>NC_137333.1:56202173-66202173 GCF_965287045.1 Carcharhinus amblyrhynchos
ACAAAGAGGGAGGAGGCTGGTGGTCGCATGCACCTACCAGATTTGATTTATTCTTGTCACGTGTAATGGTATGCACTGAAAAGTATTGTTTCTTGCAAACTATACAGATAAAGCGTATTGTTCATAGAGATGGAGGCACAGGCACCTTGGGCAGAGGCACAGGCACTGGACCATGGGGGCCAGCAGGGAGGACAAGAAGTATGTCCCCGCAGAAAATGTCACTACCTAGTTGCCAGGGTAATAAACTATGTTCCTTTCCAATCAGGCTTCCTGAGTCATTACGTGTCCTCTGGCCAGTGGAATCTGAGCAGGATCCACCCGGAAGCATTTGCTTAGCAACATGACTGGGCAGTCCTTGGTCTCCAGCGACTCAAAATGGCACAGTGACTAGCAGTGAGATAGAGTGGTTAGCACTGCTGCCTCACAATGCCAGGAACCTGAGTTCAATTCCCAGCTCAGGTCACTGTCTGCATGTGTTTCCGGCAGTTTCCTCCCACAGTCCAAAAGACATGCCAGTTAGATGCATTAGCCATGCTAAGTTCTTCCTTAGTGTACCTGAACAGATGCTACAGTGTGGCAGCAAGGGGATTTTCATAGTAACTTTATTGCATTGTTAATGTAAGCCTACTTGTCACACTAATAAATAAACTTTGAACTTTAGATGATGGCCTCAGAGGCCCCAGAGACAACAGTGAGCTCACCGCCATTTTGAGCTGAGTCTCCACCTCCCTGCTCACCAACAAAGTATGGGCACATATTGGACTGTTTTTGTTTTTAAGTTCATTTAATTTATTGGTCACAAGTAGGCTTACATTAACACTGCAACGAAGTAACTGTGAAAATTCCTGAGTTGCCACACTCGGCACCTGTTTGGGTACACCAAGGGAGAATTTAGCATGACCAATACACCTAACCAGCCCGTCTTTTGAAACATGGGAGGAAACTGAACACCCAGAAGAAACCCAAGTAGACACGGGGAGAATGTGCAGACTCCACACAGACAGTGACCCAAGCTGGGAATTGAACCCAGGTCCCTGGCGCTCTGAGGCAGCAGTGCTAAGCACTCTGCCACCATCCCATGATTGGGTGCCACATCCTTCTACCACACAAGCAGTAACATCCTGAGAGCCTGTAAGTCCAAATGCAACCTTAGGAATCCTTATCCAGGAGCTGCCTTTCCCTGAGAATTGCCAGTATCTCAGTGGAGGAGGCTGTGCTCAGAGCTCAGGATCATCCCAGTGAACATGCTTCGCAAGAACTCCTTCATTACGGAGACCATGGCATGCCGGTCTTTGAAACACTTCAATGCTAACAAAACTAATCACAATGGGCAGTACATGCTGAAAATTAAGGTTTTGTGATATGAGTTATATCCCTGAAAACAAGTTTTTATTCCTCAGTTCAGCCAACCACCAGAGCCAGCCAAGAGGCTGGTGACCATCCTTTAACAGCAGAGTGTGAAACCTTGTAGGATACACCCATGGTATATCCTCTCTCAGCATCATGCACTAGTGTAGATACTGGCAAGTTGGTGTGCATTTTGGGAGCATTGGTTGTGTACTGAGGTTAAGGCACATCATACTTGCTGGTGTAGATAGGG
Source organism: Carcharhinus amblyrhynchos (assembly GCF_965287045.1). NCBI lineage: Eukaryota > Metazoa > Chordata > Chondrichthyes > Carcharhiniformes > Carcharhinidae > Carcharhinus > Carcharhinus amblyrhynchos. The sequence goes on from NC_137333.1 coordinate 56,203,774, forward strand.
AGTGCCCAGAATGCCAGCAGTCGAAGGACAAGGACCGTGGAAGATGATGAGCATCTGGAGACATCCATAAGGCATCAAATATGCTGGATGTTGAGTTAGATGCATGGGGAGATCTGACGAATATCCGGAATGGTTTGCATGCCATGGACTCTGTCATGGAGGAATTCTTGCGATGTTGGGTCAGTATTTGCTTTTCTCACTAAACGCCAAGCTGGAAAGGGTGGCAAGGGGGAGGGGGCATTGGCAAAAATCTGGGGTTTAAGAGGCCATGGGTAAATGGCACCTTGGGGAGGAGAAAGACTTTCAGGAAGGCCTTCATTGAGCCCAGAGTGCTCATCAAGGAGGAACCCTATTGCCTACCATCAGCTTGCACAAGGAAACCTAACAGGTAGAATTGTTGATGTGGGCCTCTTCCATCAGTCCCAGCAGTAGTAGGAAAGAACAGGTAAACAATAGGCAGAGCACTCCTGCCTTTCAATCCCTTTGATAGTAGTCATGATGTGGAGATGCCGGCGTTGGACTGGGGTAAACACAGTAAGAAGTCTGACAACACCAGGTTTAAGTCCAACCAATTTATTTGATAGTAAACTCACAAGCTTTCGAGGTTCCCCTCTTTATCAGGTGAATGAAGGAACCTCGAAAGCTTGTGAGTTTACTATCAAATAAATCGGTAGGACTTAAACCTGGTGTTGTCAGACTTTTTACTGTGTTTAAATCCCTTTGACAGGGGAGAAAAATCCCAAGTACATGAAGCCATTGGATTGTCATAAAAATTCATCTAATGCTGCTATGGGGAACCAGTTATGAGGTTTCTGAGGGGTGGCTATATGAACCAATGCATTTCTGCCAAAATACTTAAGTATTATTAAAATGTGCCATCCTGACTGTAATGAGCAAATCTTGCACACCTGGAGTTTAATCTGAAACTACGGCCCAATTTTACCTCTTTGTAAATGAATGAATTTTCAGTGAATTCAATTCTCCCTCCATGTCTAATGTAGAGGACATTTAGCATCTGAAAAATCAACTGTTCCTTGTTGTTATCGCTAAGACATTTTTTCAACGTTATGTTTCAAGAGAATGGGTTATTTTGACTGTTCATTTTTGATCCAACAATTACTGCTTTACCCAAAATCTGACCAACCCCTATGTCCATAAACCCATGCATTTTACCATGGCTAATCCACCTAACCTACATGTCTTTGGCCATGCTAAATGGCCCATATTGTCCAATCTACCTAACCTGCAACTCTTTGGAGCGTGGGAGAAAACTGAAGCACCCGGAGGAAACCCACACAGACTTGGGGGGAACATGCTAACTCCGCACAGTCACCCACGGTTGGAATTGAACTCGGATCCCCGACGCTGCAAGGCAGCAGCGCTAACCACTGTGCCACTTAGCTGAAAGAGTTCACCATGTGGACAGAAAATTGCAAGACTCATCAAGGAAGAGGGTGGGGTAGTGGCATGGAGGCAGAGCTTCTGCTATGTGAGGTGGTTGAATGACCATGAACATAGAGAGGTCCTGTATGTCACAAGGAGGTCTTCCAGGATGTTGTTTCTGTGAGGAACAATCTAATCTCGCAAAACTCCAGCTGATAGATCATACCTCAGACGATAGAACCTATGTGACTTTAGATGCAGCAAGCATGCACTGCCGAAGGCATTACATCCAGTCTGTCACAGAGGGATTGCCCATTGCCTGAAATCTCCACTATCACCCTTGAAAAGCTAATGCCTTCTTCCCACACTTTTGCTACTGTATAACACAAAATTTATTAAATACTGCATCCAATTAGAACAAAAGTGAGTTTATTTTCAGAGTGAACCTTGCAAACATGCACACCACAGTGACCCACATAGTGCTAAGACTGACACATTGAACATTCCTACATTTTTCTTCTTATCTTGGAGGAGATGGAAGCAAATAGTTCATGTCTCTGCCATGACAGGCCTGATAACTGTTTTGGTCATCCTCACCTCGGAGGAAACATTTGGGGCCTCTCCTGTGACTGTTCTGGCAGCAACTTTACAGGGGAATCCCTCACCACTGAACCCTCCTCCACAGATGCTTCATTTGTCAGGGGAACTGAAGAAGACGAGAGTAATGAGAGTGCCTCAAGAAGGATGCTGCATCTGGGCACAGTTGGCATCTCCACCAGCCTCTGGACCACCTGCATGAATGCCCTCTCCATGCAATAATATATTCAATGTATATCAGTCCCCAGGTCCTGAAATTACTGGCCTGGGTTACATAAAACAACGAACATTAGGTGCATGGCAGCACTCTGCTCCACTTATGACACTCCATTAAATTTGCAACCCCCTCATTCTGGAAGCTCACGCACTCCAAACCCTAAGACGTGGCTCAGGTAATTTGTCCCAGGAGTCCTCCATTCGTAGCCTATAAGCCCACACTGCCTGATAAGCACCAACAAGTAGAAACACAATTGCTCCTGCTTTTCCAAATAGCACCTCCTAACATGTGTTTCCTGAGGGCTGTTTCCTGTCTGTAATGGCTTTATATAAAGAGCACAAAAAGCAGGCCCCTGGTCTCATGATACCAGATGCTTGCTTTCTCAACACTCAGAAGCATCTGCTATTCCTTGCAGAATTATATTGATGCAGAACCACTACTGAAGTGTTCAAAATGCTGGACATTACTTCTGACCCAACAACCCTATGTGATATCTGTGTTCTTTTAGTTTTGGCCCTTGAGTATCCTCAATTTTAATCACTCTAGCTTTGGCAGCCATGACTGTAGCTGTTAAGGCCCTCGGTGCTGGAACTTCCTCCCTAAATATCCCCATTGTCTAGCTCTATTTTCTGCTTTAAAATGCTCCTTAAATCTATCTCAATATTCCCTTGTATGGCTGAGTTTTTTAGTGACAACCCCCATCATCTGCATTAGGAATCACTAATTGGCCTCCCTGTTGGGCTCATTGAAACTGAGCTCCATGGGGATTGGTAAATAGCCAACCAGGTGGAACTCATTTACCGAGCCATGTATAAAGGAAGACCCTGAGAGGGTCCATTAATCTTTTAGTCCCAGTTATGTTCACCACATGCTTGTGGTTACTGTTTATTTTCATTTTGTGCAATAAAAGCATGGTTCCTTCACAGCCAATTCCTGGAGTTATTATAGTGTTAAATTTTGTTTGGCAATAATTCTTCAATTGGGATCTTCGACATTGGAGGTGCAATTAAAGGTTGTTGATGGCAGGAACTTATAGCTTCACCAGCATCGACAAAGCAGCCATATTAATTGCAGGAATTATTGATTGGATATTTGCCAGCTTGCAAGAATTGACTTTGACTGAAGACATGATTTAATATTGGGTGAAATCAGATGCAGTTTAATTTTGTCCCTAACCCTTGGCACAATAAATGCCTGAATTGGTCTTTAATATTTTGAGATTGTGCTACGGATTCTGTTTTAGGAATGTATTTTATTAAAGAGGTCACTTTTTCGCACTTGGCACAAAGGTTATCTGCACCAATTACGTTTACACCATCTGAAAATACAATTCCAAATCTATAACCCTAATATCATTCCCTAGGAATTGAGCATAACTTTTCAGGAATTGTTTTACACCTGAAGTCATGGCATCATTTTCCTTTGTACAATTTAAAAATCTTCTAGTTATGATAGTAAAAGTCCTTTAATCAATACTCAGGATTACCAATCTCAAAAGCCTTCTTTATTGCACAGTCTCCTGCTATCCCATTGGGAGATATTTATCTGTCTGCAGTAGCTTGTTTTGGACAATCAAAATAACTACAGTTAAACTAGTTTGTTTTTATTGTTAAGCTACTTGTGGGAATTTGGGAATATTATTACCTGTTTGCATTTAAGTGAGGTTGGAAAGAAGTTGGAACAATATCAAGGTTATGCTTTTAGTTTGCAAGTCCAACATATACTTCATAAACTTACCTTTTCCTAAACATAGGATGGAATCATCCATTTTGGAGACTCTGTCCAGTGGCGGGAGCAGAGGTTGGAGAGACGTTCTCTCCACAAGAGGACAGCTGAACACACGAGATCTTGTGCTATTCAGCTCATTAATTATGCAGCTGTGAGGTGTATGTCAAATCTTGTAATGGAGCAGACAGGAAGCGGCCTGCCCTACTGTTACCTCAGAGGTGCCAATGTCTGGGTGCCATATTTAAACAGTACCCAGTCATTCACCTACTCTTCCACTCTCCTCCCTAACTTTCCGCAGCCCAAGTCTTGCCTTGGTCTTACTCCTGCTCTGTGCCCAACCTTGATGCAATTTGTTCTACAGGCAGCCGATATTACTTCATCATGGTGTCAAAGTAAGGCAAACTGGCCTCAAAGTCAAGAAGTCTACTTCTCCAGGTGCACATCACTTTAAGTATAGTTGTGAAAGTCTAAATTCCCACTGGCTGAGTGCTTAATTTGAAGGAGGAACAGTATTCCATATGTTGGCCTTTTATAAATCATCGAATCCCTATGGTGCAGAAGGAGTCCATTCAGACCATCAAGTCTTCACTGACAATATCCCACCCAGTCCCTATTCCTGTTATCCCACATATTTACCTTGCTAATCCCCTGGCATTAAGGGCAATTTAGCATGGCCAATCCACCAAACCCACACGTCTTTGGACTGTTGAAGGAAACCGGAGTGACCGGAGGAAACCCGCGCAGACATGGGAGAATGTGCAACCTCTACACAGATGGTGACTCAAGGCATCAATTGAACCCCAGTCCCTGGCACTGAAAGGCAGCAGTGCTAACCAGTGTATCACTGTAGTTAGCACTGCATTAATGATGTTCACAGGATACCAGACCCACCTTTAAACTGCCCTGAAAGATAGGAGGACAAGATTCCAAACTAATTTTCCATCATCAGGAAACTGATTTTCAACCTCTTGCCAATTCATGGCTCCCACCCACACACTACGCGGGGAGGGGATGGGCAGGCAGGCAGGTAAGTGGAGTAAGATTACAATCAAATACAGCAAGCTCATGGAGCCGAATGACCTACTCCTGCTCTTATTTCTTATGAGCTTTTGAAATGCCTCGGATTGAATTTACAGCTATTCTGCAGCATCTTGCATACTATGACAAGTGTATATTGTACTGTACTCTTTATACTGCAATACTGTTATAATCAAGTGAGAAGGGGTGAAGTGGCTCCCCTCCATTATTCAACCTCCTCGATTGGTCACTACAAAGGTTTAAGTTTTTTTTTGGTGAGACTGAGCCTTTTCCAAATCAGAAAGTATTTCATTATTTAAGCTGTGAGAAATGAGGAGTCAGTTAAACAAGGTTTTGTTGATTTCATGAAAGAGTACATTTATCAACCGACAAAAACCGTCAAAAAAAAATACAAACTCAACTGTAAGCAGTCAGCCCTCATTCAGCCACTAGAGCACACATACATTCACATGTGCGAGCGCGCGCGCACACGCGCGCACACACGCACACGCGCACACACACGCACACACGTATACATACACACACTGAGATCAATATTTTAAACATTGTGGGTGTTATAAGTTATAACTTAGAAGTTAGCTAGTTTCTTGGATATGGTCAGATGAAGAAGATATTGCAATTATTATAGGATCTCGATTACTGGGGGGGTTTTTGTTAGATTGGCTTCTTGAACTGGGTGGCACGTTTGTTCTAAATGGGAGAGATGGAGTCAGAAAGCAACTTTTTTCTTCTGCTGAAGGCCTTTTGGACACCGGCTGTGTCTCTTGCAGTGGCTCTCTAGTGGCAGCCTTACTTTGAAATACTTCTTCCATTGTGTATTTCCAAGAGGTTTTTGGGTGGGTCTGTCTGTGACAGCCATTGTTTCAATACCCAGTACTTTACATTTTTAATGTCTCTTCCTTGGACAGTTACAAGTTTTGATAGGTATCCGAATGATAAGAATTGTCCCTCTCTTCACGTTTCCCTATGGATGATTGGTTTATTCCTACCTTCAACTTAGAATTGGGCCTTGCATTTTAAGCAGTTTGCTCTGTCTTAGTTCAAATTGCAAAATTTCCAATCAGTTGATTTTCCATTTCAAAAGCAAAGCGGCAAAACCTTGTGGCAACATGGATATTGATGGCTGTTTCAAATTAGACAGTCATAGAACATAGAACATTACAGCGCAGAACAGGCCCTTCGGCCCACGAGGTTGCGCCGACCAGTTAAAAAAACAATGACCCTCTAACCTAAACCAAACCCTTTCCATCCATAAACCTATCCACGGATTTCTTAAATGCCCCCAAACTAGGCGCATTTACAACTGCAGCAGGCAGGGCATTCCACTCCGTCACCACCCTCTGGGTAAAGAACCTACCCCTGACATCCGTCCAATAACTACCACCCCTTAACTTAAAGCTATGCCCCCTCGTGCTAGTTTTCTCCATCCGAGGAAAAAGGCTATCACTGTCCACCCTATCTAAACCTCTAATCATCTTATATGTTTCAATAAGGTCCCCTCATAGCCACCTTCTTTCTAACGAAAACAACCTCAAATCCCTCAGTCTCTCCTCATAGGACCTCCCCTCCATACCAGGCAACATCCTGGTAAACCTCCTCTGCACCCTCTCCAAAGCCTCCACATCCTTCCTATAATGTGGGGACCAGAACTGCACACAATACTCCAAGTGCGGCCGCAGCAGAGTTTTGTACAGTTGCAACATGACGCTGCTATGTTATGCTATAACATAATTGAGATGATTCTATTGGCTTCATTTCAAAAGGCTCCTCTAATGGCAAATGTACTTTTGGTAGCCACCATGGCAATAGGAACCATTTTCTCCAGATAAGGACAGGAGGGGACTGAATTCAGAGGTGGGAAGCTAAGGAGTATTGTGATGAAGATTTAAAATTACCAGGCAGGAGAAATTGTCATTGCAGAATTTGAGGAGGAAAGTTCAGCACATGAAGTGAGGTTTGAGTTGTGGTGAAGAACATGAATTTTTAAGGAGTAATGAAGGCCATAACAAAATGAAATGCTTGAAAGTACCAGAGAAGAACAGCAAGGGATAATTGTGTGATTTGGTGGTAAATGGCGCACCACCATAATAATCTGGAAAGTATAGCCAAGCAGAAATGTTTGCATATGGGATCATGCTCCACTCCCAATAAGCCATGGACTATTCAAAACCAGGACATTGCTACCATCATCCACAGAGCTATCCCAAAAATGTACATGGAGGACTGAGAATCATCAGCCATTGCACAACCATTTCAAGGTACGGTGGTATGGGATTGAACCAGTTACCTTAATAGGAGTAACTGCAGTAGATCATGAAAATCAACTGTTACGCTTCCAATTATCAGTTACAAAGTACCAAATCAGAACTCATCAAAGCCTGTCAGGTGCTTTGGGACATCCTGAGGCCATGAAGATTTTTAAGAAATAGAATTGCTGCAGCGCAGAAGGAGGCCATTAGGCTCATTGAGCCTGCACTGACAACAATCCCACCCAGTTCCTATTCAGGTAACCTCACATATTTACCTTGCTAATCCCCCAACTTTAAGGGATAATTTAGTATGTCCAATCCACTTAACCTGCACCTCTTTGGAGTGTGGAAGGAAACCAGAGCACCTGGAGGAAACTCATACAGACAGTGGGAGAATGTGCAACTTCACACAGACAGTGAACCGAGACCGGAATTGAACCTGGGTCCTGGTGCTGTGAGGCAGCAGTGCTATCCATTGTGCCACCGTGCTGTTACATAAATGCAAACTCCATCTGACGAACTATTTGGAAATTTGTTGCTATTTTGTCATCCTGCCTTTAAATCAAATGCAATAATAGAGTCCAATTGCAATGTTAAGAAATGTGACATTCACATCCAGTGTCAACTCTGCATCAACCAGGCATCTTTCTCCTACAATGTTTAGGGAGTGAATTTATGGCTGCACAACTCACTTATGTGAACATTTCCTGTCACTGTATTCAAGAATAAAGGCTATTCATTTCTGTCCCTTGCTCAGCCATTGTTTTTTGTGGCTATACCTTGTAATTACAAGTTATCAAAGTAAAAAATTGTATTAATTAAACAGAATCATGGTGATCAACTTCTGCATTTAAAAACAAATTAAGATGAAGTGTGTAGAGTGTCTTTAATCAGCTTAGCAGTTCAATAGCAAAAAACTGTAGGGTGTCGAAATTTGCTGATGACACCAAGATTGGGGGAAAGGCAAATTGTGCGGAGGGTGTGGAGAGTCTGCAGAAGGATCTAGATAGGCTGGGCGAATGGGCCAGGAAATGGCAAATGGAATTTAATGTTGGCAAGTGTGAGGTGGTCCACTTTGGTAGGAAGAATGGTAGGAAGGACTATTACTTACGTGGCGAAAAACTGCAGCAGGCGACGGTGCAGAGGGACCTCGGGGTCCTTGTGCATGAGTCGCAAAAACCCAGCCTGCAAGTGCAGCAGGTGGTCAGGAAGGCGAATGGGATGCTGGCCTTCATAGCGAGGGGGATTGAATATAAAAGTAGGGAGGTCTTGCTGCAGCTGTATAGGGCATTGGTGAGGCCGCAGCTGGAGTACTGTGTGCAGTTTTGGGCGCCGCACCTGCGCAAGGATATTTTGGCCCTGGAGGGAGTGCAGAGGAGGTTTACTAGGCTGATACCGGAGTTGAGGGGGTTGAGCTATGAGGAGAGGCTGAATAAACTAGGCTTGTACTCGTTAGAGTTTAGAAGAATGAGGGGAGATCTCATTGAGACGTATAAGATGATGAATGGGATGGATAGGATAGAGGTGGAAAGACTCTTCCCGCTCAAAAAAGACAGTAGGACTAGGGGGCACAGCCTCAAGATAAAGGGGGGGCGGTTCAGAACGGAGTTGAGGAGGAACTTCTTCACTCAAAGGGTGGTGAATCTCTGGAATTCTCTGCCCGTTGAAGTGGTGGAGGCTGCCTCGCTAAATATTTTTACGAAGCGGGTTGATGGGTTTTTGATAAGAGAGGGGATTAAGGGTTATGGGGAGAGGGCGGGAAAGTGGAACTGAGCCACGACAGATCAACCATGATCTTATTGAATGGCGGGGCAGGCTCGAAGGGCCAGATGGCCTACTCCTGCTCCTATTTCTTATGTTCTTATGTTCTTAAAAGAGTATTGGAAGCATTTGTATTCAATTCTGTCCAGCTCCCAGATGTATGACCAATATCTTTTGCAATAAAAATTGCATCTCTATTCTAGCAGGATTTTCAAAAGGCAACAGTGGCAGGGTATTACATCTTGTAAAACTTTTTTTGCATATTTTAAACTAGGCATTTTCTAATTCTGTCATGTGTCTCCCATACCTGGCATGTTCTACTGACAACACAGATAATTTAAATGTATAATGTACTTTGATAAGCTTGTATGTCTGCTGCAAGACATGCTGGGGACAGAGGCCAACATTGCAAGTCAGCAAAGCTCATAGCAACGGTTTAAACCTTGTTGAAAACACCCTAATAAGATAAAAGTGTTTTTTCCAATCCTTAGGATCCTTAGAAGAGATTCATCAGGTGAAAAAAATTAAGGGCATAGTGATAGTAATATTATGAAGTTTAGGTTAGCTATAAAAATATGCAATGGGCAATCCAGAGTGACAATAACGAATTGGGGAGGGACAATTTTAGTAAGCTAGGAACAGATCTGACCCAGGTAAATTGGAAATTGAGGAGAAGGTATTTAGCCAGCTGAAATTTTCGAGAGCTCTCTCTTGGATAGCAAAGGACTTGTAATCAGTCACTGACATAATGCTGTACAATTTGAAGGAAGTATTGTTGATCAAAGAACTAATTAAGGCAAACTCAGACAGGCATTGAAGAACTAAGTGAAAAAGGAGGTCAATCTGTGAAAAAAGAGCAAATGTGAGTTATCTGATTGTTTATAGAAGTGATATTAAAATAGCTTCTGACCCCTTTCCAATAAGAGGTCAAATAAAATTCTTTTCTTGCCCTTTCCTCAAAGAGAAAATTAAATATAACAATTCCCCCCTGCCCCTTCACCCAGAATGTAACACATTGAGCAGGGACTGGGCTTGTATGGGTCAAGGGGTTTGGGATAGAACACATACTGCTGATTGACAAATGCTTTGGCCAATCAGCAAGTGACTTTCATGAAAGCTAGCCAATCAGGGTGTAGTGGGCTGGACCTCTCACCTAGTTGTATCCTCTCTCCCACTCTGCAGATCACATTGCTGCCTTCTCTTATCCCTGGCCACTTTGGTGCCATCATCATTGTCGCCCTTCTACTCACTAGTAATGGCCACCTCCCTCTCACTCACCACTAACTCCCGCCTTACACAGTATTTGACACCTCCCTCCCATTCCAGTGATGGCCACTCCTTTCCTGTCCAGGGAGGGCAAGAGTGGCTGTTACCAGCAAGCGGGAATAGATAGCCCACAGAGACAAAGATATTTGGACAGCAAGGGGGCTATCTTCTCCTCTTGTGTTTATTTCTTATGTTCATCTGATGTATTTGTATGTTCATTTTTCTTTAGTTGTGTTCAACTCAGGCACTTAAGGAATGTCCACATAGACTTTTATCATTCCTAACAGGGGTTATTTCCTACAAACTTTTAAGAGAGTGTAAGGAATGCGACCACTGAGTTATGAATGACATTATATTGTGGCAACTAAGGTATTTATAATGGTGATGATTATACCTATACTGGCTTTTTCATGCTTCACAATTAGAAAAAACAAATTGATTTATTTTCTTCTGCTAAGAAGTTTTCTGTATCATACAGTTTATGTTTTGTTATTATGTGACTATGTATGGCTTTGCTCAAAAAATCAAAAACTTTGAAATGGTCACATACACAGCATAAATAAAATTTTAAATTTAAACTTTATTATTGTCATAAGTAGGCTGACATTAACATTGCAATGAAGTGACTGTGAAAATCCCCTAGTCGCCACACTCCGGCATCTGTTCAGATACTTTTAGGCTGATTGATTGGGTAACAAATTGTCCCTATATTGGACCTCCCTGATCCTCGCACATTAGGAGTAGACTAAAATCATGAATAGGTCACTGAGACAATGGGACGGCGGCGCGGGCTCGTTGGGCCGAAGGGCCTGTTTCCCGTGCTGTGTTGTTCTTTGTTCTTTATACACTGAAGGAGAATTTACTGTGGCCAATCCACCTAACCAACACATCTTTTGGACTGTGGGAGGAAACCGGAGCACCTGGAATAAACCCACAAAGACATGGGGAGAATGTGCAGACTCCATGCAGACAGTGACCCAAGCTGGGAATCAAACTCAGATCCCTGGCGCAGTGAGGCAGCAGTGCTAACCACTATGCCACCAAGCAGCCCTTGTATAATAAACTTGTATCCGAATAGACTGGTATCCATGTAACACATTCATATATGTAAGATGAGGAGATAAATATTGTTGTGCTCTTTTTAACATATTGAAAACTTTGATAAGAAAATGCCAGTGACTTCTTGCCAGAAATGTCTGGCAGTCTTTTGACTTGGGTCAATATTGTTGGCTTCATCTAGTACAGGTTCCAGTTCAAAGAATGGAAGTGGCTCCATGGCAACTTATTACACTTAATTCCAACTGGTTCCAGTTTTTCTATTAACTTGTTCCATAAGAAGTTAGTAGGTTCCAGTAAGGTTCAGATGATAACAGCTGAAGTCAACTGGAATCATAGCCAGCTCTCAACTACAATTGCCACCTATTGTGGTTGAACCAGTAAACAACTCAAAAGGTTCCAGTGACCTAATAATGTCCCCATAGCTGGAGACAGTTGGGAATACCAACTGACAGTGACAGGGGCTTCCTGGGAATGACATAATACAACTGGTCTGAACTGGATAATTGAAGCTTATACCTGGAATCCAGTTGGTGTCCCTCTTGCCACTGTGTCAGAAAATAATGGGTTCAAATATCACTTCATAAACCATGTGCATGCCTTTCCCTTGGGGCTTGAACTAGGCTGCCATTTCAAACTGATAAGGAGGTATTTTGTGTGGATAAACACTGATAGCAGTGCACAAATTGGAAATAGCAAACGGTACATCATCAGGATATAATAAATGATCAACCAAGAACCAAGAGTGATTGCCAGTTCACCAAGATAAGAACCTGGGATGGCACAATGGCACAGTGATTTAGCACTGTTGCTTTACAGCACCAGGGATCCAGGTTCAATTCCCCACTTGGGTCACTGTCTTTGTGGAGTTTGCAATTCTCCTTGTATCTGCATGGGTTTCCTCCCACAGTTCAAAGATGTATAGGTTAGGTGGATTGGCCATGTTGAATTGCCCCTGAGTTCAGGGGGATTAGCTAGGGTAAATATATGGGGTTATGGGGAAAAGACCTGGGTGAGATTGTATTGGGTGCAGGCTCAATGGGCTGAATGGCCTCCTTCTGCACTGTAGGAATCTATGTATTTAATCTATGGCACTATAGGAATCTATGTATCTAACTGATGCATGGCCATTGAAGCCATCATGAGAAGAGATAAAAGCAGAGAAAAGAACATTTCTGGGTACCTTGATGGACACCACTATGAGTGAGCCAAGCTATTTAGGATAGAATCATAGAATCCCAACAGGACCGAAGGAGGCCGTTCAGCCCATCGAGCCTGCATCGGCAAAAATTCCATCCTGGCCCTATCCCCGTAACCACCTATATTTACCCTGCTAATCCCCTGGCGCTAAGGAAAAATTTGGCGTGACCAATCCACATAACATTCACATCTTTGGACTGTGGAAGGAAACCAGAGCACCCGGAGGGGCAAATTTTCCCATTCCGCAGGTGAGGGTCAAACCATTGAAAGGTCTGTTGACCTTGGGCATGATTTTCCAATTTCAGGCTGGAAAATCTCATCCAGAGCAAACCCATGCAGACACGTGGATGACATGCAAATTCTATGCAGCCAGTCACCCAAGGCCAGACTGAACCCTGTTCCTGGCACTGTGACGCAGTAGTGCTAACAAAAAAAAAGCAAAATTATCATTTCCCTACACAAATGGCTGTATTTATTGTTTTTCAAATAAAACCTAAACACAAATCTAATTTAAAATAACCTTTTTAGGGCACTTTATGAAGATATCTGATGCTGAACATTGAAATGAGAGTATTCCATTCCATGTTGAGCACTGTATAAATGAAAATGGGGTTGATATTGCAAACTTCAATGCATGTTAATGCATCATACGCAACATTCAGAATATTTTGGAAATTGGTGTTTCAGCTTGCTCTCTTAACTCTATATTCAAAAATATTAACCAATAAAGATGTTCATGTTTCACAATGAAAGTTAGAACTTGCTAGAAGCTTTGTCTTAAATAATTTGGTTGGTTGCAGTATACTTAACCACACTTCTCACAAGCAGCTTGTAAATATTTGCATTAATTTGTCATCAGATCAACCTTACAATATGCTGAGAAATTTTATGTATTTGCTGGGCACCATTCTGAATTGCTTTTAGGCTATCTAACTGTAACACATGTGAGGATTTGTTGCTGGTCTGTACCATTTCCATGGGCCAGCATTGTTTTTCATTATATTATAGAAATAAAAAAAAATGACGTTCAAAGTTTGTTGAATACTGACATGCTAATCACACAAATTCATTGCTGGTTTCTTGTTTGTCCGGATAAAGAAAACATAAAATTTGATTAGAGGAGGTTCAAGTGATCCATCTTGTTCAGAAGTCCATTTGACTCTCCCACCATTAGACAGGAAAAGTGGAGAGGAAATTATGCATTCAAAATTGCATTTCAGCAGGCATCAACATGTAGACTGTCAGCTGCCAAGCGATGCATATCTAGGTAATTTCAGCACTTGCCCTCTGAGGCTGAAATCTCCTTTGAGGTTGGTTAACTGATGAAGAGCATTCAGCATGTATCAGGCAAGCACATAATGATTGTGTTTAACTGACCACCAGCCACTGTTGCCTCGCAGCAATATTCGCACTGCCACAAGTCATTTGACATGTTTTGTTTAAGGTTGTTACCATGGCATCACTTGATGAAATGCACATTTGGCACATCATACATATGAATAAGCCGATGCAAATTACTAGCAAAAAGATAGACCTACAAAGAAACAAACTAAGCCCCTCTGTATGACTTTTACTATCTTTTCAAAATAAATAATAAAACCAGATATTTCGATGGTTGAGAGGATCTAGCTCACAACTCTTAACAATCTCAATATTCAGAGAATCATAGAATCCCAGCAGTGCAGAAGGAGGCCATTTGGCCCATTGAGTCTCTACTGAGAACAATCTACCTAGGCCCAATCCCCTTATACCCACGTATTTACCCTACTAGTTCCCCTGACACTAAGGGGTAATTTAGCATGGCCAATCAACCTGACCCACACATCTTTGGACTAGCACCCAAAAGAAACCTGTGCTGATATAGAGAGAATGTGCAAACTTCATACAGACAGTTACCCAATGCCAGAATTGAAACTGGGTCCCTGTTGCAATGAGGCAGCAATGCTAACCACTGTGCCATCATGACACCATCGAAATTAAAGATACAAGTTTACATTTTACTTTGTTCATCAAACTGGTGTAGTGACTTCAATCAGACCATTGAGGTTGGCCTTCGGAGTATGAATGCACTGATTAAGGATACAATTGATGGGCCAATCAGGGAGGCTTTGCCTTATACGTAACCGGGAGTGTCAGTTCCTTTGATATCCCTTGAGATAGACTGCTAACTACAACACTCTGTATACTGCTGTTAGAGTTTGTAAATAAAGGGATTGTGGTGAAGGGACATCTATCTGCCTCTGAAGACTTATTACTAAGGGTATGCTAAAAACTACACAAAAAATGTTGTCATAAATTCTGGTGATGTCATATTACCCTGCTAGGGCCAATTAACTATTTTATACAGTTTTGAAGCCTTGAAATTTTTATTGTTTTACTCTGCTTGTGTAGGCCAGGTCTTTACACACCACAGGTAAAGTTTAGGCCTCCCGTGCATCAGATGAAATGCAGGAGCTAAAATCTCTCAGACTTTATACTGCTTTAGCCCATCACCCATCTATATAATTGCTGCCCTACTTTAAAACTGGGGCTAAGGTCATGTTGATAATCTCACCAAGGTAGAAACATTAATCTATTAATAGTACCCTTTATTTTTGACATCACAAGGCAGTTTTTGCATTGGTCCACAAATTAAAAATAGATCTAGGCCCCATATGACTGCTTTTGTTTCACACAAACTTGTTATGAGTCCCATAAACAGCATCTTTTTAGGAAGAGATTTCAAATATCCTGCCAAATTAACATTAATGTTGAAAAATTATCTAATTTCTGGGCGAGTTGTTTTTCAGAAAATGAAGCTCAATTAAATGGACTATTATATAAATCAGTCTTTAAAAGCTGCGAGGAACTGACAACTAACAAGGCAGATAACTATATAAAAGACAGGGATAAGAATGTTTTCGAACCACACAACTCCCACACTCCAACTGCCAGAAAGCCTGCCTTCCTGCCCTTGATTTACATGCCTCAGCGTGATTGACTGAATGGGTTATGTCTCCCCCACCCCAACACTAACTCACCCCTTAAAGGGACCTGGTACCACACAGTCTTTGATTGTTTTAATTCTCAACACAACAATTCATTATAGAAGGATTTATCTTGACACAGAATTTTCAGTACTACATAAATCAGCATGATAAAGTGTTCAAGAGGACACGATGGGCGGGATTTTACAGCCTCGCTTGAGCGAGACAGGAAATTCCAGCCTGAGGTCAGTGAATATTTCCATTGTCCGCCCCTTCCAGTTCTGTGGCGGGCGAGGTGGTAGAATTTCGGCGAATAGGTCTATTTGTCTTTATTCAGACACATAATATATATTTACCTTAATGTATTGTGGTTTCTATCTTCTAATTTTCTCCATGATGTGTTACTAATAGTGATGTGGTTAAGATTGGAGTGACCTATAAAGTTGAAATTTTGTGGATCACTACAGTCACAGACTCTTTTTAGCATACCTTACACAGCCAGAATCTTTTACTAGGGTCAGCCACAAATGTTGGAATCCTTCAGGTTGTCCAGACAAAAGGCAAGTGACATCTGTAACTGTAGTGACAACTTATTGACATATAAAAAAAGTTTGAAGAAATCCAAATGCCTTGTCAGCTTGCAGTTCTGCACATCATAAACATGTAGATATTCCAGCATGTTTGATCTCCTTCAACAGCTCCATTGTCAAAGCTGTAAAGATCCTGTGGATATATGTAAACAGACATTTTTGCTTGCGCCTGTGAAACAGGAGAGACGGAAAGGAAGTAAGAAAATGGTGATGCCCATGACAGTCTGAAGCAGCCTGAAGAGCGAGGTAACAAAAAGAAAACAAAGTAGGGTAGATACTCATTATGGGATCAAAGTGCAACAGCATTTAGTATCAGAGCAGTGGAAGGAGTTTTTTTTAAAGTGTATCTTCTCAAACACATACTTTTATCCCCTTTGGGGAATAGTGGGGAAGTGGTTGAAGGATTCCCGAGATGATTATTAGCCCATTGAATTGCATTATGAATGCTCCTTCTGTAGCCAACAAATCCTAGCATTGGATTGAATTGCAGCTTCTAGTCCAGAGTTAGGGACGCTGCCAGTGTGCCACAGGATCCCCAAGTGGAAGGAGTGAAGGGCAAGAACAGTATGTTTATCAGATGTCAATGCTTGCATTTATATCTGAGCCATGAGGCTCTATTTTTAAGAAATTTGTTCAAAGAGTGGATTGCAATCAAATGTTAATCAGACCTTAATTAGTTTGATTATAAAATATGTGATCTCCTGCATTGCAAATCCTGTCCTTATGAAATTTATAATTATCTCATTATTAGAGATAGCATATTAATGAAGTTTGCTACTTAAGCACAATTTAATGTGCAGATTTTGGTTAATGGAATCAGAAGTATCTTGTAAATAAACAAGATGAAAACTGATCTCACACAAATTCTCTCCATGTTAATGGTAGGTGTCCTCAAGGACATCCAAACTTAGGCCCCGAGGCCTCACGTGGTCCCAGCATTTTATCTCTTGAAGCTCAGGAAGCTTAATTATATGTTGTTATTCACTGATTTTCCCTGTTTGAATTTTTCTTGGCCTGGAGATTTGGGAAGAGCTGCATGGAATGCTAATGTCTCAGTGTTGAGAAGTGATAAGTTCTTTGTTGCCCGAACATGTCAAAGCTGTAAGTGACTTTATCAACTTCTGTGAGCCCTCTCGTTAATGAAGTGTCTGATGAGAGATCAGCATGGATATCCACAGAAATGGAAATCTCTGTTATCATTGTTAGTTCTCAGGGAAACCTCTACAGCTGCACCATCACTAGTTTTTCACCAAACATGTTGGATATTTTGAGTTTGGTATAGATAGTCCTCAAAGCATCCAAATTTCAGGAATTGCCTTCACAAAGATCAGTTGGCTGCAAGGTTTTTCCCAAGAGAGGTAGTCTACAATGCTGCCACCTGTTGGGCTCCTTTTTAGGGTGTCCTTGTTTGTGCTGACCATCTTGACGTTGTTTGCGCTGAACCAGTTCCCCATACAAGATCTGCTTGGAGATTCTGTGGTCATCCATGCGGGAGACATAGCCTGCCCAAAAGTTGAATTATCTGGCGTGTGATCTCCATGCTGTTGAAGTACCTCATTATTTGTGATTTTATCTGGTCATCAAATTCAAGTGAGGCAGCTCAGATGTCTTTTGTGGAAACCGTACAGCAAGGTGCTAAAGACTGATAGTGTTTTAATTTTTCTGGCAGATAAATGCTTAATCCCAACATTTAAGATGCAGCTTGAGAAATGAGCAAGTTACTATACGTATGGCAGTATTCTACGCATTTATACAAGCTATGAAGAGAAACTGCTGGCCAACCCTATATTTGAAAACATATATGACATTTTTTTTAATGGGGCATTAAGAATGAGTGAAATTATTTCACGTTTCAAACGTATTTCAACTAACAAATTGAGCGTCCACTGGACAAACTATGCCAGATGGCAAAAGACCATTTGATGGAAAGGCAAATTGTGCGAAGGGTGTGGAGAGTCTGCAGAAGGATCTAGATAGGCTGGGTGAATGGGCCAGGAAATGGCAAATGGAATTTAATGTTGGCAAGTGCGAGGTGGTCCACTTTGGTAGGAATAATGGTAGGAAGGATTATTACTTACGTGGAAAAAAACTGCAGCAGGCGACAGTGCAGAGGGACCTCGGGGTCCTTGTGCATGAGTCGCAAAAACCCAGCTTGCAGGTGCAGCAGGTGGTCAGGAAGGCGAATGGGATGCTGGCCTTCATCGCAAGGGGGATTGAATATAAAAGTAGGGAGGTCTTGCTGCGGCTGTATAGGGCATTGGTGAGGCCGCAGCTGGAGTACTGTGTGCAGTTTTGGGCGCCGTACTTACGCAAGGATATTTTGGCCTTGGAGGGAGTGCAGAGGAGGTTTACTAGGCTGATGCCGGAGTTGAGGGGGTTGAGCTATGAGGAGAGGCTGAATAAATTAGGCTTGTACTCGTTAGAGTTTAGAAGAATGAGGGGAGATCTCATTGAGACGTATAAGATGATGAATGGGATGGATAGGATAGAGGTAGAGAGACTCTTCCCACTCAGAAAGGATAGCAGGACTAGGGGGCACAGCCTCAAGATAAAGGGGGGGCAGTTTAGAACGGAGTTGAGGAGGAACTTCTTCACTCAAAGGGTGGTGAATCTCTGGAATTCTCTGCCCGTTGAAGTGGTGGAGGCTACCTCGCTAAATATTTTTAAGACGCGGGTTGATGGGTTTTTGATAAGAGAGGGGATTAAGGGTTATGGGGAGAGGGCGGGAATGTGGAACTGAGCCACGACAGATCAGCCATGATCTTATTGAATGGCGGGGCAGGCTCGAAGGGCTAGTTGGCCTATTCCTGCTCCTATTTCTTATGTTCTTATGTTCTTTATCTGTATCCAACTTGCCCCACACAACTGTGGTATCTTGGGCCATAACTTACAGTGGAGTGCAAATTGCCCCACTATTTGAAAGTTTTTACTTAAAATATAGGCAATTTTAGATTAGACAACTTTCCAAGTCAGGCCGGGCGAGATCTGGGTGATACAGTGCATCCCTGGAGCTGAGCATCAAAGGGCTGTAGAGGCTCGGGAAGCTAACCCTGCCGACCTTTTCACAGCACTAATTGCTGTGAATCAGATAAGTTTAAAGATCCATCCAGGTTCAAAGGGTTGGGCCGCTTGGGAAGTTGAGGGAAAGGGGAGGTCAGGTCATGTTGAGCCTCTGGGACGGTGGGAGTGATAGTTATGCCTGGAAGGGAGAGGGCATGAGTTGAGCCCTTGTTGAGTTGATTTGAGTCAGGATAGACTGCTTGAATTCTTGAGAGGTGTAATGTCCTAACTATGTTAATGTTGTGGGTTTTGAACTACCCACAACCCTAACATAAGAACATAAGAACATAAGAAATAGGAGCAGGAGTAGGCCATCTAGCCCTTCGAGCCTGCCCCGCCATTCAATAAGATCATGGCTGATCTGTCGTGGCTCAGTTCCACTTTCCCGCCCTCTCCCCATAACCCTTAATCCCCTCTCTTATCAAGAACCCATCAACCTGCTTCTTAAAAATATTTAGCGAGGCAGCCTCCACCACTTCAACGGGCAGAGAATTCCAGAGATTCACCACCCTTTGAGTGAAGAAGTTCCTCCTCAACTCCGTTCTAAACCGCCTCCCCTTTATCTTGAGGCTGTGCCCCCTAGTCCTACTGTCTTTTTTGAGCGGGAAGAGTCTCTCCACCTCTATCCTATCCATCCCATTCATCATCTTATACGTCTCAATGAGATCTCCCCTCATTCTTCTAAACTCTAACGAGTACAAGCCTAGTTTATTCAGCCTCTCCTCATAGCTCAATCCCCTCAACTCCAGTATCAGCCTAGTAAACCTCCTCTGCACTCCCTCCAGGGCCAAAATATCCTTGCGCAGGTGCGGCGCCCAAAACTGCACCAGTACTCCAGCTGCGGCCTCACCAATGCCCTATACAGCTGCAGCAAGACCTCCCTACTTTTATATTCAATCCCCCTCGCTATGAAGGCCAGCATCCCATTCGCCTTCCTGACCACCTGCTGCACCTGCAAGCTGGGTTTTTGCGACTCATGCACAAGGACCTCTGCACCGTCGCCTGCTGCAGTTTTTCGCATGTTCAAACTAAATTCAAAATTCATACTAAAAACAGCAGATCTTTTCTCGGGTCTCATGCTTGTACAAAGGGCAACCTGAAAGGAAAACAGCAACCTATGAAAACACCCTAATGATATCACCATCAAATCATCTGATCAGCTCTTAAAGCAACCTGCAATCCTTTTAAATATATAACAAGATGTGAGGCTGCTGGCATCCATGGCCTCCTCTAACTATGACTGTTTGTGTTGGCTTGCTGGAGATCTGCTTCTAGATGAGGAACTTCTGGGGCACAAATCAGACAATAATGATGACAAGTGGCAAGGGAAAATAGTGATAACATCGTACATCTCAAACTGCACACCAATTTCTCAGTTTGGGTAGTTTTCATGATGGGGAGGGAGCATGGACCGACGAACCTGCCTGCACTCTTATTCAGGCCATTTAAAGTAGTTAATGGCTTCTGCAGAGCCATCTCAGTTAATTTTATGGATTTGCCTTGGGGCAACTGGCATTCAGCAACTGGCTGCCTAAGACCTGTTGAAGGCAGTTGTGGACCATGCTTTGGGTGAGACATGGATGTCTGGAGTGGCTGTCCAAACCAATGACAGCCCTCTGCCGTCCCTACTTAACCATTTGCTGAGGCAATGACAAGCCCAGTTATGGCTTCCACTTGTCTTTTAAAGGACCCCTATCTGGTTTGCTCCCAATGCTTGACACTCCAAATTGGGCACCAAACTCCTCACCTCCAGGGCTGTTAGTGGCTGCCATTTTGGAACTTGGATCACGTCATTGACACGTTCTGCATCGGGACACAGAAATATTCTAGGGGTTGAGTTTCCAACAATGGAATGAAAAGTGACCCCTTCGTGTCTCAGATTCACACAAGGGATTAAATTTGAGAAAAATATCCTGTTGTAGACAGGTGTCACTAATTTTGCCAAACAAGATCTCAATTAATAGACCAAAGTGAAATTCAATTCAAATTAGACTATTTGTTAATTAGAGAAGCAAATTCAAGGCTCAGAGCTACATATCCCTTTTCATATAAGTTCAGAGTGATTTTTCTTCTAGACTGAAAGTCTGAGAGATTGACAGGTCCTTTGTATTTGCATTGACCTTCAAAGTAATTTCCAAAAAAGCCCCAACTACAATGTCATAGAACATAGAACATTACAGTGTAGTACAGGCCCTTCGGCCCTCGATGTTGCGCTGGCCAGTGGAACCAATCTAATGACCCTCTAACCTAAACTATTCCAATGTTATCCATATGCCTATCCACTGACCATTTGAATGCCCTTAAAGTTGGTGAGTCCATAACTGCTGCAGGCAGGGCATTCCACACCCTTACTACCCTCTGAGTAAAGAACCTACCTCGGACATCCATCCTATAATTACCACCCCTTAATTTAAAGCTATGTCCCCTCGTGTTAGTCATTCCGAGGAAAAAGGCTCTCACTGTCCACCTTATCCAATCCTTTGATCATCTTGTATGCCTCAATTAGGTCACCTCCTAACCTTCTCTCTAACGAAAATAACCTCAAGTCCTCAGCCTTTCTTCATAAGACCTTCCCACCATACCAGGCAACAGCGTGGTAAACCTCCTCTGCACCCTTTCCAGTGCTTCCACATTTTTCTTATAATGCGGAGACCAGAACTGACTCCAAGTGGAATACTCCAAGTGCGGCCACACCAGAGTTTTGTACAGTTGCAACATGACCTCACGGTTCTGAAATTCAATCCCTCTACCAATAAATGCTAACACACCCTACACCTTCTTAACAACCTTATCAACCTGGGTGCCAACTTTCAGGAATCTATGCACATGTACACCGAGATCTCTCTGCTCGTCGACGCTACCAAGAGTCCTTCCATTAGCCCTATATTCTGTACTCCTGTTACTCTTACCAAAGTGAATCACCTCACACTTTCCTGCATTAAACTCCATTTGCCACCTCTCAGCCCAGCTATGCAGCTTATCTATGTCCCTCTGCAAACTGTAACATCCATCCTCACTGTCTACAACTCCTCTGACTTTGGTGTCGTCAGCAAATTTACTAACCCATCCTTCTACACCCTCATCTAGGTCATTTATAAAAATGACAAACAGCAGTGGCCCCAAAACAGATCCCTGAGGTACACCACTTGTAACTGAACTCCAGGTTGAATATTTCCCATCAACCACCACCCTCTGTCTTCTATCAGCGAGCCAATTCCTGATCCAAACTGCTAAGTCACCCTCAATCCCATGCATCTACATTTTCTGCAGTAGCCTACCAAGGGGAACCTTATTAAACGCTTTGCTAAAATCCATATACACCACGTCAACTGCCTTACCCTTATCCACCTCTTTGGTCACCTTTTCAAAAAACTCGATAGGTTTGTGAGGTACGACCTACCCTTCACAAAACTGTGTTGACTATCCCTAATCAATTTATTTCTCTCTAGATGATTATAAATCCTATCCCTTATAATTCTTTCCAAAACTTTGCCCATAACAGAAGTAAGGCTCACCAGTCTATAATTCACAGGATGGTCTCTACTCCCCTTCTTGAACAAGGGGACAACATTTGCTATCCTCCAGTCTTCCGGCACTATACCTGTAGCCAATGACAACATGAAGATCAAAGCCAAAGGTTCTGCAATCTCCTCCCTAGCCTCCCAGAGAATCCGAGGGTAAATCCCATCCGGCCCAGGGGACTTATCTATTTTCGTACTCTCAAGAATTGCTAACATCTCCTCCTTATGTACCTCAATCCCATCTAGCCTAAAAGCCTGTATCTCAGTAATCTCCTTGACTACATTGACATTTTCCTGCAATCCAAAGACTGATGAATAATTGCGCCTTGAGCCTGACGTGATCAAGAAGCCTTTGAATCTCATCCACACCTGACATTAGTTTTTGCTTTAAATGTTCAGACTATGTTCTGATAAAATTGATCCAGCACCAGACCTAGTTTTTGATGCTGAATGCAGTGGTCATTTTCTAGATGACGGTAACAGTGAAAATGGCTTCCAAAGTGTTTCGGATGCTGTTAACAAGCAGATCAACCTGGAGCTCTATTCCTCCAATGCTTATCTCTCCATGAAACCAGAGTAGGATGAGTAAAGCAATGGTCTGGAGGCAATGCAGAGAGCTCTGCAGATGGAGAAGAACATGAACCAGGGTCTGCAGGATCTGCACAAACTCTCCTCTGGGAACTTAGTGACTTCCTGGAATCTCACTGCTTCCATGAACTTGGATGAAGATGATTAAGAAGCTTGGAGAACACATCACCAAGCTGAAGAGACTGGAAGCCCCTAAGGTGTCATGGTGGCACATTGGTTAGCACTGCTGCCTCACAGCTCCAGGGACCTGGTTTCGATTCCTAGCTTGGATCTCTGTGTGGAGTGTGCATATTCTCCCTGTATCTGCATGTGTTTCCTTTGGGTGTTCCGGTTTCCTCCCACAGTCCAAAGATGTGCAGGTTAGCTTGATTGGCTATGCTAAATTTCCCCTTAGGATCCTGGGATCAGTAGGTTAGAGGGATTAGTGGGGTAAATATGTGGGGTTATGGGGGTAGGGCTTGGGTGGGATTGTTGTCAGTACAAACTTGATGGGCCGAATGGTTTCCTTCTGCACTGCAGGGATTCTACGAAGAATGACATGGGAGAGTATGTGTTTGATAAGCTCACCCAGGGTGAGAGTGATTGAACTGAGTACTAGGATCTCACATATGTTTAACTGAGATTGTCATCCTGTACAGTTCTTTAAAGCTCTTTTTTTTATGTGACTCTCATAACCGTAAATAGAAACTACAATGGTCATTTGAAGGCCATTGATCACATTTCCCAAACCAAAGGCAAGCATAAAGATTGAAACAAATCTCGTGGTCAGAAACAAAAAATAGGTTAATGATAGGTACAAGGATTTAAAAAGTGGAGTTCCTTCACCAATCACAAAAATGAGAAAGAAAACTGTCCCTGGAAGTGCTTCCATCAAGTCATTCTGATTAGTAGCACTGAACTTCAAGATGTAAACTTGCATACATTTTTGGAACAGACAAAACTTTTGTCCCACTTATCTGTACCGATAGTTCAAAATTCATGACCAATATCCTACAATGTGAACAATAGTGTTGGATTGGAGCAAGCAGGCAAGGCAATGCAAGATCCAAAACACAGTATCAGTACGCATAATTAATTAATCTGGGAAGAAGGGACGTCAAAGTTATGGGGACACAATGGGACTTTCTATAAAGCATAAATTTCACTTTGTGACTTAAGGGAATCCAATGTGAACACTGCTTGTTGGCAGAATCTTGTTGAGACACTGAAGGGTTTGACCAGCCAGCTGGAGAGTCATTGAGAGAACCGTGGTGCCTCTTTTAGGAAGGCCTGCTGAACCACAAGCCAATCAGGAAGTGGTGAGGCAACTGGAAGGCCTTCTCTTGGACTCGAGAAACAAAGGTTTATGTCCTGCTCAGCAGCGGCACTGAGGAGACCTTGGCTTGCTAAGGTCATGGAGGACCTAGTCCGCAGTTAAGTCATGGGGGCGGGGTCACTGCCTTGTAGGGCTAGAGGCTGGGGGGGACAGGGAGGTCAGAAGTAATGGCAAGGGATGGCTTTCAGCAGCCCCCCACTCACCATTCCTGATATCCAGTCCCTCAATCAAGCACTGAATGTCTTTGATCGAGGAACCCCAACACCACCTCTCTGGAGTTGGCAAATAGCTTGCACAGTTTTTTCACCTCTCATATGTAGTGCAAAGGCAGCTGCTCACCTGCATGTGGGTTAATACCAGTGGCAGTAGAATAAGGTCCTCAAGTGGTCATTAATTGGCCATTTAAGGGCTTCAGTTGGTAGCAGGAAGACTTCACACCCAGAATTTAATTCTGTAGGAGACAGCAAGGCCACAGGTCTATTGCCCTTCCTGCCTCCAAGCTCACCACCTAAGAGTGCAGAAGATTTTGCCCCGTGTTTGTCATTCTCACAATGTACTTATCACTGAGGTGAGTTTGCTGTAAATTAATAACGAAAAATTCTGTAAAAAATGGTAGAGACACTGCTCAGAATATCAGCTGTGTCAATAAATAAATATGTTTAGTATACAGAATGAATTTTGTGTTAAGTTATTAGTCATATACAGGCACTCAGATTTTAAATAACATTTATAAAAGGTGTGTGTTCCTGATAACAATGCATGGAATTCAAACAAATAGACTTTACACATCAAAGCACATGACATCCAAGGTCAGGAAATGGAATGAAATTCCAAATTTGTTCCAGAGTTCTGTATTATTGTCATTTTAATTGGATCAAAATTCATTTTTGTTGACTGAAGGTTCGCTCATACCAAGTGTTGTCATCTTTCCAGTTATTACTTTTACAAGCTGTCATGCATTTGGTGGGCACTGTCTGTGTTTTATTCAATTCTAGAGCTTTCCCTTGTGATTTGTCCAATGATTTCAATTTTACAGAACGTAGATCAAAATCTCTTAGGCATTTTCTTTGCAAAAAGAAAGCCAAGTGATAGTTTACCTAAACTTTTAAGGATGAAGCAAAATGAGGAAAAACTGTTGGAGATTTTTCCTTAGGATGTACAAAATGAATCCATTAGGTTAAGTTTCTATTTTCCTGATTAAAGAGCTACCTGTACATGACGAAGAGTGATCCAGACTTGAAACATTGGGGTAAATTTTCTGGCCCTGCCCACTGTAAGAAACGTCGCAGGCAGGGTGGCTGATTTGACAGATATCGTAAGATCTCGGGTGGGAATTTTCGGTCTGGGGCGGGCGAGACCGGAAAATCCCACCCATGAGCTCTGTTTTTCTCTCCACAAACATTGTCAGACCTGCTGAGATTTTCCAGCATTTTCTGTCTTTATTTCAGATTCCATCACCTGCAGTAATTTGCTTTGATTTTTGTACATGATGTTTAGTGAAATTGTGCTAATCTAATTTTGGCTTCGTTTTGAAGTGATAGATTTTGCACTATCTTAGGTATGACAAAATGGATGCAAATTAGTAAATCACTGATGAATGACATTTAGAACTATTTTTGATATGAAATTATCTTGAATGCTGCAGTAAATGACTCCTTTAACATTTCTCTTGGAACAATACAATAAAAGACAAAGTGGACTGCAAAAAGGTGTTCCATTGAGTTCATAGTTTTCCTCAAACAGTTCATAGATTGACAGGTTTAAATATACTTTAACTGATGTCATTTGGAATTTTGAGTTGGGATATTCAAACTCACTGTTGACTGTCGTTGAATCTTAAGCTTTTCTTTACATGTTCGCAGGGTCAGTACCAATAGATGAAGCATTTAGACAACAAGACCATAAGACTTAGGAGCATAAGTAGGCTATTTGGCCCATCAAGTCTGCTCCACCATACAATGATATCATGACTGATCTGATATTACAATCCTCAGCTCCACCTTTCCACTTCATCCCCTTAAACCTTGATTGCCTTATTAATTAAAAATCTGTCTATCTTAGCCTTAAACAAACCCGACAACCCTCTGTGATAAAAAAAATTCCACAGATTCACTACCCTCTCACTAGAGAAAAAAAAACCTCCTCATCTCTGTCTTAAATGGATGATGTGCAGATGCTGGCATTGGACTTGGGGTAAACACAGTAAAGAGTCTCACAACACCAGGTTAAAGTCCAACAGGTTTATTTGGTAGCAAAAACCACTAGCTTTTGAAGCGTTGCTTATTCATCAGGTGAGTGCGAGTTCTGTTCATGCCCTGTTTGTGAACAGAATTTCTACTTGCCTGATGAGGAAGAGTGCTTCTAAAGCTCGTGCTACCAAATAAACCTGTTGGACTTTAACCTGGTGTTGTGAGACTTCTTAAATGGATGAACCCTTACTATGAGATTATGCCCTCTGGCCCTAGACTCTCCAACGAAGGGAAACTATCTCTCAGCATACACCCTGTCAATCCTATATGTCTCAGTAAGGTTGCCTTTCATTCTAAGGTTTTCAAGTTAAAGTTTATTTATTAATCACAAGTAAGGCTTACATTAACACGCCAATGAAGTTACTGAGAAATTCCCCTAGTCGCCACAGTCCGGTGCCTGTTCAGGTCAATACACCTAACTAATATGTCTTTCGGAATGTGGGAGAAAATAGGAGCACCCGGAGGATACCCACACAGACACGGGGAGAACATGCACAGACAGTGACCCAAGCCAGGAACTAAACCCAGTCCCTGGCGCTGTGAGGCAGCAGTGCCAACCACTGGGCTACCGTGCAATACATCAAGAAATAGTTAGTGACTAAATTATACCCAGTTTTCATTGAGTTACACATCATATTTCTGAATGTTGCACACTGGTTAAAACGTTGTTTCCTTTTTGTCCTTCTAAACTCTAATGAGTACAGGCCCAAACTGATGTCCGTTGTGATAATGTTTTAAAATCTACAATAAAACACGGATATGATTGGGCAAAATAAATACAAAAGGGCAGAAATAAACTGGGGGAAAATAATGAAATATGTTAGCAATGTCAGGCAGATGGAAATTCATTCTGGAGTATCAAAATCTCATTTATCATGAGTGCAAGTGAGCAAGAACAGCTTTTCATAGGAGTAGAAACAAAATCTCATAATACACTGTCAAATGTGCAATGTTCTATGGTTTCCATGACATATTTCAGAATGTACTTAAATGCAGCAAGAAACAGTTAGTGACTGAATTATAGCCAGTTTTCATTCAGTTACTCATCATAATGTTGCACACTGGTTAAAAGGTTGTTCCCTTTTTGTGGTTCAGTAATGAACCATAATAAACCTATGAAATAACCTATGAAATGAAGCCATGTTAATTGCAGAATAGTTTTGTGCTTACAGCCAAAACCAGTGTAGTGTAAATTAGATGAATAAATAAAAAGTTAGCTTTTTAATTCAGTTTCTATAACAGGCAGGTAATCCACTGTACCAGTTTACTGCCCAGATGGGAAATTCTTTTGGGAAAATCATGATGCCCAAAGAACTTGTTTCTGGTCCCACAAAGAGTCTGATAACATTTAAAAAGATGTTTGACTGACTTGGAGGATCACAGGACAATATTTCAAGTCTTAAGACTTTTGCTATAATAAACAAACTGAAAGCAACATTGTCTAAACGCAATTAATTCATCAAAGTATACTCTAAGCTGTGGAAAGATTCCCCATTTTAACTTTTAGAATGATTAAAAATCCCCTTGCATTGCTCTACTTCACTCTATCTTTTAAGTGGACACTTCATTCTCCAATAAAGCTATTTCTAGCTCCTGACAGATTGCTTTCTTTCTTATTTTCCAAAAAGTTAACTTTTAATTCTTGAACTGACTTTCACAGTGAAGCTTACCCTTGAGATTTGTCTCTCCAACCAATGCCAGGTGAATCTTCCAGCCCCATTTAAATGCTGATGAAGTAGGTCTATCCAATTCAAGCTTGAACTCCCACTATGTTTTACATGTAAATAATAGATATTGTCTGCCTCTACTTCTCTGCTCTTTTTCTCCCCGTCTCTCTCAGATTTTTGCAGACATAGCTGTCTTTGTGGTTCAAGAGATATAGTGTCATAGGGCCCGATTTTACCATCGTGTTGTCTCTATTTTCAGGTATGAAGACTTGGTAAAGTTGGGCGTGAGGCGAGTAGTGCGATCCACGCCTGCCTACGCCCCAGCTCCCCTTTTACCAAAGTCCAAAAATGCCTGTGATCTGGACAAAGCTCAATATGGGCAGGGCCGTCATTTAAATGTATTTGCATGCATTTAAATTAACTTAATAGGCTGCACGCCCAACTTAACTGGCACTTCCCACTTTACCACCGCATTCGCCTATCCAGAATCAGTGCAAAACAGATATACTCCATCTAAGTCCAATTCGGGTGCTCCAGTTAATGAGGAGGTAAGTGCAGCGCGTCTGACTGCACTCTGCTTGAGATTGGTAGGTGAGAGAAGGTGTGTCTGCTGCCACTCTACTTGGGATCGGTGGAGGATGAAAGGGAGTTGACTGTCACTCTGCCTGAGACTAGTGGAGGGGAAGGGGGGTCTGCTGCCACTCTACCTAAGATCGATGGGGGGGAAGAGGGAGGATGGATCACTCTGCCTGAAATTGGTGGGGGGAAGGGGGGAGGGGCCCATGATCAGTCTGGATGGTGAAGGAGTGGGGGGATAAAGGGGTCAATAATGTTGTTGGGGTGGGCAATGTTTGTGGGAGAGAGAAGGAGGTATTATCCGGTCTGCGAGGGATATGGCAGGATAGCAGCATTCTGCCACATTTTTTATGCATGCACAGTTGGAGGCTCCAATCTGAGCTGCAGGGTTTCAGGTATGCTAAGCCCCGCCCACAGCCTTGTGCAGTGTGATTCGGACTCGCTGATATTTTTGCAGGCAGAGTGTGTATGGGGGTGCCTGAGAACAGGTCTAAAACTCAGATATGAAACACTCCCAGTTTTAAGCCCACCCAGAACTTAGAATCAAAATGGTAAAATAGGGCCCACAGAGTCATAGAGGTTTACAGCATGGAAACAGACCCCTCGGCCCAACTTTTCCATGCTGCCCAGTTTTTACCACTAAGCTAGTCCAATTGCCTGCATTTAGCCCATCCACCTCTATATTCACCTTATGCAGGTAACAGTCCAAATGCTTTTTAAGAGATAAAATTGTACCCGCCTAGAGGGTAGGAAGTGTTGTTTAAGAAGGGCTTTGTTTATGGAAACCCCGTCAGCTGACAATACAATGGCTTTTGACCACCTGTTCCCTGGTCAAAGACCAGCTTTATGGTTACACAAATCAGTTGACCCTTGCATCCAGGTAGAAATGCTGACTAACTGTCTTCTAAACCCCCAACCCCATTCTATCTTGTAATTAAATAGACATTTTAAATCATAACTATATATAAACCTGAAATTCCCGCAAGTCTATCCACTACAAACGGTTTTGGTTATTGTTTACAGGTGTGAGCATCTTGTGCCTTCTTTCCTGTAAGAGAACTTGTGCCCCTATCTTTCCCCCAATGCCTCTCCTGTGCCTTTCCCCACCCATCACCATCTATCAATCCCTCCCCCACAATGCTTTTTATTAAGCAGAGTTCAAAACAGGTCACATAATCCCTCTCATTCCTCCATTTTCCCCTTAATTAAAGAGACAGTCTCAAACATAACAATTTTATAATCTCCTTGTTTGAAACAATGTCAGTACAGGTCACTCACTTTAAAAGTGGAATGTGAAAATGGTTTCGTTAGGATAGAATTGTAGGTCACACAAAAATGCATAAAGTGAGCCTGTTGCATCTGATTTTATGGGTTGTTGATGAAGAAGTGCTCAAATGGGGTCTCTTTAAAAATGCAAGAATACTCCCTATTGCTTGCACTGGCCAAAGCATCTAATCTGAATGAAAAACTAAGGCCCAAATTAAGAATAAAAAAGGTGGAAATCTATAAAGTAATGTCATAGGAACAATTGTATTTGTTTAGATTGTTAATCTGAACCAGGTTTATTTTATTTTACTTTCAATTTAAAAATTGCCTTCTATCGGTTAGCTATCAAAACATTAATTTGCTTATTTTCAGAATAAGGATACCTGGAACTTTAACAATTTCCTTCGCTGCTTGCTTCATGATGCTTATCTTACAAACTGTATTCCTCCACATTGTGTATTTGTATGCATATTTGGGTAGTTCAAGATGAATGCTGACAAACCTTTAACTGAACTTGACAATTTAATTGCTCTGTTGAATGAGCATCTTTTGTGTCTTGGAAGTTCATTTGCAGCAATACTTTGTTCACTATCATTGAAACTGTAGGTCCCTGTCAACATTGAATCCCACCCACTGAGATCACAGCAGAAACCTGAAGCATGTGACCTGTAGGCATATTTGTTCCTGTTTCAATGAAGCATCCTTCCAAATTCTGATGTACTGCATCACTGTGATTGATGGGCTGCAGTGGGAGCACAGAAATTTTAACGTGATTGTTTTAATTAAATCCCACATCTCCAGAAACAAACTGCATTTAACTTGCAGCTTTACTATAACATTATATTTCTAAGTGGTCATGTTAAAAATGTACATACTCAGTGGGTATAGATTTTGTTATAGAAGATGCATGTGTTTATTGAAGAAAGAAGTCACATAGCTAAGACCTGCACGGTTCAGATCAAGGAAGCCCACACACACACATTTGGTTTGCCCATCTCATCTGATAGCAGCATTCGCTCAAGAACTTAGTGTGAATTAAGTAATGTTGTGGACCCTGATTTCAGAACTAATGACAGGATGACAAACTGGCACTAAACTGGCAAGGGTATCAGGTTAGTGGGGAGGCATTATTTAGCATTGACTATTTGGCACCCAAAACAGTTTGGATGTACTTTGGATACACACCTTTCCCAATCCTATCAGGGAATTAGGCCTTTGCTGACAAGTGGGTCCAAAACAAAACAGAAACAGTCAGTAAAGGTCCCAAATGGCCTCATTCCAATGAAACCAAATGAGATGCAGAAGAAAGATTTATCTGCAGAAAATGGCTGGGGCAGCATGGTAGCACAGTGGTCAGCACTGCTGCTTCACAGCTCCAGGGTCCTGGGTTCAATTCCTAGCTCAGGTCACTGTCTGTGGAGTTTGCACACTCTCCTTGTGTCTGCGTGGGTTTCCTCCGGGTACTCTGGTTTCCTCCCACAGTCCAAAGATGTGTGAGTTAGGTTGATTGGCCGTGCTAAGAAATTGCCCCTTAGTATCCAGGGATGCGTAGGTTAGAGGGAGTAGTGGGTATAATGTGTAGGGATATGGGGGTGGGGCTTGGGTGGGATTGTGTCCAGTGCAGACTCGATGGGCCGAAGGGCCTCTTTCTGCACTGTAGGGTACTGTGTTTTATGTTCCAGAAGTTAAGCCACTTCTCTAGTCTGGATCTAATGGTAGCCTCCATTTAATTACTCCTATTTCTTATGTTCTTATGTTCTTATGTTCAACGACCTGACCTCTTACATTATGCCATAAAGGTACAAGAGCTTTCAATATGGGGTAACTTTGTCTCTCTGACATGGATAAACTTGCAACAGGAAAACTGAGGTTCTGCCCTTTACAATGACCGTTAGATAATAACAGAGCAGGTTGGGAGTTCACCATATCTGGAGTCCAGTCTGCTTTTTGGACTGTCAGTCTTACACACAGTGGAATTCAATTCAAAATTGAGGTCCAAAATGTTTTCTGCATAGATTGCATTTTAAATGATGAATTCAGAATTTTGAGTAATAATTTCAGAATCACAACTTGAAATAAGGCACAAAGCAAAAAGCCAGCTTCCTGTTGCTAAAGTGCTATTGTTGCTAGAAGAATCTTGCTGTGCTAATGATCATAGATTTTTGCCAATCCCTGTTAGTTTTGCTGCTGAAAATGAAACATTGAAGGTTTGAGTTTATTTGACTAAATGTTAATTTTATTTGGTCAGAATTGACTTAGAATTCATTCCCCAACCATTTACAAGGTAAATAATGTGACAATATCACCAGGATAAAATTCTATTTAAATAAGCTGCCATTGTTCATGTAGTCCCCAATAAATGTAGGCCAGCTCAATAATCTACTGCAGCAAGTGTTTAATTTCCTGAAGCAAAATGTCTAAGCCCAGTGAACATCTTTAAAGGACAGAGTAATTAGTACTTTGAAGAGCCAGTTGTTGAGTTTGAATCTAATTTCAAATGCCACTATCCATCCAACATGTAATTTTAGTCACAAAAGACTTATGTCCTTAGGAGGCATGATCAGACCTTTCTGTGTATGATTTTCACATATTAATAATGTCTAAAGAAAATGTTTGTACCTTGGTAACTGTAACATGTCCAGTTTCACATAAAGAATGCTTTTGCTTAAATTTTTGGTTCAGCCCAGCACAACTATGAATTTACTTAGCATATATTCTTTTTCCAAGTCATGGGCTTTCCTTTTGATTGGAGTAGCAATCTATGTTCCTTATGTAAACTGGAAGATGTATCTGGAAGACAATTTACAAAGGATGTGGTGTGCAAGAACACCAGTTGAGGGAGCGGAATGGAATTATACAACTCCATCTCCATTCCCTCTTTCTTCCCTCACCAAGTCCTGCAAGATCTTGGATTACTGGGTAATTGCTGCCTCACAACGCCAGGAACCCAGGTTCAATTCATGCCTCAGGTCACTGTCTGTGTGAAGTTTGCACATTCTTTCTGTGTCTGGATAGGTCTCCTCCCACACTCCAAAAATGTGCAGGTTCGGTGGTTTGGCCATGCCAAATTGCTCCTTAGTGTTAGGGGGACTAGCAGTGTAAATGCATGGGGTCATGGGGATAGGGTCTGGGTGGGATTGTTGTCAATGCAGACTTAGTAAACCAAATGGCCTCCTTCTTCACTGTAGGGATTCTATGAGCTTAGAGTCTCGTGTCCATCACAGTTTGCTTCCTTTGGGCTGCAGTCCCAACTGTGGCCACCACATCTAGTGACACTGCTACGATCAGAGAGCTGTCTACTATTTGGTTTGCAACAACCCAAGGAGTCGGACTTCCTCCCACTTCAAGCCAAGTGATGGCTTGATAATTGTTGAACCAAACGAAGATGAGCTTGCCCGCAACATTTACACTGGGAGGATGGGGAAATGGGGAGAGGAGCCAGAGGAAAGACTTGCTGTGGTATCTTGTTCACTGCTTAAACAATATCATAGAATCAAATCCCTACAGTGCAGAAGGAGGCCATTCGGCCAATCTGTTCTGCACCAACCATAATCCCACCCAACTCCTATCCCCGGAGCCCCACATATTTACCCTGCTAGTCCCCCTGACATTAAGTGGCAATTTAACATGGCCAATCAACCTAATCTGCACATCTTTGGACTGTGGAGGGAAACCAGAGCACCCAGAAGAAACCACACAGACATGGGGAGAATATCCACACAAATAGTAGCACAAACCAAGAATCGAACCCATGTCCCTGTAAGGCAGCAATGCTAACCACTGTGCCACCGTGTGTCTGATGGGAAATTTCTGGAAATATACAACAATGGTTAAGCTTTTTAAAATATTGGCCTACAAGTTTTTGTGACATTTTTATCCTGCTACCAATGATTCATAGCTCCAAAGTAATGCCCATCCCACAAGACAACAGTCTATCACCTAAAACTAAAGAAGGAGAATGCAGATTGGTGTTTGATTCAGAACTGTGAGCTCACGTCACATTGACAGATTGTCCTCAAAATTTGTTAAAGAAAATAAAAGAAATGAATTGACAACCCAATGGATCTAACTGAGCAGAGATCTAAGCTGCAGTGGAGGAGAAGAAGATGTGCCAATTAAATGGGAAGACAATTGAGTAACTTTTTTATTTGTTCCTGGGACGTGGATGTTGCTAGCTAGGCCAACATTTATTGCCCATCCCTGGGGCGTTTAATAGTCAACCACATTGCTGTGGATCTAGATTCACATACAGGCCAGACCAGAAAAGGACAGCAGATTTCCTTCCCTAAAGGATGTTAGTGAATCAGATGGGTTTTGACGACAATCGACAATGGGTTTCATTGTCATCATTTGAATTTTGATTCCATATTTTTATTGAATTCAAATTTTACCATCTGCCACGGTGGGGTTCAAACCCTGGTCCTCAAAGCATCACCTGGGTCTTGTCATTACTCGTCCAGTGACAACATCACTATGCCACCACCTCCCTTAGAGACAGGAAACTATGGAGATGCATGGTACAATGACTCTGGGCTCTGGGATACAATCTAGCCAAGACTTTTAGTCAATCCAATGTATTCACAACGTCCGCAGGAACAGCCAGCAACTGGACTGAGACCTCAATACATCAACATATTGCCAGGATTATTATTTATGTGAAAAATGAAGCATGAATTCTTAGCAAAAATCATTTTGCAATCATAATTTCTCTTCCCCTCAAAGTATTTTTATGTTAAGGGTGGTCTTGATTTACTTTATTTCTTTAGTGCAATCTTTTCAACCACATGTAACACCATCTGGTGTGTTATGCTGCCAATCAGTCATACACTCTGTTAATTAGAAGCAACACTCTTGGAGTAATGACAAGTTTTCGGAGAATATTTAAGAGTCGTCACCATACAGAAAAATGACTAAACTGGACTTTTAGGTTAAGTAACAATGTGGAGCCAATAACCCTCAACAAAATAATTTTAGCACGACTGTAAGGCTTAATAAGTAATCTCGGTCACAGAATTTTGACTTAATGTACAGCAAACCCTTTTCTTTATGATATGGCATTTCTTTGGAGACTTATTCTCATTTGCCACTACAAAATGTCACTGAGGTGTCTATAAATTCAGTTTCTTCAGAAATATTTTGATAACAGGGTACAGTGCTATAGTAATTATCCCACTGGCCTAATGATCCAAGGACATCAGATCCAGCCATGGCAAGTTGCACATTTATCATTTCAGTTATCAAAAAGCTGGCAGCTGTCACTGTGACAGTGAAGCAGTCAGATTTTCATTAAAAGTCAAAGCTGCCTCGCTAATGTTCTTCAGAGTTGGAAACCTGCCCTCCTGCCCTAACCTAGCCAATCAGTGTCAGTGAGATGCTGAGCCTTTGTGAAGCAAATCAATCAACATCAGAAGCAATTTAACATTTTGAATTTATTCACCAGAAAGATGGATCAATCAATTGTCTCTCGGATGCTGCGTAACAGGCTGTCTATAACCAACATTTGCTCTTTTCAGTTGAGGTTTCCAAAATTTGTTTGGGGGTGTGCAGGTGTTATTTTCTGCTGCTTTCTGGAAAGACGGCAATCACGTTAAAAATATGCAATATCCTTAGGAGAGGAGATTTGATGTCTCGCCCTAATTCAATTCTATTTACTTTAGGATCAACTAAAATGTTTCTAGATAGTTGAACTACATTCTTTCCAGGTCAAACTGCTTTCTGAAACCTCAGCTGAGTTGAGTCTATTAGTCTAGTTGACATTCTATATGATCCCAAACTGCAATACCTGCCTCAGACATAATTTTGTTCTCGTCCTAAACAGAGGCTAGGCATTAGAGTTTGTTCCTTTATATGTCCCCTTTAGGTGGCATTTTACAGGGATGTGCTGCTTCCAGTGTGGCCCACATAAAGCACCTCTTTGAGAAAGGTGCCCATGTGGTCAAACCCCAGGTGTCAAAAATCAGTGAAGGTGCACCATTCTGAATATAGACAGCCTGACTACATGAGGCAATGATCTTACTGAATGGCCAACAAAGCTTGAAGGGCCATGTGGCCTACTTCTGCTTCAAAGTCCTATTTTCCAATGTTACAAATCACAACACCTCCAAAAACAATTCAGCGTACTTCCACATATTTTGCAATAGCAGAGTGATACCAAATTTCAACTACACAGGTCCACATAATGTATTTACTCTACAAACAACAAGTGTGAAGCTGTAAAGTGGGCCCAACACCAGTGTACCTTAAAGAGTCAGACCCCGTATCTCACAGGTAAATCATTTTTCAAAAACCTCTGCTATTACAAAATATCTGGAAGTGCTCTGGAGTGTTTTTGGGGATTTTTTTAATTAGGAACATCAGACTTGGGAGCAGGAGCTGGCCACAGAACCACTCAAACCTGCTCCAATCAATAACATAATGGCTGATCAGGTTGTGGTCTCAATTCCACTCTCCTGACTTTTCTGCGAGGTCTCCTAATTCCCTTGTCTCTCAAGAATCTGTTTAACTCAGCCTTGAATAAATTCAGTGACTCAGCCAAGAAAAAAACATTCTACTCATTCCAGTCTTAAAAGTGGCTCAAAAATCAGATCAAATCGGCCACATTCATTGGCATCTCATCCACAGTAATGCTGTAGAACGATTCAATGTCATGCAGTGTCCGTCTGTTCTCTTAGTTTGAAACACTGTCCCCCAGTTTTAGTCTTCCCCATGGGTGGCAATATCATCCAGTTATCTAACTACCAAGTCTCCTGTGGACCTTATTGGTTTCAATAGGATCAGATTAGTTCCTGCATTTAACAGAGACTGTTTCTGCATCCTGACTGAGGACAAAGCAGTGCATAACTTGTCCATCCATAGGCTGCAACAGGTATGGAGGCAACGGAGGCAGTGCCTCTGCATGGATCTGCAGCATGACAGGAAAATAATACAAAGGATGAAAAGGGCAAACTCTGGACAATATCCTCTGGCACTTGGAACCAAATATTCCATGCGCTTTTCAATGACAGGAAGCTCTCTGACAAGCTATCCAATGCATTCAGCATCTCAGTGTACACACGGATCAGCATGATTCTTCATTACGCTCCATCAAATTCCTGATCTGAATCCTCTGAACAATTCTGAAACTTTGACCTTCTGTGAACTGCCAAAAAACCACTCTTTCTCCTGATCTGGCTGCAGCCCTCTTTTGTCTGGATGACTCACCACCTAATAATGCTAACACTACACTAGCCTTGGAGAAATGTGTGGTACCAGTATCTGAGCTGCTGGCTTCAAATACTAAGTCGACTACTGACATCTCTTCATCAGTGTTGTGTTGTTGCTCTCTTATCTTGGGGTACCTGTGACTGGAGAGATGGTGGTTCTTTGGTGTTTGAAATGTAGGAATCTGTTTTGGTTTGTGGTTTGAGTCTAGATGAGGGTTTTAGAGATTGTCTAATTTCTATTTATTCGTGTCACAAGTTGGCTTACATTAACACTGCGATGAAGTTACTGTGAAAATCCCATGGTCACCACATTCTGGCACCTGTTCGGGTGCATTGAGGGAAAATTTAGCTTGGTCAGTGCACCTAATCAGCACGTCTTTTAAACTGTGCGAAGAGACCGCAGGACCTGGAGGAAAATCATGCAGAAACACGGAGAATGTGCAGACTCCACACAGTCATCCAAGCCAGGTATCAAACTCGGGTCCATGGTGCCACTAATCACTGCTACACCATGCTACCTAAAGTATGCTGCTCAATCATGCAGTTTCTTAAAACCATTGATTTACAGCTAGTATTTACATATTTGGATCTCAGTGCAAATTTAGAGTTTTTCATCCTTCCAGATCTGTCTTACTTCTCTGTCATTCAATCTGATGTAATTATCACATCAACACCATGTATGATTCTGATGTTAACCCTCAGTCTTTAACACGATCATACTTACATTCTCCGACATCTCTCCTCCCAAAGTCTTAGACTTCAAAGGATAATCTCTGAAGTGCCCTGACAAATCTTCCTTATCCCATTTTAATCTCCTTTTGAAGTTGAGGATATTGTGAGCTCTCCCTTCTGTCGGTGTGAGCATTCTTCTTCTCGGTGGTTGTTGAGTTTGTAGCAAGCCTTTTTTCTTCTTGATCAAGATCTGAGCAGTGAGTCCAAGTTTATATTGGCTTTCATTCCAAGGATCTTAAGACACTGTGTTTTTTCCTTATGAGACTCTGGTCTGTTGAAATCCTGTATGATCTTGGTTGTGGAGTATTTTCAATGATTGTATCTTCTTTCTGTTGGTCCTCAAACCATACCGCCTCCCTGGTCTTCAGCACTGAGAACACACAAACTGAAGACTATTCCTCTGTTCTTCCTTATGCTCTTTGGTCATTTGTGGTGATACTAAGTTTGAGTTTTTGTCCTCGAGATGGAAACTGTGTTCTCACCGCCCTTCCCATCAGTAACTCTGGTGGGAATCCATTTTGTCGTGGTGATGATCAGATGGGAAGAAGGGGCAAACTGGCTCCCTTCTATTCAACTTCCCTATTGGTCAGAACAAAGGTTTAAGTTTCTCTTTCACAAGGATTTTTTTTTTCTCCAAATCAAAATGTATTTAACTATTTAAGCTGTGAGCAATAATGAGCCAACACAACAAGGTTTGCTTGAGTCAAAGAAAGAACAAATTTATTCACCACTAAACCCTGAGAAAATAAGCAAAACACAACTTCAAGCATTCAGCCCTCATGCGAGCATTCAGGCACACGCACACACACACACATTAGAAATAAGGGGAGTCAGAGTCCAATATAAAAAAAGCTTGATAAATCTAAGTGTCCTTTGAATATCTTTGATGCCTAAATGTTAAATGATGCAACCAATTTAGGTTAGTTTCTTTCTTGGATGCTGTCAGATATAGAAGTTGTTAAGGATGGTGAAGGATGCTCAAAGTACAAAGCATTGGATTAGTAGGGAGATAGTCTGGTCATCCTTTCAGACAATATTCTTGGATTTGGAGACGTTCTTCATCTCGTTGCTGGGCTTGCTTTATTTCCTGAAACTTATTTGCAATAGCTAATTTGTGTTTAGTGATTAAGGATGTATCTGTTTCAACTTCAACAATGAAATGTAAATCCTCCTGTTTGAGTTCCTTCTGATGGTATTCATGACTGTGAGTCTGCCATATTTTGAAACTTGCCTTGCACATATTCTGTGGTGGAATCATATCTTATCACTATTAGTCCGAACTGCTGGATTATGGGTGGCATCTTCACAATTTCTTCCTTGCTCAAAAGGTGACTAGTGGCTTCTGGTCTGATTTGATTTTGAAAAGCATTCCAATAACTTAATCTGAAAATATTTTTGCATACCCACACTGTTGCTACTTCTTTTTATCTCATGACGTATTGTTGTTCTGTTGGTAATGTAGAGGCAGAGTAGACTAGTCTACCATTGTAGTCTCTCTACACTGGAGATAAAACTGTCCAAGACCTCTAGATAATGCCTTAGCTGCTCCTGTGGCTGATAATCCTGGGTGGTAATGTGTCAAGATTTCAGAAAAGATTAGAAGTTGTTTAACCCTTCCAGAAGCATTTTGCTGGTCCACATTCCAGTCCATAAATCAGTAGCTGTCTCAAGGGCCAGTTGACCTCTGCTAAATTTGGAAGGAACTTGCCTACCTGGTTGACCAAGGTATCTTTGAAGCTCATTTGTGTTCCTGCACTGCAAAAAATCTCTGATAACTTTTATATTTTGTGGATCAACTGTGATTCCATTGGCTTAGAACATGAGACCAAGAAACTCAAAAATGTTTGACAAATTCACGTGTTTTATTCAATGTTAGGCCTGCATCCTGTAATATTCTCAGGACTGTATTTCTCTCATGGAGTGATGTATAACTCCAAGCAGCATGTTGCTCCTTCCAAGCCTGCTGCAATGTGAGGCATCGTTGTCTGGAAAATTTCTGGAGCGTATGCTATTGAAAGAGTGATGAGCAAATAGCAAATTATGCTTACATTTTAAAGTTTATTTATTTGTGCCACAAGTAGGCTTACATTAACACTGCAGTGAAGTTACTGTAAAATCCCCTAGTCGCCACACTCCGGCATCTGTTTGGGTACACTGAGGGAGTATTTAGCATGGCCAATGCACTTAACCAGCACGCTTTTTGGACTGTGGATTCTTTGCCCAAAGGCAACTGCCAAAATCCACTGTTCATATCTAGCTTGGTAAATAATATCTTCCTGACTAGTTTGGCAAGACTCTCATTTATAACTGGGTGTATCTCACATTCCTCTGATTTGTTTAGTTGAGTTAAATCCATGCAGAATCTTATAAAGCCATTTGGCTGTGGGACCAAAACCATTCTTGAACATCAGCATGGTGGCACAGTGTTTAGCACTGCTGTCTCACAATGCCAGGGACCCAGGTTCAATTCCAGTCTCAGGTGACGTCTATGTGGAGCTTGCACTTTCACCCCGTGTCTGCGTGGGTTTCCTCTGGGTGCTCTGGTTTCCTCCCACAGTCCAAAGATGTGCGGGTTAGGTTGATCGACCATGTTAAATTAATCCTTAGTGTCGGGGGGCTGGCAGGGTAAATACGTAGGAATAGGGCCTGGATGGGATTGTTGTTGAAGTCATGATGGTTTGAATGGCCTCCCTCTGCACTGTTGGGATTGTATGATCATTTTGTTGGAATGGTGACCTTCAAGCCTTGCTGCTCCCTAAAAATTATCCAAGAATGGGTGAGATACTTTGACATCTTAAGTTGCCCCAGCAGGACTCTATAATTTAGTGGATGAGGGTTGAAATCTAATTTGTTTGAGTCATTTGACTTCTGCTGGAACACAAACCCTTGTTCCTATCTAGTTTGAAACTCTGTGATGTGTCTTTTCATTTCAAGCTTAATATTCCAATATTTGTATTCAGTATCACTTACCTCCCAGAAAGATTAATTCCTTTGCTTGTGGCTTTTCTAATTCTTGAACGTGTAGTAAAAGGGCGTGGCGCATATAGGGTTAATATAGGACTGTATACAGTACAATCCACACAACGCTGTAAGAGAACAAGTGACTTGCACTTAGGGGTCAGTGTTGTATTGGACAAAGTCATGTGTACTAGTGAACATGGAGACAGCTCCTATCTTGCACCCTTCAATGTATATTTGCAAATATTTCTAGAAGGCAATAAAGACTCACAGTTACACTATGTATAACTATCAAAACTTCTTCAGACCTACTGAACTGTAACTAACACCTCACATCAGTGTGTAACTCTGATTTAAAATTTCCCTCCTCTTTTTACAGGTTGTCAGCATTTTTGAGTGACAAACAATTTTGAAGTGACCTATTTTTCCATAGTTGTGACGCAGGTTGGGTGGCATGGTGGCACTGTGGTTAGCACTGCTGCCTCACAGTGCCAAGAACCTCAAATTCAATTCCCGGCTTGGGTCCCTGTCTGTGTGGAGTCTGTACATTCTCCCCGCATCTGCCTGGCTTTCCTTCGGGTACTCCAGTTTCCTTCCTCAGTCTGGAAGACGTGCTGGTCATGCTAAATTCTCCCTCAGTGTACCTAAATAGATGCCATTGTGTGGCGACCAGGAGATTTACGCAGTAACTTCATTGCAGTGTTAATGTAAGCCGACTTGTGAAACTAAAATAAACATAAAACCCTGCGCTCCTGCTGGACAGTCCTCTTGCTTGTGTGGCTTGTTTCTAAAGACATTTCAAGATGGCATTTGGGCCATTTTGCCCCAATTTGGAGTGCTTAGGCTTTGATGCTCTTTTTCTTTTATGATCTAAACACTGAATGTTCTCATTTGATCTTCTTCATAGGACCTTTCCTTCCTGCAAATAAATGTCTGATCCTAGTTTCTAAATTCTGTTTGCCTCACAATCCTATTTTTACTAGTATTAAATCCTCTCTTGTCCATAAAAAATGTGACAACCCTCTGTCTAGGACCCTGACTGTGAATTCTTTGAGAATTCACTGTTCTCTCGAGCCTCTAGAGATCATTGACAAATTAATCTATGCTTTTGTCTGATCTTTGCTTTCTTCTATTAAATTCTGGTGCACCCTAAAATAAGAGTCGAAAACTTGTAGGATTTCTTGATAATAAGTTCATCACCCTTGCTCTCATGTCATCTGCGACAGATCAAACTGCACAAAGTAGTGCATTGACCTGGTATTTTGAACTTTTGTGTAACTCTGAAGCAGTTCTGTCCCTTGTGAATCTTTTTCTCCAGTTGCTCCAATTCTGGGCATGCAGCAAGCTTTCTGCACTCTGAAATAGTTCTGGAAGTGGAAGTATGGATTGCATGCTTCAGCTGAGCCCTGGAATTGTTCCTGTTTCTGTATTCCTGCTTACTGCTTCGGGCCCATGCTCACTGCTGTCTGTTTTCTGGGTCTGTGTCTCAACTTGCATTAGACATTGGGTTCTGACATCTTGGTGAGTCTTCATTTTTCTTTTCTCTTTAATCCTTTCTTTAAGGATCTCTAATCTTTGTCAGCTCTATAACGTGTTCTCCAGTACTATTGGGTTCTTTACTTGCTGCCACCATGTTATGTTTTATTTTGTTGCAGGTGTATAGACAGGGGGATTGGGGATTCCCTGTTCTCCCAAAATATGCTGCTTGAATCTGTAGTTTCTTAAGAACCTTTGCTCTTTATTTACAGCAAGTATTTACGCATTTGGACCCCTACAAGTGATTGGAGCTTTGCGTCTTTCCAGGTATCTTTTGCTTGTCAGTCATGTGATCATTCTTACAAAGGATTCATTTATGTTTTTGATGTTAACCCGTTACTTTACAACATCAGAAAGGGGAATAGTGTGACAAAAATGGGGAATGATGTAAAACACAGATCCATAGTCACACCATGTCCTGTTTGTTCATTGTATCAGACAGAAAAATAAGGTTGAGCTGGTGGTTGAGAAGGGAAAATATACAGAAAAGACATTGAATGCCGAGAACTCCATCACTGCACACACAATGCTGCAGAAACCCATCTCCACTCATCGTGCTCAGAGTTGGCAGAAGCCTTTCGCTTCCACTGGGTCTGCTCATCTCTGTTATTTTATTGTGAGCCAGTTTGTTCTTCGAGAGAGGGCAGAATATCCGTGAATGTGTAGCACTGTGTTTGAGTGATGTGGCTGCCTTAACTGAATCTCTGAAGGTAGAATATGTAGAGGCAGAAACAGGTGGGTGTGAGGCTCAAGGAATTGGTAGATGCATGAGAGCATTGTGGAATATCTGGATGTTAGGCACAAATCTTGAGTTGCAATGTCTGGTGCAGATGGGTGTATGATGGAGTGATCGTATATTAAGCAGTGGCCTGCTTGTGCAGATGCAGTCATTGGCCCTGACTATCTGTGTGAGTCATTAGACTTGTTGTGACATTGCTGTCCAATCCTTTA
Organism: Carcharhinus amblyrhynchos; assembly: GCF_965287045.1. NCBI lineage: Eukaryota > Metazoa > Chordata > Chondrichthyes > Carcharhiniformes > Carcharhinidae > Carcharhinus > Carcharhinus amblyrhynchos. The sequence continues at coordinate 56,247,446 of NC_137333.1, forward strand.
TCCAACTCCAAGAATTGATCTTTCTGGCCATCTGCTCCTATTCTAAGCTAAGGGTTGTCCTTGAGGACCTTCTGGCCTTTATGAAAAGCAGGCTTACTGCATCATGTAATCGCAGCACAATTCTGTTTGGCCTCCTTCTGAGCACAGAGGAAGCCAACAGCACATGGAGGAAGTCAGCAGCATGGAAGGTGGCACAACGGTTAGCACTGCTGCCTCAGAGAGCCAGAGTCCTGAGTTTGATTCCTGCCTAGGGTCACTGTCTGTGTGGGATTCCTTTGGGTGCTCCAGTTTCCTTCCACAGTCCAAAGATGTGTAGATTAGGTTGATTGGCCATGCTAAATTGTCCCTTCATGTCAGGGGGACTAGCAGGGTACATATTTGGGGTTGCAGGGTTAGGTTCTGGGTGGAATTGTTATCAGTGCAGACTCTATGATTCTACGAACATGGACTGCAGTCATTCCTGTACAACAATCAAGAGTTGGGAGCACCAAGGCAGTTTGTAAATCACAATGCCCATGCCCAAAAAAATAGGGCAGGTAAACTTTTAGTCAAAGATCATAAACCCTGATGTTTAGAATTGAAAGTATTGAAAGAATTCTTTAAGGCAGAATGTGAATCTTGTTGGTGTGATGTGATAAGGCAGATGAAAATATATGCAGTACTATGGATAAGCATAAGAAACTACTGAAACCTCTGTTTCCTTGCTGACCGGAATCAGTGTGTTTTGTTTTTAGAAGGAAGGTAGGTGTATTTATTAAACTGAGCTTATGGACAATTTAAACAACCAGCATCAAGTTTCTCATGGATTTACATGAAGAGGAATGTTTACTCACACCTTCACTATGAAAATCAGTCAGTCATTCACCCAGTCACACACATGCATTGGGGGGGAGATGCTCCCAAAAGTGTTCTAAGTGCTGAATTTGTAGGAAATATGGTGTAAATCATGATTGTTTTCTCGGTGTGATTTCAGACAGGAATCTCCCGCACCCTGTGCACTGCAGAGGTCACAATCGTGTATCATTAAAAGCTCGGGGGCATCTGACGATTCTGGAACTCTGCACATGCGCAGTGGCCCCGATCTGTCAGCCTGCAGTTTGCTGGCCACATCAATCATTAGCCAGCTGAGAATCCTCACAGTGCTGCCTCTTCATTCCCCCCCACCCAACCCCACAGTCCAACCGTAGCACCCCAGAAGCATTTCCAGGCCAGCTCCGACTTCCCACTGTCCGGAGCACCCAGATCTCCAGCCCCTCCCTCCCAGCAGTGATGATCTCCCCTGACAAATTCCCCTCCCTCCCCCCAGCAGACACCTCTACCCCCCGGCAGACCCTCCTGTATGGAGGCAGATTCCCCTAGGCTAACCACCCACCCCCACCGGCCCATCCCGATTGCTAGCATCCTGCCAGCCCTAATTGATCAGAATGGCAGAGTGGCAGCGGGACTCCCACCCACACCAATCGCCCCTAAGCCCCACCCTTAGGCCCCACCCCATTGGCAGTGTCCCATGCCCGGTGGACAGTGCCAAGTTGCCCCCGATCATGGGTACTTTTCCCCTGGGGCAGGTCTCTGGCATTTCCAGGGTGCCCATGCCCAGGAGGCACCATCCCTCATTGCCTGACCCCCTGAGTGGCCCCGATTGCCCCACTTCAGTCCAGCAGGGTTTGTCGTTTGTTCCCTGAAAGTGGGGAGCTAGTCTGAACCCCAATGGAGTGAAATCGCATTGATGGGGTGGGAGTCTTCAGTCCCGGACCCGATAATGACATTTAAATTACATTTAAAATAGATGAAAATCACTTACCTGCTGTTCTTGCCGGTTTCCAGCATGGTTCCAACCGCGCTGGGTATCAGGCACTCAGAAATGTACGCGCATCAGGAACGCATGAGCAAATCCCACAAATCGACCGGCATGCGACTCTCCCGGCCCACCACAGTAAAAAAAAATTAGCACATCAGGAAGGAAGTATCACCCTTATTCTCACTCTCAGTTGAAAAGAATAGTGCATGTTTACAAGTGAGAAGCAAAGGAATAGTCTGTAATTTGTGTGATTGGTTCATCTTGAAAAACACACTGTGCAGGGCTGGTGAAATAAAGATTGTTCATTCCTGAAGTGCAGTTCAGTGAACTCAATTATCGAAGTTATATGTGAAAATTATTGCAGGATTCTCTGCTCTGCTTGTGAAATCTTCATTCATATCTTTGTTATTATTTTATTCCTCTCCCACCTTACAACTTCCATGAACTCATATCCTGACTCACACCAAGACCCATTCATCCTCATCTCTGTACTCACTCACCTTTATTGGCTGCCAGTTCAGCAAAATCCCAAATTTAATATTCCCCTTGCTGTGTTCAAATCCCTCCTATTGCCAATTCTGCAATCTTCCAACATCTCTGCACTCATCAATTCTTGCCTCCCGCACACCCTCAATCTCAATCTGCCACAACTGGCAACTAAGCCATCAGTTATCAAGAGCCTAAATTTTAATTTCATCTCTAAACCTCTCTGCCTTTGTACCTTTCTCTGTTCCTTTAAGATGCTCCTTAAAAACCTATGGCGTTGACCAAACTTTTGGTCACCCATCCTAATAACCTCATACGGAGCTCAACGTCAAATTTTGATTGATAATGATTCTGCAAAACACCTTGGAAGGTTTTACGACATGGCTACATAAATACAGGTGATTATTATTGTGCTTCCAGGCAGTATTATGTGATGTTTACAGCATTAGCCAGCTGCTCACTATTGCATTATTCAGGAGGTTTGTACAATTCATATCCTCAATAGATGCAGTTAAAAAGAGAGAGACAAAAATATCTAGTTCTACAGACTGACAAGTTACCCAAATGTACCAAGAGCACTTGACAGAATGCAGCATGTGACACACAAAGCCCTGGAGAGCACCTGCTCAATTTTGTGCATAGCAAAGGCTTTCATTCTGCTGATGCCCAAATAGTTGCTATGCTAAGCACTTTTTTCTAGCAATTCATGCCCACTACCCAATCATATACTGTGACAATTTAATCTTCCACTCTACCAACTTCCATGATTCGCAACTAAGAACTAGCATGGACTCAGACGTTACAGAGACAGGAAAGATGTGAGGTCGTGAAGAGATTTAAACACAGGGTAAGGATTTAAAAATATAACCGTTAGGGAACCAGAAGTCAAATGGACCAGTCAGATAGGGGTGCTAGTCAGACAAGATCTGGTGCAGCATAGGATAGAGAGCAATGGAGTTTTGGATGAGCTGAAGTCCGCAGGTCATGGAGGATGGGAGGATTGCCAGGAGAGCAATGCAGTAGTTGAGTCCACAAATGTTAAGAACATTTATGAGATTTCAGCAGTAGTTGATGAAGGTAGGAGTGGACGTGCATTACTTGGATTGGAAGTAGCTTTCATGATAGAATGCATAAGAAATTACACTGGAAACCAAGATGGCAAACAATCTAGATCAGTTTGAATTGCAAGCCCGCTTTCAATGGGAAATAATTAAATGTGCAATAATTAGTTATTTAAAATTTATGCTCCTAATATAATGTCTGCTACTGTGTTAATATTTAAATGATACTGTATTAAATAGGTTCATATTACATCATTTGCTTTAAGTGGATTCATGTTGCATTCAATGCCCATTTAATTTAAGATTCTCCAGTAAATCTCACTGTGAGTAGATCATTTGTATTCATACATTCATTCTTATTAAATTTTATAATGAAAACTCAATGTCCTAGGCAATGCCACACATGAACAGGAAGATTAAATGGTTTTGCTTGTTATGTAAATTAGATATTCACAAAGCATTGCATCCCTTGTGTACATATTATGTTTAAGTATTATTACTATTGCAAAATTGTTTTCACAGATTTTCTTAGTTTAAATATTTTTTCCTTTAATTGATATTGAATTATCCTGTACATGATATTTATTTAGTGTGCTCTCCAAAATCAACTTTGGAGCATTCATAAGTTTTTTTTTAAAAGCAACTTTTCTTGCAGAAATTGAGTTTCTGATTCTTCAAGTTATAATGCAAGGGGAGAATCAGCACAGATTCTTCTGAATGATTTGCGTTAAGTTCGTGGTTTTGGCCACTCAATGTTTTATTTTGAGTCATTACTAATTGTTCTGAATGCGATGTCGAGCAGCATTGTAAAGCTATTTGTTTTGAATGCATTTCTTCTATAAACAGCTATACAGTCCGAAGATGTGCAAGTTATGTTGATTGGCCGTGCTAAATTTCTCCCAGTGTCAGTGGGAATTAGTAAATGAGGGTAATTGGATAGGGCCTGATTGGGATTATGGTCAGTACAGACTCAATGGGCCGAATGGCCTCCTTCTGTACTGTAGGGATCCTATATTAAAAATGATGGATGGGTTTTAATTCCACCATTGAGAGGAGGGAAGGGGATGGAATTCATAGAAGGCATGTGGGTGGAGTGACCTCCGCCTCGCTGATATATTGCAATTCACTCAGGTGTGGGGGGAAGTCAGAAGATGACCTTCCAACCCGTTGACCAATTAAGGTTCTTATATGGCCACCAAAAAGCCTCACTCTGTTGCCACTGATATTTAATCCATGGGGGAAGTATTTAACCAGTAGGAATGTGGGACAGGAGGAGAGGGAAGGATCTATACCACGTGGTGATGTTTCTCAGTAAAAGCTAATTGCTTCTTTGCAGATTAGGGATTGGGAGTTTCTCCTGATTGAATAATTAGTGGATCAGAAAGGGTGCCCATAGCAACAAGAGCTGCCCCTTCATTCAACATCTCTCAAGTATGATCGTGTGCCCATGTAGACTTTACAGAGTGTGCCATATGTGATCTAACCAAAGGTTCAAGTTTGACATAACTTCTCTGTTTTTAAATTCTATCCCTCTCATGTTTTTTTATGTGACCTCATTGACCTGCATTGCTGGTTTTAACGATTGATGAATGGCCAACTTAGGCACAGATCAGTTAATATTACGCAAGCAAGATATGCTTGTTTTACATTTGTGACTGAAATGCACCACCTCACGCTTTTCTGCATTGAAATTTATTTGCCAATCAAATGTCTATTCTGTAAGTTTATTAATTGTCTTCTTACATTTGTTCCTTTGGTAACTATGTTCCCTCATTCCTTTTGAGATCTGTACTATCCCATTTTAAGTATAGGAATTACATTTGCTGTCCGCCAGCCCTCAGGCACTGTTCCCTTTTCCCTAACTTAATATGCATGGCTGCAATTTGCTGGACCAGGAATTTTATCATTTGTAGGTTTGATTTCTTGATCAGTTATCTCCCTTCACCTTCCTAGTACATGTTTTGAAATATAATTTTTAATCTTATCTCCTAATGTTACACCCATGTTTGTTGTCGATCTTCCTGGTAAATAAGGCAAAATCTATATTTAATACTTTACTGTTTCATTGCCTTTACATATAAATTTATCATACACATTCCTTTTGTGACCCTATCTGTGTCCTATTTTTTGAAAATGTTTATGCCTATAAAGTATTTTTATTTTTAAATTACCTGATTATTTAATTTCATAATTCCATTTTACTTTCCCAATTCTCTTTTTCTAACTTCTTCCCGAACCTCTTAACAACCCCATGTCATACTTTCCTATAATGTCTTTATATTTTGAGTAAGTTCTTTAGTTCAGCCTTTTACTTTAGTTCTGTCTTACCCTTACTCTTACATTATTATTGATTAGTATATTGAAATATTACATGTTTTCCCTGAAATATATTTTTTATTTAGTCACTCATATGATGTAGATATTACTGGCTATGCCAGCATATATTGCCCATTCCTAGTGGGAAATGAGACAGCATTAATAAATGATTTCACAGAAAAAGAGTGTGTAGGCATTGGTGATGATAACATGATGAAATTTACATTCAGTTTGAATGTGAGAAATATGCATCTAAGACTAGTGCCTTAAACTGAAATAAAGACAATTACAAGGGTTCTAAAACCTAATTTACATATCTGAACTGGGAAAATAGGTTAAAAGGTAGGACAGTAGAGTAGCAGAAGTTGACATTTAAGGAGATAATTCATAAATCTCAGCAAAGATATATCTAATTCAGAAAAAAATTCTATGAGAAGGATATACCAATCATACCGAACTAGAAATGTTGGGAATAATGCCAAATTGAAAGAAAAAGCCTAAGTTTAGAGGGAGGTAGATTTTAGAAACCAGCAAAGAATGAGAAATTAAAGTATGAGAGGAAATAAGCTAGAAATATAGAATCAGAAAGTAAACATTTCTCTAAGTATTTACAAGGCAAAGAATAACTAAAGTGAGCATTAGTTCCTTGGAAAATGAAATTAATAATGGGAAGCAAGGACATGATAGAAGCTTTGAACAGGTATTTTGTAGCTGTGTTCACTTCAGAACACTCAAAGAAATTCCAAAACAACCTTGATTAAAGAGATAAAAAGGGAATGGTGAGGACCTTAAAATAATCAGAATCATGAGGGAAAAGATACTGGGAAAACTATTAGAATTAAAGACTGCTAATCCCTCAACTTGCTGGCTTCCATCCTAGGGTGTTAAAAGAAGTGGCTGTAAGAAGATGCATTGGTTGTAATATTCCAAAATCCCTTAGGTTGTGAGAAGATCCCAGTAGACTAGAAAACCGCTAATCTTTGTTCAGGAAAGGAGAGAAAAAGAAAGCAAAAACCTATAGGCCACTTATCCTAACACCTGTCAGAAGGAAAATGCTAGAATCCAATAGGAAAGAAGTAATAGTGGGGCACCTGGAAAATCATAACACTATTATGCAGAGTCAACGTGGTTTTCTGAAAGAGAAATCATATTTTATTGATTTGTTGGAGCTCTTTGAGAAAGTAACAGGCAAGGAAAATAATTTTTGATTTGATGGTAGACTTGGATTCAATAAGTGCCACATCAAAGGTTACTACACAAGATATGAATTCATCAGAACTAATATATTAGCATGGATGAAGATTGGTTAGCTAACAGGAAACAGAGAGTATGGATAAATGGGTCATTTTCAGGTCTGTAAGCTGTGAATAGCAGAGAACCACAAGGATTAAGGTTGGGGCCTCAACTATTTCTAACCTATATCAATACCAATGACTTAGGTGAAGGGACCAAATGTGTTATAGCTAAATTTGTTGATAGCACAAAAATAAGTAGGAAGGTAAGTTGTCAAGAGGATATGTGTAGTCTACAAAGAGATTTAGAAAAGTTAAGCGAGTGGGCAAAAATTTGGCGGGAGTATAATGTGGGAAAACATGAATATATCTAATTTGGCAGCAAGAATTTTAAAAAAGTATAACACTTGAATGGAGAAAAATTGTAGAACTCCGTAGTACAATGATTTGGGTCTCCTGGAACATGAATCACTAAAGATTAATTTGCATATACAGTATGTGATTAAGAAGGCGAATGGAATGCTGGTATTTATTGCAAGGGGAATTGAGTCGAGAAATGTGGTGACAGCTATTCAGGACCTCGGTTAGACCACATCTGGAATACTGCAGACAGTTTTAGTCTCTTTGCATAAGATAGTATATAATTACATTAGAAGCAGTTCAGAGAAGGTTCACATGATTAACTCCTGCGATGAAGGGCTTATCTTCTGAGGAAAGGTGGAGTATATTGGGCTTATACCATTGGGATTTAGAAGAATGAGAGGTAATCTTATTAAAACATAAAAAATTCTGAGGGGACTTGACACGGTGGATGCTGAGAGGATGTATCCCCTTGTCAGGAAGCCTATAACAAGGGGAGCAGTTTACAAATTAGGGATATCCCATTTAAGATTGAGGTGAGGAGAATTTATTTTATCTCAAAGGGTTACTAGCCTTTGGAATTCCCTTCTCCAAAAAGCCAGGTCATTTAATCTATACAAGGCTGAGTTAGATTTTTGATTGACAAGGGATCAAAAATCAAGAGTCAAAGATCAAGAAGGGTTACAGGAGGCAGATAGGCACATGTAATTGAGGCTGTAGTCAGATCAGCCATGACCTTAATGAATGGCGAAGCAGGCTTGAGGGACCAAACAGCCTACTCCCGCACCTAATTCCTGTATTCTTGTGTAAGTCTGCTATTTGTTATGGAAAGAAGTCGTTTTGCCTGAAGGAACAATTTCTTTTCTTTTCAAAGATTTAGTTATTTACATTAATCAAAACTAAATTGCTAAAACTGAGAGTCTGTCTTTCTCCCGAGGGTTTTGATCCCCACATTTGAAGAACCCACCTTGGTGTTCTCTCTTCAAATGTCATCCCCACTTGTACAGCTTCAGCAAAGATCTACCTCACAAAGTTTCAATCTCACCTTCCAAGATTCCTTTCCTTTGGATCTCTGAGTGTGCTGACTTCATGTTCCAAGCACTCTTTCAGATCTCCAGCCATCCAAACAGAATGCCATTACTTCAAAAGGGTACTCTTGCTCTCACAACCCACAGCGTGGAGTCACCAACTTTCTATTGCCATGTCAGATCTTCAGGACGACTCCTAAGCCCACTTGAGCTCCATTCCCTGAAACTCTTTCATTAACTTGGTGTGGCTTTCTCTGCTCCTGTCATTCATCTTCACTTAATGGGACCTATCTCTGACTTTGTTCCTGCTGGGATCTTTTTATTGGAACACTTTCTGTCTCACTGCCTGGTTTGGGAGCAACTTCTTGGTTTGGTGTTTTCTCCCTGTGTCCCTGTCCCTGGGACAGCTTCTCTCGAATGGTACACCAATTCAGGTCACTTGATCTCTCATTTTGCATGGTTTCACTCCTTGTCTTTCTTTGCTTCTGTGCATGTGTGCAGGGCAGGTTCCCCACCTAGAAAATGTAAAAAAAAGTTAACTGTGCACATGTGGCCTTTTCCCAACCAGTGCTTATACAGGAGACCCAAGTTCCCAACCTAAAGATGGTAAAAGATACCAACTCTACTTGAATGGTCATCTCCCAGCCAGCACATGCACAGAAGTCCCAAGGCCTTCTATAGTTCCCAAGCTGCAACTTTGAATCAAGGTAAGTATTTACCTTTTGAGTTTCATCACACTTGGTCATGACACTTTAATGATCTGTGTACCTGGACTCATCAGGTTCATCAGACCACCACTATTTTGAGCTTTTCATCATTTACAGGGTATCATGCTCCATCTTTTTTCAATCCAAAGTGCACAGTTGTTTAATCTGAAATGTATTTATCACAGTTGTCGATTTACTTAATCAATCAATATCTCTTTGGAAGTTGAATTTGTTTCTTATATCCTGTGCATTTTCGTAAAGAATGTTTTTTTTGTGTCGTATACCCTAACTTGCCCTTCTGCTCGAATATTTTACTTACATGTTTCCCTAATCTGGTTTAATTATTTATTTTAGTGTTCCCTTTACCTGCACTGCCTATTGCACAATTTCTGATGTTTAAACTATGCTTCTCTTTTTTCTTTGTTTTTGAGCCCTCCCTGCAACTTCTATTCTGAAGTCCTATTGTGATGCCCTATTAATTCTTTCCATTGGAGCCTTGGCCTCAGCCCAATTCAGGAGAACCTGACTCCAATGATGCAGTTCTTTCTTGTCTTTCTGCTGATATCAGTGTCCCATGAAATGGAAGCCATCTTTCCAACACCACTCCTTCAGCCAAGCATTCACCTCCTTGATCTGTTTATCCTTACTCCAATATGCATGTGGCTTGGCTAATAATCCAGAGATTAAAATCCTTGATGATCTGTCAGGTTATCCCTTATGATCCTGTTCACTAATTTAGGTCCTAGCTCCAAACAGAATCTCTTGCCAACACTTCCCTATATTGTTTGTCCCAACATAGACCAAAATGATTGGATCCTTCGCCATCCTCTCCAAAATCCTTTCAAATTAGCTTGAGATGTGTGTTTACCCTGGCACTAGGTAGGCAACAAACCATGTAGGATTCTTGATCCATTTTATAAAACATACTATCTGTCCCCATACCATTGAATCTCCTACAATTATCACAGTAGGCTTCCCCTATTCTTTCTCTCCCTTTCCTCATGAAAAGTCTTTTGCCCTAGCCTGTTCTGATCCACATTTGAGCTATTTTTCAAACAGCCTTTATCCTTCTCCTCACCAGTAGCAAATACATCACATTGCGTGTGTTGTTAGGGTCAGCTTCTGTGGTTCCTTGTTCTCTACCTCACCAAGGTTCCTTTTACTCTGTAAACTATAGGCCACTTTCGAAACACCTATGAGATGTGAGTGCATTCTGGAACAGACTTTCACAAGCACAGGCTTACTGCTGTCGCCTGGAAAATCTCTTGGGTATCCCTCTGGAATGGATATGGGATAGAGTCCTGTGTATAACTGTTTTTCCTTTTTACAACATCTGGCTGATGTCAAATTCCTAGGTGAATTGAAGAGAAAAATCTTTTTCAATCCCCCACTGAACGGCATAGAGGAGACCACAATGTGTCAGATCAATTAATGTACAGCAAAATGACTGGAGGCTGTGAACACTGAGACTATGCAATCTGAAGCAAGTTGATGAATGTAAAGTGAAGCAATCAGGAAGAGTGGATAGGATTGCATAATAACTGGGAGGGATCATTAATCCAAAGAATGTCCAGAAAGAGAGAAATGACAGAAATAAAAACAGTCAGAATATAATCCATCAACTGCAGTAGAGGGATTTGAGAATGAGATGGCTACAGGGATAGTTTCAGTGGAAGACCAAATTTGATTTGATTTGAGTTATTGTTACACATACTGGGTTACAGTGAAAAGTATTGTTTCTTGTGTACAGAGAGGGTGCAGAATATGATGTTGCAGTTACAGATAGGGTGAAGAGAAGGATCAGCTTAATATATGAAAGGTCTATTCAAAAGTCTAATGGCAGCAGAAAAAAAGTTGTATTTGAGTTGGTTGATGCGTGATCACAGTCAGGGAGGGGTAGCAGGGCGGTTAAGATGGGGGAGGTGAAGGGAGTTCCATCAACCACAGGATCTTAAGGGTGGGAGAAGTCCAAAATTCATGGCAGCTTCTGCTGGAGTGCTCCCTGCCACCTACTATCTCCCTTCCTTCCCATCCAGTCAGGATGGGCAGGAACTAAGCAGGATGCCCATTCCCATTCCTAATCCTTCTATTTGACGCTATCCCCCCTCCCTCAGTCTAAAAACCTGACAGCAGGATTGATTTACCAATTTTGATAAGTAAACGTTATCTAATTACTGTAAATATATATTGTGTGACATTTTTCTGTTCGTCATTAAAAAATGTGCCAACCAAAGTCTGAAAGATCCATTTATTATTCTGCCAGTTCTCAGAATATGAGAATAATTCTATAGAGGCACAGAATGTATCCAAAATAGACAGAATGAGTGCACAAATCAATGACAGATGAAATCCAATATGGGTAATTGTGAGGTCCTCCACTTTGGAACCACAAAAGGTTAGCACTGCTGCCTCATAGGACCAGGACTCAGGTTCAATTCTGGCCTCGGGTCACTGTCTGTGTGGAATTTGCATGTTTTTCCCATGTCCGCGTGGGTTTCTTCCGTGTGCTCCGGTTTCCTCCCACAGTTCAAAGATGTGCTGGTTAGTTGATTGGCCATGCTAAGTTGCCCTTTATTGTGAGGGGGATTAACAGGGTAAATACATGGGGTTACAGGTTTAGGGCCTGGGTGGGATTTTGTCAGTGTAGGTTCAATGGAGCGAATGACCTCCTTCTTCACTGTAGGGATTCTATGATTCTATAAATTGGAATAGTTTCTTGTTGGTGAAAAACTAGGAACTATGGAGAAGCAAAGGGATTTATAGGTTCATGTACAGAAATCACTGAAGGCTTCTGCACTGAGACCACAACTGGTCAAAAAGGCAAATTGAATTTTAACTTTCATCTCCAGAGACTAAAAATGAATGTTTTCAATTGCACAAAACCTTGGCCCATCTGGAGTACTGTATTCTGTTTTCAGCAGCTCAAGAAGGATAATTCTGCCCTTGAAAGTGTGTAGGACAAATTCACTTGAGTGGTCCCATGGTTTAAATGGAGCAGATTGTAATCCCTTGAGCTTTGAAGACTGAGGGTGATCTGTTCAGGATATTTCAGATGATAAAAAGATAGATACAACAAACTGTTTTTACAATAAAGTTCAGAACAATAAATGCCTGATCTTAAATTTAGATTGAAGCCATTTAAGTGAAATCAGAAAGCAATTTTTCACACAGAGGGTAGTGAAATTCTAGAATTTCCTCAAAAGGCAATGAATGCTGATCAATTCAAATTTTCAAGATTAAGATTGATGGATTTTTGCCATGTAAATGCATCTGGCAATGTGATGATACATGCATAAAGGTCAGCTTTGATCTCATAGAATGATCTTCTAGAAGGCAAGCTCAAGGGCTTCCAACTATTATTATTTTACATAGTTAAAGTAATCTGATTAAATGTTTTGGACTCAATATTGCAACATGATGTGTGAGAGAGATTCAGGTGGGGTTTTACAATTAAATGCACCATACATGACTCTAACCTACCATGAACATGCTTGACTCTGTTTTTACACGCTGGATATCCTTCTGTGGAGAGAGCTCCGCCAGTAACATATTTAACTGAGGCTCCAATCATACAATTTTGAGAGTGCCATGAAATTAACATCTGCTGCACATGTTTCCTATCATTCAGGAAACTCAGCAATGAAACTGAAGGATAATGGCACACAGTACATCTGAAGGAAAGAAAGCCTTGCATTTATTTAGCACTTTTGCTTTACAGCCAATTAAATGCTTTAAAGTGTAGTTTCTTTTGTACACAAGGAAACATGTGCCAATTTGTGCGCAGGACGCTCCCAAAAACAGCAATTTGTTAATGATAATATTATGTGCTATTGATGGAAGGATCAGTACTGGTCAGAATGATGATCATTGTATGCTGTTTTGTGTACATGAGAGCACAGCAGTGACTGCTGGAGGGACAAGCTACTGAGCGCTCCTCATTTATTGTGGATTTCAGAGGAGATTTTGATTTATTATTGTTACATGTATTAGTATACAGTGAAAAGTATTGTTTCTTGCACACCATACAGACAAAGCATCCCGTTCATAGAAAAGAAAATGAGAGAGTGCAGAATATATTGTTACAGTCATAACTAGAGTATAGAGAAAGCTGTGGCGTAGCCAGGTTTGAAGGTTCGGGGGAGCGAGCACATAAAAAAGGTGCCACGAAATAAAAAATGACCACCCTCTCATTACTATTCTGCCAATCCCCGCCCACTTTGTTCAGGCCCCACCCCACGCTGACATCATCACAGTCTGGCATCATCATGTGGCACGCAAAACAACCGTTCTTTTCTCAGTAATTTATTTTTGAAAAGTCGCCACTTCTGAAAAATGACTACTGCCGGATTCGGATGTTGATCCGGAGTTGGGCTAAGGAGCCATGTCCAGATTGGCAGAGCTTGTAGACGCGCCATGCTGTGATTGGTAAACTCAGCTGTCAGTCAGCATTAAGTGAGTTCCTGTGTACCAGATTGGCGGGGGGGGGTGGGGGTTTGGGGGTGAGCGGGGGCGGGGGGGTGGTGACATATTCTCCTAGGATTGGTTCATCGAGCTGTCAGTCAGGAGGTTGTGTGTGGGCGTGAGTTACTGAGTATAAAAGGCGCCACTTCTGAAAAATGTGCTCAGGGGGAGTGGTTGCTCCCCCTGCACACCCCCCAGTTACACCACTGAGAGAAAGATCAACTTCGTACAAAGTAAGTCCATACAAAAGTCTGATGGCAGCAGGGAAGAAGCTTTTTATGAATCAGTTGGTACATAACCTCAGGCTTTTGTATCTTTTTCCCAACAGAAGAAGGTGGAAGACAGAATGTCCGGGGTGCATGGGGTTCTTAATTATGCTGCTGCTTTGTCGAGGCAGTGGGAAGTGTAGACAGAGTCAATGGATGGGAGGCTGGTCTGTGTGATGAATTGGACTACATTCACAGCCTTCTGTAGTTTCTTGCGATCTTGGGCAGAGCAGGAGCCATACCAAGCTGTGATACAACCAGAATGAATGCTTTCTATGGGGCATCTGTAAAAATTGGTGAGAGTCATAGCTGATGTACCAAATTTCCTTAGTTTTCTGAGAAAATAGAGGCGTTGGTGGGCTTTCTTAACTCTGTTGGCAGGACAGGTTGTTGGTGATCTGGACACCTAAAAGCTTGAAGCTCTTGACCCTTTCTACTTCGTCCCCATTGATGTAGATAGGGGCAGGTTCTCCTTTATGCCTCCTGAAGTCGATGATAATCTCCTTCGTTTTGTTTACTTTAAGGGAGGGATTATTGTTGCCGCACCAGTTCACCAGATTCTCTATCTCATTCCTGTACTCTGTCTCATCATTGTTTGAGATCTGACCCACTATGGTGGGTTGGAGAGTGGGGAGAAGAGAAAGATGAGACACCCAATGCCTGACCAGCTGAGCATATTGCTGCTCAGAATACTAAAGATGCCCTGATAGCTCAAATATTTAATTAGATGTTCACCCAGGACCAATCTATCACTTTGGCACTTAATTCATGTCAAGATGATTTAGCCTTGTTGGGGATGTGGGTCAGCGAGATTAATTCTGTCACCCTGCAGCAATGAAATGCAAGTCTCCCCATCTCAAATGATCAAGGAAATTGAAATGCTGCTTATCTTCTAAGTGTCTTGGTTGATATATGTGAAATTCATGCGCCAAAATCTTGCTGCCATTCAGGCCAGCAGCACTTGAGGATCCCACTGATGGCACACCTCTGCCATGGGTTTTCCAGCAACGAGGCTTGCATCCAATGGGAAATCTCATTGACAATGGCAAGGCCATCAGATCCCAAAAACGCTGAGGAGCGGGAGAAAATTCCTGCCCATATCTGTGTATTTCTGACTGGTCATTTTCCTTTTAATGCTTACTTCCTTGTCCTGAAAGGGAGTACGATGAAGCTATGATTCAGTCTAAGCATTGAATTCAATAAGAGGATTATCAGGCAGATGCACCATTAGTGTCACTGGCATACATTAAGGACATGTACTAAAAATTGGGGGAGCTGACTGAGCTGGAATCACGTTATCTAAAGATTACTTAAATGGAAATAGTACAGAGTGGAAGCTTGAGGCGAGGAAGTACATTGAAATACAATAATGGGTACAGCTGAAAATGTGGAGTGATGTAAATGGAGTATGTGAAAGAAATAATGTTCAACAAGATCTACATGAATCTGAAACTTTGCCTACTTTTCCTGACCTTATTTGTCATTGAATTGCTTCCTATTTTGAATCCAATACCTGATGATTACACTCCCACTGCTCATCTCTTTGGCCATCTTCAGCCACACTTCTTTGTAAGCTGTGTTGCCCACAATTGTTCCTAGTACCCCAAGTGTTGTCGAATCAGTTTTCTATGTACAGCTGACACAACTTCTACCCGCCCCCCCCCCCACCAAATCTCTGCTATTTCTTGCTTTTTGTTGTTAGCTCAGTGTACTTTCTATCTTGTTTTTGGTCAAACGTGGATGACCTCATGTTTGCTGACGTTAAAATTCATTTCCCATCGTTTTGAATGTTCGCTTAATCTATCACTGCTGCATTTTAACTCTTTAATGGCACTATTATTGTTATTTTGGTCAGATTAATTTTGGAGAGGGAGGCCAGATACCTGAGTGAGTGAAAGGGCTTGCATGTGGATCAGATTAATGCTAATTCAGGGCCTGACTCCTCAACATACTCATGGTATAAAACATAGCGCTTTGCCTTGGTCCAGCAAAGAATTGGCAAGGGTTTGTCTTGTAGCAGAGAACTTGTGAAGAAGAATTTTGATGAGCCTGATTCTTGATTTAGTATAAGTTTCCTGCGGATACTTGGCATGCTACCGTGTTCCTCTACTCTAATACTGACAAACTAATTACTGTGCATGTTTATTATTTTCACGGACAATATCTTGTCCTTTTCATATGTCTATATATATCCAAAGATGATGTATTATTTATACTGACAATCTATCCATTAATATTTTTATGGGTTACCCAGGTATTCTATAAATTACTTTCTTCATTGACAAAGGCAAAAAAGTACATTATCAAGTTAGTATTGTATCTCCCTGTTGAGTCTTTGTTGGGACTATTGCTCTTCTGTCAAAATTGCAGAAGTGCAATAGGGAGTGGGGGTGATTTTCCGGCCTCATTTGTTACCGACTCAAATCCCTTTATGGCTGTTAACTCTCCCCTACCCCTCTGGCAATGAAATCAGGTTCATGTGCATCAATTGAATGGATTTGATTATGTTGAAAAGGCTGTAGGCTGTAACTTCCAGGTTCACTAAGTGATCTCTCCTTCAACTGTGTGGTTGTATGTGACGAGAAGAAGGGAGTGCTTTCTTTCCTGGAGGCATTTGCATATGTGTGTATCACGGCAGTATGTTCCTGCTTGGATGGTTTGGGTGGTGGTTTGTCCCCTCTCTGTTGTTGGCTGTCACAACTGCCTTGCCACACCACAGGCTGCCTGCCATCCAATGGGGTTCTCTCTTACGGTTCAGCATGGGTGGCACAGTGGCACAGTGCTTAGCACTGCTGCCTCACAGTGCCAAGGACCCGGTTCGATTCACAGCTTGAGTCACTGTCTGAGTGGAGATTGCACATTCTCCCCTTGTCAGCATGGGTTTCCTCCGGGTGCTCCGGTTTCTTCCTATAGTCTGATTAGGTGCATTGATCTGAACAGGCACCAGGGTGTGGCAACTAGGGAATTTCACAGTAACTTCACTGCAGTGTTGATGTGAGCCTTACTTGTGGCTAATAAATGAACTTTGAACTTTGACTTTGACGTGACACCAGCAGGAATCACTACTTACTTTGAAAAACAGAAACCAGTTGTGATGACTGCACCAGGGACTCAGAAGTGAGTATGGCTTCCAGGTGTTGAGGGAAATGGCTGGACACTGCCACCTAGCACCCTGGCAATGCCAACCTTGCAATGTAAACTTTGGCACTGACAGGTTGGCAATACCAGCAATGGGGTCAAAGGCAGGGCCTCGAGAATCCATAATGTGATGAGGGGAAATGCCTGCACTGCAGAAGGGGGGAGAGGGGTCTGATGCCCCGATGCTGGCAATGATGGGGAGAGGGGTCTTTAATTTAATTTGAGATTGTGACACCCTGATTTCTGTGGAGCAGGTCTTGCCGGCATCTTTATGCCTCAGGAATGATGGTGCAAACCATCCCCCCCACCCACCAGTTTTTTTGTTGAAGTGTCAGAAGATCTGGACGGAAAGCCTGCCTGATTCAGAACCTGATAATTTGCCAATTTTTGCCCAGTAGATTTAACTGAATTGCGGACTGTAAATTACTTTAGGAAGATAGTGACAGGTGTGCAGATTGGACAGATATGTCACTGATGAAATTCAACACAAAGGCATGCCAATCAACTTATCGGCTGTCTTATGTGGATATTTCTGTAAGTGAACAGAAATGAAAAGAGCAAAAATGCATTAGCACTTCCAGCTTTCATTGGCATCTACACTCATGTCTTATAGACTGTCTGATCTGTTCTTTCTCAAATGTTCTTCTGTAATAAGGGTACAAAAATCAAATATTAAACATGCTGAATAATGGATTCTGGTATAGATAGTAAACTAAGGGCAGTGTTAATGTTGTTCAGTGACAGCAAAGATGCCTTGAAATTTACCACCAAACAACTTCTTTTCTCCTGCTTCCTCAGCCCTGCTTTTGACTTGTGATTTCTGTGCCTCGACATTCAGGTAGTTATTCTTCATCTGCCAACAATTTCACCTATTTATTATTATATCTTTACACCATTCCCATCTCCACCAAACCCCTTTACCTGCTTCTTGCAGGAAATTATTTTCTTGTGCACCTCCTATATGATTTTCCCCGAGTGAGATGACATTGAGCAGCATGACCCCAACAGCCTGAGAGCTTGCAGAAAGCAGCAATTGCAGAGTGAGCGTCTTCCAGCAGTCTTACCTTTTGCAGAAGCAATGGGTGCCGACAATGGATGAATCTCTCTTGAGAGGGTTCTGAAGGCAATGGCATTTTAGCCCTCTCTTTGCAACTCACTCAGACTGGGCACAGGCTGAGATGTACTAATGATTAATCTCCGTACAGAGTGAATTGACTCTACCATGTCCTTAGATGTCCTGTAAAAGTATTACATTCAAAATTACTATAGCAACACTGTAACGTACTGATTCAGCTGTTACCAATGTTGTCATGAATTGTTTTTGGTAATTCAATGTTACAGAAATCTCCTGATGATCATGAGCTCCAAATTGTTTTGTAGGATATAGGAGCCTCTGTAGAACGTGTTATGGTTAAGGGGTAGTGAACTCTGCCCATTTGCTTATTGTTTCAACCAGATGCTTGGAAACTGTCTCTGATACTAACACATGAGGAGAATATTCCCTAATCATAGCTGTTTTGAAGATTTGGTCCTTGAGACCTAGGGCTTGTGATGAAGTGTGTACCCATCTTCCAAGATACAGGGCATCAGAATCAGTGGCAGCCACCTAGGCTGCAATACAAGTGGTCACAGATGTCCTTAATTTAACCCACTTATTGGTTAACTTAATAAGTTAAAGGGGTAGATGAACAGGTTAGAGAAACCTTGGTCTGTGACAATCAATCTAACAAGAAAATTGTATTGTCCTTGGTTATCTGAACTGATTTTTGTTTTATTGTGAATGCTAAAAAGTGATATAACTGCATAAGAACTAAGTGGGTGCATGAATGCTGATGGAATGGTAAAAGGTGCATTTTGGGAAGAGTGTTTAGGTTTAATGGAGTTGTCCTTGTGATGTCATTGAACATAGTGGAAATATTTGGGATGATGAAAATGAACTTTCTCTGCTATCTGTTCTCCTACCTTATGGGGCTCCCTGTCCTCAATTCCCAACAAGTTTGGCCTTCTAGTCTTGATATCTGCTATATAGACCTTGAGGATGTGTCCCAGAATATGGAAAGCTTTCCAGCTGTTTGCACCCTGAGGTTGTTGTCCTTCATCTGGCTCAGAGTTTTTAAAAGCCACACCAAAAATTTACTTCCTCCCCTCCCAATGATGATAACCGTATCAACAGCAGCCTTATCCAAATTTGTCTGGCAGAGAAAATAAGGTCTCCAATAGGAACTACATGGTGCATTATCATTGATGACATTTCTTCTTAGCTGCTAACTCACTTATGAAAATTCTCATGGCCCTTTATTATTCAGATCCCAATATCTATGAACATATTAACATGTTACCAATCATAATACTTTTATGTAAGTTTTTAGTGAAAGACCCCCAAGTCTAGGTAAAAGTAGGAAGAAAATAAAATAGGATATAACCCAAACGTTTAAACTGTTAGCTATTGTGCTTCACTGTAATGAGGTAAATAATGAGATAAATTGATCAGATCATGGATTCGATGACCTGAATGAGGCATATTCGAAACAAGCAGTTCAATCAGTTGCAAGCTCGCCTAAATCTGCACACGTATTGTTGGCTTATAATCTTGAGTTCGGATAGCTGGTCAGGCCTAAGATCCATGCTCATATAAGGATGTTAGCTGTGTGAGGTTAAGATTGAGAGACAAGCCAAAAAATGTCAATACTGGTCACATATTGCATACCATCATGGTCTAACTATGCTGCAACATCCAGTACATGCTCCGAGCACCTGAACTGAATCCCTCACCAAAATAGCATCTGATGAAGTTTCCTGTATGGATAGCAATTAGTCCAGTTTCTTGGATCACACATTCCACTAACAAAATTGTGTCTCCCAACACCCATTGCATCAGATGCCTGTTTGGTGTCATTGTAGACTAATACATGTGACAATAATAAATCAAATCAAAATCATTCCCAGAACAGCTGGCTTCCTATGCTGCAGATTGCTGTCAGCTGCACATGCATGACTTTGTGGGCATTACATATCAATGCTGAGTTTATCACAACTGTTTGGTTCTTATGATATGAAAAGAAACCCCAATGTATATTTAAGATCTTTCTCCTTATTGCTATTTTTATTCTTAAACAAACAGGACCTTTTCTACTAAACAAAGGAAATCAAAATGGCTGATTCAGGTCATCTGAAAAAGAAGTTAGCCCTCTGCCTGCAAGCTATTTCCAGGAGTTTCAAGGGCAAAATAATTATTTGCTTAGTTTCTGGAATGTCACACCTCTTTACACCTGGAGAGCTACTGACAGTCTCATGTCAATTTTGATTTGATTTATTATAAAGTATTGGGATACAATGAAAAGTATAATTCCTTGCATGCTTTGCAACCAAAACATATCATTCATAGAGTACATAGGGGAGAAGGAAAGGAGAAGGTGCAGAATAAAGTATAGAGTTAAGTTTTAAGAGCATAGAACAAGAGTAAGAGATGAAATTAGAGGGTAGGCTGGGGACAACGCATAAGAAGTCATCTCGCTCTGACGCCATCTTTTTTTTTCTTGGAACTGTTCAGATCAATTGCAAAGAGAACTGCAAAGATATAATTTGCATTGATAAGCCAACATTGTTAGTGGAGTCAGTGAGTCTGCAGAGAAAATGGCTCCCCAAACATCAAACCCTGAACATAAATAACACCCTTTTCAACAATGAATTGTCTGTCCTTTCCATAACATAACTGCAGAAGTTACCACTCACTGATTACACAGTTCCTGTGTAACCAGGCACATCCCACTCGTGAATATCTGCTATTCAGGCAGCCATCATGATGCTCTTGTTCTGTGCCAAGCCCCTGTTCTCTTAACATTTTAGTTATCAAGTCAAACAAGAGAGTTTCACTTCATACTTGGCTCATGACTTCATGTACAACCCAACACAAGAGATCAATGTGCAGAAAATTAGACAGCCATGCTGCCATACAAAACATCATCAGCATAGTTTGGATTCTGAAGAAATGCATTCATTGTTTGAACCATTCTGGAGGAGTTTTGCACTGCTTATTGGAGAGAGTGTTTTGATTCATGGTAGTCTATAATATCCCCACAATCTGGCCATCACGAGGGAACAGCCTTTACTATCAGAGGTATGGGGAGCAGAAGAGGAAGAAGTTCATACACAGCAAGCACATTCATGTTCCTGCAGTGCTGTCTGTAATCATCCCATTTAAATGTGGTTCCCATGAAGACAACCCAAATCCCCAGCAATCTCATGCTTTACAATTTCTGCATTATCTTGGTTACAGTGCTAAAATAAAAACCACCACAAAACAAATTTTCCAAACCAACATTATCAAGCAAAGCATCCAATGTTCCATACAAAACTCTTCCTTGTTCAGTCCCTAAATGCCTGATTTTGAATGTTTTTCTGTGCCCTCGTCCAGAGGTGGCAGCATTGCTGGTGGAAGGCTGCTGATTTTCAGTGGGGGAGACTTCACGTGGTATCATGATCATATCGGGTGTCTTTGAGCAGCACTGGGACTAGAGACACAATGACAGCCTGCACCACCTTGACCTGGAAAGCAACAGCAGGGGCCTGAGTGGAGTTAGTGGGGGAGCACAAATGCTGTTATCCTGAGAGAGGATTGCAGATTTGTTCTGCAAGGAGGCATCCTTGCTATATCTCAGTGATCTAGATAATCTGCTGGAGCACAGATTGCTGGACCACTGTAAGTCTGCAAGCCCATTTGAATGCTGGTGTCTGTAGTCATGATAGCAGCAGTCCGAGCTTTCATGGCAGGAAGCAGAGGCTGTATGATGGTAGTTGGAGTTTACACAGTGGTACTGAAATGCTGAGTATATTCTGCTTGTGCTGACAGGGAAGCAGAAAAATTGACCCTATGGCACTATGCCATTTTTGAACTCACAAGTTAGCGATCATGTCCACACTGGAATGGGCTCCAAGCTCTGCCTACAGTTCTGAAGCAGTGCCTGACTGGATTGTGGCTCTTCTGTGTCTGATGAAAGATCACTGATGCGAGTTCTCCATCCATTGATGCCAGACCTGCTGTGTATTTCCAATATTTTCTGTTTTTATTTCTCTTTTTAAGAGGTGCAGGCTGGTTTTGAGAATTGCAGGCTGTCAGTAAGTTGTACTACCCTTCACTGAGGCCCCCTGCTGAGGCGCATAGTCACTCAGCAGTGCACTCATGATAGACTGCAGGACTCTTTCATTCAACAGGCAACACAAAGATTGCATTCTGGATTGCTCTGCACAGGCATGGGGTAATCCCACCTCAGATCTTCACGTTCATCTTGTGGCTTATTGAATTTTTAATCCAATGATTTGTATTGAACCACAAATTGCTGCAGACAGACAGGATAGAAATGATGTTAATTCTCTCTTTTTCTCTCAGAACAGATCAAGAGGGCTGCAAGATGTTTCTAGACTTGCCATCATATGCTATCTACATTAACAATAGCTACTTATTTCCAATCTACTTATTCAAATGATAATAACCTGTCAAAGCAATTAAGGGTTAAATTCAAGCATCCAGACAAGCTGGTGATTATGTAAATCTTCCCATCCCACAATGTGGAAGCTGTCAATTCAACCTGTTTCCAGACACCTTCATTTTCACCTAATTATATAACTGAATAGAAGATTGCAGTGTAATATTACAAATTAATCCTCAGACATGATGTTCTGTTTCTCAATGCAAAAATTGTATTCCCTGACTTAAATTGTGAAAAATATGTACAATATTGTTACTTTCTCTGATCTTGGCAGTGACAGCCTTTGTAAGAAGATGGTTTGCACCATGGTGATCATGCCTGTACTAATCCTCACCTGGTGTGACTCAGAATTCCTATCTGGCTTGGCAGTCTCTGCTGAGTTTGCTGCAGAGGGAGTTGGTCAGTTAAGAAGGTGCATTACTTATTGGCCTTTTTCTCTGGGCACTCCTCTACAACCTGTTGGGCTTTTCCTTTCTGCATACTTCTCCGTGGGATGACACGATGGCTCAGTGCCAGGACCCAGGTTCAATTCTGGCCCTGGGTGACTGTCTGTGTCATGTTCTTCCCATGCCTGCATAGGTTTCCTCCAGGTGCTCCACTTCCTCCCACAGTCCAAAAAATGTGCAAGTTTGATGGATTGGCCAAGCTATATTACCTCTCAGTGTCCAAAGGTTTGGTGGATTAGACATGAAAAATGCACAGGGTTACAGGGATAGGGAGAAGGGAAGAGCCTAAATGGGATGCTCTCTCAGAGTCAGTGTAGACTCAATGGGCCTCTTTCTGCATGGTAGAGATTCTAATACACTTCCAAAGAGTCAGTCTCCAGAGGTTATGGCTGTCAGCAACTGTCTCCCAGTGGTCAGTGTTAACATTTGCCATCTTAATATTCCACTTGTAGGTATTCTTGTAACAAAGATATAGATGTCCAGAAGGCTGTGACACAGTGTCGACTTCACTATAGAGAAGATCTTTGGATATGTAGCTGCCATCCATTTGTAAACTTGGCCAAGGTGGTGCAAGTACCATTGGCTTAGAAATGAGTATACTCTGATGGCAGTTTTTGTTCTAATTGATTTTTAATCTTCAAGTTTACAAACAGAAAGACACATATAAATATTTTCGTCATTACTACATATATAAAGGGTATTCTCCTCTCAGTAAATTCTGAAAGATAGGTCTTAGAAATTTATAGCTATGAACCTCCAAGCAATAGCTGTAAAAAAAAATTAAAAACTTTACATCCAATGTGACATTGCATCAGAAGTTAAATCATTGTAATAGGAGAATAATGAAATTGGGCAGACAGAAAATTAGAAAGGCAGAAGCAAAAAATCGTTTATAAAGAGGAATGGGATTGGAAGCCCCAATGAAAACATTACATTGCCAGGGCTGAATATAAGATGGAGATGAAAACAAGAATAGTTATAAGAACATAAGAAATAGGAGCAGGAATAGGCCATCTAGCCCTTTGAGCCTGCCCCGCCATTCAATAAGATCATAGCTGATCTGAAGTGGATCAGTTCCACTTACCTGCTTGCTCCCCATAACCCTTAATTCCCTTATTGATCAGAAATCTATCTACCCGTGACTTAGACATATTCAACGAGGTAGCCTCCACCACTTCAGTGGGCAGAGAATTCCAGAGATTCACTACCCTCTGAGAGAAGAAGTTCCTCCTCAACTCTGTTCTAAACTGACCCCCCCCCCCCCCCCCTTTACTTTGAGGCTGTGCCCTCTGGTTCTGGTTTTCTTTCTAAGTGGAAAGAATCTCTCTACCTCGACCCTATCTAGCCCCTTCATTATCTTATATGTCTCTATAAGATCCCCTCTCAGCCTTCTAAACTTCAATGAGTACAGGCCCAATCTACTAGTTGAAAGATTGGTCCTCTCCTTTGATTGGTGCTTCTTGTTTTGATATCTGTGGCCTCCCAACTCTCCCTTTCTGACCTCAGTCCACTCACTTCTGCCCTCTCTCTGTCACTGGGGTGCAGGAGTAAGACTTGGGGCAAGGAGGGGCAGCAGGAAATGGGGAAGCAGTGAGTGACACACAGGGGAGGGAGAGACCAATAAATCCAAAAGGTGAAATAATCAAAATGAGGAAATAAAGACAAAGAAATGCATTGAACTGGAAATGAAATTTACTTTTACATTAGGCAAAACCAGAGTGACAAGCAGTTTGCCATCTAATGTTGGGAGGAGTAAAACACACCAAAAAGATAAATATATGGCTAAGTTCAGCTGGCATTGCAACATTACCCATGAAAGGTTGTAGGTGGCATGGTGGCCCAGTGGTTAGCACTGCTGCCTGAGGCCAGAACTCTCCATTCACCTGATGAAGAGACAGTCCCCTCGAAAGCTTGTGAGTATTATCAAATAAATCGGTTGGACTAAAACCTGGTGTTGTCAGACTTTTTACTGTGTTTACGCCAGTCCAACGCCGGCATTCCCACATCATGACTGCCTCACAATGCCAGGGACCCGGGTTCAATTTCCGGCTTGGGTGACTGTGTGGAGTTTGCATATTTTCCCCGTGTCTGCGTGGATTTCCTCTGTGTGCTCTGGTTTCCTCCTGTAGTCTAAAGATATGCAGATTAGGTTGATTAGCCATGCTAAATTGTCCCTTAGTGCCAGGGGGACTAGCAGGATAAATATGTGGTGTTGCAGGGAAAGGTGGTGCTGTAAAAAGGAGTACGTGGCTTCTGTGCACATTCTCTGCGCTGTTACATGTGTGACATCCTCCATCAGAAATCATTCAGAAAAATCAGAGGAAGAGAATTGTGCAGGTTTGCATCTGCTCAAATTGGGTTTTGATCCTAATTGGACGATCTGACCCTATATTTCTACCTTCAGACTTTCACATGTTTTCCTCCTGTACATGAAGGAATTTGGATATGTCCAGGGCAAGATTCTCTAGCTTCGTCTGTGATTTTTCTCAGGAGCAGAAGGCGTTGTGCCATCACTGGTGATGGGATCCTCTCGTTCCACCATTGCCAGTAAAAGTTCCCACTGAAGCCATCCCATGCTGTGGAAAACCCCTGGTATGGGTGAACCATCAGCGGGACTGGAAAATCCTGCTGGCGTGAACAGCTAGAGAATTCTAGTTCTACTCTTTAACTTACAAAGCTGTGTTACTGCTGTTCTCCCGTGTGGATGATATCTGGGGCCATTCTTGAATCATTGGTGTTTTGTCAGAGATTTCAGAACCTATTCATCAGCTTTTGCTAGTTTTCTAAGCTGATGTTTGAAAGAGTGCCCTCCGTTCACTAAAGCAGCAAAATTGTGAATGCATTTTTTGAAATTGTGATTATGATTTCACAACAAGTAATGAATCTAGGAAACTATGCATCTAAAGTAGTCATGATTATCCAACAGTGAATGTAAATGTATGGATTACCTGAGAGCCACAGCTGTTTTTATTTAGACATAAATATAAATGAATGTTATTATTCAAAAAAACAGTTCCTCACTTTACAAAAATGTGTTTTTAGGTGAAGTTTGTTTATTATTGTCACAAGTAGGCTTACATTAACATTGCAATGAAGTTACTGTGGAAATCTTCTAGTTGCCGTACACCGGCACTTATTTGGGTACACTGAGGGAGAATTTAGCATGGCCAATGCACCTAACCAGCACATCTTTGCACTGTGGAAAGAAACCGGAGGAAACCCACACAGACACAGGGAGAAGATGCAAACACTACACAGACAGTGATCCAAGCCAGGAAGGGAACCTGGGTCCCAGTGACTGTGAGGCAGCAGTGCTTACCACAGTACCACACAATTCTTATTGTGTACCATTTTTGATACAAATGTTTACATTTTATCTCCTATGGCAAGGTAAAATTATCCTTCAATGCCCACATTAGATAAACCAATTTAATCTGACAAAAATCTTGTTTCATTTATAAGTAGTTCCCTAATTAGTATAATTAATCAGTAATGTCGAACATGGAAATAAAAGAAACATTAACCTGGGAACCTAATTGTAATGTATAATTAAAAAATGTTTTCAGGTTTTATTAAAGATGCATGTTTCAAGAATAACAATATATCACAATGTTATTAATGTGCAATTGTGTTGTTATTGCTGAAAAAGAAACATTAGGTCAAAGCTTTTTGTCTTGCATTTATCATGACAAAGTCGCAAAATTATCAATTATAAAGGGAACAAAAATTTATACTGCATGGGCCCGAGCCATTTGCTCAATGTCTAAACTTAATGCTGATATAGGCAACATCAAAGCTACCATGCAGGATAATGGCTAGCCATGGAGTTCAAAAGAATGAGCGGGAATCTTTTGAAACATATAAAATTATGAATGGAATAGATAAGGGATAGGAGCTGGGAGGTTGCTTCAGGTGAAACCAGAACTTAAGGGGCATAGCCTCAAAATAAGGGGGATCACAAAAGCTTGTGATTCCAAATAAACCGGTTGGACTTTAACCTGGTGCTGTGAGACATCTTACTGTGCTCACCCCCAGTCCAAAGTGAGCGTCACCACATCATCATAATTTGTGATAAACAGATCAACTATGCATTTAAAATTAATTAGTGGTTGCAATAAAAAAAATTAAAATTGTCATGTATTGATTTGTAATTTATAATGCATTGCTATTTTGAATACTGCGCTAAAATATTTTTAAAAATGTATTCTTGTGCCTCATTTTTGGGAATTTCCTATCTTTGAGTTTCAATTCCTGCCAATGAAAGCGATCAGCAAACAAATGTAAGAATCTAATCCATCAGGCATAAAATATGAAGCAAATCAGCTTATGCATTTACACAGCCAAATATTATTAAAGTCTCTTTCTTGAACTGGCATGGATCCGTTTTATCAGTAAGTAGTAAAAGTTTATCTGTTAGAAGTTAAACTAGAAGTGGAGAATTCAAAATCAGATCCCGTGGGAGTCAACTTTATGAAATATATTGTGACATTCAAAAGTGACAGCACTCCTCAGTTTCTAATTATGATGAGTTACCCTGGAAACCTATTTGGTTGATGAGATATGAATAGGTTTGAATCTATCTTCCATCTATGATCTGAGAACAGCTGAGATGCATAGCCTTTGTTGAGCCTCATTAACATACTTTATGAGGCAGGGGAGGTGGGGGGTGGTGCAGATTTTTAACTTTATAGAGTAATTAGTCAAAAGCGCTGAAATTTAAAGTGTGTCAGGAAGCCATCACCAACTTCCACATTCAATTCCAGTTTATTCAAGAAAGTCATGTTGCCAATTTAAATATATTAATACCTCATTAACAGCCACCTTAACCATGTTTTAGAGATGGCTGTAAAAGTGAGAATTGCCCTAAATTTCTTCACCTCAAGCTAACTCAAGGGATCTGCAGGAAATATTCACAAAATATTACAGTTGGTCACCCACAAGTGCATCACAAAAATGGCCAATGCCATGTTTGCCAGGGCAGGATACCATACACACACTGCCACCAATAAGACAAGTTGAATGTCTAGGTGCTTGGAATTGTGACTCTGCTGGCTTCCCACAGCTGTCGTCGAATGCACACACGTGGCAATCAAGTAAGTTGCTGCCCGAACACTCGGGAGTGTTCCTAAACTATAAGGATGTCCATTCCATCAATGTATAGCTCATATGCAACCACAGAGATCTTTGGATAGGCTTTGCAAGATTCCCAGGTGGCTGCCATGATTTATTTGCCCTGCACCAGTCTTCCCTTCCTCAACACTTTGGACCACAAAACAGATTTACCAGCTGCCTCTTTGTGAAGGGCTATTCATGTGACAACTGTGAAGAGCACTAGCAACGAAGCCCAAGAATGTTAACTGTCATAGTCATATGATGACAAAATGTGTAATAGAGCTGTGCGATTGAAATGCTGGGAATATTCTTCAGACAGATCTAGAGGTGTCCTTCAATATGCACCAGTAAAGTCTCAACCATAGTTATTGTCTGCTGTGCTTTGCATAACATAGCATTTCAGTAAGTTTCGGAACTGCAGGAGAAACAAGTTGCGAAGCACATTGACTGTTCAGAGAAAGAGAGAGGTGATATGGCCATCACACAAGCAGCAGCACACCATGCTGTCTGAAACTCCTTCATATTGGAACCTTTCGTTAAGTTGCACTGATTCAATCAACTGACAGCCACATATTGAACCCACTTGCCCACCACCCACACTCTTCCCCAACACACAACTATCCTACAAGGCACCCAGACATCCATTGTTTGTTTCAAGCCTTGTCTCATCACTCATCACAAGAGAGAAGGGTACTTGCCAGGCAGAAAGCAAAAATGGGCAATATGGAAAAGTGATGCAAAAAATTAAAAAAATTGAAACTTAACTATCTAATATTGGGCAACAGAACCACGTGCATCCCCTTGTGTAACTACCAATCTCTACTTATTTTAGTTTTATATTGTGTAATGCCTACAGCTTTAGACGAGATGGGACAGGCTGCTCTGATCACACACTGATTACTGAGATGATCTTGGTCAGCATGCTGTTGGCTTTAGGTCATGTGAAGGATCCATTGCCATTGACTGCTCCACCAATGAAGGGATAGACTTGATCATAAGGATAGGAGACTGCATATGGTTGTTGATTGAGGGAGGAATCATAGGACTATAGGATCACCACTGTGCATTCGTCCCATCAAGTCTGCACCAACTCTCCAAAAAGCATCTTAACCAGGCCCAACCCCGCCCAAACCCAAAACCCTGTACAGTTACTGTGGCTAATCCACCTAACTTGCACATCTTTGGAGTCATGATGTGGATATGCCGGCGTTGGACTGGGATAAACACAATAAAAAGTCTGACAACACCAGGTTTAAGTCCAACCGATTTATTTGATAGTAAATTCACTAGCTTTCGAGGTTACCCTCTTCGTCAGGTGAATGGAGCGTTCTGGCCTCAGACAGAGCACTGTGCTTTATGTGCTCTGTCTGAGGCCAGAACTCTCCATTTACCTGACAAAGAGGGTAACCTCGAAAGCTAGTGAATTTACTATCAAATAAATCGGTTGGACTTAAACCTGGTGTTGTCAGACTTTTTAACCATCTTTGGAATGTCGGAGGAAACCCAGACAGACATGGGGAGAACATGCAAACTCCACAAGAACAATCACTCAGGGCCGGAGTTAAACCAGGGTCCCTGGCATTGTGAGACAGCAGTGCTAACCACTGTGCCACCATGCCATCCATTAAATTGCCAAGTTTGATGCTTATCTAGGTGGCAATCTTTTCATGGAAAAAGTACATCGTTGCAAAGGTCTGCAACATCATGACACTCATGCTTGGAATGGACTCCAATTTCTCTGCAAGCATGCGTGTTGTCTTTGTAAAGCTTGCCAATGCCACCATATGTTTCCTACTCCGGAATTATTCTTTTTCCAGTATTTGCATTCAGCAATGTAGAGTTTCTAGCCTCCTGCATCCTCTGAGCACTCTCCACTATTGCTAGATTGTCACTAGCATTTGCTTTTGCTCAGTTTTGATCCATGAGACACTAAGCTGAAAACCCTACTACTTGTTTTACTGGCCCTACTGAAGTGTGCTTGTCTGAGCTGGTCGACATGAGTCCTGTGATGGTGTATCTGCAGAGTGAATGAGTTGCTCTAAGAAGTATTTGTCCTCCTCTGGCACCACCTCCTATGGTATACTTGACTGGCTTCTGGGAAATTAAAGTCAGGAGTTAGAACTTCCAAATTTAGGATGTCATAAGTACATATGATCTTATTTCAGTCAACATGAATGTTCTAAAACATGTGGCGTTGTGATGTTCAATCCTGTCATGGGAGACCCCTATTTCCATATCTCCAATTGCCTGGGGATTGGTTTATCTTCATTGCCACCTCCTTTGCTGCCGTTAGTATCAAGGTCAATGGAGGGCTACCTTCAGTTCTCTGCTTTTCCCTGGTGCTCCTACAAGGAGGAAAACTGGAGACCTATAAGTGAGAAGAATGGAATGTGATCAATGGATTGATGAACATTTGTTGAGATTGACTGACTATGAGAGAGAGGCATGACATTGTGTTAAGATGAAAGTGAGTGGCAATACTGGGTGGTTATCTGGAAAAGTGAGAAAATGCCCAAATAGAGAGGGATGGGTACATTTGCAAGCTAAGTGAGGTGATGTAGACTCTGGAAGGCAGAAGGGTTTAGTGTAATTACGCATATCAGGATGTGTTAAATGTTGTATTGCAACAACTGCCCTGACCTGATGAGGTAATTTAACTACATTTGGCATGTATCCAGGAGTGTGGCACCACATTCTTGATGCTCACCACTTCAGTAGTCATTTGCCATGCATTCTTGCTTCTGAGAAAGATTTTTTTTTCTCTCATTGGCAGGAAAGGCTTCTCCCTACAGGGCCTGTGTGACCCAGTATTAGGTCTATGAAGACATCTGTGAACTGAGGCACTGCCGTGCCAAGTGGGATTGCTTTTCCAGTAGAGATGCTTTTCTCTGATCCTCCATTCATGCAATTCTTCAATTGTTGTCTTCACAGTTCATCTTTATACACTTCAACTGAAATTATGTCATGGGTGACATGGTGGCATAGTGGTTAGCACTGCTGCCTCACAATTCCAGGAGCCTGAGTTTGATTCCAGCCTTGGGTGACTGCATGTTCTTCCAATGTTTGCGTGGATTTCCTCCCAGTGCTCTGGTTTCTTCCCAGAGTCCAAAGATGCGTGGGTTAGGTTGATTGGCTATGCTAAATTGACGCTTAGTGTCAGGAGAATTAGCAGGGTAAATATGTGGGGTTACGGGGATAGGGCCTGGATAGGATTGTTGTTGGTGCAGGCCTGATAGGCTGAATGGCCTCTCCTTCTGCATAGTAGGGATTTTATGCCATCGGCATTTCCAGGTTTCTATGTGCCACCAACCCCCTCACCCAACCGTGTGACAGGTCAAAACATTATAATTCCACCCTATCTGTCGCACCATCACCATCATCTCCAGTGCAGACACAGAGTCACTGTATCATTAGCTGACGAGATACCTCTCTTCAGTGTGGCAATAGATACAAATGGGGATTTGGTGCCTGAGTATATTCTAGAACTAGATTTTCAAATTTCACATTTCTAACTTGCAGCAGGGTGAAATCTTTACAAACATTTTGCGCTGTCTGATGTGTGATCTGGGATCAGCTTTATAGCTGCTGCCAACTGGCAGCTTCTAATGCACATGAATTGCAAATTTAAATTACATTACACAGATATTCATGACCTTTGGACCAACCTGCCATCCCCTGTTCGTGATGAAACTGTTGACGATGCTGAAATACTAGCTTTCTGTAATTTGTTTTTCCGGATCAGGTAGTGAATGGCGATGGTCTTTTTTGGACAGACCTTAGCTGAAAGGTTAAAGGAATTGTTCTATATTTTCAGCATAAGTTGGAAACCTCCAGTGGCAAAATCTGAAATGAATTACATTCAGAGCCCTTTTGGAAAGAAATATGTTGCAACATCAGAAGAAATACCTTTTTAGCACAAGTTTAATATTTGTTCTTTCCTATGTTTTTTCTGAACTGTTAGGTATGTTGCTGAAATCCAAACATATATCTAAGTTTCTTATTGTTGATTTCATTTGTCATTTCTGTGAAGAACAAAAAACAAGCTTTCATTTCCTACTAATTATGCACAATTGGTTTCCTTTCAGAAATAATGCTTATTAGATTTATCAGTTTCCTGGTTATCGAAATAATTCATCAATGAAACTCCATCCGGCATTTCTAATCATGACTGAATTTATTTCCACACAGCTTTTCATTGGAATCATATTGAAGGTGCCAAATGCTGAAACTGACTGTTTGACTATGTCAAATGGAACAATCTCATGAGCAGGAAATACTTACATTTGGACTGGTATCAGTAAAACAATTTTGCGAGAGTGCTCTGCGAGTGAGGAATCTCGTCCACAAGCCATGTGTCTCAGAAGTTCTGGCAGCTGCTGCCCACAATTAAAATAATGATAGGGAAATCATGGGCAGCCAGTGAATTCAAATTTCCAATATGTGTGAATAAACCGTACTATCCTTGGGATGACCAAGATAAAATGTATTTAACCGTCTCCCAATACTTGCAGTATCACAATCCATTGAGATATTGCAATCTTTCAGCCCAAAGCTGGGTGAGTGTTGGTGACTGTTAAACAGCGTGGGTTAAAGAGCAACAACAGAAATTTGGTATGAGTAAATTTGGCAGGGAAGGAGGTGCTAAGTAATTTAAACCAAGGGCCAATTGTAAGTGAATTAAATAATCAGAGGAATTAAGGGTATAAAGGTAAAATTAACTAAGTGGAGAAAGCCAACATTAAAAAGATCTGAACTGTATTAAATAAAAATCTGGTACACATCAATAATAAATCAAAACTAAATTAATTTAATCTAATTGATGGGACAACTAAGACCAACTAACTGCAACTCTTCTGCTTTACTACATTTACTTGAACTACAATAAATGGAATTACTGCAGAGTATGCAGGGGTCTGAGAATTGCCTGGAACCCAGGCTACAGGGAACCCACAAGGATAGTGAGTAGGTGACCATCCAGGTATTTTAGAAAGATGCAAGCAGTGAAGGAATCCTCTATGAATGTGGCATCCTCAATAATGTTTCCGGTACTAAATATGGTGAGGGTAGACCACGAGGGAGTACAGTCTAAGCACATCCGTGCCATCATGGGGAAAATGGCTGCAGAGAAGAGCAAGGCCAGGTGTCAAAATGCTATAGTCACTAGGGATTTGATAGTCAAAGGGATAGATAGATATTTCTATAGCCATTGAGTTACGTGGTGAGACTCCCATGTAACTCGATGGCTATAGAAATGTCAATCTATCCCTGTGACAAAAGTTTATCACTGAAGTAAAGGGTTTCTTCATATTAGTTGCAAAGACATCAGATGTGAATGTATTAGAATCAAGGATTGGAAATATCAAAGAAGAAATATTTGAAGTACAGACTAAAGCTCGCTGCGTGACTTAGGCTCTGAAGAGCAAAATGAAACAAGAAGTGTACAATAAATATTGCGTCTATAACTCAATGGACAACCAATCTGAATACCAAAAGTCAGAAGGAGAAGTGAAACATAAAATGAGATGACTGCAGTGCATGTGAAAACATATTCTATTGCTAAAGCAAAATATTACAGATGCACAAGAACAAAGTGCTGGAAATCTCAACAGGTCAGGCAACATCTTGTCCTAGATTCCTTCTGAGTTTCTTTTGCAAACATTACTTATGAGCATCAGTTAGGAACAGTAGGTTGATGGTGTGTATTCAGAGCTGTTCTGAGTTGTTGACTGATTACAGTAAGAAGTCTCACAACACCAGGTTGACTGGCAGTGGTTTGTGTGGGTGCAGGTTGCACACCCCCCACCCCCCTGCCAGTGTCACCCACACCTTCCCTCTCAAGGTTTCCCCTGAATCCCACTTCATGTATTTGCCACCCCACCGACCCAGCAACTCCCACTGCTCCTGTGGCCTCATCACCAATCCAGTTCAACATCTCAGATCAGAACTTCTGCCTTCATCTTGATCTGTGTATTTTTGTTTTTAATTTGCTGGGTTATTTATATTTTGCTTCATTATCCTTCCAAGTTACATTCAAATTTTTTTTTTAATGTGGATATGACCTTTGTTTTTTTTACCGCATCCATTCCCACTTCTTTACCTGTTGCACAATGAGACCGTTGGTTCTTTAATCCCCCTTCCATTCAATCACAGATCTTCAGCTTTGCCCTTCTTGCCCCCTTCCACTGGCTTAAATAATCTCTTCCACTTCTATCTATCTGCTGTTCTGATGAAACTGTTGGGATTTCCAGCACTTTGTTCTGTTTAGAAATAGAGAAAGAGCATTGAGACTATCACATTCACAGAAGATTTCTTTGCTGTGTGTGTTTTTCGATCACAGCTGGATGATCCATTGACCAGCAACATTAACTCTTTCTCTGCTTGACCTGTTAGCCTTTTTGTCATTATGAAAATAGATTAGCAGCCAGCATAAAAAATGAACCTAATGTCTTTAAGGATGTAAATGACAAAAAAGAAAAGAGCCAGAGGAAATGGATACGGTACTAAATGAAAACTTTGCATCCATCTTCACCAAAGTAGGGGATGTTGCTGGGACAAAATAATTAGTGGTATTAAAATTGTTGGTCATGTTGAAGGTAGTGAAGACACTCAATGTAAATGGAATTTATCCAAGGCTTCAGAAAAGTAAGAGTGGAAATTGTAGAAGTTTGACCAATGTTCTAATCTGCCCTAGATATGGCTGGAGTGCCAAATAACTGGTTGATTACATGTTACATCTCTGTTCAGAGAAGTCAGAGTAGGGGTGTAAAACCTGTGACTATAGTCCTGTTAGTTTAATGTTGGCAATGGGGAAATTTTTAGAGCAATTAATCCACCACGAAACTAACTGGCACCTGCAAAAACATAATTTCATTAATGAAAGACGACACCAAATTTTGAAATGTAAATCATTCAGTTCTTTGAAGTAATGGTGCAGGTTGGTGAATCATGCAGTTGATGTGTATAGTGGTGGTGTGTTACAGATCACTCGGAATCAGTGTTGCTGTGGCAACATGCACGTATACATGTTTGTGGCAGTCTGGAGTTGTGGATAATGGTAGTAGAGGTGCCAACTTTCTTTCCTTCACATGACAGACTAGGAATCTCTCTCCCCTTCTTACTATCTGCCATTGACTTGTGTTGGGAAGATTTACAAGTTGATACTCAACTTGTTTGACCAAAGATGAATGTCACCTTCAATGCCTTCAGATCCTGGGGTGGAAAGTGAATACAGAGCCTCTGACTCAGAGGCAGGAATGCTACAAACTGTGCACAAAACTTGTGTACATGGATGTTCAAAAGGGATTGGGTGTTTACCACATGATGGACTGTATTTCACACTTTCTGCCAGTGGGTCTGGAGTTGGTGGGGACAATTCAAATCCAGAGGGTGGACTTCCTGCAGCCTACTAATCCACCCCAAACTGTTTAAATTTTATTTGAGCTGGGGAGTGTCAGGCAGCCTGACTATCCTTGGGCCTACTGAGGGCTAATGCATGACTACTTAAAGGCCTCAGCCCACCAACATGATATTTTACCCATGACAGAACCTTCATTGGTGCCATGAATGAAGTGCAATAGTTTTCATTGCATTCGCAGGTGGGCAGAGAAAGAGAGACCTAGAGGCATGTTTGCACGAGCCTTTTGATGGTGGCGGGATAGCTTTAGATGATATGTAGGATTCTTACCTTTATAAATAGAGTTGATAGGCTACAAAAAGAAAGGAATTAGAGTCTAACTGTAGTGCTCACAATATTCAGCTGATACATATGGGATTGGCCTAACTCCTCTGTTTTTATACCCTGTTACCTGTCTCTTTTTAAAGCCGAGATGTCTTAGGGTGAACAAGAGATTTAGTAGTTATATCAAAGATGAAAGACTTCAGTTACTTCGAAAGACAAGAGAATCTTAGTTTGTTCTTGTTGGATCAAAGCAAGTCAAGGAAAATTGTGATTTTTAGAATAAACTGGGAGGAATAGTTTCTGGTGGCAAAAGAACCAGAGGCAAGGTGAAGTGAAATATTTTGCAACCACCAGTTTTGCATGATCTGGAATGCAGAGTAGTAAAAGTGATTTCAATAATAGGTTTCAAAGGGAATTGGATGTATACTAGGAGGGGGAAAAATGTGCAAGGATGTGGAGAAGTGCCTGCAAGGAAGTAAACAAGATGTGATGGACTCCTCCTGCTATGTAACATTTTATGACTATAATTATCTGAATCAAAATTGGATACAAAGTTGCACATCTCCTTCAAAACCTTGAACACAAGAAAACAATTGGCTAAGAGTGTAAAGTTTGCATTGTCAAAGGTGCATTTGAAAAACTAGCAATTTCCTTGGGTTCTAAGTGGAACTTTTTTTTTATGTTAAACTCTACTTATCAATAACTACAGACCTGTATCAATCTCGACCAAACACAAATACAAATGAAAAGAAACTTGCAATAATTCAATCCAATAATTTTACAACCTGGTTTATTAAACTGGGCAGTTTTTGAAGTTGGCAATTTCATGATCTGGAAAGTGTGATTATCCCCACGCCTATCATCAAAGTCAGTATATTGCTTGAATATTCTGGGAGACTTCAGGGCATTGGCACAGTGGTTAACACTGCTGCCTCATAGCTCCAGGGGGCTTGGGTTCAATTCCAGCCTTGGGTGACTGTGTGTGGAAGTTGCATATTCTCCCTATGTCTGTGTGGGTTTCATCCAGGTGTTCTGGTTTCTTCCCACAGTCCAAAAATGTGCAGGTTAGATGGATTTGCAATGTTAAATTGCCCCTTAGTATCAGGGGGACTAGCAAAGTAAATATGTAGGGTTATGGGGACTAGGTGGGATTGTGGTCAGTGCAGACTTGATGGGACGAATGGACTCTTCCTGCACTGTAGGAATTTTATGAATAGCATTGTAACTTCACTGAATGATCAGTTGGATATGATGGAAGGTATCCTCATGAGAGGTCAGCATGGATCTGTGATAAGTAGACAATTGTTCTTCACATGTCTTGAATCTCAATGAGCAAATTGACCAAAGAGGTGGATGGGGGTGAGGCAGTGGACGTGGTGTATATGGATTTTAGTAAGGCGTTTGATAAGGTTCACCGTGGTAGGCTTCTGCAGAAAATGCAGATGTATGGGATTGGGGGTGATCTAGGGAATTGGATCAGGAATTGGCTAGCGGATAGGAGACAGAGGGTGGTGGTTGATGGTATATATTCATCATGGAGTTCGGTTACGAGTGGTGTGCCTCAGGGATCTGTTTTGGGGCCACTGCTGTTTGTAATTTTTATTAATGATCTGGATGAGGGTATAGTTGGGTGGATTAGTAAATTTGCTGATGACACCAAAGTCGGAGGTGTGGTAGATAGTGAGGAAGGGTGTCATAGTTTGCAGGAAGACTTAGACAGGTTGCAGAGCTGGGCCGAGAGGTGGCGGATGGAGTTTAATGCGGAGAAGTGTGAGGTAATTCACTTTGGTAGGAATAACAGATGTGTTGAGTATAGGGCTAACGGGAGGACTTTGAATAGTGTGGATGAGCAGAGGGATCTAGGTGTATGTGTACATAGATCCCTGAAAGTTGGGAATCAAGTAGATAAGGTTGTTAAGAAGGCATACGGTGTCTTGGCGTTTATTAGTAGGGGGATTGAATTTAGGAGTCGCAGCGTTATGTTGCAACTGTACACAACTCTGGTGCGGCCGCACTTGGAGTACTGTGTGCAGTTCTGGTCCCCACATTACAGGAAGGATGTGGAGGCTTTGGAGAGGGTGCAGAGGAGGTTTACCAGGATGTTGCCTGGTATGGAGGGGAGGTCCTATGAGGAGAGGCTGAGGGATTTGGGGTTGTTTTCGCTGGAAAGAAGGCGGCTAAGAGGGGATCTTATTGAAACATATAAGATGATTAGAGGTTTAGATAGGGTGGATAGTGATAGCCTTTTTCCTCGGATGGAGAAATCTAGCACGAGGGGGCATGGCTTTAAATTAAGGGGTGGTAGTTATAGGACGGATGTCAGGGGTAGGTTCTTTACCCAGAGGGTGGTGAGGGATTGGAATGCCCTGCCTGCTGCAGTTGTAAATGCGCCTAGTTTGGGGGCGGTTAAGAGATCCGTGGATAGGTTTATGGACGAAAAGGGATTGGTTTAGGTTAGTGGGTCATTGTTTTTTAACTGGTCGGCGCAACATCGTGGGCCGAAGGGCCTGTTCTGCGCTGTAATGTTCTATGTTCTAACTGCTGACTGATGCCAGAACAAACAATCTTTTCCTACTGATCAGAACACTGTTACAATTCAGGATTCTCCTATCATTGTCTTGTATTCCCAGCAAAAAACGGGATTCTGTTGATGGAAGAACTTCCAAAAACTGAAACCAAGATTTTTACATCCGCGAGACAAGCCCGGGATTTGCAATTTTCTCAATTGTGCTAAAGCAAAACCAAAGACATTGCAAAAGTGATTAAAACAGATTTGGAACATATTTCTAAAGTTGTTCGTAGAATGTAGTTTTTCTTATGCCTTCATAGAGAACATAAATTTTGGTTATCTTCACAGTTTCAGAAGAATTAACACCTATGAGAATTCCTGAGCATTTTAACAGCCCAGGTACCTCTGAAGACAGACCTGTCAATCATTGTAATTAAAGACAGCAGTGCAAACTGTTCCACCAAGTGCTGATGAGCAGGTGCACACATACCATCTGGTTTCTGAGATATAATTTGATTGGCATCTAGAACAAGGTTCTGTATCCTGATTAAATTCCTATTCAATCATTCTGACCTGATCTCTTTTTGCAAAGGAAAAGCGGCTTCTATTTTAACTCCAGCTGTTGAAGAATTATATGAGGTCATATACAGAATTGCCACTTGAAACCACAATAACATCCTACAATGGTTAATTCCTTATCATAAAGAAAAGCAGCAAGCTATTTGCTGTAGTGGACACAGCTAAAGTTAGATAATGAATGAGCAAAACATTGAAAAGAGAAAGATGGCAGTTGCTGATAGTATGCAACTGAGGTTGACCATCCACTTTGCATTAGAAGAATACTGAACTGTCTTGTGATGCAACCATCAGTTATTTTATCTGATGATTAACCCTGACCTATGTTGTGACAAATGTTTAAGGTATCTTTAAAAAATAACAAACGTGGAATAATGGGCAGTGTTGAACGATGTTCAGTTTCGGGTTGTCATTGTACCCATAAGCGACAAAGCATTAATGTGCCCAGTCATGGAATTTGAGGAATTAAATCTAAAATCACAGCATCATTTGCATTTATGAATTGGTTCAACTATTAAAGTACTTCATCAATAAACAAAGAGACTCCAGCCATTGCGAGAAAGTAAGCTTTTTGTCTGTAATGACAGAAACATTTTGGCATTTGTGCATTAATGCACAAAGTATTTCCAGCTTATGGCAAAATACAAGAATTGGATGAACAATTTGGATTCTTGTAAAGTTAGCCGGCAGGTTGTGTTCACTAGTGTCATTGAAAAGATTTGAACCATGATCATGACCTCAAGTTATTGATTAAAATAATGTGAGGTGTTTGGAACTATCTCATTGTTGCAAAATCGTGATGACTGATATAATCAATTTCTTTTTATCACATTTTGAACCACTATTGATGTCGGTAATTAACTTTATATGACTAATGTTTGTGTAGAAGTCAATGATTCTACAAATTCTGTAATGTATTACAAGTATATTCATTTGGTGGAATTTTAAGTTGTATTTCAAATTCAAGGGATTTTAAGAGTCATAAACATCCACAAGTGTATGAATGTTGGGCACTTACAATCTTGGCCAGTATTATGAATATCCACAAATGTGTAAATATTGGGCACTTACAATCTTGGCCGATATTATGAATCGAACACGTATGGGCACTCTGGGTATTGTTGGTAAAAAATGCTTCAGCCAAAGCCATTGGAAAGGTCATGCAAATTAACAAAATGAGGATTTGCTCTGTTAATACTAATGGATTGTTCAGTTACTCTTATTTTTTCTCTCTTTCTTACAGGATATTTATTCTGCTTGTGTGAGGCGAAACCAGTAATCGGTGGATCTTTAACTCTATGTAAGTGATACCTTGTCAAAGATGCAGAGAGACAGATTAATCTGACATGAAGGTTTATTTAGAATAAGAATTGTTCTGAGTTTTCACTTGGTGCGCAAGTGTTATTTCATAGCCCTGTTAGTCACTGACCCTCTTAATGTTGAAAATTTTACAAAGTCATTAGTTTAATGGTTCCCATTTGTGTGAATTGGTTAAACCACTGTTAGGGTGAATTGACAGCAGGAGAGGGAAGGCTATTTATAATAAATAACATTCTATTCTTCATAGAGGTGACGGTAACAGCATGGAGGAAACAAAAAGAATGTGTTTGATGTTGCAGTCACAAAATTACCAGAAGTGCCATTTACATCATTAAAACGTGCTAGTCAATTAGGCAGTCATTTATTTTGTCATGTTTCTCTTTTTAATTTGTTGGTAAAGGCAGAGAATATTTGTACAACTTAGTGCTTAACAGAAAATTTCTGTTTCTTGGATCTCTTTCTGCAATTTGTTGGGAAACCAAAGGGCTCAGATTTAAGTGGATTGCCTGCTGAGAACTGAAACTTGGAGAAGAACCATAAATGTTAGATTTACAATATCTCACATATTGTCAATGGTGAGAGAAAACTGACATCTCCGTCAAACTTTTGCAGGGGGGGGGTCGTTCTGCCCCATACACCAGCAAAAGAAATTGACTACTTTTCAAAAGGAGGTCTGTTTATTTTCAGACAAGTATTTTGAAAATTAAAATCAGTTGCCTTTGATCTTTGACGATTCTCAGACTGCATTAGCACCCTGTTGGTGCAGCAGGCCCTGTCTTATCTATTGCCAGAACAACAGGGTAAGTGTCTCTCTTAAAGACAAGGGTAGTCCACTCCAACCGTGAAAATAAATCTGCCCTCTCTCTTGAACAGACAACTGATTAAAATCCACCTTAACATTTTTGTAAATAAGGTGGTAATTTAGCCATGTGTTTTCTTAGAAATGTTTTATAAGTACAATCTACATATTTCTGGAAATTAGTTTATTTTTCAACAGCAAGTCAAATTTGGATAGTACCTTTATTGTAATAAAACATCCCAAGGAAATTCACAGCTTTTACCCTTCATTTAACCTTTTTTTAAAATAATATTCAGAAAGAGGCAAATCTGAAAGATGTTTCATATTTTGAAACATATGAGCATAAGTGTAGAAGAACTGTTGGAAATCATAATAAAGTGAATACTTCAAGACCAGAGATATCCACTTAAAACGTGGCTGATGATACCCATGAGGAAACCAATCCAAAAGCCACATAGCAACCAGATGTGTAATTGACCAAGCCATGGACATGCTGAAGAGATTTTTTTTTTTGTTTACTTTATTCCAATCCAATCAAGTCAAATTAAAGTGAATTCAGAGTCCCAACAAGTTGGGACATTCCCGATCCAAGCTGACAAGACAGGGCTCTCACCTCCTGTCTTGGGCTTGATCTACATGATCCAAGCTGAATAGAGTAGGTGTAGTTCCTCCTCCAAGGCTTGATCTAATTTGCATCTTAGCCAAAAGGCCGAGATGCCGCTTTAAAAAATTGCTTCAAATGAAGCTGAAATGTAACCTAATGATTTCAAGCAAGTGCAGCATGTCAATACTATACTTGATCTTTGCCAAAAGGCTGAGCTCTGCTGCTCTAAATTGGACACTTGCCCTTACTTATTCCTCAGCCTCTTCTGCTTCAGATGTCTGAACACATCTTAATATGTCCTTCAATATACACCGGGCAGGATGTCCAGCATGGTTCTGATGTGCAACATTTTGGACAAAATTGCATAGCTGCAAGGTGTAAGACCTGCAGGAGGAATGATGTGTGGAGCACAGAGCCTCTTCAGCCAACTTGAAATGGAAGGAGGAAGAGGAGGCCAAATAGAGTGTAATCAAAATGCTGGCAGCAGTGCACATTTCTGTCTGAGATTCCTCTAGTCGATCTACAAGGATGTGCAGTATAGCAGAAAGCTAACCATTACATTGAGAACATTTGGTGCTGTTGTAGAAATATAGCCATTAGCATCCCCAAGATTTGCCATCTGCATTCAGCTGACAGGGTTTAAACTTGCTGCACCCTCCTATGCAGAAGCTCTACTTATCCTTGTCTCCACCATTTGCTCTTGCTTGTCATGCATGAGTCACCAGGAGAAAACCCAACTGCCTACTAGATCCAGTGAAGTGAGTGTATTTGAGCTGGTGAATGGTCTACATGAGGCCCATGATGGTGCATTTTCAGAGAGTGTGTTCTCCCCTGTGGAGTCATTGATATCCTGGATCACCAGCTGTGGGATGTTTGGCAGTCCTTTGGGAAATGAAAGATATGAATCTGAGCAGTCAACGACTGTCAAATATTTTAAGTAAGTTATAAAGCATATGAACATATTTCACTTGCTGTAGACGTCAAGCTAACATGAATGAGTTTTGTATGCCATGTGGCTACTTGATATTCTTTTACCAACTAACTGAGAGGCCCCAATGTCTGATGGCTCAGTGCACCCAATTTCACTGATATCCAGCATCACCACCTCTGCAGCTGTCAGTTGTGAATAGCTGGACAGTCAAGTCTGATTTACTGCCACTCCCTCATGACCACTTGCGAGGCAGAAAAGAACTACAAGTGAGAGTGATGTCATATGTTGCATGGATGAATGGAGACTATTAGCTGAGTGTGACGATGTATGAGAGGCTTCACATTGCATAAAGATGAAGATAAGTGCCAATAGTGAATTGACAGATGGGGATGAGAGGAAGTTGAAATTCAAGAGAAAAATAAGCGGACCTGCAAAGGAAGTTAGTGAGAGGGGTGAGTAGGATTGACAAGGCAGGGTAAATGGTTTGGGATGGTACACACATCAGGATTTGGGTGAATGTGCCACTGTGCTCCCCTATTCTGCCCTACTTCAATATCAAAGTACTTTTCACATTAATTCCAGGGGAGTGGTGCCACACTTCTGCTGCTGATGATATCTGCTAGCTTCATTGACAGGTGCTTTTTTTTATCAGTTGTGAACAGGATTTCCCCACATGCCCCAGCATTACATACAGAGGCAACACTTAAAGGAGGTCACTATCTTGCATTCTCAACCCAACTTCAAAATCAATCAAATGTCATGTCTGCAATGTTGCTTTAAATGTAGGTTGTCCTAATGCCCACTCAAGTTAATTAATTTTCCCAGTTGGGTCTTGTGTGAGAAATGTGGTCCCGGTTGGGACTTAAGTGCCCTACAAAGCAAAATCTCTGAAGGCGACAGATAACTTAATTTACTGTGGATTCCCTTTTCATTGGAAGAGATGTTGTTTACTGTTGTATTAAGGGATGTATAATTGCTTTTGTCATTATGACAGCTTGTTGTTGT
Source organism: Carcharhinus amblyrhynchos (assembly GCF_965287045.1). Classification (NCBI taxonomy): domain Eukaryota; kingdom Metazoa; phylum Chordata; class Chondrichthyes; order Carcharhiniformes; family Carcharhinidae; genus Carcharhinus; species Carcharhinus amblyrhynchos. The sequence goes on from NC_137333.1 coordinate 56,290,765, forward strand.
ATTCATTGTGAAATTATAATATATTTGGATGAATTGTTTAAATGAAAAGAAAGCTGAATTAAAAAGCCACTGACTTGCTTCTGGGTTTCATGTGCACAGCCAGACATCACCTCATACCCCAAGTTACTTAAAGTGAGGGTTTTCGACTATTGCTTATGAAGCATGTTGTACTTTATCCCGACTTTTCAACTGATCAATCTGTGTCCTGGTCTTGTTCACTTTTGATTAATCCAAAAATGTAATTCTTAACCAAACCAGTCCAAAGACTTGGATCAACTGGTAGAGTCACTTTGTCTTTTTATAGAGTTCTATCCCTTGATAGGAAGTGCTTCACAAGCAGCTTTGTCACCAAGGGAAAAAAGAAGTGTTTAATATTCTATGCCTTATCTAGTTGAGCATGCAGAAACTCCAGCACTTTTCACATCTCTGGAGGATGCTGAGAAAGGATTCATACCTCAAATCACTAAGTGACATTGACATCAGGAACTCCAGACAGATGCAAGTTATGCCTAAAATTATCTTTCTAGTGTTGTCAGGGCAAGCCACGTGTCCAGGATATATGTAATCAGTGATGCAACTAATAGTGCATTTTTATTTCTGGTTTGGGCACAGAATGCAGCTTCACCTTTTGCATGTTGTTGCACCTAAATTGCATATCAAGCCAAAGTGACTCTGAACCTAAGCAATGTGACACAGCCTTATTTTGAAGGTCTCATTCACTCATGTTGGATGAGGCTCTGAGTCTGGAGTCGGACTGCATTTACATTATAACCTGGACATCAGTTCAAACCGATCCTACCATGCAGTGAGCATACATCCTGATAGAGAATCTACCAGAATCTATTACTTATTCTTAGCCCTTTTAGCCAACTCTCTTGAACATAGTTGCATCAGTCAACAACAAAAACAATAACTTGTCTTGATATAGCATCTTTATGTTGGAAAACATTTCAAAGTTCTTCATAGAAGCTTTATCAAACAGAATTTGTCACTGAGCCACAAAGAGTTAGGGAAGGTGATCAAAAGTTTGTTTAAAGAGAACCTTAAGGGAGGAAAGAGAGGCTAAGATGGGAAGAGATTCCAAAGCTTTAGGCCACAGGAAGGAAAGGTATTACTAGCAATGATGGAGCAATTAAAATTGGGGATGAGCAAGAAGCTAAATTTGGAGCAGCACAAATCTTGGTGATTTGTACAGCTTGAGAAGTTACAGAAATAGGGATGTGCGAGGCCATGCATTTTCTCTCTCAGCATGGGTATCCTATGGGTGCTCCGGTTTCTTCCCACAGTTCAAAGATGTGCAGGTTAGGTGGATTGGCCATGCTAAATTGCCCCTTAATATCCCAAGATTTGTATGTTAGGGGATTAGTGGGGTAAATGCATGGGGTTAGGGCAGGGATGGGTCTGGATAAGAAGCTCTGTCAGAGTCAATGCAGCCCCGACAAGCCAATTGGCCTCCCTCTGCACTATAGAGAATCTATAACTTTATGACATCAAGGCAGCATTTGACTGAATCTGGCATCAAGGAATCCTAGCAAAACTAGAGTCAATGGGAATCAGGGAAAACTCTCCACTAGTTGGAGTCATCAGACACAAAGGAAGATGGTTGTGAAGACCAATCATCTCAACCGCAGGACATCACTGCATAAACTCCTAAACCCAACTATTCCCAGCTGCTTCATTGTTGACCTCCATCACTTCTGACCTTATGGAGGGATGTGCACATCAGTGAACAATATAGAGCACCAGTTTTGACTTCAGATTCTGGAAGTGTCAGTGTTTGTATGCAGCAAGACCTGAATAAATTTCAGGCTTGGGCTGATAAGTTCCAAGTTATAGGCAATAACATCTCCAATGACATCTAAATGCTATGGCTACAAGAGCAGGTCAGTGGCTGAGACTTTTGTAGTGAGTCATTCACCTTCTGACTCCCCAAGGCCTGTCATCATCTATGTGGCACAGTGTAATGTAATACTCTCCCACTTGCCTGGATGAGTGCAGTTCCAACAATATGCAAGAAACTCAAAATCCAGAATGAAGCAGCGCACTTAATTGGAAGCTCAGCACCATCTTCGACATTCACCCTCTCAACAACCAAGGCACAATGGCAGCAGTGTGTATCATCTGCAAGATGCATTGTTGCAATTCACCAAGACTCCTTCAACAGCGTTTTCCAAACTTATTACTTTTACTACCTAGAAGGTGGGAACATCACTACTTGCAAGTTCTCCTCCAAACTACACATCATCTTCATATAGAACTCTACCTCAATTTCTTCAATGGTTGCTGAGTCAAATCTTGAAACTCCCTTCTTAACAGCACTGTGGGTTTACATACAACACAAGAATTGCAGGGGTTCTGGAGGGTAGCTCAGCATCATCTTCTCAAGGGCAATAAATGTTGGCCGAGCCAGCAACATCCACCTCCCATAAAAGAATAAAATTGATCTTCGAGCATTGACTTTTAAGGTTCAGTCTGTGAAAACCTTTGTCATTCATGGAATTTTTAATTTTTCTGACTTGTTTGGCAGGTTCTGAGATATTGATGTCCAGAAAACATGTTCTGTGCATTTTTTGGATCAAAATAAACCCTCAAAGCTTTCTGCTTTTTTTGAGTGTTGTATTTTTTCAGGTCATCTTTTGGCTTTTGCAGGGTTGTTGAAACTATTTGGAACTTTTGCTTTCCTTCAGAACTTAATTTGACCTTGTATTTAAGTGCCTTTAATAGTTAAGGCATAGTCCAGTCATAGATTGTTGCTTGGCTGCGACAATGACACTGTTTGAACTGTTTTGGCTTTTCTCAGGCTGATTGAAACACTGTCTACAAAACAGTGATTTTGACATGAAAAAAAAAACTACCAGCTTCAACAATTTTTTTTTATATATTGCTCCATTTGAGCTTTTGGTAGCTATTACTGGATGGGCCCTTTCTCTGAGCCCAATTTGCAGTGGTTTGCTCTCCCCCACCCCTGACCTCTATTTGGGGATATTAAGCTCCAGTAATGGATTCCCTCAGTTTGTGAAATGCTGCTTAAAGCTGGATCATCCAGAGTCAGTTATTTAATCTCTGTTCCTGCATAACCTTTGTGGCAGATGGAAGTATACTAATCATATTTCCCCGAATTTGAGAAATCTTACCTGGTGCCTGCAAGCGAAGTGTGATGTTCCAGAGTGAAAAGACAACCTGTAGTATATGTATAGTGCTGCAGAATCACTACTTAATAATTATTTCACACCAGCTTTTCTGCTACATGTGAATGGGTTGAGGCTTGTAAAGTTTGTGGTCAAATTTTCAAAAACCACACTGTTATCATGTTGCATTTTCTGTTTTATGTGAAGTTTATTTATTAGTCACAAGTAGGCTGACATTAACACTGCAAATACTTTACTTTTTATGTAAATATATCAATCATATGACAGATTGGCAAAAGAATAATGTAAGTTTTTTTTTATTAGAAGATAAGACCATATGCCTGCAATGTTAACTGGGAGACTATGTATATATGTCTTACCTTGATCACTGCTGTGAACTGAGTACAGAGTGATGGGACTGACACATTGCAATTTGTTTTGAGATAGCAGTAATTGACAGCAATTTAGATTTGCACATCATATCAGAACAGGGGCTAAAAACAAGAATGAAATTTTGAAATTGGCATTTCCAAACAGGAAGCCAGCGTAGTTCAGTGTGCACAGGGGTGATGTGTGAACAGGACATGGTGGAAGGTAAGAAGTGAGCGGCACGTTTTTGGATCATTCAGTTTATGGAGGATGGAATTGGAAAGTCCAGCCAGGTATGTTTTGGAGTAGTTAGGCCAAGAGGTAGCAATGGGATAGATGAAAGTTTCAGCAGCAATTAAACTGATACTGGAGCAGAATCAGGTGATGCTAAGTCACTACTTTTCCATTGAAAATAAATGACATAGAGAAGAATGCATCATTCACTGATAGTTAAAGAAGGTAAATAAAATGGCCTGTAACTTCCTTGGATTGGCAATTACTGGCAGATTGCTACTCTGGAGGGACTTGCTGTGTTTGTAAAGCCCCTCTCTCACCAAACCTTTCTCTCTCAGAGAGGATGAGACAGGACAGCAAAGTATGCCCTTGATTGCAGCAGCAAGATGTAGATGAAGCACATCAATGGGGAAGATGCCCCCTTTAACGCACTAGCTGAGGTATCCAGAGTTGGGTCAGTGGGGGGGGGGGGGGTGGCGAAGGGTTTCAGGTGTGGATGGGAGGTTTACGGTGTTGAGTCAGGTGAGAGGAGGGGCTGCGGATAGAGGTAGTGTTGGAATAGTGGAGAGGTATCCAAGATTGGGTTGCGGGGGAGAAAGGCGAGGGGTTTCATGTGTGACTGGGAAGTGGCCATGGTTGGGTTGGGTAGAGGGACTTGGGGAGGGAAGATATTGTGGATAGTGGGAAGATGTCCAGGTTTGGGTCAGGTGGAGGGGGGGGGAATGTGTCTGGGGTTGTGTCAGGTGGCAGGGGGAAATGTGTCTGGGGTTGGGTCTGGTGGCAGGGGGAAATGTGTCTGGGGTTGGGTCTGGTGGCAGGGGGAAGTGTGTCTGGGGTTGGGTCTGGTGGCAGGGGGAAATGTGTCTGAGGTTGGGTCTGGTGGCAGGGGGAAATGTGTCTGGGGTTGGGTCTGGTGGCGGGGGGAAATGTGTCTGGGATTGGGTCTGGTGGTGGGGGGAAATGTGTCTGGGGTTGGGTCTGGTGGCAGGGGGAAATGTGTCTGGGGTTGGGTCTGGTGGCGGGGGGAAATGTGTCTGGGGTTGGGTCTGATGGTGGGGGGAAATGTGTCTGGGGTTGGGTCTGATGGCGGGGGGAAATGTGTCTGGGGTTGTGTCAGGTGGCGGGGGGAAATGTGTCTGGGGTTGTGTCAGGTGGCGGGGGGAAATGTGTCTGGGATTGGGTCTGGTGGCGGGGGGAAATGTGTCTGGGGTTGTGTCAGGTAAAAAGTCTGACAACACCAGGTTTTAGTCCAACCTATTTATTTGATAATATTATCAAATAAATAGGTTGGACTAAAACCTGGTGTTGTCAGACTTTTTACTGTGTTTACGTCAGTCCAACGCCGGCATACCCACACGTTGTGTCAGGTGGCAGGGGGAAATGTGTCTGGGGTTGGGTCTGATGGTGGGGGGAAATGTGTCTGGGGTTGGGTCTGGTGGTGGGGGGAAATGTGTCTGGGGTTGGGTCTGGTGGTGGGGGGAAATGTGTCTGGGATTGGGTCTGGTGGCAGGGGGAAATGTGTCTGGGATTGGGTCTGGTGGCGGGGGGAAATGTGTCTGGGGTTGGGTCTGATGGTGGGGGGAAATGTGTCTGGGGTTGGGTCAGGTGGCAGGGGGAAGTGTGTCTGGGGTTGGGTCTGATGGTGGGGGGAAATGTGTCTGGGGTTGGGTCTGGTGGCAGGGGGAAATGTGTCTGGGGTTGGGTCTGATGGTGGGGGGAAATGTGTCTGGGGTTGGGTCTGGTGGCGGGGGGAAATGTGTCTGGGATTGGGTCTGGTGGCGGGGGGAAATGTGTCTGGGATTGGGTCTGGTGGCAGGGGGAAATGTGTCTGGGATTGGGTCAGGTGGCGGGGGAAATGTGTCTGGGGTTGGGTCAGGTGGCGGGGGGAAATGTGTCTGGGGTTGGGTCTGATGGTGGGGGGAAATGTGTCTGGGATTGGGTCTGGTGGCGGGGGGAAATGTGTCTGGGGTTGTGTCAGGTGGCGGGGGGAAATGTGTCTGGGGTTGGGTCTGGTGGCGGGGGGAAATGTGTCTGGGGTTGTGTCAGGTGGCGGGGGGAAATGTGTCTGGGGTTGGGTCTGGTGGCAGGGGGAAATGTGTCTGGGGTTGGGTCTGGTGGCAGGGGGAAGTGTGTCTGGGGTTGGGTCTGATGGCGTTCAGACTGGGGTGAGGCGGGGAGGAGCAATGTCCAGTGTTCGATCAGGCCGGGCTAGGTGCAGGGTTGGGAGGACGGGGGTGGGGGATAGGGTCCAGTGAAGTTGGTGGGTTGGAGAAGGAATGTCTGACACGGTGTGTGTTTGTGCATGCTTGTGCGTGTGTATGTTTGTGCGTGCTTGTGTGTCTGTGTGTGTGTATGTGCATGTGTGTGCATGCGTGCCTGTGTGTGTTTGTGCATGCGTGTGTGTATGTGTGTGCGTGTGTATGTGCATGCGTGTCTGTGTGTGTGTTTGTGCATGCTACTGTGTCTATGTGTGTGCGTGTATGTGCATGCGTGTCTGTGTGTGTGTTTGTGCATGCTACTGTGTCTATGTGTGTGCGTGTATGTGCATGCGTGTCTGTGTGTGTGTTTGTGCGTGCTACTGTGTCTATGTGTGTGCGTGTGTGCGTGTATGTGCATGCGTGTCTGTGTGTGTGTTTGTGCATGCTACTGTGTCTATGTGTGTGCGTGTATGTGCATGCGTGTCTGTGTGTGTGTTTGTGCGTGCTACTGTGTCTATGTGTGTGCGTGTGTGCGTGTGTGTGCATGCGTGTCTGTGTGTGTGTTTGTGCGTGCTACTGTGTCTATGTGTGTGCGTGTGTGTGTGTCCTGGGTGCTTACAACATTGAACATCATGATTGATTGGTTTTCCACCTGGATATGAATTGAGCCCAGATGTCCATCTGTGAGTTTACTGTGGAAAAATAAATTACACCATTTTTTTTAAATGCTAGGTCCTTTTCAGATTTACTAATTTCTTTTGAGCTTTTTTAAAATTATTGTTGTTTATGGTTTGTGCCTTCACCCGATCCAAAGAGGATTTGTATTTGATTATCCCAGAATCTTATAGTGAGCTAGATAGACTGAATGGTAGTCCTCTTGTCCTTCTGCCCTGATCCCAGTTTGCTGTAACTTTTTTATGCTTTACTTTGCAACTGATTTCACCGAGTGTCCAGAGAGATCCTACAGGCATTTTGACCATTGATTAAAAAGTTATTGCGAAAGATGTGGTTATCTTTCTGTTTGGATTTGTGCAATTTATTTGTTAATTATTATTTACTATCCTCATCTATTGCTGATTTATTTATGTAGTTCTAAAAACTATTAATTTTTAATGTAGAAACCAAACTTGAAGTGGAAACATTGGTCAGTTTACTGATGCAGTAATACACTTTGGAGAACAAAATTAGGCAATTTGAGTCCACATCCAATGTTTGCAGTTGCTTATGTAATGTAGGTACCAATTCAAGTATGTATTATTTCATTGTCCATGTAAGGCTTTATGGTTTTTGTTACATTTTCTCCATTCCACTTATTTAATAAACTGTTTTTTCTTTAACTTTACAGAAATTGTCAGACTTGGCTATTGTTCAGTGACCTCAACACAGAATTTCTAACTCCCTTGTGCAGTAATGGAATTAAAGTGATGCTGAACAGAAGAGAAAAGGTAAGTGTCTGATTTTATACAACTGCATCTGATAATTCACATTTATGAATGTATTAATGGAGGTTAATTTGTCTATTTCAAAATTGTTCCTTGACTGAAGTGGTAATGAATTCTTGTTTGAACAAGTTCAGTTCATTTTATCAGTGTTGACTATCAGTCTGATTAAATAATAGGTGCAAGTTTTGCTAGCTATTGGCTTGTCTGCAAGATGAAGATCTTGTACCAGGAACGCTAGTTCCTGAATTGTAAAGTGGGAAAGAATAGCAGGTCTTTGAGGTGTTACTGCTTTTCAGAACCAATAGTAGAAATAAACTATTGTATTATAATTTTAGACCTTGATTCCTTTCTTTTTTATCTTTCTGTTCATTCTCTGTTCAGAGAGAAATCCTGCGATGAGTAATAATAATGGTCCAAATCCATCAAAATATTTTGTGTGCAGATTTGTTGCCTGGTAATACTGCATCCTAGTTATGAATGTCTATGACGTTTTGCAAAGCGATACCTGTCCACTAGTCGGAATTATTGAACTATGTTGCTTGTATTTTAACTTGTGTGACGCGACTCAACTTCTCAAATTCTCCCTTGAAATTTAAGTGGATTCAAAAGTAGTTCACCATTAAAAAAAAATGAAGATTTCAGAAAAGATTCAATTTGTACAATTGTTTCAGTGAACAACTTTTGACATTGTTTGAATGTGGTTATGCCCAGTTATTTAGACATTTTTAAAAACTGCAGCAGGCGACAGTGCAGAGGGACCTCGGGGTCCTTGTGCATGAGTCGCAAAAACCCAGCTTGCAGGTGCAGCAGGTGGTCAGGAGGCTAATGGGATGCTGGCCTTCATAGCGAGGGGGATTGAATATAAAAGTAGGGAGGTCTTGCTGCGGCTGTTTAGGGCATTGGTGAGGCTGCAGCTGGAGTACTGTGTGCAGTTTTGGGCGCCGTACTTACGCAAGGATATTTTGGCCTTGGAGGGAGTGCAGAGGAGGTTTACTAGGCTGATGCCGGAGTTGAAGGGGTTGAGCTATGAGGAGAGGCTGAATAAACTAGGCTTGTACTCGTTAGAGTTCAGAAGAATGAGGGGAGATCTCATTGCGACATATAAGATGATGAATGGGATGGATAGGATAGAGGTGGAGAGACTCTTCCCGCTCAGAAAGGACAGTAGGACTAGGGGGCACAGCCTCAAGATAAAGGGGGGGCGGTTTAGAACGGAGTTGAGGAAGAACTTCTTCACTGAAAGGGTTGTGAATCTCTGGAATTCTCTGCCCGTTGAAGTGGTGGAGGCTACCTCGCTAAATATTTTTAAGAAGCGGGTTGATGGGTTCTTGATAAGAGAGGGGATTAAGGGTTATGGGGAGAGGGCGGGAATGTGGAACTGAGCCACGACAGATCAGCCATGATCTTATTGAATGGCGGGGCAGGCTCAAAGGGCTAGATGGCCTACTCCTGCTCCTATTTCTTATGTTCTTATGTAAGCCAATGCATTATTTCTAATACTGTGAAATGTTTTTATCTGAAGATCATTCATGCAACATTTTTTACTGAAGCAACCCATAGATAATAGTTTACTCATAAAGCTGCTTTCGAGTTTGCTTAAAGTTGGAAATAGTATTTTCCCTGCTTCTTTTAAGTGTGATGTGGAGATGCCAGCGCTGGACTGGGGTAAACGCAGTAAGAAGTCTCACAACATCAGGTTAAAGTCCAACAGGTTTATTTGGTAGCAAAAGTCATTAGCTTTTGGAGCACTGCCCCTTCATCAGGTGAGTGGGAGCTCTATCCCCAAACAGGGCATATAAAGACACAAACTCAATTTACAAAATAATGGTTGGAATGCAAGTCTTTACAGGCAATCAAGTTTTAAAGGTGCAGGCAATATGAGTGGAGAGAGGGTTAAGCACAGGTTAAAGAGATGTGTATTGTTTCCAGCCAGGGCAGTTATTGAGATTTTGCAAGCCCAGGCAAGTCGTCAGGGTTACAGATAGTGTGACATGAACCCAAGATCCTGGTTGAGGCCGTCCTCATGTGTGCAGAACTTGGCTATCAGCTTCTGCTCAGTGACTCTGCGTTGTCGTGTGTCGTGACGACCGCCTTGGAGAACACCTACCTGAAAATCAGAGGCCGAATGCCTATGACCACTGAAGCATTCCCCAACAGGAAGAGAACACTCTGGCCTGGTGATTGTTGAGCAGTGTTCATTCATCCATTGTCGTAGCATCTATTTGGTCTCCCCTATGAACCATGCCTCGGGACATCCTTTCCTGCAAGTTCCTTGCAACTCGGCCAACATTGTGTACCTGATACGCAGCAGGAAAGGATGTCCTGAGGCATGGTACATTGGGGAGACCATGCAGATGTTACGACAACAGATGAATGAATACCGCTAGACAATCACCAGGTAAGAGTGTTCTCTTCCCTTTAGGGAATACTTCAGCGGTCACAGGCATTCAGCCTCTGATCTTCAGGTAACGTTCTCCAAGACAGCCTTCACAACACACAACGCAGAGTCGCTGAGCAGAAACTGATAGCCAAGTTCTGCACACATGAGGACAGCCTCAACTGGGATCTTGGGTTCGTGTCACACTATCTGTAACCCCCACAACTTGCCTGGGCTTGCAAATTCTCATTAACTGTCCTGGCTGGAGACAATATACATCTCTTTAACCTGTGCTTAACCTGCTCTCCACTCATATTGTTTGTGCCTTTAAGACTTGATTACCTGTAAAGACTCACATTCCAACCATTGTTTTGTAAATTTAGTTTGTGTCGTTATATGCCCTGTTTGTGAACAAAACTCCCACTCATCGAACATAGAACGTTACAGCGCAGTACAGGCCCTTCGGCCCTCGATGTTGCGCCGATCAGTGGAACCAATCTAATGACCCTCTAACCTAAACTATTCCAATGTTATCCATATGCCTGTCCACTGACCATTTGAACGCCCTTAAAGTTGGCGAGTCCACAACAGCTGCAGGCAGGGAATTCCTCGACCTTACTACCCTCTGAGTAAAGAACCTACCTCTGACATCCGTCCTATAATTACCACCCCTTAATTTAAAGCTGTGTCCCCTTGTGTTAGCCATCACCATCCGAGGTAAAAGGCTCTCACTGTCCACCCTATCCAATCCTTTGATCATCTTGTATGCCTCAATCAGTTCACCTCGTAACCTTCTTCTCTCCAATGAAAATAACCTCAAGTCCCTCAGCCTTTCCTCGTAAGACCTTCCCACCATACCAGGCAACATCCTAGTAAACCTCCTCTGCACCCTTTCCAATGCCTCCACACTCACCTGATGAAGGAGCAGCGCTCCAAAAGCTAGTGGCTTGTGCCACCAAATAAACCTGTTGGACTTCTTACTCTTTTAAGTGTGTCATTTAGCTCGAATAAACATGGCACTTAGTTGATTCATGGAACTATCTAGTAAATCTGAACTGTTTGAATGTCTGAGGAGATGATTTATAACGTTGTTTGAGAGGCACATACAAATGCATGCACATTTGTCTACAATATTAAGAATATTGATCATTTTAAAGCATTGTTTGAAATGAAATTTCACCCTCTTGTCTCCTGAGTGGAAAATTTTGAATTGTTTGATAAATATGAAATACAGGGTGAAACATATGGGATTTTGTCTTGTTTTAGTCTGCGTACCTTAACATCCTCAAAATCAGGATAACTATTTGAAACAACATTTGAGGCTCGTTTAAGAAGGGGGCAGAGTATTTTTATTTTGAATGCGGAACTGTGTTGGATTTGTAGTAAATTAAGTGAACTTTTCTAATCCTTTGTGCAAGTTTTCTTTTTATTTCATGTTTGATTATGTTTTCATGGTTATATTTTACTGTAGAGGCTTCCAGTTTCAAGAGATCTCTTCCCAATCCACAATAATGTACAATGATACCAGAAAAATGACTTTGAGCAAAAATCGTTACTTTTATCATTATTAAAAACTTGAGGTTATGAAAAGAACCAAAATAGTTTTCCCTTTTGAAGCTCAACACTTCATGGCTCATTCACAGGAGTTTCTGCACTTCTCAAGTACCATACAGATTTGCACAGTGCCCTTTGTGCCTTCAGCTCCTCAAATATGCTGTTCGTTTTTAATTTCAAGTCAATCATCAGGCTAAATTGAAGAAGATTATTCATTGGATCGATTGTTCATGATTGCAACATCCTATAAAGCTGTAGTCTGTAATTAATGTGAGCTTTCTATTTTGCACCCAATTATTCTGACAGAATATTTTTCCAAGGTTATATTTGAATGGATAAATAATAAAAAACAGCGTGCGTTTGTTACATGATGGATAAGAGATAGCCAGCTTATTACTGTTATACATATTTAAAGGCTGTACAAAATTTGATGGAGCAATTTAGGCAGTGGGTGTTGTAAATTGATAGAATACTGATATGAAAATATTATAATTGTATTAAAAAAAAGCATGTTAATACACGTGGGCGGCATGGTGGTATTGTGGGCGGCACAGTGGCTAGCCAGGGACCTGGGTTCACGGGTTCAATTCCAACCTTATGTTATTGTCTGTGTGGAGTTTGCACATATTTCCCATTTCTGTGAGGGTTTCCTTCAGGTGCTCCAGTTTTCTCCCACAGTCCAAAGATGTGTGGGCTAGGTTGATTGGCCATGCTAAATTGACCCTAGTTTCAGGGGAATTAGCAGGGTAAATATGTGGGATTACGGGAATAGCGCGTAGGCGAGATTGTAGTCGGTGCAGACTCGATGGGCTGAATGGCCCCTTCTGCACTGTAGGGATTCTATAATAGACAGACCCTAAGATCATCAAACCAGTGAGAAACGATTATGCCATTCTACATTTTCTAAGGATGATATTTTGGTCTCCTTGCACATTCATAGCAGAATGTCAAGCATGGGTTAACATAATTTTATTGGATGTGTGTTGACCATCGAAGAATTTGCACTTTTGGATTACTTGCATAAGTTATTACTCAGTTTTCAGCACTTCTTCAATGTGTTTTCTGAATACAGCACTTAAATAATCCGTTTGGAGGGGAGGTGAATCAGCAGAGAAAACATTTTTTGTATAAGGCGAGCATCCTTGCAGCACTGTGACATTCCCATGTTAACTCTTCTCGTGAAGGGATATGAATTCATCCATTTCATGTTTTCTCCTGTTTATATATAAATATGAGCGTATCGGTGTCTGTCCAACTGAAATTCTCTAAGCTGTAACAACTTTAAAATGTTCGCACTTCTATAATGAGTAATCCCAGTCCAAACTGTTATCATCTGATATATTAACAGACCATCATTAGGAGAATCCCTTGTTGCAGTCAACATCTGTATCTTTACAGCCTTAGCTTCACACCCCTAGAAGAACTAAAACTTTGCGATCCACTTTTTGGCACCAATGGATTTCTAACACAAATTGAATTATTCACTTGACTTCAGACGTTAGAAATAGGAGCAGGAGGAAACCATTTGGTTCTTCAAGCCAACTCCACCATTCAAGAAGCTCACAATTGACCTTCTACCTCAACTCCACTTTCCCACAAAGGTGCCATGAGACTAACCTGTTAGAAAGAATGCTGGCCAGAATTTTCCCAAAAAGAGGTGAGAAAATTGGTGCAATCCAGACTACAATTGTCCCACACTCAGTCATCTTTTGAGAGGGTGGTGATTGTGCACCAGTTCTAGGAGAGGCTGGGCCTAAACACAGTAGTGAGCCCAGCTGCAAAGCAATCGGGCACCATTTTGCAATGACGACCCCTATGTGCACTAGGAGACCTCTTGTGCTTCCGGCCACCACAGACATTGGGACACCCCTCCTGCTCATAAGAGGCATGTTTCCCCACCTCCTCCCCCACATGGATTGCTGGCATTTGGGCCGTCTCAATGCTCTTCATGTCCACTGACATCCCCACCCACTCTTAAGATGCTCCCCTCCCCCGTGAGAGCCCCTGCCCTTCTTGGCTGCTGCTCAACCCACCCCCACTCCTCCACCTACCAGGGTGCCAGGTGGGAACTGCCTCGTGGTAGCTGCCCAGCCATGTCCCTGACCACCTGGGGGCTTCAATGGCCTCCAAGTCCCCTCGCACTGGCATGACTATCTGCTGGTGGAGACCGGTGGTGATTCTCACCAGACATATTTTGTGCCCAGAGGTCAGAAGATCCCAGGAGCTGGAAGAATCTGACGTCAAATGGGCTAAGCATATTTAAATATTTAAAATATTTAATCAGCTTTGGGCCCTTTTTGGGTGATCTGCTTTGCGCCATTAGAAGAGGGCTGGGATGATTGCAAATCATTTGGCTCCAGGCTCAAAATCTGTTTTTAGGCCCACATGCAATATTCTGGGTTTCGTGTGTTCTACGCCAGGCCCAACAAGGTCGGAAAATTGCCTTTGTTTTCTCTGCTGATTCTCCGCCATGTTCCAAAATTCCCATAATACCAAAACATCTATTGATTTCTGTCTTGATGATACTTTGTGTCTGAATATCCACAGAATACAGAATACAGAACTACTCCAATGGTTCACAATCCTTTGAGTGAAGACATTTCATTTCAACAATTCCTATTGGCTAACCTTTGTTCTAAAACTGTGAACAAGTGTGATAGATTCCCCAGCCAGGGGAAACAGTTTCTCAGCATCAACCTGGTAAAGCTCCTGAATATTGTACATTTTTTTGATAAGTTCATTCTAAACTCTTTTCCAAACACCAGTGACTATGGGTCTAGTCCACTCTATCTCTCCTGAAAGGATAAGCCCCTCATCCCTGGAAGCAGTCTATTGAGCCTCTGTTGCAGTCCTGCGGAATAAGTATGTGCACTTTTTACTTGTTGTTATTCCTCTTCCTGAACCTAGTGGTGCGCAAGGCAAACCATCTGCTGTGTTTGTTAATGGACACAATCTTATCGGCTGTACACGCCATGCTCCCACTGCAGCGAGGTCAGAGAATTTGACACCCAGTCAAATCTCCGTTCACTTCAGTGGGTTGGGAAAATCCCATTGGCATGAACAGCCATAACATTCCAGCCAATGAGTTCAAAACTGCCACAGTACTGCAGCTCTGGCCTCATTCTCTGGAGAAGCTTGGCTCTCCATTATTTCCAGAATAATTCCTGTTTTCTACCATGAATACAACAGCAAAGTATTTGTTTAATATGTCTTTTTTTTTCTTATTCCACATTATAATTTCACCTGCCTCTGCCTCTAATGACCCAAAGTTTATTTGCACCAATCTCTTCCCAAGAGATTAATGTTGTCTATTGAGTTGTCCGGTCATTTTGAAATTGAATTAAACACACAAAATACTCTCATGACTACACCAGCATGTGCTGGATTTGCTGATATAAAGCCATCCTTTGACCTGAGGGGTATTGCTGCTCTTTTCAGTCTCATCAATGTCTATGAGTAAAATAAATGAAAGATCCAGGAATTATTTGTTAATTCCTTCATTTGGCTTAGTTTTGAGCCTTCAATGAATAATCCTAGATTGATTTGCATATGGGCAGTAGATTTTTCAGTAGCAGCTGATGTTGGCAGCTCAGGTGATCCTTGGGAATCTAAGGGATTCTTAGAAAACATTGGCTCCTTCGCATGACTTCTACTGGTCTGCTTCCAAGGCAACCATTGATACTTTTGGTTCAGTTGCTCAATACATCATGCTACCATTTATCCATCAAAAGCCCCCATAAAGTTCCCCAAACAATTGGATTAACATTGTGCGTGACTATGTGAATTATTAGAAAATTCCAATACCTGGAGACTATTTCCACCATGCATAGACAGATAAAATCTCATTAGTGAGCTGTCCGCCTGGCCTACAGGTTTAAACAGATAATACCAATGTTGTATTTTGAGTGTTGTTTGAGTGTCGTTTAAAGCAATCACAAAGGGAACTGCTCACAACAGCTCTCGAGACTGGGGCGTGTGGAAATTTATCTTCAGCCTTTTTCAAGAATGCATCCATACTTATGATCTAGTTGGGAGATATCTGGTTCTTTCTGCAGCTGAAAAAGGGAAAATTATCTCAGACTTCAGTTTCTCATTCAGTCAACTAACGTTAACGTGGGCGCTTTCATTCTCGTGCAATTGCCTCTGCAAAATGGTCAGGCTCAAATTTAGGAGGAATTCACTGCTGACACTTGTATTGAAAATAGGTTACCTGCTGTCAGACATTGCAATTGGGCAAGGGAAGTTATTTCTTTTAATTTGCATTCTTTTGTAGTTTCTGTCACAACATTCGGGATCACACTGGTGATGCTGCCCAGGAGATGATCATCTAAAGATCACCATAATTGCCAATTTTCAACTTGCATTTCAACTTGCAAGGCACCTCCAGTTTCATTTACTATTGGCATGTATATGGAGACAATTGGCTCATAGAGTTCTTCACTGTGCCCAAGACAATGTTATCTGATGATTGTACATGTTCAGAAAATGATCTCCTATTGCAGTTTCGTTTTTAATCTACTCTGAGAGTTTCTTTGTTCTGAACCCAAATTGCTTCAAAATCCAAACAATTACCTTCTCCAAAACAAGGACATACTTTCACATCCCACAATTTGAATGTGGTCACAGAAATCTTTTTCAAACCTGAATATCAGGCTGTACGTTTGAGCAGGTTCAAATAGAAAATCTCAAAACTGTGACCACCTGCCAGATTATCTCAGTGTAACTAACCATGTTCAACAGAGCTTCCCGGCAAGGAATTGGTATGGAGGTCACAGGATCACAAATACTGAAGGGCGGACCTGCCCTCTGTATGTTGTAACAGTTGCTTTCCTTTCAACCTTGGAGCAGCAGCCTCAGCCCAGTGGAGTCTAACTGATGCTTAACAAATCAACTAAAACCTTGAGGGCAGAGTGAAAGCATGAGAAGGGGCAACTTGGGGCCCACTCAGCTGTCATAAAGCAATAATATCAAACTTTTCAAGTGGGGTGAGTTGTCCCTTCTTGCATTTAGTTTTAATACTTACCCTCCAAATCGTGACTCCGTGCCAGTACATGAAGTCTGTGGGGGATTGTCTCTCAGAAGAATGGTGAAGTAGATAAATAATATGTATTTTTTACTGTCTGTGAAAATGAATCTACTATTACAGTAATTAAACAACATACCCCCTTTGCAAGTGTAGGAATTTATGGGATTTATTGCAATTCCTGGACTGCACCTATTATATGTTTTTATCTTTAATTTTTATTAGTTTTAAGATTGCAATTATGATTTATGCACAGTCCATCTGGAAAGTAAATTGACAAATGCCCATGTGTTTAGATATATCTCTTTGAATACATGTCTGTGAATATATTTTTGCAAGCACATATTGCTTGTATCTTAAAAATGAAATTTGATAAAAATTAGCTTTAAGGAAGAAACAAAAGGACTATCTGATTATCCTAATGTTATGACCCTGATACAATGAGTATTAATCATCAGGTAGCACACTCACTGGTGATGGTTTGTATTTGTGTCACTGGGTCTACTGTGGCACAGTTGTTAGTGCTGCTGCTTCACTGCGCCAGGGCCCCAGCTTCAATTCCAGCTTTGGATGGCTGTCTGTGTGGAGTTTGCACATTCTCCCTGTGTCTGCATGGGTTTCCTCCAGATGCTCCAGGTTTCCTCCAGATGCTCCAGCTTTCCTCCCACAATCCAAAGATGTGCAGATTAAGTTGATTGGCCATGCTAAATTGCCCTTTGTGTCCCAATTATATAAATTATGGTGATTAGTGGGGTAAATACATGGCAATACAGGGATAGGGCCTGGATAAGGATTGGTACAGACCTGATGGACTGAATAGCCTCCTTCTTCACTGTAAGGATTCTATAATTCTAAAAAAAACTAGGATGAGTCACAATAGATTTGTGTTCTATTTACGTGCTGGCTAATTACCCTGATCAGAGCATTTTTAGAAGATTCTGAAAGGAAAATCAAAATAAATTAAAACTGTATTCATGAAGCATACTTGGAGATATATGATTGTCCACAATCCAGTCAGCTCTGAGACACAAGACTTAGTTTACTCACTGAGGGAAAAAAAAAGTCATAGTTCCTCCTCAATTTGAAATTCCTAACTGTTAGCCAATAAGGCCACCTAACATTTTTCTTAGTTGTTTTGCAATAATCTTCAAGAATTTATTTGTGATCAATAATCAGCCTGTTGTCTTGATGATCTCCCCACTGCCTCAATGGGGCAGCACAGTTCCACTTTGCCTATGCCCTATTGCATTGTTGTGGGAGAAGACTGTATTAACATTCAAACTATAGTCCTGGACACTTTTCAATAAAGTAAGCAAGAAGAGTATCATCCTTGTAGATAAATTCAGGATTACAAATACAATGTTATACAGGCTGTTGAAAATGTCAATGACTGCCCAAATAGTGGAATTGGAGGGTTTATGAATGCACATTCTTGCACCTTTTGTGCATTAGATTGGATCCTGTTCTTTCCATTAGACTGTGTTATGTACTTATTTTTTTCAATCAATTGCAGGGAAAATGGATCTGAGATCAAGGATTAGAGCTGTTGAGCAAACCAAATCAGATCCAGCATTCTTTATCTCCAAATTTAAACAAGTGGGTGGAGCATTGTCGAATTTAAACTATTTTTCTGGCCTCCATAAAAATGACAAATAATTTGCTTTATTATGAGACATCAAACGGGCGGCATAGTGGCACAATGGTTAGCACTGCTGCCTCACAGCGCCAGGGTCCTAGGTTTGGCTCCCAACTTGGGTCACTGTCTGTACATTCTCCACATGTCTGCATGAATTTCCTCCAGGTGCTCTGGTTTCCTCCCACAGTCCAAAATGAGGTGCATTGGCCAAATGTATCCGAACAGGTACCAGAATGTGGCGATTTGGGGATTTTCACAGTAATTTCATTGTAGTGTTAATATAAGCCGACTTGTGAGACTAATAAACAAATGTAATAAAAGCTAAGCAAAGGCAAACGAAGAGGATCTGCAAAATCTGAGTTTGTCTAATCAATAGCTGAAAGAGTCAGTGAGGCTGATCAGGGAAGCTGGAGCTCTGGTTTCCAGGTCCAACTGTCAGAAGATGTTTTGCAAATGCAGGAAGTTGATTCCATTTTGAAATGTTGGCCCATCTGCTATAATGTTTTCTGTCACCTGTGCCCTTTCAATTGCTGCTACACTGGTAATTATGATCGAAAATCAAAGTTCAGCCTGTGAACTCAGCTTGTCCAACATTTTCTTCTGTCCATCTCTCTCTCCCTCAAGTCAACTCCTTCAGCAGCTGTCAGTTCCTTTTCACTTCCAAATTCAGTATACCCTGTAGTTTATTTCTTAGATTTAATCTACACCTTTTGGCTATTCCCTTTACTCTGTTGCCCTTGACTATTTACAGACCTTGAAGGTTTAAATCATGAGTGCATATTGTATTACTTTGAGTTGAGAATGTTGAGGGGTGGGCAAATTAAGGGATTATAAATGGTAAAAGATACATGTCGCAGCTATTTCCTCTGGTGGGAGAACCCAGAATAATGGGACATGACCTTGAAACTAAAGCAATTGTCAGTGATCAGCCCACTTCAGATCTTCTAATGAAAAGATGGTCAGGCCTCAGACATTCTCCTTAAGAACTCCTGCAGCTGCCTTCTAGAACTGAGATGATTGACCTCCAAGAATCACAAAATGTCTTCAGTTCATTGAGTTCAGCTTTACTCAGGATTTTTTAGTGCCATATCTGATCATATCTTGCCTCAATGTCCAGGGTTTCATTCTCACCACATCTGACATTCTGCTTTTCTGTCTCCGCCTGTGTAATTGTCTGAAAGGTAGTATAAGATTTCAGCTGTGCTGAAACAGCTTATCCATGAGCGCAATTGGTTTGAAGTGGCTGATTTGATTTATTATTGTCACATGTATTAACATATGTTGAAAAATATTATTTCTTGTGTGCTATATAGATAAAGCGTGTCATTCATAGAGAAGGAAAGGAGAGACTGCAAAATGTAGTGTTACAGTCATAGCTAGGGTGCAGAGAAAGATCAACTTAATGTGAGGTAGGTCCATTCAGAAATCCAATGGTAGCAAGGAAGAAGTTGTTCTTGAGTCAGTTGGCTTATGCCCTCAGACTTTTATATCTCTTTCCTGACAGAAAAACACGGAAGAGAGAATGTGCGGGGCATGAGGTCCTTGATTATGCTGGCTGCTTTTCTGAGGCAACGGGAAATATACACAGAGTCAATGAATGGGAGGCTGGCTTGTGTGATGAACTGGGCATCATTCACAACCTTTTTGCGGTCTTGAACAGAACAGGAGCCATACCAAGCCATGATTCAACCAGAATGCTTTCAATGGTGCATCTGCAAATGTTGGTGAGAATCGTAGCAAACATGCCAAATTTCCTTCATCTTCTGAGAAAGTAGAGGCGTTGGTGAGCTTTTCTAACTATAGTGTCGGCATGGGGACCAGGATAGGTTGTTGGTGATCTGACCACCTAAAAACCTGAAGATCTCGATTATTTCTACTTCACCCCATTGATGTCAAAGGGGCATGTCCTCCACTACACTTCCTGAAGTCAATGACTATCTCCTTCATTTTGTTGATATTGAGGGAGAGATTATTGTCATCATACTAGTTCATCAGATCCTCTATCTCATTCCTGTGCTCTGTCTCATCACTGTGTGAGATCTAACCCACTATGGTGGTGTCATCAGCAAACTGGAAAATCGAGTTGGAGGGAAATTTGGCCATACAGTTAGACGTGTATAAGGAGTATCGCAAGGGGCTGAGACACAGCATTGTGGGGCATCAATGTTGAGCATGACCAAGGAGGAGGTGTTGTTGCCTATTCTTACTGATTACGTAAGATTATAAGAATTAGGAGCAGTAGTAGGCCATTTCGACCATTGAGCCTGCTCTGCCATTCAATGAGATCATGGCTGATCTTTTCATGGACTCAGCTCCACTTACCTGCCTGCTCACCGTAACCCTTAGTTCCTTTACTGTTCAAAAATGTATCTATCCTTGCCTTAAAAACATTCAATGAGGTAGCCTCAACTGCTTCACTGGGCAGGGAATTCCATAGATTCACAACCCTTTGTGTGAAGAAGATCCTCCTCAATTCAGTCTTAAATCTGCTACCCCATATTTTGAGGCCATGCCCCCTAGTTCTAGTTTCACCTGCCAACTTCCCTGCTTCTATCTTATCTATTCCTTTCCTTATCTTATATGTTTCTATAAGATCTCCCTTCATTCTTCTGAATTTCAATGAGTATAGCCCTAGTCTACTCAGTCTCTCCTCATAAGCCAACTCTCTCAATTCCGGAATCAACCTAATGAATCTCCTCTACATCCCCTCCAGTGCTAATATAAGCTTTCTCAAGTAAGGAGACCAAATTGTATACAGTACTCCAGGTGTGGCCTCACCAGCACCTTATACAGCTGCAACATAACCTCACTAGCACCTTATACAGCTGCAACATAACCTCACTATTTTTAAACTCCATCCCCCGGCAATAAAGGACAAAATTCCATTTGCGTTCTTAATTACCTGCTGCACTTGCAAATCAACTGTTTGTGATTCATGCACAAGGACACCCAGGTCCCTCTGCACAGCAGTATGCTGCAATTTTTTACCATTTAAATAATAGTTCATTTCGCTGTTATTCCTACCAAAATGGATGACCTCACATTTACCAACATTGTACTCCATCTGCCAGATCCTTGCCCACTCATTTAGACTACCTGTATCCCTTTGCAGATTTTCAGCATCCTCTGCATATTTTGCTCTGCCACTCATCTTAGTCTCATCTGCGAATTTTGACACACTACACTTGGTCCCCAACTCCAAATCATTTATGTAAATCGCAAACAATTCCAGTCCCAACACTGATCCCTGAGGCACACCACTAGTCACTGATCGCCAACCAGAAAAAGACCCATTTATCCCCACTCTTCGCTTTCTATTACTTAAACAATCCTCTATCCATGCCAATACATTACCCATAATACCATGCACCTTAACCTTGTGTAGCAGTCTTCGGTGTAGCACTTTGTCAAATGCCTCCTGAAAATCAGATATGCCACATCCACAGGTTCCCCATTGTCCACTGCACACATAATGTTCCCAAAGAATTCCACCAAATTAGTCAAACATGACTTGCCCTTCATGAACCCATGCTGCGTTTTCCCAATGGGACAATTTCTATCCAGATGTCTCACTATTTCTTCCTTGATGATAGATTTAAGCATTTTTCCTACTATAGAAGTTAAGCCAACTGGCCTATAGTTGCCTGGCTTTTGTCTACTTCCTTTTTTAAACACTGGTGTCACATTTGCTGTTTGCCAATCTGCAGGAACCACCCCAGAGTCCAGTGAGTTTTGGTAAATTACCACCTGTGCATTTGCTATTTACCTCACCATCTTGTTTAGTACCCTGGGATGCATTTCATCAGGGCCAGGAGACTTGTCTACCTTTAACCCATTAGCTTGCCCAACACTACCGCTTTTGTGATAATGATAATTCCTAGCTCCTCACCTGCCATAGCCTTTTTGTCATCAACTTCTGGCATGTTATTTGTGCCTCCCACTATGAAGACCAACTTAAAATATCTGTTCATTGCCTCAGCCGTTTTCTCATTTCCAGTTATTACATCCCCATTCTCATCCTCTAAAGGACCAATGTTTACTTTAGCCACTCTTTTTTGCTTTATATATTTGTAGAAACTTTTGCTATGTTTTTTTATTCTGAGCTAGTTTATTCTCATAATCTATCCTACTTTTCTTTCTAGCTTTCTTCGTGACTTTTTGTTGACCTTTAAACATTTCTGAATCCTCTAGTTTTCCACTAATCTTTGCCACTTTGTATGCATTTTCTTTCAATTTGATAGCCTCTTTCATTTCCTTAGATAGCTATGGCTGATTATCTCTTTACAGTCCTTCCTTATCACTGGTATATACTTTTGCTGAGCACTGTGAAAAATTGCTTTGAAAGTCCTCCACTGTTCCTCAATTGTTCCACCATAAAGTTTTTGCTTCCTGTCTACCTTAACCAACTCCTCCCTCATCCCATTATAGTCTCCTTTGTTTAATCACAAAACATTGGTATTGGATTTTACCTTCTCATGTTCCACCTGTATTTTAAATTCAATCATACTGTGATCACTTCTTCTGAGATGATTCCCTAACTGTAAGATCATTAATTATTCTTGTCTCATTACACAGGACCAGATTTAGGATAGCTTGCTCCCTTGGAGGTACAATTACATACTGTTCAAGGAAACTATCGTGGATGCATTCTATGAACTCCTCCTCGAGGCCGCCTTGATCAACCTGGTTTGACCAATTGATATGTAGTTTAAAATCCCCCACAATCGCTGTACCATTTTTACATGCATCAGTTATTTCTTTATTTCTCACCCACTGTAATGTTATTACTTGGTGCCTATAGACCATGCCTGTCAGTGACTTTTTCTCCTTACTATTTCTAATTTCCACCCAAATAGATTCAACCCATTTTTTCCATAGAATCTATGTTATCTCTCACGGTGAGATGATATAATTGCGGTCTGTGAGTTATAGGATCTGTTGCAGACAGAGAAGCCGAGCCCCAGCCCACAAAGTTTGGAAATAAGTTTCATAGGAATAATAGTGTTAAAGGCTGTGCTGTAGTCAATAAATAGGAGTCTGACATAGGTGGCTTTGTTATCTAGGTGTTCCAGTGTTAAGTATAGGGCCAGGGAGATGGCGTCTGCTGTGCATCTGTTGCAGCAGAAGGTGAGCTGAAGTGGATCCAGGCAATCTGGGAGGCTGGAATTAATTCGCACCATGACTAATTTTTTGAAGCACTTCATAATGAAGAATGTCAGATGATAGTCATTAAGCCACACTGCCTGGCTTTTCTTTGGTACCGGGATGATGGTCATCTTCTTGAAGCAGATAGGGACCTCAGATTGATGTAAAAAGAGGTTGAAAATAGCAGTGAGTACCCCCGACAGCTTGTCTGTGCAGGATCTGAGTGCTTATCCGTGTACCCCATCTGGGCCAGTGGCTTTCCGTGAGTTGACTTTTGAGAAGGCTGCTCTGATATCTGCAATGGTGACCTCAGATATAGGTTCATCCAAGGCTTCTGAGGTGCTCTTGCTGATCCCTTGCTCAAAATGGGTGTAGAATTCATTGAGCTCACTGGGGAGGGGTGCATTGGAGCCGGCAATTTTACCCGCCTTCATTTTGTAGCCTGCTGCGTCTTGCAGACCTTACCATCATTGGTGGGTGTCCAAGTGGTGAGCTTGATCTGGTACTGTCTTTTGGCATCTTTGATAATTCTTTGTAGATCATATCACACTTTCTTTGTATAGGTAAGGATCACCTGACTTGAATGCCTTAGACCTGAACTTCAGCAAGCAGCGGGTATCCCTGTTCATCCATGGTTTCTGGTTAGAAAACATACGGATTTGCTTCTTTGGCACACATAGAACATAGAACATAGAACATTACAGCGCGGAACAGGCCCTTCGGCCCACAATGTTGCGCCGACCAGTCTTATTTTTAAAAAAAACATTGACCCACTAATCTAAACCAATCCCTTTTCGTCCATAAACCTATCCACCAATCTCTTAAACGCCCCCAAACTAGGCGCATTTACAACTGCAGCAGGCAGGGCATTCCAGTCCCTCACCACCCTCTGGGTAAAGAACCTGCCCCTGACATCCGTCCTATAACTACCCCCCCTTAATTTAAAGCCATGCCCCCTCGTGCTAGCTTTCTCCATCCGAGGAAACAGGCTATCACCATCCACCCTATCTAAACCTCTAATCATCTTATATGTTTCAATAAGATCCCCTCTTAGCCGCCTTCTTTCCAGTGAAAACAACCCCAAATCCCTCAGTCTCTCCTCATAGGACCTCCCCTGCATACCAGGCAACATCCTGGTAAACCTCCTCTGCACCCTCTCCAAAGCCTCCACATCCTTCCTGTAATGTGGGGACCAGAACTGCACACAGTACTCCAAGTGCAGCCGCACCAGAGTTGTGTACAGTTGCAACATAACGCTGCGACTCCTAAATTCAATCCCCCTACCAATAAACGCCAAGACACCGTACGCCTTCTTAACAACCTTATCTACTTGATTCCCAACTTTCAGGGATCTATGTACACATACACCTAGATCCCTCTGCTCCTCCACTCTATTCAAAGTCCTCCCGTTAGCCCTATACTCAACACATCTGTTATTCCTACCGAAATGGATTACCTCACACTTCTCCGCATTAAACTCCATCCGCCACCTCGCGGCCCAGCTCTGCAACCTGTCCAAGTCACCCTGCAAACTTTGACACCCTTCCTCACAATCTACCACACCTCCGACTTTGGTGTCATCAGCAAACTTACTAATCCACCCAACTATACCCTCATCCAGATCATTAATAAAGATTACAAACAGCAGTGGCCCCAAAACAGATCCCTGAGGCACACCACTCGTAACCGAACTCTATGATGAATAATTACCATCAACCACCACCCTCTGTCTCCTATCTGCTAACCAATTCCTGATCCAAGTACCTAAATTACCACCAATCCCATACATCTGCATTTTCTGCAGAAGCATACCACGGTGAACCTTATCAAACGCCTTACTAAAATCCATATATACCACGTCTACTGCCTTACCCCTATCCACCTCTTTGGTCACCTTCTCAAAGAACTCAATAAGGTAGCAGAAGCAGTTATTCACCAGCAATGCTGGGATGTTACTGGGAGCCAGGGACATGGCTTTTCTAGGGAATTCTACATTTTGTTAATATCATCTGAAGTGAATTGAATTAGCTGAAGACAGTGATGGCGGTAACCTCAGAAAGACCCTGAGAAGAGTCATCCACTCAGCACTATTGTCTGAAGATGGTTATGAACTTTATGCTTTGCCATGTGTTAGCGCCACCATTATTGAGGATGAGGGTGTTCTTCCTCTGGTTAGTCACTTCATTGTGCATTAGTATTCACAATTGCCGAAAGAGCTTTAACCTGACATGTTCGCTGTGGGATTGATTAACTCTGTTTTTAGCATACCACTTTCAATAATGAGCATGCGTGGATTGTATTTACAGACACCAGATTGGCACTTCATTTTCAGGAATGTTGCGCGGGTAAGATGATCAGCATTGCACATTAAAGCAGGGTTGGTCAGCTGGCTTAATGGTAATGAAGGAATTGGGGATGTGTTCAGCTATGATGTTACAGAGTGTACTGGAATACCAACCTGCTGTTGCTTGTGGATGACAAAATCTTAAAGATTGCAACTTTCAAGCTGCTAAATGTGTTCTTAGTCTGTCGATTTAGCATGGTGACAGTACCGAAGACATAATTGGCGATGTCATCAGTTTGAAAATAGTTTTGATTTCCATGACGACTGTGAAGTGGTCCAATGGCCACTCCCATCAATGCTGTCATGGATAGATGCATCTGTGGCATATAGCTGAGGTTACGGTCGAATTGATTATTCCTTCCTGTTGTTTCTTATGCCATCTTTGCAAGATCAGTCATAAATCTACATCCTTCTGGCTTTGCTGACTGACTACTGAGCCACTTTTAATGATGGACATTGACGTCTTTCACCTGGAACACGTTCTGTGCACTTGTAACCTTTCCAACATTCTTTCAAGTGATGGAGGAGTACTGATTCAAAAAGAGGGAAGGCAGTAGATGGCAATCAGTAGGAGATTTTTCTGTCTCAGTGTGATGTGAAATTAGATTTCATGGGTAACCTCAAGTACTGATCCCCCACTGGGTCCCCCATTGAACTGCAATAGTAAATCATTGAATGTTTGGCTCTGATTTTTGAAAGGACTGGTGTTTTGATGGGCTGGGGATGAGTATATAATGATTTTCGTGTAAGGATGAAAAAGGTAGAATGAAAGAATTTGCATTGATATTGATCGAAAATAAATGACCCCTTGTTTATTCAAATTAAATTTGGTAAGTCTGGAGAAGCAATGGTAGAATTCAGTTATTCTGTGTTGTGTGTGTGTGTGTGTGTGTGTGTGTGTGTGTGTGTGTGTGTGTGTGTGTGTGTGTGTGTGTGTGTGTGTGTGTGTGTGTTTGGTGGGGGTTGGTAGTAGGCAGTAGCTAGAACTGTTCCAATGAAATGAGTCTGAGGCCCATAAACTGATTCTAGGTTTCTTTGTGGCCATTGTAGAAAAGTTTTCCCTCTCTCCGTTTTTGCTGGGTTCAAATCTCAGTCAGAGACAGGAAGCAGCCTTCAATCCAATGAAATACATTTTAGAAAATCTATCTGACCCAACCTTTTAAATCCTGCATTATTTTGTCAAGCATTTCAAGTCATTTGAATGACCTTTGCAATGCCAGTGACATATTTCCAGCAGTTGCATTCTGCAATGTGTTAAAAGGCAATGCCAGCAATGTGCTGGTGATTTACTGGAGTGTCATCACCACATTAGATTGTGGTTAGTTACTGCACTCCCAGTTAGTGAATCAATGCCACATAAATACAAATCTCTGGTCATATCTGCATAAATACCTAAAATTCAGCAAGACATTTGCTTGAAGAAATAACACCAAAAAATTGCTGGAAATCCCAGCAGCTCAGGGGCAGCATCAATGGAAAGAATTAGAGCTGCTGGGTAGAATTTTCCTATGACCTCACCAGTGGGTTCAGTGGATGGTGGAGGGAATGTGGAGAGAGATTTCAGCAGGAAGCACAAAAGTCATTTTGGCATGAATTTCCCACGAGATCTATCACTGGTGCCCACCATGATGGATAGGGAAATCTGCTGGTCAACAGCATGAAAAAATTGCATCCCAGTAAATTGATTTGTATCCGATTAATGAGATGTAGATGAAGGCTTGACCAGAATCTTGTCCCACATGCCTGGTTTTCCATAACAATGGGAAAACATGTCTGGAACTACATGGTGTTCAGAACTCAGGGCTTATCTGAAGAATTCTTGGAGCTGCATCTGAATTTTGGGATGGGGGCTACGAGTGACACTGCTCACTGGAACACCACAGAAATGGGTGGAGGGAGCATCTATCAAGTGGATCTTCCAGCTTCAGTGTTATTGAGGAGGTCCATCTTCCAGCTTCAGTATGTTACCGGAGGACAACCCTTTTTTCCTTTCTATAATGGTGGGTCAGTGATGTTGGGTACATAGATATGACAGTGGGACACTTGCAATCAAGCCTGTCCAACCATGAAACATGGCGCTAAACTCCCAAATTAGCCTTCAGAGTAGGAAACACTCCTGGTCTCTGCCTCCACTGTGGGAGTCAATCCCAGATGGGAGAATTCTGCTCAATATTTCAAGTCAATGACCTATCATCAGAACTGAAGAAAGACAGAAACTTGAGAGTTTTACGTGAGTGAAAGGCTAGAGGGACCAGAAAGACCAAAACAGAAGGTCTTTGATAGGGTGGAGATTATGAATGAAAGATTTCAAAATGCAAAAACTAAAGAGTGCATGATGAATAAAGTTAATAAAGGTTGAATGAGGTGTGAATGATTGCTTAACGACTATTTGAATGCAGCATTAAGAAAGAAACGAGACAAGACCAAACCAGCAAAACAAACTAAAAAATTAATATACAGAGCAAGATGAAGGCAGTGGTTATAATCTAATGTTGTTGAACTTGATGTTGGATTATGGAAGTTGTCAATGTTCATTTTTACAATTCTAATTGATATGAGAAGAGAAGAGAGTTCGAGGCCTGAAGTGAAGAGATACTCATTCACTTTGTGAAGTGTGAAGTGATACATATACTGTCTTCCTTCATAAATATAAAAAACAGCATACAATTCAAACTAGGAGTGCACTGTTTGATCTTGGTGGTGACTATTAACATTTAGAAAGAAAGTTAGACTTTGATTGCCAGGTATATATCATAAAATTAAATTATCTTCAGCAAAATTAAATTTTGTACTTTTTAAAAATGTAAATAAAGCACCAAGAAGCTTAACTACAATTTGTCAAGACTTAAGAGTATAAATCCAGTTCCCTCTTTCTTTCTAATTCCATCCACAAGTTGCCTTTTACATTGAAATCTTGAGGGATCCTTCACCACTTATTCTGTGACTGCATCAAGCATGTGTCAGCTTTCCGGGATTCACTTTGATTTCTCCTCTATGCTACAGTTATTCTCAAAGGTATGAGATTCAATGGAGAAACCTTCCATTAACCTTTGGGCAAGTATCTTCCAACTTTACATTGAAACCTCACAACTGCAGATTTTTCAGCTCAGTGTTGGTTCTTACTTTCTGCCCAGGGATTTTAAAAAGCAGGAACACCCTAGTTTCCATTGGTCTCTGTGTTACTTATCCAAGTTTTGAGTTGGCAGTTTTCTCCCAGTCCACTGTGCCTGAACTCCAGTTTCTTGCTTTTTACAGTGAGGGTTACAGTGATTTGTTTTCCTCGAGCTCCAAGCTAGGCCAGTCTTCCAGCCTGTAATAAAAGCAAAATATTGTGGATGCTGGAGATCTGAAATACAAACAGAAAGTGCTAGAAAACCTTTGCAGGTCTGCCAGCACCTGTGGAGAGAGAAACACATTTAATGATTCAATCCAAAGAAGATTCATATTAAATTCAATGTTATCTATTTATCTCACCATATAGGCTGGCAGACCTGCTGAGTCAATGTATTGAGCAGAAATTTCCCCCTCATTGACTTTGTCTCCAACAGAGCATAAATGTGATCTCCCAACCATATTCCACATGATAAATGATGAAGTAATATTTTCTCTCCTTAAAGTGCAGTACTGCTAACATTTTTTTTAACCTTTTTCTTCCTCGACTCTTTGTTCCCAAGCTGAACTGCTTGTTTCTGTAAACAAAAACATAAAACACCCCAAGGTGCTGTGTTTTGCCTAGCTCCATAGCAATGTGGTATATTTGAAGATGTTCCCGACAAAAATATAAATTAATTGTCTGTTTTCTTTAAAGACAGCCATTTGATTCTTAGACTTCCATGAATAATTGATACATCTAATGGATGCTGTTCCCAGACTTCTTTGTTCTGCCAAGAAACCATGTTTACAGGTTACCCTTAATATCCTTAATTTGGGGAGTGTATGTACAATTTAAATCTTTTATTGAAATAACTTTAGACATGTCCCTATTAAGCATGAAGATGGGTCATCCATTGTTTAAGATTTTTCATTTCTAACTCTGGCCTTACTGAATAAACATAGATTACCCTTGGAATGGAATTACCCCAGGTCTGTTTGAATTGCACATCCGTCAGTGTTGTTGGCATCAGATGTTTCCATTTATCGCCTTTAAATTTCATGCTGAAGCTAAAAGTTTTATCTCTAAAACTAATACTGATTATGAAATTAGATACTTACAATAAGAGGAGCCAGAGAACCTATGAACGTACATACACATGTTGCAGAAGATGGCAGGGTAGATTGAGAAAGTTGTTAATGAGACACATGGGATCCTGGACCTTATAAAATAGAGTCAAGAATACAAAAGCCATGAAGTTCTAGTGAGCCTTTATAAACACAGGTCTGGTCTCAACTGCACCATAATTAGGAATGATGTGAAGGCAGTGAAGTGGCTGCAGAAAAGGTTCATAACAATGGTCCCAGGAGTGAGAGACTTCAGTTATGAGGATATATTGGAGAAACTGAGGCTCTTGTGAGCATAAAAAAGGAGTAGACCATTTTGGACACTTAAGCCTGTGCTGCCCTTCAATAACATCATAGCTGGTCTGAATGTGCCTGAACTCCAGTTTCTTGCATGCCCCCATCCCTTTTCTTGTAGATCAAAATTCTGTCCAAATCAGCTTTTGAATAAATTCAACCACCCACGTCCCCTGCTCCCTGAGGTAGGGAATGCAAAACATTAACAGCTCTCTGAAATAAGAAATTGCTCCTCATCTTCATCTTAAATGGGATATCCCTTATTCTGAAACTATGCCTCCTACTTTGAGATTCTCCTTTAGGAGAAAAATGCCTAAGCACCTACCCTGTGAAACCCCGTTACAACTTATACACATTTGAATAAGATCACCTTTCATTCTTCTAATCTCCAATGAATATAGGCCCAATCTCCTCCATCTTATCTCAAAAGACAACTCCCTCATCCCAAATGTCAACATAGTGAAGCTTCTCTGAACTGCCTCTGATTCAACTATTCTCATGATGGCAAATTAGCACAGTGGTTAGCACTGCTGCCTCACAGCACCAGGAACCTGGGTTCTATTCCTAGCTTGGGTCACATGCAGAGTCTGCATGTTCTCCCCGTGTCTGCATGGGTTTTCTCTGGGTGCTCCAGTTTCCCCCCACAGCCAAAATGCTGGTTATGTGCATTGGCCATGCTAAATTCTCGCTCAGTGTATCTGAACATGTGCAGGAGTGTGGCAACTAGGGGATTTTCACAGTAATTTCATTGCAGAGTTAATGTAAACCTACTTGTAACACTAATATCTGAATAAAATAAATCAAAACTGCACGTAGCATTCTCAAGTGTGGTTTCACCAATATTCTATACAACCGCAGCAGGATTTCACTACCTTTTGTATACATTTCCCTTGCAATAAAGGCCTGAATTCCATTACCTCCTTAATCACTTGCTGTATCTGCCTAGTGATTGATCTGGGGACATACAGTTCCCTCTGTATCGTGGTTCAGTATAGTCTCTTTCCATTTAAATAAATTGCTTTTCTATTCCTCCTACTAAAGTGGATGACATCACATGTTCCTACTTTATATTCCATATTTCAAATTTGTTCCCACTCACTTAATCTATCCAAAACCCTTTGCAGACATTCTGTGTCCTTCTGACTATTTGTCTTCCCAGCTATCTTTGTGTTGTCAGCAAATTTAGCTACAATAATCTAGGATCATTCATTCAAAATACTAAAATTTTAAAGCTTATTAGTGTCACAAGTGGGCTGACATTAACACTGCAATGAAGTTACTGTGAAAATCCCCTTGTTCCATGCTCTGACGCCTGCTTGGGTACATTGAGGGAGAATTTAGCATGGCCAATGCATCTAATCAGCATGTCTTTCCGATTATTGGAGGAAACCGGAGCACCTGAAGGAAACTCACGCTGACAAAGGGAAAACGTGCAGATTCCGCCAAGACAGTGACCAAGCCAACAATTGAAGCAGGATTCTGTGAGGCAGCAGTGCTAACCACTGTGCCACTGTGCACATTAGGTATGTTTGAAGTTCTGTGACACAAAGCCCTCTGACATCCCACTAACTACAGTCTGCCGATTTGTAAAAGATCCATGTATCCCAATTCTCTGGTAGCTGTTAGTCAATCCTCTATCTATGCTAATATATTATCCCTAATACCATGAATACCATTTTGTGCACCAAACTTTTTATGTAGCCTTTTATCAAATGCCTTTTGGAAATCTAAAGTCAGTAGGCCTATAGTTTCTTGCTTTCTGTCTTTTTCCTTTCTTGAATACAGGTGTTACAAAGGTAGTTTTCCCCCAGAACCTGAGGAATTTTGTGAGATTACATCCAATGTGTCCATTACCTATTATTCTTGGGATGTCCTTGGCAACTCCTACCATAAAGACAGATGCAAAATACTTGTTGTTAGAGGCCTTACCATTTTCTTGTTTCCCACTATTAATTCTCATTCTCAAATGGATCAACATTTACATTCATTAGTCTTTTCCTCTTATATTGTAGAAACTCATACTTTCCTTTTTTCATATTTGCTAGTTTACTCTCATTCTTATTTCTCCCTTTCTTCTGTCATCTTTTGCTGGTTTCTAAAACATTCCTCATCTTAGCAGCATTGCACCCTTTTTGTTAATTTGTTACCATCCTTAACTTAGTTAACCATGGATGGTGCATCCCTTCTCATAGATACTAACCTTCCCAATGCAACATAGCATTGTTAGAAGTAATGGAACATACCATTATATGTCACTTGCTGTTTATTTACCATCTTAGCTTTTAACCGATTTTTCCACTAACTTTTGTTATATCTTCTTTATATCTTGATGTTAGCCTTTATTTAAGTTTAAGATGCTAGTTTTATACCCACATTTCTCACTCTCAAAACTGAATGTGAAATTCCGTTAAGTTGTGATCATTCTTCCCAAAGGCATCCTTTACTATGAGGGCATTAATTAATTCTATCTCATTGTACATTATCAGATCTAAAACAGCCTATTTTCTGGCTGGTTCCACAATGTATTATTCAAAGAGACATCCTAAATATGCTCAATGGACTCATCATTCAGGCTACCCTTATCAACTTGTTTTGTTCAAATTATATATGAAGATTCAAATTGACCATGATTAAACCATTATTTCCTGATTTACAATCTATCATTTGGTGTAGTTAATGTCAGGAAGATAATGGGTGGAATTCTTCGGCTGTGCTGGTCTAAAACCTAGAAATTCCCACCCGACAGTCAAAGGCATTTCACATTCTCCGCAATCTGCCGGCTAAAATTCTAATGGCAGGCAAGATGGGAGAATTCCGGCCTATAAACTACTATCACTTCTAACTTCTTTACCTTGCAATGTCTTATCTACAGCCAAACTGATTTTACATCTTGATCCAAGATAATTTCTCAGTATTGCTGCTTTTATCCTTTAGTAATAAACATAGCCTACCTCCTTTTCCTTTCTTCCTATCCTTTCAAAATGCCAAATATTCAGTTCACTCCTCATTACCTTGTGACTGAGGGCCGGATTTTTGTGGAGTGGGGAAAGTTCCACAGGCCTGTAAAATGAAGGGAAGACCAAGATACAGAAGCCCTGTTCCCATTTACAACAGATTTAAAAGCTTTGAATGGGTTTAATTTTGGGAGATTTTTCCACCATCAATTGTGAGTGTGAGAATTTTATTAGATTGTGCAATGTTTATTTTCTTCTCCACGTGACATGTAAGGTCTGGTCATGGTGAATACTGGAAGCGTGGCTCTGAAGGTGACATGGGCAATATGGAAGGACCGTGGTGAGCATGAGGAACCATAGAGGGTAAGCAGGGGTATGATTTGCTATAGAAGAGACATGGGGCTTGGAAGGTAAGGGGGTGTGAGGAATGAGGGCTAGAGGGCCTAACAGCTTCTCAAATAATTGACTGAAGTTCAAGGGAATAAAGGCAGCCTTCTAAAAAGGTTGCCTCCGCACTTGCCCTCCTTTCTATCCACCTATTCTGCTGGGTTTGACAGGTTTGACAAGGTAAATTGCCCCGCCTCCCCAGAAAGAAAATCAGGAATTACAAATAACTGAGTCCTTTAAACTGAGGTGGATCTTTCAAGTTGGAAATTTCTTGACCTGAACCACCCTGCTTGGTCGCAAAAATACAGCGTGACACCTCTGAAATGATTGTCATATCATCCCCACTTATTCCATTTCTGCTTTCAGTCATCTATTTTGTTACAAATGCTGCATGCATGCAGATCATAGAAATATCACAGAATCCCTACAGTGCAGAAGAAAGCCCATTGAGTCAGCACCGACAACAATCCCTCCGTGGCCCTATTGCCATAATTCCATCTGTTTTCCCTCCTTGTTCCCCTTGATATTAAGGGGCAATTAGCATGTCTAATCGACCTAACCTGCGCACCTTTTGGAGTGTGGGAGGAAACCAGATAACTCAGAGGAAATCCACACAGACACAAGGAGAACATACAAACTCCATGGAGATAAGGGGCCCATAAATCCTGTCTTCTTGCCATTTTCTCCCAATCTATTATTATTTGCTGCTGCACTTTTATGTTTGTCTGTTCTATTCTTTCCTGTTGCACACTCTGGTCAGTGATTATCATTATCCACATCACAACCCTTTCTCATTAACTTTATAAGTTTCCCCTAATGTAGACCCATCTATACCACCTCACCCCCACCCATCCTCCACACACACACAGATTTTGTGTTGTATTGATGAGTGAAGTGATGTAATAAGAGAATTTGTACATGATTGTAACTTAAGAACAGAGGTTTCAGCTATCTATTCTTGACCTTGTTAATCAAATTCAGCTTAGAATCTTTGTGATTATGCATGAGCTGGTATTCTGATGGAATTTGAACACCTTTCATCAAAGAAGGAATAATTTTTCATAAGAGTAGGGGAATAGATGTGTGTACTTTTGGCAAACAATTTGACAGGTAAATATGCCTATTGAAAGGTTCATAAAAATAGCCAAAATCACATGGGACCTTGTAAGACTGAATCCATCACGCAAACCAGCCTCCCATCCATTGACTCTGTCTACACTTCCCGCTGCCTCGGGAAAAGCAGCCAGCATAATCAAGGACCCCATACGTCTTAGACATACTCTCTTCTACCTTCTTCTGTCAGGAAAAAGATATAAAAAATTCTGAGATCGTGTACCAACTGACTAAAGAACAGCTTCTTCCCTGCTGCCATCAGACTTTTGAATGGACCTTCCTTATACTAAGCTGATCTTTCTCTGCACCCTAGTTGTGATTGTAACACTATATTCTGCAGTCTCTCCTTTCCTTCTCTATGAACGGTTTGTTTTGTCTGTATAGTGTGCAAGAAACAACACTTTTCACTGTATCCCAATACATGTAATAATAATAAATCCAATCAAATCAAAAATATTTTAAAATTTCTTAAATATGCACAATTAAAATCTGCATTAACAGCTTTGCCTTTCAGATGTGCAAAAGAATTCTGCACAAGGTTAGGAAAAAATATTCTGTTGAATGCAAACATTTTATCAGACATGAAGGTTAGAAACTAACTTCTCAATGCCAGAAGGAATTTGGGTTTTCCAAAGTGTTCAGAACTATGCAGACTGAGAGACTCAGCAACGTGCATTGCAGAGTTGGCTTTTGTGTACATTAGCCACTTCTGCACTGGCTTTCGAGCAGATGGGACAGAATATCCAGGTTGTGACAGTGCACTCGAGCCATCGATATTTTCCATTTTCACAAATCATTTTAATTCTTCGTAGTCAGAGTAAATGACTTTTTTTCCTTCAATTAAGTCATGCTAGTTTCTTATCTGAACTATCATGATTTTTAGCAGCCTTCAAAATTCTGCTTCTGATTTAGTTTTCTTATTTCAAATTGCTTACAGATTGTTGGCAGGACCTCTTCAGGAATTGATTCTGGTTGTCCAACATCAATCATTCTTATTTATGGTTAACAATTTGCAACTGGCTGCCAGATAACTAGTGGTTCAGCTCTATGAATGAGAACGCAGAACGAGTAGTCATGAAATAATGCTTCTTTTGCTAAAGTTAGGAATTTTGTGCAAGTGGAACTACAGTGCAAAAGAAGGAGGTGCTACTTATTTTCTTCTCTAATTATAAATGATTTTTTTTCTTTCTATATAAACTAGATAATTAATTTAACTAGTTAATCAAACAATTAAAAAGTAATCTCCTAAATACATGAATAAGGCTCAATACAAATGATATGGCAGGTGCGTGACATGAATACAACATGAGGGAGTCTGTGAAAAACATTGCAATCTCAGACAAATATATCTGCAATAAGTGTCTGTAGCTTGAAGAACTTGCACCTATAGTTGTTAAACTGGACATTGTGAGGTATTGAATTTGATCTGATTTATTATTGTCACATGCATTAGTACACAGTGAAAAGTGTTGTTTCTTGCTTGCTAGACTGACAAAGCATACTGTACATAGAGAAGGAAAAGAAAGGTTGTAGAATGTAGTGTTACAGTCATAGATAGGGTGTAGAGAAAGATCAACTTAATATGAGCTAGGTCCATTCAAAGGTCAGGGGAAGGAAGAGTTACCTGAACAATTTGTTCTAGAAGGCACACAATCGTTTGTTTAAGGAGAACCTTACAATTGGTTAGTGATCAGAGGAGGAGAATATATGCCAATAGATATGGGAATCCAAGATGTAGTGATGAAGGAGATTTGGCCCTTGACTTTGACCCAGCTGGTATGAGGTACTTCTCTGGTTAGGAACAAAGATGGAAGGACAGGTTGGCAAAATAACCATTGTACCAGGGTACAGGAGACCATTCAAGTTATTGGGGAGATGTGGTAGTTAAGAGAAATGTAGCAGTTACAAGGTCAGAGTAGTCAGAAATATAGATCTCTCTCCCTTGACCAGGAGTTCTGAAAGATGTGATGCATATCCTGTACTAGGGTGAAAGACATTACGTTGCTGGA
This sequence comes from Carcharhinus amblyrhynchos, assembly GCF_965287045.1. NCBI lineage: Eukaryota > Metazoa > Chordata > Chondrichthyes > Carcharhiniformes > Carcharhinidae > Carcharhinus > Carcharhinus amblyrhynchos. The sequence goes on from NC_137333.1 coordinate 56,327,190, forward strand.
ATGGTGAGTCAAATTGCTAGGCCCCACAGGAATCAAAAACGTAGAACTAGCAACAATATACTGCTGAAAGAGTTTGAGGAGTCAGGAAAGCAAAGTATTGAAGAAGCAGGAGATCTGAAATGTCAGAAAACAGGTATGTTTAATTGATTTATATTTAACTTGTTAGCCATTAGAAATGAGGTAGATTTGATTGAGTTTAATTTAGAGCTTTGTGTAAGAAAGGGCGCAACTCTGGTTAGATTCATGTTGAGAAAACATGTTTGCATATATGGATTTTTTGGTTTCAGTTCAAATTGTGTTTCTATTATGCTGAGAGAGAGTTTACGTCTGGAAAATTAAATACAAACTTGGAGAAAGAATGATATGTTGCTTAGCAAACACTTTTGGGGGTCGCTTTTAGTGAAAAGATTTTTGAGTTTTGATGTTTAACTGTGTTTCTCACCAGTTAACCTGTTGGGACAAAGGGTCTGTGTGTTTACTGAGAACATTATAGCATAAGATATATTGTGTGATCTGTGTTACCTTTGAAATCTGAGTATATTTGTGAAGATAAGGGGGGAATGAAGGAGTTTTGTATTCTAGTCAAACTTTTCAAGTTCATTAAATGTTTTGTTTTTGAAAACCTAATTGGCAATCCTGTGACTTTGTCCCTCCATGTTTTCTGATAAAAGTAATTTTTTTTTGATCCAGGATTCCATTCTGGGATCTGCCTATCCAGTGGCAACACTAGCTGGGATCATAACAGAAATAAGAACAAAAAGTGCAGGGACAATTCAGATGTCTGGCATTGCCACTGTGGAAAGAAATTGAGTTATCCTTCTGGGTTCAATATGATTCCACTTCAGAAGAAGTCACGTTGGACTCAAATGATTAACTCTGTTCCTCTCTCTACACAGAAGCTGTCAGCCTGCTGAGTTTACCCAATGCTTTTTCTTCTTCCTTCAAAAGTAATGTTCACTGAATTGCCATCTGAGCCACCCCCCAGTTGGGATGACAAATTTAGATGGTTAACTGTGTGGCTGAAGGAGCAAGAGTTTTGCTTCATGAGCCATTGGCACCAGTACTGATGAAAGTGGGAGCTGTTCCATTGGGATGGGTTCCACTTAAACCAGACTTCGGCAAGTATTATGTCAAATTGAACAACTAGTGCCATTGACATGATATTAAATAAGAAAAGGGGTTGGGACGATTTGGGAAAAGGTAACTTCATAAGCAGCAAGGGAAATGCCAAGGCTTGATTGGAGCTGTATTTTGGATAACACCAGGATAGATCAGGAAAAGACAATGTGAATAGCAAAGTTAATATCAGTGACAACAAAAAAATTCTATTTAAAAGAAAATGTTAAAACTAAAAAATCGTTTTGCAGTTTTGACCACCAACAAGAGAACCAGCAAGAATCACCTCCTTCCCCCTACTCCACTGCATTGCTTTTTCAACACACCTTGGCACTTACAGGCCAGCAGCAGGCCTTCCTAAGTGGTCAAGGACTCGTTGGGTTGAATGTCCAGCCCATCAAGAATTACTGCCCTTCAGTGCTGCTACTAGGACTACACCCATCACAGGCCCTCAGTCCAGGACGAACCCTGGCAAAAGTAAGAGATTGAGGCAAGAGGGTATGGAGTGGTGGGTCACTGGGATAGGACGAGGGAGCTGGTAGCAAGTGGGTAAATTTGGCACCTTGCCCCCTGCCCACCCCATCCCCCAGCCATAAGTAAAATAATTGCAACTAAATCATACAGTCACTGCGCAAGTGGTCAATCTGAAATTGATTGATGTGGTCTTTGATCAAGAGCTTCCTGATGAATGTACCAGGACTCTTCCCATCTTTGTCTTTTGTCTTTGAGTGCTCCCCATTAATATGGATTATCAGTTTTGTTTGAGTGCAGCCAAGTCGGACTTTTTCAGGAGTTTAGAGGCATTATGCTGTTTTGGAAAGAGCTTCTGGATGAGGATCGATTAGTTGAGCACATTAATGGTTGGTTAGCATATTCTCAATATGCCTTCCCTTAGTTTAAGCCACTGACGACTTCTTATCCTACAGAGATTGCCCTTTCAGTTTCAATCAGCCTCCACTGATTTCAATCCAGTTTTATCTGATTAACAATTGTATTCAATTTAGATTGTTCTGTTTAGTTCAATATTATCACTGATATTGACAAGTATCTATGTAATTGGTATCACACCCATCCAATGTCCAAAAAAAACAAATACTGCTTTATCTTGTCACCAGTCAGTCAACCGTTTCTTTAAATAACTTATAGGAATTCACTCACAAGGACACTCAGATCCCTCTGCACTATAGCATTCTGTTAGTGTCTCTAATCTCCTCCTATCGAAGTAGGCAACCTCACATTTGCTCACATTATACTCCATCAGCCAAATATTTGTCCTCTCACTTAACCTGATGTCCACCATGAAAACTGGTAACACCAATGTGAACCAAATTTCCAGGAACCCAAAGGAATTACGTCCCAAATTGGTATGGAAACCCTACTGCAGAATCTCCTGGCTCCTTGTGCTGCACTTTGCCTGAGATTCGTTGGCCAAACAATCCTTTACTAGCCGTGCCACTGGAACCTGTAGTTGTTGCCAGTAATGGATTTGGGGCTTCACCAGTGTTCACTGAGAGATTCCTGGAAAAAAGCTAAGTGACATTGGAGTAGGGTCATGGGGAGAAGGTAACTGGTAAGAGGTCAAAGGAAAGGGCAGGGGGTGGTTTTCAGTGGGCCAAGTCCCTCAGTGGTTAAGAACAAAGGAATCCTCCAGTAGGCTGTAAGCAAATCCAACAGTTTCATTCAAGGTGATTTCCAACACCGTCACCACCACCCCCCCACCACACTGCACCCTGCCGACTAAAGGTTAAACATTTATTCAGGAGGAGGCCATGAGGCATTAGTGTCCCCACCCAGCACCCTCCCATCTGACCACATCTCCACACTCCTTGTTTGGGAGGGTGGGGGAGGGGAGGTGATATTAAATGATGAAATTGTGCTCTGCGTTCTCCTCAGGATTTGTTTTCCTGGCCAACTTTGTATCTTTTTAAAATTATTTTTATGATTATTGTCATGAGTACATTACAATAACACTGCAATGAAGTTACTGTGAAAATCCCCTATCATTAGATTACAATGCACTGTGTACCTTCATCCAAGCTATGAATACAGATTGTAAATAGTTGAGGCTCCAGCATTTTGTGGCTTTTGGAAAGAGCAGTTATGGTACTGTGACAGGGACACAATTTGAAATGTTCAAACATTGAGTTCTAGGAAAGGTGAGCACAGAATAAAGGAAGCAACGATCTGTTCAGGGGTCATCCATGAGGTAAAAGTCAGGAAGAAGATGGCATTGATTTGTAGACTCAATTGGGCTGGATGACTGAAACTTGACACAATCCAGGACAAAGCAAATGCTCAATTGGCACCTTTAATTCTTCACTTCCTCCACTATCAGTTCAGCATGGCTGCAATATTAGATACTGCAGCAGCTCACCAAGCTTCCCAACCCCATTGAAGAGCAAGGGTAGCAAGCAAATGGGAAGCTATCACTTCCAAGTCACACTTCATCACGACTTGAAAATATATCGCAGCGGTGATTTTCCACCCCAGTTTTCGGTGGGTAAGAAAGCTGGAGAGGTTGGAGAAGGAAACAGGAGTCCCAAAACAGCATTTAATCCAACAGGAATTCCCATTGGAATAGTCCCCACCTGTGACACAATAGCATTTCCACCATGAAAGATCTGGACAAACAAGGACGTGATGGAGAGAACCTGTCAAGGATGCACAGGTAATTACAGCCCCCAGAGGGGAGAGGGCCATGCCTGGGCAGTACTCCCAAGATACTCAGCCAGGGATATTTTGACTAGGGAATTTTGGAGGAGGGAATTTCTTTCAGGAACAGAGTGGGGGGACTGTTCATGGTTGGGGGGTGGGGGTGCCAGGTCCATCATAGAATCCCTACAGTGCAGAAGGAGGCCATTCGGCTCATTGAATCTACACCAACTTTTTGACAGAGCAACTTACCCAGGATCTATCCCCATAGTCCCACGAACCCTAACTCCACAAATTCCCCTAACCTATACATCATGGGATACTAAAAGACAATTTAGCAAGGCCAATCCACCTAACCTGCACATCTTGGACTGCGGGATGAAAGCGGAGCACCCGGCAGAAATCACACAGATAAGGGGAAAATGTGCAAACTCCACACAGACCAAGTGACCAAGGTTGGAATTGAATCTGGCTCCCTGGTGCTGTGAGGCAACAGTGCTGACAACTGTGCCACTGTGCCTATGGGGAGACCCTTTTTATTACTTTTCTTTCAGATTGAAGGGTGCCCTAGTCTGTTGGGAGCCAAGGTTGCTGGTGGGGCGATCTCATTTAAAGCCTCTTTGATTTGTCAGGCTGATCTGTACGCTTGCTGATTACCAGGGTCAGGTTGATACATCTAACCATTTTAATTTATGTACTGTTTTAGACAATCCATTTATAATAAAGCAAAGCAATGACCATATCCTTTAGGCAACTGTAATCCCACAAGAGACTTGCAGCCGGACTGCCTCGTGATTAAGCCACAAATGTCTGCTAATACTGTGCCCTTGTTAAATGCATTTGCCCCCTATTTTCTCATTCATTTATATTCAAACCAATTCACAGTATGATGCTCGGATATTATTATTCATTAATGATCAACAGAAGGCTTGACTTACCTTTTGATGTGTGCTATTTTATGATGGAACTTAAACTGCTTAAATGTATAAAGATATAATTGTATTATCACCTACATCAGTGACCTGAGACATATCCAACAAAGACTAACTTGGACACAGTTCTGAATACAGTTAACATAGAAGGACCAAGATTGGGACTTGCCATTTGAGTATACTCACTCGGAAGTCAGGCTGACAAAATCTGAGAAGATGACCTGTTGCTCCGTCTACTTTTCAATGAAGTGAAGGAATTCAATAAAATGTCATAGAAATATCATTTCATATAACTTTCACCACAATCGTTTGGAGTTTATCCACTGAATATCATGCCTTTGAACTGATGCGGTGAGGGAAAACTCTCATTTCTTTTTCAATGCCAATGCAAATATACAATTTTGATTTTTGTTTGGTTGGCATTAAAACTTAGCAGCTGACAAATACACATGGATCCACCAGGCTGGGCATATTTAAATAAACAGAATGTCTTTCACACCCAGAGGAAGAGTTTTTATTGAGTTAAATGTTTGTAATGAAATCACAAAATTGGTCATTGTACTTGCAATTACAATTTCATTATGGATTTCAAACATGAACCCTTACCTCTGGATGGAAAAGAAGATTTGCAAAGAACAGGGTTAAATGTTGGAAGCAGCAGTAAAGGATATTCTTTAAGCTGAAAGGTAATGGATTTGAGAATGTGAATTTAAGTACTTGAATTGCAGTTCAAATGTTATAATGATAACTTATTACATTCTAAGCAGCAGCATTTTAGACAGCATTTTGCCCAGGCCTGGATCAAATGTGACCCTACACCACTTTGATGGTCATCAGCTGGCATTTTGCCTGGATTGTTTAATTAGTGGCCAGAGGCTGTGCTTGCCATCTAATTATGGATGTTCGATCGGCTCGCAAAACCGTAAAACCTCTAAGAGGCCCTCCAGCACACCAGCACCTCCAGTCTGCCATTGCAGCTGAGGAAGAGAGACTGTGGCTTCATGTTAAAGTGCTGTCTCAACAACTTTAAGAAATCAAAATAAATAGATGTAGCTGCCAGACCACTGTTCTGGAGGGGAAACCATTCCATAGAGTAGCCTGTGACTGCAGTTGCAACCATGTAGGTAGGGGCAGTTGTGGGAGCTGGGTTTGTTAATGGGCCAAAAATTCTTTTAGAGCATTGACATGGCCTGCTGCTGTGAAGCCACCTCCATGCAGCTACTCACAATTCATGTCGAACTCTGCTCATTGACTTCTTAATTAGTTTACTGAGCAGCTCATGACTTGTAGGCAGTTCAGCCACTCTGTTCCTAGTCCACCTTCGGTGGTATGGACAATGCCAAGTGCTGTGAAATTAGCAACCCTGCTGCCTCCATTCCTATCCTCATAGCCAGGCAAAAGTCCTGCCCTGGAATGGAATTGGGGCAATGCCGATGGGACAGTCATACGTCTATTCAAATTTGCATTTGGAAATGAATATGGATTTGTAAATCACTGAATGCTCAAGAACATGCTTTTTGCTCAATTGTGAAAGTTGACAGGTCCTTTATATGCTTCCATTTACATTTCCACATTTTACTCACTCTGCCCTGCAGTATCTATGTGAACTGCTTTGTGAAATAGATGATTTTGTTGGGATGATTCTGATGTACATTTTTACTACTTGAACTGGAGAGAAACTAGGACATCATGATCGCACAGTGGGGGTTGCATAGTGCACAGTAGTTAGCACTGCTGCCTCTCAGTGCCAGGGATCCAGGTTCAATTCCAGCCTCGGGTGACTGGCTGTGTGGAGTTTGCATGTTTTCCAAGTATCCGCCTGGATTTCCTCTGGGTGCTCTGGTTTCCTCCCACAATCCAAAGATGCATGGATTCATTTGATTGGCCATGCTAAATTGCCCCTTGGTGTCAGGGGGATTAACAGGTAAATGCATGGGGTTACAGTAATAGTGTCCAAGTGGGATTGTCTTCAGTGCAGGTTTGATGGGCTGAATGGCCTCCTTCTGCACTGTGAGGATTCTATGATTCTATTCTTTCACCCTTCCAGGCAACACATTCCAGACTATCACCGCCCTTTCTTTACAAATGTTTTTCTCCTCATTCCCCCCCCTCACCTTGAACCTGTGTCCCCTCATGACTGACCATTCAACTAAGGGAAACAGCTTTTCCTTACCCCTCTTTCCATGCCCCTCAACTACAAAGCTGTGGGTCTGAAGGCCAGACCAGGTGAGGATGGCAGATTCCTTTCGCTAAAGGATATTAGTGATCCAGATAGGTTTTTGCAATAATCAATGGCAGTTTTATTGTCGCCATCACTGAGACTAGCTTTCAATTTCATGTTTTGCTTTTATTAATTCAATTTGCACTCCACCAGCTGCCATGGTTTGATTTGAACTCTTGACTGAAGGCAATAGCGTTGGTTTACTAGTCCACTGACATTACCGCCATGCCACTGCCTCCCTTGGAGAATAGAAGTAAAGGAAACATTTATGCATTATGTTACGCTACTCCAAGGCATAAAAATTGGCATGTTAATTATTGCTGCTATTGGCTGATTGTAATTTTCAACTACTAATATCATTCAAAAAATGGAGGGATTTCCAGGTAGCGCTGTTTCCCAAATGTCGAAGAATTTTGAGGTTAATGACGAACAAAAGAAAACAAATCATGCAGTTCCCAATTCATAATTCTAGGTGCTTTCATGTCAGGGAACTCCATGTTGAAAATTATCTAGTTTTTCCAAATAAAATTGGCTGGGTTCGGAGATTTTGTACTCAATGAGACCAGCAACCAGTTGTCCGTCAATTAACTAATGGAATTCTCACAATTAGTTTGAATTTGGTACAAACTGCAATATTCATCAGATCAGCTTTGTAATCTTTGTATAAGGCAATAGATATCTCCATGGCAAGTTCCATTTCAATGATAGAAGAGATTAGAGATTAGCCTTCTTGATGCTTATATTTTTGCTTGGTTTCTAATTGTGAAGCCATGACAGTGGAACAGGAGTCGCTCCAAGGAAATTCCTGGCTACTGAGTTCTCTTAATCTGCTGATGTGGGCAACTCTATTCACAGGAGTCTACTCTTGAGATATTACCTCTTGGAACCTTGAGGGGCCTTTTTCAATTTTCTTTTTCAGCATTCCCTTGTTATCATTTTGTTTCAAATCCTGGAGGATAAATTTGTTTACATTACTTGAAAATGTCAAATTCTGTAGGAATGTCTTCAGCAATCGACAGCAGTGAAGCGTAATGGTTAGAATCAGTTGAACTGTGTGACAGGACAAAGTCTTGCAGATTGTTTTCTGCATTCAGTATAAAAATGTAAGGTCACGTCAGGCATTCTGCCCAAATCTTTCTTTGGCTGCTGATGATTATGTCAGGAAAAGGCTGATATTTTTTTCCCCACAAACCGTTCTCATGATGAAGAATCGATTAGGGATGAATTGTTCATGCGCTGTCTGTGTCAAAGCTGTCTCAAGATGAGCCATTTGGCTTTATTATGGAAACACTTAAGTGAATTCGAATAACTCCAAAATAACTCCAAATTCACATCATAATCTGACCCTGAGAGGTTGTATTGCACTATTTTGATTTTAGACAGTGTTTTCAAACTCCAGAACGGTGCGAAGCAACATTAACACTTGCTCAATTTTTTTGACAGTTTCAGTGTTAGGAGAAAGTAAAAATGAACCATCTAGGGAGTAAGATATCTGTGCATCGGTTTAAGGAGAGTTGCTTTTGTTGTTGAACTCACTGTGAACTGTGGCAATGACTGGATGTTATGTAACTCTGGTCTGCCATCACCTCTCAGCCACCAATCTAAGGCTAGTAGCAAATGAATCTGACAGGTTTTCTCTTTAATGATTTTGCAGCTGTTTTGCAAATTCCTGCGTTTTATTTATGTTGCATGTGTCGTTTGTCAATTTTTTTGATGTTCTGATTTCACCATTTATGAAACGTTCCCTATCTTGATGCAAACATAGGTAACTGTGTTGCTGTTCTTTCAGTTGCAGATATACATTGCTGCCCTACAGTAACATTGAAATAGGTAAACTATTAGTTACAAGTATAATAGTTGCTATGATACTAAAGTGTGTTTGAACTGGTCTTCTGAATTAATGGTAACAACAATGCCCTGTATTTATCTAGCACCCCTTAACATTGCAAAATTTCTTCACAAGAGCATCACCAAACAGAATCTGACATTGTACCTTATAAGGCAACGAAAGGAAAGATGACAAAAGGCTTTTTTGTGTTCATGAGATGTGCATATCAATGATGTTAGGAAAGAAAAGATAGTTTTAATGGATTTATATCTGTTGGGCAAACATTTCTAATGTATAGTTTTAGGTCATTTTAATTCAGGTTAAGACCTGTAGTTAGGGTCATGTTGGACAAAGATGTTTGGATGTGCGGGTTGGGGGGTAGGTGGTTCAGTTCCAGCTGGATTTCAGTTGTGCTTAGACTGGGGTGCAGTGTGAAAAATAAATAAATTAGAAGGGGTATCGCTTAGGAACAGGAAGCCACCTTATTTTGTTCTGGAACTGGAAGCCAGTCAGTTGAGAGCAATTGAAGCCAGATCACTGAGGAGTGAGCAGCTCTTAATTCAGGAGAAGCTGGACAGGACAAGAGAATTGCAATAATGCAAGTTTCCTCTGGAACAAGTTGCAGTCCAGGAAATCAGGGAATTGAGACAGATCAATTTCTTAAGAAGTCTGGTGCTAGACAGAGGAAATTGTGAACAAGAACAGATCACTGTCCAGTAGTCACAGTGAGTTGAAAAGTCATTGGATCATGAGAGGCCTGAAAGATATATGCATTTGTGCAAAGGTTTGTGAAACGTTACTTGAGTAAATCAATGGCTGGATCAACAAGTTTGGGTAGAAGCTTTTAAGCTGAAGAAATTCTAAAAGAGATCGGTGTAAAATCCTGAAGCTGAAGATCTGTTGAAGGGCCTTTTGGAAACTGTGGTCTGGATTTCGCAGTAGAAATGAGTAAGGGAAAGCATTATTGTGGGTGAAGATTTTAAAATGTATTTTTTGGAGGTGACTTTAAAAAACCTACACATGACAATCAACTGGGGGGATTCTGAAGCCTCATCCGCTGACATTTACATGGAATTCAGAATGGGATGTGTTTGACCACAGACATCTTGTGTACGTCAAAGGGACTTTGTGTACTAATGAGACCATTGTAACTTAAGCTATACTTTGTAATCGGTGTTAGTCTTAAAATCTGTGTGTATTTGTTAAGTAAAGGGAGAAGGAAAAGAGTTTTTTTTGTATGTTACATTCTTTTCATGTTTAATAAATGTTTTACTCTTTTTAAAACTAATTAGCAGTCCCAAGACTCTGTTTCTCCACGTTTTATAAAAATAAATAAATAAAAGTTATGTTCTTTTGAGCCAAGGCTCCTTTCAGGGACTTTCCTGTCCAGTTACAACATCAACTGGGATGATAACACTGGAAATGCCAACATTTATTACTCATCCATAATTGTCATTTCGGAGATGAAGATGAGCCACCTCCTTGAATTGCTGAACTCTTTGGTGAAAGAGGCCTTCAGTCAGAAAGATAGATTTTAACAAGCATCTTAAAAGTTTCTACAAGTATTTAAAAAGGAAAAGTGTGACTAAAGAGAGCATTGGAGGATGCAACTGGGGCATTAGTAATGGATAACATGTGATTGGTGGAGACTTTGGGGATTTAGTCTTCACTGTAGAATACAAGAATTTTTTAAAATCAAAGGAAGGGAGGAACTACAAACAATCACAATCACTTAGGAAAAGGTGCTGGGAAAATGATAGGAACAAAGACTGACCAGTGCTCTGAGTCTGATGGTGAACATCTTCAAGTCTTTAAAAAAGTGGCTGCAGAGATAATGAATGCATTGTTCGTGATCTTCCCAATCACTCAGTGTTTTCAAAAGGACCCAGCAGATTGGAAATAGGGGGTGGAGGGGGAGATGAAAGACAAAAGCTGTCAGCCAGTCAGCCTAATGTCTGTTGTATAGAAAATTCTGCAACCCGTTATTAAGCACATATGAGCAGAACATTTAGAAAATTATAATGCAACAGGCAGAATTTACACAGTTTTGTGAAAGTTTTGACCAATTCATTAGAACTCTTTGAGAAGGTAACAAGCAATGTGGTAAAAGGGGGCCTGTAGATCTAATTTATCTGGGTTTCCAAAAGGAGTGAGTGGAATCGGCTGCCGTCAGTGGTGGTGGAGGCGAACTCGCTGGGGTCTTTTAAAAGACTTCTGGATGAGTATATGGGGTTTTATGGGATTGGGGGTTATAGATAGGTGTTGATGTGATCGGCGCAACTCGTGGGCCGAAGGGCCTGTTTGTGCTGTAGTGTTCTATGTTCTATGTTCTAAGGCATTTGATAAGATGTCACATGAAAGGTTACTTCACAAAATAAGAGCTCATGGTTCTGGAGGGTGATATATTAGTACGATAGAAGACTGGTTAACTCACAAGAAGCAGACAGTAGGGATAAATGGGTTATTTTTGGGTAGGCAAGCTGTAAATAATGGAGTGCCACAAGAATCGGGGCGAGGTCCTCAACTATTTACAATCTATATTAATGGCTTGGATGAAGGGATGGAATGAGTGGTAGCTAAATTTGCTGATAACACAATTATAGACAGACAGGTGAGTTGTCAAGAAGGTATATAGAGTCTGCAAAGAGCTGTAGGTTAAGTGAGTGAGCACAAATGTAGCAGATGGACTATAATTTGGGAATATGTGAATTCTATTCATCCTGCCAAAATGGACAAAAAGCAGCATATTACTTAAATGGAGAGAGATTGTCAAATGTTCTGGTATAGACAGATCTGAGTGTTCTGATATATGGATCACAAAATTTAGTATACAGTAAAGCAACTGGAATGTTAGTGTTCATTGGAAGGGGAATGTTGTGTAAAAGTAGAGAGATTTCTATAGCTATACAGGGTCTTAGCTATCAGGGGATTAGTAGGGTAAATATGTGGAGTTTACGGAATAGGGCCTGGATGGAATTATGTTAAGTCCAGACTCGATCGACCAAGTGGCCTCCTTCTGCACTGCAGGAATTCTATGATTCTATGACAGGGTGAGTACTGAGAGGAACATTCCTCTGTGGGCAACTCTAGAATGAAGGGACACAGTTTTGTAAATTAGCCATTTTCCATTTAGAATTGAGATGAGGAGAAATTTTATCTCTCAAATTATCAGAGTGGTGGAAGTTGTGTTGAATATACTCAAGGCTGTGTTTGATAGATTCTTGTTTGATAAGGGAGTCAAATGTAATAGGGAGAGCAGAACTGAGGTAATGGGGAGAGCAGAATTGAGGTCACAATCAGTTTAGTCATGATTTTATGGAATAGGGCAGCCCACAATTTTTGGAGTGATTAAGGTGTTATGGACCAAACCAAAAACTCCAAGTATGTAATGCAGTTAACCTAGACCTCAACTTTTTCAAGTGATTTTGGCATTAGCCTGAACATAAGGTATTTCATGTCAGGTATGATTCAAGTGTCCCACTAGGAAGCTTTCATCAAAACAAATTTTATTTAAGAACCCAGTTAGAATATAACAAGAAGAATTAGCATAATGTTTACCATACTTAAACATGGCAAAGTATAATTCTTACCAACTAGTTATCTGTTTTGTTCCAATTTAAAGCAATACCTCCATGGACATCCATTCTTTTTCAGAATTAGTTAGCACAGAAAATAAGTATGCTTACGTGGTGCTAGATTCTTATTCTTCTAACACTTATAGACAGAGATCTAGACAACAGTTTCCAGAGAAGGATATATCCTCAAACGGCAACTCTAAGAGAGTTTCTGGCAGCTCCCAGACTCCAGAAAGGGGAAAAGAGTGGCACTTCTCTCTCTCAACTCAAAGTAGCATCTATGTCACAACTAGGCTCGAATTCTCTGTATAAATCTAGCTCCACCCAGTCATATGATTTGTTGCTTATCAATCATCCGAATCAAGCCCTATTCTGAAAAATCCGGGGGAAGAATAAAAACAACAGCATTAATGCATTCTCACAATTATGCATATACAGTAACAATACAAAGCTGCTGGTTATGGACAGAGCAGCTCCAAGTACATAGAAAAGCTACAACAGATCCTATACATGACTTAAATACATTTATTAAAGGTATAGTATCATCACAAAGGTCAGGGATACATAAGAGGCCAGAATTGGAGAAGCATGGCTATTCATGAGAATCGTAAAGCTCATGAAGATTACAGTTGGGTCGGGGCCGAGACAGTGGCAAAATTTGGAAAAATGGATGACCATTTTAAAGTCATGGGCTTGAATTTCACACTTGGGATGCACCTGAAGTTGGATGTGAAACCAGATCATGCCTGAGTTCCTGTTAACACGATATGGCGGCCATCCAAGTTGAAATGTGCTCTGTAAAAAGGCAGGGTGGGAGGAGAGTGGGCTCTGAGAAAACTGTGTGTGTTAGCGAGGCTTCCAATCTGTTCCCTCAGTGGGGTTGGAGGGAACAGTCAATTCAGAACTATCAGAAGTTACTGACCTGTAACAAATAAATATCAGTGGAAAAACTGTGCCACACAGACCTCAGTGCCCTGACACATTTGTTAATTTTATTTTGAGTCCTGAACTTCTATCCTGCATTTAATTGAGGTTGTAGCTTAAATTTTAGGGGTACCTGACCAATCAACCTGCCTGCCCTCTGTAAAGGCAGACTGTCAATGTAAAATCCCCATCAATTACATACACCTGGCTGACAGAAATATCACTTGGGGTCCTTGTGTTGGGTGCACATGATCATTTGATTTGTTATTTGATTTATTATTGTCACATGTATTGGTATACTGTGAAAAATAGTGTTTCTTGCGCACTATGCAGACAAATCATCCCATTCGTAGAGAAAGAAAGGAGCGAGTGCAGAATGTAATGTTACGATCATAGCTAGGATGTAGAGAAAGATCAACTTAATACGAGGTAGGTGCAAAAAAAAGTCTGATGGCAACAGGGAAGAAGCTGTTCTTGAGCCCGTTTGTACATTTCCTCAGACTTTTGTACCTTTTTCCCAATGGAAGGAGGTGGAAGAGAGTACGTCCAGGATGCATGGGGTCCTTGATTTTGCTGGCTCCTTTTCCGAGGCAATGGGAAGTGTGGACAACAGGTTGCAGACAGTCAGGACAGTTGGCAGGTAGAAGGACAGACTAATTGGCTAGGGAAAATAGGTTCTCACAGCAACCAAATAACTTTCCAATATTCATCTCTGGAAATCTCTGCTTATCTGGTGCTGAATATCATTCTGGCAATTTAGGGACAATGCAGGATTCGGGAGAGGGTTTGACTTGATTGAGCTGGGTATCATCAGCATATATGTTGTTGCTGCTGTGTTTCCACATGATGCCACTGAGTGGTAATATGTAATAAAAGGAGCTCCAAACATTCCTTTTAAGTGCAGCAAAGTTGATCAAATTGAATGATAAACTGCCAAGCTATCCAGAGAATGGGCAGCAATGAAATCATATTCCATTGATTATTGTGTATAACATACGCTCAAGTGCAAACAGCAATTACTGAACAACTTTATTTGCCACTTTCCAACAGAAAGGATAACGTAAGTGCTCAGCTAGTACAATATGTTACACATCACATATACAACATAATTATATATACACATATATATATATGTGTGAGAGAGAGAGAGAGGCAAAAGAACTTCAATCAGAATCCAAATCTCCTTTACAATTAGTTTTTGATGAAGGCGGACACATTTCTATTATCGTGGAAACAAAATTATTAAAGCTTGAAGAATATTGAAGTTCAAGTGCTCAAAGATTGTTTTAATTGACCAAAATCATCTACAGCATTGCAACATGGTAACTGAAGACCAAATCACACACTGTAGCAACAGTAACTGTATTCTGACCAAAAATAGATTTGGTGCTATGAAAGAGCAGTGAGACTTGGTTATGGATTGGCAGAAGATTACTGGCAGCACCACATTTTGATAAGGCTGTTTGTCCTTCAAAAATGGAAGTGATTCATAAAATTCTCGATTTTTTTATAGCCAGCAAGCAACGAACCTACACAAAATTTTAAAATTTCAGGTTACAGTGTGCTGTATTTGGCTCCACACTAGAAGAAGGATATTACGGCCTTGTTCACAGATTCACTCACGCTGCCATGCCAGAAATGTAGACATACTTAATTTAGCTAAATCTCTCCTTTTGCCTGTGTTTCATGTCCTTGTTCTGTTCCCAACTTTTTAATTCAGTAACTTCATTGCAGTATTAATGTAAGCCTACTTGTGAAAAATAAATAAATTTTAACTTGAATTCCTGCTCTTTCATGTTGTCTCTCCTTTGTCCTCATTTTCTCTCTGCATCATTTTTCTACATTTTTCTTTTGCTCCCCATTCCCTTGTGTTTCTTTTTTATTCTCATTCCCTCTTTCATTTCTTAGGGGAAGTTGGAACAATTTATGAATCAAGTAGAATGTATTAAGCAAGATTTCACTTAACAACAAGTAGTGAAGGTAACACAGTTTTCATTTCTCAAGATCCCAGGAAATATTGATATTGTCAGGATGGTTGACGTCCCTCTTCTTTGTCTTTTGAAGTGATGTTAAACTGTGTACAGAAGAGTCAAAGCCATGGGAACACTGTGCCAACAGGGATTATGACTTTTCAACTTTTGTACTCAGTTTCCAATTCCTCCTCCGTTTTTTGAAGATGGTCCAAATTCAGTCAACCTTTTGGCTAGAGGACACAATTCACCTTGTTCATCCCACCTTTGCAAAAACGCTGCTTTATAAATGCCAGAAGCTTACATTCCATCACAAAGAAATGTGCATTTCTTTTCAGGTTCAGAGAAGCTATAACAGTAATATTCTCTTGTCAATAATATCTTAATCCAAGCCTTGCACTCAAGCTTTTCAAATCAACAGTTAAGACAATTTCTTGTTGTAATACCAGAGAATATATTTTCGTCTCTGGTATAGATCTATTTGAACATGCATGGTTTGTTTAAACAGTGTCATCCTAAGTTGTTTTAACCATTTCTTCAAGCTAACCTAAAAACAAACAGTTAATTGTATCTTGGTCGTTAAGACAGCTTCAGCTCAGCTCAAATGAGTGCTGTCATAAAACAATAAAGCAAATTTGTTTCTTCCCAAACATCTGTTTTTCCTGTTTCCCTAGCCATCTTCACTTAATTCCCCAACACACAATCAGAACTGAACCACTTAATTATAGACCATGCTTAAAGGATAAAATCCGTAGATATTGCAGATTATAAAAGTTGGTAGAAGTCTCAAAATCTTAACTGATCTCATCCAAAACTCTGCTGCCCGTACCCTAACTCAATTGGGCCCCATTCAACCATTAACACATGTCTACACCCCCAAAAAATCACCAATGAACTTCTGCCGATGCCATCTTCATTGCCCTGACATGTTGCATGGCTGCTCAGACCCATTTCACTTTATATATGGCCACATCCTGGTAGAAAAGGAACCAACGAGTCATTGAATGATAGACATAAGGAAAAACCCATTAGTTGTAGTAAGAAATATGTCTATGTTAGGTTAGCAGGACCCAGATTTCTTTTAATTTCCCATATGATTACTGACAGCAACAATTATTGAGGAACAGTAATGGAGATAATTAAAAATAACAGTGTTCATTCCTCTAACCCCTTTGATGTAGAGAAAGTCCCAAAGGCACTCCAGAGAAGTGTTAGAAATTTTGACACAAAGCCACATTAACAGATATCAGGACAGATGAGAAAACATTTGGTCAAAGCCAATTTTACCAATTACAAGCTTCAAATATGATACAGTATAAACTTTAACAGCCAGCTAACAATGATGTTACAACTCAAATAACATCTCTTCCTAGACTTGGCACAAAAAAATTAGTATGCTCATGCGATGCCAATTTCACGTAAAGATCAGGTTTAATTGATTTGCGGATGATTGACAGGTCAGGTGATGCCTGAGGGATAGTTGCCACAGTAAGGTCCCAGGCTTTAGTTCCATTTTGCTCATAAGCTGTTTCGACTTGAGACAAATAGCAATGTTTCTTGTTTCCCTCTTTCTGTGGTTGGAAATTCTGCTGTCTGTGAGTTGCTAGCTAGAAGCTGGTGGAGGCGGGTAGTGTTTCTGTCTCTCTCTCTCTCTCTCTCTCTCTCTCTCCAGAGGTGTGCTAAAAGTTCTAGGACTAGGAAACCTCAGATTTAATCCACCATTTCAAAGGACCAATTCAGAACAGGTGTTAAAAAGCTGCAAAATCTAGCATCACGTGAACATACCAATTTTTTGTGCCTAGTCTAGGAAGGGAGTTATACTATCGGGTGTTGTTTGACTTGGAACATCGTAGTTAGCTGGCTTTTAAGGTTTATACTGTATCTTGTTTGAAACTTGTAATTGGTAAAAGTTATGCTAAATCTTTTTATTATAGTTTAATTGTGTTCTTAAATAAACTTTGTTAACAATTTCCTAGTGGGTCGCCTGAATCACATCTGGAGTGTAATATCTTCTGCTCTCCCATGCCAAAATCAAAGTGCAAAACTTAGGGTCGAGGCTAACTTCATAAAACACCTTGGAGTTTCTGGGCTGGAGCATAACAAACTGTAACAAACTAAAACTAACAGCAACTAAGCATTACTTAGGCAACTAATATAGTACAGTGCAGAAAAGATATTCTCTATTCACTTCTTAACATAAACAAAAACCCAACACCATGTTTATACAATATACCACACACAGTAGAAACGAAGGACAGAATTTTCCCTTCTAGGGACCACATCCCATGGTGGGAGTGGGAAAGTCAAGGGTTTTCCACTGCGGAGGCAAACAGGATAAATGCCAGATTGACCTCATCATTTACGCAACTGGGTGTTTTGCACCATATTCCATGGCAGGGCAGGCCTGGTGGCACATAATCCCTCATTGTATCTCCACATCATATTGAAAAGGCAACCAAAATCACTGACCCACTATCGAATAAAGAGGATGGATCTCTGAGAGCACTCTGAGGCTGGAAGATGGACCTCCGTGATGAAACTGAATGTGGAAGACCTATATATAGACGCCCCCCACTCACTGCTGTAATGTTCCAGGATCCAAGGTTGTTGGTGGCTCCATTCCAAATTTCAAAGGCAGCCCAGGCATTATTATGATGAGTCCCAACATCTGCTCAGAAGATTAAGTGAAGGAGACTTTGTTTAGAAGGACACTGGAGGGCTCACTGTTCCAAACATATTTTGCACCGGTGTGCTTGCCTGCTAATGGGAATTGAGTTTGGCTGCAAGATTCTGGTCAGGCTTTTATCTGCATCCCATTAGCTGGATGCATATCAGTTTCATGCCGGCATCCTGTAGGTTGTCCGATGTTCCATGGTTGGCAACAATGGAAGGTTCCATGAGAAATTCACGCTGGCATGAAACTGATTGTTGGACCTCCTGCTGAATTCTCTTCCCCCCCACCCCCCTCTGCCCTCCACCTTCCCCGCTGACCATTGAACCCGCCAGCGGGGCATGGGAGAATTCCAACCATTCCCTTACATTTACCTTACATTGAAAGGTCCAGGCTCGTTCCATATTTAACAGGGTTTCTTCTCCCTGCCTGACCAGAGTGAACCCTCCAGTGTCCTTCTACACAGCCCTCTTCACTTAATCTTCTGAGCATACGCAAATGAACTACCAGTAGCAAGGCCTGCTGGTGGCTCTTTGGTCTTTAACACTGCACAAACTTCATTTCTTTGAACAGGGGATATGTCCTCACTAAAATTCTGCTTGGAGTTTAACGTGAAAAGAGTCCTTTTTCCCACTGCTTGGCATAATGACACTTGTTATGAGTTATCTTCCTCAAGTCTCTCTGGCTTATTCTTAAGGGCAAATTTTCCCAATCTGCCCACCATGGGAATTGTAGCAGGGGTTGGGAGGACCTTGGCATAGTCCATTGATCTTGGGTAGGATTTTCCAGTTTCAGTGCAAGCCTGGCCATTAGAGTTTGTGATCTGTACAGCACCTTCTCTTTTGTGTCCAGGTATTAAAACTTGCACCTTACTTCTAGTAGGTTCTGATTTCAGCTCCTGATCTATAGCAATCAGGTTACATGGGTTTGTCTTTCACAAGAAGTAATACCCCTTTCCAAACCACTCCACTCTACCTTGAATTAGAAGGACAGTTTAAAATATAACCACCTTATGAAGTCCAGCATTCATAACACTGTATAACCTCTCTGTAACAAGAGAGGGTTAACATTATCTAACACAATAGCAAAGTACTTCAAATGCTGGAAATCACAAATAAAAAACAAAAAAACCTGAAACACTCAGCAGGTCAGATAACATCTGTGTAGAGAAACAGAGTTAATGGTGCAGGTGGATAACATTTCATTATTCCCTCACCCAGTTCTGGCAAAAGATCATCGACCTGAAATGTTAACTCCATTCCTCTACAAATAAACTGTGCCTAAATAATCTGGGCAGCAGTTTCCGTTTATGATATTCTTGACTGATTTCAGATTTTGGATGAATGTAAATTATGTTTGTACCATGTGTCTCACACACACAATTCGACTTGGCAGTTTTGTAAATGAGAAAGAGGGAGAAAGGAAAGCAGCACAAGCCTGAAAAACACAAGCTACTGATTGTGGCAGTCAGAGATAAGGAGTAAACATCCTAGAACAAATTTGAATCTTTTTCTGCAACTTTTGTAAATAAATGCTATTTGTATTTCTTCTGGTCTGGTGGTTGCCTGCTAACCTGTGGATGGTAGCTGCTGCTGTATCTGATTGAACTCACAGAATTTTAAGCTGCAGAGTTGTTCCCTGTGCAAACATTAGTGAGTTTGAAGAATGTTTTAACGGAGCGAGAGATTTAATAGAGTTTTATCTCCTAATGTATATTCTTTTGCCACTATTACAGAAATTCTAATCATTTAAATGTGATGATGAAGGAATTCTTTCATTTCTACCCAATCAGAACATGCACATGAATATAAGCATTGCAGATTCCAATCTCAGTTAGTTATGGTCTTTCTTGAGGAAACAAAGCTTTTTCAGAGGTGTCATTTGAACAAAAGATCATCTCATAGATTGAACCTTATGTTTCAAATTGAAGGTTTTTATTTGTCATTAACCTTTCAACTTTTGGGGTTGAAATTGCACAAGGAGACCTCCCTAGATGTCTGTAGGTAAATGTGCAACATAACACTGAGACTGGACTTTCAACATTACTGTGGACTGAGTTCACTGTTTTTTGTGCATGCACAGTGGTCCTGCATTACCGGCCTCCCGATCGCTGGCCGCCTCTACAAGCTCCAATTGCTGACCTCCTGGGCCTCTCTAAGCTAGCCCCGATCACCTGATTTTTTTTTTTCCCCTGCCCTGATTACCGTCCTCCCTCTGCCACCAATCCTTCTGCAGAGTAGCAGTGGGACTCCCCATCCCCCCAGATCACTCCCTTATAGGCTTTGCCCCATTGGCACTGCCTGATGCATGGTGGGTAGTGCCAAGGTGGCCCTTGGGCATTGCCAGTTTGCCCCTTGGCAGTGCCCGGGGGCCAGGCCAGCATTGCCCAGGGGCATTTCCTTACTCCTGAACTCCTGGGGTTCCTTCATGGGCTCTGTTTCACTGGCGGGGGTCGCCTGTTCCCCATTTGTGGGGAGCAGTAGTAAACCCCCTGCAGTGAACTACTCCTGGAAGGAGGGGGAGGAACACTAGCTGGTCTAGAGACTTCAGTCCTGGGCCCGCTAATGACATTGAAATATAAAGTTAAATATTGAAATCAGCTTTGTACTGATTTCTGACACTGAGCTGATATTATGACTCTTGGCCCCAGAAACATGTGGAGGCCAGCAGAAATCCGGCTAAACAGCCTCTGCTGATGTCTCCCAACCCATTGCCATGCCAGAGTAGCGCAGCAGGCTGGGAGAATCACCCCCTATATGTCTCAAACTTGGTAGTAATTTTACTATTTTCAGCTTTGTTTCATGGTAGAAAATATGATTTTAAATATCTTCAATTATTTAATATCCCATGGCTAGAATTTCTGAATGACATTACTTGCAATTCTTTAAATAAACATGCTGAGACCAAGGGAAATGTTATTGGGTTTAAGATTGCCTGGAGCTGTCAATCTCCAAAATTACACCGCTTCACCCTCCTTGACATTGCTAATCCCCTTCCTCAACCCACTGACATTGCTAACCCCCTTCCTCAACCCACTGACATTGCTAACCCCCTTCCTCAACCCACTGACATTGCTCATCCCCTTCCTCAACCCACTGACATTGCTAATCCCCTTCCTCAACCCACTGACATTGCTAACCCCCTTCCTCAACCCACTGACATTGCTCATCCCCTTCCTCAACCCACTGACATTGCTAATCCCCTTCCTCAACCCACTGACATTGCTAATCCCCTTCCTCAACCCACTGACATTGCTAATCCCCTTCCTCAACCCACTGACATTGCTAATCCCCTTCCTCAACCCACTGACATTGCTAATCCCCTTCCTCAACCCACTGACATTGCTAATCCCCTTCCTCAACCCACTGACATTGCTAATCCCCTTCCTCAACCCACTGACATTGCTAATCCCCTTCCTCAACCCACTGACATTGCTAATCCCCTTCCTCAACCCACTGACATTGCTAATCCCCTTCCTCAACCCACTGACATTGCTAATCCCCTTCCTCAACCCACTGACATTGCTAACCCCCTTCCTCAACCCACTGACATTGCTAATCCCCTTCCTCAACCCACTGACATTGCTAATCCCCTCCCCACTAATGGTGTTCACCTGCCTCCCCCACCCCCTGACTGTGTTGACCTGCCTCCCCCACCCCCTGACAGTATTCACCTGCCTCCCCCACCCCCTGACAGTATTCACCTGCCTCCCCCACCCCCTGACTGTGTTGACCTGCCTCCCCCACCCCCTGACTGTGTTGACCTGCCTCCCCCACCCCCTGACTGTGTTCACCTGCCTCCCCCACCCCCTGACTGTGTTGACCTGCCTCCCCCACCCCCTGACTGTGTTCACCTGCCTCCCCCACCCCCTGACTGTGTTGACCTGCCTCCCCCACCCCCTGACAGCATTCACCTGCCTCCCCCACCCCCTGACAGCATTCACCTGCCTCCCCCACCCCCTGACAGCATTCACCTGCCTCCCCCACCCCCTGACAGCATTCACCTGCCTCCCCCACCCCTTGACACTGTTCACCTGCCTCCCCCACCCCCTGACTGTGTTGACCTGTCTCCCCCACCCCCTGATTGGGTTGACCTGCCTCCCCCACCCCCTGACTGTGTTGACCTGCCTCCCCCACCCCCTGACTGTGTTGACCTGCCTCCCCCACCCCCTGATTGGGTTGACCTGCCTCCCCCACCCCCTGACTGTGTTGACCTGCCTCCCCCACCCCCTGACTGTGTTGACCTGCCTCCCCCACCCCCTGACTGTGTTGACCTGTCTCCCCCACCCCCTTGCCCTGAAATGTTTGGTGGACTCAGGATTTGATTTGTCCTACTTAAAAGCCTATATTTGTATTATATTTTTGGAGATGATGTGAGGACTCGTGCTGATACATGCTTTCCAGATCTGGTCAGTGGATGTTCCCTGTTCTCTTGGCATAATTGTTCTTGGGCATCCCCTTCAGCACAGTTTCCTTCTACTTCCATTCTCGCTCCAGTTTTTCACTCAGAACAAGTTCCCTCGCTATAGCACAGTTAGCTGATGAGTTAGCAGATGTCATGAATTTTAGCTTGAAACCAGCTTTGTATTGCGTTGTTTTTGCCAAAAGACCCATTTGTTTGTCATTCACCATGCATAGTCTGCTCTGTGTGGGCATAACTTAATCTCCTGCACAACTTTGCAGCTTGGTACATGTCACTTACTTCAAGTACTGTCAAGTACTGTCAAGTACTTAAGGAAGTGACCCTGGAAATAGTAGATCCATTTTCTAAAATTCTTTGGACTCTGGAATAGTTCCCACAGATTGGAGGGTAACTATTCTAAGGCCACTATTCAAAAAAGGAGGTAGAGAGAAAACAGGGAACCATACACCAGTGACCCTAACATCAGTACTGGAGAAATTGCTAGAATCTATTATCACGGATTTCATAACTCAGCAATTGGAAGGTAGTGGTATAATCAGACAAAGTCAGCATGGATTTACAAAAGGGAAACCATGCTTGACGAATCTATTGGAATTATTTGAGGATGTAACTAGTCGAGTTGACTGAGGAGAACCAGTGGATATGGTTTATTTAGACTGTTAGAAAGCTTTCGACAACATCTGGGCGGCATGGTAGCACAGTGGTTAGCACTGCTGCTTCACAGCTCCAGGGACGTGGGTTCGATTCCTGACTTGGGTCACTGTCTATGTGGAGTTGGCACATTCTCCTCGTGTCTGCGTGGGTTTCCTCCGGGTGCTCCGGTTTCCTCCCACAGTCCAGAGATGTGCAGGTTAGGTGATTGGCCATCCTAAATTGACCATAGATGCATAGGTTAGAGGATTAGTGGGTAAAATATGTATGGATATGAGAGTAGGACCTGGGTGGGTTTGCGGTCGGTGCAGACTCGATGGACCGAATGGCGTCTTTCTGTATTGTAGGGTTTCTATGATTTCTGTGATCTCACATAACAGACTACTATGTAAAGTTAAAACACATGGGCTTGCAGGTAGTATCTTGAGATGGATAGAAAGCTGGTTAGCAGAGAGGAAGCAAAGAGTTGGCATTAATGGGTCTTTTTCTGATTGACAGTGAGTGAGTAGTGGGGGTCTGCAGGGATCTATGTTGGTGCCCCAACTGTTCACATATATTAATGGTTTGGAAGAGGGAACTGAATGTATTATATCAAAATTTGCAGATGATACAAAGTTGGGTGGGAGGATGAGCTGTGAAGAGGATGCAGAGATGCTTCAGTGTGATTTGGACAGACTGTGTGTGGGTATCTGTGTGGCAGATACAGTATAATGTCGATAAATGTGAGGTTATCCACTTTGGTAGCAACAATAGGAAGACAGATTATTACTTGATTGGTGTAAATTGAGAGAGGTGGATACTCAATAAGACCTTGGAGTCCTTGTGCATCAGTCACTGAAAGTAAATGCTCAGGTAAAGCAGACAGTAAAGAAGGCAAATGTATATTGGTCTTCATAGTGAGAGGATTTGAATATAGGGATAGGGATGTTTTTCTGCAAATATGTAAGTCTTTGTAAGGGCCACACCTGGAGTATTGTGTGCAGTTTTGATATCCTTATCTGAGAAACAATGTTCTTGCTATAGCAGGAGTACAGTGAAGGTTTACCAGGCTCGGGAGATGGCAGGTCTGTAATATGAGGAGAGACTAAGTCGGTTAGGATTATATTCACTGGAGTTTAGAAGAGTGAGAGGGGATCTTATAGAAACTTATAAAATTCTAACAGGGTTAGACAGGGTATATTCAGAAAGAATGTTCCCGATGGTGGTGGAGTCCAAAACTAGGGGTCATAGTTTGAGAATAAGGTGTAGGAAGTGAGGAGAAATTTCTTCACCCAGAGGGTTGAGAATGTGTGGAATTTATTACCACAGAATGTAGTTGAGGCCAAAATGCTGTCTGATTTAAAGAAGAAAATAGATATAGCTCTTGGGGCTAAAGTGATCAAGGGATTAGGGGGGAGGGGGCAGATCAGGATATTGAATTTGATGATCAACCATGATCAAAATGAATGATGGAGCAGTCTTGAAGGGCCAAATGGCCTACTCCTGCTTCTTGTTTCTGTGTTTCTATGCTTGCTTGATCTCATGCACCAACCTACAGGGTAAGTAAAATAAATAGATCTGAGGGAACAAAATTGAGACCAATGCTGAATACTTTTTATCAGAAACAGAGGGTTCATTGAATATAGGGCTAAATATGATTATTGGCACTGAAAACAGATCATCTTGCACAGTATTACATGCTTCCACATAATGTATAAAGATGTTATCTTTATAACATTGGTTGGTAAGACTGCTGAGGAACAGTGGAGGATCTTTTACGGTGCTCAGCAGAAATATATTCCGATGGTAAAGAAGGAATGTAGGAGAAGGGATAACCAGCCGTGGTTATCAAAAGAAATAAAGGAGAGTATTAAATTAAAAGCTGATGCGTTCAGAGTGGCTAAAAGTAGTGGGCGATTAGAAGATTGGGAAAGGTTTAAAAGTCAACAAAGAATGACTAAGAAGTTGATAAAGAAAGGAAGGATAGACTATGAAGCTAAACTAGCACTAAATATAAAAAAGGACAGTAAGAGTTTTTGCAAATACATGAAGAAGAGGAGGCTGGCTAGAGTGAATGTTGGACTCTTAGAGGATGAGAGGGGGAATTTAGTGGTGGGAGATGAGGAAATGGCGGAGGCCTTAAATAAGTTTTTTGCCTCGGTCTTCACGGAGGAGGACGCGAATAGTTGGCCGGATGTTAAAGATAGAAGGATGGTAGGAGTTGAGGGCCTGAATGTGATTACTGTCACTAGAGTGGTAGTGCTTGATAGACTGACGGGACTGATGGTGGACAAGTCCCCAGGACCGGATGGAATGCGCCCCTGGGTTCTGAAGGAAATGGCAAAGGTGATAGTGGATGCCTTAGTCATTATTTACCAAAATTCACTGGATTCCAGGCAAGTGCCAGAAGATTGGAAAACGGCTAATGTTACGCCGCTGTTTAAAAAAGGTAGCAGACAAAAGGCAGGGAATTATAGGCCAGTTAGTTTAACGTCTGTAGTTGGAAAAATGCTTGAATCCGTCATCAAAGAAGAAATAGCGAGGCACCTGGAAAGGAATGGATAGAGCAGACGCAGCACGGATTCGTTAAGGGGAAGTCGTGTTTGATGAATTTATTGGATTTCTATGAGGATGTGACTAGACAGAGGGGAACCGGTAGATGTAGTGTTTCTCAATTTTCAAAAGGCATTTGATAAGGTGTCTCACAAAAGGTTGCTTCAGAAGTTTAGGGTGCATGGAGTTGGGGGTAAGGTGTTAACGTGGATAGGGGATTGGTTGTCTAATAGGAGGCAGAGAGTTGGTATCAATGGATACTATTCTGATTGGCGGTTGGTGACTAGTGGAGTGCCGCAGGGATCGGTGCTGGGGCCTCAGCTATTTACCATTTATATAGATGATCTGGAGGAGGGGGCTGAGTGTAGGGTGACAAAATTTGCTGATGACACAAAGATGAATGGAAAAGCAAATTGTGCGGAGGGTGTGGAAAGTCTGCAGAGGGATCTGGATAGGCTGAGCGAGTGGGCGAGGACCTGGCAGATGGAGTATAATGTTAGCAAGTGTGAGGATATCCACTTTGACAGGAATAATAGTAGGAGGGATTACTACTTAAAGGGCGAAAAGCTGCAGCATGCTACGGTGCAGAGGGACCTGGGGGTCCTTGTGCATGAGTCGCGAAAACCCAGTCTGCAGGTGCAGCAGGTGATCAAGAAGGTGAATGGAATGCTGGCCTTTATAGCCAGGGGATAGAATATAAAAGCAGGGAGGTCTTGCTGCAACTGTACAGGGCACTGGTGAGGCCGCAGCTGGAGTACTGTGTGCAGTTTTGGTTGCCGCACTTGCGCAAGGATGTTTTGGCCTTGGAGGGAGTGCAGAGGAGGTTCACTAGGCTGATACCGGAGATGAGGGGGTTGGACTATGAAGAGAGGCTGAATAGACTGGGCTAGGATGAGGGGGGATCTTATAGAGACGTATAAGATAATGAAAGGGATGGATAGGGTAGAGGTAGAGAGATTCTTCCCGCTCAGAAAGGACAGCAGGGCTAGAGGGCACAGCCTTAAGGTAAGTGGGGAGGCAGTTTAGAACGGAGTTGAGGAGGAACTTCTTCACTCAAAGGGTGGTGAATCTCTGGAATTCTCTGCCCGTTGAAGTGGTGGAGGCTACCTTGCTAATTATATTTAAGACATGGGTAGATAGGTTTTTGACAGACAAGGGAATTAAGGGTTATGGGGAGAAAGCGGGAATGTGGAACTGATCCACTTCAGATCAGCCATGATCTTATTGAATGGAGGGGCAGGCTCGAGGGGCTAGATGGCCTACTCCTGCTCCTACTTCTTATGTTGTTATGTTCTTATCTTGTGGAAGAACATTTAGCTCAGAGTAAGTCAAGTAATATTATGTGTGACAGAGAAGTGGGTTAACCACCCATTCATTTCTTACGTGCTGTTTTTAATTCATAAACAAATGAACCAATGATCTGACATAACCCTCAATTCCACTGTCCCACTTTATCCTCATAGCCCTTGATTCTCTTTCTCATATGAGGAAACAAGCCAAAAAATGGGAGCATGACAATTTTTCTCCAGTATCAACAGCTTACTACCGAACTATCAGTAATTGTGTATTTCAAAGTTACTCTTTCCTCTAACTTTGGCAGCATATTTCTCACAACTCTTGTTAAAAATGTAATTTTGTCCGCTTTCCTTTGAAATGTGATGCAACTCTGTGGAGCTGTAGACCAAGCTTTGGTTGTATTTTGAATATTGACTTTGTTGTTGATCTGTACTGTGTCTGGCAAACAAGGTACTGAGAAAATAATCATGTTCATATCTCTGCACTCCTGACCTCACTTGCAGTTTTGAGCTGGTGTAAGAGCATTGGTATTAATAGTCACCTTTAAAAAAATCATGAATCTGTGAACTTGAACTGTGACGGTTCATTCTGAGTGGTTCCATAAATTACTCTGCTACAGAATGGAAGTGATGAAAAATACTCAATACTTAATGAGCAGAGATGACTGTAAAGTGTGTACTTAACACTTCTGAAGCTGAATCCTCCACATCACCACCACACAGAACGAACAGAGAAATAAACTCAAATAAATTAATCTACTATATTATTATCAGAGTTTTCAAATTTAATGTTTTATGGAAATAAAATTACTTTGGGGATTTGGGTGAGGCTTCACTTTTTTGTCCATCCATAGTTTCTTCTTCCCTGCTGCCATCAGACTTTTGAATGGACCTATCTCACATTAAATTGATCTTTCTCCACACCCTCGCTTTGATTGTAACATTACATTCTGCACTCTCTCCTTTCCTTCTCTATATACAGTATGCTTTATCTATAGAGCATGCAAGAAACAATACTTTTCACTGTATACTAATACATGTCACCACAATAAATCAAATCAAAATAGTTGTCCTGAGATGCACAATGCTGGTGGGACTTCATAAACTTTGTAATGATAGGGTATTGCTACTACTAAGAGGAAGTGATGGCTTAGTGGTATTATCGCTAGACTATTAATCCAGAAGCTCAGTAATATTCTGGGGACCTGTGTTTGAATCCCACTGTGGCAGATGGTGGAATTTGAATTGAGTTAAAAAAATCTGAAAGTAAGAATCTACTGTCAATCCATTGTCAATTGCTGGGAAAACCCGTTGGGTTCACTAATGTCCTTTAGGGAAGGAAGCCTGCCATCTGTACCCACATGTGCAGTGTCTCCCACCCTTCCCCTCCTCTAACCTAAAAAAAAGTGTGAGAGCAGGTGAGCTTTTTTCTTTCTTTTCTTCTTTTCTCTTTTGGTTCTTAGTAAGGGAATTTAGAGGAATGGCAGTGCAGGCAGTGCAGTGGTCCCCCTGTGGGATGTTTGAGGTGAGGGACACCATTAGTGTTCCAACTGAGTACACCTGCAGGAAGTACACCCAATTTCAGCTCCTTGAAGACCGTGTTAGGGAACTGGAGCTGGAACTGGATGAACTCAAGATCGTTCAGGAGGCAGAGACAGTTATAGAAAAAAGCTACAGGAAGAAATGAGGATACTTGGATGACTGTGTTAGTGTGAGCGGGCGGACACAACCACTACGGACTCAGAGTCAGGTTCAACAGCGGTACAGCTTTATTTTAACGTGGACGGACGTGCAATCAGGACATACAAACAAAACTGTCCCGAAAGCACTCCAAAGGCCCGCCGCAATGAGCTACAGTTATACTCAAACTTTGACACATTGTGTGATTCAAATGTTAATGTTTTGTTTACAGTATTTGACTCTGACCATTCTGTTTCGATGTTTTCAAGTATTGTAACAACGTTTTTAAGTGTGTGTTAATCGTTTCTGTCTGATGGGTTTATCAATGGTTTAGAATCTCCGGGGTTTGAACATTGGGCGTTTGGCTGATTTTAGGAAGTCTGTGAGGCCAGGGAGGCTTCCTTAGTTATGTTAATCTTTAGGTGTCTTCATGGAGGTTTACTTGATTAGAGGTGCTGATTTGATTAGATGGGGGTATACTTTTAATTTAGTTTCTGTAGGTGCCATCCTGTCTGGTTCCCTTTGTGCGCTAGCCCTGGTTTGCATTTTAAAAACATGTCTTTTGCCTGCTTGTCTGGATCTGTTCCCTTGTGATCTTTAGTGGGGAGGTTCTGAGTGCAGCTTTAGTCTGCTTCCATATTGTGTACCCAATTTCAGAAAATTTGTTGTCCGATATCAACTGTGAGAAGGGGTAAAAAGCAGTTAGTGCAGTGATCCCTGTGGCCATTTCTCTGTATAACTAGTATATCGTTTTGGATACTGTTGGGGGAGATGGCTTACCGGGGTAAGCCATGGGGTACAGGTCTCTGGCACAGAGTCTGCCCCTGTTGCTCAGAAGGGAAGGGGGGGACAGGAGTAGAGCATTAGTCATTGAGGATTCCATGGCTAGGGGAACAGATAGGAGATTCTGTGGGAATGAGAGAGACTCGCAGTTGGTGTGTTGCCTGCCAAGTGATGTCTCCGTGATGTCTCGGATCGTGGTTTCAGATCGTCTTTTTGGGATCCTTAAGGGGGAGGGGGACCAGCCACAAGTAATGGTCCATGTGGGCACCAAAGACATATGTAGGAAAGGAGATGGGGATGCAAGGCAGAAATTCAGGGAGTTAGGATGGCAACTTAGAGCTAGAACAAACAGAGTTGTTATCTCTGGTTTGTTACACGTGCCACATACTAGCAAGGCGAGGAAAAGGGAGAGACAGCAGTTGAACACATTGCTACAGGGATGATGCAGGAGGGAGGGATTCAGATACTTGGGTAACTGGGGGTCATTCTGTGATAGATGGGACCTCTACAAATCAGATGGTCTACACCTGAACCACAGGGGTACCAATATCCTGGGAGGGAAATTTGCTAATGCTCTTCGGGAGGGTTTAAACTAATTCTGCAGGGGAATGGGAACCTGAATTGTAGCTCCGGTGTATCGGAGGTTAAGAGTAGTGAGGTCATGAATAAGGTTTCAAGGCCACAGGAGTGTAGCGGCAGGTAGGAAGGTGGTTTGAAGTGTGTCTACTTCAATGCCAGGAGCATCTGGAATAAGGTGGGCGAACTTGCAGCATGGGTTGGTACCTGGGACTTTGGTGTTGTGGCCATACCGGAGATGTGGATAGAGTTGGGACAGGAATGGTTGTTGCAGGTTCCTGGGTTTAGATGTTTCAGTAACATCAGGGAAGGTGGTAAAAGAGGGGGAGGTGTGGCATTGTTAGTCAGGGACAGTACTATGGTGGCAGAAAGGACATAGATAAGGACTCGTCTACTAAGGTATTATGGGCTGAGGATAGAAACAAGAAAGGAGAGTTTTGCTGGGAGTTTTCTATAGGCGTCCGAAAAGTTCTAGAGATGTAGAGGAAAGGATTGCAAAGATGATTTTGGGTAGGAGCGAAAGTAACAGGGTAGTTGTTAAGGGGGACTTTAACTTTATAAATATTGACTAGAAACACTATGGTTCAAGAACTTTAGATGGGTCAGTTTTTGTCCAATGTGTGCAGGAGGGTTTCCTGACACAGTACGTAGATAGGCCAACAAGAGGCGAGGCCACATTGGATTTGGTACTGGGTAATGAACTAGGCCAGGTGTTAGATTTGGAAGTAGGTGAACACTTTGGTGATAGTGACCACAATTCGGTTACATTTACATTAGTAATGGAAAGGTACCTACTGCAGGGCAAGAGTTATAGCTGGGGGAAAGGAAATTATGATGCAATGAGGCAAGATTTAGGACTGTGGAAAGAAACTGCAGGGGATGGGCACAATTGAAATGTGGAACTTGTTCAAGGAACAGCTACTGTGTGTCCTTGATAAGTATGTACCTATCAGGCGGGGAGGAAGTGGTCGAGCGAGGGAACCATGGTCTACTAAAGAAGTTGCATCTCTTCTGAAGAGGAAGAAGGAGAGTTATGTCAAGATAAGACATGAAGGCTCAGTTAGGCCACTTGAGAGTTACAAGTTAGCCAGGAAGGACCTAAAGAGAGCTAAGAAGAGCCAGGAGGGGACATGAGAAGTCTTTGGCAGGTAGGATCAAGGGAAAACCCTAAAGCTTTTTATGTGTATGTCAGGAATAAAAGAATGACTGGGGTAAGATTAGGGCCAGTCTAGGACAGTAGTGGTAAATTGTGCGTGGAGTCGGAAGGGTTAGGAGAGGCGCTAAATGAATATTTTTCATCAGTATTATCACAGGAAAAAGACAATGTTGTCAAGGAGAATACTGAGATACAGGCTATTAAGCAAGACATGATTGAGGTTCATAAGGAGGAGATGTTAGCAATTCTGGAAAGTATGAAAATAGATAAGTCCCCTGGGCTGGATGGGATTTATCCTGGGATTCTGTAGGAGACTAGGGAGGAGATTGCAGAGCCCTTGGCTTTGATCTTTAGGTCATCATTGTCTACAGGAATAGTGCCAGAAGACTGGAGGTTAGCAAATGTTGTCCCCTTATTCAAGAAGGGGAGTAGAGACAATCCTGGTAATTATAGACCAGTGAGCCTTACTTCTGTTGTGGGCAAAGTTTTGGAAAGGATTATCAGAGATAGGATTTATAATCATCTAGAAAAGAATAATTTGATTAGGGATAGTCAACATGGTTTTGTGAAGGGTAGGTCATGCCTCAAAAACTTTATTGAGTTCTTTGAGAAGGTGACCAAAGAGGTGGATGAGGGTAAAGCAGTTGATGTGGTGTATAGGGATTTCAATAAAGTGTTTGATAAGATTCCCCACAGTAAGCAATTGCAGAAGATACGGAGGCATGGGATTGAGGGTGATTTAGCAGTTTGGATCAGAAATTGGCTAGCTGTAAGAAGACAGAGGATGGTGGTTGATGGGAAATGTTCATCCTGGAGTTCAGTTACTAGTGGTGTACTGCAAGGATCTGTTTTGGGGCCATTGCTGTTTCATTTTTATAAATGACCTGGATGAGGGTGTAGAAGGATGGGTTAGTAAATTTGCGGATGACACTAAAGTTGGTGGAGTTGTGCACAGTGCGGAAGGATGTTGCAGGTTATAGAGGGACATAGATAAGCTGCAGAGCTGGGTTGAGAAAAGAAAGCAAAAAGCTTACCTGCTCTCACACCAAGTCTTTTTTTTAGGTTAGAGGAGGGGGAGAGTGGGAGACACTGCACATGGAGTTCAATGCGGAAAAGTGTGAAGTGATTCACTTTGGAAGGAGTGACAGGAATAGAGTACTGGGCGCTCTGAGCAGAGAGATCTCAGTGTCCATGTGCATAGATCCCTGAAAGTTGGCACTCAGGTTGATAGGGTTGTTAAGAAGGCATACGGTGTGTTAGCTTTTATTGGCAGAGGGATTGAATTTTGGAGCCATGAGGTCATGTTGCAGCTGTGCAGAACTCTGGTGTGGCCGCACTTGGAATATTGTGTACAGCTCTGGTCACTGCATTATAGAAAGGATGCGGAAGCATTGGAAAGGATGCAGAGGAGATTTACCAGGATGTTGCCTGGTATGGTGGGAAGGTCTTATGAGGAAAGGCTGAGAGACTTGAGACTGTTTTTGTTAGAGAGAATGTTAAAAAGTGACTTAATAGAGGCATATAAGATGATCAGAGGATTAGATAGTGTGGAAAGTGAGAGCCTTTTTCCTTGGATGGAGATGGCTAGCATGAGGGAACACAGCTTTAAATTGAGGGGTGATAGATATAGGACGGATGTCAGAGATAGGTTCTTTACTCAGAGAGTAGTAAGGATATGGAATGCCCTGCCTGCAGCAGTAGTGGACTCGCCAACATTAAGGACATTTAAATGGTCATTGGATAAACATATGGATGATATTGGAATAATGTAGGTTAGATGGGCTTTAGATTGGTTTCACAGGTCGGTGCAACATCTAGGGCCAAAAGGGCCTGTAATGGTCGATGTTCTATGGTCTGGCCTACATGTGACTCCAGAGCCACAGCAATGCGGTTGAATTTCAATTGGCTTCAGGCAACAAGGGATGGGCAATAAATGCTGGCCAGCCAGTGATGCCCATGTCCCATGAATGAATTTAAAAGAACTATGGATCAATGACAATGAAGAAACTTTCAAATCCCAATGTGAGAATCAGAGAGGATCTTGCAGATGATAGTTCGCTGCTCTTGTCTTTCTTGGGTAGAGATAATGGAGCAGGAATCAAATTGGTGCTGTCTGAGTAACCTTGATCAGTTGCTGCAGATTGTAAGGCAGACTTACTGCAGCCACTATGCATTTGTGATATTCTCTGTTGATATTGGCCTGAATTTTCATTAAAATTTCCAGGAGAGGTCACATTTTCAATCTGCTTGAGGATCGCGGTGGATACTGGTACGAGTCAGGCACGCTGCCTCTAGAAACAGTTCAGAGGCAGCACAGGGGCTGCTGGATTTGGAGGTGGGCTGGGTGAAAGGCCATTTGATGATCAATCACTTTGTCCCAGCGGGCAAAAGAAAAAAAGCATTAATCCCTCACATTCCCTTACACACTCCCCATGTTCTAACCCCCATGTTCCCTCATACCTTCTTTGACAACTGATACACTTCTGCATTATCACATTCTTCAACTTGACAAGCGTAAAACCTTTACACGGGTGCAGGTAGAAGAAGGGAAAAGGGTTTAGGAAATACAAGAACAGGTCAGAACCATTTGTATGCATGTAGGATTTATTGGGAAGAGTGGTCAATTTCCATTTGATATTTCCATTTATTTCTATACAGCAACACAATTAATATCAAAGGAAAAATAAGAATTGATTGAATCATGTCTAGCTTTGTAATGATCAGTTTGTTTTGAAAATTAATGGATAAAACGATGTGAAAGAATATCTAGTAGAATTGTCTGTATTATTGATTACTTTGAGAAATGTGAACTACAGTTTGAAGGCATGTATTCCAAAATCTATTATGATATTGAAGTTAAATGGACACATTTATAACATGTAGCTTAAACTTGACATCTGCAAAATGCATATGTAAAGATGTGGCAGCAAATCATTTACAGATTAATTGACCATAACAATGTCAAGTTGCAACGATTAATACATTTTCACATATCCAATTAATCCGTAACCATTTTTATGGCTCCAAAACAGAGAAAATTGCTCCCACTCCAAGATTGAACTCTTAGGTAGAGATAAAGTCCTTCATTGAACACTATAATGATTTGGAAAAGAATCACCTTGCACACTCTTGCTGCGAGTTAACAGGCAGGCATCAGCCGTTGGGACTGAAAGTGATGTGCTGAGACTTTGTGGGAATACTGCGGGACCCCGGGGTGATTTTACTGGCAGCCTGACTCAGCAGTGGTGGCCATTGCTGAGGATACAGAGAGAAGGAAGGACAGCCCCATGTTGGGATACCCTCAAGCTTGGCAATTGGAGGGATGAATCCTCCAATGGTAGAAGTCATTGTCAGGAAGAGTGCGGGTGAGGGGCTCCATGGGCCATGATGTGCCCACAAAAGAAGACTCAGCCCCAAACACCCACTGCAAGGCCACCAAGGTTTACTTGGATTTCTTCCCATATAGCAGGGGAGAAAAGTGGCAGATAATTGGCCACTTAATTAAATTAATTGCCTGCCTACCTCCAATCTATGCGCAACTGAGCCATGATCATTCCTGTTTCTGGGATTATGCCCTGCTGATGGGATGAGTTTCACTCCTGATGCCTCCTGCCACTATTTTGCAACTGTTCCAGTTCCAGTGGGTCAGTGATATCAGCCTAATAACACACAAAAAAAATTTTGATATTAATGTCTTCCTGAAAGGTGTAATAACAACAAAATAAGCAAAAGCATGTGGCAGGTATTTGTACTAATGAATTGGATTGCAGTAAGTATAAATATGAATCGTAAAAGTGTAGGATTAAAATGAGTTTGTAAAAAGGAGAAATAGGAAAGCAACAAATGAGAGAATTAATGCAAAATAATTATGTTTTAGTATTATATCAAAATTGACATTATAGTATTTAAAATTATTCATATTATTTATGGTGGTGATATGCTGACTGTAGATAGTGTCGACCCTAAGAAATTCCAAAGTGCCTTATGATGTCCACCTGGATCATAAGTTTTGCCATTTATATTTGGCTAGGATAAGCGTGAGATGTTGCACTTCAGCGATGATTCAAATGACGCACTAGAGCGCTTTTATCATACAAAGTTTATTTAATTGAGTATGGAAAGAAAATTAGTAACAACTTTTACCAAGTACAAACAAGGAAAAAAAAAACACCAAAATATTGTGTAAATCTTAACAACTTAATACCATTCCTCCCAAACAAATCTCATAAACTAACACCTCTGTCACAGGTTTAACACAGAAAGCAAGGATGCTCACAAGAAGCTGGAACTTAGTCTCTTGGTTGGAGAGTTGAAACTCTGACTACCCAGCACTGTAACTTCCAGCAGCCCTCTTGACACACACAGAGACAAGTTTGAAGTCAGAACAGCTTCCCCAAAATACCACAGAGAGAGAGACTCTGGTTACTAGCTAGCAAACCACCAACAGCAGAATTTTCACTCCAGATAAGCAAGACCTGCTTCCAGGTAGAAAGCAGAACTTACAATCCCAGGGAGAGAGGAAAAACAGAAATACTGCTTTTCAGTCTGATGACCAAACACCTTCTAAACTAAAACAGCAGCCAGTAGCTCAAAACTAAAAATGAAAGAATTCTTGTCACCTGACCTGTCAATCATCCACCCCCTAACAATTCAGGGTCATAAAAGTCCCAGAAAGTACCCGAGGCCCAGAGTAAATTAAAACCCCATTTAAACCATAGAAGCAGCAATAAAACGACTTCTAATCGACAACTCAGTAACAATTTAAAAAAAAGCTGTTTAACTGCAGAGAACATGATTTTAAAAAATACATTTCTTAAAGGCAAGTGTTCACAGATTATGCAACAGATAAAGCTAATTGCTTTGACTCCATAACTGTACTCTTAGGCCAGAGATCAAAGAGGCAATTTTATTATTGGCTTGCTTCTCAGAGCTGCTGGTCCAGTTAGAGTGACAGGCCTTTGAATTGAGCTGTTTATTCTGCTCATATTTTGTAACGTTTTGGGAAGACAGAGAGACTGACAATGTTATGCTCATATCTCTTTCATTCCCAGCCAGTTCTCAGTGGCCAGGAATCAAACTACCTCTGGTCTGTTTGAGTCTGACATCATCAACATTTACCTCCCATCCATGATTCATTCCTCATCTCCCTTTTCAGGCCCAATTGTTCCACTGCCCTGTTCCCATTACACTTGCAACAACTCGGGCTCTGAAATGTCTTCTGTGGCTGTCAATGACAATAGGATGACAGTCACTCCTTCCCAGCTGAAGATGTAGGCAATGTGGAATAATATCCCCCCGCTTCTAAAGTGAACACATCCCAACTAATTATCTGTTCATACAAATACAAGAAAAGCAATTCAGTCTGAGAAAATTAACCATTATATGAACCAAGATCTCAATCAGAGAGAGAAAAAAAAGTCAACATAATCTTTCCAATAGAGGTAATTGATTTTTTTTTGGCTTAATACATATTCCTTATTCTAATAATCTGTCCATAATATGTTAATGATATTATTTCCTGTTTCAAAATGTTTTTAATGAACTATCCCTGTACTTAAAAAGTGAATTTAAATTTATTCTTCCAAAATACTAACTCTACTATGTCGCCATCCCAGCTACCTGTTAAGTTAGTTCAGTTTTTCAGTTTAATCATTCATCCTGGTTATCAATTCCAGGCATTAATCAGCTAATATATAGAATCAATACTTTTTAGTGCTTCACCCAAATTCACTTAACATCTTTGACGTTGTTTCCTGTTGTTTTAGTGCATCTGTATATTTGTTAGATTTACATGACACCATTAATCATCTATTTAAAAATAATTCCTCTGTAAAGAGTTGTTTGCAATGCTGAAAAGCTTTAAGATAACAAACCATTCCTCGTAGCTATTCCTTGTGCCACTGCACATCAGTTGCATAGTATTGCCACTTGCTGTTCAGTATGTAGTACCCTGAACTACATCAAGTACATCCTGACCAGACTTCACCAGATGGTGGTCTTGTTCTGAGAATCAAGAACCCTCGTGCCCTATGCCAAAGTATGACCTTGATAAGCACATCATGGTTCCAAGTGCTCACTAGGATTTGAGTATACTTGTTGGCTATAATTAGCTCATGGGATGATTCCTTCTGTATTGTCCTCCTTGTCCTTGAATTATGGAAAAATAAACACTTTTAAAACATGTGACTTAGGCTCTTAACCATATCAAGTTTATTAAAAACAAACAAGGTCAATACATCACATTTCACTGGAGCACAAAACTTCTAATTCACCTAGCATGCATGCAAAATTAGCAAAATTTGCACCAATACTGAACCAGCATTCATAATACAAACCGGTAATTTTTTCATTTCAGGACACATCCTTATAATCATTGAATTATTCTCTGAATTTAATGTCAATTGGTTCTGCACCTGGTTCATGTTCAACTGGAGCTGAATTGATTTTAATAAAACTCCTATCACAGAGGAATTCTACTAGAGGCAAAACCTCCATGTAATTAGCTTAAATTGAGGTGAATTTAAGCCCTGAGTTATAGGAAAAATGGACCTTTTTGTATTTTTATAGCTTTTGCATGGTGAATTATTTTTACATGCATTTAGAATGAACTCCCAGTAGATGAAGGGTTAATTTTAAGTATATACTGCATGTGCATTAAATCAGGATTGCTCTCTAACAGGAGTTGATCGTATGTACTGAAAGTGTGAATAGGAGAAAGGAAATAGGGAGAAACATCTGACTTGTTACCAGTTGTAATAAAAGGATTTGGTTTGAAATCTGTATTAGCTATAATGAAATAAATGTAAGAATTATTGAGTTTAGTAAATGGTTACACTGAAAAAAGTTAATGCTGGGCTGTTTAGGTGTTGAGGACATCCTATTCATATTGTGACCACAGGTCTGTGAATGTTGATCAAAGTAGGATAGCAATATTAGAATAAACAAGACCCAAGACTTCAGAATATAAAAAGGAACCGTGTAAAGAGATTAGATGGACAGATTTCAGAAAGATATAGGGAAGGAAAAGAAGAACACAAGTCATGAGTTGTTTGTGCTGTTAGCATCAGTAGTAGATGAAAGCCATCCAAAAGAGACCTTGATTGCCTTCACTTGATAAATTGGCCTAATACCACTGTGTCCAGTTCTCCTTGTCTGAAATGTATTGCCTGACCTCTGAACTTAAAGAAGGGATGTTCTTATATACACCACAATACAGAGCTGAAACAATGCAAGAAACAGCTTTCTTGTTTTATTTGGCAACAAACTAATTGGGGAGCTACAGATTATCTTCACATTTCAAGGTAATTTCCTTATGATTAGCAAGAACTATTGCTCTGAGGCACTGCCCCAGGATCTGGATATAGGATGTGTTGCAGATCTACACAGTCCTTTGTCCTGACATCCAGGCAGTGCCGGCTGAAGAAGTTGTGGCCACCTGTGTTACTATCAAGTTTGGTGACGTTTTCTTTAAAGTTTATTTATTAGCCTCACAAGTAGGCTTACATTAATACCGCAATGAAGTGACTGTGAAAATCCATTAGTTGCCTATACAGGTGCACTGAGGAAGAATTTAGCATGGCCAGTGCACCTAACCAGCACACCTCTTGGACTGTGGGAGGAAACGGAGCACTCAGAGGAAACCCACACATGCACAGAGAGAGAGTGCAGGCTCCACACAGACAGTGACCCAAGCCAGGAATTGAACCTGAGTCCCTGGCACTAAGGCAGCAGTGCTAACCACTGTGCTACCATGTCATCTGATGTTGCATACTTTTCAAATTACATGACACTGAACAAGACCTATGTTTATTTTCCAACATTTCTGAACTAACACTGAATTGTTCTGCCATTTGGGGGTCAGCATCCTATATGTATAATCAAATGTGAGACAAGGGTTCATTGGGATAACCAGGTTATCCTATACCATATTCCCAAAACAACTGGGTGCAGGGATGAATTATGATGGAATTAAAACAAAAAATATGTAATTGTCAGGAATGTATGAATGGATTATTTATAATATTTTTCCAACAGAAATAAAGATACAATCAACATATACCTTGGATGGAATTTCATGAAGGAAATGTGCCAGTTGCAAGACAGTATAAAGCTTCTGGTGGGAGTGGGGAGGATGAGACCAGGGAGGTGTGAGACTGAGGAAGAAAGAGACATAGTCCTGTTAGCAGCCTGGGGACGGCTGGAACTAAGGATGGCAGGGAGTAATAGTGAAATAATGTCAATGCCACATTCTGAGGACAAGTTGGGGAGGTGGATGCAATGGGTTTGGGTGGCCGGAGCTGATTTGTACACAGGAGTGCAAGGAAATTCCTGCATCTGGTCAGGCAAGACGGCCTATGAATCAGAGGAAATGAAGTCAGCCATTGGGCACAGGGATAAACCTAGACCTGAAGATGAATGGAATTAAACTCAGTGATTGAGATCATTACACAAAGATATGGAACGGAGGCATTATGTACTGTGTTCAGTTCAGTAAAATTGTCAGGACTATAGGAACTGGTTGACATTGGCTGATAAATACTGGTGACTGTGCTTGTGTCCACTTGCGAAATGGAACCCCCACTGGATTTCCAAATACTCCAATAAGACTGACAGTTTAGTCGTTTCCAGTAAAATTCAATTGAGATCACTAAACTAACAATTCAGGCCAGATGATGCCAGTTCAGTTTCAACTTGTCTGTACTTTTTTTCCTTCAGGGAGGGCAGTATTGCAATCTGCAGTACTGCTAATTCAATTGATTATAATAAAAGCATACTGTTTGACCAGTATAGTACAATGTATCTATAGAAATACTTGCTTATATGGACTATCTCGCTTAGCAGTGGGGACTTCACTCTTCCTAGAAGCAACTAAGTAATTAAATTGATTAATAGTTGTAAAAACAGCAAGTTTGACTTAATTTGACTGCTAAATGTCACTTCAGTTGAACTTTCTACATTCCAATGTTGAGTTAAAATTAATCTGCTCCAATATTTTGCATCTTATATAAGCGTTGCAGGAAATTGGCATTACTCTGAAAAAATATTGAAGGTTTGAGTGAACTTATCCAGAATTTCTGGACTGGCATCAAATATCACTGGTCGAAAAATCAGACGATTGTTTATTGAAAATAACTAAGCTTTTGGAAGGCATTCAAGAGATTCTGCTCGCGTTTCCATGATTACATGGAATGTGAAGTCATTGTTTTCATGAATGTGGAAACCAGTCCAGATTCTTATCAACTAATTGTTAATATATAAGAATAGTTGTCGTTCCACTTAGCAGGAATGTTCCACTTAGTTCTGAAAAAGAATTTGCACCAATGGGCTTTATTTTCCACTCTAATGTAAATGCAAGTTTACTGTTTGCAAGATCCATGGTAACTAGTCTAATTTATGTTTCCAAATCAACAGAAGGCTTTGACATCTAAACCCAGAACTGAACACATTCAGGGTTTTAAACCAATTTTAGCTGGTGGTCATAAATAAGAAAGGATGTCTCCAGAGGAGGATGATGGATGGACAGAAACGGGACTTAGCGGGTGGAATTCCACATATCCCCTGCACTTTGTACTATCCATAAATAATATACAAAATTTGTCAACACCGAACTATTTGATCAGCAGATGAGTATGAAAGATTGATGGAATCCAAGGGAATATGAAACAATTCACTGCATGAGTTCAGGATAATAAGTGGACTTTGATGTTGTGCATAATCCAAATTGGAACAGGAAATATGAAATATCAACAAGATAAAGGATTCCGCTAGACACAACAGATGGATTTTTCTTCCCTTTGGGATTGTAGACATACAAAATAGACTCCCAGATGTTCGTAGATCAAAGAAGTCAACTTCCAGATGAAATATTTGACTCTGAGATATTCAGAACTTT
This sequence comes from Carcharhinus amblyrhynchos, assembly GCF_965287045.1. Classification (NCBI taxonomy): domain Eukaryota; kingdom Metazoa; phylum Chordata; class Chondrichthyes; order Carcharhiniformes; family Carcharhinidae; genus Carcharhinus; species Carcharhinus amblyrhynchos. The sequence continues at coordinate 56,368,066 of NC_137333.1, forward strand.
TCCTCATAAGATGAAAATCTATAGTAAATTGGATTGCACATAGTCTGTTCAGAGGATGAATTTGATGGGTTAAATTTATTGTTTTCTGTTCTCTTTATGGATTCCAGCTGAAAGCACTAATTAGGGCATCTGAACTAATTACATGCATCTGTGTACATCTTGGGGTGAGGTGAAATAACTGGCCGTACTGAGAAATTTGAATTAACTTTCCATTAAACAAAATTCTCATGCTTACTTTTTAATCAGAGTTCTCAAACATCACCACACAGGTTGCTCTGACCTGGAGTTGCACATCTGGGCGCTGATTCTCCCAAAAGCACTGAATTGACGGGAAAACTGTTCTAGATCCTGACTGTTTTGTGAGTTCAACTTCTCACCCGAATCTCCCAGCTCTGTGCACTGCAGAGGTCCCAATGGTGAATCTCATTAAAAACCCAGGGGGGTGGGGCCTATTCGCACCAGAGTTTGACAGTTCTGGAACTCGGTGCATGCACAGTGGTCCCAATCTATTAGATTCCCCATTTACAGCTCGATCACTGGCCAGCCCGGGACCCACACAGTGCTGCCCCTCCAGCTCCCCCACCACGGCCCGATCGTGGCGCCCATAACAATTCCAGGTCCAGGTCTGACCTCCCCCCATGCCCCGGAGCACCCTAATGACCAGTCCACCCCTCCTCCCAGTAGTAGTGATGATCCCCTGATGCCTCCCCCCTCACCCTGGCAGACACCATCACCCTCCCCAACCCCCTGGGTCAGACCCTACCACCCCGGGGGTCAGACCCTACCACCCCGGGAGGCAGGTCCTCCCAGCAGACCCACCCAACCCCCCCCCCAGCCCACCCCAATCACTATCAACTGAACTAAGTACTATCCCTTAAACTTCCATTGCTGTAGTATGCAGCCAGAACTGTTTCTGAAGACTGCATTCTAATTGTTTAACACCCCAGTGCATTGCACTTGTGTTGCTGCTCAAATAAATATAAAAATGAGTTGAATCATGCAACTCTAGTGAAACAGGTTTTAAGCCATTGGTGAGTCAATTCATTTACAGTGACAACACCACACCCAATACATTTTTAGGTATATTTTGTGTGTGTTGTAACTAATTTTATTTAGTTATTGTGGCATTGGTTGATTAATGGAATTTGATGTTTCCATACTGCAGTTAATTTCTTTGAATTAGCATATCTGTGCAACCTTTCTAACGTTCTGTAAAGTCAGTGAGAGAAGGCTTTGAACTCAGTACAAATTAAGCCATCCAGCCCACATTAGAGTGGAGCACTTCCTTTACTCACAAGTGCCATGTGCTCTGTTCTACAGCCTGGAACTGGACACTGAGGAGACAATTTAACAGATGGTTAATTATTTTGGAGATTTGCCGTGAATATGTTTGATTATTATTTTTAAATTAAGGATCATCTTCGATATTTGACTGACCTTGGCTTTTCACATGCTCCTGTCAGCAATAAGTTAAAACAGAATGACTGATAAACAGATATATATGCTGGGGCAGTTTGCAGCTTTCAGATTTTGAAGTTCAGCATAATAATGAAACAATTCTTGCAAGTAATCAGCCATCAATGTACAAAAGTCAAATGACAGGAATTATTATTTAGAGTTCTCACTATTGTAATCACTACCTGTCATGCAGGGACTAACAATATTGTTCAAACAACTGTTAGCCTAACGTAATTATGTTGTATGCAGTTAAACAAACTTATAGCATGACTGATGAGATTGATTAGAATATCAACAAATTGATTGATCATAAGCGTAAGACTTTCTGTCCCTAGTCGAATGGCCTGAACATAGAACAAAAAAAACTGGTTCACCAAAAGTAAAGGTTGAGGTACAAGGGTACACTTGCAGTCTGAATAATGTGTGGTGGGCAGACGAGGCAAAGGAAACTCAACATGCCACTGACCAAGTTCCGAGCTTGTCTTTAATTGGGTGTTGCAGAGCTGAGTTGAAAACACACTCATCAGCAGTTGATTCCTCATTGAAAAGATAGTCAAAATGCTTGTGGCTTCCACAGGCAACACTGAGGACTCCAGCACTTTGAGATTCCTCCTATATGTTTCTCTTCAGGATTGGGGAAAATTAAGATTAAAAAATTGAAATTGAGATTAAGAAAGTTGATAAGGTTTGCTGTCTGAAGGGATTTTGAAATGTGATTTTGCACGTCAGTGAGAAAAGCAAATGTTTCCCTATGTGACCTAGGGGCAAACAATGGATTATGGAAAAGATAACTTCAAAATGAAGAAAGGGACATAGTAGCTGCTACCATCACAGCTATACCCAGCTGCAGAAACAGTCCCCTGAAAACCAGCTATTGCAAAAAGGGCAGCCAGTTAAGATCAAAAACTTGAACCAAGAAGATCTTGCCTTTGCTGAATCTGAAGGCAGTTTTCCAAATGGCCATTTATGGAACCCAAGTGCTTTCTATACAGTTTCGCTGAAACTGAAGATGTTTTTTCCAGACATGTCCGTGGTAATTATCTGCTGGATTCAGCTCAGAGTTCAGAGGGGTGGCATGGTGGCACACTGGTTAGCACTGCTGCCTCACAGTGCCAGGGCCTGGGTTCGATACCCCATTTGGGTCACTGCTTGTGTGCAGTTTGCATGTTCTCCCTGTGTCTATGTGGATTTCTTCCTGGTGCTCTGGTTTCCTCCCACAGTCTGAAAGACATGCTGGTTAGGAGCACTGACCCGAACAGGCGCCAGAGTGTGGTGATTAAGAGAATTTCACAGTAACTTCATTGCAGTATTAATGTAAGCTTCTGACTAATAAATAAACTTTGACTTCAACTTTTTTTTCTATGATATTGGATGTTGTTTGGGATCAAAATATCATCTTGAATTCAGGAAACGTGGGTAGTTGGGAATAAAGGGGTAACTTCATGTAAAGCTGTGTGTTATAGCCATCTGTATAGTTGAGTGTCCTGCTGTAGTGTATTGTTCTTCGTGTCATGTGTTTCTCTTTTAAGTTGATAAATATTCTTGATAAATTGATTACGAAGTGACTGGGCTGTTTCCACTTGGTCTGAATATCTTTTTTCACAAATGGCAAACATACACCACTGCAAACCGATGTTCGAAGTTATTCTTCTGGGTTTTGGCAAACCCTTGCATTTAACATCATTAATACTTCTGTGGAAGGATCCCAGCTCTTTGAGACACAATAGCAACAAAATGAAAATAAAGAGACATCGGTGAAAAGAACATGCCACAATCTGAACTGGTTAAATGTAACTGGATATCCCACATGACAACATATGTCCTATGTGCCATTCAGTCTGCAGATTCTAAATCAGCCTCATCAACTATCTTTAACTCATCAAAGATAACCATCCTCATTCGAGGGATTGCTGAGGAGAGTATGACTGAGGAAACGTAGCTAAACAAGCTATTGATTTGATACGCTTGTATAGTTGAGTGTCCTGCTGTAGTGTATTGTTCTTCTTGTCATGTGTTTCTCTTTTAAGTTGATAAATATTCTTGATAAATTGATTACAAAATGACTGGGCTGTTTCCACTTGGTCTGAATATCTTTTTTCACAAAAGATTGTTCCGTGGGAGCATTGAAGAGAGGCTGCGATTTGAGAGTGGAGAGCTGTGGGTGAGTAAAAGCGACTTTTTCTTTTAGAAACTAACTTTATTTTTTAGTGGGTTTTTTTTTGATTGTTTTTTTTAAGTTTGACCCCGGTTTGACCCCGGAAGTAGTTGCGAGGGCACTCGGGTCGCGTTTTTTTTTACCCGACTATAAATTAGACCGGAGGGGTTTCCCGATACTCTACACGGGTAGAGTATCCCAGCCCTCCCCCCTCCCCTAACCTAAAAAAAAAGAGAGAGAGAGAGAGAGAGGGGTTCTGTCTGAGAGCTGGTAAGACTGCTTTTGTTTTTGTGTGTGCTGTAAGTGCTTTGGCTCACAGGGCCAAAGAGATAAGGTAAGTTGTAAGTTTTTTTTTTCCCTTTTTCCTTTGGGTTGCTATAAGGGGTAAATATGAGTGTGAGACCTGTATGTTGTTGCCAATGCAACATGTGGGAGGTCTTGGAGGCTCCTGGCCTGCCAGACATCCACACCTGTGCTCAGTGTGTGGAGTTGCAGGCCCTACGAAACCAGGTTAAGGAGCTGCAAATGCAGCTCGAGGACCTTCGGCTAGTTAGGGAGAGTGAGGACGTTATAGAAAGGAGCTACCAGCAGGTAGTCACACCAGGGCAACGGGATGAGGGCACTTGGGTTACCATTAGGAAGGGGAAAACACGGGTGATGGGGAGCACTCCGGTGGATGTCCCCCTTCAAAATAAGTACTCCGGCCTGAGTACTACTGGGGGGGACAGCTCATCTGAGGGAGGAAGCGGTGGCCAGGTCTCTGGAGCTGAGCCAGTGAGCCAAAAAATCAAAAAGGGAAGCAGAAAGGTAGTATTAATAGGGGACTCCACAGTGAGGGGCGCAGACAGGCGTTTTTGTGGACGTAGAAGGGAGTCGCGGATGGTGGTTTGTCTCCCTGGGGCTGGGATCCAGGATGTCTCTGGGCGGGTCCCAGACATCCTGAAAGGGGAGGGTGAGGAACCGGAGGTAGTAGTACATATAGGTACTACTGACGTAGGTAAGAAGAGGGAGGCACTTGTGAAAAAGGACTATAGGGAACTGGGTAGGCAGCTGAGGAAGAGAAAAGCGAAGGTAGTAATCTCAGGATTGCTGCCTGTGCCAAGGGAGAATGAGGGAAGAAATGAAATGAGGTGGAGGGTGAATGCGTGGCTGAGGGACTGGTGTAGAGGGCAGGGATTTCGGTTCCTAGATCACTGGGACCTCTTTAGGGGTAGGTGGGACCTCTATAGTAGGGACGGGTGGCACTTAAATACCAGGGGGACTAGTATCTTGGCGGGAAGACTGGCTAAGGCTACCGGGGGGACTTTAAACTAGAAAGGATGGGGGGAGGGAACTGTGTTGGGGAAACTGGGACGGAGGAGGTTCGCTCCCAGGTAGGGGAGGACCGCAGGCAGTATGCGAGGGAGGTTAGACAGGTGGTGGAGATGGGAAATGCCCAGACTGAGGGGCTGAAGTGTATATATTTTAATGCAAGGAGTATAGTGAATAAGGTAGATGAGCTTAGGGCGTGGATAGCTGTTTGGGATTGTGATGTGGTGGCCATTACGGAGACTTGGATGTCTCAGGGACAGGACTGGGTACTTCAGGTGCCAGGCTTCAGGTGCTTCAGGAAGGACAGGGAGGGTGGCAGAAGGGGTGGTGGCGTGGCACTGTTGATCAGGGATAGTGTCATGGCTACAGAGAAAGAGGATGTCGTGGAGGGATTGTCTACAGAATCTCTGTGGGTGGAAGTTAGGAACAGCAAAGGGTCAAAAACTTTGCTGGGTGTAATCTATAGGCCGCCCAATAGTGACAGGGAAGTTGAAGTGCAAATAGGGAAACAGATTCTGGAGAGATGTTTTAATAACAGAGTTGTCGTGATGGGAGACTTCAATTTCCCAAACATCGACTGGAATATCCCTAGGGTAAGGGGTATAGATGGGGAGGAGTTTGTTAGGTGTGTTCAGGAGGGTTTCCTGACGCAGTATGTGGACAAGCCTACGAGGGGAGAGGCTGTACTTGACCTGGTACTGGCGAATGAACCAGGGCAGGTGATGGATCTTTCGGTAGGAGAGCATCTTGGATATGGTGACCATAATTCTATCTCCTTCACAATTGCGTTGGAACGAGATAGGATCAGGCAGGCTAGGAAGGTGTTTGTCTGGGGTAAGGGGAGATACGAAGAAGTCAGGAAGTTACTTGGACAAATAAACTGGAAGGAGGCGTTCTTAGGGAAAAGTACCGAAGGAAGGTGGCAGATATTCAAGGAATGTGTGTCTGGAGCTCTGAATGACAACGTTCCGATGAGACGAGGGGGGTTTGGTGGGTCGAGGGAACCGTGGTGCACAAAGGATGTGTTGAACCTAGTCAGGAAGAAAAGGAAGGTGTACAAGAAGTTCAGGGAATTAGGAGATGTTAAAGATCTTGAGGAGTATAAGGACTGTAGGAGGGAACTTAAAAGGGAAATTAGGAGAGCCAGAAGGGGTCATGAGAAGACCTTGGCGAGTAAGATTAAGGAGAATCCCAAGGCCTTCTATAAATATGTGAAAGGTAAAAGGATAAGAAGAGAAGGGATAGGACCGATAAAAGGTGAGGGGGGAAAGGTTTGTGTGGAACCAGAAGAAATGGCGGAGGTGCTTAACGAGTACTTCGCCTCAGTATTCACGGTGGAAGCCGATCTGGGAGATTTTGTTATGGATTTGCAGCAGATGGAAAGGATTGAGTACGTGAATATTAAGGAGGAGGATGTGTTGGAACTTTTGAATTCTATCAAGGTAGATAAGTCGCCGGGACCAGATGGGATGTACCCCAGGATACTGTGGGAGGCGAGGGAAGAGATTGCAGAGCCCCTGGCGATGATCTTTGCGTCGTCAATGGAGACGGGAGAGGTTCCAGAGGATTGGAGGATTGCGGATGTAGTTCCTATTTTTAAGAAAGGGAACAGAGATAGCCCGGGAAATTACCGACCGGTGAGTCTGACCTCAGTGGTTGGTAAGCTGATGGAGAGGCTTCTGAGGGACAAGATTTACGAACATTTGGAGAGGTTTGACATGATCAGGAATAGTCAGCATGGATTTGTCAAGGGCAGGTCGTGCCTTACAAGCCTAGTTGAGTTCTTCGATAATGTGACTGAACACATTGACGAAGGAAGTGCCGTGGACGTAGTGTACATGGACTTCAGCAAGGCGTTTGATAAGGTCCCCCATGCAAGACTTCTTGAGAAGGTGAGAGGGCATGGGATCCAAGGGCCTTTGGCCTTGTGGATCCAGAACTGGCTTGCCTGCAGAAGGCAGAGAGTGGTTGTGGATGGGGCTTTTTCTGAATGGAGGTCAGTCACCAGCGGAGTGCCTCAAGGATCTGTTCTGGGACCCTTGTTGTTTGTCATTTTCATAAATGACCTGGATGAGGAAGTGGAGGGATGGGTAAGTAAGTTCGCTGATGACACGAAGGTCGGTGGTGTTGTGGATGATCTGGAAGGATGGCAAAAGTTGCAGCAGGACATAGATAGGATGCAGGACTGGGCGGAGAAGTGGCAGATGGACTTCAACGCGGATAAATGTGTTGTCGTCCATTTTGGCAGAACCAACGGGATGAACGAGTACACTATTAAGGGCAGAAGTCTGAGTAGTGTTGAGGAGCAGAAGGATCTTGGGGTCCGGGTCCACAGGACTCTTAAATCGGCCTCGCAGGTGGAGGAGGTGGTCAAGAAGGCGTATGGTGTACTGGCCTTCATTAATCGAGGGATTGAGTTTAGGAGTCGGGAGGTAATGCTGGAACTTTATAAGACCCTTGTCAGGCCTCATTTGGAGTATTGTGCGCAGTTCTGGTCGCCTCACTATAGGAAAGATGTAGAAGCTATTGAAAGGGTGCAGAGGAGATTTACAAGGATGTTGCCTGGACTGGGAGGCATGCCTTATGAAGTTAGGTTGAGGGAGCTGGGACTCTTTTCCCTGGAGAGACGAAGGTTGAGAGGCGACCTGATAGAAGTTTACAAAATGTTGAGAGGAATAGATAGGGTGGACTCTCAGAGGCTATTTCCCCGGTTTGAAATGGTCGCTACGAGAGGACACAGATTTAAGGTGCGGGGAGGGAGGTTCAGAAGTGATGTTAGGGGTAAGTTTTTCACTCAGAGGGTGGTGAGTGAATGGAATCGGCTGCCGTCAGTGGTGGTGGAGGCGAACTCGCTGGGGTCTTTTAAAAGACTTCTGGATGAGTATATGGGGTTTAATGAGATTGAGGGTTATAGATAGGTCTGTAGGTTGGTAGGTGATGTGGTCGGCGCAACTTGTGGGCCGAAGGGCCTGTTTGTGCTGTAGTGTTCTATGTTCTATGTTCTATACACCACTGCAAACCGATGTTCGAAGTTATCCTTCTGGGTTTTGGCAAACTCTTGCATTTAACATCATTAATACTGAGTGAATAAATTTACTGACACTGCATCAGGGTTTCCTGATTAGGGAAAGAGAAATATAATCCATAGAATCCCTACAGTGCAGAAAGAGGCATTTGGCCAATCCAGCTTGCATTGCTAACAATCCCACCCAGGTCTTAACCCCACATATTTACCCTGCTATCCCCTCTAACATTAAGGGGAAATTTAGCATGGCCAATCAATCTAATCCATACATCTTTGGACTGTGGGAGGAAACTTTGAGGACAGACACGGGGCAAACGTGCAAACTCCACACAGTCACCCAGGACCGGAATTGAACTCAGGTCCCTGGCACTGTGAGGCAGCAGTGCTAACTATTGTGCCGCCATGCCACCCATAAAAAGCGACTTGGTTTCTCATTTAATTGCTTGACATCATCCTCTGTGCCTAAATGTATCCACATGAATCTGTGATGACAACTGGCACTGTTCACTGTCTTGGCTCATTAATGCCCCCTTGGATAAAATACTGAGGGCAACTGCCATTTATGGAACTTTGTGAAGGCATTGAGGACATAAATAGCTCGAATAAGAAGGATCGTTTCTTTAAAGTTAAGCCTACGTTTTATCTTCAATCGAAGTGCTTTCTGTCCAAAGAAGCTGGCATGTAATGAACATAATTGTCCAAATCTTCCAGTCAGTATCAATGATATTTGGATCACATATGCAGTATTGATGTTATACACAAAGATATCCACAACTGAGACATTTTGGAATTTGTCAGCTGGATTTACTAATACCACTGAATTATCAAATGGTTAGCACCGACTACTAATGGATGTAAAGAAAGACGGAATATGTCCACTTTTTAATGACAGGAGCTAAGGTTAAAAAGGTCAGGTTCTTTTTGTGGGTTGATGAGTGGGTGAGAATGGATCAGTGATTCAATTCAGTTATATTGGCTAATTTCTGAGGTCGATCAGATATTAACCAATGTAATTTTTCTAGAATAAATATACAGGTAAGTCCTGCATATGTGATCCAAACCTCTGACACTGAGTTCCCGGTCAAAGACTTTTGCAGAAAGCCCCAGGCAGTGGAAATCAGTCTGGCAAAATTTTAAATATCCCTGGCACATGCTTTCATGTAATCAATTCCAGGTAGTCCTGTCATGTATTTTCTCCTTAAGGTCCTATCTGTAATGATTTGGATTCCAGAAGATTTGTGCCAGTAAACATATTTCAAAGTCCCTGCACTAGTTTTCCTTTTTTTAAAATGTAAGTTTGCAAAGTAGGGTGGCACAGTGGCTAGCACTGCTGCCTCACAGCGCCAGGGATCTGGGTCCAATTCCCAGCTTGGGTGACTGTCTGTCTGTGTGGAGTCTGCACGTTCTCCCTGTGTCTGCATGGAGTTCCTCCAGGTGCTCCAGTTTCCTTCCCACAGTCCAAAGGACGCGCTGGATAGGTGCGTTGGCCTTGCCGGATTCTCCCTCAGAGCACCCAAACAGGTGCCGGAGTGTAGAAAACGGAATTTTCACAGTAACTTCATTTAAGTGTTAAAATAAACCTATTTCTGACACTAATAAATAAACTGAAACTTCGGAAAGAATTTAACTCTTCCTCCTTCCGATTAGGCAAGAACATAAGCAATCACCAGACCAGGAAATAATTCACTGACACAAAATATTTGATTTGCAACTTTAAAGATGACACAAAGATTGGAAATGTACTGAATAGTATGGAGCAAAGTAGCAGACTTCACCATAGACCACTGAAATGGACAGTCATTGACTAAATGAAATCTGATGCAAAGAACAAGAATATTATGTTCAGTACTGAGTGCATTAGTATAGAAAAGGCATCAAAGTGTTGAAAGAGCTGCAGGAAATATTTATTGGAATGGTACCAGGGATAACCGATTTTAATGTCGTATTGAAACTGGCAAGCTTGTGGTCATTCTCCTTGTATCTGAAAACGTTGAGGGGAGTTCAAAATCATGAAACATTTTGATTGAATAATAAAGGAAAAATTATTTCCATCAACAGAAGTGTCAGTAATCAGAGGACACAATTACAATTATTGGCGAAAGAATTATAAGTGACATTAGCACTGTTTTTACAGTGAGTTGTTATCTGGAATGTACTGGCTGAGAGGATGGTGAAAGATGTTGCAATAGCAGCTTTTGAACATGGTTAATATTTGGAGGGGAAGATTGAGTTAATATTTAGAGGGGAAGAAAGGGCTATGGGGAAAAAGCAGGAAAGTGGGATTAATTGGTTAGCCCTTTCAAAGTGCTTGCATAGACATGATGAGCTAAATAATCTATTGGAGTGTCGGATGGGATTTGTGACAAGTAGGAGGAGGTGGCATTGGCAGAGTGCCAACTTGCACACAGGACTCTGCAGGCCAGTGCCATTAAAAAAAAATCAATGACCACAACATGTGGTGCATAGTGCATAATTTTTCCTGAGGGGTTCCATTGTCCATGGGTTGAGCGGAATGTTCTGTACTTGTGAGGGGGGGGGGCAGTTCCCTGTCCTCTGGGGGCGGTGGTAGTTTCATGTTTGGCAGGACCCTGGCAGTTTAATATCGTGGCTCCTTCTCCAAGATTTAATTTCACTGTTTAAAAATGAGATGGGAATTCTGACAGTGCAGCCAATGCATTACACACCACTTTCCCCACCCGACTTGATACTTTGAGGAAAACAAAATAAGAAAATTCCACCTGTACTAAAGCCTATCCCTTCTATTTTCAATTATTTATGAAAATTGTCTTTTATAAAGTTTTCCCATTGAAATTTAGTTGAATTACTCTTGTTTTCTTCCCTTGTCATCATGCATTTTTTGTTGACTTGTGAAGTTCAATGAATGAGATATTTTATCCCACACTCAATTATAATCAGTCATGTTTAATGCAAGACAATATTAAGAAAATTGTTTATTTTTGCAAATCTATTTTTGCAAGGTGTCTCTGCACAGAGGTGATGTGTAGCTTGCGGGCTTGAGTGTGATGCTGAGGTGGTATCCAGCTGTGATCACCATGGTGTGCAAAATACATTTTAGCTGCAATGAAATTCCTGTTGAATGGAGGTTCACAACGGCACAAAAACAGCTTTCCTATGGATGTTGTGCACTGTGAGGAATTGGGATTAACAGTGCAGAGTGAGATCATAAGCTTTGGATGTCAAGGAGTTACTGTTCTGAGCTGGTTATCCAGACAGGATTAACTGAAATCACAGCATTAAGGAGACTTGACGTGAATTACATTTCGCATATTTCTGGCCTACAGAATTGGTTTGGGAATTGAATAGTATTGCAAAAAAAATTTTTCAAATGTTCACCAGTATAGTTCAAGAGATGCATATCCGTTATGTTTGATGTCTTTCCTTTTAATTCATCATATGCAAACTAATTATGAAGAGACATGAGTTCAAATCCCATCACAGTAACCTGGAAATTTAATTTCAGTGAATTTGATAAATCTGAAATTAAAACAAAACTTGTAATTTTACAGTCACCATTACTGAAACATGATTGCAATTATAAGAAAAAAACATCTGTTTCATTCAAGCCCTTTAGGGAAGGAAATATGCTGTGCTTAACTAGGCTGACTTCTATCTGACTGTTTATCCTCAGTAATGTGATTGACTTTTAAATGTCCTACTTGCTTCAGCAAGCCATTCGTATATGCGTTGAAGAAAGTGGCTCACCAGCATCTTCTCAAGGTTACTAGATGATCGTCTTCCCAATGATGCCCATATCCTGTAAACAAATAAAATTAAATTGATTCTTGTTTGGAAACAAAATGTAATGTTTGTTTAATATTTTATTCCCTAACACAGTTATTTATCCGATCTATTCACAAGCACATTTTTGTTTAGGTGCCAATGTTCTAATTCCTCAAACATACAGTTTCATGAAGACAAATGCTTTGTGTCAGAAATATATATCTTTCCTTTTCAAGTCATTATCCCATCTTCTTGTAACCTGTCTAAACACTAATTTGTGGTATTCATGTTTTAATAACACTCAGAGTAAATCATTTCTTCTAACATTTTCCTTTTAATGACAGTCCTGAGATTGTATCAATAATTTACTGATTGTTATACTCATTGGCAAATCTTAATACCTACTTTCTAAAAAAACGTGTTGTCATTTCAAAAGCCTGTTATTGAAATGTATTTTTTTACAAGCATGGGCTTTTCTTTTCAACTCTCGGTTCCTTGAACTTTTCCAGTGAATTATCACTCTGCTCCTTGCATGGATTCTTGGAAATCGACCCAATGTGTAAAAATTGACCAACTCACCTTTTTATAAACTGGCAAAAATTTTAAGATTATTATCACCACAATGGACACTGAGAACTAAAAGATAACTTTAAATGACTTGGATTTTCAAAACTGCAGTGAAAAATACTGGTTAACCGATCTATTAATCTTACACTTACACTGCCCAGTAACTTTCTATGAGCTTTTGCACTGGAACTTGCTGTGATTAGAGATCCATTTTGGCATAGCACCCACTATGGGGATCTGGGTAAAAAGTAAGCAACTATGTCTTTTTTTACTAATACAATTGAAGACTCCTTACCAAGACACTGAAAGACAGATTTTCTTTGAGCTAGGCATTTAAGAATGGTAGATGGGACCTGATTCTGGCATTCCCAGCAAACCCAACTGTAGCTGCCACAATAGAAGAGTGCAGGCAATGAGTCTGCATTGTTGACCTGGCTGACTCCATTTTAGGGGTAGCCTTTTGTGAGGCTCCAGCCACCCACTCTGATCCTCCACAGTTGGTGGAGTCAGACTGACTTCTTGAAGGCTCCTGGTTCACAACCCCTCAAAATGTCATGGACCACAGTCTGGATTCTGAAACATTTTGAAAGGTAACTTCAAAAGTGTTTATCTATGCCACACATGCCTTCTCCATGCCAACTCATGCCTCCCATACACACCCATGGCACCTTCATTGTCCCCTTTCCAAGTTAATGCCAACTCATGCCCCCAATCTATTGCCAATGAGTTCCGCATGCCCTCTATGCCAGCTCATGGTGCTTCATGATCATTCACCCAGTACAATGTGTACAGATCCAATTAACTCTATAGTAACAATGGCATCTGGAGAACAGCTTAAAAATATGCATGCATAATTTTCTTTCAATAAAAGCTGCTATTACTGCAATCTGATAGAAGTATCACTCAACCAAATGTTTAAAGTATCATTTGACACCTCTTGTATAAATAAACATTGAGCGATTGATGAAATGGGTATAAGAAAAAAGCTTATAAAGCTATCAATCAAGCAATGTTTTCACTTCTGTGTCTCTGCTTAAACAAAAGGAAAGCTCTTCTGAGAGTCTGGGCTCTCAGCCAAGCTAGCATATGTAACATTTCACAAAACAACTAAGACAACAAAGAACTGAGGTGGGCCTTTTAACCATCCCACCCTGGCACTAGCAGCGGCTGTGGCTGCCTCCAATCTGCATCCACAAGATGCCAGGACCACCTTCATTGTGCATCTACCACCACCCCTCCCAAAACTCCCACGCCCCAGAAAAATCCTGCCATTTGGGGTGCTTTCTCCCGAGGCAGTCACAGTGGACACAGGACATTTCCCAACTCCTGTTCCCCACCTCAGAAGCAAATATCCAGCCTATAGTCTGCAGCAACCAATGTAAATTAGAATAGTGATTTCCTGCCGAAAGTGAAAGAAAGAAAAGAAAGATGACATTGAGAAAGAGACAAGGGCACAGTTAAAAATTAGTTTTTTATTGTCCAATGATTAAAATCTGAAGGAATAAGATTTCACACTTACACAACAGTATTTTTGGGCCCCCACTGCATGTTTTTCGGTCGCAGGTGGTGGCCCATTATTGGCCTGAGGTGAGATCTTCCGCTCTCTCCTCTGCCGATGCGATTTTCCTTTACATCCACCCCCTGCCACCAGAAGGCCTACAATGGATGCAGGGACAGGGGCGGGGGTGGGGAGGGCAGCAGGGGGCAGGTGGTAAAGAGGAAGGGAGATCCCATCCATACATATTAACATTCAATGCCATAGCAGTTTCTTGATAATTTAAACTTACCACAATTAAAAATCTACTTGCTCTGGAATGAACAAACTTCATCTTTTTCTGGCAAATTTAGTGGGTACATGTCATGTGAGCACTGTCGCTTCATGCTGCTCCTTGTGTTTTAATGCTGAGATTCTCAGCAATATACCAATATGGCACAGATTCTGGAGTAGCAGATTGACGGAGACAGCAGTTTCCTGATTTCACTTTTCACACCTTACTCATCAAAGATTGCTGTCTGACTTACTCTAATCTCCATCATCATTACTGCAGAAAAAAACCCATCCTTCAGAATGCACCTGAAGGATGATCCGAGACAACATATAATCCTGTTAAGTGCAGAAGCATAATAAAAAGAAGCAGCTTGATTGTGAATCTTACCGGAGGATCAACAGTCTCCATTTCTAGTAGCCTGTTGACATCATACAACAGTGAAAACTATGTGAGATTGATGTGCACGCAGCTTTAGAGTACAATGGAACCATGGCCAACTTCAATTCATTCAAATCTTCAAAAACGTGCCTGAAATCTCATAAACATTTTTGTGCTAGGCAAACGTTTTTTAAGTATCCCTATTTAGTCTGGAGGCATGGTAATGTGTTTTGAAATGTCCCTAATGTCCCAAAGAAACCTAATTACAGACCTCACAAAACTACTCTCAGTCTCCAACCTGGATAAATCACACTAAACAATTTCAGAACATCACATGGCGGATGTGATTGTTTTATTGCACCTTCAAGAGACACATCTTTAAAAACAAGAGTCAGCACACACACTGACTGTAGACATCAGCTGCAAACTATGAAGGGCATTGTAAATCAGTGTCTATTTTGACTGTTTGTTGTTACAAAACACCAAGCCACTTCTAAAGCTACCCACTGGCTCACAAATGTCAGATACTTGAACAGTGCTGATCACCCCACTTCTTACGTAGCACTTTTTATGACTCAAGGGCACCTAAAAAGACTTTACAGTCAATGGGGCCATTCTGAAGTGTAGTCATTGTTGTAATGTATGTAATCAGAAAAATAAATTGAACACCACAAGGCATTTTTATGATGGTCAAAAGAGTCTGATAACTGTAGTGCCATTTTATTGAATTTAAGATGCAGATAAATGTATTTGTCTGTTAGATAAAAGAAAAATAATCTGTTTATCAAGGACAATTGTCAACCAGTCAAATCCCCAGAGGATTGGCTTTGAGACAAATGCTATTAATATTTATTAGTGACCTTCGCAAAGGAATTCAAAGTACAATACCTGTTTTCATTTGACACAAAGTTGTGGATTGATGGTGTGATATTTGAGGTAGAATATAATTCATTGTGATTGACAAGAGGATAAGATATGGAAAAACATCAAAGACAATAATGCTTTTACTCCATGAAGCATTGTGTGACATTTTGCCCAATTTCTTTGCAAGGACAGAGATTAGGAAGACTTCAAAGAGTAAAAAGGTTCACATTGACAAGTCACCACAAAAGTTACATTTTTTCTCAAGGGAACAAAATGTTTAAGAAATAAATTGGACTTATATATTTTTCTTACAGATGCAGGTTTGCCATTTTCAGATTCAGTAGCTTCTATAAAGGATTGGAATGATTAAGAGATGACTTATTTTGCTCTATCCACTTGTACTCGCATAGCCTAGTGATATAATACCAGTAACACTCTGGGAATGCAATCAGATGTTCTCATAATTTGTATGTGTCCTCATGTGCCTCTCCAATCTTTCCAAAGGCAGACTGAGAAAACATTGGATAAATCGAGGACAGATAGCAATCAATAAGCTGCTTTATTTCATAATAAGATGAGCCTACAGAGCAGCAGTTATGATTGGACTGACTTAATTAAATCAATGTTATTTATCTTAGTGTAATGCTCCCAAATTGAACAACACACAATGCTTCCCTTCCCCAGTGCTCATCTTACTGGACTTGAACAAAATGACTTTTAACTGTCCTTCAACATTTCTAATTTAATCTCCAAACTGCCATTTTAAAAACTGGTTTTCCAGTGTTTTATCTGGACCAGACCAGATGTATTTCTGTTTCTGTATCCCTATCTGTTGACAACTAAATTGATCAAAGACTCCCCAGCACTACAGATGTAAGTTGTTTTGTTTTGATGACTTAGTCAAGTTAGCAAACTGCTTATTGTTCACTGTCTATTAGGGAAGCATCAAATATAACTGGAGAGCAACTAAATTACCTATCGCTTCAGATGTCTTTTTGAAATTTAGCCTGCATGCATGTACTGTATATTCAAAAGCTTGTTCTATTTTGTTCCCAAAAGTTCTGAAATGGTCAAAATATCAAAATATGCATCAAGATTCAAAAAAAGAGCTCGGGGGGGCGGGGGCAGCCTTACCAAAAAAATTCTAAGTATGGAATGGGGAGAAAATCCTGCCCATTTTTTGGGTGAGCTCCCAGATATAATCGTGTGGCACTTCGAAAAGAAAGCAAAAAGTGTGATTCCCACCAGTAGGGGAAGTAGACAGAGACTATTTATGCTGGGAAGCCAGCTGCATCTCCTAGAGGGTACTGTTGCACATGTATCCTGATCTCCCAGTGTACAAGTGTAGACAATTCTCTGGGAATCTCACTCACACCCTCCCCCAGACATCGCGCCAATTATGCTGGCAGAAAGAGGCTATCAATATCGGGCAAGGTAAGAAACTGGGTGTAGTATTGTAGATGAGGCCTAACTAGTACAGTATACAAGTTCAACATGTCTCTTTATCCTTCTGCACCCTCTACTAATGAAGCCTGAAATACTATATGCTTTCCTAACTGCTCTCAACATGTCCTGCCATCTTCAATGACTTATTTTTGATTTGATTTATTATTGTCATATGCATTAACATACAGTGAAAAGTACTGTTTCTTGTGTGCTATACAGACATAGCATACCATTCATAGAGAAGGAAATGAGAGATGCAGAATGTAGTGTTATAATCATAACTAAGGTGTAGAGAAAGATCAACTTAATGCAAGGTAAGTCCATTCAAAAGTCTGACGGCAGCAGGGAAGAAGCTGGTCTTGAGTCGGTTGGTACATGAGCTCAGACTTTTGTATCGTTTTCCCGACAGAAGAAGGTGAAGAGAGTACGCCTGGGGTGCATGGGGTCCTTAATTGTGCTGGTTGCTTTGCCTAGGCAGCAGGGAATGTCAGAGTCAGTTGCTGGGAGGTTGGTTTGCATGACGGATTGAGCTACGTTCATGACCTTCTATAGTTCCTTGCGGTCTTGAGCAGAACAGGAGCCATACCAAGCTGTGATACAACCAGAAATAATGCATTCTATGGTCTATCTATAAAAGGTGGTGAGAGTCATAGTTGACATGCCAAATTTCCTTAATCTTCTGAGAAAGTAGAGGTGTTGTTGGGCTTTCTTAACTAGTGTTGGCATGGGGGGAGCCAGGACAAGTTGTTGGTGATCTGGACACCTAAAAGCTTGAAGGTCTCGACCCTTTCTACTATGTCCCCATTGATGTAGACAGGGGCATGTTCTCCTTTACGCTTGCTGAACTCAATGACAATCTCCTTTGTTTTTTTGACATTGAGGGAGAGATTATTGTTGCCACACCAGTTCACCTATCTCATTCCTGTTCTCTGACTTGTCATTGTATATTTACATATACCCAAGATCTTCCTGTTTCAGCCCCTCTTTTAAAGTTTTTCCATTTACTTCACACTCTTCACATATTTTTCCTGCCAAAATAAATCACTCCACACTTCGCTGAAATGAACTTCATCTGCCCAATCCACCAACATGTCCATGTCCCTTTAAAATTCAAAACCATCCTTATCACAGTTGTGTAAAGGTACATTTTCATAGACTTCCATTAGTGAACACAAAAAGGATTTGTTAATATAAACTGTTTAGCAGCTACACGGCTGTAGCTGGCTCTCAAAATGTCTCTTGCCTAAAAGGGCTCCACCCCTGGCGTGTTTCCCCACTCTGAGTCCCAGTTGGTCCTCCTGGCTAGGTGACCCTTAATCTGCTGTACTGGCCTTAAAGGAAGAATCACCACGGCCCTTTAACTCCTTTATACAATCTTTAATAACTAAGTTACTCAGTCTTAAATTTAAACTAAACATGATGTGCATGAATTGGACAATTATATATCAAGGTTTTGATGCTTTTGTTTTCTGTTTCTTGTAGTGCTTCCACAGATCAACGTTAACAGGAACTACAATCATATGTACCTCTGTTGGCACAGGCAGTTCAATACTACTTGATTCCACAGAGACATCAGTTATGCCTGTTACAGGTTGATCAGGTACTTCAATGATTTACAGATTTGAAAACATTTCTTCATGGCAATACTGACTGCTGGAGCATCTTTCTACTCCTGAAGTGTTTATACATGATCTGTCCCCTCCATCTCAACCTGGCATGACAGAGGTCTATTCTCAGAGACAATAATTCCTGTGTCTAACTTGATCCACTATCGAAATTTCATATTATGTACTTAATATGGGTTCTTTATGTGACAATGGTTCATTGATAAGATCTTGAAGCTTGTGTGTTTAAGCATAAACAGTTTTATTTGTCGGCTTTAATTATTCTTAGTGCTGTTTCAAATATGATCTTTTATTGAGCTGTTCCTTGTAGGCTTGCTGTTTATTGAGTTCTCGCCTAGACTGTTCTCTGACCGTGTGACCACATTCATCACCCTCTGGACCATGCCATTCTCCAGTCATACCTTAACCTTTGCTCTGCTAAACACCTTACTTTATAATGTATGCAGATATATTTCATCACAGTGCAATAGCCTTAAGTCTTGACAGTTCATTCACCATATCAGTCTTTCACGTGTGAAGGAATGGTTATGGCAGTTTGTTTTGGTACTTGGGTTGTGTGATAAAGTTTCTTCTCTTTCCAACATTTCAATTCAGCATCATTTTTATTGACCATTTTATCATATTGGTTCTTGTGCTTTTGCATTCGCGTGACCATTTTAGCAATCTTAGGCAGTGACGTGATTGCATTTTCACTGGACTAGTAATCTCAGAACCTAGATTAATGCTCAGGGGACCTGGGCTTTCTGCCATAGCAGTTGGTGAAATTTGAATTCAATAATGATCTGGAATTAAAAGGTGACCATGAAAATATTGTTGATGCCATTAAAACCCAACTTGTCTTCAATATCCTTAAGAAAAGGAAATCTGCCATCCTACTTGTGACTCTAGATCCACAGTAGTGTGGTTGACTCTTAAATGTCCTCTGAAATGTGCCAGTAAGCCACTCAGTTCGAGGGCAATAAATAAATGCTGGCCTTGCCAATGGTAGCCACATTCTATGAGTACATTTTTTTAAACATGTAGTTTCACTTTCGAGCACATACTCACATAGCTCTAATAACTGGTTTTTAAGGCATTTACTTCAATATACCATTCCCTGCTCAAATCTTAAAAATTTGTCATTTTCTGCTTTATTTTTGATTTTTTTCATCATCTGCTCTTATATCGTTCAATACTTATCACCTCTGCTGGACTGAGGCAAAATGCATGGCCAGCCTTGATTTCAGCATGGTCATTATGCATGTTGGGTGGTGAGTTTGCAGTTTAAACAAAATAAGAGAGGAGACTTGGCTATGGTGGTTTCAATAGAGCAAAAGATTGACAAAGAAATCTTGGAGGCAAGAGGTGAGGGAGACCTCTACAGCAGATACATTTTATTCTGTTTTGTCCAGGAGTTTGAACGCTGCCAGAGCAACTATCCCGGTCACGGGGGTACTTTTCATTCCACTGTGAAGTTGGACTTTTATAAAGTTGGAGAGACAGAGAGGAAACAGCTTCTTGGAAGCAGCTGAAGAAAGAGAGGAGGTGTGGGAGTTCAGTTTGAGGTCAGAGGAGATTTTGAGGTTATGAATGTTGATAGATAAATGTGCTGGCAGAGGCTGCTAAAATCACAACTATGCTCATCATTTATGCTGTGGGGTCAATCCTTGCTGCCAATCAGTTGTATGCAGATGCATTAAGCAAGTGATGAATGGTATGTTTACCACATTAAGTCATTGTAACTTCCTTTTCCATAGGGAATCATCAGCAGCATGACCTGACACTTCAATCTTAAAGTTCCTATATCACATAAGTCACACTCTGCTGATCTGATGTGCTTCCTGGCTTCACCGGTAATATTAATGGGAAATGATTAAGTTCTCTCGCCACTTAGGCTTTAGCGACTAACAGAAAGATTTTACTCGTGTGAATTATCACTTTCTCTGAAATTGCCATGATATGTTTAATATTGGTAAAATTTGCATCAATGTGCATTTTCATAGTAGACTCTGAATTAGCATGTTCACTGATTCAGAGGAGCAGGATTGGTACCATAGCATCAGTGAACCCTGCCACTTAGTTTCTATAGCCAGCCAATAAGCATTTATAGAAAACAAACAGCCTGCTCATACAACCATTATGTTGAGCTGCCTTGAGCTCCACAATAACCAATAATGTTCTTAAACTATTGCTATTTGTGTTGCATTTGCTTCTGGTAGATCTTTACATCTATAAAACACTATTTGGATTGATGCTCAAACTCTATTAACTTTGTTCTTTTAAAAGCAAGCCACATGATCTAGATTTTACATTTCATTCTCAAGTTAATTGACCCTGACCTATTGTAGAGCAGTGCAATTGGTTCACACCAACATCTGATGTTCATGTTCATGTCACCTGATTTACCTCCCCCTTAGTTAGACTCACTGCCTAACTCCCCTGGGGTGGAGGCACCTGAGCTGCTGCCTAAGTGAAATAGTACAAATGATACATGCAGTTAAGTGTTAGTTGCATCAGACTCAAATGGACCTGTTATCTTCCTGCACAAAGATTAAGAGTTTACAGGTCTGAGGTGATATGCTGTGTAAATTTGTATGAATAAACTCCTGAAGATAAATAATTAAGCTTTGACTTCTGCCAATCTGTAGTTAAATTTTTTGAACTTGATTAAATGGAGTGTGTCCTTATAGGAGTAAACATTCAATTCAAATAGAGGCTCTATCTGTGAGACATCTGGTCAACTGTGAAGGTTTTGAGAAGAAACAATAATATATTTAGGCAGTAGTATTCAGAATCAGAACTGTGTGTACTATTAAAACATGGCTCCTTTGTTTTCTGTTCCAAACACCCTCTGGCTCTACGTGTGTCATCTTCGGTAGACAAACTGCATAATGCAGTTTTCAGTACACCTCATCCCTCCCCTTCTTCGTAAAGGCAGAACATTTTCAATAGTTTTCAGAAGCATAAATAATAAGCTTGTACACAACTTGAAATTTAACTTCACCAGTGACACTATTACAAACTTTTTTATTAATTTAACAATGCACACAGTCATATACAATTAAATGAAAGATATGCTCACTGACTGAAAATGGTTCACTTCATAACTTAGTCATTTAAGTATGCTGGACATTTTCGTTCATAAAATTTCCCTGACATCAGGTGTGATCTTCTTTAACTCAGGTTCTTCATCTGAGATGTCAATGTCAGAATCGGATGCAATGCTTCAAAGGATGATATATTTTATGTGATAATTTGCAAACCGTGCATAGCGGTGATTATTGATCCTTTTGCTTCCGTCATAACAAATAGTTTGTTGTCTTGGGGTTGATTGCTTTCTAACACGACTATCATCTTTCATAAACACTTTATGTCCTGGCTTTAGCAGTGGAGCTCGAAATTTTATGTTTTGCTTTGTATTTACTTTCATTCAGTTATTCTATTCTAGTTCACATTAACATATATGTTAATCATTAGCTCAGCAGGGTAGCTCAGGAAGATGTGTAGGTAAAGGATGCGCAAGAATATAGTTGGAGGCTATCCAGTAGTTAAGTGAGGAATCACTCTGTAATTGCAAAGAAGGCAATACAATTCTTGGTTCCAATGGCTTATCTTCTGCCATAGCTGTACATATCTCCTTAGAGTCATAGAAGTTTACAGCATGGAATCAGGCCCAACTTGTCCATGTGGCCCTTTTTTTTAAAACCACTAAGCTAGTCCCAATTGCTGCATTTGGCCCATATCCCTCTATATCCCTCATACCCATGTAACTGTCTAAATGATCTTTAAAAAACAAAATTGCACCCGTCCCTATTACTGCCTGTGGCAGTTTGTTCCAGACACTTACCACTCTCAGTGTGAAAAAATTGCTCCTCTGGACCCCTTTGTATCTCTCCCCTCTCACCTTAAACCTATGCCTTCTAGTTTTAGACTCCCCTACCTTTGGGATAAGATGTTGACTATCTAACTGATCTATGCCCCTCATTACATTTTTCCTGGAAATCAAAACCTTTCCCTAAGGAGCTGTTTGGTTTTGACAATTCCTTTTTCAAGGTAGCATAAATATCTTGACTTCTGTATGAGCTGTTTGTCAACAATATGTGACTTTTAATAAGTGAAGCATGGGTCACAAATTTGACTAACTTATTGCTATTGAATGGGAGTCTATTATCATTTCTCACCCTTTGGGTGATTCCAAACCGAGCACAAATCTGGTCAGACCTTGAGATGAATGTTTTTGTTGAAAGTGATGTAATTAGTTCCACAACCAGGGATCTGCTGCAGCTGTCAGTGATAAAAACAATTGTTCACCCTGGGCAAATCTGTAAAATCAACACCAACTTCAATCCATAGTTCTGGAAGTCGTTCAAACAGCTCAAGAGGATCACAAAGTTTTGACATTGTGGTTGCTTGGCTTGGCGAGAATTCATTGGTTTCATATTCCACCATAAGGTCAATTCTTGGGAACCAAAACCTTCCCCTCAGGAGCTGTTTGGTTTTAACAATTCCCTGATAACCTTCATGAGCTGTAACAACAAAAAATTCCCATGGAATGACAGTACACTTGTTGTATAACATAAAGTGAAATGTGGTTGTGATATTGTGCTCATTTTGAACATTCTGAAGACATTGTCATGTGTGAGCTTTTCTTGTGATTCTTTCTCAATAATGTTAAGTTTAATTTTGCACTGAAGTTCTTAACAGTTTACTTTTTGACATGAAATGGTCTCTGTTGATGCACAACCGGGGGGGTACATTAGGGTCTATATATAACTTACATGTAGCATCTTTCACTTTGCTTATACCAATGAATCTGTCAGCATCTAATTCAAGAGTGTTACTGGTATACATAAGATCTGTGTATCTGATAGCAATCCATATATCTGTTGCTGTGCAGAAATTTTAAGTATGTTGCACTATACTGATGTGACGTAGAATACACTATTAGTTCTCGCGTCTTTGAATGCAACTTGTGTCTCAAAAGTCCTGAAAACTGTCATTTGTCTGTCACTAAGGTAATGGAATTTTTTTAGTATCCCTGGTTTGCAAAGAATGAAGCAATTGTGAAGTTTGTTAGATGTTTTGTCTCACATAACATTAACAGATGCTTCTGTACCTGTGATGCATCCAAATCTGTGCAGCCAATGATCACTATCACACATGTCTGGTTTGTGTGTCCAAAAGAATCCATACAAATATATTCAAGATCAATTGCTCTACATTGGCTACAAAGAAGATTTGTGTGCATGCTTGGACAGATGTGTAGAACTCAACATCAAAGCTCCTCGTTGAGTGGCTTTCACCCTTTTGATAACCATTGAAAGATTGCACTTCCTCTTCCTCGCTGAACTAGTTCTTATATTGAACAGCTTCTCCTTCAACCCTGCTCATTTCCTCCAAACAAAAGGGCTGGAACTTCCCATTAACATTGGTGGAATCTTCCCGTTCTGAAGATGGTGCATCCCTGCTATGGGTTTCCCAGTGGCGAGGGGTGCATTCAACAGGACATCTGTTCACAATAATGGGACCAGAAGATCCTGCCACTGGCAATGGCACCAAAACGCATGGAAGGTAGTGTGGAAAATCCCATCCATATGTTGCTATCGAATCTCACATGGATTCCCACATGGGTCCTAACTATGCCTGCCTTTTATTTTTGTCAGATATGTGACAGATCCTTTGTTTAATTCTCTTTCGGGCCCCCTTCTCTTACCTTTGTTTCTTAAGACATTGATGATGACATCAGTTCTACTTTCTGCTTTTGGCTCAAATTGGAAAACTTCACCATGTCCAATCTTCACCTTTCCTTCACTTCCATATCACTCATCTCAGACTTCTTAATCCCTTTCCTCAACCTCTCTGTCTCTTTTTCTGGAAGTACACTATTGACCAATATCCACCGTAGACTGACCACCTCGCACAGCCCCTTTAACCACTTTTCTGTTATCTTGCTTCATATAAGGACTTTATTCCATTGTCCAGCTTTTCCATCTATTTTACATCTATTCTGTCAATGCAACCCTCTCTTTTGATATGATTCCTTTTCACCATGATTAACAAGGTGCACAACCTTACCTGTTCCATTTCCCACACTTTTATTCCCTTCCCCACTCTCCCAGCATCATTATAGGTGACCTCTCCTTGACCTCCCCTTTCATCCTACCAACCTCCAGGTTCAACATTTCTACCACTACCAAACACAGCTTGGCATTAGCCTTCCAAAGGAACCGTTCCCTCTGTGACATCCTGGCTCACATCACTATAACTCCAAACAATCACTCTGCCTCCCAGCACTCATTACCATACAATCACAGGAGATAGAATATTTTCCCTTCTCACGATGCAGGGCTTCAAACATGCTTTCTAAGTGAAACAGCAACTTACTTGTACTTTCTATTTAGTACACTGCATTCACTACTCATGTTGCGATCACCTTTACATAGAGTAACCTCTTTTGCAGGCCATCATTGTTCAGTCTGCAAACATGAGCCAATGCTCATGTTTCTCCACCTCCACCCCACTTCCACTCTGATTTCACTGATTTCAACCCCCTACACTGTGCCAGTGAAGCTCAATGAAATATTGAGGAACAGCACCGCATCTTTTAATCAGATAACTTAAAAGCCTAAGAGTCAATGGGCAGAATTTTACAGCCTCACTTGTCCCAAAACCGTAGAATCCCGCCCGAGGTCAACGGTCTTTCCCTTTGCTTGCTCCGATTCCCATGGCGGGCGGACCAGTAAAATTCCAGCCAATATTTCACAGCATAATCACTGCTTTCATTTTTTTTGGATAGAAGTTGGTGTTTTTGCTAATCATATTTACATATCCATCATTCCCACTTTTTATTCCTGTACTTGCCCTTTTGCCTTCTACCATAATGCCTTTTGTCATTTAATCTCTTTTGCCTTCTAATCTATCACAGATCTTCCCTTGTATTCTTTCCCTCCCTTTCCCTGCCTTTGTACTTGCTTACTTCTCTAAAGTTTTTCCCAGTCTTGGTAATAGACCATTGATGTGAAATTTTAGCTCTGTTTCTTTCTCCACAGATGCAGTCTGATCTCCTGATTATTTCTACTATCTTCTGGTTTCTCCCATGTGATAATATAGATGCAAAGTGCAATAGCAGCCTTATTTTCAGAACAAATGTTTAACATATTTCATCACTTCGCATGGTGATGAATGAAGTTGAAGTCATTGCTATAGTAGATGCAATGTAAAAGGATATTGTACCAAATGTTAAAAGCTGCCTCAGAATTCTAGCATTGAGTTAAATTGATTTAATTTTATTGTTTTAGGTCCTCTTTTTAAGGTCCTATTTCCCACGATCTTTGCAATATCAAAAATGCTGAAGGTTACTTTTTGACTTGCGGTAACAAGTTGTCTTGTTGCCCCCTGCTGTTTGATCAATTCATATGGAACAAACTGGCTTGTGTTCAGTGCAAAGCACATATATTATTATGCAAGAAATCAACTACACATCCAGTTCAGACTTGATGGGCTGAATGGCTGCCTTCTCTGCTGTACTATTCTATGTTATGTATCAATGATTATCATACAATCTATAATATTTCAGAAATTACCACCTTTCTTTCTTTCATATATTTGTGAAAAATTAAGATCTTTTCACAAATTCCAACATAAGCTGTTTATACTGGATGTATAATGTGATGAAGTAAATTTCCTCTTGGCCTCATTATTCGCTGCCAAGATCAAATCATCTTCTGCTTAAACATGAATTCCCACAGCATATGATGTTTAAAGTCACATAAATTAATGACCTTGGCATTGAAAAAAAATCACTAAAACTTTGATGTGCTTCTGAATTACTTTGACGTGTATCAGGGACAGATATATTAATATTATTAGCTTTGAGGTTGTGCCATTTTTATTTCAAAAGTCCCCATTTATTGAGTCATTTCCATAATTAAAAGATGTTTACCAAAGCAATCAGTTATCCGAACTCAAACTATTGAACCCTTAAAGCGAAAACGTCATCCTTTCAATGACCAGTTGCCAAATAAAAATTGTCCTCTGGTGAGGTTAGAATGATGAGCTCTGTGTTTAATCAGCTTTTCCTGAGGACCTGCGGTTAATAATATTGAGCCAATGAATGCCACAATATGATGAAAATTATGGCACAAGTGACTTACACTATCAGTTGTCTCTTCAGTAGTTATCCCTCATTAAGAATAGGAGGAAATTAATTTGCATAGATTCACAGCCCCCACTGAAAACAGCGATTGCACAATTTTGCTGAACTCTTGCCATTTTTCAGGTCAGTGCCATTTAAAAAATAATGCCCCTGGTGGCATCATTTATAGTTGATTTCTTTTTTATCATTTACTGCTTAAAATTGAGGTCAGTCTGAATCTAGAGAACAATATCAGCACATCTGCAAAATTCTTGCATTGAACTGAAATCCAAGGCTTGTTTTGATACCAACAATTACATGATTGGCACAGTGGTTAGCAGTCCTGCCTCTCAGCGCCAGGGTTCAATTCTGCCCTCGGGCCACTGTCTGTGTGGAATTTGCACATTCTTTCTGTTTCTATGTGGGTTTCCTCCAGGTGCTACAGTTTCCTCCCACAGTCCAAAGATTTGCGGGTTAGGTTGGCCATGCAAAATTGACCCTGGCATCAGAGGATTAGCAGGGTAAATAAATATATGGGGTTATAGCAATCGTGCCTAGTTGGGATTGTTGGTGCGGCCTCGATGGACCGAATGGCTTCCTTCTGAACTGTAAGGATTCTACGATAATTCATAATCAGACAATGTGTGAAACTCGAGTTTTGGCTTTGATGGTGTCCAACTTGGAGTCCCACTCCAACAATATAACAAGTAATGGGATGGAAGAGAAATGGTTCCATCAAATCAAAATCAGCAGGCTTCCGCTAACCTGTTAAGTTATCATTATACTTTAATAAAGCATTATGCATTTCCAGAATGCAGCAGAATTAGAATCTATTTCATTATCCTGCCCGCATAAACAGAAAAGTTAAAACTCCCAAAGAGCCCATAATGCTATTCAATAATTCTTAACCTTTTTATTCTTGATGGTTCCTGTCCTCTGAGTGTGCTAAATGGGATGAAATAACTTTATGGGTTTGGTCGCAAGTTTTTGCCATTAGCTTAGGGAAGACATCTTTACTTGGCTGATGATTCAGTTTTTCTGTATGAATATATCATTTTCACAGGACAAATACCATTTGGAAAGTTTGTTTGGACTTAAACAAATGGTACAAAAGAGCAGATGTCATCATACTGTGGCTGTTTTGAATAAAACCAGTTCAAAACAGTTGTGTGTTTCATTGTTGATTGAGACAAAACCAATGGGCAACAGAATGTTTGGAATTTCTGGTGTGTCTGCCTTACTTAAACCCAAGCTATAAGTTTGTCCGACTCATTAGGTGGCCAATAGAATGTAATTCATCTGAAATATTATCTGGATTTAATAAATCCTAACTGAGTTGCATTGGAAAGAGTAATGAAACACAAAATGTAATTTTCTAAAATCAGGCACAAGCTGAAATACTCAGTAGATGTGGGCAACATTTGTTTCAACTATTGTTTCAGGGGAATGACGAGTCTAAGGAAAGATCAACAACTTGAAATGTTAACTCTCTTTCTCTCTCCATATTTATCGTCTGACCTCTTTTCAGTGGGAGTTTTGGCTAATTTTATGTTCCTTAGCCTTTGGGTGCTGGTGCTGCGTTCAAATGTAACACCTTTGTTTTCATTCCAGCAGAACCAGTTGAATTAGGTAACCCAGCACTGAACGTGATATTAGATCTGACAGTCTTTGGGACATATGGGACGACATGGTGGCACAGTGCTTAGCACTGCTGCCTCACAGCTCCAGGGACCTGGGTTCAGTTCCCGTCTTGGGTCACTGTGTGGAGTTTGCATGTTCCCTTTGTGTTTGCATGGGTTTCCCCCTGGATGCTCTGGTTTCCTCCCATAGTCCAAAGATGTGCAGGTCAGGCTGATTGGCTATGCTAAATTGCCCCTTAGTATCACGGGATGCGTGGGTTAGAGGGATTAGTAGGGTAAGTATGTGGTGTTAAGGGGATAGGGTATTTTGTCAGCACAGACTCAATGGCCGCCTTCTACACTGTAGGGATTCTAGGATTCTTTAATGTGCAAATCATGATCCTTGGAGCCCAAGTGACACATTAGGTTTGAATATGGCCAACATATCTGGCATCACACTGGCACTGAAATTCATATACCACATTACTCATTTGTGTGACAGGCAAGACATCTTTTTGGCTTGGCATCAGAATCCTGTTAGTGGGGGACACTACTCATGTTGCTATGGTATAATTAATAGTAACATGAAACAGCTAGCTTCACCTGTTGCTCCAATTTTGAGATACCCAGGGAAATCTGAGGTTGACTCACCACTTCTCAGGACCAAAAGTGGTGGTGGCCTTATTCATGTGTTTATGCAATATACTACGAGCAATGATTCGATCAGGGTAGCCATTATCTTGTAGGATGGCTTTGAAATGCCCTATTTTGGCATCAAGCTTGCATAGTGAACAAATGGCTTGGGCCCCATTTACTAGGTTGCCAATAAAGCTAATATTATGGATGTGGGACGGTAGGAATCCACAGTCTTCTCTTGCCACTCCTCCCTAAAGATCCTATACAGCTTGATTACTAAATTAGCCCTTTCACTTTGCACAGTACTGGATCTAAAATACATTCTGCCCAGCTGGTTCCTCAACAAACTATTCATAGAAAACCATCTTGTATACGTTCCAAGAATCCATTTACTTCTGTTTGCAAATGCTGTCTGCATTCACATAGATTGCCTTTATTTTTTCCTTTTCAACGTTATACTGTATTTTTGACCATATTTGGAACAAAGTACAGCACAGGGACAGGCCCTTTGGCCCTCCAAGCCTGTGCCAATCACGATGGCCTTCCTAAAAAAAACCTTCTGCCTTTACTTGGTTTGTATCCCTCTCTTTCCTCCCTATTCATGTACCCATCTAGATGCCTCTTAAATGCTAACGTACCTGCTCCCACCACCTCTGGCAACGCAAACCAGGCACCCACCAACCTCTGTGTGAAAAACTTACCCTGCACAGCTTCCCTTTCCCCCTTCTCATCTTAAACCCGTGCCCCCTTGTAATTGACCTTTCCACCCTTGGAAAATGTCCCTGCCTGTCCATCATGTTTATGCTTCTCATAGTTTTGTAGACCTCTATCAGGTCTACTCTCAGTCTCTGTCTTTCCAGTGAAAACAATTCTATTTATTCAACCTCTGTTTATAGTCAACACCCTCGAGACCAGGCAAAATCCTGGTGAACCTTCATTGCACTCTCTCCAAAGCTTCCATGTCCTTCTGGTAGTGTGGTGGCCAGGACTGCACAAAATACTCCAAATGTGGCTTAACCACGGTTTTATATAGTTGAAATATGATTTCCCAGCTCCTGTACTCAGTGCTCCAGCTGATGAAGTCAAGCATGCCATATGCCTTCTTAATCACCTTAGCCACCTGTGTTGCCACTTTTAGGGAACTGTGGACCTGTATGTCCAGCTTGTTAATGTTCCTAAGGGTTCTGTCATTTACAGTATAATTCACATCTAAATTTGATCCTCCAAAATGCATCACCTTACATTTGTCCAGATTAAACTCCATCTGCCATTTCTGCTCCCAAATCACCAATCTATCTATGTCCTGTTGTATCCTCTGTCAATTCTTGGCTCTAGGAGCAACTCTGCCATTCGTTGTGTCATCTGCACACTTATTAATCACACCCACATTTTCCTCCAGATCATTTATATATACTACGAACAACAGAGGTCCCAGCACTGATCCCTGTCGAACACCACAAGCCATAGATCTCCATTTTGAAAAACACCCTTCCACTGCTAGTCTCTATCTTCTATAACCAAGCCAATTCTGTATCCATCTAGCCAATCCACCCTGAATCCCATGTAATTTTAGTTTTTGTACCAGTCTGCCATATGGGACCCTGTCAAATGCCTTAGTAAAGTCCATATAAACTACATCCACAGCCCCTACCTCATCAATTATCTTTGTCACCTCTTCAAAAACTCAATCAAGTTGGTGAGGCGTGACTTTCCCCATACAAAACCTACTTTCCTCCAAATGTGCATGTATCCTGCCACTCAATACCTTCTCCAAAAGCTTACCCACCACTGATGTCAGGCTCACTGGCCTATAATTTGCTGAATTATCCCTGCTTCCTTTCGTAAACAAGAGAACAACATTGGCTATTCTCCAGTCCTCTAGAACCTCACCTGTGGTCAAAGAGGATGTGAAGATATCAGTTAAGGCCCCAGCTATTTCTCCCCTTGTCTCTTGCAGAAACCTGGGATAGATCCTATTCAATCCCCAGGGATTTGTCCACCTTAATGCAATTTAGGATACTCAACACTTCCTCCTTTGATATTTTGAAGCTCTCGAGAGCGTTCACACACACCAATCCCTGATCTCAACATTCTTCATGTCCTTCCCCTTGGCGAATACCAATACAAAGTACTCATTAAGGATTTCACCCACTTCCTGTGGTTCCACATGTAATTTCCCTCCATTGTCTTTGACTTTGAGTGGGCCAACTCTTTCCCTTGCCAACTCTTGCTCCTAATATATGCATAAAAAGCCTTGAGATTCTCCATGACCCTGTTTGCTGAGGACATTTCATGGCCCCTTTTCACCCTCCATGTTCCTTCCGACTTTCACTGTACTCCCTAAGGATTTTGTCAGTTTTTAGATGCCAAGACATATCTTATGTTTCTTTTTTCCTTTTAATTGAGCTTAAATTTCTCTTGTCATCCATGGTTCCCAAATCCTGGCATTTCTAGCCTTCATTTTTGCAGGATAGTGCCTGTCCTGCATTTCATTCAACTGGCCTTTAAAAGCCTCCCATATGCCAGATGTGGATTTGCCCTCAAATACCTGCTCCCCATCCACATTCCCCAGTTCCTGTTTAATGTGGATGTAATTGGCCCTTGCCCAATTAAACACCGTCACCCGAGGGCCACTCTTGTCCTTATCCATGACAACCTGAAATCTTATGGAATTATGTTTGCTAAGCCCAAATTGCTCCCCCACTGAAACATCAATCACCTGTAAAGGATTCCCAGTCAATATGGGGGAAGTTAAAGTCTCCTATTGCAACCACCCTGCTACTGGCCTTTGTTTCTGTTGACCTTTTTCTTCCTACCATTACCAGTTTCAGTGCTGTCCTATCTGAATTCCCTTGGACTGAAAATATAGATTAGTTAAATGAAATATAGATAATAGGTAGAAGTCAAATGTAGTTAGGACATTATACTTTAGAATTGAATAAATGGTTACTTTTTATTAACAGGCAAAGAAAGTGCCCAGAAGCCCATGTGCATATATTTCTGCCTCTGATATGGACCATATGGAGATTTCGATTAGGGATGGAATTCACTGGAATTTAAAAACCTTTTAATATACAAAGGTCCTGGTACAGACTGTTACAAAGGACACACCAGATAGCAAGAATCATGATGAATTATTAGTGAAGAATGTTAAAAGCCTTGTTCAAGATACAAGTGACAAAGCACAGGAGCATCCCAAGAAAAACAGAACATTTAAGTTCTGTCTGCTTCACAATTCTAAATTACTTCTCATTAAGAGAAGAAACATTAAAAAGGGTATCATAATATACCAAGGTCAACTTTGCCTGCAAAAGGGTGCAATAATGTGTTATTATTTTAAGGAGGGGGACTCAGTGCAAGCTAATTAATGCAAACACCTCTTGAATCATTATTAATTAATATGAAATCATCAATCAACTTAAATGCAACAGTGCACATCACTCTTACAAGGTTCACCCTTCACTGAACCATAAGAAATGCAGAGAGGTTTTGGCCTTTGAATGACCTCATCATAAACAAGTGAAACTTTAACCTGATCATTCAAGTTTAGAACCTTATTTTATAAAACAGGCACAATAAAATTAAGAAACAAGTAAAAAATAATTTTAGGTATTGCTGTTGGAAAACATTACAGACAGCTATTGACCTTTTTAAAAACCCACTACGTAATAAAGCTTTCCTCAACAATTAAATATTTACCATTAATAAGGAATAATGTAGCCTTATAAGAGAGGAGAAGAGGATAAATAAAGCTGCAAAGAATGATGTACTTCAATTGGGTATATGTATGGGGGGGTTTGACAGAGAAACCTCAGAAGTGCTGAAAAATCTTAAATTACTGCATCTCGACTTATGGACACTTCAGTTGAGGAACTTGGTGCCCAGTTGATCAGAGAGCTAAAGTACTTGGGTGAATTTAAGATAACACTTCGCTTGAAATATTTGATGAGTATTCTGAGATATTTTGATCAGTAAAATTTAAAGGATTGTTTTAATACCAGATTCTATATTAGAATTAAGATTAAGAGGATGATTTTCCAACCTCACCGTGCAGGCGCAGATCACACTAATCCAGGAAAATTGTGTGTGGGCCTAAAATCAGGCTCCGCGCCTGGTGCCAAATGGTTTACATTCACGCCAGATTATTCCAGCTCCAGGAATCTTCTGACCCACACAAACCCAGCAAGAATCACTATGGGCCTCCACTACTGGGGGAGAGGGAGGGGCATGTTGGGGGCCAGGAAGTGGGGCGGGATGGGGAACTGGAATGGGGGGCATGCTGGGGAGCATAAAGGAGGACTCATTGGGAGCAATCCATGTAGGAATGGGGAGGGAGGGTTGGTGTTGTTCATGGGGAGAGGGGCACCCTTTCAAAATGGCACCTGATTGCATCACAGCCGTGTTCACTGTCTGACATGTTTAGGCCATGCCCCTTCCTGAACCAGTGCGCAACTCACCATTTTGCCAAAAAATAACTAAGTGTGGGATGACTGCACCAGGCAGACTGGCGCGGATTGTTCCGGTTCCCAGAATCCCAGCAGCATTCTCTGGGTCCGCCACTATCAATGTGATTTTGTATTGATTTCACACCACACTACCACGAAACCCGCAGCAGGAGTTTGCGGCTAGCAGGACAGGAGTATCCTGCCGGTGTGAGCGGCCAGAGAATTCCGGTCTTAATCATCTTTTGGGAAAATTCTGGCCTCTGTTTCCATCTTGCTATAATCTTTAACATCATGATATATTTTATCCACTGAAAGTGTTCTGGTTCTTTAATACACTTGTAAATAAGTTAGTAAAATATAATGGGTGAATTTTACAAAGAAATTTGAAGTGCTGAATGACTGACAAAACAAGTTTTAGGACTGAGTAACATGATCAGTTTAATGGTGTTGCTACCAAAACAGAGTGTTTTTTTTTTGTGTGGGTCTTTTTAGATGTCGCAGGAGAGATGAGAGTTGGGTGAGAAGCTTAAAATAAATGCTTAAGAATTCAAGGAGCTTTTGAGTCATACTAGTCACAACTTTTCACTGGTTTGTGTGAGGTAAAGATGTTGCTGGGCAAAGAAATATTGGGAAATTGAACCATCGTGTCATGTATTGCGATTTTTCCAACATGTTTATTTAAAATAAGATTCATTTTTCTTGCTTCAATAAATATTTATTCTTTGCGTGAAAAGGTTCATCAGCAGACTCCTGTGAATCATTCAGTCAGATGTGCCATGGTTTCCGAAAAGAGAGTTTGGATCTATCAAGTCAGGTTTTCCCTCTTGCTAAAATCCAAGACCAGAACCCTAAGACATGTCATGATGCCAGACTGGATCTCAACAATTTTTCTCTTTTGGCATAAATGTGAGGAAAGGATACATCCTGCCAGGAATGAATCACTGACAAAGTCGGGATCCTTTATAGTGAAGGCTTTCTAGTCTGTCAGCTTCACTGAACAGGCACTCCCCACTATGCACTTGCCTGGTTGATCCAGGTGAGTTGGACACTGCTCAGGAAAGCCACGTACTGCCAGTTAAAGGCAGAATGTTGAGTTACATTTAAAGTTACTTGCCATAGGTGTATTGTATAACTTACCCGATAACTGCACAGTGGTTCCCGCTTGCCAGCAAAGCCGCATGAGCCAAACCAAGCAGCGAGTGGAATCATGTTGGGTTCCCAATTCAACTCCACTTTTTGGGAGACTTAAACTCTGCCTGCGTCTGGGCCTCCCCTTGGCAGGTAAAACTCTGTCCCTCTGGTCAAGGGACAGAAGCACAAATCAATCTGGATGCTGTTGAACATCCTGTGTGATATATTTAGAAGAATGGTTGGTATTCCATCACTCTCTGATTTGGGATATTAAATGGTGGGACAAATTTCGGCTTCCAGGAGTTGAGTCTCTTACCAGCGTACCCGAAGTCTGTCATGTGTTTTGTCACTGATACGTTGAATGTGGCTGTTGTCATTTAACTTTTGGTTAAGTTCAAGCCATATTCTGTTGATGATAGTGGTGCAACATACAATTAGAAAGAGATGGCTGGACTCCTTCCGTTTTGAGATGGTCATTGGTTGTCACCTGTGTGGCATGAATGTTGTCCAGTTCCTGTTGTGGGATGGCATGGGCTAGTTTATTAAAGGAGGAGCTGCAAGTGAGACTAACATCACGAATCATCAACAAACTTCTGATTCATGCCTGTCAAATTGGAAAAATAAAAATCAAGAATGGAACATATTCTTTGCAACAATTGATCTGATTCATTACATCTAGCATTCATAATACTTCCCCAAAATTTGGGAAGAGATCACCACTTGGAATGGGAAGAGGGGCAATTGCAAAGATGTTTTCAGATGTGTAACAATGTTAGATTCTGAGGTTGTTATTCTAGGTACATATGCCGTACTTGGCATGAAGCCTAAACATCATCAGTGCATCCCTTGCTCTCTCTTTCTCTCCCAAAGGAAGCAGATACATTTTTTTCTTTTAATTGCCAGTGTCTTGAAATTTCTTTTCAAGAAATGTTTTGGGCCACTTCTCTCTCAACTGTCACAATAAATTTCTTGATGTGGTTGCACAAATGCTCATTAACTCGAAAGTTCTAATCGATCTATTTGCAGTTTTGCAAATATGGAATACTTAATTTTTCAATTTGTTTTAGAGGATTGATTTGGGCACGAGATCAAGTTTACAGGGTTCTGCTTGCTTTCTGCACAGATTCCTATGGCACTTTGCAAGTCTTATATTGTAATGGTGTAGGAGGAGGGGGAGGGAGGGGAACAGGTTGGAGGGGTGTGCGTGGGTAAGATACGCTGTCAGAGAGCTGGTGCAGATTTGATGGGCCAAATGGCCTCCTCCTGCACTGTAGTGGCTCTAAAATACTGTACATCAGAAGAGTACAGACTGCCTGTTGGGAAATTGATATCCACTGAGTGACATCTTTTCAATTACAGGAGATTTCTGTTTCAATCTGACTTGTCAGACATATTTTAGTAATCATGAAAACTCCTTGCTCAGTGAATTTGAAAAATATGATTTGCTAAACCAATCTTGCTGGAGCTGGGTTACGGGAGCTCTGTTACAAAGTTTTAACAGCACAGAAACAGGCTTTTGGACCTTACATGGCAAGTTTATACTCCACACAAGCCTCCCCGCACCCTTCTTCATCTAATATTATCAACATACTCTTCTATTCCTTTCTTCTTATGAAATATATCCACCTTCCCCTTAAATACATCTATGAATTTCCTATTGTAATTATTAGTGATGATCTTATATTTATGGCCCTAGGTTTTGATCTCTCCTACAAGTGGAAATGTTTGTTCTGCATGAACTCTTCCAAGCCCTTTCATAAACTTACAGCTCCTGTCAGATCACCTCTGTGTTGTCTCTTTTCTGGAGAAAAAGGCCTGAGCTTGTTCAGTGATCCCTGATAGATACAATGGCTGGGGTTTTCTTGCCCAGCCCAACAGTGGGATCTTCCAGTCCCACTGAAGGCTTTCCCCTATGATGGGTTTCCTGGTAGTATGGCTGTTGACTTTGGCAGGACTGGATTGCCAATGGCAAACCACCTTTGACACGAAGTCACCCAGGACTGGAAAATCCTGGGCAACTTCTCAATTCTAATGTTAGTGAATCCCTTTTTCCATTTTCTCCAGCACCTCTACATCCATTTGATGAAATGATGACCAGAACTGTGTGTGCATCACTCCAAGTATGGCCTAGCTCTATCCTAGGTTCTATATGTTTGACATATCTTCTATTTTTTAATTCTAGCCCTCTCGGAAGAAATCGCAAGGCTTTGTTTGCTGATTTTTATGACTATATTACTATACTTAATAATTTGCAAGTCTGTCCCACCAGGTCCCTCTACTCCCCTACCCACTAAGATATTTACTTTCCAAGGAGTTTGTGGCCTCCATATTTTTCCGGCTACAATGTCCTGCCTCACAGATATCTATGTTGAAGTTAATTTGCCTATTATAAACCTATTTTGCAATTTTATTATTTTACCCGTATTTGTTGGTGTTCTCTTGTATTATTATATCCACAATTGCACTTTTGATTCCAGAATCCAAATTAAATTTGGAAATGATGATCCTAGCACCAAAGCTTTTAGAACACTACTTCTCATCTTTGACTCGTCTGATTAAGTGACTTCAACCTACTTTTTGCCTTCTGCCTCATAGCCAGCTTGCTTTCAATTCTGATACATATCCGTTAACCCCATGCATTCTGGTCTTAGCTATGAAAGTACATTTGAAAATCCAAATATATTTACTATATATACTGAACCATAGAATCCTTACAGCAAAGAAAGAGACCAACTGGCCCATTGGGTCTGCATCAACTCCCCGAAAGAGTTTCTCACACAGGCCCTCTCCTCTATTGTATCCCCGTAACACCATGCATTTACCATAGCTAATCCACTTGACCTTCGTATCCTTGTATATTAAGGGTCAATTTAGCCTGGCCAATCTACCTAATCTGCACACCTTTGGACTGAGAAAGGAAACTGGAGCACCTGGACACAGACACAAGGAGAATGTGCCAACTCCACCTGACAGTTTCCCAAGGCTGGAATTGAACCTAGGTCCCTGGTTCTGTGAGACAGCATTGCCACTGTACCGCCCCTTTTTGTTAATTGCCCTTTTTGTTAATACTTCAAATAATTCAATGAGGTAATTGAATGCTGACAGCTTCTCATTTCCACCATTTGTACACATCTTAAACAATTTTTCCAAATGGCATTTGTTCTTTGCAGATGATATATTACTGAAGTTTACAGAGCAAAACTGACAGCAGCGTGGGAAAAAATGGTAATGTTGCTTAACAGTACAAAAAAACGAGTGACAGGGGTATAAGTTACAGATAAAAATTTTATCTACTATATCTATAACTTAAAGTAATTACTTGAAAGATTAAAAAATGAACAAATTGACAAAGTGCTTTGATTAATTAATTAGAAGTAAATAAACCAAAATTATGCTGTGATGCTAGTGTGGGTGGTGTGTCAGAACTACAGCATGTAGGAGTTTGTGGAGAACATTGACATCCCATAGAATCACATCTGCATATCAAGGAAATTCAGTTCAGAATTGTTGATCTGAAATCTCAAGTACAGACATTATAATGCATCAGGAAGGAGGGGAGTTAATGGATACTTTGATCCAGGAGGTAGTCACACCCCTTAGCTTAGAACATAAGAACATAAGAAATAGGAGCAGGAGTAGGCCAACTAGCCCTTCGAGCCTGCCCCGCCATTCAATAAGATCATGGCTGATCTGTCGTGGCCCAGTTCCACATTCCCGCCCTCTCCCCATAACCCTTAATCCCCTCACTTATCAAAAACCCATCAACCCGCGTTTTAAAAATATTTAGCGAGGCAGCCTCCACCACCTCAATGGGCAGAGAATTCCAGAGATTCATCACCCTTTGAGTGAAGAAGTTCCTCCTCAACTCCGTTCTAAACTGCCCCCCCCCTTTATCTTGAGGCTGTGCCCCATAGTCCTACTGTGGAAATGGTACTGATCTGATGACAGTCAGAGACAGCAGGTAGTGACTCCTCCTATGAAGAACCTGAAAGTAGTTGATGATCTCCACAAATAGTACTGGCTGTGTGTCTGTCCTGCTGCAGAATGCTTGTTTAGGTGTGAAAGTATTAAAATAAGATGTTATTGGAGCACTGGGATCCAAAATAATAGTGCTAACATCAATTCAAGTGTTACACGCTGATTAACATCAAGGTCTGCATATGCTATGTACTTCTGATGGTTGTTCACTGTGTATGTACAAATGCCCACACTAAATGATATCCAGCTAGACTCAAACCAGAAGTGTGCGCATGCAATGTGAACGCAATTTTAGACCTCTAAGACTGATCAGTAGTACCCTACTCTGCAGCCATAAAATTTCAAGAAATAAACGAGAGAATATCAATTAAGTGATATGTAATAAAGATTGAAGAAGACATGAAAAAAAGAAAATGATAGAAAAACTCAACAGATCTGGCAGCGTCTGTGGAGAGAGAAAACTAATTAAAGTTTCATGTTCATATGACTCTTCCTCAGAGCTGGAGAAGTAGAAATGAGATGTACTGTTAATGAAAGGAGGTGAAGCAGGTTGAGGAAAACAGAAGGTCAGGGATAGGTGGGAGCTCAGGAGAGATTTGACAAGAATGTGATAGATACAAGACAATGGGAGTGTTAATGGTAGTGTTGAAGACCATGGCAGGCGTTAGTAGTAGCATAGAGACCAGTAGCAGAATGTGTTAATAGCAGAACAAGGGTCAGCGGACTCTGAAAAAAAAAGCTTAAGAACTACTTAATGATTGGCCCTATGTGGGGAGCAAGGTGGGAAAAAATATCAAAGTGAAGGGCAGAGTTCATGGTGTGAAGTTGTTGAACTCAATGTTAAGTCCAGAAATTTTAAATTACATATCTGGAGGATGAAGTGCTGTTCTTTCTGTTTGTGTTGGGCTTCACTGGAACATTGTAACTTGCCAAGGACAACAATTTGGGCATGAGAGCAAGATTATGAATCAAAATGGTAAGTGACAGGAAGGTCAGGGTCATACTTGTCGACTGAAGCAATAAAAGAAGCGGACATAAAAAATGGCAAAAGTATTTTATTTCAAATCCCCAATACTATTTAACTTCTTAAGGAATGAGACTTCATTTTCAGAGCCAGAAATGTGATATAGTTGTAATGGTTGTTAATCATGCCATTTAAAAGCTTATTTATTTCTGAATGCACTATCCCCACCTTTTCTGTATTTTCAATGGAGAACGAATGTGCAACAAACTCAGCATAATGGTATTACATTGTTTTCAGTGCTGAGTCTACTGACGAGAACTATTACCGTGGATCCTGTGGAGAAATGGGATATATCTATAGCAACCTCTGGATTTCCATGTTTATGTGCAGATGTTAGAAATTAGTGCCTGATTTATTCCATTAAAATGGGGAGCACTTTTAGCCTCACCATTACTATTTAGACAAAACCTGAGCCAACATGTATCTGGATCTCATGGGCAAGATTTGCCCTGTGAGCTTCAGAACTCCACAATGGTCAGAAGCCCACATTATGAGCATGTTTTTATAGACTATTGGGACAGATTGAGGCAGGTAGAGGGGGGGAGGGGTTGTATAATTGGCTGCCATGCCAGAACCTATCCATCCACCATCCATCTTGATGCAATTTTACTAGTTGCAGGGGGAGTGTAGGGAGTCTCGCTT
This sequence comes from Carcharhinus amblyrhynchos, assembly GCF_965287045.1. Taxonomy (NCBI): domain Eukaryota; kingdom Metazoa; phylum Chordata; class Chondrichthyes; order Carcharhiniformes; family Carcharhinidae; genus Carcharhinus; species Carcharhinus amblyrhynchos. The sequence goes on from NC_137333.1 coordinate 56,407,993, forward strand.
ATCTGTGAGCCAGTTGAGGTCCTTAAATATCCAATGAAACCAGCCCCTCCTAACAATCCAGCCTGTTGGAGGGAACAGTCCTCTAATTTATCCCAAATTGATCAGTTTTTTAAAAAATTATTCATTTTAAGGGATGTGGGCATCACTGGCTGTGCCAGCATTTATTGCCCATCCCTAACTGCCCTCCATTTCAGATGGCATTTGAAAGTCAACCACATAGATGTGGATTAGGAGTCACATGCGGCTAATGGTTTCATTTCATCATTAGACTTTTCATTCCAATTTTTTATTGAATTAAAATTTCACCATCTGCCATGAGTGGGATTTGAATTCAGGTCTCCAGAGCATTATCCTGAATCGATGGATTACTAGTCACTGCCTCCACTTAATGACTTGAGGGCAAACTTGCTGTCCAGTTGAGGAAATTATCTGGCTTAGAAGCAGCAGCAGAATGCCAACTAAGTAAATGAGGCATCTTCTTTCTGACATCTAAAATTCTTAAATAAAAAATTCTTAGCAACTAGGTGAGCACTGGTGACTGTTAAATGGCCCCATTTTGGGTGGCTGGAAACTTCATGCCTGCCCACCAATAGAAACCTGGCCTTCTCCAATAAAGATTGCATTTGAAGAGCTTCTGTTCTCCAATGCTTTCTACTTCATCTGGAGAAGGACTTACTTTATGTTGCACACTGTTTTCTCCTGCATAATGAACAAGAGTTGGGAAGTGGCTGCTAAAGAAGGAAAGTGAATGTGTGGAGCTTCTGTGCACAAATGATGTGCTGAAAGGGGGAGGTAAGTTTCAAGTGGGATGGGCAGGTGTTGAATGAAATCAAACAACTGGAGTACAAAGTGCCGAAAGACTTGTGTAATTGTTACTATGGAGAACAAAATACTGTTAGCTTCTCCTGACAAGGTAGGAGCAAAGAATTCTGATGGAATGTCATCAATCTGATTGTTTATTCTATTTCTTCCACACATGCTGCCTGAGTATTTCCAGCACTGATGTGGAGATGCTGGCGTTGGACTGGGGTAAACACAGTAAAACGTCTCACAACACCAGGTTAAAGTCCAACCAGTTTATTTGATAGTAAACCCACAAGCTTTCAGAAGCACTGTTCAGTGTTTTCAAAATGGAACAGTGTTTCTGAAAGCTTGTGGGTTTCCTATCAAATAAACTGGTTGGACTTTAACCTGGTGTTGTGAGAGTTTTTACTGTATTTCCAGCATTGTCAGCTTTTATTTGACAAGAGTTGTGTGTGTTTGGAAAGGAAATCAGGAATGGCACAGTGTGTCCTTCTGCTCATTGATGGTGAAAAATCTGATGCAGGGGAGGGAAGTGTCCATACTGCTGAGGGAGGAAGTGGTTGAGAACAGTTGGCTGATCCTTTTGAGACAGATGGAGAAAGAAAGAGTTCTTCTTATCCTTCTGCTTTTGGCAAGCCAATGAAGCGTTTCCTATATTGAATTTAGATTCTGGAGGAAATACTCTTGCTACCTCTCTCCAAACCTGGGCCTGGTGTATTTAATATCGATGATGCCTTTCCTGGTCCTCCCCTCCTCCACTAAGCTGTGCAGGGACACATCTGAGGACCTGTATTCATCTATTTGTTTCTAACAAATTGGGACTAAGTTAATGCAACTTACCTACATTAATGTTTTAAATAGGTTTCTGGAAGAACAGGTCCAAAACCTGATCAGTTTAAGTCCATGTACACTTCTTCTCTCCTACCAACTCACTGTCCCTCCACCCTTCATATATCTGTCAGGTCATTTTTATATGACCTTGGCTTCATTTTGGACGGATGTTTTGTCAGTTCTCATCTTGTCACATAAGGTCAAGACTGCCTGATGGCTATTTAGCTTCTTGACAGATTTTTAAAAATAAAAACAGTCTTGTATAACATTTAAATGACATTTAGAAATATACGTGAACATTACCTTGAATTTTATATTGAGGTTAGAATAAGCCAAAAGCATTTTAGTTGTAATTTTGTATTTTAGTAATGTGGAAAATTCCATAGTGCCTACTTGAATGTATTTTGATAGAACAGTAAGTTTCAGCAAATCTTTATTTCTTCACCACTGCGGATAATTTGCTAGTAATCTCAAGCCTACTTTAAATGAAATGAGTAAGAAGTCTCACAACGCCAGGTTAAAGTCCAACTCCTGATACGCTGCAAAAAAAAAGGATGTCCCGAGGCATGGTACATTGGGGAGACCATGCAGATGCTATGACAACGGATGAATGAACACCACTCGACAATCACCAGGAAAGACTGTTCTCTTCCAGTTGGCAAACACTTCAGCAGTCACGAACATTCGGCCTCTGATCTTCGGGCAAGCATTCTCCAAGGCAGCCTTCATGACACACAACTGAGTAGAGACTGATAGCCACGTTCTGCACAATGAGGACGGCCTCAACTGGGATTTGGGTTTATGTCACACTATTTGTAATCCCCATGACTTGCCTAGGCTTGCAACATCTCACTAACTGTCCTGTCTGGAGACAATACACATCTTCTTAACCTATGCTTAATGCTATCTCCATTCACATTATTTGCATCTTTAAGACTTGATTAGCTGTAAAAACTCGCATTCTAATCAGTATGCTGTAAACTGAGTGTGTGTCTTTATATGCCCTGTTTGTGATCAGAACTCCCCACTCACCTGATGAAGGGGCAGAGCCCCGAAAGCTAGTGGCGCTTGCTACCAAATAAACCTCCTGGACTTTAACCTGGCGTTGTGAGATTTCTTACTGTGTTTACCCCAATCCAACACCAACATCTCCACATCTTAACTGAAATGAGGCACCCCTGTATAAATGGGGATTGACAAGATTGAATATTTCCAGAACAGACGTTGGATAGAACATCAAATCCTGGAGGAAATGCAAGAGGCTGTGTCGCAAAGTACTGAAGAAAATTATTTACTGAATACAATAGTAAACTGAAATATTAATTGCCAAAGCTTCTGAAGATCCTGACCATTAGTATATTATTCATTTTAAAGCTGTCAACAGATTCATTCAGATTTTTAGAATTGACTATTTGTCCAATGAGACACTTTTATTGTTGGAGTTTTATTTACATAGTGAAGAGCAAGGATATCTATATAGTGAAGAGCAAGAAAGCTGAAAGATGCCGGAGAGTTAGCAAGTCATGCACTATCTCGCTCATGAAGAAATGCTGAAATAGGCCCAGTATGTTTTGCATGAATAAACACTTTAGTTGCCGCAATGAAATTCTGGAACTATGCACTCATTCATTTGCATTCGTTTTGAAAATTCACCAGTGAATATGTTGCTGGACTGGTAATGAATGGAAGATCAGGAGAGAGGAGAGTGGCAGCTGGGGAGTTTGAATTTAATTAATTGGATAAATCTGGTACAAAAAGCTAGCATCAGGAATAGTGTCAGAAGCAATAACAGCAAAGAAGATATGTAATTAGTTCAAGATTTTAGAGGAATCCAATTGTTTCTAAAAAGGTTTTGAAAATACCTGTAAAGGGTTTGTAATATGATTTGGGGAATAAGAAATGCTGGTCCATGTAACCTGGTGATGTTTGACCTGAAAGCAGTGCTGACAGGAAAGAAGATACAGAAGTCGTTTGCCCAGACAGGAAGAAGACAGGAGAGTCAGAGGCAGTAGGTGATCAGCAAACCAAGGCAGAGAACTGGATTCCTGAACAGTCAAAAGCTGTTTAGAACTACCACCACTGTTTATTTCATGTCTATCTGATAGAATTCCATATTGGTTACATCATGTGAAGCCACAGGCAGTTCTGGTAGATCCACATTATCTGGATGAACAGAAGCTGAGTGGAGAAGGTTATCATAGCATTCTCGTGGTGCAAAAGGGGGCCATTCAGCCTGTTGAGCCTGCACTGATAACAATCCCACCCAGGTGCTAACCCCATAACCCCATGTATTTACTCTGTCAGTCCCCCTGACACTAAGGTGCAATGAAGCATGGCCAATCCACCTAACGCGCACATCTTTGGAGTGTGGGAGGAAACCGGAGCACCCGGAGGAAGCACAATGCAGACCTTGGGAGAATGTGCAAACTCCACACACACACAGACAGTTACTGAAGGCTGGAATTGGGAACCCCAGGACGCATGAACATTTCAGGGTGCCTGATAATATCACAATTAGGAAAGCAATTAACCCTCGTTCAAAATACTCCCAGCCCGCTTGGTCCTTAAAATGAGCATTGCACGAAAAGGTAGAATGTTACCAGCACATAGGGCACCATGGAGGAGAATCCAGATTATCACAAGGCAATCTCAAGCTGCTATCACCTTGAAGATGCAACTGGAGACTGCACCATTCTGACATGGGCCAACTGGCAGATAATTATACCCTACAAGAACACTGGCAAGATGACAATGGTGGGGGCACACGAGGACAGCAGCTTCATGCTCCATGGAGCCACTGCCATTCTCCTCAAGCAATGCCTCAACAATCTGAACAATCTATTAGAGGGTAGATTGCTGGACTGCTATGATAAAGAGCAACTTCTGTGAACAGTTATATCCACTGCCACGATTGCAGCAATCTGAACTTGCATGGCAGCACTCTGAGTTTCCACTGCAGCACTCAGACTTCAAGTGGCTTCTGCATGTGCGCCAATGCAAACTTGTGATATTGTCCGTCCATCTAAGATTGTATCATCACTGAATCCACAAATGTGCTAATGGAATTGGCCATCACCTTCATCCTGAAAATGATAAGCTCCAAACTCGAATCCCTCTGGCAGGTTGGTGCCAGACTCCTCACTGCCCCTTGAATTAACTGCAGTTTTCTAATGCATCAGAAATATCATCATTTTAGTACACCCCAATAATCAGAATAGAAAGTGCAGTGTGAGAATGATTAGGTACAAGGATATTGTCATCTTTAATTGATTGAGTTTTGCCTTTGGTTATAGCTTCGACAATTGCTGTTTGAATAATCCTCAGCACCTCCATGGGCAACAACATGTCACTTTCCTTGGTGCAATCTCTTTGGCTGATGTGGCTATCATGATTGAAAAACTGGCAGTATGTGCAAGCCATGAATGTGAATGAGGCGAACAAGAATGCTGGGCCCTATTTTACCATTTTGATTCTAAGTGCTGTGTGGACTTGAAACTGGGGATGTTTCATATCCAAATTTTAGACCCATTCTCAGGCGCCCCCATACACATTTTGCCTGAAAAATTACTTACTTGGCGAAAAACTGCAGCAGGCGGCGGTGCAGAGGGACCTCGGGGTCCTTGTGCATAAGTTGCAAAAACCCAGCCTACAGGTGCAGCAGGTGGGATGCTGGCCTTCGTAGCGAGGGGGATTGAATATAAAAGTAGGGAGGTCTTGCTGCAGCTGTATAGGACACTGGTGAGGCCACAGCTGGAGTACTGTGTGCAGTTTTGGTCGCCGCACTTACACAAGGATATTTTGGCCTTGGAGGAAGTGCAGAGAAGGTTTACTAGGCTGATACTGGAGTTGGGGCGGGTTGAGCTATGAGGAGAGGCTGGATAAACTAGGCTTGTACTCGTTAGAGTTTAGAAGAATGAGGGGAGATCTCATTGAGACGTATAAGATGATGAATGGGATGGATAGGATAGAGGTGGGGAGGCTCTTCCCGCTCAGAAAGGACAGTAGGACTAGAGGGCACAGCCTCAAGATAAAGGGGGGGGGCGGTTTAGAACGGAGTTGAGGAGGAACTTCTTCACTCAAAAGATGGTGAATCCCTGGAATTCTCTGCCCGTTGAAGTGGTGGAGGCTACCTCGCTAAATATTTTTAAGACACGGGTTGATAGGTTTTTGATAGGCAAGGGGATTAAGGGTTATGGGGAGAGGGCGGGAATGTGGAACTGAGACACGACAGATCAGCCATGATCTTATTGAATGGCGGGGCAGGCTCGAAGGGCTAGATGGCCTACTCCTGCTCCTATTTCTTTCTTATGTTCTTATGTAAAAGATATCAGCAATTCTGAATCATGCTGCACAAGCCTGTGGGTGAGGCTTTAATGCATCTGAAATCCTGCAGTTCTGTTTGGTGTCTCCAACTGTGCATGCGCAGAGAAAAAAGTATTGATAGAATGCGGCTCCCCGCCATATCCTCCTGGGCCGGATAATGCATTCCCTGGCCCCCACAGAAACAGCCCCACCCGCACAACATTACTGACCTGCCTTATCCCCCAATACCCTCCGCCACCCAGAAAATCGCAGGCCCTCCCGTCTCTATCCCCCCACTGATCTCAAGCAGAATGGCAGCGGATCCCCCCTCCCCCTCACTCATCTCAGGCAGAATAGCAGCAGAACCCCCCTTCCTCACCACCAATCACAGGCAGAGTGGCAGCAGAACCCCTCTTCCCCTCACTAATCTCAGGCACAGTGGCAGCAGACCCTCCCTTCTCTGTTCCACTGATCTCAGGCAGAGTGGCAGTGGACCCTCCATCCCACCTCCCCCAACTCGTCTCAGGCAGAGTGGCAGAGGCCCACCCCCTTCTTTCTCATTGATCTCAAGCAGAGTGGCAGTAGACACCCTTTCCCTCACTGATCCCAGGCAGAGTGGCAGCAGGCCCCACCCTTCTCCCTCATTGATCCCAGGCAGAGTGGCAGCAGACCCCCCCCCTTCCCCTCACTGATCTCAGGCAGAGTGGCAGCAGACCCCCCCTTCCCCTCACTGATCTCAGGCAGAGTGGCAGAGGACTCCACCTTCCCCTCTCCCACCTCCCATCGATCTCAAGCAGAGATCTGTTGCGCCCACATCCCCCCTATCACCAATCTCAAACAGAGAGGGGCCGGACACTCACCTCTTCACTAACTGGAGCGCCCGAATCAGACTTTTGTGGAGCATGTCTGTTTCGCATTGATCCTGAGTGGGCCAACACGGTGACAAAGGGGAAAGTGCCGGTAAGGTTGGGCGCGCAACCTATTAAGTCAATTTAAATGCACGCAAATGCATTTAAATTGCTGTCTGTCCATTTTGGTTGTGGCCATTTGGTCGTGGCCATTTTCAGGCCTTGGTAAGGGGGAACTGGTGCAGAAGCGGACGCAGCTCGTGCTACTTGGCTCACACCCGACTTTACCAAGTTTTCGTGACCGAAAGGGGTGCAACTTGAAGGTGAGATCGGGCCCGTTAAGTCTGAAGTAAGGCTGCAGCAAATGAATGTCAGGTGTGAGTCTCAATTGGTCGAGAGTAGTCCTTATTTTGCAGTCAGTGCTGAAGCAACAGTGCTCCGCACTGATTTCAGAGACAGCTGTCCAGAAAGATATGTGGGTTAGGTTGATTGGCCATGCTAAAAAAGTTGTCCATTGTGTCCTGAGATACGTAGGTTAGAAGGATTAGTGGGTAAATATGTAGGGATATGGGGGTAGGGCCTAGGTGGGATTGTGATTGGTGCAGACTCGATGGGCCGATTGGCCTCTCAGTACTGTAGCGTTTCTATGATTCTGCGTTTCAATGGCTCTATGTTTCTATGAAAGATCTGATGATTTCTTTGAGTTGGATTCTACTTTCCTGATATCAGTTTGAATCTGGCTTCAATTCAAGGAAATCCCCAGGTCTTCAGCAGGGTTAGCAGCCAATCACATTGAATATTCAAACCAGGAAGTGAAATATGCTGTTGGGTGGGATATTCCAGCCACACATTCCCCAAGGCTGGAAATTCCCGCCAGAGGTTAATGGACTTTTAAATGGTCGACCATATTTTCTGTCCTGCCTGTTAGAATTACTGCGGTGAGTGGGTTGGGGAAATTCCACCTATTATTTCTCACTCTTAATTAAAATTTTACAGCAAGTGAAAATGTGGGGCATGCATGTGATGTCAAAGTGGAAATTGAAATAGCATAAACATATTTTGAAAAACTTTTAAAAAATTATTTTTGCTTACGTAATGAAGATATGTCAGGTATGAAATTAACTTTAAGGATAGTGGGACTGCTAAGCAGTAATTATGCATTGAATATATCACTTAAAAATCTGAACCTCATTCAGCAAGGAGCTACCATTTCAAAGGTAGTTACAGCTTGACTAATTGTGTTAAAGGGCAAGCTCTCATCAGTTCAGTAATTCCCACTTGATTGCAGTCTTGGGGTCTTCAGCAGTGCACGTACCGAGGAAGTATAAAATCACAGACAGCAATTACTGATTTACTGCACATGTGCGGACATCAAAAGTTGCCGTCCATTTCAGAGGAGTAATGATGGTGATTACTGACAGCTTTGCTGTCATTGCTACAGAAAACGCAGGTCATTGTTGGTAGGTGACTGATTGGGCTGTGGTTAATTGAGGATTGTCACGAGACCCGTTTCACAGTTGGTGCCACATAGGTTTTGAGGATGCACTCATTGATCGTGACTTCTTGTGAAAGCATTAAGCTTCCAAGTCATAAGACCATAAGATATAGGAACAGAATTAGGCCACTTGAGCCCATTGAGTCTGCTCCACCATTCAATCATGGCTGATTTTTTTCTCATCCCCATTCTCCTGCCTTTTCCCCATAACCTCTGATCCCCTTATCAACCAAGAACCTATCTATCTCTGTCTTCCTGCGGCAAAGAGCTTCACAGATTCACCACTCTTTAGCTGAAGAAATTCCTCATCATTTCTGCTTTAAAGGTCGTCCCTTTAGCCTGAATTTGTGCCCTCTGATTTTCTTACTGGTGGAAACATCCTCACCACATCCATTCTATCCAGGCCTCGTAATATCCTGTAAGTTTCAATAAGATCCCCCTCATCCTTCTAAACTCCAACAAGTACAGACCCAGAGCCCTTAACTGTTCCACATATGACAAGCTCTTCATTCCAGGAATCATTCCTGTGAACCTCCCCTGGACCCCTTCCAAGGCCAGCACATCCTTCCTTAGATATGGGGTCCAAAGCTGCACTCAATATTCCAAGTGGGGTCCAAATGTACTCAGAAGTACATCCCTGCTTTTGTATTCTAGCCCTCTTGACATGAATGCGAACATTGCATTTGCCTTTCCAACTGCCAACTGAACTACGTGTTAATCTGAAGAGAATCTTGAACAATGAACAAAGAAACCTTTGTGTTTCTGATTTCCTAAGCATTTCCCTATTTAGAAAAGAGTCTATGCCTCCATCCCTCCTTCCAAAGTGCGTAATCTCACACTTTTCCACATTGTATTCCATCTGCCACTTCTTTCCCCACTTTCTTAACCTGTCCGAGTCCTTGTGCTGCCCACCTGCTTCCTCAATACCACCTGTCCCTCTACATATCTTTGTATCATCTGTAAAGTTAGCAACAGTGCCTTCAGTTCCTTCTTCCACATCATTAATGTATATTGTGAAAAGTTGTGGTCCCAGCACTGACCCCTGAGGCCCACCGCTAGTCACCGGCTGCCATCCTGAAAAAGACCCCTTTATTCACACACTCTGCCTTCTGCCAGTCACCCAATCTCTATCCATGCCAGGTTCTTACCCTTAATACCATGGGCACTTAACTTACTTAACAGTCTCCTTTGCGGCACCTTGTCAAAGGCTTTCTGGAAATCTAAATAAATTATGTCCACTGGCTCTCCTTTATCTAACTTCCTTATTACTTCCTTAAAAAACTCTAACAGATTTGACTCAATTCTATTTTATCATGCACTTCTTCTTAATAATGGACTCTAAAATCTTGGCCAATGATCGAAGTCAGGCTAACTGGCCTATAATTTACCATCTGCTGCCTCCCTCCCTTCTTAAATAGCAGTGTTACATTTGCTGCTTTTTAGTCCTCTGATACCCTCCCTGCTCCAGTGATTCCTGATTCCTGCCTCCACAATTTCCTCAGCTACCTCTTTTAGAACCCTGGGGTGTAATCCATCTGGTCCATATGATCTATCCACCTTCAGACCTTTCAGTTTCCCCAAAACATTCTCCTTAGCGCCGGCCACTACACTCAGCTGTGCCCCTGGCTGTCTTGGAGGTCTGGCATTCCACTGGTGTCTTCCACCATGAGATGCTCTGCCATTGCTTTGTTTCCTATTATTACTTTTCCAGCCTCAGTTTCCAGTGGTCCAGTGGCTATTTTTGCCTCTCTCTTGCCTATTATATATTGAAAAAAAGAACTCTTTCCATCTTCTTTTATATTATTTGGTAACTTACACTCATATTTCATTTTCTCTCCCTCTATTGCTTTTTTAGTTGTCCTCTGCTTGCTTTTAAAGGCTTCCCAATCCTCTGGCTTCCCATTAATCCTTGCCACTTTGTATGCTTGCTCAGGTCCTCAGGGCTTGACTCCTAATCTCCATTAGTATCTGCTCCCACAGCCTTTTAAGGGTAGATTTATAGGTCTGCCTGGCTCCCTGCAAATATCGGACATCTCTCCTACTTTCCAACTCTTCCCCAGTGCAGCGTTCAAAACCTTGGAAGCTATTTTTTCCCATGTGTTGCCATTCACTGCAAGATCAGATTCACTCCAGCACCAACTCCAGACATGATGTACCTCTCTTTTAAAAGGTGCAATCTGGATTTAAGTGCTGGCTAGCTTTAAGTGTTGCTAAGAATTTATAATTTTGGAACCCTGCTGATACATTCAGCTAATGAATGGCACAGTTAGTGTTGGCTGCACACAGCAATCAGTCTAATCAGCAGGCAGCATAAAGTTGCAATGTAGGCAGCACACTAATCAACAAGTTTGGGTTAATCACGCATTGTGCTTTCCATGTTCATTTTTGAGAGCTATCTAATTTACAACCCCCCCCCATCCCCCAACACCATCAAGTTCTACAAACACGAGTTATTTATTATCCCAGTAAATGGTGGTGATTGCTGTCATTTTTGAACATTAAAAGATATTGCTTCTAATAGTTACCTGATGTTCTGTAGACTTTGTGTATGCACATATATCATTTTAGTGAGATAAGGTTGCTGTAGTGAAGAATATTACTGCAGGGACATTCAGTAGAGAGCAAGATGTCACATTTCACCTTGCACACAGATGAATAGATCTCCAACGAAGCACATCTTCTGTCACAAAGTGAAAGAAATCCAATGAGAAGAAAATTAGGGTTACAGTCTGTATATTTCAAAGTAATAGTTATCAGGATATTGAATTCTATAAAAGGGAAAATTTGAAAATGATGAAGCACGCTCAGCAAGGAAACTAACACTTTTCAAAGGCGAAAGGCCATTTCACGGATGTGTCATCAAGTTGATGGCATTGAATCACCAGAAAAAAACATAAATATGTACAAAGTATAACTTAGAGAGTGATTCCTTAAGTGGATTTCAATTGGGCTTAATGTCTGAATGAAAGGACCTAGGTAAAAGGAATTAGCTGTCACTCTGGTAGTCTATTGGATTTAGCCAATGTTGTGCATTGTGAGCTGCAGTCTGAATTTAATTGTAATGCTATGAAGAGCTGCCAAATTCAGACAAAATGCCTTATCCACCACACAAGTTGGATGGAACTAAAAATGGAAAATAAACATTATTATTTACTTGCTGCATCCAATCTCACCTAGCGAAAAAGTAGTTTTAGTGGGGTTTTGCAAGCGGGTACGGAACTATTCCCTTGTTGGCAACGAGCGGAGTAAAGTAAAGGATATTTTAGGCATCCAATTGCTAAAATGAAAACCCGACATTGAATGTAACCAAGGTTGCCAACATGTAAAAGCATAACATAATTACAGCTGAGAAGACCAGCTCTTCATTTTGTGAGAAAGGAAGGTCAGGTATATGGAGTTGGAGCTCCATGAACAAGAGAATGCCTAATTCTATTTGGTTGTGTGGGGTTGGACTGGAGACCCAGAGCATGTGTTTATAGAAAACTCTGAGGCATTTCTTTCATAACTAAAATTCAAAGATTAATGTTAACTTAGCTATTTCTTTTGGACATTGAAGGATTTATTGTATAATTTTGCACTTACTGTTGTTTTTTGCAAACATTGACTTTATGATGAATTTAAACTGTCAAGTCCTGTAAGGAAACCTGTAACTACTGAATAAAATAAAGTTAAAAGTAAGGAAAAATTATATTTTTGTCAGATTCATGCAAATTCTGTGCTCATTAAAAAAAAACATGTTTTGCAGAGTTGTAAAATGATAAAGATCCTGACATTTAGATTTTAGAACAACAAAGGACAAATCAAGAAGAACTTCTGGAACACAGGTAGTGAGATCGAGATTACATCTGATCTGTAGGATACTTGTAATTCTGCATTATATTGATAAAGGAGATATTACTTTTTTCAAAATAATTTGTAAATAGTACATCTAGATTAAATTAGTTTATGGTGAAAGGACAGTCTTTGTTGAAATGTTGAACCGCAGAATCTAGTCAAACCATAACACACTGTCATGGGGCTGTCACAATGATTTTTTTTGTTGTAGTTAAAACTATCATTCCCCTCAAGTAGCCAAACAAATTTATAGAGTGGATTAAGATAATTTATTAAAGACTATAGCTATAGGACTCCAACAAAGGTCATCAGGGCTCATTGGAGTACAGAATTCAGAAATACACAAGCAGTTATAGTTTCAAATTTGATTACAATTAATTAGCACATACCAATCAAGGCATAGAAGTTCTCTGTCCACTCAGTTATTGATTATGGTTACAACATCCATACATAAGGATATAGTGTCCAATTATGACTTCGAATGTTATATCATCAAGCAATGATAGCTATATGTTATAATCAATGTTATGTCAACCTCCCTTTCCTTGTTTTAATCGGCAAACATGAGCTGCAGCTGCACTTTGTTCAATTAAATTGTCCTGGACTCCTATCTGGGTCTGCTTTAATCAAGATCTGTGGTTTGCACATAGCTTTCCTTGTGTGAATCAGATTCAACTTGCAGCTTATGTGATTTTTAAACTTGTGTTCTTATTAACCCTTTCACACATGGTCACTGAACAAGACATAGTAAGATTAAAGTGGCTAGAATCATGAAAGCTAAATGGCTAAAAAAGAGTTGTGAAATCCTGAAGTCAGAATGTTTAATATCTCATTCAACGTCTGGTGCATGTTTTTTTAACCTAAATTGTTCCAGAATTGATTGGAGACAGATTCTGATTTTGTGAATGGACTCAGTCGTAGTAAATGGAGTCAATTACATGGAAGCTTGAAAGTTCATCACATAGAGCAATCAGTACCCTTGCCTTTCTTTGCCACATACCTCAGTCGCATCCATTATTTATACTTCAGCCCAGACTGAAAAGGGAAAAAAAGTTAATCACACTATTTACCTAATTAAAAGTTTAATTAGGGTAAAGCCTGCAAGGTTTCACTTTGCTCACTTCAATCAGATGCTCTCTAATGAATCCTTCATTATCTTCTTGCTATAACCAGGTCATCCTGGTTCATCATTTTTCACTGCTGCTTCTCTTCCTGTAATCCTGGAATCAGGGACTCATTTGGGAAGCATAGCTGTGTTTTCCAAGGTACAAGTGTTATTAACAAATGAACAATCGAAAAGTAGCACATCTTTACGTAGCTGTAATCGCGATACAAAATGTTTAATTGCCAATGTAATTATGTGTCTTTGTAGTTTATCTCAAAGCAATTGTTATTTGTCACAATAGAAAGAAATAACAAACATTTAATTATGTTATTCCAAATGATGGTGACACTTGCAAAAAAAAATTATTTAGCCAGAAGAAAAGTAACTTGAGATTTTATCAGGTACCTTTATCAGGTACATTGCTGTTCACAATTTTGTTTTGTTTGGTTTTGCCTTTCTTAAAACATCACCTTTCATGGTAAGAAAGTATATAGTGCTGGACCCTGTCCTTTACACTTGTCCTTCTGTCCCTGCAGAAACTCAAAGAAACAACATGGAGTTCTTTTGTAAATTGCATCATGCTAAATTTCTGGGGTCCATGCTATCATGTCCCTTAAGATCTAATGGGCAGGATTTTACAGCCTCACTCAAGTGAGACCGGAAATTCCTGCCCGAGATGAATAGCGATTCCTGTTGTCGGACCCTTGCTTGCTCCGATTCCATGGCGGTATAGTTCCAGCGAATACATTTCAATAAGATCACCTCTCATTCTCCTAAGCTCTAATGGGTATAGGCAGCAACCTGCTCAAACCTTCCTCATAAATAAACTCCTTCATCCCAGGAATCAGTAGAGTGAACCACCTCTGAATAGCTTCAAATGGAACTATATCCTTTCTTGAATAAAGAGACCAAAACTGTACACAATACTCCAGATCTAGTTTCAAGAAGGCACTAAACAGAAGCAATAATATTTCCCTACTTTTAGATTCCAGTCCCGCTGCAATAAATGCCAATGTTCCACTTACCATCTTCATGACCTATCCAGGACAGTATGTCATGGTTTGACTAGATTCTGCATGCAGTCCAACATTTCAACAAAGACAGTCCTTCCACCACAAACTAATTTCAAATGGATGTATTATTTACAAATTATTTTGAAAAAAATAATATCTCCTTTATCAATATAATACACAATTACAAGTATCCTACAAATCCAGATGTAATCTCTCAACTCCTCGATCTCACCACCTGTGTTCCAGAAGTGCTCCTTGATTTGTCCTTTGTTGTTTTAAAATCTAAATGTCAGGGTCTTTATCATTTTACAACTCTGCAAAACATGTATTGGAGATGTATTTTTTATGAGCACAGAATTTGCATGAATCTGACAAAGTACAATTTTTCCTTATTTTTAACTTTATTTTATTCAGTAGCTACAGATTTCCTCACAGGACTTGACAGTTTAAATTCATCATAAAGTCAATGTTTGCAAAGAAGAAAATAAGTGCAAAATCATACAATAAATCCTTCAATGTCCAAAAGCATATTAACTTTTTGTGATTCATGTAGCAGGATACTAGGGCTGGAATTCTCCCATCCCACCAGCCACTGGAATTCTAGTGGGCACATTGCAGACAATGTGAAACACCATTGAAAATCGGGAGGAAATTTCCAGCTTTTAGACCAGTGCAGCCGGCGAATTCTGCCCTAGTTCTCTGCATCATAGAATTCTACAGTCTCCCTGTGTTTAAATAACATGCCATTGTTCTATTCTTCCTGCCAAAGTGGGAAAAGTAGTTCACATTTTCCCACATTATACTCCTTTTGCCAAATTTTTGCTAACTCACTAAACTTATCCAAATCCAATTGTAGTCTTTCTGTCCTCCTGAAATTACTTCTCCACCTATCTTTGTGTCATCAGCAAATTTGACTAATATACATTCTGCCATTTCAGTCATTAATATAGATCATAAGTTGTTGAGACCCCTGCATAGATCCATGTAACACTCACAAGAACAAGGAGCATGAGTAGACCATGAAGCCCATTAAGCCATCTCTGCCATTTAAAGCGATCATGGCTGGCCTTGGGATCAAACTCCGTCCATCTTAGCTGTAAATGTCAACAATAGAACCCTCCTGGGGTAGATAATTCTTGAGTGAAGTAATTTCTCCTCATTTTAGTGCTAAGTGATTGGCCCCTTTATCCTGAAACTTTGCCTTGGTACTTTTGATTCCCTGAGCAGAGCAAACAATCTCTCAGCCTCTACCTTATCAAACTCATTCAGAATGTTGGATGTTTCAATCAGATTGCACCTCATTCTTCTGAATTTGAGAGTATAAGCCTAATTTACTAAGCTTCTGATCATGAGGACAACCTCCTCATCCCAGGGAACGGTTTAATTAACCTCAGTAAAACACCTCCAATACAAGTATATTCTTCTATATAGTGACCAGAACTGCACACTGTATTCCAGATGTGGTTTCACCAAACCCCTGTAAAAGTCTTTCATTCTTGTATTCCAATCCCCTTGCAATTAAGGCCAACATGCCATTTGCCTTTCTAATTGCTTGCTGTACCTGCATGCTAACTTTCTGCATTCCTTGTACAAACACATCCAAATCTCTTTGAACATCAACATTTACAAATTTCACATCTTTCTAAAAAAAATCCTGCTATTCTATTCCTGTGACCAAAGTGAATAGCCTCACAATTTCCCATGTTATACTTCCTCTGTCATCTTGTTGCCCACTCACTTAACCTATCAGTATCACTCAGCAGCCTCACTGTGTTCTCTTCACTGTGCCCTCACAGCTTACCTTACCACCTAGCTTAATATTGTCAGCAAATGTAGATATCTTATTGTTATACAGATGGTGGAATCTTTAAAGAAATGGCCTAACAAGCCACTTGGTTATATCCAGCTGCAACATAGAAACATAGAAGATAGGAGCAGGAGGAGGCCATTTGGCCCTTTGAGCCTTCTCCACCATTCATTAAGATCAAAACTGTTCATCCAACTCAATAGTCTAATCCTACTTTTTCCTCTTATCCCTTGATACCATTCACCCCAAGTGCTATATCCAGCCTCCTCTTGACCATTCAATGTTTTGGCATTAACTATTTCCTCTAGTAATGAATTCCACAAGCTCACCACTCTTAGGATGAAAAATTGTCTCCTCACTCCATCCTAAATGGTCCACCCTGAATCCTCAGACTGTGACACCTGGTTCTGGATTCCCCCACCATCGGGAATATCCTCCCTGCATCTACCCTGCCTAGATCTGTTAGTATTTTATAAGTCTCGATGAGATCCCCCCTCATTCATCTGAACTCCAGCAAAAACAATCCTAACCTAGTCAATCTCTCCTCATACATCAGTCCCGCCATCCCTGGATTCAGCCTGATAAACCTTCGCTGCACTGCCTCAACAGCAAGAACATCCTTCCTCAGAAAAGGAGACCAAAACTGCACACAATACTCTAGGTGCATCCTCACTAAGGCCCTGTATAATTGAACAACACATCCCTGCTCCTGTACTCGAAACCTCTCGCAATGAAGGCCAACATGCCATTTGCCTTCTCTATCGCCTGCTGCACCTGCCTTCTTACCTTTAGTAAATAAGCCAAAAAAGAAGTAAAATGAGACAGACTACCCAGCTTTGACCCAGGCATCAGAAAGGACAACAGCAAAGCCAACCCTGTAGAACCTGCAAAATCCTCCTTACCAGTATCTCGGGCCTTGTGCCCAAATTGGGAGAGTTTTCTTGGATGAGTCAAGCAACAGCCTGACATAGTTTATTAATGGAGTCATACCTTACAGATAATGTCCCAGATACTGGGCATTCCTGGGCATGTCCTGTGCCTCCAATAGGACAGACCCAACAGAGATGGCAGCACAGTAGTATACAGTCAGGGGAGAGTTGCCCTGGGAGTCCTCAACATTAACTCTGGACTCCATGAAGTCTCATGGCACCAGGTCAAATATGTGCAAGGAAACCTTGTGCTGATTACCTCGTATCATTTCCCCTCCGCTGATGAATCAGTCATCACCAAGAGCGATGGCTCGGTAGTGCCACTGCAGTCTGAGCTAGCCAAGTCCTAAAGGATGTAACTGCTAAACTGGCACTACGGCAAGTGGTGAGGAGACCAACAGCATAACAGTATTGGTAGGAGTGACCATTGCACAGTCCTTGTGGAGACAAAGTGTTCCACCTTCACATTGAGGATACCCTCCATCATGTTGTATGCCACTATCACTATGTGAAATAGGATAGACTTCAAACAGATCGAGCAACTCAAGACTGTATAGATATGAGGTGTTGTGAGGCAGCAGCAGAGGTGTATTCAACCACAGCCCCCACTCTACTGTTACTACCAAACCAGGGGATTGACCCTGGTTCAAGGAAGAGTGCAGGAAGGCAGTCCAGGAACAATATGCGGCATACATGAAAGTGAGATGTCAACCTGTTTGCATTTCAAACAACATAGGAAGCATGTAATAAAGAAAGCAAAGCAATCCCACAAACAATGGATTTGATTTAAGTTCTGTAGTCCTGCCACATCCAGCTGTGAATGGTGGTGGACTGTTAAACAACTCACTGGAGGAGGAGGTCCACAAATATTCCCTTCCTCAGTGATGTGGGAGCCTAGTACATCAGTACTAAAAAGGCCCAAGCCAGAAGTGCTGAGTGGATGATCCATCTCTTCCTGCTCTCAAGATCCCCAGAATCACGGATGTCAGTCTTCAGCTAATTCAATTCACTCCACACGATATCAAGAAATGGCGGAAGGCACTGGGTACTGCAAAGACAAAGGCTATTGCTGACAATATTCCAGCAATAGTGCTGAAAACATTGCGAGAAATAGGACAAATCCAACCCAGCCAATTACTGTCCCATCAGTCTACTCTCGATCTCCAGTGAAGTGATGGAAGGGCTATCAAGCAGCATTTCCTCAGCAATAACTTGTTCACTGATGATCAGTTTGGGTTTGACCAGGCTCACTCACTTCTGATCTCAATACAGCCTTGGTTCAAACATGGACAAAAGAGCCGCATTCCAGAGGTGAGGTGTGGGGGATTGCCCTTGACATCACTCCACTTGCCTGGATGAGTGCAGTTCCAACAATACATTAGAAGTTTGAAACTACACAGGCCAAAGCAACACACTTGATCAGTACCTCTCTCACATTCACTCCCTCCACCACTGACAAACAGTGGCAGCCATGTGTACCAACTATAAGATGCACTGCAGGAACTCACCAAGTTTCCTCAGGCAGCACTTTGCAAACCATGAAGAAGGACAAGAGCAGCAGATACATGGGAACACCATCACCTTCCAAGTCACTCACCATCCTGATTTGTGGATATCATCATTTCTTCACGGTCGCTGCGTCAATATGCTGGAACTCCCTGCTGAACAGCACTGTGGGTGTACCTGCGCCACAGAGCCTGCAGCAGTTCAGGAAAGCAGCTCACCACCACTTTTTCAATAGCAACTAGGAATGGGCATCCCAATGAATAAAGAAATAAAAATGTCTAGCGTAGCTTCCTCTCTCCACATACTAGTAACAGTTTGCCATCCCTAAACCTACATCAGCTCAGCTGAAATCAACCCTATCATCTGATAATTCTTTGCTGCATCTCCTTGCTTCCCCAAACTGCTGTTTATCATGTGATTTTTTTCAGTGACACTTTCTGCTCTCTTGGCATTGTCCCTCCCCACTGCTGATTGAGCCCAACCTGCAGTATCTTTTCCTGACACTTAATAGCTGAAGCCAATAGTCTCTGGTGTGATTGGGAATAGGATTTCAGTTATTGAAATGACTCTGTGTTCTTTATTTCTGTAGAGACAGTAAGAAGCCTTCCAATACCAGGTTAGAGTCCAATAGGTTTATTTGGTAGCACGAGTTTTTGGAGTGCTGCCCCACTCACCTGTTGGACTTTAACCTGGTGTTGTGAGACTACTTACTGTGCCTACCCCAGTGCAACACCAGCATCTCCACATCATGGCTACTGTAAAGAATTTGAAGAAAGCACTTAAGCGACTTAACATTTGCTTCTTTGTCTTGGTCAATGATGCACCTTTTCAGAAGTGTGGAGAGGAATTCGAAAAGGTGCTTCCTCATGACTGAGCTGATACTCGAGTCTAAATAGAAGCAATGCTTGTGCTATATCATTAAACCTTCCCAGGATAAAGATGAATTCACAAATTTTATAGCTCTGAATGTTGGTGCTTTTCTCACTCTTGATGCTCCTTAATCTTTGCCTCTGTTCTTGTTCCAAGAACCCACATCTTTCCACCACTCTGCACTGCCAAATTGACCCAGACAAACATTCCCCCACAGGTTTTCTCAGATGATAGGGTTGATTTCAGCAAAGCTGAAGTAGGTTTAGGGATGGCAGACTTCAATCAGTGTTTGGGAAGAAGAGGCTGTGCTGGAGTGCAATTTTATTTTCTTTATGCATTTAAGGCCTGTGGGCATCACTTCCAATTGCTCAGTTCACTATTTAACCTTGGACTACAACTTTACATAAATAAAGAACATCAGCTGGAAAGAACTTAACAGTTCCCAGATTGTGACTACAAATATGGATATCGCCGGCCTCCTGTTCTCCCTCCACAGTCCGCCCTCCACAGCCCGCCTCCCACTTACCCTCCACAGCCCACCTCCCACTTTCCCTCCACAGTCCGCCTCCCACTCTCCCTTCACAACCCGCCTTCCATTCTCCCTCCACAGTCTGCCTCCTACTCTCCCTCCACAGCCTCCCTCCCACTCTCCTTCCACAGCCTCCCTCCCACTCTCCCTTCACAGCCCGCCTCCCACTCTCCCTTCACAACCCGCCTTCCATTCTCCCTCCACAGTCTGCCTCCTACTCTCCCTCCACAGCCTCCCTCCCACTCTCCCTCCACAGCCCGCCTCCCACTCTCCCTTCACAACCCGCCTTCCATTCTCCCTCCACAGTCTGCCTCCTACTCTCCCTCCACAGCCCACCTCCCACTCCCCCTCCACAGCCCACCTCCCACTCCCCCTCCACAGCCCACCTCCTACTCTCCCTCCACACACACACAGCCCACCACCAATTGCCAAGAATCTGCCTTCCAAATATTTGAACCTGAAATGAATGCTAATACTCCATAACACTTTGAATAACTGGAATTGTGTTCATTACAATCAGCATAAATCAGTGTCCTTAATGTTTGATATACCACAGTGTAAAACAATATTTTCTGCAACTTGACATGAGCAAAACTACAAGGCATCCACAAATACTTTATATTCTGATGAATCTTCTGTGGCGTCGAGCACTGGTAATCATGCTAAGCTATGTATTTAAGCGAAGGAACATTCAAAAATCTGGGTAAATTGGCTGGGAAGATATAATTAGACTCCAAATTAAAATTATACTTTTTCTTAATTTTTATATAAATTCTATTGTTAAAAATTATAATAGAAATAGACTGGGCAAACTGTAGTTGCACCCACTTTCCAATGGTGGAACTGTAGCACCTTCATCAATTTCCATTTTAAATGCAGGCATAGACATAGGAATTCATAATAACAGAAGGTGACAAGGACTGTGTAAAAATAAAAATGTTATTTACCAGTGGCAGTATTTGCAGTAAGTCACAGGATATGATGATTGATGGTAAGGCGCATGTTATCATTTTTAATAAATGTATACCTGTGTCTGTATCTGCTCCAGAGGCCAATATTTAATAAGGTTTATATTACGGCTCATATTTGTAACTCTAACCAATCAAACATGAAGAGGGTGAGAAAGTCAGAATGAGTAAATTATAGTTTTCTGATACTGACTCTCCTATTCCACAAGCCTCCATTTTATTTATCAGTCTTTTATATGGTACTTTGTTAACATCCATTGCATTCCTTTCGCCAACCTTCTCTATTACTTCATCAGTAAATTCAACTAGATTCTTTGAGTATAATCTGCTGTTAGAAATCAGTGCTGACTCTCCAGAATCAACACAAACATCTCCAAGTACCTCCTTTCCTCCTGATTGTTGTTTATAAACTTTAGTTACCATTCATGTTAAATAGCAGTTACGAGGATTGTCCTTACACCCAATCTTGGATACTGCAATGTCCTAACTATGAAAGGGGTAGGGGTTTTAAACAAAAATTAAAGATGTTGTTTACTCACATAGGTTCCAAATAACACAACAGGTTTATTGAAAGAGATGTTCTTTGCACTGCATGGAGTACAAACTGAAACTAAAAGCAGGAGTGTTTGAAACACCCCAATGACATCACCATCAAATGATGTGACCTGCTGTTAAAGCAGTAATGTAACTACTGAAATATATAACAAATACGGATGTCACATTTACCACTTTGCAACCCACTAACACCTCCACTATAGGGAAGATCAGAAGGATGCGGCAAGCCACCCCACTATCTCGACCCTAATTCCTAAGTTAGCAACTTAGGTGCAAGTCGTCCAGATCAGATGACTTATTCACTTGAAACATAGCCAGCCTTCCCAGTATCTTTTGCCGGTTTATTTTCACTTAATCCATTACTTCTACTATCCTCATTTCTATGTATAAAGGAAATCTCTAACTTAAAAAGAAATGTCATCAGTTATGTAAGGAATTTGGGCGTCAAAATTCCACAATTTAATATTGCTGAAAAAGAGACATGCTAGAGAAGATTGTCATCTTGCATTCATCAGGACAACTTTAAAGAATAACCAACAGCAAAGAGAACAACTATCTATATTGCATGAGGAGAGAGCACTGTCTTCTCTTTGCATTCTGTTCTTATGAAGCATAATTGTTAATTTTGCAGTTGGTTTGTCTTGTGAGCTGACTTGCTGAGTGCAAGATTACAAGTTTCAGCAGCATGTCTCTTTATTCAGAAATACTCAAGTTTTGTATAACCAAAACAACTATTTGAATCCCGTGTTTCTATGCTGCATTATAGTGAGAACAGCAGCAAATGTTAAATAAGGTAGGAATAATTTGTACTGATGCATAATGTATTGATATTAAACCATGAGACAATCCCCTAATCAGTTTGGATAGGTTAAACAAATGGCATGTGCTGCAATTGAAACTGCTTTTTCCAAGAAACTGTGTTGATGCTGTAAGCTTTCCCTAATTTTTGAAAAAATTGTATTTTGCTCATGTTTTTATAATTGGGTGCAAAATATGAGAAACGGCTTTATATTTCCATAGGCAGTGTATAAGAGTAGAAATTCTGCTATTTAACTGTAGAAACATTACTGTTAACATGTAATTTATATTAGTATTAAAGGTCTTAATAAATGTTAATGGAGGTGATGGGTGGTTGCCATTGGCTAATTATTGGAGCATATTCTGGGTCTTGATAGCCCTTTGTGTAAGTGTTTAATTTTATTAATAAGAATGCATAAATTGTGCTAATTAGAGACCTCTCATGAGTATTAATTGGCTATGCTTGGTTGGTGCAATGAAAGATTTACTTTTGTTCAATGCATTTAAAGATGGTTTCAAAGCTCATAAAAGTAATTATTTAAATTATCATTAGTTGTTGAATGAACATTACCATGGATCAAACAAATCCCATTCATATTTATCCTATTGGTGAACCTCACAGTGATCCATTTGAATTTCAATCTAATTTACTGTTAAATGTATCAACCTGTGAACGGGATGCAAACAAGGCCATCACAGCTGAATTTGGTCATATTATCCATTGATGTTCATGCTTGGAACATTATAGCACTGGACAAATGACAGGGATTAGCAACCAGAACATTTGCTGGCTTCATTTTTGATCTCTTACCACCAAAACTTAAGAATGCAAATGATAACAAACTACAATCAGCTAATTATTTATAGGCTTAGAGGCAGCAAGAACATGTCGTAGAAGAAGTAGACCATTCAGTCAATCAGACCTTTTCCCACCATCCAATATGATTATGGTTCATGTTGAGCTTCAAACTCATTTTCCTGCTGACTTCCTATATTCCTGAGGAACCAAAAGCATGTCTGTCTCAGCCTGAAATATGTTTAAGGATGGCAGGGGTAGTTGCCTGGGGTAGAGATTTCCAACCCTTTGAGTGTCAGAATTACTCCTCATCTCAATCCGAAATGATCATCTCCTTATCCTGAGACCGTGCCTTTGTATTTTAGATTTCTCAACTGGGGAAATAACTTCTGTGTCCATCCTGTCCAGAATCTTGTACATTTCAATGCAATCATCTCCCGTTCTTCTAAACTCCACAGAAGTGGCTAAGAATTCTCTCGTTATAGGAACTCTATAATCCCAGGGGCCAATTTCATAAACATTTACCATACTGCTTCCAACGCAAGTGTGTATCCTTTCTTAAATATGGAGACCAAAGCTGCACACAAAATTCCAGGTGTGGTTTCACCAAAGCCCCATACAATTCTAACAAGAATTCTTTATTCCTGTACTCCAATCCACTTGTATTAATGGTCAACGTGCCATTTCTCTTCCTAATTGCTTACTACACCAGCTTGATAACTTTGTGTTCCTTGTAATCGCACACCCACGTTTCTATAAACATCAACATTTCCAAGCTTCAAGCCTTTATGAAAATATTTTGCTTTTCTATTCCAATGAGCAAAATTAATAACCTCACAAATGCCCACATTATACTTCATCTGCCACCTGATGAACAATTATTTAACCTGTCTTTATCTCTTTGCTGCATTTCCATGTCTTCCTCACACTTTAAATCTCCATTTTTTATTACCATCAAACTCAGACACATTATCCTAAGTCTCTTCGTTTAAATCATTAACATATGGTGAAATTTTCTGGCCATTCACACCTCCCCTCCCCTCCATGGGTTCCACAATGGTGAGTGTATTCAATGGAAAAACCGCAAACGAGTAGAGCAAAGTGAGCGGGGCCTGAGGAGGAAATACCTACTGAAGACTGGGACCAGACGGGGCGAGGTGGGGGTGGTGGGGTGAGGGGGGAGTTGTCAGTGGTGGGAGGATGGGGGGGAACCCGCTGCCACTCTGCATTAGGGAACAATGCAGGGTAGGGAGGGGGTAATCGGTCTGGGCGGGGTGGGGGGGGCGGTGTCACGGGTTCAATCGGTCCAGTTGCAGCAGGGCACATGCCCCCACATTAGTTGGGGGGTTGCTTTGTGTGAGGTTGGCTCTCAGCAGCAGAGACTGATTGACAGGTCTCTGCTGCTAGAGTCCTGCACATGCACAATTGTGTCCACTACTGCTCACAGCAGTGATTTAGGCACCACCCCTCTTCTACAGGTGAGAAACCATTTTTGAGGGCTTTTTTCTCCAAGTGAATAAGGGCAGATTTGAACTCACCCAAAAAACGCATCTGAAACTCTCCCATTTTCACACTTATGGACTTAGAAATTTTCATCAGATCTTAATTTCAATCTGCTGATGTTTTGCTGTTATTTGCATCAATAACGAAGTCTGCCTTTCTGCAGCAAATCAACCTAATCAATTTTATGAAACTGCTAATCACTGAACTGCTCACATTCTGCGAGAAAGTATTTTGAATTGCAAAGCTTAAGGTTTTGCTATAACATTGCAGGTTTGAAGTTACGTTGGATCCCCACAATATCACCCATAAATTCAAATATGGAAACAGTGTATGCAGGAGCAGAGTTACAAATGAAACAATGAAGTTTCAGATTTAGAAGTAAGGCATCATGACATAATGTAGGTTAAATAATTTAAGGTGTTCTTTTGCTATGAAGACGTTTTCTTTTAACAGAATGGAAAAGGCTCAGTCATATAAAAGGTTTCTGCACAGAACTTAGATTTATGGGGAATATTCAGACCATTCAAAAATAACCCTTTCTAAAGCCATGATGAATGCATTTAGAATATGAAGCCAAATATTTTTCAATTTGTTATTTTTACCTGCAGTGATGTTTGCATTCATTGTTTGATCAAAGGTTCAGATTGCTTTCTCAATTTCGATTAGTAAAACTTCCTTCAGCTATAAAAAAAAATAGGAATGCACAGGGTTTTCTAACTATCCTTGCAATGTGAGGATTGCTGATAAGGCTGATACTCGTTGCAGTTCCCTTATTGCCCTTGGAACAATGGCAATGGACCATGACGTTAAATCCGTGCAGTCATTCTGGGGAATGTGCTCCAAGGATGATGTGAGGTAAAGAGAGATCCATGATTTCAACCCAGTGATGAAAATGGAAAGGTGAAGTATGTGCATGTTCGAATGATGTGTGACTTGAGCCTTGAAGCAAAGGTGTTCCCATCTGCATGCTGAATGGTAGAGGTCACAAGTTTGGGAGGATCTGGAGGAAACTTTAAATCCTGTACATAATACTGCAGCTATTGTACACCTTTGGTATAAAGAATGCACATTTAATAACAACATTCACCACACCGTAAATTGGTATAGCAAAAGTATCACAAAAACATCCCAAGGTGGTTTGCAGCAATGTCATCAGAGAAAACTTGATATTGAATCAGATACAGATATTGGGGCAGCTTGGTCATAGAGATAGATTATAGGGCCTTTCTTGACGAAAGAGATATAAGTAGTGAGGTGGAGGTGTTTCAGGATGAAATTTCAGCATTAGCAAGCTAGCAGTAAAGTTGGCAATAATGGAATGATAGAAATCCAGAGAACACAACTGGGGAGATCTCAGAGGGTTATAGGTCTAGAGGTAGTCATATGGACAATGAGGATTGAGAGAATGGAGTGATATGAACACTTGAATAAGAAATTTAAATTTAACATGTTGCTGGCCAGGAAGCTAATATCAGTCAAGAAGCACAGAGATGATGGATGAATGGAACTTGCTGCATTTTTGGGTAAGCAGGTGGATGAAGTGCCAGTCAAGCAGACTGCCTTGTCCTGGACTGCACTGAACTTCGAGTGATATTGGAGCAGCGCTATTTCGGGCAAATGGAAATTATTCCATCATATCATGTCTTCATGCTGGTAAAGATGTGGATTTAGAAGGTTAGCCACTCCCTATAGCATAACCAGCCTCTGTCCCTTCTCTGATATGATGTGGAGATGAAGAAGCTGTGCTATGAAAGTTCATGATTCCAAATAAACAGGTTGGACTTTAACCTGGTGTTTTGAGACTTCTGCTCTGATATTCAGTGCATTTATGAGCCCGGTCCAATTGATCTTAAACATTTTTTAAATAAGTTTATTTATTAGTCAAAAAAGACTTACATTAACACTGTAATGAAGTTACTGTGTAAGTTGCAGAGCCACCATATGCTGACGCCTGTTTGGGTACACTGGGGGAGATTTTAGCATGGCCAATTTACTTAACCAGCACAGGAGCTTCTAGTTGATGGGTCTTATGTCATTGTATGTTGAGCAGAGAATGATTCAGCTGTTGTCAGTGTAAGCCAGTGTCATGCACGTGTATGGAACAAATGTGACTTATCAACCAGAACCTCGATGTTAGCTAGGTCTTGCTGAGAGTGCCAGCATGGACTCCTTCATTATCTGAGAAATTATGAATGGAAGTGAACACTGCAGTCATCAGCAAATCTCTCCACTTCTGACTGAGATGGTAATTGAACCAACTGAAGACAGACAGACATAGAATGCTGCATGAAGGAATTCCTAGTCATATTCTGATGCTAACATAATAGTCACAAACATTTTCACTTGTGTTAAGTGTAAGTTTGATCACTGAAGAGTTTTCCTCCTGATTACCATTGAATATGATTTTACAAGGATTCCTTGGTGACACAATCAATTAAATGCTGCCCTGATGATGAGGACATGTTTGACCAAGGCGTTGATGAGGTCTAGAATTAAATGGGGCTGGTGGAATTTGAACTCAAGTTATTAAAGCAAGCAGTACAGGAAATAGCAAAGATTTTTTGAAGATGATTTTGCCAAATCATCTTTGCTCGAAGATAATTATTTTTATTGTATTAAAAAAAATACAATTTAATACAATGCCTGATTTTGCTGGTCCAGAGAAGATTTATGCAAATATTTTTGCTTGGAAATAGAGCCATAATTTAATACAGTTTTGGTGAATTCCCTGATTGCAACCAAAGTGTAAAATTCTACCCATTACTCTATGGAGTGTAAAGCATAAATTCATCAGGATAATGTTCCCAATAAGAGTTCAGCAATGAGCAATGATTAGAGCTATTATTTCCATTGGAACTGAGGACATAGAACATAGAACACTACAGCACAAACAGGCCCTTTGGCCCACAAGTTGCACCGATCATATCCCTATCTACCAGGCCTACCTATAACCCTCAATCCCATTAAATCCCATGTACTCATCCAGAAGTCTCTTAAAAGACCCCAACAAGTTCTCCTTCACCACCACCAATGGCAGCCGATTCCACTCACTCACCACCCTCTGAGTGAAAAACTTACCCCTGACATCTCCACTGTACTTGCTCCCCAGCACATTAAACCTGTGTCCTCTCATAGTGACCATTTCAGCCCTGGGAAATAGCCTCCGAGAATCCACCCTATCTATACCTCTCAACATCTTATAAACCTCTATCAGGTCACCTCTCATCCTTCATCTCTCCAGGGAGAAAAGATCCCTCAATCTATCTACATAAGGCATGCCATCCAATCCAGGCAACATCCTTGTAAATCTCCTTTGTACCCTTTCAACAGCTTCCACATCCTTCTTGTAGTGAGGCGACCAGAACTGTGCACAGTACTCCAAGTGGGAGTACTGAGAAGGCTAAGAAATTTGTAAAAATTATGAAGAGTTTTCAGTCAATTGTGAAAGATTGCTTCCTTGGTTTTATAAAGCTAACCAGAAAAGATGTTCAGTTCCTATTTACTGTTCTATAAAGTTATTGTTAAAACAAAATACTGACTTTCATCCCGCTTGTACATTCCCTAACCCACCTCAACCATTTGCCTTAATTTCTAGTTTATAATGATCTATGAAATTGTTTTGTATTTGATCTTTTGAAATGGGTCAGGGTTGGGAGTGAAAAAAACTTAAACAGTGGGTGACCCATTTCTTGGCAGATCCAGGGTGTCTATTATTACCTCCATGAAAGAAGCTAAAAGCTGAGATAGAGGGCCTTAAAACTCTATTTGAGATTAAAAAAAGACGTATGATTTTGAGAAACGGACAATAGTGTTGAAGGTAAAATAATTTGTTTGCGTTGCTGGTTGAACCAACCCAAAGCATGCCAGTTTGCCGTAAAGATAGTGATTCAGGGCGGAACTTGGATCAGAAGGTACATTTGTTTAATTATTTGCATATCTTTGCTGACAGAAGCAATTAGTTTCATTAGGGAACTGACAGAGACAGATGTAGATCTGATATTGTGTTGGCTGCAACTCACTGAGTGGGGAGACTCAAAGAAAATGAATGTTAGTCAGGCTAGAATGTAAGAAGAAAAAGTTCTAACTTTATCGTTGACTGCATGGAATACAGGTGAATCTCAAACTTAGGTGGGAATTCTTGAGGAAAAAGCACGTGGAAGATTTGGACCCAGATGGCCTACTCCTGCTCCTATTTCTTATGTTCTTATGTTAGGGCATCGCCATGATGTGTTTCCCCCCCCACATCCCCTGGGCAGGAAAGGAAAGGCAGTACTGAGTTCATGGCAGAAGTAATTATAAACTATACTATTAATTAATAAGATTTACTCTGTTTTACTTCTGTACACATTAAAGTTTGTTTTTTCTAATGTGACAACTTGTTCTGTAAGTTAATTGTCTGGGCATTCCAATTTATCTTTGAACACTAATGGTCCCTAACAGGATTGTGAGTGGCACAGTAATTAGCGCTGCTACTTCACAGCACCAGGAATCCGGGTTTGATTCCAGCCTTAGGTGACTCTGTGAAGCTTATATGTTCTCCCCATGTCTGCGTGGGTTCCTTTTGGATGTTCCAGTTTCCTCCAGTCCAAAAAGTCACAGGTTATGTGGATAGGCCATTCTAAATTTCCCCTTCACGTCCACAGATGTGCAGTTTAGACAGATTGGCCATGATTAATGTGCGGGGTTTCAGTGATTGAATGGGAGAGTGGGCCTAGGTAGACTGCACTTTTGGAGGATTGGTGTAGATTTGATGGGCTGAAAAGCATCCTTCTGCAATATAGCGATTCTGCATTCTGATGCCACAAACTTATACAGCCAGCATGTATACTGGGTTCATGATCAGCATTATTTACCAACAGAATCTTTGTAATTATTGGGAATAAATTTACTAAAGTGGATCATAGATAAATCAATCAAATTTGTATCTTATTCCCCCCATGAGAAAA
The DNA here is from genome assembly GCF_965287045.1 of Carcharhinus amblyrhynchos. NCBI lineage: Eukaryota > Metazoa > Chordata > Chondrichthyes > Carcharhiniformes > Carcharhinidae > Carcharhinus > Carcharhinus amblyrhynchos. Next base: position 56,437,432 of record NC_137333.1, read on the forward strand.
GGGAATGGATTATAAAATAGAGAAGTCTTGCTAAAACTATAGAAGGCACTAGTTATACCACACCTGGAATACTGTGAACAGTTTTGGTCCCCTTATCCAAGGAAAGATTTACTGGCATTGGAGGAAGTGCAGAGAAGGTTCACTTGGTTGACCTGAGAATGGAGGGATTTTCTTATAGGGAGAGATTGAGTAGGCTGGGACTGTCCTCATTTGAGTTTAGAAGAATGAAAGGCAACCTTTTTGTGACATATAGGATTCTCAGGGGACTTGACAGGTTAGATGTGAGAGGTTGTTGGAGGTGCTGTGACCAAGAGAGCATAATCTCAGAGTAAGGAGTCACCCATTTAAGACAGAGATGAGGAGGAATTTCTCCTGTTAGAGAGTAGTGAATGTGGAATAATATTTACCACAGAGGGCTGTGGAGGCTGAGTCATTAAGTATGTTCAAGGCTGAGAGAGACAGATTTTTAATCAGTGAGGGAATCAAGGGTTATTTGGATAAGGCAGGAAAGTGCGGATTATCATATCAGGTCAGTCATTATGGCAGAGCAGATGTGATGGGCCAAATGGCCTAATTATGCACCTACGTCTTACGGTCTCACCCAACAGAGCTGAAGTAGCCTGTTTTTGCCAGAGCCACATGGCAAGGTTGCTTGCTACAATTAGGTAAAATAAATGGAAACTAGGAACGTCCATACAAAAGGGATTTATTTTTCAACTGGAAGATGGGACTCCAATGTCCTCCAATGAGGACAGGCCCAGCCTACTCAATCTCTCCCCATAAGAAAATCCCTCCATTCTTAGGATCAACCAAGTGAACCTTCTCTGCACTGCCTCCAATGCTACTATATCTTTCCTTGGATAAGGGGACCAAAACTGTTCACAGTATTCCAGATGTGGTATAACTAGTGCCTTGTACAGTTTTAGCAAGACTTCTCTATTTTATAATCCATTCCCTTTTCTCATGAGGGGAACATAAGATACAAATTTGATTGATTTATCTATGATCCACTTTAGTAAATTTATCCTCAATTGGTTTTTGTTAGTAGCCATATGGTTTTCTATGAAAAAAGTCATCCTGTTGTTTCAAAAAAGAAAATGATTTTCCATTAAGGTTTATAACTGATGATTATTTCAATCAGCTCCAGCTGGCAACTTGACACTATTATCTATTGACAAAATGCAACTAATGATCTCTGAGGAGCATTTTAACTTTAAGTATCCACTTCTGCAGACTGCTGTTGAGACTAAAGAAAAAATTATGAATACTGGAATTGGAAACAAAAATTGAAAATATTGAAGCATGTAAAATGGAAAATATATATTGATATTTGACTGGATCATTTCAGAAGAACTGTAAGAACACATGAATTCCTATACAATATTCTTTTAGAGCAGATTCACCTGGAGTACACTAAAAACCTTCTATTTATGTTTTGCATGATTGTGTTTAGAATGTAGGGGAATGGGCAGCCATTTTATGCCTACAAATTCTCTGAATAATTTGTTATCACCCACATAAAATCAGCTGTACAGGGCACTGGTGAGGCCGCAGCTGGAGTACTGTGTGCAGTTTTGGTCGCCACACTTGCAGAAGGATACATTGGCCTTGGAGAGAGTGCAGAGGAGATTCGCTAGGCTGATACCGGACATGAGGGGGTTGGACTATGAAGAGAGGCTGAATAGACTGGGTTTGTACTCGTTGGAATTTAGAAGGATGAGGGGGAATCTTATAGAGACATATAAGGTAATGAAGGGTATGGATAGGGTAGAGGTAGAGTGGTTCTTCCCACTCAGAAAGGACAGCAGGACTAGAGGGCACAGCCTCAAGATAAGCAGGGGGCAGTTTAGAACGGAGTTGAGGAGGAGCTTCTTCACTCAAAGGGTGATGAATCTCTTGAATTCTCTGCCCGTTGATGTGGTAGAGGCTACCTCGCTAAATATATTTAAGACACGGGTGGATAGGTTTTTGGTAGGCAAGGGAATTAAGGGTTATGGGGAGAAGGCGGGAAAGTGGAACTGATCCATGTCAGATCAGCCATGATCTTATTGAATGGTGGGCAGGCTCAAAGGGCTAGATGGCTCACTCCTGCTTCTATTTCTTATGTTCTTCTTATGTTCTTAGCTCTGAGAAACATTTTGAGATAATTTGTTAATGTGGCAAATCTTGCAAGAAATATACTTTTTTTAAAAAAAGTCAATGAATTGTTGCTGCATGCTATTGTTAGAGACATTGGTAGTTGGGATGCCTGAATATTCTCTTTAAAAATTCACCAAGTGAAGGCAGTGGCACCTCTTCAGCATCAGAGTAGATGTTACATGTTGTGTAAACTGAGTCAGTTCAATCCTACCTGGTCTGACCTGATAATAAATGGTACTGTCTGAGCCAGCTTACATACTGTTAAATCATTGAATCAAAAAAGTGCATAACATTTTGTTATGCATTTTTATCAATCTAACTCGACATCTCACTTGAACCATTACTGACAGCTTAAGCTACTGACCGGGTGTGATGTCAGTTAGCATAATGCAGACATGACAGAACCTACGTGTGAAATCTTTCAGTTCAGAGTATATCCTGTGTAGACACACAGACTGCTGTGCAGCCCGAGAGCAAAATGCATAATGTTAATTCAGGATGAGTCAGGTAGAATTGGTATCAGTCAGAAATCTTTGACTCCGCTAGAATTATTTTAAAAATCTTTTTTTTGTAAAAACCTGTCTGCAGTAACATTTTTCTCTAAAATACTTTTATTTAAAGGTAAATAATATTTTCATTTACCTTCTGAAAACAAAGGTATTTTTAATTAAGTAATGTTTTACAAGAGTATCCAAGAAAATCTCTTTGCTCAAATAGATACGCACCCAACCTTACCATTTTAAAGGATTTAGTTGTGTTGTCACTCTCAACTTTGATCTTAAAACAACAATTACACATCCATGCTCATGAGATTTCATCATTTTCATGACAATATGCATAATGGAGTGAAACTAACAGCAGAAAGACATCCCACTTTGTTACTCCCAAGTAATTGCTCCATGAAGTTTCAAGCTGATTCCTTAAATGTCATTGTTAGCATTTTAAGTTCTCTGTAACACTAATCAGTGCTAATATATTGTAACTCTGTAAATATAAAGAGTATTTACAGCCTCGTTCGACCTGAGACGAGAAAGTCCCACCTCTGACCGGAAAGCCAATGGACCTTCTCATTGTCCAGCCCTTGCCGGCTCCGATTCCCATGGTGGGCAAAGCAGTATAATTCCTGTATATATGTCTCGTTTCTGGAATTAGTGGAGTTTGAGGCAGTATGTGCTGTAGAGGTGACGAGGGCAATGCACAATGAACTGCATTTTGTGATCAGCAGTGAAGCAACGGTGCTGTGTTATGGATTTCCTGATGATAGTTCAGAGTTGCTGCTGGCCTCTGTATACATAGCTGCAGTGATGTGGCAAGCAGAGTAAGCACCTAACGTTCCTGAAATATTCACATACGTCAAACCAGGAAGTCCGAATCAATGAATCCATTCACTTTTAACATGAAATTTCAGATAGCATAATAAATGGTGATGATTGGATTTAAATAGAATCAATAAAGGTATTTTTAAAAATATATATTTAAAATATTTGGTTTTCTTATCGTAATGGTGAAATGCATCTCGCTAATCAGTTTGGTCAAGTTATATGGAGAAGTGTTTAGCGGTAAATATGAAGTTATAAACACAATATATATCTGGTATACATAAAGTCCAGTTCTGCCTCATTCAACAAGGTGCAATTTTTGCAATGGTTATTTACAGCTAGAGATGTAAGCTTTTGTCACATTTCAATGACAATGGAGACTTCAGTTTGCATCTTGAGGAGGGCAGACTTGCTGATAGCAATCTTTGGATTTTCGGCTTATTCTGCACATATACAGTCTTCTGAAATAGCTGTCAGTTTTGTTGGAGAAATGAGGATGAACGTTGACTATTTGGCTGTCGTAACCATTGTAAAATCTGGGAGAAGGTGTCAGAAATCATCAGGGTAGAGTTCACTTTAAGGTGAAATTGAAAATTCTGGTGCAAATCATGCCTGTTTGAAAAATGCTTTCTACTCTCCAGGTTTCTACTCAAAACCATTGGAATGTTGCTGAATGCTAAATCTACCATAAAGCAATGCAAATAGGCAATAGTTTACAATGTAATTTTAAAAACTTGTTTTAAAACGTAGTTGGTCAAATTTGATTAATATGGTTAAAGATTGATTTATCAGAGAAGTATGGATCTAATAGCACTGTGTTAATCCATCACCTGTGGGTAATCTGATTTCAACTAACTGAAAATGGCATTTTAAAAAATAGAATAATTTTCTAGTTAAATTGGAATACAAACTCATTACGTTTGACAGCACTGAAAAATCTATTCTTGGCCCTTTCCTATTTCTCATTTATTTGCTGCCCCTCATCGACATCATCTAAAAACACAATTTTAGTTTTTCACATGTTTGCTGGTAACACCTAACTCGATCTCACCACCTTCCTCCAGTTGCTAAATGATCAGATTCCATAATTGTCAGCTAGTGCCGAATGCGCAAAAAAAAATTCCATTTAAATATTGCAAAGTCTTCAGTCTCCATTCCAAATTTCATTCCCCAAATACCAAATCAATTCCCCTCCCTGGCAACTGTCTGAGGCTGAAGCACAGTCTTCACAAACTTGGTGTTATATTTGACCCTGATATGAGCTTCCAGCCATGTTCTGTGCATCGCTAAAACTGTTCATTTACAAATCCATAACATTGCCCGATTCTGCCACTGCATTAGCTAATTGATAACTGAAACCTTCACCACCCCTTTGTTATCTCTAGATTTGCCTATTCAGATGCACTCCTGAATTGAGTCCCACATTCCACCCTCCATAAACTTAAGGTTATCTAAACTTCTGCTGCCCATGTCCTATCGTCTGTGTGCTTATTACATTATGTTGACCCCGATCAAGCGATATCTTGAGTTTAACATTTTCACCCTAGTTTCCAGCTCACTCCTTCCTATTTCTCAAATCTCCTCCATCCTGTGATACCTGTGATCCTCTAATTCTGGCCTCATAAACATTCCCAAATTTAATTATGTCACAATCGTTGACTGTGCCGTCAGCTGCTTATGTCTAAAGCTCTGAATTTCCCTCACGAAACTTCTCATAATATTTACCATGTTTTCCTTCTTTGTGACGCCCCTTAAAACCCTCTTTTGACCAAGCTATTACCAATCTTTCTCAACGTTTCTACATGTGGCCTGATGTCCAATTATGCCTAGTATTTGTCCTGTGAAGGGCCTTGGGGCATTTTATTATGCTAAAGGCATTGTAAGTTGTTCAACACAAAACTTTTTTTTATTATTATGCCTAAAGGGTCTGGTTTAACTCTTGGAATCTCCTCAGGAGCCTGCAAATGCAATTAACAGAATGAACAGTATCGTGATTAATTCACACTGGGAGTGTGCCCAGTTTCATGGAAAGCCATCTTGTAGCACTACATTTTCAAAATGTCAAAGATTATGGAAACTTGCATTGTGCTGAATGCAGTTTGTGTTTAAATTCAACAACTCTTTGTACAGTTACACTGATACAGGACGAATTGCCATGAGAAAACCTAATGCAATTGAATGGTAACTTCAGACCATCATCTCCAATATTTAACAAATGTAGAGCGGTTTCTAACTCATTACTTGATTCTGACTGGCACTGCATCACAAATATTACTCATACCAAAGCTTAATTTCCACATTTGCATTTGAATTGCAATGATTATCATCCCACCTCAGTATTTGGTGTCATCTGCACACACAATAGCAGCAATTTCCTGAAAATAACATATGTTTGAAATATTCAAGTATCATTTATCCTTAGACTTCTTTAGTCACGTCTTCATTGGCATGCTTATTGCTTTATTTAGTTATGTTTGACAGAAAGCTAAAACTTGAGATGCAGTGATCGATTTGCAGGCAGCAATTGGTAATAGTTCGTGCATTTTTGTAATTTGTGCACAAGCAATGCTGTCTCACCTCAAAGTGGGAACAAAGCCTCCCTGTCAGCGTTTCAATACTATTTGCATTGTTTTGACCCAAGCTTAACATTTCAGTAAAGTGGAATAAACATTTGTCTGTGTAAACAAAATCCATTGTCATCCTTTCACAATATACATATATTACACCCAAAATTACTAATGCATCCTTCAATTGTCCCTTCACTCATTTTCTACACTAATAACTACTTACTTATGCAAATATATGTTTAATAACAAAGGCACTCCAATCCTTACAGTTCAGGCTGGGTGAAACAAAATGTTCCCATTGCAGAAGGATAAGTGAAATTCCTGGTATTTAGTGAAGGCACAATGTTCACCTCTTCCCCCTCTATGATAAACTCACAGGGAAATACCACCCCCAAGTTACTTTCATGGTAAAATTCCATTCGATGTGCTCCCAATTGAACCCACAAGGTGGAGATGTATGCTCACCTGCACCACAGGGGTAAATGTACCTATCCCGACACAAGTTCACCCAGAAACATTTTGAGCTACCCATTCTGGTCATGTACCTCGAGGGTCACCATGTTCCACCAAACAGATTCCCGAACACATCCCTATGTTTCCCACACAAACTAGGGATCTTGTATGCTTCAGCAAAAGAGGATATTACAAACTGGCAACACCCTTGCTATAAATGCATTAAATGCATTTATGTCGTACTGAGTATACCTTTACTAATCTCTGACCTGTTACAGCAACAAATTAAATTGCTGAGTGGGCATACTTCTTAAAGGTATTTTATCTTATGAGGAACATCTTCCCTCAGCAATATCCTGCATTACTTTTTCACCTGTTGCTCCAATTAAGATCTATATATTATAAACATCACTTTATGTGGTCTCTTCATGGAATTTGAGATACTTGATGATGTCTTGGAAGTGATATGGTCATGTTTTGACACTTCTGTAAGTTTCCCTGTTCTGAAGCATTCATTTCATTCAGAACTTCCTATAAGAGATTCCTCACTGTCTTTACTGAGCTTTCAGTGGCCTAATCAAGGATATAAACTAGGGAGGTACCAGTGTTAGAGACATCATTCATCAGGCTACATTGTCTTCTGATGCAATCTTCACTGCTGCACTCTTTCAATATTCTTCTTGGACTCAGTGTCATTTAACCTACCATGATTCTGAAAGCCCTTATGATACAGAGCCTCCAAATCTGCCTTTGCTCGTGTATCACTGTTCTTTGACAACATTCTTTTTGCAGGCTACACAGTGACCTTTCATACAGTTGTGCAGGTTTAGGTTTGCTCCACTCTGGCATTTCCAACAAATGTCAAATTTAGCATTACATGGATAATTTTGCCTTGAACATTGAGTTGAGTTGAAATTATTACCAGCCACTTGGTTGACCCTGAAATGTGTTTGGTCAACCCTCCTATGGACATTGAGTTCTATTCACAGAGTGGGGATGTTTGGGTCCTTCAGTTTAACCATCTGCATGGTTTCTCCACCACATTCTCTTACAGGGGCAATGTAGATTCTATTGTGGGTTCCATCCAATATTCAATTAATTCAATGGTAAGGAATTGATCAATTATTTCTCGTCACAAACAAAATTACCTGAGTGCGCCCTGATATCTGGTCACTGACTTCCACATTCTGATTTTAGAACATAGAATTCCTGTAGAAGGAGGCCATTTTGTCCATTGAGTCTAACTGACTCTCTGACTGAGCATCTCAACTAAACCCAGTCCCATGCCCCGTCCCCTAACCCCATACGTTTACTCTGCTAATCCCCCTAACCTACACAGGTTGGGACAATTTAGCATGATCAATCTTCCTAACCTGCACAGCTTCGGACCATGGGAGGAAACCAGAGTACACAGAGGAAACCCATGCAGACACTGGGTGAATGTGCACATTCCACACAGTCACCCAAAGCTGAAATTGAACCCAGGCCCTGGCGCTGTGAGTTAGCAGTGCTAACTACTGTGCCACCATGCTGTCCTAGGCATATACCCTCTGACGTTTTTGACACTGTGGCCAATGTATCATGCTTCAACCATCACTTACTGACTACATGGAACTGCCTATGTTTCCTTAGTTGGCTTCAATTTGATAGCAGTCTGCACAATTTTGTCTCTGCTCAGATAAACCATGCATATTTCAGGTGAGCCTTTCCCAGTTTACACTTCATACATATCCCTCTCACTTCTTCAATTTAATAAATGGTTCCTGTCACTTTTGCCTCTAATAGAGACAACCTCCGTAGTTTCCCTTGCTGTATCTCTTAGTGGGATTTGGTGAATGATGGTTATCTAATCCTAATGACCTGAGCTTCTGGTACCACTATGCTCAATCTTTTCCACTACCTTGGTGCTAAACAGCACTGCAGATATCAGTAGAGATAGAAATTTTACCATCCTCCTGGGAATAAGTTGACCCCTACAGAGGTGAGACAAAACCAGATTGTAGATTCAGATCATCCTCTCCATTCACAAACTACTGGTTGCAAGCAGGGACTGCCTGACAGCTCCCTATGTTGTCAGACCCAGTTAATGTGTTCTCATGGTGCCTTGTCTTCCAGGTGCTGTCTGAGCAGTGGCCATTGCTGCTAGTGGCAACCTGCCCTCGGATCAGCTGGCAGTTCTTGAAGAAGTACTCATCCTTCAAAGGGACGAAAGTCCTGACGGCGGCTAATCAGTTGCCGGCTGATCGAAAATACAGTCAGATGTCCAACAAATGACCAAAATGCTATTGCCCCTTCAGCTTTTGGGTCTATTCCGAGAGTCTCCACCATTCTGATAAAAGTCCAGCCGTGTTCACAGATTCCGATCTATTTGAATTGAATTCTTGAATTCATCCACATAATTTCTGTTGGAGGCTTTTTCCAGGTTAATACCTGGTGGGGAGCAATCTTATCGGCTGGTCCTGCCAGTCGACTTTCAATATCTGGGGTGTGTGGAGTGGGGAGATGACTGACGGATCTCTCTGTTCCGTGTACACTTGTATACAGAAGATCAGAGTACATACAATGGCACCCTCTAGCTGTCAGCAGCCAACTTTTTTACACAAATAGAATCTATCCACTCCCCCAACTGGCGTGAATTACACTTTGCCTCTGGTTTTGCACTAAGCGGCATAAGATTGTGTCTGAGAGCGCACTGAAAAAATGGGCATGATTCTCTCCCATTTTCATGCTTGTTTGGCACTTGGTAAGATCATCTCCTCAGGGTGCTCTAATTGTCATAGTTAAGGGCACTCTCAAGACTATTGCTCATTGTTCCTTCACCTCCAATGTTTCTGATGGATTAGCCTGTATTAAGATTATACACTCCTGATTTTGTCACTCTTGGGGAAGAAGAAGGGAAGGTTTGTTGAACAGAAAAACACAGAGGAATTGGGAGTATATGGGAGCAGCAACACTGCTGTGGTTGCTGGCTTGTATCTTTGATTATTATTAAGTAAGCTTCTGCGCACATAACCATAACCAACAGAGCTCAGTTTGGAAGGAGCCATCAATGAGTATACTCAAACAAATAAATTATTTTTGGATTTTTCGTCAGCTCATCAAGTTCAGTCAGAAGAAAAGAAAAAGAACAAAATAGAAATAACTTGCATTTATTTTGCACTTTCGATGACCTCGGGTTACCCTAAAACACATTGTGATCAAGTGGTATAGTAAAGGATCAGGAATATCATTTTGATTGCTTTGGCTCAGAACAGACTAGGGACATTTGCTACCTTTGATTGATCCCATCTCCATTTTGTTTATTTGAGATAATAATCATCTGGAGACAAAAATGGCTGATCAATGTTAAGGCATTTACGGAAATAATTTGGCCAAAATACAAATTGCAAATGCCCTCAAAATTATGAATGGGTTAATAGTTTACAGAGTATCTGCAAATCTTAACTGCACTGCCTTCTTCAGTCTGTTTCCTTTTAGTTTTATTCAATTCAATCAATTGCCTGCTAAATAAAGGGCTTGTTCTGGTCGAGGGTGTCTGTCTCATTGGCACTGCCTGCTATTAATTCAGTCATCTTGAGCCACCAGAGTACATGCACGTTAAATTGCAAATCCAATGGCTGAAGTCACCTTGACTTGACCGTGACCCTCATCAATCTTCTTACTCTGTTTCTTTCCTGTCTGATCATGATAAACTCCATAAATTAAGCGTTTCTTTTCCTTTTATAATGATGTACAACTTTTAAGAAAATGCAATATGTATTTATCTATAAAAAAAATGCACACATTTGTGAATGTGGCAGTTCTGAGGAGTATGCAATCAAAATGCTGTCTTAAGAGCTACTTGTTCTGTCCTAGAATCATTTTGAATCCACCTATGTTAGGGAAATTTGAATTGAGAAATGGATGTGCATTACTTTTCACAAATCTCCCCATTTTCAGTCATAAGCACTGAACCACTGCCAGCCACATAGTAAATTACCCTCTACTGTGTCCCAAGCATATGCCTTAACCCAAGGTTTTGCTTCACTGCTACACCAGTATGATATTTTTCATGAACCTCAACAGTCATCTTCTGGCTTGGTGAGTGAAGGAGTTCATTCAGATTAGGTTTAAACACAACTTTGTTCTTTGAGCTAAAGGGGAATGGCAAATGGTGTGAGACTGTCAAAGCTCATTTTACATCAGGCAAGAGAAGCCGGGGTGACATTGTCAGGCCCATAAAATAATACTTTGAAGATTTAGTTTATTCGGTCTGCTTGTGTTTTTACTGCAGGTAAGTCACAAACTCTTATTTTGCTCTTCTTTTTCTTCCTATAAAAATTAATAATTGTTCTTTTCAAATCTCTTCTTCCTTTTTCAATGAATTCATGGATTCTGTTCAGACAACAGTTTACAGAAGATCATTGATATTCTGATCACTATCTGCAATATCAAAATATTTGCTGTTTTGATCTTCTGGAATGCTGCCTCTTGTCTTGTTTTAGCACATCATAATTTGGAGTCATAACATTTCTAGCTTCTCTTAATAATCATAATCTCTCCTATAATGGGTGACCAAAGCTGTCCATATTGTGGCATAGTGGCAGTGCTGTCTCACAGTGCCAGGGACCCAGACTCAATTCCAGCCTCGGATGACTGTCTGTGTGGAGTTTGTATGTTCTCCCTGTGTCTCCATGGGTTTCCTCCGGGTGCTCCAGTTTTCTCCCACAGTCCAAAGGTATGCAAGCTAAATTGCCCCTTAGTGTCAGGTGGATTAATAGAGTAAATATGTGAGGTTATGGGAATAGGGTTTGGGTGGGATTGTTGTTGGTGCAGGGTGATAGGATAAATGGTCTCATTCTACACTATATGATTCTGTGATTCTATGCTCCTTAACACAGTCTAACTAAGGTCTTGAAATAGAAGGTAGTTGCTCACTGCTTTTGTATCTTCTGACTCGAGATGCAAAATCATCTGTTTGTCTTTTTGTGACCTTACCATTGATGCAGTTTACCATTAATGACCTGTGCATCTGCACATCATGGTTTCTGTTCCTCTATTCTCTCTAAATTCATATGGAGAGCAGCTGGCCTCCAGCGAGGTGGTTGAGCATATTGCTACTCAGCTTGTCAACACCAGGAATGTGGCAACAAGTAAACCGTTGAATCGGAAACTGCTGAGATGCTGCAGGAGATGGGCTATGAGCACTGTCCTGGCTTAAAGAGCAGTAATGAAAAAGGTAATGAGCTTCTAAGTTCCTGTGCTATTTCTTGCAGTGAAGCAACCTATTTTTCATTCTCTACACTTGCAACCTAAAGTCAGTGAGGTGTGACTATTATTGGCTGTCTTCCAAGTCCTGTAGGTGAGGTTTATTTAAAAAACAATGTTTCTAAGACTGGAACTACTTTTGAGGTTATTACCTAGATATTGATGACACTAGAAGTGCCTGAATTTTTGATTTTGATTCACAGTGGAAAATGGTTACTAATGAGTTATTTATTTAAGCAGAGTTGAGCGATTGGGAACAGTTTACAAGAGAAAATGGAAGTTTTTCCATTACCCATACACTTTATGGGTAAAACTTTATATTTCACAGCGATGCAGCTAGTGTATTTGGGCAGCACAGTAGCACAGTGGTTAGCACTGCCTCCTCAGAGTTCCAAGGACCCGTGTTTAATTTTGCCTTTGGGTGGCTGTCTGTGTTGAGTTTGCACATTCTCCCTGTGTCTACATGGCTTTCCTCCAGGAGCTCCGGTTTCCTTCCACATCAAACACATGCAGGTTTAGTGGATTGGCTATGTTAAATTTCCCCATAATGTTCTAAAATGTGTATGTTCTAAAATGTGTACTTAAGGTGGATTAGCCATGGGAAATGAGGGGGTTAATGGAGATAGGGTGGGGGAGAGGGTCTGAGCAAGATAATCTGTCAGACTCGATGGGCCAAATGGCCTTTTCTCAACTGTATGTATTCTGTGATTCTATATTTCATATTGTGGTAGCACTGCAAATTAAAAAGTATGTCTCTCAGCAAGCATGAATTTCTTAGGGCAAGATTTTAATTTGATTCATTATTGTCACAGGTATTGGCATAAATTGAAAAGTATTGATTCTTGTGCACTGTACAGACAAAGTATACTGTTCATAGAGAAGGAAAGGAGTGCAGAATGTAGTATTACAGTCATAGCTCGGGTATAGAGAAAGATCAACTTAATGTGAGGTAAGTCCATTCAAATGTCCGAAGGGAAGAAAGGGTTCTTGAGTTGGTTGTTATGTTTCTTTAGACTTTTGTATCTTCTTCCTGATGGAAGGAGGTGAAGAGACAATATCCGGCTTGCATGGGACCCTTAATTATGCTGGCTGCATTTCTGAGGCAATGGGAAATGTCAACAGTTTCAGTGGGTGGGAGGCTGGTTTGAGAAGGCACAGGCATGAGGCAGAGGAGGGATAGGTTAGGGGTAGTGTCAAATCGTTCATTACCCTTTGTAGTTTCTTGCAGTCCTGGACAGAGCAGGAGCCATACCAACTTGTGATACAACCAGAAAGAATACTTTCTATGGTACATCTATAAAAGTTGGTGAGAGTCATAGCTGACATGCCAAATTTTCTTAGTCTTCTGAGAAAGTAGATGTGTTGGTGGGCTTTCTTAACTATATTGTTAGCATGGAGGGACCAGGACAGGTTGTTGATGATCTGGACACCTAAAAACTTGAAGCTCTCGACCCTTTCTACTTCGTTCCCATTGATATGGACAGGGATATGTTCTCCACTACACTTCCTGAAGTCGATGACTATCAGAGCCTCAGGGTGTGGCACCGGATTTACTAAATGAAAACAAATACTTGAAACTGTATGCTGAAGTGAATGGCCATGAGATTCATCTATTATTCCCCGAGCTGGCATGCAGGAGTGACATTTTGGCTCTTGAACACTGATCAGAGATAGCATTGAACTGTGCATAAATTACTTAAACTGTTTTGCTTTTGCGATTCATCTGCTCAGAAGATGAATTATTAATAAAAGTGACCACAAAAGTGCAAAGAAGTGTTTGACGCCCATCCAACACTATTCCCTTTTGCAAAATTAAAGACCCTATGTAACATTTAGAGTTCTATTTCTTGTTAATAGTGTTTTCAAAAGGCTAATCCATTTTCTCATTAGAAAATGCCCATACAATAAGGGAAAGTCCTGTTCAATTGTTTTAGATTAATTGAGTTTACAGAAGTTGTTGCCTGCATGTGATTTATCAATTTAAAAAGTCAAGACTATGGAACATAATTTTCTTTTGGTGAATATTTAAAGTATCATTGCATTTCCAATGAGAATTTTAAGCAGGAGTTATTTTGCACACTGAAATAAATATTGCTGAGTTGTCACCACCTCCAACCTATCCTTCCTCTGCCCCATACCTGTGTCTACAATATCAAATGTTTGCTTTCATTTGTTCATTCCCAAGAACCTTCTGACTAACCATTCTTCTTTTGAGACTTTTTGATGTGATTATCACTTAGTTCAAAAAACTGTGGTCATTCACAACATATGTGTCTTCTCTCATTTCTTTCCCTGTACTATCTCTTCTTTTTAACCCCTTCTTGTGCCTGTCAGTGTAGAATATTGTGGAATTACTGAATTGTTGTACAAGGAGCTCACATGAAATAGAAGAAGGCTAAGGAGCAGGAGGCTATTTGGCCCTTTGGGCCCCCCCCCCCTTCATCATTCAATAAGATTGTGGTTAGTCTGATTGTGGCCTTAAGTCCACTTTTCTACCTACCCACCGGCCCATCCCTTTTTACCCCACCCCCGATGGAGATTTCCAGACTTGTCAGTTCCACCAAGAAACATCCTTGTTTGCAAAAATGTTGTTGGTCTCTTCCACTTGGAATTACATGGATAATTTAAATTCCTTATTGAAATTACCATCAACCTCTTTTCCCTACCAAAAGACCAGAGATGGATCCTTAATTGCTGAAGCTTTCTCACTTCTTACTGTGATCTTATTAAATTAACATAAACAAATACATATTCCTTTGAACTTAGCCCAGGTCTGGTTGAGTTGCACTTACTTCAGAGTCGTTTACCAGTTTCTCAATCAGATGTTCAATACCTACGAAAAGTTATAAATTTAGATGTTCATAACAGGTGACAGAGTCTGCCTTGGAAAAAGAGTATTTACAACATCAGAGTAAAGGGTCTCCCATTTAAGATAGAGATAGGGAAGAACTTCAGGTGAGGTTTTCTACCTTCCAGTCATGTGTTTCTCGGTGGTTGGGGGCAGCATGCTGTTTGCTAGCAGTGGGATCTGCTGGTTTGACTACAGTCAATGGGGTTTCCCATTTGTTCAACCCCATATCACCCAGGAAGCCCCCAGCAAGGGTGTGCCATTGGCGGGTCCAGAAGATCTTGCAGTCTGAACAGCCAGAGAATTCCAGCCTTCTTCTCTCAGAGGGTCATTAATGTTTTGAGTCCTCTACCCCAACTTGTCTGCATCACCAACACTGGTCCTCAGCTAATAACAGGAAGTGGGTTTGGTGGGGCTGGCGGGAGGGAAGGGGCAGAAGGAGGAGGAAGGGTGGGGAGAAGATGAATGGTCCTGATTCTTATGTAGTTAAAGATGGATTCTGGCTCATGTCGGCTCTTTTGAAAGCTTGCTATTGGAAGAAAAATGCAAAAACTTGCCTTTGGTAACGAAAGGAACCAATAAAGAATCTTGATTGGGCGAACTCAACACCATTCCCATTCATGTGGTAACCAATTTATGAAAGGAGTCATTCAAGGGATATTACACCCATAATTTAAATATTCAAATAATATTTTAAAATGGATCCACAAGTATTAGCAGTGGGATTTTGCGTAGACGCTCTGTGTCCATTTTTAGCTAGATAATGAACTTTGTGGGCACGACTACCCACCTCATACTACTGTGAGAAATCAAGTTCAATCACTGTTCTTTTCTGTCTTGTTTAACCAGTTTTTTAAAAAAAGCTCAGTTTGCTGCCTCACACCGAATTCAATGCCCATGAATCATTCTTGAGTAGCTTTCTGTGTTATACCTTGCCAAATGCTTTGTGAAAATCCATGTGCACGATAAGCCCTTCCACCATACCGCTTGCCTTCTCACATCTCCCTTGGGTTCGTTGTGCTTAGGGATGAATTCTCTGATTTCATCTGTGGCTGGGATTCTCTGGTCCCAGTACAGTGAACAGAGATTTGGCTAAGCGCCAAATTCTCCATTCTCTTTTCAGCAGTGGCAGGGTGTGAACGGCCAGAGAATTCTGGTCATGATCTTCCCTTCTAAAAACCCCATTGGCTGTTTCTAATTCTTTCTCTTTTCATCTTGGAGGTCTGGTAGTTTGATCTTTAATTAAAGTTTTCAATATAAACAGTGAATGTAATTATGTCAGGTGTAATTATTTAAGATCGTCTTCCTTTTTTAAAAAATTATGGGTGAAGCAAAAGTATTTATAAAAAGGAATGCAAAATAAACAAGATTTCAGTAATAATGTAATATTGCCATTTAAGTTTTTAAAAAGTCAGGTTCCTGATGGCATTGTTTATACCTTGGTGTGGAGTAGGTTCAGAAAGTTTTCCAGTTATTCAGAGATGGTGAAATAGTTAAACGTAATAACTTCATTGCAGAATAAATGTGGTGAAGGACCTCACATGAAACATTGCCCTGTAATTTTAACTGTTCTTCTAAAAGCCTGGTCTAGTCCCTTATCAACTAGAAAAGACTTTTATCAGGTAAGCATAGAATCCCATCACTGTGAACAGGCTTCTCAGGTTTGCAAAAATACACATGTTATTACAACATTTCAGATCAAATATATTTAAGAAAGATTATTCACTCAATTGCAAAAGAAAAATCTGACACTAAGTGTATGAGGAAGAAATTAAATCTTCTGATTCTGGCAAGGTTTTTTTTGGAGCAAGCCATGCATCCAATTGCAGCAATTCAGTGATAACAAGGTGGTCTTGGGATACAGAAATGGAGAATGAAGCTTGTAATGTGATGGAGATCAAAGCTTTCAGTGTAATTTCCTGTTTATTTAATGGCAAATAAGGAAAAAGGAGAAGCAGCCTAACGGTACGAAATCAATAGCAAGCATTACTTACAGTTATTTGATTGATTTTAAAGTATCCTCTGGAGCGGCTAATGCCTCGTCTGAGGTTTGACAAGATCTGTCGAGGTAGCAGCTTCTGCTGAAAGGTCACTGGATGAGATGCAGCTTCATTGCTCGCAGATGACTAAGGCTGTCCATGTTTTGAAATAATCCATACAAAACCTGTCAAGGAAAGCTCTTCTGTCTTTAGTACAAGAAACAGGCAGCATTAGTACAACAACAGCATTTCTCCAAAACAAAAAAAAAGGTGTCAGAGCTACAGAGGCCCAAGTTAAATAAAAATGGTATTAGATCCACCACTGTCAACTTGTGGTGTCTTCCTGGCTGAATGACATCTTAGAAAAGGCAATGTAGTGTGGGTGTCCCATGTGTGTTCCAGAAGCATGCAGAATTAATAGATTATGCCATCAGTCAACATCTAACACTGAGTTTGGTGTCAGATTTGCCATTTTGGACCATGCATTTCCTGTTAACAACCTCTCTGAAACAAGCACACCAAACATGCATTCAGCTGTGGGAGGAAATTGTTGGAGGAAGTTTCCTCCCAAACCCCATCAACTATTTTAGAGGGGACTTGATGTAAGTGTATAAGAGTTTGAGGGACATGGATAGGGTGGATTGGAAGGACTTTTTCCACTAGTAGAGGAGTCGATTAAAGTAAGAGGTAAAAAACTAAAAGGGGAGTTGAGGAGAACCTTTTTCACCCAGGGAGTAATGGGAGTCTGGAACTCACTGCCTGAAAGGGTGATTGAGTCATCAGTTCTCATAACATTGAGAAAGTATTTAGATGCACATTTGTGCTGCCATAACCTCCATGCTGATGGGCTTCATGCTAAAAAAAGGGATTAGTGTAGTCAGACCTTTGTTCCCAGCAGGGACACAATGGGTGCTGTAAATATCTATGAATCTATATTTACTCATGTAATAGTCACTGTCGTGGAAATGTTAACCTCTACCTTT
Organism: Carcharhinus amblyrhynchos; assembly: GCF_965287045.1. NCBI lineage: Eukaryota > Metazoa > Chordata > Chondrichthyes > Carcharhiniformes > Carcharhinidae > Carcharhinus > Carcharhinus amblyrhynchos. The sequence goes on from NC_137333.1 coordinate 56,454,967, forward strand.
ATCCCAAAACATCCTTCATTGTTCCTATATTTCATGTCGAAATCAAGCCTAGTTTTTGAGGGATAGTACAACAATGTGTTTTTCATGTTTTTGGTGCACAGCACTACATCAAAATAGTGTAAACACAAGTTGCTATTAAAGATTATAACTTGCTGATGTTATGGCCAAACTACCAATGCTATTGGGGGAGATAATGGAATGGGTTTAATACCATTGCACTGGTAATCCAGAGGCCCAGGACAATGCTCTGGGGCATAGGTTCAAATGCCACCACAGCAGCTGGTGGAATTTAAAACTCAATTAATAAAATCTGTAATTAATAGTTAGTCTCAGTAATAGTGACAATGAAATCATTGCTGAATGTTATAAAAACCCATTTGGTTTACTTATATCCTTTAGGGAAGGAAGTCTACTGTCCTCAACTGGTCTGGCCGACATGTAACTCCAGGCCAACAGTGAAGTGGTTGACCCTTTACTGCCATCTGAAATGGCCCAGCAAACCATTCAGTTGTATCGAACTGTGACAAAATTTATGAAAAGGAATAAATCCGGACAGGCCATGTGGCATCAACCAAGGCACTGGAAACAACAGCAGAAAACCCAGCCCTCTGCACCCTGCAAAATCCTCCTTACTAACAAATGAGGCTTGTCCTAAAACTGGGAGAGTTGTCTCACAGACTAATCAAATAATTGCCTGACTCATCATACTTACAAAATCATACGTTATAGACAATTTTCCAGATGCCACCATCATTTTCCCTGGGTATACCCTTTCCCATTGACAGGAGAGGCCCACTACAGGTGGTGGCATAGTGGTATACAGTTGGGAAGGAGTTGTCCTGGGAGCCTTCAATACTCACTCCAGGATCCTGAAGTCTCATGGCATCAAGTCAACCATCAGCAAAGAAACCTCCTGCTGATTACCGTATCTCTGTTCCTGCCCCCATCACTCTCCACTCAGCTTTTAAATCAGTTCTGCCCTGTTGACCATCAATTGGGAAAAGCACCAAATTTACACTGAGTGGGGAAAGTGAATGTCCATCACCAAGAGTGACTCAGTAATACCACTACTGACTAAGCTGATAAAGTCCTAAAAGACATGGCTGCTAGACTTAGTCTGTGGCAGTTGATGAAAAAGCCTACTTGAACATGTCCTCACTAATCTAATGTTCGGTGATACATCTGCCCATGACAATATTGGTAGGAGTGACTATCACACAGTCCTTGTGGAGACAAAGTCCCATCTTTACATTGAGGATCCCTTCATCGTGTGATGTGGCATACCCCTTTGCTAAGTGAGATAGATTCCAAACAGATGTAGCAACTCAAAACTGGCCATCCATGAGGTGCAGTGGGCTATTAGCCCACTCATGGCCTACCAAAACCCTTTTCTATCATTACCATCAATCTGGGAGATTAACTCTGACTCATGAGCACGCCAAGAGTAACTCCAAGCATACCTAAAGTTGAGGTGTCAACCTGGTGAAGCTACAACACAGAATGACTTGCATGCTAAACAGTGAATGGGCATAATTAGACAACTCCACAATTAATGAGTTACTTTTACCCTTTGGGGTCGTGTCACATTTAGCCATGAATAGTGATGGACAGTTAAACAACAAACAGGAGGATGAGGTTCCATAAATATCTCCATCCTCAATGATGTGGGAGCCCAGCACATCAGTGCAAAACTCAAGGCTGAAGCATTTGCAATATCTTCAGTCAGAAATGGTGAGTGGATGATCCATCTTAGTTGATCTTTCTGAAGTTTCCATCATCACAGATGCCAGCTCTCAGCCAATTCAATTCACTGCATATAATATCAAGAAATGGCTGAAAGTACTGGATACCAAAAGCTATGGGACCTGACAACATTCCGGCAATAATACAGAAGACTTGTGTCCTAGAATTAAACCTACCCCTAGCCATGCTGTTCCAGTACAGCGAACAAGGGCTCTACCGGCAATTTAGTAAATTTCCCAGGTAAGTCCTGTCCACAAAAAGCAGAGCAAATCCGACCCAGACATCTACTGTTGATCATCACCAAAGCGATGGAAGGTGTCATCAACAGTATGATCAAACGGAACTTAGCAATAACCAGCTCACTGGCACTCAATTTGAGTTTCTGCCAGGACCACTCAGCTCCTGACCTCATTGCAGCTGCAGTCTAAACACGGACAAAAGTGTTGAATTTCAGAAGTGTGGTGAGAGTGAATGCCCTTGACATCAAGGAACAAGTGAGTGTGACATCAAGGAGCCTGAACAAACTGATGTCATACTATCACAGAATTTTTACAGTGCAGAAGGAGGCCATCATCTCATCGAGTTTGCATTCTACCTGGTCCCACTCCCCTTGCACATTCTTCCTTTTCAGATAAGTCCAATTCCTTTTTGAATACATCAATCGAACCTGCCTCTATCACCCAGTCAGGAAGTTCATGCCAGATCTAGCCACCATACGGGTGAAAGACAATTTGCCTCTTAACGTGTTTACTCCTTTTGGCAATAATTTTGATTCTGTGCCTTCTATTTCTTGATGCCCTCTTGAGTGGAAACAGATTCTCACAATTCATGCTGCTCCTGCCCCTCAGGATCTTAAATACCACTATCTAGTCTACTTTCAGCTTTTGTTCGCCAAGGATAAATGTCCTACTCTCTCCAATCTATCCTTACAGCTGTGGTTCTTTATCCCTGGAATCGTTCTTGTAAATCTGCTGTGTATTGTCTCCAATAACTGCACATCTCTCCTCAAGCACGGCACCCAGAATGGGATGCAGAACTTCAGCTTAGGCCTATGGAACTTATGGAAGTTTAACATTACTTCCTTACTCTTGTACTCAATACCCTTGTTAATAAAGCCTAAGCTAAACTTAGGAATAAAAGGGAAAGTAGGCACTTGGATAAGGCTAAGATATTATCTGCTTTATTAACTGCTTTCTCAACATGTCCTGCCATCTTCAGTGATGCATGTTCATATACAATGCGATCCCTCTGTTTCTGCACCTCCCATAGAGTTTCTCCCCTTATTTTACGCTGTTCTCCATATCCTTCCTGCTGAAATTAATAACCTCACAGTTCTCTGAATTGAACTTAATCAGCTACTTGCCTGCCCAATCCACCAACATGTCTGTGACCTTCCAAAGTTCAAGAACCTCCTCATCACAGTTGACAATGTTTCCAATCATTTGTAAATTGTGAAATCATGCCCTGAACACCACAGCTTAGGTCATTAATATACATCAGGAAGAGTATGAGTCCTAGCAATGCCCTCTGGGGAACTCTCCTACAAGCCTTTCTCCAATTTGAAAAACAACCATTTGTTACTACTCTCTGTTTCCTGTCACTCAGCCAGTTCCTCATCCAAGTGTCTACTTTCCCTGTTATTCCTTGAGCTAGAATTTTGCTCACGAGTTTGCTGTGTGACACTCTATCAAATGCCTTTTGAAAATCCATATACACACATTAACAGCATTGCCCGAATGAACCTTCTCTGTTACCTCCTCAAAAAACTCCAGCAAGTTGGTTAAGCATGATTGTCCCAAAATGAATCCAACTTAGCTTTCCTTAATTATCCTGCACTTGCTTGAGTGACTATTGACATTGTCCCATACTGTGGTTTACAGAAATGTCCCTGCCAGTCAAGTCAAACTGACTGGTCTGTAGTTGCCAGCTTTATCTTTGCATCCCTTTTTAAGTAAGAGTGTAATATTCATAATTCTCCTGTACTCTGGCACCACCCCTGTGTCTAAGGAAGACTGAAGGATTATCATCAGTGTCTCTGCCATTCCCACTCTCGTTTCCCTCAGTACTTTTGAATACATCTCATCCGAACCTGGTACATTATGAATTTTAAGTAAAGGTAGCCTTTCCAACACCTCCTCCTTCTCAATTGTAAATTCTTCGAGTGTACCAGCTACCTCCTCTTTCACCTCAGCCTTTGTAAAGACAGATGCAAAGGGCTCATTTAATACCTCTGCCATTTCTCCTGCCTTCACTTGCAAACCCCTTTTTTGTCTCTAATTGGCCCAACTCTTTCTTTTACCACCTTTTATTGTTCATGTGCTTACAGAAGAGTTTTGGATTCCCTTTTATGTTAGCTGCCTGTCTCATTTCATTTTTTCCTTGCCTTTCTTAATAGTTCTTTCATTTCCCTTCTGATACTACTATACTCAGTCTGATTCTCCATTGTATTTTCTACCTAACATCTGTTGTACGTGCACTTCTTCCTTTTCATCTTCACCTCTATCTCCCTCGTCATCCAAGGTGCTCTGGATTTATTTGTCCTACGTTTCCCCTTCAAGGGAACATACCTCAACATTGCCTGCAATACTTTTTTGTTGAAGGTGGCCATTTCTGCCAACATTTGATTTCAACTCAATTGACTCAGATGCATTTCAATCCCAAAGTTGGTTTTCCCCCAGTTAATTATCCCTACTCTGGATTGCTCTTTGCCCTTTTCCATGGCCAACCTAAACCTTATGAAACAATAGTTACTGTTCCCTAAATGTTCTCGCTCATATTTGGTCCACTTGGGCCAACACATTCCCAAGAACCAGATCCGACAGTGTCTGCCTCTTGTATGGGAAACATACTGCTGCAGAATGTTATCCATAATACAGTCCAGGAACATTTGCCCCCTTATCCCTTTGCACTGTTATCCAGTCCATATTTGGAAAATTGATATCCCCATTATAACTGCAGTAAGGATTCAATGCATCACAACAATGACCACTTATTAAAAAAAGCAGTCAGACATCAAATCAATATTGTAAAAATTTTAGAGCCATTTGGTGGAGCAAATGAAGTCACCAGATGTAAAATTATCATAATTAAATAAGTTCAAGACAGAGATGGCAAGACCTGTACATTTTAATCAAAATGTGAACATTGCATTTTCAGCTCCACGTCTGCATTGCCATATGTCTTTCCTCTTAGACAAGTATATCATATTGAACACCAACTAGACTTTTATACTGGAAACTGAGCAACAAGACTTTGCTGTAGATTTGTGAAAATAAGATCATGAGATCGTAAGAAATGGCAGAAGTAGATTACTCATCATCTCGAGCCTACTCCGTCATTTTGTAAGGCTATGGCTGAACTGAGTGTGACCTTAACTCCACTGTATTACTTTTAATACTGGGCGTGATCTTACCTGCCGTTTGTGCCACACTCCTGTTGCAACATGGTCAGAGCATTTGGTGACCAGCCAAATCTCCATTCATTGCAGCGGGATGGGAAAGTACGGCCAGTATGAACGGTGATAAGAATCCAGACATTGTGCTTTTTTTCAAATTGAACTGCTCCTCTTCCAAAATATCTGCTTTATGTTGTATTGCATATATCAAAGGTTTTCCAGTTAGTAAACGGCAAATTTGGTCTTGTAAACCAGTATATCTGATGTTTAGAGTCCACATTACAACAGTCAGTTGCATATTTTCTACCATAATATTTGTACTGTAATTTTCTCATTTTAGACACAAATATCCCAATCATACACATGGATGGGTGAATCAGTAATGTGAGCTATTTATTTGAAGATACAGATAATGTTCAGTGGGAGGCTAAGTCCATCTTGTCTCTATCCCACTGCTTGCTGACTGACTACAAATCACAAGACAAGTACATTCTATCCTGTTGGGATATATAATGATTGATAGCAATTTAAAACGCACCAAACACATTCAAGTTGCAGACACATCACAACATGTCCAGATTTATTTTGAAATAATTACTGAGAGTTTCTACATTAAACAGAGTAGTAAACTGTAAGTATTAAAAGAAACTGGGAGAGAAATTAACTTTGGTAATAACATCTAGACCCAAACTAATCTAAAGCAGAAAGCCAGTGTTAATCTGTGATCAAAAAAACTCAATTTGCTTATTACTTTGTAACTTACAGCAGTGTGCCTCAGAGATCAGTGCTGGGTCCACTGTTATTTGTCATTTATATTAATGATTTGGATGAAAATATAGGAGGCATGGTTAGTAAGTTTGCAGCTGATTCCAAGATTGGTGGCATAGTGGACAGTGAAGAAGGTTATCTCAAATTGCAACGGGATTTTGATCAGTTGGGCCAGTGGGTTGACGAATGGCAGATCGAGTTTAGTTTAGATAAATGTGAGGTGACGCACTTTGGTTGACTGAACCAGAATAGGACTTAGTTAACGGTAGGGTGCTGGGGAGAGTTACAGAACAAAGAGATTTAGGGACACAGGTTCATAGCTCCTTGAAAGCGGAGTCACAGGTGGACAGAGTGGTGGAGAAGGCATTCAGCTTGTTTGGTTTCATCGATCAGAACATTGAACACTTGGAATACTGTGTACAATTCTGGTCACCCTATTATAGAAAGGATATTATTAAACTAGAAAGAGTGCAGAAGAGACTTACTAGGATGTTACCGGGACTTGATGGTTTGAGTTATAAGGAGAGACTGGATAGACTGGGACTTTTTTTTCTAGAGCGTAGAAGGCTGAGGAGTGATCTTATGAAGGTCTATAAAATAATGAGGGGCATAGATCAGCTAGATAGTCAATATCTTTTCCCAGAGGTAGGGAAGTTTAAAACGAGAGGGTATAGGTTTAAGGTGAGAGGGGAGAGATGCAGAAGTGTCCAGAGGAGTAATTTTTTCACTTATAGGGTGGTGAGTGTCTGGAACAAGCTGCCAGAGACAGCAGCAGAGGCGGCTACAATTTTGTCTTTTAAAAACCAATTGGATAGTTACATGCGTAAGATGGGTATAGAGGGATATGGGCCAAATGCAGGCAATTGGGACTACCTTAGGGTTTAAAAAAAGGGTGGCATGGACAAGTTGGGCCGAAAGGTCTGTTTCCACGATGTTAGACTCTATGACTATGAGATCGATTACTTACTTGTGCTTGTAGGCCATATATAATTTACCATAGAATCTTACAGTGCAGAAAGAGGCCATTTGGCCTACTTAGTCTGCACAGACCACAATCCCACCCAGCCCCTATCCCCATAACCCCATGCATTTACTCTAGCTAGTCCCCCAGACACTAAGGGGCAACTTAGCATTGCCAATCTACCTAACCTATACTTCTTTAGACTGTGGGCACCTGGAGGAAACCCACACAGATACGAGGAAAATGTGCAAAATCCACATAGACAGTGACCCAAGCTGGAAATTGAACCCGGGTCCCTGGCACTGTGAGGCAGCAGTGCTATCCTCTGAGCCATCGTGCTGCCCCAAAATATATTTACATTCAGAATTTCAGTTAAGGCTCTCTCATTGAAGCATTATGCCATTATGTTCCCTTGACAGTAGTCAGCTATTAACTATATCCATGTGACAGAAACGTGTGAACATTTATTTTGATCTTTCAGGCAGTATGTCTGTGTTCCCAATTGTTGGAGCCATCGTTGTCTCATGTACAAACCCTGAAAGACCATGCCACTCTGGTCCAGAGTCTTCAGCCTTTGCTAAAAATAACTTGTTTTTTCTTGTAAAAGACTGACGTGCAAAAATGACATTAACAGAGGGTGGTTTTTAAAGGTCTCGAAGTTTTTCTGTTCTGAGCTTAGTAGTTCAAATCAGGACTCCCAATGACTTGTCAAAAATTTTCAGAACAATGGAAGTAATGTGTTATCAGACAATGAAAATATTCTTTATTTTAAAAGGTCTAATTAGGTTAAACATTTTGTTTGTATGTGAACTTGCTTGTAATCTTGTGAGATCTGTTGTTCTTCTGGTTAAGAGTTCCCTATACCTTCCAATTTTACTTCTACCAATTAAGAATTTTGAATGATCCTGCATATCAGTTTGACACTGAAGACTTTAAGTGTCATATCTCAAACACCTTTCTGTCATCTCCACCATGTTAGTAAATCCTAGCTCCATGGACTACACTTATTTCCTGAATTGTGGAGGTGTTTTTTGCTGCCAGCATTGATAGTGAGTGTCAGCTGCATATTAAACATTTGGTCCTATGTTGTAGACGAGGGTTTTTACTGGTACTAGGAATGAATGGAAAGCCAATTCTCAAGTGGCAACACTCACAATCCTGGCTGTGTGAGCTGTGAAAGCAGAAATCGAAAACAAAAGATTTATTTTAAGGGGAAAAGAAAAATAACATGACGTAAAACAGAAGGAAAGACCAGGCGATCTTGAGCCTGTGCTCCACATCCGTGGGAGCGGCAGTGGCAGCTCCGGAGCCGGGGAAATCCAGACATTGCAAACCTCATGAGCAACATCACGATCTCTGATTTTCTCATCCCCTTGTTAGTGACATGGGGGTGGGGGGGTAATTCTCCTGGTCTGCTAGCTACTGGCAAGTATCATGATGGCTAGGAGAATCGGCAATCAGAGGAAAAATAGGTTCCATGCCGGTTGCCAAACCTATTGTGACTCTCCCAGGGTTCGCTGCAGGCCCCCGATTGGGTTCCCACCCTTAATGGGCGAGAACCCAATACATATTCAAATGCACAACTTTAAACATAATTAGTGGGCTTGAAACCCAATTCAAATAGCTCTCGCTATTTACCTGCCTCCCCTGTGGGACGTGCACCGGGCAGGCTATCAGGCAATGTGTTGGACCCCGAGGATGGAGCAAACACCACCAACCCCTCAGTTTTGCGAGGCATCCTCTTCTCTCCACCACATAGGCATGAGCTTTCTCCAACCTGTCCCATCCCACCCAGGGCATTTCCCACCCCCTCAAAACCACCATACAGACTCAGATCCACCTCTCAGCCTCCCTTCAGGACACGCACCTTGGCAGTGCCAACAGTGTACTGCACCCTGGCACTGGCACCCCAGGTTGGTGCCTTGGGCCCTCAGGGGGCTCAATGAGGTAGGTCTAATGGCCAGTTGCCATTTTGCCGCTGCCAGGCTGCAAAGGATGGGTCCCTCAAAGATCCTGGGGGTTGGGTGGGCTCGAGGAAAGAGGTTGACCTCGCCACTCTGCTGCGATGGGGGTGTCAAGGCTGGACTGCCCCTTCTAGCCCTCATGATGTGGATATGCCGGTGTTGGACTGGGGTAAACACAGTAAAAAGTCTGACAACACCAGATTTATTTGATAGTAAACTCACAAGCTTTCAGGGTTTGTCCCTTCATCAGGTGAATGAGAGTTCTGGCCTCAGACAGAGCATATAAAGCACAGACAGTTTAGAGATTACTGATTAGAATGCGAATCTTTACACCTAACCTGCTGTTCAAGTCCTAAAGTGGCCGACAATGTGAGTGGAAGGAGCACTGATCACAGGTTAAAGAGATGTGTATTGTCTCCAGACAGTACAGTAAGTGAGGTTTTGCAAACCCAGGCGAGTCACAGGGGTTACAGATAGTGCGACATGAACCCAAGACCCCCTTCTAGCCCTAGCAGACCTGAAGATTAAGGGTGACATGGACAAGTTGGGCTGAAGGGCCTGTTTCCATGCTGTAAATCTCCATGACTTTATGACTCTAAGATCACCCCTGGAATGGTGATTTCAGGCAGGCCTGTGATCAACATCTGCATCCCCTGCCTGACAGCTATGAAAATTCTGAAGTGGCCAGGTCACTTTAATTTCCATGCCCTCACCACTCCTGCCTGATCACATGGCAGAATTTTAAATTCTTGCAGCACTCCATCCTGCAGCAGAAATTTCCCTTTCTCTCTGTCAGAAGCTGCAGGTGAGAGCAGACCCCTTTGATGTTCTTTGACAGAGGGGATGTCAATTTCATGGTGTACGCCAGCATGGAAACAGGCCATTCGGACCAACTTGTCCATGCCGCCGTTTTTTTATATAGCCCTAAGCTAGTTCCAATTGCCCGCATTTGGTCCATAACCCTTTATACTCATCTTACCCACGTAACTGTCTAAATGCTTTTAAAAGACAAAATTGTACCCGCCTCTACTATTATCTCTGGCAGCTTGTTCCAGACACCGCCCTCTCTGTAAAAAAAAATGCTCCTCTAGACCCTTTTGTACCTCTCCCCTCTCAGCCGAAGCCTTTGCCCTCCAGTTTTAGTCTCCTCTACCTTTGGGAAAAGATGATGTCAATTTCATTTTGGGGAAGGAGACAGGGGTTCCAATATGTGCAGCTGTGCACTCAGTCCAGTGCATGCACACAGCTTTGATTTGAAGTTTCTGAGGCTTCCCAGCAAACAGAAATCATTGAAACCCTCTCCATTGTACTTGAAGCCTTTGATATATCACAAATTTAACATGCAGCACCTCCTAAAAGAATCAGCTGCCAGATCAATGGATTTCATCTTCCAACCACTTGTGTATATTTTTATTACCTTTCACAGTTCAATGCACCCCAAGTACCCCAATGATCCTAACTGCAATGTTGACAGAGTCTATTTCTAATTCACAGTCTGTGACTTAACTCCCTCTTTGAAGTGGTTTGCAAAAGAGGAAGTGAAACCACAGACTGTCAATCAGGCTTAGGGTCTAGAGAGGTGAAGGGAGATACACTGGAATCCAGAGTTGATGGAGGGCTGAATCAGAGAATTGGAGGGCTGGAGGACATTAAAGATATGGGAAGGATTTAAAGAGGGCATTGAGAATTTAAATACCTTCAAGGTGTTGGAGGATGAGGATTAGATGAAGAGCTGCTGGCTGTGGTGTGGGACGAGCTGCCAGCATTCTATTCTAGTGCCTGAAAATCTATTGCTCACTGGATTCACACTGCCAGTGTAATTTTTAATGATTAAAGGTAGCTAATAAGGTGATGAATTATTATTTTTTCATCATTAAAATGTAAAGGGTGGCAGAACAGACTATAAATTAGTTTGAAGCTTCCCCTTTTTTGTCGGCATTTATGCAATCTGCTTTCACATCACAGATAATGACCAACCTTTTCAGTGTGAAACCACCATTTCTCCAAATGATTTCATACGGGTGTTTGGATTGAAGTGCTACTCCTATAGTTAGTGAGAGATACAGCTCACTCACTCATGATAACTGAAGAAAATCAATGATGTGCAGCAGCCACATTAGCAGTAATAGGACAGTGAACTCAGATTAAAGCACAGGTAACCCATCCATTGCAACCTCATGAATGTTGTGAAGTACTGCATTATGTGTTTGCTCTCTGATATCCTCCCACACTTTAGTTTAAAGCATGTTTTCTGCTTTGTGGCTGTCCTAATGATGTGACTTAAGCCTGTTGAACAAAATTTGATTTTGCAGACAGATTGGGTTTATCCAGAAAATAAATTGTTAGCGTTCACTCTTTCTTCTGCATTGACAATAAGTGAGACCTTTTGAAAAAAGTGTTTACAGATATAAATTTGAAAGGGATGGAAAATAAGAGATGAGTATAAGATTGGAGAGGTCCAAATCTGGGAAATGTACAACATGCAGGAAGGGAGAAATTAACAGAGTGCAGGGGGGACAGACAGTAAAAAACAATCAAATGCTGTTGGGAAGAAATTGTTTGGTTGGGTGTCCCTCCATTTTCCCAACCACTACTGTGGGGAAGGACTGAGCAACACAAAGTATCCAGGGTTCATGAAGGGGAGCCTTAAAGACTCATAAGTTAATGCTTGTCTTTTTTTCCCAACATTTCCAAAGAATCGTGCAGGCATTGAATCACATTTCAATTGTTTTTACAACAAGTAAGTATGATTTTTTTTCTTCTTCTTAGATTATATTTTGATTCATGCTGGAATTTACCATATGGTAGCTCAGTAAGGTTGGGAATAAAAGATGAAGGAAGAATAAACAGAATGAATCATATAAGGAGACAGAGTGCATGATGGCAGTGGCATGATTAGTCTTTCACTACCAATATCTGCTGTAAAACAAGACCTACATTATCATGCAATGCAGAAATCTACATTAATTGCCAAATCTATCTGAAAGCAGAGGAGTTCGATACATGAGACAGCAAACACAGATTCAAGTGCTGAGGTAACGGTTTTTGTTTATACATGACCAATAGCACATGTAATTTGTTGTAAACACGTGGCTCACAATCTGGTCAATGATATCTTAACAATTGGCAGATGTGTGGATTTGTAGCTCCTCCTCAGAAGGTACAACATTACCTCTGGTGCATACAAACGATCAATATTTGTAATATTTCTTCCTGAGTGCTCTCCCTTCCATGTACATTCTACTCATCACAACAACACAGACTGGGGTTTTCAATCCAGGGTCAGGAATCTGATGCCTGGATAATTCCTAGATCCAGGCCTTGTGCTGCATCAGAATTTGTGACACGTTGCTATTTTTGTCTGTAAAGGCCCTAATTGGGCCAGAGGTGAATTCAGTGCCCAACTATTGGCACCAGGTGTGGCTGGAAATGCAAACTGTCTCTGGATTTACAAAGGCAGGCAGCAGATGTGAGTGGACTTACTGTCACCTTAGAAAATAAAGCAGGCAGGTGATTAGAGAGCCAGCAATTTCACGGCCCAATCGAGTGCCCAAATGTTCACTCATCAAGTACATAATCTGCTTTGCTCAAGCGATGGCAACTTTGTGCCTTTGCATGAATACCTCTGTTTGACTGGCTTTTGTTTTCCCCATAACAATAGCCATGGTAAATAACAATTCCCTGCTGTGCCCCTGACTGCTGAACACTAACGTGTCCCAGACTGTTCACTCTGCCCATTCCTTACCTTTGAACAATTCATTTGGTTCCCCTCCATCTTCTTCACAAGCTCTTCAGTTGGCTTTACAGCCAATTAATTGGAAGCATGCTGGTTGCTGGCTCCCCATTCACCCTCACCCTGCCTTTGAAAACTGTAGTGTGCCACAGAGGCCTCTGAAAACTGACGTACCGTCAGGAAGCAGTATTTTCAAAGTGCACCTGCATCTGACCTCTCTCCCAAAAGCAATTGAAAATTGTGTCCCCAGTTACACCATATTGGACTTCAAACAAACGAGTATCACTTTCCCCCTATCAATAGTCAACCTAGAACATTGTCTCATGCTCTCACTTCAGCACAGACTCAATTTCCTGTCTCCAGATATCAGGTGAACTTTTCCAACCATTTTCTTTGTCTAAATGATATTTCCAAAGGGAATAAGAGCTTAATATATATGATCCACATGAACTTTGTAACAATTACCAGAATTTTTATTCACATATGTGGTCATTTATATGTGAATGAGCACGTGCTGTAATCTGTTGAAACCCACAAATAGAGATCTTAGTCTCATCTCTCTCCCAACTTTTATTATTCACGTATGTTTCGAAGTGCGGTTTCCTAATACCTCGAGCTTACTCTTTTAAAGATTCTGTATCGGGGGTGAGGTAAATCTCAAGAGATAGTGCCAGATTTCTGTTATCTTATCAAAGGGGCACATGAACAAACATACAGGGGGTTGCCCCAGGGTGCCAGGGCAGTGCCAAAGAGGAGGCGCCCATAGGAGTGGGGCTGTAAGGAGGGGACTATGATCAGGGGGCTGTGCAGGGAGGGGAAGTGCAGGGATGGAACATGAAGGGGGGCATGTCGGGGGTCATGATGGGGAGGCATGTTAGGTCACGAAGGGGGACCCATTGAGAGCGCCCCAATGCCCTGTTGCCGATGATCTGTGTCGGGGATGGAGTGGGGAAACATGCAACTGATGAGCAGGGGAACTCCTGATATCCATGGATGTAGGCAAGGGGTCTCCCAGTGCATTGCGAGATCATGGTGCCTGAAGGCTTTACAGCTGGGCTCACCGGCATGTTTAGGACATGCTCCCCGCTCCCTCTTTCACAAGAGCAGGCACACAACTCACTGCTCTCCCAAAAAATGACTGAGTGTGGGATGACTATGGTTCATTCAGGCCATGCCTACCAGACCGATGCGGATCACTCTGGTAGTCTCACCATTAAGATTCTCCGATCTCACCGGCAGCTGGGATTCTCCGGTCCCGCAGTAGTGAATGGAAATTTCACCGAGTACCAAATTCTCCATTCTCACTGACAGCGGCAATGGAGCATAAATGGCCGAAGAATACCGGCCTTAGTGTTTTTTAGGGAACTTTCTGGCTGGAGAGTTTTGCCACATTACTTTCTCCTCTTCCTTGGCAGTTAGGTAACAAGATTCCAGCTTACCTGCCAGTGTGACTTGAGAAAGTGCAGTCATCTCTGGGCTCTTGCGTACTGCTAAAATTTTCATTTGCACCTTTATCAATTCCAGAAACCAACTTTTACATCTCATGTCAATTACAAATTCTTCCAGAAATTGTGCCCACACAAAATCCACTTCCAGTTTTGGCAGGAGGGCGGGAATGACAGCAGGGGTGGAAAACCGGGGGAGATTCCCAAAACAGCTTTTATGCCAACAGGATTTCCCCGCTTGCTCTCACCCGCACCTCACCAGTGACAAAACGAGGTTACCACCATGCAATGACGGGGACCTCATTATAAGATGTTACCATATACTTAGCAGCCTTCCCGATGTATTATTCCCCGATGTAGGGAATTCCCCAAGCCCACTGCCAGCATGACATCACATGGCAGTCGGGGACAGGTGGGGGAGGTCCGTTTCTGTGATGTTTTTATTTTTCTCTTTTTCACATCGCAAGTCCTTTAGGTAGGGCATGCCAATCTCTTAAGAGCAACTTAAGGTTGTGTTCCTTTTTAAAATGTGGTGGGAAAAGCCAATAATGCAGCTGACGTTTTCCTGCCCCAGTTCACATTTTGCCAAAATAAGTGGCAACATTTGGTCCATAGAATATGGTTTGCTAATTTCTTTGTGGCAAAACAAATATCACTGTAGCTGAACACAAGTAAGATGTGGAGGCACCCTTGGTCACCACATGCACTTGATACAACATAGCTGATGCTGCAGTAAGAAAAGTGCAGAAAATCCTCCTTAAATAAAACCATTGTTCACAGCAGTGAAACTCCATCAACTATGTTCTTTCTTTCAACCTTACTAATGTTCCAAAAAGCGTTGGAAACTTTCTTCCGGTGCTATTCATTATGTTGTCACACATATATTCTTGTCCTATTTCTGTGTGAGGGACCAATTAAATATTCCATAGGATGATTACAATAAGAAGCAGTGGCTTTGCTGGAATAGCTTGCTGCTTATCCAGGCTGGGATTCTCCGGTCACTGAGTGAGCAGTGTTTTGGCTGAATGCCAAAAGGTTCCTTCATAAAACACTCAAAAAAAAAAGTCTGGATAATATTTTTGTGATTAGTGTAAATTCAATTCATCAAACAAATTCACCTCACAAGGTATCCATGTTTTATCTATGAAGCGATGTATAATTGCAAAGTAAATTTAAATCAAATCAAAGAATCATTCAAGCATTGCCAGCAGAATTAAAATCAA
This sequence comes from Carcharhinus amblyrhynchos, assembly GCF_965287045.1. Taxonomy (NCBI): domain Eukaryota; kingdom Metazoa; phylum Chordata; class Chondrichthyes; order Carcharhiniformes; family Carcharhinidae; genus Carcharhinus; species Carcharhinus amblyrhynchos. Next base: position 56,470,198 of record NC_137333.1, read on the forward strand.
GAAACAGGGTTCTTCTTTTCAAGTTAAAGTAAGAATTTTCTCTCAGTTTAATAATGTGCAAGTCTTGAATGATGTCAAGCATTCACAAACATAGATACTATTGCATTGAAAATTTGATTGCTGTGACAATCCAAGATAGGTAAAAGAAACATAAGTTTGTTCTTTGTAATTAAAAATAACAGCACAGTAACTGTAATTTTCAGTATTTCATAGAATCCCTGCAGTGCAGAAGGAAGCCATTTGGCCTATCACATCCACACCGATTCTCCGACAGACCTCCTTACCTAGGCCCTATCCCCGAATACCCACATGTTTACCCTGCCAATCCCTCTGATCTCCACATCTTTGGACACTAAGGAGCAATTTAGTATGACCAATCCACCTATCCGGCACATCTTTGGATTGTGGAAGGAAACTAGAGCACCCGGAGGAAACCCTCGCAGACACTGGGCAAACTCCACAGAGCAAGTCACCCAAGACTTAAATATAAGTCACCCACAGAGCAAGTCAACCTTGGGTCCCTGGTGCTGTGAGGCAGCAGTGCTCACCACTGTGCCACCATACCACCTTATAAAGCATACTTGCCAGCGATGAGATTTGAAACCATTCCCCTCCCCTTAAGATTGGACCCTTAATTCAGTGCCTTAGGTTGCCCAGCTGGTTTAAATGTATGAAACCGCTGCTGTTCCTCACTGTAAGTGTCCTGCAGATTATTCTCCATGTCTACTCCATCATTGAGTAGCTGTCATAGACTAAACATGCTCCAGAAGTGTAATTTGTTACAATAATGGCCCCTATCTCATGAAAACTGACTATAAACAAAAAGATAGCTATTATGGTGAATCATATTTAGTGTGTTCGATTTTTGTGCACAAGACTGTGCTTACATTACGCTACTAGTCTGAAACTACTCACTGTCAATTGTGGGTTTTAGCTCCCACAGTTTCCAACCTAGTGTGGGCTGCAAATAATATCCCCAGAATACGTGTTCTTATACTGAAACACACAGTTTCATTCGCACGTTCATAGAATTCCTACAGAAGCCATTCGGCCCATCACTTCTTTGATCCCATCCTACCCCCATTAACCCATATGTTTCCCATGGCTAATCCATATAACTTACACATCTCAAGACATTAAGAGGCAATTTAGCATGGCCAATTCACTTAACCCGCACATCTTTAGACTGTGGAAGGAAATTAGAGAATCTAAAGGAAACCCACGCAGACAAGGGAAAAACATGCAAGCTCCATATAGACAGTCACCCAAGGCTGGAATTGAACCCGGGTCCCTGACACTGTGAGGCAACAGTGTTCTGGGGAAATGAAAGAAAAGATGAGTCCCAAACTCACTCACAACTGCAATTTGAAATCTAGACTTTGGCCCTCTGTTCTTCAAAATATTGCTGCAACTACTGATTTTCTCACAACTACCCTCGCCTCCACTTATGTCCTAGTTCCCAGTAAAAACATTACTCTGTCTCTTACCCTGGTATACTCCCTGTCTACACTTTTATATTTAGGGAGCAAACATAAAAGAATATGGTGGACAAATAGTTTAACCATCCATCAACAGATCTGGTTGAACCACAGGAAGCACTATAAGGTCCTACTCCTGTCTGACTATTCCAGGATCATACTGGTCTCCAAAAATTACCCCCAATTTCGTGTCTCAACTGCATGCCATCTTCTTAAATGTCCTTCACCATCCTCACCATCCTTCAAACAAAAGTACAAGGAGTGCATGGACACTTATCACACAGATCAAGGGCGAGATCCTCTGGATACTCATGCCAGCAGGATCTTCCGGCTATTCATGCCAATGGTGCACCCTTGCTGTGGAACCTTCCGGCCTCACCAATGGTGCACCCTTGCCGCGGGATCTACGAGACTCATCGATGGTGCACCCCACTGCAGTTTTCCTGGTGGCATCGGATGGTTTAATGGGAGATCCCATTGCCAGCAGTGGGACCAGAAGCTCCCACCACCGACCAATGGCAGGCCATCTCTTGCCACCAAGAAACAGACCACAGCAAGATCAGAAAATCTTACCCCAAAGCAATTCAATCCGTGCCTCTACCATTCCTATGTCCACTAGCCCACTTGCACTAAATTTTCCCTTGACCTCCCCTGAACTTGCATCTTTATTAAGGTTCTTTCTCCCATCTCCCTCATTCCCTCTCCAAGCTCACCTTGTCCATGAGGCCGAGTTCTTGCTCCCTTGACCCTATTCCCACAAAACTGTTGACTACCCAATGACCCCTCTTCATTCCCAAACAAGTCAATATAGTTAATTGTTCTATCATTTCAGCTGTTGTCCCTCTTCCTTCAGATCTGTTGCCATCATCCCTCTACTGACAAAAAAGCCTTCAACCCCCAATGAACTTGCAAACTACCCATTGCACCTCCCTTTCCTCTCCAAAGTCCTTGAATGTGTTGCCATCTCCCAAATCTGTGCCCCTCTTTTCTGTAACTCGATGGGCAAGACTCTCTGGCCTCCCTGTGGAATGTTTTCACGGCTGTAGCACGTGGCCCACCTTTTCAAGAGGTCGGATCTTCTGCTCCCACTGCTGTCAATGGGATTTCCCATTAAATCCACCACCCTGTGCAGCCAGGAAACGTATGACTAGCGTAACCCATCGGCAGGATCAGAAGATCCCGCCAGTGTGAATAGCCAAAGGATCTTGCCCCAGGTTTGAATCCCTTCAATCAGGCTTCTATCCCTGCCACAGTAGCAAAACAACTCTTATCATGGTTTCAATTGGTATCCTATGTGAATATGACAAAGGCAAATTGTCCCTCCTCATTTTTCTCATTTGTTTGCAGTCTTTCAAACAGTTTACCATGCCATCCTCAACATTGTCACCCAGGTGGGTGGGGTTGCTCTCATTTTATTCATTTATATCAATCTAATTATAGTCAGAGAACCACTTGTAATGGTTTCTCTTTCTAGGACTACACTGTTGTGCCCCAAGGATGTATCCTTGATCCCCTCCTATTTCTCATCTACATGTTGTTCCATAGTGACATTAGCCGAAAGTGCAGTATTAGATTTTACATGTACATTTTTATGGACTTCACCACTATCTTTCTTAACTTCTTTGTTGTTGCTAAATTATCAGACTGCTTATCTGATATCAAATACTGGATAAACAGAAATTTCTTCCAATAAATTATTGAAAAAACTGAAGCTGCCCACTTCAAACTAGCTTAGGTGACTCCATCCCTCTCCCCAGCAATAGTCTGAGATAAATCTAATTTAGCCACAATCTTGATGTCAGTTGACCCCAAGATGAGTTGCTTGATCTCCACTGAAGCCATATATTTCCACTTTGGCTTCATTGTTCCACTTCATCTCTGTCTCAGTTCAACTGCTGCAGAAACCCTCATCTATGACTCTGTTACCTCAAGACTTGACTGTTCCAATGCATTCCTGGCAGATCTCTCATTTCTATCCTTTGTAATCCTGAGGTCACCCAAAACTCTACCACCTGCATCATAATTCACACCAAGGTCCAGGTGGCATAGTGGTTAGCACTGCTGCCTCACTGCGCCAGGAACACGGGTTCAGTTTCCGGCTTGGGTCACTCCACTGTGTGGAGATTTGCGTGTTCTCCCTGTATCTGCATGGGTTTTCTCCAGGTGCTCCAGTTTCCTCCCACAGTCCGAAAGACGTGCTAGTTAAGTGCCACGCTAAATTCTCCCTCAGTGTTCCCAAATAGGTACTGAAGTGTGGCAACTCTGGGGTTTTCACAGTAACTTCATTGCAGTGTTAATATAAGCCAACTTGTGACATTAATATATAAACTTTAAACTTAAACCCCCACCCTCATTGACCTTCAATCACCTCAGACATGTTTTTGCAAATTTTGAGTGCATTGAATTGTCAAGTGTTGACAAAAGCACAATACAAAACCAGAATTAGTGAACAATCGAAATCCAGTTGCAGACATTTGTTTTGAAAACCATGCATTATTTGTTTCATATGGTTGATATTCCATAATTAAGATAGAATTACAGAACAGATTTACTTTAAACCTTGTTTTTATTCCTCCACTGCTGGTTGTCTTATATGTTCAAAATAGACTGAATTTATTTCACTCAAATTTCCAAAACCTGTTTCTTGGAGTATATCTCCAATTCCTCACAACTAAAGATGCAGTACTGTCCCCTGTGGCTCAGTGTTAATTAAGAAATGAATAATTAATACAAAAGTCAATAATTTCCCATATTACTGTAATTTACATTTAAATTGATATTGTCTGTATAGAATTTTAACCTTATTCCAGTATAGCAAGCACTAATTTATTACATTTAATTTGTTATGGTATTTTACTGAATGTCAAATCATTTTTGTTCCTGAGAGACAGCATTGAGAGCCTTCTAGAAGAAACCAAGTTAAGTACGTAGATTTGTCATGTTGAACCTTCCTATAAAGTGAATTACAGAAATCCTCTCAGTGTAGCTACATTTTGATCACCAAAGAGCTGATTCTGTGCATGAACCACTGAAAGGAGCAAGAATGTTTTCCAGAATGTAAACATTTTTTGACATATCTCCGAGTCGCTAAAAGTTTCAGTACTAGAGTGGTAGATAGCAAGCGTTAAAAATGTGCCTGTACGACCAACTTTAAACTTTTTGTGATGTGCTTGGTGGTACCTCTCACATAATTAAGTCCTGCAACTTAATTCCTTTCCTTGCATTTCAATGCTGGGTTTCGTGGCATTGTTCAAGCAAGTTTTCTGGGTGGACCAAGGCAACTTGGACAAATACTTCCTGATTTCCACGTTTATCTCCGTATCTGCAATTGCCCAAAGTTTCTGTCTGGTTTACCTTTTAAGATCACCTAGCATTGTTAGCCTCACCATTATATTTATTGCAAAATCTGTGTATTATCTGAGCAAGATTTATGAAACTGCAGAAAAATGTATTATGAAAATTATAAAAGTGCAGAAAATATAGTTGATAAAAATACTGTACATTTTTTAAACTTTTCCTTCAATTTTGATTGTTTTGCATTGATTGATTGATTGCAAATGAAACTAAGTCTGCACTCTGTGAAAAACCTGAAAATACATTTTAATTCCCATTAGTTAAATAAAGAATCTGTGATCTTTCAAGTAAGTTTCAATCAAACAAGAAGAGAATGTTATAATTCAATAAATAAAGGATTTTGTTGCTTCACTGTCCCTTCATTTATTTGTAAACTGCACAAATTTCACCTGCCAAAATCTTGGATTTCTTTTGGGTATATTTTTAGTGGAGGTGATTTAATCTGTCAATTACCATGTGGATCTGTAGGCTACTCCAAGACAGTCCATTCCAAATAAATAACCAAGCCAGATACTTTCTTCAGTTGTCAACATAAGTGTATGAATTGTGAAAATAGCATCCATAAAACCTAAAGAGACTTGAAATGAGTCTGATATCTAGCAATTCATAACATTAAAGTAAACATAGGTGTATTCAAAAGAGCTTCACAACTATATATTGGTTCATACTCCAGTATAAAAATAATTGAACCACAACAAATCATATTTAGAGTGTGGTTTAATTTACTCCTAGGCACTTAGAAGGGCACTTAGAAATTGTACCTGAAAAGCTTGTGGAGTTATGTGTTGATCATAAATTTTCATGGAAATCCCCTCTATAAAGAAAATTAGTTTCTGACAGCAGTCAGTTGCCAAATGAAGATTCACATTGTAAATAAGTTAGTTCTTGGGCAGTCCAATATCTCTGGTGCCTTCAAAACTGGCATCATTAGCCCCCTCTTCAGAAACTCATCCTTGACTTACATGGTGAGCATGATTTGATTCCTTTTTCCTTCTTGAAAGGTCATGAATGTAGCCCAATCCATCACGCAAACTAGCCCCATATTCATTGACTCCATCTACCCTCTTGCCCCAGCAAAGCAGCCAGTTTAATTAAGAACCCCACGCACCCCGGACATTCTCTCTTCCAACTTCTTCTGTTAGGAAGAAGATACAAAAGTCTGAAGTCACGTACCAACCAACTCAAGAACAGCTTCTTCCCTGCTGCTGTCAGACCTTGCGTCAAGTTGATCTTTCTCTAGCTAAGACTGTAACAGTACATTCTGCACTCTCTCCTTTCCTTCTCTATGAATGGTATACTTTGTCTGTATAATGCCCAAAAAACAATAGTCTTCACTATATGCTAATTTATGTGACAATAATAAAGCAAATAAAAGCAAAATTGATTCCTCAAAAGATATTGTCGCTTCACCCACTCCTGCATGATTACTTCAGGATCTACTTCAGTCCCATCCATCTCTCATTCATATGTTGCCCCTCAGCAATTAATTTGATGAGTTCACATCAGGTTCTATGTGTACACTGACAGAATTTACCTTATCATCACCTCTCTCTCCTGTCCATGATTTGTCCTGATGTTTGTTCAATAGTCAGTATTTGATGAATAAAAAACTTACTCCAATTAAATATTCTTTGTATCTGCCACAAATCTATTCTCTGACCTTCAATTCCATCTCTCTCCAGATTGTTCACCATCTTAGCTCCTACTGAACCAATATCTAGAATATTGTCCAGACTTCCTGCCTCCATCTTAATAACATTGCCTGAGCAGCCATGAATTGACTCATCTGCTTTTGAAGATACGTGCCTTTGTTTACCCTTTAATCACTCAAATGCCCTCCAGGCTGACCTCTCACTTTTACTCCACCACAAACTTGAACTCACCCAAATTTATCCTGTACCCATCCACCCACCAGCCCTGTGCTCATTGACCTGTGCGTAGACCTGGTCACACACAATCGTTAACAATTACCTGACATTCAAATTGTCCTGTAGCCTCGCCCTTCTCTTTCTGCAATCTCCTCCGATTCCAATCGCCCTCCCAAATCTCTGCCTCTTTCCCTCCTCTTAGGGTGCTTTTCTGAACAAAAATGGTGGACTTTTTCAGCAAACCTGGCTTTATCTGTGAAGAGGGAAACGAAGTTAATGGCTGGAATTCTCCAGCCATTCACGCTGATGGGATTATTCAGTCCCACAGGTGGCACATCTCTGTCGTGGCTTTCCTGGTGGCGTGGGATGGAATCAATGGGAAATCCCGTTGACAGCGGCAAGATGAGAAAATCCCACCATTAGTGAGCAGAATGTCATCTCCCACTGCCAAGAAACATGCGACTAGGAGGCCAGAGAATCCCATTCAATATTTCAGGTCACTGACTTTTCAACAGAACTGGAAAATGTTTGCGACTTTATATGATTGAAACAAATGCAGAAGCAGAAAGAGGAGAGAATGAACAAAAGGGAAAGCCTGTGATAGGTTCTGATGACCACATTGCTTTATTCTCCTTGACACCATCAACCTTTCTGCATCCATTCATGTGGTGACCATAGCATCTTCTCTCAATATTTCAGCTCCATTTTCAATGTATTTAAGAGTCCTTGCTTAAATCCATACTTATCCAAACATAGCTAGTTTTATTCCTGTAAATCCTTGTCCTGCCTTTGTGCACAAGCCCCTCTAGAATCTGTCCTAGTCCCCTTTTCTTCCATTTGGACATAGTACCATGAGCGCAAGGTCACCTTTCAAATCTCTCCATGCCAGTTCCTCTCTTTCTGTCTGATCTCCTTCAGTCCAAAAACCCTCTACTATATCAATGCTCCTCTGATTCTGGCTTTGTGGGCATCCCTGATTTTAATCACTCCAGCATTGGTTGCTATGCTTTCAGTTGCCTTCATTTCTTGCATTTCTGTCCCCTTTACCTGACTTTCCTCCTTTTAAGATACACTTTAAAACCTACCTTTTTAGCCAAGGTTTTAGTCAACTAACCTAGTATCTCTTTCTGTGGATGAGATCCACCAACTCCCCCCCACCATCGTCAAGTAGCAATTTGTGGTGGCGGAGATGGCCCACCATTGGCCAGTGATGGCCCCACAATTGTCAGTGGATTTTCCCATTATTCGTTCCCTCTACCACTGGGAAAGACCTGGTGGGGGTCGTCATCGGCTGTGCCGGAAGTTTCCACCACAGGAACAAGCAGAAAATTTCGACCTGTATCTTTGTACCATATGTTTTTGCTCTAGTATGCCTTTGAATGTTTCTCTCTACACTAGAGATGTGATTTAGATAAATTTATTTCTAATGTTGTTGCCGATTTATAGTCTAACCCTCAGATTCTTCTTCAGAGACACAAGCAAGAGCTTTTTGCCATGTGCTTTTACAAGAGGATATAATTATGATGTTTGACAGGATGATCTGTAGAAACAGATATCTAGGTCCTTCTGGAAAATTCTGGTCTGAAAGCTGTGTCTGTTAGCCACAGAAACAGCAGTCTTAAGTTAGTCTGGCCTTTCTGCTTGACAGGTCTCTTGGATGTGTTAATACTTGACCTTCTTAAATGAAGGACAGGATTCTTATTAATAGCTGTGTCATTCAGATAGTTCTGAACATTTTAGCATTAAGATTTAAATGTTAAATTATAGCTCACTACAACATATGGTCAAAGTTACATACTTTCCTAGTAGATGTGAGCAAATTATACGGACGTGGAATGTAATAGCATATATTGAATTTTATCACATGGGTAAGCAGTTTCTAGCATTATCTTTCACAAGCTAACTTTGCCCATCAAATGTCACACTCAATCTCAACCTTGGAAATGGGATTGAAATCAATAATGCAGATAAAGGGAAGCTAGGTAAGCATGTGAGGGATAAAGATATCAAAAGAATGCTGATTTGGATTAGATTAAGATGAGAGGGAAAAGGCTAATGTGGAGCAGAAATGTTGCATTAACTAGTTGAGGTGAATGGCCAATTTCTGTGCTGAGAATAGCAGATATTCCATGTACAAACTGCACTCAGATGGAGACTTTCTCTTCGGTGTAAGTCTGTGTGTCATTATAGACCGGTGTATTCTTGTTTACGAGAAAACTAAAATGAATAAAATGGAAGTATTCAGACCCTTGTCCCCATCAAACCACAGACTTGCAAAGGGCACAATTTTGTCAGCTGGTACCTGGGTGACACCAATTATTGTTTAACCATTGTTGTAGAAATAAGTTTGATACCTGACTAATGTAATTCTACTCCCACAGAAAGGATGATTCATAGCTGTCTGACTCACACATGGGACTTGGTGTGAAATAGAGGAGCAGATGCTGCAAATTTTCATGTATGTTTCATTTAATATTCAACAAGCTGTTAATTAAAGTAATTTTAATTTTAGCTATAATTCACAATATAATTAGATCTTGGGCATCCTCATGCTCGGAGATAGCTCTGAGCTACATGGGCCAAAAATGTCCCAGGTTTAGTCTGTGTTTACTGACCTGGGGTCAGCTGAGGCAACAAAAGTGGAATATTAATCTCATTGCTTTTGGCTTTGAGAAGGGAAAAATACAGCTCCTGTTTTTCCTTGCTGCTGTGCAGTAAATTCCTAAAAACATGCACATACGTAAATGCTGAATAAGGACAAAATCTGGCTTGACTAATAAGCCCACCACAATTGGATGCCTCTTCAGCAGTTACTATAGCTCCCATGCTAAGCCAGAACAGTTTATTTGGAGGTTGCGTTTGTACACAGCTCCATACTCCTATTATGCAGCTCCAACAATCTGTTCTAATTGAAGGTCCTGACATTAAAATCTGTAATGTAACAATTAAAAATAGCGACACTTTTTTTTTTAGATTTTCCCTGCAAACTGCATGTGTTGTGAAATGATCACCAAAAATTGATGCTTACTAACGATTCTGTACAGCTTATAGTATCCTACACCATGCTTGATAGAATGGGAGTGATTTTTGTGTCTGCACTCTCCATCTGTGGGAATGGCGGTGTGTGCTCAAAATCCAAAGAGTGCGATTCACGCCGGCTAGTCTCCGAGTTCCCATCTTGCCAGCCCCTCGCTCGTGGAGTGCCACGATACATATTGTGTAACCACAGAAAACTCATTTTAATACATTAGCTTGTCATTAGTGAGCACTCTCTCCGGGACATCCCCCCTCAACAGAAATTCAGTGGACACTGCTGTAATGTCATCAGTATCATTTACAGCAGGCCAACACAAGAGTCAACCTGGCACCTTCACCTCCTGAGGGGGTGAACGCTCAGGCAGCTAGCATCTTTCACAGTGTGCACTGCTGAAGGGGCACCAAAAAGGACTTGGGCGTCACAGATAAATTCAACTCTGGCCTGTGGGTGGGGTCTTAGAGTCACTATTTTGGGTGAGGGGTTGACAGGGGTCACTTGTAGGCCTTACCTTGTCTTCATGGCAGGGCACCCTTTCCTTTAATGGGGTTGTGAGGGTTAGTATGCAGGCAATGTTTCCCATGTCCTCCTTCCTGGGTTCCTGTCCATATCGCAACTGAGGGAGTGTCCTTCCTCAGTGGGAGCTGGCAAGAGTGGGAGGGATATAGCACTGCCATTCTCACACTCCACAAGGATGAGGCATTGGGGGAGCCGGTTACCCCTAGCTTGCTGGCATGAACAGACAGTGGAGGCTCTGTGGATGAATGAAGTGATATTGATTGCCAAACATTCAAAACAAAATGGTGAACTACATACACTAGTGCCTATAATCACCAGTATCCATTAAGTGCTTATAGTTTCTTAATCTTCCTGACCCTCCCATTACATCTAGGTATATCCTCAGAATCCAGTTGAGGTTGAGGTGTTCTTCTGACTTTCATGCCTTTTTGCCTGGGATGACCTTGGCAGGCGTCCTCTGAAAGCAGACCTTGGCAGGTCTGCTTTCAGGCAGCACACATGTTTGACTGCTTCCCTCCTCAGTGTCAGGGGCTGAGGGCGAGTGTCACTCACAGGGAGGGAGGATGTTAGTTGGGCTGGAGATGCCCAGAGTCCACTGGCTGGAAGGCCCTAGGCTGTACGCCTGCAGATTTTCTTCTCTCCTGGTTCACAGGGGCCCCCAGAGGCACTTGTCAGGGAGGTGTGGGTCACCTCCACTCATAGGACTACCACCTTGCATTGCAGGAAAAAGATGAATAACTCTCCTCTGCACATACTCATCTCACTGAATGGGAACTGACATGGGCCTTTGGCATGGCCACCATCTATCCTGCCCATCCATAAAAGCAAGTCTCATTGTGCTGCAGTGTGCCTCATTGTCCCAACAAAGTCCATATTGTCTTCAGATAGGGAGGTGGCTGTGTATCTCTGACCCTGGCATACTAGCTCAACTCAGACTGGCAGTAGAAAGATATCAGGGATGATCTGTATACTGCAGCCTATTTGGTCGCTTGCCTCGAACTCCAAGGTATATAATGAATACAGATTAGATTTCACGAAGGAGGACACAGATAGCTTGCTGAAAATTAAAGATAGAAGGATGGTACGAGATGAGGTCCTTAATGCAATTAGTGTCACTAGAGAGGCAGTGCTTGATAGACTAATGGGACTGAAGGTAGACAAGTCCCCGGGACCGGATGGAATGCATCCCAGGATACTGAAAGAAATGGCAGAAGTAATAGCAGATGCGTTAGTAGTTATATATCAAAATTTGCTGGACTCTGGGGAAGTGCCAGCGGATTGGAAAACAGCTACTGTTATGCCGCTGTTTAAAAAAAGTAGCAGACAAAAGGCAGGTAACTACAGGCCAGTTAGCTTAACGTCCGTAGTTGGAAAAATGCTGGAATCCATCATTAAAGAAGAAATAGCAGGACACCCAGAAAGAACAGTTCAATTAAGCAGACGCAGCATGGATTCATGAAGGGAAAGTCGTGTTTGACGAATTTAACTGGATTTTTATGAAGATGTGACTAGTGCAGTAGACAGAGGCGAAGCAGTGGATGTGGTGTTTTTAGATTTCCTGAAGGCGTTCGATAAGGTGCTTCACAAAAGGTTGCTGCAGAAGGTTAGGGTGCATGGAGTTGGGGATAAAGTGTTAGCGTGGATGGAGGATTGGCTATCTAACAGGCAGCAGAAAGTTGGAATAAATGGGTGCTTTTCTGGTTGGCAGTTGGTGACTAGCGGAGTGCCACAGGGATCGGTGCTGGGGCTTCAACTGTTTACCATTTACATAGATGATCTGGAGGAGGGGGCTGAGTGTAGGGTAACAAAGTTTGCTGATGACTTGAAGATGAGTGGAAAAGCGAATTACGTGGAGGACGCGGAAAGTCTGCAGAGAGATTTGGACAGGCTGAGTGAGTAGGCGAGGACCTGGCAGATGGAGTGTAACGTTAGCAAATGTGAGGTTATCCACTTTGGAAGAAATAATAGTAGGATGGAATATTATTTAAATGGTGAAGAGTTGCAGCATGCTGCAGAGGAACCTAGGGGTCCTTGTGCACGAATCGCAAAAACTCAGTCTGCAGGCGCAGCAGGTGATCAAGAAGGTGAATAGAATGTTGGCCTTTATTGTGAGGGGGATAGAATATAAAAGCAGGGAGGTCTTGCTGCAACTGTACAGGCAACTGTACAGGTGAGGCCGCAACTGGAGTACTGTGTGCAATTTTTGTCCCCTTATTTATGAAAGGATATATTGGCCTTGGAGGGAGTACAGAGAAGGTTCACCAGGCTAATACCGAGATGAGGGAGTTAGCTTATGAGGAGAGATTGAGTAGATTGGGCCTGTACTCACTGGAGTTTAGAAGGCTGAGGGAGGATCTTATAGAGACTTATAAGATAATGAAGGGTCTAGATAGGTTAGAGGTAGAGACATTCTTTCCACATTGAAAGGAAACCAGAACTAGAGGGCACAGCCTCAAATTAAGGGGTGGGTTGCAGTTTAGAACAGAGTTGAGTAGGAACTTCTCTCAGAGGGTGGTGTATCTCTGGAATTCTCTGCCCATCAAAGTGGTGGAGGCTACCTCATTGAATATGTTTAAGTCACAGGTACATAGATTTCTGATCGATAAGGGAATTAAGGGTTATGGGGAGCAGATGGGTAACTGGAACTGATCCACTTCAGATCAGCTGTGATCTTATTGAATGGTGAGGCAGGCTTGAAGGGCTAGATGGCCTACTCCTGCTCCTATTTCTTATGTTCTTATGTTCATCAGACATGACCTCTCCTGAACAAAGCCACGCTGACTGTTCTTGATTAATCCCTGCAGATTAATTCTCTTTCTCAGAATTGCTTCCAATAGTTTCCCCACAGCTGAGGTTGGACTGACTGGCCTGTCATTTCCTGGTTTATCCTTTTCTCCCTTCTTGAATAATGGCTGTCTTCCAGTCCTCTGGCATGTCTCCTGTGGCCAGAGAGGAATTAAAATAGCATCGCTGCTATTTACTCCCTTGTCTCATTCAACAGCCGAGGATAGAGTTCACCTGACCCTGCAGATGTATCTACTTTTAAGTGTCATCCCAGCTGCCTTCATTTGTTAGGATCCCTGGAAGTGGGATGCTTATTATTGAATTAAAGAGTCTTAGCTTTCTGGTTAAATCTGTTCCTGGCTTGCAAATGATCCTGATGTTAAGTCTGGAATATTCTGCATTCACCTGTATCGGAAAAAGATTGGGCAGCACATTGGCACAATGGTTAGCACAGCTGCTTCACTGCGCCAGGGACCTGAGTTCTCCCTGTATCTGCATGGGTTTCCTCCGGTTGCTCCAGTTTCCTCCCACAGTCCAAAGATGTGCAGGTTAGAGTGGGTTAGTCATGCTAAATTGCCCCTTAGTGTCCAAAAGATGTGTAGATTAGATGGATTAGCTATAAATTAGCCATAAATGCACAGGACTATGGAGATAGGATAATGGAAGTGGGGGGGGGGGGGGGGGTGGTGTTGCATGTGTTAGATGCTACTTCTGCTCTGTAAGGATTCTATGGTTACGGGAGCCTGAAGTTTTTGTAACCGTCAGATGAAATCACAGCCTGGCTTCCAAAAAACTGTAATGTTTCAACAGCTTTACAAAAACATTAATTTCTTGAGTCATGTTCCATTTGGGAGAAGGAAAAGCAATGAGCCTGAGCTTAATGAAAGAAGAAATATTTAAACGAAAGATCCCATTCATTTAGTTACAGTACTGTATAAAGAAACGTTATTTCATTTGTTTTGTGGGAAATAATAATTGCCCTAAATTACAGACGACAGAGCAAAATAACTGATTCCAAATGGAACACATTCTCGTGCCAGTTAAGGGAGCTTTTCTCTGCTTTGGAGGCGCCAATAATTGGAGGGCACAGCCTTTACTGTGTTGTTAGATGCTGGTGTATTTTCTGGTAATTTAGCTACAATGTTTATGATGGTTATTGTCAATATTTCGCTGAAATGTTCTTGCAATGTTCTATGAAGTGAAGTGAAGTGTGAACAGCATTTGGCAGAAATGTGTCAATTTTTGAACAATATACTTGAATGAAGTCATTGTTTTGGGTAAAAATATAAATGTAAAAGTCATGTAACAATAACTGATGCAGGGAATGAAAACATAGCAAGGTGTATTGAAGAGAACATTCCAGTACATCAAGCTCATCCTGTAAGTATTTGGCACTTACAAAATTAACATAGTATATTCTCTAGCAGTCATAGTCCCATTAATTTGAAAAATTATGCCTTAATTCATTTCCACTTTTTTTTCTCGAATTAAGGCATTTGGTTTTGTTCTGAATGTTAAATTTAATTTACTTGCCACAGTTACTAATTCAGCTACAAAACAGTCTCTGAATTTGTACTTAAACTACATGGTCTAGTACTGAGTTCCACATTGTGGTATATTCCAGGTTTAATCCTGCTTCTATGCTCAATTGGACAATAAAGGCAGGATAGGGTGTAGATCGCTGCATTGGAGAGGCTGTATTCTTGCTTTTGAATGTGGGATAGATACTTAATGGAGTTAAGAACAAAGATGTAAGAAAAGTGCAGGAAGGAACAGGTCATTTGGCCCTCCAAGCCCATACCAATCAAGATGCCCTAAAAAAAACTTCTGCCCTTACTCAGTCTGTATCCCTCTAATCCCTCTCTATTCATGTACCCATCCAGATGACTCTTAAATGTTGCTCGTGTGCCTGCCTCCACCATCTCCTCTGGCAGCGCATCCCAGGCACCCATTCTCTGCATGAAAATCTCCCTCCTCACATCCCCCATAAACTCTCCCCCTCTCACTTTGAACCTGTGCCCCCTTGTAATTGATACTTCTGCCTTGGGAAAAAGTATCTGACCATCCACCCTGTCTATGTCTCTCTTAATTTTGTAGACCTCTATCAAGTCTACTCTCAGCCTCCATCCTCCCAGTGAAAACAACCCTAGTTTATTCAACCTCTCCTTATAGCCTTTGAGACCAGACAACACCCTGGAGAACCTTCTCTTTCAAAAGCTTCCATGTCCTCACACTACCAGTGAATAACTCTGGTAGAATTATTCTGTAATACCTCAAAAGTCCAAAAGCCTATGAAAAAAAGCATTGCGTCTTAGATAATTTCTTAAGTACAGCAATATTGGTAAATCCCATAATATCTACTAAAGAATAACTAAACCACAATGTAACAGTTTCATCAATTTGTGATCAGAACTGTGTGTTTGTGTTTTTCACATGTTTCCCCAATTTTTCAGAATGTAAAGCAAGCTGCAAACCATTAAATTGTTTTATTTCATACTAAGTAAACACGCAGATCAATAGCTATGATCATACTCAATTCACATGGTCTAACTTGTGAGATTATGTGAGGTTATTCACTTTGAAAGCAAAAACAAGAAGGCAGATTACTACCTGAATGGCAGTAAATTGGGAGAGGGGAGTGTGCAGTGAGACCTGGGTGTCCCTGTGCACCAGTCACTGAAGGTAAGCATGCAGGTGCAGCAGGCGATAGAGAAGGCAAATGGCATGTTGGCCTTCATTGCGAGAGGTTTCGAGTACAGGAGCAGGGATGTGTTGTTGCAATTATACAGGGCCTTGATGAGGCCAACCTCAAATATTGTGTGCGGTTTTGGACTCCTTTTCCGAGGAAGGATGTTCTTGCTCACGAGGGAGTGCAGCAAAGGTTTATCAGGCTGACTCCGGGGATGGCGGGACTGACAGGTGAGGACAAATTGGCTGGGTTAGGATTGTTTTCACTGGAGTCAGATGAATGAGGGGGGATCTCATAGAGACTTAAAAAGTCCTGGCAGGACTAGACAAGGTAGATGCAAGGAGGATGTTCCTGATGGTTGGGAAGTCCAGAACCAGGGGTCACAGTCTGAGGATCCAGGGTAGACCATTTAGGACGGAGGTGAGGGGACATTTCCTCACCCAAAGAGTGGTGAGTCTGTGGAATTCATTACCACAGGAAGTCATTTATGCCAAAACATTGAATGTATTCAAGAGATGGCTGAATATAGCACTTGAGGTGAATGGGATCAAAGGTTATGGGAAAAAAAGCAGGATTAGGCTACTGAGTTGGACAATCAGCCATGATTGTAATGAATGGTGGAGCAGGCTTGAAGGGCCAACTGGCCTCCTCCTCCTGTCTTCTATGTTTATATGTAACTTCTGTTTGCATAATTAGATAAATTAGCATGTTACATTTCACAATTTCAATAGCTTGTCTTGCTTGAATTAAACAAAATATTTCCTTTTGAGTCCAACCAAGGATTGCCATTGCAGCTTTCCTGTTAAAAGCTGATTGATTTTACAGCTTTTGCAATGCGTTTTTCCATCCCTATTTTTATTGCTGTGTTTACACAGCCAGAAGGAAATGTCTAGCAGCCAACTCTGCCAAGCACTTGGGACCAGAGACTTCCCAACACTGAACATCTGAAATATTTATTGATTATTGAGACAAGATAATCAGTTGTTAGTTCTTTACAGTCTTCAGGGAAAGTTACCATTTTAATCACTGTTCTTCTGAGTTCATGTTTGCATTTGTGTGATTATTTTGCTTTTAAAGAGCAACCTTTAAAAATTGCTGAAATCTTTTTTATGGCAAAGTAGTGACAGAAAATCCTGAAAGATATTACTCTCGTTCACATTTGGGTAAAGGAAAAGTGTATGGCCAATATTTTGCAAGGGTATGTTGGTGTCTTCTGCACCGTTAAAAGCAAACAAGAAAAGAGCTGAATAGGGAGGATGGGACAATGAAGAAGTAGCAGAACAGTGAATTGGCTGCACCCATTGTGGTAGCTCAAAAAACAGGGGGTTCACTCAGATTTGTGGAGATTTGGTAGTGCAAAACTTGATTATTGATGAAAAAGACACATTTTTTCAAAGCTTTTCACCTTGCAGTCAGCAGGATAATTCACTGTAACACCAAATAGAAAGGGAACGACAATTTATACTACATAAGAAGAAAGTGCAGGTTGGTTGGCAAATGGACTCTGGTAGAGGTGTTGCCATGGTGAATACATCGGTTCATTCATGACTAACAGTTAACTACCAAGCTTTGTTTAAATTCAAACCTGGCAGGCTGACTCACTCGAAAATAATGTTTAGGCCTTTGGACGGTGAGCAGGGTGGATCTCCAGAAGATACACTGGGAAGGGGGCCCCCAGAAAGTTACCATGTATGTGCTGCCCAGGAATCTCCCGGGAAGTTCAAGTGTCTGATGGGTAATTACCCTGCACTCGGAAACAGCCAATACTCTTATTTAAATCAGAGGCTTGTCCTTCCGACTCTCTAAGGAGAATAGTTACCCAGCAAAAGTTAGCATTAAAACCTCCTGGGTAACCATTGTACTAATTCCACAATGGACCCATTAACAATACTCCTGATCTCAAAACTGAAGCGCCGAGCCCCTGACCACCCTCCTGGCCCCATAATACTCTACTGACTTCCCCCCACAACCATCCACTCAACCTCCAGATTGCACTCATTCCAAGCACCCCAACTGTCCCACACACCCAACAATCATAACTAACCCCCAATCTCAAGAACCCTCCCAAAACCTCAACTATCCCCCATCTTGACCACCTGATTACACCATTGCCCCTCCTAACTAACCCCCATTCCCCAGGACACCATCCCAAGCCCCTGATTACGTCCTGACTGACATTCTGAAATCCTGAGTTCCCAATCCTTCTGACCGCTCTGGTTTATCCCATAGTCCAAAGATGTGCAGGTTAGGTGGATTGGCCATGCTAAACTTTCCCCAAGATGTCTAGGATATTAGCGGAGTGAATATTTGGAGATACGGAGATAGGGCAGTCGGCTGGGTAAGATACTCTGTCGCAGAGAGGGTGCAGGCTTGATGGACTGATTGGCCTCTTCTGCACTGTAGGGATTGTATTCTAGTTTTGATTTGAAGACATTCTGTCTCATCCAACGGTGTCTGTCCCATACCTAACTAATACTAGGAAGGTAATTTCTACATTACTCCTGGCTGGATCAGATCTTTTACGTGTTTTATAGTGTGCCCCACCTGATTTTACTTTCGGTTGAAATTAATGGAGCACAAATTTGTGGATGGGATATTAAATGGCTGGCCAATCCAATCATGTTAGATTCAGGCCAGGTTTGTTTGGTAATTTGTTCCCTCGGTCAGTTTCTCTGACTATGATCTAAGAACAATTCCCAGAGTAAATTTAAAAACCAGATAACTATGGCTTCTCAGAACCAAGAATGTTGATGAGGACTGGTCAAGGTAGAGAACGAAGCTTTGTAATAAATTTAAAGCCAACCTCTTGGGAACAACATCTCAGGTTATAATAGACTTTGAATTTGCTTTATTTTTCTTCTCTTTTGATATTGAAGCTGAGAGTTTTACTAACAAAGATAAATGGCACCACAACTGTCGACTTAGAAGCAATATTGTGTATTTCGTGTGAAAGGCCATCTGTTATGATTCCTGGCAGCAGTACATTTTCCTTTCAGTTATCGGGCTAAATGTGTTAGTATTGCAAGGTATTGTGTTAGTGCTTCATGCCTCTTTCTTCACCTTAGCCATACGTTAAAATTCAATATTCTGTACAATAAAAACAATGTTATGCTTAAGGAGACTAAATTCTTCAACTTCTACAATCTGCTTTCAACATGCTGTACTTAATGAAATGCAACATTGAATTCTTCCTGATGATTGCAGTCCTGCACAAGTTTAATTATGAAAGATAACTACTTGAACCAGGATCCAATGCTTAACTTCTATTATTTTAATTAATCGGTAAAAGGCAAGGGATTGCCTTATTTAAACATTTCTCCTTGCCCTTTCAATCCACTAACCGCTATTGAACATCAGACTTCTTTGGCACTACTTAACCTGCAAATCTACATTGATCTAGGTTTCACCTGGGTAACTCAACGTGCCTTTCCTTCACCTCTGCTGGCATTTCAACGAGGTGGCATAAGGATCAATGTAGTTGGTTGAGTTACAGTGCAAAAGACTCATGGGACTCGAGCTGCAGTTTTATCCTGGCAACTTAGACCTTACAAGGAATCCCTGTTGGCTACATTTCTGAGATTTGTGTGTAGGTACTCTCATATTATCTGATGTGATTCTCTCTGAGACAAGATCAGGTGCCTGCTATAAATTGCTGGCCCAAGAATGGCCCCTGCCACCTTCACTCTATTGTGACATGGATTTGTACCCTTATTGATCAGAAGATTTGCTGGTTGAATGGCAAATATTAGGTCATGAAAGCTGCCCGCCACCCCCTCATGAACTGAGAAAAATTTTGTGCACGTGAAGTAAATGGTGAAAAGACAAATGAAAGCAAAGATCCATGATAGAGTGGATTAAGTAATAAAATGTTCCATTGTAAAGGCCAAAGGGGCGTGGTAATGGGTCAAGGAATAGGACAAGTGTACTAACCAAGATGTGTAAGAAGCCATGATTGGCTGATTGGCAGGACCCTGAATGGCTACTATCAATATGCCAAGTCAAATATATTGAGAAATTAACAAAAAAGGAATCAGCAAAGAAACACAAAACAAAAGGAGTGCAGAAATTAAGATCTAAAATTGTTGAACTCAGTGTTGAGTCCCAGGTGCTATACGCTCCCAGTCAAAGGCTGAGATGCCGTTAAGATTTATCAGAACACTGCATGAGGACAGGAAATGGCTCAAAGCTCAGGGTTATGATTGCAGATTGAACATAAATGTTCCACAAAATGATCATCCCATTTGCATTTGGTCTCCCCAATGTAGAAGACCACACTAGGGGCATCAAATACACTTTGCTAAATTGAAAGCATTACAAGTACATTACTGTTTCATGTGGAAGGAGTATGAGGTGGGAGTAGGCAAAAGTGTATTGTATCTCCTGCACTTAGAGCCATATGAAAGGGAAGGGGTGTTGGATGTGACTGAGGCATGAACCAGGGTATTGCAGAAGAAAAGGCAGAAGGCAAAAGAAACTTCCTTTCCAATGTTCTCAGGGTCAAAACCATGTGAGCAATGAAAGGCTGATGTGGACATGGGTTATATACTCCTAGCAAAGAGGAAACAAAGTGGGGCCTTGGTGTCGTCACTTACTACCAGAAGCAAAACCAGAAGTGGAGTATTTTGTGGGCTGAAGGCCTGTCAGTTGGACAGCATGAAAGGTCTGGACATTCCATCAGAGATCTGAGATGAAATTTACCAGAAAGCTAATCTACTAAATACTGATGAGGCGCAAACAGACTTTGATAGATTTTGAAATAGGGATGGTCAATTCATGGAGGAATGTATTGTGGACATATTGTATAAAGGATTGGCAAAATTCAATTTGGTGATCCCTGGACTAGTACTAGGATTGTAATTGCTGGTTTGTGCTAGGGTGTTTCATATAGGCACATCTCCTGGTCTTGAGTGGTATTCAACTCTCGGAGAGGGTGACACAGTTGGATCAGATATCAGCTGCCTTGAAAAACTTCCTGAGGAAATAAAGATTGCCTCCAGTTTTCATGGAACAAATTAGGCATTAAAGTGATGCAAAGAATAAGATGACTCACTGATTGCCAGACTTAAGAATCTTCCAAACACTGGATGAAGGCACCTACATAATAGAAGCATTAAAGATGCACAGAATGAAAATGAAAGTACCTTTAGCAGACTTAGCTTTTAGAACAAGATACAGAACTGAAATAGCAAGAATAGGCAACTGAATCACTACACTGTTGAAGGAACAGTTAATAGTTTTTTTTTCACAAAGTATCATTATGTAATGAACTGCCAAAAGTGAAATGCCAGACCCTCAAACTGGCACAATCACACTATGGAACAGCAACAACCTGACTGAGAACACAAAATTGTGAATCTACTAAACCTGTGTCATCAGCACATTCCTCCATAGTGGTGAGATGTGGACAACATGGGCTAGGCAGGAGAAAATGCTGAACCAATTCCTGAGGAAGGGGATGATGATGATGAATCTGAAAAAAAAACAATTATGGGTTACAAAATATTCGTAGACTTGTTTGACATTGCAGCTTGAGATGTTTACAGTTTGACAGTAAAGATTATTTAAAAGTTAGCCCGATTCATCATGTAATGAGAATAGGTACAATATTTAGAAATACAAAAATAGAGGATGGTCCCTTTGGAATACCAAAGGGGTGGAGAAGGTGTGTTTGGTAGTTGTATTTTATTATTTCCTGAGTGGTGGATGTCACTGGCAAGGCCAGCATTTTTGCCATTCCTAACTGTAGTCATCAATGCGCTGGAAAGGTGAGGGAGGGGACCTGGTTGGGAGTGGAAAAAAATTTCCACATCTCTCAACACAAAGGGAAGCCTCACTTTATGTGAGTTCCTACTGCAACATCTTTTACATGGGTAAGTGAATGGTATCAAAGGAGATATATAATGTCAGAACAAGTTCAGCCCAGCAGAAGAGGGTGATGTGGATATTTAAGAAAGAAGGTGGAAGATATGTATGTAACAGGATTGGATAGACAAATTGTAAAAGAGTGGGTAATGACAAGGAAACTGTGATGAAGGTCTTGGGAGAATTTTTGATGTAGTTGGAACGAAAGAGGTGAAATAGAACAAAATAAATTTTGATAGGCAAATATTGAATGAAATAGTGGTTCTTCCAGGCTAGTCCTGTTTAAGGATAATGAGAAGGAGGCGGAAGCAGGTTGTAAGTGGTCAGAGGATAACAAGGTTGGTAGCCACACAGAAGAGACCTCCAAAGAAGATGATGTCAGTGATTTTTACCATATCCGTAGAGACCAATAACTTGTAAAAAAAATAAATTGAAACTTCCAATTAATAGCTGAGTGCATGACATGATATTTCACATTTGGGACTCATACAGTAGGAAATAAACTAAAAGCACTATTGATTGAACACTATTTTTTCAGCATTACACTGTCCTTTTAGCAAACATTCAATTCTCTCAAAATTAGTCCAAATATTGTCTAGTTTAATGAGAGAATGGGAAGCAATCTCATTGAAACATACAAGATTCTTAAAGGGCTCAACAAGGTCAATGCAGAAAAGAGGTTTCCCTCAAGCTAGCTCTCTCTGCACACCTGTGGCACTATATAACTACACAGTCTTATCACATCTTTTAAGTCCAATATCTTTCACCTCAAAGTTTAGTGAGGACAATTAACATCAGCAAACACATTTCTACAAACTATCTTCCTCTCTCCCTCTCCCTCCTCTCACTCTTGCCCTCTCTCTCTTTCTTTCTTCCTCTCTCTCTCTCACTCTCGTTCTCAATTAAGCTTTGATGGTGTAGTTTTTCCAGAGTTCCTTTTCAACCAAGAGGTTTGGCCACTTCAGGAAACACCCAGTACTCTGAGTTATTCACAATTCTTACTAGTTTTTTTTCAGCCAGCTCTTAGCTTGCATCCAAGAGCTGATGGCTCACCTTTTGCCAAACAGAGAATCGGATCTCTTCCTGAGAGAGATTAGTTTTTTCTCCTCAGAAGAATTCTCTTTGTACCCCTTTCTTGTATCTTTATTTTCTACGTCTGCATCTGTGCACCGATTGCCCTCAGTATCTAGTTCCTCTGCGCACAACTCTCCTTTGTGTCTTCCCAATGTCCAGTTTTAGTATTTTAACTTATTTCCTGTTGGTCAACTGTCTTCAGGTCACATAGACCAGGGGTTCTTACGATCATAGTTGACCCCATTACAATTGATGCAAATTTTCTTAAAAAGAACTACAGAATCCACAGACTATTTAATAAGTTACAAATTACATATTGTCTTTACTTCAGGGGTTAAATGTTGTCACAATAAGGAATTATTTCTGGAAAGTCAGTGGATCTGAAGTTAACCCTGTCAGGAGATGTGTGAGGCAGGTTTTTCATGCAGAGAGTGGTGAATGCCTGGAACACACTACCAGAGGAGCTGACGGAAGCAGGCACATTAGCAACAGTTAAGAGGCATCGAGGTGGGTACATGAGTAGGGAGGGAAGAGAGGGGTATGGACCAAGTAAGGGGAGAAGGTTTTTTATAAATTTAATTAGGACATCATGATCAGTATAGGCTTGGAGGGCTGAAGAACCTGTTTCTGCGCTGTACTGTTATTTACTCTTTGAGTAATTGAGTCTATTTTTAGTAAATTAGATATATAAATGTGAAAAGAAACTTTAAAAATTACTTCTAAAGTTTTAATGTACCAAAGCAATTAGTGCACTTGTGAAAGCCTTCCAGAGTCAATCAGTTGACTCTGGAATCAGTTGGCTGATTTTGTAGACTCACCTGATGAAGGAGCAGCACTCTGAAAGCTTGTGATACCAAATAAACCTATTGGACTTTAACCTGGTGTTGTGAGACATTTTACTGTGCCCACCCCAGTCCAACACCGGCATCTCCACCTCATAGCTGGTTTGGCTGAACTGATCTTGAACCAATGTAACTTTACAAAAAATCTGAATGTGAATGATATTTAGTTTAGTTAGGGCATCATGATCAGCACAGGCTTGGAGGACTGAAAGACCTGTTCCTGTGTTGTATCTTTCTTTGTTGTTTGTTCAATGATATTTTTGTACCTCCTAAGCAAAACCTGATATTTCTCATCAGAGTGCAAGTGAAGTATTATCCTGCTAAAGGATGAAAGTGTAGTTGAGGAAGAGCATACAAAGCTAATAGAAGAGATTAGGGAGAGTTGGCAAAAGAATTATTAAAAGAATTGACATAAGAAGTGATGGTGACATGAGGAAAATCTTTCTTTTGTGGGTTATGATCTACAATGCTTGAGGCTGGTGAAAGTAGATTCAATTGTCACTTTCAAAAGAGAATTATCTGAAGACAAACTGTTGCAGGGTTATAGGGAACAGGTCGAGTGGAGTTGGTGGTAGTGGGGAAACTCTAAGTTTCTCTTGCAAAGAACTGGACAGGGCAGACTGAAATGTCTCCTCTGTGCTGTAAGCATTCTATATTGCTATGATTCTAAGTTTACTATCTGCAAAAAGTATTGGAGACTATCACCACATTAGCCTTACATTGAGACCTGCCTTAACAAGGCCATGGCTCTAATAATACGCAACAAAGACAGAAATATTTTCCTTCTACATTGTGGACCTGTTGATCAGATTTAATTTTTATACAATAATGCTTCCTCAGGATATAAGTTGTTTTAAACATCATCAGAAAGCTGACCAGGATGCACTTTAGTTTGGAACAAAATTATCCAAACCTTTTGTTGATGTAACAAAAACTTCAAGAATAATCATTGACAATTTTAGCAGAGCTCAACTCGGAGGCTAAATCACCCACTCTGTACCTATTATAATTCGATTAGTAATGTTGGATAATATATCAATACATTTCACAGTGAACCTCAGCTTTTAAACAGTTATATTACAATTGAGTAATCTTCAGTGTGTCTCCAGACCACTTCAAGAAGTTGCAAATTGAATATGTAACGCTCTGGTGTGTACTTGAAGTATTGAAAAGCAAAGAATAATTAAATACTTCTCAAAAATTAAAAAAAACACTCAAGTGAAAGCACCATATGGGATTGATGTTAAAAGTAACAAGATAGAGTTTCTGAGGTGGTGTAACCGATGATTATTGCAATCAATATTACACCCAAAATAGAAGTTCCACCCTGTTCTATTTCAAAAAGGGTTAACTTGGCTTTCTACTCAGACTTATTTCGATATTGCCAAGTGCAAAATTTGTCACGAGCCAGTTCAATAGGTAATTTTTTAAAATTAATTTTAAAATATGTTCTTTGATATCTTTAAGACCATTAAGTTGGTGTAGTTTGAGTACTAAAGATAATTTTGTTTTTGCAAAAAGTATGCAGTTTTAATCACAGTGAAAACACTTCTGTGAGTAACTTGATTCTAAATTACGGAAAATGTTTTGTTTTAAATATACAGAACCATTTGCTCAGTGGTCAGGTGTCAGTTTTTCAGTTAATTAAAACCAATTATATTCAACCAGGCTGTTTTTCAGCCCGCGTTAGTGGTCAACAGGAATGGTGATGCAGGTGAAAAATAGCGCGAGGGTCCGGAAAGACGATTCTCACCAACGAAATTCCGTTCCCCGTTTTTTCACACTCCTCGCCTGCGCTGCCATTAGATTCACACCCACAAAGGGTGAAACCCTGATTTTAATGTTTTGGAATACACTTTGTTGTAAATGTCCAGCCCCCGGTACATGATACCCCCCAAATGAATATTCAAACCTCGTCCACAATGCAGGTTTACAACAGCTATTTAAAAATGAGATTCAGTCAAGTGGTTTCTATCCAGCCCCAGGTATGGTTTATAGGTAAGTATAACTCCAGTATATAGAGAGAGGGACTTGCCCAAGCAGTAAGTACCCTGGCACTGCCCTGTGGCACAGGTTGGCACTGCTCTGGCACATATTGGCCTAAGAGAGATTCCCCTAACGTGTGTTGGGGAGGTCGGATGCCTGTGAGGGGGAAGAGTGTCTGCTGGACTGGGTAGTTGGGGGGGGTGGTCACCCCAATCCCTGGAAGGGTAGCACGGTGGCACAGTTGTTAGCATTGCTGCCTTACGGCGCCAAGGACTCAGGTTCAATTCTGGCCTTGGGTTACTGCATGTGCGGAGTCTATATGCTCCCCCCGTGTCTGCATGGGTTTCTTCCGGGTACTCCAGTTTCCTCCTACAGTCCGAAAGATGTGCTGGTTTGGTGCATTGGCCATGCTCAGTTCTCCCTCAGTGTACCCAAGCAGAGTGTGATGACTAGGGGATTTTCACAGTAATTACACTGCACTGTTAATGTAAGCCTACTTGTGACACTGATAAATAAAAAAGGATGAGAAGTGAGAGGGGGTTGCCCTGATGTCTACAAGGGGGTTGGTGATGAGATGGGATCACCCACATGCCTGCAAGGGGGTTGAGAATGTGTTGCCCTGATGCCTGCAAGGAGGGCTGGGTTAAAAGCGGTGCCCCCCCCAATGTTCACAAGTTCGGTGGGGGTGAGAGGGTTTACTCTAATGCCTATGGGGGGGAGGGGGTGATGCCCCAATGTTGGCATTGTGGTGGTAGTGATGGTGCAGCAGGGGGGAGGGGAGACATGTCACTTATGCTGTGGTGATGAGGTGGAGAATTCTTAACATGTACATGGTTGTTGGGGCTGGGTGTTATTCAGTTTCTGTGCTGATTGGGGGCGGGGGACCATCTTTAAAGGTGGTGCCCTATCTCACTGGAGCCAGCCATCTATCAGGCCCCGCTCAATCAGAGTAATGGTGTAAATGCTACCCACTGATTTTATTTTCTCAGAGAGACTCAAAATATGGAATGAAAACTCGACAGTACAGCTGGGGAGCTACATGCTGGCTTTCAGTCAGAACCTGACATTAAAAACATGGGAAAATTCAACCCACCATCTTTTAAAACAGCAGAATTTTTTGAACATCCTCATAGGTTTGCAAGCAAGCATAATAACATAAGCCCCTTTTAGTGATTACTATGGCCAGCTTTGTGGGTAAGCCCAGATTCTAGCACAAATTTTCTTGAGACAATCTAATTTCAGGAAAGTTGTACCAAATAACAACACAGCAAGCAGAAACTCTACCCTATACATTTCATTGCTTCGCCACAGAATGCATAACCAGGCAACATGACGTTAAGTTACAGAATTTAGTTATGATTTTCTTTGGTTTTGGTTGTAAACATTGTGCCAATTTACACAAGCTAGATCATTAGAAACCTGTACCTTTCTTGTTTATACCCTGGTACAAATTCAAACCTCAATCATTTATATTTATTTACAGAGGAATATGGTGGGTGAGATTTTATTGATCTCCCGAGGTCAATGGATCTTTCCATGGTCCACCCCTCACTGGCTCTGATTCCTATGGCAGGCTGGATGGTAAAATTCCGGCCAATTACTTTTTCACATCATCTAAGCCATCTACAAGCAAGTAGTGTATTCAAAAGGGGTGCATCTATTGCCATTTAAATAGAATAGAATCATAGAATAAAATCCCTACAGTGCAGAAGGAGACCATTCAGTCCATTGGGTCTGCACCAACAACAATCCCACCCAGGCCTTATCCCCATAACCCCACATGTTTACCCTACTAACCCCCTTAAGGGACAACTAAGGGCCAATTTATCATGGCCAATCAACCTAACGCTCACATCTTTGGAGTGTGGGAGGAAATTAGAGCACACACAAAGGAAACCCACGCAGACACGGGAAGAACGTGCACACACCACATAAATAGTCACCCAAAGCCAGCATTGAACCAGGGTCCCTGCTGCTGCGAGGCCACTGTGTCACCATGTTGCCTGAATTAATGAGGTACATCACATAGTTTTGTTGATAGTTTTAACAAATTCCAACAATTTACAAACTGGTAAAAGTAGAAATTCTTAAACACGCTGAATAATCTGTGGCTCAATTCTTGATTAAGTAGACCAAAAAATTGCATACACCCTGGGCAGAATTTTCTGGCTGTTCAAGATGGCGGGATTTTCTAGTCACACTGCAGTGAAAGGAAATTTGGCTTAACGCCAAATTCCCTGTCCTCACTGGCAGCGGCAGAGGGGTATGAATGGCTATGTTATTAAATTCTGAAAACCAGAACTTATCAAATGTTGTAAACGTCTGTTCATCAGTGTCTTGATAACCTATGCATTTATTATCCTGATAAATCATGTGGAATTGGCAATACTCGTCATCTACCTTTATTAATTTTAACACTTGTTTCAATGCTTCTTTTTCCTGTTCCTTGAAAGAATGAATAAGCAAATTGATCTTATTTTTTAACTTTCGCATCTTTCCTCTTTCCTGTTGCTTTTCATTTTGTTTTCAGTGACCATGACTACATAGGTTCAAGCACAACGCATTTGCAACACAGTGCATTGAGATTACTATAGCAACCGCAGCGCAATCTAAAATGTAAAGTATTATTCAAACTAACTCCACATCTAAAGTGTTCTGGGTACTTTATTGGGATGTATGAGGATTGAGGCAGTGGAGTGTTGGCAGGTAGACTGAGGATGGTTTGTACATCATTGATGTAGGCAGCTATAGCACTCAACATGTTACTTCAGTTCAGGTTAGTATGAAATAAATTATATCAAAGTCAAAATAGAAATAATTGCTGGAATTTTATTGCCTCACCCGTCATGGGAATCGGAGCAGGCGAGGGGTGGAGCAAGGGGAGGTCTGTTGACCTTGGGTGGGATTTTATGGTTTTGGGACAAGTGAGGCCCTAAAATCCTGCACAATGTTTTTCAATTTGTGTTGTACCTTACCCCATCGTGATAACAATACTGCCCAAAAATCATTCGAAACAGTAAAGTGATTCAGTTTGAGGAACTGCAAGGCTGGTATTCTACCTGAAAAATTCCAAGTGCCAAATTTGCAACTAAACTGGAGGTTTTTTTTAGTGGTTTTTAAAAATGAACCTCTCATACTCTGTGCCCTGTAGAGTACCTCAGCGTGATTCACACTGAAAGTCCAGGGGCAGGGCCTATTCCTGCTGGAGAGGCCAGCACCTTAGTGCTGAGCAGCCACGGTGCATGTACTGATCTATCAGAGCAGGGATCAGCGCATGTGCAGTAGCCCTGCACGCTGGCCTCCCAATCGCTGGCCAACTCGATTGCTAGCCAGTCCCATGACCCTGCAACACTGCCCCTCCAATCCTCCCACCCCCCAACTTGCTGGTTACCCGGACCTCTCCTGATGTCCCTGACCATCCCCCCAGCCCCAATGGCCAGCCCCAATCAGCCCCTTCTTTGCCTCTGCCCACAATCCCGACTGCAGACTGGCAGCGGGACCCCTCCAACTCCCACTGCTCTCTCCCTCATATGCCCCACTCCCTAATAGGCTCTACGGACTCTGGCCCTTCCCTTTTGGAACTGCCTGATTCCCAGTGGGCTTTGCCAAAGTGCCCCTTGTGCACTGCCACTTTGCCCCTGGGGCAGTGCCAGGGAACCAAGCTGACACTGTCAGGCTGGCAATGCCAAGAGTGCATCCCCCCTTAGCCCTGATCTCCTGTGGGGCCTCCATGGCCTCCCTTTACCCCAACAGGGTGGGGCTATTAGCTCTCCATGAGTGAGGAGCTATTGTATTGTACTGGGGAGTGAACCGCTCATGGCGGAGCAGTGGGGAGAGGCTAGCAGGCCCAGAGACCTCAATCCCAGGCCTATCCATGATACTAAAATGCATATTATAATATTTAAATCAGCTCCACACCAATGTCCAATACAGAGCTGACAACACCACTGGTCACCCTGGAGACATGTGGAGGCCGTGGCACACAGTGGGGAGCCCACTAAATGGCCTCTGCTGATGTCTCCTGTGCCGCTGCACTGAGCAAATCATCCCCCCCAATACTTTAGTTTTGAGACCTTCTTATAAATTGTTCCACAACTGTCCAGCTCCATGAGAATATTCTCCTGCACTTGTAATTCATCCAATTGCAACCAGAACATTTCCATTAAAAAATTTGTTTGCAACACTTGTAGTGTAATCCCTGGAAACTACTAAGTATCTTGCCTCGCTGCTTTCTCTTCCTTCATTTGTACTGTGTCCTGTAGACATGAAGTCAGCTTCCACACATGTGGAACTAAAGTCCAGAATTTTAATTCCTGCATTGTTCCGGTTATCACAGACAATTGGTAGAACATCCAGCTTTGGGATGGCTCTGTACTACCTCCAGCTAAACTTTCAGAAGATGGAAGATGTTCATACCTACAGCATCCTGAGCCACTGAACCTGACTGAATTACATGGTTTGCAGTAATTCCACCCTCTCCACTGAAGCATATCAATCAATGATTGCCTCAGTCCTCATCTCCAGAATCAGTTACTCTAATGCTTTTTCTGCCAGCCCTTTCCCAACCTTCAACCTCCAATCTCAGATAAAATATATTGGGAACTTTGTTGGCTGCATCCTATCCCACATCAAATCCAATTCACCAGTTATCTGTCCTCACTGAATTATAGTAAGAAGTCTCACAACACCAGTTTAAAGTCCAACAGATTTATTCATCAGGTGAATGACAGGGCAATGCTCTGAAAGCTCATGTTACCAAATAAACCTGTTGAACTTTAACCTGGTGTTGTGAGACTTCTTACTGTGCCTACCCTAGTCCAATGCTGGCATCTCCACATCCTCACTGAATTACGCTGTCTTCTGGTCCCCATGATTTGATTCTAATAATCTCAACTTTGTGGTTATGTCATTATATCACCTTGGCCCTTCCTATCTCTGAGACTTCTTCCAGATTGCACTCTACCATAGATATTCCTTTCCTATGACTCCTTTGCATAAAATCTGTTGAATTTTCACTACCTTGAATTCTTGCCCTAAATTCCTCTAAGTTGACATCTCATATCTCTTTTTTCTCTTGATAAGCTCATGATCACTTTTGATCTCTCCTTTGAATTATTAACTCTTTTCTTTAAAATTTGGTAATGCAATGAGATAACTATTTCCACATTTAAGGCACCAAATAAAAACAAGCTACTAGCCTGGACTTTGCAGTTGAAAATTCAGTCTCTTGACACTCAAGGTTTTAAGAAGCAAACCATTCAGAAACTTCCATCACCTCACAGATGGGCAGTTGATTATGGAAATTAAAAAGTTCCCAATCCAGATATCTCCTCCCACAGAAACTTCAGCGACTGAGCATTGAAAAGCAAGGAGTCAAGCAGTTGTATTTTGTGTTACATACTCTTGTGTTTAACAGGGTGATGTATTTAACAGCTGTTAAACAACAACTCTGGCAGTGAAAATTAACTTGTATAAGTATAGCACCTCACTTCTTCAGCATTGAATGATTGTTGAAGTTTTTTTCTTATTTTCCTTCTCTTTTACCGTGCTCCCTTTTAATTCACAGCCTTATTCCCTCCCTTTATCTTGGTTTTTGTACATTATTTGACGTTGAATTAGATCTTCAAACTAACGTCTTCTGCGCATACTTTGCACAGTTCACTGCTGACTCTTCAATCCGATTGGTTAAGGATATATACAGTTGCTTGTCCTATTCCCATGGCTCTGAAATCCCCTGGACAGGATGCTCCAACTAAATGGTTTGCTAATCATAACAGATTCCAGTGCAGAAACCCATTGGAAATCCATGGCGGGTATAATGAACAGCTGGCACCAGGTGTTCATTGCTGAGAGCAAAATCCAACCTATTGTTATCGATGAGACAATTATTCAAAATGTGAAGAGCATTGCACTGTGAAATGTCTCAATTAAAGTCAGCATGTCTGCTCTTGGTTCTTCAGTCATTGGTTTAGTTATTAGCTCACTAGACAGTAATCGATTCACAAACTGTCCAATGCATCCTTTAAAAATGGGGTGCTCAGCTTTAAATGTAATATTAACTTCACCGGAATCTGTCTTATAATGGTTTTAATGATGAATGCGGGGGAAACCCATGAATCTGAACCATTTATTATTGCTGTCTAAAATGGCTTTATAATTTTGCTATAATGATGATGCATAGGTGGAGTGAAATGTGTTTCCAAGATCTCTTTGAGTTTGAGACAGAGGAGTGATTAATGCATACATTTGCATTCCATGTGGGCTAAGACATCAATATCTCTGCAGAGGTAAACAGGAGATTTGCTTAATTTATTAGTTCTCATTATGAAAGACTCATGAAAGCCAAATTCCTGTTTGTATTGGATCTGACCTTTGTGTTTTATGCATCAATCTACCAGATGTTAAATCTGCTAGTTAATATTTCAAAAAATTACTGCATCTATCAAGAAATCCAATTGTTGATTCAGCCATAAGATATTTTAAAAATTATATATTATTAGCTGTTGGTCTATAATTTAAAACATTTTACCAGCTTCCTACCTCTTACCATGCATTAAATGGAGATTTCAATTTCATATTCTCAAGCGTCAGTCCTGACATTAATTATACAGTTGCCTATATTTATTGTTGTGTGCACCCTGCATTTTGTGCTCTGGGCAGTAGTTTTACCATGTTATTTCAGTGCAATGAAATATAAAAATTGTTTTCTAGAGTGAAACATTGAAGTTTCTGTGAGCTGTCTCCCCTTTAGAAATCACACAGTGATTAGTAAAAGTCTGGCATTATCTTCCAGCTTTCCATAAATACAACTGAGGTCCTCGCAACTCGAATATTTATGCACTGTACATGAATTTTAGTAAATTAGTGGATGTAAATGTAAAGGCAAAACTGCATTTTAAAAAATTTATGTCTAAGTTTAGTAAACTTGGGAAATATAATTCAAAGTGACCAAACTGAAGTCTTCAAAATTATAAAGAGAATTGGCATAAGAAATAGACTGAGTGATTAAAGCACTTGGATTTTATCTGCCATTCAGTTTGATGATGACTAACCACTATTTCAACCACATTAACACATCTTTTCTCCCATTCCCTGGTTATTCAAAAACCTATCTAACTTAGTCTTCAAAGTTTAATTCTTCTAGCATCCAACGACTTTTGAAGGCATGAGTTTCAAATTACCGTGACCTTTTATGTGGAAAAGGGTTCTCTGATTTCATTCCTAAACAGCCTCACTAAATATTATGATTATGCCCTTTTGTGCATGTTTTGCCCACCAGAGGAAATAGTTTTTCAGTATCTACACTTATCAAATCCCTTAATCATTTTAAATTTCTCTGTTAGATCATCCCTCAACATTCTAACCTCAAGGGAGTAAATGAAAACACATTTTGAACAACGTGTCCTCTTAATTGAACCCTCTAAACCTTGGTATCATTCGAGTGAATCTGAACTGTCATCCCTCCTGATGTTTGGCAAATATAGTATTCCAGATGGGATTGTCCCAAGGCTGTACATTGGAAGCATCACTGTCTCATTTTTATACAGTACAGAAAAAGGCCATTTGGCCCATCGAGTCCGCACCAACCACAATCCCACCCGGGTCCTACTCCCAAATCTCTACATATTTTACCCACTAATCCCTCTAACCTACGCATCTGAGGACACTAAGGGGCAATTTTTTTTTAGCATGGCCAATCAACCTAACCTGCACATCTTTGGACTGTGGGAGGAAACCGGAAAACCGGAGCATCGGGAGAAAACCCACACAGACACGAGGAGAATGTGCAAACTCCACATAGACAGTGACCCAAGCCAGAAACGAATCCAGGTACTTGGAGCTGTGAAGCAGCAGTGCTAACCACTGTGCTACTGTGCCACCCAATATTTTGGCCCAATTTCATCCAATACTTTATATTCTAACCCTATTGTGATAAAAGCCAACATTCTATTAGCCTTTTTAATCATTTGTACCCTAACATAAGTTTTGGTGATTTGTACTGATGGACACCAGAATACTCCTGCTGCTCTAGCCTCTAGACTTTGAGAAGATGTATTCAAATTTGCTATTTCATATTTCATGTCTGATCCAAACTTGTTCACCATAGTTGATGCAGTGCAATAGCAAAAATGTCAGGAACAATATGAAGGGAAGGCAGGAAGAAATATTTTATTCAGGCAATTGATTGAGATGCAAAGAGCATAACTGAACATTAAAAATAGATTCAAAAATCGTTTAGTTATATTTCTGGGGAAAAAAATGAGATTGAGACATATGGTGCGAAGGAGGATTTTGGTCTTTTTATATTCCAAGAAATACATAATTTCTTAACTATTATTTTATAATTTATTCCATTTTCCCACATGAATGTACATTTTACCAAACATTTTACTAAGCTTCTGTCATGAGAAAGGCAAATTAGTTTGATTTCATTGTATTGTATCAATATTTAAATTTCATCAGCAATGAATGTTTCAGCTGTAAGGTAAAAAAAGTATAGGTAAGTTCAACAACATGAATTGGGTTGCACTTAAAATATCAATTTTATGCTCCAATACGTATGATCATGTATCAGCACCAACTTCGAATCTTGAATATGATTTTCTATTCAGGAATTTTTTGTTGTAAGTCAGAGTGCATTTTGCTTCTATAAAAGGCACAGAATAGAGGATTTAAAAAAGTAAAATCGTTTATTTGTCAAGCTACTACAAATAAATTCACCTCTCTCCCCGTAACAAAATAATATCCATGAAAAATAACTAATATCGTGGTGAGTACAATCTTACGACCTCGTCCCACCCGTCTTTCAGAGAGGTGAGGTAGTGCAATTGGGTGAGAGGTGAAAAATGAGAAAGAACAGCACCTTGTTTTTCATCTCCCCTGAACTTACCGGCATTGTTTTGCTGAAAAAATTGGTTTAGTGCACTTTCTGGACTCAAAGCTGATTTAAATATTGATAACATGCTTACCACGTCATTACTGAATCCCGCACACAATTATCTAAACTTACTTACGTCAACTTCCTCTGGCTTGGATCACAACTTGCGTCCATCGTTGGTGGCCTTGCTGGGGAGTTCAGAGGCCATTGAAGCTCCTGGGTGGTTGAGGCTTGGGTGGGTGATGTCCATGAGCCAGTACCCACCTGGCACCCTGGCACTGCCCACTAGGCACCATAACTGCGCCAGGGAATGCCAAAGGAATGGGGCCTGTGTGGGGGTGGAGCCTGAATGGGGCTTGGGCAATGATAGGTGGTGGAGTAGGAAGGGGGAGCTCCACAGGAGTGGTGATCGGGGAGGGACGGAACTCTGTAGATGGGATTGTTTGGGGAGGGAGGAACTCTGCAGGAGTCGTGATCAGCAGAGGCGTGGCAATGTCTATGTGGTGGGCAATGTTTATGTGGGTAGAATGGCACAGGGGACAATTTGGCAGAGTTCCAATGTCCATTGGATGGTGGGGGGAGATAGGAGGAGGTCTCCCAGTCTATTGGAAGATCAGGCACTTGCCCTATGGCGTCCTTAGAGCTCATTAGCTGGCTTCACTGGTGAGCTCAGGCTCCATCCTGGCACTTTTTTTGCACTAAGTGACATGAGATTACGACTGGCAGCACGCCAAAAAGAAAACACGATTCTCTCCCATTTTCTCATTTGTTTGGCAGTTTTTTTCATAAGATTGCACTCTGTTTGTTGTTTTAATTTCATAATAAACGTGGAAAAGGATCAATCAGATTTATAAGACCATGACTTCATTTGTTGGGCTGTTCCATAATGCAGGAAGATGTTGGTGGCAAAATCAATTGGTTATTCAAAATTATGATTAAAAGCATGCTCAAGTTAATGGATGACAAAGATGAGTTTTGACTTTTCTTTTGATTTGTTGTTTGGCTCTTTTTCAATAAATTACTCAAGCATTGCCTCCTGCTCAAATTCCAGGAACATTAGCAATTGGACTACGTGACCTTTACTACAGTTACTAAACACATTGTCAAACCAGAACTTTGCATTTGGAATTAGATTTGTTCAGTAACTTGCTCAAAAACAATTCAAAGAATTGTAATGTTTCTTGGAAACTGTTTTGTAATGATCCTTAGTGCCCATTTTTATTTTGCATCCTGGATTGCCAATTTCAGTTCTTCGTTTTTATATTTAGGAAATCATATTTTTGATTTCAGATTTCTTAATATTTTGGATATCCTGATTCCATATCTAGCCAAGCACCATGAAGTATTGTGTGGGGGCGGATTTTTTAAAGATAAAATGTGACTCTGCCCCTTTAAGTTTCACTGCAGGTATTAAACATGTTTTAAGTATGATGCAGTCATGATATGCTGCTCATGCACATTACTGCAAAATTGTGAATGCTCAAGTATGCACAAAGCTTTTACAGTTAGTGAAATGCTGTAACAGGGAATTTTCATCGATTAAACTGTAAAAGGTGGCTGGCAAGCCAGAAAAGCTTTTCTTTACTTTTGAAGCTGTACTTTTCCATTGATTGGGGTTTTGTGCTGATTGTCATTTGTGAGAAAGGTAGCATTATCATAGAATCATCATAGAATCCCTGCAATGCAAAAGGAGGCCATTCAGCCCATCGAGACTGCATCGACCACAGTCCCACCCAGGCCCTATTCCCATAACCTCACTTATTTACCCTGCTAACCTCCTGACACTAAGGGGTAATTTAGCATGGCCACGCAACCTAACCCACGCATCTTTGGACTGTGGGAGGAAACCGGAGCACCTGGAGGAAACCCATGCAGACACGGGGAGAACATGCAAATTCCGCACATACAGTGACCCCAGGCCAGAATTAAACCCAGGTCCCTGGCGCTGTGAGGCAGCAGTGCTAACCGCTGTGCCACCATGCCACCCCCTACATTGCGAGGAACGTAGTTGGAAGCCTAAAAGTAAAAATAGATATTGGTGTTGATCTTTGGCAAAGATTGCCAAAAGTTTGAAGTAGATTGCCTGTCCTAAGTTCAAACTTGCCAGGCAATTCTCATGGAGATCAATGCATCAAACGTCTGTTCCACCACTGCAGATCTTGGCTGTGAATCCAGTCTCCCACTATCCAGAGACCAAACGATTTGGGCTATTAAGTTCTGTTTCTAGCAAGTTCAATTTTCGGGAATCAAGATTTTGGTTTAAGTTTTCCTGATAATTGGATATTCTGCAGATGAACAGGGGCAACAGAATTTTTGTGGCAGTGCAATTCTCTGGTTGGATAGGCAGAATCGGGAACCGACCTTTAATTGGATGGTGAGCTCAGAGACGGCCAATTAGGAGACCATCCCCAGTAAAATATCTGAGTGTCAAAGCAGGTTTGGACCCCCATTTCATCCTAACACCTAGGTCCCAAGGCCCATGGTAAAATCCTACCCAAATTATCTCCACTCTCTGTGGACTCTTAGATTGGAGACTTGGGTGTCACAATGGCACAGTGGCTAGCACTGGGTTCAAACCCTTCCATAGGTCACTGTCCATGAATTTGATATATCTTTGGTAATCAAAAGGCCTATGGGACAAAGGCAAGTATATGGAGTTTTGTTGGAGATCAGCATGAATTCATTTGATGACAGAACAGACTTGAGGGGCAGAACAGCCTCTCTTCTCTCTGTTCTATTGTTTAATGCTGTAATAAATGTGTATTGTTGCGTTTAAATGTCAGTTTTCTTTTCAGCTAAGTCTTATGCCATTTGCCCAAGCTATACTGATTGGATTGGTAGCCAAGAGGATGCTATGGGCCCAACCATTGCATTGTGCCAGTTTTTGGGTGCAAAAACATGTTAAAATCAGATGTGAGGCCCTTAACGCAATCAGCGTCCGCGCCTACGCAGATGCCCACTTTACCAAAGTCTGAAAATGGCTGCAATCTGATTCGCGCCCAAAACAGGCACAACAGTGATTTAAATGTATTTGCATGCATTTAAATTGAATTAATGGGCTGCCTGCCCAACTTTACCAGTGTTTACCCCTTTACCACTGCATTCGCGTGCCCAGATTCGGTGCAAAACAGAGGTGTATTTTGCTCAGCACAGGTGTATTTTGAACACTCCAGCTTTTGAAGAGGTAAATTCAGAGCTTCCAACGGCTCTCTGACTTAGATCAGGGGGAGGCGGGCCAGATCATTCTCTGGTGAGAGGAGAAGGTGGGAAAAGGGAGGCCCAATCATTTTCTGATGGTGGGGGGCAAGGAGGCGGGTCAGATGTATCTCTGATGGGGGTTGGTGGAGGAAGGAGGACAGATTGTTCTCTGGTGGTGGGGGGTGGCGGGGAGATCAGATTGTTGTCTGGTTGTGGAGTGGGGGGCTGGCAGAGGGAGGCCAGATTGTTGTCTGGTAGTGGGGGGTTGTGGGGGAGGAGATCAGAGGGAGGCCATTTCACTCTCTAGTTGATGGGGGAGGGGGTGGGGGGAGGGAAGCCAAATCATTCTCTGTTGGGGGGGCGGGGGGACTGCTGCCATTCTGCGGGCGATTGATGGGGGCAGAGGAGGACAGAGGGTTGCAATCGGTCTGTGTAGAAGGGGATGGGTGGATAAGGGGGACATTTATGGGTAAGCCACTTTTCTGTGGTTCTGGAGACACAGGTAGTCCAGACCAAGCAGGATGGCAGGTTTCCTTCTCTAAGAGGCATTGTCATCTAGATAGGTTTTTACGACAATTGATGATTGTTTCGTTGGCACCCAAACTAGTTTTGTATTTCAGGTTTTATTAACTGAATTTAAATTCCACCAGCAACTGTAGTGGGAATTGAACCCATATATCCAGGGGATTATTCTGGGCCCCTGGATTACTAGTTTAGTGACATTATCACTACAACACCATTTTCCCTCAAAAAGGGAACAGAGGACTTCTATGAGTGTCATTGAATGACTCACCAGCCAAATGGAAAGTATTCCATCACACATCTAACTTGTGTCTTGTAGATGGTAGAAAGGCTTTGGGGAGACAGGACAGCACTACTTGTTGCAGAATTCCCAGCTTCTGACTTGCTCATGCAACCACTCATTAAATGGTTCATTTCAGTTTCTCGTCAATGATAATGTTGATGGCATGGATCTCAGTGATGATAATGCCATTTAAGGTCAAATGGAGATGATTTTTTTCTCCCGACACTTGTGCAATGCAAATGTTTCTTGCCATTTATTGCCCAGGCCTTAATGATGTCTAGGTCTTGCTGCAGGTAGGTACGACTGCTTCAGTACAGGAGAAGTTGCAAATGGAACTGAACACTGAAATCATCAGTGAACAACTCCATTTCAGACCTTATGATAGAGGGAAAGTATAGCTGGAGATACTGGAGTCTCATGAGTTGGGCAGATGGGAAGGTACATTGAACCATTGGCCAAGCATTGCTTGAAGAAAAATATTTTGATATTCTTTAACACGTGATCCTTATCTTTTCTGCTGTTAGTACCAATAGATAACAAGTTTCAAAGAAGCTAGAAAACAGTGCCACCATTCTCAGTTGGTCGTTTGTGATATTCTTAAGATGAAAGCAAAATATGCGGATGCTGGAACCTGAAACAAAAACAGAAAATGCTGGAAAATCTCAGGGGGCTGACAACATATGTGGGGAGAGAATAGAGTCAATGTTTTGAGTCTAGATGACCCGTCATCCCATCTAGACCTGAAACATTGGCTCCCTTCTCTCCCCACAGATGCTGTCAGACGTGCTGAGATTTTCCAGCATTTTATGTTTTTATTGTGATGTTCTTAAGTTTTCTACCTTTGAACAATCACTCAGCTGCCACTGTGACTGATGTCAATTATCGGCTTGCTTATGTTCAATGCAGAAACATTCTCCAGTGATGTTGGTCGCTTCAGGTCTGAATTGACAGTTGCATTTCTGAGTTCTCTAAACATGCTGGTGTCACCAAGATGTCTTGTTACTTTATGCTGACAGAGAAGCTATAGAGCAGGTTGTCTGGGAAGCAATCAAAGTAGGTAATATCTGCAACTTTAAAGGAGGAACCAAATAGATAATGTTCAGAGAAACACAACTGAGAGAAAATAGCAAATAGATTCTTTTTAACTTCATGTCATTCTGGATCCATGAAAGCTCTTTTAAATTTCAACTTAAAAGGTTGAGAATGCAAGTCTCATTCTGGAACTTAAGTACACAGTCCATTCACTGCATCTGAAAAAGAAGTGAAAAAATGAACAGGATTTTTAAAAAATCAAATTGGTCCAGGTTTTGCAATCAGGAGCAGATAAATGACTAGCCATTCACTACACCTACCCACAGACACATACGAGTGTTAGCACTGGATGCAGTTTTCCTTAAATTCTGCAAAAGCTGATGA
Source organism: Carcharhinus amblyrhynchos (assembly GCF_965287045.1). Lineage (NCBI taxonomy): Eukaryota > Metazoa > Chordata > Chondrichthyes > Carcharhiniformes > Carcharhinidae > Carcharhinus > Carcharhinus amblyrhynchos. Next base: position 56,509,985 of record NC_137333.1, read on the forward strand.
TGGGCAAGGAAAGTGATTTTGAAGATATCGACACACATGTCCCACAACATCACGCTGGCAGTGAACTCTTATTGAGCCACCCCACCGGTAACTTAGGTTTCCAAAGATCTGGGTGCCATTTTTTAAAGGGCATCCTAGTGCACAATAGTTCACCAGCATGCCCCACCCTCATGGACCCCCCTGACACAGCCATTCCGGTATTGCCCCCCTCCCACATGCTCCCCTCCGCCCCCCCCGGGGAATTGTCTGCCCACTGCTGTTCCAGGGAATAATGCCCCAGGCAGTGCCACGATAGTGGCAGGGCGTGATCCTCTCCTGCCCTTAGCAATGCACTCACCTTTGCTCCTCTGAATGGTCTTCTCACCAGGTGCACACCTTATGAGACCAGTTGGGTTTCACGTTGGTCTGCCCTCAGCGACGTGAATGGATTTTGATTTCATTTGATTTCATTTATTATTGTCATATGTATTAACATACAGTGAAAAGTATTGTTTCTTGCACACTATATAGAAAAAGCATATCGTTCATTGAGAAGGAAACAAGAGAATGCAGAATGTAATGTTTCAGTCATAGTTAGGATTTAGAGATAGATCAACTTAATGTAAGGCATTCAAAAGTCTGACAGTAACAGGGAAGAAGCTGTTCTTGAGTCGGTGGTACGTGACCTCAGAATTTTGTATCTTTTTCCCGAAGGAAGAAGGTGGAAGAGAGAATGTCCGGGTTGCATGGGGTCCTTAATTATGCTGGCTGCTTTGCTGAAGCAGCAGGAAGTGTAGACAGAGTCAATGGATGGGAGGCTGGTTTGCATGATAGATTGGGCAATATGCATGACCTTTTGTAGTTCCTTATGGTCTTGGGCAGAGCAGGAACCATACCAAAGAATGCTTTCTCTGGTACACCTGTAAAAGTTGGTGAGAATCATAGCTGACATGTCGAAGTTCCTTTGTCTTCTGAGAAAGAAGAGCTGTTGGTGGGCTTTCTTAACTATGGTGTCAGCATGGGGGAGTACCAGGACAGGATGTTGGTGACCTGGGCACCTAAAAACTTGAAGCTCTTGATCCTTTCTATTCATCCCCGTTGATGTAAACAGGGGCATGTTCTCCTTTATGCTTCCTTCACAATAGTTCACCAGCATGCCCCACCCCCATGCACCCCTCTGACACAGCCAGACAATTGACGACAATCACCTTCATTTTGTTGACATCGAGAATAAGATTATTGTTGCCGCACCAGTTCACTAGATTCTCTTTCTCATTCCTGTACTCTGTTTCATCACAATCTGACCCACTGCAGTGGTGTTGCCAGCAAACTTGAAAATCAAACTGGAGGGGAATTTGGCCTTACAGTTATAGGTGTATAAGGAGTATAGTAGGGTGTTGAGGATGATCGTGGAGGAGGTGTTGTTGCCTAGCTTGACTGATTATGGTCTGTGAGTTAGGAAGTTCAGGATCCAGTCGCAGAGGGAAGAGCCAAGGCCCAGGCCACGGAGTTTGGAGTCGGGTCTCATAGGAATAATTGTGTTAAAGGCTGAGCTGTAATCTATGAATAGGGATCTGACATAGTGCAGGGCCAAGGAGGTGGCATCTGCTGTGGACCTGTTGCAGCAATAGGCAAACTCTAGTAGATCCAGGAAGTCCGGGAGGCTGGAATTGATTCGTGCCATGACTAGCTTTTTGAAGCACTTCATAATGATGGATGTCAGTGCCACCGGCTGATAGTCATTAAAGCAGGCTGCTTGGTTTTTCTTCAGTACTTGGATGATGGTTGTCTTCTTGAAGCCGATAAGGGTCTCAGATTGTTGGAAAGAAAGATTGAAGATGTCTGCGAATACTCCCCCCAGCTGATCCACACAAGATCTGCTCATCTGGGTACCCCATCCGGGCCAGTCACATTCCATGGGTTGACCATCGAGAAAGCTGCTCTGACATCTGCAATGGTGACTTTCTTAAGGGGGTTGATTCAGTCCGAGAGGGCTGATAATGAGATGCTAATGTACAGAGATGGTGTTCCCAACATTGAACATCAGGAGACATGCTGTGTAGCTGGTGAGGGTTGGGGACAATCAAGTCACACATCTACGTTGGCATGAAACATGATCTGGACATCTCACAAAACTTCACACACCCATTGCCGAACCCCTTGATGAAAATGGGAGCAGAAAATTCAAACTCACAAATCTTTCTACAAGTCTCTTTCAACAGTACCTTCCAAACATTCAACCTCCACCAGCAAGTGCGGCAGAGACATGGGAACACCATCACCTGCAAGGGACCCTCCCAAGCCCCACACGATCCCATTTGAAAATATATTGCCAGTTCCTCACTCTTGCTGCAGTAAAATCCTGGAATTCCTATTGTAACAGTTCTGTGGATGTGCCTACACACCACATGGACTGCAGTGGTTCAACATTACCTTCCCAGGGGTAATTACTGATGGATAATAAATACTGACCTTGCAAGCAATGCGCCCTTCCGAAGAGCAAATAAAAAAAATAATCTGGGACATGTGAAAACAGACAAAGAAATAGTGTGTTTCCTTAACCAATATGATTGAAGAATTCTGAATGAGATACACAGAACCTTAAGTTGGAAATGTTGTTCTAATTCTATGCTGCATCAGGTGCAGAAAGCAAAATAAAAAGAGGGAGAGAAAGGTGCCAGTAGAAAGAGAGAGAAATAAAGCAGAGAGAAGAAAAGAAAAAGTTTTTTTATTTTCTAAAATCTACCACAAATATTAAAATATGAGTGAATGATTCTCCACACTTAGGAAGTTAATTATCACTAATTAAGACTTAACATGCCATTGAAATGTGGAGTGGATAAATCCTAACTTCTTTCTGGCAAGATTAATGGTTATTTGTCATGCAAGTATACAATTTCACCCCATTCCATGTACTACAATGTCAAATTCCCCATGATATACAGAATAGCAGAGGTTCTGGAGGAAAGGGGCAATTTCTTCCAGCAGAAATTTCGAAATGGTGATCAGGAATAGGAATCCTTGCGATGTTCTTTTCTTCACTTACTGAGAGGTGCCAACACCTTTATAATGAACTAACAAAAATCTAAAATTGAGGACAATCTGACTGTCAAGTATTCCTTTTTCAATGTCTTTCCTATTATTCATGGAGCAGCAACTCTGGGCAAAATAGTTGAGAGCTACACAGTTATCACTTTTGAATGGAATGATGCATTAATGAACTGTATGCTGCCATTTCATCACAATTGTTAGATTATTTTCTCATACAGAGGAGACTCAAGTGAAAACCAGGTATTGCTGCTGCCTTATGGTTGTACTCTCTACTTCACACTAGATTTGATAATCAAGCCATTTTGTTGTATGAGCTACTGCTTCAATGCTGTGGACATGCCCTGAGCTATTCTTGCCTCTGTTCTTTAGTCTATTGAATATTTTAGCATAACATTTTCTTGAAATGACTGTAATTCCTGAAATGTGAAATATTTCTTCAAGTGGTTGATAAGCAAACGGAAATGTTTTTTGAATTTAAATGCATACGGTTTTTTAAATGTGATTGTAATGAAAGGGTAAGTTTGACGTAGTTGTATTTATGAGTCCTATTTTTTGTGTTGTTATTCAAATGTCAATCACTGTGCATAACATCCAGTAGCTAACTCAAATGAAAGTTTTTCAGAACTTTCAAATAGAATTCTTTGTAATAGTTGAGCATGGCACTGTCCACCCAGCACCCTGGACTGCCACCAGATGCCTTGGTACTGGCCACCAGTTAGTGCCAAAGGAATAGGTCCTTCTGGGGTAGGGGCTTCTCGTGGCAGGGCCTACTGGTCTTGGTGCTGGGGAGCTGGCATGATATTTCCAGGCGATATGGGTCTCGTGATCCGCACAGGCCCCCAGGATAGCTGGTGGGGGAGGGGGCTGGGTTGAGGCTAGTTGCAGCAGCAGAAGCCTGACAGGTCTTTCTGTCAGACCTGGCAGGCCTTTCCTGGCTCTCATTGTGCATGTGCAGCCACAGAGGTCTGCACATGCACAATTGCATCCTCTGCTACGACAGCAGACTTTCTGGCAATTTAAGTCCCACCCTATTCCCCACCACGTTAGGAATGGTTTAGCCCATTTTTTCCTGCTATGAGCGAATAAAATTCTGAATTTGAACTTGCCCAAAAAAAAGATAAGAAACTCACCCATTTTCCTGCCTGTCCTAGACTTCGGATCTTTTTTGATATGTTTGCCTGCAATGTTTCATCATGCTCTCCCCTTATATAATCTGATCTTGCTCTTTCGTCTTGACAATTTCTCTTGTCTTGGCTGATTTAGCATAAGAACTGTGCATAGTTGACCATGAGAAATGGCGGAGAAAAATAGGTTGTTGAGTGTGTAGTATTTCTGTACATTAGCAGAAATTGACTCAATCATTAAACAAAGAACCTTGTTCACGAGTTACATTCAATAAATGTTTTATAGTCTGTTCAAAGCATTTACGGCCCGTTTATGGCAGTATGATCAGGAGTGGATCAGCTGTGTTGAATTTTGATTTCTTTGAAATAGCTTATGAATTCTTACGAAATTAACTTTGGCCCTATGGTGATTATCCCTCTAAGGACAACAAAACAGAAGAGGTTCATCTGGTTTGAGGGATCAATTGGGACTGTTGGTGTGTAATCACCCCTGGGGATGGAGCTCTCTCTTGGGCAGAGGACAGTCTGAAGACATGCAGTGGACACATAGGGACTGGAGCAGATGGTGGGCTGCACCAGGGCAGCTGTGATGTTGCCAGCCTCTGGACAGTTTTCACTTATTAATAATACTGTTTCTGACGAAGTCTGTAGCATGTGTCATTACTTTGGCAATGTGAATAAAATGGATGATGAGGAAACTGCCTGTGGCCTAAGATGTGTGAGTATTGGGATGTTGCGATATTGCCAGACCCTGAGAGATAGGCTCACAACAAACCCAAATTAGCTGGTACAATCAGAAGTTTAGAAATGTATAGAAAAAAGAGAAAATAACCTTTTCTCTTGATGATCTGCTTAATGAAAAGTGGAGCTTAAGTTTACAAAACAAAGGACAAAGAATTGCTGCAAATGTTGTTCTTCAAAAAAAAACACAGGCAACACAGAACTGTGTTTAAGTGGAAAATAAAAGACATGCCACGAGGCGTTGTAGCTTTATCTTCAGAGTATGGGAAAGGGAAGCGGCTGAGATTGCCAGGCTCTCAATCCAAGCAGAGCCTATAGGGATCGGGACTAAGTGTTCCAGGTAGTGGTCTCTGTACTGAGACGGGAGGCAGCGAGGTTCTGAAGTTTTGTGGAGAAGCTAAGTCCCTAAGTCCTGGTCTTAAAGGAAGAATTGTCTCAAAAAACAACAGTGCCAAATAAATGGCTCTGGATCTTGTGGTGAAATTAACAAAAGGAACAGGCAGATCAAAACAGAGAAGGGAAAAAGGATTCACCAAAAAACCAAAAGGAAAAAAACTGCAGAGATTGCTGAGAGAATTTTCGATTTGTAAAAAAGAGAAGTTTTGAAAGGCTCAAAAGAGAAAAACAGTAGGTTAAGTACATGAGAAGGCAGACAACCAGCGACTAGTGACAGCTTTTTAAAAAGTTGGCAGTCTTAAAGCGGTAATGCATTTAATGTGGCAATGCATTTAAAGCATCAACCACTAGAACCAGAGGACAATGGACAGGATAATTGGAGAAGACTGAGATAGATGGCAACTCTCAAAAAAAGTCACTATATGAGAAGACCTCAAGGAACAGGCAACAGAAGACCTCAGAAGGAGGGCATCAAAAGCCAATAAATGGTCAAATGAAGGACAACAAGAGAACTGCAGAATGAAAATAAGTCAAGATTTTGACAGAGACAATCGCAACCAAAGTGAAGCCAAAATGAAGTAGAAATGAGAAGCAAAATCTTGCAAGAATTTGGCAGAGTGTCAGTTCTAGAGAGAACTTGTGTGGAACTATCCAGCTCCATTGGCAAGTTTTCTCTCTAGACTTTAACAGCCAAAAAAAGGGATTGGTTTGCACCATTAGTCTGGCGAGGTGGGGACTCTTAGAGTCGGGAACCAGCTCCACTGGGAAAAAGGCACCCCAATCACTGGGAAAACAATTAATCTACCCCCCCCCCCCCACCTCTTCAACCAAGGAGGTACCTGAGGCCTCCCCCACCCCCATCCCTGTGATCATTGCCAGCATCGGCTCCTTTCCCCTCCAATCATCCCGCATCGGTTCCCTTCTCCCTGATCAGCCTAGCATCAGCCCCTCTTCCCCCCCCCCGATCACCCCAGCATTGATCCCCTTCCCTCTAATCATCCTGGCATTAGCAAGTAATTTGGAAAGCTAATAGAGCATTATAATTTATTGTGAGGGTAATTGATTACAAAAGTAGGGAGATTATGCTTCAGTTGTACAGGGCATTGATGAGACCACACCTGAAGTATTGGGTACAGTGTTGGTCATTTTATTTATGAAAGATATACGGGCATTAGAAGCAGTTCTGAGGTTCACTAGACCAAAATTAGACTTTGGCATGTTGACTTAGGAGGAAAGATTGAACAGGTAAGGCTTATGTCACTTGGAGTTTAAAAGAGTAAGAGGCAACTTGATTGAAACCTTAAGATCCTAAAGGGCCTTGACAGGGTGGATGTGGAGAGGGTGTCTTCTCTCATTGGAGAATCTAGAACTAGGGTCAATGTTTTCAAAAAACTGGTTATTCGTTTAATAAATAGATGAGGATATTTTTTTCTCTCTGAGGGTTGTGAGTCTTTGGAGCTCTCTTCCTCAAAGGGCAGTGGAAACAGAGATTTGAATATTTTAAGGCAAAGCTAAATAGATTTGTGATTAACAAGGGTCGGGGAGGTGGTGAAAGATTATTGGGAGCGTGCAGTAATGTGGGGTTGGGGTCACAATCAGATCAGCCATGATCTTACTGAACAGTGGAGTGGGCTTAAAGGGCCACAGAGTCAATTCCTGCTCCTAATTTGTAGGTTCATATCTACAGTAATAGAAATCCTTCACTGAATTAAAAACTGTAATTGAATTTGTAGAGTTTCCATATATCCAACGGCAAAATAACTGGTCATTGAAAGTTACCGTAATGCAATATCTTACAAATAGTTTATGAAGCTGCCCTTTCCACAAGCTTGAGATTCTGAACACTATCGTGTATTTAATAACAATGATTTTTTTTTCTTTTCTGGACATGCCTTCTAACAAATTAATCCCATCTCTGTGACTGTTAGCTACACTCATTGAGGGTCAAGAATTGTATCACTCAAAGCTGATGCACTCCAAGAACGGTGTCAGCACTGATTTAAGAGAAACATGTCAAGCTTAGTCTCACACTCAACAGTTGTATTTATCGAAACAGATCATCCATAAATATTAATTATTTTTAAATATGGATTCTAAAGCAAGAGATATGAGACTGAATAGTTAAAGTTTGTACTGAAGTGTTTCAAATCTGTTAAATGTACCACAGGCTAAAGCAGCACGGATTATAGATTTGAACATAATCTGTGGGTGTGTCAGCATTGTATTATCTGTTATGTTGTTGCTTTTGGCAAACTGGAGAACGTTGAGGATTACATGGTATTGTCGAGAAATATTACTCAACAACCACAGAATCTTAAAGCACAGAAAGAGGTACATAGCCCATGAATATTTTTCTTGTATCTTTCTCTGTTTCAAATACAGGTATTCAATTTTCCCTTAAAAGATGACCTGAGCTTTTGCTCTCAGATCAGGAACAGAGTTGCGGGGGCAGGGGGAAGTTGGTTTGGGGTTTATGGAAGTTGTAGTGGGTGACTCCTGAAACTGAGTGGAGGTGGCTGGGTATGGAGATAGGTTGAGTGGAGATCTGCCTTGGTGCACCAGCACTTTTAATTTTAAGAGCAATAAAACAAAAAGTAGCACTCCAGACCTCACCCCTTCCCCTTCCATGTTCTCTCCATGCTTCATCCATGCCATCTCATGATATGTACAGACCCCCATTGGCCTATTATATTTCCATGACAACGAATGCCCTTATGTGGCCTTTTCTAACTCTTATGCCAACTTAGTGTCAACTCATGCCCCTGACCCACCACCCTTTCCTATACACCTGCCATGACCATGCACCCAGTGTCCATCATGTGCAAAACTGAAGACTCACACTGGGATTTGTTTTATTCATTTGTGGGACATGGGCAATGCTGGCAGGCGAGTCGTTATTGTCCATCCTTAATTGCCCTTGAGAAGGATGTGGTCAGCTGCCTTCTTAAATTGCTTCAGTTCATGTGCTGTGGGTTGACCCACAATGCCATTAGGGAGGATTTTGACCCAGCAACTACGAAGGAATGGCAATTTATTTCCAAGTCAGGATGGTGAGTGGCTTGGAGGGGAACTTGCAGGTTGTGGTGTTGCCATCTATCTGCTGCCCTTGTCCTCCTAAATGGAAGTGGTTAAGAGTTTGGAAGGTGTTGTCTAAGGATCTTTGGTGGTGATGAAGTGCATCTTAGAGATAATATACACTGCTGTGACTGAGCGTTGGTGGTGAAGGGATTGAATGTTTGTAGATATAGTGCCAAACAAGCTTTGTCCTGGGTAGTGTTGAGCTTCTTGAGTGTTGCTGGAGCTGCATCCATCCAGGCAAGAAGGGCATTTTCCATCACACTCCTGATTAAGTTAAATAAAGTTCTTCAGTATGTATTGAAGAATTCACAATCCCAAAAATCACTGTCACTGATAAAGACCCATTCACAGTTAACTTCCTTTAATCCATTATAAAAAGACATTACAATTCATTGTTCAACTTGAATCTGTCAATTTCTTTTATTCATTCGTGGGACGTGGGTGTCGCTGACTAGCCAGCATTTATTGCCCATCCTAGTTGCCCTTGGAGAGCAATTGAATCAGTCACATTGCTGTGAAATGACAGGAACCCCACTGTGATAATGAAATGTTGTGAAATCAGCACTGATCCTGTAACAGAAGCCTCAGGTTTAGAACATAGAACATAGAACATAGAACACTACAGCACAAACAGGCCCTTCGGCCCACGAGTTGCGCCGATCACATCAACACCCATCTATAACCCCCAATCCCATAAAACCCCATATACTCATCCAGAACATAGAACACTACAGCACAAACAGGCCCTTCGGCCCACGAGTTGTGCCGATCACATCAACACCTACCAACCTACAGACCTATCTATAACCCTCAATCTCATTAAACCCCATATACTCATCCAGAAGTCTTTTAAAAGACCCCAGCGAGTTTACGGCAACAGACAGAATGAAATGGCAAACAATTTTTATCTACCCAGAATTTGTTTCCAAATATTTTAAGGGCAGACATTTTAAATACCTTGAGAGTTTGATTCTTGCTTTTTACAGTTTTTTGTTAGTTGCTTCTGATATTGTCTTTGGCTTCAATGAGCTTGAAGTTCTATTGAGTTTATGCATATTCATATCTAATATTAACTATCACAAAGGGCACTTTACCACTTTACGTTATCTACGCCTCTCAAAGGGCTGCTTATGACAGCAGAAGGATCTGGTACCTAAAAGGTTAACATGAGACAGAGTACAGTATTACCCACACAGTGATGAAAGAAGGCACATGACTGAGAGCTAGGGCTAATTTAGAGGTGAAGAGCAGTATGTAAGGAACTAGCATGGAATTCTCTCCATACCTACTGTAAATATATTCATAGTTCTGTCTTGTTAATAAAGTCTACCTTGTATCTGATACAAGGCTGCTTCATGATCCCAGCAATATCCCACAAGTGTAGTAACAACAGAATTTATTATGGTCACAGCAGTAGAATCCATCACTGTGGCAGCACAGGATAAAACATTTAGACCTTTACCGCAATGTTGAAGAACTAAAGAAAAGGACAGTGACAACACTTGGTGGACTGAAGCAAAAGATACTAAGAAAACTCACCAGGAAAACTATAGAGGTAAGAGAGTCTAGGAACAGGACAAAGTTAGAAGTTTCAACTCAGAGAGAAGCCTCTGCTGAATCCCCTGTGAAAGTTCAGCTTCATGCAGTAGGATGAGAAAAGATTATTTTATCTTTCCTGGCTAGCCAGTCCTGTGAATTTTCTCCCGAATCATTATCAGTCTAAAATGCCATTGTAAAATTTCAGTCACTGAACCCAGATCCTACATCCTCCCCAGCTGGCACCTAAGTTTGGAATAGAGCGTTTTTTTCCTCATGATTCTTTGGCCTGTTAACCAATTAGAACTCCATCCTCCCAACCTGTTCTTGACCTGCAGCACATCATCACAGAGCAGGAAGTCCCTCAGTAGCCCTTCAACTCCATTGCCATTTTGGATTCCACTTCTTCATGGGAACACCATCACTATTTGATATTTGCGCCAAAATTCAGGAAGCGGGTGCCAAGTTCCTTTTTCATCAGTAACTGGCATTTTGAAAGCCCTCTCTCTCTTAAATCGACACCTACATTTCAAGAATTTTAAAGATGGATTATAATCCTTTAATCTCACCTCCAAAGGGCTTCACCTATAGCTCTGAGTTATTGGAGAAAAACATTTTTGAGGTATAGCACTACTGCAGGATTAAATAAAAAATTGCCAATGGGACAAATGAACACACTATGTTATTCTATTGGCTAATTGCAAGACAATATCATTGCAAGACAAGCCATAGATAAGTCATCTGTTAAATTTGATGATGTCCTAAAAGATTTTTTTTTCATTTTAAAATCCAATAAAATCCTGGAATGCGCTAAATTTAACAAGAAACCCCAGCAATCTGCAGAACCTGTGTCAATTCATTCATCAATTGTCCCCATCACGTTGCACAAGGATACAGATATGGAGGCTTAAAATCCAAACTCATCTAAAACTGAATCATGGTGGGCATAGTGGTTGGTTCATTCTCTGACCTTCCCCAAACCAAAAATGATCCCATGCTTGACAAGGTTGTCCAGCTGTTGAGACACTCTGATCAACTTGATCAAAACAAGACCATTCTCAAAGAAAAGAATACTTCTTGGGGCAGAAGCCACCTCAGTCCACCTTTCAAGCCACAGAGATACAGAGACTGTCCAAGTCCAGGGTAAGCCACCTTGACAAATGATCTTGACATCATTGTAGTGCAAAGTGTCCTCGCAAGAAAGAGCAATTTCCTGTTAGTATTGTCCAATGCTTCCACTGCCACAAACAGGGACATTTCAGTTAGCTGTGCAAATTGAAAGTCAGCAGCACACAGACAATCCAAAAGCCATCTACAAGGTTGAGGCCAGTGACCTGGAAAACACACAACCTCTCTTCATTCATTCTGTTTTTAATACATATTATTAATATTGTTAATGTTTATAATGAAATAGCATAATGTTAGAATCATTTATAGTTGTAACATTAAAAGTCTTGGTACCCAGTAATCTGAAAGTTAACTCATGTCAGTTTCTATGGAGGATAAAGATTTGGGGGGAGGCACAGTAGAGGACATCAAATGTTAATATGTGACTAAGTACAATACTAGCCACATGGTGATGCAAGAAGGCACAATATCTAGGGCTAGGGCCAATTTCGAGATGTGTAGCAATGTGTAAGGACTTAGTATGGTGTCCTGTCCTTGCCTACTGTAAATATCTACATGTTTAATGCTGCTAATAAAGACTTCCTTGTAACATATAAAAGACTGCTTCATGGGATCCAAGTAGTATCCTTCAAGCACAGCAACAGATGAATATATCATGATAACAGTGATAAAATCCATCACTTGCTTCTTCGTCCCAAAATGAGTCCTATGGCCATATCCAAAGGCGTAGCCTTCCACTCTCAAAATCGCATCAGACCTATTGAAGCAACTCTGCAAAGTTTAGTTTGACTCCTACCAGGTATAATCTGCACTCACCATGTTTCCCACTCCTGGCTTCCCACTAAGGCATGATTGGAGGCAGCTGTTGTTTTATATGGGCAGTTCTCTTTGTGAAGGGCAGATGTGCAATTTGGAATTCCAATTTTGTGGGGGGGGGTGAGATTTCCAAATTGGTAGGATCCATGTTTGTGATGCTGGCCACCATAGCCATCTTCACAGTGTGGAGAGGCCAGCATTTATAGCTAATTGCCCTTAAACAGGGGTACAGAGCTAATTCTAAAGCCTACCTTTGCAAGTTAAACACATTCTCTTTACCATGCTATTTGGAACAATGTATGACTTTAAGTTTCATTTGTTCTTGTGTATTAAGGAAGAGGGAAAATGGTTTTCGTTTTACTTAGAGTATTTTTGTAACCTTGGTGCCTGAAAGTCTGGAGGCTCTGACTGTATACATGCATTTTAATGATGTCTTCAACTAATCAAATGAAGATATGGGTTACAAAAGGTTTAATAGTTTAGTGAATAAAACAAAAGAAGTTGAACAACTATGCTATAGTTTAGCAACAGGAGTCCTGGAACTCAAAGAGGCACAGGAAAAGACATCAGGGTAACTCAGTGTGTGTATTCCAGAGAATGAAGACAGAAGTTATGAACTCTTCAGTAAAGAATCCTGCATGACTGCTGGGGAATTTCAGTTGGGGAACCTGTGTGGTTGCTCTGAAATTGAACTAATAGTGAGTTTTGCTTGTGGTCTCTGGGTGTCTCAGAAGGAGATACCAGCTAGAGGAAAAGCATCTTGTGAATGCTCAGAAATCTGCTGGAAGAAAAGCCATTTGTAATTAAGAACATAAAAAATAGGAGCTGGGACTGAAGGTGGACAAGTCCCCAGGACCGGATGGAATGCATCCCAGGGTTCTGAAAGTAATGGCAGAGGTGATTGTGGATGCTTTAGTAATTATTTACCAAAATTCGCTGGATTCCGGGGAAGTGCTGGAAGATTGGAAAATGGCTAATGTTATGCCGCTGTTTAAAAAAGGTAGCAGACAAAAGGCAGGGAATTATAGGCTGGTTAGTTTAACGTCTGTAGTTGGAAAAATGCTAGAATCCGTTATCAAAGAAGAAATAGCGAGGCACCTAGAAAAGAATGGTTTGATAGAGCAGACGCAGCATGGATTCGTTAAGGGGAAGTCGTGTTTGACGAATTTATTGGATTTCTATGAGGATGTGACTAGTGCAGTAGACAGAGGGGAACTGGTGGATGTGGTGTTGTTAGATTTCCAAAAGGCGTTTGATAAGGTGCCTCATAAAAGGTTGCTACAGAAGGTTAGGGTGCACGGAGTTGGAGGTAAGGTGTTAACGTGGAAAGAGAATTGGCTGTCTAACAGGAAGCAGAGAGTTGGTATCAATGGGTGCTATTCTGATTGGCGGTTGGTGACTAGTGGAGTGCCGCAGGGATCGGTGCTGGGGCCTCAACTATTTACCATTTATATAGACGATCTGGAGAAGGGGGCTGAGTGTAGGGTGACGAAATTTGCTGATGACACGAAGATGAGTGGAAAAGCAAATTGTGCGGAGGGTGTGGGAAGTCTGCAGAGGGATCTGGATAGGCTGAGCAAGTGGGCGAGGACCTGGCAGATGGAGTATAATGTTAGCAAGTGTGAGGTTATCCACTTTGGTAGAAATAATAGTAGGAGGGATTATTATTTAAAAGGCAAAAAGCTGCAGCATGCTACGATGCAGAGGGACCTGGGAGTCCTTGTGCATGACTCGCAAAAACTCAGTCTGCAGGTGCAGCAGGTGATCAAGAAGGCAAATGGAATGTTGGTCTTTATTGCGAGGGGGATTGAATATAGAAGTAGGGAGGTCTTGCTGCAACTGTACAGGGCACTGGTGAGGCCGCAGCTGGAGCACTATGTGCAGTTTTGGTCCCCGCACTTGCGGAAGGATATATTGGCCTTGGAGGGAGTGCAGAGGAGGTTCACTAGGCTGATACCAGAGATGAGGGGGTTGGACTATGAAGAGAGACTAAATAGACTGGGTCTGTACTCGTTGGAGTTTAAAAGGATGAGGGGGGATCTTATAGAGACGTATAAGATAATGAAAGGGATGGATAGGGTAGAGATAGAAAGATTCTTCCCGCTTAGAAAGGATAGCAGGACTAGAGGACACAGCCTCAAGATAAGGTGGGGGGGGGCAGTTTAGATCAGAGTTGAGAGGGAACTTCTTCACTGAAAGGGTGGTGAATCTCTGGAATTCTCTGCCCATTGAAGAGGTGGAGGCTACCTCGCTAAATATATTTAAGACACGGGTAGATAGCTTTTTGATAGACAAGGGAATTAAGGGTTATGGGGAGAGTGCGGAAAAGTGGAACTGATCCACTTCAGATCAGCCATGATCTTATTGAATGGCGGGGCAGGCTTGAAGGGCTAGATGGCCTACTCCTGCTCCTATTTCTTGTGTTCTTAGGAGCAGGCCATCTAGCCCTTCGAGCCTGCCCTGCCATTCAATAAGATCATGGCTGATCTGAAAGTGGATCAGTTCCACTTACCCGCCTGCTCCCCATAACCCTTAATCCCCTTGTCGATCAGAAATCAATCTACCCATGACTTAAACATATTCAATGAGGTAGCCTCCACCACTTCAATGGGCAGAGAATTCCAGAGATTCACCACCCTCTGAGAGAAGAAGTTCCTCCTCAACTCTGTTCTAAACTGCACCCCCCCCTTATTTTGAGGCTGTGCCCTCTAGTTCTGGTTTCCTTTGTAAGTGGAAAGAATCTCTCTACCTCTACCCTATCTTGCCCCTTCATTATCTTATATGACTCTATAAGCTCCCCCCTCAGCCTTCTAAACTCCAATGAGTACAGGCCCAATCTATTCAATCTCTGTACTCCCTCCAAGGCCAATATATCCTTTCGCAAATAAGGGGACCAAAACTGCACACAGTACTCCAGTTGTGGCCTCACCAGTACCCTGTACAGTTGCAGCAAGACCTCTCTGCTTTTATATTCTATCCCCCTCGCTATAAAGGCCAACATTCTATTCGCCTTCTTGATCACCTGCTATACCTGCAGACTGAGTTTTTGCGATTCATGCACAAGGACCCCCAGGTCCCTCTGCACAGTAGCATGCTGCAACTTTTCACCATTTAAATAATATTCCATCCTACTATTATTTCTTCCAAAGTGGATAACCTCACACTTGCCAACGTTATACTCCATCTGCCAGGTCCTCGCCCACTCACTCAGCCTGTCCAAATCTCTCTGCAAACTTTCCGCATCCTCCATGCAATTCACTTTCCCACTCATCTTCATGTCATCAGCAAACTTTGTTACCCTACACTCAGCCCCCTCCTCCAGATCATCTATGTAAATGGTAAACAGTTGAGGCCCCAGCACCGATCCCTGTGGCATGCCACTAGTCACCAACTGCCAACCAGAAAAGCACCCATTTATTCCAACTCTCTGCTTCCTGTTAGATAGCCAATCCTCAATCCACACTAACACAATTGAACCAGCCCAAATAGGAAGCCTTGTCGAGGTGTGTGTCTCTGTATGTGTGTGTGTGTGTGTGTGTGTGTGTGTCTGTCTGTCTGTCTGAATGTGCGTGTGTGTGTCTGTATGTGTGTGTACATGTGGTTTTCCATCCTTTTTGGCAAGTGTCATGTGGTTCATTTTGCTTCCTTAATAAACATTTTATTCTTTGTGTTAAAAGTTCATTGTCAGTTCTTGTACACGTGTTCAGTAACTTACCATGTTTTACCACAGGACCTAGCAAGCCAGGTTTCACTCTGATTTCTTGACTCATCCACTGTTGATGTCAGCTAGGATCAGAACACTACTCAGAGTATTTTTTGGACTTGGTTTTAATAATATCTGCTGAGTGGACTTTAGCTGTGATCTCTACTCTGTCAGATGGATGAAAGTCTACATCTTGCACACCATACCACAATTGCTTCTGTTCTTCATCTTGCCATTTTTTCATGTCCCACTTCTGACATTTTTGATCCCCTTCCCTTTTTTTTAAATGTTACTCCAGATGTATCTGTTTCTAGGTATAATTTTACTTTGGGTGGGGTTGACTGTCTCCTCCCACCCCCATTCCCCCGCCCCTCCCCCGCTACTGCCCCCTATGGCTTGCTTTCCGGTAGTGGAGAAGGCTCACCATTGGCTAGCAGTGGGATCTTCCTGTCCCACTGATATCAGTGGCATTTTGCATGGCTCACAAAAAGATGGAAGAGAGGATGTCCGGGGTATGTGGCATCCTTAATTATGGTGGCTACTTTTCCGAGGCAGCAGCAAGTTAAACAGTCAATGGATGGGAGGCTAGTTTGTGTGATGGACCAGGCTACATTCACAACCCTTTGTGAGTTCTTGCAGTTTTGGTCAGAGCAGGAGCCGCACCAAGCTGTGATATAACCAGAAAGAAAATTTTCTATGGTGCATCTTTAAAAGTTGGTGAGATTCATAGCAGACATGCCGAATTTCTTTAGCCTCCTGTGAAAGTAGACATGTTGGAGGGAGGGCTTTCTTAACTATAGTGTCAGCTGGTAGACCCAAAGATCCCAGAAGCAGTAAGGGCCAGAAAATCCCACTCTCTGTCTTTTATGTGTCCCAATCTGACATTGATCATACTTTAATTTTTTTTGTAGTATCATTTCTGATCTTACCATTTTTCAGTTCCATTCCTGGTATTTGATTTTTATAACTTGTTATTCTTTTGATCTTGTTCCTATCTTTCATTTTGAAACTTCACATGATATAAAACCTCAACACTAATTTCTACAAGTTGTATAATTAGTTATGATATTTTCCTTTTCTCACAATCTTTCTGCTACTGCTCTCTCATGTTTATGATACAAATTTCCTGTTTCCCACTTGGACCATTGCATAAATATCGTCTATGTTCATCAGCATCAAAATATCTGGAGCCCCTCAATTTCCTCTGAAACCTTTCAATGCTTCCTGTCTGAAACTTTACTCCCAATTCAACTTTTTATTGCTATCGTCAAATCTTTCAGAGTCCAACTCTTTTCTCTTAGAATTATAGAATCCTACAGTGTGGAAGGAAGCCATTCGGCCCATTGAGATTGCACCAACTCTGACAGAGCATCATACTCAGATCTTATTCCTGTAATCCCACGTATTTACTCTGCTATCCCCCTACCCATATTGCGACAATAAAGGGCAATTTAGCATGGCCAATCATCCTAACCTGCACATCTTGTTTCCTGTCAGAATGTATCATATAAAATTGTACAGAAGTTGCTGTGGAGAATTGGCGCAATCCTAAAACATTACTGCTTGCCTACCACTGCAAGTCCAACTGCACATCTTTTTGAGTACAATAGAAAAATTCATACTTAGGGTGGAATTTTCCCATGCCGCCCACTATGGGAATCATAGCAGGCGGGACATGGTCCATTCAACGGCCCATTGATCTCAGGCAGGATTTTCCAGACTTTGGGCAGATGCAGCAGGAAAATCCCATCTTTGATGCCTCTTCCAAATACGGCTTATAAATTATATCCATTACCCGATCTTATTAAAAATAATTTACATATCTCTTCACAGTTAAACAATAATGCTCCCATCAAAATGTGTATGTGTAAAGTGTATGTGTAAAATGTATGTATTATGACTATAAATGGAAATATGAATATTTACAAAGACATATCGTTACACACTGAAAACAAATTGGGTACCAGAGGAAAATTGATAATGTTGCTGTCCAGTGGAGAGGCAATTCACTGCAGGGATTTTGCATGCCAACTGTCAAGTGAAAACTCCTACAGTATGAATTATCACTTGACAGTTGGCAAGCCATCTAGAATTAATTTAAAGACCATCTGATGTTTCAGGAAATGTCTGCCTCACAATAAATAAAACATGTCACTAGTAGCAGTGAGTTTGTACTCATAGAACCTCTACAATGCAGAGGAGGTCATTTGATCCATCGAGTCTGCACCAACCATGATCCCACCCAGGCCCTATTCCCGTAACTCCACATATTTACTCTGCTAATCCCCCTGACACTACAGTCAATTCAGCATGGCCAATCAACCTAATCTGCACCTCTTTGGAGGAAACTGGAACACCCAGAGGAAACCCACGCAGACAATGTGCAAATTCTATATAGATGGTGACCCAAGGCTGGAATTCAACCCAGGTCCCTGGTGCTGTGAGGTAACAGTGCTAACCACTGTGCCACCGTGCAGCCCTAATCATCACACAGTGATCTGTGTGCTCCTTAAAACACAGGAAAAACATTGCAAAGCCCTTCAAAGAGATGTGCTCAAAATGGACCCCAAACCAAGGAAGGAGATATTCGAAGAGGTAACTGAGAGCTTGGTTGAAAACTTGGGTTTTAAGGAGAATCTTAGAGGAGGAGTTGGGGACACAGGGTGATTATTGGAGGGGATTCTCAGAGTATGAAACCCAGCAATCCAAGAGAATGGCTGCAGAGTGTTGGTTGACAGTGGGGGGAAATGCACAAGCCAGAAGAATGGAGAATTCTGAGGAGGCTGAGACAATGAGATTATGAATTTGAGGAATGAAAAAAGGCCATGGGAGGATTTAATCTTGAGAATGAGAACTTTAAGTTGGAGAGCTTGGGGGAAATGGGCAACAGTGTAAGTCAGTGAGCACAGGTGTAACAATTAAGAAATTTGGTACAGAATAACGGATGGGCCACAATATTTTGGATGTGCTGAAATAAATGAAGAATAGAGAATGGAAATTCAATCAGCCTTCAGTGAATTGTTGAATCTGGAGGGGAAAAACGTAAGTGAGGTTCATAGCAAAACAACAGTTGAGACAGGAGTAGAGGAAGGACCTCATAGAGCTGCCAAGCTGGCAGTCTTCCTGCTCAGAGTTTAATAGAATTGCTTTCCTTCAGTACAAAAACTGGCCCCTTTAAATTTTTTTAAACATATGCAATTGGACTTGAACTTGAATCACACCAGCTTTTTTCATGAAGGAAATAGAGATAAAAAGAATCCTGAAATGTGGCAGGGTGACCTATTAGTGCAATTATTATTTTCCTAGTTACCACAATACATTGCAAATATAATATTTCCCCCTACTTCAGGATGAATGTTGGGACGGAATAGTGATGGAAGGGCCTCCGGTGCAAAAACTTGGAGAGAATTTTGCAGTGAATTCCTGGGAAATAAATAATTAGTATCAATCTCCCTTCCACTTGAGTTGCAAAAATAATTATAATTTATACAGTGATTATGTTCAAATTGTAGCAAAGTGAATCATATATATTCTAATCAACCATATCTTCTGAGCCTGTTTCTCTGTCTTTTGTTACTTCTACCTTCTTACTCCCTCAGCATCCCCCGATTACCCCTCCCCTTCATGCTATTTATCTGCTTCTTTCTGCAAGCTTTTATTTTTAACTTAAAAAGAGGTGTGTAGAAGCTATGCAAGTGTAAAATTAAAAGCTATTGAATGTGTCAAGGCATCACAATGCTGTATTCACCCAATCTTCCTGGCATACAAAAAAGAGTGTCGTCTGCTTTAACAAATATTGTAAATCAGTGTAATTCTGACTAAACTGTGCCAACTTTGTTAAAAGTAATGAAAATACTTGGTCTGTTGTTTGGCGATTAGCAATGCTCAATGTCTTTCATTCTTAAATGTGAGGGAATACGTGATGAATGGTGGGACACGAGAAAGTACAAAGGACCAGAGAGATCTTGGGGTGCATTTTCAAAATCTCTGAAGGCAGCTGAACAGGTAGATAAGGTGGTTAAAAAGGCATATGGGATACTTGCCTTTATTAGTTGAGGCACAGAATACAAGAGTAGGGAGGTTATGATAGAGCTGCATAGAATGCCTGTGAGGCCACAACTAGAGTACTGGTCATCACACCAGTAAAAGGATGTGATTGCACTGGAAAGAGACAGAGGAGATTCACCAGGATGTTGCCTAGGTTGGAGCGTTTCAGCTATGAAGAAAGACTGGATAGGCTAGGGTTGCTTTCCTTAGAGAAGAGAAAACCGATGGTGTACCTCATCGAGATGTGCAAAATGTTGAGGGATATAGATAGGGTAAATAGGAAGAACTCTTTCCCCCCTAATAGTGGGGTCAATAAACAGGGGACATAGATTTAAGGTAAGGAGCAAGGGATTTAGAGGGGATTTGAGGAAAAACATTTTCACCTAGAGTATGGTGGGAACCTGGAACTCGCTGCCTGAAAGGGTGGTAGAAATGGGGACCCTTACAACATTTAAGAAACATTTAGGTAAGCACTTGAACGCCATTGCATACAAGACTAAGAAATCAAGTGCTGGAAAATGGGATTAAAATAGATAGGTGTTTGATGGCCAGCGCAGACATAATACGCTGAAGAGCCTCTTTCCGTGCTATATGACTCTATGGTACACCTCACGATACCCCTTCAACTTTATTCAGAAGGTCAGGATATTTTTGAATCGTGATTGTCTAGTCTAATTTGCAAATTAAATCTAATTGTTTCAGTCTTCTATTTACAAATGCCCTTCTGTCTAAAATTTCATCTAAAATCACTGAGATGAAATGGGTTTATACCCTGAGTGTGAAATGGATTCACAGTGAATTCACAGCTGCACAGGTGTTTATTTTCCATTTATTTGGAAAATATTGCTAGGATTTTAAATTACAATGTCAACAATGCAGACTAGGAGATGAGTCTGCAAATTTCAGCAGAGAAAAGATCAGGCATTGTTAATTCACTGCAAGCCCATTTCTCACAGCTGGCATAGACCAGTTTCAGCCCCAATGTCTCTTTATGTGGCTCAATGTCAAATGTTGTTTGGTAATGCTCCTGGAAAACTATGTAAATGCAAGTTGTTGTTGTTGCTGTAATGCAAATCATTGCATCTGGTGTTTGTTGATCATGGAACACTTCCACAGTGTTGCATATGGAAAATGTCACACATGAAGGTGTCGCATCCACAAAGCTTCAAACATCCAGAGGACGGTAAGTCACAACTGGCTTGAACAAATCTGCTAAGTTAACAAAATACATTCTGGGTGCGATCTTGAGCTCACGCTCGCTGTTCGCTGGAATGGCAGTTGGGGCTCAAGATCTAGCAAAACCCAGAAGTCGCGAATCTTGCCGGCGAGATCACAACTTCTAAATTTTGCTGCCCTTTGCCAGCGGGACATGAACCTGATTTCAATACATTTGGATCCATTAACATGCTATTAACTAACCCTCCACGCACACCCCCGCCCTTGCCATATACTGAGTCCGAGGCATATTTTCAAACATCACCGATGAAACACCACAAAGTTTACAACAGGTTCCCCCAGACGTGAACCGATCGTGGCGATCCCTCCTCTCAGGGAGTGTGAAGATGAGTATATAGCAAATACCTTCGAGCTGTTTATGTGCTGTGCCTTACCTGAAAGGTCTCTCATCGAGTCGGCATGAAGCAATCAGTGCTGATATGACGTCAATGTGTAATTCCGAATGAATATTTATCATACATTATTGAAGCACTTACAAAAAAAGCCATCAGGTTTATTAAATTTGTGGTAGCGATCAGTCATGTTTGAAAATGATTATTAGGTATCATCGGTAAGTAAGTACAATCATGAGGCATCAAAGCAATCAGGATGATATCAGTGCAGCTTCCTACATGTTATGAAGTGAAAAAATAGATAAAGTTTACTGTTTTTCTTTCCCCAAGAACTTCCCTAACCCATTCAATTTTAAATGGCATGTTATTCCTTCTTTCTGAACATTCTCTGGTGCCTCTGTTGTGCTGATTATGCCAGATTCACCAACTCTGAAGAATAACAAGGGATGTTTCACCTGAAGGGCGGTAAAGAAATAGTCAATAATTTATGTGTGGCACCATTGAGAAGTAAGCATGTGATGAAATAAGAAAGTAGCAACTCACCAAGGCTCCTCAGTAGCACCTTCTAACGCCATGACCTCTACCACCCAGAAGGACAAGGGCAGTATATGTATGGAAATGTACCATTGGATGTTTCCCTTCAAGCCAAACACCATCCTAACTTACAACTATATCACCATTCCTTCACTGTAGGTGGGTCAAAATCCTAGAACTCACTTCCTAGCAACCTGATCTACTTGGCTGTTGTTCTTGAGTACCTGATCACCAAGATCCAAGAGCTGGCAACCAATGTGGCCTAGGACAACAAGATACATGTTATCTTCACATTTGCTGCTCACCATTAGCACTGAAAGCACTCAACAAGCTATGCACAGGAATCAGCAGAGCTCAGGGCAGCGTGCTGCCCCACGTACAAGCCATGTTACTGTCCAACAAAATCTGCACCTAAAGGGGAAAAATCAGAATAAAGTAAAAACATGTGAGTGAAAATAAAAACAAAAGAAAAAATAAAATGCTTGGTTTGAAACCAAACCTTGTAATACATTCCCCGCCTCCATCCCCGCACCTCCCTTAGTTCATCCCTGATCCCAATTCAACACCATAAGTCAATATCACCCTGTTCTCAGCTATTGGGCTGGCCTGGACCTTACCCCTCCCATCAGGCCTGCCAGAAATGGTGCTGCATGAGGCAGAGAGCCAACCCCAACCCCAGCCTCAGGACCCATCCCCCACCAGCCTCTCCATACTCCCCTTCATTCTTGCTCACCCACCACCCCCATGTCTCTCCTCCACCCCCACTCCCTCTCTCACTTTCTCCTTTACCAGCCCCTGCTTCTTCCAGCCCCTCTCTCTCACAAGGGAAGCTGTTTATATTCATTTTATTCATGGTTGGTGTCTTGATGTAGTGTAACATCACAGGTTTCTTCATCAAAATCTTAATATGTCATTTGAATTGCAAATAGTTTTACGTGTGTCCCTCATGCAGTATGCAGCTTTGCTTCTCCTTGCCTGAGGAAATACATTCTTGCTCCTGATGTCTACAAAGAATTTCGCTAGACTGGTTACTGCACTATGTGGGTTGTCCTTTGAGAAGACAGATTTTGCACATGCACAGTTCACTGAGCGGTGACACATTTATAAGTGTAGTTGCATTCAATCAGAAGCATTTATCATCACAGAGATTTCCAGGATATGACCAGTGGGACTTAGGACCGTGAGCAAAAGTCATGAAGCTAACACAAGTCATTGGTGAGGTCAGGTACCCTCTTAAAATGTTTCAGCAAGTGCCACAGTAATTCAACCATTTCTCACCAGTTGTGAGAAAGGGATAGTATCTTTGTATATTCACACCATAGAGGCATGTAAGCAGGAGCAACATGCAGCCTGAGGGGATAGAGAAGATCAGGAGTTGGAGGCAGTATATCTCGCACCAGGCAGGAGGAGGAGGAAGAGGATGGCACCAAGGTTTCACCCCAAGGTAAGGGTATATCAAGTGTGAAGGTCATGTCACGATATGACAGAAAACCATTGGAGAGGGAGGCTCAGATAATCTGGGGATTGGTTACTCAGCTATGTTCAATGGTGCATCAAGATCTGACATCACAGTCAGCAGATCAGCATGGCCTACCAGTGGCACTTATAATCACAGTTGTTTTAAATTCTTATGTTCCTGGTTCTAACCAGAGGTCAGCCAATGACTTCTGCAGCTTATCACCCAGGTGTATCTAAAGCAGTCACTGGTGCCCTCTTTGCTCGGTCAGGGAACACATTAATTTCCAATGTTTGTGACATCGGAGACATAAGGACCAGGAGTTTGTGGCATTACCAGCTTTCCTCAATTGTATCCACCCACCATAGGGGTTCAAGCCATGAGTCAGTGAAATCCTTCCACTTCCTGAATGTACAGGTGATGTGTGACCACACCAAAGTGTTCGCGAATGTAGATACATGGTCGCCTGGAAGATGCCATGATTCATTTATACTCAGGAATTTGCAGCTGTTTCAGCCCTTTCAAACACCAACAGGAGGGTCTGTGGTTGACTTTGGGGGGGAGACACAGTGTACTCCTTAAGGCAGTGGCTGATGATGGACATGGCTGAACATGGAGCTCAAAAGGCATTATGGCAAAGCAACTTCTGAGAGCTCCCATTGAAAATTGGCCTTTGCCCCAATTTAGAATTTTAACTTTTCGGCCAGATCTATCGTTCTCCATAGCTATTTTAAAACTAATGAAATTATGGTCACAGGTCCCAAAGTGATCCCTTGCTAACACTTTTATAATCTGCCTTTCCTTATTTCCCAAGTGAAGGTCAAGTTTTGCACCCTCTCTAGTCGGGTCATTTACATACTGATGTCTACATCCATCCACATATCATCTTGTGCATCACCAAACCACGTCCACTATATCAGTAGGCAGCATTACTCTTCACCTTCAGATATGATTCTATGTGCTAATAGTACTGCAGTGACTGCGTATAGTACAGGATGACGTTACACCAGTATTAGGTAAACTTCTACTACCTGCCACATCATCTATCTGCCACAAATGTCAAGAGTGTATGACATCTGCAATTTGCAATGCTGCCAAACTCTTGGACTCCTTGTAACCCCACAACCTGTTGCATATAGAATAGAAAGGCTTCAAATGTAATGGAAAAACCACACAAACATCCTTCCATGGAACATATAAGGCATCTTAACAACTGTAAAATCCACTTAAGTGGCTTTGTAACAATCACATGTGAATATCTACCTTTGATGCAACATTCATTACTAGAAGGCCATCTGATAAACTGAATTTAAACTTTAAGCCTGATCATTGGTCATCCCTTCAAGATGGTCATTGATCATTATGTAATGACCATCTTGAAGGGATGATCTAGGGAGTGTATGGGTGTCAGGGAGGAGTAATACCTTTGGTGGGGGGAACATGTCACGTCCTTTCAGGGCAGTTTGTCCATCCTTTGTCCCCACCTAGCACTCAGCTCTTACCTGTGGCTCCCCGTAGCTGTTTACATGTGACAGCAGCCACACCCCGGGCAACGGCCTCGACAAGCCAGATAAACCAGGTGAGGGTAGTTGACGGGTCTCAGCCCTCGGTGAGATAGGGAGATGTCTATCCCAGCATTTGAAGTCAGAGTCTGGTGGATTGAGCAGAAGAGACCAGTGGAAGGTCCAACAGTCAAGAAGACGGTCTCTGCAAGCGTCGTGGAACATGAAGAGCAGGACAAGACACACAAGACATCCTGGTCATCCACTGTGCCTAGTCCCACCTCCAGCCGTCTTGACTCTTGTCTTGCCATTGGATCTACATGGGAATTGGGAAGAGAAAGTGATACTGACACTGCGCAACTCTCCCTCACTTTAATCCAAATCAAGCGCTAGTTTCGACACCATCATCATCATCATCATCATCAGTGTCCTGTTGTTGTCTGTCCAATATGTGCCGGGGCATTCCGTGCCCGAATTGTCCTGGTCAGCCTCAAAATGACTAATGGTATTGAGGTCCTCGTTGATGACGATGGACGAACAACACTGGTCATTATCTACAGGTTACCCATGCAGGCTTCATCTCCACATTACTGCTCCCTGTGGTGGTGAGCCCAACTCCATCCAACACCATTCCCCCAGAGCAAATATCTGACCCATCATGGAGTTTATTCTGAGATGTGTTCAGGAAGTCAAGGCATTTACTGCCTCTGCACACCTGTCTCGGGAGTGAAAATTCAGACCACAATCTTAGAGTGAGAGGTTGGCCACGGACAGGAGAGAGATCAATTTAAATTGTCCTGATTTCCCCACCCATCACCTTTCTCCCTTTGTAAATGGTGGTGTATCGTCCGCCACCTTTAAATTTGGAATGGTCTAATCCTCTATGAATAACAGGCAGACCAAACTCCATGTAATGTAAAATAAGAAGGATCGGTTCATTTTTACCCACGTACAGACAAATGGTTTTGCAATGTCTACCTCTTCTCACACAATAAACAAGGAATAAGGAAAAAGGAAAAGGATTCAAGACATAAGCACAGTAAAACATAAGTTTGGATTTTATGTGTTCAGATTCCAGAGGCAAAAGTCTAATAGAAGGTTTCTTTTGAGGAGAGGTTTCTTCCAAAGAGATACTGACTGACTGTAGGGCTACCCGTCTTTCTGGAGAGAGAATTCCATGACTAGAGAAGGCATGTAGACTGAGTTATGAGTTATAAGCCTCTGAGACACCAGTTTCAAAGTCCCAGTAGCTTGCAGTTTTTGTTGAGGGTCAAAGTCCTTTCTGCTGCCACCAGCTTAATAGTAAGATGGTAGACAGCACAGGTTGCCACAGGATTTGTGTTGGAGATTAAACAGTAACTGACGAGAAAGTTCAAATATGCATTACTAAAAGAAGTCTGTCAACCCAAGTCTTGATCATGTAATACTGTTTTGAGTTGTTCATGAGATCCTCTTTTTGGAATCATTGTGATGAAACAGTTAATGCTTAGGTCATTAGCACCATTATTGGAGATTAAGATCTGCAAAGTGTTGTCTTTGTTCAAAGTTAGCTGGACACACTGACGATCTGCTGGGCCATTGTGTTAGCTGGGCTGGAATGCTTAGGTTATGCAAGGAGTGTTACATTCCAGATGTTTGAGGTTTTAGCCTTTGATAACTTTGAAACTTCTAGAAGCCAGCATGTAACCAGCTGAGGTCATCTTATCAGTTCAGCAATTGTCCATTTTGAAAAGCATAAAATAAACTTTATAAAGTAGTCCAGCTAGCGACATATTACTTCACGTATCGACTGTGACCATTTAGGACTGAGATGAAGAAAAGTTTATTCATTAATTAGCTTCAAATCTTCAGAATTCATAACTCCACAGAGCTGTGGATGATCAGTCATTGAGTATACTCAAGACAGAAGTCAATAGATTTTTAGATACTAAGGGTATTAATTGATGTATATGAGGTCAATGAGGGCAAATGGAGTTGATGTGGAAGATCAGCCATAACGTTACTGATTGGCAGAGCAATATCAAAGGACTAATTTCTTACGTTTCTCGTGACCTTATATGGGATCTTGTGCAAATACATTTGATTGCCCCTAAATATTTTTATAATGGATAGTTTGACAATTCAATCACATAGAAAACATATACTTGCAGGTTGTGAGTAAATTAAGTATCTACATTTTATACTGATAATGTTTAACTCATATTATAATTTTCCACAATTAATTTTATAGCTGGATAACTTTGCAACTATATGCTGCATGGAGCAAATTTCTCAATATAGAACTGCACAAAGTTTAGGCCAATTTAGAGAAAAAGTGCTGGAAAATCTCAGCAGGTCTGGCAGCATCTGTAAGGAGAGAAAAGAGCTGACAAAGCTTTGACAAAGGGTCATCTGGATTTAGAAACGTTAGCTGTTTTCTCTCCTTACAGATGCTGCCAGACCTGCTGAGATTTTCCAGCATTTTCTCTTTTGTTTTCAGATTCCAGCATCTGCAGTAATTTGCTTTGAGGCCTATTTATCCTGATTAATCCTTGCTGGGCTAGATGCTTTTGTGTGGTCTGAAGAAGTTTTGTTTCAAGCTGTTGTATCCCAATTCCTCCTCATCTCAATGAACTACAACCTTAATGGTTGCTGTTCATTATAGCATCTCTCCTCCTTTCTCAGTATCATCTACATTCATGTTTTCATAATGTGATAGTTAGCATGATCTTATCAACCTTGGATATCCATCCATTCTTCTTCATTGAATAACTCACATATAAGTGGATTGTAACGTTTAAGATTCTAAATATAATTAAAGAAAATAATGGCGTTGAACACAAAACTTTGATGGGCATGAAGTGCAGTTGTCCTAGGATCTCAGTTTTGCAACATCAAGAAAATTAACTGGAGGCATGACTCAATTTTAGATACAAAATGAGGCACTAGTGTTGGTGGAAGACATGAATCAATCTTCAGTAGCAATACATTATATCTTTTGAAGATTGAAAGGAAGCAGTTCCATTTACTAATCTTACCAATAATGCAGAGAGAAGTACTGAGATTATGGGTAGCCATTTTAGATAATTATTATTAGTGTTTATTTTTTTTCCAAGTGATTGCACAATGTAGAAGTCAATTAGTGCAAACCCTAAAGGAGTGTTTCTGCTCACAAAGCTTCCATTATAGATGAGCTAACTCACTGTTTGGTATGGATTGCTCTTGAGAATATAAATTTATCCAATTCAAGAGGTCAACAAATCTCTCGAAATTATATGCCCTTAGAAAAACCCATGCTGTAACTTTATTGTTTTGGTTCAGTTCTGTTTGGTTTGAAATCTGTTAACATCTATTGATACTTTTAGAACAGAAAATTCAGTCTTGAACTCTGAAACCTGACTGACATTTGGCTTTCTGTAATCTGTTCAGCTATTATTTCAAGATCTGCTCTGAAGTTCACTGAGCAATATTTACCTGCAACTCAGGCTAGTGCTAGAAAATACTTCCCTTTGCTTCACATCTCTGTGCTCATATATTCAATCATTTTTAAAGGATAATTTTGTGAGATTTCTATTTTATATCAGTGCTGTTTAAAACCATTGTTTTCTATTGACATGCCATAGGAGTTGAAGGGTTTCATGTTTGCTGCTTTTCTATGGCTACCATTATTGCTGTATCTCATAAAGCACAGACCAATGTGGTTTTGGGTCCAATTTTCAGTTCTCTAATGTGGTCTTGTATTTGAACAGTGTCAATATATTACCGATAAACTACAATTATCTACTTTTGGAGGAAAAGTTTCAAATGACTGTCTATTCCATCTGAATTTAATAATGTTGAAACTCCCACATTTCAGTTTGGATGGAGCACTGCATTGGAGTTCCAGTGCTTCTGCTGTATGAAATGTTAGAGTTAATGCTTTCACCTTTGATTCTTTATCCTGAGTTCCACACAAACAGCGGTCAAAGCCACAAAATTTAGCTTTTTGACCCTGTATTTTCAGCACAACAGATGATGTTTCAGATCCAAAATGAAGTCAGCATTACCTGTGTATGCTAGAGGTGCAGGCCACACCAGATTCCAATTTAGGAGAGTCAGTAACGTGGGTGTTCCATTGTGTGATTATCCTTGGGTAGAAAGGGTGTTGATGTACCGTCCTGAAAACTATAGGCCAGAATGTTACGTCCATTCACATTGGCAGGATTTTCCCATCCCGCTGCAGTGAATGGAGATATGGCTAGACGCAAATTCTCCGACCTCGCTGCAGCAGGAGTGTGGCGTAAACAACCGATAAGGTCGCACCCAAGTTCTTTGTAGTTTGTGTGGATGACTACGCATTGTCGGAGGGCACTGGGTACTTGTTTTTGTCAATACCTGCCTATTCATTCCATATTTTATAGAAAATGATCAGTCTATTTTTCTCCATCCTTCGCTATAGTGATCCTCTTCCAAAACTTTGATCCAGGATGTGTCACTGGAGTATTTCCCATACAGATTCATGCAGAATCATGCAGCATATCTTTGGATCATGTCAATCTTATTATAATCTCTCAGTTATAATAATAATTAAAATTCTCCATCCTCGCTTCAATGGCAGTGAGACGTGAACGGCCAGTAAGATTACACCCAATGTCGTCTTGACCACAATACTAAAACAAACACCATCACAAATCAAGCATTCTAAGCCGACGTTATCAAACCAAGCAATGTTCCATCCAAATGTAAACTAATCACCCTTGCACCTTCCCATAATCCTTTCTCTACTTGTCCGAGCTCTCCTATACACAGCTAATAACTGTAGCAATGAGGACACTGCAAATGGCCTTGCAGGATAATCTTGAGCAGCTCCTGAGCATCCTGACTTTGGATTGCACAACATTGAAATGGATGGCAACAGTCTGGTCTGGCTGACAGGCAACAGCACCCTTAGAGATGACAACAGCTTCATACTGAACAGAGCACACTGTCACTCCCTCGGCACTTCACTTCAGCAACCCTAGTGATGTGCTGAAGTACAGATTGCTGGTCTACATGGAGAACCTCAAATTTTCTTTGAGCATTGTTAATCACAGTCAAGATGGCAGCAGTGCGTGCCATGTACCACTATATTCACTATTCTTTCAGCTTAGACAGTCAGGTGGCTCCAGCACAGTAAGGAAAGAAGCAATTGATATATACAATCCAGTGGCCTTTCATCAGACCTGACATGTTAATTTGGTTTCCATCTTCTTAGATGCTGCCAGTCCTGCTGAGTTTTTCCAGCATTTTCAGTTTTTCTAACAGATTTGCAGCTCCCACAGTATTTTGCTGATGTCCAAAGTTGACATCTCAGAATAAATTCAATGGCTGTTAACCTGTTAAGAAGTCAACAGAATGTACAGATCAAAAAAAGGACAAATGTTAAAAAAAACACTAAACTTATAGCGGGAATGGCACCAAAGTAGCTTCACGAAGGGAAATATTCCAAGATTAGAGTTTGAAGAGTTGCAATTGTTTTGTAAATGCGATTTTTTTTTCTTTTAAATATTTTTGTATGTACTCCTTCTGAAAGCAGAAACTTCCAGTTGGTTCTACATGTTTTAGGTGACCCAGGACTCCACCAATTATACCTGTTGTCAGTCTTTATAAGCATGAGGGGTCACAGCTGAGGCCAATCATTTTTTCATAAATGTGTATGTTCAGAAAATGGTTGCAGGATACTGACACCCCCATACATGTTTCCATCGCACCAACCCAAAAATTCCAGGGCCAGCAGTAGCACCCCTACCATTGTCCACTGGTTGCAAAATTTCCAACTGGTTGAGTTTGGGGTGTTCTAAATTTATGCCTTACAATGGATAAATATTCAACTAATAATGCTTTAAACAGTTTAAAGAAAAGAATCACAAGGACGAATTCAGATTTAACACCAGCGTAAGAGTTGCTAACAGCATCTGCACTTAACGCTGTCTAATTTCACAGAGCTGACGTGAACCAAAAGGTTCTCCCTCATGGCCAGCCTCCTCCCTCGCTCCATCTCTCCCTCCCTCTCTCCCCACCTCTCTCCCCCACCGATCCGATTGCAGAATTCAGAAGGGCCCCCATCCTCCTCCACCACCACCAATCGGCCCCCCAGGAGACCCGTCTGGCCCCACCCTCAAGGGGCAACTCCCTGCCCCTGACCACCCAGGGGGACTTCAGTGGCCTCCGTCCCCACTAGCAGGGTGAGCATGCCTAGTCCCTGTTGCTGGGGGCCAGTTGCAAACCTCGCTGGTAGGAACCTGTCCCGATATGGGGTTTGACACTAGTGGGCCCGAAGACTACTGTCCCTAGCTCACTTATCATATTGAAATAGTGATTTCCATATGGTAACCAGCCCTATGCTGACTTCTGGCACAGGGCTGATTGTGTGGAAAAAAGAGCCTGGGATACTCGCGATTGGTTGGATGTCCCGCTGCAGGTCCCCTGCTGACGTCTCCTGATCCCCTGTGCTACTCAAGCAGCAGAATGGGCTGGGAAAATCCCAGCCCATGTTCTTAAAGTGGGAGTTAATATTAGGCACAGCTGAATGTGACGCCAATTCAGCACAAAATGGTATTGTATTTGGAATTATATTCAGCAAGGTCACATCATGGCTGGAGTTAGAATAAAAAATGCTACACTGAAGCAGCTCCTTTTTGAGGGGGCTTTGGTGTATTGGTGAAGCAGAGTGGAGGGAGCTTTATTCTGGACCCAAGTGTGTGTTTGACCTTATGAGTGCTTGCTGCATGCAATGGGAACCTAGGATGGGAAATGTCCCAATATTAATATCTTTTACTCTAGATAACGCAAAAGAGACTTTTTAAAAAAAGTATGATGGTGATCAAAACAATGTAGTTTTGAAGGTTGTTAAGCACACTAAAGGGTACCTCAGCTCAATTTTCAAACCACAGTATTCTGCCACTTTATGAAGCATGAGTGATTTTACTTTATAAGTGGAGGGTAATTCCATTCAAGAGCTATACTCTTAGGGGCTGTATGTCCAAGAACTGTCCCTAAACAGTACTTGCTTTGAGCACAGCTCTCCATTGGCATAAAAATCAGTGCATTTACCCATGGTTATGAAGTTAACCTATCTCGGATTCAGACAATGGTAGATAAACATAACATAGCAGGAGAATTGATCAGAATGGAGTTCAGTGCTTCAAGACCTAAAGAGGTCAGAGCAATAATAAAATCAGCACTTGTTTTGTTTTAAGATAAACCCTATGACTAAAAATTCATTCTAGAAGATTAGAATGTCCGTTTAACAATGGTTTTGCAATAATACAACTTACAACGGCTCTAAATCAGTATGTTCAATTAAGTCAAAATAATTTCCTGATCTCCTCCTTAACACCAATCTATTTCTGTTCGCTTCTATATAGTTGTAGTGTGATAGTCCTTCCTTCTTATTGTTTCTTTTTAAGTGTTCTTCATCCGTAACATCAGTTTTAAAGAACCAATTAAATCATGTTACATTACGTATTAGTTTTCACAAGGCACATGCCAAAATTAATAAAATGTGCTAACAGAATACAAAATCCTTGTGTACACAACAGTTCAATAAAATTTTAATAACACCACCACGCCATATGATTAATCTCAAAAGTTTTAATTTAGATTGTGTTAGGACTACATCCCGACTCTACATTGAGTATCTGCTAAATTGGTGTTAATAAAATTATTTTTATTCACAGTCCTAAATCTGATCATGGAAGTGAAGAAATGCAACTAATAAACATTAAGACACAAATCTCAGATAAAGCATCAATTCATGGACTATGTGCAAATTTGCTTGGTTTGTCATGTAACTGATGAACTCCCTTTGGAACAGTCAGACCCCAGAGTGAAGAAACACAAACTTCTCCGAAGCAACTGTTTCGTACAGCAATTAATGGTAAAAACGGAAATTGCTGGAAATACTGAACAGGTCAGGCAGCATCGGTGGCACAAGAAACAGTGTTAATATTTCAGGTGCTTGAGCGGCAAAAGTTGGGGGTATGACAGGTTTTAAACAAGTATGGGGGGGAGGAGAGGAAAGCACAAAATAGAAGGTCCTTGATCGGGCAAAGAAGAGATGAAATGACAAAAGAGATGATGCGGCAAAGTGTTATGTTTGTTGGGGCATAGCCCCTTTAAGGAAACAGGTTAGATGACCTGGGATGTGGGGAGCTCTGGGGGACCTCCCTGAGAGGGCAGTTGTCGTTTGGAGTGTGGAGTGACTAAGACTGCCATAATGAACTCTATTCCCTGATGCTTGAATGGATTATTGAAGATACTCCTTGGTTCTAAAGAGTTTAACACAAGGTTAACATATGGCGATGGGATGGGTGAATAAATAAAAGTTAGGTCCAGATGAACTGTGAATGGCAATAGCAGAATTATTAGCAGCACAAACTGTCTGAAAGGAATGGGGGCTGTGTTTATGTTCTGAATTTGTTAGACTCAACATTGAATGGGGAACTTGTAATTGACTAATTGAAAGATGGGGTGCTGTTCCTTGAGTTTGCATGCAGGTTCATTGGAATAATGTACAACATCAAAGTCAGAGTGAGTTTACATCTGATACTTCGCCTCAAAACAGAACATTGGGCTCAACCAGTAAATGGCACTATTTATGCTCTACTCGAGATACCTCCCATCATTTCTTCTCTAAATCTATCATTTATTCCCTTCTCCATCCACATGCTTTCCAGTTCCCCCAAAATGCATCTACACTATTTGTTTCAACTAACCACTGTAGTAGCACACTCTATATTCTTGCCACTTCTTTGATGAAATAATTTCTTCTGAATTTTTTTCCCGGTTGAATTTCTTAATGACTTTCCTATATTGATGGCCTCTAGTTTTACTTCTAATTACTTAAAAGGCAACATTCTCTCTGTATGCACTCTATCAACACTTCTGCAAGGTCACCCTTCAGACTTCCTTTCAAGAGAGAAGAGACCCTGTCTGTCAATCCTTTCCAGATATGTATGCCCACATATCTCTGGAATCATCCTTGCAAATCCTCTCTAAAGCCTTAACAGTGCCTCCATATCTTTTTCATAACTTAACAGTCACAACTCTTTAGTGTGATCTAACTAAAGTTCGCTATCAGTTTTCCATAACTTCCCTACTTTTGAATCCTATCCCTCTAGAAATAAAGCCTAGTGTTTGAATCATAGAATCATAGCATCCCTACAGTGCAGAAGGAGACCATTCAGCCCATCAAATCTGCAATGGCTGAGTATCTTACTCATGCCCTTTCCCTGCAACCCCTACACATTTACCATGGCTAATCCACATGATCTACACATCTTAGGATATTAAAGGACAATTTAGCATGACCAACCCACCTACCCTGCATGTCTTTGGACTGTGGGAGGAAACAGGAGCACCCAGAGGAAACCCCTGCAGACACGGAGAGAACGTGCAAAGTCCACACAGTCACCCAAGGCCTGGTTCAGGTCTCTAATGCTGTGAGGCAATAGTGCTAAGCACTGTGCCATCCTTTTTTTTTAATGGCTTGCTAACCTGTTATACAATATTTAGTGTTTGGTGCATTTATACTCCAACATCTTGTGTGCTTATATTTGCATCTTTCAAACAATTAGTAATTGCCTTCCTATCAAAATATACAACCATATATTTATCTTTGTTGTATTCCACTTGCAAGCGCTTGTCCATTCTGCAAGTTTATTAATGTGGTTCTCAGTATTGACTATCCCTGAATTTGATGTTATCAAATGTAGAAATTGTGTTTTTGATTCCAAAATCAAATTGTTTATGTAAATTGTGAATTGTGCTGATCCCAGCAGTAACCCTTGTTCAACATGAATTTCTAGCTGCAAATCTGAAAGGCCAATTTTTACTTCCACTCTCTGCTTTCTGTCCTGCAGCCAGCAGGTAATCTCTTTTGTCACCTCTCCCACTTCCATATTCTCTGACCTTTATCATTTGTCCATTATGCACATGAAGTCCTTTTGAAAGTCCAGCTAAATTACATTATTGCCTTACCATTGTCTATTCTCTCTCTTAACTCTGTAAAAATTCATTTCTATTGTTCAAACAAGATTTTCCCTTTTGAAATCCATACTGATTATTCATGTTTATATTTCTTATTTCTAGATGTTTCTCTATTCTTGGCTTTAGTGAGGGGATTCTATAATTTTTTGTACAACCAATGTCAAGTTGACGCTAATTCCCTGGATCTGTTCTGCCCACTTCTGCCCATAGAAATTGCATGAGCTTTAAACCAGTACATCCTTTTGGCACGACATCTTTTTTAATGACATTTTCAGCATATGTAGTAATGCCTCTGATATCCCTTCCTGAGATTATTTTAAAATATGTGGATACAATCTATCCAGACCAGGGGACTTATCCTCTTTGATTTTGTTTAGTTCAGTAAATACATTTTTTTTGCTTTAAATGCACTTATCTAATTATTCACTTCATTGTTCAATATCATACCTACCTGTTCTATCTCTCTTGTAAATACCAGAGTGAAATAATTTGGTTGTTTTACTGCAGCATCCATCCTTTACTGCAGAATATAACCTTTACCGTGGAATCTATCCTTTCCTGTGATATTATTCTATCATTCTCTTAATGGTCCCTTTCCCATCACCATCTTCATTTGTTTTATTGATGCACCTGTAAAATGCTGTTTCTGTTTCGCGCCTTGATAATTTAGGTTCTATCATTCCTCTTTGCATTTTTATTGTTTTTATTTCCTTCTCTCCCCCAATTTTCTCACATTCTGTCTTGTCCTGCACTCCCTGTTGTCTATTTACTTAATGGATCCTTTCCCCTAAACCTCAATTTCTCCATAGAATCCCACAAATGTTTAGTTTCTTTTTTTCTTCCCTTTTTGCAGAATATATTTTTCCTAATCTCTGTTAGCATCTTTTTAAATGTTTTCTAATTCTTTTCTAATTCATGATTTGCCAATGTCATTCCTCATTTTCTTTTTCCAAGTTCTATTTTCAGCCCCTCAAAAATCCATTTTCTTTCAATCTATTAACTTGATTTTCATCATACTTATGTTCTTCTCTATAATTAACTCACAGTGTACTTTATTAATATGGATAAGTACAGCTACTTCACCATCCTATTTTCCATGTTAGACCCTGCAGTGTTTAATTCTCTGTCCTCATTTTTCTAGAAGCATGAGCAGAATTTTGCTGAAAATATGCAGAGAGGGAACAGTGATGTTGAGGTCACTTGCCCCAGTGGCGGCTTTTTCCACTGTGTCATTTGGCTGATTGAAAAATAACTTGCAAGGGGCGGATATTAAGGCATATTCGGCAAGTTTTTTTGTCGCTCAACCATGATGTCATTGAATGGCACCAAGTTGTCTGTTCTTGACCCTATGGCCAATGGTGTGCTTAAGAGCTGTAGACAACCTCATTAGTAGAATAGAATTGAGGGCAAAATGCCCAAATGTTCCAGTGAATTTGAGCCAAATAAGTCAGGGCAGACAACGAGCATCTGTATGAGTTACAAAATAAAGGTTTATGCTAAATAAAAAGAGTTACTTTTTTTGTAGTGAATTGTTTATCTCTGGATTGATTCCAGTGCTGCTGTGAGTATGGCTTCAGCGCAGGCTTGAAAGGGAAGTTGGAGAAATTCCAGCTTGTGGAAGGCAGCTTTTACCCTAGAAATTAGAAGCGGTTAGCGGTCACGGGTTTGTAATCCTAGAGGAATTACAAAGTATTTCGAAAACTTGCATCTTGTTCTTTTTCCCCCTCACAGGATTGCATGAGTCCAGATATGGGACAAAATGGGTTGGGATTGAATTAAGGCTGCATTGGGCCTGATTTTATCATTTTCATTCTAAGTACTGAATCTGGGCGAATTCAGATCCAGCTTGGAAATCTGCTTTTAGGCGTCCCCATACGCACGTAGCCTGAAAAAAAATCACGGGTCTCGTTCACGTTGTGGGTGGGTTTAGCATGCCCAAAATGATCGGAGCTCTAAATTGCGCATGCGCAGTTAGAAAAAATTTGAAAAAGCGCACTTGTCAGATCACTCCCGGGCCACAGAAAATGGAGAAAATGGCCTGGGAGCAAAAAGCAGGAGCGATGGACACCACAGACATCACTGTCCCCCTTATCTGCCTCCCCCACTACCCAGACCCATTGCAATCCCCTACCCCCTCCTCCTCCACCTCCCCCCCCCACCCCCTTGATGGCACACAGAGTGGCAGAAAACCCCTGATCCCAACAGAGATACATCTGCCCCTCGTCCCTCCACCAGTAAGCAATTAAGCCTCCCCTCCCCCCACCCACCAGAAATACATCTTACCCACCTCCCTCCTCCAGCCCTTCCCAGAGAATGATCTGGACTCACTCACCCCACCCCAGAGGAACATCTGATTTGGCTCCTCCTGTCTCCCCACCAGACAATGATTAGCCCTCACGCCTCACCCCCCCCCCCCGCCACCCCACAATGATCAACCCTCTCTGTCCGTCCCATCCCGCCCCCACCAGACAACGATCGGCCCTCCCCGCAATCCCCCCACCACCAGACAAGGATTGGGCTTTCCTCCCCCTGCCTCTCCACCAGACATACATCTGACCCGCCTCCTCCTCTTCCCCCTCCACCCCAAACCAGACAACAATCTGGCCTCACTTCCCTTCAACCCCCCCCAACCAGAGAATGACCTGACCCGCCTCCCTCCTCCTGTCCACCACTGACCTGAATCAGAGAGCCGTCGGAAGCTCTGAACTCACCCCTCAGCAGCTGAAGCACCTGATTTAAACTTTTATTTAGCAGGTTCATTGCGGCTCAATTCCTCATCGGCAAATGCGGCAGCGAAGAGAGAAATGCTGATAAAGTTGGGCGGGCAATTCATTAATTCAGTTGAAATACATACAAATACATTTAAATTGCCATTGCGCCCATTTCGGTCCTGACACAATGGTAAAATAAGGCCCACTGTGTTAAAATAGGATATGCTTGGTGGGCCATTTTTCTGTCCTTTTTCATATATTGTAAACAGCCATGTTGTGCCTGCTCAAATAACAAGTAAGTCATAACAAAGGATCCGAATCCTGCACTTCATCTTTTGATAAGCCAAAAGAACAGAATTCCATTGAGAATATATAGGAATATACAATTATTTCCAGAATAGTTAACTGTTACACATAGTGCTGTCAATCTTCAGTTTGTAAATGTGCACCAAATTCCCTGACATGGGGAATAAATTGACCTTGGTTGAAATGTTAAAACATTCTGCATAGGGAGGTTACACCTAGAACACAGATCAAAGAAACATGCATTCTTTATCCGTGAATAAAAGAACAACTGTGCACGATGCTATGTGGATGATTGGGTCAGAGTTGGAGCAGTGGTAGTGAATAAACAAAAGGCAGTCATTGGCTAATTGTAGTACAGACAACAGCCGCACCCCCCCCCCACCCATCTCACAGGACTCCATCCCTCATTCCTCATGATCCTCCCAGAATCCCCAACCATATTCCCAAACCCTGACTACCCTGATACTCCAACTATCCCACAAATCCTGACGACCCAACCCAGATCCCAGTTATCCTCCAAGTACCCTTCTCACCTTTAATTACCACCCCAGCCCCTTGGCTAATCTCCCCACCCTGTGACAACACTCCACAAAACCTGACTACCCTCCCCTCCCCCAACTACCCCCTCCCCGTTACCCAATCCACCCCCCCACTACCCTGTGCACCCCCACAAATACTCTCCACACCCGCTACCCCCTCTCCATGATACACAATCCACCCACAACCACCCACTCCATCGCCAGGTACCCCCCCACCTCCCGATGACCCTCACCTCCACCGCTCGCCTCACCTCCTGAAGGTGCCCCCACCCCCAAATACTCTCTCCTCCCTCCACTACCCTCCATACTTTCACTATCCTCTCCACCCCTGACTATACTCCCCCCCCCAACTCCCCTCTCCTTCCTGCCCAACCGCTCTCTTCACCTCCCAACAACCTGCCCACTCCCAACTACTTCTCTCCTCCCCTACCCTCCCCAATCCCACTGCACTTACCCTCAACGCTGACTAGCCCCTTCCCTCCGATTACCCTCTCTACCCCGCCCTCTACTTCCCCGATTACCCAACAATATTCCACATTCCCTGACTAACCACCCACATCACCATTCCATCCCACTTGAACCCCCAACCATCTGCCTTTCACCCCGATTAACCTGTGATTCCCCAGTGACCCACCCAAAGCCCTGACTTCTCTCCTCATCCCCCAACTCTCACTACCCCAGCCCACAAATATCATCCACAGCCCTTGGCTTCCAACCCATCCCATGACTACTCTTTCCTTCCCCTGCCTAAGCACCAGAACCCCCCACCACCCTACAAACTCACTTTACTACCTTCCCCATGCCCTCGACTACGCTCTCCACTCAACTGTCTTTCTGAACCCCTCCCCGCACTCTGACTGACAACCTGAAACCCCATCCCATTCCACACAATCCCCCAATTACCCTCCTATTGTCCCAAAGAGCCCCCACCTTCCCCCACACCCCGATAACCCATCCAAACCCATGGCTCCCCTCCTCACCCTGAATACACTCTCTGCCACTCTACATCCTTCTATGCTCCCCACCCAATTTCCCGCAATGTCCCTCACTACCCTCCACTCCCCAACCTCCACCCTCACCCCCTGACTGTCCTCCCCATGCCTTGACTATCCTCCGTACTTCCCTGATTACCTTGCCCACCAGCTTGACTACCCTTTCTAATCCTGGAATACCCTCTCCACCCTATTTTTGATCACCCGAATCCCTCTATCCCATGCCAGTCCCACTTCCATACCTTCCAACTAACACCCAACTCGCCCGCGAAACCCTGAATATCCTCTTGACTTGACAAATAACCCCACATCCAACAACATCCATCTGCTGAAACTAGCCTCCCTTTTCTCCCTACCCTACTGACTCCTCAGTTGCCCCTTGACATCCCTGCTCACTGCCCAACTACCACCAGCTCTTCGACTAAATCTCCACTTGAATCTATCAGAATAAAGACAAGAGGTGAAAATAAGGAATAATGTGCATTTATCAGTGCTTTTCATTCTTCAAAGTGTCTGCTTCATAGCAAATGAGGTACTTTTGAAGAGCAGTTGTCATAGGCAAACAGAATGATTTGCACTCAGTCCCACCAAGAGCAATAAGACAGCTGACCAGATAACATCTTGTCATAATGTTAGCTGTGGGATAGATTTTGTTCAGGAAACTTGTGGAAGCTCCAGTTCTTTTTTGTCAGATTGTGCTCTTGGTTCTTTGATATTCCACTGAGCATTTAGATAGATCAGTTAAATGTCTGCTCTGAAACCCAGCAGCTTGGAGAGCACAGCACAGTACTCCTTGACTACTGCAATTAAACAACACCACAGAGTAAATGCTTCAGTCTCTGGGGTAGGATTTGAACTTAAAGTGTTCTTGAAGATGAGTCAGCTATCAGTGAATTAGATTAATATTTCAAACATAGATTCTGCCATGAAGATGCACTTTATGCCAAATAATGATTTGAATCCACTGACTGGAAACATGGATTGAACTTTTGAAAAAACTAATCGTTTTAGAAGCACAGACTACGTGACTCACTGTCGGGATGGCTGCTTAATTTGCATTACTATACACTCCGTATCCTAACATCCATGCCTGCAGAAATCCTTTCAGAAGAATGTGGATGAACAATATTTCCTATTCCATAGTACAATGTCCAACTTCTCAACTGGATGGAGGCAAACCAACAATTGACCAACACCTGAACAATTACAATGGCTCAGGGAGGGGAATTCTCAGACCTGACCTGACCTAACCCAGTTACAATTAGAATGCACAATCATGTTGGAATTATGTAAATGTAACAATAATTTATATTGTATGAGAAGAGAGTGCTGATTAGCTTGCAGGTGGACAATGATTGGTGGAGGCATTGCCAGGAAGAATACGTCGGTTGATGGTGACTGACAGTTAACTGCCAAAACGTGTTTGAAATTTAATTCAGACTGCTTGACTCTGTTTAGTCAAGGCATTGGTCTGAGGATTGAACCAGCAAATGGTTGTCACTACAATTTTTTGTGTGATTGCTTCGCAAGTGATCAAAACAATTTTGTTTAGCTAAGACAGATGTAATGTGTGTACATGTTCTTTCTGTCTCCCAAGAACAGGACCCTTAGTATTAATGCATGTACACATACATGTGCTACACTGTGAGCCCTGAAAAGTCACTGCAAGTCATTATTAGCCCAGTCTATCTCACATTACCCTGGAAAGGCAAGGTATCCTAAGTGAGTCAATCGCTGGTTCATTCCTCAGAGGAATTCCATGACTAATTAGAGACAAGCTACCTAATTTAAATTTCAGACAACTGTTAGTCACCATCGACTGGTATACTCTCCATGGTGAAGCTTACATCAGAGTCCACTTGGCAACCTATTAGCATTCTCAAACAGTATAAATTGCTGTTTCTTTTACATTTGGTATTCTTACGAATAATCCTGGAGCGCATAAGTCAAAGACAAGAAATGTCTCTCTTTTTCAATACCCATAAAGCACATTCCTAGGCTTGCATTTAGTTCTCATTCCCTATTTATGTATTTGGTCTTCCCACTTTGTCTAAAACTATCTATTTGATATTTCGCTCATAACTTGTTATGAGACCCTTGAGGGAAACCATTTTTAGGCCTGCACGCTACTTTCCAGGATCAGCACGATCTGCATGGCAAAGCCCCAAAATTATCCCCCTTGCCTCTTTTTCTACAAAACAGAAAACTGATGTCTTCCTGGGGAGAAACAAAGTTAGTGTCTAAATTCTGCAATCTTTCATTAGTAATGTGCTTCTTCCCCTCACAACAATGCTCTGTATTGTTTCTCTTTGTGCCTATATGCTGATCACCTTCATCCTCCATCCTCTCTGCTTGTAGCTATCCTTTGTGCCTGCGCACCTCTCCCTTGTGTCTTCCAGTCGCATGGTTTTTGCATGTTATCCTGTTAGAGCTGCTTCCAATGGTTATCATGCCACATGGATCAGTATTCCTTATTAACCGAGGAAATTGCAATTGATGCAACAATTAAAAGTCATTTTTAAAAACAATTGCAGATTCCACCGACCTTGAAAAGAAATTATGTATTTCCCTTGCTGTATTGTTTCAATCATTAAAGCCATCAGCAACGTTGCTGTGATGAACATAATGAAAATACTCAGTCTCCCATGAAACACAATCCTTTTTCAACTAGTAAAGTGATTTGAGTCTGAAGTAATGTCCAGTCAGTCATGAGCTAGAAACAAAACTCACATTTCTGCTCAGCTCAGAATTATGAACCACTTTCAAAACACATCAAAAAAACCTACTTTGACTGAAGTTTGAGTGAAATGAAAATCATAAACGTTGTTCCATGCAAAAGCATGGGATGTGAAAATGAATTGGATCCATCAAATGCATTCCTTTCCCAAAACTCCATGAGAAAAATGGAGACAGATATTACGAGTAATGTGGATAGCTATCCAGTCAGAGCAACTCTGCAAATGTCTCTGCTTATAAAAGGCCATTTGCAGCAGATTCATTATTCATTTTTGATGTTAAAGAATAAGCACAATTAGTGAATTAAAATAAATCAGCAGTGTAACAAAGAAAATTATGGGTTTGGTCTGAGTTCAACTCACAACCACTTCTGCCTTATGGAGATGATCAGGTGACCTGCACAACCTTGAAGATGGGGATATAATGGAGTGGGTGATAATGGGTGGGAAGAGCTGCTGAACTGAAGCAAGACACTTATTCTGCAAGTGGTCTAAATTAGTTTGGAGGATTTGTGATAATCACAGTAAGATAATAATCAGCGAACAGCATTATAGACCACCACGGAGAAACAAGCAGAATGTGAAGCAGTCACGCAATTAAGTCAGTCTACAAGAAAAGGACCGATAATTGCTACAGGTGATTTCAATTATCCAGAAATAGATTAAGAACAGCACGACATATCAACAAGCAAATCTCAGAGAGGTGGGGGAAGAACAGGGAGAGCAAACAAAATGACAGCTTTTTAACATGCTGAATGGAGCCACAAGTCAGTTGATTTTAAGGATTAATATTAGTAATGCTAGTTAGAAACCTGCTGTTACTGTAATGTAACAAGCGAAACATTTTTTTATTTCATACATTTATTGAGAAGGGACTGAAGCTTAAATTTCCCACTTTGTAAAGAACCGATTTTCTGCTCTTAAGGTTCAGCTAAAGAAGATGGATTGCGAGTTTAGATCACAAAAATGAACTATAATAGGAAAATGGAAGATTACAACATCAATGTGAAGGAAAGGCAAGTTTTCTGGCTAATGTGCGAAAGTTAAAAAAAAACATTTTCCATCTTTCCTGTTAATGCTGTTATTCCACTTGGACCTTTGAAAATGTGATTAATTTCATGGAAAAGAAAGAGCACATCCATCACAATCGTGCTAATGTGCCAGGTTGTCACTTTGAGCTAAAGACAGATTCTGCAATGTATTTAACCTGTGCAACATAGTCATGGTTACTCTGTCAAAAAGCCTTCAAGATATGGCAAGTGACTGGAACCTAATCACTTTCCTACAATCCACTCACAGTCAACTTCTGGTCAAAGGAGGAGGGAGAGGGTTGAGAGGTTGAGGTGAGGTCAAAGCAGCTGAAGGCATAGTCGTCAATGGTGAAGAAATTAAAATGACAACTGTTCACAAACCATGCTGGTAATAATAAGAACAATTTTGCAAGTTATCCCTGAAAAACCCATCTTTTTCCTTTTCCAGGTGAAATTATTTATCTTTCTCCTTCTTGGGAAAAACTGAGACAAAAATTTTATGGACTACTTTTGCATCAGATGTGACCCCCTTATCTGATTTCAATTCAACCCATTGTTAGAATTGTAAAATCATAGAACCACTACA
This sequence comes from Carcharhinus amblyrhynchos, assembly GCF_965287045.1. Taxonomy (NCBI): domain Eukaryota; kingdom Metazoa; phylum Chordata; class Chondrichthyes; order Carcharhiniformes; family Carcharhinidae; genus Carcharhinus; species Carcharhinus amblyrhynchos. The sequence continues at coordinate 56,553,531 of NC_137333.1, forward strand.
TTACAGAAGGAGGCCATTCGGCCCATCGAGTCTGCACAGACCGCAATCTCACCAGGTCCTATTACCTTAACCCCCCTGACTCTAGGGACAATTTTACACGGCCAATCAACCTAATCCACACATCTTTGGACTGTGGGAAGAAAGCAGACCACCTGGAGGAAACCCATGCAGAAACAGGGAGAATGTACAGACTCCACACAGGTGGTGACCTGAGAGCAGAATTGAATCCAGGACCCTGGTATTGTGAGGCAGCAGTGCTAACCGCTGTGCCACTGTGTCGCCCCTTTTATAATTGCAGTAAGACTTCTTTACTCATGTACTCAAATTCTTTTGCAACAAGTTTTTATGTTTAATTTTTAAGTTTTTATTTATTAGTGCCACAAGTAGGCTTACATTAATAATGCAATGAAGCCACTGTGAAAATCCCCTATGTTCACAGCAGCCTCTGTAAGTAGAACATGCCTGAGTATGATCCAGAAGCTAAGTTTTAAGTTTATTTATTATTGTCACAGTTAGGCTTACATTAACACTGCAATGAAGTTACTGTGAAAACCCCCTGGTCATCACACTCCAGTGCCTGTTTGGGTATACTGAAAGAATTCAGCATAGCCAACGCACCTAGGCAGCACATCTTTCAGACTGTGGGAGGAAACTGGAGCACCCGGAGGAATCCCAGGCAGACATGGGGAGAAGGTGCAGACTCCACACAGACATTGTCCTAAGCGGGAATCGAACCAGAGTCCCTGGTGCTGTGAGGCAGTAGTACTAACCACTGTGCCACCTGTTCATGTTTTTAATCAGACTTCAGGGGCTGGATTGTCAATAGCCCTGGGAGTGAGATTGGTGTGAGGGCACCTTTTCAAAATAGCTATCCTGTGCAGTATGTCAGACTTCTGACACCTCCATGATGCACTGACATTTTCAAAGGGACAGCAGGGAGCAGAGGCAGCAACCTGAATGCCTCCATTTGTTAAGCTTATTGAAGAGTTTGTTAGGCTGGAGAGAGGCAAAATGAAATGTTCAAAAGCAAGAACAGGAAACTGGAACAGGTTGGTGCACAGCTGTTGGGAGCACCGCATGGAGCTGCTGATTTAAATTCTTGAATTAAAGATGATAATCTTTATGTGTTCATGCAATAGCCCAAAGTTAGCATTTTTTGAGTAGAGTGGATTAAGTTAGTTACGACTAAGTATTTGGGCGCTTATTTGGACTGTGAGGCTGCCGGCATTTTGCTCACCTACCTGGCCATTTCTCAAGGCAAGAGCAAATCCATTTTTGGCTGCCCTCTGCCTTTGAAAATCACCATCTCAAGCTCATCTCCGGCTTCAGGCAGTGTCCAATAATCAGGTGTCAGTTTTTTTCTCTGGCGCAATTGGGGCCATGTCTTGATGTGGCATAAAGAGAGGACCTAGAAATGATCCAGATGGCAGGTTGCAAGCACCGGATTGAAAAGGGAAGATGGTTGTGGCTTTTGCAGACTAATATCAATCCCATGACATGACTGCAGGCATTCCTTAGTGTGCTAGGCCCAACTTTCTTCAGCTGCTTCATCAATGACCTTTCCACCATTTTAAGATCAGATATGGGGACGTTTGCCAATGATTGCTTAATGCTCAGAAGCATTTGTGACTCGTGATATACTGAAGCAATCTGTGTCTACGTGCAGTAAAACTTGACAACATTCAGCTTTGGGCTGATGCGTGGCAAGTAATAGTTGTACCACACATGTGTTTTCTTCATTCATTTGTCAGGCATGGCTGTTACTGGATGGCCAGCATTTATTGTCCATCTCTAGTTGCACTTGGAGAGCATTTGAGAGTCAACCATATTGTGGCTCAGGAATTACATATAGGCCAGGGTAAGGATGGCAGATTTCCTTCCCTACAGAACATGAGTGAACCAGGTGGGTTTCTCCAACAAGTGACATTGGTTTCATGGTCATCAGTAGATTTTTAATTTCAGATTTTATTTTTTATTGAAATCAAATTCCACTATCTGCTGTGGCAGGATTCGAAACCAGGTCCCCAGAACATTAGCTGAGTTTCTGGATGAATAGTCTAGCAATAATACCATCGCCTTCCCTACTGTCAGGTAATCACTATGTCCTTTTGATGTTCAATGACATTACCACCCCTGAATCTCCCACCAGCAATATCCTGCGGTCTGACTTGAAAACTAACCGGATCAGCCATATAAATATTATAGCTGCAAAATGACTTGATGCATGCAGCTTCAACAAAATTCAAGAATCTCAATCATTCAGGAAGAAGCAGCCTGCTTAATAAGCATCACATCAACTCATTCCTTCCACCTCTGGCACACAGTGGCTGAAGTGTGTATCATATATAGGGGGCTCAGCAGCAACTTGTCAAGCCTCCTTCTACAACACCTTCTAAAGCCATGAACTTTATCACCTAGAGGAACAAGGGCCGCAGACACGTGGGAACAAATGATCTGCAAGTTCCTCTCTAAACCATATAATATCTTGATTTGCAACTGTGGATGGAAACCTTACAGTTTAAGGTTTATTTATTAGTGTCACAGGCTTATGTTAACACTGCAATGAAGTTACTGTGAAAACCCCTCAGTTGCCACACTCCAGCACCTGTTCGGGTATACTGAGGGAGAATTTAGCATAGCCAATGCACCTAACCAGCGCGCCTTTCAGACTGTGGGAGGAAATGGGAGCACCTGGAGGAAATCTATGCAGACACTGGGAGAATGTGTAAACTCTGTACAGACAGTGGCCCAAGCAGGGAACTTGGGTTCCCTGACAGTGGAATGGGTAAGCCGTGAAAAATGCAGGAGAAACTTGGAAGATCCCACCAACAACCAATGGCAAACTGCTTCTGTCACCAGAAAACAGGCTGCAGAAAATCCAGCCCTATATCACTGTTCCTTCAGTGTCACTGGATGAAAACCTGGAGTTCCCTTACAGATAGCACTGTGGGTGTACCTCCAACAATAAATTGCAGTAGTCCAAGAAAGCCCAAAGATGTGTGGGTTTGGTGGATTGGCTGTGCTAAATTTCCCATTAGTGTTCAAAGCTGTGTAGGTAGATGGATTAGCTATGGTCAATGCACATGATTTCACACATAGGGCAGAGGGGACGGCCTGGGTGGGATGCTCTTTTAGAGAGTCACTCCAGACTTGATGGGTGGCCTCTTTCTGCAATGTAGGGATTCTATGGTTCTAAAGAGGCTCACCACAATCATCTCAAGGGCAGTTAGTGATAGGCAACAGATACTGGCCTTCCCTATGACATTTATCTCCCAAGAACAATTAAAAATGCAATTCACAGAGATAGAGCAGTTGAGAGCATTCTCACTTTTGAGTCAGAAGCTTGTCAGTTCTAACCCAAATTCAGGGCACTGTAGAGTACAGTAGTGAGAGAGTTCTGCACTGTGAGAGGAGCAATTTTTTGAATGAGCCGGGAACCCTCTCAAGTGAATGTAAAAATATCTCACGCCACTATTCTGAGAAGTTACCTTCATATCCTGCGGCTAATGTTTATTCGTCAATCAATGTCAGAAAAAACTGAACTAGTCAATATCATGTCAGTGGGAGATTATTGTGTGCAAATTGATTGCAGTGATTCCTGCTTTATAACAGTAACGAAAGTACTTTGTTCATTTTGGGATGCCCTGTGGTCTATATAAATGCTCTTTTATCTGCCCTTGCCTCTGTGTACAGTCAACAAAATTTATTGCATGCAATGACTTTTTCAAAGCCGACCTCTGTGGTGGGAAATTGATGAAATTGAGTCATCGAGAAGAAGTGCAGTGACGGAGGCCTGAGGGAATGGGAGACAGCAAGAGGCAGGAGATGAAACCTGGGAGAAAATCAAAGATCCACACTGGGAGCTGTAGCTGACCTAACTTCTGCCTCTTCAATTCATAACATCAATACACAGAAAACATAAATTTATAGGTGAACGCAATCAATTTTTAAAGTATTGAGTTGTTTTATGTCTATTTATTGTTTTGTTGTGTGGTCAGGGGATAGATAGGCATAATGAGGATTCTCCCAAAGTCTGCTAGTCGAGTCTATATTGTCGCCAAACCATTAATTTTTATTTTTTTTTACACATTTGGACTGTGACAAGAGGTAGGAGATTTTCCTTCCAGATCTTGTTTACTTTTCAGTCCTGTGATATGACATTAGAAGCACACATAATAATGATGTTAAGGCGAAGGGAGTGTGTTGGATTGGGACTTGGGTGGGTTGCAGTCAAGTTGGAGCAGGTGGATGGGGTTGGGTTGGGCCATGGAGGGGATGCATCCAGCTGGGTCATCTCAGGGTGGGCAGTGAATTGAGTGGGTTCGGGCTTTGGCAAGCCAGAGGGCCTTGGTCACCAGGTGCAGCTTTGAGATGGGTTTCCACTAAAGTCAGGCCTTGTCAAGTTGTGTTGGGACTTGGGGATGTGGAGCCTCCTGCCTGGCCTTGGGTTGGAAGGTAGTTAAGCGTTATGTGAAGTACAGTGGAGAGAAGTCCAGTGAGGGGAGTGGGGTGGAGGGGAAACCCCATGGGTGGACACGTCCTATTTGGGTGGGTGTCACAGTTGGGGAGGGGTGTGTTGTAGAAGCTCCATGGTGGGGGAATATGGGAGTCCCATTGGGGTTCAGGGTTCTGTCCAGTAAACGGGTGGGAGACACGCTTGCCAGACGAAAGGGAGGTGTAATCAGATGGTGGGGGGAAGCTCTTGAGGGTTCACTTGTGTGATAGGTGTCCAGTCAGGGGGTCAGTGTGGGTCAGTACATTAGTTACTTTGTAGCTAAAGTGGTTATAATTCTTTGAACTGTTTCTAGGCAACTATTGATGTAAGAAAGTCAGTTTGCAATTTAAATCTCAGTTTACAGATGGTTCCCAGGGCAAGCCAATTGCCCTTGAAATGTATGGACATCCCAAGTAATCGCAGTACAATCCTTGCCTGTGAACTCCCAGGGGGTTTGATTAATTGGATCTTTGGTGTATCCTCCAATACAGTGCCCTGAAACTCAAAAGTTTCAGCCCCTTATTTTTAGATGCTCCTCAATTAAAATTGCCATTTAAAATTTTAAATTTCTATTGATAAGCAATTGCTGAATGATGTAATTTGGCAGATTTTTTAAATTGAGATTTCAACTTCCCACTGTGGTTCACTGACACCCTGAGGCATTCCCAGAGTGTTGGATAAATATTTTGGGCATATGAAGCAATATCATCAGATGAGCTGCCACACTGGAGACTGATCAAGCAATCTGGCAACTTCAAACAAGTTACCACAATCAAATCAAAATATCCCACTGATAGCTGGGGCATTGTGATGCTGGTGATGCAATTAATATGGATATATATGTTTTGTTATTTTATGTTTGAGGGAAACATTTCAAAATTCAGCTCAATGCTACAGGCAGGTGGTATGTCTGGGAATGCAATTCTGATATTTGAGAGCAGGATAATTAATTACTCATTTCAACCTTGCAAATAGTTATGTTAAATAGAGTTAATGGACTTTTGTTGACTTAAGTTCCCCTGTGATTTTGGATTAGAGTGATTGACAGGGTCATGTGATAATGTGATTTTTGTGCAGAAAAAAAATCATTTGCAGAAGGCAATTTCATTTGCAGCTAAAACCTGGCTGAAGTTAGAAGGACTTTGCAACCTTATGGAATGCTATTTCTCTCTGAAAGCTTAAAGACTGTCTATACTCATTATAGCAAGCATATTTATGATTGCTAACTATATTTAAAGTAGCATTAAGTTTGTAAATTTTGCTTATTTGGAGCTGAAACAGTGATAAGTTAGAATTTTAAGTTGTTTCCTTTTCATTTTTAGATATTGTTCAACTACTAATAGTTAACTTTGTTTATTATACTTAAACTGTGTTATTAAAGTAATTTTCTATTCAAAAAATCCTTAGTTTGTCAGTGGAATCATTCCTGGAAGAAAATATCCTTTCCTTATATTTGTGTGATTTGATTTATTATTGTCACAGGTATTAGGATACAGTGAAAAGTATTGTTTTTTGCACACTACACAGACAATGTATACTGCTGATAGAGAAAGAAAGGCTGGATGTAGTGTTACAATCATAGCTAGGGTGTAGAGAAAGATCAAGTTAATGCGAGGTATGGCCATTCAAAAGTCTGATGGCAGGAGGAAAGAAGCTGTTCTTGAGTCGATTGGTACGTGACCTCAGATTTTTGTATCTTTTTCCTGACAGAAGATGGTGGAAGAGAGAACGTCTGGGGTGCATGGGGACCTTAATTATGCTGGCTGCTTTTCTGAGGCAACGGGAAGACAGAACTAATGGATAGGAGGCTTATTTGCATGATGGACTGGATTATGTTAATGATTTTTTGTGATTTTTTTATGGTCTTGGCTGAGCAGGAGCTATACCAAGCTGTGATACAACTAGAAAGTATGCTTTTAATGGTACACCTGTAAAGGTTCGTGAGAATCACAACTATTGTCAAAATTGTTAGGGTCTAGTCTAGTATCTGAATGTAACTTGGGGTTCTGGTCTAGGACCCTAACAGCATTTTCTATTTGGTTTAGTAATCGGCAACATGTACCTGCCCCCATGCGCTGTAATCATTATGATGTGTTTTTGGATTATTTTGATGAGCCATTCCCTTTCACAACTGTCTACACTTCCTGTGCATTATGAGACAGAAGGTATGGCTCTGAGGTTCCAGCACTTGGAAATGAAACACATTGACCCAGTTCTTCTGGTCAGCATTGATGTTGTACGTACTGACGCTGCCCATGAAGATTTCTGCGACTCAACATTTTTATAATTTTTTAGTCGAGATCTCTGTGCTTGGCTGAAGCAGTGATAGGTGAGACCAGGTTTCCAAGGGGAAGACCAACAAACAGAAGAAAAGATGGGCAAAGTGAGGAAATGCCCCCTTTGTACGATATTACCTGTCATATTCACACCAGGTTTTGAAAGTCTCAAATCTTTCAATGGATTTGTGAGTGGATGAGTGAGTAGATGAGTTTTTGGGTGCCTGCATGCATGCATGATGGGGTACTTGGGTCAGGTCTGTGGGGATCATCTGGTCAAGAAGTAGCCAGCTTGAGCCAAGGCAGTAGTTGGGCGAGGGGGGTGGTGGTCAGGTTAGGTTGGGGAATAATTGGGTTGGGGACGGGAGGGCAGGGTAGGGTCAGTTATGCTGCCTAATGTCTGAATTTGATGATATATTAACCAGCGTAACATTTCCTATAAGTTTATAGCTATCTTCGGGGTATCTGATCCAGGTCTCTAAAACTGAGCTTAGTGTTGGAAATTTTTGTGGAGGGTCCGTGGCAGAAGAAATCAGTCACTTTGAAGTTTAAGCTTCCAGGGCAATTTTGGCGCATGTATGTGTCTCAGGATGTCTGCGGGGACCTGAAGTACATCTGCCAACTGAGGTTCAATTTCCATTGATACAGATATTGGGAGATTCGGTTCATTGGACCTCTAAAGACTCTCCCCAGTCTCTGTTCTATACTTATGCAAAACAATGGAAAAGTAGGTACCTACTGTCCACGAAAAGATCAGCCATGATCTTATTGAATGGCAGAGCAGGCTCGAGGGGCCAGGTGGCCTACTCCTGCTCCTAGTTCTTATGTTCTTATGTATTTCCGTACAGAGTAACTGGAACATTTTGTTTGTCATCTGTGATCAAAATTGGTCTGGGTAGGTAGAAATGCAAATTGCATATTTAATTAGATTTGTTCAGAAATTATGCCCCCTGCAGTCTCAAAACCTCACTTCTGAATGAATATAAACTACCGTAATCATCATCCTCTTTCACAGATTCATTACTGATCTTGCCTGACGCACAATGATGGCAGAAATTATCCAGATTTCACAAGTATAAGTTGCCTTTTAAACATTCACACCAATTGGCTTTGAATAACTCTTGAACATTTCAGTAATTACTTTAGTATTTGCTCCTTTGGTTAATATCTTTCAGTAACTGTTTATGTTCTCTCCTGCTGGTGGTTCCAAAACCTCAGCATGGTTCCTCTATGAAAACTGACACAAAGTACATATTTTGTTTCTCCACTGGTTCCTAATTGACTGCAAACTTGCTTCTCTAATCAAAACAGAAAATGCGGAGACACTCAGCACACCTGGCAGCATTTGTGGGCTCTGAAGATGTCATTCTGACTTAAAACGTGCTCTTTCTCTCTTTCCACAGAGGCTGTCTGACTGGCTGAGTCTTTTCAGCATTTTCTGCTTTTATTTCAGATGTCCAGCAGTTGCCATATTTTGCTTTGATTTTGTTTCTCTAATATCTTAGCAACCAACCCTAGTCTGATCGTGCCCAGCTTGCTGTTGTGACAATACAAAGCCTTTTTATTGTCCCTTGTTTTTTCTCATCGTACATCTTCCTTCCCCATCTCTTTCAGATTCCTATGTTTTTAACGTTTTCTTTGATTTTCTTTTATTTTAAAATTGTCTGCCCTTTCAGCGCAAATCTAAATATTTTTTCTGGGCTACAAATTAGATCTAATCTCCCTATTCACCCACGGAATCATAAGATAGCATTTTGCATTTACTGAAAGGTTGGGCTTTTGGTTTGATTTGATTCATTATCGTCATTGGGATACAGTGAGAAGTATTGTCTCTTGCACACTATACAAAGCATACCACTCATAGAGTACATAAGGAAGTAGGAAAGGAGAGGGTGTAGAATATAGTGTTACAATCATAGCTTGAGTGGAGAGAAATATCAACTTAATGTCAGATAGATCCTTTCAAAAATGTGATGGCAGCAGGGAAGAAGCTCTCCTCGAGTCAGTTAGTACATGATCTCAGACTTTTGTATCTTTTTCCTAAAGGAAGAAGTTGCAGAGAGAATGTCCAGGGTGCGTGGGGTCCTTGATTATCCTGGCTGCTTCTCCAATGCAGTGGAAAGTGTAGACGGAGTCAGTGGATGGGAGGCTGGTTTGCTTGATGGACTGGGCTACGTTCACAACCCTTTGTAATTTTTTGTGGTCTTGGTCAGAGCAGGAACAATACAAGTTGTGATACTTCTGGAAATTATGCTTTGTATGGTGTGTCTGTACAGACGTTTAAACCCACGACCAGGTTAGTGTCTTGGCTTCCCAGTGTGTGACTGGCATGGTCAGTTTTTGGAAGGTACCAATGAAAGCCCAAAGATTCAATTCACCCAAACTTCTCAAATAGCCACTTGAGGAAATTCAGAAGCTCATTGTTAGCTTGCTCAGGGGACAGATTTGGATTTTTAGTTCGTGTCAGGTTCCATATCCCATCAGAACCACAACATGGGAGAAGTTTATTTATTTTAGCATTCATTCACAGGATGTGGGCTTCAAGGACTAAGCCAGCGTTCATTACCCATCCCTATTTACACTTGAGAAGGTGGTGGTGAGCTGCTGCCTTGAACCACTGCTGTCCATGATGTGTCAGTACATCCACAGCACTGTTAGGGAGGGAATTCCAGGATTTTGACTCAGTGACAATGGCAGAACTGCAATATATTTCAAAGTCAAAAAGGGGAGTGGCATGGGAGGGAACTTCCAAGTGGTGGCGTTTCCATACTTCTGCTGCTTGTCATTCTAGATGGCAGCAGTCGTGGATTTGGAATGTGCTGCATGTGGAGCCTTGATGAGTTCCTACAGTACATCTTGTCGGTGGCACAGAATGCTGCTACTGTTCATTAGTGTTGGAAGGAGTGGATGTTTGTGGAAGGAGTGTCAATCAAGTGGGCTGTCCTGGATGGTATTGAGCTTCTCAAATGTTGTTAGAACTGCACCCATCCAGGCAAGTGGAGATTATTGCATCACACTCCTAACTTGTGCCTAGTAGATGGAGGACAGGCTTTGGCAAGCCAGGAAGTAAGTTATTCACCGCAATATTCCTAGCTTCTGACCTACTCCTGTAGCCAAAGCATTTATATAGCTAGTCCAGTTGAGTTGCTGGTCAATGGTAACCCCAGGATGCTGCAGACCCAGTCTACTAGCTGTGTCCTTTAGGACCTGACCAGCTAGGTCAGTAGTGAAGCGATCAAGTCACTCTGGGTCTGTCCTGCTGATGGGATGGGACATACCTAGGGATGCCAATGGTGGTGCCTGGAATATTATCTGTAAGGTATGATTCTGTCTGTCATAAAACTCTCCCAACTTTAGCATAAGCAATGTTAGTAACAGTCAACAGGGCTAACTATGTTTTATGTCAATGTTGGTCATCTGTCCAGTTTGATTCATTGTGGTAGGCTTTGTACTGGTCAGATACAGCTGAGTGGTTCGCTCAGGCATTTATGAGTCAACCACATTGCTGTGAGTCAGGAGTCTCATGAAGTTTCCTTCCCTCAAAGGGCATCTTTGGACCAGATATGACGTCATGAAAATCAACAAAATCATCTTTTGACTTTTATTGAATTGAAATTTCACTATCTGTTGTTGTGGGATTTAACCTGAGTCCAGAGCAGTATTTTGGGTTTCTAGCTTACTAGTCCAGAACAATACCCCTACACAGCAGGATAGAGGCCATAGTGAAGAGTGTGAAATAAAACAGAAAATGCTGCAAAAACACAACAGACCTGACAGCATCTGTAGAGAGAGAAACAGGGTTTATTTTTGATAATCCTCAACTTATTGATATGATTATTTTGCTTCTATTTTTGTGTCAAATGTGAGATGGCCCTTAAGCTGGTAACATTGTTGGTGGCCCTTAAGCTGGCGGCATTGTTGGTGGCAAGCTGTGAAATTGTTAGCAACAGGAAATTGTCAAAGTATCCTGGGGATCAAAATAAAGACAGAAAATTCTGGCAAAATTCTGGCAAGTCTATTAATATCTCTTTTAAAAAAAGACAGGCTAATATTTAAAATGCAGACCCTTTTTATGGCCTCTCCTCTTTATTTCACCTCTTTTGATTTAGTGTTTAAATCTATCTAACTTTCAGCTTGGTTCCATCACTTTCCAATATCAACCTGTCACCAACTGCGCAACAAGTGTGACTCCTGACCAGTTAAATAATTTTCAAATAGTACCTGCATGTTTCCACATAGAAGCATAGAAACTAGAAACAAGAATAGGCAATTCAGTCCTTCGAGCCTGCTCTGCCATTCATTTTGATCATGACCGATCATCAGATTCAATATCCTGATCCCCCTTTCCCCCATATCTCTTGATCCCTTTAGCCCCAGAGCTATATCTAATTTCTTCTTGAACATAGTAAAGGGGATTTATCTCAAGGTTGAGGTTCCTGATCAGATATGAAATTGCTTTTTGCACATTTATTTTTTACTGCTTGGAATCCACTTAATTTATATTACTCCCATCTTGTGTTAAAACTATAAATTAGCAATGGGAAACATGTAAATTGCAAAGGTTTCCTCCCACTCAATCTATACAAGGTCCATTATCATTTACAATATTTTGCTATTTTCCAGGCAGGTTCTACTAACCTCTGCATTAGTTTGGCAAATTGCTCTACCTCATTGAAAGAGTCATATCAAATATTGTTTCCTTAATTATTGGAGCAGTCCCATGCTCGCCAAAAAAACAGTCCTGAAAATATGAACAAAAATTCATTTCCTGCCACGAAAAACATCATCCTATCCTATTTTTGGATAATTAAAATTTATAAATAGATGGTGGTATATTCAAATATAAATTTTATTTTCAATTACCTTTCAAAAATCTATGTGTTTAATAGTGTGACCAATTTTTGATGATCCTCAACTCAATCTAAAAAAGGATCATGGCTGGCCCATCTCTATTTAAATCATGATACACCACTGCTTTAACACTTTACTGCTGTTTTCTGTCCCACTTTTCTTCTTAAAGTTTTATATTTTAAGATTTCCTTCCTTGAAAGGACATTCATGAGCCAGATGGGTTTTAAAACAATTGATGATAGATTCAGTTTAAAGTTTATTTATTAGTGTCACAAATAGGCTTGCATGATCACTGCAATGAAGTTACTGCGAAAATCCCCTCGTCACCACACTGCAGCACTTGTTCAGGTACACTGTGGGAGAATTTAGCATGGCCAATGCATCTAACTAGCACATCTTTTGGACTGTAGGAGGAAACTAGAGCTCCCAGAGGAAACCAATGCAGACGCTGGGAAAACATGCAGACTCCACACACAGTGACCCAAGTCAGGGATCGAACTCAGGGCCCTGACACTATGAAGCAGCAGTGCTAATCACTGTGCCACCATGCCATCCTCATGTCACCGTTATTGAGACTGGTTTTATAATTCCAGATCTATTATTTGAATTTAAATACCACGAGAAGCTATGGTGGGATTTGAACTCATGATCCCAGAGCATAATTCTGGGCCTCTGGATTATTCCAGTGACAATACTATTACACCACCATTGCCCCTGAGTAGAAATGCCTCGGAATATTCCGCTGCTAATTCTACATAGCTTTAGATACATTTAAGTCTTAACCATTAATAGTTAATCTCCCCGGGATAATGTTGGCTCTTAAAATGAGGCAATGATGTGAAGTGCATTTCCCTCTTGGCCCAGAAATCTATACTCTCCTCTCCTACGCCCAATCTCAATCCTCCAGATCTAACCTTGAATCTTCAACCTCTTAGGATGAATTCCTAGTTGTTTCAAAACACTTAGCTTTAAATACTTTGCATATTATCTTATTTTATCAGAAATAAAAATCAAATTGATTTATGTTTTGTATTGGTGCCTGGAGGAGTGTGGGAGAAAACTATCAGGTAATGGATATTAAGGTATTAATGAAGAACAAAAAAAGGTCAGTTAAATTCTCAGTGTCTTCGTTTGTAAGTGATGTGCAAATTATAGTAATGAGCTTTTTAATGTTCAGGCAAAACCTTGGCAGTCATCTATTACTCCTGTCTAACAATATTTCTTATCCACTGATGATTTAGCCTGGTGATCCAACAGGCATTCATTTCTGAGGCTGCTCTCTTTCTGCCTGATTTTATTTGCCACAATCTTATTGGTTTCTTTCTGCTGGAGTGTTTTTTTTAAGAATCATGTCGCTGGCCCTCTTTACTTTTCATTTTCAGTTTCTCCTTTTGTTGCATCACTTTATGTCCAACCCTACAGACTTCCATCTATCAATCTATGTTTTGTTTTAGCAGTTATACTATTGCATTCTTTTGTTCAAGACCAATCTTTATTTTGGCAGCTGCCCTACAGGACATGCTAGGATTCTCACTATCATATAACTGACAGCTACGAAGCTACACTCCCTGCACAAACTAATCAGTACAAGTCATGAAAATAGTGCTAGTTTGATTGACATTTGGCAACAGAATTTTATCACTGCAAGCAGATTCATCTATAACATATATCCAATATAACAAAATCCAACAGAATAACACAAGCAGGAAAGTGAAAAAATAAAGAGTTTCATTCCCTTGCACTATTCATCTTTAATCTCCATTGTATATTTCGTTCTTTGCTTGCATTTAAAAAAGAAACAAAAAAAAACCTTTTGTTATTTTTTAACAGTCATAATGTGAGTCTCTTTAACTGTTTCAATTAGGAGATCTTGAGACTTGTACATTTAAACCTTTGATTTGATGTGATTTATTATTGTCATATGTATTAGTATACAGCGAACAGTATTGTTTCTTGCACGCTGTACAGACAAAGCACAGTGTTCATAGAGAAGTAAATGAGAGAGTGCAGAATGTAGTGTTACAGTCATAGCGAGAATGTAGAGAAAGATCAACTTAATGCAAGGTAGGTCCATTCAAAAGTCTGATGGCAGCAGAGAAGAAGCTGTTCTTGAGTCGCTTGGTATGTGAACTCAGACTTTTGTATCTTTCTCCCAATGAACAAAGGTGGAAGAGAGAATGTTCAGGGTGCATGGCATCCTTACTATGCTGGCTGCTTTGCAGAGGCAGCGGGAAGTGTAGACAGAGTCAATGGATGGAAGGCTGGTTTGCGTGATGGATTGGGCTACATTCATGACCTTCTATCGTTTCTTGTGGTCTTGGACAGAGTCGGAGCCATACCAAACTGAGACACAACCAGAAAGAATGCTTTCTATGATACATCTGTAAAAGTTGGTGAGAAAGCCGATATGCCAAATTTCCATAGTCTTCTGAGAAAGTAGAGACGTTACTGGGCTTTCTTAACTATAGCCTTGGCATGGGGGGACCAGGACAGGTTGTTGGTGATCTGGACACATAAAAACCTGAAGCTCTCGACCCTTTCTACTCCATCCCATTGATGTAGACAGGGGCATTTTCTCCTTTATGCTTGCTGAAGTCGATGACATTCTCCTTCATTTTGTTGACATTGAGGGAGAGATTATTGAAGGAGAGGTTTTTGACAGACAAGGGGATTAAGGGTTACGGGGAGAAAGCCGGAAAGTGGAACTGAGCCACTTCAGATCAGCCATGATCTTATTGAATGGCGGGGCAGGCTCGAAGGGCTAGATGGCCTACTCCTGCTCCTATTTCTTATGTTCTCATTGTCACTGTACCAGTTCTCCAGACTCTTTATCTCATTCCTGTATTCTCTCTCATCGTTGTTTGAGAACCAACCTACTATGGTGGTGTCAACAGCAAACTTGAAAATCGAATTGGGGGGGAATTTGGCCACACAGTCATAGGTATGTAAAGAGTATAGTAGGGGCTGAGAACACAGCCTTGTGGGGCGCCGGTGTTGAGAATGATCATGGAGAAGATGTTGGTGTCTATCCTTACTGATTGTAGTCTGTAGGTTCAGAAGTTCAGGATCCAGTCGCAGAGGGAGGAGACAAGGCCCAGACCACAGAGTCTGAAGATGTTTCACTGAAATAATGGTGTTGAAGGCTGAGCTGTAGTCGATAAATAAGAATCTGACATAGGTGTCCTTGTTATCTAGGTGTTCCAGGATTGAGTGCAGGACCAGGGAGATGGTGTCTGCTGTGAATCTGTTGCAGTGAACTGTAGTGGATCCAGGCAGTCTGGGAGGCTGGAATTGATTCGTGCCATGACTGACCCTATGAAGCACTTCATAATGACGGATGTCAGAGCCACTGGATGATAGTCATTAAGCCATGCTGCTTGGCTTTTCTCTGGTACTGGGATGATGACCGTCTTCTTGAAGCAGATAGGGAGGTCCAATTGTTGTAAAGAAAGGTTGGAGATGTCTGCGAATATCCTGCCAGATGATCCACGCAGGATTTGAGTGCTCGTCCAGGTACCCCATCTGGGCCAGTCGCTTTCCATGGGTTGACCTTTGAGACAGCTGCTCTGACATCTGCATGAACCCTTTATTGGGGTCATTACCTTGCTATGATGCCAGTAGATATTACTTCTGGACAGGAAGGTCCCAGAATGAAACCCTGGCTTAGAAGATCGTAACATTTGAATGTTTGTAGAAAACATGGAGGAACAGAGTCACAGAACTTGTATTAAAAGTGTATAATTTTTTTGTCACAGTGACATGAAACAATGTTTCAAAATACGACTAAATCATTTTGTGGCACATTGGTGGTATTCCTACCATTGGGCCAGAAGCTCTGTGTTTGACTCCAATGCCAGGACATGTTGGCCATGGAAGAATCATTCATAATAAGAACATAAGAACATAAGAAATAGGAGCAGGAGTAGGCCATCTAGCCCTTCGAGCCTGCCCCGCCATTCAATAAGATCATGGCTGATCTGTCGTGGCTCAGTTCCACTTTCCCGCCCTCTCCCCATAACCCTTAATCCCTTCTCTTATCAAAAACCCATCAACCCGCTTCTTAAAAATATTTAGCGAGGCAGCCTCCACCACTTCAACGGGCAGAGAATTCCAGAGATTCACCACCCTTTGAGTGAAGAAGTTCCTCCTCAACTCCGTTCTAAACCGCCTCCCCTTTATCTTGAGGCTGTGCCCCCTAGTCCTACTGTCTTTTTTGAGCGGGAAGAGTCTCTCCACCTCTATCCTATCCATCCCATTCATCATCTTATACGTCTCAATGAGATCTCCCCTCATTCTTCTAAACTCTAACGAGTACAAGCCTAGTTTATTCAGCCTCTCCTCATAGCTCAATCCCCTCAACTCCGGTATCAGCCTAGTAAACCTCCTCTGCACTCCCTCCAGGGCCAAAATATCCTTGCGCAGGTGCGGCGCCCAAAACTGCACACAGTACTCTAGCTGCGGCCTCACCAATGCCCTATACAGCTGCAGCAAGACCTCCCTACTTTTATATTCAATCCCCCTCGCTATGAAGGCCAGCATCCCATTCGCCTTCCTGACCACCTGCTGCACCTGCAAGCTGGGTTTTTGCAACTCATGCACAAGGACCCCGAGGTCCCTCTGCACCGTCGCCTGCTGCAGTTTTTCGCCACGTAAGTAATAGTCCTTCCTACCATTCTTCCTACCAAAGTGGACCACCTCACACTTGCCAACATTAAATTCCATTTGCCATTTCCTGGCCCATTCGCCCAGCCTATCTAGATCCTTCTGCAGACTCTCCACACCCTCCGCACAATTTGCCGTTCCCCCAATCTTGGTGTCATCAGCAAATTTCGACACCCTGCACTCGGTTCCCTCCTCCAGATCATCTATATAAATGGTAAATAGCTGAGGCCCCAGCACCGACCCCTGGGGCACCCCACTAGTAATGCAGTTCAACAGGCTGATAATCAGCTGGGTAACTCTTCCACTACCCTCCCCTATTATTCCCAAAAGGCAAATCAGTATCTGTGTGAAGGTACATTAAAGAAAGACGCCATTTAAACCTGAGAAGGTCAGCAAGTACAAAAACTGGTACTTTCACTCTGTTGAACATACTTGAAGGATTAGTACGTTAAAAATTATATGTATCAGTTGTCAGTCACACCCTAAAACATTTTTGTGTAATATTTTTCAACATGAAATACATTTTGAAAGCTAGCTTTTCATATGTATTAAAGTGCTGCATTTAAACAAAACACAGGTTCATGCACATAGTTACTTAAACAGCAAATGCTGCGGCACATTCTTCCAGTTATGACCGAAGTTGAATTGTCACCTTTCTGGGTGGCAGGAGCTAGGTGACCTGATTCCACCAAAGAAGAACTGAGGCTGAGGAGAGAAACAATGCCTTCACCAGAACAGTGTAGGGGACTATTGGACTGCTGAAGATGCACTTCAGCTGCCTGGACCAATCAGAGATCATTGCAGAATCCTCCATAGCATGTCTTCCTCATAGTCATTGTGTGCTGCATCCTGCACAATGCAGCTCTGATAAGGGAGGACTCAGTGTGAAGGCTCAGAGAAGTGAAACAGCCCTATAGGCCCAGGACAATGACCCAGTGAAGAGGTAGAGGAAGAGCCTGGGAATGCACAAGGTGAGGACTTTGAAGTGACAACAGGAACATTCAGGCAGGGCAAGGGTATAAAGAATGCTTTGATCTAACACAACTTCAGTGAAGCAACCAAGGTATTAAGGCTTATTCACTCTAATGGCAAGGTTTCATCTGCAAAAATTGTTTTATTGAAAGTCCAATTCAGAACTTTGACCCAAAAGATCCCCCCCCCCCCCCCCGGCAACAAAGAACTTCAGCACCATATGTGACAATACCAGTTGATGCTATAACTGGACGGGAAAATTTCAGGATGGAACCCAGGCTCAAAGGACTGTAAATTTTACTTTTTTATGTAAAATGTGGACGAACAGTCATAGGACCGCTAATTAGTTCCAACAACAAGAAAAAAAAAAGTAATAAGCATAAAACATTGGACTATGATACAATACTCCTTTCCTACCATCCCCCCAACCCACTCCCCCCCACCCAGATTCACAACTATATACAGATTTTAAGATCAACATGGATTACAAAGCATATCTTAAGTGACAATGGTCTCAAGTAACACAAACTCCCTTCAAGCAGAAAGATTGGCTGTGGTCAACATAAGAACATAAGAAATAGGAGCAGGAGTAGGCCATCCAGCCCCTCGAGCCTGCCCCGCCATTCAATAAGATCATGGCTGATCTGTCGTGGCTCAGTTCCACATTCCCGCCCTCTCCCCATAACCCTTAATCGCCTTGCCTATCAAAAACCTATCAACCCGCGTTTTAAAAATATTGAGCGAGGCAGCCTCCACCACTTCAACGGGCAGAGAATTCCAAAGATTCACCACCCTTTGAGTGAAGAAGTTCCTCCTCAACTCCGTGCTAAATCGCCCCCCCCCCTTTATCCTGAGGCTGTGCCCTCTAGTCCTACTGTCCTTTCTGAGCAGGAAGAGCCTCTCCACCTCTATCCTATCCATCCCATTCAACATCTTATACGTCTCAATGAGATCTCCCCTCATTCTTCTAAACTCTAACGAGCACAAGCCTAGTTTATTCAGCCTCTCCTCATAGTTCAACCCCCTCAACTCCGGAATCAGCCTAGTAAACCTCCTCTGCACTCCCTCCAAGGCCAAAATATCCTTGCGTAAGTGTGGCAACCAAAACTGCACACAGTACTCCAGCTGCGGCCTCACCAGTGCCCTATACAACTAATACATTCTGTACTCTGAACCCAAGCTACGAGTGGCATGGTGGCACAGTGGTTAGCACTAATGTTTCACGGTGCCGGGGACCCCGGTCCAATTCCAGCCTCAGGTGACTCTGTGGAGTTTGCACATTCTCCCCATGTCTGCATGGGTTTCCTCTGGGTGCTTTGGTTTCCTTTCACAGTCCAAAGATGTGTGAGTTAGGAAGATTGGCCATGCTAACTTGACCCTTAGTATCAGGGAGCCTAGTAGGGTAAATGTGTGGAGTTATGGGGATAGGACCTGGGTGGGATTGCTGTTGGTGCAGGTACGATCAATCTGCACTGTAGGGATTCTATGAATGCTTTCCATTAGAGTTTGCATTCCATAATCCAGTACAGGTTTTCCACATGACTTTTTCAAACAAACCTTCCACTCCATATTCAATGGTGATCAAGTATCCAGGTTTTACATCATCCACTTTAGCATTTCTTTGTTTTGACTGCTGTACAAGCTATTCACATTTGCTTTAAATCTTGATTTCCAGACTGAATAAAAATGCATTCAAGCTTTTGATTTACCTCCGAAATCTGCCTTGCCACTTTAAATCATCTCTTTAACATAGAACACATTGTTTACTCTTCTTTGAATTCTTTTGAACAATACCCTGGTTTGTGTTCTCTTAACTTTAGTCATATGAAGACATTCTTTCTGTCCCAATTCCCGTGTTGTTCCGGGGGAAACCTGCCTTTTTGCAGCTCCCATGCTGCCTAGTTTTTCTTCTTGCAGAGTTGTTCTCTCCCCAGTGTCTTCCTTCAACTGCAATATGTCCAGCTAAAATGAAACTTGAAAGCTTTTCTACCCTACAAGGCACCTAATTGCTCAGCAATCACTGCCACTTTATTTACTCTTCATGCCATAGTCCTTTCTAAGCACAATAAAACACAGTTAGAACTGAACCAACCCCTACAGATACTAACAATTTTGTCCAGCATAAATCTAACTATAGGTTTTACCCTTACAAGTACAGAAACATTAAATTAAACCCACATTAAACTATCAGCAGGTCTGACAGCAGCTGTGGAAAGAGAATAGAGCCAACGTTTTGAGTCTGGATGACCCTTCATTTGAGCTCTGACAAAGGGTCAGGTCCAGATTCGAAACATTGGCTCTGTTCTCTCTCCATAGGTACTGTCAGACCTGCTGAGATTTTACAGCATTTTCTGTTTTTGTTTCAGACTCCAGCATCCGCAGTATTTTGCTTTAACCCCACTAAATTATACCTTATTTCTACTGTTTTATTAATACAATTGTCAATCCCTTGTAGCTACCTTTGTTTTCCTAACACATACAATTTCCTACAGCTACAAGCCCATGTGACATCTGGCCATTGTTCAAAGCATCGCAGCCAATTTTGCCCACTGAACTAAGTAAAACGTTTATGTTACTTCACATTAACACAAAAAGACCAGACAGAAATTCCAAACCTAACATAAATTTCAAAGTAATAAACACAAGTGACATGCCCCTATTGTGCTTAAGGTGGCTTAATTTAATGGGTGCTTCATCTTAGTGCTCACCCCACCCCTCCTCCCCCTCGCTGACATTGATGACCTTGACAGGTACACTCTGGTGACCAGTGCTTGAGTTGGCTCTGACTGGAAAGGAGCATCTAGCACCAGGGCCAGGCACTCCTCAGTTATCCTACATTGTCAGCTGCAGGGGACACTGACAGAGGGGCAGAGAGCTGTTTCCTTCATTTGGAGCAGCATGAGAGGAGCCCATAAGGATGACAGGCAGCTCGCTTACCAGTGTGAGATACGTCTGTACCTTCCTGCTGACCATTGGTGGATCAGCAGCTTGTAAAACGACTGGGTGCCTTGCCCATCTTTTGTACTGGCAGTAACCTCCAGAGGTTACTGCCTCCAGAGTGTTAGCTTGCAGGTCCAAATGTGACCTCTGGAACCCTGAGGGTATTCCTGAAGCTGCCTCTTCATAAGAGACACCATTCTCTCAACGGAGGAGGAGGTGTACTTAGTGCTCATGTTCTGCATTGACCCCTAAATGATAGAGGCTATGGCACGCAGATCCTCCTGGATCTCTGCCAGATCCCCCAACTCATTTGGCTGGACTAACACCATCTGCTACCTGACTGATGTTCCCAGAGGCTCATCATCTGTCTGGGACTCAGCATAGTCCTGGTCTCTGGCACTATTCCCACTATTGGTGCCCTCAAACCTCTCTGCCTCTACACCTCCTCACATTAATGCAATGTGCCTGCAATACCTGCTGAAACTATGAGCTAATGGCTACATATGAGGATGTGCGCTGGTAAACAATGGTGTCTTATCAGTATTCCATCTTCCTGAAGGTCTATTCCAGATGTCCCTTTACCCACAAAGGCATTTAGTAAACCATTTCACTGTAATACACCTCCCTGCTCCAATGCACTGCGGCTTATTGTGTTGACAGTCCAGTCTTGGTAGGCGAAGCTTCAGTGTCAGTCAGCATATACACTCAGACCCCTGAACAAACAAGGGGTTTGTTTGTAGCCACCTGACTACATCTCTCCGCACAGGTCCAGGCCATGTCTGCACTTAATTCTGCCAATTGCAGAAGGCTGTTAATCTTTTGTGGTTCAGAAGCCAGGTGTGGCACATAATATCATGCTCACTGACCTGGGCAGTGACCTCCGTCCAAGCCTTCTTTCCCAGGTTGGGCAGCCCTCCCTGGGCATCAGAATGTGGCACTGACCTCCTGCATCACAACAGCCAGGTACTCAGTGGTGAAAAGGGGGACACATAGCCTACCTGACTTGCCTGCCCGCCCTCCATGAACTCCTGGAGCTGAAGCCAATGCTGACAATAGCAAGGTTATTATTATACCATACAGCACTTTCAGCCTCCCCTGCAATCCTGGCAGCTTTCGGAGAACTGCCTCCTCATTGGACCATCCTAACACATTCACACTCCTGTTCAGTGCGAACTCCACTGACAGACATTACACACTGAATATACCTTAATTAGCCACCCAGCATAATCATGCGTTTACTACGTAATCTCAGACAGGAACAGATTTCACATCCCCTTCCACCCATGGTGACTTTGGGTGCACCCTATTGGTAAAATTCAGGCCATAGAAAGTGACCATAATCAACCTAAAATTCCCCAATGGGATGTGGGCGTCACGAGCAAGGCCAGCATTTGCTGCCCATCCGTAATTGTCCTTGACTTGAGTGGCTTACTGGTCCATTTCTGAGGGCAGTTATGAGTCAACCACATTGCAGTGACTCAGGAGTCATATATAGGCCAATGTGGACCAAATAAGGATAGCAGGTTTAAAAGTAAAGTTTATTTATTAGTCACAAATAAGGCTTACATTAACACTGCAAAGAAGTTACTGTGAAATTCCCTTCCCTAAAGGACATTACTGAACCAGATGGGTTTTTATAACAATCAATGTTAATTTCATAGTGAGAAAAGCTTTCAATTCCAGATTTTATTCCATGAATTTAAATACCACCAGCTGCTGTGGAAGAATTTGAATCATTGTTCACAGGGCACCAGATGATTAATTCAGTGTCATTACCATGACACTATCATCTCCCCAATTGTTGGCGTTTATCCTCCACATGAACAAATATAAAAATCACCCACCTTGCTTCCATTTCCATACTTGGTATAGTCTCTCAATTTAAATTCAACATCCTCACAACTGGGTGAATAGCACTGCTATCCTCATTGTTATTCTCAACACCACATCTGGGTCCACACGTTCAAATCTTGTAGGTATGGTTTCACAGTCCTGACAGCTCAGCATCTGAAGCTTCTTACCAGCCTGCATTCATTTCATAATCTCACTAACAATGCAGTTATGTTGCCCTATTATTGGCTTTGCTTCCACAACAAAAGCCCCAGGTTTTCAAAGTACTCTGAATTTTTGCATCAGGGCTCCTGGGAAAAAAGTTTTGATGGCAGCTTCACATTTCACTCCCTCTCCTCTTAAATGGGTAAGAATGGAAAGCTCAATGGCAACCAGCTAACACATTTGTACTGCCTGGAATCACAAAGTGACAGATTTCCAAACAGTTTTTCTGGGAGAGCAGCAAAGTGCAAGAAAATGTAGTCCTCATTCATGTGGTGTATCTGATTTTTCAGAAAATGAATCTCTCAGAAATAACAATTGTTTAGTTTTTTTAATGTTTAGAATCATGGGTATCCCACCTAAATTGTCACTTCCTCCATTTTGATTCCACTTTCATTTTAATAAATATAGTGAACTCCCATTAACGCAAGATGCTCAGACCACATAATGTGAGCAAGAGATCCCACTGAGCCCTCAAAAGTGCCTAACTTAATTATTAATGGCTATGCTAGTGCCAGTGACTTCTTATGAACTCAAGCATCCTGTACTTAGAACCAAAATAAAACTGCCAGATTCACTAGTTTCAGGTACACCCATCAGATGTTTGTTTGATGCTGTTCAACAAGCTAAACGAAGATCAGTTCAGCAGTTTGGCATGTTGGGCAATAGCAGTATTCACAAACACAGTATGAAAGTAAGTAGACATAATGCTTGGTGTGAGCCTTTCAGAGCAGGGTAACAGAACAGGAGCAAGAGACATGAGGAGGCCCAAAGATAATGGTGATTCTCTGGTCTTGCCAGCAGCGCACCCCCACTCACGGGTTTCCCACTGGCATGGGATGACGTCAATGGAAATTCCCACTGACAGCGGCGAGATCAGGGAATCCCACTGTAAGCAAATACCATGCCATCTCCCGCCAGAGGGAAAAATGTGGCTGGGAATCCGGAAAATATTGCCCAAAATCTCTTGACTGGAATTGGTTTCGCCTAAGGCAGAGAAGCTGGAAAAGAGAAATATGATGGCTAAGACGTATTAACATATAAACCTAAAATCAATTCCAAGAACGTTCGGCTCTTAAAATATTGGAAGCTTTTTTAAAGCTTCATTTGAAAAGTGCAATTAAAGTAAATCCTCATCTACATTAACCAGCTAGTAAGGAAAATGTTCTCATTTTATTTCATTTCTTGAATTCAAAGCTGGGTAGATAATGTGCAATCATACAGTACAAGCTGTGAGGAAAGGATAATTAACCCTCATGTCCACCCTTGGATAAATGTGCACGCAGTTCTGCTTCCAATTAAGGAGAAGTGGCATGACTTAACACGTTTTTGGACACAAGGTGGCTTTGTTCAACAGCGAATTTTGTGCTGAAATCGTCAATAATTAATTTGTGATTATAATTGTAGTCTGGTATAGCAGTAGCTTCATTCCCCCATGTTTGATGACATAAGTAAAACCAAGAATGTGTTTCCTGCTCAGTGAAGTATTGGTAAAACATCGTTCCTTCTGGGACTGCACCATACTAGCATGTTGTAGTGAAAATGTCCCAATGTGCTCCACAGGGGTGCAATTAAACAAAATGTTACACCAAGCCACACAAGGAGAGATTCAAACAGAAAAGCTGGGTTTCAAGGAACATCCCAAAAGGACAGAGGGATAGAGAAGCTCAGTGGTTTAGGAACAAAATTCCAGCTGCTAGCATGGTCACCAATGGTGGAGTAATGAAAATTGAGGATGTGCAAGAGGCCAGATTTGGGGGAACACAGAGCTCATGGAGCTGGGGCAATACAGAGAGATTGGGTGTGGGATGATGGATAACCCACTGGGGATTTTAAACAAGGATAAGAATTTTAAATTTAAGATGGTTTTGGACCTAACTCCAAAGTAAGGCTGTGACCACAGTGGATATGTGCAGGCTTCTAATACTGGACCCATATGGTCAAACCCTTGCTCCTGATAGTGTCAATGCCAGATAAACCTCAGCACAGTCTTTAGTGTCGCATTTAACAGCTTTTATTCTATTAACATTCTTATTAAGGTTTGTACAAGAGCATGTCAAGACTTATTTTAATGCATGAATATGTATTCATGTGCTTAATAGTGGTCTTTACAAAGTGAAAATGTGACCAAGGTGAAACCACTAGTGTTCTTGGTGAGATGGTACCCTGCACTTGCACAAGCTCCTATGAAGTGTGCCCCTCATAGAGCCTGGCGTTTGGTCACATCATGCAGGCACCCACTGCGGACTTCCTTCAGACAGCTGCCCCTTCACTCCTGCATGGGCAGCCATTGTCACTGGCATCTGTGGAGCAGACAAGGGCTCTGGTGGAGATCCTGGGATTTTGGAAGATTTTGAGGGTGCTGAGACCCTAAGCTCTCAGTCCCGTTGGCCTTCTCAATAATGTCCACAGCCTTAGGTTGGTCTTCAGATGGAGTTCCCTGTTGGTGCACAGCAGTCACCCATTCCAACACCTACTGTAATAACAGTGCAACTGTCCTGTAAAGGAAACACAGCTCCTCATGTATTCCATGGATGTCAGCACTTCTGCTCTGAGTGGATTGATTCAGGCTACTGAGGGAGCCTTGCACCCTCTCCTGGCTGTGGCATAGCTCTTGTGAGTGTCTAAAAGACACGGCATGTGTCTCTTCATGGGTTTGCCATTCTCTCATGCAGTTGGGCCCCCTGTGGAGCACATTATAGCAATGGACCTCTCCACTCAGTGCATGAGCTCTCATTTCCTCAGAAATATCACCAGATGTTTACACATCTACGTCTGATTTCCAAAATAGAGCGCCATTGCAGAGAAAATGTCCCAGGGAGCAGGACATGAGGAGGGGACAGGGAGAAGAATCATAAACCAAGGAGTGGAGCAGAAACGCATCCCAGAAGAAGGTTCCAGGCAAGGGACATGGACGGAGATCAGAAACAGGTCATGTCAGGCAATGTTGAAAGTAGTAGAGCAATAGGCTGTGAATTATGAACTATGCAGAGAGATCTGGATAGGCTGAGCGAGTGAGTGAGGACCTGGCAGATGGAGTATAATGTTAGCAAGTGTGAGGTTATCCACTTTGGCAGAAATAATAGTAGGAGGGATTATTATTTAAAAGGCGAAAAGCTGCAGCATGCTACGGTGCAGGGGGACCTGGGGGTCCTTGTGCACGAGTCGCAAAAACCCAGTCTGCAGGTGCAGCAGGCGATCAAGAAGGCGAATGGAATGTTGGCCTTTATAGCGAGGGGGATAGAATATAAAAGTAGGGAGGTTTTGCTGCAACTGTACAGGGCACTGGTGAGGCTGCAGCAGGAGTACTGTGTGCGGTTTTGGTCACCGCACTTGCGGAAGGATATATTGGCCTTGGAGGGAGTGCAGAGGAGGTTCACTAGGCTGATACCGGAGATGAGGGGGGTGGACTATGAAGAGAGACTAAATAGACTGGGTCTGTACTCGTTGGAGTTTAAAAGGATGAGGGGGGATCTTATAGAGACGTATAAGATAATGAAGGGGATGGATAGGGTAGAGGTAGAGAGATTCTTCCCGCTCAGAAAGGATAGCAGGACTAGAGGGCACAGCCTCAAGATAAGTGGGGGGGTGCAGTTTAGATCAGAGTTGAGGAGGAACTTCTTCACTCAAAGAGTGGTGAATCTCTGGAATTCTCTGCCCATTGAAGTGGTGGAAGCTACCTCGCTGAATATACTTAAGTCACGGGTAGATAGGTTTTTGATAGGGGAATTAAGGGTTATGGGGAGAAAGCGGGAAAGTGGAACTGATCCACTTCAGATCAGCCGTGATCTTATTGAATGGCGGGGCAGGCTCGAAGGGCTAGATGGCCTATTCCTGCTCCTATTTCTTATTAATGAGATAGAGAGCTGCTGGGAGCAGACTTGAAGAAAAGTGCACTTGAGAGAAGTCTGATGGTCAGAGAGAGCAGCTGAACTTGTTGACTTGTTGACTCTTTGCCATCAGGGCAAAGATACTCTTTGGAGCAATAGTGTTCTGCTCGGCACAGCCAAAGATCCGAAAATGTGCTTGCAAAGTGAAGCTTGAGTGTGTGTGATGATCCAGGAAAAAAGAATCTCAGCAGGCGAGATTGAAAGTACGGATCTGTTAATCTGACATCAGTGGTCATGAAAACGTTAGAATCTATTATAAAACATGTGATAACTGGAGACTTAGAAAAGAATGCTGAAATTAGGCAGAGTAAACAAGGATTTATGAAAGGGAAATCATGTTGGACAAATGTGTTCGCAATTTTGGAGCATGTTACTTATAGTATTATAAAGGAGAACCAGTGGATGTGGTGTATTGGGATTTTCAGATTTTGCTAAGGTTCCACATGTGGTGTTAATGGTGAGGTACTGCAAGGATCAGCACTAGGTCCAAAGCTGCCACAATCTATAGGAATGATTTGGATGTGGGGACCAAATGAAATCTTTCCAA
The DNA here is from genome assembly GCF_965287045.1 of Carcharhinus amblyrhynchos. Lineage (NCBI taxonomy): Eukaryota > Metazoa > Chordata > Chondrichthyes > Carcharhiniformes > Carcharhinidae > Carcharhinus > Carcharhinus amblyrhynchos. The sequence continues at coordinate 56,580,216 of NC_137333.1, forward strand.
ATTTTCTATTGACACCAAAGCTATGGGTATGTCAGTTGTTAGGAGGATGCAAGAAGGCTCCAAAAAGAATTTGGACAGACTAATTGAATGGGCTGGAACATGGCAGGATGAATATAATGTAAATAAATGTGAAGTTATTCACTTTGGCAGATAAAAATGAAAAAGCAGAATATTTCTTGAAAGGTGTGAGGTTGGGAAGTGTAACTGTCCAAAGGGACCTTGGAGTCCTTGTTCAAGAGCCATTAAAAGTTTGCATGCTGATGTAGCAGGCAATTAGGAAAGAAAATGTGATCTTGGTTTCATCGTGAGGAATAAAGATATCTTGCTGCAGTTCTACAGAGACTTGGTGAGACCTCAACTAGAAGATTGTGCACGGTTTCGTTCTCCTTATCTAAGGAAGGATTGCATTTAGGGAGTGCAGTGGAGGTTCATCGATTAATCCCTGGGATGGCAGGATTGTTATATGAGGAGAGGTTGAGGAGACGGGTATGCATTGCCTAAAGTTTCAAAGAATGAGGAGTACAAAATTCTTACAGGGTGTGATAGGCTCAATGTAGATAAGCTGTGTCTCCTGGCTGCTGAATCTAAAACTTGGGCACATAACCTCAGGATAAGGAGTAGGCCATTTAATGAGGAAGAATTTCTTCACCCAGAGGATGGTGAATCTTGGGAATTCTCTACCTCAGAGGGCCATGGATCATTGAACATGTTCAAGCAGAAATTGATAGATTTCTGGAGACTAATGATATCGAGGGATATGGAAGTAGTATGGAAAGTGGCATATCGGCCATGGTCTAATGGAATGGTGGAGCAGCTTCAACAGTCTGAATGACCCACTTCTGTTCCTATGTTTCTATGAATCACTAGAAGTGAAGCTGTCAGAGTGTGAGCAACGTGTAGGAGAGAAATCACAGGCAAGTTTTGAACATGGAGATTGGAAACCCTCATGAGGAGAGAGATTCAGTGAGGCCGGTTGACTTGTCGTGTGACAAGCATTAGGGTTGTTTATTGAGAATCCACAGAACCTGCTTTGGTCACATCTGTCATTTACTTTGAAGTGTGGTGTGTCTATCCATACTTCACCAGTTGGTTCACATATACTGCATGCTTCTCCTGAATATTAGACTCTAAAATACATGTGGTCAATAGTTTTATCTGTCCAGATTTGAATGTAAAGACATTGCTGATGTGAAAGGAAAGTGAATGTTTGAATCTTTTTCTCATCTTTGTACTGATACTTATCCAGCCTTTTTCTGTGGTATAATATAGTTCATTATTTTTGTTTAATAAGTGTTTTATTCTTTGGCAAAGTTCATCAGCAGATTCCTGTGAATGTGTTCGATAACTTTCCTCTATGGTTGGTTAAAAGAAGGATAAAAGTTAGGATCTAACAAGCCAGGTTTAACTCTGGCATTTGACTTGTCCAATAGTAACATCATCTGGGATCGTAACAGGGGGCAATGGATTGTGGCAGTTTTAGTGTGTATCAAACATTCCTGAGATGTAATAGTGACCTGTGGAGATGCAGAATATGATCAGCAGCCAGTGAAGCTAAAGCGCTGCCATCTCCGTGACTGTGTCTTGAGTTGCCTTACCATGTTTTAAGTGGTACAGGGTACTCCTTTGGTTCAATATGATTAGGCAGCAATAATGACTATTTTTTCCTATGGAAAGTGCATGATGGGCCATCAGTTCCAGCGCAAGCAGGCAGTTGGACAACAATTAGAGATTGTTCACTCACCTGACTGCTCAGTGTCGTCACTGCCAAGTGTAGCAACCCCATCATTTTTTTTCCTTACAAAAGGATCAATTTTCCAGCCTGCATTTTATTGGCAATCGAGTCATCTGATCCATACCAGGCTGGCCTCCTTGCTTGAGTCCTGGAGCATCCCTATGCCATCCCCCCACTTCCCAAACCCCAATTCCAGAATGAAAATTGTGCCACCTGGAGTGATTTTTCCCACTTTGAATTTGCAAAGTGAGGGATATTTGTGATACTGTGCTCCCAAACAGGATGAAAAACTCAGTCCTGTGTATCTGATGGCCAGATCTTCCATTCAAGATCACAAACCATATTTTTGATGCATGCTGATCTTACATAGATATTTCAGGGCAGAGTTCCAGTGGAGGATCCTTTACATCCAAGCCAGTCGAATAAACCTTGTAAGGATCAGTGCACAGAAGCCCTATTCCATGGCAAAGGCTATCCTATTCCAGCAATTAAAGAGTTTTAATTTCCCAAAGCAATGGTGAGAAACTAAGTGGATAAGTGGGTAGGATGTATGTGGGTAGATTTGTGGGTGAATGGTGGCAATTGTAGAGTGATAGGTGAGTGAGTTGGGTAGGTCAACAGTTAGATAATTGGGTGAATTGACTGGGTGGACTCATCCACTGGGTAGATGAGTGGGGGTTAGTCAAGTCATAGGGAGGGTGTGAGTGACAAGAGTTCTGTTACATAGCTACTTAGGTGTTAGACTAGTTATTTCCTGTCTAACAATTCTTAAGTAATATCTAGTAAATCAGAAATGAATACTTCAGAACTGTCTGACATCTCTGAATTGAATTCAAAGCTGGTGACTTTTTGGAGGGTCTCAAGGAAGAGCAGAATTCATCGCATCATAAAATCCCTACAGTGAAGAAGGTAGCCTGCACTGACTCACTGACACAGCAACCCACCCAGGCCCTATTCCCGTAATCCCACTAATCCCCTTAACCCACATGACCTAGGGCACTAAAGGACAATTTTAGTATAGCAATCAACCTACCTGCACATCTTTGGGCTGTGGGAGAAAACAGAAACACCCGAAGGAAACCCACGCAGACACAGGGAGAATGTGCAAACTCCACAATGAAAGTCATCCAGTGAACCCTGGTACTGTGAGGCCAGAATTGTCCATCAAAAGTTCAAACTTCCAAAGCAATTCCAACAGGATTCTTATGTTGGGGTTTCCAACATGGTCCCTTTCTACTTGTTCCAGGGAGCACTGTGTTTCTGACTATCTGAAACAGGAAGACCTGGACCCTTGTGTTTAGTGTTCCATAGAAGTTTCTTTGTTGTAGTCTCAAGCTTCAAAGGTGCATGCTGGTCTTCCTTTATATTGCACATTTCAGTATCGTATTAGGCCAAGAAAACACAAGTTCATTTCAAGGCTCGTGCCTGTCAGATCTCAACCAGCTTGAACATTATGTGACTGTAGTCTCCTAGACAACAGTACATGAAAAGGTTGTGAGGAAGATTGAAGATAGAGTGATTCTTCTTATATATATAGATCAGAGAACGCAGCAAGGTTCATTGGAAGAGTGTCATGCTGGGCAGCAACAGAATAAATGAAGATGGACAGTGCAAATGGGGGAAGTTGCAAACTGTTGGGCACTGCTGGAGAGATATCAAGGACATAGCTTGTGTTTGATCTGTCTTTATTTCATCCATTTATAACCTGCTGATTACCGAACGTGTCATTTGTGTTCCTCTGCGATAGAGATCATATGGGATGCTGAAAACATAACCACCCATCTTACCAGTTTGTCATGTAAAGTACATGGCATGTTGATTTCTAAACCCAATGATTCCACTAAAGCTTTTGCACTCAACTATTCTAACCTCAAATTAAATAGATGACAAGATACAATTTTTTTGCTGGAAATGTTATATATTCAGTTCTCTATGATTCTCTCAGGCTAATTTAGCATAATCAGCATTCGAAATGTCAGGGTAAATTTTTACAAATGTTGGTTAAAACTGCACAGAAATGAAGGAAAAGTTCTGAAAATGTTTAAATTATTTTCTAAGTGTGGAAGTGTGAGTGATGGAAGGTTCATTTGCCCTCAGTTGTGTCTCAAGGTTGCAGCATTATTTTGCATTTTCTCCCATATCATCTCTCATTGTTCTCCACTGAAGTATATTTGCATTCATTTGTTTTTCTGGCCACCAATCTTTATTAGAACTTGCTTCATCAAATTCCTTTATACACTTACTGCTCCATCATGCTAAACGTATGAATGATTTCAGACAAATGGGAATTTTATCCTGTTTAGTTATTTATCCATTGGCCATACTTTGTTCTCAACTACAATGACAATGATGGCAATGTCTACATGAGAAAAAATGGATTTTACATTTTTTGGTACTTTTTTCTGAAGATCAATGTTGTTCAAATAGGATTTAAGGCTACAAGTTGCAAGAGTAAGTTGTTTGCAATTTCATCCCAGCTCAGACTTATGAAAATACATACAAATAGATTCTCAAAATTTTTGAAGCAGGAACTTCCAATTACATGGCATCTCTGATGATCTCTTGAAGTCCCAAAGCTTCTATCAATAAAGTATTTTTGCAGTGCAGCCACTGTAGGGCGATCTTCACAGAGCAAGATCCCATAAATGATGTGATAAATGATCAGATAACCTGTTTTTCCATCCGAGATTGGCTGAGTAACAATATTAGCCAGGGCACTAGAAAATCTTCCCTGCTCTTCTCTAAGTTGTGACATGTTATACATTTATCTGACTGCTTATCCAACATCCAGTATTGAATGAACAGACATTTTGAACAGTTAAATATTGGGAAGACCAAAGACATTGTTTTAGTTCTCAGTTCTAAACCTATTCCTTCGCAATCAACTCCATCACTCTCCCGAGCAACAGTCTGAGTTTAAACCAGTCAAGTCTCAATGTTAGTGTCACGCTTGATTCCGAAGTAGGCTTCCAACCTCATATTCATGCCACCGTGATCAACACCTCTTTCCACCTTTGTAACATCACCTGACTACTAGGTCATCTGCTACTGAAACTCTCATTCTTGCATTCATTACCTTGAGACTTGACTGTTCCAATGCACTCCTCCCTAATCTCCCACATTCTACCCCCCATAAACTTGAAGTCATCCAAAAGCTTGAGGTCATCCAGAGCTGCTGTGTCTTAACTTGCAGCAAGTCATATTATCTCTAAGTTCACAGACTTACATTTGTTAGTCAAACAAAGCCATGACTTAATTCAGATCCTTACTTGTATGCCACTCCCCCAGCCCCATGGCTTTCCTTATCTTTGTGATCTCCTCCAGCCCCACAACTCTCTGAGATGCCTGTGCTCTTCTAAATTCTGGGCTTCTGTAAATTCACAATTATAGTCACTCCACCATTGGCGGCTGTGTCTTCAGTTGCCTGGGCCTCGAGCCCTGAAATTCCCTCCCTACATCTCGCTACTTAGCTTTCTCCCTTTCAGACATTTCTTAAAACATAGCTGTTTGACCAAATATTTGATTATCTGATCTACATTCCCTTGTGTGACTCAATGTCATATTTCATTTTATAAAGCTTCTGTGAAGACCACATTTTATTATGTTAAAGTTACTATCTAAATATAAATTGTTGTAGTCTAATGTTTCATGAGATTAGATGGTATTTCATCGAAAAGGTGCTTCATATTTAAACAATGGCTAAGCAATTGTTCAGTATTGAGGTGAGTAGCAGTGTGGCTTACGTGATTAAGTACTGCAGTAGAGATTGAACCAAGGATCTTCTGACTCAACAGATAGGCCTGATTTCAGATGATGTATTGCATACGAACGTATGAATTACAAACAGGTATCTGCCACTCAGCCCCTCGAGCCTGCCCTGCCATTCAATAAGATCATGGCTGATCTGATTATAACCTCAACCCTGCATTCCTACCTGCACCCGATAACCTTTCACCCTTTGCTTATCAAGAATTCATCTACATCTTCCTTAAAAATATTCACTACCTTTTAAGGAAGAGTTACAAAGACTCAAAACCCTCTGAGAGATAGAATAAATTCTTCTCATTTCTGTCTTAAATGAGCAAACTCTTTTTAAACTGTTATCCCTAGTTCTAGATTCTCCCACAAGAGGAAACATTCTCTCCACATCCATCCTAGCAAGGCCATTCATATCTTACATGTTTCAATCAAGTTGTCTCTTATTCTTCTAAACTCCATTTGGTACAAGCCTAGCTTGTCTAACCTATCCTCATGAGGCAACCCACCACTTCCAGGTATTAGTTTAGTAAATCTTCTCTGAACTGCTTCCAACTTAATTACATCCTTCCTTTAATAATGAGATCAGCACTACACATAGTACTCCAGATGTGGCCTCACTGATGCCCTGTACAACTGAAGCATAATCTCCCTACTTTTGTAATCATTTCCCTCAACAATAAACAAAATTTTATTCGCTTTCCTGATTACTTGCTGGGGATTTGCAAGCAAACATTTTGTGATTAATACATTAGGACACCTAGGTTCCTCTCCATCTAAGAGGTCTGCAATTTTGCACCATTTAAATAGCATGCTTCTTTCATTCCTTTTGTCAAAATGGACAATTTCACATTTCCCCACATAATACTCCATTTGCTAGTTCTTTGCCCACTCATTTGACCTTACTATACCCCCTTGTAGCTTCCTATGTCCACTTCACAAGTTACTTTCCTACCTTTTTTGTGTCATTAGCAAGTTTAGGGCAAACATACCTTCTATCTTCTATCTTTAGAGCAGTTTAAACTAATATGCCAGGGGGATGGGAACCCATGTAAGGAGTCTGAGAAATGGGGAGAAAGGACAAAATGTGGGGAGAATGTTCCAACTACATCAAAAATCGGATAAAGTGAAAAGGAAGGAAAACTCAGGAGATATTATTAATGTAAGTGTTAGAATTCAAAAAGAATTCTAGCATAAGAGCACTTTATCTGAATGCTCATAGCATTCGAAACAAGGTGAATGAGTTGACGGTACAAATCGGGTGCGAGTGAGTATGATTTGGTAGCCATTACAGAGACATGGTTGCAGGATGATCATGACTAGGAATTAAATATCCAGGGATATCAGACTGTTTGGAGGGACTGAGAGGAAGGTGTTACTCTGATATTTAAGGATGACATCAGGGCGGTAACGAGAGATGATATAGGTTCAATGGAAAATAAGGTTGAATCCATTTGGATGGAAATTAGAAACCGTACGAAGAAAAAGTCACTAATAGGTGTAATCTATAGGCCGCCAAATAATGACATCATGGTGGGGTGAGAAATAAACAAAGAAATAACTGACGCATGACAAAATGGTACAGCAATTATCATGGGGGATTTTAATCTACATATCAATTGGTCAAACCAAGTTGGTCAAGGCAGCCTTGAGGAGGAGTTCATAGAATGTATCCACGATAGCTTCCTTGAACAGTACATAATAGAACCTATGAGGGAGCAAGCTATTCTAGACCTGGTCCTGTGTAATGAGGCCGGAATAATTAATGATTTTGCAATCACGGATCCCCTTGGAAGAAGTGATTACAGTATACTTGAATTTAAAATACAGATAGAGGATGAGAAGGTAAAATCCAATATCAGTGTCCTGTGCTTAAACAAAGGAGACTACAAAGAGATGAACGAGGAGTTGGCTAAGGTAGACTGGGAGCAAAAACTTTGTGGTGGGACAATTGAGGAACAGTGGAGGACTTTCAAAGCAATCTTTCATGCAGCAAACTTATATTCCAGTGATAAGTGTAGACAAAGAGATAATCAGCCATGCATATCTAAGGAAATAAAGGAGGCTATCAAATTGAAAGAAAATGCATACAAAGTGGCAAAGATTAGTGGGAACCTAGAGGATTGGGAAATCTTTAAATGTTAGCAGAAAGCCAGAAAAAAAGCTGTAAATGAAAGTAAGATGAATTATGAGAGTAAACTAGCTCAGAATATAAAAACAGATAGCAAAAATTTCTACCAATATATAAAAGAAAAAAGAGGGGCTAGGTAAACATTGGTCCTTTAGAGCCTGAGAATGGGGCTATAATAACTGGAAATGAGAAAACGGCTGAGGCAATGAACAGATATTTTGTGTTGGTCTTCATAGTGGAAGATACAAATAACATGCCAAAAATTGATGGTAGGAAGATTATGGCAGGTGAGAACTTAGAAACTATCATTATCACGAAAGAGGTAGTGTTGGGCAAGTTAATGGGGGCTAAAGGCAGACAAGTCTCCTGGTCCTGATGGAATGCATCCCAGGGTACTAAACGAGATGGCAGGAGAAATAACAAATGTACTAGTGGTAATTTACCAGAATTCGCTGGACTCTGGGATGGTTCCCGCAGATTGGAAAATAGCAAATATAAAGGCACAGTTTAAGAAAGGAGGTAGACAAGAGGCGGTAACTATAAGCTGGTTAGCTTAACTTCTGTAGTAGGGAAAATGCTTAAATCTATCATCAAAGAAGTAATAGCGAGACATCTGGATATAAATTATCCCATTGGTAAGACACAGCATGGGTTCATGAAGGGAGGGTCATGTTTGACTAATTTGGTAGAAATCTTTGAGAATATTACATATGCAGTGGACAGTGGAGAATCTGTGGATGTAGTGTATCTGGATTTTCAGAAGGCATTTGACAAGGTGCCACACCAAAGACTGCTGCATAAGATAAAGGTGTACGACGTATTAGCATGAATAGAGGATTAGTTAACTAACAGAAAGCAAACAGTGAGGGTAAATGGGTGTTTTTCTGGTTGGCGATCAGTGACTATTGGTGTGCCTCAGGGATCAGTGTTGGGACATATGATTTACATAGATGATTTGGAGTTGGGGATCAAGTGTAGTATGTCAAAATTCACAGATACACTAAGATGGGTGGCAGAGCAAAGTGTGCAGAGGATGCTGAAAGTCTGCAAAGGGATATAGATAGTTTAAGTGAGGGTCTGGCAGTTGGAGTACAATGTTGGGAAATGTGAGGTCATCCATTTTGGTTGGAATAACAGCAAAATGAAACATTATTTAAATGGTAAAAAATAGCCGCATGCAGCTGTGCAGGGTGTCCTTATGCAGGAATCTCAAAGAGTTGGTTTGCAGGCAAATGGAATTTTGTTCTTTATTGCTAGAGGGGTGGAGTTTAGAAACAGCGAAATTATGTTGCAGCTGTATAAGGTGCTAGTGAGGCCACACCTGGAGTACTGTGTATAGTTTTGGTCTCCTTACTTGAGAAAGGATATACTGGCACTGGAGGGGATGCAGAGGAGATTCACTAGGTTGATTCAGGAGCTGAGAGGGTCATCTTATGAGGAAAGACTGAGTAGACTGGGGCTTTAGCCATTGGAATTCAGAAGAATGAGGGGAGATCTTATAGAAATATACAAGAGTATGAAGGTAATAGATAAGATAGAATCAGGGAAGTTGTTCCCACTGGCCGGTGAAACTAGAACTAGGGGGCATAGCCTCAAAATAAGGGGAAGCAGATTTAGGACTGAGTTGAGGAGGAACTTCTTCAAACAAAGGGTTGTGAATCTGTGGAATTCCCTGCCCAGTGAAGCAGTTGAGGCTACCTCATTGAATGTTTTTAAGGCAAGGATAGATACATTTTTGAACAGTAAAGAAATTAAGGTTTATGGTGAGCGGGCAGGTAACTGGAGCCGAGTCCACAAAGAGATTAGCATGATCTTATTGAATGACAGAGCAGGCTCAAGGGGTCAGTTGGCCTACTCCTGCTCCTAGTTCTTATGTTCTTATCCCTTCATCCAAGTTATTTATATGAATTGTAGCAAGTTGAGGGGCAAATTTCTCCCAAAACATTTCTAATGATGTCCTCAGCTGCAAAACTGATGAGATTGCCATTGGGTAGTTTGATGCGAATCAGTTCAACCACACTTAGAACTTTTTTTATAGTCTGGGGAGACTCTCATTGAATTTACCCACACATTGAATATTTTTGGAGTGGGAACTTAAAGACACCAATAAGGCTGGCTTCTCAGAGATCAGGGTGCTCTTTTGTGCCCCAATCTCAAGAAAACCCTCCACACGTTCCTCCTCTTACTCACTAGCAAAGACCACCTCATCCACTTACTGGCATCAGGCTGTTCCCCCCACAATGGATATTTAAATATGCTAATCTGGTTCATGCCCTCACTGGATGTGAACCAGATTATGCTGGGGAACAGGGGCTGAGAGAATCTCAAATGGAGTTCTAGCTGGCACGAAATGCGCTAAGGCTACTCCCCTGTGATTTTTCTGCCCGAGCTTGATTTGCGCATGAGCGTGCAGGGCCAGAGAATCGCCGCTAAGGCTCGAGCACTGATCCCTTATGCAAACTACGTGTTATATTGTGCCAACCAGAAAATGACACATTTGTATCTACTCTCTGTTCACTGTTAGTTAGCCAATATTCTACCCATGCCTACATGGTACACCTTACACCATGAGCTGTTATTTTGCACAATTCGCTTTTGACGTGGCACCTTATCAAATCATGGCAATGTGAATAATCATAGCTGGAAAGAAAGCTTTTGCATAAGACAATAATGCTCACTGGCTTGAATACATATATCAACATAAAAGTTTCATTATTAGTGTCACAAATAGGCTGACAATAACATTGCAATGAAGTATATGTTGCATTATCCATGTGTATTTGTGCAAAAGAATTATTTGTGTTTATTTCTATTTTAATACAGAAATAACAGTTTTAATGTATGCAGTTTTCAATATTGGATAAAACTCAGTTGAGTTTTTCAGCACTAAGTGAACGACATAGTTAATATGAAAACGAAGCATGGTTAAAAATGGAAAATTACATCTGTCAGTTGGGCCACGGGAGACAAGCTGTCACTGCTCTGATTCCTGCTCGCTATTCCCGCACTGCTAATGCAACCACTTCCAAATTAATGATTTTGTTATTGCAATTACCTTTACAGCATCTGAGCTACATATCTTCGTAACATACAAGAACTACATTGTCGTTTGGAGGCCGGCAAGCCTTACATTGTGAACACAGAGTAAAATAGGATATGTTTAACATTAATAAACCTCTATGAGACCTGAAACTAAATTAACATACTAAATCATAGAATCATAGAATCACTATAGTATTGAAGGAGGCCATTCAGCCCATCAAGCCTGCATTGACAACAGTCCCACCCAGGGCCCACCCCATAACCTCATGTATTTATCCTATTAATCATCCTGACACTAAGGGGCAATTTAGCAAGGACATCTTTGGAATGTGGAAGGAAACCAGCTCACCCAGAGGAAACCCACACAGACACGGGAGAATGTGCAAATTCCACAGAGACAGTTACCCAAGGCTGGAAGTGAACCTGGGTCCCTGGCAGCAGCAGTGCTAATCACTGTGTTACTGTGCTGGTCCTAATGTATGGACTAAGATCCTGAAAAATATTGATCAACATACTTATACAAAGGTCAAATAGATAAATTTCTCTGTATTTATTGGATGATACAGAGCTGCATGTAGACTGAGATGATCTATTGCAATAAATATATATATGTACGTATGTCTAATATAACCCAATAAAAATAGTTGCTACATAGTTACTGGAACTAGGGCAACAATTGGCAATCTGAGCTTTTATCATGTCAATCCATAGGCATTAGACGTGTTTCATTATGTGGCACTTTCGTCTCTGAGTTAGAAGATTGTGGCTTCAAGTTTCCCCAGCTCCCTGGAAGCTGTTCAGAGGCAGCCCCAGGGCTAACAAGTGCCAAGACAGGCTGTTTAAGAGGGCTATCTCAGTGCTTTGGAATTTCGTCCCAGTCGTACTAAAAGCAGTTAGACTGCTAGCGCTCACCCCTTACACCTGCTCACCCCCCACCCACTCTCCATGCCCATCCATGCTCAACAACCCCCCCATAGCCTCTGTACCTTCAATGTCACTTTATTCTCCATGAAGCACCTTCCATGCCTCCTCATACCATCCATGCCAACCTATGCCTCTGTCTCCATCCCTCCATGACCCCTTAGCCATTTTTCTGCACACTTATGTGTACTTTTAATAATCGAAAAGGATCGCTAATGTCTCCAAAAGGATTCTTAATCTCTCCAAAGAACTCAGCCTTTTGGCCTTTTCTTTAAATTTTAAAGCTCATAAATCATGTTTCAGAAACTTTGGTGATGAAAATTACAGCTGGATACAGGCAGCTGCACTTTTAAATATACCTTTGTCTCCGTAAATTGCAGATTTAGAAATATATCTCACTCCTGTTCATCCCTATCAAAAAATGGTGAATGTTAGATATGGGGGTAGAGCTTCTCAGCCCAATAATTTTGTGTTAACGTGACAATTGTGCTCCGATCTCCAAGTGTGCTGCATACAAGAGTACATAGGGCACTGGGAATCTATTACCTCTCCACTATTTCCCAATTGCACCTCCTCCCCCAATCACCACACCCGATTGCGTCCTTCCACCAATTTCCCGATTACAGCCCCCGATCATGGACACCCTTCTCTGGATGATCGCCACTTTCAAATCCCCCCACACCCTCCCGGCCAATCAGCGCCCCACAATCCCCGAAACAGAGTATGCAGCTCCACAGTCCCTGTCTCCCCTTAGGCTCCACTCCTTGGCACTGCTCTGTGCTCAGTGGGCACTGCCAGCATGCTCAGTGGGCATTGCCAGGGTGCCAGGCTGGCAACGCCAAGGTGCCCGGTGAGCAGTGGCAGGATGCAAGTTTGTCACTGCCAGGGTCCCAGGCTGGCACTGCCCAGCATTGCCTCCAACCACACAGAGGGCTTCAGTGGCCTCTGATTCTCACCATTGAGGCCATGAAGGCAAGTTAGCCTGGCCACCATAATGGGAAACTCACCACATTCCAACCATCACGAGGGGACTTAGTCTCAAAGTAGGAGAATCCCGCAACCTTTCTGGCTGCAACAGTTTTATGAAGAGGGAATGCTAGCCAATTTAGTGTGATTTTAACCCTTGCACACTGTGATTTAATCTGATCTAATAAAAATAATAAAACCACTTCAAATTAGACACACACACCAAAATGTTACAGAGTTGGAAGATAGATCAAGTGATAATTAAATGCCTATTAAAGATTAAAATTAAATGATGCTTATAGCTTAATGGCTTAGGTTGACCTAGGCAGGGCCTAGTGGTTCTGTTGGTTTTGATGAGGTTATTTTAAAGATGTGGAAGGACCATTTAGCTGTTCTTCAGAGACTTCTATTATCTGTGTCACATGGACAGTTAAGTGACAGACAATGTTCATTGTTGAAGAGGGTGAACAAGGCCACACAGACATCTTGCATTTGGATGTCTTTTCCGCTTCTATCTCTGGTCTGGAAAAAAATGCCTGCTTAAGCATAAAAAAGTTGTGTTGGAGTTGCAGTTTCATATCACTGGATGTGGCTTCAAGCCTTTTTAAAATCCAATTTGTGGTTTCCAGGCAGTTAATTCATAAAGTCATTTTTTCTAAAGCATGTCTTCATAACAGTTCGGTGATAGTTCAAGTTTCCACTGAAAGTGACTTCCTTTATTACATATGTAAAATCTTCCGTGAACTTGCACAGTTGCACAGCATTAGGAAAGTAATAATCTGAACAGCACAACCGGCAGAAACTTACAATGCCAAACTTGGGGGGCGTATGGTTAGTTTGGTGAACAGGTCCTGATCTGAGGGAATTGAATGAGCACAAAAGAACACAGAAACTCAAGCATGAGTGTATTTCAGCATCATTTATGCTACATTGGTTCGACTGACTTCATCCAATTTGCCTTGATATCACTGGTCCAAAGGAATGGAAACTCTACCCCATGCACACTGAGGGCTGGAGTAGTGCCACTAGTAATTTGGTCATTTTTGGTAGCTAAAACAATGATCATTAAAGACTAATTTTGCAATGTAATAATGTGATTGTACTAATTAATGCAGTTTTTTATCCATTATGATTAGGAATATATTCTAGCAATTGAAGGCATGGCATTTGGCCGAACAATATAAAATAACATGGTATGAAAAATGCACAAGCAGAAGCAATGCCACTCCCTTATTCCCATGGATGCTATTCATTTTGTTTCTATGAAAATGCCAGCTACATTATGGATGTTATATCGTATTACTCAATCATTTGTATATGGAAATACTAGTGGAAAATCTTTAAGCAGTTCACTGAACCACAAAGAATGATGGTGTGCGCAACTGTAAAAATAACATTTCAAACCTGTTTCCAGAGGTAAAAGTTGGAAAAATAAACTCAGTACTTTGTTTCCCTTGCATATTAAGCTACCTATTTATATAGTCATGACAGCTGCTGGTGTCACATCAGTTGCTGTGAGTTTGCAACATGTTGGGATCTGCTGTAACACTAATTAACACGTAACAAACACTAAAGTACATGATTTATTTTTGTACTTATCAAAGTGGTGCTGACTCAGGAGTAGCCAAAAGATCCCACCATTTGCTTTCCTAGCCATTGGAACAAATGTTTTGCCTTCATTAGATGCCCTGCAGAGATCAGCTGCAATTAGTATTACAGTAAGTCAGTGTTGTCAAATAATGTACTACTGTAGATAGTGTGCACACTAATGACATAGCTGCAAATGACCTAACCTGCTTTCTCTTATATTTTTATGTACAAACCACCTTTTGTCTAACATTCTGGCTTCCAGACTGACTAAATTGGACTATATGCTGTTCCTTTATTATCTATGAAGTGGAAATGTTGGGTTGGACTAGGGTGGGCACAGCAAGAAGTCTAATGACATCAGGTTAAAGTCCAACATGCTTATTTGGAATCACAAGCTGTTGGAGTGCTGCTCCTTCATCCGATGAGTAAAGAGATAGATTTCACAAACACAGCATATATAAACAAAGGACAATTGCATGATCATTGCAAGACAATTCCAACCATTATCTTGCAATTAAGTCTTTGTCTATATATGCTGTGTTAGTGAAATTTATCTCTCCACTCACCTGACAAAGGAGCAGCACTCCAAAAGCTCATAATTCCAAACAAACCTGTTGGACTTTAACCTGGTGTTGTGTCTTACTGTGCCTTTATTGTCTAATTTAATGTATTATTTTAAAATGTGCTGGATCTTGCATGGTAATATTCAGAATATATGTATCAAAAAGCTAGCACTGGCTCAAAAGAAACACATCCTAAACCATAAATTACTGCAACTCTTCAATCTTCAGCATACTAAAATATATACATTTGTTTGCACACTTCATTTTACAATGTCTGTTTTGCAAGTGACTGACTCGTTGGGATATCTCTCATTGGTATAAAGAAATTAAAGCATACAATATTTAATGAACCTAGATTCTTGAGCAATATTTTTCTTTTTGAATGGATTTTGAGTGCAAACTGAGTAAAATATCTCAAAGACACAGATTAAATATTTGCTCCAAAAATCCCTTTGAAACTTGACAGTCAGTCCATCACATCGAAATAGCATCTGAGTCTGGTTAATATCGCTCTCAGTTCACTTACCACAATTTTCATTCCAAACTTGTACCAAATCATTAGTGCTTAAAGCCGAAATTGCTTTGTGGAAACTCCTTTACATTGTCTGCATTTATCGCCTGTTTGGCTTGCTGCAGGATCTGTGAATACTTCTATTGCCCTGTTTATTCAGTTCTGAAGAATTTACAGTTGTTAACTGTGAACATGGAATTCCCAACAGGAATCTCAATTCTAAGACTCTGCAAAGAAGGCTATTGAAGAAATGGAGGAAGTAATATTGAATGGAAAAATGGTGAGAGGCAGTAGAAAAACATACATTCTTGCCATGCATATATCCATTGACTGGAACTTACAGCTCAAGAAAGTCAGTCTTAGAATTTTCAGGGTGTTACTGACTCAGAAAGCTGAACTTTCTGCGTGAGGCTATTGGTGTGGAGTCAGTAGTGGAGGTGAGATGTGTAGGGAAGTGGGGGTGAGGGGGGAGGAAGCCACCCCAGTAAGGGGTGTCCACCATTGGGCACAGGGTGCTTGAGACTCCTGAAACAAGGCTCTACTTGGAGCTTTGGCACAGCAAGCAGGCCCCAGGAAGGTGGAGAAAACACCTCAAGGACTCTTTAAAAGCCTCCTTGAAAAAGTGCAGCATCAGCACTGATAGCTGAGAATTTCTGGCCCAAGTCCACTTGAAGTGGAGAAAAGGCATTTGGGAAGGAACTGAACACCTCGAGTATCATTGTCAAGAGCAAGCTGAAGCCAAGCGTTGACAGCGAAAGGAATGCATATCAACCCGGGCACCTCACCCACCTGCTCCTCTAGCCACCATCTGCTTAACCTGTGGCAGAGACTATAGGTCATGCATTGGACTCCTCAGTCACATGAGAACCTATTTTTAGTGTGGAAGCAAGTCATCATCGACTCTGAGGGACTGAGAGAAAGGAAAAGAAGCCAGAGTGCTTGAACAGGAGAGACTCCTCGTCCCACACCCATGAGCCCATAGTCAGGCCATCTTGACAACTTAGTTACATGGCTTAGACTCCCTCCTTCCACTAGTTACATCCCAATGTCAGGTGGCAAGAGGAGGTTCTTGTGTCGCCATTGATTGCCAACCAAGATACCTAAAAATATAATGAAACATTATTTTCAGCAAGCAATCCTTCTTTTCAAAGAGTGCATGGGTGAGATTCTGAGTCTGCAGTTTGGCAGGTTGGAGAAGGCACATGCACAGTAGGAAGTAACTACAGACTGAAACTAACTTGATATCGGCATTAAGTGAGTTTAAGGTCAGCCACAGTCAGACATATTGCTGACAGGAGCAGATCCTTCAGCCTAACATCAGTGATTTTATGTGGGGTCAGCAAATTAGTGCCAATTATCATAAACGGTTTGGACACATCTGAAGGGCAAGTTACCTTATTCCCTGCCAGGTTCCATAGTGCCATTGAGTCCAATTATTTAGCAATTTGCTGGAGCACTGAGCAGGCGGTCCAACATCATCTAGTTAAGCTAGAGGTAGTGCGGAGTCATTGGAATAGTAATCCAGAGACTTAGGGCAAGATCAAGGTATCTGGGTTCAAATCCCACCATGGTGGATGGTAAAATTTGAATTCAATAAATACAATGCAAATCATTGTTAACTGTTGTAAAAATCCATCTGGTTCACTGATGTCCTTTAGGGAAGGAAATCTGCCACCCTTACTTGGTTTACATGTGATTCCGGATCCACAACAATGTTGTTGACTCTTAAATGCCTTCTCAAGGGCAGTTGGGAGTGGGCAATAAATGTTGGCCCAGCGAGTGATGCCTATATCCTGTGAAATGAATTATAAAAAGCAGCCAAAGCAAAAGGAGTGTCCACTTTGGGAGGATTGTCAGCAGTTTTTTTCTTCACAGCCTCATGCTAGATGCAACAGAGTGGACGAGCCACAGGGCAGCACATAGAAAGAGATGATATCCAGGATCTGTAGTCAGCCTCTTCAACCTCTCTGAACAGCAATGCCTTCAAAGGCTATCCTCTCAGAGCAGATGGCCACAGCCCTCTCTGAGAAGAACTTCAAAGGTCAACTGGAGCAGGTGATCACCCATTGGTGGTCAAGATGACCATGGCCCTCAATTCCTTTGTGTCCAGTTCATTCTAGGGATAAGATGTAGAAACAGGCAGGATCTCACAATCAAAAGAATCATAACAACTAAGAGCAGGAGTAGGCAATTTAGCATCTCCAGTCTGCTCTGCCATTTGATACGATCATGGCTGATCTCATCTCGGCCTCAACTCCACTTTCCTGACCATTCACTATAGCCCTTCAAACCCTTACTAATTAAAATTCTGCCCATCTTTTCCTTAAATTTACCCAATGGTCTGGCGTCCTCCTTCAATCTGGTTTATTGCACTCACTGCTTCCAATGCGGTCTACTCGACATCAGAGAGACCAAACATAGACTAGGTGACCGCTTTGCTAAACACCTTTGGTCTGTCTGCAACAGGACCCAGGCTTTCCTGTCGCTTGCCGCTTCAACACACCACCCAGCTTTCCTGCCCACAGATCCATCGTCAGCCTTTTGCAATGTTCTAGTGAGCCCCAACACAAACTGGAGGAACTGCAACTCATCTTTCAACTAGACATTTTATAGCCTTCTGATCTGAACATTGCGTTCGACAACTTCAGAGCATGACTTCTCTTTTCCACCTTCACCCCATTTCCATATGTTTCATATCATTCTGTTTCTTCTTTTCACCTCATTCATCCATTTTTACCATCCTTCTTTCTCTCTTCCCCTTTCCCCTTCCCGCTCTCCTCCTTGCCACCCGCCCTTCCTTCAGGCCAACTGCCTTAACAATCTGTACCTCTGTTCTGCCATTCACACATTCTGATCTCTTAATGGACACTTTTACCACCTTTCTCAGCCCTCTTTATCCCTACTTACATTCTCTTTGTCCTTTTACAACACTTCCCACCCTCATAGTATAAATCTTTTCTGACTCTCTTTGCCCTGACGAAGGGTCATCCAGGCTCGAAATGTTGGCTCTATTCTCTCTCCTCCCGAGATTTTCCAGCATTTTCTGTTTCTGTTTTGACTCTGAAGCCTGCTTCCTGCCAGACTCGCCATGCCGTCCGCCTGTTGCCAAACTCCTTGGGCTGGTTGGGAGAATTCCATCCCATGTAAATGAGCAGGCATCAGAAAGATGGGTCCCCTCCCTGCATTTCATCCCCGTTCATCACACTTTGTAATCTCCAGGCTTGTTTTCGGAAGAATCCTGATTTAGCCCATGGATGTTTAAATATGTGTTTAATGGATTTGCAGAAAAAGAGGAGTAAAGACAAAAATCTGGAAATAATTGGACATTACAATGGAACAAATTAACAAAATGAACAAATTAAGATGGGCAAAACGGCCTCACTCATCTTTTAACTTCTGATCCCATTCTGTTAAATATTTTATTTCTGATTCTTAAGAATGCAGTGGTAAACAAGAATGAATCATCCATTTGTGTTTTTCTCCAACATTCTCCTGATCTTTAATTGCATTTATTTTGTTTTGCTAGAATTAGCAAACAAAGTTGTCAGTCACATATTGGAGTTCCATCTGTTGTTAAATAACAAATTTTATTCAGCATGTACAAAAAAACCTCTTTGTCGGCTTTCTTCGCAAAGATAACAGACTGGATTTTACGGACTCACTCATCCTGAAACCGTAAAATCCCGCCCAAGGCAACAGACCTTCCCATGGTCTGCCACTCACCCGCTCCGATTCCTGTGGTGGGCAGGATGATACAATTGTGGCCATTGATGCAGTTATTTTATACATGGTTTGCATACCTGTTATCATGTTTATGATTAATTTTGCACCTAGTAAGTTCAATTGCAATGATGACTGTGCGGTGTAATGATGAATTTCAATACAATTACGTTATCGAGGCGTGAGCTGGAGTTATTATCTGCCTCGCAACCTACCCCTACAAGATTTGAACTACTCATCTCTGAGTGAAAGAAATTATTTCAGCTCCATATTTAGCTGCAATCACATTAGCTGATAGTGTTCCGCTTGATTATTGTAAGTGATCATTCATGTTAAAGCAAATGGAAGAAGCCCTTCACTTTCAGGAGCGAATAAGTGGATTGGTGTCATCGTTAGTCAGCTTCTGAAAGATGACTGAAAGAAGAATGGAAATTATTAACATTTACGGAATAATGTTTATTGGCAATGTCCACCTGCCACTTGGACACTCTTGGCGCCGCAGAATTTGCTTTAAAAGACTTAGCCAGAATGGGGATATTTTTCATGATGCTCCCTCAAGCACTGCACTGCAGGCCAGTTCTTTGATTTCCACTGAAGTACTTAGCAGAAGTTGCCTTATCTCTAGTGGCAGCTGTCACTTCACTTATGTTCGCACCCGTATATTTGTGTCACCCGTGTCTACCACAATGTGAAGCTGCTTAATTCTTGATGTTTTTCCCAAATATGTCTAAAGCCTGAGTGTAGAAAAAGGGAATTCTGTCACAGCTCTTCTGGTCTGTTTTTGATGAAGTTGATGCCTATCAGGTTTAATTTTATTTTCAAACTATGGTACACAAGTAAAAGAACAAAGAAGCTCGTAAGGAAAGTAAATCTTCACGAGATATATTCAGGTTGTTGGGGCACAGTATTATCACTCTCAGGCATTCAAGAACCTCTTTCTTTCTTTTGAATTGAAGCAGCTGAACATTAAAAACTCTTTCTAAATGTATTAAATAGGATTCATTTTTTTAACAGCTGTGTTTGACCAAAAACTGGAAAGACATCCATATTAGAATATTGTGTAAAAAAAATTACCTCGACAGACAGCGTCATCTGCATATGTAAAGAAGTTTGAATTTAGACAATAGGACAATTTTGCAAGATATGTTTTCGAGATTAGAAAGAACCACTTGGAACACAACAACATGATGCATTGGGAGCTGTGAGCTTTGAAAAGGTCACCATGGAGTCTGCAGCAGTTGCGATGTGTTCTTGAAGATAATGCCTGTAATGGCTGATTTTGGGAAGTGGTGAGTAAAGTCCATGAGGGGACAATAATTGGGCATTTTGTTTTAATATGGCGATCATATCTTGCAGTACCAATTCTGCATTGTCTCCTCAACCTTTGACAGACCAGCAGAAAAGAAGGAAAATTACTCATCTGCATTACTTCATTAGAGAATTGGAATTCCCTTCAACCAGAGAGGTGTTTTTCCGATTGAAGTGAAGTTTGAAAGTTTATTTATTAGTGTCACAAGTAGACTTACATGAAGTTACTGTGAAAATCCCCTAGTCACTACACTCTGGTGCCTGTAAGGATACACTGAGGGAGCATGGCCAATGCACCTCATCAGCACATCTTTCAGACAGTGGGAGGAAACCAGACCATCCGGAGGAAACCCATGGAGACACAGGAAGAGCATGCAGTCTCTGCACAGATAGTCACCCAAGGCTGAAATTAAACCCAAGTTCTTGGTGCTGTGAAGCAGCAGTGCTAACCATTGTGTCACCATGCCACCCTAATCTGGCAACTTGAAAGAGCACTTCGAATCCAATCATTATTTACCACACACAAGGGTTAAGTTTATAAACTCTATTAACACTGGCACTATTTTAGTGCTAACTAGTACTCTCTGTGATTGAGCTTCAATTTAGCATTGCTTGTGTTGTAATGTTGTATGCTACTAGATTAAAATATACTGTATAAGTAGCTAAATATATTTCAAGTTTGGATTTTAAGTTTTGATTTCAAAAATCAGTTTAATTGAAATCCATATTTTGAATGTGCTGCTACATGCACTATTTCAACTGTTTGTTTTGATTTCCCTAACAAAAGTAATCTGGGTACTGCTGTTATATAGATGCAGACTTGATCTTCCTGTTTGGTATCTCATTTAGCAATCAGCAATTCAAGACGTTTGGAGAGACGTAGATGACTAAAATAGATTTATTCAAGAGAATATAAATTCAACTTGAGCCTTTTTCTTGTGCACAATGGCAACACAGTTGCAACATATGACCCTGGAAAGGTCATGCACAAGAAAACTTTCAATTATATGATGCCATTCATGACCAAAGAATGTCTCAGAGCACTTTACAACCAATAAAGTATCTTTTAAAGTGTGTCATCACTGTTGTTATGTAATAGGCACTTGACAAAGGTCAGAAAGTGCGGAATCAGGAAGAAGTGGAATAGATAATAAGTTGGCAATAACATAGGGGAAAAAATGAGTATACGTGAAAGTTAGTTACTCAGATTGGAAAATAGTGTGAAGAGATCTTCCACAAAGCACTAGGACCATTGTAGAACCGCTGTTGTTCACAATTTGTACAAACAATTTGGCATTGGCAAACAAATTTCTGGATGACACCAAATTGAGAGGTATAGTTAATGCAGAGGCTGACTGAAACAAAATACAGGAAGGCATTGATAATGTCTGTATAATTGACAAATTGATTGCAATACAGATAGGTGTGAGAGAGTATTTATAGGGCACATATTCCTGGAAAGTAATTGCCTAATTGGGTTAAAGGAAGGTGGAGAATCGCACAATACATGAAATCACAAAAGTAGTGACACAGGTTAATGAGGTCATAACAATGCAAACAGAATATTGAGGTTCATTTCTAAAGGGACAAAGTTGAAAAGAAAAGCTGTATAGAACCTTGGTTGGACCACATGCATTTTTACAAATAGTTCTGATCACTATTTCATAATGTTACCCATGGGGAAATTGTAAACCAAAATAACCAAATTTATTTACTGACCTCCAAACATAGGAAGTACTCAAGATTCCACATTTTGTAACTTTTACTTGGGCATGAATCAGAATCAGCTTAAATTAAACATGGATTAACTGGAAAATGATACTTCAACTGAAAAGGTAAATTTCACATTAAGCCGTCAACATGAAAAAGATGCATCTTGTACAACCATAGCATCCACATCATTCCCTGTGTAAATATGGCATTATATATTTACAAGGTTTTATGTATTTTGGGGCATTGCCGTAAGGGAAGACGTCATGTGATCTCTGGTTTGGGGTGACTTGTTGGGATCCCTCTAGAGTGGGCAGTCAACATTTGGAGTGTGGAGTGACTGGACCTAATAAAGAGCTGTGATAACGCAGAGCATTTTTGTGAGGAGAAAAAGCAAACGAGTGTCAGAAAGTGGTCAGTTTATTCTGTTTGGCAGGAAAAGTGACAGGAAGTATTGCAGCTGATTGCAAGTTTTTACACCCTGGAATAGTTCAGAGATGCTAAAGAGCTAGGTGTTTTCCCTGAAGTGACTCAGGATGTTAGTTGGTCAGCTGAAAAGGAAATTTGGAATATTACACCATCTGGACTGTTGTGACCTGGGGGAGAAAGTCATTCCTGATGATGGCGGTACCCATGAAACTCAAAGCTGAAACCTGTTGTTGGATAGGATGCCTGATGTGGAGTAGTTATTGTGCCTCAGCACAACTGGATTTAACACAAAGTTTCACAACATGCTTTTTTTATTCACAGAGTAGGTCAGGAGTCCCATCCAACAACAGGTTTCAGCTTTGAGTTTCATGGGTACCGCCATCATCAGGAATGACTTTCTCCCTCAGGTCACAACAGTCCAGATGGTGTAATATTCCAAATTTCCTTTTCAGCTGACCAACTAACATCCTGAGTCACTTCAGGGAAAACACCTAGCTCTTTAGCATCTCTGAACTATTCCAGGGTGTAAAAACTTGCAACCAGCTGCAATACTTCCTGTCACCTTTCCTGCCAAACAGAATAAACTGACCACTTTCTGACACTCATTTGCTTTTCCTCCTCACAAAAATTCTCTACGTTCCTCTTTGTATCTCTGTCTGCTTTTCCTTTGATTTTGCACCTCCAGTTACTCTGCTCATGGCATCTTTCTTTTCCTTCCTGTGAGTATGACTTCCAGGTCAAAGGTCACCAGTTGAGGGACCAGTTTTTCTTATTATCCAAGAAAGGTACAATTGATTCCTTTACAAATGAGTTAAACCCTTAGCAAGTTATTTTTAAACATTCTTAAGAATATTTACAGATGCCATAGATATCTTAAAGAAATTACAAATTCTACTCACTGCAAAGATTCTTTGTCAAAGGTCATCACAAAATTATAAAGGCAAGTAGAGGCACTAGGAAAGGTACGTGAAAGATTTACTGGAAAAATACCAGAACTGAGAGGAGAGGAGAAATTGAACAGGGTGGGAATTTTTTCTCTGGAAAAGAGAATATTGAAGGGTGACCTCATGGAGATCTTGAAGATAATTAAAATGTTTGATAACATAGAGATAGGAAATATATTTACCACTTTCAGAAAAGGTCAGAACAAACAACCACAAATAAAAGGTAGCCACTAATAAATCCAGAAAGGAATTCAGGAGAAACTTCTTTAACCAGAGAGTGTTTCGAACATGGGATTCATCATCACAAGGAGCAATTGAAATGACTAACAGAGGTGCATTTAGGAGTGAAGTTAGGAAAATATGGGAGGAAAATGAGTAGAAAAATCTGTTGGTGATGTTAGGCAAAGAAGGGTGGGAAGACGTCTGTGTGAAGCATTAACACTGGCATGGACTTGTTGAGGTGAAAGGATCATTTCAATGTTGTAAACATTTTATACTATTTTGCAAGATGGCAGCATGAAGCCTGAGTAAATTCACTGTTGAGCTTCATTTGCACAAACTGGTGATGGACATCTCGCCTATGCAGTTGGCCTTTTAGTACCATAGTAAGATTAGCCAGCAAGAATGCCAAATCAGTATGGAAGCTGGTCATAGAATCATAGAATCCCTACAGTACAGAAGGAGACCATTTGGCTGATCAAGTCTGTGCTGACCACAATCCCATCCAGGCCCTATTCCCGTAACCCCACACGGTTGCCTTGCTAACCCACCTGACACTTGGGTTAATTTTAGCTTGGCCAATCAACCTAACACACACATCTTTGGTGTGTGGGAGGAAACCAGAGCACCTAGAGGAAACACACACAGACATGGGGAGAATGTGCAGACTCCGCACAGACAGTGACCAGAGGCCAGGAATCGAACCCAGGTCCTTGATGCTGTGAGGCAGCAATACTAACCACTGAGCCACCATGCTGCCCCAGCTGCCACGCCTACCCCAGCCTCCGTGCTGCCCCAGCTTTTGTGCCGCCCCAACCACCGTGCTGCCCCAACCACCGTGTCACTGTTCCGCTCCAACCACTGTGCCACCATGCTGCCCCAAACAACGTGTCGCCCCCCCCCCCAACTACTGTGTCACATGCTGCCCCAACTGCAGTGCCACCCCAGCCACTGTGCCTCCCCAACCACCATGCCACCCCAACCACTGTGCCACCTTGTCACCCAAATCACATGCCACCCCAAACATAGTGCTGCCCCAACCACCATGCCACTGTGCCACCCCAACCACTGTGCCATCCCATGGTCTTGGGAATACTATCCTGCAGAGCCAAGAGAAATTCATTTACTCCACCTGGCTCCACACAGGTGAAATCATTCACAATTGTCCTTACCTTTTTACATCAGTCTGCAGGTATTTCTAAGGAAATTTGGCATGTCCACTATGACTCTCACCAACTTTTACAGAGGCACCATAGAAAGCATTCTTTCTGGTTGTATCACAGCCTGGTATGGCCCCTGCTCTGTCCAAAATGGAAAGAAACTACAGAGGGTCATGAAGTCCAGTCCATCATTCAAACCAGCCTCCCACCAATTGACTCTGTCTACACTTCCCACTGCCTTGGAAAAGCAGCCAGCAGAATCAAGGACCCCAAGCACTCCGGACACACTCTCTTCCACCTTCTTCTCTCGGGAAAAAGGTCTAAAAGTTTGATGACATGTACCAACTGACTTAAGAACAGCTTCTTCCCTGCTGCTGTCAGACTTTTGCATAGACTTACCTGGCATTAAGTTGATCTTTCTCTACTCCCTAGCAATGACTGCAACACTACATTCTGCACTCTCTCATTTCCTTCTTGATGTACGATATGCTTTGTCTGTATAGCACACAAGAAACAATACTTTTCACTGTATACTAATACATGTGTCAATAAATCATATCAAATCAAATTTAAGGATTACCAGTTAGGCTGTTAAAGATGTCGAGCAGATGGATGGAGCACACACAATGCAAGCTCAATCCACTTAATAATCTTTTTTGATTTGATCTCTAAGATTGTGAAGTTGGCGTGTTTTCTCAGGCATGGGACCTAAAATTTATCCCAATGATAATTTAACACTTTGAAGACAGATGAGTGTTTTTCTTTCATTCATGAACGATAGACATCTCCGGCAAGGCTGGCATTCACAGTGCATTCCTAATGGCACTTGAAATAGTGAAGATGCATTGCCTATTTGAACAATTGCAAGTAGGGAAATATAATGATCAATTGCTGTCCAGCTTGTTTGTGATCTATTGTAACTCAAGTTCTATAGACTTTAATGATGCCATATGGATTCTTCAAACTGCCTTACTGTGGCAGAATTGACTGGTCTGTTTAAACTTGCTGCTGATATCAAGATTTGGGAACAAATTTTTTAAAATGTTGTTATCTTGGGAGAGTTTTGAACCAGTTGTGCAAAATTGTTTCTTCTTAGAAAGAGGCAAGTTATTGATTGAATGCAGAAAATGTCTGCTCAGTGATGAGAGTTGTTATCAAAGTTATTGAGGAATAAAAAACAGAAAATGCTGGCAAGACTCAACAGGTGTGGCAGCATCTGTGGAGAGAGAAACAGAATTAACACTTAACCAACCTGTGTCCCTTTGCATCCTCTTCACAATTTAATATCCCACCTATATTTGTGTCATCTACAAATTTACCAACAATACTTTCAGTTCTTTTATTCAAATCATTGATATATATTGTAAAAAGTTGACTGATCCATGAGGCACACCATGGGCCTGATTTTACCATTTTGATTCTAAGTGCTGAAGCTGGGTGCAATTCAGATCCAACTTGAAAACCTGTTCTCAGGCACCCCCATAGGCACTGAGCCTGGAAAAAAAATTGCCAGTCTGAATCGCACTGTAGGCAGGGCTTATCATGCCCGAAACACTGCAGCTCTGACCGGAGCTTTGAACAGCGCATGCGCACTGAGAAAAAATTTGAAAAAACACTCCCGGGCCGCAAAAAGCAGATAGAGCGGCTTAGGAGCAAAAAACAGGAGCAATGGCCCCCACAGATATTGCCCCACCCCCACAACTGCCCCCCTTATCCATCCACCTTCCCCCACTACCCAGACCAATCACGATGCCTTGCCTCCTTCCTCCCCACCGACTGCCCACAGAACGGCAGCATTTCCACCCCCGCCCCCCCGAGATCCATCTGGCCTCTCCTCCCCCCACAGAATGATTGGATCTCTCCCAAAGAATGATCGGGTCTCCTCCCTCCAGAGAAGATCAGTCATCTCCCCATCACCCTGCCACTCCCCTGAGGATGATCGGCCCTCCCTCCCCCCACAAAAGAACCAGACAATGATCGCCTCCGTCAGCCCTCCCCACCCTCCCCCACCCCCACCAGAGATACATCTGAACTGTCTCATCCTCCCTCCCCCCTTCCTCACCAGGGAATGGTCTGACCTACCTCCTTCCCTCCTCCCACCACTGATCTGAGTTAGAGAGCTTTTGGAATCTCTGAACTTACCTCTTCAGAAGCTGGAGCGCCCGAAACAGACCTTTGCCCAGCATGCCTGTTTCGCGCCAAATCTGAACATGCGACCGTTATGATAAACGGGGAAATGCTGGTAAAGTTTGGCAGGCAGACCATTAGTTCAATTTAAATGCATGCAAATGCATTTAAATTGCCATTACGCCCATTCGGGCGTGAATTGAATCACAGTCATTTTCGGACTTTGACAAAGTGGAATTGACATGTTCTCTCTGACAATAAATACCATTCCTTTCAGTCTTCCTGAATTATTACATTGGAGACAAGAAACAACTAATGTTTCAGATAACCTTGCCTTTCGACAAACCTGGTTAGACAGTAATGGGAAGATTTGAAAATGCTGGAACATTGGAACCATATAATGTAGGTATGAAGGATTGACCCCAGTACGCCAAAAGAATGAAATACTTCTTCCAGGCAAATAGGATAGAAGGGCTCAACTGCAAAAAGTCATCCTCCTGACCGCTTGTGGGGTCCCAACTTCCAGCATCATAAAAAGTTAAACCTACCCCAAGTTCAAATTTTTTTACTGATGATAGTGAACCACTATAACCCCAAACTATTTGTTATATTCTGGTGCTATAGGCTTCACATGGCAAATAGACTTTCAGGGGAACCAGGTATGGAATTCTTGACAAGAAAGCAAAATTGATAGAATACTGTGAGTTCAGGTCAGCAGTTCCACAAACATTAAGGGATATCTTCGTATGTGGAAATAATAACATAGTGACCTAAAGGAAGCTACAACTGAGCCAAATCTGGACACTAAGAAAGCCATAGGACTGACCCTTTCCCACAAAAACAGAGAAAGGAGACAAGGAGTTCTAGGGATCCATAGATGGTACCAACTTCAGCCTTGGGCGACTCCCATACCACATAACCAAGTACCAGCAGATAACACTTGGGTCTCCCATTTGTTGTCAAAGAAGGACGATTGGATGAAGAGGCCATGAGATTCCAAACAGGACAAGTCAATATAGTGAGGAGTGCATCCATTGCTGTACTTGCACTCATAGGATCCACCCCAGACAAGGCTATACAAACAGGCAAAATACACATTGCCCAGAATGGAGGACAAAGGCACCTCAAGACAAGGCTTTGTAAATAAATCAGCCCAAGGATGAGGAATTGATGCAACTAAATTGCATCACTGCAGCCAAGAGTTGTCCCAATCCAGATTTAACTCCAGTAAATGGCCACCTAGGCATGGAGATGGACACATGACGCAATAACTATTATTGGGGAGCACACCTTTAGGTGACTGAATTGGGTATCTTGTCTTTAAGCCTGTGATACACCAAGGCAGATTGTCCATGGACACCCAGGAGTCCTTATTGGGAATGCCTGAAAGGGAAAAGCAAAGGAGAGAAATTCAGAGGTTTTGGCATGGAATGCCAGAGATTAGGCTTTCAGAAGCTGGAGACATAGCCACTAATGATGAAGTGGTTAAAATTGGGGATGTTTAAGAGGCTGATGTCATGCAGGGTTTTGAGGCTGAAGGAGATTTCAGAGATAAGGATGGATCAGTGCATGGAGGGACTTGAAAATGCTGATTGGAATTTTGAATGTAGGCATTTTGAATGTAGGCATTGCTTCAGGAGTGCCCGTGTCACCCACAGGGGTGAAAGGTGAACAGGTGTTGGTGCAGATATGTAGTTAAAAGTACATTGGGGAACAAATATA
The DNA here is from genome assembly GCF_965287045.1 of Carcharhinus amblyrhynchos. Taxonomy (NCBI): domain Eukaryota; kingdom Metazoa; phylum Chordata; class Chondrichthyes; order Carcharhiniformes; family Carcharhinidae; genus Carcharhinus; species Carcharhinus amblyrhynchos. The sequence continues at coordinate 56,608,767 of NC_137333.1, forward strand.
TAACACCAGGACTGCAGACTAGTCCAACCTCAGACAGTTGCCAATAAAAAGTGATGGCGTTGGTAGCAAGGGAGCGGATCTTGTGGTAGGAACCAAAGACATTGGGTGGTATTGACGGTGTCACTTGAGCAAGACTAGACATTTCCTCCTGAGGTCAATGGATATTTTCTTTGTTGGATCCTCGCCCACTTGGATTCCGAGATGGTAGAGTTCCAGCCAACGGCTTCAATATTTGTAATATGTTAGGCAATTTGGAACATTTTTTAAATGTTAAAAGCTCATAAACATAAGCTTTTTATGTAACACAAACATATGTTTTACTTCATAATTAAACTTATCTTTACTTGCAATACGTGACCTGCACCTTGTTGCTGTTGAAGGAACCTGCTCTTACTCTTCTGCTGAAATATTTCTTCTAATCATGACAATTGCTGTATTCTCTACATATAATATTTAAATATGCATGTAAAAGCCAGATCTGCAGCACTGGGGTCCAAGTTCAACCAAGTAGGTTTTAACTGTACATGGCAACCTTAAACTGATATGAAATAACTTGTTTCTGCATTGCAGACACAAAATGGACAGTGCTTAAAATGCTGATTTGGAGCCTGAAAGGTTTGATATGAAAATAACTCGCCTGCATATGCTGATAACATAATTGTATGAATTGTCATGCCTCACTGCCTTGAGATGTTCCATGCACTTATTTTAAGTGCCAACAGTGTAGGATGCCATTAGTTTCTTCAAGCTTTGTTGATATCTAGTTCTGTGCAGTTAAGAGCAAAATGCTTTTGTTTTGATTTGTAGATCGTGGAAATACATTTTTGCACAGCCTGATATAGTCATACCCACCAAATCATACTTTTCAGCCAATGTCCCAACCCTTCCTTCAACATCCCTGGCTGTGTCCTGTCCTTATTAGAGGTCATGGCACAATGGCACACAATTGGGAGGGATTGGCCCCTGAGAGTCTTCAACATTGTTTCCAGATCCCATAAAATCTTATGATATCAGGTCAACATGGGCAAGAAAACCTCTTGCCATTTACAGTCCCAACCACAGCTGCCCTGCCACTCCCCCGCCTTCACTTTCAGACCCCACTGTCCTCTCCTATTCAGCTGATGAATCAATACTCCTCCATATTGAACACCATTGGCATGAAACACTGGAGATAGCATGGGCAAGGAATGCACTGTGGGTGGAGGACTTCAAAGGCCATCACCAAGTATGGCTTGGTAGCAACATTACTGACTGCACTAGCTGGCCGACATGGTTCACAGACTGGGCATGTGCAGGTAGTGAGAAAACCATCATGAGAGTAAAATCTATTGACCTTGTCTAAACCAAACTATCTGTCACAGATTTATCTGTGTATGACATATTTGATAGGAGTGACAACCATACCGTTCTCATGGTGATTACGTCCCATCATCACTCTAAGGGCATTTTCCATTGGATTTTCTGGTGCTACCACAATGATGAATAGGATAGGTTCAAACCAGTTCTAACAAGTAAAACTGTGAATCTGCATCTCTGAGGCAGCAAAAGCCAACACTGAAATATTTACAATCATCTTCAGCCAGAAATGCCAAATGAATGGACCATCTTGGCCTCTTTCCAAAACCCCACTAATATAGTAGTCAGTCTTGGGCCAGTTTGATTCACCACACATGCTATCAAGAAATAAGGAGAAGGGAGCAGGGCATTTAAAAGAGTGCAAAATGGAGAGAGACTAAAATTGGATCGGGGAGTTAGAGGGATACAAAATATAAAAGACAGCACAAAATAACTGAAAAATTAATAAGGAGGTCAAATTTAGAGTATAAGAGGAAGATGGCTAGAAATAAAGGTAGATAGTAGGAGTGCCCATAGAGAATTAAATAAGAAAAGAGGTAAAGTGATTGTTGGTCCTGTGGAAAGTAAGTCTGGGGAAATCATACATGTGAAATAAGGAGATGGCAGATGAACTGAACAGGTATTTTGCCTTCACTGTAGAGAATACAAGTAACCTCCCATAAATCAGGAATTGTCAGGGAGGGAGGAACTCAGGAAAATTACATTCAACAGAGAAGTGATACTGACAAACTTTTGGAGCTATAGGTTTACAAGTCCTGATGGACTTGATCCTAAGGTCTTGAAAGAAATGGCTAATAAGAAATTCATGTGTTGGTTTTATTTCTCAAAATTCATTGGATTTGGGGAAAGCTCCATTAGATTAAAAAATGGCCAATGTAACTCTTTTGTTTTCAAAAAGGGAGGGAGGCAGAAATGGAAAATTATAAGCCTAATCAGGAAAATCTGAGAAGCTCTTACTCAAGATGTTCACACAAGACAGTTAGATGAATTTGGGGTAATCAGGCAGAGTCACCTTTGTTTTGTAAAAGGGGCATCATGACTAACCAATTTATTGGAGTTCTTTGAAGAAGTACCATGTGCTGTGGATAAAAGGGGACTGGTGGATGCACAGTATTTCAGTTTCCTGATGCCATTTGATAGGATGCCACATCAAAAGTTATGTGAAAAATGAAAGCTCATGCAAACATATTGGCATTGACAGATGATTGGCTAGCTAACAGGAAACAGAGAGTAAGAATAAATGAGTCATTTCCTGTTGGCAGGATGTGACAAGTGATGTGCCACAAGGATCAGTGCTAGGTCTTGACTTCTCACAGTTTATATAAATGATTTGTATGATGGGGACGAAAGTATGGTTGCTAAATCTGCTGATGACACAAAGATAGGTGGAAAATAAGTTATGAAGAGGATATAAGGAGCTACACCCAAGCATCCTAATACGACTGATATGTAGACCTCTGACAAAAGATCATCCAAAGTCAAATCATTGGCTCTATTCTCTCCACAGATATTGTCAGACCTGCTGAGTTTCCCCAGCATTTTCTGTCTGTGTTTCAGATTCTAGCATCCGCGGTATTTTGGCTTTACTACAGATCTGTTGATAGGATTAGAAGAGAAAGAGTCAGAGGAGCCTCGCGTGGAGCATAAATACCAGCATGAATCTTCTGACCCAAATGACTTGTGTCTGTGCTGTAAATATTTTATCATATAAACCATAAGAGTTTAGTATTACGAATTGCATACTTTTGCCAGTAATTAGTCACATAGAAATTCCCAAACTGATTATTTGGCAGCCAAGTTCCATGACAGATGTCTGGGACTCTATCTATAAAGAAACAATGTAGAGTAATTAAATGACCAAGAGATGAATTTGATTGAATATATTTTGCTGTGATAAGTCTCTTTTACACGCTTATTGGCAGTCACCAAAATTAATTTTGCATAAGGATTCTGCTCAATTTCAAAGTGCAAGAAATTGTCCAGGGATATTTTGCTGGTTCCTTGACAATCAATATTTAGAGATTTTCACCAGACCGCATCTATGGAGTAGTTCTCACTCATGTGAATAGACATATTCGAATACTGTAGTCATGTCAGAGGGATGACACGTATTAAATTTTCTGTTGTTGTCATTGAAATACTGGACGGAAGGAATGGCACCATTTCATGAGCCTCAACTAAAGCTATGGTGTATGGAGGAGGGGAAGATTTAAATTTGAATTTGCCCTGTTAAAGGCAGCATATGTGAAACAAACAATTGCTCTTCATAACCCCAAAATAATTTTTCCAATTGTATCTGTACTTTCATCATGTCAAATAGACTCTGCTGTTGTAGTTGTCAAAAGTTTGCTGTACCCATCCTGCTACTGCTCTAACACCTCCATTCAGAGAAATGCATCCTGGTGCTGATAAAAACCCCATAGAAGCTGCTGAAATTATTAAAGTGAGATTAATGCTGGAGAATTCTCCATTTTTTAATTCATTTACAGAATGTAGGTTTCGCTGGCTAGGCCAGCATTTATTCCCCATCCCTAGTTGACCTTGGTGGTGAGGTGCGTTCTTAAACTGCTGCACCCCTGAGATGCAGATACACCCATAGTTCTGTAAAGGACAGAGTTCCAAAATTTTGACACTGCAGCTGTGAAGGATTGACATTATATTGCCCTGTTAAGATGGTGAGCAACTGGAAGGGGACTGTGCAGGTGGTGATATTCCCAGGTATCTGCTGCCCTTGTCCTTCTAGATATTAGGAGTTGAGTTTATAAGGTGTTGCCTAAGGAACCTTGGTGAGTTCCTGCAGTGCATCTTGTAAATGATGCACATAGATGGTACACATGGCTGTCACTGTTCAACAGTGGCAGAAGGACTGGATATTTGTGGAAGGAGTAGAAATCAAGTGGGCTTTTTTGATCTGGATGATGTTGAGCTTCATGAGTGTTGTTGGAGCTGCACGCATCCAAGCAAGTGGAGAGAGTTCTATCACACCTGACTTGTGCCTTGTAAATGGACAGACTTTAGAGAGTCAGGAGGTGGGTTACTCGCTAAAGCATTCCTTCCATTTAACCTGTTCTTGTAGCCACAGTATTTAAATGGCTACTCCAGTTCAGTTTCTGGTCAATGGTCACTGCCAAGATGTTGATGGGGGGGAGGTGGGGAAGGAACTCAGTGATAGTAATGCAATTGAATGACAACGGGAGATTGTTAGATTCTCTCTTTTAGAGATGGTCATTGCCTGTCACGTGTGTGGTGCAAGTGGCTTTGGCCACTTGTAAGCCCAAGCCTGGATATTGTCCAGGACTTACTGCATTTAGACATGGGCAGTTTCAGTGTCTGAGGAGTCAGAAATGTTGCTAAATACTCTGCAATCATCAGCAAACATATCCATTTCTGATCTTTTGATGGAACAAAGGTAATTGATGAAGCAGTTGAAGATAGGGTCTGGGACCCTATCCTGAAGAACTCCTGCAGTGATGTCCTGGAACTGAGATGATTGACCTCCAATGAGCACAACCATCTTCCTTTGTGTTAGGTATGACTCCAAGCAGCAAAGTGTTTCCCCCAATTCTTATTGATTCCAATTTTGCGAGGGCACCTTGATGCCAACTCAATCAAAGGGTAGCCAGTGTCACCTCTGGAATTCAGACCTTTTACCTATGCTTGAACCAAAGTTATAACAAGGTCAGGAGTTGAATAACCCTGGCGGATTCCAAACTGTCCGACAGTATGCTGGTGCCGCTTGATAGTATTATTGATAACCTCTCCCATCACTTTACAGATGATTTAGAGTTAGACAATGACAAACTCAAACAGATCCAAAAGCCAAAAATCATAGCTGCAATGTCAATTATATTAAAACATTATAAAATTACCATTTCCTGTGGGAACGCTCAAAACACTGGGCCATGTTTTTCTTTTTGTGATGATTCTGTTGAAGTTAAAAAAAAGTTACATCAATCGAATGTTGGTCAGTGGAGGGAGTTGGTTATTAGGAGTGAAGGAGTAAAGAGAGCCTCACTAAATCTTAAAAAAGTCAAGAATAGTGTTACAATATGTGAGAGTACTGAATAAGAAACATTTTTCTTGTTGGACTTGTATTTGGTGATCATAATGAAGATTACCTGATATCGCACACTAGGGTAAGTAAGAAATGTGCTACTCATACAGCAGCAGCAGGAGGAAAGAATGGCCTAGGAGGGTAGAGAACATGAGCTACCTGACTTGCTACATGCTTTAACCCCAGCAGAGTGTTTATGGCCATCAGACATAGTGGAGGAACATGACATTACCAAACTTAGGTTTAGAGCCTCTCGTACTGAAGTGTACTAACTGAACCACACCTACAGGCACAGTTAATGTATTTACAGGCAATGCAATGTAATTCTGCCCTCAGCTTTTATACCAGGTGCTTTCATGAAACATTTCTGCTGTCAGCCATTTTGTTGGCCTTTGGTTTGATGATATTTTTTTCTCCTCTGCACATTGAGATATTATTTCGAAGTGAATAGACATTCATTTCTATTTTAGTGTGTGTGTATACACTTAATGGTTTAGATTTTGCTGGAGCAGCCCATCTCACCCTTAAGTTCAAAGCCAACTTGTCCTTTGAATGTTGGAAGTGTGAGGTGACGAGGGGATGGGGACGATAACCAGGCTCCTGGGAATACAGAGTGATGGGATCTCCTTAACTAATAAAATTTAAGGATTACAAAAGAAACAGTTAAATGATGTGTAATGAAGTTCTGAAAGACAAGTAAAGGGAGCAAAAGAACAATTCAATATAGAGTTAGAAATAAAAACAGACAAAAAGGTAAGACAAAATAAATGATCAACTTTATTTTTTAAGATCACTAACAGCAGTTTCAAGTGTTCCATTTATTTGCTAAAGAGACTGAGTGACATTGCTGGAACATCAATGACCTCATTTCATGCTATTCACTCTATCAGCTATAACTTTCTGCAGCAAATTTAATTGGTAGTTAATGCACAAATGCAACAATTCTATGATATAGGGAGGCTGAGATTGGACTGCCTTTTCCACAAGGCTAATCAGCAAAATGGTATAAATCATCCAGCAACTTATCGTGATTTACAAGTCATGAGATCAGTCCTTCACATCACAAGTTGCTTAATGATTTACATATTGAAAACTGGCAGGTATCCTGAAACTCACAGTTACTGTAGTAATGAAATCTGGGCCAATATGTCTATGGGTGTTTTATCCTATAATGTACCATTACATCTGATCTTTGACAGGTATGTCTAGTTTTTGTTCCCCAAGTTAAAGGGCAGAGCTGGTGGATGGTTGTGTTACTCTTCAGCCTGTGCAAGACCAACATTTATATCTGTGTAAACATCAGAGTCAGAGCTTCATTTCTTTAGGTGACAGACTCTGTGATTTAAAAAAAACTGTCACTTTGCAAAAATCTGTTACAGCCACAGAGTTGCTGATGTCGTGAAGATCAACTGACTGCTTCTTTGATAGGGTTGTTAGCGGGAACAAAATGTTGAATGCTGGTTTTGACTTGCTGAGGAACGATTGCGGAAACAAAGCATGTCAGAATTATAACTGGTTAATTGGGTAAACATAACTATATAAAATACATATGACTAGGTGTGACTTAGTCCAAGTCATGGATATTCTCTCTCGAGTCTACCTTACGTGCCTTTCAAATCATCATGTGGGTGGTGCTGTTCCTGCAGTCACACACATTAATCTTTTCAACTCTGAACACTTTAATATAACAGCTCAACCCCAAATCTTTGTCCATATTTATTATTACATTTATATTTACATACAACCACATTTCCCCCACCGCATAAGTCCTGACTGTGGTTCAATTTATCAGGAAACTTCATAACTCTATCATTGTGTTCTTGTCAGATTTGAAAGACCAAGGGGTGAATTTTCCCATTCTGCCTGCCACTGGAATCATAGTGGGTGAGGGGCAGACCATGGAAAAGCCCGTTGACCTTGGGAGGGATATTTTGGTTTCAGGGTGGGCGTGGCTGGAAATTTCCATCCAAGTCTCTTTGTGTTGTGTATGTGGTGTCTGTCTCTTTAAGACAGTAAAGGGTCACCTGACATGAAGGACCAATGGAAACTGAGAGTGAGTGTTCACACCAGTGGGTGGAGTCCTCTCTCAGGCAGAATCTTCTGGAAACAAGGTGTAAGTATGTAGAACTTGGGCTGTGCTTCAGGACAGCCTTCGTGCTGCATAAACCTCCTCTACCTAAGTTTCTGTATTCAATAATTACCCTTATGTTCCAATAAGGTCTGAAGTCTCTCTTAATAATTCCAGACACTGGCCATATAAAATATATAACATGTTGAACTTCTTTTTCTTAACTTGATTGGTCTTCAGTGAGAGTTGCAGTATCTGATGCATTGTTGGTTTGAGAGTCAACATCTGATTCTTCCAAATATATAATGGATAACTCTCTTTACGGAATGAAGATAAGATTTTTCCTATTCCCTCTTATCGTGTCTTCTGGAATATATCAAATAGAATCTCTGTTGATTACCATCCCTTTGAACAATGACTCCTCTGCCTTGGTCTCTTATCCATACTTTGTCTCCTTCCTTCAGCCTGATATAGTCCCTCAAGTTATAATTGGAAGCTTGTTGTTTTCTGTTGGACTGCTCCCGGTTTTTAACATTCTGCTGGTCCTAGATTTCTAGCCCATTTCCGGGGTCGGACGGGAAGCTGTGTTTGAGGCTCTCTGCCCATCAGCGGTTCAAATGGTGCTGATCCACATTGCAGTGGAGTAGATATTAAGAATAACATTGGAAAATCCTCTTTCCTCTTTAGGAAGGTTTTGGTATTGTGGATGCCCCTTTCAGCCTCACCATTGGATTGGTGATACTTTGGGGAAATGGTGAGGTGTAGGGATCGTAGTTCTCAGTGAAGTTGTCATTTGGAAATTGCGGGCCATTGTTGCACACTGCTTGATCCAGAATCCCATGTTTGCAACTTCCTTCATAGCCTGAATAACTGACTCATAATGTATCAATATTTCACTTCAATCTACTTGGACATGTAATCAATGATTGTAAGGAAGAATTTCTTATTGTGCATAAAGAGACCCATTTCTAAATGTTCCCAATGATCCAGGAGGGATAATGGGAAGAATGGACTCTTTTCATCTGCCATATGCACTGAACACACATGGCACTGAGAAATCATTCCTTCCAAGGATCTTAATGCTCCCAGCCAAGACACAGCAGCCTGAGTTCATGCTCTGCATTTTTTTTTTGATGCATAAGGGTCCTGCTGCATTCCACCTCAAATCTAGGGCTGGAGTGAAGCCAGAATCACCAACCTCAAATCATACAGCAGCAGATCATCAATTGTGGTAAAGTGCTGCCTTTGAGGTATGTTTTCATTACTGCTCCAACAGACAGACTTTGCTGTGGTCAAATATGTATGCAGCATTAATGAATGTGAATGCAGTCCGCATCCTGCATCTGCTTCTGGCATCTTTGCAGCTTTTTTGGGCTTGCTGACAATTATGCTGCCACAAACTGAGAATAGGATTTCATCTTGTTGAATAGGTGGATATCCTATGGTGCAGGATGATTGATAGAGGCCCTGAACAAGGCGTCCATTGGCGTTATTTCCTTGCCCTGCACGTACACAATTTCCGAGGCAAAGGACATAAACCTCTGGATTCTAGGGGGGCATTCTGGTGAGTTCCGTTTCATTCAGTAATAGTTTGTAATCTGCCTCAATGACTACTTTTAGCCCAATACAAGACAGTAGACATTGTTCATTGAAAGATTTCAGCTGGTGAGTTCATGCCAACTGAAGTAATAAAGGTCCTTAATAAATTAAATTTTTCACCCAAAGGCACCTGCCAAATGCCAATACTGGCATGCAGTTTCAAGTATATAGTATTCTTGGATAGCTTAGTCAAGCTGTCATCCAACAAGGATATTGGGTGAGTTTCACTCACCACAGCCCTGTTGAGTCAACTTCACACAAATGCGATGGGACCACTTTGGTTTAGAATTGGGGACATTGCTGGAGCACCACTCTGTAGGCTTAGTGACAGAAGAACTGATTCCCATCTTGGTCATCTCTTCCAGTTGCAGTTGGACTTGTTTCATGAGTCGATACGGCACATTCCTCGGTGTGAAAAGACGCACAGGTTTAGCATCTTTCCTCAAAGTGTTGCTGCATTCAGTCTTCCCAAACCAGTAAATAGTTACGGAAAGTCCTTGTTAAAGTCAGACCTAGATCCTTATCTTTGTGATGAGATTGAGGTTTACATAGGTTTTTCTACAGGGAAGAGAGATTTTCTGATTGTGAAGTGCACATAATATTTAAAGCAGCTGTTTTCTCTTGCATTGGAGTGCTGGTTGCCACATTCCCTTGACCTGGAGATTGATCTCTCCTGGGTCATTTAAGTGGGTTGGAGTTGGCTCCAGGCATTACGTTACAGTCCTTTATTTGACATAAATATATTCATACTGGGAAAACATTTTTGCTTTTGTTGAGATTTCTCAATTTCATTGATGGTCTTGTGTGTGTGAAGACTCTCTCATTATTCTCTGTATGTATTGAGGTTTTAGTTCTTCACGTTGTTCCGAAATGATGTAATGAGAGATTCTTTTATTTTCAATGTTTTTGGAGTCTATTTTGTTATTCTGTGAAGCAGGCTTGTGGGTCTGAGTGTGCATTAAACAATTTAACTGAACTGAAGACAGATTGTCTGATGTTTGGGACATCAAAGCAGTGTAGATCCTGAAGACATGCATTTTAATGAAGATATGGCCAAGTGGATTTCTGTAAGTGAATAAGAATTGGGTACAAATTTATATCAGGAGATAGGCTACGGCTTGAATTTTTAGTTTTTATTCCAATTCAGTCAAATCAAGTCCAATTCAGAGACTCCAGAAGTTGAGACATTCCTGATCCAAGCTGACAAGACAGGGTTCTCACCTCCTGTCTTGGGCTTGATCAACATGACCCAAGCTGATTGGAGTAGGCATAGCTCCTCCTCCAAGGCTTGATCTCATTTGCATCTTAGCTCTTAACCACTTTTAAAAATTGCTTCAAATGAAACTAAAATAACCTAATGATTTCAACCAAGCACAGCGTGTCAATACTACACTTGATCTTAACCAAAAGGCCAAGATAACATTTATCCATGTTATGCTGCATCTGCTATGCAAATACCCAGTTGTATAATTTTAAATGGGAATTGAAGGAAAAAGTCAGATATAAATAGGGAAAGATTATTACATTGTATTTGACCTGAAAGTGGGGGCAATAGGGAGGATGTGAAAGTTTTTTTATATTTTGGGGAAGTTCAGTTCAAAGTAGTGCTGAGAAAAATGGAATCAAATATGAGAAGTATTTAAGAAGAGATTTTGAGCTTTTTGGGTGATGTCTATGTGAGATCTCCTGGGGTAAAGCTCCATGTTGAGGAAATAGCTGTTAAAGTGCAGTGGTTGGAGCAGACATTCCAGCCAAGCCAGTGAAGTATCTGTCTTTCAGAAAGCAGTGTTTTATTTTTGGAATCTTTTGCAATTCCACAGCAGAGTAGATGTGATATACCTTTATTACAGCAACAGAAGGCTTGCCTTGTGGTAATACTGTAATTTTGTTGTTAAACATAAAAGAGAGAATGGTACCTCAAGAACATTTACATTTGTATCTAACCAAGTGAGGTTCTTTTGAGGAATGTCCTGTTAATCAAATTTTAACGATGAATGGCTACAAGGCATTCTGAAAGGGGAAGGTGAACAGCCAGTGGTCGTGGTAAGCAGCAGTACCAACAAAATGGGTAGAAAAAGGGTTGCTACAGGAACTTAGGGAGTTAGGCAGTAGATTAAAGAGCAGGATTTCTAAGGTTGAAATCTCTGAAATACCTTCAGTGCATGCGCGATTGAGTATAGGGAAAAAAAAGGTAGGTCAGGTGAATGCATGGCTAAAGGGATAATGTAGGAGGGAGGGCTTTAGATTTTTGGATCACTGGGGCAGTTTCTGGGATAGGTGGGACCTGTACAAGCTGGATAAGTTGCACCTGAACTGGAATGGGTTCAGTATCCTTGCTGGGAGGTTTGCTCGTGCTTTTGGGGAGGTTTTAACACTGATAACCATGAACTCCCTAATGTCTGTATCCTCACTCTAACATGCCTGCAACTTTCTCCAAGCAAGACAAAGTCACAACTGCATTAAGGGTGTTCACATGAGATACACCTCTACCATTGGTCTGTGTTATTCAGATCATCACTGCTGATAAGACTGGCATTATCAAAATTAGCAGAGTGATTTAGCCAGGAACATTATATTGTTTATGTACTAATTCTCTTCAAAGTCGTTATGTTGTCAAGGACAGGAAAAGGATTAATTTAAACAACCCTGATTTCCCCTGTGTGGCTTTCCTCTGGCTGCTTTGGTATCCTCCCACAGTCCAAAGATGGGGTTAAGGTAATTGGCCATGCTAAATTTCCCCTTGGTTCCCAAAATATGTATAGGTTATAGAAAATTAGAGGGTTAATATATGGAGCTATGGGGTAAAACTCAGTAAGAGTAGGTGCAGTCTAGATGACTGAATGGTCTACTTCTGCACTGTGGGGATTTTATGATTCTACAATTTATCTTCTTACCCCAACCCCCCCATCCATAAACAGAAATGTGTTTTGATTTCCCCTTCTGTAAGCAGTGGTGTATTTCCCTCAATTTCTCAGTTTTGGTGTGATCCAATTTGTATTAGCAAATCCAAAGTCGATTCAGGGTAAAATCAAAGGCTTAATTTATGTTACGTGCACTCAAAATGCAGGAGGGGTGCCTCTATATAGCCTCAGGTACAGTCCTACGGTAAAAGAGGGATAAGGAAAAGAAAAATGCAAAGCAAGGACCATAAAGAAGATGTGAATTATCATTTCACGTGAGTCCAGAATCAAGTGCAGTGGTGTATTCTTTCCAAGATAACAGGCTGCAGACTGATACTGGGTACTTCACTTTTCCAGTAAAGACTTCCATGATGGGTTGAGCATTTAGAAATAATGGAGGGTCTAGTACAGAAGTTTCAATAGAAACAGCGTAGATGGGGGCAGGCAGTTTAAAACCTGGACAGAGCTCTAGTTCTACTGCTGCTTGGCGAATGGAAGATGGCAATCTGAGCTTTTCAGCTCCACAAGGCAATATTACAGGTTTGAGCAGCTTATTGTGTGGGGTCGGGTGTGGTGGATGGTACTGTTTGGAGAGTTGGAGATGGAACATGTCATGTGACATGGATCCCACTTCTCCATTTTGGTTTAGGCAGGATTTATATTCCTTTGTCCGGATTCTTGAGATGATTAATGTTAGTAAGCTCCACAGAGGTTCCAGGATCATGCACCTGCACAGACTGATCATCTCCATTTCTCCATTGGTCAGGGCCTAGCCTTAAAAATATAAATTGCCTTTATACAATTCTTTTGGCTTTGATCTCTGCAGTCATCGAGATGATAAGGTAACAATAAGATGACAGTTGTTTGGAACACCAAGAAATTTTTGTTTGAGTCACACACAATTGTCCATTTTTAGATTTTATAAATTTCTCATGATGATATACATATATAATAAAAATATAGAATGAGGCCTTAGCCTAGGACACAATGTATTTTGCACGAAAACAGTTTTGCCAAACTTACTGATCTTGACAATGGTTAATTTGTTGCGATCGCACTTAAATCCTGAATGGTAAGGTTATGTGAAAAAAAGTATGTTCCTGCCAATATGTTCATTGCTTACAAGAACACAAAAAAGACATTTAATCCCTTTCAGGAAAAGATAGTAATTTAGCCCAAAGTACTTAGATCTCATTGTAATTGGTATTTCTTAGTGTATCAATAGGATCTCTAAACCTTCAGAAAGATTGCTAAAGTTGAATTGAAGTCAATCATACCAGACTCAGCCATATTCATGGTCAATGTATTTTATTTTCAGATGGCAGATAAAACAATATAAACTTACTGGATGTTACTACACTGGGGAGAAACTACCCAATTGCATGTAGAAATTGTATTTCCTGAGAACAGGTAAGCGATCTACTTTTCTGGAGAATGATTTCTGTTGTAACATGGTGAAAAAGGTTTCCTGCATCAACATTTATGTGTTGTCACTTCTTCTCTTTCAATGTGTTAAGAGGTTGTAATTTCTCTGTTCTCTGTTTAAACTTTTAGGCCTAAACATAGCATAAAAGCTATGGAGAACACCTTACGTTACCATACTGTTTCTGCACGTGTAAAGAGGGTGGTATACAAAATAAATCATTGATCCTGAATTAGACTTTCATTCTACTTTAGCTCCAGTTGTGTGGAAAGCATTTTAAACAGATTATTTACTTTTTTATGGGAACACAAAACATAAGGGCATTTTATATTCATAAGTCATGTCAATATATGATCCACATAGGATCTATTTATTTGAAGGTGACAATGAGTGATTCATCCATCAACAAATATTTTGCAGTTAGATTTTATTGGATTGGTAGCTAAACATTGATGTTTTTCATTGTGATGTCCCAGGCAGATTGAATCCTTAGCAAGGTAATGGAGCCTGTAAATTAGACAACACAAAGGACTGAATTTTGCCACAAGCATGATGATCGTGACTGATTCTGGGTCAAGAACAGGGAAGAGCAAGTGGCAGGACATTGTAGTTTTTCAAAATTGATCAGACAAAATGGCAGGATGAAACATCTCAGCATGCATGCTGTTGTCCCTGTGAAGTTATTAATGATGATGAAATGAGTTCCCCTTGTGGTGTGTCCTGATCAGTTATCATGTATTTGGATTATTGTCTTGCTTTGATCTTTATAACTCCTGACAGTCATAAATAATAGGTTATGAGCAATTGACCTGGAAAGGTACTTCAGAATTCTATAAACAATAATGTCCATTGAAGGACTGTCTGAGAAGTCAATGCATATTTTAAAGTTGTAGTATATGTGAAAGTTTGAAGATGGTTTTCGTTATTATATAGTTGACAATTTTACCAGTAAGAGATCATCCATCCCATTTATGGGGAGGCGATGGCCAACTGGTATTATCCACTAGACTATTAATCCAGAAACTCAGCTAATGTTCTGGAGGACCTGGGTTCGAATCCACCATGGCAGATGGTGGAATTTGAAGTCAATAAAATAAAAATCTGGAATTAAGAATTTACTGATGACCAAGAAACCATTGTCAATTGTCAAAAAAAAAACATCTGGTTCATTAATGTACTTTAGGGGAGGAAGTCTGCCACCCTTCCCTGGTCTGGCCTACATCTGACTCCAGAGCCGCAGCAATGTAGTTGACTCTCAACTGCCCTCCAAGGGCAACAAGGGATGGGCAATAAAAGCTGGCCAGCCAGTGACGCCCATGATCCACAAATGAATAAGAAAACCCCACTCAGATTCTCATGGTTTCTGACATCCAAAAAGGCAGATAAAGATGCAGATCAATTGGTTATCTAAAGTTTTATGCAGGCCTACAAATTGCACAGTTAATGTATTTAATTAACATGCTGGAAAATCTCAACAGGTCTGGCAACATCTGTAAGAAGAGAAAAGAGCTGATGTTTCGAGTCAAAATGACCCTTTATCAAAGCTTTGACAACATTTTTTCTTGTGGTTTTGGCTTCCAGCATCCGCAATAGTTTGCTTTTATTTAATTAACATATTGGGCTTGAATATATGCTGAAAGCAGGCTCATTGCACTCCCTCCTGAATGTTAGGGGATGAACCTACTGCTCCACCCTCTGTTAGATTTAGAAATGTTACCTCGTTTAGCCTCTGGTCAATCAGAGATCCAGTAAGAAGTCTAACAACACCAGGTTGAAGTCCAACCAATTTATTTGATAGTAAACTCACAAGCTTTCGAGGTTTCCCTCTTCGTCAGGCAAATGGAGCATACTGGCCTCAGACAGAGATTATAAAAGCACAGACAGTTTACGAATTACTGATTAGAATGCAAATCTTTACACCTAACCTGCTGTTCAAGTCTTAAACTGGCCAACAATGTGAGTGGAAGGAGCATTGAGCACAGGTTAAAGAGATGTATATTGTCTCCAGACAGTACAGTAAGTGAGGTTTTGCAAACCCAGGCAAGTCACCGGGGTTACAGATAGTGCGACATGAACCCAAGCTCCCTGTTGAGACTGTCCTCGTGTGCGGATCTTGGCTATCAGTCTCTGCTCAGCGACTCTGCGCTGTCGTGTGTTGTGAAGGCCGCCTTGGAGAATGTTTACCCAAAGGTCAGAGGCCGATTGTTGGCCACTTTAAGACTTGAATAGCAGGTTAGGTGTAAAGATTCGCATTCTAATCAGTAATCTGTAAACTGTCTGTGCTGTTATATGCTCTGTCTGAGGCCAGTCCTCTCCATTTACCTGACAAAGAGGTTAACCTCGAAAGCTTGTGTGTTTACTATCAAATAAATCGGTTGGACTTAAACCTGGTGTTGTCAGACTTCTTACTGCGTTTACCCCAGTCCAACGCTGGCATCTCCACATCAATCAGAGATCAGCTTTGTGCTGCTCAGGACCAGTGGCTGCTGCCTGTATTGAAGATGGCCCAGGAGAAGCGGAACCCTGGATGCTCCAAAAGGGTCTTGCCTGGGCTGGGTAAGTAGGTCCCAGAAGTTGGCAAAGTGAGATGGGTGAGAGAAGAGGGTGGTGCAGAGGCTGGGGAGATGTGGTAGTGCATGTAGTACAGGGCAGGGTGGGAGGGTAGATGCTGAGAGGCAAAACTGTGGATGAGTCTCTGAATGACAGAAGTACTTCAGGAGCTAGCCAGGCTATACACTGGGAGCACAGGCCTTTCCCATTGTCCATTAAGTTAGAATGGCAGTGGGATAAGGTCCTTAATTGAGTATTAATTGCCCACCCAAGCTTGGCCTCAATTAGTTCATAGGCAGGCAGCTCACTGACATCTCCCTTGTCACCTGTAAAATTGGGCTGGAGGCAGAGGAAGACCAGTTGGTAGCAGGCATATCTCTGGCACCGCACCCTAATTTATGGATCTACACCTGTTTTCCCACCTATGGGTGGCCCATAAGAGTCAGCCAAGTAATTCCAACATATTCAACAGAAGCATGGGCACATGTCATGGTGCTAATTCATAAATCCATAATTTCCTTAATAGTCCCACCTTTTGTTCTTCACCTGTAATTCAGTCTTCCATATTGACACATGGTTACCATTCCATAAAATGTAGCTCCATGATCTTAAAAGGAACTCGTCCTAAAAACAATAACTTATCCTGCAGCTATCGTCAATTCCTCAAGATTTAACTTACGGCCCCTAAATGCAGCTGAATGCATTGACATTCCTCATATTATCTTTTGTTCATGGTTCAAGTTTTGAAAAGAACAGAGTACTAAATTAACATGCTTTGTCTTCGTCAGTAAATATTAACTTGACATCATGAAGATCTTCGACTCTAAAGTTTTATGATGCTTAATGAAAGACAACTACCTGACAGTGTCACAGTTATTGGCTTTGCACATAAGAACATAAGAAATAGGAGCAGGAGTAGGCCAACTAGCCCTTCGAGCCTGCCCCGCCATTCAATAAGATCATGGCTGATCTGTCGTGGCTCAGTTCCACATTCCCGTCCTCTCCCCAAAACCCTTAATCCCCTCTCTTATCAAAAACCCATCAACCCACGTCTTAAAAATATTTAGCGAGGCAGCCTCCACCACCTCAACGGGCAGAGAATTCCAGAGATTCACCACCCTTTGAGTGAAGAAGTTCCTCCTCAACTCTGTTCTAAACCGCCCCCTGACTTTCTGGCAATTTGCTTCATCTGCTCAATTTAAAACCGGCACCTGGCTTAGGAATGTTCATTTAGCAGCCACTATACCTTTCCAGTTGCTGGTACGTGACAATCTCATGGTACGAAAACATCTGTTTTGAAGATTTCTTTGAAGGGCTTGCAACAGCATACCATTTGTCTGACCCTTGACATCTTGTTTTTGCACATGCTTTTTGTTTGTCTGTCTGATCATAACTTCTTCATGCTGCAAGCAGCTATAATGTTGGCCGTAGCTTCAGCACAATGCACTGGTAATTCACAGTCTTTTGAAATAGATCAATAGATCAGATTGCTATCCAAGATTTCAATCTAGAATTGTCTCAATCTTGCACTGCTTCTGGGAGGTGTTTCTTCAACTCATTCTCCTTTTTTCGCAAAAAGTATTCATTGTGGCACAATGAACTATCATTTATAAGGGTAGAACTGTGAAAGAAAGAGTGATTAATATTAATTAATTCAACTCAGTTAATTTCCAAGATCATGAGTTTCAAACAGTAGATAGTTGACTGAAATGTACCTTTGGAATCAAAGCTAAATGGCAGAACTATTGACTGCATAGCATGTGTTCACAATCTTCCCAATGCATTATACTGCATCAAAGGAGGGAAGACTTTAGAAAGTACTTCACTGGATGTTTTGTACAGCTGAGTGATTTCTGATTCTTACTGGTTGAGTTTTGTTTCTTCTTGGTAATGCAGTTACAAAATTGTTCATTCAAGTAGTTTTTCTCCTGTTGGAAATGCAGAAGATGTCCAACACAAACCCATTTACACTTTATTGCTTATGATAGCACATAATAAGCTAATGCAACTTGTATCTGAACCTTAATGATCACTTCTGAGTTTAAGCAAAAGAAAGAAGTCCAGTATCATACTGAAGGAATGCTAAGGATATCCAAAATTGATGCAAACTTAGGGACTGTCAATTTAAGGTGTGATGTGTGTAACAGTGTTAACCATCACATGTATTTGGACACAAATAAATCACAACACTGGCAAAAGATATAGTATTAAAAAGTTCTTGAACAAATGCCTGTGTGCGTGTGTACATTTCATATGTACGTGTATACGCACATGCATGTGTGTCTGCTATGAGAAGCATCCACCATCCATGATTAACTACAAAAGTTAAAGACACTAGAACACTTAGTGAAAAAGCATAATTGCTCAGAGGTAGGTGGCAGGTCAGAAGATCGGACAGACTATAAAGAACAGCAAAGAAAGGCAAAAGATTCAAAAGGACGGAAAGAATAGGGTACAAAAAAAAAGCTAGCGAGAAATATAAAGACAGACAGTAAGAGTTCCTATAGATATTTAAATAAGAAAAGAGTTAGCAGAACGAGTGTTGGTCCTATAGAAAATAAATCTGCAGAATTATTAATGGAGATAAGGAGATAAGGAGATGGCAGATGTATTGAACAGGTATTTGTATTGAACAGAAATAGTTGTAAATTGGGAAATGAAAGAGAAGGAGGAACTCAGGAAAATTACGACCACCAGGGAAATGGTATTGAGCAAATTGTTGGAGCTGCAGGTTGACAAATTTTCGGGTCCTGATGGACTTCATCCTAGAGTCTTGAAAGTAGTGGCTAGTGAGACAGTTGTTGCTTTAATTTTAATTTTACAGAGCTTCCCAGATTCAGTGAAGATTCCATTAGATTGGGAAATAGCAAATGTAACTCCATTATTCAGAAAGGGATAACAGAAAACTACAGGCCAGATGGCTTAACATCTATCAGAGAGAAAATGTTAGAGGCTATTATTAAAGAAGTTATAGCAGGGCCCTTCAAAAGTTTAAAACAATCAGGGAATGTCAATGTGGTTTTATGAAAGGGAAATTAAGTTAAACCGCTTTATTGGAATTCTTGAAGGACTCACACCTGTGGACAAAGGGGAGAACTGGTAATGTCTGTGCCTCAGGAGTCAGTGTTGGGACCACAACTTTTCACAATAGGGTCCAGAGGAAGTTTACAAAAATGATACCTAGAATGAAAAGCTTATTGTATGAGGAATGGTTGAGGACTCTGGGTCTGTACTCATTGGAGCTTAGATGGCTGAAGGGGGATCTTATTGAAACTTACAGGATACTATGAGGCCTAGATGGAGTGGATGTGGAGAGGATGTTTCCACTAATAAGAAAAACTAGAACCAGAGGGCACAACCTCAGATTAAAGAGACTATCCTTTGAAACAGAAATGAGGAGGAATCTCTTCAGTCAGAGAGTGGTGAATCTGTGGAACCATTTGCCGCAGAAGGCTGTGGAGGCTAGGTCATTGAATGCCTTTAAAACACAGATAAATAGGTTCTTGGTTAGTTAGGGGATCAGGGGTTATAGGGAAAAGGCAGGAGAGTGGGGATGAGAAAAATATCAGCCGTGATTGAATGGCGGACCAGATTTGATTGGTCGAGTGGTCTAATTTTGCTCCTATGTCTTATGGTCTTATGAATATACTGTACTTAGATTTTCAGAAGGCTTTTGATAATTTGCTACATAAAAGGTTGTTGTGGAAAATAAAAGCTCATATAAAAGAGGATAACATATTGGCATGGATAGAAGATTGACTAGCTAACAGGAAACAGAATATTGGAGTGGGAGGGGGGGGATCCAGTTGTTGTGCTCCACATTAGGAGAAACACCATAGGCAAGACTCGGAAAAAGGACATGTTGGAGATTATTGGGGGCTAATTTAAAGAACAGGACCACAAGAGTGATAATCTCTGGATTACTACCTAAGCCATGCACGGACTGGCATAGGGATGAAAAAATTAGGAAGTTAGCATGTATCTAAAGGAGTGGTGTGGGAAAAAGGAGTTCCATATTATGGGACACTGGCATCAGTATTGGAACAGGAGGGACGGTCTTCACCTAAACCAATCTGTAACAAGTGTTCTCGCGGAAAGGATAAATATGGTGGTCACGAGGACTTTAAACTAGCAACTCGGAGGGGGGGAGGGAAGGGTAATGAAATGGTTAATAGGAAGCAAAGCCACAGGTTAGCATGTGGGGAGGAAGTTTCAACTACATGGAAAATTATGAAAAAAATTAGAAGGACAACATAGGGGATGTTATTAATGGAAGTGTTAGGATTTAAAAAGAAGGTATAAAAACTAGCTTAAGGGCACTTTGCATAAATAGCATTTGAAACAAGGTAAATGAATTGACGACACAAATCATCATGAATGAGTATGCTTTAGTGGCCGTTACAGAGACATGGTTGCAGGGTGATCATGACTGGGATTTAAATATCCCAGTGTATCAGACTATTCAAAAGGACAGACAAGAAGGTAAGGGAGGTGATGTCACTCTGATATTTAAGGATGACATCAGGGCGGTAGTGAGAAATGATATAGGTTCTATGGAAAAAAAAGGTTGAATCCATTTGGGTGGAAATTAGAAATAGTAAGGAGAAAGTGTAACTGATAGGTGTAGTCTATAGACTGCCAAATAATAACAGCAAGTTGGGGTGAGCAGTAAACAAAGAAATAACTGATGCATGTAAAAAAGGTACGACAATTGTCATGGGGGATTTTAATCTACATATCAATTGGTCAAACTAGGTCAGTCAAGGCAGTCTTGAGGAGGAGTTCAGAGAATGTATCTGTGACACTTCCCTTGAACAGTATGTAATGGAACCTTCGAGGGAACAAACTATCCTAGATCTGGTCCTGTGTAATGAGACGGGAATAATTAATAATCTTACAGTTAAGGATCCTCTCGGAAAGAGCAATCTCAGAATGACTCCATACAGATGGAGTGTGAGAAGCCAAGTTTCAATACCAGTGTCTTGTGCTTAAACAAAGGAGACTACAATGGAATGAGGGAAGAGTTGGCTAAGGTGGACTAGGAGCAAAATGTTTATGGTGGGACAATTGAGGAACAGTGGAGGACCTTCAAACCAGTTTTTCACAGTGCTCAGCAAAAGTATATACCAGTGATAAGGAGGAGTGTAGAAAAAGGGATAATCAGCCATGGATATCTAAGGAAATAAAGGAGGGTATCAAATTGAAAGATAAAGCATACAAAGTGGCAAAGGTGAGTGGTAGAGCAAAGTATGCAGAGGACATTAAAAGTCTGCAATGGGCAAGAGTCTGCAGTTGGAGAGCAATGCTGGTAAATGTGAGGTCATCCATTTTGGTCAGAATAACAGCAAAATAGACTATTATTTAAGTGGTAAGAAATTGCACAATGTTGCTTTGCAAAGGGACCTGAGTGTCCTTGTGCATGAATCGAAAAAGGTTGGTTTGCAGGTGCAGCAGGTAATTAATGGAATTTTGTCCTTCATTGCAAAAGAGATGGAGTTTAAAAACAGCGAGGTTATGTTGCAGCTGTATTAGATGCTGGCGAGGCCACACCTAGAGTATTGTGCACAGTTTTGGTCTCCTTACTTGAAAAAGGATATACTGACACTGGAGGGGGTGCAGAGGAGATTCACTCAGTTGATTCCGGAGTTGGGAGGATTGGCTTATAAGGATAGAATGAGTAGACCAAGACTATACTCACCAGAATTTAGAAGAATAAGGGGGAATCTTATGGAAACATGTAAAATCATGATGGGAATAGATAAAATAGAAGCATGGAGGTTGTTTTTACTGACAGGTGAAACTAGAACCCAGGGGCATGGCCTCAAAATAAGGGGAAGCAGATTTAGGACTGAGTTGAGGAGGAATTTCTTCGCCCAAAGGGTTGTGAATCTATGGAATTCCCTAACTGTTTTTAAGACAAAGATAGATAGATTTTTGAACAGTAAAGGAATTAAGGGCTCTGGTGAGCTGGCAGGTAAGTGGAGTTGAATCCATGAAAAGATCAGCCATGACCTTATCGAATGGCGGAGCAGACTCGAGGGGCCAGATGGCCTACTCCTGCTCCTATTTCTTGCATTCTGGTGTGGAGAGGTCATAAATTGTTCTTTCTCTGCTTGGTGAGGTGTAATGAGTGGGATCAGTGCTGGGACCTCAAGTATTTACATAAAATACTTGGATGAAGGATAGATGGCATGTTTGCTGAATTTGCTGAGAGGAAAGTAAGTTGTGAAGAGGATGTAATGAGACTACAATGGGACATGGGCTGGTGAAATGAGTGGGCAAAGAGCTGTCAAATGGAGTATAATGTATGTAATTGTGAAATTGTCCATTTTGACAGGAACAATAAAAATAAACATATTATCTAAATGGTGAGAGATGCAGAGCCTTGAGAGTCACAGTGCATGAATCAAAAAGGGCTAGTCTGCAACTACAACAACTATTTTGGAAAGCAAATAAGATGTTATCATTTATTGTGAAGGGAATTAATTACAAAAGTAGGGACTTCATGTTTCAATTGTACAAGGCATTGGTGAGGCCACACCTAAAGTACTGCACAGTATTTGCCTCTATTTAAGAAAATATGTAAATGTGTTAGAAGCTATTCAGAGAAGGATCACTAGACTAATGCCAGAAATGGGAGGGTTGTCTTATGAGGAAAGACTCAACAAGTTAGGCGAGTATTCACAAGAGTTTAGAAGAGTAAGAGGTGAGTTGATTGAAACCTTAGGTCCTGATGAGTCTTGACAGAGTGGATGCAGAGAGGAAGTTTCTTCTTGTAGGAGAATCTAAGATAGGGGGTTCACTATTTAAAAATAAACAGTCACTCATTAAGACAGAGATGAGGAAATTTTTTTCTGAGTGTTATGAAATCTCTCCCTCAAATGGCAGTGGAAGCCGAGTCTTTGAATATTTTTAAAGTAGAAGTAGATAGATTCTTGATTAACAAGGGGGTCAAAGGTTATTGGGGCTAGCAGGAATGTGGAGTAAAGGTTCCAATCAGATTAGCCATGATATTGAATGACTGAGCAGGCTTGAGGGGGCCAAGTGGCCAATTTCTGCTCCTAATTCATATGTTTGCATATCCGATATGATTCTTCACAACCCAGGTGAAATTGTTGCTTGACACCATGGCCAAGGGTTGGACGGCATAACACTGAAACAACTTCAGGATAAACTCTTTTATCCATGTGGTGATTGCCCCTTTAAGGATTAATCTGCAGAGTAAGGGTCACATCACACAGGAACCAATCAGAGAGCAGAATGAGGGGTCATCCTGGTAAGTGCAGCCATCTGTACTCAGAGTCATCTCAGGAACTGATTGCAGCCATGAGGGTGCAAACTTCTGTGTAGTTTTAACCTGTAATTAAATGATTTTTCGCTGAACTGGTAAACAGACATTTTTACATCTGTTGACAAAGGAAAACAAAATGATCTCAAGTCTGAGAGTATCCAGTTCACAGTGAAGTTGAGAAAAGAGTACTTTCCAAGATGCCCCTCCTTGGACAGATGGGTCTATTTGACTTTTCCATGAAGAACTGGACAAAATACATAGAGCACCTTGGGTATTACTTTCAAATGAATGAAATAGGGGACGAGGCAATTCTCCTGAGTGCATGTGGAACCCAAATTTATAATCCGATTCACAGTCTCGCAGCCTCAAGTGCACCCAATTCCAAATCATTCAGTGAGCTCATGGAATTGATGAAGTCATTTCTTCATTATCCATCAGCTTCCTGCCGACATTCCTGTCATCCTTATCCAGACAGCCAAGCTCATCATCTGACCAATTCAGGGAAATCACAACTTAGTGACTGTTCCCCATACATTTTGAGTTTCTGACCTCCATTTAACCTTGATGCCTGGAAGTGAAAATCCTTCCCATTCACTCTTTTGCTCTGTCTTACTGATACTATTCAACTGCTGGATGTTCCCAGCATTTTCACTTTTTATTTCAGATTATCAGCCTCTGCGGTATTTTGTTTTTCCTATCATTGGCTTGTTTTTTTGCTGTGACTCACAAGATTAAGAAATGTGTCTCTCATATCTGTTTTTGTTGGCCGACTATATAATAAGCGGAGGAAGTTTCACGCAATATTTTACAAGAATAAAAATATCCTCCTTAAAAATGCGACATTGCAAGAACAAATGTGAGCAGTTTGAATGTTTCATTTTTTAAAATAATTTTATGCTGAAAATATGGGCCATAAATCTATATTAATCTTATGAACTTTTCTGATAGAAACTGTAATCTGCAGACTCAGTCTGCTGTTTCCACAAGCAAAAGGCACGATCGCAGCCCCAGATTAGGCCAGAATAAAACTGTGCCATGATGATCTGAACACTTGACAGCAAGTCACAAAGGGAACATTTAAAAATGATTAAGGCGAGTCATTCATTAGCACTTAGAAATTGGCATTTGGCTGTCCCTGGGACTATTTATGCAAAATTACAGTATTGAGGCAGTGGTTAAATAGTAAGTGTAACAATTTACAGGATGTTGTACCATGGTAAATCACCATTCTTGAAATCATGCAAGTCAAAACAGGAAATGCAAAGTGAAAAGAATACTGAAGTCAATCAAAGTTCTTTGAGTAATAAGCTCTTTTTAGAAAGGATAAACCTGTCTACTAACATCTATTTTGTAAGAAGTTTACCCACCTGCTTTTTTTTTGTGCCATAAAAGAAACTGTTTACTTTCTCTCTTAATGCTTCAATGACACGTGCAGAAAGGGTCACAGAATAATGGCCAGAGAGGACCACAGTTCACTTACCATAGTTGTATTGCGATATTGGAAGAAAAGTCAATGTATGGGAATAAAATCATCAGCTGCAGTGATAAAGCAGGAAAATAGGACTGAGTGGATGTTGTACAGTGAATTTGCATGGACTGAATGACGACTGCTTCTTTCTACACCATAATAACTCTCTGTGGCTGGAACTCTAAGCACCCCCCCACCCCTATCACAACCGTCCCCCCTTCCCCCCCCCCCCCCCCCCCACACACACACACACACACACACACACACACAGTTGGACTGGGCTGCAGATGAGGAGGACAAAAAAATTGATAAAATTGGGTGGCATTGCAAGGCCCCTGTGTTCATTGCCTACCCAACTCCACTGATAATTTACCAGTGGCAAGTAGATACAACAGGGCCTGTCTGCTCTTGTGTCAATTGAGCCTATTAAGTGGTCTCAAGCCAACACATCTGGTATTTTACCAGTAGTTGGGAGATCCATATATGTATGGAGGCTACTGGGTAAACTCTGCTTGTTGGCTCAGTGACGATTCCAGAGAACCAACAAAAGTCACAGCACAGGAGGAGGCTATTTGGCCCATCTTGTCCATGCCAGCCAGATGCCCCCTCTAATTTCACCCTCCTGCGCCCAGCCCACAGCCCTGTAGCTTACAAAGCTTAAGGTGCAGATCGTGTTTGAGAATCCTGTGCCTGATGAAGGCCCCTCCACTAGTGACCATCTGTCTTGTTTTTCCACCCTTTGGCCTCCAGATCATGGACCTGATTCGACTTACCAGGGCTTGCCTATCAGGCACAGGCAAAACCATCCTCACGTATTTTGCAGTTCAGAATCCATGCTGCTCCTCATGGGGACTGGCTGCAATTCCAGCTGATTGGCCAGCAGCACTTGGAGTTAGGATATCCTGTAGATGGAGGCAGAAGCCACGATCTGAGCCACTTAACAGTCAGACAGCCATAAAATCAGGTCATGACTTCCAGGCCCTGCAGGGAGGTGGATTTGTCTCCAACTTTTCAGCACATGAGCTGCTGCAAAGAATTCTAATGCTCTTATAATCTGAAAGTGCTAACGCTTCTCATGGCTGAAAAGACGTCATGAATTTTAAGCGAGAAACTCAAGCTGTCTATTGATGTTTTATTTCTGAAGAATTGTCGATGGTGAACGTCATGATCCTGCGATTAAATCAGATGATTTGGAGCTCACTGATAAATGGAACCATATATCTTTACAAGCAGTTTCACTCAAATGATTTGGAGAAAATCACAGCTTGTGTAGATTATCACACGATAAAGCTTAATCTTTTTGATTGACTGTCCATAAGGACTTCAATTGTTAATGCAATCCTGGTCTACTGGGAGAATACAAGCACAGAGAAAGCATGATAAAAGCAGTCCATGTGATAATCCATGCAGGCTGATGCTTTACTAACACAAGTATGGATTTATAAACCTTTCTATAAACTTCAGAACATCCAAATCCCATCTTCTTGGATCCTATCTCGCACCAAGTTCCACTCACCTGTCACACCTGCCCTATGCCATTTTCCAGTTTGAGAACACAGTTTTAAATTAGAACAGGACTCTCTCACACCTCCCTAACCAAATAAGGAATTTACAATGTCTGGATCTCATTTATGTAATCTATGTGAGGTAAACCTAGAAAGTACTGTGCAAATTTTAAATAGGCAGTTGACCAATCAAGCCACAGTTATAAAGATGATAATACTGCTAAGCGAAGTCCAAACATGTCCTGCTGCAGTGAAGGACCCTCGGGTAGCTTGCCAGGCTGCTAAATGGCCATCAAACCCCTACAGTTCAAAATTAATGAGAAAACAAGCTTGTGCTTAGTGTAAGTTTCAACTCAGAGCAGATGCTTGTTGATTATGTTCATATAGGCAATGGTAGGACTCCAGTGCAGCGGCACAGATGAATTTGGTAAACAGCTGTTTCCCTGTCCCTGAGATTGATTCACTACGTTATGTAATGTGTCACAAATCTCCAAAAGATTGTAAAATACATGCTTTCTGTAAGCTTGTTCCTTAGCATGGTTATATGTCTTAGCTATTTTCTATGCTTTATATAAATGCCTTCAGAGCTCAAAGTGCAGTTTAGTTCATGTAAAAAAAACTGTAGCTGTGTTTTCACCACAGCTTTAATGGTGCCTTAATTTTCATTGTACGTCAAGTATCAAGACCGTACTTCATTTGGTCTGATGGTTGTTGGGACAATAGGGTGTTAGGGTTCCCTTAGCAGAAGCAGATGATCAAGACTCAACTATTTTCTGTTGAGAAGGCTGCATGAATGGTGGTCCAGGAACTTAAAATGCTGAACCTGATACATGACGTATATTTCTAACTCAAAGGTGTGACTTAAGTCTAACTCAATAGAGTAAAAATCATTCTGATTTGACCCGACTGTGATCTCTGAAACTGTAAAACAGTGCAAGAATGTTTGTGCCATTTGGATACTTCTTCTGCAGTAAGCAATTAAACTGTCACAACTGAGGCCTGAAAGAGGTGGCTAAAATCTTATATCGGCTGTTGTATAGTATGAATTAGCCTGAAACAAGATCCTGCTATGATGCTACTCACAGAATCATGGTGCACAAAATGACCCAGTCACATAGGACAAGGATTGATTACATTGCACTTAATCAAGTAATATCATAACAAAATGGAGAATCTAAAAGGGATTAGGTTATAACTGCTCCCTGGTTGACTACACCTCTAGTTGGTTACTTTAATGGTTAGCAGTGAATTAGGCCAAAATTTGCAAGAGCTTCCAAGCAGAAGTGAGAGAAACTGAACTAGGCAAGGGGAAAGTGTTGACACACTGGATCACATTAGTATGTGTCAGGTAATTGGGCGGGGTGGCGGTGGGTTTGGAGGAATGCGGGGAGAGTTAAATAGAACCAGAATAATTAAAGTATCGAACTTATACTTTAGGATTCTGTACAAATTTACATACAGAAGTCCTGATAAAGTAACTTGAGCAGTTCTCAAATGGTTGTTAGAGGAGTCGTCCTGCTTACATATTAAATTAATGACTTCATAATTAACAACTCAAATTTACTACTGCATGAGCGACAAGGAAAAAGGGAGTGCTGTAAGAAATCTGATTAGCTAGGGATAAATGAGCCACTACAAATTCTTCTTGTCTTCATGGAGTGCAAAATGCAACATTCAAGACTTTGAGGACTATTAGGATTTTGAAGTTTTATTTAAGGAGACACTTTTCTTGATCTTTGCCTCAGGAATGCTGATGTCTAGGTGAATAAACTTAAGCAAATTGAGCAAAGACCAGTCCATTGAGACCTGAGGTCCTTGACCGTCAAGCTGGAATTTCTGAGGTAGTCCAGATGAAGAATTGGATGAGTGGTGGGAAGAAGGGGAGGGGCGCACAGGTGACCATGGACAGTCCTGAAGTTGCAATGTGCATTAGCCTGGTGCAGGGATAGAAAAGAAATGAAGGGGGTGTCTTGGCTTCCCATCTTGATTTTCTATACGTCAGTCTGTCTATTACCCAGACCTGAGACAATCTTGGATCAGGAGGTCAGTGGGAGTTAGCAGGGCATCTTGAGAGAAAAAAGGCGCTAAAGTAGGTTTGTGCTCAATCCCAAGCTGTGTAATAATTTCAGGACTTTGGACCTTCTCGCTGCTGTTATCCAGTGGTAGCCAAGTGTTAGCAGCCTAGTTTACAGCTGGAAGCTCCTCAGGCCTGCAGCTGTGCTCCTGTTTGATACTCCTGTTCTCAGGCACAAGGCCTAAACAAGGTGTATATAATGCTGGACGTCTCCCGCATGGCAGCACTGTGGTTAACACTGCTGCCTCACAGCCCCAGGGACACAGATTCAATTCCGGCCTTGGGTGGCTGTCAGTGTAGGGTGTCTACATTCTTCTCGGTGCCTGTGAGTGTTTCCTCCAGGTGCTCCAGTTTCCTCCCACAGTCCAAAGATGTGCAGTTTAGGTTGATCGGCCATGTTAAATTGCTCCTTAATGTTAGGGGGATTAGCAGGGTAAATATGTGGGGTCAAAGGGATAGGGCCTGGGTGGGATTGTGGTCAGTGCAGACTCAGTAGGCTAAATGGCTTCCTTCAGC
This sequence comes from Carcharhinus amblyrhynchos, assembly GCF_965287045.1. Classification (NCBI taxonomy): domain Eukaryota; kingdom Metazoa; phylum Chordata; class Chondrichthyes; order Carcharhiniformes; family Carcharhinidae; genus Carcharhinus; species Carcharhinus amblyrhynchos. The sequence continues at coordinate 56,637,571 of NC_137333.1, forward strand.
ACTGTAGAGATTCAATGATCACACTGGGACAAAAAAAAAGGCATTCCTGGACAGGAGCAATTGATTAAGGGTGTTTTCTTCAAGACCACTGCGATTCAATGCCAATATACACAGGAGTTGATTAAGTTGGGAATAAAAAAAATGCTGAAATATTTTGAGAGGGCAGTTTGCAGTACAAATATTAAAAAAAACCTTTCTGACATAAAATGGGACATTACAATATTAAAAACACTTCAGCCTCAGTAAACATCCCTTTTGATCAAGTTTTCCTGTAGCTGCCCAATACCTTGTCATATAACTGAATTAAGGGGGTTGTTTCAAAAAAATACTTTATCTGCACTGCCATAATCTTAGATGCAATCATTATGCTTCTCTGGTTTTCTAAAAGATGGACTAATTAACATGAGGCTGCACACAAATGCGGTAGAGCAAAGCGTGCAGAGGACACTGGAAGTCTGCAAAGGGATACAGATAAAGTGAGTGGGCAAGGGTCTGGCAGATGGAGTACAATTTTGGTAAATGTGAGGTCATCCATTTTGGTAGGAATGACAGTAAAATGGACGATTATTTAAATGATAAAATATTGCAGCATGCTGCTGTGCAGAGGGTGTCTTTGTGCATGAATCACAAAAAGTTGGTTTGCAGGGTGCAGCAGGTAATTAAGAAGGCAAATGAAATTTTGTCCCTCATTGCTGGAGGGATGGAGTTTAAAAACAATGAGATTATGTTGCAGCTGTATAAGGTTCTGGTGAGGCCACACCTGGAGTACTGTGTACAGATTTGGTCTCTTTACTTGAGAAAGGATATACTGGCACTAGAGGGGGTGCAGAAGAGATTCACTAGGTTGATTCCAGAGTTGAGAGGGTTGGCTTATGAGGGGAGACTGAGTAGACTGGGGCTATACTCATTGGAATTCAGAAGTGTGAGGGGAGATCTTATAGAAATATATAAGATTATGAAGGGAATAGATAATATGGAAGCAGGGAAGTTGTTTCCACTGGCAGATGCAACTAGAACTGATGGTGGTGGTGGGAGGGCATGGCCTCAAAATAAGGGGAAGCAGATTTAGGACTGAATTGAGAAGGAATTTCTTCACACAAAGGTTTGTGAATTGATGGAATTCCCTGCCCAATGAAGTAGTTGAGGCTACCTCTTTGAATGTTTTTAAGCAAGGATAGATTTTTGAACAGTAAAGGAATTAAGGGTTATGGTGAGCAGGTGGGTAAGTGGAGCTGAGTCCACAAAAAAGTCAGCCAAGATCTTATTGAATGGCGGAGCAGGCCCAAGGGGCCAGATGGCCTACTCCTGCTCCTAGTTCCTGTGTTCTTATGCTCTTATAAATTTGGTTTACAATTGTTAGGCAAATTATAAGTGTCACATTTATTACAGACTCAGCTTACTTGAGATTTGTTCTGTAAACCTTGTGTTGAAAATAACAAACCAAGCTATCTGCAGACCAAAGGTTTTTTTCAGAACCTGATCAGCTCCAATTGTAGAACGGAAACCATGATCCCTGACTGCCCTCTGATAATTTCTTCTGGTACCTTATGATTGTGTGTTTCCCCTTTTTTGCTTCAGTGAACAAGGAACCAGCAGTTTAAGTACCAATCCTCCCCTATGTCATGAAATTGCCCAGGAGAAAGCATCTTCAGCTGTTTACAACTGATTAGGATTACTCACCTGTAATGTGTCTGCTTGCTGGATCTTTGTTTAATTAACTCAAGCAGATTGTATTGACGTTCCATCTAAATTCTAACTTGCCGACCCAACATATAACTGTTCCGTAAATTTAAACTTCTCTTTAAAAATGTTTGTAAAATATCATTTTTGTGATATAAATCATCTAAAAATCCCTTCCTGAAATAAAAATCAAAATGTGGGTGGCATGGTGGCATAATGGTTAGCACCACTGCCTCAGCACCAGGGACCCGGGTTCAATTCCCAGTCTTCAAGCCCACTGCAATTCAATGCCAATCACTGTCTGTATATTGCATATTCTCCCCGTGTCTGCATGGGTTTACTTCAGATGCTGTGGTATCCTCCCACAGTCTAAAGTTGCTCGGGTTAGGTGGATTGGTCATGCTAAATTGCCATTTAGTGTGAAGGGGACCAGCTAGAGTAAATACACAGGGTTATGGGGATAGGGCCTGGATGGGATTGTTGTCAGTGCAGACTTGATGGGCTGAACGGTCTCCTTCTGCACTGTAGGATTCTATGACTCTAAATCCTAAAATGTCACAGAACTTGGAAAGAGCCAAGTCACTTTCCCCCCCTAGTTTACTTATTGTACAATCCATGCAAACCCCATCAATCATAGACTCCACTCCCATGACAAGTTCGTTGGATTGCCCCTCACTAAGAACTCCACAATACTCAATCCTTTAAAAATAAGAAACAAAGCAGCAAATACTATCAACATGCAGATCAAACACTGACCTCAAAGTTGTAGTCATCACTTCAATCGTGCTTATATGGATTGGAGGGCTACGGGGTGCTTAAATTAACAGTAATTTTTAACACAAGTGAATATTTTAACTCCACAATCTATCCTGTAGCATCGTTGCCGAGTAAGTTAATAGCATTTCCAAAATAACTAAGTATCTGACACGCATTCACCTCAATCATTGAATTGTGCATTAGCTTGTAGCATTTTAGCTGAGTATAATAATATTGCATCTGTAGTTCTAGACACTTGGTATCCTACAGAGATTTGGCCATGGGTACCAAAGCCTGCCCACAGAATGTCTCCCATTGTTGCTCCACTCCTCATCCCCATTAGAATTGACCAGCTTCTCCTCAACCTCCTCACCCTCCTATTTCTACAGTGATTTTGCAGCTTCACTGCTCTCTAGCCCCTCAATGTGACTGCCCATCCACCCACAATATAACGAAGCATGGAACACTCAACCACTACTTGCAGGTGAGTAATTGAGTGCATTTCCTGAGCAGTCAAGGTATCTGAACCACATCTTTAACAAGCCAATAGCCTGCTCATTTATTGTCCTTGTCTGTAAATAACGGCTGTCATGGCAGCATTCAGGCCCTATTTCTGGTTTCCTCTCAGGAGTTGATGTGCCAAAATTATATTAGTGACAGCGGTGGTGCCCAAATGGTCAGCTGATTGAACAATGCAGCAGAAACCTGTGACAGACTCTGAAAGTGCAGACAGAATAGGGACCGAGGGCATCGGAATCTTGAGAGCAACAGGCAGGCCATGGAAATCAGTTGATCATGGTTTAAAGTTCTCTTCCACCATGGCAGAGATGTCTGTAACCATTTCTCTGGAAATTTGAAGCTTTCGCCTACTCTGCTGCCTCTCATTCCTGTCCAGCTAGTTTCTTTGGAGTTTGTACACTCTTCACTCAAGGTAGTATCTCCTCCTTCCTGCTGCTGTTCCTGGCTGGTTACTCTCATTCTGACTGCACACTATTGCTGCTGCCCTTTGTCTATTGCCTATATGTGGGAAGGTACCATGTGCATCTTCTTCCACTCCTTTCATTCGCGGCACATTCCTCATCCAGCCAGTCTGGGGTGACATGGTTGGACAGTGGTTAGCACTGCCTCACAGCTCCAGGGACCCTGGTTCAATTCCTGGCTTGAGTCAATGTCACTGTGGAGTTTGCACATTCTCCCAGTGTCTACGTGGGTTTCCTCTGGGTGCTCTGATTTCCTCCCACAGTCTAAAAGATGTGTTGGTTAGGTGCATTGGCCATGCTAAATTCTCCCTCAATGTACCTGAACTGGCACCTGAGTGTGGCGACTAAGGGATTTTCACAGTGACTTCGTTGCCGTGTGAATGTAAGCCTACTTGTCACGAATAAACAAATAAACGTTTTGGCAATCTATCCTGTTTCCCACTTGGCTGTCTGATGCAAGGATCACCTCATGGGATATCCTTCTCCATGTGACCTGGGTCAAGAATTGGTCTGTCCAGTCATATAAAGACCCGTGGCATAAATACATCACCCTGAGTAAATGTCATCCTTGAATCAAGGAACAGCCAACGATGATATCCACTGTATTCTAGCGAGTATTTATCTCTCAGTTATCATCATTAAAGTAGGTGTATTTGTCATTGCTGTTTGCAAGTTGGTGCCATGTTTTCTGCTTTGCAATAATGACTACATTTCACAACTGGGAGTGTATGGGGTGTCAGGGAGGGGTATTACCTTTGGTGGGGGAACATGTCACGTCCTTTCAGGGCATTTGTCCATCCTTTGTCCCCACCTGGCACTCAGCTCTCACCTGTATCTCCCCGTAGCTGTTTGCATGCAACAGCGGCCACACCCTGGGTAATGGCCTCGACAAGCCGGCTAATCCAGGTGAGGGTAGCCGACGGGTCTCAACCCTCGGTGAGATAGGGAGATGTCTATCCCAGCATGTGAAGACAGACACCGGCGGATTGAGCGGACGAGACCAATGGAAGGTCCAACAGTCAAGAAGGCGGTCTCTTGACCGTTGGAACGCGAAGCGTGCTGGAACACGAAGGGCAGGACGTGACACTGAAGACGTCCTGGTCATCCACTGTGCCTAGTCCCACCTCCAGCCATCTTGACTCTTGTCTTGCCACTGGATCTAGATGGGAATTGGGAAGAGAGAGTGAGGTTGACGCTGCACAACTCTCCCTCACTTTAATCCAAATCAAGTGGTAGTTTTGACACCATTATCATCATCATTATCATCAGTGTCCTGTTCAAACCTTGAAGTCCTGTGGCAATGGGTGAGCGATGAAGCAGCAGGTGTGGATACACTGGGAGCTGTAGTCACGGACCTGCACGCAGGCGGATCAGGTCTAACGGTCGTTTTCCGCTGACTGAAGCAGCAGTGGAACCCAGTGTCTACCTGGGCGACTGAACATTCCTCTTCAGGAACGCACTGCTCACCTCCGTAGAATGAGGAAGGGGCTACAAAAGGTACCCTAAACATTGCCTGCTTCACTACACCCCGACCAGTTTACCGCAGCTGGTGGGGATCCCATTTTGCAGTCAAACAAATAAAATAAAACACGAGGTGACACCACTCACCATTGGCACTTGGAACGTGCGCACACTTTTGGACAGCCCTACAGCAGACAGACCAGAGAAGAACAGCCTTAGTTGCCAGAGAGCTTGCAAGATACAACATTAACATTGCAGTCCTGAGCGAAACTCATCTTAACATGGTAAGAGGTCTCGCAACACCAGGTTAAACTTGTCTTGCCAATATAGATCAAACTGGACATACTGGAGGTGGATACACTTTTTTCTCGAGCGGTTGTGGCAGCGATGAGCATTGTGGAAATTGCTGGAGTTGGATTTGCCATCAGGAGTCACCTTGTTTGGAAACTTGATCGTCTACCCAAGGGTGTGAACGACTGGCTTATGACATCGCAGCTTCAGCTACAGAACAGAAGTCAAGCCACCCTGATCAACACCTATGCCGCCGTAATGAACAACGCGGATGAAATGAAAGATAAGTTCAACGAAGAACTAGACGCCCTACTATCAGCAGTGAGCAGTACTGACAAACTGGTCTTGCTTGGCGATTTCAACGCAAGAGTAGCATGTGACTCTGCAGCCTGGCAGGGAGTCATTGGGAGGCATGGAGTGGGCAAGTGTAACAGTAACGGCCTACTCTTAACGAAGACCTGTGCAGCACACGACCTCCTCATCACCAACACAACCTTTCATCTGCCTACCCCTAACAAGACCTCCTGGATGCACCCTGGCACTAAGCATTGGCATCTTATTGACTATGTCACTGTCAGGAGAAAAGACAGGCAGGATGTCAGAGTGACCGAGGCCATGTGTGGTGCTGACTGCTGGACAGATCACAGACTCACTGTCTCCAAAATGAGGCTCCGCATCAGACCCAAGAGGCGACCACAAGGAAGCAAAGTTATGAAAAGAATCAATGCGGCCAAGCTAAAGAACCCCAGCATAGCTTCAGCACTGCCTGAAGACTTAGAAATCAAGCTTGCTGACCTACACCTCACAGGCAGTGCTGAGGAGAACTCGGAACGCTTCAGGGATGCTATTCATACATCTGCACTGAAGACACTCAGGCCCTCTACCCACAAGCAGCATGATTGGTTTGATGAGAATGATGAGGAGATACAGGCTCTACTTGTTGAAAAGCACCGTCTACATTGGGCCTGTCAGAATGACCCATCTTCAGCTGCCAAGAAAAATGCTTTTACCAGTGCTCGCAGGACAGTCCAGAATAAACTGCGTAAAATGCAGATGCTTGGCTGAGTGCCAAGGCAGATGAAATACAGGGATATGCTGACAGAAACGACTTGAAACGGTTCTATGAAGCCCTCAACCCTCTCTACAGACCACGATCTCTCGGGCGTTCCCCCCTCCTGAGTGCAGATGGTACAACTTTCGTTACAGAGGGGGCTCAGATCCTGCAGAGATGGGCTGAACACTTTGAAGCCATCCTCAGCCGACCGTCATCTATTAACGATGAGGCAATGGACAGGATTCCCCAGGTTGCTATCAACAGCACCATGGATGACCCACCAGTAGTAGCTGAAGTCACAAAAGCTGTCAGCCAGCAATCCAGTGGCAAAGCCCCAGGGGCAGATGCCACACCTGCAGAGATCTACAAAGCTGCCGGTCCTGCACTTATCAAGAAGCTCACCGAGTGATTCCAGTCCTTTTTGGAAGCAAGGATCCATTCCTCAGGAACTTAAAGATGCTTCCATCATACACCTCTACAAGAGGAAGGGCAATCGGCAAGTATGCGACAACCACCGAGGAATCTCACTGCTCTCCGTCACAGGAAAAACCCTCACAAGAGTCCTGCTAAATCACCTGGTCACTCAGCTGGAGCTGGGCCTGCTTCCAGAGTCACAGTGTGGCTTCTGCAAAGGTCATGGGACAACTGGCATGATTTTTGCTGCGCGCCAACTTCAGGAGAAGTGTCAAGAGCAGAATTGCAAGCTCTACACAACCTTTTGTTGACCTTGCGAAAGTGGTTGACACTGTAAGCCTGTGGAGGATCATGTCAAAGTTCGGCTGCCCCCCCCCCCCAAATTCATTCAGATTGTATGCCAGTTCTATGATGGCATGATGGCCAGAGTGTTGGATGGCAGAGAATCTTCTGAGGCATTTCCAGTCACCAATGGCGTCAAACAGGGCTGTGTGCTCGCACCCACACTGTTCAGCATGATGTTTACTGCCATGTTGAATGATGCTTTCCAGGACAGCGTTGCTGGAATCAGCCTCAAGTACAGAGTGGATGGGAAGCTTTTCAACCTGAGGAGACTTCAAGCTATTACCAAAGTGAAGGAGAGTGTTCTGAGAGATTTCCTCTTTGCCAATGACTGCTCCCTGTATGCTGGCTCAGAGCCAGAGACGCAAGTCAGTATGGACAAATTTTCCACGGCTTGTGACAACTTTGGACTCACCATCAACATTAATAAGACCAAAGTCATGACCTGCCTGATCCATGTGCACCATGCACAGAACCCACAATCACAATCAAAGGGCAGAAACCACAGGCAGTGGACCAGTTCACTTATCCTGGCAGTACCCTCTCCCAAGAAGTGACTATTGATACAGGAGTTAACTGCAGAATAGCAAAGGCAAGTTCTGCTTTCGGCAGACTGTGCTCCACTGTACGGGAATGTCGAAGAATCAGCCCAGCAACAAAACTGAAGGTCTACAGCACCGCGGTACTCACTACCCTCCTGTATGCCTGTGAAATGTGGACTGTGTATCGAAGGCATACAAGACAGCTCAATCATTTCCACATGACTTGTCTTCACGGAATACTACGCATCCGAAGGCAAGACCAAGTACCAAACACTAAAATTCTCTTTACAGCAAGTCTACCATCAGTCCACACACTGCTGATGAGAGCGCAGACCCAGTGAGCAGGTCATGTAATTCATACGCCAGACGAGTGCATACCCAGGCAGCTCCTTTTTGGGGAACTCTCTGCTGGAAGACGCTCGCATGGAGGGCAGAAGAAACGTTTCAAAGACACACTTCAGGCCTCCCTGAACTCGCTTGACATTCACACAACCACCTGGGAAACGCTGGCACAAAACCGCCCTACCTGGTGCTGCCTCATCCACAAAGGCTGTCAAGCTCACGAAGCAAGGTGTACTGCTGAAACACAACTTCAGTGTGAGCTGCGCAAGCCCAGAGCCACCAGCGCAACAAGTACAGTGTCTACACAAGTCTGTCCAATATGTGCCAGGACATTCCATGCCCGAATTGGCCTGATCAGTCACCTTCGGACACACCGCAACCAGCCTCAAAATGACTAATGGTGTCAAGGTCCTCATCGATGACGATGGACAAACAACAACACTTCACAAGTACCTCATTGGCTGCAAAACACCTATTTGGAACATCCTAAGGTTGTGCGACATACCATATAAATACAAGATCTCTCTTTCTTATCACTTTCACTTCAACTGGTATAGGTCAGCGAGGTTGTACTTTTATTTGGGTAGCAGATTATTATAGCAGCAAGTGCGGAATGAGTTTTCTTAAGGGATTTTATTAGTTTAAGTTTCTTTATATTAGAAGCTTATGCATAAGTGGAGTGTACTATTTAGAGCTTTTTAAACAAGTGGGATCCATTTGCTATGAACTCAGTTTGTCTTATGACTAGATTTTTTAAAAGCCAATCTTTATTCTAAATTTTTTCTTCTGACGTGAATGGAATGCCATTTAAAAAGTTTAAAAGATGGAATATTTCTGATGGAACAATCTACCCTCTGATGCTGTTTTCCTTGTCTCGGCCTCTTCCGACACCCAAATCGATAAAGTACTCAGCAAGATTTTGGTTGTTATTGATGAACACAAGTGACAATCCTCTCATAAACGTGGAACCCTCGGCTGTCAGCTACAAGCCTCAACCGAGCCTTAGCTGTCAGGGGAACAGATGTGCCCTTCGTTCTTGCACCTGTGCTTATGAGGCGGTGGGCTAAAGGCTCGACACTGCTGCAGCTCACAGCAGGAAACATGGAGCACACGCAAAGGGCAAACATAAAAATCATCTTTTCAAGGGGGAAGATGTCAGACTGTCATGTTAAAATTTGCTGAGAGCCTGTGTGCTTACAGTTGCTACGGCAACTGTTGTGCCATGTGTCTCCACTTATGTGTTTTTCTGTTGATAATTGCAAATGTGAACAAGCGCCAGCTTGCACTTTCCACCTGCTTGGCTTGTAGCTCGGTCTTAATTGGATGTACTGAAGCTGAGGAAAGAATATTCTGGGCTTTGAAGTAAAGTGACAGGTGCAGATGAAGTGCTGGTTAAACCTTTATCACAACAATTTGGATAACACAAAGACTCTGACCTGTCGTCTTCTCACAATTCCAGTAATGCTCCCATCTGTTTGCATCAAGGGGATCTTTAAAACAGCAAAATTTGTGTCAGTAACTAATAAGTAGGAATTTACTGTTGTGATGGATTATTTGGCATTGCTGCTACACATTCAGGGACCAAGCAAACATGCAAGATCTTATTCAGTGTCTGCATTTCAAATTTTAGATTTGGTTAATGTTGTGAACAAGGTGAGTTCAATCTCATCTTCTACTCAGTTTGGTTCGACATTAGGATACCTTAGATAGAATCTGGCTGTTTCAGTAATCGGGTGAGCTAAAAATATCTTGCACCTAATCCTAGACTTTGGTGTAGGATTAGGTGCAAGGTATTTAGGGCATGGAGCAGGAGAAACATTTTTTACATACGATTTTTGGGGTCGGACAGAGAGAGGACATGTCCCCTTTTCTTTGTGCTGTACCACTTTTCTTTCAGCTCACGTCCAACCCTTATTGCGCCCTGTGATGCCTTGCCCTTATCTTGTGGCTTGTTGTCTTCCTGTCTCCTGGAATTGTGAGACTGTGAGATATATGGCCCAAGGGACTGATTCAAGCACACACCATATCAACTTTGAAGAACAGGTTAAATTGCTGGTGAAAGGAAAAGAGAGATGTGAGCAGGGAACATGTATGGGATTAAAACTGCTGCTTGTTGGAGGATAAACACGAACACGGATAGTTGGGTTGAAATGCCTGTTTCCATAATGCAAATTCTATGGAATGTAATTATGCACATTACGAAGCACATTAGACATTTAAGAGTCTTTCCAAGTTTATGACACTGAATTAATTTAAGTGAATTGTTATAGATGTGGGTGGACTTTTGTTCTGACGTGGGCTGCAGCTGAGTGTTGGTGTGTTCTATTTTTCAAAGGAACAATTCCATGATCAAATAGATTTCCACAGAGTGCATGATGTGCTCTGAACATGCACAGCCCACTCCTTCAATCGGGCTGTCAATTCTCAATCTTCCTCTGAAACCGCACAAGAAGGGAAATTACACCAGAGAAAGTTTTCTTTTAAAATATCCTGAAATATTCAGCAGCCTTGACCAGTGCTAGTTGAAGACAGCAACTTAGTTGCTGATTGACTTCTACATAAAGGGCGGCACAGTGGTTAGCACTAGGGATACAAGTTAAATTCCCAGCTTGAGTCACTGTCTGTGCAGAGTTTGTACAGTCTCCCCACGCCTGTGTGGATTTCCTCTCGGTGCTCTGGTTTCCTCCCACAGTTGAAAGATATGCAGGTTAGGCGAATTGGCCATGCTAAATTCTCCCTCAGTGTACCTAAACAGTTGCTGGAGTGTGGTGACTAGAGATTTTCACAGTGGCTTCATTGCAGTGTGGATGCAGGCCTACTTGTGATCAATAAATAAACATTACTTTTTAACTTTACCAAAATGAAAACTGTCATAAAGCTGATCATTTTGAACCAAATGTAGAAATCAAATGTTGCCATATTACAGACAGAAGTCACCTTTGTATATTCCCATAGTGGCTGTCTTCCATGTGCATCCGTTTGTCTTTGTACTCCTGCCAATGTCAAAGAATGACTGGTGCAAGGTTGCTACTGTTGCAGTGAGGGAGACTGCATATATGACTTGTAGGATACTCTCAAGCAGCTTTGGCCTGGGTCTGCTTGGCTTCAGGCTTGCTAGAGTGGCAGTGAGGGGAGGATGAATTCTGCCATCCTGAGAGAGAGGAGAACAGGTTCCCCAGGTTCATATCACTCTCCTGGGGCAGTGCCTTTGCAATTCCAGTAATGTGTTGGAGAATAGATTGCTGGACTGCTTTGACATCCTATAAGCCTCTTTGAACATTGCCATCCACAGGTATATTAGCAGCAAACTGAGTCTTGTGGTAGCAAGCTAAACTTGCGTCACTTCAGCCTGAGGTTTCATCACAGCACACAAACATAGGATGGCAACTGCTTGTGTTGCAATGATATCTGTGACGTTGACCATCAGAAGCTGCACTTTGGATGGATTTGCAAATGTTTCCATTGAGTTCCACAATAGAAAGAATTGAAGAGCTCTTCAAGCTCTGCGCAAAATTTTGTACCAAATTGGTGCCAAACTCCTTCATTCTCCATGTCATTGACTGCAGGCTTTTTGGTAAGTTTGTAAGTACACCAAATATTTGATCATGCACAACTATCACCCTTTCTCTATAGGTCAGCCCTGCAAATTCTTCAACTGAGTCCCTTGCAATAGAAACCATCTTCAGCCTTGCCCTCCAGACTTGACATCTGTGTTATTTCTGTCTTTTGTTTTAGTTGCAGGCCACTTGACCCCAGCATCTCACCACATGCAATAAGCTACCAAAGTTACTCTTTAAGGTATGAATAATGTCAGTAGCTGAGTTGGTGACTATGGATAGTTTCAGTAACTGAGCTGATGGCTATGAATGTGAGAAAGAGTGGCCATGTTCCTTCAGCATCACTATCTTCCTGCTCTTCTATCTCTTGTTCTTCCACCATTCTCTGATCAAGTTGCAGCTTAGAAACCAGGAAGGAGGAAGGCACTCCTCCTAGTGGATGAAAGAAGAAGTGCACACTTGCACCATTTGCAGCTTTGAATTTGAAAGAATTTGTGGAAAGTGATCTGTAAGAAGGAATTGTGAACATGCAGTTGGCTTCAATATTTACAGTCCTGCCACCGGCCATGGCCTGAATCAGAGCCACTCGAAGAATCTTGAGCGCTGTCCCTGTGGTGATTCTGCCTATCCCCATTGGTTAGGTGCTGCTGCTTCTACTTCTATGCCGCTTTGTTGGCCAAACCAAAAGAATAAATGTGTCAGTAAGTCTGTTACTTGTATTTGCTCAGTAGTGAAGTAGTTTGCAATTGGTGCAGGCTGTACCAACTGTATGTCCATGAATGTTGTTCATGAATCATGGTTGATTAGAGATGTTTGGTAAGTGATGGAGCTGTAGTGAATTGAGCAGTGTTTGGGGCTAGATATGCAGTTAGTGGACACAATATTTGGAGATAAATTCTCTGGCATTTATCATTCATAAGAAACCATTGAATCTCTTGCCTCACTGTATCCAAGTCAACAGGGTTACAATCATGGCATTGGTAACTATGGCTATTTACTCCTACTGCCCGCTGAGAGCCTACTGTCTGGAAGGTCTTCTGGTCACTGCAATATGGCATCTCTTCTCCTTGGCACCTGCTAATAAAGGCTTCCAGTGCGGTATCAGAAAATCTTTGAGCTGTTCTTCTGCCTTTCAGGGGTCAGACTCACCTTTACAATGACCTGCAGCACCTATTCCAGTCAAAATGGACCTCCACTTTAAGCATTGCAGAATGGCTTTAAGTATCACAGGCTAACCTCTGTCAATTTTGTGTCCTTTGAGCTGAGCACTGCTCGCGTGCTACGATTGTTTAACTGAGTAGACTGCATGATGTTTGTTTTCTGCCTGTGTCAGAAGCAATAGGTTTCCTTGGGTCCATTTTTGGGTCTTGTCAAATTTCACAGCATGTGTGTTTTGACCTGTTGAACATTCATGAAATTGCGCAACTATTATCTGATAACAGTAACCGAAATGTACCTGTGACTTTGTACCCTCAGGAATTGTGCTTTCAAATTGAAAAATTGGAAATGTCACTCCATTATTTAGCAAAGAAATGGGAAAGCAACCACGCCACAACAGACTTGTCAGTTTAGCATCAGTTGTGAGAATGTTTCTGGAATCTGTCACCAGAGGCAAAATGACAAGCACTTAGACAAGTCAATCAAAAAAAGCCAGTTTGGCTGTGGTGTTAATCGAGACTCTTGCTCCAGTTAAATGATAGACACAATGTGCTGAATGTTCCTGTTCTCTCCACCAAGGGATTCATACCATCAGGGGCTGGACCATGCAAAGGTCTGTTGACCTCAGGTGGAATTTTCAGGATTTGGGACGAGCGCAGCTGGAAATCCCACCCAATAACTTTATCTTTAAATCACGTAACATCTTAATTAGGAATTCTCTTAAGCTGCATGTCAAGTAAATGTTTCTATTCCCCTATGAATCTTACATAATATATTTACAAACATAGATTGTAACTGCTTATAATAACTACCTATTATCTAATGGAGTTATAGGGGTGTCTCTACCCACTCATGCTACACAGGTATGGTGAAGGGTCAGACTTCATCAAATTTAGACTTGAGGTTTCCTTTTTCCTGCATTTATGGCTCTTCTTCCTAGTCTTCTTTCAAAACTCCAATACTCTGAGCCCAGCTAAAACATGCATTTCCACATACAGGCACTGACCATGCGTACATCATTCAAATTGATTGATTTCAGCTTGCCTGATCTTAGGGTCAGTTACCCTCAATCTTTCTCTCTCAGTTTTGTATCTGGTTCCTGTCCATTTGATCAATTAGAATGAGTTTATTAACAGGGATATGAGTAGTTTTCTGTCAGGGTTAGCCCCTCCCTTGACACTCATTATCCACTATCCTGCTGACTTTATTGCTTGTTGTACAATCAAAGACTTTTGTTGCAAGTGAACATACTCAGAGTCTGGAATTAAAACCTCTTAGTTCTGAAGTTAACCACATTACCCATCAGGCCGTAGTAGTTTCCTTTTTTCCCTTGGCCAGTATCTATTCGACTGGAGCGCATCAGCTACGTTAGTAAGGATAGGAATATTTAACCAATTTGATAACCTCTTCCAAAGGTCACCAACATTGTGAACAGTGACTGACACAGATGTTATCGACATAGGCCAGTAACAAGCATTTGGTATGATTCTGTAGAAATGATTGTTTAGAAAATGTGTCAGCACATGGAATTTGAGGTAACCTTATGATGGGGTCAGAACTTGGTTGGGATGGAGGAGACAGAAAGGAGGGCTTAAGGATTTATTCTACAGTTGTTGTAGAGCATTAATGGTGGTGTTCCTCAGTTAGTTGTGCAGGTGCCAATTTATAGTGTCAATTTTTCAGCATAAAATTATGATCTATGAAGAGACTGATAACTTAAAAAAACCCCTGAATTTCCAGTGACTGACCAGAAGGATCACAAAGCAAGAGTTCATGTGTTATGACTTTCACTGCAACAAAGTTAAAACGCTATTGACTAAATACTATTTTTAGGCAAACTAAACACACACGCACTCACTCATACACACACTCCTTATTCCCGGTGAAACAACTGCAACTGAATCCCCACCCGATCTCCCCTTAACCTTTAGCAGCCAAGTTTGTTGTAGAGCAAGATCACACTTAATTCTCCCATTTACCCTAAATTAAAAAGACGATAACCATCTTATAAACTTCACATTTCTAACAGCACATACGTCAATGACATGGCAGCAGGGAGCTATCAGAGAACATACAGATTAAGTGAGTGAGTACAAATTTAGGAATGGAGTTCAGTGTGGGGAAGCATGAGATCAGCAATTTTGAACATAAATATTTTCTTAAGGATGAGAGACGAGTCAAAGTGAAAGAGCAAAATGGCTTAAGTGTCCATATGCACAAATCATCAAAAGCTTGTACATGGGTATAAGTTGTCATGAAAACAACTGGTAGAATGGTGACCCTTATCTCAAGGGGTGAAATTCAAATTGTGAAAGTTATATTTGACTTGCACAGAACCTTGGTCAGACACCATCATGAGTACTGCATTGAGTTTTGAGCACCAAGACCTAAAATAGATCATTGACTGTGGAAGAGGTGGGGTGGGGGGTTGGTGTTTAATGCATATTTATGAGAATGATCTCAGAGTTTCAAAGTTTGAATTGTGAGGGCAGGATACAACAATGTGACTTGTATTCCTTAAGTTCAAAATATCGAGTGTGTTCTAATTGAATTATTTAAAATGATTAAAGGATTTGATAGGATTGATACAGTTTTGGTGGGGGAATCATTTGTTTTTGGAAGCCAAGTAAAATTGTGTTTTGCACGTAGTTAAAAATATCATGCTTATTAATTCATGGCTGACTTTATTGTAACTATAAAGTCACTTAAACATAACTCTGGAAAAGCATAACTAGAGAGCATTAATATAAGAAATCCACGAGGGAATTCAGAGGAAACCTCTTTATCAAAAGAGTGTTAAGATTGTGGAATTTATGACTACTGGGAGTGGTTGAGGCAAATAGTATAGATGAATTAAAGGGGAAATTCGACAAGCATTTGAGGGAGAAGGGAATAGATGCTTCCAATTATACTTTTAGATGAGGAAAGATGGGAGGAGGTTCACGGAGCATAAGTGCTGGCATAGGCTGTTTCTGTGTCATATATCCAAGACAATTTATCTTCTTCACTCTCTCAAAAACAAAATTGGTCTGTTTCTCACCATCTCTTCTCAAATAGCTCTCCCTATTGACTTTTCTACCAAATAATTTTTATTTACAGATATTATACAGCTTCCAGTTTTCCTGCAAATGTCTCCGACATGATTATTCACCACGTCATCCTCCACCCCTCTTCCTCAATCTCTCACTTCATATACAATTCTTTGTCCTTTTCCAACAATAATTTATTCCACTCTGGATTTCTACTTCTAACAAACTTTTTTGTGTATGGTTCTTCCATTTCTCCCCTTCTGATTCTGAAAATTGCTGTCGTCAGTGATCAGAATTGGAAAACATTAGAGAATTAACAGGTTGAAGTAAGTATAGAGACTGGAAATGGCTGGGGGTGCAGAATGTACAGAAAGGAATATTTGTAAGTTTAAAAGACCTGACGGATTAAATAAGAAAGGGAACATTGGTACAAAGCAAAATGCATAGTAATGGGATTATCAAAAGAGGGATCCAGAGGAGGTGCAAATGGGAATGGCACAATCATTGCTGATTGTGGAGGCAGTGCTCTTCTTCTGAAATTGTTGAACTCTATAGTAGGGTATAACCCCTCGGAGTGGAAATCAGCATCAGATTGCTACTCAGTGCCCAATTACTCAAATGAAATTTCTTCCATTCCTGTTTAATCAAACCTTCCCAAATCCAATGCTGGGAACTCCAGAAGTTATGGCCCATTGAGTCCAGAAGGCTATAAAGTGCCTTTGGTGATGATCCTCCAGCTTACATCGAGCTACATTGGAACTGCCTAGGAGATCATGACAGCAATAAGAGTGAGAGTGGGTAGAGAGTTAAGTTGACAGGCAACCAGAGGCTCAAGGCCATACTTGCAAACCAAAGGGAGGTGATCTGCAAAGTCTGCATTTATTCTCTTCAATGTAACAAGACTGCATCATGAGCAGCAATGGTAACTGGGGGAGGTGGTAGCGTACTGGTAGTGTCATTGAGACCCAGGGTCAAACTCTGGAGGCCAAGGTTCAAATCCCATCAAGGCAGACAAAGAAATTATCTGGATTTTTTTTAAAGTCACTGAAAACATTATCAATTGTTACAAAAACCCATCTGGTTCAAAAATGTTCTTCAGGGTAGGAAATCTGCTATCCTTACCTGATCTGGCCTACATTTGACTCCAAGACACTATGCCTTCTGAAATGAACAAGTCACTCAGTTCAAGGGCAGTTAGGGATGGACAATAAATGCTGGCCCAGCCAGCGATACCCACACAATCCCATGAACGAATACTTAAAAAATAAATTATGCAAAAGAGACATTGTTTAATTTTGAAATTGTGTTCGGAACACTGGTTGGTGTGATGTGCATTATAATGTCAAACAAATTGTTGTATTACTCCAGGAGATTTTCACTGTAATGTTAATGTAAGCCTACTTATTGCACTAATAAAGAAACATGAAACAAAATTAATATCGCCAGTAGTGCACAATGCCAGACTTGAAGTAACCCTTCCTATTCCTTGCTTCTGCTGTAATGCAATACATACAATTGGCACAATTTTGCATTGGCCTTTGAATAAAAATATAACCCAATGTAAATGTCCCTTGATAAGTTATTATATTCTTTTATTTACATTTTAATAAACGTTTCATTTTCTCAAAAAATTTAATACATTTCAAAATAGTTTGGAAGTTTCACATCTGTCTGTATTATGCTGGAAACCCATGCAACATATGTTTTTACCAGTTTAGTCAACTTATTTTCATGATTTAACGCACTGTTTAAACACAAGCTGCCATGCTGTATCAACAATTTAATTTTACCAGTTTGAAGAAGTTGTTTTAAATTTGATCATAATGTTAACATTTCATAGGCACGGTTATCCATATATCATGCGGGGTGCCTGCAATGCCCATTATCCAATGTGGAGAATGGAATTGCATTGGTTATGGGACTTAGCTTGTAGCCCAGTAGTCACGAATAGGAATACTTTTTAGAATGTCAAATTATCTTTCACTGTCATAGGGAGGCTGTGTTAAATGCCCCATCTGGAATTTAATCTAAACATGCCAGTCCAGCTGTTCTGTGATACCTTTGACACCTATGTTTAGCTCAATAGTCACAATTTTAACATTTGGTGGAGCAAAGTAAATCACCAAAAACAATACATAATATATTACAGGTAGATTTGTGCACTATATATTTCACCTGAGATTAGCTGCACCACATTCTGCAAACCCTAAATGAAAATGGCTGCTGTACAGAAACCCATTTTCCAGTGACCATTGCCCCTCAGGAAAACAATGTCCTCACAATGCAACACAATTATTGCTTAATTCCGACCAAAATTGCTCCAAAACGCTGATATAAAAGCAAATTACTGTGGGTGCTGAAAATCAGAATTCAACCATAGAGGGTGGGATTCTTCTAAAAAAAAATTCAGAGTATTGAATTTATGCAAAAACTGCAGTAAATCCCAGTGAATTTTTTCAGCAGAATTTTCAAAATGAATTTCTCTCACTAGCGCATCACAGAGTACCATAGTGTGAATCACACCAAAAGTCAGTAAGCTGTTCTCGCTGGAGAGGCCAACAGCATAGCGCTGAGCAGGCCACTGCGCATGCACCGATCTGTCAGCACTAAGATCAGCGCATGTGCAGTAACTCCACAGTAACCCCCACAGTTACTGCCCGCCTCTAACTACACCCCTCCCCACTCGATCACTGTCCACCCTCACTCCGTCACCGATCCCGACTGCAGAATGGCAACGGGACTCCCCACCAATTGCCTCCCAGAGGCCCCTGGCCCCACCCCTTGGCGAGAGCAGCGCAGCAGCCTGGGAGAATTGTCCCCAGAATGTTGGAAATGCCCAGCAGATGAAGTAGCAAGTGTGGTGAGACCCAAAATATTTACTCCACACGAGATTCTAAACTTGCTGATTGTGCCTCACATTTTCTGCCTTATTGGATCAAAATACATTTTTGCAAAGGTATAGAGATCACGTTATTGTGTGGTTGATTCAACCATTTGGTGCAGTTCACAATATTTATTTAAAGTGATTGTTTAAAGAGGTTGAAAGAACTTGCCTTTGACTTTCATTTTCTTATTAGTCTGTTTCTATTTGTGAACTCTTTTATCAGGCTTTTCTCCCTCATCACAGAACATTATGCAAACTAATCACCCTGATAAATATTCACTTAAATGGCTACCAGAAGGGGTTGAATTAATAAGTTTCCTTTGGTTATAGGACAAAAGAGCAGATTGCTAAGCTGTTTTGCCCGTCCACATTATAGAATATGTTTCATGTGCAGTTTAAAGTAATGGCCCAGATTTTGAGGCTAGCAGCAAAGTAATGGTCTGGAATTTTCTGGCCTGCTGCCACTGTCACCGAGGACAAATCTCCGTTCACTGCAACAGGACCAGAAAACCCTGCCAACATGAATGACCAATGGTCTTTGACATCCTCTACACTGACAGCTGCCCATAGGAACAACCTTATTCTGTTAGAGCATTTGTTTCAGTTTGCAAGAATCTCCACTGCAGCAATTTTTCCTACCCCTTCAGAGGCAGCCTCTCTTTATGAAAAAGCAGCCATTGTGCCATTTTATTGGCAAACAGCATTTCCTGTGTGCAAGTCATGCTGGTACCATTAAGAAGAGGAAGCCAGTGCTGGAGACATTAAATCTTTCCTTAAAATCATTCTGATGAGGTGGATAGACCAATTGTATGTCTTATCCACTTGGATCTGAATGGGCGTGCCTGCAACGATCCGTGGCCCTTGCAACCAAAATTTGGGGCCATTGAATTTCATGCCCCAGGGCACAATCTAGGAATATTTTAAAATATACAAATTAGATTGTAATAATGTAAGGAATGTGAAATAAAGATTGTGAAATACACATGGGATTAAAGAAGAGAGATAAAAGAGACAGATAGAAAAAGGAAAAGTGTACTTTAAAAAAAAAATCTGTAACACTAATTTCCTTCTGAGGGAATGAGCCTCTCCATTTATAAAATTATGTATCACGAATGGGGAAATTGTTAAGCAATAATTGTCACCAATCACACTGTTACAAACTCATTTAATCCTGGTTTCATCAGGTCTAACTTTTTCAGTCATTTTTTTAAAGCCCAAGTAATAAGAAAATACAGTCAGTTCACAATATGTTAATACCAAATCTATCAGTGAGGATCCAGCAACTTCTGGATTCCCATGTTTAACTACAAACATGTTGACTCCAGTATCCGGCATCAGATTCTTTTTGATTATGACAGCAAACCTGCAGTGGCACGGTGGCACAGTGATTAGCACTGCTGCCTCACAGCGCCAGCAATCTTTGTTTGGATTCTGGCTTGGGTTACTGCCTGTATGGAGTTTGCGTGTTCTCCCCATGTCTGCGTGGGTTTCCTCCAGGTGCTCTGCTTTCCTCCCACAGTCTGAAAGACACACTGGTTAGGTGTATTGGCCACGCTAAATTCTCTTGGTGTACCTGAACAGGCACCAGAATGCAGCAACCAGGAGATTTTTACAATAGTTTCATTGCAGTATTAATGTAAGCCTACTTGTGACACTAATAAACTTTTTTTTAAAAAAACCCAAACAGCCTTGCTTCATTTCTATCACAAAATACAGCTCAATTAAACAATATTTGATGTGTATTGTGCATGTTTTCCATGGTCAGATTTAGCTTACTTTAAATTGATGCGATATTGGAACAGCTGGAAGAATTGATCCCCTATAGATTTCTTTTGACTCGAGCTTTCACATTCAGTCTCAAGTTTTTTGCAGTCGCGTATCCCGCATTTGTGGATATTGCAGGTGTCAGCACACCCGAAATGCAATGGACTAGCCTCGTCTTGGGCGGACTACCTGCTTGATCATAGTTTCACCACTGCCAGGTAGTCTCACAGCAGCATAACATTTATAATTACGATCATTTTGATACAATCCAATTTCTCTCTTAGTCCAACTCTTACAGTTCCACACACGAGATTACCTGTGAAAACTCACTGCAGCGAATAAAAATATGGTTGAGGACAAAAGCAAAAACATTAACCCAGAAGCTGATGAAATTCCATTAGAAAAAGAGTAAAGAAAATGGTCATAAAGCAACTGGAACCTATGTTCCATCAGATGACTTTGCACTTTTCATGGCCTGCCATGTACATAATTGCCATTTTCTAGGAATTTCCATGGTCACATGATGGTTACAAATAGATGTATTGTAGTACACTTGGAAGTGACAAATAGGATGCCCCCATGATTGTGTTGGTACCTACATTAATTTTTCACCTGGTTGAGGCAGCACCAACATTCCCTGCCTTTGGGCGATTGTCCATGGTGTAAAATTATTGGTCTCTTCCCATGTTTCCAATCATGTTTTTCTAATTTAAAGTTGCAAATGGACTTAATCAGAAAATGCAGACTATCTTGTAAAGTAATGACCAGGGACGTTAACTTGGTCGTGAAGAGCAGCAAATCGAGCAGAGAAGTAATTTAAAAAAAATACATTCAAAGACTTATGAACCTGTGTGTGAACAAAGTTTTGCTATTCAGTGTACAATAAACTTCTGAAATTTGACATGAAGAATGAGTTGCATTTATTTCCCCCATTCCTAATTTTTTTAAATCTTATTTTCCTGATTCAGCCTGTCACTCTAACAAATGTAATTGTATGGCATCTCTTACATTTATTCTTGGGCATTTTAATATGATCTCAGATGGTTTGATCACAGAGTGCAATAGAAAGACAACTTGTATGGCACTTTACCTTGTAAAATATTTGAAATTCAGAGACTGCAGTAATGCTAACCATCAACTGACATCTAGATGAGTTGGCTGCATGTGGGATTGCTGATTATTTTATTTGTCTATTCGTGAGTACTTGTTTCTTTTTATATTTGCCATCAAAAGCCATTTGTGAGCACTCGACAGTTGCTCCAGCAAAATCTTCATGAAAACGTTTTGATTTTGAATCATGGGTCTCGCGAGTTCAGGAATAGCATCTTTCTACTTGTTATGAGTATTCAGGAACTGAAGAATGAGTGATTCATGTATATTCATATAGAGGGTTTGTACTTTCGCTTCTATTCTTAGACTATGAGTGACAGAAATTTGTTAATTTCCCAAGGACGTTCACGAGCTGTCCATAATTTATAGTGAGTGAGTTGTAACTTCAGATCTTCCTAATAGCCATGAAGAAAATTACATTTTTATTTAAATTAAGGTATCCGGGCTTTTCTGTAAAATCATTTTTTCCCCTCTGATATAGATTGTAAGTGGAATGTAACAGCATAATAAGTGATTTTTTTTCAATTGTTTCTGGGATCTGGATTCGAGGTTGACTCGTACAAAAACTTTCAGTTCACCCTCTTCTCTTTCTGATGCTGAGGAGTCTAATGAAGTCAGTTTTTCCATCAAAATTAAAAATGACAAACCCTAACCCTAACACAAACCAGAAAATTCCCTTGCACAGCTCTGTCAAAAAGTGCCACCAAACTAAAAATTGGGGCGATAAAAGCCAACACTTCGCTCTCCAAAATGCTGATTAGTTTTTTTTTTGCTCACACGTTTCACAAAATATTTGCAGTCAAATTAGCATCCTTATTGGAACTGTACTTGTTTAAATGCAGAATTCTTTCACCAAAGATTTTAATGGAATCAGCGCTTCGCGCTGTAGGAAAAAGTAAACATAAATCTGTCCAAGTGTAAAAACAAGCCTAAGAATATAAATCCAAACTTTGTCAACAGCCTGACCCTGTGAATTGTTTGTAGTCAGAGATTCTGAAAGTCTAATTGAGAAATGTTTTCTTCTGAATTGAAAAAGGAGGTTTACATCTCATAGACTCAATGGGTGGAATTCTCTCCTCCAAAAATTTTAAGTATCAAGTTTACGTAAGAACTGGAGTAAATCCCGCTGCTTTCTTCAGCGTGATTTTTCAAAATGAAAGCTGGGGGCCTATTCCTGC
Organism: Carcharhinus amblyrhynchos; assembly: GCF_965287045.1. Taxonomy (NCBI): domain Eukaryota; kingdom Metazoa; phylum Chordata; class Chondrichthyes; order Carcharhiniformes; family Carcharhinidae; genus Carcharhinus; species Carcharhinus amblyrhynchos. Next base: position 56,660,113 of record NC_137333.1, read on the forward strand.
TGGAGATGCTGGCAACATAGTGATGAGGAGGCTACTTGCACATGCGCAGCAGTCTGCATCGTCAGCCTCCTGATCACCAGCCATCTCAATTGGTGGCCAGACCCATGATCCCGCAATGCTGCCCCTCTGACCCCTACCCCACACCCCGATCGCCGACCTCCTAGATGTGTCTGGGCTAGCCCCAACCCCACTTCTCTGTCCTGTCTCAATCTCCGCATACCCCCTCCTCCACCTCGGCAGTTCCAATCTCCCGACTTCTTCCCCTCCACCCCATCATCCCCCACCCCCCCCCCCCACCCAACCCCAATCAGCCTTTCGCTCCCTCCATCACGGATCCCAAATGCAGAGTCACCGCAGGACCCCCTCACCCCCACAGCAATCGCACCCCTCCCCCTTTGCACTGCCTGATGGGATGTGCCAAGATGCCCCCTTGGCACTTGGGCAGTGCCAGTGGGCCAGGCTGGCACTGAGGTTGGCAATGCTCAAAGGGCACCGCCACCTTTATCCCAAACTCCTGGGGGGCCTCCATGCCTCTCTTCACTCCAGCAGGGTCAGGCCACCACCGGTAACAGGGAGCTGTTGAAAATCCTGCTGGAGTGAAACACTCCTGGTGGGGGAGTGACTAGCAGCCCAGAGACTTCAGTCCCTGGCCCAATAATGGTATTAAATGAAGATGGTATTAAATATGATCTCGATATTTAAATTATGATGATGCCAGAAACGTACGGATGCCATGGTGCCCAGCAGTAAACCTGCAACATGGTCTTCACTTATATCTCCCAGCAGGCTGAGAGAATTGCCCCCCCAACATTATTCAAGCAATAATTTCTGTGAAATCTGCCTGTTAAATTTCCAGCATTTATTGGCAAAGAAAACGGCTTCCTTACTATCACTCTTGTTCCATGACAAAGATCATCCTTGTTTAGGATTCAAGAGTGGAATTCCCTGCAAAAAAAAGGCAAAGTGTCAGATTCTGACTGAAAACCAGGGTGTTTCTTTCCAAAGAAACAGACAAGTTTTGTCTCCAAATCTAGTCAAAAAAAACAGGGAGGATGTGTTTTGTGCCATCTTTATTGAGGAGGGGAGCCTAAAGACACTGACAAGGCTGGCTCTAAAGGGTGTCCTGATCTGAAATTGAAGTTAAAGACTCCATTTCCCCATGGTTGCCAACTTTGGGGCAACAGAGCCACTCCGATCCCTGCAATGCAGGCACAGACCCCACCCTCCAATAATGGGAAGCTCCTAATGGGGTTCCCTAGAGAAATACTGGATAAAAGCAAATTACTGTGGATGCTAGAAGCTTCGAGCTTTAACAAATGATCATTTGGACTCGAATGGTGAGCTCTTTTCTCTCGTTACAGATGCTGCCAAACCTTCTGAGATTTTCCAGCATTTTGTCTTTTGGGTTCCCTGGAGATCCTGAATGTGGGACATCTACATCTGGCACCCTGGAAGTGCTAACCTGATAGTGCTGGGTGACAAGGGAAGTGCCTTGGCACTGTCCAGTCATTTCCCCTCACCACCTGGGAGTTATACTCACCTCCATGCCTGCAGCATTTTCATCACAACTAGTTTTTGGTTTTGGAAACCAGTTGTGATTTCCACCAGCATGGAAGGAGGAAGCATTGAAACCCAAAGTGCTCAAGAAGGCCATTCAGCCCATTGAGCCTGCATTAGCAACAATCCCATCCAGGCCCCAACCCATAATCCCATGTATTTACCCTGCTAGTCCCCCTGACACTAAGGGCCAATTTAGCATGGCCAGTGCACCCAACCTGCACATTTTTGGATGGTGGGAGGAAATCGGAGCACCTGGAAGAAACCCACACAGGCATGAGAAGAATGTGCAACTCCACACAGACGTTTACCCAATGCTGGAATTGAATCTGGGTCCCTGAATCTGTGAAGCAGCAGTGCTAACCACTGTGCACTGTATGAACCTGAATGCTACAGTGTGAAGTTATTTATGCATATTCAAATTGATAGAAATCAGGTTCATGCCTCACTGACGGGTGAGGTGGGCACAACTCCATTATGGCGCTCTTGTGAGAGTTAGCAACCATTACAGGATTTATGCAGGCATCAAATGGTAAATCCTGACCCAAGTTTCATAGCAACAGTATAATTGTGCCCTCCTTGAGTGTTTCTGCAGTGGCATGCCAGCTAGTGTTAGATTAGACTGCCTTTTAACTTCCAACATGGGCAGCTTGAATCAGAAAATTTCCCAGCATGATTTTGCTTGGAAAGACTCTCCATGGTTAGATATTTATTCTGGGAGGAGACAGTTGCAGGATGGAGTCAGGCCCATCACGTGTGGAGGCAGATCAGAGGTGGTTGCAGGATGGTCAAGTGCCCAGGTGGCTGGTTAAAAGACCCTCCTCAGTTCTCTGGGTCTTTGTCCCAGTTGTTGGGTTATATTTTTGACTGTCAATCCCTCAACCCATATACCCTCTTGGCCCTTCCCCCAACTATTTTCCATGCTAATTCAATGGCCCTCTCAACTCATGGCCTTTCTACCCTTTGCATTACACATTGCAAATAAATATGGAAACATTGACAAAATAGATCACAGAAAAAATAGCTTATTATAACCATGCAAAGATGTCAATCAAGCAAAGTCAACAGGCCTCCCTGTCTTTCTGTCTTGCTGTGTAAACAATATCCCACTCACATTCTTTTCACAATTTGCTCTCTCAGCCAAGCCTCTTTATGAATGCACAAAATTAAAAAATGTAAAGTGTTTAAAACCTCTATAATAGTTTAACGACCTGTTTGATAAGCACTTTATAAGGTGGTGGGAACATCAGGTATTTTGTCAAAGGATAACAAATGTGTGTTTTTTTTCCCAGCAGTATCACATGTCATTGTTATCATTGTATTCATTGGTTTTGTGCAGTGTTATACTGGGTGAATGGGCATGAAAATGCCATGTGTTGACATGAGGGCTATAAAGTGACAATCTTGTGAAAACTGGGCCATTGTGTGTAATCTCTGGAAGATATGAACTGTGTGTTTGTCATCAATTTGATCAATGCCAATGAATTCTTCTAATGCAGCTGACAGCTTGTCTAAAACATTTTAATTAAATTCTAATGAACTTTTTTTTGTTGCATAACATTGCTTTCAAATAATTTACTTTTGTAAAGTTTATTTACCAGTTCCAAGTAAGGCTTACATTAACACCGCAATGAAGTTACTGTGCAATTGCCCTAGTCGCCACAGTCCGGTGCCTGATTGGGTCAATGCACCTAACTAGCACATCTTTCACAATGTGGGAGAAACCAGAGCACCCAAAGGAGACCCATGCGGACACAGGGAAATTGTGCAAACTTCACACAGACCCAAGCTGGGAATCGAACCCAGGTCTCTGGCACTGAGGCAGCAGTGCTAACCACCGTGCCACCACGCTGCAATGGATAATTGTCCCTGCCATTGTACCACATTTGACTAATTCCATTATCTAATTCACCCTGCCTCAAGCCATCCTTCTGATGCACACTTATCCTATTCCTTACATCCCTCCCAGGCCATCCCAATTGTGCTATTTCTGTCTGTATCCCTCTCACAATCCCTTCCCATTCCTTACTGAAAGAAATGCTCCAACAGAGTAACAATGATGCTGGGCTCCCCTTACCGTTCCCAAATTTTGTTCCCCTCATACTCCTGGGTGTAATTGCTTGAATGTAATGAACTATTTAAGGTAATCATTAGGATTTATGTTCTTTGATTTTTCTGGAGTTAAATTCCTTTGTTTTAAACTGTGAAGCATTGGCTGCATTCTTTTAGTAAGTACCTGGGGTTTTAGATTCTAAACAAAAAACTGAACATGTTTGCGGTACCTTCTGAGATCATAACAGCAGGAAGAACAAGGATCCAGACCTCCTTCAATTCAGAATAAATCATTGGTTATAACTCCAAGTGCCCCAGCATCAGATGGGCAGGGGAAACCAACTGAAAATGTAATTGAAATCGCAAACTTCAAATGACTGACTGACTGGTTTACACCAATAATTACATTGGGAGAGTTAAGACCTCTTCCAACTTCTGGGTTCCTATGTAATGATCCAAGCTGGCCCCTCCCCATAGGACCCCACCCTCTACCCATGAGATTTCCCTCAATAACACAGGACTACTCCCCACCCCCCGCCTCCCGTCCCGTTCCCCCGTGTACCCAACCTTCATGCCCATAACTGCCCGAGAGGCAGATGCTGATCTACTGACCCAACATGACCACTGCCCCTACCACTCCTTAGCTCCAAAGTCTGACCCCGTGTACCCCCTCCCCACCAACTGCTGGTGTCATAATAAAAGGGGGCAAGGGCAGCACGGTGGTTAGCACTGCTGCCTCCCAGCAGCACAGACACGGGTTCGATTTCTGACTTGGGTCCCAATCTGTCTGGAGTTTGCACATTCTCCCCATGTCTGCATGGGTTTCCTCCAGGTGCTCAGATTTCCTCACACAGTCCAAAGACGTGCGGATTAGGTGGCTTGGCCATGCTAAATTGTCCCTTAGTGTCAGGGGGACTAGTTAGGCTAAATGCATGGGATTGTGGGGATAGGGGCGGGAGGGATTGTAGTTAATGCAGACTCGATGGGTCAAAGGCCTCCTTCTGCCCTGTATGATTCTATGATTCTATGTCTTTCTTCATTTTGACGGACTGCACTTCGACGGTTGGCCTTGAGGGCAAGACGTATTGCTTTGACCTTGCCTGACCTTCCATCTTAGGTCAGGTGGAACAGACAAGGAAGAAATTTAGAGCAAATAATTGGGCACAGGGTGGCAATCTCGCACTGATTGTCATTCCAAGGAAGTCATGGCCCATTATTTTCAATTACCTAAAACCTTTGATGGGTTGCACCTTGTTTTGTTACAGTTGACTGCTGTTGCTGTCATAAGAAGTGTGATTCTATTAAAGTATTAAAGAATTCTGTGTATTAGTTTCTATCAAACTCTAATCATTTATTGAAGCCTGTCAGTGTGTGCTGTATTATTAATGATTACATTTTTCCAGGTTCTTGGAGAACCTCTGTGATAATTTTAGTGGAGAGTGCAGTGGTGAGATCAGCCTAGCAGTGTGCTTGCATATAGTTGGCATTTGGAGGTAGTTTGTGTAAAGTTGTATGTGTAGCTACAAAATGCAGACAACTTCAAAACAAAACTGGCAACTCCAAGTATCAGCCTTGATCAGTTTTCAAAGCCAAAACAAGCTCAATGGGTACTATGGTTTAATTATATTCCCTAGAGCCCTCATCCTGCACTTATTTCTTAAATGTGCTTCAAAACAAAAGAATTTTTTAAAACTCTATCTTCTATTCAAATATGAGGCCTGTAGTGTCTTTACTTTTGTGCTTCTATTGGCATGTTTCTGTGAAAACTGGCGCATGAGTTGTGTGTGTTGTGTGGAAAGGAAAGTTATTATGGAATGCAGCTTAACATAAACTTATCACAATTTAAGTGAAATCTAATATTGCGCCAGTTGTGCTATAAGGAAAAAATAACTAAGAACAGAATTCTCCGACTGCGCTGGGTTAAAAGCCAGACATTCCTGCCCGTCTGTCAATGGCGTTTCACATTGTCCGCAACCTGCCCACTAGGATTCCAATGGTGAGCAGGATGTGGGAATTCTGACCTAAAATACTCTTCAATCCACAGCTGAAAGTTGTCTGCATTCTGAATGGATAACCAGTTGTTTTTCGCTATTTGGCCAAGCCACATGACAGTGAAAGTATCAAATGCTGAAACGTTATTAGAGATATGGCAGTAAGTATAAAAAGCCCTGGAACATAGTTAGAGGCAGGTATTGACCTTCCTGTCTCTGTTTGACCCTGGATGGAGAAGAGCAGAGATAGTCTTGTTCACTCAATCCTGCCTCAGAAACTCTAATATTATGGCCGTTGAAACGTCTCATCTTCCCCCGTTCCCACATGCCTCACTGATTTGCGATACACATCAATGATCCAGGCTAAACAGTGGCCCTTGTTTCTGGGTATTTGAGGATTCCAGCTGCCAGTCAATATTTGTAGTTTTATACTGGAGAACAATGGCAGCATAAGCTGTCCATAATGCCCTGTGCACCTCAATCCACTCAACTTGGGAAATCAGCCAGAGCCAGACTCTCTCACAAGCACCATAACGTGATGGGGAATGGAGATGGGGCACACAAAAAACAATGGGGCATGATAAGGTTATCCCACGGCTGTAGTAAGAGATATTCATAAAAGATGAAATATAATCTTTCTTGTCAAAGTTGTGCAGATGTGTTTCCTGTAAATATCCCGGAATTGTTCAAAATAATAATTATCTTAAAAAACACATCCCTCATGGCATTGGGACGGGAAGCACAGTGTAGAATCAATAATATAATTTCCAATCATTATATGTTCAGTATTCATGGGCTGTATTGACTGAGACAGTGATTTCTAGTTTAAAAGTGTGACAAACCACAATAATAAATTAACAAATTCTGCACCAATGGGACAGACACATTTTATTTCACATCAAAACAAACTGCACCTATCGGAACTTTCTTTAAAAGCCACTTTATAAGAGCAGAGAACTGATGAATTATACAGCACTGCAACTCAATTATATTGATTTCTAACTTGGCTTTGGTATTGTAAATGTCATTCGATTCAGACTGATAAAGAACCATGGCCTGTGTGCTGTAAAGACCTAGGCATTTATATATTTTTTTAAATTAGATTGAGGGCGGTTTGGTGGCACATTGGTTAGCATTGCTGCCTCACAACACCAGGGACCCAGGTTCAATTCCTGGCTTGGGTTACAGCCTGTGTAGAGTTTGCATATTCTCCCCATATCTCCAAGGGTTTCCTCCAGGTGTTTCAGTTTCCTCCCACAGTCCAAAGATGTGTGAGTTAGGTGGATTGGTCATGTTAAATTGTCCCTTCATGTCAGGGCGACTAACTAGGGTGAAAGTATGAGATTATGGGGATAGGGCCTGGGTGGGATTGTGGTCAGTGCAGACTCGATGGGCCAAATCTGCACTGTAAGATTATTTGGTAATACTTCCAATGTTACCAATGATACTTATTTCCTGTTAACCTCTCAATTTTCTCATTTGATTCTTGTAAATATTATAAACTGAGATATGCAAATCAAAATTAGGGCCCCCAGGCTTCTCAAGAGCTGTGACTTTCATCAAATCTTTACCTGTTAGTTATAGATACCAATTGTCCTACATGTTTTCATTTAAACATCATTGCAGCAACTCCATAATTCAGCTATGCAAAATCTGTAAACCATTTCCTCATGGTGAACTCCGATTTATTTGTTGAGAATGTATCTGAATTCCCAATTCAATCATTCCACGTCATCTTGGACATACAACTTCCCAATCCAACTAGTTTAATGCCCCACTGGGAAACCAGCTTAACATCTCACTGGGAGGCCAGTTTAACGTTCCACTGGGAAGCCAGTTTAACATCTCACTGGGAGGCCTGTTTAATATCTACAAGCAAGCTAACAACAGAGGTCTTTTTAAAGTCTTACAGCTAAGTTAATGTAGAAAGCTTTGTGGAAAAGATCACCCCCCAGGAGAGATGTAAATTCAGGGAAGCTGCATGTTTTATGCTTGGAATTGGAGGGGGCACGTTAGGAGCAAATTCAAAACAAAGTAGAACATACTGGGAGCCAGCAAAGGAAAAATCCTGACTTCAGTACACAGTGTTGAGAATAATCCTGAAAACGATTCTGAAGTATACAGGTACAAACACAATAAGGTTGCCCCAATTATCATTGTGATGCCGGTACACAGTTGGTCCCTCAGAATGTAGGTGGACACAAGTGCTTCCACTACAGTTGTAGGAGAACAAATGTATTGTTATTTATAAAGAAGGGTTTAGCCCCTAAAGTTAAGAAGCACTCCAGCCAGGCGAACAGCATATACTGGTGAAGCTTTAAGGATCCTAGGAGCAGCAACAACAACACCCATAAACTACCAGCATCAGTTAGGCACAACTGCCTCAACAGTAGTAAGGTGTCAGGGCCAAGTCTGATGGGCTGCAGAAGGCTTCACCAAATTAGATTAAATCAACAATAAGAACTTCCATGATAGCTTAAAGTAAAGATGTTCCAAGATAAGTTAGACAAGATACATGGTGTAAAAGCAAAAAACTGAGACTATGCCAAAATTTCACAAAGCCTGTATCCTATGCCTTACTTGAGAAAATTGAGTCTGAACTCAAGCAGCTGCAAGAATTAGGCGTCATCAAGCTTGTTCAGTTTTCAGAGTGGGTGGCTCCTATTGTGCCGGTGGTTAAGCCAGACAGAGCCATTAGGATATGAGATGAACACAAATTAACTAAATCAAGCTGCAAAATTGGATCAATACCCCGTATGAAGAATTGAAGATCTGTACACCAGATTGGCAAGAGGCTTAACTTATACTAAACTTGATATCCAACATTAGAATTAGATGAGACATTTAGAGAATTTGTTACAATAAATACCCAGAAAAGTTTATACCAGTATACTCGGCTATTCTTCGGGATATTGTTGGCATGTGCAATTTTCCAGCACACAATGGAAAGTCGACTTACAGGACTTAGCTGATGTGGTTGCCTATCTTGGTGATGCACTAATTATAGAAATATATGAAGAGGAGTATCTGACAAGTCTCAAAGAAGTTTTGAAGAGATTTAAGAAAGCCAGAGTGAGGCTGTAAAAGAAGAAATGAGCACTCTAGGTTCGTGAAATAATGTACTTTGGGTTCAAAGTGGATGCAAAAGGGCTGCTCTCTCTGGAGGAGTAGATCAAAGCAATTAAGGAAGCGCAAGCACCAGAAATGTATCAGAATTGAAATCTTTTTAGGAATGGTTAACTGTTATGGGAGATTTATTCCTAACCTTGCACACACTGCTCAAGAAACACCAGAGGTGACATCAAAAAGAGCCTCAATAGATTATTACACTGGCATTGCAGTCAACCAGTCTGCTTATGAAAATAAAGCAGTTTTACTGCATCAGATGAAAGATGGTCAAAAACACCTATCGCCTATGCCCCGAGGACTATGACTGATGCTGAGAAAGGTTACTCTGAAATCAAAAAAGAGGCACCAGTCGTCACCTTTTGGAGTAAAGAAATTCCACCAGTACATTTATGGATGGCATTTCATCGTAGTTAGTGACCACAGACTCCTATAGGGCCTATTTGAGGATATGGCCATTCCTCCCATAGCTTCAGCAAGGGCTCAATGCTGGGCTCTATTGCTAGCAGCCTATAAGTATACTTTTCAACACAGGCTGGTCACACACATTTCAAACACATGCTTTAAGCCACCTTTCCCTACCCAAAGATATACCCCCTCCGCTGGTACCACAGGAAATTGTTCTTGCCCTAAACCTCCTTGATACCTTGTCTATGTTGCTGCAGCAGGTCAAGTTTTGGGCCAAGAAAGACCCTAATTATTTTGACACATGGTCCTCAACAGCCAGCATTATGATAACAGTTCTGAGCAATTAAGGCCCCATGCAGATAAGAAAAAACAAGTTAAGTTCTGAGGATGGTGTATTATTATGGGGAGCAAGGATGGCCATTCCCACTCCTGTTGGAAAGTTATTGTTACAAAAGTTACATTGTGTCCATCCTGGGATGACAAACATGAAGATTGCCACACACAGTTATGTGTGCTGGCCCAGGATAGATGCCAACAATGAGAATCTTGTCAAACAACGTGACCAATATCAAATGCAGCAAAAATTACCTTCTGTTGCCCTAATGCACCCTCGGGAATGGGTAGGTCGACCAGGATGTGGCTACACCTCGATTTTGTGGACCTATTCATGGGCATCATGTTCCTGCACATCATAAATATGTGGGGATAAGATGGGTCAGGGATAAGGAAAAATTGTGACAGACATTCACCACCCCTGGGTTGCCTGAGGTGCTAGTATCCAATAATGGAACTACTTTCCAGTGAAGAGTTTCAGCATTTAATGGGAATCAATATTGTTCAACATGTTCAAACTGCACAGTATACCCTGCTCCAAATGGGTTGGCAAAGATAGCCATCGAAACATCCAGAGCCACCAGCCTCTCTACAAACCAAACTGGCCCATTTCCTGATCACACATAGAAAAACACCTCATGTCACTGCAGGTGCCAATCTGCTGACTTAATAATGGGCAGATGTATTAGAATCTATTTGAGTTTGGTGGGGTGGGTGGAGACAAAACAGAATGCACAGATGAAGCATCATGACTTGATAAAAATGGAGAAGGCATTTGAGATGGATTCGGTGTGTGGTATGTGTAAAGAATTATCGTGCATTTCCAAATTGGACCCCTGGACCGGTCATGGCCAGAGCAGGGCCAGTGTCGTATGAAATAGTTCCCCAAGGAAAAAGAGTGAAGAAAATTCTGGACCATTTGATAAGAGAATCACACACGGAACCACTGGGGCAATCTATCCTTTGTATGCCTGTCAGTGATATTGCTCATGATGAAAATAGTACAGCAGCAAGTTGCACCAAGGAAGAGCCAAGTAATGTTCCAGTGGGAACTGGAGACGTTATCTGCACTGGCGCACCCTTCGCAGGTCAAGAGTCAACTCATTGAAGCTTAAACCAAAGTTACTTCTATTGTCAGAGCAAAAGAATTACTACAGTCACAAGGGATCAGGAAGTCCTCAGAGCGACTTACCTTATAGTCGCTCTGAGGAGTAAGTCGCTTATATAGTTATGTTATTATTGAAATGTATGAATCAGAAATTTAAAGGGGGAGAGATGTGGCAGTGTTCCCCTTGAAGGACCAAGTGCTCAGGAGGTCATGTGACCCATTTGGCTAATCGGGCCGGAGTGTGCGAATCCTGGAGCTGCGTGTGAGTTTTCCTTGCTAGTTAGGGGTCTGGAGTCTTGGAGAAGAGTAGCCATTGTATCTTTGTACTATTTGTACATAATTACTTACCTTGATAAACTCGCTAATCTATTTGGTGGTCGCCCATCTTTGCATGATGCTATGCATTGCAAAGAATCAATAACAATGTACAAGGAAAGCTTGATTTATGCAAGCTGTTAGAAGCAGCGAAGAATCAAATAAATCACATCCCTGTATGTAACCATGCATTGAATGTTAAATATAATGTCTGTCTGTAAGATTTGTATACTTTAACGCTATGTGTCATTTTATATAAATGGGATTATTTTTAGTAACGTGAGTGAAAATAGAATCAAGGCATCCAATTGTGATGGGTCTGTTATTAGTTGTAAAATGGCTTAACCCTAGCAGGGTGGTAATGGGTTTATATTGAATTCCTTATCCTCTGTGATCTTTATAGATATTTCAGGACTAAATTGAGATGGTTGCCTTGGGAACAGAATGTCTGCAAAACTCAGGCAAATATTTAAGTGCCAGATAGTAACATTTTAAGTAGTCATTGCTCAGCTATCGCTGAGTTGTAAACAGGATGAAATTATGTCTGTCTTTGTGCAAAGCAGGCTTGAAGACAAGAGTGTGAAAACCTGTAGAATTAAAAGCTTGTCGCAGGTTGTTTCAGCTTCAACTTTAAAACCAGCAGACACCGGAACCCTGTTGCTCGTTAAGATTCCTTTCCTCTCCAGACCTATGCTATACATCATCTGCAAGATGTACCACAGCAGCTCATCAAGTTCCCTCAACAGCACCTTCTAAATCCACAAGTGACATAGCTCATGCACACTGGTGCCATGTGTTAACAGATAACTCGAACCAGCTGCACTGCTGCTCACCAGTCTGGCTGAGAGCTGCAGTAACTGATGGAATATTGTATGTGTGTCACAGATTGTAAACAGGTTTATTGAGTAGAAAGTGGAGCTGCTGACATTTCCATTATAAAGTGAACAGTGATAGGGTCAAAACTTCAGGATGGTGTCTAGTCTAATTATGTCACTTCCACACAAGAAATCAGATGATTGGCATTCATGGTCAAGAGTGTGAGCCAGTTCTTGGGGGAAGAAATGTGGTACCAGTGTACAGATAGTCAGTAGTCAAAGAAAATGGTCCAAACCACCTATGAGCTACTTATTGTATCCCATGCTCAGCTCTAGTTTGTCTCTATCTCCATCAGTTTCTTATTCCCCCATGAAATCCTAATTTTATTTCCTGGTTCTACTCCACTTCTCTCCACATTGGCTGTTGGTTTTCTCACCATCATCAGTATCACCTGCCTACTCTGAGCCCAGTTGGTCCCTGTCCCGTCTCCTCTCTTTCCCAGACCTGTCCCTCCTTGATCAATTGTCTCCTCACCCCTCTGATCCCTCTTTCTCTCTACCCCTCTGATCCTCCATCCTCTCTCCTATCCCTCTCTCCAATCCCTTGTCCTCTCATTCCCTGTCCTCGTTCTCTTTCCCTATGATCTTTTGCATCTCACTATCCAGTGCTCCTCTCTCACTCTGTCAAACTCCTGCTGCTCACCAATCTCCTATCCTCTTTTCCCCCCAGCGCAAATCCTCTGTCCTCTCCTCATTGATACCCTGTTCATCTCCCCACTCTGATCTTGTGATCTTCCTCAGGCAAAACATGGCTGTCGATACAGAGGAGGCAGCTTTGTGTTCTCTGCAAATGCTCCAGTTCAACATCTGCCTGGCTACAATATTGTATCTGCATGCATGGTTACATTAGTGAGGGATACAGATACCTTGAACATCTTTTCCTCAAAAAGGTGCAAACACACAGAACAATTCTAAGTTATTTGTTTAAAGTTTATCTATTAGTGTCACAAGGTGGCTTACATTAACACTGCAATGAACTTACTGTGAAGATCCCCAAAAGCAATCACTCCAGAGTTTTAACTGTGCTGGGCGCTGGTGGTAGGTAGAAGTTTTAAAATTTTCCAACTTTCCCTGCTCTCCTTCAATGTGCCCACTGCAAATGAGAAGGATGGACAGTCAATTTATTCATTTAAGAATTCTGTGTGTTTCCATTTTAAGTGATTTTTATTTTCAATGCATTAAGGGTGAAATTGTGAACTTCAGCTATTAAAAGAAGACACAAAGTGTGATTCCATATGAGATAAGTGGCTTAATTGCACTGCTTCTGGTCAGGTGGAGCAGGATGAATCCTCCAGACCCAACAATTTACCGCTGCATAACTATTTCCCTATGCCAGATCCAATTCACCCTTATGAACACAACCCCTCCCTGGCCCATCCCACTCAATGTCCATGACCCTGGCAATGTCAGACACATGTCGTATCTGTTCCCTGCCACCTTTCCTGCCTTCCTTACCATCCACCTATCAATCAGGTTGGCTCCCTGGTTGAAAATACTTCAAAGGTGGTCCTGTGGTTAATTTCTGCATGCTTTTGAGTTTCCCAATCAAAAATCCTTCTCTCCAACTAACTGGCCAGCCCTTGAGGCCATTGTACCTGCCTTTATGATTTTCTCACATGAGTGCTTGTGTCTCCCTGTCCCATCCGCCTCCCAGCCATCTCATTTGACCTTTCTCAAAATGGTGCACTGCTTGATGTCTGAAACCTCAGTGGCCTGTTATCTCATTCATACCCATTGATGTTCAAAGTGATTCTGTCATTCTATGCATTTGCCAAGAATAAAAGATGCTAATTTAGGACCATTACCTAAACGTGAAGTCTGCGTCCCCATCTTGTGGTTGTCAGGAGTTTGAAATAGTCATATTTTTAAACCTAAATGCTGAAGCTAGATCAAATGTATTTCTCAGATCACATCATGTGCTGTTGACTAATACATTAAGTTGAATACCCGCACTATGGTGCAGCAGAGAGTGATGTGGCACTATGGATATTATGTATACATACACGTGGGCATATAGTTTGTAAACCATATTGAGATAATATGACAATATACCAGTGCAGAAGTATATTCATATTATTATCTTTGTTTTACCAATGAACGTCAAATACAGCAAAATCCAGTATGAATTATTGGCAAATGAAGCAACAAATAAAAACATTGTGAAAAAACATTTATTAAAACTTCACCAGGATCAGTTGAAGAAGGAATATACGACTCTAAATGCTCCTATTAATCCATGTTGAATGTTATTCTAAATATAATACAAATATGATAAGACAATGCAGAGAGCTTCTGTTGAGATCTCTGTACTGAAATATACCTTTGTATTCCATTTGTTCTCCACAGCTGATCATGCTAGATTTTCATTTATAGGAAAGAAAAAGTCAGAGATGCAATGTTTCCTTAAGTGCAAATATTTACACGTGTATACTGTGGAAATAGAGGCAGATTTCAATAATTTAACAATCAGTGATGAATAAGCAGCCGGGATTTGACTTCTGCCTTCCTGTCAAAGAAATGTCCTGCTTTATTCATCTCCAAAGATCAGAGTTAGTCACATGGGTTTGAAGAAACACAATCCAACAAATCCTGAAAAGTAGTGCTGCTTTGTGAGATTAGCCACAGTAAACAATGCCCCTTCTATTCTTTCAGTACATTGCATGCCTTAATGTTTTTCCTCTTCTGTTACTAGTATTAGGAAAATGCCAAGTGCAAAATAATTCCTATGTATAAGGGAAACACTCATTAAAACTTCCAATGGGCAGTGACAGCCTGGGATATTCTTGGTCCAAAAGACTCAGATAGCCACCAGTATATGGGGATAAATTAGCCCATGGTTTCTCCTGCCACTAGTATATGGGGATAAGTTAGCCCAGGGCTACTCCTGCTCCAGGACTATAACTTAAGTGGAAGCCCATTTACAGGAAAATTCACACCATAATATTATAATTGTTCATTTCAGATGGAAGCAGTGACAAACCATCTGTCTTTTTGTAGTATATGCAAAGCATTTTGAAGTGCAGAGAACAACAAAAGAGATTCAAGATGAACAAGTAATCTGGCAGCTTTGCTCAACAAATAGGACTCACCTCTTAATCCAAAGGGTTCATGCCCCAACTCAGGTTTCATTGACATTAGCAAATGGTGCAGGACTAAGGTAATTAGTTAGCTAAAATCTCCTATGTCTGGACACAAGAAGAAATCCACGTCTTCCATTGCTCCCAGCAGTGCAATAGATTCTATTTTGACCAGAATATAATCTTGTCTTACTTTCAGGAAATGGAGACAGTTTTAAGTGACTTATATTTGTTTTTGAGGGTATTAGAAAGAAGGCATAGCTTTGAGTAAATGTAATTTTGTTTCTATATTTGTGCACCAAGAAAGAGTTAAAAAGGTGCCTCCAAGTCTGTTGGTTGGTTTAGATGCCTGTGTTATCATGAGGGTTTTACAGTGTTAAAGCAAATACAGCGTTTAAAAAAAGGCTAGGTTGTTGCTTCGGAACCAGAGGCCCACAAAGAAAAGCAGAAGCAGTTTGTTCCATTGAAAAGAAGGTAACCCAGGAGTAAGCGGCTCTCTCAGAAACTACTAGAACAGGCAGAACAATGCTCTGGGGCAGAAAACCAATCCCAGAATGGACATAAGAACATAAGAAATAGGAGCAGGAGTAGGTCATCTAGCCCTTCGAGCCTACCTTGCCATTCAATAAGATCATGGCTGATCTGAAGTGGATCAGTTCCACTTTCCCGCTCTCTCCCCATAACCCTTAATTCCCTTGTCTATCAAAAACCTATCTACCCGTGACTTAAATATGTTTAGCGAGGTAGCCTCCACCACTTCAATGGGAAGAGAATTCCAGAGATTCACCATCCTTTGAGTGAAGAAGTTCCTCCTCAACTCCGATCTAAACTGCCCCCCCCCCCCCCTCTTATCTTGAGGCTGTGCCCTCTAGTTCTGCTATCCTTTCTAAGCAGGAAGAATCTCTCTATCTCTACCCTATCCACCCCCTTCATTATCTTATACTTGTCTTGGACAGAAGAGAGCAGCAGGAAAACTGTGAAGTCAAATGAACAAAAAACAGGAATCTGCAAAAAAAAAGTTTTGTTCAGTAAATATAAAGTAAGGTGCAGAGAAAGGGCTCCAAATCAAAGAGACAGCTTCAGGAAACAGATTTAAAGTCAACTTGAGAGAAGCCAGAAGTCCACAGTGACCCAAAGTTTGGTGACACCTTACCACAGTCAGTAAAGCAGTGGTGTTCTGTTAATGTGGCGTGTTATCTGAGAGATTGCATGGAAGCATTTAGTAAGCCAGAGCAGGGAAATACAAGAAGGAGAGGTTGAAACCCTGGATGTTGATCCTTGGTGAAGCTATCTGAGAGAAAGTATCACTGGGAGAAAATTCCAAGTTGTATTCTTTGAGAACAGCGTTTGGAAACCCGCATGTGTGTTAGATTTCCAGAGAGACCAGTTGGCTCAGTTGATGAGAAATCTGCATAAGTTGTATTGGTTGGCACCTGTCAGGTTTCAGAGTGTGGTGTACCTGACCACATTTCGCCTTTTGGTCCCTATGGACTGTGTAGTTCATGAGAACATTAGAGTGTTAGATGGATTTCGTAACTTGTGATTGTGTTGAAGAGAATTAAAGTAAAACACTCTTAGTTAAAGGGACAGATGCAGGAACAGATTCAAATCTGGCTACATGAGGAGCCAAATATCTGAAATATTCAGAAGGCTGGTGACATAATACAGCTAGAGTGTGGTGTGTTTAATCACAATTTGCCTATCGTTTATATGGAGTGTGCACTAATTGAGAATCTTAGATTATAAGATAAATTTTGTAACCTTTGTTATCCTTACAAATCTGTAAAGGTACAGCTGGGGTGAAGGAGTAGTTATTAGTCTTGTTCAATAAATGCTTTTTTTTGTTAAATGTTCATTGGCCGTCCTGTGGCTCTATTCATCCATGTGTAAGTTAGGATCAATCTACACAATCCATCTTGTTCAGTAGTAACTTCAACTGGGGTCATAACAATATGGCTCTCCACAATTTACATTTATCTTTAATGGATTTGTCTTGCCTTTGGCTTGTTTCTGTAATCAGAGTTATTTCTATGAGGGTTTCAGTCTGACAAATAACCCCCAGTTAGATGAATCTGTGGACTACCTTTTGTTTGACTCCTATCTTTCAGCTTACCTGCTTGGTTAGCCATAAGCTGGGGCTACACTCCCACCAGCAGAATTGCTTGAGTCATAGGAACATACAGTCCTTCCCACCATATCAAGATGCAGTCATTCTGGCACAACTTAGAGAGTGCTATATCGTAAAATCCTTTGGATAAGATATTAAAATCCCTCTGCCTGACCCAATGGAACTTATGGTCCAATATGGCGTTTCAATCAGCAAGGAGTTCCCCAGTATTATGGTCAAGATTTCTGCCTCAAAGAATACAAGCAAGAACAATCAATTGTGACACTTTGCCGTTGCAGAATGGTTAATGCATGCAAATCAACCGTGATTCAAAAACAAATCTGAGAGACTTGAAAAATTGAAGTTCTATCTTTTTGGACCTGATGCCATTCATCCCAGTGTGTTAAAGGAGACATTTGTGTGGGATTGGTTATCATCATGCAATATTGCACAATGTTCTACAACACTGAAAGAAAAGTACCTCCATTTCAAAAAGATTGCAAAATATTTCTGTGCAACAGGTCCATTAGTCTAAGAGACTGGAGGCATACCCATGCAGCTATAATTTAAGAAGTGAACAAGAATCATGATGACTACAACTTCATAACCTGTTTAAAAATATTACCAATAATACGGAGTGTATAAGATGATGAATGGGATGGATAGGATAGAGGTGGAAAGACTCTTCCCGCTCAAAAAAGACAATAGGACTAGGGGGCACAGCCTCAAGATAAAAGGGGGGCGGTTTAGAACGGAGTTGAGGAGGAACTTCTTCACTCAAAGGGTGGTGAATCTCTGGAATTCTCTGCCCGTTGAAGTGGTGGAGGCTGCCTCGCTAAATATTTTTAAGACGCGGGTTGATGGGTTTTTGATAAGAGAGGGGATTAAGGGTTATGGGGAGAAGGCGGGAAAGTGGAACTGAGCCACGACAGATCAGCCATGATCTTATTGAATGGCGGGGCAGGCTCGAAGGGCTGGATGGCCTACTCCTGCTCCTATTTCTTATGTTCTTATGTTCTTATGTTCTAAACTATTGCTCAGTTTGAAAATGCTCTTCATTCGACAAATTTCAAGAATAAAACAGTGAACAGGTTTTGAAGCTGATAAAATAGAAATGGAGAGTACATGTGAAAAATCTAAGGTTACGTTCAGACGATCATTGAATGAAGTCTTGCACATGTCAATGTTGTTACATAAGTGATCTGGATACTGAAATTTAAGGTGGGATTCTCCTGTCCTACTGCAGTGAACAGAGATGTGACTGAGCGCCAAATTCTCCATCCTCTCTGGCAGTGGCGGTGGGGCACAAATACATGGAGAATTCTGGCCCAAGTCTAAGTTTATTAGATCTGTTCCTACCAATAATGTATGGAGGGCAGGAAGGAGAGAAAAAGTTAACTAAAGAATTGCAAAATAATTTTCAGTGATTATGTAGCAAGGCACAATATCAATGAGTTGAGTTTTGTAATAATTGCACATAGCCTGAAAAAACGCATCATAAAATGTGTCAGAATGAATGTAATGAAAATGGGAAATTTAGAAAGGGGCCTTGTTATCATCAATAGAACAAAGTAATTTTAAAATGTTAACAGAAGCATAAATTATATAGTCAGAACAACAAAATGCCAGAAGTAATGCAAAGGTTTATAAGACACTAGGGATCCAATACAATGAACACTGATTTCAGTTCAGAAAACAAGATGCAAAAAAAAACCTGAGATTGCGAACAACCTAATTCCACCTGTAGAAATGATGAACTGTTGGGAATTACTCAAAATGGTAAAATTTAAAAGAAGGTAGTTAAAGAGAAATCTGATCAATTCTATCATGAATAATGCAAATGCAGTATATACATAAATATATATGGCACTGATCACAGTCAGTTACAGGACAAGATGTGGAGTACTGACTGGAATATGTGATCATGTGCCTCATCCAAAGTGAAAGATTCCTTATCTCCAAGCAATTGGAAACTGTTTGTGGGCTGGTAGAACCAAATTTTTTAAAAAAGTAATAAGCAATCAGACAACATTTTATTTATTTATGAGTCACAAGTCTTACGTTAACACTTCAATGAAGTTACTATGAAAATCCCCCAGTCGCCACTGTCTGGTGCCTGTGGGAGTACACTGAGGGACAATTTAGCATGGCCAATACACCTAACCAACACGTCTTTCGGACCGTGGGAGGAAACTTGAGAACCTGGAGGAAGCCCACGCAGACACATGGAGAACTTGCAAACTCCGCATAGACATTGACTCAAGCTGGGAATTGAACCAAGGTCCCTGGTGCTTTGAGGCAGCAGTGCTAACTACTGTGCCACCATGCTGCCTGCAAAATGTGATGCCATGTGTATGTTTTACTCTGACTGTTCGGTTGGAGAGGTGGATGGAACTCAACCTTGAGTCGCACTCTCAGGAGAATGCAGTTACTAGGAGGCTCTGGACACCATAGAAAGTCTGTCTGTCATTGAAGAGCTGGATATCAAAACCCCATTGGAGGAACGTAAAGCCATTTGCCATTGGCTTAGCTAAAGGTAAACCGCCTCAATTTATCAAGAGCGGGAAACCAGCACTCCCACAATATCTTCACAAACTTCTCTGTCAATGCTGATCTATCACTGATGCAAAGCTCGTGACCCTGCACAAAGAACGAGGACAACTGCATCAAATGTAACAATTATCCAGGCATCTCATTGCTGACCACTGGGAAACATATTTGCCCGTGTTGCCCTTGTCGGACCTCAGATTCTGGTTGCACTCACCTGTCCTGAATCCCAGTGTGGTTTCAGAACTGGAAGATCTACATTTGATATAGTCTTCTCAGTGTGACAGCTGTAGGAGAAATGTTGTGAACGCAGGCCTTAACCAATCTCACCAGAGCCTTTGGCCATGTGAGCTGAAACAGCCTATTTAAGCTGCTGAAGACAATAGGTTATTCCATTCCAAAAAGCACCCTCAGCAGCAAATGGACAGATCCTCTCTGCCTTGTACAGAGGTGGTTTGACCATCAGCATCAGGAAAACAGGAGGTTAGTGTACTACCATCTATCAGCATTGATGATATGACTCTGGGGTTGTTGAAAACTTCACATATCTGGACTCCACAATCACCAGCAATCTGTCACTTGATGCTGAAATCAACATAAAAGCTGCAGACGTTATGTCCAAGCTGAGCAAGTGCATGTGGATCAACAAAAACCTGACCAAGAATGCTAACTTGTTAGTCTACCAAGCCTGAATTCTCAATGCATTCCTGTACAGCGGTGAGGCAAGCTCTCCTCCTCCACAGCGGCGAGGCAAGCTCTCCTCCTCCACAGCGGCGAGGCAAGCTCTCCTCCTCCACAGCGGCGAGGCAAGCTCTCCTCCTCCACAGCGGCGAGCCATCTAACCTGAACTATTCCAATGTTATCCATATGCCTATCCACTGACCGTTTGAACGCCCTTAAATTTGGCGAGCCCACAACTGCTGCAGGCAGGGCATTCCACGCCCTTACTACCCTCTGAGTAAAGAACCTACCTCTGACATCCGTCCT
The DNA here is from genome assembly GCF_965287045.1 of Carcharhinus amblyrhynchos. NCBI lineage: Eukaryota > Metazoa > Chordata > Chondrichthyes > Carcharhiniformes > Carcharhinidae > Carcharhinus > Carcharhinus amblyrhynchos. The sequence goes on from NC_137333.1 coordinate 56,680,596, forward strand.
ATAATTATCACTCCTCAATTTAAAGCTATGTCCCCTCGTGTTAGCCATCACCATCCGAGGAAAAAGGCTCTCACTGTCCACCCTATCTGACCCTCTGATCATAGAACATAGAACACTACAGCACAAACAGGCCCTTCGGCCCACAAGTTGCGCCGATCACATCATCTTGTGTGCCTCAATTAGGCCACCTCTTAACCACCTTCTCTCTAACGAAAATAACCTCAAGTCCCTCAGCCTTTCCTCATAAGACTTTCCCACCATACCTGGCAACATCCTGGTAAACCTCCTCGGCACCCTTACCAGTGCTTCCACATCTTTCTTATTATGCGGTGACCAGAACTGTACACAATACTCCAAGTGCGGCTGCACCAGAGTTTTGTACAGTTGAAACATGACCTCACGGCTCCTAAATTCAATCCCTCTACCAATAAAAGCTAACACACCGTACACCTTCTTAACAACCTTATTAACCTGGGTGCCAACTTTCAGGGATCTATGCACACATACACTGAGATCTCTCTGCTCGTCGACACTACCAAGAGTCCTTCCATTAGCCCTATATTCTGTACTCCTGTTACTCTTATCAAAGTGAATCACCTCACACTTTTCCGCATAAAACTCCATTTGCCACCTCTCAGCCCAGCTCTGCAGCTTATCTATGTCCCTCTGCAAACTGTAACATCCATCCTCACTGTCTACAACGCCTCTGACTTTGGTGTTGTCAGCAAATATACTAACCCATCTTTCTACACCCTCATCTAGGTCATTTATAAAAATGACAAACCGCAGTGGCCCCAAAACTGAACCCTGAGGTACACCGCTTGTAACTGAACTCCAGGTTGAATATTTCCCATCAACCACCACCCTCTGTCTTCTACCAGCGAGCCAATTCCTGATCCAAACTGCTAAATCACCCTCAATCCCATGCATATGCATTTTCTGCAGTAGCCTACCATGGGGAACATTATTAAACGCTTTGCTAAAATCCATATACACCACTTCAACTGCCTTACCTTTATCCACCTCTTTGATCACCTTTTCAAAAAACTCAATAAGGTTTGTGAGGCACGACCTACCCTTCACAAAACTGTGTTGACTATCCCTAATCAATTTATTTCTCTCTAGATGATTATAAATCCTATCCCTTAGAATTCTTTCCAAAGCTTTTCCCACAACCGAAGTAAGGCTCACCGGTCTATAATTTCCAGGATGGTCTCTATTCCCCTTCTTGAACAAAGGGACAACACTTGCTATCCTCCAGTCTTCAAAGTGTTAGGTAGCGGAAAGGCTGAACAGTTTTTGTCTCAGATGTCTCGACCACATCTTTTTACTGGAGAAGGTCACAAACATGGAAGTCCTGGAATTTCTTAATTCCATTACCGTGCAATCATCACCAAGCCAATGCACCTGTGTGACCTCAGCAAAGTTTATTAGATGCATGAACAAATACCCAAATATGTTCTTTACAGTGAACTAACCACTGGGTCATGATGGGTGTCCATATCTCAGCAATGAGGGCACATGCAAGTGAGATACAGAGATGGTAGAGATTGACACAAAGAATTGTGGTACAGACATTGATGACTGTGACCTCTGGAGGTTAACTGTTGGAATTGCATTAGAAAAGGTAAACCAGAAAGCTCAGCTGGTCAAACAGAGAGCCCAGAACAAACCAAGGGCATCAGATTGCAGTCAAGACTGCCATGCCAGAGTGGGGCACCTGAGCCACACCAGGCAATGTTTAACACAGAGTTGACTGCCACAACACATGCTATATTCTTCAACACAGAAGGCTGCCAAAGTGTGATGGCTGAAGATAATTATTTCCTTCCCTTAAAAAATATTCTAGTATTAACATTAATGTGAAAAAATGTCTGAAAAAGAACAGTAGGAATATTTTTTTGAAAAGGTAATACTGCACAGGGGAGGGGAGCATGGTTAGCTCATATGGCTTTTATGTGATCCAGAATAATGCCAAGAGAACAGGGTTCAGACCCCATTCAGTCTCAGATATATTTGGGGCCTGTTTCCTTATCCTGCCCAAAGCAAAATCACAACACAAACTCTCAAATAATTGAATATTTTAATTAGTGCTGAAGATTGGCTGGAACAAAAATACAATCGGGGTATACAGTTCTGCAGAAACCCAGCTGCTGGAGGCAGATGAATATTGCTGTATTGAACAAGTTTGGGCCTTTGGACCCCACTCCTCCTCCTCCACAATCCAATTCCCAAATGACTCACTATCTCCTTGCTCCTGTCTTCCCCCCATGACAACTCTGGCCTATGATCTTCTTCAGTGCCTTCTGTAATCTTCTTTGCACAACCCTGCCCTGCAATCTCTCTCTTTCATGGTTCTTGCCCCCAAACTCCTGCAATACTCCTCACCACCTTCCACTGTTCCCATCGGACCTCTCCAGCTGCCCTATGTTCTTATCCACTCCATTGACGAACCTGACATCCTTCCCTCCTTTCCTTTTCCCAGTTGGAGCTTGATACCAAAAGCTTTCTTGTGCGCCACACACGAATCACCTTACCTTAGCTAGTTGTAGTCAGGGAACAGATTCCAAAAAATTTTGAAGCAACGCTGAGGTTAAATTTGGCACATCCTGAGGGAAACACATTTTTCCCAGGTTTCTTGATTACTAAACTGCCCTCTCTCTCCCTCCCCATCTCTCTATAAATTTTAGAGCCATTGTTTACCAAGAAACCACAGTGGCAAATGATAACGAGCACAGGAATTGGTTGTTTGTGAACAAAAAACAGAAAACACAATTATTAATTGTTTTAAACAAATACTTTTGTTATCTGAAATACAGATTTGAATCTTCATTTAATTTATAACCATTTGAAAAAAATCCAAGAGTGTTTGAACATTCACTAGAATGATGCACAGGTTGCCTCCTGGAAAAATCTGCAAGGGTATAGGCTCAGAATGTTAAGTTTTGCCAAAAAGTTCTTTCCAAATGTAAAAATACATAATCTTACTCCAGGACTTTATTTTGTTCAAAATGTTATTCTGGCTATTCGATATTTCAGTAATGGAGAAGAAGAATGGAGATCCTTTTGTTCTTCTAAACTCATTTTCCATTATTGGTTTTTTAAATCTTGATGGTTGAATGTGTGTATGTTTCAATAAAGTTTTGCCAATATTACTGTCATGTACAATTATTACTTTATATATAGACATAAAAATCATGGGGAAGTAAGGTTTGTAATAATGTCAAGATATATAATTTTATGTGAATAGAATGTAAGAGCAAGGGAGTAATTCTCCACTTCAGAGTAGGCATTCAGAATTCTCATTTGAGAATTCTCATTTGAGCAGAGCTCTTTTCTACTCTATGCTCTGCGCCAACACTGAAATGATCCTCACATACTGTTACTGACAGCAATAAAAAGTCAGTCACGAGCAACCAGAACCTTTCGTGCTTTAACAATTCCACAAAATCAGCTGGTGCAGTTCATGCGAACTTCTTCAAGCGTGGAAACAGTGAATGGAATTTTCCTTTTTTTTGCCCCAGAATGTTGTTTTAAGTGGGAAAAGCAGCGTTTGACTGTGCTGCCAGCTTTTCCTGCTGAATTTTTAACATTTTGAAAAAAAAATGCTGAACCTGCCCCACTCAGCCTTCCAGAGATCAGGGTGCCATTCTTTTTTAGAGGGCACCCTGATTTGACAGACTTAAAAATAAAACAAAAGATCCACCCCACCACAAACATAGGGACCTACCCATGGCCCTCCCCATAGACATGAGGAATATCCTCCCCACCACATGGACTCGCAAAGGAAGCCTCCACGCTGTACTAAGGACAGTACTAAGGTTACTGCCAGGGTACTGCATGTCCCTCTCCCCCCCTGGGACAGTACTTACTTGCCTTTGTGTCCCCAGTGGGTTTTCTTCACCAGGTTCATTTTGGTCCATAACTGTTTGTCAACCTTGCTGATGTGACATCATCTTAGTGGGGGATAGAGTTCTGATTTGGGGCAGAGAAACAATAAGGAGGCCCGCTAATGATATTAAAATCAATTTAACTACGGTTCCCATCGAGGCTTGGAGGGAACATTACTGGCAAGGCCTGGGGCAATCACTTTGCAAGATTTCGCTGGTGCAAATCTCATTTTTTAGCTCTCATGGGAATTGACGCCTCCATTATCATTTATGCCCATAGCAATAGTTTTATTTATTTTATTGTTTGATGTGTATTACAGTAATCCTCAAAGGGTCAAAAAATTGGCAGGGCTATCTGCTCTGTTATATCACTATCGAGAGAGACACCAAAGAGCACAATGTTGATGAACTGCAGTCTCCAGTAGACGAGCAAATCAAAGTGGGATGTGATGATTTTACTGCTGAGAAGGAGACACTGCTGATGCTGCCCTGTTGCATTAAGAGACATTGAATGGATTTCTCAATTCGTTCCAGGTAAATTCCTTAACTTTTAAGGAAGTTAAGGAATCAACATGTGGCTGGGGAACAGCATCTGTGACAAAGCTATCAAAATGGGCACTAGTTTAAGTGGAAATCCCAATTGATTTGGATTAGCTCTGGGTTTTTTCCTTTATTCCTAAGTGTTTGCTTTGACTCAATGGTAGCATATTCACCTCCAAGTCAAAATAGTTCATCATTTCAGACACTTCAGAGCATGATCGGCACACTATTCAGAGATTGCCGTCTTTCAATGAGCTTTCAAATCAAAACTTGGTCAATTCTCTTGAGTTAATATTAAAAATCCAATGGTTCTCTTTGAAGAAGAATGTAAGATCTCTTTGGTGAACTGGCTGATGTGTATCCCTCAACAAATGGCACAGATAAATAACACTTATTATCTGTCAATCATTTCATTGCTATATGTGGGACTTTGCTCCGTTTGAATTGGCTGCAGAATGTTCTTGCATTGCAACAGTTACCACCATTCAAAAGTATTGCTTTAGGCACCCACAGGCATGCCCAGAGACTTATTTAAAGATGCTGGAATCCAAAACAAAAACAAAAACAGAAAATGCTAGAAAATCTCAGCAGGTCTGACCGTGGGGTGGCACAGTGATTGGCACTGCTGACTCACAGCACCAGAGACCCGGGTTCGATTCCCGGTTTAGGTCATTGTCTGTGTGGAGTTTGCACATTCTCCCCATATTTGCATGGGTTTCCTCCTGGTGCTCCAGTTTCCTCCCACAGCCTGGAAGATGTACTCATTGGGTACATTTGGAATGCTAAGTCCTCCCTCAGTATACCCGAACGGGTGCCGGAGTGTGGCGACTCGGAGATCTCCACAGTAACTTCATTGCAATGTTAATGTAAGCCTACTTGTAACTAATAAATAAACTTTAACAGCTGTGGAGAGAGAAGAGAATCAGCTCTGATAAAGGGTCATCGTGGCTCAAAACGCTGGCTCTATTCTCTCTCCACAGATGTTGTCAGACCTGCTGAGATTTTCCAGCATTTTCTGTTTTTGCCTATATATGTAAATGCGAGTTTCTTTCTTTGCTTATTTTCCTCCTTTACTCCATTTCTTTGTTTCTCCTCACCTTTTCCTTTGATTCATCCTTGGTAAATCCTTTGATCCATGTTTTAGAAGAGGCATTCCACTCATGGTCTTATCATTATGAGGTATGTATAATCTTGTCTTTGTCTGTTTATATGCACACTGCACAATTCCCCACTTTCCAGTGCGAGTGCTAGAGAGTGAAATTCTGTGATCTTTTCAACTTTTCTAAAGGGTGTCATAAACTAAACAGTGGTACCAGAAGCAGAATACTTATTATGTTAATATGAATTATAATGTTCTAAAATTGCAGTACTCTCATCCTAAGGTGATAAAGCATTCAAGCAATTCATATTGTGAACGCAATTTATTGTTGCTAAAGAGATTTTAATGGGTAAAAAAAATTGCAAAATGGGAGTAATGTCTGATAGGCTGCAATGGTTAGAAACAAAAGGATTAATAAAACATTTGATTAAAATCTACATGCTGTGGGGGACATCATTATGATATGACATAGTCGAAGACTCTGAACTGATGAAGGGCATTTCAAGCTAATTACTTCATTAATCAAATCTGTTAGTGATAACCCATCTTGCTACACAGATTGAGTTTAGACAATCAGTATTCATATCAATTGTACATACTCTGAACAATTGCTAGCAGTCCAGTTATGGGGCACTATTGTGACCTGTTTGACTCTAGTTCCATATTGAATTACAATTGAAGAACTGAAGAATGTTGAAAAATGCACCTAATCAAATATTACTTTGGTAGAACACATGAAACGAGAACATGTATTTGTGCCTTAGTGTAACAAACTACGACTTGCGTTGAAAGGGTTTTTGACAAAATAAACCAATGTGTTTCACAAGAGGAGTCAAAGAAATTGGACACAGCTGAAATTGAAAATGTTCAGGCACATGACTGAAGAAGTTCTGAGGAGGTTTTTGAAGTTGGAGAGGAATGGAAGGTTATAGAAGGTTTCAAGGAGACCTTTGCAAAATCTACAGGAGTGACAGTCTGATGGTGGAGCCCAAGACATCGAGATATATGTCAAGCCAGAGTGCAAAGATCTGAGGATCCAAAGTGAGATTGAGGATTGGAGGAGATTAAAGAGATGGAGGAATTTTCAAACAAAAATCGGACACTGAAATCAATGTGATTGGGGAAGAGAGTCAGTGGAAATAGTGATGAGGTGATCAGCGAGCAAGGAATAATGCTTGAAAAGATTTGGATAATGGAGTTCTGGTATATTAAAGCTATGTAGGATCGAGCCAGAGAGGATAATGAGAAGAAATCAGTTCTGAAGATGACAAAAGAATGGGTGATATTTCAGTTGTTGTGAGATAGAATGAGAATAGGTATAAATAATTATACAGAGCTGAGTCACAGGAGTTCTTGGTGAAGAAGTCCTGTGATTTTTCAGCTCAGCTCATAGAATTATAGAAATATGATTAGCACAAAGGAGACTATTTGCCAATCATGTCTGAAATTTCTAAATTCCTGAAAGCTTTCTCATTGTTTTCCTATCTTCTAGAAAACACACTGATGTTGTCACCAGTATTATATTGAGTTACACTGAATCTACAGCTCAGGAAGAGGTCATTCAGTCTAACTGGCTTATGCTGACATGAGCTGCCTCTAACTTCTCTTTTCATCCAATTCAAACAGTATATCCTTCAACTCGTGCTTATCTGGCTTCCTCGTAAACACAGCTATGCTGTTCATCTCACTAAAGCTGCAATAATGGTTCCAGATGCTAACCACTGCTTTGGTAAAGTAGTTTCTTCTGAATTCCTTATTGGAATTATTTCATGATATCTTTTATTTATGGCCTCCAGTTTTAGATTTTCTTCAAGTGGAAACGTTTTCTGAACACCTAACCTATCAATCCTTTTCATTATCTTGAAGATCTTTATCAGGTCACCTTCAGCTTTCTATTTTCTGGAGAAAAGAGCTCCAGTCTGTTCAGCCTTTCCTTGATGCATATATCCTCTCTGTTCTGCATTCATCCTTTTAAAACCTCCTCCAATGCCTCTATCTCCTTTTTATAATAGGGAGACCAGAATTACAAATATGGCCTAACAAAGGTTCTTCACAAGTTTAGGATAAATTGTCTGCTTTTCAATTTGATTTATCTAAAAATGAGTGCCAGTGCTTGGTTTGTTTTTTATATGATCTTATTAACTAAGATGATAACCAATGTGCACACAGTTAACTCCCATAAATTGGAATGTGGTAATGTCCAAATAATTATTTTTTGTGATGGGCTGATTGAGTGATAAATATTGACCCAGACAGCAGGGATAACTACCTGCTCTTCTTCGAAATAGTTGGGGATTTATTTTATTTCCATCTGAGCAGGCAGATGAGGCCTCAGTGTAATATCTCATCCGCAAGATGACACCACCAGCAGTGCAGGGTTGGACTGTCAGCTTTGATTTTGTGCTCCAGCCCTGGAGTATGATTTAAATGCCGAACCTTGTGACTCATAGACAAGAATGCGACCCAACTAAACCACGGCTGAAAAGACCCTACCTTATTTAGTCCCTTTTTTATCCAATCGGTACATGTTGTCCTTATTGATGCACTGCCTCACACTTCTCTATACTGGAAATAATATATTAATTTGACGTCTACACTGTCCTTTTGTATTTTGTTACATTCTTTATGTTAACTCATTATCATCCGATGCGCTCTGCCTGAAGACAGGCCCATAGCTCATAGTGGTGGGTGCGTTGCTAATCAAGCAGGCTGCTTTGTCCTGGATCGTGTCAAGTTTCTTGAGTGTTGTTGGAGCTGCACTCATTCATGCAATTGGAGAATATTCCATCGCACTCATGACTTGTGCCTTAGAGATGGTGTTCAGGTTTTAGAGAGTCAAAAGGTAAATTCCCCACCTCAGAATCTCTGGCTGGTTCTACCCCTAGGATATCAATAGTGGGGAATTCCGTGATGTTAATGCCATTGAATATCAAGTTGATGTGGTTTGATTCTCTGTTGTCAGAAAAGTTCATTGCCTGGAATTTGTATGGCGGGAATATTATCCTTCATCAACCCAAGCCTGAATGTTGTCTTTTCTGGTCCAATGAAATTGATGACATTGTTCTCTTTTGTTCTAACTCAATCATTTTAGGTTTTTCATTTTTTGCACGATGACAAAAAAATCATCCAGATTTGAAACGTTGGCTGCACTTCTCCCAAAAGTGCTGAATTGGTGGGAAAAATGTTCTAGATCTTGACTGTTTTGTCGGCTCAGCTTCTCATCTGAATCTCTGCACTCTGTGCAAGACAGAGGTCCTAATCGTGAATCTCATTAAAAACCCCGGGGGGGGGGGCTTATTCACGCCAGCGTTTGACAGCTTCGGAACTCTGCGCATGCACAGTGGTCCCGATTCCCAATCTGTCAGACTTCCCCTTTGCTGGCCAGCTCAATCACCGGCCAGCCCGGGAGCCCCGCCGTGCTGCCGCACCAGCCTCCCCCCCCCCCATGGCCTGATTGTGGCCCCCATGATAATTCCCGGGCCAGCCCAAACCCCTCCCATCCTGGAATGCCCTGATGCACAGCCCATCAACCAACAGAGGTGATCCCCCAACACCCCCGGGTCAAAACTCCCCACACCAGGAGGTAGGCCCTGCCCCCCAGCAGACCACCCTCTCGGGCCACCCCAATTGCCGCATTCCCTCCATCCCAGACCAACCCTGTCTGCAGAATGGCAGCAGGACTTCCCACCCCCACCAATTGCCCACAATAGACCCAGTGGTCAGTGCAAAGGTGCCCCTGGGCATGAGCACTTTGTCCCTTGTGCAATGCTGGGGGCAAAGGCTGGCACTGCCAGGGTGCCTATGTCCAGGGGCACCATCCCCCACTGCCCAAACCATCCTTGGGGGGCCCTGATTGCCTCCCCCTTCATCCCAGCAGGGTCTCCCGTTAGTTCCCTGAACATGGGGGGCTAGTCTAAACTCCGCTGGAATGAATTACTCCTGGGGGGGTGGTGGGAGATTCAACCAGGACCGGAAAGTTCTAGATAATTAGATTTAAAATACATTTAAAACGTATTTTAAAAATTCAAATGACTTCCCTACCTTCTTGCCAGTTTCCAGCATGGTCTGACTGACAACTTTTCGCTGGCTCTGGGAGATGCGTATGTGTTCCTGGTGCGTGCACAAATCCTGGAACAAGGCCGGCGATGCGCATCTCCCACCTTGACCCATCGGAAAAGTTGTGGGCTGCGATGGGAGAATCACAGCCATTGGATCTACTCTCTCTCTCCACAGATGCTGTCAGACCTGCTGAGATTTTCCAGCATTTTCTGTTCTTGTTTCAGATTCCAGCATCTGCAGTATTTTGCCGTTGCCTGTTGTATGTGAGATAAAAACAGCAGACACCCCTCCTTCCCTTCAGTTAATTCATGCAGCCTGCTGTTGGACACTACCTTCTACTGCAACAAAGAGATAGATGGGTTAGTGTTGTGCAATGTGATTAGGTACCCCTGCCTTGACTGAATTGCTGTCAATGTGCACAAGCTATGACATATAGGTATAAATCTAGGAACAGTGTTAAATGTGTGAGGGTCAGGTAAATCATGTGAATGTTGAGTCCTAATAAGTAGAGATTATATATATATATGTGAATAATGGGAATATGAATTGAGCAGTGAGTGTGATTAGTGATACGGTTGTAGGATACGGCACATAAAGGGTCCTCCACTAATGTATGGAGACTTTAGTTTGCTGATGATAGCAAGCTAAGTGGGAAAGTAAGCTGTGGGGAGAACACAAAGAGACTGAAAAGAGATATGGACAGGTTAAGTGAGTGGACAACAAGATGGCAGATGGAGTATCAAATTGGGAAGTGTGAAATTATTCAATTTGCTCGGAAGAATAGAAAAGCAGATTATTTTTAAATGGGTGAAATTTCTAAATGTTAGTGTTAAAAGTGCTTGTACATGCAGAGAAAGTTAACTTGTCGGTGGAGCAAGCAATGAGGAAGGCAAATTGCACATTGGCCTTTATTGCAAGGTGATTGGAGTACAAGAATAAAGAAATCTTGTTCCAGTTGTCCAGGGTTTCAGTCAGACCACAACTGGAATACTGTGTAGAGTTTTGTTTTCCACATTTAGAAAAGGATATACTTAGAAAGGAGGGAGTACAGCAAGGATTAATGAGATTGGTCCCTGGGATGGCAGAGGGGTTTGCCCTATGATAAAAGGCAAAGTAAATTGGGCCTATATCCTTTGGAGGTTAGAGTAATGAGGGGCAATCTCATTGAAACCTATAACATTCTGAGGAGGTTTGAGAAGGTGAACACTGAGAGATTATTTCCACCAGTTGGAGAATCTAGAGCACGAGGGCACAATCTCAGGATAAAAGGCTAATCATTAGAACTGAGATGTGGAGAAAATACTTCATTCAAAAAGCTGTGAATGTTTGGAAATCTCTACACCAGAGGATTGTGGATGCTCTATCATTAAGTATGTTTAAGGCTGGGATAGACAGATTTTAGCCTCACCAGTAATGAAGGAATATGGAGACTAGACAGGAAAGTGGTATTGAAGCCCATGATCAGCTATGGTTAAGTTGCATTATGGAGCACGCTCGATGGGCCATATTGTCTACTCCTGCTCCTAACGTCTTGTGGTTTTGTGCGTCAATGAAGAAAATAAGGGGAGACTTTGTGCCCCCCACCCACCCTGTTGCACGGTTTTTGCCGGTGGGAGGTAGAGCGCCATTGATTGCCGGTAGGATCTTCCATGGTGGTGTGGGGTGGGGGGGGGTTCGTGGGTGAGGGCATCAGCAAGATCAGAAGATCCCCTGGATGGAAAAATCGCCCCCAAGGTGTTGATTGCATAAGGTAATCACAACCAGTAGTGAGCAGAACAAGCTTAATTTGTGCATTGTGGTCTCCATGCTTGTTTTTTGGGGGTTATCCAATTTAATCTGTAGGCCTTGATGATAGAGGTACATGCCTTTAGGATGGTTTCCTGAAGTAACAGGAGCAAATAGAACTGATTGTCACGTTGTTGAAAATCCTGGTACTGGATTGTTTGAAGGAGTTGTTCAATTCGCGATGTGTGCTTTGCCCCATTGTTAAGTTGAGATCACTAATCAGTGTAAGAAATGACACTTTGATGGTACCATGAGTAGTCCAAAACAGTGGAACTGTTAAACGCTGTTACCTCTCATCTGACTGCTCTGCTGTTAATTAATATGCATCCTGGATATCTGCCACATTGTTCTACAGAAAAACAGGAACCAATTCTCACTGCCCTACAAGATTAATAAAGTCCCCTGGCTTTGTTCTTGGTGTTTATAAAGGCTTTCTTCACACTTGTATCATTTTACAAATACTCGCTCTAAGGTTGCTCTTAATTTCAAATTTAACACTTAATGCATATTGAACTCTATGGTGATTTGACACCATTTTAAAAGTAATTTCATGGTTTTTATTGCACTATAATTTAGAATTTGTTGGGGCATTCTGTCATTTGCAGCAATCAGTCATCCATTACTGCATCTTCATTAAAATTCCAGATGCAGTTTTATTGCACTTGGTGAACCTTATGGATTTCCTGTTACTTTCATCAATATGGTGAACAGAACAGGCAATTAGCAGCAAATGCAGGAAATACTCAGGAGGTCTGGTGGCATCTTTAGCAAGAGAAATCTGAAAAAGGGTCATATTCGACTCAGAGTCACAGAGATGTACAGCACAGGAACAGGCATAGAATCATAGAATCCTACAGTGCAGAAGGAGGCCATTCAGCCCATCGAGTCTGTATCGACCACATTCCCACTCAGACCCTATCCCCATAACCCAATGCATTTATCTGAACTCGCCCTGACACTAAGGAGCAATTTAGTATGGCCAATCCACCTAACCCCCACATCTTTGGACTGTGGGAGGAAACTGGAACATCCGGAGGAAACCCAAGAAGACACAGGGAGCATGTGCAAACTCACACAGACAGTGACCCAAGCCAGAAATCGAACCTGGGTCCCAGGTGCTGCGAGGCAGCAATGCTAACCACCATGCCACTGTACATTGTAAATATATCAGCTCTACATTGCCAAGTGATAGAAAGGAAAACTGTTCTGTAAAATAGCTGTCTTCACTTAACATTTCCTGAATGCAACACCTCAGTTAATAAACATATTAGAGACCTTATCCATTATCTGACAGTGATGGACAATCTTACCTGATCCCTAATTAACCTTATGCTGTCATGTACAAACAAGCAGTTTGTATTTCCCTAATTGATCTGAGCAGGCGATGGACAATTATTTTTCTTTGAATCAAAATCATGTTTAGATCAGGCCTCAAGAACATGCATGAGTGATAATATTTTCAAGTCGGTTACAGACTATTGAATCTTGTGATTTATTCATGGAATTATAAAGACTACACAGCATGGAAAGACCTCTACCAGTTCCTGCTCCACGCAAAGGCCTGAATTTTTTTGCATGATAGGGTCTCACTTCCATCCAAAGAGTCTTCCCCACCGACTCCAAGTGTCCCTCAACCGTTGCGTGCTCAAATGTGCATCAAATGGCTATAAGCGGGACTGCTGCCTCTCACTTGGGAAAGTCCTGCCTTAAGAGAGCTGCCAGCCAATCTGTTGGCTACTAGCACTCTTGTCCATGTAGCAGCAGCAGCACTACAATGAAAAGAATTCTGCCTGACTTAATTTTCATAGTGTTAGCACCATCTTACTCTTTGCTTGTTCATAATTATCTCTCTGCCTTAAATTATTGGTGTTTAGGCCATCCCTTCACTTGTAAGATGGCCTGTCAACACTTTAGACATACTAATTCTACTTAACTGCTTGCATTTGTCTATCAGCACTGGTGATTACCTGTAAAAACTTGTTATTCAGCCAGCCTACACTGCGATACACTGTCTGTAACTATCCTTTGACACCCTTGATTACCTGTTAGTATCAAGCTATCATCACTCCGCCTTTATATCCTATACCTGCGCACCTTGCTCCACTTCACCTGATGGAGGGGCAGTGCGCCGAAAGCTTGTGATTTCAAATAAACCCGTTAGACTATAAGCTGGTGTCATGTGAGTTCACATACAGTGGAAAGAAGTAGTGCAGAAGGACATCAGAGCCTCAGTTCAGGGAACCATAAACCCAGGTATGTTTAAAGGGTCTCAGGGTGGTTGGTGGAAGTGGTGGGGGGGGAGGGGGGCAGGTGCAGAGGTATGAAGGGGTGATTGGAGTCTGCTGGAGAGTTGAGGGTTGGGAGGTATGTCTGGAGGCAACTAGACTTTCAGAGCATGGAGACACCCAAGTTCAGAGGGGGCTTCTATCCCTTCAGCTAAAACCTGCTGGTGGGGAGCATAAAATTCTGGCCAAGTTTCTTAGCATTCTTCCTTATCTAAGTCTATCAACCTTATCCCCTATTCCCTTCTCCCTCATATGCTTATCTAGCCTTCCCTTAAATGCGTCGATAATATTCACTTCAACTACTTTGTGTGACAGTGAGTTCCACGTTCTCACTACTCTCTCGTGTGAAAAGGTTTCTTCTAAATTCCCTATTTGATTTGTTTTTTATACTGATGGTCTCTAGTTTTTCTCTTCCCCATAAATGGAAATGCTGTCAGTGTCTATCTTGTCAAAACTTGCCATAATTTTAAAAGCCTCTGGGAGGTTTCCTCGTGTTTCAGCCTGGCTGTTCATCCATTTCTGATCAGTATAACCTCACAGTTCTGTTATCGTCAATTATTATTATTCTTGCACTCTCTCCAACACTTCTACATTCCTTTTATAAATATAAGTGCACACAGTACTCCAAGTGCAGTCTTACCAAGATATGGTTCAAGTTTAACAGAACTTTTCCATTTTTTAGTTCTATTTTCTTAGAAATAACCGTGGGTCAAAATTCTGGAACACCACAGCACAGTGGGTGTACCTACACCACAGAGACTGCAGTGCTTTCAGAAAGCACTCCCTTCTCAAGGGCAATTACAATGAGCAATGGATGCTGGCCTAGCCAGCAAAGCTCACATCTTGTAAATGAATTTGGAAAATGTTTGGTACACTTTTGATAAGACCTTATTGACCTATGAGAGTGCATTTAATAACTTTTGTTTTGTACTCCCAGATCCCATTGATTTTCTTGCAAACTTATCATAGAAACTTACAGTACAGAAGGAGGCCATTTGGCCCATTGTGTCAATGCTGGCTGTCTGAAGGAGCAATTCATCTCGTGCCACTCCCCACGTCATTGTCCTGTCGCCCTGAAAATTTTTCATTTTCAGATAATGATCCAAATCGCTTTTGACCCTGCCTCCACCAGACTTTCAGACAGTGCATTCCAGATTCTAACCACTCGATGCACGAGAAACTTTTTCTTCATGCTGCCATTGCTTCTTCTGCCAATTACTAAAATCTTTGTCCCCTGGTTCTCTATTTTTTTCACCAATGGGAACAATTTGCCTGTATCTGCTTTGTCTGATTTTGAATACCTATATAAAATTTCCTCTCAACCAAGGGAAACAGTCCTGACTCCTTTAATCTTTCTACAGATCTATGTTCTTCATCCGTGGAACCATTCTCATGAATCTTTTCTGCACCCTCTCTAATGACTTCACATCCAGAACTGGTTACAAGGCCCTAATTGAGGTCAATTCATGTTTTATACAGATATGACATAACTTCCTTGCTTTTGTACTCTACGACCCTAATAAAAAAAACGCTTATGATGTATTCTTCATAAACCATTCTCTCCTCTCTCAACCTGTCTTCATGTCCACACCCAGGCCCCTCTGCTCCTGCATCCTCTTCAGAATTGTAATTTTTATTTTACAATGATTCTCTGCATTCTTCCAATCAAAATGAATCACTTCACACTTCTCTATATTAAATTTTACCTCCCGCTTGTCCACACATTCCACCAACTCGTCTATGTCCTATTGAAGTTTTATGCTCTCCTCCTCGTGGTTCACAAGTTTCGTATCATCTGCAAAATTTGAAATTGTGTCTTGTATGTCAAGATCGAGATCATTAATCTACGTCAGGAAGAGTAGGAGTCCTATAACCAAACCCTAGGGAACTCAACTAGAAATCTTCCTCCAGTGTGAAAACAACCATTCACACAACTCTTTGTTTCTTGTGCCTCAGCTTATTTTGTCAACAAAATGCAAGGTCCTTGTTTTTCTTCCCAAACTGACTACCTCATGCTTAACAATGTTGAAGTCATATGAACATTTTGCCCCTCCCAATTTAGTGATATCTGCAAATTTAGAAACACGGGCAGAATTTTCCGTGGAATGTTTCGCAGTCATGGAGACGACCCACCATTGACCCTTGGCAGGACCTTCTAGTCATGCTACTGTGAATGACGTTTCCCATTGTTGGCACCTCCCACCACCAGGAAGCCCACAGTGGGGGTTCACAGGTGGGGGATTGCAAGATCCCACCAGGATTACCTATGGGTTTTTCATTCCAAAAATAAACCATCATATGAATTGTGAAGAACAATTATTGCAGCACTGCTTTTTAGAGGAGTCCATTTTCCACCATCTGCCTTGAGAATAGCTACTCTTTAAACTCCGTTTTTTGTATTCCTGTAACCTAGCCATTTATTCTGCTATCTGTCCTGTAACTCTGTGCTCTAATTTGATTTAGTGAGCTACAATGTGGTACTTAAAATATCTTTTAGAGATCTCAATACATTAAATCTTACTCCCTCTATTCTTTCTCTTACCTTTTCAAAGAATTCAATGAGATTGTTTAAGCAAGAATTTCCTTTTTGATTCCATGTTGAATATTCATTCGTACCTTTTGATTTCTCAATGTTTGCCTGTTTTGTTAGGGGTTCAGTAGTTTCCTACAACTGATATTCAGCTGACTGGTCTATAGTTTCCTGGACATGTTCTATTACCCTTCTTAAACACAAGCATATTAGCTATGCACCAGTCTTTTGGAACAAAACATTTTCCTAACAAAATATAGATGTGTCTTCTCCCTGATCACTCGCTGTTGAGTATGATAGTCCGCCCAAGTGGCCCCATGTTATTGGTTTTCAGTTCTGTGGGTCCTTGTATGGCTGACGAGCTCGACCCTGGAGCCAATCTTCGACTGCACACTTGGCTAGTGTTTCAGGGAGGTAGGTTCAGTCCTTGGACTCTAGATCACAGGTATTCCTTTCTCAGGCTCTTTTCCCAATCTCTTCTTGCTATCATATGTCTTCAAAGAACAAAGAACAGTACAGCACAGGAAACAGGCCCTTTGGCCCTCCAATCTTGTGCTGCTCATTGGTTCAACTAGACCATTCGTTTGTATCCCTCTATTCCCAGTCTGCTTATGTGACTATCCAGGTAAGTCTTAAACGATGCCAGCGTGTCTGCCTCCACCACCCTACTTGGCAGTGCATTCCAGGCCCCCACCACCCTCTGTGTAAAAAACGTTCCTCTGATAACCCAGTTATACCTCTCCCCTCTCACCTTGAGCCTGTGACCCCTCATGATCGTCACCTCTGACCTGGGAAAAAGCTTCCCACTATTCACCCTACCAATGCCCTTCATAATTTTGCACACCTCTATTAGGTCTCCCCTCATTCTCCGTCCTTCCAAGGCGAACAACCCCAATTTACCCAATCTTTCCTCATAGTTAAGACACTCCATACCAGGCAACATCCTGGTAAACCTTCTCTGCACTGTCTCTAAAGCCTCCACGTCTTTCTGGTAGTGCGGTGACCAGAACTGGATGCAGTCCTCCAAATGTGGCCTAACCAGCGTTCTATACAGCTGCAACATCAGAGTCCAGCTTTTATACTCTATACCCCGTATAAGAATTGTGTCCCTTTGACCAAGCAGGTTTCTTCTGAACAAGGGGTTCCTTGGCATTGACATCTATGTTGCCTTTCTTGAGCTAAGCCTTCAGCCTGTATTTGAAGGGCTTCCTATGTCCTCCACTTATGAGCCTTCCTTGGGCTGGGTGAAGAAAATTTGCTTTAGCATTTGGGATTCTGATATACTGAGATCATCTTTCGGAGGAAGGTGGAATGGAGTGGACAGCATCTACAGGTTGGGCAGAAAATGTTTCAGCCTCGATTGATTAAAATCCAAGGAGGAAATGACACTGATATCAAACATGACCTCATCTATGATTATATCACAGTTTAGGTGTGAAGTGTTCTCTCCCATCAAAAGCTGATGTTTGTCTGTCGCGGGTACTTACGTTGCATCATTTTAAGGCCTAGGGCATTGGGTCCATGTATTTATTGCCTTGGTGGCACTGAAGAAGCCCCAAGTGTCCTGCTTGTCAACGAGGAGTTGCAACTCCCTGGCTTTCTGAGTCCACCATTTGTTCTTGATTTCTCTAGTTTATTTTTGTACCTCTACCTTTGCTGATTCGGAAGTTCTCCTCTTTGCCTTCCTGGTTATGTTGTTTTACTAGGCATGGAGAGCTTTCTTCCTCTTGTCAATGAGATCTTGGATGGTGTGTCATTCTCACTGAACAAGTCTTGGTGTTTCTTGGTCTTGTAACCAATGGTCTCTTCATAGCTTGAGATGATGGCTGCCTTCAACTCTTTCCATTTTCCTCCGCTCCATTAGAATGAATGCTTTAGAGATTTTGGAAAAGACATTGTTGGAAGTTCAGTTGCACACTTGACTCTTGAAGCACACAACTCATTCATCTTTTTTCTGAGCTGGTTCTTCCCAAGACTCTTTCTCAATTTCATGAATGCAGTTGGTCTGGATTCCTTGAATTTAATAAATCTCCCATTTGTTGTTTCATAGAATCATAGAAACCCTACAGTGCAGGAAGAGGCCATTGGGCCCATTGAGTCTGCACCAACTGCAATCCTACACAGCTCCTACCCCCATATCCCTACATATTTACCCACTAACCCCTCTAAGCTATGCATCTTAGGACACTAAGAGGCAATTTTTTTTTTAGCAACCTAACCCGCACATCTTTGGACTGTGGGAGGAAACTGGGGCATCGGGAGGAAGCCCACGCAGACGCGAGGAGAACCTACAAATTCCACACAGACAATGACGCAAGCCGGAAATCGAACCCAGGTCCCTGGAGCTCTGAAGCAACAGAGCTAACCGTTATGTTACCGTACCATCCACCCACTGTGTGCCTTCCTTGAGTTGGGTGAAGAAGATTTGCTTTGGCATTTGGACTCTGAGAAACTACGATCATCTTTGGGGAGGAAGGTGGAATGGGGTGGACAGCATCTACAGGTTGGGCGGTATCCAGTAAATATTGTTTTATCATAACAATAACATTGTATTTGGACAGTATATTAACATGATGAAATGACACATAGTACTTCAGGGAGGCATTATAAAACAAAATTTGACACTGAGCACCAAAAGGAGATATTAACTCAGATGACAAAAATTTTGCTCAGGAGGTACGTTTAAAAGCTACAGTGAGGCAATGAATTGTAGGGACGGAATTGCAGAGCTTAGAGCTCTGGCAGCTGAAGGTTAGGCATCACCAGTGGAGTGATTAAAATAGGGAATGCTGAAGCACCAGGACCAAGTTATTGAGTTGGATGATCAGTCATGATCAAAATGAATAGCATAGCTGGCTCAAAGGGCCAGTTGGCCAATTGCTGATCCTATTTTCCATATTTCTATGATCCCACCAAATCCATTTATGCTCCAGTCTTTCTCCATTTAAATAATATTCAGCTCCTTTATTCTTCCTACCAAAGTGCATAATTTATCTTCACATTTTCCTATATTGCATTCCATCTGCCAAGTTCTTGTCCATGCAGTTAACATGTCTATATCCCTCTGCAGGCTATTTGGTGTGAGTTAGGACACGGGCTTTTGGATGACTTAGGTTAATAGAAAGTAGCTTGTAGAAGACTGGCATTAGAATAGCAAGTCTGCAGGGAACAAAGGCATGAGTGAGGGTTTCAGCTGCAAAAGGGTTATGGTGGGACAGGAGTTGAATGATTTTTAAGCAGGTGGAAATAGGTCATCTTATTGATGGGGTGGATATGTGGTTGAAAGTTCACCTTGGAGTCAATTATGAAGTTCAGCTTGCGAATAGCATGGTTCAGTCTTAGACAGTTGCCAGGGAGTGAGATGGAATCAGTCAGGGAGTGGAATTTGTGGCAGGAAATCAAAGACAATACTTTCAGACTTCCCAATATGTAATTGCAGGAAATATCTGCCATCCAGTACTGCCATGTCAAACAAACTGAGAGACAATTTAGAGCTAGAAGAGCGACCGAGAGAGAGGTGATGAGAAAGAGCTGGGTGTCACTCGTGTAGAAACTGATACTCAATAAAAACAATTTAGCAGTATTTCGAACCAATTTTGTCAACAGCAAAATAGATGTCTGTAACTGATATGAACAAGGCACAGCAGTCTCAGTCCAGCAATCAAGAACAGATTCTTTGAACAAAGCATATTAAAAATGCAGTACTAATTGACAATAATTCTGAACTCTCTCCGAGGTCGTTAAGATGTAGGTAATGGAAGTGTCCTGTGGAGTGGGAGGAGTTGTAAACAGCTTTCTGGCCTGTTAACATGGTTGGTGTAAAAGTGCTTGAAGCTCTTTGTTTCCAAAGGTTACAAGCACACATATAGTGAAAAAAATGTGAGCAATCAGTAAAGTTGTTGTCGTCCTAATAATAGTTATTTATTATTAATTGTTATTTGCCGAATGTATTCTTCCCTTACGTATCTGTCTAAAGTCAGCACCTGAATGTGCGTGCAAAGGGAAGAATGCTAAAAAAACTCTCTTTTGGATGCTGTTATCAGGGTTCTGATTATATGTTGCAGTTTTAAAATGTTGCAAATTATTGAGGCTCTTTGCAAGCTGGTGCTGAAATGGGAGCCATGCTGGCACCTCAGGCACTTACCTGAGTCTATGGCTGAATGAATTGTCACTTAATGAGAGCATATTTGTCGGCTGTGAAATGCAGTTTCAGCTGAAGCTTCCAGTTTCTTTCAACATTGAAGACGCTTCTCAACATAGAACATAGAAAATAGAACATAGAACATTACAGCGCAGAACAGGCCCTTCGGCCCACGATGTTGCGCCGACCAGTTACAAAAACAATGACCCACTAGCCTATACCAATCCCTTTTCGTCCATAAACCTATCCAGAGATCTCTTAAACGCCCCCAAACTAGACGCATCTACAACTGCAGCAGGCAGGGCATTCCAATCCCTCACCACCCGCTGGGTAAAGAACCTACCCCTGACATCCGTCCTGTAGCTACCCCCCCTTAATTTAAAGTCATGCCCCCTCGTGCTAGCTTTCTCCATCCGAGGAAAAAGGCTATCACTATCCACCCTATCTAAACCCCTAATCATCTTATATGTTTCAATAAGATCCCCTCTTAGCCGCCTTCTTCCCAACGAAAACAACCCTAGATCCCTCAGTCTCTCCTCATAGGACCTCCCCACCATACCAGGCAACATCCTAGTAAACCTCCTCTGCACCCTCTCCAACGCCTCCACATCCTTCTTGTAATGCGGGGACCAGAACTGCACACAGTACTCCAAGTGCGGCCGCACTAGAGTAGTGTACAGTTGCAACATTACACTGCGACTCCTAAATTCAATCCCCCTACCAATAAACGCCAAGACACCGTACGCCTTCTTGACAACCTTATCTACTTGATTCCCAACTTTCAGGGATCTATGTACACACACACCTAGATCCCTCTGTTCATCCACACTATTCAAAGTCCTCCCGTTAGCCCTATACTCGACACATCTGTTGCTCCTACCAAAGTGAATTACCTCACACTTCTCCGCATTAAATTCCATCCGCCACCTCTCGGCCCAGCTCTGCAACTTATCTAAGTCTCCCTGCAGACTATGACACCCTTCCTCGCAATCTACCACACCTCCAACTTTGGTGTCATCAGCAAATTTACTAATCCACCCAACTATACCCTCATCCAGATCATTAATAAAAATTACAAACAACAGTGGCCCCAAAACAGATCCCTGAGGCACACCACTCGTAACTGCACTCCATGATGAATATTTACCATCCACCACCACCCTCTGTCTCCTATCTGATAGCCTACATGACTGACCAATGCTTCTAGTGTGTGCATCCTGAAGGGAAACGGCCTCACCCCAATGCACTTAATTATCAATCAAATGTCATGGTATTCTTGAGTACAATTTGAGGAGGGATTGGCTTTGTTGAAAAAGTAAATGGAATTCTTATTTTGTTTTCTTAAAATGAAAACTCCACAATCTGAATTAACTAAAATGCAGCTGCACAACTGAATCCCAGCTGTACAACACCAAACGTTAGCAAGGAAATCTCTTGATAGAGATCAGTGACTTTTCTCGTTTTCTCAATGCATGATCTAAAACGGTGCAACACTGAAATTAAAGAATACTTAATCAAAGCTGTCAAGGTAAAGAGAAATACGGGTGGGATTTATAATCAAAAAGCATGAAGCAATTCATGTCACCAATCTAAATACGTCCAGCTGTATTTATTTTGAAGAGTGAGACACACAAAATGGATTAGGTTGTTAACTCAAAGCAGTGTGAGGTTACAGGTCGGCAGTCTTGTACGTTAAGTCAATAGCAAAATCCGTGTTAAAAGTTGTACACCGAGCAAAGAAAAAGCCTGAACTGGTGCCAAAGATTCACGAGCACCTACTGTTCTGTTCTTTGTTGACACTGGGCTTGAATCCAGCTGAGGTAGGATGAAAACTTCCTTTGTTACGCTGGATCTAACGTTCCTCAAAGGAAATAAGATGATTTAAAAGAATTCGACTTTAATATGGGTTCAGCAGAGAAGCAGGTAGAGGCCCAAAAATGGCCGTGCCTATGGTGAGTACAACGGCTTCATTATACTGGCAAGCATAATCTCTTGCCACTGATTCAGAAGGTTGTATGTTCAAGAAGATAGCCTCTATTAACTTGCTAATTAGATTTCCAGAGTCCTGGAATGTTTATAGGATTAATTTTGCTGTCTCGGTACAACACTGGCAGAATATGCACCACACATGCTCTGTTTAGTTGCAACTTGTGGTCCAGCGAAGAGTTTTAAAAAGTATGGTTCAATGTATTTTTTCGTGGCTAAAAAGACCCAACCTTGCAAACGTGATCTGACCACTGTGGCATCCCAGTGAATGGCCCTACCCTGACCGGTTGATCACCTTTCTTTCGGGCAGGACTGGTCTCTAGTCCACCCCACACCCCACGTGCCAAAGCCAGTAGTTTATGCTTGTGGGGGATAGAGTTACAACCGGCAATAAAAGCAGAATAAATATGGTTACTTGAGAAAAAAAAGGCTGATCACAGAAGAAGTAATCCCAGCAGATGAAAATGTTTGTTTTACTGGCCAAAACCATCGAGATTTATGACTGACAAAGTCAACGTGTATGCCGGTCAGTGAGAAAACCTTTTTACTTTGTATCAAAGCTAATTACTGCAGATGCTGGAATCTGAAACAAAAACAGGAAAAGCTGGAAAATCTCAACAAGTCTGACAGCACCTGTGGAGAGGAACCAGAATTAACGATTCAAGTCTGGACATCTCTCCATCAGAGCTGCGAAGAGTCATCCTGACTCAAAACGCTAATATATGTATGTAATGTATGTTGGGGTTTGGGGTGGGTAATGCCTCTTTAAGATTGTAGGTCAGTTGCTCCCTGGGGAATTAGTTCCTCCCCGTGTGGGATACGGTTGTGATGTCTTAGATCTGACTGTGGAATAGTGCAGGCCGACAATAAAGAGCCCCCAGTGTTCAAGTTACCAAGCTTACCTTGTGTTTTTTGAAGCGCCAGAAATCAATAAGTGCATACACAACAGAAATGTTAGCTCTGTTCACTCTCTGCAGACCAGGTCAGACCTGCTGAGATTTTCCAGCATTTTCCACTTTGAATTTATAACTCACTGCCTATTTGCTCAGCATGCATGACTGCATTTAATCAAAATAAAAACATATGAGTTATATGCAAAGCTTTTTAAAACAGTTTGGAGGATTTTAATATCAAATGTGGAGGTAAGAATCACCTGAAGTCTAAAATATGATAGATCAACAGATAGATACATAGTCTTATTAACAATCAGGCTGTGATTTTATCTGCAGTTTTGTTTTAACATTTAAAATATTTAGAGGGAATTTTAACTATCTCCGTGTGGCTAAAATCCCCTCCAACTGAATTTTCGACTTTGCTGATGACACCACCATCGTGTGTCGGATTTCAAGCAATGACTAGATGCAGTACAGGAATGAGATTGAGAATCTGGTGAACTGGTGCAGTGACAATAATCTCTCCCTCAAAATCAAAAATAGTCGTCGACTGCAGGAAGCATAGTGCCCCTGTCTACATCAATGGAGATGAAGTAGAAATGGTCAACAGCTTCAAGTTTTTAGGTGTCCAGATCACCAACAACCTGTCCTGGTCCCTCTGTGCCAACATTATAGTTAAGTAAGTCCATGAATGCCACCATAATTAAAGACCCCACGCACCCTGGACATATGCTGGAACTCTACCACCTTGCCCGCCACAGAATCGGAGCAATTGGGATTAGCTTAGGGGCTCCAACAACTGGAATCTCCATTGACTTCGGGCAGTAATTTCCAGTCTCACTCAAACGAAGCTGTAAAATCCTGCACATTCTCTCTACACCTTCTTCCATCGGGAAAAACATGCAAAAGTCTGAGGGCATGTAGCAACCGATCAAAATCGGCTCCTTCCCTGCCGCTCTCAGACTTTTGAATGGACCTACCTCACATAAAGTTGATCTTTCTCTACATCCTGTAACTGTAACGTTACATTCCCCATCCTCATCTTCTCTATGAACAGTATGCTTTGTATGGCACACAAGAAGCAATACCTTTCACTGTATACTAATACATGGGACAATAATAAATCAAATCAAATCAAATCAAACCCTAGGACAGGGAGTGGGGTAAAAGTTAAAAGTTTAAACATCTGAAATCCAACTTCACCACAGCTACTGGGGGAGATTCTCTCAAAAAAAAATCTGTGTCAAATTGTGTAAAAACTGGAGTAAATCCCACCAGATTTTTCGGCGGGAGTTTCAAAATGAATCTCCCGCACTTAGTGCACTCCGCAGTGCACAAACGAGAATCACGCTGAAATTAAGGGGCCGTGTCTAACCCTGCTGGAGAGGCTGGCAGCATAGCACTGAGCGATTCATTGTGCGTGCACCAATCACTGGCCAGCCCCACGGCCCCTATATCACTGGCTATGTGACACCCCCCCACCACAGCCCGAACGCTGGGCCCGCGAACATGTCCAAGCCAGCCGCAACAGCCCCTGCTCCTAGCCCTCCTCAACGTCACCTCATGCATCTCTGATCTCCCAATTCTACATTCCCGCAACACCTTCCCAATTCCCCCAACTTCGAGTCATAGAGGTTTACAGCATGGAAACAGGCCCTTCGGCCCAACCCCTAAACTAATCCCAATTGCCCTCATTTGGCCCATATCCCCCTATACCCATCGTACCCTATGTAACTATCCAAATGCTTTTTGAAAGATAAAATTGTACCCGCCTCGATTACCTCTGGCAGCTTGTTCCAGACACTCACCACCCTCTGTCTGAAACATTTGCCCCCCTGGACACTTTGGTATATAGACTTCGCCCTATTCCCCAAGTTCAGCCCACCTCCCTATGTTTCTTGCACTCCTCTCCACTCTTCCCTGCTCCCACTCCACCCCCACCCACTTCTTCCCATTCCCTCCCATTCCTCCCCCACTCTCCCACTTCTCCCCACTTCCCCCTTTCCTCTTACTCCTCCCCACTGCTCCATGATGTCTCCAGCCCATGATGGCTTCCCTGACAAACTCCCAACTCATTATGTCTCCCTGCTGTCCAGATGGAGCTTGTGCTGGGAACTTGCCAACCTGAGAAGCAACCTATCTATTTAAATCTGATTGGGATGCCAGAGAAAATATTCAAATTAGTTTTCAAAATTGGCATGACCTCCAAGTTACCTGCATTTTTCGGCAAGGTTTTGAATATCATTTTAATTTTGCGTTAAGACTTGCCCCTTACATTTAAGAGCAGTAACCTGGTGTGGTTTCGTTAATTCAGTTGAAGATAAGTTTACCGTAAAAAAAAAGCATTTTTCCACAGTATGAGCAATACTGAAAATTAATTTAATAAATAACACAACCATTTACTAGTTTCATTGTTGTGCAGTTGGTAGTTTCTTCATAAATCAAATAATTATTTTAATATCTGAAAACTTTTAAAACATGCCTATTTGTGTCCTTGCACCCATATAAAAAATGTTAATACAATAGCTTCATTATAGGTATGGACAAAGGTGTCACTTTGGAAATCGCACCATGGTGGTCAATTCAACCTGAAGCCATGGCTAGATTTATTGGTGGAGCTGGTTTGGAGCGACTGATAATGTAACCAGTCAGAAGATCACAAAAACTCACTTTGCACAGGATGTAACTAGACCCAAAGATCCCTCAACCTTCTGTGTTGGATTCAGCAAGTCACAAATGCAATCTAGTGGAAACCCTACGGACATACTGCTAAATAAACAACACACATTGTACTTGTTTCTGTAATTTGTATTTGTTTCTGTAACATCCACCAATCAGATTTTCACTCGGTGTGTTGTTAAAAGAATGATTAAAGTTTAAATCAAAGTAATTCTGCAGCAGTGATTGGGTTAGCATCCATTGTGTTCTGTTTCTCACAGGACTAACAAGTGAATAAATGGGATATGTCAGGACAGGCCGTATTGTTGACCTCGTATCAGTTGGCTTGGCTATAATTTTACAAAGTAGTCATAGTCATATTGTGCAAAAAAGATCCTTCGGCCCATTGAGTCTGTACTGCCAATAACTACCACTAAAATTGCACTAATTTCACTTTCCCACATCCCTGAACATTATGGTATTAAGATTGTAAGGTTTCCAGCCTCCACTACTTCCTAGGCAGCATTTCAGATTCTCACCAGCCTCGAGTGATTTTTTTTTCTCAAATCCTCTCTGAATCTCTTCTAAAACTATGTCCTCTCATTATTGACTCCTCAACAAAGGGGAACAGCTGATTTCCATTCACCCTGTCCAAACCCTTCATAATCTTACACGCCTCAATCATGTCCTCCCTCAGCCTTCTCTGCTCTTAAAAAAAGAATCCAAGCCTATCCAGTTTTTATTTATCACTCAAATGCTCCATCCCAGTCAACATCTTGATGAATCTCGTCTGTACCCCCTTGACAGCAACAACATCCTTCCTACAGTGAAGTGACCAATATTCAGCTGCAGCCTAACCAACGCTTTGCACATCTCCAACATAACCTTCCTACTCCTAAACACTGTGCCACGACTGATTAAAGCAAGTGTCCCATGTGCTTTCTTAACTACCCTATTCACCTGCTCTGCTGCCTTCAGGGATTTGTAAATAAGTATTCCAAAATCCACCTGCACCTCTGAACTTCCTAGTGGCCTACCATTCATGAAATACTCCTTTGTCCTGTTGCTTCTTCCAAAGTGCACCACCTTCCGCATATGAGAGTGGATGATGGTGAGAGTGGGCAAGGGAGAGAATGGGGTGGTGGGGGAGAGGGAAAAGGAGGGAGGGGTGAGAGGAGTGTGTGCAAGTGAGTGCTTCCATTGAAAATGGCATAAGTAAAGTAAAACTTGGAAGTATTTGTTGTATAAAAGGACTTTTTTAATCATTATAAATGTTTGCATATGACCTAGAAACATAGTATAAGTTTGGTTTTGTATGTTTGCACCTATTCCACAATAATAATCTCTTTTTGTGATTTAGTCCTTCAGTATGTTTCTCAGCGGTTCCTTCAGTACTCTTGGGAGATCAAAAGGGTTCCACAGCTGGAAAACTTTGGGAAACTCTGATACATATTATTCTG
Organism: Carcharhinus amblyrhynchos; assembly: GCF_965287045.1. NCBI lineage: Eukaryota > Metazoa > Chordata > Chondrichthyes > Carcharhiniformes > Carcharhinidae > Carcharhinus > Carcharhinus amblyrhynchos. The sequence continues at coordinate 56,707,922 of NC_137333.1, forward strand.
ACCACCTGTGTTCAAATCTGAAGTTTCTATGTTCCCTAAGCTTCAATATACACATTGTTCATTCATTCATTAACAGAGGGGTCTTAATTTATAGTCATTAGCACTAATGCAAACTCAACACTAATGCAGCAGTTTCAGTTTGAATAGACGTCCGCTATTCATTAGTGCCTAAGTTTGAAGCTGTGTCTTTAATATTAAATGAAGTTTAATGAAGCTCTGAACCATTAACATCAGTAACATCAGGTAAGTATGATCACAGAGTGCCATCATTTTACACCAACTGACCATATTTTTATTTGCATGGGGAATTTAGAATTTGTAGCCATATTTTAATGATTCCAATCAGCGTTTGTGTCCATTATTGTACAAAATAAAATTCTGTGATATTGTTACAATTAATTCATCATTAATTCATCATGGGGGAGCGCATTGGAAGGTAGGTCTGCTGAGGAACAGTGGAGGATCTTTAAGGAGATTTTTCTTGGTGCTCAACAGAAATTTATTCCGATGGTTAAAAAGGATTGTAGGAGGAGAGATAATCAGCCGTGGATAACGAAGGAGGTAAAGAAAAGTGTTAAATTAAAAGCGGATGCGTTTAGAGTAGCTAAGAGTAGTGGGCGAGAAGAGGATTGGGAGAGGTTTAAATATCAACAAAGAATGACAAAGAAGTTGATAAAGAAGGGTAGGATAAACTATGAAGCTGGGCTAGCGCTTAATATAAAAAAGGATAGTAAGAGTTTTTATAAATACATAAAAAGGAAGAGGCTGGCTAGGGTGAACGTTGGACCCTTAGAGGATGAGAGGGGGGACTTAGTGGTAGGGGATGGGGAAATGGCTGAGGTCTTGAATAACTTTTTTGTTTCGGTCTTCACGGAGGAGGACGTGAATAATTTGCCGGGTGTTAGAGATGGAAAGATGGTAGGAGTGGAGGGCCTGAATGACATTATTGTTACTAGAGAGGCAGTGCTTGAAAGACTGGAGGGACTGATTGTGGACAAGTCCCCAGGACCGGATGGAATGCATCCAAGGGTTCTGAAAGAAATGGCGGAGGTGATAGTGGATGCCTTGGTGATTATTTTCCAAACCTCGCTGAATTCCGGGGAAGTGCCGGAAGATTGGAAAACGGCTCATGTTACACCGTTGTTTAAGAAGGGTGGCAGGCAAAAGGCAGGGAATTATAGGCCGGTTAGTTTAACGTCTGTTGTAGGTAAAATGTTAGAATCCGTGATCAAGGAGAAAATAGCGAGGCATCTTGAGGAGAATTGTTTGATAGAGCAGACGCAGCACGGTTTCGTTCAGGGGAAGTCGTGTCTGACGAATTTATTGGAGTTCTATGAGGATGTGTCTAGGACGGTGGATAGAGGAGAGCCGGTGGATGTGGTGTTTCTTGATTTTCAGAAGGCGTTGGATAAGGTGCCGCACAAAAGGTTATTACAGAAGGTCAGGGGGCATGGAGTTGGGGGTAGGGTGTTAGCGTGGATAGGGGATTGGCTGTCAAAAAGGAGGCAGAGAGTGGGAGTCAATGGGTGCTATTCGGATTGGCGGTTGGTGACTAGTGGAGTGCCCCAGGGGCCGGTGCTGGGGCCTCAGCTATTTACCATTTATATAGATGATCTGGAGGAGGGAACCGAGTGTATGGTGTCGAAATTTGCTGATGACACCAAGATTGGTGGAACAGCAAATTGTGCGGAGGGTGTGGAGAGTCTACAGAAGGATCTAGATAGGCTGGGCGAATGGGCCAGGAACTGGCAAATGGAATTTAATGTTGGCAAGTGCGAGGTGGTCCACTTTGGTAGGAATAATGGTAGGAAGGACTATTACTTACATGGCAAAAAACTGCAGCATGCGACGGTGCAGAGGGACCTCGGGGTCCTTGTGCATGAGTCGCAAAAACCCAGCCTGCAGGTGCAGCAGGTGGTCAGGAAGGCGAATGGGATGCTGGCCTTCATAGCGAGGGGGATTGAATATAAAAGTAGGGAGGTCTTGCTGCAACTGTACAGGGCACTGGTGAGGCCGCAGCTGGAGTACTGTGTGCAGTTTTTGTCGCCGCACTTACGCAAGGATATTTTGGCCTTGGAGGGAGTGCAGAGGAGGTTTACTAGGCTGATACCAGAGTTGAGGGGGTTGAACTATGAGGAGAGGCTGAATAAACTAGGCTTGTACTCATTAGAGTTTAGAAGAATGAGGGGAGATCTCATTGAGACATATAAGATGATGAATGGGATGGATAGGATAAAGGTGGAGAGGCTCTTCCCGCTCAGAAAGGACAGTAGGACTAGAGGGCACAGCCTCAAGATAAGCAGGGGGGGGCGGTTTAGAACAGAGTTGAAGAGGAACTTCTTCACTCAAAGGGTGGTGAATCTCTGGAATTCTCTGCCCGTTGAAGTGGTCGAGGCTGCCTCACTAAATATATTTAAGACGCGGGTTGATAGGTTTTTGATAGGCAAGGGGATTAAGGGTTATGGGGAGAGGGCGGGAAGGTGGAAATAAGACACGACAGATCAGCCATGATCTTATTGAATGGCGGGGCAGGCTCGAAGGGCTAGATGGCCTACTCCTGCTCCTATTTCTTATGTTCTTATCCAAAGCTCTTCTGCATTGCAACACCTGATGTACTAAGTATTGTAGGACAGTTTGTACATTATTCATACAACCAAAGGGAAACTTGAAGAAAAGACCATTCAGCTTAAGATAAGATGAGCGGCAAGAAAACTTTTCATTACCACAACAATGAGAGTGCAGTGAAAGCAGAGGTGAAAGCCACAAGAGATGTGGAGGAGTTTAAAACCAGAGGCGCAGAAAGTAGTGATTATTCTGAATTACTATTTTCTCCCACTATTCAAAAGGGAACTTGAGAGCAACATGATCTCTGCAAACAACACAATTTCAAGTATAATCAATACCTTTAGCATATATGAAATGGAAGGTCCAGAAGAGCTAAATGCACAAAAAATGAATAAGTCCCCTTGAGGTAGAAAGTATTTCCCCCAGAGTGTTCAGAAAGATGAAAGAGGAGAATGGTGAGCCATTGGCGACCAATATGTCAGAGTCAATTGACACCAGTAGGTGCTGGATCATGACATCCCACAGGGAACAGAAATGGAGTCAGGAGAGTGATGGAAGTTGCAACGCCAGTTTGCTGTCACTATTTGCTGCTAACAGGAAATATCAGGACTGGGGAGGCTGGCCTTAAGAAGATTTCCTACTGTCAAATTACAATAATTTAGTTAAAGAATTCATTCAGAGCCTGTAGAGGACCATGTTGTGTTGTTGGTGGAGGCACACAAGTGGCACGCTGGTTGAGGGACAGACAAGATCCATGTAGGTGACAACACCAACATCCAAGTCATGGATGCCCCAATAAATCAGATGGGCACACAAAAAGAAAAAGAGGCTTAGAGGGACATTCAACGTTGGCACATGTGCAATCATGTGTATGCAGTTTATGAGGGGAGTATTATGTATGTGCTCATATATTGCAGGAGTTCATCAAATACCTGCCAAGCGGTGAGCAGAAGTACAAAGCCTCTCAATGCGATTGGGAGGTCAGCCGAGCACAAAGATTAGCATGCACCTTGATGGCACAGTACTGCCTCTTACAGGTCACTGACACCCTCTGTGGCAAACTGAACACTGTGATCAATTCATGTCAGTTGAGATTCTTTGAAGCACTGATTTAGCCTCCATCAGTGCACTCTTCCAGTTTCAGGGTGTCATTAATTGAATCTATGCCATCAACAAGTGAGATTCATCAGTAGGAAGTGCTTCCACTCTCTCAACTGTTAATTTGCCTGTGATCACAATAAGAGCTTCCTCCATGTGTGCATTCACTTTCCTGGTAGCTGCCATGACTCCTTCATTCTCTGATTGCTCTGGTTGCTGCAGCTCATCATTCCATCCCCAAATTATGTGGTTGGATTCAAGCGGTCAAGAGTTATCTCTTGAAGAGACCATTACTGACCCATTTCTGAGACACTGTGATAGGACCACTGTGATTTGCTGACAAGGTCTAGGGTACCAATAACATCAGGGACCATCTAATCAAAAGACATTTCAACTGAACCCCACTAATCCAAGAGGAGGCCCTGGCCTAAAGCTCTCTTTGACCTGCCCGTCAAAACATCCCCACTGAAGACACAGCCTGGAATAGATTCACTCCTACTATCAATGAACAGCAAATATTTGTCCAGTGGATTCACTATCCTCATGCAAGCACCCTTGCTCCCCTTCAGCACTTCATTCATCTTTTCTTGATGAGCCATTGCAAAATGGAAGCTCACACAAGTGGAATCAGTATTTACACGATGTTAAAAAGTAAGAACAATACATATTTTCAGGCAAAACAAACCCGAGTGACTCACTCAGTTCTCTCTCTGATGCAGTGGCCTCTGACTTTGGTCACTTTGTGATGTGGAGATGCCAGTGTTGGTCTGGGGTAAACACAGTAAGAAGTCTTACAACACCAGGTTAATGTCCAACAGGTTTATTTGGTAGCAAACGCCACTAACTTTCAGGGCTCTGCCCCTTCGTCAGGTGAGTGGGGAGTTCTGATCACAAACAGGGAATATAAAGGCACACACTCAGTTTACAGAATATTGATTAGAATGCGAGTCTTTACAGCTAATCAAGTCTTAAAGGTGCAGGCACCAGAATCAGAACCCGGAAACTGTCCCAATGTCCATAAGTTGAGCCCAGAAGGAAAATCAGGCCCAAATTCAAAAAGGGTGGCAAAGCTGGCTGCTTCAGACCTGCTTCAGTCTGCAGAGACTGATAGCCAAGTTCCGCACACATGAGGACGGTCTCAACAGGAATCTTGGGTTCATGTTGCACTATCTGTAACCCCTGTGACTTGCCTGGGTTTGCAAAACCTCACTTACTGTACTGTCTGGAGACAATATACATCTCTTTAACCTGTGATCAGTGCTCCTTCCACTCACATTGTTGGCCACTTTAGGACTTGAACAGCAGGGTAGGTGTGAAGATTCGCATTCTAATCAGTAATCTGTAAACTGTCTGTGCTTTATGTGCTCTGTCTGAGGCCAGAACTCTCCATTCACCTGAAGAAGAGCTTAACCTCGAAAGCTCGTGAGTTTACTATCAAATAAATCGGCTGGACTTAAACGTGGTGTTGTCAGACTTTTTACTGTACTTCAGACCCGTCAGCCTTCTTTCATTCCATGTAAAGTAATGGAATTTATTACAAGGAATAAACTTTAGGATCGTCTGTTAACGACTATCAACATGAATTCAGAATGAGAGAATCCTGTTTATCAAACCTTCTCAACTGTATGAAGGAAGTACTACCTCAAGTGGACGGGGATGTACCTGCACTTCTACAAGGCTGTCATAAAAAAACAAATATATGGATATTAATTCAACTCAAAAAAAATCAAGATTTGTGATAAAATTTGGGAAATGGAGTTTAACTGGCTGAAGGGTAGGAGCACTCACTAAAGAAGTTAAATCAGAGCTGAGGGATTTATTCAGTCAAGTAGATCCAGATTCAGTGTTGAGGCCATTCCACTGTTGTTTCCAATTTCATCCACTAGTTTGGGTCAGTAACTGAATGTAAATTTAAAGACTACCAAACTTGGAGAGCTGGTGGGATTAGAAGAAATTTCCGAATGATTTAGACAAAATATGCAAGTGAGCAGAACGGGTGAAACAGTCATGCTGACAAATGTAAAGTGCTACACTTGGGAAGGGAAACTAGACAACAAATATACTCCCTTATTGCTGTTAAAATAGCTAAAGATGAAGGTGCATGTGTCTTGGAGTATTCAATGTCACTATATCTAAATATTGGACAGTAAAGCTAACAGGTGGCTCAACTATATGGACATCACAGGAGGAGACAATGGGTTTCCTCCATCCTGACCCCTTCCCCTCAGTTGGAGTCACCTGTCATACACAGTGATCTCCTGGCAGGATTTTCACTGTCAGGAAGGAATCAACGGTGAGAGGTTGTAACATGTACACATCGGGGAAGGAATTGCAAGGCCTTAGTAGGCCAGAAGAATATTGAAGTTCAGCTATCCCAGTCAACCTTTATCTATACCGTGCCTTTAGCAGTTAGGCTTTCAGGGTCAACTGCAAGGGGAGCAGACTTGTGCATATCTATCTATCCTTCCATGAAGACCTCAAGGTTTTTACTGTTGCTTCCCACTGTTCGTATTTTCCACATAACAGAATCGGATGGTGACACTAAATGGTGTGAATGGGGTAAGACCTTCCAAGCTCCAAACTCCATATCGCTCACCAATTGGTAAATGGTGAATTGGGTAACAGAAACTGCAGTTGAGGTGATTCTAAGCATTTATTTCAGAACTTATTATCTGATACTATACTGCTTGACTAATGAGGAGAATTACCCACTTGCCTTCCCATTTGATTATATGATAAGAGAACAGGGTAATGTTATACTTTTGCCTTCTGACACAGAGTTTTGCTGCTGCGCATATCTATTGAAAATTCAGGTGATGAAGCTTTAGGCCTCCAGAATCTTTTTTGACTATTAATTATAATCGACGGAAAGCCTTTTGAAGTCTGTTGACCTGCTTGAATTCTCAATGTGCTATCCCAAAAAACTAGCCTACTAATGCCCAAACAAGGCAAAATAGATCCTGTTTCAAGGAAATTCTGATATAAATAGAGTTGATTTTCAGATCATTCAAAATGAAACATATTGGATTGCATTGTTGCAGTCCCAGTAATGATGAAACTGAGATATTGGCTATTACTAAGGGCCACAACAGAACCACAACATCTGGAGAACTAACTGTCAATCCCAGAAGTTAGGTTTGCCTACATTAGGTCCAGTGGAGCCCAAGCTGATGGTTCAGCCGGGACCTGTCAGTGTGTAAACTTGAGCTGATTGTCCAATGCTTAATATGATATTTGCTGATTTATGGAAGGCCTCTTCTAGTGGATATAAAGCTAGACCCAGGAGGTCAAGCCTTTCTAAAGACCATAAAAAAAAGGAACAGGAGTCGGCCTTTCAGTTCCTTAAACCGCCGTTCATTCGGATCACAGCTGATCTGACATTCTCGACATCCACTTTCCCCATAATCCTTGATTCCCTGACTGATCGAAAAACTATCTATCTCAGCCTTAACTATACACAATGACTCTGCCCCCACAACTCTCTGTGGCAAGGAGTTCCAAAGACTCTCAACCCTCTGAGGGAAGAAATTCCCCCTCATCTCTCAAACTTACACTGGCACCCCTTTATTCTGAAACTATGCCCTCTAGTCCTGGACTCTCCCACAACATCAGCTCAGCGTTTATCCAGTTAAGCCCCTTAGGAATCCTATATGTTTCAATGAGATAGCCTCTCACACTTCTAAATTCCAGTAAGTCCCAATCTGTTTAACCTTTGCTCACAAGACAATCCCTCCATACGCAGGATCATCCTTGTGAACCTTCCCTGAACTGCTTCCAGTGAAAAAATATCTTTCCTTAAATAAGGGGACCAAAACTGCTCACAGTGCTCCAGATATGGTCTCACCAGTACCTTGTACAGTTGCAGCAAGACTTCCCTATGCTTATATTCCAACCCACTTGAAATAAGGGTCAACATTCCACTTGCCTTCCTGATTACCTGCTATGCCTGTGGGCTATCATTCTGTGTTTTGTGCGCAAGTACCCTCCATGTCCCTTACTGTTGCAGCTTTCTGCAGTTTTTCTCTATTTAACTAATATTCTATTCTTTTGTTCTCCCTTCCAAACTGAGCAACTTTGCATTTCCCCACATTATACTCCATTTGCCAATTTTTTGTTCACTTACTTAATTTAACAACATCTCCAAACTGTTTGTATCCCTCTTGCAACTTGCCTTTCCAACCAGTTTTGTGTCATCTGCAAATTTGATTACCGTACATTCGCTTTCTTTCTCCAAGTCATTAATATATATTGTAAACAGTTGCAATCCCAGCACTGATCCCTGAAGGAGGAGCATAAAACATTCTGGCATCTCTGGTAAACCCAACAAAATAATTGCATTATTCTCTTTCCCAAAGTGTCAGCCATGGTGTGTTGTTAGTATTTATGATTTTGCTATCTGGCAGGTACAAATTGCATGATAATACATAGCAAATATGAATGACCGCTTATTATTGTGAGAGCAACTGGGCACTTTGAATACAGGTAAACATCCCACACTCTGAGGAGTCAGGACATTTATCTCTACCTCTCGCAGTGATTTAACTGATCACTCATGGCAATCATCCTGCATATTTTGAAAGCTGTGTCATCCTTCAGTCAAAAGTCAAACTGTAGTCACAGAAATGGGAAACACTTAATGTGCACCAATGCTTCTTCAGAATTTTTAATCATTTGATAGGTACTTGGCTTCACAATTCAACACAGTGGCACAGTGGTTAACATCACTGCCTCACAGCACCAGGAATTAGGTTCGATTCTGATCTTGGGTGACTACCTAGTTTGCACGTTCTCCCTGTGTCTGTGTGAATTTCCTCCGGATACTCCAGTTTCCCTTCACAACATAAAGATGTGCAGGTTAGGTGGATTAGCCATAGTAAATGCACAGGGTTGCACGGATAGGGCAGAGGGGAGGACCTGAGTTGAATGCTCTTTCAGAGAATCAATGCAGACTTGATGGGCTAGATGAACTCTTTCTGCGTTGTAGGGATTATGTGGTTCCATGGAAGAGTGCAACCGAGATGATGGTTCTTTTGAACCTGTCAATTTGTTTTCATGTATGGGGTGTGGGCATGTCAACATTTATTGCCCGTCCCTAATCGCCCCTGAATGGAGTGGCTTCCTAGACCATTTCAGAGGGTATTTAAGAGTCAACCATATTGCTGTGGATCTGGAGTTACATATAGGCCAAGCCAGATAATGGTGGCAGATTTCTTTCCAGAAGAGATATTAGTAAACCAGCTGTGTTTTTATTACAATTGGGAGTGGGTTCGTGGTCATCAGTTGGCTTTCAATTCCAGATTTTTACTGAATTCAGATTTAATCATCTGTCATGGTGGGATTTGAACCCAGATCCCTAGAGTGTTGCCCTGGATCTCTGGATTGGATGACTGGTCCAGTGACCATCCGTCCAGGTCACCTCACCCCCATATATGACATATTATGATTTAGAAGTTAATAGCAACATCAGGATTAAACCTATTTTAAGAAGATTAGCTTTCTGTTCTATTTTCTAATTCCTTAGATGCATGATCCAATTTCCCTTTTGCAGACAACTCAATTTAAAATGAAAATAACTGCTGTGTTTTTTTTACAATTATGTTAATTTCTTCCAAAATTCTTCAAAATCATTATTTACAACCAAAATTATTCTAATATTTTACAATATTTCATAAATATTTAATATTTTAATCATAATTATAAAGACTGCTGGGTGAAAATATCCAGTCTTTATGCTGCATTATATAACAACATAGAATAGTCTAGAATATGTTGTTATATGGGTGGTGCAGTGATTAGTACTGCTGCCTCACATCTCCAGGGACCTAGGTTCAATTCCCAGCTTGGGTCACTGTCTGTGTGGAGCTTGCACATTCTCCCCAGGTCTGTGTGGGTTTCCTCTGGGTACTACGGTTTCCTCCCACAGTCCAAAGATGTACAGGTTAGATGGATTGGCCATGCTACATTGTCCCTTAGTGGCTCAGAATGTGTATGTTAGAGGGATTAGCAGGGTAAATAAGTGGGGTTTTGGGGATAAGGCCTCAGTGTGATTGTTGTTGGTGCAGACTCAATGGGCCAAATGGCTTCCTTCTGCACTGTAGGGATTCTATGATTCTGTGTTCCACAAGAGTTTGAAGAAAGTTTGCTGAGATCCTTCAGGCTTGGCCAGGTTTTTCTCAATTCTAATTGGTTGTCAGTTTATTGTGTATTTAACAAAAGGGCAGACAAGGAAAAGCTTACAATTCTTAAAAGCAAATATTGTTCCACCAATATTTTGTTATTTGTTTTATCCAGTCATCATAATTCTGTGCCGGAGCTGCGGATGCCTGTGTATTACTTACTCTAAATTGTGTGACTTTTAGTTAGCGATTTTTAAAAAAGTATGCAGTAAGTACTTAATTGGATGAATGAGCAATACCATTATACCCATGTGCTAGCTCATGTTATGTAATAGAATTCAGTCGTGACCATGCAGATTATGAGAGATTGAAATCCAATAATTGGCATCAGTTTCTCACTTTGGGTTTGCACAGAAGAATATTTCAAGGAAAGGTTAGGGATACAACTTGTACTAATTTCTGAAAGTTTCTGAGGGAGTAATAGCCTTTGACAGCAAAATGCGTTTTTTCTTTCCATTGCTTTCTGTGTTCTCCTAAATCATGTTTCTGATTTTGGAAATTGAAGATATCTAACATTTTGAGTGGTTGGAGACAAATCACTGATCATCTGCTCATGAAAATAACAGTTAACACGACTGGAAAAAAATCTGAAATATTTTAGTGTTGAGAAATGATTGTCAAACCTATTTCTATTCAAAGTATTAACAGAGAAACTGAACTCAGGTTATCTCTAAGGGGTGCCAAATATTGCACCCCAGGCAATACTCAGTCTAACTTAAAGGAACAATATAGGCACCCACATATGAATTATTTATGTCTTCCTCTTCCTCCATTAAAAACTAGGATCAATTTTAGGGAGATATTTGTTCTTTTTGCCATTTCCCTTGTTGTAATACAATAAAAGAAATGTTTGATATGGGAATTGATTCTTATTTTCAGCTGTTTTTCAGTGTTAATCGACTTTCTAGCACATGCGCAGACATCAGAGGAAGATGTACTTAACAAGTTGCACTGCTGTGAGATGGAATTATTATTCATGGTCTTTGCAGTCAGGCCTCTATAATCACCATACTAATTGGTGTGGTAGCAAGCCTGATAATAGCAATAGGGTTGTGAAGCGGTGCTTCATAAACCCTCCTGGCTGATTTTCAAGTCTATTGAAACAGGAATAAAGTACCTGTAATGATCTCAACAAGGCCGCAGAGCTTGGCCTCTTGGAGTATGAGCTGCCTCCACCTTCGCTGTTAGCTCAGTCACTGCCTAGCTTGCTCAGTCGGTAGAGCATGAGACTCTTGATTGTGGGTTCAAGCCACAAATTGGGCCCCATTGTTTTCAGAAAAAGAGTTCCCTGATTGAGATAATGATTGTCTTCCCAATCAGGGAATCTCGCCTGTTTATGTATTGAGGAGTGTCAGGTCCACTGACACTCCAGGTTATGGCTTTGTACCTGAAGCATTCTTAAAAGAGGAACTGAGTTTGTAAATGAAAGAAATCTGGTAAAGGGACATCGGTCTCTGAGGAGTTATTTCAGTGCCTATTCAACTTTGGAACCTAAGGCCTCAATGGCAACTCTGAGTATTTGCATGAAATTGACTGACTTGCACCAGGACACATTTGGAAAAGGCCTATCCTGTCAACAATTTGCAATATTCCTTTGGTGTATTTCTGATAATTTGAAACATATCTGTTGGTAACATATGCCGACTGAAAATCCATTTACATTTTCTGTTACATTACTGGTGCCCGTTAACCATTCAATCTATTTATTCTTTTAGTAAAACAAGTTCTTCCTGCAGTTTCTCTTTGCTCTTGTTGTCCTTAATGAGTCCAGATGGGCCTGTTTGTGCTGTAGTGTTCTATGTTCTATGTTCTATACCCATCACCAGCCTATTGTGGTTAAAGGATGTACAGCACCTTACAGGATTTATACAACAACTTGCCAAAGCTTCTTCAGCAGCTCCTCTGAAACCCAAATCTCCAGCATTGCAAAGTACAAGGAAGGATGCAAAGGAACACTACCAGTCACCACCACGCCCAAGTTCCCCTTCAAGTCAGGCACCATCCTAACTGGGATAAGTATCATCCTTTGATTGTCACTAGGTCCAAATCTTGACCTAACCACATTGTGGGAACATCCTCACTACATGCACCATTGTTGTTCAAGAAGCTGGCAACCTGGGGATAGACAATAAATGCCTCCCTTGTCAGCACTGCCCGCATCCCAAGAATGTATAAATCCTGTGCATGACATAAAAACAAACGTGTACCTAATTTGCCAAAATTTTCAGGATGAAATGGCCCAGATTGACAGTTATATCAGTCACTCTTTGCCTACTTTGTCAATGGGTTTGTTGGTCCAGAAGAGATGACTTACAATAAAATTAGTGTGTTGTTTCAAAATTGGAGAATTTTCTTTAATAAATCCTATGGCATCGACTCCGTGATGAATAATAGAGAGATAAAAATATGCTGCTCTTCATGCCAGGTGGATGTTGATTATTACTACTCATCATTTCTCAAGGACATCACTTCCACTGTACTCCCGGCTGTGATGTATGAGAATAGCTGCTCTACCTACCCACCTGTTTCTTCAAACAATGCTGGTAAAGTCATGAAATTTTGGATGTCATTCTCTCTGTGTACAGGGCCTCACAGCGCCAGGGTCCCAGGTTTGATTCCTGCTTGGGTCACCATCTGTGTGGAGTTTGTTCTCCCCGTGTCTGAGTGGTTTTTCTCCGAGTGCTCCAGCTTCCTCCTACAGTCTTAATGTCATGCTGGTTGGATGCAATGGCCATATTAAATTCTCCCTCAGTGTACCTGAACAGGCGACTAGGGGATTTTCACAATAACTTCACTGCAGTGTTAATGTCAGCCTACTTGTGACACTAATAAATAAAACTGAAGGCAACATTCACAATAGCTGCTTCCTTCTCCCCATCTCCCTGAGTTGCATTTGAGATCCTGAAGTGTACGCTGCCAAGACAGAGTGATTTGAGCTACACTGGGAAAAGATTTCCTCTCAGCTACATGAGACAGAAACATAAAAATACATAAGATGATTCAATACATTCATATTAATGATTATTAGACAGGACACTGTCCCTATGACTATTTCTGTGCAATAGATATGATTGTTCTTATATTGTCTCAGGCTTCATTTATAAGTTAACAGAACTTACTCTGTCAGGTGGAATTTTAGTACCTTCAATGGACAAATGGGCTCCTAAGCATCTGACGTCTGCTCATTTAATCTGCTCCAGACTTCATCTTAGTAGGAGTACCAGATTCCCAACCTGCAATGGATAAGCTCCTAGTTACAGGTGCTTTCAACAGCTGCAGCTCACCGAGCTGGCAGTTTCAACCTGTGCCAGGGAGCAGTGCCAGGGGCAGACCCCAATTCTGTCCTTGTGGGGGGACGGAGAGGATTCATTTGTATGTCGTGGCATCTGGGTGTGGCCATGGAAGCTGAGGATGCTGGCGCTGGCTGCTTTGGGGAGGGGGAATGGTGAGTGCCAGCACTGGCTATGTGGGTTGAGGGGAAGGGGTGCCGGCACTGATTGTGAGAGTGATGGGTGGTGGAGGGGAGGGCAGGGGTCCGACGTTCAGGCAGAAGTGGGTGTAGGGATTGTCGGCACTGACTGTTGAGGTGGGGGAGAGCTGTTGACCCCAATCAAGGGAATGAGAGGGTTGAATGCTGATTGCGATGGGGGAGAAATGCTGGGTCTGAACGGGGGTGGGGGTTGGGGGCATGGGTGTCCCATGTCCTGGGATCTTTTATGTCACCAGAGAGGGTAGGCAAGATCTCAGTTTTATGTCTCATCTGAAAGATAGCACTACAGAGGGGATAGCACCCCGCAGTGCCACTGTTCTCAATGCTCTCTCTAAGTCCCTATGTTACAACAGTGTCTAAACTTCAAAAGTGCACCATTGGTGTAAAGCATTTGACACATATTGAGGTTGTGGAAAACTCTATGTAAATACAAATTGTGTTCTCTTTCTAAGCTATTATGCAGCCCCATGGCTGTGCAGCATCCTGGAAGTTCCCACACAACAGTTAAATTGGCCCATTTATGTTACCATGCATCTTGTTATGAAGCTGTCACATAAATATCAAATTGGTTTATTTATTTTTTGCATGCTTGATGTAAGGGTTGGGGGTTGTTTGTGTGATGTTTTTGCATTAGCGGGTTGTTGGATATGCATGTATGTTTTAAAATGTTTATTAATTTCTGCATCTTGAGCTGTGTGAGTTTTAGCAATAAAACTAACACTTCATTTGTTAACTAAGGAACCTAGCTGGCCTGTATATATAAAAAAATAAAGAAACGTAGAAAATAGGAGCAGGAGGAGGCCAGCCAGCCAGCCTTTGGCTGATCATCCACCTTAATAACCTGATCCTGCCTTCCCCTCACATTCCTTGATCCCCTTCACCTGAAGCATTATATCAAATTGCTTCTGGAAAACATTCGATGTTTTGGTCTCAATTACTTTCTGTGGTAGCGAAAGTGGTTCTGTGGTAGCTGAACACTGTCTGGGTGAAGAAGTGTCTCCTAATCTTTGCCCTAAATGGTTGACCCTGTATCCTCAGACTGTGAGCCCTGGTTCTGGACACCCCCGCCATCAATAGTGACTTTCATAAAGCTACACATAAGTATGTATGTATATCAAATTGACAATATCAGCTATTTAAAATCAAACTCCCTTGTAATGATGTCAAGAATGGAATAAAGAGGAGTCAGTTCATTCCTTCTAACTTGATTGCAACAATGTGAAGGTCTGCACACTTAAATGAATCTGCCAGGCAGTACAAAATAAAAGTTGGATATTATGCTGTTCATAACTGCAATGGAGTGTCAGTTTTGACTTTTGTGCTCCAGCTTTGGAGTGGGACTTTAATACTCTGACTCAGAGATGGGAGCTACCAACTGAGACACAGCTGATACGAGAATAAACCTGGTCCAAAAATGTAAAGTCTTTCACTACTGAAAGAGCAATTCTAGTCTTGCATTATTTCCTTATTTGTTAATGTATGAACTTTTTTTTTGATAAAAGTGAGGGAATATGATTTCTGTTAACATGCATTGTTTAATATTTCATTAGTAAGATCATGTTGATTTAATAGAAATATTTTGGGGGAGAAGGGGAAATGTCTGCAGCACATTTATAAACATGGTCCTTGTGAACCCATTTATGATTGTGTTACACACAGCACTCAGAAAATCTTTATTCCCATTGTAGCACATGAGTACTTTCATTTGGAGTGAATTTGATTTATGAAAGCCCCTGCAATTGAACTCAGCATTACTCAGTACAGCTACCACAGTCACTGTAAATTAGAGTCGTGTTGCTCATTTAGGAGCTGACTTCTTGACTTACAATCAAAGTGCTGTGTGAGTCCCATGATTTCTTACTCGGGAGGATTTAATCCCAACTTTTTCCACGTGTCCTGCTTCATAGCTCATGTTGTGCGATTTCTGGGTTAGACACCCAGCAAATCTTGTTGAAATTGTACATTTTTCCGCTATTCATGGAATGCCTCATGATTTTAATGTAAAAGCCTCCAAATCACTTGGCTGGATTTTAAAAGACAACAAACCAAGATATATTTTAGCTTTTTGCTTCTCTTCGTAAGCAGATGTTGGGTTAAGATCTCTGCAGTTTAAGTAACCCCGCTTTGATAAAGTTTAAAGTTTATTTATTCATGTCACAAGTAGGCTTGGATTAACACTGCAATGAAGTTATTGTGAAAATCCCCTAGTCCCCACACTCCAGCGCCTGTTTGGATACACTAAGGGAGAATTCACCTAACCAGCATGTATTTCGGACTGTGGGAGGAAACCGGAGCACCCGGAGGAAACCCCACCGACACGGGGAGAACAGGGAGAGCGTGCAGATTCTGCACAGACAGTGACCCAAGCCGGGAATTGAACCCGGATCCCTGGTGCTGCGGGTAGCAGTGCTATATTGGCCAATATGAAAATATTATAGCAAGTAATTTTTTTAAAATTTTCCTTGCCTCTGATTGCTGTAAGGCCTGAGATCCCTCCTTTCCTTCCCTATGTATTTCTATCTGCTTCAAATGTTGTAAATGGATTTTCAGTGAGGGTAAATATAGGGTCAGCTATTTGGATGATGGATTAATTAAACATTCAATACAGTCATTGTCAAAAAAGTTAAGATTAGATCATGGACAAACAACCCAATGTGATTTTTACTTGCTAAAAATTACTGGAGGGGAAGTAAGAGTAATTTTGCATTACCTAAAATTAATAGGTTTGTTCAATTGGAATAGCGAAAAAAGAGACCTGTTATTATTTGGCTAGAGGATAAAGTGTAGTTGGTCTGTCATAACAAAGCAGACCATCAATATCACAAGCCTTGGCCAGAATGTTCTCATGCTGTCAGCTGTAGAATAGCTGCTTGCTCTTGGCAATCTTCCATCCAAGCCTCCCTACTGCAGTCTTCCTGCTGAGATCCATTCCAACACTTCCTGAGGTATCTACGGTAAACATGTTTGGCTTTTTATAATCGAATCACTGTGATAAGTGATGAGTTGCATTCGGAGCGATCTGCTTTGCTTTACCATTCATAGTTCTTTTGTTGGCTGCCAATCTCTGACTTGTGTAGAATACTCCAAATGCGTTAGCCCGAAGTTTTGTGAAGACTCAAAGCTGCATATATTTGTAACACTGTGCAAGGAGTAACAAACCAAATGGTAGCCCCAATCAGGAAATGAGCTCAGGCAAGAATTCAAATCCCTTAATTTGAGTCAGCAATAGGAAACAGCGTTTAAAGAACAAAGTACTTGGAAAGTAGCATCAAAAGTTTATTCACAAAGTTAAGCCACCTGGTAACCTTTGAAAAATGCCACTGCATCATTTGTCAATAGTACTACTTTAACAATAGAGGTTTGTTGCTCTTCTGTGCTCGTCCCCAAGAAGAAACTGTCCAGTTGAAGGAACATGAGTGTGGCATAGAGTGGCAGGTAGGAAGATGAAGGGCTAATGTGGGGCAGTTGGAGGGGGGAGTTATGGGGGTTAATAGGGTGACTTAGGAGATCATGATGAGCAGTTAGGGTATTGGGAAGGTAGTCTGGGTGGGGATGGAGGTTGTTGGGTGTGGGGGAAAGGTCAGGATGTCGGGAGGGATAGTCCAGGGGATAAGGGTATTAGTCAGCAATCAGGGATGTAATCAGGGGAGTCAGGGGGAGGGGGAACAGACATTGGAGCCATGGGTCAGTAACGTAGTTAGCCAGGATTTAGAACTAATTTTAATCCTCCTAACATTTGCTAGGTTTTGATAAGTGAGTCAGGAACATCTGAGGTCTTCAACTCATAGAGTTTTGGAGATTTCCTGATCCTGACACAAGGTTGAAGTTAAAACTTCCCAGGGAATTCCTGCAGGAACCTGGAGTTGTAACTTCCAAGGGATTCCCAAAGGCATCTTTCAGGTATCTCTGGTGTATGACCACATGGAGATGGGAAGGTCTGGGACATTTTGTTTAGTAAAGTGCTTTTGGACATCCCAGAAACACTGTTAAAACCTGAGTGTTGCACTTGGCTATAATCACTGCAGATAATTATTTCTGATAGGTAGTATCATTTTGCCACAAGATGAGTTGAGTACATAACAAATCTTTGCGCCACAAGCTATTCCACATTATTCAGCACATTGTTTTTTGCCTCTATGTAATGTAATGTTAATATCTAGCACATGGTGCTACAGACAGAGTGCAGCAAGATTAATTTGAGGCTATGTAACCGCAAAAAAATGAATGTGTTATTTGCAGAATAACATAATTCATGCCATTTTGGATGGTTCATTAATTTCTAATGTTGATGATTTCTGAAAATCTGTTTTTGTAACAGACAGTAGAATGGCTATGGTCTGTACTGTAACCCTATTCAGATTATGCAGCAGGAAGCTCATGTTACACCACCCACATGTTCCAAGAAGAACTATCGGGTCTGGAGATCATTTTTCCCATGGCCTTTGACAGATCTAAGAGCTGGAGAAGGGTCCAACATTCTTAAATTTAGCTTCAAGTACTTGGCCTTAATAACAAATTCTCATGTATGTTTCGATGCTGGTATGAACAGCCTGGCTTTGATTCAAAGATGCCTTGCTCTGAACGTTTGTATTACAATTTGAAGGCTATATAAAAACATATTGGCTTAGAAATTGGATCACCCCCAAATTGAGGTGTTATCTAGATTTTGTATGTGTTACATGCGCCAGTTGTTGCCAAAGTCAAGACCATTGGAAATTGGTCTGGCAAACCTTAACAGTTTATGATTCGTGAGCTGTGGGCACCAGTTTAGCTTCAGAGGTAGCTCATCATTCACAGAGGGGAGGTCAAAGTCCTCAGCAGAGTCCATGGAAAACAGACAAGCAGAAGGAGATCAGTGCAAGGATTCAATGTAGATCCAGAAAGAGCACTTCTCCCTGTTCCTCCCCCTGTCCCAGTAAGCTCAGGAAGTAAAGTTCAAATTTACCTTTCGCATGGCAGCCAACTGTCAGTCCCTTTCACAGATGCTGACCTGCCTGTGAAGTTTCTGAAGAAACTGACCCCAGTCTGCACAGACATACTAGAGGTAAAGTCAATCGCAGTGGAATTTTGCAAAGGGGTCTGAAACAGACAGTAGAGCCTGATGTGCATTGGGCCTAATACGTGTTTTAGATGAACACCCTGGATATTTGCAGAGGTGCACCAACCAATGTGGAGGACAGAACACTGTGAGCACAGAATGAACACTGCGTGCTGTCAGGTGCCTGTTTCTGCAAATCGAGCAGCACAGTGGTATTTCTAGGCCATGTTTCTGTTTGAACAGTTTCTGTTCTGTGCATTTTGACAAATGATGTAATATTTATATCATGTACCTGAATCGTGAACATGGCCCTAAATATTGGATGACGAAAGAGAATAAATTGCACATATCTAGCACTTTATCAGGTCTCTTAGAAACATTCCATAGTGTTTCACCATCAATTACTTTGAAGTGAAGTCACTATTACTACGCAGCTAATGATGTAAACCATTTTACTCACAGTAGGATCTTTCAAATTGCAATGAGATAAATGACCGAGTAATCTGCCATTTGCTGATGTTCTTTGTGGATATGATGTTAGCCTGAGTTCCACGCTCTTCAAAATTCAATCTTTAACTTTACACTGAGTGTGCAGACAGGGCCCAAGTTCAACATCGTCTATGAAGTGTGGGATATCCACCAATGCAGTAATTCCATCAATTCCCTCAGTACATCAAGAGACTGTCATCCTAAACTGCTTGGGACCACCCAGTCCCAGCACCAGGACCACCCAATCTCATCTCCGAAATTATCGAGTCCCACCAAAAGTCAATGGACTTTGGGATCCTCTGTTCACATCCCTGCAGTGTGGAGCCTGCACATCCCAGCCAGTGTGTTTAAATCCAGATTTGAATAGCAAGTGTTTTTCTGTTCTCTTTTAATAAGTCCTTAAAAATTTGCATGGTGAATTCTTAACTTTGAACAGGTATAGCTTTATTACATAGCATTACATCCTATTTATAGAACAGAAGCAGCCATTCAACCTATTCGGCTTACAGGGTGTATTTTTACAATATTTCTGAAGCTCACAGATACTGTCAGTCAGTCAGAATCCAAGAGAAGGAGAGAGAAGCAAATGATAGATGTTGCAAATCACCACAAAAGAATATGAGCAGGAACTCGCAGCCAGATCGGAGAAACTGTCCAGAAGTTTCTGGCCGTTCCCACCAGCAGGATCTTCCGGTCTCGTCAATGGCAAGCCTCTGCCAGGGGTTTCCCAGTGGTGGAAGCAGCAGACAATTGGAAACCCCACTGACAGAGGAAGGACCAGAATATCTCACTGCAAGCCAATGGCAGGCTGCCTCCATCATGTAAAGCATTCCCCGGGGGCAATGGACACTGCTGCCACTTTATTTGCAAGAATTTAAATGAGGCTGGAGGATTTGCCTAGATTTAACTGGAGGGAAGAATTTCCAATTCTGAGAGAGGAAAATAAATGAAGCATATTCTCAGGAGTTAAAAATCACCTTGGACTGATTCTGGGAGAATAGATTTTCTACCTCAGGGATAGAGTAAATTATATCTGTGGGAGGAGATTTTTGATGTTTGAAATATTAAATGAGAGATCATATTTGTAGTTTAGCATAGAAGTTTTCTGCTGAAATAGCGTTTAGTCAATATCACTTTTTGCTTATCTGTTGCAGTAAAAATTTTAAAACTTGAAATCTTGTCATGTAGTTCCTTTAAGTTGGTCATTAGGAATTCAGATCTGTTTATAAATGTTATCAGTCTCTAAGAGGGTCAAAATGCTTCTCTCCCTCATGAATCACTTACCTATTCCCTATGACAACAAGTCCCATCATTCTCTGAATAAATAAGTTCCTCCTCTATTGCCTAATAGGTATCTGGTTCGCCTCTTTAGCCTCATCTTCAATCCCCACCAAACACTTCCATACTCTTAAAGACCCTGATCAGGTCATCTTCAGTCCGCTCTGTTCCAGAAATAAGAGCCCCAGCCTATTAAACCTTTCTTTATTGATACAACCTCTCAGTTCCGGTTTGAGATTTGAAGATAGGAATGATAGTTTAAACTGTTGCAAAATTAGAGATAATTTGTATGTACATATAGTTAATCACAATCAGGATTAAGAAAATATGAGAAGTTTTTCCAGATGACAAAATCTTGATATCAATGTGTGTGGCCTATTTTTGTGGAAGGCATAAATTCAACAGCAAAGTACTAAAATGTTGATTTAAGAAAGTACTCAACAGTTAATGACTTTTCTTTTCTATCTGTGTAAACAACATTAATAATTGTTATTTGCAAAGCTGGCCAACGTTTCAAAAAGTAGGTGATTGGAATAGTCAATATTGTGATGTCCTTGAGACCAAGCTATTGAATGCTGCCACGCATAAAGACAGTTCTCCAGCCTGAAGGCATCACATAAGAGTTTGTAGACGGTAAAATTTCATCAGAGAAAACAGCTGCTAAATTCATTTGAAATTATATAAAACCTTTTAGAACGCTCTTAAAACCTACTGTGATGAAAATTGTTTTTTTGCAGTAAGGCAAACATTTGATTTTATGTTGTTGTTTTAGTACGCAAAGCATTAGTGAAATAAAAGATTTTCAGTCATGGTTCAAAATTGTTCTCCTTCTGTAGAGACACTAGTGGCTGCAAGCTGCCACGGGCTATCTAGAAACAGGAATATTCATTTGCACTGGAATTGTTTTCTGCAGAGCTCTGAGATTCATTCTTTGCTTAGTTCCTGTAAACATGCATCAGGAACATTCCTGAAATCAAGGAGGAAATTTAATGCCCTCCCCTCCACCTCGCTCCATGGAGGTAAGTTCCGAGGTGGGTGTGGGGGGATGGGGGGAGTGGTTGCTGATGGGTGGGAGGATACCAAATGTCACCTCCCTCCTCAATTAAATCTAGGGAGGGAAGATTAATGATGGCTATCCAATCCAGGTGCCTTAAAAACCTCATTTCACCACCACCAGTTTTCAACTAGCAGCGAACAGGGACTCATTTATAGCTTTCTTGAATAGGCTGGTGCGAAGTTTTAGAGTATGCCCCCTGGTTCCAGAACATCCAACCAGTGAAAATGCTTTATCTACTCTGGTTTTTCCTGTTAATATGTTGAAGAGCTCAATCAGATCGCCCTTTAACCTTCTAAATTCTAGAGCAAAAACAGGACTAATTTATATAATCTCTTTTCATAATTACGCCCCTTCTTTCAAAGGCATCCAGCACCTTTAGCTGTGAAGACCTTAAGCTCTGAATTCCCCTCCCTGGACCCCTTCACTTCTTGTTTCTTCCTTAAGGCACTCTGACATTGGTGGCCCGGTATCAGATTTTGCTTCATAACACTTGCAAAGTGCCTCAGGACATTTGATTATGTTAATGGTGCTTCATGAACACAAGCTGCTGCTGAAGCCAAAATGGCAGCTTGAGACCCAGACAGCATTTACATCCCAGTACCTCATAAATATCCCTTTGAAACAAGTCCCCTACTGCCTCCCAATTCAATGCTGGATTTATTACAGCCTGATGGAGGATTAACCGCGTGATCCTGTATGACCTGTGACGGGACACTATCCCCAATAAAGTAATTTACCAAATTCTAGAAGTGGAATTTAACAAAGGCAACACGTGTCCTGACGTCTGCCACTGAATCTCACAAAAGCAAAAGGCACGAATTAGCTACTAGCATTTTAGATTTAAGTAAGGCCGACTTTAATGAGATGAGAAGGAGACTGTCCACAGTAAGCTGGGAAAACCTGCTAATGGGGAAATCAATTGAAGAACAGTAGATGACGTTTAAAGAAACATTTAACGGAATACAGAAACAGTTTACACCCCAGGAAAAAAAAGTCATGGACAACTAAAGAGATAAGGAACAACATTAAATTAAAAGAAAGGGATTACAAAAATGCCAAAAAAAGCATAGATCCTACCAAATAGGAAAAATACTAAACCAGCAAAGGGCCACATCACAACTGTTACGAGCTACTAAAAGGATTATGTGAAAGGAGATTTGCAAGGGATATCAGGATCAATGTGAAGAAAAGTTATAGTTACATAAAGGGAAAGTGAGTAGTCAGAAGCAATGTTGGCTCACTAAAGGTTGAAAGTGAGGATTTGTTAATGACTATTGGAAAATGGCAGATATGTTAAACAATTACTTTGTCTCAGTATTTATAGCAGGAAAGGGGGATAGCTTTCCTCAAATCCTGAGGAAATTAATGGTAGATCAGAGACAATGATTAAATACAATCTGTGCAAATTAAACATCATGATTGAGGAAGTTAATGGAACTAAAGAGGGATAAATCCCAAGATCTGACAATTGCCATTGAAAGGCGTTAAAGGAAGCAGGGGAAGACATTGAAAGAGTTCTCCAGATTCAGGAGTCGTGCCCCGGATTAGAAAATTGCTCATTTCACTCTGCTTTTTAAGACGGGTGGAAGAGGATATCCAGGGAATTAGATACCAGTTAGCCAAACATCTGTGATGGGAAATTGTTGGAGCCTATAATCAAGGATAGGGTAACTGAACACCTCAAAATTTTTCAATTAATCAGACAAAGCCAGCATTGATTCAGAACAGGTAGGTCATGCCTGACAAACCTCATTGAATTTTATGAAGAGTTGATTAAGGTAGTGGATAGCGAAATATCTATAGATGTTATTTACATGGACTTCCAAAAGGCATTTGACGAAGTCCCAGTTAAGAGACTGTTAACGGAGATACAAACTCTCAGAATTGAAGGCAACTTATTGACTGGCAACTTATTGCTTGGAAATTGGTTGAGTGGCAGGTGACAGAATCTAGAGATGAGAGGGTCCTCAAATTGGCAGGATGTGACCAGTGGTGTCCCACGGGGATCTGTCTTGGGGCCTCAATTGTTCACATTATTTATTTATAACTTGGACAATGACGAAGATAGTCATATATCTAAATTTGCTGATGACACAAACTTAGGTGGCATTGCAGACAGCATACAATTGCAAAGAGATATTGGTAGGTGAATGGCCAAAACTGATAGCAAATGGATTTCAATCTAAGCAAGTGTGAGGATGTTCGTTTTGGGCCGAAAAAGAATAGATCAGAGTACATTCTAGATGGTATGCAGTTAAATAAAGTAGATATCCAAAGAGATTTGGGCATTCAGGTGCAGAGATATTTAAAATGTCACAAACAGGTGCAGAAAATAATCAGGGTGACTAATGAA
Organism: Carcharhinus amblyrhynchos; assembly: GCF_965287045.1. Lineage (NCBI taxonomy): Eukaryota > Metazoa > Chordata > Chondrichthyes > Carcharhiniformes > Carcharhinidae > Carcharhinus > Carcharhinus amblyrhynchos. Next base: position 56,731,466 of record NC_137333.1, read on the forward strand.
ATGCTGGCTATTATATCAAAAGAATTGGGGTATAAGGATGCAGAAGTTTCACTGCAGCTATACAAAACCCTGGTTAGACACCACTCAGAGTATTGTGAGCAGACCTGCAAACCACAACTTAGGAAGGGTATATTGGTCTTGGTGGGTGTGCAATGTAATTTTACAAGAATGATACCTGGACTTCAGGGTTGTATTATGAGGAGAGATTATATAAATTAGTCCTGTTTTTGCTCTAAAATTTACAAGGTTAAGGGGTGATCTGATTGAGCTCTTCAAGATACTAACAGGAAAAGACAGAGTAGATAAACTATTTTCACGGGTTGGAGATTCTGGATCCAGGGGACGTACTCTAAAAATTCGCACCAGGCCATTCAGGAGAGACGTTAGAAAACACTTCTACACACAGAGGTTAATAGATGTTTGGAACTCTCTTCCACAAACTGCAGTTGATGCTAGATCAGTGCTATCTTTAAATCTGAGATAGATACAATTTTTGTTAAGAAAAGATATTAAGGGATATGGGCCAAAGGCAGGTATATGGAGTTAGGCCACAGGTCAGCATGATATCATTGAATGGCAGAACAAACTCAATGAGCTGAATGGCCTACTGTTCTTCCTATGGCAGCTCTGTCAACTCAAGCTCCTGCAGCCATGAGTAAATTAAATCCCTGGCATCAGAGCTCCTGACTCCACGGGGGACATTCAATTGCAGCACTTCCCCAGCAGAACAGAAACTTGCCTCCAAGAGCTGTCAGCCAATCAGAGGCTGGCAGCTCTCCATACCAGCAGTGCCACTGGTCCCCAGAGAAGGGGGATTGAAGGAAAGGACCGAGTTGGCTCTATTCATGTCAATTCTCCCATTACCAAAGATCAGAGGCTGAATGCCCGTGACCACTGAAGTGCTTGCCGACAGGAAGGAAACGGTCTTGCCTGTTGATTGTCGAGTGGTGTTCATTCACGCGTTGTCGTGGTGTCTGATCTTCGGGTAAACGTTCTCCAAGGCAGCCTTCACGACATACGACAGCGCAGAGTCGCTGAGCAGAAACTGATAGCCAAGTTCCACACACATGAGGATGGCGTCAACCAGGATCTTGGGTTCATGTCACACTATGTGTGACCCCCATGACTTGACTGGGTTTGCAACATCTCACTTACTGTCCTGTCTGGAGACAATACATATCTCTTTAACCTATTCTTAATGCTATCTCCACTCACGTTATCTATACCTTTAAGAATTGATTAGCTGTGAAGACGCACATTCTAATCAGTATTCTGTAAACTGTGTGTGCCTTATTTGAGAAGGCTTCTGGCTATACTCACTTTGAGATGAACATGACTAGTTAAACAAATGGACTGTCAGCATTGCTGCCCTCACAGTATTTCCACAAGAACAGGGAACAGTCACACCATTATGACAATGTAGACATTATTGGATCAGTCAGGTATATTTATCAGTTAGAAAAGCTTCTGTTCCCTTAGTATGCTGCAAGAAGATCATGTAAATGTGTATCAAGAAACTTACTATGACTTCTTCAACCTTCAGCAGATCTTTTTCTGCCAGAGACTCAGTGCTTGGATCCTGGGGGAACAAGGGATATTGACATAATCCCTGGTTTCTGATTTCTGTGAGAAACACCAGGACAAAGGCACAATAGATATACATGGTATCAACAAGGTAACAATAGATCAACCATTGGCTTTGCTGATTCCAATGCATTGATTGATCTGGAGGCATGCTTCAAGAATCTCCAGGATTGTTGTAGTGTCCTAATGCTGGGACTTTCTGCCACCACCACAATGGATTTCCCCAAGGCAGATGTAGTGAGCCAGTCAAAAGTTTATTGACTTCAGTGGGATTGGAAAATGCTACCAGTGGGCAGGACTGGAAAATTCCAGCCACTGAAACCTAAAAGCGGAACTATGGCTAGTAGAGAGGTTTTTAACTTTTAGTGGGGTGACTGGAGTTTTGCAGGAAGGTCTTGTGCAGTTCTGTGGATCTCACCACCTTAGTACGTATGGCAGCAGCTGGCTGACAGGCATTAGCAAGGACATTGGCAGCATGGCATAGATGGCAGAATGAATGCTATATTCCTGAAAGAGAAGATGAGGTTCGTGGTCCATGAAGACACTGTCGGTCAATCACCTGGGGTGGTAGCTGAGCAATGTTTTGGAGGATAGATTGCTCAACTGCTATGTGACCCTCCAAGCATTTTGGACAATAATATCTGTGACCATGATGGCAGCATTCTGCACATAGCTGGCAGCCATTGAACTTACATAACTTTCGTCTGAGTTTCCATTGCAGCATTGAGACATTGGGTGGTTTACTGCTTGTGCGGCAAGGAAAGGTGCAACATCACCAGATTGTGCTTTATGGTTGGACCTGCTACCCACTGACATGCCAAAGAGAATGAGCTCTTAGCTCTGAGCAATGTCATTCCAAGGTTGGTGGCAGACTCCTCCATCTTCCTTGACAGTGGTTGTTGGGTTACAGGCAGACCTGCCAATAACTCCCATGGATACCAAAAGGCTGCAAATACATATAGACAGCTTAGGTATGTTGGCAACAAGGTGATAAATGTAGTATAAAGTGGGGAAGTGTAAGGCTAATCACTTCAATAGTAAGAACCGAAAAGCAGAATAGTTTTTGAAAAGGGTGAAACTTGTAAACAAGGGATTTGAGTGCAAGGAATACAAAAAGCTAGCATGCAGAAATTTCAAACAATTAGGAAGGCAACTGAGATGTTGGCCTTTATTGCAAAAGGATTGGAGTGCCAGAGTAAGAAAGCTTTGCTACCATTGTACACGGCTAGGTGAGATCACATCTGAAGCGGGTGTGTGCAGCCTTGGTCTCCACATATTTGCATTGGAGGCAGCACAGGCAAACTTCAATGGAATGGAGCCTGGAATGAGAGGGCTATTTTATGATGGCAGGCTGAGTAATTTGGACTTAAACTTCCTGGAGTTTAAAAGATCTGAGTGAAACTTCTTAGACTTGGAAGGAACTTGGTCGTGTAAACTCTAAGAGGTTATTTTGCAGGCTTAGGAATTGAGAATATGAGAGCACATTTTCAGGATAAGACGCCAATTGTTTAGGGCTAAGATGAGGGGAAATTTCTTTACTCAAAGGTTTGCAAATTTTTAGATTTCTCGACCCCAGATGGTTATGCATTTTCCATCATAGAAAATATTTAAAACTGGGATAGACATTTTTAGTTTCCCAGTGAATTAAGGGATACGAAGAGAGGGCAAGGAAGTAAAGTTGACACAGAAGAACAACTTTGATCATATTGAATGGCAGAAGAGACTTGAGGGGCCTGATGGTCTATTCCTGCTCCTCTCCTATGTTTTACCACCCCATCTAAGTCCTCTGCAAATAATGTTCCAGCAAACCGGTGTCCGTGCTACCTTGTCCGCTGTTCTTGCTTGCAGCTACTTGTGCCCAATGTTTTATCACCTGTAGATTCCGTGCTAACCTTCCCCCTTTAGTGTCAATAGCTGACCTGGTGGCTGAGAGTGTGAATTCAAGTGATAGAATTTCTCTTCTTCCCGCTCCATTTCTTGCACCATTGTCTGGCCAGGTTGCAGTTCTTGGGCGTCTGAAAGGAGACGTTTGCAAGATTAGGGTTCAGTGAGGTAAGAGGAGAGTAAAAAAACAAGAGATGCATAGTCACACTATCTGTGGCTTGTAATTCAAACAGGAAGAGGGGATACTGTAATTGACCTGTTTGATTAGATGTGAATGTTTTGCCATCTTGGGGATTTTAGCCGCACTGTTGGCCACAGCCTAAGTCATTGTCACTCCAATGATGGCCAATACCGCCCCTCCATTGAGATGAGTTGGAGACTGCTGCCTACAATTGTTCACCATCTTGTCTTACAAGAAAGAGGGAAGTGAATGTGATGCAATCTGTTTGACTGATGTGGCTCTATAGTTGAATGGTTGGCAGTGTGTGAAAGCTGTGAAATATGGGTGTGAGACTTGCAGTAGTACTTATTGTGTGAGGGTGAAGTGAAACTATGAATGTGAATCATGAGTAATATTGATAGATAAGTGACGGTGCTGTTTGTGATTTGGAAGCAATAGGATCCCTGTGCCTATTTTTGGACCTTGTCTCTCTCAAGCAATCACTGTCTGTCTCTCTGCCCATGTCTGTGACTCTCTCCCTCAAATTCTGTGATCACTTATCAGTCTTGAATTTGGAAGCGAAACAGTGTTATTTGACGCATCTCACCAGCACTAGCAAGTTAAGGGTAATAGCATGTGACAGTAAATGGATGCTTTCTTTCTCATCTTTTGTTAATAAAGCTGTCATCTCAAAGCCTCATCAGTCACAAACAGTGGAGTGTAACGAGCATAAATGTCAGACTTTGTACTTTCTTGAGCATCCTAGGCTGTCGCTCACTGTAAGCACTGTGGTGAGCCTTAAATCTGAATGTCTTCAGAAACAGTTGGGCATATTACTTGAGCGTATTTATATTCATTCCCTAAATGAGCCTATAAATTATGGAAAAAAGCAATGATGCACTTGCATAGTGCATAAAAATATCTCATTGTGTTTTACAAAGGGAAAGTAAAATGGGTATCAAGGAAAGGTTAGAATGGCTGAAGAAAATGAAGGGATTAAGGGGTGAAGAAGGAATGGTCTAAAGAAAGGTTAATAGAGGAAGGGGAGAGGAAGAAATCTTTTGGGAGAGAAATTCAAAGAGTGGGATCTGGGCAACTGAAGGTACAACCACCAATGGTGAGGTGAAAGGAAGGGTATTGAACAAGAGATTCTTATCTGAAGCAGAAAAGTGTTTGGGGTGGGAGGTGGGGATAGGTGAGAAAACTGTATAGGTGAAAGAGATCATAGCCTACCTCTATTCAGCTGATGAAGCAGTTTTCCAAAACTTCATGATTCTAAATGAACCTGTTGGACTTTAACCTCATGTTATGAGACTTCTTACTGTGCCCACCCCAATCCAACGCCAGCATCTCCACCTCAGAGATTATAAAGACAGAGAATGGTGAGGCCATGGAAGAATTTAAATACAAGTATAAGAAACTCAACATTGAGGCTTGTGGCCCAGGAGCCAGTGTAAGCCATTCATCATCAGCAAGCAAAGTTTGGTGTGGGATAGAAAATGAACAACACAGTTCTGAGTGAATGGAACATTACAAAGAGCAGTGGATTAGGTGATTAGTTAGGAGAGTATTAGAATAGATGAGCCTGGAGGTGATGAATGTGTAAATGAGGGTTTCATTGAATTGCTGGCTAAAATATACATAAAGGCACATAATGTTAGAGGTAGAAGTAGACAAGAAAAGGAATAAGGTTGAAGCTGAAGTTTGTTTCTGTCTGAAAGAGTAGCCAGGCAGGGGGCTGCAGTTAGTGGTAACAGTGTGAAAATGGTATAGTAGGCTATAGACAAGGTCTTGATCTTCCCTGTGTTGAACTAGAAGAAATTGCTGCTCCTTTCATTTTAAGTCAAGGCAGGTTTTTAGCATGCAAGTGGCAAAATGAATAGGAAACCTATCCAACTGCTACAGAAATGAGGCTCTGGATATTATAGTTATGAGCCTGATTAATGTATTGCCTGTCCACCTACTGCTCTTCCAGTTGATAGTGGTGGAAAATTCCAGCACTTTGACCCTTCCCCCAGCGAAGTCCCCACTGCCATCCCCTCTCACCCCGCGCGCACGCGTATACACACACACACACACACACACACACACACACACACACACACACACACACACACACAATCAATCCATGCCTCTTTAAAGCCTCATTTGAGGATGATTCTCTTCAAACCTGGTTCAGCAATAATAGTTATGATGCTTAAGCCTCAGTTAAGACTTCAGTATATGTGTATGAAAATAGGATTCCACCTGCTTTGGCCAGGGATCTTGCTGCCAGCTCAGCACAGCAAGCTAAAATCATGGGTAGAATAGATAATAACGGGTGGGTGAGTAACTTGGCTGATTCTAACTGTCCAGTTTCCACAATAAAAGTTGCCAACTGGACGTCAGGTAAAGAATTTTGGCAACTTATGAGTGACAGAACAGTCAGAAAAGATGGAGAGCTTGATGCCATTGGTGTGGGAAGTCTATCACATCAGAACACAATTCCATTGCTTTAAATCATGTCACCATCAAATAGGTGAAGAGAAGAGGAGTTAACATGGAGGACTATGGAGTTAATAGTGCAGGGGTGGGAAGTAAAGCACTGCTGTGATTGGAAGGAAAGAATGGAGCTCAGCAAGGTCAGCCCCATGGAGCTTGAGAACAGAAGATCAACTTTGAAGATTATTTAATATATTGAGAAAATGTGAAGGATGGAACATGGAAGTTTGTAAAAGTGTTTTTCTAATTGCAAAACTTTTTTTCCATGACCGAAACCTCTTGTTAATTCTTTTCTAACAATATTATATCACAAAAACATATTGGCTTGCCATTTAGTTCTGAAGGAACAGAGGTTAGAAAAGCTTATTAACATTATCCTTTAATCATTATGGTTTAACGCCAGAAAAATACTCGATTAATGCATTGTCTGTCAGCTCAAATTGAACAGTGAAAAGGTTATGGAAAGTTAAGCAGCTGAATGTTAGAGAGATGTGAGCAGAGATAAAGGCAAAGACTTCACTAATCTATGGGTCAGGATACTGAGTGTTCTTCCTGTGTGAAATTAGTGTATTTTTGGAATGAAGAAATGTGCTTCATGCTGGTGGATGTTATGAATATCTCTGAATTCTAATTGATTGCACTCATTATTATATGTTTTCTAAATTTCTTCTCCTGCTAATTTATGTATCATTTACAAGTCTTAATGAACAGTACTGCTGATCAATCTTCCTTTCACTGAAATCAAAGGCAGTCTTTAATACAAATAAGTTACGTTTTTATGTTGTACTCTGCAGTAAAGTCCTTCAGATATGAGTGGCACGGGAGCACAGTGGTTAGCATTGCTGCTTCACAGCTCCAGGGTCCTGGGTCACTGTCTGTGTGGAGTTTGCATATTCTCCTTGTGCCTGCATGGGTTATCTACAAGATGCACTGCAGCAATTCATCAAAGGTACTTAGCATCTTCCAAACCCACATCCACTTCCATTTAGAAGGACAAGGACAGCAGATAAATGGGAATACCATCACCTGTGAGTTCCCCTCCAAGCTACTCGCCATCCTTACTTGGAAATATATCACTGTTCCTTTGCAGTCCCTGGATCAAAATCCTGGAATTCCCTCCCTAAGAGCATTGTGCATCAATCCACAGCCCATGGACTGCAGTGATTCAAGAAGGCAGCTCACCACCTTCCCAAGGGCAACTAAAGATGGGCGATAAATGCTGGCCAGCTGTATCCCATGAATGAATTAAAAAAAGGGTGACCCTTACTTTGTGTCTTTGCACCCCCAAGGAGACCTCCATGACAGGTTCAGGTCTATATGACTTGTTGTAAACTGCGCTGATGGGATGTCACGTTGGTGTCAATATACATCAGGGATCAATATCTGGCCAGGGGGTAGATTAATAATATTTAACTGTATTGAAATTCATGTGAAGCAGGTTCATGCCCATTATGGGCATGAACCCTGATGATGTCACTGATGAAGGGAGGGGAAGATCCAAAATTGAGAACTCACCATCAAGAACTGCGACTTCATGATCTTGAGCCCCTGCCAGCATTATTTATGCGGACAGCAAGCGTTGGTTAAAGATCGCCCCTGTATGGGAGGACCATCAACTAACTTAATACATTTATTTTTATTTCAACAATTAAGAGTAGATATTATTCCCCAAGAGCAAGTGGGTTAGAGGCTGATAGCAGAGTAATATCGTTGATTTTGAAATAGTGACTTCAGCATAGCTCTAACACGTCCTTGTGTGGAGCCTATTCACAGTACTCGAGTCCTTAATTATTACAGGAAGGCTGGTAGTTATCTCAGCTATTGCATCAATTAGATTTTTATGCATCAATTTGCACTGACCTTTAAATGGTATCTCTCTGCATGGGTTTTCCAGGACTCAGGAATTTACTAGGTGGAAGGAGATGAGAATAATTAAAAGCTTGTTGATCAGAATGAGTAAGAGCAGCAGCTTCTTCCCACCTCACAAGTTTCAAGTCATCCTGCAGTCCAACCGTCTCAATAGGTTGGCCTCCTGCAATGACCAAGTTCAGTTTGTTTGATTCCCCCTGTCCCCAGCAGCATCCGCCCCTATGTCCAACAGATCCTCCCCTCTGATATTTAATCTATTGCCTCACCTCCAATTTCCAATGTTTTGCCCTGACCTCCAATATTATGACATGGAGATGCCGGTGTTGGACTGGGGTGGGCACAGTAAGAAGTCTCACAATACCAGGTTAAAGTCCATCAGGTGAAGAAGGAACGACGCTCCAAAAACTTGTGCTACCAAATAAACCTGTTGGATTTTAACCTGGTGTTGTGAGACTTCTTACTGCACTCCAATATCATCCCACACACCCAGATTTCCCAATTGTCCGACTCTCCTCTTCACTCCACTTCCCAGCTGCCTACCTGCCCGCCATTCAGCCAGGTTCTACAGCCAGGAAACAGTATCAGATCCTGCTGTTAAATCTGCAAGATTTCCAGACAACTTAAACAGCTGAGAAACCAGAAATTCAAAGTGTTGTGCCACCCCTCACTCCCTCACATTTACTATCTCGGCCATGATTTTCCTTGACTTGGTGCCTCGCCAAATGATGCTTGGCTATGGTGGGAATTAATCACATTGTCAGAGATCAGGGAACATTACATTGGAGCACTAGTGCATCACACCACAGGCACCATCTGTCAATGTTTTTATAGCTGCATGTTGGGAGATACCTGAAGTTAAATTTTCTTTAATGTAATGTCACCATGATCATTATCATTAAGCTTATTGTTTTTTCCTATATACTTTACTTGTTTCACATTGAGCTGTTTTGGGCAGCCATTTCCTCTAGGTCTCGTGAGTCGTTTACTCCTGTCACTTGACCATCTGAAGTTCTACACCAACTATTTCTGGGTGTGCCTGGTTTTCTTTACCTTACCAGTACTATTTCAACAAATCCTACTGATATAAATTTGTCAAAAGCTATTTGCAATCCAACCCCATTTTCTCCATTTTATTTGCTACTTGATTGCATTCTATCCAGCTTTTTCCCGCGAATCCTCACTCAAAGTGGTTTCTCATCAGCTTGTGCCAATATTAGCAGTTCCAAAAATGTCGAACCAGAACTGAGGAACAGAATCAAGTCACTTCACCTTTAAGCCTCTTCTGCTTGATCAACCTAATGAAATTGTTCTATCAAAGTCGACAGTATGCGTTACCAATGTTTTCTATTACAAAAGATGTTTATATCTAAGATAGGTGTGAAATAGCATGAGACTACTTGTGAATTTTTACAACCCTGTTAGTTGCCTTGTCAATCACATTGTGGAAGGAATGGTTGGCTTGCTAACCTATGGATTGGCATGTATCCTTGTGCTTTTTGCTCCCCACACATTCGCCCTATAACCCATAGGCAGGAGTGCAAATGTAACAACCAGAAAATATTGTAAAAAGCTTACCAATTTCCATGTTCCAGAAAATAACATTCCAGATGTGACTCTCTTTTTCTGTCTTATGCCTCCATATGTCTATTCTGTTCAAGTGCAATGCCAAAATTTGCTAATCATGGTACACTAACGCATCCTGTCCATGAAAGAAGTAATTTGTTCATGTCTTGTAACAATGGGACAAGCTGTTGCTGTTTGTACACAAATCCATCAATGTGTCAGTTATTCTTATGTTTGGATATCTGCACCCACAGAGACACATCAGAACCAAATATTTTCTTCTTTTCAATCTCGCACACTGGTTTGCAATTTATAGATTGTTTTTGTTGTGGTTGGAGAGGGACAATCACCAGGTTGGCCTCCGATGTGGCCTAGTCTAAACAGGTAAGAGTCCAGGGAGATGATTCACTGTCACCACAAAATCCCAATTCTGCTGGCTCCCTCTCACCAGTATTTTTTTTCTCCTTTCCAAGTAGCTCTTGGAAGTTTAAATTTTTCACAAACATGAGCAGCTCCAAATCACCATTCTTCTACACAAATTCAGACAATGATTGTTTGCTGTTCAGAAAGCGCATCACTTAGAATCATAGAATCCCTACAGTGCAGAAGGAGCCATTTGGCCCATTGAGCCTGCACTGACAACAATTCCCAGCTCAGAGGAAACCCACGCAGACATGGGGAGAACATGCAAACTCGCTGGAATTGAACCCAGGTCCCTGGCGCTGTGAGACAGCAGTGCTAACCATTATGCCACAGTGCTGCCCAAGGTCAAGTCATTCGTACCTGACAATCAGACATTCACTCTTCAAAACAGATCTTGACAGATGTGCAATTCCTGGCTTATTTTTCTTGTACCTAGCCCTGGGCTCTGCTAATTCAACATTGTCAAGAATCCAACTTCAAATCTCTGCTTTTCTAGTTTAATATGACTCAAACTAATGCAGTTGCCAGCATTGTAGATCTGAAGGGGATATTGGTATTCAAACATTTTGTTTTCTCCTTGGAATTTCTTTTTCTTCTAGTAAAGCCATTTTCTGTACTGTAGATTCTGTTCCCTGCAAGCAAACAATTGAAATGTTGGATAGTTGTGTAGAAGCCACAGATTTCTGCAATAGTAGATTGCCCACCTATAGGTCTGTGTGTGAATTCTACAAAGGTGGATGCCAGTACATCAATAGCACAGGTTAATAACTATGCTGGTGGAGGCTACAATGATAATTAAGGAGCAACTTGCCAATCATTCCATTCTTCCATCCAAATAAGAGTCTATCTGAGTAAATGTGCATCACCACAGGATCATTGAAAAGGGTATCAATTGTATTTTATCCAACACTGTTGAAGCTTCAATAATATTATCATTAATAAAGTTCACAGAGAGGCCAATGTCACAGAGATATCTTCAGTAAAAAGTACTTTTTGTGATAGTTGATCAACTCAATAAAATCATGCTTCTTTTTGCTTCAATAAATTCAATATGTAATATTAACAATGTAAAATATTCATACTTCAGATGGTCTAGCTGAGTGCCAAAAGATATCCAAAAGTCTTGAAACTCCAGCATAAATATTTGTGGGTAAAGTTTGCAGGTGTTAGGATCAGGTTCATGCCTTTCTGGACATCATATGAAGCCAGTTGGAAACACAACTCTATTCCACTTCTGTCACAGTTCGAATTTTCACACGCAGTGAATTACTTTGTAATTGTATTTGGCACACAGTCTTCTAATCAGCAATGTAGTGAAAACCCTTTGATGGTGATATGGACAATATCGGGTAATTCCTTGTTCTTCATTAGAGAGGAGGAGGTTAAGAAGTGACTTAATAGAGGCGTATAAGATGATCAGAGGATTAAGATAGGGTGGACAGTGTGAGCCTTTTCCCTCGGATGAAGATGGCTAGCATGAGGAGACGTAGCTTTAAGTCGAGGTGTGATAGATATAGGGTAGATTCAGAGGTAGGTTCTTTACTCAGAGAGTAGTAAGAGCATGGAATGTCCTGCCTGCAGCAGTAGTGGATTTGCCAACATTAAGGGCATTTAAATGCTCATTGGATAAACATATGGATGATATTGGAATAGGGTAGGTCAGATGGGCTTTAGTTTGGTTTTGCAGGTTGGCGCAACATTGAGGGCCGAAGGGCCTGTATTGCGCTGTAATGTTCTATGTTCTTTGAATAGTCCAGCCGATCTACAACAGACAAAAGATGTCTTAGTTTACCATTTCATTCAAAAAATGGAACGCTTGATAATACCATACTCCCTCACTTCTATGTTAGAATGTTCACCTAATTTACATCCTCAGATCCTGAACTGGGGCCAGAAGCCGCAACACTCTGATTCGTAAGCAATTTCAACTAAATTATAGACTAACGCAGTTCAGACTGATTGAACAAGTATCATGATTAAAATTTTCCTTTATAAAAAAACACTGAAAAATCTAGTACTAGATAATTTTTTTGGAAAAGGTATTTTCTGATAAGGCTCTTCCAGGAATGTAAACGGTCAGAGTACGGTCATGCTCTGTGAGGCAAATCACAGACAGATTAGTCACAGCTGTGGGTGCAATAACATTTGTTAGTGAATTTCTAAGTGGCAATTATAAAATTCCTAACTAGTGCATCCCTTTCACCCATGCTCTCTTGGTGACCATACAACTTCTTAACCTTATGTGTCCTACTGCTACATCTAGGTGCCCTTCACGCACCACCCCCAACACCTCCCCCCCCCCCCCCCCCCCTCTTCTAGAGGATGCACATCAGAGGTGGAGGCATCAGTTGAACTCTGTACCCTGTCATGAGTGACGCCCTTGGCGGGCTTCCCCTGGGGGACTTTCGGGTGTAATGGATGTAGCTGTGCAACCCTCTTCATCTTGCTGCCCAGTGTCAAGAAGGAGGGATTCAGAGTGGCTGGAGACAGCCTGGGTCCCCTGGGTGGAAGGCCCTAGCATGGGCTCCAGTGCTTCCTCTTTGCTCAGTGTGCCCAGGAGTCCTGGGACACTCCATGGGATGGTGAGGCAGCTAGAGTAAACTGCAGAGGCCTCGGCATCACCTGGCCTTGCCAGTCCTGGAAGTGCAACTGCAACTGCACCAAGGTGTATGAGCTTTCTGAGTCTGGGCCAAGCTGTGGTTCCCCTTAGCGATGGCCCTCTGTGACTGGGTCAAGTTCTCGAGGCACTCAGCCATGGCCCATTGTGTCTCGAGCATGCTCTCTGACCCCTCAGCCATGATCCTCAGCAACTTGGATATGCCAGAGACCCTGCCATCCATGGTAACCACTTCCTGCCCCAGACTTTCCGTTGCAGTCATCCCCCCTTGCAGTGTTGGCCTGGTGCCATGCAATGCCAACCTTTTCCTATGACTGAAGGCTGTGGGACTCCTCCAAACAGCCTTGCAGTTACTGCGGTGCTGCTGACAGCCCCTCCTGCAATCCTCAGCTCTGCGTCTGCATCTCCAGCAGCTTTGGGATGCTAGGTGCCAGCTGTCCCCTTGATTCCAGCAGACCTCCGCGTGCTCAAGTGCTTGGATGTTCCTACCTCCACCTGATGTGCATCAATGGCTCTGTGATACCAGAAAGTATCCCAGAAGCCTCACCAGTAACATATCCCACCAGGATGACCATATCTTTGCAAGTAGATGGTGGCTGTGATGCCTGAGTCAATTGTTGGGCGCTTTCATCCGAGATATTGGCAAGGGCCTCCACAGGAGGGCCGGGGGGGCGTTGACTCCAGAAGGCCTGGCTTCATTGGAGTCATCTCCTGCAAAGCAAAGACATGGGTAATTGCATGGGAGGGGCAAGTATCTAGGCAAATTGCAACTTGTAGAATCATAGAATCCCTATAGTGCAAAAGGAGGCCACTTGGCCCATCAAGTCTGTGCCAACCACAGTCCTATCCAGGTCCTATCCCTGTAACCCCATTTATGCTGCTAGCCCCCCTGACACTAAGGGGCAATTTAGCATGGCCAATCAACCTAACCCGCACATCTTCGGACTGTGGGAGGAAACCCATGCAGACATGGGGAGAATATGCAAACTCCGGACAGACAGTGACTCAAGCCAGGAATTGAACCTGAGTCCCTGGCGCTGTGAGACAGCTGTGCTAATCACTGTGCCACCTTGCAACATACTTGAGATAAGTCATAATAGCGTAGGTTTTGCAGCTCCTCACTTCTGCTTACATCCTAACCTGACTTTCGGTGACTATTCTATGCTCTGACTCCCCTGACAGCTCCATGACTCACTCCTCGAATGCACTGACGATGCACAGGTCTGGGACTCCACCTCCGTTCTTTACCGTCTCCCGGCGATTATAGGCCATCTTCTCCTTATAGGAGTGACAGCCTGCTGGATGGAGGGGTGTGGTGATTGGGTGGGGTATGTGAGGACCAAAGAATATCTCTCAACAAGTATGCAACCTTGATCTTCAGCTTAGGTCAGCTAAGTGACTTATGGACATTTCCTGTTATTCCTGATAAGTTATAACAGTGGTCAGTAAAACAGTGCCCTGTTTCAGACCCCAGTAACTGGTGGCCTGTTACTGGGGGTCGAGTGTTTTTGTGTGACTCACTGAATGAAATAACATTCATTTTTGTGTTCTTTAGTGTACTGAAAAATGAACAATTGTCTTGTTTAAAATGCATTCCCAAAAGTCTGCTGCAATTTGTTGACTACTCACCAGGGCTTTAAAACAAATGGATATCCCAATCCTAATTCATTGATCAGAAGGAATTTGAAAAGGAGGCAGGGTTGCGTGCAGTTTCCTTTCAACCTGACTATGACGTACTGATAAACTACAGCAAAAAAGAAACTGGAACGACAAATAGGAAATTTCTTGTATTACTTCGGTTTGATTTTTTTAAGACTTCAGTTTTGAAAGCAGATGAAACATTTTTTTGAGAAATAAAGGTACAGTGGGGAAATGGGTGCAGGAAACTGGTTGAGATCGAAGTCAACTCTGACCTCTCACTTGTCCTTAGGGGGATAAGTAGATGGTAATGATCAGAGTAAGGTAATTAGGAATGTGAAGGATAGATATTGCATTGGGAGAAGAGGGTGAAGAAAGCATGAGTGATTGAGGATAGGATTTGGAGATGGATTCAGTTTACATCCAATGAAACATTTTTTGAAGTCACAGTTGCAATGTCAGGAAAATGCTAACCAAATTGTCCACATAAGCAATAATGTGATAATGACCAGGTCACCTATTTTAACAGCATTGGTGGAGGGATAAATATTGGCCAGGACACTGGAAATGGTCCTCTGTTCTTCATCAAGTACCACAGGGTCTTTGAGGTCCAGAGAGGCACAGAAGGCCTCAGTTTATCGTCTTATCTCAGTGTTGTACTAGTGTGTTGGCCTTTGTCTTCTGAGTCATAAGTGAGAGTGCAATCAACTGAACCACCGCTGATGTTAAATCATGAGTACAAGTATGAAGCCTACGTCTGTTTATTTTCTTCAAATAATATAAAAGGGTAATCACCTTCATTATTTCTTGACTGAGTCAACATATGCACATATTCTTTATGTTTCAACAATTCAGATATATTGCAAATTTGTAATTTAAAAGTATGATAAAAAAGTAAAGCTATTTTAGGACAACCATGATAGCATAATTAGTGTTCTGTTTAATTGTGCTACTTCACAGGATTTTTTTCAAATTTTGATTCATGTAAGGATTTAGCACATCTCACAATTAGATTTAGATGCTATTTAAAAATACTCATCACAGCTAAACAACCTGATAATTGAAAATTTCAATTAGTAGCAAATGTCTTTCCTTTTGCAATGATGCACAAGTTTGGGCATGAAAAGTTAGACACATCTCTTTATCACCAGTAACAATTGTTTGCATATCGCCATTAGACAATGAGTTAGATCCAGCTTGAGTACATCAGTCTAAAAATTTATTCAAGCAATAGCTACTGTGTGGAAAATTATTTTAATGTAGTAAGCCTATTCCTTTGTTTCATGTTACATTATCAGAAACTATAGCTACAGTAAAGAATGGCATCTTCTTTTGAACTTACTTGTTCATGAAATGTGGGCCTTGCTGGTAAAATCAAAATTTATTGCCAAGTCTATGTGCCCTTGAGAAGGTGCTGACATGTCACTTCCTGAACTTCTGCAAGCCACTTGGTTCAGGGAGTCCCACAGTGCAGTTGACTAAGGAGTTCCAATATTTTGGCCAAGGAATGATGAAGGATTGTACAATGACCTCAGCGAGGCTCATGGGTTTGGCTTCTTGGAGCTTGAGCTCCCTAATTGAAGCAACGATTGCCTGTCCAATCAGAAAATCTCCTGTATATATGGAGTGTTAGATCGACTGACACTCCAGATTGTGACTTTGTAACTGAAGCACTCTTAGGAGTGGCGATAAAGCAAATCTGGTCAAGGGACACCAGTCTCTGAGGAGCTATTTCAGATTGAATACACAATTCAGGGTCAGGATAGTTTGTGAGCTGCAGGGGAACTTTCAGGTGGTGTTTCTATATGGACCTATTCTCCAAGTGCTTCTAGCAATAGAGGGCCATGAGCTTGAAAACGTTCCAACGTTGCATCTAAATTATTTACGTGCTGTTGTTCACTTGACCCTATAATTAGAACATCATCCAAGTAGCATTATACACCAGAGATACCACTTAAAATCTGATCCATCGATCTTTGGAATAGGTTGGCACAGATGTTATTCCAAAAAGGCAATCTTTTATAAGGAAATGGACATTTATGAGTAACAAAGGTAAGCAATGGTTGTAATTCAACAGCTCCATGCACCTGTAAATATGCCTGTGAAAAATCTATCTTGCTGAATTTCTGCCCACCTGATAACTCAGCAAACAAATCTTCTATTATAGGAAGGGAATATCAATCAATACAAAATACTGAATTTATGGTTGTTTTAAAATCAGAAATACAAACTCAACCATCTGGTTTCATGACAGACATGATGGGAGTAGCCCAGTCACTCATCATATCCAGTTCAAACACACAGATGTTAACAAGTCATACTAATTCTTCTTCAACTTTGGGACATTTTGCGTAAGGCACCACTCTTGCTTTGAGACTTTTAGTTGATTATTCGGTTTTATCTTGAGTTTCACTTGAACTCCCTTCATTGAACCAAACATATCTTGGAATACATTCTTGTATTTATCCAGAAGGTGCTGTAGGTTTGTTTTGGTATCGACTAATCTGTTGACAGCACTTCAGTGAAGCTTAATCTTCTCTCAATCACCCAAGTAGCGCTGGAAAATTACCATGGACCACATGGAGAGGCAACTCCACTGTTTGTCAATTTAACTCTATGTTGAGCATGATGTGACTTTTTAATGGCATTATCTCTTCATTTAATGTCCTTTAAATCATGTCAGCTGATTTTAAAGGAAGATGCTTTGGGCACAATCTTACCAGCTCACTGTGCCAATCGATCGACAGAGCGAGCTGGTAAGATTGCACGCAAGGTGGCATGAACTGGTTTGGCCTTGCACCCAATGTTCCCTTGTTTTACCAGTGAGTTCACCTTACTGGGCACAAAGTCAATTTGCACAAGATTGATCTAATTTCAATCCTATTAGTGCATCGGGATGGCATCATCTGTCCTCCTGGACACCTCCCCTTGCTGGCATGTGCTGAAGGTCACATGATACTCAATGCAGAGTTGAGTGGACAAACAGCGGAGTTGCCACTCCATGTGGTCCACAGTAATTTTCCAGCTTTGTTTGGGAGACCATGGTTAAAGAAGATAAAGCTTCACTGGAGTGCTGTCAACAGATCAGATGCTCGTGTGATTCGTGCTGTGCCCAAAGTTTGGAAAATCCCAGGAGCAGTGAGAATCCAGTGACAAATGGGCTAAGCATATTTAAACACTACTTTAAATAAAGGGTGCAATCCTGTTTGTGCCAGTAGGAAATGACCGGAACAAAGCCCGTTCTTATGCCTGCATACTATTTTCCGGGATTAATGTAATCTGCGCCAGGCACAGCGGGGTTGGAAAATCACCCCCAATTAAGACAGCAAAGGTATAAACTATTCAACCATTTCCCCTGCCTAGCATATGTTGTCCAGGGGTCTCACCAATGTAGAGGAGTGTGCTAATGATGGAGTCTCAGTTTGAAAGTAAGCAGTTTGATATTCTTAATCAGGTTGTTGTTGTTCCTCACCAGTTACCTTTGACATAACAGCCGCAGCTCTTGTGTGTGTGTTGGCTTCAACATCAAGTGACAGATTGCTGGTGATTGTGGAGCCCAGATATGTGAAGTTATGAACAACCTCCTGTGTCATATTGTCAATGCTGATAGATGGCGTTAGCCAACCTCCTGAACCATGACATTTGTCCTTCAGATGCTGATGGTCAAGGCACACATTTCTCAGGCATGAGAAAATCTGTCCATTTGCTGCTAAAGTTGTTCCTCAGTATGGAATGTTAGAGTAGAATTGTCAACATAGAGCAGCTTCCTCTGTTGAGGATTTGGCACTGTTTTGTCTTGGACCTCAGGTGAGCAAGGCTGAATAGCAAACTGCCAGTTCGAGTTTGTAAATAGACACCGTTTGTAGATGCTCTGAAGACACGTGTCAGCAGCAAAGAGAAGAATATGCCAAAGAGTGTCAGTGCCAGAACACAGCGATGTTTGACCGCACTGTGGCTCTCAGAGATGCTACCTTGACATAGCTGACCTTACCCATCATGTTGACATCGAAAGGGGAGATCACATTGAACAGCTTCAACTGTTAGCCAATGTTCTGCAGCAGTTAAACAAGCTGCCTCTGCTTGCATGGTTGAATGCCTTGGTTAGGTCGATGAAGATAATATGTAGTGATTTCTATTGTTCACAGCATTCTTCTTGCAGCTGCCAGACTAAGAACATCATGTCAATTGTGATTTCCCTATTCTGACACCACACTTGGATTGAGGATGGATGCATTCTGACAAGGTCGGTGATTCTGCAGCCTGGCCAGGGCAGCACAGGAATATACCTTTCTCATGATGCTCAATAGAGAGATGCCTCAGTAGTTTTTGTAGTTGTTGCAAATTTCCCAGCCCTTCTAAGGTCATAATTTTGGGGAAATCTGGGTATTGTACCAAAGTTGCAATCAGTGGTCGGTGGTGTACTGCCTAGTAGTCTGTGAACTTTTCTCTGGGTGTCCCTGAAAGCATCTGGAGTCTTCTTACTGGATCGCTTATGTAATTAATGGGAACAGACTCTTAGTATCAATGAGAGGTTCCATCACAATGATGTTAGTCTAAAGCCAGTCAGCAATTTTTTACTCTTTCTTCCAATGTGTTGTGATTGCTGATAATGCCTCAGGGAGGCATCGGCCTCCTGGTATTATTGCTGGACTAGCAATCCAGAGACCCAGGACAATGCTGTGGGGACCCGGGTTCAAATCTCACCATGGCAGATGCTTTAAACGAGAGACAGTCCTCTGCCTAAAGCACACCAGGGAGTGACCTCTATCACAGTCAGCCCTATGGTAGCGATGTGTGTTAAGAATCAAGTCAAGTTCAGAGATTCTATGATGAGCAGATCCAGCTGGTGTCAATGCCATGATGTTACCTACGGAGCCTTTGTGAGTTCTTGTAGTGCAGCTTATAGATGGCACACATGGCTGGCATTAGCTATTGTTAAGGAGGGTGTGAATGTTGGTAGATGGAATGCCAATCAAGCAGGCTGCTATGTATTTGATGGTGTAGAACTTGCTGAGTGTTGTTGGAACTGCATTCATCCAGACAAGTGGAATGTATTCCATAACATTCCTGATTTGTCTTGTGGGTGGACAGGCTTTGAGGAGTCGAGGTGAAATTTCTCACCATAGGGTTCCTAGCCTCTGACCTGATCTTGTATAAATAGTGTGGTTACAGCAAGTTCAGTTAGGTTTCTGTTCAGTAGTAAGCCCCAGATGTTGATAGTGGAGATACAGAAATAGCAATGCCATTGAATGTCAAGGGGCAATGGTTACAGTTGTATCATTTGTTTTCCTGGTAGAATAGATTCCATCCACTTATTGAGCTCCAAACACCAAACTGAAGCAGATGTATTTCAGATACTAAAAGCGAGAAATACAAAAGGGAATGAAAAGAATAAAGGAAAGGAGCTTAAAGGAGCCGTCAGGAAGGCAAACAGCAATTACCAAATCAAACCATCAAAGAATATAAAAATATAGGCCAACATTTTCTGGCTGTTCAAGCAGGCCGTATCTTCTGTTTCCACCAGTGGTGCACCTCACTGCAGGTTACCTGGCAGCTTGGGGTGAAGTCAATGGGAAATATCATTGACAGTGGCAGGGCCAGAAGATACTGCCATCAGCAAATGACAGGCCACCTCCCTCTGCAAGAAACATGACAGAGAGGCTAGAAAGTCCCTCCCAATCCCAACACCAATGTTCAGCTTGTTTTCATAGAATCCCTCCAGTGCTGAAGAAGGCCATCAATCCATTGAGTCTGCACTGACCCCAATCCCACCCACGCCCTTTCCCCATAACCCCACGTATTTACCCTAGCTCATCCTCCTGACACTTAGGGGCAATTTAGCAAGGCCAGTCCACCTAACCCTAATCGTTGAACTGTGGGAGGAAACCAGAGCACTCAGAGGAAACCCATGCAGACATGGAGAGAATGTGCAGACTCCACACAAGCCGGGAATCAAACTGGGTCCCTGCGCTGTGAGGCAGCGGTGCTAATCACAGTGCTACTGTGCTGCCACTTTACTGCCCTAACCCCATTGTGATTGATTCTTTAGTCTCCAAAAATCTATTAATCTCAGCCTTGAGTATACTCGATAACTCAACAACCACAAACCTCCGATGGTAGAGAATTCTGAAGATTCACAGCAGTGTGAGTGAAGAAGTTTCACCTCATCTTAGTTTTAAATGGTTGATTCTTTGTCTCGAAATTATGACTCCCATTTCTATTCTCCACAGACACAGGAAACAATCTCTCTCAAAGTTTTTTATACTTTCACGGTGGGGCTAAGATGCTCCGATGGAGAGTTGGTGCTGAATCGATGGGTTAAATGGCCTGCTGCATTGTAGGGATTCTGTGATTCTGTGAATTACACGTGAAAGCAGATGTTAAATGAATAATTTATATGTCTTTAACAAGGAAGTGGATGCATCCAGTCCATGGCAACAAAATTGATAAGGAGGAGGGATTAGATAAATTGTCAAAACGGACAAGACACCAGGGCCAGATGAAACGTATTCAAAAACATTGAAGGAAGTGAGGGTGGAAATAGCAGGGGCAATGGCCATAATCTTTCAGTCATCCCTAGACTCCAGGGAGGTCCTAAAGGACTGGAGAATTGCAGACGATATGCCCTTGTTCAAAAAAGGTTTACAGATAAGACCAGCAATTACAGATTAGTGAACTTTGGTGGTGGAAAAGCCTCTAGAAACAATTCTTCAGGGTAGAATTAATAGTCATAAGGAAAAATGTGTGTTAATTAGAAAGAGCCAGCATGGATTCTTTAAGGGAAAATCATGTTGAATGACCTTGTTGAAGTTCTTTGAGGAGGTAATGGGGAATGCTGATGAGGGTAATGCTGTTAATATGTTGTACATGGACTTGCAAAAGGCATCTAATAGAGTTCCGCACAGCAGACTTGTGAGAAAAGTTATAGCGAATGGAATAAAAAGGTCAGGAGCAACGTGGATGCAAATTTGGTTGAGTATTAAGACTCAGTGAATAATAGTTAATGGATATTTTTTGGCTGGAAGAAGGTTTGCAGTGGAGTTTCTCCGTGATCAGTATTGGGTCGCTTATTTTTCCTAAGACATATTAATGATCAAGAAAGGAGTGGCACAATGGCACAGTGGTTAACACTGCTGCCTCACAGCACCACAGACCCAGGTTCAATTCCCAGCTTGGGTCACTGTCTGTATGGAGTTTGCACATTTTCCACACAGGCTTCCTCCAAGTGCTGCGGTTTCTTCCCACGGTCCCACAGTTAGGTGTACTGGCCATGCTAAGTTCTCCCTCAGTTCTCCTAACAGGTGCTGGAGTGTGGCAAATAGGGGATTTTTACGGTAACTTCATTGCAATGTTGATGTAAGCCTACTTATGACACAAATAAATAAACTTAAACTTTAACACTTTGCTGTGCACGGGACAAAGTTTGTGGCTGATACAAAAGTTGGAAGCTCTGTCAACTGTGAGGAGGATGGTGTAGAACTTTGAAAGGACTTTGACAACTTCGAGGAGTTGGGTTAAGTGTCACAGTTCACTGCAGAGATGTATGAGATTATTCATTTTGGTAAATGGAATATGGAGAGATTGTACAAAGTAAAGGGTGTATGAGGCACAGGGACCTGGATATATATGTGGATAGATCGTTGAAGGTGCAAGGATAGGCGAAGAGAACAGGTAACAAAACAAATAGTATCCTAGGCTTTCTAAACAGGAGCATGGAATCAAGAGCAAGGAGATCAGGCTGAATTAATACAAGACACTAGTTAGACCTCAGCTGGAATATGGTGTAGAGTTCTGGGTGCCACATTGGAGAGAGTGCAGAAGAGGTTTACAAAAATAATTCAGGAAACTTCAGCTATGAGGATAGATTGGAGAGGGTGGGAGTGTTCTACTTGGAGAGGAGAAGGCTGAGAGGAGATTTGATAGAGATGTTCAAAATCATGAGAGGGCTGGACAGAGTAGATAGGGAGAAACAATTCCTGCTTGTAAAAGAATCAAGAACAAGAAGACACATGGTGATAAGTGATTTGCAAAAGAAATAAATGCGCTGTGAGAAAAAAAATCACATAATGAATGGTTTGCCTGGAACTGCAATAGACGTAGATTCAACCAAGGCATTCAAGAGGACGTTAGATATTTCTATTCAAATAATCAATGTGCAGGAGTTTGGGGAAAAGGCAGGGGAATGACATTAAGTCAAGAAGTTCATTTGGAGAGGTGGTGCAGACATGATGGGCCAAATGCCCTCCTCTTGCACCATAACAATACAGTAATCCTGTGAATCAACCACCCAGTCAATATTCCTTTGTAGTCTCTTTGCATCGTCCTCACAGTTTACTTTGCCACCAAGCTTTGTGTCATCAGCCAACATGTACATGTTACATTTTGTCCCCTATTCATCTAAGTCATTAATATCATTTGTAAATAGCTGAGGCCCAAGCACTGACACTTGTGGTACTTCACTAGTTACAAGCTGCCAATGTGAAAGTGACCTGTTGATTTCTACTTTGTTTTCTGTCCATTAGCCAACCCCTTAATCCAAACAAATTTATTACTCCTGATCCCATGGGCTCTCATCATGCCTAACAACTTCTTGTGTAGAATTCTGAAAATGCCTTTTGAAAATCCAATTATACTGCATCCATTAGTTCCTGCTTCATTGACCCTGCTAGTTACATCCTCAAAAAACTCTTAACAGATTTGTCAAGTGCAATTTCCCTTCCATAAAACCATGTTGACTCTCTCTAATCATATTATGATTTTCTGAGTGTCTTGTTACCGTGTCCCTAATAATAAATTTTGGCATCTTCCCCACAATAGATGTCAGGCTGACTGGCCTATCGTTTGTTGTTTTCTTTCTCCCTCCATGCTTAAACAGCATGGTTACATTTGCTACCTTCAAATTTATGGGAACCATTCTAGAATCTAGGATATTATGGAAGATCACAGCCAATGTATCCACGACCTCTGTCGCTATCTTTTTTTAAAAATCTGACGATGCAAAGCTACAGGTTCAGAGGTACAACAAAGGCAACATTTGAGATATCAACAACATAGTTCAGTTTTCTCCAGGAGTATATTCAACTTAAGGTTATGCCAATGTTCACCTCCAAGCATATTAATAATGCTAGTGAGACACAGCCCAATTCTGAGCAAGTATTTATGCAAGGTGTGATCGAACAGATTGGCAGTAGGGTTGCTCATTTATCCCATACCCTACACTGCACTTGATCTGTTATGTACAAATTCCTTTCATTTTTCCATTTGATCCACTAGTGCCACAATATTCCCTCAATAGATGACCGCATCATAAACAATATCCACTTGAAATACGCCCGCACTAGAAACTCACTTAAATGCAAGTGGCTTGTAGTACAATTAATGACGCTGCCAAACATGTAATAAATATCTCTATGTACTCTCTGAAAGCAGGGAGTTTGTTCTTGTGCATGGCTTCAATTCTGATACACCTTCATCTCATATCAAAAGTAAAGATGTTGTTGCTGAGTCTGAACTCTCTTCTCCCAGCTATCCCACCTTAAATAAGTATCCACTGAAGATGCTGAATTATTGAAAGCACAGATAGATATCTAGGGTATCCAGGAACAGGGTGAATATTTCCAAGTCAGGATGTTATGTCGCTTGGAGAGGAGCTTCCAGATGGTGGTGTCCCAGGTATTGCGACGAGATGGTAGTGGCCATGGGTTTGGAAGGTGCTGCTTAAGAAACTTTGGTGAATTCCTGCAGTGCATCTTACAGATGCATATGGCTGTCACTGTTAGTCTGTGGTGGATGAATTGAATTTTTGTGGAATCAAGCAGGCTGCCATGTCCTGGATGATGTTGAGCTTTTTGAGTGTTGTTGAAGATGCACTCATCCAGGTGAAGAGTATTCCATTACACTACCCACTTGTGCCTTGTAGATGGTGGACAGGCTTTATGCAGTCAGGAGCTGAACTACTCTCCACAGAATTCCTTTGACCTGCTTTGGTAACTGTAGTGTTTATATGGCTAGCCCAGTTCTATTTCTCATCAATGGTAACCACCAGGATGCTGATGGTGAGTGATTCAGTGATGGTTGTGTGAGTAAATGTCAAGGGAAGATGATTATACCCTCCCTTGTTGGAAATGGTCATTGCCTGGCATTTGCATGGCATGGATGTTACTTGCCATTTGTTAACCAAAGCCTGGATATTACTCAGGTCTTAATGAATTTGGACGTGGACTGTGTCAGTATCTGAGGAGTCATGAATAAAAAAGAACAAAGAAAATTGCAGCACAGGAATAGGCCCTTTGGCCCTTCAAGCCTGCACTGACCATGCCGCCCAACTTAACTAAAACCCGCTCCCCTTTCAGGGACCATATCCCTCTATTCCCATCCTATTTATGTATTTGTCAAGATGTCCCTTAGAAATCACTACTGTATCTACTTCCATTACTCCCCCCAACAACCTGAGTTCCAGGCACCCACCACTCACTATGTAAAATATCTGCCTTGTACAACTCCTTTAAAACTTGCCCCTTGCACCTTAAACCAGAGACCCCTAGTAATTGACTTTACCACCCTGGGAAAAAGCTTCTAACTATCCACTCTGTCCATGCCTCTGAGAATCTGAATGGGATGGATAGGATAGAGGTGGAGAGACTCTTCCCGCTCAGAAAGGACAGTAGGACTAGGGGGCACAGCCTCAAGATAAAGGGGGGGGCGGTTTAGAACGGAGTTGAGGAAGAACTTCTTCACTCAAAGGGTGGTGAATCTCTGGAATTCTCTGCCCGTTGAAGTGGTGGAGGCTGCCTCGCTAAATATATTTGAAATGCGGGTTGATGGGTTTTTGATAAGAGAGGGGATTAAGGGTTATGGAGCGAGGGCGGGAATGTGGAACTGAGCCACGACAGATCAGCCATGATCTTATTGAATGGCGGGGCAGGCTAGATGGCCTACTCCTGCTCCTATTTCTTATGTTCTTATAATCTTGTAGACTTCTTTCAAGTCTCCCCTCAACCTCCATCGTTTCAATGAGAACAAACCAAGTTTCTCCAACCTCTCCTCATGGCTAATGCCCTCCATATAGGCAACATCCTGGTAAATCTACCCTCTCCAAAGCCTCCACATCCTTCTCGTAATGTGGCAACCAGAATTGAACACTATATTCCAAGTGCGGCCTAACGAAGGTTCTATAAAGCTGCAACATGATTTGCCAATTTTTAAACTCAGTGCCCTGGCAAATAAAGGTAAACATGCTATGTGCCTTCTTGACTACCTTCTCCACCTGCATTGCCATTTTCAGTGACCTGTGTACCTGTACACCCAGATCTCTTTACCTATCAATACGCTGAAGGATTCTGCCATTTACTGTATGTTTCCTATCTGTATTAGACCTTCCAAAATGCATTACCTTACATCTGACTGGATTAAACTCCATCTGCCATCTCTCCTCCTAAGTCTCTATCCAATCTATAGTCTGCAGTATCTTCCGATGGTCCTTAGCAATATCCGCAAATCCACCAATCTTTATGTCATTCGCAAACTTACTAATCAAACCGTTACATTTTCCTCCAAATCATTTATATATATCACAAATAGCAAAGGTCCCAGCATGATCCCTGAGGAACGCCACTTGTCACAGTCCTCCATTCAAAAACACACCCTTCCACTGCTACCCTCTGTCTTCTTTGAGCCAATTTTGTATCCAACTTACCAGATCACCTCTGATCCCATCTGACATCACCTCCTGCACCACTCTGCCATGAGGGACCTTGTCAAAGACCTTACCAAAGCCCATGTAGACAACATCCACTGCCCTACCCTCATCAATCATCTTCGTCACTTCCTCGAAACACTCGATCAAGTTTGTGAGACACAACCTCCTCTTCATAAAACCATGTTGCCTTTCACTAACATGTCCATTTATTTTCAAGTGGAAATAAATCCTGTCTCGAAGAATCCTCTCCAAAAATTTCCCTACCACTGACGTAAGGCTCACCGGCCTGTAATTACCTGGATTACTCTTGCTACCCTTCTTAAACAAAGGAACAACATTGGCTATTCTCCAATCCTGTAGCCAGTGAGGATACAAAGATTTCTCTCAAGGCCCTAGCAATTTCCTCCCTTGCCTCTCTCGGTATTCTGGGGTAGATTCCATTAGGCCCTGGGGACTTGTCTACCTTAATGTTTCTCAAGAACCCCAATACCTCCTTTTTGATCTCAACATGACTCAAACTATCTACACATCCTTTCCCAGACTCATCATCCACCAAGTCCTTTTCCTTGGTGAATACTGATGCAAAGTATTCATTTAATACCTCGCCCATTTCCTTTGGTTCCACACATAGATTCCCTCCCTTGTCCTTGAGTGGGCCAACCTTCTCCCTGGCTACCCTGTTACTCTTTATATATGTATAAAAAGCCTTGGGATTTTCCTTAATCCTGCTGGCCAATGCTTTTTCGTGATCCCTTTTAGCTCTCCTTACTCCTTGCTTAAGTTTCTTGCTACTTTCCCAGTATTCCACACTTGCTTTGTAAGTTCCCAGCCTCCTAGCTTTGACAAATGCTTTTTTTTTCCTCTTTGACTGGGCTCACAATATCTCTTGTTGTCTAAGGTTCCCAAAACTTGCCATACTTATTCTTCATCCTTACAGGAATGTGCCGGCCCTGAATCCCTATCAACTTACACTTGAAAGCCTCCCACGTGCCAGATGTTGATTTGCCCTCAAACATCTATCCCCAATCTATATTCTTCAGTTCCTGCCTATATTTTGTAATAAGCCTTCCTCCAATTTAGCACCTTAATTTGAGGACTACACTTTTCTTTATTTTGGTTAGAGGAGGAAGGAGGGAGAGAGGGAAACACTAGTGTAGTGTTTCGAGCTTACCACTCCTTCACATCAGATCTTCTGCTTCCCACTTCTTGGTAGATGTTGCTGGCCTGACTTCTCCTAGAACTTATCAGTGAAATCCCTCAGCCTCTTCTGCCGGAAAGTACAGATCATTGTGCAAATATCCCCACTTCTGAACTTATGATGGAAGAAAGGTCATTGATGAAGCTACTGAAGATGGTTGGGCCTCAGACACTATTCTGAAGAACTCCTGAAATGATGTCTTTATGAGACGAACAAGGGCTGCCAGCACATGGGAAAACCATCACCCGCCATTCCCTCCAGGTTTTACACCATCCTGAGTTGCGAATATATCACTGTTTCTTCAGCAGCACTGGGTCAAAATCCTGGAACTCCCTACCTTAAAGCAATGTGGTGTGCCTACACCACATGGATTGCAGTGGTTCCGGAAGGCTGTTACCCAACACATTCTCAAGGGCAATTAGGAATGGACAATACTGTCTGGTTTTGCCAGTATTCCTCACATACCATGAGAGAATAGAAAAAATAATTAGCTTTGTTATCATTACAATTCAGATCTTTCCCTCATATTTTTGATTTGCACTAACAACAAAAACTCAGCTTCTGAAGCAAAACAAATTTCTTGCAGCCTTCCATGTGCATTAAATGGGATTGGGTGCAACAGAACTGCCAATGATATGATACACCAGGGGCCTGATTTTCAATTCTGCGTCCTGACCCTGCATGACATTTGTGTGACTTAGGTGATGCAATGTTCAAATGCTATAATTGGGCTGGGGACAAGCTCAGTGCCCAATTTGTGGTGCCAAATATTATCCAGAAGTATGATCTGCCTGTAAAGTAGGCGTGGTAAAAGCAGACAGCAGCCATGATGAGGTCTGCCACTATTTTGCAGAGGAGTGGAGGTAGCAGCTTAGAAAGTCAACAGGCTCAACTGAAGCAAAAGTAGCCAAACAGAAGAAGGTAATGTGCACAACCCACTGTGAGTTCCATCAAGTCCTGAAAATTTTCAACTTAAAAACCCTTTCATATCTGTCCACGTTGAACCCAATAACTGTGCACTAACGTGCATCGGTTCAGGTTCAATCATTTATAGATTGAAAATTTCTTCTCGCTGTTCTTTGCCCATTGACAAATTCCTCAATTAATTAGAGGTGAATGAGTTCCCTATTTCCCCCTCCCCCATCCTCCTTTTGAAAATTGTGTTGCATTCTGGAGGCAGTGGAAAGGAATGTGAAACGGAATATCCAAATTGTGCCTCCCAATTCAAAATCAAAGCTGAGACCAAATGAGATAACTGGCAGATTTTCTTGCCTACTCTGACACACACTGAATAACAGACTATTGCGTTCAAGCTAAAACAAATAGATTTGTTTATAAGTGAGGTCTTAGACATAGCAGGATGCTAATGATAGTATTGCGCCATGTCTAATTAGAATTCCTTTGAAAACAATGCAGATAGAATCAGTTTATAAGAGGTTAATGTTCTTTTCCAACATAATTTAATAATGCAAGAGTTTTGGATGGACAGGCATTCGGAGACTCTCCACTGCAATGCTG
This sequence comes from Carcharhinus amblyrhynchos, assembly GCF_965287045.1. Taxonomy (NCBI): domain Eukaryota; kingdom Metazoa; phylum Chordata; class Chondrichthyes; order Carcharhiniformes; family Carcharhinidae; genus Carcharhinus; species Carcharhinus amblyrhynchos. Next base: position 56,760,099 of record NC_137333.1, read on the forward strand.
TGCATGGTAATGTGAAATTCCTGTACGGAATCTAGCTGCCAGTAATGCTGCATTAAAGATAACAGGAAAAATCCAAAGTATTTGTCTAATCGTCCAGTCTCCAAAGCTCCCGACAACAAATACTCTGCAGGAACAATTGTTGTACGGCATACTAATAAGCAGTTTGACACAAATCACCTGTGCCCCACACTTGCTAAGATCTTAAACAATGTTTATTTGAAACTTCAAGATCAAAGCCCCCTAATCTGCTTAACTATCAAGTCAATCAATATGGCTTGTTTCCCATTGACTGTTTGACTACAGTTTCCATTTTGAAGATTAATGAGGAAAGAAAGCTCTCATTTTATTCCTAAGGATTTTAGCGGAGAACATTTCTTCATTTGAATGCAGGATATAAACCCTGCTGTCATCAAACTTACTTAATAAGTTAAAGTAATCCCAAATTTCATGTTTGCGGTGTATTTGCCACCCCACCCCCCCCCCCCCCCCCCCCCCCCTCCAAAAAGAAGCAACCAAAAGTGAGCTTGAGTTGTTATGGAATTAATATTAAGTTAAAACAAACAATGTTTGTTGATGTTCACCTGATTTCGCTCAGAACCTCATCTTCCTTAAGGAAATGTAATATTTCCAAGTTCACAGATGACACAAAGCAAGGTGGGAATATGTGCTGTGAGGAAGATGCAAAGCGACTTCAAAAGGATTTGACAGGCTTGTTGAATGGGCAAAAACATGGCAGGTGGACTATAATGTGGAAAAATGTAAGATTATCCACTTTGGTAGGAGGAGTAGATGTACAGGGTATTTCTTAAATGGTGAGTGATTAGAAATGTAGCTGTACAAAGTGACTTGGGTATCTTCATCAGTAAGTTATTGAAAGCTAACATTCAGGTGCAATAGGCAATTAGGAAGGCTAATGGAATGTTAGTCTTTATCGTGTGCGGATTTAAGTACCAGATAGCTAAGACTTACTTCAATTGTACAGAACCTTAGGTCAGACTGTACCTGGACTAGTCTGTGCAGTTTGGTCCCTTACCTGAGGGAGGGTATTATTGCCATAGAGGGAGTGCAACGAGGTTCTCCAGACTTATTCTGGAAATGGCAGGACTTCTTACGAAGAGATTGTGAAAACTGGGTGTGTATTCTCTAGAGATCTAGAGGTGATCTCTTTGAAACCTACAAAATAATTAAAGGGATAGACAGGGCAGATACAGGTAAGATGTTCCCCCTGTTTGACAAATCGAGAACCAGGGGAAATAATTTCAAAATTAGGAGGATGAGGGACTGAGTTGTGAAGATTTTTTTTTACACAAAGGTTTGGAAGTATTTAGGATTCTTCATCCCAGGGCCTGTGGAGGCTTAGTCATTGTGTATTTTTAAAACTGAGATTGATAGGTTTCCATATACCAATGACATAAATGAATATGGGAATAATGTGAGAAAATGCATTGAAGTGGATGATCAGTCATGATTGAAATGAAATTACAGAGCAGTATCGACGGGCTTAATGGCTTACACCTGCACTTACTGAGTGCCCATCGTTATGCAGGGAAGTTTAGCAACCATGTTGTGCATAACTAGATAACAAAAATAGCACTGAGTTCAACAAATTCATCTGCTTTTGGTGTCAAAAATTTTAACAAGGGCACTCAGGAGCTTTTTTTTGAATAGATCTTGAGCTTTTAAGCATCTCCTAATTCAGTCGACATCTCATTCCACAAGTAGCACTTTTACAAGGCAGTACTTGCTTTGGTTGAAACTTGATTTGTCAACCCACCTTGTAACCAGGATAAGATTTTGAACGTTGGAACTCAGGGATACTATCAACCTTAAGACAAGCTGATTTTCTAACTGAAAATAACTGCATGGTAAGGTACAGGTACACTACAGGTACCATACAGGGAAACTGTATGATAAGAAACCAAATTTGGCAGTATAAAAAGTAACTAAAATAAGTTTATATAAAACACCAAAACTTGGAAACCTCACAAATTTCCTGACTTTCTCTTTTATTTTTCTTCCTGTCTATTATTTATTATCAATGTATTTCATTCATAGTTCTTTGGAAATCTTCCATCACAGATTTGATCTGCATAGCTTTGTACATTCACATTGTTTGATTTACATCTATGCGATTTGGTGCCAAAGATCTGTGCATTTGACTAAGGGAGAAAGCCATTAAGCCCAACAAATCTTTTCATGAACCCTCACCAGTAATTTTCCTGAACTAAGTGGGAGCAAGGGATTAAGTGTGGACAGATGTGGTATATCAAAAAGAAGAGACAGGGAACAAAAAGAAAGGTACTAATATGGGGAATAATAATCAAAACATAATACTGAAAGTAAAAATCTAAGAGTAAATCATATACGGCCAGAGATCACAAAAATAATAAAACGAAATAAGTTAACAAAATTTAAGGCTCTGTATCTCACCATTTGAAACAAAACAGCTAAGCTGGCAGTGCAAGTAAAGATTAATAAGGATAATCTAATTAGCCATTGCAGACATATGGCTGCAGGATGGCATAGATTGGGACCTAAATATTGAAGAGTATGTGGCTTCCAGGAAGGATAGGAAGTTAGGAAAAGATGGAGGGTTGGATCTGTTAATAAAAGAAAATATTGGCACAATGGAGAGTGATGACCAAAGTTCAGGAAACTAGGATATAGAAATAGTTTGGGTAAACATGAAAAATTATATAGGCAAGAAGTCCCTTGTGGGAGTGGTGTACAATCTCCCCAGTAGAAATGATATGGTGCAATAGTGTCTCAAAGAAAAGGTAGTAGGGGATTGTTAGAAAGCTACAGTAATTATCCTGTGGGGGTTTTAAACTACGTCTAGATTGGAATAATCAGATGGGTAAGGGGAGGGTGGGTCTGGGTAAGATGCTCTTTTGCAGAGTAGACACAGACTCAATGAGCCGAATAGCCTCCTTCTGCACTTTAGGGATTCTATCGATTCTGATTAATGGCCTCATTGTGAAGGCACCCTAAAGTAGCAGTAATCACAACATGATTGAATTTTACATTCAATTTGAGGGAGAGAAGAATCAGACCAAGACTAGGATCTTAAACTTAAATAAGGGCAAAGCATGAAAACAGAGCTAAAGGAAGTAAATCAGCAATAAGAGATAGGCCAATAGAGATACAACAGCAGACTGAAGAAGATATTTCAGAATACACAGAAGAGATGCATTCCAACAGGAAAGAAAAAATCTAACATCTGTCTTTAACTAAAAAGTTAAAGGCAGTATCAAACTTAAAGAAGTGAATAAAAAGGTGGTAGGTCAGAAGATTGGGTGGAATAGCAAAGAAGGCCAAAAGTTTTAACAAGGAGGAAAATGTTAGAGTATGATAGAAAGCTACCTAGAAATATAAAGAGTTTCTATGAATATGTAAAAAAGAAATAAATTAACAAAGTCTAGGGAGTTAGTAATGGAAAATAAAGCGATGGGAGAGAAACTGATAGATATTTGCGTCAGTCTTCACTATGGAAAATACAAGTAACACCCCAGAAATAGCTGTAAGTCAGGAATTAGATCGGAAGGAGTAACTCAAGATATTTACGATCACCAGGAAATTGATACTGAGCAAAGTGTTGGAGCTGCAGGTCCACTAGACATGATGGACTTCATCCTAGGGTCTTGAAAATAGGCTGGAGTTTGATCTATTAGTTTTAATTTTCCAAAATTTATTTGATTTGGGAATGTTCCATTAGGTTGGAAAGTAGCAAATGTAACTCCTTTATTTAGAAAGGAAGGGAAACAGAAAGCAGAGAACTGTAGACCAGTTAGCTTAACATATGCCTAGAGGGAGAATGTTGGAAGTTATTATGAAAAATGTTATAACAGAGAACTTAGATAAATTCATGGGAATCAGGCGGAGTCAACTTAGTTTTGTGAAATGTTTAACCAATCTGTTGGAGTTCTTTGAAAAACTTACAGATTCTGTGGATAAAGGGGAACTGGTGGATGCACTGTACTTAGGTGCTCAGAAGGCATTTGATAAAGTGCCACATCAAATGTTATTGTAGAAAATAAAGGCTCATGGTGTAGGGGCTAACATATTGGCATGGACTGAAGTTTGGCTAACTAACAGGAAACAGAGAGTAGGCATACATGGGTCATTTTCTAGTTGGCATGATGTGACAAGTGGTATGCCAAAGGAATCAGTGCTCAGGCCTCAACTCTTTGTAAATTTATATAAATGATTTAGATAAAGGAACCAACGGTATGGTTGCTAAATTTGCTGGTGACAAAGATAGATAGTGAAAAGGACATCATCTACAAAAGGATATTTATTGACAGGTTAGGTGACTGGGCAAAAAGCTGACAAATGAAGGAAAAACATGAAATTGGCCACTTTGTCAGGACAAATAAAAATGAAGCATATTATTTAAATGGTGAGAGATTGTAGAACTCTGATATACCGAGGGAGTTGGATGTCCTATGCACGAATCACAAAGTTTGTATGCAAGCGCAGCAAGTAATTAACAAAGCTAATAGAATGTTATAGTTCATTGCAAGGGGAATTGAATACCATGAGTTGGAAGGTTATGTTCAGTTGTACAGAATATTGGTGAGACCACGTCTGGAGAGTACTGTTTTTGGTTTTGGTTTCCTTATTTAAGGAAAGCTGTAAATATGTTGGAAGCAGTTGAGAGAGGGTTTACTACATTAATAGCTAGAATGGAAAGGTTGGACTGGCTTGGCATGTATCCACTGCACTTCACTTGTATCCATTTCACTTGGCATGAAACATAAAATCCTGATGGGACTTGACAGAATGAATGCAGAAAGGATATTTCCTCTTGAGAGAGAATCTAGAACTAGGAGCCACTGTTTTAAAATAAGGGGTCATCCATTTAAGACAGAGGTGAGGATTATTTTTTTCTCTGAAGGCTGAGAGACTTTGGAATTTTCCTCTTCAAAAGGTGGTTGAGGCACAGTCTTTAACTATCTTTAAAGCAGAGGTAGATAAATTCTTGATAAGCAAGGGAGTGAAAGGGTAGGAGCGAGGTTTGAAATGTATATACTTTAACGCGAGGAGTATTCGCAATAAAGTGGATGAACTTGCAGCGTGGACCAGTACCTGGGACTTTGATGTTGTGGCCATTTCAGAGACGTGGATAGAGCAGGGTCAGGAATGGATGTTGCAGGTGCCGGGGTACAAGTGCTTTAGTCGGAGTAGAGAAGGAGGTAGAAGGGGGGGTGGAGTAGCATTATTGGTCAAGGACTATATCACAGTGTCAGAGAGGAAGTTTAATGAGGACTTGTCTGTTGAGGTAGTATGGGCAGAAATTAGAAATAGGAGAGGAGAGGTCACCCTGTTGGGAGTCTTTTATAGACCTCCAAAAAGTTCTAGAGAGGTCGAGGAAAGGATTGCAGAGACGATCCTGGTTAGGAGTGAAAGTAATAGGGTAATTGTTATGGGGGATTTTAACTTTACTAACATTGATTGGAATTGCTATAGCTCTAGCTCGTTAGAGGGGTCAGTTTTTGTTCAAAGTGTGCAGGAAGGTTTTTTGACTCAATATGTAGATAGGCCATCTAGAGGTGAGGCTATATTGGACTTGGTGCTGGGAAATGAGCCAGACCAGGTGCTAGACTTGGAAGTTGGTGTGCTTTTTGGTGATAGTGACCACAATTCGGTTACGTTCACCTTAGTGATGGAAAGGGATAGGCATGAACCTCGGGTCAGTAGTTTTAGCTGGGGGAAGGGTAATTATGAGGCCATTAGGAGAGAATTAGGAAGCATTGGTTGGACTAGGAGATTACAGGGACTAGGAACGTCTGAAATGTGGAGTTTTTTCAAGGAGCAGCTACTGCGGGTCTGTGATAGGTATGTCCCTGTCAGGCAAGGAGGAATTGGTAGGGCTAGGGAACCGTGGTGCACAAAAAAAGTTGATTTGTTGGTTAGGAAGAAGAAGGAGGCTTATGTTCGGATGAGGCTTGAGGGCTCGGGTAGTGCAGTAAAAAGCTTTAGATTGGCTAGGAGGGAGTTGAAGAGGGAGTTAAGAAGGGCTAGAAGAGGGCATGAGATGACTTTGGCTGATAGGATTAAGGAGAATCCTAAGGCGTTCTATAGGTATGTCAAGAACAGAAGGTTGGTTAGGGCAAGATTAGGGCCAGTTACAGACAGTAGGGGGAAGTTGTGTGTGGAACCGGAAGAGATTGGAGAGGCATTGAACCATTATTTCTCTTCGGTGTTCACGCAGGACGATATGAATGTAGCTGAGGAGGTCACTGGGGTGAAGGGGTGTAAAATAGAAAGTATTGTAGTTGATACAGAGGATGTGTTGGATATTCTAGATGGGTTGAAAATAGATAAGTCCCCTGGTCCAGACGGGATTTACCCTAGGATTCTATGGGAGGCAAGAGAGGTGATTGCAGAGCCACTGGCTCTGATCTTCAGGTCGTCGTTGGTCTCTGGTATAGTACCGGAAGATTGGAGGACAGCGAATGTTGTCCCATTGTTTAAGAAGGGGAGCAGAGACTTCCCTGGGAATTATAGACCAGTGAGTCTTACTTCTGTAGTGGGCAAGGTTTTAGAAAGAATTATTAGGGATAGGATTTATAGTTATTTGGAGAGTAATGAATTGATTAGAGATAGTCAGCATGGTTTTGTAGTGGGAAGGTCGTGCCTTACTAACCTTATTGAGTTCTTTGAGAAGGTGACCAAAGAGGTGGATAGGGGTAAGGCAGTAGATGTGGTATATATGGATTTTAGTAAGGCGTTTGATAAGGTTCACCATGGTATGCTTCTGCAGAAAATGCAGATGTATGGGATTGGTGGTAATTTAGGTACTTGGATCAGGAATTGGTTAGCGGATAGGAGACAGAGGGTGGTGGTTGATGGTAATTATTCATCATGGAGTTCGGTTACGAGTGGTGTGCCTCAGGGATCTGTTTTGGGGCCACTGCTGTTTGTAATCTTTATTAATGATCTGGATGAGGGTATAGTTGGGTGGATTAGTAAGTTTGCTGATGACACCAAAGTCGGAGGTGTGGTAGATTGTGAGGAAGGGTGTCGAAGTTTGCAGGGTGACTTGGACAGGTTGCAGAGCTGGGCCGCGAGGTGGCGGATGGAGTTTAATGCGGAGAAGTGTGAGGTAATCCATTTCGGTAGGAATAACAGATGTGTTGAGTATAGGGCTAACGGGAGGACTTTGAATAGAGTGGAGGAGCAGAGGGATCTAGGTGTATGTGTACATAGATCCCTGAAAGTTGGGAATCAAGTAGATAAGGTTGTTAAGAAGGCGTACGGTGTCTTGGCGTTTATTGGTAGGGGGATTGAATTTAGGAGTCGCAGCGTCATGTTGCAACTGTACACAACTCTGGTGCGGCCGCAGTTGGAGTACTGTGTGCAGTTCTGGTCCCCACATTACAGGAAGGATGTGGAGGCTTTGGAGAGGGTGCAGAGGAGGTTTACCAGGATGTTGCCTGGTATGCAGGGGAGGTCCTATGAGGAGAGACTGAGGGATTTGGGGTTGTTTTCACTGGAAAGAAGGCGGCTAAGAGGGGATCTTATAGAAACATATAAGATGATTAGAGGTTTAGATAGGGTGGATGGTGATAGCCTGTTTCCTCGGATGGAGAAATCTAGCACGAGGGGGCATGGCTTTAAATTAAGGGGGGGTAGTTATAGGACGGATGTCAGGGGCAGGTTCTTTACCCAGAGGGTGGTGAGGGACTGGAATGCCCTGCCTGCTGCAGTTGTAAATGCGCCTAGTTTGGGGGCGTTTAAGAGATTGGTGGATAGGTTTATGGACGAAAAGGGATTGGTTTAGATTAGTGGGTCAATGTTTTTTTTAAAAACAAGACTGGTCGGCGCAACATTGTGGGCCGAAGGGCCTGTTCCGCGCTGTTATGTTCTATGTTCTATGTTCTATGTTCTACATAGGCAAGAATGTAAAGTCGAGGTTACAATTAGATCAGCTGTAACCTTATTAAATGGCAGAGCAGGCTCAAAGGACCAAGTGGCCTACTCCTGCTTTTAATTGATTTGTTCATATATGGTACATTTCAGTCCACATCTAATTGTTTCTCAAATCCATTTGCACTCCACTTCAAAAATTTTTCCTGGTAAATTGTTCCACCACTTTATATTGCTTTGGATGAAAAAGTACCCCCAATGTTTGTAATATTTATTATTAATGATCTGGATGAGGGTATAGTTGGGTGGATTAGTAAATTTGCTGATGACACCAAAGTCGGAGGTGTGGTAGATTGTGAGGAAGGGTGTCATAGTTTGCAGGGAGACTTAGGTTGCAGAGCTGGGCCGAGAGGTGGCGGATGGAGTTTAATGCGGAGAAGTGTGAGGTAATTCACTTTGGTAGGAATAACAGATGTGTCGAGTATAGGGCTAACGGGAGGACTTTGAATAGTGTGGATGAACAGAGGGATCTGGGTGTATGTGTACATAGATCCCTGAAAGTAAGGAATCAAGTGGATAAGGTTGTTAAGAAGGCATACGGTGTCTTGGCGTTTATTGGTAGGGGGATTGAATTTAGGAGTCGCAGCGTCATGTTGCAACTGTACACAACTCTGGTGCGGCCGCACTTGGAGTATTGTGTGCAGTTCTGGTCCCCATATTATAGCAAGGATGTGGAGGCTTTGGAGAGGGTGCAGAGGAGGTTTACCAGGATGTTGCCTGGTATGGAGGGGAGGTCCTATGAGGGGAGACTGAGGGATTTGGGGTTGTTTTCGCTAGAAAGAAGGCGGCTAAGAGGGGATCTTATAGAAACATATAAGATGATTAGAGGTTTAGATAGGGTGGATAGTGATAGCCTTTTTCCTCGGATGGAGAAAGCTAGCACGAGGGGGCATGGCTTTAAATTAAGGGGAGGTAGTTATAGGACGGATGTCAGGGGTAGGTTCTTTACCCAGAGGGTGGTGAGGGATTGGAATGCCCTGCCTGCTGCAGTTGTAAATGCGCCTAGTTTGGGGGCGTTTAAGAGATCCGTGGATAGGTTTATGGATGAAAAGGGATTGGTTTAGGTTAGAGGGTCATTGTTTTTTAACTGGTCGGCGCAACATCATGGGCCGAAGGGCCTGTTCTGCGCTGTATTGTTCTATGTTCTAATGCCATTTCTTACTCCTAACCTCCTCATTTCTAACTCAAGTCTCCAGATAATCAGGCATTTTAACATAGTGAACAACTGGATCAACTTTGAAATCCTAAAAGCTTGAATTAATTCACCTCAAAATTTCCTATTTTCTGAAGAAAACAAGCCTAAGTGTTTCAGAGCTCGCCTCAGGGAATTACAATGTGTGCACTTACATGAAGTAAATTTCCTTATGACTGTACAATCCAAATTTTTACTTCATCTATTTTAAATTCCCACTGCAACTGGAGCTGAAAATTCACTTATCCTGCAAAGGAGTTAGCGACTGTGTGCAGGAAGTAATTCAATGTCCTCAGTTAAAGGTGTTAAGTCTCCAGTTAGACAATGTTAGTGAGCTAGATTTCAATGAGTGACAATTGTTCTGTGAATTATTTATCAAAAATAGTTCTGCAGGTCAAAAGTAATTGAAGTAATTCTATATTTACCAAAATAAAATTACGTTTGTGATGACCTGCATTTCATGCTACTTTCCCATAAAGACATTTTCCAATCTGAAATTCACCTAATGTGTGAATATTCCAACTGACACCGAACTTTCAGCAGTGTGAACTGTGAAATATTGTGATCATGCTGGCTCTCCACCTGATTCACACCTCCCATGACTGGTTTCCTAACACTATTACTCACTGTCACATAGAATTTGAAAGACCTTCATTAGGCAGTGAAATTCAATGCAAATGAGCGTAATGCGATGTAACTTGTAATTTTCCTCATTTCACTTCCCGCACTGTCCACCCATTTAAAATTGGCATCTTTTAATACCAATTTATAAATCTGTCAAACTTCTGGGCTTGGTTTCAACGTGCCCCATCACAGGAATCGATGTAACAGGGATAAATACAGTTTAGGGAGATTAGATGGGACCAGGATCAAACTCCTGCAATTAGCATCATGGCAACCAATCATATCTGCAGATCCAAGCACAACTATTTGGCTATGAGTCAGAGAATTTTCTACCATCAAAGCATAATTGGGTCCTGCTTTCATCTCAAAAATTGCTCACTCTTCCAGGATCCGCCTGGAGTTCAAAGGTGATGCTTGCGTTCTTTCTCTACTGCAAACCATCAGTTTCGATACTTCTCCTCGGTCTCCTTAGCTTCACCTATAGGAGATCAGCCATTACCTGACTCAGTCTCGTCCGCCATTCAAAGGGCTGAATTTGCCTACTTCCGCTCCTACTTCCTATATCCTATGTCTACCTTCAACAATAAGTTTAAGAGACTTATGGGCTTCTTCACCACTAAGGATTCAGATATTCAGAGGCCTCTGCCACCTCCTCACTTCCCCTAGCCCACTGGATAAGAGTTCCTCAGGATCACCACCCCCGAGCCTATCTCTGAGCATGCACTGATCTCCATGAGTATGCACTCTATCTCCCCTTGTGCCCATTGTAAATCCATCTTGTCCATGAGACTCAACTTCTGCTCTCTCAAATCAATTGCTGCCAAATTGATGAACATCAAACTTCCTGCCCGGCCACAGTTCTCTCTCCACATCTATGTTCACAGTTCTCTCTCCACATCTATGTTCTTCTCTACTTTAAATCTGCTGTCACCATCCCTCTCTTCAAAAAAACAATCCTTGGCAACTCCACCCTCACAACCCACAGACCCATCCCCATTCTCCTTGACCACTTCAGATATGTTGAGCGTACTGTCATATCCAAAAACACAATCGTATTTCTCAGTACTTCCTTCTATTCAGATTTCTGCCTCGGCCACAATATCAAAATGGCTCTTAGTGGATAGTAAATTACATCCTACATGACCGTGTCAAAGATAAACTATCTCCTCAGCCTGTTCAGAGCCTGTAGCAAGGTGAACCACAGCATTCTCCTCCAATAACAATTCATCATCGTGCAGCTGCGTAAGACTGTTATCACCTGATTCCCTTCTTAGCCATCTAATCAGAGCAAAAATACGTTGGCAATGTTACCTTTTTCTGCTCCTGTGTCATTACCTCTGATGTCTCTCAGTAATTCTTCCTTGGCCCCTCCTGTTCTTCATTTACACCCTGCCCCATTGTGACATCACCCAGAACAGATCCAATTTTTGTATATATGTTGACAATACTCAGCTCTGCCTCACCAACACCTCTCTGAACTCCTCCACTATCTCAAAATAGTCAACGTGCTTCTTTGACATTCTGTACTGGATGAGCAAAAATTTCATCCAATTAAAAATTGAGAAAAGAGGAAACTAGAAAGAGATGTATTTATGGAGCGCTTTCCATGGTCACCATAACTTCAAAGCTATTTACAGCCAATGAAGTACTTTTTCTTAGTGTAGTCACTGTTGTAATGTAGGATGTGCGGCAACTAACTTGCATATAGCTCACTCCTACAAACAGCAATGTGATAATAATCAGAACATCTGTTGTTGAGGAATAAATATTGGACAGAAAACTGGAGACAGTTCCCTTACTTTTCTTCAAAATTGTGTCAAGGGATCTTTTACATCGACCAGAACAGGCAAATGGAGCCTCAGTTTAACATGTCTTTCAAAGGACCACACTTCTGACAGTGCAGCACTTACATTATACTTGGGAAGATCCATGATCTTAGCCTCTGTCACCAACACTGTTCCCTTGCTCCATCTCTCATCCTGGCAACTGTTGACCCCAAGATGAGTTATGACCCCATAACCGCACTATCACTAACAATTTCCACCTCTGTAACATTACCCAACACCATTCCTGCCTCAGCTCATCTGGTGCAGAAATGCACATTCAAGCCCTTTGTTACCTGTAGATATGACTATCTGAATATACTCCTGACAACCATTCCATATTCTATAAACTTGAGGTATCCAAAGCTTTGCTGCCCCTGTTCTAACACACATCAGTTGTTTTGAAGATGTGAATTTGGTAACTGATGTATGCTCATGGTGCTTGATTGGTTGAGCTTGGCAGTGGACTCAGAGTCCGGTTCTCCCTGGTGGTACAAATGCAGACGTTTCCCAATTGAAATTCTGGCCTGAAAGAATTTTGTGCAGTTCCCTAATTCTGGTGCTCACGTGGATTGCTGAGCTGGTGAACAGACTGGATAAAAGCAGATGACTGCGGATGCTGGAATCTGAAACCAAAAGAGAAAATGTTGGAAAATCTCAGCAGGTTTGTAAGGAGAGAAAAGAGTTGATGTTTTGAGTCCCAATGAACCTTTGTCAAAATGGATTGGTTAGTTTGGAGATTTATATTGGCGAGTGTCCACAGAGCGAGGAATCATTTAAATGCATTTGTTATAAGGTTAAGCACTTCCTCAATTGTTTTTTGTATGAATGGGATGGGGATGGTGGATTTTGGGTGCCTCTAATTCGACTAGATGTGAATGGAATGCACATATGGAAAGTGAACACTCCACTGTGAATTTAAAGGGTTCATACTTTCCGAAACTGTCAAAAGCAGCCTTCCTTCTTTAAAGAAGTCTTTTTTATGTGCTGCTATTTTTGATTTCTCTGAAACAACAAAAGAAAGCCTCCAGGTGTCCTGTACACAAAAACACCGCTCGCTGTTTTCATTCTGCCACAGGTTAAAATGAAATAGCAACTTTGAAAACAGCTAGAGTTTGTGATGTGCTAGTAAGCCGCCTTCATTACTTTTATTAAAATAAGACTTCCTGACGTTCCGGTCTGCGTGATACTGCAGACACTGCACACCATCGTGAGACTCCATGTGGTGCAATGATCCAAATTCTGCTTAAATTTCTGTGAAGGCAGGAAGCACCCAGGGTAGGAGTCAGGAAGATCAGAGTCTGCATGGTGATGGTGTTTACATAGGCTGAGGTATAACAATCGCATAATCTCCCTTGACTATATTCATTTCTTGATGATTGCCCCAATTGAAATGTCTTGCGGCTCCCAGCTTTAAGCCATTCAAAGAAATGACAGGTGTCTAAACGTTGACTGCCACTGGCTTTCACAGCAGCTAACAAACTGGTTTTTTCCTAATTAGACATTACTCTATTAAACAATATATCCATGATAAATATGATCAGTGACTCAATCTTGCTACCTGAAACAATTACACGGTATACTGCCGTGCCGGTAATAGTCTTGCAGCTCACAGTATTCATTACATTGTTATTTTACTTCTTTGCTGCCCAGAATGAACCATTTGAATGGTAATAAAAACAGAAAATTCAATAAATACCCAGGAGGTCCATCAACAACTGTGAAGCTACAGAGCCTGGGAATGTTTCAAATGTGCATCAGAATCACAGAATCTTTACAATGCAGAAGAAGGCCATTTGGCTCATCACGTCTGCACTGGTTGCCTAAAAGAATATTAGTCCACTTTCCTGCCTTATCTCTGCAACCTTTGGATTAAAACGAGCCTCACAGGTTGATAAGACAGCCATCAATACTTCATTCCCTGACAGCTTAGTTTCCATTACCAGTGGCTTTGCCCTTCCAAATAGTTCATTCCCTGAGAGTGCTCTATGCAGCCTGAGGGTGGGATTCATTCTGACAGTACTCGTCTTCCCTCTGTGTGAGAGTCTTCTGTCACTGTTAAGCTCCCCTTGTGAGTCCTCCATTCTGCCCATACAGCCTGGCATTTCACGGGACTCCTTCCAGAGACCTCAGTCACCCCTTGCTGACCATGTGATTTGATTCATTCCCTCCCACATCCAGTGTCACTCGAGGGGCAAACCCTCATCAGTGATATCGTCGCAAGCCCAGCAAGGGGAACCTAAGAGGGCCTCCTTCACTTCAGCCACCAAACCCTTCGAGACCTAAAGACCCACAGCAATGAAGGGCCGCTAAGGCTGAAGGCAACCCTTCCCCCCCCACCCCCCCCCCCCCCCCCCCCCCACCCCCTGAGTGCCTACATTCAACCCCACCACTGGCTTCAAGTTGCATTTATCTATACCCCAGCATTCTCTCACGATGCTCCCTCTTCCATTTACACCCTGGAGGGTGATGATGAACTGAGCGCTGACCTCTGATATCCCCTTCAGAGGTGAAGTTGCCAGATTTTTGGCTTTAAATCATACTGGTGAGACGTCACACCGGTGCACAATGTATTTTCAGTGAGGGGGATGTCCCGGTTGGACGATTCACTAATTAGATGTAAATTCATATAAATGCTGTCATTGGTGAGGGGTATGAAAAATCAGGAAACACAATCCCATCAGCAAGAATCGTGTTTTCTGACTTCCACAGGACTTTGTGCCCACGCTGTCGTTCTTGCTGGCCAGGACACCAAAAATAACTCTCTTTAACTAGTGCCATGGGAGGTTTTTCAGCCACCTGAGAGAGTAGACAGCATCTCAGTTTATCCAAAAGACAGCACTCCTAACAGTGTAGCTTCCCTCAGCGATGCGCAGGAGTGTCAACGGAAGAATTTGAACCTGTTGATTTGTAATTTAGAGATAGGGAGGGAGGGACTCTCCCGCCATTCGTGCCAGTGGGATTCTCCCGTCCCACTGCAATAAATGGAGATTTGGCTGAATGCCAAATTCTGCATCCTCTTTGGTGGCAGGGCATGAATGGCCCGAGGATTCTGGCCAAGAGTGCTACACGCTGAGCCGTGGCTGATGCCTGAGACATCCCCGTACAGCTCATCTCTGTTTGTACATGACAACTAAGAGTCAGTGGAAGAAAGGGAAGTTTTTCAGCAACTTAATTCAATATGTCCTCAAAATGCTGTTGTGATGGAAGTGAATGCGGTTATGTAACAGTGAGTAGATAACAATATGTTAGCTATGACAGGTTGGTGTGAGATTTGCAGCACTGCTAAATGTCTACGAGTGAGATAAAAGTGATAAATGTTAGGTGTGGTTTGTGGTTGACAGTTGTTGTTGGTAGGTGAGTGAAGGGCTTCTGATGAATTGAGCAGCGTGTGTATTTAATGGTTCAATTGTAAGGATACAATGCTTGAAGACAAATTCCCTGATCTTGTTCATTTTTGTGAGATCATTGAGCTTCTTGCAGCACTCCACCCAGGCCTCCTGACTTTAACTGCTCCCACTGCCTTCATAGAGCCCAAATGGAGTGCTGACTGGAGAGATGACTGCTGTCCTCTGACCCACCACCTACACTATGGCCTCCAGCGTTGTGCAAGAAAACATGCTCTCTGCTGAGATGTGCTTCCCTTCAATGCTCTCCAAACACCTGCTCCAATCAAGCTGCACATCCCCTTAGTGCAAGTTGGCTTTAGGTTGGACCAGCCTGTTGTGATTTTGTCCCCTACTTAGGCCAGCAGTGATTAGGCAGCACCCTTTCTCAATGGCTGCATGCTATAGTCATGGTAATGAGCAGGCAGTATGAAGTTGCCTCACCATGAGGGCAGCGCAGTGGTTAGCGTGGTGCTCACGGCTCAAGGAACCTGGGTTCAATTCCGGCCTTGGGTGTGAAATGACTGTGGAGTTTGCACATTTCCCCCATGTCTGTATGGGTTTCCTCTGGGTGCTCTGGTTAATCATACAGTCCAAACATGTGAAGGTTAGGTGGATTGGCTATGCTAAATTGCCCTTTAGTGTCTCAAGTTGTGTACGTTAGGTAGACTGGCCATGAAAATGTGTGGAGTTACAGGGATAGGGCATGGGGGAGGGCCTGGTTAAGATAATCTATCAAAGAGTCAGTTCATACTCAATGGGCCAAATGGCCTCCTTCTACGCTGTACGGATTCTGGGAATTTTGTATGCTGCTGACACTGGAAGGAGCAGGTGTGGGTCAACTGTGCATCACAACTCACACATCCTTTCTCAGCCTTTTATCAAATTTTGTGACAGTTGTCTCTACAGCAATGATCCCTGAGAATACTGAATCTGACAAGAAGTGCAGAAAAATACCCACAGCCACTTAATAAAGGAAAGTGGAAAGTTTGACTAAAGCAGCAATGCACATTATCCCATAGCTGGAAACAATCTATTTTGTTCATAACACTGAGGACAACATGTCTCCTCTGTGTAACATCATCAAAAAGTTGGAATGAGTGAAGAAAGACATTACTGCTTGGTACTGACAAACATCACCTGTTTCCCCAGTGAGGGAACAAAACAATGCAGTTGTTCTTGTTGTCTATGGCTCACAATAATCAGTTGAAGCTGCTTTGCAATGATGGTATGTCTCCACACAAGAGTAATGCAATGGAAATAAATGCTTTTGTCTTGTATTGTGTACACTTTGAAATCACTAGAGTGCATTAGCTTGGATAATCAAAAATCCAATTTCCCCTTTTCTTGAAAACAATATTACAATATCTTTTTGGAATCATTGTTATTAAATCCATGTTGCTTTATCTGGTTTAGTTGGAATATGAAATGTTCATTATTAGAGCGCTAGCTCTATGTTTGAAGTGAATCCTATGTATGTGTTTAAGACTTCAGAAAAATGAAATGGGAAAACATCAGCTTTAAAATTGTACTGTTATCAGAGTGTGTCTTATTTTGCATATTGACAAGAGATTCAGTTACTAAAATCATTACTGTTTAGGGAGAAAAAGACTGCCCTTTTTACTGCACTAAGCAGCATGCTTATGATTCAAAGATTTGAACAATATCAATGTATCTCTTTTTATAATTTATAATTTAAACCAACAACTTTCCAACAGTATAATAGCCATTAAAAACTTCATTGCAAAAATGACATTTCATCAAATCCAACATGACAGCTGAATTTTCAGAGAAGTTTGTTCCCAGCTATCAGAGGATGTGGGAGCAAGTTCTCTTCCACAATTCAGATAGTCTTCCTTTAAAACATTTTCTGTAAGCCACAGAATCATCTATCATAGTTCAAGGTTAATGTGTTTTGTTTATGCGTCTATTCCCCTAATATCCACACTCAGCCTATGGTTCACTTATTGACAATTAATGCACACTTCAGGTCAGCATTCATTATTGTTTAGTTATTTACGGATGTCTGAAATAAATTGGAATTGTTACTTTCTTAAAAATGTGAAATTGAAATGAGACTGCAGACCTGCTACAGGAGATTAAATAATAAAGTAGCAAAGGTTCACCCTGTTTAGCTGCCACGTCCTTTGCATTATTGCTGTGAGCAGGAAACACATTGATCGATTAACTGACTGGCTGGTTGGAATGTGAAGACCACCAAGCGCAGGAACAGCTGCAGTATGTGTGTTCTATTCTATTCCAACCACTGAAATACATTTACTTCCCCCCTTCTCAATACATTTACTTTCTCCTTCTCAGTGCAATGCAATGACCTGTGTTTGGAGGTAGGTGGGGGGGATCCCAGAGTAGCACAGTGGTTAACACTGCTGCCTCACAGTGCCAGGTTCCCGGGTTTGATTCTGGCTTGGATTGCTATCTGTGCGGAATCTGCTCATTCTTCCCGTGTATGCGAGATTTCCTCTGAGTGCTCCAGTTTCCTCCCACAGTCTGAAAGGCATGCTGGTAAGGTGCATTGGCCACGCTGAATTCTCCCTCTGTACCCAAATAGGTGCCAGAATGTGGCAATCTGGGGATTTTCACAGTAAATTTTTTACAGTGTTAATGTACACATACTTGTGACATTAATGAATAAACTTTAAACTTAAGTCTTTTAAATGACGATATTTCTAGCATTACAATTCGTGACATGATTTTATCCTCTGTCACTTGATTTTTCATTCTGTAGTTTCTCAAGTGTCATTGACAATGTTTCTTCCTAAATTCTACAACATTTGTGGTCTGTTTACTGGAGCAGTAAATAATAAGAATTTTTTGGTTGAACTCTGAGTCATAATATATATCATGTTATTACAATTGTCTTAATTAAATGTTTTCAAGATTGCGTTGTAACCTAGTGACATTCATAAGCTCTAAAGAAACCAGAGCTTAGGAAGCATTTCATAATAGATCTCATTTAAACAATAAATAGGCAAGATAGACTTTCTTCACTGCAGAATAGAAACTCAGCAAGTCTGGCAGCATCTGTGGATAGAGAAACAGTTAAGTTTTGAGTCGAATATGAATTGTTCTGCTTTCCCCTCCACAGATACCGCCAGGCGTGCTTTCAGCATTTTCTGTTTTTAGTCCTGATTTCCAGCATCTGTGTTATTTTGCTTTTATTCACTCTACTGTGCTGTCTTTTGAAGTCAAATAAACAAAATGAGTTCTGGTAATGAGGGTGTTACTTGCTTCACTGTGGGAGACTATCATTGGTGTTATTTCCTTTCCACTCATTGGTGAGTCTGTATGCTGTCTCTGTAGGAGTGTTATATGCTGCTCTCTCAGTCAGTGTTAAGACCATTTGTTGCTTTTCTCCTCCCAGGGAGTGTTCAGGGTGTCACATATCCATCCATCTCAGTGTGCTGCCTTTGAGTCTCACTCTCTCAGCGGGGAACGTGGAGGTGTGATGCAGTTCTTTCTTACTCATGCAGTGTTACAGCTGTTTACTGCTTCTCTCGCAATGGTGAGAGTTGCAGTTACATAAGAATCTGGAGCAGGAATGCTGTTTTTCCAAATTGAAGGACCATGTAGGAGTTGGTTATTCTGTGTCAGTCGTTGAATATGCAGCGACTGTCCGCTTTCCTGTCACAAAGCATACTGCTGCTTTTTCCTTCCTTCACAATTGGTGAATGCGGATGTGTTATATGATTCTCTCACTTTTTGAAACTGTGGGTGCTGTATATTTTTCACGTTCAGTCACTGAATGTGTGCACTGAAAACATGAAATGCATGGGTATGATATGCTTCCTTTTTTGTTAAAGCTTCGGTGATGTGACCATGGTTGTCTGGGTATTGGATGCTTCCCTTTTGGTGGAAACAGGGAAAGTATTAGTTTTTTTTACCTAATAGTAGTTTATCAGCCACAAAAGATCAACATGTATTGTACAATGTGTTGGACTTTTCACCTTTGAGGATAGGGAGAAATTTTCCCTCGCTGTTGGCTGTGAAGCCATTATAGTCAATCTCTTTCCAAAAAGATACGTCTGTACTGTGTACGACTGTCCATAATTCAACATTTCAGATTGTGGCTATGAATAATTTGCCTCTGTGTACTTCTGAAAAATGTTGTTTAATGCCCTATGTAAGGGCATTAATTCAGAGAACTCTGTGGGAATCACCACTGATATAAATTTAAGTGTGACAGATTTAATTTCTGACATTAAACAAGAATTATTTCTTGACAATTGTCTGAATTGTGAACAAGCTCACATGCCTCATTAGCACTCAGTAAGCAAACTTTGAATGGGTAACTAATAGCCAGGGGCCCATGTCAAGCGTGGTCTATTCCTCCACCTGCCACATCTTCTGCACACTTAGCCTTTGGCCTCAGTGGCATGTTGAACTGTCCCTACAACAAGAAGCTTTGTAATGCCAATGAGAGAGTTCATTTCAATCAAGCAGCTCATCAACTTAAAAATGTTTCAGCGATACGTCAGCACAGTGGTTAGCACTGCTGCCTCAGAATGCCAGGGACGCAGGTTCAATTCTGGCCTCCATTGTCTGTGTGGAGTTTGCACATTCTCCCCATGTCTGCATGGCTTTCCTCCTGGTGCTCTGGTTTTCTCCCACAGTCCAAAGATGTGTGAGTTAGGTTGATTGGTCAAGCTAAATTGACTGTAGTATCAGGGGATTAGTAGGATAAGTATGTGGGGTAACGTGAATAGGGTCTGGGTTGAATTGTGGTTGGTGCAGACTCGGTGGGCCAAATGGCCTCCTTCTGCACCGTAGGGATTCAATGACTGATACCTGAGTTAATTTATCATTTGGGACTCTATACCTAAAGATAAGGCAAATATTGAACTATACGCATCCCACTCAGTATCAATTGGTGGTCCAATCAAAAAGAGACCCAGTTAATAAGTTTTTCTGTGGTTCTGAGGGATAAGAAGAACAGGAATTATCTTCCTAGCTCTAGAAAACCATCCTGGGCTCTTTCTGTTGTCTCCTTTTATGTATGCCCCTTTGGATGAAGAAGCATAAAGAATCACAAGATGGCTTGAATACTTCAAGCCAAAACAGGGAGCTGCTTATTGAAGCTGTGCACTCATTCGAAGTCAGCTCTCAGATTGCCCAACAAGGTCTCACACTTGACAGAGCTAGTGGTTCAGGGGTCACCTGACAGTTAAAGGAGAAGCCCACACCCCAAACCTCAACATCTCCCTTCTCATTCGTCTCCAGGAATCAAGCAATCTCAACTCCCAAAGAACCAACCTTCTTCCAGTTGGTATGGACATCACTGTGATGGCCCAGAGATGGGCCCCTCATTCAAAGTTTGCTTACTGAGTGCTAATGAGGCATGAACCTGACCTACAATTGGGACAATGACATCAAAAGTTTGACACGGGGGTAAAGTGTGCAGAAAACAGATAGCTTTATTCTAGTTAAGATGACTAAATATTTCTAGGTACCTAGCACCTATTCCAGCACTAATCAGTTTGTCAATAGTTGATTTAACTGTATCCAGAAATTAAAGACCACGCATAACCCATGTTTATTTAAATCTGTTTGCCTTAGGTAAACTGAGGGAGATAGCACAGCAGGGTAACTGAAAGTACTGGCCTACCCTGATTGCAAGCAGCATGCCTCATTAAATCCAGACTTGTTGAAATCCTGTTGTACTACATATGAGCCAGTACTGTTTATAGTGGCTGGAGTATTCTGCCAGTAAAGATAAATTTTGTTATTTTACAATGATACCTAGTTTTTCTGTTCGTTCATAATCAAAATTTAGCCAAGGAAAATTAGAAAACAAAGGGCACAGTTCTTCCATGTCCCTACCAGCAGGTTTGATCGCAGATGTGAAAGGGGCACTATTTTGCAGGAGTACAAATACCGGTTTCACATTGGTATGAATTTCCTGCAGTATCTCCCATTAGTGCCACCATGGCTGGTTGGGAGACCGGCTAAAGACCGGTGTAGAACTGATTTGCATCCCATCAATTCGTTGTAGATGAAGGCCTGACTGGAATCTTCCACCCACGCCCAATTCTCCTTGCTCCTAGTGGGAAAGATGTTTGGAGCAACAGGATGTGCAGATATTGGGATTCACCTGAACAATGTCAGAGCACCCTCTGGAATTCAAAATGGAGGTTGCCAGCATCTCTGGACCCTGGGACATGACAGCGATGGGTGGGGGAGTGTCTTCGATCTTCTATTATTTGCCCCCGGACTTTGGTTGTAGTTCACTGAGTATCATAAAATTGCAATATTGATGCTTCTTATAATAACTATTTCAGTAATTTGAAGAGGTATCAGTTGTCCCCATGCCATTGGAAAGGCACATCCTTTCTTGACAACTCCCTGAACGATGAAGATTTTTGAACAAAATTGGGAAATTGTATGGAGAGAAGAAATCAAATCCTACCATTTAATTTGAGATATAACTATCTAATTAGAAGCTTGCTACAGCAGCAGCAACAATTCTGAAAAAAAGATGCAGACAATGGCTTATTATTCATATGGCTTGCGTTTGAATAGTATTGTTAACTTTTCAAGGTTCGTCAAAGTCCTTGTCCTGATTTATGATTTGTTCTTCAAATGGCAACTGTGCCAGAAGCATCTCTTTTTAAACCTTCGAACAGAACAATTAGAAAATAAAAAATAAGTGAAAACAAGAGCAAATGCTTTGCTTTGAGGATCGTGACTGCATGTGGTTTACAGATTATGTTTTATGTCACATGAGCCAACATTGTTAATGTGGGATGTTGCGAAAGTCATGGAGATTGGTCAGGCAGGATCCTGTCTTCCAAACTCCACAGCTATAAAATTGATATTTAAATAAATTCTTGGAAAGACAAAAAGAAAAATGACTGCAGATGCAGGAATTTGGGACTACTTCAGTTTAGGAAATCTGGTCGGCATGGGCGAGTTGGGCCGAAGGGCCTGTTTCTGTGCTGTACACCTCCATCTTGCTGCGGCTGTATAGGGCATTGGTGAGGCCGCAGCTGGAGTACTGTGTGCAGTTTTGGGCGCCGTACTTACGCAAGGATATTTTGGCCTTGGAGGGAGTGCAGAGGAGGTTTACTAGGCTGATGCCGGAGTTGAGGGGGTTGAGCTGTGAGGAGAGGCTGAATAAATTAGGCTTGTACTCGTTAGAGTTTAGAAGAATGAGGGGAGATCTCATTGAGACGTATAAGATGATGAATGGGATGGATAGGATAGAGGTGGAGAGACTCTTCCCGCTCAGAAAGAATAGTAGGACTAGGGGGCACAGCCTCAAGATAGAGGGGGGGCGGTTTAGAACAGAGTTGAGGAGGAACTTCTTCACTCAAAGGGTGGTGAATCTCTGGAATTCTCTGCCCGTTGAAGTGGTGGAGGCTACCTCGCTAAATATTTTTAAGACACGGGTTGATGGGTTTTTGATAAGAGAGGGATTAAGGGTTATGGGGAGAGGGCGGGAATGTGGAACTGAGCCACGACAGATCAGCCATGATCTTATTGAATGGCGGGGCAGGCTCGAAGGGCTGGATGGCCTACTCCTGCTCCTATTTCTTATGTTCTTATGATCTTATATGGGAAATAAAACATTAAATCCAGGAAACACTCAACAGTGGTGAGAAGAAGGTGGAGTTAACATTTGAAGTCAATAACTTTATATCAGGACCCTAGTCAGATGGTTTTTTTTTTATGAGTTTGGCTGCTTGTGTATACTTCCCTCTCTGAAAAGTCTGAACTTCCTCAAGTTATGGCCTGGATTTCAATATAACCTCTTGAGACTGAAAGACAGGGTTGCTACTCAGGTTCTAGCACATTTAGGCCTGATGTTAACTGCCTCCACTTGATTTGATTTATTATTGTCACATATACTAACATACAGTGAAAAGTATACAGACAAAACATACTGTTCATAGTGAAGGAAACGAGAAAATGCAGAAAGTAGTGTTACAGTTAAAGGAGGTGTCACCCACTGAGAGTCTGCTTTCTTCCTACAGTGAGCCCCCAGAGTAACCTACGCTTTTGAGCAGGCAAGCAGGGCATTGGTGGGAAATAAAACTGGAAATGTGAGCTGTGTACGTATAATGATCAATTTTTTGCTGTTAAACCTATTCACTTATTGAGAGAAAGGCAGAGAGAGTTGAGGGGGGTTGGGGGGGGAGGCGGTGGGGGTGATTTAACAATTCTACCAGTCTGAACCTTGGCAAGGTGAAGTTGTGACCTTCCCACTCCAGGGGAAAGGGACAAGGAATTGATTATAGAAGGAAACATCCAGAAGGTGTATGAAGTTCTGTTGCAGTTGCTGAGCACATCAATTTTACAAGTTATTGTTAAAAACATAAAGTTCCATATACTTAACTGTGTTTAGAGTTTAAATGACCATGCAGAAATCAAAGAAAGATCTTCACATCACAATTTGGCAAAGAAAACTGTAGCTGGCTGTAAGCGAAATTGTAAGTAAAATTTCAATGAAACTGTTCACTTGAGTATTACTGTTCTGTGACTATTTTATACTGACAGGATGCCAGGGACTGAACAGGGTGATTGTGAGAATCTTGGGAGTCCATTTTAGGATGTAGGAATTGTAATTCCTCATATTTTCAGGAAGACTGGCAGTGTTAATGTTAGTTCAATTATACAAAGTCCATGGAGTAGGTTTCTTTTGATTGTCAAAGTGCAAACATTGGTTGTGGTATACATAGGGTTCCCCATGTAAGTTGTATTCAGACCTGGAGGCTATTTACATGGTGGATCTATCGTGAATAATGTCATTCTTGAAGTACGGTGGAGCTGCATCAGCTGACGCAAAGTTGTAGTTATTTATACTAACTTGCCCGGAGGCAATTGTTTTATTTTTTGGTCCCTGTCATAGCTTGGGAATATCAATGGACATCAACTGTGCTTTACAGAAACCAGGTACATGGTCTTTAAGAAATAAAGGAGAAAACTGAGAGTTTGTTTAATTTTCTGGTGTCCAAAAATTTCAAATCTGCTGAAAATAAGGTAAAACTTTGAATAGACTTTTGGATGAGTGAACAGAGATATTAAACTGTTCCTAATTTGTTTCTTGCTGATTCCATACTTTTCAGCTGCATACTGTAGCAAGTTAAATGATATGCTCCTGTGTGGTCTTTCCATTGATTAAGTAGTTACATTGTGGTGGCCCACCAACAAAAGGTAAAGAGAAGGAATTGTGGTTGATTCAAAGATAGGTAGTCACTTTACAATGACACTGCCAGGTTTATTAAAGATACAATTGAAAGGTGGAAAGTATTTCAAAGAGCAGGGTAAAATCAATGGACTGATTTTTCAGAAGGTATGTGGAAACATTAGCCTTGCTTCCAGTGGTTAGTGTTGAATCAGTGAAATTCTGACCATGCCTTTCTATACAGAAATATCACACAATGTATATTGACATGTTTGAAAATTGCACCTGATACATATATTCATACATAGAATTTACATCATTGACAGCTCATCAGTATTTATGGGTATCATTCAGAAATTATATTTGATTTTATACTCTATGCCTGCAGAATTAATTCTTAGGTAATCATTTTTTGAGATTAGGTTTTGAGCCTTAAAAATATTCACCTGCCTGTTTATAAACATGCGATGAATATACAGGTACAGGACCCCACGGGCGCAATTCTTCCCAAAAGTTTCTAAATCTGCTCTTTGGTGGGAAAAGCAGTGTGATTCCCACTGGATGGCTCAATATGATTAAGATCACAATCCACCAACACATAGACAGTTTTTTTGAAGTTGGAGTGATTCATGCCATGAAAAGGATGTGCGGGATCAGAAGTCACCAGCCATACCGACTCATCAAAGGGTGCCCCGATCTCAAAGTAAAGTTGAATGTCTCCTACACGCCACCCATGGATATTGTCACACCCCATACATGGGGAACACCTCAACTCTTGACCACAGAGAGACAACCTGCTCCCCATCCATCAATGTCCAGGTCACCCTCCTCACCACACAGGAATCAGGGACACTTGGCCCTCCATCCATGTGGGCTGGCACTGGGCCACCCACAATTGCCAGCATCAGGTTGCCCCCTACCCCCTGCCCCCACCCCTGGCAAGTGAAGGATACCCTGCTATGGGATCATCTAAGGCCCTGTCTCTTCAGGCCTCACCTCCTTCAGGTGCCCCTTTCAGGCACCCTCCCCTTCAGATCTCACCACCTCTGTAAACCACCTTCAGACCCCACCCCTTTCAGACCTCACCACCTTCAGACGTCCTTTCAGACTTCATCCCCTTCAGACCCTTCTTCAGGCCCTGTCCCTTACCAGTGCCAACCTTGTGGTACTGCCAGATCCAGTACCTATAGTACAATGTTAAAAGGGATCCTGGTGCCAACAAAACATTTTAATAAATCTGGTAAAATTACTGGCACAACTTTAAGACTGTTGATAAACAAGTTATGTGATTGGGTTACATTCAAAGCTTGATATCACCCTCATTATTAATAGCATATTTTGCATCTTGAAAAATGTCATGATTTTGGATATGATATTCTATCTTTAAAGTATATATAGTAGTTAATGATGCATTAAAGATAGAAATTTTGGATAATATTCCACAAAACATTCAGACTCGATCTTTAAGATTCAAATGTTACTTTCAGGTTTTTGCTTTTCTGACAGATTATAAATATCAATGCTTTACAATTACAATCCTTTACCCGACTTGGAGAGTTGATCAATACTATCAAATGACCAAATGACAAGCACTCACGTAAACTCAGATTGCTTTCATTTCCTCATGATCTAGATAACAGGTATCAACTGTGACCTGATAATCCAGCATTTCAAGGTATATGCTGACCTTCGAAGATGACGAAGGTCTGTTGCCTTTTTATATGAAAGTGTCAAAAAGAAACTAGGTGGTTTTGCTGTTATTTGTTGTGATATGCCTTTAGCATGATATCAGGAGAAGAGAAATGTGTAACTTTATTTAGTCTTACTTCCACTGTTAGCAGAACACAGACACAGCTTTGGTGCCTTCAAGCTTTATACTTCTAACTGTCTTCATCTGCTTCGTCTTATAGGATCATAGAATCATGCATTGCAGAAGGAGGCCATTTGGCCCATTGAGTCTGTACCGACCACAATCCCACCCAGGCCCTATCCCCATAACCCCATACATTTACTCTCGCTAGTCCCCATGATGAAAGTACAATTTAGCATGGCCAATCAATCTAACCTGCACATCTTCGGAGTGTGGGAGGAAACTGGAACAGCCAGACAGAATTCAAAGAGACAAGGGGAGAATAAGCAAACTCAACACAGACAATGACTCGAGGCCAGAATTGAACTCAGGTTGCAGGCACAGTGAGGCAGCACTGCTAACTACTGTGCCACTGTGCTATCCCTAATAAAAGAACCCTCAGCATATTTACTCAATCACTTATGAATGATTGGTACCTTGTATCTTTTGCTGTAAATGGTATTATATCATGATAATAACAAAACATACTGATGAGCTATTGTAAGATAAAAAGCATTAAGATTAAGTACAGGACTAACATGGTGTACTGCTTTAGATCATGCTACATGACATGAGGAACCTGTCAATGATTTGGTCAGACCACACCAAAGTTGCAGCATTGGAGAATGTTGAAAATATACTGTGCTTATTGTGAAGAAATCCTTTGGGTATACAGTGCTGAGCCAGTGTTCATGCTGTTAAGCAGACTGATCCCTTGTTGAGGGATTCCATGAATGGGACAGTGCATCGAGAGGACCAGCACCCAGTTATTACAGTCCAGAAAATCACAAAGCGTATAACAATAAAAAGCTATTCAAGGATGGATGTAAATATAAAGCAGCCCTGACAGGTCAACAAAGCTTACATTAATACAATCCCAACTGGTGATGCAGTCACTAGAAATCCAAGCCTAGCAAAACACGTGGAAGGTACAAACTTCTACATGCACCAAGGAAATGCCCAGCATTTCATCAATCCTGAAAGGCAAGTAGTAAAAGGGTCATTGGCAGCAATAGTGTCCTAGAGTGAAGTCTGATGTAGCTACACGGAACTGTGTACTGGTCGAACCAGGCTTTACATAACTAGTTCCTTCAAGCAATAAGAATGATGATCTAGTATCCCATCAGAAACATACAAGGTGCTTGATAAACCAGAAAATGACAATTTCACTTTGACAAAGGATCATCTGGACTTGAAATGTCAGCACTTTTCTCTCCTTACAGATGCTGCCAGACCTGCTGAGATTTTCCAGCATTTTCTCTTTTGGTTTGAGAAAGTGACAATGGTGTGTGTGTTGAGATGAAGAGCAGTGAACATGTTCCACAACATCACTCTCATGGAAAACAACAATACCATCACACCGTACCAAATGTTTGTCAAGAATCAAATTAGTTGCCCTGAGGAAGTTGCTGACTATTTGTTATTGGTCAAAAGATAAGTGCCAACATGCTATCTCCATGAATTCTAAAAGACGTGTATCCAGAAACATGGAGGCCATGGCAAAACATAACACCGAGAAATTTTTAGCGTACAATGATTCACTAATTCCCTGTGCAGGATCAACAGTCTGGAGTGCAGGTATATCAATCCTTCTGGGGATCACAGATGACTCATGCTGTGGAAACTAAAGGCCAAATGATTGCAGGCTTACAGGAATGTTGTGATCTCACACTAGTCACAATCAATGTAATTAGTCAGATATTGCAAGGTAGATTAACCTCAGAGATTTCCAAAGGGTCAATTAGTTCAGTTGGCTGGATGGCTAGTTTGTGATGTGGAGCGCTGTCAAGAGCGGGGATTCAATTCCTATGCCAACTGAGGATATTCATGAAGGCCCCGCCTTCTCAACTTTGCCCCTCACTTGAGATGTGGTGACGTCAGGTTAAATCCCCACCAGTCAGCACTCTCTAAAACAGAGGAGGCAGCAGCCTACAATCCAGCCTATACCACAAGCACTACTTCAATGTTTCCCTCCCTCCTTCCCTCCCCCCTCTAACCAAAAAAAAAGGCAGCAGGAGGACCACAAGCAAGAGAGAGGTCAGTTGCGATTCTTTTACCTGTATAAGAGCAATATGGCAGCTCGGGCAGAGGCATGCTCCTCCTGCCAGATGTGGGCAATAAGGGACCAATCTAGTCTCCCTGACAACTTTGTATGCAGGAAGTGTGTCCAGTTGCAGCTCCTCACAAACCGTATTGTTTGGTTGGAGCAGCAGGTGGGTGTGCTGCAGAGCGTACAGGAGGCAGAGAGTGTGATAGACACTAATTACAGGGAGGTTGTCACACCACAGGTTCAGACAGGTAGATGGGTGACTGCCAGGGGAGGCAAGCAGGTGGTGCAGGAGTCTCCTGTGGCTATTCCTCTTTCAAACAGGTATACCATTTTGGATGCTATTGAGGGGGATAGCCTGTCAGGGGGAGATACCAACAGCAGCCAGGCCTGTGACACTACAGCTGGTTCTGTTGTGGGACAGGAGCGGGCAAAGAGCAAACAAGCAGTAGTAATAGGGGCCTTGCTAGTTAGAGGCACAGATAGGCATTTCTGTGGCTGCAATCGAGACTTCAGGATGGTGCGTTGCCTTCTTGGTGCCAGGGTCAAGAACGTCTCTGAGCGATTGCAGGACATTCTTACGGGGGAGGGTGAGCAACTGGAGGTCATTGCACATATCAACGACATAGATAGGGAAAGGGATGAGGTCCTGAAGTGCGAATATAGAGAGTTAGGCAGAATGCTAACGTGCAGGACCTCGAAGGTCGTAATTTCAGGATTACTACTGCTGCCACATGCTAGTGAGAGTGTGAATAGGAGGATTAGGCAGAAGAATGCCCTGGCCATGGGGCAGGGATTTAGATTTTTGGCTCACTGGGATCTTTTCTGGGGAAGGACCAATCTGTTCAAGAGGAATGGGTTACATCTGAACTGGAGGGGGACTAACATCCTGGCGGGGAGGTTTGCTAGAGCCACTTGGGAGGGTTTAAACTAGTTTGGCAGGGGGATGGGATCCAAAGCAGTAGGGAGACAAAAGAGAAGTTTGAGGACAATACAGAAGTTAAAGAGAGCACATTAATTAGTAAAGGAAGTGTCAGTAATCCTAGTACCAATACAGACAAAAGCAAGTCAGAGAGCAAGGGAAGTTCAGATCAAACTGCATTTATTTCAACGCAAGAGGCCTGACAGGCAAGGCAGATGAACTCAGGGCATGGACAGGCATGTGGGACTGGGATATTATAGCAATTACTGAAACATGGCTGAGGGAGGTACAGGACTGGCAGCTTAATGTTCCAGGGTACAGTTGCTATGGGAAAGATAGAACAGGAGGTAAGAGAGGAGGGGGAGATGCACTTTTGATGAGGGAAAGCATCATGGCTGTACTGAGGGGGGATATATCCGAGGGTTCGGCCACTGAGTCTATATGAGTAGAACTGAGAAATAAGAAGGGGAAAACTTTGATAGGGTTGTACTATAGGCCCTGAAATAGTTGGCAGGAAATTGAGGAGCAAATATGTAAAGAGATTACAAATAGCTCCAAGAAAATTAGGGTGGTAATAGTTGGAGACTTTACCTTCCCAACATTGACTGGGACAGCCATAGTATTAGAGGGTTGGATGGAGAGAAATTTGTTGAATGTATTCAGGAGGAATTTCTCATTCAGTGGATGACCCGACTAGAGAGGTGGCAAAACTTGACCTCCTCTTGGGAAATAAGGAAGGGCAGGTGACAGAAGTGTTAATGAGAGATTACTTTGGGATCAGTGACCATAATTCTATTAGTTTTAAGATAGCAATGGAGAATGATGGGTCTGTCCCAAAAGTTAAAATTTTAAATTGGGGCGAGGCCAATTTTAATGATATCAGGCAGGAACTTTCAAAAGTTAATTGGGAGAGTCTGTGGGAAGGCAAAAGGACGGCTGGTAAGTGTCATGCTTTCAAAAGTGTGCTAACCAGCGTTCATTCTTCTTAGTGTGAAGGGCAAGGCTGGCAGAAGTCAGGAACCCTGGATGACTCAGGATATTGAGGCCCTGGTCAAGAAGAAGAAAGAGGCACGTGACATGCATAGGCAGCTAGGATCAAGTGAATCTCTTGAAGAGTACAGGGGGTGTAGAAGTAGAGTTAAGAGAGAAATCAGGAGGGCAAAAAGGGACACAATATTGCTTGGCAGATAAGGCAAAGGAGAATCCAAAGAGCTTCTACAAATACGTAAAGGATAAAAGTGTAACAAGGGAGAGATTAGGGCCTCTTAAGGATCAGCAAGGTCATCTATGTGCGGATCCACAAGAGATGGGTGAGACCCTAAATGAATATTTCTCATCAGTATTTACAGTTGAGAAAAGTATGGATGTCAGGGAACTTGGGGAAATAAATAGTGATGTCTTGAGAAATGTACATATTACAGAGAAAGAGGTGCTGGAAGTCTTAAAGCGCATCAAGGTAGATAAATCCCCGGGACCTGATAAAGTGTAACCCAGGACGTTGTGGGAGGCTAGGGAGAAAATTGCAGGTCCCTTAGCTGAGATATTTGAATCATTGATAGTCATTGGTGAACTGCCTGAAGATTGGAGAGTGGCAAATATTGTGCCTTTGTTTAAAAACGGCTGCAGGGAAAAGCCTGGGAACTACAGGCCAGTGAGGTGGGTAAATTGTTGGAAGTTTTTTGAGAGGCAGGATCTACAGGTATTAGAGACACAAGGACTGATTAGGAACAGTCAGCATGGCTTTGTGAGTGGAAAATCATGTCTCACAAATTTAATTGTGTTTTTTGAAGGGGTAACCAAGGAGGTAGATGAGGGCATTGCAGCTGATGTTGTCTACATGGACTTTAGCAAGGTCTTTGACAAAATACCACATGCTAGGTTGTTGCATAAGGTTAAATCCAGGGTGAGGTATCTAAATGGATACAAAATTGGCTTCTTGACAGAAGCCAGAGGGTGGTTGTAGAGAGTTGTTTTTCAAACTGGAGGCCTGTGACCAGCGGTGTGCCTCATGGATCAGTGCTGGGACAACTGTTATTTGTCATTTATATTAATGATTTGGATGAGGATATAGGGGGCATGGTTAGTAAGTTAAAAGGTAGCACCAAGATTGGTGGTACAGTGGGCAGTGAAGAAAGTTATCTCCATTTGCAACGGGATCTTGGTCAGTTGGGCCAGTGGGCTGATGAATGGCAGATGGAGTTTAATTTTGACAAATGCAAGGTGATTCATTTTGGTAGATTGAACCAGGGTAGGACTTACTCAGTTAATAGTAGGGCACTGGGGAGAGTTACAGAACAAAGAGATCTAGGGGTACATGGTCATAGCTCCCTGGAAGTGGAGTCACAGGTGAACAGGATGGTGAAGAAGGCATTCAGCATGCTTGGTTTCATCAGTCAGAACATTGAATACAGGAGTTGGGATGTTTTGTTGAAGTTGTCCAAGACATTAGTAAGGCCACACTTGGAATACTGTGTGCAATTCTGGTCACCCTATTATAGAAAGGATATTATTAAACTAGAAGGAGTGCAGAAAAGATTTACTGGATGCTACTGGGACTTGATGGATTGAGTTATAAGGAGAAATTGAATAGACTGGGACTTTTTTCTCTGAAGCGTAGGAGGTGAGATTTTAGAGATCTATAAAATAATGAGGGGCATAGACAAGGTAGACAGTCAATATTTTTTCCCAAACATAGGGGAATCTAAAACTACAGGACATAGGTTTAAGGTGAGAGGGGAGAGATGCAAAAGTGTCCAGAGGGGCAAATCTTTCACACACAGGGTAGTGAGTGTCTGGAACAAGCTGCTGGGGGTTATGGTAGAGGTGGGTATAATTTTATCTTTTAAAAAGCATTTAGATAGTTACATGGGTACAGTGGGTACAGAGGGATATGGGCCAAATGCGTGCAATTGGGATTAGCTTAGGGATTTTTAAAAAAAGGGCAGCATGGACAAGTTGGGCCAAAGGGCCTGTTTCCATGCTGTAAACCTCTATGATTTCTCTGGGCCTTGGTAACTTTTAGGACTTAGATGAATATTTCACTATCATAGAGCCACACCAGTGCCAATAACTAAGCTGTTAATAATTGGACTTCTCCCTCTCTGATTTAAAGTTTCTTGTCTTTTGATGATGTGACTGCTTTCAAAGCTAGAAGTTGCAATTTCTTTGTGACAGTCCGTTATCTCTTCTCACCATATTGAATATAGTGTACTTAGTTCATTGTGCCGCAGTCTGATTTGGATCACAGAATCCGCTCCATGGAGCAGCAGGAAGTCATTGGAAATTTGATTAGATGTCTCTGGAAATCTGATTGTCTGGCCCTGTGGTAGAATTTTAGATTATTTTAGCACGATAGACCCATAGGTTTCCGAGGGAGTTGTCACCTTGAAAATCATGCCAATCAATTAAGGTCTATGTTCAGTGCTTATCACCATGAAATGAAACAATGGATTTAATGACATTTTATAAGGATGTTTATTACTAGTCTAAAATACTTGGACTGCAGTATTTTTCTGCTGAAAAATTATATTCTAACATTTAGTATTTTGAATTTGGAATTCCATATGATTCCATTACATTGCCTGATTCTAATGTATAACCATATGGAGAAATGTTCAAATGTTATATGAGACAATGCCGTGACTGATCATTGAAAGATCAAAGATGAAAGAGGCCTTAGCTGCCATTACATTAAAGTGTTGGATTTCTATCCAAAGTCTTCAGATTGAATCAAAAGTCTCAACAGAAGGCTTGCTTCATGCTTTTCATATAGAGTCTCATCCGTCTCACTCAGGTTGCCTGCCAGACAGTGTTAATACCTACTTAGGGAAGGTTGAACCTCACCGTTCATTTGTCTCCCAGCATGCTAACCAAGGAACAACAGTAGAGAGCATCAGTGAAGCTGTCCTCAAATTCAGGCATGTTATTCTTTCAAAGAGTTCTGATATCTAAGTTGTAAGGTGGCTAATGGGGAGTACATAAAAATTAGGTAACAAACATGCAGTTGCTATGAACTAATGGTGCCATAGTTCAGCAGAGCAGTCACAACACACACAGCTTGCTTTTTCATATAGAGCCCAGTCAATTATAATGTCAAATGAAATAGATACACTCAGAGTATCTGCAGAGAACATTAATTCGTTGAGGATGGTTAATAGCATAATAAGTATTGCTATCTACTTACTTTCAGCAAGCCTGTTCAATGATTGTTTAGGCGATGTATAAACATGGACTTCTGTGAACAACCATTATTTCTTCTCTTTAAACAATCATTTGTGAACTGGCAGACTATTGGTAGATGGCTGCCTTATTTAAGTCCATTATCGATCGTCTTTGTCACTCGTGCTTCAGCTGTCTTGATCCAGAGAGGTGTCGATCCCTACACAGGAAATGGCTACAGCTCTACAGAAATTTGATCATCACTACTTTGGGAAAGGATTCACTTCATTCCCAGACATCGGATTTTAACTATGGAATGTTTAAACGTTTCAGATAACAGCAACTTTAACTCTTAGTCACTCACTACAGCAGGAGAAATCAGTTAGCATAGCTTATTTTTTATCCTTCCAAAGCTCAGTAAATGGATGTCTTTCATGCTTTTAACCTTCATTGGTAGCAATATATTGTCAAAAGGATAGATGAGGCACAAACAGAATTTATAAGTAGTATTATGGACCCTCTAAGGGATTTGCAAACCATTTAAATTCTTCAATTAGTAAGATATCAAACATTTCTGGGGATACAGTGAAACGTATTGTTTCTTGCATGCTATAGAAATAAAACAAACTGTTCAAAGAGTACATTGAGGAGAACGAAAGGAGAAAGTGCAGAATCTAGTGTTCAAGTCACAGTTAGGGTGTAGAGAAAGATCAGCTTAATATCAGATAGGTCCATTCAAAATTCGATGGCAGCAAGGAAGAAACTGTTCTTGAGTCGGTTGGAACGTGATCTTAGATTTTTGTATCTTTTTTCCGACAGAAGAAGGTGGAATGTCCAGGGTGTATGGGGTCCTTGATTATTCTGCTTTTCTGCGGCAGTGGGAAGTGTAGACAAAGTCAGTGGATGGAAGGTTGGTTTGCGTGATGGACTAGGCTATGTTCACAACCCTGTGTAGTTTCTTTCGGTCTTGGGCAGAGCAGGAGCCATACCAACCTGTGATACAGCCAGAAAGAATGCTTTCTATGGTGCATCTGTAGAAGTTGGTGAGAGTCATAGTGGACATGCCAAATTTCTTAAGCTTCCAGAGAAAGTAGAGGCGTTGTTGAGCTTTCTTAACTATAGTGTCAGTGCAGAGGGACCAGGACAGGTTGACACTGTCTTCACAACCCCTAACATCATCTGGATCGGTCAACATATGGACCTGACAACTTGAAGTGTTACTCCTTTTAACTAACTCAGGTGGTAAGGTAAAGATACTTATTCTTTCGTAAGAGCATATCTCAC
Source organism: Carcharhinus amblyrhynchos (assembly GCF_965287045.1). Taxonomy (NCBI): domain Eukaryota; kingdom Metazoa; phylum Chordata; class Chondrichthyes; order Carcharhiniformes; family Carcharhinidae; genus Carcharhinus; species Carcharhinus amblyrhynchos. The sequence continues at coordinate 56,794,458 of NC_137333.1, forward strand.
CGTCAGACTCTGGTGATTCTGCCCCGTCGCTCATTGCCAACAGATTGTTGGTGGGGTTTTCGAGGTGACCGGGAACCATCAGAAATTTCAGATAATGCAAAACACACAAAGCCAGTATCTCAGTTTAAAGACATAACTTTTATTTTGACCAGCAGCCGATAGGAGAAATCATCAAAGGGTCGGGGCAGTTCTCGAGATGAAGCAGCTAGACCTCTTCAACAGAATCTGACATATACAGTTCAAAACAGATCAATTATAGATTTTCTTATCAATTCTTCCTGTCTTTCATGACCTTTAATCAATCATCTTCAACATACATAAATCAACAATAATACCTGTCATATATTTCAGCTAATCACACCTTACTCTCTGGCATTCATTAGTCCTTAGATTTCAGACATTTCTCCCATTGGCCAACTCAACATCCTATAACCTTAGCAGATGCCAGCCACAAAGTTTGAAGTGTACATTCCCATAAGTTCCTCTACAGGTTACTGCCAAACCAGAGTAACACATGATTTCATGTCTAGGCATGCATCCATCTTATCTGGACAGTGAATAAACCCTATTCATAAAATTCGATTAAGTGATCTGAATGTTCTCTCCATTAAAAACTCGACTGATAAAGCTTGTGTATTCCCAAGGCTTCAATGGAGCATGTTTTTGTTCTAATGCCCTTTACCATGATGCTTTGCAGCAAACTGCCTTTGGCTAAAGCGAATAATGATTCTTAAAAATACATTAATACATTCAAAATGTGAGTATATGTATTTTTAAATCATAATTACTTGTTTAAATCTCTTACTGCATTTCGTATGTGTGTAAATTGCTTTCTTGTTAGCTTATAAATCTGTTTTAAAGTCATTTAACTAAATGCTGGTAGTTCTGTCAGTGTCTTAATGTCTAATGGTTTAAAAACTTTACTAACCTATTGGGAATTTTCCCCTTACACCATATAAGGATCTTTAGCAGTGATTGTGAAGTTACTATGCTCTAAAATCAGTTATACCTCTTTCAACAAGATGCAATGTTTTCAAGGGGTTTTACAATAACAACTTCCATTCATATAGCAACTTTAATCTAATAAAACATCCAAAGCCACTTTAGAGTGAGACTAACAGGGTGTAAGTGGATATTTTTGTGGATTCACTGAATTGCATCCTGGAGTGATCTCAACAGCATGTCCTCTGGAGCAGTATGGAATTACTGACAGTAACTTTGAGATTTCTGTGTTATTCTGCATTTATGCAGATAGCCCACTTTTCTGTCAGTTCTTGTGGAGTACTGACGGTGAATGTTGACCGTTTTGCCATTATTGCCATCACAAAATCCATGCATTGTTTTCAATGTACAAGTGAATATTTATGAATCTAAAACTCTTTCAACATACAAAGGTTGATTATCTTGAAGACTGCAATCAGGTAGATGGAAAAATGAAATTTCAAGAATAAACAACCAGAATGTTTGGTTGAGATGTCAGTTCATTGTTTTGTTTCATCCGTGTGCCTCTAACAACAGTGACTGTACTGGGATACCTGGTGATATTTTTAATGTTCTTGTGATGGAGTGGTTATAGAGCAGGGATGCACTGATTGCAGCGGGCACACTGAAACAGACTGAACATGAACTATGATGACAAGATAGAGGTTAGGCTTCTACCAATGGAAGAATAAAAAATTACATGGAACGGCATAGAAATGTATTGTACAGGAGTAGGCCAACTGGTCCATGATGATGTGCTGCACACAAATCTCTTTCAACCCTTCATTATCCAACCTATCAGCATAACCCTCTATTCTCTTATCCCTTGTGTTTATCTAGTTTCCGTGTACATGCAACCATGACATACAAAGCACAGGAAAAGCTAAAGCAGCATCGACTTGCAGTTTTGTGGCACTTTTAATGATGAAAGAAACAAATCCCAAGATATTTCAAAGAGGATTATTTTTTGTTGTAACGAGGAACAGTCATTCTTGACTGGCATTATAGTCAAAGGAGTAATTTTTGGATTAAAGTAACATTTAATGAAAAGCTTTCAGGCTTTTGTGTAAAGACTAAGGGGTGTGATTTTTATGCACCACCCTGATATAGTGTTTTGATAACTCAGCCATTTACAGTTGACTTCACTTTTTCATAATGTTGATATCCTTTGGGGTTGGTGACATTTATATTTCTGGCTGTCAAATGAAGAAATCTGAATATTAGAGCTATAGTATTAAAGTTAATCTGTTTAACCATTAATCACGGTGTCCACGTTTGGCAATCTGTTCGACAGTGGAAGTGTTTATCCTGTTTATAGCAGCATAATCACCAACTGTAAAGAATGAGATTTTCCCTCTTTGCATAAAAAAAGCACGCAATTTTCCTATGGGCTATTCTGTAAAATCTGATTTTACTCAGAGGGGCAACAGAATGCTAACTGCAACACACTCGCATCATATCTGTACTCTGTACACGCCTTCAATAGTCAAATAACCACTTAACAAATACACCTTAAAAAATACGCAGCAGCTCAGTCAGGATCTGTGGAAACAATTGACAAGTTAATGTTTTCAGGCCCTTCATCTGGTCTCATGAAGGAACCACACCAGAAGTGTGAACATGTCTGTTTTCGCCACAGATTCTGCCTGATTGCATTTTCCGTTTACGTTTCTGATATCCAGCATCTGCAATTTCTTTTGATCATTCAGCTGTTTAACATGTCCTAAGATAATGAAAAATATCCTGATATTCCATTCTTCCCAGAATATAACAAGCACGTCCTTACCATAGACTGCTGAATCTGTCAGACTGCCAAATAAAAACCATTGCTTTTTCAGAGGAATCACTTCTAATTTGATATGGCAATGCACCTGGCAACCATACTTCAAGTTACAACTTATCATTATCTCCCCTGATACCAGACCTATAAAGTGAAGTGACTAATCTCCTTCCTGCTGTTGTATGTTTGGTCCCTGTTCAGTGAATTAGTTGATTACTTCATGATTGCCCCACTTTCTGAGTGAACAGCTAAAAGTCGACCACTGTGTGCGAATGGTCAGGGGAGACGACGGGTGGGAGTTGTGTGGAGAGAGCTGGGAGCAGAATCCTTAACACAATGAGCTCAAGCAGAGTTGCAAGTTAAAAAACTGAGGCTTTTCTTTCTGTATTTCACCTTTTAAAAATGCGAGAAAGAAATGCTGGTGAGCTTAATAAAACCATTAGGACTGGGGAGGCATAAATTTCCATCTGAAAGTGTACTATTGCTAGAATTTAAAATAAGAAGAAAAAATGTGCATTTATAAACTAACTTTGATGACTTCAAAGCACTTTATTACCCATTTACAATAAATTAAGTACTTTTGAAGTTTTGGCAGTGTTTGATGTGGGAAACACAGCTCTTAATTTATACACAGCAAAGTCCAATAAATAACGATGAAATGAATAAACAGGTTATCTGTTTAGGTGATATTTGCGGGATAAATATTGGTCAGGAATGTAGAAAAACTAACGTGATGTTCATTGAATGATGCTGCAGGATCTTTATTTCTACTCAACAGTGAATTCTTGGCCAATTAGGTGCTGCTTCCCATCCAGACTCAATTTTGAGGTTGAAGAAGGGAGTTTTGGAGCTGAAGGAAGCCTAAAGTGTCACTGTGCAGGTTTTGAACAGAAATGGATCACTCCCTGAGTCCCTATGCACTGTTAGAACACTGACCCCAATGTCTACCTTCCCCTTGGGTTATCCATTTATCCCCCACCAGTAGCTCCATCAAATCGTTCTCCCCACCCTGGGCTTCCTCATCCCTCCCACCTCTGATAACCCCCTCAAACGCCACACTTACCCCGTCCTGGACTTCGAATTTGGGGATTGCTTGCAGCTCAAGTCCTGGCCACTGCTAGTATTGGTGCTGCTGTGACTATAGAACTGCCAAGCAATCAAGATGATTGGCAGTTCTCCAAGGTGGGTTATCGTCCTGTAAGCATAGTGCACGTTGTCAATGGAGACCCAATTCTTTTCATTAACTGAAGCTACTTGAAACTAATTAAACCTCATGTGAATAACAAACTGCATTGAGCTGTGAAGTGGCAATATTTCAATATCCTCCCTGTTATGAACTGCACATAGAGTTCAAATTTAAATCACCTTCATTGCCTACTGTTGATTCTGGGTTTTATTATTTTTCACTGAAAAGACCTCAATTCCTGAGTTGCATTTTTTCACTGATTTTCATTAGTTTATTTTGGAATCAGTACAAATGCAGTTGTGAAAATGGAAGCAAGTTAGTTATCATTGTTCTAACCTTGCTTTCATGTTCAGCCATCTTTAGACTTAATAGTGGGAAATATACCCTTGAGCCCCAATTCATTCAATTACAATGAAACTGGTTGTGTTTTCTTGACAAAGAACAGATCCACACAAGTATTAAACAGCCTACTGCAATAATATATAATATACTACTCCCCTCATGACTCCTCAAATATGCAGACTTACTTCTCATGTTTGAAGAAAATCTTGCAGAATTGAATCAAGCTCATAAAATCCAACATAACTAAAGGGGGAACAGGAAAACAAGATGAGGCCATTTGGCCCATGAAGCTTACTCAGATACCTTGGTCTTGACCCACCACTTTAGTCCCCAACGGGAGCATTTCCAAACATCTTAATTTACCCCCCTCCATTTAACCACCAATCTTATTCCCAAATACTTATTCTGGTCTTTCTAAAGGACCCAAGTGGCACAGTTCCAGTTATTAGGGATAGGGAGGAATGTGTGGTTGAAGTTACAGTCAGATCAGCCATGATCTTATTGAGTAGCGGAGCAGGTTCGAAGGGCCAAGTGGCCTACTCCTGCTCCTAATTCATATGTATATTTGTATGTTTGTACATATTTATTTTTGCTGGAAGTTTAATCTCCACATTGACTGATCCATGGAGGAAAAGTATTTTTCACCATTTTTGGCATCACTTCAGGCCTCTTTACTTCCAATTCTACATCCTGTGGTTGTGTGCCTACCTCCACATCAATTCCCCCTTTCTTACATTACATCCTTTCTTCAATCAAAGTGAGCTCTGTTTTATCTCTCTACCATAGCCAGAAATCTTTGATGTTATGGTTTGTAGCTCAACGCAAAACATTCCACAAAGCGTACCAAATCTCCACTTCATATTCGGATATTGAAAACTGTACACAATAATCTAAAAGTGAGCCCTCCAGTGATCTTTTTCATGTTAGAGCAACAAGTTTAGATTTTGTAGTTGAAAGCTATTGAGATGTTGGTTGCTGTTTAGTCAGCATTAATAGCAATTGATTCAAAACTTTCGGCAAATGATCAATACTAATACTCAAATGCTATGAATCTTCATCATTTAAAATATTTGCTCCTTCTTATTCTACTATGAATTACCTTACCATCATATCTTTACCTGAGAGGTCACCTGTTGTTTCTGAGCTCGCTGCCTAACTGCCCAGAATATACTGAGTTTTATTTAGCTTCTTTGTACCTGTCAACTGATTACTGAACTCATTATTATAAAGATGCTTTACAAAAGTCTGTTCCACAAATTATGAAAAGTGCAAACAGGAAACGGCCTCAATTTCAGTGATAACATTCAAAACTCTACGTCAATCGTTGTGGGTTCAAGTCCCCATTCATACACGACCACTCCTTTGTCAGGTACGGTATCCGGGGATACAGGAAAATGTAACTATCCTACTCCAGTTACTATATTTTTAGTGGAATGAACAAATATGCAGGCAAATCTCTAAGATGCACAAAAACAATCAGGCCAAAATAATGAAAATTTTGATTACCTTAATGTAAACTGAGATAAAAGGAGTGTGAAAATTGCAGAGGGAGCAGAATTCTTAACATGCATTCAGAGGAAAGCCTGAAAATGACCTGCCCAACGGGGAAAGTTTGTTATGTAATGTGAGGCTTGTTCTGGACCTTGTTTTAGGAAACAAAACTGGGCAGGTGGAAGAGATGGAGAGCATTTTGATGGAAATAATCATTGTTTCGTTGGATTTAGGGTAGGTATGGAAAAAACAAACCAGGCTAATTTTACTGAGCTGAGATAAAGTTTAGTTGAACTGGATTCGAAAGAGGCACTCGAAGATAAATCAGTAACAGACCAGTGGGAGTGATTCAAAGAAGACACAGTGAGAGTTGACAGCAAGTATGTTTTCTTAAAAAGAATGGATGGGACGAACAAATTCAAAGCTCCCTAGATGCCAAGGGACTTACAGGGGAGGATAAAGGGAAGAAAAGAAGTTTGTAACCAAGATCAATGGGCTCAATACTGCAGAAAGCCTGGAAAAGTAGAAGAAGTGTAGGGGTGAAATTAAAATGGAGATTAGGAAAACAAAGGTGCGGCATAAGCAAATATTGGTAAATAAAATCAAGGAATAGGTTCAAGCTTTTTATAAAGAGTAAAAGGATGAGTGAAGTTAGTGTAAGGTCTAACAGAGTCAATGAGGATAATATGTGTGAAGACAAGATGAAGTCATCGTTCTGAATGAAAAGCTTACATCTATTTGAATAGAAGAGTGGGACAGCATAAATATTGCAATCAGGGAGAAGGACTGTGAAATATTGGATGAAATTAACATAAATAGAAGGGAAATATTAAGGTGTTTAAAAACTTCGAAAGTGGATCAGCAGGTCTGATAGCATCTGTGGAGAGAGAATAGAGCAAACATATTGAGTCAGGCTGACCCTTGGTCAGAACTGGTGCAGTATTTTGGCCGGACTAGAGAATTTTAGGTAGAAGAAACAATTGGATAGGTAAGGGTTGTCTACTTTGGAACAGAAGAGGCTGAGGGAAAAGCGAAGGAAGTGTATAAAACAATGAAGGGTCTGGATAAAGTGGATAGAAAGGTCCTATTTCTCCTGGTTGCGGGATCCATAATCATGGGCATATGCTTGGGAGGTTTAAAAAAGATTCAAGAGAATCTGTTTTCTCACAAAGGGTGATAGGGGTCTGGAAAGTAACTGGCTGAAAGGCTGATAGAGCCAGAAATCTTCAAATATTTAAAAAGTACTTGGCATGCAGTTGAAGAACTGTAATCTACAGAGCTATGGACCAAGAGCTAGAAAATGGAATCAGGCTGGATGGCTACTTTTGTGTGATGCAGGCATGATGGGCTGAATGGCCTCCTTCTGTTATAGACCAACACTTCAGTGCATTATTGAGGCTGCTATGTTCATTATGAAGAGACATCCATTCAAGGACTTGTTCAAGTGTTCATTCTAAGAGGAGATAGCGAATTATTTTGCTATCATGACCAACATTAATACCTCAAGTGACGCCACTCAGACAGATTGGGTCATATCAAAGCTGTTTGAGAGTCTTGTTGTTTGCAAATTGACTGCTAATTTTGCCTAGATGCCAATTTTTTTTAATTGGCTTTGATGTGCTCTAGGTCATCCTGATGATGGAAGAGGTGTTTCGTTTCTAATCAGGGACAGTCAGCACAGACTTATAAAAGAGCTGGACTTGTTTGTATTAACCTGATAATGGACTTTTTCCATTTATCATCATTTTCTGTCAGCCTGACCGAGGTCAACATGGCTTTGATCCCTTCTAGTTGGATCCCTGGGGGAACACAGGCCCAGCTGTGAGCATTACTTTTGCCTGAGGCAGAGTAACCTCAGCAATATTGCCTTATTCACATCTCTGGGGGAGTTCTCTTCTGGTGGGTGTATTTTTCTTTACCTTTAGTGTTACATTAGAGCTGTCACAGTGATGAAGTGGAACGTTTAAAATCTGAGATGTACTTTTTAGTTTAGTTTATGTTGCAATTTTCTTGCTTCTTCCCTGAATTGAGTTGGTGGCTCTCTCGCCTGAGTCAGAAGGCTGGGAGTTCACATCACACTCTAAATTTTGAGCATAAACATCGAGGCTGACACTCTGTTATAGTCGGAGTGGAAGCAGCAAGGAGTTCTCTGTCTGGGAGCAGCCATTAGCCCATTTGCTTATGTGAATTTCCAAGTGTGAGCAAATTGGAGACACCACCAGGATTTTGCCAATGGTGGATGGACTCCCCATTGAGATCAAAGCCAAGAAGGTGCCTCTAGGTGACTTGCTGGAGGACCATGAGACCTCCTATATTTACCCAACTGCCCATCCACCACCAAAATGCACATTGAATCTTCAGACGGCGCCTCATTGGGAAGGCACCTCTGTAGTCCCCCTCCTACAGCAGCAGCACCTACCTTTGCTGATGGGGTGGCCATCCTGCGAAGGTCCTCTGATTGGTCCAGCAGTCTCAGAATCACATCCACCATCCTTAATCAGATTTCAGATATGGAGGTGACAAATGAGAAGGCTGTCTCCCAGAAGATCACACCAACAAATGTAGCATCCTTCCTAGCAATGAATTTTAAAGTTGCTAAGATTTTATCAGTGTTGTCAGTTTACACATAGACAATTATGGCACTCAGCATGGCCTCTTCCCCTCTCAATCTTTCCGTTGCCTCTGTGCTGGCATCCTTGACATTCAGGTTTGGACGAGCTGCAGTATTCTCCAGTCAGAACGAATGAACTCCTTGGCTTTAGCCATGTCCACAACTCAGTAAACACTGGCACAATTTGTAAAGCCCTTGGTTATTTGGAGCTATCCACATGGAGGTCCTTGGGAAAATCGAGGTAGTTGTATTTCTGCTGGTGTTTGCAAATGAGAGATTAGGGGAGAGAGAGGGCACCATGCTCCAGTGCCCCTCCAGTACGGCAATCTAGGTACCCCCTGCTCTGCCTCTACCTCCTCTTCAGTTCCTTAGCAATGCTTCACAAATGGGATTTGTCTTGGGGAATAAAGTGGAGGGAACCAAAACTCCATCCAAATCTGCAGTTGATTAAATCTCCTTGAAGATCGTTATGCATGGGTGACAACAAAAGAAACAATATAAAAACCACGGCTGGAATTTTTCAGCCTCTCTCGCAGGATCTTTCAGTTCAGCCAATGTGAATGGAGATTTTAATGGCCTGCCAGCCCTGCCTCAGGGGAACCCGCCACGGAGTGCTGGAAAACGCCTGTGGTTCAGCTTCACATGACAGCAAAATGATATCGTTCTTACACCCACTAACATATTCTGATGGAAATTCCTCAATTGACTTGTGCAGTTCTGGTCACCCTATAAAAGAAGAGATATTATTAAACTAGAAAGAGTGCAGAAAATATTTACTAGGATGTTACTGGGACTTGATGTTTTAAGTTATAAGGAGAGGCTGGATAGATTGGGGCTGTTTCTCTGGAGCGCAGAAGGCTGAGGTGTGACCTTATAGAGGTCTATAAAATAATGAGGGCCATAAATCAGCTAGATAGTCAATATCTTTTTCCAAAGATAGGGGAGTCTAAAACTGGAAGGCATAGATTTAAGGTGAGAGGGGAGAGATGCAAAAGGGTCCAGAGGGGCAACTTTTTTCACACAGTGGGTGGTGAGTGTCTGGAACAAGCTGCCAGAAGTAGTAGTAGCGGCAGGTACAATGTTGTCTTTTAAAAAGCATTTAGACAGTTACATGGGTAAGATGGGTATAGAGGGATATGGGCCAAATGCGGGTAATTGGGACTAGCTTAGGGGTTTAAAAATAAAGCAGCATGGACAAGTTGGGCCGAAAGACCTGTTTCCTTGCTGGAAACCTCTGGGACTGTATGTCTTTATGTTTGACTTGTTACTATATATGCATGTCAGCCACAAAGTGATTGACATTCGATCTTACTGATTACAACTATAATTCTATAATATATAACTATAATTCTGCAACTCTCATGGATAGATTTTATGCAAGAGGTGGGGAGGGGGGGTCACCCCCCACCCCCATCCCCATCACCTCTAATCAAAACGTTGCTTGCCCACATGAAACCCAACTCCGCTGCAGCATTATTCTGCTGGGGGTACCTTACCTTGTTCTCCCATCTGGGAGAAAGTTACAGACTTTCTTGTCCCACAGAGCCAAAGTAAAGTAGTGGTCACTGCTGGGATGATAAGCAGTCCCTGAACCAGAGACTAATGGATCCCAGGCTTCAGTAAGTCCTGAGATTTTAGGTGAGCCGGCCTGGCAGACAGTGGCCAGGAAGTGGGGTTGGTGTGCTTTAGAACTCAGGCGTGGGGGGAGATTTAATAGGGGTGGTTCAATTTGGGGAAGGGAATATCCTCCAATGGAACCCCTAAAGAGGTACCCTCTTGCTGCCCAACAGCAAGCCACGCAGTAAAAACTGCTGGACTACCTGCCTTGCACTGCTGTAGGTATTGTCATGGCAGAGGTGGAATAAGGTTCTTAAGTAGCCAAGTAATGGTCACTTAAAGGTCTCCATAGACGCAAGGGTGGGTGGGCTGCCTGATGCATTACCCACCCACACAAGTATGAGAAACAGTTCTGGAACATTGGCAAGCAGGCCATTCATTTTACTTTATAAATCCCTCTGCCTTCAAATATGCCAGCTGGGGGTTGTAAAAATCAGCTCTGAAAGATATAACCATTCACTGGATATGCTGGAGGCAAAATGCCAGATAGTCCATGTACTGCCGTTGCTTCTTGCCGGAAGTAAATGAATACATATATATGGTACAAGACCTTTCATTTCTATTAACCAACTTTCGTTCCTTTTGAATCACATGCACACAAATGGAAATGCATTGTTGGGAATCTTGTCAAAATTGCTGCAACATCAGAAGATGCAGGATAATGAAGATAGTATTAATGCTACTGCTGAGAATGGAGTAAATTTTGTTAGTAATGATGCATTGTCTGTGCCGTACTTGATGTTTGGAAGGGAAAATCAAATCGAGTGCATAGATCAATCCACTTTTGTCCATTTCATGCCCTTGCCAGAGTTGTGTTGCATCACTATCTGTGATTATTTTTGTTAACTTGCGTAATAATAACATATGCTTAATTCTGTACATTAGATTACACATGGCTCCTTTACAACAATTTATCTCTGTTCATATTATTTATCAGTTTCTTTGTGATTATTAAACACTCATTCTAATTAGAAGAAGATGGAGGGGAAAGAATTAAATATGAAGCCTGATGACAGCAAAACAAATAAAACAAATGTTAAAACAATATTAATATCAGTAGATTTTGTTACTTTAAATAGCTGTGACCAGGGTGCCAATTAGTTTAATCGGAGGGACAGTTAGCAGGGATTGGAGTGGATGATTTCACTCTAATACTTTAAATGTTAAGGAATGCCCTCAATAAAGGGTTCGTATGTACTGGTCTTTCAACCATAAAGAATTGATAATAAATGGATGCCCTATAACTCAATTTCACTGAGAATTTAAAAATATATTTGGTTTTCTGTTAAAATTCTCTTGGAAATAAATGTGTGAGTTGGGGCAAACAGGGTACCAATTAACAAAAATCAGTTCCTGACATTTTCTTGAAGACAAATTGAAATCAACATTAACCGTAATGCAGTGTAATTACCCTTTCCATGAAGCCATTTACCTCATGTCAGATAATAGAACTTTGTACCAGCAGTAATGCTTTTATCACTTCTGAGCTATTTTTTATCTAGTGTGTTCTAAATCTGTAACCTCTTCGCAGTCACACATTGGAGACCATGTGAGATTTGTGTAATTTTGACGCCTTGGAAAAGAGTAAACACCCAAAATGTTAGCTTGTCTGTACCCTGTAGAGATTCTAGACAGATTTATAGTGCTTAAGTCATATTTCTGGCATCTGTAAATTTCCAAGATTAGCAATACAATTACATTAACCTATGGTGGAGTCATAGTGAGCTAAATACAAGAGATGTATGCAACAGAATATTATAGAACACACTTTTTTCGTTAGGGCTTTGTGCCAGTTGTTTTTGTATTGCAGGCTATACCCTGCCTTACTGACGAGAGGTTGTTTCTTCCAAGCTGCTAGCTACTGATTTACCTTTTATGCATTTCAATACTGCCCTCTTGGTGTTATGCTCATACCCAGGAAAGTCTGTACCATCACCAATGCCTCGATATTTACTAGAACAGAATGCACAAGCAAACGGGGTGGGGGAAGGGGAAAGGAGAGCAAGGAATTCTTTTCTGACCCTGCATACTGTTAAGTTTTAACTTCACAATGTGCATTTTTTAAACGCAAGGCCCCCATCCAGAAGCCAGCCCAATATGACCTGATGAGTTCAGATGGAAAATATACAGAAGCTGGTTGGGAGCCTAATGTTTCATTGGTGAGAGCGCGGGGATAGGAGGTGAGGGTTGACTCTGGAGGGATATGATCATCAGTAGGTTAGGGAAAGGGAGATCAGATACCAGGTGACAAGGTAATCTTTGGACGGGAAGCATTGCTGCTCCACTTAGCCCACAAGCAATGCTGTAAAGACACTTAGATTTCCAATTAAGCAACCCTTACCACTTAATTTCTGTTTCCTGAGGCATGGGAAACCCAAAAGGCCAAGATTAAACCTGGAAAGCAGGTTGACTCTGAGTTGCACACATTCCTTCCACCTGGAAGCCGGTTGCAAGCCTGACCTGCCCCCTGCTGCCATTAAAGTCAGAAATCGGTGGGTTGAAGGTGGAGAGGGGCAGAGTTTGAACTTTTAAAATTTTTTACATCGCACTCAGCCACTATCCACCCTTTTGTAGAAGTTAAGGTTAGCCCCTTCCCCAAATTCCGACCCAAAGTCAAATGAATCAAGCAGAACATGATTCCAATCCCTGGTGAGAAATATACCGTATAGATAAATGAGGTGGTGAAAAATGCTGTGAAGAGATATCCCAATTCAGAAAACTTCTATATTATGCAAAAGCAATTCCAGATTTTTCTCTGTCTGATTTGTTTTGACTAATTAGCTGATTGGCTGGTTCAGACATTAAGAGATATGCCACATATTCCTCTCAAGTATTCTGAGAACATTTTTTGTTTTCATTCTGATTGGTTCTCTGGTCAATGAAGTTGAAAGTACCATTTGTCTTCCTGACCCCTTCACCTCCCCACTTTGCCCAAATAACCATTTGAACAACCCAGTAATAGTGAAGCTCTCCATCTTGTGGGGCATGTTGGTATTGCTGAATTACTGAGCTAAAGCCATTGGATATAGGCAAACATTTGTTTTCCCACATGGATTTCTGACCTGGTCCAAGTTTTATGGGCCAAAGATATCTTACATGGTCAATTACTCCCAACTGTAGTGAGGTAGATCCCACACTCACATTTGTCCATAGACTCATTTGCTTGAAATCCCGAGGTTTTAGCAGCATTGCAGCACGTGTTATTTACGTTACATATTTTTAAAGTTAAATACATTTCAGATGGGGTCCAGTGGCATAGCATGTTGGAGCACCAATGCCTGACACTATGGTGTGCTGAGATGCACGTTTTCAGCCTGTGTGTTCTAGATATAGATATAGATTAGTGAATCAGTGATTAGCACTGCTGCCTCACAGCGCCAGGGACCTGGGTCGATTCCTGGCTTGGGTCACTCTCTGTGTGGAGTTTGCTGTTCTCCCCATGTCAGTGTGGGTTTCCTCCAGGTGCTCCGGTTTCCTCCCACAATCCAAAGATATGTGGGTTAGGTGGATTGGCCATGCTAAAAAAAAATTGCTCCTTAGTGTTAGTGGGACTAGCTAGGGAAGAAGGAAGGGGGTTGTAGGAATAGGACCAGGGTGGGATGGTGATTGGTGTAGACTCGATGGGCCAAATGGCCACCTTCTGTACTGTAGATTCTATGATTCTATATGATATCAGAAACAATACTGATTACAGATGCTGTTGCAGTATAAGCACCTCCGTTTAGGATAAAGGGAAATCGGAGGCTGGAGTAATCAATGGATTTTATTTATGCTTCTGATAACAACCATTTGAAACCAGCATCAACAAACGGGAGCAAATTTTACAATCAGCATGTTGTTTTCAAGCTAGGTTCACAATATGGGAGAATACAGGAATAATTAGCCTCAAGTGTTAGTGCTCCAACCTATTAAATTTAAAGCTCTCGCACTACAGATGGGCAGCACAGTGATTAGCACTGCTGCCTCACAGCGCCAGAGACCTGGGTTCAATTCCAGCCTTCCAGTCTGAGTGGAGTTTGCAATTTCTCCCCGTATCAGCATGGGTTGCCTTCGGGTGCTCCAGTTTCCTCCCACAGTCCACAGATGTGCAGATTAGGTGAACGAGCCATGCTAAATTGCTCCTTCATGTTCCAAGATCTGTAGGTCAGAGGATTAGTCGAGTATGTATGTACGGTTACTGGGATAGGGCAAGGGATTTGGGCCTGGTAAGATGTTCTTCAGAGAGTTGGTACAGACTCAATGGGCTGAATGGCCTCCTCCTGTACTGTCAAGATTCGATAATACTTATGATTTCTCCACAACTTCTTCCTGTTTTAGGTCACTTCCATGCATGCTTTGCAGTTCAGAGGTCTGGCCTGTTTGTGCATCCCGCCATTGATCCCAGGCGCTGGTCTCTGATATTTTCTCTTGAAACTCCTCTGATCCTTTACCACTGTCCTTGTCCTTTGGTGGCGCAGTGGATGGTGGCCTCACAGCACCAGGGGCCCGGGTTCAATTCCAGCTTGGGTCACTGCCTGTGAGGAGTCTGCCCATTCTCCCCATGCCTTCATGGGTTTCCTCTGGGTTCTCCAGTTTCCTCTCTCAATCTGAAAAACGTGCTGGTTAGGTGCATCGGCCATGCTAAATTCTCCCTGTGTACCCAAACAGATGCCAGAGTGTGGTGACTAGGGGATTTTCACAGTAACTTAATTGCAGTGTTATTGTAGGCTTACTTGTGACACTAATAGTAAATAAAACTTTTGAAATAAATACACATTCTCCTCGTGTCTGCATGGGTTTCCTCTGGGTGCTTATGTTTCATCCCGTAGTCTGGAAGATGTGCTGGTTAGGTGCATTGGCCATGCTAAATTCCCCCAAATAGGCACTGGAGTTTGGAGACTAGGGGATTTTCACAGTAACTTCATTGCAGTGTTAATGTAAGCCTACTTGTGACACTAATGAATAATCTTAAAAGGAAACTTTGAAAATCCTCCTAAAACTCAGCCTGGCTCCCAAGCTTTCAATCAACTTCCCTGAAATGAACTCAGCTTCCCCTTTGATTTGTTATTCTTCAACAACGGGTCTCGATACAATTTAGAATCAAGATGTTGCTGGTCTGGGCTGCTTTCATTGTTCCACTTCTCTGTTTAAATTTTCCACTGACTTTCAGTTCTTTGCCAGAAAAATAATAATCTTACTCTGCATTGTGCTCTTGGGAATGACTGAGTTTTTTTCTGGACTTAGTGGTTACGATTGTCCGTATTGCGTCATATTTCAATAACTTTTCTTTTGCTGTCCTCTTAATTGTAATAGCATTCCCTTTTTAAAAAGAGAGAAGTTGGGGGACATTTTCACTTGTAATTTTCAGCACATGGGGAATTCAAGGTGGCTTACAGAGCATCAGCCAGCAATTCTTCCAAAATATGTCATGGCCCTGATGAAAGGAGTCAGTTCTGTTTTCTGCGTCTTGGACATTCTGTACATGCTTGACGTGGTGATTTGACGTCTGTGTTTTAATTAGTTGGGGGATATAAGTTTCTGCCAAGAATTCTCCAAACAATGAGCTGCTAATTATAACCATTCCATCAGCCAGACAGCAGTGAATGTACGTCAAA
The DNA here is from genome assembly GCF_965287045.1 of Carcharhinus amblyrhynchos. Classification (NCBI taxonomy): domain Eukaryota; kingdom Metazoa; phylum Chordata; class Chondrichthyes; order Carcharhiniformes; family Carcharhinidae; genus Carcharhinus; species Carcharhinus amblyrhynchos. The sequence goes on from NC_137333.1 coordinate 56,810,060, forward strand.
AGGAATTAGAGTAGATCAGCAGGTCGATTTACCTGACCTTTGCCCCCAGGGTACTGCTGTTTCCCAAGATACAAAGGTCTGGAAAAAGTGGCATGGGCCCAGTTCATGAGTCTTTGGCCCTTTTATGCTTGCCCTGTGATCTCTAGGATCTCCTTTGGGAAGAGAAAAAGCAGGAATTGTCCTGCGGTTCACCTGATCCCATCAATAGATATGTCCAACAACCACTAACATTGATGTAGCGCCTTAATATTGTCCACCCCAAGATGCCTCACTCAATTATCAGACAACATTTAACACTGAGTCATATTAGGACTGGTCAAAGAAGCAGGTTTTAAGAAGCATTGTTGTGCAACAGGGGGAGGTGCAGAGATTTAGGGAGGGAACTTCAAAGCTTGAAAGGCACAGCCACCAGTCGAGTTGGGAAGGAAAATGTGGATTGGAAGAGACCAGTGTTGAAGGAATAACAGTTGCAAGTTGGGAGGTTTTTAGGGGGGAAGGATAAGAAGAGGATTTGAACAGAAGGGTGAGAATTTTAAATTTGAGACAATGCTGGGCCAGGAACCAATATAAGACATCAATCAAAGAGGTAACGGGTGAACAGGTCTTGGTACAGACTAGAATATGGCAGCAGAGTTTGGATGAGCTCAAGTTTCTGAAGGCTGGAGGATATGGGAAGCATTCAAATAACTGTTTGGACATGGCACAATCATGGATAAGGTTTCACCAGCAAGTGGACTGAATCAGGAGCAAGCCATGGTGATACAATAGGGATGGAAGTAGGAGATGTTGATGTTGGAAAGATTATGGGAGGATGCTCAAGTCAGGATCTGATTGGACAATCTGATTCAGGCTCAGAAATGACCAGGGAACAATGAACCCTAACATTCCTTTTTAGTATTTGTCTGATGCGCATACTAGTGTGCAAACCCTTTAAGTTTTGTGCCCAGGCTGCACAATAAGTTGCAAGTTGTTGTGTGATATATGGTCACCCAACTTATAGGCAACATTGCCAGGGAGGGAGGGCAGAATCAATGGATAGGGAACGGAGTTCTGAGAAGGGTTGGAGAAAATGATTTTGATCTTCCCACTACTGAACTGGAGGAAAATCCTGGATGTCAGAAAGGTAATGTGACAAATCAGATGTCGTGTGATGACCAAGAGATTCATAAGTTAGAGAGAATGGTTCCCAGTTTTCTCCTTCAATTTTCTCAAGAATGCATGCTGAGGTCACCAGTGCAGATGACCATGTCAAACTGGGTATTCCTGCTCTACCGCGTGTCAGCTAAATACATCAGATGTATTTTTTTTTTAATCTTTCATGGGATGTGGGTCTCACTGGCTGGGCCAGCATTTGTTGCACATCCCTAATTATCCCTGAGTGGCTTGCTTGGCCAGCTCAGAGGACAGTTGAGAGTCAACCACATTGCTGTGGCTCTGAAGTTACATGTAAGTCAGACTGGCAAATTTCCTTCCCTAAAGGACATTAGCGAACCAGATGTCTTTTTTTTAATGACTGTGGTTTCATGGTCATCATTAGGTTTTTACTTTCATTTTTTTTATTGAATTCAAATTTCACCATCTGCTGTGGTAGGATTCGAATTAGGGGCCCCAGAATATTAACCTGGATGTCTGGATTATTAGTCAAGCAACAATACCACTATGACAGTGCCTACCCCACCATAGTGAGCATTTCTTCTGACCCCACATTCACCAAGATCATTTCAGCTCTTGGACATTTCTGGTGTTTGTTCCTATTGGGTACAATACAACACTGATCTTGGCAACTAAGAATGTTTACATTGTTTCTCTTTGTTTTTCAGATGCTCGGACAGCGAATGGGCGAGCCTGCATTATGAATACCTTGCGAATGAGTTAATTGCCAGGATAAAGCACCACTCCTGGGCCTGCTGGACAAGAGTTATTCCAGGTACGCTGTTTCTCTCCAGCAGTGGGCATAGGGGAGCTACAAATGTCAGATGTCCGATGAGCAAATGACCCCCAGTTAGTCTTGATAACAGCCTGATGAGTTTTACATATGATGGTTATATGAGAATAATGACGAGGATAATTCTCAAATTTCAGGCTCTCAGTTACAAAAACAAAGGCCTATCGAGGGATTTGTTTTCACTGGGGAAAAGAATTTTCTAAAAAGGATAAGATCCAAACTCCTGAGTATTATGGGTAATGCAAACCCAAGCAGCTCATTTAGCTTGGAATGTGAGTGCAGTACTGCAGGAAATTCATCAAATATCAAGTGAGAACTTTCCCTCAAAGTAATGCAGATGTCAGACTGACTGCAAGCAAAATGTCATTTTTATTAAATCAAATAAAGAGGCATAAAAATATTTGTGGAGGATAAGATTAGGGATTAAATGATAACTCCAAATGGAGGTAATTAAATAGCTTTTTTGATGGAATATATGTTGGCTGATGTGGTGTTAAATAATAAAACTGCCTAATGTGGAAAGCAGCTGCCCTGTATTGAGCAGTAGAGCTATGAGGTTAGATGGATGTTCACACATGAGTCACTCGATTACCTTAAAGGAGAAAAGATCAATAAGAGTCCTTAACAATGCAGACCGTGGACAGAAAGGGACCAATGACCATTATTTTAATCTTATTGTCTGACAAAGAAAAGAGAGTGGTAATACAATCATGCATGAGAATATATTGATATTATTTTGTGAAGTCTTCCAAGTCTTATTTCTGTGCTATATCTTTTAAAACCTGGCTAGACTACCACTACCTTTGTTGTTGTCATGGTCTAGTTCTATGTATGTGACTCGAGAACAGCTGGTATGCATATCCTAAAGTCTCCCAATTTCTTTCAGAATCTCATAATTTACAAATAATGGGTATTTTGTTGTTTCTGACAGAAAATAAACATTGAACAGAAAGCACATGAAAGAAATTCCAATTTTCAGCATGTTAAAGTTCAGTGTTTGCAATTCAAAGTCATTTGCTAATTACAATGTGGGTAATATTATTAGGTGATGGGCCAGAAAATAAAGTCTTTATATTTCTGCAGCTAACTTGAAACACTCTAATTGTTTAAAATATTAATAGTAATATATAACGCAGTACTCTCTCTTTAGATGATTCAACTCAACCAGACTCAGTAAGAATGATTTCTTGCTCAAAAGTGCCCTGATAGATATTTTGCAGGTACTGTACACAAACTCTGACTCTGTACATTTAATCAGATTAATTACTGTGACTATTTCATAGGTTAGTTTTACATAGTCAAAAGTTCAAAAACAACACAGCCTTTCAATTAACCTCTCAGACACTGTAATTAAGGAACTCTAGGTACTATATTGGAAAATAATTGAGTAAATGTTATAGTTCTCTTCAGCAAAGCTGATGATTATTAATTATCATGTAAAATCCAGTTGTCCATTCTTGTAATTTGCTTGATCCAAACAAAAATATAAAATTTTGCAACTCCCCAACAATTGCGAACAGTTCACCAGTTGCATAAAATTTACCATGTACATCTATAAAAGCAAATACTTACATATCAGCATTCTTTTTGTGTTCAGATTCAAGCTGAGTCAGAGAGTTAAGCACCATTGCTAATGAGAGTCAAAACCTATCGCCAGCAATCAGAATACACTCTTTCTCGTTGGTAAATGGAGGAGGAGGTCCATGGTCAAACCCTGCTGTGACTGGTTGTAGTTCCTGACATTTCCTGAGGCTAACTTTAATGAATGGTCATTGTGTATGGATTTTGTCCAGGCTAACATAGCTGCCTACAGTGTACCACACACCTCGACTTTCTCACCAATGTATTCTTTCAACCTGTTGAGATGCCAGACACCTTGACTTCGGAGACTCGAGTGAAAAATAAGAATGGATTCTACGAAGGCTTGCAGGCTTATTTTTTACTTTTAAAGATTCAAACTCAGTCGAAGGATAAGCATCAATGTGCACTATGCCTCTGGGAAATCTAGTAATTAACTTTTATTGTTTCTTCGGAATAGGGATGGGCCAAAATACAGATTAATAATAGATGGATGCTTTATGGCTGAAGTTGAAATAGTGCTGAGTCTGCCAAAAAAAACCTTTTGTTGTATTTGCTGATTTGCTTTTAATTTAAATGGCATATGTAAATTAGGAGCTAATTATAATTTTTTTTTAAGAATTGACCTCTGCAGACTGCTGTTCTAATGGACATATCCTGGACATGACTGTTTATATACCATTCATTTGTTACCTTTGGGTCACTGAAAGCTTTTGGAAAGAAAGAAAATTGGTTGGTTTGTTGGTACTTTTGGTTTGTGAAATTGGAACCAATTCTGTTCCTCATTGCCCCTCGTCCTGGGATGAGCAAATCTTTTGGTAATCTCAGTGACATAATCCCAAACTGTACCTCCAGCCTCATGTATTCTCTATCACCGACATGTGAACCTGTCACAGGGATCCCCCCAGGGAATTAAAGGTGAGTGTAGCCCCTGGGAGAGAGGAACATGGCCAGGCAGTGCCCTGGCAATGGCCTCTGACAGGTCGGTACTGTCAGATTGGCACCATGCCAAACAGTGCCAGGGAGCAGGTCGAAGGACAGACTCCAGTGGGGACCTCATGGGGTGGGGGGATTCATTTGTATGTGATGGTGGCCAGCAGTTGTTTGGGAGGGAATGAGGGAGGTTCTGGCACTAACTAATGTGGGGAGGGGTGATGGTGGTGCTGCTGAGTCCCCCAATCAGGGGGTTGAATGCAATGGGGGAGGAGGTGCCGGCTCTGATTGGAGGACAGGAAAAGACCCATGAGAGCTCTGTGGTGGACTGAGCGGCTTGGGGGAGGATCATTTGAGTTCTGATCTCGGCATCCTTTAAACATGGTGTCCCAATCTCAGTGCTGCTGGGCTTTACCATCGTGGTGCCCCTAACCCCCACTCCCTACTTGACAGGGTGAAACTGTCCAGCTGTTTTTGGTGGAATAGTGTCATAAGTTCTGGACAGAAAACCAGCATGTTTCTCTGGAGAGCAACATGCTGTTTTTCTCACTGGAACCAACACTCTGCCATGTTTTGGCAAGATTTCACCCATTATTTTCGCCAATGTCATAACTTTACGGCTTCTTATCAAACAGCTCAGCGGGCAATTGCATAAAAATAAAGAGACGTGTGGCGGGATTTATTGCTCCCATTTTTATTGGTGGTTTCGAGGACCAGAACTGATAGTCTTGCGGGAGGCCCAAATCGAATTACCGTCCTGCATAAAGGCAAAATGCAATTGACTCACCTCCTGCTCTTCCTGTAATGGGAATTCCAACTTTTAACGTCAGGAAGCTCATTATACTGATCGCTGATAATTTCTGGATCGCTGGACTTGCGGATAGCTATGAACATTGTCGAACAATACAGCAGGATATAGATTGGCTGGAAAATTGGGCGGAGGAATGGCAGATGGAATTTAATCCAGATAAATGCGCGGTGATGCATTTTGGAAGAACTAAAGTAGGGGGGAGCTATTACAATAAATGGCAGGGCCATCAAGAGTATAAAAGCACAGAGGGACCTAGGTGTGCAAGTCTACAAATCTCTGAAGATGGCAGCACAGGTGAAGAAGGTGGTGAAGAAGGCAAATGGCATGCTTGCCTTTATAGGACGGGGTATAGAGTATAAAAGCTGGAGTCTGATGTTGCAGCTGTGTAGAACGCTGGTTGGGAGCATTTGGAGAACCGCGTCCAATTCTGGCTGCTGCACTACCGGAAGGACGTGGAGGCTTTGGAGAGAGTGCAGAGGAGGTTTACCAGGATGTTGCCTAGTATGAAGGGTCTTAGCTATGAGGAGAGATTGGGTAGACTGGGGTTGTTCTCCCTGGAAAGACGGAGAATGAGGGGAGACCTAATAGAGGTGTGCAAAATTATGAAGGGTATAGATAGGGTGAATAGTGGGAAGCTTTTTCCCAGGTTGGAGGTGACGATCACAAGGGGTCATAGGCTGAAGGTGAGAGGGGCGAGGTATAGCTCCGATATCAGAGGGACGTTTTTTACACAGAGGGTAGTGGGGTTCTGGTATGCGCTGCCAAGTAAGGTGGTGGAGGCAGACATGCTGGCATTGTTTAAGAATTACCTGGATAGTCACATGAGCAGCCTGGGAATGGAGGGATACAAACAAATGGTCTAGTTGGACCAATGAGCGGCACAGGCTTGAAGGGCCAAAGGGCCTGTTTCCTGTGCTGTACTGTTCTTTGTTCTTTGTTCAGTACATTATCCATTCACATTGGCAAGAGGGCAATCTAGCATGAGTTACAACAGATCTCCCAGGGCGTGCATCTGGCGCGCAGAACCCACCAGAGATGTTCAGGTGAGTGCATCGCTCAAGGGGGAGAGGGTCGTGCCCATGCATTGCCTCCTGCCACAGCTTGGACAGTATCAGGGCCAGTGCCAAGGCGTGTTGTTTGGAGATGTGTTGCATGGAGTGTTGCTGCGAGGCAGGTGAGGGGGGAGGGGGGTGTAGTTCAGTGTTGGGAGGATGTTTTGGGGGTCTTCAGATTTGACTTTTTTGTACTGGGGCACCAATCATTAAAAGTTACATTGCAAAACAGGTTTGATCAGGACCAAGTCAGCTCTTCACTTTGTTTTCTCCTATAACCTGAATGATACGGCGGAGTAGGCCGCCCATTGTGCCAGTCTGCCAAAAAAAGGAAATATTTTGCCCATGGAATGGGAAGGACCTAAGCTTTATGATAGTTTGTGTTGAGTTGATTGAGCTCAAGCAGGATGCTGGTGGGGTCTTTGAAAAAAATCAATCGGTGTCTTGCACTCTCTGGAAAGTCTGAGTGAAAACAGATCAGCTTCAATCTTAATGACCAGTCTCCTTCATTCCTTTTGAAGCCAACTTCAAAAGAAATTGCCACATAAGCAAGATATTGGCGGACTTTCAGAATCGACGCAGCCATAATGTGATATCAATCATACGGCAAGAGGAGGGAAAGAAATGCATATTTAAAAAATTTAATATAAACAAATCAGTAAAGGAAAATAAATTACAACAAATTTAAAACACTTGTATCTCTAGCTGCTGCTCGGCAAACTTAAAACAATTCATCATTCAAATTTGGACAAAATTGTAATCTGCTATTAGGTTTTAAGATATTTTAAGATGATGTTACCTCGCCTCAAATTTATCAATAGCCCTATATAAATATTGAATGCAGAATGCAATAAAACTGATGTACTTGTGAATGTTAGCTGAAGATCGGGTCTTTACGAGGTCAGAAATGCATCATATCCAAACAGTGAGAGCTATAATACAGAGAATCCATTTGCTTAGTGGTGTGTAACAGACATACTCAGCATGATGGAGGGCCCCTGAGGCAAGCCTGATAATGCCATAAGAATACAGTAAGTGATAACACAGTGGAAACATTTAAATAAATGGCATAGGGACAGTAGTGCAAGAACACTTGAGTGTTCAAATTGGATTCAGCATTTGCTTTTCTCTTCTCAGTGAAAATTCATTACTTTCTATCATTCTTTGGGGTCCAGACTTATTGTTACCAATACACTGAACAACTCCAATGTGCCATTTGCAGCTAATCAGTGCATTATTCATTAGGAATGTTATAATGTGACGACTTGAGCAAAGATATGATCATTTTGTTTGTTTTAGTAAAATCTCCTGACATCGTCCCCTATTGATCCACTTTGAGGCCACTTAACCCACATAACTCAATTCGTACTTGGAATTGAACAATCCCTACGTTCAAAATTGCTCTCGGTTACCACACTTCAACTCAGTGGAGGAGGAAATCAGTGAAGAAGCAAAAAGAAAAATATTTGAATGGTAGAATTTATTCTTTGTACTGATTAATAATTCGCTGAGAATGCAGCGACCGAGTTGAACTCTGTGACAGGTGCAATGGTGCGTTGTTCTTTTGGGTGTTACTGTTCTTTGAATCTGACAAATGGGTTTATGAATATTTCATGAATATTTCCTAACATTATTTGTTCATTTGGATGAATCATTGTTAATCAAATCACAGTGACAACCTTTTCCAAATCATTCCCTGATCTGACAGTATCTGGAAATGTTTTTGCCCCAGTGTAACTGAAGAACATTTTTTCCAGAAGTTGCAGTTGATTTGTTGTCTTCAGATGGTGTTTTGCTGGACTGGTTGGCTTGTTCAAATCCTTGAGAATGAAATTGGTGTTGGTGGAGATGAAAAATAGCTGAGTTGAAGTGGCAGCCTCTCTCTTAAACATTGCCTGATTTGCAAAATATTTGATTCATTTCCATATAATTCCAGGCCTTGGAAGCATTTTCTTCCTGATATTTACTGTGTTGTTTACAGCATGCTTACAACCTTTCATGTGCGGAATGCCAACTCTGTTGTGCCATTTATTCAGGTGAAGCCACAGGGGTGCATTTGCAGAAGATGCCCATTTTTACTGCTAGCTGTCAACATTGTGGCTTTGTGATTTTCTATGTCTTATAAGAAAGATATCCTGACGTGTTAGTTAACGTTGCAAAGAAAGTTTTCCTTCTTGTCCGTACCACATGTCCCAGTAGAAATATTTCAAGTATGTAATTAGCAACCATGTTTTAATTGAATTACTGGATGAAAGATAAATGGTACAATTAATTTTGGGCAGCAGTACAAAATGTGTGTTAATGAATTGGCTGCCAATTTTATACTTCATGCTATTTAGAAAAGAAAACACCATTTAAGTTTCAAAAAGTCTGGGAAGACTCAAAAGGTCAGGCAGCATCTGTGAAGAGAGAAATTGAGTTTTCTGGTCCTTTGTGCCAGTGTGAACATAGCGGAGGAAGGGCAGAAAGTCCCAACCAACATTTCAGCCTACAACCTTTTATCAGAATGCAGAAAAATAAAGGTTTTAAGCAAATGAAAGTGGAAAGGATTGAAAAATAAACAAAAGGGAATGTCTGTGAGCAGGTGGAAGATAGGAGAAATTAGGTGACAAAAGAGTTGGTGCTGCAAGGCCAAAGTGGAACAAATCAAGAAGCAAATGATGTGTCTCGAGGAGGTGGGAATGGCAGATTGATGAACAGTTGACATCTAAAAGCATAAACAAGGGAAAAAACGAGACTAAAACCAAAAACTGCAAACAAAAGGAAACAAAATGGGGCCAGAGATTATTTTTGGAAACCCTTGAACTTTGTGTCTGAAAGCAGTAAAGTTCCTCCTGAAAGATGAGGTTCACCGAGCTTATGGTGAGTTTCATTGGAGAACTTCAGGTGAGGGAGGTATATCTGAGGGCAAAATAGTGAGTTAAAATGACAGGTGACTGGAAGCTCAGTGGTTGTATATTGAATAGCGATTACAGTTTGCAATTTTTAGCATCCACAATATTTTTGCTTTTGCACCATTTCAGTGACACCATTTATGTGGGGCCACTCAAAGTTTTCTTGGGGAATGTATGCTTTTAGCTTTTGGATGGGTTTAGTTGTTGGCCCAGTCTGCTCTGTTAACCCCGATAGTGGCAATGTTCTAATAAGGTACAGACTTGTCAACTGTGATTGTGCTGGTTTAAATAAAAAGCAGTGAAAGCCTGTCAGTGATGTGAAATAGCAAGCAGACTTTGGCAAAATCATGGGCTGGATTTTCAATTGGGAATTCGGTGCCCAGTTCAATTCTGGATTCCGGGCCCATGTCATGTCTGAGGTGCTGATGTAGAGCTGTTTTAATATGCAAAGCCGTGAATTGGGCCAGAGGTCAGCATGGCACAAGAACTGCGCAAAGACAAATGGGAGTCATGACTGGGCTTGGAGAAGGCAGGAAGCAATCAGCCTCACACTGCATACAAATGGTCAAACAGTAACTCAGAAGGTATTGGACTGCAATCTGGTCAAGCAAGTGTAGACTTATGTGATCTCTTGAGCACCTGAGTTTTCTCTTCTTTTCCAACATTTTATATTTCACAATGGTGTTACCAACTGGTATGCATTAAAATGTTCCAGACTATTTGCTCTCCCTGATTGTCACTTTGCATATCCCCTTTGGCCCTCTCTTGGCAAAGAAGTTCTTCAGTAAGCTTAATAGGTAATTAGTTTGAGGGGGGCGGATTGCTGATTCCTTGATCCACATTCTCTCCCCGCACCCCCGCCCACCTTGCCCTTGCTTTGAAAATTGCAGTTCATTCTGGAGATACCGGAATACTGACGCACCATTCTGGAGTGCTATTTTCAAAACACACTCGCACTCGACCTCACCCCCAAGGGCGTTTGAAAATCCGGCCTCATATCTCTAAGTGAAACTTGCATTCACAAGCCCCTAGACACTGCATGTTAATCATCTCGCACTTCACATTTCGAAACACTAGCAGACTGCAGTAGGTATTGATTGAACAGTCAATATTTTCAGTGACCTTGTGTTCGCATTTTTTTCCAACATTTGCGGGTGTCAGCTCCTAGCATCATGAAAAATCAGATTTTGAGTGCCAGAAAGGTAAGGCATGCATTCTAATGTTGGTGTCTATCATGGAAAAAAATTGGGAGGAAATAGCTGCATTTTTAAATAAAGGTAATCGATAAGAAAGAATGAACTTTGACCAGGCCTGCTATCCTTATCCATTGCAGTGAAGATAATCACATGACACTGTATTAGAAACAGATATTGCTGGAAGAACTCAGCAGGCGTAGCAGCGTCTGTGGAGAGAGAATGAGAGTTAAAGTTTCATGTCCTGAACTTGCATCAGAACGTGACATTTTGATGTTCAATTTATCCATTTTCATGCGTTTCATGAAGCTAGGCTCCTTGTTTTGAGAGAAAACCAAAATCTGGATAATAACAATTGATATTTGTATAACACCATTAAATTGATTCCAAGATGCTTCATGAGAGTGTGATCAAACAATATATCATAGAATTCTACAGTGCAGAAGGAGGCCATTTGCCTCATCAAGTCTGCACAGAACACAAACCCAGTAGACCCTATTCCCATAACCCCATGCATTTACCCTAGCTATTCCCCTGACACTATGCGACAATTTAGAATTGCCAATCGACTTAACCCACAAATTTTTGGACTTGTTGGAGGAAACCGGAGCACCCAGAGGAAACCCACACAGACACGGGGAGAACACATAGACTCCACACAGGCAGTGACCCAAGTCAGGAATCAAACCTTGGTTCCTGGTGCTGTGAGGCAGCAGTGCTAACCACTGTGCCACCCTGTGTATGTCAGCTTAGAGTAGGGACATAGGGCACAACTTGAAAGTTTGCAATTGGCACAAAAGTTTGTAAAGTAAACATTAAAGTTCATATTAATAGACTTCAAGACAACACAGATATCCTGGATGAATGGAAAGGATGCACACTAGGTGAAATTCAATGCAGAAAAAGTGCTAAGTGAGCCATTTGAGTAAGAAGGAGACAATATATGCTGAATGGTTGAATTTTAAAGAGAGTGGAGGAAGAGGGAGATCAGGAGGTGTTTGTACACAAATGCTTAAAGGTGGCAGGACAAGTTAACTGCGCAATTAAGAAAGCACATGGTAATGTGGGCTGAAGACAGAGGGTAGAATTTAATGGTTATAGCAGTGGTTCCTTCCACCAGTAGGAGAGCCGGTCACAGCCCTGTTTCAGCTGTCTGGAGCCCCATTGGGATTAAATGTGGCAGCCGATTGACTAGAGCCAGGCCTCCCAGCTCCACCAGGGGCAATTTGCTGCTTGTTCGGTGGCCAACAGCTCCCTGGTATCAGGACTAGGAGTGGTGGCCTTCACTAGTGTTCCAAGAACCCAAAGATGAAGACCTGGGCTTAAGATCTGGACGGTGATAGGTAAATCTGAAAGTCATCAGAGTACATGCAAAAGCTGACTCAAAAGCTTGTAGAGCTGGAAGAGTTTACAAAGATCAGGAGGGGAAAACAAAGATGAGAATTTTAAATTTTTAGCCTAGCTGGACAGAAAGCTAGTGTAGCTCTGCAAGCACATAGGTGAGAGGTGATCAGGATTTTGTGTGAGTAAGGATCAGGGCAGCAAAGTTTTGGATAAGCTCAAGCTTATGTGGGTTGGAAGAAAGGTCAGCTAATGGTCATGTCTGGAAAAGCATTTCAGCAGCTGATGAGCTGTGACAGAGTGGGTTTGGATAATATTACAAAGATTATAGTCATTAATCTTGGTGATGAAGTGGATGTGTGGTCGGAAGCTTATCTCAGTGTCAAATGTGATACCAATGCTGTGAACAGTGTGATTTGGCAATGGAAAGTTTGCAGGGAGAGCCATGATGTGGATGCTTATGAGACAGAGTTTGTGGCAATTATGCTATTAGAGGGAATCTCTGCTTATCTGGTACCAGATGTGTCAGACAATCAGCATGACAAATCAGAGACAGTGGAGGGATCAGGAGAGCAAGTGATGGAACAGAGGTGTGCATCATCATGTACTAGTGAAATCTGGCATTTTTCAATTGAAGAGTCTGAGAGGTAGCATGTAAATGAAAATACAAAATGGCTAAGGATTGATTCTTGGGGAACACCAGAAGCAACAGTATGGAATGAGAAGCTAACTCAGGTGGTTCTCTGTTTAACGGGACAAAATAAGAACGTAAGAAATGGGAGCCAGAATAGGTTGTTTGCCTCCCTCAAGCTCAATTTACCATTTAATAAGTTCACAGCTGATCTGATTTTGGCTTTATCTTCACTTTCCTGATGCCATCCATAACCCCAGGCTTTCGCACAGATCAAAATCTTGTCCAACTCAGCCTTTAATATTTGTAATGTCCCAGTCTCTATTGCTCTCCAGAGAAGAAAACGTCAAAGATTAACACACCTCTGAGAGAATAAATTCCTCTTCATTTCTGTCTTAAATGAGATGATTCTTATTTTAAACTCTGCTCCCTAGTTCTAGATTCTTCGACAAGGGAACCATCCTCTCAGCATTCATTTTGTCAAGCTCCTTCAGAATCTCAGATGTTTTAAAAAGATCACCTCTGACTCTTCGAAATGTTAGTGAAGATTTGAAGTGTGATCTCACCAAGTCATGGACAGATGTAGCAAAACATCCTAATTTTTAGGGAGCACTTTTACACTCCATGCCCTTTACAACAAAGGCCAAGATTTCCTTTGCCTTGCTAACTACTTGCTGTACCTGCCTGCTAATTTTTGTGATTTCCGTACAAGGACACCTAGTTCCCTCTGCACTGCAGCTTTCTGCAGTCTTTCTCCACTTTATTAATTGGCCAAAACCACCTTGAGTGACAACCAAGAATGGATTACCACTGCGCCAACTTAGCTATGCTTAAATTCTGAAGTGCCTGCCTCGCCCACCTCTCTGACTCAGGCCGGGTGAGGCACAAGCAGCGAAGCACATCCCCGGCTCCAGCAACGATGAAATAACAAATATGGAACAAAGGAGCACGCGTCCTCTTTTTTCCATCACCAGTTGCCATAAAGCAGGTGAGTTTAAAGATCCCTTTAAAGGTAACAGGCAAGAGAGGCTAAGAGCACAGGGTAAGTGAATGCAGTGTGGGGATGGGGTTTCTGACATCAGTGGGGCTTGGGAGATTCCAGACATCAGCCAGGGACGGGGCGGGGAGGAACCAGCCATCATAGGGATAGAGTCGGATGTTGGGGCTGAGTTGAACATTATGGGGGGGGTGTCAGACGTTGTGCAGGGGATCCGGCCAGCAGGAGAGTCTCAGTGGGCGGGGAGTCAAATATTGTGGGTGGATTTAGTTGAATGTCAGGGCAGGGAGTTGGACATCAGGGGGTAGAGTACAATATCACAGGGACGGATGGACCTGGGGAACGGGGGGGGGGGCAGAGGGCAGGGTGGGGTGGGGTGGTGGGGTTGGTGTCAGACATGGCGGCAGGGAATCAGACTGTGGGGTAGGGGCTCGGACACGGGAGCGAGGACGTTAGACGTTGGGGTGGGGGGGTGGGTTCGGACAGCAAGGCAGGAGGGTCAGACAGCAGAGGGGGGCACCAGACACCCGGGCAGCAAGTCAGACACCTGGGCAGGGGGCGGGGTCAGAAATGGGGGTGGGAAGGATCAGACAGCAAGGCGGGTGGGGCGGAGGGTCAGACACCCCGGTGGGGAGTCAGATAATGGACAGAGTCCCCTCTAATCCTTCTGCCCAAATCCATGATCCCTGATTTCTGAACTCTCTGCGAAGCGAAACAGTTTCTTGTTTATTTTGCTTCTGCCCCTCACAATTTTGTATGCCTCTATCAAATCACACTTCTGCCTTCTCTATTCCAAGGAAAACAACCTCAACCTCTCAGTCTCTCCTCGTTTCTATAATTTTCCAGCCCTAGCAACATTCTAGTAAATCTTCGCTACACTTAATTACATCCTCCCTATAAGAATTGCACACAATACTCAAGTTGTGCTTTATCAGTGTCTTATATAGTTTCATCATTATAACTCCACTTGTGTATTCTACACTCCTAACTTCTTTACAATCTTATGCACTGTACTGCTACTTATAGTGACCTGTGCACTTGTGTGCCAAGATCTCTCACTTCATCTACCCCTCTTGCTATATTCTGATTTATGGTGTATTCCTTTTACTGTTTGACTTCCCTAAATGCATTACCTGACCTTTATCAGAGTTGAACTCCATCTACCACTTTCCTGCCAACTCCACCAACCAATCTATATCATTTTGGAACTTACAGATATCCTCTGCAGTATCCACTACAGCACAATTTTTGTGTTGTCTGCAAATTTCCTCAATCATGACCCCCACATTAAAATCCAAATCATTAAGATATAAAACAAGTCACAGGAGTCCCTATACCAAGCCCTGCAGACCACCACTTAAAGCAGCTTTCCGTTCACAATGGCAGCCATCGACTAAACTATGCTTTTGTTTTCTATATGCTTGTAAAACATCCTTGGATTTTCCTTAATCTTGCTTGCTAATACTTTTTCATGTACTGTCTTTGATTCCCTTACTACTTTTTTTTACTTGATCCCTGTATTTTCTATATTCTTCCAGGCTATTTGCAGTGTGAGATTTTGTAACTATCATAAGCTTTATTTTTCTGTTTAATCTTTCCCTGTATTTTTCTAGACAATCATGAGAGCCTCGATATCGCAGTACGTTCTTATTTTGGAGGGGGCATGTCTGCTTTGTATCCTAAGGATTTCACTCATTCATGCTTCCCACTGGTTTACCACTGATTATCCTTTAGCAATCTTGTCCAAACCATCTCAGCCAAATCACTTCTCAGATTTGTAAAATTTGCCTTTCCCCAGTTAAAATTTTTACTCCTGATTTATCTCTGTCCTTTTCCATAATACCACATTATTATGTACAGCAATTTACCAAAGATTCTTCGACAGCACCTTCTAAACCCATGACCACTTCCATCTAGAAGGACAAGGGCAGTCAATACATGGGACAGCAAGACCTACAAGTTCCCCTCCAGCCACAAATCTAATTGAATTGTGCTCTGTATCCCCGATATGGTCACCCACTGTCACTTAACCCATTTGCCCATCTTCGTTCCCCAAGACTAAATCCAGAGTTGTGTCTCCTCTCATTGGGCTTTTCACATTTTTTTTTAAACTTCCTGGACATAGTGCACGAACCTTTAAACCTCAGTCCCTCTTGTATTTTTTGAAATGCAGTTGATATTGGAATAGTTAAAGTCTTCTACTATTATTGCCCTCTTATTCCTACAGGCAGAGATTTATCTACGTATATGTTCTTCTATCTCCCTCTCAGTATTTAGGAATCTGAAGTATGTTCCCAGTCATGTGACTGCCCCTTTTTTATTCCTAAATTCAACCCATAAAATCTCATTTGTTAACCTATTCAGTATCACCCCTTTTCAAAACTGGAATTGATTCTTTAACCAATAGTGCTATCCCCCTCCTATTTTGTCACCCACTCTATTGTGTCTGAAAAGTCTTTGTCCAAGGATATTAATCTGCCAATTTTGCCCCTCCTTTAGCCTCATTTCCATTATAGCAACAACATCATGCTGCCGTGTATCTATCTGTGTCCTTAGTTCATCTGCCTTGTTTGCAATACTCTCTTCATTGAAGTATGAACAGCTCAATCCCACCAATTTCCTTTGCTGGATGCTTTTTAATCTTTTTTTTGTCTTTCTGACTCTCTGACTACATTACGAATTCATGTTCCACCACCCATTTCCTGATCTGAATCTGGCCCATCCAAGCAAACTCTTTGGTTCCAATCCCTCTGCCATACCAGTTTAAAACCTCACCAACGGAATTAGCAAAAACCCCCATGAGGATAATGGTCCCAGCTCGCTGCAGGTGCCATGCCCTAAGAGTGCATTGATGATCATGGACCTTCATGTTAACCTAGCGCAAGAGGCCTCAATCATCTTTGTTGGTACATGACAGTGGCATAATGGTATTATCACTAGACTAGTAATCCACAGACCCAGGGCAAGATCTGGGGGACCCAGGTTCAAATACCACCATGCAAGGTGGTGAAATTTGAATGCATTAAAAATCTGGAACTAAAAAACTAATGAAACATTTGTCGTAAAAACCTATCTGGTTCACAGGTAATCTGCCATCCTTACCTGCCCTAAATGTGAAGCCAGATCCACAGTAAAGTGGTTGACTCTCAAGTGCACACTGAAGTAAATAATTTCTGCCCCAAGCAGCAATGCCCACATCCCATAAATTGACAAAAATGACTCAATAAATAATACATCCAGTTCACAAGACTCTTTTAAAAAAAAGTTTTCCTAGGTAGCTTTCCTTTCTATTATTTTATCATCAGCAAAATTAGTTATAATAGACGCTGTCCCTTTGTCCAGGTCATTAGTGTAAACTGTAAAAGGTTAACCCCAACATTCATTCCTGTGGTACTCCCCTAGTTACAATTTGCCAACCTGAAAATGGCTCATTTGTTACAGCTCTCTGTGCCCTGTTAGTTAGCCAATCCTCTAACTATTCCAACATATAATCCCCAGCACCATGAATTCTTGTCTCATATAGTAATCTTTTATTTGATACCTTATCAAATGCATTTTGGAAATCCAGATATACTGCATCTTCCTCTGTATGTCATCAATGAGCTCTATCCAACAAATGTATCAATTCTCTTTGATAAGACCATATTGACCCTGCTTGTACTATGATTCTCCAAATGCCCTGATACTGGTCCCTTAATAATAGGTCTGAGCACTTCCCCAATGACAGAAGTTAGGTTTCCTGTTTCTGTCTCCCCACTTTGTTTCCCATTATTAATTCATCAGTCTCATCCTTTAAGGGACTAACATTTACTTTAGCTATTCCTAACCACTTTACATACTTACACAAAATCTTACTTTAATATTCCTTGCTCGTTTCCTCTCATATCTTAATTCCTCCCTCCTTGTTAATTTTTTGTCATTTTTTTTGGTTTCTAAATCTTTTCCAATCTTCAGACCTATTAGTAATCTTTCTAAACCATCTTTTACTCCCTTATTTACCACATGGTGCAACTTTCTCATGAAGCCTTTCTTTCATGATTGGATGTATTTTTATTGGGAGTTATGAAATATCACCTTAAATATCTGCCACTGTTTCTCTACCATTTTAACCTATTTTCCAAGTTCTTTGTCGCAAACTCTATCTTCATACCTTCGTAACGGTCTTTATTTAAAAGTTGAATGGACTAGTTTCAGACACAAATATCTCACCCTCAAACTGAACATGAATTTCTACCTTGTTATGATCGCTTTTATCTACAGCATCCTTTACTATGAGAGTGTTAAAACTAAACTAAATAAGAAAGGAACCTGGCAAGGGTAGTCTGAGAGGAAACATTAACATCCAGTGAAATGGAGCAAGAAAAGGAAGTTAGTTCCAGCTGGAAGTTCGGTAGAAATAGGAGTCAGGGCGCAGGAGGAAGGTCTCATTCAAAAGATGAGCACCAATATCCTTGATATATTCCAAGCCTTTGACTATTTATAGAAGCTAGATCTGAATGCACAGCCTTGTGGTTGTTATTGGAGAATGTTTCCTGAGATTGTATTTGCCTCCATTAGAGGTCAGCAGCATCAGACACGAACCCACAGCCAAGGCACAAATTAATGCTGAAGTCCCTCTAGTGCAGTCCTTTGCATGTCCTCTTCCTGATTTTCATTGACAACCTGGTGAGAAGAATTGGGTTAAAGATCCATCTCTTTGCAAATGACAGCACTAAACATCGAACCATTTGTAACTTGTCGAGGTTGTGAAGTGGCTGCTGTTTAAATAAATAAAAGATCTTCAGTCTGTGGCATATTAAGCAGACAAGTAATGTGTACCTCTTAATAGAGGTGAGACACAACTGCTTACCGTCAGCCACTTTGTGATTTGACCTCACAATCATCTCCTTACTTTCCAGGACAACAGCTCAGAAAGATTATCAATGTCAAATTTGACAACAACATTCAACAGAAAGCTAATCTATTGCTCTGGCTGGTATGCAGGAGCCTGTTACAAAAGAGGAAAACACAACAATCCTTTCAAATTACAGTTTTTTTACATGGTAAAATGACAGTAAATCATGTCTGATATGAGTCACTCAAAGCCACATTGAAATGTGGTAAGTAAAAACAGAAAATGTTAGAAATATTCAGCAGGTCTCTTAACATCTGTGGAGAGAAAAACAAGGTGAAAGATGGAATTTTATCTTTGAAAAATGGACAGCAAGAGAGATGGGGGGGCTGTAAATTGTGACAGGTCAGGTCCCAATGTCATTACATTGGAATAAGGTTGCAGTGGGGGCAAACGGAAAGCCAAGCTTGCAATCTCTAAATGAGAAATATAAGCCAATGAGATCACTGAAGAAGCAATTGGCAGTGATTTTATGAGCCTCTCAGAATTTTGCAAGAGTGTCCAGAAACTATGGGGATGAGAGACTGGCAGCGTTTATTGGACAAGGATGGGGAAGCAGCTGTTGATGTTTCCTGCATTTGATAGAAGTTCACTGAGGTTTTGTCATTTGATTGAATGGAAGGAGAAGAGAAACCTTTTTTTGGCTTGATCTTCCCTTGAGCTCTTCATCCTCCTAGCAGAGGATTCATCAGAGAGGAATTGGCACGGTGGGGCAGCACGGTGGCACTGCTGCCACACAGTGCCAGGAAACCAGGTTTGATTCCTGGCTTGAGTCACTGTCAGCATGTTCTCCCCATGTCTGCGTGGGTTTCCTCTGGCTGCTTTGGTTTTCTTTCTCGGTCCAAAGATGTGCTGGTAAGGTGCATTGACCATGTTAAATTCCTCCCTCAGTGTGCCCGAACAAGTGCCGGAGTGTGGCGAATGGGGGATTTCCACAGTGATTTCATTGAAGTATTAATGTAAGCCTACTTGTGACTCTGAAAAATAAACTTAAACTTTTACAGGGGAGTAGGACTGTGTGGCATTTCTGCAATCATGGGAAGGGTGGTCCCAAAGTAATGGGAATCTCCAGATGACATGATGGTGATGCATTCCAGAGGAAGTTACTCTAGTGAGGAGGGAGAGCCTGTGAGGGAGCAGAACCAGGCTAAATGTCCTGTTTATATAGAACATAGAACATTACAGTGCAGTACAGGCCCTTCGGCCCTTGATGTTGTGCCGACCTGTGAAAACCAATCTAAAGCCCATCTAACCTACATTATTCTAATATCATCTATATGTTTATCCAATAACCATTTAAATGCCCTTAATGTTGGTGAGTCCACTACTACTGAAGGCAGGGCATTCCACGCCCTTATTACTCTGAGTAAAAAACCTACCTCTGACATCTGTCCTATATCTATCACCCCTCAATTTAAAGCTATGTCCCCTCATGCTAGCCATCACCATCCGAGGAAAAAGGATCTCATTGTCCACCCTATCTAATCCTCTGATTATCTTGTATGCCTCTATTAAGTTACCTCTTAACCTTCTCTCGAACGAAAACAGCCTCAAGTCTCTCAGCCTTTCCTTATAAGACCTTCCCACCAAACCAGGCAACATCCTGGTAAATCTCCTCTGCACCCTTTCCAATGATTCCACATCCTTCCTATAATGCGGGTGACCAGAACTATATGCATTACTCCAAATGCAGCCGCACCAGAATTTTGTACAGCTGCAACATGACCTCATGGCTCCAAAACTCAATCCCTATAAAAGCTAACGCACCATATGCCTTCAAAACCCTATCAGCCTGAGTGCCAACTTTCAGGGATCTATGCACATGGACACCGAGATTTCTCTGCTCGTCCACACTACCAAGTATCTTACCATTAGCCCAGTACTTTGTATTCCTGTTACTCCTTCCAAAGTGAATCTGCATTAAACTCCATTTGCCACCTCTCAGCCCAGCTCTGCAGCTTATCTGTGTCCCTTTGTAACCCGCAACATCCTTCCACACTGTGCACAACTCCACCGACTTTAGTGTCATCCGCAAATTTACTAACCCATCCTTCTACGCCCTCATCCAGGTAATTTATAAAAATGACAAACAGCAGTGGCCCCAAAACAGATCCTTGCAGTACACCACTAGTAACTGAACTCCAGGATGAACATTTCCCATCAACCACCATCCTCTTCTTCTTACAGCTAGCCAATTTCTGATCCAAACTGCTAAATCACCCTCAATCCCATGCCTCCGTATCTTCTGCAATAACTTACCATGGAGAACCTTATCAAATGCTTTATTGAAATCCATATACACCACATCAACTGCTTTACCCTCATCCACTTCTTTGGTCATCTTCTCAAAGAACTCAGTACATTTTGTGAGGCACGACCTACCCTTCACGAACCGTGTTGACTATCCCTGATCAAATTATTCCTTTCTAGATGATTATAAATCTTATCTCTTATAATCCTTTCCAATCCTGATATCCTTCATCAGGTATCAGGTACACTAGTATAATAGTTTTGTTACTGAGCTAATAATCAAAAATCCAAACTAATGGTGCAGAGGGATGAATTCAACTCCCAGCATGGCAGCCTGGGAATTTGAATTTGCTTAACGAAATAAACTTGGAATGAAAAAGTCTTGTATCATTTGGTGATCATGAAATGACTGGACTGTTGACAAAACTCTTGTTGTTACCAATGGCTTTCAGGAAAGGGAATCTTCAGTCTTCATGTGGTCTGGGCCTATGTCACTCGAACCCACATCAATGTGGATGGCTTTTAACTGGCCTCCATGATGGCCTAGCAAGTTGCTACAGAAAACATATGAAGAGTAAAACCAGGCAGATGGCTTAGCTTGGATCTAGGCATCAGACTGAAATACAGCAAAACACACCAAGCTTAGCTCATTGTGCTCATTATCCTCTTCACTAACAGCTCATAAAACCCTATGGCATCGGATCAAATATGGGCAAGGGAATCTCCTGCTGATTACCGCCCACCACCCTCACTCAGCAGTTAAATCAACATTCTCCATGTTGAACATCACTTAGAAGATGCACTGAGGATCATATAATCAGGGGGGAAACCTTCAATATGCATCGTAATGAATCATTTGTTACTTTCATGCATGTCAAAGCTAACCAAGCCTTGAAAAACACAACTGCCAGACTAGATTTTTGACAACTGGTAAGAGGAAAAACTGACTTGATTTCTTCTCATTAATCTATCTGTTACAAAGGCACACAGAAGGAGGCCATTCAATCCATTTGGGGGCAGTTTTTCCAAAAACATTCTAAGTCCTGAATGAGTTTGAAAATGGGTGAGTTCCAGATCCGTTTTTTCAACGAGGCCACAAGTCCAATCTTATGCCACTCTGTTTAAAAACTAATGCTAAATCTGTTTCCTACCAGCAGGGGGATGGGGTGGGGTCTAAGCTCACGGGGAAGCTGGCAGATGATAGCCAAGGGCACATGTGCTTGCATAGAGATCTCTGTTCTGTGCAACAACAGAAAGAGAACTGTCAGTCACCTCCATCCCCTGTATATTGCACACACCCTCACTCCCATGCAGCGATCACTGGCCTCCTGGCAAATCGGTCCCCCACCCAACCCCTAGCCTGGTCAATTGTAACCCCCACCCCTGCCCATCCCAATTGATCACTGCCCCTCCCCCTGGTTGATTGTCAGTTGCAGTATGTGCAGCTTCCCCCCCCCCCCCCAAATCCCAGTTGCAGGGCACACTGCCCGGTGCCAGGCTGGCAGTGCCATGGTGCCAGGCTGGCAGTGCCAGGCTGCTATTATCCAAGGGGCATTGCTTCCTGCCCCCAATCTCCCAGGGAGCCTCAATGGCCTCCGGTCATATTGATGAGGCCACCACAACAGATCACCATTGATGGCGGCCAGACCGATACTTGCCAGTGAGGACATTCACCAGCGAGACCATCGAGGCAAGTGAGCCTGGCAATTGCATCCCAAGCTCACTCATAATATTTCAATTCAACGGGCTTGAAGCTGATCTCGCCGGATACCCAGGCCCAGTAGGTTGTGAAAAGTGAGAAATTGGGCGTGAACCTGAATTGAACCTAAATGCTTGGTCTTTGGAATGGGAGGCAGCAGTGGTGAGCATTGTGTCACCATGCTGCCAAAAAGAGGAGATAGAAATTAAGATAAAGAGGTAAAAGTGTGTTTGTGAGAGGCTGTCAGATTGAAAATACAATTGAGAACCAACAAGAATACAGAAGTCCAGAGGGGAGGTGAAAAAACATATTAGAAAAGTGAAAGGGATTATGAGAAAAGATTGGCAGCCAACATGAAGGGGGGAATCCCAAATTCTTTGATGGGCACATAAATAGATAAATGATGGTAAAAGGAGGAGTAGAGCTTATTAGAGACCTAAAAGGGAATTTTCACATGAAGATAGGGAGCATGGCTGAGACATTAAATTAATTCTTTGCATCTGTCTTTATCAAGGACATAGCCAGACAATGGATACAAAGGAGGAAATGCTATCATGAAAAGGGTTCAAAATTGATTAGGAGGTGGTGTTGGATAGTCTGTCAGTGATTAAATTTGACAAGGCACCAGAACCAGATAAGATGCATCCAAGGATATTTAAGGAGGTAAGAGCAGAAATTGTTGTCTTCCCTGGACTCGGGAGGTGCCAGGGAACAGAAGAATTGCACACAGCCCTTGTTCAAAAATAATGTAAAGATAAGCCCTGCAATTACAGATCAATCAGTTTAATATCAATGGTTAGGAAACTCTGAGAAACAATTATTCGAGATTGAATTAATGGTCACATGGAAAAATGTGGGTTGATTGGGAAGAAGCAGCTTGGATTCCTAAAGGGGAAATTGTGTTTGACTAATTTGCTGGAGTTTTCTGAAGAGGTAGCAAAATAGATTGATGAGGGTAATGCCTCTGATATGGTATATATAGACTTCCAAAAGGCATTCAATGTAATGTCCTACAACAGACCAGTGAGAAAAGTTATAGCTAAAGGAGTAAAAGGGACAGTAGCAAAGTGAATAGAAAATTGGCAGTATAATAAGGATCAGTGAATAATTGTTAATGGATATGTTTCAGGCTGGAAGCAGGTTTGTAGCAGAGTTCCCCAGGGGTCAGTATTGGGACTTACTTTTCCTGAAATTATTAATGCTCTAGATCTTGGGACAATTTCAAAGTTTGTGGATGACACAAAACTTGGAAGCATTTTAAACTGTGAGGTGGACAATGCAGAACTTCAAAAAGACAGACAATTTGCTGGAATGGGCAGATAGGCGACAGATGAAGTTCAATGCAGAGAAGTGTGAGGGGAAGCACTTTGATAGGAAGAAGATGGACAGACAATACAAGATAAGGAATACAATTCTTAAGGGAGTTTGGAAGCAGCAACACGTGAGTGTATGTGTGCATAAGTCATTTAAAGTAGCAGGACAAGTGGAGAGAGCAGTTAATAAAGTATGCAGTATCCTGGGCATTATTTGTAGGAGCATATAATACAAGAGCAAGGAGGTTATGCTGAATTTCTTTGACTTTTTCTGTCACTAACAGCCTGGATCATACTTCACTTTCAGTTATATGGTGGAATATACCCCAACTCACTGTATCAACTCCACACAGTAAGGCTCATCTCAAGAATCTCTACCAATCCAACAACCCTCCATCATATCTGTGTGCTTTTAATTGTGACCTCTTGCACATCCTTGATGTTATTCTTTGAATTCTAAGTCTAGGAGTTTCTTCCCTAAACCTCTCAACCTCCCTTTCATCCTTTAAAACACTCCTTAAAATGTACTTGTTTAATCAAGCTTTTGATCGTCATCTGAACTGTTGCTCAGTTTCAATATTTTGTTTGATCATCCTCCTGTGAAGCTCTTTGGTGTGTTTTACTGCATTAAAGGCACTATATAAATATAAATATTCTTGTGTGAAATAAAAATGAAGACAATGCTTGACATGCATTTTTTGACCTTCCATTGTATTCTGTATTTCGCATTATGTCTGAAAGGTATAATACGAAGCATTTTTTCAGGATTGATTCTAAGAAAAACATAGCTCTTAAGGGCCTAATATACTTATAGCACTTTTTTTAGGGGGCACAGCAGATTTACTGTCCAAAGAAAGTGAACAACTGGGATTGTGCAATGGAAGTACAAAATATGCTGACAGTGTAGTAGAGTCACCTGATAGGCTGGTGATATTTCAACAAGGCCTTAAATGCAAATATGAAGAAATGTCATATCCAAAGAACATGTAAGGTCTACTACTTAAAAGAAATGGCAAGGCAACAAATCGCATTCTAAGCTCGTATTTTGTTGATGTATCTCAGCAATGGCATTTTGCCACTGTATTCTTCAGAACTTTGTTTGGGTCAGTGGTATGTAAGGGACAGGTCAGTCGTGCTGGCTTCTGCCTGTGCTGCTTGGTCCCACAGGCTTGTTGTCTTGTGAACAGGTAACAAATGGTTGCACTCCACAGCTCAGCAGCAAGCACAGAGAGATGTTATTCATCCATGAAAATCAGTCAAGACCAAGCACGTCTTCCACAGAACATGGCCCACTTGAGGGGCTACTTGAAGCCAGCAAAAACATAGGTGTTTATTGGCACAATTAGCCAGTCCCTGTTTAACTCACTTCATCAAATATCTCCTTGTCTAAGACAAGGAAAACAGGCACAATACTGCTCCAGTGGGAAGGAGCAGCCCCTGAAGTACCTGATTCTTCATCTGTGACCTTGAACTAAATTTGCTCTGTTGTTTGTTGTCAGAAAAAATACAAATAACTTCATTATCTATTCTTACGGGACAAACAAAATGCAAGCCAGCCAATTAGAATGGAACTATTTTTTTCTTATTACCAGAAATCTATCAACAATCAGTTGAAAGAGGTGTTGTAGAAAGCAAGTCCTGTTCCACATGGGAACTCTTGTCACCATGGCAATCCAGGTAGCCCGTTTTGTCTTGGCTGAGCAAAGGTTTTGTAAAACAATGTTGTTTGGAATCTGAGGTATAATGAAGCTTTCTTTCTCATGCCTAATGCATGTGAAGTCAAATGGGCTGATGTCAGCCTACAGATGAGATGGGTTAATTGTACTAATTGTTGTGGAACGATGTTGCTGCCTTGATGAGAATGAGAGGTAGGACATTAGTACGGACAAAAAAGATCTGAGGCTGGGATTTAACATTTTCGAGCAGAAATTGCGAACACATTTTATAGGTTTTCCCTCCAAATGCAAATCCCAGTGAATAAAAATAAAAGTGAATTAATTCAAGTGCAGTCTTCATGAAGCAACAACTCTTCCTACCTTTTTGTAGAAACATTGTTGAAAGCTGGATTTGATCAATTCATCGTATTTAATATTTTCTAACTCTTAAAGCATTTGATGAGATCACGAAATGATTACGTAGAAGATTAAGCCTCCAAGAGCCATTTCATCATCTCAGTTGGTAAATGTGACAACATAAACATTTTCCATATATTCACAAAGGAGCATTAATAATTCAGTCAACTGAGAAACATTTTGCATTACTTTCTTCACGGCATTGACACAACAAGAGTTTTGTATGTTCTATACAGGGAATTTTCTTCAGAAGATTCTCTTTAGTGTTTTGTTGTTCATTGAATATGCCTTTGTCTGACTAAGAATGTGTTTCATTGTACAGTGTATTGAATAAAATATGTGCAAAATAACACAATTCCTTTTGTATATCACAGGAACAATTTGATTATTACTGTAACTATATTATTAAGACTAATTAATCCCCCAATGTCTTTGATCTTGCTCACCAATCATCTGACAAGCAAATTGTACTTTCTACTTCAAGGCAGCAAAGAGCGTTGCAGATCCTCCCAAATGACTCAGTGGAATCCAATTAAAGCGTTTGACCAAGTATGGGTCTATGTGAACCCTTGATCCAAGAGAAGTTGTGATTCCTGCCTGCAGTGTGGGAAACCATGGGAGTAAATATCAAATAAAACATTCATAAGTTCTCTGCAATAAGCTAAGAAATGTCAGTTGTGAAGTTCAGTCTATTCTGACCAATAGTTTGTTAGTGTTTCCTCCTCTGATTTTCATTTGGAGACAGTGGGTTGTACTGATGTGCAACGCATCAACAAATATCTCAGTGACTTGTTCATTCTCCTAGATAGAGAATGTAGGCAAGTTATCAAAGCATGAGAGCCGTTTCTGACAAGCACCATCCTCTTCCTATTCAACGCATCCCAACACTACATCAATCCACAGGATTTTTCCCTTCACTATTTGGACGGCAAATGGCCAGAGTAAATCATTTATTTGGAAACAGCCTGCACCAACAACAATCCACCCAGGCCCCATCCCTATAACCCCATGTATTTATCTTGCTAACCGCTCTGACACAAGGGGCAATTTAGCACAGCCAGTGAACCTAACCCTCACATCTTTGGAGCGTGGGAGGAAATTGGAGCACCCAAAGGAAACCCATGTGGAAATGAGGACAATATGCAAACTCCACACTGTCACCCAAGATTGGAATTGAACCTGGGTCCCTGGTGAGCCAGCAATGCTAACCACTGTGCCGCCCAAGCAATGATAATAAAAATTAGTCTTTGTGTTAACCCTCTGGAGCCATTGGGACTTTCATTTGATATCTTCAATGAACTATTTAGACACTTTAATTGTTTGAATATACTACAACATGGAAGTATTCAAGCATATTGCTATTACAAAACCTTTCAAACAGGGGTTCGTTTTCATTTTATTTGATGTTTTTCTCAGTATTACTGGCTTTTCATCAGCTTGTTTCAGTGGGTAGAACTCTTGGCTAAGTGGGCTGATTTCAAGTTGCATTCCAGAAATTGAACATGTAATCTTGGCTGATAATCCAGGACTTTTGAAGTATGCTTTTCAATGAGGCGTTAAATGTGAGCTTCCCCTGCCCAAGCCACGGTACTGAAATGGCTCTTAAAGTCACAAGTGATATGTTAGTTGACTATAATATGGAAGACTGTCCTTCCTCTTATCCTTCTCCTTATATCTGCAACCCATGACATGGTTCACCAACAGTTCTTCACCATCATCCAGCCAGATGGAACTGTAATTGCATGGTTCCATTCTTACCTAATATTATCTGCAATGGCTTCTCATTCCATTCCCACACCGCTACCTCCTGTGTTTCTCGTTTACACTTTGACCATCAGCAACGTTATCTGAAAACGGCATCAACTTGCATATGAATGCTGATGACACACTGCAACAACAGCTTTCTCAATTCCTCCACTGACTGCTTACCCACCGCCCAGTACATGATGGCCAAACATCTATTCCTTTTAAGTATTGGGAAAACTGAAGGCATTGGGGTAGATTTTCATGTATTTAGAGAGACTCCTTGGAGGAGTGAAAATAATAGCTAGGACCCATTTTGGGAATTCATGATCGCATTGCCAAGTTTTCTGATTTTCAGGAATGCCTTTAAGGCTGTGGGCTGAATCAGGTCATAAGCCCATGCTCCTGACCAAGTCTCATTATGCATTCTTGGTTGAGAGCCCAGACACTCATTCGAGTACCTGAGCCCCAGAAACAACATTACTTGATTGACAGCTCCAGCTGTGTGATCTCTGTGGTATATTGCGCAATGTTCATTTATACAGGGTAAAGAGGTTCAACTGCTTGCAGTTTCAGCTGTCAATCCTTTGAAAGGTTTGGATGATTGAACCTTTTTGTGGCCTGTGGCAGAATGCGACTTTTTTAAGATAGTGCAAAGTTAGCAATATTATTATAGTGTTAGCAATTTATATATCCAATTGTCACCAGAGGGTTCATTGGTTCCTTATGGTCTAGAAAGGGTGAATTGACACAGAGGGGCATGAGGGGCCAATGGAGGGGCAATAAGGGTGGGCAGAGAGCATGAAGTGGCATGAATGGTCCTGGGGAGTTGTATGTGGGGGTGAGAGGGTGGCGAATTGAGGGCTGGATGGCCTTAGGTTTTTCATTATAACTGGAACAAAGTCCCACAGCACCAAAGTGGCCCTTTTAAACAGCCCACCTGACACTTGGCTGCCCCTGCTGATGCCTCCAAACATTTTTCTTAGTCAGCTGGCCCAACTGCAGCTTACATCCATCTCTCCACCCCAACACACAATGAAGATTCCATCTACTGAGATGGGTGGGTCAAGCTGAGAAGTTTTCTAATCCCCCACTCCCTGTCTAGGGAATAAATATCCAGTCCATCATCTTTGGTCCCTGCTACAATCTCGAATCCTTAGCTTCAGCTCTCTCCCGAACAACTGTCCAAGATTGAACCACAGTTTTCAACCTTGATGTTATCTCATCCTTCCCTGCTTCTGTAATCTTCATATGGGAGTGCCAGTGTTGGATTGGGGTAAACACAGTAAGAAGTCTCACAACACCAGGATAAAGTCCAGCAGATTTATTTGGTAGCACAAGCCATTAGCGTTTGGAGTGCTGCTCCTTCGTCAGGTAAGTGGGAGTTCACAAACAGGGCATATAAAGACACAAACTCAATTTACAAAATAATGATTGGAATGCAAGTCTTTACAGGTAGTCAAGTCTTAAAGGTACAGACAATGTGAGTGGAGAGAGGGTTAAGCACAGGTTAAAGAGATGTGTATTGTCTCCAGACAGGACAGTTAGTGAGATTTTGCAAGCCCAGGCAAGTTGTGGGGGTTACAGATAGTGTGACACGAACCCAAGATCCCGGTTGAGTCCGTCCTCATGTGTGCGGAAATTGGCTATCAGTCTCTGCTCAGTGACTCTGCGCTGTCATGTGTTGTGAAGGCCG
Source organism: Carcharhinus amblyrhynchos (assembly GCF_965287045.1). Taxonomy (NCBI): domain Eukaryota; kingdom Metazoa; phylum Chordata; class Chondrichthyes; order Carcharhiniformes; family Carcharhinidae; genus Carcharhinus; species Carcharhinus amblyrhynchos. The sequence continues at coordinate 56,839,099 of NC_137333.1, forward strand.
CCTTGGGGAATGCTTACCCAAAGATCATAGGCTGAATGCCTGTGACCACTGAAGTGTTCCCCAACAGGAAGAGAACACTCTTGCCTGGTGATTGTCGAGCGGTGTTCATTAATCCATTGTCATAGCGTCTGCATGGTCTCCCCAATGTACCATGCCTTGGGACATCCTTTCCTGCAGCATATCAGGTGGACAATGTTGGCCGAGTTGCAACAGTATGTGCCATATATCTGGTGGATGATGTTCTCACGTGAGATGATGACATTCGTGTCAATGATCCGGCATGTCTTGCAGAGGTTGCTGTGGAGGGTTGTGTGGTGTCATGGTCACTGTTCTCCTGAAGGCTGGGTAGTTTGCTGCGGACAGTGGTCTGTTTGAGGTTGTGCAATTGTATGAAGACAAGAAGTGGGAGTGTGGATATGGCCATGGCGAGATGTACATTGATGACAATGACTTGGAGACCAAATCCACACCTCAGTACGCCAACATCTTCATGCACAAGTTTGTATAAGACTTCTTCATTGCTCAGGACCTTCAACTGATGCTATACACTAGATACATCGATGACATTTTCTTCCTTTGGACTTGTGGTGAACAACCACTGAAACAACTATATGTTGACATCAACAAGTTCCATCCGACTTTCAGACTCACCATGGACTACTCTCCGGAATTGGTTGCATTCTTGGACACACTCATCTCCATCAAGGACAGTCACCTTAGCACTTCACTGTACCACAAGCCCATGGATAACCTCACAATGCTCCACTTCTCCAGCTTCCATCCTTCCATGCTGAAGAAGCCATCTCCTACGGACAAGTCCTCTATATACACAGGATCTGCTCAGATGAAGAGCATAGCAACAGACGCTGAAAGATGCCCTCATAAGAACAGGATATGGCACTCGATTCATCAATCAACTGTTCAGATATGCAACAGAGAAAAACCACACCGACCTCTTCAAAAGACAAACACAGGACACGGCGGACACAGTACCCTGCATCATCCAGTACTTCCCCGGAGCGGAGAAACGATGACATCTTCTCCAGAGACTTCAATATGTCGTTGATGAAAACGAACATTTCCCCAAGGCCATCCCCACCCCCTTACTTCTTGCCTTCAAACAACTGCACAACCTCAAACAGACAATTGTCTGCAGTGAACTACCCAGCCTTCAGGAGAACAGTGGCCACGACACCACACAACCCTGCCACAGCAACCTCTGCAAAATGTGCCAGGTCATCACAGTTGCCATTATCTCACATGAGAACACCATCCACCAGGTACACGGTACATACTCTTGCAACTCGGCCAACGTTGTCTACCTAATACACTGCAGGAAAAATGTCCCGAGGCATGGTACATTGGGGAGACCATGCAGATGCTACGACAACGGATGAATGAACACTGCTCGACAATCACCAGGCAAGAGTGTCCTCTTCCTGTTGGGGAACACTTCAGTGGTCATGGGCATTCGGCTTCTGATTTTTGGGTAAGCAAAACATGACAACACAGAGTTGCTGAACAGAGACTGATAGCCAATTTCCGCACACATGAGGACAGACTCAACCGGGATCTTGGGTTCATGTCACACTATCTGTAACCCCCACAACTTGCCTGGGCTTGCAAAATCTCACTAACTGTCCTGGCTGGAGACAATACACATCTCTTTAACCTGCGCTTAACCCTCTCTCCACTCACATTGTCTGTACCTTTAAGACTTGATTACCTGTAAAGATTCACACTTCAACCATTATTTTGTAAATTGAGTTTGTGTCTTTATATGCCTTGTTTGTGAACAGAACTCCCACTTAACTGACAAAGAAGCAGCACTCCGAAAGCTAGTGGCTTTTGCTACCAAATAAACCTGTTGGAGTTTAACCTGGTGTGTGAGACTTCTTACTCTGTAATCTTCTGCAGCTAATAATTGCAAGAACATAAGAAATAGGAGTAGAAGTAGACCACTTGGCCCCTCGAGCCTGTTCCATGATTCAAAACGTTCATGGCTGATCTTGGGCTAAAATTACATTTTTCCACCTGCTCCCTGGAGTTTAGAAGAGTGAGAGGTGATCTCATTAAAACCTAGGGTGAATTTCCTGGGAGACCAAAATCTGTCTGCATTAATCTTAAATATATTCAAAGTTGCAGAATCCACAACCCATGGTGGCAGAGTGGTTAGCACTGCTGCCTCACAATGCCAGGGACCTGGGTTCGATTCTGGCTTGGATCACTGTATGTCTGGAGTCTGCATGTTCTCCCCATGTTTGTGGGGTTTCTTCCAGGTGTTCCGGTTTTCTCCCACACTCCAAAATATGTGCTGGTTAGATGAATTGGTGGTGCCAAATTTTCCCTCAATGTACTCAAACAGGTACTGGTGTGTGGTGACTAGGGATTTCCACAGTAACTTCCTTGCAGTATTAATGTAAGCCTACTCGTGATACTAATAAATCAAATCAATCCTCTGTCATGGAGAATTCCAAAGATTCATACTTTTTAAATGACATTATTTCTCATAATCTCAGTCCAAATGATTAGCCCCATAACCTGATATTGTGCCCCTGTATTTTAGATTCCCCAACCAATGGAAACAATCTCTCGGCATTCACCCTAAGTTTCAGTGAGATCACCTCTCATTCTTCTAAACTCCAGAGAACAAAAGGTTCATTTACTCAGCCTCTCATCATGGGGCAACCCCATTATCCCAGGGATCAATTTAGTCAACTTTTGCTGTATCGTCTCCAATGAAAATATATTCTCTCTTAAATGTGAAGACCAAAACTTCACACAGTTTCACCAAAACTCTGTACAACTGTGGCAAGATGTGTTTTTCTCTTGTATGTGTTCCAATCTCCTTATAGTAAAGGCAATATATCATTTACCTTCCAAATTGCTTGCTATATATGCTAATTTTCTCAGTTCCTTTTATGAGAACACTCAAATCTCCAAGACATTTACACCCTTCCAATGTTGACCTCTTCAGCTTCCGGAACTTGTGACTTGTCTCCAGCTGCCTAGGCCACATACTCCTGGAATTCCTTCCTAAAACATTCACATGTCTACTTCGCTTTCCTCCTTTAAGACCAACAGGTTAAATTTTCCAGTCCTGTTCACTGCAGGAATCATCATGGGCAAGGTGGAAAATTTGACAGGTTCATTGACCTTGAACTGGAATTTCCAGTCTCGGGGCAGGTGAGCGGGAGAGGATCCTTTGACCAAGCATCTGTGCATCCACCCAAATATCACTTCATGTGACTCAGTACCTAATTGTTGCTTCCACAACTCTTCTGAGAAGCACCTTGGAATGTTTTATTATAAAAAGATGTGATATCAATGCAAGTTTTTGTTGATGTTCCAGTGGTTGACATGAACATGAAAAGCAAAGATCCTCCCTGGGGTCTGAGGCAATATCCCTCCCTCAACCAATTCTAATCCCATCACAGACACAACACAAGCTTTTTTAAATTTTCACAGGATGTGGATGCCACTGGCTGGACCAGCATTTTTATTGCCCATCCCTATTTGCCCTTGAAAAGATTGTGGTGAGCCACCTTCTTGAACTGTTGCTATCCATGTAGTATTGGTATACCCACAATGCTGTGCAGGAGGGAGTTCCAGGATTTTAATGCAGTGACAATGAAGGAACAGTGATACATTTCCAAGTCAAAATGGCGAGTGACTTGGATGGGAACTTGCAGGTAGTAGTGTTCCCATGTATCTGCTACCCTGATCCTTCTAGATGATAGAGACCATGAATTTGCAAGGTGTTGTCAAATGAGCCTTGGTGAATTGCTGCAGTGCATTTTGTAGATGCAACACACTGCTGCCACCGTGTGTCAATGGTAGAGGGAGAGGATGTTGAAGGTCCAGGATGGGGTGCCAGTCAAGCAGACTGCAGTGTCTTGGATGATGTTGTGCTTAGTTTTGATGGAGATGCACTCATCCAGGCAAATGGAGAGTATTCCATCACACTTCCTAGTTTGTGCCTTGTAGATGGTGGACAGGTTTTGGGGAGTCAGTAGGTGAATTACTCAGCACAGAATTCTTAGCCTTTGACCTGCTCTTTGGCCACAATATTTATTTTACTGGTCCACTTCAGAATTCTGGCCAATGATAACTCCTAGGATGTTGCTCATGGGGGATTTAGTGATGGTAATGCCATTGAGTTTCAAGGGGACTTAGTTCCATTCTCTCTTGTGGGCGATGGTCATTGCCTGGCAATTATGTGACATAAATCTTACTGGCCACTTATCAACTGCTGAATGTTGTCCAGATCTTGCTGCACATGGGCACGGATATCTTCCAGTATCAATGGAGTCATGAATGGTCCCAAATATTATGCAATCATCAACGAATACCCTGACTTTGACCTTGTGATGGAGGAAAGGTCATTAATGAAGCAGCCGTAGATGGTTTGGCCTAGGACACTACCTGGGACAACTCTGGCTGTGATGTCCTGAGACTGAGAAAATTGACCTCCAACTACAACTATCTTCCTTTGTGCTCGGTATGACACCATCTGGTGAAGTATTTTCCCCTTGGTTCCCACTGACTCCAGTTTTGCCAGTGCTCGTTGATGATACGTATGATCAAATGGTGCCTTGATGTCAAGGACAGTTACTCTCACCTCACCTTATCTCCACTAGGCACCTACAGTGGGCAAATGTTGCCAACTTGTACTTATGAATGTAAAGCTCATCCCAAGTTGAGACATCAAGCAGATTCAATCTGCTGTTTACACCTTGTTAAAGTGCAATTGCCATAATGATAAGAGTCTGGATGTAATTGCTAACAGTTAGGAGAGATAGTTGCTAAGTGACTTTCTGTTTTTCTAAATACATAGATTGGATTTGCTGCCCACTGTGTAAAGCAGACTTAGTGCATTAACATCAACACACCTGTTTAAAGCAATAATGAAGCTCTCAACAAACATCAATGCTGATAGAGGGTGAGATACAACCACATTCCTTGGATGGATGATAGCTGTATACCCCATATACTTTCTATAAGATGAACCAGCCACTTGGTCATAGCCTCCTCAGCATCTATACCTTTGCTCCAAGGACACCTGCAGGTGACATATTAAGTTGGCGGTCATTGATGCTGACAACTGGAAGACAGTTGTACACTACGATGGCCTCTGGTGGCTGACTGCTTGGGAAGCTATGGGAAGAGGTGAGCAGAAAGAACATATTCAGCTGGCTGAGAAGAGGGCTCAGAGAAAACAGAGGTCAGCAGATTGTGTGCCTTTTCAACCCGCTATCCTTCTCTACAGAAAATATGACAGAGACGGCCATTCCAGAGGGAGGCTCCTGAGCCACACCAGACGATGTTTAACATGGAATTGACCACCATGACATTAATCATCAACCTATGAGACGGAAGGATATTACAAAAGAATGAGCGTTTGTTGCACCAAACACAGATTAACTGCTCATTTATCTTTGTGTTAATTGTGATGTCCTGCTTGTCGGCATGAGAAAAATGCTTACAGCATTGAACAAAAACTGTCACTGTCCTTCAAAGTAATCAGTTAAGTACAAATCCCTTTTAAGATATTTGCAGGAAGTGATAATATATTATACGTGTTTGTCCTCATCTTTCTTTTTTTTTATTATTGGATAATGGTTTCAGATTCTAAACAAACATTTGAACACTAGGGCCCAAACTCTGGTGTGATTTCTGGGAACAAAATAGAAAATGCTAGAAAATCTCAGCAGGTCTGACAGCATTGGTGGAGCAGGATACAATTAATGTTTCGAGTCTGGATGATTCTTCATCAGAAATTCTGGTGATGGCTCATCCAGATTCAAAACATTAGCTCTGTTCTCTCTTCACAGATACTGTCAGACTTGCTGAGATTTTGTTTCAGATTTCAACATCCGCAGTAATTTGGTTTTACCTTTGTGGTTTCTGGTAAATTTGGGGTGCAGATCAAGGAGACTGTCATTATGGAGGTTGATTCAGCATTGAGGCCTAATCCTATCCTGTTGTTTCCTTCAAGATCAGAGCCCTCTCAAAGTAGTTGTATCAATGTTTCAGGAAGATTATTAAAGATAATAATGAGGAGGAAATATATTAGAATGTCAAAAACCACAAATCATGTCCTCATTGCACTGTGGTGATAAGTGAAACAATGTATATGTGGCACCAGTAATATGAGCAAAAATACTTTAGACCTGCAGTTTCATGACATTGAGGCATTATTGTTAAATTTACAGAAGGGTTTCATAGCATTTTGTTGTGCCACGCTAGAGTTTTCTTCCAAGAAACTGCCCGTTGCCCTTTCCAGTGGGAGATCTTATGAAGGAAGTGCCCTGCAAAATCTTACCCATGCAAAGAATTTACAGGCCACATGATCCATTTGAAAATCTCAATAGAAACCCTAAGTGATTGTGCTTCACCAGCTGTTGCATAAATTACCTCATCAAAGCACTCTGCCATGAAAATTCTCACCACACTCACTCTCAGTACCAGTGGCTTGTTTTGAACAGTCACAGGGAATCTAAGTAACATCTCTTAGGCTGCCATCCCAGCACATACTAGGTGGGTAACTGGCATGCTGGATAAAGAGCTGGAAATTTCGTACACTTTGGCATAACAGTTCGGCAGCATCATGATAGGGGTGTCCAGCTGCATTACATTACTGGATTTCCCAAAGTACAGGATGCAATTTAGCACTTGAATCTTTTAAAGTTAGTTCTTCAATGTTCTTAATAGAAAGGGATAGGATTTGCTGAATATCCAGATTGTGTGTGACCGAATGCAAAGGTTCTGCCATATCAATGCCAGATTTGCTGAAAAATTCTGTAATCTCTCTGAGTTGCCAGGGACATGAGGAGCCTTAAAGCGGAAGTTTTACTGCCTTGAAAAATCAGGACACATTATGCAATGTGCTTCACATTGTTGTGGCTTACAATGCCTGCATGTCTTTACCATCCTACAAAGTGTGTGCTAGGAGGTCTCTGAGGTGAAGCCTCCAGTTGCTTTGCAGACAGGGAAGCAAGGCCTGGAACATCAGAAGGACCGTCATTCTGAGGAGTTCTCAATAATAACAGCAAGAGGCATCAGAGCTCAACTTAGAAATTGAGCGCTCTCATCTGTCTTTCTTTGTCACCAGCCCCATTACTTCTCATCGCATGCCTTCAGATAAGTTCTAAATCCTTCAGCTCTGTACCCATCCGACAACATCTCATCACATCAAACCTTTTGGAGTTATGTGTGAATGTGCAGGTCAAAATAATATAAACGAATAACTGAATGAAATTTACTCTTCTTGTTTATTAAGAAGAGATGGTGATGTAGTTATCCAGAGGTTCAAGCTAATGCTTTGGGGATGTGAGTTCAAATCCCACCATGCTGGTGGGATTTAAAATCAATGAATTCATAAATTAGAAATTGGAAGCTCGTCTCAGTAATGGAAGCCTTGAAACTACCATTTTTATTATAAAAGCACATCTGGTTCACTAATGTCCTCTCAGGAAGAAAATCTGCCGTCCTTACCTGTTCTGGCCTACATGTGATTCCAGATCCACAGCAGTGTGGTTGTCTCTTAATTGCTCTCTGAAATGGCAAGTCACTCAATAGGATGAGCGTGAAAGCTGGTGTTGCCAGTCAACCCACATCCCATGAAAAATATGCAAAACCACCCTGTTCTTTTCCCAGATTCTGTTTCCCCTGGGTGACGTTGCATGCCTTTCTTTCTCACCAACAGGCAGAAATGCAGTTCTGATTCTGTTTCAGGGGAAACTTTACCACAAATAAAAATGGAATCCTTTTAAAATTTGTTCACAAGCGCGCAATTCATTGACATGGCCTTCATCACTATACCACTCACATGTGATATGGACCTGACAAAAGTGACAGGTGGATCTTAAAGATTCCTCCTTCTGAGTACATTATAAAACACTGAAACATGCCTTAAGATGGTATTATTTCAAGTGTCAGTTTGGAACTCATTTTTGCATTCTATTATACCATGTCTCCACTGATGTCTTTTCAGAGCCAAAAATCAGTGTTAATGGTTGCAACAGTTAAAAGACGTATATAGCAGATTTTACAGCAGGTTTACTAAGACCAGGATTTCTTGCTCCCATTCGGTATGGCGTATTTGGCGATGGGAGTGGAAAATATAGGGAGAAGTGCAAAGTCATGTTTAATTTTCAGGTGCTCAGGACAGAAGAATGTGAATGTGTTTCAAAGCTGTGAACAGCATTCGAGAAACACTGTTTGTGCGAGTTGAGATAAAAATACATCCTCATGTGAAATGATGCAGGATTAGCAAACACCATCTGATCATATTCTGAGAAGTGATGACAGCTTAGATATGTGTTTTATTACACAGTCAGACTTCTGCTCACTTTTAAATTGGCATTATCATATTCTCCCTCAGAAAAGTTGTTCAGTTAGCTATTTTCTTTCCATTTATAAATATGGGATAAAATTCATTGATATTAAGTACGCCACCTTATCATTGAAAAAAACATAATTGCATTTTTAAGTATGGTGCTATTGTGGCAAAGGCTTATAAACTCATCTGGAGTATTCCTTTTTTCAATTTATGAGTGTCACAAATAGGCTTACATTAACACTGCAATGAAGTTATTATGAAAATCCCCTAGTTGCCACATTCCGGTGTCTGTTCGGGTACACTGAAGGAAAATCTAGCCTGGCCAATGCACCTATCTAGCACATCTTTCAGACTGTGGGAGGAAACCGGAGCACCCAGAGGAAACCCATGCAGACATTAGGAGTGCATAAAGACTCCGCACAGACAATGACTGAGACCGGAATTGAACCCAGGTCCCTGGCAATGTGAGGCAGCTGTGTTAACCATGCCTACAGTAAACATTGAAGGCATACAGAGCAGCAATTCATAGTTGAATGCATACCAAGTTCTAAAAGAGGCTCAAAACTGCCTCAAAACTAAGCCTTTAACTGTAAAGGTGTTGAACAGCTGTTTCAGGTAGTGTCCCTGAAGACCCTGGCACCCCGAATGTTACACAAATCAGGTGCAGAACATTGCATCAGAGATGAGTGGGGGTCAACGGGTGCTATTCGGATTGGCGGATGGTGACTAGTGGAGTGCCCCAGGGGTCGGTGCTGGAGCCTCAGCTTTTTACCATTTATATAGATGATCTGGAGGAGGGAACCGAGTGTAGGGTGTCGAAATTTGCTGATGACACCAAGATTGGGGGAACGGCAAATTGTGCAGAGGGTGTGGAGAGTCTGCAGAAGGATCTAGATAGGCTGGGCGAATGGGCCAGGAAATGGCAAATGGAATTTAATGTTGGCAAGTGTGAGGTGGTCCACTTTGGTAGGAATAATGGTAGGAAGGACTATTACTTACGTGGCGAAAAACTGCAGCAGGCGACGGTGCAGAGGGACCTCGGGGTCCTTGTGCATGAGTCGCAAAAACCCAGCTTGCAGGTGCAGCAGGTGGTCAGGAAGGCGAATGGGATGCTGGCCTTCATAGCGAGGGGGATTGAATATAAAAGTAGGGAGGTCTTGCTGCGGCTGTATAGGGCATTGGTGAGGCCGCAGCTGGAGTACTGTGTGCAGTTTTGGGTGCCGCACCTGCGCAAAGATATTTTGGCCTTGGAGGGAGTGCAGAGGAGGTTTACTAGGCTGATACCGGAGTTGAGGGGGTTGAGCTATGAGGAGAGGCTGAATAAACTGGGCTTGTACTCGTCGGAGTTTAGAAGAATGAGGGGAGATCTCATTGAGACATATAAGATAAGAACATAAGAACATAGGAGCAGGAGTAGGCCGTCCAGCCCTTCGAGCCTGCCCCGCCATTCAATAAGATCATGGCTGATCTGTCGCTGCTCAGTTCCACTTTCCCACCCTCTCCCCATAACCCTTAATCCCCTCTCTTATCAAATACCCATCAACCCGCGTCTTAAAAATATTTAGCGAGGCAGCCTCCACCACTTCAACGGGCAGAGAATTCCAGAGATTCACCACCCTTTGAGTGAAGAAGTTCCTCCTCAACTCCGTTCTAAACTGCCCCCCTTTTATCTTGAGGCTGTGCCCCCTAGTCCTATTGTCTTTTTTGAGCGGGAAGAGTCTTTCCACCTCTATCCTATCCATCCCATTCATCATCTTATACGTCTCAATGAGATCTCCTCTCATTCTTCTAAACTCTAACGAGTACAAGCCCAGTTTATTCAGCCTCTCCTCATAGCTCAACCCCCTCAACTCCGGTATCAGCCTAGTAAACCTCCTCTGCACTCCCTCCAAGGCCAAAATATCTTTGCGCAGGTGCGGCGCCCAGAAATGCACACAGTACTCCAGTTGCGGCCTCACCAATGCCCTATACAGCTGCAGCAAGACCTCCCTACTTTTATATTCAATCCCCTTCGCTATGAAGGCCAGCATCCCATTCGCCTTCCTGACCACCTGCTGCACCTGCAAGCTGGGTTTTTGCGACTCATGCACAAGGACCCCGAGGTCCCTCTGCACCGTCGCCTGCTGCAGTTTTTCGCCTCGTAAGTAATAGTCCTTCCTACCATTCTTCCTACCAAAGTGGACCACCTCACACTTGCCAACATTAAATTCCATTTGCCATTTCCTGGCCCATTCGCCCAGCCTATCTAGATCCTTCTGCAGACTCTCCACACCCTCCGCACAATTTGCCGTTCCCCCAATCTTGGTGTCATCAGCAAATTTCGACACTCTACACTCGGTTCCCTCCTCCAGATCATCTATATAAATGGTAAAAAGCTGAGGCCCCAGCACCGACCCCTGGGGCACTCCACTAGTCACCGTCCGCCAATCCGATGATCCAATAAGATGATGAATGGGATGGATAGGATAGAGGTGGAGAGACTCTTCCCGCTCAAAAAAGACAGTAGGACTAGGGGGCACAGCCTCAAGATAAAGGGGGGTGGTTTAGAACGGAGTTGAGGAGGAACTTCTTCACTCAAAGGGTGGTGAATCTCTGGAATTCTCTGCCCGTTGAAGTGGTGGAGGCTGCCTCGCTAAATATTTTTAAGACGCGGGTTGATGGGTTTTTGTTAGGAGAGGGGATTAAGGGTTATGGGGAGAGGGCGGGAAAGTGGAACTGAGCAGCGACAGATCAGCCATGATCTTATTGAATGGCGGGGCAGGCTCGAAGGGCTAGATGGCCTACTCCTGCTCCTATTTCTTATGTTCTTATGAATCCATTTTGTTCCAAAACCAGGTGCAGCAGGAACCATTGCCAACCCCTTTAAGCATGAATATGGAGGGATTATTTAACAATGTGGGCAGCAGCTAAGCAACCTTAAAATCCATATCTATGGAACAAAAACAGAGAATGCTGGAAATGCCCAGCAGATGAGACAGCATGCAGAGAGAGAAATAGAGTTAATGGTCAGAATTTTCCCATGATCCTGCTGATGGGTTCAGTGGAGGGAGTGGGATGGTGGGCTGGGGGGGAGGGTGGCATGGAGAATTTAGCATAAGCCAAAAATCAATTTCACGCCAACATGAATTTCCAGTGAGTTCTTTCACTGATGTCTACCATGATAACTGGGAAACCCACTGGAGGAGGCTGATGTAAAACTGATTTGTGTCCCACGGATAGGATGCAGATGAAGGCCCTATTCCTAATTCTCCACGATGTCAGCAGGAAAACACACCAGTGCAAAACATATCTGCAACTACATGGCATGCAGAAGTTGGATTCAACTGAACAATAGCTGGGGCTACCAGTACGTGAAGGGAGCCACCAGCAACCTTGGGCCCTTGAACACCACAGCAGCAGCAGGCCGGGGGGGGGGGGGGGGTGGGGGGCGCATTTATAGGTGGGTCTTCCAGCTTCAGTGTCATTGAGGAGGTCCATTTGCCAGCCTCAGACTGTTCCTGGAGATCCATCTTCTTTTTCAGGGGTCGATGTTTTTTCTTCATAGTGGGTCAGTAATATTGGGCACCTTTTCAATATGGCGCCTGCATATGACAATGGGACTTCCACCGTCATTCCCAGGCCAACGCAAAATGTAGCACCAAACCTCTGGGCGCATAATTCATGAGGTCGGTATCAAAAGGCATGGTGTTGTTTCCTGCCATCCTCCGCAGTGAGAAATACCTCATGTTCCCACCCCCTCAGCAGGACTTAGTCAGCAGGATGGAAGAATTCTGCCCAATGTTTCAGGTCAGTGACTTTCCGTCAGAACTGCTTCTCTCTCCGTGCATGTTTCCTGAATTCCAAATATTTCCAACATTCCCTGTTTTTATTTTAGATTTTCAGCATCTGCAGGACTCTGCTTTTGATCCATATGCTTGGACAGGAGAGTAAGTAAGCCATGAGATAGTGCTCAAGAACAGGAACAGTTGCTATCACTCCTCCATCTGAAATCTAAGACCTCTAATCAGGTATCAAATTGATAGTTTTTGATCCATCTCTCAGTGCTACACAACAAGGTCTTTTTACATTAAGTGATTAGGGGAGCCCACTAAAATTTCCATTTAAATCAATATTGTTGCAAAACATTTCACCAGTGCAATGTTAAACCTTTAAAATGTGTGAAATCTAGAGCAGCATATTCTAAACTAGAATTACAAAGCATTTGATTTTTTGACTGTAGATTTTGACTGATTTTTTTTTATACTGTAGAATAAACTTTCCCAGAAAAAAAAGGTTAACTTTCTGCAATGTCTACAGAGAGTATTCAAGGATGTATAAACTTTTTAGTATGTTGATAAGTCCCATTTTGATTTGGGTTGAATTTTACTGGTGGAATTTTAGCCATGGTCAACTGCATTCAAAGGTCGTGGCTGCCAAGGAATTCATTGCTGCCAAATGTGCTTGTTTCCATACTTTAAAGATTTCTGTTTATTCAGTGCAATTAAACTGATGCCCTCAAAAGCAAAATGATTTCCTTTTTTGTGTAAAAAGCTTTTCATGAATTTATTGTTTTCCTCACTGACAAAATGCATTTATTCTCTACCTGCAGTTCCAGGGGTTCATCCTGAAAATAAGAGCTAAGTAGTAGCTCTTTGTTTAAATTGGGCTGAAGAAATTAGTTACAATTAATAGCGTCAAACATTGCAGAAAAAGACCCTTTAGCCCACTGTGTCTGCGGCAGCCATCAAGCACCTATCTATTCTAATCCCACTTGGTCTGTAGCCTTGCACGATACGGTGTTTCAATTGCTCATCTAAATGCTTCTTGAACATTGTCCCACTCTATCGTCCTTCCAGGCAGTGTGTTCCAAATTCCCATAGCTTTTTCTCAAATCCCCTCTAAATCTCCCACCTATTACCTTAAATCTATGTACCCTGGTTATTGACCTATCTACTAAGGGGAAAAGTTATTCCCTGTTGATCCTATCTATAGTCCTTCATAGTTTTGTACAGCTCAATCAAGTCCTCCCTCAGTTTTCTCTGCTACAAAGGGAACTACCCCAGACTAATTGACCTCCCTTCATAACTGAAACATTCCAACCCAGGCAACATGGTGATGCATCTCCCCTGCACCCTTTCTAGTGCAATCACATCTTTCCTATAGTGTGGGGACCATAACTTCACACAATGCTCTTGCAGTGGTCTTACAAGCATTTTATACAGCTCCATCATGGAATCATAGAATCGCTACAGTGCAGAAGAAGGCCATTTGGCCTATCGAGCCTGTAACAACAACAACCCCACCCAGGCCCCATCCCCGCTCTTGTGCCTCAACTAATGAAGACAAGTAGCCCGCGTGCTTTTTTAACCACTGGATAAAAGCAAATTACTGCAGATGCTGGCAATGGAAACCAAAAGAGAAAATGCTGGAAAATTTCAGCAGGTCTGGCAGCATCTGTAAGGAGAGAAAAGAGCTGATGTTTCGAGTCCCGATGACCCTTTGAATCCTCAAATCTTCAAATCCTTATAATCCTTTTAATGGCCAATCAACCGAGGCTGGCAACACTTCAACATCAAAGGGATTGTGCTATTGCTCCCTAACTGATCGTGCTTTCCTTATCAATTTTCCTACACTTGCTACCAAGATTGGATGCAAGAGGAGCAATAGTAGCAAGGGCAGATACCAGAAGAAGATTCATGATCAGATAAATTGGAATCATTTTATATTTTTAATTTGAAATCAAACGGTTGTTAATTTGTTGTTGATAACAGTGCTTATAGCCTGTTTTAAGATCCAAATATAACCCTTTCCTGGAACTCTCTCCCTGACAGAATTGTGGGTGCATGGACACCACCTGGATTTCAGCAGCTCAAGAAGATGACTTCTTGAACTGCCTTCTCAAGGACAGTTAGAGAAGGGCAATACATGTTGGCCTAGACAGTGACGCTCACATCCCAAGAATGAATTTTAAAAAATGTCTGCAGTTAACTGCACAGGGATGCAGGTCAGAACTCATGCTCAGATTGCTAGGACCAAATTCATAAGAAGTTGAAATGAGGAAAATTTACATAACTTGAGGTTAAGGGGAACTCTAGGAAAACCCGCAACGTGAAAGACAATTCTTGATTTAAACGTTTCTAGGTGGGAAAGGAAAAGATTGGAGGGACATCCTCGGGAGCTGTGAATTATTTTAGACTCATTCCAGGAGAACTGAATGTTCACTTAAAGGACAGTGTAACATTCACCTGATAGTGGGGTTTTTCAGTTGTGCTGAAATTTATTTTCCATAGCTTAAAGTACAAGTTGCCTAAAAAATATTGTTTAGTCAATAGGGCTTTTACTCTGGTTTTGGCAAATGTCTTAAAATGTGAAATCTTGTTGTGTTCTCCACTGCTTGATTTATCGAACTATGGTATTTGTGAATGTTATCATCTCTTCCTGTGAAGTATTTTATCCAAGCTAATGGGCCCTATTTTAACATTCTGATTTTAAGCACTAGGCAGACTTGAAACTGTGAGTGTTTCAGATTCAACTTTTAGAGGCACCCCCATCCACACTCTGCCTGCAAAAATATCAGTGAGTCCGAATCACACTGCACAAACCTGTGGGCAGGGCTAAATGCACCCAAAACCATGCAGCTTTGATCGGCTTCCAACTGTGCATGAGCAGATAAAAAAAATGATAGAATTCTGCTCCCCTGCCACCCCCCTCCCGGACCCCCATAGACATTGTCCCATCCCCCCCAACATTACTCACCCCCTTATCCCCCACACCCCGGCCACCCAGACTGATCATGGGCCCCTCCCTCCTGCTGATCTTGGGCAGAGTGACAGTGGACCCCCCTTCACCCCTGCTGATCTCAGGCAGAGTGCTCCACCCTCTCCCTTCCCTCCCCACTGATCACAGGTAGAGTGGCAGTGGACCCCTTAACCTCCACTGATATCAGAGAGCGTGGCAGCAGACTCACTTACCACCCCACCGATCGTAAGCAGAGTGGCAGTGGACCCCCTTTCACTGCCACTCATCATAGACTGTGTGGCAGCGGATCCCCCCTTTCCCCCATTGATCTCAAGCAGAGTGGCAGTGGATCCACCTTCTCCCCACCCTTTCCCCCACCAATCTCAAGCAGAGAGCCATCAGAAGCTAGGCACCTACCTTCACACTAACCCTCACTGATGGGGCACCTGAATCAGATGTATATGGAGCATGTCTGTTTCCCACCGATTCCGGATGGACAAACACGGTGGTAAAGGGAGAAGTATCAGTAAAGTTGGGCGTACAGCCCATTAAGTCAATTTAAATGCGTGCAAATGCATTTAAATGACCATCGTGCCTGATTGTGGCCATTTTCGATCCTTGGTAAAGGGCAAACGGGTGCGGAGGCGGGCCTGGATCGTGCTACTTACTTCATGGACGACTTTAACAAGTTTTCACGCCCAAAAACAGGTGCAGTGCAATGGTAAAATCAGGCCCAATGTGTCCATGTGGTATTTTTCAAGCTGAGCCAGGTATTTCTTTTTATCTGGCCCCTTTTTATCTGCTCATCTTTTGCATATGATGGGGTATTGTTGTGTTGCCAGATTTGAACAGAAACCCTGAACATTAATCTCACTCAAAATTATGGTAGCGATATTCTTGCCATACATGCCTGGCACTGAACGCGTTAGAGCAGTGCAGGGACAGAGAATCGCAGGTGAGTGTTTCAGCACATTCTGCACCAGCACAAAACTTTGTCAGTATCTTCCAACCCTACACTTCAAGATGTAATCTGCTTCCCACCCAGTAAGTTCATGGCTGGATTTTCCCTGCTCCTGGGATATTTTGACCTTTGGTCACAACTGGAATCCCGTGTGAATCACTAGTGGTCTCTGCAAGTGGAGACCAGGTGTGATGGCCACAGCGGGTTGGCTTAGAGGCCATTCAGTTCCTTGGTGTTTGGGGACATGACTGGGCATTGCCCATTTGGCAGTGCCAAGGAGGCTGGGGCATGAGGGGAGTGGAGCTTGAGGGGGCTGTGATATCGGGGTGCTGGGGCATGAGGGAGTTTCAAAGGTAGGGCATGAAGTGGAAGGGGTTTATGAGGGGGGCATGAAGTGAGGGTCATGAAGCGAGGGTCATGAAGGGGGTTGGAGCATGAAGGAGGGTCATGAAGGGAGTTCGTGAGGGAGGTGGGGAATGGGGGGTCTGGGACATGAGGGGAATTTTATTAAGTGGGGGTTATGAAAGAGGGTCGTAAAAAGGGTCATGAAGAAGGACCCACTGGAAAAGCCCCAATGCCCTGATGCCACTGACCTTTGTTGGAGAGGAAGCTGGGTAAACATCCCTTCAATGACTACAAAGGTCCCTGATTTCTGTATGGGTAGGAAGGGGGGGGGTCTCAATTTCAATTAAGTTTGGGCCCTTCTTTGAAAATGGTGCCTGATCTCTGTGAAGCCAGGCTTACTGGCATGTTTAGGCCGTGTCCCTCTCAGAAAAACTCACAACTTTCCCAAAAAATGACTAAATTTTGGAAAATTGCGATCAGTGCACGTATGTTTCACCCTGGTTTTCTCAGCCAAAATGACAATTAGGGCAGGATTCTCCGGCCACATGCACCCCAAGACTAGGAATTCCCGGCTGAACTCAATGAACCTTTGAACTCGTCAAATTTTCTATCCCACCTGCTATTATTCCTGCCACAAGAAAGACGGGAGAATTTCAGCCTCAGTCATTTTTTGGGAAAATTCCACCCTATATATCACAAAATCTTTTTGCATTGATTATAATCCCTTTCAAATTCATCTTTACAGCTAACTCTTAAAGAATTGATCAGTGGTGCCTCTTTGCCAGAACAGAAAGAAATCCCACAACACCAGCTTAAAGTCCAAACAGGTTTATTTGTAGCAAAAGCTGCAAGCTTTCGGGACAGGCTGTCCCTTCGTCAGGTGACTCCCAGGTCAGGTGACGAAGAGACAGCCTGTCCCAAAAGCTTGCAGCTTTTGCTACAAATAAACCTGTTTGGACTTTAAGCTGGTGTTGCGGGATTTCTTTCTGTTTTACCCCAGTCTAATGCCAGCATCTACACATGCCTTTTTGTCATCCAGATTACTTTAAGGAGCTGATTACAGCACCATATTTCTAATAATTTGATGTTTTATTTATTGCTAATACTCAATGTACAGCAATGCTTCCCAACCTTATGTATGTCATGGCACACTCTATACTGTAAAAAGAAATTGAGGCATAGGTTCTATTTTCTCTGTCTCCTTTCCTAACTGGGAGCTTGTTTTAACCTCTCCCTGTCTCTCCTGCTTCTTTCAGGGTTTTTGCACCCTTTATGAATTTGTGCTTTTTGTGGGTGCGCATGGGACTTTTTGTCTTCAGCTCAAAGTCCCATTGGTACATGGGCCCAACCAACATAAAAATCTAAACCATGCTGTTTCCCATTTACTGCGTGCACGGGAGGCCCAAGATTTTTCAGGTCTTGGAGGTGCCAACCTTAGAGGTGGAGATGAAGATTAGTGTTAGTTTAATTGCATGAATTTTGAATCATGTTGAATCTTTTTTTTGCCACACACTTGGGGGTGCTTCACAGCACATCTGTGTGCCACGGCACATTGGTTGGGAATTACTGCTCTACACCATGCAGGAGGGTAACCTTTATTAACAATTATTATTAAAAATGCTTTACTTCATGTTTACTTCTGTCCATCCTGATGGCATTTAAATTTGTGGAAGCTTATTTTTATTATCCCAGTGGATTTTCAGTGGTCCAAAGCTCGCAACAAAATTAAACATTTTTCATTTTGTCAAAATGCTCTGTAATTTGTTACCATTGCGCACTTGCATAACTTACGTGTTCTCAATTGGCTCCCAATTCTCCCACATTCTGTCTGACAGTAGTTTCTGCTTCATTATTGCCAATGAAATGTTCATCAATGGCTTGCTGTAGATTATTGACTTGTCTTCCTGCAAAGCTGGTTCAATTGAAGTTCATCTGTATCAATATCACATTGTGTGTCCCTGTTTGCCTATTAAAAGGATTATCCGAGCAGTAGGAGGATTCTGTCCTGAGCGGGAAAACAAAAATGAAAGGAACAGTTTTACTCTGCAAAAGCCTTCTTCTGGATATGAATCGCTGCCAATCAGAGCAAAGTTAGCAAGAGTCATTGTGAATGTGTAGTCCACACCATCCCGGCTCTCAGAGACTGGATCATGTCATGAGGATTAAAATATTCAAAACTGAGGACAGAGTGGAATTCGGTTTTGAATCTCTGCTCTTCTGCAGCTTTACTGCGCAACTTTAGCAGAGGACATCTCTCTCTTGTGCTAAATTGATCACCAACCATAACAGAGAATTTTATGACTAAGAGTTGATTGTAGGCTGAATAGCTGTTGTTCCCTAAAAAAACAATTAGTGATCTTGATAAATTCAAAGTCTGGTAGGAAGAGAGAGCTCCATAATACACTCGGGTGCAACCAGCACAGTAACGGTGACAAATTGCATCAAATTTGGTTCATTGATTTTTTTTAAGTCTGACACAGCAACACTGAGATAGAATAGAGTCAGTAAAAGACCAGAAATAATTTACCATCAAAAGAAGCTGTTGCTTTCACTCAAATTAAATCCAACAGGATGAAAAAATGGCTTTCTGCTGAGATTCGTTATTATCTATTCAGGTGCGGTTGAGATGGTAACTTCAACAGAGACAAAACAGTGTTTTATAAATAAAAACAGAAAATGCTGGATTAACACAACCGGTCTGGTAGTATCCGTGGAGAGAGAAACAGAATTAAGGTTTTGAGTCTACTGACCCTTCTACAGAACTGAAAAGAGGTAGAAATTATATACTGGATGAAGTGGATAGAGTAGAATGGTACGTCAGTGATGAATTGGAGGTAAAGAAAGATTGACAAAGTCATCATGGAACATGCGACAGAGGGACTGCTAATGGTGCCATTACAGACTGAAGAATGTTAATAGTGGTAAAGGTAGGCTAGCAGAAAGTGCTAATAGGAAATAGGAGTCAGTGGAAGCAAAACCGAACAACAAGGGACAGTGACCGCATGGGGGAGGAGGGGGAGCGTGCTTGTGTTGGGACAGCCAGGGGAACCAAAAACAGAAAGCAAAAGGGGGCAATCAACAAGGATCAGAAAGTTTGCAACCTAAAATTGTTGAACTCAATATTGAGACCAAAAAGCTATAATGTGACGAGTCAGGAGGAGGTATAGTTCTTCCAGTTTATGTTCACTGGAGCATTACAACAGGCCAAGGACAGACATGTAGGCATGAGAGCAATTTGAAAAGTCAAGTGGCCGGAAGGTTGGAATTATGCTTGCAGATGGAGCTTCCAATTTCCTCCCTTCTCCTGTCAGTTTCTCAGGCTTGTCCCAACACTATCTACCCCTCCCCCTTGTGACCACTTGTTGTTCAGTTTTGCTCCCACTGAGCACTGCCTTTATTCCTATTAACAAATTCTGCTATCCTACCTTCGCCAATATTAACATTCTTCAGCCTCTACCATTATTACAGTCCCTTTGTCTCATGTAAGTGACATCTTTGTCAATCTTGCCTTAGCTCCCACTTATCACTGACTTTCCATTCTGCCCACCCTCCTCTCCAAGTATATCACTTTTCAATCCCTTTTCAATTCTGTAGAAAGGCCAATTAACTCATAATGCTAACTGTGTTTTTCTCCACAGGTGCTGCCAGACCTGTTGAGTATTTCCAGCACTTTTTGTTTTTACTTCAGATTTCCAGTATCTGCTTTCATTAAATGCATCTATTTATATTATGTCTCTGCTTCTTATATTGCAATTTTGTAGCTTAGATCTCTATGACCGAAATATAGCACATTGCTGCATTCCAAATTCATGATTGTTTTCATATATTGATTTTGGGCAGTCTGCAATATTGATCTGAAAAAAACCATTATTATCTGACGTGCAAGTAACTGACAAAATTATTTCTCAAGAAAAGAAAGTCAACTTTGCCATAACAGATTTTTGGTTGTGAGACCAAGTGTCAGACATCATATTCCTGGAGTATGGCAGTAATTGCATTTCTCAAGTACTGAATTGGTTGTAAATCACTTTGGAACATTCTGGAAAACATTGTATAATGCAAATTCATCCATCCTTTGAAGTGTATGAGTGTCGATAACTGGTAAAGGATCATTTGGAATTTTGCTACTGTTCCATTTTCAATATCTGTTCATTTGTGAAGGGTCACATTCAACCATTAATATTGCTTATTTAAGTAACAGGTGGATTCTGTCATTATTATATACTGACATCTGGAACGCACTGCCCAGGAAGGTGATGGAAAGATGCAACAGCAAATTTCAAAAGGGACTTGGATTCAGACTTGAAAGGGAGAATTTTTTTTTCACGGGACGGAGAAAGGAAATAGCAGCAAAGGAGAATGGGACCAATTGGACATTGATGGGCTGAATGGCCTCTTTGTATTTTATATGATTCTATACCACTTCCTCAGCTCTTTTTGAAACCAAGAGATTGAAAGGTGGTGTTCCCTGAAGGATGTGTACAGCTGCACTCTCACATAGGTTTTCTTTCTTTTAAATGGGACTTTTCAATCCTATAGACATTACTGCTAAGTCAATTTGAATGAAATTGCCGCACCATGAAAGCTAATAGTGAACATATCTCCATAATGCTGCCTTTAGGACCTATACAAATAAAAAAAACTACCATTTTATCAGAAGGATGCAATTTGTTTCTCTTTGAGTAGAAACCATAAATGAATTGTAAATCAGAGCTGGTGGATTATTGAAATGTGCTGGCTTGAGGAGTGGCTTTTTGTTGTAGAATATACACAAATCCACAGCAGGCAGGTTTCCAGAAATGCAGATTTCTTTCAACCAGTTCTTCCATTTGTAGCACTCTGGATGCTTATGCTACCCTTGAGAACGTAGCTCCACAGTCGCATAGTGGCTAGCACTGCTGCCTCACAACACCAGAATCTAGGTTCAGATCCAGCTCAGGTGACTGTGTGGAGGTTGTACATTGTCTGCGTGGATTTTTCCGGGTGCTCCAGTTTCCTCCCACAGTTCAAAGGTGTGCAGGTTAGTGGCCGAGGTAAATTTTCCCTTAGGACTAGCAGGGTAAATATGTGGGGTTATGAGGATAGGGCCTGGCTGGAATTGTGGTTGGTGCAGACTTGATGGGCCAAATGGCCTCCTTCTTCACTGTAGGAATTCTATGATTCTACAAACTACTCAGGTAACAGTTTTCATATGATGCAATGGTACAACAGGATAAGGCAGGCATCCTTTTTCTATTATTAGTAGAAATATTGCAAAAGCCATATGGATCATGGAATTTCCCAAATCTTCTATTGTGACTTATCTCCTGTCACACCTCCACTCATTAGAAGCTCTTGTTACTATCAACATCATATGCCTGCAGAAAAAAGGGCAAGCACACACTCACAGCCAAAATCAACACTGGACTAAACGTGACTATACTACCAGCCAAGAATCCTGAAGGATATGTATCTGGATCATTGGCAGTCAATGACAGAATCTATGACAGATAAATTGGTACAACGGGTCACTCATTGACTGCATAGGTATAATGGTATTGAAATGCTGCCACGGTAAGTCCGTGCACATGGAAACCACAAGTATTCAACTTGATGGACACAAGTGGATCAGCAGTAGCAACATTACCCACATGTCTGGAACTCAGCATTGTGACCATATACAAGATCACCAAGTTCCCAATTGCAGCTGAAAAGACGAAGAATAAGCACAATGAATAATTAGACCATAGTTGATAATAGATGTAGCCAGACAGATTCAATGCCATAGGGAGCTTCAGGGATGATGTAGTATTACACCTCAGAGATTATGCAATGTGGTTGATCAACCCTCCGAAAAAGTGCAGTGTCCATGTACAGGAGAAGCAACTGAGTGAATTGGATGACGTGGAGTAGTTCCATCATATGCACTAAAAAACAATGGTACCATTCGGGAATGTCTGAACTCAAAATGCCTAAATCTCACTCTGAAGAAGGACACACTTAAGATTTCAACATCAGAGGAATTACATCCCAAATTCATTGAAGCAAGGTTTTTCTCCCACATGGATGCCAAACAAGGATATTGATGATTTCACTTGGCAAATGGATCTGAAAAAATCATTACTTTCAGGATGTCATTCATACAACACACAACATACTCTCTATGAGGATATTGTAAGCTGAGGTAGAGTCACCTGACACACTGGTCAGAATCTTCTAGGTCCCATGGACGCAGGGCTGAGCAGGAGCAAACTTAGAGCTTCGGGCATTCAGTAGATAGGGCAATGCTTTTCTGTATTCGTGACTTATCCAGAGTCACTGATCAATGGTAGCGACTCCTCTCCAGGCAACGATAGGTAGTCAATAATGAGCAATTAAGATCCGAATGAAGTGAACAGATTGCTGAGCCCAACAGTTCTATGGAGGGAATCTCCCAGTAGCAGGCCAAAGGCTGTAATCTCCAATAATAGAACTGCAGATTATAAAACTGCACAAATAATTCCCCTGGAGAGGTTTCACCTCTGCTAATGTGGGCTTCATCTCTCTTCATTTTGTCAATTGTATGCATGATTCATAGGGTGCCTCCATTTTGAGGTGCCTTCATGCTTTCTTTGCTGCCTTAACAGTGCCCACCTTCTCTGATGAGATGATGGCCTTCCTGTAACTGGATCTGCAGCTTTAGAATGGCAGATGTGCCCAACTCCTGAAAATAAACAGAATATTTCACATAAGGTTCTCTGTTGAGGTTCAGGTGGAGCATTACTCCCTGAAAACCATGGCAAATATGGCCTCCTATTGAGAAATCATCCCCCTCTTCCATCAGCTTGTCCTGCTCTGTGTCACCTCTACTCACTCTCCCTGTCAAGCAGCAATTCAAGAGAGATGCAAACTATCGCAGCCATACCTGGCAACATGTGATTTGTACAGAATCCTTGGAATCAGAACAAAGTCTGATAGCATGAGTCTTACCTTACTGTTGCTGAATTCATATTCAGCAGTACAAGTTTCAGAGAGGGTGGAAGATGAAGTATTCAGCTGCAGTGCTGGCATCACTGACGTCACAATCCGTCCACCTCAGCACACTTAGGGCGGAAACACCTTGAGCACGTGCCAGCACCCTCAGTGAAATGGCATCCAGTGGGGCTTGCTCCAGAGATGTGCATGTAGGCATCAGATCCTGTTACAGATGCAAAAAGGCACTGGCAGCATTGAAAAACTAAGCACCATAGAGCCAAATGTTGTGACAATAGAGTGAATGGAGTAGCCTGTTCTCCAACTCATTTGAAAAATCTACATTTTTCCACAAAAGGATAACCAAAGAGCTAAATAGATTTAGCAAAGTGTTAGAAATCAGAGAAAATTAAAAAAAAATACACCAAGCCATCATATCTTCCAGTGGGGGACAGACAGAAATGCAGCCAAGTGCTTAAATCACTGTCTCAGTGCAGCCATCTCAGCACAAGTTAATTACACCGCCTGGCTGAAGGAGGGAAAATGCTGCCAATATAAATGAAAAGCCTTTGCCTTGCATTTGGACTGAGGACAATGTTAGTCCCAATTCTGAAGGAATATGCTTCCCTCAGCCAGGACTGTCAATTGGTAGGAATTCGAGCAATTCCATTTATTGCACTGAACTGAGGAGAAAAATGCAGAAAAACAACTCCGCTGAAACAGATGTGTGCAAAGGGCCATTCCAACATCATAGCAGATGGCATGAGAAGGATGCTGTCTGGAAGCCATTAATTAAGAATGAGATTAAGGTTATAGTCACCACAGATACTCATAAATTTTTAACAAATTTTCAACTGCAATCTACCTTTAAATGACAAATATTGGAAATTTGTTCCATTTCACATGTTTGCATATATATCAAACTGGAGAACTGTTGTTTTGACTTGAAATGGCCTGAATGGGTCTTTTTGAGTTCTGAAAACTATGGTAGCACCCATTTCACTTCAGGTTCACCACATTCAGTGTAGCTACACATGTGGGCTGGAATTTTGGGTGGTGGGGCAGGGGTGGACATTTGAAATTCTGCTCTATAACTTCCTCCTGCCTCCGAGCACTTTCTCCCAGAGGTGGGGGGGCTTCTCGCAGCAGCAGCTACCTGCACAGTATCATCAGGTAGACAATGAAGGCACTTACGGGGTCCTATTTTTGGACAGAGTTGAGACTTGCATGATGGGTGTCTGGCTGTGTCCACTCCCCGATAAGTGAGAAGAGGTGGCCTCACATCGGGAGGTTCTGAACCTCTCAGGCTTTTGAAGACCATGTCAACAGCAAATAGCAAGGTTGCTCTCTGCCTGAATCACAGCTTTGCCATTGAGTTCTGAATAGAGCAGAAATGGAATCGCTGTATGATTTCAGATGCTCCAGAAGTGCTCATTGCAGCCACAGTACCCCTCTGTCACACCATCAACCCTCAGTGGCACTCCCACGGGGCTCACTGTGAGGGGCTGCCTACCTTCAGTGGAGTGGGCTGTAATGTTGTATGGTCTACTTGCAGCACCCTCCCACCATCCCCAATTAGATGCTGAATTGGCCAACTTCTGTAAGATCACACTGGGGCACAGACATGACATACCATTGGGATCGATACTCAGTATTGGTCCTGATGTTGAATTCTCAGTGCTTGCAGGAAAATTCAGTCCCAGTGCAGCCTTTCAGCTATTTTGAATCTAGCAACAATGCCAAAGAGCAGAGAGCCATTTTGTACTATTGTCCTACAAATGATATACTCACATTAATGATCGTATTTATCACTATCTTTCCTCTGTTGTAGCAGGTAGACAGCCCTGTGACTTCATTGCATAACGTTCATGTTGCCGTAAGTGATTCACAGAATATGTGAAAAGGGTCCATTTGAATGTTATGTAAGTCAACATAAACAGATATACAACCGAATTAAACTCTTAAAGGTGGTGTCCACTTACAAAGTTAGATATAGAGGCTGCGATTCTCCCAAAAGCGCTGAATTAGCAGAAAAATTGTTCTAAATCCCAACTGTTTTGTCGGTTCAGCTTCTCACCTGAATCTCCGCATTCTGTGCACTGGAGAGGTCATGATGTGGAGATGCTGGTGTTGGACTAGGGTAAACACAGTAAGAAGTCTCACAACGCTACGTTAGTCCCAGTCATGAATCTCATTATAAACCCAGAAGGCTGGAGGCTGGCAGTTCTAGAACTCTGCACATGCGCAGTGACCCCAATCTGTCTGTCTCCCCATTTGCTGACCAGCTCGATCGCTGGCCCCTCCAACACCACCCCCCCCTCACCACAGCCCGATTGTGGCCCCCACAACAATTTCTGGGTCAGCCCTGACACCCCCCCGCCCCATCCCAGAGAGCCCCGATGTACAGTCCACCCCCCCAGCTGTGATGATACCCCACCCCCTCACCCCAGGGACCCTCCCTCCCCCAGTTGATCTTCCCCATGGCAAGCCTGGCAAGCCCCCCAGCAGTCCCCCTGCCCCAGCTCACCCCAATTACTGCCCTCCCTCCACCCCAGACTGATCCTTTCTATAGAATGGCAGCAGGACCCACCCCCCACTGATTGACCCAAGCCCCGCCCACAATAGGCCCCCATCTCCACTGCTCGATGCCCAGTGGGCAGTGCCAAGTTGCCCCCTGGACCTGGGCACTTTGACTCTTGGGCAGTGCCAGGAGGCTGGCACTGCCAGAGTGCCCATGCCTAGGGGCACCACCCCACCACCTGACCCCCTGGGGGGGGCCCTGATTGCCCCCTTCAGTCCAGTGAGGTCCCCCACTAGTTCCCCAAATGTGGGGAGCTAGTGTAAACCCCACCAGAATGAAGTACTCCTGGAGGGGTGGGAGATTAAATCGGGACTGGTAAGTTCCCAATAATTACCTTTAAAATACATTTAAAACATATTTAAAAAAGATTCAAATGACTTACCTGCCTTCCCGCCAGTTATGATGTGGGTATGCCGGCGTTGGACTGGCGTAAACACAGTAAAAAGTCTGACAACACCAGGTTTTAGTCCAACCTATTTATTTGATAATATACTCACTAGCTTTCGGGTTAGTCCCTTCGTCAGGTGAATGGAGAACTCTCCATTCACCTGACGAAGGGACTAACCCGAAAGCTAGTGAGTATATTATCAAATAAATAGGTTGGACTAAAACCTGGTGTTGTCAGACTTTTTACTGTGTTCCCGCCAGTTTCCAGTGTAGTCTGGCCTGCAAGTGTTCACCGGCTCTGGGAAATGCTCATGCGTTCCTGACACATGCGCAAATCCCGAAACAAGGCCGGCGACGCACATCTCCCACCGCGACCCACCAGAAAAGTTGCAGGTTGCGATGGGAGAATCGCAGCCAGAATCAGGCCATCACTGCATTCACTGTACAAACCTTTTCAATATAACAAAACTGTTTGGTACCTATTTCAACATCCTGATAAACTGAGTTCAGTTATCACACAAAAAAATGACCTATTTTTAATCTGATGTTTTTTGAAAATCTCCATGTGGATCAGGAAGAACAGAAGTGTTTCTTCTGGTTGGACAATAAAACCTTACACTATCACTGCACCATTCTGTTCTCCTAACCTCCCCCAGCTACGAATAGCCTCGACCACCGCATACCTTATCCAGCCAGGGATCATTTTCATCAGTCTCTACTGGTGTCTGACAATCGCTCAAATTCCCACTCCCACTCATTGGCCATGCTGAGTGATGGAAAACATAATGCTGCTTTATTTTGTCTGATGTATCTTCAATGTGAAGTGCTAAAATGCAAAATAAAATGTTCCCTGGAGCAAAAGATTGCCCATCTGATACTTTGAACATATACTACACAAATTCAGTATCTGTCCTGTTTTCCACATTTCTCTCATATCATCATGCCACAGCTTTGACTATGCATGTTTCATACATACATGCTGTGTCTCATGGTTAAGTCCTACAGCCAGAATATTAACCAGAGATGAGGAAGTAGATGGTCACTTCATGCACTGTCTGTGTCTAAGAAGAGGGTTAAGTATATCCAATATAGTCACTGCAGGAATTCTCTATTCAATTGTCAAATTCAGAGAAGATGGGAAATGCATGGGTAAATTAGTGAGAGATGCTGGGAATTGCTCTCTCCTGAATTAACTGATTATTCTCCAGAACACTGCACAGTGTCTGAATGTATTGATTGAGACCACCCTGGAGGGTAGTGAATCACAATGGAATACAGTATAAAGAGCTTGTCTATTTACAACATAACAGATTGGAATTAAAGAAACTTTGATCTCCTCTAGTCATCTTGCACAAAGGGGATTTAAAGAGACTGTACTCCTTTTATCTAATGAGTCTGTGAGTCCGTTTTGCTTGTTCTGAAAATCTGGTTAACCAGTCAGAACAGCGGGAGCTATTGCTTTAGATACATTAGTGATGGATAAGGTTTAAGAAATGATGATCAGGGAAAAAACTAACAGGCACTTAGAGAGATTTGAGTTAATTAGGGAAGGCCAGCATGGATTTGTAAATGGCAGATCATGTTTGGCTAATCTAATTGAATTTTTTGATTAAGTAACAGAGGAAGTTAATGAAGGGAATGCAATGGACAGTGCCTGTATGGATTTTTAAAAAAGTGCCAAAGTGTCACATAAATAGCTGGTTAACACAATCAAGGCTTGTGGAATACAAGTGTTAGTGTCAGCTTGGATAAATGGATTAGGGACAGAACTGAGCCAAGGTAAATGTTTTTTCCTGAAACAGGAGGCGGGTTGACAGTAGTGCTCACTGCTCGGATCAGTGCTTTATATGTATACATATATAGGTGTGTGTAACTTGGATTTTGGAATGCAAAGCAAAATTTGTTGATAGCGCCAAACTCAGGAGTATGGCAAACAGTGTGGTTGATACCAATCAATAGGACAAAGGCAAGCTAGCAGAATGGACAGATAAACAGCAGATAGATTTTAATACTGAGAAATGTGAGGATATGTGTTTTGGCAGAAAGGATAGGGAAATGCAATATGTACTTAATGGCACAGGTTACACTTCTCAAGGACAGATAGACCTGGGGGTCCATGTGCATAGATCGAGAGAGTGGTTAGCAAAGCATATGACATCTTGAGTTTCATAAACAGAAACACTGAGAAGAAAAGCAGGGGGGTTAATCAGAACATTTATAAAGCTCTGACTGGGCTACAATTGCAACATTTTGCCCAGCATAGTCAACACACTTCATTCAGCAGCCTTGAGAGGGTGCAGAGGAGATTTATGTGGATTATTCCGAGGATTAATTTAGCTTCAATGTAATGTTGGGAGAATCTAGGATTGTCCTTCTTGGATAAAGAAGGGGAGCTTTCATAGTGGTGTACAAGATAATGACAGATTTAGATAAGATAGCTAAAGAAAAGCTGTCCCAATTAGCAAATTGTAGAAGTATAACAGGACACAGATTTCAGGTTTTGGGCAGTAGATATAGGTGGGACAAAAGGAAGAACCTTCTTTACACAGGTAATGGGCTGGGACTTTCTGTTTAAGTGATTTGTGATACGGAGATGCTGACATTGAACTGGGGTGGGCACAGCAAGAAATCTCACAACACCAGGTTAAAGTCCAATAGGTTTATTTGGCAGCACAAGCTTTCGGAACGCTCCTTCATCAGATGAGTCACCTGATGAAGGAGCAGTGCTCTGAAAGTTCATGCTACCAAATAAATCTGTTGGACTTTAACCTGGTGTTGTAAGTGATTTGTGGAAATGGAAATAATTAATGATTTCTAAACAATACTGGAAAGGAATTTGGAGGGATGAAATTTGCAGGGCAACAGAATTGAGTGAGGAAATGGGACTGACTGGATTATTCTGCAGAGAGTCAGTACAGACTCAATGGGCAGAATCTTACAACTGTTCACACTGACGGGATTTTTCCATCCAGCTGCAATGAATGGAGATTTGGTTGGCCTCCAAATTCTCTGACCTCAAGGCAGCAGGAGTGAATGGGTTGCACAATCACATCCAATAGATGCAATCAGTAGCATCCTCCTGTGTCGTAGTGACTTTATACCAGCCACCCAAAGCAGGAAAAGAACCATTAATCTAGTTTTGACCATAAAAAAGATGTTATTAGCTGTTGGTATGAATGATTCCAATGTTTCATGTCTGCACATTTACAGACCATTGAACCTGTCCAAAACCTATAATTAGATGAAGAAAGGTTCAAATGTCTTCTTAAAATTTCACTGTTCCCTATTCAGCCATCCTCTGTGTGCATCCTCACCAAATCCTCTACAATTTCTTAAATATTCTTCTGAAACATCCTGCTGTATAACTCACTCCACCCAAACGCTACAATATCACCTCCATCCACTGTCACCGACCTGCAAACCCACCACCCCAGTATAACTGCCAAACAAATCCCCTGCATTGTTACCTATCAATCCCCACACTTCCATTGAAATCACCAGAGTAACTGACACTTGTTTCCTGGCTTGAGTGGTCTATCCATCATCTGTCCTGCTGTATTTTAGATGACTTCCCACACACTTTTAATCCTTACCTCCTCCCCAAAAGCTTCTTTGATCCGGCTTTAGTTCCCTGCCTCCAATGCCTCACCTTCCACATTGCCTGCTTCTTGAAACTCTGGCCACTAGTCACCCATAGTTAGTAAGACATCATTTGTTCGAAAACTTGTGCATCAACATGAGCAATGTCACAGGAGCAATAGTATATGGGGAATATTCTTGCCCCACCCAGCACAGCTATCGCAGTGGGTGGGGCGAGGGGGGAAGGCGGACTATTCAAAGGTCCGTTGGTTGACCTTGGATGGGATTTTCCAGTTGTGGGGCGAGCGCGCCGGAAAATCCCACCTAAAAAAGTATATTTGAGTTTATCTCTTACAAACTTGTCCATTATGTATTCTTATTTATAAAGGAATTATGCTTCTGTACACAGTAATTACACTGTGCCACCAATGATGGGCTGTAACACCATAACTACTGGAATGTCATAATTGCAACATGACAATTTTACATAAACAATTGCCTTTGCAGATGACACCAAGATTAGTGGCAAAGTGGATGGTGAAGATGGTTATCTAGGATTACAATGGAACCTTGATCAATTGGGCCAGTGGGCTGATGAATGGCAGATGGAGTTTAATTTAGATAAAGCAAGGTGATGCATTTTGGTAGATCAAACCAGGGCAGGACTTATTCAGTTAATGGTAGGGTGTTGTGGAGAGTTATAGAATAAAGAGATCGAGGGTACAGGTTCACAGTTCCTCGAAAGTGAAGTCACAGGTGGACAGAGTGGTGAAGAAGGAATTTGGCATGCTTGGTTTCATTGGTCAGAATATCCTGAATGCAGGAGTTGGGACATCTTGTTGAAGTTATATAAGACAATGGCGAGGCCATACTTGGAATAAGAGAGCTTCAAGTAACAGCCTGTCTTGGTCCCCCTTTGCCAACACTATAGTCAAGAAAGCCCACCACCAATGCCTCTACTTTCTCAGAAGTCTAAGGAAATTTGGCATGTCACCTACAACTCTCACCAACTTTTACAGATGCACCAGAGAAAGCATTCTATCTGATTGTATCACAGCTTGGTATGGCTCCTGCTCTGCCTAAGACCACAAGGGATTACAAAAGGTTATGAACGTAGCCCAATCCAGCAAGCAAACCAGCCTCCTAGCCTTTAACTTTGTCTATACTTCCCGCTGCCTCAGCAAAGCAGCCAGGGTAATTAAGGACCCCACGCACCCCAGACATTTTCTCTTCCACCTTCTTCCGTTGAGAAAAAGATACAAAAGCCTGAGGTCACGTACCAATCGACTTGAGAATAGTTTCTTCCCTGCTACTGTCAGACTTTTGAATGGACTTACTTTGCATTAAGCTGATCTTTCTCTACACCCTAGCTATGACTGTAACACTACATTCCACACTGTCTTGTTTCCTTCTCTATGAACAATATGTTTTGTCTGTATAGCGCAAGAAACAATATTTTTTACTGTATATTGATATATGTGACAATAATAAATCAAATCAAAAAAAAGTACTGTTTGTAGTACTGGTCACCCTATTATAGAAACAATATTATTAAACTCAAAAGATTCACTAGGATGCTACCAGGACTTTATGGTTTGAGTTATAAGGAGAGGCTGGACAAATGGGACTTTTTTTCCTTGGCGTGTAGGAGACTTCGGGGTGATCTTTTAAAAATCTATTAAATAATGAGAGGCATTGATAAAGTAGATAGTCAACATCTTTTCACAAATGTAGGGGAGTCTAAAACTCGAGGGTACTGGTTCAAGTTGAGGGGGGAGCAATACTAAAGGGTCCAGAGGGGTAACTTTTTCACACACAGAGTGGTGAGCATCTGGAACAAGCTGCCAGAGATAATAGTAGAGGTGGTATAATTTTATCTTTTAAAAAGCATTTAGACAATTACGTAGGTAAGATGGGTATAGAGGAATATGGGCCAAACATGGGCAGTTGAGACCACCTAGCTTAGTGGTTTAAAAAAAAGACAGCATGAACAAGTTGGGCCGAAGGGCCTGTTTGCATGCTGTAAACCTCTATGACCCTTTATAACTTTGGTCATAACATTTTACATTGGCTGTATATGTACATATATAAATAAAAGGAATGAAACCAGAATGGATAACATTACACATGGAAACTGAATTACATTGTGCACCCTATTATTGTTATCCCTGCCCCTCGTACCTTACTTACGCTAAAAAATAGATTTTGCCTTTGCTCACTGACTGCAATGGTCCAGCTGTTTGTTTATTGGTTAAAACGCTATCAAGATTGTAAATATAATTGCAATGGGACTCAAGGGAAAGTAGCACAATTGGAGTTTCTCATCAGCCATGAAAAACTTAATGTTATTATAGGAACTGAATCCAAATTTCACAAATATATTCACACTGTGAAAATATTTCCAACGGTTTCAAAGTAGATCATAAAGATAGATCAACGAAAGACGGAAGAGTCTTTATCGCAGTCAAGAACTCAATTCCCAGTCTCACAAGACATGATTTGTCCTCAACCTTGAGTACGGAGTAGCCACTTGGGACCCATATATTGCTAAAAACATTACCCTCCTTGAGAAAGTTCAATGCCAGGTAGCTCGCTTTATTATAAACAATTCCTCGTGAGATACCAGTGTCTCCCAGTTGGTCATGTTACAAGGCTGGCACAATCTCCAGAACTGAAGAAAAGCCCCGAGGTTGACATGCCTCCATAAAATTTTGAATGAACAATGAAATATTTCTAAGCAGTAGAGAAAGCTCAAGAATGACCTAACTCGCAGGGTTTACTACCAATCTCCCCCATCTCTATACATCCCAAAGTACCTTTTTTGCTAATTCCTTTTTCCCCAAGAAAATTAAGGACTGCCACAACCTTGATTTCCAGGCCTTCTAAGGACTAATTTAAGGAAGACTTGTTGAACTTTTTAAATTTAATGTGACCATCGATTGCACTCATTGTGAGCATCCTGTGAAAATTCCCTGATGGAAGATTATAGAGGGAAACCTTACCAAATCCCAAGAATCGCCAAGAACAGCTTCCTTTCACACATGATAGCCAGCAGACTATTACTTAATCAAAATATCGCATGGAGAGGACCAAACACATTCATCCAAATGCTTTCCATTTGTTACAAAATCGCTTTTTCTAGAGACTGGTAACTTTGATTTTTTTTTAAATTGGAAATGCAATGCAGCTTTCTTTAAACAAAAAGTGAAAATCTAATTTGTAGCTTCAAATCAAAATGAAGTTCAAAAGATACTTTAGTATCAAGCCTGTGTTACTAACAGCCTTGGTGCTTAATATGACAACAATGTGGGCCAGGAGGTTTTGGTTGTTCACAGATGGATTCTTCTGGTCCTGCCGATGGTGTATTCCCATCATGGGTTTCCTGACACAATGGGGTGGAGTTGATGGAAAATCCCTTTGACGACAGCAGGACCAGAAAATCCCGCCACTGGTCAATATGCGCCACCTCCCGCTGCAAGAAACATGCTGTGGGGAAGCCAGAAAATTGTTAATGTTACTTGAAGGCTTCTGGGAATGCCTAGCTAGATGGTAACATCTGGGCACCAAAAAGGTGGAGTAATTCTTGAGGCAGGTATCGTTGTCTTCCTCTTTCAAAAAATTATTTTCTTTATTTAACTCATGTTTTATTTACATAAGAACATAAGAAATAGGAGCAGGAGTAGGCCATCTAGCCCTTCGAGCCTGCCCCGCCATTCAATAAGATCATGGCTGATCTGTCGTGGCTCAGTTCCACATTCCCGCCCTCTCCCCATAACCCTTAATCCCCTCGCTTATCAAAAACCCATCAACCCGCGTCTTAAAAATATTTAGCGAGGCAGCCTCCACTACTTCAACAGGCAGAGAATTCCAGAGATTCACCACCCTTTGAGTGAAGAAGTTCCTCCTCAACTCTGTTCTAAACCGCCCCCCCTTTATCTTGAGGCTGTGCCCCCTAGTCCTACTGTCCTTTCTGAGCGGGAAGAGTCTCTCCACCTCTATCCTATCCATCCCATTCATCATCTTATATGTCTCAATGAGATCTCCCCTCATTCTTCTAAACTCTAACGAGTACAAGCCCAGTTTATTCAGCCTCTCCTCATAGCTCAACCCCCTCAACTCCGGTATCAGCCTAGTAAACCTCCTCTGCACTCCCTCCAAGGCCAAAATATCCTTGCGTAAGTACGGCGACCAAAACTGCACACAGTACTCCAGCTGTGGCCTCACCAATGCCCTATACAGCCGCAGCAAGACCTCCCTACTTTTATATTCAATCCCCCTCGCTATGAAGGCCAGCATCCCATTTGCCTTCCTGACCACCTGCTGCACCTGCAAGCTGGGTTTTTGCGACTCATGCACAAGGACCCTGAGGTCCCTCTGCACCGTCGCCTGCTGCAGTTTTTCGCCACGTAAGTAATAGTCCTTCCTACCATTATTCCTACCAAAGTGGACCACCTCGTACTTGCCAACATTAAATTCCATTTGCCAGTTTACAATATCAACACAATAAGAAAGGCTTGTTCCAGCAAGGCAGAACAAAAGTGATATACATAGCTTAGGAATGCCGAAACAAAGAATGTGACCACATTTCTGTTTTGTACCAACAGAGCAAGAAAGCACAAAAAAGAGCCAGCACTGGCTATGAGCGCAGCTTATTATTTATTGTGCAGAAGCAGTTTGCTGCAGACTGAGTTATCCCTGCTGACCATTTAAAATCACATTTATCAATAAAAATAAATTACAGTCTGACACCAGTGGATACAGCATTCATTCCTTTTTTTGCTAATTAATCTGAGAGGAGGGTAGACTTTGATCAGTCCTGTCTGTAGTGTGAATTTTGTCTCAAATGGGATTTTCAGAATTAAAATTCATTAGAGCAGCTGACATGTTCATCAACTTCAACTCAATGCTGTATGTCTCAATTCAAGTGGAGTTTCAATGTAACTGATAGAGTTGTGGGCTTTTGAGATGCTTCTCTTTTGCAGGGAAACTACTGGATGTTGTTGAGTGTTTTGTTTTATTGGTGTAAATGCAATGGAAATGCAGGCATTCGACTGGGGAGACTTGTTACTGGTATAAATGAAGAGGACCATTTTATTCAAAGTGTAACTCCTTGAAATCGCAAAATAAATGTGAGAAAATGAAGGATGTAAGCCTTGTAATTGAAAGAAATTCCTTGAATGAAGAAGTAATCATAGCTCAAATACAAATATATCTTAAGAGAGTTACAATATATATAATACAGACACATCAACCATATATATTCGGATTTTATATTTTGATGAGTTTTTGGTGATTCCTGGAAAAATAAATGTGTATTTGAAAAGCATTTGGTGCAGTATGACAGTCTTCTTGTTGAGTATTACAAAGGAGCATGCTTGGGACAGGCATTATCATGCTGCTATTTAGTATCATAATATGAGTTTGCTATTGAAAAGGATGGAATGGTAATATGAGTGACTGCAAGGCACCTTAGGTTCAATCTTACTTCAGAGTGGTTTGTAAAGTAAGTTTTGCTTGTTGCTTATGAGGTAGCAGTGATTTGTTTTTTTTTCCGTATGGTATTCCAGAATGTTTTAGAATTATGATGATTCATTTAGTTTTCATAGATTCTAGCTTTCAGTTGCTAGCAATGTAAGTGAGTGAGCACACAATTATTTGCCTGATTTGTCTTCTGAAACTCCAAGTGACAAATGGAAAATTGGTTTTGATTGTATAATTTATAAGGATTAAGTTGTGTAATTAATGCTCTAAGGAGCATGTACCAAGCAAGTGTTTGCCTGGGCCAAGTGCATTTTATGCCATTTCTTATTGAGATACATAACTATGTGCTGCATAGCTTGCTTTAAAAATTTGCGTTCCACTCCTTTCTTCCTTCAATGGGAGCCTATTTTCAAAGCACAATAAGGGTCGTTAGCTATTATGCCAGTTATTTTTCTCCCCATTAAACCCATTCATGTTGTATTTGAATTGTCAATGTCCTGTCACTGACTTTGAAACCTTAGTGAAATAAATTTCAGCGTGAATGCATTTATGTCCTGGGAAATCCAGTTTAAGTGCTCAGAGAAAAAAATAATCGAGGCTTCAGAGCAATTTGAAAATTTGGCCAATCTTTCATCTCAACAATTGTCGAGTGTGAACATTAGGAATACTATCCAACATCATTATGCAAATACAGTAAATTCTTTTATTGCGCTATTCCTGGGTCCCATACAAAAAGAATGCTGTGAGGTGGATCAACTTCTAAGGAATACTCTATGTGGGTTTCCTATTGATAGAGGACTTCTAAACAATATGTTACATGGTCATGGCATATCAGAGAGCCCTATAAAGGGGTTGGTTGTATTACCAGAGTTTTACGACAGTAATTTCATTGCAATGTGAATAGGGCCATTCTCTTCTTTATCTTTTAAAAGTTGCAGTCTGTGCACTCAGCACCATCCATCATTTTCTCGTCAGGAGGTCAGGGCATTACAGGCTTCTCAATGAAGTGCAATTAATGCTGCACCATGGTCCGATGGCAAGAGCTGTGATACAGGTCGAGCTATTCAGTCAGTGGCCTTTTTTTTGTTTTTTGCCTCAAGACAGAGTGTCACTATCATATGGCACAGCAGCCAACAACCTGGCTTGAGGAATTGTAGTCCTCAGCTAGCTGAGGTAAATCTGAGAGATAGGCATCCTCTTAGCACTCTGTCATTGAACAACAAGATTGGACACTCAAGGCATTCATTCTATTTTCTGCCTGCATTTGTGTAATCCATATAGACAGTTCATCATCATTTTGAATGGTATCCAAATCCAAATTGGCTGGATTCGGATTAATTGGAATGGTCCTGATTCATTCCATTTAAATTCATTCGATTCTAAATAATCTTGTGTCCGATATTGATAATGGTGGTTTTAGGCTTTCTAAATAGTATTGTTGTTACTCCAAAAATCTACAGTTAATTTGTAAGCTTGATCTGCATAAGACGTTCAAGCATGCAGATTGATGAATTGCTTATCCAATGTGTCAGTAACCTAAAGGCAATGTTTTTCAAATGCAGCATTTTGACAGGAA
The DNA here is from genome assembly GCF_965287045.1 of Carcharhinus amblyrhynchos. Taxonomy (NCBI): domain Eukaryota; kingdom Metazoa; phylum Chordata; class Chondrichthyes; order Carcharhiniformes; family Carcharhinidae; genus Carcharhinus; species Carcharhinus amblyrhynchos. The sequence goes on from NC_137333.1 coordinate 56,876,000, forward strand.
GAATCTCAGACTTACAATTTTCAGGAGTAAGAATGTGCCATTGCTTTAAGCTCTGAAATGAAAGTGCTGGAACTATAATATGTGCAAATGGTATTTTTTGAACTCCAACAATGTTCTTGGTACATATCCACAAGCCTTATTTTCAAAATGTATTCTTTTCACCCCAAAAGAAGCAAAGTAATGAAATACAGACAGCACATGAAGGTAGAAATTCTATCTTCTCAGGTGTGCAGTATTTTGTTACCCCTGTTACAAGTTGGGTCAGAAATCTAGATCTATAGGGATACCACTGGAACAACAGCACCCACCACTTCAACCAAGGGCATCTTGTATTCAAGGATAATGTTCAGTCAAGATGTACTTTGTATATTAAATACTGTGGCATTTATTTACTTGCCAATTACAAGGATTTATGGTCTCACGGGTTCTTTCCCTATTTCTGCACTACTATCAAATAAAACTTCAGAATCTGTCAGTAGGTGCCAAAGGATAACACTAACGGTATGGGCCCACCTTGAATAAACAAATATTTACTTTTTGAATCTCATCCTAAAAAGGTAGGGGGTAATTTTACCATATTTGTCTAAGTGCTGGGCAGACTTGAAACTGGGAGAGTTTCAGATCCGTCTTTTGGGCATGTTTTTTACCCCCCCACTCCACCCACACACTCTGTCTGCAGAATTCTGAGTGAGCCTGCTGCTTGCTGCAGAAGCCTGTTGGTGAGGCATAACACGGCCAAGGGCCTGCAGAGGGAGGTAGTGTGGGCCTCTGATGCTGCACATGCACATTAGCAGTGGCAGGGCTCTGACTGACGAAGAAAGAGCTGTCAGGCCACTGCTAATGCAGGCAGCCTGAAGCAGCTCCCCCCCTGCAATCAAGGAGGCCCGTGGCCTGAGATATAGTCACCACCGACTCCCCCATCACCCAAACTAATTGTGGACCACCTCCCTCCCCCACCAATCATGGCCCAACTGCCCTGCCCACCACCGATCACTGCAGAGTGGCAGTGGGCCCCCTTTTCCTCTTCCCTCCCTCACTGATTGCTCCAGGGTAGCAAAGGGCTACCTCTCCCTCCCTCCCCCCACCAATCACTCCAGGATGGCAGAGAGTCCCCTCCCCCATTAGCAACCCCCCCCCCGACTGGTTCCTCCCGATTATCCCTTCCCTTACCTGCTTGATAGAGCAGACGCAGCACGGATACGTTAAGGGGAAGCCGTGTCTGACAAATTTATTGGAATTCTATGAGGATGTGTCTAGTGCGGTGAATGGAGGGGAATCGGTGGATGTGGTGTTTCTCGATTTTCAGAAGGTGTTTGATAAGGTGCCGCACAAAAGGTTGTTACAGAAGGTTAGGGGGCATGGAGTTGGGGTAGGGTATTAGCGTGGATAGGGGATTGGCTGTCAAATAGGAGGCAGAGAGTGGGTGTCAATGGGTGCTATTCGGATTGGCGGTTGGTGACTAGGGGAGTGCCCCAGGGATTGGTGCTGGGGCCTCAGCTATTTACCATTTATATAGATGATCTGGAGGAGGGAGCCGAGTGTAAGGTGTCGAAATTTGCTGATGACACAAAGATAAGTGGAACAGCAAATTGTGCGGAGGGTGTAGAAAGTCTGCAGAGGGATCTAGATAGGCTGAGCAAGTGGGCAAGGACATGGCAGATGGAATACAATGTTGGCAAGTGTGAGGTTATCCACTTTGGTAGGAATAATAGTAGGAAGGACTACTACTTACAGGGCGAAAAGCTGCAGCATGCTACGGTGCAGAGGGACCTGGGGGTCCTTGTGCATGAGTTGCAAAAACCCAGCCTACAGGTGCAGCAGGTGGTCAGGAAGGCAAATGGGATGCTGGCCTTCATAGCGAGGGGGATTGAATATAAAAGCAGGGAGGTCTTGCTGCAACTGTACAGGGCACTGGTGAGGCCACAGCTGGAGTACTGTGTGCAGTTTTGGTCGCCGCACTTGCGCAAGGATATTTTGGCCTTGGAGGGAGTGCAGAGGAGGTTCACTAGGCTGATACCGGAGTTGAGGGGGTTGAGCTATGAAGAGAGGCTGAATAGACTGGGCTTGTACTCGTTGGAGTTTAGAAGGATGAGGGGGGATCTTATTGAGACATATAAGATGATGAAAGGGATGGATAGGGTAGAGATGGAGAGGTTCTTCCCGCTCAGAAAGGACAGCAGGACTAGAGGGCACAGCCTCAAGATAAGGGGGGGGTGCAGTTTAGAACAGAGTTGAGGAGGAATTTCTTCACTCAAAGGGTGGTGAATCTCTGGAATTCTCTGCCCGTTGAAGTGGTGGAGGCTACCTCGCTAAATATTTTTAAGACGCGGATAGATAGGTTTTTGGTAGGCAAGGGGATTAAGGGTTATGGGGAGAAAGCGGGAAAGTGGAACTGATCCACTTCAGATCAGCCATGATCTTATTGAATGGCGGGGCAGGCTCGAAGGGCTAGATGGCCTACTCCTGCTCCTATTTCTTATGCTCTTATGTTCTTATGCCCCCTATTGGCCCCCATTCCCACTTGCCCATCCCCCATAAGACCCACCTCCACTGACCCCTCCCCCACTAGCCCCACCCTGACATTGGCCAGTGGGCATTGCCCAGGTGCCAGGGTGGCACTGCCTAAGGGGCATCCACCTTGCCCTCGGCATCCCCAGGGAGTCCTCAATGGCCTCTGGCTCCACCGGCAAGGCCAAGTTGACTGCTCCCTGCTCGTGGGGAGCATGTCTATTCCTCACTGGTGAGGACCTTTTCTAGCGAGGTCATAAAGGAGGCGAGTCTGGACGATTGAGGCAGGCTCGCTAATGACGTATAAATGCTTCCTTACATAAATTTCAATACATTAACCTGCCTGTCATCCATTTCAGGCAAGAGGCTGACCCCGCCGGAAATCTGGCACTCGTAAAATGGCGTCAGTATTGAAAACTGGCGCCAATCACACTAATCGCTTTATGCCCCACTTTACGACCATGTCGCGCCCGAAAACGGGTGTAATGCGATGGTAAAATCACTTCCATAATCATGGGATATGGGAGTTGCTGGGAAAGCCAATGGATCGTGCCCATCCGTAGTTGCTTTTGAAAAGACGGTGGGAGCTTTCTTCCTGAACTGCTGCAGTCCATATGGTGAAGATGTTGTCACAATTCTGTTAGGTAAGAAATTCTACAAGTTTGACCCAGCAATGATGAAGTTGTAGCAATTTATCCCCTGTGATCACATGAAGGACCTGGAGATGAAAATGATTTGAATGTTTACTGGGTCAGGTAGATAGCAAGGGAGGTGCAAAACTTCAAATGGGCATGTAGGTTCCCTGCATTCTCTGGAGTGTTAATTCCACTGTTATGACTTCTGGTTCTGACAGGGTGCCATTCAAAACTTAATCTGATTGACAGGCTTGACCTCTGATGGGGTTGGGAGCACTCCAGAGCAGACTGCATGTCTAGTGAGAATCAATTGTGAGATGGTGGGAATCTAATTTCACACTGGAGGGATGGGGGTTGGGGTATCTTATTCTGCACAGCAGAGGTGTGGCGGAGGGCAGAATCTACCCTCCAGAGCCAGTTAAATTTATATTGGTGAGGGTGGGGGTGGGGATGTGATGGGGTGAGCTTCTCCTGGGGGGAGCTTCTCCTAACTCACAAGTGGTGATGTAAAGACACTTTGCTTCTCCTTCACCTTGCTTCAGTTGTCGGCTTTCCAATGCCCGTTCGACCACTATAAAATCTGGAATGCAGGTTAAATCCGAGGCTGCCAGACTTATTAACATATTGAAAATGCCTCCCGCCTCCTGGGAGCTGGTTGGCTTTTCATCTCTTATCCCTTTCAGTAGAAGCCAGACATCAGCTGGTTGGAGCCAATTTCCTGACACCCTTGGAATTTTTCCCAATTTAACCGCCCACCCGTTCCCAATCCCATGCTTTCATCCATGTTAAAATTCCTCCACTCTGCACCTGCTGCTCTTGTGCTTCTTAGTTGTTGGCTGTTTTAAGATGCCAGGCTGCACTGTTTCAGCTGGTTGATTCTGTCGGTGTTATGTGCACAATGGAAGGGATCCCAAATCTTTGGATAGTTATCAAACTGTGCCTAAGCTTTCTGAATTTAACTAAGTGGCCATGCTCCTACAAAAGGGCCTTTACTCCACACCATGCAAACTGACAGCTCAGCTAGTGAATTTCTCAGTAAGTTAGGATGGAGATTTTTCAGAACAGCAACTGGTACATTATGTGGCAGGCACACAGTTGACAAGAAGCGAAGTTATTTAATCCTGGCATACTCTCTGTTACTCATTTGAAGGAAAGTTCACTGATTTGTATCATTGCACTGTTAGACTGGTTTCTGATATCTATGCTTGCCAGCATACACTATAAACTAAAGAAGATCTTTATCTGGATTATTTTATATCGAACGACAAGTTTGCCACAATGAGTATGAACCTTGTCTCTTGTGTGTCTGTGTAGCCCAAGTGTCTGTATAACCTAAATAATACAAGCATTAGACAGAAATGATCATGGTACAATGTAATAATTGCACAGCTGGGTGTAATTCCACGCTAGAAAAGAACAGTTTGCCTCAATACAGATACAGAAAGGCAAATAGTAACCTTATGATCTGCATGAAAATAAGAGGAAATGTGATGCACTGTCCAAATGAGCATGTTGCCAGCTCCACAAAGAGGCAGACAGATTCCTGAAATCAGTTCCATTTAATGTACGAGGGACAAAGCACAAGTGAGATAATGGGTTACAGCCAAGTCTGTCATGCAGCAGCTGAAGGGAATCTAAATTTAAGGGAATCTAAACATCAGCCAGTAGCTTATAACTAAAATATTGTAGCTTCATGTGATCTCCTCTTAAAGCACTATCAGAAATGGCTGAAGATAAAGTGAGAAATCAGTTATATGCTCGAGGACAACACCAATGGATTGTTTGAAGGTTGTTTTCACTGATTTGCACAACATTAATTTCCATTTGCAATTTCTCAAATAATGTCGGAGTCTGCACATTGGCCCTGCAGGGTATGTGCACAGCATGGCCAAACAAACTATCAGTCTGGAAATCTTTCCACTACACGTAATGGCAGGTGGTAAATACCAGGGCGGTGGATAGAGGAGAGCCGGTGGATGTGGTCTTTCTAGATTTTCAGAAGGCGTTTGACAAAGTGCCTCACAAGAGGTTATTGCAGAAGGTCGAGGGACATGGAGTTGGGGGTAGGGTGTTAGCGTGGATAGAGGATTGGTTGTCAAATAGGAGGCAGAGAGTGGGGGTCAACGGGTGCTATTCGGATTGGCGGATGGTGACTAGTGGAGTGCCCCAGGGGTCGGTGCTGGGGCCTCAGCTTTTTACCATTTATATCGATGATCTGGAGGAGGGAACCGAGTGTAGAGTGTCGAAATTTGCTGATGACACCAAGATTGGGGGAACGGCAAATTGTGCGGAGGGTGTGGAGAGTCTGCAGAAGGATCTAGATAGGCTGGGCGAATGGGCCAGGAAATGGCAAATGGAATTTAATGTTGGCAAGTGTGAGGTGGTCCACATTGGTAGGAAGAATGGTAGGAAGGACTATTACTTACGTGGCAAAAAACTGCAGCAGGCGACGGTGCAGAGGGACCTCGGGGTCCTTGTGCATGAGTCGCAAAAACCCAGCTTGCAGGTGCAGCAGGTGGTCAGGAAGGCGAATGGGATGCTGGCCTTCATAGCGAAGGGGATTGAATATAAAAGTAGGGAGGTCTTGCTGCAGCTGTATAGGGCATTGGTGAGGCCGCAACTGGAGTACTGTGTGCATTTTTGGGCGCCGCACCTGCGCAAAGATATTTTGGCCTTGGAGGGAGTGCAGAGGAGGTTTACTAGGCTGATACCGGAGTTGACGGGGTTGAGCTATGAGGAGAGGCTGAATAAACTGGGCTTGCACTCGTTAGAGTTTAGAAGAATGAGAGGAGATCTCATTGAGACGTATAAGATGATGAATGGGATGGATAGGATAGAGGTGGAGAGACTCTTCCCGCTCAAAAAAGACAATAGGACTAGGGGGCACAGGCTCAAGATAAAGGGGGGCGGTTTAGAACGGAGTTGAGGAGGAACTTCTTCACTCAAAGGGTGGTGAATCTCTGGAATTCTCTGCCCGTTGAAGTGGTGGAGGCTGCCTCGCTAAATATTTTTAAGACGCGGGTTGATGAGTTTTTGATAGGAGAGGGGATTAAGGGTTATGGGGAGAGGGCGGGAAAGTGGAACTGAGCAGCGACAGATCAGCCATGATCTTATTGAATGGCGGGGCAGGCTCGAGGGGCTGGATGGCCTACTCCTGCTCCTATTTCTTATGTTCTTATGTTCTTATGTAAAATGCAGGAGAGTTTATTGGTCAGCCATATTGCAGAAGGCAATTGCAAATCACTGCGGTACTACAGTGTTCACAGAGTGTTGGCTGCAGAATGGTTTGTGGTAAAGGGGTCTTTGTAGTCTTCTTTGGGTTAACTGTAAGTCTTTATTAACGACTAGAGCTATTTGCACATGTACAGTAAAGGGTTAGGATAGGTGTGATCTCCATGTTTAGATCTTTACACATCTCTGCTCAACACCACATTGATCTCTGGGTCGGATCATGTGCCTTCATACATCAATATGTGGGCAATACTGTACTCAGTTCCACTTTAACCCTGTATGTGCCAGACATTTACACCACATGCAGCACTTCAGTACTTAGCTAAATATAATCATGGACCAATTCAATGAAGCTCCATGGCCGTCCATGCCTTCTTCCAGGGATGGCACGGTGGCACAGTGGTTAGCACTGCTGCCTCATAGCGCCAGGCACCCAGATTCGATTCCTGGCTTGGATCACTGTCTGCGCAGAGTCTGTATGTTCTCCCCGTGTCTGTGTGGGTTTCCTCCGGTGCTCCGGTTTCATCCCACAGTCTGAAAGACATGTTGGTTTGGTGTGTTTGCCATGCTCAATTCTCCCTCAGTGTACCCAAACCGGTGCCTGAGTGTGACGACTAAGGGATTTTCACAGTAACTTCATTGCAGTGTTAATGTAAGCCTATTTGTGACACTAATAAATAAACTTAACATTGTACCTGAAGGAGGAAGAACTTTCTGGGCAATATTAGCTTTCATTTGCCCTGCAGATTCTGAGTGTTTTGTGGCCAATGATATTTGTCAGGTATTCTCTATATGTTAATTTGCTTTCTTCCATAACTGCTAGTTTGACGGTAACTGCTATGAAGATGTGTGCACAGTCCTATCAGTAACTGGTATATGTCTACACAGTCCTATCAGTAACTATTTTAGAGGATATAGATTCAATCCTTTCATTAACTAGTACAATTTATTGTTTCATTTGTTGCAGGGTTGACTTGGCCAAAACTCATTATTCTACCAGGCAGTGGCATAGCGGTATTGTCACTGGGCTGGTAATCCAGAGACCCAAGGTAATGATCTAGGGACCTTGGTTTGAATCTCACCATGGCAGATGGTGAAATTTGAATTCAATAAAAATCTCTAAATTAAGCTTCATGACAACCATGAAATCACTGTTGATTGTTGTAAATACCCAACTGCTTCACTAATGTCCTTTAGGGAAGGAAATCAGCCATCCTTACCCAATCTGGCCTAAATGTGATTCCAGGCCCAAAGCATTGTGGTTGATTCTCAAATGCCCTCTGAAATTTAGGGCAGTTAGCCCTGCCAGTAATGCCCACATCCCGTTAATGAATAAAAAAACAAAGGTGACATGCTTAAGTACACTAAATGATTGAGGGAATCTGTCTGCTTCTATATGGGAGTAGCAACAGTTTTTAAATTAATACAATATGTTTAGAAATTTGGTTTTGGACAGCACAACATACATTTTCCCTTAATTTCTGTGTATCTTCCAAGCCAGTCCTGAGAGAACCATGCAAACATTGTCTGTATTGAATAAAAGATAATCACACAGGTTTATTAATAAATAGATGGAAAATGTCCAGGCTGCTCCATCGGGTCATTTTAGAAAGAATAATTCATTAGAAATCGATGAATTGTGAAAAATGTAATCTAATTCATTTGAAACATAAACTTTGTCTGGAACAAATTGTTCATTTTTCTTCCTTGTGATATCGAAGTAGATGAAGTTTCTTCATTTTCTCATTTCATTTGGAGCACAAGAAACTGAAAGGAATAAAATAATTCAGTTGCCTTTAGTCCTGAAGTTGCCAAATATGTCCACACTTGAATATAACATTACTAAAACATTTGCTAAGGAAAAAAAGACAAATAGGCACTAAATTATTTTTGCGTATTTTGTGATGCTTTAATATTGAAAATTCTATTTGCTTGGCTATTGCTGGGAGGTATCAATGCAAAATCAATAACCACACTGTGACCTTCATATTGGTACTGAAACGTAGGAATCATTTATTTTGACAAACCTAAGACTTGACCCAATGATATACAGCATCAAAATCATTTTCATCAGTGTAGCTGGCTTTGCATCATGTGTGAAAATCCGAGTTCTTGGTAGCATTCATTTGAATATTTTCCCCAAAGGCACCACCACTTGAGAGGTTAAATAGGAGGAAGAACATCTGGCAAAGTACTTTGTATCGCTCCAGAGTTGGAATTTTCTGTTTCTCCAAGGGAAGATTCATGGGTTTGCACATAAAATTTCCATGTGGTTGGATCCTTACCTCAATTGTGCCAATAAGAGACATCAAGTGGATCCAGTCAACTGCCAAATTGGTGCAGCAAGTTTATTTATTGAGACTCTGAGCCCAATGGATAAGGATGGTTCCAAGTTTGATTCATGTGATGAGTAACAGCAATCTCAGCTAGAATGACTAAGGATTGAACAATTGACCTGTGCATTGCCCGTTGGGCAAGGGGTTGAGGAGTTGCAAAATTGGGAATTCCTGATTGCCATTAATTGACCTCTAGTGATTGTACTTTGGTCAGGACAGAAGCTGTGGTCAACTTGTTTGCACACAGGAAGCTGTCACAAAAACATTCTACAATTTCATCTGCCAGATTATGCCCCAACAGGTAAGGGAGTCATAAAATTGGTAAGGAAGAGAAAAATAAATCAAGTGGCGGCTGGTCAGGGAATATCTGTAAGGGTCCACTTGGACAGCTGGCTTTGCCAAGATAAAGACAAGGGATGGAATTTAATGCCCTTCCCCATGGCAAGTTTGGTGCCAGGTCCATTTATTAATGCAGGAGGCTGGCAGTTGGGGACCTCACCCCAGATCCCGTCTGCCCTGTTTAAGTCCATGGTGGGAAGATCCACGGACAGCCTTCCCAGCTCACTGCCAATTAAAGATCACTTAAGGGCCACGTTCTGTCAACATTTGGGTTGGTCTAGGACAAAGGGGCATAACCAAAAAACAAGAGCGAGAGAGAGGGAGATCTGCCACAGAGGTCCGCATATGTGTAATAGATTCCTCTGCTGCAAGAACAAGCTGGCTGGTGAATTAAGCCTCACCCACTATCTCTAATGACTGGAAACAGCCTAGCCTGTTTTTTTCATGTTGTAAGTGCATAAGATTGGATGTAAAGACTCACCCAAAAAATGGAATGAAACTCTCCCGATTTCACGCTAGCAGGACACTTTGGATTTTTCTCATAAAATCCAGCCCATGTGTTTTGCATGCACACTGCTGGCACTTAGAATTTTAATTATAATCCTGTGGGAAAGGTTAAGAGGAGAAAATGCGGAAATGCCTCAGTCCTTGTTGAAGTGTTGGGAAAGACATGCAAATCACAAAATCTCAACCCTATCTTTATTGCTGAGATGTCTGCCTCGTCACAACTGTTTTCTCAGTGCAACTTCAGACCCAAATCTCCCCACTCTGTGCAATGCGGAGGTCACAATCATGAATATCATTAAAACCCCGGGGGATGGGACCTATTCATGCCAGAATCTGACAGTTCCAGAACTCTGCGCGTGCGCAGTGGCTCTGATCTGTCAGTCTCCTCATTTGCGGGCTAGCTCAATCACTGGCCAACCCGGGAGATCCGTAATGCTGCCTCTCCAGCAGCCCCCATGGCCCGATTGTGGGCCTCATGAGAATTCCCGGGCCAGCCCCTCCCCCGCTAACCCCCCCGCCTCCCCGGGGTCAGACCCCCCACCCCCCCACTGATGGCAAGCAGAACCCCCTTGGAAGGCAGCCCACCCCCCCCTCCCCCCAGCAGAGTGCACCACCCCAATTGCTGGCCTCCCTCTGCCCCAGATTGATGCAGAGTTGCAGCAGCACCCTCCAACCTCACCAATCGCCCCTACGCCCTGCCCCCTTTGCCCCATCCCCCTCGCACTTCCCATTGCTTGGTGGGCTGTGCCAAGGTGCCCCGTGGGCATGAGTACTTTGCTCCTTGCACAGGCTGGCACTGCCAGGGGGCATCATCCCCACCACCCAACCCCCTGGAGGACACCAATTGCCCCCACTTCACTCCAGCAGGGTGTCTCACTAGCTCCCTGAACGTGGGGAGTTACTCTATACCCTTCCAGAGTGAAGTACTCCTGGCGGGGTGGGAGATGTTATCAGGCCCAGCTAGTTCCATGCCAGGCTCAATAACCACATGTAAAATAGATTTAAAATACTTTTAAAAAAGATTTAAATCACTTAGCTCTCTTCCTGCCAGTTTCCAGCGCAGTCCCGACTACGACTGTTCCCTGGCTCTGAGGGATGCGTTTGCAGCAGGAATGCATATGCAAATCCTGTGAAATGGCCAACACGCGATTCTCCCAATCGGACTTGCCAGAAAATCTGTGGGTCATGGTGGGAGAATCGCCCCCTCAGTTTCTATCTTTATATGGAATGGGAATTAGTTCTCTTCTAATTAATTATCAAAATTTGGTGCCAACTGATCCCTCACTTGGCTTGAGGGTGGCAGAGTGGTTAACAGTGCTGCCTCACAGCGCCAGGGACCTGGGTTCGACTCCTGGCTTGGACCAGTGTTTGTGCGGAATCTGTATGTTCTCCCCATGTCTGCGTGGGTTTCCTCCGAGTGCTCTGGTATCCTCCCACAGTCCGAAAGACGTGCTGGTTAGGTACATCCAGCCATGCTAAGTTCCCCTTCAGTGTACCCGAACAGGCACCAGAGTGTGGCGACAAGGAGATTTTCACAGTAACTTCATTGCAGTGTTAATGTAAGCCTACTAGTGACACTAATAAGCAAACTAAACCTTACTCTATTGTTCTCAACCTAGCCTCAATTTTGCATGATAGACCTTAGAGCTTTTACTTTGGTTTCTCGATTTCTTTTTTCTTAAATCAAGTTATTTTTTAACCTTTACTATGAATCTGAAGATATCTTTATTCCCTGCCCCAACTTGCTATGACTGTTTTTCATTGACATGTATTTTCTGTAATCATGTCAGTTGTTTGCTTTGTCACACCCCTTGCCCACCTCTCATCTTTTGGTCAGTGATGTATAGCTCTCAAGTGTTGCAATCTTTCTCAGATATTTTAATGGGAGTAGTCTGCACTTACTTCCATTGTGAACTACAAAGGTCCCTGTTGTGCAGTTATTTTATGATGGGAGAGGTTCTCTAACTACAGTAATGAATTGTCTCATGATTTAGGCAGTCAGTAACTAAACTTTATACTTTTTTATCTTGTGATGTCTCCTATTAAATATCCATTGCTAAAATAACAAGCTCACAGTAAAAACCTGAGAATGACTGACGTTTCAATTGAATTCAGCAGTTGCCAATTTATTTATAATCCATTTCCTACTGGGCTTTGTGTTATTGTTTTTTGTGTGTGTGTTTTGTTTTGTAAACAGTCTGGATCATTTCTGAGGTTGGACCATTTAGAAAGTCAAATAAAAAGTTTCCCCACATAACGTGGCAAAAGTCCTGCCAACAATAGTTCTTAACAAGTACAGTTCTTCAGAATCGTTGGCTCACTTGCTCCTAATGAATGAATGTAAGGAATAAATGATACAAAACGGCAGTTACTAAAAACATATCTTACTAATACAGCTATCATCAATTGCCATAGCAACATCACAGCGAACCAGATTATATGGTTGCACTAAAAGAAAAAATGTTGCTATCGATTTGGGAATCAACTTCCACTTATAATTTAAATTAAATCAATCAGAACATGACTTTGATGGAAACCTGGTGTTAAAATATTTAAGAGATAGCTTTCCAACCTGAGGGAGTTGCCCATTCTGTTATTCTTTCAGTATAGGGGGTCTGAAGTACAAGGAGGTTAAGCACTCTGGACTGCAGTAAAATGCTTACTGTGTGGCGTGGGGTCAATTTGAGTGCCTGCAATCTGTGTTACTCATGTTGTCTCGCCATCATCACTCAAGTTTCATCAGCTAATTTAAGCAGAGTAGTTGGGTCACAGAAATGTTTCCAATAGCCATTTAAAATATCTGTTAATTTGTACGCATTGTATGGAAACAAGGCTTCTTACCTTGTTTACCCCAGTCCAATGCTGGCATCTCCATATCATAAAAACAAGGCACCAGGCATATGGTGGTATTTGCTTTTAATTCAGGGTGGATTTTAGCCTGATGGAAACAGCAGGTATCCACAGTAGCAACAACTGCCAGAGCTTATATTAATACGTTGTCAGCGTACTTCCTGTTAGAATTGAATACTGCTCACAGGTAAAGATCAACAAATCTCCAGAGGAAGGTTGTTAGAGGTGCTTATGGGAAGAAAGAGCTCAGGGCAGAGGAGGAATTTTACTTTGAATTCCGCAATAAACTATGTTTCTCTCCAGTTGGGCTTTCTGAGCCATTACAATTGTGCTTTTCGCAGAATGTGGACATTGCTTGCAAGGCCAGCTGATTCCTAATTGTCCCTCCAGATTTATTAACTAAATTGAAATTCTAAAGCTGCCATGAGGGAATTTGAACCTTTGTCCCAAGAGCATTAGCCTGGGCAACATGACCACTACATCATCATTTCCCCATGTGCAGTACCACCACAGGAAGCATAATACAAGACAAGCTAGTTAACAGAACAAAACACAAGTGTGAAAGCAAGGTAGAGCAGATGACAGGGGTAAGGGAATGAATGACCTGCCAATGAGTGGGCGCAGACAGTAAATGTGGAAACATTACTATTTGCGTACAATGGGAAATTTTCATACACTGATCCCATCCGTGCCCGCCCGTTGCCAACAAGAACCGAGAATTTGCTGCTCAGCTAAAACTCCATTCGCTGCCACGACACTGGAGAATCCCAGCCACGGATGAGGGCAGAGGTCTTGGCAATTGTCTCTGTGAAGCAAAGGAGATAGGCTGCAGTGAGGATCATTGAGTCCTGGGCCCTGCAAGGGTACATGGAAAACGTCTGAGAACAGAGTAGAAAACAAGTCTAAACCTTCTAGCTAGCAGAAAGTTGGTGGACATATTAAAGAACAGGATGGATTTTTCTTTTGCATGGAATAAATTTTGTTGGCATTTTTCTGTTCATTTTAGGATAAATATTATTTCTTAACATTTAGGAAGGTAGGTGGAAAACAAGGGTGCCTGCTCAATAGGCTGAAAAACCGTAACCTCAATGTTTGCAGGCAACACTGAATTGGTATTGTTAAATCAAGGAGAACTGTGACAAAATGCAGGAAGGATAAACCTGCAGAAATGGTGTGTAGTTGACAAAAGAATTTCAGTATCAGTAGATGTATGGTGGTGTGCTTTAACAGCAAAATAAGAAGGCCACATACCGCTTGGAAAATAAATGTCAAAATGGAGTAGAAAAGAAAGAGTTTGGGGCTACAAATAAATAAGTTACTAAAATCATGGATGCAGGTTCATAAGTCAGTTTTCAAGAAGTGATTAATGCACTAGCATTCATTTCTAAAGGAATGGAACTGTGAAAGGCAGAAGTTATGTTAAACTTGTTCAGAACCATAGTTAGACCATGCTATGAACAAATCTCAACTCCATATTAGAAAAAGGATATGGAGAAGACACAGGAAAGGATTTACTAGACTTACACCAAAATCAAGATGTTATACCTCTATCAGGAAAGATTAAACAGTTTGTGGCACTTTTCTCTAGAAAGGACATGATAGAAATCTTTATTATTATGAGCCGGTTTGATAGGATTAACATGGAGAACACGTTTCCGCTTATAGGGAGACTATAGGCCAGATTTTTATTGGATCAGGAAGACTCTGCAAACCTTTAAAAATAGCAGGTGGGGCCTGGATGCCAAAGCCCTGCCTTCATTCTGACAGACCTAAGTTTGCTGTTGGGGAAAGGAATGCATCAGGAATGGGACCAAGTTCTCACAATGGGGAAATCTGAACACAGCAAAGCCATTTTAACTCAATCTTGAACTCCAACACATCCCATTTTAGCTGTTGCAAGGGCCTTAACCTGCAGTGTAAGAGCCACAATTGATGCAGTACACATAAACACTCTTGGAGGATGTCTATGCTAGGTGCCTCCACTGATAATGTCTATATAATCACTGTTATCTAATGTTATTTAAATGCCCTGCTTTGTAATGTTAATAAATACAAGCTGCAGTTGTCGCTGAGTTTATAAAAGAAGGTCCTTCTGGTGCACTGCTTTAATTGACAGTCCAATTGCTGTAAGTTAGAAGAAAACACAAGCATCTCATTGTACAATTTGAATTGTTCCTTGTTGATATTTCCTCAAGAGCTATTATCATGTCTTCATGAATGCTTGAAAAGCTATAATTATCTCAGCAAAGAATTCTGAATTCAGATATTGACAGTTTAAAGAAGCCATTAAAGGATTAGCTGTCATTGATATGGGATGTGAAGAAGTTTATTCATTTTTATAACAGATTAAACTGCTGGAGTTTTAAATGGGTTCTATGAATGGGAGTTTTTCCACTATCTAATATGCATGAATATTAGTATTACTAATATTACTATTTTAGATTGCTGGAAGTACAATGTCACATGGCTCCTGGAGTCTGGCCATGGTGGATACTGACTGAGTGGCTAAGGAAATGCCATATATGGTACAAATAGCCATGGGGTTGGTTAGGGGCATTGAGTTGATATGGAAGGTATAAAGGATGTTGGGTGTTTGTTGGTAGGCATGATCCAATAGCACAGTAGTTGGCACTGCTGTCTCACAGCGTTATGGGCATGGGATCAATTCCAGCCTTGGGTGACTGTGTTGCTTTCACACATTCTCTCTGTGGCTGTGTGTGTTTCCTCCAGTTGCTCTGATCTCCTCCCACAGTCCAAAGATGTGCATGTTAAGGATTGGCCATGCTAAATTGCCCCTTCATGTTCCGGGATGCATTGCTTGGGTGCATTAGCCGTGGTAAATGTGCAGGTTTGTTAGGATAGGATGGAGGGGAGGGACGGGATGGGATACTCTTTCAGAGAGTCACTGTGCTCTAGATGGGCTGAATGGCCTGTTTCTGCACTGTAAGGTTCTATGGTTCATGATTTGGCATGGAGGGTATGAGGTACCATGGGATGGTGAACTGGGGTACATGAGCTAATGTTGAGTTGGCATGGAGGGTATGAATGTCTGTTGGGGGTTTGGGTGAGCAGTTGTGAGGTGTGGAAGCTAGAGGATCTAACAGTTTTTGAAAGAACTGGGATAATGTCCCAGAGAAACAAGGCAGGCCTTCTGAACTGCCCGCTTTGCCACTCATGCTCTGCTTCTGGGATCAGAGGTGTCATGTCCATCTTGAGCTCACACACCACATCGCCTTGCACAGAGGAAAATAGTCACTCGATTCAGAGCACATTTTAACTAAGGCAAGTCTGGCAAGTCAAAAAATGAGCCAGCAGTTTCAGCAGTGAAAATCCAGCCCTATATTTAAGGGTCATGAATAGAAGATGCACATTCATAAATTCAACGGGAGTTCAGGACAATATCCTTACCTGGAGAGCAGTTAGAGTATGAAACTCATTACCGTAAGAAACAGTGGAGGCATCCAGCATGGATGCACTTAAGTGAAATCTAGATAAGCACTTGATGAAGAAAAGAGTAGGATTCATTGATAGTTCTGATGAAGAATGGTGAATGCATTTAGGGCAAATCAGTGACATGGATCCAGTGGGCAGAATAGCTTGTTTCTGTATTATAAATGCTATCTAATATTGTGTGAAATATGTTACGATGGTGTGATTGGATATTATTTTCTGAGACAAATTAGTGGGATTTTCCTATGGGCTTTGGACTGTAATGACAGAAGAAAACAGCGATCCCAAGTCCAGCCACTTGGGAGCTAGACTGACAGAGCTATATCCCTTCAAGTAGCCTCCCTTAATTGGGCGACAAACAATGTTCAGAAGCTGCCAATCCAACTAGAGGCTCAACAGTAGTAGGGCATTAGCAGCCATATAAGGAGAGGTGGGAGCTTCTGAGACAGGTCCAAGAACAAGAGTGAACTTTGTGCTGAAAAATTGGTCCTAATCCCAACCTGATGCAGCTTCCCACTATTTTCCGATTTCTACTCCTGCCACCATGGGGAAACGTAGGTCACTGTGTACTTTTGAGTGCCTAATTAATTTCTGAAGCTTTAACTTTCATGTTCACTAAAGATGAGTCCTAAGTATTGACAATGGGGGCTTTTCCAGCATTTTCAAATCTTTTCTATTCCCAATTCAATTCTCTATAGACGGTTACATGGATAAGATGGGTATAGAGGGCTATGGGCCAAATGCGGGCAATTGTGATTAGCTTAGGGGTTTAAACAAAAGGGTGGCATGGACATGTTGGGACGAAGGGCTTGTTTCCATGCTGTAAACCTTTATGACTCTATGACTCCAACTTTCTTGATTCAATGAGCATAATAGCATATTTTTTGAAGTAAAAGTGATATTGTGCAAAAATGTGCTGTGCTGCAGAGTTTAATTGCAAACAGACTCAGACCAATGACAATCCTTGTTTAAGAACACCACTGTAATCAGTTTAATCTTCCCTATTTGTTGATGTTATCAATATCTAATAATCAGGTTCAACAGCAATAAATATGATGGGTATGCTTGAGTCTAATCAGTTTAATATGGAATAAAACACACTAGCTATGCAGCAAAGACACAACCATGACAAGTAGCGAGAATCTGTCCAGTTGGCAGGAGAGAACTGACATGCACCAATAGCTTTCTTTCTCTTCTTTCTCTCTCAGTGCCTCATGTCTTCATGAATTCTACAACTACCCAAGAGGTTTGGGTCGACCCTCAGGAGAGGTTTTCCACTGTCTACTGCACTGATGCCTCCTGAAATCTCTTACCTTATACTCTTTCTCCAGGTGGACCTGAATAGATTATTGGCAACTACCCAATAATTAATTAGGTCTTTGTTTAAACACTAGGGTGAAAACCCACTTTGAATGTCTCCATCTGACATTACATTCCTGAGCCTTTACATACACTTTTGGCCCTTGATCAATCCAGCCTTGCATCATTCTCTTCTCAACTCACCCTAGGCTGTGGCTATGACTGGATTTATAACTCCCTTCCATCTCATCTCTGGAATAATTTAAGTAGCTCCATTCTTTGCATTGACCTGTTAATGAGATATTCAAAACAGCCCTCCAGTCTAAGTGGTATAATTCCTCATCAGACTATTGAATCATAGTTACAAAAACAGAAAATGCTGGAAAATCTCAGCAGGTCTGACAGTATCTGTGGAGAGAGAATAGAGCTAATATTGGAGCATGCATTGTCAATGCTTCAAGTCTAGATGACACTTTGCCAAAGCTTTGATGAAGAGTCATCCAGACCTGAAATCTTGACTCTATTCTCTCTCCACAGTTGCTGTCAGACCTGCTGAGATTTCCCAGCATTTTCCATGTTTATTTTAGATTCCACGGTATTTTGCTTTTATCCTATTGAATCCATGGTGTCGCTCACTAAAATAACTTGTATTCTACTTCCACAAACTAACTATATTATGTATTTAATTAAGCAAGGTTAAATGGAAAGCCCCAAATAGTTTGTTGTATAGCTATTTGTTTTAAATATCTACCCAGTTGCTCTCCCACTATAACAGAGTCCTCTTCTAACCATCTCCCCTTTTCAGGCCAGTTAAAGCTCTTGTCACCTCAGAATAATCATTACATTGATTTATTTTTTTTTTAAATTCAGCATCTTCCAATAAAACTAAACTTAGAGTGCTATTATAGTTCCAATTTCAGGCCGACTACTAAATGTATGTTTATTCTCACTGTATTTCTGATTGTTAACACTGCTGACAATGTATGGCATACTTTGCAGTGTGTTCCTTTTATAATTTTCCCTCCATTTTTCATTGATATTAATATCTGCACAAGTTCACTTACACCTAATCATATGGCCACCGTGCATTGAGCTAATTTTGTTTTCTCTCCACCAAAGGAGCAAAGGAATCCTGTTGGAAAATGAAATCATTGAACATTAATATTATTGTTCAATACTGAGAGAGCAATGGATATCAAAGAAATAAGTTTACTTGGATCTGTAACTTCATTCATGGAGTTCCAATGTTAGCCCCACATAACCAGAGGCAACATGGTGTGCATAGGTTGGAGTGAGGGGGGTAGGGGGCGGAGGGGATGATGGGGATATGGAGACCTTGAAGTATAAAAAAAGGGGCTGAGTGTTTACCTCCCCACTCACACAAGTTGCAGTTTTAATTCCCAGATTTCAGGAACTGTGTGAATTCTTTACTGCAACAAGGCAAGAACCTCATTAACATTCATAAGTGGAGTTCCAATGGCATAAATCAGAGCCCAATAGAAATATCTGACAGTTGCTGAGTGCTAAATGTTCTCACCTCTTGACATCCCCAACCCTCTCAGCGCTTGGGACATATCATTCAGGTTCCTGGCAGTGGACTCCTGCCCACCTGAAATGCCATTCCTTCCATCCAATCCCTTACTATTCCCAACCAGGGAGTTGGCCCTGGAAATTGGTTAAGATAACAATGCAACCATACAAGCCTGCCATTTGCCCTGCCCACACTCGCATCTCACTCGTTCCTGGAATTGAAATCAGGGCTTACAAGTTGCACTCATTTTACCTAAATACATCATAGCATCATTCGCTTAAATGTAACTTTATCCATTGTGAAGTTGTTGTTCAAACCTATACCTAAATTTATGTTTGTGAAAAGATTCAACTGACACTGTTGTCAAAATTCAATTTATCAACTTACAGCAAATACTCTTAGGTCCAAAACCTTTACACCAACATGATATTGCTACCTGCATAAGAAAGCAGTACCATTTTATTATCTGTGTTCTCTGACAGTACATTTCGAATAACAGTCTGCCAGGATTTCACTTAGAAGACAGCTAAGTCTTGCTGCAACCATATAGCTTCAGTCCCCAGCCTAAATGTCACTACATTTTCATTAGTACTTTAAGTCTCTGAAAATCTGTGTCTTTGGAAGCATACAAAGGAATGTCTAATGCTGCAAACCTGATGGTGTAGCGCATTGTTATGCTACGGCAGTGTGAAATGGATTGTTGGAACATGGCTTTCACGTTTCACTGCATGATCTTTTTTTCCAATCTCAATCAGCTGGTTTGGTGGGGTGCGGAGTAAATATACTCCACATAACAAGAGTGGAAGGTAAAGGGCAGCACGTGTACGTACCCGAGTCTGAGTAACATTTCACACACAGCAGTTTACATGATGGAGGTGTAGAAGCAGGATTCCTCTCTGCATTCTGAGTTGAAGAATGGTGCTGTAGAAAAATGTAAAGGTAAAGAGAAGAGTACTTTTTTTTTGTTTCTGGTGAGTGAGGTCACACCAATGGTGCTGCTTTGAACCAGAACACACAAGTCAACAATTTTGATTCCACATCTCAATTAAGTTTAATGTCAATTGAGCCAATAGTGAGGTCATTATTGAACCACATAACACCAATAAACTGAGAAGGAAAAATACCAACCTGGATTCATGCACCTGATCATTAATCCAGTGACCCTTTCTGGAAAGTGCACTTCTGCTGGCAGAATGATGTCTCTTGATGATAAGAACATAAGAACATAAGAACATAAGAAATAGGAGCAGGAGTAGGCCATCTGGCCCTTCGAGCCTGCCCCGCCATTCAATAAGATCATGGCTGATCTGTCGTGGCTCAGTTCCACTTTCCCGCCCTCTCCCCATAACCCTTAATCCCCTCTCTTATCAAAAACCCATCAACCCGCTTCTTAAAAATATTTAGTGAGGCAGCCTCCACCACTTCAACGGGCAGAGAATTCCAGATATTCACCACCCTTTGAGTGAAGAAGTTCCTCCTCGACTCCGTTCTAAACCGCCCCCCCTAACAAAGAGATGCACTCTTTGTTAGTAGTAATTAGCTAAGCTCACACAAAATGAATAACATTTTAGAAAGGTATCAGAGGAGAGGGCTGCAGGTGCCTGTGGCATGATTCCCATCATGAGTCACCTGCAGGGTATTTATTACTTTAATAACTAGTTATGGAGAAGAGAGATGACTGAGACTACAATATGGTGAATATTGCTTTTGGAATAGCTTGCCGATCATAACTGTCTAATTATGTGTGACGATTGGCTTGTTTTGTTCATTATCCTTTTTTGTGTCAATAAGAATTGTTTTTGCTCAGGAAAACAACAAGGAAAAAGAAAGTCACAATGATGTCACATGCAAATAATCTAACAAGGCACTCTGATGTGATTTCTGTGCTTGTGAAGAAGTTAGAAATCTCCTCAATACTTAGTTAAAAGGTTACTGGTAGGGATCCTTTCATCTGAATGGTACCAATGCATTTCATTAGCCCTTCTGCAAGTCTTTCCAACTCCATATTTCCCCAAGGATCAATTATTTTGTTGAAATGTTGTATCTTCTTGTAGCTAATCCCATCTGATATGACACATTGTTTATTTCAAGAAATAAAACATTAAGACGTTGTTTCTTTTAAAGGAACACTCATGCTATGATACAGTATTTTGCAATCTTATTGACAGAAAAATGATATTACAGGATTGTATGTGCTACTAAAATTTATCAGAGGTGAAAATCAGTAGGACTGCATCCCAGTAGAAGTGTTGTAGTGGGTAAATTGAAGTGGGAACTACGGCCTTCAAAGTAGGCTGCATACTGTGCTGAAGGTGTGTTGAGTCTTTAAAGGGAACACAGAGGCCAATTTACCACTAGGCCGAATAATAAATCCAGGAATTTGGTGAGTGAGGGAGTTTGGCACAATGCGGGAAGAAGTATAGTACTGGTCTCTTACAAAGAATGATACAATCTGCATAGCAATCTTTTACTTGTGATTCTGAAGCAAGCAATGCTTTTTCATTGGTGAAACCTGCCAACAGCTAACGATGCTAGAGCTATGGATAAGGTATAAAATAGCCGCCTGGTCAATTAGGGAGAGATTCTGCCTTACAGCCACAAATTTCCAACTCAAATCCATTTCCATTAATATAAGATTTGAGACCACAAATGTGGCACAGGTGTTTTCCAAATTAAAATTCACTTGTAGGCATTTCACATTATATTAGACTCACTTCATTCAGGTGTACATCATCATTATTTGCTCAGATTAGCCTAGTCAAAGAGCGAAATGTGCTGGCACACCTCATGATTGGCACACAATGATGGTTGCAAGGAAGTTAGGGGCATTTCCTTTATTGTGGAACCAACAATGTTGTGTTTTTTGTTCACTTTTTATTGAATGTTCATGTTAGTGTCCAGTGCTGTACTTACCATTCTGAGAACATTGCAGAATTTGCAGGCTTAGCTGGCTTTTAGGTGGGGCAGCACATCAGCACAGTGGTTAGCACTGCTGCCTTACAGCGCCAGGGACCCGGGTTCGATTCCTGGTTTGGGTCACTGTCTGTGTGGAATTTGCACATTCTCCCTGTGTCCGCACGGGTTTCCTGTGGATGCTCTGGTTTCCTCCCACAGTCCAAAAGATGTGCTGGTTAGGTACATTGGCCATGCTAAATTCTTCCTCAGTGTACCCAAACAGGCACCAGAGTGTGGCGTCTAGGGGATTTTCACAATGACTTCATTGCAGTGTTAATGTAAGCCTATTTGTGATGCTAATAAATAAGCTTAAACATAAAACTTTTCCTGTGCATTGTAACGGATGTTGTCTGAGATCGTTCTCAATAGGGATGACTGAAATGGTGTGGGTGAGTTCAAAGCCCTGGAAGAACTCTGCCAGCCACAATGCCCTGAGATAGAGTCACATGTGGACAGTACAGGCCCTATTAGGCCTCTTATTTTCTTAGTTTGTTTGACTGGCAGCATGTCCTGTGCTCCTACCACCCCCAGGACGTCAGATCCTTCTCACTTCAATCCTCAATAGCCCCAACCCCATCCTCTCTCCTCCCTTGGATCCTAATTCCATTCCTCCATACTCCTGACCCCACACCAACATACCACCTCACCAATAACTCACCCTCGCTAGTCTTGGACCTCCATGCAGGTTGCCATTCTTCTGCTCCCCTCTCTTGTGTCACAGAGTTCAATAAGGAAACTTGCTGACCTCAAACACAATTGCACAAAGCTGATTGGTGCATATTGCCTTTAAACAAACATGAACCAGCTGTGATGGGCGGTTGGGGGGGGGCGGCGGCGGGTGGTGCGGGATTTCCAGGCTACGCTTGCCCAAAACCAGAAAATCCCACCTGAGGTCATTGGACCTTTGCATGGCCCACTCCCTTCCCATTGCGATTCCCACGGTGGGTGGGATGGGAAACTACCCCGCCTCCCCCAGGATGTTTGTGTGCCTTTGACTTTACCTTGAAGGTAGAACTTTATTTTTTTTAAATTTTACTCTAATGAGTATTCATGGCACGCAAGTGTATTGCAAATACAAATCCACCACATGCTACTGAGGCCCGTCGCACTACAAGCACGCAGTTGACTTTTCCTCTGCATCTCAACCTTCCATTGGGAAATCATTTCTGGTTCTTGTGGGCTCCAGTTTGTGTCTTCATCCCCATGGATTATTTTTGAACCAAGGGGCAATGGGCAGCAATGATGGCCCTTAATTGAGCCTCAAAGAGTGATTACTTCAGATAATCCAGCCTCTAGTATCCCAGTGACGACAGTGGATTTATTAGGAGCAGAGTATAACATCGGCTCCTTGATTTAGTGCTGCAATACTGTCAGTAAGTTCCTTCCGACCTTCCTAAGGAAACTCCTGAACTAGGGCACTTATCAGCATGCAGATCTCCGAGAGGATGATATCAATAAATAAGAAACATTTCTGGTATCATCAAATAGATGAAAGTAAAAATTTGACAAATGGCACGGTGGTTAGCACTGCTGCTTCACAACAGCAGGAACCCAGGTTCAATTCTGACCTTGGGTAACTATCTGTGTGGAGCTTGCACATTCTCCCCATGTATGTGTGGGTTTTCTTCAGGGATCTGGTTATCTCCCATAGTCGAAGGATGTGTGGGATTAGGTGGATTGGCCATGATAAATTGCCCCTTAGTGTCCCAAGTTTTGTAGGTAAAGTGGATGAAGGGTTACAGGGATTGGGTGGGTAGATCTGGCTAAGATGCTGAATCTGTGCAAACTTGATGGGCCAAATGGCCTCCTTCTGCACTGTAGGGATTCTATGAAAATGCTTACAGCACGCATACATCTGCTGGCTCTCAGAAGGAGCAAGTCACCTATGGTGCCAGTCCTCCTGCCTTCTCCCTATTGCCCTTTGCATTCTTCATTTTTAGATAGTTATTCATCTTTCTTGAATGCCTCAATTTAACTACCCTCCACCACATTCTCCAGCAGAGTGCATTCCCGATCCTAACTATACACTGTGTGAAAAAACTTTTCCTCATGGCACCATTGCTATTTTTGGTAATCTTTGCCCCATTGTTCTCGATCCTGGGATGTCTTTCCCTATCTACTCTGTCCAGACCCCTCATGGTTTTGAATATCTCTATCAAATCTTCTCTCAACCTTCTCTTTGTGAAGGAAAACAGTCCCAACTTCCCCAATCTATCTACATAACCAAAGTTCCTCATCTCTGGAAGCATTCTCATTAATATTTTCTGCACATTCTCCACTGCCTTCCCAAAATGTGGCACACAAAAATGGATGCAATATTCCATCTAAAGCCAAACCGTTGTCTGATACAAGTTTAGCATATCTTCCTTGCTTTTGAACTCTAGTCCCCATTAATAAAACCTTGGATGTCGGATGCTTTATTACCACTCTTACAATCTGCCCCAGTGATTTAGACACATGTACAGCCAGGTCTATCTGCTCCTGCATGCCGTTTAGAATTGTGTCCTTTTTTTTATGTTGCCACTCCACATTCTTTCTCCCAAAATGAATCACTTCACACAGCTTGCATTAAATTTGATCTATCACTTGTGCGTCCATTCCACCAACCTGTCCATGTCTTAATGAGGTCCTGTGCTATCCTCCTCACAGTTCACCATGTTTCCACATTTTGCATCAACCACAAATGCTGAAATTGTGCCCTGTACATCATGGCTTAGGTCATTAATATATCTCAGGGACAACAAGGGTCCAAAGTGACCCCTGCAGTACTCCAATGCAAACATTTCTGCAGTCCAACAGACATCAGTTTACCATTACTCTCCTGCCACTCAGCCAATTTAATATCCATATTGCTATTGTCCCTTTTATTCCATGAGTTCTAACTGCTCACAAGCCTTTTGTGTCTCTGCTCTGTAAAGATTAATATTTTCAAAATTAAATCCTCATGAGTTGCCATCAGGAGTACATTATTTTGCCAAACCCTGAAAAAGATGTAGCTCTTTAACTTTAGATGTAACCCCAATATTGAAAGAGATTTCATGATCATTTCCACTTCTTGACGAGTTTGTAAAAGAAAACACCAAAGAACAGAAGCAAATGAGGCATCTGATTCAGTGCACAAGCTGAGCATTGGGACTGTACTGTGTGCTTCACCCAAAACCCACATCCAATCCCTGCAATTATGAAAGTAAATGCACGATTTATAGAACATTCTTCAAGCTACTCATGAATATTTTAGTGTGAAACAGATGGTGATGTTCTTCTTTACGACCCATTGAAGAAAATGGAGAATTCTAATTTATGTAATCAATCTTGGCTGTGGTGTAAACTTGCAGTGGTAGCTTTTAAAGGGTTAATCTTCGAGGGGTTTGCTGACTTTATTTGCAGTTCAGCTGGACCATCATAAGATATATGATTGCTGTAACCCTAAATGTAATAACCTAAATTCCTAGAGGAATGGATTAACACAGAGCTGATATAATTTACCAGCTGAATCCACTGTTTTTCTGAATTGCTGACACAAAACAGTACAATATGAAATGTTGATCTTCCCATAAAAAGCCAAATCCCTGAGTGAAAATAACTGCAAAACAATGGCTGGAAGTTTGCTGGCACGCCCACCCTGATTCTGGGGGGCAGGCGAGGCTAGGAGAACAGCATTCTCCGTTAGCCACGGGCAGGACTGTATGAACCTCGCGTGGGCGTGCAGGTAAAATTCTGATTGAAGTGTTGATAATTTGGTGATTGAAAACTTTTTCAGTCACAGATACAACCAAGAATTCTGTAAGCAATTCAGGAAAATGTTACTTTGTCAGGGCTGAAAGCAAGGCAGTCGTGGAGGAGGAGAGAATATAAAGTTAGAGGCCAAGACTCGGAAATGCTCACTGCTGTCACACAAATGAGGTAATGGATTGAGTAGGCATTCATTGTGTTAATAACACTCACTAAGGATAGCAGTTATACATTATTAGAAAAATCTGTGTCAAACCTATTGCATTCAGTTTGGAGTTTATGCCATTACTGTGCCTTATAGTGTAGTTGGTCCAGCAGACAATATTTTTGTTTAAAAACATTGTCTGCTGGACCAACTACAGTAATCAGTACTGGCTTACTTTGTCAGTATTTTCAAGTTTTGTTTGATTGTTTAAAACAAGGAGAAATATTGCCGTACCACACATAGTGGACAGGTTAAATGTTAATGGAGTGAAAGAAAATGTTCTAATATCCAGTCAGAAAATATTGGAGGAGATACACTATAGTCACACCATTAAGTATTATGGAAAAGTGAATTTTGGAAAATATAACAGAAAACAGAGAATACTGTAAATACATACAATGTCCATTAGCTATTGTGAAGAAAGTTGATTTTTCAGGAGCAGGTTACTTTGTCAGGGCTAAAAGCAAGGCAGTAGTGGAGGAGGAAAGAATAGGAAGTTAGAGGCCAAGAGTCGGAAATGCTCACTGCTGTCACACAAATGAGTTAATGGATTGAGTAGGCAGCAAACCAATGTCTTAAAGAGATGGGAAGACATTGCTACAAATTTGGGTCTTCCATAGACCCTCTCAGCTCAGTAACAACAGATATTCCATCAATTAGCCTGAGTGGTTCACGTTTATGGGAGTTGGCCGATTCTGTCCTATATCCCTTTGTGGTCTGAACCAATTATCCATACATTTAGTATGCATATTTCTTCAATATCTTTGATTTTAACTTGAATTAACATGAGATGAGGTAAGGTTTGAATCAAATCACTACACTGTATCATTCAGATAGTGAATCGTAGTCGTGATGTGGATATGCCGGCGTTGGACTGGCCCAACGCCGGCATATCCACATCATGACTACATTCAGATAGTCACCCAGAGTTAGTTTTGAACAGATTCACTTGTTTCAATTTACCTTTGCGTAATTACATAAAATTATTTATAACTGATGCAAAAATCTGATACAATGCAAATATCTTAAAAACACAGAAGTCAGCTATTTACCATTTATATAGATGATCTGGAGGAGGGAACCGAGTGTAGGGTGTCGAAATTTGCTGATGACACCAAGATTGGGGGAAAGGCAAATTGTGCGGAGGGTGTGGAGAGTCTGCAGAAGGATCTAGATAGGCTGGGCGAATGGGCCAGGAAATGGCAAATGGAATTTAATGTTGGCAAGTGTGAGGTGGTCCACTTTGGTAGGAAGAATGGTAGGAAGGACTATTACTTACGGGGCGAAAAACTGCAGCAGGCGACGGTGCAGAGGGACCTCGGGGTCCTTGTGCATGAGTCGCAAAAACCCAGCCTGCAGGTGCAGCAGGTGGTCAGGAAGGCGAATGGGATGCTGGCCTTCATAGCGAGGGGGATTGAATATAAAAGTAGGGAGGTCTTGCTGCAGCTGTATAGGGCATTGGTGAGGCCGCAGCTGGAGTACTGTGTGCAGTTTTGGGCGCCGCACCTGCGCAAGGATATTTTGGCCTTGGAGGGAGTGCAGAGGAGGTTTACTAGGCTGATACCGGAGTTGAGGGGGTTGAGCTATGAGGAGAGGCTGAATAAACTAGGCTTGTACTCGTTAGAGTTTAGAAGAATGAGGGGAGATCTCATTGAGACGTATAAGATGATGAATGGGATGGATAGGATAGAGGTGGAAAGACTCTTCCCGCTCAAAAAAGACAGTAGGACTAGGGGGCACAGCCTCAAGATAAAGGGGGGGCGGTTCAGAACGGAGTTGAGGAGGAACTTCTTCACTCAAAGGGTGGTGAATCTCTGGAATTCTCTGCCCGTTGAAGTGGTGGAGGCTGCCTCGCTAAATATTTTTAAGAAGCGGGTTGATGGGTTTTTGATAAGAGAGGGGATTAAGGGTTATGGGGAGAGGGCGGGAAAGTGGAACTGAGCCACGACAGATCAGCCATGATCTTATTGAATGGCGGGGCAGGCTCGAAGGGCCAGATGGCCTACTCCTGCTCCTATTTCTTATGTTCTTATGTTCTTATGTTCTTAAGTTGTTATCTGTTGATAATTTTGTGTTGCAATGAGAAGCTAGTTAAGCGTAAACAACTAATTACATAAATATATAATATTGCAGCTATTATTACTGTTTAGAAGTTCTTTGCTAGTTAAAGCTTAAAATGAAAGTTAGCTGTAATATCTGTCTATTGTTCTCAGCGATCCCTAATTCAGCGGTACTTAACTGATATCAACCTCTCTGCAATTTGTATTACAACCCAGGCTGGACCTATCTCCCTTGTTGTGCACTTCTCTCAGCACTTCACGCCTATCTCCAGTTTCAGCTTTTAGCGACCGTGCCCTCTGCATACCACTCTCCTGAGGGAAATCCATTGGACTAATGTGGTAATGACCCTGCTGAGTCATTAGTTAAAAGGATGGTGCAGTAGCCATGAATGTGGACAGCTGCTTGAGAATCAAATTATCTTTCATTGTTTAAAGGACATTAGTTCAGACACTTCATCTGAAACATAAACACCTCTCAGCCTGACCGTCCTGTTAATATAGTCCCTTTAGAATGACAGTTAGTGCAACGGTAGCATTTGTAACCTAATTTAGGACAAGGCTTCCCCACTGTGTGGGAGCCTAGTCTGAAATTTCAAAACATGACTGAAATTAATACTGCGGAATGATATTTAAAGATTTATCTCTGTGATGCAGGGCAAAGATGATAACAGAGCAAAGCCATGGGAGAGATATACTTGAAATCCTTAAGAAGATGTAATAAATAAACATGGCACACAAATGCTGAAAATATGCAATGAAAAGAGAAAATGCCAGAATTATATGGGAATTCTGCCAGTAACCAAAAGATTTATTTGTGAGTTGTCAACTCTGCATCCTTGAATAGTGTTCAAAGCTTTCTCCTGGACATTCTGCAATACATTGAACCAGAGACTGGCCCTAACAGCACCAGACTATACACATCTCCGTCATTCTCTTTTCAAACAGAGGTTCTTGGGATACATTAAAAGACAATGAACATCTGGGGAGATGAGTGCTACATTTTTACAGCTGGTTTTACATTTTTCATTACTTAAAATATTTATGGCTGATGTGTTTCACGGTACTATAATGTGTAAACCTCAGCTCCCGATATATTCACTTGCCTTAGTGTAAAGCTAGCATTTATAACGCAGTCAGTTGCCAAAGAATCCTTTTCAGATCACACCAATCCTTTGTGTAATGATATTCTTTCACAAGATCCTTCTTGTCAATGAAGGCAGTGGGAAAACATTACTGCTGACTTTCATTTTAGTTTTTAAGTGGCAAAAAACTTCTAAACGGTAATAATAGCTGTAATATCATACATTTGTGTAATCAGTTGTTTACCTTTAACTAGCTTCTTATTGCAATACAAAATTAGGAATAATTCACTACTTTGGGTGCTTTTAATATCTTTGCACTGTTTCAGAGATTTTTGCATCAGTTATCACATAGAGAAAGAGAGGATTCAGCCCCTTGTATTTGAACTTCCTTTTTGGAAGAGCAATCCAAAACTAACTACCTTGCTCACTCTCCAAAGGCCTGGGTCATTCTCTACTTCAAACATTTATCCATGTTCTCTTTAAAAAGTCCAAGATAGCTAAATTTGATAGCACCTGGGAATGTGCACAGGGATCACAATGTGTACCTAATGATTACGATGCAGGCAGACAACTTTGTGCAGTTTGCCTATTTCAGTAGTTTCTGCATCAGCCATCACTAACCGCATTATTTGGACACAACAGCAGGGTGTCAATTTTGTGAGTGGCTAGAACCACCTGGGATTGAGGCTGGGGCAGATGTTTGTAACCGTTTAGGAGGTGACTCTGACCTGGGAAACATTAAAGAATGGCACAACCTGGGAAACAGTGAGCTTCAGACACCATGCTGGAGGCTTTGGTGGAAGAGATGGAAAGGAGAAGAGGTGTCCTCAATCACAGGTGACCAAGAGACCCTCCAAACACAAACTCAGAAAGCAATAGGAGTAAATGGCCATGGAAATCAATCCCAGATATCAAATCCCAAGGATCTGGATGAATTACTACATGAAGTTCAGTGGCCTCACTGTTATGTATTAATATTGATTCTTGTGGTTGCACTAAGTACTGTGTATTAATATATTCAGGTATTCACCGGAAGTGGCATCATAGGTCGCTAGTGTGAGGAAACTGCCAGACAAAAGAAGCAGCTATGTAGTGAATACTGCCCTGCAAATAAAGCTCTGTTATTTTTAATCCTCCATGCTTCCTAGCATCAATTCTTCAATATACAACACTTATATACGTAGTAAGGGAATATATCTTCAGATCCCACATCCTCCCAGCTGCATTGTAAGTCTCAGATGCTGCTCAATGCAGCAGACTCCATTATTCACCTACAAGCAATCGCTATCTGTCATGAGTTAGATCTGACATTTAAATACTTCACTACACCTTCACACACTTAACACTGTAAGTGTTGAGCTCACACCCACAGCTCCCAGATTGCACCCGTGTACAGGATGTCACAGCAGTCCAGCAATCTGTTCTCTAACAAATTACTAGGACTGCTGAAGTGTCCCATCAGTGAATCTGTGGAGTACAAGCCTATTAATCGATAGTGCCGTGCCTGCATTCTGCCTGTGCTCTTGCTGTCACCAGCCAACTGATTAATCCATATCATGTGTGTCCATGCGAGGTAGTGTAGTCCGCAGTTTGGGCATGCCATGCCAAAAGCTGCTCAATGTCACCATTCAAAACTGTCTGCAGACTCCCCAGTCAACATCAGTAGTCTGCCATCAGCCATGTTGCAGTCACTGGTGTAGCACTGTATAGAAGCACCAGTCAATGGTAGTCATGATGTGCAGGTGCTGATATTGCACTTAGAGAGTGTAATTTTCCTGTCCCGCCCACCACAGGTATCGTAGTGGGTGGGACAAGACCATGCAAAGGTCCATTGACCTCGGGTGGGATTTTCCAGTCTTAAGGCGAGTATCGCTGGAAAATCCCACCCAGAGAGTTTTTCACCTGTTTGAAAAGAATTTTTCAGCTTACCGCCTCCTTTCCTCTTCCTCATGCTCCTCCTTATGAGCTGCTTATCGTAGAACCAGTGGAAAGGGCTCCCTTTACACGATGGCAAGCACAGTTGTACAACAATGCCCCAGAACACCAGGAATCTTGCACACTCTCAGTATTACGGGGCCCTGAAGAGTTGTTTTTTCAACCTTCAGATGGACTGTTCTATCGCATTCCATGCGGCAGCACATCTTTCATACACAAGTGTACATATTGGCTGGCCATGAAATCGGTGCGGGTGAGGATAATACAATGGAAATCTCTGTTGATCTTGGGTGGGGATGTCATGGTTTGGGGGAGGGGGCAAGGCCATCAGTGTTTGTCACCCAGTAGCTACCCTTTGGTTTGCTCTGGTGGTTCAAATGCAGCTGACACAATAGACCGCCACAGAGTGAAAGCATCATGACTGCCGCTTTAATCTGAATAAGATGAATAATGGCTGTGCACCAGCTCATGTGCACGCAGTCAATGGCACTTTGTCTCATGGGGATATTTCCAATCTGGACAAAGCTGTTTGCTCACTCTTTCTGCTTATCTCTGGCAAGACTGGTTATAATACTTTGAGCTGCCCATTGAAATAGAGGGCATCAGAGAGAGCTCTCTTATGGAACAGTGGATGGCAATAAGAAGATTTCTCCACCTTCAACCTGGAAGAAGCCAAACATCTAAAAGTTCACGACCGGCATCAATTTTATAGCGGCTGGTTTTCATTGTGTGCATGCTGCGGTATCACCTTTCTCATAATATTTTAAACCAATTTCTAATGAGTCCATGTATCACAGAGAAGATGTCCAACTGGACACATTATCTGTGGGGAATGCAGGATGGTGATCAGGAAGGCTATGGTTTGTATTTCCCGCGAGCTTTCCTGAACTCTCTGATATTGAAGCCAGATATTGGTCAAGAAAATCAATTAAGCAGTGTTCCACTGAGATTTGTGTCCTTGGTTGGCACTAATTTTATAATGTGAATGATAATTATCTTGCTTTTCAACAGAAATCTATCATTTTCCAGATTGTTGTGCAGTGGGGTAATGGAGAGGTGATGGTGTGTGTGCCAAAAATAAAACCATGTGTCAAGTTGACATGTCTGAAGCTTTTGATTCCTTGCATCCATTCTGAGGGAACAGACAGAACTGGAGGTAAATTCCAGGCTCATCTCCTGGAATATTATTTTCTACACATCAGAACAAACTGCTTGCTCTCGGGTGATTGTGTCAGTTTGAATTAATCTGTGGCTGTTAGAAGGTGTGGGCTCAATCCCCAATCTGTGACTTGAACACATAATCTCGACTGACACTCCAGTGCTGGACTGCTACAATGCTTTATCACCAGATGTGTCATCCTTTGGCTCCCTGTTTTAGTGGCTCGACTAACAACCCATCTTTGCACAGTATCCTTAACACGCAGACATGTTGGAAGTATGTGGGAAGAAAATACACAAGATGTGCAGGCAAGATGGAATGGCTATGCTAAATTGTCTCTCAGTGTCAGGGGGATTAGCAGAGTAAATACTTGGATTACGGAGATAAGACCTGTGTGGCATTGTTGTCGGTGCAGGCTTAATGGGCTAACTGGCCTCTTCTGCACTGTAGGGATTCAATGAGTCTACTGATGGGAATGTTTACAATTAACTGAAAATTTAGGTTAAAAATGGGTTTTAAGAAACTTTGACCATGGAGGAATTTGAAGATGAAGGCAAGGATTTTAAAACCAACTCATGATCCCAAAGCATTACTTGAAGAAGTGGAAGGAGGCCTCCCAGTGTGAGGGAAATGCCTTCCCTCCTTTATTAGCATTAGAAGCAAATCAGTGGTGATTCATTTCATTGTTGTTTGGTGATTTTGATGTACATTAAATGGCTGCAGCATTTATTGATAGAAATAGCAACTACATTGCAAAGGAATCCTTTGTATATGGAACACCTTGGACGGGACTTTATGGTCTCGCTCATCCCGAAACTGTAAAATCTCGCCTGTGGTCAATGGACCTTTCCATGATCCACCCCTCGCCAGCTCCAATTCTCATGGCAGGCAGGACGATAAAATTGTGGTATTTAAGTAATTTCTGTGATGTAATAAAAAATGAATCTTTCTACAGCAATGAAATAACTATTGTCATTGCTTATTGTTAAAAGTGAGTTAATTCTGTGTTTCACTTTGCAGGATATTTTGTATTTATTTTTGTCCAGAATGCTGTTATTTTTCTCCAATGAAAGCTCAACAGTTTCCTTAGTGCAACTATTTGTGGGCAACGTTTTCTTTGCGTCCTGTTAAATTAATATTTAATGCCGATGTTTTATTTACCTACGAGCAACAACTGAAAATTCCTTGACCCACAATGGAGTATAGTGTGGTGAGCCTAGGGGTAGGGCAGAGTAACTGCAGCAGGGCAAATTAGTAGAAAGTCATGAAGCAAAAATCACTAAAGATGTGAAGTGACAGTTATACAATAAAATCACTTTTGTGCCCTGCAGTTTTAACCTTTTTGCCTTTCACATATCCTGCCCAGTCTCGGGATAAAGAATCAATCACTGATGACTGAGATGAGAAGAAATTTCTGCACTCAAAGGGTGGTGAATCTTTGAAATTCTTTACCCAGAGGGTTGTGGATACAAAATGGAATGGAAACCCAAGATCAGCCATGGTCGTATTGAATGGTGGAGCAGGCTCAATGGACCTAGTGGTCTCCACCTGCCCCTATTTTCTATTGTTCTTACATTTGATCCAAGCTATTAGGGGAGAAAATGAAATGAAAGCACCCATTGACCCTGTCAGATACGGTGTATAAAATCTTTCTCATCTTGTATACAGAGTAATTTGATTTTTAATGCATTTTTCAAAATTTATTATGGAACCAGTAATTGTCTGTGTCAATGGGTTCCAGGAACTCTCATCACTATATTTGTAATGTATTGGTAGTCTTTCCTGCAAGCCTCGTTATACAGCTTCAGCAATTGAAGACTTCAAAGGGCAATCAAATCAGAAGAGCAGCAATTGCCCCCCTTCAAAATATAGCCAAAGACTTTTTTGTCTTTTTTTTCATCAATATGGCTTGATGTGAGTATAGATTTGGAGAACTCTTAATGTGATACTGACAAGGATTGTGATGATAATACTAAATGTAAGTGAATTAGTTCATAGTTCCCTCAGAATAATGCTTCACACGGATTTTGGCATCAATCATGTGTTTATTTATTATTTAAAACATTTTAACTGGTTATTCATCTAACTGCTGTTTGTGAATTTGCTGTCTGCAAAATGGCTACATTTTTGCCCATACAGTAACAGTCAATAGACTTTAAATTATTGAGTGTATGTATGTTTTTTTCAGCTGATTCTGAAAAATTTCTTGCCATGCTATACAAATATAAGTTTCCCAATTCTTTATATAAGGATTTTGGTTAGAAATGCACATATTTAGGATTTAAAAAGGAAGAAGAAACATCTTAGGTATTCACAGCAATTGGATAGCTATATTTTAAGAAATTGACCCAAACACCAGTAAAGTTATTGGAAGATAACATGATTTAGATATTTTCTAAATTAAGAAGGAATGTGCTAAAGTAGCCCATGCAGTGTATTTATAGTGCAGAGTGACATCAATTGCCTATTTGTTAAGGAAAATGTTCTCCATTTATTAACAGCTCATAGGAATATATCCCACATATTAAATTAAAAATAATTCAACTATGAAATGAAATCAAACCATTCATTTGGCTAGTTTCTGATCTAATGTTGTGCACTTGATATCCCTGCTTAAAATTGAGCTATTAAAACCACATTTTTTGTCTTATTTTAAGGGCCAAATGCATGTATTTGCAAATGGTTATTTCTTTTTCCTTATGCTGTTATTGAAGGACATGCATGCAGGTGTCTTTGCAAATTAACTTTGGATCAGTGACAAAGATAAGTGCGTAGTCCTCCACTCGACCGTAATTCAAATAGTGAAGATTAAGATTCCCATTCCCTGTATCTCTGCAAAAAGAAAAATGCAAGCCCAGCTTTGCAAATGCGAAGGATAAACTTACCTAAAGTTGAAGAAAAGGCATTTGAGTGGCAAGTAGCATTCACCCAGATGTTGTCCATAATGCCCACCTGATTTTCTCTCATAAATGGGATGAATGATGCATGTCAGGGGCTTCTTTGTACTGACTATGAGGGGAGAGAGGGTGACTCGATGTGAAATGTTTCTGGATCTGGCCCAGTTATATATGAACCTGCCCCTAGATTTATTGATTGTAAATCTGATGTAAACTGCTCCATGAACAGTAAGAACTATCTCTGTTACATTTACAACCTCTGAATCTTATAGTTGCTCAAGTTTGCAATTTACAGTAAAAATCAGTATCTTCCACAGCCATTTATTTCACACCAGTGCAAAATCCAAATGTGGCATAAATACAGAATTAAGTTCAAATCGGAATCATGAGCGAAACTCTGTGTTTTGGAGAGCTTTGCTTCAGCATCAAGGTGATGCCTGTCATTACTCCGTTCTGGGTCCATTCACTGTTTAACTGTGCTCTCTGTATGAAACAAGTCCGTTTTACAGTGATGTTACACTTGTATATTAGAATTGACAACCCACCAGTTTTTGCCCTGAGTTCCCAGAAATTGAAGATCAATCTCTAGGACATCATCAGGACATTAAAAATGTTTCTTTTATCATTTACTTTGAAAATTTCCCTTTACCAGCTTCAGATTATTGAAAATCGTGGTGGTAGTGGTGGTGGTGGGGGAAGGATGGGGGGTGTTGCTTTTGAGCAGACAATCTAGCATCATCTCATTGGATACTGAGGGCGCGGTTTTACGAGCTTGCCATGCCGGTGAGAGACTAAAAATCGACGTGTTTTTCTCTGCACACAAACATACCAGTCCTATTTTGCCAGCGAGATCGGCTTCGCACCCTTTGCACGTTATTACTGAATCATGGAAGGTATCTGCAAAGGGGCGGAGGCAAGAGGGAGGTCTGCAGATGGGGGGGATGGAAAGTTGCAGAGAGAGTGATCAGTGAGGGGATGGAGACTGACACAGGGAGCGATCAGCAGATGGGATAGAGCCCAGCTTAGGGAGCACAAGGTCTCCCAGTTCACTGAGAGATTGAGGCGCCTACGCAAAAGCGACCCAAGCAGTCTGCAGCCGGCTTCACCATACGCCCACTCCCACCAGTGAGAATCATACATCTGTTCAGAAAAGTGACGGAGTGACTCAAGATTGCATTTTCAAACTCGCTCCAAAAAAGGTCTGAAACTCTACTGTTTTCTCACTCCCTCAGCACTTAGATTTTTTCCCGTAAGATTGAGCCCTGTCTTTTTCCTTTCCAACTGAAATAGGAAGACAATGTACCTCAAGGATGGATGTATTGGCTGATTAGTGGCTGGACATGGGGAGCTAAGTCATGAAATGAAACATCTAGGAATACACAATTACTTCTTACAACGCTTAGTGTACAGTAGTGCTAGATAGTTCTAGTGCCAAGCTGGGTTTAAAACTGATCAGAGATAGATTAATCCTTTATGAAGCAATCCCTGCTTCTGTGCTATTGAACACATTCTTTTACTCCAAACTCTTTCACCTCCATGGAAACAGTTCTACCCTGGATGGTCCCCTTCTATCGGTTGTAATAAACCAACAGTTCCCTCGTTGTCCACATTTAGCAATCCACACACAAATTGTACTAGTTTTCAGAAATTTTCTTTGCTTTGGGTTTTGCTGAAACTCATTTGTCGATTGCGAAACATTTTTCTCCTCCATCAGCAAGTATAATCAGGCAATGTCATAGAACATAATTTTTTTTTAATTGCATAAAAATAACATCCTTTGATATATTTAAGACTTAGAATCTGGTGCAGTTTTAATAACATGACTTAAAACGTTTATCACAAAATAGAAGCAATTTCATCAGTGTTAATGATTTTAATCACTTGGCTTTAAATAGAATTAGAGAATAATTTACTATTTGTTTATTTAAAAATCAGTTTCTTAGAAAATTAAAAAGTAAAAGTTTTTAAATATATGTATTAGTGCCCTTGCATCCTCTTTTGTGCCTTGATAAACGGTGTTTCACCAGGTCATTGAACACAAGAAACACAACACTGAGTGGGTATTCTCTTTCTCTCTCTCTCTCTCTCTCTCTCTCTCCCTCTCTCTCCCTCTCTCTCTCTCCATGCAATCAACCTGCAAGTTTGAATCCTGCCTGTTATTTGACCAACCATGTATCAAACCAGCGGCTGCGAACTTCAGAAGACCAGATAGAAGCTATTCATTAATGCCTTTAAATTGTCCCAACACCAGGCCAAGGCTGAAACTATCCAAGGCATTATTCTGTCCAATCCACCTTTTATAAAGCTGCTTAATCTCTCCTCCCATTTTGTAACTAACGCGTGCATGGATATATATGAACTCTTGAATACTTGCGTGTAAATCAGTTTTTAAAAATTATTTTTATTTAGTTCAGGTTTAAGTACAATAAAAGTTCTTTTTTTTCAAAATTTAGCAGGAAATCTCTCTGTTTATATCTTTTATGTTTACGACACATAAACAGTTAAACATTCACTGATTGACGGGCAATCCGGGTAGGATTTTCCGGCTGCAACACTGGCAGGCATTGCCACCACTGGGATGAGAAAATTTTGGGGAGTGATGAAAAGTTGACAGTTCTCCAAATTTTCCTATCCAACCCATGACGATGCTTGGCGGTGTCAGAGCTGGAATATCCCAGCCATCCATTAAAGAACCCCTTCGGTCAAATGAGGAGCAGGAAAAGAGCGGAGCCATTCTACCCTCCCCACCTGATCACAACTGCTGATTTGGCCAAACTCAGACAAGTTATAAATAAAAAAAACAGTGCAACCTAACAGAAGCTCCTGCTTACTGTCTTTATTATATGAACATAGAACATAGAACATTACAGCGCAGAACAGGCCCTTCGGCCCACGATGTTGCGCCGACCAGTTACAAAACAATGACCCACTAACCTAAACCAATCCCTTTTCGTCCATAAACCTATCCACGGATCTCTTAAACGCCCCCAAACTAGGCGCATTTACAACTGCAGCAGGCAGGGCATTCCAATCCCTCACCACCCTCTGGGTAAAGAACCTACCCCTGACATCCGTCCTATAACTACCCCCCCTTAATTTAAAGCCATGCCCCCTCGTGCTAGATTTCTCCATCAGAGCAAAAAGGCTATCACTATCCACCCTATCTAAACCTCTAATCATCTTATATGTTTCAATAAGATCCCCTCTTAGCCGCCTTCTTTCCAGCGAAAACAACCCCAAATCCCTCAGCCTCTCCTCATAGGACCTCCCCTCCATACCAGGCAACATCCTGGTAAACCTCCTCTGCACCCTCTCCAAAGCCTCCACATCCTTCCTGTAATGTGGGGACCAGAACTGCACACAGTACTCCAAGTGCGGCCGCACCAGAGTTGTATACAGTTGCAACATAACGCTGCGACTCCTAAATTCAATCCCCCTACCAATAAAAGCCAAGACACCGTATGCCTTCTTAACAACCTTATCTACTTGATTCCCAACTTTCAGGGATCTATGTACACATACACCTAGATCCTTCTGCTCCTCCACACTATTCAAAGTCCTCCCGTTAGCCCTATACTCGACACATCTGTTATTCCTACCAAAGTGAATTACCTCACACTTCTCCGTATTTGGATACAGCTTCTCCTTGAAGAACGGTTTATGCACCATATTTGTATATTTTTATGTGCACCATCTTATTCTATTAATCAGAAATTATCCATGAAACTATTGGTAAGATTAGAAACAAGACCAGAACACCAAATTTAGCAGCACTGATTGAAATGGCAATCCTAGATTACTGTCATGGGTTTAGAAGATACAGACCCAAATCTGTGGTAATTGAAAGGTTTTGCTTTCACCAGGACCACTATGTCTTCCCATCACTCTGCATGGCTTCCAGTAACAATATCTCTTGTCCAGAGCAAGGCTTTGCTTAAAATTTGGGCACATCTGAAGAAGTGAAATTCAGGCTTCAGATCAGGACACTGATTGTGGAAACCAATCAGTTTCAGGTCCAGTTTCTTAATGCATTCTCCCATGCGTTATACTTATCCCATGGTCATAGTCATCTACCAACTGTGATTTTGCCTGTGGGACAATTGTAATGGGTATGGAATTTTTTTGTCACAGGTGTTAATAATGTTAACATCTGTTGTTACACTTATATAGAGCTAATCCCTATTTGCTTTCCCAAGTGTACCTTTTAAACTTGGTTTACATAATGTGCTTGGTTCTTAAATGACTTTAGCATTGATCGAGATCATATGCCGTTGAAGATGGCATCAACTCCATTATCTACACCAGGATTGCAGAGAAATGCCTGTGTGATATTAAATCATCATTTACAAAGTTATAAACAAAAATCCCTCTCCTATTTTGCTTCCTCTTCCACAAGTGTTTATTACATAGACAACAGGTCCCTGCTGGTACTGCAAATTCAAGTGGCCATTCTTTGGGGTGAGTGTAGATAGTGTACGTTGTCAGGCTACTTAACTTGAAGATGACGAGAGCAGCAAAATCAAACCAGTCCTTTTGCAAAATCTAGACACGTTCACACAGAAGTCACCAGACAGTGCAGGGACTGACCAGGACCAGGAACCCTGACTAAGT
Source organism: Carcharhinus amblyrhynchos (assembly GCF_965287045.1). Taxonomy (NCBI): domain Eukaryota; kingdom Metazoa; phylum Chordata; class Chondrichthyes; order Carcharhiniformes; family Carcharhinidae; genus Carcharhinus; species Carcharhinus amblyrhynchos. Next base: position 56,915,322 of record NC_137333.1, read on the forward strand.
GGTGCCATTGTCATCATCCCATGCACAATCAGCTAAACTCAGCATCGACTGAATATCAAAGGCTCAGATGCATATTAGTGTGAAGGAAACATATTTAAATGAGCCGAGGAATACATTAGAGCAATGGAATAAAATTGCATTCCAGTATGTAAGAATAATTGTAGCAGGGCACATTGGAATTGTGCTTTGTGTTTAAATTAGCACTGATGCAGAAAGTGGAACTAAATATATTCCGTATAGTTCAATCATTCATTTCATTGAACACCTGTTTTTATTTGAATGCAGGATTTTTTCCCCACAGTTTCTTACTTTGATGGTCGAATCAATCTGCATTTACTTGTTAGGCTGTTGGGTCACTGGGGCATATTTAGTTTGAAGTAGGGTAAACGAAATTCTTATGGACTTAGATTTTCCAAAACAGAGTTCAAAGTGACAGTTCCAACCAGTCCATCTGGTGCCCCTCTCCACGGTAATTTTTGGTTCATTATTTTTTGGGTCATTTCATAATGAAAACGGTTTTCTTATTTCTTGCATCTCATTAATGTGTCTTGTTCTACCAGCCCTGTCATTTTTCTGTTCCACATGCTGAGCACCCATTCAGTATAAAGGTTCTTCCTACATATCTGATAGAATCACTACAGTGCAGAAGACGGCCATCTGGCCCATTGAGTCTGCACCGATCACAATCCCACCCAGCCCTATTCCCGTATTTACTCTTCTAACCCCAGAACTGAGGGGCAATTTAGCATAGCCAATCCACCTCACCCTATTTCTTTGCTTATCCTTAATTTGCAAATATGACCCTTTATATTTAAATACTGAATAGGACGGACTTACAATCTAACACCCTGTGCCTAGGTGTAGGGCCTCACCAATAGGAGGGTCTGATGTTGGTTGGTGGTTGTGGAGGCACCAATCAGACCCTGATAGCTCGACGATAATAAAATGAAAGCAAAATAATGTGGATGCTGGAATCCGAAACAAAAACAGAAAATGCTAGAAAATCTCAGCAGATCTGACAGCATCTGTGGAGAGAGAACAAAAACAGAAAATCTGCATTTGCTGATAAGCGCAGGCAATACAGAGCAACATTGGACTCTGATTGGTCGAGTCCCCTTAGAGCATGGGGCTTGATTAGAGTCACGTTTTACTCTATCCCCAATTGAGCCCTGGGGTTTGGATCACATTGTGCAGGAGCAGCAGATGGGAAGGTGTAGATGTTGCAACCTCCCAGCGAGATTTCAGACGGGCAATTCCAGCAACCCAAGGTGGCAAAAAGGTCAGGACCATTCATTGCCCATGGTGTGCCCGGTTTCATGCCCCTGGTTTCCATGCCCCTGTTCAGCCTGCTCTGGGTGGCTGTGGCCAGCTCCCTGACCCTCCTGCACTGCGCTGTCTCCCTGAGTCACCAAACCGGGATGGCCATGAGTGTCCGGCTTCAGCCTAGCCCCAACTCCCAGCTCAGCATAGCCAAGCAGGATAACCAGAGACTCGATTTTTTTTGCCAAAAGAGATAAGAAAAAGAAAGACAAAACCGAAGTGGCCAAAGCGCCTTCTCTTGCTGGGCTTGCCAAAGCACGGTATTGATTGCCCTGGCTCCAAACCTATCACTGTCCTCCACCAATGCTGCTGCAGCCGTTGTCTCTCTCATGCTGAAACTGCTACAGTTTCCTTGGAGTGGCCAAGGAAGTGATGAAAGAGAAAGAGCGAGTGCCGGGATCCCCAATAGGAGCGGGTCAGGTAGAATGAAGAATGGAAGGAGTTTGACTTGAGCAAAGGGAAGCTGACCTGGAGTGGCTCATTGAATCGGGAATCAGGGCTGGGCTGAGGCCGGACACTCAAGGTCATTCCAGCTTGATGATTCAGGAGAACAAGGTGGCACAGAGGGACCAGGAGCCAACCAGAGCCATTCTGAAGGTGAGTACACTGGCCTGAGAATCTATGCCCCTTACAAATCAGTGATGAGAGGAAGAAGATAATGAGAAGAATTAAAGAAGATCCAGGTAAAGATGGTGGAGAATATCTTGTATAGAAAAGGAGGCAAGACATTCAGGCCCTGGAACAAGATAACTCCAGAACTTGTCATTGTGATTGCAGAAATCCCAGAATCAAAATCTCCTGGCATTTATCCACCTCCTGCAGCCAGATCGGGTAATGTGAGAAAAACACAATAACAGGGATCACCAGAGATTTACAATAATGCAGTTTCCATCCGTACAAGCTTCTGCAAATTGTGTAGAAACCAGAAAAGATGAAGAAATGGAAAAGACCTTTGCGATGAAGTACAAAAACATGTCCAGAGAGGATGGTTCTAAAACTCTGTCTGTTCAACTAGAACTTGGCAACCAGTTTTCTCTAGGAGAGCAGTAAATGTTAGCGCATTTTTTTTACAGACTGGTTCTCTTTATTCCATCCCAGGTAACTAACATCTGCATGTAACCCATCTAGCTTCACCCCACAATGCCAGGAAGTTTTTGAATTGCTCTGGTACAGACTTCTGTGGACAAATGAGGCATCATGGATATTTTAGGATTGAAGCATATTCACTGCTGTCATCTACTATGGTGTGGAGCTGGTTTGACTCAAGTGGCAGTCACTCTTGGAGCAATGCTTTGGAGAAAGATTAAAAATGCAGCCATTAAGTGGTGTAATATTCAGTATAACCCTGCTTCCTGTTTGAATGTTGAGCCTCTCAAAGATGACGAACTCCCAGACCAGCCTTTGGCCATTGGTTTATGAAGGAAAGGACAAGCAGGATCCCAGTCAGAGAGGCCAGGGTCTGAGGGGTTTTATTCATCCCAACAGGTGAAACCTCATTTTACATTTCACTTCAATTTTATTGCGTTTTCCTCATCTTGCGCTTTCTAATGCTTTTGGTATCTCAACACTGGGCTGTGTGCTTACACTGTGTGGATACAAAATGCTTGGAAACAATAATTTCAAATAAGATGTCTTCACACAATTGGACTCTATTCTATAGCAAACTTGTTCTAAAGAATTAAGGTTCATACTACTTTCGCTTTCGGAAAGCATATTTAAAAGTTTATTTAAAGTGGGAAGCAATGGAATTTGAGTTTAGAGATTTCGGACCCGATTTTCCCATCCAGACGCACATGTTTTTTGCACATCAGGTTGGGAGATGCCCATTTTGTGGGAATCGTGCACGCGTCAGGAATGTGCGACTCCCACAGCCAGAGAGCAGGTGCAGTCAGGAAGACAGGTAAGTGATTTAAATCTGTTTTTAACGTATTCTAAATCTCATTAACACAGCACAGAATTCTTCAGGCCTGATCGCATATGCCAACCCATCAGGAGTATTTCACTCCAGTGGGATTTAGAGTACCTCCCTACTTGCGGTGAACTAGCGGGAGACCCCATCAGAGTGAAAGGAGGTAATTGGGGCCGTCTACGGGGTCGGGCAGTGTGGGGGAAACTGGTGCCCCCGGGCATGGACACCCTGGAAATGTCAACCTGTGCCCTCAGCATTGCCCAAAGGGCAAATTGCCCATGCCAGGGGGCACCTTGACACGATCCACCAGGCATCAGGCAGGGCCACGGTGACATGTCCCAGTGGGCGGAGCCAAGGGGATTGGGCCTATTGTGGGTGGGGCCTATGGCACTATTGGTGGGGGTGAAGGATCCCATTGCCAGTCTGCAGATAGGACCAGTTGGGGTTGGAGGGAGGCCAGCGATCGGGGCAGGCTGGGGGGACATGGGATGGTGTGATGGAGGAGATCAACAGTGACAACCCTCCCGCTAGGGGCTGCAGGGGGTTGTCACTGTTGGGGCGGTGGGGGGGGGGTGCGGGGGCAGAGGCGGAGGCGGAAGATGGCTGGAAATTGTAGCACTCCAGGACGGGGGTAGGGGGGAGCTCGAAGCTGGGCTGGGAATGCTTGTGTGATCGGGCCATGGAGGGGGGAGGGGGCGGTGGGGGATGCTACAGAGGCAGCACTGCAAGGGTCCCGGGCTGGCCAGCAAACTACAGTCTGATAGTTTGGGGCCATGGTGTATGCGCAGATTTCTGGTACTGTCAGACTCTGGTGCAATTAAGACCCACCATCTGAGCTTTTAATGATATTTACAGTTGTCACCTCTGCGTTATACAGAGTGTGAGACGTTCGAGTCTGAACTCCCACTGAAGAAACAATCATGAATTACACCATTTTTCTCGCCAATTCAGCACTTAGAATTTTTTGGGGAGAAGCAGGCCCTTTATATTTTTAACACAATATAGAAAGGATTTTAACTGTTTTCAAAAACCTGTTTTTTGTTTTGCACTTTAAATTCCAGCCCGACGACAATTTACTCACATAAGCACAGGTCCACCAACACAAATTAATCTTTAGGAAGCTTTTCAACTATTTACAAATGTTTACATCATCACATTTAGTAATATTAATTAGAAATGTAAAATACTGATCTGAGTAGACAACTTCCATTAATCCTTGAGAGGTGAACATAGGCTGAAATAGGACCAATAACTATTTAGCATTTTAAATGCAACTGGCATTGGGGGCGGGGCATGATGTCATTGGGGGGAGAGCAACAGCATGTGGAGGGGGGAGTGACATCATTGGGAATGGGGCGTGACAGCCCTGGGGGAGTGATGGTGTTGGTAGTGGGGAATAAAAACATTGTGGGGGGGACTGACAGCATTGGGAGTGGAGAAGACACCATTGTGGAGGCGGGGCATGGAGGTAGAAATAAAGGTGAGCGCAGGGCCCCACAAAGTGCAAGTCTGCCACTGTGTACATGGGTTACCTAGATCTAAATATACTCAATCCTCTTTACATATTAAACACATCTATCATAACCCTCAAGGGAAAAAGCTCACCCACTAAAACATTAAGATCTCCTTCTCTGAAAATGTTCCCAGTTCGCTTATAATCCACATCAATCTTCTCTGCTAAATTCTATCTTACAATTTCCTGTATTGATTTGGATCCACCACTTGTCTCCCTGTTGCATTCGCCAAAATCCTTTTGAACCTATTAGCATGAATAATCATCATTTGCCATTGCCCCTAATTTGATCTTGATTGTAAATTTGACATAATTCCTTTCTCTAAGCCATTTTAAAAAAATATATAAACAGCAGTGGTCCCAACACTGAATCCTGTAGCACTCTGACAACCAGCAAGCCACCAATCTATTCAGGTGCAGTAGCTAACCCTGTGCTAAAACAGCTTGGTCTCAGGCCCAATACAAATTGAATCTTGGGCTTCATTAAATCTGGCCCAGTGATGTGCATTGACTTGCTGTACATTCCTGGACATTAATGTTGGGGAGCATAACTCAAATAAATGCTGGCGTACCAGTGATGTCATGTTCCAGGAATGAATTTTTAATAATGTCTTCAGGCCAGTCTTGGAAGAGGGTTTTGCACAGGGATTGCAGTGGACTGTGGTGGTTTTTAAACTCCTTTACATCTCCCCCAGACTATAACCTCACCAAGCCATTGTTTCCTTGTCTCCCACAGCTTCAAAATGATAGTTCTTCCACTCTCTTCAACTTACTTCTACCTCCTTCCCAAGACCTATAAACAGGACATCGCTGGTAGACCTATCCTTTCAGTCTGTTCCTCCTCCACTGAACCAATTTTTTTCTAACTTAACTCTATGTCAAGTTTCTTCCTACCTACATTTTTGAATCTTCTGATGCCCTCCGTCACTTTAAAAGTTTCCAATTTCCTGGTCCTAATTGTCTCCTGTTTATCGTGGATGTCAAATCTCTCTACGCCTCCAATTCCCACCAGGATGGTCTTCCTTGAACGGGCCCAACCAGTTTCCATTCACCAGCTCCCTCCTCTGTCTGGTTCAACTTGTTCTTTTATTGAACAATTCTTCCTTTAACTCATCTCACCTCTTCCATAAAAAGGTGTTGCTACGGGTACCCAAATAGGTGCTAGTTATGTCTGCACTTTTATCGGGTTTGTCGAACATTTCTTGTTCCTGTCCTATTGTAGTCCCATCCCTGAACCTTTTTTCCAGTACAGTGCTGTGTCCAGATCTCGCATGAATTGGGAAACTTCATAAACATTGCTTCCATTTTCCCCCTTTCTCTCAGTTTCATCCAGTCCATCTCTGACTTTTCCCTTCCTTGATTTCTCTGTCTCCATTAGTGGCAATAGATCATTGACTGATGTTCATTATAAGCCATTGACTCCCACAGCTACATCATAATCACTTTCTCACACCCTACATCCAGTAAGGATAAATTCCATTCTGTCAGTTCTTCCACCTACATTGCATCTGTTTTGATGATGTAATCTTCCACAACAGTGCTTCGAAGATATATTTTTTCCTCAATTGAGGAGTCCCTGCCACCCCTCGCCCTGATCCTTGTGGCTGACAAAGCTCTTGATTATGGGTGTCACATTTCCTTTGCATTTCCTCTTGCCCCTTCCCCTCTCTTCCAGAGTCAGGGTGCTCTTAACCTCACCTTCCATCCCACCAGAATCTGTATTCAATGGATCATTTTCCACCACTTCTTTCCACTGCTAGTATGATGCCACCATCAAACACACATTCTCTCCCCTCCTCAGCATTTCAAAGGGATCATCACAACATCCTAATCCACTCCTCCATCGCTCGCAACACCCTAAACCCTCCCGATGGCACCTTTCAGAAGATCATAAACGTCATCAAATCCCTACAGTGCAAAAGCAGGCATTTCAGCCCATTAAATTTATACCAACTCACAGATGAAGCATCCCACCTAGACCCTATCCACATAATCCCACATATTTATCCGGCTAATCCTTCTAATTTACACATTTTGGGATTGTAAGGGGGAATTTAGCATAGGCAATTAACCGAACCTGTACATTTTTGGAGTGTGGGAGGAAACTGGAGCACTTGGAGGAAACCCACGCAGACATGAGAAGAACATGCAAAGTCCACATAGATGGTCACCCAAGGCCAGAATTGAACCCAGGTCCCTGGCACTGTGAGGCAGCAGTGCTAACCAAGTGCTAACACTGTGCCACCGTGCCACCCATGCAGGAGAGGTAATACCTGTCATTTTACCACCTCTTTCCTTACTGCCTAAGGCCCAAACGCTAATTTCAGGTTAAGCAGCGATTGATGCGTCCATCATTCAATCCAAAGTATTGTATCCTCTGCTCAAGATGTGAAAGCGCAGATTGGGTAACTGTTTTTGCAGAATACCTCCACTCAATTGTAGCATGCTGCTGTGCAGAAGGACCGAGATGTCTTTGTGCATGAATCGCAAAACATTGGTTTGTAGGTGCAGGTAATTAAGAAGACAAATGGAATTTTGTCCTTTGTTGCCAGAGGGATAGAATTTAAAAACAGGGAAGTTGTGCTGCAGCTGTATAAGGTGCTGGTGAAACTACACCTGGAGTACTGTGGACAGTGTTAGTCTCCTTACTTGAGAAAGGATGTATTGGCACTGGAGGGGATGCAGAGGAGATTCACTAGGTTGATTCCAGAGTTGAGAGGGTTGGCTTATGGGGAGAGACTGAGTAGACTGGGGCTGTACTCATGGGAATTCAGAAGAATAAGGGGAGATGTGATAGAAACATATACGATTATGAAGGAAATAGATAAGATAGAAGCACAGAGGTTGTTTCCACTGGCAGGTGAAACCAGAACTAGGGGGCATAGCCTCAAAATAAGGGGGAGCAGATTTAGGACTGAGTTGAGGAGGAACCTCTTCAACCAAAGGGTTATGAATCTGTAAAATTGCCTGCCCAGTGAAGCAGTTGAGGCTACTTTGTTGAATGTTTTAAAGCAAAGATAGATAGATTTTGAACAGTAAAGGAATTAAGGGTTATGGTGAGCAGACAGGTAAGTGGAGCTCAGTCCACAAAAAGATCAGCCATGACCTTATTGAATGGCAAAGCAAGCTCAAGGGCCCAGGTGGCCTACTCCTACTCCTATGTTCCCACGTAAATTGCAACCTTGTCATATTAAGTTTCCACTTTGCTCTCATGCTGATATTTCTTTCTTTGGCCTCCTGTGAGGTTCAACCGAAGCTTAAGGAACAGCACATGTGGTGATTGTCCCTTTAAGAATCTATCTGCAGAGTAGGGGGGGGGTCACATGACCCAGGGAACAATTCAGGGAGCAGAGTGAGGGACCACCCTGGTGACAGCGGGCTTCTGTTCCAGAACTTTCTCAGGCGCTGACTGCTGCTAAGAGGCTGCAAACCTCTGTATAGCCTTTACCTGTAAATAAACATGTTGTTTTTCCCTCAACTGGTGAACACAAATTATTAAAGACCTCATCTTTCACTTTGGGACAGCCTTCCAGACTCATCATCGAGTTCAATAATTTCAGACCATAATCTGTGCTCCAATTTGTTTCCTGCACTTGTTTTCTTTTTTTTTAATCTAATTAGCAACGTACCACTCTAGCCTTATATTTTATTGCATCACCATTCCCTTTGGTCCTGAAGGCTAATTCTTCCATCCTTTAATTTCTCTTTACCTTCATGTTATTACAGATTTTCCTTTTATCCTTGTCTCGCTCACTCCTTGCTCAAAGCCAATTACATCTTTTACTTTTCCCAGTTCCGATGAAAGGTTACAAACCCAACATGTGAAATCTGTTTCTCTCCACAGATGCTTCCATAACCTTCAAAGTTCTTCCCACATATTCTTTTTTTATTTGTGCTTTTTTTGAAAACAATGTGTCTTCCATTTGTCCTGACACTTAAAAATGAATTGTTTGCATTTAGCTCCGTGACCAACACCTGCACACGTTGGGCTTAGACAGTCCCACTGCTAATTTCCTAAGCTTTGCTTCCATGTTACACCTGAAGAACGGCACATTACAAACTCTGTTCTACGTCACTGTCTTTCCCATATCTACTTGGTCATTCATCTCCTCAAAGAAATTCAAAAGGTTAGTCAAGCATAACTTCCTACTCCTTCATCATGCTGCTTTGAATTAATTGGTATTCCTCAGGAATCTCCCTTATATTATCCTTCTAACATGAAAGTACAAAATGTTTGGATAGGGAAAAGCCAGCTGTTCCCTCAATCCTACCTCACTCTCACAGTAGGTGAAGAATAATAAAGACAGACTTGCAATTATATAGAACCTTTCAAGACCACAGGAAGTCCCAAAGCATTTTACAGCCAATGAAAGATATACAATAGTCATTGGATCCCTAACAGTGCAGAATGAGGCCATTAGGCCCATCGAGCCTGCACCGACAACTAAAGCACCAGATCCTATCCCCATAAACCCACATATTTACACTGCTAATTCCTCTGACACTAATGGGCAATTTAGCATGGCCAATCCACCTAACTCGCACACCTTTGGATGATGGAAGGAAACCAGAGCACCCACATGAAATCAGCAGAGACACAGGAAAAATGTGCTGACTCCACACAGTCACCCAAAGCTAGAATTGAACACAGGTCCCTGGTGCTGTGAGGCAGCAATGCTAACCACTGCTAACCAGGTGCTAACCATTGTGCCACTGTGCCACCCATGCAGGAGAGGTAATACTTGCCATTTTTAATCGCCTCTTTCCTCACTGTCCAAGGCCCAAGCACTAATTTCAGGTTAAGCAGTGATTGACATGTCCAATCTGCTGTTTGTCAGACCGTGCTGTGCACAATATGATAATGACCAGACGGTGATGTCTTAGTGATGTTGACTGGGGAAGTAAGTATTGTCCGGCACACTGAGAATAACTCCCCTGCTTGTCTTGAAAACAATATAATAGGAATTTTTCCAAATCTCACCTGGAAGATGGCATCCACAACAATGCAGCATTCCCACGGGGAAGTGGAACTTCAACACACAACCTTCTGACTCCGAGGCGAGAGTGATTCCATCAAAATCACAGCTGAAACTGTTCCTCCACAGATCCCTTCCACAGTGGAACTAGGTCCTTAAGTCAAGGTTACGGGCGGGATTTTACGGCTTCACTCGAGTGAGACCAGAAATTCCCGCCCAGGGTTAACAGATTTTTCCATTGTCGGATCCTCGTCCATGCCGATTCCGTGGTGGGCAAAGTGGTAGAGTTCCGGCCTACATAGTTCTTATTTATGCAACAGAATCGTTGTAATAGTGAGCATGCTTGACACAGGCCTGCTATCACATCACTTACCTGCCACTCTAAGCTAAAAGAATCAGAGCTATTTACAACAAGGTATCAGCCTCTTTAAGGCAGGAAGGCCAGTTCTGGTTCTAGATTAGCTTCTCAGCCATAGCTGCTGATAGACCCTTGTGTTTACACAAGTAATGGAAGATAAATCTTCTTGTGCTGTTGTAACCTCAAAATTCACTTGTCAGATTCTTAAAAGCATAAAATTCAGTTCAATGTTAACAGTATTTCGTTTCTTTCACTCCAGTAGTCATCTGATAGAGAACAGGATCAGCAAGAATATCTCATGGCAATCCTGTGACCTTGCTGCCAATGTAGAGTGAGCTCAGGTATTAAATGAAAGCACAGTGATGTTGTCCTGTCTTCGCTGGAGTTTCGGCTGCAGTGTTTTATCCAGTCAAATTACTTTCGCTTTTCTGAGGATTAATACTCGTATTAAAAGAAATCAAGTAACGCCGATGGCATTTGCACAAAAAAGAAGCATTAGTGAGGATAAGTATCAGATGGACAGCTGCAGATTACTGTGTTTACACAGTTGGCAAACATTTTCTTCGCTTTTTTTCCCTCTGCTAGACGAAGATCTCAACTCCCCGCCCTCCAAAAACATAAATGAAGAATTACATCTAGATTTGAAAAGAGGAATTTCCGGCACATTGAACTAAACAACTTCATCAAGGCTTTTATCATAGTAAGAAGCAAAGACTCATTCTGGAATCTCTTAGATTGACAGTGGATTTCAGGACGGAATAAATTAAGCACAGAAGCAGCTTTGAAAAGAGTATGGTTGAAAAAAAAGTCACCGATTGTCCCCTCTACCCTCACCCCCACCTCGTTCTTTTCTCTAATGATTTCCAACCCCTCTCTCTCACACACACGCTGAAGGATCGGATCCAAATCCCACGTTAACTGAAGCTATTCTCCAATTCAGGCCAGTAGTTTTACATTTGAAAGAATGTTTAACTTTTCACTCCGGTATTCACAGACAGCCCCAGAAACCTTAAGCCTGGTCGAGATTAGCTGGGAAGATAATACATGGATCACAGAGAGCTTTGGTTAGTTTAATTCCTGGCCATAATGCTACAGAGTGGGGGGAGTCGACCATAGCTTCTGATTGCCGTTCACCTGCTTCGTTTTTGTTGCGATGAAAGGCTGGAGATTTTTAAACTGTTTAAATGTGTCTCGAGGTGTTTTCCATATTCAATCTAGATCAATAAAAAAGAGGGGAAAAAAGATTTTCTTGGGAAGTTTATACCAACCTGTGCCCAACAAAGAGGCGGCAACTCAATTAAAAAAAACATAAGTACCAGGCTAGTCTCTACTTTTAAAAGCTCCACCATGCAAGGCATTTAGAGGCAAACTATCCAGTCATAAACGATGCGATGCAGATACACAGACTGTGCGTGGCGGAGCTCTTTCCAGAGCTGTCGAGGATATATTCACTTCCAGATTGACTTTTTAAAGGGTGATGTTCTCGGGAAAAAGCCATTCTTAAAAGAAAAGGAGACCTCAGCTGCGGGTCTACCGAACTGCACAGCCCGAGTAACCAGGCACAGCAATGGATGTTAAACCTAATGTAGTGTGACCTTTCACAACACAACTATTTTCCCCATGGTTTATAATTCAGCTTTAACAACGTGCGGGAACAGATGTGATTGTTAACACAGGCTTTCGAGGGCTGGGCTCACCTTCACGGGCACAAAGTGCCCTGTAGGAAATTTCAGTATCCCTTTTAATCAACCTTCACATAAAGATGCCGAATAGGTCTGAAGTGACAAATGGATGATAAACAACTGGGAGCAGTATGATTTTTGTTGAAAGGTTAACACTGAGACAGAAGTATGCAATATCAACTCATGAGGTTGATTATGGGATTAATAATGTCACCGAAGCAACAGGACTGATTTCACTGATGTCTTCTGAGACTACTTTTGTGTTTCTTCTTTTGAAACCACAGATTTGCAAAAACTATTCTTCTGAGACTGCTGAGTGTAACACAATAACCATGGAACAGCGGGGTCCTTAAACTACATTAAACCCTGCAATAATTCATTAAACTGCCATCGCTAATACAGCTAATGGGGGAGAGAGAGAGAGAAAAAAAATCAGTGCTAATTTGGCCGGTGTGTCAAGCTTAATGAAATGTTCTTTCCAGAGCGACATTTGTTCCAAGATTGCCTACATGCGAGTCCCCCTCTTCTCTTTCTTGTTTTGGTACAGCCTGAAATTAGACTACATGTGTGCTTGTCATTCTGAGGCATGCGGGGATTGGCTGCTGCTTCCCATTCATTTCGTTAGCGAGTGTATGTATGCGAAGCCTGGATTCAACTGAGTGTTCAGGTTCTGTGTGAGAATCACTTAATGTCTGTAAAAGGATCTGGATCTTCTGCGCGCAGTTGTTGACTGATTTGCTCTTGCTATGAGCACAGTGCATTATTATGTGCAGAAGGACATAAGGGGGAAAAATTCTTATCTACTGCAGGATGGCTGTGGGATAACCAGTGCCTTCAGAATGGTGAGCTGATCAACAGTATTGTCTCTGATCCGAGTAGCTGCAAAGAACACGCTGTGTTATGGTGCCGTATACCGTTACACATTCCTGTGTCAGAGTGATTTATGTGCTTCTTTCTCAAGATGCTCACAATCAAACTAGTGGCAATATCCCAAGTAAAGGTTCACCTGATTTAAAACAAAACTGGGGTAGCATTTTGTATGACATCTCATGCAGGTTTTACTGCAGCGCCTCAACTTGTAATTCTGCACTGTGCCCTCTGAATAGGTCACGAGTCAGAAAGTTAGTGTTTTATAATGGTCCCTTGTTTTGTTGACAAGCTATGTCCTTTTTTTAAAAAAAATAAATTTCAGTGTATCTTTTGCTGTATTGAAGCACCTATGTGGCAGTTCTTAAGCCTTCAGCTAGTAAACAACAGACTGCCATTAAACTCGTCGGTTATGCCCTGTGGCTTGTATGAATGTGAAGTGCTTTATGAAGGAAAAATGCCCACAATTTATGAAGCTATTGGAGAGCAATATTTTGGGCTCAGGCAGCTGTTCGATTGGCAGAATGTGGCTGCTTGGGTAAACATCCATGTTTTGTCACGCATCGTTTTTTTAAATGGATTCAGTATAGATCAATTATTCAGATCCCCACCACCAGCAGCCTGCTGTCATTCTATTCAAGGTCTCGGAGCAAAGTTACTTACTTCATTTTGGCAAAAAGAGAGATGGAGGGGAGGAAAAAAAGAAGAGACAGACTAGAGGGGAGTTTACAGGATTTCTAGGCTTGCTAATGCCTTTGAGCAAAGTCTGATGAGAAAACAAACAATTTATTCTTTTTGTATTCAGTCATGTTGCCTTTTTTCCCCTCTACTGCTAACAGGTTTTAATCTTCTGCTCCTTTGCTTTTGAAGCCAAACATCCACACTGTCTACATGGAACGCAGACATGTATGTTTTGGCATTTTGTGGTGAGCTTAATTACTTGCAGTGAATAATTGTATTTGTATTTCTTGTACGCCCCCCTGATGGACAAAAGGGAAGCTTTAAGGGTCAGGAAGAGCAGGTTTATTACCAAACCCATGCCGGGCAATAAAAAGCCAGCTTTACTGCTGTTGTGAGCTAAGTCTTTGCTATTCCTATTCTCCCAATTAAGACTATATGATTAGACAAGATTGGCTTGTTAGAGAGTTCGTGAGTGTCTGCTTGTTGCTTTGCAACTGTGGAGGCAGAAGTGAAGTGGTCATTAAGTATGTAATGGAATCGTATCTTTTGTGTGTGCATGCCAATTTCTTTTTTGCCTGTGCAGGCTACAGATGACGGGGCAGAGGTGCTGAAGACTCCAGTTTCAGTCACAACTAAAGGTTTTAAGATCTTTTGAAAGGATGGGCACTCAACTAACTAGTCCATTGCATGAAGAAAAAAGCTAGATCGCTATACATGTTTTGTAAAAACAAAAAAAAGAGCATAATGTGTGAATCTTATTGCCTTCCCACCCCATGAAAGGAAGGTCTGTTCCCTTCTGATCCTGCCCTCCTTAACATCTCAAAGCTTGAGTGCCTCTGCTGATGAAGTACTTGCCTCTCTGCTCTCCTTTTGAGCTACTCCGGCGACTTGTAAAAACTGAAAAGAAATGGTAATCGCAATTAATTGGAAAATTCTTGTTTTACTGTAGGTTTTCTTTCTCTGAGAAGTTATATATGCTTATTTCATCAAGAGCATTACTTTGATGCTCCTGTGTGTTGAAAAGATCTATTCAGCTGAACTATCATAATGCACGGTAATCAGATTTGAGAATATCAGTTCTGTTCAGAACTCTATAATAGAGTTGAGGGAAGAGACACAAGCTTTCAGACAGCTTGGCACTAACGCCTATCATCCATGGGAGGGAAGTGACAGTGGATTCCAGCTCACATTTAGATACTTCACATAGTGTAGAAAGCGTACCTTTTGATCAGACAGGTTGACGTCAACTGACTGGCAACTCAAATTTTACATGAAATAAGCAGTCATTATCAGTGATTGGAGTGTGTTGTGGAAATAAGGAGAAAAATAGCTTTTGAATGTGTCTTACAAATCTCTAGATTCAGAATTAAGATGCTTCCCTGTTTTGTGTACAGAGGCTATTATAGAGCAGTGCCTGTTGAATGCAAACATATTTTTGGGAATAGATCTGTAAGTCGTTATTATATTGGTGATTATTTATTGCAAAATAAGGTCTGTTTGAAAAAGTCTTGAGTGTAGTCAAAGGAAGAAAATCCATTGTGTTGATGTTATACTGATCAGCAACACTAGATATGTATTCACTGTTGGTGCCTCCCAGTGGTTTTAAAAAATCGCATCATTAATAGCCAAGAAGTACAGGATTTGGTGCAGAAATTTCTAATTGCAGAGTGGCGTTAGCCAGCAGACATCTCGCTACATTGACAGCACCTGTATTTACTTTATTTGAGTTGATTTTCAAACACAACTCAAAATAAATGTGCCAGAATATTTGGATGTAAGTCTCACCTCACATCTAAACACAATGCAGAATAAACGTCATGCCAAAAATAACATGCAGTTGGTTTGCTGTTTTTTTAAAGTTTGAGATAACATGTCTTAGAATTCTCTTATCTTTCCATAATCTGATTTCCTTTTCTCTAATATCATCTTCTGGAAATGGTAACTCCTACCGAGAAGTGGTCTCATTGATGACCATGAATTATGAGTCTGAATAGTTTGCATTGACGGGTAATTTGGTCTTTCAGGATAATGTTGCGCCTAACCCTTGATTCTAAATAGGAAGTCTGGCTAATGTTTTCTTCCTCAGCCAAGGATTTTAAAATCAAATTTAGTGGCCCACACCCACCTCAAATGAGGTGTGTTAAGTAAAGACCTGGAATAATAAAATGATTTCACACTGTACAATACTAATTGGTTTATTTATTTTCTGAATCACGAGAAGTGGGATCCTTGAATTTGACCGCTGGTGTACATCACTGTACTTGGAGCTACAAAATAAACTGTTACTTCTTCTGATTGGAAATTTTAAGTTGGTCATTTTTTATAGTCCTAAACAGAATGAAAATGGTAATAAGATTAATTTCAATGTAATTAATGCAATATATTTACATTAGAGCTGATTTCAGCTTTGAATAAAAACATGATAAAATTAAACAAAGACCCTCTTAAATGACGTGCTCCCCTTTATCCTTCTTTGTGCCCTTTTCAAATACGTTTTTCATCTTCTCAAATAAAGAATGGGGGAGGGGTGGGCATGTTGGGTGGGGGGGAAAATGCCAAAGAGGGAAGGTTTTAAAAATGACAGAAAAACTAGGGCCATGTATTTCTATACCAGTAGTGTAAAAATGGACATGGGAATAAAATAGCCTTCACTGCCTTGTACCTTTTTGATAAAGTCAATGAGTAAAGACAATATAGATACGAAAATTTACAGGTTAGTGCTAGGTGTTCAATTAAGTCACTGCATCGTGATTCATAAGTGTGGGCTGTAACAACCCTGTCCTTTTATCTGAAAATAAAAACATGCATCACAGTTTAAAGATAAAAGCTCACAGAATGAATTGTACCACAGCTTGTCATTCATTTTCACAAATGATCTTTTTTTGCGAAGTGCCAGTGTCTATAAGCTGCTGTTCTCCTGATAAGGTTCGTGAGGTCTCCATCACTATATTGAATTATTCTGTCCTATACAGGAAAAGAGATGAGGAAAAAATGTATTGCCAGTTGGGAAATATTGGCCATAACATTATCTTGAAGAAAATCTATCCCATTAAGAGATGCAAACTTAACAGTAAATCAAAGGCATAAAGAAATAGTTTATAGCTTCTAGGTATTTCTCTTACTGTTGGATATATTTTCTTTGTTAATTGGTCCAAATAGTCAGTACCAATTGTAAAGAGAGCAGATGCTTCATAAAATTGACCTTAGTGGTTGCCAAGGATGAAGCAAGTTTGGAAAAGATAACAAGCATGTTAATGAGTATATTGCAATGTTTTTGGCTAATATTTCTGTCATAGCTGAATAGATAGAGGTATGTGAAAATGGAGAGACATGTGAGACTGGTAGCATTGATACATGTGAGAGGGTGTGACAGAGTCTATGTAAATTTAAGCAAGAGTTATGATTGCTGATGGGTGGGTGATGGAGGTGTGCCTTGAGCATTCAGAGAATTCAGTTGTGTGATAGATAGGAATGGCCTTTTGAAGATGCATTCATTGACTTTGATCACCCATGTAATGTAACTGAGTCTTTCCCAGCACAGGTCTTTGAGGCCAGAAAATGGGAATTACCCTCCCTTGCTAATGGCTCCCATTCCTTTCTTGGGCTTTTAGGCCTGCAAAGCCATCCTGATATTTGCAGTGCTTCTATTGCATGAGTGGAGCTCTCTTAAGAGGGAAAAGCTGCCTTTAAGAAGTTTAGACAAGCAGTGCACCATGTATCGTGCACCATGTATCATGCACCACACACGCTCCTGAACATCCTGCTTTGGATGTAGCCGTTCAGTGGCACATATAATACTGGATGACACACTACAACCGGTTAATACAAAGTGTATGTGCTGTTTGCTTGAATAGAACCACATAGGAAGTAAAATTTCAAGTGGGCAGCACGGCAGCACACTGGTTATCATTGCTGCCTTTCAGTGCCAGGGACCTGGGTTCAATTCCAGCCTCAGGTGATTGTGTGGAGTCTGCAGTAATCCCTGTGCCTGGAAGTGGGCTTTATGGAAGTTTTCTCCTGTAATGTTCGATAATTTTACTGAACTGAACATAAATGGAACATTCCTATTCATGTCATGTCCTGTGTGTTCTGCTTGAAGCAAGGTCCTTGGCTCATTGTCTGTTGATGCTTCATCTTGAGTTGTTTTCTCAGCCATTTTTCTCAGTGATAGTTTTCCATTGTCTTCCACTTGCAGCTGTAGTAAAGGCAGGTAAGTCTTAAGAAGATCTCAGCCAGAATGGGGCTGAACCCATCCTGTTGGCATTGATCTGAACCACGCGCTAGTCATCTAGCCAGCTGAGGCTAATCAGCTCCCAGCATTTAGAGGAGACATGGAATAATCTCCTCAACTGCCATTTTCCTTACATAAAATTTGAACTGGCTCTGGTTTTGAAATTTTTAACTGACAATCCAAATCAATGGTGCCTATCTAACTCAATGATATTGAGTACACTCAAAATGATTAGCTACTAGTTATGTATTGCATTTTTTTTGAGTCGCTGGGGCCCTATATTTCCCATCTGTCCTTGGCAATGCCTTAGCCAATATGAGTTGTTTTGCCAACCAACCTTCACCCTTTCCTCCAGTATAAATTGCTGAGATCTTTTGAAATTTGGCATTCTTGCATTTGTCCTAATGAGTGCAAGATGAAAAGCCTCAGCTTTTTCAGCAATGCTTACTTTCTGTACTATCTTTTTTGGGTGAGACAGAGTTGTCCAAGTGTTCTCAATTTTTCTTGGTATTCTGTAGGTTATTAATCTTTGAATAGTAGATGTTTGTGTGATCCAGAACTGGTGTAGTAATGAGATGTGACCAATCCCCTGATACTCTAGATAAAGTCTGCAGGTAGATCTTGAGTGACATTTTTATTCCAGTGGAATCCAGCTTAACATTCATACCTCCTTATTGTGACATTTGTATACACACGTGGTGAAGATTGCTGTTTTGTTGCTTAAAAACTCTGAAAGATGAAAGAAATTCTGCAGAATTGCTGTTCCAACAGCAGTAAAGAGAATAACAACACCTGCTGGTGAAATAAAAAAACATTATTTTTCAGTTCATCAAGAAAATGCAAACATCTGGTTCTGCAAGCATTGCTAAATACAATTCCCTTTCTGGAAAGCTTGCTTTCACTTGGTAATATATTGGTTGGAACATATCAATTGTTAGAAGATGAGGGGTGATATGCTGCAAAATAATTGTTAATTTCTGTTGTTGGAAAATATATTTTAGTTTGCCTACACCCTGGAAATTTTGGATTGGTCAAATTGGGATAAAATTTTGCTTCACAAGTTTGTTTTTATAGCTGTGGTCATTGCCAGGACAAACCATGTCAACATAAATATCCTTATTCTGTTGAGGGTTTTGGTGCAAGCTTGATTTCTGAATTGTGCCATATAGAATGTTTTGAAATGAACAGGTAAGGCAAAACCTTCGAATTTTAAAATAATTTTGCAGAGCTTGATTTATGGATTTTGATCATGGTTAACAATTTGTGTCTGTGCACAAAAGCCTCCTATAATTAGAATTTCTGTGATACTGCCACCTTCAGAAACTTAGCAGAGAATTGGGCAGCCATGAAAAATTAAACCTTTCACCTTTGGGACTTGGGTTATAATCCAACTCAAACAGATATGATTAAAGTTTCCGAGACTGTTGTGAATTAATTTAGATAGTCTTAGTCTTATTTTAGCTCCTCGTGGGTAGGAGTCCAAGTTGTTCTGATAGTAATTCAACAGTGTTACTCATTGAGATCACATGATGACTGCTGAGGAAATATCAGCATTGTGCAGTCTTCTGAGATTGAAACTATGGAACGCTGCTGGGACAGAAACACAGGAACTTTACTCTGCTTCTAATTGTGCTGCTTCTCATTGTGCTCTGGTTAATGGCCTTGATCTGACACTGTTTCCATTTCTCAGCACTAACATCCTCCATCTTAGTTAAAGAGTTAGAAACAACAGGTACTGCAGCTCCAGTAATTGGCCATTCTAGTCTGAGATCCACTCCAAATCTGGACACCCTGTTTTTCAGATAGCCTGACGTCCGAAGGGGCATATTCATAGAATCATAGAATCCCTACAGTGCAGAAAAAGGCTGTTTGGCCCATCGAGCCTGTACTGACAATCCCACACAGGTCCTATCCTTTAGCCACATGCATTTACCCTGCTTATCTCCCTGACACTAAGGGGCACCTTTGAACTGTTGAAGGAAACCAGAGCACCCAGAAGAAACCCATACAGACACAGGGAGAACATGCAGGCTCCACACAGTCACCCGAGGCTGGAATTGAACCCAGGTCCCTGGCACTGTGAGGCAGCAATGATAACCAGTGTGCTGCCGTGCTGCCCACTTGAAATTTTTGTGACATGATTAGGCTCTGAAACTAGTAACAGCTTATTGTGATATTCAAACTTTTTCCACATCGGTGAAATAATAGTCCCAAGTTACCCATGAGTGTGGAGCTACGTTTTTAGAATATTCATGACATTCCAAAGAATGATGAGTAAGATGTTTATAGAACTTGAATTGTAAAAGTATTATTTGGCTTTTTGAAATTTTGAAAACCAAAAGTGCAATTCCCCAAACCTCTTCTGTGACACTTTGGCTATGGCAAGAAAAGGACCTGTTGCAAAGCACAGAATTGACTCAATTTTTTCTGAATTCTAAAAACAAACAATATTCCTCTGGTTCTTGGATGAAGCCCAGAATATAGTTTATAGCATTAAATCTGTTACAGTTATGAGGTTTATAAGGTGCGTATGTTTTGAGATGATGAGTGGGATTCTCCAGGCTCACGAGCTCTGATTGCGAAGGACCAGAAAATTGGGTGTTGACACAAGAGTGGGTTTTGTGCCGGGTATCAAATCTGTCACGATGCCACCCGCCCCCCGATAGGGTTCCCTTCAATGCATGTTCACATTCACTATAAATGTAATTAGCAGGCATGAAGTCTAATTTGAATACCATTTGCTACTCACCCACCAGTGATCAGCGTCAGGCACGCTCAATGGGTCAAGGAAGCATCACCAACCCCTCACCAGTGAGAGGCATCCTGGCCCCCCACACCACACAGGCATGAGGTTTATCCAACCCAATCCCCACTCAAGTCCGCTCCCCCATCAGGCTGACTACACAGAACCCCTTTCTTCCCAGACACTCCACCCAGTCCCCTCTTCCTAAGCTCACCCCTTTCCCATGAGAACCTCCATAGTCCCTTTTCCCCCAGACCCTCCCCTCACTACTCAGCTCCTCCTCAGGCCACGTGCCTTGGCAGTGCCAGCAGTGAACTGTCCCCTGGCACTTGGACACTGACACCCTGACCCTTGGGGCCCCATGGGGACTCGAAGAGATGGGCAAATGGCCATTGGACATATCTGCTGCTGTCAAACTGCAAAGGATGTGTCCCTTAATGGTCCTGGGGTTGGGTGGGCTGGCGGCAAGGGCTGAACTTGTCATTCATCGCTCGGGTGGGGGTGTCTTGGCTGGGCTGCCCTTTCTATGATGTGGAGATGCCGGCGTTGGACTGGGGTAAACACAATAAGAAGTCTGACAACACCAGGTTTAAGTCCAACTGATTTATTTGATAGTAAACTCACAAGCTTTCAGGGTTTGCCCCTTCGTCAGATGAATGGAGAGTTCTGGCCTCAGGCAGAGCATATAACAGCACAGACAGTTTACCATTACTAATTAGAATGCGAGTCTTTACAACTAAGACCTCTTTAAGACTTGAATAGCAGGTTAGTTGTAAAGCCTCGCATTGTGAGTTTACTATCAAATAAATCGGTTGGACTTAAACCTGGTGTTGTCAGACTTCTTATTGTGTCTACCTTTTCTAGCCCTGGCAAACCTGAAGATCATCCCTGACATGGTGATTTCAGGCAATCCTGTGATCGATATCTGCCTTCCTGCCTGTCAGCTGTGCAAATTCTTAAGTGGCCAGGTCACTTTAGTCTCCGTTCGGCAGCAGAGATTTTCCTCTCTCTGTCAGAGCTGCAGGTGTGACCAGACCCCTTTGAAGTCCTTTGACAGAGAGGAGATGTCAATGTCACTGCAGCAAGGAGGGATTCCATTCTGCACAGCTATGCACTCAGCCCCAATGTATGCACACAGTTTTGATTTGCAGTTGCTGAGGTTTCTTAGCAAGCTGAAATCATTGAAACCCTCTCCATCACACTTGAAGCCTTCAATCTGTAACAAGTTCAATATGCAGTGCTTCGTAAAAGATTCAGCTACCAACTCAATGGATTTTTTATTACCCTTCAGCGACCTATTTTTATTTTTATTTCCCTTCATGGTTGAATGCACCTTAAGTATCCCATTGATCTTGACCACAGTGGTGTCAGAGTCCAAGGCTGATTAACAATCTGTGATTTAACTTCCTCTTTGAGGTGGTTTGCAAATGACAATCATTTTGAGGAAGTCAGGACTATCAATGAGGCTTAGCCTCTGTCAGTATTGTGGTCAGAATCAATGGGGTATTGAGATCAATTCAAGCATAGAGGGAAATTGATATAAACACAGGTGGCTGGAGGATGTTAGAAATCCATTGAGCTGTCAATGGAATCTTTTTCTGAAAGCAGTTCAGGCTGAATTTGTGAAAGGTTAAAGGTTGGGGTGGCACGGTAGCACAGTGGTTAGCACTGTTGCTTCACAGCTCCAGGGCCCTGGGTTTGATTCCCGGCTCGGGTCACTGTCTGTGTGGAGTTTGCACATTCTCCTCATGTCTGCATGGGTTTCTTCTGATTTCCTCCCACAGTCCAAAGATGTGCGAGTGAGGTTGATTGGCCATGCTAAGAAATTGCCCCTTAGTGTCCAGGGATGTGTAGGTTAGAGGGATTAGTGGGTATAATATGTAGGGATATGGGGGTAGGGCCTGGGTGGGATTGTGTTCGGTACAGACTCGATGGGCCGAAGGGTCTCTTTCTGCACTGCAGTGTTCCATGGTACCTTTGTAGCCTCTATGGTTCCATTAGGTGACACAGGGATTAGCGCTGCTGCCGCACAGCATCAGGGACCAAGTTCAAATCCAGTTTTGGGTTACTATCTGTGTGGAATTTACTTGTTCTCCCCATATCTGAGTGGGTTTCCTCTGGGCAGTCTGGTTTTGTATGCCGGTTAGATGGAATGGGCATGCTAAATTGTCCCTTTGTATTCCAAAATGTGTAGATTAGGAGGATAATGGGGTAAATATGAGGTTATGGGGAAAGGGCAGGGGATGATTCTGGATAAAATGTTTTGTTGGAGAGTCAGTGCAGATTTGATGAGCCAAAAGACTCCCTTTTGCACTGTAGGGATTCTATAGATCTCTGATTTGGAATGTAGAGGGTTTTAAAGAATTTAGCTTGCTAGAAAACCTCAGAGACTTCAAATCAAAGCTGTTTGCATACATTGGGGCTGAGTGCACAGCTGTGCAAACTGGACCTCCCCTCCCCCCACCCCAGGTGAAAGTGACATCTCCTCTCTGTCCGAGGACTTCGGAGGGGCCTGCTTTCATCTGCAGCTCTGACAGGGAGAAAGAAAAAACTCTTCTGCAGAATGGAATGCTGCAATGATTTAAAATCCTGCCAGGTAACCAGGAGGGAAAGAGATAAAAGTGACCTGGCCACTTCAGAATTTTCACAGCTGGCAGGCAGGAATGCAGATGTTGATCACTGGGCTGCCTGAAATCACCATGCTTACAACAGGGGGGAAGAAAGGAGCCCTGAGTAGGGGGCCTGAGAGGTGGGGAAAGGAGCCCTGAGTAGGGGGCCTGAGAGGTGGGGAAAGGAGTCCTGAGTAGGGGGCCTGAGAGGCGGGGAAAGGAGCCCTGAGTAGGGGGCCTGAGAGGCGGGGAAAGGAGCCCTGAGTAGGGGGCCTGAGAGGTGGGGAAAGGAGCCCTGAGTAGGGGGCCTGAGAGGTGGGGAAAGGAGTCCTGAGTAGGGGGCCTGAGAGGTGGGGAAAGGAGCCCTGAGTGGGGGGGGCCTGAGAGGTGGGGAAAGGAGCCCTGAGTGGGGGGGGCCTGAGAGGCGGGGAAAGGAGCCCTGAGTGGGGGGGGCCTGAGAGGTGGGGAAAGGAGCCCTGAGTGGGGGGGGCCTGAGAGGTGGGGAAAGGAGCCCTGAGTGGGGGGGGCCTGAGAGGTGGGGAAAGGAGCCCTGAGTGGGGGGGGCCTGAGAGGTGGGGAAAGGAGTCCTGAGTAGGGGGCCTGAGAGGTGGGGAAAGGAGCCCTGAATGGGGGGTCTGAGAAGGGGGGAAGAAAGGAGCCCTGAGTAGGGGGCCTGAGAGGTGGGGAAAGGAGCCCTGAGTAGGGGGCCTGAGAGGTGGGGAAAGGAGCCCTGAGTAGGGGGCCTGAGAGGTGGGGAAAGGAGCCCTGAGTAGGGGGCCTGAGAGGTGGGGAAAGGAGCCCTGAGTGGGGGGGCCTGAGAGGTGGAGTTAGGTCAGGTCACCCTCAGGCCTGTGTTGTGTTGGTGAATGACCCATTATTTGTGGGTGGGGGTGAGGAAGCCCCGCTTTGGGAGTGTTTGGTGCTCCCCTGGAGAGTGGGGGTACTATTTCATTTTTTTGGTGGGGAGGAACCTGTCTCCATGTGTGGAGCTCAGGATGCCCTTTAAGAAGGGCATTCAGGTCTTGGAGCAGCAGGGCAGGCTGGCGGGTTGCTCAAAATGAGCTTATTGGCATCTTCCAGATGAATGAATCCCACCTTAAAGAAGCTGCCAATGGGAGTGGGAAACACAGTTGTTTTCCTGCCGGTGTGGGCACTTGGTTCCTTGTGTCATCCATCCAGCTATTAACTGGAAGCTCAAATTTATTTTTAAAGTTTTCAATCTCTGATGAACAGAACACAATCAACAAATAATTTGAAGTCTGTAAATGGTGATGGATGTGCCTGGCTAACATTTGGTCGTGCTGTGAGGAGTGTAAACAATACCTGTATTTTGTATGGTTGCTCTCATTTAAATATTTGTAATTGAACTAACTACACTAATGTACATATTGGTAATCAATAGGACTTGTTATAACATCCCATCAGTTGGCCTTTATCTGTAACAAGGTGTCACCTCCAGCTATGATCCTAATACGATCTGACTCACCAACTGCTCTAATGCAAAAACACTGTGCCAGCTGTACTGATGAGCCTATTAACAGCTGCACCCTAAAATCCAAACATAAAAGGATTCTATCTCCATTGTTTTTGGTAACATCTACATCTTAAAAATATGTGTTTCAATGCAGGAGCTGGTTATATTTTGTCAAACAGAACAAAACTTCACCTGCACATGTTAGTACACAGCATGTGTAGGGTGGCACAGTGGTTCGGGCTGCTGCCTCTCAGTGCCAGGGACCCAGGTTCAATTGGAGCCTTGGTAATAGTATGGAGTTTGCACATTCTCCTTGTGTCTACATGGGTTTCCTCTAGATGCTCTGGTTTCTTCCCACAGTCCAAAGATGTGGAGGTTAGGTGAATTGACTATTTTAAATGGCTCCTTTAGTGTCACAAGATTTAAGGGGATTAGCAGGGGAACATGTGGGGTTACAAGGATAGCGAGCTGAGCCTGGGCAGGATGATCTGTCGGAGGCCAAAAGGCCTCCTTTGGTATTGTAGGGATTCTCTGATTAATGAATTATTGTCAGTATCACTCTGTATCTTTTCCTTTTAAGGCATCAATTCCACTGAATTTTTTTTTACTGATGCTGGTCACCTTTCAGTACATTCTTTCAGTTGTCATTGTCAGGTATGAGCCTAAGAAGTAAGTTGGGCATCATAACTAAATATCCGCACATAAACTCCATTCAGAAGGGGTCACTAGAGAGGGAGCAATAGCAAAAGCTTGACTTTGCCACATTCGTGCAGGCACATTGAATGGGAGGCAATTTACTGCCAGCCAAGTTGGTGGCAACTGAGTGCAAAACTTCCTGAATTAGCTACTCACTCCCTTTACTAATTGAGCCTTTAGGCAAGATGGATTTGGTGCATATATTTTTCAGACGAATAAGCCGATTCACATTAATTACAACTACAGTTGGATGATTGGGTGGTGCATAGTGCCAGATGGATATAATGATTTTTGACTGCAGCATTAGCAGCCAGTGCTGAGTACTTCTGAAAAATTTTGGGTTTATTCCACTTCGGGTCTGCAAGCATTTTAGAGCACAGGTAAGCTGTTCACGTTCTAAAGAACAGTCTGTGCTTCAGCAGGAAGAACAGATGTGACCCATTTTTAAGTTTTTTTTAAATATTCCACTTTGCAATGGAAAAGCTTGAAGGATCATGCATTTGTAGCCTTTTAAAGGCTTTATTCTGGTGCACTTGTTTCTGTGTATGTGCTGTATGCTGAAAGAATAGGGATCTAAGTATATGCACAGGTAGATGATCATTCATTCATATTACCTGAAAGATTCTTCTTATTTAGTTTTTAGATTTTGTCCCCATAAAGCTTATGAATGTTTATTTCTATGAAGCAGACTGTGTATACATTATGATGAAGCAACAAAGGCACAGCGTAAGTAAACACCGCATCTGGTTTTCTTTATGAAGTTACTGTATTTTCTCATTATATGTCTGCATGACAAAGTGATAGAATGTCGTTGCATGTAGAAGCTGAAAACCTCATTATTATTGCACAATCCAACAATATATTACTACTTTAGTAGAATATAATGCATTTCACCACTGCCTCAGGGCTGTGATTTGGAATCAACTGCAACTTACGTGTGAATGAAAAATGATGTGAAATTATGCTGCATTAAATGCCATGTGTCATTAGAAGTTCCTGAGTTGCTACTTACACACGTTCATTATATGTTGATGCAACTGTTCAAAGAGCTGCCAGTAGATAATACCAGAATCTGCCTGCCTTTTTAGTTGCGCTTGCACATGTGCTGCTGGTTATGCTGTTTGCATTTATATTTGCATTTGGAGTTAAATTTACTCGTCCCTGCTAGGTACATTATATAAGGTATAATGTGGCAATCTGAACAGAGAGAAGGCCTGTAACTTGGTGCTAATAGACCGAACTTACATTCAGCAGCAGATTTGATCCTTTTCTTGCGAATTTGGGGTTATTTCAGTATTTCTTTATCCAAGTGTTAGGTATTGGAAAACTAAAGTTATTATTTCCCTTTTCATCCAACAAAGGAAGTACTATTCAGACCCCATTCCCAATGTTCAGGAATAATATTATTTCAGGTCTTATTTTTCATCAGACATTTTCTTTATATTGTTATTATGGTTGCATATTATCATTGCTTTTCTACCACTAACAGTCTATTAGAAGGTAGCATAATATAAGTTGCAGATATTCATTCTCAACATTTGATTATGAAAGACAATGTTCTTTTTTTGTGAGCCTTTGATTCCGAGAACCATCTCTATCCCTGATGCAACTGCCATCCATATTTTTGCCACCTCCAGAGCCAACTATTCCAGCTCGCTTGGGCAGTCTCTCATTTTCCACCCTGCTTGAACCAAAAATTCATTTCAAACTCTGCTGCTTCTATTCTAACCAGCACTATCATAGAGCCTTGTTGATTGCCCTGTATTGACTCCAAATCTACCGTTACCCCTAATTTAAAGTTCAGCACCTTCACATTCTATCTCTTCATGGTCTTTCCTTTCTCTGTAACATCCTCTAGCTGTATAACTTCTATACCTTCAGTTATCTAGGCCCTAAGCTCTGGATTCCTCCCAATAAACTATCCCTCTTCATTTTCTCCCTTTTTAAGACTGCTTTTTAAATCTATCTTTTGCCCAAGCTTTATGTCACCCTTCCTGATGTGTTATTTATCAATTTATGTCTGATTACACTTTGAGGTGTTTTGCTTCATTTTTCTATGTAAAGTTAGTGTGTGAGTTAATTTATTTCTCGTGTGGGAGGATGTGGTGATTGTCCCTTTTCATGAATGCTGCCATTTTGTGTGCTGTGCAGCTCTACTGCACCTTTCAGTAATTTCCATGGCAGTGCTATCTCCATTGCTCATTCAACATTTATGTCTGCCTCTGCAAGCAATCTGCATTGAATTCCTCCGCTGTTCATGCCACAAACTAACTTACCCTATAACATGTCATTTAGGGTCACTCCAAAATCAAAATACTCTGATTATCACTTCAGTTTAGCAATTGAAACTGTGATCAATTCACCTTTGGCTCTCATCCTCGAATTAATTTTGAATTTCAGGAGAGTGACTGATGGGTGAGGTTGCAATTGAGCATTCAAAGTCCACGAGCTCACTCGGGATTTGGAATTAAGCACACTCAGGGCTGTAAGATTGCAGTTGAGGTTATAGGTCTGACTTCCACAAGCATTGCTTTGCATTTCACCTCTGCTTTTTCACTTGCTTGGAAATAATAGCAAGACCCTTTACATATTGTGTCCAGTCCTCTTTGGAGGAGTCAAATGGGTCTATTTGCCCAAAGAGAGACATTTTGAATATTTTTTTCTTGGTTTATCCTCATCACCAAATGGAATGATGCACTTTCAAATACTTCACCAGTGAATAAAAGGGATTTATTTAGTGATCTTCAAGAGCAGCAGCATGTTTGCAGCTAGCTCTGAAATGCCACTTCCGAGGAGAACTCCTCTCCTTGGGGTAATTCTCTACTCTGGGTCCTCATTGGTCACCTAGAGCAGGTGACCCTGACTCTGTCGTGTTTTCCTTTTAAAGGGACAATCACTGTCGAGAAGGTGGAGTCTCTCCAGCTTGGCGGATAATTGAGATTCCACTGTCTCATTAAGATTTGATTTCAATTTTTCAACAGCATCATCGGTTTAATAATACAAAAGAACAAACGTACTGCTTCTAATAGAAGAATGTGACAATGCTCACAAAGAAGTTATTTTGCGCCAGAAGTATCTTGTTTATGGCATGCTTCCTGTATAAGTTCAAATATTAGTTGACTGAATATTATTATTCCGATTTCAGCATTGTGTGGGCTGTAATCCAGTTGGTGCCAGCACAAAGCATTTATCTTTTGCCATATTCAATATTGAGGCTTTAAGCACAGTTTGTTGATCTAGTGCCTGAGATTTAAAAGTTGGTAAGAATTGCACTGACCTGTGACTACAATGTGAGAAACACCTCACATTGTATTAGTGCCCCAAAACATAAAGTTACCCAATCCTGTCAGAGTTCAGAGACATGAAACAATCCATTCCTTGCTTTTATTTTACACAGTGTAGATTACATGTTCCATTATACTTGTCACCTAAAGCAGTAACATTATTGAAATTGATTGATTGTTTTAGAGCATTCCACCCTTTCAGTCTCTTGGAGTTTACTTTTGGTATTATCAGAATCCACCACCAGTGAATACTAATGCACACAACAGCTGCCATTGTGTGTGATAAACTACCTACAGCAAATAGGAGAGCAGCTAATTGCTGCTCAGTGTTGACATTACTCACTGAACACAAATATAAATCATTGTGGGACAGGTTTGCTGTCACTCATTTTTACTACTTGATTCCACATTTTTTAAACAGTCTGTGTACGAGGCAGAGAATCACCTTGTACAGTTTTTGACACGATGTGAAGGTAATTGTGTGACAATACGCATGATGTTCACCAAATAATGAAAAATCCATCAATAAATTTGTATTTACAGGGGAACAGTCTACTGAGTAAAGTACAGCCTTCTATCTTAGTGAACTGTGTTACTCTAGAAAATTACTTGGTTGTAACAACTTTAACGAGATGCATGAGGTGGACCTCTCAAAATTTGAGCTTCCCGATTGAGGCAGTTAATGCTGTCCAATCCGGAAGCCCTGCATGTCCAAGTTACTGGCATGCAGGATGTGTATTCTGTACTGGGATGTACCTGGCTGAATATTACTAACTATTGTAAATACATCTGGATTTGGTGAAGGGATAAAGTAAACTTTATTTATTAGTCACAAGTAAGACTATCATTAACACTGCAATGAAGTTACTGTGAAATTCCTCTAATCGCCACACTCTGGTGCCTAATTAATTTTATTTCTTTGCTTTAATATTCTACCCTGAGTGTTCACCCCCACTGCATAGTCTGACAACAGAGAAGATTTCACCAATGGAATGCATGTGAGCACACTGTCTTTCCATTTCTATTTGAATCTTAGCAGGGCCTTGCTGTTCAGTCTAGAAAAGCCTTAAATGGAATGTTGCAATTGGTTCGTAAGGTATGGAAAATTGCCACAAACTGGCATTCTCATGCTGTGGCCATACGATGACTAATCGAGAAAAGCCTTAAGAACGTAGAACATAGAAAAACTACAGCACAAACAGGCCCTTTGGCCCACAAGTTGCGCCGAACATATCTCTACCTACTAGGTTTACCTATAACGCTCAATCCTTGTTAAGTCCCATGTACTCATCCAGAAGTGTCTTAAAAGACCCTATTGAATCTTATTTCAATTTTAATACACTTGATTTTTATGGTACAATTCCTCAATCATCAGTCCTGTAGGTGTTGAGTACATCAACTGATTAAGATGATGAGCAGATCACAACTGAACCTGATCTACCTCTCAGCTTGTAGGCAATCACATGCACTTTCAGCAAAGTGAGATCAGATGCTGGAATGCTTTCCTTCCTAGTGCGATGGGCTGTGGTTTAATTGCAATGCCTCTGCTGTCAGCTGTCCTGAGATTAATGAATTTGAGACATTCTCGAATTGAGGACCTTTGCAGCCTGTATTTCTGAGCGCTTGTTGAATAGACAATCAGATAAGCCAGTGCAGGAATGGCTAACGTAAACTGCTCGATTTACGAAATGTTGAAGATTATGCAGTGTATTAAAATGTCCTGGTAACCCATAGTGTGAATACTATAGTCCCCACTGGCATACTTGAAGGCAAGTAAAATAAAACAGGTGGCCTGCCTGCCACCCTTCTGCCTACCCCTGATCTGTCTCCCCTATTGCAATAAGCAGGCAATGAACCATGTAGCTCTGACCTACCTCAAATCTAGCGTCTATAAACTTCATCTTCGTGGATTGCCTGTAATCCCAGCAGTGGCTACTACTGAATTCTGATACTACTTGGGTTGCAGAGCTGCTGACTGGCCAATTAGATTGGCTGCGAGTACTCCCTGAAGTCCCACTCTGATCCAACTCAGGCTGCCTCAGTGTAGTATTACTGTGAGGCAGCCGGGTTTCAGGTCAGAATAGTGCTGATAGACTTTTTGGTCGGGGATGAGTAATCTACCCCCATTTTGGAAACATTACCCATCTATAAACGTAAATAATGAAAATCAGCGCTCACCTTTCCACAATGTTTCCTTTTATTCAAAAGGTTGTAGGTCACTGGCTTACAGACTAAAGGACATTGAGTAATAGGTGACTTAGCCTCAAATTCAAATATTATCGATAGGTAAGCATTGTTCTTTGATGCCCTGTGTCTTGATAGCTTTGAGTATTTGGAAGGTATAGTGACTCAGGCAGTATGAGTGGAAATGAACATCGCTTATTACAGAACGCAAAGTCAAATCATTTTCATGGTGCATACACCCTTGTCCCTACCTGGGACAAAGTTCAGCAG
Organism: Carcharhinus amblyrhynchos; assembly: GCF_965287045.1. NCBI lineage: Eukaryota > Metazoa > Chordata > Chondrichthyes > Carcharhiniformes > Carcharhinidae > Carcharhinus > Carcharhinus amblyrhynchos. Next base: position 56,946,119 of record NC_137333.1, read on the forward strand.
GTCCAGTCCTGCCTTATAAATGTCTCAGGTAAAGAGTTCCAGCTGGGCAGGCCACTACCAGGGGAACTCATCCTCAATCAGTGATTCCCCATGGACCTTAATAAAGTAGGAGATGGGAGATTAATCATCAATATGTGAATTCTCAATGACACTAGAAATTAATTCATTGTCTGTGGGCCAGTATTGATATAACATTCCAAATGAAAAGAACATTTTCAGAAAGTTAAATAAACTCCAATTTCCACTGTAGCCTAAACACACTTTTGTGTTGTTTGTGCTGTTCAATGGATATGCTGGCATGCAATTCCTAGGAAGATAAATTGGGCAATGATGGCTTACGGCAAACATCTAAATGTTGAAAACACATTAAACCAGAAGAAAGCATCTTACAGCTTTAGAACCTCTGTGGAGGTTCCATCTTGTGACAGGTATTAAAACACTGTCAGTGTGCGCAACTAGCTTCTGAATATTTGCTACATGTTTTACAGCATAGACAACGACTATTGCAGAATCATCTCTCTTGTCTGCTTTTGTAATGGCTTTGTAATAGTAATTGATTTTCATGGACACATGCACAACTGAAACACGGTTTTAGGTTACTAAACTGATTTGTTAATGCCTTGCAAAGGCTGCATATGTTGAATATATTCAAAGTTCTATGTTCAAATCTGTTGCATATGAATGTACGTGAAAGGAAGGTTTACACATTGATTATAGTCTGGAACAGTGTTTCAAAAGATAACTGCAGTGTTTGGCTGGAAGGACTAATCTGTCACCGACAATAATTTCTGAATGAAATGTTTACATCAGACACTGAAATCTGTACAATTATATACACTTGCAATTAGATTTTGCAGGGACCAAACATTTGATTTTTTTTTTCCCCAAGCATCATAGTTTAGTTTTAAGCAATGTTGTCTTGGGCTTTATTTTTACTTTGCTATATAAGAAGCCGAGTCGCATAAATGTTTTTGCCAGGCTAGCTCATAATCAGAATGGCATTTAAGTATAAATACTGGGAATAACAGAACGTTTAGAATTTCAGCAATGCAAATTTTTGCACACTCAATGGGATTGGTCTGCATGTCACAAAGCATGTGTCTGGGATTTGTTTCCAAACTGTAGAATTTACCATTATTGTCAAAATGTTAGAAATGGTTGTTGGCAATCATAGCACATACACATGTAATGCATTTAAATATTATTCATCTGTCTGCCATTTCATGAATAGCCCAAACAAAATAATTGGATTAACATCTCTCAGATAGGAGTAATCTGAGGAATGTCATTTTAACTTGGTGAGTTTGGATCAATGAATACTATTTAGGATTTGCAAGTCCATAGTCTTTAATGATTTAGGCTCCAAATTCAATGGAGATGGATTGATTCAGTCATACCAAATCAAGGAAAGCAAGTTCTTTTCTTTTTTCTCTAATTCTTAGTAAATTATATTCTTTAGATCATAGTATCATAAAATAGTCATGATGTCTCCACTCGCCCCTTGAAAGAGCTATCCAATTAGTTCCGCTCCCTGCTCCGTCCTCATATCCTAAACATTCTCTTCCCTGTCCCCCTTTTTAAGTATTTATTGAATTTCCTCTTGAATGATACTACTGATTCTGATCTCCCATACTTTCAGGTAGTGCTTTCCAAATTATCATATCTTGCTGTGCATGAAACAAAAAATGTCCATGTTGTCCCTACTTCTTTTGTGAATTACATGAAATGTTCTGTGCCCTTTAATGACCTAACCTTTTGCACTAGAAAAATTGTCTCTTCATTTGCTCGATGAAAACCTTTCATCAGCTTGAACACATCGATCTAATCGTCCCTTTTAATCTTCTCTGCTTTAAGAAGCAGAAACCTAATTTCTTCAGTCTCTCCATAGAACTGAAACTCCCTTTGTCCCAGGTACCATTCTAGCAATCTCCCTTGTTCTAAGATCTTGATAACCTTGTAGAAATGTGGTGCCCAGAATTGGCTACATGCATTCCAGCTGAAACCTAAACAGTGTTTTCTAAAAATTTAGCATACCTTCTGTGTGGTTGTCCTTTTCCTCTTTTTGAGGCATACATCATGGGTCAACAGATTTCCCAACACATGATCCTGCTTCCAGTTGTGCCTGCCCACATTATTTCTGTGGTACAGGGATAAGTACGGATTGGAGTCAGGACCATGGCCTTCTGAAACTGGCAGATGTTGGAGTGGGCAGGCTTAAAATGCCTACCTCCATTTGCTGGGACATTGGCCCAGTACTATACATGAGTGTCAGGCACCCTAGCACTCATCCATACCCCTGAACATCCCCCAAATACAATGACCCAGTATTCACTATACACAGAACTCATGAGCCCTGTAATAACATGGGAAAGTCTTCTGAGTGCTCCTGACACTATCAAAACATAAACATGCAGACATTCAAGTTCCAGTTGGATAAAGGCTACTCCTACTGAGTGACCATAAAACTGTCATCGTGAATACATTTCCATCCAAAAGCCACTTCAGAAATATATTCTCTTTAGAGTGCATAAATCTCTCAATATAACCAAAGCTCCTAATCCCATTGACAGCCACAGCAACAACTCTTGCTGAGTTGAATCTATGATTGGAGTTTGAAGTTCAGCCAAGCATTCATAATGAGATATAATTGTCTCCAAGGCAAAATGAAATGAAGAGGTTTAAGTAATGGAACAGATGGCCAAATGTTGCACTGCTGTTCAAAGGCTGAACAGTTATCTGACCTGTCAATCAAATAACTCGGCTATCCTTTTTATTTCATGGAATGTGGGCATTGCTCACACGGCCAATATTTGTTTCCTATTGCTAACTACCATTGAAAAGGTAGTAGTGTGCCACCTTCTTAAACTGCTGTAATCCATCTTTATACTGGCACACTGACAGAGCTGTTTGGAAGGATGTTCCAGAATTTTGATCTGGCAGCCATGACAGTATAGTTCTCAGTCAGGGTGGTGCTACCTGGAGTGGAATATGCAGATGGTGGTGTTCTCATGTATCTGCTACCCTTGGCCTTCTAGATAGTAGAGGTCGCAGGTTCAGAAGGTGATGTTGAAGGAGAATTGGTGAGTTGCTGCAGTGCATCTTCAAATAGTACACAATGTTATCAGTGTGTGTCAGTGATATAGGATGTCAATGTTTAATGGATCGGGTGCCAGTCAAGCTGACTGCTTTGTCCTGGATTACATCAAGCTCCATGAGTGTTGTTGGAACAGCATCAATCCAGGCAAGTGGGAGGTGTCCTATTACGCTCCTGATTTATGTCTTGTAGATAGTGGGCAGGCTTTCTAAAATCAAGAGGTGAGTTACTTGACTCGAATTCCAAGTCTCTGTCTGGCTCCTGCTGCTACAGTATTTGTATGATTGACCAGATGTTGAACTGGACCAATCAGTTACCACCAGAATTTGACAGTAGGGAATTTGGTGATTGTAATGCCATGGGATTTCAAAGGTCAATGGTTAGGTTCTCTGTTGTTGAAAATGGTCATTGCCTGACATTCATCTGGTGAGACTTTAGGTTTGCACTGTTTCAAAGGCTGAACACATGGTTGACCTGTCAATGAAAAGATCGAAGCACAGTGTCCAACCGACACAAAATCTGAACCTTGATGCAGAAAAGTACTTCATCCACATGTAACAATTGTAGAGTTGTTATGTTTTCTTAAGAAAATGAATTAACCTTGCTTTTAAATGGACACACAAACTCTTAAAGCTGGCTGCCAAAAGTCAGCTGAACTTTGCTATCTGTAGTACGATTGAGCTCTAGAAGGCTGCAAATGGGTTTCAGGTAGACACATCCAGATACGTGAAGACAATTGAAATTCAATTCACATTTCCACAAGAGTAAACAGAAACTCATTTTGGACCAACCACTGTGGAAACATTGCTGTCCACTTGCTTCCAGCGTAAAAAGTAACTGTTCACCACTACACTTTGTTTTTTTTTATCCCTTCGTCAATTGTGTGTCCATGTAGCCTCTGGTCCTTTTAATTCAAGGGTTACATGTTGCAAACAATTTTGATCTCTGGTACTTTATCAAATACATTTGAAAGTCTTTCTAACACTTGACCCTTATTAACTCTCTGCAGTACTTCATCAAAGAAACTCAGTGCAGTTAGTCAAATGTAATCTGCCTTTCACGAATCTGTGCTGGTTTTCATTTTTAACCCATACTTTTTCAAGTGTCAATTAACATTGCCTAGTCAATTGCCTTTAGAAGTTTACCTACCACCTATCAGTGGGTTTATCTCACTGCCCTTTTTGAATCCTGCAGTCTTCTGGCTCCACTGCCATAACTAAGGAAGATTGCAGCTGTAGTCTTTGCAATTTCCACCCTTATTTCCCTCGGCAACTAGGTCCCATCCTGGTCAGGTGGTTTTTCTATTTTGGCAGCTGTCTTTATCCTACTAATTTTATCACCTTTATTGTGATATTTTCTCTTTTGTGAAAAAGGGACAACATACTTGATTATCACTCCAGCCAACTCTTCTGCCCCCACTGATTCTTAATCATGCCTTCCCTTTTCACCACTCTTTTTCTATTAATTTTATAAAAATCTTTTGGATTCCTTTTTCTGCTACCCACTACTCTATTTTCATACATTTCCTGTCTTCTGTTCTTATTTGCTTCTCCCCTGTACTTTGTGGTGTTCAACTTGTGTCACTGATGAAGAGTGAACCTGACATTTATCATGAGCCTACTTTCTGTTTCATTTTATTCTCTACCTTTTGTTATCCAGGGATCTCGAGCTGTGGATGTTCTTCCTTTCTCCCTTGTGGCAATGTACCTAATCTTCACCCAAATTATTGCCTCTTTTGAAGGCCTCCTGTTCCCCATTTACTGTTTGCCCCACAGATCTTTTATTTTAATGCACCTGGACCAGGACTATTTTCAACTCGCTGAATCTAAGTTCCAGTTTAGAATTTGATATTTGATCTTTTTCTGTTCCTTGGCTCTTTTCACTAAACCTTTATGATGTTATGATTACTATTTTCCAATTGCTTCCCTACTATATTGGGACAACAAATAGTTAACACTGCTGCCTCAACCCTAGCCAGGGAGCTGGCTTCAATGCTGGCTTTGGGTCCCTGTCAGTGTGGAGTTTGCACAGTCTCCCTGCGCCTGTGTGAATTTCCTCTGAGTGCTCCAGTTTCCACCCATAGTCCGAAGATGTGTAGATTAGATGGATTGGCCATGCTAAATTATCCCTCAGTGTCAGGGGACAATAAGGGTAAATATGTTGTGGGGATAGAGCCTGGGTGGGATTGTTGTTGGTGGAGGTTTAATGGGCCGAATGGCCTCTTCTGTACTGTAGGGATTCTATGATTTGTTTGAATTCTTGCCACAGTTCTCCCAAAATTAGATGCAGCAATGTTTTTCAGAGCATAGTCTGCTCCTGTGTGCCTGGGACCATGTATCAAGTGTTCCAAATTTGGTATGCAAAACCCACCAAGTTGTCAGATATAACTCAAAATTCTTGATATATTCCTCATTTACTGGCAATAGGAGATAAACTTAATTTGAAATAGAAAAAAAATTAGTGTGGAAACAGGCTATTCAGACCATCGTGTCAGTACTGACCAAGAAAGGGCTATCTGGCCTATCTCCATTTCCCAGTTCTTGGCCTGTAACCCTAAAGGTTTTAGCACTTAATTTACCTACTTAAGTATTTTTTAAACGCAATTCTATTTCTACCAACATTTCAGATGCTTAGTTCCACATCCCACCCATCCTCTGAGGAAAAACATTTCTCTTCAGCTCCCCTTTAATCTTTGTGCCTATTACTTGAAATCTATTCTCACTGTTTATTGATTGCTGTGCTAATGAAGAGACCAATATTTTATGCTACACTCTTGGTGCAGTCTCACTGATACCTTTATACTGTTACAGCAAGACTTCTTTATGTTTGTACTTCAACCCCTTTGCAATATGGCCAATGTACCACTTCCCTTCCTAATTACTTGCTGTACCTGTGTATTAATGTTTTGAGATTCATGTGCAAGTACACCCAGATCCCTCTGTATCACAGCATTCTGTTAGTCTTTTCAATTTTCCTTCTCCATTCTTCCTTCCAAAAGTGGACAGCTTTGCATTTCCCCACATATTATATTCCATCTGCCAGTTGTTTATACGCCCACTTAACCATTGCAGACTCTTTGGTCTGAATTTTTCAGGTGGCGAGTGCTCAACCCCAGCCTTTTGGTGAGTCACTAGGAAAGCACCCCTGCCAACTGCAACAGGGTCATTGCCAGTTCAAATGAAAGTTCGATTGATAGTAGGCAGGACTTCTATCCACACTTGGAGAGCTGTCGTCCAATCAGATTGGTTGACAGCTCTCCAGTCCATCCAGTCACAGCGCTGCAGTGGTCAGAAGAGGCACTACAGCAACTCAGCGCATGGAACTGGTGTGATTTATGTGGCAGAGACCCAAGGGAGGGGATGCTTTGTGGGGATCACAGACAGGACAGGAGGGAATCAAGTTGGTATTTGGCATAGGCCAGGGGGATGTTGATGGAAAGCCTGGTCTGTGAGGAGAGGGTACCCCCAGTCAGAATGGGGCCCCTTTCTACCTGAGACCAAGGCCAGTGACTTATTTACCATTCCCTATGCTCAGCTCGTGAGGCTGGGTAAGTAAAGGCCCTTCAGTAGCAAATAAGTGGCCACTTAAGGGTTTTAATAGGGGCAAGAGCGAGCTTTTGTCTGACGCCCTGCCCATAAAATCGTATCTGCGTCAGGATGGCGGGATCCCAGAGGGAAAACTGCCCGTGCAATTTTAAACATCCTCCTCTCACCCCAAAACCCAAAGGGAGCATGAAATTCTGACCTTTGTATCCTCCTCGCAACTTATTTTCCTACCTATCTTTGTATAATCAGAAAATGCCTTCAACCAAATCATTAACATGGATTGCAAATGGTTGAGACCCCAACACTAATCCCTATGGCAATCCACTAGTTAGAGTTTGTTAACCTTAAATGACAATTTATCCTGACTCTGTTACCTGTCAGTCTATTCATGCTAATATATTAGTATCAACACCATGAACTCTTATCTTGTGTGGTAGCCTCTAATCTGACACCATTTTTAATGAATATCTTTTGAAAATCCAAATATTCCACATCTACTGGTTCCCTTTTTATCCACCCTGCTTGTTACGTCCACAAACTATTAAGTAGAACGTCCATTGAACTTGATTTCGCTTTCATACAATCAGAAAAACTTTGATTTTTTTAAATGTCCTACTACTAATTCCTTAATAATAGATTCCAATCTTTAACAGATCTTAGGCTAACTAGCCTATTGTCTCTGTTTCCCTCTTTTGCAGAAGGATTTCCAGTCTGCTGGGATCTTTCCAGAATCTAGGATAATTTGGAAGATCACCATCAATCCATCCATTATCTCTGCAGCCACTTCTTTTAAGACCCTGGAATATAGGTTGTCTGACAACCTTAAGTCCCCCATTAGGTTTCCTAATACATTTTTCGAGAGCGATGAGAGTGATTTGTTTCAGTTTCTCATATTCTACTGCTCGGCTAATAAAGGAATATGCTCCATGTGCCGCCTCATCTATGTTACCTACTTGATCTGCTACTTTCAAGAATCTGTTGACACTCACTCCAACATCCCTCTGCTCCTCCACAGTTCTTGGTATCTACCATTTACTGCTATTCCCTCACCTTGTTTCCCCTTCCCAAATGCCTTGTCTCACATTCCACTGAATTAAATTCAAGTTGCTGCCTTTCTACCCAGCTGACCAACCGCTTAATATCTTCCTGCAGTCTATGACTTTTTTTCCCCTCTACCAACCACTGGACCAATTTTTGTACTATCTGCAAACCTTTTAGTCGCATTCAAATCTAAAGTTTTGATAGTGAGGGCCAAAGTACTGAACCCTGTAGAACCTCCATTGAAAACAATGAAGCCCTTTGCTTCCTGCAACATGAGCCTATTATGAATCCAACTTGCCACTTGTCATTAACGTGCCATGGACTCTTACTTTTCTGATCAGTTTACTATGTGGGTGGGACTTGCATGATGCCAGTAATCACTTGCTGTGCCTGCACACTAACTTATTGTGATTCATCTGTCAGGGCATCTAGATCCCTCTATATTGTAGATAAGAACATAAGAACATAAGAAATAGGAGCAGGAGTAGGCCATCTAGCCTTTCAAGCCTGCCCCGCCATTCAATAAGATCATGGCTGATCTGTCGTGACTCAGTTCCACATTCCCGCCCTCTCCCCATAACTCTTAATCCCCTCTCTTATCAAAAACCCATCAACCTGCGTCTTAAAAAATATTTAGCGAGGTAGCCTCTACCACTTCAACGGGCAGAGAATTCCAGAGATTCACCACCCTTTGAGTGAAGAAGTTCCTCCTCAACTCTGTTCTAAACCGCCCCCCCTTTATCTTGAGGCTGTGCCCCCTAGTCCTACTGTCCTTTCTGAGTGGGAAGAGTCTCTCCACCTCTATCCTATCCATCCCATTCATCATCTTATACGTCTCAATGAGATCTCCCCTCATTCTTCTAAACTCTAACGAGTACAAGCCTAATCTATTCAGCCTCTCCTCATAGCTCAACCCCCTCAACTCCGACATCAGCCTAGTAAACCTCCTCTGCACTCCCTCCAAGGCTAAAATATCCTTGCGTAAGTGCGGCGCCCAAAACTGCACACAGTACTCCAGCTGCGGCCTCACCAATGCCCTATACAGCCGCAGCAAGACCTCCCTACTTTTATATTCAATCCCCCTCGCTATGAAGGCCAGCATCCCATTCGCCTTCCTGACCACCTGCTGCACCTGCAAGCTGGGTTTTTGCGACTCATGCACAAGGACCCCGAGGTCCCTCTGCACCGTCGCCTGCTGCAGTTTTTCTCCACGTAAGTAATAATCTTTCCTACCATTATTCCTACCAAAGTGGACCACCTCGCACTTGCCAACATTAAATTCCATTTGCCATTTCCTGGCCCATTCGCCCAGCCTATCTAGATCCTTCTGTAGACTCTCCACACCCTCCGCACAATTTGCCGTTCCACCAATCTTGGTGTCATCAGCAAATTTCGACACCCTACACTCGGTTCCCTCCTCCAGATCATCTATATAAATGGTAAATAGCTGAGGCCCCAGCACCGACCCCTGGGGCACTCCACTAGTCACCATCCACCAATCCGAATAGCACCCATTGACCCCCACTCTCTGCCTCCTATTTGACAACCAATCCTCTATCCATGCTAACACTCTACCCCCAACTCCATGCCCCCTGACCTTCTGTAATAACCTCTTGTGAGGTACCTTGTCAAACGCCTTCTGAAAATCCAGAAAGACCACATCCACCGGCTCTCCTCTATCCACCGCCCTAGACACATCCTCATAGAACTCCAGTAAATTTGTCAGACACGACTTCCCTTTAAGGAAACCGTGCTGCGTCTGCTCTATCAAGCAGTTCCCCTCAAGATGCCTCGCTATTTCCTCCTTGATGACAGATTCTAACATTTTACCTACAACAGACATTAAACTAACAGGCCTATAATTCCCCGCCTTTTGCCTGGCACCCTTCTTAAACAACGGCGTAACATTAGCCGTTTTCCAATCTTCCGGAACTTCCCCGGAATCCAGCGACGTCTAGAAAATAACCACCAAGGCATCCACTATCACCTCCGCCATTTCTTTCAGGACCCTCGGATGCATTCCATCCGGTCCTGGGGACTTGTCCACAATCAGCCCCTCCAGTCTGCCGAGCACCACCTCTCTAGTAACAGTAATGTCATCGAGACCCTCCAATCCTACCACCTTTCCATCTCTAACATCCGGCAAATTATTCACGTCCTCCTCCGTGAAGACCGAAACAAAAAAGTTATTCAAGACCTCTGCCATATCCCCATCCCCTACCACTAAGTCCCCCTTCTCATCCTCTAAGGGACCAACGTTCACCCTAGCCAGCCTCTTGCTTTTTATATATTTATAAAAACTCTTGCTATCCTTTTTTATATTAAGCGCTAGCCCAGCTTCATAGTTTCTCCTACCCTTCTTTATCAACTTCTTTGTCAATCTTTGTTGACATTTAAACCTCTCCCAATCCTCTTCTCGCCCACTACTCTTAGCTACTCTAAACGCCTCCGCTTTTAATTTAACGCTTTCCTTCACCTCCTTCGTTATCCACGGCTTATTACCTCTCCTCCTATGGTCCTTTTTGACCATCGGATAAATTTCCGCTGAGCACCAAGAAAGACCTCCTTAAAGATCCTCCACTGCTCCTCAGCAGACCTACCTTCCAACGCGCTCCCCCAGTCCACATTCGCCAATTCTTCTCTCATCCTACCGTACTCCCCTTTGTTCAAACAAAGGACGCGTGTCTGGGAACCCACTTTCTCCTCCTCCATCTGCACCAGAAACTCCACCATACAATGATCACTCTCCCCAAGAGGATCCTTCACCGCAAGTTCCCTAATTCTACCCGCCTCATTACATAGCACCAGATCCAAGATAGCTCGCTTCCTCGTCGGCTCCAACACACACTGTTCGAGGAAACTATCCCGGCAGCATTCCAAGAACTCCTCTTCGAGCCCACCACGTCCAACATGGGTCGACCAATCAATATGCAGATTGAAATCCCCCATAACTACGGCCGTCCCATTCCTGCACGCCGCACTTATTTGCACGTTAACAGCCCGCCCCACCTCCAGATCATTATCGGGGGGCCTATAGACGACACCCACCAGCATCTTCCTCCCTTTGCTGTTCCTAATCTCTACCCACAACGATTCCACCTTCTGCTCCTTGGCTCCTATATCATCCCTGTGGTCTCTCTCCATTTAAATAATATGCTGCTTTTCTTTTCTTTCCCAAATGGACATTGGCTGTCCTTGCTGCCTCCTCTAAAAAGATCAATCAGTTGAGCCAGACACAACTGACCCTTAATAAATCCATGCTGACTGTTCTTTTTGATCCACATATTTAATTGTAATTGCATTCTGAGTGTAATGTGAATAAAACTAAAGGTTATAGATAAAATTAAAGAATTAATAGAGTTGAGCAGCTTGAGATCACTGTACCATTACCATTGAGACAGTTTCTACTGATTTCAGTATTTTACAGTATTTAGCAATCCTTATAAAAATAACGGCAATGTTATCATCACACAAGGGGCTGAGTGTAAAGAAGAGAACAGTACTCAACTCTAAGGAGATTCTTCAAATAAACTAGAATCTTGGTCTGGTCCATGTTAAATCAGCGAGCTGAAATGAAGTACTCAGATGAGTGATGTTAAATTTTGCATGATGCCGAAAAGCTTTTCCTTTTTCCTTTTTTTTTATTAGAGGCTGCTGCTGAAGTCTTTCAGTAATAGAATTCAGAGTAAATCTCCTTGTTTGTTTGCAATGCCTTTGTCATCCTTAATACATGTTTAAAATGTATTTGGTCAAGAAAATATATTTTATTCTAGACATTGTAATGCTATTTTTGAGATAAAGCCAGCAAATACATAATGGCTAGAGGACATTAGTGACTGTATTTTCAAATGGATTATAATTTATGAAGGAGTTCAGGAAATGTTATATCACAAGCTTAGTAGAAAAATGATATAAAAATGGATATCGTGTCAAAGGTGCTGGTGGAACAGTACATTGAAGAAATGTAGAGAATTATTTGTGGCAGTGCATTCAGGCGCTAACAAGCCTCCAAGGTGATCGGGGATCTTGAGCTGAAACACTGGTGGAGCCTGTGTTTAGCAATCTCGGTATAAGGAGTTGAAGCCAGTGCTTGGAACAGGCGCCCTGAAGCTAGTTAAACAGCTGGTTGCCACTTAAAATGCCTGATAGTGCTCATTCAAGAGGCTGCAAAGCATTTTGGTGGTTGGTGCTTCAAATAATGCCTTTTTCTAAAAGCAGCTAGCTGTTGGAGAGTAAGCACATTGCTGATGTTCATTTGAACGTTTCTTTAAAGGGGTACTCCCCATTTAAAATTCATGATTGCTGCAGCTGTAAAGAGAATCTCTGGGACACATAAGGAGACTTTCCGGGGCACTTTGTCACAAAAATTAAAACAACATTCTGGATGTTTTCTTGAGGACTACACTTGTGCTGTTCCATCTTATTGGTCACCTTTACCTGAATCATCTGGAGAAATGGAATGCTTGGCATTGGCATCTCCCAAGAGATTGCACATGGTCTGGACATGATGAGGCAGAGCAATACCAGCTGCTGCAGGAGTGAAAGGTAGGAAGAGTAAGGTAACATCCTTCTCCTTTTACAAGTACAAGACATCTCTCCTCCTCTGGACATACTCCAGTACCATATCCAATAGCATGTGAACCCTCTCCCTTGGAACATGAGCCATAGTACAATGTGGCCCTCCAACTTCAGTGCAGAGAACCCACGCGTATTGCTTCACAAAAATGGCATCTATTTGGCATGCAAGTGCAAAATGTGCAGATTTTGGCTTCAACATTTACAGGCAAGTTCAAACTTTGATTTTCAGCAGTTAGGACTAAAATTGTGTATTAAGCATAGACTTTCAGAACAAAGAGCAAAGAAAATTACAGCACAGGAACAGGCCCTTTGGATTCCAAACCTGCAACGACCATGCCACCCAACAGAACTAAAACCCCCTATCCTTCTGGGGACCACATCCCTCTATTCCCATCCTATTCATGTATTTGCACTTAAGTTACTATCACATCTGCTTCCACTCCCTCCCCGGCAGTGAGCTCCAAGTATCTACCACCTTCTGTTTAAAAATCTTGCTTCATACATCTCCTTTCAACATTTCCTTTTTAAGGAGTTTAATCTGGACAAATGTGAGGTAATGTATTTTGGAAAGTCTAATACAGATGGGAAATGTGCAATAAATGGCAAACCCTTAAGAGTATCAATAGGCAAAGGGATCTGAGTGTACAGTTACACAGGTCAATGAAAGTGGCAACACAAATGGAAAATGTAGTCAAGAAGGCATACGGCATGCTTGCCTTCATCGGGGCATTGAGTTTAAAAATTGGCAAGTCATTTTGTAGAACCTTAGATAGGCAGCACGTGGAATATAGTGTTCATTTCTGGTTGCCACACTACCAAAAGGATGTGGAGGCTTTGGAGAGGGTACAGAGAAGATTTTAAATGCATGAAGCTTATTAGCTGTGCATTCATTGAGCATTCGCTTTTGCCCTTTGGTCAAAGTAACTTTCGTAGTGCCTTAATATGTTGCATCTGAAATGTAGTGCTGAATTTTTGTGGGATCAAGGTGACTCTGTGGATCTTGTAAAAATTGTCACTGGACCCAGATCAAAGGCCTCCATTCCAAACCATTTTCACTAGTTTGGGAAACGGGATGTGGCATGAATCTCACAACACTAACTCAGCAGGGCCACGTGAACTCGGTGCTGAGTTCAAGCAAACATCACTTCACACTGTGGGGTAAAATGTTCACTGCAGTGGGAGTCACAAATTTATGAAAGTGATGTAAAAACTAAGAAAAGCCTGCCTGTGTCATTGACAATTGGGCAAAAACTGTAAAGAGGTTAAATAGCTGTTTGTTGGCATCCTGAGGATAATCATGTCATTACTAATGATGAAAGGAAAATATTATGGATGCTGGAATCTGAAACAAAAACAGAAAATGCTGGAAAATCACAGTAGGACTGACAACATCTGTGGAGAGAGAATAGAGCCAACATTTTGAGTCAGGATGAGGGGGCTTGTTCAAATGGACAGTACCCGATTGAGGAACCCAGCACTGGAAAAGAGAATGCCAGCTGTCTGCCCTTGCAGCCATTCCCTTCTTGCTGTCTCTCCTCCATGTCTGGGTCCTTCCTCTACCTGAGGCCTCAGGTGGTTTTTCAAAGCAACAGCAGCCACACTTCCCTAACAGACCTGCCAAATCAGAAGAGCTGATGACTTTTGATTGACTGACAGCACTTGGCAGGTCAGCCACTTGACCCTAGGGCACCTGATCCTGGGAAAGGTCTGCTGTCGGCCTGGCAACTTCTCAATTGGCACTCAATGCAGCAGGCCTTTCCAGAAATTGGAGACATGGGGCTCAACCAGCAGTTGAGACCCCTAATCACTTCCAAAAGATTCCACTCAATGAATAGCAAACAAAATAGTCGATTCCGCAAATATTCCACAAGAGAGATAGTACCTAATAACTAACAAAGAGAAACCTGGAAAGAGTTACTGCATAGAATGAGGCCTTTCAGTCCATCTTTACTGGCCATGGCACAGAATATGAGAACATATTGGTAAACAACAAGTTATCCAGTCAAATCCCACCATGCAGCTCTTCATCCATTGTTCTGTAGGTAATGGCACTTTAAATGTATATCCAAGGAGTGAAGTGTACCTTCCCCGTCTCTTCCCCCCCACTCCTGAGGCGGTGGGGTGGAGCGTAAAATTGCATGAACAGGATTCCAAAACCCCCCAAGGATCCCTCCCACTCTGGCAGACAACTCTCCAACCCATCCAACCATGAAATTGCATCAATCAGGTTGGTTGACAGTTCCCATGGGTGGGACTTCATTCCAAAACTTAAAGTTTATTTATTAGTGTCACATATAAGCTTACATTAACACTGTAATAAGATTACTGTGAAAGTCTCCTAGTTGCCATGCTCCGGTACACTGATGGAGAATTTAGCATGGCCAATGCATCTAACCAGCACGTCTTCTAGTGCTAGTGAGAGGAAACTGGAGCAGGCAGAGGAAACCCATGTAGACATGGGGGAAAAAACATGCAGATTCCATACAGACAGTAACCCAAACCAGGAATCAAACTCGGGTCTCTGGCGCTGTGAGGCAGCAATGTTAACCAATGTGCTACCATGCCACCCTAACAGATGGATGTTCTGCCCACAGCCAATCAAAACTCAAGTGAGCATGAAATAGCAGCGAGCTTCAGAGAGTGGGTGACAGTGTGTTACGCACTAATGGCACTCACCGTCCTTACAATTCTTTCCCAAGCATTTTTGAAATGCGATAAAGGTTTCTGCCTCCCTCTCACCTTTCAGACATTGAGTTCCAGAATCCATCACCCTCTGTTTGCCCTCTAATCCTTCTGCCAATTAGTTTAAGTTCATGCCCCCTGGTAATTGACCTCATTGGTCTTTCCAATCCATTCTTTCTCAGCCCCTCATAAGTTCATAAACCTCAATTAAATCTCCCTTCAGAATCCTTTGTACCAGAGAAAAGAATCAAAGCAAATACTAAATACTACCTAAATTCTAGCATTCAGAATTAACATGAGTTAAACATGAATTACCTGGCAAATTGTGGATGAGGTATAAACTATTGCACGTAAAATGGCAGATACAATCAAGACGGATCTTAGGAATTTGCCTAGCAGATCACACTCTGGCACAAAGTCTTTCCAACTCTGTCCTCTTCACTAGGACTGTTTGGGCTCTTCATCTTCAAGGAGCTAGTCTGATCCCCTCCTGCAGCAGTGCACAAGCATCACAAGTTCCACGGGCACGGCCTTCACTGCAAACGGCTCACATCTGCAGATCTTGTTCCCGACATGGTAAATCCACCAATATTACCTTCCAGTAAAATAAACAGCTGCAGCAATATATTCTCAGCCTCTGGATCTGGCCTTTGGCAGCTTCAGTCTTCGCCAGTTTGTCAGTTCTGCACCATTGGACTCATCATCTGGTCTTGTTCAGTTTGGCATGACCCGCATTCTTTTTCTATCTTCCGTAAGTGGGTTCAGTTTGCCCAGACCGGCTTGGTTTTATTTCCTGAGAAGCTGGAAAGGGGTCAGTTTCCTTTCTACGTTTACCTGTTCTCTTTCCCTTTCTGTTCCCATTTGCAGTTCAGTTTCGGCTTTAATTCGGTGTCTGCCTCAAAAACAGCAAATTGAATTGAAAAGCACAGACTCCCTCCCCTTTAATACAGTGTTCCTTATTCTTTCCTTTTAAAACTGTCAATTAACAAAGCAAACCTGGAGTTTATAGAACTCTGACAAAAGGACATCCAGAGTCAAAACATTGGCTCTATTCTCTCTCCACAGATGCTGTCAGATCTGCTAAGATTTTCAGCATTTTCGATTCTTGTTTCAGATTCCAGCATCCATAGTAATTTGCTTTAATCCTGGTATTCACTAAACCTGGGACGATTTTTTTTTAGCAACTTTAAAAATAGGATGCTCAGGAGCTAAATTATTTAAACAAAAAAAAACTTGGTTTGCACTCTACCACTGACTGGCATTTGCATTCTCACTTTATCCAGAGGATGTTCATGAGTCTTAGCTGGCCTGTTTGAGGAATGAGTGATAAATGGGCACTGAACAGTTCGTTCGTATATGACTCTGGGGCCTTGGGACACTCTAACAATAGGGTAGTGTTGACTGTATCCATGGAGTTGTACATGTGAACAGAGTGACCCTTCCCTCATTCCCATCCCATACAGCAACAGAGCAGCGTGGGTTCTAAATTGTTGGAGATAATTAAGAACATGATGTCGCAGATAGCTGAATTGAGATTTATGTTATGGATATCTTCATATTGAACCATGTTAATGGTTTTTGCAAATACTAAATGCTATCATGACACTTCAGAAGCAATATTAAATCAAAATTGAATCTGGCTGTTAGTCTTACCATTGGGTCTATGCCTGGCCATGTGTCATTAGGTTTGATCCAAATAAGCTCTGTTATGTGCTCCTGCTGTTGTTTTATCCAACTTGTGAGCACACGGGCCTTTGCCTGTTTTCTAAGATGGCTGATATGTTTGTTTTTGCATGCCTTCTGATTTGTCCAGATTAGCTCAACTAAAGCCATGTACGACTGAAAAGATTGTGCTTTCCTTCTTGGTAATCATCTTTAACCCTTCAGAGGTGCAGATATGTTTACAAAAATCCTAACATAATGGAATTGAAGAGAATAGATTCTTACTCTATGGAGATGCCCTTCCATCTTTTCCAAGATCCATGACTGAAATGCCTTTAGTTTTGCAGAATCGATTACCAGATGTAGGGTGTTGAGTAGCCCACTTTGAGTTAGAATCTGAATTGTATCTTCACATGCTATTCAAAATTTCACGTTTGGGAAGGATTTTTGGAATATACAGAACTAGATTTGCCATTATAAACACTTGTATCCAGTGTCTGTCACAAAGGACGTTCTAATTATGCTCACTTTGCAATTTGTTTTCCTGAAACAGTCATGTCCTGAAATTAATCATATGTTCTTGAGAAGCATCATTAATCTTAGCTACTTGCTTTAAAAAAAAAGTGTAAATGTCTAAAACTAAATCTAATTGTAAATATATTCTGTTTTCAAAATATTCTAAGCATTTTGATCTGAAATCAATATTAATAGACTGTTACAGTCAGCACAGAAAAAGTATTTTCCTCCAATTACCATGAAGTGGATAGCAGTCCAAATCCTCATTGTATCAAACAACACTTTGAATGCATGTGCTGATTTGCATCAATCTTAAAAATGTACCCATCTTCCAATGCTTTCTTCAGGATAACTAGGATTAAAATTGCTATTGTGCTGTTCAAAATTAGCATATACTATGTTCTCATTTGTGCTGTGAAGGAAGAGAGATTCTAAAACGTATAAGAGCATCGATGAAAAGATCATAAAATGAAACAGGGCAGAAGGAGACTATTTGGCCCACAGTTTCTGTGCTGCCTCTTGAAAAGAGCTATCTAATTAATACCACTTGCCTGCTCTTTTTTCATCGTGACAAACTGCCTTCTACATTTCTACATTGTTGGAAGCATTCATATTGTCAGGTGGGGAAATTAGTACTGCAATTATACTACTAATAGTGTATCAGAACAATGTTTGAGTAAGATTTGTCACTTTTGGAGACACACACTTGTGCATATATAAACAAATGATGACAACATAAAATGCTTTTGCTTTGCTCAGCCAGGCTCTGTAGGTTCATGCTATGAGAGTGGGACAGCTAATTTGATACCATAGCGTATAGATCTAGGAATTAAATACATGTTATACTACACAACTACATGCCTGCAGAGTTCAATGGGAATTAATGAGGTTAAGATCACATTTTTATTTCAACAGAAATACATAATGCCTCTTCCGTAAGTCGGCTACATCAAAGTGACATTCATAGTGTCTGAGGGGTGTCATTAATGAAAAAAATCATGTAATAAGCAGGAAACTGTTTTATTCTGGTTGTGGTTAAAGTTATCTTGTCAGGACAATTTGTCATATTGATATTTTTTTTTCTTTCACCACACCAGTTTTAACTGCCTGTAGAAAAGCACTGATGGTTACGACTGCCCTGTCAAATTTTTGCCTGCAAATCTGCAGTAGCAGCAGAAACTTGAACCCGGTGAAAGCATATTCATTCGCCCTTATCTGCCAGGTAGTAAAACCAGAATACATTTTCACTGGCAATGAATATCACATTCTTGTCACAAGAGTATATATACAGGTGTATCATCATTTGTGAGCAGGCATATTGCGAATTGGCAGGTCTTACTTCGGGCAGCTAAGTAATAATAGATTTTTCTTTTCTGATTTTCTTTTGCTGGATAATCAAAACAAGAGTCTGTGAGAGGCATCCATAAATCTAGTACTGTAAGGCATTTATTAACCTACATTGGCTGGCTGGCAGGTGCAACATTGTATATGTTTGTTCTGCAAACCTGATACAGATCTTTTAGCCGTGCCAATGCACATTGCGAAGAACTCAGTGCTGAGATGAAGGAAATGTGCCTCCAGTGAATGGAGGTTAATGCAGATGAGGCTGTTTGTACGGTATAGGCACAGAGATGGACTCACCATTTTAACTTACAGCTGTCACCTTTTCAAATTAGCTTTATCAGTTTCACATGGTAAACCAAGCGGTTACAGGGCTCAACTAATACATTCAGGAATTGAATTTTTAAAGTTTTTCTTCATGGGCCCATGTCTAGCGTGATACAGTGGTTAACACTGCTGCCTCAGAGCACCAGGGACCTGGGTTCAATTCCTGACTTGGGTCACTGTCTGTGTGGAGTTTGCACATTCTCCCCATGTCTGCGTGGGTTTCCTCTGAGTGGTCTGGTTTCCTCCCACAGTCCGAAAGACACACTGGTTCAGTGCATTGGTCATGCAAGCAAAATTCTCCCTCAGTGTACCTGAATAGGCGCAGCTAGAGTCTAGTGACTGGGGGATTGTCTCAGTAACTTGATCAATAAGGGATCAAAAGTTACGGGGAGAAAAGCAGGAGAATGCAGATAAAAATCACATCAGTCATGATTGAATGGTGGAGCAGACTCAATGGGCCAAATGGCCCAATTCTCCTTGTATCTTATGGTCTCATTGCAGTGTTGATGTATGCCTAAAGTTGCTACTGCTGCTGCTTCTGCCTCAAGTGACTTACATTAACACTGCAATGAAATTACTGTGAAAACCCCCCAGTTGCCATATCCTGGTGCCTGTTCAGGAACACAGAGAGAAGTTAGAATGGCCAATCCATCTAATCAGTGTGTCTTTTGGATTGTGGCAGGAAACCAGAGCACCTGGAGGAAACTCACACAGACATGGGGAGAATGTGCAAACTCCACACAGATAGTGACACAAGCCGGGATTCGAACCGGGTCCCTGGGCTGTAAGGCAGCAGTGTTAACCACTGTGCCTACTTGTGACACTAATAAATAAACTTTAAACAGTTGATGCAGAAGCTGAACAGATATCTGTCTAAGGGTAGGTGCTACACTTTGTTAGGATCTCATGGGATCCTGAGATACAATTTACTGAACAACCCTTAAAAGAAAAGTTACTAAGTAAGGCCCAGATCTTCTGGTTTGTGCTGAGGCTGGATACATTGCTGCTGCCTGGAAAGCATTCTATGCTCTGATTTTTTTTGTGGTTCTTCAGCCAGGGCTTTTGATCTCGGCTACAGCAGTCATGGATTAGTGCAGTCTTTTTGAGGGGAAAGTTGGTAAGTGCTGAAGGAGATGGGCGAAGGGAGAACACTTCTCTCTTTTACAACAATAACTGTGATATTCATTTTTTAAAGGTCTCCAGTTTTTAGGTGGGTGCTGACATGGCAATGGGTAGTCTGGTTAGGGGGTTATTTAGGAGGGTGTTCAGTTCATCACTCTGGTTTATCATTTGAGTCATAGCAGAGATTAACCAGCATAACATTTCCAGGGTAAGTGGCCAGGTAAATGTCCCTGGTCCAAATCTCCCACCACTGATTTCAGTGTAAGAGACTTCTGCATGGTATCCAAGGCAGCACAAATCAACATCTTTCTGGAACTTTCTCCACTTCCATTGGTCATGTCACATGAAGATGCTAGTATCACCTTTTCCTTCACATGGCATGTCAACACTGGCACTCAGGAACAAAAAAAGCAGTGGCAGATGTGAACCCATTGTAGGAATCACCCTGGGGAGCACAAAAGTGAGCATAGCCCCAGGAGAGAGAGGCATGTTCATACAGTGGCCTGACAATGCCAATCTAGCAGTGCCAACCTGTGCCAGGGGCCAATACCAGGACAGACCCTAGTGGGAGTTTTATGGAGATCGGGGGAGACGTGTGTTGTGGTGGGAAGAGAGGGAGATGCTGGCGATAACCATTGGGGAGGGGAGGGCGGTGGTTGATGCCAGCATTGATCACGAGGTAGATGGGATATTCTGGATTGATCGTAGTGAGGGATGGGATGCCGGTTTTGATTATGGGGGTGATGGTGGCATTGATTGCAAGGGGATAGGGGAAGGTTATTTTGTAATCTGATGGGGGCATCTTTTAAAATTGGCATTCTGTTCTCAGTGCAGCCAGCTTTACTGGTGTGTTTCGGCTCTTTCCCTCAAAATGTCAGTATGAAACACCTTCCCCCCGCCCCCCATGTTATTTTGACAAAGTGCCGTAAGATCTGGAGGGAAACCATGCCTGTTACTCTGGGGAGAACACATCGGTTTTCAGTCAGATCCTGACAATTTGCCATATTTTGGTAGAGCAGGCTTGAAGGGTTGAATAGCCTACTCCTGCTCCTATTTTCTCTGTTTCTATCACAGTATGATGACAGCAGAAGACTGACATTACAAATGTGTAATTATTGGCAATGAGACATCATAATTTTGTAAAGGGGTTCCCAGAATAAACACATTTGATTTTTTGATTTATAATTGTTACATGTATTAACATGCTGTGAAAAGTATTGTTTCTTGCGTGCTATACAGACAAAACATACCGTTCATAAAGAAGGAAACAAGAGTGCAGAATGTGGTGTTAGTCATAGCTAGGTTAGAGAAAGAACAACTTAATGCGAGGCAAGTCCATTCAAAAGTCTGACAGCAGCAGAGAAGAAGCTATTCTTGAGTCGATTGGTACATGACCTCAGACTTTTGTATCTTTTTCCTGAAGGAAGAAGGTGGAACATAAACAAATATCAAAACAGCCAGGGAATAAAGCAGGAGAATGGGACTGGCTGCACTGCTCTACCCGAGAGTTAGCAGACTGAATGGCATCATTCTGTGCTATTATGATTCCATGTGGCATTTCATCAGAAATCATATAATTCATAAATTACAATACAGGATATCTGTTGAAGCTGAGTTAATTACTACTTCTAAAGAAGGAATTAAAAAATACTTCATAAAATAATGAACAGAGAGAAAGTACAAAGAATGGGCACTGTAGAGCTGGGTTGATGGGCCAAAGGATGATATCTGTGTTCAAATTGCCTGGATGATTTCTGACAATGAAATATCTGAAATAGCCTTCTCACCAGTTGCATTAACCAATGTTAAGCAACCAAATGTTGTCCTAAAATAACAGCAGCATTCTTCCCAGTAAAATATTAATAAATTATCTATCACTTTCTCTTGTATGAAACCAGAGGAAAGATCTTCTCTGTGCATGATGTATAACTTTATCGCAAACCATGTTTAAAAGGAATAAATTTCTTACATTGCTGCTGCTAGTTCACAGCGGAAATCTTTCCTATTGATAGGTCTTTGACAAACAGCTCACCTGCTATCTTTGAATTAGGGAAATGTAAGTAGCTATGGGTAGCAAGCAGAGCGGTGAGATTAGTTTTGAATTATTCCACCTAAAAGCCAGCAGAGAGGCAATAGGCTAATTGGACTCCTTCTGTGCTGAAATATTCTGTGGTCCTGTAGTTGATAAAAGAGACAGCAAGATTTTGTTTACGCTGCAGCTTCCATAATTCCAGGACATCCCAAAGTGCTTTGCCACCAGTGCACTGAAATATAATCACTGTTGTCATGCAGGAAACTCAGCAGCCAATTTGCACATAAGATCCCACACTGCAAAATGAGTGTGACTTTCAACCCCACCCCCTACCAACTACAGCATGTTTTCCACTGACAGAAGCTGCGCGTCCTTGGATCTTCCACTCCTGCAGATGTCTACGGTGTATTGCCCGGCTCGCCCATCCCTCTGCCAGGTTACCCCGCCGTGGGGAGCCACCTTTGGGGAGACTGGAAGATCCCATCGACAGGAAGGGCTGGAAAATCCTACCCAATGTTTTATTTGATGTTGACTGAAGGATAAACATTGGAGGAGACCAGTGGAGAGAACATCCCTGCTTCTCTTTGAAATTGTGAGGTGGGAGTTTTTATGTCATTTGAGAAAGAAGACAGGTGCTGGAATTCTACCGCGCCCGGACAGAATTGTAGCGGGCCAGGGGTGGACAACGGAAATGTCCATTAACCTCAGGCAGGAATTTTTTTGATTCACTCGAGTAAGGCTGTAAAATCCTACCCAGATTCTAAGTTTAACACATCTTTCTCAGTAAGGCACCAGAGAGTCAGCCAAAGTCAGTGGGGCTGGTTATGGTGCCATTGTGATCATGCCTGATCATTCAACTCAGTAACCTGTTGCTGCTTTCTACTCATATCCTTTGATCCTTTTTGGGCCAAGAGCTATATTTAACTCCTTGAAAACATACAGGGGGTGATTCTTCCTTCCTGCTGCGCTGTTTTTTTTCGTGCAGTGGGCCAGGAGATTCAAACAATGCCTGATTCATATGATTGGCACGGGATATCCAGACCTGAGCATGTCTTCCAGCACCAGGTTTCTGGTGCCATCAGCTCCATGACTGAAATTGGCAGGAAGCTGAATAAATTGTGCAGCGGATAATTTGCATGTTATTTCAATGCTATTAGTGGGCCCGGGACTAAAATCTCGGTGCCCGCTAGCATTTTCCGTCTTCCATCTTCTCCAGCCGCCCCCCCCAAGCAGCGTGACCCCACAGGAGTGAAGGCGGGGCAGTCAAGGCCCCCCCCAGAGGGTTGGACATAGGGGCTGCCTGCTGTTGACATCTTAGTGCCAACCTGGGCCCCCTGGCATTGTCCAAGGGGCAAGTGCCAATGCCGTGGGGGCACTTTAGCCCCAGCCCTGGTTGGCAGTGCTATGCCAAGGAAGTGGGGCCTAATGGGGGTGGGACATGATGGGGCAGGGCCTCTGGGAGGATGATCTGTTAGGTAGGAGTGGGGGGGCCTGATGCCACACTGCAGTTAGGATCGGTGTGGGAGACCAGTGGTCGGGGTTGGCCACCTGGGCGGGGGTGGGGGAGGCAGTCTGCTGAGGGAGTCAGGCCTGGGGGTTGGCGCTGCAGGATGAAGAGGGAGTTGAGACTACCCAACGAGTCACTGCCTGCCATTTGGAAGAAGATTTATTTATCCCTGCTCTTTGTTTCCTGCCTGCCAACTAGATTCCTATCCATCTCAGTACATTACCCCCAATCTCATATGCTTTCCTGACTGCAGGATATACTTTCCAAACTCAAAATGAAGTGCCTTTCCCCACTAATAGCCAGGACAATACTAGTCTTCAAATACCTATTTAAATACGATTTGTGGGAAATTAATTGATTAGAAGATATTGGCTAAATGCCCTGGCCTGATGTATTTCACAAATTAAAGATACACAGGAGTTTTCGACAGAACAGCTGAAGTTCCTTGTCTGAAAGAACACAGGGATCCCTTAGGTGGACTTTTAATAGAAAATTAATGAATATAGGCAGCCTATGTGTCACAGGAAACAGGTGTGTTTTCTTTCATTTTGACATCTATTTTTGCTGAACAGAATCAGAGCAGCATATATTGAATGTAATGAACCGGCTGAACAGCTTTCAGTTGAGCTAAGTTTTACTTTTAACTGCATGAACACAAATTCTTCAGTGAAGATAGCACATGAACAAATGCAGTAATACGGTGCATATGATATGTCACCAGATCTTTTTGAAGAAATGGAAAGAAAAGCTAAATAGGTTTGATGCATTATTAATGATTTTTATGTTTAATAATGTTGGATTTGCCTTTTGATCTCTCAAGTGTTAGTGACAAAACACTTGAATATTTAGAAAAAAACCAGCAATTTAAACTTAAAAGCAGAATTGGAGTTTAAAAATTTAACAAATTGTTTTCCAACTATAGAAGTATTTTCATGAAATGAAGGGTACTTCTATTAAATGAAAGCATTGATTTATGTGACCGAGGACAGGCAGAGCTGTCTTTCAATAAAGAAACATCAACAAATTAAACAGATGAGCTAAGGAATAGCAAATAGATTTTCATACAAATAAACAAGGTAATCAACATGGGAGCAGAAGTGGGAAATGTATTACACAATAAACAAGTTTCTGTTAGTTAAGGTAGAAAGAGATTTGGACATGATTATTGACCATTTACTAAGTATCCATTTAATCGGAAGCTGCCACTTCAACACAAGTCTGATGGAATAATGGTATGCATCTCAAGGGCATTTTGTAAGTCAGAACAAGTTATTTTAAGTCCTGTATAATTTATTGCTGAGACTACATATGGAATTATTTCTGCCTTTTATTCTGCTTTCAAGATTATTGATAAATTAGAAAGAAATCAAACTCAGTGACAATGGTTTCAGGAATTCAAAGAGTTCAAACTAACAGATTCTTTATGCTTCTGATAAATAAAAATCCATCTTCTTTGCCAAAAGGAGGTTTTGCCATCAATCTCAAGTTCACATGGAACTGCCTTTCACACTTGAAACTACTTGAATTTTGTAGTTTACTGGACCCATGTTCTGAGACAATCGAATGCCATTCTGATTAAGACCATGTTAGTCCAGACTGGATGCCAGCTTGGGGGCATCTGCTATGCACTCACTGGTACTTCCTTTTTCAGATTTGGGACTATTTACCAGTCTCCAGGTCACTATGACCACCAACTTCTAAGTGAGTGAGTGGATTGTACAGGTATATTTGTAATGCATTTGATTGAAATGTTCTCAGATGCCAAAGAAAATTCATCATGGTTGGTTTCTGTGGATAATTAGTTGTGGAGAATTGATGTAACATTGATAATAGCTATGATGAGTTTTTAAAATTAGGCTGATGGAGGGGTTGTGCATATTTGCCTGGGTTTCCCTGTGGAACTGTAACTTTATTAAAAGCGTATTTGCAGATCGAGATTATATGAGGATGAAACTGGAAGGGCTGTGATTTGAATAAATATTCTTTCTTGCTTCAAAAGAGCAGATATGCAAAACAGGTTCCCATTGCAAGTAAGGAGTTACTTTGTCCTTGCAAGTAAGGACAAATTGCCGAAATAGAGCCTGATGAACAAACATCTGATTATGAACGAAATTGAAGGCATGGTATGAAATGGTGGCACAGTTAATTGAATACTCTGTGAAACACAGTTTCTGGAGGTGGTGCGGCTTTGTGCAAGTGGAAGACTGCTGGCCAGATGCTACAGATTGTAACATTAGACCAATATTGTGGCATTTCACTTTATTACTTTGGAGTTCAGCAGACATTTTGATGTTGTGCTCTATCTTCCTGTTTCATTTGTGTTTTCTGCTACCCTGGGAGATTATCCTTTAGATTCAATGTCTGATTTTGCATATTGTACATGACTTGTGGAAAGACTGGGGTTAACAGATAAAATGACATTTTGTCACTTACTGCCTGCTTCATTTTCTTGATCTCACTTGTAATGATTATGCAACAGAATCTTGACATTGGTGCATTCATAGTTAGTGTTATTTAATTACTGTTAAAATGAGGCTACCTTGATTAAACACAGAAAACCAGGCTTTCTGGGCAATATTTTTTCTCTTTCCAGTTTCACCACATTTCCTGAGTGAACCCCATCCCCCAATTAACACAGAAACAATGGTTAATCTGTTCTTGCAGATGCTACATAACCCACGGCTAACAATTAAGAGGCTTGCAGTTAATGGAGTATTGCATTGATATTCATCTCAAATGAAGACGGGGAAAAAAATCAATTTTGAATTATGGAATAGTATGGCATAGAAGCAAAGACATTTAACCAATTGCATCTGCACTAGCTGTTTTGAAGAGCAGATCATTTAAAACACCTCAGTCAAATCTCTTTTTTTTAATCGTGTCTGTTGTGAATACCGCCAAACATTTCACAGATGCCATATTATACCAGATCAAATAAGCAAAATATTTTTAAGTACAGAAATTTACTATTTCTTCAAGTGATGAATAATCTTGTTTTGAAATTCTAAAATATAATGATACTGCCTTAACATGAGACACCATGCACTATTTCCTGCAATAGTAACTGCATTCTTAGCTTTCAGAAGCCAATGCTTGAATTACATACATGCAACAAGCACTTATTTAATAATGCTTCACATTGTGAACAAAGAACCTGACTGCTGAAAGCCCTTTGCTTACTTAACCAATGCTTCTGACATGTTTCTTCAAAGAAAATAGGTGGCAGTAGGAACATGGTTACAATACAAAACAAAAAAAATGCTGAAAAACACTGTGGGTCAGGCAGCAGCTGTGGAGGCAGGAGGTTAATTTTAACATTTCAGGCCCACAATTTTTTTCTCACTGTTGTGTTTATTTGCAGAGCTGGTGCTGTGAATAATATGACCTGTTCCTTTAAAATAACTGCTGAGCAATCTGCTTGGGAATATAGTTTAAATAGATACATCTTGAAGTAAATTAAATTAATTATCGTGGCTGAAGAATATTTTGCATGATTGGCACCTCATTGCAAAATCTGGGCCCTTTCCATATGGGGGAGGCCAGGTTCAGATTGAACCAGCATGAAATTACTAATTCCCTTATTTCTATCTTTATGTTTCAAAGTTGTTTAGTTTGTTGCTGTCTGCACAGCATTGGAACTAATCAAGTCTAAGTAAAATTAATGTGCAGCATATGCAGAGAGGGTAGACTATTTCTAGGCTTGCGTACTCTGACTAAGTAGCTTACGTGGTCAATGTATCTTTGCATGATTTTCATCCTTGAAAATTTCTTCCACATCTGATCAACCATCCATTTCACATAAGAGATGGTGTTTATTTTCTCTACCATCTGCTGCTAATCACTGGCGACAGCTGCTGGTAAAAGGCCTTCGACCTTCCTGCATCTTCCAGTGGCTGCTTTGTGATTTCAGTTCCACTTTGCCATGATCATAACATTAGCTTGCATCTTTTTTTTCCCTCCCGACTACTTATACCTCAACAGTTAATATGTGCAAATTTACAGCCTTGTTTGACACACAACATGGACAATCCGCAGACGTGGTGCACATTGGAATTAGTCCACTGCCGCAGCCAGGCCACATTTCCAACTTGAAGTGCATGCAGCAGGGAAGAGGAGGAACCTCTACAGATATTTCATACCCATTTTATGGATATTTTCGTGAAAAGTTGACAAAGAAAGGATATGAAACTTTCATGTAAATGTGGTAATATTCTAGTTCACAAGTATTGAGAAGTGGGATGCCAGGACATAAAATAAAAAGCTCAGTTTATGAAACATTAATTTGAGACATAAATATGCTAATTGATGGAATAACAATTGCTGCATTTATAAATGAAAAAAAGTCATATGTTGCCTTTCACTCAACACCAGTTCACTGTAATGTCTCAGTTCTCGTAATAAAAATACGTACGAAAAGATCTTGTGAATTGGTGAATTTGAGGAGCACTGCTATATTATTTCTATACACAGTAAATCCAGAAACCTTTCATTCTTGAGATCCACAAAACCATGGCTGATGTTTGGTTGGAATACATTGTTTAAATATAAGCACATCATTTGTACAAATAGGATTAGATATTTAATTTTATTTTCATGCAGATTTAACGTCATTCTAAGATTACAATTGTCTGTCATTCTTCTTGGAGTGGGTGACCTTTCTTGTATCTTGATCGTGTTGACATTATTTTTATAATGAGATTATTTGAGATGGGTATTAAATGAAGTTCTTCTTTCTAGAAAGCATTTCAGGACATGCATCGAACCTTTCCCTCCTTTTCATTAAATCATATAGGTTCAGAAATGTACCATCTTTCCAGGTAATTAGACATGGATTAACTGGGCTGTGCCATCATGGCAAATATCTTGCAGGATACTTTTTTCATATATTTGTAAAGGGAGAATAATGAAAGAATTAGCAATACTATATAGCAACTGCTATGTCGCAATAAGACATTAAAAGGGAAAAAGAATTCTGGAAGGCATTTAGAATGTGTAATTCACTGTCAAAGGAGACAGGATCTATAAATGATAAGAGAATTGGCTAGCTGTTTGAGGGATAGAAAAGATTACAGGGAGTGAGCCCGTAAGTCAACAACTACTACTTACATGTCACCTTAAACATAATGAAACATCCCCAGGTGCTTCACAGAAACATGAGAAAACAAAATATGACACAAAAAGATGACCAAAAGTTTGAGCAAAGAAGTAAGTTTAGAGGAAGGAGGAAAACAAGGTAGAGAGATAACTATGCCGAGAAAGAGTATCCCAGCGCACAGGGCTTGGGCAACTGAAACAGCTTCCAATGGGCGTGCAATTGAAATCAGGAATGCACAAGAGGCCAAAGTGAGAGGAACACAGACATCTCGGAGTTTTGCGGGATAGGAGGAGATTACAGAGATGGGGACGGGTGAGGCCATGGAAAGATCCAAACACAAGGATGAGAACTTCAAAGTCTTTTGCTTGACTGGAAACCAGTCTGTGAGCATAGGGGTGTTAGGGAAATGAAACTTTGTGTGCGTTAAGATGGAGGAAGCAGAAGCTTTGTATGACCTCAAAGTTTATAGAGCAAAGAATCTGGCAGATCAGGAGGAGTGCATTGGAATAGTCAGATCAAGAGCAGGAGTAAAAACATTTTTCTTGGGGTGCTCTTTGTGATGTTCTTGGACTAGTTTTGGTTTTCAGAAGCTCCTTGAAGGTATAGTCTCCATTCAAAGGACATTAAAGAAATGATTCTAAGAATCCAATCAGCCTTCCTTTACATCCCGCACCACTCCCAGATAATTATCCTCCTCCAGTGACTCATATTAAAGAAAACAAAAGGCCTGGTACATTGGCCACTTTGGATCAACAGCCAAAAAGAAGCTTGTGTACCGCAGAAACATTTCAAGAAAAAGCTAAGGCAGAGAAAAAACTGGAGGGAATTGATTTTATGGTTTCAGTTCTCCTGTCTCTCCAATGCTGCTACTCCAACTCCTTGAATCAGAGGTTTCCTTCTGCATTTGTTTTTCCTTCAGTCACAGATTTGACATTTTAGAGGAGGAGTTTAGAGTGGGAGGCAGGGATCCTGGATTTGGAGGAGTAGGAACAGCAGCAGGGGAGAGACAGGTCCTGTGATTGGAGGAGAAATGAGCATGGTAGAGAGTGATTCTGTGATTGGAGGAGCAGCACTGTGGGAGGCACAGGGGCTGACATCTTACGGGCATTCGCCCCAGTGGGATTTTCCCATCCTGCTGCAGTGAACAGAGGTTTGGCTGGGCACCAGATTCTCCGAATTTGCTGCAGTGGGAGCATGGTGCGAATGGCCAGTAAGATCACACCCATGCTTCTGTGGTTGGAGGAGCAGTGAATGTGGGAGAGACCGGTTCAGTGATTAGAAGAGCAGTGAGTGTGAGACCGATTTTATGAGACATAGTTCCTCCAATCACAGACTCTATCCTTCCCATGCTCGCTGCTCCTCCAATCAAACTGTTTTCTTCCTGCTCTCAACAAGACGCTATTTTTGTGCAGCCCTGGACCACAGAAGAGCCGTAGCATCAAGTAATATTGTATGGGGGCAACCTTTCTTTAATTCTTTGCCCTGTTTCTAGTGTTTTGAGGGCGAATTTGCCTGTCGCTCCTGTACATTTTGAACTTGGTCTATTAACAGGTTTTAGCAGCAAATAGCTGAGACTGAGGTGAAGTTAGGCGACGTTATGAAGGTGGAGGTGAACAGCCTTGGTGATGGTGCAGTAAGAAGTTAGGAGCTTATTGCAGAGTCAAATATACCGTCAAGTTTTAATTTCAGACTGTTGCCAAGGAGAGGAATGAGGCTAAAAACAATGGCTTCAATCTTCCCAATATTTAATTAAAGGAAATTTCTGCTCGTCCAAGCTCCCAATTAATAGTCTAAGAATTTAGCAACAGTGGTACAGAATTGATGCATGAAATGATGTGTTTCTGGATTGTGACCTTCAATGACTCTGTGCTGCAATCATGAAGGCTGTGAAATTACTGAGTTTTTCGAGTCTTCTTCTGTAAAGGTTAATCATTTATGACAATAGTACCCTTTTAGCAGACATTCACCAACATGAAGAGAAATCTTCTCAATGTACCAGTAATAGCCAATCCTTTATCTTTCCTAGTTTAATATACTTTATACACACATTTGTGAACACATATACAAGCAATGGTTTGTACCAATCACATTAAATCTGTCACAATGTCAGAGTGAAACTTTAGCGAAGTAGCATAGTGCTTACAGTCTGGGCTGGCAATCAGCGATGATTCTGGTCATTTATATGCTAGCGCCAAGAAGATCATCACTGCTGGAATATTCTAAAATCCCAAATGGTTCACTCATGCCCTTCATGAAAGGGAACTAATCAACACTGCCTGGTTTAACCCACGAATGATTGCAGTGCCAATCAAAATCTTCATGCTCTCTGACTGGCCTTGCAAGCCACTCAGTTGTAAAGAACCCCTTCGTAAGAAACCATCAGCAACATAACTTTGGATCAAGTCATGATGCAGATAGTTCCCACAAGGGTTTTATTCCTAATGTCTGTGATGTGTTGTCCAAGTTGAGAGAGCTGCTCACAGGATATATAAGCAACAGTTGCAAAAAGTTGTACTCGGTGAGTCATGTTATCTGGCCAGCATCCAAAGTGAAGTTTAAAGACTTCGTCCATTGCCATCCCTCATCTTTGACGTGACCTATTTGGAGATCACAAGGGGAGGGGGACCAGTGAGGTGAGTTTGGTTCTCCAAATGTTCAACATACATACGCACACCATGGAGTGTCATCACTTGCATTTGTGTTTGATCCAAGACTATGGGCAAAATTTTCCTGTCCCCCGCTCCCTCCTCCAGAAACCCCTCCATGATGTGTTTTTTTTTAATGGTGGAGGCATCTCACCATTGGCCAGACCAGACGAAGTCTACATCGTTTTGCATTGTTCACCTATGTTGCCACTGGGGGGGGTGACCTTCAGCAGACTTGGAAGATCCCACTAGTGCGAAGGGCAATATCTTGCCCTATGTGTTCAGCAGTTACCAAATCCAACAAGAAAAAGCCCAAACACTTCAATGCCCACTATCACCAAGACCACACCCTGGAAACAAACCTTGACCAAGAACTTAATTGAATCAGCTATATCAGCAAATGGCTATAAAACTAGGGTGGAGGCTGGGTACTCTGGCTTAAAATTCTGATCACCCCAGGTCCATCCACCAATTACAAGTTTCAAGTCAGGATTGTGGAGGAATTTGGTTGTTGCAGGTTCCGGGGTTCAGATGTTTCAGTCAGAGCAGAGAAGGTGGTAGAAGAGGGGGAGGCGTGGCATTGTTAGTCAAGGACTGTATTATGGTGGCAGAAAGAACGTTTGATGTGGACCTGTCTATTGAGGTAGTATGGGCTGAGATTAGAAACAAGAAAGGAGAGGTCACTCTGCTGGGAGTTTTTTATAGGCCTCCAGAAAGTTCCAGAGATGTAGAGGAAAGGATTGCAAAGATGATCCTAGATAGGTGCGAGAATAACAGGGTAGTTGTTATGGGGGACTTTAACTTTACAAATATCGATTGGAAAAGCTATAGCTCAAGCACGTTAGAGGGATCAGTTTTTGTCCAATGTGTGCAGGAAGGCTTCCTGACAGTATGTAGATAGGCCAACAAGAGGTGAAGCTACATTGGATTTGGTACTGGATAATGAACCAGACCAGGTGTTAGACTTGGAGGTAGGCCACAATTCGGTTACGTTTACCTTAGTGATGGAAAGGGATAGGTATATACCGAAGAGCAGAAGTTATAGCTGGGGGAAAGGTAATTATGAGGCTATTAGGCGAGATTTAGGATACGTAGGTTGGAGTAGGAAACTGCAGGGGCTGGGAACAACTGAAATGTGGAGCTTATTCAAGGAATAGCTATTGCATGTCCTTGATCAGTATGTACCTGTCAGGCAGGGAGGAAGTGACCGAGTGAGGGAACCGTGGTGTACTAAAGAAGTTGAATCTCTAGTGAAGAGGAAGAAGGAGGCTTACATAAAAATGAGACATGAAGGCTCAGTTAGGGCACTGGAGAGTTACAAATTAGCCAGGAAGGAGCTGAAGAGCTAGAAGAGGACATGAGAAGACTTTGGCGGATAGGATCAAGGAGAACCCTAAAGCTTTCTACAGGTATGTCACGAATAAAAGATTGGTTAGGGCAAGATTAGGGCCAGTCAGAGACAGTAGTGGGAAGTTGTGCGTGGAGCCTGAAGAGATAGGAGAGGCAGTAAATTAATATTTTTCATCATTATTCACGCAGGAAAAAGTCAATGTAGTCGAGGAGAATACTGAGATACAGTCTTTTAGACTAGACGGGATTGAGGTACTTAAGGAGGAGGTGTTGGCAGTTCTTGAGAGTATGAAAATAGATAAGTCCCCTGGGCCGGATGGGATTTACCCTAGGATTCTCAGGGAGGCTACGGAGGAGATTGCAGAGCCTTTGGCTTTGATCTTCATGTCATCATTTGGCTACAGATATAGTGCTGGAAGACTGGAGGATAGCAAATATTGTCCCCTTGTTCAAGAGGGGGAGTAGAGACCATCCTGGGAATTATAGACCGGTGAGCCTTACTTCTGTTGTGGGCAAAGTTTTGGAAAGAATTCTAAGGAATAGGATTTATAATCATCTCAAGAGAAATAAATTGATTAGGGATAGTCAACATGGTTTTGTGAAGGGTAGGTCGTGCCTCACAAACCTTATCAAATTTTTTGAAAAGGTGACCAAAGAGGTGGATAAGGGTAAGGCAGTTGACGTGGTGTATGTGGATTTTAACAAAGCGTTTGATAAGGCTCCCCATGATAGGCTACTGCAGAAAATGCAGATGCATGGGATTGAGGGTGATTTAGCAGTTTGGGTCAGGCATTGGCTCGCTGATAGAAGACAGGGGGTGGTGGTTGATGGGAAATATTCAACCTGAAGTTCAGTTACAAGTGGCGTACCTCCAGGGATCTGTTTTGGGGCCACTGCTGTTTGTCATTTTTATAAATGACAACCTAGATGAGGGTGTAGAAGGATGTGTTAGTAAATTTGCTGACGACACCAAAGTCGGAGGAGTTGTAGACAGTGAGGATGGATGTTACAGTTTGCAGAGGGACATAGATAAGCTGCAGAGCTGGGCTGAGAGGTGGCAAATGGAGTTTAATGCGGAAAAGTGTGAGGTATTCACTTTGATAAGAGTAACAGGAGTGCAGAATATAGGGCTAATGGAAGGACTCTTGGTAGTGTCGACGAGCAGAGAGATCTCGGTGTACGTGTGCATAGATCCCTGAAAGTTGGCACCCAGGTTGATAAGGTTGTTAAGAAGGCGTACGGTGTGTTAGCTTTTATTGGTAGAGGGATTGAATTTCAGAGCCGTGAGGTCATGTTGCAACTGTACAAAACTCTGGTGCGGCCGCACTTGGAGTATTGCGTACAGTTCTGGTCGCCGCATTATAAGAAGGATGTGGAGGCGTTGGAAAAGTTGCAAAGGAAGTTTACCAGGATGTTGCCTGGTATGGTGGGAAAGTCTTACGAGGAAAGGCTGAGGGACTTGAGGTTGTTTTCGTTAGAGAGAAGAAGGTTGAGAGATGACCTAATTGAAGCATATAAGATGATCAGAGGGTTAGATAGGGTGGACAGTGAGAGCCTTTTTCCTCGGATGGAGATGGCTAACATGAGGGGACATAGCTTTAAATTGAGGGGTGGTAATTATAGGACGGATGTCAGAGGTAGGTCCCTTACTCAGAGGGTAGTAAGGGCGTGGAATGCCCTGCCTGCAGCTGTTGTGGACTCGCCAACTTTAAGGTTAGAGGGTCATTAGATTGGTTCCACTGGTTAGCGCAACATCGAGGGCCGTAGGGCCTGTACTGCGCTGTAATGTTCTCTGTTCTATATTGTTACTCAACCAACTGGATGCATCAGCAACAACACGTACACAATAAAAATGCAAGACCATGTAGGATAGTCCATTTTGATGAGTGCATCAGTCACTACATGTCATTATTAGTGCAACTATTCCCTCCACCATCAACACATTTATACTTCAGGTTGTATTATCTACAGGATGTATTGCATCAACTTCCTCAGATTACTTTAATAGCATCTGTTAGCTCTACAATCTGCTAGCAAGTAGGATGAACAGCACTATAATCTATAAATTCCCATCCAAGGCTTTTTCATCCTGATTTGGGCATACGCTATGATTCATTTTCTGCAGGGTCAAGATCCTGGAATTCCTTCCCTAACTTCATTATGGCACCACTGCAGCAAGCGATGGTGCAGAGGGACCTTGGGGTCCTTGTGCATGAGTCGCAAAAACCCAGCTTGCAGGTGCAGCAGGTGGTCAGGAAGGCGAATGGGATGCTGGCCTTCATAGCGAGGGGGATTGAATATAAAAGTAGGGAGGTCTTGCTGCGGCTGTATAGGGCATTGGTGAGGCCGCAGCTGGAGTACTGTGTGCAGTTTTGGGCGCTGTACTTACGCAAGGATATTTTGGCCTTGGAGGGAGTGCAGAGGAGGTTTACTAGGCTGATGCCGGAGTTGAGGGGGTTGAGCTATAAGGAGAGGCTGAATAAACTAGGCTTGTACTCGTTAGAGTTTAGAAGAATGAGGGGAGATCTCATTGAGACATATAAGATGATGAATGGGATGGATAGGATAGAGGTGGAGAGACGCTTCCCGCTCAGAAAGGATAGTAGGACTAGGGGGCACAGCCTCAAGATAAAGGGGGGGCGGTTTAGAACGGAGTTGAGGAGGAACTTCTTCACTCAAAGGGTGGTGAATCTCTGGAATTCTCTGCCCGTTGAAGTGGTGGAGGCTGCCTCGCTAAATATTTTTAGGACGCGGGTTGATGGGTTTTTGATAGGAGAGGGGATTAAGGGTTATGGGGAGAGGGCGGGAATGTGGAACTGAGCCACGACAGATCAGCCATGATCTTATTGAATGGCGGGGCAGGCTCGAAGGGCTAGATGGCCTACTCCTGCTCCTATTTCTTATGTTCTTATGTTCTACATGCGCGAAAACTTAAAGGATTCAAAGTGAAAACTCACCACATTCACCCACGACCAACTATGAGTGAGCAATAAATGTGACATTGTCAGCATAGAACAATCCTCCGAACAAATATTTTTCCTAACATTTATCATTGGGGTTAATCCATCCCTTCATTGTGTGCATAGGACATGGCTTGAATTTGAAACTTCCTGTGAATCCTGTTAAATGACCATTGCCTGAAGAAATGAGAGTG
This sequence comes from Carcharhinus amblyrhynchos, assembly GCF_965287045.1. NCBI lineage: Eukaryota > Metazoa > Chordata > Chondrichthyes > Carcharhiniformes > Carcharhinidae > Carcharhinus > Carcharhinus amblyrhynchos. The sequence continues at coordinate 56,981,810 of NC_137333.1, forward strand.
ACTCACATAAGGTCAATTTCTGGTCAGGTAACTTGTACCTGAATGGGAACAACAGCTTCAAAATTTCCACTCCCCTAGATACAAATCAAATGCCTTGGTTATCTCTGTAATCGCTTACAGCCTGACAGCCACCTAAGGGCTGCCCATTCCTCCAACTCGTCTTTAAAGAGGGAACTTTTTTGCTCCCTCATCTCTCTCTCTTCTGGTAAATGTGTCTTCAGCTTCTTAGGCCCCACGATCTCTGGAAATTCCATCCCTAAATCCCACTGGGGTGGCACAGTGGTTAGCAGTGCTGCCTCACAGCACCAGTGACCTGGGTTCAGTTCCCAGCTTGGATCACTGTCTGTGTGGAGTTTGCATACTCTCCCCATGTCTGTGTGGGTTTCCTCCCACCATTTGAAAAATGTGCTGGTTAGGTGCATTGGCCATGCTAAATTCTCCCTCAGTGTACCCAAACAGGTGCTGGAGTGTGGCAACTAGGGAACTTTCACAGGAACTTCATTGCAATTTAACATAAGCCTACTTGTGACCAATAAATAACGTTACTTTTGCCTCTTCTCTTTTGAATCATTCCTTCAAATCCACCTCTTTGACCACGCTTTCTCCTTGTTTGGCTGGTTGTTCAAGATGTTGAATATATTCAAGGCTGAGATTGACAGATTATGGATTTCTCATCAATGTTGAAGGATGTGGAGAGTGGACAGGAAAGTAAAGTTGATGTGGAAGGTTAGCAATGATTATGTTGAATGGCAGAGTAGGCTCAAGGGACCAAATGGTCTATTCTTCCTGCAAGCCTACCTTCTCTAGTCAATATGTGTTGAGTTTTATACAGCTCAATGCTCTGTAAGGTTGGCCTCATGAACAATCTTGTAAATAAGGCCCTGGCCTTATCATGCTTTTAAAGGTGAGCCCTGGCTCACCTTTAAAAGCATGATGCAAATATTGAGGATATCAAAGCCAACCTGCAGGACAATGATCAGATCATTGTTTGTTGTGTATGACACAAACTCTCAAAGGCACAATTTTCAGGTCAGAAAAGTATCTGGTTTGTCTCAAACTATCCTGCAGTGGACCTCAAAAATGCGTGAAACAGGTTAAGCAAGCTGTTTCATATGGTACTACTATGCAGTGGTATTTCCATTAATAGGGTACTGCTGTCAGTTTAATTTACTGAAATGTTATGTCATGAATTTCGGTGCTAGTGCAATGCCAGATACATAGGCTGTGTGTGTCAGTGATGGGTGGATCGAATCAAACAACATCTCCATTTGGCTGTTCATATTAGGCAGAATAATCTGATTTGATTTATTATTGTTACATGTATTGGAATACAGTGAAAAGTATTGTTTCTTGCGTGTTATCCAGCCAAAGCATAGAATACATAGGGCAGAAGGAAAGGGGATGGTGCAGCAGTTACAGTTAGATTGAAGAGAAAGATCAACTTTATACTGATCACGCAGGCCATACTCAACCCATGTTTACAAAAAAACCTAAAACAATATGTCTATTTTTAGATGTGACCCATGATTCAGCAGCACTTGCTGAACAATATAAAGTGTGCTAATAGTTAGACTACCAATTAATTTAAGATAATCAGTCAAGCTCAATGTGACTTATTTACGCTTGCTAGAAACAACATACATTTATATGGATTTACAGGGACCTGTTTCTGCAGCCAAATGGAAAGCCTTCAAGCCTTGCACAGTTTTTGAATTACCTGAGGCAATTGTCACAATTTGAAATTTGGTATTCTTGCATTTGTCCTACTGAATGCAAGACAAAGTGTGTTAGCAGCATATCTCTCCTTTCAGCAATATTCTACTCATATATTTCTTAGTCATAGGGTCACAGTTTTACAGCACAAAAAGAGGTCCTTTGGCCCATCGTTTATACACTGGCCTGAACCACCTATCTATTCTAATCCCATTTTCCAGGACTTACTCCATAGCTTTGTTCGCCTTCTTAGGTTCTTATGTTCTTGGATCAAAACTAGGATACAATTTGGACTTGCACTTCAACTCACTATATGTTGTGCTAGCAACATATTAAATTTAATAATGGATTTAATCTGACAAATAGAGAGCAATATATTTTATAAGGTATTAGACCATCTGAAGAACTGACTGGAGGGAATTTTTGAAGGGAATTTGAAAACTGATGGGTAGGGAAAGCAAAAGAGTTTGGGAATAGTTAAGAATGGGGAAGGCAGTGGCTTAGTGTTATTGTCACGAGGCCAGAATCCAGAGACCCAGGGTAATGCTCTGGGAACCTGGATCCAAATCCCAGCATGGCAGACGGTGAAATTTGAACTCAGTAAAAATCTGGAATTAAAAGTGTAATGAGGAAACCATTGTCAATTGTTGATAATAAAAACCCATCTGGTTCATTAATGCCCTTTAGGAAATCTGCCATTCTTACCCAGTCTGGCCTACATGTGACTCCAGCAATGACTCTCAAATGCGTTCTGAAATGGAAGACAATTAGGGAAGGGCAATAAATGCTAGACCCAGCATTTTATGGGATGCCCACATCCCGTAAAATGAATAAAAAAAAAGTGGGGGCTGAAAATTCAATTTTTTTAATGATGTGACATGGGCAAAGTACAGAATAGATCGACTCGAAAGAACAGGAATTGACTCATGGGATTTGGTTCAGAGAGGGCTTAGATCAGGTCAGTCTGATAGGACACAGAACCTAGTGGGAGTTAACCAAATGGGATGCAGGATTTGACTTGACAAAAGGCCAGACCAGGTACTTTTATCTTTCCAAATTAAATATGATAGATTTTTAAATGTTGCATTTCTTGGACATTGAATCTTTCTACTGTTCTGTCAATATTGAAAAAAATCAAGGATTGAGATATGATCAGACAAGTGACAACAGACTACAAACCTGTTTGAAAACACAGGGCTCTTTTCACTCTGAGTAAGAGAAGGCAGAAGCATGATCAGCCTACTTGTTTGCTTTTCTTTAATTTCAGGTGAGTAAGGATTTCTCTCCATCCCTGCTTTTCATGCATTCCATGCTCTCCCTCCCTGCATATTAAACTCAGAGAAACTTTCAAAACGCAACTTGTTTTTTTTTAAGGAAATCAAAATCAGAATAAAGGAAGATTTGATTTATTATTGTCGCATGTATCAGTATACAGTGAAAAGTATTGTTTCTTGTGCACTATTACAGATAAAGCATATCATTCATTGGGAGAAGGAAATGAGAGAGTGCAGAATGTAGTGTTACACTCATAGAGTGCAGAGAAAGATCAAGTGTGAGGTAGATACATTCAAAAGTCTGATGGCAGCAGGGAAGAAACTGTTCTTGAGTCTGTTGGTACATGACCTCAGACTTTTGTATCTTTTTCCCAATGGCAGAAGGTGGAAGAGAGAATATCTGGGGTGCGCGGGGTCCTTAATTATGCTGGCTGCTTTTCTGAGGCAGCAAGAAATGTATACAGAATCAATGGGTGGGAGGCTGGATTACGTGATGGATTGGGCTACAGTCACGATCTTTTATAGTTTCTTGTGGTCTTGGACAGAGCAGGAGCCATACCATGCTTTGATACAATCAGAAAGAATGCTTTCTATGGTGCATCTGTTAAACGTTGGTGAGAATTGTAGCTGAAATGCCAAATTTCCTTAGTCTTCTGAGGAAGTAGTTTCTGAGAAAGAAACAAGCTGTCTGCTTTTCACTCCATGTTAATTCCCTCTCTCCCACACACACATGCTCTCTTTCCACTAAGTCTCATAGCTGTTAGATGTTAGAATCTCTGACTCCCAAGTGATAAATATTAACCTTCTTCTCACCATCAACAAAACATTCATAAGTGGGGGGTCTAGAACTCACTGTCTTGAAAGAGTGGTACAGGCAAAAACACCCATTACATTAAAAAAAATATTTGAAGATGGACTTGAAGTGCTGTCCCTTTTCATAACACAAACTCGAAAGTGGGGTTTGGCTTCTTCGGCATGAATAGACATCATGGACCATATGGCATCCTCCTTTGCTGTAAATCTTATAAACTTCTAACTTCAATTCTCTTTATCTTTTCATTGTTTCTTAGCAGTTGTCATCATAGAACCTTTCTTTTGTATGTTAAGGTTGCTGACTTTGTTATAAACCCAACTGTTTGGTCATGCAATTAGGGTTGTTGCAGCTCTGGAAGATGCAAATTGTTTATTAATCCGCATTTTTAATTGCTAATCATGACCTCTCCTGGGGTTCCTGAAAGCAGACAACACCATCTGAGTGGCAGGCTGGTAAACAGGTGCATGCATAACCCAGGTGTGCAGCTTTTTTTTTACTATACTAGCGATTGTATAGAGTTTCAGTCTAAGCTCCAAGTCAAAAATGGAGTGGAAAATTAAACCAAACTGTGGAAACATGGCTTTTTTTTTAATAAAGGCATCTTGCCATTTAGCTGCCGGCTGATTGGTGACACTTTTTTTCCTGAGGCATCAGAAGCGATGTAAATGAAGCTAACATGGTCTGCTTGCGGGCCTTTATTGCATTGATTTACAGCACTCCGAAGGTGAATCCTGTTTCAGCAAACAGCCAGTAGGTTCAGTTGGTTCTGAATTCCACTGCTCCCACATGCCATGCATTTGTGCCAACATCTTTGTACCAAAAATCTAGGCTCCGATTTAATGCAAAATTCCCCAGTTCCACTTGTCACACAATTAGTAAAGGCAGACTACATTGTAATTATTCCTCTGTACATTACAATTATACTAATATTTTCTTTCCTTTAATTACGGCTTAGCTTGATCATAAATACAATAGTTGCAAAGAGTAATTAATCTCATGCCGGAGTTCTTCGAAGTCAGGTTTTCAAAGTTACTTTTTAAAATTAAGAGCTGAAACATTTTAGTTTGCAGTTCCCTCGCATTTATAAACGCAAATAAATGTGAACTTGTCTACAGCAACTCAATCAAAATCCTGATTTCCTTTATTTACTCTCAGTTAAATACATGCTGGCCTTGATTGTCACCGGTCCTGGACACACAGGGAGGCTGCCACAGGGGCTCCTGACTGCTGAGGACAGGCTGTTTTGAAATGTTTACCTTAGTTCTCTGGAACTTTACCCCAGTTATGCACTCTAACCATCACATCTCTCACCCACTAATGCTCTCATTCATTCCCCACACCCATGCAGTCAACCCACACATCCTTCCTGGCCCGCCATACCCTCCATGTCAACTCCTGCTCCCAACTTGGCCCCTTATAGCCCTTATGCCAACTTACCGTTATCTATTATTGGCCCACCTCAGGAGTCATGCTGCAATATATATGCTGGACTTTTACTACCTTGCCCGCCTGAAGCTCATAATATCCCGCCCGAGACCAACGGAGAATGTCGTTCTGCGAGCCTCACCCTCCCCGATTCCAGGGCAGGCAGCTGGTAAAATTCTGGCAAAAATAACTATAACAGCCTTCAATATATTGGACAACTCTCATTCGTAAAAGCTTATTCAGTACAGTTAAATCCCCTCAAGTACTTAATTACATATAAAAACAGAAATATGTAGTCATAGCCCCACATCCGAGTCAACTAAGGCTTTAATAATCCCCTTTGATCTGTTCATCAAATTGTGATTTTTTTTTATATAGCACCACTGCCCCCCTACCCCCGCCCCCACCCCCCCTACTCTGATAGGTTGTGGGAATCATTCTAGCACTTATAATGCAAGAATAATAACACTTGAGGTTAAACCTCCAACAGCAATTGAAACTACTGGAACAGTTTTGTTTTTCAACTGTCAGACCCAGGCAGAGAGTTTATTTCAATTTTTAAAGGGCTGGGTATTTTAAAAACTTAACAATTGCACTTCCCTTATCCAGTGTTCAGTTGCATTTACATCCACTCCAAAAAAAAATGAAACTCAAACTCTGTGGAATAAGGTTCATGCTTCAGTGAAAATTAGCCTGTTGAACTTGGCACTGAGTTCAAATGCCTCTGCTGAGTTTAGAATTCCCACACGGAAGTGTTATGTCCCGATCCAGATTTGTTAATCCTCCTTCTCCCAGCAGAAATATTTCTATTGGATATACCGATGGAACTTCTGGGTCAGTGGTCTGTCTGCCATTTTGGTGCACTGGCCTGTATTTTCATTTGAGGCACTGAGACTCCATGGCATGTCAAAGTAAGACCAGAAGAATTACCTCAGCATACATTTCCATTAATTGCTCATGAGGGAGATAACATTATTTGCTAACTGTGACACATTTTGCTGGAGTCTTTCACTATTCATTACTTTTCTCCCGAAAGAGTTTATTGAGCATCAGTGAGTATCATGGAATGTATACACACAATCAACATCATTCATTGAATCTGAAGGTCCTCATCAACAAATTTTGGCAGTTCTACACCCAAATTCTTGCCCCTTCCCTTTCCATCATGTTGTTTGTTTTGGGAACATTTTAGGAGGATTCAGTAAGAAGCAGAACTGTTGTACGTGCTTTTAAAATATGGATTCACTTACTTTCCTTATAGATTCCCTTTGGTACCTGTGTATGGAGCCTTAAGTGGACCCAATTTCCAGTGCAATTTTCAGTACACATTTCATTAATAACTACCTTGCTGTAGAGTGGCACAACTTATATATGGCTTTAAAATCTATGCACATGTTGACTGCATTGAACTGCAAAAAGTAGAAGTAATTAATTTGGACCATTATTTATATGCCATTAAGCCCTGAAGTTCAGTCTAATTGTGGTAGTACAATTCCTACTTTCAGCCTCAGCGTCTGTCGAAAAAAAAAAATGAGGTGGTATTCCTGCTGTTGTATTGCGTTCAGTTAGTTAAAGCATATGGGCATGATCTTACTGGCCATTCATGCCATGCTCCAGCTGCAGCGAAGTTGGAGAATTTGGCGCCCGGGCAAATCCCCTGTTCATTGCAGCGGGATGGGAAATTCCCGTTGGTGTGAACGGTGGTAACGTTCCAGCCTGTGTTTTTTGAATAAAAGCCCAATCACTTCTGATGCAGCAGATGTACAGAAGTCTTGATTTTGCACAAACTCACCTATTTGATCTAATTCTTGTCAACATTTGAGTGCAAGTAATGAGAATAAAAGGGAAGGAATAAAATAACATTATACTATTTTAAATCATCAATTTTAATGAAATAGTGGGATAATTATGACTTTAATTTTGTCCTTTTATTAAACATTGGCCATTTCTTATCTCATTGTTTGGCAGTTCAGAATGTGAGTATTGCTGAAAAAAGAGATTGGCAGTTGAAGCTTGTTGCCTTGCACTTATCAGAAGAGATACAAGAATGTCAAATTTCAAAGGGTGCAATAAATTGTACCATATGAGAGCAGGCGGCTGACCATATTGACACCAGCAAAAGGTTACATTTATTCAGTGGGCATAACTTACAATTTTAGCACACACAGGAAATTATTCCATATGTGTAAGAATGCAAAGTGACACTGCCAGTGAATCCATTTGAAACGATGCTTTAAAATCAGTGGTAGTGTGTTGTACATCAGATTCTTCTGTGTTCTTGCATATCAACAGAATAAATCTCACTAATGACATTCTGTGTTCTTTCACTAATGTGAAGTGCACACATATGATCGTCAACACGGTTTTGTGAAGGGTAGATCATGCCTCACAAACCTTATTGAGTTCTTTGAGAAGGTGACCAAAGAGGTGGATAAGGGTAATGCAGTTGCTGTGGTGTATATGGATTTTAGCAAAGCGTTTGATAATGTTCCCCATGGTAAGCTACTGCAGAAAATACGAATGCGTGGGATTGAGGGTGATTTAGCAGTTTGGATCAGGAATTGGCTAGCCGATAGAAGGCAGAGGGTGGTGGTTGATGGGAAATATTCAACCTGGAGTTCAGTTACTAGTGGTGTACCACCGGGATCTGTTTTGGGGCCACTGTGGTTTGTCATTTTTATAAATGACCTAGATGAGGGTGTAGAAGGATGTGTTAGTAAATTTGTGGATGACACGAAAGTCGGAGGAGTTGTAGACAGCAAGGATGGATCTTACAGCTTGCAGAGGGACATAGATAAGCTGCAGAGCTGGGCTGAGAGGTGGCAAATGGAGTTTAATGCGGAAAAGTGTGAGGTGATTCACTTTGGTAAGAGTAACAGGACTACAGAATAGAGAGCTAATGGAAGGACTCTTGGTAGTGTTGACAAGCAGAGAGATCTCGGTGTACATGTGCATAGATCCCTGAAAGTTGGCACCCAGGTTAGTAAGGTTGTTAAGAAAGCGTAGGGTGTGTTAGCTTTTATTGGTATAGGGATTGAATTTCAGAGCCGTGAGGTCATATTGCAACTGTACAAAACTCTGGTGCGGCCGCACTTGGAGTATTGTGTACAGTTCTGGTCGCTGCATAATAAGAAGGATGTGGAAGCATTGGAAAGGGTGCCGAGGAGGTTTACCAGGATGTTGTCTGGTATGGTGGGAAGGTCTTATGAGGAAAGGCTGAGGGACTTGAGGTAGTTTTCGTGAGAGAGAAGAAGGTTAAGAGGTGACCAAATGGAGGCATACAAGATGATCAGAGGATTATATAGGGTGGACAGTGAGAGCCTTTTTCCTCGGATGGTGATGGCTAATATGAGGGCACATAGCTTTAAATTGGGGGGTGGTAATTATCGGACGGATGTCAGAGGTAGGCTCTTTACTCAGAGGGTAGTAAGGATGTGGAATGCCCTGCCTGCAGCAGTTGTGGACGCGCCAACTTTAAGGGCGTTCAAATGGTCAGTGGATAGGCATATGGATAATATTGGAATAGTTTAGGTTAGATGGTCATTAGATTCGTTCCACTGGTCGGCACAACATCGAGGGCCAAAGGGCCTGTACTGCGCTGTTATGTTCTAAATCATGGCATACAAAATAACCTGGTTTTTCCTGAACATGTTGGCATTTTGTCAGTGTGTAAGTTGACCCCCTTTTTTAATTAATAAATGCAAGTTTAAAGCTATACTCACATTAGGAGGTAGCTTCAATTTTTCATCAGGGAAATGCAATGTCATGATTATCGTGGCTTTGTAAGTCAGCACATGGGATCAAGCAGACAGTGAAGTGATTCTTTTTTCAGGAGGGCCCATTTCAATACAAAGCTGATCTATTACTTACGGGGCGAAAAACTGCAGCAGGCGACGGTGCAGAGGGACCTCGGGGTCCTTGTGCATGAGTCGCAAAAACCCAGCCTGCAGGTGCAGCAGGTGGTCAGGAAGGCTAATGGGATGCTGGCCTTCATAGCGAGGGGGATTGAATATAAAAGTAGGGAGGTCTTGCTGCAGCTGTATAGGGCATTGGTGAGGCCGCAGCTGGAGTACTGTGTGCAGTTTTGGGCGCCATACTTACGCAAGGATATTTTGGCCTTGGAGGGAGTGCAGAGGAGGTTTACGAGGCTGATACCGGAGCTGAGGGGGTTGAACTATGAGGAGAGGCTGAATAAACTAGGCTTGTACTCGTTAGAGTTTAGAAGAATGAGGGGAGATCTCATTGAGACATATAAGATGATGAATGGGATGGATAGGATAGAGGTGGAGAGACTCTTCCCGCTCAAAGGACAGTAGGACTAGGGGGCACAGCCTCAAGATAAAGGGGGGGTGGTTTAGAACTGAGTTGAGGAGGAACTTCTTCACTCAAAGGGTGGTGAATCTCTGGAATTCTCTGCCCATTGAGGTGGTGGAGGCTGCCTCGCTAAATATTTTTAAGACGCGGGTTGATGGGTTTTTGATAAGTGAGGGGATTAAGGGTTATGGGGAGAGGGCGGGAATGTGGAACTGAGCCACGACAGATCAGCCATGATCTTATTGAATGGCGGGGCAGGCTCGAAGGGCTAAATGGCCTACTCCTGCTCCTATTTCTTATGTTCTTATGATTTCGAGCTAAATGTCATAACATTTGCAAGATCAGCATATTACTGTGCTCTGAGGGAATTCAGCATGAGTGAAGAATCTTGTGCAAGAATGGAAAAAGGAACCCACCCTGAAGAGAAATGCAAGACTAAATGTGGCATGAGAAGAGGGTCTGACCATTGGCTAGTTCTTGAGAATTTGTGAATGTGTCTTCAAAAATAGTTGAGTGGTTACATCATCACCAGAATTGCGAAGGGTATATGCAGACTTAAATTAGCCAAATCAAACTCCAAGTCTAGAAAAGATTTCATAATAACAGTTTGTGCAGCTGTTACATGGAGCAAAGTGTGTTAAAGGTCTCAATAACAAAATTACCATACGCCAGTGATTCATCATCATAGAGTGGCGAAAATGAGTGCCCACGGTACATCCATGAATATGAAAGTGTAAGTCCCACATCTGAAATTAGGAGTGGGATCCTCATGATGATGCCTAGGTCAAACTCATTCAGAGTGAATTCAATGAATTGTTTGAATTGCATGCCAAAGACTTGGCATACAATTCAAACAAACTGCCCTCTGCCACCATCCCCAGATTTTGGCTGTTTTTAAAAACATTTTGATTGTGGTTCCAACTGTCCTTGGAGAAGTATTTCGTGAAATAAAATATGACATAACTGATTTAATTTGAATTACTGTGTTAATTTTTTTGACATTTCAAAATGCCAATCATTGGCTGTTCACATTTCATATTTGTTCTATAGGTTGACCTCCATTTTTGGAAGGATTTTTTTTGAAGTCCCAAAATATAGTCTGCGATCTGCAGTATCTGTGAAACCCACAGAGCTATAAGACGTTCACAATCAGGGAAGAATTATCACAAGTCGCCGTCATTGATATCCTCTTTTATTATGTACCATTATCTTCTTTATGAGCAGGAATTTACCTTTACTGCCCACTTCAGTGAAGTGACTGAAACTTAACAATAAAACCCCATCTTAATTCAACAGGACACGGTCATCTCTCGGACATCTTTGCCCAGACAGCTCCAATGTCTGATAAGATGGTCTAATTCACATTTTAAGATGAGATGGATTTAAAACTGACTTCAGTCACCTGCCAGTTTCAAAATAACAGAGTAGGCTACACTGATAACATTTTAGCAACCATATTCTTATGGAAAGCAGCAAGACCTGTCGCACTGTCCATGTTGGTGACCTACATATTGATTTTCTTTCTTCCCCACCTCCCCCATAATCATTTCTTTGATTAGTTTATTTAAAGGAAATGGCTCGGCAAGAAAGCAGCAGTTTGACCTTTGCCACTCGTGTCATCTGGAGCTTGGCCACTAGACCTGTCAGTCAAACTGCCGACTGCTACCGTCCCCAGATTTTAATCCTGTGTCGATAATAATATGTTGCTTATGCATGAAATCTGATCCTCCTCGCACCTTGTGTGTGATCGTCTATTGAATGTGTTCAGGAAGCAATTCTGATTCTCCCAGACCATTAAGAATTACTGTTTCAGTGACTGGCTCATTAACCTTTTGGAAATCTTGTTAACATAACAGTGCCTCTATTGTCATTGGAGTTCTGGTCTGGTTTCTTCAGCGATTAAAATCCTTTTCAACCTAAAAGCATGTGCTAGCTGCTTTCATAATCAAATAGTCAAATGACCGAATGCAAGGGAAAAAAACAGTGAAGAGGGACCATTTTTTAAAATTACAGCAAGACATGAATTATTCAATGCAACATAAACATCATGTATGTGACTGGGTGTCATGTTTCTATAAATAGTATAACACTAATATAAAAGACTTTATTATCCAACTCATCAAGAGAAACAGTACAGAAAACCTCATCTCTTTTCATAGTATGTGGCTCAACCTGGCCTGCATTTGTTGCCCACCCTATTTGCCATTGAGGTGGCAAATTGTGTTCCTGTATCTTGACAATGAATGTGGTGCAGTTAGGAAGAGTGTTCCAGGATTTGTCTCAGTGACAGTGAAGGAACAGCAATAAAGTCCTAAGTCAGGATAGGGTGTGGTTTGAAAGAGAATGTGTGGGTGGTGGTATTACCCTCCAAGCCACACACCATCCTAATTTAGTACTACATTGCCATCCCTTCACTTGGTGAATTCCACATTTATGTCAAGGACGTTAACCTGAAAAACTCTTGCAATGTTGTCCTGGAGCTAAGGTGGGATCTGAATGAATGCTGAGGATTCAGGGCAACTTCCTCCTGACTGAATACCACTGTGCTGCTACATCTAGGACAGGTCATGCCAAAGGATGGTGACAGTGGTGTCTGGGACATTTGTCTATATGATTATCTGACTGTGACTATGTTAGGCTTTTGCTTGACTAATCTGTGAGACAGGTCTCCTAATGTTGGCACAAGCCCCAGAAGTTAATAAGAACAAAGAAAAGCACAGCACAGGAACAGGCCCTTCAGCCCTCCAAGTCTGTGCTGATCGTGGTGCCCCAACTAAACTAAAAAACCTTCTGTGCTTACTCGGTGTGTATCCCTCTATTCCCTCCCTATTCATGTACCCATCTATTTACCCCTTAAATGTTGCTAAAGTGCTGCTTCCACCATCTCCTCTGGCAGCGTGTTCTAGGCACCCACCACTCTTTGCATGAAAAACTTCCCCTGCACATCTTAAACATTCCCCCTTTTCACCATGAACCTGTGTCCCTTGTAATTGAGACTTCCAGCCTGGGAAAAAGCCTCTGATTATCCACCCTGTCTATGCATTTTATAATTTGTAGACCTCTATCAGTCCACCCCTCAGCCTCTGTCTTTCCAGTGAAAACAAGAAGTAAAAAACGGGCATGATTGACAAGGCAGGGTGTGCTGTTGTTGTTTCCTAGGCCGATGCTTGGTGGGCCATTCGGTTTCATTCTTCTTTGACTGTGCAGCAGTTTTATATGAATGAGTAGTTTGCTATGCCATTTCAGAGGACTTTTAAGTGTCAACCACATTGCTGTGTGCCTGGGGTCACATGTAGGCCAGATTTAGTAAGAATAGGAGATTTCTTTTCCTAAAGGACATTAGAAAGGGCTTTTACAGAACAAAAGATAATGGTTACGTGATCAGGATTATGAACACTAGCTTTTTAATTACTGATATTTGTATTAATCAAATTTAAATTCCACCATCTGCCATGGTGAGATTTGAATCAATGTCCCCAGAGCATTACCCTTGACCTTTTGGATTATCAGTCCACTGGCATTACCATTGCACCACAACCTCCCCTTATGTGATGTAAATATATTTTTAGTCACTGCACATAGTTTCATCGCCAACAGCACCACTCTGTTTTTGATATGTTTTTAAATTATAGTTTATCTCTGAATCTAACTTGGTTCTGAATAATTTGGCATAAGTATAAATCTCCCTCTTCTATAATTAAAATTTAAATGCCTTAATCACCATATAAAACCAAGATGTTCTACATAGTTATTATGTTCAGTCAGTACCAAGCATAATGTGATTTGTATTGCATGGTCGTTGTAGCCAGTATGGACTGCATGAATATAATTCTCATCTCCAATAGCATCTTACCAGGCTAAGATGAGGCCATACTAATATAATCAGGTGTTCAAATTGCATTTGAGCTCCTGTATAATTTGGGGGTAAAGTCAGGCAAATCCAGTTTATTCTGTGCTGGGATTGATCTGAGTCAGAAGTAGCAGGGCTGCAGACCCCACCTTGTTCAAGAAAAGGAAAGCCTGCCAGCATTTACTATCATGGACGCACATCCCCCATGGTCAATTGGGCAAGGTGTGAAATGTGATACTGCTAATTAAACCATACCCTGAAGCAAATGTCTTTGGGGGGAAGGAGAGTAAATCACAGAGGAAGAAAATTACTTTTACACTGAATGGAAACTGCACAAGTACAGTCCTTCCTGTTGTTGTGGATTCACACTACAGCTATAATCCCTGGTATTAAATCTCTTTAAGCTGGACTTAAATATAGATCCTGGATGAAAATTGATTCTGTTCTCGCCATTTGCAATAGCTAGGCTATTGTCAATTCAGTACTTTCAGGACAAACAGTAGCAACTATGGCTGAGAGATGCTTATTGACTGTTCAAATGAGTTAATTCTGCCTTTTCAAATAGTGGAAAGAGGATTTTCCTGCAAATTTGTTTAACTTTTGTTCAATTTATTAATGACCAGAGGACATAGATTTAAGATAATTGGGAAAGGAAGCAATGGCAACATGAGGGAAAGCTTTTTTTGTGTGTGAGGCAAATCATTAGGGTGTGGAATGCATCGCCTCAAGAGTTTGGTGGAGACATGTTCAATTGAGACAGTCAAAAAGAAACTGGATTATTACCTAAAAAGAGAGGACATGCAGGGATACAGGGAGGAGTGGTGCTTGGTGAAGTGCTCTTTCAGAGAACCAGCAGAAAATGATTGGCTGAATGGTCACCTTCTGTGCTATAAGAATTTCAGTGGTAATAATGTGTAGACTTATGTCACATTGAAGGGTATAGTTTGCTGATGGAAAGGCCAATTTAAAATTTCAGGTTCTGCATTTCCTATATTTCATAGCCACGTTTGGCAATAAATTTACACACACGTGTGGACATGTATCTGCTGCAAATTGGTCAGTTGCTTGCCGTGCTTCTGATCTCACTGAAGTGATTGCTGTGTGCTATTTGGAAAATTACAATGCTCTTTAACGATTGATTTCCACACAGAATTATTCACAGTGCAGCATTCCGTCAGTAGGCATTCAGCCGATTGCAATTTTATCAGGAGGTCCTAATGGAGTCCAATTTTCAAAAAAATTTAATTTTAGGAAATTTTTTCCTTCAATTTATTTACATGCAGTCAGAAAAGTGAATTCTTTTAGAAACGTAGACGTAACCACTTGCACACAAATTGGTCATCGTGTACATTTGAAAACCAAAGTAAACGTGATATTGCACAAATGAGTCGAGTTAACTTTAATCTCCTCCAAATATATATCAAAAATTTATAATGGTATGTACTATGGAACAATATTGTGAAATGATTGTCATAAATTCTTAATTATGTGAGTTGAATTCTAGTCATAATGACAGACCAAGGTATTAGTCCCTTTAATTCTCACCCCACTAAATAGCAGAGACAGCATACAGAGAGCACAGCATACCATGTTGTAAATCATTGTGGCATTTCTAACTAATCGCACTCAAGTGACCTTTACTTGCACATGTAGAGATCACCAATCCATATTGGGGAAACTGCTAACTTGTACTTCTAGAGCACTCGACACGACTACAGCAAGTGTGCTGGAGGCAGCCATTAATATGGCAAAGTTGTATCACCAGGTGGAATTCTCACGACCAGTCCGTGGCACTTTTGATGCCATACACCGTGAGCCTGGCAAAAGCCAAAATGTCAGAAACCTGCTGATCTAAGATCCTGGTGCAATTCTCCCAATGGCGGCTTAATGGTGGGTTGCTCTTCCCGCTAGCAGATGCACAAACACAATTTGTATCTCATTAATGCTCGTTAAAACAAATGCTCACTGGCAGCCCATCACGCCTTCAACCTCACACACCAGCGAGAAATTGCTAATGAGTGGCAAGCACAAGGCGGTCCTTAGTTTTCCAGAGACTTTGGGTGAGTGCAACTTTCTGCTATAGTGCTGCGCTACTCCTGATGCACTGTTCACCACTCTGCCAGGAGAGATCGGTTCCTGCTCTCCATCCTCAAGGTGGTCCTGCAAGAGCAGCACCATGCTGCTGGACCTATGGACACTCCTGTGTCACTGAGTCAGATCAGTACTGCTCCCGGAGTTGGGGAGTACAGGAGTCTCCTTGTCCCTGCTGCCACATGCCAGTGCTTTGTATTTGAGAAGAAGTAAGTCTTTAATATTCAATGGCACTAACGTTTTGAGACTTCCCAGGATAATCATCGAGGGTTTCAGCACTGCGCAGGAGTCAAACTGGATCTGCCATATTATTAACACAACAAGGAGATGACAGAAGATGGACACTGTGAAGATTGTCTCAGCACCTCACTGTTCAAAGCCTCCCCACCATCTACCCCAAAGTACAGGATAGGATCTGATGGAATCCTGTACTTGCAGGGGCATCCATCCACGCAATAACTCTTGTCCATGCCCTTGTTATGCCAAGACGCGACTATTCCAATGCACTCCTAGCTGGCCTCTCTTCTTCCAATTTCCATAAATGTAAACTTGGATAAACATAAAGTCAATCAAAACTCTGCTGCCCATTTCCTCACTCGCACCAAGTCCTGTTCATCTACTATCCCTTTGTTCACTGATCGACTTTGGCGCTCAGTTAACAACTTCTACCTTGGACTTCATTCTCCTTCAACTGCACTTCCCTACCATCAACCTGTACAGTTTATGCAGTTTTGCTTTCACTAACAAAGAAGATGAGCAGAAGCAACGCCACCATCAACAGCACCGTAGGAAGAAGTACCACCAGCAGCAGCACTAGCTGTCTTCTCCTCAAAGGGCAGAAGGAATGTTGACCAAGATCCAACTGAAAGCAGATGGAACGGTGGGTCTGCAGAGGATTCACTCTTGCAACATGTCTGAGCACAATGTGTCAGGAGGTTGATTCATGTCAGGTCATTGATGACCTTTGCAGCCTCTTGCCAAAGTTGTGTGCTTACTACTCCTATACAGCTATTTACCATTTATATAGATGACCTGGAGGAGGGAACCGAGAGTATAGTGTCGAAATTTGCTGATGACACCAAGATTGGGGGAACGGCAAAATGCAAATGGGATGCTGGCCTTCATAGCGAGGGGGATTGAATATAAAAGTAGGGAGGTCTTGCTGCGGCTGTATAGGGCATTGGTGAGGCTGCAGCTGGAGTACTATGTGCAGTTTTGGTCGCCGTACTTACGCAAGGATATTTTGGCCTTGGAGGGAGTGCAGAGGAGGTTTACCAGGCTGATACTGGAGTTGAGGGGGTTGAACTATGAGGAGAGGCTGAATAAACTAGGCTTGTACTCGTTAGAGTTTAGAAGAATGAGGGGAGATCTCATTGAGACGTATAAGATGATGAATGGGATGGATAGGATAGAGGTGGAGAGACTCTTCCCGCTCAGAAAGGATAGTAGGACTAGGGGGCACAGCCTCAAGATAAAGGGGGGGCGGTTTAGAACGGAGTTGAGGAGGAACTTCTTCACTCAAAGGGTGGTGAATCTCTGGAATTCTCTGCCTGTTGAGGTGGTGGAGGCTGCCTCGCTAAATATTTTTAAGACGCGGGTTGATGGGTTTTTGATAAGCGAGGGGATTAAGGGTTATGGGAAAGGGCGGGAATGTGGAACTGAGCCACGACAGATCAGCCATGATCTTATTGAATGGCGGGGCAGGCTCGAGGGGCTAGATGGCCTACTCCTGCTCCTATTTCTTATGTTCTTGTGTTCTTATAAGGAGGAAGAACAGAGATATGGGAGTATTCATCATGGCTTTTGTAGCAAAGAGGGAAGGACAACATTTGTGTAGGATGATTGTGAGGAATGGATGTGAGAGGGCAATAGGCAGAGGTTGAGTTTGAATGTTGTCTGTTCAGATGGGGAAGTGAGGAGTGCCTTCAGTGAGAGAAATGAGTGTGTTGCTCTGAGGAATGCTGTGCAGAGCAAGTGTCATGAATGTGGGGCATAGCACTTGATGTGTCTTGGGTAACTGTCTCCCTGTGTGTGGTGGGTTTCCTCCAGATGCTCTGGCTTCATCCCACAGTCCAAGGATGTATGGGTTAAGTGGATTGACCATGATCAATATGCAGAGTTATTGGGATAGAGGCATGGGGAGTGGGCTAGGTAGAATGCTCTTTCAGAGAGTTGGCGCAGATTCAGCGGGCCAGATGGCCACCTTCTGCACTCTAGGGGTTCTATCAATTCTTTGGATTCCAAGTCTAGAAAATTCCATCCAATATTCAGAGTCAATGATATTTCATTGAGAATTGAGGAAACTGGCCAAACATTTATTTGTGGATATTACTGATAGAAAATTGGATTTTTACTCTTTCATTAATACTAATTCCAGTGGCTTGACTCAGACCTGGGTCACAATAACTTCTCTGAAGACTAAATAATGTTTAGATGATATTGTGGTTGGAAAAAAAGTTCATCCATGCAGAAGCCAGTGAAGCTTTCATCCCCAGAGGGCTGGTTGATCTTAATGAACTTGTAAGCTAAAAGACAACAGCAATCATTGTCCTACCCAGAGGACTACTTCACCTACTGTTAATTAATCCATCAGCCAATTGAGCTTGATGAGATGTTTATAGCTGGAGGGGTATCTTATGATACCATCCCTGATTCACTTCTAATCAGTAAAATAACATGAGGGTTCAATTTACATTGGTAATATAGAATTGAGATTTTATTTAGCATTGGAATTCAATAGTTTTGCATTTCCAGACAAATCAGTTGATCCTTTTAAAAGTACTCATAAAGCATGTTTGCCTGAGTTGTTAATCAAAAGTTGAGACATTGATTGTTTCTATTTTGATAAGGTGTCATTTGCAATTATAAAATCATATGTAACAGATGCAAGGCATTTTATTGCCAAAATTACAGGCTCACGATTTCATTTCAGGTATTTTTTTGTGTTGGTAAGTGGAGAAGAAGGAGTTTATTTTTCACTACTTTTAAGTGTGAAACTGTTATGACCAATTTCTGGGTGGCACAGTGGTAGGCACTGTTGTCTCACTGTGCCAGGGACCCAGGTTTGATTCCCAGTTTGGGTCACTGTATCAAGGTTACACATTCTCCACTTGTCTGCGCGTGTTTCCTCCCACAGTCCAAAAGACGTGCTGGTTAAATGCATTGGCCATGCTAAATTCTCCCTCAGTGTACCTGAACAGATGCCAGAGTGTGGCGATTAGGGGATTTTCACAGTAACATTGCACTGTTAACGTAAGCCTATTTGTGACTAATAAATGGATACAATGAGCAAGAAGAGGTATTAGTCAATTGACCATTTGCTTCAGTCTGGGTTGTATGTTTCCAGATCTTGTTTTCAAATCCTACATGACCTGATATTTCCAGCCCTATAACTCAGTGTGCTCCTCCAGTTCTGGCCTCCTTGAGCATCCCTGAATTGAAACCACAGTACTGTTGGTGGCTATGGCTGCAACCGCCATGGCCCTAAACACTTGAATTACCCTCCTTAACCTATTTCAACAACAGCTACTTGTGGCAGTTCTAAACTAATATAACATCTCAAGGTGCCCCACAGAAGCATTATAAAGCAAAGAGCAAATTAAGTGTATGATCACAAGCTTGAACAAGGGGGTAGTTTTTAAGGCAGGAAAACAAGGTCAAGAGGTAGAGCAGTGTAGAGGGGATTGCAAAGCCTGGGGCCTGAGCAACTGATCTTAATGCCATCAATGGTGGAGCTGTTAAAATTGCAGATGCACAAAAAGCCAGAATTGGAAGGGTGCAACTGGAGGTTGTGGAACTGGAGGTAATGACAGAAACAAGGAGAATCACAGCTATTTAGGCATTTAAAAACAAAGATGAGCATTTTTAAATCAAGACCTTGCTTGACTGGGAGCCAATGTAGGTCAACAAGCACAGCAGTAATCAGGGATCAGGATTTGGTGTGAGTTAAGATGTGGGCAGCGAAGGTTTACATGACTGCAAGTTTGCTGAAGGTAGAATGTGCGACACTACCCAGAGTTACATTGGAGAGGTCACATCTAAAGGTTATCAAGCTATGAACATAATTTCAGCTGCAGTGAATTGGGATGGGGAATAAATGGGACAATGTGACGGAGTTGGAAATAAAAGCAGTCTTAGTGTCATCACAGATGAAGTCAGAAGCTCAGCACAGAATCAAATGTGACACCAAGGTTTCAAAAAAGACTGGCTTCATCTCAGCCTGTTGCCAGGGAAAGGCATGGGGTCAGTAACTAGGGAACAGAGTTTGGAGCAGGGGCTGAAAACAATGGCTTCAGTCTTCCCAATATTTACTTGGACATTTAATATTTTCTCCTTTTAAGACACTTTTTAAACCTAGCTGTTTGAACAAGCTTTTTGCCATCTTCCCGAGTATCTGCATAAGTGGCCCAGAGGAATTTTTGCTTGGTAATGCACCTAGAAAAAAAAAACTTGCATTAAAATAAAGATTTCCTTTCATGACTTCTGGAAGACTTGTTTTGTGTCACAACCAGTGAAGTCTTTTATAGTGTAGTCATTTGTTGTAATGTGGAAAAGATGGCACCTAGTCTGCAAAGAACAGATAATAAATAGATAATCTGCTTTTGAGATATTGATTTGAGGGATAAATATTGTACAGGGCAGCTGGGGAAAGCTCTCCAGCTCTTTGAGATCTTTTGCATCCACCTGAGAGGGCAGGCAGGCTCATGTTTTAACATCACATCCAAAATCTGTTCCTTTGCACTATACAAGCAAGTCCACTTTGATTTTTTTTTGAGTTGGGGTTGGACTTGAACCTACAACCTTCTCACTCAGGCAAGAATGCTATCAACTGAGCCAAAGCTGACACGGTGAAGCACCTTGGGATGTTTTACTATGGTAATGGCATTATGTTACTATGCTGTCATATATTTTCAAATAAAGTACTTAGTAGGCTCTGAGGGGTCTCAGTGTAATTAATCACCACCCTTCAATTCAGCTTGAACTGTCAACCACGTGTAAGTTTCTAGTCATGTTTGTAGACATGGCCTTGACTCATTGCAGCAAGTTTGGGACAGTGGAACATCGAAATAATTTGAGTCAGCATTTGATGTAGTGAAGCAATTCTTCTTATTTATTGGCACGATGTGGGTGTCACTGGCAAAGTGAGTTGCTCGTCCTTCATTGTCCTTGAGGACATGGTTTTGAGCCATCCTCTTGACAACTGAGTGGGCAGTTAAGAGTGAATCACTTTGCTAGGAGTCTGAATTACTATTGCTATGACAAAACCATTTTGGTGTGTCCCATGACAGGTTGACTTGGCAATGCAGAAGTGTCCAATTGCAGTTGGATTTTTAATTCTATCTTGTAATTGGGTAGATTAGATTTACTTATATGGATCCATAGCATTATGTTAATCAGGCATTTCTTGGTCTTGCATATCAAATATAATTGTATACAGTATATCATGTAAATTTTTAACTGTGGCTTGTTTTGCTTTCATGTTTATGCTGTGCAGCTGAATCAAGCCGTAATGTTATCATCAACCCTCCCACAACAAACCGACAAGTTTTGCTAAGCATTGCTTTAACAAACAATGAACAGTGAAATTCATTGTTTATTGTAGACAATTCAAACTATCATGTTTGTGCCATGTGTTCAGTCTGTACAATTCAAAACAGAAGCTTTTATTATTACACAAAGGTGATTGAAATAATCTGTTCTTACTTGAATTTTGCATTGTAATGTTGAGTATTAATAATGTACAATGCACAGAATGCAGGCTACATGGCATTCAAAGGGATAAATGTGAGTTTTAGCATCTCCTGCAGATGCTTGAGTCTGTGAGATTTCAGGAATACAATGGGAGCATTTAATAACCAAGGCTGCATTTAGAGAGAGTTTGTGTGTGGCCCCTTCTATGACAGGTGGTGATTCTCCCAGTGCTCTTTTCTTTATGCAACTAATCACTTTCACCAAGTCACCTTCTATTTCTCAGGGAATGAAATATCTTTGAATTTGTGATGGACTAGTAATCAAGATAAGTGATCAACAATCGAACTGAGATTGCACCATTACCCAACCGTATTATTTTATCAGCTCTTCAATGTGCCTCGCTAAACCATAGATTTTAAAAATTAGGATAAGTAAAATGCTCTCAGATCAACAGGTTTCTGTCCATCGATTATCAGGTTTCTGATTTTATCTTGTACTTGTTGATTTACAAGCATGTTATTTCTGTTATTGTATGATAATAAAACATGTCATCTCCCAGTGATAGCAGCATTTTTGATTTTGTGTCAAGGCCAGACATTCAGTGCATCTCTTCCCTTGCTTATCATATCAAAGCTCCTTCAACACCACACCATGCAGCCCAAACTCTAATTCAGCATCTCACTCTGGTTTCACTCCCCTCTCCTTCTCCTGCCCTCTCTTGTGTTCCTCATGTCCGTGAGACCAGCGTCCTAATCCCCCAACCCCATTCCCACTGAGTAGCTGACACCCAAATGTACTTCCTTGGCTTTCATGCTTGTTGACACTGTGTGAGGAGGAGGGGGGATGGTGCGGGGAGGTAACACATTGACTCTGCACTCTGCGTATGGGATTGTCGGGGTCAAAATCCTGTGAGATTCAAAAAGTACAGTTCACTCTGGCGTTGCCATGCCTTCCGATTTTTTTTTCATTGGCTTTCGCTGGTGGCTAATCAGGTTCAAGTCCATAATGGTCAAGAATCTGATTTTAATACTTTTTGATAAATTTCCATTTAAATTATTAGTCCACTCACCAAATTATCCTCCTCACTGCATACCACACCAATGTAAACTGTTCAGGGGATTCCTCCAGGTGAGTGGCGGGAAGTATAGCCCTTGGGGGAGAGGCCCTGGCAATACATCCTGGTAGCACCAACCGGCAATGTCAACCTGTGTCAAGGGGCATTGCCAGGGTGAACCTGTGTAGGATCCACATGGGGTGGGGGGGGAGTGAAATGCAGGCACTGAGGAGAATGGGAATTTCAGTGATGACCACGTGGAGGGAGGGATGAGGAATCGTGGAAAGGGTGGGGAATGGAAATGATCGTTGGTGGAAGGAGGGGGGAAACATGTTGGGGAAGGCAATATGGGTGCTGGTGGTGATCATAAGAACATAAGAACATAAGAAATAGGAGCAGGAGAAGGCCATCTAGCCCTTCGAGCCTGCCCTGCCATTCAATAAGATCATGGCTGATCTGAAGTGGCTCAGTTCCACATTCCCGCCCTCTCCCCATAACCCTTAATCCCCTTGCTTATCAAAAACCATCAACCCGCATCTTAAAAATATTTAGCGAGGCAGCCTCCACCACTTCAACGGGCAGAGAATTCCAGAGATTCACCACCCTTTGAGTGAAGAAGTTCTTCCTCAACTCCGTTCTAAACCGCCCCCCCTTTATCTTGAGGCTGTGCCCCCTAGTCCTACTATCCTTTCTGAGTGGGAAGAGTCTCTCCACCTCTATCCTATCCATCCCATTCATCATCTTATATGTCTCAATGAGATCTCCCCTCATTCTTCTAAACTCTAACGAGTACAAGCCTAGTTTATTCAGCCTCTCCTCACAGCTCAACCCCCTCAACTCCGGCATCAGCCTAGTAAACCTCCTCTGCACTCCCTCCAAGGCCAAAATATCCTTGTGTAAGTGCGGCGACCAAAACTGCGCACAGTACTCCAGCTGCGGCCTCACCAGTGCCCTATACAGCTGCAGCAAGACCTCCCTACTTTTATATTCAATCCCCCTCGCTATGAAGGCCAGCATCCCATTCGCCTTCCTGACCACCTGCTGCACCTGCAGGCTGGGTTTTTGCGACTCATGCACAAGGACCCCGAGGTCCCTCTGCACCGTTGCCTGCTGCAGTTTTTCGCCACGTAAGTAATAGTCCTTCCTACC
This sequence comes from Carcharhinus amblyrhynchos, assembly GCF_965287045.1. Taxonomy (NCBI): domain Eukaryota; kingdom Metazoa; phylum Chordata; class Chondrichthyes; order Carcharhiniformes; family Carcharhinidae; genus Carcharhinus; species Carcharhinus amblyrhynchos. Next base: position 57,005,185 of record NC_137333.1, read on the forward strand.
ATTATTCCTACCAAAGTGGACCACCTCGCACTTGCCAACATTAAATTCCATTTGCCAATTCCTGGCCCATTCGCCCAGCCTATCTAGATCCTTCTGCAGACTCTCCACACCCTCCGCGCAATTTGCCGTTCCACCAATCTTGGTGTCATCAGCAAATTTCGACACCCTACACTCGGTTCCCTCCTCCAGATCATCTGTATAAATGGTAAATAGCTAAGGCCCCAGCACCGACCCCTGGGGCACTCCACTAGTCAACAACCGCCTATCTGAATAGCACCCATTAACCCCCACTCTCTGCCTCCTATTTGACAACCAATCCTCTATCCACGCTAACACCCTACCCCCAACTCCATGCCCCCTGACCTTCTGCAATAACCTCTTGTGAGGTACCTTGTCAAACGCCTTCTGAAAATCAAGAAAGACCACATCCACCGGCTCTCCTCTATCCACCGCCCTAAACACATCCTCATAGAACTCCAATGGAGGGAGGGGCCCTCTGATAAGAGCTTTCAGATAAGGCTCTAAGAGACCTCACACTGCCAGAGTAACAGTGCAAACCCTGCCCACTTGTGTTTACCTGTCAAAGTGTGAATATTCCAGGAGAAAACAGGCCAGTTATAATGTGCTTTAAAACTTGCTGTCGATAACTAGCACAGTCTTTTGGAGGTAAGGAGAGAGATTAAAAGTTTGTCTATATTTCCAAGGATCCCAAATGCATACTGGGGCAGGGGGTAGTCCTTCACCTAGAAACATTTCAAAACTACTAACGTAAATGATTGATCACAGCCACATCTGAGTGTGATGGGAACACTTCCTATTCCACAAGGGGAAATTCAATTTGCATTGTTTTCTTCAAAGTAAAAGTGAATGAAATACACTCACCACCTGTAGCTTTGTTGCAGTCAAAAAAGTCAGAGGAAAATATGAAGTCGAGAATGACACAAGTATACTAAGATGTATAGTGTACTGAAAACACAATGATGGTTGTATTGTAGCAGACATGCACTTATTTTCTTCACGCCCACGCTGTTTTTCTCTTTGGGGAATAGTGGAGGAAGGATTTCCGAACTGATTTATCAGCCATTGAACCGTATTATGAACGTTCCTTCTGTGGCCAATTAAGTCCTGATGTTGGACTTGAACCCGGGCGTTCCCACCCAGAGGTAGGGGGCTACCACTATGCCACAATATCTGCTGCATAGGCATGCCAGTGGGAGCTAAACTTTCAGTGCTTGCTTTCATTGCAATACAGTTTGAGAACATAGCCCTGTGTATACTTACTGTGTGTAATGTTAATGTTCTTCAGCAGTACTATAACTTGTTAATGATCAAAATGGACAAGAAAGTTACTTCCATTCATTGCATGTAGTGAAACAAACCTTCAGCTTCTCTTTCAACTCTAAAAGCTTTTATCCTAAGTGTATGCATCAGCGGTTTTGAAACCACAACCAGTGCTGCCTTTGCATCTGGGTGGGACAGCATATTTCAGAATGCAAATGGCCACACTTATATTTTGTCCAAAATAAAACTGATTTTTCACTACATTCCTGACACCGTGCCATTTTTCTGTCTTTTTGCAGCTGGGAATGTCTATTATAATACAGTGAAAAATGTTGCATTATATTCCGTCATTCTGTCATTCAAAGTGTGCAGGAAGGTTTTTTGACTCAGTATGTTGATAGGCCAACTAGAGGTGAGGCTATATTGGAATTGGTGCTGGGTAATGAGCCAGACCAGGTGCTAGACTTGGAAGTTGGTGTACATTTTGGTGATAGTGACCACAATTCGGTTACGTTCACCTTAGTGATGGATAGGGATAGGCATGAACCTCGGGTAAGTAGTTTTAGCTGGGGGAAGGGTAATTATGAGGCTATTAGGAGAGAATTAGGAAGCATAGGTTGGACTATGAGATTACAGGGACTGGGAACGTCCGAAATGTGGAATTTTTTCAAGGAACAGCTACTGCGGGTCTGCAATAGGTATGTCCCTGTCAGGCAAGGAGGATTTGGTAGGGCTAGGGAACCGTGGTGTACTAAAAAAGTTGATTCGTTGGTTAGGAAGAAAAAGGAGGCTTATGTTCGGATGAGGCTTGAGAGCTCAGGTAGTGCATTAGAAAGCTTTAGATTGGCTAGGAGGGAGTTGAAGAGGGAGTTAAGAAGGGCTAAAAGAGGACATGAGATGACTTTGGCTGATAGGATTAAGGAGAATCCTAAGGCGTAGTATAGGTATGTCAAGAACAGAAGGTTGGTTAGGGCAAGATTAGGGCCAGTTATAGACAGTAGAGGGAAGTTGTGTGTGGAACCGGAAGAGATTGGAGAGGCATTGAACCAATATTTCTCTTCGGTGTTCACGCAGGGGGACATGAATGTAGTTGTGGAGGACACTGGGGTGCAGGGGTGTAAAATAGAAAGTATTGCAGTTGAAACCGGGGATGTGCTGGATATTCTAGAGGGCTTGAAAATAGATAAGTCCCCTGGTCCGGATGGGATTTACCCTAGGATTCTCTGGGAGGCTAGAGAGGTGATTGCAGAGCCTCTGGCTCTGATCTTCAGGTCATCGTTGGTCTCTGGTACAGTACAGGAAGATTGGAGGACAGCGAATGTTGTCCCATTGTTTAAGAAGGGGAACAGAGACTTCCCCGGGAATTATAGACCGGTGAGTCTTACTTCTGTTGTGGGCAAGGTTTTAGAAAGAATTATTTGGGATAGGATTTATAGTTATCTGGAGAGTAATGAATTGATTAGAGACAGTCAGCATGGTTTTGTAGCAGGTAGGTCGTGCCTTACTAACCTTATTGAGTTCTTTGAGAAAGTGACCAAAGAGGTGGATAGGGGTAAGGCAGTTGACGTGGTATATATGGATTTTAGTAAGGCGTTTGATAAGAACATAAGAAATAGGAGCAGGAGTAGGCCATCCAGCCCTTCGAGCCTGCCCCGCCATTCAATAAGATCATGGCTGATCCGTCGTGGCTCAGTTCCACTTTCCCGCCCTCTCCCCATAACCCTTAATCCCCTCTCTTATCAAGAACCCATCAACCCGCTTCTTAAAAATATTTAGCGAGGCAGCCTCCACCACTTCAACGGGCAGAGAATTCCAGAGATTCACCACCCTTTGAGTGAAGAAGTTCAGGTTCACCATGGTGGGCTTCTGCAGAAAATGCAGATGTATGGGATTGGGGGTAATCTAGGTACTTGGATCAGGAATTGGCTGGCAGATAGGAGACAGAGGGTGGTGGTTGATGGTGAATATTCGTCATGGAGTTCGGTTACGAGCGGTGTGCCTCAGGGATCTGTTTTGGGGCCACTGCTGTTTGTAATTTTTATTAATGATCTGGATGAGGGTATAGTTGGGTGGATTAGTAAATTTGCTGATGACACCAAAGTCGGTGGTGTGGTAGATTGTGAGGAAGGGTGTCATAGTTTGCAGGGTGACTTAGATAGGTTGCAGAGCTGGGCCGCGAGGTGGCGGATGGAGTTTAATGCGGAGAAGTGTGAGGTAATTCATTTCGGTAGGAGTAACAGATGTGTTCAGTATAGGGCTAACGGGAGGACTTTGAATAGTGTGGAGGAGCAGAGGGATCTAGGTGTATGTGTACATAGATCCCTGAAGGTTGGGAATCAAGTAGATAAGGTAGTTAAGAAGGCATACGGTGTCTTGGCGTTTATTGGTAGGGGGATTGAATTTAGGAGTCGCAGTGTCATGTTGCAACTGTACACAACTCTGGTGCGGCCGCACTTGGAGTACTGTGTGCAGTTCTGGTCCCCACATTACAGGAAGGACGTTGAGGCTTTGGAGAGGGTGCAGAGGAGGTTTACCAGGATGTTGCCTGGTATGGAGGGGAGGTCATATGAGGAGAGACTGAGGGATTTGGGGTTGTTTTCGCTGGAAAGAAGGAGGCTAAGAGGGGATCTTATTGAAACATATAAGATGATTAGAGGTTTAGATAGGGTGGATAGTGATAGCCTTTTTCCTCGGATGGAGAATGCTAGCACGAGGGGGCATGGCTTTAAATTAAGGGGTGGTAGTTATAGGATGGATGTCAGGGGTAGGTTCTTTACCCAGAGGGTGGTGAGGGATTGGAATGCCCTGCCTGCTGCGGTTGTAAATGCGCCTAGTTTGGGGGCGTTTAAGAGATCTATAGATAGGTTTATGGATGAAAAGGGATTGGTTTAGATTTGTGGGTCAGTGTTTTTTTTTTAAAAAACTGGTCGGCGCAACATCGTGGGCCGAAGGGCCTGTTCTGCGCTGTAATGTTCTATGTTCTATGTTCTATCCTATGCTACCATCTTTTCTATTGTGGTTTAAATGACTCTGACTGATTTTTAAATAAAACCCTCATTTTGACATTTGAAAAATCCTAACCAGCTATTGTTTACACTGATATCATGCAATCTATTCCTCTCTTCCCAGTGAGTAACTCTTGTTTGGACAGTTATGGTCATTATCAATGCTTGGTTGAGTTTCAAAAAAAGTTTGTTAGTCACAAATAAGGCTTACATTTGCGCTGCAATTAAACTACTGTGAAATTAGCACTAATGAGTTTTAGCACAATAGTTCCTGTTGTCTGTAAATGAATGATAGTTTCAAGAGGTTGTAGTAACAGTTTTTCCTTTTCACATGGTTTCTGGTTTGTTGGCACAAGCTAATACAATTTGAGTATTAGAAGTTTCTTTCATGTGATAAAATGCATAATTTGCTTAATCAGTGACACAGAGAATGTTGTTATTAGATGGTGAAAGTTTTTTTTTCTTAAGGAGTGTAAGGTATTTTCCATTGAGATTGTCTGAAATCTTAGGTCTGTGTGTAGTGAATACTGAGTGAGTGGTTTTGGAAGAAAAGTGGGGGACATTCTGAGGGGTGCATTTGCTGGCAAGAGTGGGAATGAAGGAGGTAAGGGGTATGTTTAGGGACCTTTAAACACTGTTCAGAGCTAGGCTGTGTGTTCAAGAACCAAGCTAGGCCTTTCAATTGGCTCACCTCCAGAACTGCACTCCTCATGTTACAGAGCAGCACACAAACTGCATTGTAAACTCGAACCTCTTGTGAAAAGACAAAAATGATGTGAAGTCACAGGAGAATGTGACCTCAGTCCACATTTGACTTCTTTGGATGACACTCTAAAGATGTATGGGTTAGGTTGATTGGACATGTGAAATTGACCCTAATGTCAGAGGGATTAGCAGGGTAAATGTGTGGGGTTACGGGAATAAGGCCTGGGTGGGATTGTGGTCAGGACAGACATGATGGACCGAGTGGCCTCCTTCTGTACTGTAGGGATTCTGATTCCACGAATAGGTAATTTGAGTGGTATAAGTCAGAAGGTTGGGTTTCCAAACCCCACCAAATGTCTCATCTTACCAATTTGAGACGAATCAACTTTTCATGAGATTTCACACTGCTTCTTCCTGTGGTTACTGCAAGACATGTTCGAGCTGCTGTAATGATTATCTTCAAAATATCAGTGACTTGGAGCAACCACATCAGAAGTAATATGAATTGACCTCCGATTTAAGCATGGAACATCATCTGAAAAATGAACTTAGATTTAAACAGTGCCCTGGGCTTGCTGCAAGGACATAATAGAATTGATGCAGAATAGGTCTGCCATTAGAAATGGCAGGTAGTTTATGTAACTTTAGAACAGAGCAGATCTACAGCTTTAACTCTTCACTGGCTTGGAACTATACACATTGTTAAAGATAACACAGCGCCTGAAATTAATGGTTGATTCATGGTGTATAATTAACTGTTGAAATATGTGCAAAATAGCATATGATTTTCATTTTCACTACCTTTCATTCCGAATTAGTTATTGTCAGAACAGCATTAATTTTTGAGTTGTAGGCCAGGGATTCTTAATGATTTCTCTTTTAATCTCATGATTTCAAGTGACAAAGTCTGTTTGGTCCAGATGTGCAATCCATTTCTCTTAAGTCAAAGGCAGTCAGTTTAAATTATATGCTGTGCAAGAATCTCCCTGCGCTGTGTTATTAAAATTACTGAATTTACCACGGCTGAGCAAAAATGTGTTCAATTAACAAGTTCAGCATGTTCTGTTCCCAATATCTCAGACTTTTATTCTTTCATATGTTGATGGGGGAAATTACAAATAATGATTTCTAATACATTGAGACAAAAGAATGTTCCTTGTTTTTTTTGATAATTTCAGTGCTCATATAACCTTTCATAAAATATAAATTAAAATTTAATGTAAATTTGTACAAATCATTCTTGTGCTTAATTTCACAATAAGTCATGCCGGCTTTGTGTAAGGATTTCTATTCTGCACATTTTTCTGATTTCTAGTTTTACGGGGGCTCTCTTTATTTTTACTGTTTTAAGAGTGTTACAAAATAATGCATTTTCTAACTACCTTGGTCTCTAGAATATTGCAAAATTTGAAGTCTTTGGACACCTCCATTTAAAACTTTCTTATGTGAACCTTAAATGTCAGATACTTCGTATTGAAATGGGAAGCTGTAGTATGCACATAGTGAAGGGGTGTCAATTAGCACAGGTAGAGAAGGAAAAAAAAATGGGATATGAGTATTAAACATTTGACTGGAGATTTTCAGGGAATGCGAAGCTATTATCTACAAAATTATTTCAATGTTGCACCACAGGGTTCCTCCTCCAGGAACTGACTGCCCTAAGAAGGTATTGACTTCCATTAGATTGGTCCATGATAATGATTGACAAAATAATGCCAGGGTTTACCATTGCCTTCTGCAGAATGGCTGACCAGGAAGCTCTCCCATTCGGAGGAATTTACAGGCTGATAATCAACTAGTTTGGCCACATAATGCATGTATCTTCCATGGCCATCAAGCTCTGAACTGGGTCTTGAGCCCAGAGCTTTTGGCGCAGAGATAGGGACACTAGTATTGCACCACAAGACTTCACCACAGGGACATTTGATGATAAATGAAACTAAATTAGTCTGACATTGCATGTACCATTGGAATACTGTGCAATCCTAGATCTCACTGATACTAATTTGATTGAGATGATTTGGAGAAGAATGAAAAGTATGACTCTGGAACACAAAGCTCAACTTGTCTTCTTTGCAGCACGGTTGCAAATGAATTATGCATTGAAGATGTTGAACTGGATAGATTATGTCAACCTTGGAAGTATGTTTGAGAGCACAAACCAGTTCAAGGTCAGGGGGTAAGGAGAAGCTTTCAAATGAACCAATTTCAAGTGAATCTGCAGGTTAGAAAGAACTTTGTCACCCAGAATAGGAGGCCTAATTGGCATGAAGTAAGATATAATGGTTCCTCTGTGGCTTCTGTTCAAGAAGCTGCATAGAATCATGTAAAATTATAGCACAGGAAGAGGTAATTCAGCCGATCACGACTGTATGGTTCTTTGAAAGAACTTACACTTAGCTCCATGTCCCACATTTTTGCCTATAACGTTTAGGCTGGAATTTTCCTGCCATCTTCGCCAGTGGGAGCATCTGGTCCCACCGACAGCGAACCCCTGCCGTTTCATACTTGCCAGCCAATGGTGGGCTGCCTCTGCCACTGTGAAACACACTGCGAGGGCATGGAAAATCCTGCCCGTAATTGCTCACGCACCCTGTCCAACACTCTTTTTAAAACTATTTAATGAATCGGCTTTCACCACCTCCTCAGGGAGAATGTTCCACATCCTGGCAACTGACTGATAACATTTATTTTTGTTTTCTCATTAAAGAAATCAGCAAAGCTCTTTGGACATGATGTGTAATGTTGGCTGTGGGAAACACAGGTCAGGGATCAATGATGGGAAAATGATGAATATTCTGAATTTTAGGGATTGCAGAATATTTCTGCAGATTTTAGCTTCTTGTGCATGATAGAGTGGGTCTACAGAGGATGTATGCTCAACAGGTTGAAAAGCGCTTCTCTTGTGCTGTGGTGACTTGTGTTCCAAAGACTTTCCAGTGTTACAGACAGGGGAGAGATGGTAGGATAGTTTCCCTTTTTCCCTATCTCAAATAACCACATCACAATAGGCAGGATTTTCTGCCCCCATCCCTGCGGCATATTTTGTGACAGCTTGTCAATAGTCCCACCTCTCTGCCTGTTAGTAAATTTCTAGCCAGGGTTTTTTCTTTGCTAGGCAGGATGTCTTCGCTGAGTCTCTTCGCCTCCTCGACTGACTGACTTCCCAGCTGCTTTCAAGTATGTTAATACATGTTCCTCACCATAAGCTGGTTTCCATAGTATCAGTGCTCCTGTTGTCACACAAATGATCACTGATGTTGGCATCGCCACATTGGGGTTTGAATCTCTTGGCTTTTATACCTTCTTGTGATGGAACAGTTTTCCTCCACAATCCTTTGGAAGTTTGCAGCCATTAAGCCTGTACGGTCATTGTGCAGCAGTTTCTGTTGACACTTAGACTATAGAGATGTTAACATCATATGAGAGATGTGTTGCATTTCTGCTGTCCCTTTTCAATGGAATATTGCAAAAAGGTAATTTACATTTTACTGCTCTGACTGAGACGGAATGCTATTTCCACTTTGGGCAATTTTTTGTATATTATGAAAGAGGAAGGTCACCTGACCCCTTAACTCCATCTTGTTTTGGATATATGTCCTTTTTCCATTCTGCTTTTAAGAACAAAATGTCCATTTTTCATAAATCTTGGGGCATAACTATGTGTGCATGATACCAATTTAAAGCTAAAGTTTAAATCATTTTGTTTTAAGCTCCCATTATAAACTTGTAAATGTTACTTTCATGTTAGAAATACTATCATGTAAACATAAAAAGGTTTGCACTTTAATCATGTAAGGAAACTATTTGGCATCAAATGGGGATAATGATCCTTGGGTTATATTATCTGCAAGAGTTTGAATGTATCAATTACTCTCTGCAATAAAAAAGTGCAACAAAATCCAAGTTTAGCAAACTAACAGTTAAGGATTGCTGCACTTGGCATAGTACAAAAGCCTTTAAACATGGCAGTTTGGCCTATTGATTGATCTATTCAGTGAACCAAAATTTAGCTAGTTATCGGAAAACAGATGGTTCAAGTGTTGTATGCATTTCTCCATTCTGTGGAACATTTTTGTCAAATCATACTGTTTGGAAAAAAGTTTAAAAAATAATTTTCCTGCATTACTGGGCACCAATTGGGCAATGTCAGTGAAAGTATAATGGAGCAAGCACATGATTAAGACTCTTTTGACCTGATCCAATCTCTGTCCTTCCACATCAGTAGATTTAATTGGATAATCAAGTTGGGTGGTGCATACAGCCCCCAATTTATTGCGGACCACAGCTACATGCTTTCACGTTTTGGCATGTAAAACTGTGATGATCAACAACCCTAGCAGGCTGGGTCATGTGAAGGAAGTGACGTAAGCTTTGCAATATGGATTTAGCAGAATTATTTGGTTTACCTTGATGCAGTTTTGGGCGCCGCACCTGCGCAAGGATATTTTGGCCCTGGAGGGAGTGCAGAGGAGGTTTACTAGGCTGATACCGGAGTTGAGGGGATTGAGCTATGAGGAGAGGCTGAATAAACTAGGCTTGTACTCGTTAGAGTTTAGAAGAATGAGGGGAGATCTCATTGAGACGTATAAGATGATGAATGGGATGGATAGGATAGAGGTGGAGAGACTCTTCCCGCTCAAAAAAGACAGTAGGACTAGGGGGGCACAGCCTCAAGATAAAGGGGAGGCAGTTTAGAACGGAGTTGAGGAGGAACTTCTTCACTCAAAGGGTGGTGAATCTCTGGAATTCTCTGCCCGTTGAAGTGGTGGAGGCTGCCTCGCTAAATATTTTTAAGAAGCGGGTTGATGGGTCCTTGATAAGAGAGGGGATTAAGGGTTATGGGGAGAGGGCGGGAAAGTGGAACTGAGCCACAACAGATCAGCCATGATCTTATTGAATGGCGGGGCAGGCTCGAAGGGCTAGATGGCCTACTCCTGCTCCTATTTCTTATGTTCTTATGTTCTTAAAATGAATATATGGATTTTACAACTCAATGTAACACTGTTTACTAGTATTTGCCTTGCATCTCAAAAATATGACATTTACAGTACGATATAACCTTTCATAGAAATCCAAATACTTATTCAATTTGTTGTTCATTTATTTTATGGATTAAATGTTTAAAAATTATCAATATGACCCTGTAGAGGCTGATAACTGCATGAAGAAATAATTCAAGTGCTATCTTAAGAGAGCATGGATAAATCATATTAATCCAATGTCAATGGAAAGAGTAACCCCAATTATCTTTCCTACCTCTGCGTACACATTCAGACATACGTGGATAATTCATTTTTCAATATAACTGTTTACAGGTATACCAGTGGAAGCTTGCTGAGCAGAATGAATAGATTCAACGTGAATCTTAGCAGCTTTTCAAACTGTCCCTTTGCATTATTTTCTCTGTGTATATCCAATCACATCCATATTTTGGACAGACAGTAATCCATTTCCGCTTCTATTTACACATGCTAAGCTTCAAAAGCTCCTGATTCACCACGTTCCAAATTGCCAGTTTCTTTTATTCATTCGTGTAACGTGGGCATCACTGGCTGGGCAGCATTTCTAGCCCATCCTGAGTTGATTGAGCACCGTTGAGAGTCAACCACATGGCTGTGGCTCTGAAGTCCAAAGATGTGTGGGTTATTTTGATTGGCCATGGTGAATATCCCCTTAGTGTTGAATGCTAGCACGGTAAGTAGGTGGGGTTAAGGAGACAGGGCCTAGGTGGGATTGTGTTCAGTGCAGACTTAATGGGCCAAATGGCCTCCTTCTGCATTGTAGGGATTCTATGATCCTACGAGTCACATGTAGGCCGGACCAGGATGGCAGATTTTCTTCCCTAAAGGACATTAATGAACTAGATGGGTTTTTACAACAATCGGCAATGGTTTCATGGCCATCAGTAGATTCTTATCGCTAGATAATTTTTATTGAGTTCAAACTCCACCATCTGCTGTGGTGGAATTTGAACCCAGGTCCCCAGAGCATTCAGTTGAGTTTCTAGATTAATAGTATAGGGATAATACCACTAGGCCACCATCTCCCAGTAGATTGGTCAGTACAATAACATATTGTCCCTTTTGCATATGTGCAGGTGACTCCATTCACAGTGTAACAAAGGATGAGTTCATTGATCCTGGAGGCCCTGTAAGAATTGGATTGGAAAGGTTGGAAGCTATGGTTGAATCATATCCCTCTCAGAGCCCTGACCTCATTAATGATCATTTTTCCTTTTCTCCCTTGTTTTGCTACTGCCGCTTCAGGTTTTCTCTTCCGAGAATGGATGTCCATCAGCGTATAAACAATGAATTTGAATTGAATAGCAAACCTGTGATTTTTGCTCATGAATGAGTTAGCATTACATGTGGGTGTATGTTATGGTAAATCAAATCCATACTCTACCTTTCTGTTATAAGTTTGAATGTTTCTCGGTATGTCCTGTACTTTTTCATTGTTAAACAATCTAACCTCATGAAGACTCTGTGCCCAATTTACTGAGTACAACACATATGACTTCCATCAAGTTGCATTTAATGGATTATGAAATGCATAATACGTTGCAAAGAGATTATTAGATTTCTAAAGTAGAGGGACTCCTGTTGAGCCAATTGAAGGTATGATGTTTCACTGAGGATCATCAGAGTCCTGTCATTGTAGTAATGTCATAAAAGTCCAGCTTTACATAAAAATTGAGGAATCCATATGGTGAAGTGAAACATATTCATTTTTGAATGGAGAATATTGTGGACAATTGAGGATAAGGGTGGAAGACAAGCCCACTATCAGGAGAAACATGGAAAGGTGGGGTTGAGTTTGAGGCATCAACAGTGAGTGTGAGGTGCAAATGCAATGCATTCATATGGTTCCAAATAAGGATTACAAAATATGGATGACTGGGTAAGCTGTCAGGCTGATGGTGTCAGTGCACAAGGAGTACAGTTAAAAATGGGAATAGGGTAAACATGTCGGATAAGAATTTCATGTTGGGATTAGGATTAAGATGTGGGTCAAGCAACAGTGAAAGTAGTGTAAAAGTGGAAGTTCTAAGTGAAGGAAAGAGCGAGGGTAGACAGTTAGTGCAGATAGGTCAGAGCAATTTGAACACTGATTACAAGCATCAGCGTCAGGCGATTCCTAGCTGGATGTGCTACCAGGTGGCCATTTCCTGTCTTTGTTCCCCATTAATTTGCAATACTGAGTTAAATAAACTCCGTATCAAACCAGCTCCTGCAGCACACCACCAGGCCCTTGCTCTGAGAGAGATCCATTGTGTGTTAAAGGGATTGTGTTCATTTTTTTTGTGTGAAAGCATGTTAGAGTTGTTGCTAAAAGCTATCGTTGTAACAGAAAGCAATTTAATTATCATTTGGATGAGAGTGATGAGAACAAGTGTACAATGATTATTGTAAAAGAGCTGGAAGATTATGAACTGTTTGTTCGGGTGACATCAGTAACCCACTTGTGCTTCATTCTCAGTTTATGATGTGATTATAACCTCCTCAATATGTTGCTGCCTGGCACAGCTACCCATTTGTCCTATAATTCATTTTGAAATGATTAATATCGCCATTCGCTATACAAAAGGTCTCTGTCAGAAGTGAACATGGGATGAAGTGTGACTCAATTCCAGGCTGATACCTGACAATCATTCATATAATTTATAATGCATCCTATTTCCTGCAGTGTGACTGACAGCAGTCCAGCCTGAGTGGCTGAACATTATATCGAGCTTTCTCATGGATCGTGTCAAATTCTACTGTAAGGGCTCAACGAAACACTGAGTTGTGTGAAGTGCAGTAATGCCACCAAACATTATAATTTTTTTAACTTGGCACTTAATTGCTGCTGGTTTGCTGTCACTGATCTACTGAAGCGATATTCTCCGTGAAGGCTCACAACAAAGAATCCACAACTATGAAAGTACATAACCTAAACTTGAGGAGCATAATGATGTTTTAATGTGATGCCCCTTTGGCGTGGCTGAGCCCTCTCTGAATCTTTCTGGGTGGGACTGTCTCTACTCTTTCACTGGCAGGCACGGCCGAGGCTGGCAATCCCCCATGGGAACATGAAAATTGGTTTACCGACAGCAGGGTTTGACGACAGGAATCTGCAGACCCACCCGTAGTAGCGAGATAATGGCATGTTGCCAACCTCATCGGGAATGCCTTTTGCATCCCATTGGCAGGATTCAAATTGAGCCCCAAATCCTCCCCCCTCCCCCCACCACCACCACTGTGAAATCGTGCTGTTCCAGACCATCTCCTGACCAAAGTAATGTGTGCTTGTTGGCACTTATGTGGACGGAGTCCCAGGTGAGCCTTCAGGTGCTGGAAGTAAAGAATCCTGAAGCTGCTGGCTTCCTGAGCACAATGAGGTCCACCGATTAGGTACATCACTGCTCAACGTGACTCTATGAGCAGCATTCATATCACTCGGGTGAGCTCCAGGAGAAGCGGTTGCATTGCTTGGGCAGACTCTACAGCAGGTGAGTGGCAATATGAAGTTGCATGGCGCAGAGATGATTTTCATTTCATGGGAGTAAGGAGGAGAGGTGAGGTTGGTGCAGAGCTTGAGAGGAGATGGGGGATAAGGGAGGAAAAGAAAATGAACAGCTGTGGGGGGTCGAGGATGGGTGAGGTGATTTCTAAAGCGGGAGTGTGGGAGAGGCTGTGGTGGAGCACGGGCAGTGGTGGGGTGATGTGTACAGGTGAGAACGAGCCATGAGGGGTGGAGTAGGGGCAGGAGGACTTGAGAAAGGGCTACTGGATGAGGGCAAGATGCCCTGTTGCCCTCTTGCGTAGTCACTGTAAAATCTCACCTTTGAAAACTGCAGAAGAATGCAGGTCTGTGCACATCTCTATCAGTAACTGAGTGTTCTGTTGAACAAGGATCTCCATAGCGTCTGCCATCCTGCCCATTGGAGACCTCACTGCACACAAGTATCAGTACCACTTAATTAGACAGCAGGTGGGTGGACTCCTCCACTTCACATGTCACTCTATTGAGGCCCTCTGACATCTTTGCTTGATGTTTTCTTGCCTCTCACTGCATCTCGGGCATCTTGTTTAGGACCAGTCCCAGGCGCTCTTAATCTGACTCGAACTTTGTAGAGGCCTCTTCCCTATCACACCTCCGAGTGCTAGTGAGCTTGGCTAACCCTGCTTCTTCCTGCTGTGGAAATGTGTCTGTGTGGTGACCACTACAATGTGAGGCCCTGTCTGAACTTGTTCCTGTATTCACTGAGGTCTATGTCACTGGATTATTGAAGGAGGCAGCTAACTGCTCTGATGGCTCTAGAGGTGCAACCTTATCTTCGCCCTCATCATCCTCACTCCTCTGCAGGCTGGGGTGGGGTCAGAGTTGGGCTCTGACCTCACCACCTTCTTGCTGGCACCTTCAATTCTGAGAGGAAAGTGAAAGTGACTGCATGGGCTGCCTCCAATATGGCATCAAACATTACCCCTAGGTTTTTAGGTAGAGATGTTAAGCATTATTCCAGTTGTGTAATTTATTATCCCAGCATTTCGCAGTTAGGCACAGTTTCCCACTGGGTTGCATGGAGGGAAATGCTCCCACTGCCCACTCCCACCATGGGACAGAGGCACAGAGAAATCACTTTCCCCTTCAAATTTTATTTCAAAATCCGCCAGCCACAAAAAATTGCTAATTGTGATCTTGAGTTGGAACTACAGCTGAAGTCAGGATGGCAAGTTAACATTCTACTGTACTCCCATTGCCATTTTTCTGTGAGAGAGGCCTTTGAACTTCAGTTCCTACAGAAATCAATCTATATTGCTGAATATGATTAAAACTGCTAAAAGTCCTGAAATTGAGTGCAAGATAAAGAGTTACTTATTCAGTCACTTTTGCAGGAATTTTACCACCTCGTCCACCTGAGGCTCATAAGATCCCACCCAGAGCCAACAGAGAATGCTGTTCTGTGAGCCTCGCTTTTTGCTGATGAGGTGGTAAAATTATGCCCAAAATTTGAAGTTGTGGCCTTAGTCGTAGACATTTTTTTAAGGCTATTTTGCAACATTTCTTTTTGATTTGACATACAAAAAGATGTACACTTTTTTGAATATGTTTATGTGTTGCGTCATTTGGTATGTTTTTTGCGATTGTATATGTGATTAAAATATATTTTTGAATTTGTACTTGAATATTGAGAGAATTGTTGTCGTGCGCATCTAGTACATGGCTAAGATAGGTTTGAGATCAAATCTTCTGTGTCTGGTACTCATTATGCGCAGTTCATACCTGATAAACTGCACTGTGAATGCAGTGGGGAGGGATGGCATGTTTCCACAACTGTTTTACAAACTGTTTTCCCCAGCAAAAAAAAATGGAGTCCTCAGTTTGGTTTAAAGGAAAAATTCTACTGTATCCCCTCAGCATGCTTTACAGATTTTAAAGAAAAATTTTCACAATTCAAAGTCACTGAATAACCACTGTTTTGGTATTCGCGAGCGTGAAGCAAACTCAGTGTCAAAGCCACTGACATTTATCATGTATACTTTCACATTGGGCGCACTCAGCTATCCAGGCAGCAATTGTGCCCAAAATTGTAATTGTTTTCTCCTCATGTTTCAGCTCAAATTCAGTCAGATATTACCAAATGCAAAATCTGTTGTAAACCAGCATAATTAGAGTAATAGAATCAGAGGTTTGTAGAGATGTTCTTGACCCTGGCACCAGGGAGGCAACACACCATCCTGGAGTCTCAATTGTGGCCACAGAAACTCCTGTTTGTGCCTCTAACTAGTGAGTCCCCTATTACTTGCTCTTTGCCCACTCCTGTCCCACAGCAGAACCAGCTGTAGTGTCACAGGCCTGGCTGCTGTTGGTATCTCCCCCTGACAGGCTTTCCCCCTCAATAGCATCCAAAATGGTATACCTGTTTGAAAGAGGAATAGGCATAGGAGACTCCTGCACTACCTGCCTGCCTCTCCTGGCAGTCACCCATCTACCTGTCTAAACCTGTGGTGTGACAACCTCCCTGTAATTAGTGTCTATCACACTCTCTGCCTCCTGTACGCTCAGCAGCACACCCACCTGCTGTTCCAACCAAACAATGCGGTCTGTGAGGAGCTGCAACTGGACACACTTTCGCAGACAAAGTTGTCAGGGAGACTAGATTGCTCCCTAATTCCCCACATCTGGCAGGATGAACAACTGCCCCAGCTGCCATATTGCCCTTATACAGGGTGCTGTTGGTAAGTGATTTTAAAAAGAGACTTTTATTTTAATTTTATTTTTTTAAAAAGTCCTTGACATTGCTGAAAATGACTTAAAAAAAAACCTAGTTGCTAATTGAATTAGGACATTGTAGTTTCTGTAACACACATTTTTGCCTGGGTACCCAGAAGATCAGCTCCACTTCTGAGACACATTTGACAGCCTGCAAATAGGGACAATAAGGCGTCATGGTGATACTGCTGCCTCACAGTGCCAGGGCCCTGGGTTTGATTCCCGGTTTGGGTCACTGCCTGTGCAGAGTCTGCATGTTCTCCCCATATATCTGTGTGGGTTCCCTCCGGGTGCTTCAGTTTCCTCCCACGGTCAGATGTGCTGGTTAGATGAATTGGGCATGCTAAATTCTCCCTCAGGTGCCAGAGTGGGGATTTTCACAGTAAATTCATCGCAGTGTTGTAATCCTACTTGTGATGCTAATAAATAACCTCAAATTTAACTAGCAGAAATATCTAGTGGTAATTAATTCACTCCAGCAAGGAAAGGCTAGTTTTATAGGTGTTGCCAATTCTTGACATCCTCAAACCTTGTGGACTTTCAATTTGCATTGCAAGTATTTTTCCTTGACATCCTGTGAACCTTTGCAAAGGTTATGTCAACTTCCTGGCAAATTCTACCAAAAAATACCAACTCTTTCCATGGTTCAGCTGTACCTGTGTATTTACTGACAATTAAGAATACTTGATTAATTATTCTGTAGTTAAAATTGAATAACTGGCCTTGTAATATTATTCATCCTTAATAGATCCTTTTCCAATTAGTGTTACTGATGGATGTAAAATGGTGTTCACCAGTCACAATCTGAAATTAAATTGTCAAGGTACTGTTACTGGATGATTTTGTTTACCGCATGCATGAAATACTGTGCTCAAGAGCAAGATGGCCTTGATCCCTTTTAATTGCCGAGTTTAATGCACTCTGATAGCAGCATCACTTCATGCAGGTACAACAGTAGGTTCAGCATTTTCCACTGTGCAGCAATTTAATGAACAGATTGAATTAAGTAACAAGCAGGCAGAAAGCCCACACTCAGAATTCATACATTGCAATACAAGTAACCTTTCCTTTTAAGATAAAGACAAAATACTGCGGATGCTGGGATCTGCAACAAAAACAAAAAATACTGGAAAATCTCAGCAGGTCTAAAAGCATCAAGATCATCCAGACTCAAAGCTTCACACTCACTTTGGCTCTATTCTCTTTCTACAGATGCTGTCAGGCCTGCTGAGATTTTTCAGCATTTACTGTTTTGTAATCTTTCCTTGCTTATGGGATGTGGACAGCATGGTAAAGGCCACATTTTGTGCTCGTTCTCTGTATCTTCAGGAGTTGGAGGTGATTCTTCCCATCTGTATTTAGCAGTTTCTGTATTTACCAAGTACTTGTCAATCACTCTGGTCCCTGGCGTCAGCTCCCTACCTCAACTTATTGCCACTACTGGGCTCCAGTATTTCTTCAGATCATGAGTTTCCATTTGGAACAGATAGTGTGAGGGAGCAGGTTGGCAGTTTTGGGTAAGAACATTAAGATATGGAAAAAATGTGATGAAATCAGATGCAGAAGCATAAGCAGTTTCCTTTAGATGGTGTAAGAAAATAATTTGCAGTTATAGAGTCCCATCACACTGGTTGATTACCTCTCTGAGAATGTACCAATGTCACTCTAATGGACTGTCATTTCCATTCAGCCTAATCCTGGGATGGCAGGGCATGTGAGCAGAAAGCTGTTGTACACTGGCCAATGTTGCTTTCCAAACACAAACCGTTTTTTGTTTTGATAGATGTAGCTTTCTGATTCTGAATCATCAGAAAAAAAGAGGAAATCAGCAATATCTACACACAATTACAGAATATCCCTGCCACATTATGTTACCATCATCTCTGTCTGCCTCTTTTACCCTTTCATTTTCCTTTTCCAATATACACCATTTCTAGTCTTGATTGGAATGCTAAAGTTATTCTCTATTTTACAGATTTAACTTCAAAGAAATATAGTAGATCTTATCCTTATTCCTGTGCCTAGTTTTGGCATTCTTCTTTCTTGTAACCATTCTAGTTTATTTTGCTGTTCCCATTGTCCATTAATATGTGAGTAAATGGATGTCTGGCTGCAGACATTGAGAATTTTTTTTACTGACTATCCAAGTCGGTACAATTCAAAGTTTATAAGATTGTAATGTTTTGGGACTCTGGGCGGGATTCTCCAGCTGTGCTCACCCCAAAGCCGGAAAATCCCACCTGAGGTCAATGGACCTTTCCATAGTCCACCCCTCACTCGCTACAATTCCCGTGGCACACAGGACAGGAAAATTACACCCCCCCACCGCCCCCCAACCTTCAAAACCTTAACTTCAGGATGAAATGGAGGAATGGGGAATGGGATCATCTGGCTTGCTCTAAATTCTGCTGGCACCAAGCCTAGCTGGCTTGGTTATTAAAGGGGGACCCAGGTATCTTTTCTTACATCTGACTTGTCTAACTCCAGTCCAATGCAGGCACAGATTACAGAGAAGGCTTGGGACTTTTTTGGAGCTTAATGGACTGGAGACGAGGAGGAAAATTGCTTGAATATAACCAACCTAAAGCTCACAGCCTAACAGTACACAGCACTGGCATGTTGTCCATTGCTGGTCCAGTCAGTATCTCCCTGCCAATTTCCACACTATCCCACTGGTTTAGCTGGAGTGAAGAGGTAGATGGAGAAAACCTATCTATATGCAGCACTTAGCAGGCTCCCAGTGACTGTTTTCGGAATGACATTAGCAGTTGACTTGAAACAGATTATTTTCCATTCTTTGCTTTGCGGCTGCAGGCTTTGCGTATCAGAAGCAGGAAATCAGTAAAGAGAAGATTGTGGTGAGGAAAGGGAGGCAGGATGGAAAGCAAGAGATCCATAATCACACCATTTGTTGTTTCTTCATAATGTTATTTGGCAGGATGAGGGTGTGCTGCGAGTTGAGAAGGGGCATAAGGAATGCCTCTGTAATGCTGTACATTATAGGCTCTGCTGAAGCCAATTCTTTGGAGCAAGGAACCATATTCTCTGTGTGGTTTTGGCAAAGCAAGTGTCCTCATCCACCATTGGTTCTGCTCTTCTCTCTCCTGTTGTAGACCACCTTGTCCTGCACCACCTTGTCCTGCAAGAAAGAGGAAAGAATGTCAGTGATCAAGTCATGATGTCTTGGGTGATGTACCTACCATAGCTGAAAAGCTCACAGAATACTGAAGCTGAGTGTGAGGTTGGCATCATTGGAATGTGAATGAAATAGACTACCATGGTGGCTCAGTGGTTAGTACTGCTGCGTCACAGTGCCAAGGACCTGGGTACGATTCCAACCTTGGGTGACTGTGTGGAGTTTGCACATTTTCCCCGTGCCTGTGTGGGTTTCCTCCAGGTGCTCCGGTTTCCTCCCCCAACTCCAAAGGTGTGCAGGTGGATTGGCCATAGTAAAATTGCCCCTTAGTGTCCAAAGCTGTATAGATTAGGGGGATTAGCGGGATAAATATGTGGTATTACAGGGGTAGGGCCGAGATAGGATACTTTGCAGACTTGATGGGCAAAATGACCTTCTTCAGTACTATGGCGATTCTATGATCTGAATGTTGAGTCTGAGTCTTGAGTTTAAGAATGCTGCTGGGTGGATAATGGCCATGTGGTACGTTGTGCAGGTTGGGAGACAGTTTGGAAATACTTCCACTGCCCTTCAACAACTGCATGAGGTTGCTCGACAGTTCGTGGCTCTACTGCAAGTTCTCAGGATTACAGCCCAGGAACAGAGCTCTCTGGCCACATATTCCCTTGGGAGATTGAGCCTTAAGGGCCCCTGATCCATCCAAGAAACATGTGTCCTTCCTCGTGAAGCCCTCTATCTGCCCTACTGCTCTTTCTTATTTGGGAATCCAACATTTATATTCAGGAGCAGCTTCCCTTTAAGAGGGACTGAATACCTTTAAGAGGAGCAGGCCATCTGCACCACTCTGCAAACATTGCTCCACCCCCTGCTAGCATTTATTCAGCTAGCAGCACAATTTGCATGCAACCTATCTCCACTGCAGTAGATGAGAGCAGGTCACGGATCATGAGTCTATGAACAAAAATACAGTTTCTAGTCAAACACTATTAATAAATATGAGATATTGCAGGATACATATAGTTTGTGGAATTTTAAGACATAAGTCTCTGTTTTTATGTGCTTTGGAACCTGAATATTGCTTTATTGCTTCATCCAGGTAGGAACGTAGATGATATTTTACTCATCAAATTAAGAAAGACTAACATTTAAATGTACCTTCCATAATCTTAACACCCATTGTGATTTGACTGTGCCTGAGCCATCTCCCGCACCTCTTGCCCTCACTCAGTCCCTCCTTCCCAGAACCATGAAATGGTTCTCCTTGATCTGACTTTCACCCCACAAGCCTTCATGTTCAAAAGATCGTCCTCTGCCATTTCCTTCCATGACATCCTGTTCCATTCCTCCGTTACCCCTGACTTCTCATCTCCTTCCCATGCAATCACAGAAGCTGCAACACTTGCCCCTGTATCCTTTCCTTCTTCGTCATTCAAACCTCACTTCATGTGAAGTAACATTTCCTTCAATTTGATTTACTCTATTCACTGCTCCCAGTGCGGTTAGCTCTATATTGGGGAGGTGACTGCTTTTTGGAACACCTTCACTCAGTTAATAAGCATGGCCCCAATCTTCTGTCGCTTACCCTTTTAACTCAATAGCTTGGTCTTATGCCATATGTCCATCCTTTGCCTGCTGCAGTATTCCAGTGAAGCCCAACACAAATTGGAAGAGCAGCACCTCATCTTCCAATTAAGCACTCCACAGCCTTCTAGACTTAATTTTGAGTTGAACAACTTCAGACCTTGAATTCTGCCCTCCACATTGACACTTTTTTCAATCCAGCATTTTTTCCCCAACCTCTGCCCCTGTCCCTGACAGGGCCATCTGCTGCTTGTTCTTAAGTTTTGTTTTCACAAGTGCTGACCTTTGTTCTGCTGTTAACATATTCTGCTATCTTCCCTTTATGCCATTATTGGCACTTTCTTTAGTCTTTAACACAAACATTAAAATTCCCTTTGTTGGTGGTCCATCGTATCTCTGTCAAATCTCTCCTAGCTCCCAACTATCCCTGACCTTATATTTTCACAGTAAGAAGTCTGACAACACCAGGTTTAAGTCCAACCGATTTATTTGATAATAAATTCACAAGCTTTCGAGGGTAACCTCTTCATCAAGCGAATGGAGAGTTTTAGCCTCAGACTCAGGAGAGGCCAGAACTCTCCATTCACCTGACGAAGAGGTTAACCTCGAAAGCTTGTGAGTTTACTATCAAATAAATCGGTTGGACTTAAACCTGGTGTTGTCAGGCTTCTTACTGTGTTTACCCCAATCCAACGCCAGCATCTCCACATCATGTCTTGTATTTTCCTCCACCTCCCCTCACTTCAGTATAAAATCTGTTGCTTTTATCTCTTTCTCAAGCTCTGAGGACGAGTCATATGGACTCAAATATTAACTCTTTCTCCTGCCACAGATGCTGCTAGATTTGCTTCATCTTGCCAGCACTTTCTGTTTTTATTCCATAATGATGTTCCAAACAGCTTTGCAGCAGTGAAGTACTTTGTTAACATAGTTATAATTCAGTAAAAACAGCAGCCAATTGATGGTTGAGGGATATATAATGACCAGAACATCTGGGTGAACACTTCTTGGCTTTTAATAGTGCCATTTACATCCACCTGAAAGGACATCGGGGCCTTTAGTTGATCCAAAACAAATTGGCACCCCTGACCGTCCAGCCCTCCTTTAGCACTGCGCTGGGGTATCCGTCTGGATTGTCTGTTCAGTTGGATATCCCTGGAGAGGCTCTTGAACTTTGGAACCAAACTGAGATGTGGAAGAACAATTAATTGTGCCCCTTGACAGTTCCATCAATAAACAAATTTAACAACCATTCCCAGCATTTTATCACCCAGTACTGCTTTTATGTCTGTGGAAAGTGACAGGACACATTAGCAATCCCAGCATTAAGAGAGACTTTTTAAAGGGTTTCTTATGCCATGAGGATCTTCATCTGTTTTGGCCTTTATAGTGTCAGTCCTGACTGGAACTTAAAAAATAGAGAAATGCAGAATATTTTGTTTGCTCAGAAGAGCTGCTCTGTAAAGCAGTCACTTTATTTTTTTAACATTGTGCTGTCTACTTTTGTGAAGCAGTACTTGGTACAGTGAAGGTAAAAGGCTAATATTGTTGGAGCTGCTTCAAAGCAACTAAATTTAGATTGCAGTGATAAAAAGGTTTTGGATGCTTAATGCACTGGAGACAGTGAGGGGAAAAAAAGGTTATTCACTGTAATCTGATGCAGTGCCGCTTGGGAACATTTTCATGGACATGGAATGAAATGCTTTGGGGGACAAATTAATCTCCCATAAGAAAGGTGCAGCTAATCACTCCTGACTGACAGTGGATAAGGAGTGCTTTTATTATGTGACAGATATATTTAACAGCATTTTAAAATATCAAGATACTTCAGGAGTGAGAAATCTGAAGCAGCAATTAATAGCCACTTAGGGCCTCATCCCCCCGTCCCCTGTATCACTGGTACTAACCCAGTTGTTCGTTTTGGGTGGGGGGAGGAGGGTGTGGGTTGGGCCTTAAAGTCCACAGAGCATGACGAGCAAAATCTAGCACGCTTGCTTGCAGGCTAGCTGCGGGCTCCTCATTAAAAGGTATTCAATCTATCTGGCATTGGGAAAGTGGCTGGGTTAATTTGTTGCCCACAGTCATCCCCCGTGATCCCCTCCTACCAACACTCTCACCTGGGCCTGTGTCCCTCCTTGACCTAAGACCTAGGGTAACTACCCACCCCCCCGCTTCTGGGACCTTAATTCTCGGAGATGACCTACCACTCTCAAATATTACATGCCAGAGTGGCAAAAGATGCAGCAGACCTTCTCAAAAAAGACGGCGCGGTGTGCCACTGGCCATGGTGTTCAGTGAATGTTTCCAGTGGTTGACACTTCAGATTCGCCACCAGCTTCTGAAGCCAGTGAAACTTCCAAAATGCAAGAAGTGCCAATGCAATCTTTTGTTTGTTTCGTGCATTTAAAGTTTAGAAAACTACCTGTAAACAACAGCATTCCAGGTGTAAATAATGCAAGACTTCCAAGTAATTTGAATGCTAATTTTTAAATGCCAAATTCTTGAAGTTAATGTAACATCGGTGATTCTGTCACACTAATGGGCCAGTCTGTTGTAAAACAGGATAAAACCTGGGGGGGGGGGTGGATTTTCTGCTCCCATTTCCAGGAGTGTGAAGGGCAGAGGGTCCGGAGAATAGTGCAGGAGGTCCAAAACAGCTTTAACGCCTGTAAAATTACCTTGATTGAGTGTCCCTGTCCCTCACCAATATTGTAACGTTTAAGAAGTCTCATAACACTGGGTCCAACAGGTTTATTTGGAAACACGAGCTTTCAGAGCTCTGCTCCTTCATCAGGTGAGTGAAGGATGAAGGATCAGCACTCTGAAAGCTCATGATTCCAAATAAACCTGTTGGACTGGTGTTGTGAGACTTCTTACTGTGCCCACCTCGGTCCAATGCCAGCATCTCCACATCGTGGCTCGTCATTGTTGTTACAGGAATCCAAACTTTGAAATCCAGCATCCCAATTTATGTACACTTACTTATGATTAACTGGCCTTCACGCCTGATGGTCCCTCCACATTAAGTTGTCCATTCACATCAGTGTGATTCACAACAGGTTCTTCACGACGTGCATCTGGCAACAGAAGCCACTAGAGGCACACAGGTGAGTACAGCCCCCAGGGGGAGAAGCTCATGGCACTTCCCCTTGCACTGCCCTTTTAAATAGGGTGCCCTGATCGTTTAAAAATGGTAATTACTGATGCGCCCCCAGCCTACCAGCATGATGTTGTGGGACCCGCTCCTTTCATTTTTATTTGGCAATGTGTTTAAAAATGCGACGGGAATGTCCAGAAGTTCAATCAGCAGGCTACCCTCCAGTTTTCCCACCAAAAATGGCAAAAAAATAAGCTCTCACTGTTCCATCCTACAGGGGAAAGCTGATGCTGTGTGTTCAAACTAAACTTCTGCTCTCTTTCTAAACATATTCTAAACATGATCAGCTCAGCTCCTGAACTTGTGCTGTGTTCAATGATGACGGGCTCCCAGATGTAATGAATTGAAAATGACCCCTTTACAAATCCTTCCACACCCTCTCCCCATCTGTCTTTTCTTATTCACCCCTGACCTGTGTTTTATCACGTACTTCTTCCAATTCTGGCCTTCTGCATATTTTCCCACTCGTCCCACTCCATCTTCTGTGCCAGAGTCTTGAGTTGTCTTGGCTCTGATCTGGAATGTTCTGTGAAGCCTTCCATCTTACTGTCTTCCTCCTCAGCCTATTTCATGGATCATGATTTTGCTCACCTTTCCCAATTTCATTTCTGGTGTTACTCACTTTTTTTCCTCCTCTGTTGAACACCTTGATATGTCGACAGTGTTAAAGGTGCTCTGTAAATGGAGGTCATTAAATGATGTTCTCACAATCTTTCTCACAGTAACGGATTTTAAAGTGCAGAGAACAGTGGATTATAATCATCAGCCTGAAATATGGAACCTTGAATCCAGTGATGTGTTATTATCGGTTTAATAACCTCAGTGTAGCAGCCTGCAAAAAACCGAACCAGGTCTCTGATACACTTTGGGCTGGATTTAACACTTTCTGAAGTTGGGTTTGAATTGGGGGTGGAATGTTCATTGAATCCAGCGAGGGACTGACTTGCCACCTGCACACTGACCCCTGCTCCCAGCTTGCCCACCAATAGGCCAATTCAGGCCCTAAAGTGGTCATTACGGCCTCATTTCCATGGCCACCAGGATTTAACTGGTGGAGACCCTTGTCAAGCCACCAACCTTACAGCTATCCCTGAGAGGGCTGGTGATGGGTGGGGATGGTCCCACTGGGTCCATCAGAGGGACCCCCTCCTCCAGACTGCTCTCCCCACATGACAAACACAGGCACTTATTCTCTCCACTGAGCCTCTTTGTCAATCCTCAAGCACTGACAAAGTTCTTATCCATCACAGTTCACTACCCCGTTGCCCAAGTGCAGTTTCAACACTGGTCACCACTCCCATGCGATCCATTGGTGGCTGCCAGCCTCTGACTGGCTGGCAGCTTTCTGAGACGGGACTTCTGCCCTGAAGTGGGGAAGGAAGTCCAACATCCAACCTTTTAAATGGCTGCTAGATAACTGTTCAACCCTTGGGCAGGCTTCCCCACACACACTAAACTTTTCAGCCAGGGGGCAGGGACCGTGGTACCCAATATAACGTGGCCCTTTGAGCCACCTTTATCAGTGAAATACAGAAATCTGCATGGTTTGTCATGCAAACGGCACACAAATGTAGCTAATTGCTTGTGGATTCGTAAAACTTTTAATTTATTGAAGGAATTATAACTGAATAGAAAAAGAACTTAATGATGTGGTTACCCAATGTGTGATAAGCATGAGTGAACAATTAGCTTAGGAGTGGAGCTTCAATTTACTTTGATCTAAACTCCACACTCCAGTAAGCCAACTGAAATGAAATTTAAACTGAATCAATATTAATACTCTAATAGAACTCCCTATCATTGGACTAGTAGCTCAATAAATAAAAATGCTGTTGGCACGAGCAGTTTTCAGATAATCATCTGTATTGGAAGTGTTGAATTAAAAAAAAATTAAAAACCCAGTTTCTTTGCAGCAATGTTACTGTGATTCCTATCTCCAACTTTGTAACAAAATTAAAATTTGACTGAGTTCCCCTGTTGTCTTTGAAATAATCAGAATACACTCTTTCTGTTCTGACCTTGCTTTGTTATGAGCAGTAATGTCAAAAGGGGCAACGGGAAGTGGCATTCCAATTTTGTATTCATTCCTGAACCTGGGTAGTATGAGCCGCAGAATTGCTAGAATAATCTAAACCAGCTACCAATAGAATTACTTCCTCCTTCAGTTGTAACCTGGAAACCCCAGCACGTTATTTACCGGAGCTCTGTTCATTAAAAAGCATAATCCTTTCCCAGAAGTCTCATAAGACTAACAAATCAAACTTTTTTTTAAGCTAACTCTCTAACTACTGTCCCCTCCCATATAAAAATCCCATTTGGCATTTATGGAGTTACAGTCTTGGTCAGTTGCTCTGGGAGGCTATTTTCCCAGAACATTAATCTCCCAGCTGTCCATTCCAGTCTCCCTGAATCCTGACCCACATATCAGCCATTCCCTATCATCTGACATGTTTTCGGACCTCATCAAAGGATACTTGCGAAACTGAGGAACGTGGCTCAAATGACAGTTCTATCTCTTGCTAGACAGACTTAAGAGTCATAGAGGTTTATAGCGTGGAACCAGACCCTTCGGCCCAACTTGTCCAAGCCGTCCTTTATTTTACCACCTAAGCTAGTCCCAATTGCCTGGGTTTGGCACATATCCTTCTGTACCCATCTGACCCATGTAACTGTCTAAATGTTTTTTAAATACAAAATTGTACCTGCCTCTACTACTGCCTCTGGCAACTTGTTCCAGACACTCACGACCCTCTGTGTGAAAAAATTGCCCCTCTGGACCTATTTGTATCTCTCCCCTCTTGCCTCAAACCTATGTCCTCTAGTTTTAGACTCCCCTACCTTTGGGAAAAAACATTGACTATCGAGCTACTCAGTGCCCCTCCTTATTTTAAAAGATCACCCCTGAGCCTCCTATGCTCCAGACAAAAAGAGTCCCAGTCTATCCAACATAGAACATAGAACATTACAGCGCAGAACAGGCCCTTCGGCCCACGATGTTGCGCCGACCAGTTTTTTTTAAAAAAAACACTGACCCACTAATATAAACCAATCCCTTTTCGTCCATAAACCTATCCATAGATCTCTTAAACGCCCCCAAACTAGGCGCATTTACAACCGCAGCAGGCAGGGCATTCCAATCCCTCACCACCCTCTGGGTAAAGAACCTACCCCTGACGTCCGTCCTATAACTACCACCCCTTAATTTAAAGCCATGCCCCCTCGTGCTAGCATTCTCCATCCGAGGAAAAAGGCTATCACTATCCACCCTATCTAAACCTCTAATCATCTTATATGTTTCAATAAGATCCCCTCTTAGCCTCCTTCTTTCCAGCGAAAACAACCCCAAATCCCTCAGTCTCTCCTCATATGACCTCCCCTCCATACCAGGCAACACCCTGGTAAACCTCCTCTGCACCCTCTCCAAAGCCTCAACGTCCTTCCTGTAATGTGGGGACCAGAACTGCACACAGTACTCCAAGTGCGGCCGCACCAGAGTCGTGTACAGTTGCAACATGACGCTGCGACTCCTAAATTCAATCCCCCTACCAGTAAACGCCAAGACACCGTATGCCTTCTTAACTACCTTATCTACTTGATTCCCAACCTTCAGGGATCTATGTACACATACACCTAGATCCCTCTGCTCCTCCACACTATTCAAAGTCCTCCCGTTAGCCCTATACTGAACACATCTGTTACTCCTACCGAAATGAATTACCTCACACTTCTCCGCATTAAACTCCATCCGCCACCTCGCGGCAACCTGTCTAAGTCACCCTGCAAACTATGACACCCTTCCTCACAATCTACCACACCACCGACTTTGGTGTCATCAGCAAACTTACTAATCCACCCAACTATACCCTCATCCAGATCATTAATAAAAATTACAAACAGCAGTGGCCCCAAAACAGATCCCTGAGGCACACCGCTCGTAACCGAACTCCATGACGAATATTCACCATCAACCACCACCCTCTGTCTCCTATCTGCCAGCCAATTCCTGATCTAAATACCTAGATTACCCCCAATCCCATACATCTGCATTTTCTGCAGAAGCCCACCATGGTGAACCTTATCAAACGCCTTACTAAAATCCATATATACCACGTCAACTGCCTTACCCCTATCCACCTCTTTGGTCACTTTCTCAAAGAACTCAATAAGGTTAGTAAGGCGCGACCTACCTGCTACAAAACCATGCTGACTGTCTCTAAGCAATCCATTACTCTCCAGATAACTATAAATCCTATTTCTAATAATTCTTTCTAAAACCTTGCCCACAACAGAAGTAAGACTCACCGGTCTATAATTCCCGGGGAAGTCTCTGTTCCCCTTCTTAAACAATGGGACAACATTCGCTGTCCTCCAATCTTCCAGTACTATACCAGAGACCAACGACGACCTGAAGATCAGAGCCAGAGGCTCTGCAATCACCTCTCTAGCCTCCCAGAGAATCCTAGGGTAAATCCCATCCGGACCAGGGGACCTCTCCTTATAACTCAAACCATCAAGGCCCAATAGCATCCAAGTAAATCTTTTCTGTACTTTTTCTCATTTTAATAATATGCTTCCGATAACAGGATGAGCAGAACTGTATACAATATTCTAAGTGTGACCTTACCAATGTCGCGTACAACTTCAACACGACATCTCAACTCCTGTATTCAGTGTTCTGACCGATGAATCCAAGCATGCCAAATGCCTTCTTCACCACTCTGTCCACCCGTGACTCCACTTTCAAGGAGCTATGAACCTGTACTCTAGATCTCTTAGTTCTGTAACTCTCCTCAATGCCCTACCATTAACCGAGTAAGTCCTGCCCTGGTTCAATCTACCAAAATGCATCAGCTCGCATTTGTCTAAATTAAACTCCAAGTGCCATTCATCAACCCACTGGCCCAACTGATCAAATTCCATTACAATTGGAGATAACTTTCTTCACTATCCACTGTGCCAACAATCTTGGTGTCATCTGCAAACATACTAACCATGCCTCCTATATTCTCATCCAAATCATTAAAATAAATGACATATAACAGTAGACCCAGCACTGATCCCTGAGGCACACATCTGGTCCCAGGCTTTCAGTTTGAAAAACAACTTTCTACGACCACCTTCTGGCATCTGTCAAGAAGCCAATTTTATATCCATTTAGATACCTCACACTGGATCCTGTGAGATTTAACTTTATGCAACAACCTACCATATGCTATCTTGTCAAAGGCCTTGCTGAAGTCCTGCCCTGTTTCAGTCTACCAAAATGCATCACCTCGCACTTGCAGGTTTAATTTTTCAGATCTCTTGTGGTAGAGGAGAATCCATGATTGGAAGTGGAGACTAGCTTTCAAACACTGGCTTGTGTCAGATGCAGCACTGAACGCTCAGCAATGATGTGTATTAGCTGGCAGCGGGATCTTTCATGGCGCGCTGATGTGTCTCCGGGGAAACCGGTAGCCAATGGCAACCCACCTCTGCTGACAAAAAATCCTCTGTGGAAGTTTGGGAAAATCCCAGCCAGAGTTCCTGTTTTGAGGTTATCAAATATGAATGTAGGAACAGGAGTAGGCCATTCAGCCCCTCGAGGCCACTCTGCCATTCAATGAGATCATGGCTGATCTGCAGCCTAACTCCATTTATCTGCCCTGGCCCATGTCATTTGATACCTCTGTACAATAAAAAAATTGTCGATCTCAGACTCAAACTTAACAATTGAACCAGCGTCCACTGTTGTTTGAGGGAAAGAGGGAAACCTCCACACTCTGAGTGTAGAAGTGGTTTCTAACATCTTTACTGAAGGCTTGGTCCTAATTTTTAGATTTGGCTTCTGTTTCTGGAGCCTTCAACAAATGGAAACAGGTTATCATTATCCACCCTGTCCCTCCCTGTAAATATTTTGATGTGGAGATGTCGGTGTTGGACTGGGTGGGTGGGTGGGGGGGCACAGTAAGAAGTCTCACAACATCAGATTAAAGTCCTGGGTGGCTCACCTGTTGAAGCAAAAGCTCGTGATTCCAATCAAAATTGTTGAACTTTAACCTGGCGTTGTGAGACTTCTTACTGTAAATATTTTGTGTATTCTTGGATTTGAAACATTAATTCTTTTCCTCTCTTCAGATGCTACCAGACTTGCTGAAATTTTTCAGCATTTTCTGCTTGATTTAATGTGCAAAAAACAAACCCCGCTTTTTCATCCAAATGAACTATTTCATGCCATGCAGCATTCTGCAGGAAGGGGGAGACTAGATGTTACAAAAGTTACAGGATAAAGGAAAAGGTGGCAAAGGGATGGCAGAAGAAAGAGTAAGTGGGAAGGTTTATGATTGGGTGGAGGTCAGTGCTGATTAAATGATGCAAGAGAACTTGTTGTCAACTGAGCCTCAGATGTGCAATAATGCTTGCTGTGCATGTTCCTTTAAACTACTTTAAAAAAGCTTTTTCCTTGATAAAGTATTCATGCGTATTCTTAATTAGATGGCAGGAGCTGTAACTTGTTCTCCATTCTACACAACCTTCATTCTTGCATTCTAAGTGACTCAGTGGTGGCTGGCCTGGGGTCTGGAATGACTGTGAGCTATGGGATTGTCATAGAGAGGTATCTGATGGTGTGACTTGTCTTGTGTGTGTGCATTCCATCCCACATCTCACAACATCAAAGCCAAATGCTGCAGAAGTAAAAACAGAACATGTTGGAAACGTTCATCTGCTCAGTCAGCACCTGAAGGGAGAAATTGAATAGAACATAATATGAATTGCAAAGTGGCTGGGGGTGGGGAGGGGGTGTTGGAGTGGGAAGGATCTTTAGTCAGATCCTGCTTGCTGCTGAGTTTTGACTCCACAGACTGGAGTGGCCTCTTAGCAGGGAAGAGGGTAACTTGGTAAGCCAGCAAGAAGCACTCTCACTTCTCTTGGTCCACAGGCAGTGGTGTGAGAATCTAAAACTGTCTTCCCTCTCTTGAACTGCAAAGTTTCCCAACAAGTGGGAAAACCAGCTCACCAAGGGTACACCTGCAAGAAAGCTAAATAATAAGATCCTAGCCTCATTACAATGTTTGAAAAAGGCCCCCTAATGATGCATTGCTTGCCTTCACCACACCCCCCTTATCAATCAACTCGGAAGTAAGCGGTTTGGGGTTGGATTTGAGATTTTTTGCAACTTGCCTGACTCTTAACCCATCCATGTTTTTTGCGGGGATGGATTTAAAATATTTCAGATAGACGATCATAACTTGAAGAAGCTGGAGATGTTACAGAAGTTACAGGGAAAGGAAAAGGTGGAGAGGGGATGGCAGAGGAAAGAGTAAGTGGGAAGGTTTATGATTGGGTGGAGGTCAGTGCTGATTAAATGATGCAAGAGAACTTGTTGTCAGCTGAGCCTCAGATGTGCAATAATGCTTGCTGTGCATGTTCCTTTAAACTGGCCTGTGCAGAACACCAGACTTCTTTCGCATTGGGACAGTAAAGAGCTATTTACAGAAGACATGAATCAGGACAGAGAGTTTAAAAATGTATGAGGTATAATACATAAAACTATATGCCTCCTTTATTTCTACATTAAAAATGCAGGGTAACTCAGCATTAACCACTCCATTAGTCTGAGTGTTTCCAAGCAGCAAATTTTTATAACAATAATATCAGTGGGAAGAAATGTACCTCCCTAAAATGTCTTGTATTCCTAACTGCTATAAATTTCCCTATATATTCAAATGTAAATTGTATCCTGTTATTTACTGCAAACCAAGTCATCTAAAACATCTAGTATTGAAGGAGTGTTTATGCAAACAAATCTCACAGGACATGAGTGAGCATTTGGCCTGTGCATCATAGAACATAGAACACTACAGCACAAACAGGCCCTTCGGCCCACGAGTTGCGCCGATCACATCAACACCTACCAACCTACAGACCTATCTATAACCCTCAATCTCATTAAACCCCATATACTCATCCAGAAGTCTTTTAAAAGACCCCAGCGAGTTTGCCTCCACCACCACTGACGGCAGCCAATTCCATTCACTCACCACCCTCTGAGTGAAAAACCTACCCCTAACGTCACCTCTGAACTTCCCTCCCTGCACCTTAAATCTGTGTCCTCTCGTAGCAACCATTTCAACCCGGGGAAATAGCCTCTGAGAGTCCACCCTATCTATTCCTCTCAACATTTTGTAAACTTCTATCAGGTCGCCTCTCAACCGTCGTCTCTCCAGGGAAAAGAGTCCCAGCTCCCTCAACCTAACTTCATAAGGCATGCCTCCCAGTCCAGGCAACATCCTTGTAAATCTCCTCTATACCCTCTCAATAGCTTCTACATCTTTCCTATAGTGAGGCGACCAGAACTGCGCATAATACTCTAAATGAGGCCTGACAAGGGTCTTATAAAGTTGCAGCATTACCTCCCGACTCCTAAACTCAATCCCTCGATTAATGAAGGCCAGTACACCATACGCCTTCTTGACCACCTCCTCCACCTGCGAGGCCGATTTAAGAGTCCTGTGGACCCGGACCCCAAGATCCTTCTGCTTTTCAACACTACTCAGACTTCTGCCCTTGATAGTGTACTCGTTCATCCCGTTGGTTCTGCCAAAATGGACGACTACACATTTATCCGCGTTGAAGTCCATCTGCCACTTCTCCGCCCAGTCCTGCATCCTATCTATGTCCTGCGGCAACTTTTGCCATCCTTCCAGACCATCCACAACACCACCGACCTTCGTGTCATCAGCGAACTTACTTACCCATCCCTCCACTTCCTCATCCAGGTCATTTATGAAAATGACAAACAACAAGGGTCCCAGAACAGATCCTTGAGGCACTCCGCTGGTGACTGACCTCCATTCAGAAAAAGCCCCATCCACAACCACTCTCTGCCTTCTGCAGGCAAGCCAGTTCTGGATCCACAAGGCCAAAGGCCCTTGGATCCCATGCCCTCTCACCTTCTCAAGAAGTCTTGCATGGGGGACCTTATCAAACGCCTTGCTGAAGTCCAAGTACACTACGTCCACGGCACTTCCTTCGTCAATGTGTTCAGTCACATTAGCGAAGAACTCAACTAGGCTTGTAAGGCACGACCTGCCCTTGACAAATCCATGCTGACTATTCCTGATCATGTCAAACCTCTCCAAATGTTCGTAAATCTTGTCCCTCAGAAGCCTCTCCATCAGCTTACCAACCACTGAGGTCAGACTCACCGGTCGGTAATTTCCCGGGCTATCTCTGTTCCCTTTCTTGAAAATAGGAACTACATCTGCAATCCTCCGGAACCTCTCCCGTCTCCATTGACGACGCAAAGATCATCGCCAGGGGCTCTGCAATCTCTTCCCTCGCCTCCCACAGTATCCTGGGGTACATCCCATCTGGTCCAGGCGACTTATCTACCTTGATAGAATTCAAAAGTTCCAACACATCCTCCTCCTCAATATTCACGTACTCAATCTTTTCCATCTGCTGCAAATCCATAACAAAATCTCCCAGATCAGCTTCCACTGTGAATACTGAGGCGAAGTACTCGTTAAGCACCTCTGCCATTTCTTCTGGTTCCACACAAACCTTTCCCCCCTCACCTTTTATAGGTCCTATCCCTTCTCTTCTCATCCTTTTACCTTTCACATATTTATAGAAGGCCTTGGGATTCTCCTTAATCTTACCCGCCAAGGTCTTCTCATGACCCCTTCTGGCTCTCCTAATTTCCCTTTTAAGTTCCTTCCTACAGTCCTTATACTCCTCAAGATCTTTAACCTCTCCTAATTCCCTGAACCTCTTGTACATCTTCCTTTTCCTCCTGACTAGGTTCAACACAGCCTTTGTGCACCACGGTTCCCGTGACCTACCAAAACCCCCTTGTCTCATCGGAACGTTGTCATTCAGAGCTCCAGACAAACATTCCTTGAATATCTGCCACCTTCCTTCGGTACTTTTCCCTAAGAACGCCTCCTTCCAGTTTATTTGTCCAAGTAACTTCCTGACTTCTTCGTATCTCCCCTTACCCCAGACAAACACCTTCCTAGCCTGCCTGATCCTATCTCGTTCCAATGCAATTGTGAAGGAGATAGAATTATGGTCACCATTTCCAAGATGCTCTCCTACCGAAAGATCCATCACCTGCCCTGGTTCATTCGCCAGTACCAGGTCAAGTACAGCCTCTCCCCTCGTAGGCTTATCCACGTACTGTGTCAGGAAACCTTGCTGAACACACCTAACAAACTCCTCCCCATCCAAACCCCTTACCCTAGGGATATTCCAGTCAATGTTTGGGAAATTGAAGTCTCCCATCACGACAACTCTGTTATTAAAACATCTCTCCAGAATCTGTTTCCCTATTTGCACTTCAACTTCCCTGTCACTATTGGGCGGCCTATAGAATACACCCAGCAAAGTTTTCGACCCTTTGCTGTTTGTAACTTCCACCCACAGAGATTCTGTAGACAGTCCCTCCACAACATCCTCTTTCTCTGCAGCCATGACACTGTCCCTGATCAACAGTGCCACTCCACCACCCCTTCTGCCACCCTCCCTGTCCTTCCTGAAGCACCTGAAGCCTGGCACCTGACGTACCCAGTCCTGACCCTGAGACATCCAAGTCTCCGTAATGGCCACCACATCACAATCCCAAACAGCAATCCACACCCTAAGCTCATCTACCTTATTCACTACACTCCTTGCATTAAAATATATACACTTCAGCCCCTCAGTCTGGGCATTTCCCATCTCCACCGCCTGTCTAACCTCCCTCCCATACTGCCTGCGGTCCTCTCCTACCTGGGAGCGAACCTCCTCCGTCCCAGTTTCCCCATCACAGTTCCCTCCCCCCATCCTTTCTAGTTTAAAGTCCCCCCGGTAGCCTTAGCCAGTCTTCCCGCCAAGATATTAGTCCCCCTGGTATTTAAGTGCCACCCGTCCTTACTATACAGGTCCCACCTACCCCTAAAGAGGTCCCAGTGATCTAGGAACCGAAATCCTTGCCCTCTACACCAGTCCCTCAGCCACGCATTCACCCTCCACCTCATTTCATTTCTTCCCTCATTCTCCCGTGGCACAGGCAGCAATCCTGAGATTACTACCTTCGCTTTTCTCTTCCTCAGCTGCCTACCCAGTTCCCTATAGTCCCTTTTCACGAGTGCCTCCCTCTTCTTACCTACGTCAGTAGTACCTATATGTACTACAACCTCTGGTTCCTCACCCTCCCCTTTCAGGATGTCTGGGACCCGCCCAGAGACATCCCGGATCCCAGCTCCAGGGAGACAAACCATCATCCGCGACTCCCTTCTACGTCCACAAAAACGCCTGTCCGCGCCACTCACTGTGGAGTCCCCTATTAATACTACCTTTCTGCTTCCCTTTTTGATTTTTTGGCTCACTGGCTCAGCTCCAGAGACCTGGCCACCGCTTCCTCCCTCAGATGAGCTGTCCCCCCCAGTAGTACTCAGGCCGGAGTACTTATTTTGAAGGGGGACATCCACCGGAGTTCTCTCCATCACCCGTGTTTTCCCCTTCCTAATAGTTACCCAAGTGCCCTCATCCCGTTGCCCTGGTGTGACTACCTGCTGGTAGCTCTTATCTATAACCTCCTCACTCTCCCGAACGAGCCGAAGGTCCTCGAGCTGCATTTGCAGCTCCTTAACCTGGTTTCGTAGGGCCTGCAGCTCCACACACTGAGCACAGGTGTGGATGTCTGGCAGGCCAGGAGCCTCCAAGACCTCCCACATGTTGCATTGGCAACAACATACAGGTCTCACACTCATACTTACCCCTTATAGCAACCCAGAGGAAAAAGTTAAAAAAAACTTATAACTTACCTTATCTCTTGGCCCTGTGAGCCAAAGCCCTTACAGCACACACAAAAACAAAAGCAGTCTTACCAGCTCTCTGACAGAGCCTCTCTCTCTCTTTTTTTTAGGTTAGGGGAGGGGGGAGGGCTGGGATACTCTACCTGTGTAGAGTATCGGGAATCCCCTCCGGTCTAATTTATAGTAGGGTGAAAAAAAAACGTGACCCGAGTGCTCTCGCAACTACTTCCGGGGTCAAACTTAAAACAATCAAAAAAAACCCCCACTAGACTCACTAAACAAAGTTAGTTTTTAAAAGAAAGAAAAAGTCGCTGAACTCACCCACAAGCTCTCCACTCGCAAATCGCAGCCTCTCTTCAGTGCTCCCACGGAACAATGAGGAACTATCAGAGATAGAATCACGGATCATGAGATGGGACTGAGCATCAGCAGCAACCCTTTCTTGAAGACAAAAGCTCACAGCTCGGAGAACATTCCATCCTAAACCATGCAGCTCGTAGAATCAACGAATTCCCTACAATGCAGAAGAGGCCATTCGAGATGTCCCGTACCTACAGAGTCTGCACCAAATCTGACAGAGATCACACAAGTCATACCCAGGCCCTTGTTCCTTATCCCTGTAACTCCACACATTTACGATGGCTAATCCCTGTCACCCACACATCCTGAGACACTAAAGAAGCAATTTAGCATTGCCAATCTGCCTAATCTGCACATCTTTGGACTGTGAGAGGAAACTGGAGCACCCAGAGGAAACCCACGCAGACACTGGGATAACATGCAAAATTCACAGTCACCCAAGGCTGGAATTGAACCCAGATCCCTAGAGCTCTGAGGTAGCAGTGCTAACCACTGTGCCGCCTTTCTTCCATCTTCTCCATCCTCCACAGCTAAATCTGCCCAGAAGCTGCAAATCTTCCATTCTCCTTTGCTTAGGGACCTGAACCATCTGTGGTTGTTGTTTGCCCCGGTTTTGCACTTTTTTCCTTTGGCGTCACCTGGGCCATGTGTTTGCATCCAGGAGTTGGCAAACAATACCTTATGAACATGCAAAGGGCCAGTACTGAGGTAAATCATGCTTTCAGCACATGCCGCATCTCCACAGAGACTCATGCCCTTACTCACCTTGTCCAGTCCTCTGATAGGCTTCAAGGTCTTCCAAGTGGCTGATTGTGGTGTATTTGGAATTGGCAGTTTCCCACCCCAAGTAACACCAACATCCAAATGGCCTACCCATCTGTGCCACCAGATCCCTCACCTGCGCTAGAGACCTGGGTTCAGTTCTGACCTCAGGTCACCATCTGTGTGGAGTTTGCACATTCTCCCCATGTCAGCATGAGTTTCCTCTGTGTGCTCCAGTTTCGTCCCACACCCCAAAGGTATGTGGGTGAGATGGATTGGTTACGCAAAATTTTCCCTTAATGTCAAGGGGATTAGCAGCATAAATACATGGGCTTACAGGGATAGAGCCTGGGTGGGATTGTTGTAGGTGCAGGCTTGATGAACCGAATGGCCTCTTTGTGCACTGTAGGAATTCTATGATTCCATGATAACTGAGACATAACTCTCTAAATGCGAAGGAATCTCTAACTTCTAATCTTGATCTTTGCCAGAAATATCTAGTTGGGCATGTTTGGCAAAACTTTTCATCTCTTGTTCCTTCCTTTCTTGCTGATTCCCTCTTTCTGTGCCACTTCCATTGAAGGTGTACAGGGCACTTACTGACACACAGTAACTGGTTCCAGAGGTCAAGGCAACACAGGTTCTTGGACATGGTGCTGGTGGGTGAGGTCAGGAAGAAGAGGGATGTCCTGTACCTCTAGAGAGAATGTTCCTTGCTCTCTGTCCCTCTCTTCTGCTGCAGTTGGTGCAGTTATCCCTAGCCTTGTATCATCCTCCCATTTCTCCTGCAGACTTGGCAAACTGCTCGCGAGAATCTCGTCACTAAGCACTCTTTCTCCTGTGACTCCTAGAACAGTAGTGTTCTCAGCACTTAGTGCAGCATTCCCTGTATGAAGACTGTCAGAAATGCCATCTGTCAGATGAGACACTAGCCTGAAGATCTACTTGCACTCCTGGTTAGATGTAAAGAAAATCTCATAGTACTATTTTGAAGAGCAAAGTAAGAAGTCTCACAACAGCAGGTTAAAGTCCAACAGGTTTAGTTGGAATCACGAGCTTTCGGAGTGCTGCCCCCTCTCAGTTAAGTGTGTTTGGATAACATGAATGAAGGGGTAGTGCTTCAAACGCCTGTGATTCCACATAAACCTGTTGGACTTTAAGAAGTCTCTCAACAACCACTTACTGTGCTTACCCCAGTCCAACGCCAGCATCTCCACATCTTGAAGAGCAAGGGAGCAGTGTCCTGGCCAATATTTATCCCCCAAATAACATCATAAAAAACATTGCTGTTTATGGAGGCTTGCTTTGCACAAATTGGCTGCATTATTCCCTGCAATACAATCGAAATTATACCTCAAAAATACTTCATTGGATGTAAAGTGCTTTGTGATGTCAGCGGTCATGAAAAGTGATGTATAACTGCGAAACTTTTTTTCTAGTGAATTCTTCAGATAATTTCCATCAGAAATGTTAACAGGTTTGCCAGTGAAGCCTTGACAAAGTGTTCCAGAAAGCATTCAGATGTGTTCCAAAAGTCTTCTTCAATACTCCAATCGCAAGTGAAGAGGAAAAGTGGACTTTTGGAATAATGCTTGGAAATAATCAGTAACACCTTGTTTACTTTTGTTCAGCTGATCGCTGAGGACATTTGATCAAGCATTATCCACCAACATGTCTTTAAGGAGGTAAAAGCAAATTACTGAGGATGCTGGAATCTGAAACCAAAAGACAAAATGCTGGAAAATCTCAGCAGTATCTGTAAGGAGAGAAAAAATCTGACACTTTGAGTCCAGATGACCCCCTTGTCAAAGCTGGTCTTTAACCTGGTGTTGCGAGACTTCTTACTGTGCCCATCCCAGTCCAACGTCGGCATCTCTTTCTTTCATTCTTTGACAAAGGGTCATTTGGACTCAAAACATCAGCTTGTTTCTCTCCTTACAGATGCTGCCAGACCTGCTGACATTTTCCAGCATTTTCTCTTTAAGGAGATGCTGCCTTGCACCAAACATCTAAGAACCAGTAAAGCTTTGGCCTTCCTCTCTGAGTCACCCTGAAACTTGCCAGAGTGTATTAGCCAGTAAACAGCACCGGACCTTCAGTGGAAGTTGGTGTGTGGAGCCACAGATGCTGCTCAATGAAAATTGACTCCAAATTGGCTCTTGAGTGCTAAACCTTTTTTTACTGGGCAAATTCAAATGACAGTAATCAACAGTTCAGAACAAAATTCTATGTTTAAAGCATACTTTCAATCAATTGGTGCCTTTTTTTTATCATTTCACCAAAGTACCCTCCCATATCCCGTCAGTAAACAGAATGACCTCCCCCAAATCCAGCTCAAACCTTTCTTATTCTGCTCATTGATAATGGGTGACTGCCAGTGTATGTTGCAGTCTGTCCCAACATTACATTACAGAAGGAGGCCATTCAACCCATCAAGTCTGTACTGACTACATAAGAACATAAGAAATAGGAGCAGGAGTAGGCCATCTGGCCCTTCGAGCCTGCCCCGCCATTCGATAAGATCATGGCTGATCTGTCGTGGCTCAGTTCCACTTTCCGGCCCTCTCCCCATAACCCTTAATCCCCTCTCTTATCAAAAACCCATCAACCCGCTTCTTGAAAATATTTAGCGAGGCAGCCTCCACCACTTCAACGGGTAGAGAATTCCAGAGATTCACCACCCTTTGAGTGAAGAAGTTCCTCCTCAACTCTGTTCTAAAACGCCCCCCCTTTATCTTGAGGCTGTGCCCCCTAGTCCTACTGTCTTTTTTCAGTGGGAAGAGTCTCTCCACCTCTATCCTATCCATCCCATTCATCATCTTATACGTCTCAATGAGATCTCCCCTCATTCTTCTAAACTCTAACGAGTACAAGCCTAGTTTATTCAGCCTCTCCTCATAGTTCAACCCCCTCAACTCCGGTATCAGCCTAGTAAACCTCCTCTGCACTCCCTCCAAGGCCAAAATATCTTTGCGCAGGTGCGGCGCCCAAAACTGCACACAGTACTCCAGCTGCGGCCTCACCAATGCCCTATACAGCTGCAGCAAGACCTCCCTACTTTTATATTCAATCCCCTTCGCTATGAAGGCCAGCATCCCATTCGCCTTCCTGACCACCTGCTGCACCTGCAAGCTGGGTTTTTGCGACTCATGCACAAGGACCCCGAGGTCCCTCTGCACCGTCGCCTGCTGCAGTTTTTCGCCCCGTAAGTAATAGTCCTTCCTACCATTCTTCCTACCAAAGTGGACCACCTCACACTTGCCAACATTAAATTCCATTTGCCATTTCCTGGCCCATTCGCCCAGCCTATCTAGATCCTTCTGCAGACTCTCCACACCCTCTGCACAATTTGCCGTTCCCCCAATCTTGGTGTCATCCGCAAATTTCGACACCCTACACTCGGTTCCCTCCTCCAGATCATCTATATAAATGGTAAAAAGCTGAGGCCCCAGCACCGACCCCTGGGGCACTCCACTAGTCACCATCTGCCAATCCGAATAGCACCCGTTGACCCCCACTCTCTGCCTCCTATTTGACAACCAATCCTCTATCCACGCTAACACCCTACCCCCAACTCCAAGTCCCCTAACCTTCTGCAATAACCTCTTATGAGGTACTTTGTCAAACGCCTTCTGAAAATCCAGAAAGACCACATCCACTGGCTCTCCTCTATCGACTACATCCCACCCAGGCCCTATTCCCGCAACCCCACACATTTACCCTGCTAAATTCCCTGACATTAGGGTCAATTTTAGCATGGCAAGTCTACCTAACCTGCACATCTTTGGACTGTGGGAGGAAACCCATGCAGATATGGGGAGAATGTGTAAACTCCACACAGACAGTGACCCAAGGCCAGAATTGAACCTGAGTCCCTGGTGCTGTAAAGCAGTAGTGCTAACCACTGTGCCACCGTGCCCTCAGTCCAGATAGAAGACAAGCATGCAAGAGGAAGAGTGAGTAAAGTAACAGCTATTTGGAACGGTTGTCAATATTTAATACTTTTAGGTATGCAAAGGACTGATGTGTTTTCTGCATAAACAGTTCCAGATTGTGCTGTCTGAGGGACACCTTATTTTAAGGGCAGCTTGGCCCAAAGTGAAAGCAAAGAGAAAGGATCTGGAATCTTCTCGTGTCTAAATTCACTTTACGTTGCATAGCCTCTCACTACTGGATAGTATGACTTCAGCTAAACAACAATCTATAGACTGAGATTACTTACATTTTTCTTGCGATTTCCAAACATTCTTCATCATTTTTGTTGATGACTTGGTTTATATTTCTAGATTTCCCAAAATTGAATTCTCAAACTTGGGCTCCTTATTAATCCAGTAACATAACCATTGCACATTCCTACCAATAGCCTGGCTGTCCCAAAAGTAGTTGGTGCAGATGGAAGTTCCATCTTCTTTGTCAGCCATCATGGAATTGAATGTCAGAAGACTTTACCCCTCTGTTCATTGGATCCACTTACTTGGAGCAGTTTCAATCTTAATCTCACTGATTGCTTTTGATAGACAGGGCAGCCAAGGCTTAAGGGGAGAGGGGGTGGCAATGGACAGCAAATTTGAATCGAGACCACAACCAGATCAGCCATGATCTTATCAAATAGTAGAGC
This sequence comes from Carcharhinus amblyrhynchos, assembly GCF_965287045.1. Classification (NCBI taxonomy): domain Eukaryota; kingdom Metazoa; phylum Chordata; class Chondrichthyes; order Carcharhiniformes; family Carcharhinidae; genus Carcharhinus; species Carcharhinus amblyrhynchos. Next base: position 57,046,832 of record NC_137333.1, read on the forward strand.
AAGTTTGAAGGACTGAATAGCCTACTTCTGCCTCTAAGTCTTATGTTCCTATCATTGCACCAATGCAGCACTGAAACTTTTCTGAAAGTCAGAGATTATAGACAAGATTCTCCAGCCTCCCAGCCATGTGTTTTCCGCCGGTGGCAGGTGGCGGGTTGTTGGCTCACGGCAGGATTCTCTGGTTCTGTCGCTGTCAATGGGAATTCCTTTTGAATGTCGCCTCATGCTGACGGGAAACCCGTGGGCAGGGGTGCATTGCCCGCTGGGCCAGAGAATCCCACCGGCATGAATGGCTGGAGATTTCTGGCCTACATTGGTGCAGGATTCACAAAGTGGATGACTAGAACACAATGAATAGCGTAGATTTTACCATTATAGGGATTCCTCAAAGAAGCACAAGCCATGGAAGAATTTTCATGCAGGGCTTAATGAGACAAATCACTAGCATAGCATATTTTTCATAGAGAGATTACTAATAAGTATGGATTGTGGTCAGTACAGACCTGATGAGCCAAATAGCCTCTTTCTGCACTGTAGGGATTCTATGATTAAGTCTAATGTTCCAGAACCAGCACAATGTATTGTACTGGACTCACCATCTATCTAAATTTGAGGGATCACCACCATCAATGGAAGAAGAGAATGGCTCAACAATGGTTCCTGTTTTGCAAGATACGCATAACTTTTTAATGATGCTTTTAGCATGCCAAACTTGATAAACTAAGCACCAATATAGAGCCAAGCCATCCAGAATGACCTAAAAAGAACTAGGAAATTATAGAAGTACATAAATCTTTTTAATGAAACTTTTGTTATTCACCATCCACTTAATAATGGATTAAATTCCATTTTATGCCATCATGTGAACCAACTAACTGGAGCAGGTTATTTTTCACTGAGGTTGCTGAAACCTCTATTAAAAAACCTGAATGTTGCACCTTAAATTAAAATTCTCATCTGCCTTAACTCAGTAAGGAAGATGATTTTTTTTTAAACAAGGTCTAATTGGAATAAACAACCTCTGTAATGAAAAGGATTCTCAAATATTCCTTCACTTATAACTTCTTGCCCAGATATTTGAAAACTGTGATACAGGGCCAGATTATCATTTGCTGTCCCATAAAATGAAGATTGAGGCCTCCTAGTGCACCCTGTCCTGGCTTAGATTTTCTTCTTCTAACCCCCACACACCAATGCTCAGTGGGGACAAGCATCAGAAATCCATTCACTGATATATATAAATGACTGCAAGGAGCCTTGGCCAACAAACCCAAGCATTTCCCCTGTTTTCTGCCACTGCTGACCCGAGGGATTGTTGGGAGATGGACAGTGCAGTTGTTCAGGAGCCGATGGTAGCCATCTTGGAGGAAGAGGCCACAGGATGCAAACTTCTCTCCTTCATCGGCCAAATATTTTTGGGCCTTTTCTCATTCAGCACCAGAAAAAGAAAATAAATCTTTGAGCCCACTTTACTGCCTAAAAATCATTTAATTTGCTGGTGTCCCAACCCTTCAGCCATTAAATTTCATCTGGGAAACTTTTTAGATTGCTATTGTGAGTAAAACATCTTTCATAGGTCTTTTTCCCTCAAAAGTGATTTTGTGTTTGGTTTATCCGAATCAGCAGTGACCTTTTTGTATTTTTGTAGCACCAGGGTTGATAACATCTCATCAGTGCTTCTTGGTTTCATGTAATCCTCATTCCTGCTCTTTTTAGTCTTGGTGCTGACCTATGTGATAGGCTTTGGCATTCTAAGTAGGTTTTTCAATTTTAATTACGCAGTCAAAATTGTAACTTCTACGTATTTGTCATCTGTAAGTGCTAAGCAGGATGTCTGTGGAAAATAAATACTGCTGTATGTTTTAAACCTGCAAGTGTGAGAAAAAATTAATCATTTCTACGAGAGCACCTTTCACGTAATGAAATACCCCAAAAGTAATTCTCTGGAGCATTATTAAACACAGTGTGATGTTGTGCCACATATGGAGATATGGGCCAGGATTTTATGGCCCCTCTCTCATGGTGGGATATTACGATACTATCAAAACAAATGGTGGAGCCATAAAATCCTTGCCATGGAGTCAGATGACAAAGCTTGGTCAAAGAGGTGAGTTTTGAGGAGCATCTTAAAGGAGAAAAGTGAAGTAGAGAGTAAGGAATAAACTCCAGAACTTGGGGAAGAGATAACAGAAAGTCGCTATCTGACTTTGATAAGACCCTTACAGCACTATGGAAGAGCTGAAAACCTCATCAGAGAGATTCATTAATGGAATCCCAGGAAAAATGGGAATGTATTTGGGAGGCATTAACACGTTCAAAGGACTTGGGCGAGAAAAGGGAGATTGGAGATAGTGTTCTATGGGAGGAGGGATCAGGATTGGTTTTATGCGAGGAGTGGTGAAGGTAGATATAAAGGAGAGAGGGACAACAGAACGAGAACAAAAAATGCTGGAAAAACTCAGCAGGTCTGACAGCACTTGTCCAGAGTGAATAGAGCCATGTTTTGAGTCAGGATGACCTTTTGAAGCTTAGTGTATTAGCAATCCGAATTGATCTCTTTTTAAGCACAGCATTCATCCTTTGCAAAGTAAAACATAATGCTGTATCATTTGATGGAAAACTCAGTAGAAATCTTAGTCAAGAATCATAAGTACCGGGGACATTTTAACATGGCAAACAAGTGGGAGAGGGTACCAATAGGGAATTAAATGACTAAATAAATGATTGAGGGATGTTAGGAACCTGGCCCCAACCAACCAACTCCTGACTTTAACTTGCATGGGACAAGGGGTAGGCAGGCAAGCTGCTTTGGGGAGACGAATGGCTTTATTAGTAAGTTAATGATGCTGGAAACTTTGAATATAAGCTTTGTTGCAATGTAAATATGGCCAGCTGAGTTTTCCAGAACTCTGAAAACCTGTGAAGTGCAGTGAGGCAAGGAGAGCCTCAGTGAGAACTTGCAGTGGTTTCTCAGTGTTCCTGGTGAGCAGGAGAATTTCTTCCCAGTTCTCAAAGCTCCCCCACATTCTGTCAGGGTCAAGGATGAGACTCCATGGGATAGGAACTCAGTTCACCACCTTAGATCAGGGACTTGACCTATCTGATCATGCTGCCTCCTCCGCAACTTTCCACACCTGACTAGAAGTCAAGACTGTTTGATAGAATCTGTGGTTTCAAAGTTTGTAATTTTTTGAGACAGACCTTAATTCAGAAGGGAAACCGCCCCAATTTCTAAGCAAACTATGATTAGAAATCAAAACTGCTGGTCACCATTTCTCCCACCCCCACTGGCCATCGCCAGCATCCCCTGCTCCCGAGTGCCACCACATCTAAATTAATCCCACCCCCATGAGGCTCCCACTGCGGCTTGCCCCTTGGCACAGGTTGACATGGTGCCAACCAACCTGGCTGTGCCAACCCATGTCAGTGGTATTGTCACGCCACTGCTTGTCCATGTCCCTATCCCCTGAGAGCTGCCCTTACCTTTAAGACTCCAGGGAAGCCCCCACAACAGGTTCATATCCAGGTGAGCTTTATGTAAATGGCACCAGCGTTTCGTCATGCCTGCACCCATTGACGTTCTGGTGGTGGTGGAGGGAGGTCCTGGACAGAGTGCTCAATAATGACATGCTAATGTATTAAAATGAGCTTTCTGCAGTCCCGTGGTGTGTTTCATGCCACTCCATCGGCAAGGGGCTGGTAAAATCAGAACTCAGAAACTCACCGGCACACACCGCGCTCTCTGGAATTTGAGCACGCGCCACCATTCCTGCAGACAGAGAATGCGGAGTCAAAATCACCCCCACACAGTGTCTGCAGTTGTTTCAATGACTTGAAGGTAACATTGGTAGATCTACAACACCCAGACTCATAAGTAGAGGAAGTTCTGTCGACGGGTGCCACTGCCGCTTTAGACTGCGTCCATGGATATTGGGTTGGTTGTACTCTGCTGTTGGGGCAGGTGTGGAGGGCTGGTGGTGGGGGTCAGACCATATCCTAAAAGAAGAGGAGCTAAAATACTTCATTTGAAATTCCTCATTTAAAATAGAATTTGAACGGCTTTTGTGATTACAATCGATGGCATAGATGTTGAGTGGGCTTCTGAGCCAATTTGTAAGATCTGTCTTAATTTTATCTGCCATTTAATGAGTAATTTATAGTTTGCAATTGACCACAATTTGCCTAATCGACCGAGATCATAACAGAAGAGACAGGTTAAAATTAACTTCTCCATCATGTGCAGTGGGGGTTAGCTGCTGTTTTTGCAGAGGTCCAATTTAGCTTTCTGTTGACTGACTAAGTGAAATTGGATTGAATGTAAATAGACAACTGACCCAGTCCCATCAATTGGGTGCATGGGGCCAAAACTACCCCCATGGAAATTATACATAGGTTAGAATAAATATTGTACATCAGAAGTACTGCAAATTTCTACTTCCCCACACTCTTAAAATGTTTTTCTTCAAAGTGATGATCCGATTCTTTCTTTTTGGATTAAATGTTAAGCAGAGACCCTCGCCAGAATTCTACTGCCCCACCCGCCACAGAATTGGAGTGGACGAGTGCATACAACAGAAATGTCCACTGACTCAGGCTCGAGCAAAGTCATAAAATCCCACCCCCTATCTCTCTCCAAAGGTCAGTGTCAAGATCCTGCGACATCATTTCAAAGGAGAGCAGGAAAGTTATCCCCTGTATCCTGGGACAATAGATGTCCCTCAGTCACACCACAAGAAAACAGATTAGCTGCCCATTAGTACATTGATGTTTGAGACCTTGCTTTATACATCTTTCATGCATTACAACAGTGACAGCACATCAGAAAAAAGCTTAATTGGTTGTAAAATCCTTTGGGATGTTTTGAGGTTATTAAATATGCTAAATAAATAAAAAGTGCTTTATTTTCCTAACAGATAAGGAATAACGAGATGCTTCACAATAAGAGTGGAAAACGTCTTGAAACAAGTTCTTGATGGGTGAAATTCAGACAGGAATTGGTTTTTTCTATGGCTGACACCAGCATAAACCGGAAATCAGACCCAAGCCCTTCCTGGGTTTATGACTGATGGTTGAGGGAGGGATGGGATGGAGGTTGGAACAATGGTGTAGGGGAAAGCCAAATTTTGCATTCTCCCACATTGTGGGCTTTGAACAGTAGCATTGCCTGATGTCACTGCTAGGTCAGCCTGATTGACAGATGTTACTATCTTTATTGAGACCAGAAACCTTTTACTAGCTTAGGAAGCACCTATATGCTGAAACCTAGGATAAGTTAAACATGAATCACAGGCACATTATTGCTGAAGACAGATCTTATAAATTGGCTCAGCAGTCTTCAAGTGATCTTCAAGTAACAGAAACAGCTGCAGCAACTGTATAATTGTCAATTCTGATCTCCTGGATCTAGCCTCTATCTTCATCATCTTGCCTGTACAACACCACTGGGATCATCAGCTGATCTTTGATAGTTCTATCAGATTTCAAACTGGAAATCTCTCATGCCCACTCTCCCGCTGCAAGTTCAACAGTAAGTTTGGGGTGAGATGAATTCAGTGGGAGACCCAAAATGCGTTTAACGCTGGCATAAATTTCCCACAGGAATCCTACCGGTGACTGACATGAAGCTGATTTCCTGCTAATGGAATGCAGATGAAGGTCCCCATCTCTTCCCGTGGCCAATTTTGCCACAAATCCAGCGGGAAAGTGTGCCGGCCTACAACATGCTTGGATCAACGTGGCCTGTAGAAGTCAGAACTGACCTGAGAGAGTTGTGAAAGTTTGGGATAGAGGCACCTGATGAACCTGGATCCTGGGGTGGGAAAACAAATATTAGCTGGATCTTCTGCATGAGGTGTCATTGGTGTGTTCCATCTTCCAGCCACGGTGTGTTCTTTTTCAGGAGATCCATCTACTTTCTTCAAGAGGTCCACCTTCTTCCACAGTGGGCCAGTGATGGTGGGCAACTTTTAAATATGGCACCCAGATATGATGGCGAGATTCACGCAATCAAGCCTTGGAATATGCCGCAAAACCCGCAGATGCATAATTGATGAGGTCAGGATTGGAAGATATAGCATAGTTTCTCCTTGACATCTGCAGCTGGAGGCTGCCCCTCCTGACCTCTGCCGTGGGACATGAATTCAGATGGGAGAATTCCAGCAGTCTTTCAGAAGTTTTGGTTTCCAATCTCTGAGTCAGACTGAGTTTCCTGGAAATTGGAAGGGTCAGTTTCCTTTCTCAGTTTCCCTTTTCAGTTCGGATCCAATTCAAAAATACAAGCTTTGAAACCACAGGTTCCAACACACACATTCTGGAATCTATATTTTTTGGAAAATAACTGTGAAAGAACATTACATACAGCAATCCTATCTCTACTCCTGGATGTCTTATTCACACAGACTCTGACGTTTGTAGTTTTGAAAATCCTCAAGTCGCAGCAACCATGTAAATTCTTATTAACATATCTATCATCCTGGTCATTAACGGCTGCAATTAGCCTGCAGACAGTCCATGGTTGTTTTATTAATACATTGTGTGACCCTGTGACCAGTCAAACACATCCATAGATAAAATTATTTCTGTATTGTGCAGATTGCTTCCAGTCGGCAGGCTGGGTTGAAGTTCTGTACAGTGAACGGTTTTTTGAATGGATAATTGCATTGATAAAAAAAAGTTATGTTATAGTGGGATTAATTATCGCATGAACATAAATGCCACGCTTTGATCAGTGATGTATGTCATGAACTACAGAACAGTTATCGATGTGTGCAAGTTTTAGCTTTGCCTGAAGCAACTACATGTCCGCTTACAGACACAACACCGGCACAGAGCGTTACCCCTGTGTTAGCGATGGCTGTCTGAAGACAGGGAATGATAAATTCCAGTGCTCGTTAAATTGCTATGCTGTAAATGGACCTGCTTACTGCAGGTTTATAGCTTTGATCTCATCTTGGTGATTTACAAACTGAGGTGATTTGTTTTGGATAATTAAACCAATCTTATTTGAGGTATGAATGCTAAGTAGGCTTGATTGATGCTTCTAGGCCGATTATAGGGGGGCTAACCATGCATGACACAAGGTTGGATCCATTGAATAGGTAGCTGAAAGTTAATGATGTGCTGTTTGAATTTCCTGAAAAATTTATTCAAGCAATTAAATAATTACGGTGTCATCAACTGAGAATGAAAAATTAGTTGAAGTGAACTGTGGAGTCTTTGGATACTGTTTTGGAAAAGATTTGATGTAGAAGACTGCAGTATTTAGGTTTGCAGTGATTAAGAATATTGCTCACTGATGAAAATTGTTATTGGTTTTTGAATATGTTCACTTGTCCCATAATAAAGCGATCAACATTTTATTTTGACAAGTCAACTGATTTTCCAAACATATGGCATTGCTTGTCGAGGAAAAGTGGAAATTGTGTATTGAATAGCTCAGAAATATTTGACTCGAGGAAGGTCCGTCCTAGGACTACATGATTCAGATGTTCCTTGGCTTGACACAATCTGACTAAACACCATCAAGCACTTTGTGTAGACTTTTTTTTCCTCACCTATTCATATGCATTAAACTCTTTCCCTTTCAAATTTGTATGTATAGCTACTGACTTTTATTTGTCGGTCTTTCTGCCTTGTCTTAATGACATTACTGTTACTAGAGAGGTGGTGCTCGACAGACTGGAGGAGCTGATTGTGGACAAGTCCCCAGGACCGGATGGAATGCATCCGAGGGTTCTGAAAGAAATGGCGGAGGTTATAGTGGATGCCTTGGTGGTTATTTTCCAGACGTCGCTGGATTCCGGGGAAGTGCCGGAAGATTGGAAAACGGCTAATGTTACGCCGTTGTTTAAGAAGGGTGCCAGGCAAAAGGCGGGGAATTATAGGCCGGTTAGTTTAACGTCTGTGGTAGGTAAAATGTTAGAATCCGTCATTAAGGAGGAAATTGCGAGGCATCTTGAAGGGAATTGCTTGATAGGGCGGACGCAACACGGTTTCATTAAAGGGAAGTCGTGTCTGACAAATTTACTGGAGTTCTATGAGGATGTGTCTAGGGCAGTGGATAGAGGAGAGCCGGTGGATGTGGTCTTTCTGGATTTTCAGAAGGCGTTTGACAAGGTACCTCACAAGAGGTTATTGCAGAAGGTCAGGGGACATGGAGTTGGGGGTAGGGTGTTAGCGTGGATAGAGGATTGGTTGTCAAATAGGAGGCAGAGAGTGGGGGTCAATGGGTGCTATTCGGATTAGCGGTTGGTGACTAGTCGGGTGCCCCAGGGGTCGGTGCTGGGGCCTCAGCTATTTACCATTTATATAGATGATCTGGAGGAGGGAACCGAGTGCAGGGTGTCGAAATTTGCTGATGACACCAAGATTGGGGGAAAGGCAAATTGTGCGGAGGGTGTGGAGAGTCTGCAGAAGGATCTAGATAGGCTGGGCGAATGGGCCAGGAAATGGCAAATGGAATTTAATGTTGGCAAGTGTGAGGTGGTCCACTTTGGTAGGAAGAATGGTAGGAAGGACTATTACTTACGTGGCGAAAAACTGCAGCAGGCGACGGTGCAGAGGGACCTCGGGGTCCTTGTGCATGAGTCGCAAAAACCCAGCTTGCAGGTGCAGCAGGTGGTCAGGAAGGCGAATGGGATGCTGGCCTTCATAGCGAGGGGGATTGAATATAAAAGTAGGGAGGTCTTGCTGCAGCTGTATAGGGCATTGGTGAGGCCGCAGCTGGAGTACTGTGTGCAGTTTTGGGCGCCGCACCTGCGCAAGGATATTTTGGCCCTGGAGGGAGTGCAGAGGAGGTTTACTAGGCTGATACCGGAGTTGAGGGGATTGAGCTATGAGGAGAGGCTGAATAAACTAGGCTTGTACTCGTTAGAGTTTAGAAGAATGAGGGGAGATCTCATTGAGACGTATAAGATGATGAATGGGATGGATAGGATAGAGGTGGAGAGACTCTTCCCGCTCAAAAAAGACAGTAGGACTAGGGGGCACAGCCTCAAGATAAAGGGGAGGCGGTTTAGAACGGAGTTGAGGAGGAACTTCTTCACTCAAAGGGTAGTGAATCTCTGGAATTCTCTGCCCGTTGAAGTGGTGGAGGCTGCCTCGCTAAATATTTTTAAGAAGCGGGTTGATGGGTTCTTGATAAGAGAGGGGATTAAGGGTTATGGGGAGAGGGCCGGAAAGTGGAACTGAGCCACAACAGATCAGCCATGATCTTATTGAATGGCGGGGCAGGCTCGAAGGGCTAGATGGCCTACTCCTGCTCCTATTTCTTATGTTCTTATGTTCTTATGTACTACGAGCTGTTACAGCCCTTGAGCTCCATCTGTGATTTGTTTCAGTATTTTGTTCTCTATAGAGTTTGGCTCAGTCATAAATCCTAAAATTCAAGCCTTCTTGTTCCAGTGGCACTCTGAGTGTGAGAGGGGTGAGTGGGATAGATATATTGTCTCTTTTTAACCACGATAATATGCCATTTTTTTAAAATCTCAGAACATTCCGCTTCCATCAATCTGGAATGACAGAAAATGACAAGAACGTATGCTATCGCCATTCAAACATATTTCATAATGGAAATAAAATGAACTCAAAACTTCAAGATGAGAGGTTTTATTGGGCCATGAAGCATCCCCCTTCCTAATGAAAATCTGAAGCTCCTGTTGATTAATTGCAGTTCAATACACCAAAATATTTGATATATTTTTGGCAACATCCATTGCTTTACCCTCATCAAGAAATGTGGACGGAATGCAATCCTTAAAACATTGTTTGAAAAACTCCACATAATCAAAATGGAATTCAATTTATTCATTGGACTTAACTGCAATGATGTATAATCATGTAATTTGATCCCGAAAACAATGGTAAATTCTTATATAAGAAACAAAACTTAACTTATTCTGACACCACAAATTAGTGGTTTTGCTTATACTTCACAGAGAGGGTCGGTTAGCTCAGTTGGCTGGACGATTGGTTTGTGATGCCAACAGTGCAGGTTCAATTCCCGGACAGGCTGAGGTATTCGTGCAAGCCCATCATCTCAACATAGCCACCTTCTCAACATGGCCGCTCACCTGGGGTATGATGGTCCTCAGGTTTAATCACCATCACCCTTGAGTCATCCGGGACTTTGGCAGGTTTAATTTTGCTTCACATATGCTGTGATTTTTGTGTTAACGTAACCTAAATGCTGCATCGATGCAGCAGATGAAGTGGTGAACAAAGTTGCTAATCTAAAGGTGCATTCAGTTCTGGAAATAGTGTGAGACAATTGCCAGGAGAATTAAATTGGCAGGACATTTACAAGGGGTTATGAATGTAGCCCAGACCATCACGCAAATCAGCCTCCCATCCATTGACTTTGTCGACACTTCCTGTTGCTTCGGAAAAGCAGCCAGCATTATTAAGGACCCTACGCACCCCGAACGTTCTCTCTTCCACCTTCCTTTGTCGGAGAAAAAATACTAAAATCTGAGGTTATATACTGACCGACTCAAGAACAGCTTCTTCTCTGCTGTCATCAGACTTTTGAATGGACCTACCTCGCACTAAGTTGATCTTTTTCTACACCCTAGCAATGACTGTAACATTACATTCTCCACTCTCTTCTATCCTTCTCTATGAACAGTATACTTTGTCTGTGTAGCATGCAAGAAACAATACTTTTCACTGTATGCTAATACATGTGACAATAATAAATCAAATCAAATAAATAGTTCAAACTTTGACCTGTTCCCTTGGGTCACGTTGGTTTCCTCCAACTGAATTGGCTGTTGGCCACATAATTCTCGTTAGATTCCAGCAGACTAAGTCTTAAAAGTAGCTTGTGGTCTCATGTTAGTAAGTCTTCTGTTCACTACATGAAACCACCCCCACCCATCACCACCACCTCTGTGATCTCTCGCATCAAAGTAAAATCAGAGAATCTGAACCATTACATATTAGAAAGCTGTAATCAGGGTAATTCACATTTTGAGTTTAAAAGCCAGAAGTCTTTCAAAGGAAAGAGCAGGTAAAATTGAGAAGAGGTTGTGTCATCTCAACGTCCTAAGTTCTGGAATTCCTTTCCTGAACCACACTGGGCAGAATTTCCTGGCCACGCTCGCCCCAAGACCAGAGAATCTCGTATGAGTGCAGTGGACCTTTGCACAGTCTGTGCCCCACACACTATGATTCCTGTGGCAGACGTGATGGGAAAATTCCTCCCTTAATCTATCTCATTTCTTCTTTCAGTCCATCCTTGACCAAGCTTCCAGTTACCTATCCTAATGCCTCTCTATGTAATTCAGTGTTAAACTTTGTTGATTATATTCATATGAAACATTTTAGTACAGTAAAGGTTTCTTGTTGTCTTGAAAAAAATAATTTGAACTTAGCGAGTATCATTTGTGAGCTATTGTGAAGGAGTTTGAGCTGGATAGAATGCAATGCAGTTGGCCACACAAGGTTCTTCGAGTTTTAAGTAAAACAAGAAGAAAAGCCAAATATCACTTTATGGCACTTTGATTTTTAAACAATTATTCTTGACTTTTCCTCACAAATTCGTCAGCTAGCTGATGTAGCTTTTACAGAAATAAATTGTTAAAAATGTTGTAGAATGATAGGAATCTGTTGCTGCAATTTATTTAGTAATCATAGCACGCGCCACACAATTGTAATTCTCAGTTTCATGTTTCAGTTCATTTCAGTGAGATGAACTGAAACTGATTTTCATAATAAGTGAAAGCTGATACAGAATAAAGCAAGCCTGAAAAAATATAAAGCTATTCTGGAATTGGAGATTACCTCAGAATAAATCCATTTTTATAAGATCTTTAAGGTTTTTGTTGCCTAAATCTGAATAAATTAATGATTAAGCAGCTGTGGACCATAGTGTATCCTTACCCCGGTCCTCCAAATCTGATCTGCCTGCCCCACCACTGCCAACCACCCCCCCCCAACCGACCCAACTATCCACTCTACCAGCCGACCACTCCACTTGCCTTACCCATTCAGCTGCCACCCCATTCGCCAACATTCAAACTGGTTGTTTTAAACTTACTGTATATGACAGCCATTGCATTAAAATGGGAGAGGGGGGAATATACCCTGTCCTCCTTCGAAGCTATTCTGCTTTGAAGGAGTTCCCATATGGAACTTGGCATGTCTGTGCAAGCTGGACATGGATGGTTCCAGAAGAAATGAGCAGAGTTGGGGGAACTTTTGTTGCTACTCCTGGGAAGATCTGGGCTTCAGTGCTGCTGAATACTTCTCTAGTTTTCATTTCCTTGAAGAACAAATGGCAACTTGAACCATGAACAGGCCAACAACTGTAACATGTGCCCATCTTTGTGCCTACCCCCGAAGCAAAACAATTTTTTCTGACCTTCAAAATTTATAGAGATATTTTGTCTGCACGTATTAACAATTTGAGAAGCTCTTGATTGTTCTGCGGCTATCAACACTGATTGTGGGAGCCCATTCCCTGTGTCAATCTAATATTGAAACTATGTTTAAAAAAAGAATATAGTAACATTGGAGGAAGTCCAAAGGAGATTCACCAGGCTAATTCCTGGGATGAGAAGTTTACCTCGCAAGAGAGGTTAAATAGTCCTTGGAGTTTAGAAGAATGAGGGATGACCTTATTCAAATATTTAAGATCCTTAGGGGGCTTGACAGAGTAGATGGTGAGATGTTTTCACTGCTGGAAGAGCCTCGAACAAAGTTTAAAGTTTTTTTTATTAGTCACAAGTAGGCTTGCATTAACACTGCAATTAAGTTACTGTGAAAATTCCCTATATGCCACACTCCGGTGCCTGTTTGGGTACCCAGAGGGAGAATTTTAGCATGGTCAATCCACCTAACCTACACATCTTTGGATTGTGGGAGGAAACCAGAGCACCCAGAGGAAACCACTCAGATGCGGGGAGAATGTGCAAACTCCACACGGACAGTGACCCGAGCCTGGAAGGAACCCAGGTCGCTGGTGCTGTGAGGCAGCAGTGCTAACAACTGTGCCACCATGAGAGTCATAGCTACAAGATAAAGGGCCGGTCATTGAAAACTGAGGTGCGTAGACATTTCTTCTTGCAGAATGTCCAGCATACTCTGCCCCAAAGGGTGATGGAGGCTGGATCATTACAAATATTCAAAGTGGAGGCGGATAAATATTTGATAAATTGAGGAATCGAGGGCTAAAAATGGCACAGAACAGACGTTGAGGTCAGCATAGACTAACCATGATTGTATTGAATGGTGGGGCAGGCTTGAAGGGCCCGGTGACCTACTCCTGCTTCTATTTCTTGTGTTCCTGTCTAGAGGTAAAGTGTGTATGCAACAGAATCTTTAACACAATCACCTTCACAGTATTTGGCTAGATTCATATATGCTGAGTTGTACAAGCAGTGAAAAGAAACATTGGCAGATCTTCACATTTTTCCTTGTTTAAACCACTAATTGCACATATGTGTGATAAACAATGTGTTAAACATGCCTTTGGATTTGCTGGTCCCTGATCACCTCTGCATTTCACTCGCTTGTGGTTAATTATTGCAAGTTCTCCTTTCCGGTATTTTCTTTCACAAAGATCTCAGCTATCACTGGGTACGCTGCAGAATGCAGATTAGGAACTCCAGGACTGACTGCAGGGCAATGGATCGACAAACCCAAGGGATACTCGGATTACCTCCTTCAGCATTAACAGGGCAAATTAACAGCCAGTCATTTGGTATATCTGAGCCAGGCACGATGTGGGGATCTATGAATAGTATTGGAGGTTCCAGCAGTGAGTGTTGATAATTTAGTGTTAATTAAAAGCCACAGTAAGGCATCTTGCCAGGACTTTGTTGACGCAATGACAGAGTGGTCTATTCCACTGTAATATTGGTAGCAGAAGCAATTTCTGCCAAAGAAAATCTTGTCATGACTGTGTTAGCTGTTTCTGATTATTTAGCTTCACCAATTTGTATATTTTCTGCCAGATGGCTTGACACTGAGTAAAAACTTTTTTACTCAGAGGGTGGTGACTGGCTGGAATGCAGAGCCTGGGAGGGTGATGGAGGCGGGATGCCTCACATCATTAAAAAGAACCTGGGTGAGTACTTGGCATGCCATAACGTTCAAGGCTATGAGCCAAGTGCTGGCAAGTGGGATTAGGTGGGCAGGTCAGGGCATTTCATGCATTGGTGCAGACTTGATAGGCTGAAGGGCCTCTTCTGCACCTTGGTATCCTATCGTTCTATTTTTGTACTAATTTACACAGCTTGATCAAACTTAAAAAGAAAGCTCATCAAGTTGCACAGACTTTACATGTGTTTATTCTTCCACTTCTAGTTCCTCACTGTTTCTGATTGTTATGTTCTCTTGGTGCTCTTTTCTACTTTTTATTTGCTCAAGGGAATTTGATCATTGCTGACAAGGCCAGCAATTTTTTTCCCCAATTGCTCTTGAACTGAATGGCTTGGTAGGCCATTTCAGAGGGCTCTTAAGTGTCATCTGAAGTCATGTGTAGGCCAGGTTAAAGTCCAACAGGTTATTTGGTAGCACGTGCTTTTGGAGTGCTGCTTCTTCATCAAGTGAGTCACCTGATGAAGAAGCAGCATTCCGAAAGCTCGTGCTACCAAATAAACCTGTTGGACTTTAACTTGGTGTTGTGAGACTTGTTACTGCATCCACCCCAGTCCAATGCTGGCATCACCATATCATGTGTGAGCCAGACCAGGTAAGGATGGCCAATTTAGCAAACTTCACCATTACTAAGACTAGCTTTCAATTCTAGACTTTGTCAATTGCATTTAAATTCTGCCAGCTGCCATGGTGAGATTTGAACCCTTGTTCCAGTGCTGGGTGTGTAGAATACTCGGCCAGTGACTTTGCCACAATGCACTTAAGGAGCATAGACGTCTTGTTTCTCCTTGGGATCCTCCTCCAAACTTTATGCCTAAATGTGATAAGGTAAACATTGAGTGAGGATGTTGATATAATCCTCATTCATGTTCTTGCCACCCCCTATTCCAATGGCTTTCTACTAGCAATTAGACTCTGTGAACTTCAGCTCACGTGAAATTCTGCTACCTCTGTCCTATCCTGCTTTTGTTGCCATTTTCCCATCATATATTGTCACTAAGTTCATCAGCGCCTTAATTTTTAAATTCTAATCATTGGGGTTAAATCTTTCCATGTCCTCATTTCTCCCTAGGGCTGCATCCTCTTCCTGTTTATTGTTTGAGCTATATGTTATAGTCTAGTAATCGTTTACTCACTTGACACACTTGAAAAACTGTTTGCCTTACTATCATCAGAGGGTGTAAAACTGGGGGATAGGCTGAAAAAGAATCAGCAAAGGAAAAATCTATGAAGCCTGTAATTTTAATCCTGATCTTTAACTAGCATAACCAACCTTGGTATCGCATTCTCAGGCTTTAGAGTTTGATTGGAAAATTCCACAACCACGCAGCATACAAGAAGAGTTAAGCCTGAGGAGAGGGGGAAAAAATCAGAATTGAATGGAAAAAAGGTGAAAGAATGAAAAATAAGAGAAAGGGAGGATGGAGTTAGACAGATGGCTTTGTAGAAGCCACTTAGTCATTCCCTGTGGACCTGGTGACAGGAGTTGCTTGTTGTTTTTAAGAGTTTCTGTTTTTACTGTGAGTCAATACCTGAGGTATAGAATTTATGACTGAAAATTTCAAGTTTGGTCTTTTATGTAATGTTGATGCTTCTGGTTTGGCCTCTGCATGTAATCAGTACGGTTCTTGTATTTTGGTGAGGCAAATTATTTTGTCACAGTGGATTTCATAGAACTTTGTATCACAGTATTCACCTATACTTTAAAAAAAATTATTGAAAGCTGGATTTCTGTGACACCACAAGATTTTATACACTCCTGATGGGGTTATATGTGTAAAAGGTTGCTATTTTTAAGTAAGAGAAAATTCTCCCTAAACCTTGTTGTATATTTTATAACTGTTGTTTCCCGTGCCATTTTGTTTGTGATTGTCTCATGCGATGTGGGCATTGGCTAAGCCTGTATTTATTGATCATCCCTAATTGCCCTTGGGAAGGTGGTGGTGAGCCACCATCTTGAAACATTGCAGTCCGTGCAATGTATATGCACCCCCAGCGTAAAGTTGTCCTGTAAAGTCGACCTATAAAAGATAGTTAAAATGACTAGAGCTCCAACAGCATTCCCCACCTACAAAGAAACCATTTGTGATGCTTAACTGTTGTCTCGGCTGAAGTCGAAGGGTGAAAATTTCCGGTCATGTTTGCCCCAAAGCTGGAAAATCCTGCCCAAAGTCAACGGATCTTTGCATGGTCCATGTCTGGAATTTTCCTGTCCTGCCCACCATGGGAATCATAGCAGGCGAGATGGGAAAATTCCATCTCAAATGTTTGTAAGCAGTTTGGAAATGCCATCATCAGACAGAGAAGTAGTTTCCAATCATACGAGCGTTCAAATATTTTTAATTGGCTTTGGCGTTTAGAACCTGTGAAATGATTTGTTACCCTGACTGACACCATGGCTGAGTTATGCAGCTTGTGTGCACAAGTATGAAGTACTGCGCAAGCAAGCTGTCTGGTAGATCTGCAGGTGCTGTTGGCCAAAGGCAAAGTGATTCATCACCAGGTTTTTGCGGCCGTACCCTACACCTCTCACTTTGAATTCCGTCTCAGTCAGGGCAGTTAAGCTCCAGACCCTGTAATTTGTTTTACAAAGGAGAGGTCACACAGCTCAATTTACACAAGGTAAATTTGGTCTGGTGGTATCGGCATAGAATGGTAACAGGTGTACTTAGATCAGATGATTTTTGTAGCATTATCATCGGCAGTTACCAACATGCCTCAATGCCACAACTCTCCAGAGCTTCACTGTAATCATGAAGTGCATTTGGATAAATCAGATGCATCTCACCAAATCTAGTACATCATAATTTGCTAAATCTGTTGACTGCACGTTGTAATGTGACATTCATGCAGCTAGACTGAACAATTGTTGGAGTATCTAATTGACAGAGTTGCTGTGCAGTGAACTACATAGGCCCAGTGTTACAGACCTCTGCTACGTCCTGATCTTTGCCTGCGGAACGTTTTGATCATGGTCTTGCAGGATTCTGTCACTCAGCGGTTCTGACAGGAGTTTTATCAGTATATGAAGAGTAAGCTTCATTTGAACCAGCCAATACCAAAAACCTTGACAATCAGAAAATGTTTTAAAAATAATTTCAAGTATACAATTATGTAAGACCCATAATTTCAGGTCTCCTGTTTCTGTTACAAAATGGTATTTCTGTTGTATTTCCTCCTTTGTGTCTTCCTACATTCACATAGCAGAAATGAAAATAAATTGCATCTCACTAATCTTAATATAGCAAAAGTCGAGCATAAAATTGCCTTTAAATATTATAGTTTTAGATCTCAGGCCTGACTGACATTTAGGTTTTTTTTTGCTTTTGCTGACACTGTGCAGAAACCCATTGCTATCGGTAGAACGTTTCTAAAAACTGAGTAAAGACAGGGGGAAAATTCATGACCCCTTTCACCACATGTGGGAAGCCTGATCGCCTGCTGAATGGGACATTGGGCCTAAAATGGGATTTCCACCAGGCAGGAATGCATTTGTAATTCACCCAGCCTGCACTGCCGGCCCAGATCGGAACCCAATAATTATGTAATGCCCCTGATTGTAATCTCATTAACTGGCTAGGTAACCCATTCAGTGACCTCCCTCTATTCACCGAGGGATGAGTGAACTTCCCAGTTGGAACTGCATCAGTGGGCTCTGGCATTGGTCATGACCAACCTGGACCTGGAGTGTTGTGACCACAAGCAACTGCAGGCAACTCCAAAGCAGTTATGTGCATTTCAGTTCCACTTTTGTATCAACATTGCAGTTAGGAATAATGGGACATGTACTTGAGGTGCATTTAAGCATGAGGGGAAGGTGAATAAACACAAGTGACTGCATGCTGAGTACAAACCATTAAGTTGTCAATCAAATTCAAGTTAAAACGACTGAACTAATATTGAATGTGTCCAAGGTTTTTGGAGGGTTTGAAGGTCTTTCAAAGGCCCCAGCTTTCTATGAAGGCTCAAAGACTTGAAATAAATGCTGTGTTTAAAAAATGGGGCTGACTGAACAGCTGTGGAGAAGGGAATTCACCCCCTCATGAAAGTGAATGACTTCTGTCAGTCAGAAGACTGAAATGGATCTTCCCTACAACTTTTGAGAAAAAGAGGAACCCCTTCTGCTGAACGGAGTGCTGTAGTGATTTGGAAGCTTTCCAGCTGTTTCGATGCATGGAGTTAAAGCGACCAGGTAACTTCAAAGGTTTTAGAGAACAGAGACAACAATGAGTGTTTTACCCCAGGATGGTGTCTGAATTCACCATCCTGAAACTAAACAACAGCTCTCCTGAGGCTAGAAGGGGCAGTACAGCAATGAGACACCCATCTGGGGAAAGTGACAATGAGGGCAGATGGCACTGGACCTATTTCCTTGACCCTCTCAGGGTCCATGTTGCTAGGCCAAGATGTTAGTGCCTGGGTGCCAGCGGGAAGTTTACTGTTGGCATTGCCAAAGGGTAGGGCTTGAAAGGGGAGTGGTGAAAGGGGGTGGGGGAGAGGGGGCTGAGGGAAGAGGGGCTCTGAGAGGTGAGGGAACACTGATGGGGGAAGGAGGCTGAGGGGTAGGTGAGATTGAACCATAGAATTTACAGTGCAGAAGGAGGCCATTTGGCTCATCGAGCCTGCACCGACAACAATCCTGCTTGGGTCCTATTCCCTTAACCTCACATATATTTAACCTCTTAATTGCCATCACACTAAGGGGCAATTTAGCATGGCCAATCCAAAAACTTGCATATCTTTGGGGTGTGTGAGGAAACTGGAGCACCCAAAGGAAATCCATGCAGGCACTGGAAGAATGTGCAAACTCCACACTGACAGTGACCCAAGGCCAGAATTGAATCAAGGTCTCTGGTGCTGTGAGACAGCAGTGCTAACCACTGTGCCACCATGTCACATGGGAGGGGAGGGTCCTGGGGGGGGGGGGGGGGGGGGTTATGGGTCAAGTTGCCCTCATGCCTGCTTGGGTTTGGGAGTTGGGGGGGAGATAGTGACCCATCACTTTAGTGGTGGGGGAAGATGCCCCTCTTTGTTGAGGGGTTGGTGGTGCTCTCCTGGTCGGAGGGGGTGTGGTGGGGAGGGGGGAGCGGTGGCAAAGGGAGGGTCACCTTTTGGGACCTGCCTGTGAATGCAGACATTGGGGCACCCTTTAAAAACAGTGCCCCAATCTCAGGAAAGCCAGCCTGACTGGGTGAATCCTGCCTGATGGGCACTGGCAGTGCCAGTGGGAAACACTTTGGTTTTCCCGCTGGTGAATGCAGTTAGAGCTGATTTGGGTGAATTGTACCCTTGGGACCATTTTGAGTGAGAAAACTGGTGTGAGAGCGAATAGATTCTGACCTTTCCACCTCTGCTTATTCTTTAAAATGAAGTAATTCAAAACACCTTCTGGTTTGGGGCAGGTGGTTAAAGTAAATCAGTGCAGTTTGAAAGATTTTCCTCCTGTCTGTAACACTAAAGTGAGCAGATGTACCAGTCTGTGATGGGTTGACTGATTGTGGTAGAAGTTGCTAGATTGCATATGTCACTTGATGGGATGAGTAAGTAATGGAAAATCATTGGGGACATCCAGCAAAGATTTTAACAAACTTAAGAGCAAAAAGTACAAAAGGCGGATAACAATACTCATCATTTTTCAGCGTTTATAGTTGCATAGCTTTTCTTGATTATCTGTTAATATCCCTGTTTTTCTCCACCTGATAATTTATCACAATGAAGTGAGGATTTAACTAAAATCAAAACAGAAAGCACTGGAAATACTCAGCAGGTCTGGCAGCATCTGTGAAGGGAGAAACACAGTTAACGTGTTGGGTGCGATTTTGTGCCTGCGTTCGTCGAAGGCATCAACGATTACGAGGTCACATAATCTCATGAGAATCAGTAAACTGGGTTCTTGCAGGCAAGATCTTATTCCCGATTTTCTCTGCCTTTCACTGGTGATGTAACAAAGCCTCCTCTAAATGCATTTTAATAAATTTTAATGTTTAATACTGGGCCTCCCGCCACACACTTCCATTCGCTCCCCCCCACCCCACCAATATTGAATATTGAAACCCCACCAACATCACATTGAGGTTTACAACAGTTTTATAAAAACAGGACTCAGCTGTGGGGAACCTGCCAAGGACATTAATGTAAGTATATCCCAGTGGAGGGGGAGGGACATGTCCCTGGCAGTGCCCACCTGACAGTGCTAACCTGTGCCAGGGCAGTGTCGGGGTGAGCCTTCTGGGGAGCACCATTGAGGGAGTTCCCGTTGTGTGGTGACGGGGGGTGGGGTAGGTAGCAAAGTGCTAATGCATTTGAAGGTGGGGGCTTGCCAGTGCAATGGGGGTGGCGACTTGCCAATGAGGGGAGAGTACTGTTGAAATGTATTTGGGGGTTTGATGGGAGAGCCCCCAATACCTTTGTGATTGTGGGGGAGGGTATGGCCCAATGCCGATAAATGGGCTTCTGTGTCTGTGGGAATAGCTTCAACAGTGATTAAGGCAGCCTTTAAAGATGGCAGCCTGATCTGTGTGGAGCTGGCCTTGTCAGCTCTATCAGGCCCCAGCCTGCCAGACTCATAGTGTAAACAATACCAGAGTTTTTTCTGCTCGAGTGACGGAAGATCTGATTGTAAATTCATCAGTAAATCTAGAGAGAGACTTGCTGGTTTTCAATCAGCACTTGTCTGACAGATTATGGGAACATTTCATCCGTTGGGTCAGTAATGACCTTTTTATCAGAGTTCCTAACTCTGTCGAACTCTCCAGGTGATGCACATTCTGTTTTTATTTCCGATTTCCAACGCCTCACGTGCTTTGCCCTTACGTTTTAATTAATCTGCTGATCCTCTTGCCTGTGTTCTGCTTGCATTAGCAGGGCTGGTGATTAAAACATAATTATTCTCAGCTTCTTTTAATAGAAATTATTGCAAACGCTCAAGATATTTCAATCGTCTCCACAATGCCTTCATTTAATATTCCCACTGGCTTTCTGCAGCTACAACTGAAGGGAAGAACAACTTATATTTACATAGAGAGGCCCCAAAACTCTTTGCAGCAAATTGAAGTACAGTCACTGTTGTAATAAAGAAAATACTGCAGCCAAAATAGGCATGAGCAAAATGCCACAAAGTAGAATATGATATGTCACAGTAGTTAGCTCTGCTGTCTCCCAGCGCCAGGGACCCGGCTTTGATTCCCGCCTTGGGTCACTGTCTGTGTGGAGTTTGCACATTCTCCCCGTGTCTGCATGGGTTTCCTCTGGATTCTCCGGTTTCCTCCCACAGTTTGAAAGATGTGCTGGTTCGGTGCACTGACCAAACAGGCGCTGGAATTTCACAGTAACTTCATTGTAGTGTTAATGTAAACCTTACTTGAGACGAATGAATACAGTTTAACTTTAGAAGGCTGTTTTTGTAGTCATGGGGTCAAGGCCGAGGGGTAAATATTAACATGGCGGAAACAATCACCAGAAAGGACTCCACTGTTCCTCTTCAGATTAGTGTTATGGGGTTGATAGGATGTATACTGTGTGTTTCTTTGGGATTTTGATGTTAATCCAGCCCAAAATTATTGGATTGGACTGAAATGAGTTTGAAAACAACCGGTGCAGGTTAAGAGAACAATACTTCCCGTTCTTTGACATCAGTTGGGATCAAATCCGTGCACATGCTGAGAACATGAGTGATTTGGGAAGTACTTCATTAGGAGATGATCCTCGCCTAAAACAGATTGTTGGGTGAGGTTAAGGCTCACTGTGTGATGGACCATGATGTGGGCTACTCGGTCATCAAACAGGAGTGGCAAGATTTCCTCTTTCTAACACTTGCAACACTGACAAGCAACAAGTTATAAAGAATTTTTTAAAAATAATCACTGCTTCACTGAAGTCCTGAGGTCAATCTCTTCCCCAACCAGATCCCTCACTCTCCCAACCTCCTCCAGCTGCCTTGATGGACCCTGCCTCTTCAGGCTGGCAGCAGCAGCTGGGTACAGTAAGATGGGTTGTTTACCTGCTTTCCGCCCCCCCGGGAGTCCATGGCACTTGGTCTCTGCTAGTCAGGTCCAGATTGATTGTGCTTCCCACTGGAGCAGCAGGAGCGTAACAGGTGGCCTGGAGCACCCGGCCTCAAACCTAGTGATTATACTTAAAGGTATTAAAATCACTAGTGATGAGGTTCTCACCCGCCCTGGGGCCAGGAAACCCACAATAGGTTGAATGCCCGGAGAGAATCCCGATTTGTCCCTCTCGCCTGATTGAATTAACAAATGGAATTCTTGGCTGGGGTTAGTGGCCCTGGAGAATTGCCTCCCCAAAAAAATAGTTTCTCACGTAATAAAAAAGTCAACGTTTAATGTATATGTTGTATACATTTGGTTCCAGAGTTTAACAGGCTGTTTGATATAAGTTCCTAAAAGAGCTAGAAATCACGTCATATTAATCTTCTTCACAGGGCCCACTTTCATCAGCAACTTATTTCCATAAAGGTATCCAAACACCCTTCTGCAGCAACAACCCTGAGAGGCTATTCACACAAAACTGTCACAAGATGCAATTGCAGCAAACAGAAAAGGAAAGGCAATTTCTCAAGTGGCAGCTCCTAATAGAACAGTAGAAACCTCCCCCAAATAAGAAACCAGGGCCACAATCCCAGTCCTCATGCATGCTTTAGAATAAATTCATTTTGGTTTAAAATTCAGCAAACTGAAATATAATTATTCAAATCACTTCTCAATTTTTTTTTAGCATGGATAGTCCTAAAACGTGTGTCAACTCAGTTAACAAAGTTCACAGATGACATGGCAGTTTATTGGCTTAAATTAAGAAGTTTGTAGCAGTTTTCCTTCGAGCTTGAGCTTGAGAGTTGTTTGCTTGCTCTGTAATACATTAGTGATGATAAAGCTTGATGTGGCCAACACTTTCTCTGCATGTTTCCAATCAATGGAAATCAGTTAATGGAATTCATTGCGCTGACTTCATTTGCACAAGGCACAACAGATGATTGATGCTATGCCACACCACAGGCATAATCACTTCAAATGCAAGGTGACTTTATTTGAATATGACAACAACTATAACTAAAGCTGAAAAAAAATGCAATCTTTTGTTTGTGGGAATTTGACAGTGCAGAACCCAATTTCTGAAGACTTCTGCCACTTGAATAAAAACAAGCCTTCATTCCAAACGCTTACTTCAGATTCTTGGCTGCATCTCGTCGTTGTCATTTTTAAATGATAGGAAGTTAATGTTCAGTTACTATCGGTTGAAAAGGTGCTGATGTTAATATTGTCTCTCTCAGTAAGTTACAGTAAATACTGCATTCCTTTTATTAGGCTAGCCAATCCCACTCTCCTCTCATTTTTAAATGATTCCTATACAGGTTAATACATATGTCAATAGCAACCATCCACGTGGTAGTCAGTGCTGTATGGACAATGGGCTCAATTTGTCCTTGTTTGCTAATAAAAATTTGAATCACTCTGGCCACACCTTGCAGTGGTGTCCTTCCAACCTCCTGTTGCTGCTCAGAAGGACTGAACTTATTTATACTTGCGTGGAAATTCTTGGAAGTATAGAATTTTGAATAAACTGTCACAGCTTTTATTTTCTTGGGTGAACAGTAGAAGATAAGAATCAGGATAAAGGCAAGGAGACTGACCATGTCAGGTGGGAGTGCAGGCTCATGGAAGAGTGTGCCAGTGTGAACCAAGGGAGAAGTGCTACAGTGTGGCAACATGAAGTAGGACTTGAACTGAAGAAATGGGATGAAGATGCCAGTGGTATTGGAGAAGAAGGGCAAATGCTAGTCTGTAGTGGCGAGGATGAACAAGTGCCAGTGGGTATCGGAGAGAAAGGACAAGTGCTAGTGTGTGGTGATGAGGATGAACAAGTGCCAGCAGGTATTGGAGTGGAAGTGGGAGAAAGAGCAGTTCTTTTATTTCCAGATTTAATTTTCTTTTCTTATTTGTTCCCGGAATGTGAATAATGCTGGCAAAATTACTTTAGTTATTCATCTTTTATTGTTGCCCTGGTAATCTCATGGCAAGCCCTTTCTTTATACAGATAGAGAGGATTGATGATGTTCTGATGGTCATGTTGAAGAGAGGTTGACTCTTCAATAGATCGTGCTGTTGATGCAATACGTTCTTTAACTAAGAAGCTCCTCAATTAAAGAAGGTATTGAATCAATGGCACGATCTATTGGCTCCATCATGGATGGTATGGCACAGCCCACGTCCGTGTAAGTCTCCATGGCTGTTTGCTGGAATTCCAGTGACAACCACCCAAAGCTGAGCAAAAAGTGCCTTGTCATAGGATTATAGCTTAGAATCATAGAACCCATAGTGCAGAAAAAGGCCATTTGACCCATCAAGTTTGCACCAACAGAACATCTCTGACAGAATACCTTATCCAGGCCCTTTCTCCACCCATAAACCACACATTTCCCATGGCCAATCCACCTAACCTGCACATCTTCGGCCTGTAGAGAAAAATTAAGTACCTGGAGGGAACTCTCACACGTGAGGAAAACATGCAAACTCCACACAGACGGTCTTCTGAGGCCAGAATCGCACCCAAGTCCCTGATGCTGTGAGGCAGCAGTGCAAACCAATGTGCCACAATGCTGACATCATCGGGTTAGTTGGCCTCTCTCTGCTTCTACTCATTCTCGTTGTGCAGCCATAACCTGTTTGAACCTTGTGTGATTGAAGCATTCTAGGATATAATCCAGGTGAGTCAAATTCAAGGGGATTCGCCCATAAATTTGCGTTAAGCGAAGCTTTCTGATAGCTGAGGAGATTCCATTCCCACATGAATGCATCTCAATGTAACCTAGTATGCCTGCAAACATGGTCTGTTTCAAAGGCAACAGATTCAACAGCCAATGAAAACACAGATGAAGAGTAAATATCTGAACAAGTCTTTATTCAGTTTGATCACACCTTACCATGGCCTGACTTTGCAAAAGGCCGAGAGTTAGTTCAGGAAAACGCCGACATCTTTTTGTGCCGAGCGTGCTGTTTACAGAGGAGTGTGATCCAATCCGTCATGTTGTCAACGCAGTCAAACTTGTTTTCTGAGTTTTTATGCCACTGAGAAATTCTGAGCTCAACAGACCTTTCCATGGTCTGTCCCTCATCCACTACAATTTCTGTGACGAGTAGAATGGGAAAATTTGCCTCACTGTATTTGCATTGGCATGATCTATCAATTCCATCATGGACGGTATGGCATTGTCCACCTGTGTGTAAATCTCCATGGCTGTGTCTACTGGAATTTCCCAGAAGTGACAGTGTTTTGTGCCATTCAAGTTGGCACAGACACAGCAGTGACGTGCTCCCTGTGTCGCTGTCCTTCTCTCCAATTCATAACATTTTTTTAGCTTTCTCATAGGTTTTCCAGCAGAGTTTTTATGTCCTTTTACAGAGAAATCTCTGGCTTGTCCACCACTCCATAACCTCACGCCATTATGTTGCCTAATTGGATTGGATCTGATTGGATGACACAGATATATGACAATCTGAGACAAATTTAGCTAATCTGGATTTACCAAAGTGAAATTTCTGCTTATTGCAGGCAGCAATCTCTAGGATTCGCCATTCTGCTGACAGGTATGGTTGACAACTTTGACCTATGATAACCGGAATTTCGTATTATCTGAGTTTGACTCCTTGTGATTCGACTATGGCTGGAATTTTACAACACCAACCATCCCCACCCCCCACCACAGGAAATAGAGCAGCAGGTGTGGAGGGGATGCGGGAGGGTGGGCAGTTGTGGTGGTGGTAGGTAGGGATAGGTGGTGGAACATGGAAAGGTTCATTGACCTTGGGTGCGATATTTACGGTTTCAAGACGAGTGAGGCTGTAAAATCCCGCCCTAAATGTTCAAGTCCGGATGATGTGTGATTTGGAGGCGATGGTAATTGGTATTGGTCTTCACTGATTAGGTGCATTGGCCATGCTAAATTCTTCCTCAGTGTACCCAAACAGGTGCTGCAGTGTGGCGACTAGGGGATTTTAACAGTGATTTCATTACAGTGTTAATGTAAGCCTACTTGTGACACTAATCAGTACACTTAAAACTTGCTTTTCCCTTAGGCAGCAGAAGATAAAGTGCTGAGTGATATTGTCATAGTAAACAAAAGTTGTTGCAGTGCACCTTTTGACCATATTTGCTTTCATGTTGGGAAGAAGAGTACTCTTTAACTGTGACAAAGGTATACACTATGTTAAATAATGTATCAATATATATCCACAATATCACACAGTATCCCCGCAACAAACAGAGAAAGAAAATGCCATTTTTGTCATAATTTTATGTTGCAAAAGGGTATGCCTGTACTTTATTAGTAAGTTGTGAGAAGCCCACGTCTCTCTGCATTTTCAATTTAACTATTTATCAAAGGTATATTCTACACTGTTTTTGTGGGTGAAGTATTTTTGTGAATCAGCTGGTTAATCTCCATTTCGAGAGGCATGTACACTTTTTATTTGTAGGGTGACAGTTGTCAAATACACAGTAATCTTGTCAGAATAAGTGATTAGATTTGCTTCTATTTTTGTACAATGCGAGATATCGGTTGGAGTGTTTAGCTGAATTCTAACTTTCAATGCAAAAGGTCATTGGTTTAGATCTTCCACATTTAAAATATGTAAGATAAACAAGAGTAAATAAATGGCTGAGGAGATCCTGTCCACGCAGGATATACTGTAACTAAATCTGAGTCTCAGTTTGAATATGTCAGAGGTATCTGATCACTCATGTATAAGCAGACAAAGCTGATTTTTTGCTATCTACATGTAAGGTTTATAAGATACCAATACAGCTCACCGCTAAGCTGCCTTGCATTTTCATGTAGAATATTTAATATTTATGCCACAGGTTCGTTAACATATAACGGCACTATAATAGGAGAATAACAAACAAAGTCCTTTTATTTGAATCAACGGGAACAGAATCACTGTTAATACACAAGTTGAAAACATATTAGCAAGCCTCTTCTCATAAAGCATTGATATTGTGACAGATATTGAGGCAGAGCTTTTGTTTTAGCAGCGTTTTGTTGAAGGTTTAGGTTATGTGTGTGAGACATTAGTTCACGTCTTGAATTTCGAGCAGGCAGTGAGCAAGAGTTCTCTCTCTCTCTCTCCCTATATATATTTTTAATATATATAATACACTTTAATTTATGTATATGTAGATAATATATACAATATACTTTAAAGTTTACTTAATATTCTCACAAGAAGGTTCACATTAGTACTGCAATGAAGTTACTGTGAAAATTTCCTAGTTACCACACTCTGGCAACTGTTCAGGTACACTGAGGGAGAATTTAACATGGCCAATGTACCTAACCAGCACGTCTTTCAGACTGTGGGAGGAAACAAGAGCACCCAAAGGAAGCCCATGCAGACACAGGGAGACCGTGCAGACTCTGCACAGACAGTGACCAAAGCTGGGAATTGAACACAGGTCCTTGGCACTGTGAGGCAGCAGTGCTAACTACTGTGCCACAATGCCTCCCTGTGCCACCAGTATATGTAAAGCAGATATATATGTATTATATATATATATATAGCACTGCATCTAACTGTGTCTACCATTAATTACATTTGCCTTGACATACTTCAACTCAAAAAAGAGCCCACAAGGTTGTTGAAAGTGTGAATTGATAATGGGTAGTGAGAGGAACAGGATATCCTATACATCATCCTATTCACTCAGATATCTACTTAACCCGTGGGATTATAGGAGTGAGAAATAAACAGCAAAAGGATGAAGAAGGAAGTGTCAGTGCAAATGGTGAATTAAATGTCAAATCAGGTTTAGAAAGAGGAATAAATTATACAGTGTGCTAGATTCCCTGCCCCCAGTTAAAATACAAGGGGTGGGCAGTGGGGGGGACACTAAGGGGAA
Source organism: Carcharhinus amblyrhynchos (assembly GCF_965287045.1). NCBI lineage: Eukaryota > Metazoa > Chordata > Chondrichthyes > Carcharhiniformes > Carcharhinidae > Carcharhinus > Carcharhinus amblyrhynchos. Next base: position 57,074,843 of record NC_137333.1, read on the forward strand.
TACTGGCTACTCTGCAGCCATTCAATGGCCAAACAAGACTGGATGTGAGAATTCCCTCGTTTCTGGAACAAGCAGTCTTGATTTGAATAACAGCTGGTCATTCGGGACTGGCAGCTCTCCAGCATTTCAGTACAGATTAACATTTGGATTGGTGTCCTAGGGTTTCATCTGGCACCAAGCTGGAAAGCCCCAATAATAAAGGTTTGGGATGCCATGGGGGGAGGACAACTCAAGGAGATAAAAATTTGGCACTTCTGACAGGTCCAGGAATCCATTAAGGAGGGAGCCCACTCCCCACCTGCTATGCACTCAAACAGGCTGGCAGCTTGGCATGGGACTGTTCCACTGCCAGTTAAATCCCAGTGGTAGATGGATGAGGCCCTTAAATGGGCATTGATTTTCTACTTGAGGCTCTCAATGGGCTCACTGGTGGGTAGGCCAGTTGACACCCCCACCCCAGCTGCAGGTACGGTGGGAGCAGTGGTGAGTGGGTAGGAGATGAACCAGCTGACCACCTATGAGCACCATCTTTTTTCAAACCCACCAGCAGAGTCTTGTAAAGTCCAGCTAAAGGATTCAAAAGTTATTAAGATAAAAGGGCCATTTGGCCTGTCAAATCCATGCTAACTCTCTGGATTACTTTATCCAGTCAGTCCCATTCCCCTGCTCTATCCCCATAGCCATGCAAGTTTGCATCCAATTTCTTTCTGAAATTATTGATCATCTCTGCTTCCACTGCACTCTTGGGCATAATAAGTTCCAGAAATTATGGCTGGAATTCTCCAACCTCACCCATGGCTGGGATTCTCCGGTCTTGCAACAGTGCAAAGGAGTTTTCGCTGAGCATCAAATTCTCCATTCAGTGGTGGTATGGTATACGAGACTGGAGAATCCCACCCAATCACTCACTGCATAATAAAGTTGGAATATACTTGACCTGTACATGAACTATTTCTTCCTTTCCGATACCTATTGTTCTGTCGCAGTTTTACCTGTCAAACCTTAGCTCTTTTTAAAAAAAAACTACTTAAGCTGGTGATGACCGAGGTATGTTTACTGAGTAAATACAGCAAGTTCTGAAAAAGGAAAAATGGGGAGTCTAAGATGCAATGTCACGTTTGTTCAGTCAGTGGCAGAGCACTACAGCTTGGATAACAGCTTTGTTCACATCTACCGAGGTTGCTGCACCATTTACCTATCAATAATGGCCAGCATCATTAGCCTTGCCATCATTTTGACAGGAAATCTTGGCCTTAAGAGCTAATGGTTAACTTTACAGCAGGCCTTTGAGTTCATTCTCAGCATTTAAATACAGATTGAATTTACTTAAAGCAATTGTAACTGGTTCTGAAAGATGGAGGCTGGAATTCTCCAGTCTCTCACGCCCCACTACCACTGCCAGTGGGAACAGAGAATTTGGCATAAAGCCAAATCTCTCTTCCCAGCAGCGGGACTGGAGAATCCCAGCTGCGGGTAAGGTCGGAGAATTCCAGCTGGAGTTTTTTGATACAGAGTCGCAATTGCTGTTTACCCTTCATGTAAGAAAATAGTCTTGATCATATTTGTCAATACTATTCCCAAACACACCATCCCCTTTTATTTTTCTCCTTCTTCACTCTGATTTTGAATGTTGACATGGGATGTACCTCAAATACGAAACCTGGGAGTGATTGGCACAGCCGATCAACTCTGTGTAAAGAAATTCAATTTAATCCTATATCTTTTAAATTTTAATGAACCATTGAAACCATCACAGGCCCAAACAAACTTTGGTGTATCTCAGCCATGGATTGTGTTTACAGTATTACCACAAATTTAAATTTTCAGGTCACTACATGCATTATGAAATGAACTTTCCATACTGATCCTTGATGCAGTTAACTTTGTGGTGTTGTGTGGTGACTTCCTCTGATAGTGCTGCAGCCCATCACAATCTGTAACTGTCTTTATTTTTGATCATCATCTCTTTCCGGCTTAGCTAAGCAGCAAGTAACATTTCTGTTGATACAACTGCATGATGCCTAATTCTCCCACCATGCTTGAAGGCATGGAATTAAATGCCATATTGATACACTTGACAAATTGTACTCCTATCAGTTGAGTACAGAATTTCAATTAGCCTTACCCTTTAAGCTCTTAAATGCCTTATGGCGATCTTGTTTGAACTGGTCTGCCTGACAGAACCTGAGCTACTTCGGCTTGTTCTGACACTGACTTTCTCCACCTGTTCACCTCTCTTCCTCAAGTCTTTGGCACTGGTACAGTTGACCACACCACCCTTCTCCAACTGCTGTCCATCTGGGTGGGCCTGCTCTCATCTGTTCCATTCTGATCTATCTAACTATAGACAGGGAATCACTTGCAATAGCTTTTCTTCCTACTCCTGCATTAGTTTCTTTGTTTTGCCCCAAGAATCGGCCCTTCCTCACCACCCTCCCCCCTTTTCTCATCGTGGTGCTGCAGCTCAGCGACACTAATCCAAAGGTACAGCGTTAATTTTTATATGCATGCTGACATACCTCACCATCACCTCCATCGATTCCTCCACTGTTGCTAAATATTCAGAATACTTATCTGACATCGAATAGTGGGTGAACAGAAATTTTTTTCAATCAAATAAAGGAAAGACTGAAGCCACTGTCGTCGGTTATAGCATTATTTTGTAAATTGAATTTGCGTCTTTATATGCCCTATTTGTGGACTGAAATCCCATTCACCTGATGGAGGTTCTGAAAACTAGTGGCTTGTGCCACCAAATAAACCTGTTGGACTTTAACCTGGTGTTGTGAGACTTTTTACTGTCAGTTATAGGGTCATAGAGATTTACAGCATGGAAACAGACCTTTCAGCCCAACTTGTCCATGCTGCCCAGTTTTTTTACCATTAAGCTAATGCCAATTGCCCATGTTTAGCACATATCCCTCTATACCAATCTTACCCATGTAACTGCCTACAGTTCCTCTTCTTAACTCTATTCTCTAAGTACCAGTTCCTCCTCCTTTCTGGCAGCAGTCCAAGATTGAACCAGTCTGTTAGGAATCTTGAGACAGAATTGAACGTTGACAGTGGCATTCTGTCCTTCAGCTGGTGAACAAGCTGGTTGGCCCAGTTGGGGACGGCCCAGCAGAGTTGGCCAATGTTGGCCTTTCCTAGGATTTAGAACGTCAGGGCAGAAACTCTGTCCGCAGAGATCTTTCAGCCAATCAGTTGGCAGCTCTCCCCCCGCCCCCCCCCCCCCCCCCCCCCCCCCAAATTTTAGTGCCACCAAGAATCATGGCCGCTGCTAGTAATGCACCCACCAAAGGCCTAGGATGGATGAGTAATCCAGGCCACAGGTAATTAAGGCAGGAGGGGGGGGTCATAGGAAGTAGGTGAGAGGTCACTAGTCGGCAAAGTAGAGGGGTCAAAAGAAAGGGCAGAAGTGTGGTTCTCAGCAGGAATGCCCTTCCCGATACCAGTGTTCCAGTCAGGCACTGAGGGCCTCTGAAGAATGGACCTTCCCCCAAAAGTCCATAAACAAACATGAGAGAGTTTGTTTTTCAGGTCCCTCACATGGCGACTCTTTTTGTGCCAGGGGCCCCTTTAATTTGGTGTCAATTAACCACCTTAATAACTTCAAAAATCCTCTTTAACTCTGGCTTTTATCTTTCAATTTTCTCTTTTAGATCTCTGACTATCCTTTTATCAGTTCTTCTAATCTTGCATTCACATTATAAAGCTACTTGGTCAAAACTCAAGCAAGATCATTATCCAAGTTCACTGACATTATTTGTGTCTTATCTGGTATATACTTTAATGATCCAGATCTATCCTGATCGACCTCTTGTTATTTAACTATCTAGACAATATTACACATTCTTCCACAAGTTAAATGTAGAATTCCTCTTAGCTTTGGGGCAGGAAGCCGTCCACAAGTCTTCTGCTTCAGTCTTAGTTGGGTGGAGGCTGGAATGATCCTGCATCACTAAGATCACCTATTCTCACTTCTGTAAGTTGGCCTCTGTCTCAGCTCCAGTCCTATGTTCTAGTGTGCTCCTGGCTGACCCTCCCACACAGTCTTCCCTCTGTAAACATGAGCTCATCTTAAACTCTGCTGCCAGTATTTTAACTCTCACCTGTTTCCTTCTCAGCCCTTTGCTTGCTGATCTAATTGACTCCCAGTCAAACAACATCTTGTTTTTAAAATTCTCATCCTTGTTTTCAAATTTGTCAATGGTCTTGCAATTGTCTGTGATTGTCATTTTCTGCCTGTGTCTATAATCTCCCCAAGTTCTTCAAGATATTTGCACTCATCTAATTTTGGCCTCTTGTCCTCCAGTTAAGTTCCTGCAGTAAATCCAGCTCAGAGAAACTCAACCAGCTTCAGAGGGTGCATATCCACATTTGCAATTTCATTGAAAATCCCCTTTCCTGCTTTCAAACCTTGATGTAGAGCAGAATACCTTTCCACATGCTCAAGTTTAGGACCAAGTCTGCATGGTTTGATGATTTTCAACCTGTATTCATGTTATACAAAGTGTGCTGCAAGACTAGACTTTACTGTTGTCTGAAATGTGTAAAACGTGACTATTCACCTGTAGGGTTACTGAGAGACTAGCTTGATGTAATTAATGTATGTTAGAAGTGTTTATTCATGCAGGTTAAAATTATTGGACAACAGGTCTAGAAGGTAGTTTACATTTCAGATGGGACCAGCATCCTGGAGATGATGAAAGATAATCTGATTTTTTAGCAACTGTTTGGACTCAGTGCTGTTGTCCTTTGTCATTTGAACTCAGCAAAGGTAATTGCCAAGACAAGTGATGGGTTCTGCTCCAGGAGTAGTGAATTTGATTAATGATTGGCATTGAGTCAGGCGATAAGAAAAGCAGATTTTCATGTGTCAAGACTGCAAAGCAGCCTAGGTTTTTGAAAGGAAAAGGTGTGAGTCTTTATTGAGGGAAAGAGGTTCAGAACACTCGGGATTATTTAGCTGACTTTTAACAATAATTGAAGTGAGACTGTCTTCTGAAGTGGGACAGCATGACCTTTTGGATCATTATGTAATTGAGCTAAGTGAACCTAATTGTAACATGTTGTTCTGTATTTTCAACTTGTTGTGGGATGTAGCAGTTTAGTAATTTGAATCAACCCTGCTTCATCTCATATTAACTTATTCAGCTTTTAAAGAGATTGAGAAAATGCATGGGTTGAAGACACAAGAGTCCACCCTAAGTCATAGAGGATACAGTGACACATCAGCGAGATCTTGGTGCCCTTGTGCATCAGTCACTAAAGTAAGCGTGCAGGAAGAGCAGACCACCATATACCATTTGCCTTCTTAGGAGAGGATTTGAGTTTAGGGATAAGGATGTTTTGCTGCAATTGTATAGGGTGTTGGTGAGGCCGCGCTTGGAATATTGTGTGCAGTTTTGATGTCCTTTTTTGAGGAAGGATGTCTTTCCTGTAGAGGGAGTACAGCGAAAGTTTACCAGGCTGATTCCTGGGATGGCAGGTCTGTAATATGAGGAGCAACTAAGTCGGTTAGAATTATATTCATTGGAATTTAGAAAAGTGAGAGGGAATCTCATTGAAGTTTGTAAAATTCTAATAGAAATAGACAAGGTGGATTCAAAAACAATGTTCCCAATGGTGGGGGAGTCAAGAACTAGGGGTCAGAGTTTGAGGATAAAGGATGAGATGAGGAGAAATTTCTTTACCCAGAGTGGGAATCTGTGGAATTTACTACCATAGAAAGTAGTTGAGGCCAGGATTTCTAGAAGAAATTAGATATAGCTCTTGGGACTAAAGGGATCAAGGGATGCAGAAGAAGGTGGAATCAGGATATTGAATTTGATGATCAGCTATGATCAAAATGAATGATTGAGCAGGCTCAAAGGACCGAATAGCCTACTCCTGTTTCTAGTTTGTATGTTTCTATCTCTGTACTGAGCTATTTTACATTTAGATATAGTCTTTGAAATGCACGATACTTAATGGAGTGATTGAAACCTCTGATCTCAAGAAAGTTGTGATGGCACACCTTTGTAATGGATGTCTTGTGAACGACTATTTTTGCTTTTGGTTTGGTGTCTTGTCAACTTTTATCTCAGGCTATGGAGTGATCTTTTAACTTGAATGTTTTCAATGTTCCCTGGCAGTGTTGCCTAGCAGTCTGAATGTGTGATAGTCTGTCTCCTGGCATCTCACTGGGTTGCTTTCATAGAATTTTGTGCTGACCCTTTAGGTTCAGACATGTGCTTTGTAAAGCTCACTGTTATAACTTGGGACAAGCCACAGACCTAGTACAATCAACACATGGATGGTCTTCATGAACCTGTGAGGAACTTGGATGCCTATTTATCCAAGAGTAGTCAGGAATTGGGCCAAGATATAATTACTGCAATATCTCTCATTGCCTCCCTCATCAGGAATTCTGCCTAACTTTCTTTTGAAAGCACCCACATCAATGGTGTAAGCCAGTGAAAAACAGAGAAAGACGTCAACTGTGCCATTATCCTTCAAAAGTAGCATGCATGAGAATCTGAGTAAAATTGGTTTAGCTTTGTGCAACTGTCTGCCTTAACTCCAGCTGCAGAAATGCACTTGTTATTCGCATAAGTGGAACATGCCAACAGTTGCTCTCCTCACCAGCTCTCTCAGCGAGATTGCCAATTAATGCTGAATTATGAATAGATACATGTTCTCAAATTATACCTGCCAGCCAGTGAGTTAGGGTTGCACCAATTAATTTTACTGAAGGCCTCATAGATTTGGTTTGGCAATATCCAGACCTAAAAAGAGGAAGGTTTATGTGCCAGTCATTATAGATTTATCGAGATACAGTTAGCGCAAGAAAAAATTAACAGGGGATATGTGTTCAATGGAGAGAGCCAAAAGCTGTGTTAGTGGTCCATTAGCAGGCTGTTGTGATTTTACAGCTGGGTCTTTGTATTGTCTGAGACGGGACTGGTGGGATTTATGCAGCCTCCATCTGGATGTAACTAGCATTCAGAGACTAACCACATTCATTATGGAAGAATGAATAAGAAAATGAGTAATTTCAGGAAAAGGATGGTCATGATCTAGAAACATGGAGAGTGTAGGCTTGAGGGGAAATTGTCTTTCCTCTGCATTCACTCCCATAGTATTATCTTAATGTCACCCGCAAGTTATATACAAAAAGAGATTCAAGGTCGGGATAAATGGGAAAAGCAACTGAATATTGACCGAAACAGGGAAGAAGTTCTGCAAAGGGCACACCTGCTCAGGGCATTCTGCGAGCAGTTCTTCCATCGGAACCTCAGTAATGAGCGGTGTATTAGATACCTCCATTTACCATAGGGTCATACAAAAATACAGGCCCTTTTGTTCAACTCATCCATGTTGACCTGGTTTCTCGAACTAGTGCCACATGTCTGCGTTTGGCCCATATCCCTCTAAATCTTTCCTATCCATGTACCTGTCCAACTGTCTTTTAAATTTATAATTGTACCCACCTCTACCACCAAGGAGGTGCTTATTGCCAGCAGCTGTGAAGCAGATCATGACTATTAACTCTTTTACATTTAACTCCTTCTAGGCTGCAAATATTTGCACCATGTCTCAGTTTGCCATCTACTGTTGCACAGGAAATGTCACTGAGATTCTATATGCTCCATTCACTATTCAGACGCTGGTTTAAAGTTGCTGCTTGTAAATTCTCCTTCCTCAGTGTGTGGCTGGTGTGCAGCCATACTCAGGCAATCATGCAAATCAATCTTGGTATCCTGGCAGCAGTCACGATTGCCATTATGTTGCTGAAGTCTGCTGTGCCATCTCCACTTGAGTCACAAGGACTGCCCACTGATCAGCTGGCTCATAACAGTGTATGTGGCCAGCATGAATATAACAAGAGCCATATTGCCACTCTAAGTATCATTGTAGAACCATTGGGGCATAAAAACAATATTTCTGTTGCTTCAGGGAGGAGCCCTACTCATCAGACTGCTTGTTACTATTTGTCATGGCTGCTGCAATATTCACACAGTAGTGGAGGATGAGGCATGTCCTCCAGTTAAATATTAGAAAGACTGAAGTCAATGTTTTCCGTCCCCTCTTCAAACTCAGTTTTGTAATTACCAACTCCATCTCTCTTCCTGATAACAGCCTGAAATTCAGGCGATCTGGTCAACGTTGATGTTGCATTCGATCCTGAGTCAGCTTTCAAACCTCATTAACACTATCACTAAAACTATCACTAAGACCACCTATTTCCATCTCTGTAAAAGTGCCTGACTTTCCCCATCTCGGATCATCTGTTGCTGAAACCTCATTCTTACCTTTTGTTACCTTGAGATTTGACTGAATCGTACCACGCTCCTTGCAACCTATATTCTACCCACTCGATGTTTGGTTATCCAAAACTCCACTGTCTGTGCCCCAACTCATGGCAGGTCATGTTTACCTATCCACCCCTGTGCTCACAGCCCAGCAACATCTTAATTTTAAAATTCACATTGTTGTTTTTGACTTTCTCCATAGTGTTCCTCCTCCCTAGCTCTGTGATCTCCTCCGGTTTCACAACACGTTGAGATACCTGCACACACATGGTTCTGGCCCCTTGTACATCCATAATTTTAATCACTCCACCATTGCTGGTAAAGGAACTATACTCTGGAATTCCCTCACTAGACCTTTCCTTCCTTTCTCCTCAATTACCTCTAATTTCTTTAAACCTAACTATTAGCCTCAGCCTTTGGTCATCTGGCCAAATATTTCCTTATCATAAAGACAAAGTACTGTGAATGCTGGAATTTGAAACAAAACCGGAAAATGCTGGGGAAACTCAGCAGGTCTAACAACATCTGTGGAGAGAGAATGGTGATGATAAAGACTGAGAAAGGTGCTAAAAGAGTCCATTAGAGTCATGGAGGTTTACAGCATGGAAACAGGCCCTTCGACACAACTTGCCCATGTCTCCCTTTTTTTTGAAAACTCCTAAGCTAATCCCAGTTGTCCGCATTTGGCCCATATCCCTCTATACCCATCGTATCATGTAACTATCTAAATGCTTTTTAAAAGATAAAATTGTACCCGCTTCTTCTACTTCTTCTGGGAGCTTCTTCCAGACACTCATCCCCCTCTGTGTGAAAAAATATCCACTTTGGACACTTTTGTATCTCTCCACTCTCACCTTAAACCTATGCCCTCGAGTTTTAGATACCCCTACCTTTGGGAAAAGATATTAACTATCTACCTTTTCTATGCCTCTCATTATTTTATAGGCCTCTATAAGGTCACCTGAGTAACTTTAAGTGATTGGAATGTGTGAATGGCACAACAGAAGTACAGATTGTTCGGGGACCACCTGAGGAACATGGCAGTTAGCCTGGCAGTTGTGAGGGGTCGGGGGAGGGGCAGGGGAGCGAGGGGTTTAGAGACATTATAGAATAATGGAATAGTGAAGAAGGAGGCTATTCAGCCCATCGAATCTTCACCGGCCACAATCCCACCCAAGCCCTATCCCCATAACCCCACGCATTTACCCTAGCTGGTCCCCCAGATAGTAAGGTGCAATTTAGCATGGCCAATGTCCCTAACCTGCACATCTTTGGACTGGGAGGAAACCAGAGCACTTGGTGGAAACCCAAGCAGATATGGAGAGAATGTGCAAACTCCACACAGACGGTGACTTGAAGTCAGAATTGAACACGGGTCCCTGGAGCTGTAAGGCAGCAGTGCTAACTACTGTACCACCGTGCCACTCCAGATGAAGAGCAAGATTTCATAAGAACATAAGAACATAAGAACATAAGAAATAGGAGCAGGAGTAGGCCATCTAGCCCTTCGAGCCTGCCCCGCCATTCAGTAAGTTCATGGCTGATCTGTTGTGGCTCAGTTCCACTTTCCCGCCCTCTCCCCATAACCCTTAATCCCCTCTCTTATCAAAAACCCATCAACCCGCTTCTTAAAAATATTTAGCGAGGCAGCCTCCACCACTTCAACGGGCAGAGAATTCCAGAGATTCACCACCCTTTGAGTGAAGAAGTTCCTCCTCAACTCCGTTCTAAACTGCCTCCCCTTTATCTTGAGGCTGTGCCCCCTAGTCCTACTGTCTTTTTTGAGCAGGAAGAGTCTCTCCACCTCTATCCTATCCATCCCATTCATCATCTTATACGTCTCAATGAGATCTCCCCTCATTCTTCTAAACTCTAACGAGTACAAGCCTAGTTTATTCAGCCTCTCCTCATAGCTCAACCCCCTCAACTCCGGTATCAGCCTAGTAAACCTCCTCTGCACTCCCTCCAGGGCCAAAATATCCTTGCGCAGGTGCGGCGCCCAAAACTGCACACAGTACTCCAGCTGCAGCCTCACCAATGCCCTATACAGCTGCAGCAAGACCTCCCTACTTTTATATTCAATCCCCAGAAGTTGACAAATAAGAATAAAAAGTGATAAAAATGGATGAATGAGCTCAGGGGTCAATATTTAGATTGGAGAAGTCTTGTTCATTTATCGGAATTAACTAGACAAATCATTCCACCAAATATTTCCTTATGTAGCTCAGCGTGATACTTTGTTTTATAATGCTCCTGTGACACATTTTGGGATGTTTCCTCTTGTTAATGGTGCTGCATGAATTAAAGTTGTTGTTGTTGTAGTGCATATGATACCTGGGTGAGGTGACACATAAGAATGATTGTGAGTAATGAGAATGTGGTGCTGTGAGCAGTGTGTGTGAGGCTCACACTATCATCGATGGGGCATTTGAAGTTGTGCCCACTGAACCCAGTCACTTGTGTGAGTTTATTGAACATCTTACAGAACTAGATCGAGGATCTCAGTGCTCCACTGTTGGCATTGATTGTCATGGCTATCTGCTCCCACCACCAGAAAACGGCTTGGCTGAAGGGCACCCTGCTAATGGATGGCACCTCTCTTCTGCCTCCTCAACCAAAGCCTGCAGTGCATCATGGGATATCCTCCTCATCTTTGATGAAATGTGTGCCATCCTGCTGTGTTCTTCCAGCTCACATTCTCTTCCTCAACACGCTCCAGCGCCTGCCTCCACTTAAATATGCCTCACCTTTTAAAGGTGCCGTCTGGCTTTCATAATACACGCTATCCTTAAGTGGATCGCACCTCTAACCCATGCACGCAGTCTCTCAGCGGCACTGTAAGTACACATTGCATATCAAAAACATTTAAATGAGCAGGTAGCATTAGGTTTGGGTGCTAATTGCATCTGAAGCATCGGATGTTGGTTAATTATGCACCATGACCTCCTTACACCAGCACCCACTTTGGTGCCATTTTAAATTTTGTGGCCCTTTATCTTCTCAGGACAGACATTTGAAAAAATACAGTATGGTTCTTGGAACATATTCTGAAATATCATCAATTATCCAGCTTAAAAGTTGATTTATCTCAAATTTAGCATTAATTCAATCATCATTTAGACATAGAAAATATGCTTAATATGAATTAGAAGTACTAAAGCTCAGTGAACTGCAATGACAGCATTTATACTTCTGCTGGGAAGAGTCAGATTGCAATTGAGTACAAAGGAAAAATGAAATTCAATTTCTTTGCAACATCCTTGTTATTTGAATTATTTTAAATAGTGACCCTTCTAAACAGCCACTGGCAGAGCAATGTCACATTTGGCTCATTTGGAGGATAGCTAATAGAAGTCCACTATTCAAAAAGGGAGGTAAAGAAAACAGGGAACGATAGACCAATGGGCCTAACGTCAGTACTGGGTAAGTTGCTATAGTCCATTATACAGGATTTCATAGCTGAGCATTTGGAAAGCAATGCTATAATCAGACAAAGTCAGCATAGATCTGCAAAAGGGAAATCATGCTTGACAAATCTATTGGAATTTTTTTGAGGGTGGAACAAGGAGAATGTGGTCTCTTTAGACTTTCAGAATGCTTTCAACAAAGTCTCACATAACAGACTATTATGGGAAGTTAAAGTGCATGGGATTGTGGGTAGTGTCTTGAGATTGATCAAAGGCTGGTTAGCAGAGAAGAAGCAAAGAGTTGGCATAAATGGGTATTTTTCTGATTGAAGGCAGTGACTAGTGCTCTGAGATCTGTGCTCAGAGCCCAGCTGTTCACTTCGAACATTCATGATTTGGAAGAGTGAACAAAATATTCTCCAGATTTGCAGATGATACAAGTCTAAAATTAGCAGAGTGAGCTGTGATGAGGATGCAGAGATGCTTCAGTGTGACTTGGACAGGCTGAGCATGTGGGCATGTGCATGGCAGATGCATTATAATCTGGATAAATGTGAGGTTATCCACTTCAGTAGCAAAAATTGGAAGGCAGAATATTATTTGAGTGGGTGTAATTAAGAGGTGGATTTTCAGTGAGATCTTGGTATCCTATACCGTGCAAATATAAGCCGGTTAACTTAACTTCTGCAGTAGAGAAAATGCTTGAATCTATCATCAAGGAAGAAATAACGAGACATCTGAATATAAATTGTCCCATTGGTAAGATGCAGCATGGGTTCATTAAGGGCAGGTCATGTTTGACTAATTTGGTGAAATTCTTTAAGAACATTACATGTGCAGTGGGCAGTGGGGAACCTGTGGATGTGGTGTATCTGGATTTCCAGAAGGCATTTGACAAATTGCCACACCAAAAACTGCTACATAAGATAAAGGTGCATGGTGTTACAGGTAATGTATTAGCACAGATAGAGGGTTGGTTAACTAACAGAAAGCGAAGAGTAGGGGTAAATGGGTGTTTTTCTGGTTGGCGATCAGTGACTAGTGGTGTGCCTCAGGGATCAGTGTTGGGACCACAATTGTTAATGATTTACGTAGATGATTTGGAGTTAGGGGCCAAGTATAGTGTGTGAAAATTCACAGAAGACCCTAAGATGAATGGCAGAGCAAAGTGTGCTGAGGATGCTGAAAGTTTGCAAAGGGACAGATAAGATAGAAGCAGGGAAGTTGTTTCCATTGGCGGGTGAAACTAGAACTAGGGGACATAGCCTCAAAATAAGGGGAAGCAGATTTAGGACTGAGTTGAGGAGGAACTTCTTCACACAAAGCGTTGTGAATCTATGGAATTCCCTGCTCAGTGAAGCAGTTGAGGCTACCTCATTGAATGTTTTTAAGGTAAGGATAGATAAATTTTTGAACAGTAAAGGAATTAAGGGTTATCGTGAGTGGCCAGGTAAGTGGAGCTAAGTCCACAAAAAGATCAGCCATGATCTTATTGAATGGCTCGAGGGACCAGATGGCCTACTCATGCCCCTAGTTCTTATGTTATGTTGTAATATGTCCTTGCGTATCAGTCACTGAAAATAAGTGCGCAGCTACAGCAGGCAATAAAGAAGGAAAATGGTATTTTGGGCTTTGTAGTAAGAAGATTTGAGTATTGGGGTAGGGATGTTTTACTTCAATTGCACAGGGCATTGGTGAGGCCACACCTGGACTATTGTGTGTAGTTTTGGTGTCCTTTTATGAGAAAGGATGCCCTTGAAATGGAGAGTGTCCAGCAAAGGTTTACCAGGCTGGCATGTCTGTCATATGAGGAGAGACTAAATTGGTTAGGACTGTATTTATTGGAATGTGGAAGAGTGAGAGGGGGTCTCATAGAAACTTACCAAATTCTAACAGGATTAGACGGGGTAGGTTCTCGATGGTAGGGGATTCCAGAATAGGAGTCATAGCTTGAGGAAAAGGGACCTTTTAGGACTGGGGTGAGGAGAAGTTTCTTCACCCAGATAGTGGTGAATCTGTGGAATTCACTACCACAAAAAGTAGTTGAGCCAAAACATTGTGTGACTTCAAGAAGAAATTAGATATAGCTCTTGGGGTTAAAGGAATCAAGGGATATGGGGGGAAAGCAGAATCAGGATATTGATTTTGATTAGCCATGATCAAATGAATGGCAGAACAGGCTTGAAGGGTGAATGGCTCCTGCTACTTCAATTTTCTATGTTTTTATGTCTCTTCGGCTTCTGGACTCACCTTAATTTAATGTGTTTGTTATACCTGTGGTAGCATTTTAATAGGAGCTTTCAATTTGTTTTAATGGAACAGTTGGAATCAGACCAGTTATCATTATCACTTGTGTTAGCATCATGTTCTTAAGGTCCATGAAAATAGACTCATTTGCTGACAGTACATTTTTATACATATGTCTTCAGATAAAAGTCTGGTGTTGGGGATGCAGTGTCAACAGTTTCACTAATCAGCTAGAATTTGAATGCCATTTGAATACCTCAGGTCCTAATCCACTGATTTGTTGCAGTACTGACGGGGGCCAATCAGCCCATTGTATCTGCAGCAGCTCGCCGAATGTGCAATTCCTCTAATGCCATTCACCCACCTCTCTCCGTAACCACATGCATTCACATTCACTGATCCTTACCTTGATCTCCAAAGCACACAAGAACAAAAGTGCTGTGATGATATCCTCGATTTAAGTGTGTCTTGTTTCTAATCTTTCTAATGAGCTAGGAAAGAAACTATCAGTAAATTTATAAAGTCTTGTGAAAAGCAATTTCTGTTGCATGTCAAGTTCACATTTTTGAAGTTGCATTCATTTTGTCACAGGCAGAATTTAACTCAACAGCGATATCAATATGTTCCTCAGTAACATGCTATGTCTTTATTCTGTGTGAAATTACTTGTCGGTAAAACCGAATCAACGGGCAAACATTTGGTGACTTCAAATCCTCTTTAGCACAAAATGAGTCCTTGTATTCAATGTTCTGACAAAAGCATTTTTGCCACAGAAGAGAATTATCATCCAAGACCGTACTTAACCATAACTGAGACTATTCTTCACTAATAAATATGCCATTGATCTGGTTTGAAAATGACGTTATTTGGAGTCGACGCAGTTGTACCAAGTGTGTGACCGCAATATCAGCTGAAGTGGTGAATTTCAAGATTAATATAGAACTTTCTTCCTTGAGCTTTTATCAAATTTTTTTGTAGTTAGCGTTTGAAGTAGTTATTAGAAAACATGTGTCTGTCAGTAACAAGCACTGCATCATTGTGACAATCACTTGTTAGTCTTTCTTATTCTGGCAATAGCAAAAATGGCAAGAAGCACCAAGAGGCAGCAATTCAACCAGTAAATAAATGGGTGATTTATTTCATTGCCTCTGGCTCTGTTATGAAAAGCATTTTCATTTGAACAGCCACATCCAATTTCTGCATGGATGGGTTTTATTAACACATGAGAAAAATTGTAATACAAGTAATATAAGCACTTTAATGTGAATTATTCTGGTAAAAGCAATATTTTCAATTATGTGGAGTACTTAATTAGATGAATCTGAAAGAAATGTTAGGGTACTCCAGAAATATTCTATTAGAAACTTGCATTTTAGTACAAAATGGCATTAACGTATTTGCTCGAAGGTATTTTATATTCCAATTCAAGTTGAGCTTTCAGAACTGCTCATTTGTACAGCATTTTGTTACTTGTTTAAATACAGTAAAATGATGGAGTAGACAAATATTAGCTAATGTAAAATAAGTTGGCAGAGTAGAAGTAGCCAGTGGGTAATTCATTGAATGTAACCCATGCAGAAAAGGCTGATGAGAAAGCATTTTAAAATCCCAGATCTCTTGGCACATGGAAGTCTCCAACTGGAACAGTATCAACATCAATAATGCAAGAAGCAGCATACTTTCATCTGGATCCTGAAGGTGGTAGCTTGAATTTAGAGATAGATTTTTGTTGTTGCAATGCTTCAAATGCACTCTGTTGCAAACTGTAAATTTCTGGCTGTCCCCTCAATAACACTGCTTTTGAAGTGTTGCAAGAGGTTGAGGTCTTATTAAAGTATTCGTAGTCTTGGGTAGTTCAACAGTAAATATTAACTTGTAGAAACTTTCGGTAGACTCAAGATCCAAGCAAGGAACTGTCTCCACAATTTGTTCAGACCATGGCTCAGTCCAACCCTATACTGAGCTCAAGATGTGGGTCATGTATTCTCTTACATCACTGTGCGGGCAGTATTGTGCTGAGTCCCACCTTAACCCATTACATGGGTTATAACCCTTCCTTATACCACAGAAGGGTTGAAAAATTCTGTTTATTTCAGAGTCTATACATAAAGAAGATGCAGGGCAGCACGGTGGCACAGTGGTTAGCATTGTTGACTCACGGCGCCAGGGACCCGGGTTTGATTCCCATCTTGGGTTGCTGTCTGTGCGGAGTCTGCAAGTTCTCCTCATGTCTGTGTGGGTTTCCTCCAGGCACTCCGGTTTCCTCCAGAATCTAAAAGACATGCTGGTTAGGTGTATTGGCTGTGCTAAACTCTCCCTCAGTGTATCTGATCAGGCACCAGACTGACAACTAAGAAACTTCATTGCAGTGTTAATGTAAGCACACTTGTGACGCTGATACTTAAAATTAAAAAAAAACAATTGTTTTGGTGTTGATAAAAAGATGCTGGTGGACTTGTTGTTCAGTCCAGAACTGACTATTCCTAAACTGTTGCATTTGGTTAGCATAATCTCTGAGTCACTCTTTCTGCCCAGCAGAATGGTGATCATAATTTAACGAGGAGTCAGTCAATCTAAAGTAATGCATTAGTAACATAGAACAGCCACCTAAGCTGAAGAGAAACAAACCCCAGTGGCAGAATGAACTTTTCATTCTGTCACTCTTCCAATCTCCATTCAATTATCTGGTTGGAGGAAAGCAGAGAAAAGTGACAGCCATGAAAGTTTGAAGAAACTGAGGGGGAAAGCTATTTTGAAGTAGACAGCAAAATAAATTTGATTTGCACAATTGCAAAGTATGATGCCTCGGAAATTGGAAAGGTAATAATTCAGGATGAAAACAGTTCTAATCTTTCTGATTAGGAGCTGTGATACTCAAAGGCTGATTGACATTATAATGCTGCACGCTTAATAAATTTAAAATAAACATGAGCCCAAATATAATGACTGCTGGCTTTTCATCTGAATTTGTTTTACTCTCATGACAACAATCTTGGTTTAATGCCATTGTTTAATTTGTGTGCATCTTATTTGTTGAAAATCTGAATCAAACTTTTGCTTACTTAACGTTAGCACATTAATGAAACAAAACTGTTGTTCGCTTTTACAAAGGACTTTTTAAACATAAAATTAAGACTTTTTGTAATAAAAGGTTTTTGTTTCCGGGTTTATAGTCATCAATCATTTGAAGCTTTCTTGCTGTCAAAGTGAACAGAAGCTTGAATTGAGGTCGATAAAGAGAGTCGTTGTCACAAAAGCTCACTTGATTCTTGCGATGCCGTACATTAGAAAGTTAAGTTTGGTTTCACTCGGGTCTTGAGCTGCACAAAGAGGTTTTGAGGAAAGACGTAAAGATGAATACTCGCATCTCTGAGCCATCTGCAAAATCTGATTTGAAGCTCTTAGCACTGCATAAGATTCGTTATTCTTTGTCGCTGAAAACCCCACAAAACACAATGTATATTTTCTTTTAAATAGCTGTACTGAAATAAATAGATATTGACTGGCGCATGGGAGATCAAAATGTTGTGTTACCAGCACAGAGTGTTTGGAGATATATCTGGTCTCGCTCTCTGCTAAACACTTCATTTTGGCAGTCATTCTGGGTAAGTACTAAGTGGAAAGGGGAGGGCGAGGAAGACTGAGTGAAAGTCATCCTTCAGCCAGTTAAGCAGAGCATTGACAGAGACCTGGGAAATGGAACTAGGTTTACCTATTTTCTCGGGCTGTCTGGTCCATGCAGCTACTGCATCTATCAATAAGGGAAGAGTACTCAACAAATATATCCAGTGAGTGGCTGAGCCAAATAGGCCAAATATTCTCACATATGATCCTTGATCTGCTTCGAGTTATCTGATCTCAAATAGGAGGCCACTAGGGAATGCTGCTGAAAGTGCATGTGTGTGGGTGTGTGCTGAAGATAGGAAGCTGCTTTAGCTGTAATATTCCCGCAGTGAAATAATCTGCTCACGCTCCTTGCCAAAACTGAATAGAAATCGGTTGGGCAAGGTAACAGAAGGTTCACAGTGCTTGTTGAACCGTACCCAGGAGTAAATCGATGTTTTCAGGAGGTGGAAGAGAGGAGGACACTGAAAAAAATATATAACTTTCTGTTCACTAAATGATAAAGTGGATAATAGGTTAGAAATCTGGAGACTGTTTCTTTATTCCACAAATATTTTAATCAACAAAATCTGTAGGTTTTACATGTACACTTTGCTGTAATAACATGTCAATAATTAATATCTAAAATGGAATATTCCTTTGTGAACAATTTTAACTGTTTTATATAGAATCATTATATCTACTAACATAGCAAAGAAAGCACTTTTAGATCCAGGAGTGAAGGGTTAATGAATAATCTTAAGGATACAGTGATCATATAATTGAGGTTATGATTTTTTCAGTCTTGATGGGGTTCTGTTACTAAAATCACATACAGATTGCAGATCACAAACTTCACTGAGTGGCATTTAAATCCGGGCTCACCCATTCTTTTACAGAAAGAGGGGTGTGAGGCTGTGTCGTCAAGGTCTTTGCAGGATTCTGTGGGCTTAGAGTGAATGCTGATTGATAGCCTATCCCCAGAAATGGAGACAGAGGTCCAGGAAGGGAAGAGTCAGAGATAGACCAGGTGATGGTGAGAGGAGGGTGGAAATTGGAAACAAAGTCAATGCAATTCCCCAAGTCATGGTGAAAACAAGGAAGCAGCGCCAATACAGACATCAATGTACCAGAAAACGAGATGAGGGATGGAGCCTGAGTCGAACTGGGACAAGGAATGTTCCATATACACTTCAAAAAGGGAAGCGTAGATGGGACCTGTGCAGCAAGTCATAGCAACACCTTATTTTTGGAGGAAGTGAGTGGAGTTGAAGGGGCAGTTGCTCAGTGTGAGAATTAGCCCAGCCAGGCAGAGGAGGGTTAAGCCTTGGTTCAAGGAAGAAGCGGAAAGTTCTGAGACCGTCCTTTCTACAGCACTTTCCAAACGCCAGCATCTCAAAGGAGAAGGGGAGCAGATGCATTTTAATGCTATCACCAGCAATTTATCCTCTAAGTTGCACACCTCTGGAATTGGAACAATATCACTGCTCTTTTACTGTCACTGTGCCAAAATGCTGGAACTCCCTCCCTAACAGCACTGTGAGTGCACCTACACTGCGTGGACTGCAGTGTTTCAAGAGGCAGCTCACCAGCACCTTTTCGAGGGCATTTGGTGGTTGGGAAAATAAATATTGACCTTGCCATTGGCACGTTCTGGGAAAGGCATTTTTAAAAATGAGTTTATTTGATTCATTTTAACATCCTGTCACTTGTGAAATTGCACAGATCTGGCAAGAAACTGGGTAAGTTGGTTTTCCTTAATACTTAAAAAAAAATGCAACCAAGATTCCAAAACTTAAAATTTTATTGACGTTTATTGTACGTGTGTTTTGAACTCTGTGTGCGCGCGCACGTGTATGTGAGTGTGTGAGCAGCAAACCAATAATGTCATATAATGTTGAAAGCTCTTTTCAGTTTGTTTTCACACCCGTGACGGAGGACTCTTTGTCACCACGTGGTAACTTGAGAGACCACATACACTAGCTTTATCAGCAAGGTCAACATCTGCAGGAAACATAAGAAATAGCATGAATAATCAATAAGGGAATAAACAACTACAAACGTCAGACTAACCAGCAATCCACCCAAATACCTAGTCCCACAAACCTCATTTTTGTGAAATTGTGTTTATTTAGATCATTTGTACCATCTAATGGTTGTTATCTGCAGCAGCTGAAGGACTCTTTTTTAATAAAAGGAAAAGGATTGTAAAAGTTAGAAATGGCCAATAAGAACAGGATCATTTAACAAGTCAGATCCCTCTGTTCCTAACATTCATATTTGTGGGTCAATGTTTTCAAGAGGAACAAGGCTGTTTAAAATGCTGCTGCTTTAATTATCGATAGTCATTTCTCTAAAGGGTTTTTGAACAGAAGATGTTTGAAATGGACAATGGCTTGATCAGCATCTGAGGGCACACTCGCACCTTAGGAATCATTCAGAAATTTCAGCCGAGCAGAACTGTGTTCACAGTGCCTGCTCAGAACGAGGGTAGCTGTTACCAAGGGGGCCTTTGCCCCTGTCTAGGCACAAGTTGGGTTCTCCCAAAATGTACAGATTGAGAAATTTTTAAGGGTATTAATTCTGCTCTCAGAATGTTGAATTTACGGTTTGGAGGTTTACAAAGTACCAAGGGGTCATTTGGACTCCCAAACATTTTGTCAACTGGGTTTGACACTGGAAGAGCTCTTCATGAGGGGAGATTTTCTGGCCTCCCTGTGGCATGTATATTATGGCAGGTGGCACCCCACATCACCGGGAAACCCGCAATGGGGGTGTATCATCAGTGGGACTGGAAAATCCCACTGGTGTGAACAGTCAGAAAATTCTGACCATAATCAGTGTGGCATCAAGCAGATGGGGTATGAGAGACTGCTTCCTTGAAGTTTCATTTCATTTATCTCCAGAGTCTGGTTGCTTCCTACATGTTATTGGCACTTTGAGTTCAACTTTAGCATAAAGCCCGGATTATTTCACAGCAATATTAAGTTTGGAAGTGTGAATATTTTACTGTGAATTGTCATATTTTTCAATTTACAGCCAATTTTCTTGCAGAAGAGACAGAAAACATGCATTTATATAATGTCTTTCAAACCCTCAGAACTTTCCTACAAGCAGCATTTGATAGAATCCCTACCATGCAGAAGGAGGCCATTTGGCCCATTGGATCTACACCAACTCTCTGACAGAGCATCTTACCCAGGTTCATCCACACCCTATCCCTGTAATTCCTTGTATTTACCCCGCTTACCCCGCTAACCCCCCTAACCTACACATCTTTTGGACACTAAGGGGCAATTTGTCCTGGCCAATCCATCTAACCTGCACATCTTTGGACTGTGGGAGGAAACCAGAGCACGCAGAGGAAACCCACCTAGACACGGAGAGAAAATGCAAACTCCACACAGTCATCCAAGGCTGGAATTGAACTTGGGTTCCTGGCACCATGAGGCAGCAGTGCTAACTACTGTGCCACCATGTCGCCCTATATTAGCCTAGTTTTTTGCTGTAAAAAGAGACATGCTGTTGAAGCTTTCCATCTTACATTCATCAGGATAGATGCAAGAATGCCATGTTTCAAAGGGAACAACAATTTATACTGCATGAGAAAAGGTTGCTGATTGATTGGCAAGTTGACTAGTTGAGGTATTGCCATGGTGAACCATTGTTGACACACTTATGGTTAATTCAAAAAAGAAGCATTATTGGGACACCTCCCTTTTGCCTGCAGAGGACAGGCCCCTGTGTATGAATATCTATAACCCAGAAGCCTTTCTTGTGCAAATAAAACCATGTCAAAAAGACATTGCACTTTTTGAAATTAAACTAAAACAAGCCCAGGATGTGCGGGTTAGGTTGATTAACCATTCTAAATTGCCTCTTGGTGTCAGTGGGATTAGCAGGGTAGGTATATAGAGCTGGTGGGGATCAGGGCTGGGAGGGATGTGGTCAGTGCAGACTCGATGAGCTGTAGGCCTCCTTCTGCACTGTCAGGATTCCATGATTGTATGGGGGCAATCCTGGTGCATTCTCCATGACCATGCGCAGGGTGCAGTCGTTAGAAATTAATGGAGTGGCCGACCGTGAGTGTTATGCGTAAAGGCCTGACAGCAATGAGATCTCGAGAAGATGCAGAATGTAATTGTATCCTTTAACATTCCTGAAACTCGTCAAACTAATTAGCCATCAAGAGTTAATCTTTAACAATGTCAGCTGCCCCATTCTCAAAGTCAAGGAGAACGATGAAAACTCACGTTTCAAGGGTAAACGCTTGGCTATATAAGATTGAGAGGCCTGTGCCTGCAAAGTGTCAAGCTCCAGTGCCACTCCATTAAGGAGCCACTAACCCTCAAGGTGGGCAGAACCATCCAGTTTACCCTATTCATGAGAGTTGGTGACATTGAAAGTTCCTGTCAAAACCCCCAGTAATGTAGAGATTAAGAGAGGGGAGGAGACCAGAAGTGACTCTGAAAGTGCAAGGGCATTGACTGGAACCAAGCAAGCAATGGAAATGGAAGGGCACCTGAGATGTGAATGAGTGGTAGCTGCTGGATAAGGTGGACTGGCTGCTTGGAGGACCATGGGTGAAGCAAAGCTCTATAGTTAGGCGGCTGGGACACCAACTAACTGTCTCTCTCTTGCTCGTTCTCGCATCCCTCGCAGCTTACCACTCGAGATCAGGATGGAGCCAGTGGAGCTGACAATTCTGCTAATTACAGCACTGGAGGAGCACAGATGCCACACCAGCACCCAGGGAAAAGCCAGCACCAGAAGATCAATACGCCCTAGGGTGGGTGCAAGGGCCAGAGGCAGCAACAGCTGAATAGGGGGCTAGAAGGCGAAGATGGAGACTTAGGTTTACATGACCCCCATGTCCTTTCTGGAGCTGGCAACACCCTCTGGAGGGCTGGGACCGAGAGGGCCCCAGAATGCTCTTGGGTAGGACTGGTGTTGCTGCATTATCCGGTTCAGCCCAGTGCCCCTGAGATGCACTAGCATGAGGAAGTTTAAGTTCAGAAGCACTAGTCAGTCCCAGTCTCTCCTGGGTGGAAGGCTCTGGTTCCTCCTGTCTCCAGGTGTTCTTGGGCCTTTGGGCTACTCGATGGGGCAAAGGGGTAGCTAGAGTGAACTCCAGAAGCTTGCAATGTCACCTGGCGCTGCCAGTCCTGGAGGTCTGCCATTGTCTGGACCATGGTATTGAAACCTCCGCCATGATCCTCAGGGACTGAGCAATGCTTTGAGGTTCTCCCACCATGGATCTGACCTCAAGCCCCAGGCTGTGGTCAACATCCTTGCAGTGTTGGCCTGGGTGACACACATCGCTGGCAACATCTCCTGTGGCTTCTATTCAGCCTTGCAGTTGCAAGGGTGTCGCTGACAATCCCTGCTTGTGTTCCCAGCTCTGTCTTTGCATCTCAACCAGCTGAGGAATGAACATATCCTGAAGCTGGGGCACAGCTGTTTCCTGGGATCCAGCAGAGCTCTGACTGTCCAGTCACTGGGACATGCCTGCCTCCACCTAATGTGCATTGGAAGCTGCATGGCGCTCATCAGAAAGTGGCCCAGAAGCCTGTCTGCTAAGTTTGCCCACTGAGATGTGTCTCTGTGATGTCAGATACTGCTGATAACAGCTATGATGCTTCAACCATGTCCTCCTCAGAGATCTTCTCTGGGGTGCTTTCAAGGGCGCAAGGTGGGACTCTGCTGGTTCATGGGCTAGGCTCTTATGTTAGTGTTCCTACAAGGCAAGGTTTTAGTTCACAGCCTGGTCAAGTGTTTCATCAACAAAGCACTCACTTGTGAGGTGATGGGTGGGGAGATGGTTGAGGATGATGGCTGGAGGGTTGGGTGCTGGGAATCTGCAATTTGATCTCCAATTTAGCTCAGTCGACTGGATGGCTGGTTAGCAATGAAGAGCGACGCTAACGGCATGAGTTCAATTCCCATACTGGCTGATATTATTCACGAAGGCCCCAACTTCTCGACCTTTCCTCTCGCCTAAGTTGTGGCAATCCTCGGGTTAAATCACCACCAGTCAGGCCTCGCCTTCAAGCAGAGAGAGGCCTATAGGATTATGGCAACTTTACCTTCACCCACTTTTTTTTGAATTGGAGACAAGTCACATAAAAACTCTGGGTTTTGGTCCACCACAAGTTGGGTTAGGAAACCATAACAACAGTTGTCCTGAGTGCGAACACTTCTGTCTTGAGTCAGAAGATTGTGGCTTCAAATTCTACTCCAAAGACTTGAGTACAAAATCTAGACTGTCCTCTAGTGCTGGGCTGAGGGAGTGCTGCTATGTTAGAAGTGCCTTCTTTTGGGGTGAGGCTTTAACCAAAGGTCCTACCTGCCTCCCAAGATGGGCATGAAAGATCCCATGCAACTGTACCAAAGAAAAGTTATCTCAGTGTCTTAGCCAACATTTAGCCTATGACCAATATCGCTAAAACAGATAATCTGTTTGTCGGGCCTTAAGTTGGCTGCAGACCTTCCTACATTATAATAGTATCTACACTTCACACATATTTCATCGGGTTTAAAGAAGTTTGTGGCATTCTGGTGTCATGAAAGGCGATAGAGGAACGCACTTTTTTCTTTCAAAGGGTAATTTAAATAGTGTGGTGTATTTATATTTTTATTACTTTGCTTTTTTTTTAGCTTCAGAACCTTCACTGATTTATAATGTCACGTAACCTGAGATTTGTTATATCTTCTGTACAATATCTTATTGAATATAAAATCAATGAACTTAATGATTTGTTAGACACCTGCTCCCATCTCACTGAAGTATTCATTGCCTACCTTTGGAAATATTGGAAAAACATGAGAGGGCACATACAAGGATTACATAATGCAATTCATATATAGGGAACTTCCTTGGAGTAATGCTAGCATAGTCCTTGGGGGATCACAGAGGTAATGGTGTGGAGGCGGGAAGAAAAGTTGCAGCTGGAAATTCTCTGGCCATGAAAGCAACTCAGTGAGGGACTGAGGGCAACAGAGACAAAGCATTGGAGAAGGATGGTACTGCCAGTCATTTCAAAGGTTGGCTCTATGGATTGAAGATCAAGGAGAGTGAGAAGGTGTAATGTACCACAGTTACAGTAACACAGGATATCATTTACAACTATTTTACTTCTGTGACGGGAGTGCAAACGTATTTGGAGACATTTGCATGTGGAATTTAAGGAAAGCTGAGTATGGATTAGGAAGGCAGTGACATGTATCAAAATGTAAACAAATTGGAGAATCTGAGCTGGAAGGAGTGTAAGGTTTTCTCTGCCATAATAAGCTGCCAATTGTGGCTCAGTTGGTAGTCCTTTGATCTCTGAGGTTGTGGATTCAAATTCCACTCCAAAATTTCAGCACAAAAACCAATGCTGACACTCCGTTGCAGTACAGAGGGAGTGCTGCATTGTCAGGAGTGTTGCCTTTCGGAATATGCTTCTCCAAGTGGATGTAAAAGATCCCATGCATGCTTCTGAAGAAGAGCAGAGGAGTTATTCCCGCTGTCCTGCCCGATATTTATCCCTCAATTAACATCTCAAAAATAGATAATCTGGTTATTATCACATTGCTGTTTGTCGGGGTTGCTATGTACAAATTGGCTGCTGTGTTTTTGACATTGCAACGGTGACTACACTTCAAAGTACTTCCTTGGCTGTAAAGTGTTTTGAGACATCCGATATTCATGAGAAGTGCTTTATAAATGCATGCCTGTCTGTTTTGTGCAGACTCAGAAGCTGAGAAAACCAAAGTGGCGTCACTACAGTAGCACCAGCAATATGAATATGTAATGGCCGAATGGGAAATGTACAGTGGCAACTTCCACAAAAACATGGGCATGGAAATTTTCAAAATTGACAGGAATTGAGACTATTTAGCCAGTAACTATGTAAAAATGATTTGCATTAATATTAATATCCATAATAAAATAGTCCAATATTTTACAACAATATGTAATGCTATGGTTTGTGTTACAAGAATTCATGGATCTATCAATATTCATATTTTCTCTCTCTCTAACAAAGTGGACATTGTGTCCCGATTATCAGAATTAACTCTTTACTGCCCAAGATTTAGTTAAATATCAATGTACTCAGATTATAACACAGCCTCTTGTTATAATAAATATTGATGATCTTGGCGCTGCATGTATTTGTCCTTTTCGAATGGGAATTGCAACAACCTGGCTTATTTTGCTTAGCTACAAATTAATACCAATATGCCCTGTTTGCAGAAATGTTGGTGGAAAAAAGGAAAGCTATCAGTTTCTTTAAGATTTACTTCAGTTGAGGGTGTTGATTTTTATAGTTTCAACACCTACTTGCTTCTCCAATGAATCAGTCTATTTGCTTGATTTGTGTAGTTTAAAACTGGATAAAATCAATTCAGTTACAAACAACACCTGTGCTCCAATGTTCTGGTGACTCTTGTGCTCAGTTGACATGGAGAGAGACAACAAAAAGTAAAAGGAATCGAATGCAAGTTGAAGAACACTTGCTGCAGCTGGTCAAATGTGTACTGAAAAATTAAAATGTCTAATCGTCCAGTAACGTGGGCCATGTTGGGAGGCCATGGGTCAACTTTGCAGCTTTATCTGATGAATCGCGTGTAACCACCCTCCCTCTCTCCTCCATGTACAATACAATGTGCCTTATACATCATTCGTGATGCTGTCAGGCTCAGTGGGAGATAAGAACATAGGAATTTGTAGCAGAAGTCGGCACTCCAGCCCTTTGAGCCCACTTTGCCATTCAATCAGACTGGGCTGATCTCTTCCTGGTCTTGAATCCAACTCCCTACCTGTTCCCCATATCCCTTTAACCTTTTTTTTTGTCAGAATATTAGATATGATATAATATATCTGTCTCCTTCTTGAATTCATTTAATGCTTCAGACTCCACTGCACTATGGGACAACGAGTTCCACAAATTCACCAGCCTCTGTGAGAAGTAATTCCTCCTAATCTCAGTTTTAAATGCTGAAGTGATGATTGTGTTTG
Organism: Carcharhinus amblyrhynchos; assembly: GCF_965287045.1. Classification (NCBI taxonomy): domain Eukaryota; kingdom Metazoa; phylum Chordata; class Chondrichthyes; order Carcharhiniformes; family Carcharhinidae; genus Carcharhinus; species Carcharhinus amblyrhynchos. The sequence goes on from NC_137333.1 coordinate 57,101,404, forward strand.
GATTATTCAGCCGTCCTTCAGTGCAGAGTGTTTTGCCATCCAGCAGGCAGCAAATATGCAGCAGAATAATGGGGAAGCCTGGAGAAAGAGAGTGAAGAAGGGGAGGAAGCCAGAGTTGGGTTGCTCATGTACAGGGAGACAATTGGTGCGGAACTCTTCTGATCAAAAACATTTCCAATGATGGGCACCTCCTGCCACTCACCGTCTTTATTTCTTTTTACTCAAAGATATATGCCACAGGCAGAGGTGCATATCAGAATTCCAGACCTCGCATACATTCATACGTTTCATACATTTTGGCCTGTGTCAGCTATCGTCTATTAAATTTGAGTATTTTTCCATTTAAGTTTAAGTTTATTTATCAGTGTCACAAGTCGGCTTACATTAAAATGGCAATGAAGTTACTGAGAAAACCCCTGAGTTGTCACAATCCGGCACCTGTTCAGGTACACAGAGGGAGAATCTAGCATGGCCAATGCACCTAACCAGCACGTTTTTTGTACTGTGGGAGGAAATCGGACCACGCAGAGGAAATCCACGCAGACACGGGAAGAACATGCAGACTTCGCAGAGACAGTGTGCCAAGCCAGGAATCGAGCCCAAATCCCTGGCACTGCGAGCTGCAGTGCTTACCACTGTGCCACTGTACCACCCCATTTGGCTTCTGAATATGGATTTTATTATCTTTTGCATTATTAAATATTGGCCAAATGGTCCTTAATTGCCAGATGTGCCACAGACATATATTTGAACATGCCATGCATTCCCTCCAATCAAGCCAAACTGCTGCTTTGTAGCCCCATCCAAGCACAACCCTTTCCAACACTGCCCATGTGAAGGGAAAATGCAAGGATTAACATTTGTGTCATTTGTTTGTCTGTCATGACTCAGGCAGTAGCACTTTGAGCACAGGGTTACCGATTCTCTCCGGAACTTGAGCACGACAATCAAGGCTGATGAGCCCAATGCGCTACTGTGCTGTCAGAGGTGTTGGCGAATGATGGGGAATTTCATAGAAAACTATAAAGTTTTAACAGGTCTAGACAGAGTAGATGCAGCAAGTATGTTCCCGATGGAGGGGGTGTACAGAACCGGGGATCGCAGTCTGAGGTTACAGGATAAACCATTTGGGATTGAGGTGAGGAAAAATATCTTCACCCAGAGAATGGTGAATCTGTGGAAGTCTCCACCACAGAAAGTTGAGGCCAGAATATTGTATGTCTTCAAGGAGTTAGATAGAGCTTTTGGGATGAAGAGAATCAAGATATGGGGGACAGGATCATCGAGTATTGAGTTGGATGATCAGCCATGATCATAATGAATGCGGAGCAGACTCAAAGGGCTGAATGGCCTACACCTGTTCCTATGTTTTTATTATTACGTTGCTGTTTATGTGAGTTGCTGTGCATAAATTGGCTACAAGCCTTTTAATCTTTTTATTTACACAAATCATCTGCTTTAAACCCAGTACAAATATTTGTCCTTATGAGGTAACATTACAGGATGTGCCTCTTTATTCTGTGTCTGAGTGCTCTTTGAGTGGAAATGGAACTGCGCTGGGTGATTGCTGTGATGCTGAAAGCCTGTTCAAATGGTTGATGCTCAAATGACTGAGTGCTTTAGATATCCTAGCAATAACTTGAGCCATGTATAACAAGAGTGGTTGTTAACAACATAGTGATTGCTAGTGCTTGCCTACTCACTGACCGTTTCTCTGTACGTTGGGGGATTTGCCTGGAGTAGCCAGATATGTGAGAGAAAGCCACCACATCAAGTTCTTCCTCCTGGTTTGTTGCTTGTATTTACCACGCCAGCCGGGATGAGCAGCGATCTGTTTGTCAGCACAACGCAAGAATTAGAAGCAGTAAACCATATGGCCCATTGAGCCTTCTGCATTATTCAATATGTGGCTATGTCGGCGTTAGACTGGGGTAGGCACAGTAAGAAGTCTCACAATACCAGGTTCAAGTCCAACAGGTTTATTTGGCAGCACAAGCCACTAGCTTTCAGAGCACTGCTCCTGTATCAGGTGAGTGAGGAGTTGTGTTCACAAACAGGGCATATAAAGACACAAATTCAATTTACAAAATAATGGTTGGAATGTGAGTCCTTACAGGTAATTATGCCTTAAAGAAATGAGTGGTGAGAGGGCCAAGCATAGGTTAAAGAGATGTGTATTGTCTCCAGCCAGGACAGTTAGTGAGATTTTGCAAGCCCAGGCAAGTCGTGGGGGTTACAGATAGTGTGACATGAACCCAAGACCCCCTCTCCACTCCCATTGTACTTTAAGATTTGATCACCTGGAAAGACACACATTCCAACTATTATCTTGGAAATTGAGTTTGTGTCTGTATATGCTCCATTTGTGAACACAAATTCTCACTCACCTGATGAAAGAACAAGATTCCGACAGCTTGTGCTGCCAAATAAACCTGTTGGACTTTGGACTTTAACCTGGTGTTGTGAGACTTCTTACTGTGCTTATTCAATATGATCAAGGCTGATCTTGGACTGCAACCCTATTTTCTCCTCCCTTTTCCACATCCCTTAATTCCGAGAGACCAAAAATCTGTCCATCCCAGCCTTAAATATATTCAACAATGGAGCATCCACAACCCTCTGGGTAGAGAATTCCAAAGATTCACCACTGTCTGAGTGAAGAAATTTCTCTTCATCTCAGTGCTAAATAATCGACTCCTTATCCTTAGGTTGAGTCCCAAGACTCCCTAACCAGCAGAAGCAATCTCTCAGTACCTGCCCGATTAAGCCCTTCAGAATTCTTAATTTCAATGAGGTTGCCCCTCATTTTTCTGAACTCCAAAGGCCTAATTTACTCAGCCTCTCATCATAGGGTTGAATTTCATGGACCAATTTAGTGACCCTTCACAGTGCTGCCTCCAGTGCAAGTGCTGTGCAGTGCAGTGCAAGGGATGGCACAGTGGTTTGCACTGCTGCCTCACAGCGCCAGGGGCCCAGGTTCAATTCCCAGCTTGGGTCATTGTCTGTGTGGACTTTGATTGTTCTCCCTGTGTCTGCGTGGGTTTCCTCCGGGTGCACCGGTTTCCTCCCACACTCTAAATGTCATGCTGGTTAGGTACATTGACCTGAACAGGCGCTGAAGTGTGACGACTAGGGGAATTTCACAGTAACTTCATTGCAGTGTTAATGTTAACGTAAGCCTTACTTGTGACTAAAAAAGTATATCCCTTTTTAAATATGGAGACCAAAACTGCACTCCATGGGTGGGATTTTACAGCCTCGCTGATCCCAAAACCATAAAATTCCTCCTGAGGTCAACAGACCTTCCCATGTTCCACCCCTTGCCTGCTCCGATTTCTGTGGAAGGGGGGGGTGGTAAAATTCTGGCCCATATATGAAAGTAGCCTGCATAGTTTTTCCCATGTAAACCTGCCAGCATTGCCCTTATGAAGCAATCACCCACACTGTCAAAACCCACACTGATAAACTTCTACAACCGAGTATTCAAGGTCCCAGTGGCACCACTCACAGCTTCAGTGAGAAAAGCTCGGCAAACAACTGCAAATTGGCCACTCAGGCTCAGTGCTGATATTACTTTACACACCTTTTTAGATGAGTTTGTCACTGCTGGATTTGACAGGCACTGTAATTAGTTGAAAATAGAAATGGGAGAAATTGAGTGACTTGAATAATATCAACAGCTCATTCCTAAATATTCTATATCAGTTGCTGGTGGCAACTTCAAAGAACATGGGAAATGTCACTAGTTTTGACTATTCCAATGCTTCTCTAGTTGGTTTCCCACCCTCTGCAGCTACATCATCCAAATGTCTGCCACCTGTACCTCATCCTTTACCAAATCTGGCTCACCCTGGTTCTTGCTGACCTACATTAGCTCCCAGTTTCCCAATTTAAATCCCATTATGCCTTATTCCTTCCTATTCCTATATCTTTTCCAACCTGAAATCATGCCATCCAAGAGTTCTTTTCCACCTGATATTGATCTCTTGTACAGCCGCAGCACTCTTCCCCTCCATCCTCCCCACCATTGATAGCTTCATGCTTGGAATTCCCTATGTCTCCTCCTTTAGGACCCTCCTGATACCTCAGTGAAGTGCCTTTGAATGTTTTGTTTTAATCTTCTTTATGATGCTGTTATTGTCTCCTAGATTGGCTAAAATCAGAAAATAGACTTTGTTGGACACTTGCCCCTAACAAAGAGCAAATTTTGTGACCTGGCCAAACCCTCCTTCCTCTCCTTCCTTTACTTTACTTTTGAAAAGTAAATTCAAATTCACTTTTGAATTTAGAATCAGCTCCCTCAGACTCTGGCCAGCTCAGATTGGTCATGGGAACATTGGAGTGCTTGACATAATGTCCCGTGGAGTTCCTGTGAAGGTTTAAAATGTGACTTGCTTCAGTCCCTTCCCCCCCTCAGGAAGAATCTTTGGAGACATTAATGGTGACTTCTTCTGGCACCTGCAAAATAATGCCTGCAAAGAGAAATGAGTGTGATAGGATACAAAACCTGACAGTTCATTGCCTAAGCCAAAATGTAGTGAAGCTTTTACCTTGCTGTCTTCCACAGTCAAGGAGGATCTTGTGTGGACACATGGTAGAACAAATAATGAAAATTTCCTCTTCAGAATGCTTCCCACAAGTTAACTAGGGATTGGGTAGATAAGGCACATTATGGACCATAGGTTCTGCGGACCTGTCTGAGGGATCTGACTAAAATGCTGAACCTAAGAAAAGTATTTGAAAGCAAAAACCTAAAAAGATCATGAGATCTGTTCTATGCCATGCCCCACCCGCTTTGCAACTGTAGATTCTCACTGTTGAGTTAACAAAGGGGAGTCAGTGCAGGAAGGATAAAAGGATGCTACTTCAGGAAGAAGTAACCATGGCAAAAATGAGGAGGGATAGTTCACCTTTAATTGCTGTTAATCCACAAAATAGGAAGGCTTTTATGGAACCTGCAAGGGCAGGAAATGTGCAGTGGCTGAATTTGCCGGGAGCTGAAATTTTTATTTTCTTATGGCGGGTTGAGATGCAGGGATTAGGTCAGCGGTGTGTTTGTGGCATGTCAGACCTCACACACCTCTGACGTGTTCCCACTTTAATACATTCGCATGTCATGAATCCTCATTAGCGTAAAACTTCTCCGCCCTTCAAGACAAAGTCAGCGGTGCACAAGAATCTCGTGGTGCCCAGAACACATTCATTTAAAGGCAGCCTGCACCAGTTGTGACAGAGGTCAGCAGTTTCCCTTGTTCAACCTCGTGGCACAAGAGGGCAGCAGGAGAGTGATAGCTTGCTTGGAGGCTTGGGACCAGCAAGGGTGAATCAGTGATTCATGGTGTGGAGGAGGTGCATGTATATTGGGCTCAAAAGACTAAAAGAGGGAAGATCCTGGCATACTGGGTGTGGTGGGCATTCAAAGTTAAAAATGAGGGACTTAAATGTCAGGGTCGGTTCTGGTAACAACAGAGTGTTGGTTGGCAGTCTCTATAGGGTTTTGAGTTCACCTGCAACATCTCAGTTATCCCCATTGGCAGTGATCTTGGACAATGTTCTTTACAATGCATGAAAGGCTGGGTCTTCAAGTTCACCTATGTCCTTCAGAGTGCCGAGTAGAACACTGGACATGAATATGGACATTCAATAAAAAGTGAAGGCAAAAACACAAATGTTACTTCTACGGTAAAGAAATGTCCCTAATCCCCATGTGCATCATAGCGGGTCAACCATGAGGCATGCTGTTATAATTGACTCTCTGGCTAAGCTGGTGTCAGCAAATAATAGTGCAAACATGAATAAAATGAAACTAATGGAATGTGAAATAATTACAAGTGGAATTTAACTTTGAAAAATATCCTTGCCAGCTTTGAGCTCTCAAAAAATCTTCTGTTAATGGCAGTGGCGTTGAACAGAAAGTTGTGGCCATGGTGCAGAGCTTCCCTGTTTATCCGGGAGGCTTTTTTGTAGCCTGTTCGTTCCTGTTGTATTGTCAGCTGGTGGTGGGAAAATCAAAATTTCAGCTCCTGGTGAATTCAGCCCCCCCACATTTTCTGCCCTTGCAGCCTCCATAAAAGCCCTCCCATTTTGTGGATTCACAGCCATTAAAGCTTAACTATCCCTCCTCATTTTTGCCACAGTTACTTCTTCCTGAAGTAACATCCTTTTATCCTGCCCGCACTGACTCCCCTTTGTTTACATAACAGTGAGAATCTATAATTGCAAAGCACCAGTGAAAAGCTTCCCTCCACATCATGATCATGCTTTGAATGTTAATTTTAATCACGCGGAATTGACAAAAACCAAGACAGCAGAAGTGGCAGTCCCTTCCTATTCTGCGAATGGATATAGCATGCCATGATTACAACTCTGTCATTGTTACAGTACCATTCATTTATTGGGCTTGGAAATTTTGTTGCATAAGGTATAGTCTGGTGAACTTTACTGTCCCTGTAAACCCAAACTCATGGTCACAAATTTCCTCATTGCCGTTGAAAAGAGCCAGGACACCCTTGATGTTGTCTGAACAGTATGGTTTGACCTGTTAGTGGCATTAGTGTGCTACCTTAGCCTATAAGCAGAAAATATTTCAGAAGATATCAACAAAGAAGACCTTTTTCCTGTTACCCTTTTTGCCAACATCCCCTCCCTCTCTGTGTCAGCCTTTGGCAGAGCAAAATATCTGCCATTGGATTTAGGAAGAAAATTGGAATTGGCTGTCCTTCACTTGGTTCCAGAATGTATTGTTCTGAGAAACTGTCCTATGTACATTCTGTGAACTCTTCTTCCTTGTGACCTTTAGCCAATTTTATTCATCCAATCAATGTGAAGATTAAAATCACCTAAGATTATTGCAGTGACTTTTGTATAAGTCACCACTATCTTGATTTGTACTGTTTCCTATGGGTGACTACTGTAAGGGACCCTTTAAACTATTCACAGCAGTGACTACTTTCCTTTGCTATTTCTTGTCTCCGCTCTGAATTGTGACCTTGTGAACCAAGATCATTTCTCACCACTGTATTGATCTCATCATTAATTTAAAGAGCTATCCCACCTCCTTTTTCTTCCTTCCATTCTTCTGAAAAGTCTCATTCTCTTGAATATTCAGACCCTCAGCCGCCTTGAAACCACATATCCAACATTTATATTTAATATATAGGAAGAATGTTACAAAATAGAATAAAAGCTTTCTATCTACTTTGTAGTGTGTCTGGAAAATTAACATTCGCATTGGGTCCATATCTTTATGGATGAGGATTAAGCTGTAAATAAAACAAGGCAGTTGTTTACCAAGTGAATATCTTCTGCAGTTGTTTCCAGATACGGTACACATTTGTTCATCCATAATGTCAGACCTGTTCGGCAGGATTTTCCAGCCATTCCTGCCAATGGATTCATCTGATCCCACCGGAAGCGAGCCCCCCCACTGCAGGTTCCATGGCAGCAAAAGGTATGGACAATGGGAAACCCTGTTGGCAGCAATGGGACCAGAAAATTTGCCACCAGCCAATGGTAGGCCACCTCTTCCATCGCAAGACATGCCAAGTAGGGGCAGAAATCCCACCCATTGTGTCAAAGGAAGGGAGGACATCCGGCAGCAGACCATGTCACCTTCTTTCCCTGCATTTCCAATAGCGAGACTCCACAGAGTCAGTAATTGATAGAACATAGAACACTACAGCACAAACAGGCCCTCCGGCCCACAAGTTGCACCGACCATATCCCTACCTATTAGGCCTACTTATAACCCTCAATCCCATTAAATCCCATGTACTCATCCAAAAGTCTCTTAAAAGACCCCAGCAAGTTTGTCTCTACCACCCCTGACAGCGGCCGATTCCACTCACTCACCACCCTCTGAATGAAAAACTTACCCCTGACATCTCCTCAGCACCTTAAACCTGTGTCCTCTCGTAGCGACCATTTTAGCCCTGGGAAATAACCCCTGAGAATCCACCCGATCTGTACCTCTCAACATCTTATAAACCTCTATCAGGTCGCCTCTCATCCTTTGTCTCTCCAGGGAGAAAAGACCTAGCTCCCTCAACCTATGCTCATAAGGCATGCCACCCAATCCAGGCAACATCCTTGTAAATCTCCTCTGCACCCTTTCAATAGCTTCCACATCCTTCTTGTAGTGAGGCGACCAGAACTGCGCACAGTACTCCAAGTGGGGTCTGACAAGGATCTTATAAAGCTGCAGCATTATCCCCCGACTCCTAAACTCAATCCTTCGATTAATGAAGGCTAGCACACCATATGCCTTCTTGACCACATCCTCCACCTGCGAGGCCGATTTGAGAGTCCTATGGACCTGGACCCCAAGATCCTTCTGATCTTCTACACTGCTAAGAGTCTTACCCTTGATATTGGACCTGCCAAAATGGACCACTACACATTTATCCGTGTTGAAGTCCATCTGCCATTTCTCCGCCCAGTCTTGCATCCTATCTATGTCACGCTGCAACTTCTGACATCCCTCCAGACTATCCACAACACCACCAACCTTTGTGTCTTCAGCAAACTTACCAACCCATCCCTCTACTTCCTCATCTAGGTCATTTATGAAAATGACAAATGGATACAATCTCCATTGCACACATTTCTATTGATCCACATTGACCCATTTCTCTTACATTAAGGCAGGAAAATTATGAAATACAAATGTTGGAAATACTCAGCAGGTCTGGCAGCATCTGTGGAGAGAGATTCTCTCTCCCCTTCCTTTTATGCTGCCTGATCTGCTGAATATTGCCATAAATTTTTTCCTGTTTTTATTTACAGTATTTTGCTTTTGTGTGCAAGGAATGTTGTGAATCCAAGCTTATACTGACCAGCAGCCCTCTAAATGCTGAAGACATCTCGCTCACTTTCAGGAGGAGGAGCAGTGAAATGGACCTGCAGGGGATACTTTGAGAGATGATAAATATGGTCTAGGGCCTACATCATTCACCTTCACGAGGAGAAGCAGAGAGGCAGACCTGTGGGAGATACTCACCGGGTGGAGGGTTGGGAGGGGGAGAGAGGAACTTGAGAGTCTGGGAACGCGTTGAGTTTGAAAACAAGGTGACAAAGAATGCATTGATATTACAAGAAAGCAATAAATTGATTGGTTGGGAGTAGCCTTGCCCTGCTGCAGGAGAGGCTACAAGAGAGAGAGCTAATTGGTAAGTAATAGGTAAGTTGTTTCTCTCAGCTGTCGTTGATTGTCATGTATGTTGGGGCATGTCCCTTTATGAGAATGGGTCAGATGACTTGGGACACAAGCTCCACCTTGGGTAGTCCTTACTAGATCTCATACATAATACTGATTACCTGTATTTGATTTGTATTTTTTTTAAATAGGATGACTGCAGCCATTTTATGTGTGCTATCAATATTATAAAATTATATGTAATATCGATATTATAAAATACTGTCCACGATCTGTTTATTTGATGGACAAATTGCATGACATGGTTTTAGGCACTCTTCAGTTCTCTGCCTGAAGACATTGATGATTATTCAACCATGGAAAGTGTCATGTTATTTTCTGAGCAGGGGAAGGAGGTCCTCCAGCCTACTTGGCTAGATGGGATTGATCCTGGCACTGTTGCTGCTAATCTGATCCACACATTGTTCATCTAACTAACTGAGTTAACTGCCACCATACCCAGTTTTAGTTATTTGAGGGACTGTATTATGACTGCCATTAAGGTGGGATTTGCATTGAAATTCTTTAGGCTGAGTGGAAGCCTAGGTTCGAATTGTAAAAGCGAATGAGACCACTTGGTCATTTAAACTATAGCAATAACAAAAGCAGTAACTGGATGGAAGCACAACGATCAAAGGAAATACTGACCCCCTCCCCATCCAAAATTTTTCACTTCAAATTGAACCCAATTCCACCATTGTGGAATATTTATGCCGCTGCATCTCTTTTGTATGTATTTGTGAGATTTATTTTCTCTCAAACTCAGTATTTGCAGACAGCTCAGTATTAATACATGGGGATAGTTTGGGTTTTAGAGCTTGTTGAAACCTTGTCTTTCCATTTTTAGCCACCCAAACATTCATTCAACAAACGGGCAGCACAATATTATTGTCGCTGGTCCAGTAAGCCAGAGACCCAGGGTAATCCTCGAGAGACTTGGCTTCAAATTCCACCACGGCAGATGGTGAAATTTGAATGCAATAAAAATCTGGAATTAAAAGTCTAATGAAGACCGTGAAACCATTGTCAATTGTCATAAAATCCCATCTGATTCACTAATGTTCTTTAGGGAAGGAAATATGTTATCCTACCTGGTCTAGTCTAATGGGACTCCAGAGTCACAACAATGTGGTTGACTCTAATATTGCCCATCCTTGAGGACGTTTATGCTGGCCCAGCCAGCGATGCCCACATCCCATGAACGGAAAAAAAACTCAAGTGAAGTCTATTTTGTTGTGAGAATGTGCATTCATATCTCTGTCTGTGGGGTATCATAAAGTACCCATGCCAATATACTGTGCTGGTACTGTAATAACAATGTATGAAGGAATTCTTACAATCAGGAGGGGAATCATTTCATCCACCTGAAATTAAAATAGGAGCACTCTGTTTACATCGAATATGAGTTCCTACTAGAGACCTTATGATCACTGTCATATCGTTGGTCTGTTCACAGACTGATTATGAACTAGCTTTACTTTTGTAATGCAATTCCCAACAAAAATAGTATTTACAAAACCAATTTCTCTGGCTTGGCCTGCAGAAAACCCAATGTGCACAATCGATAACATCTTTCGGAGCACTCCATGAGAATCCCCATAACTAACATAAAATGAGAATATCTGGCACTTTTGCACTTTGATTAAATATGTCTCCAGGGTTCCAGAGGAGAGCTTTCCAGCTACGAACTAAATGTAAAGAAAGAATGATAAATGCTAAAGCCGCGATGCATAGAGAGGACAGAATTTAACATTGACAATACTTTGTTTCATAATAATCTGAACAAATGTCCATGTAAATCTCAGTGCCATTTGTTTAGTGATTGATTTTCCTTCCTTGCAGAATATTTTGGGCTAAAATCCCTCACGGTTAATTATTGATGTTGAAAAGTCATTCAAACAAACCATGGAAATAAAAGAACGGAAACCCTACCGATCTTTAACAAAGAACAGACGTGAAAAGGAACGACGGTACACCAGTTCTTCAGTAGAAAGTGAAGACAGCAAAGCACCCCACAAGTCCTACAGTTCAAGTGAAACACTCAAAGCCTATGATCAGGACCCAAGATTGGGCTACAGTAATCGTGTCAAAGAAGTCGTTCATCAGGAATCCGATGAATACTGCAGACCAGGTACTTTGAATTATTGTAAAGATACACTTACTGAAAAGAAAAGGGCAAGTAGAAAGTATTGAACCGGTTCAGAAGTTTCATAGATTGTTTTAGATGGGGATATTCCCACTTCATAACTCCAATCCATTTCCCAGATACTAATAGTGCAGCAGTCACATCAGTCAGAAATTCTCTTGACTAAGCATCATGTATCGTGAATAGGAATTTGCATTGTCCCAGTACACCTGGCAAAAAGACAGCTCAGAAAGAGAGGGTATGGTGGGCTGCATAGTGGTTAGCACTGTTGACTTACAGTGCCAGGGAACTGGATTCAATTCTGGCCTTGGGTGACTATGTGGAGTTTGTATGTTCTCCCCTTGTTTGCGTAGGTTTCCTCTGGGTGCTCCAGTTTCCACCCACAGTCCAGAGATATGCAGGTTAGGTGGATTGCTATGCTAAGTTGTCCCATAGTGTTTCAGGATGAGTAGTGTAGAGGAATTAGCGAGGTAAATGGAGTTACAGGGATAGTGCCTGCGTAAGATGCTCTGTCAGAGGATCGGTGCAGACTCAATAGGCTGAATGGCCTCCTTGTACATTGTTGGGATTCTGTGATTCTAAGTGCTGGAAAAACTCATCCGGTCTGGCAGCATCTGTGGAAAGAGAAACAGGTTAACGTGCCTTGTCTGTTATGACTCTTCTTTCAACTATTGTACTCAAAACTTTGTCTCCGTTTCTGTCTGCTGCCAGACAGGCTGAGTTTTTCCAGAACTTTCTGTTTCTATTTCAGTTCTCCAGCCTTGGTAGTATTTTGTTTATTTTTAAGTTCTGATTGCTTTCCAGAGCTGGAAAGGAGAAGCACAGTGAAAATTATGGAAGAGACAATTGCAATATTGTCAGAAAGGAGGTTTTTGAAGGGAGGTTGCTTTTTCTTAAATAAAAAGAGAGAATACCAAGAGGCATAGTGACTGAAATGTTAACCATAATGATGGAGCAAAGTGAATGGCAAGAAGCAATAATCCAGTGTCATAGAAGCAGATGATCCATTCAAGAGTATTAAGCTGGAGAAGATCAATAAGTTGAAGAGGGGATAATTCAATTCATACAATCCTTGCAAGACAGAAGGAAGCTATTTGAGCCATCGAGTCTGTACTGACAATCCCACCCAGGCCCTATCGCTATAACCCCACACATTTGCCCTGCTAATCCTCCTGACACGAGGGTCTATTTAACCCATGCATCTTTGGACTGTGGGAGGAAACCGGAGCACTTGAAGGAAACCCATGCAGACATGGGGAAAATGTACAGACTCCTCACAGACAGTGTCCTGGGGCCAGAATTGAACCCGGGTCCCTGGCACTGTGAGACAGCAGTGCTAACCACTGTGCCACCATGCACAGAGGATAACTTTGGATAGCTTTGAAATAGTTTTGCAGAGGGAGCTCATACTGCTCGTCAAAGGTCGACTGCATACAGGAAAAAGCGTGAAGTTCTGAAGTTTAAGATTTGGGATTAATGGTGAATAGTTTGGTGAGGTCATCATTGAAGACAGCAATCTTTGGGGTAATATAATTATGATTGGTTTAAGGGTTTTACATCTGTATAGTGGAGGTATGGACTTGTAATGTTATTAATCTAGAGATGAAAACATTTTTGAGTGATATCAAGATTAACCCAGAGATTTTTTCTTAATTCTTAGAAAAGAAAGGAAATAGCATACTTATTACTTTCTGTTGATTATTAGTGTGGGAAGAGGATAACATACCTGATATTCCGGGGAAGACAGAGGGCTGGGTTCTCTGACCTTGCCCATAGTTGGGGTTCTTTGATCCCACTGCGGTGAATGGAGATTTGGCTGAGTGACAAACTCTCTGTTCTCGCTGGCAGCAGCGATGGGCGTGAACGGCTGGAGAATTCCAGCAAGCGTATCAAGGACCAAATCTCACAAAATCACGAAAGCTGTATTTTAAAAAAATGGCACTAAAGTCTGATACATCCCCAGGACATTATGCTTTTCACCCCAGCACTATATAGGAAGAATTTGAAGAAACTGCAGTTGTGTTCATCATAATCTTCCAAGACGCCCTCAATTCAGAAATTACCCCTTTAGGTTGGAAACATGAAAAAGGGCAGGGAGGAATCAGGGAATGATGGACACGGTAATCTCACACTTTGCTAGGAAATTATTGGAACCATTAAGAACAGGGTGATTGAGCACTTTGAAATTTTTGAGCTGATTGGAGAAAGCTAACATTGATTGTTAAATGGTAGGTCATGTGAAACAAACCTAGAGGCATTTTTAAGGAAGTAACAAATTTAATAGACAGGGAAATTCTTGTGGACATTGTTTTTTGAATTTTCAGAAGTCAATTAATAAGGCTCCATATAAAAAACTGTTTGTTAAGATGAAAGCGCATGGAATTGATAAATGATTGACCTGGTTAGGAGATTGATTAGGCAGTGGAAAACATGGGGAGCAACAGTATGCATTTAATTAGATGGAAGTGGTTAGTGGTGTCCCAAAAGAATCTGTGCTGGGGCTGCAACTATATTTTTAATGATCTTTATAATTCAATAGAAAGCGATATATTACAGATTGCCAATGGCACAACAATTGGTGGCAGAGTAAGCAATGTGGATAACAGCATTAAATTAACTTAAAAGAGACATTGATAGATTAAAGGAGGAGGAAAGAACTTTGACAGATGGACTTCAATACAGCTTAGTGTGAAGTCATCCATTTTGGATCAAGAAAGGATAAATTTGAATTTTTAAATAGTGAAAAGTTGGGACAGTAGATTTTATTCACTAGGATGTAGCAGTTATGTGTAAAAGTATCAGAAAGCCTAATGGAATGTTAGATTTTATAACAGATCTAGAAGATGAAGAGGAGCAAGTTCTAGTACAGTAAATAAACAGTCGGTCCATTTTGGAGAACTGTGTACAGTATGGGCACTGCACCTCAAAGAATACATTGACCTTGGATAGAGTGCAGCACTGATTTTTCAGAATCTAACCATGTTTCCAGTGGTTAACTTTTATGGAAAGAGACTACATCGGGCGTGTGTTCCCTGGCATACATAAAGGGTAAGGGGCGATTTAATAGAGAGGAATTGATCAGATAGATAGGGAAAATCCTTTTGATAATGGTTGGAAATCTACAACACCAGGACATCAGAAGTACGTCATTCAGGAGAGAAGTTAGGAAGAATTTTTTTCACAAAGTTTAGCAGCAGTGTGAAACATTCTCCCGCAAAAACCAGTAGAAGCTTGATCAGTTAATAATTGTAAATGTCTGTCAATAGACATTTGTTCACCAAGAGATGAAGAGATTATAGAGTTGGGATGTAGGTCATCAGCCATTTTTTTGCTTGAATGGCAGAACAGGCCAGAAAGGATCTTCGTCTGTTCCTAAGCTCTGAAGAAAGAATGTGGTGTTACTAACGTTAGATATATGGTGGGAAACAGTAGGAAACTCTAGGTTGAAGCAGGGTGCTAAAGTTTCACATCTATCAATTTGCCATGTGCATTTAACTTGGGAGGTCAATAGAGTCAATATACAGATATCTAGTGAAATGCTGACAGGAAGGACCTAGGATGGTACCGGAGTGAGGGGACTTCTTGCAAGTTGTCACCAGCGTACCTTCTGATTCTATCTTTTACTCTCATTCTATGCTTTTCATGATATCCTGCACCCTTTCCTTTCCTTTTCCCCCATGTACTCTACCTACAGTATGTTTTGTTTGTAAAACACTCAAGAAATAATACTTTTCACCATTACATGTGACAGTAATAAACCAAATCAAATAATGCAGGAATCAGGCTCATTACATATTGCCCATTCTTTGGGTGAACAGTGAAGTGACAGTCCTTGCCATTGACCTTGACCAAGACTGCCCAGTTACCAAATGTGATGGTCCAAGCTTTGCAGGAAAGCCCAAAGGATTTCTCCATGAGATGGGCATAAAAGATCTTTGCAGCTCAGTCTAATATTACCCTACAGGCTCTGACATTTAGGTTGTGAAGAGAAGCCATGCCACAGGATATGTCAAAACTGACAGGCTACGAGTGGACAAGTCACATTTCTCTCCCTCATTGGCCTTAAGCCGTTGCAGTGCCTATTAAAAATTGAGGTCACTGAGAAAAAAAATTTTTTACAGTCATACGCATGGAAATAAGTTAAACTGATATGGAAGCGAGCAAAATCATATTTAAAAAGTCAATCAATTAATCCAACCATGGTGGAACCTTTACCTCAATTCCCACACCATCCCCATGCCCCTAATTCCTTATTATCCAAAAATCTGTTGATTTATCTTCCTGAATATATTCAGTGATGGCATCTACAGTCCTCTGGGCTAGAGAATTCCAGAGACTCTCA
This sequence comes from Carcharhinus amblyrhynchos, assembly GCF_965287045.1. Classification (NCBI taxonomy): domain Eukaryota; kingdom Metazoa; phylum Chordata; class Chondrichthyes; order Carcharhiniformes; family Carcharhinidae; genus Carcharhinus; species Carcharhinus amblyrhynchos. Next base: position 57,117,085 of record NC_137333.1, read on the forward strand.
ACTTTTTGAGTGATGACATTTCCCTTTATCTTAGTCTTAAGTGGGTGCCCTCTTATTCTGAGACTGTGATCCCGTGTTGTTGTAGAATGCAGTTAAGATCAATGTTGGAGAATTACATAGCAGATCCTGTACAGCAGCACAGAATCATCTACAGCAATGTCTGGATTTCCGTATTATTCTTCACACACTTGCACTCTTGAAGTTGCTTTCAGTTTCAGCAGTGTAAAGTTGCAGATGCTGACAACTTTGCAACAGCAAAATAAAGTTGCCGCATGCTGAACTATCTTCTTTTGACTTTCTACGATAAGATTATGCTGGGGGAATAAAATTATTTAAATTTCTCATTTTGCTGGAATCTGGTAACCGGAACACGCATATTTATCAATTTGTCAGGTAATTAAACTGCTTCAGACGTGAAAACTGATATTTAATTTTGAGTAAATTAGTCCCGAGAAAAGGTTAGCTACATTTCTGTTTGCACAGAGATTAGATTTTTTTGGAAGTTAATAATATTTCACACTTACTTGGACTTTTGCAGAAACATTTAATTCCACTTGTATCTCATTCAATGAATTTTCAAACATTATTAGAGAAAGCAATATTCTGAGAAAGCTGTACTACACTCAGAACTGTTACTTATTTTTAAAAGCCTCAAAACTTGTATTAGAATTGCAACTGTCACGGGAAGTCAAAGTGTACAATTTCCAGCACATGAACATGTACAATTGCACGGTGAATGGTAAGAGGGAGTCCTGGGTTCTCCCCAGAGGAAATAAGATAATTGTAAGGAAAAGAGTGCGCACCCAATGTGACTTTGTCAATCCACTGTTCAGAAATAAGGAGTATTTACAGCATTTATTGTGAGGACAAAAGTGCAATCAAATTTTACCACTGGACTTGGAAAAGGGAGTGGGTCAATCAGACCTTTTGAGCCTGTTCTGCTACCGCTCAGTTAGATCAAACTGATCATGCCCTGAAGCTTGCAAGTGCTTTTTACAAGCAAGGAGCGGGAACTTGAGCCCGCATTCACCGTCCGTGGCAACGGGGGCATGGGATCAAAATGCGGAGAGTTTGGAAAAGCATGATTCTTGCCAGCGTGATCACCTTTTCAGCTTTGGAGCTAGCCTTGCTGGCGGAGTGATGTGGAACATGTCAGGGAAGGGCACAAAGCTAATCAGCAGATTCAATAAAAATCTGGAAGTAAAAGTCTACTGATGACCATGAACCCATTGTCAATTGTCGTGAAAACTCATCTGGTTCACTCATGCCCTTTTAGGGAAGAAAATCTACCCATTCTTATTTGGCCTGTCCTATGTACGACTCCAGGAATGATCATCCTCTCATTGGTGAAAGTTTTAAACTATTTCTAGCATAACACAACACAGAATTCTCTGCTACTTATATTTGGGGTGGCAAGGCGACACAGTGGTTAGCACCACTGCCTCACAGCGTCAGGGACGTGGGTTCGATTGGGATACTGTCTCTGTGGAGTTTGCACTTTCTCCCCATCTCTGCGTGGGTTTCTTCCGGGTGCTCCAGTTTCCACAGTCCAAAGACGTGTGAGTTAAGTGGATTGGCCATGCTAAATTGCCTCTTAGTGTCAGGGGAACCAGCAAGGGTAAATGCATGAGGTTATGGGGATAGGGCCGGGTGGAATTGTGGTCGGTGCGGACTTGATGGGCTGAACAGCCTCTTTCTGCACTGTAAGGTTCTATGATTCTATCATTAGCGAGCACTCACAACGGATATTGGACACACACTGAATATTCAGTTGGCACCGACGTGACATCACGTCATGCCATTTACAACCATTCACGTGAATTTGACGTCCTCACCTCCGAGGGGAATATCAGAGGTGAGCCCTCAGGAGGCCATTACTTCCTGAGCAGTTCAAGGGACACCAGGGAGAATGCTGGAGATGCACACAGCTCGGGGCTGGGGGTGGTGAAGGTCACTGTCAGCACTATGGGAGGAGGGTAAGGTTTGGGCAGTGAGCGTGGAGTGCTCAGAAGCCTTACCTTCCCTTCATATCGCATCGCCCATTGCTCCGAATGGACATGCTGGCTGCCAAGCAGGCGTTCCCTCCATGCTGGGTTAGTGTTTAAACAATGGCTGAGTGGGTGCCCTTCCTCCTCGGGAGGTGGCCACAACAGAGAGGCAGTACTGGGTATGACCATGAGGTTCTGGGGTCTTAACTTTAGGACAGGTTATTGCTGCAAGGGCAGTTTTGGGAGTACCCGTAATGGCGAGCTACCCTGCCTCGTGAGACCCTCTCACTTGGGGGAGGGCGAATACACTGAAGCCTACAACCCTCACTCAATGATGTGAGACCAGAGGGGATTACCAGACAGGAAGTTTATCTCCACTTCTTTGTGAACTCTGACTGTCAGATACAGCAGTGAGAGTGTGTTGATTGCCCTCATGCAAGGCTGCTTAACTACACAGCATTGAATAGCTAGGAGAATGAGGCTGCCCTTTAGGGATTTGCTCCAAAAGCTAATTTCATACCTCTCAGGATTTAACTGTGTCTTGTCAAGATGAACGGTGTTGCCAGAGTGACTAACTGATGAATCTTGGAGGAGTCCATGATGCCAATTTAATATCCTGAGCTCAATCTAGTTGCACGATCTGATGATGATGGTTAACCCTTTGAAACACCAAGCCCCAAGAATGTACAACCGTCTTCCAATTCAAGTCTTAGCAGTAGTCAGTTTGCACTGTGGAGAACCTCCCAGACAGGTAGGATAGTGATGGCTGGCACCACACACTTTGTTCATTATCAGGATTGGCACAATTATTTGGGGGCCCCGTCAGGATGCAGATCTTGTTGTCATGCATTCTGTTAGATGCACTTTAGCGCTATGCAGGGTTGGGATGTGTTACTTGATGTAAATGGGTGGGTGGGGTGGGGGGAATGTGTGGGTCAGATGCCATGAGACAAGAGGGTCTCAACACTGTTCATCCTCTGGAGTACAGAGGAAGCTATGTAGGGTTAGTGTCAGAGGGGTGTTGTGAAGGAGAGTGGAAATTCACAAGGAAGCACTGGGGTGGAAGTCACAGGCACGAGGAGCAATGAGGGTCACTGCTCTGTTCGGACCCCTCTGTATTCACGGTGGTATTCTCACTCAGTGCAATATTCATCAGAATCACGGAACCTGTTGAGTTGGCACTTCTACTGATCGGGATTGACCAGCAGCAGAGATGATAATGTGCTGCACATGACCAAGACCAGCGGCTCAGGAAACAGGACTGCATATGGAGGAACAATGTCAGAGATGATGGCAGCAAAGAATCTTCCGGCGTCGATGTTCCCACCTTCAGTTAGAGGTTTAGAGATTTACAGCATGGACACAGGCCCTTCAGCCCAACTTGTCCATGCCGCCCAGTTTTAATCACTAAGCTAGTCCCAGTTGCCGCATTTGGCCCATATCCCTCTGCACCCATCTTACCTATGTAACTGTCTAAATGCTTTTTAAAAGACAAAATTGTACCCATCTCTACTACTGCCTCTGGCAGCTCATTCCAGACACTCACCACCCTCTGTGTGAAAAATTTGCCTCTCTGGACCCTTTTGTATCTCTCCCCTCTCACCTTAAACCCTCTGGTTTTTGACTCCCCTACCTTTGGGAAAAGATATTGACTACTTAGCTGATCTATGCCCCTCTTTATTTTATAGACCTCTTTAAGGTCACCCCCCCCAGTCTTCTACGCTCCCAAGGAAAAAGTTCCAGTCTATCCAGCATCTCCTTATTACTCAACTCACCATGTCCAAGTAGCATCCTAGTAAAACTTTTCTTCACTCTTTCTAGTTTAATAACGTCCTTTCTATAGGGCAGCACGGTGATTAGCACTGCTGCCTCACAGCACCAGTTGTCCAGGCTGCAATGCCGGAGAAGACTGCATTTGTCCTGGGGGACAGTGGACCACCTCTGCTACATACTGCGTTAGCTGGCTCCACATGGAAATGGAGGACATCCAATGCTTGTGGCCCTTAACCTTACAGTTGCTCTGAACTTTTATGCCAGTGGTTCATTCCAGGGCCGCACAGGCATCTCCCAGTCAAACCCACACAGAAACGGGGAGAACATGCAGACTCCACACAGACAGTGAATCAAACCTGGGTCCTTGGCATTGTGAGGCAGCAGTGCTAATCGCTGTGCCACCTTGTGGCCCAGCTGGTCGTGCTTGTTCATGTTGTTGTGGTTGAGCTTATCCTGTAGTGACACACAGATAGGGAGAATGTAGGTGGCAGTGTTGACATTTTAAGGTGGTGATGAACAGTGGCAGGCGTAGGTCTTGAGTGGAAGCTGGAGTGTGAGGACCATGGCAGTGAGTGCGGGGGAACATGGCGATTGGGGGAGGGGGAAGAGGGCCACCTTACAGGTGTTGATAAAGTGAGAGATGAAGTTGGAGCTGTGAGGGATGCGTAAGGGTTTCCAGGAAAAGGCTGCATGAGGCTAACTTACCCTGGCTGAGCATAAAAGATCATTCATTTTTTTACGGCATTGCTGTCCCATCCTCTTCTGCAACGAGCTGGCACTCACCAGAGCTGCCACTGCATCCCAGGCAGAGTTGGGGACCATGCTGGGAGACCTGGAGCAGGGGTTGAGTGTATCATGCTTCTGCTGTACTTAATCAAGAAGTCCGGTGAGGGCGCTCTCTGAGAAACACTGTGTGGGCTTCACAGCTGCCATTCCCTGCAGTCGCTGTGAAATAAGTGCTGGTGAGCCATTTATGAGCAACTCCCTGGTGATGAGCGCATTTAGGTGTAGCTGTGGCGGGCGAATCAGAGGGAGGCCACTGTGGGTGTGGCATGACTCTCATGGCCATGAATTTTGTCAGTGAGGCTCAAGATTAGGACAGAATTATTGCTGGAGTCATCAGCACAATTCACTCCCTTTTTCTCACTGGAAACAACAATCTGCCAGATTTTGGTAACGTTTCCACCAAGCTTTTTTTTAATCTTAGAGAACTTCTGCAGTACAGTCAGTCAACAGTGAAAGATTTGAGTGGGTTAATGCTAATTTGAGGTCAGCTTTACAGAATGATTTGGACCTGGAGTGAAAAGTGTGTTTTGTGACTGTTAGGTGAGAGCAGATGGTGTGGTTGGACTCATTTGCTCCTGGGAGCACAACTTGCCAAAACTTTCTGCCGAGGATGACACCTGGGCAACTGGGAGAGGGACCTGAAAGTGGTGAGCCAGCTCTTACGGTGCAGCATTAAAATGTGACTGGATTTTCAGCAGATGCTTGTCGAGAACTGGGGGAACAAAACTAAATGTACATCCACTTTGAAACAAAGTCCTTTTGTGGAACAAAGAACCTTCATATTGCAGAGATTTACAGCACCAAAGGGAAGCCATTCACTCCCTTGGCTTGTGCTGGTTCTACACAAGAGTAATCCATGCCTAATCTTCCTTGCTATCCCACTATAGCTTGGAGAAATCGTCATTGTAATATTCTGCACCTTTTCCAGAGGCACTATATATCCTGGTAAATCTGTGTTGCATACTTCCTATTCCTTTTAAACCCTTTCTGTAGGTTTTTACACAAAATTGCAGAAGTATTCTTAACTATTCTTCCAACCAAGGTTTTCTATAAATCTCCCTTTTCTTCTTTTGGCCTCTGCATGTCGATTGAGAAAATATGCATCTCCTTTTAAATGACTGCAAAATTAATTTCATTTTAAATCATGAGTGCATCTTGCCAGTGAACTAGTAACTCACTTTTAAAGAGTATTATTTATTTGAATAGAAATGAGACACAAATCTCTCCAAAGGTTATATTTTCGAAAGAGACCTTACACTGATAACAAACATTGATGCAAATATTTTTCAGTTTTTAAGCATGAGTTTTCCACCTGATAATTTAGTATTTTTAATTGTTACTGGAAAATAAATTCAATAAAAAAAAATTAGTAATGTAAATGAACACAGTCTTTTCCATCAAACCTGGATGGGAAATATCCTAGCGATTTATTTGCTCCTATCATTGTCCTTTTTAAAAGGGCATATTAAGCCTAGGGTATGAAATCAATTCATCTTGCAGCACTTATTGTGAAGAAATTTGATTTTCAGTTAATTGTGGCAGAAATTTTTCATAATTTATAACAATATTTCCCAGAGGCAGATACAAGTTGGACTTTAATACCGATGATATACTTGTGAGTGAGTCAGCAAGCAGAATTGGAAAGAAAACAAACAGATTTTGATGACACAGAGTATCTTATAATTAATCTAAGCCATTGGTTCAAAAGAAGATCAGAACTGTTGAGCCCCCAAGGAGAAATCATGAGCTGTTAGTTTGCTCATTCTGTAATTTCTGCAAAAAAAAACATTTGGTAACTGTGAACAATGTTGATTGTATTAATGGACCATAAGCCTTCATGTTTTATATTCTGTATCAAGGTTAAGAGCAGACTTTTCTTAGCAGCTCGTATTCATTTTAGCCCAGCAGGGCCATGTCTGTCACAACCAATTTAAGAGACAGGGAGATGAAGAATGTGATAAAGTTGAAAGCTTTCCTTTCCCTTCTTTCTCCCACAATGTAACTTACCTCAGTTTGAAATAATTAAATTATTATTTCTTCTGATTTTTCTTCAGATAGTGAGGCTTATGGCTATTTGTACAGCTGGAGTACATTGAACAGTATTGAATTAAACTGGTTCAGGTCGAGCATTCCCATGTTTTTCCTGAGAATGGTTTTGAATGTAGCAGGGGGTGAGCACGACATATTTCACTATTGCACAGGAGTTGGAGACTTCTGTGGAAAACAGTCAGCTTTGAAGTATCAGAAGAACAATGCATATCCTCTAAACTTCCATGGTAAGAAATGGTTGAATGTTGCTGAAAAAGCAAGTTGTGTGAAAGGTGTACATGAGGTGCAAACAAGCCAGCAATTTGTAGTGAGGAAGTGATGCCCTGGGAATTGCAAATTAACACAGGTTTCTGGCTGAATTTCACCACCCCATGATTATCTACATGGAACCATTTTGTTCTTCCCCTCCATTCAAGAAAAGAGGGAGAGAGAAAGCAGGAAATTGTAGGCCAATTAATCTCAAATCTGTCATTGGGAAAATGCCACAACCTATTAGTAATGTGATAATAGTCAGACATTTAGAATATCGTAATACAATCGCACAGAATCAACATGGTATAGTGAAAGGAAAATCATGTCTGACAAATTTCTTAGGTTTCTTTGAGGATGTAGGGTAGATAAAGGGGAACTGATAGATGCGGTGTATTTGGATTTCCAAAAGGCATTCGATAAAGGCACATTAAGGGTTCCAATTACATTAAAGGATTGTACTATTAAGCGAGACTAAATAGTCTAGATCTGTATTCATTGGAATTTAGAAAAGTGAGGGGAGACCTTATACAAACATAGAAGATCCTGAGGGGTCTGACGAGATATACGGTGAGATGTCACAAGAGGTTATTGCAGAAGGTCAGGGGACATGGAGTTGGGGGTAGGGTGTTAGCGTGGATAGAGGATTGGTTGTCAAATAGGAGGCAGAGAGTGGGGGTCAATGGGTGCTATTCGGATTGGCGGTTGGTGACTAGTGGGGTGCCCCAGGGGTCGGTGCTGGGGCCTCAGCTATTTACCATTTATATAGATGATCTGGAGGAGGGAACCGAGTGCAGGGTGTCGAAATTTGCTGATGACACCAAGGTTGGGGGAAAGGCAAATTGTGCGGAGGGTGTGGAGAGTCTGCAGAAGGATCTAGATAGGCTGGGCGAATGGGCCAGGAAATGGCAAATGGAATTTAATGTTGGCAAGTGTGAGGTGGTCCACTTTGGTAGGAAGAATGGTAGGAAGGACTATTACTTACGTGGCGAAAAACTGCAGCAGGCGACGGTGCAGAGGGACCTCGGGGTCCTTGTGCATGAGTCGCAAAAACCCAGCTTGCAGGTGCAGCAGGTGGTCAGGAAGGCGAATGGGATGCTGGCCTTCATAGCGAGGGGGATTGAATATAAAAGTAGGGAGGTCTTGCTGCAGCTGTATAGGGCATTGGTGAGGCCGCAGCTGGAGTACTGTGTGCAGTTTTGGGCGCCGTACTTACGCAAGGATATTTTGGCCCTGGAGGGAGTGCAAAGGAGGTTTACTAGGCTGATACCGGAGTTGAGGGGGTTGAGCTATGAGGAGAGGCTGAATAAACTAGGCTTGTACTCGTTAGAGTTTAGAAGAATGAGGGGAGATCTCATTGAGACGTATAAGATGATGAATGGGATGGATAGGATAGAGGTGGAGAGACTCTTCCCGCTCAAAAAAGACAGTAGGACTAGGGGGCACAGCCTCAAGATAAAGGGGAGGCGGTTTAGAACGGAGTTGAGGAGGAACTTCTTCACTCAAAGGGTGGTGAATCTCTGGAATTCTCTGCCCGTTGAAGTGGTGGAGGCTGCCTCGCTAAATATTTTTAAGAAGCAGGTTGATGGGTTCTTGATAAGAGAGGGGATTAAGGGTTATGGGGAGAGGGCGGGAAAGTGGAACTGAGCCACGACAGATCAGCCATGATCTTATTGAATGGCGGGGCAGGCTCGAAGGGCTAGATGGCCTACTCCTGCTCCTATTTCTTATGTTCTTATGTTCTTATGTTCTTATGTTTCCACTAGTGGGAGAGTCTTGAATGTGGAATCATAGCTACAAGATAAAGGGCCAGCCAGTTAACACAGAGATGTGGGGAAATTTCTTCTTGCAGAGGGTAGTGAATCTCTGGAATTCCCTGTCCTAAATGATCAGAGATGCTGGATCATTCGAAGCATTTACAGTGGAGGTGGATAAATATTTGATAGATCAAGGAATAGAGAACAATGGGGAAATGGCACAGAAGAGGAGTTGAGGCCAGCATAGACCAGCCAGGATTGTGTTGAATGGCAGGGTGGGTTTGAAAAGCCGAGTGACCTACTCCTACTCTATTCCTTGTGTTCTTATGCACACAAAATAAGAGCGCATGGTGTTGGGGGTGATGTATTCACAGTGATAGAGGATTAGCTAACTAACAGGAATCAGAAAGTCAGCAGAAATGGTCAATTTCAGGTTGACAAACTAACTAGTTGAATGCGACAGGGATCAATACTGAGACCACAACTATTTCCAATCTGTTTTAATGATTTGGATGGAGGAACATACTGTTTGTGGCGAGATTTGCTGATCATGACAAGGATTGGTAGGAAAGCAAATTGTGAGGAGGATACAAAGTGATCTAGGTTGACTTAAGCAAGCATGCAAAAAATTGGCAGATGGAGTATAACATTAGAAAATATAAGATCGCCCACTTGGCAGGAAAAATAGAAAAGGAGAATATTATTTAAGTGAAGACAAACTGCAGAGTACTATGGTACAGATTGATTTGGGAATTCTTGTACATGAATCATAGAATAATTAATGTGCAGGTACAGCAAGTAATTAAGGAGGCAAATGAGATGTTGGCCTTTAATACAAAGTGGTTAGTATGTTAAGAAAGTCTTGCTACACCTTTTCAGGGCGTGGGTGAGATGACACCTACAGCACTGCATACAGTTCTGGTGTCCTTATTTTAAGGAGGTTTTGTATTGGAAGCAGTTCAGAGAAGGTTTACTGTGGTGATCCCTAGCCTGAAGGGTTGTCTATAAGAAAAATTTGAGCAGGATGTACCGATACTGGAGGAATTTCTTCTCTGAGAGTCGCTCATCTTTGGAATTCTCTGTCCCAGTGAGCAGTGGAAGCTGGGTCATTGAATCAATCCAGGACAGGGTTCAATAGAAATTTGATCTACAAGGGAGTGGAGGGTTCTAGGTGTGCAGGCAGAAGAGCGAAGTTAAGGCTGCAATCAGGTCAGCCATAATCTCATTGAAAGATCGTTCATGTTGATGGGCTGAGTGATCTATACCTGCTGCTCTTGTGATCTTATCTCATGATCTCCATGACATACATTAATTTGTTGTACTTGCTCTTGGTGTTTAACAGGCAATTAACGTTTAGTAATGAATAATGATTCTGCTTTTTTAATAATATGATAATCGTTAATGATTGCCAATCAAACTCTCATGCCTAGAAAGTAACAATTATTGGTGTGCAGTTTTAATCCTTCAGGTTGTGATTTCTCACAGAATATTTTAAAAATGTCAAATTTTGAATTGGTGTTCCTACTTTCCCTCTGTCTTTTTTTCTGTCTTTATTAACCTAATCTTTCTTTCTATCTTATTTCTCCTTTTTCCTGATATGACATTGAATTCACCGCACAAATTTACCTTCATCTGTTTATTTTTCAATATTCAATCTCATTGGTTCAGAATACATATTCTATTATATTGCTCAGTCTGATCTCTAATGTCTTGTTGCCTTGTTATCAGCCGACATTTCTTTTTAGAATCCACAGTGCAGAAGGAGGTCATTTGGCCCAACGAGCCTGCACTGACAACAATCCCACCCAGGTCTGATCTCTACATATGTTCACCCTTCTAATCTCCCTGACACTAAGGGGCAATTTATTATGGCCAATCTAACCCGCACATCTTGGACTATGGGAGGAAGCCAGAGCACCCGTAGGAAACCCATGTAGACACAGGGAAAATGTGCAAATTCCACACAGACAATGACTCAAGGCAGGAATTGAACCTGGGCTCCAGGCGCTATGAGGCAACAATGCTAACCACAGTGCCGCCCGCAGCAAAACCCAATTGTGCAATTTAACTTAAACCAACAGAGTATGTTCCAGCAATATCTAGCGCAATAATTTTAGGCTACGTCTTTGAAATTGTTCAAAAACAGAGATATTTTGAAAATTGCAACTTGCTTATGTTGTCACAATTACTTACAGTATTTCTGAACTGGCCTCCAGAATTGTATGACAACAGCTCTTTGATATGGTCCTCATAGAAAATATGTCTTGAGACCTTCCACTCAGTTAATTTAACATCAAGTTATCCGCTGTGACATATTCCTTTGTTATCTTCATCAATGTTGTGTTGGATGGCATGTTAAGAGGTATTCTCGGAGCATCAGTTCCAAATATTGCTGAAATAATTTCTGCTTTTTTTTTAGATAATGACATGTTGTTGATAAACTGATCCAAGACAAATTGCATTCCACATTGAACATAGAAAATAGGAGCAGGAATAGGCCATTTGGCCCATTGACCCTTCTCCACCATTCAATGTGATCATAGCTGATTCTTAATCTCTCACTATACCCCTTGACTCCTTTGGTATCTAAAAATCTATTTATTTATTTCTTTAAAAAATTCAGTGATTGAGCTTCCACAGTGTTATGTGGTTGAGAATTCCAGGTTCCTCTTATCTCAGTCCTAAATGGCCTACCTGGTATCTTGAGACCATGACCCCTTGTTCCAGACCCACCCCTGAGCCAAGGAAGACATCATCCCTACATCTAGTCTGTCCCGCTTTGTCAGAATTTTATACATTCCAATTGGAATCCCTCTTGTTCTTCTAAACTCCAATAAAAACAGGCCCAGCCAATTCAATCTTTCCTCATACCTGCCATCCCAGGAATCAGTCTGAGACTCTTTGCTGCATTCTCACTATGGCAAGTATACCTTTTTCTTAGACAAGGAAACCAAAACTATGTGCAATACTCCACGTGTGGTCTCTCAAAAGCCCTGTATAAAGGCATCCTTGCCTCTGTATTCAAATTCTCTTACAATGAATACAACAGCAGACAATTTGCCTTCTTAACAGCTTGTTGCACCTACATGCTTGCTTTCAGTCACTGGTACAAGGACCCCCTGGTCCCATTGTATGTCATTTTTTCTAAATGTATCTCTGTTTAAATAATACTTGGCCATTCTGATTTTCCCACCGAAGTGAATAACTTCTCACTTATCCATGTTGCACTGCATCTGCCATGTAGCTGCCCACTCACTCAACTTGTCTAAATCATCTTGAAGCCTCTCTCCTTCCATGTCGTCAGCCAATTTGGAAATATTACATTTGATTTGCTCATCCAAAATGTTGGTATATATTTTGAATAGCTGGGGCCCAATCACTGATCCCTGTGGTGCTCTGGTAGTCACCATCTTCCACTTCAAAAGAGATCCACTTATTCCTACTCTCTGTTTCCTGTATGCAAATCAATTCTCAATCCATGCCAATATATTATCACCAGAACCATGCACCTTAATTTGACACACTAAGCTCTTATATGGGACCTTATCACAAGATTTGTTAAAATCCAATTATGCCTCATCCACTGGCTTGCCCTTATCTGTTCTGCTAGTTATGTCCTCAGAAGACTTCAAGTAGGTTTGACAAACATGATTTTTCTTTCATAAATCCATGTTGACTTTGTGTAATTCATATTTTCTTCGTGTCCTGTCATCACACCCTTTGTAATAGACTCTAGCATTTTCCCTACCACTGATGTTAGGCTAATTCCCTGTTTGCTCTCCCCTGCTTTTTATAGCTGGGTTACATTTGCCACTCCTGAAGCTGCTGGGACTGTTCCAGAATCTACAGAATTTTGGAAGATGACAAATAAAGCATTCACTATTTCCATGGCCATCTCCTTTAGTACACAGGGATGTAGATTATCAGGCCCTGGGCATGGATCAGCTTTCAGCCCCATTAATTCCTCCACAGTCACTGGGTCAGAATCTTGGAATGCCCTTCCTATCAGTAGTGTGGGTGTACCTGTGCCCCATGAACTGTAGCAGTTGAAGGTGGTGCTTCATCAGCTCCTTCTCAGGGTAATTATGGATGGGCAATAAATTCTGCCAAGCCATGATGCCCACATCCCATGAAAGGATAGTATACCTCAATAAATTGTTAAATGCCTTTCTCTTCTCTGGTGTAAACGGACTCAGCTTCTGTTGTGGGGTCTTGAAGCACAAGTGTCTGATGTGAAGTATCAGATAGGAAGGCCTTTGCTGTATCTTTACCGTTAGCTTGATGAACTCCTTACAACAATTGTCCGGAAGTACATGCAGTACTCCACATGGAAAATACCCATGCCCTGCTTGTGTTTGTTTTGATATCCTGTGATTTATGATTGTGATTCCATGCATTGTACAGCCTCAGATCTTATTTGCTTTATTACTGCTGGCACAGAATGCTAATGGTTTTGATGAACTGTCCACCTTTCAGCTTCTAAATTGTATGCAATTGAAACAGCAAAAGTTCTAGCACTGATTCTTGGGTTTTTCTGATTCTTTCCCATAATGTATCACCCTAAATTCCTTTCAATGCTGCCAGCTGTCAATCCCTTTTAGTAACTGCCAGCCTAATCCAGTTTTAAGGATAACCCCTCTATGATGTGGTTATTCAACAGCTCTGACACACTGTCAACTCATTCCTACAATAAAATCTGTTTTGAATTGTACATTAACTATATTTTCAGAATCACTTTTTTTTTGTCCTCATTTCTTTACTGCCCAAACATTTTTCCTGCATTTCTATTATGTTTTTTACCCAGATGTTTAAATTGACTTTTTAATTGTCGCTTCACACAGTTGAAATGTGCCATTTGCCCAAGAACTGACCTGGGGGGTATGATGGCACAGTGGTTAGCAATGTTGTCTCACAGTACCAGGGAACCACATTCAATTCTGGCCTTGGGTCACTGTCTGCATGGAGTTTGCACTTTCCCTGTGTCTGCATGGGATTTCTCTGGGCGCTCCTGTTCCCTCCCACACTCCAAAGGTATGAGGGATAGGTGGCTTGGCCGTGCTGTATTTCCCTTTAACGTTAGGGGGATTAGCAGGGTAAATGTGTGGGTTTACATGGATAGGGCCGGGGTGGGATTGTTGTTGGCGCCTGCTTGCTGAGCTGAATGGTTTCCTCTGCACTGTCGGGATTCTATGGTTCTTACCATTATATTGTAGCCAGTCTTGGGGTTTGATATAATTGTGGAGGTTTCAGCACCTCTCACCTTCAAACATCCTTTCAGTTAAACATCATTTTGTTCCCAATACAGTACAAATATTTTCCAATAACTATCACCAACCTGCACTGAAAAGAAAATCAATCGATATTCTTAATATTTCCAAAGCCCTTCTCACTAGACACTGGTTAAGCTTTCAAAGGTGTTGATTCATTCCAAACAAATAGTGGGTTTAAACCTCACATTAAGTTGATCTTTCTCCAACCCTAGCCATGACAGTAACATGCACTGTCTCCTTTCCTTCTCTATGAACAGTATGCTTTGTCTAGCATGCAGGAAACCATACTTCTCATTGTATGCTGATACATGTGAGAATAATCAAATCAAATAAAGTGATAGCATTGTTGTAAGAAATGTGTAGGTACCTTTATTTTGGCCAGCAGTGAGCAGACTATGACTAAACTCAGCTGCTTGCCTTTATATCCCTTGCCACTAAGAGGTATATTTCATGTAAAGTTTTTAAGAGATAGGAATGGCTGGCGTTGGGGTTGCAGGAGGTTGGGTGGATGAATCTACCTGGGAGGTTCAGCTGCTTAATTTTAGTTTTACATAACTGAAAACCACCACTGTGTACAGTGGCAGTTGCAACATTTTCTGGAATAATGTATGTTGCTTCTTAGGTACGAACTTTTCTCTGCGGGAGTTAGGACTGACTGAAGCTGCACCTCAGCCTGGCACTGGATATCGGACAGAATTGGGGCTGTCGCACCGTGGATACTCCGTAAGCGTGGGCTCGGATGCTGACACAGAAACAGATGGGGTCATATCTCCTGAAAATGCAATGAGACTTTGGGGACAAAATGCTAAGTCAACACGAAGCTCCTGCTTATCCAGTCGAGCAAACTCTGCACTCACTCTTACCGACACAGAGCTTGAGAATACAGAAAACGGTAAGAAATCAAAAACAAATTTATATTCCCATCTTGAGGAAGTTATTTGGTTGAAAAATTTGCTGGTTGTATTGCTGTTAGCATCACCCATTGTGCTGGGCTGGCATTTAATTGTCAGGACGGTTGAACCAGATTGGGAAGCTGTTTTATCATTGACAATGTATTTCTTTCGACACGGGTCTTCCTTCCTTAACAAAAAGGTATTGAACCTTTTGTCGGTGAAACACCATGACACAAATCACGCCAAACACATCATTGCGTTACTTGCACATGACACCTTTTGCAATAAAAACGATGTGCTCCTCTGCTGTTTTCTCTCCTGGGCATAAAGTCAATGTTTTTTTGTTAAACTGAAGAAAGGCTAACACAAAGGTCAGTGTTCTGTTTTCAGAAAATGGCAAATATATATTATGGCAACTATGTATATTTATATTGTGTCTTTAATGCAATAAAAGATCCCAATGTGCTTCAGAAGTGCATTAGAAATCAAAATGTGACCCCGAGATAAGATCAGAGGATCAAAAACATGGGCTAATAGGCAAGTTTGATGGAATGTCGTAAAGATGGAAAATGGGACAGAGAAATGGAGTGTTGTAGGCAGGGTATTCCAGAGCTAATGGCTGAGGCAACTGAAGGCATGACCACCAACATAGAACACTACAGCACAAACAGGCCTTTTGGCCCACAAGTTGCGCTGATCATACCCCTACCTATTAGGCCTACCTATAACCCTCAATCCCATTAAATCCCGTGTACTCGTCCAGAAGCCTCTTTAAAGACCCCAATGAGTTCACCTCCACCATCACCAACAGCAGCCGATTCCACTCACCTACCACCCTCTGAGTGAAAAACTTACCCCTGACATCTCCTCTGGACCTACTCCCCAGCTCCTTAAACCTGTGTCCTCTTGTAGCGACCACTTCAGCCCTGGGAAATAGCCTCTGATCTATACCTCTCAACATCTTATAAACCACTATCAGGTCACCTCTCGTCCTTTGTCTCTCCAGGGAGAAAAGACCGAGCTCCCTCAACCTATCCTCATAAGGCATGCCACCCAATCCAGGCAACATCCTTGTAAATCTCCTCTGCACCCTTTCAATGGCTTCCACATCTTTCTTGTAATGAGGCGACCAGAACTGCACACAATACTCCAAGTGAGGTATGACAAGCATCTTATAAAGCTGCAGCATTATCTCCCGACTCTTAAACTCAATCCCTCGATTAATGAAGGCTAGTACACCATGTGCCTTCTTGACCATACCCCCCATCTGCGAGGCCAATTTAAGAGTCCTATGGGCCCAGGCCCCAAGGTCCTTCTGATCCTTTACACTGCTAAGAGCCCTACACTTGATATTGTACTCTTTCATCCCATTGGACCTGCCAAAATGGGCCACTACACATTTATCTGGGTTGAAGTCCATCTGCCACTTCTCCTCCCTGTCTTGCATCCTATCTATGTCTCACTGCAGCTTCTGACATCCCTCCAGACTATCCACAACACCACCAACCTTCGCGTCATCAGCAAACTTACCAACCCATCCCTCCACTTCCTCATCCAGGTCATTTATGAAAATTACAAACAGCAAGGGTCCTCGAACAGATCCCTGGGGCACTCCACTGGTGACTGAACTCCATGCAGAAAAAGACCCATCTACAACCACTCTCTCTCTGCTTTCTGCAGGGAAGCCACTTCTGGATCCACAAGGTAACACCCCTTGGATCCCATGCCGTCTCACTTTCTCCAGAAGTCTTGCATGGGGGACCTTATTGAACGCCTTGCTGAAGTTCACATAAACCACATCCACCGCTCTTCCTTCGTCAATGTGTTTAGTCACATTTTCAAAGAACTCAACCAGGCTCGTAAGGCATGACCTGCCCTTGACAAAGCCGTGCTGACGACTTTTGATCATACTAAACTTCTCTAAATGTTCATAAATCCTGTCCCTCAGGATCCTCTCCATCAACTTACCAACCACTGAGCTTAGACTCACTGGTCAGTAATTTCCTGGGCTATCCCTGTTCCCTTTCTTGAATATAGGAACCAAATCCGCAATCCTCCGGAACCTTTCCCGTCTCCATCGACGACGCAAAGATCATCGCCAGAGTCTCTGCAATCTCTTCCCTCACCTCCCACAGTAACCTGGGGTACATCCCATCCGGTCCTGGCGACTTACCTATCTTGATGCAATTCAAAAGTTCCAACACATCCTCTTTCTTAACTTCCACATACTCAATCTTTTCAGTCCTCCGCAAATCTGCAGTACAACCACCCAGATCATTTTCCACCGTGAATACCGAGGTAGAGTATTCATTAAGCATCTCTGCCATTCTACTGGTTCCGCACAAACTTTTCCCCCTTCACCTTTTATAGGTCCTATGATGCAGCAATGGTGCAGCAATTAATATTGGGCATACTCAAAAGACCAGACTTAGAGAAGCACAGATATCAGAGAACTGTGGGACTACAGGACATTACAGAGATTGGGAGGGCATAGAGGGATTTGAAAGTAAGGATGAGCATTTTAATATCATGGGGCAGGATTCTCCAGCCATTGACACCAGTGGGATTTTCTGGTTCCGCTGCAGTGAATGGAACTTTGGCTGGTTTGTAGTGGCGGCAGCATGTGAACAGCGGAAAATTTCAGCCATGATGTTTCTTCACCTGGAAGACAATATAGGCCAGCGAGCACAGAGGTGATGGGTGACTGAGTTAAGACACAGGCAGCAGAGTTTTGACCGAACTCAATTTTATGGATGGTAAGATGTGGTAGACCAGCTGGAACTGTGTTAGAATAATCAGGTCTAGAGGTAACAATAGCATGAACGAAGGTTTCAGTGACACAAGAGCTGAGGCAGGGGAAAAGTTGGGTGATATTATAGAGGTAGAAATAGAGGGTTTTAATGTTGCCTCTAGAGCAAGTACAGGGTTGGAAGCTCAGCTCAGGGCCAAATGTGACACTGATATTCATTGAGCAAACTAGAAGCTACTGGAATGTTGTAGCGTATGGTGTGCCAAAGGCAATATGGGCCATTATTAAAGAACAACAAAATTTTTACTGAATGATCCACGGGATTCATAATTGGGTGGGTGCTTTTACTGTTTGGTGTAATTAGTGGGCACCACCAATACTTGGCTGAGAGTCTTCCTTTCTTATGTTTGAGTTGGCAGTTCATTATGATACAAATACTAACTACTTGCAATTTGTTACAGCCTTTGGTGGTGTCTGAAAGTATACTTGTTACAAACATTATGCCCTCTTACTTGATTTTATAGTTCTCCAAATCTATGACACTTCTCAAATCTCAATTCCATCTTTCCAACAAATGAACTTAAACCATTCGCAAATCAATCCGTCTTTGATCAGCCCAATAATTCAATTAATTTCCCAAACCTTTCATTATCGCTAATTCTGATTCCTGCACTGCATGGCCATAACAGTACTGACCGATGTTCCACAGCTTTCTAAACCCGTCACGCTTTGTTTGGTGTCTTGTCTCATTTTATACCAATGATTCTGCAGTCTCTCATAAGGACTCTTTTTTATGTGGCATTATGATCCGTCTTAAACATTCTGAACCAACTTCAACTCTGATTGTAATGTCTTTGAATGCACTTCAGAGCTGTGACACGAACCTTTTGAACAAGAGCATCACAGTGTTCCACTTTCTACTAGTCGTTCCTTCAGATCCCTTGACAAGGCAATTGCTTGTAACTCCGCCCTCATTCATTTCTCCTCCACTTTGTGTCATAATTACAGACAGTCCTAAAGAGAAAGCTAATCTATTTGGATTCTTTTTCACATTCGGCTCTATTTCGAGAACCTTCATGGAGAATTTTCCCTCAATCTGTTTTATCATGATGACTAATGTTAAATTTATTCCTTCCAGCTCTTTTCCAATCATCTGTTCCTGTCTCTAAGGCTACTGGGCCTGATGCTACCTTTCTTATCATATTCAAGGTATCTGATTTACCGTTGCTCGATATCCTTCCCCGTTCTTTCCTCCGGCCACCTTGAAAATTTGTTTTTGCTTATCGTATCCTTCATCAAAAATGACATAAGAAACATAGAAGCTGGAAACAGGAGTAGGCCATCCGGCCCTTCAAGCCTACCCTGACATTCATTATGATTATGGCTGATAATCAGATTCAATATCCTAATCCCCCCTTCCCCTTCCCTTTAGCCCCTAGAGCTATATCTAAGTTCTTTTCAAAATCACACAATGTTTTGGTCTCAACTACTTTCTGTGGTAGTGAATTCCACTCTCTGGATGAAGAAATTTCTCCTCACCTCAGTTTTGAAAGATTTGCCCCTTTATCCTCAAACTATGATTTTAGTTCTTGACTCCCCCCACCATTGGGAACATTCTTTCTGCATCTACCCTGTCTAACCCTGTTAGAATTTTACAAGTTTCTATGAGATGGCCCTTCACTCTTCTAAACTCCATCTCTTATCTTTAATAGCACTGCCTTGTTACCAGAAGGCCATAATTTGCTATCAAATTAACAATGAGGCTTCTGGCGCTCTCCAATATTTATGGTGCAAATAGTACAGCAACTTCAGGCAAGGGGAAGATGCCTGATTGAACACAAAAAAAGTCCAAGCGCTGGTGTTGGAGTTGGATGTTCTTATGTTATTTTCAGAAAAATGTCATCTCAGTATCAAAATGCATTAAATGGTGTGAAGTTTGTTTATTTCTACAGTAAATGCAAGCTACAGAATTCCCCTCAAAAAGTTAAATCTTTCCATTTTGCCCTATTTATCCTTTTTGAAATGTTAAATACCAATAAACCTCACAGGTATCGGAAACGAAAATTATGAGAACTTCATTGCATCAGACTTTTTGAAAAATATTGATTTTAAGTTGGGAGATGTATGTCAAGACTCTGTGGAGATTCTGATGCACACAAATGTACTGAAATTGCCTGAGAAGTTTAAACATCCAATGTGCTGTCTCCGCTACCCAGGACATTTCACACAAGTCTCTGATACTTAGCTCTGTGTTAGAGACTAGGCATGATATGGAGATGCTGGTGTTGGACTGGGGTAAACACAGTAAGAAGTCTGACAACACCAGGTTGAAGTCCAACAGGTTTACTTGGTAGCAAATACCATGAGCTTTCGGAGCGCTGCTCTTTCGTCAGGTGAATGGGAGATCCGTTCACAAGCAGGGAACATAAAGACATAAAGTCAATTTACTGACTAATGATTGGAATGCAAGTCTTTACAGCTAATCAAGCCTTAAAGGTACAGACAATGTGAGTGGAGAGAGCATTTAGCACAAGTTAAAGACATATGTGTTATCTCCAGCCAGGACAGTTAGTGAGATTTTGCAAGTCCAGGCAAGTCATGGCAGTTACAGATAGTGTGACATGAACCCAAGATCCTGGCTGAGGTTGTCCTCATGTGTGCGGAACTTGGTTATCAGTCTCTGCTCAGTGACTCTGCTTTTTGTGTTGTGAAGGCCGCCTGCCTGGAGACAATACACATCTCTTTACCTGTGCTTAATGCTCTCTCCACTCACATTGTCTGTACCTTTAAGACTTGATTATCTGTAAAGACTTGCATTCCAATCATTATTCAGTAAATTGAGTTTGTGTCTTTCTGTGCTCTGTTTGTGAACAGATCTCCCACTCTCCTGACGAAGGGCAGCGCTCCGAAAGCTAGTGGTGTTTGGTACCAAGTAAACCTGGTGTTGTGAGACTTCTTACTTAGAGACTAGGGCCAGATACATGGCACATACCTACACACTTACCCTGGAAATGTCGTTCTAGCTAATACCTGCTCTAACTCAGTAAATGGACAGTGTAACTGAACTGAGCACTGCAACAAACCACCTACCCCAATCAAACTCCCCATCCCCATCCCCATCCCCAACCTGACCCAAATACCCTTCCCTTTACTTGATCTGAACATTGCCACCCCCAGTCCCATCACTCTAGATTCCTCCATCGTTCTGAACTCCTCATCCCCTTCCCGTGGTGCCTTCCCATTGCAATCACAGAAGGTGCAACTCTGCCCCTTTACCTCCTCCTCCTCACTGTCCAAGGCTTCAAAAACCCTCTTCAGGTGAAAAAATGTTTCACTTGTACCTCCTTCAATTTGGTCTATTGTATTCGCTGCTCCCAACACGGCCACCTCTCCATTAGGGACACTAAACGCAGACTGAATGATTGCCTTATGGAACACCTTTACTCAGTCTGCAGGCATGGCCTTGACCTCTAGGTCACTTGCCATTTTGACACGCCATCCTGCTGTCATGACCACATGTCCATCCTTGGCCTGTTGCAATGCTACAGTAAAGCCCAACACAAACTGGAGGAGCAGCACCTCTTCTTCCAATTAACACTTAACATTAAGCTCAACAACTTCAGACCATGAATTCTCTCTGCCATTTTGATTCTCTTTTCTTTAAACCAATTTTTATTCTAAATCCTGCCATCCCACCCACTCCTGCAAGCCCCAACAAAGCCATGTCACTTGCTTTGCTCTCATAGAGTGCTGACCCTTGATCTGCTATTAATACTTTCTGATATCTTATCTTTAAGCCACTGTCATTAGTCTTTAGCACTCCCTTTGTCGTGTGCCCCTGACATCTTTGTCAAATCCTAGCTCCCACCTCTCGCTGACTTTCTGATTTGCGCCACTCCCTCTTAAACAATAGAAAATCCATCACATTTTTTCCTCTCTTTAACTCTGAAGCGGAGTCATATGGATTAGTGACTTTGTTTCTCTCTCCGTAGATGTTGCCAGATGTGCTGAGTTTTTCAAATCTTTTCTTTATTCCACTATTCTAGGTCTGACATGATTTAATGATTTCCCCAAACTGATTCAACTATCCCATCCCCTACCAACCAACCCGACCATCACCGCTGCCCCCTCAGCAACTGTCCTTCTTCTGTTCCAACTATACCCGTATACCTGACCCGAGTCTACCCCCTGACCTGACCATAGCCCTGACCCAGCTATAACCTGTGATCCAAATATTTCCCTCCAACCTGACTATCCCAACCAGACCCATCTATCCCTCCCCTCACCCACTGAGCCACCCTGACTATCCCCCAACCAACTACCCCTCATCCCCCACTCCTGAGTTGCCCCAACTACCCCCCAATCCAACTACCCCTCATCCCCCACTCCTGAGTTGCCCCAACTACCCCCCAACCCAACTACCCCTCATCCCCCACTCCTGAGTTGCCCCAACTATCCCCCCAACCCAACAATCCCTCTTCCCCACTGTCTAAGCCACCCAGACTGTCCTCCGACAACAATCCTTCTTCCCCCAATCCCTTGAGCCGCCCTGACTATTCCCCAGTCCCAACTATCTCTCTTGCTCCACCTTCTGAGCTACCCTGACTATTCCCCCAACCCGACTATCCCTCCCCCTATCCCTGAGCTGATCTATCACCCCCATCCCAACCACCTCTCCCCTCACCCCCTGAGCTGCCCTGACTATCCCTCTGCCCCAACCCCCTAAGCAGCTGTGACTATTCCCCCAACCTGACCATCCCTCTTCCCCACCCACTGAGCCCTCAACCCGACTATCCCTCTGCCCCCACCCCCTGAACTGCCCTGACTATCCTTTTGCCCCTTGATTTGACCCAGCTATCTCCTCCTGACCCGACCTGACTATTCTCCAATGCACCCATTTCCTGCAATTTACCAGGCAAAAAAATGTATAAATCTGAACATGCAGGGTAAATCTAAGGAACAGCAGTGCTGCTCTTCAATTATTCAATGCCTTGAATGTTGTGGCCAAGTTATAATTACAGCATGGTTTTCAGCAATCCCATTCCAGCAGTGACCTTGCTTCCTATGTTAGGCAACTTTGGAACACTTCCCTTGGACACTTGAGTGAATTATCTGTCATTGTTTTGAACATTCCTAAAAGCTTTAACAGGGTCTGACATTGCAATTTAGAACAAGCTGACTTTGTACCCATCAAAGCTATCTTCATGGCAATAAAGTTTGCTTTGAAATCATCCTGCCTTAGATCTGATTCTTTTCCCATCAATTTAGGAGCACTCCAGGGGTCTCCCTCTTCTTCTACTCTATTCCTTCTTCACATAAAAAGCTCCTTTCATTTACCCTCCAGCCTTGTCTATATTTTTGACGATGATTCCATTCTATATCATCAGCTTATCTCTCATCACATGCCTCATGCACACGAAGCCAACAGCCCTCCTGCAATGCAATAGCTCAGTCAGAAGATCTTGATTTCCATAATGCCATTCAATAAGGCAGTAATAATCTTGACTGAATTTGCTTGAAACTACAACAGTTCTGCTACTGCGACTTAGGTGGAACAACGGAAGCTCATTGTATGTGAGCTGATGGAGTGATTTTTCACTTCAAGTTGCAGAAAGTTGGGAAAAGTGCTGAGAAAATTCCAACACCTGTTCCGATCAATCTTTCAAAGAAGAGTTTTTGTGTAATTCCTGGTTAGACTTACGAGAGGGGAGAGATACAAAAGGTCCAGAGGGGCAATTGTTTCACACAAAGGGTGGCGAGTGTCTGGAACAAGCTGCCAGAGGTAATAATCGAGGCAGGTACAGTTTTGTCTTTTAAAAATCATTTAGACAGTTACATGGGTATGATGGGTATAGAGGGATATGGGCCAAATGCAGGCAATTGGGACGAGTTGGACCAAAGGGCCTGTTTCCATGCTGTAAACCTCTGACTCTTATGACTGTAAATCCCTCTGAATGATTCCACTTTTTACTGTTCATGTATTAGCATTCCTGGCCTTGCTATCACCTCTAACTTCAACTCCAACCTTAAATAGTACCATGTTAACTTTGCATTTTCGAAGCCTTGATGCACCCTTCATACCAGGCGCTGAACTGTGTCTGTTTACAGCAAGCACAACATAAAATTAAATATTGTTCTTTTATCTGGGGAGGTTTCCTTGACATTTTTTTTCTTCCTTTCCCAATCTTGTGTTCCTCCTAGAATTTTCAAAATTCGAAACCCTGGTTTAGCATCAATGAATTACTTCTTGCTTACATATCTTGTCATTCTGTACTTTTCAATTACAGACTTTGGTCTTTTGCATTGTTTTCAAGAGTTGCGACACCAATGGGGTCTAAATTATTCAGCCCCTGAAAAGGGTAAGGGGATTATAATGTGTGATCACCCATATCAGTTGTTTGAAATGTAGTCGGCACATTAACTTCTGTTGCACGCTCATTATAACAATTTAAGTGTGGAGCCAGTGCCAACCATGATGTTAATGTACTGCATACAACAGCAGGGGCCTCTGATTGATCTTTGTTAGAACGAGTTGAAGCTAACCTGCACGGGAAAATTTAACCGCACCTCTTAAAGAGGAGATACCTTGAGCAGGATATTTTTCCATCTCTGTAGCGTTGTCAATGGGGTTCCCTGTTGAACACACCCCTTGCTGCCGAGAAAGCCTTGTTGGGGGTGTGCCATTGGTGAGATGGTAAGATCCCTCCAGCGCGAAGAAGACTTTTGGCACTCTGTTTGGGACAGGTGCTGGCAGGATGACAGTGTGATCTGGGAAGCACTGAAGAATGGTGCAATGTGAGAGAGAATGGGCTCCAAAGTTGTTGGATGCAGGAGGGATATAATGTACCTGTCATTGAAATTCGGGCAGCTTTCTGCTGTCCACTGCTGGATATTATCAGAGCACATGCATCAGTGTTTTATCCAGCACAATTCATGGCAGTTGTAAGCATGCCGGTATCATGTATTATTTTAGTCCCCAGTGAACATTCAGTTTCATACCCAATAAATCCAGGAGCAGCAGAGTGTTACATTTGCCAAAGAAATTGATAACTCCCTTTGAAAAGAGATCAAAAATTCCAGTTATTATCTGAAAGAATGATGCAAGATGTCATATTTCAATACTTTTACTGCAACAAATGAGCACAAAAACACCATCAACTAAAAGTACGTTTCTTTCTGTAGGTCACTTATACTTTAACTACTTTACTTGAAAACTGCTATACTTTAACTACAGAAAGTTACAGTCCCTGTTTTTATGCCTACTGTCCTTCACGCTCTTCACTGTCATTTTAGCAAACAGCCTGCTGTTCATACCAACTTCCAGTCGGTTCTTATTTCTCTGCTTTATTGTGTTGTGACTCCAGGTGACTGTTTCCAGGAGCTTTCCTCAGCTTTTGGAGTGTGTCTTAAATACAGCACCAATGTAAATCCTGTTCTGATGATTCTTCTTCCCTTGACCACACTAGGATGAATCTCCCAGAATCCAGAGATGGCTGCTGGATACATCACTTTGACCAGAGATTATCTCTGTCCAGCATACAGCTGTGATAGTTTGCACAATCAAGCAGTCTTCTCTCGGATTGCTGACCACACAGAAACTCTGCTGTCTGTCATTGACTCTGAGTTTTGCAGTGCAGCAAGAGGTCCTTCAGCTCATCATGTCTGTTCTGGCCTATCACTATCTGATATTCATTCATTTGTAGGAAAGCCTGAAATCTGAGTTCAGAAATGCCTTTCCCAGGGCAACACGAAACACATTAATCTTATATCTGTTAATTAGCTACCCTTGATCCCAGCTTTTTTACGTCCTTAAAGTGAATGGATGATTTATATAACAGCCGTGTGCAACCCAATATCAACGAAACTTTTCTGGGATTCTCAGAGACCCGGGGTGGAATGTTCCCATCCCACCCGCCACAAGCATCGTAGCAGGCGGGACAAGATCATGCAAAGGTCTGTTGACCTCGGGCGGGATTTTCCTGCCTTGGAGCGAGCGCAGGCAGAAAATCCCACCCTCAGAGTCTACACATGGTAAACTATTCTGCCATTGTCTTCAAGTGTAAATATCTTGCAGCTTCTTCTCAGTTAAACAGCCTAAGACTTCCTCTTGTCTCTAACAATCAAACCACCCAAAGTTACCATCAGGTGGATAGCAGATCAGGTCACATGACCCTTTTCATTAGCCATAAATTTAAAGCTACATTCCCAAACTGTAATAATTGTAATAGGATTAAGAGGTGTATTGTTGCAGTTAGATTGCTGGCTGAACACTTGCGCTACCCCAAGGCCATTTGTTAAACATTCCTGATGACTGAGCATTGGTACATACTTGACACTTCAGGAAGTAAGTACAGGGGTTAGTCTTGTTTTCTCCTGGAAGGAGGCAGAAATTAATTAAGCTTTGCCAGTGCTATTTGCTGTGTTGTAAATTTGGCAGTTACTGTAGCGCATGGCTAGGATTCAAGTCATTGCCAAGTATGTCATTTGATGGGTAGTAACTTCAGTGGATCCTGTTTCTTTCAGACCATGGAAGTAATTTATGTTATGCTGAATCAAAGAAACAATGAAAGAAGCTGAACAATTATAGCAATGTTCTTTCCTTGTAAGGATTGGTGTGGTGCCTGTTAAATAGATGGAACCACAAGAAGCTTAGAAACACAAAAGGCTTGATAAAAACATTAATTGAATAAAAAAAATCAACACCAGCTCCTGTGACCTGCTTCTATAGCAATGTTCTGAGTATTTTTATGTTCTAGAAATTGTCACATTATCTAACTTAAGAATGTGCGACTGTAAGCAACAGTTATTCACAACAAAAAAATTAAGTTTTCCTCTGTTTAGAGATTTCTCTACTGGGAACAGTGAACACAACAGTGACGTTTTTCTAAACAGCTCTTTATTTTGCCAGCTGTAGGTTCAGCTGATGAGTATTACAGGGCAAGCTTCCAAAGTGTGGCTGAGCCATGCGCTGAGTATCTGGATTCTGAATCGATGATTAATGTATTTTATCCACATGTACTTGAACAGATACTTTCCCATGGGTCACTTTTCCTTTTTTTTAACTCAGAACAGGGAACTCATCATGTGAAATGTTTCAGCCGCTTTGTAAGTTTGGATTCAATTCCAGTTGACTAATAAATATGGTTCTAATTGGTCTTCAGGACTATTGGACTTTAGTTTGGAATCAGTCTTTACAAGCCAAGCATCCGCACCATTTTGGTAGGAATAATGGTAGGAAGGACTACTACTTACAGGGCGAAAAGCTGCGGCATGCTACGGTGCAGAGGCATCTGGGGGTCCTTGTGCATCAGTCGCAAAACCCAGCCTACAGGTGCAGCAGGTGGTCAGGAAGGCAAATGGGATGCTGGCCTTCATAGCGAGGAGGATTGAATATAAAAGTAGGGAGGTCTTGCTGCAACTGTATAGGGCACTGGTGAGGCCGCAGCAGGAGTACTGTGTGCAGTTTTGGTTGTCGCACTTGCGCAAGGATATTTTGGCATTGAAGGGAGTACAGAGGAGGTTCACTACGCTGATACCGGAGTTGAGGGGGTTGAGCTAAGAGGAGAGGCTGAATAGACTGGGCTTGTACTTGTTAAGAGTTTAGAAGGATGAGGGAAGATCTCATTGAGACGTATAAGATGATGAAAGGGATGGATAGGGTAGAGGTGGAGAGGTTCTTCCTGCTCGAAAAGGACAGCAGGACTAGAGGGCACAGCCTCAAGATAAGGGGGGGTGCAGTTTAGAACAGAGTTGAGGAGGAACTTCTTCACTCAAAGGGTGGTGAATCTCTGGAATTCTCTGCCTGTTGAAGTGGTGGAGGCTACCTCGCTAAATATATTTAAGACGCAGGTAGATAGGTTTTTGGTAGGCAAGGGGATTAAGGGTTATGGGGAGAAAGCGGGAAAGTGGAACTGAGCCACTTCAGATCAGCCATGATCTTATTGAATGGCGGGGCAGGCTCGAAGGGCTAGATGGCCTACTCCTGCTCCTATTTCTTATGTTCTTTTGTTCATTCTACGACAGTCACAATTGAGTTGGACTGGTCATATGGCCAGAATGCCTGACACTTGTTTACCAAATCTATAAAAGAGTTGACTTTGGGGTATGCACTCATGATGATTAAAGGGAGCACTACAAAGACCCATTGCAGGCTTTAGGAGTTTTGATATCAATCATGAGTCCAAGGAGAAACTTGCTCAGAATCTCTGCAGCTGACCCCACCAAATTAAAAAATGGTGCTGCCACCTTTGAAAGCAAGTGGGTATCAGAAGCAGAGGGAAAACACAAGGAGAAGAAACCCTGACGCAGCAACTTGTGGTATCCTGTCCTATTTGCAGTGGAATCTTGCTGATGTAAATCGACCTTAACGGTATCTACATATCCACATCCACCGCAATCCGACTAAACAATTTGGATAATGAACATGGTCACTTTCATCGTGATGGATAAACAAGGAAGAATGAGAGGAACAAATAAAATCATGTTGTTTGAATGTAGAATTGTGCTAGAGTACTGGTACAGCAGTATAGAACAAAGAACAGTACGGCACAGGAACGCGCCCTTTGGCCCTCCAAGTCTGTGGCAATCATTATGCCTGTCTAAACTAAAACTGTATGCACTCACAGAATCCATATCCTTCCATTCCCATCCTATTTATATATTTGTCTAGATGGCCCTTAAATGTTGCTGTTGTACCTGCTCTCCCCAACTCCCCGGGTAGCACGTTCCAGACATTCACCACCCTCTGTATAAAAAGTCTTGCCTCGCACGTCTCTTCTAAACTTTTCCCCATACATCTTAAATCTATGTCCCCTAGTACTTCACTACCCTAGGAAATAATAGACCGATTTGGATCAAAGCATAGAATGGCTACAGGACAAAAGGAGCCGATTGAGCCCATGTTGTACAGGCTGGTTCTCTGCAACAGCAATTTAGTTAGTCTCATGCCCCTACCCTTCCCCCATAGCAGTTCAGGTGTTCCTCCAACTGGCTTTAGAAAACCACATTTAAATATGCCTCCTTCACCTCTCAGGTGGACCATTTCAAACACAAACCTCTTGCTATGTAAGAAAATGCCACCCCATGTCACTTTTGGCTCTTGTCAATCACTTGAAATTTATCCTCCACTACCAGTGGGAACAATTTTTCTCCATCCGTTCTGTTTAGAAACTCATGATGAAACCCTCTATCGAATTCTCTCTCGATCTTTCCTAAGGAGAACAACCCCACTTCCAGAAACTATCAAAATAACTGAAGTTTCTCATCTTACATATCATTTCACATCTGCCTTAGAGGTTGCATCGTGGCACTGTGGTATCCGGGTTCAATTCCCAGCTTGGGTCACTATCTTTGTGGAGTCTTTACAAAGACAGTGTCTATGTGGGCCTCCGGGTACTCTCGTTTCCTCCCACAGTCAAAAAATGTGCAGGTTAGGTGAATTGGCCATGCTAAATTACCCCTTCGTCTGGGGAATTAGCAGGCTATGTACATGGGGTTACGGAGACAAGGCTGAGAAAAATTGTTGTTGGTGCAGGCTCAATGGGCCAAAAGGCGTCCTTCTGCACTGTAGAGATTCTGTGATCCTCTCTAAAGTCTTCACATTTTTCTTGAAGTGTAGTGCCCAGAATTGAACACACTGATGAGTCTTTAAAAAACATCGGTTCAGCCTCAAACTGGATCATAGTTTCCTGCTTCTGTCATTGCAAGGGCAGAATTTTATCTGTATAGGGGGATCGGCTCTGTTTGGGGGGGGAGCGGACAGCTGGAGATTGAAGCCTCGAAAAAAAATAACAGCACGTAGGGAAGCCTACTTGTTTCTGAAATCTTTCATAATAATAAGGTTGTGCTCACAATTGCGTGAAAAACCCCCTTGAAAGTATAGGCTCAAATATTTAATTATATTAAATAGCAATTAAATGGCAATTTAACCTTCTATTCTGGCTTTAACAAATAGCATAAGGATTTCTTGAGCTGCATGGATCTCGCCAGAACCTACAAGCTGAATGCACAGCGGGAAGTCATTGAACATTGAAACTGACATGCCAGAATGCATCTTAATTGTGGAGGAGAGCAGCTGCAGCCATGCCTGTGGCTTGTACTCGAAACACTTGTGTGAGAGCATGATTTACAGGACAGGAACAACTTTTTAAATTCATTTGACTGACTGTGGTTCGTCCTTGTTATAAACCGACCGATCCTCTGCCTCAGAATGGGGACAGCTTATGCTGCCATTATATCGATCTCTGAAGAGGAACAGAAGAAATAGTAACACCAACACCGAACAGGAGCGGTCACTGCAGCTGTCTTCTCCACAGTTAAATGTCACTCCATGGGACAAAAGAGAAGGACACAGAGCTGCAACCCCAAGGAGACAATACCCTCCTAGTAGGAATGTATAGTCAGAGGACTAGCTTTCCCAGCACAATGAAACAATAGTGCCTCAGAATGATCAGGATCTCACTGCAGCTCTCTGTTGATATTTTCAGCCCCCTTTAAAGGGAGCTGTGAGTATGATATCCCAATGGCCATCAAGATCACCACCCTGAGTTGATTTGCCTCCTGGGAAATGGGGAAATCTGCAGGACCTCATAATTCACTATCCATCAATTTGTTTCCCATTTAACAATTTCATATATTCCAAGGCTGTCCCAGGTATGCACTTTGACCCTGTGGCCAGTGAGGTGCAGAGAGTTCCTGCCTTTGCTGGATTTCCACAGGTTCCAAGAGTCATAAGCAGCACAA
This sequence comes from Carcharhinus amblyrhynchos, assembly GCF_965287045.1. NCBI lineage: Eukaryota > Metazoa > Chordata > Chondrichthyes > Carcharhiniformes > Carcharhinidae > Carcharhinus > Carcharhinus amblyrhynchos. The sequence goes on from NC_137333.1 coordinate 57,147,340, forward strand.
ATATGGCAAGTTGTCATCATTTTGTGGATGACATCTACTTATGGTCGCGGATTTCTGCGTGACTGAAGATGATGCCCTTCATATGACTGAACAGGCTAATTCTCAACACATGATCATGGAATTGTTGAATTGCTACAGTGTAGAAGAAGACCATTCAGCCCATTGAGTCTGTACTGACTGTCCAACAGAGCATCTTAACCAGGCCCACCTGCCGCCTGATTCCCATAACCTCACACATTTACCTGCTAATCCCAACCTACACATCTTGGGACATGAAGGGGCAATTTACCTAACCCTTTGGGCTTTGGGAGGAAATAGGAGTACTCGGAAGAAACCCACACAGACACATGGAAAAGATGCAAACTCCACACAGTCACCCAAGGATGGAATTTGGTGCTGTGAGGCAGCAGTGCTAACCATTGTGCCACCATGCTGCCTATGATCTTTGGAGAGATGGGACAGGACCTGAGATCCGAAGTGCAGAATTTGCTTCCTTCACTTTCCTTCTTTGCCATCACTATGTCTCATCATTAAGACATTGTGACTCAAGCTTGAAGAACAAGTTGTCGTCATGTTAAATGATTGGTTACAAACTCCTCTTAGTCACTAATGTCAATGTTGCTGTGCTTCAAGGAGAACTTCAGAGTGTCTTTTGTAGTGTTTTCTTTATCCACCCCAGAACATTGGCCATTTCACCGTTGAGGAAACAGGACCTGGCAGGGGAGATGCTTTTCGGCCATCAAGGCATTGAATCCAATCTGTCGATGTTAATTTTGAAGGAGTTTTGGCTGAATGTTGAAGATGACTTCAAGAGCCATTTGTTCAAGGGTACTCCCATTAAATCTGGAGGATGGGATGAAGCCATTGCTGGTGGAATTTTTCTCAGCTCTGATGCTCACTTCAAGTCTCACTGCAATACATGATTGTAGTGATGGCAACTGATTTTACAGCAGAACATTTATTGACATGCGGAAGTCTCTGTTATCAAACACTCACAGCCCTAGTTTGTAGAAGGCTGAGCTGATGCAGTTGATGCGGTGTTGGACCTCCTCGTTAATGGTGGGCTTTGAGGGGAGTGGCTGCCAAGATATGGGAAATGCTGAACATATTCCAGATTCTTTCCTTCAACAGACATGGGAGGCAGGATATTTGGCAGACCTGGCATGAGTTAATCTGAGTTTTATTTTGTAGTATTTAAAGCCAAGTTTCTTGTATGCAGGATTGAAGAGATTGAAATTGGTTTGCAAATCTAGTGCAGAGTGGACAAAGACACTGCAGTCATCTATAGATGGTACACCACGTATGTCTGTGGTGGTGAGTAAAGTTTTGGCGTGGAGGTGACTGTGTTTCGGGAGTTTTCCGTCTAGGTGCTATTTCATACTGACTCCCGAGGACAGTTGATCCTTTGAGGTGAATCTGTTCTTCTATCCTTTTACACTAGCTGCTAGCCTTTAGCGGTTATCCAGTACTTTATTGACACTTCTATTGTTTGTAACTCAATCCATACAGATTCTGTCCATGGCTCTTCCAGGACTCCCTATTTCTCTACCACTATAATATTCTCCTTGAGTAATTCTGCTACTCTTCATCTTTTATTTCTATCCTTGTCTTCTCTGAACTCCTGTATCCACGGAACCATTTCTGCCATTTTTGAATCATTTCTCCATCATCATCACACTGTCAGGTTTCCAGTTCACCAACCTTATTTGCCATGCTTTGTTTATATACATGAATTTGACCTTCTTACATTTCCTCTTAATCTGACCATGCTGCATGCCTTATTAATTCACAATTTATCCCAATTGTCTCTCCCAATCTTTTGAGCATTATGTTTTCTTCTTTTTATTGTGAAGTCTTTGTTCCCATCCACATACCAAATTTGTTTAGACGCCCCCATACCATCTCATGATTACACTCGTCCCAGATCTGTTCATAAGCAACCTGTACTGTATATCTGGGCCTCATTTCACCATAGCCAATCCTCCTATACCGGAAAAGCTCTGCACGTCATTACCATCTCTCCAGCCACTCGTTCATTTGTTCCATCTGTCCATTTCTACGCTGACCATCACATAGCACCAACAATAATCCAGAAGTTATTGTCTTTGGGGTGTTGCTTAACGTTTTCATTTCTAGCTCCTTAAATTCCTCCTGCAAGACCTCACCCACTCTTCCTATCTTTGTGATACGGACCATGAAGTCTGGCTGTTCAGTTTCCCCTCTCGGAGTACAGTGCAGCATCTCATTGACATCCTGGAACGAAGGAGGTGACGTAGCATGCTGTAATTATATCCGCAGGCACAAAAATGCCTTATCTGCCTCCATAACTATAGAAATCCCCATCTGTCATGCTTTTCCAGTCGTCTTCCTTCTTTCCTAAAACCCAGAACTCGAGCTTCTCCAGCTGATGGTATTTCCTATCCTCTAGTTGTTCAAGGCAGGTTATGCTCCCTGGAGTTCCTACATGGCACAGGATATGCATTCCATGTTCAATTTATGTTGATTCATCCTTCTTTGAGAAGAGGTATAAAATTGCTAAGCTTAATTAAAAGCATATCAGAATATCTGTAATATGAGGCACTGAACTGATTAGTAAGCTTGCTGCTATATCAGGGCTATTATCTTCACTTGGACACACTTAGTAGGCTGCAACTGCACGTTTAAACATGTGTGCAATTTTGTTTCCGTTACTGAGACTGCTTTTGAGAAAATGAGAGGCATGACAGATAGTGCTATTCATCTTTCACTACAACCAGTCTTGAGGGAGATAGATCTGGAATTAGAAATGTGCTAGAGCAAGTGAAACAAAACGAGTCAGAGAAAGCTATTCATGTAAGAATAAAAGGAAACGAGGACTTGATTTGAAAATAAAGCACAAGTAAAACATGCTACTCTCTTAAATAGACCAGATTTTTGTCATAATTAAATGCTGAGGAATTCATTATTTTGACAATACAAGTCAAATTCTGTTTTTGTGAGATGAAGTTTTGGAGTTTTTATTGTTGCTATGAGAGTAACATTGCATGATTTCATAAAGCCTAAAAAAAACTATGAACTCAAGTTCCCTGAGTAGGGCTTGAATCCTTAACTTTGGCCTCATAGATCCGTGCCACTAGCGAACAAAGGAGGAATATGGCAACGTCTCAGTGAAAAAGCCTTCTTGTTCAAAGATGTTTCTCTACACCTCCTGGTAGTCAGCTCAATGACATAATTAGTAAATGCCAAAGATCACTGCAGCTATCAGTCACTTAAACACGGAAATAATACATTGCTCTCAGACAAAAGCCACACAGAATATCATTCATGATTCTCCTGGAATTTTTCAATAAGCATGAAATGATGGAGTAATTGTGCATAAAAATGAATAAAATATCTCCATTTGCTCAATTGGCAAAAGCAATGTGCAATTGTGATGCTTGCACTGAATATGCCAGTTTAAATTCTTGGCTTGGGCTGTTATCTGATTGTAGCAAGAATTGGTCTCAGTGCTTCCAGGCAGGAGAGCGAGAAATCAACTAAGGTTCACACTCCTGGTCATGGTTCAGTTATACTTACTTAATTATGTGCACATATGTATGTCTGTCATATGAGGTCAAATCAGTTTCATCTGATGCCTTCTTGATGACGCTCTGCCTAAGCTCATGAACAAAAATGACAGGACGCTGTCAAAGCGCAGGGTGCTCTACTCTGTATCCATGGGACAATATTCCTGTACAGGTTACTATTTTCAGGAATGGAAGATGATGCAAACAGACACAAAGCAAAACAGGTCAAACAATAATGTGCTTGGCTGGCACTGCAAAGAAGAGATCAACAGAATTTAAACAAGAATCTCTCAAGCCTGCTTTCAAGAGTTCATCAAATGTACACCACACAGTGTTTAATTGTGACACAGAAAAATTAATCAATCTGTTGAAAATTTAATTGGGATTAAATTGTAACAAAATGATGAATTAAAATATATTTTTAAAATGGTGGAATGAGATTTCACTCCTAAAGATCAGAGGGAAGGAGATAGCCTAGTGGTATTATTGTTAGATTATTAATCCAGAAACTCAGCTAATGTTCAAGGGACCCAGGTTTGAATCCCACCACAGCAGATAATGGAATTTGAATTCAATGAAAAATATCCGGAATTAAGAATTTACTGATGACTGTGAAACTATTGCCGATTGTCAGAAAACCCATCTGGTTCACTAATGTCCTTAAGGGAAGGAAATCTGCCATCCTTACCTCATCTGGCCTACACAGTAATGTGGTTGACTCTCAGCTGCCCTCGGGCAACTGGAGATGGACAATAAACGCTGGCTGGCCAGCAATGCCCATGTCCCACGAATGAATTAAAAAAAAAGGCAGAATTTTTTTCATAATGTTTGTTCAGGTGAGAAAAACAGCCTGCAGCTCATTAGCCGCACTCTCAGCCTTTCTAGCTATATTTTCCAACACTCGGGAAGGAAAATGCTGCAGGTGTGGCCAATGCTGATGCATCAGTGGGGCAGGGCCAGAAATAGGCAGCAACACCAGGAATCCTGTGATCACAGGGGTGTTCCAATCTCCGATTTTAAAAAATGGACCCCCTCCACATATAGAGACCGCCCCCCCCAGTGCACAAGGGGAACATCCCCCTCAACAGATGAGGGAGACCACTGCCTAGAGGGGTGACCTTGGCACTGTCCCCCTAAGCACTGCACCCGGGGCAATGCAAAAGGACAATGCCAGGGCACTGCCTAGGCATGTGCCTCTCTCCTTGGGGTTGTACTTATTTGTATGCCCCCCATGGGTTCCCTTCATCTGGTTTCTGTTTTTAAATACTTGCTGTAAACCTTGTCAATGTGACATCACATCGGTGAGGGGGAATTCCTGATGTGAGGGCAACGTATGGCAGGAGGTCATTTAATTTATTGAAATGAGGCAGGGGCTTCCTTACATCCCCAGCAAGGAGAGGGGGAGGAATCAGAAAGCAAGATCTCACTGGCGAGATTCTCGTTTTCTGACTCTTGTGGGACTTTGCGCCCATGTCACCATTTGTGCTCATGGCAATTGCAGGTGCAAACCCCCCGCAGAATCTATAAATTTCAAATCTTTATTGAATGAAAATTATTCAGCTACGAATGCTGAATGCTTATGTTTTATATTATGTGATTGGCTGAATGTTTTCCATTTCCCAATCCGCAGAATCGACAATTCAATTAGAAGCACTGTAGACAATGGTAGTCATTATTAGAAGCTTTAAGTGAAAGCGTTTGTTCAGACGGTAATCAATTTATTTGAAATGAACAAAGGAGATGCATTTTTTTAAAATAACATCAAAAGTCCGATATCTAATTAATGACATTTCTATTAGAATATTGCTATTGCTTGGAATGTTTTCTTGAAGTCCTGTAGCCATTAACTAACTTAGCAACCATTCAACTCTGAAATTCCAGATAAAACTCAGTGAAAACTAAGTTTGAAAATACACCAGGAAGAATTTCCTTCCAGTAATCTGCCAGCCAAGAACAAGCCATTCAACAATTCAAAATATTTTGCTGATAAACTGGGACAGTTAGAGGAATAGAGGGGCTGAGTTTTGAAGAGCCAACCTTTAATGATGCTTGCCTGTTGTAATGTTTTTAATTGTCATGATCTTAATTATAGACATCTGTAATATTTAGTTACAATGCTCATTACAAGTTGTTGCCATCTCTCCATATACCTCCGGCTTTTCTTTAAATAAGCATAACGAATTGAACATGAAATTGGCAATCCACCCCAATTGTTCATCAGTTATTTGTGTAAATAAAATATTTGTTGATACCTATTCCAAGCTTGCCCTTCCTGGATGCCAGGAAGCTGCTTATTGTTCAATATTAGATCAAGGCTTCTGCTCCTTTGAGCTGATGGCAGTGCAGCCATCAACTAGACTCGGCCTGGCAGTGCACTATTGGGGAAATTTTAATCACAAGTGAGTTGGTGTTAGAATTTTATGGTGGTTTAAGAGTCAATGATTGTCCCAGCCCACTGTGCTGCTTTTGTAGGACACTCAAGCTAAGGCTGTTTCATGGGCTTCCTACTGGCTGCCACAGCCTTCGCGAGTCTCCGAGTGCCAGATTTCATGCAAATGACCCTTTCTCTATATTTGAAATATCACTAGCGGACTGAAATCTCTGGGACCGCTAATGTCTCCTTCACCGCCAGGAGTGGTTCACCCCAGCGGGATTTTCAAAATGAATCTCCCACACTCTGTGCACCGCAGAGTGCACCAGCGTAAATCAGTCCAAAAAGCCTATTCCTGCTGGAGAGGCCAGGAGCATAGCACTGAGCAGGCCACTATACATGTACCGATCTCTCAGCAGTGCTGAGATCGGTGCATGCGTTGTAGGCCCGCACTGCGAACATCATGATTGCTGGCTCGTCTTAACCCTGCGTTACCGGCCGTGCGACCCCACCAATGGCCTGAATGCTGGCCCCCCAAACATGCTTGGGCCAGCATCGAACCCCTCTTCATCCCACACCCCACTGCTCCAATCACCCAATCCACGTCCACCCGACCACCCCCCACCCCCTGCAGTCCCACTCCCTTGTTCAGGCTGACAACCCCCTTTCCTCAACCCAAATGCAGAGTGGCAGCAGGCCCTTCACCCTCACAATCACCACCCCCTCCCGCCCCCCAAAGAAGCCCAATCTCATTGGTTGTGCCAAACTCTCTGTGGGTCCTCGATTGACACCACCCCTTCAATCCAGCAAGGTTGGGCAGCCAACTCCCTGCAAGTGGGGAGCGATACTAAAACTCCAGCTGGGGTGAACCGTTCCTGGCTGGGGGTAGGGGAGGCAAAGAGAGACTACTGGGCCCGGAGACTTCAGCCCTGTGCCCGCTTACGCTCTTAAAATTGTATTCAAATTGACATTTTAATAAATTATGTGGCTCGGAGCTGCTGGCGCTGGAAATCTGGCTGCCAGAGATGTGCGGAGGCCATGGTGCCGAAACGGCCTCTGCTCAATTCTCCTGGGAGAATCACCCCGTTTAGTTTTGAACTGTTTTCAGCTGCACTAACACAACTCCACCAAGTTACCACTCTTAAATACATCCAAATATACTTTTAATCAAAAGGAGGGAAAGATTATTTTCAGTTACCTTGCTGAATTTCACTGATTCATGGAAGATTTCAGATTTGTGATTATTTAATTGATTTTTATTGAGAAATTGAACTGTCACCACCAGAATCTCGAGCACATTTTGAGTGCGATTTCATGATTGTCATCAAAATGGAAACTCTGCTTCAATATCCTCATGACAGCTAGCATCCGAAGTAAAAATATATTTTCAACAGTTGACTTTAAACTCTTACCAATAACTTGAACTGTGGAACAGATAAGGGCATACAGATTTACTGCCATGCTTATTCTACTGGGTGGATCAACAAAATGTTGTAAGCAGACAGTATTTTTAAAATAAATGCTTAAATTAAGAGATCATTGCCCTAATAACTGAGTCCAATTTTTGGTGGGAGTATGAAATTGAAAGCCCCCTGCAGTGCTTATCAGTGTGGAGGCTGGTGCTTTACCTCATATATGCATGTTAGCTTGTGCCAAGGGGGTAGGGCCAAGATGCTGCAGCAGTACCAAGGTGACACCATTAAGGAGTGGTTCCCCTTAGCTATGGTGGGGATGAGGTCTCGCCTTGTGCATGTGTGGGGGAGGAGTTGCCATACATATGTGGAGGTGGTGGTCTTTGTATGTTTGTAAGAAAGTTGAATTTAAGGCAGTTATATTTGCATGCAAAGTGCAGACAATTGAATTACAGTTAATACTTATCTTATATTTTCATCAGCTCCAATATTCTTATATTGTAACTTTCTTTTATTGTCTTAAACATTAATTTTTTAAAAATGTCCGTGTGCTTAAGCATGTTATTATCCATGTGAAAATGAAAGTAAGTCATGAATAAGAGTTTGCGTAAAGTTTTAAGCCTTTACCATGAGTTTTCACATCAGCCAGTTAACACCCTCTTATCTGCCTGCAGTCACTCAAATATGAACTAGACTCATTTCATGTTCCATGGGGTTTTGCCTCACAAAGATGCTTAATTTTTCATGATAGATACAAGGTACCCTTGTGGTTTTGTCTTTTCAAATATTCTTACAAAGAACAATTTTCTTTGTTCTTTGTACTCAAGATTTTATGGCAAGTCTAGTATCTGAGGACATATTTATGATTTCTTACTAATTACTTTTCAAAAAATCACAGAGCAAATGTGGAAAGCAATCCCAAAACTCAGCACACGATTTAAAGATGGCTGTCAACATTTTTAAAAAATTGTTTTGCAGCCATTTTCAGTGTTCACTGGACTGGCGCCTGATTCCAAAAGATTGAAAAATAGCCACTCTGGTTCCCAGCTACAAAAAAGTACTGGGAGATAAACTATGGTATTCTGTAAATCCTTAGTATCGCTGTTTGGAAAGTATTGGAAGGTATGCTGCAGGATAAAATAGGGGAACATTCTGAGTTGGTTCAAGCTAATCTCAGACAACCAGCATGATTTTAAGGGTGGGAGGTTTTGCTTGACTAAGTTATTTGATTTCTTTGAGGGGATGAAAGGCCCAGTAAATAAGGGTCAGACAGTGGATATTATCCACCTGAATTTCAGGAAGAGATTTGACAGCGTTCACAGCAATGACTCTTATATAAAATTTAAGTGCGTGGAAAGGGGATTATACCAAAATGAATCTACAAATGCTGGTCAGTAGCTGCCACAGGTAGTAGTGTATGGGGCGGTATCCAGTTGGCAGACAGTCACCACCAACTAATTTCAGTGTTAAGATTGCTGTTGTTTGTAACTTTTTATAAACAATTTAGAGGAATGCATTGTGCCAGAAGTGTCTAGCTTTTCAGGCAGTACCAATTTAGGAGCAGTGGCGAATAGTCAGTGTGGGCAAATCCAAAAGGATGTTGACAAAGAACAAATAGCTGGTTTAGTTTAAAACAGGGAAATGATTTGTTTTTTTTATTGTCACATGTACTAGTATACAGTGAAATGATATGGAGATGCTGGCATTGGACTGGGTTCGACACAGTAAGAAGTCTCACACCAGCTTAAAGTCCAACAGATTTATTTGGTAGCACCAGCTTTTGGAGCGCTGCCCCTTCATCAGGTGGAGGTTGGCAGGAAAACGTGCCAAAGCTTCTGCCCCAACCTAGTTAATTATGCTCCTAGGTGTTTTACATGGAATTCAGTGGCAGGGTAGGCCTGGATGGTGTGTCATCCACCGTCATGTCCAGGTGCCATATTGAAAAGGTTCCCAACACCACTCACCCACTTTGAAGAAAGTAGGTGGACCTCCTGAGAATGAAATTAGGTCTCCAGGAACATGCCGAGACCGGAAAATGGATCCTCTCCAAGACACCAAATCTGAAAGGTCCATCTGCAGATGCACCAGTCCGTTATTGTGGTGGCCCAAGGTCTAGGATTGTGAACAGTCTCCATCCTGAACTTCAGAGGCAGCCATAGGCATTGTACTGATGAATCCTGATATCTGCACGCCACATTTTTCCAAACTTGTTTCATGCCAGTGTGTTTTCCTGTTGGCATCTCAGAAAATCTTACATCTCGGAGCATCAAGCCTTCATCCACATTCCATTAATGGGATGAAGATGAGGTGCACGCCAGCTTCTGTGGATGGTGCCATGAAAACGTCATTGCCTTTGGTAGCACTGGAAATCTGCACTGCTATCCAAGGACGGGCCACTTCCATAGCTAGAAAGCCTGGAGGGGGGGTCCCAGAATATCCCAGCCATTAACTTCATTCCTCTATCCATAGATGCTACTAAACCTGAGTATTTTCCAACACTTTATTTTTAATTCTAAAATTGTATTAGTGCAAGTGTATCTGAAATACTGTGTACAGTTGTGAACTCCAGCATGAAAAACATTTATCAGTCGTGGGAAGGGTGAGAGAAAAACCCGATTCCTGAATTTACGGAAAAACTGAAATAATTATAGGGGAGGAATTATCTAGATTTGTTGACCCAGAGTTTGCTGTCAATAGCAAACAAATGGCACGGTACATCTTGGACTCTTGTCTGATCTAGCAAGCCATCCTGTGAGAAATTGTGGCTTCTCTGAGTAGGACAAGAAGCCGATAGAACCATAAAATCCCTACATTGCAGAAGGAAGCCATTTGACCCATTGAGTCTGCACCGACTCTCTATCAGAGCATCTCACCCAGTCCCATCACCCTGACCTTATCCCCATAATCCCACATATTTACCCTGCTAATCCCCCCAGCCTACATACACACCTTGGGACTCTAAGGGACAATTTAGCATGACCAATCCACCTATCCAAGGCTTTTCAAACGATCAGATTGAATAATCCTCACCAAGACACTTGATTTTAAACTTGCTCAAAATCCATTCACTCGCACAGTGTTAAAAGTGGGCAGTGCCAGACCTGAAACCAAGAGTTATAAATTAGGCTTAAATTGTGTGCAGCAAGTAGAATAGATATTGAGAGGAAGGCAAACGTTTTTAGACAGGAAAACCAATGCAAAAATGTTACCAGGCTCTCAGTGCCAAATATATTAGCAAAGACCTTGGAGAAGCCGGGTATCTGTGACAACAACTTCTAGATTTTCATGTTTAAATGAGAAGTTGCTGTCTACTGGATTCCATAATAATGGTGAGCACTGCTGGCTTAATACAAAATCCAGGTCCATATTTTTGTGTTTAAAATGGGTGATAGAGAAAAGAATGTGATTGAAGTAGACAGATCTCCATGAGCCAATGCTGCCTACAATTGGACATTTAAGGGAGATAAGGCAATTGTAGATGCTTTAGTCAAGATGCTGCAATCGGAAATGATCTCTTTTGGACAATGACCAAGATCACGTAATTATTTAAGATGGCTAGGAAATTTTAGTCTTTCCAGTGTAACGTTAGTTGTGGGAAGGTTTTAGAATCTATTCTCAGAAACAAATTGGCTGAGCGTTTTAAAAAAAAATCAGCCAGGAGCTGACATGGATTTGAACGAACCTATTTGCTTTTTTTGAGGATGTACCTGTGTGTTAGATAAGGGGTGGATTCTCCAGCCTTCCCCTTTGGTGTAATCTTCTGATCCCACTGAAGGTGACACCCTGCCCTGTGGGACAGATGAGCCAAGTAAAACATCATAGACATCGGCAGGACCAGAAAATCCTGCCAGTAGCCAATGGCGAGCTGTCTCTACTGCTGGAAACATGTCACTATAGGGCTGGAAAATCCTGCCCAAGGGACTTCCATATTTATATGATTTTCCATTAGGGATTCAACATGGTTCCACTGAAAAGACTTCTCAAAAATGACAGTGCATAGAATTGGAGGCAATCAATTGACTTACATAGAACATAGAACATTACAGCGCAGAACAGGTCCTTCGGCCCACGATGTTGCGCCGACCAGTTAAAAAACAATGACCCTCTAACCTAAACCAATCCCTTTTCGTCCATAAACCTATCCACGGATCTCTTAAACGCCCCCAAACTAGGCGCATTTACAACTGCAGCAGGCAGGGCATTCCAATCCCTCACCACCCTCTGGGTAAAGAACCTACCCCTGACATCTGTCCTATAACTACCCCCCCTTAATTTAAAGCCATGCCCCCTCGTGCTAGCTTTCTCCATCCGAGGAAAAAGGCTATCACTGTCCACCCTATCTAAACCTCTAATCATCTTATATGTTTCAATAAGATCCCCTCTTAGCCGCCTTCTTTCCAGCGAAAACAACCCCAAATCCCTCAGTCTCTCCTCATAGGACCTCCCCTCCATACCAGGCAACATCCTGGTAAACCTCCTCTGCACCCTCTCCAAAGCCTCCACATCCTTCCTGTAATGTGGGGACCAGAACTGCACACAGTACTCCAAGTGCGGCCGCACCAGAGTTGTGTACAGTTGCAACATGACACTGCGACTCCTAAATTCAATCCCCCTACCAATAAACGCCAAGACACCGTATGCCTTCTTAACAACCCTATCTACTTGATTCCCAACTTTCAGGGATCTATGTACACATACACCTAGATCCCTCTGTTCATCCACACTATTCAAAGTCCTCCCGTTAGCCCTATACTCAACACATCTGTTATTCCTGGAAAGGCAATTGCTTAAGAGATCATGTAGCTATTGACTATGTACTCAAATTGGCAGAACATGTCACCCAGTGATTTGTACTGGGGCCTCACTTTTCACTGTGTTGAGAAATGACTTGAATGAAGGAATAGTGGTCCACATTTGGCTAATGAGCCTGTTCAGTTGCACAGTAAATAGTATGGAAAGGAACAGAAAAGGGAACACTGAATAAGTTATCAAAACTATGGCAGTAGTGATTAAAATGAGTAAATATAAAATCATCCATTTTGGATCTACTGCTTCATAAAGCTGAACAGGTGACTGAACTTTCAATCAAAGAATAGATTCAATCGTGCGGGATACTGATACATTATATTTTGAATCTCAATGCCCTTTAATGGAGAAGGGTAGTTTATCTACTGGATAAAATGTTGTCATGCATCACAGTGCTTGTCAATGTAAGGGTCACTTACTTATTCTAAGCAAAACCTTATTAATCACTTTTAAAACTATTTAACTTATTATAGGGCATTGCATTATGACATGTGAAGTTGTCAAGAAACACCAAAGATGTCCAGATTAGGGTTCTCCGTGGTTCATGACTCTGCAGAAGTGCCTTGAACCACACCCCTGAACAAAATAGGCCCAACTCAGTGTAAATGGGGGTGGGGAGAGTTAACGTGGCCATCCTCGCAATGGATGGGCTCACTATCCAAATTCTTATCTCAGTGCAGGAAAATTCCCATCTGATGGGAATGGGGACAGGAATCCTGGAATGGGCTCCTGACCCCTATTTTTAAAATGCTTCTGCCTCTGTTTAGATGCGAATGGAAGCATGAACCGTCGAGTTCAGCAGAATTATTGTCTATGTCATATCAAAGAAAAATGGCAGTATCTGGAATTTTGAAATTAAGAACAAAAAATTCTGCAAATGCACCACTGATCTGTCAGCAGAAAAGAGAGGGTAACATTTTACTTATGGAACCTTCATTTGAACTGCATAATAAGGGAATAATGAAATGAAGTGAACAAAGTGAAAAATAGCTGCAGTTGAGAGAGAGGGAGATAATGGGTGGAATATTCAAATAGGTTTATTGAAAAGCAGTAATGAAGTGGAAAGCGTTTGAAAATGTATGGAAGTCATCCCAATGAGACAGTAAAAATTCACTGAAAGAACAAAAGAAGTGAGAAAAGTTGCAATGGAAATCGGAAATAAAACAAAATGTTAGGACATAGTGAACTTATTGGGCTTTTTGACACGATTGATGGAGTTGAGAGGGTGATTGGAAAAATCTATTTCCTCTGCTGGATAAATCCAAAACAAGGAGATGTACGGCAGAATTCTCCCAGAAAAAAATTCAAATTTGCATGAAAACTGGAATAATTCACGTTGGTTATTTCAGTGGGACTTCAGAGAAGAAGTGCATACTCTGAGCCCAATTTTACCATCATGTTGTGCCCATTTTCGGGCGCAGAAACTTGGAAAAGTCAGGTGTGAGGTGAGTAGCGCGATGTGCGCCAGCCTCCATGCCAGTTCCCCCTTTACCAAAACCTGAAAATGACCATGACCAGAACTGCATCTGAAGTGGGCACGATGTCCGTTTAAATGCATTTGCGTGCATTTAAATGGACTCAATGGGATGCATGCCCAACTTTACTGGCGCTTCCCCCTTTGGGTGCTATTCGGATTGGCGGATGGTGACTAGTGGAGTGCCCCAGGGGTCGGTGCTGGGGCCTCAGCTTTTTACCATTTATATGGATGATCTGGAGGAGGGAACCGAGTGTATGGTGTTGAAATTTGCGATGACACCAAGATTGGTGGAACGGCAAATTGTGCGGAGGGTGTGGAGAGTCTACAGAAGGATCTAGATAGGCTGGGCGAATGGGCCAGGAACTGGCAAATGGAATTTAATGTTGGCAAGTGCGAGGTGGTCCACTTTGGTAGGAATAATGGTAGGAAGGATTATTACTTATGTGGAGAAAAACTGCAGCAGGCGACGGTGCAGAGGGACCTCGGGGTCCTTGTGCATGAGTCGCAAAAACCCAGCCTGCAGGTGCAGCAGGTGGTCAGGAAGGCGAATGGGATGCTGGCCTTCATCACGAGGGGGGTTGAATATAAAAGTAGGGAGGTCTTGCTGCGGCTGGATAGGGCGTTGGTGAGGCCGCAGCTGGAGTACTGTGTGCAGTTTTGGGCACCGTACTTACGCAAGGATATTTTGGCCTTGGAGGGAGTGCAGAGGAGGTTTACTAGGCTGATACCGGAGTTGAGGGGATTGAGCTATGAGGAGAGGCTGAATAAACTAGGCTTGTACTCGTTAGAGTTTAGAAGAATGAGGGGAGATCTCATTGAGACGTATAAGATGTATAAGATGATGAATGGGATGGATAGGATAGAGGTGGAGAGACTCTTCCCGCTCAGAAAGGACAGTAGGACTAGAGGGCACAGCCTCAAGATAAAGGGGGGGTGGTTTAGAACGGAGTTGAGGAGGAACTTCTTCACTCAAAGGGTGGTGAATCTCTGGAATTCTCTGCCCGTTGAAGTGGTGGAGGCTACCTCGCTAAATATTTTTAAGACGCGGGTTGATGGGTTTTTGATAAGAGAGGGGATTAAGGGTTATGGGGAGAGGGCGGGAAAGTGGAACTGAACAGCGACAGATCAGCCATGATCTTATTGAATGGCGGGGCAGGCTCGAGGGGCTAGATGGCCTACTCCTGCTCCTATTTCTTATGTTCTTATGTTCTTACCACCGTGTTCACCCATCCAGAATCGGCCTGAAACAGGTTTGCTCCGTAAAGTCCGATTCAGGTGCTCCAGTTAGTGAGGAGGTAGGTGCCTACAGTCCGACGGCCCTCTGCTTGAGATCAGTGAGGGGGTCGAATGGGGTCCAATGCCATTCTGCCTGGGATCAGTGGGGGGTGGAAGGTACGCTGCCACATTGCCTGGGATCAGTGAATCACTCTGCCTGAGATTGGTGGGAGGGGAAGGGACACAATTGGTTTGAGGGACGGAGGGGTGGGAGATAATGGGGCCTGTAATGTTGGGGCAATGTCTGTGGAGGCCAAGGGAGGCATTATCCGGCCTTGGAAGAATATGGCAAGGGAGCCGCATTCTATCATTTTTTTCTGCGCATGTACAGTTGGAGCTATAGGGGTTTGGGTGTGTTAAGCCCCGCCAGTAGGGGTTGTGCAGCATGATTCTGAATTGCTGATACTTTTGTAGGCAGAGTGTGTATGGGGGCACCTCACAACGGGTCCAAAAATCGATCTGAAATACTCCCAGTTTCAGGCACTTTGAATCAGAATGGTAAAATAGGGCCCTCTGTGTACTTGCAGAGCCCACCAGCATGTATATTATTTACAACAGTGGGGGTGAGGGAGGGGGGTGGTGGATCTTATTCCCACTGGGGAGGCTGAAATCAGCGCGCTAAGTGGGCCACCGCGCTAGCGCTGAACTGTCAGTGCTGAAATCAGCACATGCACAGTGACCACTTACTGCCAGCTTCCCAATTGCCAGCCCTGTGACCCCACAAAGCCTGCTCTTCAACCCCCCTCCCCATGGCCTGATCGCTAGACCCCAAACCCCCCTTCAGCCCACTGAGATCTCCAACCTTTCCCCCACTGATTTTCCCCCTACCCCACAGTACTGATCCACCCCACAGTGCTGGCTCCCCCAAGCAGGCTGACCACCACAGCACCCCCAGCTCCTCAGGATGACACCCCCTTCCCACCTCCCCAATCGCTGGCCTCCTCACTTCCCCCAGTGATCTGTATACAAAGTGCCAGCAGAACCCCTCACCCCACTGATTGATTGCCCTCTGGGCCCCCCCTCTCATCAGGTCCAGCCCCCTAGGTCCTCCCCCCATATGCCCTGCCCCCCTTGGCATTGCCCTATGCCCAATGGGCAGTAATCAAGGTACCCCCAGGCATTGGCACTTTGCCCCTTGGACAATGCACAGGTTAGCACTGTCAGCATGCCAATGTCCCCGCTGCCTGACCCTCTTGGGGGGGGCGGGGGGGGGGCCGATTCCTCCCCCTTCACTCCAGCAGGGTCAGGCCGCTAATTTCCTGTTAGTGGGGAGCTGTTGTAAACCTCGCTGGAGTGATCCAGTGGGGTTGGAGGAGAGGCTAGCAGGCCTGGAAAATTCAGCCCCGGGTACGTTAATCACATTCAAATTATATTTAAATGACCATTTAAATAGTCTTGGCACCTCCCCACTGATATCCGGTGTGGATGCTGCCAGAAATCTAGCGCTGGAAGATGCAAACAAGGTATGAACATGCATGCGAATCCCACAGATCGGCTGACACTGAAGTCCTGGTCTCCTGTGCTAAAAAATTAGAACAGCAGAGAGGGAGAATTGCAGCCATAAACTTCTTATTAGAGTGCGGTCATATGGTAGGCATTGATCGTTATGGAACCAAGGCAGGCAAATGGATAAAACATATCGATCAGCTGTAATCAAATTGCATGGTCACGCAGGCTTGAGGGGCTGAATGGCTCTGGGGCAATGGTGGTGCAATGGTAATGTCACAGGAATAATCCAGAGGCCTGGAATAATGCTCTGAGTTCATGCGTTCAAATCCCACTGTAGCAGCTCACGATATTCGAATTCAATTAATACATCCGGAATTATAAAGCCAGCTGCAATAGTGGTGACCACGAGCTTATCAATTGTTTGATTCTATTGCTGGTAAATGAGATTAGAACCATACAGTGCAGAAGGAGGCCCTTCAGTCCATCAAGTCTGCACTGAACACAATCCCACCCAGGCCCTACCCCCATATCCCTACATTAGGCGAGAGGTCAGGTGTTTCACATGTGTCGGTGCAGACTCGATGGGCCAAAGGGCCTCTTGTGAATTCTATGATTCTATCTTTGGCTTTCTCCCAGCTCTATATTTCTGTGAAATATGCAGAAGGCCACTGGGGGCACCCCAAACTACATGCTTCCCGATGAGAGATTTCAATATAAAAAATGGTTTTGACTTGTAATCATGTGCTGTCAGGATGAATCACTCTGCTTGATGGCCGTTCTGCTGGAATGCCTTTTGTAAATTTCTTGTCTTGACTCTGTCCCTGTAAATCCACCTCTTGACCAAGCTTTTGGTTATCCTGCATAACTTCTTCTTTGGATTCGCCTCTGAGGTGCAGTGGGATGCTTTTTCTGTATCAAGAATGCTTTATAAATGTAACTGCTTGTTGTCAAGAGGATATTTCCAGTGCGTAATGAGTATTCGGATCCAAATTATTCCTTTATCTGATTTCAAGCTGATTCTCCGTAGTTATTGTTTGTTCATTTATCATTTTCATTCATTCACTGCAATTTATTGTCCATCCTCATTTCAATCACTTAACCAGCCTGCTTTCTTTTGCAGGCTATTTATGTCAGTTAGTCCATTCGCAAATCTCTGCATTATTAGTACACGTAAAATCATCCTCCATGTTGTTTAAAAGTAGAGATCCAGGAGCCCCGAATAAACCTTTTGAGTTACTACCACCAGAAAAGGATGACTAAAAAAAAGTTAAAGAGGGAGACATTAGAATATGAGAGTTAATTTGCGTGAAATACAAAATTGGTGACAGCATTTCTAGCATACTGCATATTGTTTTGGTCTCTTTTTTTCAGGAGGGTTATACCTCCATTATAAACAGTTCAGAGGTTTACTTGGCTGATTCCTGGAGTGAAGGAGTTTTCTCTTGACAAAAGGTAGAGTGGCAGTCCATTTTCATTGGCGTTCAAAAGAATCAGAGGTGATCTCTGAACTTATTGAAATATGTTAAATTCTGAGGGGGCTTCACAGAATCAAGGCTGAAAGGATGGTTCCCATTGTGAGGCACCCAGAGCTGGTGGGGGGCGGGGGTATTGTGTCAAAATAAGGAGTCTCCTATTTAAGAAAGAGATGAGAAGGAGTTTTTCTCTCATAAGGACTTTAGTGTTTGGAATTCTCTACCTCAGTAAGCAATGTATTGAACAGACGGAAGACTGAGTTCGGGTGATTTTCAATCTACCACAAAGTTAAATTTAAGTTTGTTTATTAGTGTCACAAGTAGGCTTACGTTAACGCTGCAATGAAGTTACTGTGAAAATCCCCTAGTTGCCACCTTCTGGTGCTTGTTCAGGTACACTGAGAGAGAATTTAGCATGGCCAATGCATCGAACCAGCAGGTCATTCAGACTATGGAAAGAAACTGGAGCACCCGGATGAAATCCATGCAGACAAGAGGAGAACGTGCAACTCCTTACAGTGACCCAAGCCGGGAATTGTACCCGACCCCCTGGCGCTGTGGAGGGCTGGTGGGAAAGTGGAGTTAAAGCCACAGTCAGATTAGTCAGTCTTATTGAGTGGTGAAGCAAGCTCGAGGAGCCAAATGGCCTACTTGTGCTCCTACTTGTGTTATGCTCTGTTTCCCAGTCAAATCTCATTTTTATTTATTCATTTGCCAGCTACTGTTTTTAATGTTACATCAAATTGTAATCCAATTATGTAATGTCACATATTATGCGAGTCCTTTTTTATTGAAAACTTAGTGTGTAAACGTTGTGAATTGTCTGAGTAACACCCATCCTTTTGTTAATTTCTGACAGGGTGATGTGCTTCCCTCACCCTGCACTGAAAGGGTGTAAGTTCCAAAGACACTGAGGGCAAGAGATAGGTTTCCTTTGAAACTGGCAAATTGATTTTGCCAGAGTGGGTCTCTCGAGCCAGCTGCTGTTTATTGTCAGCAGTGCCAGTTAATGCCAGGAAAGCAGTTGAGAAGCATTGCATTACTGATTAACTCTAAATTTGAAATGTCGTTGTCCATGTGGATGAACACTAGCAAGATCTTACAAGATGCTCTTGGGCATGTTTTTTTTTCTATTCTCAATGGCACACTTGCGTGTCTGAAATTCTTCAATTCAGTTCTATTCTTGACTTATGTTTTTTTAAAAATATATTTACACTTCATAGTCTCCAACATGCAGTATTATCACTTTATTTATATAATTTTTAAAATATTGACAAGAACCCCATCTATGTTTTCATTCATTTACTGCAGAATTCTAGAAAAAATGCGATTTGATTCTGTGCCCTTCAGACAGCAGAGTCTCGGGTTTGTTTCTTTTGCTCACATCTGTTGTGAAGGCTGGCATGGCAAATTAATATAACACATCTTTCACTTTCTAATCCCCTCTGATATTTTTGTGTCCATAACTGATGAGTTACTTGTGCACTTTGCTAAGAATTTGCTGTGAACCTCAAATAATAATTAAAATCCACAAAATTTGTTCTCAAAGCTTCACTTCCTACAATAGGCCTACCTCCCTTTTGTAGGGTCAGACAGTCCCTTGGACCATGATCTATGAAGTCTTTGTGGCCTTCTTCAAAATATGGGTACACAAAGACACACCCACTGCGTGCACCAGACATTATGGGGCTTGATTTGACTCACTCAAAGCCATAGAGTCTTTTGAGTCACACAGTGCAGACAAGGTTCTTCAGCCCATCAAGTCTGCACTGACAATAGTTACCCCTAAAAGTGTGCTAATCCCACCTAAAGGCGCGCTGATCCAATTTGCTTTGATTTAAAATGAGAAATTAAATTGGTTCTATTCTGATATCACACAGCTTACCCAGCTGATGTATTGCCAGGCTACCTAAATTGGACAATAACTTCTGGGCTGTCCATTCCTGAAAAAGGAATGGTGAAGCAACAAGATGGATGCTGCAGTATGATTGCAGGATCGTGACATTTTCTGTTTTAATATGCCTGAAAGTATTTTTGGAGGTTTCTTAGTGCATTTGGCAGAATGTGATGCTACATTCTCTCAGGGAATGGTAAAGGAGATGGGGATCTGCCCACTCAAATGCTGCAACATGTATAAAGGCCTCTGGGTCTGCAGCACAACAGGGAATAAGGCTGGGGCTGCGGAGAGAGGAATGCTTGTGTGTTACCCTCTACCAAGTTGGAGCTGGACTCATCCATGCTTCAATATTGACAGGAAGCTATCCGGTAGGCTAGTCAATGTGATAGCCAGTTGATGAAGGTATTTCACAGCCTTGGGATAGATTGATTCCAGTGTGAAACATTACAGGTACGTATCTCCTGATTCCTTTCAACTGTTTTGTTAGTGTCTCTTTATGTATGCACATCTAACCATCTACTCCAAAGCCCTTTACCTGTATGTAGATTAAGACAATGCACCCAGCATCTCAGTGGCACATCCATTCAGCACCCTACTATACACTGCACTTTCAGGATCCTCATCTGAGTCTTTTGCAGAATATTTAATGTGTAGTAAATGAGTCACCCACTTTCCCTTGCTTGGTTGCTGTCCATTTATGTCTGGTGACTCGCCATGTTGTGATCTCCACTCTGTGCTGGCCTCCATTGTAATTGCTATGCCAGTGTCGGAGCTTGACTGAGAGTCAGACCAAGTGACATCATCACTGTGTGTTTCTCTATTGTTTCTTCCTTGGGATGTAGTGGCTGAACATGCATCAGTTACTGGCTATCTGAAAAAAGTACATCAGAGGGGAAGAGTGGTGTGAGGGTGGTGGCAGGAGCAGTAGGTAAGAAAGAGGTATGTGGCCATACCATCTGCAGCTCGCTCAGCATGCTGGATAACAGGGTGAGGGTGATCAAGGAACTGAGAAAGGGAATAGACAAGTCATACAATCATCCCCAATATTCTCAGTGATATTGGGTGGCAGGGGGCTCATACAGTTGTCCACCTCCTTTGCAAAGCTTAGACGATGCAGATATCTTTCTCTTATTCTCCTTCAAAGACTCTGTTCTGTATTCATCTGTTGGGTGGGATTTTCCAGCTCCCGTCACGTGTTTTCCAGAGTGGAGGTGGCTCACCATTAGCTGCCAGTTGGATCTTCCAGTCCGGCCAATGTCTATGGTATTTTGTGTAGCTCACCAGCTCAGTTGCTAGGGAGCCCACTATGGGAGGGTTGCTTTCAGTGGAACTGGAAGATCCTGCCAGCAGAAAGCGCTGGATAATCCCACCCATTGTGTACAAATTTATCCTGTGAGAGGGAAGAATATCATCAGCCATGCGGCACTGTGTCTGATTGATGTGACTGCCAGCTGGATAGTTGGAGCTATCTAGAGGCAATTACAGATAGCTATAGCTATGAGGCTGGCAGCATTGGTACATTTGTGAGGCAGTGTACCCAGATACTATATTCGAGTTCTGATTGCTGGGTGAGAGATAGGGTTGTAATGGCGTTTTGAGCAGTGTGAGAAGTTGATGATGATGATGCAGATATCTTTCTCCTTCAAAGACTCTGTTCTGTATTCATCTATTGGGCAAATGATCACTTAACTTGATCATTATACCTCTGGTTACACCAGGTCCTATTTTTCTGACTCCTGGAGATTACCTTTCTGGCCACCTGCACCAATCCCTTTCTGAGGGTGGTCTTTGAATGATCTCCAGCCATGGGACCACTGTCTCTCCTCTCTCTCCACTATACCATTACTGCCTTAAACTTAACATCCATCATCTGTATCCCTTTGTGTTCCCTGGTGTTCAGTTTGGCCATAATTTTTACCAATTTCTTGTGCCATGTGGTCTGAAGTGAAACTATAAGCACATCCTGCAGTGTACAGAGTTCACCAGCAGCATTCATAAAACAAGGCCAGAGCTGAAGGCACATGAACGGTCCCAAAAACTATTCAGGTCAGATGGGTGGATGAATTTTGTTTCTGAGCCATTTTGGGTGGGATTTTCCAGCTGCGCTCACACCAAAACCAAGGTAAACGGATCTTCCCATGATTCGACCCTCACCCGCTGTGTGTCCCCAGCAGGTGGAATGGAAAATTCACCCCGTTATACTCCACTTGGGGGACCTGTAACCCTAATGAGCTTCCATCACTTGCAACTTTTACTTCAAAACAAATCTGACTCTATGTAACTTAAACATGAATCAGCAAACTAAAAGGGTAAATTTCACTTCAAATAGTCAGTCCAACAAAGGCAAGCATTTGCATCACTCCTCACATAAATGTGGCATTCTGTATCTGCAGCTCCACAATATGCTGTTATTTATTTACATGGGATAGTCAGGAATTTTATTCAGCAAAGCTTTACCTTTGAATTTCATGATGATGGTTATCATTAACAAGGCTCACTCCACAAATAATCTCTCCCTTGGATTATGGCAGCTCTGATGGTGTAGTTTTCACAGTTCCTTTTCAACCAAACAACAATAACACCCAGTTCACAGCTTGGCAGTGCAGAGTGAAAAGTGTTGAAAGATGTATCTCAGTTGCATTAATTATTGTAAAGATATCTTCCTGAGCTTGATGTAGTTGTCTTTTAAGTGATGTTTGATTTATGTTGATTTAATTTGTTTGTCACAGTAAAAGTCTTAAAACGTGAAATCTTTCCCTTCATTGATTTCTGAAGGTCATTAGGGAAATTCATCTCT
Organism: Carcharhinus amblyrhynchos; assembly: GCF_965287045.1. Lineage (NCBI taxonomy): Eukaryota > Metazoa > Chordata > Chondrichthyes > Carcharhiniformes > Carcharhinidae > Carcharhinus > Carcharhinus amblyrhynchos. The sequence continues at coordinate 57,169,841 of NC_137333.1, forward strand.
TTTTAAGTTTTCAATCTCAAGATGCATTTACTGACATTGACCACCCATGTGACATTTTTAGGCTTCTAATGACATTTGTCAGATCCTCATGCCCAGGCTCTGGAAGTTGATCTTCCTAGTTACCTGCTCCACTCCCTTATGACGGTAATCCTTGAGGGCCTCCTGGCATTCCAAAGAAACATGGTCAACGGGATTCTCTACTTCCCCGCCATGGTTTGTTTCTCAGCAGTGGGAGGCAGCCTGTCATTGGCCGGCAGTGGGATCTTCTGGTCCTATCACTGTCAATGGGATTTCCCATTGAATCGAACCCACACCATCAGTAAATCCATGGTGAGGTGCGCTGTTGGAGAGGCAAGAAGATTCCACTGGCATGAAGAACTAGAAAATCTTGCCCAATGTCTCTTTTCTCACCCATTCTCACCACTAATGCTTCCAATGCAGCCTCCATCACCTGGTGTTCACTTTGCAATCATTTGCACTGCAGCAAAATTTGATGCGATTTTCCTTCAATGCACAGTCTGCCGTTAAAAAGGTCGCCTGTACCGGAAAGTCTGAAAACAATGCAGCCTGCTCCAGTTGTTGATTTGAGGGGCTGCAGAGCACTTGAATTTGCTGAAAGCAATGTGGGACCCAAATGGTCCTAAGCTGCAATCATGTAGATACAGTGGATATAGTGGCACACCACCCAACCCCATCTGCATGGGAATGAACAGGAGCCTCTGCACCAAAAACTAGAGTTATCCAATTTAGGTCTCTTTGTTTTGGTGGTGTTGCTTAGAAGAGAGTTGTATTATTCTCAAGTGTTTTTTTCAGCATCTTCTGTTTTTATGTCAAATTTCCAATACCTGCAATATTTTGTTTGAATTTGATAATAATACAAATAAAGTCTGAGTAGCTGTTTGTACTTGTTATCTGTTGGATTTTGAAATAAAGATGACTGAATAAAAGATTAACTGTACATACCTTTCTATTATCAATCTCACCGATGGTGACACAGTGGTTAGCAGCGCTGCCTCCTAAAGCCAGGAACCCATGTTCGATTCCCAGCTGTGTAGAGTCTGCACGTTCTCCCTGTGTCTGCGTGGGGTTTCCTCTGGGTGCTCCGATTTCCTCCCAGTCCAGAGATGTGCAGGTTAGGTTGATTGGCCATGCTAAATTGCCTCTTAGTGTCAGGGGATCTAGCTAGGGTAAATGTAGGGGGTAATGGGGATAGGGTCTGGGTGGAATTGTAGTAGGTGCAGACTCGATGGGCTGAATGGCTTCCTTCTGCACTGTAGGATTCTATGGTACATTGTTAAATAATGGCAGCATGGCTATACTTTACACTTTTTTTTACAATGGATTTTTATGAATTTTAAATTTCACTTTGGAAAGTCACTTCAACGTTAATAATTCTTTGAAAACCCTCAGCAGTTTGGTATTTGAAACAATAGGAGAAAATGCTTGAGATGCTGAGTTCTCTGCAGCTGGTATAATGAAGTTGTGAGTCGTGGTTGCCCTCAATACAAGAGTGTTCGGATAATCCTGACTGGGTTCAATAATGAAAACTGAACGTGCTGCTCAATGCTGAATCTTCACTGTCAGAATTTCAACTGTTTACGTTGGGTCACCTAACTGGAGGAGAAGAAAAACAAAATTGTCAGGGGAATAAAATTCAGCCAAGGCTGTACATCTCCTGTCAAAGACGCATCATTCAACGAATGATTGCTACCCATTAATCAGGGGGATTCACTTGCATCTCTTAGGATTGCATTTATATAGAGGAAAGAATATAAGAACAAAACCTGGCATTTTGATGATTACTAAAGTGTATGAAGCACTGCAGTTGCTTTAAGCCATATCCAGAAGAAATAGTACTTCAATAAAAACTTGAATCATTTGTGTGTGACCGCCCCCATCCTCTGCACTCTGCCACCAAGCTTCTATCTCCACCTTGATTGGTCAACAATGGGTGTGATTCAGTTCAGAGGAAATTTCACGGAAAAATTGAAAGTTATAAATGATTCTGGTGGAGTAAGTGAGAATTAAAGCGATTTCCTTGGGTTGGGAGGTCAGCGATGAGTTATCATCCATTTAAAATGTTTGCAAGGAGAATGAGGAGAGAGGTCGGCAGGAATGCCTTTACACAAAAACCAATTGGAATGTAGAATGCAGAGATCATTACATTTTTAAGGAAAATCATTGAACAAATAAAGCCAAATATGTATCATATTTGGCTTTATTTGTTCAATGAGCGAGAGGGAATGTGCGAGTCCATGGAATTAGTTTTTTGATTGCCCTCGCAAAGAGTTGGCACTGACGTAATGAGTTGAATAACCTCCTTCTGTGCTGTAATTTTCTCAGATTCTTTGCTTGTGTGCTATAGGTTAAAGATAGTCTTTTAACTCTGCTCCCTTTCCCACCTGTTTTAAAAAAGGGTAAAGGTGATATCCTGTCTACTCTTCCAATCAGGACCTTTAATGGGCTACAAAATAAATGTTTATGTGTCAATGACATCAAGGAACAACACATTCTGTTCCACTGACTTTCATAGGATTTTGAGATGCCCTACCCACACTGTGTTCATACTTAACAGGCAGAATTTTACCGGCACGTCCATCCGACATTCATACGATCCCACCAGAAATCAATGGAGAATGCCATTCTCTGAGCCTTGCCTGCCCCTGGAATCATAAGAACATAAGAAAAAGGAGCAGGAGTAGGCCATCTAGCCCTTCGAGCCTGCCCCGCCATTCAATAAGATCATGGCTGATCTGTCGTGGCTCAGTTCCACATTCCCGCCCTCTCCCCATAACCCTTAATCCCCTCGCTTATCAAAAACCCATCAACCCGTGTCTTAAAAATATTTAGCGATGCAGCCTCCACCACTTCAACAGGCAGAGAATTCCAGAGATTCACCACCCTTTGAGTGAAGAAGTTCCTCCTCAACTCCGTTCTAAACCACCCCCCCTTTATCTTGAGGCTGTGCCCCCTAGTCCTACTGTCCTTTCTGAGCGGGAAGAGTCTCTCCACCTCTATCCTATCCATCCCATTCATCATCTTATACGTCTCAATGAGATCTCCCTTCATTCTTCTAAACACTAACGAGTACAAGCCTAGTTTATTCAGCCTCTCCTCATAGCTCAACCCCCTCAACTCCGGTATCAGCCTAGTAAACCTCCTCTGCACTCCCTCCAAGGCCAAAATATCCTTACGTAAGTGCGGCGACCAAAACTGCACACAGTACTCCAGCTGCGGCCTCACCAATGCCCTATACAGCTGCAGCAAGACCTCCCTACTTTTATATTCAATCCCCCTCGCTATGAAGGCCAGCATCCCATTAGCCTTCCCGACCACCTGCTGCACCTGCAAGCTGGGTTTTTGCGACTCGTGCACAAGGACCCCGAGGTCCCTCTGCACCGTCACCTGCTGCAGTTTTTCACCACGTAAGTAATAGTCCTTCCTACCATTATTCCTACCAAAGTGGACCACCTCGCACTTGCCAACATTAAATTCCATTTGCCATTTCCTGGCCCATTCGCCCAGCCTATCTAGATCCTTCTGCAGACTCTCCACACCCTCCGCGCAATTTGCCGTTCCACCAATCTTGGTGTCGTCAGCAAGTTTCAACACCCTACACTCGGTTCCCTCCTCCAGATCATCTATATAAATGGTAAATAGCTGAGGCCCCAGCACCGACCCCTGGGGCACTCCAGTAGTCACCAACCGCCAATCCGAATAGCACCCATTGACCCCCACTCTCTGCCTCCTATTTGACAACCAATCCTCTATCCACGCTAACACCCTACCCCCAACTCCATGTCCCCTGACCTTCTGCAATAACCTCTTGTGAGGTACCTTGTCAAACGCCTTCTGAAAATCCAGAAAGACCACATCCACTGGCTCTCCTCTATCCACCGCCCTAGACACATCCTCATAGAACTCCAATAAATTCGTCAGACACGACTTCCCCTTAACGAAACCGTGCTGCGTCTGCTCTATCAAACAATTCCCCTCAAGATGCCTCGCTATTTCCTCCTTGATGACAGATTCTAACATTTTACCTACAACAGACGTTAAACTAACCGGCCTATAATTCCCTGCCTTTTGCCTGCCACCCTTCTTAAACGACGGCGTAACATTAGGGGCAGGCATGTTGCTAAAATTCCAGCCAACCTGTCCTACACAAACAGTGTCACCTGCTTAGTTTCCCTCCTCTATTCATTTTGTTTTCATAGAATCCTAGAGTTCAGAAAGAGGCTATTCGGCCCATCGAGCCTGCATCAACACAATCCCACCCAGTCCCTATCCCCATAATCCATGTATTTACCCTGTTAATCCCCCTGACACTAAGGGGCAATTGAACATGACCAGTCCACCTAACCCACACGTCTTTGGACTGTGGGAGGAAACAGGAGCACCTGGAGGAAACCCACACAGACACTGGGAGAATGTGCAAAGTCCACATAGGCAGTCACCCGAGGCCAGAATTGAACCCGGGTCTCTGATGCTGTAAGGCGGCAGCTTTGGATGGTTTGAATTTAGAAAGCAGACAACTTGTTGCCAGCTGCCCCACAGTTCAACATCCTTGGTTGGCCATTGGTGAGACCATCACAACACACCACCTCTGCCTCTTCCTTGCCTTGTGGGTTGGGGCCATTATTTGCTGTCTACTTTGACAATCCCCACATTAATTCAGTTGAGAGTGGAAATCAGCAGAGTACAGAATCAAACCTGTGTCTGTTGGTCTCAGAAACTCCAACATTGAGCTACAGTTTTTTTTTCTTCTCCTCTTTCTTAAAGCTGCTGACTCATGCTGGAGGAGAGTTCCAGTAATGGCTGGTACTTCCGCCAAGTCACCACTATTTACGTAAAGAAACATAGGAATAGGAGTGGGCTATTCAGCCCAGTCTGCTCTGCTATGCAACACAGTCATGGCTGCTTGGATACTCTGATGCCTTTTACACCACTATCTCCATAACCCTTTATGTTATTGTTAATCAGAAATCTATCAATCTCAGCTTTAAACATACACAATGTCTGCGTTTCCACAGAGTAGAGAATTCCAAAGATTTACAACATTCTGTGTAGTGGGGTATTTTTAAAAGGTTGCCAATTTATGCCTAAAAACTTAGACTCTATTCAAAAACTCACAAAAGGCAAAGTCTCTGCTCAAAAGATGGAACTAAATTTATTTAAAACACAAAAATCAAACAGAACAAACAATACATCGATGTATGGCTGTTCGGTGGTCTCCAAAGAGTTAAACAGCTCAGGTTTAGAGCTGTGAAACCTCTCCAAAGATCTGAGGCACTCAGCCAAAATAAGGAACAATTATAGCTTTTGTTATGTAAAAAATACCTTTTCATTAGCTTAAAATTAATTTCATTTAGTGATCACATTTCAGTCAAGTTTTTGACAAGTGAGATGACCTTTGAACCTGCCCGCTCTGGTACTAATGGAGTCGGAACAGTGGATGGGTGACCAAATCACTCTAAGGAAATTAGTTTGCAATTCAAGTATTATAATGAGGCTCATATTTAAGCACCACTTCAAATTTAACTATTGCCAATTAGTTCCAGCTTCTGGAAGCCCAACAGCTAAAAGGAAATTGTGGACTTCTGGATCCATGGGATTTTCTCTTATCTATTGAATCCAGTGTGCCTCCCTCACATGCCTTTGGAACAACATCCACCACCCACCAAACCCATCCAAAATCTCTCTATTCAGGCCTTTGATTTGACCTAAGGCCTTTGGCCCCCACCTTCAATTATTGCCTTCCTCCCTTACTCAGACATTGGGTCTGCTAAATAAATGTTAGTCAGGTGTTTAATTATATCTGGCTATAATTCATTGGGGTTTCATTCATGCTCATGTATTTAAGAGCAAAATAAAAATCTGATTGTTGGAATGAGGTGTACATTATATAGTGTGAGTCTCTGTAAATAAAAGCTTATAAGCAAATTAAGACTAGGCTCCAGCTCCAACCTTCACCACCTGTCTACTTAAGCACCAAAATTTGACCACGCTCCTCAAAAACAGAGCCCTCACCCTGAAATTGGAGCTTGGGCCTACCTAATAATATGGCCTCTTCCCCAGCATTCCCTGGCAACTGGAAACCAAGCCTGTCAGTCAGGTTGATTGCCAGGCTGAGAACCTGTCAGTGGCGTCACATGCACACTGTGGATTTAAAAGTCCACTGCTGTGGAAAACCTTAACTGTGTTTGTTGCTTGCTCCCGGCTTCCCTGCCCCCAGGCACTCAATGGACCAAAATATTAAAAATGGCCTCAAGGGTCAGTCTCGAACAATCACAGGACGTAAAGACTGTGGATTGAATGCAGGATTATCCTAAATTTTAAAGAAACACGTGTGGCATTTCCATTTCTCACATCTTCCCATGTGTCTTTCTTCAGTGTGATTAAGGATTTTAGTTACATATTTTTGATCTTGCCGGAAAATTAGTATTATACATGCTAGTGGTAAAACAACATTTGCTTTTTCATCTTTGGAGCTATATTTATTCAATAACATTTACATTTTCCTCATTATTTCATTGCTAGTTCATTGATTTGTTTTCTCTAATCTTCACTTCAACTGCCATGTCCCAGTAATTTTTTTGTTTCTACTTCCACTATCTCTACTTTTTGTAGAATTTGATACCAAGAACACTTTCAGTGGTGTTCTAGGAACTAGTAAAAAAATGAATAAATGGATTGCAGGTGGACTGATGACTGGTAATCAAACCCAAACCACATACTTCAGGTTGATTTGTGATATCGTTGAGATTTGATATGGTGCAATTTCTCCTAGGTATTGTTACAGGCAAGGGAGAGATGATAGGATATGTTCCCCCCCTCCCCCCCCACCTTTTCCCATCTCTGACTGACTGACAACAGATGCATTTTAAAAGTAGTGTTTTAACCACCATCTGCACTTCCCACAAGTTCTGTGACTGCTAAGAGCAGACATTGACAGATTTTCTCATAAGTCTTAAAAAAGGAGAGACACTTGTTACTCAACACTGAAAATGTATTTGTAATAGCACCCACTCACACAGATACACACAGATGCATGACGTACATACACACGTAAACACAAGAAAAAGTGATTACAAAAAAGGTAGCATGCACTCAGGTCTTCAAAGTCCAAAAATGCACTGTCACACTGCTTCTCTCAAGATGAAGACTTAGAACATTGCTTGTGCTTCCCTTTTGGTCCACTGAGAAAATAGAGGCTGGAGGTTTATGAAGACTGATTCACAGTGGTTTACTGCTTGCAGTAACGGGTTTCCTTGGCTTCACACCAATCAAGGTATAGTCAAATCTCTGTAGTAAAAACCTGGTTTGGTTCTTCAAAGAGACAGGTAAAAAGCCAGCCTAAATTTTCTGCCTTTTGATGAATCTCAGGCAGGGTCCTGTTCCTGGTTGGTCTGGACCTATTTTCCTCTCTCTCTTAAAACAATGTTTTTTATTAAGTGTCCCTTGTCAAAAAAACCAGGTTCCGGTCACATGACCATAGTATCTGATTTATGAGTGGTTTCTGTTGACCTGGCCATTGATGCAGAATAGTGTTCAAGCTTCACTCATGCACATATCCTTGTCATAGAATATTTTTTCATGTCCATTCTTCAGAATTCCACTTTGCAGCTGAAAAGTTAACAAATCCATAGCGAACTGATATCTGCAATTATTTGAATTAGAGCAACTATTAATCTAATAGGAAAAATCTGTTGCATTTTACAGCTTTCTCTGTGAAATGTCCCAAAAGGACGATGGCCTTGTGTATTATCACCAGTCTATTAATCCAGAAATTCAGCTAATGTTCTGGGAACCTGGGTTTGAATCCCACCACGGCAGATGTTGAAATTTGAATTGAATTTAAAATACCTGGAATTAAGAATCAACTGATGACCATGAAACCATTTTTGGTGGTCAGAAAAACCTATCTGGTTCTCTAATGTCCTTTAGGGGAAGAAACCTGCCATCCTTACCTGGCCTAGCCTACATGTGATTCCAGAGCCACAGCAATGTGGTTGACTCTCAATTGTCCTATGAAATGGCCAAGCAAGCCATTTAGTTCAAGGATAATGAAGGATGGACAATAAATGGTGGCCAGCCATGTCCCATGAATGAAGTAAAAAAAATTAATGTCTTGTCCTGACATACAGGCTAGCTTCAAGGATCTTGAGTAATTTCATGTACACTGAAAAGGGCCTGTACTGTGCTGTCCTGTTCTATGTCCTGTGTCCTATGATGGAGAAGAAAATGGTTACCTATGCATTAAATAGTGCTTTGTTTCAAAAGCAGGGAGTCCATTCTCCATCTAGTTTTCGGGTAAAGTGTTCATTAAAAATAAATCTGAGAGTCTATGTTGTGTGTGCATGATGCTAGGAAAAGTTCCTAGATCTGATCCGTGCTGGTTAATGTAAAATGAAGTGGAAGGATTTGTAAAATGGTTGGATCATGTAAAAAGAAATCTAGGTAGACAAAAGAATACTGTGTCTCCAATGATCAGATAAATACACCCCTGATGAGTGTCAGCAAAATGAAATGCTATTTGTCACACCAGACCTTCAAGCAGCTACTGACATCAATACTTGAGTAATTGAAATCAATCAAATTCTCTCAACTGCACGAGTACATTAGTTCCAGCAGTGGGCCGGACCTCGCAACATCTGGGATCAACGCATTTGCTTCCATAAGTGTTAGTCTAGTTGGTTTTGTGCTTTGATAATCTATGGAGAGGATGGGTTCTGTTCATTATCAGCTGAATACAGAGTAAGAAGTCAACTACCTTTAGTGTTTTCTGTTTGAGTGGAGTTTGAAATTTCCACTTGTAGCAACTCCACTGAGATTAATGTGGGATGTTCCAGGAAAGTCTTTTATCACTGTGAAGGAGAATAAAGAGCTGTACTGGTGCTCAGTCAATATAAATCTAAGTAAGGACACCAATTTACAATCTTGCCTTTATCTCCCTCCTGCTCTGCTTTGCCAGGCATCAAAAAGCAATTTTTTTTTCAATGGAGATTTTTAAAAATTTACAGTAGGTGAGTATTCAATATTCGTGATTTTTTTCTGTTTTTAAATAGATTCCCTAAATTACCCATGCTTCACACAGATCCGCCAGCCTGTGTAGACTAACTTAAGGAATGTATGAAATATGCATTGACAGAAAAGATGAAATATAACTAGTTGTTTTCTTTAGTCTAGACTTAGAATGAGTTATTTCTTTATGATGTGAAAGCAGCAACTTGAATCTGTCTGCTGTCTTTAGCATTGTGTGATCTTGCAAGGCACTTTACAGGTAAGGATTGAACGAGAGCCAAGAAAGAGGATGGAGAGGGATTAGTGGAGAAATAGGACACAGAAATGCGTTTGTATGTGCTACAGATTGTTTTATAGTATTCAACTTTTACGATTTATCAATAGTGTTACCTTCATGTGTGGCGTTTAATGAAATGAAGACTAGGGACCTGGGAAGCCGTACAATGTCCAGACCTTTAGCTTATAGTTAACCATTAGGGGAAAAAATGACTTCTATCCTTTTTGCTCATCTAATTTATATTCTTTCCAATGGATAAGTTCTTCCTTTTCTTAAGTCTGTACTTTGTTCAGGCAGTTCTTATTGATCAGTAGCTTCCCATTACCACTTCCTGTATATTATCACTTCCCTGAAGATATTGATAAACACTGCAGTGTAATTCCACTGGGGTTGGCTACTCTCCAATCCCTGATTTAAACCAATGTGGTATTTCTGTAGTGTAGTCACTGTTATAATGCAGGGAGATGCAGTGGCCAATTTGCTTACAGCAAGGTCCTTCAACTAATACTGTGAAAACAGGCACTGGGAATTGGGCCCAGTTATTCTTAGAATAATTTTCTAAGATCTTTTATGTTCATCTGAGTAGGTAGACGGAATCCTTGATTTAATGTCTCATCTAAAAGATAGGATGTCAAGCATTGCAGGACTCTCTAAGTTTCAGTTTCTAAGGCCCAGGCCAGAGACTCCAAAATGTTTTGTTAAATTAGCCTAGGCCCTAAGTTTTACATTTGATTTTTGGCATTGGTGAGCGTAAGGTGTTTCATTCCAGGTATGATTCAACTGACCCATTGGGAAGCTTTTATCATGCAAAGTTTGTTTAAGAACACAGTTGGAATATAACAAAAAGAATTAGCATAATTTTTACCAGTTACGAGACTTAAACAAGGCACAGTGTAGCTCTTAACAGTTAGTTATCTCTGTTGTTCCAATAAAAAATGCAGCCCCACAGGCATAAACCCTATTTCAGAACTGGTTAGCATTAAAACAAGTATGCTCATATGATCCTGGATTTCCAGCTTTTTAACACTTATGGACAGAAATCCAAGCCAGCAGTTTTCAGAGAAGGATATATCCTCAGAACTTCCAAACCTCAGAGGTAAATCCAGTCTCTGTTAGCTTCCAGTTTCTTCCCACAGTCCAAAGACGTGCAGGTTAGGTGGATTGGTCTTGCTAAATTGCCCCTTAGCATCCCAAGATGTACAGGTTAGGAGGATTAGCAGGGTAAATAGATGGGGTTACGGGGATAGGGCCTGGGTGGGATGATCTATCAGAGAGTTGACATAAATTCAGTGGAGCAAATGACTTGCTTATGCACTGTAGGGCTTCTAAGAAAAACAGCCACCGAGACAACAAAATCTCCAACTGCAGGGAGGGGGAAAAACACTATTGTCTCTCTGTTTCAAGCAGCTTGTGGGAAATGAAACTAAAACTGGACTTCTCTGTGAAGCATAGCTGTCCCCAGTCATATGACATGCCCTCTCTATCACGCCAAATCAAGCTCTACTCTGCAATCCCAGGGGAACATTAAAACTGCAGAACACTAGATTAGTTCAGATCAAAAAAAGCATAGTGTCAATTATACTGCTTCAGTAACAATGAAGGACACCAGCTGCAGACAACACAGCACTGACAAAATCCAAGGGACTGTTAAAACACCCTGCAGAGAAACATGATTAAAATACATTTCTTAAAGGCACAGTATCATCACACAGTCTATGATAATATGTTCCAGTCCTGGAATGGTGTTTAAGTCCACAATCTGAGGCATGTGTACTGTGACTTGGCAAGTTTTGACATGTACATTTATCCATCAATCATCAACGACTTTTTCATTTCAGAACATGAAAGGTTTCTTGTCTGTAAATGTTCACTATCTTTTCAAAAGTAAACACTAAAAAGATATTTTAATCTAATATTAGAGGCTGGATTTTCATTTTGGGAGTGGGTAGTGGGAGGTAGAAGACTTACTAGCTCGGCCCACTTGCCTGAGGATTTTCATCGCGAGTGAGACTGGAAGCGGGGAGTAATGATGCTAACGTGAATCAAACCCACTGTCTGCTGTCAGAGTTCACAGGCAGCCACAGGGGCAGTTGGATGCTGTGGCGGGCTGACTAACAGGCCTGACTTGGTGCTCTGAGGCTGTGTCCCAGTTGTAGTATGAAAGGCAAAGCAAAGAGCATCTCTTATCAGGTCAGGTCCACTCGGAGTGGTTTTCAGGAGGCAAGTTGCGGTGGGAGGTCAGGTCAGGGATAGAGGCTGGGGTCTGTTCCAGTTGTGAGGTTGTTGGGGGTGGAGGGGAGGGGGGTGCAGAGGGGCGCGGAAGAGAGCCATGCATAGGATTTGAGGAGTGTGGGATTTGAAGTTAGCGGTGCAGGTTGGGGCCAGAGGTGGAGTAGGCAGTCCCATGTGGTTGGCAGTGGCTTCACAGAGATTGCAGCTCCATCTTTAAAGGATGTCCCAATCAGAAGCAAAATTCAACCCCCCTCCCACCCCATCCCCTGCCACCCATCAAGGAGGTATAGGAAAATTCTACCCCCATCAGTCACACAGTCATTTGGGTCTTCCCCCTGACCACAGACAAATCATGGTGAGCTCTCCCAAATCACCACCATGAAGAGATAGGCCCTCTCGCTGCTTGCTCCCTCCACCTCCCCCTCTATCCCATGCCTATAAGCTGTACCGTCAATGGCATTGGCACACTCCCTCCCCCACCTCACATGATAGGAATACGCCCCACCCATCCACCAACCAACCACCACCACAACCACTACATGTAGCTTCCCAGAGGGCTGTCCTCAGAACTGCCCCGAGATAGTCCCTTGATACAGGTTGGCACAGCCATGGCATCACGATGTTGGCACTGCAACAACTTGTCAACCTGTGCCAAGAGACCATACCAGAACATTGCTTGGGCATGACCTTCTCACCCTGGGGCTAAACTTATCTTTGCTTTCCCGGGGATCCTCTTGATTGATTCACATTTTGAAATAGCTGTCACATTGGTGAGGTTTGAATAACCAGTGAGGGGGGAGGGGAGAATCATGTGCTGGGAGGCTGGGTAATTACATTGAAATGAGGTTCTCGCCCTTTGTGAGGATAAACATCGTGATGTCACCTGCAAGGGGCATGCAGAATCGGAAAACGCAAACTCACTGGCAAGAATCACATTTCCTAATTCTCGCCCTACCTCCCGTTCTTTCTGACGGTGAAAGCAAGCTGAAAACTGCCTCTTTTTAACGTATAACTGGCAGAACCATCCAGTTAGCGATTTCAATCACTTTGTTGGATGATTCCCAATGCAGCGCAAGTATCCAGGGGAAGTTAATGCTTCTGGATGATTGTTGCATAAAGACTTACTTGACAACTTCCAAGAGGGATTCCTCAGCATCATCTTTGAGATGCCCCCCCCCCCCCCTCCCCTCCACCACCGTGGTAACCGCCAAGAGTTCTATGGGGAATCACTAATTGATCTCACTGTGAAATTTATTGAATATGAGTTCCCTTGGTAACAAGCAATGGCCTGCCCAGGTGGAACTTGTTGCTATAGCTTTTTATAAGCAGAATTGTTGTCCCAGCTGTGACTTGTGTATGTACGCCATGGAACAATGGCTTAATTTTGTGATTAGCAATAAATACTATCCCTTTATTACACCCCCAAATCTGACACTGGGGAGGCAGGAAAATACTGGCCAATATTTCACTGGAGAGGTGCCCTCATTCATGTCCAGGATAGACCTGCACAACCTTTGAACATCCAAACCAATCTGGCATCTAATTTATGTGGTTGCATCAAAAGTATTCCTCATAAATTCCCTATTTTTCTCTCCCCTGAAAGCAAATGTTACTTTTTACTTTTAAATATATTTTTCAATAATGAGGAAGATGATCAAAACAAAATCGGTGCATTTGATAAAGTTCCTTGGCCGAGGGTTGCAGATTGTGGTGAAAGGTTTCCCACGTTGCAGAGTGTTGGTTGGATATTCCAAATCCGACACGGATTTTGCTCGTATCCTGTTGTGGGTAGTGCGTAAGAACCAACAAGCAGAGAAAATCTTTTCACTAATATCTTAATCTCATTTGTGTTCAGACCCCACGTATGAGACTTTAATGTGCATGTTATTGAATTTAAAACATCCCTCATGTTCCTGAGTGCTGGGGCAGACCATCAGTGCAATCTGTGTAAGCTAGGAAGAATTTGGGAAGACAATAGGTCCCAGTGCTTTTTTCCTTCATTTTTTTGTCAAATCAAATTCTGTTGGAGCTGGGGATGGAGGAGCTGGAGGCAGGTTCTCCTTATATTTACTTCTTGTTGGCAGACATTACTGAGAGGGTGACACTGTTGCACAGCACTGTTTGTCAGTATTTCCATCAGCTTCACCTCCCTAGCAGCAGTGCTCTGTCTATCTCTAAGTAAACATGCTAACATTACTGCACCTGACATTGATAGAAATGGGGCCTGCTTTTATCTAAAAATCCAGTTTCCCTGCCGAAGTCGACTACAGAAAAATGCCGTCGGGCAAGTGACGTAGTTGAAATAGTTTGGATGACCCTTCGACAGAGCTCTGAAACAAGAACAGAAAGTGCTTCAGCTGAACACTGAAGGGGGGTCATCCAGACTCAAAACATCCTCTCTCCAATGATTCTCTCAGACATGCTGAGAATTTTTCTGCTTTTGTTTCAGATCCCAGCATCCACAGTGTCTTTGCTTTTATATTTGAAATAGTTGTTCAGAAGTATTTTCCAGACCTTTGCCACAGCAGAAATGGTCCGTGTGTGCCAGGCAGTGTGTTGTATAAAGAAAGACTCGCAGTTATATGACATGAGCACCAGATTCCTCAAAGCCTTTTACAGCCAATGAAGTACTTATTCACGGGAAGTCACTGTTGGAATGAAGGAAAAGTACCAGCCAATATGCACATAGCAAACTCTCGCAAACAACAATATGGTAATGACCAGATTGCTGTTGACTGAGGGATAAATATTCATCAGGACACCATGAATAACTTTCCTATTCCTCTTGGACATAATGGAATAGGATATGACTAAATTCCACATATAGCCCAGCAACTTCTCTTCCAGCTGTTCGACCAAAGGGAAGAGTTTTTACTTTGCTCCACTTATTACAACACCCCCAGTGTTGTCACCTTTCATAGAATCATAGGATCCCTCGAGTTCAGAAGGAGGCCTTTTGACCCATCGAGTCTACACCGATTCTCTGACAGTGTTTTTCCCAGGCCCTCTCCCCTGCCCTCTCTCTGTGATCCCACACATTTATCATGGCTAATGCCAGCTAACCTCCTCATCTTGGGACACCAAGAGGCAACTTAGCATGGCCAATCCATCTAACCTGCACATCTTTGGACTGTTGCCTTTTCCCAAACCTGGACATGTAGACTGGAATTTTACCGCCCTGCCCATCAGAGGAATCGGAGCAGGCGAGGGGCTGACCTCGGGCAGGATTTTACAGTTTCGAGACGAGCGAGGTCATAAAATCCTGCCCGTAAAGTTTCAGACTCATAGCAAAATTTCAGCTGCAAAGTGCACTGCATCCACTTTGTGGTTACAATTGAAACAAAAGCACTCAGACTAATAAAAATCTCAAGGCATAAGGCACTGGCAACACATTCAAAGGACCAAATCACCACACAAATAATCTTGCTCAAGATCACTCCATATTCTGTATATATTTTACAGGCAGATGTAAAAAGCATTTGCTTTAATGAAAGACCACACTTCTGACAACGTTATGCTCTCTCAGTACAGCATTGGTGTTTCAGTTTTAATTAAGCCCTGGAGTGGACCTTGAACCCTGGAACTTTGTGCCTCAGAGGCAAGAAAACTACCAACTGAATCATGGCTGATGCTCTGCAGCAACAGACCTACTGCCCCCCCCACTGTGGCAAGTTTCCTAGTCGAGTGTAAAATTACATTGATGTCTGCCGAATCCACCCCTGGCCAAATATGAAAATACTCTGACCCCAGAATTTATAATGTCCTTCAGGAATATACTCATTGAGACTGGTGGAAGTTCCACTCTGTCTCTGCCTCTTACCTAAGCAGGATATCACAGGAGTTTTCAGCCCGTGTGTAGCTTTTGAAGATATTTAACCAATGACAGTTTAAATTTATGTTTGGCCCCTGAGCAATTAAGATAGTAAGCAGAATAGGTTTCCTGCGGGAGTTTTGGTTAACAGCACGGTACAGAAGCATGTCATGTTATTAGTAATGATTGTATTTTGGATTCACTATTGCGGATCTATTTATTAAATATTTGATAACTGTCAAAAAAAAGCCGTTGCTGTTTAACAATAGCCGGAAGGATCCCAAGAAATAAATCAGAATACGTGCTGGCTTTTGGGCTCACAGGCTGTATTTTAAGCTTCTTATTCTTCCAACGAATGTGTGCTTTCTGAATGGTTTCTCACTGCTGCTGGGGTTTCAGAGATTTTAGTACTATCCACCCCCTAAATCCTCCAAGACATCTGCACTCATCTAATTATGGCTTCTTGAGCTTCCACAGTTTTAATTGCTCACCACTGGCGGACATGTCTTCAGTTGCTTAGGCTCTTCGCTCTGGCGTTCCCTCGCTAGACCTCTCCCACTCTCTACCTGTCTTATTTACCTTAAGATGCCCCTGTTGGCCAACCTGATGAAGGTTATGGACCATCCAACCTAATATTGTCCCCTGTGGTTCAGTAGCTAATTATACTTTATGACTTTCTCATACAGTTCCTTAGGGTATTTTATGATGTTCAAGTTGCTATATAACTATATAGGCTCAAATCTTCCAGTAAGGAGAGCAGCGAATGACTGAACTTAATTTGCTGAAGTGCTTTTGACAGATATCTTACCCAGGTCCTTTCCCTCCTCCCTATCCCCATAACCAATACACATTTACCCTGGCTAAACCCCCTAACCTACACATCTTTGGACACTAAGGAGCAATTTAGCATGGCAAATTTGCCTAACCTGTACACCTTTGGATTGTGGGAGGAAACCAGAGCACCCAGAGGAAACTCACGCAGACATGAGGAGAATGTGCAAACACCTGCGACCAGGATTGAGCCCAGGTCCCTATCGCCGTGAGACAGCAGTGCTAAGCACTGTGCCACCATGCCGCCCTGCAGTCTGTGGCAGATGCATCCTCTCTGCCACTGACTGAAGATCTAGATCATTATTTATTATTGTTGTACTTCCACAAAGGTTAAAAGCTATTCCCATAGATAGACATTTGTTCCATATCTTTCACAATACTATTCAAGGTACATATCTCTTTCTGCAATCTGAGTTGACTTGAGTTTTTTATTTGTTTTTATGACATGGGGCTGAAGTTTTGATCGCCTGTGGGGGTGAGTTCAGATGCAGGCTGCCCTGGAAAACTGTGCACTCACATCCTCGACATCTCAGTGGCCTGATTAGACTTTCAAAGGGACCAGCAACATATACAGCTCCAACTAATTGCTTGTTTAGCTCATTGTTGAATCCATTCGGAGTATCGAGAGCAACAGTTCACAATTTTCAAATGGCCAGCATGGGGAAACAAGCAGAATCTGGGACACGCTGGAGCTCAGCTGCTGGAAGCATTGTAGTGTGAGAAAATTATGTAAAAGTGAAGATTGAAACTCAGTTCATTAAATTATAGAATCCCTATAGTACAGAGGCTGTTTTCTGGCCCATCGAGCCTGCACTGACAACAATTCCACTCAGATCCTATGCCCACAGTCCCATTTACCCTGTTAGTCCCCTGACACTAAGGGGCAATGTAGCATGGCCAACCCCCCTAACCTGCACAAATTTGGAGTGTGGGAGAAACTGGAACATGCAGAGGAAACCCACGTGGATATGGAGAGAACGTGCAAACTCCACATAGACAGTGACCCAGACAGTTGCTCAGGCAATGGTACGGAATTGCCATCGCTAGAGCTGAGGGGCTTGAATTTGGTGAAGTGAGTGTTTGGGCTCTTGGCAGGGAAGTGAAGCTGTTGACACAGCCATGGCCGCCTCCAGCCTGGCTTGCTGGAGCTGTGCTTTCAGATGAAGAGAAGAGCACAGGTCCCTTGTATACCATAGGCTTGATTAGACAGGAATCAGAAATTTGTGGGATCATGTGCCCCAACCACTGCTCATCTTCGATTCAACCTGTTCACCCCTTTCCAGAGGCAATCACTATCCCTGTCATGCTATTTTTAATATTCTGTCAAATGATGTGAACTTGGCTGGCAAGGTCAGCACCCCGAATTGCCCTTCAGGATGTTGAGATGCCACCTTAAACTGTGGCAGCCCATGTGGTGTAGGTACACCCGCAGTGCTATTGGGCAGGGAGTTCCAGGATATTCAGCCAGCACAGTGAAGGAACAGCGACATATTTCCATGTCAGCATGATTTGTTGCTTGGAGGGCAATTTGCAGGTGATGGTGTTCCCATGAATCTGCTGCCTTTGTCCTTCCAGATGGCAGAGATTGTAGATTTGAAATATGCTGTTGCAGGAGTCTTGATGACTTACTGCAGTTCAACTAGTAGAAGCATCGATAGTGGTGGGACTGAACATTTACTATGAGACATAGGGTGCCAATCAAGCAGGCTGCTTTTTCCTAGACTGTGTCACTTCTTGAGTGTTGTTGGAGTTGAACTCAGCCAGGCAAGTGAAGAGTATTCCATCATATTCACTCTGATTTCTCTTGATCCTATAAATATTATATTCCTGACTTGTGCCTTGCAGATGGTGGGCAGATTTTGGTGAATTACTTGCCTCAGAATTCCCAGCCTCTGGCCTGCTTGTGGGTACAGTGTTTAAGTTCAATTAAGTTTCTTGTTAATAGTAAGCCTCAGCATATTGAGAGTGGGGGATTCAGTAATTGTACTACCATTGAATGTCAAGAGGCAATGGTTAGATACTCTCTTGTTGGTGATGATTATTGCCTGGCAGTTATATGACACAATTATTACTTGCAATTTACCAATCCAAACCTGAATATTGTCTCGGTCTTGTTGCATATGGACACAGACTGCTTCAATATTTGAGGAGTCATGCATGGTACTGGATGCCAATCATTAGCAAACATCCCTACTTCAGACTTCATAATGAAGGGAGGGTCGCTGATGAGAAACGGAAAATAGTTGTGCCTAGGACACTATCCCCACTATCCTGAGGAACTCCTGCAGTGGTGTCCCAGGATTGAGATAATTGACTTCATTCAAACACAACCATCTTCCTTTGTGCTGGGTATGATTCCAGTCAGCAGAGAGATATCCTCTGATTCCCATGAACTCCAGTTTTGCTAGGGCTTCTTGATGCCTCACTCGGTCAAATGCTGCCTTGATGTTGGCGGAGCCACTCTCACCAACCTCTGGAGGTCAACCCTTTTGTTCGTGTTTGAACCAAGGCTGTAATGAGGTCCGGAGCAGCCCCAAACTGAGTGTCAATTAGCAGGTTATTGCTGAGTCAGTGTTGCCTGACAGTGCTGTGTGAAGTTTGCACCTTCTCCCTGTGCCTGCATTGGTTTCCTCTGGGTTTCCTCCCACAGTCCAAAGATGTGCAAGATAGATGGATTGGCCATGGTACATGTGTTGGGTTACAGAGAGTGCCAGGAAGAGGGCCTGGTTAAGATGCTCTGTCAGAGAGTTGGTGCAAATTTGATGGGCTGAATGGCTTCTTCTGCACTGTAGGGACTTTATGATTCTACGATCGCTCTATAGGCAGCACCTTCCATTACTTTGCTGACGATTGCGAGTGGACTGATGGGGGTGGTAAGTGGCCAGATTGGATTTGTCTTGCTTTTTGTGTATAAGACATGCCTGGGCAATTTTGTCATATTGTCAGGTAGATGCCAATGTTGTAACTGTACTGCAACGGCTTGGCTAGATGCCATTTCCCTTTTGAATGGACCCTTTGATCGACAGATCAGCCATGATCTTATTGAATGGCGGGGCAGGCTCGAAGGGCTAGATGGCCTACTCCTGCTCCTATTTCTTATGTTCTTATGTTCTTATGTTCCTTGTCAAGGTGTCTACCTCCTACGCACACCTGAAATACCTAATTGGGTGCCAATAAAGGAATGGAGCCAATTAGTAGTTGGCACATTGAAAGTTGCATTACATCATTGATGCTGATGGAGTGTGGCAAGGGACCCCAAAATATTCCAAGTGTTGAGTTCGCCAACACCAGGCTGAACATTCAACCCGTGGTCTCTCAGTTGGTGGGAATAATTTCACTATAATCTATCGACAACTGAGTATCAACCTCAATGTACAGAATTGCACGTATACTAAACTGGGTTGCAGAGGATTCATAGATTCCTTTTCCTGAAGAACATTAATTAATCAACTTTTTTTTTTGATGACGAAATACCAATTTTCATGCTCGTTTTATTCTGGTGCTCAACCATAAATTACCAAATTTGTTGACTTTAAAGTCACATTGTGGTGAGAAATGAAAACACTACTTTTAGGTTGTTAAATAACAGGATAACCATCATTCACCCACATATAGTACCTGTGCACAATTACACACAGTGCCACCAAACACTCTGAGTTTTTTTATTGACAACAAGTGAGGCAAATATCTAAAGCACATTAAATGGACATGAAAAGAATACCTACAAGATTGTTAGCATGGCTTCCGATCGAATTCCTTTCTCTCCAACAAAATGAGGAGCAATATTTTTGTTCCTGTACAGAAAATGTGGCGTGTTTTTCCCCTGGTGGAACACTCTATTTCTGTAACTTGGGGTTTGGTTCTGTGAACTGCTCCACTTGTTGATACAAACAGCTTTCAGAACATCTCACCTCCTCCAAAAAGAGCTGTTTTTAATTCTGTAGATGTCAAAGCTAACACTCTGCAAAAATCTCCACATTCACTCCTCCTTGACAACATCACGTAATATCCCAAAAAAAGACATCTGATCATCAGCAAAGATTGCTGAAATTGGCTAGCAATTCCTCATGCCATAGGAAGCCTTTAGTAATGACATCAATGAAGTCATCTGCTGTTTATATCGCAGACACCATTGGAACAAATGGACCAGAAGAGAAATTGCATATGCATTCACAACCATTTTTACTGGGAAGTGGAAAGTTTCTGTAAAGTCTTCATGCCAACTGCAGAACCCATACAGTTAAAGTCATCAAATGTCAGTCCACCTTATATTTATAGTTCCTCACGTCGCAATCTCACAATCGTAGTCTGAACAAAGTAATTTACCATAACGACTTTGCTTATTCAGTACCTTTGTGTTGTACTACTTGAGAAGGAGGAATGGGGAATGAGCACCATTTGTTAAAATAAAAATGTTGTCCTTATAGTAGCTTTGCCTCTCAGTCATACCTCCTCTCACGAGTTATAACAGATTTTCACCAGTCTGCCAAACTGAAAGCCTTGCCAAGGTAGAAAGGCAAACCCTTGCAATGAAACCCTCTGTCTGGAATTAACCGAATATCTAAAGCTTCAGTGCACACCGCAACCTTAAACAAGGTTAAAAGCAGAAAGGTGCATCCATCCACATAAGCTGAAGTATCACATTAGTAAATGACATTTCAAAAATGCAGCGACACTTATAGAAATTTTTTTTAAAAATCACCTAGTCAATGGGATGTGTGTTGCATTATCTTTTGAGAGTAGATCATAAGAAATAAGAACAGGAGTAGGCCATTTGGCCCATTGTGCCTGCTCCACCATTCAATATAATCATAGTCATATTCTATGATCTGCATTTGGATCTGAGTAAGGAGTCTCATTGTTCATGCTGGTCACCACTATTCAGTGACAACACTAGAAAAAGGAAAGAGAAATGTTACTGGGAAATTTTCAGTGATGAAATACTTAACTTATAAAAATTGTTTGGCACAATGGTTAGCACTGCAGCCTTACAGCTCCAGGGACCAATGTTCAATTCCAGCCTTGGGTGATTATCTGTGTGGAGTTTACACATTTTCCTCTTGTCTGTGTGAGTTTCCTCCAGGTGCTCTGGTTTTCTCCCACAGTCCAAAGATGTGCAGTTAGGTGGATTGGCCATGGTAAATTTGTGGGATTACAAGAATAGTGCTGGGAAAGGGCCTGAGTAAGATACTCTTCTGCATTGTAGGGATTCTGTGATTCCATGACTGATCTGATTATGGCCTTAACTGCAATTTTCTCACCAACTCACAACCTTTGACTCCCTTCAGAGCAAAATCTGTCCAAACCAGCCTTGAATATATTCAGTGATCTTGGCTGTATCCGTGTGGAAGAGAACAACCCTTCAAGAGAAGAAATCCCTCATCTCCATATTAAATGGGAAGCTACTTATTTTTGCGCTCTCTTGTTCTTGGTTCTTCCATGAGGAACAATATCCCCTCAGTATCTACTTCGTCAAGCCCCCTCTGAACGCTATTTGTTCCAGTAAGATCACCTCTCATTCTTCTAAACTGCAGTAAGCATAAGCCCAACTTGTTCAACCTATCCTCATATGATGATGCTTTCCTCTCAGTAATCAGCTGAATGAACCTTCTCTGACCGGTTTCCAATTCAAGTATGGCCCTTTGCACGTGCAGTCTCACGAATGCCCTGTGCAGTTGGAGTAAGACTCCCCTACTTTTATACTCCATACAATAATAGTCTAACATTGCATTTGTCTTCCTAATTACTTGCTGTCCCTGCAAGCTAACAGTAATGTGATCCATGTATTAGGATACCTAGATCCCTCTGTATGGTTAAATCCATAGGTATAATACTCAAGTTTTGGAAATTTGTTTTCAATTTTCAGCATTCATGCAGCAGATTAAGCAATAGGAAATTAGCTGAAAATGTTATATTTTGAATACCTTTATTTTCCATTTATTTTCACATATAAACTATTTTCTCTTGTTTTAACCAATCATCCTGTCACTCTGGCCGAATTTATAAATGCAATGGCCTTAATTTTGCAAGACAATGTTTGTTGCAGCTGACCTCAAAAAAAAGCCTTGCTTATAAATCTGGTGAGCTCTGTGGAAAAAACTTCTAACTCCCTGGATGCACGATTGATGATACTGACATTAAAGGTGAATTTCAAGTATCAAGGTACAGTGATGCCGTGAAGTGATCCACAGAGCCAATCAGATGAAAGAATTCACAGAGAACCAGGAAGTGAAAAGCACTAATAAACAAATGATTTTAAAAAAATACCTAGAGCAAAATAAAGATTGTGACATGCACATGTGGTTAAGGGGGAAGTTGAAATATTCCAAAAAACATTTTAAAAAATAATTTAAACAAAAGTTTAAAAAAATTGTTTTAAAAATCTAGTGATTAATCATAATGAAGATATTTAGCAACACACCACATATATAAAATTATTTTTTCACTGCCAGTTCGTCAATAGTTTTCATTCAGATCATAATTAAGTTATACCTGATTGAACGAAGCATAACTTTTTATTCAGTTTCTGATGGTGATGTGTCTACACGATCTATACTGCCCGCTGCTTCGGAGAAGCAGCCAGCAGAATTAAGGACCCCACGCATCTCAGACATACTTTCTTCCACTATCTTCTGTTGGGAAAAATATACAAAAGTCTGAGATCACATACCAACCGACTCAAGAATAGCTTCATCCTTGCTGCCATCAGACTTTTGAATGGACCAACCTAATATTAAGTTGATCTTTCTCTACACCCTAGCTATGACTATAACACTACATTCTGCACTCTCTCCTTTCCTTCTCTATGAATGGTATGCTTTGTCTGTACAGTGAGCAAGAAACAGTACTTTTCACTGTATACTAATACATGTCACAATAAATCAAATGTGGGAAGGAAAAAGTAGATGTTGTCACCACAGTGAGTGATTTCACTGTTTGCTGGGCTGGGGCAGGGATGGGAAAATGAAATAGTACAGCCTGTGACAGTCCATATTAATTTGTCCCTGCATTAAATTCTGAACTTAGGTTCAGCTTTGTAACACTTTTGCCAAGGTGCGCCCTTGCAAAATTGAGGCCAGTGGCACGAACCTTACAACTGGAAGAAACAAAACACTAAAACAAACCTGATCATTGACTCTGTGTGTCTTTTTGGAATGAACAAAAATGGTTGATGTGAGCTATTTGAATATATAAACCTGCAACACTTCTGTTTTTTTTCCTGGGAACACCCTCAGCATCAGCTGATATTGAGGATACAGAGGCTGCACTGAGAGGCTGCAGAAAATATCAAACATAAGTAGATTGCCTGATGCACTTCAGAGTATATGCATTATTAGCAGAACAATAAATTGGAAAGGTTCCAAGGCTGTTTGGAATGATTTCAAGGGTAATGAAGTAGTTTTGTGCTTCACCTTTGCATCTGAAGGCACCATCAATACGATTATATTACTACTTAATAATCACTGCCAGCTATCCAATCCTTCTTGTGTATAATATAGATGTTGTAGGAAGATAATTTTCTTTACATATGGATTTTCCCCACTTATTTCTATAACTCTTAATGTTCCAGTTGATTTAACTCAAACTTTTTTTGAGCTGCAGTATAATTCAGCAATCAAGCATGACCTTGATCTTTCTTTTACTCTATCGACCATATATCATTAATCACCCTTATGAAACAAATGCCCTGTTTGCTATAGGTGATCGTAAGTGTGTCATTTTTGAATGCGTTCTTGATATTGAAATGCAACCCAACCAAAATTAATTCTCCCCGTCCCCCTTCAATTTTCCCCACCTTCTCATTTTGTTAGCTTGGTTTCACAATTTTTCCTTAAAATGCAAAAAACAGCCAAAGTGTCATTTTCTGAAATATTGGATGTGACTACAAAACTGAACTATCAATCTTTTTAACTTAAGTAGGCAGTGTTATATGTCAAATAATTTGCTTAAAGGCTTGTGGAATAAATTAAAATTACCCAGATGATGAAATAAATAACAATCTTGGATATGTTGGCAAAGGTAGTAAAGGCAACTTTTTATAGCAATTTCAATTGAACTTATATGATTTAATTGAAAATTGTATTTGTTCTCAAGTTTTGCATTATTGATGCAGCTGCTGGAAGTACTGAAAGTCAGTGTTGCTGATTATAATTGATGATACATGCAGTTGAAATCTAGAGTACATAGGCTTACAGCATTTTAGCTTGTCGACTTGAAAGCAGTACTGATACAGCAGTTCTATTATACTTCTAGGTTTTATGCATCAGATAATCCTGATATTCAACAATTACCATCAGGTGATATCAACTGAAAATTAGATTCATGCAGACTTCAACACAATCCTCTCTTGTAACTTGAGTGCATTATTTGTGATCTAAGGAACAGCTGCGAAACAATCACTGGCATCCCTGGTTTCGCTATTTGAGGTTGAATACCAGTCCAATCTTGGACTGACAATGCATAATGGTTACCTTGTGTAGTCGGTTCAACTCTGTTTATTTGAGAACTGTACAAATATCGGAAAGGCTTAACATAATATTCACTAACGCAGCAATTGCTGTGTTAGTGAATATTCTTTCTTGTTGAATACATATATGCATGTATGTTTATGTTTTTCACTTTGTGTAATTTAATTCTTTTTGGCTATCTTTCATTTTCCGACAAGAATCATATTGCACAGCTCAGAAAAATCTTTTGTTACTTTTATTGACTGATTTTTCTCTAATTTTCAATTCTAGTTTCTTTCTCTCAACTCCATCTTGGTAATCCAGGTCATTTTGTTTGTCCTGTTTCTTTGGTTCCTGCTGAGTCACAGTCGCAGCAAGATTTTCATGAAGAGTGGTTGGAGTGAAGCTATTGCATATCATCTCACTTTGTGAATAGTTATTGTAGGCAAAGCATAGAGTCAGAGCATGTAAAATAGATCAGTCTGTTCTTTCTCTCTTGAAAAGCCTACCCTGTTGGTCTTTACGATAATGATTCGGAATTTGCTGTTTAGTCACTGTTGCATTCCTGATGTATTATTGCCTCCAGAGCCAATTCGCTGTTCCTTCCATTTTCAATGAATTGTGTCAGTGACTGGCTGATTCTTTGCATATCAATAGTATGTCCAATCACTGATACACTTCTGTAAGGATCCACCACCAGCATTCCACTTAGGTTCATCAATATGACACTTCCAGAATGTGGCGCTTCTGACTGGCTGATGAGGCTTTTCATGTAGCCATGCATAGTTGTTTAGGAGTGTCTTCTGCATTGTAACAAGGTATGTCAGTGTCGATACAAAGGATCACCGCAAATAGACATTAAGATGCACATGTGGGCTATTTTGTTGAAGTGAGATAATGATATGCAAATAGGATAATTCAATCACTGCTTATTCCATTATGACACTTTCATCTCTCTATTCCTGTTTACTGCAGGTGTAAATGATATCATGCAACAGTCTCATTTTATTCTTTTGATTGTTTTGCCTTGTGAGATTTGAAGACTCTTAGAACATAGAACATTACAGCGCAGTACAGGCCCTTCGGCCCTCGATGTTGCACCGACCAGTGGAACCAATCTAATGACCCTCTAACCTAAACTATTCCAATGTTATCCATATGCCTATCCACTGACCATTTGAACACCCTTAAAGTTGACGAGTCCACAACTGCTGCAGGCAGGGCATTCCACGACCTTTTTACCCTCTGAGTAAAGAACCTACCTCTGACATCTGTCCTATAATTACCACCCCTTAATTTAAAGCTATGTCCCCTTGTGTTAGCCATCACCATCCGAGGTAAAAGGCTCTCACTGTCCACCCTATCCAATCCTTTGATCATCTTGTATGCCTCAATCAGGTCACCTCGTAACCTTCTTCTCTCTAATGAAAATAACCTCAAGTCCCTCAGCCTTTCCTCATAAGACCTTCCCACCATACCAGGCAACATCCTGGTAAACCTCTCTGCACCCTTTCCAATGCCTCCACATCCTTCTTATAATGCGGCGACCAGAACTGTACGCAATACTCCAAGTGCGGCAGCACCAGAGTTTTGTACAGTTGTAACATGACCTCACGGCTCTGAAATTCAATCTCTCTGCCAATAAAAGCTAACACAATGTATGCCTTCTTAACAACCTTATCATCCTTATCAACCTGGGAAAGCAGGTTTTGTTGTCTGTATAACAGTGGCAAATATGAACTTGAATTAGTCCATATGGTACACAAATGAATAGGTAGCAATGCAATTTTATTGTTATGGCCATAAGTAGACATCAATCTGTTATGCCTAAAATGATAGAAATTGCAGCACATAAGAAGGCTTTTGAGTCCATGACACCTGAGACTTTGCATATCTACCCAAATCATATAGCTTGGCTTGCGATTGTACTCTTCTGTATTATCTCTCAAACCCTTTCAGAGGTTTGATTGTTCTGGTCCAGTGAATAATGCTGCAACTTTATAAGCCCATATACATAGCTCGTCAATAGTGGCATCCTTCTGTTGATGTGTGCCATGCAGTAAATCCATTGGCACTGGGATAGTTCGAAATGGTGTCCTCTTGCTGATGGCTCAAGAGACCAATCCGTGAGGGGCAGTTTCTGCCACGAGTGCCACGTAAGAGGTGGTCATCAGGTGTCATTATGGAGAACTGTTTTCAGTGAAGACACCTATTGTCAAGCTCCTGTACCCATTGATTGTCATGGTGGTACACACCCGCCTCCAGGGAAACTTGGTACTTCTCTCTGTTGACTAATGTCACCCATGTGTGAAAATTGGCTTTCTTTTAAAATTGTTTTATGGGGTGTGGGCATCACTAGGCCAACATTTATTGTCCATCTTTAATTGCCCTTGAAAAGGTGGAGGCTATCTGCCTTCTTGAATTGCTGCAGTCCTGTGGTGTAGATACACCCACAGTGCTGTTTAGTAGGGAGTTTCAGAATTTTGATCCAATGACAGTGAAGGAATGGCGATATTTTTCAAAGTCAGGTGAGTGGCTTGGAGGGGAGCTTCCAGGTGGTGGTGTTCCCATGAATCTGCTGTCCTATTTTTCAAGATGGTAATGGTTATGGGTTTGGAAAGTGCTGCCTAAAGAGTTTAGTTGAGTTTCTTGTAGATGATGCACACTGCTAACACCGTTCATTGGTGGTGGAGAAAGTGAATGCTTGTGTATGGAGTCTGGACTGTTTCATTCTAGATGGTTTTGAACTTCTTTGAGTGTTGTTGGAGCTGCATTCATCCATCCAATCACACTCCTGACTTGTGCCTTGTAGATGGTGCACAGGCTTTGAGGAGTCAGGAAGTTAATTATTCGCTGCAGAATTTCCAGCCTTTGGCCTGCTCTTGTAGCCATAGTATTTGTATGTTTAGTCCAGTTCAGTTGTTGGTCAATGGCTACCCCTTGCAAGTTGACAATGGGGGAGTCAGTGATTTCAGTGTGTCAAATGACAAGTGGAGTAGTCATTGCCTGATACTTATGTTACAATTATAAGGTTTAAAAGATTATTATGTATTGAATTGTGTGTTTAAATTTAGGCTAAAATGAAGTGGCCATTCGACTATTCCAACATCTGCCCAACTACAAGCCTGGTTTGGTCCTGGGAATTGGCTGAACAAGAGTGTCACACTTAGGAACAAAGCACAGGGCAGCTATGCTCACAGTAAACAGAATTTCCACTCCACCATGTATGTGGGGTAGGGGGAATAGAGAAGGAGGTAAAGAACAGCAATATGGTGTGGTCAACAGACGAAAGATGCTGCTGGACTTTACAAGTTCACAGAGTTGGATGCACGATTTCTAGTTGAAGAAACACATCTGTAGCCTTCTAATGAATCCAAGAGATTCATCGTCACACAACAAGGGAAAGGAATCATCAGAATGGGAAGTGCCTGGAGATGGTCACTAAAAATTACTACTTGGTGAAACAGAAAAATATTAATCAATTGGAAGCTAGAAGTCATTGTGGACTGTTAGCTATATGGACTGTAATTCCATGGAGGGTGGGATGTGTTATAAGTATAACAGGAGAGTGTTCCTTTCAGTAGCGTAAAGCGAAAGTTTCCTACAAAAATTGTGTTTAGTTAGTGTTTTTTGTCATTTATGATAGTAAAAACCTTAAAATGTCGAACCTTGAATGTATTTTTCAACTATTAACTGAAAGATGGCATTTCTTTTTAAATGTCATTGGTTTCTAAGAAGATTGCAACACTTTTACAGTGAGTATTGTCCAGGTCTTGCAGCATTTGGACATGGACTGCTTCAGTATCTGAGGAGTTACAAATGGCGCCAAAAGCAATGCAATCATTAGTGACTTTCCCATCACTGGCCTTAAGATGGAGGGAAGGTCATTAATGAACAGCTAAAGATGGTTGGGCCTCAGATACTATAAAGAGGAAATCCTGCAGTGATGACCAGGGATTGATGTGATTGGCCTCCAACAACTGCAACTTCCTCTGTTCTAGGTATGACTCCAACTAGTGGAAAGTGTTCCTGATGCCCATTGACTTCAATTTTACCAAGGTTCTTTGATACTACAGTCAGTCAAATGTTGTCTTGACATCAAGGGCAGTCTCATCCAATTCACCTCTAGGGGTTCACATTTCTGTTCATATTTGGACTAGTTTTGTAATGAGGGTCTGGAGCTGCCTGAATCCAAAGTGAACATCAGTGAACAGATTATTGCTATGTAAGTGACATTTGATCGCACTGTAAAGGACTACTTCCATGACTTTGGGTGAGAGTTGATTGATAGGGCAGCAATTGGATGGATTGGATTGCTCTGCTTTTTGTAGTTAGCACATAATTTTCCACATGGGTTGGATAGATGCCA
Organism: Carcharhinus amblyrhynchos; assembly: GCF_965287045.1. Taxonomy (NCBI): domain Eukaryota; kingdom Metazoa; phylum Chordata; class Chondrichthyes; order Carcharhiniformes; family Carcharhinidae; genus Carcharhinus; species Carcharhinus amblyrhynchos. The sequence goes on from NC_137333.1 coordinate 57,198,832, forward strand.
GTGTTGAATCTAACCTGGAACACACGTCTTCAGTACTACAGTCAGAATTCTATCTGTGGCCCATAACATTTGCTGATTTGAATGCCATCAGATATTTCTTGATGTTGCATGGTGTGGATCAAATTAGCTGAAAACTAGAATTTTCAATACTGGGGAGCTCAGGAGGAGGCCAAGACATACATACACTCGATACTTCTAGCCAAAGAGTGTTGTATGTGTTTCAACCTTGTCTTTTGCACTAATATGCTGGGGCTCCCCATCATTCAGGAGAGGGAGCCTCCTCCTCCTGTGAGTTGTTTAATTGTTCATCACCATTCACGACTGGATGTGGCAGGACTGCTTAGATCCAATCTATTGGCTGTGGGAATACTTAGCTCTATTGTATGCATCTTCCACTGTTTGGCATAGTCAAGTATTGTTTTACAACAACATTGTAGGCAACTTTTAATCAAATACAATCCATATCTCCTCTAGTTAGTCATGATACACCATTTTTCCAGGAATATTCTTAACCCTTAAGGGAACAGAGACTACAGTTCTCCTGAATAAATTCTATGTACTGCCGCCATTCTTGCAGAGCACCTGATCTTGCATTCACAATGTCCCAGAATGCCAATGGAATATTATGAATCATTCTTATGAAGGTGAACATTGATGAGGAGAAAGCAAAGTCCTGGAGAAAAAAGTCTTTAATTAAGTTTTCACATGTAGGATCTGTCATATTTATTAAGTGTAGTATTGTCGTAACTCTAAGGTCAGTTCCAAATTCAAGGTAGCCACAACAAAAGTCAGATTTGTGAAACCTCTAAGAGCCAACACAATAGGAAATGAGTCAATGTTCGGATGGACAAGATTCTACATCCTTCTGTCTTATGTCATTGGCAAAATTATTTTGATGTCTTATTTAACTTCTATGAATGGGTCCTCTGAAAGTCTCATTTGAATGAGGTGAGGAATGTGGTTACAGATTTATAGAAGATAATAGCTGAGGAGGTTGCCATTCAGCCCATCAGATGTCTACCAGCTGAAAGAGATTAATTTTTCAGCTAAAAGCAAAAACTCAGATGCTGGAATCTGAGGCAAAAACAGAAAATGTTGGAAAGTCTCAGCAGATCTGATAAGCATCTGTGGAGAGAGGGGAGAGCTAATGCTTTGAGTCTGGATGACCCTTTGTTGCTGGCAAAGCGTTATCCAGACTCAAAACATTGGCTCTATTCTCCTCCACAGATGCTGTCAGATCTGCTAAGACTTTCCAACATTTTCTGTTTTTGTTTAATTTTTCAGCCTTTGGTCGTAGTCCTTCTCATGGCACTTCGAATGGATAACCATGCGCGGCTGGCTCTACCCCATTGTATCCCCATTCTCTAGTTAAAATGATCTCCCCTCAACTCTCCTTTAATTCTGCAGCCTATCACTTTTAATCTTTGCCTCCAAATGTCTCCACTGCTTTGAGGAATCTTCCATATCAATTCTGTCCAGGTCCCAACATTATTTCATGTACTTCAATTAAATTTTCCCTCAGCCGCTTCCTCAAAGATAAAAATCCCAGCCTTTCCAATCTTGAAGCTCGGCAGAGTTCAAAAGAATACAGCTAGGGGAATAAAATGGTAATATGAAGCTTATAGGTTCAGTGAGAAGCTTTGCAGGCAAAAAAGAAAAGCCAATGGTAAAACAAATGCTTTAGAGAGCATATTTGCTTTCTAGTAAGGGTCAGAGACTTGGGAAAAAAAACAGCAGTGATTTAAAAAAAAAGGATCAGACAGAACTTGTATGTAGAAAGGAGGAAGCACTTCAGGCTCAATGGAGCATGAACTGACAGACCTTGGAGTTGTCAGTCAGAAAAGCTTTAAGTAGCTAATAGACCATCTGTTCCTTGTGTAAACAAACCTCAGCTAATCCCCTCTTTGATCTGCTCTAGAGTTGTCAGTGAAAGCAGTTCAAGCTAGAAAGGGGTCCTCCCACGTAAAATTGATTGCTCCTGTTAATCAAACCTCTTCAAAGAAGTCTGGTAACATCTGGGGCTTCTGAAATCAACCAAGGGTGATTTCTACTGTAGAATGGAGCATTGAACATAAGAACATAAGAACATAAGAAATAGGAGCAGGAGTAGGCCATCTAGCCCTTCGAGCCTGCCCCGCCATTCAATAAGATCATGGCTGATCTGTTGTGGCTCAGTTCCACTTTCCCGCCCTCTCCCCATAACCCTTAATCCCCTCTCTTATCAAGAACCCATCAACCCGCTTCTTAAAAATATTTAGCGAGGCAGCCTCCACCACTTCAACGGGCAGAGAATTCCAGAGATTCACCACCCTTTGAGTGAAGAAGTTCCTCCTCAACTCCGTTCTAAACCGCCTCCCCTTTATCTTGAGGCTGTGCCCCCTAGTCCTACTGTCTTTTTTGAGCGGGAAGAGTCTCTCCACCTCTATCCTATCCATCCCATTCATCATCTTATACGTCTCAATGAGATCTCCCCTCATTCTTCTAAACTCTAACGAGTACAAGCCCAGTTTATTCAGCCTCTCCTCATAGCTCAATCCCCTCAACTCCGGTATCAGCCTAGTAAACCTCCTCTGCACTCCCTCCAGGGCCAGCTGTGACTTTTAAGCCTGGTAAAAAGTCTGACAACACCAGGTTTTAGTCCAACCGATTTATTTGATAATAGACTCACAAGCTTTCGGGGTTAGCCCCTTCGTCAGGTGAATGGAGAGTTCTGGCCTCAGACAGAGCATATAAAGCACAGACAGTTTAGAGATTACTGATTAGAATGCGAATCCTTACACCTAACCTGCTGTTCAAGTCCTAAAGTGGCCGACAATGTGAGTGGAAGGAGCACTGATCACAGGTTACAGAGATGTGTATTGTCTCCAGACAGTACAGTAAGTGAGGTTTTGCAAACCCAGGCAAGTCACGGGGGTTACAGATAGTGCAACATGAACCCAAATCCAATGCCGGCATACCCACATCATGACTTTTAAGCCTTCCAGGTATTCAGCGAAGATGGATTTTATTGAGACCAGGCCACTTCAAAGGTTTTACAGTATCGCACAATAATAAAGACTTTAACCAGAAAGATGCCCAAAGTCACCATCCTAAGAGTGATGTCCATATTTTTCCAGGCAACAAGGAGGAGTGTACTTATGAGAGCCCCTAGCACGAGCATCCCCACTGCCTCCCCCCCACCCCCCACCCAACCCCTAGGTCTCTTGAGGGATCCCACCTCTGAAGCCTGGCAGGGGAGCTCATGGGCACAGTTGGAGGCAGTACCTACCCTGTAGTCCACTCCCCCACCTCCCCTGTAATCCACACCTGGTCCCCACTTCTCAGGACCATGAGAGATTGGCGTCAATGGGACTTGCAGCAAGGAGATCAGGAGCATACCGGCCTCAAACATAGAAATGATATTAAAATGCATTTAAATTAGTTCTGATCAGCTTCTTGCCTTCTGTGTGAGAACCTGAACTCACCAAGTGCAGTGGCTGGGAGACTCTCAAACTCAAATTGGCCATCTCACCCGAATCAACGGGCCATCAGGAGTCATGGCTGGGGCTAGCGGCCCTGGAGAATTTCACCACAATTTCAGTTTTCACCACAAGAAAAGCACCGCACTGCCTAACCAGTTGGAATGTGCCACATTAACACAATTCAGGAACTGTTTGAGGCAAAAAAGTAAATCACCAAAGTATGGTAAGGTATTTTGAAGTAAATTCTGCAGACCTTTACCAGTTGAAATGCATTTTGATGTTTAATCGTTCATATTTTCTGACCTCTTAAAAATTCTGTCTTCTGAGGAAATAGTTTATTGAACTCCTACTGCAAATAAAATAGGCCACTGCTAGAGCAAAACTCCCACTCGCCACATGATAGAAGATTGACTGCTGATCCCTGAATCTTTATCTGCTTTCAGTAGAATATTTGGACCACATGCCAACTGACTTTGACAGCACAAGACCAGCTTTCTCCTTTTTGATGGAAACTTGATTAGCTTTACTCAAACAGCTCGTAATTTCCTGTCAAAAAGCTTTTGATAAAGGACTTTACTTAAGGAATAATGGACCTCTGAAGTGATTGAGACACACAGATTAAGTGTCACAGTGAGACATTGTTGTTTAAATCATAGCAAAGTCAGCCGCCAGACAACTACAGTGATCTTTGCCTTTTACCAATGGTCAAAAACTAAATAATTCACAATGAACTCTCTCAATTTTACAAGAAAAATAAGTAAGTGAAGCATTGACCCAATAGGTCAAAGGGTTGAAAATGTGACACCCCATTCTCACCTCAGTCAACATGTATTTCTGCCCCAAATGGCTTTGTTCATCTCCATGTCCTCGACGGAGTTATCACAATTCTCAGTCAGATGTACTACACAGATCAGAAGTATCTTTTTCTTAAAGCAAAGCAAACCAAACCAGCTTGCTGCTCGAAAACTATGACGAAGGAACTACATTGGAAACTGTGGCCATTGTGAAACAAAATCTTGATGTGTTGAGCGGAGAAGGTGGCATCATCATCAGACCTCCAAGCTGCACAATATGAAGCGAGAAAAATATTTCAATTTTCTTCTCAGAGGCAGATTATAGCCACTGAAAAATGGTTTATTGAGCAACTGATCATTTCCCTACCCCAAAGCTGCCTTGATCCTTGAGCCTGTTTTTGAAATTATCCTGCAAGCTCATCATAAATTCTCCCTCACTGATGTGGAATATTCACAGAAATGGTTCAGTGCAATGAAGCCATGAGTTGTTTATTTTTAGCCATCTTCAAAACTGAATTTAATTGAAATATTAAGAAATCTTATCTTTTTCTATGAAATTCTGGATGAATTTATTGTGCTTGGAAGGAGGCATGCATCACATTGTGCCTGTGGAGAGCAAGTGAGTAATGGTTTCCTGACAGAAAGAACGTGTATGAGATCATAAGACAGTCTGTTAGTTTGACTCTACAACACACTGTGTGTTAGAATAGCAAAGCACAAAGAAATAAAGACAAAAACAGAAAAGAGTTTATTTACTCCTGTTTTGTGCCAATATGCATTCATCCAGAAATGGTTATTAGGAAAAATAGTTTTGCACACCTTATGCTTCACTTTGTTTGGTGTTTACAATTCTATTACAGCTGCAAAAGTCAGCTCCATAACATCCATATTTTCACTTCTCTGGGTACCATTTGGGTGCAAAAATGGTGCCTGTGTCCCCCACACACACTTGCAGTGCAACAAGTGCCAGATGCCATTTTTGGTGAGGGCATTATTGTGGGCCTGGGCATGTGACGCTGAGCTCTGCAGACAGATCCCTTTATCAGTTGTATATAATATGTAGAGTGACATCGCCATTCCAGCTAAAGTTCTCTCTTAAAACACACACGCAGCAGAATGTGTCTAGCAGAAGGAAACACACACTCCAGTGCTATTTAAAGATTTAGCAACTGCCATCAGGTTAGTTGTTGATTGATTTCACCCAGCCGTTGCTGCGTTTGTAGATGCACTGTGTGTTTTTCACTGTTATTTCAAATTGAAGTCAGCAGGGGAGTGGTGCTGCAAGTGCTGAAGAGTTTGGTTCTCATTTCAAGATTCTGCTCAAATCATTAAGCTCCTAGCCACGAGTGCAGTAATTAATATTCACCTTGACCTCACAGGGAGATGGAGCAGAAATAACATAGAGGAATGAAACTGTTCAAAGAGGGAGGAGGAAGGAGAGGAGAAGGGCCCTCAGCCAAAGGCCATATTCACCCAGCAGAGAACATTTCTCGACCTCAAACTAAGCAAATACCAGTGTGTGCAAAGATCTCTGTGTTTTGAACACGAGCTCACTGCAGTCTGCCACGTGCTGCAGGTGGACTTGGTAACTCAGAGTAGGGTGAGAAGGGCACAGTCAATGGCCATAAAGATGACAGTACTCATGTACTAACTTCTTTGCATTGGAATGTTTATATAGGCAGGAGCACTGGCACCTTGGACATTACCCAGTTTGCTGTTCTATGTGGAAGATTTCTGATGCTGTGTGTACCAAGAGAAGAGAGTGAATTATATTCACGACAAGTGTAGATAGGATGTGTATGTGGCATGGACAGGTCAGTGAGCTTCCCTCTGGTACCACCAATGGCACATACATGTGGGGCATCAGATTTGAATGCCGAGATGTACCACGGTCGCTAAAAATTCCACTACCTGAATGCGCAGTTGGGTTACAATTAAGCTCAGCACATCATGCAAGTGAATATCCACTATCCTGGCAACAGTCATCTTTTCATCAGTGAACCAGAGGATGCTGTGTGCCCACTCCATCTGCTACTCTCCAGCTTTAGAATGAAATGTCATCAGCTGTCTCTGAATAGCAAATTGCAACACACCACACACAAAAATTCATGGCCCACATTATCATTATATCAATTGCAGTCCCTGGCCTGTTCCAAGGTTGCAGCTATGGCAGAAGGCGGCACAGACACCTGAGAATGTATCTATTGAAATGCACCCTTCATCATTGAGTTTCAAGTAAAAAAAATTGCTCCCTGAACAGTCTTGTCAGAAGCAATGGCCTGCTGAGAGCCCCTGTCCCTCCCTCATCTTCTACTGTTTTCCCACTCTTTGCCCCACTACTTATCCCCTTTTATTCATCTCCCCCAGCCACATGCAGCCCAAGTTGAAAGTCAATCACTGCACCCATGTCTTAAAGCATGTGCAGAAGCTTTGAAGTCAGGACTAAGTCTTTCAGCACCTGCCACACTACTTTAATAACTTTAAATATCTCGAGACAGCAACAAGAACAACAATAAATTATATTATGTGGGGCCTTTTAACATTATGAATATCCCAAGGTGCTTCACTAGAACTTTATAAAACAAAGATTGCCACTGAGCCATATAAGGAGAAATTAGGTCAGATGATAAAAAGTTTGGCCAAAGAGAGAACTTTTTCAGAAGAGTCGCAAAGGTGTAAAGTGAGGTAGAGAAGTGATCATTCAACAATGAACCTGAGGATAGTCAATCCTTTTTAAAAGCACTGGATGGGGTCCTTTCCCCTGTTGAACACATGCTGAGCTGTGCATGATTAAGAGAAGAAGCATTGAGCTCCAAACCAGTAGCATTGCTGGAAATCAGCGCGCCAAACTGATCGAAGTTCTGATCTCCTTAATTTGCATACTTCTTACAAATGCTCGCTGCACACATTTTAATACCCTCAGCGATATAAGAACATAAGAACATAAGAAAAAGGAGCAGGAGTAGGCCATCTAGCCCTTCGAGCCTGCTCCGCCATTCAATAAGATCATGGCTGATCTGTCGTGGCTCAGTTCCACATTCCCACCCTCTCCCCATAACCCTTAATCCCCTCTCTTATCAAAAACCCATCAACCCGCATCTTAAAAATATTTAGCGAGGTTTACACAGGAATGATATGTATACCTCATGGATGGCATTTGGACTTCTAAGACCAAAATGTAGGTGCTAAACATCCACGTTTTTTGCCATGTTCATGCATAATCAATAGTGCAAAATAAGTGATATTATCAACTGAACAGAATGAGCTTAAGCCACCATTTGGTAATGGCAATAAATTTAAGAAAACATGCATTTATTAAGTGTCGGTGATGACTTGCAAATTTATTGTAATTGTCTGAATGTGTAGCATGGCGGTTGAATGTATTTGATATGATCTTTTACAGGACAATAATGATAAAAATGGAAGCTCATGCATCCAAGATGAAGTTGCAAATTAGATGATTAATTGGCTAGGTAACAGGAAGCAAAAGGTACAGTTGTAATTGGGCGACTGTCACCAGCGTAATCCTCCAGACATCAGTCCTGAAACCCTGCTGTTCATCATAGTTATTAATGACCTTAATGAAGTCATTATATATGTTTCCAATTACACCACATTGTGAGGACAGCAGAATATTTTAAAGTGAATATAAAAAATGTGATTCAGCAATTGCAGTGGAAGTAATATATGTTAGGATTCAGATGGGCATGCAGTGAAGAATCGAACTGGAGCTTAGTCTTTATATATTCACAAGCTTTTATTTACAGTGACAGTGCATATTGCCTAGCATACAATTTAACTCAACAACTTATACAACACCTTTAACATAATAAAGTATCCCAAGTCACTTCACACAATTATTACAAGCAAAATTGGACACAAAGCCACATTCAGCAATATTGGCGCAGATGACCAAAAGCTTGGTCAAAGAGAAAAGTTTTAAGGTGTGTCTTCAAGATGCATGGTTGGGATGTTAACAGGGGAAAGTCCAGAGCCTAGGGCCTAGCCAACTGAAGGCATGGCCAGCAATGGTGGAGCAATTCAAATTGGGATCAAGAGGCCAGAATTAGAGAAGTGCAGATATCTTAAGACAGTTTGGGGGCAGGAGAAAATTTCAGAGTTGGGGAAGGGCGAGACCATGGAGAGATTTGGAAATGAGGATAAGAATGTTAAGGCCCTGTTTGAGCTAAAGCTAATGGAGGTTAATGAGCAATCAGGTAATCTGGGAATGGGACCTGATGTGAGCTATGGCACAGGCAGTAGAGATTTAGATGACTTCAAGTTTATAAATGATAAAGGTCAAGGTTGGGATGGTATCAAGAGAGTAAGGAGTGCAGATGGGTTGGAGTAGATAAGTGAAAGGTAACATGATGATAGAAAAGTGTTCAGGAGGGGTAAACAAAAAGTAAAAAAAAGTGGAAATCAAGTGAGAGATTGAAGTGCGCACCATAGCCATAGTTGAAATAACCATAGTTTAAACCTGCTCCTGTATCTCATTGGTATCACTATATAAGTCGGCACTTGAGGCCTTGAAAAATCCCTCTAATGACGGGGGGTCAACTTATATGCCGAGTATAAAAGTGAACTGCTAGATTGACCATTTGCCATTTTAGCATTTCTCATGCAGAGCCTATTCTATATAGGCGTGACTTGAACAGCTGCACATCTTCTCAACACACTCCTTATTGATCTTGCTCGACCCTTTCCATCTAAATAGAGGGTATCAGTACATAGAACATCTATCTGTGGGGTAAAAAATTCAAGAGAACTGAAAATGGGGGTCAACTTATTTGCCAAGTATATACCAAAAACATGATATTTATAGGTGAAAAAATGGAGTTGTTTATTCACCAGTTCATCCTATACATCACAGTCTATGGTACATATTCACAGATGAGTTTGCACTGCCTGAATTCAATTAAACACCTAATGGAAAAAAAAAATTAACAATGCTTCCCAGTATTGGGTCACAACTATACCATTAATTAAGACAATCAAAGGAAAGGTTTGACTGCATTTCAGCTACTTAGCTTCAAATTTCTTTACGGAAATTGAAAGCCTTTTGCTAAATAAGGCTAACAGAAAGAAAGGAAGGAAGATTTGTATTTCTGTTGCAACTTTCATGACTGCTCAATGTCCTAAAGCGCTTTATAACCACTGAAGTACATTTTGAAGTGCACTCACTGTAGTATTATACAAAATCCTTAACATACTACAGAATATGGAACCAAAGGAAGTAACTGGATTTGAGATATAGATCAAGTGATCTAATTGAATGACATAACATGCTGAAGGGTCTATTCCTGTTTGATGATAGTTAATTGAATAATGAAAGCTGTAACATTTTTAATTCTCTGCCATATAGAATGCTAATGTGTATAAAAAAGGACCATAAACTCCAAGGACATAACAGTGAAACCATGCTAATTAAATTGTGTTTTGCTCTCCTTTTTTTCAAGACTTCCTCAGACAAACTATCATTTCTAATTAAGAGAGTATGTAAGCAACCAATAGCACCTACCTCCTCACCAACTGAAGTGCCCAAATTGGACCTTTATGGAGCATGTCTGTTTCGTGCCAATTCTTGATGGGCGAATGCACTGGTAAAGAGGGAGATGCTGGTAAAGTTGGGCATGCAGTCCATTAAGCCAATTTAAATGCATGCAAATACATTTAAATGGCCGTCACACTCGGTTCAGGTGCGGTCCCAATTGTGGCCATTTTCGGGCCTTGGTAAAGGGGGAACTGGCGCGGAGGAGGGAACAGATCGCCCTACTCGCCTTGCACCCAACTTTACCAAGTTTTCACGCCCAAAAATGGGTGCAACATAATGGTAAAATTGGATCCATTCACTTCAAACTTTGCAAAGATATGGCTGGAATTTTCTGGCTCTCCACACTGCCAGAGGTTTTGTGGTGGCAATAGATGCAGTCAAATGGAAATCCTGTTGACAAGGGTGGGACCAGAAGACTCTGCCACCAACCAATGGCTGGTCACCTTTTGCCCCCGTGAACCGTGCAGTAGATTGTAACTTATCTGATTCTGTTTAATTCAAGTGGTCTTCTGTTTTTTGACATTGATTGCACATGTTTCTCCTTGAGATGATTTAGGTCTTTCTGTTGCTTGTTATAAGAGACAGAGCTGATCCGACTGAATTTGAGGTTAAAATCATAGTAGTCCTACAAGAAAAAGCTTCTTTTATGCTTTGATTGTTACTGGGAATAATAGCTTTCACAGGTAGCATGAAAGTCAAAAGTACTTTTCTGTGCATTTTACTGATCTCCTAAGTTCATTCTTTGGTTGGTCGGTGGCCTCCGTGAACTGGGTGGATCAGATAGTTTACACAAAGGATTGTTCCAAGATCACTATCAATGTTATTCTTTGATCAACTCACTGGCAAGAAGCTGACAATGCCAATTTTTTAGTTGGTTAAAGGTTTTTGAGGAGCAGCTTCTGTGTTCCATTTAATTAAATATTGATTATTTTTTATCATTTTAACTAATCGATATAGATAGAATGGTAATGCAGAGAATGTTAACAGCACACAGCAGTGAATGTAATCTTGGTTATTACAAACATGATAGTTTTCAGAGAGACCTTGCAAACATAATGCTACATCAATCAATACTTGGACTGAGGCTTGGTGCATTGTGATCTTCGTATGAATATAGTTATTGGAAGTCCACACTGGTAACACCCTTAATAAGAAAACTTCTTTTAAGAATAGGAATGGATTTGCTTTTCTTTATTGATGTTCTCAAATAGCACTTGTTTGAAATTGGCAGTATTTCTAATTTGATAATGGGTCATTTTCATTTTGCTGTGCACATAAAAAAAATCCTATTTCAGTCAGTTCTCTGAGGTAGCCATTTTGAGCTAGAAATGAACAAATTATTATTACAATTATCAATGATTATTTCTGCTCACTACAATTAATGTATGTGCAGCAGAGTGGAAGCTGTGATCTGAGGACTGATGTAATAGGGAAAGGATTATAAAGAACTGGAGTAGCAAAATTTGACTGCATAATACTGGCAGTTCTAATACCATTGGAGCTTGTTCAATTGAAAAATGTAATTCCAGTTGCTTCCACTCACTTCCAGCATGGTGCACACCAAATGGTGCAGAGTAAGTTGATCGTGACATCATTCAGATCCTAATGTTCATTTGTTGCTGACTTGCCATTTCTGACTTCAGCTCTCTTGTTGATGTCCTTTCTTGGACCACCCACCCTGTCGCCTCCCACCCCACTGCCATCCCCGTCAATCCATCATTGCTGTTCAAAGGATCACAGCAGCCTGCTTATTATTTGTTGCTTACTACAAGCAATATCAGTAGGAGGTAATATGTGTTAGGTGTCTGGAGGATTTGGAAGAAGGGTGAAGAACTCTAAGCAGAAAACCAAACTAACACTGGTCATCCTGGAGCACCTCCATGTTCACTGGCCGTGGGGCACCTAGAAGATGATTGTAGAACTGAAACCAGACCTGTAGCCTCAGAGCAGGGTGAGGATGATGCCAATGATGGCCACAAAGTGCCCATATTTCTGTGAGTAGATCCTCCCAAGCTGGAACAGGGTGATGTATCTCTGTTTGCTGTCCATCACTGCACTGGGAAAGTTACAGAAGCTATATTTGTCAGAGGAGAGGAGTGTGTGGCAGGGGCAGGGATGGGGGATGGGGGCAGTGGTGGATAGTGAAAGGGGACTTCATTGCATTCTCTTTGAACAGACGGAATAAGTGGAGGTTGCATGCAGATGTACCAGAATACGGACCTTTCGATACTGCAGGGGGAGGGAATGAAAGATGAGTCATAGCCATAGAAACCAGAGGAAAAGGCTGTGAATAGCCGTCCACAGAGAGAATAAAGGGTGCACATGGCCAAACGGCAGAGAAGCTCTAAACTGTGACAGATGAGGATGTTGGGGGGGAAGAATGGGACAAAGGTAGAATGTAGAAAAGGGGAAGTAGGGGGAGAAAAGGTAAGGGAAGGTGGATGAAGAAGGGGGAAAGAGTGGCGGGGGGGAAGAAAAATGAAGAAAGTCAATAAAGAAATAGAAGGCAGAGAACAGTAAAAAATTAAATAAAATAGAATGGAAACAAAGGGGGCTGAGGTGGGGTAGAGCAAATCATCTGAAGTTGCTGAATTCGATGTTGAGGGTGGAAGGCTGTAATGTGCCTGGCTGGGAGATGAGATGTTGTCCCTCCAGTTTGCGTTGAGCTTCACTGGAACGTTGCAGCAGGCCAAGGACAGACATGTGGGCATGGCAAGCAACCAGTTAAAATGGCAAGCAACCAGAGGTCAGGGCCCTGATTGTACACAGATCGAAGGTGCTCAGCAAAGTGATCACCCAGTCTACGCTTGGTCTCTCCGATATAGAGGAGAGCACATTGGGAGCAGCGAATGCAATAGGCCAAATTGAAAGAGGTGCAAGTGAAACAATGCTTAACTTGGAATGAATGCTTTGGACCTTGGGATGGTGAGCACAGAAGTGGTAAAGGGACAGGTGTTATGCCTTCTGCGATTGCAAGGGAAAGTGCCATGAGTGACAGGAAAGGTGTTGGATATAGTGGAGGAGTGGACTAGGTTACCCCGGAGGGAACTGTCTCTGCAGAATGCTGACAGAAGGAGTGAAGGGAAGATGCATTTGGTGGTGGCATCAAGCTGGAGTTGATGAAAATGGCAGAGGATTGTTATTTGCATGCAGAGTTCCAGGAGGTAGCCGTCATTTCAAAGCTGGAAAGATGGGGTCCAAGTTCTGTGCAGAGCCCTGTGCCAAACTGGAGCTGGACACCTCCATGCTGCTTGACAGTAACAGTAGGCTCCCTGGCAGGGCTGCCACTGCACCATTTTTGTGTGCATACCCTCAACCTTTATCTATACACCACCCGATGAGAGTGTTCACCTGAGGCCTTTGCAGCAAACATCATGTGTCATCTAACCCTCTAGGGAGCAAGCCCCATACTACTACTCCCTGTCAAAGCTGCAGGCCACATATACAAATGACTCGCCACGTACAGATCCCACCATTATTCTACCACCCAAATGTAATATTTGAACTAATAGTTCCCGGATCACGTGGCAGTGTTTCTTCCCCCTCTACGACTTCAACATTCTGTGCCACTGGCTGACTAGGTAGCAGTTCTTGAGTATCTGACAACACAAAGACATAATGGGCAGGGTTGTGCTGTGGTAAGTGTGGAGGAACGCAGTCAATGTACAGTTCCAGCACCTGCAGCTTGTGCATCGTAACAGGTTGAGAGATGAGGATGAAGTGGATTTTGACAAGGTGCATGACGCTGTACCATCTTCCTCAAAAATTTCAGATATTCTGATTCCATGGCCTGTGAGGGCTCCTCCAACTATTCCAGTCACTGTCTCCTCGTTGGGATCAGTGCATGTAGCCAGAGCAGCCCCACTGCTGTTTAGATGCTGCTGCCACCTATTGTGAGCCACCTTGTCTAGTGAGGGAAATGCCTCAATAAATATAGTGCAATGTGTTTGGCTGATGTCATAGAGTCATGGAAGTTTACAGCTTGGAAACAGGCCCTTCAGCCCAACTTGTCCATGCTGCTCGTTTTTTTTAAATTTGTAAGCTAATCCCAATTGCCCGCATTTGGCCCATATCCCTCTATACCCATTGTACCCATGTAACTATCTAAATGCTTTTTAAAAGACAAAATTGTACCCGCCTCTATTACTACTTCTGACAGTTTGTTCCAGACAACTACCGCCCTCTGTGTAAAAAAAATTGCCCCTCTGAACACTTTTGTATCTCTCCCCTCTCACCTTAAACCTCTGCTCTCTAGTTTTAGACTCCCCTACCTTTGGGAAAAGATATTGACTATCTAGATGATCTGTGCTCCTCATTACCTTATAGACCTCTGTAAGATCATCCCTCAGCCTCCTATGCTTCAGAGGAAAAGTCTCAGTCTATCCAGCCTCTCCTTATAACTCAATCCACCAAGTCCTGCAGCATCCTAGTGAATCTTTTCTGCACTCTTTCTAGTTTAATAATATCCTTTCTATAATAAGGTGACCAGAATTGCACACAGTATTCCAAGTGTGGCCTTACCAATGTCGTGTACAACTTCAACAAGACATTTCAACTCCTCAACTCCTGTATTCAATGTTCTGACTGATGAAACCAAGCATGCCGAATGCCTTCTTCACCACCCTGTTCACCTGTGACTCCACTTTCAAGGAGCTATGAAGATGTACCCCTAGATCTCATTGTTCTGTAACTCTCCCCAATGTCACCATTACTGAGTAAGTCTTGCCCTAGTTCAATCTACCAAAATGCATCACCTCCTATTTGTCTAAATTAAACTCCATCTGCCATTCATCAGCCCACTGGCCCAATTGATCAAGATCCCGTTGCAATTGGAGATAACTTTATTCACTGTCCACTATGCCACCAATCTTAGAGTCATCTGCAAACTTACTAACCATGCCTCCTGTATTCTCATCCAAGTCATTAAAATAACAGTGGGCCCAGCACTGATTCCTAAGGCACACCGCTCCAGTTTGAAAAACAACTCTCTACAACCAACCTCTAGCTTCTGTCAAGAAAGCAATTTTGTATCCATTTAGATACCTCATCCTGGCTCCTGTGAGATTTAATCTTATGCAACAATCTGCCATGCGGTACCATGATGTGCTGAGCATGGTTGAATAGTTGGCAATGTATACAAACTATGAAATGTGACTCTGAAACATCCAGCAATTCTAAGTATGAGAAAATGAGTAAGATATGAATGTGACATTTGAGTCATGTATAGAGATTTATTGGAGGTGAGTGAAGGTTGGTGAATTGAGCAGTGTTTGAGGCCATTGGTATATTTGTAGGGATATAGCATTTGAAGGCCAAGGTAAGATATAGCAGCAGAATTAGTCCATTCGGCCCACCGAGTGTGCTCCACCATTCAATCACGGCTGATATGATTCTCATCCGCATTCTCCTGCCTTCTCCCTGTAACATAAGAACATAAGAAATAGGAGCAGGAGTAGGCCATCTAGCCCTTCGAGCCTGCCCCGCCATTCAATAAGATCATGGCTGATCTGTTGTGGCTCAGTTCCACATTCCCGCCCTCTCCCCATAACCCTTAATCCCCTCACTTATCAAAAACCCATCAACCCGCGTCTTAAAAATATTTAGCGAGGCAGCCTCCACCACTTCAACGGGCAGAGAATTTCAAAGATTCACCACCCTTTGAGTGAAGAGGTTCCTCCTCAACTCCGTTCTAAACTGCTCCCCCCTTATCTTGAGGCTGTGCCCCCTAGTCCTACTATTATATATTATATATTATTATATATTATATATATTATTATATATATTATATATACTATATAAGTAACGCTTGATCCCCTTATTGATCAAGAACCTATCTATCTCTGTCTTAAAGACACTCAATGACCTGGCCTCCACAGCTCTCTGTGGCAATGAGTTCCACAGATTCACCACCTTCTGGCAAAAGAAATTCCTCCTCATCTCAATTTTAAAGGAGCGTCCCTTCACTCTGAGGTTGTGCCCTCGAGTTCTAGTCTCTTCCACTCATAGAAACATCCTCTCCACGTTCACACTATCTAGGCCTCTCAGTATTCTGTAAGTTTCAATTAGATCGCCTCTCATTCTTCTAAATTCCATCGAGTATAGGCCCAGACTCCTCAACCGTTCCTCATATGGCAAACCCTTTATTCCTGGGATCATTCTTGTGAATCTCCTCTGGACCCCCTTCAAGGCCAGCAGAACCTTTCTTAGGTATGGGGCCCAAAAGTTCAAGGTGAGGGGGGCAAGGTTCAACACAGATGTCGGGGGGTGTATTTTACACAGACGGTGGTGGGGGCCGGGAATGCACTGCATTGCAAGGTAGTTGAGGCGGACACGCTGGGATCATTTAAGACTTAGCCACACGAACAGACTGGGAATAGAGGGATACAAACGAGTGGTTTAGTTGGGCGCATGAGCAGCGTAGGCTTGGAGGGCCGAAGGGCCGGTTCCTGTGCTGTAGTGTTCTTGGTTCTTTGTTTCTTTAAAATTGCTCATAGTATTCCAAATAGGGTCTGACCAGAGCCTTACACAGCCTCAGCAGTACAGCCCTGCCCTTGTATTCTAGCCCTCTGGAGACAAACAGTAACATTGAATTTACCTTTGTAATAGCCAAATGAACCCGCTGCGTGTTTTGGTTTGATTTGATTTGGTTTATTATTAGCATACAATGAAAAGTATTGTTTCTTGCATACTATACGGATAAAGCATACCATTCATAGAGAAAGAAATGAGAGAATGCAGAATGTAGTGTTACAGTGATAGCTAGGATATAGAGAAAGATCATTTGAATGCAGAGTAGGTCTATTCAAAAGTCTGATGACAGCAGGGAAAAAACTGTTTTGAATCGGTTGGTATGTGATCTCAGACTTTTGTACCTTTTTCCCAATGGAAGAAGGTGGAAGAGAGAATGACTGGGGTGCGTTGCTTTGCCAAGGCAGCAGGAAGTGTAGACGGAGCCAATGAATGGGAGGCTGGTTTGCGTGATGGATTGGGCTACATTCATGACCTTTTATAATTTCTTGTGGTTTTGGGCAGAGCAGGAGCCATACCAAGCTGTGGTACAACCAGAAAGAATGTTAACTTTAAAAGAGCCCTGAACCAGGACTCGCAAGTCCCTTTTGTGCTTTTGATTTCCGAAGCCTTACCCCATTTAGAAGATCCATTCACTGACCTTGATCATTCATATGAGATCATTAAACTTCTTGCAGGACTGCATCCAGGTCCTTGGATCTAGGCATTGATTGCAATAGCTACCTCTTCCCACCTAAGGATCTTGGACCCTGAGAGAAGAGGAACCCTCTCCTCCTGCCCACTTGTTGTATCGAGGCCTCCAGCGCAGCTTCTGAGAGCCATGGACTATGTCTCTGGCCTGTTACATCATTTCTGTAGCATCCATATAACTGTTTCCAACCCTTGCTGCAGCTAGAAAGCATGTTGCCAACACAAGGTACAGGATAAGCCCCCTGCTGAGGACTGCAGCCAGTCAGCAGCATATTCAATAATAAACTTGAGTGCTGCGGAAATGGCTTGAACAGGCATGGGCCAATCATACATCATGGCCCATGTGCCCAATTTTGAAAGCTTTTAATGTACCTCCCATGGCCTTACACTACTTAAAAATAACTGACAGCCAGCCCCTTGCAACTGGCTAAGACTTTAATATGGCAGTCAGAGTGTGCCACTTGCATATTTGTTCAGTGTTATCACTCTCAATTCATGGGTTCAACACCTATGCCAAAACTTTGCCAAATAATCCAGGCAGCTTCTTACACTATAAAAGGAGTGCAGCACTATTGAGGATATCATCTTTTAGATGGGATATTGAGCATTTCAGACCGTCAATCCCCCCTCTGCGTAAAAAAAGTTATTCCCTACTTCCCCCTCAAACCTCCTGCCCCACACCTTGAACTTGTGTCCATTCGTGACTGACCCTTCAACTAAGGGAAACAGCTGCTCCTTATCCACCCTACCAATGCCCCTCATAAACTTGAACACCTCAATTAGATTGTCTTTCATTCTTCTCTGCTCCAAAGAAAACAACCCAAGCCTATCCAACCTCTCTTCATAACTTAAATGTTCCATCTCAAGCAACATCCTCACGAATTTCTTCTGCAACCACTCCAGCACAATCACATTCTTCCTATAATGTGGTGATCAGAACTGCACACAGTACTCTAGCTGTGGCCTCACCAAAGTTTGAAACAACTCTAACGTGGCCTCCCTGCTTTGTAATCTACATCTAGATTGATAAAGGCATGTGTCCCATATGTCTTTTTCACCGCCCCACTAACTTGTCCTTCCACCTTCAAGGATCTATGGAAAAACACTCCAAGGTCCCTTTGTTCCTCAGAACTTCCTTGTGTCAGGACTTTCTTTGAGTACTTCCTTGACAAATTACTCCTTCCAAAGTGTATCACGTCACAATTTTCAGAGTTAAGTTCCATCTGCCACTTTTCTGTCCATTTGACCATACTGTCTGTACCTTCCCATAGCCCAGGACACTCAACCTCACTGTTAACCACCTGGCCAATTTTTGTGTGCCATCTGTGAATTTAGTAATCCTACCCCCCACATAGTCATTTATGTAATTTATATAAATGATGAATAATAGGGGACCAGCATGGATCCCTGTGGTACGCCACTGGACACTAACGTCCATTTACTAAGGCAGCCTTCTATCATTAGCCTCTGTCTCCTCCAACTGTGCCAATTTTGAATCCACCTTATCAAATTACCCTGCATCCCATGTGCATTTGCCTTTATAAACCTTCCATGTGGGACCTTGTCAAAAATGTTTTCTCTGAATCACTGCACACAACATTGCTGAGTATCTAAGATGAAAGCAAAAACTGCCGATGCTGGAAATTGGAAACAGAATTCAATTCCTGGCATGGGTCACTATCTGTCCGGAGTCTGCGTGTTCTTCCTGTGTCTGCGTGGGTTTCCTCCAGGTGCTCCAGTTTCCTCCCTCAGTCTAAAAGACATGCTGGTTGGGTGCGTTGGCCATGCTAAATTCTCCCTCAGTGAACCCGAACAGGTGCCAGACTGTGGCAATTAGGGGATTTACATAGTGACTTCATTGCAGTGTTAATGTAAGCCTACTTGTGACACTAATAACTTTAAACACAAACAGAAAAGGCTGGAAAACTCAGCAGGTCTGGCAGCATCCATGGAGAGATAATCAGAGTTAATGTTTCAAGATCAATGGTCTGGAAACATTGGGTGAGATTCTGTGGCCTCTACTTAGCATTTTTCTCAGCAGTGGGAGGCAGCACACTCCATTCGCAGGTGGTGGGATCACCTGGGCCCCCATCACTGTCAATGGGAGTTCCCATTGAAGCCACCTTCACGCCATCTGGAAACCCGCTGCACAGAGTGCACCACCAGTGGGACCAGAGAATCCTGCCGGCGTGAACGGCTGGAGAATCCTGTCCCTAAACTCTCTCTCTCGCTCCACACACTTTGCCAGACCTGCTGAGTTGTTCCAATGTTTTCTGTTTCTGTTACTGCTGAACATCTACTGATTATATCTGCAATACATTAAAAGTCTTGAGTCTTTCGTAAATTGCCTGCTTGCCACATTTTTCTTACTGTTGCTTTTCCATGGCCATTATTTATAATGCTTTCACTGCAGCTGTTTGTAAATTGGCTCAAAGTAAAACTACAGCAAATCTGAACCAAAGATGTAAGGAATGTACAAATCTAAAGTAAAAGGCTAGAAAACTGCTAATGAAAATCTGCCAAGGATTGGAAACGGTTCAGTCTGAATACCTGCTCAGAAGAACAAACCAATTTTAAAGAATGGTTGAATTACTCAAAGCAGCTTTGCAAAATAGTCCCAAGGTCTTTTTTTTCAGTAAGTGAAATTTGCAATGTACAAAACCAGCTCTTAAATACAAATATTTTAAAAATCATGGGTGGGATCTTCCCCAAAAAAATTCTAAGTGCAGAATTCACATCAAAACTGGAGTAAATCCCATTTTTTTCAGCAATTTTCAAGATGAATCTTTGTGCATCACAGAGTTCCCTAGCGTGAACCATACTGAAAATCAGTGGATGGGGCCTATTCCCACTGGGAGGCTGGCAGCATAGCACTGAGCGGGCCACTATGCATGTGCTGATCTGTCAAAGCGGAGATTGGCATATGCACAGTCACCCTACACTGCTGGGTTCCTGATCGCTGGCCGGTCCCGCAACTCCAGAATACTGCCCCTCCGTTCCCCCTCATCCACCCCAGTCACTGGCCCCCTAGACATGACCAGGTCAACCCTGACCCCCAACACCCACCTCGACCACGCCCCTGCCCCCACACTCCTATCACCCCATAAGACCCCTCCTTCCCTCTGTTAAAGCCAAGTGCAGAGAACAGTGGGACCTTCACCCCCACTGATCGCCCCTATAGGCCCTCTTCCCCCCCCACCAATTAGGCCCTGCCACCTTGGCACTGCCTGTTGCCCAGTTGGCAATGTCAAGATGCTCCCTGGGCATTGCCACTTTGCTCCTTGAGCAATGCCTGGGGGCCAGGTTGGCACTCCCAACCCTCCTTGGGGACCTTGATGGCCACCCTTAACTCCAGCAGGATGCCAATTCCCCGCAAGTGAAAAGCTGTTGTAAACCCCACTGGACTAAAGCACTCCTGGCGGGGGAAGGGAGGGGAGGGGAGGGCCGGGGGGAGCTCCCCTTGAGTCTCCCGGCCCGCTGCGCTGTTTTAGCAGGCTTGGAGAATCACCCTTCCCACCCCCACCCCCGCCCATATATTTCACAACAGCCTTATTGAATTTACCATTTTAATTGACTCTTCCATTTTCCCATAAACTGCTGTGAGGCACCTTGAATCGCTTATCTCCACGGGTTCATATTTATGTTGTTTTCAGATTCAGACTATAAGTATGCTACAACTTTAGAAACATTAATATGAGAGGGACAAACATAAAAGGGATCTTTCAGAATAAAAATAATTAATTTTGAAAGCCTTTCAAATGGAAGGAAAGACCACTTTTATCATGTTTTGTTTTGTTGGTTGTTCAGATATGTAACAATTTTAATTTATGGCAGAGACAAGACAGAGGAATTACATATAAAACACATGTCCAAGAACCAATCACATTTATTCAATACAATATTAGCAGACACCTCCTGCACCAGTGTTGCCAAAATTAGTCTCTTGTCCATGCAATTCCTGTGCCAACCCATGCCCTTCGCGTTACCTTACTGCAGACACTCTAATAACCACTGTGTGCCAAACTCAACCTCTCGGCTCAGCCGTACCAACATATCAATTAGAACCAGGAGTCGGCCAAAATCCCAAATTGTCTCCTGGAGAGATACCAGATCGAAGAACACCCCCCCCCCCCCCCCCCCCCCCCCACCACCACCACCACCACCACCACCACCACCACCACCACCACCACCACCATATTTACAAAACCTGACACCCACCTTGCCATATTGTGGATGATGATGTTCCAGTGCCAGCTGTCAATACAAATAAATACCAGATACCTGCCACCAGTCGGTATATATTTTAGATTTCCAAAAGGCGTTTGATAAGTTGCATCATAAAAGGTTGCTACAGAAGGTTAGGGTGCACGGAGTTGGGGGTAAGGTGTTAACGTGGAAAGAGAATCGGCTGTCTAATAGGAAGCAGAGAGTTGGTATCAATGGGTGCTATTCTGATTGGCGGTTGGTGACTAGTGAAGTGCCGTAGGGATCAGTGCTGGGGCCTCAACTGTTTACCATTTACATAGATGATCTGGAGGAGGGGGCTGAGTGTAGGGTGACGAAATTTGCTGATGACACGAAGATGAGTGGAAAAGCAAATTGCGTGGAGGGTGTGGAAAGTCTGCAGAGGGATCTGGATAGGCTGAGCGAGTGGGCGAGGACCTGACAGATGGAGTATAATGTTAGCAAGTGTGAGGTTATCCACTTTGGCAGAAATAATAGTAGGAGGGATTATTATTTAAAAGGCAAAAAGCTGCAGCATGCTACGGTGCAGAGGGACCTGGGGGTCCTTGTGCACGAGTCACAAAAACCCAGTCTGCAGATGCAGCAGGCGAATGGATTCAAGAAGGCGAATGGATTGTTGGCCTTTATAGCGAGGGGTATAGAATATAAAAGTAGAGAGGTCTTGCTGCAACTGTACAGGGTACTGGTGAGGCCGCAGCTGGAGTACTGTGCGCGGTTTTGGTCGCCGCGCTTAGGGAAGGATATATTGGCCTTGGAGGGAGTGCAGAGGAGGTTCACTAGGCTCATACCAGAGATGAGGGGATTGGCCTATGAAAAGAGACTAAATAGACTGGGTCTGTTCTCGTTGGAGTTTAGAAGGATGAGGGGGGATCTTATAGAGATGTATAAGATAATGAAGGGGATGGATAGGGTAGAAGTAGAGAGATTCTTCCTGCTTAGAAAGGATAGCAGGACTAGAGGGCACAGCCTCAAGATAAGGGGGGCGGGGGGGAGGTGGGCAGTTTAGATCAGAGTTGAGGAGGAACTTCTTCACTCAAAGGGTGGTGAATCTCTGGAATTCTCTGCCCGCTTAAGTGGTGGAGGCTACCTCACTAAATATATTTAAGTCATGGGTAGATAGGTTTTTGATAGCCAGGGGAATTAAGGGTTATGGGGAGAGGGTGGGAAAGTGGAACTGGTCCACTTTAGATCAGCCATGATCTTATTGAATGGCGGGGTAGGCTCGAAGGGCTAGATGGCCTACTCCTGCTCCTATTTCTTATGTTCTTATATTCTTGTATCTTGCATTTATCCTGTTGAGCCTGGGCATGCAACATGGTGTGGCTAACACGCCAATGCATCAGCAAAAGTAGCCAATCATTTCAGTCCTAGGACATCACTGTATACTTCCTCAGGGCAGTGTACTCAGTTGATCTATTTTTAATTGCTTCATTAATGATTTTCTCTCCAACATAAGTGGGGATGTTCATTGATTGCATAATATTCAATTCAATTTGGCACTCAACAGAAACACTCCTTGCCTAGATGCAGCAAGATCTGGATAACATTCAGGTTTGGGCTTATAAGTAACAAGTAACATTCATGCCACTCAAGTGCCAGGCAATGTCTGGCACAAGAGAGAATCAAACCATCTTTACTAAGTACTCTTCAGCATTGCCATTGCTGTATTCCTCCCATTATCAACATCCTGGGAGTTACAAGAGAAGGCAAGATGTTGGGAATTATGCCGCAACTAACTCATGACCTGACTCATCAATTTTCTCCATTGCACCACCTACAAGGCACAGGTCAGGAGTGTAATGGGATCCCTCCACTTGCATGGATTAATGCAATTCTAGCAACACTCAAGAAGCTCAACACCATTTAGGACAAAATAGTGCACTCGATTGGCACCCCATCCATCCTTTTAAACATTGACTTCTTCCACCACTGATACACAGTAGCAACAGAGTAAACCATCTCCAAGAAGCACTGTAGCAACTCACCAAGGCTCTTTCAAAAATATCTTCCAAACTTGCAGCCTCTACCACCTAGAAGAACAAAAGAAGCAGACGTGTGGGAACACCACCAGTCTACCCTGTTGTGCACTCAGCCCTAATGTGTGCACACAGATTGGATTTGAAGTTGCTGTGGCTTCCCAGAAAACCAAAATCATTGAAAAACTCTCCGTTACACTTGAAGTCTTTGATATGTGACAAGTTCAATGTGCAGTGCCTTGTAAAAGATTCAGCTGTCAGATCAAGGGATTTCTATCAGCCTCCACCACCTGTGTTTATTTTGATTTCCCTTCACAGTTGACTGCACTTCAAATACATCATCTGACTGCAAAGTAGACAGAATCTAATCCAGACTGTCAAAATTGGAGACAATGTCAGATTGCTGGGTGCTTTGTGTTCTTGGTCATTGTTCAAATCAAACTTAGTCATCCTGACAGTTTGCCTTTTGACTGTCTGCTGAGAAATTTAATCTTGTTACGGATTGGTCTGGGGGCCTAAGCACATTGCAGAATTACTCAGACCTCTCAATTTGTATTAATGCCAATTGGCTGGAATTTGACTGCCGAGCCCACCCCGATTGAGGTTTGCAGAATGGAATTCTCCACTGGCCTAGGGAGGGATCTTACGAACCTAGCCCGAGTAAGGTCATAAAGCCCAAATCCTCATCTGGATTAATAGGAAGTCCAGCTGACATGCACATCAAACCAGAACATTATGCTCAAACCTTCTTAACTGACAGCTATGCTGGCATTTTACAACCACGCCCGCCTGAAACTCATAAGATTCCACCCGAGGCCAATAGAGAATGCCGTCTGCGAGCCTCACCTGGCCCGATTCTGGGACAGGCGTTCCAGTAAAATTCCAGCCCGGTAAAATTCTGGCCCTGGAGTTCGATGAATGGATTAGAAATGGTTGCCTTGAATTCAGGGAAGAAATATTTATAACTAAATAATATGGCTTCTGTACGATTTCAACTAAAAGTATCCATCAAAATTACAAGTTAAATGTTGAGGCGCATTGGCACGGTTATTAATAAAAATGTCACAGTACATTTTCATCATCATTTAATTCAGCAGGAGGCAAAGAGATCCCTGCAGAGTGAAACATACGTCACAGAAAAAAATAGGTAGCTATCAATCATGCTTCAGGCTTATTGTTTGAGACATTTTGACCATGCAGAAAAAAAGAATTAGCTTTGATTCCTTGAGTGCTATGTGACATGAAGATCATTGACCTGTGCTGCTATTTTTTATATGTTAAACATGTCTGGCATTTTCTTTATAATTACAGTTTTTTTTTTGATGAGAATTGCAATAAAGGTGGGAAATGTCAGTGAGAGAAAACAAAACTTGCCAGCTTCAGTCACACAGTCATACAGGTAAATGTCAACCAGGGAACTGGCAAAAGCTGGCCAAGAGCTTCAAGCTAGCACAACACTCTACCACCAAAAATATACTCAGCGCCAATTTCAGATAGACCCTGATTCAAAAGCTATCAAATGTGAAAACTAGCCCAAGCTTTATCACATCAGCTGTAGGTAATCCAATAGATAATCCCTCATCTGTAAGTGGGGAGAAGGTGTACTGATAAAGGTTGTGGGGGCACGGAGGTAGTACATGGTGCAGTGGTAATGTCAGTGGAATAGTAAACAAGATACGTGGGCAAATGTGCTGAGGACATGGATTCAAATCCCACTACGGAAACTTTCATTTCTCCCTTTCCCAGTCTGTTACATTCCCTTTCCTTCTTCCCTTCGGTCATTCCTTTTTTCACTTTCTCTTTCAACGCCATCTAATCTTCCCCTCAGCCTCACGTTCACTGAGTTCAGCTGCTTGGAGTATTTCCTGCTCCGGCATACAATTGGTATGCCCCCTCTTTCTAACAAGGATTTGTCCAACTGACAGCAGACGTTTTCAATCCCATTAGCAATACTTGAGAGACTGATGCTGAGGGGAGAAAGGTACAGTGCATGATGAGTTTTGTCAGCGAGTGTTGACAGCTGGACCAGGCCCCAAATGATTGATTGCCAGTGTTTGAACTCTAAATGATGATAGGTGGCATGTACAGATATGGCAGTTTAGTTGAGACTACAATCCCCGTGCTGCGCCCCACCGCCCTATTTGAATCAGTGTGACATTATTCCATTTGCCACAGCAGCCAATCTGTAGCCTCAGTGCACAAAATGCAGATTTCAAAGTCATTCTGCATTATGCCCTCTTGCTGACTAAAAATTGAACTGAGGCCATCCAAATGCATATCAGACGACCCATGGAAAAGATACTGGCCATGATATAGCAACAAATTGAAAAGCTACAGTCATGTAACAATGCTCCGAGGTGGCTTTGCAACTGATAACTCACTCCCAGCTCTACTTTCTAATTCAATTCTAATTGCAACCAGCACTTTTTCCAGTGCTCACTAAATGTCTTCATTTACAGCTTCATTGTCCAAGACAAAATGGAGCGTTACGGGAAAATAAAGTTTAGTCAGGGATAAAGTTTAGTCAGGGAGAAATTCTATGGAGATTCCAGCAAAATATCAGCGGGGTATTGACAGTATGCCTAGAAAATATATTTTGTGACTTTTCATAGACCATCTAAAAAGAAAAATGTCATGTTCAGCGTTAAATTAAAACACCAAATTGAAAACTTATGACATTTAAATTTTACCCATCCAATACTTGAGTCGTTCTTTTGATACCATTCAAGGAAATAGAATGAAGAGCTTATTCCTGTGTGATCCCTAATGCCAAGCAGTGATGGGGAAAAGAGTGCGAGATTTGAAAATTTGCAAATCTTTTTTTGACAACAGGTAAAAATGATGCCCGACTAGAGATATAATTTAAAAGACAGCACTCAGAGGGCTCAGGCTGCCTGCAGTAAAGTTTTACTGAGTGTAATCTCTGATGGTTCACAATTCAGTTGGCGTTCCTTTGATTTGTCTGTGTTAGGAAGTCAGCCAGAGAAAATTGGATTTTAAATAAACTGACATGAGAGGAAAATGCAAAATTACATCCAACGACAAAAGATCATACCAAAGCCATCCTTTAAAAAAACCACAATGTACTGTACATGTTGTAAATTAATACCACGCAGAGGAATCAAACTGAAGGATTAGGTTTTCCTGACAAATAGCCTTGGGGACTCTGTATCTTTATGCAAAATGGAGTTTTTGGTTTTTTTTACTATCTGCAAATGGGAACTTTGTGCAGTATTAGTTCAATGTATAAGCAGCAATGGATTGATGTTATAGTGGAGGACAAAATTTAATCAGATTACCGAGAAGATTGCAGGTTTTTCTGCTTTGAACTTCGATAGTATTGAGGGTCACTCAGTGGCAGCATGATGGCACAATGATTAGCTTTGCTGCCTCACAGCTTCAGGGACCCGGGTTCAATTCCAGCCTTGGGCGTCTGTTTGTGTGGAATTTGCACATTGCCCCCATGCCTGCGAGGGTTTCCTCCCACACTCCAAAGATGTGCAGGTTGGGTGGACTGGCCACGCTAAATTGCCTCTTGGTGTTCCGAAATGCGTAGGTTAGATGGATTAGCAATGGGGGGGTGGAGGGTTGGGGGAAACGACGTTACAGGGATAGACTGGGGAAGGATCTAAGTAAGATAATTAGAGAAGCAGTGCAAACTCAATGGTCTGAATGGCCTTTTCTGCACTGTAGGGATTCCATGATTCCAAGGGAGGAAAAATAATCCTTGCGCGAGAGGAAGAAAAATGAAAAGGGGGAATTAGCATTGAATTACATTTGATCACACAATGACAAAAGTCTTTTTTGAACACATTTCATGTAAAAACATTTTGAAGCATTCCATAAATGTAAATGACAGTGAAATGGACACCAAGCCATCAACGCAGGCATGAGTAAGGGGAGAAGCAAAAACCTGGTCCAAAAGATGAGCTTTGAAAAGATTTTTAAAAGAGGACAAGGCATAAAAATGAAAAGGCAGTGAGATTTCAAGAGACAGTTTCAGAGAATCAAGCTAGGATTGGTAATGAGGTAAGTGGAAGGGACTCGTACAAAAGATCAGAGTCAAGGTAAAGGGAGAGAATGTAAGGCTGAAAGAAGTTCCAGAGATAAGGTGGAGCAGAGACTTGGGGATTTGTAAAGAAGGACGAATAGCTAAAATTTAACACATTGAGAGAACAGGAAGCGAGTGAGAACAAGGGCCATCAGGACATAGTGATCCAAAATCTGCTGCCAAAATAGCAGCAAGGCAGAAGCACTTTCGATTTTTCTAGAAACACTGCAGCAACTTGGGGTGTTGGCAGACGTGCGATCAATAGAAATGGATGAGTCAATAGTTGATTGGAAACCTCTGGGTTTCAATGTGAAGGGGTCTAGTTACGCACACAGGTAGACAATGTTATGGAAATAGACAGTCTTGATTGTACATTTTCACCACAAATATCCTGGTCATTGTCCTGCAAACAATATTGAATGTTTACCGGGCTGTCAAGGTTATTGAAGATGTTCATAGAATAATTTGGAAGTCACAGAAGTGACCACAGGAACCATGAAATCTATAGTAATAGGCATTAAAAAAGCCAATAATGCCAATCATACAGGACAGTGACCTTCCAAATCTTCACTTCTGTTTTGTCATCTGGAGAAAGATCCAACATCTGCTCAACTCAATGATGGGAAAATTAAGCCGAAGTCCTGGGGCATCTCACCTTAAAGCCAGTCCCCCTCTCTCATTCACTATAAATATTACCCTAACAGGATTTCCTAAGATTCAGGATGGGCTGAGACTGTCTGTAGTCTGAGGAACTTGTAAAATGAGAGGAGGTTAGGTTTGTCCTACCTTTGGTGCAATTTTACATAAAACTATGGGCCTAATTTTCTTGGACCTGAAAGTGGAAGACGGCACCCAGGACAGCATATTGCTGGTGACAGCCAATTAAGAGATCAACATCAGTTCTGCCATCCAATTAAGGAAGGTCACCAGCCACCTAAGTGGATATGTCACTAGTTTTCTCCATTTCTGAGGCTGCAGCACCACAATGGGCTGTAGGTTTCTGTGGGTGAGTTGACATGGTGGGACATGGGGCTGAGCTCGTAGAGCACTGATAGCACTCTTGCCACAAGAGTGCCATTGCCACCAGGGGCCCATCCTTGGCGTGTCCATAATGGAGGTGCCCCTTCTGGACCTGTGGGACTCCATCAAGGTTTACCTGGCTTTCTCCCCATGCACTGGTGGGCCCTTTCAACGTAGGCAAAAATGCCAACAGAGGCAGGGATTCTCCAATCTCGTATATCCCGCCACTGCTGTCAATGAAAACCGAGAATTTGGCGTTTATTCAAAAATGCTATAAAAATTCACTGCAGCAGGCCCAGAGAATCCCAGCTGTGGGTGAGGTCACAGAATTCTGGCCACAATTACTGCACTGGGAAGGGAAGGGAATTTTTGAGGGATCAAAGACAGAGTTGGAATCTTATCAAAAAAATGGCCAAGTGTCAGAATCTGTCTGAAAACAGGTATGGTTTTCTCCAGATCTTATGATGCTTTGAAAATAAAAACGGGGGGGGGGAGGGGGTGTGTTTCACAATGTCATTTTGAGGTGAGTGATCTACAAACACTGACCGCATTGTGCTTTTTAAAGGATCATCAAATAAATCCCGCTCCTGCTCCTGCCCCACTGATTGACAGTGGGATCTTCATCCACATAACATTCCACCTGCTCCCCCAACCCCACTCCTGCCCACAGTCACTGCTGGCATTTCCCAGTCTCCTCCCACTACCTTCAGTCATTAGCAGTATCTCTCTCTCCCTCCCCACTATACATGCATGTCACTCCTCCTCCACCCTCCCGCAGTGAGGCTCCAAGAAGGATCTGACCCTTGCATAGATTGGCACTTCCAGGTTGGCATTGCCAGGTTGGCACTGCTTGGACATGTACCTCTCCCCCAGGGGCCATAATCACCTATGCGACCCCAGAGGGACACCTGTGATAGGTTCACATCTGCGTGAACCTGTTGTAAAATTGCATCGGCACAGTTTGAAATTACAGCGAGAGGTCAATATATGGTGGGTGACCTGACAATTATATTAACATTACTGCCAATGCATTACAATAATGTTCTCATCCTTTGTGGGTGTGAACTTAGCTACGTCACTGGCGAAGGCTGTAGAACTCACATCTCTACAGAGACAATCACATTTCCAGAGGCTCTCCAGATTTTCAGTTTGTGTTGCCATTCTGATGGTGAATGTGGGCTGAAAATTGCCACAGAATCGAGTTTTAGACATAAAGAACAGTAGAGGAGCTGTCACACCCCTGAGTGGTGCTTAAAGAGGCCACCAAATCATGCAAAAGAAGCAGAGATGCAAATCTGCAGGCACGTTGACAAAAGATGCAAATATCTCTGCCTTGGGAGTCTTTCATTATCCAAATATTGCATAAAAGACACAGGAAGAAAAAGTGCTGGATACAGGCTGGCGATCAACTGAGGTGGGAAAGCAGAGAGGAATGGCAATTTCATTATCATTAAGCTCAGAGTAGATATGGAAAAGGAGCAGGAAAATTCTAACGTGAAAGCATTCAACTGAAGGAGGACTAATTAATTCAATTATTGAGAAGGGAACAGGCCCAGCTGGACAGAAATCAAAGATTTTCAGATAAAACCGTAAATAAGCAATGGGATGCCTTCAGAGAGGAGACAGTTTGGCTGCAGACTAGGCATGTTCTCATCAGAGGAAAAGGAAGAACAGCCAAAGCTGGAGCTCTCTGGAGGCCAGGATTTTATGGTCACAATGAAGGTGAAGCTGTCGGAGTTTGCTGTCACTATTCTTCTCAAATACACAGCAATTTCTGAGTCTACACACATACAATTCAATGTAGAAATCCAGAGGCTGGTCTCAGAGATTCCATTCTTCCTCGTTCTGCCGTGTTATTGAATTCATCCAGTCTGAAATCACTGAATGGTACATAGCAAAGGAACAGTCAAAGGAAGGGTGAGGCTGACGTAAGGTTTCAAAAATAGGTGAGGGGGCATGATCAGATACTAAACTTGGGTGTTTTATTATCTACAATAAAGAAAATGTTGCCAGTGTTTCCGTAAAGGATGAGGCAGGAGGATAAAAATAAAGAGGAGACTAAAATGGTTGGCAGGATTCAAATTAAAAAGTCACCTGGTTTGGATGTGATGCTGAGGGATCTGGTCACAACTTTCCAATCCATTTTAGGGATGGGTGTTGGACTGAAAGATTACAAACATTACACCTAGGTTCAAACAAGGGGTGCGGGATAAACATCACAGTTATTGGCTCATCAATCTTACATCAGCAGTAGAAAAGTCTTCGGAATTATCATGGAGGAATGAATTGAACTTCAAAAAATATGGCTTAATAAATGAATATAAAATGAATAGAGGAGGTTGATGAGGGTATTGCAGTCAATACTGTGAATGTGGACTTTAAGAATGCATTTGATAAAGGACCATGCAATAGATTTCATAACAAAATTGAAACTCATGGGAGCAGTTCCTGAATAAAAGACAAAGCTGAGAGGAGCAGTGAATGGTTGTTATCAGACTAGAGGGAGGTTTATTGTGATGTTCAGCAAGGAGTTGGTGTTGGGACCACAGTTGATTTGGACTTTAGTCTGTAGAGCAGCATTTTCAAGTTTGCCAACATCACAAGGCTTAGAAGTGTCGTCAATGAAAAAGAGGATAGTGGCAGAGTTCAGGAGAACTTTCCCACAGCGTCACACTTTGACTTGAAATGGGGACATAGCGAAGGGGATTGAATATAAAAGTAGGGAGGTCTTGCTGCAGCTGTATAGGGCATTGGTGAGGCCGCAGCTGGAGTACTGTGTGCAGTTTTGGGCGCCGCACCTGCGCAAAGATATTTTGGCCTTGGAGGGAGTGCAGAGGAGGTTTACTAGGCTGATACCGGAGTTGAGGGGGTTGAGCTATTAGGAGAGGCTGAATAAACTAGGCTTGTACTCGTTAGAGTTTAGAAGAATGAGGGGAGATCTCATTGAGACGTATAAGATGATGAATGGGATGGATAGGATAGAGGTGGAGAGACTCTTCCTGCTCAGAAAGGACCGTAGGACTCGGGGGCACAGCCTCAAGATAAAGGGGGGGCGGTTTAGAACGGAGTTGAGGGGGAACTTCTTCACTCAAAGGGTGGTGAATCTCTGGAATTCTCTGCCCGTTGAAGTGGTGGAGGCTGCCTCGCTAAATATTTTTAAGACGCGGGTTGATGGGTTTTTGATAAGAGAGGGGATTAAGGGTTATGGGGAGAGGGTGGGAAAGTGGAACTGAGCCACTACAGATCAGCCATGATCTTATTGAATGGCGGGGCAGGCTCGAAGGGCTAGATGGCCTACTCCTGCTCCTATTTCTTATGTTCTTAAATAGTGGCTGGTGACCACGGCAATGGTAGCATTTAAGCTTCCGAAACGGTGACTGGAATTCTCTGACTATTTACGCTGACGGGATCTGCTGGTCCTGCTGATAGCACACCCCTGCTGTGGGTTTTACAGCAGCATGGGGTGCCGTCTGTAGGAAATCCATTGTGGGGAGCTACAGGGAGGCCAGAGAATCCCCCACCCCTCCATGAACTTAGCTGCCATGATCTGGATTTCACTGAAATTCAGTGGAACTTTTCTGTCAGCTCAGGAAAAGAACTCCCTTAAAACAATCTCTTTCTGCCATTTTCTTGGTTGTGGCCTCATCGTAGGTCTCCTTCCATGAAAATTTACTGCCTTTGCTCGAAAGCCTGACTTGGATTTTCTTGTTCTTTCGGCTCCTGTGAATGTGCCCCTAAAGTTATTTTCTAAGTTTGCGTCATATCCAGTAATGGAAGAGTTTCTTTAATACGAGAATATAATCTCCAACAGTTTCACTTGGCAACTGGTTCCTTTCATGGAACGCAACTTTCAATTGCAGTTGAGAGGTGCTGACTTACTGTGTAGCTGAACATGACGGTTAGAGGGATGGCCGCTATTGGGAATACAGCCAGTCCCAAAAGAAGAGGGTGCTTGGAGGCCAGACTAAAAGTAAGTCAGTAATATTGTTGGGGCCTGGCTAGTAGACCCAGTGGGGGGAGAGTGAAGGAGGTGGAGGGCTGTACTTCAGAGGCCAGCTGGGGAAAAGGTTAAGTGCCTTCAGGCACAGAAGACCCTGAAAGGAGGTTCTCTTTCTCACTTCCCCCTTGTTTCCCAACTGTAACTCACCGAATAAAAGCTGCCAGGCTGCCCTCTTGACCTATGCTGCCTCCTTCTGCTGTGTGTAAGATAAAGGTGGAGGATTGGGATGAGACACTAAGCAACTTCAGTGGCGCTAAGGGTGAGTGTGTCACCCGACCCTTCCATCTGCCAATCAGGGACATTTTGAAGATGGGTGGAAGGGCTGTGGACATGCCATGCGTGTCTTTTACCAGATCTTCTGTGTTCAAACTCTGTTGTCAGTCCTAAAATCCTGCCCTTTGATTCTAAGCAGTAAACAGAATTCAGCTGTTAACTATTGCAGGGAGGCTTAAGATACATAGAAATCATTTTTATCTGTTCTGATTTTTTTTAATCCTGGGAGTTCAATGGTAAATCTTTCATCAGTTTTTTTTTCATTTATGGATATGTCTGGAGCCATGAAGAGTTTTAAAACCTTGGTCGCCCTTCTGAATTATTCTCACACAGTAAATATTTCAAAGCTAAATAATGCAAGCTTGTAAAACGCTGTCTTCTATTTAATATTGGGTAATAAAATACACTACCCTAGATGGTGATTACTGAGTCAATTGCCACGCACTCAGTCCCTCTATATCAGTTGAATTTGACCATAAAAAAGACGCGTACTGGAGCAAATTCAGTGGTTTACTACAATAAGGTGAATATAATCATTAAAAACCCAGTTAACTAGAATTCTACTTGTGCAGCAATACATCCAGTTTGAATAAAATACTGCCTAAGTTAATTGGAACAAGAATTAATCTCAATAATTGGTATTTTTCAAATTTCTTTACTTATAGTCTGAACTGTAGAATTCTTCTTGTTTACAATAGTAGGGAAGCTGAGCCAAGGATGGGAAGGGGGTTAACAAAAAGACTGTGATCAGCAAAGTGAAAAGATTGTGTGATCTTCTGAGAATATACCAATAATATTGACCAAAAAAATGAGTGTCATAGAGGTTTACAGCATGGAAACAGGCCCTTCAGCCCAACTTCTCCATGCCGCCTTTTTTTTTAAACCCCCAAGCTAGTCCCAGTTGCCCACATATGGTCCATATCCCTATATATCAATCTTACCCATGTAACTGTCTAAAAGACAAAATTGAACCAGCCTTTACTACTACCTCTGGCAGCTTGTTTCAGACACTCACCACCCTCTGAGTGAAAAAATTTCCCCTCTGGACTCTGGTATCTCTCCCCTCTCACCTTAAACCTATGCCCTCTAGTTTTAGATTCCCTCACCTTTGGGAAAAGATATTGACTATCTCGCTGATCTATGCCCCTCATAATTTTATTGACCTCTATGAGATCACTTCTCAGCCTTCAATGCTCCTGAGAAAAAAGTCCCCATCTATTCAGCCTTTCCTTATAATTCAAACCATCAAGTCCTGGTAGTATTCTAGTGAACCTTTTCTGCACTCTTTCTAGTTTAATAATATCCTTTCTATAATAGGGTGACCAGAACTGTATTCCAAGTGTGGCCTTACCAATGTCTTGTACAACTTCAACAAGACATCCCAACTCCTGTATTCAATGTTCTGACTGATGAAACCAAGCATGCTGAATGCCTTGCTCATCACTCTGTCCACCTGTGACTCCACTTTCAAGGAGCTATGAACATGTACCTCTAGATCTCTTTGTTCTATACCTCTCCCCAACATCCGACCATTAACTAAGTAGGTCATGCCCTGGTTCAAACTACCAAAGTGCATCTCTTTACATTTATTTAAATTAAATTCCATCTGCTATTCATCAACCCACAAGCCCAATTGATCAAAATCCCATTGCAATCTGAGATAACCTTCTTCACTGTCCACTATGCCACCAATCTTTGTGTCATCTGCAAACTTACTAACCATGCCTCCTAAATTCTTATCCAAATCATTAATATAAATGACAAATAACAATGGACTCAGCACCAATCCCTGAGGCACACCCCTGGTCAAAGGTCTCCAGTTTGAAAAACAACCCTCCACAATCTATCTGACTTCTATCATCAAGCCAATTTTATATCAATTTAGCTCCCTCACCTTGGATCCCATGAGATTTAACCTTACGCAACAGCCTACCATGCTTTGCATCAAGTTTTTTATTGAAAGAAATGTCACTGAAACGTCCCTGAAGAGTCTGTGGATTACCACTGGTGGCAACTATTGAAGTAGAGACTACATTAAAGAAGTGTTAAAAACAGTAAACTTTTTAGGTCAAAATGGTGCAAACTGCAAAATACGGGAAGACATTTGGAGGAGACATCCATTTCCAAAAAAGTCTTTGAACTGGATTTGTGCCAAGAACTGGAGGTTGACAAATGTCTCTCTGTTAATCACAGGAATAACCATTTGGCTCAACCAGCCACACAAATGCTAATCCAACCAAACTAACCACATTTAACTCACCATGTTCATAAATCTCTTCACGTCATTTCCTGTCACAGTTTTCTCACACCTATTTAATCATCTAATCTTGGATATGGCATGGTTTCTTAACCACGAATCCTATTCTCCAATCATTCCATCTGATGTGGACTTCAATAAGGCCTTTGATAAAGTTCCACATAGTAGGCTGCTCTGGAAGTTAGACCACATGGGATCCAGGGAGAGTGGCAAATTGAATATACGAGTAACTTGATGCTAGGAAGCAGAGGGTAATGGTGCTTGTTGGTCTGGAGGCCTGTGACTAGTGGTGTGCCTCACGGGTCAGTGCTGGGCCCATTACTGTTTGTTATCTATATCAATGATTTGGATGAGAACGTAAGTTTGCAGATGACACTAAAATAGGTGGTATTGTAGACAGTGAGGAAGATTATAAAAATTTTCAACAGGATCTGGATCAACTGGGGAATGGGCTGAGAAATGGCAAATGGAGTTCAATACAGATAAGTGTGAGGAGTTGCATTTTGAAAAGTCAAATCAAGTTAGGACTTTATGGTAAATGGCAGGACCTTAGGGAGTATTGTCCTTGGAGTTCAGGTGCACCGTTCCCTAAAGATGGAGTCACAGGTCGATAGGGCAGTGAAGAAGGCTTTTGGCATTGGCCTTCATCAGTCAGGGCATTGAGTATAGAAGTTGGGAAGTTATGTTGCAGTTGTACAGGACTTTGGTGAGGTCGCATCTGGAGTCTTGTGTTCGGTTCTGGTCACCTTGCTATGGGAAATATGTTATTAAACTGGAGAGAGTGCAGAAGAGATTTAAAAGGATGTTGCCAGGACTCAAGGGACTGAGTTATAGGGCGCGATTGCACAGGCTAAGACTTTTTTCTTTGAGCATATGAGAGTGAGGGGTGATCTTACAGAGGTGTATAAGATCATGAGAGGCGTGGGGTGAATACACTCAGTCTTTTTCCCAGGGTTAGGGAATCAAGAGCTCGAGGGCATAGGTTTAAGTTAAGAGGGGAAAGAATTAATAGGAATCTGAGATACAACATTTTTAAACAGAGGGTTGTATGTATGTGGAATGAACTGCTGAAGGAAGTAGTTGAGGCAGGGACATTGACAACATTTAAAAGGCATTTGGACAGATACATGGATAGGAAAGGTTTAGAGGAATATGAGCCACATGCAGGCAAATGGGGTCAGCTTAGATGGACCAGTTTAGGCTGAAGGGCCTCCATGCCATTGTTTCTACGATTCTATAATTCTATGATCTCTGCATTACCTTTTAAATCTACAACCCTTTGAGATATGTATATGCCTCTAATTCTAGTCCCCTTGTATATCACTGATTCTAATTGCTGTAGTGGTACCTTAAACAATTTGAGCCCCGAGCTCTGAAATTCCCTGTCTAAATCTCTTTGCCTCTCTACCTATGGTTCCTCCTTTAACATGATCTTTAAAACCCAGCTTGTCGCTCATTCTAGTATCTCAGCTAACACATTGTAAAATTTTGTTCGCTAGCACTCTTGTGAAATGAATTCGGACTTTTTCCTCTAGTCAAGGCACTATATAAGTGCAAGTTGTTGTTGTTGTAACCCTGGAAGTGAGACCCACGCCCTTAAAACTCTCGAAGAAAGAAAGTTTTTTTTCCTCCATCTTCAGTCTCCCTTAGATTTAATCTTTTACCCATGGTCTGTCGCCATTGATTTCTCAATAACCAGAAATAGCCTGTTTCTGTTTATGTGGTTGTGTTCTTTCGGTGAAAAAGGTGGAAAAGGATAAACCTAGAAATTGTAGGCATTAGTCCTGCACAGTTGTGATAAATGTTATGGTCCATTTGATGGGATAAAATTAGCAGACAGTTAGAAATACATGGCGTCTCAAAAACAGTCAACATGAGTGCCAAGGGAAAACTTTACTACTTCAATTTTTGAAGAAGTCATTGAATATGTAACTGAAGAGATTGCAGAGGACATACTCACATCTATATTCAGCATGAGTTTCATAAGACATCTGTGATGAAAATTATGACTTAAAGATTTAAGCTTATTTGGGCTTATTGTATAAACTCACACTGACACTGTCTACACTTCCCACTGCCTTGGAAAAGCAGCTAGCATAATTAAGGACCCCATGCACCCCAGATATTCCACCTCCTTCTGTCAGGAAAAAGATACACAATTCTGAGGTTATGTACCAACCAACTCAAGAACAACTTCTTCCCTGCTGCCATCAGACTTTTGAATGAACTACTTCAACTACGTGGATCCTTTTCTACACCCTAGCTATGACTGTAACACTACATTCTGCACTCACTCCTTTCCTTCTCTATGAATTGTATGTTTTATCTGTATAACGTGCAAGAAACAATATTTTTCACTGTAAACTAATACATGTGACAATAATAAATCAAATCAAATTGAAATGTTAATGAACTCTTAAACTGCCTGGAGTTAAAGAGATGGATTCAAAAGGGTTGAAAGTTTAGTGGTTCTGCAAAAATAAGTAGTAAATAATAGAAAAGCTATACTGTTGTCCAGTGACAGTGATCTCGCTGACACAGACACAGTAAAGACATGAGTTGAGAGAGAGAGGGATGACCTTACTGCTCATCACACCGATCAATTGACGTGGCAAGCTGTTAAGACCGTGAGAGAAGCAAAGGACCATGTTCACGCCCAGTTTCTCACCTCCCATGATATTACCGGCCCTGAATTTCCAATGTAATCAGCCTTGTGTACAGGAAGGGCGTAAGCCAGATTTTAACATATAAATCTTCTTTTAAATATTATTACTAAGCCTGAGACACAATTGTCCAGACTCACGTGACTCAACAGCATCGCTATGCTGACCGGCAAGGATCACGTCAGGTCCCCACTGGTGGGACTGGTTGCCACTGAGTCCCTCCCAGGTGATCAGGGGTGGGGGGGCAGTGCACTTTAGGCAATGCCAGCATGGCATTGCCAGCCTGGGACACTGGCAGTGCCAACCAGGCACCATGGCAATGCCCACCAGGCACTGGGAAGTGTCAAGGGGTAGGACCTAGGGGTAGGGGCCTGAAGGGAAAGGGATGAGGTCTCAAGGGAGGCTGCATATGGGGAGTTGGACACATTGCAATTGGGCATCGCTAGGGTAGTGATCTACTGGGGTGGGTAAATGGGAGTGGTGGTTGGCTGGGGGGTGAATGGGGGCAACAATTGGCTAGGGGGTGAATGGGGGCAGCGATTGGCTGGGGGAGGTGAACAGGGCAGCAATCAGCTGGAGTGGTGATTGGGGTGCAATCGACAGTTGGGGGAAATCAGCAGAGGAGATGCATTTGAGAGGTCATGATCAGAGGGTGTGCGGGGGAGTGTCAGATTCCCAGTACACTGTGTACTCTTGACACAGTGCACTGGGAGATGATTCACATGCACAATGGTGCCCTCAAGCAGTCAGCAGCTAGCTTCCCAGCATTAACAGACTTGGTTCACCCCGCCGCTCCCCCTCCCCGCCACCCCCCC
Source organism: Carcharhinus amblyrhynchos (assembly GCF_965287045.1). Taxonomy (NCBI): domain Eukaryota; kingdom Metazoa; phylum Chordata; class Chondrichthyes; order Carcharhiniformes; family Carcharhinidae; genus Carcharhinus; species Carcharhinus amblyrhynchos. The sequence goes on from NC_137333.1 coordinate 57,237,159, forward strand.
CCCCCCCCACCCCCCCCGGCTCATTTGTTTCCCTAAGTGGCATAAGATAGTGTTTGAGAGCTTGCCCAAAAAATGGGTGCAATTCTCTCCCATTTTCACACTCGTTCGGCAATTAGAACTTTGCTTCTGGAATTTTCAATGTCAGAGAGCAAAGACAGGAATTTTGAGCTCTCTGAGAAGAAAAATACAAGATTTGTTAACTGAATAATCAGTTATAAGACTCAGTAAAGGGATTAGTTAGCAGAGATGCTACTGGAAGACTGAGTTTAGGGAAGTCATTTGTTTGTTCTGCAGTTGAAGAAGCAGTGAGTTTATAGTGTGGATTAGGTGCCTGAGGAAGAGGTACAAGTTGGACAAGAAACATCAAGTGAATGTTCAGGAATTCACTGGAAGAAAACTGTTTACAAGCAAATGTATCAATCCAGTGGCAACTCTTCACTGGTTTATGTGTCTGGGGTACAGAAATAGTGGGAATTTGAATTGTCTTCTTGTGTTCATATCAAGACTTTTCCAACCTTTTCATGTGGCGTAATATTTCTTCTTTAGATAATAAATCTTTTATTATTTGTATTAGAAGTTCTTCGGCAGACTCTCAGCCACTCCCTCCTTGGTTTATATCAAAAAAATGCAAAAAGTTAGATCTATCAAGCTAACTTTAACTCTGGGATTGGTCTTGTCCAGTATTAGCAGCAGCTGGGGTCATAACATTCCCTAAAAGACAGTCATCAATATTCTCAAAGTATTTCTCACGAGAACAGTGTTAAAGGAGCACAATAGAATCATAGAATCATACATTGCAGAAGGAGATCATTTGGCACCAACCACAGTCCCAGATCCTATCCCCATAACTCCATGTTTTTACCATAGCTAGTCCCCCTGACACTAAGGGCAGTTTAGCCGAACTCACACATCCTTGGAGAGTGGGAGGAAACCAGACCACCCAGAGGAGACCCACGCAGACATGGGGAAAATGTGCCAACTCTACACAGACAGTGAGTGACCTGAGGTCGGAATTGAACCCTGGTCCCAGGAGAGGACCTGTGCCGCTGTGCCACCCCAAATAGAACATTTCAATTTTCTGAAAGGTTTTGAGGTCGCACCTGATGAAAGGTTTTTTTCCACAGTTTCCACAAGTTAGAAAAATAAATAATATGGGACTAAGGATTACCATCGGAACAGTGGAAGTAAATTTCAGCAGAATCTTTGCACACATTGGACCAATATCACATAGTTATACTGCAAATGGCAATTGAAGCAGCAATTATATCATAATTTAAAATAAAATTGAATGCATTCTTGTATAGAAAGAATATAAAGGGTATAGAGAAAAGGACAGGGATATGGGATTAGAGTACTGTTGATAGCTCCAGTTGAAGAGCAGGCACAATGGGTCAGTGGGCTCCTCGTGTACTCTAATTTCCACAAATAATAATAGAGTCTGGGAATTTTCTGTTAAGGATTAATTTGTGCCTTGCACTTTCCAACATTGGTTGATGGAAATGCTGCATACTTAAATTAAGTCTTAACCTTCACTTTGAATTTATGCCTGCAAACAGCTGGAGAGAACAGCTGCAACTTCCTCCAGAGGAAAAGAATCATTCAAGAAAAACAAATTAAAAACTTGGGATCACATATTAGCAAATTGCTCAAATTTACTCTGGTGCGGTATGGAGCTATTCGGTCATTTAGCCATGTTCTATCAACAACGAGATCGATGCTGATCTGTGGCCAACTGCATTTAGCTGTCATTGCCCCATATTCCTTCACGTATTAGATTAGCAAATACCTATCAGTTTAAAAATACCCATTAACCAAGTATCAGTTGCTGTTTGGTGAAGAGAGTTCCAAACGCTTGTCACTCTTTCCTAATTCAATTAGGGGTGGAATCTTGCACTCTTCGCACAGGGTGTTGGCTGAGGCGAGAAAACTGGTGTGTAACTCCCCAGCTGCACAGTCGAGTTTTCACTCTGGATTCTGTGGCATGCTGTGCACTGAAAATCTGGGGGGTGTGGATTTGCCAGCACACTGATGGGACAGGACAGGGCACCCCTCAAACTGCATTACTACCTGTCACAGACACAGGGAATGCTGCCTCCTCCCTCCCCCACAAACACTGGGGAAACCCGCACCACTCCTACAGACAATGAGAACCCACCATTACCCCCAACAATGGAGCTCCTCAGAGGGCCTGCCTTGGCATTGCCCTGTGGCAGGGTGGCACTGCCACATTGATACCACCAGGACGGCAATGTCAGGTTGGCACTGCCAGGCATGTTCCTCTCCTTCTGGAGGATATACATAACTTTGTGCCCCCCACGGCACAACTGCTTTATGTTTTAAATACCTGGTGTAAATCTCACATCGGCAAGGGGTCAATTCCTTATTTGGGAGGAATCATATAGCAGGAAAGCCCTTTTAGCAGCTGTAAATTTTTCATATTCAGGAGGCGAAGGCTTAGTGGTATTATCTCTCGACTCTTAATCCAGAAACTCAGCCAATCTTCTGGGGACTTGGGTTCAAATCCAGCAACGGCAGATGGTGGAATTTGAATTCAATAAAAATTCTGGAATTAAGAATCTACTGATGACCGTGAAATAATTATTGGAAAAACCCATCTGGTTCACTGCCATCCTTACCTGCTCTGGCCTACATGTGACTCCAGAGCCACAGTGATGTGATTGACTCTCATCTGCCCTCCAAGGGAAATAAGGGGTGGGCAATAAATGCTGGCCATGTCCCATCAATGAATAAAAAATATTTAAATGATTTTAAATGAAAAGGGCTGGAACCTCATTGCATCACCAGGGCAATGGAAAAATCCAAGAATGAGATCCCACCACCAAGATTCTCAACCCTGTGGTCTTACAAAATTTTCCACTCGCGTCACATTTTCGCCTGTAGTGCAGGCCAGACCCTAATGTGGCATCATCACATAATGAAGACCAGTTCACATATCCTGTAAAAACTCACACCCAAACTTGTACATTAATTTTAATTTTTTTAATTAAAAGTTGATTCAATTAAAGTAAGCAGACCTTCAATCCAACTGAAATTGTTTTGTCTGTCAGACCCAATATTCAAAATCCCACTTCAAAAAAAAGCACTTCCATTATATTCTAATTTTAAAAAAAAAATTTACTATATGCCAAGCTCCTGCTAATGATGGCACAGGTTTAAATTTATCCTGATCTTGAATCCAAAAGATCAAGTGAAATAGACTATTTAATCATTTGCTTTAAGTAAACAGTCTCCACATTCATTTTGAATAGAGATTAATGGCAGATTTTGGAATTCGTCTTTCAGGGAATTTATCAGGTTGAATCTGATAAAAGGTCACTACGTAAAGCTTAAAGTTTATTCATTCATGTCACGAGTAGGTTTACATTAGCACTGCAGTGAAGTTACTGTGAAAATCCCAATCAATCATTAGGGAGTCTGGAAGCTTGAGGTGTGCCGGTGGGCAAGTTGTTTTTTATTCTGAAGATGTGCCTGATTTCTGCCTGCGGCTAAAAAGACAGAAAGAAACAATCATGGTCATACCATGGGAGCAAATTTCAATGCTAACCCATAATGACCAACTGGGTAGTACAGCGCACTGGAAACTCAAAACTCCTTCTGGCTCCTTGGGCTTTTTAAAGCATTCCAGTGTATGAAAACAAGTAACAGATGTGCGTCATTACCTTCTTTATGGGTGGAAATTTAAAATACTTTTCAAAACTGCACTTCCAAGATTCACATGATATTTCTAAAACCAGTTCCTCAAATTTGAACGAATCCTTTCCCAGGATAAAGTAGCTTGGTTTATTGAAAAATGATGAGGTGAAAATTTTATGTTTTAAATTTGTGGTCAGCATAATGGACAGCTGATGCTGGATTTATTGCCAGATTTATTACCAGTACATGTGGAGAAAGGATGGAAGTTTTCAGCCAAATGCATTATCCTGGAAAATTCCAACTTTTGCTGGGGCATCATGAAAGGGGCCTGGATTTATAAGGATTCGGTGTTAAAATCTGGATGTCGCTGGTGAATGTAGAAAATTAAATATTCATTAATTAGTTCAGGATCAAAGATGGTATTAATTGATGATTAATGGGGATGATGCTGGATCAAATGGAAGTGCCCAGCCCGGTGTTACTGATGCACGAGCCATCCTATCCGAAATTTTACCAGGATAGGAGAGGCTTCAGATGGTCCACCCACCCTTGAGCCCGTAAGAGGCCAATTAATGGTCAGCCAAGAACCTCATGCCATCCTTGCCAGTATTTTTCCCACGCTTGACGTGGCCCACATCATTTGGGAAGCTTGGCAGCTCTCTTGGATTGGCAAGGATTAGCAAATAGTCTATTTCACTTGATCTTTTGGATTCAAGCTCAGGATAAATTTAAACCTGTGCCATCATTGGCAGGAGGTCAGGCAAGCGGTGAGGATGTTTGTAGGTCCCCTGACCCATCAGAGGGACTGCCACCCCCCCCTCCCCCCAACCCTAGGTCATACTGCCCTCTTTACCCTTCGTTCCCTAACCCCCCAAACCTATCCTCCCCTCCCTCAGCACTTAGACTGGAGTCTGACAGCTGATGATACCTCGGACTTAGCTCTAATTCCCATGGGGCCTGCCTGTTGTCCCAGCTGTAGCCACAGCTCCCACCTGTTATTGCTAAAACTGCTGTTACAATCCCAGCTGGTGCAACTTGATAGATCATAACTTTTATTTTATATTTATAATACATGGATGAACTGAGTCACGGGACTGCCGATGAAGGTTTAACAAAAGAGCAAAACATTTATTGAACAAGAAAAGATTAACAATAATACACTGTGCTTCACCCCAGCTATACCTTTCCAGATATATGCAGATTTACATTGAGAACACAAGTTATAAAAAGTCTAAAATTCTAATGTTTTCAGTAAGTACAGAGTCCATGTAAATCAACAGGTGTAATGTGGTCAGACACACCATACTCTGAAACCAAGTGACAGCTGGCACCCAGAACAACTCCTGTGGATATCATATCAAATCCCCCCAGACGCTTGTCACACTGTGAGCCAAATGGTCTCACTAGAACTCTGGTTTCCACACAAGAGTTTCCAAACTCCACTCTCAAAGGACACAGCTTGGAATCCTTTCCCATACTCGGCTTTTTCTCAGATGCCTTCCACCAAGGATCTATTTCTCGGATTCCACCTTTCCCGTTTGGATATCTCTGCCCTGGATCCAACACATGCGTTCAAACTTCCACCCAATCTCTTAGGTGCTCAGCCACACCAACAGAACACCACTGATTCACTGGTTGTATTAAAGTACCACCAACAACTTTTGGATGTCTGGTTCCTTGCTTGTTACATCTTCAGGTTTGAACCTTGCAGCCCTACCTTTAACTGGGAGCCTCACTCTGTCCGTTTTTCTAACTTCAGTGAACTATACCTAGTTCAGGTTCAGGTTATTATCCCTTTAACTTCAGACTTCCTGGAACTTTCCTCTATTTCATTTCCTGGCTTCTTATATTTCTGGTTCCGGGACTTGCTTTCTTCCCCCATTGTTTTGTCGCAGCATCTGTGGAAAGCTTCTGGGTTACCTGGTTCTAAACTGAAAACTCTGCTTTTCAGTGAGAGCTCCTGGTTGCTAAGTAACAGTGTAAGTTTTTTTTTAATCCCTGTATGTGCTTTTATGTTGTAAAAGCTTAATTACAATGTAAGTAAAGTTCAAAGTGAAACTAAAACCCAAGATTGCATGCACCTACGTTTAACATGAAGCTAAACAGAAGTCGTAACCCTTTCTTAGCACACAAATACAGAAACACAAATTAAGTTTAAACTTATGCCTTATTTCTAATACCCACAAACAAATATGAATTGTTTAAACTATCCCTCTTAACACTACAGATCTACCAATAATCCAATTGGCCGGCAGTCCTCTAAGGCAGGACTTCCTCCTGAGACTTGCGTAATGGGAATCATAAAATTGCTACAGTGCAGAAGGAGGCCATTCGGTCCATCAAGCCTGCACTGACAATAATCCCACTCAGGTCCCATCCCCGTAACCCCACGTAATTACACTAAGGGTCAATTTGGCATGGCCAATCAACTTGGCCATGCTTAACTTGAACATGTTTGGACTGTGGGAGGAAAGTGGAGCATCCGGTGGAAACGCACTCAGACACGGGGGGGGCAATGTGAAAACTCCATACAGATAATCACCTGAGGCCAGAATTGAAGCCGGGTCCCTGGTGCTGTGAGGTAGTAGTGTCAACCCTGTGCCACAATGCCGCCCACGATAGGGGCAGAAATCTAGCCTTGAAACAATTAACACTGCTCTGGGCATTAAACTGATGTGGGGCCATTGTCAGAGTCAAAGGATGGACTTGGCTCCAGACTTTGAACACAGAGTCTGAGGATGGAGGAGATGGGGGCAGCACTCCATAAAATCCAGCACATTATTACTCAATAGAGACTGCAGTAATATGTGGCATCCCGGATGTACATTCTCAGAACAATTAGTCCCTATTTCTTTCCGAATAAGTTCACTCCTTATGGAGTAACCCATTCAAATTTAGGGGAGGAATTGCTATTGAAACATTTAATTTATTTCTTCTCCCTGGGCTTCATGCAGAAAAATATCAGGTAGTGCCAGAACTGGCTAATTCATTGTTATCCACCACCCGTGTCTGCTATGCGCTGCCACTGAGCAAAGGAACAAAATAGTCTCAACAGATTCCAGTTGTGCTGTAAGTCCTGCATATCAGTCCTGCCATGCACCACAGTAATGACTGGCGCTCATAGTGAAGGTGACAGCAGCCCTCAATATTTGTTGCTTTTACTTCTTCCAGGCTGAACACCCACAGCATCGGTCTGTTTGCTACTACAGATATATCAAAGCCAATTATTGATACAAAGTTTGAATAGGCCATTTTTTAAAAGAAACCCTTACCACTGAACAGCAACAGCATTTTTAATAGCAGTGAAACAACAATGAACATGCATTTTTTGGAAGGATTTCATGGAGCCCTTTTAAAATTTCTGTGTAATAATTGAGTCAGATGTATGTTGCAGCTTGCATTTGTGCTCTGCTGCATTATCATTATGCATGTCCTTCAGCAAGATCTAATAGTATGTTGACATATTGAGTGAAGTAACAATCGTCCAAGGCTTCGGAGATTAGGTGGATTGGCTATGTTAAATTGCCCCTTTGTGTCTCAGATGTGTAGGTTAGATGGATTAGCCATGATAAATCGGTGGTGTTACAGGGATAGGGTGGGGGAAAGTCCTGGGTAAAATAGTCTGTCAGAGTTGGTGCAGACTTGATGGGCTGAGTGGCCTCCTTCTGCACTGTAGGGATTATATAAAATAACAGAGGATCAAGTCATGGGAAAATGCTTTGTGGTATGCATCTTTGGAATAATAACTTGGGGTTAGCTGGTCTTACTTTGGCAGCTTCCATCTGGTCTGTCAATTTCTGCATTCGTAACTGGTGTTCCTGGCTGGAAACTGATGGGGATTGTGCCAGCCTCCTGTTTGTCACCCCCACTGATATTAATTTCCATTGACCTCAAAATTGGGTAGAATATAAAGCAGACAGTCAATCGAACTCCATCAGTTTCTCATTTAGGTGGATTAGGTTGAATTTATCACTAAATCTGCTGAATACTGCTGGGAGTATTAATCCTGTTCATCAAATTCTGCTAGACATCCCGGATAGGATGCCTTTCGATGCTGAAGAGAACGGTGCCTCTTCTGGCCCACTTCATCGAGAGAAGGCCCAATTTTCCAACAATTTGACAGCCCCAATTATGCATCTTCGTGCTTAATCTTACAATCTGGAATATCACCTTTTAAAAGAGTGCTTCAAGGCCTTTAAGTTCCTGTCAGCCTCTTGAGTAAATGCTGTTCCAAACAGCCTAGTGTGTATCAGCAACACATTCAATTACTCATGTTAATTCCAAATTTGCACAGGAACAGCAATGTGAGTACAGTCAGTGGTAGCACTCGCACTGCTGCAATTGCACACAAATTGGAAACCGTCTGGATTTTTTACCCTGTTACCATTGATTCATCATTTCTCAATGCATTTGAAAGTTAGTAAAAAGTATCAGCCAGCCAAAAAAGTACCAATATTTTTGACAACTATTAGTCAATCTTTGCATGCAAGAGGGATCCAGTGTATCAATAAGCAATAGCTGCCTATTACCCTTTTTCAAAATTACAGATCTTGAAATGGAGTTACAAGTTTCTTTGACTGTTTCTTGGCCTTGCAGCAGGACTACAGATTGTTTCAGTGCGAGGCAGTCCTTATTGTGTTACATTACCAATCCCTCTTTATTTTCTAGTGATTTGAACTGATGCTAATCAAGGTGGTTGCAGATTGCCTGCCACCAGGGACATTTTTTTTCTTGCATACTGTAATGGAGCATGAACATGGGTTCTGGCTCAGCACACACAGATTGAGGTCTTGTCATTTTATGGGGAAAGCAAATCTAAACTTTGATCAGTGCTCACTCTAGTGAATCAAAATGACTGCTTGCTACATTTGATGTGAGAAAGGCAGTGGTAGAATAGGCTGCTGTGTGATTAGGACTACCTTGGTTGGAGTAGATGGAGCAATGCACTGGGTGTTTCAATTATTTGGCTGATTCATTCTCACTGATATGAAATGTAAAACAGTGCATGGCTAGCAGCTGTTTGCTGTTGCTCGTAACATTCTTCTGCATGTGAAGTTGATTCTGTAGCTGAAAGTGAAGGTTAATCTGCTTTAGTATTTACGCACCTGATCTGTACAGTTTTTTTCTCGTCAGCACCGCAGGCTATATTTCAGGAACATTTTATATGTATATTGTTAATTCTGTCAATCTTTGCGAAAATATCCCGATTCACAACACACTATAATTTGCACTCCAACAAGCTGCTACATGAGAAGGCAGCACTGAATTAATACTGGAGTGCTGTTGACAAACCTCTGACCCTCATCTGGAGCACAAAATCTTTTATAATTCTTTTAATATTTAAGTCTAAGTAATGTGTATTCGTAGGGCTGCACAGTGGCACAATGGTTAGGGACTTGGGTTCGATTCCTGGCTTGGGTCATTGTCTGCGTGAAGTCTGCATGTTCTCCCCATGGCTGCGTGGGTTTTCTCTGGGTGCTCTGGTTCCCTCCCACAATCCAAAAGACATGCTGGTTAGGTACATTCTCCTTCAGAACAGGTGCAGAATGTGGCGACTAGGAGATTTTCACAGTAACTTCATTGCAGTGTTAATGTAAGCCTATTTGTGACATAAATAAATTTTGTGTTACATTTGGTATTTTCACCATTCTGACAAGGCATATAGATCGACTAATGCCAATGTGCTCGTGAAAATGATCATACTTTTCAAGGCGTGCAATAAGCATTTTAGGGCGGCAAGGTGGCATAGTGGTTAGCATTGCTGCCTTACAGGGCCAGAGACCCAGGTTCAATTCTGGCCTTGGGTGACTGTGGAGTTTGCCCATTCTCCCCATGTCAGTGTGGGTTTCCACCAGGTGTTCCGGTTTCCTCCCGCGGTCCAAAGGTGTGTGGGTTAGGTTGATTGACCGTGCTAAATTGCCCCTTAGTGTCAGAGAGATTAGCAAGATGGATGAGTGGGTTACGGGGCTAGGGCCTGGTGGGATTGTTTTCAGTGCAGGCTGAATAGCCTCCTTCTGCACTATCGAGATTCTATGATTTTATGTAAAATATTCTTGTTCTCAATTCAGTTGAAGAACTTCCTCTGCTCAGAAGTGGATCCCTTGCTGCCTAATTTGCCTCATTTATAATTGACCATTTTGGCAACACTGGAGCAGCTAAACCAGTGCAAAATTTGTACATGAATAATCTATACCATCTCATTCATTAATGTCAGGAAAGCTATGCCCAAACCAGCAATAGCAAAAATGTTTTGCTGGATATAAGAAATGCTGACTTAGCATGTCACATTAGATGAAGAATGAAGTCAGTTGATTGTATGTACCTTTTGGAATTTCTTCTGCTGTTGAAAAATTTCAGGGAAAATTTCCTGTTTTTTTTGGATAATAAGATTAAGTATGAGAACAAGACCAAGATCAGGTGCAATGTCTTTTCCTGTTAGCTTGGATCTTGTATGTCTGTCTTATGGGAACCATGAACTGGATTCAATTTGAAGAGGATTTTGGAGCTGCAAGGAGATCGATTCGGGCTCACCCTGTCCACTCTGCACGTTGACATTGTAAGTTTAAGAATGGAGTAAAATGTTCCAAAAACCTGGGAAATATTGGTGTCATGACAGTTGGTCTATGGTTGAGACAAATTCAATCGCCATATAAATTGGAAGTCCTGTTGAAGAGGTGCTCATAGAAACGTATCGAACTACAAGGCAAAAATGAAGCTCAGTGCATGATAAGTGAAATATGGGTCATCAAATGTCAGAAGACAGATTAAAAACAGAATGTGTTGACCTATGCTTAAAATGCTTCATCCCAATAGCTCACACCAAAGTGATTTGCAAATAATTGCTCTTTGTGATGCATTGAGAGAGGACAAAATTGAAAGTGGTGGTGTAGCAACTGCTCCAAAGAATCTCCCAGCATTCACTTTACATATGGGAGAGTTACCATGACAAGTGTCTTGATGACATGAGGAAAAGCATGCCTAACGCAGCAGCATTTAAATTATATTTGGTATCAGTTAGAATGTTGATCTATAGTGTGCCACACCTGATAGAGCTGGGATCGCCAACCAGATTGGTGACAGCTTCCTAGGGGTCCATGGGAAGTCTTCATGGTGTTTATCAAATAAGCATCTTCCCAAAATAAAACCTTCTTTAAAAAATCCCTTTCTGTGAGCAAGACTGATCAATGTTAATTGTATATTAATTGTGTTTAATTGTAGGAATCAATTGCAGATTCAATTGAATCCCTATAAATAGACACAGTCTCAAACTGTGGTTGTTGGAGGGAATGCAGGGTGGGAAGGGTGAGGGTGGGGTGGGTTGGGGTGAGGAGGGTGGGGAGGAGAGGGGAGGGTGGGGAGATGTGCGCAGATGTGCGTAGAAGGTGTGTGTATATGCTTGCAATGTGTCATTTTAAACTGTAAGTGTGCAACGATTGGCTGCAGTTCTGTCCTTCATCAATTATTTGCTGAAATATAATTGTCAGTTTATTACAAAGGTTGAGACCTCAAGACCGACTATATCATTTTCTACCTGCCTCCAAAAAAGGAGAATTTAATTTGGTGAACAGCTTGTGAGGCATGGGCTGATGTGATGCTGCCACTACTACTGAGTTTAGAAGTAAGGAGACCCCCCGCATCCCCACCCATGCTCTTGCTTCACCCAGATACACAAATGGAAATTGGCAGTGGGTGTTTTGCCAGCAGATCATACAGCAAACTTTCTCCTGCTGCTATGTTTAAATCTGGTAAGAGGCAGAATGAATCACTGGGGATTGATGCCCATTTTGTGGCTGAGTGGGCAGAGGTGGAATTAGAGCGTGTTGATCATTGTTCAGCTGACTTACACCTTTTCCTCTTTATTTGGCTGTTCCTTGCTCATCTGGCGTGGCTGTTTATGGTCCCAGGTACAGCATGGAATGGCTGATTAAACTAACTGCCCCGAGTCCCAGGGGCATTTGGGCAAGCTGTGGGTGATCTTGAAAGTTCACTTTTTTAATATTGAGAATTTCTACAGTGCAGAAGGAGGCCATTCGACCCATCGAGCCTGCATCAACAATACACCCTGTCCTAGTAACCCCATGTATTTAACCTGCTCATTTCCCTGATACTACAGAGCAATTTAGCATAGCCAGTCAACGTAAGCTGCTCACCTTTGGACTGGTACCCATCATATTTGACAATCTATCTGATTTTCCATTGTGGGATTTTGCTGTGCACACATTGCTGCTGTTTTGTTTCCACACGACAGGATCCATTCTTTTACAAAAATAGTTGTGTTGTGTAACAGGAGGTTTGTGAAATTTTTTAACTTGGAAGAAAGGCCTCAGAAGCAAAAGGGTTGAGAAGCTTCTTTGTTCGTGGAATTGGGAGCGTGTGGCCGATGTTCAGTCTGAGACCTGTGCCTCGAAGTCTTTAACTGAAATTTATTATGCTTAGATTGAAAAATCTATTAGCTGTTGCCTTTGGAGGAATTCAAGCAGCGTGTCCTGGGAAAGAAAATTACTGTGAAAAGCGATCATAATCTGCTTGGAGGCATTTCGGAAAGAAATCTAATTAGGGCACTCAAGGCTCCAGTAAATGATGATCTGTCTTCAAAAATGCCTATTTGATGTTGGGTACAAGACAGGTGGGATGTTTCTTGCTGAGCAGACTGTCTCTACCTTAACACGAGAAAAGTTGATCACCAAAAAGTCGTTAACTGACACATATTCGTAAAAAAAAGTAAAATCACCGTTATGCTGAAGTAATTCTTCCTGTCAAATGCCAGGGTGACTAAGATGTAGCAGATTAGGCACTAGATAAAGAATGACAATTAGCAAAGAATACATTGATATTCAGGATGAGTTGAGTTTTTTTATATATGTCACAGTTGTTTTCAGTGATTTGGAGGAATCATTTATTGTTGAGCGATATAATGGTCTCTCGAGACTTAAAGCACAATTTTATCTCTGATTTCTTGCGAGTGTGGATAGAGCTTTAAAAATAGTGGTCTGGTGCTACCCATTATGTAAGGGGCTTTAGAAATGCGGCAATAATATGGACAAGTGGAGTTTTTGAGGTTGAAGGTTAGACTTGAATAACAAAGCAAGCTCGAGGAACTGAATGGCCGTTTCCTGTTTCTATTTCTTAAATTCTTATGCAGTTGAAGTTTTTGCATCTGTCACCTTGTAAATCCACTGATTCGGGCTCTAGGGATAAGGGGGAATTCTCCCAGGTTGCCTACAATGGTAGGCGAGGGCAGTGAATCTCGCAGAAACCAAAAAGTCAGAAACCCAAAGATGTAAAATTACATTCCAATTCTCCCAATGGCAGGTTAATTGTGGGTCAATCACTCTGCTGGTAGGTGGTGCGAATGCCATTTACAGTCATCTGTGCCAATTGGGGCCACCCTCTCACAGATGGGTACACTCCCCTTAGCTGCTCCTCCAGGTGGTATTCCAAATGCATGGTGGATCACCGTTTTATTTTAAAGGGAATAGCATGAGTTGACATACTCAATTATGTCACCAGCTTGCTAAGGTGTAGAGTCAGCTGTCAATGTAATGCAATCTGTTCCAAATTGCAATCACTCTTGGAATGGATCAGAAATCCTAAAGTATCTTATGAAGCCCAACTAGACCCCAGTAGTTTTTTTCTGTTTTGGCATTAGGATGAGGATAAGGTGTTTCATTCCAAGTATGATTGTACTGACACACTAGGAAGATTTTATCAAAACAAACTTTATTTAATCCTCTAGTTTAATTATAAACAAAAGAATCAGTTTAACTTTTACCAATTAAAATATTTAAACAGGACAAGGTACAATTCTTAACTGCTAACCTATCTTTATTAATTCCAATTCAAACAATATTCCTCTTGTAGACTTTAACTCCTCTTCAAAATCAGTTAGCAACACACAGGTTTATCTGCTAGTGTTTGCACTGCCAGCCCTAGAACCTCTGGAATGCCTCTAGAGAGAGAGAGTCAGAGGGAGAGAGATCTATTTCTCCTCATAGACCCAAACAGCAGCATCTAGAGAGAAAGAGAGACTTCTTGCTTCTTTCAATATTCAGCACTAACTGTCTGCTCTTCACTTTAAGCTAATCAAAACCATACTCTGAAACCCCAGGGGAAAAACCAAATAACAAAAATACATTCACTGCAAGACCCAAAAATCGGTTTTATGCCAGCATGAATTACCCATGGGATCTCAGGATTTTCTGCTGGTGCCCACCGTGGTATATCAGGAAACCCACTGGTGGCCAACATTAAACTGATTTGTATCTTAACAGGATGTAGATGAAGGCCTGACCAGAATCTTCCCAATCCCCACAATCGGGTCTCTGCAACACCAGCAGGAAAATGCATGCTGACCCAGAACACATCTGGAACAAAGTGGCATGCAGAAATCAGACATACCTAGTTCTGCCTTCAGAGTTCTGCATGGAGACCACCAAGGATCCTTGATGCTGGAACAAAGGAGCAGTGGAAGAGGGTGGGAGGGGGGCAGGGGGGTCAGCATCTATCAGATGGCACTTCTAGATTTAGTGAAATCGAAGGGGTCCACCTTCTTTCTTCAACACTGGGTGGTGATGTTGGCTGTTGTTTAAATATAGTACCCAGATATGATGTCAGGATGCGTGCAATCAAGCCTTTTCTGCCACTGAATATAGCACTTAACCCTCAGGTGAATAATGAATGAAGTCGGGACTGGAAGATATAGTTTCCCTAGTCCTCTGCAGCAGGAAACTCTCCCTTTCCATCCCAGATGTGAGAATTCCTTGCAATAGGCTGGATTTTCTCATCCTTCCTGCCAATGGAACGTGGGATGTTCCGGTCTTGCTAAAGGTGGCCCTCCACGACAGGTTCCCCAGAAGCAGGCTAGATGAGACATAGAAAATGCTGTAGCACTATCTCCACCTCCAGAAAACACTCTGCTGCAGAGGGGGGTGGCTGGGTGGATGCTGGCGCAGGTAAATCCAGTTCATGGCATTGTTTTGTGGAAAGACCTAAGAATCTGATTGCACATTCTGAACAGAAATAAAGATGGCCGGGCATAATACAATAAAACAAACGACAGCAGACCACACCCAAAAAGGAAATCCCTAATTAGAAATCAACAAATAGTGAAACCATTCCAGCAATATCAACTACTGATGGAAAGAAGCTCCCAGTAATAGTACGATTAAGAAGCTTGATATTATAACAAGGAGTGAACTGTGAGTGCACAAAGAGTTTGGACTACTAACGCTGGAATTGATTGACATTATAGTTTCTCTGGACTTCATAATTGTTGTTGATGAAGTCTTGTTTATCTAAAGGCTTATTTTCCTTTGAGGAAAGAGCTGTATAGATGTTGCTATCATTTTATATTCATTGTCAAACGCAAGAAGTTCCCTGACTGATCTCCCCGACCTGAAAGTGTTGTATGGTTGACAGCTACATGTAGTGACTTGAAGGGGCTGAATATTAAGCAGCTCTGAGTCTTTTCTTGTTGTTGCTGACCAACCTTAACAACAAATACTACAGTATTGGAAAGACAGATATGTTGTAAGAACAGGGCTCCATGATGTTCAATTTTCATTTTACACATGTCAGCAAAACAAACAGTAAAATCATCACCCAGAGAAGCATATACATGGTAATTCAGCACTGGATAATGCAAACTCATTTGCAAAGTGAAGAGCTAGATGAAGATAAGTGTCTTGCCTTATAATTCACGAAAATTAATATCTAGAATTTGGCACCTTAGATGAAAAACAGAACAAGTGATAAATAATAAGTCAACGCGTGAATGCACAATGATGTGGAAATATACTTTTTGTCAGTATGCCATCATTTCAGTAATCATGTGGGGCAATTTTCCCATCCCACTGCTTTTTTAGTGCAGTGGGCCAGGAGACCCGAGCAAGGTCTGTTTCGTGAGCTCCTCGTTGGGCAGCCACGCCTCCGCACATCTCCCAGTGCTGGATTTCTGGCACAGAACTGAATAAATTCCTTAATTGTGCATCTCCATGTCCTCTAAATGTAATTAGCAGGCCCGGGATTGAAGTCTCTAGACCTTCTAGACCCGCTAGCCTCCCGCCCCCTGCCCCCCGCTCCCCATCTCCACCAGTAGTATTTCACTCCAGCAGGGATTACTATAGCTCCCCACTTGCGGACAGCTGGCGGCCTGACCCCAATGAAGTAAAGGGGGGCAACTGAAGCCCCCCCAGAGGGGTGGGGGGTGCATCCTGGGCATTGACACCTTGGCAGTGCCAGTCTGGGCTCCCTAGGCTAGAGAGGTGTATTGACATTGTATTATTAATGGGGAGGCGTTGGCTTAGTGGTACTATCACTAGACTATTAATGCAGAAACTCAGCTAAAGTTCTGGGGACCTGGGTTTGAATCCCGTCATGGTAGATGGTGGAATTTGAATTCAATTAAGTAAAAAAAATCTGGAATTAAGAATCTACTGATGACCAATAGACCATTGTTGATTGTCGGAAAAACCCATCTGGTCACTCATATCCTTTAGGAAAGGAAATCTACTGTCCTTACCTGGTCTGGCTTACATGTGACTCTAGTACCATAGCAATGTGATTGACTCTCAATTACCCTCCAAGGGCAACTAGAGATGGGCAATAGTTGCTGGCCAGCCAGCAACACCCATGTCCCACGCATAAATTAAGAAAGATCACATTGCTGAAAGAGTACTTAGTTTTTGAATATGAGAGATAATATTCCCTCTCTGGCCTTTTTCTCTCCCTTTCTCCGTAATCTCATCCAGCTCCACAATCCTCCAAGGTAGCCACCCTCTTCTACTTCTGGTCTGTTAATCATCTCCACTTTTAATCGTTTCACCATTGGTGGCCACACCCTCATTTTAACTAGGCTGTAAGCTCTGACATTACACTTGCATTGGCCATGTCATGTCATGTCAATCATCGGTCTCACAGTAAGAAGTCTGACAACACCAGGTTTAAGTCCAACCGATTTATTTGATAGTAAGCTCATCGAGTCTTCCAGTTCTGAAGCCACGCTGGTGTTTGGGCTAGATGGGTTCAGCAGGGTCCACAGACTGACAAAGGCAATACAAGCAAACACACTTTTCATGCTCAGCTCAGCAGGGAAATACCTTAACAGTTGTTGCAATCACTGCAATCACCCTACAATCACTGTGATCGCCCTTATTCTTGTACAGGGTTACAATCTTTGCATCGCACACATTCTGAGGGAGTGCCCTCTCCCTCCAGCAGAGACAGGAAAGATGTGCAGTTATTGCAGGAGTATGAGACGGGTTCAGGCAACATAGCACCAGCACAAGCAGCTTTGCCCAAGGTAAATGGCTCAGTAGATTTGCTAAGTCCCAGTACTAGATTTGATATTCAGTTTGGCCGTGACAGATGGTGTCCAGAGCTTCCTCAGTGACAGTGCTCTCCTACAACTCAGAAATGCTTTTTATCCATCTCTCCAACTATTTATTGCAGTCGGTGATGACTTCCTCACCTTTGTTTTCAGTAGAACCGTTCGCTTTGCTGAAGGACCTGCTGCCTTTGGGCGACATTACAATGTTGAGCTCAATTTCTTACCATTGCAGCAGCAATGATTATACACAGTTATTAAAGAGTTTTGTGGGTCAGTTGGACAAAGTACAAAATGTATCAGATTTCACGTATTCTTAATTGAATCTATTGAGATTGCTCTGGATAACTGCAGAACCCTTTAGGTAAGACTGAGAAAAAAAATTCCTGGTAAAATGGACCAGCTGTCCCATTTATCAATTCAAATGTTGCCTCAAGTTTCCTCAAATAATTAATATTAAGAGTAATTGATACCCTGCAGTGATCAAAAGGCAGTATCTCATTGAATGGATCAGATAATGTCATAAATCATAACATTGTTTGTGTGTATGATAGCTACCTCATGAACCCAGTTATGAGATTATCAAAATCACGCCATGTATCTGCTATTTTTATAATATACACTTTGCAGTGAGCTGGGATAATCTTATTCTGTTTTCAATGTGTTTCTCTCTGATAGTGGGTATAATGGAAGACCTCAACTGACAAGACATTCCATGTAATGCATATAGGATACATATGGCAAAATTAGTAATTAATGTAAACACTGCAAGCTTATTTTATGATCATCTGCAATTTGTTTCCAGCCAGTGAGAAATCATGCAGTACACTATAAAAAGAATGTAAAAAAACACATTAATCCTTTTGAATGGAATACCTGTACAAATTTTGAGATTTGAACACAATTATAACATTCTTGCATTTCCAAAGCCTACCTTTAAGATACGTTGTTACACACACGCCTATCTTTTGACCATGCATCATACCCAGTTATCGTGGGAGTCCCAGCTGTTTCCATTTACACAGTAAGACAATTAATTAAGGTGAGGCTGATCAGATTAAACTGCTTGTGAGGAGTGTCAGGTTGCAACTGGGGCTTTTAGGGCTTGTAGTTGCTTAGGAGGCTTACAGGCCAGATCTCAGGAGACTAACTGTCAAGCATTCGAGATGCAGCAGCTGGCCAGAATAAAGTTAAAGCTAACAATTCTGTGCTGACTAGCCAAGCAAGTAAGCACCAACACCACCACCACCTCCCCCCCCACCCACCCCCAACCTCCAGCCACCTCAACCCCCCTCCATCCCCAACCACACTCCCTCTCACTGTTTTATAGAACGCTGTTCCCAAAGGCTCATTCGTTGCTTGATGGACCACATAGCTTGTAATTCCATTTTAAAAAAGTAATTCCGGTGATTTAAGATTAGATGGAGTCTTTATAATTTAAATTCTTTGAACTGCACTATCATATTTCTATGTTAAATGTTTTCATACTGTAATTCGTGATGTTTTTCTAAATGAAGATTAAATCATGTCTGATGCTTTCCTTGATGTGCAGAACTCTGGTGAGTGCCCACAGAATAAAGCTGAAAGTTGCTTTGAATATTGTCACATTTCATTGAGTGGCTTTTGATTGGCTCGGTTACAGGAGTTGGAGGGTAGTGACATATAGCTGCTTTGAGTTTGTCCACAGATCTCGGAAGGCTGAAAGACATGCTATAGTAGGATGGTGAAAAAAGCATGTGCGACCCTTGCCTTTATCTATCTAGGCATAGGTTACAAAAGCAGGGAAGTCATGTTGGAGTTGTATTGAACTTTGGTGAGGGCACAGCTAGAGTAGTGTGTGCAGTTCTGATCACCACATTATAGAGGTAAGTGGTTGCACTGGAGGGGGTGCAGAGGACATTCACCAGAATGCTGCCTTGGATGGAACATTTAAGTTATAAAGAGGGGTTGGGTAGGCTTGGGTTGTTTTCGTTGGAGCAGAAAAGTCTGAGGGAGTGACCTATATGAGGTGTTCAAGATTACTGTGGATAAGGAGCAGCTGTTCGCCTGAATTGAAAGGTCAGTCACATTCAAGATGAGGGGCAGGAAGTTTAGGAGGATGTGAGGGAAATCTTTATTACGCAGAGAGTGGTGATGTTCTGGAATGTGCTGCCTGGGAGGTTGGTAGAGGTGGGTTGCCTCATATTCTTTAAAACGTGGCTGGATGAGCACTTGACACATGATAACATTCAAGGCAAAAAAGAAAATGCTGGAAAATCTAAGTAGGTTTGATAGCATCTGTGGGGAGATAATAGAGCCAATGTTTCTAATCTAGATGACCCATTGTCAGAGCTCTGACAAAGGGTCATCTAGACTCGAAATAGTAGCTCTATTCTCTCCCCACAGATGCTATCAAACCTACTTAGATTTTCCAGCATTTTCTGTTTTCGTTTCAGATTCCAGCATCTGCAGTAATTTGCCTTTATTATAACATTCAAGGCTATGGACCAAGTGCTGCTAAATGGGATTAAGTGGGAGGTCAGGTATTTCTCACGTATCGGTGTGGACTTGATGGGACAAAGAATCTTTTCGGCGCTGTATGTTCTATGATTCGGTCTCCCCTCTTTTTTTCCCTCACCCTTGCTTAATTGTGTGGGAGGATGGATCTATGTCTCTGTACAGTGATAGAGATCATCTCCAGTCACTAATGAAAGCAACAAAGGTATAGAAAGAGTTAACCATTCCTAAACTGACAGGAATTGGACCCCATTCATTGCCAAACCTAGTACTTGAAGGGATCAAAATTAAGTGTATTAATCCATCAAAACTCTACATTGAATAGAGGACTTAGATATTGATGTCTCAGTATTGCAAACTCAAATGTTAATAACCAATGCAAGTCTGTCAATGCTGTTTTAACATTCTCGTATATGAAAATAAAGGTCACAGGATAGGAGCAATTTGTTTTTAAGTGAAATTTGTGTTTTCAACATGAATTGATCCCTTGGATTACATGGTCTGTGACTAAAGAAGCACATACTTTATCCAGTGTTGAGAGCTCCGATCTCAGATAGTAATGCATGTTTGAGTGTAGACAGTAACAATTTTGGAAAGTTGGGTCAGCTGGGAACATGTTTATTTTATCCATTGGAAGAGGGTTTACATATTAGATTCATGCCTGAGAGTTTCATAGGGGTCCTCTTTTGGGATCTCCACACCTCACTCACCCCCACACCAACACTTGCGTAATGATTATAAATGACTGTTTTTGCTTTTGCTTCTGGAGTTAAAGCAGGAGATCAGCAAATTTTCCTCGCATTTTCTCGTAGACAGTCTCAGTTGCTTTAATATTTTTTCTGGCCAGGATTTTTGATTCTGGGTCAGCCACCTGTTCCTTTCCAGGTTCCAATCCTACACGGCATGTTTCAGGCATGCCCACTGTCTTGCCCTTAATAACTGCTTGTATCCCTTTTCAAAAAAAAATCTGATTTTCATTAATGATGTCATAGTCTCTGCCTAGTAACCCTCCTGTGTGAGAGAAATTTTAGTAAATTATTCTTGAAATCTCCCTGGGGGTTGGGAGACTGTACCCCTTGATATTAATCTGCTGACAAGTGAAAGCAATCTTTCACTGTTCTGACTCTTCTAACCCGTAAGTTTTGCTTCCCTCTAAAAGTTCCCTCATTAACCTTCTTTGTTCAGGAGAGAAAAATGGCCGATGTTTCGCCATATTATTCAAAATAAAACCTTATCATTTGAGTGAACTTTTGCTGTAGTCATTCCAGCATTCAGAAGTCTGTCTTCTGATGAGCTTCCTCAAACATTACACAATATTCTTATGTGTCCTAGCCACTGACTTAAACAAATTCAATATCAATTCCTTGCTCTTCCATTCAGTGCCATGATATATGGGACCAAAGATCTCATTTGTCTTTCAGTGTCCTTTTCTCAAACAAGCTTCTTAAAGATCTATATATCACTTTTTTTCATTACTCTGTTAAATGTGTACTTCTTCTGTTTTTATTTCCGTAAGCTTTTCACCTCACTGCACCAACCTTCCAGCTGCCCTGCTGCTTTTTTACCTTTCTCCGCCTTGGATACAGTTTGTCTTGCCCTAATTTGCCATCATCAACCAATTTAAATAAACGTCAAGAAACTTAACAAGCACATAAACACAAAATCAACAGTACCTTTCTCCTGGCTGAAAAAGTCTGGGGCCGGGACTTTCATTGAATGGCCTGCAGCTGTCTCTTTAAAGATTGCTGGTTAGGCTATTCAACACCTGGTACAACTAAAGAAAGGCCAGTTGGGAAAGCAATCATTGTAAGCCCTATTTATTTGTACGGGCTATCAGGTTCCAACAATGTCTAAAGGCTCTGATTTATAGCCTGTTTTAGATGGATGCCCTGGACAAGTAAGGGTTGCTCCAGCCAATGTGGGATTTATGTAATTCCAGCACAGTTGATGCACAGCATATTACACAATGAAATTGAGAAATCTGATGTCAATTTTAAGCTCAGAAAATAAGTAGCCAAGTGTTGAATTTCTTGCCCCAAAACTTCTCTTCCAAAAATTCACTTACCTTAGACACAACAGTGGAACTTTCAGCAAGAAGAAAGTATCCTGTTATGGTGCTCGCAATGTCACATTTTAAGCTCATATTCCACAATACTTTTGCGTTTTGTTCGTTAGCTTTCATTTACAACTTATTTCTCCTATAAACTGAAGATGCCAGCATTATATACACTGTGGTAGTTTCTGCTTTGAGCATAACAGGGTAATTGCACCCAGAAGGGGCTCAAAATGTTGCTGGTTGTGTTGCATTTCAGGTTTCCTGTAAAAAATCATTTTCAAAATCATAAATGTAAAATCTTCCATAAACCAGCTTGATCGGCTAGCACAATGGAACACGATGGCCACAAACTCCTGGCCTGACTGCACCTGGTGCAGATTGCAACAATCCCAGGAAATTGTGTGCGAGTCTAAAAACGGGTTTTGTGCCTGCCGCCAAATGGTTTGCAATCATCCCGGTTCCTTTCTGCTGGTGCAAACAGAATCTCACCCAGAATGAGTGCCAGGCTGGTCAAAATATTTAAAGCAGTATTTAAATATGCTTGGCTCCTTTGACGCCAGATTCCCTCACCTCCTGGGATCGTCCGACACTTGGACGCAGCGAGGAGCCAGCAAGAATCACTAGTCTCCATTAGTGGATGGTCACATCAGGGGGCCCAGAGGCCATTGAAGCCCCTGGGTGGTGTGGAACATGTCTGGTCAATGCCCATCTGGTAGTGGCAACCTGGCAGTGCCAACCTAGCAGACTGGCAGTTGAGCGCTGCCAGGTGGACACTGCCAGTGTGTCAGGGGCAGTACCGAGGGGGTGGGGCTTGTAGGGGTGGGGCTTGAGTGGGGGTCATGAGGGATAGGGCATGACAGGTGGGCCACGAAGAGGAGGCTATGAAGTGGGGGCATGTCAAGGATCATGAAGGGGGACCCATTGGGAGGCCCCCAATGCCCCGATGCTGGCAATCCATGTCGGCAAGGGGTGGGGAAATTTGCTACCAATGGTGGTGAGGAGGGTGCCGATGTTCATGGGGGGAGGGTGAGTGTCTCCATGTGCTCTCTTTCAAAATGGTGCCTGATCACTCTTCAGCTAGGTTCACTGGCGTGTTTAGGCTCTGCCCCTCACTGAACCGGCACACAATTCAACACTGTCCCAAAATATGACTAAGTGTGGGATGATTTGTAGTCTGGTCAGCGCCAGACAGACTGGTATAGATCGCTCTGGTTTTCTCACCCTTATGCCACTTACGCTGGAATTTTCTGACCGTTCACACTGATGGGATTCTCTGGCCCCGTTGCAGTGAACAGAGATTTGGCTGAGCCCCAGATTTTCCAATCTTGCCTGCAGCAACAGCAAGGCATGAACAGACAGAAAATTGCAACCTTAGAAAATTGGGAAATTCCACCCAATTCTTTTTGTATTCGTTGATATGTTTAAGAATGGTAACAAATTAAAACTTTCTTGAATATGTAAGGAAATTTGTACTCAATATGTAAGCATGTTAGTACTTAGAGAATTTGTACTGAACAATTGTACCTAAACTGGGTATGAAATATGGAATCACGGATAGTATTAGAGTGTCTTCCTTGAAGTAGAATTGGGATGGGTAATCAAGTATAGCTGATTTGTAACCTAATATAATCAAGTGTAGCAAATGTGATCAGAGCAGGAGACCCAGAGAAGTAGTATAACAGTTACTTATTAGCACATGCAAACAGCAGTCACTTGGGGAGACAATGGGTACTATACAGCTGTCCAGCTTAATATATGATCGTAACAAGCAAGAAAGAATAAAGTGAGCATGTTTTTCTTCACATTCGGCCTAAGTCAGCTAAACCACTATTGTTGTACAAGCAGAGTCGTAAAGATAAGGGCAAAGGATGTAACCACCATGGTTTCGAGAGGAAAAGAGACGTAACAATGGGTGACCAATCTCAAGCAAGGTAAATAAGGGGTCAGTACAGAAACAATGGTGGCTAAACGAGGTCGCATTGTAAAGACAAGATAAGAATCTTGAGATATGGAGCTGAAATGTGCATAAAAAGACTGTAAGCCGAGGGCTCTGTGGAGTGTTCCGGACCTCCCGGCTTTATTCTCTTGTACTGGAAAATAAAGTCTACTGCTTGGAAGATTACAACTCAGACTCTCTGTTTCAATCGGGTTAAATAAGTTGTCGTCTTGGGGAACCACGACAAATACTGCTGAAAATTATTTCTTTTACAAGAAATAAACATTTTAATCGGAGTGCCCAATCCTGATTTAAAATCTTGAGGAAAAGCAGTGTTGAGCCATTGGCTATTTATGTTGGTGAATGCTAATCATTTTAGTAAACTGCATATTGATATGAAAATACTTTGCATACATGCCTATTTTTGGCTATGCATTTTAGACATTAATTAAAATTTGAAGAGACATCCCTTCGCAATCTCACAATGTCGACTGAGGGGTGTGACTAAATTGTGCTGATATTACTGGTGCAAACAAGCAGAAACTTTGCCCCATGATAGATTGACAGGCTAAAGTTTGACAATTAATTTCTAATTGCAGTATATTACTCTCTAGAAATGCATAAGATGTGTGTTCATATCTTGTCTCTTCCAAAAGACTGAAAATAACAATGTCAGACCAATATATACAAGCCAAACCCACTTGGTCAGGTTTATTTACAAATGAAATAATATATAGGAAGCATAAATTTAAGTGAAAATGTAGTTCTCAGGAGTTGAAAAATCCATAAATATAAAATCTTTCCAGCCATTTCCAATAGCTTATGTATAACAATTTCTGTAGTGAATTATATCAGAGTTCCTCTAATAAGTATGCACACAGCCAAGGCAAGAACTCAAGAGGCATGCAATTAAAGTGTACAATCTGCTTAACATTTAGTTGGACAAGGTGTGAAGTGGCCATCTAATAATGCCCAGTCTTTGAGACCTGACAGAAATTGAAATCATCACCTCATCTGGGCGATAGGAACAGAATCAGCAGCAGAGTGACCTCTAGCTTCGCACTTCCCTGGATGTGATTAATTTGGGAACAAGATACCAATAATGGAAATGATAACTGGAGCATGGCAGGAAGGGACAGAACATTTCAACCTCAGAGTCAGGCAACAGAAAAAGCCAGAGGCTGCCAAAGGACAAAAGTAAAGGCTCTGTATCTAAACGCACCATAGCATTCATGATAAGATGAAGGAATTGGCAGCCCAAATAGAAGTAAATATGTAGACTCTAAAGCCTTGACTCCAAAAATGTCAAAGGCTGGGATCTGAATATTCAAGACACATGACATCTTAGGAGCACAGGAAGGCCTGTTAAATAAGGATATTATTAGTACATTAGAGATGGATGACTTTGGTTCTAAAGATCTGAATGTAGAATCTGTTTGGGTAGAGATAGAAATGATTTCCCATCTTATTCTTTTTCTTGAGAGTGGTTTATAGGACTCCTAACAATAGGGGTCCTATAAACCATGTGAAACAGTGTGGAAGGACAGAAAGATAATTAGGGTTTAAGAGAATAGTATGATGATAATCATGGGTTTTTAAATTTATATGGAGACAAATGTGGGTAAATCAGATTGGCAAAGGTACCCTGGAAAATGAGTTTATAGTAGTATTTTTGGGACAGCATGTGCTATAGCCAGCTAGGTCTAGTGATATGCAACAAGACAGGATTAATTAATGATCTAATAGTAAAGGCACCCCCAGGTAGCAGTGATCATAATATAACTGGATTTTGCATTCAGTCTGAAAAAGAGAAGAGTGCAATAAGGGCAACTACAAGGGTTGAAGACAGAGCTGGCTGAAGCGAACTAGAAAATTAGGTTAAGGATAGGCCAATAGAGATATGGTAGCAGACAATTAAGCAGGTATTTTGGGATGTACAGCAAAGATATATTCCAGTGAGAAAGAAGACAGTCAGAGAAGGGCACACCATCTGTGGCTAAATAAAGAACTTAAAGGTAGCATTGAAAGAAAAATCAAAAATCAGTGGCAGGTTAGAAGATTGGCAGAATATTAAAATTAGCAGAGATGACTGGAAGAATAATTGGTGGGGGGGGAGAAATGAGAGAAAACTAGCTAGAAATATCAAAGCAGACAGCAGGTGAGTCTGCAGGTATTTAAAAAAGAAAAGAGTGAGTTAAGTGAGTGCTGGTCTTCCTAGAAATCATGGTGATTCAAGAATTGAAAGGGAGGGATGAACTTCAAACAGTTACAATCACCAGGGAAACAATACTGAACTAAAAGCTGGCAAGTCCTTAGGTGCTGATGGACTTCATCCTGGAGACTTAAAGAAGTGACTGCTGAAATAGTAGAAGGACTGGTTTTCATTTTCCAATTTTTCTTGGATTCTTAGAAAATAGTCAATCTAACTTCCCTATTCAAGAAAAGAAGGAATCAGAAAACAGGAAACTACAGGCCAGTTAGCTTAACATCAATCACAAGGAGGTTATAGCTGGACATTTAGAAAATCTCACTGCAATCAGGCAGAGTCAACATGGTTTTGTGAAAGCGAAATCACGTTTGACTAATTTATTAGAGTTCTTTGAGGGAATAACATGCATTGTTGACAAAGGAAAACCTGTGGGTGTGATGCACTTGAATTTCTAAAGTTTTCTGCCAAGGTGCTACATCTTTCATTATTACACAATCTTTGAACTCATTGGTTAGCAAAGAGTAGGAATAAATGGTCATTTTTGGTTGGCAAGAGGAGATGAGTGAAGTGTCACAAGGGTCAGTGCTGGGGCCTCAACAATGTACAATCTATATCGATGAATTGGATGAAGGGACCAAATAAATAGTTGCTAAATTTGCTGATGTCACAAAGAAAGATAGGAAAGTAAGTTGTGAAGAGGGCACAAGAAACTGCAAAGGGCTATAGATAGGTTAATTGAGAAGGGAAAAATTTGGCAAATGGAATATAGTATGTGAAAATGTGCGAAGGAAAACTTTGGCATGGAGAATAGAAATAGGATATGGTTGGGACATGAATCACAAAAAGTTGGTATGAGGTACGGCAAGGTACTGTAAATGAAATGTTGCCGTTTATTGCAAGGAGAATGGAATATAGAAGTTGTTTTGCTACAGTTGTACAGGCGACTGATGTGAGCACATCTGGAATACTGTGTACAGTTTTGGTCTCCTTATTTAAGAAAGAACATAATTGCATTAGAGACCATTCAGAGAAGGTTCATCTGACTGATTCTTGGGATGAGGATGCTGTCTCCTGAGGAAAGGTTGGACCTCTACTCATGAAAAGTTAGAAGAATGAGAGGTGACTTTATTGAAACACATAAGATTTTGAGGGGATTTGACAGAGTGGATGCTGAGGGAACGTTTTCCCTTGACGGAGAGATCAAAACTAGGGGTCACAGTTTAAAAATAAAAGGTTTCCTATTTCTGAGGTAGTTGAGGATAGATTTGTTTTTCTGGGAATTGAGTCTGTGGACCTCTCTTCCCAAGAGAAAAGCAGAGGCAGGATCATTGATTATTTTTGAGGCAGCAGTAAATAGATCTTTGACTAACAAGGGAATCAAAGGGTGTCGAGATCGGCAGAATATTACATTGAGGCCACAATCAGATCAGCTATGATCTTATTGAACGGTGGAGCAGGTTCAAGGAGCCAAACATCCTGCCCCTGTTCCTTATTTGTATGCTCATATTTTCATACGTTTGTTTGTAAAAACATATTGGCTGGAACTTTACCGCCCCGCCTACCATGGGACTGGAGCGGGTGAAGTGCGGACCATGGAGAGGTCGGGCGGGATTTTACAGTTTCGTAACGAGCAAGGCTGTAAAATCCCACCCATTGGGTATGATCTTACCGGCCATTCATGTCATGCTCCTGCTGCAGCAAAGTTGGTGAATTTGGCGTCCAGCCAAATCTCCATTCACTTCAACGAGATGGGAAAATCCCACCAGCGTGAATGGCCGTAACATTCTGGCCATTGTTTTATCATCTCATTTGAGGTATTAGCACATTTTTATTTTATTTAACCTCAAATAAAAAATTAAAGCACCATAAAAGCAAGGTTATTCACTTTTAATAAAATTCCTTTGGATTGCGTGCTAAACCTCAGGCTCAGTCTCTTAGAGTTCAACAACACTTTCATCCAGAGGATTAAAAAGCACTAATTTAAGTCACACGGTATGTAAGATTGTGCTCCCTTTCTCTCAGAAAAGTGGAAAACAGCTAGTTTAATCCTCTGCATGCTGCTGGTTTTTAATAGACGTCCTCCAGGTGTCAGAATTTGCATTTCAGCTGTACAGTTGGACAAATAATTCCAAGTTATTTTAAAAACTCTCAAAGTGCACACTTGCAAAGCGAAAGCAACATTCAAGAAAGAGAAAATTGTTGCTAAACCTGAAGTGTAGATTTTTGAAACGAGAGTTCAGTGACCCCAACAGGTCCCTGAAGGGATCCGATGTCATCAGAGATTTTATTATTGAGGACCCTGATAATATTTTCATAAAAGTTTGGAAACCACTGAGTGAAGTGATGTGTGGGGAGGAAGGAAAATGATACAGCATATGTTGAAGAATGGCATGAGGAGTAAAAATGTCCTTTTAGCTTTTTACTTCAGTCATGGGCCAGTACCCGAACTGTTTTCAGACATTATTGCAACATTGCTTCTAACTACAGAATCTCTTAATTATTTCTCAGGCATGTATAACAAGTTGGAGGGAAAGAAAGGAACACCTTTACTCACTACTTGGATAATAAATTACCGAATATGATGCATTATTGACCAGCAAAATACAAAGAAAAATGACTTCAAATGCTGTTGTATGACATAAAGTAATCCTTAAGCCAAGTGAAGAAAAATGCACCACACAGGACCAATACTGTAGTTCTGACTGCAGATGTGCAGTGTTTATATTCTATAATAAATGTGCAATTCCTCTTGGTTCTTTTGAAATAATGTTCGATATCAGTAATGTGAAGACTGAAAGCAGTACACAATGAAATATTGCATTTGTAAGTTTAAATATAAAGGCATAATTCAAAGTCTCAAGCTAACACCTCAGCAAACACCTTCCAGCTTCTGTAAATGTTATTTAGTCAACAGAATTGTCTGCAATGAAATTCCGATGATACAAACAGCAGAGGGTATTTGTGGGCTCCCAAATCCCCCAGCAAATGAAAGGTTATGTTCCCATATCCACTAATAAATGTAGCTCACAAACGAACCAAAGCTGCACCAGGTGCAGGTCGCCCTGCAGCCAGAACATAACCTTCCCAAGCAAACAGGTCAAACTTCAGACCTGTTCCCAGGAGGAAGCATAGGATACAGAACCTGTGCCAATTACTTTTTTTTTATCTGCCCCAGAGCAACATTTGTAAAATATTGCCCTCTGTTTAAAATTAAGCAAGGTCAAGATAGTCAAGTGTTATGTAGGGCCTTCCAATTGCAGGCAAGTTTTTCCCTCTTTTTAGAATGTAAGAGCAACATTACAGTCTGTTCAGGTCACTAACACAGACTGCAACAGAGTTTACAGGGCAGCTAAATACAACTAACTCGGAAATTCACTGCGATGTATGAAGCAACTCTATAATTACTGTAATTTTGATTGTGCAGGTATTGGTTAGTGTAGTACTCATGGTGCTAAACTATGGCTTAAATTAGTTGCAATGGCACTGCACTATATCAGTGTGCACTATATCTGTGTATGGTCATTACGGTGCTGCACTATATCTGTGTGTATTTGTTATGGTGCTGCACTAAATTGGTGTGCACTATATCTGTATGTGGTCATTATGGTGCTGCACTATATCTCTGTGTGGTCATTATGGCATTATACTGCTGCACTATATCTGTGTATAGTTGCTAGGTGCTGCACTAGAGTGTGTGTGGTCATTATGGCATTATGGTGCTGCACTATATCTGTGTATAGTTGCTATGGTGCTGCACTAGAGTGTGTGTGGTCATTATGGTTCTGCATTATATCTGTGTGCAGTTGTTATGGCACTGCAGTATATTTGTGAGTAGTTGTTATGGTGCTGCACTATATCAGTGTGCATTATATCTGTGTGTGATCATTATGGTGCTGCACTATATCTGTGTGTGATCATTATGGTGCTGCACTATATCTGTGTGTAGCTGTTATGGTGCTGCATTATATCAGTGTGCAATATATCTGTGTGTGGTCATTATGGTGCTGCATTATATCTGTGTGTAGTTGCTATGGTGCTGCACTGTAGCTTTGTTATTTTCATGGCACTGCACTTTAAGATAATGTTGTTACTATGACACTGCACTGCAGTTGCCATGGACTTGCATTATAGATTAGTAAAGCTGTCATGGGGCTGCTTTATTGGACATTGCAGTTGTCAAGGCACTGCAGCATGGCTTAGTATTGTTGGCATAGTGCTGCCTTGAAGGGTAGTGTAATTGTCATCAAGTTTATTTTACTAGAAATGTAAATTCAGCATGAAATTTATACCATAACAAGCTGCCAACTTAGACCATGTCATAAGGATCTATTTTATTTACAATAGCTTGCACTTCATATAGCATTTTTAACAAAAAAAAGGCATAATTCAAATGGATGCTAAATCAGGAACCAAGAGAAACTGAGGAACGACCAAATGAAACTGATGGCTTTTGAGGAAACTGGGAAGCTTAAAGAATGAATTCCAAAGAGTAGGACTGAGACATATGAAGGCCATGTGAACCATGACATGTCTCGTGGAGGGATAATGTATGGAAGCAAAGCAGAGGAATAAAAGCCTGGAGCAGATTGCGTGGAAGATGAGGCAAGGAGAGATTCAGATAAGGATTTTGAATTGAATGCATTGCAGAGTTAGGGTCAGTCAGTCAGCACTGGGATAAAGGTCGAAAGGGCCCTACAGTGGGACAGAATTTGAGTTTTGGAAATTAAAGGATGAAAGATGGGACGCCAGAAAGAAGGTGTAAGTGTTAAATAAATATTTCCTTACAGTTCAGGTTTGAATGCATTGTTGAACAGATGCCTTTTTTAAATTTTATTGCATTCTGTTAATACGCGGAGTGGACAGGGCTTGCTCCTTGCCTGCTCCAAAAACAAGTTCAAATTCAAATTGAATCCAATTTCACAATTCCTTACAAAGGAGACACACTAGATCCAAGCTGACAAGAACAGGCATGACACCTAATCTAGCGAATGATGATGTAGCAATGCCAGCATTGGACTGGGGTAAGCACAGTAAGAAGTCTCACAACAGGAGAAACAGCAACACTCCAAAAGCTTGTGTTACCAAATAAACCTGTTGGACTTTAATGTGGTTACTGTGCTACCAAATAAACTTGTTGGACTTTAAATTGAAAGACTTCTTACTGTGCTCATGAATGATTCCATGCTTAATCTTAGCCAAAAGGCCAATAAGCAATTGACAGACGTCAATTGCGTTACAACAGTTACAGTTATATACTAAGAACTTATACAACCTGGCTTTCCCACATTCCGAAGGGGATCAGGCTTGGCCTTCTTAGTCTGACTGTTCTCAAGAATTGTCATAATTTTTTAGCATTCTGTGCCCTTCCTTTCCCTTTGGCATTTCACACATTACTTGCATAATAACTCATTCACCTTGAGGTGGTATGTTGCTGTCTCAGCATGCTCTGATCCTGTAATTATTTTATCAGTAGCAAATGATGAATGTGTTAAGTCAACATGACCATGTCAAGTTCATCGTTATCTTAGTTCATCCTAAGTTAGTCCTCCTAAGTTAGTTAGTTTAGTCCCCAGTCTTACATACATATGAGCTTGAATCAAGTTGTCTTGAATCAAGTTGTCTTGGTGAAGGATCTGGATCTGGATCTGAATTCAGTATTGAACAGAATGCCAAAATTGCTATAATGTGGTTTACGCTGAGAGTTTTGGTGTGAGAAGCGTGAATAGTAGACTACATGGCAATGGAGCAGAATGTGAGAGTTTGTGGCAAGGCTGGAAAACAATGGCTTTGGCAACCTTGGTGTTGGGCTGGAAGGAGTTGTAAATTATACAGGATTGTTGTCAAACAAGCAGATTGTCAACATAGGCATAGTCAAAGGGTCAAGAGAAGTGATGGTGAGGTAAAGTTGGGTGCATGTGGAAGCTGCCACCCTGCCTAAAGATGCTGTTGATTAGAATAGAAGGAAAAGGTGGACTGATAAATTACTGGGGCACTCCAGAGGTAATGCTACAAGACATGGAAAAAATCTGCTACTGTGGATGCAAATGGAGAGGAATGACACCAAAAACCACGGACAGAATTTTCCCGTCCTGCCTGCCACGGGAATCATAACAGGTGGGGCAGGGCCATGCAAAGGTCCGTTAACTTTGGATGGGATTTTCCAGTCTTGGGGTAAGCGCAGCTGGAATCTGAAGACTAGAGGATGCACAGTGGAGGAGGATATCATTGTTATTTGACCTAAACACTGCAATAGGAACCTAACTACAGCAGCTTCTTTCGCTTCCTGGACGCCTGGCATATATGTTTTAGATAATCACCAACCTTCATTAGATATTTTTCAACCCTTTTTGATAGGACTTCCACTATGGTTCTCTTGACCATAAAAGTGTAGCAGCAGACGGAGCAATGAGAAAAGGTCATAATTCAGAACTCCTCATATACATCACTTTCCCTTCTATCCAGATGTTTATCCAATATCGCTCCTCGCTACAGGATTCTGATTTTTATTCCGTTTCCTTTTTAGCAAATGTTTACACGGAGCCGGTATTCACAGCACTAGGTGGCAGTCTGTTCCAGAAGTTAACAATTTAGCTATTGAAGTTCCTCATTATGTAATGTGTAGCTTATGGTTTCCCTAGTTTATTTGGTAGTTCCTTTTGCTGGTTTTAGACAAAGAAGTTGTACACATTCAATGTCGGCATTCCTTTCATGATTCTTTTTGAGACATTAGCATGCTGGTGCTTCCACCTACCCATTTGTCTTTCTTTCCGACTAGAACAGTATTGAGATGCCCTTTTGACGCAGTCTTCACAGTTCAGTGATCTGAGACCTGGAAGTATCGTTGTTGGTCTTTCTGATCCCCTTAAACCTCGAGAGTAAACACTACCTGCGGCAATCACATTGACAACATCTCCCAACGTAACACTTGGCAGCACAAACACACAGGGGCCGGACGTCCCATTGGGAAGTCTCGGAAAGTGCCTTAGAATTTCAGCAGCTTAGCAGTATGCAAAACCCTTTGGCCTCTGTGGGATTTCAATCTGGTTTTGCTTCAATTTAAATGCGTGGCTTATTAAAATGTGTAAAACATGAAGAGAGTAGGCTAAGCGTTCTGAATCGAGACTTCACTAAGTATGTAATTTTTGGTAAGCAACTGAGCCTTGCCGTTTATCTTCATTTCACAATCTGTGATTCTTCCTGATTCCAAGTTAAATCATTACTGCTGCCATGTTATCGAAAATAATGTGTTCTGAACAGAACTAAGTGGAACTGGTTCGCTCCAAATGTTTGCAATATTTCTTATCACCTGCCTTCCACCAGTTTACTAAATAATCACCCTGGATAATCTTCCCAGCCACGTTTTACTCCTTAAGGTTCAATAAAGTATAACTGCACGTTTATGGGAGAAAACAGTCTTATCGACCCCAATTTGCTGCTGGTAGGAAAAATGTGATGCACGCACCTCCTTCCACCTATAATGTGATAACAGGTCTGATCACATCTGAGCGAGTAGTCTGCAGAAAATGCTTTGTAAATTGTGTTTACCCCAGTCCAACGCCGGCATATCCACATCATGAAAATGCTTTGTCCAGGATTCCAGGACTGTGGCATCTTTGACTGGAAATCAAACTCTGGGAAAGTATCACCTCCCAAGGTTACAACTTGCCATTAAAAGGGAAGTTCTGGCTGGACAGAAAAGAGGTGTAGTTGATCTTGATCTTGATTTGATTTGATTTATTATTGTCACATGTATTAGTATACAGTGAAAGGTATTGTTTCTCGTGCGCTATACAGGCAAAGCATACCATACTCAGAGAAGGAAAGGAGAGAGTGCAGAATGTAGTGTTACAGTCATAGTTAGGGTGTAGAGAAAGATAATTTAATATGAGGCAAGTCCATTCAAAAGTCTGATGGCAACAGGGAAGAAATTTTTTCTTGAGTTGGTTGGTGCGCGTCCTCAGACTTTTGTACCTTTTTCCCAATGGAAGAAGGTGGAGAGAGAATGTCCGGGGTGCGTGGGGTCCTTAATTATGCTGGCTGCTTTGCTGAGGTAGTGAGAAAGGTAGACAGAGTCAATGGAAGGCTAGTTTGCATGATGGACTGGGCATCATTCACGACCTTTTGTATTTTGCGGTCTTGGACAGAGCAGGAGCCGTACCAAACTGTGATATAACCAGAAAGAATATTTTCTATGGTGCATCTGAAATGTTGATGAGAGCCAACATTGGACATGCCAAACAGACATGCCAAATTTCCTTAGCCTCCTGAGAAAGTAGAGGCTTGGTGGGCTTTCTTAACTACAGTGTCCGCATGGAGGGACTAGGACAGGCTGTTAGAGATCTGGACACCTAAAAACCTGAAGCTTTCGACCATTTCTACTTCACCTCGTTGATGTAGACAGGGCATGTTCTCCACTATGCTTCCTGAAGTTGATGACCACCTCCATCCTTTTGTTGACATTGAGGGAGAGATTATTGTCATTGCACCAGTTCACCAAATTCTCTATCTCTTCTGTACTTTGTCTCACCATTGTTTGAGAGCCAACTCACTGTGCTGCTGTCATCAGCAAACTGGAAAATCGATTATTAATCATATATTTTCAATTTAAAATTGATCACAATGGTATGATGGAAATGTTCATCTGTTTGATTCAGCAACACTTCCTACTGTTGTGCAGGAGATGCACTGAAGGAAAGGAAAAGACCACAATGATGGGAAGAAGCTGACAGAATTATTTAAGTTTCTCAGGTTCCTTGCTGAAAGTAATCAAAGGAGGTTCGCTGGTAGAAGAGGGAGACACAGGTCAATGCATTGCTTCCGTCTGCACATATGCCTTCTGCTTCCTCTGGGATGCACCATTTCAAACAATTCTCCCAACTTACCTTGCTACCCTGCGTACCCCAATCTGTCCATTTTAAGGTTTCACCCCCTGAAAATTAACAGAGTGCAAACTTTATTTTTCTGATAGGTCACACAGTTAATATGGTTAGAATGTAGAACTCACTAACAGATGGAGTAATTTAGGTGACTGATAATTGTACTTATGGGGAACCTCAGTCAGAACATGAGGAAGGAAGGAATTGAAGGAGATGTTAATCATATGCAAAGAAGTAAAGAGAGTAGCAGGAGATTCATGTGGAGCATAAACACCTTTGTAGGATTGATGTTGTGCTGCAATATTATGAAATGCACTGAGTTGAGGATCCAATACTCACGTCAGTATTGTATGCATTATCTAGTACCTGAGGGGAAACCCACCACCCAGTTAAAGATATGAATCCTATTCAGCCAGTGTCCCCTTCCCACACACAGCTTGATATGGTGTTGCCCCCTGCAGGATGTGTCACATGCCCCAGGGTTCCTAGTAAGCATCTGATAGGATGTGAGCTTAATGCAGTGATAATCTACACTTCTGTACGAGTCCCTTCTCTGGCTGTTGTCAGCAAGTCATTATGCAGCAGATATCACAACCTGTCTTGTAAAATATAGCCAGTGAAAATGATTGCTGCCTTATATGTCCAGATTGATATCTATCAATGTACTTCCTAGGCTAGAGATGTCATTGAGTGTCATTGTAAACATACTTGGTGGTCCCTCATCAACTCCTTGTCTTGATCTGAAGCAGCCAGCATGTTCAAAATCCAAAACAGAATTCCTATGCTTGAGGGCAAAAAGAGTGGAAATTGCAGAGACGTGGTCCATAATCTTTCAATCCTTCTTAGATATAAGATTGCATTGTATCCAGAGGACTTGAGAATTGCAAACATTACAATCTTGTTTAAAAAAGGGTGTGAGGATAAACTCAACAAATACAGGCTAGTCAGGTTAACCTCAGAGGCAGGAAAACATAACAAAATTGACAGTCACTTGGGCAAGTGTGGATGAATCAAAAAAGCCTGCATAGATTTGTTTAAAATAAATCACAGAATCCCCACAGTGTAGAATGAGACCATTTGGCCCATCGAGTCCACACCGACTGTTTGACAGAGCATCTCAACCAGGCCTATCCCCGTAACCCCACATATCCATCCCACTAGTCTCTAATCTACACAGTTTGGCACACTGAGGGGCAATTTAGCATAGCCAATCCACCAAACCTGCACATCTTTGGATGTTTTACCTATCATTTTTACTTAAAAATCATTTTTACCTAACTTGTTTGTTTTTTGATGAGGTAGCAGAGAGGATTGATAATGTGGTCTATAACAGTGTTTATTAAAATGCCATGTAATAGTGTTGTCACCAAAGTTAAGGTCATGGAATAAAAAGAACAATGGTACCATAGACACAAAGTTGGTTGAGTGACCGGAAATGGAGTAGTGGTGAATGGTTGTTTTTTGGACTGAAAGAGGAGGTGCAGTAAAGGTCTCCATGAGTAGATACTCGGACTACTGCTTTCCTTGATACAAAAGTGAGCTAGACTTGGGTGTGGCAGGCATAATTTCAAAATTTGTAGTTTTAAAATCATCATCAGGTATCAAGTAAATATGCAGGTAATCCATTTAAAACACACACTGTTCGGCTGCTCACAACAGTGATTTCATTTGAGGAGTCAAGACACAAAACTTCAAAGTGCTGTGAACTATGGAGAAGATAGCGATAAACTTTAAGAGGATACGGACAAGCTGATGGAATGAACAGATACATGGCAGATGAAATTTAATGCAGCGAAGCGTAGTAGGGAAACATGCCAATGGGCAATATAAATTCAAGGATACAATTCTAAAGGGGATGCATGAGCAGAAGGACCTTGCAGGTGTATGTGCACAAATCATGGAAGGTGGCAGGGCAGCTTGAGAAGATGTTAGAAAGGATCTTGGGCTTTATAAATAGAGGCACGGTGTACAAAAATAAGAAGTTTATGATGAAACTTTATAAATGCCTCAACTGGAGCATTGTATCCAATTTGGGCAAAGTAGCTTAGAAGGATGTGAAAACTTTAATGAGGGTAATGAAAGATCAATGGGAGTGATTTCCAGAATGAGGAACATCAGTTACATGGATAGAATGGAGAAGTTTGGTTGTTGCCCTTAGAGAAGAGAGGATTTGTTAGAGGTGTTCAAAATTATGAGAGGTTTAGACAGAGCAGATCAGGGGAAACTATTCCCATTGATGGAACGATCAAGAATCAGAGGACAGCTATTTAAGGTGAATAGCAAAAGAAGCAATGGTTTCATAAGCAAAAACTGGTTCCAGTGGCAACTGGTTCAGATTTGGAATGCATTGCCTGAGAGTGTGACAAAGGTAGCTTCAATCATGGCTTTCAAAAGGGAATTAGATAAGTATCTCATGAGAAAAAAATTGCAGGGCTCCAGGAAAAGGACAGTGAGACTAGCTGAGTTTCTCTTGTAACGAGCTAGCACATAGACTACAGGCCAATTGACCTTCTTCTGTGCAGTAATCATTCTATGATTCCATGATTAACATTTTGCATGGTGCTCTTTAAGAGCAGCAGCTAACAATAATGAAGGGAATGGCAGGCAGTAGGGTTAAAAAAAAAAGGCTGAGTTGCCAGCAAAGTAATTAAAATGTGGTGCAATTTGGATTTTGAAAAATACTAGAAAACCTGCGCCAGGAACTTCCACAAAGTGGTAATTATTGAGAGATTCTCACTCCAGTCAAACTTTTCAAAACCCAGACTGTGCTCCATTTGTCCAGCCAGATTTCCTGAGCCCAGCTTCTTTCGAAATGAAGAACATACAATCACATAAAGAGCTCCATTGCAGCGAGGTAGCATTGGGGGAAAGACGAGACACATTCCCTTCTTATGGCACTAGCTGCCATATGGTAAGTTCAAAGATCTGGGCCAGAATTCTCCAGCTGGTCATGCCAGTGGAATTCTCTGGACCCGCTGGCAGCGTACTCCCGCCCGTGGGTTTCCTGTCGGTGTGGGGTGACATCAACGGGAGTTCCCATTGATAGCAACAGGACCAGAGAATCCAGCCATTAACAGACAATGCGTCACCTCCTGCCGGTGGGAAACTCACGCTGGGAGGCTAGAGAATCTCACCTTGAGTGTGAATATTAGTGGATGATTTGATGAAAGTGAGTGAGTGAGCAGATGAATGAATGAATAAATGGGTAGGGTGGCAGGTGGACGAGGTAGTGGGGATTTGTGGGGTGGCATGGGGTTGGGTGATAGTAGTCAGGTTGGGTCAGAAAACTTAGTTGAGTTGGTGGGGATGGATGTAGTCAGGTTGGGAGGGTTAGTCAGGGGGTTGGCTGGGGTGTCAGGGGAATTCACAGCGTGGTTCAGTGTATGTGATTAGAGGGTTCTGTCATTAGCAAGGTGTGAGATTAGGATTTTCCTGCCTACTATTTTGTCAGTAACTGTCCAGGTAAACTCGACAGAACTGTCCAAAGTGTCCGACTCTAACTCAGAGTCAGTGAGCTTTGCAGAGGGACCCACCATGCAGGGGAATTGCCCATCAATAGATCAAATTTCCTCTGCAATTCCCACCAAGGTCAGCGCATCAAGACTTCTGCTGGATCCTGACATACAGCTTGGGTCATACTTCTGATCTCCAACAATCCAGATACCCAAAATTCAGGCCATGTTTTCCCACGTCAACCACTAACTTTCTTTTAAGAGATGTGCAACTGCAGGCCAGGCCTCAGGATGCCCATGCATCCATTTCAAATAGGCAGACAGGTGAATGCAAGTGTCCCACATGTGGTAAAAAATTCTAGCAGTGGGCTGCATTTCATTAATTTCTCAATATAGATGAGGATCGCAAATCGCAGTATTGGAGAATCTTTTCTAGAGTCGCAATTGTGCTTCTGAAGCTGGCTGATAATGCAGGTGGTACCAAGCTTCATTTCTCACTCTGTCAGACCCTTCATTGTCTGCATGGCCCTGCACTACTGTGCTTCCTTTAGACATGTATTCAATCGTACTAGTTACTCGTGCAATGTGTGACCAAGTGTTAAGTTGCTGGTTCACAACCGTGGTTCGTCATCAGGTAAGTTTGTGATCTCTGGCCGATGAGTTATAGCGCAACAGTGGCAAAGACTTGGGAGCAGGTCACCTGGCTAGTAAATGGTACATAAATAACATTTGTAATCTAAGTAAAGAATATAACTTCTGTGGTTAGAATCTGACAACGCAGAAGGAGGCCATTCGGCCCATCATGTTTGCACCAACTCTCTGAAAGAGAATCTTATCATGACCCAACTGTGCCCCATTCCCACAACCCACGCATTTACCCTGCTAATCCCCTTAACCTACGCATCTTGGTATACTAAGGGGCAATTTAGCGTGACCAATCCACCTAACCCACACATCTTTGGACTGTGAGAGGAATCCAGAGCGTCCAGAGAAAACCCATGCAAACATGAGGAGAACATGCAAACTCCACACAGACAGTCATCCAAGGTTGGAATTGACCTGGGTCTTTGGTGCTGTAAGAGTGGTGGTGATAATACTGTGCTACCATGCTGCCCAGAGTGGGGAAAGTATGTAATCTATATGCCCGTATTTCCTGATGTCCTTGAGTTGACTCCAATTTGGAGATCAGTATTTTTGTCCTGGGAAATGAATATCAACAGTACCTTGAGCACAGGAGAAAAGTAATGATTAGGGCACTGGTCACCAGTGAGACGGCTTTAGAAATAAGTGTACACAGTTCTGTTTGGATGTTTGGTTAAATTAAGTACTGAAATCTGAATTGTCCTCTGTGTATGGTTGAAAGTAATTATGAAGTCTTCCCATGAAGAATTACAGGGACACATCTAATTCAGTTATTGGTTACAATGAGCACCTACACAACGGTATATTTATTTAGAGTTGAGGCAACATTTTCCATGTTCTAAATGTTCAGACACAAAAATATAATACGACCGAGAAAATTCAATAGCATTTGTGACATTTTAATTTTTATTAAGACAGATGTAAGCAATATGAATGTCGGCAATGTGCAAAAATGTTCTTGTTGGCAGCATCAGGAAATATGATAAACAAACCAATAAAAAGATAAGTTTCTAACAAAATTTTAACTTTCATTATTTTGAGTTTTGAAACAACATACATCCTCTATTGTTTGTCATTAATACTATAGTTATCCTTGTAACACAAACCATTATGTATCGTTATTTATATCATTTGTCCTCAACTTTTTTTAAGTTCCTAACTTTTGTTTATGTTGCTTTTTTGTTTTGATTTCAGGTCCTCCCCTGCCTTGTTCTTCTGCTTCATCAACCCCAGTAGAGCAGTATCTCTCCCATCCCCCTCCTTCTGAAGTCAATGAGACCCAGCGAAGGTTGCTCAGCAATAACATGACCCAGCCGAACCGAGACTCTGACACTGATGAGGAGTTTGTTCCCAACTCTTTCTTGGTTAAAACTGGTTCTGGAAACCTGTATGTTCCCACAAGTGGTGAGTTAGTCAATTTATATTGCTTCCTTATTATAGCGATTGCCTTTCTACTTTCATCTCCCTGTACTGTGATAATTAGCAAAACTTTACACCAAATACAGCATTATTAATAACCACAGATCAGTTTTGTCTAACGCTAAGTAACTGGTTACTTGCATGATGTTTTATGATTAACCAGCCATTGTCTGAAAATTAAAGAGTAAATGAGTTACTTAAATTAGATTTGTCCTTTTACTTGATTCTAGTTATTGTCCATGTTCTTAAATTAGTTTAATTCCAGCTATGATTCATTTTACTACTTGTAATATTTCATATACACATTGATGGTTTCAGAAGATACGTCCATTGAATTACCAAACAATTCATGTTCCAAATGTGGTTGATTGACTCAGAAAACTATTCTGCCCACAATACTTACAGTCACAATTAGTTTGATGTTTTTAAAGAAAAATGAATAGAAGTGTCAAAACTAACTATAATTTCTGATTGTACCAAAAAGAATGATTTGCCATGCTGTGTACTTTTCATGTAAAGGAGGGCCTCAGAGTATTTTAGAAAAGGTAGTTGGGGGGGAAGGTAGGGTTGTTCAAGCAGGAAGTAAGGAATCAAAGGGGGATACTGAAAGCACCTTTGAAGGGATGGGCTTTAGGAGGATTTTGAAGGGAACAAGACAAAGGGCGCTAAGACAAAAGCAATTGGATTCCTATAATGGAAAAGCAGTAACCTAGAGTCTAAAGAAAGCGTGGTGAAATATTACCTAAAAAGGGGGGAGATAAAACTATGAAGATTTTAAGGATGAGGATCATGAAAGTAATTTACTGGGCATAGCAAACCAGTGTTGCTAAATGAAGAATAGGTGTGTTAGGCTTGTGTAGGAGGGCTACAGAGTCCTGGAATAGTTGATACCTGTGAAGGGTGGAGATGGGGTGCTGTTCAGTGTATGAAATGTTTAGTGAAACCTTGGGATGATAAAAATTCATGAATAAATTATTCAGCAATGAAGGAGTGATTTTTGACGAGTTAAAGAAGGCAGTCAGTGACTTATTTAATCTGAGGTTAAAAAGCTGAACACAATTGAACCGGATACCAAGGCTGCACACCAAGCAGTTCAGATTGAATCAACAGCCAGAAACATGTGCATTGATGCTGGCCAGAAGGAAACAGGATGCAATATCAGGACTTAATGTTAGATAGGCTTTGAATAGCCACTAATGCACCCTGGAGTGTTGCCTGTCTGCACCTAGAAAGATCCTGATAATCGCATTGAGTTCATCTATTTTTGTGATGGGGGATAAATATTGCCTATTGGCCTCAACCCTGGGGGAAAATTCTCCTGCTCTTTGCTCATGTCTCTTCCCAATGACAACACATCCAGAGTGCAGCCCTCCCCCTCTCCTGCATTGAAGTGTCAGTCTGGATTATGTACTGAAGTCTCTGGAGTGGCTGCACTTGCAGTAAATAATGTCGACATTGTCTGTGAGTAGTACCATTTTAGATTACATTACTCAGCCAGAATGACTGGTAGCAATGGTTGCTATGGCAAAGAGAAAGCAAAGGAAAAGAAAATCTGGATATGAATAGAAAGATTTTCTTACAAGATAACACAGTGAAATTCCAGCCTGTACTGGGTCTGCAAAATGAATTACTGTAAATGGTCCCAACACTCTGATCTGTGCAGAGGGATTCCAGCCATCCAGGGGGGATTGCTGTCCAGTGTTCATAAGTGCTGATAGGATAAATTTGGCAAGGGTCCTCTCTTCTTCACCCAATCCCAGTTAAATAATGCACCAGTGCTCACAGGTGAAACATGGCCCTTTTGTCAAGTTACTGGGGAGCAACTGACATCCATCAAACGCTCGACCATGGAAGGCAAAACCTTCACTCGAGGAGGCAAGAAATTTGGAAACAAAATAAAAGCATTTTGCAACAGTTTTGATATTTGTGCTTAAGGAGAGGGGACATCCCGAGATGCTTCACTGATCGGTCATTTGAAAATAATTGGATGTCAAAACAAAGAAGGAGACGTTAGAGAGGATATCCAACAATTTGACCCAAGCACCCTGATGCACTTTCCTCTTGCACACCGTCAATCCCACCCCACACCCTCAGCCACATTCACCTTCAAACCCACAAACACCTGCATATTCAATCTCCGATATTGTCTAACTCCACCCAATAACACCGACCCCAACCCCAACAACCTTGTCCTCCCCATACCATCAACTCCGTCCTCACGTTGCCAAACCCACAACTATATCTTTCCAATACCTTCATGTTTGCAACCTTGACCCTGCATGGCCCCACCACCCCATGCCCTCTGCCCTCCCCATGCCCTCTGTCTTCAACACCCTCCATCCCAGCACAGTTCCCACCCTACCTCCACCCCTCTCAGGCCCCCCCATCTCCCTGCCCACCCTCATCCTGAACACTCCCTTGACTCCCACACATCCTCGTCCTTGATAATTAACCCTTCTTCATAGTCTCACCCTTCCATTCTGTCACCCTCCACATCCTTCTACTCCCACCAAACTCTTGATTCCTTCCACAGTTTTGGTGCCCTCACTGCCCTCCTCAGGCTTACCCTCCAGACGCTCACCACATCCTCATCCTCTCAAGTCTATCATAACACTCACACAATAACCCTAAGCTCTGCAGCTGCGCGATGTGAGTAGCCATTCTGATGTCTTTGATGATGTAGCTCAGTGGCATTTCCAATCTCGCTCTATTGGAAATGTCTGAGATTGTTTACAGCTTCCTCAATTGTTTTTATTGTTGCTGGCTCATAGATTTCAGATTCCTTTTCCTCAGCAAGACAATAATACATTTTTAACTCCTAATATTGACTAACTCATTATAAATTATGGCCCTTTAAATAAGCTACTTGGGACAAATGTTTTGAATGATCAGTACCCCACTGTTAAATAAATATGAAAAGTTTAACTGAACATAGAACAAAAACAAAATGTCAATATGAAAATCTTAAATCCATTACTGGAGAGGCGGCAACATTGATTTTGTTGAAAGACCATTTTGTTATGTTGTAGAATGTCTGGGCGACACATCGACTAGACACGGGTTGAGTGATAATGTGG
This sequence comes from Carcharhinus amblyrhynchos, assembly GCF_965287045.1. Taxonomy (NCBI): domain Eukaryota; kingdom Metazoa; phylum Chordata; class Chondrichthyes; order Carcharhiniformes; family Carcharhinidae; genus Carcharhinus; species Carcharhinus amblyrhynchos. The sequence continues at coordinate 57,280,300 of NC_137333.1, forward strand.
CTTAATTCATCGTTTTATTGATTTTGTGCTACGTTCCAGTTTCCTTTTTACCTTATAATTTTCTAATTTAGCAGATTATTTTGTTCTTGTTTAGTAAACAGTGTTGAACCTCCAAATTATTTTTGAGTTGTGTTGTTTAAAGGAGTAGTCACCAGGATAGACCCTTTTTAAGTAATAGAATCTGAATAAGACATTATTAGCAATTTGCTCTTCATCTGACCATTGTTAAAATATGAGCAAGGTTCAAGCCGATACCATTAACAGCATAGGTTGGGGCAGACATGAACCCTAATAGTGTGAGGAAGGATATAAATCATAACATCTGGCCACTCTGCTCCAGATTACCCTCCAGGAAGGTGTCCCTGACATTAATGTCAACATCTGCACATAAACATTTTCCCCCAAAAAAGTTAGAAGGTATGAACAAACAAGTTAAAATTCCAGGGCCACCATTTTCAATGAAAGATAATTTACAAAACATTTTCCTTCTCTTTGCAAGCATGGTGTAAATTGGTTCGCTATCCATCATTTCATCACTTCCTCATGAGGAAAGAAAAGCCAATTTTCTGTTTAAAAAAAAAGACAAACATTTAACCAAGACCTTTTCCTTGTGAAGTCATTTCCATTCAAAAAAAATCAACCAGAATATTAGAAACTAGAAATGGAATTCTGTTCAGTTTTGCAGAGGAAGTTCATCACACTCGAAATAAAGGGCTAAAGAAATACAGGGGGAGCAGTTTAGACTTGACTAATAACACTAGCAGCTTGTATTTATGTAATGTCTTTAACAGGATAAAACATCCTGAGTTGCTTCATAGGGGCAGTATGTGAGACTGAGCCACATGAGCTGATACTGAATCTGATTTCATTCTGTCTCTCGCGACACAAGTGGGTATGAAGGCTGGCAGATCCCACATGCACAATTTCCAACCACTGGGCATATTGACTGGCATGAGAAACAAGGTAGGTCTCGACCTCATGCACACAGTGACTGACATCAGGAGTGCCATTGCTCACACAGCAGGTTGAACCACATTGAGAATTCCAGAGAGTCAGCTGGGCTTCGGAAGCTTGCACGAACTAAATCAACACAGCGGGACGCTTCACATGAGATCTTTCAGCTTTAAAGTAAGGATAATTCTGCATCCGCTCAATTGGAAGATCCTTCAGGAAGTTCCTGAATCTGCACCAGGGAGTGGGGAGGAGGCAGTGGCGTATCCATGAGTGCAGAGCCTGAGAACCACAGAACATGCAACCAAGTCCTTTCAACCTGACTTCACTCTGTCTTCCAAGAAGTTGCTACTGGACATGGGTGCAGCCTCTTCACACCTTCACAAGCACAGCAGTATCAACAGCCTTGAGTGCCATAAAGAAGAGTTCCCATGGAAGAAGAACCACAGCCTCAACAGTCAGCATCTAAAGACCAGGGAATACCCAGAGCGATAACTATACTGCAACAGGCTAACCGCCCCGGAGATGTGGAGCGTTAGTGCAGGAGACTTTGCCTTTCCAGGGAGATAGGAACCAATCTCTGGAACCCTCTTTAATGATGACCTGGCCCTTAGATCCATCCAGCGTCCTGTCCTGCCAGTTGCACTGAAGCCTCGGGTTACTTTCAGGGCCTTGCTCTTGACTGGTGTGGAATGTCCCCCATCAGCTGCTCCATTATGCATCAGATGCTCTCTTTATAAGGTTGGTTAACTCCATCGGCTTCATAATGGATGCAGCCTCAAAAACACAAAGGGTTACTGCATTTGTTTCCATGGCCTGATTCTCCCTAGGTACAAGACTTGTGGAAAGCATTGAGGGAGATTTAAAAATAAGAATAAGAATTTTAAAATAAACAGTAGCTCCAAAGGAAAGTTCTTAGTGGAAGATGGGACATAAATTCAGTTGTAACATTTTAGTAAATTGGATGTGGACTTGAAAAACAAAGATTTGGGGTGGTAAAAAGGAAAAGCAAGGGAAAGCGATTAATTGGATAGCTCCTTGAAAGAAGTAGCAGAGGTATGATGGGACAATTGGCCTTCCTCTGCTGTGAGATTCTAAACATCTGATTCCAACCATAGCACCATCCCTAAGCCCAGTAGACAACTTGATGTAACTTCTGGCAACAGTGTCTGGCTCCCCACGGAAGTATCATCTGATATGTATTTTGCAAGGCCGTGCTGCAGAGCTGTATTTGTACCTCACAATAGCACATTCAAATAGCAGTTGATCCAAGAAAGAATGAGGGATCTGAAACAATAGCTGGAAATTTCCAGTGTGACGCCCCGCTGCCGCTGCTAGTGAGGATGGCGAATTTGACACTTAGCCAAATCTTTATTTGCTGCATCGGGACTCGAAAATCCCGCTAATTCTGCCCGTACTATGGTTCCCTTTAAAAGCTTCAGAGTTGTCTGGACCCCCTGCAATGGGATGACTCAATTCTGCTTCAGAACTCCAAGGGTCCACAGGCTGGGCAGAACAGTATCAATATGACTCGGGAACTCAGATCTAATATTTCAATAAATCTGGAATTTGAAGGGTTACTGCAAAGCCTGATGAGTGTCATAATAACCTGCAATCTTTAAACGTTGAGAGGCATGGGCAGCACGGTGATATGGTGGTTAGCACTGTTGCCTCACAGTGCCAGGGATCTGGGTTCAATTCCTAGCTTGGGTTACTGTCTGTGCGGAGTCTGCACGTTCTACCCGTGTCTGTGTAGGTTTCCTCTGGGTGCTTTGGTTTCCTCACACAGTCCAAAAGCTGTGCTGATTAGGTGCAATGGCCATGCTAAATTCTCCCTCAGTGTACCTGAACAGGCGCCGGAGTGTGATGACTAGGGGATTTTCACAGTAACTTCATTGCAGTGTTAATGTAAACCTACTTGTGACACTAATAAATAAACTTCTTTAAAAGCTTTATGATCATTTCCCCAGTATATCAGGTGTCAAAAAGCAAGAAGATGGTTTCTGACTGTGTTCATCTTCCTTACCCACATCAGAAGCAAACGAAAATTAGAGTTTTCTAGCATAAAGCATTTTCTCTTAAATAGCATTTTAGCTTCAACAGAACAGGAGAACAAATGATGGAGATTTTCTCTTGCAAACTGAAACCCCGTGTGTTGAATATCAGGAGGACATTGCTATGAAATCCCTATTCTTTAATAAAAAATAATATTCTCCTACAAAGTTACTGAAGAAATGATAGCCAAACAAAACCCGACCCTTTGGCCAGAATTTCCTGTCCATAAGGTTCTGTAGGGTAATCAATGAAAGGAGTTTTTTATTAGCAACCACTGCTGAATGTCCACAACCTCCAATTTTCAGCATCAGTGGGGCAAATAGTTTACAATGGAGGTCAAAACACCAAAAGCATGAAAGTAAACTATTCATTTTCTAGTTTCTTCTGCTATGACAAAAATATATTTGCATAACAAATGCAGATGTTCAAATTTATTCATAACCCAGCAAATGGGCCATTTAATTTAGTATTCAGCCTATTGTCCAGGGATTTCCAAGCGATGGTTCTTAATTCACTTAAAGCATGTTATCTCTCTTTACCTCATGTTAAAGTGTTTTTTTTGTGAGGGGGAAAATCAATTACACAAGATGCACAGCTGCTCAATGAAACTTTTGGGAAGTGATTGTGGATTCCTCCAGGCTTTTCCCTGACAGGCTCTGATCACAACTCTTTAACATATTCAGTAATTACCAGCTTGATGCTGAACTTGGTTGATGGTTGATAGTTGCTTCCACCTTCCCTCTGCTTAGAGACTTGATTCTGTGACAAAAAAACGAGGCTTTTGGGAGAGATCTCAAAGTAAAGCTGTAGCACTGAGTTTATGAATTGCTGATTTATCAATTGCAATGACATTAGTCAGCTAATCGAATGGATAATTAGCGCATGTTTCAAGATAGCATATTTTCTATGATTCAAACAAATCGGAACGCATCCCCCCCACTCCCATTCTATTGCCCATTCATACCATTATGTACTTGGAAAAGGCCGGGTCCTCCATCTATACAGTGTTATCTGCCACCGAAAGTCGTCACATTTTTTAAAATGCTGGATTCTCTTCAAGAGAATTCTGAAGTGTGTGTAGCGTATCACCTGGATGTTATACATCACAGTGTCGGCTTTATACTCTTACACGCCCATGCTTAAACTAGAGCATGTATTTTGACTTTTAATTCTAAATCTTGAGATAGTAAATCCTATGCCATAATTCAAGTTACCTGTAAGTATCCAGGATAAAGTGGCTGCAGGTGTATTAAGAATTTGAATAGTGGAATAAGATAGGACAAACTAAAAATATTGGAGATGGGAATTCTTGGAGTTGACATTCCAGTTGCTGTGTTAGGATCTGCCAGGGAATATGTGAAGTTAGAAAGAGGTTACCATTTATTAATTCTGCCATTTGCGATCTCTGCCATTCTGGGCACCTCATTTATGTGCAGAATTTCTGGGCCCTGCAATATTCAGGAATGGAGACAGACTGGACCCAAAAATGCCCCTGTGTCAGTTTCCCAACCCTGTTCTTGGTGCTGGCGTCTTGGCCCAGCAGTATTACCCACTCCCACAAAGTGGGTTCATTAAGAGCCTTGGTAAGATGACCAGGATTTTCCAGTTAGCCTCCAGTTTTCAGACACAACAGATAGCAGTAGGCCAGGGGGCCAGTGCTGCAGGGTACCTTCCAGATTTGCCCAGTCTTCCTCGGTGCAGGAAAAGCCAAAAACTGACCGAAAATGGGATTTCACCAAGTATATCACCAATTTTATATTGATTCCCTCAATTTTCTTTGTAACTGACGATGATTTGGATCTCAAGTCCCTGGTTGAATAATTGAGCACTCTTTTCTGCCCAAATTGCATCTGCAAAAGAAAATTGCAGCTTCAGTTTCAGAGAGTTTTCTTGTTATTGTCTGTTAGAAGAAGAAAAAATAATTTTGCATTTATGTAATATCTACCATGAACTCGAGATATCTCAGTCTGACTTAAAACCAATGGTGTACTTTTTCTGAAATGCTGAGGTTGCTCCCCACCAACAGCAATGATATCATGACCTGTTAATCTATATTTGTGATCTGATTTGATTTATTTGGAATACAGTGAAAAATAATGTTTCTTGCATGCTCGACATGCAAAATATACTGTTCATATCAGGATCAGGATATTGAATTCGATGGTCAGCCATGATCAGAATGAATGGTGGAGCAGGCTCAAATGGCCGAATGGCCCAATCCTGCTTCTAGTTTCTATGTTTCTATATTTACATGGGGAAAGAGAAAGGGATAGGCTGCAGAATTTAGTGTTACAGTTACAGGAAGGGATGTTGAGGGATAATTATTATCATGACATTGAGGAGAGCCTTTCTGCTATTCTTCAAATAGTATCCTGTACCTTTTATGATCACCTGAGATTGGCCTTGGTTTAATAATTCCTCTGGAGGACAGCACCTCTGACAATGCAGCACTTCCTCAGCACCGCACTGAAGTGTCAGCAATGTGGCTTTACGCTAGGCAGGTTTCCTTCCTTTGGGAGTGAAGTCAGTGACTGCAATCCATAATTTATTAAACACCGAGGTCTAGCTTCTTTAAAAAAAATCATCCACTCTCAGCTCTTCACTGTTCATATTGTACAAGTGTTTGAACTGTTCAGTTGATGTTTAAACACTAACCAATTTATGTGAAGCAGGATTATTTTCTTTTAGCAATCTCGTTCTGATTACAATTTTATTTACAACAAAGAGCTAACTACTCGGGATCTTTGCTCACAGCACTTGTCTTCTTTTATGAATCTATGAATGTTTTAGTTTTGAGCTTGAAAGCTGATATGAAAACACAGGCTTCTTATCTGATATTTGTGTGGGAAATGGGGTGTTCCTCAAAATTCATTCTAATTCCCTCACTATTTGAAAACATATTATGCAACTCAAATGCATTTTCCTCCAATAAATACAGTGAACTATTGACCTGTTTAGTCTCTAAAGCTCTTTTTGTTGTTGTCTATAAATCAAGGGGTTTTCTTCCTTTTTAAGAACATAAGAACATAAGAAATAGGAGCAGGAGTAGGCCATCTAGCCCTTCGAGCCTGCCCCGCCATTCAATAAGATCATGGCTGATCTGAAGTGGCTCAGTTCCACTTTCCCGCCCTCTCCCCATAACCCTTAATCCCCTCTCCTATCAAGAACCCATCAACCCGCTTCTTAAAAATATTTAGCGAGGCAGCCTCCACCACTTCAACGGGCAGAGAATTCCAGAGATTCACCACCCTTTGAGTGAAGAAGTTCCTCCTCAACTCCGTTCTAAACCGCCTCCCCTTTATCTTGAGGCTGTGCCCCCTAGTCCTACTGTCTTTTTTGAGCGGGAAGAGTCTCTCCACCTTTATCCTATCCATCCCATTCATCATCTTATACGTCTCAATGAGATCTCCCCTCATTCTTCTAAACTCTAACGAGTACAAGCCTAGTTTATTCAGCCTCTCCTCATAGCTCAATCCCCTCAACTCCGGTATCAGCCTAGTAAACCTCCTCTGCACTCCCTCTTTTTCGACACATTTCTTTTGAAAATTCCTCTCCTTTCTAAATGGCCATGGAACATTAGGCTTTCCATTCCTATGCCAGGTTCTACAGTCATGTCAAGATTTGTATTCCGTCCGAACAACAAATCTAAGGAGATTGTAGCATTGGCTTTACTGAATTATTCGCTTCATTCTTTGAGCTTAAGGAGCTAGAAATTTATCTGCCCCAATTTGAGAGCACAGGGACCATGCTTCATGACGTGTCTGTGCCCATGCGGCTCAAGGTGGGGTAAGTTGCAAAATTGGGCCACCCACTTCATTTTTGTACCTCCAGTGTCGGTCCCCTCACCATTGCAAATCTGACATTCAACCAGCAGGTGGGGACAGCAACACTGCTTCCCAATCACATGGTGCAGGCAGATTACTTTTTCTTAAAGGCATGTTACCTCTTAAAGACAAGTTGGGGGGAAAGAAACTTGGCAAAATGGAAAATCCTGAAAAATGAACACTAAAAAGATGCAGGCTGACTGCTGTAACACAGGAGACATCAATGCTGCAGATGGACAGGAGAGAGGAAATGGTTCCCCTCAAGGACAATTCTCAGAATGAAGCTGGAGTAATGGCCTCGAGTCTGGAGTCTGCATTGAAGAGGTTGGTAGCAGTATCACAATAGTGACTTCATGGGGATGGGCAACGCCAGTGAATGCACTCTCACAAAACACCTCCTACACACCACAGCATCAACCTCTCACACTGCTTGATTCATCACACCCACCTCACAACCAGCAGTAGTCCCTGGCACTCAGGACTCAACAACTAACATCCAGGCACTCCTCACGCTCACACACGTACCAGGCTTAGACTCAACTCTTGTTGCCACCATGTGCTTCCGGCTATTCAGGTACGGCAGGCACATGATGCAAACATAAAATTACACAACCACTGACATTCTGCGCCCTCACTTGCAGCACAACACTTAGAGAAGTGGGTAGCACAAAACTGACAGGAGACAAGGACTCCTGTATCTCCTGAACCCTACAAAGAAGATGGTTCTCAGCATCAAGGAGCTGACAGTGACAGGGCCCACAGCACCCCAGTCAGTCCCTGGGAATGCTGCAGATAGTGACATGCCTGCTTTATGTCCTCTGCCAACTCCCAGCACATCCTCAACCTGTTATCTGGCATATTATGGGCAAGCTGCAAATGATATAAACAATGGACGACTTGCTTCCCATCCCATCCCTTCCCTCACACCAAGTCCTTCCTCCTCAGTTATGCTGTTTTCAGACACCCAGGAACTGCTGCCTGCCCAGTCACAATAGCCCAAGCAAGCGGAGAGAGAGAGAGAGTGTGATAGGACAGCGCTGATGAAGAGGCCCCTTCACAAGTTCTGACACTGTCAGCATTCAGCTCAGAATTGACACTGCACATATCTTGAAGGTTAATATAGAGTTGAGATGAGCTATCCGAGTACATGGAAGCTGCAGACCAGCTGGGGTAAAGAGTGGATCATTTGCCAGCTCCAGAGAGGGTAAAGTCAGAGATGACTCAGAAGAGGAGCTTACTGAACAGCATTCAAGAGCACAGTGCGTGGGCATGCGCTATGAGATACCAATTGATTTGACTGGCCTGTCAGATAGTCCCCGTCATTGTTAAGGAGCATATGAGCGTACGATCCTTTGTGTCAGAGGGCTTGAGAAAGTTTTTGCCCTTTTGCAGCTATTGCTCCATTCTCTGTCATTCTGCAGATCTACAGACAATGCCACTGATGCCTTCATACCTGTAGTAACCTTTATTTGAACAGGTCATCAACTCCTTTGCCTTCCATGTCAGATTTGCTCAATGACACACAGTTTGGGTTCTACCAGAATCACTCAGCTCTTGACCTCATTGCAACATTGTTTCAAACATGGACAAAAGACCTGAACTCCAGGGTGAGATGAGAGTGACTGCCTCTGAGATCAACGTCACAAACAGTGCAATTTTCTGCCAAATGCATCAAAACACCTCCGAAAAACACTCGAGAGTACGTTCAGACACTTTGCAATGGAACAAAAAATCAATAGATTTTACTTTAATAAAATGTTCAATGTCTTTCACAGGATTATAAAGTAAAAGATGGCACTGGTCCACATAGGCAGAGAACTAAAAGTTTAGTCAAAGAGGCAGGTTTTAAGAAGTGTGTAGAGGAGGAAAGTCAGTGGGGGGGGGTTGGCAGGGGTGGGGGGGGGGGGTGGAATTCCAGAGCCTGGGTTTAGGTTTTTGAAGGCATACCACCAGTAGTAGCGCAATTAAATTTGGGAATTCTCAAAATGTTCGAATTAGAGGAGTGCAGATATCTGAGGGCACTGGGGCTGATGAAGATTACAGAGATATAGAGGGGCAAGGCCATGGAAAGATTTGAAACAAGGATTAGAATTTTCAAAACTAGATGTTGCTTAACTGGGGCGAGTGAATGAGCTCAGCAGTACTTGGAAAATGAGCCTTGGTGTGAGTTAAGAGGTAGAGTCTACAGGATCTTATGCTTACAGAGGGTCGAACTGGGCGTCTTCTGGTTATATATGTGAAAACTGATGCTGCTTTCAAATGATTTGCCGAGGGGAAAAATGTAGATGATAAATAAGAGAGGCCAAGGATCAAACCTTGGGGGACACCAGTGGTAACAGTGTGAGAGCAAAAAGAGAACCAGTGGAGGTGATTATCTTACTATTATTTGGTAGATGTTATGTTGTGGCTCTGATGGAATCATCAAGAGATTTCAGTCTTTGTTGGGAGGTATTTATTGGTAAAGAGAAACTTAGGTTTGCAGCTCTAGGCTACCCTGGAGCAGAGCTCCAGTCCTTATATTAGATAGCTGCTAGAAGATGCTCTTTGAGAGAGAACTTCACCTTTTGGGGTGATCACTTACTCTTGGTTCCCCATTAGTTCCTCAAATCAGATCACTGTCTTCTGCTGTGCTGCCTTAAAGAAACAGATGCCACATACACAACAGATAAGAAGGGAGTTGGGTCCTGTGCAGTCCCATATTGCTAGATAACTGTGGAAAGGCATTGGAAGGAGATGGTGTTTTCAGCGACACTGATGGCTGAAGACAGATATTGAAAGAAAGCAAGTGGTGTCCAATTTGCAGCTTGTAAGTCAGCAGTGATTGTGGGACAAGGGATGCAGACTGTGAGAGAAAGGATTAGATAAGAGGTTTCCATCATCTCAAATGGTTTCAGCCCTTTACTTGCCATGACCTCAGTCATGGCTATTGAACTGAAGGTAACCACCATTTCCTCCTTCAGGATGCAGCTGTATCTGGCCACTGTGGTTTAGGGGGTGCTGCCTCTGGTTATGTGCCATGTATCCTGCACAAGAGGGGAAAGTGTGTCGATGAGTACAGTGAAATGTGTTTGGGTGACATGACTGTCATGGTTGAATAGCTTCAAACTGTAAGATATGGGTGTGAGACTTGCAACATTGCTAACTGTTTACGGATGAGGTGAAGCTATGAATGCTTGGCATGAACCATGACAGAGATTGTTGGCAGATGAATGATTTAAGTGTGATGCATTGAGCAGTGTGCGAGCCTTATGGTGCTGTGGTGGAAAATGACTTCGGAGATGTATTTACTGATCTTGTTAGGTCATTGAACTGTTTGTGACACTGCTTCTTGGTCCTCAGGGCTAGACTCCTGACATTGACTGCCATGGCTATCTAGTCCCACTGCATTGGCAAAGGTTACCTGGAGGGCCTCCAGCCCTGTCAATAGCTGGCGTTTCTCCTCTTCTCCACCTCCTGAATTAAAGTCCCCAATGCAGTGCAGGAAAATCTGGAGCCCATTCTCTGCCATTCACCTATCTCTTCCAGGTCAGAATCAGATGCAGAATGACTTCCAGCACCTGCAGCAGTCAGAAGGCACCTCCCCTTTAAGAAGTTCTGGTTGACTTTTATTTGTATAAGCTACCTTTAAGTTGTGCCAGCCATTCACAATTTGACACGCTTGCTCAGGTGTGCAGTCACACAATGCATTTAGTACCATTGCAAGCTGCAATCATTTAAACGAGCAGGGACAACACATTTTGTGTGCTGTCTGCACTGGAAGCAACAGCACAAAGTAATCCTGCAGCACCATCTCCATCACCATTTTCAAGCCTTGCCAAGTTTGTACTGTTTACTTTTCCTCTGTGAAGCACCTTAGGATATTTTTCCATCTAATGGTACAATGGAAACAGAGAGACTAATGAGCTACTTGTTCATCATTATGACTACCAGGTTTTTTTTTAGTTGAGGTTGGGGAGATGTGGATTGCATTGGGACAAGATTTCAAAGCCATGCTGTTGATTACTGCAGTGTGATGAGCACCATTCATTGTGTGGGGGGAGATGTTCAATGGAAAACTGAAAATAAAATGATTGAGACGGGACTGCTTAATTATGTTTCCTCGTGGCAAGCAGTTCAAAACAGTTTAAGGAGCGGAATGATGCTTTACAGAGAAACGGATTTAGTCTGTATTCCTTGCGTATTCTGACACAATAGATATTTGAAGAAAAGCAGCACACGATGAAACATTGTATTTGTGGAACTGTTATTTTTAATGTAGAATTGAGAACATTTTAGTCGCAGTTTAATCTGTTCCATCGAATAACTAAGCCACGAAGATTTGCAGTACATAACGAAGCCACCTGGTCCATTATCTTTGTACTGGCTCTTTGCTCGATCAATCAAAAACACATCCCAGTATTCTGCTGTCACCCCATAGCCCTTTATCTTGCTCTGCTTCAGTTATTTTTCTGCTTTTCCTCTAAAGTATGCAATGGTCTCAATCTCAACCATTCCCTGTGGCAAAGCAGCCCATCCTCCAGTAATCCTCTGTCTTAAGAAATTCCTCCTAACCTTTCTCTGTATTCTCAGTTATCATTTTAAACAGGAATATGTGGAGATTATCAAGTAGTTTCAATGCATGTAGCCTGCCATTGCAAAATATAATCTTTTTAGGAATGAATGAATTAAATGTTATCTTAAGTTGTCTCTTCACCTTATTGTTTAGTAGAGCAAATTAATGATTCACGTCAAGTCTCATTTCAACATGTTCACTTGGTCTGGCTTCAGACAGACTGAAGACACATGAGTATCCAGCACCGTCTATACGGAATGCTGTTGTTCTGCCCTTCCTTACACTGCCTTATAATTAGATATGGAACATTGTGAATTAACTACCATAAAAATAAGATGCTTCAACCCCTTAAGGGAACAACTGACACTGCTAAACCCGAGCAGGTATCTAAGGCAGACCTGAGTTTGTAACAACTTTTGATATGTTCAGTCTTGTACATATAAGACTAAGATATGAACATGGCTTAGATATGCTGTAATAAACAAAGTCATGTTTGCTGCGTAAGTTCATATTTTCAAATGCTTATTATTTCTTTCAATCATTACGTACCCGGAATAGAGTCCTACCAAAAGCTTTTTTTGTCACTTAACTGATTAAAAAAAAGATACATAGCTCATTAACGACAGAATTGAAGATTAAATGTATAAGTAGAGACTTGGATAATCAAATATTCTGAGGAGCACAATCCATTGGAGACCTTGGGGATGTCATCTGTGGAGTGTAACCATTCATGGTTGAATAACGTAGATTATAATGTTTGGTTGATATCTTGGAATTTATGCTTGATTACATTTGGAGGTCAAAGAGAAATGTCATAGCTTTTTTTCTTAGAAATGTTACCCGTCATAATTTACTTCCCTCGAGAGATCAAAGCAAACACAGTCTGTCCATAAATGTCTAAATTATACATAGTCTGCTTGAAAGAGCTGCTTCATTGGGCCAAACAGCATCTTCACGTCCTCTCCTTTTGTTCATTCTTATCAGTAAAAATGTTGGTATCTACATTTTTTAACTCTCCAGTAATCAATCGTGTTGGGAGAGGAGGAGGAAAATTGGTTCTACTTGGTGACAACATTAATCACAGAATAACCAGAGAAAATTGAGGCATTGACTTGGAGACCAAATAGAATAATAAGAATTAAAATGTACTCTTTTCATATGTGGGCTTTTAAGAAGAGGATATCATTACACCTTGGTAAATCAGTTTAAGGGCTATGGCTTTCATTGAAGATGGACATTCTTTATTTGAATCAATTTATGTACTTGACAATATAGACATTATACTTCCAATTCACCAGTTGTAGTGGTGGGAAGCATCTTATTATATCAATCAGGGTACGTTGATAAGAAATTTGGTTCTGTGATGTCACCATTGCTGAGACCCTAAAGTCCGAACATGGTGTGCACAGCGTTAATGCGGGCGTGCTGTATGTGCACTGAAGCTCTCGACACTAGCAGATTGTGGCAGCAAACAGCTGTTCTGACTGATTTGATGCACATCTTTGAGACTTGGACCATGCAGATTCATTCAACGCCTGTGCAAGTAACTCAGAACTGAACTTGCACAAGGATCCCTCCTCCATCACCACTCTACTTTCATTATTTAAATGAACGAGCACCCAGCTGGCTGATCCTTTTGATTTAATTCTGCAATTTGTGGAAGTACTGTTGAATATTTCTCTATTTGTTAAGATGTAGTGGTGGTTTGCAACAATAGACAGTGCATTTTCCAAGCAAGGAGAGAGAGGATTTGGTGGCCTGTCCACACAAAGGCTGCAACAGGTGTGGGGTTATATTTGCATTGCCTCTGTGTCTGCAACATGACAGACAAATACAAAGGAGGCTTGAGGAAGGAGAAGTTCCACACAGGAGGGGGAGATGGGCTTTCCACAGAAGGCCTTCCTCACCACAGCTTTTTAAAAGTACTGCCTTAGTGCCAGGTTTGTGAGGGCCTTTGTCCATCCTCCTGCTCCTATATAATGCTACCCATGTGGCTGCTGATTTTCAATGGGTGAGAGTGAAGGTGGCCTTGCAGGATGACGGCAGGCTCCGAGGATCTGGTTTTGGACTGGATGGATGACAGCAGTCTGCCCTGGCTGGCTGAGAGGCAAAAGCAAGTGTACTGGCAGAACGACATTGGTAGGAGCATAAATCGATTTATAGAAGTGTAGAATGATTACAGCACACAGAAGGAGGCCATTCATCCTGTCATATCTGTGCTGGTCCTTTACAAGTGCAATTCACTGAGTACCAATCCATGCCTTCTTCCCATAGCTATGCAAATATTTTCTTCTCAGGTGATGAATTGTTCACTTTTAAAAGTCTCAATTGATCCTGACTCCACTGTACTCTGAGACAATGCATTCCAGATACTATCCACACGCTACTGAAAACCTTTTTCTTCCTGTTGCCGTTGCTTCTTTGACTAATTATTTTAAACCTGTGCGCTCCCATTCTCAATCCTTTCAGGAATTGAAATACTTTTCCCTGTCTACCCTGTCCAGTTTTTCAATACCTCTATCAAGTCTCCCCTCAACTTTCACTTCTCCAAGAAGAAGTCCCAACTTCTCTGATCTTTCTATGTAACTAAAGTTCCTCATCTCTGGGACCATTCTCAAGAATCTTTTCCGTACCCACTCGAATGCCTTCATATCCTTCCTAAAGTGTGCTACCCAAAACTGGATGCAGTATTCCAGCTGAGACTGAACCAGTGCCTTATACAGGTTTAATATGACTTCCTTATCTTACTGATAAAGCCCAGGATGCTTAATGCTTTATTAACCATGTTCTCAACCTGTCCTGCCACTTTGAATGATTTATGCATGCATGCACCCAGGTCCCTCTGCTCCTGCAGTCCTTTTAGAATTATACCCTTTATTTCACATTGTATCACTGTGTTCTTCCTGCAAAAGTGTATAATTTCATATTCCTCTGCATTAAATTTCATCTGCCAATCGTTCTCATTCCATCAATCCACAAAATTTTGAAGTTGTGCAGTATCCTCCTCGTACCTCTCAATACTTCCAGAGTTTGTATCATCCACACGTTTTGAAACTGTTCCCTATACACCAATGTCTAAGTCATACATAACACAGGTCCCTGGGGCAGTCCCTTTAAAACTTCCTTCATGGTTTGAAAAGCATTGAAAAACAACCATTCACCACTACTCTTTACTTCCTGTCACTCAGCTAATTTTGTACAAATTTACTTTTGTCCTTTTATTCCACGAGCTCTAACTTTGCTCAGAGGTCTGTGTGACATTGTATCAAATGCCTCTTCGAAGCCCCACGTACATCATGTCAATTCTTATCAACTCTCATCAAAAATCTCAAGGAAGTTAGTTTAATACATTTTATCCTTAATAAATCCATGCTGGCTTTCCTTAATTAACCTACATTTGTCCACTTCACTATTCATTTTAACCTGAGCTATCGTTTCTAAAAGCTTTGCTACCACTGAAGTCAGGCTGACCTGACATGTAGTTGCTAAGCGTATTTTTACACCCTTTTTGTGTAACATTTGCAATTCCCTATGGATTTGGATGTCCCTTAGACATCCCCTGTATCTAAGGAAGATTGGAAACTTCTGGCCAGTGCCACCTCAATTTCTACACTTCCTTCAGTGTCTTGAAGCATCTCAGCAGGTTTGGGTACCTTATCAACTTTAATTCAAAGCTGCCCATCTAATTCCAATATCAATTCTCTTCTCGCACCTAGTGGTGCACCAAGGCAGACTTTGTCTGTTTCCATATCTAGTTTTTCATAGCCAGTAGCTTGAGCTTGAGGGATGTCATTCCGCGTCAAACATAGCTGGTCAGGAGTCTCTCCTGCCCTTACCAAAATGGAGTGCCGCAGCAATTTCAAAGCCTGTCAGGTGACCTGGAGGAATGAAGATTAAAGTGACCTGGCCACTTCAGAATTTTCACAGCTGACCAGCAGAAGTGTAAATATTGATCACAGGGCTGCCTGAAATCACCTTAAAAAGTCTGACAACACCTGGTTTTAGTCCAACCGATTTATTTGATAGTAAACGCACAAGCTTTCGGGTTAGTCCCTTTGTCAGGTGAATGGAGAGTTCTGGCCTCAGACAGAGCATATAAAGCACAGACAGTTTAGAGATTACTGATTAGAATGCGAATCTTTACACCTAACCTGCTGTTCGAGTCTTGAAGTGGCCGATAATGTGAGTGGAAGGAGCACTGATCACAGGTTAAAGAGATATGTATTGTCTCCAGACAGCACAGTGAGTGCGGTTTTGCAAACCCAGGCAAGTGTTGGGGGTTACAGATAGTGCGACATGAACCCAAGATCCTTGTTGAGACCGTCCTCATGTGTGTGGAACTTGGCTATCAATCTCTGCTCAGCGACTCTGCACTGTCGTGTGTTGTGAAGGCCGCCTTGGAGAATGCTTACCCGAAGGTCAGAGGCTGAATGCCCGTGACTTGTCCCAAAGCATGGTACATTGGGGAGACCATGCAGACGCTACGACAACGGATGAATGAACATCGCTCGACAATCACCAGGCAAGACTGTTCCCTTCCTGTTGGCGAACACTTCAGTGGTCACGGGCATTCAGCCTCTGACCTTCGGGTAAGCATTCTCCAAGGCGGCCTTCACAACACACGACAGCGCAGGGTCGCTGAGCAGAGACTGATAGCCAAGTTCCACACACATGAGGACGGTCTCAACAAGGATCTTGGGTTCATGTTGCACTATCTGTAACCCCCAACACTTGCCTGGGTTTGCAAAACCGCACTCACTGTGCTGTCTGGAGACAATACATATCTCTTTAACCTGTGATCAGTGCTCCTTCCACTCACATTGTCGGCCACTTCAGGTCTTGAACAGCAGGTTAGGTGTAAAGATTCGCATTCTAATCAGTAATCTCTAAACTGTCTGTGCTTTATATGCTCTGTCTGAGGCCAGAACTCTCCATTCACCTGATGAAGGGACTAACCTGAAAGCTTGTGCATTTACTATCAAATAAATCGGTTGGACTAAAACCAGGTGTTGTCAGACTTTTTACTGTGTTTACCCCAGTCCAACGCCGGCATATCCACATCATGAAATCACCTTGCCAGGTGTGATCTTCAGATCTGCCAGTGAGAGGTTAGTACCCATGCCCGCAGGACCCCTGAGGGACTCTTCCTCTAAAGCCTGGCAGCAGCAGAGGGGAAAATGACTGCTGGACTGACGTCCTCAATCCCCCTCGGAGCCCAGTGCACCAGGCCAGGGTGTCAGTGTCAGTGTGCCGGGGGCACTGCATCGTGGGCACTGCCAAGGCATATGTACTGAAGGGGGAACTAAGCATGATGAGGAAGGAACTTTGAATGGATTGTCTGAGGGGGAAGGGGAGTCTGAAGGGTGTTTGGAGGTGGGGAGGGCAGGGAGATGAATCCCGCCTGACAGACATTGGCAACTCTAGCAGGAAACGCTCCTGTTTTCTCCCCAGTGTGGGCACTTAACCTCAAATCAGGAGAATTGAGCTCACAATTAATCATGGAATAGAATCCTGTAGTGCAGAAGGAGGCTATTTGGCCCATCGAGTTTGCATTGACCACAATCCCATCCATGCCCTATCCCCAAAATCCCCATGCATTTACCCTAGCTAGTCCCTGTCACACTAAGGAGCAATTTGGCTTGGCCAATTCACCTAACCTGCACATCTTTGGATTGTGGGAGGAAACCCACACAGACACATGGAGAATGTGCAAACTCCACACAGACAATGACCCAAGCTGGGAATCGAACCTGGGCCCTTGGCACTGTGAGACAGCACTGCTAACCATTGTGTCATCATGTCACCCTTGTTAATGTTTCGAGTCTTTAGACTCTTCATCAGAATAAGTAGAATCTGTCTTTGGTGGTCAAGATTGAATAAAGACATAGGAGACACAGTAAAACTGTCTGGAGTTTGTCCAGCAGTAGAAAAGAAGCCACTTTTGCAGCCACGGAAATGGCCAGCTAATTTGGTAAAGCTTGCTGGATTTGAGGGGAAACAGTCATCGTGACGGCTAGCCATTTGAAATGGGTTGAGGGGTTTCCAGTGAAACAAACAACAACCAGCAAAACTCCAAACATCTTGCAGAATTTGTTTGCTGCTGATGAGTTTCAAGAAGAAATTGTGTCTGAGAGCAGCCTTCAGTTTTGTTCAGAGGTTTTTATAAAATTCTAATGAAAATGAACGTGTAAAATACACTTGAGTTCCACCATATTATCCTGCTTTAAATTGAGCAGCAGAGCGCACAGTACAAATTGTTAAATGTGCTCTTGTTAAAGGAATGCTCGATACAAATTGAAGAAATGTGAATTGTCAATGAATCACAAACTGGCAACTTTTTTTGTTCATTTTTTGTAACACAATACTGGAGGCAGAACATCAGCTGAATTGTTTCTTAGAAGAAAGTCTATTGAGGTTTTCATTGCGAAAGCCAGATTTAGCACCATAAGTAGAAAAACACCAACCCAGGAAGAGTTTGCCATGATGGGGGAGAGTAACAAAAAGGCTGAAGTTGAATTAAAAGGTTTGGGTAAAGGATCAGCATCATAAGTGGTTGATGTTGGGAAGAGTTGTGAAAACATACGGTCCTTGTACATATTTAGTATTTAGTCAAGATCTTTGGGTGGCACGGTAGCACTGCTGCTTCACAGCGCCAAAGACCCGGGCTCGATTCCCAGCTTGGGCCACTGTCTGTGTGGAGTTTGCACGTTCTCCTATGTCTGCCGGGTTTCCTCTGGGTGCTCCGATTTCCTCCCACATTCTGATAGACGTGCTGACTAGGTGCACTGACCCAAAGAGGTGCCAGACTGTGGCAACTAGGGGAATTTCACAGTAACTTCATTGCAAGCCTTGTTGTGTCTAACAAATAAACTTTAACTTTGATCTTTGGTCGTGGAAAGGATGTGTTTGTATATAGGGATAATGGCCGTAGTTTTCCAGGCCTTCCCATTGACAGAATATTCCAGTCCTGCTGAAGGCGCCCCCCCCCAACCCCCCATTCTGGGTTCCCTGATGGCACAACCAGTGAGCAAATGGTCATTGACTTCGGTGAGTTCAGAAGATCTGCTGGCAGCCGATGGCCAGCTGCCTCCACTGACAGAAAACCTGCTTCAGGGGCTGGGAATCCGGCCCATGTTTTACTTTCAGAGGTTCACAAAGAAGAAGGGAGTTAAGGGGAATCAAATTAGTCTCAATGAATTGGGTAGTTGGGAATACAAGCAGAGTATGAATAGTTGCTCCACACATTGTGTCTGGAGCCAGTTCAGATCTGAGCCAGAGTCAGACAGACATGTCTGATGAAGTGGAAAATTTAATTGAAGGTCAAGAGAAGAATCTGTCATTTTTAGGAAAAAAGCCTCTCCTCAAAGCCAGGCCGAGGAAGATCAAGGCCTTTCCCCAAGTCTTGAAAGTTTGTGTCAGGAAATGGGGTATCTTAACAATAGAAAATCAATTGGATTTGTAAATAATTGAAAATCAAAGAAATATACGTTGTATTGAATTTGAGCATTGTAACTTTTTCACTGAAGAGGGATAAGTGTGAGGAGTAGTTTATTTGTGTATATATGCATATGAAGCAGAACTGAATGAAACCAGTTCAGTTTGCTACTTAAACTCAATGTAAAAAAGCAGTCTCTTTTTGACCTGCAGGATATCACAGTAGGTACTCGCTCATTCAAATCTAGAGGTTGTCAGCTCTTTAAAAATACAAGAGTTGGAGCATGTTGATACTTACTTGCAAAATAAAGTATTTGCAGGCCAATGGGGAAGAACAGGGGAGTGAAACTAAATAGACAGTTCTTTCAAAGAGCCAGCACAAGTAAAATTATTTGACACGGTGGGCAGGATTTTGTGGTGGAGATGGTCCGCCATTTGCTGGTCCTGTCAAAAGGTTTTCCCATGGTTCGTACCCTCTCCTACTGGGGAACCCATGGTGGGGATTGTCAGTGGAGAAAACGGAACATCCCGCTGGCAGGAAAGGCCAGAAAATTTTTGTCAGTGTGAGTGATGGAGAGAGGGTGATGGGGAGGTGGATTTCAACAATTTCCAGAATTGAGACAGCATTTTAACATAGAACATAGAACATTACAGCGCAGAACAGGCCCTTCGGCCCACGATGTTGCGCCGACCGGTTTTTTAAAAAAAACACTGACCCACTAATCTAAACCAATCCCTTTTCGTCCATAAACCTATCCACGGATCTCTTAAACGCCCCCAAACTAGGCGCATCTACAACTGCAGCAGGCAGGGCATTCCAATCCCTCACCACCCTCTGGGTAAAGAACTTACCCCTGACATCCGTCCTATAACTACCCCCCCTTAATTTAAAGTCATGCCCCCTCATGCTAGCTTTCTCCATCCGAGGAAAAAGGCTATCACTATCCACCCTATCTAAACCTCTAATCATCTTATATGTTTCAATAAGATCCCCTCTTAGCCTCCTTCTTTCCAGCGAAAACAACCCCAAATCCCTCAGTCTCTCCTCATAGGACCTCCCCTCCATACCAGGCAACATCCTGGTAAACCTCCTCTGCACCCTCTCCAAAGCCTCTACATCCTTCCTGTAATGTGGGGACCAGAACTGCACACAGTACTCCAAGTGCGGCCGCACCAGAGTTATGTACAGTTGCAACATGACGCTGCGACTCCTAAATTCAATCCCCCTACCAATAAACGCCAAGACACCGTATGCCTTCTTAACAACCTTATCTACTTGATTCCCAACTTTCAGGGATCTATGTACACATACACCTAGATCCCTCTGCTCCTCCACACTATTCAAAGTCCTCCCGTTAGCCCTATACTCAACACATCTGTTACTCCTACCGAAATGAATTACCTCACACTTCTCTGCATTAAACTCCATCCGCCACCTCGCAGCCCAGCTCTGCAACCTGTCTAAGTCACCCTGTAAACTATGACACCCTTCCTCACAATCTACCACACCTCCGACTTTGGTGTCATCAGCAAACTTACTAATCCACCCAACTATACCCTCATCCAGATCATTAATAAAAATTACAAACAGCAGTGGCCCCAAAACAGATCCCTGAGGCACACCACTCGTAACTGAACTCCATGACGAATATTCACCATCAACCACCACCCTCTGTCTCCTATCTGCTAGCCAATTCCTGATCCAAGTACCTAGATTACCCCCAATCCCATACATCTGCATTTTCTGCAGAAGCATACCATGGTGAACCTTATCAAACGCCTTACTAAAATCCATATATACCACGTCAACTGCCTTACCCCTATCCACCTCTTTGGTCACATTCTCAAAGAACTCAATAAGGTTAGTAAGGCACGACCTACCTGCTACAAAACCATGCTGACTGTCTCTAATCAATTCATTACTCTCCAAGTAACTATAAATCCTATCCCTAATAATTCTTTCTAAAACCTTGCCCACAACAGAAGTAAGACTCACCGGTCTATAATTCCCAGGGAAGTCTCTGTTCCCCTTCTTAAACAATGGGACAACATTCGCTGTCCTCCAATCTTCTGGTACTATACCAGAGACCAACGATGACCTGAAGATCAGAGCCAGAGGCTCTGCAATATTTTGGTGGAAGAAAATCAAGGAGAAACTCAAACGCTGTTTCATCCCTGACAGCTGCTTGCAAGCACTTTCCACACTCACCAGCAATTCGGGGTCAGCACCCTAATAGATTATTGCAGCTTCTCCTCTCAAGCACCAGAATTTTGAAGTCAATTGTAATGTTCCAAGCTCAGAATGACTAACTGAATATAGACTGTGAATGAAACCGCAGGCATTCTTGAGCTACAGGATCCAGTATTACACAGCATGCTGTATGTATCCACTGGAGTCCAAAAGAATTCTATAATCTTCCCGAAAATCTCAGAAAGATGCACATATTGATGTGTTTCTTTATGCTGCATGGCAATGTCCTCATCACACCCCAGGGGTTATCATTGCTGAAATCAACTGCAGTGCTTATGGAGCTGAATTTATGTTGCTATCCTTTCTTTCCCTCCTCTCCCTACAAAATATAGGGAACATAGTGAACGGGTAGAGATGGAAGGAATTTTCTCAGAGGTCAAAATTAATTTCATATGAGGAACTGCAAAATGATCAGAAATATGAATATCTTAATTTTTGAGACAGCATTCCAATCTCACGTATGAATTAAACTCGAGCCCTCTAGCGCACAAATTATGTAGACAGCACACTGTGATGGCTGCCTTGCTTAGTGAACTAAAACACCAGTCAAACACAAGGTCCCATTAAAATCTTCTTTGTAAATACACTGCAGATTCTAATTTCAAAATGTGCTTCCAATTAAGGTGAGTGCAATCACGTGAGCGAATTCAGGCGACACTAATTTTAATCACTTTAAATGGTTATCTTAGTGTTGTCCCTTTTCAAAATTTGCTGTTGTGACAATGAAATTAGACGTTTTATCTGCTATTTTCAGAATGATGTATTGGAGAAAGCGTTGAAACAGGCCAGTGGTCAGATCAGTTTCAGATTTAATGGAACATAGTGTGTATTATTTCTGCACTATAGCCACCGAGATGCTATCTCAATTCTGGAAATTGTTGAAGCCTGCCTCCCACCAACCCCTCCTCATCACTCACATTGGCTGAAATTTTCTGGTCATTCCAACCAGTGGGATCTTCCGGTCCCTCCACTGGCAATGGCAACGGGTTCCCCCGTGGCAGAGAGTACAAACAACAAAAAAGCCCTTTGACAGGACCATCCAATGGCAGGCCATCTCCACTGCCACAAAACTTGCCATTCGGATGGTGTCTATAATGAAGTTGGTGTCGTCTGGAGTCTATAACACTGAGTTGGTGTTATCTAGAATCTATAATGCTAGGCTGATGCCAACGAAAGTCAATAACATCAGGCTGGTGTCATCTGGAATATATAAAGCCAGGTTGGTGTCATCTAGAGTCTATAGAGTAGGTGTTGACTCATCTGTGATGTTCAATGAAACCTTGATTTGCAGATCCAATTGCAAACCTACGTATGAAGGAACTGTTGGGGGAGTAGGTGAAAACACTGGCTTAGCAATGTGCTTGCTTGTCCTGTAGCGACCTCGCTCTGTTGCTTCAAATGTTAAGGTTGCTTCATGACAGAGACTTCTCCCTGTGAATCTGTCCAGGGTTAATTCTGTTCCCACACAGTGGTGTCTAATTTACAGGATTTGAGATTGGTTTTCAGAATGTCTTTTCATCTAAGTTTAGGATGCCCTGTGGTGAGGGTACCCAAACCCAACAGTCAACAGAAATCAATCTTTCTTATGCGGGAATCTTCCCCACCTGAACCACATGGTTACCCCAGCAAAACTGAGCTTTAATTAGGCTTGTTCATGAAACCAGGTATGTAGCACTTGGTAAAACATTCGGTGTTAGAGGTTTTATTCTGCTACTTGACATTGTGGATAGATGTTAAGTATGTGATGAATATCTAGTTCATGTTAATAATTTGGAGGTAATGTTTAGTTTTTGGAAGATTAAAGTTTAATTGTGAAAAATAGGATAATTGCAGCTGAAACAACTTGGAGTCTATTGCACTTAAAAGTTTTGGGCCACTTTGACTTTCGAGGTTAATGGCTAGCTTGCTTAGCTGGAGAGCTGGAGACGTGATGTTGACATTGCTTGCAAAGAAGGGCAGTTCAGAGAGATGTGTTCTTTAAAGAGCTGGAGTTAAATTTGTTTAAAAGCATTAATTGAAACCTGCAAAGCTATATTGTCATGGAGATAAAGCTTAAGAAGGTTCTCTAGTTTTGAATTTATCTGTATTATTTTTTCTGGGAGAGTTGATTGGTTGCAATTTGGATTTAATCTAGTGTGCAACTCTGAGAAACCCTGGGAACTGTGGGCAGGCTCCAGGTGATTAAAGTTAAGCTTAAATTTATTTATTAATGTCATGAATAAGGCTGACATTAACACTGCAATTAAGTTGCTATAAAGTTCCCCTAGTCGCCACATTTGGCAGCTGCTAGGGTCAATGCACCTAATCCGCACATCTTTGGACTGTGGGAGGAAACTGTAGCATCCGGAGGAAATTCACAGAGACACAGGGAGAATGTGCAAACTCCACACAGATAGCGACCCAAGTTGGGAATCGATCCCAGGTCCCTGTCGCTGAGAGGCAGTAGTGCTAACCACTGTGCCATCCCATCAGGGCTCAGTCGAAGTCACAGGTTGCTGAGATGCTGGCAGAAAGTCAGTGCTTTGTGCTGAAGAGGGTTAGGGCTCAGAAGGAGCTCTGGAGGAATTTGTAGCTTAGTACAGCTAGGAGCCTGGAGTTTGGAGAAACCCGGGGTAGCAACAGCTTAGCGAAACTAGTGGTCTGTGAAAGAACTGGAATTGTACCAATAATTAGAGGCAAGAGTGCAGCTTTATGAATCCATGCAATGCAGTCTCAAGAGAAAGAAATTAACTATTGGGAAGTGAGCAGTCAGTGAGGCAGTCTGAGTCAATGTGGGTTTTGAGGGAATTTGGATCCTCAATCTTTGAAAGTGAAGAGTGAAAATACCTCATAAGGGAGATAATGTTTTAATGAGTTTTTGTGATTCATGGTTGATACTGACATCTTGGGTGGGTTGCTGAGAAACCCGTGGAATCTACCTTGTACGCATCTGCCGTTTAATGTGAACATTTATATGAACGTATGTTCAACTACGGTTTGCCTATAATTAATAAGTGGGATTTTCTAACCTTGCCCAATGCTGAGATTGTCCAATCTCGCCATAAATCAATTAACTTTTAGCTGACCTGCTACATCCCCTGCAGCAAACCCGAATCACAATAGTGTCGGAAAACTCCGGCCCTTAGTTACCAGCCCATATGTGTTTTGAATGTTAAGGGTACCAGATAAATATTGTGTATTGTTTTACTTTACTGACTTTGTAAAGTTTCTTTTGTTTGTTTAAAACTGTAGAATCTTGTGGCTTTATTCCCTTAGTCAGAAAATAAACCCTTTCAAGTTTATTATACTTTCAGCAAGAAGTTACTGGTCCCAAACTGGATGATAACAAGTAGCAATGGTGGAATGCATCTAATTGCTTTATATGAAGTCTGTAGTTTGTCCATGGCTGTTAGCCATTGAGATGAGATTTGAGAAACGCTGCCTGGTTGACTTTAATCTTTGTTTAGAGACAAATTCCATGCTCCCAGAGCCAGTGAATGAGTCTGCCAAATGCTGAGTTTGCTTTTTTGGCCTGGCAATGGGTAATTTCATCATCCACCTTGGTGTTGTTAGAGAGCGTATCCCTTGGAGGCAGACTGTCTGATCTGAGCTGAGAGATGTATCGTTGATTTTGTACAATGTATTGCAATGAATTTATGAAAATATAAATATTCTCAGCTTACTTCAGTCCAGTCCGAAAACTGCTGTTGCCCTTGTCTCCAATGTTTACCAAACTAATTCTACAGGCTTTCTACCTTAAAAATGAAAGGATAGCTGCTGGAGATTTTGTTTCAATAGCCATGTTACAGCCACATTCATCAGGGCCTTGTGTTTTTCTTATTTATTTGAGGGGTCTCTCCTGTACCCCATTTGACTTGGCAGTCACTGAAAGAAAAGGAGGTAATGCATAGTGTTATGGTGCCCTGTCTATTTTCCTCTAATTCCCAGAATTGTATCTTATGTCCTGTCCCAACTCTTCACATACAATTGTGCCCCTGTGTTGCAGACATTGAATAACATTGCTTTTTTTCTTGTCACCTACTGATATCCACCCCCGACAGTATAAGTCTGGAATTTAGCCACATTTTTCTTCTTTGCAGATTAATGTCAAGAATATGGTCCAAAGTTCCATTGGAAACAACCCTAGTTATTGTCACAGAGTCATACGCCGGAATTCTATCGCCATGGTTTCGGAGCGGGTGAGAGACAGGCAATGAAATGTCTGTTGACCTTGGGCGGGAATTTCCAATCTTGCTCAAGGGAGACTGTAAAATCCTGCCTGCTGAGTCACACTGCACAGAAAGAGGCCCCACTTCAGAATATTTTGTAATTTAGCTTCAGATATCAGCATGTCCAACTCAATGGAGCACTGGGCTGGATTCGTGTGTCAGCCTCTAGTAAAATAAAGTGAGGAACTTAAGCACTCATTTCTCTTACATCCTCAGTCCATCATGCTTTAAATTGCTCATGTGCTCTTTTTAAATGTGCAGATACTGTCCACTGATATCATCAGGGCCCAATCTGTCAATTTAACCTGATGTCTGAGTGGTAGCTTTCCTGCTGGTTTAAAAACATGGCCAAAAGAGGCCAAAACAAACATTTCATGTTTTTAAGGTCCATAAAAAAACCTTCGTGTTCCTCTGCCCTAATTTTCCTCCCCAGGCCACCACACTCACTCTGTATTAGCAGATCTAGTTGCCAATTTGATTTGAAATGGGAAAAAGGCTTTGAAATCTTAAAAACTTCTCTTGCACTTGTCTTCCCCATTCTTAACTGTACACTTGAACTCTGATAGGTGGATGGAATTTGACATCTAATAACCTTTGAACGGAAAAAGGAGAGTCCAGTTTTAAATACTCTCAGGGAAGATAGTGGATAACTATTTATGTTATAGGCTCCTGTAACTAATTTTCAAGAGAGTATGACATGCATATTTGGAGAGTGGCTGTATCCTGCATTTTTACTCTGGAAATGCATGCCAAAATCCATTGTCATCTGATAGTGTTGGTCGTGGCCAAATCCCAGTTGCATCCCTGTGTCTGCTGTCAGTTTCTCAGCTTCTTATTGTGGAGTAATTGTATACAAATATTGACTTCAACCGAGGTCTGCAGCAGTTAATTTGAACTGAGAACTGAAAATGTAGCCAAAAATGTATTGAATGCCTAAACCAAATGGCAAAGCATTGTTGCACCCCCAAGGTCACATCTGTAACCTGAGTGGGAATCTTATCAGCCAAATACTGCAGTCAATATTTGATGTTTGATTACATCCTCTGACCAAGCAGAATGTTTGGAGAAAAAGATAGAAATCCCTTTCACTGTTTTCCTAAGGCTTTAGTGGCTAATCATTTGTATTCTATTGCTGTGGACATCAATTACTGAAGACAGTTAATCACTAATCTCAAATCAATGGCAATTGTGAAGATGACTCTTTTGGTTGAAGAGTATAACAATCCAACATGTCTACTTGTTGATGTTGTGTATAACCTCAGTATGAACTCTAGCATCTGTATTTTATAATAAGTCAATTTGGTTTAATCGAAATTAGGCAAAGCAGTTGGCTAGGTTTATGTATGAAAAATAAATTGATATATTTTCTGAAATACTAATCTCTTCTAAATTCTCCCTTCAAACCCACACCTCGAGAAAAAGCCTGACTGGGATTCTCCCATCAAGGGATTAAGTCCCATGGCAGGAGATGGAACATGGAGTGTTTCCCGCTGTGGAGGCCAGCAAGAAAACATGCCAAATCTTCTGGTTCCGACCTCATCAATATGGAAATGGATGTTTTGCACCATATTCCATGGTGGGGCAGGTCTGATGACATATAGTTCACAGTCATATCTAGGCGCAATATTGAAAAGGCGCCTAAAATTATTGACGCACCATTGAAGAAAGAAGATGGACTTCATGAAAACAAAGATAGATTTCCAGGAACATTCTAAGGCTAGAAGATGGAATTCTTCAATGGCACTGAATCTGGAAGATCCACCTATAGGTGCTTCCTCCACCTCCCGCTGCGCTGCTCTGGGATCCCGGGTTGCCATCAGCCCCATTCCAAACTCTGGAAGCAGCCCAGGTATTATTCAAGTGAGTCCCGACATCTGCATGCCATATTGTTCAAACGTGATTCATGTCGGCATGTTTCACTGTTGCCACTGTGGAGAATTGGGTGTGGGTGGTCAGTCCCTCATCTGCATCCCGTTAGCGGTATGCAAATGAAATACACAGCAGCCTCCAGCGGGTTTCCCAAACTGCCATGGTAGGCGCTCGCAGAAGATCCAACTGGAAAATCACAACAGCGCAAAACTGATTTTTGAGGTCAAACTCTGTCCGGACTCCCACCATTGAATCTACCAGTGAGGACTTGGGAGAATCCCACCACTGGGGAGAATCCCACCACTGGGATTATGAATCTGGACATTATTTAATACCTAACTGCTATGTGCTGGAATATCAAGATAAGGTTTTAGAAATATTTGCACATTTTCTTGAGATAAAAGTTTGATAAAAGTCTTATAAAGATATGAATAACCACTTTATTTATACTGTTTTGCATTTTTATCATTTCATGGAGGGAGGAATGCAGTTGAATTTTGGAAAGGGACTTCATCTGAAATCTTGCTTCACAATCAGTGTATTGTTTGTGCATCAACATTTTACACCGACATTACAAATTCCGCTGACTATTTCACTGCACTTGTTCTGAGCAAAATTTTATTGTCCCCCGTATCAATTTAGCCCTTGATGTGTTGCATGATGCACATGGAAACTCGTGTTGGCACCGTGAAAATTCACAAGGCAGCCTGTTCCAAATGATGCTTTGGAAGCAAACCTCTTTTGCCCATTCACAGTTTTCAGCATTGATGCGTGACAAGGCATGAGGTCAGCTAATGTAAGCATTAGTCAGAATTTCTGCAATAAAATTGCCATGTAACACAGGACAATTGAGGAGGGGGATTGGGGCACAGCTGGAAACAAGGAGCAACTTTTAAAACACACTATTGCGTGTAGAAAGCAGCAGCTCACTACTGAAATATCCAATCTCTTCATTTCTCAGTTCACAAAAATGCTGCACTTAATCCAACTCTCCACTCCTCCAACCATTCTAGTTTATACTGCCAGTCTTCATCCTGACCCCTCTAAGCTCCACTATGGTACTGTTGTGTTCTTCAAACTAATTAAACTCTTATCCATCTTCTATTGCTTCCTCTAATTAAGCTCTCTTCCCTATTTACTCCTTATCTTTTGAATCTAAAAAGAAACTGAAAGTGCTGAAAATCTCAAACCCAGGAAATGTTGGGGAAATAGCAGATTAGGCAGCAGCTGTGGAGAGAACCACTGACTTGTCTTTCCAGGATGTGGAGATACTGGCATTGGACGGGGCTTAAAACAAAGAAATCTCACAACATCAGCTTAAAGTCCCACAGGTTTATTTGTAGCACACGCCACAAGTTTTTGGAACCGGCTGTCCCTTCATCAGAGGGTGGGAGTTCTGGAAAGACTTCTTTTTGTCTTGCCAGGTACAGATCTTTCGTCAAAACTGGAGGATATGCCAGAAGAACTGAACCCACTCCCTTTCATTCTTATTTATATAGTTCCTTATTATTACAATCCATTTTCACATTTGACACTTGTGTCATCCATCAACATCTCAAATCAAATTGAGTCCATTGGAGGAGCTCTCTCCATATCCTGAGCATTGCTCCTAACATTTATGGCAAATTCCCTGTAAGGTCATAATAGAGATTCAAACCCACATTGCCAGACAAAGCAAACAGCTAATCCCTAATGTTGTTATTTATCCAATTGTTTTATTAATTTTTTTTCCCCT
This sequence comes from Carcharhinus amblyrhynchos, assembly GCF_965287045.1. Lineage (NCBI taxonomy): Eukaryota > Metazoa > Chordata > Chondrichthyes > Carcharhiniformes > Carcharhinidae > Carcharhinus > Carcharhinus amblyrhynchos. The sequence continues at coordinate 57,309,179 of NC_137333.1, forward strand.
TTCATATGTCTGCTGTAATTATTAAGTTCCCACAGGCATTTCCCACAGCACGTCTGCCTAACTGCTGGAACAGATTGCTTTTTTTTGTGTTACTTTCTGTAAATGTAAATTATTCCATTCCACAAGCATTTCGGGCGGCACCGTGGCACAATGGTTAGCACTGCTGCCTCAAAGCGCCAGGGACCTGGATTTGATTTCCGGCTTGGGTCCTATCTGTGTGGAGTTTGCACGTTCTCCTTGTGCCTGCGTGTGTCCCCTCCGGGTGCTCCAGTTTCCTCCCACAATCCAAAAGATGTGCATGTTAGGTGAATTGGCTATAAATTCTTCCTCAGTGTATCTGAACAAGCACTGGAGTGTAGCAACTAGGGATTTTCACAGTAACTTCATTGCAGTGTTAATGTAAGCCTATTTGTGACACCATAGATAAACTTTAAACTTCGCCCTTTCCATAATCTAATTCCACCATGAAGGGAAAAAAAGTCCACTTCTTGCTTTTGATATGATTTCAACTGTTGTCCTTTTTTGATTTTTTAATCACTTGCAGGCCACCTTTCACTACGGATCAAATGTAACCCATGTGAGGAACAAATTCAAAAAATATGTGGGAAAGAGTTTCAGCTTTGAGCACAATTGGCAATTCTGGCATAAATTGTGCCCGAAGTTGTGCAAGGTTTAAAAATTGTAAGCCCATCGCTCAAGTTTCTGTTGATGTCCATTTTATTGTCAAATGCCAAATCTGCTGGAGCAATGTTGTTGGGCAGTGTTTTAAAGCAGATTTTTAAAATATATCATCAATTTATCATATATTGAAGAGTGGTAACTTGAAGTCTAATTAAAACAGCCAAAAATAGATCGATCACTAAAATAAACATTTTAATCAGTCTCAATCCAGTGTCTCTGATTAACCCAATTAAAAATTACTTGCAAGATATGTACACATCCCCCAATGATAATTAATTGACCCTGAGGGCCTGGCCAGAATTGTGAATGGGGCCAGCATCTCATATAACATATTAAAAACTGATGCAAAAGATGATGTAAACTCAATTTGCATTAACTGCAAATTGCATTTAAAATTGAACGATCTTTTATGCCAGTTTTATGAACATGCAGACTCAGAGCAGGAGTAAACCACTCAGCCCTTTGAGTTGCTCCAGCATTGAGTAAGATCATGGTTAATCTTATTGTAACCTCAATTCCACATTCCCGCCTACGCCCGATAATCTTCCATCCCTTTACATATCAATAACCTATCTAGCTCTGCCTTAAAAATATTCAAAAACTCTGCTTGCACTGCCTTAAAAATATTCAAAGGTTCTACTTCCACTGTCTTTTGAGGACAAGAATTCCAAAGACTCACAACCGTCTGAGTAAATTCTCCTCAAACCTGTCCCTTGTGTTTAAACTTCCTAGGTCCCGCTATGTCACGGAGTTCTGCAATCTTTCAACATTGTCTCTCTTTGGGGCGGCATGGTGGCACAGTGGTTAGCACTACTACCTCACACCGTCAGGGACCCAGGTTCAGTTCCAGTCTCGGGTCACTGTCTGCAGAGAATTTGCACTTTCTCCCCATGTCTGCGTGGGTTTCCTCAGGGTGCTCTGGTTTCCTCCCACACTCCAAAGATGTGTGGGTTAGATTGATTGACCATGCTAAATTGACCCTAGTGATAGGGTAAATGTGTGGAATTATGGGAATAGGGCCTTGGTGGGATTGTAATCAGTACAGACCCAATGGGCCTCATTCTGTATTGTAGGGATTCTATGCTTGAGTTAATATGCTTTTTAAAATTTTCTTGCCACATTTTCCCACATTATATTCCATTTATCAGATCTTTGCCCACTCACTTAACCTATCTATATCCGTTTGTAGCCTTTTTGTGCACTCTTCGCATCTTACTTTCCTACCTATTTTTGTGTCATCAGCATATTTAGCAAACATACCTTCAATCCTTTTATCCAAGTCATTTATTTAAATTGTAAAAAGTTGAGGCCCCATCTCTGATGGCTGTGGCACACCACTAACTACATTTATGCCTATTCTCTGTTTCTTGTTAGCTAGCTAATCTTCTCTCCATAGCAATATATTATTTCCTACATCATGAGCTTTTACCTTCCACAATAATAATGTGGCACCTCTTGTGGAAATCTAAATATGATAATACATCCACAGGTTCTCCTTTATCCACATGCGACTTCTTCAAAGAACTCCATTAAATTGGTTAAGCTTGATTTCCCTTTCACAAAACCATTTTGACTCTGCCTGATTATACAAAATTATTTTTGAGTGCTCTGTTTTAATGTCTTTTATAAAGCTAATAAATTTCCCCTTGTGAAAGATTTTAAGCAAAGCAGCAGTAGTTTTCTGCTTCCTATTTCCCTCCCTTTTATGCTGATTTGATTGAATTTTGCTGGCAAAATCAGTGCCATGGAATGCCAGACCCAGTTCATACAGATGCAAACCATGTTGTCGTGAACTAATCCTAAACAAGTAAAATTACCCTCAAAGGTTCAGTAGCTGAATCCACCAATGAAATAAAAAAAAACATTTGCTCTGACATCTGGTTGCTCTGGGCCCCTGGGATCATTAGCTGCTGGGAACTCGTATACCTGCATCTTGAGACTGAAGTGCCTTCTGGCATAAGCATCAGATCAGGTAGCAAACAAATCAATTAAAAAGGTCATTACAGCTTACAGTTGGCATAAATAGTACAAGGTTTTACCTTCAATAACGACATTATTAAATTTATAGGGAACTTTTATGTATTGTAGAAACTGTTGCTGTACAACTGAAAACAAATGGATGCATGTTTATTCTATTTGAAAGTCAGAAGGTTAATTATGATGGAATTCTTCCAATGCATTTTGAGCATCAATCTGAAAAGACAACATGAAACTGAGTCATGGCACCATTTTTGATTGTCAAACTTGTAGTTATTTTTTAAATGGCTGTAATTATAAACATTTCTAAAAATGTATCATAAAAAGGAATATATGATTGACGTATCACCAGGTTTAATTTTCAGTTTAATCTTTTCTTTCGTACTAAATGTAAACCTGTCAACCTAAAAAACAAAGAAAGGTGACCAACTGCCCCAGTAAAATTGATAGCTTAAAAGAAACACAATATGCAGGGACATTGTTCATCCTGTGATAGTCACAAATGTGTTAGCCAGTTGCTACCATCTCAGTCAATATTGTGGATTAAGTTAGTAAATAGTTGAGGGCCACAAAACATTATAGGCATCTTTTTCTGTTAGCGAGAGGCAATTAGTCAGTGTAAGGGGGATTTCTGGAGGCTTCCTTCTGGTGCCATGTATTGAGCTGAACTCAGCCAATACAAAGACTCGCGAAAGACAGTATGCGGTTAAAGACCTTCTTCATTGACCAATACGCATTGAGAAAGAGAGAGAGAGAGACAGCCGGAAGTATCCACCTTTGCTCTGATGTTATAGTACATGTGTGAAACAGATATATCTTTTCGAAGGTTCGTTTCTCCCACCCAACCTGTCAGCCAAACTGGATGATCCAATTACATTAATACACATTATTTACCTTGGCCAACAGCATCTTACCTTCTAGTAGAATTAGGAATTCATTGGTCAATCGGAGACGGAATTTCTTCCCCCCTATTGCCTAGCAACCTTACCTATGCAAATCCAATAGGTTCAAGAATCGCCCTCATCACCTGCAAACCTTGGCAACGGAGAAGGAATCGTTACCCTTTGGTCTGCTAGCGACACCTCATTAGTGGAAGATGACTACTTCTACTCATGGCAACTTGAAGCTAAATAGCCCCATTAGTTTTAAATCCTTGGTTGCTTGCAGCTGCATGGTCTTCTACTGATAGTAGAGAATATGTTCTATATCTTATTGTTTCCAAAGAATATGGCTTGTCTAGTTCAGCTTATTTCCCATTATGTTTTAGGGCAGGTTGCATCCTGGCCAAAGCTTACAAGACATTTGAAAATACATTTTAAATCTTCAATATGTTGTACCTGTTAATTCTCAGATATTTTCGACCAGTTTGCTTACTCCAATGTTTTACCCCGGTGCCCTTATTTGTAAGATGGACAAAGGACAAACAAAAGTAAAGGTTCAACAAGTTTATTAATAATAACACTATTAACCCTTAAATTACCCACATAAAACAAGAGGATACCCCATATTCAAGTATACTACCCGCAAAGATGGTTTGGTTAAAACTGCAGGCTCGATTCTCTGAGTCCCTCTGGTCTGTCGTCACAGAGGTGAGTCTCGATGGCAGCTTCTTCCTTACTTCCTTCTCTGGTCAGTCTTCCAAATGGTCAAGGGTCACCTCCTTCATTGAATCTTCACTGCTGATATGTCTGAAGATGTGTTCCTTTATCCCCTACCTGCTTGCCTTTCCAGAAACTTCTCTGGCTTCCAGCCAATGAGGTCCCAGGAGGGGGTTCCAATACCCAGTGGGTTTCTTGATGTCTGCCTGACAGGACACCAGGGTCTACCCCCAGGTGTCCATCTCCATGCTGTTGCTTACATGTAACCTGTTATCAGATTAAGCCCACTGCAGGAACTCGCAGTGACAGAATGTCTGACCCGATCTGGGCTCCTAACAATAGGCCAGTGCATTTCAATGGGGTGAAATGATCTCCTGCTAAGTATCAGTAGGATGCAACAACCTTTGATGGGTGATTGATGAATCAGGTCCAGGCATGTTTGTGTATTGTACAATTGCCCTGCCTGAGGTTTGACTGTGTTTGATTTTAATATGCCCAATTCTTTAATTTAGGGTATGCAATTTTATCAGCCTTAAAACTAGGCCCTGTTTATATTACAAATACTTATTCAAAATTCTCTACCAATGAAGACAATACCTTCATATATGTGAGGCACTTGTGATTCCTTATGATATATATAAAGCATACTGTGATCCCTATTCTAAACTGGTCTACTTTGTTTTCATAGTTCTCAAAAACCCAGGGATTTCTGTACCCCCTTCTAAAGTCAGCTAGCTTGAGGGGCACCGCTTTGTATCAAGCATAGAGCTAGGCAAGGAAGCATGTGTCAACGAACTACCACGACCAGTATAGGGATTGAACCCATGTTGTTTGGAGTCATGGTGCACCACTGTCTAGCCATCCAGCTAACTGACACCCATAATATAGTGCACATGGAGCTACCACATGAACATATTAAATATTCATTCAGTATTACCACCAGTGGTAATTTCTAGTTTGCAGTGCCATTTTGATTAGTTAGACTTATTTTCTTTTACTAGAAATTAAACTCATTACATGTTGCAATTGTTAATAAATCTACAATGCATGAAAAATCAGCTCGCCGTAACAGACAAATGGAACTAATGTTAATGCTCTCAGATGGAGCTGATTGCCTCCAGTATGACATTGGTAATCTATTGCACTTATTCTTAGTGACACCACACATCACCCTGTGAATGTTGACTGCTCTAATCCAGATGGTGGATGCTTGCTCCTTCATTACTGCAGGTTCAAAGTGGCAGAACAAAGCCAGCTGCTACAATTCACCCACAATCATATATCATCATAATGCACACAAGATGTTAATTTATTCCTTGTCCTTTTGTCTCAGCATGTGCACAGTTAAAAATACAGGGCAGGATTCTCCCATTCTGAGACTAAGAGCTGTGGCAAGGGCAGAATGTGGAGTGTTTCTCATTGCAACAGTCAGTGAGAAAACTCACCAAAACAACCAGTTCCAACCTCATTAATTATGTCCCTGGATATCTTACATGGTATTCAGTGGCAGGACAGTCCTAGATGGCACAGAGTCCAGCAGTGTGTCCAGGTGCTATATTGAAAAGGAATACAGCATCACTGACCCACTATTCAAGAGAAAAGATGGACCTCTTGAAAATGAAGATAGAGCTTTGGGAGAATTCAGAGAGCGGAAGATGGACCCACTGAGAATGGAGATGGCTCTGCAGGAACATTCTGAGGCTGAAAGATGGATCGCCTCCAGGATACCTAATCTAGAAGGCCTGCCTGGAGATGCATGCTCCGACCCACTGTTGTGTTCCAGGATTCAGGGTTGCGGGCAGCCTGTGCCCTGAGTTCTGGAATCACCCCAGGCATTTTTCAGGTGAGTCTCCATTAGAACAAAGAACAATACAGCACAGGAACAGGCCCTTCGGCCATCCAAACCTGCACCACCCAACTAGATCATTTGTTTGTATTCCTCTATTTCCAGTCTGTTCATGTGGCTATCCAGATAAGCCTTAAACGATACCAGCGTGTCCGCCTCAACCACCTTGCTTGGCAGCGCATTCCAGGCCCCCACCGCCATCTGTGTAAAATCCGTCCCCCTGACATCTATGTTAAACCTTGCCCCCATCACCTTGAATTTGTGACCCCTTGTGTTCGTCACCTCCAACCTGGGAAAAAGTTTCCCACTGTTCACCTTATCTATGCCCTTCATAATGTTATACACCTCTATTAGGTCTCCCTCATCCTCCGCCTTTCCAGGGAGAAAAATCCCAGTTTACCCAATCTCTCCTCACAGCTAAGACCGCCCATACCAGGCAACATCCTGGTAAACCTTTTCTGTACTCTCTCAAAAGCCTCCACGTCCTTCTGGTAGTGGGGCGACCAGAACTGGACGCAGTTTTCCAAATGTGGCCTAACCAACGTTCTATACAGCTGCAACATCACGTGCCAACTTTTATACCCTTTGCTCCGTCCAATAAAGGCAAGCATGCCTTATGCCTTTTTCACCACTCTCTCCACATGTGCTGCCACCTTTAAGGACCTGTGGACCTGCACACCCAGGTTCCTCTGTGTGTCTAATCTCCTGATGGTTCTGCCATTTATTGTATAGATCCCCCCCCACATTAGATATACCAAAATGCATCACTTCGCATTTATCTGGATTAAATGCCATCTGCCATTTCTCCGTCCAATTTTCCAGCCTATCTATATCCTGCTGTATTCTCTGACAATGTTCATCACCGTCCGCAACTCCAGCAATCTTTGTGTTGTTCACAAACTTACTGATCACACCAGCTACATCTTCTTCCAAATCATATATATATATCACAAACAGCAGAGGTCCCAGTACAGAGCCCTGCAGAACATCACTAGTCACAGACATCCAACTGGAAAAAGACCCCTCCACTGCAATCCTCTGTCTTCTATGGCCAAGCCAGTTCTCCATCCATCCAGCTAGCTCACCATTTATCCCATGAGATTTAACCTTTTGCACCAGCCTGCCATGAGGGATCTTGTCAAACGCTTTACTAAAATCCATATAGACGACATCCACGGCCCTTCCCTCGTCAATCGTTATTGTCACTTCCTCAAAAAACTCAACGAAATTTGTAAGGCATGACCTCCCTCGTACAAAACCATGCTGTCTATCGCTAATGTGATTATTCCGTTCTAAATGTGCATATATCCTATCTCTAAGAATCTTCTCCAACAATTTCCCTGCCGTAGATGTCAAGCTCACCGGCCTATAATTACCCGGGTTATCCTTGCTACCCTTCTTAAATAATGAGACCAAATTTGCTATCCTCCAATCCTCTGGGACCTCACCTGTGTCCAGTGAAGAGACAAAGGTTTTGTGTTGGAGGCCCAGGAATTTCATCTCTTGTCTCCCTGAGCAGTCTAAGATAGATGCCATCAGGCCCTGGGGATTTGTCTGTCTTAATGTTTCCTTAGAAACCTAACACTTCCTCCCCCGTAATTGAAATTTTTTCTAACAGGTCAACACATCCCTCTGAGACACTCCCTGTCAACACGTCCCTCTCCTTTGTGAATACTGATGCAAAGTATTTGTTTAGGGTCCCACCTACTTCCTTCAATTCTAAGCATATTTCCCCTCCTTTGTCCCTGAGAGGTCTGATTCTTTCCCTGACAACCCTCTTGTTCCTAATGTATGTATAAAATGCCTTAGGATTCTCCGTAGTCCTGTTTGCCAAAGATATTTCGTGACCCCTTTTTTCCCTTCTAATTCCCTTTCTGAGTTCTTTTCTACTTTCTCTGTATTCCTCCAGTGCTCCATCTGTTTTTAGCTGCCTGGACCTTACCTCTTTTAGCTGCCTGGACCTTAGCTGCCTCTCTTTTTGATTAGACCCACAATTTCACTGGTTATCCATGGCTCTGGAATCCTACCTTTCCTGTGCTTCCTTTTAATAGGCACATGCCTGTCCTGCAGCCTTTTCAACTGCTCCGTAAAAGGCTCCCACATGCCAGATATGGATTTATCCTCGAACAGCCTCTCCCAGTCAACAGCCACCAAACCCTGCTTAATCCGGCTGTAGTTAGCCTTCCCCCAGTTCAGCACCTTACCCATCTTCTTCCATTACTATCCTAAAGTTTACAGAATTGTGGTCACTATTTGCCACATGTTCCCCTACTGAAACTTTGACCTGAACAGGCTCATTCCCCAGTACTAGGTCCAGTATAGCCCCTCTAGTTGGACTAGCAACATGTTCCAAAGAACATTCCTGTACGCATTTTATAAATTCCTCCCTGTCCCGACCCCCAGCCCTAAGCACTTTCCAGTCTATACAAGGGAAATTAAAGTCTCCCACTACAACAACCTTATTTTTTCTGCACCTGTCCAGAATCTCCTTACATATCTGATCCTCAACTTCCTGAGGTCTGTTGGGAGGCCTGTAGTATACCCCCAGCATAGTGACTGCGCCCTTCCTGTTCCTGAGCTCCACCCACAGTGACTTGTTACATGACCCTTCTAAATTGTCCACCCTCTGTACCGCTGTAATATGCTCCCTAACCAGTATTGCTACTCCCCCACCTCTCCTCCTAATCCCTCCTCTATCTCACCTAAAACACTTATACCCTGGAATATTCAGCTGCCAGTCCTGTCCTTCTTTTAACCAAGTCTCCGTCACTGCTACCACATCCAAGTTCCGTGCAAGCATTAAGGCTCTAAGTTCGTCTGTCTTGCCCGTTACACTCCTTGTGTTGAAGCAGATGCACTCCAGACTTCCAAGCCCACTGAGGCCATCCTCCCCCAGAATGCTCCTCTTCTGAGAGAGCCTTGTCCTGGCCCCAAGCTCGTCCCCAGCCTCGATGCTTATTGACCTATTATTTTGATCCTCACCCCCCTGCCACATTAGTTTAAACCCACCCAAACCACACTAATAAAACTCCCGGCCAGGATACTCGAGTTTAGGTGTAACCTGTCCTTCTTGTACAGGTGCCATCCTCTCTTGAAGATTTCCCAGTGATCCACGAATTTGAAACCCTCCCTCCTGCACCAGTCCTTTAGCTACACGTTCAGTTGTACAATCTCCCTATTCCTAGCCTCACCAGTACGTGGCACTGGGAGTAGTCCAGAGATTGCTACCCTAGAGGCCCTGCTTTTTAGCCTGAATTGCTCTCGCAGGACCTCCCTGCTCTTTCTGCCTACGTCATTTGCACCAATGTGGACAGTGACATCTGTCTGATTACCCGACCCTCTCAGGATGCTTTCGACCCACTCAGAGACATCCAGGACCCCGGCACCAGGGAGGCAGACTACCATCCTAGAGTCTCGTTCATGCCTATCGAATCGCCTGTCTGTGCCTCTAACTGTTGCATCCCCCACTACTATTGTTCCTCTAGTCCCCCTCTTTCCCTTCTGAGCCATAGAGCCCGACTCAGTGGCAGTGACCTGGTCACTGTGGCTTAGCCCTGGAGGGTCATTCCCCCCGCCTCCTCCCCCCCCCCCTCCCCACCCCCCACCCCCCATGTGTAAATGGTACACTTATTTTGGAGGGGGACCACCACAGGGGATCCCTTCACTGATTGCTGTCTCCCCTCCCCTCTCCTGTCTGTCACCCAGCCCTTACTGTTAAAGGAGACAGCCACCGGGATACTCTCTGGTACATGACCCTTATCCTTCCTAATCGTGACCCACGTGGCTTCCTCCCGTGGCCCTGGTGTGACTACCTGCCCGTAACTTCTCTCTATTAATTCCTCACTTTCCCTGACTAGACTAAGGTCATATAGTCGCAGCTCCAGTTCCCTAACACAGTTCCTCAGGAGCTGCAGTTTGACGCATTAACGAGATGTGATTGAGGTTCACGCTGGCCTTTGGCAGGTTTTCTTTCTTTTCCTAGCTGGGCACCAGCGGAAGGTCCCGCTGTCAATTCAGGCTAGTGTGAAATCAATTTTGCCTCCCAATCTTACCATCAAACCCACCAGCAAAGTTTTGGGACAATTTGCTTAACTTATAGGATGTAGGCACCACTGGTTAGGCAGCATTTGCTGCGCATCCCTAGTTGCCCTTGAGAAGGTGGTGGTAAGCTACCTTGAATCACTGCAGTCTACATGATGTAGGTACACCCTACATCACATAGTGCTTTTAGGGAGGAAATGCCAGGATTATAACCTCGCAACTGTGAGAGAACTGTACTATATTTCCAAAAGCATAATTCCAGATCTCTTTGCCTCAGGCGTGGAATGAAGTGATTGTTACTGTGACACTCAGATATCTCCTGCCGTATCAGCAGAATTCAGTTAGACAGCCAAACCAAGTTAAAGAACATCAGGGGGGTTTTCACTAAGGGAACAAAACTAACTGGTATTTTGTCATTTTGGATTTATTTTCTTCTTGCATTTAAATCACATCACTTCCTTCAAAATCAGCAGCAGGCTTTAACAAGTGGATACCAATAGCTTGAAGCCACAAGTCTCAGGGTGGTGTGGACCAAAGTGATCTATTAGCAGAACTTCCGATCTGATAACACAACATGCTTCCTTTCTCTGCTCTTCCTTTGCCTTCAATGAATGTAAGCTATTTCTTTCTCGCTGGATAAAATATCCAAAAAGTATTCAAACCACTGCTGAAATTTTGTAATTTTTGATAAATATATTAGAATTATAGAATCCCTGCAGTGCAAAATGAGGCCATTCAGCCCATCAAGTCTGTACCAACCACAATCCTGCCCAGCCTCTATTCCTGTAACCCCACATATTTACACCGCTCATCCCCCTGACACTAGGGTCAATTTAGCATGGCCAGTTAACATAACCTGCACATCTTTGGACTGCGGGAAGAAACCAGAGTACCCAAAGGAAACTCATGCAGACACGGGGAAAATATGAAAACTCCACACAGACAGTGACCCGAGGTTGGAACTGAACCCAGGTTCCTGGCACTGTGAGGCAACAGTGCCAACCACTGTGCCACATACACATCTATCATGTGCGAAACCCAATAGAAAACAGGAAATAATCAGTTTAAAGACAGAATAGAATGCAAGATCCTTCCTTGGCTTGTCATGGCAGATTTTTAAAAAATGCTGCAATTTTGCGCCCACATTCACCATGAATGCAAACAGCAACATGGACGCAAAGTATTGCAAGTCTTGGAAAACATGACAAAGATAGGGGTGTGAGCAGATTAGGCTGTACCTGAGGCCTCAACAATCTCACCAGAAGGGTAGGGGGTAATCCCCTCCAACATTCAATCATCTTGGATTTACCTAAAGGAGTCTCGAGATTTCCAATTGGCAACCTCAGCAGCGAATACCTGTCCCATCAATTTTTGTGCACATGTAATTATCATGTGACCTTGCAGTGGAATATATCCTACATGATATATACAAATGCAATTTGTATTTAGTTGGTGAAATTCTTTTCCAAGATATGGGCATTGCAATATTTATTGCCCACGGCTAATTGCTCTTAAACTGAATGGCGTATCACGGCATTTCAGGGGATATTTTCAGAGTCAATCACATTACTGCAGATCTGGAGTCATGTGTAGGCCAGACCAGGTAATGATAGCAGATTTCCTTCCCTCAAAAATACTAGTGAACCAGATGGGTTTTTGCAGCTATTGACATTGGTTTCATTGTCATCATTAGCTTTTAATCCCAATTTTTTTAATTCAAATTCAAATTAGCTTTTAATCCCAAATTTTTTTTATTCAAATTCAAATTCCACCATCTGTCGTCTTTGAACTTGGGTCCCCAGAGTATTTTCCTGGGTCACTGGATTATCAGTCCAATACCAGTATGCCACCACATCCCCCTTGTCCAAGATGGGTCAAAATGGACATAGGTTCCCATTGCCATATGGATCTGCATAAGCAATGGACTCAACTCCAATTTTGGATCCATACCCTGGGTACCAACTGAGCAGCCAGATCCAACATGGAAAGCAGTGAATTCCCAGCACATGTGCATACTTCTCGTCACGTTGAACCCTCAGGTTCCAGTTTGCAACACAGTGCAATCAAATTTCGAGACTTCCAACTATTTGCTCTGTCAAGTGTGCAAGTACTAGCAGCAGCCAAACAAACCACAAGCAATCCATTTTTGATACTGTATACATTGTAATGTGACTCTCATGTTGACACAGGGACTGCATTGAACAAATTGCGAGTAATTTGAAACTATTGTCTAAGTGCAAAACAAGTGTGAATTTAATTTGCATAAAATAGAATGTTTCACCAACTGAACCATTGTATTTGTATATATTATCATGGCGGATACACTCTGCTGAAAGGTCAAGTTATAATTACATGTGCAAATTGACTGACATATGCATGATGATATTTATTATAAATCAGAACAGCTAACAGCTTAACAATATTGTATATTCCTCACTTTCCAAAAGATGTTTAATTTTTCTGTCAGTGTTCAGCAGATTTGAGAAAATTAGATAATATCCCATAATTAAGTGGCCAATTACAATTAAATTTTGTATCAAGTCCAAGAAACAAGATTGTCAGAGAGAATAAACATTACTTACAGCAATTAATATTCATATACTTCTCAATTGTTCATTAAACATAGTGGCTGCAATATTGATGCTAGGAGTTGGTGCTTGGCATTATTGCAAAACTATTAATCCAGAAACTCAACTAATGTTCTGTGGACCCAGGTTCAAATCCTGCCATGGTAAATGATGGAATTTGAATTCAATAAAAAAAATCTGGAATTAAAAACCTATTGACGATCATGAAACCATTGTTAGTTGTCGGAAAAACCCCTCTTGTTCATTAAACAATGTCTTATACGGAAGGAAATCTGCCACCCTTACCTGGTCTGACCTATGTGTGACTCCAGAGCCACAGCAATGAGTTGACTCTGAGCTGGCCCAGCAAGCCACTCAGTTCAAAGGTAACTAGGGATGGGCAATATGGGCTTGGCTGGCTGGCCAGCACTTGTCACAAGAATGAATAAAAAAAATTTTACATCCCCGTTTTTACTGCTTTTCCTTTGGGAAGTGAGGCCCAAGAGTTAATATAGCTGAGCCTCCTGTCAGAAGCAGGAAGTGAGTTTCCTTCTTGTCTTGTTATCCATCTTCCCAAAATCTGCCTGGAGTTCAAATCAGATTGCCTCGAGGAAAATCAATTCCACTTGATTTGAAAAATACAGCAAGAGGAAAAGTTGCTATGATTGTGTATAATATCTTTATAATAAGCATTACATATTTGCTGTATTTTAAAATCTGCAAAAGTCATTCAATATTTAAATGTTGGAGGACTTTGAAAACCGTATGTTGTGAAGTTGAATAGATGTCGTTGTTGTGGGTTTATTTCAGATAGTTAATGTTCTGGCATTGAGCAACAATTTTGATAATTCGAATCTATGCTAATCAAAAGATACACATTTCCTCCCTCAGCATTCACAATAAAAAAGACTGTACAAGTTGTCAGCAAGTACCGGATCATTATTTCAGTATGGATGTCTTTAATCATATGTCCAATTTTGTGTCTTTCAGATCACTTGGCCAATCCTCCACAGAATCATTCAATGCTCAGAACACCTCCACCTGCAATGACGCACACCCACACTCTAAACCACCCTCACGCCTCCTCAGTTAACTCATTGAACAGGGGGAACTTTACGACGCGTAGTAACCCCAGTCCCAGTCCAGCCGATCTCCCACCCCCTCCAGAACCACCTCCCAGCATACAGGAGCCTGCCCACATGCAGGACAACTGGCTGCTCAACAGTAACATCCCCCTGGAGACCAGGTAGGCTAACATACTGTGACCTAAACTGCTGTTTACTGCCAACATTCTTAAAAAATAATCAGACAGTGAACGTTGTAAATATAACATTGTAGAATATTTTCTACACCATATTGTTGAAATTGTTAACAAAAAAAACAGAATTTGAATGTTTTCTGAGTAATACTTGATGTTAATATAATGGCCTGGAGTTTTTAAGTAGGGGTGTAGCTGTAATCATGCACAAGGAACACGCTGAACATTGTACCCATTTTGTGAAGATGAGGTTATACCAAGCATAAAGTCTCCCCATGAATCAGCGCAAACGAACTACATTATCAGTAATAGTCGATTATTAACCAATTAAATTGAAAAGGTGTTCAAGTGATTGATGAAACTGAAGCAACAGGTCATCCAGTGTTATCAGTTGAGTGCTGGTCACAGGTCTTGCATAGCAAGAGCAAGTCAGTTGATGGAATTTGAACACGTTTGAGTTGAACTTAAATATTTTATCTGTATGCAAAATAAACCTCGTGAGAGTGTAGTTGACTGCAGACCACTGACAATTGATTAATGTGACTCCAAGTACCTTTGCACTCAAAATTCTAGTCAAGTATTGTAAATATCACTGAGTGGGTGCAATTGGAAATTTCATGTCCTGCTGACCTGGGGACCTGAACAGTTTGGAAGATGGGGATTGCTCTGGGTGAATTGACCTGTGAACCAACATAAAAGCCACAAGCATAAGTGGTGGTGGTGGATGGGGTGGGTGCGGTGGGGAGGGGGGTGGGGTTAACACTCTTATTTTAGAAGTTCACCAATTTTTGCACTAATCCAATAAATTCCACCCAGATTTTGTTGATATCTGAGTGGAGAATTTGCAGAGACTCCAGGCCAGTGGTGATGGGTTTTAGGGTTTAGGGTTCATTCATTTGAAGTAATTTTATCTTAGCCATTTTACATTATGCCTTAAACCTGTTAAACTGCTGATCTGAATAGCATGATTTAAAAAGGACATCAGCAGTTTCTCTGCCACTTCTATTCCCACCATTACACTGATGTCTGATTTATAATTTGTTGGCCATTTTGCTGGTTTTGATTTTTGCTGTCTCCATTCACTATTTTGTACACATGCAGCTCATTGGCTTCATTCATATTTCCATCTGAATGTAGAAATATAGCAAAGCAGACATTCCTAGAGACTTTACAGGACAACCTAATTGAGATGGACGTTTTTTCCTCTGCTCGACATGAAGGTGGTTACAGTGATGGGTATGTGATGCTTCTTGCTGGGAATAATGACTTCTTTGCTACGTTCTTCCTAGTTGAAAACTCAATTTATGATGTTCCCTACAAATGTTTACACGCTATCAATGTTTATCAGACAATGATAAACTGCTATTATCTAAAGACTTATTTGTTGAATTTAATAGCTTTTGTTCTAATAGTGTTCTATCATTTGTCTGATTCCAACCAAAATCTGTCTTTACTTTAAGTGCTAAACAATGGGTTCAGAGATTTGTATATTTTACTGATTAAGCCAGACTTATCTATAATGCTGTGAGGAACCAAAATTATGGGTGTTAGCTCTAACTGTGGACCTGGCAAGAAACGATAATGACAGTGCAAATGTGTCTAATTACACATTTGAGCTTGTGAGTAGAAAGGTCTTAGTCAATTTGGCCTAATTGTATTATACTTTCTGCTGACTTCCTGTTCTAGTTTCTTTCACAACCCAATTTTGCTGACATCTATTTTGCCTGAACATATTTTAAAAATTCAAATTGTAACCCAGCTTATCTCTGATGTAGGAAAAAAGTAATCTAACTCCCAGTGAAATTTGGCTTAGCATGTTTTGCTGACATCAAAAACAGCTACAACCATCTTTGGAAAATACCATCACAATTCAAGCACACTGAATACCAATTGCCACATTTGCACCAAATATCTAAAAAGGCTTTATATAATGCTATAAAAACTACATTTCAGATGGCAGTTGTAAAGCACACAGGCCTCACCCCTGTGGTTTTATGACATTTCCCGAGCCCTTAGGCTAAGTTACCTCTCTCCTAAGTATCCCATTAATCTCTATTTTCTCACCAGTATATTGAAGCCTGTGGGTTTTTTGCCACTTCCAGCTGATCATGACTTATTCTGAATTTTTGATTCTTTTCAATTTATTTTTTAAAAACTGATATTTATTCTGCTGTCCTGTTTTTAATGCGCTATTGCACTATGCTTCCATTTTCCTGTCACTTTAGTTTCTTTTCATCTTGACGTGCATTGGAGAATGTATACACCTCAATTGTACTGCTTATTCTCAAACATGTCACTACTTATGATTTTGAGATCTGAAAGCTTCTGATTTGCATTTAGCCGTATTATTCACACAGAGCTGAGCTCACCATCAAGGTGATTTATTCTTGACTTAAAGTGTTTGCACTTCTATTCTGTCCTGATATAATCAAATATATATTCTAAATGTTTTTTCTATGGGCGCTTGAATGTGTAGAAATCCCTGCATTTTCTTGTTTTCATATGTGTAGAAATGTCCGTCTGCTGAATCGTGTGCCTAATGTCAATTTCATTTTAAATATTATCTGGTCTAAAAAGAATGCAAGGGAAGAAAGAAAGATCAAGTGCGTTTTCCTGCCTGTTAAAGAGATAAGAAATAAGAGCAGGGGACTGAACAACCTGCAAAGCTGTTTTGGGCTTCCATTAAATCAGGGCTGATCTCCTGCCTCAACTCCACTTGCTTCAAAGTCTTTCGGATTTTCGCTGCCAGGAAGACACTACGTTTCAGGGAGAGAGCCCTCACCGAATTTCTGCATGGTGACGAACAGAGGCGTGACAAGCTGTCCCCACGATTGGGCAAACATCCAGTGAGCGGAGCCACCAACCCCACTTGGGAGGCTGTGGCGGTGATTGTGAATGCCAGCTCACCCCGTAAGAGGACAGGGTTGCAATGCCCGAGAAGATGAATGACTTTCTTTGTGCAGCTAGGGCAAATCTGCCTCCTCACATCTCCCATTGCAGCCCTTAACACATCATCATACCTCCACAGTGTTCTCTCTCACAGCCATCTTATGGGGTCTCAACACTTATCATGCCACTCTCTCCCCCCAACCCCCGCACCACTCCTGTGGTCCCCCCCCCCCCCAGTAGATAATCTGCTCCTTGCATCCTCACTCCCACTCAGCCACACGTGCATTACCAGACTTCACCACCATCTGACTGGGCAGGACTCCCGCCTACACTCCCCCTGTCTGTCTCATTGCAGGACAAACTCAAGCATAACTGGCAGGAGTGGGCAGAGCCTGCCAAAGTCTCGCTCAAGCTGAGAAGCCTGACACCTTATGACGACAGAACCCTTGAACTGGCAGACCAGGAGCAGGACCCCATCTGTGCAGAGAGTGGGATGGGGACAAGAGACAAAAGTGAGAACCTTCGACACATGCAGCCATGGTGCAAGCCTCATCTGAATTACTTTTCTCCCATCAGTCTGCCCCTGTGATGCACTAATATCATCTTGCTTCCCTTGCAGTCAGTCAGTCAATGAGCCTGGAACACCCTCACATCCTCTGGAGACCACAGACCTTGAGCATCTCTATGGAAGACATCTCAGAGACCACATTGAGAAGGCATCACAGCTGTCACCCCCACCCTCCACCAGCACAGATAGGCACACCTCAGTGTGAATAACTAGTAGGCAGGTTGCTACATCATTCACTGGTTAGCACCTCTCAAGCTGATGGGCCACAGCAGGAAAGAAGGAACATCCCAGAGATCCGGCACTTGAAGGGATGATGAATCCCAGGATTCCACTCAGTCCCTGGCCGATGAGGTGTCCCTGGGCCCAACCGTCCCACCCTGGATCAAGGTTGTAGTTTAAATGTAAAGGCCACCTTGCCAATCAGTCAATAAAATTAAATTTCTGGTCAGTTAATGGTTAATTAATTTAAATTGACTTCTTGATTATCGGCTAGCGTACTTACGACTCATGCTCAAGTCAACCGAAATAATGCAGTGGGCAGAATGATGCTAGGATACATTCAGAGCAGACAAAGGTAATGATGGACAGAGTGTTTGAAGGTGAGGTTGTTCCTGAAGCCCGGGTATGACTCTGCACGGCCCTGGTGTCCGGGGGAGCTTCACAATATTTCTGTCCTCAGCCACATATTCCTATAATGTACCTTGATCTAAGGAGTTCAGCAGCTACTCCATACCCTCGATTGCAATTCTCCTCCTACTTGCTATACCGCATTATGCAAGGCACTGCAGATGACAAGAATCGAGGACTTGTTCTGTGGTACATGTGGTAAACTCTGCCAGACTGGTCAAGGCATCTAAACCACATTTTGAGCAATGCAATGATCTGTGCTATGATTGTCCTTGCTGAGCAGTGAGCAGCGATGTTGTACTGCTCCTCCACGTGGCTCTGGGAATGACTGGTCTCATGAGCCATGTTCTGAGAGCATAGCCCTTGCCACCCAGGATCCAGCCCTGAATTTTGACAGAGGTCTTAAATACCTCTGGGGCTTCTTGAAGCTCAATATGTCATGAGAACTCCCTGGAAAATGAGCACACTCCTGGATGATTCTTCCTGTTGGTCACAGGTAACTTCAACATTAAAGATAATTTACGAATGCAGCTGGCAATCCCCAGGGAGTTTTCATGGCCATGTGCAGTCAGTTATACCCTGTACCTGTGGGAACCATGTGATGGCCCTAAAGCCATCTACTCTAGTGACTGGCAATCAGCATTTGTTTAAGAATCTGATGAATGCATAGGCCCATCTGAGCAGGGCATTGGTCACCAGCTATATGCACCCATATAATGCAGCATGGTGCTTATCTTGGTGCCCTAAAATGAACGTCTGAGATAGATATCTGGAGGTGGAATATAAACAGTATGGCATAGGAACAGGCCCTTTGGTCCACGATGTTGTGCCAAGCATGATGCCAAATTAAACTACTCCCTTCTCTGCCTTTGGTCCATATCCCTCTATTCCTGCATACTACAACATAGGTAGAAAGAGGGATGAGGTCCTGCAAAGTGAATATAGGGAATTAGGAAAGAGGCTGATAAGCAGGACCCCAAGGGTAGCAGTGCCGTGTGCTAGTGAGGCAAAGGATAGTAAGAGAGGACAGATGAATGTTTGGCTGAGGAGCTGGTGCAGGGGATAGCATTTCAGCTTCTTGGATCTTTGGGACCTCTTCCGGAGCACCAGAACAGTGGGACAAGCTGGAGGGGAACCAAGATCCTTGCAGGGAAGTTCATTAGTGCTACTCGGGAGGCTTTAAACGCGAATGCCAGGGGGCTGGGAACCAGAGCAGCAGGTCAGCAAGTGGAGGGATTGAAGGGAAGGAAGTTGTTAGGACCAGTAAGTCTGAAAGGAAGGACAGGCAGAAACCGGTTAATGAAGAAAAGGGGATTTGTGGGCTGAAGTGTGTTTATTTCAATGCAAGGAGTATTATGGGCAAAGCAGATGATCTTAGAACCTGGGATCAGTACATGATGATGTTGTGACCATGACAGAAACTTGGTTGAGAGAGGGATATTCCAGGGTTTCAATGTTTTAGACATGATAGAGAGGGAAGTAGAAGAGGGGGAGGAGTTGCGGTACTGATCAGGAAGAATGCCACACCTGCACTCAGAGTGAACATACTGGAGGGCTCATTCACTGAGGTAATATGGGTAGAGCTCAAAAATAAGGGTGCAGTCGCTCTGATGGGATTATACTATAGGCCTCCCAACAGCCTTTGGGACATTGAGGAACAAATATGTAGGCAAATTATGGAAAAGTGCAACAACAACAAGCTTATCATAATGGATGACTTTAACTTCCCCAGGTAGCTAGTGCAGATGTCGACAGGTCAATGTTGTCCAGCAATGAAGACAGCCCAGATTGGATTCCTTCTGACTTCCCATTCCCTTGTCACATGCCGAATGATGGCATGTCACCATTGCTTTTTTTTATCAAATACCTTAACTTTGTGCCCTCTGATTCTCAATCCTCCCATCAATGGGATTTTGAATGGCCCGATCAAACCCCCTCTATTTCATTTGAAAAAATGATATTTTGCTGCTTGTACTGCTTATGTACGAACCTAATTTAGATCTCGGTGCTGCCCCTCCCAACAAGTTCCCAACCCAGCACCATTCCTGGATCAGTCTTGACTCCTCCCCACCCCCTCCCCATCCTGGAGCACTCCAATCTCCGACTCCTGCCCAGTAGTGACAATTCCCCTCCCCTCGACAAATCCCCCCTACCCCGCGGGAGACAGACCCATTTCCTTCCCCCCGGCAGACCAAACCCACCCATTCCCAGCCCACCCCAATTGCTGCCTCCCTTCAGCCCAAACCAACACCAATGCAGAGTGGCAGTGGGACCCTCCCCCACTCCCACTGATTGCCCCTAGGCTACACTCACAATAGGCCCCATCCCCTTGGCATTGCCTGGTGGGTGGTGTGAAGGTGCCCCTGGGCATGGGCACATTGCCCCTTGCTCAGTGCCAGGGGCACAGGCAGGCATTGCCAGGGTGCCAATACCCAGGGGGCATCAATCCACCCCCCCCCCGGGTCACGCGACCCTCCGGGCAGAGGGGTGGGGGGACGCCTAATTGCCTCCCACCTTCATTCCGGTGGGGTCTCCTGCTCGTTCCCCAAACGTGCGAAGCTATTCTAAACCCCACCGGAATGAAGTACTCTGGTGGGGTGGGAGATGCTATCGGACCCAGCAACCATGCCAGGCCCAATAATCACATGCAAACTATATTTAAACTACATTTAAAAAAATTCAAACGACTTGCCTCTCTTCCCGCCAGTTTCCAGCGCGGTCTCAACTGCGACTGTTCCCTGGGTCTAGGAGACGGGCATGCATTCCTGGTGCATACGCAAATCCTGCGAAATGGCCAACACACGATTCTCCCAACCGGATCCGCCAGAAAATTTGTGGGTCGCAATGGGAGAATTGGGCCCTATGTTTCTATGACCAGCAATCTGAAGTGCTTTCGCTCCCCAGATGCTGGAGACCTGCTCAGTATTTCCAACATTTCTGTTTTTATTTCAGATTTTTAGCATTCACGGTATTTTGCTTTTGAACCAGCATTAGGGGTGGCACAGTTGCACAGTGGTTAGCACTGCTGCCTCTCACTGCCAGGAACCCAGGTTCAATTCTAGCCTCGGGTCACTGTCTGTATGGAGTTCACAGATTTTCCTGTATCTGTGGGTGTTTCGTCCGTATGCTCCGGTTTCGTCCCACAGTCCAAAATGTACGGGTTAGGTTGATTGGCCATGCTAAATTGACCCTAGTGGTAGGGGTATTAGCAGGGTAAATGTAAAGAGTTATGGGAATAGGGCCTGGGTGGGATTGTGGCCACTACAGACACGATAGGCCAAATGGCCTCCTTCTGTACTGTAGAGATTCTATGGTTCGTCAGAAATGCAAGTTTTGTAAGTGGCCTGGAAGATTAAAATTCTCTTCTGCCCCCATTCCATTTTTTCTAATGTGTAATCTTGTAGCTGAACTGTCATAATTGTCAGCATGATCTTAT
This sequence comes from Carcharhinus amblyrhynchos, assembly GCF_965287045.1. Taxonomy (NCBI): domain Eukaryota; kingdom Metazoa; phylum Chordata; class Chondrichthyes; order Carcharhiniformes; family Carcharhinidae; genus Carcharhinus; species Carcharhinus amblyrhynchos. The sequence continues at coordinate 57,330,667 of NC_137333.1, forward strand.
ATTATTTACAAATTTGTTTGCTCTTGTAACTATACCTCTATGAGTCTACCTCAACATAAATTGCTGAGCATTTGTTCACAAGACTGAACTAATTGCCTCATTAAATATTGTTTGGGCTATGTTTTTATATTTTTAGATTTTAGCTTTAACTTTATGTCAGTAATTGGAATAAACTATTTATGCTATCAGTAATGAAAGGCCCCAGATTTAACATTCTTGACAAAAGAATCCAGAGAATGGATGGAGAATTTATTTTAGGCAGTGAGTTGTTCAGATCTGAAATGCCTAAAAAGGCAGTGGGAGAAGTAAATGCAACAATAACTTCCAAAAAACGAATTGAAAAATATGTAGAACAATAAAGAGAAGCCGCTGGAGTGGGACTAATTGAATAACTCTTTCAAGGGACTTGCACAGATACAGTGGGCCACATGGATTGCATGCTGTATATTATTTTCTTATTCCACTCTTGCATTTCACCATATGCACCTCATGCACTGCAGCCTTGGGAGAGCAAGTTCACTGCACTGCTCTTTTGCAGTCACTTTTCCGATTCACCACTTCCTATAAAACAGCTGCACGGTTTAGACTCTCTGCTCTATGGATGCATATATTATGCCACTGCGTAATATCATCACACACTATTGGGACACATAATCGTCACCACACCTCAGAAGTCCTGTCAATGAAACTGTGGCCAGAATTCTCTGACCTCACCCACAGCTGGGATAGTCTGCTCTTGCCGTTATGAATGGAGTTTTGGCTGATTACCAAATTCTCCATTCCCGCTGGCAGCAGTGGTGGCACGTATGGTATCAAAGAATTCCAGCCAGTGTGTTTAGTTGTCACGGGGTAACTGGCAGTAGCCGAGAAGACCCAGTAAAAGACAGAGCTTTCTTGGTGATAGCCTAAAAGACAAGATTGACATGTTTATGCCACTAGTTGTGTGAGTTACCCACTCAAAGAACTGTATTGGCATACAAATATTAGAGAACGTGTTGCCAATGTAAGCAAACACTATCAGTCCAGTAATCAACACTGAAAGTGAATTGATTCATGATCGTACAGTTAAACAAAAAAGATCAACAGCATTAAGCTCTATACAGCATAAAACATTCTATTGGATGGTTTGTGGCTTTGCTAATGGGGAGTGCTGGAAATGGGATTCCCTCAGCAGTGATGGTACAGCTTAGGGGGCTATACCCAAGCACATTAAATTGAGAATGAATATCAAAACAGGAGTAGGCTGTTCCACCATTTAATTAGATCATGGCTGATCCAATTCTCAAATCTATTTATCTGCCTTTGATCCATATCCTTTGATGCCCTTTACAAATAAAAAAAACAATTGATTCCAGTTTTGAATTTTTTTATTGATCCAACATTCGCAGCTGTTAGTGAAGAGGTGTTTTGGAAATCAATGAAATGAAGTAGTCATACTCTCTATGGAGGTGCACGCAGGATGATGACAATAATGATATCCATTAGCAGAGTGGTCAAAGATCATATAGAGACCTGAAAAGCACGAAAAGTACTTGCAAGAGCATCATAGGAGCAAGAAAGAAAGGTTAGTAAGTTAGTATGGTAATGTCAGAGAAGGAGGAGAATATAAGCTTGGGAAAAGCTGAGGATCCTTGGAAGGCAGTTGCTTTGGTAACAAAGGTCATTGAAGTTTGGGGAAATGTAATGATGAGCTGTGTTTTATTTTTGGACTTCTTTTGCAGAATTGGTGACTTTTTTTGTCTATTTATTGTTAATGTGGGAATGCAAAAGAACATAGCTTGAATATTGCTGAAAAGAGGGACATGTTGCCAAAGCTTTTCGACTTGCACTCATCAGGAATGCCAAATTTCAAACCATCACAATTTATACTGCAGGAGAAGGGGATGCTGATTCGTTGGAAAGTCAACTCTGGCTGAGGTATTACCATGACTTGCTAGAAAAAATGTATTAGTCACAAGAAAGGCTTACATTAGCATTGCAATGAAGTTACTATGAAATTCCCCCATTCGCCATAGTCCGCCACCTGTTTGGGTCAGTGCACCTTAACCAGCACGTCCTTCAGAATGTGGGAAGCAACCAGAGCACCCAAAAGAAATCCATGCAGACACAGGGAGAATGTGCAAACTCCACACAGACAGTGACCTAAGCTGGAATTCAAACCCGGGTTCCTGGCACTATGAAGCAGCAGTGCTAACCACTGTGCTACCTTACGAAGTGGCATACGTGTATATATATTCATAAGGAACCCTTCTCAGCAAACAAAAGGGATATATATTCAAGCCTTTTTTGAATTAGCCAGAGTTTGGGGTCCCTATAGTTTCTTCTTGTTTTCTCCATGGCAATGCCTCCGCCAATCAGAATCAGTTTGCCAACCAATCAGAGATAGATTTTTTTATTGATCAGGGGTATCAAGGGATATGGGCCTGGAACAGGTACATGGAGTTAGGCCCCAGATTAACCATGATCTTAATACATGGCAAAGTGGACTCGAGGGGCTGAATGGCCTTCTCCTGTTCCTATGTTCCTAATCAGCTGCCTTTTCTCCTGTGGTATAAATTATTGTGTTATGGTCAGGAGAGAGATATAGACTGAAACACACAATTCCCTTTCCCTTGTGTCTATTATCAGTTTAATTTTGAGAAGGCTAGCATGTATCCCAAACACATTTTAGTATGCGGTCAATTTAAAAGTTGCCAGCAGCAGACTTTCCTGGATTTAATCAAAGAGTATTAATTATTCCCACACTCATCTTGTAAATTATACGCTACATCAATTGCACAATATACACCCAAGAAAGATTTAATTAGAAAAGATGGTGCACTTCTACAGCAATTAAAACCATGAGAATAGATAACGGTTTGTGTGCCTTGAAGAACCCTGTGAAGGGGGTGAGCTTTTCTCACTCTGGAATTGAAGTTCAGATAAGTTCAGATGGCTGGCATCAACCCTGAATTAACTGCAGGATTCCTTCAAAGTAAAGGCTGTTCAGCAGTCTGTTCAGTAGGCTAGTCCTGATGGTTATAACTAGAGGTCTAATTTTTTATAGGCAAGCTTAGAACTGTTTGGAACAGTTTGGAGGAGGCTTTTGGAAGATTGTAAGCCTCATAGGTCTTCAAAAGGCAGAATGGCACAGCTTTTCGATGCAGCTGTGAAACTGTTGCTATTATTCTGCAAATTTGGACAAACAAATCTAAAAATCAGAGGATGGTTTTGATCACATGATGATTTGCCATTGCTACACAGTAGAAGGCAAGTGATGGCCTTCCACAGAGAAGGAGTAGTTTCAGTCACATGGCCAAAAGGAATTAAAGTAAGACCATAAAACCATAAGATATAGGAGTAGAATTAGGCCATTTGGCCCATCTGAGTTTGCTCTGCCGTTCAATTATGGCTAATGTGATTCTCATCCCCATGCTCCTGCCTTCTCCCCGTAACCCTTGATTCCCTTATTGATCAAGAACCTATCTATCGCTGTTTAAAATCATTCAATGACCTGGCCTCCACAGCCCTCTGTGGCAATGAGTTCCACAGATTCAAGTTTCCAGTAGAGTTGATTTCAGCAGGCGAATAGTTGGTTTTGCGATTCAAGTGCTCTGTAGTTCAGTGGAGAAGCTGCACAGTTCTCCTTTCAGCTGCGTCTTTGTTGGTTTGACTGACTTCCACAACCAAAGTGTGAGAGACCAAGAATCACCTGCAAAATATTTGCAGGGGTATTGTGAGTATGCTTTCTGGCTTTTACATCTGTGTCAAATATCCAGCATTTGTCCTCACAGACAACTTGGGGCATCTTTTCAACTGGCTTTTAACCCTTTTTTTAATATCCAAACGGGAAGGCAAAACCACAAAAAAATCTGTCTGGGCATTGCACAAGGAATCACTTGATGAGTTGGTCATTGCGTCCCATTGTTTCCACCAGTGATAGTAATTAGTTTCTGGATGCTTTTAGAAGTACCTTGTCTCGTAAGAGAATGGAGTTCCATTGTCTTTTAGACAATTCAGGCAGCAGTTTGTGTGTCATTTAAAAAAAGCTCAGGTCTTATTCCAATTCCAATATTTGCAGCATAATGTGGTGTTTTTTCCTTCATTATTATGACAGTAGAAAATATTTTTTAATACTTTACTGTGCCTTTTAACCCTTTTTTATGTGGTGGACCTGGAGTCAGAGGGTCTATCATTTTGGAATAAACCTTGACAACAGTGGATGTGAAATAACATAAGAATGTTTTTTAAACATGTCCATTCAAGTGAAGCCCCTATCGTAATCCAATTTGAAACTTCCCAGAAAGCTTGCTAGACAAGCTTTGAAGTGCTAAAGTCAGATGACCCCTTGGCAGCCAGTTCATTGGAGTCCCTTTTAAAAGGAATTCCCTTGTTAGAAAAATGCTAATAGTTTCATGCCTGTACTGGCAAAAACTTGTGTTTTTGTTTGAAATTCTGTATTCCTGTGTTTGTCCCGATGAGAACAAGATGAAAAGCTTCAGCAACATGTTTTTCTTTTGGGCAAGTACCAGATTGAGTGACAGAAGGGCAACCAGTAGCTTTTGACACCTGTGATTGAAATAAATGATTATTTGAGCCAGTCAGGAAGTGACTTTTTTGTTACCTTGGTACACTCGTAGTGTGATGGTCAGCATCTAAAATGTTCATTCATCCATGAATAGACCACTAGGATGATGTTCATACTTTTCTACACTCATGTTGTCATCATAATTTTGCAGGCCAGTCATTTCCCTGTTAGGCATGTTCCTTGGCTGCTGATGCTGACCAATGGTGTCAGAGCCCTGAGACTAGCATAACAGGAAAACAAGGAGCTTTCTTACAGTACGATAAACAGGATAAACTGCAGAGAGCTACTCAGTATCCCCTGTTTATGCAACTAATATATCTGAAGCAATTTTTATAGTGAAATTTAAAGTGACTCAGACCATGCAAAACATGGAGCCTTAATACTTTGCAAATTAATGCAAGACGGGTTTCAGCACTCTTAAAGCCAACATTAATGTAACAGCTTTGGCAGTTCGAGCTTTCAAATATTAGTTTAGGCAGAACATCTCTCCTGGGGTACTCTGCGGAAGCTAATACATAACATACTTAATGTGCTCCTAAAGTACTGCATCTGTAAGGAAGTTCCTTCAGAGGGAACATTGAGAAGAGTTATTCTTCCTAATTGTGAGTGGAAATCAGCATCTGGACAACAAAAGATGCCAGAACCCAGTCACTGTAAGGAACACTGGTTAAAGACAGCCTGACAAAGTATATCTGCTGAAAGAGTGTTTCCGCTATGCCGACAGTCAACAATTGAAGCTCAGCAGGTCTACACTGGGCACAAATGGAACTATTTGCTCTGATAGCAGAGACGTTGCAATCTTGTTTTAACACCTGGGCACCCACCTGTTCCAGGACTCATATCTCTCTTTTATAGTTGGTTCATCACATCAAAGGTCATAAAACTGGTAAGAATATCATGTATCGTATCTTTTCACTTGTAACAGGCGCCATCTCCCCACAAAAAGCAGGCTTACAACTTAGGTGCTTGTTGTACATTACATTTCATACATTACAACAATGACTAAATGTCACAACACCTTTTAAAGCACTTTGGAATATCCTGAGGTCATGAAAACCCTATGTAACGGCAAGTTTTCTTTTGCATGACAATTTGAGTACAGGTAGATTTGAGGCGATTTGTGTGTAATGTGGTATATTGCATTCAAAATAAGCATAAAGCTATTGTACACACAAAATACAAAATTATGCAGTAAATGCTAGCAAAGTTGGGTTTATCCAGGTCCAAGTACCAGTTAACTGATACTTTAAAATTCAATTATTTTTTGAGAAAATAAAATGTAACAAAATAAAATTCAGAGAAACAGATTCATTGTTTTGAATTATTGCCTATTGTAATTCAAACCTAATTTTTGCAGTTCTTTAATTTGTAAACATTTTAATACAAGTAAGAGTGAAAGTGTAATAACATTTGGCAGCAGAAAAATCAATGAATGGTCGCGTCCAGAGCCTCTGGAGTCAGACTTCTGATAAGTAATCTGTCTTAATTCATCAGGCATTTCTTATTTAAACCGGGATCTGGATCTTCTCCACTTTTTTGTACAACTGGTCCTGGTTACCCCCTCACTTCAAGCACTGTGTACTCGCCGCCACCTCGACCTTTGCCACGCAGCACTTTCTCAAGGTCTGCATTCAATCTGAAAAAGCCACACAAGTACTGCAACTGGAAGTGCACTGCCTTGAGTGCCATCATCATTTCTGTAACACTGGTGATTCTGCTCGCCTACTTCATTGGTAAGTTGCTAAGTATATTTATTTTCCTAATTTTGATTTTTTTTTAAGCGTAATTTCTCTGAAATAAACCGTTCCCATTTTGTTTTGTTTTGCTTTACTGTGGCCTGAGTTTATTGCCTCTTGTTGAGCACTCCCGGAGTTTGGACCCAAGGTCAACTTCTGGAAAGGACATTAAAAACATTGCTGGAAGTACATTGACTCAGATGTGTGTGGCTGTCTTCAGAGTTAGGAGCTGACCAACTCTCTTTTTGAGTTTGAACTTTCTTTGGAATCAGGCCACTTCTAACATAGTTGCCGTTTGCTCTGAAGTAAACCTGTAGCTGTCACAGATTTATATCTTAAATGTTAATACTTATCCCATAATATTCTAAGGGGAAAATATAGAACGAAAAATATTATCTTACTTTATTCCTTTGCATGATATCTTAAAGATTGGAAATAAGTTAGCATCTCTGTGGTGGCTTAGTGAGTGAATGCGTGATGCGGTGAGATTATCAGCCATGTGGAGAGAAAGGTCTTAGTCCCTCATCTGGGCTGAGTTAACAGATCTCAGCCAGGTGATAGTTGATATGTGGCAATTGGTCTTAGCAGCTTCTCTCCCAGGGTTATAAAAGGAAAATTAACTAAAGTGCCCTCTCCTGATGGCTTGCCAGTATTCCCTACTCGAGAAAGTAAGCTCCCGTAAGTCAGGTAAAAACTGAATCGAGATTGGTGGTGTAGTTATCTATGATTGAACAGCCCCTTAAACTCATCTTGTCGTCTGCCTCATGAAGAAAGTTCACAGGGTGAAGTACCAGAGGAATTGTGGCATTCATGGAATCAGCACTTCAGAAGAGGAGAGAAGTAGACTGAGGACATTTACCGAGGAACATAGGGATAGGAGGAGGCCATTTGACTCATCAAGCCAGTTCTGTCATTCAGTGAGATGAAGACTGATCTGTGATCTAACTTCATATACCCATCTTTACCCTGAGCCTTTGGTTAGTAATTATATCCTTAATGAAGCCAGTCTGTCATTCACTGAGATGAAGGCTCATCTGTGATCTAACTGCACATACCCACCTTTACCCTCTGCCTTTGGTAAGCAATTATATCCTTAATGCCTTTGGTTAGCAAAAATTATTAATTTCCATTTTAAAATTAATAACTGATCTATCATCAATCATCGTTTGCAGAAGAAAGTTTAGTACCTCTCCCTCCCGTTGTGCTTGGAAGCATTTCTTGGTTTCACATGGGAGGGGTCTAACTGTAATTTTTTAGACAATCCCCGTTAAGTCCTATCTACCTATCTGTTCACCTTAATGTCATGGAAACTTTGATTAAATCATTCTTAGTCTTCTGAAATCAGAGAATACAATCCTTGTTTGTGTAATCTCTCACGATAATTTAGTTCTTGCAGTCCTGGTATAATTTGGGTAAATCCAAGCTGTACTCCCTCCAAAGTCAGTGCATTCTGCCTAAGCCGTGATGCCTGAATTGCTTTAATACTCAAGGTGTTGCTTAGAGCTTTGTAAAGCTGAAACATGGCTGTTATGCACTGGTACTCTAGTCCTATAGACATAAAGGGCAGCATACCACTAACCTTGTTTCTTATTTTATGTACTTGTTCATGACATTTCAGTGATCTATGTACCTGGGCCCCAAATCCCTTTGTACCTTCACTATTTCTAGCTTCTCACCATTTAGAAACTTCTCTAGCTGTTTTAAATCATTTGGTAGACAAAGTGAAAGACCTGACACTTGGCCCACATTGAAATTCATTTACCATAGTTTTGCACATTCACTTACTCTATTCATTTTATGCTTTCACCTGCACCGCTTGCAATGCTGCTTTTGTGCATCATTGACACATTTAGATATGTGGCTTTCTATTTTTTAATTTGATTTGATTTATTATTATTGTCACACGTATTAACATTCAGTGAAAAGTATTGTTTCTTGCACGCTATATAAACAAAACATACCGTTCATAGAGAAGGAAATGAAAGAGCACAGAATGTCGTGTTACAGTCATAGCTAGGGTGTAGAGAAAGATAACTTAATGCAAGGTAAGTCCATTCGAACGTCTGACAGCAGCATGGAAGAAGCTGTTTTTGAGTCAGTTGGTACCTATCCTATCATTAAAATCATTATTAAATGTAATGAATAGTTGAAACTCCCAATTCCAATCCTTGCAGGGCACCAGTAGTCACCACTGGCAATTACAGTAACTGTCCATTCGCCTGACTTTCTGTCGCTGGAATAATAGATTAAGGACATTAACACCAGTCTGTTTTTTGATACTTCAATTGTAATTATAATCAGTATTATGATGAGGGATGAGGCATTGTACTGTCACCTTCTTAAAAAATATTGATTCCTCATTTTTAACAAAACTGACAAATTTAATTCAAAGTGAAAAAGAAATATTGGTTCTTTCAATTCCAAAGGATTCTAGAAATAGGAGCACAAATGCCCACTTTTGAATCGAAAAAAAGAATCGCAACAGACTGATAGCATCCAGAATTGAAGCATTGCTTTTTAAGGAATTCTGAATTTGATGCTAGCCGAGAAATTGACTGCAATCTCCTTTCATTGATCTCATTTGAGGCTTATGATTGCACTGAGCTTTTCCAATCTCACTGGATGTTTCAGTAAACAGGAGTGAATCCCAAATCTGACTCTCATGTAGAAGTCCTGGCACCTGAAAGGTCTGGCTTGAAAGCAAGGAAGGAAGGTTAAATTCTCAGTCTGCTCCTGAAGCTCCACAATGTGGGCAATGAGATAGAAATGCTGCTGTCCTGTGCAAACTGGAATTTTGCCCGCTGCTTAATCAAAGCACTAATCATAGAATCCCTACAGTGCAGAAGGAGGCCATTTGGCCCATTGAGTCTGCACTGACCACAATCGCACGCAGGCCCTATTCCCGTAACCCCACATTTTTACCCCGCTAATCCCCTGATACTAAGGGGCAATTTAGCATGGCCAATCAACTTAACAAGCACGTCTTTGGACTATGGGAGAAACCCATACAGACACAGGGAGAAAGTGCAAAATCCACATAGACAGTGACCCAAAGTCAGAATTGAATCCAGGTCTCTGGTGCTGTGAGGCAGCAGTGCTAACCACTGTGCCGTCCAAGATACAAAATAAAATTATTTTTCAGTAGCAATCAATTCTTCCTGAGATTTTTAATGCCACTTATATTGAGGTGAGCCCACAAAACCCCAGATGTGGGTTATCTTTACTAAATCAGCAGATAGAGCAATTTTCATGCAAATGCATTGAATGTTAATTACTGGTATAATGTAGCATAATTTCAACACCTAACAAATTTGGAAGCGGCGTAACTCTTGAAAAATAGTACACGTGTAGCTAAAGAATAAATAATTAGATTGGTGTTTTTATGTATATTTGAAGTAAATTGAACTAGGTCTGCTTTTTCTGCTTTTGGATATAGCTGATTTGAGAGGTGCCTTCACACTCGGGTCTGTATAAGATCACCACTGGAAAGCTGCCAGAAATGTTCACCAGATTAAATCACTGTAATTACTCGATGTAATTACTGGAACATTGAAACTATTAAATTATTAAACTAAAATTAATCAGCCTATTCCACTGCAAACATATTTAAAATGAATTTTCAATACCAGGACAAATGACGTGATATGATAATTAATTACCCAGTCTTGAAAGAGAAAATGCCATGAAATGCGGCGCTGCTCTTTTTTAATAAGGGGGTGAGGCCTGAATAAATGCAAGTGGTTTAATCAAACTGATATCCTCTACTGACTGCTCTGAATCTGTGTCATGAAAAATTTTAAGTGTAACATCCATTAGTACTTTCAACTAAAAAGTTGGGTGTTAAAATAAAATAGCAAGTTCTGTTCTGTGCTCAAATTGATTTATTTTAGCGACGATTATATCCAGGAAACAAAATGTCATGTCCTCATGATTCATTATCCCACAACCTGCATAAAGAAATTGCTTTTGCTTCCTGCTGAATGCCTGAGGTAGAGCAATGCCAGTGCAGGGTGGGTTGCATCTTTCCAGAAAACTATAATTAACAGTTGAGCCAGATACTTATTATCATTAAGAGTTCTAGAGATAATGAAATAATACTAACCTGGACATAAAACGTATGTCTTCCTACAACATTACTGATTTTTTTTTTATGGGGTTGGGTGGTGCTATAATTATTGTGATCAGGGGGATCCTAAATTTTGCACATGAGAAATGTATTTAAGGGGAAATCGAAGAATTCACTCAGCCTGAATCTCTTACATGAGTTAGGAATTTAGCATGTATCAGTTCAAGTGATTAGCTATCAGATTGTTCTGAGAAGCTTCTGTGTTACTTTAGCAGAATAATGTGTTATTTTTCTACCACTCAATAAGCTACGAGCAACTTCTACTAATGGTGCCGGCACCAGTATGGTCACAGTGTCTTGTTGAGAAAAATCAATTTGATCTGCCCACTCAGCATTCAGTGTTGCTGTAAAGATGTCAAGCATTGTCCTGAAGTTCAAGAATGTACTCCACTGGGTACAGTTAGCCTTTTTTTGTACTGATTCTTCTAAATTTTTCAATCACACACAGGCTTCCTGTCGTTAAAAGGTCAACAAATGTTGGTTAATTATGTTGGTTAATTATGGAGCACAAAGCTCCTGACCTTCAGTAGGAAGGAAAAAAAACTGAATGAAAATCGTCGTTCAGACACAAGACCATAGTTTGAAGATAATATCCTCTGAGGGAAAGAGACCAGGAGAAGCTAACAATAAAAATAAATCAACTGAACAATTATTGACCTATTCTTTCAAGTAAACAAACCCCAGTGAACCTAATGCAAATATGAATTTCCAAAGAGAAGGTTTAAAAAGTAGTATTAGTATTTGTTATGAAATTTCAGAACAAATCAACTTCTTTAGTATGTTTAAACACAGAAATTTGAAGACTTGAAGCCAGAATGTTCTCTGCAATTGTCACTAAAATAGAGATGAGACATAATAAATATCTATCTATCTTCATAAGAAAATCACTGCAAGCTTGCAGTTGAAGGATGCCTATTAACTTGTTGCAAGAGATTGCGACAATTAAGCTAAAATCTATACCTATTTATACTTTGGTCACATGAACTAATTAAACACACACATAACTGCAGATTCTTTGATGGCTGTGTGGCTGTATGGTTGTTTCTTGATTACATGGTAGGAGATTGCTTGCATTTTATTATTGAAATATGAAAAGCTTAATGATTAGGATTTGAATAGTTTCAAATGACAGTCTTCCAATTATCGATGTTTGGCAATGAAAACTGTGGATTTGAAAAAATAAGAGTAGTCGTTGAATTAATGATTGACCTAAAGTGAGACTTTTGTTCATTTGTGTTCCATTTAGTTATTAAAGCCTTGTTATCAAATCTACAAATCCTAACTCTGGTGACATTGATAATTTAATAAACACTCCCAGCCACATTTGATCAACCTTTAAACTTCTTTGAAACTGCTTTGATCAATTTAATGCTTTCTCAGTCTGGGAAGCTCCTTCTCCCCATTCCATTTATTGTATGAACCAGTCTCTTAACAGAAAGACAAAATGGTAGCTCTCTTTGACCTCAAATAAGCTTGAAGTAACAGTAGACCTTCCATTACCTCTCCCACATCACCACCCACCACCTTGCCCCGCCACTTTCACACCCCTAAACTCCAGATGGGTGGTTTTTTCATGTCGACGCATTGCATTACAGTTTCTAGAATAACTCAGTTGTCTTGATTTTGCTTCAGTGAGTTCCCCAGTTGCTGGACAATTCATGTTTAAATACAAGTAAAACCTCTTCAGCAATGGTATGGAGAGAGCAGATGGCGCCTTGGCCACTGAAACCATCCTGTTTTAGATTGCCAATAAGACAAAGGCAAAGAGTTGTCTCACTGCCAGTAATGTGGGGAACACCGGCTTCAGATTAATTTTGACAATTCAGGTAGAAGGAGATTTGCAGCAAAGAAAGGCAGATTAGGATCAAATTAATGCATTTTATTCCTACTACAAGCCACAAGGGTCCTGCATTTTTTTTTTCAGAATGAGGATGGCGATCAGTTCGGACTGAGATGAGGAGAAACTACTTTTAAAAATTGGTAATCTTTGGAATTCCTACTCCAGAGGGTTCTGGATGTTCCATTTTTGAATGCATTTAAGCCTGAGATAGATGGATTGTTGATCTCTCTGAATCAAGTGTTATGGGGAATGGGCCACAAGCCTGAGTTGAAGCCTGAGATCAGCCATGGTCATATTGAATGGCGGAGCAGGTTCGACAGGCCGTGTGATCTAATCCTGCCCCTATTCCTTGTGTTCTTGTATCATCAGCAACTTCATTTAATAGTGCCCTTGCAAATATTTCCCCCTGTTTAAATCCCAGACATGGAAATATTCATTTTTTTCACACTTGCAAATTGAATTCCTTTTTACACTGTTCACAATGCTGATGGACTTTAATTCAAAATCCTTTATATTATTGGTTAATGGGATTTAGTCGGTGTTGGTGAAACTACTTTGAATGCCCAGAGAAGATGCTCATGAGTCTTCTGAACTGTTACAATGCTTGCAATTATCGTGCCCTCACAGTGGGGATTCCACTTATTGAACTAAAACAATGATGAAAGAATGGGATATTGATCTGAATTTAATTCACTCAGTAATGCAGTGCAAATTTCAAACAGTATCACAGACCGTGACTTCTGAGCTCCCGGGCAGTGTACCTGGGGCTACCTCAAAGATGCGTTGGCTGCTTCCCCAGCCTCCAGATGTTCCTAGGTGAAGCTCAGCATTTGTCTGGGAAACTCAGACTTCCTTGGACAATATCCCAGTGCTGGGAACCATCCATAAATGCAATTTAAATCACAAACCTTGCATGGTTGAACACCCTATAGCAGTAACTACTCAGAAAAAGGTAGAGGAATTCAAACCACTGCTAGCTTCTAACCATCTATAACAGTGACCTCCTCAAACCCCTCACCCTCCACAGGACTCCCTTCAACCCCATGGAACTCTTCTCAGATCCCCCACAATTGCTGCCTGACTTTGTCCACACCCACTACCCCTCCTCTGACTACTCACTGACCCCTGCCCAAGTGGGATTCCTCTCCCCACCCCACTCCCTACCCCCCCACAACAATCCCTTTATCCCTCCCCCACCGCCCCCCAACATCTCCACAGGTTTCTGTCAGTTTTAGTGCTCAGGTTAAAGGAATAGATCATAAATAAATCACATCAGATTTCATTGAAGTGCAAGTGGGCTATGTGTACAGAAGTTTCATAAGATTAACAATCACTGGGGATCCATAGTGACCAGAGGTGAAATCAGAGGTGGAGGCAGCTTGCTGACTGGTTGACCCTGGATGAACTTGGTCCCTGTCCCTGCGCTCTGAAGGCAAGAATCCTGGAGGGCCCTGGCTTACTTTGACTATCCTGCTCTGGGCAACTGCTCCCCCTGCCGCCATCACAGAAGGCAAAGCTGAATGGGTCAGTGACAAAGGGGATCAATAAGGACCAGGCACATTCAGGAGTCCTGAGTGGAGTTCCCAACGGTTTTTGACAGATGCTCCTCCTTCCTTTGGGTGCCTGAGGGCCCCTGTTTGATTACTTGAGGCATGGGTGCACCTGGAGGGAGCTTAAGGTGCTGCATTCTCCTCTCACATCGCCACTGCAAGAGCTCATGCATAGTTACCATGGTGGAGCGTCGGTCTGCTTGCACCTCGGCATGAACTGGGTATTCAGGGGCTCCATGGCATCCGCCACTTACCCCATGAAGATGTCACTATTTCATCAAAGAGCAGGTGGGTAGACTCCTCCACCTCATGTGCCAGTCTACTGAGGGCCTTTGACACATCTGTCTGATGATCCCCCCATCTCTGGCAACTTCCCCAACATCTCATGAGTCATCATCATCATCATTCAACTTGGATGTTGTAGACTCCTCTTACCAGAAGTTTTCTGAGTGCTGGTGAGTTTAGCTGACCTGCTGAACATGACCCTCAGGTTTCTACATGACTACATTATGCATGGATCCTTACTGGGTCGAGGTGGCCTGCTGCCCTCTCTATCTGCACAGGCTCAGTCCGGCCTTTCCCTGTCCAGCTCAGCTGCCTGCCTTTTGAGCTCAGTAAGGTTCTTGCGGTCAGGCCAACCCACTCCTGTATTCTCCCTCTCTTTCTATTTCTATTTCTTTCTCTCTCTGTCTCTCTCTCCCCTGTTCGGCCTTAATTTGGGATTGAGAGCAATTGAGTATTAGGTTTATTTCTCACACTTCCAAATAACCCACTCGATTGTGCACCATGTGACCGATGCACAGCAGCTTTTCCACAAGTATTCTGGCAGCAGCCTCCGGAGTAGTGATTTTATGCAGATAGAAGGATAAGGCTGATAGAGGCATGTCATTAGAGATGTTTCTTGTTACCCTCAATGCCTAACCCCCACACCAGTCAGCATTGGGTGGAAGAGTCAGGAACTTAGAGGTGTCTCCACCTGCAGACTAGATGGATTGCAGTGGGGCAATGAGGCATCATCTTATCATATTGAGTAGCTCTTTTATGCATAGGGTGCACAGATGGTGCCCTTGTCACTGAGGCCTATGTCCCTTCTACCATTCAGTGAGGTGACCGCGAGCACAGAATCCATACAGTGCAGAAAAAGGCCATTTGGTCCATCGCATCCGCACCAACTCTCTGAAAGAGCATCCCACCCAGACCCACCCCTCCACCCTATTCCTGTAATCCCACCCATTTACCGTGGCCAACCCACCTAACCTGCACGTCTTTGGACTGTAAGACAAAACCAGAGCAACCAAGGAAACCCACAGAGACGCAGGAAGAATGTGTAAACTCCATATAGTCACCGAAAGCCAAAATCAAACACGAATCTCTGGCGCTGTGATGCAGCAATGCTACCCTCTGTGCCACTGTGATGCCTTTGATCAGTTGAGGATTCACTTAGCCTGGCAGTGCGGATGAGATCGTTCATGGGTTTGTGGCATTACGAAGCAGCCTCTGGCCCTGCACACTGACCTCTCTGGAGACATCATCCAATGCTAGGTTGCTATGAGAGCCCAGGCTCCTCCTTCCATCCTCTGGGTAACCCTGGTCTCCCCTGCATTGAGAAGGACCTCCAAGGATGTGTCACAGAATTTGTGGGCCAGAGCTCCCTGTGATCGGTAGGCCACCTCCTCCTTCAACAGTGGGAAAGTTGATGTCCGGGCACTTTTTAAATATGGTGCCCAGATATGGTGGCAGGGCATGTGCCATTCAGCCTGCCCTGCCACGGGAAAAATGTGGGGAAACTCCCAACTGTATAATGAATGAGGTTGGGGCCATGGAATTTAGGCTCGGAATGGACAATGCCCCCTGTAATCTTTACTAAACTACTACAGGAGCGTTCTCAACCAAAGGCCTGAACCAAACCACAGCCAGTGACAATACTTGGTATGTCTCCTAAGATGTAATTCACAGAAGGACATTGGTTTTAATGTTGTGACACAAAACATGGTCTCCTGGTAAGTATTCACAATTCCAACAATGAGAGGGGAAGGATGAAAAATGAACTAAAATGGGGGAAAGCAGATCATTTAAATTCCTTGTTGCAGTTCTGGGTTTTAAGAGTAAATATATGCACATAATATAAACAAAATAGTGTTATTCTCACATGTGAATTTACCTGAGTGTGTATAAAATATTACTATACAGTGTGATGTACTTTACCTATCATCTATAATTGATCACTTTCTGCTGAATGCAATATAGGATCATCACGCTACATTGACATTTAAAACATTTTGATTTTGTCCCAATATTAGACATCTTAATGTTTGATTTGCAATATGCACCATGCCATTCCAAGTCCAAGGTGGATGTGATTTGGGAAAAGTTTACATTTCATCACACCAACTTTCAGGAATTCAATGGTCGTGATCTACCGCCCCATGACGTGTTTTCCAGCGGCAGAGGCAACTCACCGTTGGATTTTCTGGTCCTTCTGAAATCTGTGGCGTTTTCTATGGCTTGCCTGCCCACCACCAGGGAACCTGTCTTTGGGGGTTGCTTTTGGTGGGACCAGAAGATCCTGCGAGTAATAAAGGCTGAAAAATCCCTCACAATGTTTCTTTTATATTGTAGATCAAGTACCTGACACAAAAAGAACACTTCTTTGGCCTGCGAGTTGTTTTGAAGTAGAAAGAATAAATTAGTTAATTTTGCAGTTCTTTTAGTGATCTGCAGGCATTTTCAATAATGTTGTAAAATTGTTTCCTTAACTATATAGTCAAGGTTAGCCAGCTTTCACCACATCTCTGCAAAAAGTAATCATCCAGATAAGGTACTTGCGTCTATTCAAAACTCAATGTAACAGTGCAGGTCAAAAACTGAGGCATAAGTTGATGTTGCCCATAGATTTTTTATTATAAATTTCTGTATAAATCAATTATTCTGCTTTTCTCTCAATAAAAGGTATGCTGTAAACATTAAAGACAATATTTAGGGCCATGTGCTGAGATAGAAAATACCCAATTGGCTTCAGTTGGCAGATGCTTAACTCAGTTGCCGAATCGCTGCAGTTTGTTCCGAGGTTCCCAGAATGGAATTCTCCATTAGAGTTGGGCAAGATTTTATGATTTAGCCAGAGTGAGGCCATAAAATCCCACTGATCTGTTGCTGCCACCTCACCTCACCACACCCCTTCTCCCCACAGTGTTTTCCCTGCTTGCTGCCTGAGAAAACACTGACTAATTCTTGCTCGCAGTGCTGGAACAGCAAAATAACATTGAAGTAAGATGCATGGATGACACTTCTTTTTTTTTAATATATTTTATTTTGTCTTGTGTTAGTTTTTACTCTTTGTATGCATCACCCATTTGAACCATAATACAGCTACATAATATTCATGTCTTGCCAAATTGTCTCCAGCTGTGGTAACATGACAAGATCTAATTACTGCAGCTATTACTGGACTCTGGGCCAAACTAACTTGAACATTTTTATGCTTCATAGATTAGAATGTCACATGCAGCCAACTGCAAAAGGCAGTTCATGTTACGTTGTTATGATCCAAGTGGAGTAGTCAGCCTCTCACTGATGTAATTTGCTCTAAGCTGCCTTATCAGAGATAGGGCTTTGAAAATGATAGGCTGATGGTGGATTATACTGGTCCAAATCTACCTATTTAAACGTATTTCCAATCACATTTTATTCTTTGCATCTCCTAGCAGCCTGAAACATTATTTTCAAGTTAGCCTGCACTGAGGTACATAGCCATTTGCTGTCACATAGAATATTGCAGTGTAGCTTTTCTTCATCCCAAACTAAGGTTAATGTCAAGAGCCATAATAAGCCAAGCACAATTGCCACCAGCAAGCAAAACTTGAGTCTTTTCAATCTTAAATTTAATTTCACACATTCTAATTGATTTGGCCAGAAATTTATTATTGTAATACTGTGGCCAAATCACCAGTAAGGTCTCGGAAGAAATTTAATGTGAATATTTTTCTGTGCCGAGTTTTGTTTGTTAGGGTATATGCTTCACTAACTGCCTGTCGCTTTCTTTTCTTTTCCTCACAATCAGTTCTGCTTTTCTCATCCTAAGCACTCTTTCTCGTTCCATCAATCTGTCCCAAAGGGCCTTTTTTTTCATTGACCTTGTGGATGATCATTTTGTTGGTCTTCTTTTTAGCCTTCCCACACTTCTCTTTTCCTGCTGAGTGCAGTAGTTGTCCTGCCTATCCAGCTGTGTGATGAATTAGTAAGGTGATAGGGCTAACAAAAGAACAAAAGATTCCCTCAAGTCAGAACAGATTGGTGTCTAATGTACTATTTTAAAATTAGAAATAAGATTCACATCAGCCTATTCCCTCATGCACTGAAAAAAAAACTCGTCCCCTTCAGCAAGTAACTTTTGTTTAACAGAGTCACATTGCTGCTGTATTACTTACAATGCTGGGGGAGTCCCACCATGGTGAAATCCCTTTTGATTCCAGTTCAATTAGTAAATTAATGTCAAAGGTGTGTGATAGTACATTCTGGGAGGTACGTTAATAGCCCGTGAGATAAAGGTGTGACAAATATTCATTTTCTTTGTTGCTTTCTTATACAGCTACACAACCTTACATAAGCATATGCAAAACCCAAGTCACCACAAGCTAAGAATGTAAAATGAAGCATGGTGTACTATTTTCTGAGCGTTTTCTGAAGTTGCTTCAAATTGGAACATGCTTGTCTCATAGGAATCTGCACTACATTTTATCTTGCCTTGTTTAGGTGACATCTGCTCTTCCCAAGATGCAAGTCCATTACTTGCTGTGACTTTGCCAAAAAGTAATTTCTTATACCATAAATATTAGTGGCCTGTTTGCAAGACAGCAATCATATGCACATCTTAGGAAAGCACTTCCAACTGCCACTACATAAAGAGTAATTTCTTTAGGCCCAAAATTAAATGTACATTTCTGGCAGGATCAGGAATGTTCACTTGATCTGCTGGTCTCTATAATTCCAGAACTGAAGTTAGTCTTTCAAATTAAAAGGGTTAATATTTCTTTCAAAAATAGGGGAGGTATTTCAGATAAAAAGATAAATGTACATGAGGTAACATCACACAGTATAATTTCATGGATAGAACATGTCATGATAAAATATGATAGAATATTCCATTCAATTATTGAATTTTGAATTTATACCCCATACAAGGCAACCTTACACAATTTAATCATGAGTTGAGTTACTGATGGTCCTGACTTGGAGATTGACTCTGTAGATAACCAAGAAACATTGACTATTCTTAACCTCTCATCCCTGTTTACTTCGAAAGTGTCAAGAACTGAAATCACCCAAAATCAAACAGGAACCAAATTCTTTTCTTGGAAAGATCATAACAAATATTTTCTGTAAGTATTGGATATTGAGAAGTGTAGTCAATGGCTGGGATTTTCTGGCCCCCTTGTGATGGGGTTTCCAGTGTCGGAGATGGCCCACCATTGACCCACAGTGGGATCTTTCAGTCTTGCTGAAGGGAATGGCATTTTCCATGGCCTTGGCCACTGGAAAATCTACCATGCTGGGGGATATGGAGGTATGCAAAATCCTGGCCAACATAACTGTTTGTACATAACCAAATAGACTTCAATTGGCTGTTATTCAATGTCACATTTTTGAAAAGCAGCACTTAATATCTTCGAGACACAGAAATAATGCTGAAAATAACTTTGACACTATTATGATTGATCACTGCAAAGTACAAAGAAGAAACACAACAACTTCAGTTCTAAAATTAAATAGTTATCAGCAACTCCTCTGTGACAACTAGAGAAAAATAGAATATAAATGGGAAGATGTCATCCTATTTTTACTTTTGGCTTGTAAAATAATCATTTTTGTCAATATCTAATAAGATCACATCCCTAAACATTTCTCCCACACAAGGAAGAGTTTTATAAGTTCCGTTACCCAGCCTTGGTTATCAGTACTGTAGGCAATGTTTTAAACATGTTGTAAATGCTATCACAAAATTTTTAGATTGCTTCACAGATAGTACAAATGGACAATAAGATAATGCACTTACTTGGCCACTGTATGATAAATCCGAACATTGTTTCCAGATGAAATTTGCTCTACAAAATTCGTTCACTGCCAGGGTGGAATTTTCCTGCCCTGCCTGCCCACCATGGGAATTGTAGCAGGTGAGAAAGAAAACTTGACGGACCACAGAAAGGTCTGTTGAACTTGGGTTGGAATTTCCAGGTTTGGGGCACGCAAGGCTGGAAAACCCTGCCCATGAAGTGCAAAATCCAACTTCAGCAGAAGTACAAAATGGGTACCGGCAGACCATACAACATCCTGCCCAATTTCCCCTCGCATTCAAGGTGGTGGCCTGCTGCCACCAAATGTGGGCCCCTCCAAAAGTTAAAATGAACTTCTGTAATGTACCACATTACACATTAGTGAGGCTGCCCTTTTCGGTAGGAAATGATTGGACAAAAGTGCACAAGCTGTACGACTGTATAAGCTTTGGTGCATCTGCATAAGTGCAGTGACATGCACGATACCAAGTAAAATGTCATTACCAATAATAAAAAGAAAGCTACTAATAACTTAATGCATTGAACACAGATCTGTAACCGTCGCAATATGGCTTTGTAGCCTTGGTAAGGAATTAATTTCAAGACTGAAACCTGCACATTATTACACCATATATGATAAAGATCCAGTTTTCTACAATTTTGCACTGCAACTTTGTGGAGATAACTGGATTGGAACATTTGTGTGCGATCTGCAAATAATCACTTAAAATACAGAAAAGTCCTATTCCAGGCCGCCTCACTGTACTGTACATCGCTGCCTGACTTATCCAGAACTCCTGCAGTGATCCAGCCAGAAAAAGATGACTTTTCTCATTGCTATCACAGCCATGCACCTGTTTGGCCTAAACTGGCACCTGCAGCCGATGGAAGGGCAGATGTATCAGATCGGTGAGGACAAAGCCAGCAGTTGGCCAGTGCCAACGGACGTCACATTGTCTCCCTCTGGTGGCACAGGTTTAGGCTTGCCTGAAAGGAAAGGCAAAGGACCCAGTGAAGGTATGGTCTACTGTAAACATAATCAATACTATGAAACTGCTTTGAAATCTGCAGTGTACTTTATGTTTAATATACAAGGCTTTATTTGTAAATGATATTTTTAGAACTGTACACGCAATGTTCCCTTTTAATATTTTTCTGTCTTCTCATTATTAGGAAGCGAGTTTGCTCATTCTTGAACAATTTTATGATCTCATGTGAGCTTTAGTCAAATGAATATACACTGTATTTTGTGTATATTACATTGTGGTGGATTACATTTAAGCAGAGTTATTTGATGACCATGACTTACACACATAAACAAAAAGACACTGCACAATGACATGGAATCAGATATAAATTTTTGCAATAACCATACATTCCCAAAAAATGTTCCGATATGAAACCTCTTCAAAAGCAGTGGCGTGAAAATTTTAATACCCTGCATGGCTGACACTGACTTGGATAACCTTCAAATTGGACCCATTCCTACATTCCAAACTTGCAATATACACCCACAATGTGTTAATGAATGCATGTAGGCAGCCTATCTTTTTTTAATCTGCTGTCTGTGCTGTGATCACAGACCTCTAGGTATTAAATTGAGAATTTTGATTTGTAATTCAAAAGTTCTTGCTGTTATTTTGATTTTATGATTCACAGAATCCTACAGTGCAGAAAGAGGCCACTTGGCCCATCAAGTCTGTACCAACCATAATCCCACCCAGATGCTATCCATGTAACCCCACATATTTACCCTGCTAATCCCCCTGACACTAAAGGACAATTTAGCTTCGCCAATCAACCTAACCCGCACATCTTTGACTGTGGGAGGAAACTGTAGCACCCAGAGGAAACCCACACAGCCGCAGGGAGAATGTGCAAACTCCACACAGACGGTTATTTGAGGCAGGAATTGAACCTGGGTCCCTGGCGCTGTGAGGCAGCAGGGCTAACTATTGTACCACCATGCCACCCATAAATTCATTGTCAGTGAATGTCACTAAAGGGGACTGTGCTTAAATAACTGTTCGTTAGGTAGGTCGTTGTTAACCCATAGCTTAGTGCGATGAATAGTAAATAGTGGTCAAGAGGCCAGAAGAAGTTCCCTATTTACCTTTGAATAGTTCAATAGATTCTGAGAAAGCAGGTGGCACTCAGCATCCCTGAAAAACTGAAGTAAAGTGTCAGCCTAAATCTAGCACTGAAGATTCTGGAGTGGGACTTGAACTCTGACTGAAAGGTGAGAATATCCATTGAATCCCACCCAACTAAAATATGAGGATTTTTTTTTGTTGCATTATCAGGGCACATGGATTGGCAAATTCTTTAAGGACAGGAGAGCAAAGCCCTTGTGCTCTGTGCTATATTTGGATACTTTCCATACACACAACTGGAACTTGTGAAGTGTCATTTAAGTTTATTTATTGGTGTCACAAGTAGGGTTACACTGCAACAAAGTTACTGAGAAAATCCCCCCAGTCACCACACTCCGGCACCTGTTCAGGTACACTGAGGAAGAAATTAGCATGGCCCCAATGCACCTGACCAGCACGTCTTTCAGACTGTGGGAGGAAACCGGAGCACCCGGAAGAAATGCCACATGAACACTGACCCAAGCCGGGAATTGAACCCACTTCCCTGGCACTGTGAGGCAGCAGTGCTAACCGCTGTACTACTGTCGTGATGAATGTTGAAGTTGTGAAAAATTTGAGCAGAGGCAAAGTTGATGGATTTTAGTGCATTTTAATAAAATTTCAGAAGTTAATTTCAAATCTTAACAAGGTTAGGACAACAAAAAAGTATGAATTTAGGGAGCTGACGAAGAGATCAATTTTAGCTGCAAAGAATTAAAGTTAACTGATCCAAACAGCCAGCAGAATGGCTTCTGGAGTGTTAGGTTCTGGAGTTCCTTCTTTAATCATCCCCCACTTCTCTAGCTCTCCCTCCTTCTTTAAAATGTTCCTTAAAACTTGTCTCTTTGACCAAGTGTTTCTTAGCTCATCTGTCCAAATATCAAATTTTGTTTGATCACACTCCTCTTAGGATATTATACTACATTTAAGTATGTTACGGAAAGCAAGTTGTTGTTTTGAATGACCATTGGAACCTTTCTTTTGAATTGGCACTTTGGGAGTATGGAAGGGGGAAAAATGAAGGGAAAAGAATGAGGAAGAGATTAAATTAAATTTCAGTGAGAAACAGAAGATGAGGATATCAAAATTGAAATTCAAGGAGATGCTACAAGTGCTGTAGTAGTGCAAGTCAGAGGAGGAAGTAGCTGCACCGGGCAGAGGATGGGATGTCTTTGAGGCAACAGCAAATTAAACAGCTTTGGCTTCTGCTTGAAAATAATTCATATTGATGGATGTAAAAGTCACCATTGTAACATGTTGTTTACCTTGTGGCCTTTCTACACCGTCTTATCAGGGATTTATACTTAAAATAAGGAGATTATGGATTATGCTATTAATTTACGGATGTAGTGTATTTATAATACTATGTTATATTTTGCAGTTATCTAAAAATGACAAAAAGTCAGATGCTTGTCTTGGTAATCCATGTGGATGTACTGAATTAACTGTAATCACACCAAAAGACTCTATAAGAGATTGAATAAGAGTGTTTTGATAACCCAGGCATTGATCCTATTGACTGGTCCACTCCTGTTTAATGCATTGTAGAGGTTTTAAATCTCTGGTTGGAACAAGACTTCTGGATGCTTTTCAATGTCTATTTACACAGGGAAATTTACCTGGAATGCATGCTCTTTGATTCAAAGCAACTTTTATCATTCATTTTATATGGAAGAGAATATGATTCATTGTGCAGCTACAAGTCAGCTCAGGGTCCAATTGAACTAATCGATTGATAGTCTTCCTCATGCATGGGAAGGTAGCTTCGAGACCCAGAATTTCTAGTCAGCAGGAAGAAACAATACTGACTACTGACCTTGAAGAAAGCTTGCCACAAATATTTAGCGATCAGTGTGTATTTAGTGTGGATTTCCCTTTTTCTGACGTTAGTGAGAATCTGGTACCAAATCCAAGGGATCTTCTGGTGTTCAGCAACAGTGAAGGGAATTTTTGTAAGCCTGTGAAGGTGGGGTCAGAGGTGAGAGGGTCAGGAAAATTAGAGAAAATGCTCTTGAGAAGGTATGTCGAAGCGTTGCTCTTTCCTCTCCACTTATCTGGAAGTGGCAGAAGTATGCTGTTGGTAAGTCACCCAGTGAGAAGCAAGTTGAACTTGTTGATGATTCAGCTAATAGCCATTTTGCCAGGACAATGGAATCGTGCCCACATCTTACAGGACACTGCCATGTCTGCAATTTGTCAACTCACAGGAGGCGAGTGCACATCAGGAGGTTGGAGTGGTACGAAAGTGCTGTACAATTGCAGCATTAAATGGGAAAAGTAACAAGCCCAGAGGTCATCTGCAGGCAGTCAGGTCATCTACTTGCCATTGTAATGAAGTTGCTAGAGACTTCTTTGAGGGATAGTGCTGGGGCTGAAGAGCTGGCTTTAGTCTTATACTGCCTCCGTTTCATCCCACCATTATCTCAGCAGCAACCATGCTTAATGCAACCATGGTGAAGGCTACAGTCTCCCTTTCAATAGTGTATGTTGTTTTTCCTTCTTCCCCATCTCCTTGATGGACCTAATTGGATGGCAATATCATAGAAATCATAAAACCCTACAGTACAGAAAGAGGCCATTCGGCCCATCGAGCCCACCCAGGCCCTACCTCCATATCCTACATATTTACCCACTAATCCCTCTAACCAATGCATCTCAGGACACTAAGGACAATTTTTAGCATGGCCAATCAACCTAACCCTTTGGACTGTGGGAGGAAACCGAAGCACCCGGAGTAAACCCACACAGACACGAGGAGAATGTGCAAACTCCACACAGACAGTGACCCAAGCTGGGAATCGAACCCAAGTCCCTGGAGCTGTGAAGCAGCAGAGCTAACCACTGTGCTACTGTGCTGCCCCATATCAAAGCCAGGTTCTTAATTGAACAAGTTCGGAAGGATTGAGCCAGAAATGTACAACTCTCGGCTCCAGGAAATAAAGCTGCCAAACATTTAAAAATATGATGGGGAAACGCATCTCAATGATTTCAACGATTCAGATAAGCAACTAATCACACTGAAGTATTGTCACAGACAACAAAGCAGCAAGTAAAATGACTGAATTGTTCACTTTTAATGAAAAATTTCCAAGACAGCAAAATCAATTACTGAGCCATACATATGGAATTAAAAAGATAAGGATCATAATTCTCTAATGTTGTATACTCTGCCACCAGTGGCAGCAAAAATGGAGAATTTGGCACTCAGCCAAAACCCCATTCACTGCAGTGGGACTGGAGAATCCCATATACAGGTGAAATCAGAGAATTCAGGCTGAGATCTCATAATCAAACTTTAACATTTTTAAAATGTGAATTATTTTATCAAAATGGAAAATACTGATATTCTGTAAACATAAAATTAGATATTCAGGGTCAGGGGAGTTTTTCAGAAGTAATTATGAATTTATTATGCAAATAAAATCCCAATTGAACCTCATTCAACAAACAGGAAACTTTTTCAAAGGTTTTACAGCAAAACTAATAGCATCAAAGGCCAATTTCTCATCAGTTTAATGATTTCTACTTGATTGCAGTCTGGGAGACTTTCATGAATCCTAAGGTAAAGTGTAGAATAACTGACAGCAACACATCTACTTCCACATTTAACTGTACCTGTGCATATTCCAGAAGTTGTGGTCAGTTTCAGTGGAGCAATGAGTGTGAATGCTGATTGTTTCACTATCATTACTAACAATTGTGTCACATTAATGATGAAAAAATAATAGGAGGAAAAATGGATTAGATTAGAGGGCATGCATGAAAGCACCAATCAATGGGTAAGAGATATGAGAGAAAGGTTGTTCCAGATGGGCAAATCTGGAGAGTCTGGGAGAGGTCAGAAGTCTTAACGGGTGAAAAAGTGGTGATTAATGATTAAAGAAAGGAAGAAAAAAAAGCCCAAGGAGTGCATGTAATGAATAGTTTCAGAATAAAGGGATGTCAATTTAAGACTGAGTTGAGAAGGATTTTCTTCTCTTAAGAGGGTTGGTGAGTCATTGGAACTCCATGCCACTGAGAACTGTGTGGGCAGAGTCCTGGTATATCTAAGGCTGAGATCGATACATTTTTGATTAGTAAGAGAATTAAGGGTACAAAGAATGGCCAGGAAAGTGGATGTGAGGAGTCAACCACGATTCTATTGAATGGTAGAAGAAGCTCGAGGGACTGGAAGGCCTGCTCCTGACCCTATTTTTTATGGTCTTACGGAATGGAACATATATTCCAGGGTGTACGGATGGGAGAAGAGGATAATCCTGTGGAGGTATTTGGAAGCAATGACAAATATCATGAAATGAGTTTGCTGGGGCATGGCCAGTTAGTGGAAGATAGAGGCGATGGGGATCCTGCAGATTAGGAAGCAGTCGTATGAATATGTTCAAAGCTCTGGAGGTTGGAGAGGGATATGGGGAGTGAAGATTTTAAATGGTTGATTGAGCATTAGTTCTGGAATTTGCTGCCCAGTTTAAAAATCAGTTCATAAAAGAACTGCAGTCTGTGCCGTTAAGTGCAAAACTTCTTATTTGATAACTAATTTTCATTGGATTAAATTCATCCCACCCCATTCCCCCCCTCTACCCTGCTGCCTTCTTTATATTATGTAATTCTTAACATGTTATGTGTAAACTGCATCTGTAAAGCTTCAAATAAAACTTTAAAGTATGATCCATTGTGAAAATCCAAACTGTTTTCTTGAAGACCATTTATTTGCCCAACTCTTATTGAAACATTTATGTCAATCCAGAAAAGCTAAGCATCAACACAACATTAATCAAAAATCACTACAAACTTCATTGGAAGGCAGAGGTATATTAAAAGGGTATCTTGTGTGATATTGTTTCTGGTTACTTAAAAAAAGATGAATCTAATAACAAAAGTTTGGTCATTTTGCTGATTATAACTGACAGCACAAAACAGCAGAGCAAAAGACTGAGTTGAATGTTACCATTAAGTGAGTTATAGATGTGCTCACTTTGTTCTGAATCACACAATAAGACTACAGAGAGAATTCTTCAGCCGAGGATAGGAAACGTCAAGGCAAATGTTGGCCTGAGTGGCAGATAGTTAGCCTCCCGAGAGCTCTATATTAAAAAGGCAGTCATAGCAGTTAAATGTTGTTATAGGTAGACCGTAATGTGATCCAAAATCAATAACCTTCAGATAGCAAGCCACAGGATTATTCATGAGATTAACAGAGCTAAATTTAGGGGAAATAAAATGTAATTTCACCAACCTGTAACCGGTAGCATTCAAACCTCGTTATCTGGGTATGTCCATTTTTCGGAACAATTTGCCTCAGATTTTGGAAACTCTCAATTTGCAGATTACTTTTAAAAATGCTTTTGAAGTGATATGTGAAAGTGAGATAGACTAGCCCAGTTTCTAAGACCATTACATAGATCCGGATAGTAAATACTGCATTTGGTTTTTTGCCTCTGCACATTATGATTTTGCTTTCCCCCCCTTTCTCCACTTTCTTCTCTACTGCTCTAAATTTTGATTAATCTTGCGTAGTTTGCTTCTTCCGATAGCGATGCAGCAAATTTCTCGTTGTTGAACAATTAAGTACAAATCTTTTGCTATATTTTCACAGGAAAAACAGATAATTTAATCCCAGAAGATAGCTATATAGATTCAGGAGAAATTGATGTTGGCCGGAGAGTCACCCAGAAGATACCACCTGGCTTATTCTGGCGAACTCAAGTGTTCATAGATCACCCGATGTATTTGAAGTTCAACGTGTCGTTGGGAAAGGATGCTCTCGTTGGGATTTATGGTCGACGTGGTATTCCACCATCTCATACCCAGGTAAGCACGATTGCACAGGAACTCAATCTTTTGAGTAAAGGAACACAATTTTGTATTTTGAATGTGAAACCTGATTTCTCTTAGGTGGGTGCCTCGATCTTCCATTTTTTTCTAAGTGTAACCATCAGCAAACTATCTTCTAGTTTTAAGAACTTGCAACAGTGACATTTGGAGCAGCGAGCCTGTGGTGAGGTGAGGCCGCAGCTGGAGTACTGTGTGCAGTTTTGGGCGCCGCACCTGCGCAAGGATATTTTGGCCCTGGAGGGAGTGCAGAGGAGGTTTACTAGGCTGATACCGGAGTTGAGGGGATTGAGCTATGAGGAGAGGCTGAATAAACTAGGCTTGTACTCGTTAGAGTTTAGAAGAATGAGGGGAGATCTCATTGAGACGTATAAGATGATGAATGGGATGGATAGGATAGAGGTGGAGAGACTCTTCCCGCTCAAAAAAGACAGTAGGACTAGGGGGCACAGCCTCAAGATAAAGGGGAGGCGGTTTAGAACGGAGTTGAGGAGGAACTTCTTCACTCAAAGGGTGGTGAATCTCTGGAATTCTCTGCCCGTTGAAGTGGTGGAGGCTGCCTCGCTAAATATTTTTAAGAAGCGGGTTGATGGGTTCTTGATAAGAGAGGGGATTAAGGGTTATGGGGAGAGGGCGGGAAAGTGGAACTGAGCCACGACAGATCAGCCATGATCTTACTGAATGGTGGGGCAGGCTCGAAGGGCTAGATAGCCTACTCCTGCTCCTATTTCTTATGTTCTTATGTTCTTATGTTCACTTCCCATGATAATGTTATCATTGATAGGGATAAGAACAATATTAAGGTAGTATCCACCTTTATCACCTAAATTTTGGGCCCCATATCTAAGGAAGGATGTACTGGCCTTGGAGAGGGTCCAGAGCAGTTTCATGAGAATAATCCCAGGAATGAAAGGCTTTTGGCGTATGTGGAGCGTTTGAAGATTCTGGAGCTGTACTCAATGGAGTTTAAAAGAATGAAGGGGATCTCATTGAAACTGTCTGAATATTGAAAGGCCTGGGTAGAGTGGATGTGGAGAAGATATTTGCATTAGGAGATGAGGCTAGGATCAGAGAGCACAGCCTCAGAATAAAGGGACAAGCCTTTAGAACCTAGATGAGGAGCAATTTCTTCAGCCAGAGGCTGGCGAATCTATGGAATTCATTGTTACAGAAAGCTGTGGAGTCCACTTCATTGAGTGTATTTAAGACAGAGATAGATCAGATTTTGGTAGGTAAAGGAATCACAGGTTATGATATAAAGGCAGGAGAGTGGGAATTGAGAAACATGTCAGCCACAATCAAATGATGGAGCAGACTCAATGGACCAAATGGCCTAATTCTGCTCCTATATCTTATGGTCTATCTCAGTTAATATATTAAAAGCTCAAAAATTGCAACATTAAAAAGCCATCAGGACCATTCTGTTCAATGTCCTCATCCCAACAAGAAGTCACCCAAATTATTAGGTCTAAGGTCAAGAGCTAAGATCCTGAACTTCCAGCATAGAAGTCAATATAATATCACCGAATATCATTTAAATTACTCTTAAAAATGGCTGAAAGCTTTTAACTTACCATTGTATTGTGATGAAAACTGCTTTTCAATAGGCTTTAGTCTTGTGTTTCCCTTTAATGTATAAGGAATCCATATGACCAATTTGAAAAGTTACTCCAGTACCCTAATGTTTATGAATCAGAAAAGTTCTTTGGGTCCAAATAGGTCATTGACCTTTTCAGAGATCAACCTCAGAGCCCTGCTTATTCTGCAAATTTTCCCCAGAAATTTATCCCATGCTTCTTGAACACGTTCTTGCTGTTTTCTTCACAAGTCTTGCCTTGTAATTTATTCTGCAAGAAAAACCTTCCTCAAACCTTTAGTGCGAGCGAGATATGCAGCTTTATAACATTTCCATATTTAAATCTCTTTTAAATTAGTCAATTATATCCTGTTCAAATGCAAATTGCAATGAGAAATTCAAGATTTAAATTCCAATTTAATACCATTTCTTACATGCAGAAAACAATTTGGTTTTAATCCTCTTACATCAACTGCACTCAGACCAAGTACAGAAAACAGCAACTGAAGGAACCTGGAGCAAAAGAAATGTTGCCTCAAAAGTTTGGCTTTTGTGGTCAAGTGAAAGTATATTGAGAAATTATGGAGAGCACCAGAGACTTCCTGTGCACACTAGGGTAGCAAAATCATTTATCATGGCCAAATAAGAGATTTCTCACAATTTAAAGAATGGTTCAATAATCAGGTTCAGCAATTCATGATAAACTCTGAATTTAAACTTGCTTTGTTCAATGTAACGGCATTGTCTGAGTGATAGAAGAAAGATGCATAGATTAGTGACTGCACTGCTGAATTGAACTCTAAACCACAAATCAGTAATTTAAGTTTGGATTGATTTACTTCAAACCCTCAAAATACCAATTTTGTGTGTTGAAATCTATGGCCCAGAGCTTTCGATCACTATGGGGGGGGGGGCAACCTACCTGGGAGTACCCAAGAGAATTGGCTGGAGGATCTTTGGACGTGCCCAGAAAATACTGCATGGCAATTACCCAGGAAGTTCAATCTGGGAAATTACCCTGCACTGAGAACCATCTGATATGCCGATTTAAATTGGAGGTTTCAGATGGTTATGAATCTCTTAGCAGAATCGTTATCCAGGAAAAGTTAGAAAGATTAAAACCATCTCTAATTCCTGGGTAACGATATTACTGACCCACTCCCAACTCCCGAATACGCTCCCAACTGCTGACTATCCCCTCACACCTGACCCATTCTAACCCTCCCTGAGCCACCCTCTCCCCAACTCCTCGAGCTACCCTATGCCTTCTGGTCCACCTGACACCCCCAATCCATCTTCCATGCCTCCACCTCATCCTACGTTGTCCCGACCCCATCCTTTGTGTTGACACATCCTGCATCCCACTGACTTTTCCTACTGCCTCCTCCAACCCATCCCACCCACTTCCCTAACACACTTACCCCAACTTCTCAATGTGGCAGTGAACTTAAATGCAAGTGATTTGGGGCTGCTAATCCCATAAAAAGTAGGTGTGGGATTCTCGCAAAAAAATTCTAAATCTAAAACAGCAGTTTAGAAATGAATCTCCTACATCCGTACACTGCTGAGTCCACTGGCATAAATCACATTAAAATTCAATGGATGGGACTATTCCTGCTGGAGAGGCCAGCAACACAGCACGCAGTGGGCTACTGCGCATGCGCCAATTTGTCAGCATGCGCTATAGTCCCACACTGCTAGCCTCCCAATTGCAGCCTAGCTTGATCGCTGGCCAGCCCTGCGATCTCGCAACACCAGCCATGTAACCCCTCCACCCCTACCCACAGCCCAATTGCTGGCCTTCAAACATGCCCAGGCCAGCCTCAACTCCCTGCCCCCACTGGCAGTCCTGATCTCTTCCACTCCCACCCTCACCCCTTCCTCCCATCGGCAGTTCCAAACCCTCACGCACACCCCACCCAGTGCCGACCGCACCCCACCCACCCCACCAAATGGGCTGCTGCACTCCCCACCACCCCCCTCTCCCAATGGCCAGGCTCAATCATTGGCCTCCTTCCCCCACCGATTCCGACTGCAGAGTGGCAATGGGGCCCTGCCCCCTTGGCACCACCCTAGGCCCAGGCATTCAGTGGGGAACCTGCAAAATGACCCCTGCAAGAGTCTCTCAGTCCACCACTAAAAAAGCAGCACAGTGGAATGGGAGAATTGCCCCCGTGGTGTGGCTTTGATCCCCCTCCCTCCCACCTGACATTGCTGCACTGCACAGAAGGGTCCTAGGAGCTATTACGCTCCACATTTCTTTCTGGTCCAAATTGGAGGTTGGGTGAGAAATATACAGCTCCCAACTAAGGTAAGTTAAAAAAGGAATGATGTGGCAATCTGACTAAAATTGCCAAGCACCAGATGTTAGGCTTGAGCTTTTGGACATGATGTACTATAATCGTGAAGTATGGAGGCCTTGTAGTACAGTGGATAGTGTGCCTGCCCCTGAACCAGAAGCTTTGGGTTCAAATCCTACTCCAGGTCTTGATGGTGAGGGAAGGTGTGTTTATAGCATGGCCAAACAGGTTAAGTATCAACTTGTCAATCCTTCTAACGTACATCAGTGGCATGCAATGAGAGGGGGAGAGATTCCTGGTCAACCATGTGATAGAAAGAAATTGGAGCTTCTACCATAATATCCAAAGTCCCAGACTACAACATGAATGGTAAAATGTATGTTGCTGCAGCAGATCAGACTCCTTGGGGAGGATGTTTTCCTCATTTGGCTGGACAGGCAGTGGGGTTCAATCCCCATTCCGGCTGGATTGGATTTGGGCCTCCTTGCCCTCCCCATGTTGGAGGTTGTGGTGCTGTGAATCAGACTTGTTTTCAGGCAGAGAACTGAAGAAATATCATGGAATGGAAAAAAAATCAGGCCACATGAATTTCAGAACTTTGTTTTATTGTGAGCAACAAGGCAAAAATATCACTCAAATGGCCTGGGTTTTTTTCTCAACTGCAAATTGGTCTCTCAGCACAATTCTGCTGCAAATGGCATAACCAGCACAAAAGATCATGGAGCATTCAGCACAACATAAATTTCCACAATCTCTTGTGCTGGTTTTAAAAGCATCAAGCTGGAAGTAAGCCCCACCCACAAAATTGGTCAAATCCCAGAGTGAACTTGTCATCATTGGGAGTTTCCACATTCTGCATTCATATACAGGCCTTCAGGGAGACTTTAAAAATTAAGCTGCTTCCTGAGGGTGCGAGGACACGAAAAGATTCATTTTCATAGAATCCCACCTCCATTTACTATTCCATATTGCACCAAGATGGCTTCCTGTCACTTTGGCTTTGTTTTCAAAGTATCAACCACACTGATACAAAGTAGTTTTTTTTACATCAGAAAAACATCATTGAGTTGAATTCAACTGCAGACTTTTCATGTTGCAGTTTGAAGAAATACCAGAATCATTAAAGCAAAACTGGAGCTGCCACAAGTAGAGGTTGAGTGCAATGATAGATGGTTTTAAAACTAAACAAGACCTTCAGAGGCAAGGGAATAGCCTGATTCAGAACATCAAACATTGCCTAAATAGAGTCAGCCATTGTCGGCTCTTGCCTAGTGGGCCCACGGGATTAGGATTATGTGCAGTATTTCTACAAAAGTTGATTCTATAGGGCAGGTGACATGTTGAGATTGATATGTACTGCGGCTATCATGCAGCAATTACAGCAGTATGCTTTCTCATTTTTTGTTCTGATAGTTTGGCTTTGTCGAGTTATTAGATGGCAGACGCCTGCTAGCACAGGAAGTGAGAAGTCTGGAGGGATTCCACCACCAGCACAGAAGCTTGATCCCTCTGACAAATCGTGAGACAGGATTCATTCGATATCTGGATTCTGGAATCTGGCATTTAGCCTTCTACAATGATGGAAAACAGATGGAGCTGGTCTCCTTTATAACCACTGCCATAGGTAAGCTCTTGTTAGACCATAATGAAAAGATATTTTAAAAGACTGTAAGATGTGCCATCACAGATATACTGTGAAAGAGATGGGCTGTTAATTGCTCTGCAACTACCTAAAATATGACAGTTTCATACCTCCAGTAGGTTCAAAATACATTATCCTCTGACCTATATTGTCTTAATTTTCTTAACTGCTCAAACTTTCCACCCTTCTATGTTATATTTATTTATGTATTGATCTCCTTTAATCATCATCTGCCAGCTTGTGCAAGTTTTAGTTGAGAAATGAATAGAGAGAGACTCATTACTCTTTAAAGAATGAAGGTAATGTATTTTTAAAGTGGAAATGTGCGGCTTCATTAACTGTTCTATTTAAACCACTGTATTAATCACAGAATAGCAGAATGGTAACAATGCAAAAGAGGACATTCAGCCCATTGTGTGTGTGTGTTGGCTATTCAAAGGAGCAATTCCATTAGTGCTATTCTTACTTTGTGTCCAGAGACCTGCACAGTCTTTCCTTTTCAACAATAATCCAATTCTCCCTCAAGTGTCTCAGTTGAACCTGCCTCCATTCAACTCTCAGGCAGTACACTCCAGATTATAACCACTTGCTGTGTAAAAAACCTTTTACTCGTGTCCCCATTACTTCTTTTGTCATTCATCTTAAATTCTGCCCTCTCGTTCTCAACCTTTCCACCAATGGGACCAGATTTTCCCTCTCTACTGTGCCCAGACCCCTTGTGATTTTAAATGCCTCTACCAAATCTCCTGTCAACCTTTCCTTCACCAAGAAAAATAGTCTGAATGGCTCCAATCTATCTACGTAATTGAAATTCTTCATCCCTGGGCCCATTTTTGTGGCAGCCAGGACTGAACATTAAACTCTTCTTTACTATTTTAATATTAATTCTTTGATTTTGTACCCGATACCCTTTATTAATAAAGTCTAGGATGTTGTATGCTTTATTAACCACTCTCTCAACCTGTCCTGCCACCTTCAATGATTTATATATTCCACAGTTGTGCCCTTTAGTTTATATTGTCTCTCTACATTTTTCATACCAAAATGAATCACTTCCAACTTCTTTCCATTAAATTTCAACTGCCACTTTTCCACCTATTATCTGTGTCCTTTTCAAGTTCTACACTATCCCCCTCGGAGTTCACAATACTTCCAAGTTTTGCATCGTCCGTATATTCTGAACTTATATCCTGTGCGCCAAAGTTAAATCATTAATGTATATCAGGAACAGACGGACCCTAACACCAACCCTCGAAGAATTCCACAATAAACCTGCTTCCAGTCCAAAAAACATTCATCAATTGCTGCTTACTGTTTCCTTTCAGTCAGCCAATTTTATACTCATATTGCTGCTGTCCTTTTGCTCCATGGGCTATAGCTTTGCTCACAAGTCTATCGGATGGCATTTAATGAATGTCTTCTGCAACTCTGCGTACAACACATCAACAGCATTATCCTCATCAACCCTCTCTGTCATAACTTTCTTGCAACAAAAATAATCCTCATACATCTTATGATCTACCAAACAATACTTTTGCATGAAAAGTTGAAGCCAATTAGAGGACGAAAATAAAAATGTTCTGAACACGAATCCTAGATTTGTCCTCAACATGTTAAATGATGATTTATATGTTGGAATTCTATTGCCCCGCCCTCCACAGAATCAGAGCGGGCAAGGGGCAGACAACGGAAGTGTCCTTTGACCCCAGGCTGGAATTTCCATTCTCGCTCAAGCTTGCCTATCAAATCCCACCCATAATGCTTCATTAAAAATACTTTTGCTTTGCAAATGTTTGCGCTGTGGCAAGATTTTTTAAAATTGCATTTCTTTCCCTCTTGTCATTAATCAATATTACTAAAATTACAAAATTGAAACATACAGAACTGGAAAGTCTTGATGAGTGAGAGTTTATTTGCCTCATCTTTCGCACCTCCTCACCCCTCCCCCACTCTGCCAGATGAGCTAGCTGTGTTCTTCAATGCTATCTTCCCTAAGTTACACCTTGGAAAATGAGAATAACTGATACCTTTAATCATTAGAAATAATTCAAACCATTCACATTTGTGAGAAGCATTTTTATATTTTACAGCTACCATTCATAGGATTTCATAAAATCACGCCATTCGTTTCAAATAGTCCATGCTAGGGATTATGTTCCATATGAGTCCATGCTCATCTTTTTGTATCTAAATCTACCACTGTGAGCATCTATTCTTTTCTCCTTCAAATGCTGGTCTAGTTTCCCCTTAAATGCACACACAGTATCCCACATTCTTATCACTCGTTGGGTGAAAAAATGTCTTCTGAATTCCCTATTGGGATTCAGGATGTTAAAAAAACATGAAAATCGTTACTGCAATAAATGTAATGTTTCACATAATGGGCTGCTATTTTAACTTGGCATACTAAGTTCCAATTGGGTATCAAATCCAAAAATACCCCAAATCAGCCATCGTGCAAAATAAAATGTTGTGTATTTATGTATTAGGACAGATAGGGGAGGCTATAAATGCCTAACTAATAATTAGCTTCAAATATTAAGCAGGTTTTGGCTAGCGTTACAATTTTGAATATGTTGAATTCTGTATTTGTCTTGCATTTGATTTATGTTTAAGCTGTGTTCCTCCTTAAGTTTTATTAAACTGAAAAAAGTGACTTGGGTTGGCAAACAGAACACTGTCAAAATCTAGAAGGTTCCGTAAACATTTTGAAATGAATAACCTCCAGTTGAATTGGGCCTTTACCTGGAGCAAGCTGCCCTGTTTGGATCCCAGGCCACTGCCAAATGTTTTTGAATGTTTTGTTTATTACTTGTAGGCAGTGCTTTCTTCCAAAACCCTTTCTAGTGGATTTTGCCTATTTTTTTTAAAAGCAGAATTACATCTAACAAGTCTGCCCTAGTTGTATTACTTACCACCCTTGGTATATCCCTCAATCCACTTTCCTGATGCATATTATGTTATTTGTTTGAGTTGTATTTGCATGAGACGTCTTCTACAAGTCCATTCCTGTTTTTATAAAGGAAGAATGCAATCCTCTCCTTAAAACAAATTCTTTAAATACACCCTCTTGAAATGTTTTCTTCAAAGAAAATGAATTCAGCTTTATTAACATTCCAAGATAACATAAACTTCTGATATCCAAAATTAAGCTTTTAGATCATTTGGGTGGCATGGTGGCACAGTGATTAGCACTGCTGCCTCACAGTGCCAGGTACCCAGGTTCAATTCTGGCCTTGGATCACTGTCTGCGCGGAGTCTGCAGGTTGTACCATGTCTGCATGGATTTTCGCTGGGTGCTCTGGTTTCCTCCCCTGGTCCAAAGATGTGTAGGTTAGATTGATTGGCCATGCTAAATTGCCCCTTGTCAGGGAGATTAGCAGGGTAAATACATGGGGTTACAGGCATAGGGCCTGGGTGGGACTGTTGTTGATGCAGGCTTGATGGGCCGAATAGCTTCCTTCTGCACTGTAGGGATTTCAAGTTCTGTCACCCCAAAGATTATAATACTCTCTATATTTCGGAGATAAAAGTAGTTTCAGTAACCTAGACATGGCCTGGCCAATGGCTTTGCTAGCCATACTGCAACCTCTTCTAATTTGTCTGCTCATCAATCCATATCTTATTTGCCATTTTTCTTCACTAAAGGCAAGCACATAATTGATTAAACCCATAGTTCGCATCACACAGAAATTGTTTTGGGCCAGCCATTTAATATCATTCAATATGTTACAATCTATAGAATCTTAAAAATGTAAATAAAACAGTTAACATAAATTGTTCTTTTTTAATTTCTTCATTTATTGACTATAGAGAAAGATGCCAATTACCATTTCACTAGTGACTTAAGAAGACCATAAAGGCAAAGAGACAAATTGGCTCTTTTATATGTTATGCTTGATTTGGGCTTTAAGATGCAGAAGAAGGGCAATTGTCATTGTCAAACTATTATTTTTCTTGAAGAACTGGGCAATTTGAATCAGCTGAATTGAGTTAAAGTTCAGCGGTCAGGAGTTTCACACACATCCAGTTCGGATTTGTTTGGATTCTCAGTTTGATTCGAAGCTCACCTCTGGTTAACGGCCTTTTCATAAATCTGAGATGAAATGTAAGTTATGGGAAAAGGCACGCTGTTATCTCAGCCTTTGGAAAGCAAACTCTTCCTTTGTTGATGCTGTGAGAATGTGCGCCGTACCTTGTTCTGTGAATTTCCTCAGAGACCTACCTGTGCAGCAAGATGATTTACACTCTCTCAACTCACTTGTTTAAATCCCAGGACCTGTGTTTAGAGCTTTTCTAATCACTCTTACAACAAATTTCACTGAAGATTAACTCCGTGGAGAATGATAGGTCTGAACGCATTACACAATAAGTAGATTCTCTCTGCTGCAGGGTGGTCTCTCAACAGCTCGCTGTGGGACAATTGACTCTGTTATAGAGTACATAAATACTTAGTTTCAGCAGATAATTGAGTATCTGCACCTTCTCCAGGATTTATCACAACAGGATCTTCTAACTCGTCAGTCAATTTTCTGAAGTGGGACAAAGGGGAATGATTGGCCTACTTTCTGTGTCTGAACTGCATTCACTGTTGGAATAATGGATTTCTTTGTATTTCTTCGAACAAAACTTAAATTAAGTCTAGGAGGACTGTTAAATTTAGCACTTTGTTCCATGCCCAAAAGTAATGTTAGACAGTGCAAGCTGTAAACAAGTAAAGAAAAGCTGAACAGTGGCACCTCAACTCTGAGAAAACAAAATTAAAAACTTTTCAGCAATCTCTAATCGCACTTTTTTTTAGCTCAGTACATTTTTCAAGTTATGCAGAAATGGTGGCTGGCCCAGATTTTTCACTGAAAGCTATTAAGAATAACCATGAGGCTAACACCACTCACCATTATTAAAGAGTAAATTGGACATGAGCTACTGCCACTTCACATACGTCATTAGGTGTGTAAATCAGGAATTTATTGTCTTAAGTTACTGTACTTCTGCAGAAGCTTCACTCTGCTGGTATCTTTCTAAGAGAAAAATCATTGAAATACATTGCAACTTGTGAAGTTACTTAACTAATATTACCCATTAACCAGAAAAGGTTAAAGATTTTACATAAAGGTCAATTTTTAACTGACTGAAAAATCTTGATTAATAACACTCAACGCCTCTGGCACTGAAACCTTCACAAATGTGGAGCCTTATTCCTTCAGATTTTAATTATTGTTGGAGATTTTTTAAGAGTATATATTTTCCCCCTTTTTCTTGTCTCTTTTACCTCTCTCTTTTAATCCCATCTTTATTTCTCTTTATTTCACTTCCTGTAGTGTTCTGATTTGATATTGAATTAACATTCAGACTTCCCAGTTCAGATTCAACATGGCTTAGTAAGGACACTTCAATCTGATTGCTTGAAGAGGTACACTATTTCTTACCCTGTTCAAACAGTTCCCAGACCTCCTCAAGGGCACACATGTGAGAATACATTTCCAGAAACTGCCAATTCCAGTATAACAGCCCATAGAAGTCTGTAGATAAGTGTAAGAATAATGATAGGCTAACACCCTTCACTCATCACTGACTGCAAAACCTAGGCCAATGTTCCTCCCCGATTAGCCTTTATTGAACTTCTCTTGAATGGAAAATGATCTATTCTCTTATACATAAGAAGAAATTAAACTTTATTTGATCCATTGTTTCCAATGCATTCTGGAGTTATCACAGATGTGATTCAGCAGTTATACAGTGAAGTCTCAGAACGATTCCCACTCAACCCAGACAAACAACTAGGGGCCAGTCTTACAAAAATTCTAAATGCTGAATGAGCATGAAAGCGGGAGAGTTTCAGATCCTTTTTTTTGGCAAGGCCACAAATGGAATGTCATACAGCTTAGTGCAAAAATTGATGCACAATCTTTTTCCCACCAGTAGAGGAGGGGGCAGGCCCCAATGCCCTCTAGAAAGCCAGATGGTCACAGCAGAAGGTACAATTGTGCAGGCACAGA
Organism: Carcharhinus amblyrhynchos; assembly: GCF_965287045.1. Lineage (NCBI taxonomy): Eukaryota > Metazoa > Chordata > Chondrichthyes > Carcharhiniformes > Carcharhinidae > Carcharhinus > Carcharhinus amblyrhynchos. The sequence continues at coordinate 57,370,014 of NC_137333.1, forward strand.
TCTGTCTATTCTGTGCAAATCTGGGCCTGGTAAGATCGCAAGAGGCAACAGAACAGGAATCTGCCAGTTACATCACATGCACCCTGCCCTGGATATTCCTGCCTCCTCTGCCCGCGATCTCTGGCTTCCCTGGACAATTAGCCCCTTAACCCCTAGATATTGCGCCCCCCCCACCCCCGTGCCCTGGCTGATCACATCCCCTCCCCACCCCCACCCAGGCCCAGCCCAGCCCATTGCCGTCCCAGCCTATTGGCAGTTGCAGAGCGCATAGCTCTCCCCCCCCCCCCCCCTCACCCCCGCCCCCGATCCTGGTTGCAGAGTATGAGGCTCTCTCACTACCTGCCTCCTCTTAGGTCCTGCCCCATAATGACCCCACCCTTCCTCTTGGGTCCTCCCCCTCAGACCTGTCCCCTTGGCACTATCCGATGCACAGTGGGCAGTGCCAAGGTGCCCAGCTGGCACTTCCAGGATCCCAAGTTGGCAGTGCCAGGATCGCACTGTCCAAGGGGCATTGCCCCCCTGTTCCCGACCTTCTTGGAGGCCTAAATGGCCTCCTGTCTTACCAGCAAGGCCATCACATCAAATCCCTGTTGGTGGGGACCATACATGATCCTCGTTGGTGAGAACCTTCACTGAAAAGGCCACTAAGGCAAGTGAACTCAGGTGATTGCATCTCAGGCTCCTAATAATATTTAAATCAATTTTTCAATAGATTTAAATATTGCACAGGAAGGGCGTGAGGCTGATCTTGCCAGAAATCTGGGCCTGGTAAGATCACAAGGGGAGAGAAACCAGGCACAAACCTAATTTTTCACCTAGCAAGTGATCTCACTGGCTCAGTCTGCCCATTAACTGGATTGACATTCTGGTAAGATTGCCCCATAGTTTTGAATCAGAATCTTGTTTAAAAGTTTTATCTGTTTGTTAGACAGAAATACGAAGGAATAAGCTGTTCCACACTGCAGTAATATATTTCCTAATGATCAGCAACTAAGAGTAATCATGCTGCTGGTGAAGGAGAATGTAGGTCAAAATAATCCTGCTCAACAGGACAGAAAATGTGAGGGAGAGGAGAGCTAACGTGCATGTAAGAGGTTTTTTTAAAAAGAATAAATATACCAATGTATTAACATATTATTGATCTTTTTGCTAATGTTATACTTTAAGAAAACATAATCTCAGCCTGTGGTTTCAATTCCCCTCAGAGTCTGCAGATGAATGTCCTGCTAACTGTTATGGGAATGGAGAGTGTATGGCAGGAAAATGCCACTGTTTTCTTGGCTACATTGGACCGGATTGTGCACGAGGTAAAAGCTCCTTGTCATTACTGTGGGAACTTGTCAAAACCTGTTATTATCCTGATTAAATAACTGTGAGCTGAAATCTCTATATGTAGTTTATTTCAAAATTGATTCAGTTGAGGAACCAGATTTCACAGTTTTAAAGTGAAAGATGGTTATAGACCACCATAATTATGTTGAACGGTGAAGCAGGCTTAAAAAGCCAAATGGCCTGCTTGTGCTATTCCTTATGTTCTGACAATTAGCTGCCCAGCAGGTGGCCACACCATTGAGGTTCCTGGTAATGTCCAAAGGCAGTTGGAAGACTTTGGGCTCCCTTGGCAACGCTTTCTTCTGCCATGTTACCAGCCCATCTCTGGATGGTTAGTAAAATCCATTCCATTAATCCTGTTCCTTTCTCTGGAGATCTGCCTGACCTGTTGAGTATTTTCAGTGCTTTCTGTTGTGATTTCCAGTATCCACAGTATTTCATTTTTGTAGGATAGTAAACATAATCAGGGCATGGGAATGTTGGAGCAAGAGTGATGAGCATTGTCTTTCAATGCATCACAAATGTAACGTGGGGCTAGGAGATCACTCCAACTCCTCTTGAGTCCACAGTGAAGTAATTTAAAAGGTAGAAATTTCTCTTTCCCAAGGAGCCTGCAGCTGTCACTTTAATGTATGCTGGTATGCCTGCCAAGTGGCTGACATCACTGAAGTTTGCACAGAGTAAATAAACCTTGCTTGTATTACTCAATCCTGATAATCGATAGAGAAAATAGTCCCTGTTTTACAACAGGCTTTCCTGAAATACGAAATGCCTGTTCAATGTCGCAGTCTAGTCTGCATGCTTAGAGTCAAGCTGATTTGACCTGAGCTTTCTGTCTTCTCCAGTGTCTGACCCTGTTTCCTGAGGATCACAATGAACCTGTTGTCATTACTGTTAATACTCTTGCAATGTATTGAGCATATGCGTTTGCAACGCGAAATGTGATATGACATTTTATCTGAAACTGCAATCTTCTTGCAGTTTAAGTTGCACATACATGTCAGATGTTTGGCATAAATGATGGGAAATGTAACAGAACTGCAGGAAATTAATTATAAATTTCACCCTTCACGTTATACAGGATAACCTTTAGTGTGGCTCAGCCAATACCTTTTCAAGTCAGCTGATTCCTCATATAAAAGATATCTGAGATCAAGTTGGAACAATGGCCCCCCTAGTTCTACATTACCTGCTCACTGTTTCTCTGTTAACTAATCAGATTAAGCAAGCTGTGAGCAGTGCAGGAGAGGAAACTGAGTTGTATAACCAACTCTCAGAGATTGTCCTCCTTAAAGACGTTCCTGGACTTGTTCCCAGTTCATTTCAAGCTGTATTTAGGTGGCTTAATTTTGAGCTCCATCTGCTAGCAGAATGCAAAACAGAGGATGCTTTACAATGTACTTGGGTGTTAAAAATTGTGATTTATTACACCAGCGTTTTATGCTTAATATACAATAGATAATATGAATAGCCAACAAATCTGTTAAAAGGAAGAAACACTTCACTTGGTTTCACTTTATTTTTTCGAGTCACAACTTCTACATGGACTTTTCTTCAGCTTAGCTAGGAAACAAGAGAAAGCCAGAAGGAGAGGTACAATTGAAGGGCCTGTAGGTTTGGGCCATTCATGTGTTTTTCGTAATAACACTCACCTGTTGAAGGAGCAATGCTCTGAAAGCTCATGATGCCAAATAAACCTGTTGGACTTTAACCTGGTGTTGTGAGACTTCTTACTGTGCCCACCCCAATCCAACGCCAGCAATTCCACATCGTGGCTTTCCTAACAAGCACTGCAGAAGTTTGTCACTGGGGCCTGAAATCAAGTTGCTTGCCTCTTGGCTGCAGAATGATGCTTAACTCGAGAGAGCTACTTGGCAGGAGGGAGAAAGGCCAGCAGATAAACGGTAAAGGGAGAAATGTTTAATTTGAAACTGCATAAATTAATTGACTCCACGGTATGGATGTGACGGAATTTGCTTTTTTTTTCCCATTTTTCTGTTCTAATATTGAGTGGCTATATTTCTGGTATTTTAGCTCAAAATTAAAGAAAATACTAGAAACTAGAATAAAAGATGGTTGGTTGGGGGTGAATAAGCATCCTGACTTGGTTAGAATGCATTGGCGAAAGACTTAGCTAAGCTGCCTTCTTTCCAGTGTTTAATGGTCAGAATGACTTTCTTTTCATTCTCTCTCACAGCATCCTGCCCTGTTCTGTGTAGTGGCAATGGGCAATATGTGAAAGGACGCTGCCTGTGCCACAGTGGTTGGAAGGGAGCAGAATGTGATATTCCCACAAACCAGTGCCTTGACCCAGCTTGTGGCAACCATGGCACCTGCATCATGGGGACCTGCATCTGCAATTCTGGCTATAAAGGAGAAAGTTGTGAACAAGGTAGGGCCCAGTTGCATCATTAATCATTGATTGTCGAAATGTCTGAACTTACTCAGGATGAGAGGCAGAGAATTTAATCCTCCCTCAGACTTCTTCACAAGAAAAATACTGAAAGGTTACAGCCAGTAGGGATAAGATTAACGTAACTATTGTGCTCTAGTTTGAAAGGGTTCATTATAGCATGAAAAAATAGGCTGAAGGTTATAGTAAAAGTGAATTCGGACTTGCATACTTCCCTATTATTTCCCCTGCATGAAAGCTAAGGCGACTTGATGTTCTGGTAGTTGCTGTTAAGCCAGGGCTAAAGTCTTCATGTTTTTCTTTTCAGTGACCTTCAGTCAGGATGATTAATTATGAGGAGGTAGCCTCTTGTCAAGTTAGTTTCTGATCTTTGTTTCTGGGACCACAATCATCTATTAGCACAGAGGAGCAGTAAGCTCACTTTTTACAGCCTCTTCCTTTTCTAAACACATTGTACCTCTGTTAAGCGATGGCATGACACATAGGCCATGTAGAAAATGTTCTGTATGAAACCAGGTGCTCTGATGCTTTACTATCTGCTGGGCAGCATCATCCTTTGCCACTTGTCTGCTTGTGTAACTTTTAACAGACTTGGACACAATAACCGCAGGATAACTCTTCATGTGGGCCTTACATGTTTGAAAGTAATGCATGTTATGGCTTTTGTATAAAGTTTTTGATGTGGGGAAGAAATAAATCACAACTGTCAGTTTGAGTGGTCACACGCCTTTTGTGGCACAGTTCAGGTGAAGTACACCACTTTGATCCTAAATTGGTGTCTACGTTTTTGTTCATCTTCAGTCGCAGTTGCCAGAATTTTTGGAAGCTGCGGCACAGTTGGCGAGCCATTGAAATCTGTATTCACATTAGCAGGATCAGAAAGGCTGGAAAATTGCAACCTGTATTTCTGAATTACACCGCCTCTTCATTCTCCTTTCCACATACTCAGAGCACCAACTCATTTGGTGACATGGATTTTCCAGAAAAGGAGCAGAAAGTTGTCATTTCTTCCTGGCTCTGGTTTCCTCCCAGACTCCAAACATGTGTGGGTTAGGTTGATTGGCCATGATAAATTGACCCTTAGCGTCAGGAGTACTGAAAGGGTAAACAGGTGGGGTTACGGGGATAGGGCCTGAGTGGGATTGTTGTTGGTGCAGGCTGTGGGCCAAATGGCCTCCTTCTGCACTGTAGGAATTCTACAATTCTATTATATCTATGCCTAATTGGTTTCCACTCTCACCATTCTGCACCCCACTCTGTAAATGGCACCAGGAGTGAAGCAACATCATTAATATGGGTCTGCATATTATGTGCTATTATGAAATATTTAAGTGTTTATTTATTAGTGTCACAGTAGGCTTATATTAATACTGCAATGAAGTTACTGTCAAGATCCCTAGTGGCCACACTCCAGCACCTGTTTGGGTACACTGAAGGAGGATTTAGCATGGCCAATGCACTAACCAGCACATCTTTTGGACTATGGGAAGAAACAGGAGCACCTGGAAGAAACCCACATAGACACAGGGGAGAATGTGCAGACTCCGCACAGACAGTGACCTAAGCTGGGAATTGAACCCAGGATCCTGGTGCTGTGAGGCAGCAGTGCTAATCACTGTGCCACCGTGTTAAATATGAAGACTTGTGTAAGAAAATATACAATTTGATGTGTGGATTATACATGTGCATATAATCCTGATGTCCAGCTATTTATATATTTTATGTATATTCAGATTTGAAGGGAGCATAATAGAATATGAAATAATATATTTTTACAAACTATCTAAGGAACATAACATTTAAATGTGAATAACATGCAGTTTCGATGTTCTCTCGTAATTTATCATCAGTGATGAATCTGTTCAGATTCAGTCATAATAAACATCACATTGTGAGTGGGAGTCATTTAGATTTGGGAGCTAAATTGTTTGACAGCACTGACATTTTCTCATGCTCGCTCTTTGGCAGCAGAGAATGTTTACCACTGCTGTACCCTGCTGCTGTGCATTCTTCTTTACTTGCTAAGGCCAGCAGGTCTGGCAGTGGATTTCTGTACAGCCAGTTGGATCAATTTTGCTTTAGGATTGGTAGTGTGGACTGGCAACTTTAAGTATTAGTCTGTGCTGAGCTTAGATGTGTCCAGGTTGCCTAGTAATTTTAACAGTAGAGAATTCAAGTCCCAGAGTCACTTGAAATCGACTGCATTGATGTGGGCAATTTAGCCAGTTCACAAGTGCTTTCTTAGATATGACAGTAGGCATCAGTGCAGAATGCCGGTGGGAATACTGCCAGAATCGATCACAATTTTCAAGTGCATGTTGGCATGTGTTCAGAATGTATTCTACACTTGTGCAGGTAAAACTGCAGCAGGCGACGGTGCAGAGGGACCTCGGGGTCCTTGTGCATGAGTCGCAAAAACCCAGCCTGCAAGTGCAGCAGGTGGTCAGGAAGGCGAATGGGATGCTGGCCTTCATAGCGAGGGGGATTGAATATAAAAGTAGGGAGGTCTTGCTGCAGCTGTATAGGGCATTGGTGAGGCCGCAGCTGGAGTACTGTGTGCAGTTTTGGGCGCCGCACCTGTGCAAGGATATTTTGGCCCTGGAGGGAGTGCAGAGGAGGTTTACTAGGCTGATACCGGAGTTGAGGGGGTTGAGCTATGAGGAGAGGCTGAATAAACTAGGCTTGTACTCGTTAGAGTTTAGAAGAATGAGGGGAGATCTCATTGAGACGTATAAGATGATGAATGGGATGGATAGGATAGAGGTGGAAAGACTCTTCCCGCTCAAAAAAGACAGTAGGACTAGGGGGCACAGCCTCAAGATAAAGGGGGGGCGGTTTAGAACGGAGTTGAGGAGGAACTTCTTCACTCAAAGGGTGGTGAATCTCTGGAATTCTCTGCCCGTTGAAGTGGTGGAGGCTGCCTCGCTAAATATTTTTAAGAAGCGGGTTGATGGGTTTTTGATAAGAGAGGGGATTAAGGGTTATGGGGAGAGGGCGGGAAAGTGGAACTGAGCCACGACAGATCAGCCATGATCTTATTGAATGGCGGGGCAGGCTCGAAGGGCCAGATGGCCTACTCCTGCTCCTATTTCTTATGTTCTTATGTTCTTAAATGCGTGAAAGGTTGAGTCCAATAATTTTATTATGAATCTACAGAGACACTCCAACTGTTTTGCAAACACAAACGTGATCACAAATACAAGATGAATGCAGAATAAAACCAGTTGATCCATTAAATATGCCCCATTGAGCCACACTGCAACTAAGCAACATGAGAGGCAGGTGAAGCGAGTAAGACACTGCCTTACCTAAAATTCTCTGTGTGAGTATGAGAGTGGGGAGCTAGTGTCATCATTGGCAGCAATTCAGCCCATCCATGGCACGACCAGTGTCGAATGTCCCCTGTAGCAACTCACTTTGGCAGCCATCCTCTGAAGAGTCCTGACTTACTGTCTCTGGCCGATTTTGAGGCAACAGCTGCAGTCACAGATGAAGAGGCTTAAGGGGTCACAAACAAAGAGAATTTGGAAGGTTCAGACACCCTGAGAGTGTGCTGGGTGCAGGTCCAGAGATGTCCAAGTGCTATTCCTCCACCCTTTGGGTGCTCTAAGTCTCCGGACACTTTGAGGGGAAGGGACACCCAGAAGGAGATTAAAGTGACCCTTCTCCCTCTTAAATAGCCAGTGGAGAAGCTCACATGGCTACAGCATTGGAGTGCAAGTTTACACACATCCCAGGCAGAATCTGCTGGAATAGGTTCTCCATAGAAGTCAGCATCTCTCAAAGTAATCTCCGTGCATGTACAGGTTGGCACCACTTTATCAGCCAGAAGGCAGATGGCCTCCTCAGCCTCACATGCTATCCTCTTAATTGCCTACATCCCTGCCTGATATTCACCTGCCTGTCCAGTATTTCTTGGAAAGCAGATTCCAGAGGCCCCTCATCGGATGTGAACCTCACAGATTCTCTTCCCCAGCATTCCTCAAAATGTCAGTGAGCTTGGCTAATCCTGCCTTCTCCTGCTGCAGATAGGTGGTCCACACAAGATCCTTCCTAAACAAGATCTAATGCCCACTGAGTTATATGGCTTTGGGCTGGTGGAAGGTGCAGGTATCTGCTATGACACCTCTACAGGTACACTTTCTTCATCAGTGATATCCTTGCTTCTCCCTGGGCTTGTGTCTGTGCTGGACAGGATTTCCTCACTTTCCAGCCCTATCCTCTTCCTGGTGATGGAGGTAAGTGAGAGAGGAGAGAGCAAGAGGCTGCATGAGGTGCCTCCAATGTGGAGCGACACTTGGCCTTTAGGTTTCTCTGACATGTATGGATCATCAGTGGCTGGGGGCTGCAAGCCAATTTCTCCATCTCTGATGGGGCTGTCTCACTCACCTCACCCGCTGAGCTGCCCACTCCTTAAAGTTGGTCTTTTCTTCGATTATGGATGAACACCAGCTCACCACCCCACCCCCCTCCAAGCCTTGTCCCGCTCGCTTCTATAATAGCTTAACTTCTGCGCTAATAGAGAAGATGGGATTGAGAGCAGTTGGGTTTCATGTATCTTTTACATGCGTCTGGTCTTAGAAATAACTCAGTGACACATGTGCCATGTGATTGATCCACTGCAGCTTGTCCAGCAGGGTTCTGGGCCAACATTGTCCAGAGCAGTGAGCCAATGCAGATATGAGGAAAAGGCTCTCAGAGGCATGTAATTAGTGGTGCTTGCTGGTGCCCTCATTGCCTGAGCCCCTTCCTCCCCACCCTACCTCTTCCCCGTTCCCAATTAGCCAATGTGTAGTGAGGGAGCTATGGTGGCCTTCCAGTAGATAGACTGCAGTGAGACCATGAGGCATCATTTCGTCACATTGCCACTAAGATCCATGGCTCTGTACCATTCATTGAGATGAAAGTGAGCAGTTGAGTGTTCACTTGTCCTGGCAATGTGGATGAGGTCATTCATCTTTTTTTTGACATTGGAGGGCAGTCCTTGCCTGGAGATCCTGGACACTGAGTGTTCGCAGAACACCCTCCCATGCATGGTTCATAACCTCCTCTCATCCTGTGAAGAAAGGATATCCCTCCTGGCCTCCACTTGGTTGATCAAGAAGCCCAGGGAGGTGTCTTTGAATTTGGGCACCAGATCATTTAGCCCTTCAAGAGTAGGATGTTCAGTTAACACATGGTATCAGAGCACGGCCCAGTCCCAGATTTAAATGCTAGTTGGCTTCCAACTTTAGGAGTTTGTAAAAGCGATCACAGATCTGCAATAGCCACTGTATGTGAGACAATTCAGGCAGCAAAATGGTGCAGGTCTGATGGAACTCCAGTTTGTTTCATTTTCATAGCCGAGAATTTTCTGGAGCTTGAACTGGTATGAAATTGCATGAGAAGTTATCGGGTGCACATCCCAATGTCGTGGTGTCCTCATGCGATATTATTTTTGGTGTATGCATGTAATAGAAATGCGCCAATCATCAAAAGTGTAATTAAGCCAATTAAAGTGCAAATATCACGATTTTTACCAGACCCGTGTGCTTTTACACTTGGTGCACGGGCCAATCAGCCAGGAGATGTTTGGTTTTTTCCTCCATTCCTGATCTTGGGGGAATAAAAGGCCCAGGTATGTGTCAGGTACATACTTACAAGAAAGAACCTCAATCTACTTCCCAGCATTGGTTACAATGGTTGGAACTTTCCAGTTTTGTCTTAGATTGTCAGCTTGGGCAAGAAAGGCAGCATGTAGCCCTTTGGCTTTTCTTAGTAAACAGTGAAGGGGTGGTCCCACATCATTATGCTGGCGGGGTGGTTCTGAATGAACCACTGCATCCCATCAAGGATCTCCACCTCTCCCCGCCCACCATGGAATCTCATTTTCCCATTTACTTGGAACTCCCCTGAATCCCCTCCCCGCCCCCCTGGAATTGGTTCCCCTATCCTTTCCCATGGAAAACTCCCCTCTCCCCTTAGAATACCCCAGTCCTTCGCCACAGAATTCACCATCTATCATAAAATCCACTCCTTGCCATGGCTGCGAGGCAAAGCCCGGGCAATTCCAGGGTCCTGTATAGCCATGACCCTCTCCCCACTGGAGACTGTACACACCTGTGCAGTCCCAATGGGGTTCCATTCTGCAGCTGCATGTCGCAAGGTTCCTGTGGTAAATGGACAGTTTCCCCGGCAGTGTAAACTTGACTTTAGCACCCGGAGGGAGAGGGGATTTGGCCAGGCAGTGGCTTGGCAATGCCCCCTTGCACTGCACCATGGTATAGGTTGGTGCTGGCCCCAACTGTTGGTGGGGGGGGGGAGTGGTGTGAAAAGGGCCAATGATCGGGTGGAGGGGAAGAGGGCTGATCATCAGGGAGAGGGGCAGTGGGATGGAAGGGACCAATGATCGACAGAAGAGGGGGATGGAAGGGATTGCGATTGAGGGGACGGGGCCCATGATCGGAAGGAAGTGAGGGAGGGGAGAGAAGTGCCGACTCCGATTGGGGGGGGGGTGGGGGAGGGGAGCCCCTAAGAAGACCTCATTGGTGGGCTGTATGGATCATAAATCTGTGCGACAAATTTCATCACAATAATAAAATGGCGAGATCACAACATTCAGGCTGTTCAATAGTTAATCAAACTTTTCTGCAGCAATACACGTGCGTTTGATGCTGTTTGGCCCTTAATTGGTTAGGTAGTGTGAAATTGTGTTCTCCAGACAATAATGGGCAGTCACTTGCACCAACCAGAGATTGGTTGTGTTCTTGGACAAAAAAATTCTGGCCATTAAAATTTGAGTTACTTTTATGTTAAGTCTAAATTTAGATGTAAAATTTTAAAAGAAAACAACTGCTGAACAATGCAGTTCGGGAAAAGTAATAAACAGCCTATTAGATTGGAACTATATTGCCACTCCATCATTGTCACTGGATCAAAATTCTGAAGCTCCTTTGCTAACTGCACTGTGGTTGTACCTACACCACATGGACTGCAGCAGTTAAAGAAGGCAGCTCAGCACCATCACTTCGGGATGGGCAGTAAATGCAGGTCTAGCCGGAGACACCCACATCCCATGAATGAAAAATAAAAAAGATTGGTGGTGTGATTCTCCAGGAAGGACCGTTTGCCATAGCAATATACCAGGATGGTTAGGCATGTATAACAGTACCTCACCTGTGACAAAGTTCACTGTCTGCCATTGCAGTATAACCCCAAATATTTCAGCAGCAGCCACATTACCTCCTAGGAGAGGCCAAAAGAAAACCTGGGATAATTTAGAGAAAAATAGAAGTCATGGAAGTTCCTATCCAACCACTGAAGGTAATCGAAAATTAGTTGTGGGAGGTAATTCAGGTGGTATATCAGCCTATATGCTAATAATGTTCTATGTGCGATAGTAGCAGCCTGATCTGGGAAAGTGTCCAGCTCCACTTTGAACATCCTGCAATTCTGTATCCACTGCATTAGCCAACAAATTAGTCCAAAGGTCAATGACCCTCTGGGGAAATGAAAAGTTCCTGACATCTAACCAATATCAGTTTTTGCTTACAATCAGCACCAGCCTCAAAACTGAGGAAAGATTATACCAGCAGCTACCTGAATGCTCCAATGACTCAAGGATATAACATATTTCTCTTTAAATTAGTAAAAAAAAAACTTGTTTATGTGAGTGCCTGTGGCATTTGGAGTTAGCCTCATATTTAGCAGCCAGCAGATGTATCTATCGACCATATTCCCATTGCTAAGGGAATGCTGGTAATAGCTTTCTTGCTTAATGGACAGCAAAAAAAAAATCTACTCAGACATAGCAGACATCTAAAAATGCCTATTCCCAAGGAAGCTCTTCTGTATTTTACAATAATTAGTCACTTACGAAGCGCTGCCCTTCAACTATTTCATTATCAATGGTCATTTTAATAATAAATAAGTCTTCTTTCCGTTAGCGAAAGAGTTTTCTGCAACTTTGTGATGCACATTGCAAGGTAAAATTAAATAATCACACGAAATTATTCTCTCATTCTATCTGCAGCTGCACATTTAATAGGTTATATTCATTGAATGAACAATCTGCAAATGGTCTGTATTTTAATTTTGGTGCAGTAAAGCTATTTCAGTTCCCTAAATCTATAATAAATCACAAAATTTTACTAACATAGAAATTGTAATATAAATTCACTCCAAAAAACTCAATCAGCAAGCAACAAGACCACAATTATTAGAATGTGTTAAAGTACCTGATATCTGTGCTAATCATTGAACCAGACAGCTGAGAAATACCTAGAAAAATTTACTTGTGTAACTGAGTCTTACCAGTCAGGTATCATGTAGTGAAAAATTAATTAACACGAGCACAAAAGCTGCATCTCCCAGGAAACCCCAAGTGCATCATATGTCTGGTAAGAGTCATACAGTGCTTTTATTACCACTAAGTGCTTGAAACAACAAGCATAGCCTCTAAGGTGCCAGGTTTAGCACTGTCCTGCAGTTCGCAATCCACAGAATCATCACTTGGTTGACTGCTAATGGGCTAAGGCTGATGCACTACACACTGGCAAGCATTTTAACATGTGTTTTACCCACATTTCTTTGGACAAACATCACTGTTAAGTATAATCGATGGGCGAAGTTATGCTTTGAATATATCAAGCATGTGGAGAGATATTTTAATCAAAGCACTATCCCACTAAAACAATGGGAAAGATTGGACAGGGGAGGTGGCACAGATAGATGCAGCACATTGGAGGATTCAAACGATGCTGCAAAAATGTTTTTCAATAACTAAAGGGTATTCTGAAGTGGCTTGTCGTGGGCTTTTTAAGGGTCGCTCATTAGGCTTGATGCCAGTGATCAGTGAGAGTCCAGTGAATTCCCGCTAAAGCAGCTGGGTGTCTGGCCTACCTGTTTAGAGGTGGAGACCGAAATGGCCGTAAGTGGCACCTGAACAAGAACAGGGCAATGAGAGATGCACCAGGATTTTCAGGGTGCTACTGCCTGGTCTTTTAGCAGAGAGGATTAAAAATCACACTCAACTCTTGATGGCAGATGTAGTGGTACTTTCGCAGCGTGAACCCGATAACTCCAGCTCCATTACACTGATTCAGAGTTATGTGGTTCACCAGCCGTTGTTTTTTTGCTTTGTAAAATGAGACTATAATAGAATACAAACATGCAAATTTGAAGCAAGAGTAGGCCACTCGGCCCCTTGAGCTTGCTCCATCATTCAAGAAAATCATGGTTGACCTGATTTTAACCTCAACCCAACACTCCCACCTACAAAAATGCTATCACAGCAATTGTGTGATTTAAATAATGACAGATAGAGAGAGGTGGGATACTGCAAAACATTTCTACAGGTGACTTTGGAAAGTGTGTGATCAATTTATCTCCAGTATGATTGAGTTACTTAATGGATTTTGCCCTTCTTTAATAAGTAGGCCTCATAGTGTCAAATGCTATGTGCAGCTATAGCCTGCACAATTGTTAGACTGTTCAATACTTTATGCTGTCAAAATTTGTACAGAATATTAAGGTTTCAATACAATAATTATGAGGTGTAATCTCCCCTGAATAAAATGCCTCAATATTCCTCGGATCCGGTATACCTATCCATCACTTAAAATATTTTACAATCCTTATCCACAGAATGCATATAGAAGAAAACTCTGATGGCAGTTTGTTCCGTGTACCCTGGAGAATCTGTTCAATATCTTAGTCTTTATAACATTTTCTCTGGACTATCTCTGTCTTGATGCCTACTGTGAGATATGGATTTGGTTTATAACTTCAATTGGTGATTTCAGGCATCCACTGATAATAAATCTAGGGCGCACAGCGCAAGCTGTTGACCATTTTAATCGTCTACGTAAAAGGCAAACTTGTCACTTTTCCCAGGACCTCTTTTGTTTTTTCTTATGCATCATCCAGAATGTTTTGTGATTCCTACAATGTAATGAGTCCTCATTGCCTCCAGTTTCAGCACATTATTTTAAATGCTTCTGGTATTGTTGTGTATTTATTGGTGACTGTAATTTTGAACATAAGGAATAATTTCACAAAGCTCCACTACAGTCTCCCACATTTGCCTTGAGAGCCCTGTACTACCAGTGTGACTTTGACTGTGAATGGCTAAGTTTACAACCACTAAAAGCATCAGTGTCACTTTCCATTATGTATGGAATAATATACTTACTCCCAGATTTGCTGACATATTATAACATTCCAACAGGCCTGGATATTTTAGACTGGAAGTATTCTAGATATGGCTGAGATCCATTAACAATGTGCATGATAACCTGTAAGAACTGATCAGAAGTACATCAATCAACAATGACCATCCACAATTATGTTGCATCCTTATTGCTGAAAACCTTCCAGTTATCTCACAGGGACAGAAGGAAATAATAAAACAGAATAAATTAAAATCAGCATGATAAAGACATGGTTATTTTAAGGTTATTTATCCAAAAGAATTCCATCTTCAGAATTTCAGGCTGTTTAGTCCAGTACGATAACTACTGCCACATATTCATGATGTAGCTTTTATGACTTGTTCAAGGGAAGAGGGGAAATCAAAAGCTATCATCAAGTATTCTGTCAGAATCGTCGAATGGATATGGCACGGGAGGAGGTCATGTTTCCCATTGAGTTCTGCATTGGTGCTCCACAAGGATAATTCATTTAGTATCACTGCCTGCCCTCCCCCCGTAATCTGAACATTTCTTTTATCTTTACATGCTTATCCAATTCCATTTTGAAAGCCTTACTTGAACCTGGCTCCACCACCCTCTCTCTCAGTGCACACCAGATCCTAACCACTCACTGCTTAATGAAACTTTTCATGGTTCTTCAGCTATCACTTTAAACAGGTGTCCTCTGGATCTTGACCCCTGTGCCAAACTGAACGGTTTCTCTTTATTGACTGCCAAGACCTTTCATGATTTTGAAGATCAAGAATTATTGTGCAAACGCAATTATTATTTCTAATACAAGACAAATTATTCCGTTGTGCAAAAGAATTATTTTCAGTGTGTCAAACAAAATGTTCAATCTTTTCTGAGAGGTATAACCTTCAAGTTATGGGTGTATCCACCTCCTCCAGTGCTTCTATTGCCTTTTGTAACATGGAGACCAGAAACATACAAATCTCTTACTTTAAAATGATGGGGTTGAAAGGACTCGTGCATTTAACTTATCTTAGTTAGATGAGTTGTGGATAGGTAAGCAGCCTAGTCAGAGCTTTTATATATCGAAGTGCCTTCCTTTTCTTTATTTATTGATGTCACAAGTAGACTTACATTAACACTGAAATGAAGTTATTGTGAAAATCCTCTCGTCACCACACTCAGGCGCTTATTCAGGTACACTGAGAGAGAATTTAGCATGGCCAGTCCCTCTAACCAGCACATCTTTGGAGTGTGGGAAGAAACCAGAGCTCCTGGAGGAAGCCAACACAGAAACAAAGAGAATGTGCAGACTCTGCACAGACAGTGACTCAAGCTGGGAATTGAACCCGAGTCCCTGGCGCTGTGAGGCAGCAGTGCTAACCACTGTGCCACCATGCCACCTACCGTTCAACAATTTCAATTTCAATGCCAGCAGTTTGCCCTGCAGATCCAAAAAATGACTGCATTTGAAGAATGCATATTTATTCTGAGCCCTTACAGTCCAGCTTCATACCTTCATGTTTCATTTGGGCAGATAACAAAGGGCAATCAGACTAAATGGTTCTATCATAATTTGTATATTAGTTTAAAAAGATATTTTTGATCAAATTGTCAGAAATGTTCACAGAAACAAATCTGTTATTTGCTATGGGGATGGAAGGTTATAGGAGTTGAAGTAATGAGGAGAAGACAGTGTTGGAATATGGTTTCCAATTGAAAAATCCTAAAAACTGACTAACTGCGTGACCTTAGAAGCTCGAAGGAGGTGATTGAAAAGTGATCATGCAGAAGCACAGAAGATTTTGAATGTGTTGTTTGAAGCTCAGTCCTGTGAGTAGGGTAGGAAGACAGAAATTCAAACGAGTGAGAATCACTCTTCGAAGACGTGTTAAGAAATTATTTTTCACACAAAGTGAACAAAGAACTCTTGCTGAAGATGTCCATGCTATGACAATTAATTGCCACGTGAGGGTTGTTGCCTGCCCAGCCTCAATTTTACGTGAGCAGGAAAACTGAACCTCAATGGGGGAAGACCAAGAAACCAGAAAGTTGCATCTCGGATGGGAAATGTGGAGGGCTGGGGGAAGGGGGTTGCGGGTAGAGAGAGTCTCTCCATCAGAAGCCACCTTCTGAAGCAGGGTGACCCCCTTGTGGTCCAATGGCCTCCGGACCACCCTCACTACCCCAGCTCTTTCCTCCGTTGGTCCCTTTGCGGCCCAACCTTTGCCTTCCCTACATTGGGTCCCATTGAATTTAGCTTGTAGGGTGTCGAAATTTGCTGATGACACCAAGATTGGGGGAACGGCAAATTGTGCGGAGGGTGTGGAGAGTCTGCAGAAGGATCTAGATAGGCTGGGCGAATGGGCCAGGAAATGGCAAATGGAATTTAATGTTGGCAAGTGTGAGGTGGTCCACTTTGGTAGGAATAATGGTAGGAAGGACTATTACTTACGTGGCGAAAAACTGCAGCAGGCGACAGTGCAGAGGGACCTCGGGGTCCTTGTGCATGAGTCGCAAAAACCCAGCTTGCAGGTGCAGCATGTGGTCAGGAAGGTGAATGGGATGCTGGCCTTCATAGCGAGGGGGATTGAATATAAAAGTAGGGAGGTCTTGCTGCAGCTGTATAGGGCATTGGTGAGGCCGCAGCTGGAGTACTGTGTGCAGTTTTGGGCGCCGCACCTGCGCAAAGATATTTTGGCCTTGGAGGGAGTGCAGAGGAGGTTTACTAGGCTGATACCGGAGTTGAGGGGGTTGAGCTATGAGGAGAGGCTGAATAAACTAGGCTTGTACTCGTTAGAGTTTAGAAGAATGAGGGGAGATCTCATTGAGACGTATAAGATGATGAATGGGATGGATAGGATAGAGGTGGAGAGACTCTTCCCGCTCAAAAAAGACAGTAGGACTAGGGGGCACAGCCTCAGGATAAAGGGGGGGCGGTTTAGAACGGAGTTGAGGAGGAACTTCTTCACTCAAAGGGTGGTGAATCTCTGGAATTCTCTGCCCGTTGAAGTGGTGGAGGCTACCTCGCTAAATATTTTTAAGACGCGGGTTGATGGGTTTTTGATAAGAGAGGGGATTAAGGGTTGTGGGGAGAGGGCGGGAAAGTGGAACTGAGCCACAACAGATCAGCCATGATCTTATTGAATGGCGGGGCAGGCTCGAAGGGCTAGATGGCCTACTCCTGCTCCTATTTCTTATGTTCTTATGTTCCTGGACTTAGGCTCAGACGTCCTCCTCCATTTCTTCTTCTGTTCATAGCAGTGATATCACTGCAGAGACCGGAGAACTGCTAACCAATCAGATTGGCAGCCACTCTCTATGGCAGGACTTCCTCTTGAGTGAGAGGCTGAAGTCTCGCCTGCAGCCTTTTGATGTTTTTTGGAGTGTAAATTGGCTGCGGGCACTCAGAGGTGGTGAAATTCTCCAGATGGCAAGAAACAAGACCCGACCCTCTGAAACATTAAGGCCCAGGACTCTGACCAAAGCCTTATACAATTGCAGCAAGACATCTTACTTTTGTGTCTATAATGTTATAAAAGACAACACACTAATTCTGTTCCTAATTATTTAACGTACATATTTGTTAACTTCCTGTGTTTAAAATACAAGGACACCCAAACCCCTCTGAACACCAACCATAATAGTTTATCACAATTTCAAAAATAAACAGTTCTTTCTATTCTTCCTATCAAGGTGAATAAATTTGCATTTATTCTCATTGTAGTTCCATCTGATAACTACTTTCCACCTCACTTAACCTATCTGTGTCCTTTTGCACCATCTCTGCATGCACCTCACAGCATACTTTCTCACATAGCATTGTATTACCAGCAAACTTAGATATTACTTCAATGTATCCCCTTAGACAGTTTCAAAGACTTGTTTGATCTTCACAGCAAAATTCTACCATTTATATTGATTCTGGAAGTCAAATTTGGCAAACAACAATTGGAGATGCATCCACGTCATCATTATTTATTGTATCTGGCTGAGATCCTAGCACTGATCTTTGTGACAGCCGAGAGTAATAGCCTAACAACCTGAAAACTGGCCAGCTTATTCTTACTCTCCATCTTCTGTCAGTTAACCAATATCCTGTCTGTGATAATACATGATCCCAACCCCAAGAGACCTTTCATATGTAACAAGCTTTATGTGATGCCTTATCAAATTCTGCAAATATTCAAATAGGAAAGAGTAACAAAAGTGAATGTTGGCCTTCTAAAGAGTGAATCTGGGACCTAATAATGGAAAACAAGGAAATGGCAGAACCATTGAACAGTTATTTTGTGTCTGTCTTCACTATGGAAGACTTAAACAAAACTTCCCAAAGATAATTGAAAATCAAGAGGCAAAATGGGTGAGGAATTTGAAATAATTACCATCAACATGGAAAAGGTACTGGGAAACGTGGATCTACAGGATTTGAAAATAGCAATAACAGAAAGCCTAACATCTCTCATTGGGAAATTGATAGCATCCATTATTGAGGGGGTTATAGCAGGATACTTTGTAAACTTTATAAGATACTTTATAAGATGATGAATGGGATGGATAGGATAGAGGTGGAAAGACTCTTCCCGCTCAAAAAAGACAGTAGGACTAGGGGGCACAGCCTCAAGATAAAAGGGGGGCGGTTTAGAACGGAGTTGAGGAGGAACTTCTTCACTCAAAGGGTGGTGAATCTCTGGAATTCTCTGCCCGTTGAAGTGGTGGAGGCTGCCTCGCTAAATATTTTTAAGACGCGGGTTGATGGGTTTTTGATAAGAGAGGGGATTAAGGGTTATGGGGAGAGGGCGGGAAAGTGGAACTGAGCAGCGACAGATCAGCCATGATCTTATTGAATGGCGGGGCAGGCTCGAAGGGCTGGATGGCCTACTCCTGCTCCTATTTCTTATGTTCTTATGTTCTTAAACTATAATGAGATCAGGTAAAGTCAACATGGTTTTGTAAAAGAGAAAGTATGTTTGACTAATAAAGCTCTTTTGAGGAAATAATAAGCAAGGTGGCTAAAGGTGGACGTTTAGATAGGGTATACTTGGATTTTGAAAAGCCTTTTGATAAGGTGCCACATCAAAGATTGTTAACACATTTGCATATGGTGTAAGGGGTAACATATTAGTATAGATATATAATTGGTTACCAACAGGAAGGAGAGAGTAGGGATAAATGGTCTTTTGTATTGGAAAGCTGTAACTCGTGGACTGCTACAGGGACCAGTACTCAGGCCTCAACCATTTATAATCTGTACCAATGACTTGGATGAAGGGACCTAATGTATGGTAGCTAAATTTGCCAATTACACCAGGACAGAAAGGAGAGCAGGTGGCCAAGAGGAGGGTAAGAGTGTACAGAAGAATTATGGACAAGTTAAGTGAATGGGAATAAAATGGCAGATGGAGTATAATGTGGGAAAATATGAGTTTGTCCATTGTGGCTGGAAGAATAAAAAAGAAGCATGTTTAAATGGTGAGAGATAGCAGAATTTGGTGGTTCAGATGGATCTGATCCATACATAAATCATGAGAAGTTAGTATCCAGGTACAATAATGGTCAGGGAGTAAGTGAAATGTTTGCATTTATAGCAAGGGTAATAGAATATGATAGGAGGGACGTTTGGGTTCAGTGATGTAAGGCATTGGTGAGACCACATCTAGATTACTGTGTACAGTTTTGGCCTTCTTATTTAAGATAGAACATATTTGCAGTAGAAATCATTCAGGGATAGTTCACTCAACTGATTCCCAGGATGAGGGGTTTTCCTATAAAGAAAGGTTGAACAGATTGGGCCTGTATTGATTGGAATTTGGAAGAATGAGAAGCAATCTGATTGAAATGTTTAAAATCTAAGATTATAGGAAGAATGTGGTTGCACTAGAGGGAGTACAGAGGAAATTCTCCAGAATTTGTGTGTTTAATAAGTTGTCACACAAAAGGCTAATTCACAAGATTAGATCACATGGAATTAGGGGTAATTTATTAGCTTGGATAGGTGACTAGCTGATGGACAGAATGATGTGGAGATGCCAGCGTTGGACTGGGATAAACACAAAGTCTCACAACACTGGGTTAAAGTCCAACAAGTTTATTTGGTAGCGTAAGCCACTAGCTATCGGAGTGCTGCCCTTTCATCAGGTGAGTGGGAGCTCTGTTCACAAACAGGTCATATAAAGACACAAACTCAATTTACAAAATAATGGTTGGAATGTGAGTCTTTACAGCTAATCAAGTCTTAAAGGTACAGACAATGTGAGTGGAGAGAGGGCCAAGCACAGGTTAAAGAGATGTGTATTGTCTCCAGCCAGGACAGTTAGTGAGATTTTGCAAGTCCAGGCAAGTCGTGGGGGTTACAGATAGTGTGACATGAACCCAACATCCCGGTTGAGGTCGTCCTCGTGTGCGGAACTTGGCTATCAGTCTCTGCACAGCGATTCTGTGTTGTCGTGTGTTGTGAAGGCCGCATTGTAGAATGCTTACTTGAGGATCAGAGGCCAAATGCTCGTGACTGCTGAAGTGTACCCCAACAAGAAGGGAACACTCTTGCCTGCTAATTATCGAGCGGTGTTCATTCACCCGTTGTCGTAGCGTCTGCATTGTCTCCCAAATGTACATGCCACGGGACAATGGATGAATGAACATCACTCGATAATCATCAGGCAGGAGTGTTCTCTTCCTGTTGGGAATGTTTCAGCGGTCATGGGTATTCAGCCTCTGATTTTCAGCTGAGCATTCTCCAGGGCAGCCTTCATGACACACAACAACGCAGAGTCACTGAGCAGAGACTGATAGCCAAGTTCCGCACACATGAGGACGGCCTCAACTGGGATCTTGGGTTCATGTCACACTATCTGTAACCCTGACGACTTGGCTGGGCTTGCAAAACCTCACTAACTGTCCTGGCTGGAAACAATACACATCTCTTTAACCTGTGCATAACCCTCTCTCCACTCACATTGTCTGTACCTTTAAGACTTGATTACCTTTAAAGACTCGCATTTTAACCATTATTTTGTAAACCAAGTTTGTGTCTTTATATGCCCTTTGTTTGCTTGTGAACAGAACTCCACTCACCTGATGAAGGAGCAGCGCTCCGAAAGCTAGTGGCTTGTGCTACCTGTTGGAGTTTCATCTGGTGTTGTGAGGCTTCTTACTGTGGTGGACAGAAGTCAGAGAGTCAAGATAAATGGCTTTTTTCTGGATGGCAAGAAATATCTAGTGGGATGCTACAGGTTCGGTCCTTTGGGCCCCAACTATTTACAATCTGTATTAATAACTTGGATACAGGGATAGAAGGCTCTGCAGCCAAATTTGCAGATGACACAAAAATAGATGGGATATTAAGTTGCAATGAGGAATTAAAAACATGACAAATGGATATAGATAGGTTAGGAGAATGGATCAAAATGAGGCAGATAGAGTTTAATATGGATAAATGTGAAATCCTGCATTTTGGTCACAAAAATAGGAAGGCGACTTATTATCTAAATGGGGAGAGACTTTGGGATGCTCTGATGCAGAGAGATCTTGGTCTCCTCGTTCATGACTCACAGAAAACTAGCATGCAGGTACAGCACATAATAAAGAAAGCAAATGGAATGTTGGCATTTATAGCTAAAGGAATAGACTATAAAGGACAGGAAGTATTGTTGCAACTAAACAAGGCATTGGTGAGGCAGTACCTGGACAATTATGCACAGTTTTGGTCCCAGTATTTGAGGAAAGACGTAGTGGCATTGGAGGCAGTTCAGAGGAGGTTCACTAGATTGATTCCAGATATGAGGGGTTCATCTTAAAAAGAGAGATTGAATAGTTTAGGCCCATACTCTCTGGAATTTAGAAGAATGAGGGGATATCAAATTGAAGTAATCAAGATGAAAAAAGGAATGGATAAAGTAGATGTGGAGCGAATGCTTCCATTGGTGGTGCATTCTAGGTCGAGAGGTCATAGTCTTAGGATAAAGGGTAGCAAATTTAAAACAGAGTTGAGGGGAAACTGCTTCTGCCAAAGAGTTGTGAATCCATGAAATTCACTACCCCAAAGTGTGGTGGATGTGGGAACAGTGGGCAAATTTAAGGAGGAGCTAGACAGATTTTTAATTGGTAATGGGTTGAAAGGTTATGGGGAGAAGGCAGAAAAATGGGGATGAAGAGCATATCAGCCATGATTGAATGGCAGAGATCGATGCATTATGAAGAATGCATCCTGGGATGGAACACTGAAGTTATGAAGAGAGGTTGGATAGGCTTGGTTTATTTTCATTGGAGCAGAGAAAACTGAGAGGCAACCTGATTGAGGTATACAAGATTATGAGGGACATGGACAGAATGGATAAAGAGTGCCTGTTCCCCTTAGTTGAAGGGTCAGTCACAAGGGGACATTGGTTCAAGATGAGGGGCAGTTGGTGTAGAGGAGATGTGAGACAAAACCTTTTTACCCAGGGTGACAGTCTGGAAGGGTGGTAGAGATGGGCTGCCTCACATCCTTTAAAAAGGACTTGGATGAGCACTTGGCACATCATAACGCTGTTGGCCAGTTGCTGGTAAATGGGATTAGGTGGGAGGTCAGGTGTTTCTCATGTGTCAGTGCAGATTCAATGGGCAAAAGGGCCTCTTCTGCACTTTATGATTTTATGATCCTGAGGGGATTTGACAGGTGAATGCTGAAAGAATGGTTCCCTTTGTGAGAGAGACTAGAATTAGGAGTCACAGTTTAAAAATAAGGGGTCTCCGCTTCAAGATGGAGGTGAGAATATTCTCTGAGGTCCACGAGGAACACGCTTCCCCCTGAGAGACAGATGGAGGCAGGATCATTGAATGTTTACACTGGGAGGGATTTTCAGTGATTCCCACAGTGCGTTTTGCAGCATTGGAGATAGCCTGCCATTGATTGGTATCAATGCAGTTTTCTGTTGTATGCAGCCCTCGCTACTGGGAAACCAACGGAGGAGGTTCATTGTCAGTGGGACTGGGAGATCCAGCTGGTAGAAATGATCACCGTGTCTGTAGCCATTTCTTTTAGAACCCTACACTACAAGTCAGAGAATTTATTGGCTTTTAATCTGATTAATTTCTCTATTTTTTTTAACACTAGTTACTTTAAATTTCTCACTCTCATTTGAGCCTTGATTCCACATTAATTGTTACATCTTAGTGTCTTGTGCTATCTTCATAAATTATCTCTGCCATTTCCTTATTCCCCACTATAATTTGTCTTGTTTCAACCACCTAAGACCCTATATATGGGATTTTACAGCCTCGCTTGGGCGAGACCGGAAATTCCCGCCTGAGTCAACGGAGATTTCCGTTGTCGGATCTTCCCCCACTCCAATTCTGTGGCAGGTGAGGTAATAGCGTTCTGTCCAATGTCTACCTTTGTTTTTCTCTTTCTTTTACGTACTTCCTAAAGATTTTACAATCTGCTTTGTATTTTTGTGTTTCTAATGAATTCATCTACATTCAGGATGGTATTTCTTGCTAGTTTACTTTGTGCCTTTTTTTCTGTAAAGCACAATTTCCTCAAAATACTTGATGCTATGCAGAGCCTGAAAGCTTTCAGATCTAATGCAGCTCATATAAGCTATTCATTTCGAACACAGTGCTGGGGGCAGTCTATCTTCTGACCTCAGAGTGTCCCTACGGCTGAATCTGCAGAGTATGTAAATACTTTTTCAAACTGTAGTAATAACCATGACCTTGAGTGGTTTCCTGTGGCAGTTAGGCAAGACTTTTGGGTATGTATTATTTAATTGTTATGATCTGAAATAAGAGTTAGAATATGATAGGCTTCGGATTCTTAAACTGGTTGGTGCTTTACTGTTTTTCAGTGGACTGCTTAGACTCGACATGTTCTGGGCGAGGAATATGTGTTCGTGGAGAATGCCACTGTTCCACTGGCTGGGGTGGACCCAACTGCGAGACTCCAAGAACAGCTTGTGCAGACCAGTGTTCAGGGCATGGGACATTCCTACCAGATTCAAAGACCTGTAACTGTGATCTTCCCTGGACAGGCCATGATTGTTCTATGGGTAATACACTCAACTATTTCAACTTTCTTATAAGGGGCACAATTGGCCAATTTTCCACAGCTTTGTTGCGATGAAATCAAGCAGGGTCTGTAACATGTTACTCATACCTTGGTGATGTCTGCAGCACAGTGTCACCACCACATCTGACACTCAAGTTTTCACTCATTTAAAGAGGAATTGGTCGTCAAAATTTGGAAGTATTGATGTCAAGTTCAAAACTGAGTCATAGAATCCCTACAGTGCAGAAAGAGGCCATTTGGCCCATCGAGTCTGCACCAACCACAATCCCACCCATTCCTTACTCCCATATCCCTACATATTTACCCGCTAATACTTCTAACCTACACATCTCAGGACACTAAGAGGCAATTTTAGCATGGCCAATCAACCTAACCCACACATCTTTGGACTGTGGGAGGAAACCGGAGCACCCAGAAGAAACCCATGCAGACACGAGGAGAATGTACAAACTCCACACGAGCCAGGAATTGAACCCAGGTCCCTGGAGCTGTGAAGCAGCAGTGCTAACCACTGTGCTACCGTGCCGCCTTGTTTCTAATTGTTCGAGCTTTTTTTTTGGAAAGCAAATGAGGGCACATAATCATTTAATTTCGAGCTATCACATCCCATTAGAGAGAGCTGCTCCTTATTTCCTTCAATCCATGCTTCCTGCAAAAGAACCTTACATTTTTTTTCTATGATTATTATTTAAGCACAAGACCTACATGTAAATAATTGTGTGTTCAAACAATTCCTCACAGAACATCTGCTGTTCCATATCTAAACCTTCGTTCAATACATTTGTCTTCTTCCTGTATATATAGCATTTATGTAGCAAATGCATCCCTGGCTTCTAGATGTTTAGATACAATTTTAACATCTCATTAATTTTCCCTTTCTTCCAGTATATCATAGAGCTGAATCCTGAATCTGCAGCACCCGGCAAGGAGTAAAGTAAAAGTAAAGTTAAAGTTTATTTATTAGTGTCACAAGTAAGGCTGACATTAACACTGCAATGAAGTTACTGTGAAATTCCCCTAGTCGCCACACTCCGGCGCCTCGGGTCAATGCACCTAACCAGTACGTCTTTCAGACTGTAGGAGGAAACTGGAGCACCTGGGGGAAACCCACACAGATACAGGGAGAACATGCAAACTCCACACAGATAGTGACCCAAGCCAGGAATCGAACCCAGGTCCTTGGTGCTGTGAGGCAGCAGTGCTTACCACTGTGCTGCCCACAAATAACTCATGTTATTCTCATGAGTAACTTATGCTGAGAGTGCTGATCAGGAAATTGTAGGCCTTTACCTCCTGATTTTTCACTCAATCAATAAAACAGATCCAGCTTAATTTTATCTGAACCCAACCAGTTGATAGGCTATGAATCAGGCTACCTGTTAGATTCTATCAAATTGTATTGTTAACCAGCTCCAGTGAAGAGTAAAATTGAACACAATGTAAAATGGGTGGCCGCTCCTGTTAGTTTACTGCTGGACAAAGCAGGTTAGGTTGAAATGACCATCAGTGAGTCTATGGTTTCTCACCTTTTGCATCTCAATGGTAGCGCCTAGTTGGGAAATTGGCCCTTATGTTGCATTTTTGTGAAACAGAGTTCAAATAAATGCAAGGAATATTGTTTGGTTTAATTGCATGTCGATAAACCTTGGGCTGATTTTTACGCTGGGGATGAGATCCCCACCCTCTGCATAAATGTCAGGGGCATGTTCACTCACACATGGCCACCTCACCCCACAACACTTTAATGGCCTTTGGGCAGTCAATTGGCTTGAAGTGAGACTTCCACCCCCATTGCGGGAGGCAGTCCCATCTCCAAGGGCTGCCAGTCAATCCAACAGCACCACCTGGAGCAGTGACCACTGCTGGGACTGCAGCAAATCCCCAAAGAAAGCAGTCTGCAATACAAGTGGACTTGATGTTAAGTCTGTGGTCTCATCAGGGCCTGTGAGCCTGGCTGTGGCGAGGGGAACATTGAGCTGTGGTGGACAGGCAGGTGGGAAGAGGAAAACCATGGAGGTAGGGCCTGTTAGGGAGAATAATACAGCTATTCAGTTATAGTGTTCTTCACACTCTCACTCTCAAGAAAACCAAGTGAAAACTTTTAGAGTTTTAGACAAGGCCTTTATTAAAAACTATAATACAGGCTGGTCCCACTGCTCCAACTAGTGGCTCACCAGGGGGGACCTGATCCAAGAATTAAACAATAAGAATTTATTGTCACAATCCAGTTACAAGAAATTAGCATATACCAATCAAAAATTTACATTTGCACATATAGCATATCTATATCCACCCACAACTATTGATCAGGTTTACATCATGAATACAAAAGGAGATGGTGCCCAATTAAAACTTGTACAAGTCTTTCTAATTATAATATCAGCTAGCAATAATAGCTATATGTCTGACTAATGGTATATAAACCTCCCATATCTTCCATCTCCATTGTCCCTTGCTCTAATGGACATATATGCAGTGCAGCTGCACAGTGGCAAAGTGATTAGCACTGCTGCCTCACAGAGCCAGGGACACCAGGTTTAATTCTGGCCTTGGATCACTGTTTGTGTGGAGTTTGCACATTCTCCCTGTGTCTTCATGGTTTAGCTCCAGGTGCATCAGTTTTCTCCAACAGTCCAAAGATATGAGGGTTAGGTTGATTGGCTATGTTAAATTGCCCCATAGTGTCAGGAAGATTAGCAGGATAAATATAGGGAGTTCGGGGGATAGGGCCTGGGTGGGATTGTTGTCAGTGTGGGCCGAATGGCCTCCTTTTTAGTGCTGCTGGGATTCTATGATTCTATGTTGTTCAATTGAATGGTCCTTGACTCTTATCTAGGTCTGTTTTAATCAAGACATACCTTTCCCAATGTGCCAGAGATACAACTTGCAGCTTATATAATTTTGATTTTGAAACTTGTGTGATTGCTAACCCTTTCAGGGGCTCTGATAGGTACAGGAGATGAAAAGGGGGCACCTCTGCCATTCCCATGCACCAGCCTGTGGGTAAAATCCCATGTGCGCTGGGAAGAGACCGGCTTCGACTGTCCCACAGATGGGTGAGCATACCGGTAATCCCTTATGCTGCTGGTAAAACTGTGGTAGAGTCAGAGGTAGTGGCACCAGATATGGTATTGAATTTTACAGCCTGTCTCTGTGCCTACTTTTCTTAATGTTGGGTTCAGTATTTTTCCATTATTTTAGCATTTTTCAGCCCTTACCCTTGCAGATCTTTCAACAAGACCACTCCTGCTGCTTCTCAACACTTAATTTCAGATTCTTAGAAAATGGTTTGGCATGTTACTCATAGACAAAACAATAACACCCTTCCACTTATTTAGCCCAGGCTTATCCACTTGCACTGTATCTCCTGATTATGTAATACAGCCAGAACCTAGAGTCATAGGGGATCGATTCTCTAACCTCATCACACCTGGCGTAGATCGTACTGATCTCGGAGAATAACATGCGAGCCTAAAATCGGTTTTGCACCCGACACCTTTCCAATGCCGTGAACTGGATCACACCCAGAAAGATCGTGAAGGTGATTTGCATGAGATTGACTGGATTTCAGTCTTGTTGGCAGGTTCGGCACACAATCATTCCACCCCCCCCCCCCGTCCCAAAATGCTCCCACTTCTCTGGTGGGAGATTATGCTGGGGAGAATTACTACTGGACTTTGCTAACGGAGATCTGGCGAGCTAGCCACGCCAAGGGACTCAGATGCCATGGAAACCCCTGGGAAGCTGGGGGCATGATCAAGCCGTGCCCACCAGGCACCCTGGCAGTGCCCACTGGGTACCTTGGTAGTGACAGTTAGGTATCTGGCAGTGCCAGTTATACATCGCTGATGTGCTCAGGGTAGCACCAAGGGGAAGGGTCCTGGATGGGCGTTATGACAGCGGGTCATGCAGGGGTGGACTATGTTAGGGCTCATGATGGAGGGAGGTGCTTGTCGGGGGGTCATGATGGGAGATCCATCGAAAGGGCCCCAATGGCAGCAACCCATGGGGTGAGGAGGAGAAACATGCTGCTGATGAAGTGTGGGGTTGGGAGCGGGGAGGGTGTCATGCACTGTGAGATCGGGGTGCCTTTGCAAAATGGTGCCCGAGCAATCCGAAGCTGGGTTTGCCAGCATGTTTAGGCACACCCCCCACTCCCACCAAGACACACACACACACACACACACACACACACAATACCAGTGCAAACCTCCCAATTCACCAAAAAAGTGACTGAATTTGAGAGGATTGCGATGCGGAGCACGCCCGAGAGACTAGAGTGGATCACTCCTATTTTATCCATTGTGACACTTTTGAGAGAATTCCACCTATGGTGTAATCTGACTCCAGCATGAAGCAGAGTAAGATTCTTTGGAGGAATGAATTTAACCTCACTTTGGAGTCAGGTCAGATCTGACATCAAATTTATGCTGCTAAGGTGCAAGGATGAAGCGAAACCACTTTGCACATATGCAAAACCTATGGGGTGGGATTTTCCAGACACATTCGTCCTGAGACTGGAAAACCCCACCCGAGGTCAACGGACCTTTGCGTGGTCCACCCCCTGCCCACTACAATTCCGGTGGCGGGCAGGATGGGAAAATTCTGCGCAATGTGTCAATGCACCCCCTTCCCCAAAAGGAAATATGAACTCAGGATATGAAATCACTGCAGTAATAACTCAGTATTTGCATCAAAATTAATGGATAGAAAAACACATGGATTGTAAATTGGGTACATTGGTCACCCTGCCCAAGTTCTTAATATTTGCTTCTATTGCATTGTGCTTTGTATTGGGTACTAATTGGAAAGATATCTCCATAATTCACCACCACCCCACCCCAGCACCACCATTGCAATTTTAATTTTTAAATTGTTAGCCCCCTTCCTTTTCAGGATCCACCATTTCACAGTTTGGAAGGAAAGCAGAATTTCTACTCTTAGTTTGCACGGCTATTGTGCAGCAATTGTTATGCTTTGGACAGGCACTAGTTGACCTGCACAATATATTTTCATCCCTCCCTGCTGGCAAGGCCTTGGCCTGCCACAAATTCTTCTCAAAATAATGAGATTAGGATGGAGAAATCAGTGGTCAGGGACTTGTGGATATAGGCTGTTAACACAGTGCATCAGTACACCAAACCTAGTGCCGTAAATGAGCTTTCTCAAACACTGCTTATTTTTATACACTCAGTCATTTCAAAATTGAAAACCAAACTTCTTTTAATACTTTGGAGACTTGTTAGAATTCTGTTTGTGTTTCGTTTCATTCCTCTTGAAATTTTTGTTGTGCATTCATAAGATTTGGTGACCTTGCTGTAATAACTCAAGGATACTATCACACAATGTCGCGTGGTTTCCATAGCATTATATATATTTTGAATTGAAAATAAGAAAGTTAATCCCCTAAAGTGTTGAACAGGGAGACAGCAGTTTGAAGGCAAGAGAAAAAATGAAAATTAAATATGGAAGATTATCTTTCTTCATCTGAGAAAGCTATAAACAGAAACTTAGTAAACATCCCAGTTTTTAAATCTATTTTGTGATCAATGAGATCTCCTTTTTCACTGCTTAATAGACTGCAAAACATTTAATATCAATAGCTTGGAACTCATCATTTGGCTGAACTTATGTTTAGAGTAGCTTTAGCAAAGAGCTACAAGAAGAAGTGAATACGTGGGATTGATGTGCATCCTGTTTTTGAGTTCCATGTCCTATTTTTGAAAGTGGCCACTTGTGTGTGTTCCTTTGTATCAAATAATTAAAACTGGAAAAATTCTGAATCCCTCTGTCAAGTCCAGCAGCATGTTAATCTTTACTGTTCTTTGTCTGGATCTCTGCCTATCCTGTTTTGAAAATTAACTTATTATTTCAATAATTAAAGTAAATTTTTTAGATTATAACTTCTATTATATTTTCTGTAAACAAGGGGCTTGCAGAAAACTATTTGAAAATCCAATTTATGTGAATGTGCCTGCTGAGATTTTACTTGAATAATTTAGAAAGCTTTCTAAAGTTTTTATTGAAACTATTATTATTTTTGTCAGTCTGGCAAGCTTCGAGAAAATGCCTTTTCTCAGCAATTCTCAAGTTCTATGCTATCAAACAACTATTTAATTCAACTTCATTCATCTGAATCATAACAGCAGCAACTCTATAATTAAATATTTTTAAAACCCTAGGTCCGGATGTAACTGAAGCTTAAAACCAAGTGATTCTGTAATTAAAGTTTGACCACTTAAGATCGACCATATTTGATCTGTTTAATCTGAATAGCTTTTATTTCAGGATGGCTACATGGAAGGTGCAAGTGACACATTGTCATTTTACAGAGCATTTGAAGAGCATTTTTGTTTAGAAGTGAGATATATTGTGAAATTGCAACCAGTGCAATCTTTAGATTGTATTATTCCAAGTATTGAACCGCAAATAGGATCTGCTTCTTCAGTTTTGGTCAGTAAGGATATCTGATAAAATTGCCTGTATTTTACTTAAGTGTTGACCTACCTTAAATAAACGGATCAACACTATTGTTAAAACCGCAGACCGTAAAATGGCCTATAAAAATCCTTTGTTTGTATTTCTAATGACGATGCTAACCTGTAGGTTTGGCGGGTTGATGCTTCATTAAAAATAACAGAGGGATTTCATGCATTCTACAATTTATGAACATGTGATTAATATCACACAGTGCAATAGCTTCGCTGAAACCTACGTAAATGCAAATAAGGGTAAGAAAGTCCTGCTACGCTAGAATCTCAATTTAAAAGCATACAAACATGTTGAGACACTTGAAATGTCTTGAAGTGAAAAAAATGTTTAGTTTGTCACTGTTATTATCTTCTGAATCTTAAAAAAGCTCAAAGTAGAAAAGCTGAAGATCTTTGAGGATTTTTTTAAAAGTTGGCTCTATCCCTTTATCATACACAACAATATTGAACAATCAACATTTTCTAAGATCATTCGTCTGAGTTCTGTGTTTATAAAATAATGTTTTCATTCAGTCTTAACCTTCTTACCATCTATCTTGCTTCATGCTACCACTGACACATTTCTAATTAAATGTGATATTTCATACATTTCCTGCAGAATCTCAGCTATCCTTTTTCATCACAAAAGGACAGTGAACAGTAATAGTTATCATGAGCTAGTAAGAGAAATAGGTGGACCATTTGAGGATGGCGTCTGTAATCCTTATTTTATTATAATCATCTTATTAAATCCTTATTGTTGAAAGGAATTAACTACTAAGAGTGTAAAAAATCCTTTTATTCCTGCTTGACCTAAGCACTGAACTGTTGCATCTTTGACAATAATACAAGGATTTGCCTGTGCCTCCCACAGAGATTTGTGCAGTAGACTGTAGCGGCCATGGAGTTTGCATTGGAGGCACCTGTCGCTGTGACGAAGGCTGGATGGGGAGCATCTGTGATCAGCGAGCGTGTCACCCACGCTGCAGTGAGCATGGGACTTGTAAGGATGGCAAGTGTGAATGCAGCCCTGGATGGAATGGAGAGCACTGCACTATCGGTAGGACTTAAGAAAAGCATGTTTAATCTATTTGTGCTACTTAGTCTAGCATGAGAGGTTTTTTAATGGGATTTTAAACTTCTGTTGTGAATTTTCATTTGTGAATGCATGAGTGTCCTTTAGAGCAAAAGAGATGGGAACACTTTGGCCCTTTCATTGTTGAGTACATTTTGTGGCTTGCAGTATAGGAAGCCCCTTCTATCACCCTGTAGTTCAAAATCATATTTGTAAAAAGACTCTGATTCAATTGTAATAAGCAGATTCACTATGAATTGTGAGGCATTGACCAATACAGCTATAAGGAAGGTTTAAAATGTCAATATAAGTAAGAATTCCCCCATATTACTTCAAAATTTCTGTATTTTAGATCAATTTAGATTAGAATTGATTATTTAAAATTAATATCTAGTCAATTTTATTGATAAATTTGGAGACAATTTTGAAGCCAGTTTTACTTACGTGACAGTGTCAGCTCTATTTAAACACTACACTAATCTTATTCCATGCTATCAATAACTATCTCTAGTCTGTAGGAATGTGGAGAGCAAACGTGCACCTCAGTGGAATTTCATTACAGGACCTTAGCTTCAAAATACCTGCCGAACATTTGTGGTGTTGATAATCTGTGTTATGTTAGGTACGTGTGCAACATATGAGACTTTGCAGCTTTAATAAATAGCACTCTAATGAAGATTAGTGGAGTGTTGTCCATTAAAGAAAGATTGCAATGAAGTTATTTTCATGATGTGAAATGCCACTTTATCCCACATGTGCACCATCTGTCCCAAGTTATTGCTGCACAGTTCTGTTTCATTAGCAACAGTTTGCTGCCATGAAAAGTCTCAACAACCTGTCATTTATTTTACCTATTACCTTACAGTTGCAGTAAGTAATAGTCTCCTGATATAATACAAGCTTCAATAAGATGATCTATTGGAGTGTACATTATGTTCCTTGGAGATGCTTTTGGGGCCATCTTTTGATCTTCTCTGCTCTAGTAGAAAAAAGTCCATGACTTCTAATTTTGTTGATTATTGTTGAGATGCTTCACAATTCCTATGTGAATAGGAAATTTGTCACAACTGAGCCATCGAGCATAAGAAAACATGAACCTGAGAACCTTTCAAGGAGAAACACATGGCTTCTCCTGAATAGTGATTGCCTTGGTCCGAAATCAATTGCATTTTAATGTAAAGTAGACTCTACCAGACTCTACTCGGGGTATGTAATATTTCTAGGCAAAAGTAAAATAATGAAAAAATAATTACTCTTTTGCCATCCTCTAACTGGTTAACAGTGTTGCTACTTTATTTTTGTGTTTTAGTCTTTGCATGGATGTTTACTTTATCTCTTGATGTTCTGTCTGTGCCAAGATGTGACTTGCTTTGCAAATGGGCATAACTGTGTCACATTTCTAAAGCATTTGCATGCACTCCTCTTCTAAAGCAATATAAAACGTTGGTCCTGTGTAAATGAAATGTAAAATTAAAACAAATGGTGATATGTAAATCTGAAAACATATATCTATGAAAATTAATGCAAGATGAGCCGTTTTTACTTCACAGCGCCATTCAGTGACATCTTGTTGCTTAACTGTTTATGGATAGAGCTTTTCAGAGAAGTAGATTATTTATTTTTAGTATTGATCATCTGTACATTAACTTGTTTCAATTTGTAGATAAAATGTTCTTTCAATAATAAGATACGTTACTGATATGATAAAATCTTTTAAGAAAATAAATTATTGATTAAAGAATTAAATATTCAGGCAAAATGGAGTTCAAAAGAAGGGACATGATGATACAGTGGGGTAAGGAAGGTGGAACAGAGAGTGAGTGGTCTGCTTGTTCCCTGCCCCTCTCCACCCCCTGTCTCAGCAAAGCCAATCAACCACTGGACAATCAACTGGCAGTGTCCCAGGGACAAGCGGACACTTAGCAGTGTGGAGAGTTACTCCGAGTGCAATCAAGCATCAAGGCTGGGATACCAAGTCGGAGAGGGGTGATGCCATGAACAGAAAGTTGGTAAAGGCTCTCTGCCCTCTCAATCTCTGCTTATTTCTCATGGCAACTCGAAGGAATGAATAAAGGAAGTCAGAAATCACACACAGGTGGCACAGTGGTTAGCACTGCTGCTTCACAGTGCCAGGGATCCGGGTTCGATTCCCGGCTTGGGTCACTGTCGTGTGGAGTTTACACGTTCTCCCTGTGTCTACGTGGGTTTCCTCCCACAGTCTGAAAGATGTGCTGGTTCGATGCATTGACCCAAATAGGTGCCAGAATGTGGCGACCAGGGGAATTCACAGTAACTTCATTGCAGTGTTAATGTAAGCCTTACTTGTGACTATTAAATAATAAATAAATACAAAGGCTGCTACATTTAGCAGCATACTCTGCAGCTACATCCAGCTGTGGTACAATTGACAGGCCTTCTCTCCTGCACTTGGCCACCCTCTCATACTAGTTGTAAAGCACTCCTGTCTGATGTTTGAAAAAATGGAGTAGACAATGAAAAGTTTTGTACAATAGGGTCATTAGCAAGCTCAATTGTTTGTTAAGTGATTATTTCAAATGACCAATGGATTTCTGATTTCCTTGCCCGCTTGCCTTCTGTAATATTGGAAACTGGCATGATGACATTAGATTGCCAACCTGATATCAGTACCTCAAAATATACATACACATGAAGATGAGGGGTGGAGGGGGTGTACCGTCCAATTTGCAGCCATAAAGTACAACCCCAGATTTCTGGATGTTTCCTACTGAGGTTACACCTTTGCTGAAAATCAAACACATTATTAAATAACCAGTGATTCTGGTGCTGAGGAAACAAAATCTACAATACTTACCACATTCAAAAAACATCCTTAAACCTTGTAAACACAAAGCAATGTGAGTCAATTTATGCACTGCATCTTCATGATTAAATCTTTAAGCACTGGTATAATTCTGGTGAACTTTGCTGTACCTACTCCAAGTCCAGAATATTTTTATGAGGTGTGGTGCCAAAAATGGAACACACGACTCAAGATGGAGTGTAATCAAACCCCTACACAGCTGAAGCCAAACTTCCTCCCTTTTGAATTTCAATGTCCTTGATCTAAAGGCTAATTTTTCATTAGGCTTTTTGAATATTTCTCCACTCAAGTGATGGAATCTTTCCGGACACTTGGAATAGTAAATTCAGGTGGGATATGTAATCCTTTAAAAACCTTATCCACATGTGAGATGTTGGTTCTTTTGACACTGAATTTATTTTTCATTGGATAAATATATTGCTGCATTCTGTATTTTAGATCATTGTGATGTAAGAATGTCAGAAATAGAAGCAGGCATAAGCCATTTGGCCCTTCAAATTTCCTCCACTATTCAATAAGATCATGGTTGATCTAATTGTCCATTTTCCTGCCAACCCTTTGACATTCTCACAGATCAAAAATCTGTCTAACTCTTAAATATATTCAATGACCCAGTCTTCACTGCTCTGTGGGAAGAGGATTCTAATGATAAATGATTCTCTGAAAGAAAATATTCTCCCTCATCTCCATCTTAAATAGGAGATCCCATTTTTGAAAATGCAGTGCTTTGGTATAGCTCCACCCTCTAGGGAAAACATTCAGTATCCACCCTGTCAAGCCTCCTCAGAATCCTATAAATTCCAATAAGATCATCTCTCATTCTTCTGAACTTCAATACATATAGACCAAACCTGCTCAAGCTTTCCTCAAGAGACAGCTCCTGAGTCGTTGGAGAAACCAACCTGGTGCATGGGTAGCATGGTGGCACAGTGGTTAGCACTGCTGTCTCAAAGGACCAGGGACCTGGGTTGGGTTCCCAGCTTGGGTCAGCGTCTGTGTGGAGCCGACATGCTCTCTCCACGTGTGCGTGAATTTCCTCCGAGTGCTCCAGTTTCCTCCCACAGTCCGAAAGATATGCTGGTTAGGTGCATTGGCCATGTTAAACTCTCCCGTAGTGTACTCGCCTAGGTGCCGGAATGTGGGACTGGGGGATTTCAACACGTTGCAGTGTCAATATAAGCCTACTTCAGACACTAATAACAAAACTTAAACTTAAAAACTGAATGCTTTGTATACTGCCTCCAATGCAAGTGTATTCCTTCTTAAATAAGATCATTTAAACTATACACAGTACTGGCATGTATCATCTCATCAATGCCCTGTACAGTTGTATCAAGACTTCCCTACTTTTATGCGGGTATCCCTCTTACAATAAAGGCAAATATTTCATTTATATTCCTAAATGCTTGCTGTGCTTACATACCAAACTTTTGTGATCTATGTATGAAGATATGTGGGTCCCTCTCCACCATAGCATTCTGCAGACACTTTCTCCATTTAAATAATAGTCTGCATTTCTATTCTTCCTAGCAAAGTGGAGAACCTCATTTCCCCCATTATGCTCCGACTGCCTGTGTTTTTTCCACTCACTTAGCCTATCGATGTCTCTTTACAGGCTCAGTTTACCCTCCTTGCAGAATGCTGTCCCACTTATTTTTAAAGCCTCAGCAAATTTGACCAAATATATTTGTTCCTTTCAGTGATTGAAGTCCCCGCAGTTATTCCTGTGGCATTCCACCAGTTTAGAATTTGCCAATTTGAAAATCACCCTTCTATTCCCACTCTGTCCAGAGTTTTACACTCCCTGCCCAGCAGTTTCTGAGGGAGCAGAAAATAGCATGGAAATGTTTCCATCTGGGATCATGTCTGCCCCACCTTAGACCTGATTTTACGGTGGGGTGTACAGCTCCTGGACAGGAAACCCATCCTTGCTCCTATTAAGGCCGTTTTGCCCACTTGATGGCCACTTAAGGGCCTGTTCCATCCCCACCTTAATTTTAGGCTGGCGGGTACTGGATGACTGAGGGTGCGAAGCTGAAAAGGTTTCCACTCTTGATCTTAGGCAGGAAGGGGAAAATGTTGGAATTAGAAAGCCTCATCAGACTGAGGACTTCCTTCTCTCAGAGACCAAGGAGCCCCAGCCCTCCCAGCCCTGCCTCTCCTCCTGGTCTACACCCGAGCAATGCAATTGCCACTCACCAACTGACACCCCCAGGAAATCTTCTAACATCCTGCTTCAGGAGCCCTGGTATTTATCAGCACTGTGGTCCCAGGACTTAATCTCCGGCACAGGCACTGCAATACTTCTTCCAGCCACTGCTGCACTGTGCGTCTGGATAGCCTGGACGGCTATCAGCCAATCTGATTGGTTGACTAATCTCCAAGGAGGGCCTTCTGTCCAAGTGTGGACAAAAATGTCACCTGCGGCCAATCACTGCTTACTACAGTGTGATATGGCAGAGGGCCTGTAAGATTCAGCGGGATTGTATTCCTCACTAACTCTCAGGATAATGGGTAACCAGTACTAGCCATCCTGAAAATGCAGGTCTCTGTTTCCTGCCTATCAACCAATCTTCTATTACCCATCTATTCACACTCTGTCCAGAGTTTTACACTCCCTGCTATCTAAGCCGATTTATTACCTAATCCTCTATCTGAGCCGATATATTACCCCACCAGCTTGTGTGGCATGTGGCATATTATTAAATGCCTTTTGGAAGTTCCAATACACTATAGCTATTGGTTCCCCTTTATCCACCCTGGTTGTTACATTCTCAAAGAACTCGAATAAAATCATCAAATATAATTTCCCTTTCTCAAACCATGCTTGATTTTTCACAATGTCCTGCTTCTACTGCCTACAGAATGGATTCTCGCATCTTCCCAATGACAGCTGTTAGATTAATTGGCCGGTATTTCCCTGCTTTCTTGCTCCCGCCTTTCTGGAATAGAAGTGTTGTGTTTGCAGTTTTCTAATCTGCATGGGGCTTTCCAAAATATAAGGAATTTTGGAAGAATATAACCATTACAACCACTAGCTCTGTAAACATTTGTTTTAAGACCCTAGGGTGCAGGTCCAGGGGACTCATCAGCCTTTAGTCTCAATAGTTTCCTCGTACTTTTTCTCTAGTTTGTTTTAAGTTTCTCTGTCCCTTTTGCCACTTGATTTTCTCTTATTATTACTAGAATGTTTTTCTGTCTTCTTCCACAACAGATACAAAATACTGTTCAAAGCCTCTTTCATTTCCTAATTTCCCATTATGAATTCCTCAGTCTCATCCCTAAGATACCAACAGTCACTGACTTCCAATGTTCCTTCAAATCAACTTCAAATTCTTTGATCTTGTCTACTAATCTCTCCACAGCCTTCCATCGCCAGTGTGAGTGATCGTCTCCAGCATGGCTATCATCCCAAACTGTTTTCCAATGTCATCTCATTTTAATACATGAAAATGAATGTCACCCAAGATATCTCAGCAAAGCCTAAACAGCATTATAACATTCAGCACATCATTATTAAAGTTCACAAATTATGGATTAACATTAAAAACCTGTGTTCTTAAAATACTTTACAAAAAGTTAACATTTTGTGCACATATAGTTTTCAGCCAAGCTCTCCACGTTCCCCAGTGACATCAGACTCAGTGAAGCCTCTCTCCCCCAAACCCCTACACGCAGTAATGAACCGCTCTTTCCCCCACCATCATCCCCTATCACCTTCCCGCCACCTCTTTTAGTTTCATTGCCAGTGCCAGTGCAGCAGTTGCCAGCCTGGGGTGAGGAGCAAGTACGAAAGGAGCTAAAACATGGTAAAGTTAGAAGCCGACACTCGCATTCCCAGCTCAGCTGCACATCCTCCCGGTTTGTCCTGCACGATGTCTGTCACTGAGTTACACCTGCCTGCCTCTGTCTGCACCAAGTTGGCACACAAATATCCTGGGCCTGTCTGGCACTCACCACTAAAAGTGTTTTCTGAGGTAGAGGGCACTTTGGGATCGCTGCCATTCCTTAATACTTGGAACAAGCAATCAGTGAGACCAGCCAAAGCCTCAGCATTGTTGCCTTGAAGAAGACAGAGCTCACAATTCCACACAGTTTTGAAACTCCTGTCTTAAATTGAAGTAATGTTTGCTGTTTCAATTTCATCGTCAGAGAAATCACAAGCTTGGTGATTTCAAAGTAAAGAAGAATTTCATTTTCTGAATAGATAGGGAGAAAGCAAAAGTAAGTTGGGAAAGCAAACTTAATATTTAAAGTATTATAGAGAGCCATGTATAATCTGGTTATTTGCGACGTGTGTTATTCTGATTACCTACATGCAACATGAATCACAATTCCACTTCAAATTATAATCATAGATCTGCAGTGTCATTACACTACAGAAGGACACTGGCTCTCCAATGAACATCCAGTCAGTCCCTTTCTCCCACTCTACCCCATAGTCCTGTATTACCTTTCGTTACCTTTGCGACAAGCACTTTCAAGTGCTTCTCATTTTGTGCAGTGAAAATAATTTGTACCACATTTAATCTCAGTAGTTTGTACTAGGGAAGTTAGATCATCTCAACTCAATGTATTCAGTTGGACATTGTGTTAAGTGATGTTTTCATGGCAGTGAAATTTCACTACAGAATTGTGGCCTCAAACTTGAGGTCCTGTTCATATTTTGACTCTAGTGGAAAATATAAAAACAGCTCTGAAGATAAAGCAGTGCCATCTAGGAAGAAAATGGCATAGACCTTTTTGTCACTATGAAAGCCTTGTTGGTTCTTGACATTGTTTTCTTGCTGTAAATGTCCTACTTTCCTTTCTGTTTTATGCTAATTGATTAACCTCTCATGTCTCTTAGCTAGTAGAAATGTTCTTACTTCAACCTTTCCTGAACGCCCTTTCTGCTTTATCTCTCAAGCTCACTATCTGGATAAGGTAGTGAAAGGTATGGCTTTATTCCTATATCTTTAGTAAACTGTTTACGATGTGATTTTAAAATTCATCTTTTAGAATTTCTAATTCTGTCGCTGTTGTCATCATTCTTCATCAGTCTGATGCAGTCCGCTTAGCTTTATTCACTGGCTTGCATTTGTAATAAGTTGATGGCCTGTTGCTGTAAACTGTCCTTTCAGAATTATTTTATTATTTCCATTGGTAATATTTCAGAGAAATGCAATTGCTAATGAACTAGACCATTGAGTTCCTTAGTGAGAAAAGGGAGAAAGGCTGCTACAAGTACACCCATAGATATTAACTTTTTTACTCTCCTGCCAAATTTTAATAAATTCACGCATCTGAAGTATGTGAATAGAAAGAAATATGCACATACATTAAAATAATTACATTGCGGAGTTATACAGCCCATGCTATGGTGGTTGAAAGTATGAGTACTCTCAAAGGCTGATATTGAAGCCTGCCAAATTATGCAAGTGTATAGTGTGAAGATATTTTCATGTATGGCTCAATGATTGTAATAAATTAATGTATGCCATATCCTAACAAATTAACGTTAAATTCGAGGACTGGTTGCCTATCCATTTGCCTCAGATTTAAGGAGTTCTGTTAAACTTTGATTGGAATTCTCCAACTTGGCAGCTGAGATTATCTGGTTCCACTACTGTGAACAGAGACTTGGCTAAGCACCAAATTCTCCATTCTAACTAGCAGCAGTAGCAGGGTGTGCGAGACTGGATAATTCTGACAATTAACTGGCTCTTTGGTATCTGTACTTCATCAAACATCAAAAATGTACAGACCCAATTTTGAATTGATGGTGAAAATTTTCACAGATTCACTTGAATGTAACCTATGTGTAGTTATATAATCCATTAAGGGCAATTTCATAAACTACTGGATTTTAAAAATTGTTTGCTGAGCTTGCTGTTGTTTCAACCTCTTGAACACTTCATTGGCAAGCTGAACCATTGTTCCACCATCAGAAAAATGACAGAAGAATATAATGATTATTACAGTTCCCAGTTCTGATGACAAGTTTGACCGTGAACTATTTACCCACGCTCTTTCTATAGTTGCCTTCCATCCTGTCATGTACTCCAGCATTTTATTCTTTGACTTTTTTATCCTTAACTACATCCACAGATGCCTGAACAAAATTAGAGAAACATATACAATCCTGAACGTTAAATCAGCATTATAATATTATTGTGATATTGAATTCTGCTTGTTGCTACTCAGAGGAACCATTCAGTCTGTTAGCTGAATATCTGCTTAATTTTTTTTGTGTATAGCTTGTTGTTGAATGAAAATTTCACAGAACCCTGCAAAACAATGTCACACACTTTAAAAAGAAAATTGTATGTGTTCTGCTCTGAACAGTCACTGTTCAAAGCTTTTTATGTTGCATCTTCCATAGTTTGGGGACTAAACTGGACTCATTCGTTAGGCACTATATAATCAACAAAGTGTCAAGAATGGGATCCAAGCTACACATACATATTTCCTGTGAGCAGTGAGCAGGACTCCATATTGATAGAATAGTTTACATGCGTTACAAATGACCACAGCTATGTAAATGAAGAAGCGATACAGTGACGCAAAATGAGTGTGCACCTGGAATTTGAAACCACTGTTGCTATTTAGCAATAGCAATTCCACACAATTCCACGTTCCTGAGCACACCCAGGCTTTATCTTACATTGCTGAACATAATGTTAGATGGATGAAAGGAGCACTCTCACTCCCAACTTCCCCCTCCATCCCCCTCCATCACCATTTAAAGGAATCAGAAAGTACTTACAGGTTAGTTGTTGGATTATTTTTTCTGGTTTTGAATACTTTGTCGGGGATGGTCTGTTTGGCCTGTTTTTGTCATATAAAATATTGTGCTTAAAGAAGTTGCTTCCAGACATGTGTGGCCTCTTAGGGCTTCCTTGACTAATTGACCATGAACTGGGTGAATGACCAGAGACCCCAGAGAGTAGGATATGCTGCTGGAGGAGATGAAGATATTGGAGAGAAAGAGAGTGGCCCTCATCCAATTGCCATATCCACAGAGGGTATTCAGACTCTCTTCCTTCAGCAGTGACCAATGCATTAGATATTTTCATTTTGATCAAGAGATCACGAGTGAAATCTGTCAACTGCTGTAGCCAAAACTGCAGCTCAAAACAGGATAGTTCATAAGTTCATAAGATATAGGAGCAGAATTAGGCCATTTGGCCCATCGAGTCTGCTCTGCCATTCAATCATGGTTGATATGCTCCTCATCCCCATTTTCCTGCCTACTCCCCATAACCCTTCAACGCATTAAAAATGTCTAACTCCTCCTCAAATGCACTCGCTGTCTCAGCATCCACCGCACGTTGGGGTAGCAAATTCCACAGATTCACAACCCTTTGGGAGAAGTAGTTTCTCCTCAATTCTGTTTTAAATTTGTTATCCTTTTAAATAAGGACAGCATTGCCTGTGACCATCAAGCTGAAATGGTATTTATTTTTCTGGCTCTATTTTGCTTCCTTCTGGAGATACAAGCAGCACCTTGTATTCTGCAGTGCATTCCTGTATGAGGAAGGTCACAGAGATTCTTTCTATAAAGCGAGAAACACCTTATTCTGCCTTGACCGGCACAAACAGGGAGAGTGTGCATCAAGTCGGCAGGAAAATACAGCTTTGCCCATGCTGCAGAATGCCATTGACTGCACGTGCATTTTCTTGTGTGCGCTTCATCATTTTCATTGAAATGGATTTTATTCACACAAAGTGCACTTGGGTGTGACCACAGGCAGCACATCAGGCAGATGAACGCTCATTATCCTAGCAATAGTCACCATTTTTTCATTCTGCATCAGGTTCTGTGCCACTTGCATTTGACAAGTCAAAGGCTGGATACTGATGACAAGGGCTATCTCACATGACATGCCTCCTGACTCCAGTCAGGAGCCCATGCAGATGTGAACAACAGGCTGACAACGTTGTCTCAAGAAACATTCCCAGCACCATCCTCTAGCAATGTTTCCAGTACCTGGACAGCTTTGCAAGAGCCCTGCAGAACTCAGCAAGCCGGTGTCAACATTTGTTGTTGGTCATATGCTGCCTGTTGAACAACCTGGCCAGTGCGAAAGAACAACCTTTGCCGCCATACGTGCTGAGAGAAGCAGAGGAGATGGAAGACAAGGAAGAGGAGGAGGAGGATGAAAGACAAGAATAATAAGATAACAATAATAGGACAACAACAACTGTAAGGAGGGGAAGGGAGGTCCATTTCTGCCTGAAATCTATGTGCAAATCTCAGTACAAAGCCCTGTTCCAAGTTGTTGGTTG
This sequence comes from Carcharhinus amblyrhynchos, assembly GCF_965287045.1. Lineage (NCBI taxonomy): Eukaryota > Metazoa > Chordata > Chondrichthyes > Carcharhiniformes > Carcharhinidae > Carcharhinus > Carcharhinus amblyrhynchos. The sequence goes on from NC_137333.1 coordinate 57,412,607, forward strand.
TCTCCTCCATAGTGTTTGACACTGAGCACAGGCTTCCTAGCAGGCTTTCCATTGCATCAAGCATTTGGTTTGTGTACACCCATTACTTTTCCTCTGTAGCTTGATCCATCAAAGTTGTCACCTAAGTCCCCTGCAGCAGAATTAGTCTGTGACCTCTTCCTCTGTAAGCTGACGCCTGCAGTATTCCTGTCAACCCCTTGGCTTCCACAGACTAGAGTTCTGGATCCCACCACATGCAGATTCCCCCATCATTTCCCCTAAAATATATACAGTGTTAGTCTCTGATCTGGTGGATGCAAGCGTGCGACTAAGTGATGGTGACTCTTCATCTTTACTCTCTTTCAGTTCGGACTCAGATCGGAAGGCCCATGGACACGGCTGCTGTCTGCCTTTGCAGGGTGGGCAACACCAGGCCATGAGCAGTGGCTGCAATGGGAACACTTCCATCCTAAGTCTAGATGATTACTACTCCTATTCATAAATGTTGCAATATGTGTGACTGCATAAAACACTTTCTGATATGAATTTTGCTAACTACAGGGTTCCCAGGCCTTTGGTTCTGAACTATTTGCCTTTACCATCGTACCTTGCGATAACCTGCTTTCAGCTGAAGTGAACAATAATTCATACAATACTTAAAAATACATTAAAATATCAGTACATGTGTTTTAAAATCATAATTACTTGTTTAATTCTCTTACAACATTCACAAATGTGTAAAGTATTCTCTCATTAGCTTATTAGCTTGTTTCATGGATCATTTAACTACTTACTGGTAGTCCTGTCAATGCCATAATAGATTCTGTTTAAAAACCTTATTAACTGGTTAGAAATCTCCCACAGCACATGCCCAATAGTATTTTAAGGTTGTAGACCCAAATGCTTCACAATAGTGTGCCTGTGCATTCAGTGTATGTAATTATGATGGAAGAGGGAAAGAGGCTGGAGGAAAATGTAATGACTCTGCACTTAAGTTGATGCTGTTGTCAGGAAAACGAGGAATTATTATACTTTTCCTTTGGTAGTATCACCTGTCATTTTCTTCTTCTGCTGGAAAGCAGGCTGGTAGGGATTTGACTGTTGTAATTAGATTAAGAGACAGAGTGACTGCAAGGGTCTAAAACAACAGCAAGAAGTGGTTTTGACATGTTAATAAGCCAAGAAAAACTTCATTAAGAACTTAACACGGCAATAAAGTAAATAGTTCTGTTTAGATTCAAAGGGAAACATGTATCAGTTGTAAAAATTTTAAGTAAGTCAGGCAAATATAGGGTAAGTTTACTTTTTAAAAGTCAGAATTAAAGGAAAGAATTTGATCAGTTCTGAGAGATTGGATGAAACAATAGAGGATAGAAAGATCAAAAGGAAGAAACACATTTTAAGGAAACAGTGAAACTGTGTGATAGGCTACAGCTGTCTAGATCTCCCAGAACACAACATGGTAATTGGTTACATCTCTCAGAAGACAGCATAGACAAGGCCAGACCCAGAGAATCAGTTCTCGGCCTCAGAGAACACCCTCTAAGCAAAAGAGCACAACATGGTAAAATCACTGGAATTCTGTAGATTTTAGATCTGTGAGAATTTTGACAAGCAGAAAAGAGAAGGTTAATTCTGAGTGCAGTTTAAGTTAAGATCTTTTGAAACTGTTTTAAAGTACTGTTAATTGTGCAAAGTAGTTCTTGTGCTTAAGTGTAATCATTTTTTAATTTTTTTAAATAGATGCTAATATAAAATCATCACAATAGGTCAGAGACAACATTTTTCAATTTTAATAAACCTCTTCATAATGTACAAACTGCAAAAATAAGTTTTGGCAGCTGTTTCAAGTTTCCGTTTGGGATCTGGGCAGCTCAGCATTTACCATCAGCCATACCTCAAAACTGCCCAAACCTGCCTCATCCCCAAAGAATAAAACAGGAATGTAGGTCTTGTGTGGACCTAAATAAGGATATGGCAGAGAATCAGGGACCATTTATGCATGAGGATCAATGCACAATCATCTGCCCACTTTGTCTGTGGCTCTGACTGTGATAGCGCTACTCAACCTTTATGTCATTGGATCATTACAGACAGTATGGGGAATATCTGTTGCAAGTCACATGACAACCCTTCTGGCACAGATATCATCCATTTGGTATTCTGGCACTTCAACGATACAAAAAAAAGCAGCTTACTTTTATGTAATACAATTAACATAGAGTATGCCAATGAGCATCACAATCACAAAAATAACTTGGATAATGAATAATGGCTTTGAGGAAGCTTTTGAAAGTTGTTAGAAAGAGTACAAAATGAAGGGATTCAGCACAAGTATTTCAGATTGTGGTTATGAAAATACTGGTGAAGCATTTGTTATCAAAGATGGTGTAAAGTGAGTAGGGATGGATGGGAAGAGTGAACAGGACTTGGACTAGAACTTAGGGCTGAAGAAGGTTGTTGAGATAGGGAGAGGCATAGCCATGGAAGGACTTGTAGAAGAGGACAAAACTTAAAAATCAATCTTTTGCAGAATGGAAAATAAAAGGAATTCGGAGAGCAAAACTTATTGTGAGCCAATATGCAGTTTATGAAATTTGGAAGAAGTTTCAATTTGTAAAAGGTGGAATTTAAGAAGCTGGCAAGGAAAGCAGTGGAACAAGCAAGTGACAATGGTGTGGAGAGTGGTTTAAATGACAGTGAATGTTGTCACAAGGCAACATGTAGAAAGGGAAAGAAAGGGACCCAGACCTTTGTTCATACCTGAGGCAACTGTTTGAGGGAAGGAGGAACAGCATGGATAGACTAGTATCATAGATTGAAATTTAGTTAAAAGATAAGAATCAGAATTAGGGCTAATGGGTATTGAGCAGGATCTAAAAGTATTAGCTTTTGGAGAGTCAGCGAGAGGCCTGCATTGCCTCTTTTAGAAAGATCAGCCATATTAAGTGCTGGTCAATCATCCACACACCAGCTCCCACCCCTCCAAAATTCCCCAAGAGCTACTGGCCAAGCAGAGGCCAACAGTTCCTCATTGATGTCTGTTCTATGTAGGGAGCAGTGTTACCTGCCAGCATAGACCCAGCAGAGGCCCAGCATCAGTGGGGGACCCAGGAGAGGTGGTTAGAGAAAAGGTCGGGAAGATGGCTCTCAGACGGTCCCTATTAATCTAGTAATGAGTGCTTGACAATGATGGATCCTGTTGGGAGCCTACAATCAAACATTTCAGGATATGTTTTGCAAGCTCCCTGTATGGCAACTGCCCCATCTGCCATTGGTCGAATACTGGTGATGGCAGAATGAGGCCCTTTTGTGGAAAGTAATTGTCAAATGAAGGGTTTCAACTTATGGAGGGAAGTGAAAGGCAGTCCAAGAGACAACCCCCCACCCCCCACCCCCCACTGTAAATTAATAGGCACAAAAATGGGAAGGCAACAGAGTCCCAAGCTAGTACCCACTCACCCAATTAAAAGCCAAATTCACTCTCTAAACTCACCTCATTACACAAAAACTGACCCTGAAACAAAGGGAAATATATTGGATGAGGCAACTGAAAGCTTTGACAAAGAAGTAAGCTTTTCGAATGTGGAAACAGAGAGGTTTAAAGGCAGCATTCCAAAACTTAGAGACTGAACAGCGGAACAAGTGGCAAGAAATGGTGGGACAAAGGGGATTCAAAGAGGATTCACAATAAGCCAACCTCAAAACTTATGAATACAAAAATTGAAGATTTACTAAACAAGAGGAAAAGTATATAAGATTTCAGAAAAATGGGATGGATTGTGGGGACAGGTGGGAGTAGCAGTTGCAACTTAATGTAAATATGTGTGAATTAATGCACTTCCAAAGGAAAATGAAGCAATAGAAGTTTACATTCAAGGAAAAATATTGACATGTGTGGATGCCCAGTGAAACCTAGAAGCAGTTACCAGTTGGGGTATGTGTACATTCATGGCGGTTTGCCAATCTCCAAAAAACCATTAGCCATAATGAGAAACATCAGCTGGTTAGGCATTTGTGAATTGAAATTGAGTACATTAGATAGAAACACTGAGGCTTACTGTGAGGAGGTACAGATTTTTCACCTTCGTCTGCTGTAGAGAAAATCCAGTCCACTGCTCCTTGATGCAGATTATTTTGCATTTGATGCAGATCCAATGTTGCTACATTGTTTTGCAATGGTGTGTAAAGACAGCTTTATTTCTGAAAAGTTTAATGAAGAGCAAATGAATGTTCAGATTTTGGTTTAAGTACTTACTTGGGGAATGGAAAGAAGAACGCTATGCAGTGGATCTTGATCTTTTTACATCTCTCCTATATTTTACTTTCATTGACTTCAATGGGATCCGGGAGAGATGCATAACAGGCTGTTGATTTGTTATCACCCATTTCAGAGAATCTCACAAACTCAAGATCTACTCCAATATGTCCCATATTAAAATGCAACTACTGAAAAACTAAACACATGAGTCTCAATGATGAAACTTGTTTCTTTGACAGAAGGTTGCCCGGGTTTATGTAATGGCAATGGGCGATGCACGCTGGACCAGAACGGTTGGCATTGTATGTGTCAGCTAGGCTGGAGAGGTGCTGGATGTGATACCTCCATGGAAACTGCTTGTGGAGATGGGAAAGATAATGATGGAGGTAAGAGCTGTTTGTGCATTTCATATCTGAAACACTATTAGTAAAAGCAGTGAGACCATAAAATGTTTTGGTGCTGTACAAATAGATCAACAGTTGTCTGTGATCATAATAACTTGTCATTGCTGAATATTCATGTGAATGTTACTGCAAACATTTAATCAGATCTCTGTTGGCCAATGTGTGAACTGTCCTTTACTCTTCAGGAATTCTACGTAAGTTCCCAATTAGCTTTTTTGTTGACGTTGCAGAGTGCAGTATGATAGTGAAGTTTCTTTATTATGTGGGTTTAACTAACATTTTGTTATACATGCCAGTAATAGTTTTGTGATTTTTTTTCACCAAAGTGTAATGTCTGTGGCTGGAAAATGTCTACATGTAACAACAGAGCTGTTGTCTTTGGATAAATCTTCAATTAGAATTTTAATAGCTGATCAGCTGGATCTCTCATTCAGAGCTTAATATCCTCCACATAGAAAGGCAGGAGCTTATTGATTGTTTGTCCTCCCTATGTAGAAATTCAGTGAGGATAGTTCTACACAGTATCAGAAAATGGAAGCACTGATTGGTATCAGCTCTTTGTACATCCTAGTGAACGGTACCATTTAGCCCCAATGATTGGCTTGAGTTGCTCTGCAGCCCTTATTCAGTGCAATGCTGATGCCCCCCTCCTCCATGTACCCCCACTCCCCAAACCGCCATAAATTTTGCTGACTTCTTGTTCCTTTTCTGTTAAAATTTGTAGACTTTGGCTTCTGGCATGTTGCTTTATCCTGTCTGGTCCTTTCTCTTTCCGCTTCCAGTTCCTCCATTTGTATTTTGCAAGAAACTCCCGGAGGAGTTTCTCTTTCCTATTTTATCATGTATTCCCGTCAGCATAAATGTACACTATCTGACCCATCAAAACTAGCTGTGGTAAAGATAATGGATGGTGAGGTGAAGTGTTTGGCATGAAGTTAATGTTTCAATCACAACCAAGTTTTTAATACTTTGCTTTTTGCCTAACAATCCAAATACTACATTCTAGAGGTTTGTTATTTGTACATCTGCGATCTGGTAGTCGAGTCTTTCTTAACATATGCAAAATAAAAGCTTTCACAATAAAGGAGTGGAGTAAAATGCAGGTAAGGAGGTTTTGGTGTGTCACATTTCATTGTAGAAACAGGTCCTCCATTAGTGTGTAAATTAGGTACATGAATTTTGTTGCCATCCAGCCCCAAATCATTTTTGCTCTCTCATTTTAATGAATTTGCTAAAGATATCTTGGTTCTTTCTGTACCAGATGGCTTAATAGATTGCATGGACCCTGACTGTTGCCTTCAGCCTTTATGCCACGATAATCCACTGTGCCTCGGATCACCGGATCCTCTTGATGTTATTCAGCAGACACAGATGCCAACTTCACAACAGAACCTTCGATCCTTCTACGACAGAGTCAAATTCCTCATCAGCAAGGATAGCACACATGTGATCCCGGACGAAAATCCTTTCAACAGTGGGTAAGGTCTTTCAGAATAGGCATTTTAAAAATACGTTTGTAGCATAAATCTAAAATAACATAAAATCTCGGTTTGCACACGCTTTCTGTCAACTTTTCCCATGACAAAAGCAGGTCTTTACATTGTATCGGAAGCCTATATAAGCATTTATTGTTCTAAGACTTTTCTGCTAGTGGAGTTGCTGCAGCATCCTTGCTGGTGGGATGGTTCAATTACAACATGTCAAGTTTAACATTAGACAATTCCCATTATAAATGTGTATATACAGGAATTCTTAATGGAAAAATAAAAACATATTATGTAGCATTAATGTTGGGACTAAATTATATCTGCATGCCATGGTCAAAGATAGCCCTTGGTTTTTAACCCAGCAATACACAGAATCAAGTAGTTATGGATTTTATATAACAGAATATTTATTGTTTTATATTTTTTGTAAAACTTAAACATATTTTGCAGTTAGGTTTATTCTGGTGATAAAACTTTCAAAATAAAATCATAGAATTGTTACAATACAGAAGGAGGTAATATGGCCCATGTTCTGTGCCTGATCTCTACAAAGCAATTCAATTAGCCCCATTCCCTGCTCTTTCAATGTAACCCTCGCTAGGAGTAGTGGAATATGTAGGTAGTCTGGAATGAGACAGCAGACAGAAGTAACAAGGATCACCATATTAAGCATGCAATGAATTGCCTGTGTTGCTTTTGGCAGCTTGTCAAGTTGCATTATGTCTTGTTACATTCTGGGAATTTTTACACTGGATCATTTCCTCTGGTTCAACATCATAAACCACTGCTAAGAACAAGTGCTCACTCCTATAGCACAGTGCATGCCTTTACTTGCCAACTATCTCAGTAAATGTGGTAAGCTCAGAGATCAATTAAGGCACTTCCATTGCTCTATTCCAGGAAGTACTACATTCCCTCATGATTTCCTTCACTTGAGTAGATGGAACAATAATCATTCCACCAGAGTGTGGTTTTAAAACTACTAGTCAGATTTATTCTAACTGATAAATAGAGGAGGAGAAACAATTAACAGATTTACATTATTTATGTGTTTAATTATGTATTCTGAGAATATCGAAATTTAAAAAAACCTCCTGTTCTGAGACAACCTCAAAACATGGTGTATAATTAATTTCATGACAGTTTGTTTGCATGAAGTCTCAGGCTTGCCTTTATGTAGTAGCTTTAGATTAACTGCAGACTGTGAGAAAAACCAACCTTAGCTTAGAATCTCTGCTTCTCTTACCACCTGCCATTGGCTTGTGTTGGAAGGATTTTGCAGGTTAATAACAAAGAACAATACAGCACAGGAACAGGCCCTTCTGCCCTCCAAGCCTGTGCCAATCACGTTGTCCTAGCTAGACCAACCCCTCTATTCACCGTGTTCATATGTCTATCAAGATGAGTCTTAAATGTTACTAACATAACTGCCTCAACCACCTCACTTGGCAGTGCATTCCAGGCCCCCACCACCCTCTGTGTAAAAAAACTTCACCTGCACATCTCCACTGAATCTTTACCCCTTATCTTGAACTTGTGTTCCCTTGTAATTGTCATTTCTGCCCTGGGAAAAAGCTTCCAACTGTTCACCCTATCGATACCTCTCATAATTTTATAAACTTCTATCAGGTTGCCCCTCAGCCTCCATCTTTCCAGAGAGAGCAATCCCAGTTTATTCAATCTCTCCTCATAGCTAATACCTTCCATATCAGACAACATCCTAATAAACCTTTTCTGTACTCTCTCCAAAGCCTCCATGTCCTCAATCTATACTCAACCTGTGAACCATGTTATGAATGCACTTTGACCATCAAGTCCTGAGGTGGGATTTGAATCCGGAACATCTGGTTCAGAGCAAGGGATGCTACCCACTGTACCACAAGACCAATTTCAAATGAGAGTAATATATTATTTTAGGATTGAACAAGATAAATTTGTTGTTAATGAGGTATCTAGATCAGAATAACATGGAAGTTATAAGTATTTTCCTTCTGTTTTTTTATTTTGTTCTTCTTTAACTGCAGCAGGCAGAAAGCAAGAGAGGAGTTTTTAGGAATGAGTTCTTTTTATTGGAACATGGGTCTTGAAGATGGGCTGTATGATGTTGATACCTAAACTCCTGATATTAATTATAAATTCCTTTGCCTGTTATTTTAACAGGGATACTACAGGTATGCTAATATCATGTGATATAATTTCAAAATCATGATGGAACATTCTGCTTCGTAATTGAGAAATGCAAATTATTTCCATTTGTAGATGAGCCAGGTTTTAAGACAGTCTTCACTGGCCCTCAAGATCATTACATTAAAAATGCCATCAATGCTTTCATTTACAGTTTTGGTGACCTATTTACTCATTTGTTCAGAGACCCAGTTTATATTCTGATGTATTGGAAGTCGTTGCATGGAATGCCACTGGCACAGGAACAAGCATTTTTCAGTCAACAGACTAATTGCATTTAATGGCCAGGGCTTTGCAATGAGAATAGTGATGAGGCTATCGGTGCTCACCATTATTACGAAGTAAACCAGATAGTAATTTCCAGCACTTGCACATCCTAGTTATACACAAAAATCTGGAAGTTGCTGTCGACCTGTTCTGCTCCTTCACAAGCTTTATAACATCAATAACTTGCTGAAAGATTTAACATTAAAACACATAAAGGGTGCAAAATTTATGGTACCTACCCACCAGATACTAATTAAATGTGCAAGAAGAAATTAGAGTTTGCTAACTCACTTGTTTTTGTAGATGTTTAATAGAGTAAAAGACTTAATTGGCGAAAACAACCTCTGCCACTGAAATTTACTTTTACAAATGTGGAATCACATTCCGTGAGGTTTGAATAATTGTTGGATTTTTTAAAAATAGTTAATGATTTCTTTTTCACTTTTGCTTTTTGGTTCTTCTATGTCTATTAATCCCATTTTTTCTTCAGTGTATGATTTTACATTGAATTCGATATTCTACTCTACAGTTGTTGGATTAAATTCTGCATTTCGCATAAAGGATTCTTCAAAATGATTATAGAAGATACAAGCTCTTATTTGCCCTGTTGACACTGATACCAAATCCCATGTAGACAGTGCCATGCTGAATTTACTTCCTCAATCCCAGCTTTGCCACATAAAAACTCACTAAAATTCTGTGGGCAGCTGGAAGTGTAATGAACGGTGAGCACTGTTAATTTACGCCGTTGTCCTCAAAATCTGAGCCATTAGGTTTTAACTGGACTAGAGCTAAAACGTGTTTATAGCCGTTTACGATTAATGCTTCGTTCAAAAAAGCATAAACAATGAATGATAAGGTCATTCCAATTACTGTGAGTAATGAGGTAAGAGGTGTGAGGCATGATAAGCCACAAAACAATTTGATAATTATAACGTTGTTTGGAATAAGCTGAGATACTGTTTTGATGCATGCAAAGTAAACAGAACAGTGATATATTTCAGGGAGTATCAAAGTGCCTTGGATTTATCTTAATGTCAACAGTTCAAATATTCAGTGAAAAAGACAGAGCAGTTAACTGGTGCTTTGCATTTTCCAGTATCTTGGGACCAATGGCATGTATTCGTTTTGTTAATTAATATCATTATTGAAATTAGGGATTCTAGCTGCAGGTCATCTCTATTAGTAACTGAAAGAGGAAATATTGTTTCCTACTTACTATTTAGGGATCATTGTCTGAAATTACTATATGATTTCATCAATGAAATTAATTATTCACAATCTTTTAGATAGAATTCTCCTTCCACTACTTTGGGATCTCCATACCACACGCCATCCATGGCTCAGATTTAATTGTTCTCAGCTGTCACTGAGCTGCCACAAGACAAATTTGACCTGAGGACAGATCTCTGTTTCCCCACCCTCATACAGAAGACCTTCATGTTCCCCTACTTCAGTCACAACCCATTTTATGGATTGTAAGATCAAATTAAACTTCCCCAGGACTAATCAGACAATACAATAATGGTAACATTGCCTTTAATTATTTTCACCTCGCTTTATTAACTTAAAGGAACTGCTAGTACGGGGTTTTCCCAGACAATGACCCCTCAGTAGTGAGTAGGAAACAATATTTCCTCTTTCAATTACTAAGCGATGACCTGCAGCTAGAATCCCTAAGTTCAGTAATGATATTAATTAATGAAACATGCCACTGGTCCCAAGTCAGTGAAAAAAAAATCATCCATTTACCTTACACCATCTACCTATTGAAAATTAATTGTTAGGATGTGGCCTTCAAGGCCAATATTTATTTCCCATCCCCTGGTGCCCTTGAGAAAGTCATAATGAGGCACCTTCTTGAACCACTGTCTGTGTGGTGAAGGCACTCCTGCCATCCTGTTAGGTAGATTCTGCAGCTTCTGGCCACTCCTGCCACAAAATCTGCTATCATTGTATGTTCATCTGCCTTGCACTATCCTCACATATTGTCTGCGATATCTGTCATCCAACTACACCTAGGTCAACTCTCTTCCTGCTGCTGTCCACTTTGCCCTCTGGAAGATATCTCTGTAACTTTTCCGCTCTGATCAAAAGGGCGAAATACTGATCTTGTCTGGATGTCACTCTATGTCTAGCACCTCTTAATTTGTCCAACATTGTATGCACGGATTATTTTAGCATATGTTTTAGCATCCACATTTAAAAGACATCTATTTCTTTCCTCAGGTCTTAACTTACTGCCCAGGTTTCTGAGGCAGCCAGGAAATGAATAGAATGTAGCTTATTCGATGTTTTTCCTTGTAACAAACTTGAGTTTTCCTGTCGTTAACACATCTTTCAGCTTTACAATTATCCCTATCTTCTTCAAGTTTCAGCATCACATTTACTATATTGTGTTACCATTTGTCCAAAATAGACAAACTTGCCTACTTGCTCTAATGTCACACAATCCACCTTAATCTTCACTCAAATTTCTTCTAAGGTATTCCTTCTAACTCCCATTGTTTTTGGCTTGCTGATGTTCATACTAAATCCACTTCTAGAATGTAGTTAATCTTCGATATTTTGAAGGGCCTCTTCTGAATCTGTGTGTAGCGCTGTATTGTCAACGTATGTTGTTATGTCGGGTAGACAGTGCCAAGATTTTGATCCATTAAGGAGCTGTAATAAATTTCTAAGATAGGACGATGTATGATTTGGAAGTGATAATATTCTTATGCGCCTGCTACCCACGTCCTTCTAGATGATGGAAGTTGCTTACATTTTTGGGAGGCTCACTGAGACCTTCCACTTATTCTGTGAGCAGTACACAGTATAGTCACTATGTGCCAGTGATGGAAGGAGAGGGTGTTAAAGTTGGCAGATTGGATGCCAATCAATTGAACTGTCTTGTTCTGGATGATGTTGAGTTTCCTGAGTGTTGTCACAGCTGCACTGTTAATGAGATGTAGATGAAGGCCTGATCCCTCATGCCAGGTTCTCCATGATGCCAACACATTTGGAACAACGTGGCATGCAAATGTCAGGACTCACCTAAACAATAACTGGGGCTTCCTTTGGAGTTTGGGATGGAGGCCACTAGCAACCGTGGTCCACAGCGCAATATAGCATTGGGTCAAGGGTGCATCAACAGATTAATCTTCCAGATTTGGTGTCCTGGGAGGGGTCCATCTTCCAACCTCAGAATGTTCCCACAGATCCATCTTCATTTTTAGGAGGTCTTTCTTCAATGGTAGGTCAGTGATGCTGGACACCTTTTCAATATGATATCCAGAAACAACAGCAGACCACCACCTTCAGGCCTGTCCCGCTACAGAATATGGCAGTAAACACCTGAATGCATAATTAATGAGGTTGGAGCTGGAAAATTTGGCATGTTTCCCTGCCAAACCTCCACACGGGAAACATTCCTGCCTCCATCATGGGCCTTAGCCCCAAAGTGGGAGAATTCTGCCCCCATGTTAGTTCTAAGTTTCTAAGTCCTTGTTATGTCAGAAAGAAGAATGGTCCTAATGCCATCCACTGGAGAGCATCACTGTGTTTCCCTCCAATCCGAAAACTAAGTTTATGTACAGAATTTTCCCTGTTTTACGCAGAGTGTGGCAGCAGACTGGAAAAGCGGCATTGAAACTGCCAGCTTCAATGGTGGCTTTCTCCACCATATTGTTCAGACTTAGTCAAAAAACTTGAAGGCGTGAGTCCCACAATGTCATAACAGTGAGGCGGACTCTGACTGAGTCCCTCCCACCAGCAACTTGGCTTTAGCAAGATTGTGGTGCCCCTTCTGGATGTACACAGTCCCTGGGGGCCGTGCACGGGTACTTATAGTCATAAACCCCTTCCACCCCTGAGAAAAGCACTCCTCCATCAGGTCTGCTGCTAGGTGCGCACCATAGGAGCTTAGTTGTCAGGTAAGGTAAAGGTGAATGGATTACATAATGGAGGGGGTGATCGAGCATTGAGGCCTATAATAATTTGCAAATTTCTTATATTGGGGTTCCCAACATTCAACATCAGGTTTCCCATTACATCATTGGCACTGACAATTGTGACAAGACTTCCTGCCAACATAAAGCGCGATATTAGCCACTGGTGAGATTTTCCATGCCCATCATTAAACCTGCCTGAGAAGAACAGGAGCAGCAATTCCTGCTTTCTGTCCCTTTGCCAATTTTACGTCCATAACGCCACCATCTCTTTAATCCCATAGATAAATTTTGCTAACGTGTTGTACTTTGTCAAATTCTGCAGTCTATAAGCACAATAATAGTGATACTACCCTCATCAACCCTCTCCATTACTTCATCAAGGAATTGCAGGAAGTTTCAAATTTACTGATAGAACAAGTACAATGCACCTTTGGTGTGTAAGTGTGCAGTCAAAAAGTAGCAAAATTCAGAAACCATCACACGCTGGCATTGCTTAAATTTTCTGATACTTCTTTTAAGATCTTTAATTTCTTTCTTGGCAGGCAGTTTCCTTCAGTTGGAACATTCTTGGTCTTTTCTTGGACTGTCATCAATCCCAGCCACAAATATTTGACAGGAAGTTTGTTTCCAATGAGACAAAGTGCTTTGGGTATTTGACTCTTCCCACATGATGGAGTATTCTTCCAGAGAAAGCTACTCCATCCAGCTGCTTAGCCAGGAACCTTTGAAGCTTGATCTCACCGGGGATAGACAGACACGAGTAGCCCAAGAACTTGAGACTGTAACACACTTTGGAAAAAAACAATATATCTTTTGCACTACTCATCTGTATTTGTATAGTGCTGCTTTCATACCTGGCATTTTTGATGTTTCTTTTAGGAATGGTGATGGGAGAGTAACGTGATTTATGGTGTAGGTGTTACTCAGTCAAAGCCTATTGTGCATTTATAGCACAAATTATACAGCTGACAACAAAGTAAATTATATTTTACTGCAATATAATTGTTAGAATGCCCAGAAATTACATTTTATAATGAGCTCAGGCTCAATTTTGTTATCACCACATCCTGATTAATATATTTTTCACTGTCAGTTATCAGCCTTAGCACAGTGGGAACAGATTCGAAGATCATTAATTCAAGCTGACCTCCAAAGCAAATGATCCAGGCTGACAATTCAAAGCAGTTATGGGGAAGTGTCAGAAAGGCAGAGGTGCCTTCCTTCAGATGACATGTTAAGTCAAGGCTTCATCTGCTGTCTTAAGTGGATGCTAAAGATCCTTTGGCACCAATTCAAAGAAGTGTAGGGAAATTCTCCGAGTATCCTGGCCAACATTTGTCCCTCAATTAATGTCACAAAAACACAACATGGCCTTTATTTAATTCTGCTTGTGGGATCTTGCTGTGCATAAATTGGCTGCTGCCTTATAATAACAATAACACCTCAATAGTACTTCACTGGCTGTAAAGCACCTCGGCAATTCTTGAAGTCATAAATAAATTCAATCGGCGGGATCTTATCAAAAAAGTACCAGAGAAGCAGGCAGGTTTTCTCAGCAGATCTTATGGGATTTTGTCAAAAAAACAGGAAGGTGTTTTTCACATCGTCATTTTGAGAGCTTAAACATACTGGCAGAGCCAGCTGCACTGAGATGGGGTAGGGGGGTGGCTCGGATCAGACCAGGAGATAACCTCTCCCCCAAACACACACCACGGAGGTCTTAGGGGCATCTCACCTTCCCCCCACCGCCCTCCACTCAACCTGTTGTAAAACTTGCTGTAGTTACATTTCGTCAGCAAGGTACAAAAATGTAGTGAAGGGAGAAGATGTGGCAAGGGGGTGGTCTTCAATTAAATTTAAATTGATTAAAGTGGATGTAAATCAGGTTCTCATTATGGGCGTGAACTTGATTACATTGCTGGGATGGCAAAAATCGGAAATTGCAATCTCATTGGTGAGATTCGCGATTTCCGGGTTTTACTGGAAGTTGAGTCCCCGCCCAGCCCGCAGATATTGGGTGGGATTTTACGGCCCCACTCCTGTCATATTCTCTCCTCACTCCCGCCATCGAGCCTGCCAGCAGCGACATGGGAGAATTCCACCCATGGTTTCTCAGCAAACTGGCCTTTTTCTGTCACCATACAGGAGCTTAAGAGTTTAAACTATGTTGACTTAGACTGTTACACCTGCTCACTCTGGTAACAAGAATATTTGAACTAATTACCAGACGCTAGTCCAGTTTGAGTGAAGCTTCTCTGATCACACACCTAGGCCATCTTGTTTGTTCATGTGTGCTGAGGTCAAAGGACATTTCCATTGTCTGCTCCTTAACCGCTCTGATTCCATGGCGGGCAGGGCATTAGAATTCTGGCGACTGAGTGCAGGCTCAAGATCGCCCTCTATAGAAATGCAAATACTTTCTTATTTATACCTTTTCAATCTTGGTGACACTTTTGTCCTTTGACCAGCAACTGGATGGAGAAAGTGATGATCATTCAGCAAAATGTTCTTGATTATTTGTAAGTTATATATTGATAACATTAATAATTTATTACTGACCATCGCTAGATTGATTTTCAGAACACATACATGGACTGTACTTCACCTTTTATGCACCATTCAGTGAGCAATTATTCATAACAGTAGTTGCTGCAGAGCCTATCAGATCAAATTAATCTAATATATATGAGAAACCAAGAACACAAATTGGACCATTCAGAACTAAATTCCAGTTTTTGTTGCCTGTGAATCCATCCTTCAAGTGATTTTACTTGTTGTCAATGTTTTGCATTTTAAAGTTTGAAAGTATCTATTGAAGCCACATATATTTAAATTAGCCTGTTTAAGATGCTGTCAAGTAGTTTGTAACTTTTAGTATTTTTGATTTAAAATTGTATTAAAACAATACATACATTTATTTGCTTTGTACTATAATTTTAACTTTTTAGTGAAATTCTGCTAACCAGAATTTCAACTGCTCTTAATGTAAAAATAGGATTGATGATTTTAGAACTAGGCTGATTGGAAAGAACAGGCACATTTTCCTCACAGATAATATTATGTAAAAATATTGAAAGAATTGGTGGCAGGTGGATTCTTTGCAGTCGTATTTAGCTTGTTTGCGGTGTAATTGCTTTTAGCCAAGGTCTCCTGAAGGAAAAGATTGACTAAATTAGCATTAACTTTGGTTCCCAGGGACTGGGTATATTGTGAGAAGTTGATCTTGCCTCCAGTAAGGACAAGTTATCCTACAAAAGGCCAGATGCTTACAAGACAGTGTTAATTGTTTTCTGAATGGGGCAAATGTATATGCCAAGGGAGCTCACAGTTTGCAGATCTAATTGAGCAAAGGCATGGAAACACTGCTGTGGGCTCCTTCTCCAGAAGTGTTTGCTGAGCTAATATTTTATGCCAGAGATGGTAGAGATAAACATAAACACCAGCTTGATTACTGTGACTTCCAGTTAGACATTATTTAGGGTTGTTTTTTAACCAAATGAAGGTGATTTGGAAACAATTCTGGGAGTGTTGTTAGTGGGCAGGGGTGGATGCATGCTTTTAAAGTCCAGTAGAAACTAACCCAATTTAAGCAGGGATTGAAGTAAAATATGAACATTGTTTGAGGAAAATTCAGGGTTTTTGTTGCGGATCAGGCATCAAAATTCTGCATCCTGCACATCTTACAAAAGTGGGCCAATATGATGGAAATGTTACAGCTGACCACATTAACATGTTACAGGCTTTGCCAATGCTGTATTTGGAATTATTGAGTACGTGATAAAATGCTGTAAGCTGTCACCATAATTAATCTTTCACTACATTTCCAGCAGAAGCAGTGAGTCCGTTCTAATGATTGTTTCTCCTGCAAGCCAAGTTTCTATCAAATCGTTGTCAGGCCGTCTCAATTTCTGTATCCAATTTCAGTAGCACACTTGAACAAACAAGATGGCCTAGATGTGTGATCAGAGAAGCTTCATCCAAACTGGGCTAGTGCCTGGTAATTAGTTCAAATATTCTTGTTACCAGAATGAGCAGGTGCAACAGCCTAAGTCAACATAGTTTAAACTCTTAAGCTCCTGTACGGTGACAGTAAAAGGCCGGTTTGCTGAGAAACCATGGGTGGAACTCTGCCATGACCCCACCGGCAGGCTTGATGGCGGGAGTGAGGACAGAATATGGCAGGAGACTCCGAAATCGGATTTACACTGACGTCAATTTACAGCAGGATCTTCCGCTGTTGACCACAATGGTGGGTGTTAAAACCTGCCAGAGTCCAACATGAGCCTCATTTGCATCCCATTCATGGGCTGTAGATGAAGGTCTGACTGCACTCCTTCCCCCATTAAGCCAGATTTTCCATGATGGCAGCAGGATTACATGCCAGTGTGAAACACGTTCAGAACAACGAGGTGTATAAATGTCGGGACTCACCCGAACAATGCCTGGGCTGTCTACAGAGTTCAGTCGTGGGTCAGGGGAGCATCTCTATGTGAGCCTTCCAGATTTGGTGCCCTGGAGGAGGTCCGCCTTCCAGCCTCAAGAGTGTTCCTTGAGATCCATCTTTGTCCTGAGAAGGTCTCAGAGTGCTCCCAGAGGTCTATCTTCGCTTTCAGCAGCCCACCTTCTTTCTTCAATACTGGTGTAGAGTGTTTTCAAGATGGCACCCAGACATGATGATGGACTATGCACCATCCTGGCCGACCCCGCCACTGCCTACAATGTGAAACACCAGCTGTATAATTAATGCAGTACGAACGCTCCACATTCCTGCCCCGCCACTTCACTGAGACTGGGATTTTCCCGGAATATCAGCAAAGGTCAACGTCGGGTGGGAAAGGTCGTGTTGAAGCACTGGCAGCAATGGTAGCTTTCACCACTATGTAGTCCAGGGCTCTGAAAGAAAAGCTTAATTTGACAAATCCCACAGCATTTCACTGGTGGGATGACCTCTGATTTGCCTGCTTTGCCAGCGACTTAGAAATTGAGGATCTGACCCCCATGCACAGTGAGCAAGCCAGTTCACCCTGGCATACCCCTGGCACTGCCTGTGCATGTCTCTGGCAATGCCCAGTCAAGCTTCACATTGTTCTGTCATCAGGTCACCATGGATGGATTTTTTGATGGGAGGATGATTCCAGCATACAGGCTTTATCATGACATGCTAATGTACTCAGTCAGGTTAAACATTGTGAAATGTAGTTGATCACTGATGAGGAAGGGGATAATCATGTCATGCACTCACATCAACGTGAAACACAAATTTGCACTTATTGCAATATTTTTCATTCCTGTCTCCGTATCTGCCTGACACAGATTGGAGCTGAAAATCCTGGCCTTCATCTCAAAATGGGAGAACACCTAATTTTCAGCACTTTCCTCAAGGAACTAGGGTTTATACATTTGTCCATTTGCTAATTTACACAAGAAAATAGATATGAATATGAAAACCTAATGTACTCGCATCTAGATTTCAATCAAGTTAGCACAGCCAGCTGATCAGCTGAATTGTTATTTGTGGAGGCCTAATCAGTGTAAATTATTAATGACTTTCAATCCAAGTTAACAATATATTCATACAATTCCGCTGCTCCTTCCTGAGCTGTGAAACAACTAATCAGGTAGTTTAATTCAATTTAGCAATATTTGGATCCTGAACCCTGCCAGGTTTCAGAATGAAGAAGATATTAGTTAAGTGATTGTAGGATGCAGCAACTGATTGCTGTAAACAAATTGTTGGCTGTTCTCCCTAACCTTCAAAGCAATGGCACAATTACATCAAGATTAACTATGTAGCATAGAAGTAAATTGTAAAACCTATCAAATTCAGTTTACAAATATTCCATTTACCATTTCTAATACAATGGAAACCAGTGCAAATGAGATTTCTCTGACAGACCATGAGTGATATTGATAACAACAAAGTTAATTGTAAGGGACTGGAGTTATTTGCCCTTTGCACTTCGAATGACATCTGTCTTTGAAAAAGCTAGAATATTGCAGAAGTCAGCTTTTTCTTGATTGGGCATGAGCAAATTTCATGCAGCAGCTTTTTAATTAATGGGAACAAAATATTACTGAGTCTTCTGTAAAAGCTAAACTGGGTGGTATTTCCAATTAGAACAGAAACGAGTTCTGAATGACAGCATGCACAGAGTTACAGCACTTAGTGACACTGCACATGTTTAACCTGTCAGGAAATGATTGCATTTTAGTGACTGACAGAATAGAGTTCATTCTCTGATGCTAAGAGCATGACCGGATGTGGCACTGAGCCAAACAGACCAAGAAGGTCCAAATTACATTGCACAGGCTCAGAGAAGAAAATGTCAGCCAGAGTTTCCAATCACTCGCTGAATCTTACAACATAGGAAAAGAGCATTCATCCCATCAGGCCCACTCCTTTCCTCTTCTGCACTGCCCTACAGTTTTCCCCCTTTTGAGTATTTATCCAATGTCTTTTTGAAAATTGTAGTTTGTGCATTCCAGAATCACAGAATTCTACAGTGCAGAAGGAGGCTATTTGGCCCATTGACTCTGCACCAACCACAATCCCACCCAGGCCCTATCCCCATAATCCCATCCATTTACTAGCATGGCCAATCCACCTAACCCGCACATCTTTGGATTGGGGAAGGAAGCTGGAGCACCTGGAGGAAACCCGCGCAGACACAGGGAGAACACGCAGACTCCACACAGACTGTGACCCAAGCCAGGAATCGAACTCGGGTCCCTGGAGTTGTGAGACAGCAGTGCTAACCACTGTGCCGCAGTGCCACCCCTTGTATGTAACAACTCACTGCATAAAAAAACAATGTCCTCTGGTCAAACCAGGTTTCCCACTGGTTCTTTTGCTAATTACCTTCTCCTATTATCTGATGTAATCTATAGATCCTGCTGAAAAAAATAATGTGCACGCATGTCAAATTAGAACAGAATTAACTGGTGCTCCCACCCAACCAAATGGCTTGCTGATATGCAATCTGTATGCTTACAATAAAGAATATGTAAAATATACAAATAAGGAGCAGGAGGAGGTCACATGGCCCCTCGATCCTGCTCCATTATTCAATAAGGTCATGGCTGATTTGCCTGTAATTCCTGACTATCCCCCATAACTTTACACCTCTTCAAGGAGGCAGAGTCTTTGAAAATATTCAAAGACGCTGCTACCACCACCTTTTAAGCAAGCGAATTCCAAAGACGCACTATCTTCTGAGGGAACAGAATTCTCCTCATCTCTTCTTTAATGAGTGACCCCTTATTTTTAAAAAGGGATCCCTCGTTCTAGATTCTCCCACAAGAGGAAACATACACCCTAAGTAGTGGTATGAGTGAGGTATGCTGATATCTTTGAAAACCTTCAGGAGAAATCATAGAATGATAGAATCCCTACTCTGCAGATATAGGCCATTCGGCCCATTGAGCCTGCACCAACAACAATTCCCCCCCAGGCCCTATCCCCACAACCCCACATATTTACCCTGCTAATCCTCCTGACTCTAAGTGATAATTTAGCCGGGCCAATGAATCTAACCCGCACTCTTTGGACTGTGGGAGGAAACCTATGCAGATACGGGAGAACTCCACACAGGCAGTCACCCTAGGCTGGAATTGAACCGGGTTCCCAAGCACTGTGAGGTAGAAATGGGGAGATTGAAAGGCAACGTAATAATGAAATCTGATTTTCGGAGTGTGTTTTGCATTTGCTTTACTGAAAATGAAATGTTAGCTTTTGGTGTATTTCATGAAAAGTAATAAAGAGCTGAGCTTAACTGCATCAGCAGTATTGTATTTGTCCAAGGACTTTCTGTGCCTTCCATGGGGCTACTCAGTAGAGCGATGTTCTAAAACTGGTGCCCCATCTTAGTAAGGACATTTGTTGTTGTTCCTACTGGCTTTTCATAGAACAGGACTGAAGGTAAACCAGGATTTCACCCTTCTAGGTGAAGGATGCAAGCAGATAATTGGAAGAAAATGAGACTGCTATGTACAATGGTTATTTTTAATGTTGCTGTCACTTAGCGTATGGCAGAGAAAAGCACGATAGAGAAATGGAAACACAAACTAAATGAGAAAAATGCCAGTACAGAATGGCAAGGTTAAAAACCTGATCCAGAAACGTCAAAAAACAACGTAATAATAACTAGAATTAATAAACATGAGAAGGAGAATAGGCAGGTCAGAGAAAGAGTTCAAAGTGCGTTCAGATGGCAGATGGGGGAATCTTTTGAATTTTAGTGTGTTGACACCAAACTACTACTTTTCCCCTCAGATGCTCATTCAGTCAATGGGCAGGATTTTACAACCTCGCTCATCCCGAAACCGAAAAATCCCACTCAAGGTCAATGGACCTTTCCATGTTCCGCCCCTTGCCCGCTCCAATTCCTGTGGTGGGTGGGATGGTAAAATTCCAACTATTATGTGAAGGCATCAAGCAGCGCTAAAGGTTTCCATGTGTGTGAGAGAGAGTGAAAGAGAATCAGAGACTCATGTCCGTGGACTGCTCCCATGTATTTGTGACATCTAAAAAATAAGAGGGAAAGGACAACTGAAGGATGAGCAATGCTGAAATGGCAAGAATACCAAATAAATAATTTTCCTCAGTTTTCAAGGTTCTAGTAAACAGGAAATTGCAATAGTGAAGAAGACTAATACAACAGTTAAGATAGGAATGTGAGAAATACCAGAGAATCCAACTAAAATTACGTGTGACACCCTGAGCCTAAGGTGGATTCCAACCACAGCTACTCAAAGAAGCTATGCAAGAGTTAGCATTGGCGTGAGTATCCATATATAAAAACTATAGAAAAAATAGTGCCAGAGAACTGACAAACAGTTGAAGCAATTTTTATCTTATAAAAAGAGCACATTTAAATGGTATCTCTCACACCCTCAGGATGTCCCTGAGCACTTTACAGCCAATGATGTATGTTTGAAGTACAGGCATTTGCATTGTAGGAAATGCAGCAATTTGCAAACAATTAACTCCCACAAACAGCAATGTGTTAATGACCAGCTTGTTTTTGATTATTGTTTAAGGGATACATATTGGCCAGAACACTTGGGATAACTCACCCCATTATCTTCAGGGTGGTGTGATGAGGGGATGGGGGTTATTTTCCACCCCCGCTTCTGACAGGCAGGACTGGCAGAGGATCAAACTGGAAACTCAAAATGGTTTTTACACCAGCGGGACATCCCTACTCGATTGTCTCCATCGTCCCCATGACGGAACAAGCTTCCCGCCTTACAATGATGGAACCCCATTAAAATATATTTTAACATAGTTTGCAGGCTTCCCTGCTGCAACGTTTCCCCCATCCAGCAGCATGACATCACGTTGGTGTGCTTTACACCAGGTTTTTAAAAACAAGGAACTGGTGAAAAAAACCTGCTGGAGGCCAGTGCCCAGTGGGTAGAGTGTCATGCCCAGGCAGCACCCTACCTCTGCCCCACTGCCCTCAGGTAGTGCCAGAGGGTCCATGGGGGTATGGTCAGGGGGGAATGTTCCTTGTATCTATTTTATCATCTTGACATTGTAGTGCCATTTAAAAAGAACCTAGGTCAGTGATGGGATGGGCTCCCTAGTGTGACATTGTGGGACCCCCAGCCCTTCATTTTTATTGCCTGTGTTTAAAATTATGAGGGGAAAAGCCGGCAGTGCAGCGTATCCTGCCTGAGTTGACATTTATACAAAAAAAAGAGAAAATTCTGCAGAGGATGTTTTCTGTCCACCTGAAAGTCCAGAAGGAACCTGGCTTTGACACCTGATCGAATGACTGCATCCCCAGTGGTGCAGCACTGTTTCAATACTGTGCTGGAATGTAAGGTTTAATCATTTTACTTAAGTCCTGGACTGGAACCCACAGCTTTTTGATTCATGGTGACAGTGCTACTAACTGAGCCACGGCTAATGCTGATGAGGTGGAGACGCTAGCATTGGACTGGGGTATAGCACAGTAAGAAATTTCACAACATCAAGTTAAAGTCCAACAGGTTTATTTGGAGTCACGAGCTTTAAGAGCGCTGCTCCTTCATCACTTACCTGATGAAGGAGCAGCACTTTGAAAGCTTGTTTTTCCAAATAAACCTATTGGACTTTAACCTGGTGTTGTGAGACTTTTTACCATGGCTGATGCTAGCAAAGCTGAAATGAATCCAGACAGTCTAAAGAGCTATTTCTTACTGTCAGTCGAGGAAGAGATACTTGAATTGTTCCATAAGGGTGACAACAAAACATTGTGGGTCAGACAGTAAAATAAAAACAGTCAGCATGGATTTCAAAAAGAAAAGTCTTGTTTAATCAACTTTGCTGAATTCTTTGAAGAAATCACGGAAACAGTAGAGATGATTGTTGGGTGCAATGCAGTTGATGTGGCATACATGAACATTCAGAAGGCCTTCATTAAGATGTAAGAGTGTTATGATCGTGTTAGGGTCTATTAACATTAAGAGAAGAAATCCAAACCCCAACTATTGACCCACAGAACTTTGCCCTACAAACTACTGTATATTTCAAGAGAAAGCAAAGCACGATTAACTTGATGGTTTGTTGAGAGTTTTCCCCTCAGTGCAGAGTGCTGGCTGAGATGAGAAAACAGGCGTGTATCTGTTCAGCTGCACCTCAGTCCAACCACACAGGCATTGGGGACAACTCCCTCCACCACACATAGAATCCCACCATACATAAAAGAAACTTCCCTCCCTCCCCATGGGACTATCTGGAAGGCCCACCTCCAGCACTGTCATCAGAACACAGGTTGGCGCTGCCAGGGCACTGTCCAGGCATGGCTCCCTTCCCCCAGGAGGGGGTGTTATACTTACCTTGGTGCCCCCGGTGAGTTCCCCCAGTTTTATTCCTGTGTTTATATGCCTGCTGTAAACCTCACTGATGTGACGTCACATTAGTGATGTATGAATAGTTAGTAAGAGGGGATTGTATGGTGACATGATATGTAAATTTATTGAAATGAGGTGGGAACCTCATCACAAGGTGGGGTGGAAAATTGAGAAACAAGATCTCGCTGGCGAGAATCTCGTTTCCCAATTTTCACGGGACTTTGGGACAATGTTTGATTTGATCTGATTTGATTTATTATTGTCACCTGTTAATGAAAAGTATTGTTTCTTTGTGCTATACAGACAAAACATACCATTCATAGAGAAGGAAAGGAGAGAGTGCAAGATGTAGTGTTACAGTCATGGCTAGGGTATAGAGAAAGATCAACTTGATGCGAGGTAGGTCCATTCAAAACTCTGATGGCAGCAGGGAAGAAGATGTTTTTGAATCATTTGGAATGTGTCCTCAGACTTTTGTATCTTTTTCCTGATGGAAGAGAGTATGTCCATGATGCGTGGGATTCTTAATTATGCTGGCTGCTACTCCCAAGTGGAGATAATGTCAATGGATGGAGGCTGGTTTGAGTGATAGACTATACTTCATTCATAACCTATGTAGTTTCTTGGACCAGGCAGGAGCAATACCAAGTTGTGATACAACCAGGAAGAATACTTTCTATGGTGTATCTGTAGAAGTTGGTGAAAGTTATAGCTCAGCGAGAGTACAACGAACCCTTTCACCTGACAAAGAGTATCTGTCTCCTATCGGATATGCTGTGGAGTAACAAACTGGTAAATGACATCGATGGCACTTGTTCTATTTGATGTATACATAAATGATTTGTATTCAGGAATTAAAGGTATCATATTGAAATTTACCATTGATGGCACATAACATAGAGGGCAGTAAATTATAAAAAGAGACAAGCAGGTTTGCAGAGTATACAGATAATGGCAAGTGAACTTTAATTTAGCTCAGGGGTCTTCAAACTTTTCAGTACTAGGGCCACATCATATATTTCACACATTTTCGCAGGCCAAAGAAACAAAATGGTTCTAAAGTCAGGGAGTTACTTTTATAATAAAGCTATTTGCCTAAAAAAGGCGCCAAATAATTTTAAATTCATTGCGATTGGTGACTGCGTTACACGGCAATTGGCTGCAGCAGATATCAGTCACAATATGGGTGTTGCACTGAGCACATCGCTCTACAATTGGTCCGAATTGCTGCCATCATTGTCATTGTTCTCACTCATTTCAGGTGGATGGAGCTTACAGATTGGATAAAGCAGCTGTCACTCAGTCAATGCAGAGCGGCAATTGGATAACAGATACCTCAATTGCTGACTCGTTTAATGAACTGTCAGTCACAGGACAGCAGCTTTGATTGGACAATAGGCCGCTCAAGAGGGTGGGGATTCCCACGGGACCATCAGACACCGGGTGGAGCAGCAGCAAATGTCCGGCCTGTGGCTTCCGTCCCCACTTCCGGGTACTGAGTCAGCGGTGGGGTTCCGGACACAGGAATGTTTTCAGCAGCGGGAATCCTGTCTCACCCCACTGGCTGTGGGCCAGATGTAGCCCACTGTGGGTCGGATGTGACCCGCGGGCCATAGTTTGGTGACCCCGATTTAGCTCAGGATAATGTGGTTCATTTGAAAGGAGGGATAAGGAAGCCTCTTGTTCCTTGGAAGATATAAATGGGTTAGTGGAGGAAACAGATCAGGGAACACAGATACATGAAACACTAAAAATAGTAATACAAGTTGTGAAGATCAGAACGAGTACAAAGCATTAAGATTCATTGCATAATGATAGAATACAAATGAAGCAGATAACATTAAATTTCTTAAGGGTCTTTGTTAAACTACAGTTGGAGTACTGTGTGCAGTTCTGGTTTCTAATTAGCAAAAATGATTCTGATACATTAAAGGATATGCAGAAAAGATTTAGGAGGACATTACCAAAATTGAGAGAATGCAATGATCACGGAAAAAAGCAGGCTTCTTTGCCCTGGAGAGGAGAGCCCTGCTAATGCTCTTATTATGAAGTGTATGGTGGAGTGAAGGTGTCTTATACCAGAGTTATCATGTGTTGCATGCTCGGCCTTTTGGCTAAGATCAAGTGTAGTATGGACATGCCGTGCTTGGTTGAAGTCATTAGGTTACATTTTAGCTTCATTTGAAGCATCTTTTTTAAAGTGGCATCTCAGCCTTTTGGTTAAGATGCAAATGAGATCAAGCCTTGGAGGAGGAACTATGCCTACTCCAGTTAGCTTGGACCATGTAGATCAAGCCCAAGACAGGAGGTGAGAGCCCTGTCTTGTCAGCTTGGATCGGGAATGTCTCAACTTGTTGAGGCTCTGAATTGGAATTGAATGGATTGAATTGGAATAAAAACAAAAAAAAAATCCCTTCAAGGGGTTTGTCACAGTCTGTGACATCAACGGTTACTTTGTGGCCTTTATTCAGCCTAGATCTTGTGGAGTTGAACAGCTGCTTAATAAACCTGTTCTGTTGTTACACCAGAACCCGCACACTATGGCCAGAATTCTCCAAACTCACCCGCAGCTGGGATGTTGCAGTTCCGCGACACTGAACGGAAATTTGGCTGAGCGCCAAATTCTCTGTTCTCATTAGCAGCGGCATACGCAACACCAGAGAACTCTGGCCTGTAACATTCTATACATCCATCCTGCAACAAGTGCTTTAAATATAACAGAAGGTGAAGCAATTGTTTCCACTGGTGAGTATAGCAAGAATGAGAGGCAAGAATATGACAGTCACTAATAGACCAAATAAAGATTTGCAGATGAATTTCTTTATGTGGGGACTAATGAGAATGTGGAACTCACTTCCATATGTAGTGCTCAGAGAAGGCCACATGTGGCAAAATGGAAGAAGGTGAGATGGACTGGAAAGAGGTCATTAGAATGGGAGGAAGCTTAGAGACTATCTGGAGTAATACAGGCCAGTAAGGTCAAATAACTTGTTGCTGTTTTGTAGATTTTAGGTAATTCTGTGTAAGTGGTCTGAGCCAAGGAATTAACTACCAGTCAGAAATGTGAAGGGAATGAAAACGAAAGAATATATAAATTATGAAAGATAATTCACCCCAAACCTTACTAAGAATATTAAAATATTAGTGTTTTACTTGTTGAGGTACTGAATAAAGATACAAATGTTTTCACTGATCCACAAAATTTATAGGAATGACTAGCTCAGTGACCTAGAATAATGAAGCGATTATGATACAAATCAGTAATAACCATGATCCACAGTTTTCAAAGAGCACATTTCACATTTCACTGCTTATTACATTCCTGCACTTCCCTCCTTATCAGGACACTCACCCCGATAGAATACAATATGCTACCTTCCAGATGGAGTTGGACAAAGCAGTGATAGACACGGTACAGGGGTTAGAACCACAGAATCCCTACAGTGCAGAAAGAAGCCATACAGCACATTGAGTCTGCACCAACTCTCTGAATGAGCATCCTTCCAATTCCACTCTCCCTCCCCCCGCACCGCCCTATCCCTGTAACCCCACTTATGGCTAACCTGCACAACTTTGGAGTGAGGGAGGAAAGCGGAGCACCCGGAGGAAACCCACCAAGACACAGGGAGAATGTGTAAACTGTTACACAGTCATCCAAGGTCGGAATTGAACCCAGGTTCCTGAATCTGTGAGGCAGCAATGCTAACCACTGTGCCACTGTTCCACCCACATAGAATTCCATTTTAGTGACAGTCATTGTGACAATGGCAGGAATCTTCCTGGCCTTTGGGAGGCAGCTTTGGAAATTGTAGGGGTGCTGAGAAAGAACTGGAAAATATCACTGGCTCAACTTCCACAGGGCTGGGCTACCATATGAATTGGCAACCCACTCCATTCAGTCACGGCAAATAAGGGCTCACTTCAGGGCCATTTTTACACCCTGCCTCCTCAGCCCCAGTGATATTGCACAAGTTGTTTCCTTAACATATCAAACCCCCTCCCCTCACTTTACTCAGCAGACTGTCTTCCTAAACACTTATCCTGCACTCACTGAGCAGGTGCTGTTCTCAACCTGCCCAAAATGCAGTTCTGACTGAACTCCACCAGTGCCCCCAGCATCTCTGGACCAACCCCTCCCCCCACCCAAGGTTCAGGACTGATGCCCCCACCTGAGACTCAGGACATCGCATGCCGAGACTCGAGCCTAATTCTCCCATTGAACACATGGGCTGTGCCACAATGTCCCCAGCATATCCATTCCCTCAATTTTCTGCCCCCCCAGCTTGGGGTTACTGGACTTGGACCTGGAACTGAGCTCAGTTACCCCTTACATTTGAGGCTCCAGTCCAACTGCAAAGACAGATCACTAACCGGTTCCTGTGTCATGCCAAGCCGAATGGGATGACCTCTAAATAGCACATGTGCAAGCACGAAAGGCAGTAACAAGAGGAAACTCTCCAGCAGTCTCTAAATTGCTGCACCAGAAGTATGGGAGAAATTACATCCTGGTACAGAATGTGGGATAATCACCTAAATTCTCAGGTGGGGGCATCAGTCCTGAACCTCGGGTGGGGGAAAAGGTTGGTCTGGAGATGCTGGGGGGGGGAGGGGCTTTGCTGAATTGAAGTGAGGGGAGGGGGTTTGATATATTAAGGAAGCACTTGTGCAAATCACTGGGGTTGAGGAGGCAGGGTGTAAAAATGGCCCTGAAGTGAGTCCTTAATTGCCTTGATTGAATGAGTGGGTTGCTAATTCTTATGGCAGCCCAGCCCTGTGGAAATTGAGCCAGTGACATTTTCCAGTTCCTTCTCAGCACCCCCACAATTTCCAAAGCTGCCTCCCAAAGACCAGGAAAATTCCAGCCATTGTCACAATGACTGTCACTAAAATGGAATTCTATGTGGGTGGAACAGTGGTTAGCACTGCTGCCTCACAGCACCAGGAACCTGGGACACAGGGCATTTGGTCACCTTGGTGGAAAGGCCATCAGAGCCTCCCCTCCGTACCCCAGTGATGGAGTCACGACATTGAAATGTCCACAGCCACAGCCATAATCGTTCTTGTGGAGGGGTTCCTTTTCCACATTGATGGCCTGAACAGATCCAGGCCTTCTTGGTTATGAAACATTCCGCAACTTCTCAAGAGCAGCACCTCCATTTTGTAGCACCCTTGCACTCACCTTCTGCCTCAGTACTTTCCACCTCTTTCCCATGATGGGTGCCAACTAGTCAGTCCCATAGACCCTTCATTGGGTCTCACACATTGCTGTTACACCTGCCACACACAGAATGGCCGATTAGAAAGTAAACACAGAAGTGGTCAATTAGAAGGCAATCACATGTAAAGTTGCGCCAGTGAGCACGCTGCCAGAGTTCATGGGCGGAAGGATCTGCAGATGCTCCTGGTGTTAATTTTCAGATGCCCACTTGAAAATTCAGAAAATTTAGAACTGAAGCTATCTTAAATGCAGAAGATATTTTCAAGGAGGCCGAAATATACGTTTGATCTGGAATGCAAATTTTATATGCAAAATAGGGGCAGGAGTAGTCAGTTGGACCTTCTAGCCTAAACCACCATTCAATAAGACCATGATTCATCTGATTGTAATCACAACTCCACATTCGGGTTGCCTCTTACTCTTGTTAACTCTAGCAGATACAAGCCTAGTCTACCCAACCTTTCCTCATTAGACACCATGTTCTTTCCTGGTATTAGTCTAATAAACCTTCCCTGAACTCTTCCAATGCATTTATTTCCTTCCTTAAATAAGAAGGTTAATACTGTACACATTATTCCAGGTGTTGCCGTACAAATGTCCTGTACACCCTCCTAGTTTTGTATTCAATTTCTAACATTTTCCTTCTGACCAATGCTTAACTAACTGGCCTGTAGTTTCCTCCTTTCTGTCTCCCTCCCTTTTTAAATAAAGAGGTTAAATTCACTATTTTCCAATCTGCTGGAACCTTTCCTGAAACTAAGGAATTTTGGAAAATTAAAACCAATACATCAGCTATTTCACTGGACATTTCCTTTACTATCCTAGGATGGTGTCCACCAGGACCCAGAGACTTGCCAATCTGCAGCCCCATCAGTTTGCTCAGTATCACTTACCTGGTGAATTTACTAAGTTCCTCCCTCCCTTTCATTTCCTGAACTTTGCTAAATAATACCACATTGCAAGGGCTAATAAGTTGGGAGTAATACAAGTAATACAGCATAACAGACCATTGCTGAATTTCCTAATGAGCATTAATTACGAGCAAAAGCAGCCTAAGTTACTTGTACTTTTCACCAGGCAATATCAGGAAATGATACATCAGAAATTCAATACCTTCTGTTGATAAACCATCTGTTATATTATTCTTTATCCATGGTGTTTTCTATATGGTCAATGCAATTTTCAGGGAGACAATCCTTTTGTAATGCATTTCCTTCATCAGGTGTTCCATTACTCAGTCAATATTGTCTGTTAATTGATTAAAGTGGAAGTTAATTTGGGAATATATGAGCTTTTTTTACTTGTTCATGGGTGTGGGCATAACTGGCTATTGCCATCCCAAATTGCCCATGACAAGACAGTGATGAGCCACCACCTTGAACCACTACAATCCAAATACCATAGGTACACTCACAGCACTGTGATGGAGGGAGTTCCAGGATTTGTACAAATGTGCTGGTCTCTCCCATCATTGAGGATAGGGATATTTGTGGAATCTCTTTCTCCAATTAGTTATTTAATTGTCCACCACTATTCATGATTGGAATTTGGAAATGCCAGAAGAATAATATTTGTGATTAACATGAGGCCATTCAGAGGAAAAATCTTTCATTATGTCAGTAAGCCAAGTCATGAAATACCCCATAAAGAAATGTAGCTGGAATTGTCCGTGGGAGTTCTCTTGACCTTCCAATTTTTTCCACATTAGGACAGTGTATAAATAAGCAGAGGTTTTGGGAGGACATCTCTTCCAAATATAATTAGAATGGCTGCAAAATGTCAAAATTATGGTTATACCTATGTTAATACTAATATGTTATTTCTTCTATTTGCAGCCACACATGTGTAATACGAGGTCAAGTAGTGACAGCAGATGGCACCCCTTTGGTTGGAGTTAATATCAGCTTTGTCAACAATCCACACTACGGTTACACCATCAGCCGACAGGATGGCAGGTATTAAAACTTTACACAGACGCACCATTCAAAGAGCAGCTTTATTAAAGAGAAGGCAGTTAAACTTGAAGAGCATTCCAAGTCTTGTCTTCTGCAATCAAAGAATGAGGGAGTTGCCAGTCAGTGTCCAGTGCCATCTCGCTCAAGGTGTCTTAAGTCATAATTCTACATTATTAAGTGTGACCCACACCTTTTTCAAGATGAAAGTCTTTTCATCTTGCCTCCAGTAGCCCCCAGGAGACTATTGTGGTCTAAACAAGTGATATTGTTTATTTTTGTCGACCTAGCTATCATGGCCTGCTTGAGTACTAAAAATTTTTTTCATGTAATAAAAACATCAGTAAAACTCACAGTTAAGTGATTTGATTTTTTAAAAATGCAGGAGCCACTCGAAGAGTTCTTACTCTACCTTTTTGATCTTTCTTCCCCTGCCCCACTGTTCCAATATATGTTGAACTGAAATGTACATTAAAATGTCGGCACTGAAATCTACTGCTGATTCAGCTGGCTTCTTCCAATGGCTTCTTCCACTCTGCTATCACCATTTTCACCAAAGCTCATTTGCACACATGAAAGTGGTTTCAGGTAAAGTTGTTGAAGTGAAAAGGAGAAATGCAAAGGCAATTCAGTGTAGCAGTGTTTACACTGCAATTTGCAGACAAATCTGACCTGGAATTCAAGTATTAAAACTTTATACAGAATTCAACATGCCATATCATCAAACCCACAGAGGCAGCTATTAGCAATAACGCATATCGTAGAAGTAACTAAAACAAGATAGAAAGAAATAATCTAGTGCATCTTGCCTCATGGCAAATACAACTGGCAAAAAAAACCTAAAGAAAATTCCAATTGTGACTGAAACATACTACAAATAATTCAGACAACTTATTGTTCTCCTTACATCGGACTAATTCTAGCACCCAGCCTTTTGTATACAACATAAATAGTAAGCGAGGCAATACTTTAAAGGACAAGTGTTTCACTATTTGCCACTGATTGTGTTCCATGATTTTGAGGGATGACTCTGGTGTAAGCTAAGTCTGTTCTTCCAAGATTGCAGATGAATAAAAATGCCTAAATATCAATTTATTAAAGATGTCTACCTCCTGATCAACATGCTTGACCTATACCTGCTGCATCTGTTCCAGAGTACAGGCTGTCAAGAAGGTGACAGATGCTATTATGGGTAATTTTGTAACTTTGTAATCTTGGCAGGAGCCTTGCTTGTCAGCAGCACAAATTGGTAATTTATGCATACACTTTGTATAGTTTACTGTCCATTTAAATTGACAGTTAGAAAATCATGCATAATGTTTACCCATATTTCTGATGTGCACTGTTATTGAGATCCTTGCCTGATGATAGTACAAAGGTAGAAAATTACATCTGTCATGTTATTTCATACAAGGTTAGCCTTCTTTTGAAAACAAATTGTCTTGTTCTGTCCTCCAAATGCCAGCTTCGATTTGATGACTAACGGAGGAGTTTCGGTCACGATACACTTTGAGCGCTCCCCGTTCATCACTCAGGAGCATACGCTATGGCTGCCATGGGACCGTTTCTTTGTCATGGACACTGTCATCATGAGACACGAAGAGAATGAGATCCCCAGCTGTGACCTGAGTAATTTTGCACGTCCCAATCCAATTGTCTCTCCATCGCCATTGACGGCATTTGCGGGTTCATGCCAGGAGAAAGGACCCATTGTTCCTGAAATACAGGTACTACATTAAAAACCATTTCCTCCTCACCTTTATTCATCTTTAATGCTTACAAGAAACACCACGGTGAAAATGCTTGCATGGCAGTTGCATTGATGTTGGTATTAAGGTGAACATACTCCTAATCAATGTACAAAATCCAGGAATAAACATTATGGGCCAATTGTCCCAAACAAATTCTAACTGCTGAATTTTCAGGAAAACTGGTGCAAATCACAACTGCTTTTTCAGTGGGAATTCAGACTCGAATCTCCCACACTCTGCACGCTGCAGAGGTCACTATAGTGAATCTCATTAAAAGCTCAGAGGATGGGGTCTATTCACAGCAGAGTTTGATAGTTCCAGGCCTCTGCGCATGCACAGTGGCCCCTGATCCATCAGCCTCTCATTGGCTGGTGAGCTCAATCACTGACAAGCCTGGGACCCCCTCAGTGCTGCCCGTCAAACCCACCTCCCCATCCCCATACATGGCCCGATTGCAGCCCCCACGACCATTCCCAGGCCAGCCCCAACACCCCCCCCCCCATCCTGAGGCGCTCCGATCTCTAGCACCCCCAGCCTGCCCCACCACTGGTCTCCCTCCTGCCCTGATCGATCCCCATGCAGAATGGCAACAGGACCCCCCCCCCCACTGATTGCCCCAAGCCCTGCCCACAATAGGGCCCACCCCCTTGGCACTGCCCAGTGCCTGGTGGAAAGTGCCAAGGTGGCCCCTGTGCATGGGCAGTCTGCCCCTTGGGCAGTGCCACGGGGCACAGGCTGGCATGGCCAGGGTGCCCATGCCCAGGAAGCATCACCACCCTGCCGCCCGATTTCCGCCCCCCACCCCTCCCCGGGGGCCCCGACTGCCCCCACCTTTCACTCAACGGGTTTCCCACTAGTTCCCCAAACATGGGGAGTTACTCTAAACCCCGCTGAAGAGAAATACTCCAGACAGGGTGGGAGATGTTATTGGGCCTGGAGAATTCAGTCCTGGGCCCGATAATGACATTTAAATTACACTACAAACAGATGAAAATCACCTAGCTGGTCTTCCCGCCAGTTTCCAATGTAGTCTTGACTGCACCTGCTCTGGTGATGGGAGGCATGCATGTGTCAGGAACGCATGTGCAAATCCCGTGAAATGACCAACACGCGCATCCCTCAACCGGATGTGCCAAAAAATTAGCGCATTGCGATGGGAGAATCAGGCCCTATAATTCAGTGCTCCTGCTGTGGATCATTGTATGGTCGATGCACATCAAAAATTCAATGGCCTGATGCACATGATTTTTTTATATGCAATAGATTTTTAAAATAATTATTAAGTAGATGCATGACCATAGAAAAACCATAGAAAACTATTTCTTATGTTCTTAAAAAATATCATTGTCTTAAGAAGTTGACAAGGTTGAATTTAATGGTTAAAATTAGAGCGACTCAATGACATGTGGAATGTGCATTGCCCTTTCCTGCCTGGGACCAAGGTTTGAATCCTGCTCAATGACATTATGTATTCACTCTGTTAAATTACTGCCCCTAAGTTTCAGCATGGATCAACACAGCTTCCTCAATCTCTTCCGAGTGGTTCTGGGTCCACCGCACAAAACTTCCAAAATTTGCCAAGTGGCATTCTCACTCAGGGTGGGATTTTCCTGTCTCTGCACGCCTCTGTTGCTACAATGTCAGAGGGAACCCAGCCCACGGTCAGCAACCCCCAACAGTTTAACTCCAGAAGCCACTATCTCAGGAGAAAATCCCACATTAGAGAGCTGCTGGCCAATCATGTCCCAAAGTTCTGTTGTCTTTGTTGTGCCAACCAGGAACAGTGTACCACATCATGAGGCCCAGTTAAGTACAGGGTTGGGCATTTAAGTGAGACGGGGGTTATGATTGTATTCAAGAGGCCAAGGCAAGGGTTAAGTGGTAGATGGAGGGGATGGCCTTGGACCAGAGGGCCTACAAATGAGGTCCCCCCACCGTCTGCTCCCACCACCTTTGTCCAACTCTAACCTGCACAGCTAAAACTGCCAGGCTTCCCGCATGGCATTGACCTGCCCCCCCACAATGGGTAATAGGCCAATGAGATGGGATGAGGTCCTAAATTGGCCACTATTTGGTCACTTAATTGGCCGTAATAGGCCTAAAGGTGAGCATAATGCCTGACACCATCCAGCCACGCTCCCTCCTCCAACCCACAAAGTTGGTTGTGAGCAAGCCAATATGTGACAAAAAGGCCAGCTGCTCGGTTTTATGTTCCTGCCTCCCCCAAATTCAAGCCCCACTAGAGCAGGAATATAAAATCCAGCCCACAAAGACCATGATTACTCTTGAAAGAAAGAATGACCCAGACCCTATTTTTACAAGGAAAAGTGTACTTGTGCTCTGAAAGGGGAAAATTAGAAACTTGTTACAATGGCTTGCAGCAGTTACTACTGAAAAGATTTAAGTGATTTTTCAACCGGTTGCTGCCTGTTCTGCTCTTGAACCGGCCACTGCTAAAGCTTAAAGTTTAATTATTAGCAACAAGTAAGGCTTACATTAACACTGCAATGAAGTTACAGTGAAATTCCCCTAGTTGCCACACTCCGGCACCTGTTCAGCTCAATGCACCTAACCAGCACGTCCTTCAGACTGTGGGAGGAAACAGGAGTACATGGAGAAACTGAAGCATGCAGACATGGGGAGAATGTGCAAACCCCACATGGTGACCCAAGCCAGGGATTGAACTCAGATCCCTGGCACTGTGAAGCAGCAGTGCTACCCACTGTGCCACTCAACCACCATGCTCGGTACATAAGAGTGGGCTATCTGAGGTTTACTTATTCTGTGGTTGCCTCAACCTTTAAAAAGTACTTGGATGAGCACTTGGCACAACATAATATTCAAGTCTATGGGCTAGGTGCTGGTAAGTGGGATTAGTTTGGATGTCAGGTGTTTCTGGCGTGTCAGTGCAGACTCAATGGGCTGAAGAGCCTCTTCTGCACTGTATGATTCTATGAGATGCTTGGCCACAAATAACTATTCACAGAGGTGAAAACCTCACTCTGTAGAGAATGATAAGCAGAAAACTTGTTCCCCTCCTTCATGGCACAATAGGGAAGTGTTGGTGCTCCAAAGCTACGTCTTTAAGTTCCTCATGAACCTTGGAAGTATCGTGGCTGAATGCTAAGATTTCCTTTTTCATGTATTATTTGTCAGTCTTTCTACCTTTTTTGTTCACAGGCTTTACAAGAGGAGATAAATATTCCAGGTAGCAAGATGAAGCTGAATTATGTCAGCAGCCGCAATGCTGGCTACAAATCAATCATGAGGATTAGTCTGACCCACCCCTCCATTCCTTTCAATCTAATGAAAGTACATCTCATGGTAGCCGTGGAAGGCCGACTCTTCCAAAAGTGGTTTCCTGCTACTCCTGACCTATCCTACTATTTCATCTGGGACAAAACGGATGTGTACAGCCAAAAGGTTTATGGACTATCGGAAGCATTTGGTAAGTTTTGTCATGCTGCAGACATCTTTCTGTGTTTGTTGTCAGAACTGGTGATGTAGAAAACAGTATCTGTCAGTTGACCAGGTATGTGGTCACAGTAAATCAAATTTTAGTCACAGCTTTTATTATCTTGTTGAATTTCACTTCCCCCTTACTTCTTTACCACTCCCTCCCTTAGATTCAAACCCCATTCCAAAGTACACCCCTTGGAAAATTCCTGAGATTCACCTCTGAGTGGTTGGCAAATGTCATTCTCAGTGTTCAAGAAGGCAGAAAGAGTGGTATGGGTGAATTCAGTTTCCCCTTTCCTGAGGAATTTCATTGTGTCATTTGATGCAAGATGAACCACAGTCAGCACTGCTGCCTCACAGCATCAGGGATCTAGGTTCAATTCTGGCCTCAGTCACCGTCTATGTGGAGTTCGCTTGTTCTTCCTGCGTCTGCCTGGGTTTCCTACAGGTGCTCCGGTTTCCTCCCACAGTCCAAAAATGTGCGGGTTAGGCGGATTGGCCATGCTGAACTGCCCCTTAATGTCTGGGTAAATACATGGGGTTAGGGGATAAAGACTGAGTGGGATTGTTGTTGGTGTAAACTCAATAGGCCAAATGGCGTCCTACTGCACTATAGAGATTCTATGATTCTATGAAGTCTGACCACTTAAGTGAAATTCAGCAACACACTAGGTGTTAAAGGTAACACCAAGGTGACTTCAACTTCCTTGTTTCTAGTGCTCTGCATTGTACTTTCTTCTTTTCCCTAAGCGATTCTCCAGTGGGAAGTTGAGACTAATTCCCAAATGAGAGCAAGTCAAATAAGCTGTTCCAATTCCCTTTTGCAGCATATAAGCTGGAGCATTATTCTAGTTTTCCTTTTTAAAACATTGAAGCAAATGAAACCCCGTGTCTAGAACAAAGAACAACCCAGCACGGGAAACAGGCCCTTCGGCCCAACGAGCCCGCGCCGCCGCGTCACCCTACACCTATTCTACCCTGCGTGTCTACGAATGGAACCCCTAACTTAGCCAGATTCAGGGGAGAATAGTGTCAATTTGGTAAAACCAATCAGCCTAAGAGCACATCTTTGGGGTGTGGGAGGAAACCGGAGTGCCCGGAGGAAACCCACACAACCACAGGGAGAATGCGCAAACTCCCACAGACACAGGCCCAAATCCATGTATCTGCACAGCTAGCAGTGCTAGTCACTGAGCTGTTGCGGCGCCCATCTACCAATCCAGGATCAAGCACACACACCGACACGAAGTACTAGGCCACTCCCGGAACTTCCAAGAGTAGCCCACGCACGACCCACCGTGTGCATGCCCCTCGTTTGACACGAGGTGGCTTTCCTCCGATGCTCATGTTCCCTCCCACAATCCAAAAGATGTGCTGGTTAGGTGTATTGGCCATGCTAAATTCTCCCACAATGTACCCAGAGACCGGAGTGTGGCGATGAGAGGATTTTCATAGTAACTTTATTGCAGTGTCAATGGAGCCCTACTTGTGAAAACTTTAAAAACCTTTGATGAAAGGTGCTCCATTTTACTTTGAAAGGCATGTTGTGTGTTTCAGGAAAGCATCAATCATAATTGAAGTATTCTCAGTAGAGTTTGAAAGTATGCTCAGAAGCTAACCAGAATGCAGGGTTGCTGATAGGCATAATTGAGTACTATTTTCTTGTCACATCAGTGAGGTGTTCCCTCTAAATAGACAACACAATCAACATCTCTTTGAAAGCAGAAGAACAGATTCTGTAAGAAGTAGCTAGCTTACTTGATCGTGGTTTTATTAAAAATGTGTTTATCTCAAAGGTTTCCACAGTGATTATATTGAAATGAAACCCGCTGATTGTAATTTCTCATTCATTGTCATTTTTTTGAATGTTGATTATTAAAATCAACTCTGTCACTTCTTTCAACGCTCGTGTTGTCTCTGTAATTTTAATAATTACACCTTCAAGCAGCTGGTGAAATGACAACAAGCAACATCTTCAGCAGTCAATCAATTCGTATTTGTCAAGAAGCAAAATCATCCAAAATTAAATAGCAAAGTATTCATGTCCAAGCAGAAGTTAAGACTTTTAATTTGACAGCAAGTTTATAAAGTGTGGTTAGTCCATGAATCTGAAAATAAGTGATCAGTTATAGTATGGATGCAAATCACTGATAGAAATTGTTTCTTTCTGAGAAATCATTGAAGTTGCCAAGAATTCTGTCCCTAACATAGTTCCAAAATCACAATTTTTAGTTCTGGCTTCAAAGATACTTTTTAACTGGAAATTCAATGCTTACATTTCTGTTTCATCATTCAACAATAAATTCCTTTTCTATAGAAAAGATTGACAGTTGAAAAGCTGACGTTGTTTATAGAATTCCCTCTGTTTAATAACGTTATTCCAACAGTTACTTTATTTCAGCCTTGTTTGTGTTGGATCTCATCAGTTTGTCCCTATATTTTTCCAGCTTATTCGTTCCTGAATTCTAGACTTGGTATTAATAGTGAAGTTTTTCCCAGGGAAAGGGATTGAGAACCATTCCAAAATGAGATGCAAACTTGGCAAACTACAATGTAAAATGGGTGAAACGTTGCCTGTTTTAAATTTGAGTTTGATAAAAATAAAAAGGCCTTTAGGACTTCTGTGTTAATGCTCATTAATCCGAATGAAGTCCCCCTCACAGCAGAAAAAGCACAACGCATGAACCCTCTTTATATTAAGATTTTCATATTATGGAAGCAATGATAATGAATGCTCAGCAAAACGGGACACAGAAATGAAATCTTGATGTATTATACTGAATTGTTGTGGACAGAGTGAAAAAGCTTTGAGTTCTAAATATATTTATTGAGTGTTTCATTTTTTTTAAATAAAAGCATTAACTTGCTTGTTGTAATTAGTAATATTTAAACTGCCCAATTACTCCTCAAATACTGTCGTAGGGGGGTAAAATCTCCTTAGTGATATGAAGTGAGTATCTTATCAATTATATTCATGCTAACAATGTACTTTACAAATTCAGTCTCTCTCAAAGGCAAATTTGTTCATCATTATGCAGACACATATGCCACTGGTGTCTTGAATACGACTGCTAAATCTTGCTTCAAGTGTGTCCATTAACAAGCATTTGTGAGAGGTGACCTTTTTCCTCATATCTGAACCAGATTCATACTTACATTTCTTCATTTTGGGAGACCTATCGGTATTAGGTATTAGTTCAATGTTGCATCTCACCCTGAGTTCAAAGTGCTTTGCTGATGTATAATCAGGCTAATTTAAAAAGAAACTTGATTTTAAATGGATTGGCAGAGATAATTCTTTCCATGATATGCCGTATATCCTTTTGACCTATTTTCAATTTTATCCTTGCAGTGTCTGTGGGTTATGAATATGAATCATGTCCTGATCTGATACTCTGGGAGAAGCGTACTGCTGTTCTGCAAGGCTATGAGTTAGATGCATCTAACCTGGGTGGATGGACCTTAGACAAACACCATGCCCTCAACATACGGAGTAGTAAGTAAACAGTACAACAATCATTTCAGTAGCACCAGAAGGACTCACTTGATTGAAACTAAATATTTAAATAAAAAGGGGAAAAAGCTGTAGATTCCATAACGCTGAAATATAAAATGATAATGCCATCAATACGCAACAGATATATCAACATCGGAAAAGAGATACAATAGGTTTTGTCTGTAGAACAGGGGTCACATTAACTTAGTTTTTATGTCGCAGTTTTAGGAATTTGACAGAATTTATTCCACCAGGTGCCTTGTGCTTTGCGTGGAAGACCTTCAATATGAATGGTCCACCTTCCCTAATGGAGTTGATTCTCGAGCAAGAGGGAAGTAAATGGATACAGTTGTGAACATAATGCACTATGCTACAGCAGTTGGTGCAACCATTTCCCCTTCCTCCTCATCCAAGGCAGAAGGCCTAGCAGAAATAATAACACCATTGCAAGCCCACCAAAATTAAGTTTAAAGGAGCTTGATCCTGCTCAATGCAAAATCTAGGCATGGACTTCCAGTCTTTTTATCAAACACTGGGCCCGATTTTACCATTGCATTGCGCCTGTTTTCGGGCGCAAAAACATGGTGAAGTTGGGAGTGAGGCAATTAATGCGATCCACACTCTAGGGATTTTACATCCCTACTAAAAGCCAAATGAACAAGCCAGAAAGGGACAACTAGGCACATATAAAAGACATTTGCCTATCATAAGAACATAAGAAATAGGAGCAGGAGTAGGCCACCTAGCCCTTCAAGCCTGCCCTGCCATTCAATAAGATCATGGCTGATCTGAAGTGGCTCAGTTCCACTTTCCTGCTTTCTCCCCATAACCCTTAATCCCCTTGCCTACCAAAAACCTATCTATCCGCGTCTTAAATATATCTAGCGAGGTAGCCTCCAGCACTTCAACGGGCAGAGAATTCCAGAGATTCACCACCCTTTGAGTGAAGAAGTTCCTCCTCAACTCTGATCTAAGCTGCACCCCCCCCCTTATCTTGAGGCTGTGCCCTCTAGTCCTGCTGTCCTTTCTGAGCGGGAAGAACCTCTCCACCTCTATCCTATCCATCCCTTTCATCATCTTATACGTCTCAATAAGATCCCCCCTCATCCTTCTAAACTCTAACGAGTACAAGCCCAGTCTATTCAGCCTCTCTTCATAGCTCAACCCCCTCAACTCCGGTATCAGCCTAGTGAACCTCCTCTGCACTCCCTCCAAGGCCAAAATATCCTTGCGCAAGTGCGGCAACCAAAACTGCACACAGTACTCCAGCTGCAGCCTCACCAGTGCCCTGTACAGTTGCAGCAAGACCTCCCTACTTCTATATTCAATCCCCCTCGCTATGAAGGCCAGCATCCCATTTGCCTTCCTGACCACCTGCTGCACCTGCAGGCTGGGTTTTTGCGACTCATGCACAAGGACCCCCAGGTCCCTCTGCACCGTAGCATGCTGCAGCTTTTCGCCCTGTAAGTAGTAGTCCTTCCTACTATTATTCCTACCAAAGTGGATAACCTCACACTTGCCAACATTGTATTCCATCTGCCAGGTCCTCGCCCACTCGCTCAGCCTATCTAGATCCCTCTGCAGACTTTCTACACCCTCCGCACAATTTGCTGTTCCACTTATCTCTGTGTCATCAGCAAATTTCGACACCTTACACTCGGCTCCCTCCTCCAGATCATCTATATAAATGGTAAATAGCTGAGGCCCCAGCACCGATCCCTGGGGCACTCCACTAGTCACCAACCACCAATCCGAATAGCACCCATTGACACCCACTCTCTGCCTCCTATTTGACAGCCAATCCCCTATCCACGCTAACACCTTACCCCCAACTCCATGCCCCCTAACCTTCTGTAACAACCTTTTGTGCGGCACCTTATCAAACGCCTTCTGAAAATTGAGAAACACCACATCCACCGGTTCCCCTCCATCCACCACACTAGACACATCCTCATAGAATTCCAATAAATTTGTCAGACATGACTTCCCCTTAACGAATCCATGCTGCGTCTGCTCTATCAAACAATTCTTCTCAAGATGCCTCGTTATTTCCTCTTTGATGACAGATTCAAGCATTTTTCCTACAACAGACATTAAACTAACCGACCTATAATTCCCTGCCTTTTGCCTGCTACCCTTTTTAAACAGTGGCGTAACATTAGCCGTTTTCCAACCTTCCGGCACTTCCCCGGAATCCAGCGACGTTTGGAAAATTATCACTAAGGCATCCATTATCACCTCCACCATTTCCTTCAGAACCCTGGGATGCATTCCATCCGGTCCTGGGGACTTGTCCACCATCAGGCCCTCCACTCCTACCATCTTTCCATCGTTAACACCCGGCAAACTATTCATGTCCTCCTCCGTGAAGACCGAAGCAAAAAACTTATTCAAGGCCTCAGCCATTTCCTCATCCCCCACCACTAAATCCTCCCTCTCATCCTCTAAGGGTCCAACATTCACCCTAGCCAGCCTCCTCCTTTTTATATATTTATAAAAACTCTTACTATCCTTTTTTATATTTAGCGCTAGCCTAGATTCATAGCCTATCCTTCCTTTCTTTATCAACTTCTTCGTCATTCTTTATTGATATTTAAACCTCTCCCAATCCTCTTCTCGCCCACTACTTTAAGCCACTCTAAACGCATCAGCTTTTAATTTAATACTCTCCTTTATCTCCTTCGTTATCCACGGCTGATTATCCCTTCTCCTATGATCCTTCTTTACCATCAGAATAAATTTCTGTTGAGCACCAAGAAAGATCTCCTTAAAGATCCTCCACTGTTCCTCAGCAGACCTACTGACCAATCTGCGCCCCCAATCTACATTTGCCAATTCCTCTCTCATCCTATCGTACTCCCCTCTGTTCAAACAAAGGACACAGGTCTGGGATCCTACTTTCTCACCCTCCATCTGCATCAAAAACTCCACCATTACAATGATCACTCTTCCCAAGCGGATTCCTCACAACAAGGTCCCTAATTCTACCTGCTTCGTTACATAACACCAGATCTAAGATAGCTCGCTCCCTCGTCAGCTCCAGCACACACTGTTCAAGGAAACTAACCCGGCAGCATTCCAAGAACTCTCCCTGAAGCCCACCGCGTCCAACATGGCTCGACCAATCAATATGTAGATTGAAATCCCCCATAATTATCGCCATTCCATTTCTGCACGCATCATTTATTTGTGTGTTTATAGCCCACCCCACCTCCAGGTCATTATTTGGGGGCCTATAGACCACACCCACCAGCGTCTTCCTCCCCTTGCTGTTCCTAATCTCCACCCACAACGATTCCACGTTCTGCTCT
This sequence comes from Carcharhinus amblyrhynchos, assembly GCF_965287045.1. NCBI lineage: Eukaryota > Metazoa > Chordata > Chondrichthyes > Carcharhiniformes > Carcharhinidae > Carcharhinus > Carcharhinus amblyrhynchos. The sequence continues at coordinate 57,455,147 of NC_137333.1, forward strand.
TTGGCACCTATATCTTCCCTTACTACCACCTTGATACTATCCTTAATCAGCAGAGTTACCCCCCCCCCCCGGCTTTTTCCTCCCGTGTATCCTTCCTAATCACTTGATACCCCTTCTATCCTTCCTAAACACTTGATACCCTGTCTCTTTCTTTCAAATGTTGCCTAGCCTTGTGACCATATCTAGAATTTCCCATTTTAGTTTTTTCTTCCAGTATTTGTATATTTCTTTTTGTATTGACACCTGTATATGTATATCATCAGGAAGATCTTATTTGAACATTGCTATGAGTTATAACCATTCAAATAAAAAATAATCAATGGCAGTCATGCATATACGTTGATCAGAGTGCCATGTTATAATTTATCATTGCCACATATAGGCTTACATTAACACTGCAATGGAGTTACTGTGAAAATCCCTAGTCGTCACATTCCGGCGCCTGTTCAAGTACACTAAGGGAGAATTTAGCATTACCAATGACCTAACCAGCACGTCTTTCAGACTGTGGGAGGAAACCGGATCACCCAGAGGAAACCCACACAGACACAGGGAGAAAGTGCAGACTCCACACAGACAGTGACCCAAGCTGGGAATCGAACCTGGGACCCTGGCACAGTGAGGCAGTAGTGCTAACCACTGTGCCACCGTGCTGCCTAGTTAACTTAAGTTATTGTTAATAAGGTTTGACATAGCTTCAATGCATGTTGTATTCATACTATAATTGTTTTTGGTGTCTCATACTTTATAAAATCTAAATATTAACAATCATTTGTTTTGTTGCAGGTATTTTACACAAGGGAAATGGTGAAAATAATTTTATATCCCAGCAACCACCTATCATTGGAAGCATTATTGGAAATGGCCGAAGACGGAGTATTTCATGTCCAAGCTGCAATGGCCTTGCAGCTGGTAATAAGCTCCTTGCACCAGTTGCCTTGACGTGTGGATCAGATGGAAGTATATATGTTGGTGATTTTAATTATGTTCGGAGGATCTTCCCCTCAGGCAATGTCGTAAATATATTGGAGTTAAGGTATGATAACTTTGGGTACTAGTCTAATTCATGTAGGTTCTGTGACGTTATTTAAATACAAAAATGTGGTTTAAAATGAATGGAACAATATCCTAATGAGAATTCTGGGTGAACTAACATAGAGCATTCTAAAATGACTAAAATTTGTATTAGCTTCTCAAATTAGAGAGTGTGAGCTGGACAATTAGGAGGAAAGGAAAACGAGAGTACTGAGCTCACGAAAGATGTTGAGGAGGGTTTAGAAACATTTACTCAGCTATCTACTTGTTTTTGGAACCAAGTGCAATATGAAGTAACCTGATGAGAATCGAATACAACAAAAATGGGAACTCATTCCTTAGAATATTGCAATAAAATCTAATGTCCATGTTCCAATTTTTAATGCTTTATTTGTATCCAACCTTTCTCCTTTCCCATATTCTGCCATCAGATATTTTTAAAAATCTAGTTCAATGAAAGCTTTCCATTACTCACTAACCAACAGTGAGAGGCAATTTGTTCCCAGAGGATGAGTTTTGTTCTGGATGGAAAGGTGCATTTTCATGCATGAATGGCCAGATCTGTATTTTTTTTGAGAAAATCTGTTTTCTTCTGCATTTCGAACTTCACACCATTTTTTTCTGTCCTTTTTTATGTTGGGAATGCCCAGTATCAAAAGCACACACCCAACCCCACTGAGATTGAGTATCCCATTTTAAATAGGGGATAGGAATTGGATTTCCTTCTGCAAGCCATTTCATTCTAGCAATGCGTGGTTTTGGAAATCCATGAAAAGCATGCCAAGTTTCAAAGTTTGTGAAAAAATTGGAAAACCTGTTGAAGAGTTCAGAACATTCTGAACAGTAAGTGTGTCACTATTAAGTGGTGTATGGTAATATCAATAGTTTTCAATGCAGTGATTCATCTTGAGGATCTGTTTTGCAAAGGTGAGTTGACCAGCATGATATAGTTTTTCACATGCAAGACAATACTTTCCCAATGGAGGAAGTACCATAATGCATTGAAAAATGTTACAAAACAGCCCATCAGCCTTCACTGTAATGTTTGGTGCTGTTATTTGAATGGAGTGACAGTTCCGGGTAATTAAAGGAACCCTGCTTTGACACTTGAAAAACCGTGGTTTTTGGTTTCTTGACATAATAGGATTACAGGTATTAATCACATGTATGTGGCAGAATGCAGTTTTTCTCAGTTTCGGTACTGTCACCGGGATTTTCTGCCCTTTCTACGCAGCGTGTTTTGCGATGGCAGAGACTGCCTGCCTTTGGCTTGGTGGCAGGATCTTCCATTCTTGCCATTGACAATGGGGGAACCCACAGTGAGGGATTGCCATCAGCAGGATCAGAAGATCTGGCCGGCGGGAAGATTCTGCCCTGTCTGTTTTATGATGGCTTTTATTAGATGGTGAGATATTTACTAAAACTATTCTCCTGCCCCCACCCCTCCTCCGCCCTCCACACCCCTGAGAACCATACATAGTCAATACAAGGTAAGTGGCTATGAAGTATGCATGGAGGAGGCATTGTGTGGCAGGGGATGGGTGGGGATTGAGGAGGATAAAATGTAAGTTTTAGGGGCATTTGAACAATGTTACGAGCCGTGCTGCTTTTATTGAAAACTGAGGTAGGCCTTCTCAGCAGCCCACCTCTATCCCTGCTCTCTTCCCACACTGGTTCACGTCCTTCAAACTGCACTGAGAACCTGAACCCAATGGGAAAGTATGAAAATCTTGAGGAAATTTGCACATCTTGGGTGTGCAAGGTTGCAAGCAGCAAAATGGCCTGACTCGCAAAACACACACTGCAAAGGAAAATCCAGCCTCAGGCATCAGTGATTAATGCTGACAAATAGTCATTATTTTAGAAATTCTTTTTCTTATTGAACATTTTTTGATTGAAGTCTCACTTCTACTTAACTGTCAGCATCATTTAGCTGTGAGACTGGGATTGAGAAGCTTTGATAGTGATCAATTGCCTGATTAGTGACGGTTAACTCAGTTGATGTAATTAGAATGTAGTCTTTTAAAGATTCTGATAATTAGTTTAATACCAATAGCTGACCTGCTGCAGGAAGATACAAACATTAGACAATTGTAATGTGAAATAGATTTAAAACAGCAGCTTTCACAAACGTTTAGAGCATCTAAATTTCACATAAGGAGAGTGATCATTCTGCATTTTATTCACTGAACATTTAGTGAATTTGTATTGTCTACATAACAAGACTTTGGATTTCTGGTCATGTTATTTAGGAAACCAGATAATCTGGGTCTGTACTATATTTTGTGCTTATGAAAAGTCTTGACTGACAGAGCATATTCCCACCTGGCAAATTCTAATTTTAAAAGTGTCATCCAATCTATTCTGTTCCATTCATAACCTGAAAGATGCTTTGGCAAGATGCTTCTCACTCGTTCACTCCAGCACATCCCAATTCAAGCTTGTTGGGTCACTTCTATAATACACCAGTGACAACAGATAAATTTTTAACATCAGTCTATCCCCATACGATTAGAAACTATATCACATGGGCATCATGGGAAGGCATGGCTATCCAAAGCCCTGTTCTCCACCCCTGCCCATTTCAACTTCAACTCTTGTTCCAAATATAAACACAATAAAAATAGGGAAATAAGAATCCTGCTCCAAACTGGTCTTGTATACCTTAAAATGTAACACCAGTAAAAACAGAGAAATAAGAATATGGGTCCAAACTGTTTTTTCCTATTAGGGAAGGGAGCCAACCTGATAGTTTGAAATAAAATTCAATTTTTACAAGGGTCTCAGCTTCCTCCCTGGACCAGACCACCCTCAGTCACTCTTCTGGAAGTTTACCTAGCTGGACAATCTCTGGGTAGCTGGAGGTTTGAACGAATATCAGTGTCATTTGTGATGCTGCTGGAGAATTCACCTCAGGTGGAGAGAGGGATTGGAACTTCGACACTGTTGCCCAAGCTAAAATCTATTTATAAAGTACCCGCTTAAAAAATGCTTGGTATCCTAATGATATCGCACCTGCCTCTGAGGCCCTTAGCAGTACTGCACATTACCAAGTTATGAGTGAAACAAAATACATTGGATGACACTTTTAAAATTAGGATGTGCCATTTGCCAAGTAGGAATATGATCTGTCAATAAAGATTTTTGATAAGCACAAAATTTGGTAGGGACCCAGATTATCTGGTTTCCCAAATAACATGACCAGAAATCCAGAGTCTTATTATGTAGACAATGAAAATTCATTAAATGTTCAGTGAATGAAATGCAGAATGATCTGTTTCCTTATGTGGAATTTAGATGCTCTAAATGTTTGTGAAAGCTGCTGCTTTAAATCTATTTCACATTAAAATTGACTAATGTTTGTATCTTCCTACAGCAAGTCAGCTATTGGTATTAAACCAATTACAGTAAGAAGTCTCACAACACCAGGTTAAAATCCAACAGGTTTATTTGGTATTAAACACCACTAGCTTTCGGAGTGCTTGCTGCTCCTTTGTCAGGTGAGAAGCAGCAAGTGCTCCGAAAGCTAGTGGCATTTGCTCCCAAATAAATCTGTTGGACTTTAACCTGGTGTTGCAAAACTTCTTACTGTGCTTCCCCAAATCCAACTCCAGCATCTCCACATCATTAAACCAATTATCAGAATCTTTAAAAGACTGTGTTCTAATTACATCAACTGAGTTAACCATCACTAATCAGGCAATTTCTAACTGGCCAATATGAAGACAAATCCAATAAATTGCATAACAAGATTAGAGTGAGTAACATCAAACATCAAGATAACACCGTGAGCTAGTTAAGATTGTTGTCATTCATTATCAGTATTGGCCAACATTAAATGGCTCCATTGTTTGCTTTGTATTGGGTTAGGATAGATGATGTCAACCCTCTCCTAGGAAGACTGCCCACATAACATCAGCATGATTGTTCTTTGCCCCATATATTTCTTTGCAACATCTACCATTACCGCTGAAATTTTCCAACCGTTCATACCTCACTGCTGCTGCAAGCGAGGATGGAGAATTTGATGCTCAGCTCAGTTGATGTGTCTCAGTATATTACTTTACTTTAAATCTCTCACTAAGAATGAATAGAGTTTGGGTCAATACATTGTAGTACTCAAAACTCACCATTTCAACTTTATGTGAGTGTGCCATGTTTTCTTTTGTATGTCTGGTCTTCCATGTATACATAGCCAGCATTTATTACTCATCCCAAATTGCCCTAATGAAGGTTAGGGTTAGTCATGTGGTGTAGGTTTGGTAAGATGTTTGAAGATATTGACACAATGACAAAGAAGGAAAGCAATATCCTTCCAAGTCAGGACTGTCTGTGACTTGGATGGGAATTTGTAGTTGGTGGTATTCCTTTGCTCCTATTATCCATGTTCTTTCAGCTGTTAGATTTTAAAGGTTTGGGAGATGTTATTGAAGAATTCTTGATAAGATACCACAGTGCGTATTGTCGATGGTGTACACTGCAGATACTGTACACCAATGGTACCAGGATTCAGTGTTTAAGGCGGTGAAAGATGTTGCAGTCAAGTGGGCTGCTTTGTCCTGAATGGCGTTAAGCTCCTTGAGAACTGTTGGAGCAGCAATCATGTGTACAAATGGACAGTGTTTCATCACATTTGTAACCTGTAATTGATAGAATCAGGACATGAGTCATTTGCTGCATAATATACACAGTAAGTAGTCTCACAACAATAGATTTACTTCCAACAGGTATATTTGGTAGCACGAGCTTTTGGAGTGTTGCCCTTCATGAGGTGAGTGAAGGGGCAATGCTCTGAAAGCTTGTGCTACCAAATATATCTGTTAGACTTGAACTTGGTGTTGTGAGACTACTTATTGTGCCTACCACAGTCCAACGCTGGCAACTCCATATCATGCATAATATCCAATCTCCAACCTGTCCTTGTAACCACAGCATTGACGTGGCTAATATAGTTACATTTCTGGTCATAAATAACCCGCAGGACGTTGATGAGAGAGATGGGAGGGGGAGGAATTCAGTTGTGGTAATATGGTCAAATCTCAAAGGAAGTTGCTTACTTTCTGTCTTGTTGGAAATGGTCATTACCTGGAACTTGTGTGACATGAATGTTACTTGTCACTTACCAACCCAAGCCAATTTTGACGCTTAACCCATCACCATAGCATTGTGAAATAAGGCAAACTCTGGTCCAAAGAAGAATTACCTCCCAGTAAACATGTGCATTTCACCAGCCAAATTAAAACATTTCTATTTTTTTCTGAAGTAGTGAATCATCCATGTTTATTTTTGTTCAATGGAAATGACACATAGGTGTATTAATGGATTTGAGGTGCAGATCAACCATGAATGACTGAGCAGGTGACAAAGACTGAACATCCCTACTCTTGTTCCTAATGTTTCTATGTTTTGTTCATATATTGTCCCAATCAAGTAGTTTGGATAAATGTTTGCAACAGATCAATACAAAACTGGACCCTAATATCAGCATTGATATTAATATTTGCACTTTGAATGTGATTTGTTGAAACCCATCACTTTGCACTTCACAAGTTACTTATCAAACCTGTATTTCTGGGAGACAGAATTAGCGGAGAATTATTGTTATGTAATGAAATAGACTTAACCTGTACCGGAAGTTAGGAAAAAATGTGTTGTTCTAGTATGAGAGTAAATGATTTTTCAAATAAAGTGCTCATTTTTCACATGCCAAAATAGATGGAGACAAAGTTAATGAAGGTCGTTATCATCTTTTCACATTCACAAAAATTTTGTTTAATCTCATGAACTAATCTGTCTTGGCTGTCAATATTCTTCCTGGATATTTACAATTTTCTCAAAAACTAATACTGAATCCTTTTTCTGTCTCTTCTGTACCTGTCTTTTGTCAGAAATAAAGATTTCAGGCACAGGTAAGGGAATGATATGTATGACTTGACTTTGTTAAATAATAGGGTTATTTGTTTTGCAAAAACACTACAAGCAGCAGCCAGCTCGATGGAAGTTTGTTGCATTTATTACACTGTGATAGTGGCCGGCAGAGTGGAACTGCCGCCTGGTTATGGGAGCAAATCAGATAGTACCGCTATATCTATCAGTCATTTGGAGTATCACTGGAAATGAATATAAATAGAGCATTTCATATCACAGAGCAATGGCCTTGATACCTTTGAAGGTCAAGGCATTCCAATATAAAGATAAAATAGCCTAGGAAGCATCAAATGGAATTGTGCAGAGATGGGGATTACACTTAATAGCACCACTGTTATTCTCTCACAGTCAGTAGCCAGCAGAGTTTGGGTAGGGAGTTCAGCTATTTTAGAGGCTGATGAGGTAAATACTATCATTGAAAGTTAAGATTTTATTTATTCTTCATAAGAAAGCAACAAAATATATATAAGAACACATCATAAATTGCAGAAGTAAGTTTAATATTCTTGGGAAATCTAGTGAGGTGGCCCTGGGGTTACTTACAGTTAAATTGAAGGACTTCACACCATAAAAGCAAATGAGTACAAACAGGATGATTGAGCTCCATCCCTGAAATAACACTTAATTTATAAATTTTATAATATCGGATAGTATTGCAGAAAAATATAAGGATTTTTTAAATATACAAATCAGTCTTCACTTTTTGTATAAAATGAAATGCTGTATTTCATTCATTTAGATTGACAGATCTGTCACTTTTGCCATCAAATAGTCAACAAAACCATTCCTTTTCTTGGTAATGTATCTTGGATTCGAGAACCTTCATTTTAATATCAATATATGTACAACATCTGTGTTGTCTAATAGAAGTCTAATAAAGCCACCCAGAAATGTGGCTATGATGATGTCATTTGAATCACATGTTCTAGTAGAAATATCATGCATACTCTGACAAAGTATAAGCCAATATACTTGCACCATTCATTTTACAAAGATCTATCACCATTCATTAACCAAGAAAATAATGCACTGAGAATGATTAAAGTTAAACACTCACACACTTAACATTTTGCCACAAATGCACTGAATTCATAGAATCATAGGCTGGTATTTTAGGGCCTCACTTGGGCGAGGCTCATAAAATCCTGCTGTGCCAAAAGAGAACTCCATTCTGTGAGCCACACCCGCCCTGATTCCAGGACGGGCGTACCGGTAGAATTCTGGCCATAGAACCCCTACAATGCAGAAAGAGGCCATTTGGCTCATTGAGCCTGCATTGCCAACAATCCCACCCAGAACCTATCCCCATCGTCCCACATATTTATCCTACTGAGGGCCAATTTAGCATGGCCAATCAACACATCTTTGGAGTGTGGGAGGAAACCCACGCAGACACAGGGAGAATGTGCAAACTCCATATAGTCAGTCACCTGAGCTGGAATTGAACCAGTACCACTGGTGCTTTGAAGCAGCAGTGCTGACCATTGTACCACCACGCCGTCCCAACCAAAAGGTTCATATGCATACTCTGTGCAAATACCTTACGGATTATGATCCAGTGCTCAATAACAGTGTCGATTACTGTGTTTTTTTTAATTACCAATCAAAAAGGCAATTTGTTATGTGACTGGTGGCTAATATTAATTGGGCAAGAAAGCTTACAGTCGGTTTTCTTCCTGAAATGAAACATCAATATAAGAATGTAGATTCCATATTAAACCTAGAGTAAGAAAATTTTATTGGAGTAATAATCTCATTGGCAAAAAGGACAATCACCAATTTAGAATACAAACTAACATTGTTCATTGGCCAATAAAGATTAATATTTAACATTCCACAAGTCGTGACGTGGGGAGAACATGCAAATTCAACATGTCTCTCTGTTTTTCTTGGTTCCTGGGACTTCATTGGTTTTGTGTTCCTCTTGATTATTTGAACTTGCTGTTTTGACTCATGACATCTTTAGCAATTTCAGTTTAGTTAACATAGCTCTAGCAGTCATGCAAACCCCTTTGCAGATTTAAGTTTAAGATTTAGTTTCCCAGTCAACCTTAACTGCTGTAACTTTCAGTCTGCATTAGGTCCTGAAACTTCACATTTCACAGCTGCTTGAAGAATATTTCTCTCTATGCCTGTCTCTCTCTCTTGCAAGCTGAAAGCAGCTTGTTAATAAAAACTATTCATTTTCTCTTCAGGTAGTTATTATTGACCTTTATACCAGATTGTTTTGATACTTCCCAACCTGAAGACAGTTACTTTAGCCACTAATACTACACCAAATATTGGATTCTTACAGCAACCCTTAACCTGTGGCAATTATCAGACAACTGGCAATATTCCATACAAGTACAAATATTCTGTTGGTGTGTCATTTTTTATATCCATTTTCCAGGCAGTTTTTGCAATATTCAGCCCATGTTTATGATGCTGTATCAACATAACTATTAACTTCTAACCAAACATTTGTGATTCTTGATCAATGGGAAGAAAGGGCAGCATGGTGGCACAGTGGTTAGCACTGCTGCCTCACAGCGCCAGGGACCCGGGTTTGATTCCCAGTGTGGGTCACTGTCCGTGTGGAATTTGCATGTTCTCCCCATGTCTCTGTGGATTTCCTCAGATGATCTGGTTTCCTCCCACAGTCCAAAGACGTGCGGGTTAGGTGGATTGGCCATGGTAAATTGTTCCTTAATCTCCCAAGATGTGTAAGCAGGTAGATTAGCAGAATAAACATGTGAGATTACAGAGATAGGGCAGAGAAGTGGGCCTGGGTAAGATGCTCTGTCAGAGAGTTGGTGTAGACTCAATGGATTGAATGGCCTCCTTCTGCACTGTAGGGATTCTGTGATTCTCTGATAAAGCTTCTGGCTTCTCTAGAGGAAACTAACCTTGGTACATCTTAAGGTTTTACATCACTAAGTTTAGGTACAGGACAACTTGCTAGCTGAAGTCATATTAATTATACAAATATGTCAACGGACTGAAGTCTAACATTCCTCTGGTTTACCAGCTGGAGAATAATGTTTATCATTTGAAGATTGTGATAGGGGGAAGCAGTTGGCACCAGCTGTTCCCATAAACACCAAATGGCTATTAAATTTTAAAAACCATCTTCTTAAGAGAGCAACTGTACTCTTTAATTATATTAATAAACCCTATAAAATGCACAATAAAATTAAACTGTCTGCATTCTGGGCATCCTCAGATTTGCAGGAAACTTGTGTTCTGGGAAATAGGGTGCTTAGAAGTGTAGAGGTCCCAAAATCTGAAAGAAATTTGATTATTGTAGATATTGGGCACCTATAATACAATCGTCATGCCCAGTGCGATCACCATGGTGACTGCATGTATGCAAGCAGGAGGGGGGATAAATAATGATGGTGACAACATGAAGTGCCACAGATGAAACAGAAAAACACAAGTATCAAAGAAAAACATTCTAGAGACTGTTCAAAAGGCTCGGGCCTGTTCAAAAATATAAACATGAGGTTTGAGAGCAACCGAGATGGCAGGCCCAGATATTGTGAGAGGCGTCAGACCAGGTAAAGAAAGTAGGATGCAAGCAAGCAAACTGGCTGGCCCAAGAACAGAAAAAATTAAAAATTCAAATTAATTATTTTAATTTTCCAAGTTACAAGTTGAAAAAGGAAACGGGGTCCGAAATATTAAAAACCTGCTTAACTGTATAGTCATGATGTGGATATGCCGGCGTTGGACTATCGTAACGTTTATCGTGTGATCCCAGACTGATTGAATCTGAGACTAGCACACCTTAACATTGAACATTGTCACTGGGCCATCTGCCGGTGTAATCGGTAGTATAGCAGGACAAGTTCCAACGGAAGTTCTCAATGAATTAGATGCCCCACACACCAAATTCACGTACAACTCGTCAATCACCCATCAAAATGCACACAGGAAGTCAATGCGACGCAATTTTCAAGTCAGGGAAGATTAGAGTGGAGAATCATTGGACCAGTGGAGAGTAGTATTGCAAAAATAGGAAATGGGGGTAACTAAAACAGGGTGGAGTAGAATTCAATGGTAAGTTGGTTTTGGGGTGAGAAAGAGGCTGAGGGGATAAAAAATATAAAAGTGATGCAAGATTCGGGGACAGGTGAAAGCGTGCTCAACAGTATGAGTGTTTACAGGTCTTTGTCTGGCAGGGAGCAATGGAGATGAGTTGATTGGGGAAAGAGAGTTGAAGATTGCTAGAAGACGTCACAGCTTGGAGGCTGAAGTGAATAAGTGCTCTGTCAGAACCAAATACATTAAGAAGGGAGTGGAGTATAGATAAATGCAGATAGAGGGAAGCTGGAAGGAGAAAATGGAAAAAGATGAGGGGATAAGAAGTTGGAGAAAGGGAGATAGGACTAGAGGGCAAGTGAGAAGGATAGTGGGTTGACGTTGTGACAATGAAAAATAAAAATGGAACCCCGAGAATTGAAGTGACTAAAAAAAGGAGTTTGGTTGAAACAAAACAAACAATGAGGAAATAGAAACTAAATGACTTGAAGAAAAAGTTGATAAAATTAACTAAAAAATATGGGGATTAATGAACTGAGGGGGATTTTGATACCAAAATCATTAATTAAATAACAACCCTGGCTTCATTAGACAAGAATAAATAGAAATTGGGCCTTCAATGGGGAAAATTAGTTAAGTATAGGGTCTGGCTTGAAGGATACAAAGGAGACAATTTATAGGGATATCAATACACTGAGTGAGACAATTGATCAGCCGAAAACTGAGTAGAGGCAATTGAGGGAGGAAGAATATGGCTAATCAGAGCCATCAGGATTAAAGACCAGCAGAGGTACCGGTCTTGGGCAGTCAGTAAAGGCAGGGAAACTCAGGTAAAATGTGTTGAGCATCTTGAGATACATAGATAACAGACCAGAGGTCAATAGGAGTTGATGCAGCATGAGTTTTTAACTTTGAAGAGTTAAGAGTGAAAAACGCAAAACATGTCCTAATTGGGAATCACAGCAATTAACTTTGACAAAATTTAAATTTACAAATTAATTTAAAAAATCCATTTAAATGTTGACTTCATGTGAAGTTTAACATGTGTTTTTATTTTTTTTAGTAGCAGCCCAGTACACAAGTACTACCTCTCTGTGGATGCAGTGTCAGGATCATTGTATCTGTCTCATACAAATAGCAGGCGTGTCTATAAAGTAATATCACTTACTGGAGTCAAGGAAATCACTAAGAATGCTGTGGTTGTGGCTGGAACAGGAGATCAGTGCCTTCCTTTTGATGAAGCTCGATGTGGTGACGGTGGAAAAGCAACTGAAGCCACTCTAACCAGTCCGAGAGGTAAAGTCTCCAGCACATAGTTCGTACAACTTTATTTAATTTTATGCTCAAATCATTGGTACCAGAACATTTAGTAGATATTCTTGCCTTTGAATCTCAAGTCAGTTTAAGCACACAATGGGAGTTTGCTTTTCCCATCAGGAGAGAGCTCTCTAAATGTACCCATTGATATACATGGTGTTCCACATATCAAAGTAATTTCCTTTTAAAGTTAAGAAACAGTCGGTGGCCTTGATCAATTTCTTATCACATTATATAGACTGAATAACTAATCTGATTTGATTTGATTAGTATTGTCACATGTATTAGCATACAGTGAAAAGTATTGTTTCTTGCAGGCAATACTGACAAAGCATATCGTTCATAGAGAAGGAAACGGGACAGTGCAAAATGTAATGTTACAGTCATAGCTAGGGTGTAGAGAAAGATCAACCTAATGCAAGGTAGGTCCATTCAAAAGTCTGATGGTGGTAGGGAAGAAGCTGTTCTTGAGGTATGTGACCTCAGAGTTTTGTATCTTTTTCTCAATGGAAGAAGGTGGAACAGAGAGTGTCTGGAATGCATGGGGTCCTTAATTATGTTGGCTGCTTTGGCGAGGCAGCGACAAACTAAATTTGTAAAATGGCTCGGAGATCAGTGGACTTAATCTAATCCACACCGGAATTATGGAAATATCTTGCTTACATAGCAACTCTCACATCCTCAGGAAAAATCAAATCAAATCAAATCAATTCAAACTCTCATATCCTCAGGGTATTGTGATTGTGGCAGTCAGTTTGCACATCACAAGATCCCACAAATAATAAATGAGATAAATTAACCATGATACTGCTTTAGCTGAGGGAGAAATAACGACCAGGAAACCAGGAAAACTCCCTGCTCTATGAGTAGTGTCCTGGGACCTTTGATGTCCATCTGAACAGACAGCTGTGACTTTATTTTAACATCTCCAACAAAACCAGCTCACCCTGCCTCCCCACAAATGTCAGCGATGATAAAATGCTCCTGTCCAAGAGTGAGACTTTAAGCAATGACCTTTTGATACAGAGGCAAAGTTATGACTAATCTCTGTGCTGTAAAGCCCAAGAAGTTGGAGACAGCTTCCTTAAGATATATTAGTCTTCAGTGCTTGGCTTTGGAGAGCTCAGCAGATAGACAAGACTTGATTCCAAAGTAAAACTTTCCATCTTTATGTCAATACACATCTGAAAGCATTGTGTGTCATTGTGAAATTGGTGGTATTACTCCAGCCAAAGGCTCATTTATCAAATGGCAAATTGGCTAGCTGGACTATTGTCATGGCCAAAAACAGTGATTATTGGGAAAAATCTACATGGGAGGCAGTAGCTGGTGAAGTTCTACAGGAGTTCAAGTGACTTATAAATGTTACAAAGAATCCTGTTTCTGATAATGCCCTAAAAATAGGCAATAACAAGACGTATGACCATTGTAAAGGAGATTTGGAGCATTCAATGGGACCTGAACAAAGAAATAGTTGTAGAAAGGAGTATAGAGCCAAACTTGATGGCTACAGTAAAAGCCCTGCCCGCCTGGCAGAAAGTCAGGGGCAACCCCACATTGCCATTTTCAGAATCCTGATGGGATTAAATGTCAATCGGGCAGGCAATTACCTGCCATCAGGACCTCTGTGTCATTAAATGTGAAGTTCCTGTCTCCAAGAATTGCCAATTAATCAAAGAGTCAATACCTCTTCAGTCACGGCAGTGCCCAGCACTGTTACTGCAGTGGGGTTTGGGTGAGTAACATGGAGCAAGTCCCAGAATGTGGATAATTGGGTTGGACTCATCAGGGGCAGTCGAGTGATGATGGGGTGGGGAGGAGATCATTGTGGAGGGCAGGGGGAGCACCTCTGGTTGGGAACCCTATTCTGATCCCCTGTCTACCTCCCATGACCTCTCAAACCCCAGCCTGTCACCGTCCTCACCCCACTCATTGAGGACTTGCAGTTTGACACCTAGTGAGATCCTCAAGCACTTACCCAAATCTTGATCCAATGCCACACATCTCTGTCCCAAGGTTCTGGAGAGTTGCTGGCTGCTGATTGGCTGGCAGCTCCCTGAGGGATGGACATCCTGGCGTGAATTGTATCACCTTTCCCGCCCCAGAATCAGAGCAGGAAGGCTCGAAGCATGCCATTCTCCTTTGGTCTCGGGCGGGATTGTTCGAGCCTCAGATGGGTGAGGAGCTAAAATTCCAGCACCTGTCTCTGAGGGGCAGTAATCCTCCTTGCAGCTTTTTAACAGTTAAATGGGTAAGGAGCAGCCGGTGTTCTCCTGGCTAGGCTCCACCCCACCCCACCCCCATGACTTTTCAAGGAGCGGGTGTGGAACTTGGCACCTCGTAAAATTCAGTCCATAATGTGTGAATTTTTTTAAAATGAGTTACATGAATATTTTTCAATAATGTTAGCTTACATCCTAATCACAAAAGCAGAAGAAAAACTGTGAGAAGATCAAACCTGATTAGATAAGAGATTTGTGAAAATTATTTTTTCCTCATGGAGTGAAACATAAATCGAACATCAGTTAATGCCATTAAAGAAGAACTGGGGAACTGTTTCTTGAAAAATGGGATCAAGGATTAAATGAGTAAATATAGCTGATTAAATACCTTACATTTCACATTAATCTTTGTATGACTAAACCCTGAGAGGTCATCTCCAGAATTTGTTTGAAGTCATATCTATGATCTGTTGCCTTCCATACACATTTAAATATGTGAGTTGGTTTTCTACTGTCATGAGGCTAGTTGTGTACAATGAGTGAACTCACATCCGACCCTCTTATTAGGTCAGAATTGGTTATAGACAAATTTCCATTGAAATAATCAGATGTACAGAGAAGATATTTTTAAATATCCTGCGGTGGAATCTTCCCGAAAATGCAGAGTGTTGACAGATGAGAAAGCCAGTGCGAAGTTGTCAGGCTGCACAATCAGCTTTTCTCAGGACTGAGAACTACATTCTGTGCCTTTTAAAAGAGGAAGTGTGATTCACACTGACAGTTGGAGGGCCAGGACCTAAAGACATTGGCTAGACCAGGAATCGCAAGATCGAGGAGCCATTTTTAAAGTTAAAAAACTTTAATAGAAGGTTCTCTTGACTGTCCTCCAATCCTCTCATGAGACCCTCACCCCAGGGATACCCTACCTCCCCCCGCTACAACACCAACAACAGGGCAACCCTCTATCAACAGCAGGGCACATTCCCCACCTCCCCCAACTCCCTCACAAACATCAGGATTCTTCCCTCAAACCCTGCCCCCCTTCCTCCCTCCCACAACCACTATACATTATACCACATTATAACACTATACTACCCTCCGTTGGGATCCCAGAAGGCCCAGGTTGGCACTGCCAGGGTGCCAGAGGTCAGTGCCAGGATATTGCCTGTCCATGTCCCTCACAACTCATGGCTATACTTACCTCCACACCCCAGAGAGTGTGTGTGTGTGTGTGTGTGTGTGTGTGTGTGTGTGTGTGTGTGTGTGTGTGTGTGTGTGTGTGTGTGTGTGTGTGTGTGTTGTGTGTGTGTGTGTGTGTGTAAGAATCCTTTAATATCAATATGTTGTGTGGGAACTCCTGTGCAAGAGAAACATGACAGAAGACAAGCAAATTACTGTGGATGCTGAAAAACTGCAATAAGCTGAAAGTACTCTGCAGGTCTGGCATCATCTGAAAGTGAGCACCAGAGCTAATTGCCAGAATTCTACCGTCTCACCCACCACAGAATCAGAGCAGGCGAGGGATGGACAATGGAAATGTCTGTTGTCCTTGGGTGGGATTTTCAGGTCTTGCTCGAGCGAAGCTGTAACATCCCACCAAATATGTCAGGTCGATAACCTCTCATCAAAACTTCTGCCAAAGGGTCATTGACCTGAAACGTTAACTCTGTTTCTCCCCCTACAGATGCTCCACTCAGTATTTCCTGCAATCATTGCAAAAAAAATGCTTTCATAAAATATTAACCAATATAACTAATCTGTCACTATGTTAACACGTGCAGAAATATGATGAGTTTGAGCATTCTTGTCAATCCCCTTCTAATTTGAAAGTTGGTTTAATCAACAGAAAAAAGGCATGTGGTCTGTGCCTAACCCTTACTTGTTGGATTATGCATTGTTTTCCTTCACTAGGTATTGCTGTCGACAAATTTGGTCTGATATACTTTGTGGATGGAACTATGATTCGCCGGATTGATCAGAATGGAATCATCTCCTCTGTGATTGGTTCTAATGACCTAACATCAGCTCGGCCTCTCAGCTGTGACTCAGTGATGGATATTTCCCAGGTAGTATGTTTGTCATGCAGTGTAATCTTCTGAAGCAAACAATCTATTTGCAGTTTCATCATTTATGGACTAATTGAGGATGAATAATGGAGAATATTAGCTAAAAGATTAAGTGGTGGGAATTTCCAATTTCTCCCAGTTGTCCACCATATCTTCAACCCTAGAGAAATGGTAAGAAATGGCAACTTACACTGATTCTCTGGAGTTTGTAAAAGTAAAGTTTATTTATTAGTCACAAATAAGGCTTACATTAAAAACTCAATGAAGTTACTGTGAAATTCCCCTAGTTGCCACACTACGGTGCCTGCTTGCGTCAATGCACATAACCTGCATGTCTTTCAGACTGTGAGAGGAAACCAGAGCACCCGGAGGAAACCCACGCAGACACGGGGAGAACGTGTAAACCCCACACAGACAGTGACCTAAGCCAGGAATCCCGGGTCCCTCGTGCTGTGAGGCAGAAGTACTAACCACTGTGCCATCTGCTGCCCACACTGTGCCAGTCGTGCACTGGAATTACATCAAACGCTCAACAAAAACCCTGGCGAAATTCTAACCCTAAACTGTCCAGTGGCTGCACATTTGTCTGTACGTCATGGGTTAAGTCAGAGTAGGTACATGATGTTGAGCCTAGAGTTAGCAGAACAAGTGGAGATAATCATGGATGAGGCAGTGATTTTTTTTTAATCAAATGATTTTACATAATTTACTTGTAAGTAGTTAATCTGTTTTTTTCAAGCTTGCATGCATGTGTTTGTGATAATAGCTAATCACTTTAAAATGAAGTAATGTCTATGAACTTCTTTAAGTAATGTAGGCACAGTTGAGATAGGAGAAACCATTTTGTGAAGAAATGAAAACATCACAAGTAGAAATGCTAGAATATTATTCACCTAAAAGAGATTCATTGTAAGATGACTTTGTACTCTGTCTTCCTTCCTGGAAGAAACTATCCCCCAATTTATTTTAAAAATCCCAACTGCTTCATGTTTGACGCTTATTTTGCCACATTTCTTTAGCCACTGATTTGCTCAACCTCACTCACATCTCTTTGATGCCCCAGTTTCCCACAAAACCATTACCCTGGCCATTCGCCCACCAATCACTCTGGTATGCCCCTCGCATCAAGTCCAAATGATACAAGCTTGAAAGGATATGGCGGACCACTAGTTTAGCAATGCAGGAATCCAAGGCTGGATTTGACTGGCCAACATAAAACACTATTGGGTCAGGTTCTTGTCTGCTAAATGAGGATCATCCTGGAATGCAAAAATAATCCCCTCATGAAGGATGGTCCAATTGTTCCTCATTTGAACACAATTAACTGTTACACTTAAGAATGAAAGTTACAGAATTGTCACTGTGGCAAGGGAAGGGTAAATAAAGTTGAGATGGAAGTGGTGCACTGAAAAGATTCAATTTGGGCTCCCTGCCATGTTAACTGGAGCAAGAATATTCTTTTATCTTTTGGAAGAATAAAAAAACCATTCAGTTATATCTCAATGGTCATTGTGAAATCACAGGCCATGAAATTTTTAGAAGGCAGCTTTGATTGGAATGGGTTTTAAATATTGAAAGTTCACTAGTTTTAAAAAGGAAATTTGCTTTCTGATGCTAATGTAAATATTAGGGAAATTATGCATATTACATTGTGATGAATGCACCTCATTTATTATGGTGCTATTTCCTAATTGGCAGGAAGGTAATAAGGTGAAGCTCATTTCACATCTCCTTTACATAAACCCCATTTCTTTTCATGAAAAATATATCCAAGTGAGATTTTCATTTGCTTCTATATCCCTCTCTCATAATTTATCTGTCTCATTGGAGACATTTCTTTAACAAGGTTAAGATGTTGCAGTCCAAACTTAACCAAAGTTGAATCATTAAGCATGAGCTGACTGAAGTATTGTGTCAATATGTAAGCAGCAGGGGCTGTATCAGTTATGTGAAACATTAGTTCAAAATAATAAGTATTGTCTTGTCAGCACTCAGTGTAGGCTGTTAAAAGTAAGAATCTTTCAAGTTGTTTGATTGTTCAACAATGGAAAACAAGTGGAAACTAGAAAAAAAATGGAGAATTTCAGCCTTCTCCCTACATAAAATTTCACCATGAGATCAGAAAGATTGTTATAGATTACAATTATTATTTGTAACCCTGCTCAGTATTTCTGATAGCCAAATAATGGGAATTCTGGAAGTCTGAAATATAAACAGAAAAAGCTGGGAATTCCCAGCAAGTAATGAAGAATCTGTCTTTTTGAATATTTCCAGTTTCTTCAGTTTATGTTAGTATTCCTTATGAAATGGACAAAGAAAAAGTGAGAAATCCAATATTTACAAAGGGATGAATTTTTTTTTGCAGATTGATGACTTAATGAAACCATATTGCACGGTGATGCAATGATTAGCACTGCTGCCTCACAGGCCCAAGAGCACAGGTTCAATTCCAGTCTCTGTGTGGAGTTTCTATGTTCTCCCCGTGTCTCTGTGGGTCTCCTCTGGGTGCTGCGGTTTCCTCCCACAGTCCAAAAGACATGCAGGTTAGGTTGATTGGCCATGATGAATTGTCCCTTGGTGTCTGGGCGACTAGCAGGAAATACGTGGAGTTACAGGGGATAGGGCCTGGTGGGAGGGTTTGTTGTTGGCATAGGCTAGATTGGTCAAATGGCCTCCTTCTGTACTGTTGAGATTCCATTATTTTAGGTGTTGCTTTCTGTTGTGAGAAGTTGAGAGGAGAGTCTTTAATGCATTTTTAGTGGTGTCATATATAAATGACACAATAGTGTTCCAGTTTAATTTATATATTTAGGTCTTGTATCTGTTTAGGCCAAACTAGGAATTCTTATTGAATACTTTACTCATTAAATCATTTCTTCAAATTGCAAGCGTCCATTGAGCCTTATGACCACTTGTAGCAACATCGACATTTGTATTCCTGTCCCACTTCTCAGAATGAAGTCAGCGATGAATAAAAACTGTTGATTTTGTAACACTCTGCCCTCAGGTTCGTTTGGAGTGGCCCACTGATCTGGCAGTGAATCCCATGGATAATTCCCTTTATGTGCTGGACAACAATGTGGTACTTCAGATTTCAGAAAATCACCAAGTTCGCATTGTGGCTGGACGCCCAATGCACTGCCAAGTGCCTGGAATTGATCACTTCCTGCTGAGCAAGGTGGCAGTGCACTCAACTCTGGAGTCGGCCAGTGCTATTTCCATTTCCCATAATGGAATCCTGTATATTGCAGAAACGGACGAGAAGAAAATTAATCGTGTACGCCAAGTCACAACTAATGGCGAAATATCTCTAGTTGCTGGAGCACCAACGGGTTGTGATTGCAAAAATGATGCCAACTGTGAATGTTACTCAGGTGATGATGGATATGCAAAGGATGCAAAACTAAATGCCCCCTCATCCCTGGCAGTATGTCCTGAGGGAGAACTGTACATCGCAGATCTTGGGAACATCCGTATTAGATTTGTTCGGAAAAACAGGCCATTCCTCAATTCTCAGAATCTCTACGAAGTTGCTTCAACCATTGATCAAGAACTGTATTTATTTACCCTCAACGGTAGCCATTTATATACCCAGAGCCTTATCACCGGAGATTACCTTTATAATATCACATACACTGGAAATGGAGACATCAGCACAATCAAAGACAACAATGGAAACTTACTAAATATTCGACGGGATGCCACTGGAATGCCACTCTGGCTTGTAGTGCCAGATGGGCAAGTTTACTGGTTGACTATAGGTACAAACAGTGCTTTGAAGAGTGTGTCTACCCAGGGACATGAGCTGGCCATGATGACATATCATGGCAATACTGGTCTCATGGCAACCAAAAGTAATGAAAATGGATGGACCACCTTTTACGAGTAAGTATACATATTTTGTTTATATCAAAAGGGTGAGTACATTTTGGCAGATATCTTCAACATAAACAAATTTTGTTCAATCAGTCGCAGAGCAGGGTATTTATAATTTCAGTCCCTTTACAGAGATTCTCCAATCTATTCACAACACACAAGTGTGAGCCATCCCCTGATCTTAACCGTGAAACCTAACAATAAACAACTCCATTAGAAATCTCCCCATTGATGTTCAGTTAAATATTAATTTTGCCCAGGAGACCACTGAGCAAGGGAAAGACACTGTCAGCACATTATAGCAGCATTGGGCTGATGCTAAGATTGCAAGTTGGCATTTGTGACTTGGATGTTGAAATGCAGAATTTCATCATATGATCTTACTTGTCAAAATTGATGACTGAAACTATGGGGCAAATTTTACTGTCCCGCCCACTGTGGGAGTTGTAGTGGGCAAGGGACGGACCATGGAAAAATCCACTACTCTCGGGTGTGATTTTCCAGTTTTGGGGCGAGTGTGGCCGCAAAATCCCGCCCCATAGTTGTCTTTGGAAACCTGATGTAACTAGTTTTTGTTGTTAACTAGATTTTAAATTGCAACTTTTCTTCTTGGAGGTAAAACAGCTCCTAAATTTAATTCTAAATTTTCAGTAGAAATTTCCTTATTGCTGTTCCAACCACGTCAATTGGTATACAGAAGATTGCCACCTGCTATAAAGTTATTTTAAACAATCTTTTCAAATGAGAAATCTGTTAAGCCTGTTTGAAGGTCTTGTAAAATCAAGACATATAGTTTTCATTAAGCGATGTTACAGCTGAGAAAGCAACTAGTTTATAATGTCAAAGCTGGTAAAGCTGACTGATCAAGCACACTTTGATTTTGTAATTCATTTTCTTTTAATCGAATGATTAATGAGTTAATATTGGTCTCATAAAATTTCAATATGAAATGTTATCAAAAAGCTGCTCAGAATGCAGCAGGTTCGAGCCTGCAGAAAAATAACAGAAACTCCTCACCTTTGAAGGTGGAGTAAAAACAAAATAGAAAGAGGTGGTGTGGTGCGTTTTCTAACTAAGTAAACTGCCAAATCTTGTGGGGGGGGGGCAACGATTCTCCCAAAACAATCCTAAGTGTCAAATTTGAGTAAACACGAGAATAAATCACGTTTTTTTTTTCACTGGGAGTTCAGAGGAGAATCTCCCACACTCTTGAGTATTGCAGAGCACCCTTGTGTGAATCAGATACAGAGTGGGTGGAGCCCGTTCCTGCCTGGGAGGCCGGCAGCACGGCACTGCACGGACTGCGCATGCACTGATCCGCCAGCTCGATAGCTGGCTAGCCCCATGTCCCCCACATCGCCAGCCCCCTCACGGCCTGATCGCCGACCTCACAAGAATGCCTGCGCCAGTCTCGACCCCCTCCACCTCACGCCCACTTCGATCACTAACCACTCCCGCAGCCCTGATTTCCTGATCAACACATCCAACCGCCCACCCCAACCCAGCAGCTCTGACTCTCCCACCTCCCCAGCAGGCTGAACTCCCCTCCCCCACACCCAATGGCCAGCCCTGATCGCTAGCCTCTCTCTTTCCTGCATAAAACCCAACTGTAGAGTGGCAGCGGGACCCCCCCCCCACTCCTGTTGGTTGCCCCCCCCCCCCCCCCCCGTAGGCCCTGTCCCCCATTAGGCCTTGCCCTGTTGGCACTGTCCCATGCCTGATGGACAGTGCCAAAGTGCCCCTGGGCATTAGAACGTTGCCCAATGGACAGTGCCATGGGTCCCAGGTTGGCACTGCCAAGGTGCCAATGACCATGGTGCACCCCCCCCCCCCACACCACCTAACCCTCTGAGGGCGCCCATTTGTCCCCCTTCACATCAGTGGGGTCAGACTGCCAGCTCCCCATTAGTGGGGAACTATTGTAATCCCCATTGGAGTGAAAGAATGAAATATTCCTGGCAGGGCGGAGGCACTAGCAGGCTTGGAGACTTCAGTCCTGGGCACCCATAAATATAACATATTTAAATTAACATGTGCAGACATTATTCAGCTCCAAGCCGATTTCTGGAAATCTGGCGCTGGGAGACGTGCCTGGGCGCCCAGCACAAATCACGTAAATCCAACACCACCTAAATCTCCCACCACGCTACACTAAAAAATCAGCGGAATGGGAGAATTGTCCTATTGGAATTTGTTATTTAGATTATGTTACAAATAGTTAAACTAAGGGATGTAATGCAGTCCTTTCTTGCAGGCTTTATTCACTAGACAGTAACTTTTTGCTTTTTCTCATCTACATAGCCATGCTAACACACTAGGGCTAACTTCTTTGCTCAACAATGACTCTGGTTTATATCCCTGAGCATCATTCTTTTTTCTACACTTCAAACGAATTTAATGTTTAATTCGTTTTGATCATAATTGACATCTGTAAATGGACAAAAGAGTTGCTTTTGGCAAAATCTTTCACTGTGGAATAAAATGACATCACACACTGATCATACATGGTTTAAAATAATAAGTAATAGGAAATAAGCTTTCAATAATCAGTCATGCAAAAATCATCTGAAAGTGGATGGAACAGTGCCCCCTTACTACACATTCAACAATACTGCCGTTACAGGAGATAGTGAGGGGTTGGGGTTGGAGTAAGGGGCTGGAGTTTTAACAGGTGCAAAGAGGCGGGCTTAGGCGCGTAAGAGGAATTAAATTTCCTAGAAGAAATATTGGGTCCGGATCCCAACATCATCCTGTCTTCTTCCTGGTTTCACTCAGGAGAGCAGGAACATTGCTTGGGGCTGTTAGGTAAGCGTACAATTAGGACTAGCTGGAGGGCACCATGGTTGGCATGGACTGGTTAGGCTGAAGGGCCTGTTTCCATGCTGTATTGCTCTATGGATCGTATCACCGAAATTCTACCATCCTGCCTGCCATGGAATCGGAATGCGAACAATGGAAATGTCCATTGACCTTGGGTGGGATTTTCCAATCTCCGATTGAGCGAGGCCATAAAATCTCAGTCTATGACTGTAAGTAATTATCATTTGTAAAAGTTCATCAGCTCCTGTTTTAACCTCCCATTCTGGCTCAGACAGCCAGTGCATCGCCTGAGCTGTCAGGAGCTCCCCACTGTCAGCCAGTCGATTGTATAGCAAGGAGTGCTTCGCTCAGAAACCTTTGATCAGTTGAGAAGCAGGTGCTCACTGCACTCATTCTCAAAGAGTGCTTCCACCACTTGACAAGTGATTTTTTAACTTGTTAGTGGTCAATTTATTTGTCCTGCATTTCAGTTATCAGCTGCAAATTCCTGCTATCAGTTTTCATCAGAGTGTGGTCGTAGTTAATGCGGTTCTACCTTGCACCTTTGGCGAGGGTCCAGAGGAGCAGCAACACCAATACTGTCAGCAGCAGCTGGAGCAACACCAGCAACAGTATCAGCCGCCTTCTCCTCAGACACAAGGACAGAGGGATTGGTCACAGTGATCCTGCTGAAAGGAGGCGAGCCTCGCACTGCGCCACCCCGCAAACACAGCTTTCCTGGCCTAATCCCCACACCTTGAGCTTTCTGCCTCTCCTCAAAGTTATGCATGTTCTTCTACAGGGTGAAAAAAAACAGAGTTCTGAGCATTAGAACTGGTCAGCATCTCTGCTTTCTGCAATTTCTCAATTCTAAAAATTGTCAGAGCAGTTATATTGATTAATGCAAAGGGGTAGAAATTAGGCATAAAACAGGCACAATGTTGACAAATTTGACATTGGGGTGACCAATGCCCAATCAGTATATGTGCCCAGGCCACTGTTAAATTTATCTGGCCCATTCTCAGTCATTCCAGCAGCCACTTAAAAGTTACACATGTTGGTTGGGGCCTAATCTCTGTTGAAGGTCGGCTTTGGAAAATGATCAGCAGAGAGGTGTCCAGGACTGAGCACCTCAGGCTTCTTTAGAAGGTGACTCAGTGGAATTTTTACCTCAATATCTTCATCACATTAATATGTGTGCTTAATACGTCTCAGGAGTGACCTTACTGGACCTAAACACTTCAATTTAAATCATGCAGCAAAATTAGCATAACACCCAATATTTATGAAAGCAAAACATCTTTTCCCATAACCAGCATTTTATTAAAGATGGGGGATTGAAAGTATCAAGAATATAAGTAACTCAGTTGAGCTGGTAATGCTTTTTGCTGAGATTTGTCAACATACAGATACTAAAATCATTTGAAATGGAAACATGATCAAGTTGGCAAAGGACGGTTGGTCTTCTGGCTAATATTTGTTTTTTTTTCAGCAAGTTTTGAATTCCCTAGGTTCAATCTAATGTTCCCAGATAGTCACTGTGGACTCTTCCCTCAGGACAGATGGTCCTTCTTTTATTAATTCAGTGGGTGTGTCTCAAATGCTTCATTTGAAAATCTTCCACTGCTCAGTGACTATAAATAATGATTTATTGGTGTGATTTATTGACTTTGAGTTTCTAATATAGAAGTTCTCCTCTCCATTGCATATCTAATTACTAATTGTTGCTCGAGCAAAAATTACTCCTACTTGCCTGATTTTTAAGATGTGCTGACCAAAAGAGTCTCAGTCGGAATGTCCAGTAAAAATTGGAGACTCTTGTTGGTGAAATGTTACATGGAAAGTATTGTTGACTGTAGTTTAAAAACTCAAGTTTTTTCAGTCAAGGAGCTGTATAAATCCGAACACAATTGTTTTCCACTTAGGTATGATAGTTATGGCCGTTTGATCAATGCAACTTTTCCCACTGGCCACATCTACAGCTTCCATGGGGAAATTGACAACTCAGTTCAAGTACACGTGGAAACATCAAGTAAAGATGATGTTACAATAACAACTAATCTGTCAGCAGCAGGTGCATTCTATACCCTTGTCCAAGGTATGTTCATTGATTGTTATGGAGTCTGTTAGTTATTTCCTCCTATTTGTTTTTTCTTACTATGTGCAATTAAACACTACATTTTCATTTTATTCTAACTGTATGTTTATTTGCCTATTGAGATCTCCAAATATATGACCAATGAGAGGGGGTGGGGATGGCATGTTGACACAGGGGACGGCATGATGACACAGCAGTTAGCACCGCTGCCTCTCAGTGCCAGGAACCCAGATTTGATTCTGACCTTGGCTGATTGTCTGTGTGGGGTTTGCACATTCTCCCCATGTCTGTGTGGGTTTCCTATGGGTTTTCTTCCAGGGGTGGATTCGTCAAGCTAAATTAGCGTCCCAAATTGTATAGGTTAGGGGGATTAGTGGGGTAAACACATGGGGTTATCGGGATAGAGCCTGGGTGGGATACTCTGTTGGGAGAGTCGGTGCAGACTCAATGGGCTGAATAGCCTCCTTCTACTCGTAGGGATTCAATGAGTCAGACAATACATACTGTCTTATGAAGGCAAGTGGGCAATTATAACTTCTGGTAATGAAGGAAAACAGGATTTATTGGATTGACTGGCCATGCGCACACACGGAGGAATTTTCCTGTCCCGCCTGCCACGGGGATCATAGTGGGCAAGGAGCAGAGCATACAAAGGTCTGTTGACCTCAGGCAGGATTTTCCAATTTTGGGGTGAGCATGGCCAGAAAATCCCACCCTCAGTGTATGATGGATAACTAATCCAATCTCACCTATTTTTATCAACAAGAACATTATTGCCAAATATCACTAAAAACTGAGACTATTATAGGATAGAAAGGTATAGTGGCTATGATGCTTCGTAGAAGAAACACTAGTATTATTGTATGAGGAATTGATTGGTGTAGTAGGTTATATGTTGTCCTTTATACTTTGGCACCCAAATTCAAATCCCATCCAAATGACACAGGTCCGACGTTAAATCATTTTGGGAATCTCGTTCTGATTCCCAATGGTCACAGGCCTTGGGACCAAAATTGCTGCTAATTCTTCAACATTTAAGTGGCAAACTCCTTCAAGAACTCGACTCTGCACTTGGCAGCACTCTACTGCCCCAAGCATTAATAAGCAAATGACATTTATCTTGTAAACCAACCCATTATATTTCTCACCAGGTTCTTATCCATGGGCTGAAGAAGGAATATTCCACATTGGAAGCCCCCAACCAACCTCATTGCCATCCCATCATTTGCCTTGTAAGTGGGTGGATGGAGGTTCTTGCACTTGTACAACAATATGGGAACCCACAGAACTGGAGGAGACACATTGTAACCAGGGTGGAAGGCAGGATCAGGGGATTGATTTTGATGATCAGCCATTATCAAAATGAATGGCAGAGCAGGTTTGGTGGGATAAATGGCCTACTCCTGCTTCTATGTTCTATTTTTCTATGTGTGACGTATGTCATTTTCTTGGGATGTTGACCAAGGTGAAACATTTGTATTCTTAGATCAAGTTCGAAATGGATATCACATTGGAGCTGATGGTTCGCTGAGGCTTATGCTAGCCAATGGCATGGAAGTTGCACTGCAAACAGAGCCTCATCTCCTGGGTGGTACTGTAAATCCTACTGTCGGAAAACGCAATGTTACCCTGCCCATTGAGAATGGTTTAAACTTAGTAGAATGGAGACAGCGGAAAGAACAAACCAGGGGACAGATCACCATATTTGGACGAAGGCTGAGGGTGAGTAAGACTTAGCAAAATGATGGTGCACGGAATACAGAGCTTTCAAATATTGATCTCGCCTATCATTGCATCCTCTTAACCCATGTATAAGCTTTGTTGGATGTTGAGTTAATGTGATCTTTACAATTCATAAACTCATTACAGATGAGGAAGGCTGTTCTGGTTATTTTAATTCATCCATTCAGAAGGGGAATACAGTGTGCCTGTGCAGCATCCAGTTACCTCCTGAAAAAAAGAATCCTACCTTTTTCACCCCCATTGCATATGTTGATTATCAAATCATATAAATTCACAGAGCAGGAAGGCATTCATTCCATTGTGCTTTGTGCCAGCTATTTGTTAAAATAATCCAAACTAACTTCCAATATGAAAAATGGATCTTCTCTTGACCTTAGTTTTAAATTTCCCTTTTATTTGGTGGAAACCGTGTTCCCTTGATCTCATCTTGCAGTTTTGTGCGGCACAGTGGTTAGCACTGCTGCCTCACAGCTTGAGGGACCCAGCTTTGGGTGACTGTCCATGAAGGTTTCTTCCGGTGCTCCAGTTTCCTCCCACAGTCCAAATATGTGTAAATTAGATGGATTAGCCAAAGTAAAATTGCCTCTTTGTGTCCCAAAATGTGTAGATTAGATGGATTAGGGTTGGGTGGGGGAATGGGCCTGCATTAAATACTCAGTCAGAGAGTCATTGCAGACTTGATAGTGTTTCTATGATTAAATGAATTTAAACTAGTATCTCAAGACCTACCTTTTTCATTCTTTTAACTCCCTTATATATCTCAATCAGCTCAGAGCTCAGGTTTTATCTCTGAATCGGCTGGGATTTTGGAGGCCTGATTATTACTCTGGAATGTGTTAAAGCTCTAACACTAGAGGGCTGGATTCTCCCGCTGGGAGTACGGAATTATCTTGCATCACAATCTTGCCTCCGTCACCAGGTTGCCAGGAAACAAGAGTATTCCTGGTGAAGGCCCCACTATGTGCTGGAATCGGATCAGTTTTCTCAATTGGCAGAGCTGAGTTGGGAACCAAGGCGGGACAGCCCCGGAGTGAGCCTACCTCTGCCACCTTTTCTTTCCAAACATTTCCACAATCCTTTGCAAGTGGCAGCAACAGGTCTGAGCCTCGTTGCCAGTGTTTACAAACGTGAGCTTCCTGGACCTTCCAAGGAGTTGTTTCTCCCTGCCTATACCACACCCCCTGACCCCTTACTGACCTGGCTCAATGTTAACTCACCTTTAAAGCTGCCCTGAAGTCCCTAATAATCCTCCAGCTTCACTTGGAAGAGGTTTCCTGGCTTTTTGGCCTGCCCCTGTGGCCAGTCCTGTCTTTTTCTTGCTCAGTGACATGGAGAGCTTCTGAAACCTGCCCACCCACCCCAGTAAACACTTTGCAGGGTCTGACCTTAGCTGTTGCGATCGGGGCAAGTGAGCCTCTTGACCTGAACCCTTTCCTGGTCACCACAAAATTGTTGCCAGCAGAAATTGAAGCCCCAGCTGTCAATCTAAAACTCAACGGATGCAGCAATAAACAGGTCAGGGTATTTTAACAATGGAGCCTCATTATATTCTCATTGGTGAGTTTCCCATCTGAATTAATGACAATCCTGTCCACCTCTGGAGCCAAGTCAATCAGAGGCAAAACACCATTTGATGTGACATCCCATATCTTTAAGCAAGGCTGTCAGAGAGCTGCAGCTAGAAACTGGGGCAGCATGAGTGGCAAGGAAGCCATCAGGTTCTCCGAGGCCTGTTTGTAGGCCCTGCTGGAAGAGGTCAGAATGAGGAGGGATGTTCTTTTTCATGCTAATGGAGGGTGGGTATTGAGCATCAAGCCTACCATGTAGAGCTAGACATTGTCCAGATCGTCAGTTCCAGGAACATCACTGCCACATCCTGTATCTCGTATAGGAAGCATTTCAATGACCTGTCAAGTCTGGCAAGGGTGAGTACAGCTTTTCAATTCACTCGCTACCTCAACACAAGATGACATCTCTTTACCACTTTCCAGTATTCCTAGCCTCAATCACATTCTGCACAGAACTAGGCCAAATTACTCCTTTTATTCATTGACAGGATATGGGCATCGCTGACAAGCTTAGCACTTATTACACTTGAGAAGGTGGTGGTGAGCCACCTTTTTAAGACTGTGCCTTCTATAGGTTGCAAGTCCTCACTTAATGTTCACTTAAAGTTCTTTCACGTTCACATCAGAAATAAAGTAGCATCAATATTCCATTTCATGTTGCCAATTTCACTTTAGTGTCATTTGCTACAAATTTCCATTACTGTGACATCTCTGTTCACATGACCTTCTCCACGGTGTTTCTTCTTCCATCGTCAGTCCCTCTTCCCTGCACCCTTGCCTTCCCCACCCCCACACCCAGTTGAATATCACCCCCTCCTCGCATTGACACCCCTCCCCGAAAACCCTGGCCTCAGCCATGCCTCCCAATCAGAAGCAGGTTTTCAGTGTGTGGGGCCATGTATTCACCTTCATTTCTTGGGCCCTTCCCAACCTCAGGGCATCTTGACCCTGCCCACCCTCACCCCACAAACCCAGCCTCACACACACTCCCTCCTTGCATGTCTGTAATTCAACCCCCAACCCTCACATTCTCCCCTACCGTTCCCCATCCACTCACACTTTCTCATTCTCACAATCTCACTCACCTGGAATGCCCAAGGCAGCCTGCCTCGCTCATCATGGCTGCCGCACCTCTCCCTTGCCTTGGGGCTTCATTGCGCACCTGTTTCAGGCCTGGGTCCACTCCTCTGCTTGTCTGCTCCCCGTGGCTTGATTTGGGGCACCCAGCACCAACATGCTCACCTTGTCTGTTTGGTGGTTCCTCATGGCTTGATTCTCAAACTTCACCCCCTTACCTCTTGTTTCTGATCTCGTGTGCCCATCAGCAAATGCAGAGCAATCGGCCTCTAATTTGATGCCTTGTGCAGTGGCCCAGTGTGGAGGCCCCCCATTCAGTGGGCTCTGTGCCTCGGCAGTATGTGTTTCACTGTAAATCTGCCTCTGCTCCCATCCTCTGTTCTTAATGTATTATGATATGGAGATGCTGGTGTTGGAGTGGGGTAAGCACAAAAAGAAGTCTCACAACACCAGGTTAAAGTCCAACAGGTTTATTTGGTAGCACCAGCCACAAGCTTTTGGAACACTGCCCCTTCATCAGGTGACTGGGAGTTCTGTTCACGAACAGGGCACATAAAGACACAAACTCAATTAACAAAATAATGGTTGGAATGTGAGTCTTTAAAGGTAATCAAGTCTTAATGGTACAGACAATGTGAGTGGAAAGAGGATTAAGCACAGGTTAAAGAGATGTGTGTTGTCTCCAGGCAGGACAGTTAGAGAGATTTTGCAAGCCCAGGCAAGTTATAGGGGTTACAGATAGTGTGACATGAACCCAAGATCCCGGTTGAGGCCATCCTCATGTGCACAGAACTTGGCTATCAGTCTCTGTTCAGCGACTCTGCATTGTATCGTGAAGGCCGCATTGGAGAATGCTTACCCAAATATCATAGGCTGAATACCCGTTACTGCCGAAGTGTCCCCCAACAGGAAGAGAACACTCTTGCCGGGTGATTGTTGAGCGATGTTCATTCATCCATTGTCATAGCGTCTGCATGGTCCACCCAATGTACCATGCCTTGGGACATCTTTTCCTGCAGCATATCAGGTAGATGTGCCAGATCATCAACATGGATGTCATCATTTCACGTGAGAACACCATCCACCAGGTACATGGTACATACTCTTGCAACTCGGCCAACGTTGTCTACCTGATATGCTGCAAGAGTGTTCTCTTCCTGCTGGGGAACACTTCAGCGGTCACGAGAGTTCAGCCTCTGATCTTCGGGTAAGTGTTCTCCAAGGCGGCCTTCACGACACTCGACAGTGCAGAATCGCTGAGCAGAGACTGATAGCCAAGTTCCGCACACGTGAGGACGGCCTCAGTAGGGATCTTGGGTTTATATCACACTATCTGTAACCCCCACAACTTCCCTGGGCTTGCAAAATCTCACTAACTGTCTTGGCTGGAGACAATATACATCTCTTTAACCTGTACTTAACCCTCTCTCACTCACATTGTCTGTACCTTTAAGACTTGATTACCTGTAAAGACTCACATTCTGACCATTATTTTGTAAATTGAATTTGTGTCTTTATATGCTCTGTTTGTGAACAGAACTCCCACTCATCTGATGAAGGAACAGCGCTTTGAAAGCTTGTGGCCTGTGCCACCAAATAAACCTGTTGGACTTTAAGAAGCCTGACAACACCAGGTTACTATGCTTATCATATTACCCAGAGTCTGTTTCAGTTGCTCCTGGTTCCGAGTTCCACTTCTGAATTCACATAGAAGTCCTGGGCTCCATCTAGTGGCAAACATTGGTGGATGCAGGCAGTCCTGGGACTTCAGATGTGGCCTCCACAAACCAATTTCTGTCACGACAAACTCAAGAAGCCAACCTGCTCTTTCCTAAAACCTGGGTATCTGGATGTGACTTTCTTTCTCCTTTTGTAGTGCTTCTTGCAATCTGAAGACCTGTATCAAGGGAAGTGATCGTCTTCTCCAACCCCACAAAAAAAATCACAAGACGGATAAATCCTCCTCAATTAGCAACTTGTTCCTTGGAGGAAGCCACAAGTGGCTGCATCTCATGAACCTGAACAGTCTGATATTTTTTCCAATGTGCCAATGTTGTGATGTAATGGGAGGAAAGGCCAAATGCCAGTTTTCATCTCATCCTTAAATAGACTTGATTACCTGTAAAGACTCGCATTCCAACCATTATTTTGTAAATTGAGTTTGTGTCTTTATATGCCCTGTTTGTAAACAGAACTCCCACTCACCTGATGAAGGAACAGCGCTCTGAAAGCTTGTGGCTTGTGCTACCAAAGAAACCTGTTGGACTTTAACCTCGTGTTGTGAGACTTCTTACTGTGTTCATCTAATCACTACAGTATAGAAGGAGGCCATTTGGCCTATCAGGTCTGCACTGACTCTCCAACAGAGCATCTTACCCAGCCCTATCCCAATAACCCCACATATTTACCCAGCTAATCCCCCTAATTTACACATTTTGGGGCAATTAGGAGCAATTTAGCATGGCCAAAAAACCTAACTGCGCGTCTTTGTGACTGTGGGACGAAACCGAAGCACCCGGAGGAAACCCACACAGACACAAGTAGAATGTGCAAACTTCACACAGGCAGTCACTGAAGACCAGAACTGGGGACCTTGGCACTATGAGGCAGCAGTGCTAACCACTGTGCCATTTTGTTATCCTGAGAATGACAGCCTCAGTAACATCTATTCCAGTCATTGCCATGCCTTGACTAGCCTTCTGCCTGCTGAACAGTACAAAGGGCGAGTAAAATAACACCTATCTGATCCGGAAAGACCTTGGGGAAACTAGCCTGCAATATGGCCTCCTGCCTGGGCTCTTGAACAGTGAGGAAGGAGGAGGTAAAGAGGCAGGTCATCCTGCCAACATTCCTCTTTCACTGTGTCAACAAAACATAATAACTAGCCACTCACCTTATTTTTGAGTGCAAATTGGCTGCCATGTTTACCTACTGTTTACACTTCCAAAATAATTCTTTGGGGTGTGAAACCCACTGGGACACCCAAAGGAAATATTGGGGATTACATAAATGCAAATTCTTTCTTAATAAATCACAGAGCTTTTGCAGATGGGAGCTTCCTCCAAACATGAGCGAAATCAGCCAAGATCCAACACAACCAGGCTCTACTATTTGTTTTGTTCCATTGCTTTCCATGAATGAATGCACACCAGGTTTTAGAGCAGAAATATTGTGCTTGATGTATTCAGTGGAGCATGACTAAAATAGAAAATTGTTGATTTTTTTTAAATGGCTAGGCAGGAAAAAATGTATATGAAGAAATAAGAGTAAAAATAAAAATATCTTCAGGCAAAAAAAGAGGTTCATAGACCTGCACCGAATTTGTTGACAGATTCCATAGCTAACGAGATCTTTTCAAACTTTGCTTACTTTCTAATACATACAAGAGGGTAATTGAAGAGCTTGGTTTTCATATTTTTCAGGTCCATAGCCGAAATCTGCTCTCTTTGGATTTTGATCGTGTGACTAGAACAGAAAAGATATATGATGATCATCGGAAGTTCACCCTTCGAATCCTGTATGATCAGGTTGGCCGACCTACTCTGTGGTCCCCGAGCAGCAGATTAAATGGAGTGAATGTGACATATTCTTCAACTGGTCAGGTGGCAGGTGTTCAAAGAGGTACCATGTCAGAAAGAATTGACTATGATCAGGCTGGCAGGATTATATCGAGAACCTTTGCAGATGGAAAGTCATGGAGCTACACATACCTTGAAAAGGTACTGCCACGTATGCATGTCTCAGAGTTCATCTTCTTCATACATGATGTACATTTTGAGAATATTAAGTTAGTTGCTAGTTAGTTTACATAGGAGATGAACCCATTTATTTAGAGTTCAAAAACTTGTAAATTGTGTACTGGACATTTATATGTCCTATGATAAGATATGATGTGCATCATTGTTGCTGGCATCATCATCATCATCGATTCCTCCAAACGATAATTTCTGCTGCCAGGTTTTGTGATTTGTGTGTTGTATGGTCTTTGGGCAGAAAGGACAGGAGATCCCCAGAGGAAAGGCGGTTCCAAGCCAGGTTTCCGTGGTATCCCTTGCTGCTTTTGTCACTTCTCTGCAGCAGAATTGATGGGGTCAGTTTCTGACTGACTCAGTTTGATAGATGATGCCACATGGCACAGTTTGCAGTAAGATCCTCCAGTGCATCAATGTCACTATCCCCTTTTCAATAAGGCTGTCAGTATGTCCTTAACCATTTTCTCTCTTCTTGAAATCAAATGTGAATTATGGAAAGGGGATCTGTTTCAGAAGCTGATTATTTGACATTCAGATGCAGTGCCCAAATCAGTAGAGCTGATTTCGCATGATCATATTTGCAATATAATATTCTCCCTGGCAATATTGGTTTTACATAACGTTGTCTTATTTCTTGCCTAAGTCTACCAAATTACATTTGCAGTATGAAATGGCAGGAAGAATGTGCCCCCTGCCAGAAGCCAGTTTGTGTTGCTTTGGAACCATTTTGTAAGTTTCTGGATATCTTTCTTAAATAATATGAATCCACTTCAGTCACAACCACTGTAGAAATTTCTGATGAGAAATGCAAAAATTGAGCTGCTTATTAGAATGGTGAAATGTGGCAGATTCCAAATATAACAAGACACCTTGGTGTCTCGCAATATGTAGGAGGTGGGAAGGAATGTTTTCTGTGTGCATCGGCTGAGCATCTAATTATTCTTGTTTTGAATTGACTTTATTTTTTAAGTGAAGATTTAATATAGTTAAAGACATTTGTTTCCTTTTATATGTCATAAATTGTAAAGAAAATTATTCTGTGATCTGGTAAACCATTTATGACACCTTTCAAAAGGTATACATTTCATCTGAAACAACATTGTTTTGTCACACCTTGCTTAATGAATCTATTGCATGTGGTGCATCAATTTAGTTCAGATCTAGCTCATGTGCTCTATTAACAATGTTGTCATGAATTATAAAGATTTAATTAGTTTTTTTATGAGCTACACTCTAAACATCTGTTTAGCTTTAGCTCCAGACTGAAGATGCCATGAAATTGTACAGTAAATAGCAGAATCCTTAGGAGCATTGACATACAGAGGGATCTGGGTATCCATGGATCCCTGAAAGTGGCAACACAGGTGGATAAGGTGGTCAAGAAGGAATACAGCGTTCTTGCTGTAGAAAGGGGCATCGAGTAGAAAAGTTGGCAAGTTATGTTACGGCTGTATAAAACTTTAATTAGGCTGCATTTTGAATATTGCATGTAGTTCTGGTCACAACACAACTAGAAGGACATGGATGCTTTGGAGAGGGTGCAAAAAAGGTTTACCAGAATGTTGCCTGGTCTGTAGGGTTTTAAGTATGAGGAGAGGTTGCCTTCACTGGAAAGACAGAGGCTGAGAAGCAACCTGATAGAAGTCGAAAGAATTATGAGAGACATAGATAGGGTGGATAGTTAGAGGTTTCTCCCCAGGGTGGAAGGGTCAACTAGAAAAGGGCACAAGTTTAAAGCAAGAGGTGGTAAGTTTAGGGGAGACATGCAGAAAAGTTTTTCACACAAAGGAGATGGGTGTCTGGAACGCACTGCCAGTGAAGGTGGTGGAAGTAGGCAGATTAGCAACCTTCAAGGCATGTCTTGATAGACACATGAACAGGAGATGAACAGAGAAATAGGGACCACGTACTGGTGCAAGTTTGGTGAGCCAAGTGGCCTGTTCCTGTGCTGTATTGTTCTTTGTAAACATTTTTTTAAATTAATTAACTTGTCCAGGATGATTGATACAAGTTCATGCAAATAGATGAAATAGTTAATTATACTATGTACAATCAGTAGCTATAAGATGCTATTTCTCCTATTTCTCACAGTCCTCGGTGCTCCTTCTACATAGTCAAAGACAGTATATCTTTGAATTTGACAAAAATGATCGGCTATCTTCTGTGACGATGCCAAATGTGGCTCAGCAAAACCTGGAAACCATTCGTTCTGTGGGCTATTACAGGAACATCTACAAACCCCCTGAGGGTAATGCTTCTGTGATTCAAGACTTCACTGAGGACAATCGGCTGTTGCAGATTTCGTACCTAGGAACGGGACGCCGTGTGCTTTATAAGTATGGCAAGCTGTCCAAGCTCTCCGAAATTCTTTATGATACCACTAGGATTGGCTATACCTATGACGAAACAGCTGGAATGCTTAAAACTGTCAATTTACAGAATGAAGGTTTCACTTGCACTATACGTTTCAGGCAAATCGGCCCTCTTATTGACAGACAAATCTTTCGGTTCAGTGAGGAAGGAATGGTCAATGCTCGCTTTGATTATAACTATGACAACAGTTTCCGGGTTACCAGTATGCAAGCTGTTATCAATGAAACCCCTTTACCTATTGATCTGTATCGATATGACGACGTTTCTGGGAAAATTGAACAGTTTGGAAAATTTGGTGTGATTTATTATGATATTAATCAGATCATCACGACTGCAGTCATGACTCACACTAAACATTTTGATGCTTATGGGCGAGTGAAAGAAGTCCAGTATGAAATTTTCAGATCACTTATGTATTGGATGACAGTGCAATATGACAACATGGGTAGGGTGGTTAGACGGGAACTGAAAGTTGGTCCCTATGCCAATACCTCCAGGTATGCTTATGAATATGATGCAGATGGGCAATTGCAGACTGTATCCTTGAATGACAAACCTCTATGGCGCTACAGCTATGATCTAAATGGAAATCTCCACTTGCTAAGCCCTGGCAATAGTGCTCGACTGACTCCACTGAGGTATGACCTGAGGGATAGGATTACTCGTCTTGGAGAGGTACAGTACAAAGTAGATGAGGATGGTTTCTTACGACAAAGAGGAAATATTATCTTTGAGTACAATTCAGCAGGACTTCTTAGCAAAGCATACAGCAAAACAAATGGTTGGAAAGTGCACTATCGATATGATGGGGTTGGAAGGCGGGTTTCAAGCAGAACCAGCTATGGGATGTATTTACAATTCTTTTATGCAGATCTAAGTAACCCTGCAAGAGTCACACACATGTACAATCATACGAGTTCTGAAATAGCATCCCTTTATTATGATCTTCAGGGACATCTTTTTGCTATGGAAATTAGCAGCGGTGACGAGTTCTATGTTGCCTGTGATAATACAGGAACCCCATTAGCTGTATTCAGTGGAACTGGTTTGATGATTAAGCAAATCACTTACACTGCCTACGGAGAGATTTATATGGACACAAATCCAGCCTTTCAACTCATTGTAGGCTATCATGGTGGCTTGTATGATCCCCTCACAAAACTGGTGCACTTTGGAAGACGAGATTATGATGTGCTTTCTGGAAGATGGACAGCCCCTGATCATGATGTCTGGAATCGCCTCAGT
The DNA here is from genome assembly GCF_965287045.1 of Carcharhinus amblyrhynchos. Classification (NCBI taxonomy): domain Eukaryota; kingdom Metazoa; phylum Chordata; class Chondrichthyes; order Carcharhiniformes; family Carcharhinidae; genus Carcharhinus; species Carcharhinus amblyrhynchos. The sequence continues at coordinate 57,492,272 of NC_137333.1, forward strand.
GACAGTCTTGTACCATTTAATTTGTACATGTTTAAAAACAACAACCCAGTCAGCAACATGCAGGATATCAAGTGTTATATGACGGGTAAGAAAGATTGCTTCTTTTCTTTGTGTTATATTTCAGTGATTGCATGTTCTGTTTCATGTAGATAGCTAGCACATTTTTAATCCTTAAAGCGCTGATGGATGAACCAGACATTTCCATTACCTCTCTGCACACTGGAGCAAGTCTAATCCATACCCTGTAATTAATTCATTGTAAAGCAAGCTGACCAGTGTTCTGTGATCAATAGTTGGCATGAAATGAAACTCCGGATTGAAAAGAGGTCGTTGCAGTCTTATTTACCATTTATAATATTTTCTAAAATGTGCAGGTTTTACAACATATTCTGTTGTGACTGAGAACTGGGAAGCCAATTTGCACCTGTCCTTTCCATGAGGGAATCAAACTTAATTCCAAATTTTCAATATAGTTTTGTCACGTCAAGGTAGATTCCAGCAAGAAAGAAATGTTATGTTTAAAGGTACAGCAGAAAATGTGAAGTGCAACAACATGTTGGCTGCGATTTGGGCAAAATCCCACAAGAGTCAGAAAACATGATTCTCGCCGGTGAGATCTCATTTTCAGATTCTCCCTACCGCCACCACCAAAAACCACCCCCCCTCCCGCAACCTCCTACTCCTCCAAACTTTCCCCCCATTGGCCCACCATGGTATAATGAGGTTCCCACCCAGAAAGGTCTGGAAACTGTTTTAAATAAATTATAATGTCATTAAATGGCTTCCCTGTCATATGACCGACCCCCCCCCCCCCCCCCCCCAACATAGGGATCTCCCCGTCACATCAACAACTTTACTACAGGTTTTCAAAAGTGGGAACCAGGGAATCTGCCATGGATTGGGGGAGATGAAACATGCTCCCTGGCATTCTGGCACTGGCATCCTGACACAGCCCCTGGCATTCAGTACCAAGAGGAGTCCTCAGGAGAGCTCCATCGCGGGGGATTTCCATAATCCATGAGTGGGGTGGGTTCTCCATAGGGGTGTTCCCCTTTTCGTGGGGCGTGAGTGTGGTTCCCTTTGTCCATGTGAGGGAGTCTCCAAGTACATGGGGGCGGGTTGTTCTGTGTTTTATATTGGCGGTTGGGATGTCCTTGTGATTCACGGCATTGCTGGCTTTTTCTGGCCCTGTCCTTGCCAGTATGATGGTGTGAGCCACGTCTGCAGATTGTTTTTACAAGAGTGCTGCACAAGATGGCAAGAAAAGCAAGATGTGCAGCCTGTGAGCTGCAAACCAGTTTGCCCATCTCAGCCAGCACTCTGCAAAAAAGGGAAAATGTCACCTTGGAAGTAATGACAATACCATGTTCAAGCGAATGATGTTCAATCTTTGAAGGCTTTAGACATTCATGACATTCTTATTGAAATTAGTGCATGAAAACTGATAACTGCAAAAAATTGTTTCCCTGTAATTACTCAAATTGCATAGGAACAGATCTTTTTTAACACAATGGCTGGGAACTTTAGCACCAATAACATAGCCATGGCATTAGAATAAATACTGCATGTGATTTATTCTGCATTAATTCAAGAGCAAATTAAAGTAAATGTACAAAAGCAATGAATATCATGTGCATTCAAAAATTCTTATCATGATGTGTAATATTTATGAAACCACTTATATAATTACCAATACAATGTTTCCATTGAAAACAGTGAGCTTTTACCGTCATCCTGATCTTTACCTCAAAATAATATTTCATTGGCAAAGCATTAAAATTAATAGTTCAAAACAAAACTTGCGAGGCAACTAGATGAATTTAGTGGAAATTTATGTGAAATTAATTCCTGTGGTTATCTGCTATGTTTTAATATTTATATGACCTGATTTTAACTCTGGGACAATTTCTTCAAGTGAATAGTAGTGTGGAATTAGAAATTCACCCATTAAATGAGGCCTGGAATATTTTCAGTTTCAAATTCAAATTTGGCCATCTATCATGGTGGGATTTGAGCCTGGAACCTCAGAGCATTACCTCAGGTTTGTAAATTACCATTTCAGTGACCATACCACTTATTTAAATCCCACAGCCTAATGTCTCATCAATTCAAAGAAGTCACTGGGAAGCGAGAGAGATTTCTGTGGTCAAATTCACTTCTCAACATTTTGGCTAAGATCAAGCTTTAGATCAAACCCAAGCTGGGGTGCAATGCATTAACTTGTCAGCTTAGATCTTGTTTGTTTCTCTTGTGGGAACTTTGAATTGGATTCAACTGGATTTTGAATTTGGTTTTTGGAGCAAGCAAGGAATGGATTTGGGTTTGTCTGGCCAATTCTGAGCATTGGCTTTGTAACTAAGGGTGGAGTAAAAATTGAAAACAAAACAACTTGAAACAATTTCTCTCACCTTGCTTTAAAATTGTTTCTTCCTTCAACTTGATAGCCTTTCATGCACTCTCTGCACTTTTAACACCAAGCATGCCCTTGCCCTCCACGCTTTTCATTGAATCATAGGTGGCTGCTCAGCTGTTCATCTTGTCTCTCACAGAGCTCCATGTCTTTTCAGTTTCCAAAAAACACCTCTTCAACAGTGCCTTTTGTCCCCTGTCCTAAGTTTGTTTTCCATTTTTGCTTTCCTCCCATGTTTCATTGTTTCTCCCTTAATGTAAAGCTGGTTGGGACATCTCCTTGTATATGTAGTGCCAATGAGAAATGCCACTTGCTTCGAAAATTGCAACTGCAAAATACTACCCACATCACATTGGAAACAGTTGTATTATATGTCATTTAATTTGACACATACAAAATGATAATAGTAATTTCACTGCTTTTCTTTTACACTTCTGATGAAAGTTACTCATGATTATCCAGCTCTTTGTAATTTTGCAGGAAAAGTTGACAGTTCCCAACTGCTTGAATGTAAAACAACCGAAAGAGGTTGAATATAGTTTCACTCTTTTGTATGTCACAGATGTGAACAGTTGGCTGCTGACATTTGGATTCCAGCTGCACAATGTGATCCCAGGATATCCCAAACCAGAAACGTCTTTAATGGAACCTTCCTATGAGCTTCTCAACACTCAGATGAAAACTCAGGAGTGGGACAACAGCAAGGTAATAACTCTCACAATCGCTCTCTCCTTTAGAAGATTATGGAAACATGAGAGTGTGGGAAAATAGTTGCATTTCATGACATTTATAAACCTCCAGATTCCTATTAATACCTTAAGACTCAGCTAATCACATAGTTCCTTCACCAAATTTAGCTGTGATCAGTGGACAAAATGAAACTGCTCAACCTTCTAGAAAGATCTCATGTACTGCATGACGTGCTTTTATAATGAAGAATCCTTCATATTGGTCAGATTGATTGTTTTAGACAGCAGCCAGTGGAAATTGATTTGAATTTACATTTTCAAGTGCAGAATTTCAGCAGAAAAGAATTGAGCAGAAAATAACTCCAACAGTGCTCTTGTAACAAGGGGCATTGACTCAAAATTATACATACAGAAACAGAGAAAGATAGAAGGTTTTTATTCACACCAAGGGTCATTAGCATCACAATCGGCTGTCGAGGCAACAGTGACAACTTAAAAAGGAACTTAATTAAGAACAGTTCCCGTCACTTAAAACACCCACGTTTAAACTGTGCAATTATTTAAATCATTTTCATTACGGTCAACTAGAAACTTGCCACTTCCCACACGTAAAGTGCTCCTTGAATTTCAGACAGAGAGAGTGATTACTCATTAATTCCCATCTCATTAAGGTGCAATTCCTGTATAACTTAATCCCCTCTAATTGATGTCAGGATACAGCTTGCATTACAATCACAAACATGTTTGGTAAATAAATGGCATTTTTGTTAAATTCCAATTAAATTGTCTACTTAATCCCTCCCGAGTGGTGTGGAGTTACCATTAGTGGCTTGCTGTAGTCTTGTTCAGAAGTATATAATGTTATATAATGCCATCCAACATGTATGATGGGCAAATTGCATTAGCATCAACTCACCTGATATAAAATGTGGAGAAAAAGAAATAAGCAACATAAAAATTTCTGATGAAAAGGCAGGTAAGTTGAATTAAAATAGGTTGCTTCAATTGAAGAACCAGCATTAACACGAGCAAGATGGGGCCAAGTGACCTCATGTGCTGTAACTTGTGCAATCCAATAGGATAAAATGGAGGATCCAATCGAGAATGGTGTTTCAATCAATGGGAGTTCAGTTCACAGATAATATTATGTGACAAATTCTGCAACCTACACTTCCACAAAATGAAGCTGAATTTAACTTTCTCTTTAAGAAGCAACCATCAAATTACATTAGGGAATTTTTGAACATTTATATAGAGACTATTTAATGGAATACATCAAATACAGTTCCTTGTGGGGTGTTTTGCTGGTGCCTTTGGGAGAGCTTTAAACTAATTCAGCAAGCTGTGGGAACCAAGAGGAAATAACAGAGAGCAATGCCAGAGTGCGCAAAACACTGGGAGAGTCAGACAGTAGATATTTTAAAGATCACTAAGTTAATAAATGAAGTTGGAATAAGGCAGAAAGTAATAATGTCTAAATCAGGGCTACTGTGGATGAATGTGATTGCACAGAGTATTGTAAATAAGAGTAGGGATTTACAGGTATAAATTGAATTGTGGAAATATGATTTTGTGGCGATAACCTGGCACAGGAAGGGCAGGATTGGGTGTTAAATATTCCTGGCTATAAGGTATTCAGAAAAGATAGAAAAGGAGGAGGAGTTTTGATTAAAGGAGTGCAGTGTTGGAGAATGAGGATGTCCCAGAGGTTTCAAGGACAGAATCTATTTCGCTGAAGCTAAGGGAAAAAAAGGTACATAAGACCACCAACTAGTAAGTAGGATGTAGAAGAATAAATCTGCAGGGAAATTACAGAGAGATGCAAACATTATAATTATAATGGGGGACTTTAATTTCCAAAATGTAGACTGGGACAATGTAAAGAATGGAGAGGGGCAGAAGTTCCTAGATTACATTCAGGACAATTCTCTAAAGCAGTATGTGCCTGGTACAACAAGAAAAGATGCATTATTGAATTGATTCTTGGAAATCAGTTGGGTCAAGTAGGCAAAGTGTCAGTGGGAAACATTTAGGAGATAGTGATCTTTATATCGTAAGGTTTAGGATGATGGTAGAAAAGGATAATAGGCAATCAAAATGAATAAAATTAACTGGAGGAGACTTCAGTGGGGCAAGATCAGAGCTAAATTGGTTAGACTGGAATGAAAAGCTGGCAGTAAAAACTTCAGCTGAACAATGGGCTACCTTCAAAAAATAAATAGTCCAGGCTCAGTCAAGGTATATTCCCTTAAAAGAGAAAGGTAGGGCAAATTAATCCATAGCTCCCTGAATGAAAAAAGAGGTAAAAATTGAGATACAGAAGAAAAAATGTATTTATGACAGGTGTCAGGTAGAAGATACAGTTGAGAACCAGGAGAAATGCAGAAGGTTCAGCAGGGAGGTGAAAAAACACATCAGAGAAATGAAGAGGGGTTATGAGAAAAGACTGGCAGCCAACATAAAAGGGAATCCCAAAGTCTTTTATAGACATATGAGTAAAAGGTATTAAAAGGCCAAAAAGGGACCAAAAATCCTTAATTTGGAGGGCCGAAGGGCCTGTTTCCTGTGCTGTACTGTTCTTTGTTCTTTAAAAGGGAAGTTTCACATGGGAGACAGGGGCAAGGCTGAAGTATTAAATTAATACTTTCCATCCATCTGTCCAGGACATGGTGATAGACAAGAAAACTCTGCCCCTAAAAGGGTTCAAAATTGATTAGGAGGAAATGTTGAATAGACTGTCGGTACTTAAAATTGACAAGGCACCGGGAACGGATGAAATGCATCCAAGGATATTGAAGGAATTGAGAATGGAACTTGCAGGAGCACTGGCCATAATCTTTTTATCTTTCCTGAAATCAGAGGACTGCAAAATTGCAAGTGTTATGCCTTCATTCAAAAAAGGTTTTGTCCCAGCAATTACAGACAAATCAGTTTAACATCAATGGTGGGCCATCTAGCAACAATTATTTGGGATAGAATCAGTAGTCACGTGGAAAAATATGGGTTGGTGAGGAAGAACCAGCATGGGGAAATCATGTTTCAGTGACTTGCTGGAGTTTTTTAAGGAGGATTTAACAGGAATGATAAGGGTAATGCTGTTGATGTGGTGTACATAGACTTTCAGAAGGTATTCAATACATTACTACACAACAGACCTGTGAGAAAAGTTACAGCTCGTAGAATAAAAGGGGCAGTGGCGATAAAAGAATGGTTGAATAATAGGAAACAAAGTCAGTGGAAATTTTTAAGACTAGAGGAAGGTGTGCTAGGGTGTTCCCCAGAGCATGGTATTGGAACTCCTGCTTTTTCTGATACATATTAATGAAAGCTAGATCTTGGTGTGCAGGGGAAAATTTCAAAGTTTGTGGATGATACAAATCTTTAAAGTATTTGTAAACTGTGAAGGACAGTGTAGAGCTTCAAAAGGACATAGACAAGTTGGTGGAGTGGGCACAGAAGTTGCAGATGAAGTTCAATGCAGAAAAAAAAATGAGTTGATGCATTTTTGGAGGAAGAATATAGAGAGACAATATAAAATAAAGGTAGAATTCTTAAAGGAGTGTAGGAGCAGAGGGACCTGAGTGTATATGTGTATAGATCATTGAAAGTGGCAGGACAGATGGAGAGAGCAGTTAAAGCAGATAGTATTCTAGACTTTATTAATAGGGACATAAAGTCCAAGAGCAAGGAGGTTATACTGAACTTATACAAGACACTGGTTAGACTTCACTTGGAATATGTGTACAGTTCTGGCAATATACTACAGAACGAATGTGAATGTATTGGAGAGAGTGTAGAAGATTTTATAAGAGTAATTCCAGGGATGAGAGTCTTCACTAGGAGGGTAGATTGGAGAGCTTGGGACTGTACTCCTTGGAGAGAAAAATGCTAAGAGGAGATTTGAAGAGATGCTCAACATCATGAGGGGGCTGGAAAGAGTAGATGGGAGAAACTGTTCCTGCTTAAGAATGAAAGGCCACAGTTTAAAGTGATTTGCAAAAGAAGCAAATGCAATGTGAACAAAAGCTTTTTCACACAGCGAGTCATTCGGGTTTAAAATGTACTGCCTGGAAGTATGGTGGAGACAGGTTCAGTCAACGCATTCAGGAGGGCATTAGATGGTTATTTGAATGGTAACAATGTGCAGGGGTACAGAGAGTGGCACTATGTTACGATGCTCATTTGGAGCACTAGGGTAGGCATGGTGGGCCAAATAGCCTCCTTCTGTGCTGGAATGATTCTGTGATCAGTTTGCACTTAAGCATGTTTTATATGTTTAAAAATTCACAAAACACTTCATGTGTCACTCAATATAGAATTTATTCTGTAGTTTAGCAGAACAACTAACTTGTGCCCTGCAGTTCAAGCACACTAGCTATTTTTTTTTGTTGTTAGCTAATAATCCCATCACTGTCATGCTCTCCAATCTTGACTGCTTTATATAACACTTACTCAGCTGTTCTGTAGTTACTGGCAGGATCTTTCCAGTCATGACTCATTCCCCAGAACAAATCACTGGGCTTATAATTTTTTTTAGTAATTTTTTCATCCTATTCAAAATGTATATGATTATCACTGTAGTATTTATAGAAATTTATTTTAATATCATCACTTGGGGTGAACTAAAGTTTGTGCAGCCATTAAACATCTACCTTCTTATCATTTCCCTCAAAAATATGACAAAATGATTCACATCTGATGATTCATTACCCTTATGTAGACATGCATAGCAGCTTTTCTGTGCACGATTCCAAAACTGGATTGAATGAGCATTATTGTTGGAATATTCAACTGCTAGGAAGATGGAAGATGAACTAAGTGGATATTAGTCTTTTCCTGTCTCACAATTTTTATGTTCCAAGTTGCTTTTATCTGCAGGTTTGTTGGAATTGGCCATATCAGTAGAATGTGTTTCTTCACACTTGCAGTAAAATAGTCATTACAGCACAGAAGGAGGCCACTTGGCCCATGAGACTGTGCAAGGTTACCAGTAGCAAAAAAAGTATGTTTGGAGTTGTATTCAGACTCCAGAGGCTAATCCTATCTTCACTGGAATCAAAGGCCTAAATCGGAAGGATTGAAGCCTAGGGAAGGATGGGCTATAATTCTGCCAATTGTCATCCATCTGGGTAATATTCACATTTCTAAGAAATGGTAAGGCACAGCATGTTTCTGTAGCGGAGGGATAAGAATTAATTGGTCAGAATGTTATAGCCGCTCGTGCCAGCACGATTTTCCCATTCCACTGCAGTGAACAGAGATTTGGCTGGGCGCCAAATTCTCTGACTTCTCTGCAGCAGGAATGTGGTGTAAACAGCTGGTAACTCGCATCCGTTCATCATCTTTCACTCTGCTGCCGGTTCTGAATGCTGAGGTAAGACTGTCTAGTCCTCCCCTTAAAGTGGGTGACCCAGATCATGCACCCAGAGCCACATGTGCTTCCTCAACTTTCGTTGCACTCAACTATCTACTGTTTTAATTTTCCCAATTTTGTCCTGAAGCTCTTGACAATCAAATAAAAAATAAGCTGGACATATATCAAGTCAGACAGCATCTGTGGGCCAGAAGTCAGTTGATCAATATTTTAGATCTTCAGACTGATCCATGAGATGGAATCTTTCCAGTGATTTTTTTTTTCCCCTGTTCTCTGGAGGAATACTATATTGATGAAAGTGTAATTGACAGTGAGCTGAAGGCCTATCTGGCAGCTCCAGTGCTTCAGCTGATGGGTCAGTTAGCTCAGTAGGCTGGACGGCTAGTTTGTGGTCAGAGCAACCGGCTGAGGTTATTCATGAAGGTCCTGTCTTCTGAACTTTGCCCGTCGCCTGAGGTGTGGTGACCCTCAGGTTAAATCACCACCAATCAGCTCTGTCCCTCAGAGGGGAGCCAATGGTCATTTGTGTCTATGATAACTTTACTTTTTAAACATACCATGCAGTTTGATGAAGAACAGGATGTTTTGCTGGTGTCTTGATCAATATGTGTCCTTCAACCAATACCGACACAAGGAGTCATTCTCCTCATTGTTGTTGGTGGTATTTAGCTGAGATAAAAGGGCTGCTGTATTTGTCTGCACAAAACTCAGCCAATTTCACTGTATTGTCTTCTTTTAATCACCAAATTAGGCGAACCAGATCATCAGCAATTTAACATTGCAGGTACAGCAGTCATATCTACAAATGATCAAAATAATGATCTAGTTTCTCAATAATTTGCCGCCAAGCCATCAAATAAAACCCACTTTTGTACCTAAGCAATATTCAATCGAGACTGATCACTTGCACTTTACAGAAGCTACCAGATTTTTACTATATTTAATCTCATGGTAAAGAAAATCAAGTGGGTTCCATAAAATCTGTGCAATCTACCCTGCCAGGTCACTGCCTCGGTGGTGAAGTTGAAAATCTACTCCACTGCCTTTCATCCATAATTGAGTAATATTTATTGTGTCATTCAAGCTTTGGTTCTGTTCAGATACCCTGGTAGTTTTCTTTTAAAGTGTAAAGCCACCGCGTAGTGCTGAGCTTACATTGGGTAATCGCTCACCTCAAGCTACTGGAAGTGATACTGGCTCTTCCTGCTGCTAAAATCACGGCCCAGTTAATTAGAGGCCGATTCATTGATATTTTATAATATAATGGCAAAGTCACCTGGGAGCAGTTAATCTGATATAATGCCATGATTATTCAGGCTTTTTCAGGAAGCTCTCCAACATCATTTAAAATCCAATATTCCTCACTTAAGCAATTTAACAACAATTGAGAATTCAGCGTTGGATTATTTGCTTAATGGGAAACCACTTATTGGGCATCACAGCTTCTGTGTACTTCCAGCTTCATAACTCTCCAAATATTATCAGTGGTATTTCAAATTACTAACTTGTTCACTGAACATGGACAGCATGAAAACCTTGCCTTTTTTTTTTACAAACAATAACATTACAGCTGTTCTCATCTTCCAATCTGAAGTTGCATTAGGGGAACTCCATAATAAAACAAAGGGAGCAATTGGCCCAGAATGCCCTGGATACAAAGGCTGGGGGAAAGGGGGAGGAGACTGTGTTTCCATTGCCTTTAACTTTGCCACAGGGATGGGGACTGTGCCTGCAACAGGCATGCAGAATAGTTGGGGTACGTAGGGGCATTTTTAGACTATTTTCATACTCTGAAATCTGAGAAAAAGTGGTCAGGTAGCCTGTCCAACACTGCTGAACACTGGAGAGTCCCAAAGGTTTGCCCCACACTCCTGCACAGCGGAGCATCTGAGACACCTGTCCCACACTGCTGCACACAAGAGAGTGCCGAGGGCCTGTCCCACATTCCGGCATACCAGTGAGTTTCAGAGGCCTGTCCCACCATCTCATCTGGTTGGCCTTCCCATCTCCCTTCTGTCCAACCTGAACTGACTGCAATTTTATCAAGGAAAGGCTCTTTCACCATTGCCCTGATTGAGGTGGGCAATTAATGACCATTTAAGGGTGTTTCTCACCCTGCTTCAATTTTGAGGTTGGTGGGAGGAGTTCAGGACTGAGGGAAGTTCAGCAAGTCATTGTGTTCAGACCTTGGAAAGGAAAAGGGCATCACCTTCCTCAACAGTCTCTCTTTCCCACATTAGGGACCCTCACTCCACTGCCTCCCTACAGTTGTTTCCTTCACCTTGGCCTCTGCAGCAAGACCCCTACCCCTCTGTCCTCACCACCTAAGGCCTCATCTCCCCCACCCCACAATGAGACCACCATATTTGGCTGCCGCTGGGCTTTAGGGGAGGGATTATCTGATCCTTTCCACTAGCCGGATCTTCCGGTCCCACCGAAGATTACCTGCCCCCCACCCCACCTCCCCATGGTGGGTTCCCTGGCAGTGGGTCAAGAGCCATACAAAATGCTGTAGACCTCAGAGGGACCAGAAGATCCTGCCTCCACCACTGTAAAACACACTGTGTGGGGCTGAAAAATCTTGACCCAGGACTTTCAATCTGATGATTGCTTAATATTCCAGTCCTGGCCGCTGCACTACAGAGTTGGCAACTCTCTTAGGCAGACTTCCTTCCAGGTGAGGAGCTGAAGTTCCACATTGAGCTAATAAACACCCCCTGGGGTATTAAATCGATGTAGGGTAGCCAGTGTCAACACGATGCAGACCCTGCTGATTCTGCGGGTAGAAGGTTGGGAAACCTGCTATCTGATAATTCCTGCCCATGATGTGGTTATGGTGACAGCAAGGACACACGTATAGGGAAAGAAAGAAGGACATGTTGATGGACTGAGAGGAGGGTTGGTTGGAGCAGAAACATAGGCATAGGCCAGTTGAGCCCATTGGGTTTCTTCTGTGCTGTACAGTCAGTGAAATTCAATGGGTTGTTGGAGTAGCGTATCTTGTGATATGTGCTAAAAGACTGTATGCAAGTTGGGTGAGGGGGTGGGGTGAGGAGGGGAGGATGCGTGCTCTCTTGTCCCCTAGATAAACCTGGGCTCTCTGGCCCATTATAGGCCTTCCAGGAGCCTCGCCCTCCTTGCCTCGAACATGCGCGACCAGCCACAGTTTGTCAATTTCCTACTCTCCAAAACCAGTGAACTGCAGCAGAACGCCAATACAGTGCCCACAGCTCCCTCATGGGGCCCACAGCTAAATTCAATTTGGGCCAAAGGCTTTAACAAGCCAGTGCATGGAGGGGTCACTATTCCAAATGTCGCTCTATTTGGACAATGAGTCAAATATCTCCATCATTATTCTTAAAGAAAATGGCAAAAGCTTGTCAAAAGTAATTTTTCCACAAGCTGCAATCAGAGCCAATAACTTTAAATAAAATATGTCTTCTTAAATTGCATATTCACCACCAGAAACAGTAATGTTTATCCTGCACAATAGTGCGTGAATATAAGATCCATTTATTTTCTTCAGTTAAAAAAATCTGTTTGAAAGCATTTAAGTGAAAATTGTACAAATAAAATACCACATGGTACTCATAAGGATCAGATTTCAACATCTCAGGGACTCAAATGTGAGTGACATTCTCATATTCTTCCTTACTAATGGGTTGTACTATCAAGTCCGCTTGTTGTTTAACCATAGGACTAAGGTTACCAATATTAACTGAAAACATTTGAGGGACTCCTTAGAAAAACATCAAACTAAGTGTAATGTAATATAGACTTTCTATTTATACAGGCCTGAGGAAATGTGCCAATATCAGCTCCATTTCAGATCACAATTTCCAAACTGAAGTGAATGGGTTTGATTGAATTTAACTCAATTCAGCTGCTTTGTCTCTACTCTGAACTTTCTCCCTTTACCCCGACACTTGTTATATTTCTGCCATCTTCATGCCTGACTGCAGTCACCCAGCTCTCCTAAATCTTTTATCTATTGTTCCTTGTCCCGTTTGCCTAACTGTAAATTACCTCATGTCATTTAAAGCCACCAAACTAAGTTACTGGTCGTGATGGACATATGTACAGTAATTTTAACTGTTTGACGCTTTATTGAAATAATGCAGGAATTATGATGAATAATGTGATGATAGGCTGTATTGCTGTTGCAGTTTCTTTTGCTATTAAGCTCATTAGACAAAGAAGGAAGTTGTATCTTTGGTCATGTTCTTCAAGTCATTAGGTGGAGTTTTCCCTTCCAGTAGTAAGGGCAGGAAAGGGGAATCTTTCCTGCCACAGAGGCTGCTGGGAATTCGCGCCAAGTCATGCGATGTCGGCCTCAGTAATTATGCAGTCCGGAGTTTCCTCATTGTTTCACCCAGCGTAGCAGGCTGGATGATGTGCTCCCTGTCATCATATTCTGCTGTCACATTTAAAGTGTACCTGGACGTCAACATACATAACAGTGAGGGAGGAGATGGCCTGAAGAGAATAGGGAGCTCCAGCACCCAAATTCAGTGACTGAGTATCATGCTTGACAAAGTGGAGGCCAAGAGGGATGTCTTCAGTGCGCAAGATGGAAGGAGGAGGATGCCCAAGAAGGCAAGGAGCAAGTCTCCAGGGCAGTCAGTGCCCAAGGTGTATACCAGAGGACTGCTCTGCAGTGCAAGAAGTGGATGACTGACTTAATCCACATTGCCAGAGTTAGTGAACTCGAAACTGTTCGCACTCGCCTCTCTAAATGGTACATGGGCATCAGTAACAATGTGACAAAGTGATGCCTCATAGCCTGACTGCAATCTATCCAGCCTGCAGATGGAGAGGCCAGAGTGGACCGTGAGATGGAGGAGTCCGTCCGTCTGCTGGCTGGTGAAGTAATGCTGACCTGTATGTGCATGGAGGTTTCCATGGTGACTGTGGCAGACTCCATGGAGAATGTATTCCAGTAGATTCTGCCAGATATATCCAGAGACCTGTACTCCAGTGCTGTAGCTATGTGTGAACATTGTGGTCACTATGTGAGGAGCCATTTAGTTTTGACAAAGGGTCATCTGGACTTTTCTCATCCTTACAGATACTGCCAGACCTGCTGAGATTTTCCAGCATTTTCTCTTTTGGTTTTCGCCTAAATGCTACTGTCTACAGTATATACAGTGGCAGTAATTCAACTGGTCACGGCGAGTGTGAGATTGTGACATTGTTTCATCATCATCAGTCCCTTATTCATCTTACCCTTCACATTCCTGCCTGGCCAGGTGGCAATTCTAGGAAAGGCACAAAGGTAAGGTTGGGATGAAGTCAAGTAAGAGGCTTATATGGAACAACTTGTAAGTCAGAAGAAATTATCATCTAGGAAGTGGAATTTTCGAAGGACAATTAGCTAGGAATATAACATCAATGATTTCAGCCCCAGTACCGATTAAAGCCTATTTCAAGCCTGGGACAAGACGAAAGAAAGTAAGAAGTCTCACAGCATCAGGTTAGAGACCAACCAGTTTATTTGATAGTAATCCCACAAGCTTTCGGAAACAGTGTTCCTTCATCAGGTGTGTGGGAGCTTCTGATCAGAGAAAGACATATAAAGACACACACAGTTTACAGAATACTGATTAGAATGCTAGTCTTTGCAGCTAACCTTCTATTCAAGTTTGAAAGATGCAGACAATGTGAATGGAGATAGCATTAAGCCCAGGTTAAAGAGATGTGTATTGTCTCCAGACAGCACAGTAAGTGAGATTTTACAAACCCAGGCAAGTCATGGGGGTTACAGATAGTGCGACATGAACCCAAGATCCCGTCCTCGTGTGTGGAACTTGGCTATCAGTCTCTGCTCAGTGACTCTTCGCTGTCGTGTGTCGTGAAGGCCGCCTTGGAGAATACTTACCCGAAGATCAGAGACCGAATGCCCGTGACCGCTGAAGTGTTCGCCAACAGGGAGGGAACAGTCTTGCCTGGTGATTGTCAAACGATGTTCATTCATCCGTTATTGTAGTGTCTGCATGGTCTCCCCAATGCATCATGCTTCAGGACATCCTTTCCTGCAGCCACCCTTGCCAGGTGTGTTTCACTCCTGCATGGTTTACAATAGCTCCCCACTTGTGGAGCTTGACCCCGCTGGAGTGAAGGGGGTCCATCAAAGCCTGCTAGAGGGTCAGGGGTAAGGGGGTGCCCCTGGGCATTGCCAGCTTGGCAGTGCCAGCCTGACCCCTGGCACTACCCAAGGGTCAAAGTGACAATGCCCAGGGTGCACCATGATACTGCCCAGTGGACATCGGACAGTGCCAATCGGCCGGGGCCTCTGGGGGGAGATCAGTTCGGGAAAGGGTTCTATCTGCCACTTTGCAGAGAGATTAGTGACAGAGGGAGGGAAGCCACCAGTTGGGGCTGGCCATTGGCACGGGAGGTGTCTGGGCTGTTGGTGAGATGGGGGGGTGGTGGGATGGAATCAGGAAATCAGGACTGGTGGTGGGAGTTTGAATCGGCCTGGAAGGAGTGGTCAAGGCTGGGCTGGACACGTCCAGCAATCAGATCATGGGGAGGTCAGTGAGGCAGCGATATAGGCGTTGTTGTGCTGGCCAGAGATCAAGCTGGCCAGCGATCTGGAGGCCGGTAGTGCGGGGCTACTGCATATGCGCTGATCTCGGCACTATACTGCTGGCCTCTCCAGCAGGAATAAGCCCTGCCCCCTGATTTTTTTGTGGGAATATCTCTTGAGGCACTCTGCAGTGCAAAAAGTGTAGCAGATTATTTTGAAAATCCTGCTTTAAAAAAAGTGGGTTTACTCCAGTTTTTAGCAAATTCAACACTTAGAATTTTTTTTTAGGAGAATTGCCTCCTTGGCCTCCCATCTGCACAGTCCACTTACCAAACTGATTTGCATGGGACTCCCAGAAGCAACCTGTCAATTGGTTGCCTCCAGGAAGATTATGCAACTGGGTGGGATTTGGAAACCACCGGGATCAGGACCTAATGTTAGGGTCTTGACACTTGCCGGAAAATTCAGCCCTCTACATTCAAATTCTACCATTGTAAATTGTGAAACTGAATTCAATAAATGGGACAATTTATGAACATAAGAGAAGATTTCCCTTCTTCAGCCCAGGCTATTGGGCATTGCAAAGAGTATCATCTCCTCAGGATTTGTCCCTGAAGAGTTTAAAACTGTTCAAGCCTTGCAAACAATATTGGCTCGTCTCCAACCTCCCTTTTCTCTCCAAAGTCCTTGACTTTTTTTCAGTTGGAATCTCTCCAATCAAGCTTTGTCCTTGCCATAGAACTGAAATATCCTAATGGATTGCAGTAGGTCAAGGAGAATAGCCGTGACCACCTTCGTACCAGATCTAGGAGTGGACAATAAATGATGTATTTACATGCTGAAAAAAAAGCAAAGTGCAGGGAAATTAACATTCCTGTGCTTTGCAGATTCAAGTCTATCTCTTATTTATCATTAGGTCGTTTGTACTTTGTATTTTAACATCACAGTTGAACTTAACGACATGTTGAGGTATATTTAAAATATATATTAGAAGACAATTAAGGGAAGTTCATGTGCCATTGCTTGCACATTGATGCATGTAGATGACCTTCATAGGAGACTTCCCAAAACCTTGGAGGAAGCCAGTATTCATATATCTCTGTTAGGTGATGTTAGAATATACTAATGGTTCCTGGCAGTAGGATTCATTTTCAGTTCTCATAGTTGGTAAATTTCCCCCAAATGTTCCGAAGTAAAATGCAGAATTTTATGCACTGCTGTTAAAGAAGCTCGGGTGTCAGCTTTTATTTGGATCTAGAGCTGTTTCATGCATGTCCTATTACTCAGTGTCCAGTAATGCTATTATTGAGCATTTAATTTCCCCAACCACAGAAATATAAGCTCAAAGCCAAACCTTGACAGACATTTTAAATTGTTTCTCCTCATGAAGTATTATTTTCTATTTCATGAGTGGGCCAAGACACTCAACACTTGTTCAATATTAAAGCAATAAACCTCCTAGATAATGATGAATAAATTATTTGCTGAAAACTCTCATCTTGTTCTAATCCCTGTAACCATGTACTCAGTTTCATGACATGAAGTCTTATTAAAAGACTCAGGTCTGAAGATATACACTAGAGTCCCAGTTTCAAAGCCAAAGAGGACCTCCAAGCAAATTATAAAGAGAGCCTGAGATATCTAATTACCATAGCAATTGGCCAAGCGATTATACTCAGAAGTGTATAATAGTAGAAAGTTTTGTTGAAGATATTTTAGAAAGCTTCCATTTATTTTTTAAATTTCAAATGGTTCTGAAATTGAATTGCACAATTTGCAAAACGTGTGATGATCAATTCTGGTAAAGAGTTTCATCACAGGATTTTGTCATGAAACAGTCGGCAATATTTTTGAAACTGCTCAGTAATTGATGATTCACAAAAGGAAATTGTGTTTCAATGTGGTGATTGAGGATTTTGTTTTGCTAATAATGTTTTCTCTTTTCACCAGTCTGTTTTAGGAGTACAGTGTGTTGTACAGAAGCAACTCAAAGCCTTTGTTACAGTCGAGCACTTTGGCCGGATTTATGGAGGAAGTGGAGCTGGGTGTCAGCCAAAAGCACAGCTGAAGAAGTTTGCGACAGGTGGTTCAATCCTGGGCAAAGGGGTGAAATTTGCCGTGAGAGATGGCAGAGTGAGCACTGATATCATTAGTGTTGCCACTGAGGATGGCAGGAGAGTAGCTGCAGTGTTAAATAATGCCTACTATCTGGAAAATTTCCACTTCACCATTGACGGTGTGGACACACATTATTTCGTTAAACTGGGGTCAGCAGAAAGAGATCTCACCATTTTGGGCCTTAGTGGTGGAAGGCGAACCTTGGAAAATGGAGTTAACGTTACTGTGTCTCAAATTAATACTGTTCTGAATGGAAGGACTAGAAGATACACTGATATTAAACTTCAATACGGTTTGCTATGTTTAAATACACGATATGGGACAACCATGGATGAAGAGAAGACTCATGTCTTGGAGTTGGCCAGGCAGCGAGCTGTAGCGCAGGCCTGGACTCGGGAGCAGCAAAGGTTGCAAGATGGAGAAGAAGGCATTCGCTCATGGACAGAGGGAGAGAAACAGCAGCTTCTGATCAATGGCAGGGTGCAAGGCTATGACGGCTATTTTATAAAAACTGTTGAGCAATATCCCGAATTGTCAGACAGTGTAAATAATATCCATTTCATGAGACAGAGTGAAATGGGCAAGAGGTAACAGTAAAGGACCATGTGCCAACCACTTTGCCAAAGACAGCTGCTTATGTGGCCATTTTTCAGGCTGTGTTGTTACAATTATTTTTAAAACCGTTGCACTGTAATTCCTGCAACGTGCTGAGTTTTTTCTTTTCGTTTTGTCTTCACACGTTTTGCATTGAGCAGAAGGTATTTTGCAGTAGTGTGATCACGGTGAATTTTTGCTATTTTTTAACAATATGAGAACTGTGAGCTATTGGTTTACGGTCAGTTTCAAGGTCAGAACCAGGAGTGCAAGGCACATTACGATTAATGAAATGTGATCTCCCAGTGTCCACTTAAAAATGCAAAGGATTTTCAGAGACCTCTTTTGTTGATTCTTTCAGACTCCTTATGAGATGTATTTCAATGCAGCAAAGGACTACATCTGCATTTTATAATCAGCGCTGCAAGTAACAACTCGCGCGAGAACTTTCCTACGGTTCTGATTTGAATTTGAGAGAAATCTCAAACCTTCTGTTTCTAACACTGTATTCCGATTGTGTAAATAAGCAAGGCTGTAAATAAATGCAAATGTAGATAACTTCTAGAACTACAGCAGTGTCCCTGTGTAGTCTTCAGTGGAAATAAAAAAGGTTATTTTGTGTTTTGAATTTCTTTTACTTGATTTCAGTCAGAAATTGCGAGCCTGAAAATGTTTTGGTTTGAATTTTTTTTCAAATGGTGTGTCTGTTGTTCTTGATTCTGCTTCTCTCTGATCATTGTTTACAGTTTATTTTAATTTTTTTAAGTTTGACTTTTTATTAAAAGATTTAAAAATCCATATTTCTTTTCTTTATTCATGTATTATTTGACTCAGTTTTTTGGTTTTAATCACAATGGGATTGGATGGTGCAGAATGAAAGGTCCCAACTCTCACTTAACCAATTTAGATTTTTTTTAAAGTTTATTTATTGGTGTCACTTATATTAGCATTGCAATGAAGTTGCTGTGAAAATCCCCTGGCGCCTGTTCAGGTACGTTGAGGGAGAATTTAGCATGGCCAATGCACCTAACCAGCTAAAACTGGAGCACCTGGAGGAAATCCACACAGACACAGGGAGAACATGCAAACTCTGCACAGACAAGCCGGGAATTGTACTTCAGTCCCTGGCATTCGGAGGCAGCAGTACTAACCACTGTGCCATCCATAAATGGATCGAGATCATCCAGGATTTGAACTCGGGACTTCTCGCACTCTAACACTACTATTCTAAGTGAGGATCGTAGCTGTAGACCAATGAGCCAAACACCATCCACATTCCATCCAATGTAATCGGCAGCACAAGAATCAGGTATGGAAAAGAGCAAATGCCTCTATCTAACTGAATCTGTTGAAGTGTCCATCTAACACATTCTTGGCTGCTAATAGTATTATTTTCATTTTACTTGGGTTTTAAGGAAGTGTTTAATCTTCACTGGTCCAGTATGTGTTAATGGATTGGACAATGTTAGCGCGTGTGTGTTTCTATCCAGATGTGCATCGCAATATTAATATCTTATTATTGTGCCCCAATGCATTTTGACCTTAGGTGTGGTTTCATGTCTTTTGCTTTGTTACAGTGCAATTGAAACATCACAGTCCTCCATTTCTTATGATCTTAATGTTTAAAATATGGTGACTTTGGGTATATTTTTCTGCATTTTGTATCATATACTGTGACCATTTTTCGACCACATGGATAACCTAGCACATATGATGTTGGAGACATCCAGAGAAAGCCAAAATGGATCATCCACTCGCCCTTCTGGCTGAAGATTATTGAAAATGCTTCAGCCTTGTCTTTTGCACTGTGATGGACACATTAAGGATAGGGATATTTTTGGAGCCTCCTCCAGTGAGTTGTTTAATTATTCACCACCATTCAGGATTGGACATGGAAGAACTGTCAAGGTCAGATTTGATCTGTTGATTGTGGAATTGCTTATCTCTGTCTATTACTTATCTGGATTACTAGTCCAGTGTCAATACTACTGCAGCACACTGTTGCCCAGTTTTCACATCACCTTTGTGGAATGTTGCTAAGCATCTGCTCATGGTGCCTTTCCAAAACCTAAAGGACAAAGGATTTACCTTGTGAAAAATCATGGATGTAAGTATGTAAACATACACTCCAGGGCACAGTATTTTGGTGAACCAGTACAGTATAAGGCCATGTTGATGAAGTTATTAAAGATAATTAATATTCTGAGAGCAGTTTAAAGCGCAGCTTTCAACTTTTTGTTGAGATTAACATTAAGTGCTTACAATAGGCCAATATGTTTCTGCGAGAATGGATTCTCCCTCAGTGAAACCATTATGTAGAGGTCAGACTTGTATTATTGTTCCAATCAGTAGGAAGTGGCAGAATCGCCCTTTACACATCTTTGTTCACTGCAACATGTGCTTTTTTTTTGCTTGAGTTTGCTTGCCAATTCAGTGAGTGTTTAAGCGTCATGGTTAAACACCCAATATACAAAAATAAAAAGAATGGTACAACATTAACAACTTGTACCCAAGGGATTCACACACACACTCTCACACACAGGAGAAAGTTACAAGGAGTGAGAGAAATCAGAGGAAAGTAGAGAGGGGATAGAAACAAAAGGCAGTAAGGAGAGAAGTGGAAGGCAGAGAAACCAAAGACAAAAATCAAAAAGGGCCACAGTACAGAGATTGTGAAGAACTCAGTGAATGGATCCAGTAAGACTAAGAGAAATAAAACACAGGGAGTGTACAAAACATGACAGGTCAGATGGTCTGAGGTGTGTTTGCTTTAACGCAAGGAGTATGACAGGAAAGGCAAATGAACTTAAAGATTGGATTCTTATATGGAACTATGATGTTGTGGCAATTACAGAGTCTTGGATGAAAGAAGGGCAGGCTTGGTAGCTTAGAATTCCAGGATTTAGATGCTTCAGGTGAGCTAGGGCGACAAAAGAGGTGGGAATGTTGATTTACTGACAAAAGTCAAAAAGGGCTACAGTAGTTGTACAGAAACTGTGGAGAACTCAGTGAATGGATCCGAATGGATCCAATAAGGCTGAAAGAAATAAAACATAGGGAGAGTGTACAAAACATGAAAGTATAGATGGTCTGAGGTGTGTTTGCTTTAATGCAAGGAGCATGACAGGTAAGGCGGATGAACTTAAAGCTTGGATTACCACATGAAATTATGATGTTGTAGCAATTATGGAGACATGGTTGAAAGAGGGTAAAGCTGGCAGTTTAGCATTCCAGGATTTAGATGCTTCAGTTGAGATAGAGAGGGTGACAAAAGAGGTGGGTGTGTTGCTTTACTGATCAGGAGAATGTCACATCTATACAGAGGGAGGGCACCGTGGTGGGATCATGCAGTGAAGCCATATGGATGGAACTCAGGAATAGGAGCAGTGCAATCACACTGTTGAGGTTGTACTACAGACTTACCAACAGCCCGTGTGAAATAGAGGAACTGGTATGTCAGCAGATTTTGGGAAGATGTAAAAACAACAGGGTTGTTTTGATGTGTGATTTTAACTTCTCCGAGATAGACTGGGATTCCTTTAGTGCCAGGGTCTTGGACAGGGCAGAGTTTGTTTATTGTGTCTAAGAGGGCTTCTTGAGGCAATATGTGGATAGTCCAACTTGAGAAGGGGCTATCTTAGTCCTGGTTCTGGGAAATGAGTCCAGACAGGTGATTGATGTCTCAGTGGGGGATCATTTTGGGAACAGTGATCACAATTCTATAAATTTCAAGATACTTGTAGAAAAGGGTAGAAGAAGTCCCAGGGTGTAAGTACTAAACTGGGGGAAGGCTTACTGTGCCAATATAAGGCAGAAGCTAGGGAATGTAGACTGGAGGTGGCTGTTTGAGGGTAAATCCACATCTGACATGGGAATCTTTTAAAAGATTGTTAACAATTTAGGACAAGTATGTGCAGGCTAGGCTGATTGGCCATGCTAAATTGATCTTCCTGTCAGAGGGGTTAGCACTGTAAATATGTGGGGTTATAGGAATAGGGCCTGGATGGGATTGTGGTCAGTGCAGACTTGATGGGCCAAATGGCCTCTTTCTGCCCTGTAGGGATTCTATGATTCTACAATTCTTTGTCCCCGGAAAAATGAAGAATAAAAATGGCAAGATTAGGGAACCCGAGATGACGAGAGATTGTGAGCATAGTGAAAAAGAAGAAGGAGGCACACATACATTTCAGAAAATTGAAAACAGAGAAGGCTGTTGAGGAATACAAAGATAGCAGGAAAGAACTTGAACAGGGGATGAAGGAGGGCAAAAAGGGCTACAAAATGTCCTTTGCAGGCAGGATTAAGGAGAATCCCAAGACTTTTTATGCATACATAAGGAGAAAGAGGATAGCTACGGAAAGTGTCGGTCCACTCGAGGACAGTGCAGGGAATTTGTGTGTTGTGCTAGATGGGATGGGTGAGGCCCTTAATGAGTATTTTGTGTCAGTATTCACAAAAGAGGTGGATGGTGAGTGTAGAAAGGAGGATGTTGACATTCTAAGAATGTTGAGATAAAAAAGGAAGAGGTATTGGTGGTTTTGAAAAACATTAAGGTGGACAAGTGCTCAGGGCCAGATAGGGTCTGTCCTAGAATACTGAGAGAGGTGAGGGAAGAAATTGCTGAGGCCTTGGCCAAAGTCTTTGTATCCTCTTTAGTCATGGGCGAGGTACCAGGAGATTGGAGAGTAGCTAACATTGTTCCTCTGTTCAAGAAGGACAGGAGAATCAATCCAGGAAATTACAGGCCTGTGAGCCTTACATCAGTGGTTAATTATCAGAGAAGATTCTCAGGGACAGGATGTACTCACGTCTGGAAAAGAATAGGCTTATTAACAATGGGCAGCATAGTTTTGGGAAGGGAAGGTTGTGTCTCACAAACTTGATTGAGTTCTTTGAGGCAGTGATAAGAAAAAATGACAAGGGCAGAGCAGTGGATGTTGTTCCGTGGACTTTAGTAAAGCTTTCGATAAGGTTCCTTATGACAGGCTGACACAGAAGGTGACTTCATATGGGATCTGAGGTGAGCTGGTAAGATGGATTCAAAACTGGCTTGGGCATAGAAAGCAGAGTGTAGCAGTGGAAGGGTATTTTTCTAACTAGAGATCTGTGACAAGTTGTTTTCCACAGGCCTCTATTGTTTGCAATTTCTTTATGTGATTTGGAGGAAAATGTATTAGTAAATTTGCAGATGATACAAAAAGTTGGGAATAGTGGACAGTGAGGAGGATTATCAGAGAGTACAGCAGGATATAACTCAGCTGGAGAAGTGGGCTGAAAGATGGCAGATGGAACTTAACTCTTACAAATGTGAGGTGATGCGATTTGGAAGGTCTACTGCAGGAGGAAAGTATACAGTAAATAGTAGAGCCCTTAGAAATATTAGCATACAGAGGGATCGAGTCATGTTGATCCACACTTCCCTGAAGGTGGCAACTCAGGTGAACAAGATGGTCAAGAAAGTGTATGGCATGCTGGCTTTGATTGGTCAGGGCATTGAGTATAGGAATTGGAAAATCATGTTGCAGCTGTATAAGACTTAAATAGGCCAGAGTATTTGGAGTATTGTATACAATTCTGGTTATCATGCTACCAAAAAGATGTTGATGCATTGGAAAGGGTGCAGAGGAGATTTATCAGGATGTTGCCTAGTTTGAAGGATATGAACTATGAAGAAAGATTGAATAAACTTGGATTGTTTTCATAGAAGCCTCGGAGGACAAGGAGCGACCTAATAGCGATTTATAATATTATGACAGGCTTGGATAGCATGGACAGTCAGAGTCTTTTTTTCCAGGGTTGAAGAGTCAATTATTCAAGGGCATAGGTTGAGAGTGAGAAGAGGAAAATTTAAAAGAACTGTAAGGGGCGAGTTTTTCACACAGAGGCTGGTGAATGCCTGGAAGGCGCTACCGGAGGAGATAGTGGAAACAGATTCTACAACAATGTTCAAAAGGCATCCGGATAGATACATGAGTAGGCAAGGAATAGCAGGATATGGATCACGTAGAGGCAGGAAAAAATGAGATTTGAGAGGCACCTATGTTGGCATAGTCGTGGTGGGTCGAAGGGCCTGTTCCTGTGCTGCATTGTTCTTTGAGAGTAGGTTCAATTGTTCAAGACTCTCCAAAAGAAAGTCAGTAATATACCATTCTTGTATATTGATGCTGAGTTCAATTATCTTTCCAGAATCAATTTTGAGATGATTTAAAAACTGGACAGGTGATCTTTGTCTTTTCCTCTGAACTCAGTGGCTGTTAGTTGAAGATGCTGCCTTAAGCGTTTGGCTGATTAAATACAGTAAGAAGTCTCACAGCACCAGGTTAAAGTCCATCAGGTTTATTTGGCAGCACAAGCTTTCAGAGTCTTGTTCCTTCATCAGGTGAGCTTGTCCTGCCAAATAAACCTGTTGGACTTTAACCTGGCGTTGTGAGAATTCTTACTGTGCTTACCCCAATCCAACACCTGCATCTGAACATCATGATCAAATACAGGCAGGGCACACGCATTGCAGGATGGCTGTGTAGGGAGAGGGATTGCAAATTCTGTTCTCACTATTACCTACTCAAGTTCTTTCTGCTTCTGTCTGACTGACCCTGGAAAAGTAGTTCCTTTAAATACAAAGGATTAGCTTCCTCATCACAAACCACATTCACAAACTGGCCAGTTACCAGATGAAGTCACAGTAAGATGAAAATCCTCATTCCTGGTTCATTGTTGTGGTTAGAGTACACGGCTGAAGGAGTCCCATTCTCAGCTGGGGCCCGTTGTACAAAGTGATTACATCCTGCAGATTGGTCCACACACACCTGAATGCACTATTTATGTTTGTATTATTGACTAGTTCAGTAGATGGGGGATGGGGAAGGGGTAGTTACTTCCAGACAATATATCTCCCTTCTGGTAACTTTGTAATTTGCAAGGTGAAGCTATGCAAGTGTTTGGCTATCTTAAAAGCTGCAGTTTAAGTGACTAAAAATGGCCGGTCTTTTAAAATTTATTCTGCAGTTTTAGCCCAGCCAATAAATTAAGTCATTTTCACTATACGTGGTTTTAAACATCATACTTGGGCTTTCTAAAACAATATATACACCATCTCATAAAGCCACAAGGTGTAATTTCAATGTGTATATCATTTGCACCCCACTTATTTAAGAAGATAACTGCATTTTGTTTATTGCTGAGTTGTTTATAGGGTCAGAAATCTATGGTTAAAACAATAATTACAAACTGAGAATAAATCAGGCAGCTTGTGTGTATCAACCAATCCCTTAGATTGGGTTCCATTCACAAGCATTAACTTAACATTCTGTATAAAAGAGTGAAGTGATTTTACAATATATGTAGGAAATGTTCATTGTCAGCAAGGTCGAGTCAGAATGAATGGTTCTGTTGAGGTAACAGAACAAAAATCGAAAGGTTCAAAGTGATTTTGCCGAGATTTGACATGCATCCTTACAATGTCAAAGGACTGTATTGTGAGAATTAAAGCTTGATTTAATGGCTTACAAAACTAACTGCTTGGCTTTTAATAAACAAATATAATACAGCATAAAATCCTGCCAGGGAAAATGGAAATGGATTGTTCAAACCTTCTGCTGACATTGGTAACGATTGTAACGGATCATCTGTTTTAGTTCCCAGCCAGGGAATAGTGGATGGCTGGAAAGATTGAACTAAATTTAGACGTGCACAGAATATAACAGTTAGACATGAGTCTTGTATAATATATAACTCATTTTGACAAATTATAATATATAAGGCAAGGTACAAGGAGTTAAAATGTAAATCAATAAATGTTTTTTAAAAAATTACTAACCCACTTCATGTTACCTTCAAAGCTAGAAATGAACCATTTGTTAAAAATTGTCCCAAGTTTCAATGTATATTAGTAATGCAATGCTGATGATAGTCATTTCTGCAGGATTGCTGAAAGAACTGATACCACTGGATATCTATACAGAGACAAGGGTAAATGTTTGTTAAATGAGCATACAATGAAGGGCAGGATGGCAATACTGGAAGAAAGGTTATTGTAAACACACCCTCAGGTAGTTGTGTGCTGCTGTATCAGCAACCTGTTTTTATCCTATGGCCTCATAGTGGATAGCTGAACTAAACTGAATTTATGATTTTTTTTATGCAGTTCATTCATCTTCATTGGAAATTTGTGTGTGCTCTTGGAGACGAGTGACACTTTTCCCCTGTCTCTGGTGGATTCTCATCAAAATCCCAGAGGAATGCAATTGCTTCCTAACACAATATATATACCATCTGGTGCACTTTTTGCTTGTAGTGGAGAGGAAAAAGGCTGATTTTTTAGCTGAGGAATTAATTGATTAGGGAACACATAATCCCTTGCTAGCAAGGATGATTATCTTCCAAGTGTCTAAGGATGGCTGATGAGCTGATTCTGGATCCACAAGCTTTATGGCATGCAAACCGTTTGCTGTCTTGTGGAATGTCTGGTTGTGTATTTTCAATTCAGCCTATGGCATATGCTATTTGTCACTCTTGATCTATCTTCCTCTTCCTTTTGTCATTGTTGGGTCTCAAAATGCTGGCTGTGCCACCACCTGGTTCAGTCCATGGTGATGGTCTCCCGTAGTTACATTTCTTCATGTTGGCTTTCAGCACATTCTTGCAGTGCTTCTTCTGTCCTCTTCAGGTGCATCTGGCCTGACTGAACTGGGAGAAGACCTGCTTTGGGAACCTGATATCTGACATCCAAACTATACGGCCAACCCAACAAAGCCAATTGTGGGTTATTATAACCTCGATGCTTGTGAGAGGAAACTAATGTTGTGCCTGTCCTCCCAATGAATATGTAAGATCTTCCACAAGCAGCATTAATGAGTTGAACTTTGAAGTGCCTCCTGTATGTTGTCATTTTTCAGCCCCATACAGCAAGTTGCAGATCATGACCACATGGTAGACAATGAGTTTAGATGTTGTGATCTGCAAACACACACTCCCTCAGGTCGCCAAAAGCTGCACCAGTAGATTTCAGGTGATACTGAGTCAATGTCAGCCTTCTGTGAGAAATAACTTCCATGGCACTGGAAATGTTCCACATTTTCAGGCACTTCTCATGAATCCAAATCAATGGCATTAGGGCTATGTATACTTGGAGTTTGCTGATGGAGAACTTTGGTTTTCTGAATGTTGAGTATAAGTCCCATCTTGTTTGCCTCAGTAAATAGGTTGAAGATTCCCTCAAGAGCTTTTTCTGACACAGCACTTACTGTGGTATTATCAGCGTATTGAAGCTCAATGACTGAGGTCAGGGTGGTCTTCCTTTTTGACTGCAGTCGGCTGAGATTAAATACTTTGCCATCCATTTGATAAGTAAGTTGCATTCCCACAGGTAGCTTGTCTCTAATCAGATGAAGCACAACAACAGGAAATACCTTGGCCTTTACTTGTTGGTAAGCCAGTTTGCATTTCCAATATCAAACAGCTAAGGGACGGCGTGGTGGCACAGTGGTTAGTACTGCTGCCTCACAGTGCTAGGGATCCAGGTTCAATCCCTGCCTTGGGTGATTGGCTGAGTGGAGTTTGCACATTGTCCCTATGTCTGTGTGGGTTTCCACTGGGTGCTCTAGTCTCCTCCTACAGTCCAAAGATGTACAGGTTAGGTTGATTGGCTATGCTAAATTGCCCCTTAAGTGTCAGAGGGGATTAGCAGGATAAATACGTGAGGTTCCAGTATTAGGTCCTGGGTGGGATTGTTATTGGTGCAGGTTTGATGGGCTGAATGACCTGCTTTTGTATGTAGGGATTCTATGAATTACAATAAACAATAACGTTCCATTAGCTTTCCTCATTACTTGCTGGACCTGAATGCTTTTGTTATTAAATGCCGTGACACTAAGATTCCTTCACATCTCAGACCTCTGCAATCTCTCACCATTTAGATAATCCAGAAATTATTTCCTTTGAGGTTCTGCTTTATAATTTAACACCTAACTCCTCATACTCTCTATGCAAGACCTCTTTCATGGCCTTACCTATATCATTGCTACATAGACCATGACCACTGGATCATATGCAAATATGATGCCTGTTGCATGACAACATCGCAATCTTAACTCATGCGACAACAAGGCAATCTTAACTCATGCTCTTGACTTCAGAGAACATTTATCACTCTGACTACCACTTTCCTCTTCACTCCCGCTACTTGAATGGCATCCTTCACCATGGTGCCATGGTCAGTCTGCCCGTCCACCTTGCAGTCCTTCTCCTCATCCACGCAGGTAGCAAATACCCTGTACCTGTTAGTCAAAGTCAGGGGCTGAAACGCATCCATCACTGCATGCTTGTTCCCTTTACCCGCCTGACTCACAGTCACATCCTCCTGTCCCTGATCAGCAATTAAATCTAAGTTTCTGCCTCACCTAAGGAGAGTGACTGTCTCCTGGAACAATGTATCTTCTCCCTCCCTGACACCCTACAATGTCCATAACTCAGATTCCTGCTCAGCAACGCTAAACTGAAGTTGCCAAAGCTGCAGACACTTTTGGGGGGGGACACGGTGGCACAGTCATTAGCACTGCTGCCTCACAGTGCCAGGGACATGGGTTCAATTCCGGCTTCAGGTAACAGTCTGTGTAGAGTTTGCACATTCTCTCCGTTTCTGGGTGGGTTTCCTTTGGATGCTCCGGTTTCCTCCCACAGCCCAAAGATGCGTGGGTTAGGTTGTTTGACCATGATAAATTAACCCTTAATGTCAGGGGGTTTAGCAGGATAAATATGTGGGGTTATGAGGATAGGACAGGACCTGGTTGGGATTATTGTCAGTGCAGACTTGATGAGCTAAATGACCTCCCCCTGCACTGTAGATTCTATGATTCTATACGCTTATCTGGGATTGTACTGCATCTCGCAGAATCCCACATGCTTCAGGAATGACATGTCACCACCGGAACATTTCTATCCAACTTTATTTATTCAGCTAATTCGTTAATTAATAAATTATTGTAGATAAGTTATTAGAAAGTTGTATCCATCTAGCTTGGAGTCAAGGGAAGAAATTCACCAACCACTGGAGGCTGAAAAAGGAGCACTCCTTTCCCTCTTTGCACCAAATTTCCACATCCTCACTCAATCTGCCTCAGGTACAGTCTGGTGTCCATGCATGTCTCATCTTTTACAGACTCTCTGATGATTCACTAACTCAGCTTTCTGTTCCAGCAATTAACAACATTGAGGGCACCTATTTTCAGATGATTGACAGATAACTGTCACTTCAGGCTGTTTGTTTAATTATTCCATTAATGCTGTGAAAGTAACAGCCTAAAGTTAAGAAAAGCTTACCAGAAATTCCAAACGCAACCAAATTCTCACTCCATCTGCCTGTCACCTGAGGCATAGTCTGGTGTCCACACACTCTCATTAGGATGGAAAACTTCCTTGCATGAAAAATATTTACAAACAAGTTGGGTTTTTATGTCAATCAATAGTAGTTTCGTGGGTCACCATTTCTAAGACAAGTTTTCAATTCCAGACTTTAGTACTTGAATTTGAATTCCAGCTGCCATGGTAGATTTGAACCCATATCCCTGGAGCATTAGCCTTGGCCTCTAGATTACTCATAGAATCATAGAATGTATGGCATTGAGATGGGCCTTTCGGCCCAAACTGTTCATGCTGACCAAAAAGCCCATCTAAGCTAACCCCATTTGCCTGCATTTGGCCCATATCCCTCTAAATATTTCCTATCCACACATCCAAATACCTTTCAAATGTTGAGAATGTCCCTGCCTCAACTCGTACAGTGGCATTACCTCTACATCACTGTCCCCCACCCACCACAGTTGTCTGATTAGTATAGGCACTGACCTCAAAAGCTGACCACCTCTCCCCCTCCCACCCACATCCTGGGGTTCTCTGATGGTGGAGGGTGCAGACAATGGGAAACCTGTTGATGGCAGTGGAACTGAAAGTTCCACTGCTGGCCAATGTGGGTTACCTCCACGAAACACACCATGTGACGGAGAAGCGGGGAATGGGGGGGGTGGGGGTGAAGTAAGAGCTATACTGAAATGTTCATCCTGACCCAAAGTAAAACTATAAATCACTACCAGCCTCCTCTTACCCATGATCCTCATTGACACTGTCACCACTCATGCTGACTCCCAGCTCCATTGCCTCTCTTTTGAGTATTATCTGATGTCACGTGAAAACCCATTCCAACACTCTTAAACAGGGGGTCTCCCTTGCTTTAAGTTCCTCACTTCAAACTTCAGTATAGATGATGTCAAACCAACAATGGATATAATTTCCACTTTATGTGGAAAGCCTTTATTAACCCACTGTGCAATCATTTACACTTATAGCACCAGTTGCTTTATAAGACACCTGCAGGAGCTCATTCCAGGAAAGTTAGACCACTGACTGAATCCTTCCACACAACTTCCCATGACTGACCAAGTCACACTCCCTTGCTATAACAGCAATATCCATGACAGCTGTGGCTTGATGTCCCTTTTCTTATCCTGGCCTCTGGGCAGTTCAGGAAATGTCTTAAACTGAATCATCTGATGAGTTATCAATCCCACCTTGGTCATTCAAAAACCATCAGCATGTGATCATTTCCTGCTGTGAGGATGGGGTATCTCCAGGCACCTGCCAACAATGTGAGCCATTCTCATATACCTGAGGCGGGGTGGAGAGCCATTCACATATACCTGGGGAGAGTTGTGTGGATGTGTATGTAATCCAATGTCCTCTGTACTCTATGTTCCAAGCTTATAATTGGTTACATTTTAATACAAGTGTAAAGATAAGACAAATTAAAAACAAAGCCTTACAGCATGACATAAATACACAAAATGTCAAAATGCCTTATGCTATAAGCAAAAAGTTCAAGGATTATAATCTCTGTTGAATTAAGTCTTAGCTTCTGGGATTCTACAAATGATTCAGTGTTCCTCAAGCAGAGACAAGATAAAATCAGCCAATATTTCCCTTCATAATTGCTATCCAGTCACGGGAAGCTGTACCTATATGCTTGTCAAATGAGAATACTGTGTAAATGTTGGGAAGCTTTTTCCAGATCTGAATGACCCAGCTGTATTCAATGTTTGGACTTTCACATGGCAAATGCATATGGGGGTGCAACATCAAGTGAGCTTTCAGCTGCCATCCTACTGTATTCCAGGAACAGTCAGAACTTTCAGGACAAATGGGGTGAAGGCATTAAATGTTTTCTCCATAGACCATACAGCATTCTGAAAAACAGGGCAAAAAAGTGAGGACTAAAGCTTCTGCCAAAGTTGCCAATGACAAACAAAGATTGGAACTTATGCCTTTGATTTTTCATCGTCACTTTAGCTTGTTGGCAATCTTAACAAAGGCATCATAAGTCAACTACCTACCAGTTAACTTATTTTTGAATAATGTACTGTATGTGATGAACTGAACATTTTTGTTTTATGAGAGCGACAAAGATTGAACTGAAATTGCTGTTTGGTCCAGTGGGGAACAGTTTTGGCCACAAATTTCAGTGAGAGTGAATTGATTTGTTTCAAATCTGTGTCCTACATAAACTGAAATATCTCCCACTTGCCAACAACTGCAAAGTGGAAATCTCTTTCCAGCGTTATCCCCTCTTGAGCACATTCACTTTGCACAAATGTATTGCTTATTGCTTTTAATTTTAACTATTATAAAGGAATGATTGTTTTCAGCATCACATTCTTAAAACAAGGTCATTTACTACACAAACTGAAGAAAATAGTTTTTTGATAAATCATTTACTTTCTACATAATTGAAAAATAATGCATAATTATTTCCAGACATCTATTTGAAATTAGTTCCAAATGTGGATGTAGTGAATTCTGATCCGGTTCAGATCTTCTGTAGATACGTAGGGATCAGTTCCAGTTGCACCAATATGTAGTTTAAGTGTTTTAATTTTGGAGAAATTTGCTCACACTGCCCCATTACTTTTTGCATGATGCATGACACTGGATCAAAAGCATACGAAATCACTTGTGAAATGAACCATATATTTGAATCTTTCAGAAATTGAATCTTTCACAAGGGCAGCACGCTGGCACAGTGGTTAGCATTGTTACCTCACAGCTCCAAGGACCGAGGTTCGATCCCAGCCACGAGTGACTGTGTGGAATTTGTATGTTCTCCCCTTGTCTGCTTGGGTTTCATCAAGGTGCCCTGGTTTCCTCCTATAATCCAAAGATGTGCATATTAGGTAGATTGACCATGCTAAATTGTTCCCTTAGTGTCCCAACATGTGTAGGTTAGGGGATTAATGTAAATGTATGGATTTACAGGAAGAGGTTGAGGGAGAGGGCCTGGATAAATTATTCTGTCAGAGTCAGTGCAAGCTTGATAGGCCGAATGTCATAGAATCCCAACAGTGCAGAAGGAGACCATTTGGCCCATCAAATCTGCACCAATCATAATCCTACCCAGCCGCGATCCCCAAAGCTCCACATATTTACTCTGTTAGTCCCCCTGACACCAAGTGGCAACTTAGTATGGCCAATCAACCTGACCTGCACATCTTTGGACTGTGGAAGGAAACTGGAGCACCCGGAGGAAACCAACACGGCCAGAGGGCGAATGTGCAAACTCCACACAGACAGTGATCCATGCCGGGACTTGAACCCAGGTCCTTGGCATTATGAGACAGCAGTGCTAACCACCGTGCTGTCCTCTTCTGCACTGCAGGAATTCTATAATCCTATTACAAGTACTTCTTCAGTCCATCCAAAGATGAACTGAGCAAACACTTTGATGAGATGAGGCCAGTGGCAAATCGAAATTGCCTTAATTCACAGTACAATTTTTCTTCATATAATGCAAAATGAATATTGTGCCATTTTAATGGAACTGTCTTCATTGATTTAAACAAAATGCCATTTATCTATCCTCCATCACTTCAAACCTCTTTGCCTTAGCAAAGCCCAGCCACTCTCCCATTAACAAACCCAACTGCAATTCATCCTCATGGTTCAAGAATCCTAACCTCTATCTTTTCATCCTGTGTTGTTCAATGATACAGATTTTCCAATATGTAGATGTGGGAGAACCTTTCAGGATTGTTTAGGGGGAATCTTTCTATTTTATATAACCACGTTTCACTTAAGTGTTTCTTTAAATTTATGAGAGTATACTTTGATTTTTAAAAAAGACCACAATGTTAAAAGTAAACCTTTCTTTTGATTCCTTTCTTTGGAACAATGGCCCAAAAGATCAGAGGCACAGTGAATACATTTGAATTGCAATGGTTGGGGAGGTATGGAGGAGGTCTAGCACTGTGGATCAGAACCAGCAGGATTGGGGGCAAGCACTCTGGAAGGAGCATCAAGACTCTTTCAGAACATTGGTGTTTATCCCTTTGCCGTTGGCTATGCAGGGAAATCAACTTGTCAACATTTAGTGACCTCAGCTTGAGCCTGATCGCATAATTGGCAAGTAATATACACCCATTCTTAATACACTACACTGCAGATGGGGGGGATTCTCCATCCACATTTGTCCCAAAACCGGTGAATCCCGCCTCAGGTCAATAGACCTCTGTATGGTCCATCCCCACCCACTACAACTCCCGTAGTGGGCGGGACAGGAGAATTCTCCCCAACAAGTCTGGAGCAGGCAGTAATTTGGATAGGTAACGTTTGGACACTGCAAGCCCTGTTTCTTTTCTTGCTGTAAGAAGTCTCACGACACCAAGTTAAAGTCCAACCAATTTATTTGATAGTAAACTCAAGCTTTATTCTGGTGTTGTGAGACTTCTTACTGTGTTTACCCCAGTCCAACACCAGCATCTCCACAGCTTTTCTTGCTGCCAAAAGTAAGAAGCTGTGAAAACCTGGCACAGTTCAAGCAAGGCAAGGACCAAAATGACCAAATTCCATCCTAAATGTCACCCATGCCAAGCAATGCTTCCCTCAATCTATCTGAAATATGTGGATTTTTGAGATCATTACTGAGAATTTATGCACCCACCATCATCCCCCTCCCCTCAGCTTCCCACCCCAGGAATCAGACTTGCAGTAATGACATTGCTAGAGGAATTGTGCAACTAGTTACCTCACTCCATTTATTTTACCACTGCTTGGAGAGACGTCACGCAGCCTACCAACATTTTGACACTTTTTGGCCTCTTCTTGCCCCTGCTGGTATTATATCCATGGCAGGACTTACCCACTTCATGTGACAAGGCTGTCAGTCAAAACCTGGCTGCTATATTGAGGCTGGGGGCATTCTTTCCATTCAGGAACCCTGTACCCTTGGAAGCCCTCCCCCATGGTGCTCTTTTTCATCCCTCTTCCCTCCCAGTGGTGATCACCCCAACCCCTACTGCCTTTTGCTGGGGCCAGCCTGACTGATACTGGTGAAACCTCTTCCCTCCTATTCACCTTGTTATTCAGCTCCAGTGCTGAACATAGTTGGAAACTGGATTTATTCCCAGCAGCTGTCACTACTCCTCGTAGTGCTATTGATTGGACAGCAGTTGGTCAGATCACCATCGAATCAGCTGAGGGTTTCCCAGCCACACATAGGGGGCAGCACTACCCTGTAAAATTCCAGTCATGTGTTGCAATTTTGTGCCCGCATTTGCCATGAATGGGCACAAAATATCAGGAGACTTTGGAAATGAAAATCTAACTTGATTCTCCCCTTCCCCTCATCGAAGACATAACAAGACTTCCAACCTCGTGTTTCAATACATTAACATACATGTTGCCAATCAGAGATCAGAATCTCAGGATTCCAGGCTGCCGGCTTTTTCCGTGAGTAAAGATTTTCAGAGTTTTTTTCTGCACAGAGTATTGGATTATCTGGCGAGAAAAGCTGGCTGTGCAGCCTGTGAGCTATACATTGGCTTTCTGCCTTCAGAACATCAGGTTAAAGTCCAACAGGTTTATTTGGTAGCAAAAGCCACTCGCTTTCGGGCCTCTGACCATTCGTCAGGTGAGTGGAGAGTTCTCTGCACTCACCTGACGAAGGATCAGTGCTCCATAAGCTAGTGGCTTTTGCTACCAAATAAACCTGTTGGACTTTAACCTGGTGTTATGAGACTTGTTATTGTGTTTACCCCAGTCCAACGCCAGCATCTCCACATCATTTCTAGCTTCAGCCAGCGCTCTGTGCAAATTCTTCCCATTGTGTCGGACATTCTGAGGAATACATTTTATACTGTCAGCTCATATTCAGCAAACCAGGTTTATTTACAGTTCCCTCATTTCATTCAGATTTTTAACAGTCACTTAGACAGGACTAAAGCTATCGAAGTGAATTTCATGTCTTGGGATGAAAGGATAATATTCTCTATAAATACTCAATGAAATGTTGGAGAAGTGTCATTTGAAGTTTGCTCTGTTTCTGGTCTTGAGAATTTCCAACAAGTGTGCAGGTTATCCAATTTGCCATCAAGCTGAAAGTCTTTTGACACTTTGACACAGCCTCACAGAGCCAGAGACCTGGGTTAAATTCTAGCCTTAGGTGATTGTGTAGAGTTTGCACATTCTCCCCATATCTGCGTGGGTTTCCTCCAGGTGCTCTGGTTTCCTTCCACTGTCCAAAGATGTGCAGGTTAGGTGGATTGGCTATGCTAAATTACCCCTTAGTGTCCCAGGGTGTGTGGGTTAGGAAAGTGTTTGAATTTCTGGTGTGTTAGTTTCATTTTGAAGCTACAGTTTTGGCTATGTTGAACCATAGACCCCTTGGCTGGGGGCAACTACTCAGAGGCCTTTCAAAAGGACACACTGCCTTCACAATATCCAGTGTCAGGCATCTGCCCACCATCCCAGATTTGACAGTGAACCTGCTCCCTGGCTGTTAATCGTCTGCATTGAAAATTGAAATGGGAATGACTAAAGTATGTCACTTACAGACAAGACCCCAAACTCACTTCTGTGTCCAGTCCCTGATCCCTGGTGAAAAATCTAGCTGACTATCTTTACAGACACTTCTTCTAAGTTCTGAGGCTGCAGGCCATCAGCTTCCAGGGACTTCTGAGTCTTTGATCCCACGAAGCTTGCCTAAAACATTTCACTGGTGTTGGTTCTTTTAAGTTCCTCTCTCTCTTTTCCTTCCTGATTTTCTACTATAATGCTTTTCGTGACTTCTACTGTGGATCAAGATACACAATGGGCCCGATTTTACCAAAAAACGTGCACAAAATCGTGGTAAATTTGGGCATCAGGTCTGTAACGCGATCTGCATCCGAAACTGAGCAGATCGCACCTTTACCGACACCCGATTTGGGCGCGGATCAGGTCCGTGCCCCAATCAGATGGCTTGATGATTTAAATGCATTAGCACACATTTAAATCGACTTAATGAACTGTACGTCCAACTCTACCACCAAACCCCACTTTACCAACTTCGGATCCATTCCAGATCCACGCTGTTATCAACCTGCAGAATAAAAATCCGAAGCGGATTCCTATTCTGCAGGTGAATCTCCGAAGCCCATCCTCCTCGAACACTCTTTGCAGCACCCACCCCCCCCGCTAACCACCCCGGCAGACCCGCACCCCCAGAAGGCAGAACCCCCCCGGCAGACTCCCCACCCCCGGCGATTGGACCCCCTCTCCCCAGGAGGCAGGCCCCTCTTGGTGGAGCACACCCCCCCACCTTGGCAGAGCATACCCCCCTCGATCCACTCCCCCCGGGAGGCAGCACGCCCCCCCCCACAATCAAACCCCCCCCCGGGAGGCAGCCCTCCTCGGCAGAGCACATCCCCAACCTACCTGGATTGCTGCTGTCCCTCCACCATCCTTCTGACCTGCACTTGTTGATGTGGAGATGCCAGCGTTGGACTGGGGTCAACACAGTAAGAAGTCTCACATCACCAAGCCAAAGTCCTGTTGGACTGGTGTTGTGAGACTTCTTACTGAACTTGTTGGACAGCCTGCAGCACCTTCCTGGCCTTCTGCTGCCGTCTGCTGGAGGAGGGGGTTGGGCTCAGATGGATCTCTGGCTTGGGGGGAGGGTGGTGGAGGATGGACTTGGGAGAATCTCCACCAACCCCTCCCCCCCAGCCAGAGATCCATCTGAGCCCACTCCCCCTCCTCCGGCAGACAGCAGCGGAAGGCCAGGAAGGTGCTGCAGGTTGCCCAACGAGTGCAGGAAGAAGTCTCACAACATCAGGTTAAAGACCAGCAGGACTTTCCAACAGGACTTTAACCTGGTGTTGTGAGACTTCTTACTGTGTTCACCCCAGTCCAATGCCAGCATCGCCACATCAACGAGTGCAGGTCAGAAGGATGGTGGAGGGAGAGCAGTGATCCAGGTAGGTTGGGGATGTGCTCTGCTGAGGGGGGGCCTGATCGTTGGGGGGCCCTGTCTCCCAGGGGGGTCTGATCGCGGCTCATTTCCACCCCCCCACCCCCTCCACCGGCTCTCTCTGCTGGTTTTCTCTTTCAGGCCCGGGTGCACTGTTTCAGTTTATTTTTAACTGTGCATGCGCAGTTCAGAGCTCTGATCGCTCCAGCAGCGCTAAACCCTGCTCACAGCGCAGACCAGATCGGAGCCGGCAAAAAGCATATTGGCACACTGGAATGAGGATTCCGGGCTTGGATCCGTTTTACGTCCGAGATCCGGCCCTTAGCCTCCGATTGGTAAAATCGGGCCCAATATTTGCTCAAAGCCTCTGCCATTCCTTTGCTTGCCATTAATAATTTCCCCAGTTCTGTCCTCTAAGGGGTTAACAAGTAATCTCTGCTCTGTTTGATGAGTTTTGCTTTGGACAGCTTGAAGTCAGTTTCTAGTTTGGAGTATGTTAACAGCAAGTCTTTATTAACAATGCATAACTATGTGCATGTTTACAGTGGAAGGTACAGGTATGCAGTCGACCCCATTTTAGATCTTAACCCAACTGTGTTTATCTTCAGACAGACCCTGGCTTTGAGTCAGACGTCTTCATAAATTATAGGGCAGTCCTGTACTCAGTCCCACGTTAACCCTTTATGTACCAGACCCTTCTACTGCATTGTCTTTTATATACTTGTCCAATCAGCCAATTTCCTAACCAGTTCAATATATTACCGTCAATTCCATGAATTTTAGCTAATGGTTACTATTTGTGGGACATAATCAAATGCATATGTAGGCAACACTCCTGGACATTCCACTGCCTCAAACTTCAGTCACCTCTTCACTAAAATCAATCAGTTTCGTCAGGCCTGATCTGTCCTCTGCAGGCTTGCTCTGGTCAGC
This sequence comes from Carcharhinus amblyrhynchos, assembly GCF_965287045.1. Lineage (NCBI taxonomy): Eukaryota > Metazoa > Chordata > Chondrichthyes > Carcharhiniformes > Carcharhinidae > Carcharhinus > Carcharhinus amblyrhynchos. The sequence goes on from NC_137333.1 coordinate 57,530,186, forward strand.
TGAAAATGTTTAAGGTATTCAGTCACTCTATCTGTAGTTATGGACTCAAATAACTTCCTGACAACGGATGTTAGACTAATTGGTTTAAGATTCTTTGGTTTCTCTCTCTGACCTTTCTTAAATAAAGAACTGACATGCACAATATTCCACTTTAAAGGAACAGTTCCTAAATTGATAGAACTTTCGAAGATTATAGTTCAGGCAACTGCAATGCTCTTATCTCTTCTTTCAATCCGGAATGGAAATAATTTGTTGCTAGGGGGTTTGTCAATCTCTAGCACCACTATTTTCTTCAATACTGTTTCTTTGTTGATGTTGGTGAGCTGCTGTTCCTCATTCAATACTAGTGTCCTTGGGTTGTGTGGTATGTCCATTGTTTCCCCAACTGTGAATACTGACACAAACAATTATTCAACCTGGCCTTCATTTTTTTATTTTCATGAACAATACTACTCGTTTTTAAGATGTCCTCTTTCTCCCAGCCATCCTTTCCGAATAGAATTGTGAACATTTTTCAATTGATTTTAATATATCTTGCAAGTTTTTATCTTTAACTCTTAATCTTGGTTTGTCACACTTTGCTGTTCTGTGGAATTCTTCTATTCACTAGGATCTATGAGTTTTCTGTTTACTTGTGTACTTTTTATTTCAGTTTTGTGTATCGATCTCTTGTCCATCTCTTTAGTCATCCTTGATTCTTTGTTTTATAGAGCTCTTCCCCCTTATGAATACAACAATTACATTTTTTGAATGCCTCCCACTAACCTTTTGTCACTTTACCTATGACCAGATTGCTCATTTTACTATGGACAGTCTTTGTGTCATCCTGTTGAAGTCAGCCTTACCCAAATCTAGACTCTTAATAGCTGTTTCACATTTCTCCCTTTGAACAATGACTGAACTTGATAATATTATGATCGTTATTGGATAAATGTTCACACATTGTAATGCTGTTAATTAAATCAGGCTCATTACCCATTACAGAAGTATACTGTAAATGATAGAACCCTAAGAAATATTAGCATACAGAGGGATCTAGGCATGCTGATCCACTGTTCCCTGAAGGTGGCAACTCAAATCAAGAAGGCCTATGGCATGCTGGCCTTTAATAGCTGGAGCATTGAGTATAGGAATTGGAAAATCATGTTGCAGCTGTATAAGACTTTGGTTGGGCCGCATTTGTAGTAGTGTCTACGATTCTGGCCACCATGCAACTGGAAGGATGTTGATGCATTGGAAAGGATGCAGAAGAGATTTGCCAGGAAGCTGCCTGGTTTGGAGAATATGGACTATGTATGAAGAAAGGTTGAACAAACTTGGATTATTTTGCAGTGTTGGAGCTTGAGGGAGGACCTGATAGAGATTTGCAAGATTATGACAGGCTTGGATAGATTGGATTGTCAGTGTCTTTTACCCAGGATTGAAGGGTCAATAGCTTGAAGGCATAGGTTGAAACTGAGAGGGGAAAAGTTTAAAAGAGATGTGAGGGGCAACTTTTGCACACAGAGTGTGGTGAGTGTTTGGAATGTGCTGCCGGAAGAAGTGGTGGAAGCAGATTCGATAACAACGTTCAAGAGGCATCTGGATAGAATAATAATAGGCAGGGAATAGAGGGATATGGACCACATAGAGGCACAAAAATATTAGATTAGAGAGGCATCTGTGTCAGCACAAACTTGGTGGGCCAAAGGGCCTGTTCCTGCGCTGTACTGTTCTTTGTTCCTTGTAAATTATATCTGACATGTCCTTTGAAGACTTAAGGACATATTGGGCAGAATCCAGTGATGCTCTCGGAAGCAGGAGATAAAGTAGGTGAGGTCACATAATTGTTTGGAAGGCAAAAATATCAGCATCCCAATGGCAAGATGAAGTAAGAAATAAATAAATGGAGAGCACTGAGGCCAGATAAACCTTTTGACCATGACTGAGGATAGAACTTACTCAATTGAAGGATCATTTTTGTGTAATCATCCTCGTGAATGGATGAAATCCACTGATCCCAATTAATTTCTGCAATAGTCCTACTGGCCTTACAATGCACTCAGAATTTAACTTCTTATGAATTTTTGATTATTATTATGTGCCTTCAATTATTTTCTGACACACCTACTCCTTTCTTTAAACAATTCTGCTTCCCTCACCTGTTATCTTGCAGTGTTCTCTAGAGTGGATAACTGGCTAACAAGCTGCAACTTCAGTTTGTTTATGATTTCAACTTCAGAAAAATAGAATTATCGGCTACATCATTTAGCACTAAGCCATAGCTAGTGACCGAAAAAGAAGTAGTTAGTACAGGATGCACTTAAAGTTCATTCAGAGCGAACCACCACTTAAACAGCTAAACTTTTGGACACACTGTTACTGAATAGTACTTAACAAAGTAATAGGAAAAGGAGAAATGGAAGAACTTACATGTTTCACAGCACTTTTCCTGTCTCTTGTATGTTCCAGAGTACTTTAAGTTAAATACTTAACCGATTTGTGCACAGCTAATTCCCACAAACATTAATATGATGCAGCCACATGGACAGAGTGGATAGTTAGAAACTTTTTCCCAGCGTGAAAGAGTCAATTACAAAGGGACATAGGTTTAAGGTGTGAGGAGCAAGGTTTAAATGAGGTGTACAAGGCAAGCTTTTTACACAGAGGGTGGTGTTTGCCTAGGACTTGCTGCCGAGGGAGGTAGTGGAAGCAGGGTATCTTGACAAATACATGATAGGATGGGAATAGATGGATATTGGAAGGCTGAAGGGCCTGTTCCTGTGCTGTAATTTTCTTTGTTCTTTGAAATAATAATTATGACAAAAAGCTAGGACAGAATAAGTCAGTAAGTTAAAGTAAGAAATTGTGATTTCAACATAAAGATGTAAACATAAGGAAGAGGTTATACAATGGTGGTATGCAGTTCTCTGTGGAACGGTGGAGTGGGAATGTGTAAGTTTAGAATAGCACTATCTACTGTGGTATCCTATTAGGGAGAAAAACACAGCTATTCAGCTATAGTGTACTTCACTCTCTCTCTCTTGAGAAAACCAGACAAGAATATTGAGTTTCAGACAATGCCTTTATTACGAACTGTAGTAAGGGCCATCTCCAGTGCTCCTACTGGTGGTTTATCAGGAAAAAGCTTTGATCCAGGAATTAAACAGTTTAGTTATTAAGATCCAGTTACAAGAAATTATCATATAGCAATAGAAAGGTGTACATTTGCACAGAAGTTATATCTATCTCAACTCACAACTATCGATTAGGTTTACGTAAGAGAATAGTTGTCCAGTTACAACTTATGCATATATACCTAATTATAATATTATCAAGCGATGATAGCTTTATGACAGATCAATGGTATGTCAACCACCCATTTCCTCTGATTTCTACTGTCCCTCATTCAAATGGACACACGTGAACTGCAGCTGCACACCACTCAATTGAATGGTTCTTGACTCTTTTCTGGATCTGCTTTAATCAAGATCTGTGGTTTTCTCATAGCTTTCCCTGTGTGACTGAAATACAGCTTGCAACAGATGTGAGTTTTAAACTTGTTTGATTATTAACTCTTTTGTATCCGTACTGTAGAAACAGGTTTGCAACAGAGAATGGTGGATGCTAGGGGTGAGACCAGATTAAGCTATCAGATAAGTTTGTTTCATGAACCTAGACTAGAAGTTTGAAAATTGTGTTCAAATAGTCTTGCGGTACGGAGGGGCCTTTCAAGTATTGGACAAATCTGGACTCCACTGAAGTCATGAATGTTGAAGGAAAAAATATTGTTTGCCCAAAGATAGAAACATGGGGAGGCAAGTTATACATTCCTTGAAAAGAGGTAAGGGATTGTGATGCACCTGTTGATTGCAATGCAAACAGGAAACCAGCTTTGTACAGCGTATGCTATTCATTGGCTGCATGCATTAATGGGAGAGATTGTATCTTAAGCATCTTGCATAATTTAAAACTGGGACTGTACCATTTACAGGAGAGGTGCACTGTGGCTGCTGGTGATGCTGAGATCATTCTGAATATTGGCCGGGATTTTCCAGCCTGTCGTGGCAAACCCACCAAAGGAGATTCGATGGTCCAACTTGAAGTCAGCAAGGTCAGACCATCCAGACTGTGAGTGGGGCTGGAGAATCCAGCCCAATACATTGTGAAAGGATCAACAATGGTTGATTATGGGATACAGCATAAAGAAAAGTTAGATGCTGCTTAGGGAATTATGGTAGAAGAGATGAGAGAGTGGGAGGCCCTTCAAACACCTGCTTAGAAGGCAGTGATGAGGCAAATGGCAGGGCTGAATGCTAGGAGTATAGGAACAAAGACTGAATAGACTGGGACTTTTCTCTCTCGAGTGTAGGAAGCTGAGGGTGACTTTATAGAGATCTATAAAATAATGAGGGACAAAGATCAGCTAGATAGTCAATATCCTTTCCCAAAGGTAGGGGAGCCTAAAACTAGAGGGCATAGGTTTAAGGTGATAGATACAAAAGTGTTCAGAGGGGCAATTTTTTCACAGAGGGTGATGAGTGTCTGGAACAAGCTGCCAAAGGTAGACGTGGTACTATTTTAGCTTTTAAAAGCATTTAGATAGTTACATGGGTACGATGAGTATAGAGGGACATGGGCCAAATGTGGGCAATTGGGATTAGCTTAAGGGTTTTTAAAAAACAAGGGCAGCATGGACAAGTTGGGCCAAAGGGCCTGATTCCATGCTGTAAACCTCTATGACTCTATGACTTTGTGACCAAGGATTTGAACACAGTGCAAGAAGAGTTTTAGTGATCTCACATGAGTTGTCAAAGTCAATGAATGCATCTTCAAATGCCTTAGCCTACATCCAGTAGCTTCTGACACTGCTTAATTCATCATCCCCCTATCACTCACCCACCAATAATTGCCAGAATTTTCTGACTGTTCACTCCAGTGGGATTTTTCCATCTTGCTGCAGTGAATGGAGATTTAGCCTGCCGCCAAATTCTCCATCTTCGCTGAAGCAGGAGCATGGTGTGAACGGACAGTTGTACATGTTGAGTCCATCAATAAGTAATGCAGAGCGAAATCAGACTCTGATTGGTGAGTCTGAAAGAGCAGACGGGTTCAAACTGTACAAACAGTTAACTTGAAGCACGTGTGAGGAACAAAGAAAGACGATGAGGCAAGGAGGAGCAACAGGGGTTGCGGAGGTTTTATCATTTTTGTGAAAGGTGAGCAGGTTTGCGACTCAACCCAGGGCAGGCCAGCAACGGCAAGGCACAACACCCTGAATCAAGCCTTAGCCACAAGGAGGCAACAAGAATAATACAATCAACATAGAATCCCTACAGTGCAGAAGGAGACCATTCAGCCCACTGAGTCTGCACCGCCTCTCGGACAGACCATCTTGACCAGGCCCATCTAGCCCCCACCCACTCTATCCTGGTAATGTCACATATCTACCCCAATAATCACCCTAACCAACGCATCTTAGGACACTAAGCGGCAATTTAGCACAGCCAATCCACTTAACCTGCATATCTTTGGATAAGTGAGGCAGGAGGCTGCCTTGAATACCCCCGGCGAGCAAGGTGAGTGCGATTGTGAGAATGGGAGATTGCGGAGGGTGGGAGAGACTATGAGTGGAAAGGAGGGTAGGAGGGAAGCATGTGAGGGTGTGGCGAGATGGAGGTATGTGAGGGAGTTAGCCAGGTTTGTAGGCTTGAAGGAGGGTGGGTATGTGAAGACTGTATTGCATTTTGGAAGGAGGGTGAGCTTGTGATGGGGTTGTGAGTCCATGGAGCAGGTGAGTTTGTGAGTGGAAAATGGGCAGGAGAAGGGTAGAGTGAACGTTGTTTGAAATTCACAGCTTCATAGTTAAAAGATAAATCCAATTTTTGTGGAGCTTGAATTGAACATAATAAAAACATGGGACTGACCTTGCAAATACCTGCTGTTTCAGACACTTCATTAAAATCAATATAAATTTCTTTAATAATATGAAGCAACATTACCAATCTGGCAGTCAAAAACATAGAAAATTGAAGGCAAGGCAAGAGAATGAGACTCGGCAAAACAACAATTTGTCATTTTACTTTAAAAAGTTTGAAGTATTGAGCAATGCACATTCACCCACATTTTGTGGCTTCCACATTCGTGTTTTGTATGGTGCAGATGGACGGGGAGAAGCGTATGGTTGGCGAGCCCAGAAATGAAGGTGAACACAGGGCCCTATTAACTGTAGATCCGTCTCTGGCTCAGACACTGAAATTGCCAAACTTGCAAGATAAAACGGAAACAGAATATGGACTTGGCGAGATACCAGGTACAAATGCAGTGGAGCCAGTGTTAGTGGAAAGGATAATGCAGGTGCTAGTTCCTCGGACAGCACAGAGAAGCACATCCTCCCCCATCTAAAGGCTCATTATGCTCAGCTTGGCCTCTGTTCATTCTCCCAGTTATGCACAATGCCAAGGGGAAACTTCGATATGCCAACCATATCCAGAAGTAGCTGATTTATGCACAGGCCTTTAAGTTTCAAAACAGTATTTCAGCGCCAGCCAAATCAGTACCTGTAGATTACTGACACTTTAAACAAGTATGAGAAAGCATCCAAGGCATACAAAATTACAACAACAGCAAGAGCTAATAATCTCCAGAAACTAGTTGACAAGTAATTGATGAACCTTTAAATAATATTGATGGAGAGAGGTAGCAGGAGTTTGCAAATGCACAACAGAATTGTACTCTTCTCCTCACTGAAACATTCAATATAACAAAGTGTGTTCTGGCCACCCTCTGCCTTGGCCCAGTCTAAAATTTTAAATCCTGTATCTTTGAAGATCTGAAGGAAGCACCATGTTCATTATGCTACTGAGGAGCAGGGATATCAAGAATATCATTGTATATGTAATTATCACCAGAAAGATACGCTCAATGGCAATAATAGCTTTTTAAAAGGATATTAAAATCAAATACTGTTCCCAGCAACATTTTGAATATTAAAAGGATATTGATGGAAGAACTCTTTAAAATGTGCATACATTCTTTGAAGAGATGATTCATTTTTATCTTTCTGTTGAATATGTAAACAGTGAGTTCAGTGAGGAACTGACATTGAGAAATGACTGTGTTGAACTGTATGAGAGAGATGATTTAACACATAGATGAAATGGCATAATTGTTAGAATATCCAGGTTTGAATATTTTAGCTCCTTCAGATTGTTGAGATCAGTAGTGTTTCTAAGGTAATTATCACAATACAGTATCATCAACCTTTACTATCTAAGCAGAAATACTCTGCTGAACTAGGCATGTGCAAAGGTTGCTGGATGTAGTAATTCTTTGAAACAATTTGATTCTTTAATGTAATTCTGATGTCAACATTAATTTAAAGGCAGTCTGTTCACAATACAAAAGCAGTGGGCGAGATCTTAAGCCTGTGTTTGCAATCTGTGGGAGTGCTGGCAGGGTTCAGTATCCAACAATACCCAAAAGTTGTGAATCTTGCCAGCGACATCATCAGGTTCACGCCTACAATGGGCATGAACTGATTCACACACATTACACTACAGTATCATATTATTAAAGACGCCCCCCTGTCAGACATTGACCTCGCTGTATTTTCAAACCTTGCAGATCTGATGTTCTATTTGCTACTGATCAGCCCATCTGATCGGCCTGTCTATATTCTCTCATAACCTAAGGCTATTTACCACGCCACTAATTTCCACATCACCCACGAACTTACTGATCCACACTCCTTCATTAAACTCAAAATCACTTATATAAACCACAAACTGAAAAGGCCCCAACACTGATCCCTGCAGGATCCCACTGGACCTAGTGTTCCAGTCTGAAAACACCCCTCGGCCATTACTGTATATATGTATAAAAAGTCTTAGGGTTTTCCTGAATCCTAATTGCCAATGATTTTTCATGACCCCTTTTAGCCCTCCTTACACTTGCTTAAGTTTCTTTCTACTTTTCTTGCAGTCCACACTCGCTTTGTGTGTTCCCAGCTTTCTAGCTTTGACAAATGCTTCCTTTCTCTCTTTGACTAGGGTCACAGTATCTCATTATCCAAGGTTCCCAAACCTTACCATACTTATCCTTCATTCTAAAGGAATGTGCCGGTCCCGAATTCCTATCAACTTTCACTTGAAAGCCTCCCACACGCCAACATCTGCTCCCAATCAACATTCTTCAGTTCCCCCAGTTTAGCACCTTCATTTAAGGACTGCACTTTTCTTTATTCATCGGTACCTTAAAAGCTTTCTGAATTATGGTCACTGTTCCTGAACTGTTCCCCTACTGAAAGGTTGACCGCCTGGCAGGGTTCGTTCCCCAATACCAGGTCGAGTATGGCCCCTTCCCTAGTTGGACTATCTACATACTATTTCAACAAGCCCTCCTGGATGCTCCTTACAAACTCTGTCTCATCTATACCCTTAGCACTAAGTGAGACCCAATCAATATGGGGGAAGTTAAAATCTCCCACTACAACAACCCTGTTACTTTTACACCTTGCCAAAATCTGCCTCATATCTATTCCTCTATCTCCTGCTGGCTGTTGGGTGGCCTATAGTAAATGCCCAACATTGTAACTGCACCCTTCCTATTCCTGAGTACCCATATTATCTCGCTGTCTTAGCCCACCAAAGTGTCCTCCTGCAGTACAGCCGTGACATTCTCCTTAACCAGTAGTGCAACTCCCTCATCCCTTTTACATCCCCCTCTATCCTGCCTGAAGCATCTGTATCCTGAAATGTTACGCTGCCAATCCTGTCCAAACCACTGTGCCCACATGGGACACTGATCTGGGGATGCTCTACTGGAGATGAGACACCTCAAGTCGGCCTGGCAGTCTGAGGAGAGATGCTGTCATCTCTTTCTGATGTTGCAACTCTGCCTTTGCTGTTCCAGCAGTCCTGGGATGACCAGACCACGTCCATGTCATTGGTTCAGTAGAGCCCTGGATTCCGGCACCCCAAGTTCCAGTTTCCTGGGGCATCCTGGCCTCCGCCTGCCATGGTTCCTTAATTGTGAGGTGCTTATCAGTTTCCTGCTAGTTAACACTAAGATGTGAGTATCTACGCTGGTGGAGAGTGAGGGTGTCAGATGTGATATCTCTTCAATGTTTGTCTCCGAGATGTCTCCCTCAGAGCTGCTCTGATCTGTGATGTCCAGAGAGCACGAGGATGGTCCGGGCTGGTCAACCAATTGACCTGCAATGGAAGCAAGATGGCATTAGTGCGTCACAAGGCTAACTGATGGGAGAACGGAAACACATGTGAGGCTTGAACCATGACTGTGTGCCTTGAGGGTCCTCACTTTATCCTCTGCACAGGTCCTGCTCCTTGCCAGCCAGCTCAAGGGCTCTGTCTTCAAATGGCATAAGACCTTACAGCTCAAGCGTGACTCCATCTAGCTGTGCCTGCTCATGATGGTTGTCCTGCAAGGAGAGATGGGTGGGAGTTGTGCCAAGTCAGATGGTGATGAAATATGGCATGAGGCTTGAGTGGGAGCAAGGATGAAAAGAGCAGATTAGCTACTGGGAGATCCATGGGGAGCAGTGGGGATGGATAGCAGTGGAGAGGACCACATGTGAGGTGTTGGAAACCTGTAAGGTGGCTGGGTGACAGATCGCAATGGAGATTTGATGAGTATGTGAAGGGGGTGCAGCGGGAGACATGAGGAAACTGACTTACCCTGGCTGCATGAAGAAGGTATTTAACCTTCTTGCAGCACTGTTTCCCCATCCTCTTCTGGCACTCAGTACGGTGGCCATTGCAGAGATGGTAAATCTGGTGGCTGACTTCCTGGCAGTCATCCCCTTGACTGGATCTGGAACAAGTGCTGGGGAGGCACTTCATCATTGCAGAAGATACACAGGAGTTTAAGGCATGCCCACTCTTTGCATTGGATGCTAATGACATTTCAAAATGGCGACCGCCCACACTGATGATTCACTTTGACACTCATCGTATAAGATTGCAGTGATTAAGTTTTCCAAGAGTGAGTAAATTAGCAGCAAGCTACCCACAAGCACAGCGTGATCCACATGGGTAAATAAAAATTTTGATAAAAAGGTTTAATATTCCATGAGATTTCCTACTGTCAGCCCTGGTGGGATTCTCTCCAGTTTTCTCAACAGAACTGACAATTTGTAAAAATATGGGAAAGTTCTGCCCAGTATAATGGGACATGGTCCGGTAAATTAAAAACTTTACACGTGTGTGCATTTCCTGCCAATGTTTCCCAATATAAACTCCAAGTACATGTTTATAATAAAAGCTTTCAATATAAACTTGTCATATTGTAATAATGTACTTCCCCCTCCATCAAAGTGCTGCACCACCGCTGACAGGTAGAATTACAATTTATCAAGTTGGGACGGCACGGTGGCAAGGTGGTAAGCACTTCTGTCTCACTGCGCAAGGGACCCAGGTTCAATTCCCGGGTTCAGTCACTGTCTTTGTGGAATTTGCACATTCTCCCAGTGTCTGCGCGGGTTTCCTTCAGGTACTCCAGTTTAATCCCTCAGTCCAAAGCTGTGTAAGTTAGGTGGATTGGCCATGCTAAAATTGCCCCTTAGTTTCAGGGGGACTAGCAGGGTAAATACGTGAGGTTGCGGGAATAGGGCCTGAGTGGGATTGTTGTCGGTGCAGGCTCGATGGGCTGAATGGCCTCCTTCTGCACTGTAAGGATTCTATGATTCTAAGTTCACAAGGAGCAGGTAGTAATAAAAAATAAGAACAGAACATTTGCCTTTAGAATAGTGACTGAACTATCTATTCATATTGATCCAAGTACTGAAGGTGTCACATAAGAACATAAGAAGTAGGAGCAGGAGTAGGCCATCTAGCCCTTCGAGCCTGCCCCGCTATTCAATAAGATCATGGCTGATCTGCAGTGGATCAGTTCCATTTTCCCACTTTCTCCCCATAAACCTTAATTCCCTTGTCTGCCAAAAACCTATCTACCCGTGTCTTAAATATATTTAGCAAGGTAGCCCCCACCACTCCAACGGGCAGAGAATTCCAGAGATTCACCACCCTTTGAGTGAAGAAGTTCCTCCTCAACTCCGATCTAAACTGTCCGCCCCTTATCTTGAGGCTGTGCCCTCTAGTCCTGCTATCCTTTCTGAGCGGGAAGAATCTCTCTACCTCTACCCTATCCATCCCTTTCATTACCTTATACGTCTCTATAAGATCCCCCCTCAGCCTCCTAAATTCCAACGAGTACAGACCCAGTCTATTTAGTTTCTCTTCATAGTCTAACCCCCTCAACTCCGGTATCAGCCTAGTGAACCTCCTCTGCACTCCCTCCAAGGCCAAAATATCCTTGCGCAAGTGCGGCAACCAAAACTGCACACAGTACTCTAGCTGCAGCCTCACCAATGCCCTGTACAGTTGCAGCAAGACCTCCCTGCTTTTATATTCTATCCCCCTCACTATAAAGGCCAGCATCCCATACGCCTTCTTGATCACCTGCTGCACCTGCAGGCTGGGTTTTTGCGACTCATGCACAAGGACCCCCAGGTCCCTCTGCACCGTAGCATGCTGCAGCTTTTTGCCCTTTAAATAGTAATCCCTCCTACTATTATTCCTGCCAAAGTGGATAACCTCACACTTGCTAACATTGTACTCCATCTGCCAGGTCCTCGCCCACTCGCTGAGCCTATCCAGATCCCTCTGCAGACTTTCCACACCCTCCGCACAATTTGCTTTTCCACTCATCTTTGTGTCATCAGCAAATTTCGCGACCCTACACTCAGCCCCCTCCTCCAGATCATCTATATAAATGGTAAATAGCTGAGGCCCCAGCACTGATCCCTGCGGCACTCCACTAGTTACCAACCGCCAATCAGAATAGCACCCATTGATACCAACTCTCTGCCACCTATTAGACAACCAATCCTCTGTCCACGCTAACACCTTACCCCCAACTCCATGCCCCCTAACCTTCTGAAGCAACCTTTTGTGCGGCACCTTATCAAACGCCTTTTGAAAATCAAGAAACACCACATCCTCCGGTTCCCCTCTGGCTACCGCACTAGTCACATCCTCATAGAATTCCAATAAATTTGTCTAATACGACTTCCCCTTAATGAATCCATGCTGCATCTGCTCTATCAAACAATTCTTCTCTAGGTGCCTCGCTATTTCTTCCTTGATGACGGATTCAAGCATTTTTCCAACAACAGACATTAGACTAACCAGCCTATAATTCCCTGCCTTTTGCCTGCTACCTTTTTTAAACAGCGGCGTAACATTAGCCGTTTTCCAATCTTCCGGTACTTCCCCGGAATCCAGTGAAGTTTGGTAAATAATCACTATCAGTGTATGTGTCAGTGCATATGTCAACCTTCGAAGTCTTAAAGTATATCTCCAAAACCAGAGGTCATCTTATACAGTCAGTGTAAAAGTAAATCATCAGCGTGGGTGTGATTTTTGAAATGTCATCAGCACCCAATTCAAAGAGCGGACATGTCTTAAACTCCTGTTTGAGGCACAGCCCACGTTGCCTGATTTCTTGCACCTAGTTTAAGATACAGGTAATTAAAACATGCATTTGCGGGGTGGAAAACTGAGGCTGACTACTAATGGAAAGGGAGTTGATTTATCAAATATATATTCAAAAACATAAAGCCCGATTCTCCCAAAAAATTCTAAGTCCTGAGTCATGATTGTTTTTTCAGTGGGCGTTCAGATTCGAACCTCCAACACTGTGCAAAGCAGAGATCACAATCGTGAATATCATTAAAAGCTTGGGGGGCGGGGCCTATTCACGCCAGAGATTGACAGTTCCGGAACTCTGCGCATGCGCCGTGGCCTCAGACTGTAGTTTGCTGGCCAGCCCAATCGCTGGCCAACCTGGGACTGTCACACTGCTGCTCCTCGCGATACCCCATAGCCCGATCATCACCCGCACAAGCAATCCCAGGCCAGGCCTGACCCTGTCCTGGAGCACTGCAATCTCCAGCCTCCCTGCCAGCAGGGAGGATCTCCTGCTGGTTCCCCGTAAGTGGGGAGCTACCTTAAACTCCACTGGAGTGAAATACTCCTGGACGGGTGGGAGATGCTATCGGACCCAGAGAATTCAGATCCGGACCTGATAACAACATTTAAATAAGACTAAAAACAGATTTAAATCACTTACCTGTCTTCCCACCAGTTTCCAGCTGTGGGAGAACGCATGTGTCAGGAACGCACACGTGAATCCCGGGAAATAGCTGACACTCATATTTCCCAACCCGACATGCCAAAAATGGGCATGTCGGGATGGGGGAATCGGGCCCATAATTTCTGGGGCTGGACAATGGTGCCATCTTCTTCACCAGGTCATTTGTATGCTACAACCTTGCTCTTTATCCCTGTTGTACTTGAAGCACGTTCTTTGTACCCACGTGTACACCAAGCTAACTCCACCAGTCAAATAATTAAATATATTAAATATTAAACCAAAAAATGACTATTTGATAAGTTTGTAAGAAATAGAAGTAGGAGTGAACCATTCAGCCCATTATTTGACGCTCTGCCATTCAGCAACATCATGGATTATTTGATCCATGGTAGCCTTGACTCTACCTTCCTCATAAGCCTTGACTCCCTTGTGGATCAAAATTCCGTCTAGCTCCATCTTGAATATATTCAATAACCCAGCTCCCACTGCCACCTGTGAAAGAATGCCAAAGATTAACAACCATCTGAGAGAATAACTCCTCTCATTTGTTTCAAATGAGAGACCCCCTTACTTTTAAACTGTATCTCCTAGTTCCAGATTCCTTCTCCCCCATTCGCAATCCCACATCCAGGGACCATCAAATTAGTTTGCAAGTACAGTGCTGGATTTTCAATTGTAGACTTGTCAAAGGCATTTAATTTCTTGACCAAATCAAGAAGCCAAAAACAAAGCCTTCAAGTGATGGAAAACTGTTCTCCAATCCTGAAAATACTTGAGGAAAAATTGCAAGACATCAATAATGTTGGCACTTCTGGAATATAGAAATCTGTTCTACCAGACTGATGCAGAAATAGTGACTTAAGAACTGCACAGAATGCTCTCCCATGTTACTTCCTATTGCCTTTTCAAATCAGGATCCAAAACTGAGTGGATATCATTTTATTCCAGGGCCATCAATGTAAAACCAGCATGAAAGTACAATTAGGTTTGACTGGTTACATTCAAAACATTGTTTTAAACTGGAACATTGTGTTACTTTATTCTTTGTGTGACAGTCCACTGGATTATTTGCAAACACTTATATTATGAAGCCGATTAAGCTTGTTGTTCTCTCTTGTAAAAAGAATGATAATTTGGTTTCATGTGACAGAAAATATCAGGAGATTGTGGCCACTTCCTTCTACAGCTGAACTAAAAAGTGTTTTTGCTGGTATATTTTGTCAAATTGAGTAACTTTGGTACAGTACAACATTGCCACCTGTTGGTGAAAAGTTGTAAAGGTTACACCAGCCAGCACCCACTCAGCTTTTCTACTGCAGCAGGTGAATACTATCAAGGATACCATAAATATAATTATTTATCTTTCATGTGCTGGAATATCTTAAGATATTTGGTAATCAATCTGCAGAATTAAGTTTTTATTTTTTAATATTCCACTTCCCTGTATAAATTCAGTGATATTCCAAGATACCAAGTAAGGGGAAGTTCCATTGGCGACAATTAGACAATGTTTTAAAACTGGCAAAGTATCTGATGACTGTAAAATAATTAGCATTTGTAAGGTGTTGAACAATGTGATGAGAAACATCCTGAACTCCTTAGGGGAATCCACTTTTTATTAAGAAATCAAAGTGTAAGGCTAAGGTGTTAGTACAATGTCATGGTTAAAATAATTTAAGAAAGGACAAAGTAAATTAAGGAACATGGATTAGGTGACACCAAACTGTGGTGCTATAGAAGGAGGTAAATGCTTTGGACTGTCACCTAACCACTGGTAAGCGTGACCTATTGGGTAGAATTCTTTCAATCCACCTGTTTCAATTCTCCCAATGGTGGGCTAATGGCAGGTCAGTCATTCCACTGACAGGTGGCATAAATGCCATTTGTAACTCAAGAATGCTCATTAAAACAGCTGCCTGCTGGTGTTCCATCAAGATTTCCAATCTTGCATCACGCCAGCAGGAAATCATATTGGCGTCAAACCTGATTGTTCGAGAACGCTATGCACAAGGCAGCCCTCAGTTCACCAGAGTCTTTGAGATAAGTGCAATAACTTTCTGCCATAGCGCGACACTGCTGGGGCAGTCCAGTTTCTGTCCTCCAATTGCATGCTGAGCTGGTCCTCATGGACAGTACTGTGTTGCTCAGACCATGGGCCCTCCAGTGTCTTAGTTCAGTACTGTGCCTGGAGTTGGGGGGTACAGGGGGCTCCTTCCTCATGGTGCAATACGCCAATGTCTATCTGAATGGCACTGTGCTCTGGATCTCATGCAGCCACGTAACAGGGGTGGACTGTGAGGTGAGAACATGGGTGATCATGGTGTGTTGATAAACACAAGCGGGAACATGTGGAAAGAGGGCTATACAAGGAGCGCAAGGGGTAGGGAAGGGCGAGGGCTTATGATGGCAGGCTGAGGGCAAAGTGGATGAGGATGACAAACAATGTAAGGCAGAGGGGGGGGCTGAGGGCTGGGAAGCCCAATCCTGACAAGCATGCACGAAACACTAACAAACAAGTGGTCATTGTTTACTGGAAGAGGATACACAAAGACTCCTAGTGCAGCGTACTGGGGATGGTTCATATCAGTACTCAGAATTCGGGGTATTGTAGTTGGGGGGGGTTACTTTCATCCTTAGCCTTCTTTGGAAAGGGAAACTTTGATAAGGTTCCCATTTTAGTTCAAGGGCTTACCAAAAAGAGTCACAGGTTGCAGAGATTCCTGCTGCAAAATGGAAAGGAGTGACAGATGACAGGCCGTCCAAGAGCTATATAGACCTGAAGTCAGAGATTGGAGACAGTGCAGAAGAGCAGCAGACATGCTTGTAACGGGAGCAATCATTGGAAGCTAGTATACCCTAGCTCTAGGAAGGGTCAGGGCTACATGCTCAGCAGGGAAAAAATGGCACAGCTTGGTGTGTAGGATTGGCTTAAGTCAATGTCCCTGGGGGGCAGGCTCACTTCTGTACGTAACACTGTACACAGTCCATAGATGAGGTGACTGGAGGTCCATGGGGGTCATGGGTGCTTCACAGGTGATAGATTCAGGGGGAAGGGTGGGAATGTCCATCACAACAATTATGGGGTTGAATATTAGTGAGGGAAGCTGAAGAAAAACAGGAGGCAATTCTACCTGCATACTGTGAGGGTCCAGGTAAAGCAGAAACATATGTACAGTGAGAAAGGGCCTGATAATGATTGGTGGAATTTCTTTCCTCCCTTTTTCCATTAATTTTCTCCTATTGTTATCAGGATGCTTTTTGTATTTTCTACTGTGTAGACAGATATAAATGGTTATTCAAAGCCTCTGCCTTTTCTTTGTTTCCCCTCATTAATTACCCAATCTCACCCTGTAAGGGAGCAATGCTCACGTTAGCTACTTTCTTCCTTTATTAAGCATTGGTGTCAAACTTCCTGAAAAGAGTGATGCAGTTGTTGCCTGGTCAACCAATCTAGCTGAGGCCAAACACCAGCTTTTTGAAACTTCTTCCAACCTCTTACGGACCATGACTCCACCACTGAATATCAATCTATTGATCCGGATTTTTGCTAAGTTGGGATGATCCTAGAGTCCTTTAAAAACAGTAGGTAAGCTCTGATACTGGGATTCCCCACCATATTTCTGAGCTGTGCAATTTTCAGAAGTACTTTTTAAGGGTGTGGGCTGTTTAGGTTGTGAGCCTGCACCCAAGTACTATTGAGGTGACTGGCTTCATTGTGAAGATAGTCGTGTCCAGTCTGCATGAGGAGACTTTTTAAAAAGGTAGGCGATGGCCTAGAGATAATATCATTAGACTATTAATTCAGAAACTCAGCTAATGTTCTAGGGACCTGGGTTCAAATCCCCCACGGCAAATGGTGGATTTGAATTCAATAAAAATAAATCTGGAATCAAGAATCTACTGATGACCATGACACCATTGTTGGAAAAACCCATCTGAGTCACTAATGTTCTTTCAGGAAGGAAACCTGCTGTTCTTACTTGGTCTGGCCTACATGTGACTCCAGAGCCACAGCTATGTGGTTGACTCTTAATTGTCCTCCAAGGGCAAAAAGGGATAGGCAATAAATGCTGGACAGCTAGCAACACCCATGTCCCATAAATGAATAAAAAAATAAAAATGCCACTTCAGTAGGCCCTCCTCAAGCCCCCCCTATGCTAAGCTTGGCTCTCCACCATCCCCTCCATGTCCCCTCATGCCCTCTATCACAAGTTCTTTTCCCGCCTACCCCTATGGTCTCTCATGCCACTGTGCCAAGCTATGCCCCACCTACCTCAAATGTCCCCGATGTCAAGCTACAGTGCTTTCATGTATATTGACCAATTAGACCTGAATAGAACCAAGGAACCCTGCAGTGAGAATAGGATGTATAAAATAAAGCTTTTTAAAAATAATCATTCACTCGTTATTTTCCATTGTTACAAAAATGTCATTTCACTGTAACCCAATAGAAGATTATCCATTGCCTTTAAACTATCAATGACAGAAATTGCATGTACTTAAAATCTCTTCACTTTGTGTTCAAATTGTAAAATTGACAGCAGAGATGAGAAAATGAGATTTGTCAATCAAGCAATGTTTTCCCTTGGGCTCAGGTGTTTCGTCAAAGCAGTGGATGTCTGGACTCTAATCCTTTTAAACATCCTGCCTCTGTTCGCTGCAGTCCCTATGACTGCCACTGACCTTTTTTCCTGCATCGGTTCGCCCAACTGCAGCCTGGACCCACCACTTGGCAACGTTGACTCCATTTTTGCAGGCACTTTCTTCCAAAGCAGTTGGGCTGAGCTAGCAACTTTCCCGATTCACACTACCCACCTCAGCAATGAAAATACATGCAACTGTTTCCAGGACACATCTCCATTGGAGATCCTCACTCTGCAGCTTGTAACTCTCCAATACCAATCAACCAACCTCTTTCCCAAGATCCACAGTCAAGGTTGCTTTGGTAATCACGTTGTTACAGCCCTTCTGTCCCACTAAACTGTTTTCTTCCCATCCTAAATCTACTTTTTTCCCTTGTCTAGTCTCTTCCCAATTATATCCATTGCTTTTGTGTTTCCTCCATCACTCTAAATTTCTGTTTTCCTGGCCCTGTCTCCTCTTCACTATGGAGCTCCAATCTCCCTGCACAGGACATTCTTGTGGCTCTTGACTTCTTAAATTAACAGCCCCAGTCAACCCCATTCACCACCACCCTCTTCCACATGGCTGAACTTGTGCTCACATTAAACAACTCCTCCTTTAACTCATCTGAACTTCTCCAAATAAATTATGTTGCAATGTATTTTCGTGTGTCTTTGGATGGGCTATGTGTAACATTTTTTATTCCAGTTCTACCCAGGCATGCTCTCTCAACTCCTTCTCTCCTTCGTTTGGTCTATTTCTGACACTTCCTTTCCCTTCCTCAAACTCTCTGATTCAATTTCTTAGAATAAGCCATCAATTTTTTTTATCTTTATGGAATGAAAGCAGCGCTGGCAAAGCCAGCATTTGATCATTACTCGTTGCCCTTGAACTGAATGGCTTGCTTGGCCATTTCAGAGCGAAATTAAGAGTCAATCACATTGTTATGGATTGGAGCCATATGGAGTCTAGACCAGGATAAGGCTGACAGATTGCCTTCCCTAAATGACATTTGTGTATCAGGTAGATCTGGTGCACAAGGAATTTTTCATACATAAACAAATTTGTGAAAGAGGAAATTGCAAATGATGGGACTTCGCTGTACCATATTCTTTACTCACAAAGTTCTACACTAAGGAGAACAAATGCAAACTGGGGGACTGCTTTGTGAGACATCTTTATTCCATTCACCAGCATTGACCCCGAGTTCCTGGTGGTCTGCCATGTTAATTATCCACCTTGTTCTCACATTGAACTCTCTATCTTGGTTACCACAGAGTTCCAATGAATCTTAACATAAACTTGAGGGCAACACCTCATCTTTTGATAAGGCACTTTGCAGCCTCCTGGACTTAAGATTGTCATGTCTATGTTCATTTTATTTTGCTTTCTTTGCAAGTTTCAGTCTTAAGTCAATGAGCAAGCAGGATAGATTTTATGTTTAAAGTTTATTTATTAGCGTCACAAGTAGGCTTACATTAACACTTCAATGAAATAACTGTGAAAATCCCCTAGTCCTCACACTCTGGCATCTGTTTGGGTGCACTGAGGGAGAATTTAGCATGGTTAATGCATCTAACCAACACATCTTTCCGACTGTGGGAGAACTGGAGTACCCGGCAGAGACACGGGGAGAACGTGCAAACTTGACACAGACAGGGAACCCAAGTTGGGAATCAAAAAGGTAATTGATAGTAGGATTAGAGGGGAATTGAGAGAATGGTTTTCATGATGTGGAGATGCCGGCGTTGGACTGGGGTACACACAGTAAGAAGTCTCACAACACTAGGTTAAAGTCCAACAGGTTTATTTGGTAGCAACAGCCACTAGCTTTTGGAGCGCTGCTTCTTTGTCAGGTAAGTGAGAGTTCTGTTCACAAACAAGGCATATAAAGACACAAACTCAATTTACAAAAAAAGGTTGGAATGCGAGTCTTTACAGGTAATCAAGTCTTAAAGGTGCAATGAGAGAGGAGAGTTAAGCACAGGTTAAACAGATGTGTATTGTCTCCAGACAGGACAGTTAGTGAGATTTTGCATTTCCAGACAAGTCACGGGAGTCACAGATAGTGTGACACGAACCCAAGATCCCAGTTGAGGCCGTCGTCATGTGTGCGGAACTTGGCTATCAGTCTCCGCTCAGCGACTCTGCATTGTCATGTGTCATGAAGACAACCTTGGAAAACGCTTACCCGAAAATCAGACAGCGAATGCCCGTGACCGCTGAAGTGTTCCCCAACAGGAAGAGAACAGTCTTGCCTGGTGATTGTCGAGCGGTGTTCATTTGTCCATTGTCATAGTGTGTGCATGGTCTCCCCAAAGTACCATGCCTCGGGACATCCTTTCCTGCAGCATATCAGGTAGACAACGTTGGCCGAGTTGCAAGAATATGTACCGTGTACCTGGTGGATGGTATTCTCACGTGAGATGATGGCATCCATGTCGATGATCTGGCTCGCCTTGACAAGGTTGCTGTGGCAGGGTTATGTGGTGTTGTGGTCACTGTTCTCCTGAAGGTTGGGTAGTTTGTTGCAGACAATGGTCTGTTTGAGGTTGTGTGGTTGTTTGAAGGCAAGAAGTGGGGATGGCCTTGGCGAGATGTTTTTCTTCATCGATGACATGTTGAAGGCTGCGGAGAAGATTTTGTAGCTTCTCTGCTCCTGGGAAGTACTGGACGACGAAGGATACTCTATCCGCTGTGTCCTGTGTTTGTCTTCTGAGGAAGTCGCTGCGCTTTTTCCGCTACGGCGTGTCAGAACTGTCGATCGTTCCTTCAATGTAAATTTTCTAAAATACTCGGGTAAAGACACTGGCCAGAACCTCCAAAAACTAAACCAAGGTATGGTCAGTCTACCCAGTGGGTGGTAGGACTCTGGAACTCACTGAGAGATACATGTTAAAGGCAGGAATCTTCATCACATCTAAAAAAATTCTCTAGATATGCAGCTGAGGTGCCCTAACCTCGTAGGCAATGGATCAAATTCATGAAACGGAATCGGTTGGATAGCTCTTGATTGGCCAGCAGAATGGCCTCCTTCTGCACTATACACTCCTATGATTCTCTGATCTCAGCTTTTTTAAAATTAATGAAATAAAGTGTTCAAAACTACTTTTTCAGGCTGCTCACCGCAGTGCCCTAAGACTGATCAGGATTCTTTGAGACTTCTGACTCCTGTTCAGTTTCCACAGCTTGAGTTATTGGGAAGCAATCTGCCCCACGCACCCTTGCGCTGCCA
Organism: Carcharhinus amblyrhynchos; assembly: GCF_965287045.1. Classification (NCBI taxonomy): domain Eukaryota; kingdom Metazoa; phylum Chordata; class Chondrichthyes; order Carcharhiniformes; family Carcharhinidae; genus Carcharhinus; species Carcharhinus amblyrhynchos. The sequence continues at coordinate 57,551,199 of NC_137333.1, forward strand.
CAGACACATTCGCACGGAATGGGGTAAGGCGACCAATCGCATGCGCACGGAGGTCTGGGGCGTCCTGACGCATACGCACAGAGGCGTGGCGCAACCTGACGCATGCGCACGGGGAGGGGGCCGAGGGGACCTGACGCATGCGCACGGGGAAGGGGATCTGAATGGGGGGGGGTGGGTACTTGACGCATGCGCATGGAGGGTGTGTCGGTGACCAGACGCATGCGCACCGAAGGGGGCGGGAGTAAGTGAGTGCTCGGAGGGTCGAAGTTGATGTGGGGGAGGAGCCGCTTGTTGGGGCTGCCTCTGCCCCGAGGTGCCCCTGCCATCTGGCGGAAAGGGGTCAGTCTCTGTCTGTTTAATGGCTGCAGCAGTGACTCCAGATTGAGGGTGGTCGAGGCGTTGTCAGAAGCGGCAGTCGGGGAACGGGAGGTTCAGGTCCAGGTAACCACCGGGTCCAGTGTATAGAGAGCGTGGCCGGGCCGGGGCTTGACTGGGGAAAGGCTGTCTTCAGCAACTGATGATGACTTGTGTCCTTCCACTGCTAAAATCACGTCAGGTTTGATAAAGTAGCTGTTGGAAAGGAGACAAGTGTGGAAGATGAGGACATTACGAACAGTTCAGAGTTTGTTCAGAATCAGCTGAAAGGGAAAGCTGAGACACCAGATCTTGAAACTGAAAGGCAACACTTGTAGAAGGGCATGGAAAGAAAGCACAGGAACACAAATGAGGAAGCAAAGGACAGAACCGAGAAGTGGAGGGATAGATGTTTAACGCGTTAGAATTAGAAAGAGAAAAAAGTATTGAGAGACAATGTGAAGCATTAGTATGGAAGCCAATGCAAAAAACAAGCTAGAGCTGAGTTAGCGGAAGTGAGATATGTTGGAAGATGTGGGATAAAGGTGATGCTAACAAAATATTTGTTACTATTTCAACCTGCTGTCCAGTAACATTCTCTAGCCTCCCAGTATGCACTTTGTATAATGAAAATATATGCCAAGAAACTGAAAAAGGGAATTAGTTTCTGGTTGTGTTGTGAAAGGTGGTTATTGAAGAACTGTTAAAGATGAGCCTTCGTTTGAAATACAAGACTGCTGACTTGGGTGGCGCAGTAGCATAGTGGTTAGCACTGCTACCTCACAGTGCCAGGAACCTGACTTGGGTGGTGTTTGTATGTTCTCCCCACGTATGCATGGATTTCTTCCCACAGTCTAAAAAACATGTTTGTTTGGTGCGTTGACCCAACAGATGCTGTAGTGTGGTGACTTAGGGAATTTCACTGTAATTTTATTGCAATGTTAATTTAAGCCTTAATTGTGACTAATAAACTTTAAAACTTAGATATGCAACATTTGGATAAGCTTTTAGTTGAAAAAGATGTAATGTTTGGACATGTTGCCTTCTTTCTGCAAAGGAAAGGCCTTGTATGTGAATATATGTAGCTTCTAACATGAGTTACATTGTGAGCCTGAGTATCTTAAATTGGTTTTCAGTGCAGTTCTTAGCACAATCAGGATTGTTTAAAAAGTGTCGAATAGCTGAATCACATCCAATATTGGACATTTATGAGTTTTGCAAGCATGAGCTGGTTCGTAGAATCATAGAAACCCTATAATGTAGAAAGAGGCTATTCGGCCCATTAAGTCTGTACTAACCACAATGCCACCCAGGTCCTAATCCCATATTCCTACGTGTTTACTTGCTAATCCCTTGAACCTACACATCTCAGGACTCTAAGGGGCAATTTTTTTTTAGTATGGCCAACCAATCGAACCAGCATATCTTTGGACTGTGGGAAGAAAGCGGAGCACCTGGAGGAAATCCACATAGACACGAGGGGAATGTGCAAACTCCACACAGACAGTGATCCAAACCAGGAATCAAACCCAGGTCCCTGGAGCTATGAAGCAGCAGTGCTAACCACTACCACTGTGCCACCCATGGGGCACGGTCTGTACTTTATCTATTGAATAGCTGAAGGTACCTGTTTTTTGACAGAGTAGAAAGAGGCCATTCGACCCATCGAGCCTGTACCAACAGCAATCACCCAGGGACTAACCTCATAACCCCACATATTTACTTGCTAATCTCCCTGACTCTAAGGGTCAATTTAGCAGGCCAATCAACCTCAGCCACACATTTTTAGAGTGTGGGAGGAAACCTGAGACCTCAATTGAACCTGAGTCCCTGGTGCTGTGAAGCAGCAGTGCTTGCCACACATCATATTTGAAATAATCTATCAATTGTTGGGATGTCTGGCCTACATACCTGGTATCACACTGGCACTAGAATTATTTACCCCATCGCTCATTTTTATGGTAGACAGAATTTATTTTCCCACTTGACGACAACAACAACACCCCCCCAACCCGGGGTAAGCTGAAGTAGACTGGGCACTTTCGGGTCTCTGGGAACAGTCGGTTCCTGGTATGTTGCCCACAGCAATGCCCTGACTAATCAGATTTGATTTGCCTGGTTTGCATTGTGGACAAGTCCCCAGGACCGGATGGAATGCATCCGAGGGTTCTGAAAGAAATGGCGGAGGTGATAGTGGATGCCTTGGTGGTTATTTTCCAAACGTCGCTGGATTCCGGGGAAGTGCCAGAAGATTGGAAAACAGCTAATGTTACGCCGTTGTTTAAGAAGGGTGCCAGGCAAAAGGCAGGGGATTATAGGCCGGTTAGTTTAACGTCTGTTGTAGGTAAAATGTTAGAATCCGTCATCAAGGAGGAAATAGCGAGGCATCTTGAGGGGAATTGCTTGATAGAGCAGACGCAGCACAGTTTCGTTAAGGGGAAGTCGTGTCTGACAAATTTACTGGAGTTCTATGAGGATGTGTCTAGGGCGGTGGATAGAGGAGAGCCGGTGGATGTGGTCTTTATGGATTTTCAGAAGGTGTTCGACAAGGTACCTCACAAGAGGTTATTGCAGAAGGTCAGGGGACATGGAGTTGGGGGTAGGGTGTTAGCATGGATAGAGGATTGGTTGTCAAATAGGAGGCAGAGAGTGGGGGTCAATGGGTGCTATTCGGATTGGCTGTTGGTGACTAGTGGAGTGCCCCAGGGGTCGGTGCTGGGGCCTCAGCTATTTACCATTTATATAGATGATCTGGAGGAGGAAACTGAGTGTATGGTGTCAAAATTTGCTGATGACACCAAGATTGGTGGAACGGCAAATTGCGCGGAGGATGTGGAGAGTCTGCAGAAGGATCTAGATAAGCTGGGCGAATGGGCCAGGAACTGGCAAATGGAATTTAATGTTGGCAAGTGCGAGGTGGTCCACTTTGGTAGGAATAATAGTAGGAAGGATTATTACTTACATGGCGAAAAACTGCAGCAGGCGATGGTGCAGAGGGACCTCGGGGTCCTTGTGCATGAGTCGCAAAAACCCAGCTTGCAGGTGCAGCAGGTGGTCAGGAAGGCGAATGGGATGTTGGCCTTCATAGCGAGGGGGGTTGAATATAAAAGTAGGGAGGTCTTGCTGTGGCTGTATAGGGCATTGGTGAGGCCGCAGCTGGAGTACTGTGTGCAGTTTTGGGCGCCGTACTTACAGAAGGATATTTTGGCCTTGGAGGGAATGCAGAGGAGGTTTACTAGGCTGATGCCGGAGTTGAGGGGGTTGAGCTATGAGGAGAGGCTGAGTAAACTAGGCTTGTACTCGTTAGAGTTTAGAAGAATGAGGGGAGATCTCATTGAGACATATAAGATGATGAATGGGATGGATAGGATAGAGGTGGAGAGACTCTTCCCGCTCAGAAAGGAGAGTAGGACTAGGGGGCACAGCCTCAAGATAAAGGGGGGACAGTTTAGAACGGAGTTGAGGAAGAACTTCTTCACTCAAAGGGTGGTGAATCTCTGGAATTCTCTGCCCGTTGAAGTGGTGGAGGCTACCTCGCTAAATATTTTTAGGACGCGGGTTGATGGGTTTTTGATAAGAGAGGGGATTAAGGGTTATGGGGAGAGGGCGGGAATGTGGAACTGAGCCACGACAGATCAGCCATGATCTTATTGAATGGCGGGGCAGGCTCGAAGGGCTGGATGGCCTACTCCTGCTCCTATTTCTTATTTGAACAAAACTGGGTAGTTAACTGTTCCATGCTGCATTCTCCATTGCAACACCTTCACGAATCAGAGGCCACTTGCCACGCAACTGGCACACCCTTATGCAGTGTAAATTGGTCCCTTGTTACTGTTGAAAAGTTCTTGGACTATTTTGGTGAGTGCAAGACAGAAAGCTTTGATCGCTAGTCTCTTTCTTTCAGCAATACTCAAGTAATGAAGATTAGTTCCTTTTCAACAGAAATAAATATTAAGCAACTTCTTTGGAATTCAGTGGTCTTGATGTTTTCACAGGTTTCTTTGTATTATCCAAAAGTACTTGAGAGGGTGTACAAAAATTACCACTGTGTGATTCAGGCTACTGATTTATATTTATATTAATATATGTTATATAAATCAGGCTGGACTGTATCTGAGACCAGTCCAGTCTGTGCTATGATTGTGGCAGGAGCTCATTTTTGCTCTTGTAGGATATTTCTTAACTAGAAACTCATGTCTTTGACAGAAGACCCAAATGATTTGCTTTGTTTTTCTGCCCTTTGATCTGACCTTGTTACTTCTTCTGAATCATTGATTTTGCCTTTGGTTAGTAATGCTGGAAAAATGATCATTCTGGAGGGAAGTGCAGAATGATGCTGATTGTTAGCCTGCTGGAAGAGTTCAAACAATTAGCAATGAGAAGGATGAGGGCAGGGAAGCTTATGGTTTATCTCTCAATAGATGGACTGGGCAGGAGGTCAGTGAGAAAAATGACGCAGTTGGGATTGTTGCTCTTAAAGAAGCAATCTCAAGTTTCTCAATGGCCCTTCTGGTAATCCTTGAGAACAGAGGGAAGCTGTGGTTTTTCCAAGGGATTCAAGATTTGGGTACAAGAATCATGAAGGATTGGAGTAGCACTTTTGGGTGGGAGGAAAACAAAGTTGGGTTGCAGCAAGTGGAGAAAATAGGAAGGAGATGCCAAGAGGTGTTAAGGGATGATGTTGGGGGATATGGAAAGGGAGATGGAAGTAATAGGTTTGGGTCCAAAGTGACAGATTGAAGTGGAAATTCATCTTAAAAAGAATGAAAAGGTTAGGATGAATTTTCTCTGGTCTGTCCCAGAGAATGGGACAGTGAGGAGATAGGGTTTACTGTTCAAGTCAGATGTGGTGGGATGAAGTTAACTTATAGATGGTATGAAGTCGGCCAGAAGAATCAACAACCTGATGTCCCATGTCAGAAACCAGAAGCTATTTGAGAGACAGAGTATCCATGGAAACACTGTTTTCCTGTGGAAAATTGTGAATCACGTGGGGAGTTGACCATTAGGTGGACTTTCAGTGGAAGTGAGCAGTGAGTTTGGGAATTTATAGTGTACACAGGCAAGTCCAGTAGACTAATGGAATAATGAATGGAACAATGGTGATTTGTCATCAATGCTGAAGAATCCAGTCCAGGATGGAGGCCAGTGGGATTTTTTTGGGATACTCAACACTGAACAATTCCCAGCCAAGGTTTAAAAAAAGGAATAATATTGAAGAAAATAATGGGAGTAAAGGATGGTTGAGTAGATTCCCTGTGCTCAAAATCATGAGGGATCTAGACAGAGTGAAAAGGGAAAAACAATTCTAATTGGCAATAGGGTTGAGAACCAGAGGACACCAATTTGAAACAATTGACAAAAGAAGCAATGACTAAAGGAGGAAAACCCCTTAATGCAGTGAGTGCTTAGGATCTAGAATGAACTTTTCAACTGTGGCTTTCAAAAAGGATTTGGATAATTGAGAAAAAAATTGCAGGGCTATGGGGAGAAAAAGGCAGGTGAATGGAACTAGCTGAGTAGAACTGGAAAAGCTGACTGGCTTCCTTCTGTGTTGTAACTATTGAAGAATCATTGATCAGCCTGATTCTATGGCACTACCAGTGTGCTAAATATATTAGATTGAAAACAGGTCTAACCACTCAAGTCTGGATACCCATTAGGCACTCGGGGTGGGGGTCTTTCGGGTCGATCTTGCGGGTCGAACCAAGTAAACAAACTTAAATTACGTTTGGACAAAGAAAAAGGGGGCGGTCCCCCAAAAGGAGGGGGAACGGCCATTAGGCATTCAGAAGCCAAAGAAATTTATTCAACCATAATCTGTAACCTCATGGTCTTCCATTTCCCTCCCTATTATTGCTCTTCATTCAGCAATCAGTCTGGTTCAATGAGGAGTGCAGGGGAGCATGCCAGAAACAGCACAAAGCATACCATAGAATGAATTGCAAACTTGGTGAAGATTGAACAGATTGGCAAGACTTGCATGCATGTCAGTGCAAAAGCAAGGTTGACATTTGCAACCATCTTCAGCCATAAATGCAAGTGGATAGTCATTCAGCACAGTGATTGGCACTGCTGCCTCATGACACCAGAGATCTGAGTTTGATTCCTGGCTTGATTTACTGTGCAGAGTCTACACATTCTGCCCTTGTCTGACTGGGTTTCCTCTGGGTACTCTGGTTTCCTCTCCATAGTCCGAAAGATGTGCTGATTAGGTGCACTGGCTATGCTGAATTCTGCCTCTGTGTAATTGAACAAGTGCTGGAGTATGGTGACGAGGAGATTTTACAGTAACTTCGCTGCAGTGTTAATGTAAACCTAGTTGTGACACTAATAAATAAACTTAAACATTCCACGTCCCACGAAACATGGATGCCAGTCTGCCAATTCACTTCACTCCATGCAATATTTAGAAACAAAGGCACTTGATATAGCAAAGGCTGTGGGCCCTCACGATGTCCTGCTTCTCGCACTAAAGACTTCTGTTTCAAAGCTAGCTACATCCCAAGCCAAATTGTGCCAGTAAACCTGTGATGCTGGCATCAATGTGGAGAATTATCTAGGCATGTTCTATCCACAGAAGTCTGGGCAAAGTCAGCCTAGATGTGGAGATGCTGGCATTAGACTGGGGTAAACACAGTAAGAAGTCTCACAACACCAGGTAAAGTCCATCAGGTTTATTTGGCCACTAGCTTTTGGAGCACTCTCCCACTCACCTGACGAAGGAGCAATGCTCCAAAAGCTAGTAATGTTAGCTACCAGATAAACCTCTTGGACTTTAATCTGGTGTTGTGAGACTTCTTACTGTCAAAACCAATCTAGCCAGTTGCCATGCCATACATCTGTTTTTGGTCTTCAGCTGCTTTATCAGTGATCTTCTCTCCAGCAATGGATCAGAAGCAGGGAAGTTTGCTGATGATTGCAGAGTTCATTTCTATTTGCAATTTCTGAGACACTGGAGCAGTATATACCTGCAGTATATGTGTATATAATTAGTTTTGACATGCATTTTTGCTTAACTTTAAATTTTTAATACCCATTACTTTCCTTTACAATCTCTTGCAAAAAAAACTTCTGACATTTTTTTCTTCAAGGGCTGGGTACGTGCTATACGTGCACAGAAGGAAATTACATTTTTGAATATTAATGATGGAAGTTCGTTACAAAGTCTTCAAATTGTTGCACATCCAAATTTAGATATCAGGTAAGGAACTTAATTTATCCAATGTGTTGATTATGTGTTGCATTAATTAAGTTTCTGAGCTTTTTTAAATACAAAAGAACATTATGCACCACCTTCTATGTTTATACAGGCTGTAGTGAAAATTTATACATTTGCAGTTAAGGCAATCTTCTTTATTATAGAATTATAAAATGGGAATACACGGAGACCATTTGGCTCATGCTCATGCTGGCTGTCTGCAAGAGCAACTCAGCTAATCCTACTATGTTTGAAAAGAAAGATGCCTCATTTGTGTATCAGTTTATCCAAAGCGCCTCTCCAGCATTGAATTAGTAGTATTTGCAACAGCAAAGTCCCGCAGTAAACTACAAAGGGTCCTGAACAAAGCCCACTCCATCACTTAAACCAGCCTCCTATTCATTTGACACTGCCTACACTTCCTGCTGCCTCAGAAAAACAGCTAGCATTATCAAGGACCCCTTGCACCCCGGACATTCTCTCTTCCACCTTCCTCCATCGAGAATAAGAAGCAAAAGTCTGAGGACATATACCAACCAACACAAGAACAGCTTCTTCCCTACTGCCATCAGACTTTTGAATTGACCTACCTTGCATTATGTTGATCTTTCTCTACGTCCTAGCTATGACTGACACTGCATTCTGCACTCTCTCCTATGTACGGTATGCTTTGTCTATACAGTGTGCAAGAACCAATACTTTTCATTTTAAACTAATACATGTGACAAATCAAATAGTAAATGAAATCAATAACTAGTTAATCTGTTTTTAGAGTTCTTTCTGTTTGGGTTTCAACAGAGTTACTTTCTTTAAAAAGTAAATGAGAGCATGAGATGCTGTAGACAGAATATGCCTTTTAACGTTTAGAAATTATTTTATTGACTAAAGGAATTGGCTTTGAATCACAATTAGCATCTTAAAATTCTCAATGAGAAGTCAGAAAATTTTGGGATGGTTTGGTCTAATCCTTCTGTGTCAACCCGTTTGAAATAAATAAGTGAACACTTCTAGTAAAAAACGAAAGAATTATCCAATCGACCTGTTAATCAGCTCTGTATTGTGGCATAATTGCGGGGCCAGTATAATGAAGAGCATGTAGTGATTTAAGACCTCAACTGGATTATTACTATTCGAGAATCTTGAATATAGATGCTGAATTAATTTGAAGTATTATACATAATGAGAACGTTTGGTTTGCTTGCAATTATTTGTTTAATCCTTGAATACTGCACTAATTGTACCTGTGGGCAAGGCCACTGGAAATCTGCAGAAGACCAATGCAAAAGTTAGTGATTTTCCCTAATTGCTTATGGATTGTGAATGTAAACTGGTATTTTGTGTATTTGATTAATTAAAAATTTTTATGGGATGTGGACGTTGCTGGCTAGCCAGCATTTGTTGCCCATTCCTGATTTCCCTTGGGAAGCTAGTGGTGAACTGCCTTCTTCTACAGTACACCCACAGTGTTGATTAGTGAGAGCAGTTGACCCAGCAACAGTAAAGGAATGGCAGTATGTTTCCAATCAGAATGTTGAATGACTTGGAGGGGAACCCCGAAGTGGTGGTGTTTCCAGGTATCTATTGCTCTTGTCCTTCCATATGGTAGCAAACTTCACTTCTTCATTCTCTTCCAGTTTGTACAAATTCACTATTTTCTCTCCCTTTTATCCTGTAGCCCAGTTTACTTCATTTCCATGTGGGTAACTTAGGCATGATAGATAAGTAAGGACATGAGTAACATAAGTAAGGGATGATAGATAAGTGAGGATGGCCTCAACCAGAATCTTGGGTTCATGTTACACTACCTGTAACCCCCACGACTTGCCTGGGTTTGCGAAATCTCACTGACTGTCCTCGCTGGAGACAGTACACATCTCTATAACCTGTGCATGGCCCTCTCTCCACTCATTGTCTGTACCTTTAAGACTTGATTACCTGTAGACACTCGCATTCCAACCATTATCTTGTAAATTGAGTTTGTCTTTATATGCCTTGTTTGGGAACACAAGTCCTCACTCACCTGATGAAGGAGCTTGAGACTCCGACAGTTAGTGCTGCCAAATAAACCTGTTGGACTTTAACCTGGTGTTGTGAGACTTCTTAGTATGCTTACCCCAGTCCAATGCCAGCATCTCCACATCAGGGATAAGTAAGCAGTAGGGTCATCAAGTTGTAGCAAAGTGAAAAAAAAATTAATTATAAAAGATAGCCTAATCAGTTTGTAATTACCACAGCTTAATGGGTTTTACTACTTAGTTCAGCTATGGAAAACAGAGTGTACAAAACCACGTACTGGATTTGTCTTGTCAATTTCTTCTGTAATTTCTTTAATCCTGGATGTTCCCTCCCTTTTTGGATCTTGTCTCTCTTGCACCAAACATGGTTTCATACCCCTTTCTAAATAGTTAATTAGTCTCCCTCTTTACAAACCATTTGAGCCAATTGACCAGTCACCAGAGCCTATAATTGATGTTTACTTGGTCCCTGCCATCAGGTGTTGGCTCCTAATCTATCACGTTTCTTAAGTGAGAGAAGTTTTAAACATCCAGATACCTTATCAGTTATCACATTATCTCAGAATTGTTACAGCACAGGAGACTATTTGTCCAGTCATGTCTGCACCAACACTCATTGGGGCAATTTACGTAGTTCCACTCCCTTGCCTTCCCTTGCAGCTTTGCACATTCTTCTTTTCAAAGTAACAATCTAATTCCCTGTTGAATATCGTGATTGAGCCTGCCTCCATAACACTATCAGGCAGTGTGTTCCAAATGCCAATCACAGGCTACCTGAAAACATTCTACCTCATGCTGCTTCTTTTGCCAATTACCTTAAATTTGTGGCCTCTTGTTCTTCCACCAATGGGGACAGTTTCTTCCGATCTACTGTGGAGATGCCTAATGAGTTTGCATATCGCTAATACATCTCTTTATGGCCTTTTCAAAGTAATGTGCAAGCTAAGGTTGCAAAGGTCATCTGAGTCTAAGTTACGTATTTGATGTCCTACAGATGTGTTAAAGCTGCAGAGTTTAAATATGTGGTTTAATTCTCCTACAAAGCATCTTCCTAAAGCGTGATATTCTCACACAGTTCATAATAGCATTCAGTCTCATATTTTCTCACCCCTGGTTTTATGAAGTCTTTCTGATCCTTGTTAATATAAACTTTTTTTGACAGAGGTATAACTTTTGGAAGTGCAGTTGAAATTTGGGGAAAACTGGTACAGAGTCCTCACAAGAAGCAAAGTACAGAGCTGCTAGCTGATAAAATCAGATTGGTTGGAGCCTGTAATCCAGTGGTACGTTTGGTTTCAGATTTACATCTGTAAACTCCTTGTTGTAACACCATGCAATTTACTTTTACTTAATTCAAGATTTGTTTCTTACTCAATATCCTTCTCTTCCATTTGCCCTGATAGAAAACGCTTCTTAATTATCTCCAATATCTGTTGTTTCTTTCTTAGCTTATTGCTCCTTATTTAGGGTTCTATGCTACAATTCTGTTTTTGCTGGTCCATTTCCAGAATACTGTTTTTTCAATTTGTCAGACTTAGTTGTTGCATGCTCATCTCCAAGCTAGAAGGTAATTGGTGCAGGTTCCACTCAATAAATTTGAGCATATAATCCATGTTGACATTTCACTGCAGTGCTGAGGAACTGCTCCATTATTGGTGGTATTCTGATGCTTTTGTAACCCAAAGCCCTGTCTTGAATGGGTGTAAAAACTCCCTTGGTATCACTCAAAAAAGAGCAGGGAGATTTCCCAGGTGGGCTGATAAACAGTCATCCCTCAACCAATATAAATGGCTACATCCTTTTTTTGTGACTTTGTGTGTGATTTGACTGTTGTATTTACCTACAAGTCCACTTCAGAAGTGTTTTGTTTGCTGTAAGACACCTTTCAGATGCCCTAAGGTTGTGAAATGTAGGACAAAAATGCTTGTCTCTGTTCAAGGTTCTTTTCTCATATTCACTCCCTACTTCCTCTTTTCCTTTTTAATTTCTTATTTTATCATTTTTTTTTGTTTTCATTATTTATACCTATCATTAATGTATCCTGCTGCTTCAATTTTAGTTTATTTCTAAACCTCTTTATTAATCTTTGACTTTTGCAAGTTTGTATATTTGTAATGCACATTTTTAGAACTGTAGATTAATAATGGAATACTTTCACACCAATTTCCATCTCACTTCAGCTAGCTCACTGATCTTTCCAAAGTACCACCTATTCAATCATTTGCTCCAGTTTTTTTTTTACTTCACTTATTTTCTTTCTGTTTGGACCTTAAATCCAATAATTTTATAGCCAGTCGTGAAATTCTCTGAGCTGATTATTAGAGAAACTATGTTAAGATAGGGCAATGTTGTCTACCATTTGAAGGATAGGAAATAGAAAATGTGAAGAAAATATACATCATGGTCATACACACAACTTTGAGGTTCATTCATTTAATGTATACTTGTACAGCATATCAGGAGCTTTCCCACATCTCTTCATTATTCTTTGGCCAATGTGTCCATGTTACAACAATGACATCTATTTGAATGCACGATTGGGTATAATGCATTTTGGGACAACCAGAGATGATGAAAAGCTCTATATAATTGTGGGTTTGTCTTTTCCACATAGACAACTTTCTGTTGCAATGATGTGAAAATTTGGAGTCCTCTTCTGCATGTGGTCAATATATTTAACACAAAGTCGCTTCTTAATAAATTACCACTACAAAACGTTGCCAGTATTCATCACAATTGTTTTTCTTTCTCGTATTGTGTACATTTATACTTGTGAAATTATAATTTATGATTTAATCATATAAAATAGTGAAAAATCTGAGTAATGGAAAATATTGGAGCTCATGTACTGTGAAATACTATTTTCACAGAAAATATTCTTGTGACTGTTGTTTAATACTGCCATTAATAAAGATCTGGGAGCATGCTAATTATCTTGCCATACAGATTTCAGCTGGAGGTGATGCATTGCATAAAGAGACCACAAAGGGAAGAAAATTAAATTAATATGTGTTGATTTTCTATTTGCATTTCTCAATTTTTGTTTCATTTTAATTTAGTCTCAATTTTCTCAAGTTTTCTCATATCTTGTTTACAGTATGGATCAAAATTTATCTGAGAAAATATACATGCATTAGTATCTTGGATGTTATTTAATCATAGGATTTGCCATTCAAGATCAAGGAAAGGCATTCACTGGAATACATTAGGCAATTTCCTCATCTTCGTTGCAAAACAAATATTTTCAGTTCACTCCTCCGAATACGAAGTGAAGCATCTGCAGCTTATCATTCATTTTTTAAAGTAAGTTGCCTACTATATAGAAATATTATTATACAAGCAAGTATGGTAAAGTTTTTATGTATGCTTGGAAAGCTGTGTAAGAGCACAGATTATAAAATTCAAAAATTGCTTTATGAATTCTGCTTTCCTGTAATCTGACTTACACAGCTAAATTTTTACTGGCACTAATGAATTTCCAAGGCAATGTGCAATATGAATTATAAATCATTAGTAGTTTGTGATGGCATCATGAAAGTCAACTTGTGCTTTGAAACAGCATTCATATTTTAAAGCATGCAACCTCTCTTCACTACGGAGAGGTAAGTAGTGATAAAACCAAAATGCCGAAACCACAGGTTGGCCTCCCTGCTGTCCCATGTGTGATTCCCTCTTGACTAAGCCTACAACCTCTCCCTCTGCTTCACTTGGCATCTTTCTAAGGACCTATTTGAGACATCTCATCACTTGCAACTTATTGCACATTAATGCATCAGCAAAATTACTTTTGTGAACACTTGTCTGATGGATCATGACACCCTGTCTCTCATGATACTACCTTCAATCAATAAATGCTGGCCAGCCAGCAACGCCCATGTCCCACAAATGAGTAAAATCATTTGTCCTGTCCAGATCACCGGTGTGGTACTTGGTCCTCCTCTCCTGATATCTTCCTCCTTGAGCATCTTAGTGTGTTCCATCTCTCTCGCCTTGCCATTAAAATCCTCATTGTCTACTCCACACACAAGTACTATGAATTTATCCATGATGTGGGGGGCATTTGTATATTTCTCCCTCTTCCAACTCAGCTATAAATCAATGCAGTAATACAACATAAATCCTATGGGAGATCCAGTACTAGGGGCCTCCGTTCAAAGTAATTAGTCACCCGTTTAGTGCTAAGTTGAGGGCTGGGAGTCTATGGAACTCTTTTTCAAAAAGTAGTGGAAGCAGAGTCTTTGAATATTTTTCAGGCAGCGGTAGATAGATTCTTGATAAGCAAAGGGTAAAACGTTATTGGGGATGGAATGCGGAGTTAAGGTTATAATCAGATCGGCCATGATCTTATTGAATGGCAGAGCAGACTTGAAGGGCCAAGTGACCTACTTCTGCTCCAAATTCATGTGTTTGTGTCTTCCTTGCAAGATTACCGTCAGAGCAAACTCTAGCACTATTAATTTATTTTTTTAAAAAAAGCTTTCAATGACCATCCCTAATAGTCATTGAGAAAGTGGTGATGAGCCATCTCCTTGAACCGTTACAATCTGTGGTGCAGGTAAATCATTCAGTGCAGCTAGCAGAAGGGAGTTACAGAATTCTGGTCCCAATTTTAGTCTCTTTAGTAATAGAAACAGAACTTGCTGGAAAACTCAGCAAGTTAGACAGCATCTGTGGGGAGGGAAACAGAATGACATTTGAAATCCATAACCTTCCAATTAGTTCGGTATTGCAACTAGCTAATACTGCATCATGTGAAATAGGAAACAAATTCCATTTTCCATTCTGCAAATTTGCTAAAAATTATTGAGCATGGGTCTACAGTTTGTACTTAACGTTTGTTGCTTTCTGCAGGAATAGTTTGTCACTGATAGATTTCAGATTAGTGCATGAGATCAATTTCTTACTTTATTGTCCAGGCCTGGATTTATTATGCATTTATGTTTAGATATGTAATTGTATGCTGGGCTCCAAGCAAGGAGGAAAGTTGTTCTGCTGCATTATACTGAGGTTTGTAATAACTGAATTGAATGCAGTAGTCACCAACTGCAGACATGAGAATTTAACTGAGTGCCAGCAAACAAATCCTAATCCAAGTGCATTATCAGTGAGGCTTTTCAACAAATTTGGACAAAATTTGTATTGAATTGTTTAAAGCTCTTATAAGGATGCAGAACAGAGTTAAATGAATGAGTACATGGTAACTGTTTTTAACATTCTTTAAAAATTACAGGATAATGAATTTATTCACATACACACACCCATAATAACATCAAATGATTGTGAAGGAGCTGGGGAACTCTTCAAAATTGAAGTAAGTACTGCCCAGAACTAAAAATTAAGTAGACTGATATTACAAACTTTTTTCCAAATTTCTCACAGTACTGATTGTATATGCGTTGAACAACCCCACAGTACAAACCCCCCCCCCCCCCCCCCCCCCTTGCAAATAATCTAACGAACAGAAACTTCCAAGCTGCAGTTCTGCTGAGTTACTTCCAGCGCCTGTGGACTGGACACTAGTGGTCTGAAAAGATTACTACTCTAAATATTACTCTAATAAATCAGAGTTCCCAAATGAAGATGATGATGATTAGCTGTAAGGGAGTTTCATTAGCATCAGAAAGAAATGCCTAAATGCTCTCTTGCTAGACTTTTGGCGCTCTTCCTCCTGCCCAAAGTCAGTGAGTTCTGTTGGGGTAAAATTCCCGAAGTTCAGTTATACTCTCGTATTCTTCCAAGTAACATTGCACATGTGGTACCACACACTAACTTCCTGATTGATGTTCACCGGTCTTGTGAAGGCATCTTGTGAAATTTAATTAGATGAAAAGTGCTGTAGTTAAACATTTACTTCCATATCGCTGTTTAACAAAAACTTAAATATGCAAGTAATTTATTTTTGGGTGCTGCTTGCACTGTTTTATTCAGAAGACTGTAGTAGCCACCCACTGGTATGCGACTGCAATGAAGAAATGAGCATCACAATAGAGAATGTTATTGGAGTATAATATCCAAGCCTTAAATGCTCTGGACTTGCCTATTCCAGGTTATTTTCTACCCTCCATAAACTTGTCATCCAAAATTCTCAAGTTCTGTTCCCCTAACACCCCAAACTTGCTGACCTTCAATGGCTCCCAGTCAAGCAACTTAGTGATTTTTAAATTTCTTTTGATTTGATTTATTATTGTCACGTGTTAACATACAGTGAAAGGTATTGTTTCTTGCACGCCATACAGACAAAACATAGCGTTCAAATAGAAGGAAATGAGTGAGTGAAGAATGTAGTAAGGTAAGTCCATTCAAAAGTATGACAGCGGGAAGAAGCTGTTCTTGAGTCGGTTGGTATGTAACCTCAGACTTTTGCATCTTTTTCCTGACGGAAGAAGATGGAAGAGAGAATGTCTGGGACGCATGGAGACCTTAATTATGCTGGCTGCTTTGTCGACGCAGCGGAAAGCATAGACGGAGTCAATGGATGGGAAGCTCATTTGCGCATGGATTGGGCTACATTCAAGGCCTTTTGTAGTTCCTTGCAGTCTTGGGCATAGCAGGAACCATACCAAGCTGTGATACAACCAGAAAGAATGCTTTCTATGATGCATCTGTAAAGGTTGCTGAGAGTCATAACTGATGTGCCAAATTTTCTTAGTCTTCTGAGAAAGTAGAGGAGTTGGTGGGATTTCTTAACAATAGAGACGGCATGGGGGGACAAGGACAGATTGTTGGTGATCTGGACACCTAAACTTGAAGTTCTCGACCCTTTCTATTTTGGTCTCCGTTGATGTAGACGGGCATGTTCTTCTTTATGCTTTCTGAAGTCGATGACAATCTCCTTCGTTTTGTTGACACTGAGGGAGAGATTATTGTTGCCGCAGCAGGTCACCAGATTCTCTATCTCATTCCTGTACTGTTTCGTCATTGTTTGAGATCCGACCCACAACGGTGGTGTTGTCAACAAACTTGAAAATCAAATTGGAGAGGAATTTGGCCACACAGTCATAGGTGTATAAGGAGTATAGTTGAGGGCTGAGAACACAGCCTTGCGGGGCACCGGTGTTGACAATGATTGTGGAAGTGGTGGTGTTGTCTTTCCTTACTGATTGTGGTCTGTGAGTTCGGAAGTTCAGGATCCAGTCGCAGAGAGAGATGCTGAAGCCCAGGCCAGAGTTTGGAGATGAGTTTCCTGGGAATAATGGTGTTGAAGGCTGAGCTGTAGTCAATAAATAGGAGTCTGACATGGGTATCCTTGTTATCTAGATGAGTAAGTTTTAAGCATGTAGCTTATGTGCACTTTATATGATTTAAAAAAGACATTTTAAACAGCACATTACAAGGATATACTTACTAAAATTGCACTCTGCACCATGCACAGCCATAATGAAACTTCTTGCTTCAAAGATACAAGAAACTCAAAAGGAAAAACTCATTGAGTGGTGTGTAAATAATTAAAAATGAAGTTGCGATCTACCTTTGTAAACATGCCACTCAGTCCAGCCAACTAAAACAGAGCAGCAATCAACAAAGCCAACAGAATATTGAGCTGGTTATTCAAATTCATGAAATCCAAGCCAGGATGCCATAGGTTAAGCTGTATACTGCATTGGCCAGACCTTACTTTGAATATTGCATTTAATTCTGCTGACCAGGAAACACAGGAAGCTATAAAAAGCCATAAAACCAAACCCCAACATTGAAGGTCTGAGTGTGAGGAAGAACTAAAATTCCTTGGACTTTTCTGCCCAGAAAAGAAGCACGTGAGCAGTGATTTTATAGAAATGCACAATGAATGGAAAAGGTGTATAAGGAAATTTACTTGGAATTAATTACCAGATTAAACACGTAGAAAAAGTATGGCAGGTGTTTTTTTTCTTGAGTGGCAGGTTGAGGGAGCTGGAGGAAAAGGTCTCTCAGTTGTGCTCGAGTTTGAGAATGGCTGTAAAAATGGAGTAAACAATAACTAAGCTAGCTCAATAGACGCAAAGAACACTGATAGAAAATAGATTTCAGAATACTGAAGCTAAATGAATTGTGAATTATGTATCCCAGAAGAAATCAAGGAAAAGAGAAACAAGAGCTTTGAGTTAAAGAAGCCATTCTGTTTAACTAAATTTGTGGTTGAGAGAACACTATCAGAGGCAACGGAAAGTTTTGAAGTAATTCTGTTAAGCTGGGACTTGAAAGTTAAAGCAATCGACCATGAGAATAACCAGTAAGACAATTGTGGCAGAGGAAAGGAGTTGGCTCCAAATCCTGACAGGAATTACTGCTAAAAGTTAAGTGAAAGCTCACCCATGAAAATTATCTAGGGAAATTCTGAGGAAGAATCCATAAATCACAACCATGTGTTAATAAGACCATTTGTCCTTTGCGTGTACTTTGTCATCCAGGTTGATCTTAAAATCTGTGTATTTCTTAAGCTAAGGCCAAAGTAAAGGAGTGTCCTATGTTAAATAAATGCTTTCTTTTGTTGGTAAAAAAAATAAATTAATAGCCGTGTGACTCTGTTCTCTCCATATGTGATTTTTAAAAAATAAAAGCCATGGTCTTTGAGCCAGGGTTCCATTCTGGCATCTTGCCACCTAGTTATAGCACCAATTGGGATTATAATACCAGGCCGTTTGCAGATGCAAGTTCACAGTTGGGACTTTGATGATGAGGGTCACACGTTGGGTAGTATGGAGCTGGCGATTGTGATCGGGGGTTAAGGGACTGTGGTTGGTCACTTGTAAAATGCCTCGTGGGTGACAGTTGGCCAGGGTCATGCAGCAGAAAGAGGCATTGAGAGCTTCTGAGATTTGAGGGGCTGGGAGGTGGCTATGAACAGGTGAAGATTGATGGTGAGGGCAGCAAAAAAGCAGATAGTAATTAGACTGGTTGATATCAGCTCACACATTACCAAGCTATGAAGTGTGTTCTCAGTTCAACAGCCTGGAAGCAGAAGCAGCAGGGCCCACCATTTTTCAAGTTTTTGCTATCCATAGTCTGATGTTGAGCGAGACATTGATGCCTTATTTGACCTTGAGCTGAGCATCTGTCCTTCTCCTTCACAGTGACTTTGTGCTTTCACCTCCATTGCTTATCTCTTCTCCTGTCTCAGTACATTACAGTATTACTGTTGTAATGTACTTTGAGATTGAATTAATTAATGACCTTTTAGTGAGGCTACCCCAGGCATCAGTGAGCATAAGATTGAGTTTCACATTGAGTGTAAGATATCCCAGATGGGATTGTTGCCAGTGCGGATTTAATGGGCTGAACGGCCTCTTTCTGCACAATAGGAATTCTGATTCTCTGGTTTGCAACGAGGTTTGGTTTTTTTTTGTGTGGATGTGGGCAGATACAAAGTTGAAATCTTGGAACACCTGAGGTTGGGTGGTGGTCAAAATGCTGCAGTGTTCTGAAGTGTGGTAGTTAGAACTCCCTTACTAACAGCACTGCTGGAGGACCTTTACCATTGTTGTGAAATTGTGCATTTTATCGAAAATGATTTTTGAATATACTGGCTGGAAGCTCCCCACTTATAAAAGACCAAAGTTTCATTCCAGAGACATGAGATCCTTGTCAAAAATTGCATCTTGAATTGTGCTCACAGGAAGGTTCACAAGTCTGGTTAGGGAGGATTTAAATTAAATTGGCAATGGGGTGGCCACCAATGTACAGAAGTAGAAAAGAGGATCAAGGGGTTGGAAGTTGTGTTGAGTAGCAGTAGAAAAGGGAGTAATCCTCTATTAGATAGGAGCGAACTAAAACTACAACGACTACCAGGGCTAGTTTAGAAATCATGTATGTAAATGTACAAAGTGCAGAATTAAGCACAGACAAAATATCAGAAGTGGAAATGATAGATGTAATGGATGGGACAAAAATTCATGGACAAGAAGAACTGTAAAGAATGGATAAGTTGCCCAGTCCATTGGCATGCACCCCAGGTTGCTAAAGGATGTTGAAGGTGGAGAAAATGGGAGGGATAGCCATAATCTTTCCAATTTTGACTCGATACCAGGTGTGAAGAGTCAGAGGTTTGGGGAACGACAAATGTGATACCTTTAATCGACAAAGGATGATGCAAGGAGATTCCTAGTATCTACAGACTAATCAGTTTAACATTGCTGAGTAAAGTTAACAATAATCAGAAGACCAACAACGAGCACTTGAAGAGGTTTGAGTTAATTAAGGAGAATGAACACAGATTTTTAGCAGGCAGATCAAGTTTGACCAATCTACAGTAATTGAATTTTTTGATGAAGGGAATGCCCTGGAATGTTGTCGACGTGCATTTTAAGAAAGAGTTTGACAATGTATCTCTCAAGTTGATTAGCAAAATTGAGGTTCATTGAATTGGAGGGTCATTGTCAACTTGGATTTTTAAAAATAATTGGCATAAAGAAGGAAAACCAAGTGTGATAAATAATTCTTCAGACCAGAGGAAAGTAGGGAGTGGTATGTTCCCAGTGGTCAGTGCCTTAGCTATTTGTTTTTCTATATGTAAATGACTTGAATATTGGAATACAATATAATATTTTAAAATTGATCATTTGGAAGTGTGGCAAGCATTAGACATGATGCCATGAATTGCAACATGACATAGATGGGGAGCAGAATGAAACTTAATACAGCTAAATGTGAGGTGGAGCATTTTCACTGAAGGAGAAGGAAGACTTCATGGCTCAGTTCTAAAGTATGTGCAAGATCGGGAACCTGAGGATTTGTGTATCGATTTTGAAGCTTGTAGAACAAATTGAAAGAGTAGTTAGCAAAGCTTATATGGTCTAATGATTCATAAATATTGAATACTAAAGCGGAGATGTAATACTGAGGAACTTTCAGAGGCTTCAGAGAAGGAGCTTTACTAGAATGGTTTTTTGGGATGAAGGTTTTTTTGGGATGAAGGTTTTTTTGGGATGAAGGTTTTTTTGGGATGAAGGTTTTTTTGGGATGAAGGTTTTTTTGGGATGAAGGTTTTTTTGGGATGAAGGTTTTTTTGGGATGAAGGATCTTAGCCACAAAGCTTAGTTGAGGAAGCTGGGTTGCTCTCTCTAGAGCACGGGAAGTCGAGGTGAGATTTCACAGGTGTACAAGATCATGTCCGGTTTAGATAAGCTATTAGGCTGAGGATACAAGGGCTAGAGAGCACAGGCTTTAAGTTTTAGACAAAACATGCAGAATGATGTGTCAAACTTTTGTACATTGATCTAAAGTCCTGCAACTTGTGTGGTGGAAGTGGAGACTGTCAGTGATTTCAAAAAGAAAATTGGATGGTCTGTTAAGGAAATAAAGTTGCAAAGCTACAGGGATTGAGTGGACAAATGGTAATGATTGGACTACTCCACAGAATGGTGGCCTCGTGCTATTGTGTCTCTTTATCTAAATTGAGTTGATGTGCAGATTACTCATGATGCAAGAGAATGGGAAAACAGGGTTCAGAGACTTACTGACCTACCACTATTTCCAGGTACTTAATGCTCTAATTTATAGAGCTATCGCTGATTGCTGTGCAGACACATGCATTTGGGCCAGTGTCTGTGGGAGTTTGTGTTTTCTCCGGGTGCTCCGGTTTCCTCCCACACCACAAAGATGTGCTGTTAGGCTGATTGGCAGGAATAAATTGTCCCTAAATCAGATTCCCTCAATCTGGATGGCCATAAAACAGGGGTCGTGGGTGGAGAGGGGGACTGGTGGTGTTGAGATGGTGGCGCGGGCACGTTGGGCCGAAGGGCCTGTTTCCCAGGCTGATTTTGTTCTTTGTTATATATTGGGTGTAAAGTATTACTTAATAATAGTGCCTGGATGTCACGATTGCTTTAGAAAATGTTTGGATAAGTTAATATACTGCATACATCTAAGGGTTAAAACTTTACAAACATAATATTAACACTTAAGCTGTTATAACTATCTTCGTATTTAGGGTGTTAAAACTTGCCATTACAGTTGTATTCTTCACATTGATAAAATAACAGCATTGTTATTTAAATTATTTCTTTCATATCTTTGAACATGTTTATCGCTAAATGGTTGTTTGAAATCAACTCGTGGAGATCAATGAACTTGCATTACTTATCTCTTTTAGGTATCTGACAGAATGCAAGATAATAGTTAACTAGTTTACCAATTGCAAGAACAAACAGCAATGATATGTATACAATGTACATGTCAGAGAAGTAAGGTAGTTAATTTTATGCAGTGATTCTTTGTTGCCACAAGATGGTGGCAGCATATTTTTAAAAGCTTCAGCAACGTAATAATTGCTCGGCATTAACTTAATGGCAGCAAATCTGCTGCAGCTAAATCAAAATGTCTTGATGTTATTTGTACACATGCAAATGTAGCAGAAACCATGCATGTTTGCCATATTTTTTCTGACTAACCAACCTCTTCCAATTGCAAAATGGGAAAGTATTTGATGCTTGGTAAGTCCATTGACATCAAAAAAATAAATGTTGGGTTAATGCTTTGGGTAAGAACCTTTCATTACAATTTATTGTATTACATCTTACTGAGCATTTACGTGGGTTATTTTATTACTGATTCCCTGATCATAGTGCACATCATACCACTAGACAAGAAATTAATGGTTGTGGTTAATAGTAGAGATATGCTCCTTTGTGAAATTCTCTTCTTTTCAGCAGAACTAATGCAGATGGGGTCATTAGAGTAAACAATAGAATTGCATGCTTGTCATTAGGATTTTAGTTTTACACAAGATAGGAAGGCTTTGTTATTGCAGTGTATTTATTTCATGTTTGCAAACACTGCAAAGACTTGCTGGGGTAAACTTATGATCAATCACATTAGCAATTGTCTCAAATGGATATGCTGCAAAGATTATTCTCTGGATCTGTTATTTTGTCACACTTAGTCTGTTAATTACACTACATGGCTTTTGACAAAAAAACTTGTATGTTTCATTGGCGCACACATCCCTGCAGTCAATTTTCAATCACAGGGTTTTAAGTAGGCAAGTCTGGAAGATAAATCATTTTGAATGAAAGGATGAGCAAATAGTTTACCATCTTTGCAAAGACAAACCTTAATTCACGTGAAATATTTCATTTGTACTCCCTTATATAAGAGCATTCTGAAATTACAGAAGGGAGGAAGCTGAATATTTGGTGTTGCAGACTCTGGGCGAGTGGTCAAATTCAGATTGGAATTCTGCTC
Source organism: Carcharhinus amblyrhynchos (assembly GCF_965287045.1). Classification (NCBI taxonomy): domain Eukaryota; kingdom Metazoa; phylum Chordata; class Chondrichthyes; order Carcharhiniformes; family Carcharhinidae; genus Carcharhinus; species Carcharhinus amblyrhynchos. Next base: position 57,573,927 of record NC_137333.1, read on the forward strand.
TGGTGCAGAGCAATAAAAATGATGCTCTGAAGATTGTAGCTTGCATTCACAAATTACAAGAAAAGCTTTGTAAATTTGCTGCACTAACTGCATCTGTTTACTTTGAGTCTGTAACAGAAAAATGACCCAGCACATTTTTATCAGAGGTGTAACTTTATAAAAGATTACCTCCAATACAAGGAGTTATTAGCAGCAATGGCCAGTAGCTTATTGCAAAATATTAAAGGAAGAAAGGGAGGTGGAGAAGCAGAGGGAACTAGGAAAGGAATTTGAGTGTAGAGCCTACTCAGGTGAAGGAATTGTTTGGTCAGGGAGGGGTCCATGGCTAGAGGATGTTATGGAAATGGAGAAGGACAAGCTATGAAGGCACTTAAACGTGCACTGAAAATTTTAAGCATGATATGTAGGAGAGCCCAGACAAATGTAGATTACAGAGGGTAAGAGTGATGTATGAGAGACTTGGTGTAGCTAAGATGCAGATGGGTGAAATAAAATTTAGGGAATGGAGAATGGGAGGACAACCAAGAGAGCATTAGGAGTAATAATGTCTGGAAATGTGTAAAGAATGGATAAAAGTTTAAACAGCAGATGGGCTAAGGTAGGGATAATGAGATGGTGAAATTACACTGCACTGTGACAGAGGAGATGGAGTTGAAAGTTCACTTTGTGGCTAAATGAGGTACTCGGGTTCAAAACCATTTGGCTTAACTTACGATCAGAGCGAAGGATAGTGGTAAGGGTGTAGAGCTTGTCGTGAAACCTTATAATGTCTTATACTCACCCCAGTGTTCACCTGGGAGGAGATTGTGACTCATCTATGACTGCACATTGGACGAGTAATCTAATCACAGTGACATTTGAGTAGTGGTGGAACAATTGGAATTATTCTGCCTTACAGAAAAGATGCAAAAATAATTTAAGCAAACATCCTTCGGTCATCAAATTTAGATTATAATTTAAACATCCTGAATTATAACCTAAGTGTGAAATGATGCCTCATTCAGGATTTATTTTTGTTGCAGCCTGCAAGTAAAACAGCTGAAGAGCAGAAAAATGCTAATTTCTTTGATGTTCCTTCCTTTTTAACTGTGTCTGGACAACTGCATTTGGAAGTGATGATGGGGTAAATACCATTTTAACCATTTTTTTGAATCTGCTTTCTTGTGTTCAGAATTGTTACCCTATATTTGAGTTTTGATTTAGAATCATGGAATTCCCTACAGTGCATAAGGAGGCCATTTGGCCCATCAAGTCTGCACTGACGGTGCATGCTACCCAGGCCCTATCCCTGCAACTGCACATATTTACTATGGCTAATTATTCTAAACTACACATCTTGGGACACTAAGGGGCAATTTACCATGACCAATCCACTTAACTTGCACATCTTTGGTCTGTGGGAGCAAAGTAAAGTACCCGGAGGAAACCCCCACAGACGTGGAGAATGTGTAAGCTCCACGAAGTAACCAGAATTGGTTCAAAATGGTCTAAGTCTCTGGAGCTGTGAGACAACAGTGCCACTATTACACTTTAATGGAGTTGATGTATTGTAATAGAAAACTTAAAATAGTTTTTATTCATTTGAGTGTTGGGTGTCGCTGGCTAGCTCAGCATTTATTGCTCATCCCTAATTAGATTTGAGAAAGTGCTTGTGAGCTGTCGCCTTGAACTGCTGGAGTCCATGTGATGTAGATAGACCAACACTGCTGTTAGGGAGGGGGTGTTAAGATTTTGACCCAGAGACAGTGAAGGACTGGCGATTATATTTCCAAGTCAGGATAGTGAGTGACTTGGAGGGTTCTCCCAGGTGATAGTATTCCAATGTGTCTGTGACCCTTGTCCTTTCAGGTGGCGCATTCATGGATTTGGAATGTGCTGTCCAGGGGACTTTGAGTTCCTGCTGTACATTTGTAAATAGTACGTACTCCTGCCACTCTGCGTGGAAGGAGTGAATGTTTAGGTTGGTGAATGGGGTGCCAATCAAATGGGTTTTGTCCTAGATGGTGTTGAGATTCCCAAAGGGAGGGAGATGACAACAGCCATCTATAGGCCAGTTAGCTTAACATCTGTAACTGGGAAAATGTTGAGTGTCAGTTAAAAGGATGTAGTAGCAGAGCATTTAGAAATACATAACAAGCAAGCAGGGTCAGCATGACTTCATGAATGGGAAATCATGACTGTCAAACTTATTCAAATTCTTTGACGTGGTAGTGAACAGGAGAGATAGAGAGGAACCAGTAGGTATAATGTACTTGAATTTCCAAAAAGCATTCAATAAGGTACTGCACAAAAGGCTGCTTAAGATAAGAGACCATGGTGTTGGGGGTAGTGTATTAGCACAGATAGAGGTTTGGCTAACTAATAGAAAATTGGGTTAAGGGGGCATTTTCAGGATGGTAATCTGTAACTAGGGGAGTGCCATAGCAATCAGTGATGGGGCCTACAATATATGTTAATGACTTGGGTGAAGGTAGTATTGACATTAAAAATAGGCCGGAAGTCAAGTGGTGAGGATGACAAAGTCTATAGAGAGGTATACACAGATTAAAAGAGTGGACAAAAATTTGGCAGATGGAATATAATGTGACGTTATGCACTTTGGTTGGAAGAATAAAAGAGCTGAATCTTATTTCGATGGAGAAAGACTACAGAAAACTGCAGCACAGAGGGATTTGGAGGTCCTTGTGCATAAATCACAAAACACTAGCATGCAAGTTCAGTAGGTAATAAGGAAGGCAAATGGAATCTTGACCTTTATTTCAAAGGGAAAGGGAATATACAAGGCACTAGTTAGACTTCACCTGGAATACTGTGAACAGTTTTGGTCCCCTTTTCTAAGGAAATATATATTGACATTGAAGGGAATTCAGTGAGGTTTCACGAGGTTGATCCTGGGTATGGAGAGATTTTGTTATGAAGAGAGATTTAAGCTAGTTGGGCCTGTACCCCTTGAGTTTAAAAGAACAAGAAGTGGATGGGACAGGAAAGAAGGCCTGAGATAGGTTAGAGCTAAAGAAAGATTGACAAAAAATGTCATGGACGTAAGACAAAGTGTATATTAATGGTGGCATTAAGGATTGAAAATGGTGCTAATAGTGGCATAAAGGTAAGATAACAGGATGTGTCAACAGGAGAACAAAGGTCAGTGCTCAGTGGAAGCAAAACTGAAAAGCAAAAGACAGATGGCCCGATGGGGAAGGAGTAGAATTGTATTGGGGCAAACCAAGGGGACAGAAAGGGGGGTTAAGACAGACGGGAAAGTCCAGACTATCTTTGAACTCGGAAGTTGAAGTCCAGAAGGCTGTAATGCACTTAGTCAGTTGAATTTGCATTGGGCATCACTGGGGCATTGCAGCAGGGCAAATATGGACACCTGGCATGAGGATATGATGCTGAGGTGAAATGACAAGTTGATTGGTTGGGGTCATACTTGCAGACAGAGCAAAGGTGTTCCGCAAAATGGGCCACCCAATCTGCATTTAGTCTCCCCTATGTAAAGAAGTCTGCATTGGGAACAGCAAATACAGTAGATTATTGGTTCTCAACCTGTGGTCCACAAGGGTGTTGTAGATGATCCACGGAGGGGAAAAAAAACTGAATATGCGTACCTAATATGTACCATATTCAATGTTACAGTATTATCTGCAATGGAATTGATGGATCAAAATGTGTAGGAGTTGGCACAAATGGAGCCCATGCAATTTTAGGCCAACACAATGGGGTTGTTAAATGTGTAAGAGCAGTGCTCTGCAAGCAACATCCATAGGGAGGTGTTAGCGACAAAGAGAATGCCTGCTTATCTCATGACTGTTTTGGTGGAAGTGGTTAAAACAGTTACTTTTATCAAGGTCTGTCCACTGAATTTGTGAATATTTGCAGTTCTATGTGATGAGATGGGCAGTAATCACAATCAACTACTTCTGCACAATGGAGTCCACTAGTTTTCCCAAGGAAAGCGGCTCTCGTGTCTTTTCGAGTTGCATGATGAAATGAGAATTTTTTTACTTAAAGTTTGAGATCTCAGTTTGTCATTCTATGTCTTGCCAAATTAGCATATATAGCAGATATTTTTGATCACTTAAACAGCCTCAATCTGATGTGCAGGATTAAGAAATCCATTTGCGAGCCTTTGAGGACATTGATATCCTTAAGAGAACGAGACAGCCTTGTGGAACTGTCCAGTGACAGTGCTTCATAGCTGGACTTTCCTCAGAACTACCTGACTGACTTGTTGCTTAAAGTTGCTTCACAGTAATCAGACTGTCTGACGAGGCAGTAAAGTTTCTGATACCTTTTCCTGCAACCTACCTTTGCAAAAGTGAATTTTCAGAGCTTGTCACATTGAAGGCCAGATATCAGAATCAACTTAACGTGGAACCAGATCTCTGATTGAGATGGTCATCCCTGGACACTGACCGTTTGACATCTGAAAAACAAGATTGGCCATTTCATTCATTAAGCATTAACTGTTTCCACTGCTAAGCCTACTGCAGGTAAGTGTACTGTGACGAGTGTAATATATTTGTGAGTGTACATAAACTATTAGAAATAGCTCGTTTTTAGTAGCCTTTGAGATATACATTTGACTCGCATCAGCCATAGACAATGTTAAAAAAATGTTTAATACGGTTTGCGTACGTTGTGGTCTGCAAAAGCTTTTGATGATGATCTGTTGGTCCACATAAAGGAAAAGGTTGAAACTGCTGCGGTAGACCAAATTCAGGGAGGTGCAGATTAAATATTTAATCACCTGGAAGGAGTGTTTGGGGCTTTGAGCGGTGAGGAAGGAAAAGGTAAAGAGCAGGTGTTGCACCTTCTGCAATTGCATGGTGCTGTGAGAAGTGGATGAAATGGAGGAGTGGACCAGGATGTAACAGAGGGAATGACCCCGATGGAATGCTGATCGGGGCGGGGGGATGAGGGGAAGATATGTTTAGTGCTGGCATCATGCTGGAGTTGGCGTAAGTAGTGGAGGGTGATCAAAGAACAATACAGCACAGGAACAGCCTTTTGGCCCTCCAGGCCTGCGCCGCTCATGAGCCCAACTAGACCATTCGTTTGAATCCCTCTAATAATCCCAGTCTGTTCATGTGGCTATCCAGATAAGTCTTAAACGATCCCAGCGTGTCAGCCTCAACCACCTTGCTTTGGTAGTGCATTACAGGCCCCCACCACCCTCTGTGTAAAATATGTTCCCCTGACATCTGTGTTGAACCTTGCCCCCCTCGCCTTGAACTTGTGACCCCTTGTGTTTGTCACTTCTGACCTGAGAAAAAATTTCCCACTGTTCATCCTATCTATGCCCTTCATAATTTTATAGACCTCTACCAGGTCGCTCCTCCTCTCCCAGGGAGAACAACCCTAGTTTACCCAATCTCTCCTCATAGCTAAGACCGTCCATACCAGGCAACATCCTGGTAAACCTTTTCTGTACTCTCTCAAAAGCCTCCACGTCCTTCTGGTAGTGGGGCGACCAGAACTGGACGCAGTTTTCCAAATGTGGCCTAACCAACGTTCTATACAGCTGCAACATCATACACCAACTTTTATACTCTCTGCCCTGTCCAATAAAGGCAAGCATGCCATATGCTGCCTTTACCACCCTCTCCACCTGTGCTGCCATCTTTAAGGATTTGTGAACTTGTACATCCAGGTTCCTCTGTGCGTCTATACTCCTGATGGTTCTGCCATTTATTGTATAGCTCCCCCCTACATTAGTTCTACCAAAATGCATCACTTCGCATTTATCTGGATTAAATTCCATCTGCCATTTCTCCATCCAATTTTCCAGCCTATCTATATCCTGCTGTATTCTGTGACCATGTTCATCACTATCCACAAGTCCAGCAATCTTTGTGTCGTCCGCAAACTTACTGATCACACCAGCTACATCTTCTTCCAAATCATATATATATATATCACAAACAGCAGAGGTCCCTGTACAGAACCCTGCAGAACACCACTAGTCACGGACCTCCAACCGGAAAAAGACCCCTCCACGGCAACCCTCTGTCTTCTATGGCCAAGCCAGTTCTCCACCCATCCAGCTAGCTCACCATTTATCCCATGAGATTTAACCTTTTGCACCAGCCTGCCATGAGGGATCTTGTCAAACGCTTTACTAAAATCCATACAGATGACATCCACGGCCCTTTCCTCGTCAATTGTTTTTGTCACCTCAAAAAACTTAACCAAATTTGTGAGGCATGACCTCCCTCGTACAAAACCATGCTGTCTATCGCTAATGAGATTATTCCATTCCAAATGTGCATATATACTATCTCTAAATCTTCTCCAACAATTTCCCTCCCACGGACGTCAGCTCACTGACCTATCCTCCAATCCTCTGGGACCTCACCTGTGTCCAGTGAAGAGACAAAGGTTTCTGTTAGAGGTCCAGAACTTTCATCTCTTGTCTCCCTGAGTAGTCTAGGATAGACTGAGTAATCAGGCCCTGGGGATTTGTCTGTCTTAACGTTCCCCAGAAAACCTAACACTTCCTCCCTTGTAATTGAGATTTTTCCTAATGGATCACACATCCCTCTGAGACACTACCAGTCAACATGACCCTCTCCTTTGTGAATACTGATGCAAAGTATTCATTTAGAATCTCACCTACTTCCTTGGGTTCTAAGCATAATTTCCCACCTTTGCCCCTGAGAGGTCTGATTTTTTTTTTCCCTGACAACTGTCTTGTTCCTAATGTATGTATAAAATGCCTTAGGATTCTCCTTAATCCTGTCTGCCAAGGACAAATCGTGTCCCCTTTTTGCCCTTCTAACTCCCCATTTGAGTTCTTTTCTACTTTCTCTGTATTCCTCCAGTGCTCCATCTGTTTTTAGCTGCCTGGACCTTGCGTATGCCTCTTTTTTTCTTTTTGATTAGACCCACAATATCCACGGCTCTCGAATCCTACCTTTCCTATCCTTCCTTTTTACAGGCAGGTGCCTGTCCTGCAGCTCTATCAACTGCTCCTTAAAAGACTCCCACATGCCAGATATGGATTTACCCTTGAACAGCCTCTCCCAATCAACAGCCACCAAATCCTGCTTAATCCGGCTATAGTTAGCCTTCCCCCAGTTCAGCACCTTACCCATCTTCTTCCATTACTATCCTAAAGTTTACAGAATTGTGGTCACTATTTGCCACATGTTCCCCTACTGAAACTTTGACCTGAACAGGCTCATTCCCCAGTACCACGTCCAGTATAGCCCCTCTCTAGCTGGACTAGCAACATGTTCCAAAGAACATTCCTGTACGCGTTTTATAAATTCCTGCCGACCCCCAGCCCTAAGCACTTTCCAGTCTATACAAGGGAAATTAAAGTCTCCCACTACAACAACCTTATTTTTTCTGCACCTGTCCAGAATCTCCTTACATATCCGATCCTCAACTTCCTGAGGCTTGTAGTATACCCCCAGCATAGTGACTGCGCCCTTCCTGTTTCTGAGCTCCACCCACAGTGACTTGTTACATGACCCTTCTAAATTGTCCACCCTCTGTACCGCTGTAATATGCTCCCTAACCAGTATTGCTACTCCCCCACCTCTCGTCCTAATCCCTCCTCTATCTCGCCTAAAACACTTATACCCTGGAATATTCAGCTGCCAGTCCTGTCCTTTTAACCAAGTCTCCGTCACTGCTACCACATCCAAGTTCCGTGCAAGCATTAAGGCTCTAAGTTCGTCTGTCTTGCCCGTTACACTCCTTGTGTTGAAGCAGATGCACTCCAGACTTCCAGGCCTACTGAGGCCATCCTCCCCCAGAATGCTCCTCTTCTGAGAGAGCCTTGTCCTGGCCCCAAGCTCGTCCCCAGCCTCGATGCTTATTGACCTATTATTTTGATCCCCACCCCCCTGCCACATTAGTTTAGACCCACCCAAACCACACTAGTAAAACTCCTGGCCAGGATCCTCGAGTTTAGGTGTAACCTGTCCTTCTTGTACAGGTGCCATCCTGTCTTGAAGATTTCCCAGTGATCCTTGAATTTGAAACCCTCCCTCCACCAGTCCTTTAGCCATGTGTTCAGTTGTACAATCTCCCTATTCCTAGCCTCACTAGCAGTGGCACTGGGAGTAGTCCAGAGATTGCTACCCTAGAGGCCCTGCTTTTTAGCCTACTACCCAACTCCCTGAATTGCTCTCGCAGGACCTCCCTGCTCTTTCTGCCTACGTCATTTGCACTAATGTGGACAATGACGTCTATCTGATCACCCGACCCTTTTAGGATGCTTCCTTCCAGCTCAGAGACATCCAGGCCCCTGGCACCAGGGAGGCAGACTACCAACCTGGAGTCTCGTTCACGCCCACAGAACCACCTGTCTGTGCCTCTAACTATTGCGTCCCCCACTATTACTGTTCTGCTCGTCCCCCTCTTTCCACTTTGAGCCACAGAGCCCAACTCTGTGCCAGGGATCTGGTCACCGTGGCTTACCCCTGAAAGGTTGTCATTCCCCCCACCCCTGCTTCCCACAGTATCCAAAACGGTACAGTTATTTTGGAGGGGGACAACCACAGGGGATCCCTTCACTGACTGCTCTCTCCCCTCCCCCTCCTGTCTGTCACCCAGCCCTCATTGTTAAGGGGGACAGCCACCGGGGTACCCTCTGGTATGTGACCTTTATCCTTCCTAACCGTGACCCACGTGTCCTCCTCCCGTGGCCCCGGTGTGACTACCTGCCTGTAACTTCTCTCTATTAATTCCTCATTTTCCCTGACTATACTAAAGTCAACGAGCCGCAGCTCCAGTTCCTCTAATGTGGTCCCTCAGGAGCTGCAGTTAGACGCACCTGGCACAGATATGGACTTCCGGGAGGCTAGGCAACTCCATGAACTCCCACATCTGACACCGAAGCAACAAACCGGCCTCTCTCTCATAATTACCCCTTTCTTTAAGTTACTGGAAGAACGAAGCACAGAACCTACCCTGCCTCTGCCTGTTTATGCCAAAGCCCTTCAGCCTTCATTCTGCTCCCTCTCACTCCACACCTGCTCTCAACGCTGCCCGTTGTATAGCATGGCCTGCTCTTTATAGCTCCCGTTCACCACTAGCTGGTGTCAGGCGCCTGCACAGTTTTCCCAGTTAAAAAAACTTTTGAAAGGAAAAAAGCCAGTGAAAAACCTTAAACTTAATGGGTGGATAATTAAATAAATAAGCAAACACTAGCTGCCTTACCCTCAGCATGAATCTCTCCCTCTCAATCTTGCTCTGGTCGCACAATGAAGTCGATTCCCCAGGTAAGTGACTTTTATATTAAAATAAAAAACTCAAACTCCCAGACTACCCAGCAGCCCACTTCCACTTTCCCAGTTTAAAAAAAACTTTTGAAAGGAAAAAAGCCTGCGAAAAACCATAAACTTGACAGATAATTAAATAAATAAGCAAAGGCTAGCTGCCTTACCCTCCGCACGAATCTCTTCCTCTCAATCTTGCTCTGGTCACACAATGAATATCCTTTGAATATGGAAGCTGGTGAGTTGAAAAGTGAGGACAAGAGGGAAGAAACCCTGTCATGGTTCTGGGAGGTAAACAGATGGGGTGGAGTTCTTACAAGGACTGGGTGTGAGGACCTTTAGTCAAGGTAGCTGTGGGAGTTGGTGCGTTTGCAATGAATATTGGTGGTCAGTCTATTGCTAAAAATGGAGACGGAGAGATCAGGGAAGGGAAATACTAGAAATAGACCATTTGAAGGTGAGAGAGAGATGGAAATTGGAAGCAGAATCAATAAATTTTTCCAGGTCCAGATGAGAGCATAAAGTGGCACTGATATAATTATTGATGTATCGATGAAAGAGTTGTGAGAGAGGGCCTGAGGAAGACTGGAATAAGAAATACTCCACATACCCCACAAAAAGACCGATGTAACTGGGGCCCATGGGAGTACCCATAACCACACCTTGTATTAGAAATGAGATAAATTAAAGAAGAAATTTTTGAGTGAGAGCATTAGCTCAACTAGGCGGAGAAGTGTATTGGTAGATGGGGATTGTTTGGGCCTGTGCTCCAGGAAGAAGCAGAGAACCCTAAAGCCCTCCTAATGGGGAATGAAGGTGTAGGGGGTATTGCCTGTCACAGTCTGTTTTAACCCTTATACGGTGGACAAATAACTACGAGTAGACATCTAATTAGTACAACCAATATTTGTTTAATCCCACACAATCAATAATCACCCACCCGATGATCAGTAAGTTATCTTACAGAAAATATTAGAATTCAGGTCCAATACAAGACCTTGACTTTGCGTGACTGGCAAGTACCCAAGCAGATATTGGCCTTTATCTGTGTGCTGGCCTTGGTAGTCACCTGCATAATCTGGTTTGGCATTCTGGGTCTGGTCTTCCTTCCTCCTCGGGTGTGGTGGCTCTCCTCTTGCTAGCGATGGTCACCATTGTTGTAGCTCGTTTATGGGGTCAGAGAGAGAGAGATTCCTGGTTGTGCAGCACCCTTTATACCCTGTTTGATTTCACGCCCCTTTTTGGCCATTGCCAATCGATTGATCAGGACTTGATCACCCTGATCGATAAGAGTCCAATCAGGTGCTACCACACCGACCTCTGGGTGTGCCACCAGCGGCCATGTCTGTAGGTGCTGGAGGCACATAGGTCACATACCTCCCTCCTAAATAAGGGTTCATGGTGCCCCTATGTTTGGTGCACAACCCAGTGTGACCAGAAAGTCTCTTTCATCCTGGAGATGAAACAAGCCAGTGTGACTGTAAAGTCCCTTTCATCTGCAGATGGCCCATATCCTGTTTATTCGCTCATCAGGGTTGCAGTCTGTTTGTCTCTGTCTTTAAACTGCAGCCTGTCGGTTTAGTTTCTTGCCCAATTGTCCCAGAGTGCTTTACAAAACACCATTTTAGCTGGCCCGTTTGGCTACAGGGGTTTGGACATCCATCATGAAGAGGAGGCAGGTGGGCCATTGTTGATTTGACATTGGGCATTGGAGGAATCACAGATGTAAGTGGGAAGGGACTGCACAAGATGAGCAAGAATGGAATTGAGGTGGGATGAAATTAATTCAGTGCAGCAGGACAGATACTGGATAAGGACCTATAAGAGGCTTCATTTGCCCACACCTGAAGCAGGTTTATTTGTGCAACTACTGTCCTTGGTCCCAGTCACAACAACTTTGGCTAATTTTGACTCTCACCACACCCCAATCATAGCTATCCATTGACCTAACTTTTTCTCCCAAGACCTTTCCCCTCATCATTGGCCCTCTCTGATCTGTTTTGTTTTCTGGCCTGGACTTGCTTGCAGAGGCTGCGGCACCACCACCAGCAGCCCTATCATCCTTCTGCCTTCACTAGAGAACCTCTCCTGTTACGTGGCTTCATGTAAATTATGAGGTCCAATATCTGTGATCCCTGGGTATTCAAAATCGAGTACGCCTGAATTTCCACACCGGTAACCTCATGACCAGCCTATCCTGGAAACATCTCTTTTGGATCTTTTATGCTTGGGTGACCAACACTCAGAAAAAAGATTAGCAATGTTTTGACAGTGTTCAGAACGAGCAGGTAGGCAAAACTGTTGTTGGGTTGGGGGGGAATCATGACCTATTTTTCCCTGGCAAAGCCTGATTCTACCTAATTCTGTACAGAATAAAATCACTTCCAATCCTTCATTGTTCAATTTTTTTCTTCTTTGTTGACGGTGCCAACAGTGATGTTATCGCTCAGAAAACAATTTTTTTGCTGTGATATCAGGCAGGTCCAACTTTGAAGCTTCATTTTTGCTGGTGAAATTTTGGCAACACAGTTATTTTGCACCAAATTTCATGTTGAACAGGGAGAAACACACAATCCAGGAAGATGACAGGTTTTACTCCTGTGACACTCAAACAGGGCGATTTTGAGTGATCAGAATGAATAAACAAAAGCAAAGAGACTGCTCATCAATAACTGTGGTATTCTCTTTGCATGTGCATTTTCTTTTCCTTTGCTGACGTTTAATTTAAAAGCATTGTAAGAGGTATCGTGAGCGAAAGTTGTCCTGAGCTTGGATGATAAAATTATGTTCAGAGCACAGTGGCATTTAAATGTTTTGCAATTCCCAGTTCTTCCTAAACTTCAATTTGAACAAAAAGCATAGCCATGAGAATGTGTAGAGGAAGCATTTGCGAGAGCAATGATTTTCATTTCATGATGCTACTCCATTGTAGTAAATCAAATCTCAAAGTATAAAGCAAAGTTTCAAAACAAATATTTTCCTCTACCATTTACCATATTTTACTGTTATGGTAAACATATTGGGTAGAAAAGTGAAGAGGTGGCGGCAGGAACAAAAGTGGTATTCATTGTTAACAGAATAATATAAAGCTCCTTCTGTCTTGATTAAATTTGGAGGGTGTTTTCATTCTGTTGTTGGAGATGGGCTCATTTAGTGTAGCAAACTAATTAGTCAGTATAAATTGGGTATTATTACAAGTGGGAGAGAGACAGACAAAACCCCCGAATTCTTGTAAACCTTCAATCCACAATCAGAGCAGTTTAATTTTGATAAGGCTGAGATGCAAGTGGGTAAGCAGAGCTGAGTCCATTAAGCAGTTCAGCCATGATCTTATTGAATGGCAGAGCAGGCACGAGGGATCAGATGGCCTACTCCTTCTCCTAGTTCTTATGCATTTCCCAAACCATAACTGAGTAGTAAGTACAAAATCATTACCTGCAAACTTTTTTGGATTTTAAACCAATAGCATTATTTTTCACATACTTTCCTGGGAACCTTCACTATTATCCCTGCAGACCATGGACACAAGAAAGATGCAATCAGAGGCCACATTTCTCTTCTACAAATATTAGAATCAAACTCTATAGTTACAGTTCTCTCACAGGTGTGAAGGGTTCTTCCACTCAGGAGTTGATCCAGATCAGTCCAGGTAGCTGAAGACCAGATTTTAAGTTTCCTTTAGGATGAGATATGCAATAAGTTGAGACAGGCTGTCTCGCTAATACTTATAGCCAGACGACCAGTTTGCTTTTTCCAAGTGAATTTAGAATCTTTGAGAGAACAGGTTTCAAGGAGGTTTCAAACTTGAAGTCTTGTGATTTGATTAAAAAGCTAGGTGCTAATAGCCAGGTTTCTGTCATCTGCATTCTGCAGTTCCCTATCTGCAAGCAAACAGGACGTATAATTTAAAAACGCTTTTAGAAAGGATTTTGGTCAGGTGATAAACGGCCGTCAATACATGATGGAAGTAATCAGTCTGTTCATAATAACAGTAGATTTCATCTCCTATGGTCAAAATCATTATCATACAATGGAGGCAGATAGGAATTCTTTGCACTTCCATGTGCATAATTGGTATCAGTGACTCTCCTTTATTACCAGGCCGTTCTGGAATAGGTTGTCTGAAGCTTTATTGTCCTTGCTGTTTTGGGGTGAGTCTTGACGATGGCAGGTGTGACATTCCACAAGAATTGTACTCCATTTTTGGAAGCTTGGCCAACTTGCAATTCCAAAAGTCAGGTGGTCTCCTGGTAACCATTTTAAAAGTCCAATAATTTCCATTTTGAAAGTGTAGTTAGAACCTTGGCCTTTAGTGCAGAAGGAGGCCATCCGGCCCATTAGATCTGCACCAACTCTCCGAAAAAGCATTGTACCAGAACTGTCCTCCTGCCCTATCCTCATAACCATGCACATTTGCCAAGGCTAATCCACCAAAGCTACACATTTTTGGAAACTAAAGGGCAATTTAGTATGACCAATCCACCTAATTTGCACATCTTTGAACTATGGGACAAAACTGGGGCAGCCAGAGAAAACCCACATGGACGCAGGAGAACATGCATATTCCACTCACACAACTGGAATTGAACTCAACTACATGGCACTGAGGCAGCAGTGCTATCCATTGTGCCATTCCTCTGGATGTCCTTAAAATAACTCTGGGTAATAAATCCTGCTTTTCTAGTGTTGCTGATATCCTAAAAACACATTTAAGGCAGGCCATGTTTAAGTAATTTGCTGGAATTCTTTGAGAACCTTGCATGTGTGGTTTTACGGGTAATGTATTAACATGGATAAAGGATTCGTTAACTAACAAAGCAAAGAGTGGGAGTAAATGGGTGTTTTTTTCTGGTTGGCGATCAGTGACTAGTGGTGTGCTTCAGGGATCAACGTTGGGACTGCAATTGTTTACGATTTACATAACTGATTTGGAGTTAGGGACCAAGTGTTATGTCAAAATTCACAGGTGACACTAAGATGAATGGCAGAGCAAAGTGCAGAGAGCGCTGAAAGTCTGCAAAGGGATATAGATATGAGAGTGGGCAAGGGTCTGGCGGATGGAGTACAATGTTGGTAGGAATAACTGCAAAATGGACTGTTATTTAAGTAGTAAAAAATTGCAGCGTGCTCCTTGTGCATGAATCACAAAGTTGGTCTGCAGGTGCAGCAGGTAATTAAGGCAAATAAAATGTTGTCCTTTATTGCTAAAGGGCTGGAGTTTAAAAACAGCGAGGCTATATTGTAGTTGTATAAGGTGCTGCTGAAGCCACGCCTGTGTAGCTTTGGTCTGCTTGCTTAAGAAAGGATATATTGGCACTGGAGGGGGTACAAAGGAGATTCACTAGATTGATTCCAGAGTTGGGAGGGTTGGCTTATGAGGAGAGACTGGGACTATACTCATTGGAATTCAGAAGAATGAGGGGAGATCTTATAGAAACATATAAGATTATGAAGGGAATGGATAAGATAGAAGCAGGGAAGTTGTTTCCACTGGCAGGTGAAACTAGAACTAGGGGGCATGGCCTCAAAATAAGGAGAAGCAGATTTAGGATTGAGTTGAGGAGGAACTTCTTCACCCAAAGAGTTGTGAATCTATAGAATTCCCTGCCCAGTGAAGCAATTGAGGCTACTTCATTGAATGTTTTTAAGGCAAAGGTCGATAAATGTTTGAACCATAAAGGGATTAAGGATTATGGTGAGCGGGTGGATAAATGGAGCTCAGTCCATGAAAAGATCCACCATGATCTTATTGAATGGCAGAGCAGGCTTGAAGGCCTACTCCTGCTCCTAGTTCTTATGTTGTTTTAAAAAAGCATTTCCCAGTCATTCTTAATACTCTGTTATGAAACCTAAAAAGAGCATTAATTTCATATTAAGATATTATTAAATGAGTTACGTTTGCAAATGTTCATTATATACTTCCCAAAGAGCTGAGTAACTGTCCTGTTGTCTTTTACATTGTCAAAGTATAAGAACATAAGAACATAAGAAATAGGAGCAGGAGTAGGCCATCCAGCCCTTCGAGCCTGCCTCGCCATTCAATAAGATCATGGCTGATCTGTCGCTGCTCAGTTCCACTTTCCCGCCCTCTCCCCATAACCCTTAATCCCCTCTCCTATCAAAAACCCATCAACCCGCGTCTTAAAAATATTTAGCGAGGCAGCCTCCACCACTTCAACGGGCAGAGAATTCCAGAGATTCACTACCCTTTGAGTGAAGAAGTTCCTCCTCAACTCCGTTCTAAACCGCCCCCCTTTTAAAAGTATGGAAGAGGAAAGATGTAATATTGTCAGCATCATCTGTGATGTTGGTGTAATCTTTTCCATTTGTAACTTCATCTAGAAGTCTTAAATTTCAAAATCTTGGAGGATATGGGTAATGTGACAAAACCTTAACTTGGGAATAGTTTATTAAATGTTTCCAGCCTTTTTTAAAACAATAAATATCCTCTTTCATTTCAATGCACCTTCCAATTTTTCTGTAAAAGTATGCTGTTTAAATGTCCATTGTAAGGCAGTATTATTTGGCCACATTTGGAAATTAATTGAAGATGGAAATGTGGAATGCATTCAAATTTGACCAAGTACTAATTCAGTTTAAAAAAAGTGCATTTTTTTTTTGTTTAAAATGGAACTGGGAACTGCCCAGCATCTTACTGGCAGTGCATGGTGCTCAACAATATAAAAAGATGCTGTGTTTTTAATCTCATCTGTATTTGGTTAGTTGATCATCTCTACCTTTTTCCCCCCCCCCCCCTCATTCTGCCCACTGCTGGCTTCTTATCTACAGGTTGGAGAAAATGAACGTTGATATTGGATACCAGACAAAGACATTATTCTAAATATATTCTGATTTTGGAATGAGGAGAAATCACTTAATGTGCCTTATTTTTAGCTCAGTCAAATTAAGGTGACATTAGGGTTTGGAGTTTTGTATCTGAGTGAGTTAAGGAACTGTTATTTTGAAAAATTTGGTTCCATTAAGACGAATTCCATGTAGTTCATTTTTCAATTTCAATGATTACAAATGCTAAAACTTGAAGCAGTGTTGTTCCAGCTCATCAATTCTGTTCTCTATTACTATCGCGTCAGCTGTGTTGTGATGCTATTCTGCCTTTAAAAAATGTGATGTGGAGGTACTGGCATTGGACTGGGGTAGGTAAAGTAAGAAGTTTCAAACACCAGGTTGAAGTTCAACAGGTTTATTTGGAATCATGAGCATTTGGAGCGCTGCTGCTTCGTCAGGTGACTCAACTAAGGAAGGAGCAGCACTCCAAAGGCTCGCGATTCCAAATAAACCTGTTGGGCTTTAACCTGGTGTTGTGAGACTTCTTCCTCTTTGCTGATGACTGCGCCCTGTATACTGGCTCAGCCTGAGATGCAAGTCAGTATGGACAAATTTTCCACGGCTTGTGACAACTTTGGACTTACAATCAACATTAAAAAGACCGAAGTCATGCACCAGCCTGCTCCTCATGCACTGTACACAACCCATAATCACAATCGAAGGGCAGAAACTACAGGTAGTGGACCAGTTCACTTATCTTGGCAGCACCCTCTCCCAAGCAGTGAATATTGATACAGAAGTTAACTGCAGAATAGCAAAGTCAAGTTCTGCTTCGATAGACTGCGCTGCACGGTATGGGAATGTCAAGGAATCAGTCTAGCAACAAAACTGAAGGTCTACAGCACCACAGTACTCACTACCCTCCTGTATGCCTGTGAAACGTGGACTGTGTATCAAAGGCATGCAAGACAGCTCAATCATTTCCACGTGACTTGTCTTCACAGAATATTATACATCAGATGGCAAGACAAAGTACCAGACACTGAAGCTGTCTCTAGAGCAAGTCTACCATCAGTCCACACACCACTGATGAGAGCGCAGACCCGGTGGGCAAGTCGTGTCATCCGTATGTCAGATGAATGCGAACCCAAGCAGCTCCTTTTTGGGGAACTCTCTGCTGGAAGACACTCACATGGAGGGCAGAAGAAACGTTTCAAAGACACGCTCAAGGCCTCTGAAGTTGCTTGATATCGACACAACCACCTGGGAAATGCTGGCACAAAACCGCCCTACCTGGCGCTACTTCATCCATAAAGGCTGTCAAGCTTACGAAGCAAGGTGTATTGCTGAAGCACAACTTGAGCACGAGCTGCACAAGTCCAGAGTCACCAGCGCAATGACTACAGTGCTTACACAAGTCTGTCCAGTAAGTGCCAGGAAATTCCATGCCTAAATTGGCCTGATCAGTCACCTCCGGACACACCACAACCAGCCTGAAAATGACTAATGGTGTTGAGGTCCTCATTGATGATGGACGAACAACAACACTTTAAGAAATGTATTTTTGATCATGTTCTCTGTGGTTTGTAAGCAAATCTGTTTTGTTTTTTGTTTTGTAATTGGCACTATGGTCTGTAGTAGCAATTTTATTGCTGCTTAAATGTTTTAAATGGGGTATTGTGTGCTTTTAATCTGGGCCTAATGCACTCTCTCTGGGAGTTTATGACTATTTGAATTGTTTTTGAAAGAATGATTGACAGGTCAGTTGGGACAGTTTTTTTCTCTCCCAAGACGACTTTTACTTTCAGTTTTGACTTGGCAAGTTAGAAGCTGTTGGATTGTAGACTTAAAAGCAGTATTTTTGTGTCCATCCCTGGTATTAGTCTGGCTCATTGGAAGCAGCCTATCTTGTCTTCCTGCAGGCAAGCAGTGGCTCTGTCTCTACGTCGATCTGCTGTGAGCTGCAGAGTGGGGAAGTCAGTTTCAATTTTCTATCCAAAGGACCAATTCACAGCAGGTTGCAGACTAGAAATTCCAGCATGAGAGCATTCTGTGCTAAATTTGGGATGGTTGTATGTTTGAAAGTAAGTTTTGTTTGGTTAGAACAGAACAGTGAGCTGTTTATACAATATCGTGGTTTTTTTTTCTTGTTCTGTAATTGGTAAAATTTATTGCTTATTTTATTTGTGTGGTATCTATTAAATAAACGTTGTTTGATAAAAGCTCCCAAGTGGGTCGTTTGAATCATACTTGAAGTGAAACATTTTATGCTTACCCACACCAAATTCAAGTGCAAACTTATGGTCTAGGCTGATTTCATAAGAAGTCTTGGAGTTTCTGACTTGGATTAAAACAATGTGAAAATGTCTGAATGGATCTTAGGAGCAAGAGTAACCCATTCTGCTTCCTCACTCACCTTTGAACCATCTCCTTTACCGACAAATATTTATTGATGTCAGTCTTTAAAATTTCAATTGAAACTGTTTAAACCTGTTCATAGTCCTGGACTACACCATGAGAGAAAATCTATATGGTGAAAAATGGATCCCCGGGGAATACTACGTCATATCCTGCCAGTCAGTGATTAAACTCTTTATGCCTGCAAAAACTGTGGATGCTGAAAATACTCAGCAGGTGTGATGGCATCTGGTGGAAAGTGAAACAGAGTTTAAATTTCAGGTCGACCTTTTGTCAGAACTGAAAAAAGTTGGCGATGTAACAGGTTTCTTCAAGCAAGTATGGAAACTGGAGATGGGGAGGGAATAAAAGTTACCTGTCATTTTAATTCTCTGCCCTGTCCCACTATCCTCTACCATCTGCAGTTCAAGTGAAGCTTGAGGAACAGCACTCATCTTTCTTTTAGTGGCCTTACAGATTTTGGACTGGACCTGGAATTCAATAATTTCAGATCATACCTTCTGCTATTTTTCTTTTCGTCTCATTTTATGTTTTTTGACAACAGGTTGATGATTCTCCTTTTCTCACTTGAAACATATCTTTTCTTTCCTTACTTTGCTTTGCACTGTCATCCCTTTAATCGTAAAACAAATCTTCTCCATTTCTCTTCAACCTTCATCTCTGTTTCTTGCTCAAACCTAATACACTTTTCTTAGTTCTGATGAAAGATCATGAATCTGAAACATTAACAATGTTTCTGTCTCGTCAGATGCTAGCAGACCACCTTTGTGTCATGTCTCCAAACCTTGCAACTCATTCCTGACCAAAGTCTCACAATTACCACCAATTCACTGCACTCTTATTTTTGTTCTCCTGTATGGAACATTATTAAATAGCTCTGGAAGCCCATAGAGACATGCATTGACATTCTTCCATTTAGCACCCTGAAGCATTACAGTTACTCTGTATGTAAATGTTATACAACGGAATTAGTTCAGGATGAATGCAAAGTATTTCAATTTTTGTTCAGGGAAAGAGTGAGAGTTAACAAAAATAGTACAAATGGATTTTTTTTTTTGCAGCTGCTAACCTGTCACTTACATAAGAAATAGGAGCAGGAGTAGGCCATCCAGCCCTTCGAGCCTGCCCCGCCATTCAATAAGATCATGGCTGATCTGTCGTGTCTCAGTTCCACATTCCTGCCCTCTCCCCATAACCCTTAATCCCCTCGTTTATCAAAAACCCATCAACCCGCGTCTTAAAAATATTTAGCGAGGCAGCCTCCACCACTTCAACGGGCAGAGAATTCCAGAGATTCACCGCCCTTTGAGTGAAGAAGTTCCTTCTCAACTCCGTTCTAAACCCCCCCCCCCCCCTCCTTTATCTTGAGGCTGTGCCCCCTAGTCCTACTGTCCTTTCTGAGCGGGAAGAGCCTCTCCACCTCTATCCTATCCAACCCATTCATCATCTTATACGTCTCAATGAGATCTCCCCTCATTCTTCTAAACTCTAACGTGTACAAGCCTAGTTTATTCAGCCTCTCCTCATAGCTCAACCCCCTCAACTCCGGTATCAGCCTAGTAAACCTCCTCTGCACTCCCTCCAAGGCCAAAATATCCTTGCGTAAGTATGGCGACCAAAACTGCACACAGTACTCCAGCTGCGGCCTCACCAATGCCCTGTACAGCTGCAGCAAGACCTCCCTACTTTTATATTCAATCCCCCTCGCTATGAAGGCCAGCATCCCATTCGCCTTCCTGACCACCTGCTGCACCTGCAGGCTGGGTTTTTGCGACTCATGCACTTAAATAAACCTTTTTCATAATTTATAACCTAAAACTCCCTAAAATTTTATCAGTCACAAGAGGTCTTAGTCATATATTCAGTAAGCTAATTGCAGTAGCAAGGATTTCTGTTTAACCTGGAGGCAACATGACATGATACTATATGTAAAGTTGTCTTGTTTGTCGTAAGTATTCACTTACAAGTGATTTTGTTCAGAGCATGAGAAATGTTTTGAATCCTAAAAATCAATTGTTTTCCAAATTCTATTTTCTTTACACGATACTATTGGCTCTCTCTGGTTCTGTCTGTTATAAATATGATTGAAATTGGGAAAAAGATGTGTTTCCACAAGTGATATTGAACAATCCAGAATATATTTCTGAACTCTATTTGTAGCATTTTACTTTCATGACCAGGAGAATTTGCATGGCTTGAAGGGAATTATTCAAGGATATGCTTCTTACAAGTTCTGCTCCCCAACGGGAGAAATGGGTTATGGAATCACTGGCTCTCATTTTTAATACTGATTCTGTCGACCAGAGACTAACACAACCAATAGAAATAAATAAATGGTTGTGCACTTAACATTTTCTTATATACCCTTGCATTTTGCTGCTGAGTTATGATTGCAGAGTTCCCTCTGGACCCTGGACAGTGGCTAATACAGTATTATTGACACCATATCAGTACTGTGTTATTCAGTTGAAATAACGATGTCGTAATATGGCTTAGTGCCCGACCCATGGATATTGTAAGCAAGGAATTCCATCGTCCATAATTATTGGATTGTGTCACTTCCAAAAACAAGGAATATTTATATATTTTATAAGTTGATAGCCTATTTATTCAAGATTTAGTCCCCAGTGAGGACAGTGACATAATAGACAGATGCTTTCAATTGTTTTCTTGTAACAGAAAATGAATTCACATATTTTCTATGGCTTGTAGCAGTTCACCAAATGATGTTACCAATTGTAAACTTGTCTGCTGTAAATGGTCAAACAAAATGATTCCGCTATTAGGATTCAGATTTCATTTTGTTTTGTAACAATTGAAGTTAATACATATCTTGTATAAACAACTCTGCTCTCCAATGCCCAAAATTAATTACAACTGCATAACCACTTCAAAAGTCAAGATATCATGACTGACACTGAGTATGGAAAACACTAACATTGCTGCCAAAATTTACATGCTTCTCTTTCATGTGAATTGAGCAATGGATGTTTTTATTTCCATTAGCAAATTCAGACTATTGTATTTGTTGCGCAGACTGTAACTCCATTTAAGGAATGCCTCTGGCTCTGACATCTTCACAAATGTGAACTGAGCCAAGCGCTTTCTCTGAACACTTATAGGATTTTCCTTTTTTATATATTGAAAATTTTAAAGATCAGCCAACATCATGGCAAATGCACATAATATATTACTTTGCACTTGAAATGGCCTTTGGTAGTGATCAAAAGGATCTGCTCCCAGTTTTGTTACAGCCGTCTTTTATATAGATCATACAAGTATATTCAATTCTGTTCAGAT
This sequence comes from Carcharhinus amblyrhynchos, assembly GCF_965287045.1. Lineage (NCBI taxonomy): Eukaryota > Metazoa > Chordata > Chondrichthyes > Carcharhiniformes > Carcharhinidae > Carcharhinus > Carcharhinus amblyrhynchos. The sequence continues at coordinate 57,595,664 of NC_137333.1, forward strand.
CTAATCACATTCCTTAAATCAATGGATTTCCTACCTTGTTTACCCAATAAGTTTTTATACGAATACGATTATATCCATAGTTAGATCACTTATGTGGTCTTAGCTTTTTCTCCTAGAGCATTCCATTCTTTGTGTGTCTTCATGTTACTCAAGTCATACTATTCTCTCTAGCTGCTGTCAAGTCATTCTCAACCATATTTTGAGTTGATCCTTATTTCTACTCTATTTTCTCAGGATTTCATGCATCTATTCATGTAAAAAAAAATAGCATTGCTGATGAAAGGACCATTTGCAATTTACATCAAGGGCTGAATTTTTATGGAGACAAAGCTGTGCGCCTTAGCCAAATGGCACTGGAGCCCTGATTCCTGAAGTCCATCCCATAAACTTCTGAATGAGGGGTGGTGGGGGGGGGGGGGGGTACATATTTTACCAATCCATGATTCACAGAGGTAATGGCATATTTAAAAGTGCAGCTTCGTTCAATCAAAAGCAATGTTCATCACCTGGGCTTCTGAAAAGCAACTTGTGGGCTTCATGAATTTGAAGAAAGATTTAAGACTGTTAACAGTAGACACAAAAGTTGAAAAAGATCTATGCAACTGTCTTTAAGCTGTCAAGTCATTTAAATCCCCTGCTGTTTAAACTGTGAAAAAAACAGCGTGCTATGACTGAAAAAAAATGCCTACAATTTCAATAAGTATGTCTTGACATTTGCTTGAGAGTTATTGTTTTTAGAATTAGTACAGCCTAACTGTTTCCCTAACCATTCATTATGACAGTGCAAGTTCACAGGTTGTTTGGCAGTTCCAAGTGACTATAAAGGGATTAGCTGTCTTTGTGGGGCTATGAATACAATGTTTTTATAAGTGATTAAAAACTTCAAGTATTCAAATGTGTGGAAAGAGCTTTTATCAATGAGAATTTTTAAATATTTAATGAAGCCTGTAAAATTTGGAAGTTTAATGTCAGCATGCGTCTAAGGCATGTCAATGATGGATACTGAATGAGTTGGCATGGAGGGGAAAGAGAGAGCAAAGGATGGGGAGCGTGGGTTAACATGAATTGGCATAAGTTGGTATATGGGTATGAGGGATCATTGGGGGCTTGGTAGAGGAGCATAGATTGGCATAGAATGTATGTGGGACTATGGATGGGTAAAATGGAATAAGGTGACATAAATAGTATGAAGGGCCATGAGGGAGGGGGGAATTAATGGGGAGGGAAATGCAGTGGCATAAAGTGGCTAGATGGGGCAAGGGCTAGAGGGCTTTCCTGTTGTTGTTATAACTGAGACGGTTCACCTCCACACATGTGGCTCCTGTGGTTGACCCAGCACTATTTACCGCTGCAGTTTGGGGATTCCTGACTCGGCACCCAATTCTGTAGTGAAATTTCAGCCCCAAGTATTTGTATGTCATTCTTAAGGTGGTTTTACCAAAAATTAAGGGCAGAATAAATCTAAGTTTATTAGTGTCACAAGTAGATCTACGTTAACATTGCAATGATGTTACTGTGAAAATCCCCTAGTTGCCATATTTCGGTGCCTATTCTGGTATAATGAGGGAGAATTTAGCATGGCCAATTCGGACTGTGGGAGGAAATCAAACCACCCGGAAGAAACTTCCACAGGCATGGGGAGAAGATGCAGACTCTGTACAAACAGTAACCCAAGCCGGATCTCTGGTGCTGTGAGGCAGCAGTGCTAACTGCTGTACCACCTCAACTTGACTCATTGCTTAACAATGAACACATGTATGAACTTCCATGCTTCTCCAACTGAAATTCTAAATTTATGCTAAATGATATGCACTTTTGTGCTGTGGATCTATTTCTGTGAACAACTAATTTGAAGAGCTGAATGAATCAATTTAGGCTAGATTTGATATAGGGTCCCATGTTTGAGAAGGCAAAATGCTGCCCGCTGCCTCTCACAGTCCCTTTTCACTGATGACAAATTAAAATGCATTATATTCCTGTGTCAGTGAAGTGGACAGCTTGCCAAATGAAAAGCCAATAATAGTTTGTGAAATGTTCCAGTTTCATCACTTAATTGGCTAGGAGAAATTGAGGACATTGGACCTATACTCGAGTTTAAAAGAATAAGTGGTGATCTCGTTGAAGCATACAAGACTCTGAAGAAATCACTAAGTTGTTCCCCCTGACTGAGAGTCAAGACTATGGAGCTAAAGCCTTAAGATAAGGGGTCAATCATTAAGGACTGAGATGAGAAATAGTTGTTCAAACTGTTGTGAATTTTTAAAATTTTCTACTTCAGAGGGTTGTGCAAGCTGTATCGTTGAGTATATTTAAGACTTGGGAAATATATTTTTGATCTTTTGGATTCAAGGGTGGGGGGAGCAAATAGGAAGGTGGAGTTGGGGCAGATGATCAGCCATGATCACATTGATTTGTGAAGTTGGCTCAAGGGTTCATTGGTCGTTTTCTCCTATTTATGTCCCTATCAACAGAAGTAGCTGGGAACAGGATTATTAGTGAAATCAGCTTGTGAACAAAGCACCAACAAATGGTATTGGAAATGTATTCCTACAAATTCTAAAGCAATTCCCTTGTAACTTTTATGGAAGAGCAAAGAAACCCCCAGAAATATGGTGTAAGTGGTCATTTGAATTGATTAGAGATTCGAATCTCTGGTTTTCAAGGACATAATGCTTACAGGATGTTATTTCTTGCAGATGCTTTTGCATTTTACCAAATATACAGCTGCTGAAAGCCTTCAAAAAAAAGCTTTCCTATTGCCAGTCTCTGATTAATGAAATACTTCCTGTTAATTTCTTTAATTTGCTGAATTAAACCTTTATAATTTGATCTGCAAAACTATAATTTGATCTGCAGATGGCAAGCTTGAACATCACTTTCTATTGTTCGCTGGAATACTGAGTTATGTTCAATTATTGTTTAGCAGTCTTTGTATTAATCCTTTTGGCTAAGGAAATGTTCATTTTCAATGGACTTGGTCACAAACTTAGATTTAATTCAATGTACATTTTCAAGTCTAGATATTTATATTGACTTAAAAATGATTGAATTAAATCTAAGTCACAGTAATCAAAAATCGTATCAATTTTTCATAAGCATTGGAATAATTCCTTTAAATGTCACTATTTGATCACCAGGGTCTGTTTCTGTTAAACTAAAATTAGTACAGTTGGTAGTGTAACTCAAATTCAAGAAAGTTGTTGCAAGGCTAAAGCTTTTTTTTAGATTGGTGCATTGTTTAGTAATCCTGTCCAGAACAAAAGGTGATTTTTTTTTTAAATCAATTTATTAGGGCTTTCACTCAAGTATATACCTTTGGACCGACATTTCGAGCAGAAAATTCCCAAACGAGAAGACATTTAGCGGAGTTTTACATGGTGGAAGCAGAACTTGCCTTCACTGAAAGCTTGAAAGACATTATGGAGGTAAAGATTCCACAGTTGCAAATACATTTATGATACTGTACTAAATCAGTGGTTTTCTACACTGTTGTCTGTATGATCTAAAGTGCATTTATTAGATTAATCTGCTGCTGATAATGGCATAACGTTATACCATCATCAATTGCTGATTCATATATTTTATAGATGAACATTTCTCTCACCTTGAAGTTACTGTTGCGTTCTTTTTTGTGACCATCTATTCAATTTTAGCATGTGAAATAATATAAAAAGATGATTTTACAATTTTGCTTTTGAATTAACTAATTAATTATCACATTCAAAGTAAGGCAGAAACCACAACATCATAGTTAAAATGTTAAAAGTAAATACTTGTTGAATTTTTGTCACTAACTACATAAGAGTTTAATTGTGATCATTGTACAGAGAAATGCCAATTGACTTTCCTTTTTGCAGATCTAGATTATTGGCTCAGTTATTGTCCCATTCATAAAAACATAGAACATTACAGCACAGTACAGGCCCTTCAGACCTCAATGTTGTGCCGAGTTGTGTTCAATCCCAAGGTCAAGCTATCCCCATGATTCTGGAGTGCTCCATGTGCCTATCCAATAACCGCTTGAAAGTTCCTAAAGTGTCCAACTCCACTATCACCGCAGGCAGTCTATTCCACACCCCAACCACTGAGTAAAGAATCTACCTCGGGCATCCCTCCTACATCTCCCACCATGAACCTTATGGTTATGCCCCCTAGTAATAGCTACATCCACCCGAGGAATTCCTGAATCTTTACTGGTGGTTTGCCTCAGGATGCGTCCAAATATCGATGCATGTTTCTTATCTATGTGTTGCTCCTTAGTGCCATCAGCTGAAAACTCAGTGTCAGATTCCACATGTATGCTGACAGCACCTGACTCCACTTCACCACCACCTTGCTTGAACCCTTCATTGTTTCTAAATTATCAGTCTGACATCTAATACTGGATGAACAGAAACTTTCTCCAATTAAGTATTGGAAAGGCTGAAGTCATTGTCTTAGACTTCTGCTACAAACTCCACTCCGTGCCAACAATTCCATCCTCTTCCTCCTTAGAAACTGTCTGAGGCTGAATGAGACACTTTGTAACCTCAATGTCCTATTTGATCATGTTGTGAATGTACCAGCAGGTCCAAAGCCACGAGCATTTCAAAAGGTATTTCGCAGTATGTGAATCCCAATAACGAGATTAACAGTTGGAGACAGACCAAAAGAAATACATTGTCCTGCTAATTGGAAACTTTTGGGTAGACATTTGCACTATCCAGGCAAGACATACTTGTGTTAATCTGAGAACTAACAGAAGCCAAAGGGGCAGACAGCCAAATATACAGAGAGAATCTTCAATGGGAAACGATATTATTGGCAATCTTTTTGTGGAAGGAGGAGACAGATTCCACATGACAGTCTGTAAGCCGATTCTTCTGGCAGACCAGAAGCAAGAGTGCAGAAAACCTTTTGTGGGGATAGTTAAACCCCATATCTTCACTGAACCAAGAAGAGCCATTCCCCAGAATTGTATACAGTGGTAATTATAAGATGGCCTTTACCTATAGGTGGATTGGATTGGATGTTCTTTGGGAAAGAATTCAATCTTGTAAATGTACTTTGGATCAAAAAGTCCTATTTAAACTGGTGTGTGTGTGTGTGTGTGTGTGTGTGTGTGTGTGTGTGTGTGTGTGTTCGTGTTCGTGTAACTCCCTAGTTCAATATAGTCCTGTGTGTGTATGTCATTTTTTTTATTGTAGTGCATAGTCTTTAGTAACACTGGGTATCACACGTGACTCCTTATACCATTTCCGTAGAAAACACCACCAAGAACCAGTGCTTCTAAATTGGAACACCCTTGTACTTAGCGTCATTCAGGGTTTGTGACAGTCACAAGAAGACCTTCAACCTCAAATCCTTGCCCTCACTAATGATGCTTATCTTCATTAATATAACATCACCCAACTCCACCTTATCTCTGACATTCTACTGCTGAAACCCTCATTCTTTGTTAATCATGTTATCTCAGACTAGGATATTCTATAAACGCACTCCTTGTTGGCCTCTCACATTTTACCCCCATAAATCATTCAAAACTTTGTTGCCTCTGCCCTAATATATATTAACTTCTGTTCACCCAGCACCCTTTATTCCTGGCTTCCACTGGCTCCCAGTTAACTAGCAACTAGGTTCTTAAAATTCTGATCCTTGTTTTCAAATCCCTCCATGGTCTGGCCACTGTCTATCTATGTGATCTTCTACAGCCTTACTCACCTCCAAAATATCTGTGCTGCTCTAATTCTGGCCTCTTGAGCTTCCCTGATTTCAATTGCTCTGCTCTCGCCTTCAGCTATGCCAGGCCCTAAATTCTGGAATTCCCTCTGCTGTTGTACCTCATTTGCTTTTCAACATTTACTTCTTGGACCAAGCTTTTGGGCATCTGTCCATGTATCTCCTTATTTAGCTGTGTCTTACTCTGTTTCATAATGTGTCATATAAATACAAGTTGTTGAGTGTGGTGGTATTTTGTTATACTAGATTTTTTTTGAATACCTTCCACTATATCTTAGTGGACACTACAGCACGACGGACTGCAGATCCCCATGCAGCAAAATTCTAACCATGACTGTATGGCCAATGACAAAAAACATGCCATTTCCTCCAAATGAACATGCAATTAAAATAAAGCCTTTTATTTATGTGTGTTCACTAGCTGAATATGAACCATGTGTTGTAGAGTATTATAAGCATCTTCTTATTTGAATAATTTGCTGATCTCTGGAAGAGTCGTGTGCATGACAGACCTGTGTACTAGCTGCTATTCGTGGTCCTGAGTTCTTATATATGTATTATAGTTTGATGTTTCTTTATATATAAAGCAATTTGAATTTATTAACACATTTGATTACATTTTGTGGTTGAAGGTTACCACTTTTTTTTGGTGACAAGGAGAAAATGGCACTGTTAGAAAGGGACAGAGCAATAAATGGAATGGAACAATTCAACAATCGGCAAGGCAATATAAAGATTTGCACAGCGAGTAGCTAGTTTGTGATGTGAATGGAGATCTAGAGCTCAAATCATTAGGTTCTCATGAGTTTACCAAGGAAACAAGGTAGCAGCGCCATGGCTATGTTCAGAACTGTAAGAAGTCTCTCAACACCAGGTTAAAGCCCATTAGGTTTATTTGGTTGCGAAAGCCATGAGCTTTCGGGCCTCTGACCCTTCGTCAGGTGAGTGGAGAGTTCTGATCACAAACAAAGGATCAGAGGCCTGAAAGCTAGTGGCTTTTGCAACCAAATAAACCTGTCAGACTTTAATCTGGTGTTGAGACTTCTTACTGTGTTTACCCCAGTCCAATGCCAGCATCTCCCCATTATGTTTAGGACTATCAGTAAGTTTGTGGAAGAGATTGGGGACTGGACTAAATATGTAGAAAGGTTAGTATGCTTTTTCTTGACAAATGGAATTACAAATGAGGCTAAAAAAGCACTCTCCTCCTGAGTAGGTGTGGGGTGAAGACCTACAAGCAAATAAGAAATTTAGCTACAGCAGAGAAACCAGGGACATTCCATTTGTGGATTTATCTGTGTTCGTCCAGAATTACCACAACCTTAGCCCTCAGTGATTGTTCAGTGTTTCAAGTTTCATAGCAATTTTTGGGACAAACTAGCTAACTGTGGCTGAATTATGGCAGCTGTCAGAACGTTGAGAGTTTGGGGCATTTTTGGAAGACATGTACAGAACAGACTAGTTAATGGCATTAATGAGCGCAGTATTCAGCAGTATTTGCTGGGAGAAGCCACAGAAGGCTCCAGAAATTTCTCAGCATGAAAATGGCTGCCAACAGTGCAAAATATATTTAGAAGACCAGTTGTGTGACATAGGCAGGTGTATTGAATCAAGTAAACAAAAGGGCTGCAAGTAAAAAGGTGAGGACACTGGAGTGTTTTAGATGTGTGGGGGTCACATAATGTGAATTGTTGCAAGCTTATGGACATTGTCTCCAGCACAACAACAGAAGTTATTTAGCTAAGAAGTGCTATGTGCAAAGAACAAATCAAATGCTAAACAAGAAAATTCAAATTTGTAAAAGCCTCAGTCAGCCACTCATTACCTAATGAACCTCTGACCAAAACAGAGGAGCGCTCTTACAACGTGTGTATTATGCGTGAGGGCCATGCAGAGCCTATTTATGCTAAAATGGAGATCGTTGGTAAACAAATCAAGCTAAAGGTGCACACAGGAGCCTCTGCATCAGTACTCGGTGAAGAGACCTTCAGGAAGACTTGGGCTGTAAGCAGCTACCAGCCTTTACTCAGGCAGAGGTCAAATTTTGGACATACACTGGAGATACCATACCATTGCTTGAGGCATTAAGAGTTGGACATTGCATACAACAGCCAAGAAACGAAAGCACCCCTCCTGGTGCTGAAAGGGAAGATGCCAATTCTAATAAAGTATGATTGGCTGAGTAAACTTTTGTTGAGTTGGGATGAGATTAAGAGCGCACAAGTGACAGATGATGGCCACCAGAAATATCCTGAGCTGTTATTTGCTACCATAGTTAAGATTTTCGTAGATCCTCGGGCTACTGCTTGCTTTTTCAAACCCAGAACCACGTCTTACACTTAAAGGCAAAATGGAGATATTGGAGTGACTGCACAGGCTCGGAATCATTGAGCCCATTCAGTTCTCTTGTTGGACAGATCCAATTGTCCTCACTTTTAAGAACACAAACACTGTGCACACGTGGAGATCGCAAGCTTACTATTAATCAGGCTTCCAAGTTGGCTACTTACCCATTGCCAAGGATGGAATATCTGTTTCCAACTCTTGTGGAGGAAAGCTGTTCTCAAAGCTTGACTCAAGTCATGCCTACCAGCAACTCTTATTAGAGGAGGCCTCAAAGCAGTATGTCATGAACAACACTCAAAGGGTTGTTCAGATACAATCATCTGGTTTTTGAGAGATCCTCCAGTCTGACGATCTTTCAAAGGACAATGGGCAATCTGTTATAAGGTGTTCCTTGCATACAGTTTATTTGGACTACGCCTTAATTGTCGGGGGAAACTAAGGAGGACACTTCAACAACCTAGATAAAGTGTTAGAGGTTTACAGAAGCATAGCAAATACGTTTTCCGGTCAGCAAGTATGGAATATCTAGGTCACAGAATCAGAATGCTGGGTGAAGCTCCTGTGGAAGAAAAAGGTCAATCTATTAAGAATGCTCCAAATCCCAGGAATGTGTCAGAGCATAGGTCATTGTTGGGTATAGAAATTACTATGGAAAGTTTATGCCAGACCTTTCAATAGTGTTAGTGTCACTGTATGCTACTTCACAAAGAAACCGAATGGAAGTGGGGGCCAGCACAAGAAAAATCTTTCAAGGATGTGAAAGCATTGCTGCACTCAGCTAACCTCCTGTTTCATTTTGATCAACATGGAACTCATTCTGTCAGGTGATACCTCACCTATGGCATTGAGAAGTACGCTCTCATGATGGAGGGCAAGTCAGAAAATCCCATTGGTTTTACATCTTGTACGTTGGCACCAGGGTTATTCACAGTTAGACATGAAAAATCTAGCCGTCATTTTTGCTGTGGAATGGTTTTGAGTACTTTTATTGTTATTCATTCACTATATGTACCGACCACAAGCCGTTGAGTTTTCGGTGATTCCAAATATATTCCTTCCATGGCTTTGGCAAGAATGCAGTGTTGGGCTCTCAAATGGTCAGATTAGCGCTACAATATCGTGAGCGAGGAAGGACAATATAAACTCAGACGCATTGAGTTGTCTTCCTTTACCTGGTGTGCCAACCAAGGTGGTATTCCCTCCAGATGTCAAAGTGAGAGTAGACAAAAGACAGGGAAAGCAGTAGAGGCATGATTAGCATATGATGTTTCCTTCTGAATAACGATGTCTATTTGAAGAACTTTGATAGTAATCAACATTGGTACTTGGAATTATTCTTAACCAAAGTGGTCAAGTATCGTTAGTAGTGAAACTACTTCACAGGAGAATCATTCGCAGACACCAGGATCACATTTGACGTCGTCACAACTCAGAGTCAGCAAAGGTTTCAAGTCAGCAAAGGCTCCAAGTTAACAATGGAAGAGGTTGTTGCAGTGAAAGTTCAAGGAATGGTTCTTGTTGTACCGGGACTTCCCATAAGTCCTGCTTCAAAAAAGGGACACTAATGCACAGATACTGAACCTACCCTGCACCCACAAGTTCAACTGAACTAAGTCGAGCATCACCAGGGTTGATGGCGTCACCAGTGGTACTGCACAAATTTCAGCGTGGGTTTAGTCTTCCAGGAAGGCCTTAGCTGCTGCTCGTGGTACTGAGTTTTTTCTGTATTATATCTTGATGTTTCTTATATGTGAAGTAGGTTGAATTAATTAGCGTATTTGATTACTTTTTGTGGCTGAAATGACCACACCATGTTCACCTGCAAAGCACTTGATCTTGTGTACAAACTGTTCAGTGATTTGCCATTTTTGTTACTTCCCCTTTGCGCCAGTGTGGTTTTTTAAGTAATTCTTGGGCTTTCTTTTCCTTCCTGATCTGCCTTACAAGGGCATATTTTTACATAATAATACATTGGTATACCCGGTCCAGCAGATTACTTTCTGATTGAACTGGAGAAAATGTTCATGCTGCAGTACTGTGTAGCTTCCAAGTTCATTCTGAAAGGTAGCAATTCTTCCAGTCCATTGGGCTCTAAGGCCTCCATGCATCTCTGGCTCCAAGTTTTTTGGAATAATCAGCTCCACACCAGAAATGCATGGAGCTGATTTAAATATTGAAATATCAATTTAAATTTTATTAGCAGGCGTAAGACTGAAGTCTTGAGCGTCTCTTTTTTTTTTCTCCCAGTCCCCTGCCAGGAGTGGTTCACTCCAGCAGGTTTCACTAACGGGGGAACAGACAGCCAACCCAGCTGGAGGTCACCAGGGCGAGGGGTGCGGCACCCCCCCCCCACCCCGGGTCATTGCCAGCCTGATCCACTGGCACCACCTGTCAGGCAGTACTGGGAGCAGGCCTAGGGCGTGGTGATCAGTGGGGAGGGCCTCCCGTTGCCGCTCTGCATAGGAATGGGTGGCGGAGGGAAGAGATCAGGGCTGGGTGTCAAGGCTGTTGGGGAGGGATCATCAGGGCTGGCCTAAAGAGATCTGAGAGGCCAGCTATTGAGGAGTGGAGGGATCAGACAGGCAACAATGAAGAGATGCGGGGCTGGCCAGTGATCAGGAGGCCAGCAGTGCAGGGTTACTTTGCATGTGCAGTGGCCCACTCAGCACTACGCTGCCAGCCCCTCCAGCTGGAATAGTCTCTGCCCACATATTTTCATTGTGAATCGCACTAGTGAGCTCTGCAGTGTTCAGAGTGTGGAAGATGTTTTCACGCAAATTTGGCACTTAAAATCTTTTTGGAAGAATCGCCCCCCCTGATATTTATTTATAGATTATACTAGAAACAGGTAGTGCCATAGTATAGTGGTTATTGGACTCCATAATCCAGAGGCCTGATCTGGAAGCAGGAGTTCAAATCCTGGGGAGTTTAAATCTGTAATAGAAAGCTAGCAACAGCAATGGTGACCATTAGGCTAATGGATTGTTGTAAAAATTCATCTGATTCATTAATATCCAGTAGGAAACAAAATCTATCACCCTGACCTGGTCTGTATCTAACTGCAGCTATGGCAGCATGAGTGATTCTTAATTTTCCTCTGAAATGACATTATTGACACTTTCTCAGTTGAATAAAATATGACTCCCATGTTTTAACAGCAATAAATGCTGACTTCACCAATAATGTCCACATACCTTGAATGAAAAAAAATTGTATCCTGCTGTTGAGTGTCTTGAGACTTAATTTCAGAAGACTTACAGTATCTGCCACTGGTTTTGACAGTTTCATTTGGTTTCTCCAGGTGATGGAGAATCTCTTCAAGACTGCAACCTCGTGTATTCTTTCAAAATGCCCAGATGATATTGAACTCTTCCACAAATATGTAGCTCCAGGACAAAAGGTTTGTATATTCTGTCTCTGACCTTGAAGTTAGAAAATTTGGCTATATTTCATCTTCGCTACAACAAGATTTATAGAGATACAAAGATGATACAGCATTCAACATCAGTATATTCGTACCTGTGTTTCTAGCAGTTTTTGTCCAAGTTTCCTAACATTGTAAAAATTATATGAAGAAAATTGCCAGAATTCCAAAATCCTTGTAGACCATAGCAGTTTTTACAAAAGAGTCGGACCCAAAAGGCTTTCATTTTCTTTTACTCAACAGGAACTACCTGACTGGAGTGTTGGCAGTGTTTTCTGTTTTTGTTTCAAATTACCAAGATCTTCATTTTTGGTTGCTTTGTGAGCATGGTAAACCGTTATCCTTTCGACCCCAGAAAGTTGAAGTATCCTTTAGATTAACGTAAAAAGTGACTATGGAGTTAATAGCAGATTCAAAAAACATTAAAAAATTAACATTTATGCTTACATGTTTATACATTTGTGTGGGTGAAGTTGTTCCATTTTTGAATGGATATGATGTGAAGAATTATAAAATGGCACCAGAAAAATTAATTTAGCTGAAACAATAACAAATGTGTGGATGCTTTAATTCTGAAATAAAATTAGAAAATGATGGAAACAACCAGCAGGTCATAGAACATCTGTGGGGCGAAAAAAGTTATTCAGGTCAATAACTTTTCAAGAGTTGCAAAGTGAGCAGTTTTTAAGCACGTACAAGATTGGGGAAAGGGGCAAGGAGGCATAATTGGATGGAAGGCATGCATGTTAAATGACAAAAGGGGTAATCGTACAAGGCAAAAGGCAGTGATAATATATCTTATTCAGGGGAAATAAATTCCCTGAGCTGACATGGAACCTTTTGGGGACAGTGCCGGGCTGCTGCAAAACTTTCTGTAAAGAAATTGGTGATTAATTGTGATCTTTTTATTTGTAGGGAAGGGTGGAACAGATGCTGAAAAATTCATTTCAAGTGTAAGCAAGTCACTTTTTTGTATTTTTAAAAGAATTTTTTTTACTGCTTTTGTAGAGACATGCAGGTTTGGAGTCCTTCAGTTCTATATCTGAATTTTTTCCTTAAGTTTGTTGTTTTTCACTTTCGATATCCAATGCATAATGCATAAGATTACCACAAGATAATATAAAGATAATGAAATAAGAAATGAAAAGGTCACAGAGCCCTCCAGGTTTGATTGTAGTTTGGCCCGTGTTATAATATCTTGTTCAATGTAATTATGATGTAAATATAATTTTTAGGCTTTCCTATACTGAAGCGATTGACATTTTGCAAAGAAGTATGGAAACCTTCACGTTTGAACCCAAGGTAAAGAACATGGCCTGAATATGGATTCATTTTGTGAAATTTCAACAGTACCATTGGGCATTTAATTGTTAACTCATTTAACTTGACTTTTTGAGTCAATCCAATTTATTTATATCTCAATTTCTTCTCAGCTTTGAATTAAGATTTTTATGCTTTTGTATCAAACTTTTACTGGTGGTTGTTTCAAGTTTAGCTTTTCAATCTGTTATAATCGAAAAATTGCTTGTTTGAAAAGTATAATTTTGGTACCCCTTAGCAATGTACATTTAAAGAAGCAATTTTATTACATAATTATACTTCCTATCAATTACAGTTTTTGTCTATTTTCTGCAACTTCATTGAGTGCAAAAAATGAACTTTTCCAAATTTTTCTTTTATCACTCATGGGTTTATGAAGTTTTATTATTCATGTTCAGCTTTCTTCACTGCTTAGTTTCCCTGCCTTTTTTTCTGCTCTTCTAACCTTTTACTTATATCCTTGCTTGCTATTTCTATATTTTCTTCCTCAGGCTGTTTCCTTATTTTTCCCACTTGCCTTTAGCTCTATTCTTTCCCTTTATTTTGATATCCCGATCCTGAGGTGGGCAGTATGAATATTGTAACAGTGTGTCAAGTTAACAGTTTTGTTGGATGTGCTTCTAGCTTCTGTAATCACAGGAGATTGTGTTGATCGGGTGCTTTCAGGAATGCATTGCCCAGATTGGTGTTCCCACAAGGAGTCCTGTAGAGATGTAAAATATATATGTCATACTGTCATATATGTCAGTGTGTCATACTGTATTTCCACATTAAATGCATGTATTCTAGAATAGTAGGCTGTTAAAACAGATGCATCAATTTAGTTACCCTCCACTGAAGCACTCTTATTTAATTTTGAACCATCTGCTTCAGTGTAAATGCAGTCTGAAATGAGGCCAGTGGCAGTAATTCCTACAGTTTTATTTTGTAGAAGAGGAAGTTCTGAAGTAGTGTACAGGATTGAATTAAAAAAAATAATGGGCATTTATTAGCATTTCTCTTGTAACTGGAGTTTTCTGAACAGTTTAAAGCTTTTTCATCTTGTAATTCAAAATAATGATGTCCATCTATGCTATTATGATTGTTCAAATAATGGAACATAAAACAGCATGCCTACAATTGTTTTTAAAGCTTAATGATCAGATCCTAATTTTGTCATCAGCAGACATGTCAGTATACACCTGTGCTTGGAATTAAAGTAGTCAGCACTGTTGCCAGTGTTGGCTTGTAGGCAATAATCTCTAATCACTCAAATGTAACTCTATTCCACTTACTATCAGAAAAGCTATAATAATGGGTATTATGTTATACAGTGCCAACAATACAAACCTACAATGTTCATCTTTAAGCTGAGCAGAGCGAATCAATGTTTTTTAAATAGAAAAACATTGTCATTGTTTTTATATATCTGGGGGTATAATATAGCTGAGATCTGATAGATTTTATTTGGGTGTGAGAGAGCATTTTATGATGTGAATGGGGAACTTTTTTTTTTACACTTGTGAAGTGCTGTGCCCAATACACTCGCTCTCTATTTGTGATAAAATGAAACAAATCTGCCTAACTGCATGCATGAAAGAACAAATGTAAAACTTGTTGAATCTAACAGCTTTTATACCATTCAACTTTTGGACTTGAAAACTCAAAGACTTGTCCTATTCAACTGTGTGCGTCTCTTCCACTTGCCTGTATATAGTTCCTTCCAGTTGGTATTACAAATTAATATATGTTAAGAACCCCACTGATGATCAATGTGAGGGTAGCCCAAAACCCAGAAGAGTAACCTCAGAACATCAATTCTTATTGGTATATATTTTCCATTTGGTATAATGTGAGAAAAGTTACGTAAACCAGGAAGGCACAGTCAGATGTTTTGTCATCAGTTAATAAAAAAAAAAATTCTTTTTTAAAAAAAAATGACAAAATGGATTAGAGTACACTACAACAGTACCCTTAACTGCACAGATGCCTAAACACACAGTACCACATGAAGTTACTCCTTTGGTTCCCACCAACCTACATTTCCTGAACTCTGAGATGCCCCTTTTCCCCAAACAAAATCCAAGATTACATAACTCTATGAACTAAATCCAGCAGGTAGTTACCACTTGCATATTATTTGTCCACATTTGGGAAAACCATCTACAGTTTCAGCAAAAGCATAATCTTCTCTGTTCAAGTTTTGGATTTTAATCAGCTGCTTTTTAGCAATAACTTGTTTTTTTGGGGGGAAGGATTGTTTTCTGCAGCTATATGTAGCTATAATGGTAGCTGCTTCTTCCGTATCCCTTTCTTGCTGTGGATGTATTGCTTTTTTCCCCCTTTGATGTTATCCACCCTGTGGACCCGGCTTTTAGCATATAAGTGCCAATTCCCTTAGCTCTCCTCATCCACGCTACTGTTTTTCCCCCTGGTCACATAGGTAAGTACTTATGCTAATTTGCATATCAAAACACTGCTTCAGATAGCTGCATTTATCAGTCCCCTTTATTTTGTCCCAATTTCATTTCATTTTATTTTCTTGGTTTTCCTCAATTCTCAACACATGCAGATCTGTTAAGATGGAAAGTTATTCTACTAAATCCTCACTTTGGTTTCTGTCACTGAGCAGCGGCTTTTTAAAAATTAAATACTTGGATAATTCCAATTAAATGAGCATTCCTTTATAAATAGGTTCCTGAATGAATTTGACTATCAGAAACATTTGAATACAAATCTACTGCATAATTTAAAAACAAGTGCATAATTAACTGTATTACAGCATCTACATTTGTCATGAAAATGAAACAGTAATTTCCTTAGATTGGCATGTTTGCCATTCCGATTATGATGAGTAGGGGAGCATTTGTATTACATTACATCTGGTATGCAACAAATGTGATTCTCACTGTGTTTAGCCATAATATAACATTCGTGGGAGGCATTTTAAGGTGCTTAATCTTTAAATACTAGAAAGAGATTTTTCTCTTTAAAGCAAGTAGTTTAAAGGACACTTAAGTAGTGCCTCATTAAAAATAAATGCTTCTATGTCTTTGTTATGCTGAGTTCTACTCTAAATTTAGAAGGGGGGGTTGTGATTTAATAGTATTATTGAATGAAGATTTATAAAAGCTCTATGCGTCTGCATATGTCAAAGTTATTTCTGTTGATTCTTGTGTTGTGCTTTAGTAGTGAAGTAGATACTGTCATCTTTTACAGTGGGGCTGTGACCTCCAGACTGAACATGAGAATTATCTGGTGGAGCACTGTGGCAATATCCCTGTTTTTGTAGTTGATTATCCTTATGACATCAAGCCCTTTTATGCCAGAGATAATCAGGATGGACCTCAGCATACAGTAAGCAGAAATTCTATGATTTATGTGTTGAGCATTATAATATCTAACATAAACCCATTAGCTCATCTCTTCTGGTGATGGGAGACATGGTGGTTTAAAACGTACTAATCCTCCAGATTCTGTCTGAATTTAGCCCCTTGCACTTTTCTTTGCTTAAACAGTGTTTCTTGTAGCTATGATATGACTATAGTCAAAATTTTAAAGACTAGATAGCCATTTGAGAAGCAACAGCATGATTGTGCCACACTGCTGCAAATAGTATGACATGTCCTATCCGTTTTTAGTATTTTATACAGATAATCCATATTATACAAATCTCACGTTTTTGAATAGCCTTTGGCAATTTTTCACTGGATCTCAATGAAAATTTGGCTGTGATATTTAAGGAAATAAATCATGTTCCACTTCAAGAACAATGATTTAAGGATGAAAATCATGTTTAAATTTGATACATCCTCAAAGTGCTCAAATGAAAACGAAACCCAAATGCGATATTGCGATGATTGGATTATGTTACTATGAAACGTTATAATTACAAAGAACAAAGGAACAAAGAACAACACAGCACGGGAAACAGGCCCGTCGGCCCAACGAGCCCGCGCCGCCGTCCCACTGTCTGTGACCTATTCATGATTTTAGTCTAAGCCTAATGTGTGAGGATCAGGGAGGTCCAATTGAGGGACAATTTAGTACCCAATCAATCAGCCTAAAAGCACATCTTTGGGATGTGGGAGGAAACCGGAGCACCCGGAGGAAACCCACGCAACCACGGGGAGAACGTGCAAACTCCCACAGACACAGGCCCAAATCCATGTGTCCGCACAGCAACAGAGATAGTCTCTGAGCTGTCATGTTGCCCTCGAGATGGTCCAGTTTAAGCACACCGACGACATGAAGCAATAGGCAACTCCCGAAGCAACGTCCAAGAGCAGCCCACTACAACCTGCCGCATGCATGCCCCTTGCTGGACTTAAATGCCTGTGGAGACAAAAAAAAATTAACCAATATAACACCAAGAAATACTGCACGTGAATGTGAACCTAGAAGTTGGGGGCAAAGAAGATGGAATCATTTGGATTTTATCTTATAAAATTCCCCTCCCATATGAATTTTCTTAATAAGAACATAAGAAATAGGAACAGGAGTAGGCCATCTAGCCCTTCGAGCCTGCCCCGCCACTCAATAAGATCATGGCTGATCTGTCGTGGCTCAGTTCCACATTCCTGCCCTCTCCCCATAACCCTTAATCCCCTCGCTTATCAAAAACCCATCAACCCGCGTCTTAAAAATATTTAGCGAGGCAGCCTCCACCACTTCAACGGGCAGAGAATTCCAGAGATTCACCACCCTTTGAGTGAAGAACTTCCTCCTCAACTCCGTTCTAAACTGCCCCCCCTTTATCTTGAGGCTGTGCCCCCCTAGTCCTACTGTCCTTTCTGAGCGGGAAGAGTCTCTCCACCTCTATCCTATCCATCCCATTCATCATCTTGTATCTCCCAATGAGATCTCCCCTCATTCTTCTAAACTCTAACGAGTACAAGCCTAGCTTATTCAGCCCCTCCTCATAGCTCAACCCCCTCAACTCCAGTATCAGCCTAGTAAACCTCCTCTGCACTCCCTCCAAGGCCAAAATATCCTTGCGTAAGTGCGGCGACCAAAACTGCACACAGTACTCCAGCTGCGGCCTCACCAATGCCCTATACAGCCGCAGCAAGACCTCCCTACTTTTATATTCAATCCCCCTCGCTATGAAGGCCAGCATCCCATTAGCCTTCCTGACCACCTGCTGCACCTGCAGGCTGGGTTTTTGCGACTCATGCACAAGGACCCCGAGGTCCATCTGCACTGTCGCCTGCTGCAGTTTTTCGCCACGTAAGTAATAGTCCTTCCTACCATTATTCCTACCAAAGTGGACCACCTCGCACTTGCCAACATTAAATTCCATTTAATGTTGACAACCAATCCTCTATCCACGCTAACACCCTACCCCCAACCCCATGCCCCCTTACCTTCTGCAATAACCTCTTGAGGTACCTTGTCAAACGCCTTCTGAAAATCAAGAAAGACCACATCCACCGGCTCTCCTCTATCCACCGCCCTAGACACATCCTCATAGAACTCCAATAAATTCGTCAGACACGACTTCCCCTTAACGAAACCGTGCTGCGTCTGCTCTATCAAGCAATTCCTCTCCAGATGCCTCGCTATTTCCTCCTTGATGACAGATTCTAACATTTTACCTACAACAGACGTTAAACTAACCGGCCTATAATTCCCTGCCTTTTGCCTGCCACCCTTCTTAAACAACGGCGTAATTATTATCACATATTTTAAAATTGATAAAATCATCACAGAATAGCATGTCTCAGAAGTCAATTTAGCATGGCCAATCCACCGTACCTGCACATTCTGGACTGTGGGAGGGAACCAGAGCACCTGGGGGAAGCCCACGCAAACACAGGGAGAATGTGCAAACACCACACACACTGATCAAATCTGGGTCCTTGGTGCTGTGAGGCAGCAGTGCTATCCACCATGCCACCCTATCTAGCAGTGCTTTCCAATCATAGCTAGTTACTTGAAAGAGACTTCTCTTACCCACCTCTAACTTTTTTCTATCGTTTTAAATTTGTGACCTCTCATTATCAACCCTTCAGCCATTTGAAATGGCTTCTCTTTATTCTAAACCCATCATGGTTTTAAACCCTTCTGTCAGATTTCCTCTGCTTTTTCTGCTCTAAGCCTCTCAAGTCCATCTTCCTTTTATTTGTTCATAGGATGTAGGTATTGCTGCTATGGCTAACATTTATTGTCCTTGCCTGGTTGCCCTCAAGAAGGTAGCAGTGAGCCACTGCCTTCAACCACTGCAGTCAGTTTGGTATTGATGCACCCACAATGCAGTTGGGGTGGAAGTTCCAGGAATTTAATCCTGCAGTGAGAGAATGATAAATCTCCAAATCTTAGAATGGTGAATGGCTTGGAGGAGAACTTCTGAATCCCTTTTGAACTTTTTAAACTAGCTTTTGACAAAGGGCCATCTGGACTCAACATAGCCCTTTTCTTTCCTTACAGATGCTGCTAGACCTGCTGAGACTTTCCAGCATTTTCTCATTTTGGTTTAATCCCTATAACTGTAGTCTCTCATTTTTGGAATCATTCTAACCTTATTCGCACACTGTCCAAAGTCATCATGTTAAGTGTGGTGCCCAGAATTGGGGACACTACTGCAGCAGGAATTGAACTGGTGTTTTATGTAGATTGAACAAAACTTGCGTTTCAACTCTCTCCCATTAAATGTATTGCATTTGCACTTCTCTGTTGAATTTTGTCTGCCACCTGTCTCCTTATTCCACCAGCCTGTCTGTTGTCTTGAAATCTATTCCTCTCTTCGCTGCTTATTACCCTTCTGCAAATTACTTGGCCCTGCAGTCCAAGTAATTAATAATTCATGTAGAAGAAAGTAAAGGACAAACAGCAATGGTCCTCATGCTGAGCCTCTGGACTATCACATATATTTCCCTCCAGTCTGAAAACAGCAGTTTACGATAAGTTTCTTTTCTATCCCTTGGGTAATTTTGTATCCATGCAGTCGTCCCTTTCACCCCACTTTTATTAATGAGTCTGTTGGACTATTGTAGACATGTTAAATTTTAAAAAGAACTCTGATTGTCACAATTATTGTAAAGAAGAGCTTAAGTTCCATTTTGTTGCTGGAGTATAGTTCCAGGGCATGAGTCAACATATAGTCTTTGACCACGAGTTTGATATTGTGTATAAGAAGGACAGTGAGTGACCATGGAGAATTTCACAATCGAACCCAGTCATATCTTTGCATGTTATTAGCTATCCAATAATTAAATAAATGTGAGGTCAGGAGCCAGAACTTGGGGCAATTTTCACCTTCCAAACGAAGAACCACTGTGAACTATTGTAGCCACTGAACTACAGTAGCATCAGTTAACTGAACAGAGATGAGAATCAAACCTGAGCCCTCACTCGTATTTGTGGACCAGCTGCTGAGTATCGTAATTGGTTGAGCACACCTTATTTTGGTGAATTTAAGAAAATAAAAGATGTGCTACTATATGCAGTAGCCAATACAATTGACCCTAATTTCTTTCTTTTTGCAGCAGATGTCTGTGTCCATCCACAGGATAAAATATTGTTTTGAGTTTAGTGTTCATGCAAAGCAGTTTCGGTTTTGCCTGATCACAATGCTGTGATATTTCAAAAATGAGTAGTGTGTTAGGTATAACTAATTTATCTTGGCATGTGGTAATTAAAGGTAAAACATGCATGGAGATATAACGGTAATGTTGAGCATTAAAATCAGGGTGAGGCTCACAGTATGATATCCATGGATTTAAAAGCAAAATATTGCAGATGCTGGAAATCTGAAATTAAAACTGAAAACGCTGGAAAAGCTCTGCATATCTTGCAGCAGAAGTGGAGGGAGGAATAGACGCCAAAAACTTCCAGCCTCATTAACTCACGGCTGAGATTCTCCAGCATTGTTGCGGTAAACGGAGTTTTGGCTGAGTGCCAAATTCTCTCTTCTCACTGGCAGCAGGGCAAGAACAAACAAGATCAGAGAAGCCCATCCAATGTTAACTTTTGAAGTCCGTATGACTCCCCTTCAAAGCTAAAACTTATTTGCACGAACTCTCTTAGGAAGAGTCACAAATAACAAACTATTTTACGTTTAGGTTACACCATGAACATAATATCACACAAAACTGACAATGCAAACAAACCGTTTGACCTAACTGTTTTATACTAGTGTGTGCATACTCCACATGAGGCTCTTCCCACTCCATTTCATCTAACATATCAGCATAAACTTGTATTTTCTCTCTCATACACTTACCTAATTACTCCTTAAATACAAACGAGCCACCTCAATTATTCTGTAGCAAGAGGGGAAGAAATTTGGTAATTGCAAGGAGTATAAGGTACTGAAGATGAAATCAAAGTGGTATACTTGGAGGAACCTTTTAAGTGGATGTGGGAGAGGATGGCGATATCAAAACTTTGCTGTAACTGAAAGCTCTGTCACTGGCAAGACAGTAGATGGACAGTAGATGGCCTACTCCTGCTCCCATTTCTTATGTTCTTATGAATAGAAGCCTAAAGTTGGCAAGATGAGCTGGAGAAAGTTATTGAAGAAGAGTGGAAAAAGGTTCTGGAGAAGCGATGGGCAACCTAGGCTAGTGATTCGGCTGCATGAGTCGCCCTTCGTCTCAGTTGGCTGCAAGATTTAAATCAGGCTTGTTCACTAACCACAAGATTAAATATATTTAATGCACCAAATGTTTAATCACATTATAGAAAGTGCTTAATTATTTATACATTAGAACTATCATCAGCTTCAAATGGTAAAAACAAAAGAAATATTCACACTTCAGATGCAGAGGGAACGCAAGGCTCTTGCAGACGTTATTGCGTGCAATAAACATGGACCTTCTCTTTCCCTTGCTTTACGTGCATCACTTCAGCCAGAGCGATGGGGGTAAAAAACTATATGGACAGAAATCAGCAGAATAAGGCAACCCTATATGTGAACAGTGGTCAACAAAAAGTCTTGTGGGCTGCATGTGTCTCCCAGACCTCACGTTGCTCACCACTGCATTGGAGCTGTGTGTAAATAGGGGCAGTCAGAAATAGTCACAAAATCAAATACTAAACAAATTGCACAATTAACACCAAGTTTAAAATCCAGCACAGCATGCTGAAGGTAACCGATGGGTTTATTTTTCAATATCAGTAGCCATAAGGAGGTGACTTAATTTTGCTATTTCTCATTCAACAGTATCAAAGAGCCTGGACCCAGGTGCCAGTTTTTAATCCTACAAGTTGATATTCATTAATGTTTGGATACTTGTTGAAATTTCAACTTCAAAATTATTAAATCATAAATATAGTAAATTAAAGTCACCAAATCCACAAACTATATGAAATTACTGTTCACAACCAAGTTTCAGGATCAACAAGCTGTCTAAACCTCTGCAGCTTTTAATTCAAGTCAGACTAGTGACACATATTTTTCCACACAAGCTATAAAAAAATGAAATTCACTTATTACAATTTTAAAACCACAGTCAGACATGAAGCAGTTTGTTTATTGACATGTTTACAACACAGAGTTACCATTATTAACGTTAAACTCTCATTCCCAATTGTGAGTTTGAATTGAGGGCACCTATAGGGCACAACCTCAATTTTAAAGATCTGATACAAGGCAAGCTAATTCAAAAACTGTCTGAAAATGAGAAATAGAAGCAGGGCATTTTGTCCTTCGAGCTTGATGTGTCATTCAGTGAAAACATGATGGGTCTGATTGTGCTCATAACTTCCATTTTTCTGCATACCCCTCATACCTTGACTCCTTTGTGGATCAAGATTCAGTCCAACTCAGCCATAAATATATTCAGGGTCCTAGCCTCCATTGCTCTCTGAGGTAGATAATTCCAAAAATTCTCTCCATTTGGAAGAAGAAATTCCTTCCCTTTTCCATTTTAAATAGGAGACCACTTATTTTCAAACTGTACCCGCTAGATCTAGATCCCCTGCTACGCAAGAGGAAACATCCTCTCAGCATCCATCCTGTCAAACCCACTCAGATTTTTTTATGTTTCAATGAGCTCACCCTGTCATAGGATTAGCCGAACCCTTGATCCCAGGAATTAACTTCTCTTAACTGCCTCCAGTGCAAACACATCCCTCCTCGAGTGATGAGACCAAAATCGTGCACAGTAATCTAGGTGTGGTCTCGCCAGTGCCCCATAGATTTGTAGAAAGGGTTCTCTGCTTTTATACCCCAGCCCCTGTGCAATAATGGCCAGCGTTCCATGTGTCTTCCTAATTACTTGCGATATCTGCATGCTTTTTTGTGTATCTGCTGCACCTGACACCCAGACCTCTTTGGACTGCAGCATTCTTCAATCTCTCTAATATTGTGCTTTTCTATTCTTCCCACCAAAGTGGACAACCTCACATTTGCATACGCACTTCCTATGCTAAATATTTCCCCCTCGTCTGTCTGTATCCCTTTGGATGAAATAAATAGAAATGTTAGTTTCAAATACTGTACAAAATCTTAACTTTTTATGATCTTAGGTGGCAGCAGTTGATCTTTTGGTACCTAGAATAGGAGAATTATGTGGTGGAAGCTTGAGAGAGGAGCGACTTGATCTACTTCAATCTCGCTTAAAACAGTAAGTGTTGAAGTCAAAGCAGTTTACCTGCACATGCAGAGTAAAAAGTGTCAGCGCATTTCTGACGACCCATTGTGGATAATATTGTGGACTTAAATGTGATTTGTGCACATATATTCATTCATTTTCTTAATGTACTGCATAAGAAAAAGGTTATCCATTCTGCTTAAATTTGCTGACTGGAACATCAGGATGTTTTAAAAAACTAAATAGGACAGGAACAATAAGTAAATTTGCAGGATTGCAACAGATTATTAATTTACACCTTTAAAGCAATTAAAATGCATAAATTCTCAAGATATAAACATATCAGATTTGTATTTAATTTCCTGTATGGATGTGAAGTATTAAATTTTGCTCACCTTCACCAATGGATTTCTTCAAGAACTGTGGCAGCAATGCTTTTTTGTTTTATAAGAAGAGGAGCTATTCCAGATCTTGAGGCCAATAACCCCGTTCCATTTCTCCCCTTCCGTACTTCCAGAAATATTAACTGATGCGCGCACACACGTGAATCAGTGTGTAATGTCAGCTACTGTAGGGTCAAATATGCAGTCAAGAGGCCATGGGTGATTAAGTGAGTTGGCTGTATTTTCATTTCAGGATATTTGAATCAAGCTAAGATTAATGGAATTAAAATTTCACCTCAGCAGGTAGTACCTGCAATGAATTCCATCCTTGTTTCCAGTGGGCATCTGCCTCTGACTTAAAAGCTAATGAATAAATCTAATGTAAAGTGCTTATATAGTCATCAAAATGTTGTCTGAAATGGAAAAATTCAGTGAAGCAGTAAATTGGGGTTATGGCAGTTTGGAGAATGAGTGGAACTTTACACCCGATTATTTTGTTATACCAAGCAAGAGTAGATTATGCAGCTATAATTGCTTAAAATAGGACAGTTACAATTTCCTGACATCCTGGCAATTTGAAGATAGCATTCTCCTCTACCTTGTAAATTTGTTGATATTGATAAATCTGAGTCAGCAGTACTGATTTCTGTTGGCCTACTGAAATCAACATGTTATATGCTTCCTGTGGAGTACAGTTGAGTGAGAATGGGTGTCTGATATTGAGCTTTGTGTTGCCTTTCACAGTTAAATAATATTTTTGAAGAATTACTTCAGGCACATTAATGAAGGATCTATGCAGTGAATCTGGGGTGTGCATCAGTTATAACTATGAATAATGTATTAGACTGTGCATTCACTAGTCAGACCACTGGTGCATCAAGTGGATGTGTTGAAATGATCCACAAAGCGGTAAAGAAGCACTTTCAGGACAGAACGTTTAATATATATACTACCCTCTCAACCCTTACTGTACCCATTTTAAAGGAGCATTGTCTGAGTGGAGAGGTGATCAGTTATTAAATTTTCACACCATCTGAATTCTTTCATAACATACCAGTAACAACTACTGATTTTTCTTGTAGTAACGCAGCAGGATCCTCCCCAAGCAGCCTCTGTGGAGTGATGGAAGCATCTGAGCCTTTCCAAAGTTTAAATGTTGAAAGGTTCTTCAGATTTTATTTTGATGAGCAATTATGTGCAATTACTGGTATGCGTGACAAAGTCCTAATTGCCATTGGCCTTGTTCACTGTCTTTGTAAGGTTCTTATTTCCTCATTTAATCGCTATAGTACACAAGGAGGCCATTCAATCCATGGAGCCTTAGCAACCACAATCCCACCCAGGTCCTATTCTCGTAAACCCACACATTTGCCTTGCTAATCCCCCGACACTACGGTCAATTTACCATGGCCAAGTCGCACATCTTTGGACTGTAGGAGGAAACCGGAGCATCTGGAGGAAACCCACGCAGACGCTGGGAGCATGTGCAAACGCCACACAGTCAGTCACCCCAACCAGGAATCGAACCTGGGTCCGTGGCGCTATGAGGCAGCAGTGCTAACCACTATACCACCTTGTCGCCCATATCTTGTATCTTTTTCAAAAAATAGAATTCTAACGAGAACAAGAATAAAGTAAATCTGCACCGAATGGTCCTTTAATTATGATAGTGAAAAAAGTGATTCCTATTGCTGTAAACTGATAAAACTCTTGTGATGTTAGAGGTATATTGTTCATTAGGTCAGCTGAAAAATTCTTAGGAAATCTTGCAGGGCTTTACCAATCTCATGGACCTCCCTCATTTATTTCAATCCAGCAACAGCCTAATAGAAGAATGAGGGGAGACATTATAGAAACATATAAGATTATGAAGGGAATAGATAAGATAAAAGCAGGGAAGTTGTTTCCACTGACAGGTGTAACTAGACCTAGAGGGTATAGCCTCAAAATAAGGGGTAGCAGACTTAGGACTGAGTTGAGGAGGAACTCCTTCATTGTTGTGAATCTGTGGAATTCCCTGCCCAGTGAAGAAGTTGAGGCTACATCATTGAATGTTTTTAAGGTAAGAGTGGATAAATTTTTGAAAAGTAAAGGAATTAAGAGTTATGGTGAGCTGGTGGGTAAGTGGAGTTGAGTCCACAAAAAGATCAGCCATGATCTTACTGAATGGCAGAGCAAGTTTAAGGGACCAGATGGCCTACTCCTGCTCCTAGTTCTTATGTTTTTATGTTAACATTGCCAGAGGCCTGGAAATAGATTAGCTGTATTAGGGATCCTTAGTTAAGGATGAAAATACTACATATTTGGACAAAAATATATACTTTGAAGCCATTAGGGCACGTTTTAGGAAAAATCTGTGGTGTCCATTGTCTTTCAGAAAATCTTTACCAAGTAGACCGCTCAAAGATTAAGGGTTATGGAATTAAGGGCAAGGTAACAAATTGGATTTAAAGCTGGTTAAGAAAGATCACACTCAGGATAGCTAAGAATGGGCAATTAATTCTGCCCTTCCAGTGTCATCCACATTCTGAAAAATATTTGGGAAAGTAGTTTGTGTTTGGAAGTGGGTAACAGCGTTCCATAGGATTCTGTTCTTGGGCCCTTTCTGATGTGGAGTTGTAGCGTTGGACTGAGGTGGACACAGTAAGAAGTCTCATAACACCAGGTTAAAGTCCAACAGGTTTATTTGGAATTACGAGCTTTTGGAGCGCTTCATCACTTAGCTGATGAAGGAGCCATGCTTCAAAAGCTTGTGATTTCAAATAAACCTGTTTGACTTTAACCTGCTGTTGTGAAACTTCTTAACAGACCTTTTCTGTTCATGCTGTACAACTGCAGTTTGAATTTTGGGCTAGAGGGTATCCTGTTCAAATTTGGAGATTTGATGAAAATAAACTGTGTACAATTTTCAGCATCAAAGAGGGGATGTGATTAAATGGTGGAATGTAAAGTAACAGATGGAATTCAGAGT
This sequence comes from Carcharhinus amblyrhynchos, assembly GCF_965287045.1. Classification (NCBI taxonomy): domain Eukaryota; kingdom Metazoa; phylum Chordata; class Chondrichthyes; order Carcharhiniformes; family Carcharhinidae; genus Carcharhinus; species Carcharhinus amblyrhynchos. Next base: position 57,622,343 of record NC_137333.1, read on the forward strand.
CCTCCAGTATGAGGTGCTATAATTTGGGTTCAAAAAAAGTATTTATACTTCTGAAATATTTTACTTTTTGAAAAATGATGAGGTGAAATGGCAGAGTGATTTATAGGAGATGGAGTAAGTGGTGACCAGGTTCAGAACATTTTAAAAGCAACATGTGAAGTGGATAAGACCCTTTAAACAAAAAAAACCGTCAGGGTTTTCAGGCAATCTGTGGAGGCAGTAGCGTAGTGGTATTGTCACTGGACTAGACACCCAGCTACTCAGGCTAATGTTCTGGAGACTAGGGTTTGAATCCCGCCATGACAGATGGTGAAATTTGAATTCAATAAAAACCTGGAACTAAAAGTCTAATATGGCGATTAAAGCATTGTAAATTGTCATAAAAGTCCATTTGGTTCACAAATGTCCTTTAGGGAAAGAAATCTGTTGTCCGAACCTGGTCTAATTTACATGGAACTCCAGATCCACAGCAATGTGGGGTTGACTCTTAAATGCCCTCTTAAAAGAACGACCAAGCCACTAAGCTAAAGGGCAATAAATGTTGGTGTAACCAGCAACGCCCACATCCCATTAATGAATTTAAAAAAATGTAAAAGATGTAATGGTTAACTTATGTAGAACTTAAGAAGTTTTGGACCTCTCACTACAGAAATAACATTGAAGCATTAGGAAGGATTTGCTACAGAAATTACTGGAGTGTCACTTGGTATCATGCAGATATTGAAGTCGACAAAGGTTGGAGCTGATCTTACATAGAGAGAAGATGATGGGGTGATTTGAAAGTGGTGTTTAAAATGATGAAGGGTGCAATCAGAGTAGATAAAAACAGACCTTTGTCAGTGCTTGAGCAGCTTCAGTTTAGAACTCTGTTCTAATACATATCACTGATTTAAGTCGGAGTACGAGAGAAACTTTTCTATAAATAAAGCTTTGGAGTGCATGGCCAAAGCTGGTGATTGAAGCAAAGAGCACATAAACGTTTAAAAATAAGTTGGAAGAGTTGGTAGAAATGGAGATAAAAGAACATAGAAATAGAATGGGCACATGGAACTTTGGTCACTGCTTACCTGAACGTATACATACTAGTGCTAGTGCTTTGGTATTATGTAAAGGCAGGTTTTAATGCTTTTGGTGAATACTCCTCATGATTACTTAATCATTATCTGAAATGCACTATCCTCTCTTCTATATTGTAAATGCTCAGTTATGTTTTTCAAGTATTTTCTTTTTAATCATAGATTACCTAAATTTGCATTGTTTCCATTTTATTATGTGTAGCTGGTTTTTGTTGATGCTTTCAAGTTAAAATAAGAAGTATTTTGGTAGAGGAGACAACAATCTTTGATTCTGTTTTTCCCAGAATTCTATGGCCATTCACGCCCTGCTAATAAGAATTGAGAATTTGACATTCAGCTAAATCTTCATTCATAGTAGTGGGATAGGAGAATCCCAGCCACAGGCGAGGTTGGAGAATACTGTCCAGAATGTATTATTGCCAGTTTGGATGTTTCCATGTTGAGCTTCAAATTGAGGTGTAGTTGGTCAGGATAACTATAGATAAAATATTTCTGACAAATTCAACAACTTAAACTTCTATTAAATAATATTTTCAAACATGTACATGCCTACATTAAGGAGATTGTAATTGTGCTAGGAATTATTTTTATTCTGGTGTGCACATGGTGGACTGAATGGCTACCTTCTGTGCCATAAGCCTTTCTAGGTTTCTATGGACTTAACCCATTTATGTCTTTCCTACAACTTCCCCTTTGAACATCATCTGTGGGTAGAGTTCTGCAGACTCCAGATTATGGTCTTCACTCAGTAAGGTGTCCATGTTCAATTGACAGCCAGCAGAGGAACATGGTGTACATTTATCAGTCAGAATTGATTTGCTCATTGCTTGCCTTTTGGAAGACTGGAAAGAATGTTTCATTTTGCATGCCAACTTTTGCCACAATCAGATCTACATTTTTAATATCTTTATTTTTGATAGTTCCAATATTAAATTGTGCATAGAGCAGATAAAAGGAAAAGAAAAATTCAACAGGTTAGGCCAATACACATTGGAGTTTAGTAAAATGAGACAGTTTTATTGAAACGTATATCTGAGGGGACTTGATAGGGTGGATATCATAGGATGTTTCTTCTCGTTTGGAAGACTTAAAGTGAGAGATGCTGCCTTAAAAGGGAGACCTCGTATTTTTCTCACCGAGGATCATTGGTATATGGAGTTCTCTTGCTCAAAGTGGAGGCTGACTCTTTGAATTTATTCAAGGCAGAGTTGGGCAGATTGTTGACAGACAAGAGAGTCAAGTGTTTTGAGGGGCAGACAGCAAAGTTGAGTCTACATCAGATCAACATTGATCTTATTGAAAGCTGGAGCAGGCTTGAAAGGCCAAATGGCCTATTACTACTTGTATGTTCCTGAAACAACAAATTGTAAATATTTTTACTCAAGGCAGACTGTACATCAAACAGAAGGGCTGACGAGGGGGATTGAATATAAAAGTAGGGAGGTCTTGCTGCAGCTGTATAGGGCATTGGTGAGGCCGCAGCTGGAGTACTGTGTGCAGTTTTGGGCGCCGCACCTGCGTAAGGATATTTTGGCCCTGGAGGGAGTGCAGAGGAGGTTTACTAGGCTGATACCGGAGTTGAGGGGATTGAGCTATGAGGAGAGGCTGAATAAACTAGGCTTGTACTCGTTAGAGTTTAGAAGAATGAGGGGAGATCTCATTGAGACGTATAAGATGATGAATGGGATGGATAGGATAGAGGTGGAGAGACTCTTCCCGCTCAAAAAAGACACTAGGACTAGGGGGCACAGCCTCAAGATAAAGGGGAGGCGGTTTAGAACGGAGTTGAGGAGGAACTTCTTCACTCAAAGGGTGGTGAATCTCTGGAATTCTCTGCCCGTTGAAGTGGTGGAGGCTGCCTCGCTAAATATTTTTAAGAAGCGGGTTGATGGGTTCTTGATAAGAGAGGGGATTAAGGGTTATGGGGAGAGGGCGGGAAAGTGGAACTGAGCCACAACAGATCAGCCATGATCTTATTGAATGGCGGGGCAGGCTCGAAGAGCTAGATGGCCTACTCCTGCTCCTATTTCTTATGTTCTTATGTTCTTATATACACAAGTGTACTTTTATTAAAAAGTAAATAGTGTTGCTGATAGGCTATAATATTTTCAACAGATGTGGCACCCAGACTTGGCTTCAGTGTAGTTTACGTTGATCTTAGACTTCAGTTAGGAGAATAAAGTGATATCATAGAATCCTATAAAATCCCTACAGTGCAGAAGAGACCATTTGGTCTATTGGGTCTGAACCAACTCTCTGACAGAGTATTTTGTCCAGCCTCCATCCCCGTAATCCCCATGTTTACCATGTCCAATCCATCTCACCGACTCATCTTGGGATACTAAGGGGCAATTTAGCATAGTCAGTTCACCTAATCTGCATATCTTTGGACTGTGGTAGGAAACCAGAGAAAACCCACAGACATGGGGAAAATGCGCAAACTCCACACATCCAAGGTTGGAATTGAATCCAGGTCCCTGGAACTGAGGCAGCAGTGTGCTGCCACCGTGATAGGCATAGAGTTGGTTACTCACAGAAGGGGAGGGGAAATTTGGTTATGGAGAGGCACTGTTAAAATGGTAGAGGTCTTTTAACTTTTGCTGACTACAAAAGGCACTTAAATGGAGAAAAAAAACTGTTACATTTTTAAGTTTTTGTGGGACTAGAAAACCTTTTTTGCAATCTTAGTAAAGTTAAGATTTATTCCCTTATAGTAATTAATCTCATTATTGGTTGCAGGTATGGTCTTAAAGACACTTACAAATGGTAAGCAACTACAATTTTTGAATTCAGTACTCAAAACTAATTTATAGTCCGATAGATCTTATCCTCAAGTTTGGTTGTTCTCACTCTTTTTACTGCAAACTTTCTGTAATGTCTAAATTTCTGAAACTGGCTTCAATCTTGAGATGTCAATCACAATAAGCCTGGTCTTCATCTGCTTACCACCTTCCGAACCACTACCTTTACCCATCTACCAAAGGAAAAAAGCTCTTCCTTAACTTCGTTAGCTTGCTGTAAATTCCAAAATCCCACTGCTGCAGCAATCCATCCTTCACATTGCTCTGTCACTGTGAACCTATTAAACTGCTTCCTCATACTTCACTTTTATTCTCATCTCCATAAAAATATTCACCGTCCTCAATCTTTGTCATCCCACCCATTCTCCACTCCATCCCATTCCTTTAAATCAGAGGGCTGAAAACTCTCATGCACTTAATGCAATGCAGGACCAGTCATTCACTGCCATGTTCTCAGTGAAATTCTCCGCGTATAAAATTGGAACATAGCCAACCTTTTGGTCAAAGACACCTGTTTTCTATGCATCTCCTCAAATCCCTTTCCACCACACTTGTTTCCTTTACCAAATGTGACAGTATCATGAATTTCTTCATCTTTAAGATTATGACCAGCTACCAGTGCTCCCAATTTTTTTTCTGTTTTGGTTTGAAAGTCATTTTGCAGTGTATCTCCCATCATTCTCTGAATTCTCCAAGCTTATTTCTTCCATGGAAGTAGCCTCCAACTTCTTCAGTCTGCTTTCAACTACAGTTTTGTCCATGTTAGAATAGACACTGTATCCCTTCCTTTAATCTTGGCCTTGGGGAAGCTCCAAACCCTGCCACTGAGTCCTCCTTTTCTTTCTATAACTATTGGCTCCAACTGACTGCATAAAGCTTAGTATCCTGTCCAATTGACACCTAGTTTCACTGCCCTCGCATGTTGTAAATCTTCAAGATTGCTTAATTCCACTATTGCATCTTTTGAATGACACACTATCTTTTTTTTCCTCTTCCTCTTCTATTTTTACTTGCACACAACTCCATCCCCCACCCCCCCATAAAGTACAGACATGTTTTCTACATTAGAGGGATCATCTACATGCAGGTGATTGTTTAGCTGCCTGATAAATGCTTAACCAACTGAGAGAAAAATTGTGGCCAAATGGCTATTATACTGTATAGTGAATTGTTTTCATAGTTTTGGTCTACATTTTCACCCTTGCTTCCAAAATCCTCCATGACCTCACTCCTCTATCTGTTGAAGCCTATCCTATCGTGCAATCCTCAAATATCTATGCTGTTCTAATCTGACCCTCTTGAACATTCCTAATTTTAATTGTTCCAGTTGCTTGGTGACTGTGCATTCAGCCATCTTAGTCCTGAACTCTGGAATTACCTCCCTTAATCTCTGCCTTTCTATTCACTCCCTGTTTTGGGGCTATCCTTAAAACCATCTCATTCACCAAGATTTTGACATTTGCCTAATATGGTTTGGTGTCTAAGTTTGCTTTATAACTGAAGCATCTTGGGGTATTTTAGTGTTTAAAAATGCTTTATAAATATAGGTTGTAAGATTACATTAAATTTGATTTGTAGTAGTCTGTCTTTGCTAGTATTTACAGTTGCAGTCACACTATAAAGAATAGATGAAACCAGATTCAAATTGACACCTAACTAACCTGTTACAACTACATGCAGCTTTAGCTGCATCATGTGGTATTTTCTGTTGTGTGGCAGCATTGATGTGAGCACAATTCTCATTTGATCTTGATTCATGACCCAACTGCATAAATGAACCAGTTGTGTATGGTGGTCACCAGTAGCTCCCTGTGCAAATTTTTATGTAAATAATGAAAAAATTGCAGCAGTTCTTTAAAAATAAATGAGTAATGTGATTTAGTTTAAAATCTTTGACCCATCCATAACCTCAGAGTAGGTTTCTTGATAAACTGGATGTTCCCCCATTTTATGCAACTCTAAACTGGAATTGACACATTGTAACTAAATTATAAACGTATGTAATGCTTCTGCTTTTTAAATTAGCTCATTTCTTGTAGGTATGAGGAACTTCGTCAGTTTGGATCAGTGCCACATGGAGGATTTGGATTAGGATTTGAACGGTATCTACAATGTATCCTGGGTGTTGAGAACATTAAAGATGTTATTCCGTTTCCAAGGTTTTCTCACTCATGCCTTTTATAAATAAAGGAACAAATCATGTTAAATGCTTTTTTTATTTCAAGAAGTACTGAACCTTGCAAATTTAGCAAATAGAATATTTCCTTGAACTGTACAGTATTTTAATCAGTTATTAAACATTCACATGAAATGGATATGTGATTTATAAGCAGAAACAAGGAAGGTAACCTATCATTGTAACCTGAAAGAGTGTTAAAATAAAAGGAATTTATATGAAGTGAAAATGAAAATTGTGGCAGTCGTTATTGTACTCCTTTCTGATAAATGCTGGATAAACACTCCCATGATGAATCATTGTATTTGATTGAAAAACTGACTGAGAACCATTCTTTCAAATGTCTTCAGGTTTGGTAATCTTTGTTCTCAATTAGTAAATATGCTTGGTTGCAACATAAATTACTTGTAATTTCTCTTACAGCAAGGCCATACTCGGATTAGTGATCATTTTGTCTGCATAACTTGGGCCTTATTGTAGTGTAATAAACATCAAGTTTTGTTTAAATGAGCTAAATGGGTACATCTGTTCAGATATTAAGTTTATTTAGCTATTTATCACTTTTTTGGTTTTGTACTTGTTGGGACAGATTTACTTAAATCAAAGTCCTTTTATACCAATTGGATTTATTCTCTGTTTGAATAAGGATGCAAATTGTAGCAATATTTCATTCCAACCAACAATAGTGGAAGCATTTTTTTCTGTTGAGTGTTCTGGACTAAAAATTATAATTCTGGTAGCAGCAGCTAGTGTTTGCATATTAAATTATGTATATTATATTATGGCAACAACAAACAATAGTGCTTCAAGAAGCTTCAGAGACAGAAGTAGATGTCTGGCAGTGTAGGATGAAAATTGGGGAAGTGAAATAAAGCATCATCCAAAACATAAGATTTGCAGAGACTTTGAAGGAGGAAAGAAAAGGAACAAGGTGAAAAGGTTTAGTTGGAGCATTATCCAATGTGTCACCAAAATAATTGACTATTATACCACCAAAAGTGAAATAAAAGGAAAGGAAGTAAAAGGGCAGTGAGCATCAACAAAATGGGGTTGGAGGAGTTTACAGGAGTGAAAAGGGATGAGCTATGAGGAATTTTAAATAAGGATGTTTTTGAATTCTGTACGTAAGGATTGGAAAACTAATAAAAATGATCAATGATAAGTCTCAGGAGAACAGAATGAAGGTGTGGATTTTGGATTCACATCGAACGCTGGAATCTGTTGAGGAGGGTGTTGAAGGAAGAAAGTCTGGAATTCAGCCAAAAAGGCAGTTGAGAAAGGGAATAGATTAGATGCAGGAGACAGGACATGACACAGATCCATATAATGTATTTTACTTTCATTAGATATTGTTGCAACATCAGCAGGGACAATAAAGATAGGTAATTTAAATCCACTGAAATTAGTATTTGATATTGGTGACTACATTTCCAAGATTACATTTCCTGGTATATTTGGATAAACTTGGGTACCGTACAGCTGAGGGGATTACCAACCAGTGTTCTGACCTAGTCCTCCTTTCCATATGAACTGGATTTGTTTATCCAAAGTAATTTGCATATTTAGTTAACTGAAATTACTTATTATGGGCAAAATATACAGACAAGGTAGCATTGTTTGCTCTCACCACCAGCCAGATGTTCAACTGTAGATCTTGGAAGTCATTTGAATGGGTTAATTGTGATATGATGATGTCAGACAGACTTAAAATGCTTGCGACTTCATTTTATTCCCTGCTTCTTAAAAGTGACCAAATGCTGATTAAATAAATCAAATGTAGCACTCTTCACTGATCTTTGGACATGCAGTATAAGTAAGAGTGAACATAAGGACATTCGGTGAGTAAAAATTATATATGGTATATAGTATAGAACCAGACCATTAAGCTCAATTTGTTTGTGGCAGTGTTTATACTGCACAGGAGCCTTTTCCCATACTACTTCATCTAGATTTGCATTGAAGAGAAGCAAGCAAAACCTGGATTAAAAGAGGCTGATCTTTTGGGAATATGTAAGATAGAGGAATGGAAAATGCCAGGCTAGAATATTAAAATTGTGAGAATGGGATGAAGAGAGAGATTCAAGCAAGGAAAAATAAATTGAGAATAAATGTCAAAGTGCAAGTAATGAGTAATACGGATGGCGACACTGAATTTGGATGAACAGTTCAATGCTGACATGGAAGCTCAGGATAAATTACTACATTTTTAACTACCTAAAAATTTGTAAGAAGTATCAGCTTTGATGTTCCAAAATTAGTTGTCTGGAATTACACTTTGATTTTTTTGGCATAATTCCCCAGAAATTGGTGTGACTGTTTCAAAAACGTAAATTGCAGCACAGTGATTCGCATTGCTGCCTCATAGACCAGGCACCCCGGTTCAGTTCCGACCTTGGATATCTGTGGAGTCTGCACATTCTTCCCATGTCTGTGTGGGTTTCCGCTGGGTGCTCTGGTTTTCTTCCACAGTCTGAAAGATGTGCTAGCTAGATGCATTGGCCATGCGAAATTTTCCCTCAGTGTACCCGTTCAGGTGCCAGAGAGTGGCAACTAGGGGATTTTCACAGCTTCGTTGCAGTGTTAATGTAAGCCTAATGTAATCAATAAACTTAAACAAATTGCGTTCAGTTCACCTAATTTATCATACAATATTGGGCGCTAGCTTAGCAGCCACCAGTTAATATATGCTTCAGTTTAAATATGATGTTTGGCCACCAGGGTGGGGTACCAGAGTTGCTGGTGTTTATCCGCAACCCTCCATAAGACTCATTGATCTTAGAGTGGAAAACTGCGGAGGAGGGGATTTCTTTATGTACTTGGAAAATATTCATGCTTTCTAACGAGAGTGTCTGCGATGCAGCATCTGACAACAGGAGTCGCTTTAAAACAGTTGTGTGGAAACCAGCTGGGCTTGTTATATAAATCGGGACACGGAACAAGTCTGTCACAACTATGTTTACAATCCGAGTTTTGTCTCTTCTCAATTCAAACTGACTACGCCCCTTTAAAGGCTATTCTTTCACCAGGGAGGGAAGTGTGGTCCTAATAGTTTATGATGATGACTAAATTGGAAATTATGGGGGCCACACAAATAATAGACCTTTTAGAGAATTGTACTCCGCTATGAATGGCCTTTCATTTAAATGTTATTAGCTCTTGGGCTTTCATTTCATTGTGCGAATGATTGAAATGTCGACTGGATTAAAAATTTAAGCCACTTCAGCCAAAGTCCCGTTGAATGAGGCTCTCCCGATCCTCCACTTCTACACATTCCTCTCTCTCTCTTCACTCATCGCCAGTCCCAGCCCGAGACTGAAAAAATACACAAGGAACCCCTATTCCCTAAATGTCCCACCAGATCGGTTTGAATTTAACCGGTCCAATGCAAATGTTTTATTTGGCCGGCTTTAAAGTAGGCGTTCGCCTTTAAGAGGTGCTGTAGGCGGTGCGAGAGCCACTCGAAACAACAGCTCTGCTCACTACTTCCTACATGAGCCCCGGCAGCTGGTGCAGGAACATCGGGGCTCGCTGTGACTGTTGGAGCTTGTGGTTGCGATTTATCGGAATATCTACTGCCTCCTTTTGCAGGATAGCCCGAATCTTCAGAGGGGGGAAAGAATTGTGAACGGCTCATTCAATGTGACTGCACTGTTCTTGTAAGGTCAACACTGGGCAAGATGAGCGGAGGGGAGGTAGTTTACTGCGGCTGGTTAAGAAAATCTCCGCCAGAAAAGAAGTTGAGGCGATATGTAAGTAAACGGTTCATGAAATGTGTTGCTCAAGAATGGCAGTTTCAAAACATTGACACATCAGTGCCAGGTGTCCCAGCCCTTTTAATATGTGGAGAATTGCAACCGATCAAACAAGGTCAACTTTAACCATGCTAGCACAGCATTGGTATCTATGGGCTGGCTACATACATTACAGTACTACATACATTAGCAGCAGAAAGCCTAATTTTAGAGTATGTTTTAGATCCTGAACGAAATGCATTGCTTAGGCTGCACACTGTTAAAGAAAATCGAGAGCAATTTAAAACTGATTTTTCAAGAATTGCAACTTTGGAAAGTGAGAACTATATGAACACACTCGTTATATTCTCGCACCAAGTTCCCACATTGAAAGGAGTTAATATTTTGAAGGCTCTGCTGTCTCAACAACGTGGACTTGAGGTTTGGACTGAGAATTCTGTACTTGTAAACATTGTTTCAATAGGAATACGTTTTACTTCAAATGTTAAATGTGATGATAAAGCTATAGGATGAAAGAGTTTCGTTTTAGTCGTTAAAAGCCACCAATTAATATCGGTCTCCGCTGTGTTGTGGGCATTGTTGCTAATTTCCCTTTTCCTGGAAGGGAACTGTTCCTTATAGTGAAATTGAAAACGGGAGTTGACGTTTCAATCTGTCTGCGGGATTCGTTTCAAAACTCTCATACACTGGTAAATTATTCCCTATTCAGGAAATATTCTCCTGTCGTTATTTTTCACTTGGTTTACTGAAAAATAATACTGTCACTGACGATGTTTGTTTCTGCATCTGGACGATGTCAACTGGCCTGCCATTCTTCCACTGCTCCAGCTCCTCGCCCTGATCTTATGGACTGTTTAGCTTATTCGGGTTGCAGTTTCTGTTGTTTGTTTTTGCTTTTCGATCCCGTCTCCCTTGCAAAGTAATTCTTATTTTATCTCTTTTTACACAATCGAGCCTCATTCCTAACCCTTTTCCCATTTTTGTTTTGGTTGCTCCTATCGTCTCCCCAAATCCCCGCGCTCGGGATTCCACTGTATATCACTGACCCCCAATCTCCACCCTCCTTTGTCCCAGTATCAAGCAGGCAACCTCACTCGGTCCACACCTCAGTCACCATACTCTCTGTTCCGTGGCCGGAATGAAATAGAAGGGTAACGTCAAATGTACTATTGAAACCGGCTCTCTGTGAAAGGTAGCCTCTTAATCACACTTCTACCTGCCATAGTGGTATCGAATTTCTAATATATGTGCAGATACACGGCATAGTCTATTGCAGAATAAACCTGATACGGGCAGTGCGGTGATGCTGAGCACTACCACACAGTGGCAGAATATGAGGTTGAAAATCAGTCTGTGTTCACTGATCTGTCACGCTTTTGGACATGCCAAATAGAAATTGGAGTATTTTCCTCCATTCAGAAGGGACCCTGGCAGTTGTTGCACACCTCCAAGTGATGGTTCTGTGGAGCAACCTTGGAAGAGAGCCAGCTGTCTATTTGGGAGTGGCACTCAGTACCACAAGGTCCAGGAATGGGACAAAAGTGTAAATGTTTTAACCTCTGACATTTTGTGGTTGAGAGGTGTAAGCTACACAGTTTCTCCACCAAAGACACTTCTGGGAAAAGTAAATGTACACCACGTAACCACTTATATTTTTTAGAAACATGCAAACTAGAAGCAGGAGTAGGCCATTTGGCCCTTCAAGCCTTCTCTGCTATTCATTTGATCATAGCTGATCATATCAATATCCTGATCCCACCTTCCCCCAGATCCCTTGATTCCTTTTGCCCCAAGAACTATACCTAATTTAGACTATGCTCATTTGATTTGAGTTTCTGAATATTTGAGAGTCTAAAGCAGTTGTTTGCAGTTTATTTCCCAGCAATAGAATTTTGCTACTCGTGACATGACCTTGTATCACTAATATTTCTTCTCCGAGATCTGGCATTATTCCAGTGCTTCATAACTTGCTGTCTTGATGCTTAATCTTTTTTTTTCTGCGTTCCATCACAGCATATTTTTGGTGAGGTCATTTTCATTTGCTATATGTTTGGAAGGTTTCCACTAACATCTGTTAATTACGGCTTCTGTTTCCATGATTGAAATGAAATGAAAAATGACAACTTATGAAACTTTTGCTATTCATCTGAGTACAATAATTAATTAATTATCTGTGAAACAAAAAAAATGTTGGGGTAACAGGAAGGCAGGAATGAGGTAAAAATCTTGAAGAAACTTGAGTAGCCTCTTCTGTATGTACCTGTTGCAGACTTTGATTTTCAGCCTTTTAATTTGTACCCTTCAAGTAAGCAGACCAAGTGACAGGGTCTCTTAAACAGCTGTTTAATTCAAGCTGTATAGCAAGGACATTGGAAAGTCACGGGTCAGAATCGGAACTAGCCAGAATCCAGAATTCAGGCATGCGCAAGCAGTTATAGTTTCAAATTCAATTATAAATAATTAACATACACCAATCAAGGTATAGGAGTTATCTCTATCCATTCATAGCTATTAATTTAAAATTACATCATTCGCAAGGTACAGATATTAAAACCAATCACAATCATACCCCTGTTTAATTGTAATATCCAATCAGTGTGAAAACTTGATCATGTTAGCTGACCTAAGTTATTATTGATGGCCCAGCTTGTGTCTGTATCTATCACTCCTCCTCCCAGGTCCAGGTGTCTCATTTAATGAATTCTCTCAGGATAAAGGCCTTGGTGCTTATCTGTGAAGACTTCTCTCATAGCAGCTTATGGACTTTTTTAAGAGTCACATCTCATATTAAAGATCTAAACACTAAGTCACTTATCGTATGATTGACCTGGAAATGTGGCTTTGAAAAAAAATAAATATAACTTGGGGTGCCATCATTACTATGACGGTCACAGTTGGTAGTTTTGGTAATTCCAACTAGCTCCACCTAACAGTTCACTTAAGATCGAAGGTAAATACATTTGATATAATTGAAACCATTTATGTTTGAATTGTTAAATTCTAGATGGTCTTGTGGAAACTCATGTTTCAAACAGGGTTTTGTACTGAGCTGCAGTTATGCTCTATCCAGTGAAAGTGAAGCAGTATGAGACTACTGCTTCTATTACTGATTTGATTTGTAATTATGCAACTGTTTTTGTGTCAATGTACAATTTGTCTCAATACAATACAATTAATCAATATTTTGGTTATTTTGAGCAATTTATGTCTTGCTAGCACGAATGAGTAAATTATCAGTGGTACATTATCTACAAGGCACAACTCAGGTGTGTGATGCAGTTCTCTTCATTTGCCTGGATGAGTGCAGCTCCAACACTGAAAAAACTTGACATGGTCCAGGACAATACAGCCCACTTGGCACCTCATCAACAAATACTCCCTCCAGCATGGTGGCAGTAGTGTGTACCATCTAAAATATGCAGTGAACCAATATGTTTACAGCAGTCATCTTGTTAGACCCCTACTTTCATTTTCATATCCCATGACTTCAGTAACTACTTGCTGGCACATCTATAACGCTGCTTGTTTCAGGCTCTGAAATAATTGTATCTGCCTTCTATCACTTGCAATCTCTCTTCTCAGTGTATTAATCATCACAAGGTCCAACTTGTCCAAAGTTTGCTGCACATATTCTCTCACAAACTTTGAATTCTCTCACTTAACCTTTTCACCTTCCTACTCCTTTAAGTAGCTCCTTAAACTTACCTATTTAGCAAGTTACTTATCTTTTGTCATCTTTGGCTCTACCATTTTTCTGTCTAATTACCATGGCACGGTTAACTTTTGTTATAGGTGCTTTATAAAGGTAGAAGAAAGAGAGACGTGCATTCATCTTTCATGACCACAGGATGTCCTTAATTGCATGTGGCCAATTAAGTATTTTTGCAGTGTAGTCACTGTTGAAATGTACAAAACATTGCAACCAGTTTGCACACAGCAAGCTCCTCCAAAAGACAATGCAAGGGCTATGTCAGCATTACATTCCTCCGCCTTGCCTCACCCACTTCAATCATAATCAGACTTGTACACCCTTCCAAGATATGCATTCTCTGACTGGTGTTCTGTGTCCTTTACCTGCTCCTGAAACCCAGTCTGTCACTACAGCTTTGGTCAGCTGCAACCCCTATCTCGCCAATAATTTATTGGTTGTACAAGAGGATCAAAGGTTATGGGGAAAGGGCAGGAGAGTGGGCTTGAGAAATTGATCAGGCATGACTGAATGGCAGAGAGTCTTGATGGGCTGAATGGCCTAATTCTTCTCCTATATCATCCCTCCTAATGGGATTTTCTTTAAATGTTAAAGGTACTGTAGCATGCTTATTGGCTGATGCATGGGTTCGTGTACATAACAGTCTTTATCAGGTTTCAATTTGTGTTTTTGAGAATTATTCTTCCAGTTTTTTGGCCTTGGCGCTTTCAATATGGGCAGTTCTTGGGCATCAGCTGACACTTATGTAACAAAAACCAATTCAAAAGTCGAAGCCCATGACACAACAAATATAAATAAAATATAACGATTAGTGGAATCAATCGATTGAATCTTTTTTATATAATGTGCAGACCATAAGAATGTGGTCAGACCCAGCAGGAACTCGGCATTGAAGTGCTATGGTAAAAAGGCTAACAAGAGTTTGATTCACTTAGGAGTTTGGCACTCATGGAGGATGGAGCTTGCATTATTAAATTAAGCCTGGAGGAATGGCAACATGTGGGATCTTGTGCTTTTTCTGGAATGTGATATGGGCCATTGTTGTTCACTGTATGGCCAGGAGTGGCACATTTCAACAAATTGTTGGTGAATTGAGCCTCTGGAGCCGAGAAACACTATGTTTTTAAAATCTCTGCATTTAGAATTGTCCAATTATATTAACTTGCTGGCATTGACGTTCTAAATCTGTATTCTGAGTGCTTTTTGCAATACAGCATCTTTATAAAGCTTAATTAATAATGAAATCTCTTTCATGCACTCTTCTTGTCAAAGAGCTGCATAGTTACCAGGAGTTGGATCCTATTTCTGTCAACTGAGGAAGTTTTATGCTATTGAATAAATGCTGTAACATCAGTCATTTTCCAAGTACATTTCAGCTCATTTGAAGGTGAGGGGACTAGGCAAAATCTGTTTGCTAATCTCATTACAGGAAGGTGATGAACTCTGTTACGATTGAAAGGAATGCACAATTGATCTAACCACACTACTCCGATATTTGTGTAATGTGTCATTCATTCACCAAAATGTTATTTTTACCTTTGCTACTGTTAGACCCAGAATGAAAAAGACTTTATTGAAGGAACCTGGTTAATTTCAACAATTAAAAAAAAAAACTCCTTTAGCTACAACAGGTTAGCACCCAATTTGGAAGCATAAATATTTATCCCTTTAAAAAATTCCAAAATGCATGTGCAAATGCACACAAAATAGACATACAAATAGTGCCTCTGCAGAGATTGGCAGGTAAAGAAAAGCATACTGAAAAGGATAAAGTTTGCAAAGTTTTGACACCGTTGATCTGATGCTCCCTTGTGTGAAGATTTGGGGGGAATGTTAGTCCCAGTAGCTGTCCAGAAGTTTGAACCAATGAAGCTTCAACATTGAGGGGAATAGAGCAGCGTCGATCCTTGAGACTTCCATCTCTATTCTGAGCCTCTCTGGTATCTACTAATGACCACACTGCAAAGAGAGCATAGATTGTTCAGCTTTCTCCTCCGTTTATTCCCGACTGAGTTCCAAAAAACCAAGTTCAAAACATGAAGCTCATGTTCATCAGATGATTTCTAATAAATCACCAGGGTTTCTATCTTTAAAACAGTTTTCCTTTTCTAACCATTAAAGTAATTACTGTTCAAATAAGCAAATGGCTCTTATCCTCAAGTACCATGTTGGTCAGTTGCTTTCTTTGAAAAAGCATTCTTCCTTCCAGTCCAAAGGCGAACGTATGCCCTTTGTTTAAAACAAATCCAAGTATCCAAGTAATGACATTCCAAATTTTAAAAGAAAATACAGTTCTTGAATATGTGGTTTTCCCAACAACTTAGTAAAAAATTAACCAACTTGCTTGCAAGTTCCACCTCTGTTTCCTGAGCGACTAAGAAACCATCCAGGACAAAACAGCCCACTTAATCAGCACCCCTATCACTGCCTTAAACATTCACTCCCTTCAAAACTGATAGGCAACGGCAGCAATGTACACCATTTACAAATACACCGCAGCAACTTACCAAGCCGTCTTCAATTCTAGCTTCCAGACCTGCAACCTCTCCCATTGAGAGGAAAAAGGAAGCAGAGGCTTGGGAACAGCATCACTTGCACCTTTCCCTCCAACTTCCACACCTTCCCCTCCAATTTTCCCACCATCCTGACTTGGAGTTATAGAGCAACTCCTTCACTGTTGCTGGATCAAAATCCTCGAACTCCCTAACATTGCTATGAGTTTACCAACATTACAAGGATCGCAAAGATTCAAGATGGAGGTCCACCACCTGCACAAGGGCAATTAGGGATGGATGACAAATGCTGATCTTGCCAGTGATGTATGCATCCCATGAACAAATAAAAATGTTTTCTCATCACAGTTGAGACAGCTGTTAATTTGAATTATTATTGTCACATGTATTAACATACAGTGAAAAGTATTGTTTCTTGCACACTATACAGACAAAGCATACCATTCATAGAGAAGGAAACGAGAGAGTGCAGAATGTAGTGTTACTGTCATAACTAGGGTATGGAGAAAGATCAACCAAAAAGTCCAGTCAAAAATTCTGACAGCAACAGGGAAGAAGCTGTTCTTGAGTCAGTTGGCACATGACCTTAGATTTTTGTATCTTTTTCCTGACAGAAGAAGGTAGAAGAGAGAATGACTGGGGTGCATGGGGTCCTTAATTATGCTGGCTGCTTTGCCAAGGCAGCAGGAAGTGTAGACAGAGTCAATGGATTGGGCTACTTTCATGACCTTTTGTAGTTCCTTGCACTTTTGGGCAGAGCAGGAACCGTACCAAGCTGTGGTACAACCAGAAATAATGTTTTCTGTGGTTCAGCTATAAAAGTTGGTGAGATTCATAGCTGACATGCCAAATTTCCTTAGTCTTCTGAGAAAGTAGAGGCGTTAGTGGGCTTTCTTAACAATAGTGTTGGCATGGGGGGACAAGGGCAGGTTGTTGGTGGTCTGGATACTTAAAAACATGAAGCTCTTGATTTTAAATGATCTTGGTTAAATAGTTGAAACTATGTGCTGCCAGAACAGGTTTTCTAATTTAACTTGTCAGAGGGAATGCTAAAATTAAATGTACTTATTTCCCCTCACCTGAGTTGCCTGTTATTTACCAATATAATGTCACATGAATGGAATGGATGGAAATTCAGTTTCTTGTCTGGTCGAAGGGATGGAATCACTCAAGCTTCACCACTAAATGAACTGGCCCTACATTCTATCAATGAAATAAATGTGCAACTATAACCTCTCCTAGCAGAAATAGTCCTTCAAAATAGAGGGTTTTACCTCTTGAGACTATCCAATTGGCACATGGATTCATGCTGTTGATCTTAAAGCAACGGCAATGCTTGCCTAGTTGTGCAAAATAGTTTTGCGTTTTGTCAACTGTGCAGACTTGTGAAAACTTTAGAATACATTTTTCCCCAAGCTTTAAGTTCTTGACTGACCATTCCCACAACTGACTGCAGTGAAATCTCTGCAAAGTTGCATTCATATTACAATATAGCCTAACTTGCATTTTTGTTTCAGTTTTGATTAGAACATACATTTGAACAAAAATTTTCAATGATCCATCTTCTATTGTAATGCCTAATTATTACAGAGCCAGTTCTATTTGCAATCTTTAAGATGCTGAAGTGGTTTGCATCTGCACGCAGCAACACCTAGAGAACATCCAGGCTGTGGCTGCTGAGCAATGGAAAGTAATATTTGTGCCACATGAGGACTAGTCAATGAGTACTGTCAACAAAACTAATTGTAACCATCTCCTCTTGAAAATCAGTGGCATTACTGTCAATGACCTGGGAATCATTATTGGCTGGAACTCAAATAGACCAGCCACAGAAATTCTATGGCTACTAGAATGGTCTAGAATCTGTGTATTCTGTGGCAAATGGCTGACGACCTGATTGGTCGAAGTCTCTGTACCCACTCTAATAAGGTACAAGTATTGAATGTGATTGAATAGTAACCACATGCCTTGATGGTTGTAAATGTAATATTAATGCTCAGGGCAAAGCAGTCTCTTTGGTCAGTGTACCATTCACTGATATAAGCATCCATTCCTCCATCACCAACATCTACTCTCTTCAGCACAAGCACATTGTGGCGAAGATATGCACAGTACATAAAATGCCTTACAGAAATTCACCAAAGATGCTTAAATAGCATCTTCCAAACTTGCAGGCTATCCCATTCTGGAAGTCAAAGGCAAGAAGTGCGTGAGAATACTATTATCTTGGAGTTGCACACTATTCTTTGGTCATCATTGGGTCAAGTCCTGAAGCGCTTGTTCCTAACAACTGCAGGAGTGCCTTCATCAGACTGCTGAAGTTCAATAAAGTGGTTCACCACTATCTTCTCCAGCAACCAGGGATGAGCAATAAATGTATGCATGGTTGGTGAGACCAGTATCCCATTTTATGCGAATAATTCTGATTTTAAATGTTTATACCTTTTTACAATATTTAAGCAAATATTTGACTTTGACCAACATATCAGTGATTTACATCTAACAAAAACCACACAACTTCTCTTTTGAATAAACAATTTTTAATGTCCATAATGAGTATTTAAACAAAAAAATTACATATTTCACAAAAGATTAAAGAAGTGTATTAATTCAGTTGTTTTTGTCGTTTAGCGCCTTCAGAGTTTTATTTGCAAGCCCCAGGTTTGAACTTGATATTTTTACCCAGAGCATTGACTGTGAGCTCAAATATTGATCCTGCACCTGAGTATATTAGTTGCAGGGGGACTAATATACTGAGGGATTAGAGAGTATAATATGTAGGGATATGGGGGTAGGGCCTGGGTGGGTTTGTGTTTGGTGCAGACTCGATGGGCCAAAGGACCTCTTTCTGCACTGTAGGGTTCTATGGTTCTATAATTATGGAATGTGAATAGCTTCTAACGAAGGTCCGTGCTATTACCATGTTTATCTTTTGGTCCTTCACACAAACATGAAATCAGGACATGATGCAAGCAACCTTACAGCTGACCCTGGAAAGACTACCATTGTTTGAGGACTCAAGACCAGTAATAGAGTTGTCCCGTGGATTACTCAAATAGTAGTTTGATCTAGTCCGATGTGAAGTCATATGTTTTCCCCAACATTTTGCATATTTGTGAGAGCAAAGATGAGCAGATAGCTATCAGTTTTTAAAATGAGGATAACCGAATGCTATCACTGGGAAAGAACTTATAAAAGGTACTTGACAACTGACAAAGCATTCTTTGCACTCCAGTTTTGATATTTCTAAAATTTGATTATCCTGGTAGCCTTCCTCTTGGGGTTTATCATACTTGTGTTAAAATTAATGCATTAAATTATGTAGGCTGTACATCTTAGCAACTGATAGATCATATCAAACAGCATGTCCCTTTGGCTGTTCACAACACAACCAGTCATTTCTTGTAAAACTCAAATCAAATGTTTCAAATTTGGATGTAATTCCACAATTGGACAGCACTTACTAAATAATCCTAATTGATTACACATAGCTAATTTAATATTATTGGTCTGGCTCACAGTTTGGTTCACTCACACATGCCAGAAATTACACATATCCATTCATAGGGCCTTGTTTTCACAGACAGGGAGAACGTGTTCATGCTTTGCACCTTTTTTAACTGAACGAAATCTTGGAGGACAGCCATTCCTTGATTCATTCTTCCATAGTAATGCCTCGACCAATCAGTCGACTTGCTTGGTTTCAATTTAAAAGCTTGGTATTTAACTGTTACCTGGTGCATTCTCCACTGCAATGATTCTTTCAATCAGAGTCTACTTACCAACAAATCACATTAAGGAGAATCCCAAGGCTTTTTATGCATATAAGTATAAGGAGGAAGAGGGTAGCTAAGGAAAGTATGGATCCACCTAGGGCAGTCAGGGGATTTATGTGTGGAGCTGGCTGAGGTCCTCAATGAGTACTTTGCAACAGTATTCACAAAGGAGAAGGATGTGGTGGATGGTGAATGTAGAAAGGAGAATGTTGATATTCTAGTACATGTTGAGGGAAAAAAGGAAGTATTGGAGGTTTTGAAAAAAACTAAGATGGAAAAGTCCCCATGGCTAATAGTGTCTATCCCAGAATACTGAGAGAGGTCAGGGAAGAAATTTCTGAGGTCTTGGCTAAAATATTTGTATTCTTTTTAGCCATGGGTGAGGTACCAGTGGATTGGAGAGTAGCTAACATTGAGAAGAGGAGACAACTGGGAAATTACAGGTCTATGAGTCTGACATCAGTGGTGGGGAAATTATTGGAGAAGATTCTTAGGGACTGGATGTATTCACATCTGGAAGAGAATAGGCTTATTAATGACAGGCAGCATGGTTTTGTAAGGAGAGGTTTTTTTAAGGTAGGATTCGAGAGCCGTGGATAAACAGGGAATTTGAGGGTCTGATCAAAAAGAAAAGAGAGGCATACGTTAGGTCCAGGCAGCTAAAAACAGATGGAGCACTGGAGGAATACAGAGAAAGTAACAAAGAGTTAGAAGGGCAAAAGGGGGTTATGAAGTGACCTTGGCAGACAGGATTAAGGAGAATCCTAAGGCATTTTATTCATATGTTAGGAACAAGGGAGTTGTCAGGGAAAATATCGGACTTCTCAGGGACAAAGGAGGGAAATTATGCTTAGAGCCCAAGAAAGTAGGTGAGATCCTAAATGAATACTTTGCATCAGTATCCACAAAGGAGCGGGACATGTTGACTGGGAGTCTCTCAGAGGGATGTGTTGACCCGTTAGAGAAAATCTCAATTACAAGGGAGGAAGTGTTAGGTTTTCTACGCAACATTAAGACAGACAAATCCCCAGGGCCTGATGGCATCTACCCTAGACTGCTCAGGGAGACAAGAGATGAAATTGCTGGGCCTCCAACACAAAACCTTTGTCTCTTCACTGGACACAGGTGAGGTCCCAGAGGATTGGAGGATAGCGAATGTGGTCCCGTTATTTAAGAAGTGAAGCAAGGATAACCCGGGTAATTATAGGCCGGTGAGCTTGATGTCCGTGGTAGGGAAATTGTTGGAGAGGATTCTTAGAGATAGGATGTATGCACATTTAGAACAGAACAATCTCATTAGTGACAAACAGCATGGTTTTGTAAGAGGGAGGTCATGCCTCACAAAATTCGTTGAGTTTTTTGAGGAGGTGACAAAAACGATTGATGAGGGAAGGGCCATGGATGTCGTCTATATGGATTTTAGTAAAGCGTTTGACAAAGTCCCTCATGGCAGGTTGGTGCAAAGGGTTAAATCTCACGGGTCAGAAGCAGAGCTAATTAGATGGGTGCAGAACTGGCTTGGCCATAGAAGACAGAGGGTAGCAGTGGAAGGGTCTTTATCTGGCTGGAGTTCTGTGACTGCTGGTGTTCCACAGGGCTCTGTACTGGGACCTCTGCTGTTTGTGATGTATATAAATGATTTGGAAGAAGGTGTAACTGATGTGATCAGTAAGTTTGCAGATGACACAAAGATGGCTGGACTTGTGGATAGTGATGAACATGGTCACAGAATACAGCAGGATATAGATAGGCTGGAAAATTGGGCAGAGAAATGGCGGGTAGAATTTAATCCAGATAAATGCGAAGTGATGCATTTTGGTAGAACTAATGTAGGGGCGAGCTATACAATAAATGGCAGAATCATCAGGAGTATAGACACACAGAGGAACCTGGGTGTGCAGGTCCACAGGTCCTTAAAAGTGGCAGCACAAGCGGAGAAGGTGGTGATGAAGGCATATGGCATGCTTGCCTTTATTGGACGGGTCAGAGGGTATAAAAGTTGGTGTATGATGTTGCAGCTATATCGAACATTGGTTAGGCCACATTTGGAATACTGCGTCCAGTTCTGGTCGCCCCACTACCAGAAGGACGTGGAGGCTTTTGAGAGAGTACAGAAAAGGTTTACCAGGATGTTGCCTGGTATGGATGGTCTTAGCTATGAGGAGAGATTGGGTAAACTGGGGTTTTTCTCCCTGGAAAGATGGAGGATGAGGGAGACCTAATAGAGGTGTATAACATTATGAAGGGCATAGATAGGGTAAACAGTGGGAAACTTTTTCCCAGGTCAGAGGTGACAAACACAAGAGGTCACAGGTTCAAGGTGAGGGAGGCAAGGTTTAACACAGATGTCAGATGTACTTTACACAGAGGGTGGTGGGGGTCTGGAATGCACTGCCAAGCAAGGTGGTTGAGACGGACATGCTGGGATCGTTTAAGACTTATCTGGATAGCCACATGAACAGACTGGGAATAGAGGGATACAAACGAATAGTCTAGTTGGAAGCATGAGCGGTGCAGGCTTGGAGGGCCAAAGGGCCTGTTTCCTGTGCTGTATTGTTCTTTGTTCTCGCAAAATTGATTGAGTTATTTAAAGAAATGATAAAAAGAAATGACCAGGGCAGGATAGGGAATATTGTATATATGGACTTTAGAGAAGGTGAAGACATATGGAATCTGAAGTGAGCTCATAAGATGAATACAAAACTGGCTTGGGCATGAAAGCAGAGAGCAGCAGTGGAAAGGTACTTTTTTCTAACTGGAGGTCTCTGATAAGAGCGTTCCACAAGGATCAATGCTGGGGCCTGTATTGTTTGTAATATATATCTAAATGATTTGGAGGAAAATGTAGGTGGTCTGATTGGTAAATTTGCAGATGATACAAAAACTGGGAGAGAAGCGGAGAGTGAGGAGGATTGTCAGAGGATACAGCAGGATATAAATCAGCTGGAGACCCGGGCCAAAAGATGGCAGATGGAATTTAACCAGGACAAATGCGAAGTGATGTGATTTGGAATGTCGACAGCAGAAGGAAAGTACACAGTAAATGTACAGTTCTTAGAAATATTAGCATACGGAGGGATCTCGGCGTGCAGATGCACAGTTCCCTAAGGTGTCAACTCAGGTGGTCATGAAGTCATATGGCATGCTGGTCTTCATCAGCCGGGATGTTGAGTATAGGAATTAGAAAATCATGTTGCAGCTGCGTAAGACTGGAATTGGTCTACAATTCTGTTTGCCACACTAAGGATGTTAATGCATTGGAAAGGGTGCAGAAGAGAATTACCAAGATGTTGCCTAGTTTGAAGGATATGGACTATGAAGAAAGTTTGAACAAACTTGGCTTGTTTTCATTGGAGCATTAGAGGATGAGGGGTAACCTGATAGAGGTTTACGAGATTATGACAGGCTTGGATAGAGTGGATAGACAGAGTCTTTTTCCCAAAGTCGAAGGGTCAATTACTCAAGGGTATAGATTGAAGAAGAGAGGGTGGAAGTTTTAAAGAGATGTAAGGAAGAAGTTTTTCATGTTATTGATGTAAGGTAAATGTCTGGAATACGCTGCTGGAGGAGGTGGCTGAAGCACATTCTAAAACAATGTTCAGGAGACATCTGGATAGATACATGAATAGGTGGGAAACATAGGGATATGGACCATGTAGAGGCAAGAAAATATGAAATTAGAGGGGTATCTGTGTTGGCATAGGCCTGGTGGGCTGAAGGGCCTGCTCCTGTGCTGCACTGTTTTTTGTTCTTTGTTTATTCTTTTCTCATGCAGTATAAATTGTTCCCTTTAGAATTCATATTCTCATTCCATCAAGAACATGTTGAAGTTCAAAATATTTTGTTGCCTCTCAGTCAGAAATTGTAAATGGAATGTGAATGCCCTACTTGATTTTAATTGAATTGTCTATATGGTACAATGAAATTCTGCAATATAGTATTAACATGCATTTGTATAATTTGATATGTTTAAAAGGAGACTTGATTGGAAAGTCTCTGAATCACAGAATTGTTACAGTGCAGGAAGAGATCTTCTTATCTATTGCATCTGCACTGGCTCTCCAAATGAGCATCATAACTTAGAACCATTCCCCTGCCTTTTTCCCATACCCCATCAATACATCTGACCTGCGCACCTTTGAACTGAGAGAGGAAACTGGAGCGCCCAGAGGAAAAGCACACAGATTGAGTGGGTTGATTTATGAACATAGAACACTACAGCGCAGAACAGGCCCTTCGGCCCACGATGTTGCACCGACCAGTTAAAAAGCAATGACCCTCTAACCTAAACCAATCCCTTTCCATCCATAAACCTATCCACGGATCCCTTAAACGCCCCCAAACTAGGCGCATTTACAACTGCAGCAGGCAGGGCATTCCAATCCCTCACCACCCTCTGGGTAAAGAACCTACCCCTGACATCCGTCCTATAACTACCACCCCTTAATTTAAAGCTATGCCCCCTCGTGCTAGCTTTCTCCATCCGAGGAAAAAGGCTATCACTGTCCACCCTATCTAAACCTCTAATCATCTTATATGTTTCAATAAGATCCCCTCTTAGCCGCCTTCTTTCTAACGAAAACAACCTCAAATCCCTCAGTTCTCCTCATAGGACCTCCCCTCCATACCAGACAACATCCTGGTAAACCTCCTCTGCACCCTCTCCAAAGCCTCCACATCCTTCCTATAATGTGGGGACCAGAACTGCACACAATACTCCAAGTGCGGCCACACCAGAGTTTTGTACAGTTGCAACATGACGCTGCGGCTCCTAAATTCAATCCCCCTACCAATAAACGCCAAGACACCGTATGCCTTCCTAACAATCCTATCTACTTGATTCCCAACTTATGAGGATAAGTTGGACAGGTTATGCTCGTTTTCACTGAAGTTGAGAAGCATGAGAGGTGACGTGATTGAAGTATATGATTCTGAATGATTTTGACGAGATAGAGGAAAGGGATACTTCCTCTTGCGAGTGAGTCCAGAACTAGCATTGCCCTTATGGACAGAGATGAGAATTTATTTCCCTGGAGTTTATATAACTTTGGAACTCTGTCTCAGAAGGCAGTGGAAGCAGGATCACAATGTTTTTATGGTAGAGGTAGCTAGGTTCTTAGGCAAGGGAATCAAAGGTTCAAGGGAAAAACAAACAGATCAGTCATGGTCTTATTGAATGGCAGAGGAGGCTCGAGGTGGAATAGCCCATTTCTCCTAGTTCGAATGCTCAAAAGTAATGATGTAATTTGGGTTTTCTTACAGAAGATCTGACAATTTGGAATGTTTGAAGCGTAGGGCACCTGCTCTATTTCACTTGAGATCACAGGAAGTATAAGTATCTCCTCCTAAACTTACCACAACCAGTTTTCAGTTGTTTAATACTGTTACTTTTAAAGCAGGAAGGGGAAAAGTATGAAAACTTGGCACAACTGCTAAAGAGGTTTATTCTGATGTATTTGTGGATTTGAACAATTAAGAATCCAATCAGACCATCAATGCTGTGTTATTGTTTTCAGATGTGTTGCTTTCTAATTCGTTTTCCTTCAATGCAATTTAGGTGGCTTTGAAGACCAGAACAAGATGTTGTAATGTGATGCAGTAGCTCGTAGGATCAGTCTTTCTGTGCATACAAAGAAAAAATTCTTAAGCAGGCATTGTTTCCCGTTCAGCCTGCCGTTTTTCAGGTTTTTAACTCCAGGCTGTGTCCTGCTGTTGTCCTCAACTTGAGCTTGTGTTTAGGAATGTCAATGTGACGTTAATATTGATAATACTTTCACAGTATTGTAGACGTGCCAGTAAAACACACTGCCTTATGCTGCCTTATGTTCAGTCTGTGGTTATAAAATTGTAATCAAAATTAGGCTGGTTTTGTTTTAGTTTGAGTGGAAAAATGTGTATCATTGGTCTGGCTTGCTTTAGGAGAATTACAAGTCTAGACAGTTCATTCATCCTCAAACTTGGTCGTAATGGAGTGTTGTTTAAAATCTCTATAGTTTGTGAATCTGGGGACTTTAATGTACTATTTTCATTCATTAATAATTTTGAAACAAATTTCTAATGTGAAGTATCCATTATCCAAACATGACTAGTAGGGTGATGTACTGTCATCTGGGTTCAGGCTCTGATACTATCAAATAAAAAATAGCAAAATTATTAAGCCATTACTTAATTATAAGTAACGAATACTGATATCAAAAGTAAACCCATCTGTTGCCTTCAGTGTGCTGTTGCTGGATTTTAAACTTGGTGTGAATTGTGCAATTTGTTCTGCATTTGGCAATTGATTTTGTGACTATTTCTGACATTCCCCTTTTACACATTGCTGCAGAACTTTCCTTCACTCTTCTTCTGTAACTTCCTCCAGCACAGCTCGCCAACTCTAGGCTTCTGTTCATCTATCGTCTCACCAGCAACAGAGCTTTCAGTTACAGCATAGCTTCTCTACAGCAAAGTTTCTATATCACCTTTCTTTATCTCACCACCCTCCTCCACACCTACTTAAAAGGTTTCTCCAAGTACGCTACTTTGACTTTATCTTCAATTACTTCTACTCCTTTTTGCAATTACCGTTCAAGTTTGTTCTTCCCCTTTTTGTTCACAAAAAAAATCATTGCAGTAAAATGTGGAACCTGCTACCGTGTAGAATAGTGGAGTTGAATAACTCTAATGGGAAGCTAGCTAAATACATCAAGGGGAAAAAAACAATAGAAGAATATGCTAATATGTTAGATGAAGTGGGATGGGTGAAGGCTCGTGTGGACTATACTTGCTGTGTACCAGTTCAGTCAAATGACCTATTTATGTGCTGATAGCTCTATTTATTGCTCTGTTAACGATAGTACACCAGTGCAAAATTTTTGTTAGTGTCTTCTTCTGTGAGGTTTCCTACAAATCTTACTGCTAGTGAATCTTGCCCTGTAGCAAATCATTTTTATGCTCAGACATTTTAGTTCACCATATATTAATTAAATCTGTCACACTGTTCATTTTTGTAACATCCCAGCACTGTAACAGTGCAACACTGAAACTGCATTGTGTGAACACAAAATGCAAAGAAAATGATGGCCTATCCTATGGATGGGCACAGACATCTGTAATAATGATGAATAAAATTGGAAGTGATTGTTTCTTACTCCTTATGATATATTTTCTGTGTCTTTAAAGTCATTTAAAATAAGATGAGGGCAGCACAGTGGTTAGCACTGCTGTCTCACAGTGCCAGGGAGCTGGGTTCAATTCCAACTTGTCTGTGACTATGT
Source organism: Carcharhinus amblyrhynchos (assembly GCF_965287045.1). Taxonomy (NCBI): domain Eukaryota; kingdom Metazoa; phylum Chordata; class Chondrichthyes; order Carcharhiniformes; family Carcharhinidae; genus Carcharhinus; species Carcharhinus amblyrhynchos. Next base: position 57,649,405 of record NC_137333.1, read on the forward strand.
GGAATTTGCACGTTCTCCCTGTCTGCATGGGTTTCCACTGGGTGCTCTGCTTTCCTCCTACAGTCCAGAGATGTGTGGGTTAGGTTGATTGGCCGTGCTAAATTGCCCCTTAGTGTCAGGGAGATTAGCAGAGTAAATATGTGGGGTTACACGGATGGGGCTTCTGTGGGATTGAAGTCGGTGCAGACTCGATAGGCCAAATTCCCTTTCTTGCACTGTAGATTCTATAATAATGGTTCAGCTGATTTAAGATGCTCAGGACTAGGTGTATATGTAACAGTGAGGACTCAGTTTTGATTCCCATCTATGCTATTGCTATAATGGCTCTTGACTCGGGAGATGAAAATCACCCAGAGTTTCTGCTCCTGATCTTTCATTTACCAAACATGGGTTATTGGATAGCTGGTATCGTACAAAGGCGTGATTGGATTTAGCTGAGATGCCCTTCCTGATCACTTGCTATCCAGACTTAACACAAATAACAGCAAGAAGAACGTTATAGTTCTACTTAACAATTCTCTGACAAGTCCTTTTTAGATCTAATAACCCATTAGACACATCAGTAAAATTGAAGCATGTGGGACAAAGGGGGCAGTAACAGCATGAAAATGACTAATTAGCTAAAGAATAGCTAAATATGGTGAATGACTGTATTTTCAGACTGCAGGGTGGTGTAGAGTGATATTCTCCAAGGTTCAGTCCGATACTCACTGCTGATACTCACATGTGATATACATTGATAGCTTGGACTTGAGGGCACAATTTTGAAATTTACGGATGACGTAACTTGGAAATGTAGTAATCAGTGAGGAATAAAAAATAGACTTCAGAAGAACATAAGTGGGTGGAAGAGTTGGGTGCATGACAGATAAAATTCAATGCAGGAAAATGTGAGGTGGTCCATATTTGGTAGAATGAGGCGAGGCTATTCATATAAAAATGGTACAATTTTCAAGTATGCAAGGATTAGAAAGACCTCCAGGTGTTTCTGCACAGATGTTATGAAGATAGCAAGACAGATTAGCCAAGCAGTTAATAAAGATATGGGTTATGTATTTTATAAATGGAGGTATAGAACATTGTGCTTTTATAAAAGCCTCAATCATTCATAATCGCATTATTGAATATATTTAAGAAAATAGATTGATTTCTAGACTCTGTAGGTGTCAAGGGGTTTGTGGAGACAATTGGAGTATGGCATTGAGACAGAGGATCAGTCATGATCAGGTTGAATGGCAGGGCTGACTCAAAGGGCTGAATGGTCTACGTCTGCTCCTATTTTCTATGTTGTGGGTTCATTTTAAGACTATGCACATGAGAATTTATATATATGGGGTTAAGGCATCAACAGAAGGGTTGTCTGCTATGTTCTGCTTGCAGGCTGAAGTGAAACTGAGGATAGATACATCACACCTTTCCCTTCTGATGACTGCATGCTGCTATCCCTGGATGATGTATTATAACCAAGTGCAAAAGCCAGGAGGTTATGTTAAACCATAAGCAGAAGTTGACCCCATGAAACATGGGAGTATTATGTGCAATTTTAGGCAACATTCCCAAGGAAGAATGTGGAGGCCTTGGAGCTGTAGTAGTGATTTGCAAGAATGGCTCAGAGATGAGGGATTACAGTTACACGGGAAAAAGTTGAGAAATAAAAAAAAGTTCTCAAAATTCAAGTGTGGAAGCATCTGTGGAGCGAGGAACAGGGTTAGCATTTCAAGTCCAATATGACTTCCAAAGGAAAGTCCTATTGTACCCACCATTCACCCTGTTTCCTTCTCTTCACAGATGCTGCCTGACTTAGAGTTTTTCCTGTACTTTTTCTTTATCTCAGCACTCCAGCAGCTCTGTATTTTGTTTTCATTTTATGAAAGATTGGAGAAGTTGGGCTGGTTCTCCATAGAACGGAGAAGGTTGGGATCTGATGGAGCTGTTTAAAATCATGATGGGCTTAGGTAGAGAAAATAAAGAAAAATTAATGGGTTGATGATTTGAATTTGAGGTGAATGACAAAAGAGGCAGTGGTGATTTTAGGAATTTCCCTTAGGATTTGGAATGCAATGCCCGACAGGGTGGTGAATACAGATTCAAAAGTAGCCTTTGAAAGAAAACTGGATAAAAACTTGAAGCAGGAAAATTAGTGAATTGGGGAAAGGTTGAAGCGGTGGGGGGAGGCTTGTAGTTTAATTACCTGAATGGTTGTTTGAAAAGGCTGGCACAGACTTGATGGGCCGGATGGCCGCCTCCTGTGCTGTACTATTCAGTGACTGTATGACTGCTGCTTTTATCAGCACTAAAACACAAACTTAGATGTTTCAAACACTTTAAAAAATGATTCTAAATCTTCATAATCCACGCTATTCACTTTGAATCACAAAATCCCTACAGTGCAGAAGGAAGCCATTCAGCCCATCAAGTCTGCACCAACCCATCTGTTTTTTTTTATCTTAAGCATGCCTACCCTGAAATTCTACATATTTACCCTACTCATCTCCCTAACCTACACATCCTGGGACACTAAGGGGCAATTTACCATGATCAATCCACTTAGCCTGCACATCTTTGGACTGTGGGATGAAACCGGAGCACCCAAAGGAAACCCACACAGACATGGGGAGAACATGCAAACTTGACATAAACAATGACTCAAGGTCTGATTTGAGTTTGGTTTCCTGGCACTGTGAAGTAGCAGTGCCCCCTGAGCAGGGCCAGTACAATATCGCACTGCTCAATCTTTTAAATGCAAAAAGCATTTCTTCTTTTTAGTAGCATGAGTTTTTTTTTACTTAAACTTCTTAATTTCTGTATTCTATTTTGCTGCTCCATTAGATGCATCACTGACTCACTGAATCCATTTTCTTGCCTTGGTTACTCACTCCTAATGACAATGATTGTGCCTCCACCCATGCCTGTTTAATTTCCCAGGATTCCGAATGTGGTGGGGCTTGTTTTGTTGCAGTGAGGTCACTGGAAAGGCTGCATACTCGAGGTTACAATAATTTGAATCCGCCCCCAATTCCTGTGTAGACAGACAGTGTTGAACAAAAACAAAGATCTTGCAATGTTTTGCTCCTGGATCTTTTCCACTCATTTCTGGCTTTTGCTTGCAGTGTACTTGATAACACGCACTGAATGAGGAAGATATTAAATGAGAGAGTGTTTACCACAAGAGACGTTTGACACTTAACTGTTTGCTGGTAGATTGCTTGGTTAATGTGGACAGATCATTGTGTAACGGCAGCTCAATGTAAAAGAGATTAAAGTTAATGCAGCTGCCACACATAAGGAGAAGGCTGATTAAGTTACACAGATTCAGTAACCTTGTGTTTAACCATCCCTGGATCAGGAAAAATGCATATTTTTATTCACTGTGACCTAATGTGCATGTAAATTGGGGTAGTTCACAGCAATGGTACAAGGTTACAAGGCTGGCGTGTGTTTACCATCCAGGGAGATGGTAAATGTGGTATAAGAACATAAAAATATAAGAACAAGGAGCACTAGTCGATCATTTAGCCCATCAAGCCCACTCCGCCATTCAGGATGATCATGGCTGCTTCAACTCATCTTTCCCACTTCCTACCCCCACCACCACCATCATATATCTTGATTCTGAGACCCAAAAAATCTTGTCTCAGCCTTGAATATGTTCCAATGGAATATCCACAACCCTCCTGGGTAGAAAATTGCAAAGATTCACAATCTTCAGCGTGGAGAAATTTCTCCTCCTCTTCAGTCCTAAACAATTAGCCCCTCACCCTGCCATGGGAAACAGCTTACTCTGTCAAAACACTTGAAAATTTGTGTAATTTTCATGAGAGAACCTTCGTTTATCTAAACTCCAAAGAAATATAGACCCAACTTTATCAGGCTCTCGTTATAGGGTTGGTCCCTATATTAGAGACCTATCTAGTGAACCTTTGCTGCACCACTTACAATGCAAGCATTTGTTCATTGGATAACCCAAACTACATGCACTCTTCCAAGTGTGGTCTCACCAAAGCCCTGTATAACTATAGCAAAACGACTACTTCTTGTAGTCCAAACCCCTTGCGTTAAAGGCCAACATACCATTTGCCTTCATAAATTGCTTGCTTGCTTTGAAAAGTACAGCAAGGAACAGGACCTTCAGCCCTCCAAGCCCGTGCTGATCATGATGCCCTAACTGAACTAAAAACCTTCTGCCCTTGGTCTGTTCCCTCTATTCACTCCCTATTGATGTAATCATCCGGATGTCTCTTAAATGTTGCTAATGTGTCTGCTTCCTCCAACATCTCTGCTAGTGCATTCCAGGCACACAGCACAGTCTACATGAAAAACTTCCCCCACACAGGAACTCAGGAATTAGGAACGAGAGGAGGCAATTCAATCCTTCAAGCCCGCTTCCCTATTCTATTTAATCATGGCTGATCTCCACCTCATCCTAACTCCGCTTCTCTGCCTTTTTCCCATTGTCCTTTATCCTACTTTTGAGTATATATTTATCTACCTCTTTCTCGAATCCATTGATTCTGCATCCACTACACTCTGGGGCAATTAGTTCCATAGATTCACAACCCTCTGTGAGAAGTAGTTTCTCCCTATTTCTGTCTTGAACCACCACCCCCTTCCTCTACAGTTATGACCTCATAGAAATCATAGAAACCCAACAGTGCAGAAAGAGGCCATTTGGCCTATGGAGTCTGCACCGACCACAATCCCACCCAGGCCCTACTCCCATATCCCTCCAGATTTACTCACTAATCCCTCTAATCTATGCATCTCCGGACACGAAGAGGCAATTTTAGCATGGCCAATCAACCTAACCCGCACACCTTTGGACTGTGGGAGGAAACCGGAGCACCCGGAGGAAACCCACGCAGACACAAGGAGAATGTGCAAAACCCACACAGACAGTGACCCAAACCAGGAGTCAAACCCAAGTCCCTGGAGCTGTGAAGCAGCAGTGCTAACTGCTGTGCTACCGTGCCTCTTGTCCCAGACTGTTCTAGAGGGGGAACATTTGGTTAACAGATATAAAATGCTCAATGGCATTGATAAATCTGAATAAAATTCCCCCTCATTCTTCTGTACTCCTGTTACTCAACTGCTCCTCATATGAGAGCTCCTTCAAACCTGGAATCAATTGAGTGAACCTTTTCTGAGCTGCCTCCAGTGCTACCACATCCTTCCTCAAAGAAGGTGACCAAAACTGAACACAGTACTCTAAATGTAGTCTCACCAATGCCATATGCAATTGTAACATCTCCCTTAAACATTCTCCCTCACCTTGAACCTGTGCCGCCTTGTAATTGACGCATCCACCCTGGTGAAAAAGCCTCTGGCTATCCACCCACCTGTGCATCTCATAATTTTATAGACCTCTATCAGTTCTCCCCTCAGCCACTGTCTATTCAGTGAAAACAATCCTAGTTTATTCAACCTTTCTTCATAGTCAACACCCACAAGATCAGGTAACATCCTGGTGAACCTTCATTGCACTCACTCCAAAGCGTCTACATCTTTCTGGTAGTGAGGCGACCAGAACTGCATGCGAGATTCCAAATGTGGCCTAACCAAAGTTTTATATAGTTGCAACATGATTTCCCAACTCTTGTACTTAACATCCCAGCTGACGAAGGCAAGCATACCATATTCCTTCATCACTTTGGCCATCTGTGTTGCCGCTTCTGGGGAACTGTGGACCTGCACATCCAGATCCCTCTTTGTTAAATTTGATCCTCTGAAATGCATCACCTTGCATTTGTCCGGATTAAACTCCATCTGTCGTTTCTGTGCCCAAGTCTCCAATCTATCTGTATGTTGTTCGAGTATTGAGTATCCCCTGAGCATTAACATTTGTAAGTTTCATTCCATTCAAAAAAATCTCTCCTATTCTTACGGCCAAAGTGAATAACCTCATATTTTCCTGTTTAATGCTCCATTTGTCACTTTGTTGCCCACATGCTTCACTTTCTACATCCCTTTGCAGCCTTGTGTGTTCCTCGCAGCTTGCATTCCTGCGTGGCTTTGTATCATCAGCAAACCTAGATACATTATTCTCTTTTTCTTCATCGATATATTGTAAATAGTTGAGACCCCCATCAGCCTGCCAACTTGAAAATGCCCTATTTATCTTTGCTTCTTAATGATTAACCAATCCTCAATTCATGGACTCTGGTATGATTAACAAGGCTCAGCTCAGCACAGAAACTGATTTTGAGGGGCTTGGGAGTTAGGGTAATTGTGACTATATTGCTTCTTGATTGTGAAAAATGGGAAGTGCATACACCTTCTGTGAATTGTAATGCATTTAATTGTGGATAAGGGCAATGAAACCTACAGCAACCATTAGTCAGCAGCCACATGATATAAACATGGAGGATGTAAGTCACTAAAAAGAGAAAAATCAGTTAGCACTTCCATTTTATTTGCCATTCCGAGATCCCTACTGGAAAGTCCACACATAGGTGCCAGTTAAGGTAAAGATTAGATTCTTTATAGAACTGATTTATAGTTACATAACTTGAACATAAAGGTGACTGCTTGCACAAGGCCAGTTTCCATGGTGCAAAGTTCCACAGTCAGTGCCGTTGAGAGAGAAGAGAATAATAAACGCAAGTTCACATGTAGCAGTGAATCTTCTTTTAATTGTTATAAGATAACAAAGTTCTTTTGATAACACTTTTTTAGCTTTATTGCAATGTTGTTCGTCTGCATGAAAATATTATGATGCCAAAGGTTTGTTTGATTTTTTTTGTTTGGGGGGGGCGGTAAGCACTGCTGAATTTTTATTAACCACTGTGGTGCATAGATTGTAATTATAAGTGTTATTTGGTTCCGATAAATTGAGATTTTTCCATTTTAAATCATAAGTTGGTGTACTTTGCCTTTGTGACTTTTGTTTTAGTTCCACCCTTTTAACACAAGTGCCAGAGACCAGATTCACCAAACTCTTGAGGGTGACTTCCAGTCGTTAAAAAATTTGTAAAAAATTTTAATATTGATAATGATTTTGACTCCATGTTCTATTGAGGTGATGTCCTGTCTGTAAAAAGTAGATGTTCCAGGACTGTGTAAGCGTCATGCACTTAGGGTGAAAAGGTTTGGGACTTCAATTAATTGTATAGAACTTTGTTCATTTTAAAGTGCACCCTATCTCAAAATGGCTTGCTTTTCCAGCCAAAATGAATAATCATCACTCATAAGTTGTGCATTGACTTCTCTACTTTGGCAGGCATGTGGCTTCACTGGGCCATGTTTGTATATTCTAGAAACAAGAACAGTTATATTAAATACCAAGTAGAAAAAAATTAAATGTAATTACTGCATTTTTGTGCCTGGTGAGCTAGGCACCACAGTTTGAGCTGGTAGAAGAAAATAAATCCAGAAATTGCCATGAATTTATGGTTCCAAAAGACAGTGGGACTACAAATGTGGTTTGCTAAATCTCATTTCAAGTTTACATTCTGGCAATAGCAGTCCATTTATACATATAGGATCTAGTTGTTGCCAAAAGACTTGTGTAGCAGTTCTATCTCTTTCTGAGGAATTGCAGCTATCACAACACATTTATATCTGCAGCTTCCAAAACTTGCACTAATCTGGAATTGCCACATGTTCCTAAAGTTTAAAATGAGATGCCCACTTTATCGTCCCATGTGGGAAAATGTTAATTTTTCTATTAAGTTTTTCTCTCCTTCCCCTTTTTTACAAATTTTTGACGCCAGCCAAAAAACCAATCAAGTGATCTGCTGAGCTTGTGATTCTGCCTCACCACTGGTAGGTGGTGTGCGGGAATGATGTGGGTGATTGCACTTTTAAATATTTGTTCTTCTCACTGTCTGGGAAATATTCGACCTATGCTTGACTTCTTGCTCATATGATACAAATAAAATCAGGAACTTGCTGTGCACAAAGGGTGAGGCAGTTATTTTAAAGTGTGAGTGTTTTCAAGAGTAACATGGGCTTGTTATATTTTTAAGTTGCTTATGAAAGACTCTCTGTATCACATTGGCAATCGGATATTTGGCCTTGTTCCAGTGCTGCAATGTCTACCTGGCTGGATATATCTAGCCAAAGTCTTACATATGTATATGCAATAAATTGAACATCAACTTCCTCCAGCTCGTACACTACCATGATTATTTGTTACATTATTTTCATCCTTCAGTTTTTATATTTATTACACTAAGTTATGATTCAGTTCTTTTCTCTGAGGCTCCACACTAGATGGCATTCTGGTGCTTATCTGTTGATCCATGCCCATGGCCGAATTGAACTGGTGATCTTCTCCAGCCGTGGTCCTTGGTCCTATCAGTGTCCTTTCCCACTATCTATTGCCACTTCATCCCAATTGGCATCCATAGCACCAACCCTTTCTCCCACTGCTGTGCTTCCCCTTTACTTGGCCACTGCTACACCCCTCCAATTTGCAGCTTGGGATAGAGTCCAGGCCACCCACCCTCTCAGATCTTCTGCCCCACTTTAATTGCTTGATGCAGCTGTTCTCCACCATAAGTTTCTTGAAGTATTGATGCCTTTCACCCCCGACTTGTAAAAGCATGAGAGTGTTTCTTGTCATTTAAAGTGTTTTTTTTTATGAATTCTGATTGCCTCTGAGTGCTCTACCTTTGGTCTCAATGTTAGCCTTATTACTGACTTAATCACTGCAAACGTGCGGCTGAAAATTGGACACTCCCACCTGTGTCTTTGACTTGAACTCATGTTATGTGGAATACACCTCACTCTTTACTGAAACTTTCCTGTCTAGCTGCACCACGTCTGCCATGAAAATCACCATGATGGCGTATCCTTTATCATGACTAGCAAAGCTTTGATCATTGGCTAAATCATGCCTCCATTCCTTTTCTCTACTTCTCTTACTTTGTCCTTTATCAATTACCTAATTATGTTTAATCCCCTTGCCTTCAAAATATTTATTTTCCTCCTTGCTTCCATTTCAATGATACCAACTGTTACAGACACAAAGACATTACACCTGTTGTCTAATATTCACATGCACTTTCCAATGTGGAATGCATTTTTTTAAAAAATTACTCCATTCTTGTTACAAAGCCAATGTGCAGAGTGGACAGGGCAAGCCCTTAATCCATCTGCTTCTTTGTGCCAAAAACCAATTCAAATTCAAATCGAGTTCAATTCATGGTCCCTATAAGAGAGAGAGACAGACAAGATCCAAGCTGACAAGAAAACACGTTGCACCTCATCTTGGGCTTGGTCTTTGCCAAAAAGCCTTTCCTGAGCATTTCATTACCAAGCAGCAATTGAACTCAATTGATCTGAAGCTGTGTTTACTTAAAACAAATAAGTGCACTTAATGTTAAAGTGATGGCTTCATCCAAATATCATTCAACTGTACTGTGAGGAATAGCATAGGAGATTGGTACATATTTTTTGTATTTTGTAGCTAGGTGGTTCTCTTTACATGACTGTATGTTTAGAGATTAAATTGGCTTGAATACATAAAATTTATTTGAACAATAGAAATGTTTAATTGAAGTTTGCCAAACAAGTGAAATATTACAATATAATTATTGACACATGTGTTCAGTTCTCCACCTTTTGTTACTGCATTCAACATGAATTGCTTCACCATTCAATATGATCATGGCTGATCAACTGCTCATTCCCACCAACTTCCCATATCCATTGATTCCCTGAGAAACCAAAAATCTGTCTTGGCCTTGAATATATTTACTCAATGATGGGGCGTCTACAACCCTCTGGAGTAAAGAATTTGAGTGAAGAAATTTCTCCTCATCTTAGTCCTAAGTGATTGCCTCCCCTTAAACAGAGTCAGCTGCAGTTCATTCAATACATGCAATGAGTTCTAATTAATCTGGTCCTACAGAATGGTAAAAGACATTTCAAAGTAATGTCATTTCAAACATTGAATAGCCTAGCCATTTTCAGAGATTCATTAGTAAAACAGGAAATATTCATCACATTCTGGCAGAATCTGTGGAAAAGGAAAGAGTTAATATTTCAGGCGTGTGACCTTTCATCAAAACTGAATTGATGGAAGGTCACGGAGCAGAAATGTTAACTCTCTTTTTCTCTCCATGGGTGTTGCCAGACCTGATGAATATTTTCCACAATTTGAATTCTTATTTCAGATTTTCAGCATCTGTGGTATTTTACCTTTTTGTTTGTAATTGTGCTTTATTTCTCTAATTTTGCCTGTATTTTTACTTTTGGTATAAACTCCATTCTTATCTGAGAAGTCGTTGTAGCTGGTTGAAGAAAGGGTGACAGATGGTCACCCAGGGCCAGGTAGAATCAGAGTCAGCTGCTGTGGGACAATCATTGACCAAGTATGGCCCATCCCTGATCCCACTACTTCACAAATAACATTGTTATTAGTAATCTTTATATATTCTTAAAGATTTTGTAATGGAAATGAGTGAATCACTGCAGCATGATTGCAGTTCAGAACAAGGTAAACCGATTTAGATTTAACGATTAACATCAAAGGGTGGCAAATTGACCAAAGAGACAGTGGAGGCTAAAAGCATTAATAAATTGAAAAGGGAGTCATATCAATACTTATTAGAGAAATAAATTAATTGGCATGAAGGATGAAGTGTTTTTTTAATTTTGAGATAGGCAGGCAATAAAGGATACGACGGGGTCTCTTCCCTTCTGTTGACTACTATATAAATCTGTCAGATTTGTCATTTTAAAGTCATTGCACATGTACTGAAATGATTTGGAGTAATATTAAATCACTGCTGTAAAATTAATATGTCTACAAGACAAAGCAGCTGAGTTTGGGGCAGTTTGTTAATTCTAAGAGGAGGAACATTGTTTAAATGGCAGGTTCCTAATGTAGAGGAATCAAAAGAAATTGAGTGACTTAGGGATACAATCCTTACCTTGTGTTTCCTTGCACATTGAATTGAAAGAACCTGAGAGTATGGCCAATGGTGGTAAATTTAGGATGGACTAGGGACTAGGCCAGAACAGGGAAAGGCCTTCAACAAGCTGGCCGAATTCCAGTACAATACATAAGTATATTTTTTAATCTTTCTTTGTGCAAATATTTCTAATATTTTCTTCCTGAACAGTAATCTGAATTAAAGCCAATGCCATCTCCAGTTTGAAAAATGTGATCATAAAATACCTAGGTATCAGCAATTAGGAATAATGTCGTTTACTTTATGATGGTATATTGGCTTGAATATGACCAAGCGTCCAAACAGAATGGGAGACTGTCTGTCTACAGTTCTCAATAACTGAAAACAATGGGCTTGTTTCAATTTTGCGTTATCAGTTTGAAAACTCTCTGGATAGCTGAAGTTATTGATTACAGCATTGTGATTAAAGAAACTGCTATGGTGTATTCAACAGATGTGGAAGCGTGTTTTAACTTCTTTTCTTAACAATTATAAGCAGCTTCACAACCTCCAGGCAAACCAAAATAAAAGCACAGCAAATTAAATGCTATCACTAATGTTATGGGGACAATCAGCAGCAGTTTGCACACAATAAGATTCTAAAAGGGACAGTGTGGTAGTAACTATATAAGCTGCTCTAATGATATTGGTTCAGGGAGAAACATTGACCAGGATACTCGGCTCTTCAAATAGTGTGGTTTGGTTTCGTGTCCAATTTGAAAGGCAGTGCCTCTGGCACTGGAGAGTTCTCTTGATATTGCACTCCAGTGTCAGCCTTTATGACGTACTCAACTCTCTGGAGTGGGATGAGAAACCAGCCTTCTGACGCTGAGGTGAGAATGCTAACACTGAGGGGCAGCTGAAATGTTGGTTTAAAAAGAACAGAGTTGATTATTTTTAAAAAAAAATTCAAATTTAGAGCTGGGATTTGCTTTTCTGAGGAGCCAGTTCATAAAGGGAAGAATTAGTATAAAGTAATTCTTTGTTCAGTCTCTTGAACGTGCATGTGTGCAAACTGATGCCACGTGTATACACAACAACAGTGACTGCACTATAAAAATCAATTGATTGTCAAGTGTAAGGGATGTCTAAGGATGTGATGAGGTGCCCAATGAATACAAGATTTTTTCTGTATCTGAGCTATTTGCTGAGGATATTATTAGGCTACTATATCTCTTTTTGCCTGAAGAGGGCGCTTAGTTTTCTCCAAGACAGTTGCCTTATTAAAACTCATGCCAGTGGAATTTAATAAGTGCTGTATTTCTCAGATATAGAGTAATACAACTATTAATAATCATTCAATTTTCCTGAAGGTAAAGAAGGTGATGTGACTGGACTTACTCTTGAAGAAATTTTTTATTCCATTTAATATCTTACTGATTCACTTATTTTACACCCCCCCCAACACACACACACACACACACTCCTAACATTCTTACAAAATATTTGAAAGCACCTTCATGACATTCAGATGACAGCTTGTTTCAGTAGAAAGATACTGACAAATATATGTAAATTTTCAGGCGTTTCTTTCACAGTAATTAAGATGAGATCATTTGCAGCCAGAGAAAGGGTACCTTGGACTTGATTTTGGGTTGCAGAATATTAATGTTTGATCCATCTATTTTCAGATTGTTTTTTTTTCTCAGTGTGCCAACTATTTTTATTGCATAAAAAGTATAACCTTAAGTGGACTGCTCTTTACACTTTTTAAGATGCTTCATTGAAGGAAGTCATTTGGTTATGTTAATATAGAATTTTAACAGAAATACATGCAACTATCATTCTCTGCATTTGTGTGAGGATTTACAGCATTCACTAGTCTCCATTTGGATTTCATTTGTCATAATTGAAAAGCTTTTAATTTTGGGTTGGATTATTAATTACTGACTGTCAACAGCTATCTTTCTCCTTGAACAGGGAGGTAACTCTGTCCCATATATTTATCCATTGGCTCTTTCCCAATGTATAAGTATAAATGTACATCAGTGACTGGACTTTTCTCATTCCCATTATGGAACACCAAGCCACCACATTACAAATTGAATCAAAAAGACCCCAGAAATATCCCAATTGAGGAAAAGATAAATAACACTGTTAGTCAAAGCTGATACATCTGCAAAAATCTTCAGTGCAGCATAGTTGACATTCATTGCTAAAGCATTATGAATGCCAAGTTTTTCTCTGATTATTTATATGCAAGATTTGCAATATTGGTATTTTGTGATTTATTCATTGGTAGTTTGTCAGAGTTCTGAGCACAATGTTGTTTCACCATTTTGTATTAAAATGCATTCTTTTAGTCTATGTTTCGAGAACATCAGATGTGCTTACATCCATAGGAACAGGAAGGAGTAAGCCATCCACCCACTTCAGCCTATTCCACTATTGATTTAATATGACTTGTTATTGTCACATGTATTAGTATACATGAGAAGTATTGTTTCTTGTGTGCTATACAGAAAGCATATCGTTCGTTGAGAAGGAAATGAGAGAGTGCAGAATGTAGTGTTACAGTCATAGCCAGGGTGTAGAGAAAGATCAACTTAATGCAAGGTAGGTCCAATCTAAAGTCTAATGGTATCAGGGAAGAAGCTGTTCTTGAGTCAGTTGGTACGTGACCTCAGACTTTTGTATCTTTTTCCCGCCAGAAAAGTTGGAAGAGAGAATGTCCGGGTTGCGTGTGGTCTTTAATTATGCTGGTTGCTTTGCCAAGGCAGTGGGAGTGAGATCATGGCTGATCTATGATTCTGCTCCTTTGCTTCAGAGTGTCCACTTGGAACTAAGAGAAGCAACAACTTCACTTCTCAATTATATCGTAATATTTCATTCTTTTTACTTTAAGAGAACCAAAAATATCTTTTGACCTAATATGCTAATAACCATATGGCATCTGTAGTTTTCTGGCTAAAACATGTGACTGGTTGTGCACTCACCATGCCAAAAGAGGAGTGGCTTTATTGTATGGCTGTAGTACCAGTTTGCAGCACATGCAATATTTTAACTGTAAATGGACTAATGCAATAGATCAGGCCCTTCATCACTTAGCTCAGTCTGAGCCATTACAAGTGTATCCTACTCCACTTGTTAAGGGAAATTGGTAATTCTGCCATGTGCCAAGCTACTTTAATATCTATTTAGTAGGCAGGGGTTTTTTTTGCTTTTGATGTAAACTACCTGATTTGTAGAAAAGAGAAATTCCATGGGTTATTTGGAAAAATAAACCCAAGTAGGAATAAATGTTGTGACACCAATCCACCTGTCCTTTTCCTCTATTTCAATCGTTATTCCATTTAGGTCTACACTTATTTAGTCTTAGCTTACTGAGCTTAGGAAAGCTTTTGCACTCCATGTTCAGTGTTTCATTAAAAGTCTCACTTATCCTCTGACTGAAGGATTGATTAACATCCTCATCCAACATTTTTACTTTCATTGCTTCTTTGTATTTTTTAGAAAATTAGTTTAATTTCATATAACACTGTTCATCTTTGGACAGCAGAGTGAGTGAGATTCAGTTGATTTAAAATTATTTTCTTTACTCAAATTCGTTTTAACCGTGAAGGTGCCATTGAATAAATGCAAACTGTACACTTGAATAAAATTTTCAACTTTGGCTGCAGCGTAGAACAGGTGAGATCCACTGATTTTTCCTTCATAAAGCTGCCCAATTATTAATTGTTATGATCCAATCTTCCCCACTTTGAGTCCAAAGTCTGAATGTTCACCTTCTCAATAGGTGTAAGGAATGCATCCCAGAGTTAAGCTCCTCAGAACTTTAACAAAGTGAGCTGTAATGAAAGGAAACTGTCAGAAGGGAGAAATAGGATGATTGTGGAAAAACAAACATGGTGCCAGCATCATGGAAACTAGTACAAACCTCCTAGGGAGAAATGAAACAATGGAGCTTGGTGACTCAAAAGGATAAAGTTGTATATGTTTCTGGATTCATTGTTAAAATTGTGGGCTTATCAGCAATAAACTCAACTAACCAATTTTTAATGTATCCGACTGACTTGCTATTCAAAACTACTAAATTGTCAGCAAGGTTCTAATTTAGCTTGTGTTAATCTTGGACATAGAACTTAACATTGAGTCCAGTTGATGATTAATTATTGTGATACACTTGCACTACCTTTGTACCCTCATGTTAGTTCCTTAACAGCTACCTAAGCATCTTTTTATTCGTACACAACTGCTGGACTCACTGTCCATTTATTGACCCTCATTCATTGCCCAAGAGAGATTGTGGTGAACCACTTTTTTGAACCACTGCAGTCTGTTGTGCAGGTAATCCCATGGTGCTGTTCAGTAGCAAATTCCAGAGTTTTGACCTAATGATGATAAAGGAACCATGAAGTACACAGAAGGGGAACTTGTGATGTTTCCAGCCGTCCGCTGCCCTTATCCCTGGAGTTTCTGTGGAAGAAACCTTGGCAAGCTGCTTGCAGTGCATCTTACAGATTATACAGATTGCTGCCATTGTGTGCTTGTGATCAAGGAAATAAATGGCTAATGTGGTGTGTGCTTGCTGATCAAGCAAGTATTCATTATGGATGTTGTCAAACTTTTTCTGTGTTGTTGAAGCTGCACTCACCCAGGCAAATGGAGGGTGTACACCATCATGCTTGTGTCTTGCACTTGATAGATCATTTGAAGACTTTGGGGAGTCAGGAAGTGACCTCGGTTTGAGTATTGTGCACACTTCTAGGTGTCACACGATAGGAAGGATGTGAGTGCATTGGAGAGAGTGCAGAAGAATTTACAAGAATGGTTCCAGGGCTGGGAAACTTCAGCTATGAGGATAGATTGAAGAGCTTGGAACTGCTCTCCTTAAAGAAGAAATTTGATGGAGATGTTCAAAATCATAAGGTGGCTGAACAGCATAAATAGGGAGAAACTGTTTCCACTCAAAGGAAGGAGGAATGAGAGGGCACAACTTTAAAGTGATTTGCAAAGGAAACAAATGTGATAAGAATTTTTTTTCACGATGAATGGTTTGGGTCTGGAATACATTGCCTGGAAGTATGATGGAGACATGTGCAATTGAGGCATTTAAGAGAGCATGAAATGAATATTTGAATGAGATGGAGTACAGGGCACAAACAGAAAGAAGTCTCACAGCACCAGCTTAAAGTCCAACAGGTTTATTTGGAGCAAACGCCACAAGCTTTTGGAACATGCTGTTCCTTCGTCAGGTGGGTGGGAGTTCTCAGCATGTTCCAAAAGCTTGTGGTATTTGCTACAAATAAACCTGTTGGACTTTAAGCTGGTGCTGTGAGATTTCTTTCTGTTTTTTACCCCAGTCCAACGCCAGCATCTCCACATCATGAGTACAGGGCACAGGCAGGGAAATGGCACCAAGTCATGATGTTCGTTTGGAGAACCACTGCAGACATGATAGGCCAAATGGTTGTCTCCTGCATCATAACAATTCTGTGATTCTGAATCACTCACTGCAGAGTTCCCAGCCTCTTGTCTGCTTTTGTAGCCACAATATTTATGTGAGTGCTCAAATTGTTTATGGTTAATAGTGACCACCAGGATGGTGATGGATGATCCAGCCAACAAGAGTAATTCTGTTGAATGTCAGGCACACATGGTTAAACTCTTGTTCTAGATGGTGCTTGTATGGTGCAAATGTTACCCCTCATTAACTCAAGCCTGAGTTTTATCCTGCACGTACAAGATGCTACATTATCTGAGAAGTTGCAAATCGTACTGGACCATGTGCAATAATCAGCCAACATACACACTTCTGTCCTTACTGTGGAGGGAGTGGGACTAGTTGTGTTCTTGCAAAGAGCTGGCACAGGCATAATGAATTAAATGACCTCCTTTGATGTTGAAGATGGTTGGGCCTCGGACAATACCCTGAGGAACTCCCATGATATCTTAGGATTGAGACATTTGGCCTCCAACCACCACGATCAGGTCCGTTTTGGCAGATATCACCTTCAGATTCCAATGAGCTTGATCAGTGATTTTTCTATTAATTGTCTTACCCATTGTACACTCTTATGTTCAAGCTACATTTGATGCTTCTTCCAGGTGTGTTCATCATGGAAGAATCCTGATTAATCAGCTGAAGGAAAGAAGCAGATGGTCATCAGCACAAGGTATTTTGGCCCATGTTTGACCTGCTCCCATGTAACTCTATGGGTCCAGGCTTGATACACAGGAAATAGAAGTAGGAGTAGGCCACAACATTCAACATGACCATGGCTGATCTATGCTGGCATCAACTCCTTTTCTGTGCCATTTCCCAATAGCCCTGTATTCCTCAATCTGTCAAATATTTATCCACCTCCATTTTAAATGCTTATAATAATCCAGGGCAAAGAGTTCCAGAGATTCATCATTCTCTGCGAGAAGAAATTTCTCCACACCAGTTTTAACTGACCAGCCCTTTATCTCGTCGCTGTGTCCCCTTGTTCAAGATTCTCCCACTTGTGAAAGCATCTCATCTACCCTGTCAAGACTCCTTGGCATCTTATACGTTTGAATAAAGTCACCCTTCACTCTCCTAAACTTCAACGAATACAGACCCAGACTACTTAGTTTCCCATGATAGGACAACCCTCTCATTGCAGGAATCAGCCTGGTGAATCTTCTTTGGACTGTTTCCAATGTTCCCTTCTTTAAGTAAAGGGACCAAAACTGTACCACATACTCCGGGTGAGGTCTCATTAACATCCTGTACAATTGCAACAGAACCTCCCTATTTTTAAACTCCAACCCCTTTGCAACAAATGCCAAAATGCCGTTTGCGACCTTAACTACTTGTTGGACCTGCCTGCTAGCTTTTTTGTGAGTTATGCTTTGGAACATGGGATGGCACGGTGGTTAGTACTGATGCCTCAGAGTGCCAGGGACCCGGATTTAATTTCGGCCTTGGGTGACTGTCTGTGTGGAGTTTGCACATTCTCCCCGTGTCTGTGTGGGTTTCCTTTGGTTTTCCCTCAGTCCAAAGATGTGCAGATTAGTTTGATTGGCCACGCTAAATTCCCTTGGTGTCAGGGGGTTAAGTGGGGTAATAGGGATAGAGCCTGGGTGAGTTTGTGGTTTGTCAGGCTCGATGGGCCAAATGGTCTCCTTCTGCACTGTAGGATTCTATAACACCTAGACCTCTCATTAAATCATATTGGATAGGTTTGACTATATTCAGCTTTTCTAAGTGATTAGCTGTTTTCTCTTTAATTGTTGACTCCAGTGTTTTGCCAATCATAGATGTTAAGCTAACTGACCTTCTCCACCTTCTGCCTTGCTCCCTTTTTGAACAAGGGAGACACTGGTTTTCCAATTTTCTGGTACCGTCCTGGAATTTTGAGTTATGAAAAACTTCAACAAATGAAAAACTTCAACTATCTCTGCAGCCACTTCCATAAAACCCTAGTTCATTGGATGCTGGTGACTTGTCCACTTTTAGCCTCTTGAGTTTCTCTAATACTCTATCCCCTGAATTACAGTTACTCGCCCTCAACTGTGAGGAACTTTGCAGGGTCAGCTTTGTTCAGTATGCCTGTGTTATGTCCATATTCAGTTCCTAGGTTGAGGCCAGAAGGTCAATCTGGTTTTACTTTGAATAGTTCCATTAATAGAATTCTACAAATTACATCCTTGAATTTGACAACAATTTATCTCATTCACACAATAATTTACATGTACTCCAATAAGGGATTGGTATAGGAAGGAAATAAAATAGTCGAGCCTTGGAGGCCTTGTTGAACTTCAAGAAAAGCTTTTATTCCACATGCATGAGGGAGAGCTGTACTTGGGCCTGAAATCTCAGGTTGCCTGTGAGTCTCCTCTGCCCCTGGTAGATTTGGTACAGGTTAATATATTGTTTCGCGTCTCAAAGGTTTACATTAGCATATTGATTCCTCGAGTTGGATGCAAAATGGCTTTTTTGATCTCATGATGCAGACTGCATTGCTCAGTACAACTTTGTTAATCAGTTTCTTGGGCAATTATAATGTCGAAGTATTGTATTTGCCCAACTGATTTGCACTGACATGTTTATTATTGTCCCCTTCTGCTCGATCAGAGGTCTCCAAACTATGGCCCGTGGACCACATCCGGATTGGAGTTTGGAGAACGCTGTGCTAGCTGATCATGTTTTATGGAAGACTATACTTTCCCTAGACTATACTGAGCTTGGCTGTCTTTATGCCAGTTCTCCCATTGTCGTAATAATTCGAGCGATCTCCCACATATCAGAAGTTGATAGCATATGTTAATCATTATCTGCAGAGCAGGCCTCTAGCTGCCTGCATTAACCCTTTCCTTCCCTCTGATGAGGTCTGGCCCTTTGGGCTTGCTTTATATAACCTTGCATGTATTATACTGAAAATAAATAACATATGAACAGACATTTAAATTAAAATGTAAACGGCACGATTCCCAAAATTGCCCTACAACAATTAATAATGGAAATGTTTGTATAGTTTGGACCAATTAATGTAACGTAATTTAAGCAAGCCAAGTTCAGACACCCAGTACTTTCTTAAATGCGAATCATTCTTCAGCAAGGGAGTACAAGTTTATCTGGTGCTTTCTTGGTTATCCTTACAAGCATTGTGGATGACTGATCTTAAAATTCTAACATCTTGCTGAACCATCCATCTTGACTATGTTGGGAAAATGGTAACTCAAGTGGACTGACGCTACAACATTGTGCATTTGTACTTCCAAAAAGGCACTTGATGAAGGAATTAATTAAGCTCCAGAATCACTTGAGTGATTCGCACTAAAACCTGGGGCATGTCATGCATACTCTGCTTGAAGGCTCATTGTCTGCTGATTCTTCATCCTAAGCTATTTTCTTGGCAGTTCTTGTCAGTCGTAGTTTGCTATTGCCTTCTACTTTCAGGCAGGGGAAAAGAGGTAAGTGCCAAGTCTACTGCCACTGGAGTGGGAATCGAAACATCATCTTTGTTAGGAAATTGTTGTCTATACGTCATCCAATATGTTGGCTCAGAATGTTACTGCTTCTGGTTTGCATCAATGAATTGAATTCAGAAACCCAAGAAAACTTTGCAAAAATTGCAGACGATACCAAACCATTAGATTCGGTGGAAGTGGAGGAGGTAAATTAGAAATCAATAACGTAAATGGTGCTGAAGTAAGATGATTTGAAATGGATATAGGCAGCTTAGTAAGAACATGTCCAACCACTGCAGAATAGCACTGAAAAAGCAAACTAGTAACAATCTATATCAATGCCTTAGATGAAGAGTCCGAGAGTGATGTATCCAAAATGCTGATGACACAAAACCTGGTGGGAAAATTGTGAGGAGGACAGAAAAGTGCTGCAGAGAGACGGATTGAGTGTGAAACAAGACGATGGCAGATGGTGTAAAATGTGGAGAAATGAAGTTATTCACTTCTACATTAAGAGTAGGACAACAGAATACGTTTTAAAGTGTGAAATTTATAAATGTTGAAGTTCAAAGGGATTGATCCTCATACTGTATAAGGCACACAAAGTTAGAATACAGGTACTGCAGCCAATTAGTAAGGGAAATGCCATATTTATCTTTATAATAATGATTGGAGTACAAAAATACTGCAAGATATTTGCATCGGACTTTGCTAAGAGCACACACCTGTGGTACTGCAGTTTTGGTCCTTATTTCTAAGTAAGGATGGAGAAGGTACAGTAAAGGTTCATTAGATTGGTTCTTGGGAATTGGCAAGCTGTACCTAATGGAGTTCTGCAAAGATCGGTGTTAGAGCCTCAACTATTTGCAGTTGATATCAATGAATGGGGGATTTCAATCTACATATTGATTGGTCGACCCATGTTGGACGCGGTGGGCTTGAGGAAGAGTTCTTGGAATGCTGCCGGGATAGTTTCCTTGAACAGTGTGTGCTGGAGCCGACGAGGGAGCGAGCTATCTTAGACCTGGTGTTATGTAATGAGGGAGGTAGAATTAGGGACCTTGTTGTGAGGGATCCACTTGGGAGGAGTGATCATTGTATGGTGGAGTTTTTGATGCAGATGGAGGAGGAGAAAGTAGGATCCCAGACCTGTGTCCTTTGTTTGAACAGAGGGGAGTACGATAGGATGAGAGAGGAATTGGCGAATGTAGATTGGGGGCGCAGATTGGTTGGTAGGTCTGCTGAGGAACAGTGGAGGATCTTTAAGGAGATCTTTCTTGGTGCTCAGCAGAAATTTATTCCGATGGTAAAGAAGGATCGTAGGAGAAGAGATAATCAGCTGTGGATAACGAAGGAGATAAAGGAGAGTATTAAATTAAAAGCTGATGCGTTTAGAGTGGCTAAAAGTAATGGGTGAGAAGAGGATTGGGAGAAGTTTAAATATCAACAAAGAATGACGAAGAAGTTGATAAAGAAAGGAAGGATAGACTATGAATCTAGGCTAGCGCTAACTATAAAAAAGGATAGTAAGAGTTTTTATAAATATATAAAGAGGAGGAGACTGGCTAGGGTGAATGTTGGACCCTTAGAGGATGAGAGGGAGGACTTAGTGGTAGGGGATGGGGAAATGGCTGAGGCCTTAAATAAGTTTTTTGCTTCGGTCTTCACTGAGGAGGACGCGAATAGTTTGCTGGGTGTTAACGATGGAAAGATGGTAGGAGTGGAGGGCCTGAATGAGATCATTGTCACCAGAGAGGTAGTGCTCGACAGACTAGTGGGACTGATGGTGGACAAGTCCCCAGGACCGGATGGATTGCATCCCAGGGTTCTGAAGGAAATGGCGGAGGTGATAGTGGATGCCTTCGTGATTATTTTCCAAATGTCGCTGGATTCCGGGGAAGTGCCGGAAGATTGGAAAACGGCTAATGTTACGCCGCTGTTTAAAAAGGGTAGCAGGCAAAAGGCAGGGAATTATAGGCCGGTTAGTTTAACGTCTGTTGTAGGAAAAATGCTTGAATGCGTCATCAAAGAAGAAATAGCAAGGCATCTTGAGAAGAATTGTTTGATAGAGCAGACGCAGCAAGGATTCGTTAAGGGGAAGTCATGTCTGACGAATTTATTGGAATTCGATGAGGATGTGTCTAATGCTGTGGACGGAGGGGAACTGGTGGATGTGGTGTTTCTCGATTTTCAGAAGGCGTTTGGTAAGGTGCCGCACAAAAGGTTGTTACAGAAGGTTAGGGGGCATGGAGTTGGGGGTAAGGTGTTAGCGTGGATAGGGGATTGGCTGCCAAATAGGAGGCAGAGAGTGGGTGTCAGTGGGTGCTATTCGGATTGGCGGTTGCTGACTAGTGGAGTGCCCCAGGGATCGGTGCTGGGGCCTCAGCTATTTACCATTTATATAGATGATCTGGAGGAGGGAGCTGAGTGTAAGGTGTCGAAATTTGCTGATGACACAAAGATAAGTGGAACAGCAAATTGTGCGGAGGGTGTAGAAAGTCTGCAGAGGGATCTAGATAGGCTGAGCAAGTGGGCGAGGACCTGGCAGATGGAATACAATGTTGGCAAGTGTGAGGTTATTCACTTTGGTAGGAATAATAGTAGGAAGGACTACTACTCACAAGGCGAAAAGCTGCAGCATGCTACGGTGCAGAGGGACCTGGGGTCCTTGTGCATGAGTTGCAAAAACCCAGCCTACAGGTGCAGCAGGTGGTCAGGAAGACGAATGGGATGCTGGCCTTCATAGCGAGGAGGATTGAATATAGAAGTAGGAAGGTCTTGCTGCAACTGTACAGGGCACTGGTGAGGCCGCAGCTGGAGTACCGTGTGCAGTTTTGGTCGCCGCACTTGCACAAGGATATTTTGGCCTTGGAGGGAGTGCAGAGGAGGTTCACTAGGCTGATACCGGAGTTGAGGGGGTTGAGCTATGAAGAGAGGCTGAATAGACTGGGCTTGTACTCGTTAGAGTTTAGAAGGAGGAGGGGGGATCTTATTGAGACATGTAAGATGATGAAAGTGATGGATCGGGTAGAGATGGAGAGGTTCTTCCCGCTCAGAAAGGACAGCAGGACTAGAGGGCACAGCCTCAATATAAGGGGGGGCAGTTTAGAACAGAGTTGAGGAGGAACTTCTTCACTCATAGGGTGATGAATCTCTGGAATTCTCTGCCCGTTGAAGTGGTGGAGGCTACCTCGCTAAATATATTTAAGATGCGGGTAGATAGGTTTTTGGTAGGCAAGGGAATTAAGGGTTATGGGGAGAAAGCGGGAAAGTGGAACTGAGCCACTTCAGATCAGCCATGATCTTGTTGAATGGCGGGGCAAGCTCGAAGGGCTAAGGCCTACTCCTCTTCCTATTTCTTATGTTCTTATGAGTGGGTAACTACATTGCCAGTGATACCAAGATACATATGAAAGTAGCCTTCAAGAAGAGGCAAAGAGTCACATGTGAGTTTGCAACAGTTTGGCTATGTAAGCTAATCCACTTCAGTGGGAACAAAAAAACACTATGATTTAAATGGAGGGAGATTGCAGGACTGGGTACAGAGGGATCTGGATGTCCTAGTACGTGAAGCACAAAAAGTAGTATGCAGGCTCAGCAAGTGATTAAGAAGACAAATGGAATGTTGCCAAAGTTTGCAAGGAAAATGAAATGTAAAAGTAAGGATGTTTTGCTACAGTTTGAGAGACCACATCTTGATTACTGGGTATAGTTTTGGCCACCTTGTGTGACAAATGTTCTAAATCTGCTAGAAGCAGTGCAGAGCAGGTTCACTTGATTCATATCTGGGATGAAGGCTTATCTTATGATGAGGAGCTTGTCTTATGAAAGGCACATGTTGGGCTTTCACCCATTGGAGTTTAGAAAAACGAGAGGTGATCTTATTGAATCATACAAGATTCTGAGGGGTCTTGACAGAGTGAATACTGAGAGGATGTTTCCTCTTGTGGGGAAGACAATATAATGGGGGACACAGTTTAAGAATAAGTGGTCTCCTTTTTAAGACTGAGATGAGGGGAAATGTTTTCTCTTGATGTTTGTTACTCTGTCAAATTATCTGTCCCAGAAAGCAGTGGAGGCTGGGTCATTGATTCAGGGCTGAATTGGACTGATTTTTCATAAATGAGGGAGTCGAGGGTTAAAGGAGAAGACAGGAAAGGGGAGTTGAGATCACAATCAGATCAGCCATAATCTTTTCAAATGACGGAGTATGTTTGAAGGGTCAGATAGCCCATTCCTGCTCTTGAGTTCTATGTTTAATTGTTTAAGGCTGAAATGAGGACTGAGTTGTGACTCTTTGGAATTCTCTACCCCCAAGGGATTTGGATATTCCATCAATTAGTATATTCAGGACTTGAGACAGAAAGATAGATTGTTGGTGTCTCAGCAGTCGAGTGATACGAGGTACAGATAGAAAAGTGGAGTTGCTGATCAGCTATGTCATATTGAATAACAGGCAGAAGAAGCTTGGAGTTGAATGGTCTAATCTATTCTTCCATTTTGTTCAGAGTGAATTTCAAGTTGTTTTTTCAGTGTGTAATGCATCATGCCTAGTTTAATTTACTCTCAATTCTACACCAATATCATACTTCAGCTTACTTAAGAGGCACGTGACAGCAAATTAGTTATAACATGTTTTATGGTATGGTGCCAACCATTCTGCACAGATGGTATTAATACTGGCATACAGACTGGCACATATATCAAGGTTTCTACTGTGTCTTAATTTTTAAAAAACACTCACCGGTACCTACTACTATCATTAGCCTATGAAGCTTCCACGGTTTTGAGGTGTAGAATCAAAGATTCAATAGTGTGCAGAAAATGGCATTCATTTTGAGATAATTTCTGAATATTACTGCATTGGTATAATCAGATTAGGTAGTGTTTATATTGCCAAGATCTGATTAGGTGAAGGAAAAAACTCATTTTGATGAGCACTGCAGATACTATTGGAGTTTACTGGTTACAGCTTTTGAGATTTTTAATGATGAAATGATTAACCACTAAAACAGGTACGTATGAAAGAAAATGACAACGTTGCTTCTAATTTTTTTTCAATATTGCATCACAGGACTTGGGACAGAAGCTCTTTAAATACAGATCTGTTTTATTACCTATAAAAATTAACATCTTAGCCCTTCAAGTGTTACTTAAATTGAGACAAAAGGAGAACCGGAAACGTTTTTCTGAGGTTTTTTTGACGCTTTGCCATGGAAAATGCAGCTAACTATGGTCATCTAGACTATGGTCATCTAGACTATGGTCATCTAGACTATTTAGCCATAGCTAAACTATGGTCAGGTCATCTCTTCTTTTTCCTCTGATGCTTTTAACAAGGTAATCTTTAACCCTTGTTAAAATTAGTTGTTTCAATTGCAAATTAATGTTTCTTAATTTTTAAACAATTCTTCATCTGGAAAATACTGTAACAATGTTACCATTTTTATGTTAAAGAGAACATCTATCATACAAGTATCTATCATACATGTAAAACACATTGCCACAGGTGTAATAAGTGGCCCCTTTTCAAATGCATCATGGTGATTCAGGGAAAATAATTTGGACGCATTTACTAAAGGTTTTTCTGTTTTAAGATAGAACGTAGTCAATCAGTTACTGAGAGATGTTTCACAGTAAAAACATTGTGTACTAGTATTAAAATCAAATATTGAGTCACACTTTGCTTAATCATAGAATCGCTATGGTGCAAAAGGAAGCTATACAGCCCACTGCACCTGCACTGACAACAATCCCACCCAGGTCCTATCCCATTATTTATCCAGCTAGTCCCCCTGACGCTATGGGGCAATTTAGCATGACCAATTAACCTAACCCACACAGAAACAGAGAATGTGTAAGTTCCACACAGACGGTGACCTGAGGCCAGAAATGAACCGAGGTACCTAGCACTATGAAGCAGCAGTGCTAACTTCTGTGCCACCGTGTCACCACTGTTTAGTTTCGTTAATTGTTTAGTTTAATTCTATCCTGACAGTTCACTTTTATTGAAATTAAGTTGACTTTATGTTTATTTTCTTTTATCTGTCCTTCTCCTTTATGTTTTTATGAATGTTTGGCCAATCAAAACCATTGTGACTCTGCCTCTGAAGACATGTTTTCCAAGCATTTTAGCAAGTTGTTTCATACTTCTAATTATAAGTTACACAGGCAGCAAGAGGTAGCTTGTCTTCCTGGCAAATATTGGGATGTTTCTTAAAGCATGTGCCCTGAATCTTTCAAGAACCCAAAACCCTTCTTCCTTTGAGTCATTCAGTGGATTCTTACTCTGCATCACACTTTATTCACAAATATATTCTATCCAAACCCTTTTCACTCATGAGTTTGCAATGATGGAACCTTATGATGTTCTTCAAAATTGCTGTTTTATTCTCTCCAAAGCTTGAAATCCTCAAATCTTGTTCTTTGTTGCTAAGAATAAATTGTCAGAAATGAACACAATTGGATTCTTTAGTAATATTTTGAAAAAACATTGGGGAAAAAGTCAAATCTTGGATATTATAATGATTCAAATAATGCAACATTATTGTAAGGAATGAAAGAGGAGCTATATTCCAGACTTTTAAAAAAACAACTAATGAAAAATGCTGAGGTTCCAGGTACTTTCATTGATTTGAATACATCAATAAGGTCTGCAAGGTTACATACAACAGACATTGTCTGCTTTTCCACTTATTCAATGGTATCTTTGTTCCGTTATCTTAAACAACTGTTCTTGGCATTTAGAAGTGTTTTAAGAAGTCGTGACACTTTTATTCAGATGTTGCACTCAGCAAGAGGTAACTGTTCATTCTTAATTAACTTCCCAATTTCTGGGACTAGGCAATTATATAATAATATAATAATATATTAGTATTGCTATTAAATATTCTTGAGTTTCAAAGTCCTGGCGATCCAAGAAAATGACTCTTCAAGTATTTGTCTTAATGCTTCAGCCCTGCTTGTTTAGCAATGTAAAGGATTTAGAGTCTGAGTTTCTGAAAATTAGTTACAATTTGTTGCTTAAAAATATATTTTGCTTAGTGTTTGACACTTGACATTCAATTTCTCCAGACTTGCCTAATAAAAATCCAACGCCTAGTATGTCTATTCTGGCACTACCACACGCTTAAGAAAAAGATTTTCAAGCTGATTTTGGCTTGATTTATTAAGCCTTCCAAGGGCAAAATTCAACAATCAGTTGACGTAGCTTCAGATTATCAAGTAAATTGGGTAGGTACTTGAACTCCAATGCAAAATTGTTGCTTCATAACTTTGCATTTGAAAAATTTGGGATAGTGGTGGTATTTTGTGTCTTAGGACTGTAACAAATTGACCTGTCTCATTTCCAATTGCTGTTATCTAAGCAAAAGATAAGTCTTTTAAATCCATGGAACTTAATCAAATGGTATTGGATCAAAGTTGTGTTTCAGCCAATCGTTTTGACACAACAATCATGTTTCATAAATGACTGCCATTGCATCAACTGACCAGATTATAGAAAACCGCTCCAAACTATCTCAGTGGCTCACCCATTTAAATAGCATCCAGGTATTTAAGGGGCTGAGAAAGAACCACATTTACAAAGCACCGTGTCTTTTCAGGATATCTCGCATTGCTTTGGAGCAAATAAGTTACTTTTGACGTGCAGTCACCGTTGCTGTACTTTGTTGAGAGGAAATGAGTCAGCATGGTGGCATAGTGGTTAGCACTGTTGCCTCATAGTGCCAGGGACCTATATTCAATTCCAGGCTTGGGTGACTGTGTCTGGAGTTTGCACATTTTCCCATGTCTGCATGGGTTTTGTCCCAAGATGTGTAGCTTAGATTAGCCATGGGGAATGTGGGGGATTATGGGGATAGGATGGGGAGAGGGTCTGGGTAAAATGCTCTGTTAGAGATTTGATGTGGACTCGATGGGCTGAATGGCCTCTCCTGCACCAGAAGGATTCGATGTGTCTTTTATGAGCGGGATCTGCAAATAAAGGTGAGAATTTTAAAATTCAGTCTAAGTGAATCAAAATTCGATCTGAATCAACAAGTCCAGGACATAGTGAGAGTTCGGATGCAAGCAGTGGAGTGTTGGATAAGTTGAGAGCAGTCAGGTAATGCTACAAAAGTAGCAATAGGCAGTCATAATGCAAATATGTAGTTAGAAGTTCATCTCAGAATCAAATACAACATCATGGTTGAGAACAGCCTGAACCTCACAGTGATGGAGTTGGTAGCTGGGACCAAAGACAATGGTTTCAATTCTCCCAACATTTCATTGATGGAAATTTCTGCTGATTTAATACTGCTGTTGGTTGAGCATTATCTTAGGTTGATTTCATTTCGTCTTACTGGATTGCCCTGCTAAATTGTTCCTTTCTTCCCAAGATTTGTTGGTTAAGGGGAATAGTGGATTAAGTATGTGACTATTTTGAAGACAGGGCCTGGGTAAGTTGGAGATTTGGTGCAGACTCAGTGGGCTGAATGGCCTCCTGCACTGTCAGGATTCTATGATTTTGATCATTGAATGACATTGGTGAGTTTGACTCGATTTTTGAGGGCCAAATGCTCTCTAAAGCTCTCCCCAGCTCTAGCCCTGAATGCACATCTTTCTGTACTGTCTCTCATTTTCTCATGATCTCTCTGATCTTATCTTGTCCATGAGACCCACCTCTCCTTTAAATCCGCTGTCATCGTTCCTTGACAATACCACTCTGCCACCTCGCCCCATCTCCAAACTTATTTTCCTCTTCAAAGTCCTTGGAACGTGATGTTATCTCCTGAATCTACGCTTATCCTTCTCTGAACTCAACGTTTCAATCACTTCAGACACGTTTTCACTTTGCACAGCACAAAACAGCCCTTATTAAAATGGCGAATGGTATCCTGTGTGGCTGAGAAAGGGAAGATATCCCTCCTCATTCTCCTTGACATGTCTGCAGTCTCTGACTGGCCGTGCCACCCTTCTCCAACACGTCCACTGTCATCCACCTGGGTGGGACTATTCTCACCGGGTTCCATTCATATCTAACTGTAGCCAGAGAATCACTTGCAATGGTTTCCTGCTCCTTCATTGTTTATTCTGGTGACCCATCTAAGGATCTATCCTTGATCCCCTGCTTTTTTCATCTACGTGCTGCCCCTTGGCAACAATAGCTGAAAGGAATGTTAGTTTTCAAACATGCCAGCAACTCTCAGCTTGAACTCACCAGCACATCTCTCAATTCTGCCATCATCCCTGAATAATCAGATGCCTTATCTGACATACAATACTGGATAAGCAGAAATTTCCTTCAATAAATATTGGGAAAACTGGAACCATTGTTTCTCTTTTTACAAACTTCATTCCCTAGCTACTGACTCCAGCCTTCTGGTAGCAATCTGTGAGATTAAACCAGTCTGTTCACAACCTTGATCCCAAACATATATTCACACCATCATTAAGACCACTTATTTCCATCTCGGTAATGTTGCTCAATTTCACCCCTGCCCAACTTTATCTGTTGCTGAAACTTCATCCATGTCTTTTTACCTCCTAGATCTGACTATATGAATAGCTTTCTACACTCTATCCACTGCAAATATATGTCATCCAAAACTGTTCTGCCTTTATGTTAATTCACAACAAGTCCTGTTTCCTCTTCACTCTGAACTGTGAATCCTCTGACCCAGCATTCGTTTACATTTCAAGCTTTATAGCCTCATCCTTGTTTTGAAATTCACCCATGGCCTTACCCCTCCCTACCTCTAATCTATTCCAACTCTCAGATATCTGTACTTATCTGATTCTGTCCTTTTGGACATTCCTGAATTTAATTTCTCTAACGTTGACAGCCATGCCATTAGTTGTCCAGGCTCTGGAATTCCATCCCCACACATCTGCCTCTTTACCTCTCTTTCATCCATTACGAAACTCCTTTAAAAGCTTACCTCTTTGGACGAATACTTGGCCATCTGATCTTGCATCTCCTTATGTGGCTTTGAATCACATTTTGCTTTACATTGCTCTTTTGAAGAAGCTTGGGACTTTAGGTCCTATATAAATCTAAGTTGTTGGTTGGCTAGACCATGCCAAATAAATGGAGCCAGTTTACCTTCTTTGAACTATTTGCACTGGATAGTTAATCATTCTTAAACTTCAGAAAATTAAAAGTCTGATTTGTTTTAGAAAGTGTTCAAAGAGCAGCAAGTAGATGCAAAGTAAGAGGGAGCCAATGATAGATACTTTTGGGACTCCAGGGGTAATGGCGCATGGGCAGGAAAAGAAGCCATTGCAGTGATTTTTCTGGACTGTGACCAGACAGACCAGAATAAACCAGGGATTGCAGTCCCATCAAACTGCTTCACAAAGGAAAGACATTCGAGAAGGATGGAAGGCCATGTCAAAATCTGCAGACTGGTTAAGAAGGTTGAGATGGAATAGTTTTTCACAGTCATTTAAAATGTAATTTGTGTTTGATAGTTGTTTCCATTCCATGGCAGGGGTAAGGATAAGGCAGCAGATGCATTGGCTGTCAAGAGCTGACATATCTACAGTTCTTTCCCAGTCAGTTGCCAAGGCAACAGTGGATGCACCACATTTTAAAACTGCATCTCTTGTTTGGGAAGGTGAAAATCAGCCGCATGCCTCTATGTCTTATGTAGTGAACCTAGCTGGATAGGTGTGCGTATGCATGTTCCGTGTTAACATTAGGACTGACTCTAATACTACATAATTGGAATAACATATTGATACTTCGTGTCTAAGCTCCTGCATAAAAAATGATTACTTTGACGAGGAACTTAAGAATTTCCAGTACAATTAAAGCCAATCTCAGGAAGGGGCTAACATCTTCAGGAGGGGAGGAGGAAACGGGAATATAATTTTCCTGGATTCAACAGAAACATAGAATTCCTACAGTGCAGAATCAGGCCATTCACTCCATCAAGTCTGCACCAATGCTGTAAAAGAGCACCTTGCCCTGACCTTATCTCTGTAACCCCATGTATTTACCTCGCTAATCCCCTTAACCTACAACCTTGGGACTCTAAGGGGCAATTTAACAAAGCAAATCAACCTAACCTGCAATCTTTGGATTGTGTGAGGAAACCGGAGTACCCAGAGTAAACCCATGCAGATAAGGGAGAATGTGTAAACTCCACATGTTCACCTGAGGCCAGAATTGAACCGGGGTTCCTAGTGCTGTGAGGCAGCAGTGCTAACCGCTGTTAACTTGTAAATATTTATTTTTATATTTCATGCAGGAAGTCAGATTTATGAAAACAGAAAGACCAATGCCTCAGAACAGAGGTAGTGCCATTAAACGACAATATCAGTTAAGAAGTTGGGTTGCTTCATGTGCTTTTTGTCCCCTGTAATAGGAAAATTCAGCAGAATTATGACAAAATTGGATCACCGGGAGTGACAGGGAATAGTAAACATTTTTTTAGTACACAATGTATTCAGCTTCAGTGAAGTGCAAACACAGCTGTAAGCTGATTGCATTTGGAAATGCTCTGTGCATTACATCACTATTATTAATCAGTAAAAGGGCAATTTTATCAGTACATTTAATCTTCAACATCCCATATCCTCCAGCTGGCTTTTAGTCCACTTGCTGATGCTATTGGATTGGATTGAATGTACATACATGGGTGGAATTTTCCTTTTGTTTTAAATCTCAGTGCCATAAATCTGACATTTTAGTCAAATCACTAGTGACTGGGTTTTGCAGTGCAGATTATCAGTGTGTCTCGATGAATGTAGCATTTTTGAGAGTTAGCATTGTGAACCCTTCCCACAAGAGTGAAATAGCTGTGACACCCATTTCATTGTAAAATTGGGCACTTGCTGATACCGTGGTTCCTTCGTTATGTCCCTTTGTTTTCTACAGCCCTGCTTTGAAAAGCAGCAGGGGTCTGGTTCAGTCAATGTACAACATTATGTCTGGTAAAATGTCAGATTTCAATCCACTGCAGTAACTTCACTGCCCAGTCATCAAGATTCATTGGTTGAGTGGGTATGGACCACTGCTAGAGTTGTGGGTGACCACATCTCTCAACTTATTATCAAACCTGCTGATGGTTTGCTACTACAATGATACAGTACCAAATGAGCTACTTCATACCTGTTACTCCGGGTAGCCACCGGTAATTAGTATGAAAGCTCTGAACACTCTAACCCATTCAAGGGGTAGGTGGGGGAGGGGGCGTGGGATAATGCTACAATCTCCTACAACTGCAGAGCAAGAAGCAATACTTTTCACTGTGTGCCAATACATATGACAATAAATCAAACCAAAGCTTTCAAGTCTGAATCCCATGTTTCAGCAGCAGACGAATGATGTTGCATAATGCAATCTGCATTTCCCAATTAATCGTTAAAGAAAATAAATTGAACTAGTTCTGGGCTGATGGTAATCTGCAGTCTACTCCATGTTATTTGGGTGGACAAAGAGATTGTTATTAATCATTTACGATATTCTTCTAGCATGAAGTGATTCTCAAAAGGATTAGCATTTTTTTAAATGCAGCTTTCTATGTTTTTCTATATAAATACAACAGATGCATTGTATTTTGAAACTGCATCTGTTGGTTAGAGAGGTGAAAGTCAGTCAGATTATCTATTATATCTTATACAATGAATATATTGTACTTAATCAATAAATGATAGGATGAATCACAAAGCAGTGATTCTGAGAGGTATCCACTGATGGCCACAATGACTGTTGCCTAATGGCTGAATTTGCTCCCAGCATTTTCACTTGTAACTTCCTCCTTTACTTTTCTTAAACCTTGAGTAACATATGCAGTCCATCATTTGCTGAAAATGTTTAACCTCAGCAAGTAGCACGCTGATCCTGATGATTAAACAAGAACTATAAAGAGTGGTTGTTAACTTTGTAATCTTTTTCCAGATTGCAAAGATCTGTTCTTATTTGCTTATGTTCCATTGAAGTAGGATGATGCTACGTTTGGGTATTTAGAAATGGACAAATTATTTCAAATTTAAATCCCTCATTTGCTTGACTTTTTTATATTTCTGGTTATTTGTTTTGAAATCAGCTTTTAACCTAATTTTGTGAAAATATCCTTGATGCACTGTTGGTTAAATCTACAGTTGTATCACTTGCCATGTTATATAAGCGGCACAGTAGTTAGCACTTAGTGCCAGGGGCCCAGATTCAATTCCCGGCTTGGGTGATTGTCTGCGTGGAGTTTGCACATTCTCCCATGTCTGTGTGGGTTTCCTCCCACGTTCCAAAGATGTGTGGGTTAGGTTGATTGCCCATGTGAAATTGACTCTCATGTCAGGGGGTTAGCAGGATAAATAAGTGGGGTTATGGGGATAGAGCGTAAGGGAGATTGTGATCACTGCAGATTCAGTGGGCCAAAATGGTGTCTTTCTGCACTGTAGGGATTCTCTATGATAAGGTTATGACGAACAACACAGAGCATATTACATTATAAATACACAAAATAACCAATAATTAGCAGCATGTATGAAGAGAATGAACTCTAGGTTTATTTTCCCTTGGTTAAACGGTGGTGTCCAGTGCAATATAGATAATTTTATACCCATTACCAGTGTCAATCTTTACAATTGTCAGACAAGATCACTATGGCGCTACATAAAAGTTTAAACTAATCCTGAGTATCTTCTGAATTGGGTTATGAATGAAAGTGATGCCCAGGGGCTAGCAGATACAAACCACTGATTCATCAGTGCTCCATAAAGCAGAAAGTACACCCAGCTTTAGTACTGACCTGAATAGATGAGAGCACTTCCTCTTATTCATAACCCAAAGGTATGTTACACAACTGTAAATCACAATCTTGGGATAATTGGTGAATCTTTGACCCTTCAGATTATGGAGTAAGCTCAAGTGTACAATCATGCCTGTAATCATGTCTATGTAGTACACTCAATATTCACCTATCATTCAATTTCATGAGACATTAATGCATTTTTGCCATAGATCAACAAGCAACACTCTAAAACAGAAATGCATGACAGGTCAATCTGCCTCCAAAAGAGAAGAATAGGTTCATGTTCCATCAGTAAGTGTCTTTTAAGAAATTATTCACCAAGAATATTGCTGGTGATAAAGGAAATAACAGAGATAGCTTTCAATGGAGAGTTTTATTCCCATGAAGATTTTTATAAGCCACAAATTTTCAGAAGTAAAAGCTATGAATAGGTATTTCTGAATGAAGCACTCTGCTATTTCAGTTTTAGCTATGGCTAGCTATTCTTAAGATGTCGGAGCAAAGGTAGGCCATTCAGCCCATCGAGCCTGCTCAGCCATTCGATAAGATCATGACTGATCTGATATGATAATCCTCAACTTCGCCTTCCTGCCTTATCCCCATAACCCTTGATTCCCTTACTGATTAAAAATCTGTCTGTCTCTGCCTTGAACATAATTAATGACCCAGTCTCTACAGCCCGCTGCAGTAAAAAAATTCCAAAGATTCACTCCTCTAACAGAAGAAATCCTCTTCATCTCTGTCTTAAATAGGCGATCCCTTACTCTGAGATTATGCCCACTATTCAGATTCTCCCACAAGGGGAAACAATCAGCATCTACCCTGTTAAGCCCTGAAAATCCTGTTTGTCTCAGTAAGGTTGCCTCTCATTCTTCTTAACTTCAGTGAGTACAGGCCCAACCTACTCAATCTTTCCTCATGGTAAAATCCCTTCATCCATAGGACTAACCTAGTAAACCTTGCTGGACTGCCATCAATGCCAGTATACCTTTCCTTAGATAAGGGGACCAAAACTTTTCACTGTATTTCAGCTATGGTCTAACTAGTACCATGTATAGTTTTAATTAGACATCCCTATTTGTATACTCCATTCCCCTTGCCTTCCTTCCCTATTATCTGCTGAACTTCTACATTAACTTTTTGTGAATTATGCCCTCCAATATGAGAGAGTCGCCAAGAAATCTAATTAGGTAAACAAGTTTCTAGTTATGCTCTCCCCCAAAAGCAGAAGCATTCTCTCTCTCTATCCACTCAATCAAAACCTATCATAATTTTAAAGTCCTTTGTTAGATTATCTCTCAGTTTTTTAGTCATGAGTGACAAGCCCCAGCCTGTCAATCCTTTCCTTACATAGCCATGCACTTCTGGAATCATTCGTGTAAACTTCCTCTACATCTTCTCCAGTGCCTTCCACCTTTCTTATTATATGGCAACCAGAACTACGCAATTCTTTAAATGCGGTCTAACCAAGGTTAAATGCAGGTTTATAACTTCCTTACTTTTCAATTCCATCCTTCCTGAAAAAGAAACTAATGCTTGGTTTGCCCTTTTTGCAACCTTGCCAACCTGTGGCACAACTTTTGGTGCTTGATATATTTGTACTCCAAAATTCTTTTGTTCCTCTATCCTACCAAGACTTGCACTTTCCAAGTTACAAGTGGCCCATCTCCCTATTCTTCTTGCCAAATATACTGCCTCAGACTTCTGTTGATCTTTATTTGGCCTTTCTGCAAGTTTTTTAATGTGCCCCAGTCATTTGTTGCAGTCCTCCTCACGAGTGATTATTTACCTCAATTTTGATCTCATCTGCAAATTTAGAAATTTGTGTCTTTGTTTCCAAAGTCCCAATTGTTAATATCAATTGTGGACAACGGTGGTCCTTGTGGCATACCACTCCCTTTCCCCCCACCACCTTCTGCCTCTGTGCTTAATTTCCCTTCATTCTTGTGATCTGCTTTTTGTCTTGAAGCCAGCTAACAATCCGATCTGTCACTTGACCCCGACTTCGTTTTTTCTGAATTAGGCCATTCAGCCCGTGGAGTCTGCTCTGCCGTTCAGTCATGGCTGATAAGTTTCTCAACCTCATTCTCCCATCTTTTCCCCGTAACCTTTTGATCCCTTTACCACTCGAGAACCAGCTATTAAGCAGCATGTATTTGAAGACCCTTTGTTAATCCAGATAAGTTACTAACATTGTACACTCAAAAATTTCAATAAAATTGGTAAAGCAAAATTTTCCTTTTGAAATCTTTGCTGACTGTTCAATATTGTTCTAATTTCTAGATGTTCTTCTAGTTTTTTGAAAAGAAAAGTATTATTTTTCCCACCACCTATGTAAAGTTGATTGGTTTATATTTCTGTGGATGTGTTCTGTCCCCCTTCTAAAATACAGGAATTGTATTAACGTTCCATCAGTCCTAAAGAATTATTAAATATGAGTATTAATGCCTCTGCTATCTGTTCCCTACATTTTTTTAAATTAGAGATGTTGAAATAAATGTAAATGAAGTGAACCATATTTCAGTGACTGAAGGGTCAATATCAGAAGGCACCAGTTTAATGTGAATTAAAAACGCAGATATCACATGAGGGAAAGCTTCTTTATGCGATGGTTAGGATTTGGAATGCACTGCCTGGCAGGCGAATAGAAATACGCAATCGGAAATAGCAAATTTGCAATGCCTTTTATATCTTGGCAATGTCGGGAGAAAATTATTAGACTGAGCCCTAGAAATGATTGGCTGTATTGCAAGCTCATGAAATAATTTATGGATTTTTTTCTCCCGGTTGTGAGAATATAGGAATACATGGGACTGGAAGTGATTGTTTTGGTTCACCTGGATCATCTTGCCACTAACACATCCAAACAGAATCATAGACAAGTTAATTCTGATAGGGTTTCTTGATAGTTTCGTGCCTAAACCAGTATTAGTTGTGTCTAGCATGGGTTGAGTAGTTTAAGTTCCTGGCAAATAACAGGGTTAATATGGGACTGAGTACAGTACTGCCCGCCGTGATGTCAGAAGATGTATGACCCTAACCCCAGGGGTCAGTGTGATGTTGAGCAGAAATGGGAAAATACCTAAGCATGAAGATAGTTCCTGGCCTGAACCCTTTATCGCACTTGTGTAAATAGTTCTATTTGTTAAAAGACCTCCAATTAACGTACTCAAATGTGTAGAGATTTTGTTGGAAAACACCATTCTGTAAGCAACATCCTCCCAACATAGTGGTAGCTGTGGATCAAAACCCCTCCATCTCACTAAAATGCTGA
Source organism: Carcharhinus amblyrhynchos (assembly GCF_965287045.1). Classification (NCBI taxonomy): domain Eukaryota; kingdom Metazoa; phylum Chordata; class Chondrichthyes; order Carcharhiniformes; family Carcharhinidae; genus Carcharhinus; species Carcharhinus amblyrhynchos. Next base: position 57,686,196 of record NC_137333.1, read on the forward strand.
AACGAGTCTAGGTGCTGGAAGACTAAGGAAAATGATTCTGACCTGAAAGAAACTCTTGACAGAAGCTGAATTACAGAGAAAATTAGCCAACAAATGTTCCAGAGGCCTGGAAGCTGAATAAGAAGTCTCACAACATCAGGTTAAAGTCCAACAGGTTTGTTTGGCAGCACTAGCTTTGAGTCTCAGGCTCCTTCATCAGGTGAATGAAGAGTTGTGTTCACAAACAGGGCATATATAGACACAAACTCAATTTACAAGATAATGGTTGAAATGAGATTCATTATAGGTAACCAACTTGGTCTTGTGAGACTTCTTACTGTGCTTACCCCAGGCTAACATCGGCATCTCCACATCCTGGAAGCTGAAGACAGAGGTTTTTATTGCAACGGAAAAGTTCATTGAATTGCCAATGGAGTTCCAACTTTAGAGCTCGAGTGTTTTGGCCGATGACTCATTAATGCCTGGTCTTACAATGATGACTGCGATCAGGCCTGGTAAAACAGCATGTGCATGCTCTTCTTACCATGGTAACTTGCAAAATTCATAAACTGCTAGATTATACAATTTCAACTTCTCTCATCAACATGTAGCCACACGATGGTTAATTTCCACATCTTTCTGAACTGACCAACAACCCATTCAGTAGTCCAGCCAATTGCTAGAAGAAAACCCATCACTGCCTTCTCAAGACAATTCATAATGGTCAGTGAAAGCAACCTTGCCACATCCTGAAAATAACTTTAAGAAGAAAATTGTTCACTCAGGCTTATTTCACAGACTACCTGAGTTGTTAACTTCACAACCACTTGGTTACAGATGCAGAAATGCAAATTTTAACTTTTTGTATAAAGCTTGTCTACTATATATTACTGAACTTTGAGAAACATCAAACTCTTAATATGCTCTCTGACAGAGGTGAGGATAAAATGGTAAGGCATTGTATTTCAGATTGCAATGTATTGACTATTTTTCTATGTTAATGAAGTAGAATGCTTGCCTCCACAAACTTTGTGTTAAAAGAGATGGGGATGAATAGCAGCAAGGTGCTGAACATGCTGTAACCATTGTTTATATAGTTGCTGAAATAATGCTTGTCACTGCGCTTTGCTGGTTGATTGTGTACAGGATTGGCCATTGTGTCAAACGGCTAATTATAAACTGCCAATGATAAGACATCTATTAGTTATGGAATAATTAATCTGCATTTTTCAGCTTGGACCATTTAACTCAAATCCAGAATATTGTGTTACAAAATATCACCATTGTGCACTAGGCTAAACACAATTTTCTCTGCAAACCTCAACTTCTATTGCTTTGTGTCAAAATCTATTGTTTACGTAATGGCTGAGGAAAGTCATTGGTTCTGTCTTCCAGAAAGACCCTAAGTCCCCTGTAATCACATCAACAAATGTCCTAACACAGACGGGTAAAGACCAACTCATCCTCCAGATCCGTCTTGTATTGCCATCGTTGTGAAAATATCTAATTTCATGATTCCTCTAACTTTTAGTTTGGAGGTTGAAGATAAGTTGAGAGACTGGTAAACAAGCTAAAAGTGATTGCAATTCAAAGGATGTGTTTATTTAATGAGGTCAAGAGTTGGAAATGGATAAACAATTATCAATAGGTGGTCCTCTCTCAACTTCAGATTGGAGCCAATGAATCTGGCGAGAAGATAGTTGGTTTCTGTTTGAGAAATAAATTATTCATGAGGGTCCCAGGATCAAAGGGATGTTTTGGAAGGTGAAATTAATTTGTTTAGTCATCTATCTGGGTCAGCCAGTGCCATGATGCCGTGGGGATGAATTGCAGGGAGTTATCCTTTTTTGTTTTGTGCTTATCCGTGTTAGTTCTCACAGGCAGCCAATTTATTTCTGGAGCTGAAATAGCTGGAAAAGCATAAAGAGCAAAAGTCGCCAGCAGTTAGTCCTTAGAAGCAACAAAGACCACTTGCAAAGAGCTGCTAGAAACCTAGAGTGTTTTCTGATTTGGAACCGCTAAGTGAGAAAGCACCCGTGCTTGAGCTGGATGTCTGTGGGTGATAACTTGGGGAAGAGTAAGGTTTAGATCAGTAATGGAGAAAAGCAATGAGCAATCTAATAGCGAACTCCCACATTCAAAGAGGGCTAATTAGAATGCAATGAGAAGGATCTAGCCAGGGTAAAATGGAGCCAGAAAAACTGTAATGGAACAATGGGTAATCTTTAAGCAAAAAATGGATCAGCTTTGGGGTAGGTATGTTCCAGCAAGGGGAAAAGATAAGGGAATCAAAAGCAGAGCTCCTTGAATGACGAGGGAGATAGAGATTATGATGAAACAAAAGAAGAAGGTCAATTACAATAATTGGTAAAGATCAAAGTAAAACTGGCTAAGATAGATGCCAGAATTCGACTGCCTTGCCTGCCACGAGATCGGACCGGGCGAGGGACGATCAGCAGAAATGTCGTTGATCTCGGGTGGGAAAGTCCAATTTCACAGTGAGGCCATAAAATCCCAGCCAAAGAGTATGAGAATAGAATGGCAGCCAATGTAAAAGAGAACCCAAAAATCATCTATTAATGAAAGGAAAATAATAGTAAAACTTAGACATTAAAACCTGCCCAAATGGTCTTGTCTCCCTTAAATTGGAACTCCTGCATTCCTGGTGTTAATATTACTGATTTTATTGGGATTTGAACAGGTCTTTCCTTCTGTAAGTAGTAAGTGATGGGGTGGGGCCAATTCAGTAGAAAGTGACATATGCTTAAGAGGTACAGGGCAACACGAGAATACTTACTGAGTTATTTTGTATCAGTGTTTGCTGTGAGGCATCTGCCAATATCAATAGAAGTCATGATGTGGGTATGCCGGCGTTGGACTGGCGTAAACACAGTAAAAAGTCTGACAACACCAGGTTTTAGTCCAACCGATTTATTTGATAACAGACTCACAAGCTTTCGAGGTTTCCCTCTTCGTCAGGTGAATGGAGAGTTCTGGCCTCAGACAGAGCATATAAAGCACAGACAGTTTAGAGATTACTGATGAGAATGCGAATTCTTACATCTAACCTATGGACAAGCCTTCCGTATACACAGGATTTGCTCAGATGAGGAGGATCGTGACAGACACCTCCAGACCCTGAAAGATGCCCTCATAAGAACAGGATATGGTGCTCGACTCGTAGATCGACAATTCCGATGCGCCACAGCGAAAAACCGCACCGATCTCCTCAGAAGGCAAACACGGGACACAGTGGACAGAGTCCCCTTCGTCGTCCAGTACTTCCCCAGAGCGGAGAGGCTACGACATCTTCTCCAGAGCCTTCAACATATCATTGATGAAGACGAACGTCTCGCCAGGGCTATCCCCACACCCCCACTTCTTGCCTTCAGACAACCACACAACCTCAAACAGACCATTGTTTGCAGCAAACTACCCAGCCTTCAGGAGAACAGTGACCACAATTTCACACAACCCTGCCACAGCAACCTCTGCAAGACATGCCGGATCATCGACATGGATACCATCATCACACGTGAGAATACCATCCACCAGCTACACGGTAAATACTTTTGCAATTCGGCCAACATTGTCTACCTGATACGTTGCAAGAAAGGATGTCCCGAAGCATGGTACATTGGGGAGACCATGCAGACGCTACAACAACGGATGAATGAACATCGCTCGACAATCACCAGGCAAGACTGTTCCCTTCCTGTGGCAAACACTTCAGTGGTCACGGGCATTCAGCCTCTGACCTTCGGGTAAGCATTCTCCAAGGCGGCCTTCACGACACACGACAGTGCAGGGTCGCTGAACAGAGACTGATAGCCAAGTTCCGCACACATGAGGACGGTCCCAACAGGGATCTTGGGTTCATGTTGCACTATCTGTAACCCCCGTGACTTGCCTGGGTTTGCAAAACCTCACTTACTGTACTGTCTGGAGACAATACACATCTCTGTAACCTGTGATCAGTGCTCCTTCCACTCACATTGTCAGCCACTTCAGGTCTTGAACAGCAGGTTAGATGTAAGAATTCGCATTCTAATCAGTAATCTCTAAACTGTCTGTGCTTTATATGCTCTGTCTGAGGCCAGAACTCTCCATTCACCTGACGACGAGGGAAACCTCGAAAGCTTGTGAGTCTATTATCAAATAAATCGGTTGAACTAAAACCTGGTGTTGTCAGACTTTTTACAATATCAATAGAAGCAGAGAGAGAGGAGGCAATGGATAATGTGTAAGTTGAAAGGGAAGTAATACTGGAAATATAGGCTATGCTGAAGATAGATAAGTTGATTCCATTGGTTTGCATCTTGGGTTGCTGTTGGAAGTAGCGTTGGAGATACAGATGGACTTTTCTTAATGTTTCAAGTTTCACTGGGTATAGAGGAGGTTCCAGAGGATTGGAGAGTGATACCTTTATTTAAGATGGAGTATAAGGACAGTCCTAGCACCAATAGGCCAGTTATTATGTCAGTGGTGGGTAAGATTTTGAAATCCTTATCGAGGAGCAAAATGAACAAGGTTTTGGAGAAATTTTGAGTTAATTAAAGTGAGCCAGCACATATTTCTAAAATAGTTTGAGTTTGTGACTAATCTAATCAATTTTTTTGATGAAGTAACAGGTTTGAATGGAATGTAATGAATCTTATCTATTTTAAGAAAGTGTTTGACAAAATACAACGTAAAAGGCTGATTAACAAAAATTGAAGTTTAAGGAATGGGAGGATTGGTGTTCAATTGGATTTTTAAAATTGCTTTAAGGTATGAAAGCAATGAGCTGCGGTAGAGTGTTATTTTTCAGATTGGATCATGATAGACCATGGTGGTCCCCAAGGATCAATGCAACAACCACTTCTTTTTTGTTGCATATTATTGACTTGGGGATCTCTGAATTTGGAGTAAAGTTTCAAAATTTGCCAGTGATACCAAACCCAAAGGAATGACAAACAATGAGAGTGATGCGAATTGTCTGCAATAGGGCATGGATAGGTTAGCGGAATGCATAGGCAAGTCGGCATATGGAATTTAATACAAAGAAGTGTGAGGTGCGTTTTGGCAGAAGGAATAGGGAGAGTCCTATAGACTTAACGACACAATTCTAAAATGGGAACAGAGGGATCTGGGAGTGTATGTGCGTCAATCTTTAAAGGTGGCAGGAGGTACTGAGTGGATGGTAGAACCTATGGGACTTTTTTTAAAAATTCGTTTAAGGGTTGTGAGCCTCATTGGCGAGGCCAGCATTAATTGTCTATCCCTACCTGCCCTTGAGAAGATGGTACTGAGCTGCCTTCTTGAATCATTGCAGTCTATTTTATGTGGGTACACCCACAGTGCTGTTAGGGAGTTCCAGAATTTTGACCTGGTGAAAGTGAAGGAATGGTTGTGGTATAGTGGTACACTTACTGGGTTAGTAATCCAGAGTTCCAGTTGGTGCTGTGGGATCCAGGTTCGAATCCCACCAAAGTAGATGGTGAAATTCAATAAAAATGTGGAATTAAATGATGACCTTGAAACCATTGTCAATTGCTCTAAAAATCTATTGCTAATATCCTTTATGAAAGGAAATCTGCCATCTCCAGATCCACGACAATATAGTTGATTCTTAACTGCCATCTGAAATAGCCTACCGAGCCATTCAATTCAAGGGCAATTAGGAATAGGAAATAAATGCTGGCCCAGCCAGTGATGCCAACATCCATTGAATAAAAAAGTCAGGATGATGAGTGACTTAGAGGGGAACTTCCAGGTGGTGGTGTTCCCAGGTATCTGCTACTCTTGTCCTTCTAGATGTTGCCTAAGGAACCTTGTTGAGTTCCTGCAGTACATTTTGTAGATGGTGCACTCTGCTGCCACAGTTTCAGTGGAGGGATTGAATAGTGTGGAAGGGGTAGCAATCAAGTAAGTTGCTTTATCCTAGATGGTGTCAAGTTTCTTGAGTGTTGTTGGAACTGCACTCATCCAGGCAAGTGGAGAGTATTCCATCACACTCCTGATTGTGTCTTATAGATGGTGGACAGGCTTTGGGGAGTCCATAGGTGAAGTTGCATGCCACAGGATTCCTAACCTCTGACTTGCTTTTGAGATTCCCAACATTCATATGGTTAGTCCAGTTTCGATTTCTGGTTTCAGAAATGGAGGATAAAAGTCGCGGAATTATGCTAAACATTTTTAAAGCTCTGTTTAGGCCCCGATTCCAGTCACCACGTTTTATAAAAGACATGAAGATCCTTGAAAGGTAAAGAGGAGATTTATCAGAATTGTTCCAGAGATTTGGAGGGGGGAGGGTTACAAGGTTACGTTGAAGAGGTTGACGTTGTTTTTGTTAGAACAAAGGAGATTGAAAGGAAATTTGATAGAGATGTAAAAAATAATGCCATGCTTAGATAAGGTACAGGGAAAATGCTTCCCATTAGTTGATGGTGCAAAGAGCAGGGGACCCAGACTCAAGACATTGGGCAAGAGATGTAAGAGGACACAATGAGTGGGAATGACTGGAACTTGCTGCCCACAGGGATTGTGGAAGGAGAAACACTCATTGATTTCAAAAGGAAATTGGATGGGCACCTGCAGGGCTACAGGGATCGACTAGAGGAATGGAACTGACTTGGTGGGGAGTTGGCATAGAACTAATGGGCCCAATGGCCACCCTGTTTACTGTAAATGACTCCGACTCTAAAAGTAAATTGCACTGTCAATAATGTTGATTTGCTATTATCTATTTTACAATACCACCCAAGATCAATTTCACCCCAATGTCTAAAGTCTTAAAACTAGTTTTTCATTCTTGACGTATTTTAAATTTGTTGATTTGTGTCATATTACAGAACCCAGTATTGATTCTGTAATGTGTTATGAGGCACACAAATGTGTCTGATTTTTTTTAAAAAGTCTCCAGGTTATTTGATAGTCTCTTTGAAATTTGACGGTGTGATGATTGCATTAGTAGATCAGAGGGTCATTTCCTGAAGCCAAAGTTGAGCTGAATAATGCTGCATCGCCTTGTCATATTGATCTAAAGTGCAGATATGCTAGGTTTCAAAAGAAAACCTGAAAATGTTGCTTGATTCTATTTTATCACCATGACAAACATGGAATGGCACACAGTTTACAGCACAAACTGGCCTATCAAACCGACTGATTTGTGTTAATGTTTTTGCTTCACAAGCTGCCTCTGCCCCTCTATATTTCATTTAACCCCATCTGAAAGTCTTTCTATTCATTCCCACCTTATGTATTTATCCAGCTTCACTTTAAAGGCATCTATGCTATTCATCTCAACAACAGTGCTTACAATTTCAAGTCAAATCATAAAGGAAAGTGGTGTAGGCAGTGATTTAAATATTCATTTTAAAGTGATTTCAAAGTATTAAATGTATTTTGTACAACTTTGTTAATTTGTGGAAGATTCTGGATGCAATCAAGTGATCTTGCTTTCTCAAATCACTTTACACTTAAAACAGAGAAGATCTGAAGTTGCAATTTTGAGTTGCTTTGCTCAAAATCTTGTTTTTGTTTTAAACCCTGTAATTAATACTTGCCATTTTTTGTCGTTCACTTGAAAAGAATCTGTGGTCTTTGCTAGGATTATCCTTCTGTTCTTTTCATCAGCAATCTCTTGACATCTTTTGGAATATGCGGTCTTGTCAAGTTTCAGTAATACACTGATTGCTGCAGTAATCCTAGCCTACCAGAGACCAGCATCAATGTGACATTGTTATTTAGAAACCATGATGCAGCTTCGTCCATTCTTGCTACCGTGTACCTCAATATTTCAATTTACTGTATTATTGCAATAACCTGTCTAATTTCTACATTATAAAGATATTGTTTTACAATCCATCCCCTTGTGTGACAATAACTTGGCAACTAGTGCCACAGCATTTTGATATTTTTAGCTGTTTGGGCCACAATAACATATAAACTGTCTTTTCTGTCCCTATAAATATTTGACATTAATATAGCCTCTGCTAGGATTCTTTAACACCATGTTAATATTTGCAATTTCTGCCAACATTGTGTTTCTGGAAAAATGCGGTCATTGACACAAGAGAGCCAAAAATGTAACTGAGTCATCCTCTATCATCAATCATTGATCTATTATGCCTGGGTGAACTAGTTGATCTTCTTGCCAGGCCTGAGTCAGTTTGTTGACTCTATTAAGAAAAATATAAAATGTCCAGAATGAGCCTCAAAAGTGGGAATGAGCTGGTATGGAGCTGGAGCTGGCAATTAGGGTAGTAATGTAACTGCCCTTAATAGAAAGTAATAAATAAAGCACAGAATGTTTGTTTGATTTTCAAATAGGGACAGAACAATCTATTCGCGTTGATCCAAGTACCATAGATGTCGGAGTATATTTCAACCATTAGAGCCTCCAAAAACCTTTCCGCTAAACAGGCATCAACTTTGTGACAAATACAAAATGTGAACCACCAGTCCAGGTGGCCACCATTTTAAAATAGGAGGAAAAATACAGATAATTCATTAATTTATAATGTGTCATGATTTATTAAACAAATTAATTGTACAAAGATACCTTTAACCACAGTCAAAGTATTTTCAAACTGTCAAATTCATTGTCTTCGATATCAAACACAGAGTTCATTGAATTCATTCAATAAGTGACAAGTGAGTCACTTAGGCAATGGCATCAATGTAAGGATCCCACTCTGGATTAGATTGTGTGCTTTTGCCTACAAAATTATCTGCCCATATTGAATCATCTTTCCCTCTCAATTGAATTGGATACATCCATTTTTTGAACAATCTAATGATGCTGGGTGCATTAATAGCATCCCATGATTTGATAATGAAACCATACAAAACATCAAGTGGGGGACAACAGACATATTTCAACTCTTTTTGGCACAAACATGCTTCTTGAATGGTTTTGGGGCATGCATCCAAAGATTGAACTACGTATATTTTTTGTACAATTGCAACATGAGTGTTATTTCATCATAGGCATCTCTTGATCCAAGTGGTGATATGAAATCTGAACTTGTCCTACGCTAATTAGCTGCATTCTTTACATAGACCAGCAGGATGTACTCGTTAGAGTTTAGAAGAATGAGGGGAGATCTCATTGAGACGTATAAGATGATGAATGGGATGGATAGGATAGAGGTGGAAAGACTCTTCCCGCTCAAAAAAGACAGTAGGACTAGGGGGCACAGCCTCAAGATAAAGGGGGGGCGGTTCAGAACGGAGTTGAGGAGGAACTTCTTCACTCAAAGGGTGGTGAATCTCTGGAATTCTCTGCCCGTTGAAGTGGTGGAGGCTGCCTCGCTAAATATTTTTAAGAAGCGGGTTGATGGGTTTTTGATAAGAGAAGGGATTAAGGGTTATGGGGAGAGGGCGGGAAAGTGGAACTGAGCCACGACAGATCAGCCATGATCTTATTGAATGGCGGGGCAGGCTCGAAGGGCCAGATGGCCTACTCCTGCTCCTATTTCTTATGTTCTTATGTTCTTATGATGTCTGTTCTGCACATTATCCGTCCTCATACATCCAACTAGTGTCATAATCATGCACAAAAATTCCTGCAGGGAACTTGATGTTTGGCATTGTTTTACCATCAAAATTTCCATAGGTTTTAATATTATTCAGTTGGCCATGCAGGACAGTACCACTGCCTTCTCATGTCCTATCATTTTCACTGGGACTGATTTCAAGCCTTTCCTCTCCAGTTTTATTACTCGGCGTATCAAAATTCTTGGGCATTTTATCCGTGTTGTTGATATGAATTATAGATACTTGTGTTTCCGCCATTGATGATCTGCTGAAAACTTGTCATTTTGGCATTGAGATCTTTTGAGACTTCTGCACAACATTAGACTTTTGTTCCATAAAGTGGCTACATCAACAAGCTGTTGTTCTGAGATCTTTTTTGGCTTTGTGGGCTACATTTGGGCCATTTAACTGCACTGTATTTCCGGTGATGATCTAACTAATCTTGACAATTTTCAAGGACCCATTTTGAGGCTTCTCAGATCAGGCCACTAGTGTATTTCTCAATGTGCATGTTGAGAAAAGGGAGCTTGTTAATCACTCAATCTCAAAAGAGAATTTGAGTGAGGGTGGAACATTTTAAGATGGATAAGAAAATCTTTGTATCTGGCTGCAGATTCAAATACCTTGAACATCTTGGGCAAGATTTTCCGGCTGCGCTCGCCCCAAAAACCACAAATCCCTGCCCGAGGTCAACAGGCCTTAGTGTGGTCCGCCTCCTGGCCATTACAGTTCCCGTGGCAGGCGGGATGGGAAAACTACCCCCTTTATTTACATATCAGAAATATCCATAGGGTAAGAGGGTAGGGCTCATTCATCGAGAATGCTTTGCTCATGGAAACTGATTAAACTGTTAACGAGTGTTGGATCTAATGGTGATCCTATGGACATACATGTGTCATTGTGATTTGCCAAGTTTCTATGTTCAAATATCACATGCTCAGAAATTTCAGGTGCATCTATTTTGTCATGATATAGCAGTGCAGTGCATGCATTCATAAATCTGCTCGCAATGTCAATTGAGCACCTAGACAAGGGGCAGGATTTTACGGTCTTGCTCAACCGAAGACTGGAAAATCCCTCCCAAGCTCAATGGACCTTCTCATTGTCCACCCCTCACCCGCTTCGGTTCCTGTGGCAGGCAGGGTGGTAGAATTGGTCCAGAATGGCCCAGGGTGGTGAAGCTGTCGCAATCAATACATAGGTTGCATGTAATCTTCACAAGGGCAAAGAAATTCTTCAGAATATGCATGTTTGTCCAACTGAATGTTGCACAGAACATTGTATATAAATTTCAATACAGATGCGGTGTCAGAAAAATGGGACACTAGACCCAGTAGTTCACTGATCAAATCAAACAGCATGTTCCTTCACTTGTTCGTAGTAAAGGTGAAGTATAGATCTTATTCAACCAGCTTGTACTTGCAAAACCACAAACAAAATATCTACTGTTTGACTTTTTTGCAGTTAGGCAGTACTTGCTTAGCAATCATGAGTGTGCTATTCTGCATCCTCTTCTTTCCTTCCCTATGTACTCGATGGATGGTATGTTTTGTCTGTATAGTACATAAGAAACAATACTGTATCCCAACATGTGTGACAGAAATCAAATCAAAAAGAAATTTAAGATAATCTGTCAAGTTTGTAATATGGTTTATTTAGGCTTGCTAGAAGTGACATTCGTTCGTATGCAAGAGCCCATTCTCTGCAAACAAAAGGCACATGTTCAAACATTGTACCTTTGTTAAATTATCTGGGAGTTGGGAGAGTCTTTAGTTTGCTGTTGCTCTCTCCATGGCAGCACTTTGGTCAGAGTCAATTTTCCAGCCAATCGGCATCCTTTTCTCCTATAGTATAAATTGTTGTAATTGTTTGAAATTTGGCATTCTTGTGTTTGTCCTGATGAGTGCAAGATGAAAAGCTTTGGCAACACACCTATCTTCTTAGCATGACTATGATAACCCAAAATTCATTTGTGTCAAGATGAAAGTGGTATTTCTGTGAATTGTTTTAGATGCATAACAGAACAAAACCTAACACTGTATATTTTTAGAAAGATCTATACTCATGGCTCACTCTTAATTTTAAACCAGACCTTTTGGTTGAATCTCTATCTGAATGTTATTGCCTGTGAGTCGCCAGAACACCAGAAGCCACTTCAGTTTCAGAAATGTGTCACCTGATTAAAGCTGAGGGGCTTCTAACAAGACCGCCTGAAGACTGCACAGTCCAGCTGCAAATGCAGCTACATGAATTTGAGAGACCAAATTTGCCAGCAGACTGAATCTACGATGATGTCCGCTAAAACATTCCTTTTAAGACTTAATCTCTTCCCCCTGCCCAACCTCATTAACGGTCCTGAAGACCAAACTGAATTCTAAACATTGGATAATCATCTTTTGTTGAAGTGAGAAGTGTGTGCATATGTGTGATGTGTACACCTTCCTGCTCAGGGTCAGGTGATGAATGGACAAATGAGTGGACTGCTGCTGGAAAGGGCACCCATCTTTCCATAACAAATATCTATTGGAAATGCTGGTCAAAAATCTAATGCCTCCACAGCCCACAGTGCTTACTCTCCCAATTCCTATGGAACTATTTGAAGAATAGTCTGCCATCAAGCGATGAACAAAGTCAATTGTTATGCTGGGAATTTTAAAAAAGTAACTCCTGCAAATTATATTCAAAATCTGTAATTTAGTGCCCAAAGTATGCAGCCTGATTTGTGTCCCACCCACCAGTCAAAACTAAATAGTAAGACCACAATGCTTGCTTGAAGTAGAGTTGTCTGTCAGGTGGTCAATCAAGATGATAGGATTATGTTTTAGGTGTTCATATTTTTGATTTGATTTATTATTGTCACATGTATTAGTATACAGTGAGAAGTGTTATTTCCTGCGCTATATAGATGAAGCATACCACACATAGAGGAGGAAAGGAGAGAGTGCAGAATTTAGTGTTACAGCCATTGGTGGGGTGTTGAGAAAGATCAACTTAGTGTGAAGCAGATCCATTCAAAAGTCTGATGGCAGCAGGAAAGAAGTTGTTCTTCAGTCAGTTGTTACATGACCTCAGACTTTTGTTTCTTTTTCCTGACGGAAGAAGATGGAAGAGAGTATGTCAGGAATGTGTGGGGTCCTTAATTATGCTGGCTGTTTTTTCAAGGCAGCATAGTGTAAACAGAGAAAATTTTGGAAAGGATATTCAACTGAGATGTAATAGGACTCTGTTAAATAACTATGAATGCAGGAAACATGTGGTGATACATCAAATTACAAACCACACAGTGCAAGTGGCATTACTAGTTTTAATTCAACTCAACCTTTGTTTTTGATGTGCTTTCTGCTTGGTTCCAACTACAGGCTCAATAATCTCTAATTATGTCATAGCAAGAAGACTGTCTTCCATTTTCATGTAGTGTTTGTACACTGGTCAAGTAAATGCTTTTGGCTGGGATGAGCATTCTAACCACATTCCCTTTTCCAAGTTCTGTTTTGTTTAAATTCTCTGAGCCCAAACCCAGATCTAATTTACTGAAGTAATCAAATATAAACCAGTGTATTCAGCTCTCCTGTCTCTATCAAATATGAGTTCATACTCCTTAGAGAAATTGGTCCCTGAACAAAATACCTGAACCGAGCTGTTAATCAGATTTTTGTTTGTTTTTATGAGCAAAAATTAAGCCATGCTTTCACCCTTGATTCTTGACACTCTTATTAGTAGCTATCAGAGAACTCGAAAGCTAAGTGTGGCTTATTAAGGTACCACAACAAGGAAGCTCAAACTGAAATAAAGAATTTTAACAGTTGATATAATTCATATAATCCAGGAAGGAAAATGTGATACTCTGCAGAATAACACATCACAAAGCTTTGGTCAAGGACGATGGGACTAGTTTTGTTTGAATTGCAATGCCTTCAATGTGGTTATCTGTCCCCGTGCCCTTGGAATATGCAGCACCAACCTGCAGCCAAGAGTGACCTCATTCCTACTGGGAGGCAGCTGGCTTTCACACAAGCACTATGCACAGGGACAAAACTGAGACTAGAAACTCAATGAGGAGTAGACTAGTTGTACCAGTTTTGATCCAATCTGAAATATAAAGTATATAATAGAAAATAATGACACAGAATTGATTGTACTTGAATAAATAAACACTCTAATGTGATTTTAATAGTCTCTTATATGAAAGTTGGCATTTAATAAAAAAGATTGAGTCAAGTATTTTTGTTTGCATATATTTACCATTGTAACCACTTCAAATCAGCTGCACATTTTGCATTACATGAGGGCACAGTACACCAGATCAGAAGGTTTGACCTGTCTCTCCTATTAATGCCTATATTTTATTCAGACAGGAGGCTTTTAGGAAATTGACTGAATAACAACATGGTTAAGTATGGTTGGCAGTTATTAGCTCTAACAAATAAGTGTATCACCTCACAGACAGTGCGCAGCTGTTAGTGTGACATTGTAAACAGGGCCAGTGTCACTAGCAATGCACTTCATCTTCTTTCTGAATATATGTGTCTCATTGATGGGGTAAGCTTGTAAACTAATCGTTAATTGTCTCAGGTAACTCGCCTAAGATTACATGATAGCAGCTGATACATGGAAACTTTTAACGCTTTCCTTTACTGCTTGCTGTAAACTGCCAGAACTGTAGCCAAATTTTTCAACAGACCCTGCACTTCAATAAATCATGCATTTCTCTGTAAATATCTGTACATTTGATCTAAATGAAATGTTTGCAACATCCACTTCCTCCACCCGTGACACAGTGCAGCAGTGTGTACTATCTATAAGATGCATTGCAGCAGCTCACCAAGCCTCCCTCAACAACACCATCCAAACCTGTGACTGCTACCATCTCAAAGAATGAGGACAGCAGATGCATGAGAACACAACCAGCTGAAAGTTCCCCTCCAAGCCACACCACCTTGATTTGGAAGTATGTTGCTGGATCAAAATCCTGGAACTCCCTCCCTAACAGCGATGTGGGTGGACCCCCACCACGTGGACTGCAGTAGTTCAAGAAGGCAGCTCACCACCGTCATCTTCTTGAGGGCGATTAAAGATGGGCAATAAAAATGCTGGCCTCGCCAGCAGTGCCCATGCCCTGTGAAAGAGATAAGAATACAGGAGGTGGCATGCACCTGTTATCGAAGACCAGAGAGATGTGCTTTATATAAGTACAAGGATGCTAATGTCTGGAGGATTGTTGGCTGAAAATTGCTATAACATTATGGTACATTATCAGAAAAGTTACCATATAATACCCTCATTTCAATTTTAATGAATTCTAAGCAAGCTTTCATTTACTAAATTAACTTAGTTTTAATTTGACAACAGCGGCACAATTTCACACTAACTTCATTGCAGCGTTAATGTAAGCCTCCTTGTGACCCTAATAAATAAACTTTAAACTACCATTTATTTCTTGATTTGTATTAACCCATTTCCTGCCTCTTTGCCCAGTTTATTGTGCTTGCTGTTCTAATGATTCCTATACCTATATAAATGTAATCTATCATAACTGTACCAGTTTGCTTTAATGATGATGTTTTCCTAGCCCAGACTGAGCATCAGGAATCAGCTCACATCAGAGGTGCTTTTCTTGGTAAATACATTGGAATGTGAAATTTATGAGGAACCTTTTGTAAAACCCAATAACCCTGGTGAATCAAAATTTTTATTCAGCGAAGTAATATTTTGTTTTAAAATTGTTTTTGTATCAGAGGTTCCAAAAATCAATCATCTCATTTGTCCCTCTGTCTCCCTTAACTTAGAGAAGGATGAGATTTGTCTGAGGTCAGCTACAACATTGAATAAGATTGACAGCCTGTCACCTCTGTCAGAGCCTGTCATTTTTCAAACTGCAAGGTCAGGCTTGAAGGGAATGCACAGAGGAAGATGCTCCTATCAAACGAAGTCACAGCAAAACACCGCTTTCCCAGTTAGATTGTAGTGATCAACACTGTGATGAACAAACAGTAAATCAGCAAATTCCTCCCCCTTTTTTAAGGCTGATTTTTCCAATTATCTTTCCCTTGTTTCTAGCAAAACGGCTTGTGAAGATTCACCAGTGCCATTTGGGTAAGGGTTTTTAAAAGATTTGACGGCAAACTGGGATTTCTCAAAATCCGATTTATTCACTCGTCCCTCTTGTGATTTTGATTAATATCTGCTCCTGATGGTCAAGAGAACTTGCAGTCTGGTAACTTGTAGCCTATTATAACGTGTTCAGTGAGTGACTGCTCCATCATTCAATTTTTTTAATAATGGAAGTAAAATTCGTACCATAATAGCACAAAGAGACATGTAGTAAAGCTCTGTGCTGTGAAATACTCTGTTTTTTCATATTCCTCATTTTATAAGACTGTGTCTCCCTTTAAAATGATTAATATCAAACAAGGTTCTGCTTTATAAATAATGATCTATGTAAAATCTCAACTATTACATCTTTTAAACACAATGTATGCCCAGACTCTTGTGCTGTGCATTGCACATGGAAATGGAAGAAACATGGCTGATACATCGCAGTTAACTGCCATAAAATTCCATGTCCAAGTTTCAGAGATGCCAAGAACAACATTTTGGGCAAATACATATTTAAAAAGAATTCCACTAAAGCATGCAGGAGAAACTTTTGGAAAACATTTGTCAGGTTTCCATGGGAATGCAGTTAAATTTAATAGGTTAACTATTTAATGGAAAAGACTTATTTTCAAAAACCTGATTTGTTTGTGGTTGATGTTTTACTGTGGGGTGTAAAACAATTTCTGCAACTAGCCATTGCAAGAAAATACAACTTCAGCGCAATAGGTTAATAGAGAAGCAGATAGACTTCAGTGCACAGAGTAAAGACTATTGTAGCAGAATGGCACAACAGAAGTGTGCTGGGCCCATAACCAGATGTCAGGGGATCAAAACCATTTTCTGCTATTTACAGTATGGGCAACACGGTGGTATAGTGATTAGCACTGCTGCCTCACAGCACCAGGGACTCTGATTCCATTCAGGCTTTGGCTGACTGTATGGAGTTTGCACCTTCTTCCTCTGTCTGTGTGGTTTTCCTTTGGGTACTCTGGTTTCCCCCCACGGTCCAAAGATCTGCAGGTTAGGTGGACTGGCCATGCTAAATTGCCCCTTAGTGTCCAGGGATGTGTGGCTTGAATGGATGAGCCAATGATAAATGCACAAGATTACAAGGAGAGGATGGGGAAATGGACCTGGATAAAATGCTGTTTCAGAGAGTCAGTGAGACCAAGTGGCTTCTTTCTGCACTGTAGGGATTTTATGGATATTATAAACAATACAAGTAGATAAGGCATGGAAAAGGAAAATTGAACACTTAAGTGAAGAATACGTATGCAAGATCTTATGAAACCACAATTAAAGTGCTGTGTACAATTTTGAAGACTATTATTTGGAAAGATATAAAAACGATGAAATTGTTGTGGACGTATAATGCATGAGTCAATTACTGGAGATGAGGGGGGTACGACTTTTGAGAAACTTGAAAATTAAGGATTTCTTTTGCATTAGAAATGAGAAAGTTAAAATATGGCTGGATAAGGGCCTTCCAGGTTACAATGAGTAATAGTTAGGTGAAGAGTGTTAAATTGTTTACACTGGATGACATGGCATGAGCAAAAGGATGGAAGATGATCACAAAGTTAATAACAAGAAAAATTAGAAAAAGAACTTGCTTGCATGTGTGTGATCTCACCCCACTCTTCCCTGACTTCCCCTACCACACACCTGGTCAACCTTGTTCTCATTCTCTTATCCCCCCGCACACCCTCTATGGTTTTCGGAATCAAAAAAAAATGGGTTTGGGTCAGGAAAGTTGTACATTGATAATCTCTGGCTATAAAATGCTTTGATTCCTCATCATAAGTAGCTTTATGAAGTGTAGTCATTGTTATATGCGCATAAACAACACAGCAAGGACCTGCAAGTAGCAACAAGATAATAAATAAAAACTCTTAAAGGATCATTTGTAGCATTGGAAAAATGGCACTTCCTTTAGTGCAACAGGGCTAAAGTTTCATACTGTGTGTTTTTATAACATATGTATATCCTCATGACTAATTTCTAAAATTTAAAATTGGACAGTGACCTTTTAAAATGGTTGCTATGTTTGTCCGAGAGCTTTGAATAGTCAGAGCTGACCTGCCAGTATCAGGGAAATTCAGACCTTGTTATCACTGAAGAGGCTCTAAACAACCCTGGTGGACCCTATTCTCCAAATTCAAAGGCCAACCTGGTCCTACTAGTCTGCTAGTGTCCTGCAATCTTCTTTTTAAACTCTTAGCAGAGCATTAACAATCTCAGGAACACATACAAAATGATAGACATCCTTTGTCAAAGCCAAAGTGGAGAGATAGGAGTCTCATATGCATGATGCCCCCACCCCCTAGCTGATGGAAGCAGTGATATTACCTTGTGGATCTGCAAAGCCTAGTTGGCCATCTTTCCAACTATCAAGCAGCTGCATGAAAGAAGGGGCCTCGTCCAGGTTTAAATGTCTGGCTTCATCTACAATTTTCAATGGAATTACTACACCTTTTGGATGGAAGTTCCCTGTCCCGCCTGCCATGGGAATCATAATGGACAGGACAGAAAATTTGGTGGACCATTAAAAGGTCTGTTAACCTCAGATGGCAATGTCCAGTCTTGGGGTGAGCACAACCGGAAAATCCCACTCTTCCTGACAAGACTAATTCAACTGCATGCTTATCTCATCATGGAAGTCAACTCTACTGGAAAAGTAAATTATTCAGCATCAGTTTACAACTTACTGGCCTCTGTGAAGGCATACACCATCGGACTTTTGACTCTGGGAATATATGAAACAATCCTTTTCTCTCTGGTCTTTGCCCTGTAAATCTTTCTTTCTCTATCCTCCTCTTTCACTGTATGAATGAAAAGCAAGCCACACATTGAGTGTGTACAAATAAACTAAACTTCCAAGTTCATCCCATCATAAATTTGCTGTGGGATTATTAATAAAAATTGGAACACAAAGTGAGGGGTTGAGAAATACACCACTGCATAAAAAGGAGGATGCAAATCTAAAGTACCTTCTGTTTATGAATGGGTGGTGAGAGGAGAAATTGAGGTTATTTAAATTAACCCCCCTTCCCCTTCCTCCACCATCCACAACAGTTAGTGTTTCTGCCAAGAAGAGTTGTTGTCTAGAACAACTCTAGGTTGAAGACTTCACCTTGGTACATTTGCAATCTATTTACATTGGGATGCAATTTCTATGATGATAAAAATTTAACAGCTCTATTTGCTTTTATATATCTGGATAAAAAGGTTATCTACAAAATGAAAATGTCTGGGCTACAACTGGGACAAGAGTGAATGCTTTTCCAAATCTGTACAACATTGAATTTTTGGTTGTTTCTCCTGTTGAATTTAAAACCCACTTCCTTATTTGTGGTATCCAGTTGGTCACTCATTACTTGCTTATTTGTGTAATAATTGTAGAATAATCTATACTGAGCATGTGCAGTTATACGTCCTCAAGTACAAGAATAAAGTTGTCATAGTTACTAGAACTAGGAAACATAACAATGCTTGGAAACCATTTCTGTCAATGCAAAAGGTGATTGATATGAATGGGAAAACTATGCTTGAGAAGCCACCTCTCTTTATAGCCTGATCGTTTACCTCAAGCGCTGATATCTGGTAATTGGCAGATGCTAAAATAAATGATCACAGAAGCAATCTTTGCTTTTTGAAGAAAGGAAGAGTTGGGAAGAGAAGAGGATAAATTGGCTTAAAGTATGGAGATCTTGAAGCATCTTAACATAGAAGCCAAAAGCAAGAGTAGGCTATTTGGCCCTTTGAGCCTACTCCACCATTCAGTTTGATCATGGCTGATCATCGAATTCAATATCCTGATTTTCACCCACCTCCCCTTTCCTCCCAGATACCTTGACTCCTTTAGCCCCAAGAGTTGTACCCAATTTCTCCTTGAAATCAGACACCATTTTGGCCTCAACTACATTCAGTGGTAGTGAATTCCACACTTCTGGGTGAACAAATTTCTCCTCACCTCAGTTCTAAAAGGTTTGCCCCTTACCCTCAAACTATGACCTTAGTTCTGGACTCCCCCAGCATTGGAAACATTCTTTCTGGATCTATCCTGCCTAATGCTGTTAGAAGTTTATAAATTTCTATAAGATCCCCTCTCACTCTTCCAAACGCCAGTAAATATAATCCTAACTTAGTCTCTCCTCGTATGACACATGTGCTTTCCAGGAATCAGCTTGGTAAACCTTCACTGTACTCCCTCTATATGTACTCCATCCTTTCTTGGATAAGGACACCAAAACTGCACACAAGACTGCAGGTGTGTGGCCTCCCCAACGCATCTTAACATAGAAGCTAAAAGCTTATGGCTTCCTGTACAGTGCAGAATAGAAGGGGAGTAATTTAAACTTTTGGTGATGGTACACTCCACTCTTTTCTTTCTATTGAGTTCATTGGTAATGGAAATTACAGGGTGTGCAATGACCTAACAATTCAATATTGCTCATTTTATATCTTTGCCAATAGTTAAAGTTACTCCCAAAGTGTACAGGAGTAAATAGCATTGTGCGCATTGTCATGGAAACTATTTGCAATGTACACTTGCCCTATACAATTGCAGCAAAACATCCCTATCCCTATACTCAAATCCTGTCACTATGAAGGTCAATATTCCACTTGCCTTCTTTACTGCCTGCTGTAACTTAATGGAGGAGAGTGGTAGAGAGGTTTATGAGGGGATTCCACAACTTTGTCTCCAGGCAGCTGAAGTCACAGTCATCGGAGGTTGTGCAATTAAAATCAGGGATGTACAAGAAGCCAAAATTGTTAATGCCTGAAATGATGAATTTTAGAACACACTAGACATTTGGTGGTGGTAAGGTACAGGACAAACAGGGAATGGAAAATTAATTTGTTCCCTCAAAATGAGTTAAAATTGCTATGTAAATATGGGCAAAGCTATGTCTCCATGCACAGCCATGTAATCTATAAAAATAATTTCTTAGCAAAAATTAAGCTTCTGGCCACTTAAATTTTTAATGATCGAAATGACATTACAGTAATTCAGCTCCAACACACACTGAAGATGAAGATCTTTCCCATGTGCACTTCTCTGCTAGGTACTAAATCAGGTCCATTACAGATTGAGTTATGGCTCTGGAGACATAAGTTTGGAATTTCCTATGCTATTAAGAGGCAAGTGTACATTGCAAATAGTTTCCACGACAATGCGCACAAAGCTATTTACTCCTGCACACTTTGGGAGTAACTTTAACTATTGGCAAAGATATAAAATGAGCAATATTGAATTGTTAGGTCATTGCACACCCTGTAATTTC
Source organism: Carcharhinus amblyrhynchos (assembly GCF_965287045.1). Taxonomy (NCBI): domain Eukaryota; kingdom Metazoa; phylum Chordata; class Chondrichthyes; order Carcharhiniformes; family Carcharhinidae; genus Carcharhinus; species Carcharhinus amblyrhynchos. The sequence goes on from NC_137333.1 coordinate 57,707,081, forward strand.
CATTACCAATGAACTCAATAGAAAGAAAAGAGTGGATTGTACCATCACCAAATATTTAAATTACTCCCCTTCTATTCTGCACTGTACAGGAAGCCATAAGCTTTTAGATTTGCTTTGAAGTGGCCTCAATGAATGTGGCTGCTTTAAAGGCTGATGTGAACATCAACAGAAGTAAATAAGAGTAAAGAGGTTGCATATACTTTGGAAAATGTGTCCAATTTGGGTGGCGATGCAGATACACATCAGCAATTGTAGCAACATAGTGATACCATAAAATATCAATGATGTGGAGATGCTGGCGTTGGACTGGGGTGACACAGTAAGAACTCGCAAAACCACAACACCTGATGAAGGAGCAGCGGTCTGAAAGCTCGTGATACCAAATAAACCTGTTGGATTTTTAACCTGAAGTTATAAAATATCAAAGCACTGGAGTGTTCATTTTTATTAGAAAGCTAAAATTGTATTGATCTTAGGCCACATTTGTAACATTGTAAACAGTCTGGTCTCCATATTATGAAAAGGATATAGCAGCATTTGAGTAGGTGCAAAAGAGATTTATTAGAATGATACCAAAACTGAGAGGTTCTGACAATCAAGAAAGATTCAAAAGACTCAGATTCTTTCCTCTGGAAAGCAGAAGATGGAGGAGTGACCTGATAGAGGTCTTTTTAATCATGAAAGTGTTTGATTGGGTAGATAATCTTTACACTTGTAGGTGACATCAAAATCGGAAGTCATAAATCTAAGACAGGCACTAATAAACCCAACAGGGAGTTCAGAAGGAGCTTCTTCACCCAGGTCAAAAAGGGGATCTTGACACCACAAAGTGTAATTGCAGTGAATAGCATTGATGCACTTGAGGGGAAACTGGAAAAGCACATGTGGAAAGAAAGAATAGAAGGATGTTAATGAGGTGAAGACACTTGTCGGGCATAAACATTGTCTTAGGCCTGTTAGATGAATAGCCTGCATCTGGAAATAGTTTGTAATTTTATAAAGCGTTAAAGGAAGAGAGGCTCAAACTGTGGCCTTGACCATTGACTTGCATTCAATCACTGAAATATTATTTATTGCAATGCAAGTAGTTCTTGATAGTTTCTCTTGGAGGCAGCATTATAATCTACGTGCCCCCTCTGTTTCTACAAGTCCTTGAAGAACTTGCCAAAGCTGCAAGTAGACTTGAACAAACCACAGCTCACAGCACATTCTGTCACTTGCTAACTGTAACAGGCACTAATGCACATCTCAGTGTGTGTAGCTTATAAGCTCCAGGACGTAGCACTGGGTGTGTGACAGCAGATGGATGAGGAACATGTGGTGATAGAAGAGAAGTTGGTTCTAAGTTCATTTATAGTATTTTTTTTTAAGTGCTGAAGCTGCTGCTTCAGACTCCAATCTCCCTCAGGTTCTCCTATCAGCTTGAACATGCTGGGAGAATCATACCCCTCATTCCTACCTTCTGCTGTGTTCCCATGTAGATATGGGTATGCTTCCCCTGACACTTCCTGCTGTTCTGCACACCACCTCCTACACCCTCCCATGATAGTCCCAGCCTTCTGTCCTTTTGCAGATTCCCTTATATTTTTCTCCTGCCCTCTCAAATCTCATCTCTAACATGTTATGCTCTTCCTTTCTTCACCCTGTCACTACTTGCCCCATACTACTATCTTTAACAATTCCATTTCCTTGGGCGCTGTTCTCACCATCAAAACTAATGGTATTCCCTGTTAAAGATCCATCCTGGGTCTATCCACCCATCTGTTCTCACTATCAACCTGTAACTAACCTTCTATTTCTCTCAAACATTTGGAAATAACACTTTCTCAAATTCATGCTGATCTCGCTCAACATTTTCTATTTATATCCTTTCAATCTGACTTCCACCCTTTTTGCCATATTGAAATAACCATCGATAAGATCAAATGCCATGAGTATGACCTTTGCTACATTTTGCTTCCTTGACCTTCCTCAGTATTCAATATGTTTGACCACATTATCTTCCTTCACCATCTCTTCTTTACTATTCAACTCTATGGGATGGCTTCAAGTGCTTCAGTTCTGATCTAAGTGCAGCCAATGTATTGCCATCAATGCCCTCTCATCCCTTCACAACTATTTCGTACTTCTAGCTAATAGCGCCCTTCCACTGCACTAGTCTGGAGAGACACAGAAACCTTGAGGACTGCATTAATGTTACTAAAAATACCAGTTGGCTGCAAGTCACCTTGAAATGAATTGCGTATCATTCTCTCCTGAATTTACACTTTGTGCACATACCCTTCTCCCTCATAGTCAGCTATCTGTTGGGTTTGTAAATATGGTGATTAACATATTGGTCACTGTGGTCAGCCTACCTCTTTTGCTCTCTTATTTCTCTAATATCCCTTCTTTATTCTCCTCCATTAAATCAAATGAGGGCGGCACAGTGGTTATCCCTGCTGCCTCTGAATGCCAGGGACCCGGGTTCGATTCCTGGCTTGCGTCATTGTCTGTGTGAAGTTTACACATTCTCCCTGTGTCTGTGTGGGGATGCTCTGGTTTCGTCCCAGAGTCCAAAGATGTGTGGGTTAGGTGGATTGGCCATACTAAAATTGCTCCTTATTGTCAGGGGGCAAGCTAAGGTAAATGCATGGGGTTATGGGGATAGGGCCTGGGGTGAGATTGTGGTTGGCGCAGACTCGAATGGGCCGAATAGCCTCGTTCAGCACTGTAAGATTCTATGATTCTATTCTATGAGAACAGAGTACTGAAGCATCCACCTACTTCTCAAGCATGCAGCTGCAAAATACTGCTGTTTTACAAGATCATTTTTTGATAAAGGAAGCCTTGCTGGTGTTTAACACCTGATTAAAATGAGCACACATAGAATCTTGGAATAGGAAGACTGATGAGCTTATTCTCTAAATAATGTACTGGAAGATCTGTATTCACCTTGATCAAAGTCTATATTCCATGTGATGCATACCAGTAGTAAGGGATATGTGATATGCTAGGGTTTCTGTACAGCAGATGGAATCATCAGCATTCAGGATGTGCCGAGTTAGCTCATCACGTGTATAGTTTACGTAGTGTAGATAAACCAGTTTGAAGTAATTTCCTGACTCTCTATCTCAAGGAGATAGACCACACAGCCGATCTCTGAAACATGAGAGCCATAGTGGTGACACCAATTTAACAAAGCATTGGTGCTATCAACAGATCAGACAACAGTGCGCAACTGGACCAAAATTTGGTTGTAATGAGAATCTGCAAATGCACCTAATAAAGAGGCCAAGAGAAAAGTGGTAGTGATGATAGAACCAGGCAAATAGTCACCACTCACACCAACCGTTTGAAAGTATCAAGGGCTTGCATGAAGGCTAACAGTGGAAATCGTGGCAAGCGAACCTCCTAAGGTATTGAGCAGCCTTTGACCCCTTTACTGAAGAACAGAAGCAGTGGGTTAGTTCATTCCTCTACACCATAGGACCTATTACCATTGATCCCACAAACCAGGGAACCTGTCAAATTGCTTCTTAGTGAAAGATACAAGTTAACTAGTTTTTGCAAGAATGGGGCATTGCAATGTAACTTCTTGCTCAATTGACCTCTTCACTCTGTTAGCCAAGTTGAACCAAGAAAAGAAAATCAACCGCTCATCCATCATCACACCGAGACAAAGAAAATTACAGCACATTACAGGTTCATCAGCCCTCTAAGCCTGCAGGAACTATGCTGCATGCCTGAACTAAAACCCCCTGCCTTTCCAAAGACCATATCCCATCCTATTCATGTTTTTGTCATTGAGACGTTGGAAATGCCCCCTGATCATTTAGGATCAAGGGGCTAATCATGCCCATTCAAAACATTGGTCAAAAGGACAGGGGACCCTATAGCAGCCATCTTGAAGTGCTTACATTATGCCACAAAGAAGCAGCACAGACACCCAGATTGCCCAGCAGGAGTGCAGAGTGTTTCTGATGTGGGAGGGAGGGACATTTTCAAATGGTTTTGTACATTTAAGAGCTCCACTGAGGGAAGAAAGCAACAAATTACAGCACACAGGTTATTCATAAAACTGACTATAAACAAGCAAATGTAATCACAGATTTGCTGGGAAAAGGAAAGGGCTCTCATCAAGACTTCTGGTCCATTACTTTGGGAAGAAATTACTTTTAAACTTGATAGTAAAGCTGGCATTTCCATACAGGTTGATCATTTAGCATGGCTCAAAATAATTCCTGTTGGAATGAAGCAGCAAGTGAAAGGTCAAATCACAGTCACTTTTAGTCACAAGGGGTGACAGGTCACAGAGACCGTATATATCTTGGACAGTCAAAACATCTCTTCATTTAGTAGGAATGTCTCCATACTGAGCATTATAGAAAATTCTGCCAAGAGTTCCCACAGCCCTTCCAGTGGCTTGGTAAGTGCAAATATGAATACCACATGACACTGCTTACAGATGCTATACCAGCGTGCCTACTAGCAAGGTACCGAATCCATTTTTCAGAACTTGTCCCAATACTGCACAGAGAAGTCATGTCACCTTTCACAGAGCTGGCTGGCAGTGTTCAGGGCTTGTAACTGTCCCCAAACTCAATGGTCAGCTTTGCCTTGTGTTGACCTCAAGCCATTAAGCAAAGCAGTTCAGAGGGAGATTCACCCTGTGATTTCTCGGAATGGTTAATCAGGTTTGGAAAATTTATTCTAAATTTTGCCACTGTTACAGAACAGATGTGATGCTTTGATGAAAGGGTCAGCAGTGGCTCTGGAGCACTGAACAAACTGGATAAGGAAAGGCTAGTTTCTTCAGATGCATTCACATACTACAACCCAACACTACCCACAATGGTGGGTGCTGATGCACCCTCAACAGGCTTTAAGCTATAAGTATTTTAATTGAAAACAAATGTCAACTCAAAGCCTGATTACTTGGTTCTGTTTAGGTCAATGCTCTGGAGACAATGTTATGCAATCATTGAAAAGGTAAAATGGCTGTAGAGACCACCTGACCGGCTTGCCTTTCCACATTGAGAGCACCCATAAGCCATGAATTAATCTTTTGAATTCCACTGAGACTGTCAAAATGCTCCTGCACATTCAGAAGTTCAGGCTTTGATTCATATGGTACCAGTACCAGTATGTGCCAGGAAAGTCACAGGCCGTGCCTGATTGCCCTATGTCGAGCTATTACCCAGGGCTTCATATTTGGTTACGAGGTAGAAACACAGTCATTTACTATAATGAATTCCTTGCCATTCTCTGCCAGACAGCTGCAAAACATCTGATGAGCACAGCAAGATGTGGAATGTGCCCAAGTCTGAGCACTCTGCCAGGAAGGTTGGTCCAAATACAATCTCACTGACCAACTCCAGCACAAGGCACCTAATAATAGTGGATAACCTCCTGGTCTTTGACCAGCACCTGGTCATTCCCAAGTCAATGTGGGAATAGATCCTCCATCAGTTCCTCAGAGGCCATCCAGAAATTGCAAAGGGCAGAGCACCTGCAATATTAACAGACATACACAGAGCCTCTCATACCATCGGACAGACATTGGCAAAAACTAGGAATCAACCTTTTCAATTTTCAGGGCAAAGCAAACCTCTTTGCTGTTGACTACTACCACAGGTGACTGGAAGTGGCCAGTCGCCACCTCACTTCAGCAGAGTCTTTGATCAGGGCACAGCAGGCCACATTTTTCACACTCAGGTTTACAGACAAAACAATCTCTGATAATGGGATACAATTCATTTAGGACCACTTCAAAAAAATTACCAATGACAAGGGATCACCAATTCCAGTTCTCTTGTCTGTCCATATGTCAATGGAGAGGCTAAAACAGCAGTGAGAAACATCAAGGCCTTAAATGATGAACAGCTCTTGACCGGAATTCAACCCATCTGAATTACAGAGCTACACTTCAGCTGATGGTTTCTCACCAGCAGGACTGCTCATTGGTGACCCAGGACACATGTCTCTCAGCTGCCAAGGAACCTCCATCCTGAGGTTATGCCAGCCAACCACAAGAAGACGAGGAACATGGAAACTGGCCTCCATAAGTGGCAGAGGCACCGGTACTACTCCAGAGGGTTTGAATTCAGATTTCAATTGTGGTCCTTCAAAGAATAGAGCGTCCATGGTCGTACCTGGTCCAAACATTGTCCAGAACTTTCAGATGAACCACAAAGCCTGGTTTCGTTGATACCCACACGAACACTGATCACCACACATTGTTTTAAGTTAATAATATTTGGGAGATGTGCTGTAATGAGTGATGTGGGCAGTGATGTAACTGTGACATCAGTATGCTGGGACTCTGTAGGGCAGATGGAATAGTCAGCATTTGGAGAGACGTGATTACTCAGCTCATCATCTATATAATGTGTTGGTGTAATTAAACCAGTTTGACATTACTACTGAGGCAGACTACAGTTTTGTGAGACAAGATCGGCCATGCTACCAGTATCAAAGTGAAATGTTGAGACAGTGGTGATTTGTGGGTTTGACCAGTAGGTCTCAGTGAAGAATTGGCCAGGGACGAACCATCATGGACCGATTCTTGTTTAAAGTAACCAAGTCCCCAGGATATCCACACAGTTGTGGGAGTCTGCTTTGGGCAGATCCCTGATGTAATTGGGTGCTGGGGCAGAAACATTTCTGTGTCTGTGTGTCCAGTATCCAAAACCTACTCTTCTGAGTGCTAGTGAACATACATTAGTATCAGTTGTGGAGCATGGGATTGTCAAGATAGATCATTGTTCTGCAGTTTAAATTGATGGAGACTATGAAAATTAGTCCATGCATGCATACCACATCATAGAATGGTGTCAGGTCCATGAATGCCACAACATTCTTTGGTTGGTGCTAGAAGCCTGCTTCTGTGCACTTTGTTGATGTTGTCATTTGATTGCAGCACTTGTGGCAATTCCAGGACTCGCTTTCTCCTTGGACAGTTTGGTTCGGTGATGAATGTTGGTCTGTGGAGCAGTGACCTCCACCAGTTTGTAGTATGTCAAATGTATCGGGTGGTGACTGAAAGCCTCACAAGCATTCTTGCCATGCTTCAAGAGGATGATAGATAGGATTTTATCAGGGGCTGGCACCTCAGGGAAGACTAAGGTCAAATATTTTGTTTTGCGTTGCTTTTGGAATTCTGAATATTTACCATCTGGCCCAGCAGGTTTTTCCCAGCAGCCATTCCAAGTTTGGTTACCAACAAAGCTGCATTTAATGCTGTTGTGGTGAATGAATTATATATACCTTGTTGATCTTTCTACAATTGAAGTGTTCCCACTCTACCTTCCAAGCTGCCATTTTAGATTCACATTGAAGAATGTGCAAAGTTGGAACTGGCAAGTAGAGGACTCTTTTATCTGAAGAATTCAGTAATTTTAAAACTTTCTCCTAGAAAAAAGGAATAAATATTGATCCTTATTTTAAAGAATATTTGTGGTGAGTCATTGTGGCTTTGCCACATGTATACTAGCTCTGTGCTCTGATGAATTCCAAAATAAAATATTGACGAAGATGTTTGGCGTGGTCAAACCACTCCACAAGTAAAGTGTATTCAAATGTGGTCACTGTAATCCTCACAGCAGTAAAATTGTTTTGTCACCTCACAAGATGTCAGAGGTTAACTGTAAAAACGGATAAATGTGGTTTACTGTCTTTAGTGAATGTTATTGTAATTAGTTTTCCAGAAAGAGATGTGTAGATTAGTTGATTGAGACTTGAACACAATAGTAACAATGAGTGAATGCCAGAGCTCCCTGCCTCTGCCAGGAGACAGATATTTGCAGTGCGGTGGTCATATCATAGTTTTGAAGATTTCACTAACACAGGAAAGAATGTGTCAGCACACTGTGGCAATCACATTTGACCTGGTATAGCGCACCATCTAATCAACACCGAGACAGTAGTTGCTCAAGTGATAAATCCAAGTCACACATTTTTCACAGAAACCTGTGGTCTTTCTGCCAAATATACTATATAGTTTTGTGGAAACAGTTAAGAGCTACTTCAGTCAATAGTATTTAACATCTGGAATCTTGAGCATCTGAACTATATTCTGAAGAATGGAACAAATAATTCAATAATTCAGGGTGATCCACTTGTCGAGTTTGTAATGCAGGCTAAGGGACATCTTTTTGTGATGCATGCTGAGGGAATATGTACTGGCGTGGTGCAAAAGGACTTGGGTCATCAACTAGCAATTAAGAAATTTAATTTTTGTATTAATCTTGTCAATTACTTAAACTCCTCTCTATTGTCCTGATTTTTCCTTCCACCCTGAATTTGTTGGTGTCCTGCTACAATAAACTTTACTAGGGTCACTATTTGGTGCATGGCCAATTGGCAATTATTCATGCTTATCTCTGAATTACAGAAAAGTAGCCATCTATCCAAACTTTACACTCAATTAGAGATTGTTAGAGTATGCTCAGGATGTGAATACTATGGCGTTCTTTGCCCCAGCCTGGAAGTGGAAATTTCTGTACAATTATGTTACTGAATTAGTAATTCAGAAGCAAGCTACAGTGGATGCTGAAAATCGGAAATAAGAAACAGAAAGTGCTGGAAATATTCAGCAGGTCTGGCAGCATCTGTGGAGAAAGAAACAAGAGTTAACTTTTCACGTCTCTCACTTCTCACCTGATACTATAATGCCACTTGCCTATATGCTGACATAAGGTTCTGGATCCTCTAGTCCACTCCAGGTGAGAGGAGCCACACTGCTGTTGCTCATGTCCTTGACTACTTCTAAATTTGCCTGATTGATTGAAGAAGTTTCCCTCTGCCACCTGCCTTTACGAGAGCTCACATGGCTAAACTGGTGTCGGAGAGAGTGTTTCAGATATATAGACAACTGGGGTGACTTCCGGGGCAGATGGGACCTGCACAAGAGGACGGGTTCCATCTAAACTAGAAGAGCACAACTATTCTGGCTGGGAGGTTTGCTAGGTTTATATGGGGGGATTTAAACCAGTTTGGCAGCAGGGGTAGAAACCAAAGCAAAAGCTAAAAGAGGTCATGAAAAAGCATTGGCCAGCAGGATTAAGGAAAATCCCAAGGTTTTTTATACATATATAAAGATCAAGAGGGTAGACAGGGAAAGGGTTGGCCCACTCAAGGACAAGGGAGGGAATCAATGCGTGGAGCCAGAGGAAATGGGGGAGGTATCAAATGAATACTTTGCATCAGTATTCAGCAAAGAGAAGGACTTGGTGGATGCTTAGTCTGGGAAAGAATGTGTAGATAGTTTTGAGTCATGTTGAGATCTAAAAGGAGGAGGTATTGGGGTTCTTGAGAAACATTAAGTTAGACAAATCCCCAGGGCTTGATGGGATATACCCCTGAAACTGAGAGAGACAGGGAGGAAATTGCTGGGGCCTTGAGAGAAATCTTTGTATCCTCACTGGCTACAGGGAAGGTCCCAGAGGATCGGAGAATGGCCAATGTTGTTCCTTTGTTTAAAAAGGGTAGCAAGAATAATCCAGGTAATTACAGGCTGGTGAGCCTTACGTCAGTGGTGGGGAAATTATTGGAGAGGATTCTTCTAGACAGGAATGACCAGATTATCATAAAACAAAGAGCAAAATCTAATGAAATCATAAAATCCAAAATGAAAACAGAAAATACTGTTTTTGTGCTGAAAGAGAGAGGAAGTTAATGTTTTAGAGCAAGGAACATTCTTCAGAACTCATCTCATTCACTTGATGCCTTGAGGGAAGGAAATCTATTGTCCTAGCTGGTCTGCGGAGGGTGTGGAGAGTCTGCAGAAGGATCTAGATAGGCTGGGCGAATGGGCCAGGAAATGGCAAATGGAATTTAATGTTGGCAAGTGTGAGGTGGTCCACTTTGGTAGGAAGAATGGTAGGAAGGACTATTACTTACGTGGCGAAAAACTGCAGCAGGCGACGGTGCAGAGGGACCTCGGGGTCCTTGTGCATGAGTCGCAAAAACCCAGCTTGCAGGTGCAGCATGTGGTCAGGAAGGCGAATGGGATGCTGGCCTTCATAGCGAGGGGGATCTTGCTGCAGCTGTATAGGGCATTGGTGAGGCCGCAGCTGGAGTACTGTGTGCAGTTTTGGGCGCCGCACCTGCGCAAAGATATTTTGGCCTTGGAGGGAGTGCAGAGGAGGTTTACTAGGCTGATACCGGAGTTGAGGGGGTTGAGCTATGGGGAGAGGCTGAATAAACTAGGCTTGTACTCGTTAGAGTTTAGAAGAATGAGGGGAGATCTCATTGAGACGTATAAGATGATGAATGGGATGGATAGGATAGAGGTGGAGAGACTCTTCCCACTCAAAAAAGACAGTAGGACTAGGGGGCACAGCCTCAAGATAAAGGGGGGGGGGGCGGTTTAGAACGGAGTTGAGGAGGAACTTCTTCACTCAAAGGGTGGTGAATCTCTGGAATTCTCTGCCCGTTGAGGTGGTGGAGGCTGCCTCGTTAAATATTTTTAAGACGCGGGTTGATGGGTTTTTGATAAGAGAGGGGATTAAGGGTTATGGGGAGAGGGCGGGAAAGTGGAACTGAGCCACGACAGATCAGCCATGATCTTATTGAATGGGGGGCAGGCTCGAAGGGCTAGATGGCCTACTCCTGCTCCTATTTCTTATGTTCTTATGTTCTTATGTCTGGTCTATGTGACTCTAGAGCAAGAGAAAAATGGTTTAACTGCCCTCTAAAGTGAACTAGTAATCCACTCAATTGTATTTATATTTATTAAACTGCTATGCATATGTATAATGAGAATAAGTACCAGACAAACCTCCGAGCATCAACCCAGATATTTCCAGTCCAATCAGCCCTATAAAGCCATCCTCATTAACATCTGGGGATTTGTGTCAAACTAGGAGAACTGTCCCACATATTCATTCAGTAATAACCTTGCATAGTTATACTTCCTTTCATTGAGTCCCTGCACTCACCCACTTCAGTCAAGAGTGTCCCTGAGTACTCAACATTGATCCAGACCTCAATCCCACAGGTCAAACATGCTGAAGGAAGCCTTCTGCTTATTACCATCTACCACACTCCCTCAGCTGATGAATTAATACTCCTGCATGCTGAACTTGGAAGACACAATGAGGATAGCAAGGGCACAAACTGTAATCTGGCTAGAGAACTTCAAGGGTTCAACAGCACCACCACTGATTGAGGTGGCCAAGTCCTGAAAGACATAACTGCCAGACTAAGTGTCAGATGGTGGACGGATCAATTTAAGAGAAAATCTATTTTGCTGCCTCCTTGCCCACCCCACATGGCTAAATGCATCTATGATAGGAGACTGGTGACAACAATCGAATGAGTGTGGCATTAAGGAGTTCTAGTAAAATTGAAGTTAATGGGAATCGGAGGGGAGGGGGTAGGGGAAGCACTCAATTGACTGCGGTCGTTCCTTGCAAATTGGTTGTATTTATTGGAGGCCTCTAACCCCAGGCTCAGAACATCACTGCAGGATTTCCTCAGGGCTGACTTAGAAGACAGGAAGCTTCTAAATGTTGATGTTCAGAGAGATTTTGTTGTACTCATGTAAGAAACATGACATTAGATGTGATCACAATTGGACAAAACTTGCTGAATAATCCCAAGTGTACTATGTATTGTATTAACAGCTAATTCAAGAATATCAGTCAAGCTCACAATGTGGCTCACTTGCACTTGCTGGAAGCTACATTTATTCATACACAGGGACCTGTCCTCTGAAGCCAAAAAGAACATGTCTAAGCATTGTACCTTTTATGAATTAAACAAAAGTAAGGGAACAGTAGTAGTTCCCTGGTGCATTCTCCCATGGCAATGCCTCAACCAGTGAGAGTCAGCTTGCTGACCAATCAGCATGTTTTTCTCATGTAATGTAAAGTGGTTGCTCCTTTTGAAATTTGTTATTCTTATGTCTGCCCTGATGAGTACAAAATGAAAAGTTTTTAAAAAGTGTCTCTCTTTTTCAGCAAGCAAAAAGTTTTTGAGAAAGGACCCCTATAAAACCAAAATGTGGCCTCTGAAGATCAAAATATAACCCTAGAGAAAACCTACGGAGGAACACTCAGTAGGTGGGGGAAGTAGGAGTTACTTTAATCCCTGGCCTACATCCGATGAATGGATAAATAAACTGTAAAAATCACATTGCAGCATTAAGTCGCATGCAGTGGCTACCTTTGAGTCTCTTGACCTAGCAACCATTTTTCATTAGTGAAACTGAGCAGAGCATAATCTGAAATGGAAACTTCCTGACTAGTTTGTTTCAATGTGCTCTATGGTATATTTGGGATCTGCACCACTGATGTATTTTCAGGCTTGATTAAACTGACTCTGCAAATACCTTTAATTTGTCAAGACAGTTTGTAATGTAATAACATCTCAAATCCCAGTTATTTAAAATAGTGTCATTTAATCTATCTGTTTCTGATGCTAACTGATATCATCTCCTGTGTATCATGTGCAAAGCACCTGACTGTTGCTGTTAGTTACACGGCCATAATCTCTCTGTGACAACAGAAGATCACTAAATTCTTCTTTGAAAGATTTGGATGTCAGCATTGCATTAAGAACTGGAGGTGTCTTCTTTAGTGATTTTTCCCCCAAATTCCCTTGTCATCTGTAACAGCAAAACCGTTTATCAGTTATAACTATAATTTTGTAGTTTGGGAGATGATGACAGGAGTAAATATATAGCTACTTTAGTCAATGCAGCCATTAAAATGTTTCAGTGGAACAAATTATTGCAAAAAATTATGGGCTAATTTACATTTCTTAAATGAAACTGGATGGATTACTGTTAAGTTGTTAAGTACACACTAATTTAAAGATTTGATGGATTCATAAAGAAGAGAGATTATGGCTGGGCCAAATATCAAGATGGCCTAAATATTGGACTTATCACACTCAATGCATTGGAAGATCTGAAGAGAACAAGTATAAATGAAATTATTTCTGCTACACAAGAGGTGGTTGTACCTGACTCCCTTGGATGTCATGTCCAATTTCTCATAACATTAGGCTAACATTGTGGCACCACACAGGAAGATGCTGTGGTCATTGTGGCAATAGTATGTGTCAGTTCATGGACTTGGCACACAAATTTCAGTAAAACTCAACAGAGAAACTTTGGGAAGCTGGCCAAAACAGATCTTTGGTATTTAATACAAGGAAAAGACCAATTGAGTTCTGATGAAAAGTCACAGATCTAAAATGTTGGGAGCGATTCTCCCAAAGAAATTCTAAGTGCCGAGTACACTAGCATGAATCACGTTGAAAAGCTGGGGGCAGGATCTATTCCTGCCTGGGGAGGCCAGCAGCAGAGCGCTGAGCTGGCAGAACATGGCTAAATATATTCTTCTGGGATGTGCAAAATAATTTATTAACACTGAAATTCCACACTTCGAACTTGATGTCATTTTGATTTTGTGCTCAACGTTTAACAGTTCGTTATCTTTAATGTTTATGTAGATCTTCTGTTAAAGGTTTTGAGATGACTGAACCAAGTGGCAGCCCAACCTTAGGAGTGGCACAAATTAGCATCAGAAATTTGCACAAAATGATGTGTTGATGTACAAGTGGCATAAATAATTGATGCACAGATTTCTTCGGAATGGAGTACTCCACTTTTATATTGTGGTTCCGCTGAAACTTTCTGGCAAACTTCGGGCTGTTATTTTCCCACTTGTTCAATGAGGACTGCTGTACTGTATGTCAGTATCCAAATAACTACATCTCCTTACACAAGCTCTTCAAAGTAGCTTCCAGTAACATCCTGCAGCTCTGCCTTAATGTTCTTTGCTTATGACTCACTCCAATCCTGTAAAATGCCTCTGTACTGATCCAAGGATGAAATATAGAGAGGCTGTAGTGTGTACTTTTTTTTCCCTTTTCTCTAACTTGCATACTTGTTTACGCTTTGGTTGACAAAAAAATTCCACAAAAATGTTCCCTCTCCGAAATGAAATCCTTAAAACCAGTGTGGACAGTGGCTTTAAATATTTACTGTGGTGATGGAGGAAAGCTGACTGCTTGGTATGTTCAACTGAAAGATCTCACCCAAGCCTTCAAGTAATCACTCTGCTCTTTTTCCTTTGGGCAGCCCAGGTTGAATCAAAGTGCAGCTCGGTCTCATTCATTTTGACACAAGATTATTTTTCCTAGGCAAAGACTGTATGGGAATTGCCCAAGAAATTTAAACTTCTTTTGGGCAATTACCATGCATTTGGAACCATCTAATGCTCTGATTTAAATTGGAGATTTCAGTGGTTTTGACTTTCCTGGTAGAATAGTTACCCAGCATAAGCTGGAAGGATTAAACCTACTTCTAACTCCTGGGTGACTATGGTGTTGATCCCCTGCCCCAACCACCTAACGCCCTAACTATCACCTCTCTGACTCACCCCTGACTACCCTCCAATTGCCCAGCTAACCCTCACCCCACAATTAACCCTCCTACCCACTTAGCTTATACATTTACCTTCATCCTGTCAGTCCATAAAGTGCCATAGTGACATTTAAACACAGGGTCCATTAAACCTACCACTTTATCCCAGCTCGTGCCATAAAAAGTCGTGAGCTTTACTTCCCCTGACACTGCTGCCATATACGGGAAGGATTCTGGAACAAGATGTGTGACGTGATTCTCATCAGGCCCAGGTCAGAAGCCTGGTTAAGAAATGTGCAACTCCCAGCCTGAGTAAGTAAAAAAGGAGTGAAGTGGTAACCTTACTGTGATTACCACACCTTGGAAGACCTGAGCCAATTTCTTTGGATGAAGCTTCCCTCCTCTCCCTTTAATTGCCTTCCCTCTGAACTGTAAAAGTTGAGCTGCTCGAACCTTTACTCATATTTCATTTCTTTTTACACTTGAGGAAGAGCCTTGTTGCTGTTCTCTGTAGACACATCCTTTGTCATGTGGTGACCAAACCTGTAAACAGTACTCCATAGCTGATCCAACCAATATCTTGCAAAGTCTCAGCATAGCCTCAGTTATCTTTGTCCTCTGCTGAATTGGTCATAGATCGCAGCATTCTATTTGCTTTACGACGAGTGGCAATGCTAGAAATTGATCATTGGGAAAGATTACTTGTTATAATAACTGATATTTTCACTGCCTCGGAGAAACTTTATCCAATATTATGCTACTTGGGAAACTGAATCATGCTACCTAATGATTGGAAGTTGTAAGAATTCCTAGTGATGTTGAAACTGAGTTCTTCCTCTCCCTCTTAAGGATTGTATACTAAAAACATGGACAATAAATAGAGCTTCATAGTTCCCCATGTTTGGAGTTCATGACTTTGGATAGTCACCAAGAAAGAAAGCCAAGTAGAGGACAGTATCTTAACAACAAAAGAGAGAAAACAAATTCAGTGAACATACCCGATCTACTGTCAACTCTTCGTGTGCATTGGCAAAAGGCTTGGAGCAAACCTATTGTTTTTTAAGTTTAACATTTATTTATTAGTGTCATAAATAGGCTTACGTTAACACTGCAATGAGGCTACTGTGAAAATGCCTTAGTCGCCACATTCCAAAATCTATTTGGGTACACAGAGAGAATTTAGCATGGCCAGTACACCTATCCAGCACGTTTTTCAGACTGTGGGAGGAAACCAGAGCACCTGAAGGAATCCCATGCTGACACAGGAAGAATGTGCAGACAGTGACCCAAGCCGGAAATCAAATCTGGGTCCCTGGCACTGAGAGGCAGCATTGCTAACCACTGTGTGCTATCATGCCACCCATATTTCAGCAGAAGTGTGGCACAATAAGATTCAAAAGATTGCGCTTGTGGTCAGGAAATAGCCATGGTTTACCAAGAGCTGTGGAAGGGAACTGAACATAGATAGTTTGAGCTCTCTCTGGCAAAAAAGCTGGAATAGATACCATGGGTTGAATTTTCCTTTACTGTGCTGTATACTCCAAGGATCCCCTACATGACAGGCATGATATGATACAGCATTTTAAAAGGAAATTATAACCGTTCATGTGGACTCTCAATCCCCTGAAATATGCAAACATACACCTGGAGTTTGAAAGCATTGTATGAAACCTTCTAAATTCAGGCACTTACACAAAGAACATCATGGGGTCTAGTTCATTCATAGTTTCACATAAGCTTTTGCTTTGTGAATGATCTTATTTACTCTTTGGTTAACAGAATTGGAATAATACAAATGGAAGTAGCTTTTTCACGTGCTGTTATGGCTTTTTACCTTGACTCTCACAGCTGACCAGATTGAAGAATAGGAGTTATTCAGAGGCATGTCTCAGAGGAAGCAAGTTGCTGTGATTTAAGCGATTAAGATGTACCTAAGGCGCAGAACCATCCCAGATGTACAGTGGAGTTTCTGCATCAAAGCAAATATTTTGGTGTGCCTTCAGAAATATTCCGAATTGCACAATTTTTATCTTTTTGGTGTTTTGTTTCATAAACATTGATTTAAAGGGAAACAATCCATAAATAATGTAGAGGAATAATCAACTTTTTTTTGCTGTGAACTACAAGAGTCTGTTAACTTTTCTTTTTAACCAATATTTAATTTAGTATTTTTCACATTAAGTTACCACAGGAGATATTTAGCATCCTGCAATACCCTTCTGTCTCAAAAATAAGGCTGGTTGAATTAATGACTTTCACTCTGGCACAATGGAAAATGCTGGTCACAGGCGTGCAGAAGGCAGATTGATTTAGAATTCTGTCATTGAACCAAACTGTTCTGCTGATCTGTCCTAGTCTCTCACTATTCCTATTAATTGGAAGACAGATACAAATTTCAGTTCTATGATAATGAGGGGGGAATGTCATAGGGATTTATAAAATTCTAGCAGGACTAACAGGGTAGATGCAGGGAAGATGTTGCCGATGGTTGGGGAGTCCAAAACCATGGGTCACAGTCTGAGGATTCAGGGTAGACCATTTAGGATGGAGGTGAGGAGACATTTCTTCACCCAAAGAGTGGTGAGCCTGTGGAATTCATTACCACAGGAAGTTGTTGATTCCAAAACATTGAATGTATTCAAGAGGTGGCTAGATATAGCATCTGGGGCAAATGGGATCAAATGTTATGGGGAGAAAGCAAAATTAGGCAATCGAGTTGGACGATCAGTCATGATCGTGATGAATGGTGGAGCAGGCTCGAAGGGCCAAATGGCGTCCTCCTTCTCCTATCTTCTATATTTCTATAATATTCTTCTCCTCAGAGATTTGGACAACCTACAAAACACTGGAGAAATACCATTGGTAGTGCCTAGGCAAGACCCACCAAATCCAGTGAACATTGTCCAACAGCAGCATCCTCTCCCAAGCTAACTTGCTCAGCATCGAGGCACTCACTATCACTCAGACACAGTTCCACTAAGTGGGACATGTAGTTTAGATGCCTAACACAAGGCTCCTAAAGCAACTGCTCTATTTGGAACTCACTCATGACACAAGAATCCCAGGAGGCCAGTGGAGACGCTTTAAAGATGAGCTTAAAGTATCTCTGAAGAGGTTAAAAATCCCTGCTGGCTCATATGAGTCCTAGCTAATGACTGACCAAATGGACAATGCCCATATGGGAAGGCACCAACTGCATCAAGGTTTTGCTGTGAAGGTACAGAGGTGAAGTTGAGATGTTGGAGAGGGTGCACAAACCTCCAAACAATCTATCCACCCAACCCTTCAAGCTCCACCTGTCCCATATTTAGTAGAGTCTGTAGATCACACATTGGACCTATAAATCATCTCAGAACCCATTGAGCCAAAGTGGAAGCAAGTTACCTTTGATCCTGAAGGACTGTCTAAGAATAACATTATAGAGATGCTCATTGCAGGAAGTGTTTTTCTGTTAAATTTTATAACAAATACACTCAAGGATATAAGTGAATAAGTTTCAGTCTGGAACCCAGTACAGGCTGCACCCAGCCTAAATTAACAAAGAAATCTGTGATTATGATGTAACTGATGCCCACTGTCATTTGTACCTGTATCTTAATAATGAAACTATCATTATCACGAAAGAAGTAGTGTTGGGCAAGTTAATGGGGTTAAAGTCTCCTGGTCCTGATGGAATGGATCCTTCGTACTAAAAGATGGCGGGAGAAATAGCAAATGCACTTTTGGTAATTTACCAAAATTCGCTGGACTCTGGGGTGGTTCCTGTAGATTGGAAAACAGCAAATGTGACGCCACAGTTTAAAAAAGGAAGTAGACAAAAGCCAGGTAACTATAGGCCCGTTAGCTTAACTTCTGTAGTGGGAAGAATGCTTGAATCTATCATCAAGGAAGAAATAGCAAGATATCTGGATATAAATTGTCCCATTGGTAAGACGCAGCATGGGTTCATAAAGGCAGGTCATGTTTGACTAATTTGGTGAAATTCTTTGAGAGCATTACATGTGCAGTGGACAATGGGGAACCTGTGGATGTGGTGTATCTGGATTTCCAGAAGGCATTCGACAAGGTGCTGCGCCAAAGACTGCTACATAAGATAAAGGTGCAAGTGTTACAGGTAATGTATTAGCACAGATAGAGGATTGGTTTACTAACAGAAAGCAAAGAGTGGGCGTAAATGGGTGTTTCTCTGGTTGGCGATCAATGACTAGTGTTGTGCCTCAGGGATCAGTGTTGGGACTGCAATTGTTTACGATTTACATAGATGATTTGGAGTTGGGGACCAAGTGTAGTGTGTCAAAATTCACAGATGACACTAAGATGGGGGGAAGACCAAAGTGTGCAGAGGACGCTGAAAGTCTGCAAAGGGTTTTTTGATAGTCCAAATGAGTGGGTGAGGATCCGGCAAATGGAGTACAATGTTGGTAAATGTGAGGTCATCCATTTTGGTAAGAATAACAGCAAAATGGACTATTATTTAAATGGTAAAAAATTGCAGCATGCTGCTTGTAGGGGGATCTAGGTATCCTTGTGCATGAATCACAAAAATTTGGTTTGCAGGTGCAGCAGGTAATTAGGAAGGCAAATGAAATTTTGTCCCTCATTGCTAGAGGGATGGAGTTTAAAACAGCAAGGTTATGTTGCAGCTGCATAAGGTACTGGTGAGGCCACACCTGGAGTACTGTGTACAGTTTTGGTCTCCTTACTTGAGAAAGGATATAGTGGCACTGGAGGGGGTGCAGAGGAGATTCACTAGGTTGATTCCAGAGTTGAGAGGGTTGGCTTATGAGGAAAGACTGAGTAGACTGGGGCTGTACTCATTGGAATTCAGAAGAATGAGGGGAAATCTTATAGAAACATATAAGATTATGAAGGGAATAGATAAGATTGAAGCAGGGAAGTTGTTTCCACTGGCAGGTGAAACTAGAATTAGTGGGCATGGCCTCAAAATGAGGGGAAGTAAATTTAGGACTGAGCTGAGGAGGAATTTCTTCACACAAAGGGTTGTGAATCTGTGGAATTCCCTGCCCAGCAAAGCAGTTGAGGCTACCTCATTGAATGTTTTTAAGGCAAGGATAGATACATTTTTGAACAATAAAGGAATTAAGGGTTATGGTGAGCGGGGGAGGGGTAAGTGGGGCTGAGTCCATGAAAAGATCAGCCAGGATCTTACTGAATGGCGGAGCAGGCTTGAGATGCCAAATGGCCTACTCCTGCTCCTAGCTCTTATGTTCTTATACTCTTACTACTTTTGCATCTCAGCTGTGCCAAGTCTCTGACTAGGAATATGAGCATGTAACCTGTTTCTTGCTCAATGCTCCATCTTGGAACTGGCAATGTTCAGTCCTGGCCACTTTTGAAAATTGGGCAGTGCTGTGGAATTTTGCTCTCTTTAGCACTGTATATTGACTCAGAGAGACAACAATGTCCAATAACAGAGGAAACATTTCTGTGACTGCTATGTTAATTTAGATGATTCAGATGCTTAAAGGCATTTTGTAAGTACAAGTTGTTGATTAGGCACAGCATGATTAAGGAACTGCACTTCATGCATGGACTGATATGCTGTTCTATAGGTGATTATGCTCACTTTTTAACCATTTAAAATCTATATCCTCTTCCAATAAAAGCTCTAAAAATGCCACACCCACCCCAATAAGAATGTCAAAAATGGGAATATTGATAGGTATTTAGTAGTTGGATTATCTAACTATATGTAGGGTCACAGGATCATGTTCAGTCAGCTATGAATATGCACATCTACATCTCTGAAATATTTAATTTTCACTTTAAGAATACACTGGTCTCTGCCTCAACCACCACTTATGATAAATGTATTTCATATCCAACAACCTTCTACATTAAGGAATTGCTTCAAACCCCTGCCCTCATTCCTTTGATGATCAGTTTAAATGAGTGACTTCCGTTGCTGATTCCTAAATGGAAGAAATAGCCTCTCTCCATTACCTTTCTTAATTTTGAAAGCCTATTAAACCGTTTGGTCTTTGCTACTCGAGTGGAAATAGTTCCTTATCTCGAGTTTCATTTCACAACTGTAGTTTTATACGTGTGACATCATGCTCATGAAGTATATGCTATGAGCTCTGAATTTATCACGTTGATTTTCTTTCGCTAGCCAAACCCACAGAAGGTCTGAACTGTGATCAAATCAATACTTAGTACAAAGTTATTGCTGCATCTTATTTTTGTATTCTATGTTCATTCATAACCCCAAAATGCTGTTGTATATATATATATGTGGTTTTACCTGCATTTTAAATAATTATGCAATAAACTCTTTAGTCTTGGTGTTTATCCACATATTATAGCACGTCCCCACATTGACTCTGTTTACATGTGTTGAATGGAGAAAAACTTTGAATCCTTTTTGATGTTTTAAAGGCAATTTCACTGTTCATGAGTTTGACAATAAAGACAATTAAGTCCAGTGTTCCAGCCTTCTTTCCAGTCGTATTTCTATGTTTACGTAGTAACAGCAAGTTTGAAAAATATTTGATAACTCATCAGTAAATTTTTTATGACAGTTATTTGATGATTGTGCTTGATAAGAATATTGGAGGTGCTTCCTTTGGTTGTATAGTTTTCTCCACTTGGAGATCAAAGGCTGTCACTTCACCATTGCAGGTTGTAGGAGTTTAAGACCACTTTAATCGTCCCGAATATATTTTTTAAAGCTAAATTATTCAGTGCAGTAAATTCTGCAATCGGATAAGTTTATTATCTCAGGTTTATCATCTTAGTTGTAGCTTCAAGAGTACTCATAATTTTGGCAAACTACACGGGCAATAAGGATACTTTTTGTAATGTTGTTTCCAAGCCTCATTTTTGAACTACTGGATAAGTGTTTAGGAGTCTTAAACCAAATTGCTAATTTAACCAATTGGCAATTTAGTTTAGTTTTATCCAATTACTTGTGGAGCATTAATCTAGTTAAAACTTCCTCTTTCTGATGTTCAGTGGCACATTCACACTAGCTGAAGAAATTGTAGTGTTAGCCACAATCTCACTTTGAATAAAAAGGAACCACATTTTCACCAAGCACCGATAATGCTGTAAAACTGATGTGAATTCTCCAACATGTTTTCAAAGTGTTGCATGATGTTTTTAACAGCCCACAGGGATGTTTTATAATGAAACAATACAATAAGATGGCCTGTTTTATTTATTATGCCTTTATATAGCATACCAATCTACATTTGCCCATTTTAAATACATGCCTGGTTTGAGCTCTCAAAGTATTACACTGATGGCAAAAGTGAAAAGTGAAACTTAACCCTCTTGCATCAAGGCCACAACTAGTCAGATTCAAAGAATGGTTCATTGCTTATAATCGACTCAGTATTCTTTTGTGTCTTGTGAACACAAAATAGTATCTTCAAAATAAATTGCATACCAAAAACTAGCTGAAGTATTTAAATTCACCATAAAGTTTAAAATAAGTTTCCTAATGCCTTTGTAACAATGTAATAACCGCCAGTCAACCTCAGACTACGGTGAAGGCCCAAGGTGCACGATCAGCAGCATCCAGCGCTCCTGGTAGCGCAGCCTGCCTCTGATTGGCTGAAAGCCCCTGGCAAAACTCAAAACAAATGTGACATGATAACATTATTGACGTCAACCTGATGACTGAGAGTAGGAGAGTAGACTAAGAGTAGGGTGGGAGTTACCTAGACTGGATTTGTCCTGATTTTTGTGACATATGTGGGCAATTTTCCACTTTATCAGGTAGACGTCAGAGTTGTAGCTGTACTTCAACAGTTTGGTTTGAGCCACATTTAGCTCTGGAGCACAAATGTTCAGCATTGCTACCAGCACATTGGTGGGATCCATTGCTTTTATTGGTGTGTACTATGCTCAGCCATTGCTCTTTCATATGGAGTGCATTGAATTAGCTGAAGACTGGCACCTGTGATGGCGAGGATCTCAAGAGGAGATCCTTTCCCTCTCCCTCCATCCTTTTCTCATATGTTTCATCATTGTACTCAATTGGATGGCCAACAAACAATTTGTTTACTTCAAATGTAGCAATTTATCATAAATAAAATGAACGGTTTAAAATACTTAACAAAATTATGTTTTCAAATGTATTCTTAATGGGAGTACAGAAATTACTGTTTTACTCATCAGAACTTAAAGCGTTCTAAGAACTGGTGATCTCTTCAATGTGCAGAACATTGTGTAATTTAGCTAAAATGCCCATTTCTGGCAGTAGTTTATTTGCCTACTGATGAACTATTATTTAAAATCTATTGGCATGATTCCAGTAATTGATTTACTACTTGAAATCCTTGAATGAAACTGCACTTTCACTACTTTTGTACAATTGTGCGCCATGCATGTCTTTCATGTCTCAAAATGGTGAGAATCTAGAACTTGAGATGCTTTAGGGATGAGTTAAGGTGAATACAGATATCTCTCTCTAAATGAATTCTCAGTGTTTTTCATTTTGGCACAGTTTGCAAATAATGGAACATATCCAAATAGTGCTGCCTCCATTTTGTTTGGATCTCAGTCTGAATGTTTTAAACACCATACCACTGCTTCACTCGTTCCTTCTCCTGACCTTCTCATTCCCTGCCTCCTCTCACCCTCGCATTCTCTTCCACTCACTGCCTCTCATTCCCCCTTTCCAAAACCCACTTTGCTGCTTCCCTCACTGCCTCTCTCACTGCCTCAATTATGCTCCAGAATCCTTGCTGAGCAAGAGGAAGGGCAGGACAAAAATAAGGACAAAGATGAATTTTGAACCGTAGGTTCAATTGAGCTAATAGATTTTGTATTAAAATTAGGTCAGGTACGTCACCCACTCTTATTATGTGCTTTCTTAATGGGAAGTTTAGAACAGAGTTGAGGAGGAACTTCTTCACTCAAAGGGTGGTGAATCTCTGGAATTCCCTGCCCGTTGAAGTGGTGGAGGCTGCCTCGCTCAATATTTTTAAGACGTGGGTTGATGGGTTTTTGATAGGCAAGGGGATTAAGGGTTATGGGGAGAGGGCGGAAATGTGGAACTGAGCCACGACAGATCAGCCATGATCTTATTGAATGGCGGGGCAGGCTCGAGGGGCTAGATGGCCTACTCCTGCTCCTATTTCTTATGTTCTTATGAAGTGATATTGCTCAGAACACCACTTTTTGGGAACAATGCTAAACAAGGGATAACTTTCATATAAATATAAAAGCAAAACACTGAAATGCTGGAATCTGAAACGAAAACAGAAAGTGCTGGAACATCTCAGCAAGTCTGACAGCAACTGTGGAGAGAAAATAGAGCCAATGTTTCAAGTCTGGATAGCCCTTTGTCAGAAGTTTGTCAGCTCTGATGGAGGATCATCCAGACAACTTTAGTGTATCTGCATTTAAGATGAAACTGGCCAAGCATATGAGGGAGAAGGGTCATGCATGCTGATAGTTATACAAGAAAGGATGGCAAGAGGTTTGAGTGGAATGCGAATGTTGACATGGATAGATGGGCTGAATAGCCTGCTTGTGAAGAAAGAAATTAATAATTGCCATTTTTAATCAATGCAACGTTTTACCTCCAGAATGTGACCTTTGAACCATTTTAGTTAATTTTCCATTTGTGGATTTATAAGTTCAGAAGCCAAATGAAATATTGTACATTCATTACCCATCATAAGTGACTATGCTAACAACAAGTAACTTCCAAAAATGCTTGAAGAATAAAGCACTTCTTTAACTAAAGCAAAGTAATTTGTGCAGGCAATTTATTTTAATAAAAGGGTATCTGCTTAGTTCTAAAGAGTTTACTAGTAAGCATTCTTCACAATTGTTAAAAATATTTTATGACACACATACTGTTTTGGGTGTGTTGACAGCTGACCCTGATCTGGAAGGTAACGTTTCATTCCAAGCAGTGCCATCTGTTCCAGTTTCCACCCCAAATGTGAAACCTTCCTGCCAACCAAGCAACAGCTTATCTCCATTCATATTTATCAATGCATTATTTTGGCTTTTCTTTTTCTGGCACAGTGCTGCTAAACCTCAGCTGTTCTTCTATCCTTGCACAACAACTTGTATTTATATGGTGCTTTTACTGTAGGCAAATGTCCCAAAGAGCTTCACAGGACCTGATCAAACAGAATTTGATACCAAGCCATATGAGATTTTCGGACAGATGAGGGGATTACAGGTTTGTTTACAGAGCATCTTAAAGGAGTTAGAAAGGTGGACAGCCAAAGGAATTCCAAATCTTGGACCCAAAAAGCTGAAATCACAACCACTCCAATAAAGCAATAGAAATAGGGGATGTGCAAGAAACCTGTGTTACTGGGAGTACCTTGGAGCATCGTGGGGCTGGAAAAGTTTACACCAATAGGCAACAAAGAGTTCATGACAAGATTTGAAAGTGATGATAAGATTTTGGAAATAGTGTGTTGCCAGAGAGGGAACCAATGTAAGTCAGCAAGGACATGGATGATGGATAAACATGACTCGATACCAGTTTGGATAGAGGCAGCTGATAATTGAACAAGATCAAGTTTGTGGAGGGTGCAGGTGGAAGGTTGGAATAGTTCTGGAGGAAACAAAGGCATGGATTAGAATTTGAGCAACAGATAAACTGAGTTAGGGTTAGAATGGTGTGATGTTATGCTGGAAGAAGTAGGTGGTCTTGGTGATGGAGAGGAAATGGGAATCGAAAAGTCCACTCAGGGTCACATAGGAGGTCAAGATTGTGAAAAAGCTGCTTTAGCCTCAGACAGTGGTAGTGAAGGAGAGATATGTGGTGAGGGATTGGAATGCCCTGCCTGCTGCAGTTGTAAATGCGCCTAGTTTGGGGGCGTTTAAGAGATCCGTGGATAGGTTTATGGACGAGAAGGGATTGGTTTAGGTTAGTGGGTCATTGTTTTGTAACTGGTCGGCGCAACATCGTGGGCCGAAGGGCCTGTTCTGCGCTGTAATGTTCTATGTTCTATGTTCTATGTGCTGGAATTCTACAGCCCTGCCCGCCACAGAATCGGAGCAAGTGAGGGGCAGACAGTGGAAATGTCCATTGACCTCAAGTGGGAATTTCCAGTCTCACTCAAGTGAGGCTGTAAAATCCTGCCCATGGAGTTAGTGATTAGGAAACAGAGTTTTTGGCAGGGAGCAAGACGATGGATTCTGATATTTCTGTTCATACTTTACTGGATGTCCAATAAGCAGTGTGATAGATCATAGCACCTAGCTCTAACTTAGCACCATCTCTCATGACGATTCTATTGTCTATCAGCATACATGTGAAACAGGATGTATTTTCAGATGACAATGCCGAGCAGTTGCATACTGATGACAGATAGGAGCAGGACAAGAATAGGAGAAACTCGGTAGTATCAAGATGGGAGGAGAAGTTATTGCAGGTGGACAATGGAACAAGGTAAGATATGGGGTGGAGTTTTCCCAAAAAAACCAAGGCTGAAATTCTCCAGCCATTCACACCCTGCCAGCACAGATAGAGAATTTGGCACTCTGCCAAATCTCCATTCACGACAGTAGGATGGGATAATCCCGGCTACGAGCAAGGTCGGACAATCTATGTCATAACGATGAGAATAATGGAGTGACCTATGCTGGTCTCCACACTGCAATCCTTCCCCACTCAGTCACGTTTTTGGACAGTTGGAGTTTTATGCTGGTTCTGGGGAGGTGGGCGGGCAATGGTAGAGCCTAAACACGCCATTGAGCGCTATTTTGCAAAGGCACCCAGATTTCACAGTGTAATGTGGGGCCACCACTTCATCAGCAGCATGTTTCCCCCATCCCTTCCCAGATGCAGGTCACTGGTATCGGGGCCCCACTCAGGTCCTACCCCCTTGTCACTGCTCTAGCCCACTGGGAGTGTCCAACTGACACTGCCTGGGCCCTGCCAATGTGCCAGGTGGGCACTATCTGGGCATTGCCCTGTCATGCCCCCAACATCCAGGTGCTTCAATGGCCTCTGAGGCCCCCGGGCGTGACCTAGTGAAGACCAGTGGTGATCTTGCCGTGATCGCGCAGCACCCAAAGGCTAGAGACTTCCGTGTGCTGCGATTTGAACAGGCTATGCATATTTAAATAGTACTTTAAAATGTAATGTAGGTTCAATGCTGGATTTTAAAAGGAAATTGGATGATCAGCTGAACAGAAAATATTTCTGGCTGTAGGGAAAGGGTGATGATGTGGGACTAACTGAGTTGTTCTTGCAGACAGTCAGTATAGACGAGACATGCCAAACTGCCTCTCCCTCTGTTGTAACCATTCTGTAATTCAATAGCGGAATTTGAGAAATGAATAGAAGCCAAATCGCTGACTACATGTGGGCCACTGCCAGTCCTGTTAAATTTTAAAATATGCTAAACGTAAATGTTACTCTTGCCCCAAAGGCTTAAAACTCCAAAGGGCACTGCTAATTTCAATTACATCAATTGACAGGCCCAAACTAAAAGGGAAATCAGGACCCCAAATGTCGCACAAATCCATTAAATGGACACCCAGACAAACTATTTGTCTTTCTTATTGATCTTGATGGATCGATGCTTTGTTGCTAAGTGTTTATTCCTGTGAGTCCCACATTTGTTGAAAAGCTTTAAGCAGTACACAAAATTGTGTATTTCATATAACATGATGTGTCATAACACAGCATAAAAGGAACAACCTTGTGCTCATAGCCACAAGTCCACTTATCAAATGGCTACTGTCATTGCAGGATTTATTCAGTGAGCAAAGTAAATATTCATTTTATCTTGCTAAAATGCTGTGAATCTTGAGTCCTAAAAGGTTATTATGCCGTGGATTGTTCCATAAATCACTGAAGTTTTTTTATTTCTTTGTTTGGTTTTTCACAAGCCTGAAATGATTTTACGTCATTACTTGTATCACACTAATTCGATAGTCCCCACCTCACACTAATTTTACAGGCCCCTGTATTTCTGAGCTCTCATCTGGAATACATACCCAAATGCTATTCTGCATTTTTTGAATGCAGCCTCAAACTGTTCCCAAAAGTGTGGGATGGGGACTATCAAATGAGTCTCCATCCCACACTAATTTGATAGTTCCCCAACCCCACCCTAATTTAGTAGTCCCCATTCCAGACTTTTGGGAACAGTTTAAGAGGCTGCATTCACACAATGTTGTAAAAGTATTTGGTGTGTAATCCAGATGACAGCTGTATTTGGTGGCAGACGTATTCTCAAGCATGATGTGTTTCATGGGAAACTACATCCTTTTTTTGACCTTTTCCCCAACTACATAATGCTACTATGTCTTTGAATCTTACTGAGCAGAAAGATCTCTTTGAAAAGGTTTCCAATTAGTCCCAAATCTCTGCTTTTTTCCCATAGCTCTGCGAATTTCTCCTTTTCATTTATATTGAATGTTTTTTCACACTGTTTCAAATCTATGTTACTTCAAAAATAATGGAAACGGAAATTCTTATCAACATAAAACTTAATATTTGCCTTTGTTTTGCACTATTTGAATATTGTTTAATTCTTAAATCCAGCAGCAAATTTCTTTTGAACTACTTTAGGTCGAAAATGAGTGCAGATTGGATTTGTTTAATAATAGGGGTTCTGTGTGTTTTTGAACTAATGGTTGTCAATTAATTATATTTTGGGTGCATTGGGAAATGTAAAGACTGTTTTATAGTACATGACAGATATAACACATTTAATCAGAAAAATCTGTACATAGTCTCAGACAATATCTGTGGCATATTCCCATAACATTCACTATTGTGTATAACAAGGAGGTTTGGAATGTCTTATAATATTGACCCGGAAATTGCTGGAAAAACAATGTTGAATGACTTGTTCACCAAATCTGCAGTGAAAAAGTGACATACGGGGTTGCAATTCTCCCTAAATTGCTGGACAATTTGTGCTATTCCCTGTTTAGCCTCAACATAAGGCAACTTGAATGGCTTGCCAGGTCATTCCTAAGGTAGAGTCAATTGCATTGCTATGTATCTGAAATTGCATTTAGGCCAGGCCAGATGAGGAGGACAGATTCTTTTCTTACGGGCATTAGTGATTGTATCACAGATTGGCATGGCTTTTACAACAATCCAGTAGTTTCATGGTCACCATTACTGATGGTAACTTTTCATTTCATTTAATTCCACAACTGCAGTGCTGGAATTTGCACTTATCTCCTGATCATTAGTCCAAGACTCTGAACGTCTAGTCCAAAAGCCACTCTTCGGTGGTACCAGGTAAAATTTTAAAGCAATGTAAAATAAATAGTGACATCTGAAGTGAACATGAGCAATTCCCATTTAGAATTGCAATCAATTCACTAAACCCATCTGTATCTTAATTCAGAACCATTGCCATTTCAACAGAGGACAACTTAAGTATTGCAGAAGAAAGAGCTGTTGTTGAAACTTTTAGTCTTATACTCATCAGAACAGATGCAAGAATGGCAAGTGAACAACAATTTATACTGCATGAGAAAAGAATGCTGGTTAGTTGGCAAGTCAGTTTTATTTGATTAAGACACTACCATAGGGAATGTACCAGGAACTATAGTTTAATTCAAAAAAAGGCATAATGCCTGGATATATTCCTCTTTCTTGCAAAGGACAGGTCACTATTATATATGTATGTGTATATATACGAGCTGCTCTTCTGGATTTTTAAGATCCTGCTCTTTGCTAACAGTGCGTTTTATGGGAGGAAAAGTTTTTTTGCACAATGTTAACGGAGCTTCAGCCTGAAATTGTTAATGTTGCTAAGCTGTCTGCAAGAATATGAATGATTTCCTGTTTCCTGATTAAAAAATCTGTCTGAAATTCACACCCTCCTTGACTTTTCAGGGAGGCTCAATAACCACTTGCATAAGGTTTCTGCGATTGCCTTTGCATTTTCTTGTCCTTTTGTGTCTTTGAAGGTTTCTTTCTGGATGAGGATGCAAATTGTTTAATTCCTGAATAAAACTACCAACTAGCAGCACAGGGTCAGAACTTTAGGCCTGGGAAGTTGTACCGTAAATGTTAGCCGTACATCCAATGAAGGGTGGTGGATCATTTCAAGTCACATGCCCCTTTGGCTGTTTTACAATAGATAGAGTATTGACTGTACTCAACCAGCATATGCTTGCAAAACTCAGAACAAAATGTCTCACAGCACCAGGGACCCAGGTTCAATTCCAGCCTCAGGTGACTATGTAGAGTTTGTATGTTCTCCCCGTGTCTGTTTTTCCTCCGGGTGCTCCGGTTTCCTCCCACTGTCCGAAGATGTACAGGTTAGAATACTAAACTGTCAAGTGAATTAGCAGGGGTTACAAGGATAGAGCCTGGGTGAGATTTGATTTATTGTCACATGTGTTAGTATACAATGAAAAGTATTGTTTCTTGCACACTATACAGACAAAGCATACCATTCATAGAGAAGGAGAGAGTGCAATATGTAGTATTACAGTCATAGCTAGGGTGTAGAGGAAGATCAACTTAATATGAGGTAGGTCCATTCAAAAGTCTGATGGCAGCAGGGAAGAAGTGTTCTTGAGTTGGTTGTATGTGACCTCAGACTTTTCTATCTTTTTCCTGATGGAAGAAGGTGGAAGAGAATATGTCTGGGAAGCATGAGATCCTTGATTATACTGGCTGCTTTTACAAGGCGGGAAATATAGACAGTGTCAATGGATGAGAGGCTGGTTTGTGTGATGGATTGGGCTGCATTTACGACAGTCTTGGACAGACAGGAGCCATACCAATCTGTGATACAACCAGAAAGAATGCTTTCTATGGTGCATCTGTAAAAGTTGCTGAGAATCATAGTGGACATGCCAAATTTTCTTATGCTCCTGAGAACAGAGGCGTTGCTAGGTTTTCTTAACTGTAGTGTTGGCATGGAGGGACCAGGACAGGTTTTTGGTGATGTGGACACCTAGAAATTTGAAGCTCTCTGTAAGACATGCCCCTGTCTACATCCCCATGGATATAGACAGAGGCATGTCTTTCACTTTACTTCCTGAAGTCGATGACTAACTCTTTCGTTTTACTGACATTGAGGGAGAGATTATTGTCACATCAAGAGTTCACCAGATTCTCTAACTCATTCCTGTACTCCATCTCATCATTGTTTGAGATCTGACTCACCACAGTGGTGTCATCAGCAAGCTTGAAAATCGCATTGGAGGGAAATTTGGCCACTCAGTCATAAGTTCATAAGAAGTATAGTCGGGGGCTGAGGACACAGCTTTGTGGGGCATTGGTGATGAGGATAATTGTGGAGGTGGTGTTACAGAATCACAGAGTTGTTGCCTATCCTTACTGATTGCTGTCTGTGGTTTCGGATGTCTAAGATCCAGTTGCAGAGGGAGAAGTGAAGCTCTAGGCCATGGAGATTGGAGATGTTTTGTAGGAAATTGTTGTCGGTGCAAGCTCGAAGATGCCATTCAGCTTATTCTACACTGTTGTGATTGTATTCTAACTGTCCCTTCATGATGGGAAGGTTGTGCAGCTGAGCGCCGACCAAAATACACCTTAAACCCCCACTGCAAGTACTGTAGTGATCCAGCAGCAGAAACAGTGTTTCAATACAGTAAGGGTTTGTTCTATCACGTTTCTTATGGTGTGAAGCTGCCGGCGTGGGACTGGGTAGGCACAGTAAGTAGTCTCTCAACACCAGGTTAAAATCCAGCAGGTATATTTGATAGCACGAGCTTTCAGAGCGTTGCCCCTTCAGGTGAGTGGGCAATGCTCCGGAGCAATGAAAGTACGTGCTACCAAATAGACCTGTTGGACTTTAACCTACTTACTATTTCTCATGGCAGCATAGCTTTCATTGTATGTATGCTGTGCATGTGCAAGTGAGCTACACAATGGAGTCATCAGCCTTGTCATTTCCAGATAGTCCTGGTCACCTGGCAGCCACACTTTTGGCCATGATGAGTCTGTTGTAGCTGGCACAGTGAACTGCCACAGATTGAAAACATCACAATTGCTGGCAGGATGTTGAGCATTGACCTGTATAATTCACTTCTTGTGGTCATACAACATCTGGGTGTTGAAGAGTGGAATCCCTTTGGGGTCTAGTATGGAGCAGAGCTAACACATGGAGCCCAGAAAGTAACGTGCATGCAGTCAATGAGGAAGACTGCAGTCCTAGTGAGGCCATGTGCTTACTTTGCATGTCTTCATGCCTTTAGGAAAAGGGAACAAAATAGAGTTAGCTCTTTGAACAGAGAACTTCAGTGACCGCTCTAACTCAACATCAGGTGGAACACTTGAATGTGAAAGCAGCACAAACACAGTTGACTTCACAGCCTCTGGCAATGTTTGTCTTTGCTCTACTCTGAGGCTGAGGTTGTGTCTGCAGCTGGTAGCAAATTTCTGTGAGAAAAACTTCACTGAGGCTCAGATATCTCTCAAAGTGGACCTCACTGAGATTCGGGGAGATGAATTGCTCTCTGAACACTTCATGAATGATGAATCAACCCAATTATCGTTTATTAATTCTGAAATACATCCAGACCATTTTCCATGTCAATTTAAAATACAAACCTTTTGCAGGCTTCAGGTAAATTTTCTCCTGAATCCAGAGGAAAGCTTGCCATCATTGTCCTTGTTTTGAAAACTTTTTCAATCTGGATGAAATTTTAAAAGTAGATTGCTGTACCCATCAATCTATAATGTGATGAAATTCAGCATTACAACTGAGGCAACAACATCTCCACTCACATTAGTTTTGTCACCATAAACGGCTCAGTTACCACATTCCATCTACCAGGAAGAGAATTTGTATTAGGTGCATGCACAACTCTACTTTTCTCGATTTTAGATATAGTCAATGTGTGTAAGCTTTTCATCATTCTGCGCTGTACCACAAAACATTAACCAAATAACTGCCAGAAAAGGAAGTTGTAACACAGTAATGCAAAGAGTGACTTTTAAAATATAACCTGGTAACCATATTGTCAAGATCTGGAATTCGATTGCGAAGTGCATGTCAGAGTGATGTGAAGTCCTGATACACATGTATGTGCTAATACCTGTGTATCAAGACTTCACATCACCCTGACATGCACCTAAAATGCTCAGAGAGTCTATTTCCATTTGGGTTGATTTCCACTACCCTGAACACTTTGCAAAAGTCTTTGAGGCCAAGCCTAATCATAATGCGGCTCTTACCCAGGAAATGTGACACTGGTTAACTCCGAGATCTGGTCTAACTCCGAGATTAGCCAGTATGACTGAACTAATCAGCACAACTAACACCCTTCCCCAGCGACCCAACTCAACCACTCCCAGACCTGACCTACCTCTCTCTCTCACCGCTGCTACCCCGATCCCTCAAAAACAGCCCAACCCAACTGCTCACTCACTCACCCCATGCACTGTTGCACCCACCTATGTACTCTCTTCCATCCGGCATCAACCGTTCACCGCACACTCATCCATGTGGCCACTTGCCTGTATACACACTCTCACCTGCTTAACCAACCATCCGGACACCTACCTTGAAACGGTCCTGTATACCTATTCACTAACCCACTGAAAGATTCAAGATTTTTGGCTAAGTTTTTGATGTTATAGAAAGGAAACTGTTCCATCTCTGCCTGTCTTCTCCTCGTAAGAAATCTGACAACACCAGGTTTAAGTCCAACCAATTTATTTAATAGTAAACTCACAAGCTTTCGAGGTTTCCCTCTTCGTCAGGTGAATGGAGAGTACTGGAGAGTACGAAGAGGGAAACCTCGAAAGCTTGTGAGTTTACTATCAAATAAATCTGTTGTACTTAAACCTGGTGTTGTCAGACTTCTTACTGTGTTTACCCCAGTCCAACGCTGGCACCTCCACATCATGTCTTCTCCTGCACAGAGATGTCAGCACCGACCCAACATTGTCTCAACTGGGATTGGAAGTCCCAGCTGAAAAACCGCAAAATGGCCAGGCCGCAGCAACCTTCCTGGGTACAGCACTGTGCACAGCATCCCTGCTGACCAGAAGATCTGGGCCACGCTTGACGTTGCCTTGTGTACGTGCAAAGTATTTTGGAGAAAATTGCACAATCTAGTATCTTTCTTTCTCTCTCCTTCTGTCCCATTCTCATCGGCACCTGCAGTCTTTGTAGCATGGAAAACAGGTCACAACATGTGCATTCCCCACCCCTTCACTCTGTTTCTCTTCCCTTTTTAAGTTTTTATGAGCTTTTCTTGCCGCACTTCCATTTATGACTTATTTTATCTCTGTCCCACGATTCTGGTTCTGTTCTGACTCACTTTGTCTGTCTATCTCTGTACCCATTGGGTGGTGTGAAGAATCAGGCCAGGGACATGGGCCAGCATTCAGGTGGGATGCTGCCAGCGGCATAGGTTGGCATTTGAATCAAATGTTGGGGTAGGTGGAGAAGGGGATCTGACCATGATATATGAGATCTTAGCAACTAATTGTGAAGAGGAAAAGAAGTAACTGTGGCTCTTAAAGGAATTAGGAGGATATGCAACTAATATCTTAAAATTTACCTCAGTTATTGCAAAAGAGCTTCATTTTTAGCCTATTAACTTGAGAAGTACAATTTGAGTTCACTACATTTGGAATGTGTGGGGGACAAATCATTATTTTCAAATAACCACAATCAGAATAAGGTATTCCCAGCTGAAAGGAACAATACAAAAGTCAAATACTGTAAATGCTGGAAATCTGAACTAAAAACAGAAAATGCTGAAAATTCTCAGCAGGCCTATCGGCGTCGGTGGAGAGAGAAACAATAAACAATGTTTATAAGACCCTTGTCAGGCCTCATTTGGAGTACTGTGCGCAGTTCTGGTCGCCTCACTATAGGAAAGACGGAGAAGCTATTGAAAGGGTACAGAGGAGATTTACAAGGATGTTGCCTGGACTGCCTTATGAAGTTAGGTTGAGGGAGCTGGGTCTCTTTTCCCTGGAGAGACGAAGGTTGAGAGGCGACCTGACAGAAGTTTATAAAATGTTGAGAGGAATAGATAGGGTGGATTCTCAGAGGCTATTTCCCCAGGTTGAAATGGTCGCTACGAGAGGACACAGATTTAAGGTGCGGGGAGGAAAGTACAGAAGTGATGTTAGGGGTAAGTTTTTCACTCCGAGGGTGGTGAGTGAATGGAATCGGCTGCCGTCAGTGGTGGTGGAGGCGAACTCGCTGGGGTCTTTTAAAAGACTTCTGGATGAGTATATGGGGTTTTATGGGATTGGGGGTTATAGATAGGTCTATAGATTGGTAGGTGTTGATGTGATCGGCGCAACTCGTGGGCCGAAGGGCCTGTTTGTGCTGTAGTGTTCTATGTTCTATGTTCATGTTTCGGCCCTGTTGTATATTTCCAGCTTTTTCTATTCTAGATGAAGCTGCCTTCATTCTGTCCAGCGTTACTTCTAATCTCTATCCTCCCAAGAGCTCATCAACTACTGCCGTGAATCTACTTTTCCCAGCTACTTTCTCTGAGTAAGATTGCTTATTTGTGTGAACTTCTTCTGAGAAAACCTTCTGAGGACTGGGTGATTGCAACACCCAGAGGGATTGACGTAGCCCAACGAAGGGAATGTTGGCAAACAATACTAACTTCACACCAATGGTGTGTAGGTGTTATTTTTCTGAACCCTAACTAGTAATGTGGAAGCTGACACACTGACCACACATCAGGAAATTCCTGTTGTGTGGTGAATGATGTCTCAATCTTAAAAATAAATGCACCTGCAATTTCCTGATGTGTTGCCAGTGTGATAGCTTCCATACTGCTAATTAGAGTTCAGCAAGTGAGCCCCCACATCCTCATGTTCACACAAACTGAAAAGTCAAATCTGTCATGTCATTTGGCTCATCAAATAAATTGCCAGCCATGCACTCTT
Organism: Carcharhinus amblyrhynchos; assembly: GCF_965287045.1. Lineage (NCBI taxonomy): Eukaryota > Metazoa > Chordata > Chondrichthyes > Carcharhiniformes > Carcharhinidae > Carcharhinus > Carcharhinus amblyrhynchos. The sequence continues at coordinate 57,742,261 of NC_137333.1, forward strand.
CATCTTTAATTCTGCATCAGTAAGTTACCCTTTTCCTGCCCATATATAATGAATTTTACAGCCTTCATTTATAGAATATATACTATGCCAGTATTGAGAGCTGCTTTAAGGATTTATAGAGTAATAACCACTCACGTTTAATCCCTCTCTATGATATATGCAAACAACATTGAGCTCAAACCTGGTGGAAACTTATTGTCTGAGTATTTTGTTAACTTTGTACATGTTGATAATAAATTGCCTTCAGCTGAATTACTCATTCTTTTCCAGTAATCAACTCAATACCAAAAGTTAGAACTTCCATTGGGGTGAACATTTAATGAGGCAATCACCTAGTCATGTAGCATATTGAATAAGGATTGCACACAGCATGTACCTTGAGTGTATATATTCAACTTTTTGAAAGGTTCCTGAAGCATACATTCCATTACATTACAAGAATTTGTGCTTACTATTATTCTGTGACAGTATCACTCCTTCACCTTGAACTCTCTGGTTTCTTTATGAAACAGTGGCCTTGTTTGAAGCATAATAGTTGTGCAACTTCTGATACTTGACCATTGAACATTTATCTTCTGTTTTTAAAATGCTTTAAATGTCAATGTCAAGTGATTATTCCCAATGGACAGAAAGCTCTTGGATGTGGGTTAGCTCCCTTATCATTGTTGCCTGCTGCACAGTCTCTTTTAACCCTTATACGGTGGACAAATAACTACGTGTAGTTGTCTGGTTAGTACAAACAATATTTATTTAAACCCACATAATAATAATCACCCACCCAACCAACAATAAGTTATCTTACAGAAAATACTAGAATTCAAGTCCAATACAAGACCTTGACTAAACTTTGCGTGACTGGCAAGTACCCAAGCAGATATTGGCCTTTATCTGTGCGCTGGTCTTGGCAGTCATCTGCGTAGAGTGGTCCTTTGGTCTGGCCTGGCACTCCTGGCTCTGGTCTTCCTGCCTTCCTTCTCGGTTGTGGTGGCTCTCCTCGTGTTGGCGATGTTCACCATTGTTGTAGCTCGCTTGTGGGGTCAGAGAGAGAGAGAGATTCCTGGTTGTGCAGCACCCTTTATACCCCGTTTGGTTTCACGCCCCTTTTTGGCCATTGCCAATCAATTGATTAGGACTTAATCCCCCTGATCGATAAGAGTCCAATCAGGTGCTATCACGCTGATTTCTGGGTGTATCCCCAATGGCCATGTCTGTAGGTGCTGGAGGCACATAGGTCGCATACCTCCCCTCCTAAATAAGGGGTCATGGCGCCCTTATGTCTGGTACACAACCCAGTGTGACCAGAAAGTCTCTTTCATCCTGGCGATGAAACAAGCCAGTGTGACTGTAAAGCCCCTTTCATCCTGGAGATGGCCCATATCCTGTTTATTCACTCGTCAGGGTTGCAGTCTGTTTGTCTCTGTCTTTAAACTGCAGCCTGTTGGCTTAGTTCTTGCCCAATTGTCCCAGAAGTCTCCACAAAATGCCATTTCAGATGGCTTGTTTTGCCACATCATCATTTATTTATTTAGCTAAGAGAAGGAACCAAAGTCATTCCAGGTCATTTCTGAATGTGTAATGGGTGATAAATTGAGTGGATTATGGCAAAACAATACAGGAAGCATCAGCATTTCACAGAGTAGAAAACATAAGACACTGCAACAGGAGTAAGGCATTCAGCCCCTTGAACCTGCTGCATCAATCAAATTAGATTGTGTAGTGTAGCGGTATTGTCATTGGACTAGCAAACCAGAGATCCAGGGTAATGCTTTAGGAACTGGGATCAAATTCCACCATGGCAGAAGGTGAAATTTGAATTCAGTAAAATCTGGAATTATAAGTTGAATGACCAAGAAATCATTGCTACTTGTCAGAAAAGAACGCTGATGCCCTTTAGGGAAATCACTGTCCTTCCTTGGCCTGGCCCACATGTGACTCCATGTTAACTCTTAATTGCCCTCAAGGATAGGCGATAAATGCTGGCCCAGCAGCAACACCCACATCCCATGAACAAATAAAAAAAAAGATACATTTCACTTGATTCCCTCACCAATAAAAATTGATCAATATTAGTCTTCAAAGATCCAATTGCCCCAGCATTTTGGGGGAGAGAATTTGAAATTTTTGCTAGCCCTTAAATTTTTCTCTCCTGAATTGTCTAGCTCTAATTTTAAAATTATGGGTAGGAATTTATGGCCTCACTTGCCCAAAACCATAAAATCCCTGCCAAGGTCATGATCCACCCTCGCCCGCTCCGATTCCCATGGCAGGGCGGTATAATTCTGGCCTATGTGTCCTAATTGGGTTTCACTACATTTACATACACGTGATGGGTCGTACTTGGGCTGCTCTTGGTTGTTGGCCTAGTGCTTCATGTCGTTAGTGTGTGCTTAAACTGGGACCAGATGCTGGGCAACACGACAGCTCAGTGACTATCACTGATTGCTGTGCAGACACATGGATTTGGGCCAGTGTCTGTGGAAGTTTGTGCACTCTCCCCGTGCTTGCGTGGGTTTTCTCCGGGTGCTCCAGTTTCCTCCCACACCCCAAAGATGTGCTATTCGGCTGATTGGCAGTAATAAATTGTCCCTAAATTAGTTTCCCTCAATGTGGATGGCCATAAAACAAAGACAAGGGCCACGGGTGGAGGGGGGGGACTGGTGGTGTTAAAATGGCAGCGCGGGCTCGTTGGGCCGAAGGGCCTGTTTCCTGAGCTGTTTTGTTCTTTGTTGTTCTTTGTACACAACAAATCCCTTTCAAACAAAGTCTCAATCTGATCACCCTCAATCTTCTAGACAAAAGGGAATACAAGACTACTTTTAGACACCTACGTTCATAAATTAACACTCCCAAGCGCTGATACCAATCTTCAGTGCGTGCTCCCCATAGTCAGTATAGGCATTCTAAGCTGCAATGCCCAAAGGTGAACTCTACTCCAGATGGGGTCTGACCAAAGCTTGTACAATTGAGCCAAAACTTTCCCCCTTTGGTTTTCCGGGATTGTCGCATCATCAGAGACATTTCCTAGAAATAATATTGGTGGGCTCAGCAGCCAACATTATTGTAAACAAGAAAATATTCATCAGATAATCTGGAAATCTTCAAGGAATATAAAAATAAATAATCTGTTAGCTCCAAAATTATGAGGTAAATTTTCATCTTCACCGCACTTTGTAAATCAACATTCCTCTCAGGCACAGGAAAGTGGAAGGAGCAGAGACATGGGGCAGAATTTTCATTCCAACATGGGGTGAGGACAGAGGCAGGTTGGTGCACAATTTTGCACTGCAGGCTGGCATGCCAATTTGTTGGCACCAGCCCACCCACAAGCTATTTTGTTACAGACCAGATTAGTGGTGAAATGGGTAACAGCTTGCAAGCAGCAGGTTGTTAATTAAGCAATATTTCAGTCCTCTTGCAGGCCTCTTTCATGATGTTGGCCTCCATAGAACATTACAGCACAATACAGGCCCTTTGACCCTCAATGTTGTGCCGAGCTTTGTCCAATCCCAAGATCAAGCTATCCCCTCCCTATAATTCTGGAGTGCTCCATGTGCCTATCCAATCACCACTTGAAAGTTCCTAAAGTGTCCGACTCCACTATCACAGCAGGCAGTCTGTTCCACACCCCAACCACTCTGAATTAAGAATCTACCTCGGACATCCCTCCTATATCTCCTACCATGAACCTAATAGTTATGACCCCTAGTAACAGCTACATCCACCCGAGGAAATAGTCTCTGCACGTCCACTCTGTCAATCCCTCTCATCATCTTAGAAACCTCCTGTTAAGTCACATCTCATCCTCCTCTGCTCCAAAGAGAAAAATGACCCAATGGAATGAGCTACAGGCAGACTTTAAAGCCTACCCACACCCCTGCCTATTTGGTCACATCTGCAGCCTCAGGCTGCCATGTGGAGTGCCCTCCCTCCCACTCTCCAGAAAGGTGATGCAGCTGTGGCTACTTTTTAATTCAAAATTGTTTTTTAAATTACTGATGGTGTACCTGAAGATGGAGGCACCCCCTCTCTCTCCCTACCTGTTCCTGTAAGGTTCACCTCTTCCATGCTGGAAAGCTTCCTGCTGGCCCTCCAGCTTCAAGACCAAGCCTGTCATCCTTAACTGAATAGTGAACATGCCTTATAGCCACTAATGACTCAAGGCAAAATCACTGTCAAGTGACTATCGTCGACAATGCAGGAATGGGACCTTTACGTTCAAAAGAATTTGTGACATTTTTGACCCTAATATGTTTCACAATTCAAAATGCAAAATCCTGCCGAACAGAATGATTACCATCGCCTTGAATTTCCTGGGGCTTTCCGATCTGATGTAACTAGCCTGCACTTTTAAGTAGGCACAGACGCAAAGCTCCATATTAATAAACTAGCAGAGGATGTTCCCACCCTCATTTTGTGTATTTGTTCATTGGATATTGGAGAGAAGGGGGTCTCTAAAGAAAGCAGGGTTTTCCCCAAGTAGCCACAGATCAGACATCTGAGGTAGTCTGAGGAACAGAAGCAAACTTTCTTTTTACTCCCTCAACCCCAACCCGGCCACCCCTCCATCATCCTGCACACTCCTCACTCCAGGATGACTCAAAAGGCTGATATAGGTGCAGGTGCAGGTCTCCAGAATTCTGCAGATGCACCCCTAAGTTCCTATTCCCTGTTCAGGCATAAGATACAGCCAAGGAACAAGGTTGCACTAGCAGTGCGCCCAGAACATGCAAATGACCCAGGGTAGGAAAAACATTTGCATCTACTTCCTCAGAGACATAGCGCACCTGGGATGGACTCCAACTGTCACAAACACAAACAAAAAAACTACTCCGATATTTCCATTTAAATTCAGCAGTAGTGAACATGAAAGTGTGTTTCTCAGTCAGTGTGGACCATCTGGTATGATATTTTGGTAAAAAATAAAAACGTCAAATTTGTTTAAGTAGTTCTGTACCATTAATGATTGTCAAATATTAAAAGGGACAGTTAACCTGTCTTTGTGTATTTTACAAGTATTAACAAATTAGCAGATATTTTATTCTGACCTGTAGTAGCTGTAGTTGGTTGGCTGTTAAATTTATTTGGTCTTTGACCACTGAGCTACTGAACTGAGTTTTGCTTGAGACGTATTCATTTTGTACTAAAAGTGTTCCTTTTTCCCAGTGTGAAATAATCTTCCACTAATATCAGTTAAATCTTTGAAAGGTACTTGATGAAAATCTGTCAAAGAATGTGTTTGAGGCTAGTAAGAAAGGGAATAGTTCAAATGTGATGGAGCATGTTTCCATTTCTGCTGTGACCATCAACTGGTCAGGGGTGAGTATTCGACCTTGTTAGATTTAATAGATCGCATTAGCTGCCAGGGTTGGTGGAAGAATGTAACTTTTCAGGAATTTGACTTGTGCCTCGTCACTTCCTACAGAGGATTGAATAAATTGGAAACACCTGGCCAAGGGGACAGGTTCTAGGCAATCGTTTTCACTGTATTAGGGGATCAAGATTTATTTATTTTCAAATGCCAAGCTAGATTGTGTTCCCTGTATTGGAATTGTACTCTATTGCCATAGGAACTACAGTTTCAGATGGATAAACACCATTTGCTGCCAGTAGCAGTATTAGAGTTAAATTATGCTACCATTTGGAGATGGAGGAGGTGTTTTAGCATCTCCAGATCCAAGCCAATTCTAAATGGTTTAGAACTGACATAAATTCCACCCAAAAGGTCACTTACAAATAGCACTCAACCCATTAAAATCATTATTCACAGCTGCAGGTGAAAACTGAAACTGTAAATCAGGAGACTTCTGCGAGGAAATAATTGTGTCTAAGTGACAGATACAGGAGTGACCCATTAAAGTGGGGTGTCACAATATAAGAGGCTAACGTTTTGAAAGCTTTGAAAGAACCATAACAGTCAATCCATTAGCAGCCTTTACTGAGGCTAAAGGGCAAATCGTTAAAAAGGCAGAAATGGAAGGAAAGAAAGATTAGTGCAGACATGTCTTTGAGAAGAGGTGGAGCAGTCCTGTCCCAGAGCCATTTAGTGAATGCTATTGAAGTCAAGGGAGTGCTTGTGAGGAATGGCACACCACATCATTCCCATAGGTCATCATTACAGTGTGCCTGTCATAACCAAGTTTTAGGCCACAGATGATTGCTACTGTGGCATGGCAGCAGTAGGTGTCCTTGCAGTGGATGAAATAGCTTGATATCTTCACTTGTGCTGTCCCAGTACACGAGAGAAAACATCCCTTCATGGTTGGTGGCGAGTAAGAGTGACAGATGTGGTAATCATCTTGTTTGCTGTGGCCTGTCAGGCAATGCTGCCTCTTGATCAGTTTGTCTTTCTTCATGCTTCATCAGATATGCTTCCCAAGACCCGTCTAGCATAATGATTACTTAGGCACATAAATATTTTGGACAAGTCACCAGGGGCTGCTGGCACTACATCCCTCAGAGAGATGACCTCCCGTCAGCACGATTGCTTCCAAGTTTTATTTCTCTTGACACTCGCACATCTGTAGTTGTCTTGCAGTGAGACTGCAATCTTAGGGAATCTCCCTGGCAAACTTGGGCCAGAAAAGGGAGCTGTGGTAAAACAATTCTAGGGCCCCTGGAAGTCCAATTGATAGTAGGATGGTGAGAAGTGGTAGCTGGGAGGACTCAAACTTTCCTGCAGACTTTATCTGTTCTCATCTGGGCCCTCTTGGCTGAAAAGTTGATTCAAATACCCTTTCCTAGCAGGTGATCTCTGAATGTGGTAACCAATATTCTTGCTAGTTGTAAATCAGAGTTGATGTTTTCCATGCACCCTTTTGAATATGGTAACGAAACTCCCATTTTGTTTTGATTTGAACTTTCAGTGGGCATCAAAACTGCAAAGTTAAACAGTCCAAAGATCAGCATTTCAATTTAATTCATGAAAATGGTACGGATGAGACAGACCTAACAATAAAATCAGTCAAATGGATGGTGGCACAGTAGTTAGCCGCCTCACAGTTCCAGGGATCCAGGTTCAATTCCGGCCTTGGTGACTGTCTGTGTGGAGTTTGCATACCCTTCCCATGTCTGCTTGTGTTTCCCCGGGTGCTCTGGTTTCCTCCCACAGTCCAAAGATGTGCAGGTTCAGTGGATTGGCCGTGCTAAACTACTCCTTAATGTCCCAAGATGTGTTGGTTAGATAGATTAACCACAATAAGTGTATGGGTTACAGGGATAGGGTAGGTGAGAAGTCCTGGGTAAAATAGTCTGTCAGAGAGTTAGTGCAGACTCGATGGGCTGAATGGCCTCTTCTGCACAATAAGGATTCTATTATCCTATGACTCCAGATGGAGATCTGGACTTGTTTTCTTTTCAGGCTTCAGAACCATAAGCCCAAAAATAATTTCAGGCATCAGAATTCTGAAAAGCCCCCATCTTAGCAAAGAGTTGTAACAGAAGCCTGCTGAGAAATGTTTCATTTGGTATCTCTAATGTGTTCTGTAATGATGTACCTGAGAAAGTCATAAAAATTCCTGCAAAAAAGTTCTTAACCAGCTGTTCCAGCAGCCAACCTTAGTCAATCTTTTAAGGTGCTTTTGCTATCAGTGTGAAACGCTCAGCCAACATTGTCACCACCATATGGTATGAAACCCACATAAAACTAGCTTTAAAATACTAACCTGTATTGAAGGCACAAAATGACCACTAAGGTGGTCAAAGCAACACAGAGGGTATTCCAATGCTTTTGTATTCAATTTTCCATTTTGATGGTTACAAAAAAGGAATGTGTAAGGTGGCATGTTGCAAATTCTGTTAGACTGCATCACACAAGAGCACCAAGCAGCTCATAATGTTAAAGACACACTTTTATATATGCCAGTTATACATTTTTAATTACCATAGTAAATAGACCATTAAAACCAGAAATAGGTTCTAAATAGGTACTGACAACATAGTTGTTATTGCGAGCAGTTTGCTTCCTATGCTAATGAGATCAATTCTAATGTGATTCAAATCTTAATTTTCCACTGCACCACTTTAAGATATGGAATGCGTTGCAACCTGTTTGCTTTAACTTTTCTGATCTTTCATCTCAACTCTTGCTGTAACTATTATCATCTAAAAATGTGTGACTGAAGAGAATCATGTCTTTATCTCGGAAATCACACAACTATTGTAGTATACGCTGACAGTATGATAAATGTTCACTACACAGTCAGGATGTCTACAGTTCTGGTTGGTTTGAAACTAGATGGTGCAGTAGTGAGTACCCAGAGACAAAGCCAAACGCTAGCCAGAGACCAGACACGCAACACCAACCATCTCCAACTTAGCTGTTATTTCTGTCGACGTCCTGTGTGCTGTTTCATCAAGAATTATCAGGAAACCTGGAAGTAGCCTGAGCAAAATACAATGATGTAATTCAAAGTAGTGGATGAATGATGGATGGTAAAAAAATGTAGTTGTGATGCAAGTTCTGACACCAGAATATAAAAGGTATGTGTACACATTGGTCTTTTTAAAAGAAATACCAGTGTTCAGATTCCTCTATTATAGCAAGTAAGCTTTTCTGTTGAGATAACACAGTTTTATATGTTCGGTCAGATTGCAAACATTGTCATGCAGTAATATACTGTTTTAATTTCCAGTCAAGTGTTTCATTATGCACACTGTAACAAAAAAACTTTCTGAAGCTGCATCTTCATCTATATTATCAATTTCCATACAGCTTTACATTTGTTAAAAAAGTGTTCATGAAATTTGTTTTGCTTTTTTAATGGATAAAAAGTCAGAAAACTATTCTGTATCATCACGATATGATCATGCACAAGTGATAAGGCAATTTGTCACAGCACATAGGTCATTGCTTAACTTGTAAGCAAGAAAAATATTTTGACACTAAGCTTTAATAAAATCTGGGGCAGGCAACTGCTTGTTGTCGCAGTTAAACAGCTGCATTTTGACCAATAAATCTGGTAACTCGCTTAGCCCCCAGCCTAATACCAAATGTATTTCTGTAAACAACTACGTACTGTAGTTATTGAATGGGCAGCATGGTGGCACAGTGGTTAGCTCTGCTGCCTCATAATGCCAGGGACTCGAGTTCAATTCCGGCCTCAGGTGACTGTCTTTGTGGAGTTTGCACATTCTCCCTGTGTCTGTGTGGGTTTCCTCCGGGTTCTCCAGTTTCCTCCCACACTCCAAAGATGTGCAGGTTAGGATGATTGGCCATGCTAAATTGCCCCTTAGTGTCAGGGGGATTAGCAGGGTCAATCAGTGGGATTTTTGCAATAGAGCCTGGGTGGAATTGAGGGCACAAATTCGATGAGTCAAATGCACTGTAGGGATTCTAATGATTGAGATAGCTGTGGGTAATTTTCAAGGATACTGCTGGTTAAGTATATTTTGCACAACAAAGAAACAAGGAATGATTAGGGTTTTATAAGATAGTTGTCTGACTTGAAACGAGTTAATCTGCAGATGTAACTTGGTGCCTTCACATGCCAGATGTGAAGTTTCAAGAATATCTTTGTATGAAACTGGAGATATTCCAATGTAAACCATCATAACTGCACCTTTTTACAATAGTTTCCACAAGCTCATACAACTGGGGAAAACAGAGCATGGGAGTGTCGCTGTCTGTTATAAGGATTCTGCTTAAGATCAGAATACTGATGCCAAAAGATGTGACAGCAATTAGTCAGCATTCATTACATCTTTTGATTGTATTCTTTACTCTTTGAATGAAGATTTCTTCATAAATTCTTCCAGCCTTTATTGTATATTGTGGTTTGAAAATTTTATTTTGTTTGGTTATTTAGCTTGGTTGTATTCATTAAAGTTTGTGTCTTTTTAATTTTGATTTTGGTTTTCAGTTCATTAAAACAATCTTACGAAAGTGTTTGTAACCCTTTGTCTAATTCAACCATTATTTCCCCCATTAACCAACTGGATTTTCTTTCTTAAAAGCAAGCCTGTGGTATGTTGCAAATATCTTTCAATCTATTTTGGTTTTTCAGTCGATATTTGAACCGATGTGGCTATTTTTGTAGAGAATGAGAAATGGATTGAAGGTATGAACTGAAAAATTAAAGTATTGATCTCTCAACACATATCACTATTGAATAGTGCTGCAGCCAACTGATCAAGTCTCTGTCCTATGAACGTTTGCTTCAATCATTCTATAGTCATTATGCATTTAATTGCATAATAGACAGCCACAAATGGAATAAATACTTTTCCAAGCAATAGAGTGTTATACCAGATTGAATTCATCTATAAAATCAACTTTAAATACAGCTTCAATTCTCAGTGGCCTTTGTTGTAGACTCCAAACGTATCTATTTTTGAGGTGAAAAAACAGTCAAGAGCCAGAGCTCCAAGATGCTAGTTTGTTGTTGTCCTTGCATTGCAAAAAGTATTTTGTTCCTTTCCTGAGAATAGGTTTGGTGCAGTGCCTGTGTCAATAACTAGCACTGGCAATCAAGTACTATTTAATAAGTCAGGATTGGGTTAGTATTGTTTCCCAGTTACCTGGTGATGTACATAAAGATTTAGAAGGCTATTGTCTCCGGTAAGGTTGCTTCTGATTTAAGGAACCAAGGAAACTTGAGACAAACTGACAATAATGGACAGACCTCTTGGTTTATGCACCTGAGTATAGAAATGATTGTGACATCAATAATTCAGATTCCGTTGAACGTGGGGGAAAATGTCTGGTTCACACTGATGAAAATAAAATTAAATGCAATTGTAGTTGATAGAACAAATGTCATGGCCAATAATCAGTGTATCCCGATTGGTCTACTAGTGAAGTATTTGCAATGAGAGTTATCAGGAGTGTACAATAATAATTTTCATATTATTAATAAAAAGTAATAATAATTTTCACTCAGAGGGTGGTGGAATCGGCTCCCGTCAGTGGCGGTAGAGGCAAACTCACTGGGGTCTTTTAAAAGACTTCTGGATGAGTATATGGGATTTAATGGGATTGGGAGTTACAGATAGTTCTATGGCTTGGTAGGTATGGATGTGATCGGCGTAACTTGTGGGCCGAAGGGCCTGTTTGTGCTGTAGTGTTCTATGTTCTATAATACTTCCAGCATGTACTCATCATTAAAAGGGTTGCTAATTCATGCTGAAACCCAGTATCTCAGAATATTTTGTATTTAAAGCCATGTGTGTAGTTTCTAGGAAATGAGAATTTACTAAGAATGGAAAAATCTTGAAGCAAGCTATCAATTCTGATAATCTATACATCCATGACGTATCATATGCACAGTATAAATATATATCTATGCTACTGTCACTTCATGCTAAAGTGCAATAAAATCCTGCTTTGAGGTGTTGAGGTGTAGTATTTCCGACTGATGCTGAATTTATTTAATGTTTACCATGAAAGTACTGCTCTTGAGCACACAGAAAAATAGGCTCTGCAACTGTAAATTAAGGATTAAATACAGAGGAGAAGGATGGGAAAGACACTTAGCCTCTGGTGCATTAATCCGAATGATGGTGCTCCCAACTTTTCAGGATTTTGTGTACAAACTACAAAATGCACGAAGTTAACACAAAACCAAAACTTGGAAACATTTAGAGTGGTCGTTATGGAAAAGGCATCTCATAATGAGATCATAAAGCATTTACATTCTTCCTGATTTCTTCAGCTTTGACTTATTTAAATGCTTTTAAAATTTGATCTGAATTAACTTTTTGGACTAGTAGCCAAATCTGAAAATAATATAAACATATGGCAGCAGAAGAGATTTTCATCAAGTTATGTTTGGTACGTATAAAAATTGAATTCCATTTTTACATTTGACCGTATAGATTAATATTTAATGTATTTTAAAATATTGGCCAGAATTCTCCAGTCCCGCTGCAGAGAATGGAGATTTGGCTGAGCACCAAATTCTCAATTTTCGCTTGCAGCAGCAACGGGGCGAGTGGCCAGAGGAATCCAGTCATTGTTTGTTTCTTTCAGATTCCAATACAATTCTTCACCAACAATAGATTATAGTTTCAGTTTATTGCTGTAACAGTATTCTTAGATTATTATTATATGTCCTTAATGCTATGTGATAACATGTTGAAATGGTATATTGCTCTGTATCACCATGAAACAGTACATAACTATTTTCTTCTTTCAGTTGTATGGAGCTCGAGTCCAAGCATCTGTTTCCACTTTCACTGAATATTGCAATATAACTTCCTGAGTCTCCAGCATAGGATTTGGGGAGTACCTCAAAGATATGCTGGGAATCCCTCTTGAAAGTTCCCAATTGACAATTGTCCAGAAAAACTAACTTCCCTTGGACAATTACGTTGGGCTGGGAACCATCTGACCAATTTTAAGTCATTAGCTTCAGATTGTACTGCCCGTTTAACACTGATAGTTAATCTGAACGAGTTAGAGGGGGAAAAAAAAGTACTTCTGACTCCAGAGTAACACTATTCTAAACATACAGGAGACCCACATGGCTCCTGAACCTTCAGAGGATCTCCCACACTGCCTCAATCAAGCACCCCATCCCCCATCAGCACAGGAATCCCCACCCCTCTAGTGACCTGACTCCTCTACGTCTGAACAGCCCCCACCCACACCCCCAATCACTTACCTTAGAAACTTACCTTCTCCTGTTTAATGGAAACTTTAAACTCATCTTTTTTGGCAACTAGTGCCAAAAAAATGCATGTCTTCCATTGCTGCACTCCTTTTGCACTTTGCTGTTGGAGCTGGGGGCATGCTTCACTTCTTCAGTCTCATCTGGTCTGAGTCAAAGATCAGCCAAGACAGGTGCTGTCCAGTTTAAGTGTGTGAATTTTGATTCTTATTAAATGAGTAACATAATACACCAGTTTGTTTGTCAAGGTGCTGCATTAACACGGTGCCACAATAGACTGGTTACTTATTTCATGTCCTGGTCTTTTTCCATGCTTCCAGTGATCTGAGTGATCTTTGACCCCCACCCAACCCAGCTCGGTCAAATCCATCCAAGTCTGAATTATCCAACTTGATCTGAACCGCCTGACCCAAAAACCAGCAAGATCCAAATTCTGGCACAAATTCAGTCCTGAGGTTGCCAGTTTTGAGACCCGTAGTAATATTTCTGTACATTGATTCTTTCAGCCCATTCTAACTATTATTAAAATGCCCCAAAATGTATGGTAAATGCGGCACAGCAGGACTGATGCATCTTTAAAAACCTGAAGCACTGTCTTTCTGATAAAAGCATTAAAAAACATGGCACTAAAATGATGCATGATAATTAGCACTGTCATGAATTCTTGGAACACTCTTTAAGCATTCAAGGTCTGTCACATCCCACTCGTTATGTCAATACAACTGAAATATCTCTACTTTCAGCAATCACCTCGGTCAAATGCATGAGGCATCTGTCCTCATTATCTCTTGTCACTGTGTCAAGTAACAAAAATAAACCCCATTAAACGTGGGCCATGCACTCCCCAGTTATTCTTGGATGGTCTGCTCCTATTTGGGATGACAAACAGCATTGTCAGAAGTGGTTAGAGTTACAGCATATTTATACCCTGTGGCTTTGGAAGGCACTTCATATTTTCCAGAACAGTTACTGCTGTTCACATAAACACTATATAATATGAACTCTGTACAAACTAACATGAACTCAGTGTATTTTGCACAATGAAGATCGACAAATTTAACATTAACATTTGTTTTTGATAGAATTATGGGATGGCTACAACATTCAAGTCTGCGCCAGCACTCTGCAAGAGCAATTTAGCTCGTACCACTTCCCCACCCTTTCCCATAGCCCTGCAAATCTATTATCTACAGATGGTTATCCAATTCCCTTTTGGAAGCCACAGTTGAATTTGTCTTCACAATCCTCTCGTTGAGTGCATTCCAGGCCCTAACCACTCACTGGGTAAAAACTGTGTTGCCTTTCTTTCACCAATCACCTTAAATCTGATTTTTGACTCCTCTGCCAAATCAGAAAAGTTTCTCCCTATCTTCTCCCTCATGATTTTAACTTTATCAAATCTCCTCTGGACCATCTTTAGGAAGAACAACTTTAGTTTCTCCAATCTATCCTCATAACCAGAATCCCTTATCCTAGGAACTATTCTTATAGTTCTTCTTTGCACTCTCTTTAAAGGTTTCACATCTAAGTGTGGTGTACCGCCTAGGGCAGCACAATGGTTAGCACTGCTACCTCACAATGCCAGGGACCCAGATTCAATTTCAGTCTAGGGTAACTGTGTGGAATTTGCACATTCTCCCTGTGTCTGTGTGGGTTTCCTCCAGGTGCTCTGGTTTCCTCCCACAGTCTAAAGATGTGCAAGTTACGTGGATTGGCCATGCTAAATTGCCCATTAGTGTCAAGGTTAAACGTATGTAAATATGTGGGGTTATGAGGGTTAGAGCCTGGGTGGTATTATTGTCAATGCAGACTCGACAGGCCGAATGGCCTCCTGCACCGTAGGGATTCTGTGACATTTTCAAGAGTGTGGTGCCCAAAATTGACACACAAATGGAAAGGAATTTTTTGCAATATGGAAATATCAACAATCTAATATCTTCTTGCAGATTTGGACAAGGCTAGAAAAGCCTTTTCAGTTGGATTTGAGCTATCTGAAATATTCATTGAGATGAGTCCTTCAGCTCTTCGGATTCAAACATAACAATACGATATAAATGATCACCTAAAAGGCCAAAGTTTTTAAAAAAAACACATAAACCCGTCATCTTTATTGTGATTGATGTCAAATTTGAAATACAAAGCAAAACAGAGTTTTGTCAGTATGGTATTTTTGTCCCCCAGATTTTAGCATATCACAGACAAGGAGAGGTGGTGAGATAATCTTTTCCCTTTTTTTAACCTCTCAGTTGACTGCAACAAGATATATTTTTGAGGAGTGACTTGAATTTTTTGAATGTTTTGACTTTAAAGAATAGACATGAACAGGTTTCTGGTAAGTTTTTAACTCAAAAATAAGGATAGACATTTATTTACATAACATCCAAATATAAATGTAACAAATCACCCATTCCCTTAAAAACACAAGAAAAGGTGATATTGAGAGATGAAAGATGCACTTAGATTACTCAAATGATGAGAAACAAATCACATATATTCTGAATGAGTCTTTTCAGATTAAAAGCTTTACAGACCTGAGGATTTTCTCTTGATTGAGGTTGGAAGTTTCTGGGCTTTTCATATAAAATTGTGGGCAAGCTTCTGAAAAGAAGAAATATAATCTTTCATGAGAAGACAATTTAACCTACCTTCTCACTGCCTCAGATGATTGTCTCTTAGAGACAGAGTTCCTTTCTCCACAATGGGTGATGATTCCTCTGGCCTGCTAGTTCCCAGATTGCCTTTCTGGATTCTCTTGTGGAATAATAAGTGTTTGACTCTCCTCCAGCTAGTTTTGACCATGTGATGGTCGTTCTGGTGCTTCCACATCCAAAATTGGAGCCAGTTGATACACAATGGGTTAATGACTGATGTCCCATCAATTTACCAGCTGTGATTAGCTCACTGAAAAACTTTATGTTCCATGCCATCTTTATGAGACTGGCAGGCTACTGTCTTTTAAATCTCTTCCATTGAATGGACAAGAGCAGTCACTTTGCACCAAGAAACACCATTTGCATTTTTAAGTAAATTTCCAAACATATTGTCACTCTGTGTTCAGAAACTAAAAAATAGTCACCTGACGAGCCATTTTGAGAGAGCACACTGTCCATTATCACGTGCTACCTTTTTTAAAAATTGCAGAGTCCACTGACAAATTATTTTTCAGAGCGTGATGTGACCATCACAATCACCATTTCACTTCATTGTTGCTGTTTCTAGTAAATCAATAACTTGCGTCTCATTCAAATAATGATTGTTGAGTTGGGAATTTTGAAAATATAAAATTCTATTTCTACTGTTCGACATTTTTCAGTAATAGCTACTTTGTGATCATGTCTCATGCTTCTGTACAGAAAGGATTAAACATGGACGGCAAGATGGCACAGTGCTTAGCTCTGGGACCCAAATTCAATTCTGGCCTCTGTGGACTTTGCACATTCTGCCTGTGTCTGTGTGGATTGTCTCTGGTATCCCGTTTTCCTCCCAAACTCCAAAGACTGATGGGTTAGGTTGATTGGTCATGCTAAATTGCCCCTTAGTGTCAGGGAGATTAATGGGGTAAATATGTGGGGTTATGGGGATAGGACCTGAGTGGGATTATTGTTGATGCCGGCTTGATGGGCCAAATGGGCTCCATCTGCTCTGTAGGGATTCGATGATTCTATTCTATTTATGGGCATTATAAGTTAGATGACCATATGGTACCTTGAGTGCAGGTTAGGAGTGGGGTAGAGCAAATCATCTAATCCCTTCAGATAATTTGCTCTACCCCACCTTGGCCCCCTTTGTCTTCATTCTATTTTATTTAATTTTTTACTGTTCTCTACCTTTTACTTCTTTATTGTTCTCTACCTTTTTATTTCTTCTTTTTTCTCCCCCCCCCCAAATCTTCCCCCTTCCCTTACCCTTTTTCCCTCCACTTCTTGTTTTCTACATTCTACCTCTGTCCCATCTTCCCCCAACATGTCACAGTTTACAGCTCCTCTGCCATTTGGCCATTCACACCCTTTATTCTCTCTGTGGACAGCTATTAGCAGCCTTTTCCTCTAGTTTCTATGGCTATGACTCATCTTTCATTCCCTCACCCTGCAGTATAAATATCCCCCACTTTCTATCCTTTTAGCATTGACAGAGTCCAAATCGAAACATCAACTCTTTGCTCTCCTTATAGATGCTGCCAGACCTGCTAAGATTTTCCAGTGTTTTCTCTTTTGGTTTCAGATTCCAGCATCCACAGTAATTTTCTGTTATCCAGTGACCTTTCTGGTGCATTTCATTGTAGTCAAATCAAGAGTTCCATTGGCGGAGATCTTGGAGCAGCTCAGCATCCAAGTGCAATCTGGTGTTCTTTCCAGACTTCTCATTATAATGATGCAAGGAATGAAGGCTATTAATTTTATGACATATTGTTGCTGAAGTACTTGTTTTATTAAAGATCAGTCCAATGGATCTGCCTGTAAGCAAGGTCAGGAAGCTCATTGAGGTTGGATGGCAGTTGGGAGCAGCAGAGCTGAGCATTTTGAGAAACAATTATCCAGTTAATTGTCTTACTGAATCTGCATCTTTTAAAAGCGGTTCATACAGACCTTGCAAAGTAAATTCCATCTGGCCTGAATCTTTATATTAACCAGAGTAAATATACTCCTGCCATTTCTTGAGCAACCCCAGCATGTTAAAATCATCATTCCCACCTTCAGCTCAGTGGCAATGTGCCAACTTGGCTCAGTAACAATATTTCCAGTTCACTATTGGAAAAAGAGAGAAAGAAATACAAAAAAAGCATCAAAGCTGGGACCCTTTCTACCCAGCAAAAATGAAATGATGAGTTCGGCATTAAGCTTTCACAGCTGCTTTGAGAAAATCACATCTAACCTAATGAAAAAGGGCTGTTTACATGCCCAGACAATCAGCTTCTCCTCCAGTGTCTTATTCCTTTGATTGTTTAATGAGCATAATGGGTGCAGATCTGAAAGTTTGTAGAAATTTATGTTGTGAATTGAGGTTTAAGCACAATGAGTGATATTTTCATCTTTTAGTCCCTCTGCAAATGGCAAAACCAATAGTAGGTTCGGAACATGGATGATGAAAGAAATTGTTTCCTGATTCTCTGACTGGTAAGAGAGGGCAGGATTATTCATCTGATCTGCCAAAAGTAAGATTTCTAATTATAGGAACTCTGGTCTGGCTCAGAAAGCTTCAGCTGCACATGGATTATTGAAGCTGCAGGAATAGAGAGGAGGGCTGAGAAAACTGCTCCCTGGTCTGTCATTCTCTTCCCAGGAAGTGCTGCTGCAGAATCTGAGAGAATGTAGTGAAGTGATTATTCCCACTGATGGGAGGAACAGGATAACCTCTGCAATCTACCAGGAAATGGTAATGGCCAAGGAAGGCAGCAAGAAGGTACCTCAACCTGCAAGAGGTCCATCACAGGATCCAGAACCTGAGGAGAGTATGACAAATGAATGGCATAATATTTTTGGTGCTAATCCTATCCTCTGATTTCCCAAGAATTCCCCTGCACAACACACCTCAGGCCAATACACCTTGCAACTCCACTGATTCCTCTCTCTCTCTCTCTCTCTGTCTCAATCTCGCTCTCTCCAGGCATCTCTCATCTTCATCTGAACAGCCAGCTCTCATACAATCACACTCATCTTTGTGCCAACTTGTACAAAGGCTTCCCAGTCACTAACAACCTACATGCCTATTGACATAATCCCTCAACACATGCCCGCCAGGCCAACAAAAAAAAGTGGCTCCATTTCAGGTTGTTGGCAATTACCAGGCATGAAGCCCAATTGTGGTCACACATCTTGGGAGATCTGATCCTCTACATTGGGAAATGCATCACCTTCTAGCTGGACCTGAGTGTTCATCCCATCTGCCCTATGGAGCAGCATATGGCTGAGGATCAGGTAGCTGGTGCTGGTATTACTGCTCCTCTTGTTCTTCATCAGAAGTACAATGCAGAGCTCCATAAGCTGCTTCCATGACGTGGTGAAGATTGATGATCATAAACCCAACAGAACCAAAATTTTGCTACCCAAATCTTATCCTTTTCCCTTGTTGTTATTACCTCTCATTTCTTTAAGACCGGGAGGCTATTCTTGGACATTTAGCCACTTTCTTGATGATATTAGTTCGCAAGTGCTGAATGAACTGATGCACGTGGGGACGTGTGTCGGTTGTCATCAGCTTCAAGTAATTGGTATCACTCCATTATCCAAATGGACAGCATAAAGAACTAAACCAACTGCAAAGCTGCCTGACTTCAAATTTCCTTGGAAACAATAGACAGCAATCAACGGAATCCATAACGGACATGGACAATGTCCCCGTCCACTTCGTAAGTGGAAGATGAGGGATGACTCCAGTGTAATGGTAGCCATGAGTCCCAGACCATGGATCACATCACATCAATCTGCCTCCACTAAGACCTGTTGTGGGAAATATCTCATTTCTGCATTTGGCGTCTCAGAAAATTATCAACTGGATAGTCAACTCAGATATCCTATTATGAGCTTTTCCCTATAAAAACAGTAAAGAACAGTCGATCTTCACTGGTTTTTATTTCCTGAAAAATGGTGTTTCATTTTATAAATCGCTCAGTAAAAATCAGCAAAGCTTGGGGTCTAATTTTAATTTTGTGTGTGGGGGTGGGGGGAGGGGTTGGCTGCTGAGTACAAAGGCAGGCTGGACAGAAGGCCTGCCTTGTTGCACTGGCCTGTATAGAAGCTTTTCAAAAACCAAAATATTGAACAGCCCTTCCCCCCTTACATCCGTATGGTCCAGGACAATAGCCTCTGTAGCCATTTTCATAAAGATGGAAATTCAGGCATTGGGAATAAATTGATGAGAACTTTCAGGTGGCTACCTTTAGCCAAATCCAGAACCAGATGGGGACGCAGAACAGGTATAGCAAAAAATGGGATCATGGCTTGATTTTGAGTGTTGTTTAGTTGTTAATTTAAAAAACATGAGATCTTAAATCATTGATCCATATCATTAATCACAAGTGGAGAAAATATACATTTTTGTTTTTAAAAAAAACACTCTTGTGCAGCCATCAAAATCTGTGCCAGGACGTTCAAATAAGCAAGGCATCTGTTGCTGGATAATCCAAGTACAGCTGACTAACTGACTTGGCATTTATCACTAGTGGTGGCTTGGAAGGAATTGAATAGAAGTTAAGTATATGTCTAGAGGCAATATTATTTCTGTGGTATAAGTTGCTTATAAGTTAGCGTCCAAGAGATTCCACAATTATGTGACATAACTTTTGGAGTAAGTAGACACCAAAGTCATGGTTGAAGTGGAACAGGTGTTGGCATCTAAAATGTCTTCATACCTGCAACGGTTTACCCCATCGTTCTTAAACCAAAGAGCAATTATATTGCCATACTAAAGAGAAAAAGCACTCAGATTGTGAAATAGTAATTTTGTTTTAAGCATCCAATTGGAACAAGCCAAAGGACTATCCACATGTCTGATTAATGTAGACAAGTTAACCACTGGGGGTTGCTCATAAAAGAGCTATGTGCATAATTTATTTTTCTCCAATCAGGCTTGTGGTTGCCTTCAGCATAACTCAATATCTTTGCTTCAAGTTGTGGTATCAGTTGCCTTGACAGCACAGGACTGCTGGCCCGGTTTTATGACCAGCTGTTGTCTCAAACAAGGCAGCAAGCCAGGAGCCTTGTGGTGCAACCCTTTTCAAAACCTGCAGACTATCTCCTCAAAAGGGAGACACAGTAGGACAGTGGGGGTAGCACAGTAGCACAGTGGTTAGCACTGCTGCTTCACAGCTCCAGGGACCTGGGTTCAATTCCCGGCTTGGGTCACTGTCTTTGTGGAGTTTGCACGTTCTCCTTGTGTCTGCGTGGGTCTCCTCCAGGTGCTCTGGTTTCCTCCCACAGTCCAAAGACATGTGGGTTAGGTTGATTGGACATGCTAAATTGCCCCTTAGTGTCCTGAGAGGTGTAGGTTAGAGAGGTTAGTGGGTAAATATGTAGGGATATGGGGTAGGGCCATTGTGGTCGGTGCAGACTTGATGGCTGAAACGCCTCCTTCTGCAGTATAGGGTTTCTGTGATTCTATGATTTCTATGAAAAACTAACCCTCACCCCCATCCAAAACTGGGTCTGCAGCAACACTTATGCCCTTTTGTAATACTCGAAAGAGATCCAGATCTTAAAAACTGAAAGAGACACTACTTGCTCAAAAAATAAGAAATGTTTCTTCGAATTAAGGTTCTATTATTTGAATGGTCCATTGGATGCATCTAAAGAGCTCCCTAGGGGTTATAAAAATCCTCAGCCATTTATGTAAAGAAGAAAAAAGCAAAGCAATATGCAAGTCAGATGGAAAGTCGTGAGTGGGAATAAGCTACCTGAACAAAGAAGCACATTTCCTCTGATCAGGTATTCTTGCAGCATGGAACACACAAAATCAGTCATTCAGACCACAGCTCCCAAGAATGAGGGCTTGAAAAAGTCAAGACTATAAATAGAAAATTTCTTGTTTAGATATACCTCTTGTCCATCTGCGTTTAAATGTTTCCACTTCTTTAGGTTTCCCTCCCTGAGACAGTCAGGTGCCTAATTCACGTACCATCAGATAGAATCCCAATGAAGTGCCCCAAAACAGCTAGGGTGATTTGTATGCTCTGCTTTCTTCCTTCTCGGTGGAAGCCAGCGACTTTTCTAATGTTGCCTGATCCTGACAGCAGACTGAAAGTTGGAAACTATGGTGAATGGATTAATGGATACCAATCATCTGTATTTCTAGGGCACTGCAGATGAGTACCTCCACCAACCACCACTGTCACCATTTGTATGCTTGACAATTCCTATCTGCCTATCAACTTTCCCAAATTTGTCAATCTCCCTTGGGACATAAAACTCTTGTGCCATAATAACCCAGGATTGTAACTCATCCCTGTCCCTTGTATGTACTGGAATGGTAACCCTAGGCAGTTTTTTTTAATCTTGTTGTTGAAGGTTAAGAAAATATAAAAGATTGCTATGGAAATGGGTTCACCCCAGTATTCATGAAGTTACTAAACTACAGGTCCTACAGTTTTAATAGAGGACTGGTAATGATTGCTTTAAAAATTACTTCCCATCAGTGTCTGGGGGAAGATTTACAAATCCCACAGATGGGCAATGAGTGAACTGAGAAAAGAAAGGGCTAGAAAGAAAGCAAAACTAAAGCAGAGAGAGAGAGAGAGAGAGAATGCCTTGGTGTCATTTTAGCCCATATAAATTACAATGTGCATCAGTAAAATCATTTTCATCATTGTCACTATCTCAGAGCAGTTGACAGAGGAAGCAAACATCAAAGTGGAGTTAGATCAAAAGACTAAAAATATCATCAAAGAGATGTGTTTTAAGAAGGCTTTTGAGGATTAGAGCATAAGCTGAATGAAGATGTATGGTGAGGAAGGTCCAGAGGTAAAAGTCAAGAAAACTGAAGGCAGAGAAGGGGACACAAAGGAGGCCAGAGCTGGCGTGCAAGAGGGCACAAGCTGGAAATTATTGCTGTATTAGGTAGCAGATGAAAGTAGGTGAGACCGCAGAGAGATTTCTACAGGGGGGGTGGGGGGTTTAAGTTCGATGTGCAAAAGGCAGGAAACCAATGAAGCTGTGCAGAAATAGCTGGTAACCAAGCTTTGTCTTCTGACAGAAACATGCAGCTGAATCTTAGAGTACAGGAGGAACTCATACAGCCTATTATACCTATTCCAGACCATTGAAAAAGTTATTCAGTTAGTCCCAGTCCGCTGACCCCTGTTTTGCACGGCTCATATATGTATTTAATTCCCTTCAGAAACGTTTTCAGATTATTACAGCTTGCTTCATTTAAAAAAATCCCCCTCCACCCTGGGTTCTTTATCCAATGGCTTAAATTGGTTTCTTGGGTTATTGGGCCCCTTATGCCAGCCACCAAACATTTTCTTCCTATTCCCTGTATCAAAACCATTTATAATTTTGAGTATTAATCAAATCTCCTCCTAACTTTCTCAGCTCTGAAGATGACCCAGTTACCAGCCACTGCACCTAACTGAAGTCTCTCTCCCCTGGTGCCAATCTAAGGAAATCTCCTCTGCACCCTTGATGCCCTTCATAAGTGTGGTGTCCAGAATTGGAAATAGTAGTGTAGCTGCGGCTTAACCAGAGATTTAAAAAGATTCAGTATTACCCATTTCCTTTGTGACCTGTGAGGGGGATTCTCTGGCACCGTTCACACAGGCGCATATCCCGTTATGGCCACAAACTCTCACGAGAGGGCCATAACATGACTTGCACCAGGGAGAACTCATTTTGAAATTCTTCCTGGCCCCGGCCAGTGATGTAATTTGGTTTGTGCCCAATGAAGGCACAAACCAAATATAGAGTATCTGTTTTAAGCTGGATTCACCTGGCTCCTGACATTCAGCCACCCACCGCATGGTATAATGTGAAGCCAGTGGATATCACTACTGGTTTCCACAAACAGGGGCCAGACTTGATGACCACACCAGGACATTTGAAGGCTATTGGAGCCCCCGGATGGTCAGGGATATGGCTGTGCTCTGTGGCACTGCTAGGTTGTCACTTCCGGGGGTGGGCCTGAGGTCTGAAGGGGGCAGGGCCAGAGGGCAGCCTTTGACAAATCTATGGGGGTGAGGTCCTGCTAATGTGAAGGGGGGTGGGGGAGTGGCACTGTTAGCTATGTTAAACAGTTGGTGGAGGGGGCTGATGCTGGACATTGACAGTAGAGTCTTTCACCGCATTTTGAGATCAGGACACCCTTTAAAAAGGATATCTCAGACACTGAGCGCCTACCCCTCTCCCCCAAGAAAATGACTAAGTGGGGGAAGATTGTGCCATGTTTCCCGCTGGAGATTTCACTTAGTTATGTTTTTGGTGAATTATGTCCTACATCTGTTTTTTAAAAAAATTTTTTTTGTAGAAAAACCTTCCAATTTGTAATGCAATCTTCAAAGATGTGGAGACATAAACCTCCAGGTCACCCCAATATTCTGCACTCTGATTATAAATATACCATTTAGTTTATAAGCCTCTCCTCATTATTCCTTCCAACATTTGCGACTTCACATTTCATTGCATTAACTTTCTGTTGTCGTGTGTCTGCCATTTCGCCAATCTGACTCATCTCAAGAAGTCTGCTATTATTCTCCTCAATACTTACAACATTTTCACGTTTTCTGTCATGTGAAAACCTTTGTTCTTTTACCCAGGTCATTAACATATCAAGAAGAACAGTCACCTTCATGCTAATCCCTGGGAGACATTAACCAAAAGTCTGATAAATGTTGATCACTGCTATTTGCTATTTCTCTTAGCCAATTTTGTAGCCATGCTGCCACTGCCTCTTTAACACATACATTTCAATTGTTCTAAAAAGTTTATTAGCCAGCAGTGTATTGAAAGTTTTTTGCAAGTCTATCCACAGCAAAATCCATGCTCTACCTTCATCAATCCTCTTATTTATATTGTTGAAGTTTCAGTGAAACCAAGGATGTGTGAGCAAAGTCTGTACACAATCAAAGCATTAAAGGGTTTCAGTGGTGTGGTTAAGGGTGGGTGGTTAGGTAAGGCTGGGAGCAGAAGATTGTTGCTGAAGGTAAATAATGTTAGCAATGGATGTGTTTTGGGGTTGAAATTCTTCTCGCAACATTAAAGTTATACACATCTGATCAGGTGTGGCAAAGGATGAAATGAGAGACAAGGGCAGCAGAATTTTAGAAAAAATTGAAATAGGATTGTGTGATATATGTATTATATGTGTTGGGATGTGGACTGCCCCTTTAGGAGTGTGGGTCAGATGACCCCTGGGCTGTTCGCTTTGCCCAGTGTGGACCTTGTTGGGCAGCCTTCAACCTGACTGTGAATGAGTGCACACTTTCAATGAACACACCCAGTATTGAAATAATCAAGCCAACCTCATGGTTCTTTAGTCCACAGGGCCATACCTAATAGATTGCTTCAATTTTCCAGATGTTCAGCTGATCTAACTCATTTGTCACTTAATTTTGGACTAGAGGTCTGAAAAGAAGTGTCCTTGAAATGGAGGGTAATGGTGGAGAAATGGAGCTGGGTTTCATAGGCATTAATTAAGTTCTGTGTGTATGCCAGTGAATATTATTGAAAGGTAATATGTAAAAAAAAATGAAAGGGAAATGGCGAAAGATCAAACATTACAGTACTTCAGAGGTAAGGTGTGAGAGGAGAGGCTAATGCTGGAGAAGAGGTGGTACATTGAGACAAAAAGTGAAACCATGTGAGGGAATCCTGGAGAAAGAAACCATAGAGCAATGACAACAGAACAGGATGGAATGCTGAGCCATGCATGTTATACCGAAATATCAATAAATTCCTTCTCAAATACGCTTATACCATCAATAGCTAATGATTTTACTCAATCACAAAAACAAATTGACTCAATGGCAGATGTCAATGTGTTCTGTTCTATTGACATCTCTCTCTGAGGTGTAAATGACTAGGCTAGAAGTCCTGGAAGCACCGGAACAAGGTGGGGAAAAAAACACTGGCCATTAATTAGATCTAAAGAATTAAAGGTTGTTTGACTGTTTATTCTGAATTTGCAGTTGATAGAAATGAATTACAGTTGTAACAAATACATCTGTTTCTGTTGTCTGTTTCACATTTCATATTTGTCCCTATAAATTCTAGAAGTAATCCAGCGTTTGCCTGACATTGGGTTTATTATTTATCTAAGTATTTGTCTATAAATTAGAAATGGCTGGCTATTAGAGTTCTTCCAATCATTCAGTATTTCACTGTTCTGTGTAGTGTGGTACTGAAAGGTTCTGGAAACTGGTTCAATTTCTGAATTCTGCTAAAGATAACTTAACCGCACCTCCCTTTGACCTCAGTGCCCCTGATCTAGGATTAAGAAAAATCAGTTGGCACTATTGCAATTGTTCATTATTCAGTAGTTGCTGCTAGGAGTAAGTTTGTGAAGAAAGGATAAGGCTTGACTATGAGAAGTGAAAGGAGGTCCAAGATGAATCATGAGCTTTGATTAGCGTTCAGGTGACGATATCTGCTCACTGGGTGAGGAAGTCAGCAGGTACACTAGGTCCATTGTTAGTTCCTGTGAAGAACAAGATCAAAGTGATTGTAACTAAACCAAAACAGTTTTCGCAGCTGCTATTCTTATTATTCCTTTAACAATAGAAATAAATTGATAACTACCTTGCATATGTTATCTCTTGTTTTGAAGTGCCAGCAATGTTAGAACATAAGAACATAAGAAATAGGAGCAGGAGTAGGCCATCTAGCCCTTCGAGCCTGCCCCGCCATTCAATAAGATCATGGCTGATCTGTTGTGGCTCAGTTCCACTTTCCCGCCCTCTCCCCATAACCCTTAATCCCCTCTCTTATCAAAAACCCATCAACCCGCTTCTTAAAAATATTTAGCGAGGCAGCCTCCACCACTTCAACGGGCAGAGAATTCCAGAGATTCACCACCCTTTGAGTGAAGAAGTTCCTCCTCAACTCTGTTCTAAACCGCCTCCCCTTTATCTTGAGGCTGTGCCCCCTAGTCCTACTGTCTTTTTTGAGCGGGAAGAGTCTCTCCACCTCTATCCTATCCATCCCATTCATCATCTTATACGTCTCAATGAGATCTCCCCTCATTCTTCTAAACTCTAGCGAGTACAAGCCTAGTTTATTCAGCCTCTCCTCATAGCTCAACCCCCTCAACTCCGGTATCAGCCTAGTAAACCTCCTCTGCACTCCCTCCAGGGCCAAAATATCCTTGCACAGGTGCGGCGCCCAAAACTGCACACAGTACTCCAGCTGCGGCCTCACCAATGCCCTATACAGCTGCAGCAAGACCTCCCTACTTTTATATTCAATCCCCCTCGCTATGAAGGCCAGCATCCCATTCGCCTTCCTGACCACCTGCTGCACCTGCAAGCTGGGTTTTTGCGACTCATGCACAAGGACCCCGAGGTCCCTCTGCACCGTCGCCTGCTGCAGTTTTTCGCCACGTAAGTAATAGTCCTTCCTACCATTCTTCCTACCAAAGTGGACCACCTCACACTTGCCAACATTAAATTCCATTTGCCATTTCCTGGCCCATTCGCCCAGCCTATCTAGATCCTTCTGCAGACTCTCCACACCCTCCGCACAATTTGCCTTTCCCCCAATCTTGGTGTCATCAGCAAATTTCGACACCCTGCACTCGGTTCCCTCCTCCAGATCATCTATATAAATGGTAAATAGCTGAGGCCCCAGCACCGACCCCTGGGGCACCCCACTAGTCACCAACCGCCAATCCGAATAGCACCCATTGACCCCCACTCTCTGCCTCCTATTTGACAACCAATCCTCTATCCACGCTAACACCCTACCCCCAACTCCATGTCCCCTGACCTTCTGCAATAACCTCTTGTGAGGTACCTTGTCAAACGCCTTCTGAAAATCCAGAAAGACCACATCCACCGGCTCTCCTCTATCCACTGCCCTAGACACATCCTCATAGAACTCCAGTAAATTTGTCAGACACGACTTCCCTTTAATGAAACCGTGTTGCGTCCGCCCTATCAAGCAATTCCCTTCAAGATGCCTCGCAATTTCCTGCTTAATGACGGATTCTAACATTTTACCTACCACAGACGTTAAACTAACCGGCCTATAATGTTAAATGTTATAATGTTAACTATTCATTGCCCTGCACCTGTTGTCTGTTTTGAAAATCTGCATCTATTAAACTGCACTAATATGGTTTCAAATGTGCACTAATTGGTTGTGCCACCAATGTGACAAAGGATCATCTAGACTCAATGTTGGCTCTATTCTCTCCCCACAGATGCTGTCAGACCTGCTGAGATTTTCCAACATTTTCTGTTTTTGTTTCAGATTCCAGCATCTGCTGTATTTTGCTTTTATCTTGGGGTTGTGCCACCATTGTGTGCCCAAAAATTATGAACAACTGGCAGAAGGAATAGGACTCCATTAGTCTCAAATGATCTGTCTTCACAGCAGAAAGCACCAAAAATATTCCAGACATAATGGAGAACCAGTCTAGTGAAAATGAGGAACTTAAAAGAAATCAGTAAAAATAAGGAAATAGTATTAAAGAAATTAATGGGACTAAGTCACAACAAATCCCCTGAATCTGACAAATGCATTCTGGGCTTTTAAAAGAGGAAACTGAAGAGATGGTGGATGAATTGGTTTTGATTTTCTACTATTTCTGTGATTCTAAAAGAATTTCCAAGGACCAGAAGGTAGCAAACTCAACCCTGCTACTTAAGGAAGGAGATGAGAGAAAACCGGGAACTATGGATCAGTTAGTCTAACATCAGTAGTAAACAAAATGCTCAAATCTACTATTAAAGCTATGTTTCACTAGACTGGCACCTGGACTTAGATTGTCCAGTGAGAATAAATTATATAGTCTAACCCTATAGTGCTTGGAGTTTAGAAAATTGAGAGGTGGTATGATTGAAACATGTAAAATTCTCATAGGTCCTGAACATGGGAAATGCTGAGAAAGTGTTTCTCCTGGTTGGGGAATCTGGAACATGGGGTTACAGCCTTAGAATAAGTTGTTGACCATGTAGGACTGAGAATGAAAAGAAATTTCTTCACTCAATGGGCTGTGAACCTTTAGAATTCTCTACCTCCAAGAGCTGGGGATGCTCAGTTATTGAGTGTGTTCAGGACAGATCTATGAGTACTAAAGGAATTATAGGATATGAGGATAGTGCAGGAGATGGAGTTGAGCTAGAAAAACAATCATGAATTTTGTTGGAGCAAACTCATCCAGTCAAATGGACTATCCCAGCTCCTATTTCATTCATATCAATTGCTGGGCCACAACACCTCACTGTACAACCACAGATATTGTACCTTCTGCAGTGGCAACACATGCAATGCTATTATTATTATTGGTAAATTTACTATAATGTTTAAGTAACTTTGACTGACAATGAAATGGAAATGTAGTGTTGGTGTGTATTAGGATTTCCAGAAACGGAATATTCCGGAGTGGATAATATAGTCCTGATAACATCACTCTGGTTGTGCCTGTCCTTAATAATGCCAGGTCAGTCTATTGGCATTCTTGGAAGGTGCTCCCTGAGTAATGCACATAATGTTTTGAAATCAGGGGATTGGAATTAAGGTGAACTTTGCTTTGGGCCAGAAATGTTCAATTACCAGACTCCTGGAGGTCCAGCACTGAAAGATAGGCCTATTTGTTAAGAAGGGACACCCAACAATAAAGAGTGAATAGATGAGAAAATAAACAGTATAAGTGCCATGGATGGAGATGGTGGAACACAGCCTAACCTTTTGTCCATTGTTTAGAAGTACATGAGAAAGAGATGTTTTGACCTGCACAAGGTTGAAAGATAACTCTGTGCACTTGCAACAGCATGTTAATTGGTTATCTTGCAACTTTTTTCTTGCTGCTCTCTTTTAACTTGGGGAACCATCATAAGGGAAGCTTTGCTAGCTAGAAGTGTATGGAACTGTTTTCTTCCTTCCAATGTGCCATATTACAGTGCCCTCTGTTGGCCAATAAATTGGTAAAGTAACAAGTAGCAGCACTGTACATTGCAACGTTCCTTCAGCTTTATGTTCACGCACGCTCAGAAGGTGATTCCTGTCCTGGATAATTTGGTACAATTTATCTATTCTCATGGAGGAAAAAAATGAGTGGGAGCTTAAAAGTAATAATGGGTAACATCAGAGGCCTCCACCTTTCTGCATCCCCAAGGTCCAATCTCAATGGTCACGTCCTTTGATACTCATCTTCATTCCTAATACAACCATTGCCTCAGACAAAAACCCCATGATCAGCATTTGCCATGGCTAATTATCTTTTATGAGATTGCTTGCCTCCAAGGGTAATCTTTTGCCTCTCCAAGTTCCAATAATAAGTAGTGAAGACCAAGCCACCTATAAAGCATCAAATGATCACCTTGAGCTTTCTAACATAACTCTCTTCTGGTGAAAAATGAGGTTGTGATGTATAACTAGAGGGAAAATGTCATTTAGCAAGGCAAACACATGTAGCAAAGAACTCTCCCCTGCAAGAAAAGGCTATTAATGGCTGTGTGATTAACACCTGTCTAATGACTAAGCCAGACTGATAACATCATTCAACAGGCTGCTGCTCTCGTCATTGGCCTTATCTTCAGCTTTTTCTCATCTTTCTTCTCCTGGATACTCCATTTTTAGTCCCTTGGAAAAATATGGGTGTGGAAAATATGGCAGATAAAATAATCTCATGGGTCTTAACTAGCCTATTCTTCAGCAATCCCCCTGATTGGTCAAACATTGAAATTGTTTGAGGATGCTTTAGGTGTATTCCATTACAACCTTGGTGGGTGTTTGTACCTCCACTTAGTTCTTGTCCTCAATTAATGCACTAGTGTCATGACCAAATCTCATGGACACATTATTAGTCCTGCACAAACCTTTGCCAAATCTTTATTCTTGAAATGGGCTGGTACCATTGACAGTGGAATTAGGGGAGCTGCTATGAGTGACACATATTCATATATATCATTCGTTAGCTTGATTGCAGCTGCCTGGTCACTGCTGGAATAGCAGCTATTTCTATCTGGAAATGGGACTATGTCAGGCCATGGACATGTTGTCACATGACTGCAGTCAGTTATGGTCTGCACGTTTGGATACCTTTGGAAGGACACTTCCCTGCTGTTAGTTGCTTTTCAATGACCTGCCTGACAATTGTGAACTGTGATTTCAACATGACCATCCCCTCAAATGTGCTTTTTGCATAGAAGTTCAAAGTTCATTATCTTGATGTATAATGACAGTTGCCAACTTGTATTTGACTGAGCTGGGGCTTGCCTCCAAATGCGGCTGCAGGCGAAAGTAGGCTTTGGCCTGCCATGAAGACTTGTGAGGATATCTGAATGTATCTCATCTGCTTGCCATGCCACTTCTGATCCACCTGCAAAGAGGGTTACACCTATTGGAATCCAAATAATTGGATACAGATGAGCTCTCCGGACAGCTGCAGCCATGCAGTTGCAGAAGAAAGGTACTTTATTGCCATAAGTAGCAAGGAGGCAGTTTTGAACAATTCTAAAGCAATCAGAAACAGCAATAACAGGACTCAATTGTAAGGGGCAGGTTTTGCGAGCTGCACCTGTTTTAAACATGTACTCAGTGGCCACTTTGCATGCCTTCTGCTCATATAATAGAAAAACCCTTATTTACATAGAATTATAAAATGTATAAAACCTTATAGGCTGTGCATCCTAAATTAAGCAATGGTATTTCTGCTTAAGGAAAGAAAAGTCAGCTTTTCTTCATAATTGATAACTAGCTAACAATTTGCACTCTTTGAAATCATGTTCCAAAACATGATGTTGCCACAGTTTAACTAGTTCACATATAATGTAGAATAATGGGCATTTTCCAGTTTTTTTCTGTTATAAGTGGAATTTTACCACGTGGAGGTTCACCACATGCACAAGCAATATTTGCAGACTAACCCTGCCAGGTCTGCAAAACATTAACTTTCCTGTATTTCAGATGTTGATTAAGCTGCCTTGTATTTGTACCATTAAATATTTTATTTGGAACTGTATCGGTTATTCTGATTGCTAATCCTTTGCTTTCAAACTATGCACTCTCCCTGGACAGACAGCAGCTGTTTTTCTCTATTTCCCCAGTCAGTTTATGATGTGGGAGTGGCATGCTGCCAGGCTATTGTCTATGCCACACTTGGCTGACCACTATGAAACACGTGGTCTGGTGGAAATTCCCCATACACAGTCTATTCCCCCCAGATATTTCAAATCAGCTGACACTTGACTGATGTGCTTCTTTTCAGCATAGTTATGATCACAGACTCAGTGGAATGTGGGATTCAACCTTTAAGATACCATTCTTCATTTATGACCACATATTGTCACTGTGGACCATTATCGCAATCTAGGTTTAGCTTATTCTCAACTGATATCAACATTCAAACACTTCTCAGCATCATTGCAGGGTGATTAGAACCAAGAATCTTGGTTGATCTTTTTCTTACCCCACACCTGATTTTGAATCCTCCCAGCCAATTTCAGTGTGCAGAATCTGAGCGAGATTAGGAAATTGAACGAGCTTCCTTGCCCTTCTGGCTTGCATCACCACACATAGAGCCAGAAGCAAGTCCTTTTGTGAATGCACGTAAAATAGTTTAATAATCTCCTGAGTGAAAATTATTGTACAACTGCATTGATTTTCAGTTCTGTTAATCCGAGTTTAGTTTTTTAGATTTGCTTTAGAAACACTTAGATCTATTTATAAATTAAGAGCTGTTTTGCACCCAGTTAGATCTCTCAGGCTGGAATTTTACATTCCCCCTGATTCCCTACCAGGGTTGTGGGGCAATGTGGGGTGGAGGCAGTCAGGAGTATGAATTTGCAAGGGTACATTCCCTCCAGATTCCAATACACTTCAACCTGCAGCGATTTTACACTAGGGAATTGAGGCCCTTAAGAGGTCACTTAATAGCCACGTAAGGATCATAACCCACCCAGCCTCAATTTGTAGGCAGATGGGCAGATGACAGCTGGGGTGGGCGGGAACACTTAAGATACTTGGATCTTGGGTGGGAAGGGGAGGACAATCATCCATCAGAAGCCTCCTTCTGATTGATTGGGTGAGCCCTACTCTTAAGACCGCGTGGCCTCTAAACCTATCCTTTCTCTCCCTAGCCTATCCCCGATCATCCTCCTCACATCTCTCCAGGCCTTCCTCATCCTCACCCTCCCCATTCTAGGACGCAGGACACCTGGGCCTCTGATTCCCAGGATTTGCGTTCCGACAGCTTCATGCAGTTCCTTCTCCAGCCAGCCAATTGGAGAGCCAGCCAATCTGATTGGGTGGTCGTTCTCCCGGGTGGGACTACCCCATCCCACCCCCTCAACTGAAGGGTTGAAGTCGTGTCTTCTGCCGATCAGAGTTTGCTGGAGCATAAAAAGATAGTGAAGTGCTTAGAATTGGCGGGAATGTGTTTCTTGATGGCACTCTTTGAATGCTGTGCTGTCCTAAAAATCAGGCCTCACTGTCATTAAAAATTCTGCTGTTTGAAGATTGGAAACCAATAGATTCCGGTTTCAAATTGTAACTAACTATCTTGCTCAGAAACACAAATATAATTTGTGATCGCACTCATTTGAGTCACAAATTTCACTTCTAGCCCTGAATTTAGTGGAACCTACCAGTGTATGCATGATAGCGGCAGGGTGGGGGGTGGGGGGTAGTGCAGGGGTCGGTGG
The DNA here is from genome assembly GCF_965287045.1 of Carcharhinus amblyrhynchos. Taxonomy (NCBI): domain Eukaryota; kingdom Metazoa; phylum Chordata; class Chondrichthyes; order Carcharhiniformes; family Carcharhinidae; genus Carcharhinus; species Carcharhinus amblyrhynchos. Next base: position 57,775,156 of record NC_137333.1, read on the forward strand.
GGGGGTGGTCAGGCAGAAGCACCCAATGCTGGAACAAAATTCTGATCCTAATATTTCTTCAGTGTGGCCAACCCCAGAAGTTCCTCTGTTGCCTCATGTTCTTTCAATTCAGTTTTGAAATTTTACCTGGCAGCAGCTGTTTATGGCTCAGCAAAGGGAAGTACATCTGTGAAGCACTAATACAATAGGTGGAATGTATCAACTGTTCACAGGACTCAGTAGGATCCCAAGATGTGCAGATTAGGTGGATTGGCCATGCTGAATTGACTCTTAGTGTCCAAAAGTGTGTAAGCTAGGCGAGGCAGAATTGGTAAGGGTGTGGGGGGAATTGGGAAATGTTGAGGGAGGGTGGGTAGCTAGGCCTGTCCTGGATGTTGTTTTGGAGTCAGTAGAAATACAACGGACTGAATGATCTCCTTTAATGATTCCTATGGTGGGTGGATTGGGAAAATTCCTTCCTTTGTATTTTCTGTATTCTTTCATGACATGAGGGGGTTGCTGACAAAGCCAGCATTTGTTGCCCATCCCGAGTTTCCTTTGAACTTAGTGGCTTGTCACTTCAGAAAGCAATCAAGAATGGCTCTGGCCTGACTGAATAAAGATGACAGATTTCCTTCCCTAAAGTACTGTTCCTTCTTTATGAACCATATATGTTTTTACAACAATTTGCTTTTATGGTCACCATTACTGAGACTGGCTTTATAAATCCAGATTTTTTTAATTGAATTTAAATACACCAGCTGCCAAAGTGGGCTTTGAACCCTTGTCCCCAGAGCATCAACCTGAATCTCTGGATTACTGACACTGCCGCAACACCACCACCTCCCTAATATGTTATCAACATTTGTAACTGCACTTCATTTTTCAGTGTCTGAGTGCTCCCAAGCTGAATTGTTCCTTGAATATCTCACATGGGAGCTATTTAATTTTCAGAAGACTTGAAGGATATTTATTTCACTTTTTAGTCAACCTGTGGTTATTCCATTCATACTTCTTTACAGAAAAGTTCACAATACAAAGATCACACCAACACAGCACACTTTATGGTACACATGGATAAGGTCAGATAATGAGTGACAGAATTAATTGTGCCACAAACAAACATAGATCAAGTTAAATAAGTTGGTTTTAATTTTCAAAGTTTGTTGTTCACAGCAGATTGGTTCAGCGGGTCATGGAGTGAGTTTTGTTTTTCTCATAGTTGTGATGCCTTTCATTATAAAAATGTGTTCTGTAGATGACACCAACTGGTTTGGGTATGAAGAAGTGGTGTACAATGTGGAACTGAAGTGCATTACATGGATTCCAACATACCAGAGTGAGAATGGTGACAGAAAAGAATCTCACTATCAGATCATGGCTGAGAGATTTCCATTATCTGAAAGCAAAGTCGTCATTTAACATCTCTCCAAATGATGTACATTTAGAACTTGTATGAACTGTACAGTAAATAGTTATACCAACCATGATTACATACAATGGCTATGTGAGCCACATCTTATAAATTCAGCCTTTTCTGTTTATTCATACATTGGAATGAGCCAGGATGCTGAATACTTGAGTTCTCTGTCAATTCAAGGTAATTTGATTTCTGGTTGACAATACATGTTATTACAGATGGACACCCATTTGGAATGTATTGATTTTAAGATGAACTTTCTTTTGACATTAAGAAAGGTCATCTGAGAATCTGAAATCAGAATGTCTGGAATGTGGAGTGTGATTTTGTGACCTTTATCATTTTATCTAAGTTCGAACAGTGAGGAACCTTGTAGCATTTGTGTGACGTCTGTCAAAAGTATATTGTTAGATTGCTCCTTTACTGTGGGGATCTTAATTAAAGCACTCTCTTTAATTAAATATTGTATATTTTAACATGTTTAAATGCAGAGTTTAACTTTATCGCACATAATTTTGAAATTTCAGCTAATCAGCTGCCATTTCAGGTCACTGTAAAGCTCAACTTGCATGCTGGTAGAATGATGACCTGAATGTAAAGAGGCCAAATGTAGAATACCATGTAAACTGTATTACACCTCAGTTTGAATCTTGCTCAGAGAAAGTAATGAAGGTGGCCCCACTAGAGACACAATTCTGTGTAGAGACATGAAACAGAATTGATGGGCAAGTAAGACTGGTGTTGACCCCAAAGTCCTGCTTGATACCAGAAGAATTTAGCATGCTTCTATGTGAAATGGGTTGGAGGATAGTTGGCCTGTTTAGAACTCCAGAACACCATTCTCAGAGGATGATAGTGCAACATGCCTGGTGGGAAGTGGTGACCAGGCTGATTATAGGCCACAGTGCTAACAGATCATGGAGATTAACTCAGGGTAAGACAGGACACTTTAATGCCTGGAGCAAAATAATACCATTCGGTAGCTGATGCCCAATTCATTGCCCCAAAGTTTTGCTTAAGGCCTTCTATGAGAAGTATTACCATACTCATGGTTCCATTGGATTCACAGTATTGAAACACAAACCTGGTCATATGTTGATCCCCAGGATGGATTTCCTTTGGGCAGTTATCAGTGTCTGTGGAAAAATGTGCATGCTGGTAGGTATTTGGCAGCCATTTCAGTGTATTCAGTTGGAAAGGTGATGAAAGTGTTGGCCAAGTTGATCAACATATCAGTCACCTGTTTGAGCCACATGCAGTCAATATCTTACTCGATATTGCAGGGCTAACCAAGAATGAGTCATAAGCATAATAGTTAAGTGTAATGGTGACTTCAATTTTGTTCACTGCAAGCTGCAAGTTAGCTGTGGAGACTTTATGCAGATGGAAAAGCCTGCCCTGTTGGTTTGGGACAGGCTTAGGCAATATATCCGGCCATTGGCATGTAGGTATATCTAGCCTTATAGATGTGATTGTAGTCTGTTGGTTTTATCAGCATATTTTCTTTATTCTTATGGCACCTCCTTGATTAAATAATTGATGTGCTTTAAAACTGCTTTACCTTGGAATAAAGAAAAGCTCTTAATCTTTTTCAAAAAACAGTAATGGATAAAAAAAATTACAATAAGGGAAAATGTCAAAAATGATCCTGAACCACCGAAATTGCAAAAACATCAGCCAATTTAAGAGTTTTTTTTGTATTTGAAGCTTTGCAGAGCAAATCTGGTGTTCATTTGTGCTTGCAGTTTATGTAAGTATTTATACGGTAAATCTGGGGCTTTATTGAAGCAAAGGCACAAAAAATGCACAAGCTCTTGAGCTCAATTCTGCAAAAGTACTTCATTTGAAAAGTACTTCACTGAAAATCACTGGTGTCTGGCCTGGTCCTTGTACATGGAACCCGCAAAAGTGAGCATTAAAGTGGACCTTGATGGAGAATCAAATTCAATATTCATCAGTCCTCAGTTACACCATCTAATAGTGTGTTTTAAAGTCAAACACCTTAATGCGAGCTAGTTGTTCTGCCCAAGAAGACAGAAGGGCATCAGTGTAATATACCAATGATCCATTCTCTTGGCTGAAGGATTATGTATACAAGAGTGCTGCAGAATGATAAACAAAAATTAGGGCTGCATTGGTTAGATAAAAATTAGTTGAACCATACAAACTAGGAAGTTCCAGCATTTGACTCTGGAGTCATGTAGACTGGACAAACCAAACTGGCAAAGATAGCCTTAAAAATGAGTTCCTGGAGTGAATATGGATAATTCCTTCCAACAATATGTTCTGGAGTTCACCAGGAAACAGGCTATTTTACATCTGCTAATATGTATCAAAAGAATTAATTTACAATTTCATTGTGAAGGGTCCTCTTGTTCAGCGTGATCATAGTAGCTAGAATTTACATTAAGTTTGAAGGTGAGAAGTGTGCATCTGAAACTAGAATCATAAATGTAAATAAAGTAAGTGGGCACTAAATTGACAGTTGGAACACAGCGTGGGAAAATTTGAGGTTGTCCTTTTTGGCAGCAAAAATAGAAAAGCAGAATATTATTTCGATACAGGCCGGCTGTAGTACAGAGGGATCTGGAAATTCTTGTCCATGAATCACAGTGTTAGCAGGCAGGTACAGCATACAATCAGAGTGGCAAGTGGAATGTTAGCTTTTATTTCAAAGCAGCTGAAATATAAAGGCAGGGTAGTCTTGTTACAACTGTACAGTGCAGTAGTGAGACCACATCTAGAGTGTGATTTTGGCTTTCTTACTTAAGGGGAGATTATACTTTGATTGAAAACAGTGTTGCTTCCTGGGATGAGGGATATGTCTAATCAAGAAAGATTGGGCCCATGCTCAGTGGAACTTAGAAGAATGAGAAATGATATTATTGAAACAAATAAGATTCTGAGCAGACTTAACAGGGTAGATGCTGAGGGGATGTTTCCCCTTGTGTGGAATATAGAACTAAGGAGCACAGTATCAAAATAATGTAAGATGGAGGTGAAGATTTTTTTTCCTCTTTGTGTTGTTGTCTTTGGAATTCTCTTCCCAGTGAGGAATGGAAGCATGTTTTCTGAACATATTTAAGGCTGAATGAAACAGATTTTTGATTAACAAGGGAGTTGAGGGTTATGCAAGGCAGGCAGGAAAGTAGAATGATCTTATTGAATGGTAGAGCAAGCTTGTTGGACTGAATGGCCTATTTCTGCTCCTAATTTTTACAATCTTAAGAGTATTCATTTTAGGCGTTTCTGTAGGATTTCTGCAAAAATTAAGCTAGACAATTAAGAAACCATCACGGAAATTCTACCCCTTAATCTCTGAGTTGCAAAAGGCCCGTGTCAAGGTATGTGGGTGTAGTAAATATATAATATGAAACAGCTAGTGAAAGGAAGTTTGATTATGCAAAACTGGCATTTTCACTTGTCTCAGATTGATTAGCAAGAAAAATAATGTGTGTTGTTTTCCAGTGCTCCAAAGGTATGAAATCTCTGGCAATGTATTTCTTCAAGCCAAGTTGCCAGAATGATTGACATAAAAATGAAGCAGCTTTAATTTAAAATGAAATAGGTTCTTGTTGTGCTGGAATTATGTTGGCACACAGATTGTCAGTAATTAAAGCCATCTTGATTATCTGTGATATTTGCTGCAACACCAAGGGCCAAATAGCTATCCTTCAACCAGCAAACAACTGCAATTTGGAGAATGTAATGTTTGCTACTCTTTCACTCATATCTGCAATGTTGTTACTGTTTCAACGTATTGCATTCTAATCTAGAGCATTACGGAGTTAAGTCTTGTTTTATATTTCATATTCTCATTGTATAGCTTCACAGCTGGAAGATTAGTGTAATGAGGCAGAACAATGATTTGATGACTTTTAATCACAGTATGGATTGTTTATGCCTGTGAAGGAAACAGAATACCTTTTCATTGCAAGCACTTTACAGCTTAACCGCATGCCACAGATTTAAGGAATGAAATTGGGCTTTATCCATTGCGTGGATTCTATGCAATGACTCTATTCAGAGGAAATATTTTTAAATTTTATCCATCAGATTTCCACAGAGGCTTCATTCCATTGAAACAGGTGTACAGGAAGGAAAACAGTGCCTGATAGCTTGATAGACTTTCTTTTCTGTAATCTATTTTGTCACATTATTTACACAAGATAGAGAGGTGTCAAGTGCTTTTAGTATCTGTCATTGATACTTTGGTGGTCTGGTTGAGGGTTGTTGCAGCATCATTTTTTTTACAGAAAGTTTTGGATGACTGTTTTTTAAGCATTTTTACACATGCCATTGTTACCAGATGATTCATTGGTTCTGTAAACAAATATGTGCTGAGTGAATGGGCATGGAAGTACTATGATTTGGCTTGGAATGTATGACAGGCTATGGGATGGGAGTGGGCATTCGTTGACATGGATGGGACATGGGGATCAGCGGGGGCTTGAAAGAATGTGAGAGGTGAGGGCTAGTGGGTCTAATGTTTAACAAAATAACTGGGAGAGTTGCCAGAGAACCAAGGTGGCAAATGTCCTGATTCAAGCAGCCCATCTCACCGATCAGCAGCCTGCATCTGGGGATAGCGAGGTCAATTCCATCCTACAGTGCCCATCAACCCCTCTCCTCTCCCTTGCACCAATTAGGGAACTTTAATCTGAGACCAGGATGCCAAGCTGGCAAATTTTCTAATTCAAGCGACCTGCCTTGATGGTAGAAATCCAGCCTTTAATCTATCTCCTCACTGTCAACCGAATGGCCATATTTATCTGCAAATTTCTTCAGAATGCCTTGTATTTTTCAGTGTACATCATTGATATAAACTACGAAGAGCAAGGGACTGGGTACAGAATTATCCCTCCCACTGGTACAGCCTTCTAGTCTCAAAAACACACAACCCTCCGTTTTCTTTGCATTAAGCCAATCGTGGATCTAATTTACCACTTTCCTTTAGATTCCAAGGAGTATCTTTTTAGACCAGCCTGCCATATGGCACCTTGACAAAAGCTTTGTTGAAATCTATATGGACCACATTCATTGTATTGCCCTCATCAACTCTACTTATCACCTCCTCAAAAAATTCAATCCTATGCACCTTGCACATTTGTTTCTCCTTTGAATTGTAAATTCAAATTTATCTATGTAAGTGAAGGAGACACATCACTGTCAAAGTAATTTAGCTGAACTGTTGAAGCATTGCTGTATCTACTTGAAAGAAATTTTGGCTGCGCAAAGTTCAATTCAAGTAATAAATATGCTTGCATTTTTCAACAGAGTTGTAATGTTTACATGTTTAAAAATGTGGTTTCATACAGATTTCTTTGTCATATCATTTTTTTCCTGCATTTACTAAGTAAAATGTGAGAGAGTTGATCTCTGGAAGATGTAGCTTGATAGGCAGCTTATTTTGAAGTTTAACTGTGCCTGGGTATAATGAAACATGTACTGATTCCAGTTTCTGGCTCATAGCAGTGAAGTCTTGTTCTTTTTATACAATGGACACAATGTCATAATGGTACAGTAATGCAGTACCCAAAAGGGCAAACTAACTAGTGAAACCTGGGCTTACAATCTTCTTTATTGAGCCTATTGCCTCTGCAGCAGTGCAGGAAAACGTTTTAAGCAAAGGCCATTCGACCACAATGAAGGATGTGTAACCTGAGATTAATGTTGCACACATCCTATGGGCCATGTTACTGCTCAACATCTAGACCTCAACAGTGCTTGTGATTCAAGGAGACCTGAGAATAGTGGATGTATGCTGCTAGAATTACCTATCACAACCTTTGTTGCTATAGAGACAGTAAGTAGGCGAACAGACATTGCACTTGCCTGCCAAGTCAGAGAAGCTGGAGGGCAAGTTAATGAGCCTACTCATATCTCCTCATGGCAGTTAGGTCAGATTGCCATTGGCTGATGCCTGATAACAGACTGGCAACCAAATGTTGACAGAAGCATCTGGTCCATGTTGATGGCAATGGGGAGAATACAATGAATTCATAGAATTTGACTAAGCAATAACAACTTAGATTCACATGAATATATTTCCATTTAGTCTTTGTGAGAATTGAAAAGGAAATGAGTAATGAATTATGATCATCAGAGTGGAGGAAGAAGGGATGGGTGTTAATCAGGCTTTAAATTGTTAGGAAATACCAGTCTTGTGTGGATGTGGTATTTCTATAGAGCATGAAAACACTCACAGCAAAGCACGTTTTTCTACTCAGCGATAAAGTTCTTTTGTATTGTTTGTATGCTAATTTAGTTGTGGACTTCTATGGAATGACAATGAAAATTAGTATGATAGATAATATTCATTATTATTTTAACTATACGTGGAGAGCAGTAAAGGAAATATGGGGTGCAATTCTCCCCCAAAAAATTCTAAGGGCGCAATCTTACCAGAAAAATTCTAAATGCCGAATGGGTGAGAAAACAGGAGAGCTCCAGACCTGAAGTTTTGGCAAGTTTGAAAGTGCAACCTTATGACACTGTCAATTTTTTGGACTGAAGTGTGAATCTCACTGGTTTGGGCGGGGAGGGTGGATGGGTAGAGCCTAAGTTTGCCAGTGAAACTGGCTGAAGACCTCCTGACACCACCCTCTCCCCCCTTGGAAATTGCCAACCCCAATCACCAGTCAGTGTAACCAGCCCCCACCCCCTGCAGCAACCCCTATGGCAATATGGGTTGTGGGCATCAGGGAAATGAGTAACCCATTATGACCCCTCGTCTGTGGCTCACCCTGCATGCCCTTCCCTTTGCCAGTCTCCCTCATCTACCAATCACTCCCTGTGCCGGTCTGTCTCCCACCACTCATGCTCATCACTTCCTATGCCAGTCACCACCCCCTGTCAATCACCCCGCCCCCCCCCCCCCCACCCCAGCCTTGCATATCCCCCTTGCGTCTTGTGGATTTAAATTTATCTATGTAAGTGAAGGAGACACATCACTGTCAAAGCCTCCCCAATTCGAGCCCACCCCCATTCATGACTGGTGCAGTGAGTTGGTAAGATCATACCCTAAGTGTCATAACGGCAAGAATAATGGTATCATCCGCACTGGTCTTCTAGGCGCATTCCGCACCACAATCCTCCCGCACTCAGTCATTTCTTTGGAGAGTTGGTAGTGCCACACCAATATTGAGGGTTAGGGTCTAAACATACCGGTGACCCAGCTCCCGGTTTCAGAGGGCTTGGGTGCCATTTAGCAAGAGTGCCCTGATCACACAGTACACTGGAAGACCCCCTTTCTCAACCCACGGGCGTCGGGACTCTCCCCATCCCCTCTGCCTCGGCATCATATTCTCCTGCCCCTTCATGACATGGTCACCAGCATTGGGATAGGGCCCTCGGGATGGGACCCCTACCCAACCCCCAACATGCCCCCCCAGCAAGACCACCTTCACAACCTACCCATGCTATTGCCAATTCTCCATAACCTAATAACGTTTCAGCTTCAGTTGGCCAATTAAACTTGAATAGAATGTGCAATTGTTCGATCAGAGATGCATAACTGGATTGCTCTGCAGAGCCTTTCAATGGCATGGTTGTGACCATTTGATGTTTTAAATTATTAATACAACTGGTAAGAAACTGCTGCTCATTGATGTTGACAGTATTACCGTTGCTCCCTAATGAGACTGTTCCAAATTTTCCCTTTGTGACTGCACTTTGGTCTCAAGAGTTCTTATGCCAGGTTGCCAGTCCATGCAAAACGCACGTGCTGCAAAGGATCAATGTGTCTGGGTGCATAATCATTGCAGCACATTTCTGCAAACGCTCTGACAGCATTCTGCATTCATGTAACGTGTTATACAAGAGAAACTGTTTCGAGGAAATTCTCTTAACTGACTCTCATTGGTTTTCCTGTCATCTTTCATTGGCAGTTCAAAATGAGTGCACAGCGCTTCAGAGTTAAACCACACAACTGATACTGCTCAAAATGAATTGGTGTTTAGTGCTTAAAATGTGACCTGTTTTGAGTATTACTTCCATTGCAGCAGCACATTCTGTGAGTTGCTTCTGATTAAGAGGTAATCTGTTATACACAGAGTATAATTTGTCCATGAGGTAGTGGAAATGATTCACTCCATGAACCTCTGTCACCACATTGTCCACTGCAACTTTTAATCTATTGTTCCAGCAATGCCAAATAATAACACCAGGGGATTGCTCCATATGTCTGTGAACTATGCCTGACTTGGTGCCCAACTTAACAATTGCTCCATCATTAGCAAACACCGGAGTCACCAAAATCATGTTTCACAAAATATTCAAGAAGATACTTAACGATTATATCAGCTTTTTGATCTGGAAATTCACTCAGATCTAAAACTATGAGGTGTGGGTCATCTTTCTGATCACTTTCACATTTCAGATAAACTACTAGAGTGATTCTGTTACTGAAACTTGTAGATAGATTCACCAGTGAGAATCACAATTGTATCCTCAATTACTTAGCGCTAGTAAATTTTCTTTCTAGTTTAATTATATGGTTAATAATTTCTGAAACACTACACCAGGAATGTGACCCAATTTCCACATCAACACCATATGCAATTTGAGGTTCCAGCAAGCCAAGGTGGTCAGAGTAAGAGGTGTTGTTTTGAGCCAAGTGGTATGCAGAGCAGAAAACTGCATTAGTTTCCTTTAGATGAGATGTATACACGTTGTTACAATTCTTTCCATGAGTGTGTTCCTCTATGTTTTCAGTGACATATTGAGCAGTGATACAAACTGTCAATAGCCTATGCCCAACGTGTTTTTTCTTTGAGAGTCTTCAACGTGCATTTTGGCTGGATCCATTGTACGTCACTTGGTACAAACACGATTCATTTGGAAGTCTCAATCCCTTGGATGAGAAAAGTGATAAGCTACTAATATTTGCTTATACTTTACACAGGTTTTTCTTCCCTATAGTCTAATCAAGGATATGTCTCTATTTTTATCTTTCACAATTCCTCTATCTACACATCTGCACAGAGATGCCGACCTTCTACTACATCAAACTCAGTTTCAGATTGTACACTGTGTGGTTAGATTTGACGTTGAATCTGAGGCAGCTGCAGCAGTGTAGCTCTCCCCTCTAACATCAGTGTGACGGTATTTTAGTATTCTTTACTTCTTCACTTTGTCTCTGAAATAAAGGAGGTTATGCTTTATTGTTTTGCGGGCATTCTGTGATTATCAGATGGTTTTGAATGTCTTTGTCTTGGTTTTTACCCCCAATTACATGTGTAACAGGCACTTGGGCTTGGAGATTTTAGAAATTGTTCTGTGTTGGTAGTGTGTACTGAATAGGCCAATGGACTTTTGGCTGTTTTATTTTATAAGTTCTTAAACTCCCACTTTGAGGTATCAAGATCTGAATACTGGAAGGGAAAAGGACAAAATATGTGGACGCTAGACAGGTGATGGCTGGCAGGCAGTGCGGCAACATCAGAAATAGAAAGTAGTTGGGACACACTGTTCACCTACATGGTTTCAATCTCACTTTCTGCAATTACTCTGGCTATCCAGACTCAAGCTTCACCTTCCAACCGTACTTCCAGATCTTCGGCTATGTCAAGCAGAACACCATTGCTTGCAATAAGGATTCACCAATCTCTGGTTACCTCCTTGGATTTTCACAGCTTCTTTCAAACTGACTTTGCTTCTATCTTTGCAGCTCTTTCTTTAACTTTACTTCTGGAAGTTCTGGGATCTTATTCCTGGACCCCGGTTTATGTCCTGCTCTGTAGGCCACATTGTCTTTAATGGTGCTCAGGTCATCTGCAGTGTTTGAGCCTTTTAAGCCCTTTCTACAACACCCTGTGCAGGGCCAATCCCTGGCCCAACAATCAACAAAGGACAAACTGTACGTGGTGAAATTGCCAGCTGGCACATGCACAAAAGACTTGAGTGGCCACAGCTTGCCAGGAATTGTAATTCCAGTGGTCATGGCAGTGAGTTCCCAGTATGTTCCTTGAGCTCAGGGGGGGGGGGGGCAGCTATCCTGGTAGCTTATGTTGTCAGGGAGGAGTGGAGGTTGTTGCTGGTCAGAAGAGGAGATGCTGGAACAGCACTCAGGCTAGCCCTGGCACTACTGCACTATGGATCTGAATCAAAAGAGGGTTCAAGCCCCATGCTGAGATGTGAGTGCATGAGGAATTGCTGACCTGTAGGGGGTGTTATCTTCTGGATGAAGTTAAACTGAGTCCCTGTCTGACCTCAATAGACATCAGATGGCATAACTGGATTGCTCTGCAGAGCCTTTCAATGGCATGGTTGTGACCATTTGATGTTTTAAATTATTAATACGACTGGTAAGAAACAGCTGCTCGTTGATGTTGACAGTATTACTGTTGCTCCCTAATGAGACTGTTCTAAATTTTCCCTTTGTGACTGCACTTTGGTCTCAAGAGTTCTTATGCCAGGTTGCCAGTCCAAGCAAAACGCACGTGCTGCAAAGGATCAATGTGTCTGGGTGCATAATCATTGCAGCACATTTCTGCAAACGCTCTGACAGCATTCTGCATTCATGTAACGTGTTATATTCAAGTGATTTCTCCAGGTGTCCTAGCCAAATTTATTCTTCACTGTTAATTCAAATTATCTCATAGCCGTCTACGGGGCTTTGATTTGCACAAATTGGCTGCTGCATGTCTTACAATAATGACTAGAATTCAAAAGTAATTCATTAACATTGAGGCATTTTGTGATATCCTGACTTGTGAAAGACATATATAAATGCACATTCTTTATTTCCTTGCTGGTACAGTAGGGGCAAGGTATGAACTCAAGTATTTTAACTGTTTCATATAACATAAAATATAAATGCACAGAGAGCATTTCCTGCCACCAATAATTTTATAGTTGTAACTAAATTGTCTGCTTTGCTTCAGGCCATGTTCTACACTCCTCTCCAGACAACTGTCTGTACAGCTGATACACAGCTCCCATTTACTGATCAGATGTTTCCTGTTGAACACATTTTTTCTTCTATTTTCGTTTTATTTTTCTCTCTACATTTCCTGTATTCACACAGGCATGATTGCACAAAGCAAAAAATTTTAAAGATATAATTGGCTCTACTTGACCTCTACCAGTGCATGGAGTACTTTAAATTCTAAGACATAATTTGTTATTTATTCTCCTCAGCTTCCTCCTTTTCTTCCTTGTTTTACTTTTCTGGTTTCATTTTATTTTCTGTTTCTGGATTGCTCCGATCGTTTCTACATTCATTGTGTGGCCCTTTTCTGTAGAACTCCCTTCTTTCTATCCCTCATTTGTTTCTTTCTGCTTTCTTCTGTTTCTCTACTTTCTACTATTTTTAATCCCGCTGTCACCCTGCTAATTTCAGCCACTGCATAATGCTGCACCCAAGGCCTAAATTCTAAGTAATTCCGTCTTTCTCATTTTCTCCTTGAAGAATCGTGGCTGCTACTTGTATAGTTTCTATGGGCACTCAATAGCCTATAGAGTAGATAATTTTGGCAGCTCCTTAACTATATCTGTGGTAAACTGATAAATCATTTTCTGATTTATAAATTCATATATATAACATATCTGTCTTCTGCCTACTCCATAATGACGTGCATGATATAACCCTCATTATAAACCCCCTTACAGTGAAAACTAGGGTCAAACAAGGCTGTCTGATCACATCAATCGTCTTCATTTTCCTCATTGCAGTATACTACACATCACCTCCAGCAAATTATCTGCAAGAATAGAGACTACCTACAGTTCGAAGACTGTTCATCACTGGAAGTCATCAGGTCCTCTTCCAGCCAGCTATCACAGCAAAATACCATGGCCATTTTCCAAATCTTGGGAGGCTCCTCACGAAGGCAGACAAAGATGAGGAAATTCATCATTACCTATAATGTGCTCAGCCTTCAGCCACTGAGAAAAAGAATATTTGATGACCAGGATATCAAACCGAAGAATAAAATGGTGATTTACCAAGCTGCAGTCATCCTCGCTTCAAGATGCTTCAAGATTTGGGTGATCTACAACAAGCACCTGAAAACACTGGAGAAGTACAACCAAATCATTGAGAAGAATAATGACCCAACAACTGTGTACTCTCCCAAGCTGACTGGACCAGCATCGAGGTGATAATCACTCAAAACCAACTCCTCAGGCTGGGATACTTCAATCGTATATCTGAAACTAGACTCCTAAGCAGCTGCTCTACTTGGAACTCAGTCATGGCAAGAGACTCCCAGGAGGACAGCGGAAATACTTTAGGGGTGTTTTTAAAGCATCCCTGAAGAGGTCTGCCAATTCATGAGAGCCCTGACTTTGACTGATTAAAATAGAGAAGGCTTAATGGAAAGGGCACTGAAAATATTGCGAGGCTTCATTAAGAACATGCAGACGTGATTTTGCTGAACTGTTTACTTCTTTTTGTCTCATGCCTTCTCCAGCCTAGAGCACAACCTTCCAGATTTTTAAAAAGAATCTCAAGAATTTCTTGCTTTCAAACAAGAAATTAATGATTTTGCAACATCATTAAATGGTACCAGACCAAGAAAATAGCCAAAGGTGTATTTCCATTATGTTGATGCAGAAGATGATGCTGATGTTTGTTAACAAACAAAGCTTACACAGGCACTGGAATCAAGTCCTCATGCACCACTAAACAAATTTGTCCTTAAACACTCAACATTTATCAGTATGGCAGAAAATGGCATTTGAAGTAACATCTATTCACTAAAGAATGAGCTACAGAGTCATGTGCCAAGAACCCCTAATGGGGCATTATTGAATCAATGTTTGCTTTAATGTATGTCTATGTCTTTTAAAAAAATTGTCTGAAAAGTTTACAAGAATCCCAAGGAATGTGTCGCTCCTTTAATCCTTTTGAAGCTACAACTAAGCAGCAACAAATAAACCAACATTGTGTTTTGTTGGTTTTATTACCTGCAGAGTACAAAGAATTGTTTTAATGAGAATCTGATGTCTGCAGCTGGAGAATGGTCTGTGGAATTTGTTGTGGACTGATGAATTCATATCACCTGGCAGCAAATCTTTTGTGTAATATCCCCCAGCACGTGGTACAATGTAGAATGAGAAACATAGCAATAAAGCTTTACCATGGAGGTCCGTTTGCAATTGCTGAGTTGGGGAATTCAGAAAGGTTTGTGTCAAGACAGCTCCCTGGCACTGTCTCTCCTCCTAGTGGATTTTCTAGACCAGGCTGAAAAAGAAATCACCAAATCGCCTTGGAGGTGGGCAGCCATATAGCCCAATTAAGACCCTATGTAGGGTCCAGAAGATAGTTGGTGGGTGCTGAAAATGAAGTTGATTTAGCCCTGGCTCTCAAATAGAGTTGTTTGCCCAACAGTAGGCAAAAGTGCTCTCAGAACCTCCTCCAAACACTTCAATGAAGGGGCTGCAAGGTTGAAATGGTAACAGCTGTAGCCACAATCAATCTTATCCCATTTGATGTCCCTAACAGTTCAGTGCTGTGAGTCCTCTTGGCTGCTGCACCACGCTCCTGCCCATCATCTTGAAGTGGACAGCACAGTGGACTTCTAAGTGGCTGCCTCCTGTAAAGTGGCACCGAGGATATTGGAAACAGAAATGGTCCCAATTCAGCCTATAATCTCTAGAATAATAATGGAAACAATCTCTTTGATCTGAATTTGGTGAAGAAATATAGCTCTCTTAACTGTTAGGTGATGCATCCCTTTATCTTTCTGATAGTTATTGGTTAAAAGCATACATTGAGCAACTTGACTTTTTTTTGTAATTCTTTTTTCATGAAGGACAGTTTGAATATTAGCTGACTTTCTGTGTTATCTATAGTGAAATAGAATGTAAACTCTTGGACTGAATGCTTCCCCAAACCACATCCATCTTAGTAACCCATAGAATCCCTGCAGTACAGAAGGTGGCCATTTGGCCTATTGAGCCTGCATTGACCATAATCCCCCTGACACTAAGGTGCAATTTAGCATGGGCAACATCTTTTGGAGTGTGGGAGGAAACTGGAGCACCCGGAGGAAACCCACACAGACATGGGGATAATGTGCAAACGCCACACTGACAGTGACCTGAGGCCAGAATTGAACCCTGGCACTGTGAGGCAGCAGTACTAACCACCGTGCTGCCCCACCAACGCATTGCCTCCACTCTCATCCCAACACCACACTATCCACAATGCCATTATCAGGTTCAATGCGAAGAGTGTTCAGGTAGTTTCAACTTGATTCCCAGTCACTGTGAATCTACAAGAACAAAATGTGCATAATTGAATACAAATAAACAAATTCACTTAGCGTCACCAGGAAAATGGCTGGAATGAAAACTCCCCTTGGTGCAAGAGACTGATGATCTCCTATAAGGGCTATAATGTTGACTGAGCTACGTTGTGACAATGTGGCCATGTGCACATCTACTATTTTACCCATGTTTGTAAAAAGTAAAGTTTACTTATTAGTTACAAATAAGGCTTACATTAACATTGCAGTGAAGTTACTGTGAAATTCCCTCTGATGGAGCAGAATCAATATTCTAATTTTGCAATGAGTGCAGAACAGACAGACTGTGCAGGAGGTCTCTAAGCTAGAAATTTGTGTTTTCAGTTTTAGTATAATTTTAAGATTCTGTATTTTTGCAAATCTGTTCATGGCCTTAACCCTCTCTATCTCTATAACCTCCTCTAGCCCCACAAGCCTTTCAGATCTCTGCATATCCACCCCTCGCACTCTTTCTAGCGTCCTGATTTCCTGATTTGAATTGCACCACCATTAAGAACCATGCTTTCAGCTGCCCAGGCCCCAAGCTCTATTTTCCCCTCAAAATCTCTCTGCCTTTACCTCCCTTTTTACGATAATTGTTTGGTTGCTTCTTAAATTTGATTACTTTGATCAAGCCTTTGATCATCTGATGTCCCTGTCTGTCAAATCTTTGATTGTTGGCAATATTGTTAAATACCTTGGGATGCTTTGCTATGTTAAAGGCACTATAGAAATGCATGTTGTAGATATTATCCTGACTTATGGCATGGCATTTCTGTGTCTAGTGTGCCCTTTAAAAAATATTTTTGAATTCTATACACTCATGCATCAAGTAAATAAGCTGTAATTTTTGAATAAAAATAAACTTGTAGAAGGTTAAAGTATAACTATAACAGCTGTTACAGAAATTGGCTCCATTATAAGAACGTAAGAACTGGGCGCAGGAGTAGGCCATCTGGCCCTTCGAACCTGCTCCACCATTCAATAAGATCGTGGCTGATCTTTTCATGGATTCAGTTCCACCCACACCCCCACCACCCTGCTCACCATAACCCTTAATTCCTTTACTGTTCAAAAATTTATCTATCCTTACCTTAAAAACATTCAGTGAGGTAACCTCAGCTGCTTCACTGGACAGGGAATTCCACAGATTCACAACCCTTTGGGTGAAGAAATTCCTCCTCAATTCAGTCCTAAATCCGCTTCCCCTTATTTTGAGGCCATGCCCCTTAATTTTACTTTCACCTGCCAGTGGAAACAACTTCCCTATTTTTATTTTATCTATCCCCTTCATAATCTTATGTTTCCATAAGATCTCCCCTCATTCTTCTGAATTCCAATGAGTATAGCCCCAGTCTACTCAGTCTCTCCTCATAAGCCAACCCTCTCAACTGTGGAATCAACATAATGAATCTCCTCTGCATCCCCTCTGCTGCCAGTATATCCTTTCTCAAGTAAGGAGACCAAAACTGTACACAGTACTCCAGGTGTGGCCTCACCAGCACCTTATGCAGCTGCAACAGAACCTTGCAGTTTTTAAACTCCATCCCTTTAGCAATGAAGGACAAAATTCCATTTGCCACCTTAATTAACTGCTGCACCTAAATCAACTCCTTGTGATTCTTGCACAAGGACACCCAGGTCCCTCTGCACAGCAGCATGCTGCAATTTTTTACCATTTAAATAATAGTCCATTTTGCTGCTATTCCTACCAAAATGGATGACCTCACATTTACCAACATAGTACTCCATCTACCAGACCCTCACCCACTCACTTAGACCATCAATATCCCTTTACAGACTTTCAGTATCCTCTGCACACTTTGCTCTGCCACTCATCATCATGTCAGCTGTGAATTTTGATGCACTACACTTGGCCCCTAACTTCAAATCATCTATGTAAATCATAAATAATTGCGGTCCCAACACTGATCCCTGAGGCACACCACTAGTCACTGATCGCCAACCAGAAAAACACCCACTTACCCCGACTCTTTGCTTTATGGTAGTAAACCAATCCTCTATCCATGCTAATACATTACCCATAACACCATTCACCTTTATCTTATGTAACAGTCTTTGGTGCGGCACCTTTTCAAATGCCTTCTGGAAATCCAGATACACCACAACCACAGGTTCCCCATTGTCCACTGCACATGTAATGTTCTCAAAAAATTCCACCAAATTAGTCAAACATGACCTGTCCTTTATGAACCCATGCTGTGTCTTACCAATGGGACAATTTATATCCAGATGTCTTGCTATTTCTTCCTTTGATGATAGATTCAAGCATTTTCCCTACTACAGAAGTTAAGCTAACTGGCCTATAGTTACCCAGCTTTTGTCTACTTCCTTTTTTAACAGTGGTGTTACATTTGCTGTTTTCCAATCTGCGGGAACCACCCCAGAGTCCAGTGAATTTTGGTAAATTACTACTAGTGCATTTACTATTTCTTCCGCCATCTCTTCTAATACACTGGGATGCGTTCCATTAGGACCAGGAGACTTGTCCACCTTTAGTCCCATTAATTTTCCCAACACCACCTCTTTTGTGATAATGGTTGTTTCTAGGTCCTCACCTGCCATAGCCTTCCTGTCATCAATTTTCGGCATGTTATTGTGTCTTCCACTGTGAAGACCAACACAAAATACCTGTTCATTGCCTTAGCCATTTTCTCATTTCCAGTTATTACATCCCCATTCTCATCCTCTAAAGGACCTATGTTTACTTTAGCCACTCTTTTTCATTTTATATATTTGTAGAAACTATTGCTATCTGTTTTTTATTCTGAGCTAGTTTACTCTCTTAATCCATCTTACCTTTCTTTTTAGCTTTTTTCTTGGCTTTCTGTTGCCCTTTAAAGATTTCCCAATCCTCTAGGTTCCCACTAATCTTTGCCATTTTGCATGCATTTTCTTTCAATTTCATTTCCTCTTTCATTTCCTTAGGTAGCCATGGCTGATTATTTCTTTTTCCCCAGTCCTTCCTTATCACTGGCATATAACTTTGCTGAACGCTATGAAAGATTGCTTTGAAAGTCCTCCACTGTTCCTCAATTGTCCCACCATAAAGTTTTTGCTCCCAGTCTACCTTAGCCAACTCCTCCCTCATCCCTTTGTTTAAGCACAAGACACTGGTATTGGATTTTACCACCTTCTCATGCTCCATCTGTGTTTTAAATTCAACCATTCTGTGATCGCTTCTTCCAAGAGGATTCCTATTTGCAAGATCATTAATTATTCCAGCCTTATTACGCAGGACCAGGTCTAGAATAGATTGCTTCCTCGTAGGTTCTAATACATACTGTTCAAGGAAGCTACCGCGGATACATTCTATGAACTCTTCTTCAAGACTGCCTTGACCAACCTGGTTTGACCAATTGATATGTAGATTAAAATGCCCCATAATAATTGCTGTACCATTTTCAGATGCATCAGTTATTTCTTTGTTTATTTCTCACCCCACCATGGTGTCATTATTTGGTGGCCTATAGATTCCACCTATCAGTGACTTTTTCTCCTTACTATTTCTAATTTCCACCCAAATGGATTCAACTTTTTTTTCCCATAGAACCTATATCATCTCTCACTACCACCCTGATGTCGTCTTTAAATATCAGAGCTACCCCACCTCCCTTACCTTCCTGTCGGTCCCTCGGAACAGTATGATACACCGGGATATTTAACTCCCAGTCATGACCATCCTGCAACGATGTCTCTGTAATGGCCATCAAATCATAGTCGTTCGCAATGATTTGTGCCATCAACTCATTCACCTTGTTTCGAACACTACAAGCATCCAGATAAAGTGCCCTTATGCTAATTTTTTTTATCCATATCCATAGTGCCTTTCAACTAAAGAAAAAATAACACTGAATCCCTTATGGTGGCTAACTTGAATTCAAAGGCACAAATTTACACTAATTTGGAAACCATTACAATATATAAAGGACAGTATGTAAAGCCATTATACAAATTAAACATTTTAATTTCGAGACTCAGACCAGGATTTTTTTGGTGCCACCCATCCAAAGTCAATGGATCTTTGGCTGGTCCATCAAAGTTTCTGTCCTGACTGAGATGGTTCCCGCCAAAGGCAGGACTCCACCATGTCTTGGCAATAGGTCACTCAGAAGCATATGTAAAATTAAAGGAATTGAATTGTTTCATCTGCTAGGAATTTGCTGGGGGTTATTTTCGACAGCGACCACATTGTGCAAAGCAGGATCATTGTTCAGCTGATGGACACAATGTCATGAGTATATATGAAGGCTCAAATCGGCAATTTTCCACTGAAATATATGTTCAGAGAAAAACATTGTCCAGCTGTGTGTTTTAGCAACTTTAAAACAAAAAATCTATCTTTTGACAGCCTGGCGCCAAAAATAACTCCAGGCATTAGGGTTTATTCCGAGTTGAGAGAGGGGATACATATGGTGTTGCTGCCTCACGCAACGAGAGTATTTAAATGGCTAATCCGAGGCTGGAATTGGCGGTGTTAGGCAAATGCTAGACTGGATTCAAAACAGGTTGAGCTTCAACAAGATTTAATGACCTATCTCTCACATTTATAATAAACTTGCATTGGGTGCTAATTTTTTGTGTTATGTTCGAATTCATTTTCAAAAGGTTGTAAAAGTGAGCAAACCTATCCCCTCTGTATATCACAGAGGTCAGCTTTTCTTGATTATTCACCTTTCAAATAAAAGTAGAAAATTTTCAGTTTTGTTATACTTAGATTGCTATAAAAATCCTCAGTATTTCTTACATTTTAATGCAGTGATATATTAATGTTTTCTAAAGAGCTGTTTGTTTCTCAGTACAAAGAAATGCGTAACCAGCTTACTGATCAGGGAAAACCCTTCAGACAAAGCAGTGTCTTTTCCATTGTACATTTTTCAATGAAGTTAACTTGTCCATCTTTGACACATGAATGTAGGCCCCTCTGCTCTCAAAATCCAACCGTTTGACTAAATTTCAGATCAAACTTCCTAATCTCTACATTCTTGCTCAATATCTATTCCTTAGGTCAATTTATAAAGCAACTTTCTCTATTTCCAGGGCACTTGATAGTGATATTATAGCAGTCGGTTATAGCAACTCTCTGACATCACCATGTGACTTTTGCATCGCTGTTACAATAAATGTACCATCCTTTAGCAACAAATAATTCTGCACCACAGACATTACTCAGTTACAGCTGAACCTGTTTTTAGTTAATGGACTGGAACCTAGTAATAATTTTTCATCTTAATCATTATTAATCACCCCACTGTCAGGCTAGACTATAAGCCAATGGCATGAATAAATCTTCCTCTCCCCTTTCAGTAGTCTAACTGGGCCATCCCCTCTGCCATACTCTGATCCACTCCTCGATCTCTCTTAACACAACCTTCCCCTTTTCCACACAATTTCCTGTGCAAACGGAGGGGGATGCAACACCTACCTATTTATCAACATACAAATTAGGAATAGGCCATTTGGCCCCTCAAGTGCATTCTGCCATTCAATAGGTTCATGACTGATCTGACTGTGTCCTCTGACTGTGTCCTTTCTACCTTACCCTTTTAACTCCTTTGTCAATCAAGAATCTTCTACTTCGCAACATCCAGGATGCCACACGCTATTTCTATGTGAAAAGGTAATGCTTGTACTTTCAATTTGGTACAAAGAATTTGCTGCTAAAACTGGGTTCTGCAGTGCACTACTGAGACCAAATGTTGATTGAGAGACAACTCTGAAAAACACCACCGTTCAATCCAAAAACGTGAATCTGAACTTCTGCCCTACTCCCACTCTGATTTCATAATCTTTGGCCTCCTGCTCCATTCCAGTGAAGCTCAACAGAAGCTAGAGGAATAGCACCTCACCTTCCAATTGGATAGTTGACAGTCTTCCAAACTCAAGTTTGAGTTCAAATTCAATTTATGACCACTAGTCCCATTTCTCCAAACATCAGAGGCGTGATTCTCCCATCCTGCCCACCATGGGAATCGTAGCAGCCAGGACACGGACCATGCAAAGGTCTGTTGAGTTCGGATGGGATTTTCCAGTCTTAAGGCAAGTGCAGATAGAAAATCCTGCCTCAGGTGTTTTATTGCCATTCACGTCTCCACTAGACCCATAATTCTTTACTTGTCCCTTAACCACCCCTTTTGCCTTGCACCATCATTCCTTTTGTCATTTTATCTTTCCTGCCTTTCATCCGCATCACCAACGTTCCCTTTTGTTCTTTCCTCACCTCCCTTTTTCACTGGTTCTGCGCTTGTTTTAAATATTTCAAATCTCTGTTTTATTCCAGCTCCAGTTGAAGTTTTGAAACATGGAGCAGGATTTTTGTTGGAGTCTTCTGAACTCTCCCTTCAGGTTCCAATGGGAGTCAGAGGTCTGTCTGTGTCAGTCACTCCTGATTGACTAATTAATGGCTAGAGGGCAGGTTTACTGTCCAATTAAGGACAGCGGGTGGATTCTTGAAGTTTGAGAGCAAATCAGAGGCCTTTTGACTTGAAGGCCACAGTGGGTTGCTCTGGCAGATAAGTTAGGGAGCAAGTAAATGGAAATATCTCAAATTTTAAACCAAAAAAGTGGCCTTTGCAACCAAGGCACTGTGGCTGGGGTGGGGTGGGGAGCCTCTTCTCAGGCAGTGTGTGGCTGCTGCACTTAGCAGGTAGGAAGGATCTTGAAACCTGCCAAGATTGCCTCACTGCTCCCTTACCTGCTGGATGCTGCCTTCAGACAGGCAAATCGTTCTTCACTGTTTCTGAGATTCTGAAGGTTTTCTAGAAAAGCCCTCATTCAATGTGTTTTGAATGGTCATTAACAAACTTAGTTGGCTGCCTGCCATGTGCAGATGTGAAGCCATGCTAATCCCACTATCTTTCCCCGCCTCTGACAAGCACCTGGGAAAATGGTCTGGGGACAGATTAGAGCTGAGGATCCAGCAGGTAGCCAACCAACTACTATAGTACCCACCACCTTCCATTCCCAGTCCCGGCAGTCCTCGACCTCCATTTCTGCCAGACCTATAGATTTTCATTAATTTCTGTTTTCCAGCATACACAGTATTTTGCTCTTTTCTGATTTCTCAGGTGAATAGATCTACTCCCAATTTACTTACTTGTGAGAGGTGAAATTTCTTCAGTGAGGATTTTAAATTAATTTTTCTTGGGGTTGGCTAATTTTTGTTCTGAATTTCATAAAGGAAAAGTATGGGACCAGATCAAAGTTATCTGTAGGTAATGAGGAATAAATTGATTCAAGATTGCAATTCTGTGTGAACATGACACAAGCACTTTTCACATAGCAATCTATTGACTATAACCTGAACAATACTTTGATGTAAAATCTTTCCAATAAAGTTTAAGTGACTGGGAATTGTAACTTATTTTCCTTGAAAATTTAAAGTACATTCCTTTTTGGCTACACTTCAGACTGCACTCGAAAGTAGACAGTTCAGACATACTGACCTGCTTTTAGTCAAGACAAACTGTATGAGAAGCAATAAACACAGCTGTGCCAGTGGGAGGCTGCTGGAGTTATGTTTCCTTTCCTGAACACATTTTGTTCATCTTTTAAGTAACATTTTCATACTTGTGCTCCTATTCCCTCTTGTAACTAGTCTCTGTGCCATCCTTCAGTAGGGAGGGTTATCCAAGGAAGATGGTCAAGAAACATTGAAGTTGCTACAAGCACGAGGCACCACATTTTACAGTGTTGTACAATGGAAACCTGCTGGTTGCCAGCTGTTTAGTAGGAGCCTTAACTCTTTAGGTTCAAAATGGTCTCACACAGCTGTTCTGTTCCTGTTGAGAAGAATAAATACGTCTGAAAATGTTCCATGAAAACTGAAGTGCAGTAATTATTCAACAAAAAAATTGCAAGTGACAAAATGATAATGATTACTGTCCTACATCACTCATCTTTTATCTTGTAATATCTTGAACTATGACCCTGCTTTTTGCTGTTGGCTGAGGTGTCTCTTCTTTATAATTGGTTGATTGAGAATGGATGAATCTTTTCATAGACCAGATGCTGAAGTGCTGACACTTACATTTCTGAGCCTATTAGAAAAGTGTGAGAACACCTATGGAATCGTGCTGACTGAAACTCAGCTGAACCTCCCCAGAATCACTTCACATTGTACATCAGCCACTCTGTCTGTGCTGGAACTGCAACAAGCAGTTGGGGACTAAAGGACTTCCACTTGGGACATGGTGGTGTGAAATCCCATCATGCTTCATTTAAAATTAGAACGGTGCCATTAAGTCTAGATTGCCTCACCCTATTCCTTCAACCAAAATGCATAACCTCACACTTCTCTGTATTAAATTACATCAGCCACTCCTTGGTCCATTCTGTTGACCTAGTTATCTCCTGCCACAGTCGATTGATATCATCCCCAACATCTGTAATACCTCTAAGTTTGGAATCATCCATAAATTTTAAAATGTTATTCTGCATTCCAATATGCAAGGCACTTATATATCTAAAAAAACAAACACTGATCCAAGCACTGAACCGTGGGAAACACCACTGCCTACCATCACCCAGTCTGAAAAAACAGTCATTTACTACAATTCACTGTTTGCTAGCCTGAAGCCAATTTTTTACCCAAACTGACATTGACTTTGTTTTCCAAGAACATTAATTTACTAACCAGCCTTTCGTATGGTACTTTGTCAAATGCTTTATTAAAATCCACTTCATCAAAAAAAGTCAATTGGAAGGGCCTGTTCCTGTGCTATAATTTTCTTTGTTCTTTGGATTAGTCTTTTACAAATCCTTGCTGGCTCTCCTTAATTAACTTGAGCCTCTTCAAGTGGTTTAAACCTGATTACTATTTCCAAAGCCTAACCCACCATTGATGTTAAACTGAACAGTCTGTCTTTACCAGGAATGTCCATATGGCCTTTCTTGAATAAGGATGTTACATTTGCTATTCTCCAATCCTCTAACCCCTCCCCATGTTGAGGGAAGATTGCAAGCCCTTATACTATCTCCATTATCACTTCCTTTAGCAACCTGGGTTGTAAGCCATCTGGATCAAGCAACTTATCTACAGTGCATCCTGTCTATCAATTTTCATCCCATCCATTACCTCTTCTACCTCTGCATCTCCTGATATTTTGTCACCTTCCTCTTCCTTGGTTAATACCATTGCAAAGTACTCCTCAAGTAATCTCACTGTGCACTGTCTCTCTAAGCATGCATCACCTTCTTTTTCAACCTGCCCCATTTCATACTATTAGCTTACTATTGAGTGTCAGTAGAAAATCTTTGGGTTCCTTTTTAAATTAATTATCATTCTATTCTCATATCCTCTCTTCGTTGAATGTATTTTCCTCTTCATTTCATCTTTTCAACTTATTTGTATTTGGCCTGGTTATTGCTTGAAGAATTTACCTTTACACTTTATTTTTATGTTTCATCATATTCTCTATCTCTTGCATCATTCAAGGAGCCCTGCCTTTGATTCCCTTACTTTTCATAATGTTGGAACATACCTAGCCTGTAACTGAAACATCTCCTTAAAGATCACCCTTTGTTCAATACAGTTTTGCCTGCTAAACTTTGGTTCCAACTTAGCCTGGTTAGATCATCTCTTATCCCACTGAATTTTTGATTTGATTTGATTCATTATTGTCACATATTAGTATACAGTGAATAGTATTGTTTCTCGTGCGCTATACAGACAAAGCAAATCGTACATAAGGAAGGAAAGGAAAGCGTGCAGAATGTAGTGATACAGTCATAGCTAGGATGTAGAGAAAGATCCCTCTTCCAATTTATAAGTCCAACTTTACATTGTTTCTTGCTCTTCTACATTACAAATCCTTATGATTCAAATAATCATTCTTCCCCCATGTTCCTCCACAGACACTTGACTCACCTCATTCCCAGAACAAGATCCAACAAAGCTTCCTCCCTAGTTAAATTGAGAATATGCTGCTCGAGGAAGTTCACCTGAACACGTTTCAAAAATTCCTCTCCCTCCTTACCCTCTACTGTTAACGTTATCCCAATTGATATTTGAGTAATGGATGATCTCCAATATCACCACGCTATGGATCCTGCATATCTCTATGATTTCCCTGTAGATTTACTCCTCTGTCTCTCTCTCAGTATTTGGAGGCCGATAAAATACCCCTAGTGTGGAATTATATCTGTCTTGTATCTCAACTGTAACCAAGTGCACTCTGTTCCCCTCAAGAACTTTCTTTCATTCCAACATTATAAAGCTTTCCCTAATCCATACTGCCATCCCATCATCCTTTTTTCCATCCATATCTTTCTTGAGCACTTTTGATCCTTGATTATTGGGTATTCAGTCTTCATATTTAAGCCATGTTTCCATTATTGCCACAGCATCAAATTTCCACATGACTATTTGTGCTTGTAGTTCACCAACCTTATTCACCAGACTTTGTGGGTTTATATGCAGTACATGCATTCTTAATGTGTCTTTGTTCCTCAAAGCCTAGGTTTAGAGAACTTAATATCATTACATCTTTAATCTCAATTTTGTTCAATCTTTTGATTTGGAATAGCAAATAAAGCTTGCCTTATGTTATTAATAGCATGTATTTTGAATTGCCTGAATGAGTAAAGTTGCCTTGGTTCTGTGTCAGCATGTTGGATGCTGTAAGTGCACAGCTGAAAGCTGTTCTGGCAGCTGGCCAGAATTATATTTCTCATGGTGTGTGACTTCAGTTCTTTATTTCCATAACTTATTGCCGCGGTGACCCACAATGGAGCCAAATCGCTGCTACAGTTTTTGTTTATGAAAACTTGGCAAATATCTTTGCCAAACAACAGGGTCACCTAGTTGCTGCACGAGGCATCACAAGCAAAAGGAAAGCGGAAAAAAAAACAGGAGCTGCTCAAGACCAATGAAATAGTTTAGTCTAGTGGATAAACTCAGTGTCGGGATTAACCATGTGATTGCAGTGCTTTTATCACTAATAATAGAAAATAACACGCTGGAAACATTCGCTTGTAATACCAATGTTAAGTTCAAATGATATTCATCAATTTTTGTTGAGGAATTTTCCAATGATACCTACTGCAGATTATTGTTGTAAATAGGCCATTTGAGTTGGATTGATCATTTAGCATTTGTTCACCCTAAAGGATAAATTTTGTGAGACTCCTTGTAACAATTCCTTAGTGATCCATCATTGGTCCCTTGCTCTTTCTCATCTACATGTTGCTACTTGACAATAGCAGCAAGCATGGAGTCAGTTTCACAACTGAGTGGCCATTCTACCCTGTCATCTCTCTCTACCCCTTCACTGCCTCTATGCTGGTGCCAGATTGACTTAACGTCCAGTGCTGAATGAGTCTCATCTTCATCCAATTCAACACTGGGAAGATCAGAGTTACCTGCATCTTCGAATTATTTGCAACCATGGCACCCTGAGCTTCTGACACTGCATCCTGTTTAGCACAAAGGCCACTAACCACTTTCTCTGTACTAATATTTCTTTCTGCTCAGTACTGAAGTACCCATTCATACATTTAACACCTCAGGACACAGACGCAGGTACAGCAGGCAGTAAAGAAGGCAATTGGTATGTTGGCCTTCACAGCGAGAGGATTTGAATATAGGAATAGGGATGTTTTGCTGCAATTGTAAAGGGAGCTGCTGAGGCCACACCTGGATTATTGTGTGCATTTTTGGTGTCCTTATCTGAGGAAGGATGTCCTCGCTACAGAGCGAGTACAGTGAAGGTTTACCAAGCTGATTCCTGGGATGGCAGGTCAATAATATGAGGAGAGACTACATTGGTTAGGATTATATTTACTGGAATTTAGAAGAGTGAGAGGGGATCGCCAAGAAACTTATGAAATTCTAACAGGCTTAGATAGGATAGATATAGAAAGAATATTCCCAATGGTGGAGGAGTTCAGAACTGCTGAGAAAGGAGATTTGGCTGAGTGCACCATCTACCAGGTACACAGTACACACTCTTGCGACTTGGCAAAATCTCACAACTGTCCTGGCTGGAGACAATACACACCTCTTTAACCTGTGCTTAACCCTCTCTCCACTCACATTGTCTGTACTTCAAGGCTTGATTAGTTGTAAAGACTTGCATTCCAACCATTATCTTGCAAATTGAGTTTGTGTCTATATATTCCCTGTTTGTGAACACAACTCCTCACTCACCTGAAGAAGGAGTGATATTCCAAAGGCTTGTGCTACCAAATAAACCTATTGGACTTTAACCTAGTTGTGCGACTTCTTACTGTGTTTACCCCAGTCCAACATCGGCTTTTCCACATCATGACTTTTGGATCCACAGGTATGTTGATTGAATAGTGTTTCAAGCTCTGTGCAAAGCCCTGTGACACTTTTGTGCTGGACACCAATTCCTTCAGGATGTTTCTAGACTGTCTCGTTGAAGTCCTCATCCGAATCCTCTGCTCCAGAATGTGAGTTCAGTCTTGCCCTTTGACATCTGAGCCACCTGTGTTAACCTTGCCCCATGCAATGGCTGCAAGTCTTTCATGCCCACTTCTTACAGATCCTGCCACTAGTCTATTGTCTAAAATCCAAACCCCCAAGATCAGTCTCTGAGCTGATTGTTGTAAAACTGAATAACAATGTATCTTCATCATCACTTAAATTCCCTCCACTTCTTGGCCAGGATACACATTAGCGATATCTAAAAATAGAATGGCTGTGGATAAGATTATTGTGCCGAGAAGGCATGTGGAAAAAAGAGATGAATGCTTCTACCATCTGCAGTCTGTAAATCAGAGGAGATTCAGTGATGGGGAGGAAATGGGATGTGAGAATGAGCATTAGGTACAAAGGTACTACCATCCTTTATGATTTCAGCCTGGCAGCTGATCACAGCCTCAGCAACTCCTCTGTGAGGGGTCAGGACATGAAAGTGCACCTGTCCACTCCTGCTACCTTCAGTTATAGAGTCATAGAGTAATACATTACAGAAGAGACCCTTCAGCCCATCGCATCTGCACTGACAAAACTACACTAAATCAAGCATAACCCCACTTTCCAGTGCTTGGTCTGTAGCCTTGAACATTATGACATTTCAAATGCTATCCAAGTACCTTTAAGGTTTCCTGCCATTACTATCCTCCAGAATGCAGTGCATTGCAGACTCCCACCAACCTCTGGCTGAAAAATATTTACCTCCGATTCCCTGTTAATCTGCAACCCTTCACATTAAAATTATAGCCCTATGCCATTGATCCTTCAACTAAGGGGAACAGCTGTATTTTGTCTCTGTCCATACCCTAATAACCTTATATACCTCAATCAGGTCCCCATTTAGCCTTCTCTGCTCTAAAGAAAACAATCCAAGCCTTTCCAGTCTCTCCCTATTGCTCAAATGCTTCATCCCAGCCAACATCCTGATGAATCTCCTCTGCACCGTCACCAATGCAATCACTTCCTTCCTATAATGGGGTGCTAAAACTGCACACAATATTCCAGCTGAGGCCTAACCAACATTCTGTACGGCTCCAACATAACCACCCCACCCCCACCCCGCTCATAATCAATGACATGACTGATAAAGACAAGTGTCCCGTCTACCTTCTTAATTAGTCTAGTAACCTGACCTGCCACCTTTAGGGATCTGTGGACAAGCATCCCAAGGTCCCTCTGTTCCTCTGAGTTTCTTAATGTCCTGCTGGTCACTGAGTATTCCCTTGTGCAGCACCCTTTTCTACAAGAAAGAGAGAGAAGTGAATACTATGCAATCTGTTCATCATGGCTTAATAGCTGGCAGTGTGCAAACTGAAATGAAGCTCACAGCAGTGTTAAATGTGTGAGCTTGCCATGAATGTCAGGCACAAGTCCTGATTGAACGACTGTTGGTAGCTGAGTAAAGTGTGGTGAATTGAGCATGGCTGTGGCTAGTAGTGCAGTTGGTAGTGTATGGTATTTGTAGATGCATTCGCTGACCTTAACCACTCATGTGAATTCATTGAACTTCTTGCAATAGTACATCCAGGTTCTTGTGAATTGACTGTGCATTGTGCATGTTGTCCAGTGCATTGACCTCCATCAGCTCCTCAGTGTCTTCAGAATGGGTGTCTGGGGACCTAGTTATTTGAACACGAGATGTATTTCCTCCTTTCCACTTCCTCTACCAAGACCTCTTGGGCAATGCCTGAAAAATTTAGTGCCTGCTCTGTTCCCTATTGTGCCATTATTCAATGTTTCACAGACCACATTCACTTCTGCATGGCAGCCAGCAGCTGTCTACCTCCACTATAAAAGTTACACAAAAGTTTAAGTGAGCAGTCAGCATGAAGTAGGCATGGTGACTGTGTCACAGTTAATGGGCATGGGTTGATTGTGCCTATTTTTAGGGTCTACAAAAATAGCAGCTAAAACACCAATGCCACCATAAATATTGCCATTCTGGTCTGTATTCAAGATAGACTTAACTAATTACCTGTGTTTGCCTTTCAAGGAATCCTCTTGTCACACGTAATCAACAAAATTTCCTAAAGCATGATTTACTATACTCTCCTCTACACTACTTCAACCATCATTCATGCTCCTTCAAAGCTGTACTTAATATAATCGGAAACAAATAGCCTCTATCGAACTTGCAGCTGGTCTTGCGCAATGCCAGTGTATGCTTGCTTGAGAACCAAAATGTCAGGGGTCATGGATAAGTTGGTAATCTGGACTTGCCTGGCCCTCCAATTTTTTTTAAGTTTATTTATTAGTGTCACAAGTAGGCTTACATTAACACTGCAATGAAGTTACTATGAAAATCCCCCAGTCACCACACTCCAGCACCTGTTTGAGTACACCAAGGGAGAATTTAGCATGGCCAATGCACCTAACCTGCATGTCTTCTGGATTGTGGGAGGAAAACTGGAGGAAATGCGGGCAGACATGGGAAGAATGTGCAGAGTTTACACAGTCAATGACTCCTCTGGAAATCGAACTCAGGTTCCTGGTGCTGTAAAGTAGCAATGCTAACCACTAAGCCACCATGCTACTGCCTAGTTAAGCAGAATGGTGACCATCCAGGAGAAGAAAATTATTCTTGGAAAAAGCAAAGTATAAAAATATCTCATTCTTTTATTCAATGCTTCTGTGCCCAAGCTTGAAATCAAGGGCGGCCATATGATAATGAATTTTGAGGAGATGAGATGTCTCCTTCCAAGCCTACTATTACATTTTACAATTTTTCTAAAAATTACAGTCTTCCCCTGAACAAGGCTGCAAATTTTTTTATGATTCGAAACTTGTGTAATATTTGCTTGTGTTCTCTCTTCAGATATCATGTACTGAAAGGGCATTAGCAACCATGGATTTCTTTGGTCCATTTATGCTTGACAAGATATTGCAGTGGTTTGCCTTGTCTTCTGCAGATGGCTGACCCGCTCTTACTGCTTGCTGATGGCATATTAAAGGAATTCACTAGTTAATAATCAACCCATTTGGCCACATTATGAATGCATTTCTCATGGCTAATAAGCCCTGAAGCTTCTGGCCCGAATATGCATACAACCACTCTGTCACATAACGTGATTTGAAAAATTCAGATTTTTGACACATTATTATGTCATTACTTTCATCCCTTACATCCGCTCACCTACGTTTCCCTCCTCCTGTGAGGCAGGGTGTGTTTTGCTTTGAAAGACTCAGTAATCAGGATATGGGTTTCAGCCTTTATGCTATTCGATAGCAGTCCATAGATTAACTTAACTCTGCCTATGTACATTCATAGATATGACTCAGAACAAATGCAGGCATTCTCACTATTCAAAGTTGTTTGGTGTGTGTACAAGAGAGCGAGAGAGAATGAATGTAACATTGTAGAGTCTTTAATTACTTTCCGCCTGGTCAATGCTAATTATATAGTATTATAATTCATGTGGTTAGCATGAATGACCAATTGCAGAGATCTAGAAATTAGCCAGAAGGCATCATAGTAATTTCACTTCCAGTATTTTCAAGAAACATGTATAAAACATGTTTGTGCTATAAAACCACTCACTCACCTACTTTATGCACATAATGTACAACTGCCCTTTTCATTATTGGCCCTACCTATCACTTTCTTCCTCCATGACGAATGCTGCAAGTGATCAGCAGTTTAGTTATTTTACTCCAGATAAGTTGTAGCCGCCAATGTCTCTATTGTTGACATTGGTTCCATTACTGTAGATAAATCCACCTATTCATTTTTCAACCCGACCCAATTTAGTGGCTTGGTTGTGAAGTCTTTTCAACAGCACCTGAAACCGTAACCTTCACCATCTAGACGAACAACAGTCGCAGAGACATGTGAACACATCACTTCCTTGTTGAACAGCAAATCGCACACCATTCTGATTTCTACTTATCTGACCTTTTGATTATTTTTGCTGTTTTGCAAACCTGAAACTCCCTACCTTACAACATTGTAGAAGCACCTACCCAACATGGACTGCAGCATTTCAAGAACACCCAACATCAAGGGCATCATAAGGATGGACAATAAATCTCAGCCAGTCCAGTGACATCCTGATCTCCAAATTGAATATATTTTAAAAATTAGCCAAAGTACCATTTAACTGGGGGGGGGAGTGGAATTGAATCAGAATGTCAATTATTTTAAACCAGATTCCAAAGAATGGGACTCCTGCACTTAACTACTGAATCTACAGAAGAAAATAGAGTCATAGAGGTTTACAGCATGGAAACAGGCCCTTCGGCCCAACTTGTCCATGCCGCCCTTTTTTTAAAGCCCTAAGCTAATCCCAATTGCCCGCATTTGGCCCATATCCCTTTATACCCATTGTACCATGTAACTATCTAAACTATCTCTGGCAGCTTGTTCCAGGCATTCACCACCCTCTGTGTGAAAAAATTGCCCCTCTGGACACTTCTGTATCTCTCCCCTTTCTTCTTCAACCTATGTTCTCTAGTTTTAGACTCCCCTACTTCTGGGAAAAGATATTGACTATCTACCTTGTCTATGCCGCTCATTATTTTATAGACCTCTATGAGGTCACCCCTCAGCCTCCTACGCACCAGGGAAAGAAGTCTATTCAGCCTCTCTTTATATCTCATATCTGGAATTATGATTGGAAAGAACAATATTGAAATTTGTTAATGACACCTTGTTGGCAGATACGGCAAATTATGATCAAGACTATAAAAGATAGGAGAACAAATTGATTAGCCAGGTGGACAGATAAGCAAATGTGCTGAACAGCACAAAAAAATGAGAAGCAAGAGTAGGGAGAGGAAATGAACTTCAAAAGATTGGATTTTTAAATGCAGTGAAGGAATAGGGGAGATGATGGCCTAATGGTATTAATCCAGAGATTCAGCTAATGTTCTGGGGACCCAGATTCAAATCCCATCACAGCAAATGGTGGTATTTGAATTCAATTAAAAAAATGGAATTATGAATCCATGACCATGAAATCATTGTAATTGTTGTAAAAACTCATCTGATTTCTAATGTCGTTGAGGGAAGGAAATCTGCCGTCTTTACCTTGTCTAGCCTACATGATACTCCAGGCCCACAACAATGTGGTTGACTCTCAACAGCCCTCAGACTATTAGGGATGGGCAACAAATGCTGGCCAACCAACGACACCCACGTCCCACAAAGGAATAAAAAAAACAGAGCTTTTGGTATGCAGAAAAACAGGTCATTAAAGTGCAGATAGAGAATTATGGATCCAAAACATAAGGGGGGAGGTATCTACAATCCTACACAGTCACATCCTGAATGTATTTGGTAAGCCTCCACAATTATGTATTTTACTTACAAAGGTTTGACTTGAAACTCTAGAACATATTTGTTTTGAAAAGATTTTCCCAAGCGATTGTAAAGCTTATTACGTAGATATCAGTTTATTTAGTGCTGAGATCATTGATTTTGTCTCCTAGATCCAGCCATATGTATTACTGTAATATTTTTAAGGAATGGATTTATGAAAGTGTGCTAATATAAATTTGCTTAGTTTATTGTAGATACAACAAAGGATTGAAGGCAGTCAATAAACTGCAGCTGCAATTGTTTCTGCATTTTGATGATGGATAATAGATTCATGAGGGAATTAATATCTGCTGCGAGTGACTGCTATTGTTTTGTGTTGGATTACAAGTTGTTGCATCTGTCTTGTTGACTATTATTGACCTGATCTTCTTATCTTCAAAGAAGCAGCAAATATTTGATCACTGGTTGCATTGATACACTTGAGCGGAAAACAATATCAGAAACGATATGGCAATGGCTTCGCCAGCTGTATTTTCCAGTTTGTCCCTTGAACAATCAGATGCTGATTTATAACATGATACCATTTCATTGGTTAGGGGGAGGGGAGGATCCCATTTACCACTTTGACTGAAAATGATCTCACAGATGGGCCAGTTTGATTTGCCTGTCAGACTGTACTTGGGTTGAATCTATCATCACAATAGTGCAAAGCAAGTGCCTCATCTGTTTTATTGCTTAAAAACATTGCTTTCATAATTTATCGGTGTTTAAAAAGCAAATCCATTGCAATCGGAATTCTGTGCGTTTGAATCCTTTTAAAGTTTCACATCAATTTCCAAAGTTGGATGAATGTACTGCATTCACAAACCATGTTTATAATGTGGCAGAAATGCACTTCCCGATGACCACAGTGCTAACTGGATTGGTATCAGATCTAATCTGTCTGCACATCCAAAAGTTGAACTTCTCCCCAGCCTGAGTGATTTGAAAGCAGACAATGTGATTCACATTTCAGACAAGGTCTTCAGCAGCTCAAATTGCAAAGGGTAAAGTTACCACAGCTTTGCTGAATTTGATTTGCCGATTTGGAGATTTCAGAGCAAAGATATTTACACATTCTAAAACTTGTATGTATGAATTCTGAAATCATCACAGAGACATAGTACGGTATTTGGTAGAAGCAATGATGGGTGGGGTGGGTCTCACCCATTGGCTGCAGCCACTGAGATCTCTGTGTCATCTCATAGTTACTGAATGAAGCATCAATCTGGCATTTGACCTGGCAGTTGTGGGCTTTCTCTGAGATAAAATACATGGGGTATGGAAGTCCCAGCCACTGAGAAATGCTGCCTCATTGGGGCCAGTGGCTTTCATTGCTTAGCAGTGCCACTGGGTAGGTGGTGACTGCTGTCTTATGGAAGGCAGTTGAAGGCAAGGGCATGGGGTAGCTCTGTGATGTCAGCTGTCTCTGTGCCTGACAACAGGGGCACCCTGGGAGCCTGCAAACAAACACGCCACGATTTGCTTTTTTGGGTTTCCTATATGGTCGGTTTGCCGTCTGCCATTGGGTGAATAACCAACAGCAATGGGATGAGGCCCTTAAGTGAGCATTAGTTGTCCACCTAAGCCATTAATTGGCAGCAGAGTGAAAAGGCTGGTCTTCCCACTATGGATTTAATCGGGACAGTGGCAAGAAGATACCATGCTCCCGGCCACTAAACACCCACGGGGGTGGGCATTAAGTTCCATACATAGTGATGCAAAGGCATCAACTGTCTGCTTATGTCAGAAGTAGAAATTAAATTCAGAGTTGCCAGTAAAAAGCAGCTCTCCAAGCCCAAAATGAACACAAGCAATCCACTCACTGTTGGCTTGCTGAAGAGTCATTTAGTAAGAGAATTAAATGGAGGAAAAATGCTGAAGTCTGTTGAATAGAATTTGATAAATCTATTCAAAAATTGATGTTGGAGCAACATTTTATTTAAAATGCTTAGAATAACTGGCCCTAAAGTATCTGTTTGAAACTTTTGTAGCTATAGCTTTGATTTCAATCAAAACTGGGACTGGGGAAAGTGGGGAATAGAGTGTTAACCACCCCTCCCGTAGTCCCTGTCCGCAGGCAGATTGCCAGGTCATGCCCAGGTGTATAAGTCTCAGGAATGGAGTGTCACGAGGGCATAATCAGCAAGGTGAGCAAAAACCCAGGGCAGGGACATTTTCCTTGTGGTGCGTTGAAAAAATTTAAACTGCCTTTTCTAGTCAATTTAAACTGCATTTTCTTCAACTGTCTTCGCCAAGTCTAAGAACCATATAGGCTTTTCTACTCAGGCCAAAGTGGAAATTTTAGTCAGTGCCCATGATGGTGCCATTAGACCCTGATTTGCATATTTAAAGGAGAACCTCACTGATCTCAGGCAGGTGCTCCTGCTGCCCACTCAGGAGTGTGAATGGGAACTGGCAATAGGATCATTACAGAACATTGTTGGATTCATCAGTTGATTGATTTTCCACTCCCTGCCTAGAGTTTTCCCCTGATGAGTTAAGTTAAATCGGAACAATTGTATCGAGTTCAGTTTTGTTCAAGCACTGGCAGGTTGGGCACAGGGAAAGAGCAGATAAATGTGGTTAAGCTAATCAGCTCCTGTGGAAATTATATCACAGCATGAATGACACCTTTTGCCCTTTAAGGGCTGTGATCTATGATCTGTCAAGTTAATCCAAAGTTCTCCTCTATAAGGTATAGTTGGCAAAAAAGTCTTCCTACTTTTAAGTTTGTTGCCAATAATAAGGATATAAAATAATGATGAATAACCAGAAAAGTTAATAACTTTCTTTTCCAATAGTCTGCAAAAGCTGCAAATGAAGCTCTGCTCATGCGTTCCAACTATGGATCAATTTATAATGCGACATAAAGAGAAAGGCAATGAGAATTAAAAGCAAAATAAACTGAAGGCAACAGGAGTGCTTGGGTATCAGGCCTACCCAAATATATCCATAGAATCACAGTTACAGCATAGAAGGAGGCCATTCAGCCCTTTGTGCTGTGTCAGCTCATTGCAAGAGCTGTAGCCCTGTATTTTTAAAAATTGTTTTGATAACATTCCACTTCTTTTTCAAAAGCCATGATTGAATCGGCTTCGCACATCATTAGGCAATGCACTCCAGAGTTCAGATTCTCCCAAAAAAGTTCTAAGTGTCAAATTTGCATGAAAACTGGAATAAATCATACTGGCTTTTTCAATGGGAGTTCAGAGAAGAATCTAGTACACTCTGTGCACTAGCATAAATTAAGTGGACAGAACCTATTCCCGCTGGGGAGGCTGGCATCGTAGCACTGAATGAACCACTGAGCATGTGCTGATCTGTCAGTGCAGTGGTCGTGTCTGCCAGTCTTGCGATTCCCATAACACCGGCTCTCTACTCCACCATGGCATGGCCCACGAGCTGGCACCCAAACATGCCCGGGCCAGCCTCAGCCTCCCCACAGCCCTGATCTCCCACAATCCCTCCCCCCACCCCGATGCCCACCCCCAATCACTGGCCTTCCCCCCTCTGCTCAATCACAAAGTGCAGAGTTGCAGCAGGACCACCCACTCCCACAAGTTGCCTCCATTAACCCCCACCTCCTTGGCACTGCCCTATGCCCAACAGGCAGTGCCAAGGTACCCCCTAAGCATTGGCACTTTGTCCCTTGGGTAGTGCTGGGGTACAGGCTGGAACTGCCACAGTGCCAATGCCCAGGGAGCACCCCCCTCGCTGCCCCAATCTTCTGGAGGGCTCTGATTTGCCCCCCCTAAGGTCGGTGCCACCAGCTCCCTGGAAGTGTAGAGCTATAATAATCCCTGCTGGAGTGAAGCACTCTGGCAGAGCAGAGGGGTAGAGGGGAGGGGGTGGAGAGGGGAGATGCGCTGATTGTATTTAAAATATATGATGAGGCTCGTTTAAATAATTTATGCACCTCACCTCCAGCATGGAGCTGATGCCACTGGAAATCTGGCACTAGGAGATGGTATCGGGATGGGACGCGTGGCATGAAATGGATGCTGCTGCAATCTCCCAGCCCACTGTGCTAAATGATTTGAACAGCAGGATGGGAGAATCAGCCCCAACCCCCCGAGATCTTAATCACTGCTTGGTAAAAATATTTTTCTTTAACCATTCACCCTATAC
Organism: Carcharhinus amblyrhynchos; assembly: GCF_965287045.1. Taxonomy (NCBI): domain Eukaryota; kingdom Metazoa; phylum Chordata; class Chondrichthyes; order Carcharhiniformes; family Carcharhinidae; genus Carcharhinus; species Carcharhinus amblyrhynchos. The sequence goes on from NC_137333.1 coordinate 57,812,676, forward strand.
AGGTGTGCTGTAGTTCTCAACACTTCCACCAGCTGGAATAGTTTCTCTCCAACTGCTTTATCCAGATACATGATTTTAACATTTCGCTGCTGGATCGTCCCCTTTCTGAGAACAAGCCTAATTCCTCCAATCTATCTATGTAACTGAAGTCTCAGAAAGAAACTACTTATGTCAAGGCAAAAAAGGCTTAAACGTTGTAAATAAGGCTTACTTTCCTTAAAATTTAAAGGATTACACTTCCTTCTTTATTTATATGTTTGGAACAATTCCCATATTGCATCCATCTTAATTAAGCAATGAAGGAAATTCAATTGCCATATTCTCTCTTGTCCTTTCACTTTAATTCAAGCATGCACAAAGGCACTAGTCATCTGCAAGAATGAGAACAGAACAGTTGTTGTCACAGCAACTTTGAAGCTTTTTAAAGCTGTATTTTATCTTTATCTCTGCCTTCTTCATTGCATCCTTCAACTAAGGAGGACTGTCAACAGCTCAGAGACCTTTGGGAATGCCAGCTTCAGTATTTATTAACACTTAAAAAAGGCACAAGAGATTTCCTATGACAGAAACTTGATGTCCCTCCAACATTTCTGTATTTTGTTCCTTTTACACAATACTGGAATTATGAAAAGTAAAGATGGAAATATGACTAGCATACCATTAATAGCTAGCTCTTTCCTTTATGAGGATCTGCAGACCAAAAAAATGAAAATAATTGAAATCAAAGGAACTTTGATTGCAATTGTTCCAATGCAATCGCAGAAAGTGAGATTTTAAATATATTAAATGTACCATCGCTTTAGAAATAAAGGCTTTTTCAATCTTAGGTTCTTACAACCCAGCAAGATGTCTAAGTACTCATAAATCCAAAAAAACCCTATTGTTTTCAAGTGCTTTTAACAGCATCTTGTTCGATGATATGTTGTCAATAACAGTATTATAGATTGGATTTTCACTGAGTTCAACCAAATCTGGAGGTCCTTAAAATGGTAGGGCAGGACCTGTGTGCAGAAGCCCTGCCTGGGTAAGGCATGAATGGAATGGGTAGGAGGCCTGAACTGAAGCTTTTTGAAATTAATGCTATGTGCAGACAGGCTCTTTCTCCCTATACCAGGGATTAGGAGGAAGCAAGAACTCTCTTCAAAGGTTGAAACAAATCTGTTTAAATATCATGATCTGAAGTTAGTTAAATCGACAGCAATTTCAAAATGAGAAGAAATACAGGCTTTTAATCATGGTTAAAAAAAAGAAAATATTGGCTGCTGGAGTGCATTGATTGACAGGTCATCTGATATAGCTTAGAAAAACTGTTAGCCATCAGTCACCACAGTTTCAATAAACTTATTTGTTGACATTTCCCAAGGGTTGTTATTGCAGCTGAACCCAATATGAATGCTTGGCTAATTCTGAAAAGCTCCAGAATGACACACCTCAACAGGGAGATCAAGTTCATATTTTGAGTGACTGTTTTAAAAGACTATTAAGGGATTAGCTGTCTTTGTGGTTAGTAAATAGATGTTTATTTATTTTTACACAATGTTAACCATTTGAGGGATTTGTTTTATAGTTTTGATTTGAAAGTTTTTTTCAATATCAAGTGTGTATGAGTGAGAACTCTCCTAGTTTGTTAAAGTTTAATTTCTTTTCATTTCCACATGGCACCTAAGGTCTGACCATAGTGGGAAAAGGGGGAGTGGCTAAGCTGGGGGGGGGGGGGGTGCATGGGTGAGAGGGTGGTGAAGGAGAGCCGAAGAACCTTTTGCACAACAGAGTCAAAGAGAATCAAGATAAAGCCTCAGCGTTCATTATCCTCTGTGACCACCTCGTATCTGTTTCTGGGCTGACCTTTCACTGGAATCAGTGTAGTAGGTTTGTGCAACTGTCAAAGAACCATGAAAAGTCATTCATGTTGGTGTGCAATTAGAGTCACACAAGAGGTGATGTTTGTAAGAATGACCAGTTTTCCTCACAGTATCCTAACTTTCATTTATTAATCAGGCCTCCACAGGAGCCTGATGGGAACATCGTCCACTGCCAAAACCAGTAATGTTCCAAAGGGGGATGGGCAGAAATTGAGTGGGAAATAGAATCACACTATTTTAACTGCACCCACCCCACCAAGTGACATATCAACACTTGGCACAGTCAAGGAAATCAAAAGTTTGTTTATGATATCTTAAAGTGCCAGTTCACTAATAGAGAGTTCTGCCTGCTTTATAATTTTATTTATTGGTAAGAAGTCTCAATGAACATCCAGTATCAATTTACTACAGTTCAGAATGGAAGTAGTAAAACAAGTATCTCATTGTACTGACCTGCACAAGCTTTGAGTTCCTCATTACAGCAATTAAAGTGATTAAATCTGGTGATTAGTGTAATAGCCACTTTAATATAACAATGATAATCCTTCATGTAATCCTTGTAATTCCCTTGGCAACTAATGGATCTGATCTAATTTACATTAATATTGTTTTAACTGTTCAGCGTTATTGAGGTATCATTTTATTTGTTTCAGTTAATTTCTTGCACCTATAATTACAAGTTTGCGACTAAGTTCCCTTTGGCATCATAAATGGCACTATACCTTACTTTTTAAAGTCAGCTAATATTGACTTCCCTACTGTTTTGGGGCTTCAGCAATTGATATACTCCTGAAGCAGGGGCATGTGAGTTTATGGCCACAGTTTCTCATGCAGCAAGTCTCAAATTCTAGATGTACCATTGGTGATTTTCACCAGCAACAGTTGAATGTTTCACAACATAGAAAGTTGGAAAATCAGGCTATGAGAGACTGAGATATTTTTACACACCCTGTGACAAGAAATCTGGCAGAAGGTTGTTGAATTGTTAGGAGGGAGTAGGAAAGTGGATTTCAAAGCAAGCTCTTAAATTGTATTGAATTTACAGATGATAAACAGACCATTCAACCTATTTACTCTGTGCTGCCACTTATGCTCCATATGAGCCTTGTTCCCCAAGGGTCTACCTGCATATCCTTCAATTCCTTTTATCCTTGTGTATGTATCCCAAAGGCATCTATGCAATTTGTCTCATGCATTTCTTGTGGTAGCAAATTCCACATTCTAATTACTCACTGGGTACAGAAGTTTCTCTTGGATACTTTATTGAATTTATAATGACAAGTTGGCATGATTTTAGCTGTCCTTTGATGATTTGGCAGGTGACAGCTTTGCATCTCAACTATTGTGCATACAAACATAACTGTTGGAAAACAATTGTATACTACTTCCTGCATTTATATTTGTGCAGGTGCAACTATTTGTCTTCAATTTCTGTTCCTTTTAACAACCTTTACTGGCTGGTATTATAATAGTTAAGCCACAGGTGTAGTTAGCTCTAAGTCACAATATTATCTTTGTTTTCTTTTCACATGGATGTGTTCGTGATTTGCTGCAATTGCAGGAAACGTGGTAGATTCATTTGCTCCTCATATCTTCCCATCATTTGTGACATACAATAAAAGTTCCATTCATGAGTATTTTGATACTAAATTCAAAATTCCATTTTTCTGATGACTTGGGGTGTTTTTTGTAATTCATTGTGCAGAATAAGTGATAGTTTACTGCAGGGAAATGTTATCTAACTGTAATTACCCATATGACATAATTTAAAGCTTATGAGTCATTTAAACCTGTGGAGTAACTTTCAGTCTCCCTGATGTACTTTGTGCATTCAGGTTAAACTGTGGGAATTGTTACTGTTGCCAAGTAGGAGAGCAGTGAAGTTTTTTGACATTTGATCTCTCAAAGTTTATGTGTCAAACCTCCCATGAAAGCCAGGGAACAAGAATGCATAATTCTTCTGTGCCTGCCTAACTACTGGAGGATGCAGACACAAAGCAATAAGTCTGGATTTTCCAACTTTCCTTCCAGTCCAGATGGGTGATAAGAAGTTAAAAATACATTTTTTTCTTCTCCTGATTTTTATTTCTATTGAAGTCAATTATATAAAATCAGGAGCGATATAAACTGAACTGTTAACACATTGGGTGGCACAGTGGCACAATGGTTAGCACTGCTGCCTCACAGTGGCAGGGACCTGGGTTCGATTCCCAGCTTGGGTCACTATCTGTGTGGAGTTTGCACATTCTCCCCATGTCTGTGTCGGTTTCCTCTGGGATGCTCTGGTTTCCTCCCACAGTCTGAAAGGCATGCTGGTTAGGTGCATTGGCCATGCTAAATTTTCCCTCTGTGTGCCTGAACGGGAACTGGAGTGTGGTGTGGTGTGGAGTGTGGTGACGAGGGGATTTTCACAGTAACTTCATTGCAGTGTTAATGTAAGCTTATGTGCGATAACAATAAATAAATTTTAAACTGTCGCCCATTTTAAAAAGTACTTCACCAAGTCCAGATCTACGCCATACTTCTCGCTGCACCAACAGAAGCTGTACATGTATATTGGAAGGGAATGAGAATTAGTACCAATATGCATGGACTGATCAGCCTGTAACCAACCCCAGGAAAATTTGATTTCTTTGCCCACTCCTACAGAATCATAGGGGATACAATCTTTTATATGCATATGTTTCACACTAGAAAACTTTGATTGAGCTATTCCTCTCCCCTTCATAAAAAAATTAGAAAATTGAAAAGAAAAATGTAGTTAAATAAGCATCCTTTCTTCTATGGTGAAGACCCAGACGCAGATCATTATGGGCATTAAAGAGGCCGGAAGTTCCTGCATCCAGCAGAGGTCTCATACAAATGGCAGAAAACTTCGTGAGAAGATACGAATTGTAATCTCCCCCATGTTTTCACTGTGCGTAAATATTTCCCTCTTTCTCTACCTTCAGTATATTCCCCCAAAGCTGTCTCTTGTTTCCCAACACAAGAAAAGGCTGTAAATCCCACAGTGCAGAGGGATGGGAAGTGGAAACACAAAGAGAAGTATTGTGGAAACAGGGAATATATTACTACAAAAGCAAAATACTGCAGATGCTAGAAATCTGGAATACAGACAAAATACTGATGATAGCATGTTTGATGGTGTCTATGGAGCAAGAAATGGAGTTAATATTTTAGGTTTGTCTGTAACCTTTCATCAGAACTAGGAAAAGTTAGAAATGTATTGGAGAAAAAAAAATCAACCCAGTAAAGGGTAAACATAGAACATAGAACATTACAGCGCAGAACAGGCCCTTCGGCCCACGATGTTGCGCCGACCAGTTACAAAACAATGACCCACTAACCTAAACCAATCCCTTTTCATCCATAAACGTATCCACGGATCTCTTAAACGCCCCCAAACTAGGCGCATTTACAACTGCAGCAGGCAGGGCATTCCAATCCCTCACCACCCTCTGGGTAAAGAACCTACCCCTGACATCCGTCCTATAACTACCCCCCTTTAATTTAAAGCCATGCCCCCTCGTGCTAGATTTCTCCATCAGAGGAAAAAGGCTATCGCTATCCACCCTATCTAAACCTCTAATCATCTTATATGTTTCAATAAGATCCCCTCTTAGCCGCCTTCTTTCCAGCGAAAACAACCCCAAATCCCTCAGCCTCTCCTCATAGGACCTCACCTCCATACCAGGCAACATCCTGGTAAACCTCCTCTGCACCCTCTCCAAAGCCTCCACATCCTTCCTGTAATGTGGGGACCAGAACTGCACACAGTACTCCAAGTGCGGCCACACCAGAGTTGTGTACAGTTGCAACATAACGCTGCGACTCCTAAATTCAATCCCCCTACTAATAAACGCCAAGACACCGTATGCCTTCTTAACAACCTTATCTACTTGATTCCCAACTTTCAGGGATCTATGTACACATACACCTAGATCCCTCTGCTCATCCACACTATTCAAAGTCCTCCCGTTAGCCCTATACTCAACACATCTGTTATTCCTACCAAAGTGAATTACCTCACACTTCTCCGCATTAAACTCCATCCGCCACCTCTCGGCCCAGCTCTGCAACCTGTCTAAGTCCTCCTGCAAACTATGACACCCTTCCTCACTATCTACCACACCTCCGACTTTGGTGTCATCAGCAAATTTACTAATCCACCCAACTATACCCTCATCCAGATCATTAATAATAAAAATTACAAACAGCAGTGGCCCCAAAACAGACCCCTGAGGCACACCACTCGTAACTGAACTCCATGATGAATATTTACCATCAACCACCACCCTCTGTCTCCTATCTGCTAGCCAATTCCTGATCCGATTCCCCAGATCACCCCCAATCCCATACATCTGCATTTTCTGCAGAAGCCTACCATGGTGAACCTTATCAAACGCCTTACTAAAATCCATATACACCACATCCACTGCCTTACCCCCATCCACCTCTTTGGTCACTTTCTCAAAAAAAAGTGGGTAAAGAAACAAAATTTGGGCAGAGGTTAAGATGTAATAATGATGAACTCAATATTGAGTGAATCTCAAAGGCTGTAAAGTGCCCAATCAAGAGATGTGGTGCTGTTCCTTGAACTTTTGTTGAGCTTCATTGGAATGCTATGGCCAGACAAGGACATGAAGGTCAGAATGGGATCAAGGCGGAGAAATAAAACGACAAGTTCCAGGAAGTTCTAGGTCACATTTCTAGACTGAGCAGAGGTACCCAGAAAAAGTGGTCACCCAGTTTGCAATAGGTCCTCCCGTTGTACAGAAGACCAGTTTGTACTCAGTTGAAAGAAACTCATTGTTTCAGCTGGGAGGTGTGTTTGGACTCTTGGATGATAAGGAAGGAAGTTAAATGGCAGGTGGTGCACCTCCTGCATTTGCAAGGAAAACTGAATGGAATGTGGAGGGGCTGAGGGGGATGACTGAGGAGTGGAACAGGATGTCATCGAGGGAATGGTTCCTTCCAAATGCTGAAAGAGCAGTTGAGAGGATGGTGGTGGCATCATGCTGGAGGTGGTGAAATTAAGATGGATGATTCCATGAATTTGAGGCTGGTGGAAGTGTGGCAAGGAAAACTCAAACATGCTTCTGCAAGGTGGAGGGAAGCGTGAAAGCAGAAGTGTGAAAAATAAAGCAGACACAGTTGAGTTGCCTATCAACCATGGTGGAGGGAATACTCAAATGAGAGAAAAGGAAGACATATTAGAATCGCCAGTATGAAAGGTTGTATCATCTGAACAAATGCAATAGAAACAAAAATTGTAGGAATTAAGAGTCCTTACAGGAAGCAGAATGGAGGAAGTTCAAGGCAGCTGTGAACTATAGTGAATGGGATTGCAAGATCGATTGTTCAATGTGAGAACAAGTTCAGTAGTTGGAGGGTGGTAGTGAACGGGAATTGACTGTTTCCTCCGTTAGAAAAAGAAATGACAACTATATTAATGCCACTGACTGATCTTTTCAGACATGACAGAAACTACTTCACTGTTTTAACCATGCTCTATTTTCGTATAAGTTGGGTAATTTTCCAATAAAACAGCAGAGAGCCACAGCCAGCAGCAGGGTTCCTCCAGGTACACACTGTGCACTACTATCAGTGATAAATGGTTGGAAAATCAGTGCAGCACACTTGAGGTGCACTGCTGGCAAATGAGGTCCAGTGAGTGGTGCAAAGTCGAGATGAACATTGTCTTGTATACAATCAACAAACTAAAATTCTCACACCAGGATTAAGTATTGGCGGCTCTGATATAAATAGAAGAGTGATTTGTTTGGGCTAGTTAGCTTGATAATGTACTTACACAGTCGTAGTAGGTGGTCCCATACTCATACAAACAAATGAAGAGGACAGAAAAATACCATATGATCCTGTAACCCTGCCTGTTATAATCATGAGCTAACTAGGTACCTTGATTCCCAATGTCTGCTCCCACTTGTAGTCATGTAATCTCCTGGAATAGAAAAAAAAGTAATGAATTATGATAGACAACTGAAAAGTATAACATGTTTTCCTCTGGTAATGGTCCAACCTCTGGCCACAAAAGAGGGAAAGGTGTTAAACTAAAATCCCTGTCAAAGGGCCACAATGCAAGTGGCACCTAAAATACACTGGGTGCCTGATCCATTTGTACACATCACCCACTCCCTTGGATTGGACCTGGGACACAGTTGAAAACTTCATGTGACAGCTATATCTTCAGCCACGTAGGCCATATGCTCTGAAATTCCCATTTATCCACTTCATCTCTTTCTGTTAAATCCTCTCTAAAATTTATCTCTTCCACCATATGTTTAGTTATCCCACTTTGTATCTTACTTGAATTGGTGTCAATCTTTGTAGTATTGTGATATTTTATGTTGTTAAAGGCACTAAGACTTCAATTTATATAGCTCATTTTATAACTTCAGGGCATCTCAAATGTGTTACAACAATTAATTATTTTTAAAGTGTAATCATTGTTGCAATGTAGGAAACATAGCAGCTAATTTGTGCACAGCAAACTCTCAGGAACAGCAAGGCAATATTGACACAATATTCTGTTTTAGTGATGTTGGTTGAAGGATTAATTTTCGCTAGGACACTGGAGATAATTCCCCCCGATCGTTTTCAAAGTAGTCCCATAGAATCTTTTATAATCACCTGACTGGGCCAACTGGGCCTTGGATTAACATCTCAGCCAAGAGACAACACCTCTGTCATGATAACAATCCCTCTCTACAGCACTGCCGGCCTCGATTTATGCTCAAGTCTCTGGAGTATGCTTTGAACCCTCAACTTACTGACACAGACTAGACAATGGACAACCTGCTGACTCACACTAGACCAGTGAACAATGATTGCTGTTGTTTTCTAACCCCCACTTGTGGTAGACCAAGGCCCAGAGATTTTGTGACTCATTTCCAGTTCATCACAATAATGATGAATGAAATATGCAGAAGTAAAATATAACAAGCCATTTGACCCAACCCATTGATGAACACATGAACAAATGCGTGAAAGGTGATTGCTCATGTGAAATTGGAACTGAAATACATTACCAGTGTAATTGAAAGGGACCCTCAACAATATCAGTACTATGTTATGCAGTATTTAGTGCAGGAATGTGTCCACTAACAAAATAGAACATATTTTCAATGTTTGCCATAACTGACTTTAAAACAGACTTGTCACATTCAATGGTCATTTGTGTATGTTTGAACAAAATGCTTTTATGGCACTATATTTGTACTGTTGTCTGTCTTATTACTTTTTGTGTACATAGAATCACTACAGTGCAGAAGGAGGCCATTCAGCCCATTGAGCTTGCATTAACAATCCCACACAGGCCCTATCCCCATAACCCCATGTATTTCCCCTGCTAATCCCTTTGACACTAAGGGGCAATTTATTATGGCCAATCAAAATAAAACTGGAGCACCCAGAGGAAACGCACACCGATACAGGAAGAAGAAGATGAAAACTCCACACAGTCACCCAGATAGGAATTGAACCTGGTGCTGTCAGGCAGCAGTGCATGCCACTATGCCACAATGCTACCCATATATGTGCCATTGATAAATCTCTGTGGAATTTCACAAAGGCATGACAGGAACAAGGTGGTATCATCTTCCTAATTGTCCATGAACCTTCAGAGTGCCTAAGCAATAGGAATTTGGGACTGATAGAATACCATGAAATTCATGCAAGTACAAAAGGAATTATTCTGAATCCAATTGAGAGTCCAAGGATTTAAATATGTCAGATTTGTTTTCTTCAATTGTTTTCAATTCCATAATGTTGCAAAGATCAAGTTGTTATTTTTCAATAATCCCTCCTGAATTGAATGCATGTAACTGTTAAAGGAGACATGGAAGTGTAGATTCACCATTCCCCGCTGTCCCAAAGTGGATCCACGTTCCAATAACATTAGTCCTGGTAACACTGAAATAATTTTGAATTTTGACTAACTTAAACTGAATTTAATCAATTACAACAGTGCAGAACTCACCCTAGTGGCTTCAGTTTGTAGTTTTAGAGTATTCAGGGTTGAAAGGGTAAATGTGTGGGACTACAGAAACAGTGCCACCCACATGATAATTTAAAAGAGAAACACATAACTAAGAGTCACAGAGTAGAAGGCTCATGGCTTAGATTGTAAACTGGATATCTATATATAGTTTTGTTTATCTAATAAACAAGTTAACGATCAGACATGGTTATGTCTCTTTAATTGTTCATTAGCCAATCACAACCAACATATGACATGGACTCAGAGATAAGATTTTACAACATAGTGGTCACTGGGATGACAGCTATGAAAGACCCCAAAACCTCCAAAAATTAACTTTGAGTTTGTCAGTCTGAGCTGAAAAAAGAATGCCAAAATGAAGACTTTTGTGAAACAGTGAAAATCTCCAAAAAGAGTTCCATAGATGGCATGGAGGCAGAAAGACAGGCAGAAAAAGAAACTTGATCAGCTGAATAAGACCTGCAGCATATCATGTGGTGGTCTGTAAAAAATCCCTGATCCAGTAATAGAGTCAAAGAGCCTAGTAACAATTGAGGAATGGTAACCAAACATTGAAAAAGGTTCAAAAGTTTCACATTAATGGTGTAGTAAGCAGATTCCACTGGAAAAGTGCAGGTTTTCAGACTCTCTGGGTCCGAGGTTGGCGCTATCATGCATGGCAGCCGCAAGACAGCAATAGTTTTTTAAAACAGCACAATTCCCCAGTGGACAGAAAGCAGTGAACAGAGCTTAATAGTAACTCCCAGTGATTAGTTTTAAACTCTGCAAAGTTGAAGGATGTTACCAAAATCAGTGAAAGGCTGATTAGCAGAGGAAAACTCCATTAATAAAGCAAACATCCCAAAACAACTGTGGATTCCAAATTCACTTTGCCACACCTATTTGGGTGTAGGGATTCAGGAGGAAGAGACTTTTAAGATTCAGAATTGCATCTCGATTGGACAATAAGTCTAAGGCTGAATAAGTCAAAATGTAATCTATTGGAGCAGTTGCTGGTGATGTTATAGCAAGATGAGGCATTAAGGAAACATCAGACAAATTCAAAGAAATCTTAAAAGCCTTTGATAATTATTTTAATTTACTGACTAACAAAATATTGGAAAGTGCCAGATTTGACAAGGGTCCAGAAACGAGGTAACTGGTAGATGTCTTTATCAACAAGCTGTATTAACTGGTTGAAAAAAACTGAGCTGATATGAGACCACATGGCTGTTGGATTTACGGGTGACACTCTATCTGACCACCTGCAACCCAAGTTAATAAACAACTCTTCCTTTTAACGCAATCTATTTATGTAATGTATATCCGATACTTTTGTTCCTTCAGCAAATCCTTTTTCAAACAGGTGCCTATGTAGTGGCTAGTTTCTAAGCCAATGTCTGTCCTACTCTCCAGTTGGTCGCTATAAGGTTCAGGACCACATGCTGATGAGATCATTCCTTCTAATTTTCAGTTTCCCAACAGAAAGGTGTTGCTTCTTTACCTGATACCTTATTATAGAAAGTGACTCTGTGTGAAAACAAACTTCTGATCTCCTATCATATGACATTATGGATCTGAGTTCCATCTTCTGTTTTGTACATCAGTCAAGCAGTTTTAACCTGGTTTCAATACAGATTACCATTATCTAAAAGAACAATTAAAAGCTCCCTGGAAAGTTTTGAATAAAATGTTACTGAAAATGTAACTAGATTAGAGAAGCTGATGATTGATACAAATGAATGGGAATCAGATTGCAATGTGTACCACCTTAACGCTTCCTGTATTAAATTCATTTCTTAGACCTGGAAAAGACGTTGGTTCATTCTGCGTAGTGGACGGATGAGTGGAGACCCTGATGTTCTAGAGTACTACAAAAACATCCATTCCAAAAAACCAATCCGTGTGATAGATCTTCACTTCTGTGAGCAAGTTGATGCAGGACTAACGTTCAAAAAGAAAGAGTTTCAAGACAGCTTTGTTTTTGACATCAAGACAATTGACCGTACCTTTTATCTGGTGGCAGAGACTGAGGAAGAAATGAACAAGTGGGTTCGATCCATCTGCCAGATCTGTGGATTCAACCAGTCTGATGAGAATGCAGGTAACAAAATACACAACATTAAAATCTTCTGATGTAGCACTTCCTAGCTACAGTCCATTGCCCCTTTTTCCCATTTGGCAGTTGCATGTTTGCTTCTTGATTTTAACACATCAGGCAGCAATAAATGTACCGTAACAGCACAATTATTTACTTTTATTGGAGTACAGTTATGTTTCCAATATGTTCAAATGGACAATTATTAGAATACTTAATTACAAAGTAATAATCCTGCGAGGCTTTCTGTTTCACTTCAAATGCACAAGAATCATTTATCAAATGTTGTGAAAACCACTGGAACTGGCTGGAAATCTAAACCTAAAACAGAACATGGTGGGAGCACATTACAGGCCTAAGAATAAGGCGTTATTTTGGGTTGAAACCCTCAAAGAATGCATTTTCACTTTTCAGCTGCCAGTGGGGCTAGCATTTTCAGCCTTCCCTTCGTGGATAAGGAACTGGATGATGTATTGGATTAATACTCAGCTTGTTCATCTCTGGAATCTGGATGTAAATCCAGACCCCTCAACCACAGTTTAAAGTGGGTATGGGAAAACGTTTTGCCAGCACAGAGGTCTTAAAATAGAACTGAAAGAAAAATTACAGTTTTCTGAGTTTGAAGTTCGGAGATACAAGGAGTTGTATTCTGCTGTCAGTGGTACTTTATCTGACACTGAAGTGACTAACAGTTATACAGGGTGAAAGAATTGGATGGTGTATTTCATTCTAAGTATTGACTTCCTTTACTTTGTTGAGTGAAGAATTCACCTCATCTTTTTTGAACTGCGCAAGTGACATCCATTGGTCAGATGCATTTGGCACAATAAGATAATGAATAAAAGAAAAGTTGCAATTCAACATTTAGCCCCCTTGTGATGCATTTGTGTTGCTGGTTTACAGCATTGGAATTGGTAGCCACTGCTAATGGAATTGGTTTCCCCTGGAGCCTCTGTAGGCAGCACTGTCTCTGAACACAACAATATCACAAGTGGTTTTATATTCAGAGCAGTGATTTTTGGACTCCAGCTCTCTTCAGTAACTGAAGTCCTTATTGCCCACCATGTCAGCAAGGAATTTTTTGGTCGTTGGCATACAAGAATCATCCCTCTTCTTGTAGGGATGAGGGAAGACCGAATAAAGTACTGTTTCACTTCAGCTAAAAGGCCAGCTGAACAAAGACATTGAAATGCAGTTGTTACGTGTTTTTCCATTGCTGTAGAAACTACCCAATTATACAAACAGCAACAATGATTTACTTTTCTATAAAAGAAAAATGCTGTGGATTCTGGAAATCAGAAATAAAAACTGCAAGTGCTGGAAATACTTAGCAGGTCTGGCAGCATCCGTGAAGAGAGATAGAGAGCTAATGTTTGAATCGACTTTCATTTATGGACTACCTTAAAATGAGGTATAATGTCCAGGGCACTTTATAAGAGCGTTATCAAACAAAACTTGATAGCAATTCACATAAGCAGATATAGGGACAGATGATTTTACAAAGTTTATTTAATAGCCACAAGTAGGCTTACATTCACACTGCAACGGAGTTACTGTGAAAATCCCCTAGTCGCCACACTCTGGTGCCTGTTCAGTATGCTGAGGGAGAATTTAGCATCGCCAATGCACCTAACCAACATGTCTTTTAGACTGTGGGAGGAAACCGGAGTACCCGGAGGAAATCCAGACACTGGGAGAATGTGCAAATTCCACACAGACAGTGATCCAAGCCAGGTATGGAACTCGGGTCTCTGGCGCTGCAAGATAGCAGTGCTAACCACTGTACCATCATGCCACCCAATCTTCAAAAATCAAAGGGTTAGGCCAGAATCTTACAGCCGTTCACACCGGCAGGATTCTCTGGTCCTGCTGCAGTGAACAGAGATTTGGCTGGGCAGCAAATTGTCTATCCTGGCTGCAGTGGGAGTGGGGTATGAACGGCTGGTAAGATCGCACCCTTAGGTTTTAAGCAGTGTCTTAAAAAGGAGAGAGAAGGAGACAGGAGGAGAGGTTGGGGGGGAGGTGGATTTTAGATTGTGTATCTGGAGGAGGTTACAGCGATAGAGTGGGAACTAGGCTGTGGAAACATTAGAGCACAAGGATGAGAATTGAAATTCAAAGCATTGCTTGACTTGGGGGCCAATGTAAGTTAGTGAGCAGAAAGGTGAGTGGGGCATGGTGAGAATTGGAATATGGACAGCACCAATTTGGCTTAGTTCAAGCTTATGGAGGGAGGAAAATGGGAGGCTAGCCAGCAGAAAACTTGATTAGTCAATGCATGTTTAATAAATATGCATCTGTTTAAAAATGGGTTGATAGTGTTTCTTGAAGCAGTCCTAGAATTTAAATTCTGCAATAAACATTAACAAGTTTTTCTTTCCTCAATGAACAATGTTGTTCAAGATACACACTTGTACATTCTATTAGAACACATGGGATTGGGATAAGATATTAGCATGGGTTGAGAACTGGTTAGTGGACAGAAAATATAGGAACAGATGGAAAATGTTTGGGTTGGCAGGACACTGATAGGATTAATACCGGAGCTTTCTATTTATAATCTATAGTAATGACTTTGATGAGAGTCTGCGTGTAACATATCCAATTGTGGCAACAGTTTCAGGTTAGGTGGGAAAGTAATCAGGATGCAAAAAGGCTGCAGAGGTTGGATGAAGGGGCCAGTGCATGGAGGCTGGAATACAATGTGGCAATGTGTGAAGTTCATAGGAGAAATTTTTTTAAAAAGCATGTAATTTTTAGAATGGTGATAGGCTAGGAAATGTTGACATTCAGAGAGACCTGGGTGTCCTTGTACATGAATCTCAGAAAATTCACATGCAGGCAAAGCAAGCAAGTAAGAAGATAAATGATATAGTTGCTTTTGTTGCAAAGTGATTGGACAAGAGGATGAGTAAACAAGTTTTTCTATAATTGTACAGAGCATTGATGAGACCATACTGAGAGTATTATCTGAATTTCTGGTGTCTCTACTGAAGGAAGGATATATAGGCCCTTGAGGGAGTTCAATAAAGGTTCAGTAAACTGGTTCCTGGGACAATGAGTTTCTCTTATGTTGAGAGACCAAGTAGATTAGGCCTATATTCTATGGGGTTTATAAGAATGGGAAGCAATACAATGGAAACAATTCAAATTCTTATATGGCCTGATAGGATAGATGCTGAAAAAATGCTTATCCTGGCTGGGCAATCTAAAACACAGGACCTGTTTTAGAATAAAGGGTCAGCCATTTAGAACTGAGAGGAGGAGAAACATCTTCACTGAAAGGGTTGTGAACCTTTAGAATTCTCTCCCTCAGAGAACTGTGGATATATAGTCTTTTGAGTGTATTTAAAACAGGTTGACAAATCTCTGAGCATCAATTAAGGAATAATGATGATAGTGCAGGAAGATGGATCTGGGATAGAAGATCAGCTATGATCTGATTGAATTGCACAGAGCAAACATGAAAGGCAAAATGACCTACTCCAGCTCCAAGTTTTTATGTTCCATTCGATTTTGATGATATAAGTTGTGCACCTGTGTTTAGAGTTTCATTTTTCACTTCCTTAAATATTGCACATGTGTATTATGAGTAATCTTTGAAAAGTATGTAGAATTTGAATAAATGAAAATGATGCATATTAAACCTTTTACGCCTGTATCAGACATGGATGAAATCTTTGGAAGTATGGGGTACTGATTGTTCAGGTTTGGACCCAAATCCTTTATTTATCAGACCTGCTGCATGGCCCTGTTTAATTGGCTCTATCTCAAAGTTGCACATTTTGTATCAACTGGAGAATTTGGCAACACTGTATGGAAATATAATAAATCAGATAAAAATCAGCATAAAATTGATCCTTCTCAGCTAGAAACTATTCTATGCATCATGTTTACTCCGCAAAGCAAAATTAAATGCCCACTATGACCTTGCTTGTATGAAGAATAATAGAGGGATATCTAATTATCTAATGACTGATTAAATTTTTAGTGTTTAAAATTGTGTTTGACAAGTGAACATTATAATTAGTAGCTATGTCTGTTCCATTTGGCTACTGATTGCAACGTTACGATGTTGTGACCTGTTAAAAAAAAATCCTGCTGTAAAGTTGGTCTCTCCTTTATGTGGGTTGAAGAATTCCATGACGAACAAGAACACTTTTGGGACTGAATTAGGCATCATGTTGTTATAAAAGTAGTTAATTTTAATGAGGCAAGTCCAAATGGGGCAATTAAGAAATTAATTACACAGTATCACATTCCAGCCTATGTCTAATTACTGATATTAATCTAATTGTGGACCTCCCATCTTCCACACTTGTAAGATCCAATCTACTGGGATCTTTCTAGAATGTAGGGAATTTGGAAGATCAGAATCAATACATCCATTATCTCTACAGCACTTTTGTTAAGACTCTACGATGAAAGCCGTCAGTTTCAGGGGACTTGTCAACCTTCAGTTTGAATAGCTTTCCTAGTACATTTTCCCTGGTGTAATGATGCACGCTCACAGACTTTGTCAGGAACACTGAGGGTATTTATCAACGAGTAAAAACTGTAAAGAGACCAGCAGCCCCCTGGCTGCCCAGGAACAGCCCACCAGCTGTCCCAGTCCCTACATGTCTACTACATTTCTTCAGATAGTCTTCTGCCGAACAGAGAGCTACCCCTTGGGGTGATTTCCCACTCCTGTCCTAAATGGTCCTCCAAGCCAGGTGATCCTCTACTGGTGTGTTGTCCTTTAAAGGACAATCACCACATCCCTCCCACTTTAACTGTCTTATACAAGCTTCAAAACTAAGTTACTCAAGCCCAAATTCTAATTATAACATTATACACATAAGTTGGATAATTATAAATCGCATCTTCTTTGTTTCTTGTAGAGAGATGTAATTTTGTAGTCTAAGATGCTTCCACCGGATCAACACTAACAGGAACTGCAAATAACAGGTACCTCTTCTAGCACAGGCAGTTCATTACTACTTGCTTACATGGGGACATCAGTTATGTCTGTAACAGGTCAATCAGGTACTTTGGTTTCTACAGGCTCAAAAACATTTATTGATGGGTCATTGATAATATCCTGAGGCTTGTGCGGTCAAACAAAAACACTTTTGTTGGTAGGCTTTGACTGTGTACAGTTCCAAATATGTTCTCACATGGAACATTTTCATACAGGCTTGCTACTTTTCCATTTGTGCGACCAATTCAGCGATCTTGTTCTGGCACATAATCTCAGTTTCTTTCTCTTTCTGAATTGCTGATCCTGCTGTCAGTTTTAATGTTTTTACCTTTTCAGTTAATTTCTAATTGTCAAACTTCCTTCTTCAAGCTTTTATTCTCCTGATTCAGCTCTTTACTGGAGTAGTTCTTATTTTCTCGTTGCTTTTTCATGGAATTCAGCTTATTCTCCATTGTCTCATTAAATTCTTTTTAATTTCATTTAGTCAATTTTTTTGCAACTATATTTTTAGTTTGCTCTCGGTCATTTCATCTTGTTGTTTCAATGTCCTCTCTCGAGCTTTAATTCTTTTTGCTGATTCCTCCCTATTCTCAATAGTTCCAAGTTTCTTTTGAAATCTTTAATTTCCACACATCTTATGACGTGAATCCACCATGTTCTTACTGGAGATACAGATTTCATAAATGAAATCTTCGCAGGATTCTCCTGCTGTGCTTGCACCCAAGACCAGAAATTCCCGCCCCAGGTTCAATTCACCTTTGAATGGTTCGCTGAACTTTCCAATGTTGTCACTATGATCCCTGAATTGGGAGAGACAAGAGAATTTCAGCCTTCACTTCTATTTATCTTACTTTCAACTAAACACTTTTTGCCTTCATTGTTGATCGGGTTTGCCTCCGATGAAGTTTGACTTGTTGCCATTCTACAATTCTTCATTGCTCTTCACTTGGTCATTGATTGTCTTTCTTTGCCCTCTATCTGTGTCCTTTTGTCATTGCCCTCCTAGGGTGTTTCAGTGCCTCCTCTGGAGCCTTCCATTGCTTCTTCCCTGAGCACTTCATTTCCTCCTTTGACGTCTGACATTACATCTTCCCTGAGGTCTTATTGCCTCCTCTGAGGTCTTGTGCTGCTTATAATCCTTTTTTGAGAATTGCTTTCTGTTTGGATCGTAAATCTTCTTGTCTGTTGTCCTTTGTTCCTTATTGTGGTTGCTGCATTGAATGCATTACCTTTTTAATACTGTCAGCCTTTTTTTCAACTGTCAGCAGTTGCCAGTTTTCTCTCTCTTTTTCCTGTGCTTTTGAAGTTTTGACGTGAAACAGGCTCTCCTTTGAACTTTTTTTAACTTTAAAACTTCTGTTTCAACCCTCCAAAACTTATCCTTTTCACTAATAGAAAACCAGCTGCCTGGAGAGTCCATCTTTTCTTCTTTTGATGTGCCCATTTCTTCCTTTGTTAAATTCATTAGCCAATCCAGTGCTGTCCATCCATTATCCCCCCAACCCCCTTTCAGCCTTTTCAATTTCCCGTGCATATGGGGCAGCTCCTTCAGTTCCCATGGCATTTTTTTTCTTTTTTACTTTAATCACTGCTTTCTGTGCTCTCATTCCTTCCTTCCTTCTTTTTAAAAAAAGTCTCTTCAGTAATGTCCTGTTTTTTATTCCTCAAGTTCCACTTTTTAAAAAATATGAATAACAGCACCAACTTCTGGAAACTATTTTCTCTTCATTTTTTGTTCTTCTATATGTTTCTAAACTTCTGACTGTACCAGCCAATCCACACTTGCACCATCCTTTAGGGCCTGACACCATCTCAATATCTCACTGGGTCTGTTCATCCAAAAACAGGCATTCAGGTGAGTGTCATTTTTCTTCAGACTTCTGTTAAAACTGAATGGCTGTATCTTCATAATCTGCCCCATCTTCGTTCCCAATGCAATGATGCATGCTACATACTTCAGGAACACAGTATTTATTATTTATCAAGAGAAAAATGTAGAGAGGTTGGCTGCCCACTGGCTACATGGCTTCAGACTGTCTTCTGCCAAAGAGAGAGCTTTATGCACTGGGGTGATTACCCACTCTTGTCCTGATTGGTCCCTCATGCCAGGTGATCTTCTTCTGCTGTGTTGTCCTTTAAAGAGAAAATCACCACATCAGGGGATTGTGATTGTTTTAAGTTCCACCCTCCCTTCTTTCTCTTGATTCTCAAACATTCTTGGTATGTTTTTGAGTTTCCTACAGTTGAGATCAGTGCTCAACATTTCTCTACTTCTCATTATTAATTCTCCAGCCTTACTCTCTAAGGGACCAATACTCATTTTAGTTATTCTTTTTCTTTTTAAATATTGAAAGAAATTCTTACTCTTTGTTTCTACATTTCTAGCTAACTTTCTCAACCGCTCTAATTTCTTTCTCAATTATTATTTTTTTCATCACTTTAGCTGCTTTCTAAATTCTGTCATATTGTGTGATCTGCCCTAATCTTCATGGTATTGTACACTTTACCTTTCAATTTGATGCTGTCTTTAACTTGTTTAGTTAGTCACAGATGGTGCATCTTTCTCCTGGGCCCAAATTTTACATTCCTCTGTTAGCGAGTTTGTTGGCAGGTGTGACCACTGACCACACACCCCCTCTGATCTTGCTGCAGCTTTGTAGTAGGACAGGCGAGGCCTAGGCCAAACGCCAGCTCATAAATTCTTTGAGGCCTTTACATGACCAATAATGAGTACTTAATGGCCATTGTCTGCCCAGCCTCAATTTTCAGGCTGAGAATAATTCAGGGTGGAAGTAAACCTGAAAAGTGACTGTGCTCAGGCCTCAGGGAGGAAAAGGGAAAGGAGGATGCCTTCATCAACAGAGCAAAAGGGGTAGTGTGCCTCTATCAACAGCCTCCCTTGCATCTTCCCCACCCTCCTCAAAACATTTGGCCCCTGTGGCTGCTCCATCCCGTTCTAGCCTCTCCACAAAATGCCTACTCCTTTTGCCTACACGCAGGTGTTGCTACCCCTCAGTGCCCGAACTCCCAGAAACGTATTTCATTGTGGACCCTGGGAATTGGACCCTGGAGATTTCTTGCAGCCCAGTCTCGTCCACTACAACATCTGGCAGTGCTGAGACTAGAGGGCTGTCAATCAAATAGATTGGCCGGGAACACACTGAGGCGGGTCTTCCTCCCAACAGATTAATTCCAACTGACTCATCAGGAAGGGAAACCCCAGCATCCAAAAATCCTGGCACCACAGTAATTCTTTATCACTGATTTGGAAATTGACTGAGATTTAGGAAACTGCTCTTTCAATGTCTGCCAATGTGTATCTACTGAGTAATCTTTTTATCTTTCCTCCCAGTTCACTTTGGCCAACTCTATCCTTGTAATTGCTTTTATTTAAGTTTAAGACCCTACTCTTGAATCTATATTTCTCACCTTTCCCTCAAACTGATTGTGAAATTCAAATGTTATCACTAATGTTACCTAGAATCTCATTTGCTATAAGGTCATGAATTAAACCTGCCACATTGCACACTATCAAGTCTGGAATAGCCTCCTCTCTGGTTGACTCTGAAATGTACTCCTCTAAGAAATTGTCTCGATAAACTCTATGGGTAGGATTTTCCAGCTGCCATTGCCCCAAAACTGAAAAATCCAGCCCGAGGTCAATTTTTACATGGCTTGCCCCTCGCCTGCAACAATTCCCATGGCAGATGGGACTGAAAAATTCCCCCTATAAATTCAGCTTCCAGACTACCTTTGCCAATCTGATTTGTCCTACCTTTGTGCAGATTAAAATCACCTATAATTTTTGCTGTATCTTTCGTACAAGTCTCCATTATTTCTTCCTGTATGCTCCATCCTTCAGTGTAGTTACTGCCGCGGGCCTATAAACGACTCTCACAAGTGACTCCTTACCTCTGCTGTTTCTTACCTTGATTTGATTTGTTATTGTGTTTGATGAGAAGTATTGTTTCTTGCATTCTATACAGATAAAACATACAGTACATAGAGAAGGAAAGAAGAAGGTGTAGAGTGTAATGTTACAGTCAAAGCTCGGGTATTGAGAAAGATCAACTTAACACGAGGTAGATCCATTCAGAAGTCTGATGGCGGCTGGGAAGAAGCTGTCCTTGAGTCGGTTGGTACATGACCTCAGATTTTTGTATCTTTTTCCTGACAGAAGAAGGTGAAAGAGAGCATACCTAGGGTGCGTGGGGGCCTTGATTATGCTGGCTGCTTTGCTGAGGCAGTGGGAAATTTGGACAGAGTCAATGGATGGGAGATTGATTTGTGTGATGCCCTGGGCTTCATTTATGACAATTTTAGTTTCCAGCGGTCTTGGATAAAGCAAGAGCCATACAAAGGTGCGATACAACCAGATTGCGTTCTATGCTTAAATGCTTATCTTAAATGCTTTCTATGGTGCATCTGTAAAAGTTGGTGAGAGACTTGGTGGACATGCCAAATTTCCTTAACCTCCTGAGTAAGTAGAGGCGTTGGTGGGCTTTCTTAACTATAACTTCTACCCAAACCTCTACCTCTAACTATAACCTCTAGCCAAACTGATTCTGCATTCTCAAAATGGCTTCTTACTGGGTACCCAAAACCTGTATAGGTGTGCAGCTGATGAATATATGATACTAATTTTTCATCTTGGGGCAGAACTGGGCATGAGACATTAGGAGTTCTATGTATATGTTCCCGTAAATAACTTGGGCTGCTGCTGGACAAGGTCCCTCAAATCCCCACAATCAGGCATCTAACTTAGTCCTTTCTGAACTGGATCAGGTTCAAGATGGCCTAGTATCATTCAGTCCCAGAATGAGTGGTGCTTCAGGGCCCTATTTTCAATCAGGACTTGTCACAGCACAGTATTAAGGCCAAAGGAAGTCCATTGACTTTAGAAATCAGTTAGCCATTCAATAGTCAAAAATGAGTCCTAGCACAAATAAGTCACTCTACAAGGGAAGAACACAAAATTTAAAAGAAGTTTAATATTGTTCTGAAGTGAAGCAACCCGTGTTATAACTGTAGCCAGTAAATTCTTACGTAATTTGTGGGACAAGTCTTTAGAATGATTTTTAGTGATCTAATGGTGAACACTTGGTGAAACATAAAATGTTAAAGAACAATTCAGCGTCATTGAGAGAGTCCAAAGGTGAGGATTAAAAGTTAGTCCATGCATCTGGAATAAGAACATAAGAACGTAAGAAATAGGAGCAGGAGTAGGCCATCTAGCCCTTCGAGCCTGCCCCGCCATTCAGTAAGATCATGGCTGATCTGTCGTGGCTCAGTTCCACTTTCCCGCCCTCTCCCCATAACCCTTAATCCCCTCTCTTATCAAAAACCCATCAACCCGCGTCTTAAAAATATTTAGCGAGGCAGCCTCCACCACTTCAATGGGCAGAGAATTCCAGAGATTCACCACCCTTTGAGTGAAGAAGTTCCTCCTCAACTCCGTTCTAAACCGCCCCCCCTTTATCTTGAGGCTGTGCCCCCTAGTCCTACTGTCTTTTTTGAGTGGGAAGAGTCTCTCCACCTCTATCCTATCCATCCCATTCATCATCTTGTACGTCTCAATGAGATCTCCCCTCATTCTTCTAAACTCCGAGTACAAGCCTAGTTTATTCAGCCTCTCCTCATAGCTCAACCCCCTCAACTCCGGTATCAGCCTAGTAAACCTCCTCTGCACTCCCTCCAAGGCCAAAATATCTTTGCGCAGGTGCGGCACCCAAAACTGCACACAGTACTCCAGCTGCGGCCTCACCAATGCCCTATACAGCTGCAGCAAGACCTCCCTACTTTTATATTCAATCCCCCTCGCTATGAAGGCCAGCATCCCATTCGCCTTCCTGACCACCTGCTGCACCTGCAAGCTGGGTTTTTGCGACTCATGCACAAGGACCCCGAGGTCCCTCTGCATCGTCGCCTGCTGCAGTTTTTCGCCACGTAAGTAATAGTCCTTCCTACCATTATTCCTACCAAAGTGGACCACCTCACACTTGCCAACATTAAATTCCATTTGCCATTTCCTGGCCCATTCGCCCAGCCTATCTAGATCATAGAAACATTTCAGCAAGAGTAGGGAAGGCGGTAAAAGAGGTAGAGGAGTAGCACTGTTAATCAAGGATAGTTTAACGGCTGCTTAAAGGCATTTCGAGGGCGATCTGCCTACTGAGGTAACATGGGCTGAAGTTAGAAATAGGAAAGAATCGGTCACGTTGTTAAGAGTTTTCTATAGACCCCCAATTAGTAATAGAGATGTGGAGGAGGAAATGACAAAGCAGATTATGGATAGGTGTGGAAGGTGGTTATCATGGGCGACTTTAACTTTCCAAATATTGATTGGAACCTTTATAGGTTGAATATTTCGGACAGGACACTTTTTGTACAGTGTGTGCAGGAGAGTTTCCTGACACAATATGTGGATAAATCGACAAGAGGTGGGGCCACACTGGACTTGGTACTGAGTAATGCACCAGGCCAAGTGTTAGATTTGTTTGTGGGAGAGCACTTTGAAGATAGTGACTACAATTCCGTGTCCTTCATTATCGCAATGGAGAGGGATAGGGCTGTACGGCAGAGCAAGGTTTATAATTGGGGCAGGGGTAATTATGATGCGATTAGGCAAGAATTAGGGAGCATAAGATGGGAGCAGAAACTGTCAGGTATGGGCACAAAAGAAAAGTGGAGCTTTTTCAAGGAACAAATACCGTGTGTCCTTGATAGGTATGTCCCTGGCAGGCAGAGAGGAAATGGCCGAGTGAGGGAACCATGGTTCACAAAGGAGGCTGAATGTCTTGTTAAAAGGAAAAAGGAAGCGTATGTAAGGATGAAAAAACAAAATTCATTTGGGTCGTTTGAGTGTTACAAGGTTGCAAGGAATGAGTTTAAGAAAGGGCTTAGGAGAGCTTGGAGGGGGCATGAGAAGTCCTTGGTGGGTCAGATAAAAGAAAACCCCAAAGCTTTTTACCCTTATGTGAGGAATAAAAGAATGACCAGGGTGAGGTTAGGACCAGTCAAGGACAGTAGTGGGACCTTGTGCATGGAGTCAGAAGAGATCGGTGAAGCATTGAATGAATACTTTTCTTCAGTGCTCACTAAGGAGAGGGGCCATGTTTTTGAGGAGGAATGCGTGATACAGGCTGATAGGATGGAGGAGGTAGATGTTCTGAGGGAAGATGTATTAGCAATTTTGAAAAACCTGAGGGTGGATAAGTCCCCTGGGCCAGATGGGATATATCCCAGGATACTTTGGGAGGCAAGGGATGAGATTGCTGGGACTTTACCTTTGATCTTTGGGTCCTTACTGTCCACAGGAATAGTGCCAGAGGACTGGAGAGTGGCAAATGTTGTTCCTCTTTTCAAGAAAGGAAATAGGAATGTCCCTGGTAATTATAGGTCAGTTAGTCTTACTTCGGTGGTCGGTAAGTTAATGGAAAGGGCCCTGAGAGATAGGATTTATGACCATTTGGGAAGGCTCAGTTTAATCTGTGATAGTCAACATGGTTTTGTGAGGGGTAAGTCCTGCCTCACAAATTTGATTGAATCCTTTGAGGAGGTCACTAAGTGTGTGGATGAAGGTAGAGCAGTTGACGTTGTATACATGGATTTTAGTAAGGCATTTGATAAGGTTCCCCATGGTAGGCTCATGAAGAAGATAAGGAGGTGGGGGATAAGTAACTGGCTGTATCATAGAAGACAGTGGGTGGTGGTGGAGGGAAAATTTTCAGACTGGAGGCCAGTTACTAGCGGTGTACCACAGGGGTCAGTGCTGGGTCCTCTGCTATTTGTGATTTTTATCAATGACTTGGAAGAGGGGGCTGAAGGGTGGGTTAGTAAATTTGCTGATGACACCAAGATTGGTGGAGTAGTGGATGAGGTGGAGGGCTCTTGCAGGCTGCAAAGAGACATTGATAGGATGCAGAGCTGGGCTGAAAAGTGGCAGAATGAGTTTAACCCTGATAAGTGTGAGGTGATTCATTTTGGGAGGACAAACTTGAATGCAGATTACAGGGTCAACGGCAGGGTTCTGAGGAATGTGGAAGAACAGAGAGATCTTGGGATTCATATCCACATATCTCTGAAGGTTGCCACTCAACTGGACAGAGCCATGAAGAAGGCTTATAGTGTGTTAGCGTTTATTAACAGGGGGTTTGAGTTTGAGAGCCATGGGGTTATGCTGCAACTATATTGGACGTTGGTGAGACCACATTTGGAATACTGTGTGCAGTTCTAGTCATCTCATTATAAGAAGGACGTGGAAGCATTGGAGAGAGTGTGGAGGAGATTTACCAGGATGCTGCCTCGTTTGGAGGGTAGGTTTTATGAGGAAAAGTTGAGGGAGCTGGGGCTTTTCTCTTTGGAGTGGAGGAGGATGAGAGGTGACTTAACAAA
Organism: Carcharhinus amblyrhynchos; assembly: GCF_965287045.1. Classification (NCBI taxonomy): domain Eukaryota; kingdom Metazoa; phylum Chordata; class Chondrichthyes; order Carcharhiniformes; family Carcharhinidae; genus Carcharhinus; species Carcharhinus amblyrhynchos. Next base: position 57,837,992 of record NC_137333.1, read on the forward strand.
GGTTTATAAGATGATGAGAGGGATTAATAGAGTGGATGTGCAGAGACTATTTCTTTGGGTGGATGTAGCTGTTACTAGGGGGCATAACTATAAGGTTCATGGTGGGAGATATAGGAGGGATATCCGAAGTAGCTTCTTCACTCAGAGAGTGGTTGGGGTGTGGAATGTACTGCCTGCTGTGACAGTGGAGTCGGACACTTTAGGAACTTTCAAGTGGTTATTGGATAGGCACATGGAGCACTCCAGAATTATAAGGAGGGGATAGCTTGATCTTGGGATTGGACATAGCTCGGCACAACATTGAGGGCCGAAGGACCTGTACTGTGCTGTGATGTTCTATGCTTTATGTTTCTATGTAAGGCAACAATGGCTAGAATCTTACCACCATTCACACCGGTGGGATTTTCCTATCCAGCCGCAGTGAACGGAGATTTTGCTGACGGCCAAATTCCCTGACTTTGCTGCAGAGGGAGCATGGCGTGAACGGCCAGTAAGATCACCCCCAAGGTGTTTTTAGGGACAGAAAGATTTGAAGGCTATGATATTTTGATGCCTGAGAAGGAGGGTTTCGAGTGCTATCAGGATTGAGGTAGGGTTGTTGGATTTTTGTTTTCATTCTCTGCCACTAAAATTTTGGACTGCATTTATTTATTTCCATTCTGCATTTCCTTAACATTGCAGTCATTTGTCAAAAAAGCTGCTTTCAAAATGTGTGTTTCTGTTATTTCGTTTCCCATTTGTTAGGGCATCAGCACTGGAGAGGTTGGCACTGCAGGCACCATTGCTACTGTTCTCATCTGCTCAAAGTGGTTCATTGTCTCCGGAGAAAAGAGCCCACAGTGCTAGCTATTTAACACTTAAAACTTTCGACACCCTTGTATGAACAATATTCTGTTCCAGATAATTCAATAGATTGCTTTGTTCTATTCTTTCACTTATTGAATTGTCCAATAAAAACATCACAGACATAAAACAAGGAACAGATGTCATTCCAGGCGATAGATAAAAAATTGGTGTGAGGCACACAGTAAAGTTTAGTTAACAATGCCGGGGTGTAAGATATTCAGTGATGAGCTAGAAAGCTGCCAGCAGTGAAAGAAGCAAGTGAAAGCCAGGAATTAATATCACAGTCAAAGCAGATGGTTCATGATAATTCTTTGCATTAGGTTCTCACAAATGCCAAGGAGCTGGCATTTAGTAATATCCAAAACACTTGAGACTCAAAATTTGACTTTGCAGCACCTGTAGTTTGTGCTACACGGCTGCTATGCTACCAAGATAGTGTCCACATTGTGCACACGGACTTCTGACACGGTTGGGGCAGGCATCACCTTGATCAGGGAGCAGGCACCAGAATAATGCAAAGCAGACTGATCATGACCCCTGTCAATGGATATAGCTGATTTCACTTCAGTGCTGCCATTTTCAACCTCACCACTCCAACTAAACATGCACAGCTGAATATATGCAGTGCCAGTATCTGAGCTGGTGACTGTGAATGTGAGACCGAGTGATGATGTTTCATCACTATCCTCTTCCTTTTCCAATTCTTGTTTGTGTGCCAGTGCCTGGTCAGCTGGCTGTCCCTGAGTACCTGAATGGCAAAAGGCACAAGGATAGGATTATGATGAAGGAAAGAAAGAGGTTAATGCTTACACTATCTGCAGCTTGGAGATCAGAAGGGATTGTGTGATGAGGGAGTAGAGAGATGCGAAAGAGTAGATTGGGTCATTGGCCTATTTTATACCCTATATCCTATGTAATCCAATCAGCCCAACCAGCCCATCTGGGGTTTTTGCTCCACCGGAGCCTTATCCCATCTTTCCTCATTTAAATCTATCATCGTAACCCTCTATCCCCTTCTCCTTCATGTTTTACTATCCCATAAATGCATCCATAATGTCCACTCCTTCCACACCCTGGAGTAGCGAGTTCCATAGTCTCACTATTCTCTGGTCAAGAATTTTCTACTGAATCCCCTTTTGGGCTATCTTATATTAACAGTTTGAATGTGCTGTCACCTCCAATGGTTTCAGCTCTGCCAAAGGCCATGACCTCCAACATTCCTGTTCCACTGCTACACAATCTCCCCCATCAGAGTAAGAGTATGTGTCTCCAAACACATTCTTCCATCCAGCCCCTGTTAGTGACTGCTGTGTGCTATCTTCTCCTGCAAGAGAGAGGGAGTGTGGTGCAATGTGTTTTGTCATGGTTGAATAACTGGCAGTATGTTCAAGCTATGAGATGTGGGTGTGCAGCATTAAGTGAGGGTCAGTTGAAGCTATAAACATGAGAATGAATTGGAATACAGATATTTGACAGTGGTTCAGCTAGTGGAATATGACCTTTAAACATGGATTCATATCCTTGACATCCTGTGTGGGGTCACTGAACTCCTTGCAGCATTGCATCCTGGTCCTCTGGGCTACAAGTTGGCACTGTCCACAGCAATTCTCTGCTCTCAGTGCCATTTGCCTGGAAGGCAGAGTGGAACTCTCTTCACCTGTACTGCACCGAGAACTGTGGAGTGCACATTTTGTGCTACAGCACCATGTTTACCTTTCTAATAGATCAGACAGTCTTCCCAGCCACTTCCAGTATCTGCTGCAGCCAGAAAGCACCTATCCTTTAAATGACGCATGCCAACTTTAATGGTGCCACCATTGTACAAACTTGGGCCCCCAGCTGTGATGTACAAGCACTCAGAGACACAACTGGTGTTGGACATAATGTCAGTATTATTAAAATCAGGAGGCAGCATGAAGTTTGCGTGCTTCCTGCATCATAATGATCCAGCACAGATCAATCACCCATTGCGATCCCCACACGTTTTCAGGCCTTAGCTAATTTTCCCCAGCTATTGTTTAAAATTAATTGAACGTAGATCATTAATTTGGCAGATTGAAGGTAAGGATTTTCAAATCTATAATACTTCAATGGATTTGTTAACTATTCAGAGCACGGTAGCCATCATTAACAAGCATGATGATGTGACCTCTGAGACCTGTAAAATACATTAGAATTAATCTCTCAATCTCCACATTGTGCTTTGTAAAATAACAGAGGTAAACATATGACCTTAAAGCTGCAATTTCATCAAGACGGATTGGATAACGTTTGGAACTGTCTTACCATTTAGAAACTGGTTTAACATCGTCTGTCATTGTTTACCCCCTGATTTCAGCTTCTCTACTGTTTGGCCATTCACACCTTCCTTTCTCTCTGTGGACTGCCCTTAGCAACCTTTTCCCCTTGTTTTTGTGGCTATGACTCATCTTTCATTCCCTCATCCTACAGAATAAATATCTCCCACTTTCTATGCCTTTTAGCTTTGACAAAGGGTCATCTGGACTTGAAACTCTTTTCTCTCCTTGCAGATGATACCAGACCTGCAGAGGTTTTCCAGCATTTTCTTTTTTAGTTTAACATTTTTACTCAGTTTCCAGCATTACTTAAATCCTTCAATGTGATGATCATCTTTTAATCATTATTTTCGGTTTCCTTTTGTACTGAATTTGTGAATCTCCCATGATTATGGTGTCTGCGGTGCAAAGTCTGGAAGAGTCAGAGTGGGAAAGGAGGCTGGGAGGGCCAGCTGAAAACCAGGGTGAGTAAGTGCTGGGTCAGGGGAGCAAGCTAGAGTTTCAGCTGTGTTGGGAACATGTGTAATTTCTTTTTAAGTTGAAGAGCAAGGCAGCAGGGGATCTGGAAGAATGCCTAGAAGGGATGAGATGGGAGCAGCAGCTCAGAGATCAGGCAGCTGGCCAAGGAATGGGGCTGAAGGTTAAGAAGGTGAAAGTAAAGTGGCTGGCAGATCAAAATGGGGAATCAATCAGTGGAATGTGGCCTCCAATTCCATTGAGCATGGGAAATTCTCATTAGAAATATTTACCAAGGCAATTTAAATTAAAGAATCACTGAATATTGTGGCAATATACATTAGAGAGAGAAAGAAACAGAATATTTATTTTGATTTATAGCATAAGTGGCTATATGATTTCTAAGCTTTTCAAAATATTGTTGTATTTTTGATAATTACCAGTCAGATCTATTCAGATCAGGTGAGTATTTTATTCTCTTAAAGGCCTTTTAAATGATGTTTTCAGGTATTTATAAGAAATCTGCCAAGGAAATTATTTTTCACCAGCCATGTGACTAAGCATCAAAGAATTTAATTTTTCCTCGAGTGTGAGTTTTTCCACGAACTTTTTCTGACAATGTCTGATAATTATGTTAAAAGAAAAAAAATTAGAAAGTAAGGCTGTTTTTGCTGGAAGAGATTAAAACATAGCCATCAGCATTTGTCCCACTTTCTGTTTAATTTATCTCCCCTCCCCCATGAGAAACAATGCCTCACGTTCAGGTAGACACCCACCAGTGCCAGCAGTTCTCTGGCACTGCTTCCAGGTGGTCATTCTTTACGTGTGAGTCATGATAGCAACGCCCCAAAGTTTCTTTTACAACAGACAAAACACAGGCGAAGCTTGTTTCCCTGTTAGTTAATGACCCTGCACTGAAATTGTGGCATTGTGTGGTTTAAAGGGCACCACTTATGACAATGCAATGTTGTTGTTTATGGAGGACAAAATGGAAATCTCCTGTTTTATGCCAAAAAATAAATTCTGAGGTGGCACTTTTGATTGTCTCATATAGCAAAGCTTCACCTTGCTCGCACTTAACATTCACAGATGTGCTTTTTCCAGGAGTGGATTCCAGATAATAATCAAAAGCAGGAATCCTTCCCTCCTTAATCAAAGAAACCCAACATGAGTTTTAATTGCCTCAGACTCTCGCACTATGATGGCCGGTGAATCTCCCCTGATCACTGCCAATCTAGGTATACCCTGCTATTCGCACATGGGCTTTCCATCTCCAGCAGCAATCATCCCACTCGCTTACAGTGAAATCCAAAATGACTTTCCCTTCATCCCTTTGCCTGCCCTACTGAAAGGAATCTCTTTCTCTCTCAATTAATAGAGCTCCTTCCCTCTTGCCCCTCCTTATCTGAATCTTTCCCAAAAATCTTGCAACACTGTCATATTTTTGAACTCTTTGAGATCTCCCTCAAGATGGTTTCTCCTCTCTCACCTTTTGTAGGATCATTCCAACAGTATGGGCTAGATTTCACCATCACTGAGTGACAGGCTAGGAAATTAGTGGGGGGTTGAGGGCAGGGTCTGATAAAATGCTGGGGAGCTATGTTCCCTGATGCAGTTCCACTGCAGGGGAAGTTTCTCAGTAACACAGGCTTGGCTGTCTGACAACAAGAGGCAAGCAATTTAGCTAATCAAAGATCCAATTGAAGACTATCTTCCATGGCGCTTCTATTTTTCCATTGGTGAACTGGCTCCCATGCCTGAGGAGACTGCCAACTGCATGGAGTAGGCCTCCCTTTGCTCTCTTGGAAGGTCTCTTGGAGGCTCCAAGCCTCAATGCAGGGGCCATTGACTCCTTTGGCCATTGACCATTTGACTCTTTCCAAATGCCTCTTGGCCCCAGCAGTAAAATGTATTTTCTTCCTGCCCTGTGAGGCCACATTGCAACCTCAGCAATAGTCATCGCTCTCGGTGGGATAGCCAAGGCTGCAGAAATACAATTGCACAGATTGGCCTGCAGCATGGACAATTAGTTGTCCTCATTAATTGAAAGATTGTTGCTGTGGTCCTGCTGCCTGACCACACTAGCTAGGCTTCAACATATGGTCCCAACTTTGGGACTTACTCCCTAGAGGAAAATCCTGGCTCAGGTGTTTCTTTTATCCCTGTTCAATGGGCCAAAACTAAATGTTCAGAATTCACCCACTGGGAGATTGTGCTCCATGTCCAAGTTAGAATCATATGTGAACTTCCAAAGTAGAAATACATTGCTTTATACAGGAATTGGCTCCTGGAAATTATATTTTATATCGGAGAATAGATGCCTTCACATACAGGGTAATCTGAGGCAGACTGAGCACTTTTCAGGTCTGGTTTAATTTCTTAGTGATTTTTCTGTAACTATTTGACACAACTAACTGGAATGCAAGGCCACTTCAGAGGGCAGTTGAGAGTCAAGAATGTTGCTGTCTGAATTCACGTGTTAAGCCAACCCAGATAAGGATAGCAGATTCCTTTCCCTAAAGGACATTAGTGAATCAAATGATTGCTGCGGCAATTGAAATAATTTCATGGTCACTATTACTAGATTTATTAATTGAATGTAAATTCCATATGTTGCCATCTGCCATGGCAGGATTTGAACCTACATTCCCAGAGCATTAGTCTGGATCTCTGGATTACTAGTCTAGTGACATTACCATTACCCCCACCACTTTCCTTTATTGAGCGATGCTGCACTGATGCATGAAGTGGCTCTGCAAGTGGTTTTCTTTGAAGGGAGGAGCAAGCTCCTCTGCTCAAAGCACCAAGACATTGTGGAGCATGTGATAAATGCTCTCTCCCTTACTCATTCAGTGACTCTGCAGTGGCTCATGTAACTCTGAGTTGAAGGCACTCAGCTCATGCTGGCTCTGTTGGTAGTGCTGCCTGTTTCATCATTCCTCAGGCTTTGCATCTCCACTAGGAGACATGTCGATCGTTCCTCCAAGGGAGATTGGGTGTAGCGGACTCCGTCTCCCTATATCCCACTGCTCTGAAGTGTGCTTCACCATCTCCAAGAACACATAAGGACCTCCAACATGCAAGTGTCTGTGGTTGCAAGGTGCGTACATAAGATGCAACAGTGTAGCCTCGAAGATATCTTCCTCCAGTGAGCCCTTTACCAGAACTTTACACACAATGTTCAGGCACACTTTCAACCCTGAAGGACATAAAATCAAACCAGAAGACATCAGGTACACGTCCCAATGCCATTGCCCCCTTTCACGATATTTCAGACAACGGGCATGCACATGAATCAGAAGCATGCCTGTGAATAATCAAAAAGCCAATTTAAATTAATTAAACAATAATTGACTGACTGCCTGCAAGTTGATTGGCCAGGCAGCCTTTATGTTTTAGCTGCAACCTCAATCCACAGCAGGACGCTCAAATTAAATTAACAGATGTATCTGGGGTGTGATTGTGCTGCGTAGCTACTCGAGAGTTAGCCTTTCCATTCATATTTTTTTACAGGTCTGCAGTCCCCTCAGACAACTCCACAGTGGCTGTCCCCCTGAGTGGGCACATTGGAAGTGCCATCCAGCATCTTCCTTTTCTCAACACTCTTCCCGCTATTCCTGGCAACACTCAGCCTTTCACAGAGTGTGTTTCATGCTGAGCAGCTTTAATTGGCCATACAGCAGAACATTGCATTAACAACACAATCTTGGGCAGGAGCAGGTTTCACATCACTCCCACCCACACCAATGTTGGGCGTCTGAGTGTAAAATTCAGATCAATGGGAACTTTTTCTTTTAGTGTGGATTCCTGCCCTTCTGCAGCTGGCTCTGAGACAGACATTACAGAAGATGGTGGTAAGCATGTCACTCGGTTCAAGGGCAATTAGGGTTGACCAATAAATGGTTCAGCAATCAGCACCGCCTACATCCCATGAATGAATTTTTCAAAAATCAGTTGTCAACAGATGCTCCTAATGCTTAAAATAACGAGGTGGCTGCTTCTGCAATGACAGCTTATTGCATAGGGAGTGTTGCCATGCATCCCCTGAATCTAGAGATGGTTTCACCCTGTCTGCGATAGACACCGTTTCTCATCTCAGTGAACCTGATTCTGAACTCAATAGCCACACCAAGGGCCTGTTTGTCAAATCAGGACAGGACCGTGAGCTCTGGCAGCCTGCTTTCCAGGTGTCTCTCATTCTTCTGAGTGTTCATGTCTCATTTGCCTGCAAAGGTGAAGAACAGTATCATTCCTCTTCTTATTCACCTACAGTATTGCAGTCTGTACTGCAACCTCCTGACCAGCAGCTCTCCTCTGTCTCAATCAAAAGATAGTACCTCTGACAGCACAGCATTTCCTCAGTAGTGCACTGAGATGTAAGCTACATTACCCAGATCTCTGCCCTGGAACTTGAATCTGTGAGCTTCCTATACAAGAACAAGAGTGCTATTGTTATAATTTGGTCATTCCCAATCAGAAATGACACTGCAGAGATCTGTTTTCTCTCTGGTTATGTAATCTGATTAATCAGAAGTGCATTACATTAATCAAGCAATGCATGCACGTTGAATGAAAGCTTCAACAATCAGATTAAGATATCAAATCTGTCACTGAGGTAGAAATCTGTGAAAAAGATACACTATATATTAGGGACTAGCAGAAATCATGTGGCAAAGAGCAGTATAAATAGATGCTGGACTTTGCTTCTTAGCTTTTGTCGTTGATATAATTATCCCGAGTGTTCTGCTTACTGTCTTAATGTAATTTATCCCAGTTATTCCCTATCATAAAGCCATTCTGCCAAAACACAAAGTGTGTATCTTGTTTTGGAGAACAGTAATGATACAAGGAATGCAGTTTCAGTGATGAGGCAGCCTTTTAAAAGCTTTTTACTATGTGATAAGTAAAAATGATTGCTTTGATTTTACTGTCCAAATTTCCTTCTTATCAACTATCTTGCATTAGCTCTGATTATCAGTTATAAAAATAACTAACTCATATTTCTGCATTCCTTACTGTGCCTTTAGATCCATTGCCTAGTCCACAGTGTTGAAAAGGACAGTCTGTATCTTATTTCTTGTACAAGAAACTGCAGCATGTTGTTGTGGTAACACTGATCTAACTCAGTGGGGTTGGCAGATATCTTCTATGACATTGAATTGTGGCCATAAATGCATTTTAAACTTGCATTGCTAATTTACTTTTATGATGGTAACTATCTGAATTGCAGTTTGAACTGGAGTCAATTATGCTTAAATCAGGTGTTTTATGTAAATGTTCTTTTTCAGAGAATAGTAAATCAATTAATAGGGGTGCTGTCACAAAATCAGAAAGTTGTTAGTGAAGAATTTGTTGTTACCAACAGGAGAGACAGTTCGAACTGCACAAATTTCCTCTTACCACCTATCCATCAGCAGAAGGTGTTTTGAATTCATTTTTTTAAAGAATAAACAGTGGTGTCTTTTCTCCAATCACTTGGTTTTTGTGTGATCCAATTTTACTAATAGTCCACAGCAAACTCTGGTTAGGATTAACTCAGAAGGTTAATTTATTTCACACATTCAACTTGTCAGGAAAGGAAGTAGCTGCAATGTCCACTCTTCGTATAGACACAAAGTGGGTGATAGAGGAAAGGGTTCTTTAGATGTACAAGAACCACAGAAAATGAATGTTAATTCACATGAATTCTAGCGTCTAGACCATGTTTCCTTTGTGGAGATGGTTCCATTTCAATGTACTTCTGATTGGTTAAACAATATGAAAATCCTTGAAACAGATGCTGCTGCTGCATAGTGGACTTTTCTATTTTTCGACCATGTGGCAAGCATTGATCACAGTCCTTTAGAATCAAGCAGGCCTTCTGGAGTTGAGACAGATGGCACGGTGGCACAGTGGTTAGCACTGCTGCCTCGCTGCTCCAGGGACCCGGGTTCAATTCCAGCCTCAGGTCACTGTCTGCGTGGAGTTTGCACATTCTCCTTGTGTCTATGTGGGTTTCCTCCAGGTACTACGGTTTTCTTCCACAGTCCAATCATGTGCAGGTTAGGTTGGTTGGCCATGCTAAGTTGCCCCTTAATGTCAACGGGGCTTGACAGGGTAAATGCATGGAGTTATGGGGCTAGGGCCTGGGTGGGATTGTTGTCGGTGCAGGCTTGATGGGCTGAATGGCCTCCTTCTGCACTATTCAGATTCTATGACGCTATTAAAAATAAATAGCAGTGAGGATAACGTTTTCAAATATATTGTGACGGGTTTCTTTCCATGGCATAGGGATGCAGCATTATTTACAAGTTCATTCAGACATCCTGGGAAGGACTTTCCCTGAGGGAATCTGCCTTCAAGCTGTGTTGGAGATCAGAAGCCCATACTGTGTGAGGAACAGTCATATGATTGTGATTTTCCCTGAATCGAGAAATTAACGGTCAGAGGATGGGCTCACCATCTAATTAAGGATAATAAGGTTCCTAAAGTTAGACAGCCAATTGTAGATACTCCAGCACTGAAGGAACAGAACCTTGTTCTAACAGGTAAATGAGGGAGAGATTGCCCCAAAACAGAAGTGCCTTTTTTCCAACATTTTTAATATTTCTTAAGAAATGGCCCCAGCAGCCAGACACTTCCACAGGATGCCTGCAGCCAAAACAAAGCAGGTACGGAGGACCTCTCAGACTGACTAAAGCACTAACCCCCTGGTCTTCCACCAAGAGGCTGTTTCCAGACAGCTACAGTCTTCCCTGATGCCTCCGAGTAACTGGTGGCCAACTGGAAAATTTGACAATGGGCCTCAGTAGGCCATTAATGAGGGCATATGGCTTCCTTTCACTTTCCAGGCCGCTAACTGTGCTGCTCCTCTTTCCCAACTCTGGGGAAAATGGCCCAGGAGCTGAATGGAACCAGGAAGCAGGAATGCCAGGCCACAGCACACATGCCTGTCAGCCTGTCTCCACACATGCCAAGTGGGGCCTAAAAATTCAGCCTAGTTGATGGCAGCCCTGTTAATGGTCAAACCACAACTAAACATTGCATCCAAGGTGATGGATACTGCAGGGAGGACTCAGAATGAAATTGTGAGGTGAAATATTTAAAAGAAGCAGTCTCAATACATGTTCTCCTACAGTATACAATCTTTTCTTTCAGGTAAACCACCTTCAGCTTCTTTAGATCATCCAACATTATTTTTCACCATAGACTAGGGCCTGATTATAATTCAGTCCTGACACTGAATGGAAAGGAACAGAATCAACCCAGTTCCTTGTGCTTGTGGATACATAACACTAATGGGGACTGAACTGATCATTTAGCTTCAAGCAGCTGTAAGAATTGTTGATGCTGGAAATGGAAATGATATTGTGATTCCTTTTGATCTTGAAACATATGTAAGGAAACAATAGAGGATTTGGCAGTTCACACTGCACGCCTAATCAAGCAATGTGTCCCGTTCCTTAGTAGCAGCATCGCTCAGTTTGGGCTTAAAGAAGAGAAAGAGCTACTGATGAATTGTAAAGATATAAAAGATAGCAATGTGACCACGGAACAGTGCAGCTGCCTGGAGGCGGCTTCCTGTGGCAGGCAAAGGGGCAATGCCCCAGGCAGAATTTAAGTTATCTTTTATCACAAGAGTTTGCCAGGAACCATCTGCAAAAGCGAAGACGTTGTGTCCTTCATTGGATTTCCCTTTGACGGTACCAGAAGTAATAAACTGTGGAGGTCGAGAGTTTGGAGTTAATCAGTGCATATTATTGCAAAGTGACACAACAAGTGTGCATAATGCTGTGTACCTTATTATAAATGAGAGGTTAATAAGTAGTAGGGCTTGGACAGGTTAGGAGAGTGGGCAAAGAAGTTGCAGATTGATTACAATGTGGAAAAGTGTGAGCTTATGCACTTTGGAAGGAGGAATGGAAGCATAGACTATTTTCTAAATGGGAAAATGCTTAGGAAATCAGAAACACAAAGGACTTGGAAGTCATTATTCAAGATTCTCTTAAGGTTAATGTGTAAGTTCAGTCGGCAATTAGGAAGGCAAATGCAATGTTAGCATTTATGTTGAGAAGGCTAGAATACAACAGAAGTAATGTACTTCTGAGGTTGTACAAGCCTCTGGTCAGACCCAATTTGGAGTATTGTGAGCAGTTTTGGGCCCCATATCTAAGGAAGGATGTGCTGGCCTTAGAAAGGGTCCGGAGGAAGTTCCCAAGAATGATCCCTGGAATGAAGAGCTTGTCAAATGAGGAATGATTGAGGATCCTGGGTCTGTACTGGTTAGAATTTAGAAGGATGAGGCAAGGCCTGGATGGAGTAGATGTGGAGAGAATGTTTCCACTGGTAGGAAAAACTAGAACCAGATTACACAACCTCAGGCTAAAGGGACAATCCTTTAAAACAGAGATGAGGAGGAATTTCTTCAGCCAGGAACACTTTGGAACACTTTGCCGCACAAGGCTGTGGAGGCCAGGTCATTGAGTGTCTTTAAGACAGAGATAGATAGGTTCTTGATTAATGAGGGGATCAGGGGGATGGGGACAATATCAACCATGACTGAATGGTGGAGCAGACTCGATGGGCCGAGTGGCCAAATTCTGCTCCAATATCTGATGGTCTTATGTATTTCAATTACCAATATTGTTAAAATTAGTGTTGCTGTTCTTAAAAGATTAACAACATTGTTTTTGGGAAAAATCACGTTTTGAAAGCAAAGTCTCAATCAGGCTGTGTATCAGCTGAGATAATAGATTTGTAATGCACATTTTGGTACGGAGAACAATAATGACCTTTGGCAGAGAGAAAGACATTCTAAAAATATCCTGTAAGCTGCTGCTGAGTAACATATCTTGATGTTATAGCTTTACAGGCTTTTGGGTTCGTCTTTAAATGTTTTCTGAAACTAAAATTGAAAGGTTGAATTGATAGATTTTTTTTCCATATTTTGGATTTCATTTCCTTTCTGTTTTATGTATTTGCATAAAGTTATTCAGGGCTTTTTTCAATGCAGCTGTTTACTCGTTTACCTAAAGCAGCTCAACAACTGCATTATATTATGTGCAAAGAAAATTCTCACTAAATTATCCATCACTGCAATAAGACAATGTTAAAGTTTTAATGTTTGTTTATTAGCGTCACAAGTAGGCTCACATTAACGCTGTAATGAAGTTACTGTGAAAATCCCAGGTCATGCCCTATCTGAGGCAGATTTGGGATTATAAATCAACTAAAATTATTTCTTAGTGGCGATCACCTCAGATTGGCACCTAAAAAAGCCACAGGAGAGATACTTGAGTAAAACCAGTGCCTTTCTGTATGCTACAGAAACACTAAGCAAAAATAAGTCAATTACTTCAAAATTTGGGTGACTTTTAAATGCCAGCTACTGCATTAAGGGCCGAAGTTGCATGCTATTGCTTGCTTCTTCTGCTCACACTTGAGTCCAAATTCCTGCTCGCAAGCCCAATATGAACCAGTAGCTTACTATCCACAATTAATGAAGCAACTGTGCAAAAATCAATTATGTCGGCCCAGTATGAATACATGGATGAGAAAATGGAGACTTAGGCTAAACGTTCAGAGTCCTCCCGACTCCTTAAAACTTTAAAAATGATAAGGGTTCCCGGATGCTGAAATCCCTCCCTCATTTACGACAAATCCTTTTTTTTAAACTGGTTGGGGAAATCAGTGCCGAGTTCAAACAGAACCTATTTTGGCTGTTCTTGGGGCGTTAACACACAGTGTGGGAGCCACAAATTGGTGGAGTAGACTAAAGGTTGGGTAAAGACTATATAACTGTCATTATGTGAAATCTTTTTTTAAAAGTCCCTTGCTCCTAAAACTTAAATAAAAGGCTGTAGCTGTGACCCAGAGTCAGGGGAAACCATTTTCATTGACAAACCATCTGCTGCAGGAAAGAGAAAAAATAGTGGTATTTGGTCACACAGTTTTATTCATTATTTTTTGACATACCCCCAAAGGTCATCATTGTCATTCTGAATGCTTGCCTGGGTTACAAAAGCTTAAATGATCTTAAGGTGTTTTGAGTTCACAGTTTAATTACAGTTTTCAAACTCTGGACACCATGTGTTCAGAAATCTATTTTTATAAGACATTAACCATTTGAGGTTTTAAAACTTTGGAAAGATTTTGAGTGGGAGCTTTTTTAGTAAAAAGTCTGTAGGAGTGAGACCTGCATTAGATTTATTTGTAATTTATATTTTTGCATCTTCACATGGCTTTTGATATCTGCCCATTATTGATATTGGTGAGTTGGCATGGAGAATATAGGGGGCCATGTGAATAGGCATGAGTTGATATGGAGAATATGAGAACCTATTGGGGTACTTGGTCATGAATTGGCATGAGGTGGCATTGAAGGTATGAGGGGTCATTGGCGTTGAGGGACCTTATAACTAGCCCACCTCTGCATTCTTCCACCCCTGTGGCTACCTCTACTCTACTTCCAGTGTCAATGGGCCAAACTGTAACTTGCATCTCCCCAACTCCTGGAGCAATGTGTTTTGGGATATATTTTACTGAGGTAGGTCCAACAAGTTAGGAAATTTCCTGGCTCAGGCTACCTGCCTCAGGCATCAAAATTTGACTCTTAATGTCTTTTAAAAATGCAGTCACTTACCCTCTTGGAAGAAACCAATAGTTATCCCTCTAAGTTTATAATTTCTCCATAAATTGATTAACCTATGTGACTCTTTCATGCCAGAGTTCATGAAGTTGTTCAACCTCCAGACAATGGAGGCTGAACATTGTTCTATCTCATTCTTTCTGCTCAGTGTAACAACTCCATAAGGTGAAAATCCTTTTTATCCCCATAACTCATCAATCAGGCATTGATCCAGATTAAGATCCATAATTTCAGTATATCTTCTAAATTAATGTTAAATATTTCATTGTATTCACCTGAAATTTCTGATATAAATTGGGAAAATATTGCAGTCCCAGCACAACATTGCCATGACTACTGGGTACTGCATATTCTTCCATTCCACTGAGCTGATCTCATCTAATAATGCATATTGATGCCTCGGTCCAGCGAGTTGTATTGGGGTGCTTGTTTGGCAGCTTGCAGTGTGACTACCAAAGGCCAAGTTCTCAAAATCGAAGGACCCTCTTCAGTGGTGTATTCCTATCATCGAAGAGTCAAAGATATCCACTTTGTGTTGTATTTTAATATTTTTAAGGTACTTTTTTTCTTGCTTCAGAGCCAAGTCACAAACACAACACCAGCTGCAAGCAGATAACAGTTTAGTACCAAATCAAACCAAGATAATCTATTTGCTTTTACTATCTATAGATAAGTGGAGCAGATTACGCCAATGAAACCACAGAAGATCAGTCAGCAGCTGTGGAGGGAACAAACAAGTTGGCTTTTCAGATTAGCTTCTTCATGAGAGTTAGGAAATAAATTATGAGCAAAGTTTTAAAGTTTATTTAAGGAAGCGAAGGTGAAAAACAAACAAAGGGTGGCATAGCAATGAAAAATAGCAGTATGGCAGCATGGTGGCACAATGGTTAGCACTGCTGCCTCATAGCTCCAGGGACCTTGGTTTGATTCCCGGCTTGGATCACTGTCTGCATGGAGTTTGCACGTTCTCCCTGTGTCTGTGTGAGTTTCCTCTGGGTGCTCTGGTTTCCTCCCACAGTCCAAAAGACATACTGGTTAGGTGCATTGGCCATGCTAAATTCTCCCTCAGTGTATCAGAATAGGCGCCGGAGTGTGGCAACTATGGGATTTTCACTGTAACTTCATTGCGGTGTCAATGTAAGCCTACTTGTGACTAATAAATCAACTTTTCTTTTCTTTTTACTTTACTTTTAATTTTAACTATTAAAGGAAGAAAGTTTATGTAAGTACATAAGGGTGTGAAAGGTTTATTCAGGGGAAAGGCAAGCACAAAGGAGCAATTGTGGGTAAGGTTTGAAATTAAGGCACACACTGCTGGTCCATCTGCTCCAAAAACAATTGATTATCACCACGGATGGAGCTCTCTTCCCTTCTCCCTGTCCCGCCCAGCATTATGTTCTGATGAAGGATTTCACCCTGTTAAAGTTACCCCACATTAATGACAGGCCTCAGCCATATTGTCCAAATCTTTCCAGCAGAGGTTGAAGTTAGTGAAGTGATTGTTGAGGCTGTTGAGAAGAATAAGACTTTGTTCTTGAGACTTCAGAGTGAGATTGCTTGCTGGAACTGGCACTCAAGGATGAAATACAATTATTATCAAAAGCCTTGGTGTTTTTTCCCCCCGACTGGTTATGTTTTGACCAATTTGTAAACAAATTCACCACACAACAGCTCTTTGACGAATTAAAACTTCACTTCAGTCCCCATATCAGCGACAACCATCAGAATATGAGTAAAGTGATAGTCTCAGCTAACAGGGGTGACTCCCTGGCAGCAACACTGAGTATTCCTGCCATCAGTGCTGTCTCACTGATACGTAAGAGGCAGTTCAAATGTTCTCTTAGCAAGTTCTCCAGGCAGAAGCAATTTGTTTCTGCTGGCAGATTCTTTAAAGGTGAACTCTTTTTGTGACAAGTGCTCATCTGTGGCTCTTCGGGCACAGAAAGAAGAATTTCTGTTTGGGCCGGTCATAAAAATTCATCATGAGAAAGTCAAGCTAGGAGCCTCATGTCTTTCACAATGTAATTTGAAGTACTTGAGCAAAATAATTCCGTCCATTAAGCATCACAAAGATGAGGAGCTCCTGATTGCCAACTAAGATGATTTTGTAAACAGAGTGGGGAACCTCATGTATGACAAATGAAATCTAAGTGCATTTGAAGTAGTTCTTTATGCTACAAATCAGACTTGGAAATCGGTGGACATTTCAAAACGTGGCCCATCGACATATGAAAATATGACACCGACTGGATTGCAGTAACAAGAAGGTTATCTGAGACACCTCATTCTTTCCATGATCCTTTATTCAGTTTGACCATCAGGGCACTCCTCCTCTTCCTGGGAGAAAGTACTTTCTTGTTCAGGCTTTCTTTCCAACTTTTCTCCAATTTCCTTTCCATGTCCTTTCACAGCAGCAGAAAGTTGGTTTTGTCTCTGAAATTGCTATTTAAAGCAATGTTAAGAGTGTCATCAACAGGACCAGATATCTTCAGAGCTACATGCTGGTTTAGCCTGCAGTGTTGCTGCACAATTCTTTTCAAAGATCTTTAGAAATACACCCCTCATGGGAAGTCCACCACAATGGTCTTCAGTACCTCACCCAACAAACTTGTTGGTTCAGATGCACTACCTACAAAGCTCTGCCTTCAACTCATTTCAAAAGTTAAAGTTTATTTTCTTAGTCACAAGTAAGGATTAGATTAACACTGCAATGAAGTTACTGTGAAATTCCCCTAGTTTCCACACTTCAGCGCCTGTTCAGGTCAATGCACCCCAGGGTTAATATAGTTATTTATTTGCTCAGAATTAGATAATGGAAAACTATTGTATTATTTTTCCAGTTTTGTATGCAAAATTTGTTCATTCTAGTTTCCAGAAACAAACTAGGAGTAAATTTTGGTTTAACTGTACAAATTAAAAATTCCATGCATTGATGCGCCAAAACAATTTAACTACACTCCTGCAAAATGTTGAAATAGTGTAGAATAAATGGTAAAAACCGTAGAGTCTTGTGCACAAGTATTCCACCTGTCATTTGTGCATAATTTAGGTACAACACAAATAAGGTGGAAACATCATCCTTTTTGCTGGCAATGTTTACCAAAGTATTTAATGATTTAAAATAATGTGACATACTGTTCTAGAATATCAAAACTATAGGGACAACAAACTATAGGGGTAGCACAGTGGTCAGCACTGCTGCCTCACATGCCAGGGACCCGGGTTCAACTCCAACCTTAGGTGACTCTCCATGTGGAGTTTGCGCGTTCTTTCCGTGTAGATTCTTATCTCTCAGGGTTTCCTCTGGTTGCTGTGGTTTCCTAAAGGTCAAAGATGTGCAGGTTATGTTGATTGGCCATGCTAAATTGTCCCTTAGTGTCAGGGGGACAAGCAGGGTAAATGCATAGGGGTTATGGCGATGGGACCTGGGTGGGATTGTTGTCGGTGCAGGGCTCAATGGGCTGAACGGCCTCCTTCTGCACTGTGGGGATTCTATGATTATGACAAATAACTGACTTCAGCAAAACAAGAGGGATCCTCCACCACCAAGTCTGGAAGGCAATGGCATTGTGTAAACTATCAGAAGAAACCAAGCGAATGCTGGATTCAATCCAGCCTACAACGAGGTCTCTATACTACTTGGGTTAAATTTGCCAATCCTGTTGCATACTGGTTTCAACATCTAAGGTACCAAAAAAGTCAAGCCAGTTATCCTAGCTCCTTGCCTTGTGGGACAACAGATTAGAAGCTTCTGGGGCTAATTGCATCAGACCTAAAACCTTTAAAATGATCATTAATAGTTCCAAATGACATTTTGCAAAATTAATCATCTTACAATATTTTAACACATGACACAAAATCTAGAAAGATGATTGAAGCAATTGACAGTTATTGGATTCCCACAGTAGCTGATGTATTTCAGAGGTGATGTTGAAGACCCAGTAGCCAGAGGGAGGGAGAGAGAGATGTACAGGTCTCTCCATCTATTTTAATATGTTTAACATGCTCAATCAATATGGATCATGACTTTAAGCAAAGTCAGGTATGTGACAGGTTTATTCACTAATTCTAATGGGGGAGGGGAGAGTCATAACCATAATAGATGTAAGAGGTTAGGATAGAGAGCAAGAGGGTTCTTACACAAAGGGGTATGAAGCTGCAGACCATTGGTAATTGAAGCAGAGATCGTGTCGACTATTAAGAGTCGGCAAGACAGGAAGCTGAAGGAAAAAGACAACTAAGAGGTTAATACTCGGGATCAGAGTTGCTCTGCGGAGGATTAACACCAACTTAGACTATCTGGACCAAATTAATATTTTTCTGTGTTACAATTTCTATGTAATCAATTGTAATGGCACTTAAGACTGCCACTGGAGGTTTCTAGGCCTGACTTCCATCTTCACATGGAGTCAAAGGACAGATTTTTTTCCTTGCAGGGATGGGAAACAGAAATTGGGACTGTTTTGTGGACCTGAAACTGCCCCTGGAGTGAAAAGAGTTATGCCCTTTCATTGCCACGGGGACCAGTTTTCTGTCTAATTAAAGGTATTTTGTTTTATTCATTCATGGGAAATGGGCATTACTGGCAAGGCCAGCATTTATTGCCCATCTGTAATTGTCCTTGAGAAGGTGGTGAGGGGCTGTCTCCTTGAATTGCTGCAGTGTATGTCTGTAGGTACACGCACAGTGCGTTTGGGAAGGCAGTTCCAGGAATTTGATCCAGCAACAATGCAGAAATGGTGATATAATTCCAAATCAAGATGGTGTGTGGCTTGGAAGGGAGCTTGCAGGTGGTAGTGTTCCCATGCACCTAGGCTATCTAGCCCTTCGAGCCTGCCCCGCCATTCAGTAAGATCATGGCTGATCTGAAGTGGATCAGTTCCACTTACCCGCCTGCTCCCCATAACCCTTAATTCCCTTATCTATCAGAAATCTATCTACCCATGACTTAAACATATTCAATGAGGTAGCCTCCACCACTTCAATGGGCAGAGAATTCCAGAGATTCACAACCCTCTGAGAGAAGCTCCTTTGATCCCTTTTGCTACAAGAGCTACATCTAACTCCTGCTTGAAAATATACAATATTTTGGCCTCAACTGCTTTCTGTGGCAAAGAATTCCACTGGTTTACCAATCTCTGGATGAAGAATATCTCCTCAACTCTACTAAATGATTTATCCCATATTCTTACACTGTGACCCTTGGCTGTGGAATCCTTGCCATTGGGAATATCCTTCCTGCATCTACCCTGTTTTTAGTCCATTAGAATTTTATAGGTTTCTGTGAGATACCCTTGTCAGTCTTCGAAACTCCAGTGAATATATCCCAACCAACTCAATCTCTTCTCATATGTCAGTCTCGCCGTTCCAGGAATCAGAAATATTGATACGGTGTTAAGGAAAGTTATTAGCACGGATGAAGTGCTAATGAGGGACAAAAAATATTAGTGGGGGTGGTATACAGACCAACAAACTGTAGTGCTAATGTTGGGAATAGCATTAGACAGGAAATCAGAGACGTATGTAATGAGGGAACATCTGTGATTATGGGTGACTTTAATCTGCAGGAACCAACAAGGGAACAGACCATCTTGGACTGGATATTGTACAGTCTTGTTGTGAGAAAACCCTTAAATGGCATAGTAGTAAGCATTGCTACCTTACAGCACCAGGGACCTGAGTTCAATTCCAGCCTCGTGTGACTGTGTGGAGTTTGTACATTTCTCTCCATGTCTGTGTCGGTTTCCTCCAGGTGCTCCAGTTTCCTCCCATCATCCAAAGATGTGCGAGTTAGGTTGATTGGCCAAATTGCCCCTTAGTATCAGGAGAATTAGCAGGGTAAATACATGGGATTACTGGTATAGGACCTGTGGGATTGTTGTAAGTAGGCTCGATAGGCCAAATGGCCCATTCCTGCATTATAGGGATTCTGTGAGTAACCATAATTTGATAGAATTCTATATCAAGGTGGATAGTGAGGTAGTTGATCCTGAGGCTAGGGTCCTGAATCTCAGTAAAGGTAACTTTAATAGTTTGAGGCATGAGTGGGTGATGGTGGACCAGGAAACATTGTTGGAAGGTTGGTCAGTGGACAGATAATGGCACGCATTCAAGGAGCGAACAGATGACCTCCAAAAGCTGTTTATTCCTATTTGGCACAAGAGTGCAAAGGGAATTATGGCCAAACCATGGTTTACAAGAGAAATTAGAGATTGAGATTCAAAGAAGAAGTATACAGATTGACAAGAAAAAGCAACAGACCTGAGGATTGGGAGTAGTTTAAAGTTCAGCAATGGTGGACCACTGGATTGATTAAGAACGGAAAGAAAGAGTATGAAAGTAAGCTAGTGGGGAATGTAAAAACTGATTGCAAATGTTTGTTTAGGTATGAAAAGAGAAAAAGATTAACTAAACCTAATGTAGGGCCCTTCCAGTCAGGAACAGAGGAATTCATAACAGGGAACAAAGCCATAGCTGAGGAACTAAATTTGTTCTTTGCAATGTCTTCACAAAGGAAGACATGAATACAATACCATATGTTCTGAGAGGGGCTGAAGGAAATCAATATTAGTAGAGAAGTAGTTTTGGGGAAATTAATGGAATTGAAGATGGAGAAATCACCATAGCCTGATAATCTTCACCCCAGAGTACTTAAGGAAATGGCCCAAGGAATAGTAGACCCATTGGTTATTTTCGAAAATTCTTTGGACTCTGGAATTGTTCCTATAGATTGAAGGGTAGGTAATGTAAGCTCACTATTCAAAAAGGGAGGTAGGGAGAAAATAGGGAGCGATAGATCAGCAAGTTTAGCATTGGTAGTAGAGAAGTTGCTAGAGTCCATTGTTAGAATGTAATCAATGATAACATTGGATCTGTTATCATGTAACCAATGCTAACATGCTGTAAGGGTCAGCTAACCCGGTAGACAACATAATCAATGACAAAATGATATGGTGGTCAGCTGACCCAGTATCAATAAGAAGCAGTTTGGGAATTGGGGAGAGCTCATAAAGCCCAGGATGTGCCCTCAAGTGTTGGAGTAATTAAGTTTCTTTATTAAACCTTTTTCTTTGATTTACTTTCTGAAGTAAGTTTTTTTTTATTGCTTGCAACTGAAGTATTCGTTCTGCTGGGTCAACATTGGTAGGAGAGGAAAACCAATCATAACTTGGCGTTTGTTTTGAAGAAATGCTACGGCTTCAGGACACAACCATGACAGAAGGCAGGAGCAAACTGACATCACTTGATTGCCCCCCCCACCTCACTTTACGGATGCTGAACCATATCAGCAATGGAAAGCAGAAGTGGAAATGTGGCACTGTGTTATCTACAATACTAAGGAAAAAGCTAGGAATGGCCATAGCTTTGACATTTCCAGCTAGAAGTAAGACAAGGAACAAGATATTTTCTGGGTGGAGTGCAAATGTTCGAGATAAACAAGAAGGGCTACAGCTCCTGTTGCGATATCTCAATAAGTTTTACAAAAAAGATAAGTTTTTGGAGAATTATGAAAGATGGGTGAGGTTTTACAGGATTAGAAGACAGGAAAACCAGTCCGTGGAATAATAATCATAGATTTTGATAGGGGCCATAACAGGCTAATGAAATTTAATTTGGAGACTCCAGATGCAGTATTGGTCTTTAAGTTGTTGGACTGCACATGTCTGTTGCAGATGGATAGTCTTCTAGTAATGACTGGAATACGATTAAGGGGAACAGAGCCCCTCAGTGATCAAATGAAGGCATCATTAAAAAAGCTTTTCGGGAAACAATTGTTCCCTGCCACTTTTTTCAATGCAGATCGGAATGCCATAGCGCCCAGAATAGAGGATTCCATGGTAACTCAGCTGCGTGCCAGACCAAATGGTACACGAAGGCCCTTAAACAAAAATAGTTGTGTTAATAACAGACCTGATGTTGAAACCGGATATAACTGATTTGACAATAAGGAAGAAGACATACACAGGAAAGTGATAAAAGATGTTTACATTGAAAAATGCTAAAAGGATTGTGAATTGCTGTTTCCAGTGCAATTCTCCATATCATGACGTGACATATCCTAAAAGAAGAAATCATGTCTTTGAAACTACACATGACACAGCATACATAGAAACCGACAGTAACAAAAAGAACCATGATGGCATTGCTTTGGTCACAGCAAAGTAGTGCCCTATAATGAGTGTCCCAATGATAGACTCTTTCAACTGCGCTATTTTGGAGAGTGGATGTACATCCACTGTCTGTGGTCATGATTGGCTAAATTGTTATTTAGGGTCTTTTGATCACAAAGTGTGAAAGAAAGTGAAAGAATATGATAGGTCCACCTGTTTTCAATTTAGAGATGGCATACTTTAACATCTTCCAAAAATGTGGCACTTAATTGTGGGACTGCAGGAATCAGCTTGTTCGTAAGTACAGATGTTGTTTCCAGTGACATACCTTTGTTATTAAGTAGGTGTGTGATTTTTTTTTAAAAGATGTCCAGATGAGCATCAATTTGAAACATGATAAAGCTGTGGTATTTGGAAAGAGTGTAAACCTACATTTTACGAGCTCAGGCCATATTGTCTTCCCTTAAGCGAAACAAAATCAGATGAAAGGATTCACGACATATTAGTGTTGCTTACAAACAACAGCATGAAGGACAAAAGGAAGATTGTTTTGAAACTTCATAAGCAGTTTGCTCATCCAACACCACAGAGACTGAGAGCACTGCTGGTGCTGGTGCTGGTGCTGGACAAAGGCTATAATGATCTCAGAGCAAATATCAGCCCATTGTGAAATTTGTATAAAATATAGAAGGACACCTCCACGTCTAATTGTGAATCTAGCATGAGACTTCAACGTTGTAGTGGCGATGAATCTGATGATATGGGATAAAGACAAAGGCATCTATTTATTGCACTTCGTGGAGATGATCACCCAGTTTAGCATATCAGTGGTGATTTACAGCAAAGATAAAAAGACTTTTGTGGATAAAATTATGACCCATTGGATTGGAACAGAGTTGGGGGCTCCCTCTAAATTCTTGACGGACAATGGAGATGAATTTACAAAAGGTGAATTTCAAAATATGTGCAGAAATTTAAATATTGTAATAATGCACACTTCAGCAGAAAACCCAATCAGCAATGGTCTTTGTGAAAGGAATCACGCAGTTATTTATGGTATGCTGCGTAAACTTTTGGCGGATCAACCAGAATGCATTAGCATGGGCAGTGCACACACAAAATTTGTTACAAATAGTGGGGGCCTATATCCATACCAGTTGTTGGTATATGAGAGAAACCCAAAATTACTGTCAGTATTGATAGATGCTCCTCCAGCATTAGAAGGGACAAGCATTAGCTCCATTATTTCTGCATATCTAAATGCTATGCATGCTTGGAGAACAGCCTTCATTAAGGTTGAGGTTTCTGAGTGAATATGACAAATCCCAAGGCATTGCATAAAACTGTTGGGGCTACATTTAGAAAAAGGTGAAATGGTCGACTATAGAAGAGAGGGTCTAAAAGAGTGGAAAGGGTTTGGGAAAGTGATAAGGACAGATAGCAAGGTAGTGAGACTACAACATGGTAACCAGACAGTTAAAGTCCACACTTCAAGAATAGTGGGAATTGATATTGAATTTGGAGCATCTGAACCAGTTGTAGAAATACCAGAAGTACCTTCTACCTCACGTACACATACCATAATGATCAGAAAGTTATAGATGAGAGGAAATCTGATGATCAGCTAAGCAACAGTGGGGCAGGGGATGAAGCTGTTACTTCAAAGGTTCTGTTACCCAAAGTGGGCACAGTGGTATCATACATACCAAAAGGGTCAAGTGAGTGGAGGGATGCCACTATAATCGAGAAAGCGGGGAAGTATAAACATTGGCTCAACGTCCAAGAGCAAGAGCAAATAGCGAAAGATATAGATAGAGGGTGCAAAGATGGAAACCAAAAAAGCACAGATTTAAATTCTGAGGATGAGACAGTGAGCATTCGTGAACCCAGAAAAAGTCTCAAATCTGTGACTGAAGTTCTGTCAACAGCGATCTGACAATAACAGCCCTGACAGGAACAGACATGGCAGTAAAGGCCGGAGTTTAACGAGGAAGGCTAGGAATCAAACCAATTATAGTAATAGTAGTAGAAATCACCATGATAGGGAAATGTTGGTGACTGCCAGTAAAATGGAGCTCATGGAAATAAGGGAGGCTGAACAAAAAAAAAATTGGACACTTGGAAAGAGTTTGGGGTGTATACCAAGGTACCAGATGAAGAGCAACCTGCTCTGTCCGATTGGTGGGTTTGCACAGAGAAAGTTTTGCAAGATGGGACGTGTTAAGCAAAAGCTGGATTAGTAGCCCATGGCTACAAGGAACACTTGGAGGGGAGAGACATTAGGGTTGATTCACCCACAGTAGGGAAAGTGACACTGAACATTTTTTTCGCTATCCTGGCATCTAATAATTGGGATTGTAAATCAATAGATATCAAAGCAGCATTTCTGCAGGGCGAAATACTTTAAAGAAAAGTTTTGTTGAAGCCACCCAAAGAAACAAGTAATACACAGGGACAGTTGTGGAAATTGAAAAAAAATGTGTTCACGGATTAAGTGATGCATCAATTTGGTATTTTTCTGTATTATCTGAAAACTGATTGTGTTCAGTCAAAAGCAGATTTTGCAATGTGCTATTGGAAGTCTGAAGAAAAATTAGCTGGAATTTTTGTGATGCATGTTGCTGATTTCCTATGGGGTGGCACAAAAGAGTTTGAAAAAAGGGTAATTAATTGTCTAAAGACAGAGTTTAAAGTAGAGAGTCAAGCAGCTGGTGTTTTTCAGTATCTTGTTCTTGATATCTGGTAAAGCAAATCCAGGATAAAGATGATTCAACGGGGCTATCTAAACAGCACTGATCCTGTTCCCATAACCAGAGGAAGGTCGATGGCAAAAAGAGGAACCGGCCAATGAGAAAGAAACAGAATTGTTGAGGTGCATGATAGGACAATTAAATTGGCTATGCACACAAACAAGACCGGATGGGAGCTATAATGTTCAAGAGCTAAGTAATATTTTGAGGTGCACCTCAGAGAGATCTTGCAGGCAAATAAAACTTCAAAAAAGTTAGAATTAGAGGAATGTGTAATTAAATTCCCAGCACTGGAACCAGAAGACATGAAGTTAGTTGCGATTAGCGATGCTTCACATGCCAGCCTACAAGATGGACATTTGAGCGGTGCCAGATTCTTAATATTCTTGGTAGGTAAGCGAAGAAAATGTTGCGCCTTGACCTGGGAAGCAAAGGAGATAAAAAGGATAGTCAAAAGTACATTGGCAGCTGAAACCCTAGAGTTGGTGGAGATGGTGATGTATTTGTCTGACACATTAACAGAGTCATTTTTCAATCCAATGTCGGGGAAGAAAGTACCAATTGAGTGTTTTGTGAATAATCGGTCTTTGTGGGACGATGTTCGCTTGACAAAAAGTATAACAGAAAAGTGACTGAGAATCGTTGCCAGCATTTGTTTAATACTGGCCAAAAACAAGGAAGTTTCAAACCTCAGCTGGGTTGATGCAAATCTACAGCTTTCTGACTGTTTTACTAAAAGGCGTGCAGACATTGGAGAGGTGTTAAGAATACTGGAGGTTGGTTGTCATAAATTAATTTGAAAAAAAGGGGAATCTGTTAGAATGTAACCAATGATAACATTGGATCTACTATAATGTAACTGACCCAGTAGATAATGTAAACATGACAAAATGATGTCGTGATCAGCTGACCCAGTGTAACTAGAAAGCAGGTTGGGAATTGGGGAGAGCTTGTATGGCCCAGGATGTGGCCTCAAGTGTTGGAGTAATGAAGTTTCTTTATTAAACCTTTTCCTTTGCTTTACGTTCTAAAATAAGTTTTTTTATTGCTTGCAACTGAAGTATTCCTTCTGCTGGATCAACATCCATTATCAAGGATTTCAATGCACAACATTTAGAAAGCAATGGTATAAATCAGATAGTCAGTATGGATTTACCAAAGGAAAATCATGCTTGACAAACATGCTGGAATTGTTTGAGGATGTAACTAGTTGAGTTCACCAGGGAGCACTGGTGAATGTGGTTTATTTAGACTTTTAACAAGTCTCACATAGCAAATTACTATGTAAAGTTAAAGCACATGGGATAGCAGGTAGTGTTTTGGGATGGATAGAAAGCTGGTTAGCAGACAGGAAACAAAGAGTTGGGATAACTGGGTCTTTTTCCGATTGGCAGGCCACGCCTGGAATATGGTGTACAGTTTTGGTGTCCTTATCTGAGGGAGGATGCCCTTGCTGTAGAGGGAATGCAGTGAAGGTTTACCAGCTGATTCCTAGGATGGCATTACTGTCATATGAAGAGAGAATAAGTTGGTTAGGATTATATTAATTGGAGTTCAGAACAGTGAGAGGGGATCTCATAGATAATTATAAAATTTTAACAGGACTGGACATGACAAGTTCAGAAAGAATGTTCTGTTGTGTTCTTCTCCACTGATTTTGATTTAATGTAGCTGGTAATATTAAAACCATTTCATGCCACCCACTCATTAAACATTGCAGGTAAGACAGGTGCTCAGCTACCTTTCGAATCTGTCTAAAGGGTAGACAGTCAGAAGAGCCCTCGTCTGTTTTTAGAAGTGTCACTTATCCATTCTTCACTGAGAGCCCTTCCTTCTCCTCTACTTGTCTCCAGCCTCTTACCCTGCTCTTTGTGACTTCTGTTCATTCTCCAAGTCATTCTGTATTCAAGGGAATGCCACCGATTAGATTTCCCATGTTTGGGAGAAACAATTGGTTTGTAGTGAAACTTCAAAGTCAGTAACTTCAGCAACTTCCTTCACATCCGTAGCGGACCTTTGCAATTCGAAGGAACTATGGAAAGAAGCAATGTCTTAGCAACAGCCAAAATAAATCAACCTGTATGCAGTTGATGATGCCTTTAACTTGTGTTGCACACTGAATGGCATCATGATCTACCTACTCTATATGCTTCTGATAGGAATTCACTGCCCCACAGCTTATTGATCTTCTCACTAATATGCTGCCTTGCACGATTGATCTCATAAGGGCCTAAGGTGTTTTCAGAGCTCTGAAGAAACAGGCTGTGCACAAAGGTCTTTGAAATCTAAATTCCGTGATTGTTAAAAAGATATTAAATCCAAATCTAAAACGGCTTCAGAACTATTGCATGAACCTTATCTCTGGCAATTAAATGTACTTCTCTTTATTTATTGTGTGAGCAAGACACTGTTATAATGAGCAGTGAGGTAAAATGACTTGCATGCTGCAAAGGTCAGAATATGACATTGGAGATGCATTTACAGCAAGCTTATGTTACTTCCATTTAATTTGCAAGTTCATGTTTGTTCCAAGAGGAACTGCCTAGATCCATCTGTTTGGCCACCCAAAATGCACGAAAGGAAAAGTGAACAGATATTTCAGGTGTTTGTACACAGCATATGATTGAGACAGAAAAATCAGTCAGTGCGCGAGCAATCAGTCTCTGATAAGCTGGCGTGCGTTTCAAGTCTGTTATAAGCATTTTGAAGGACACCTATTGCTTCACTGCTAAATCCATGATACTAATACTCTTCTGTGAAACTATGCAAATAAGTATGGCTGACACCTGGAACTTCCTGGCTAGGCATATTTGCAAATGTGAGGTAATTGGCACTCACTTCAATTTAAAGCAGTTTAAATAAAGTGGTAATCGTATCAGTGACAATATGATCTCAATGACTATCATTTTGTTCAATACTAAGCATTTTTAATTGTACATTATCATTCATGGTCAATGTATGATGGAAGCACATTGACCTTCCAAGTAATTACTGCCCGTAACAGTTGGACTTCCTGTTTAATGTTTATGCTGTGTTTCTAATATGCTATCTTGCACGATTGATCTCATAAAGGCCTAAGGTGTTTTCAGAGCTCTCAAGAAACAGGCTATGTACAAAGGCCTTTGAAATCTAAATTCCGTGATTGTTATTTGCTCATTTGTTTCTATCGTTAATGATCAGCAGAAAGGCTTCATCAGTGAACTAGACCTTTAGACTAAGAGAAAATTAATTCCCTTTGTTGTGCAGTATCTGAAATGTGATAATATAAAGTTCCACATGAAAACAAAATCTAGTTAACAAACAGTCCTCTAGAGCGTTAGACATCTGAGCTGATGTTTATCTACTCTCCATTTACTGTATTGTGTCATTAATTATTCAGAGTGAAGAATGGATAAGTGACACTTCTAAAAACAGACGAGGGCTCTTCTGACTGTCTACCCTATAGATAGATTCTATTAGCTGAGCACCTGTCTTACCTGCAATGTTTAATGAGTGGGTGGCATGAAATGGTTTTAATATTACTAGCTACATTAAATCAAAGGCCAACTCCTTTTATAGAACATCAGAGTCAGTGGTGCATTGAGTACAGGTGAGAGTAGGTTACATCTGATAGTTGATCAAAGTGCAGTGGAGTCTTGTTTCCTGATCGCACTTCCTGAATCAATGTCACAAAAAGGGCAAAAATCAACAGGATACATTACTGTATTACAGAGGAAGCTGCAAACATATTGGTGTCCAAGACAGGATTAGGAGGCAAATCAGGGAGAAAATAGTTTGATACCAAAGGGTAAATTACTCCAAGCTGATACAATCCTGCTAAGGGCCATTAACATGTTAAGAAGAAATCTGAACACCCAGCAATTAACTGGCAAAACTATACCACAACATTTTATGTTTTTTGACAAAAACAAACTTTATTGCATATAAAGAGAAATTAAACAAAGTAAGTTCCACAAACTAATGTTATAGCTTAGGAAAGCTTTTTTCTTGCACCACCTCACTCCGCTCCCTCCTCCCCACCCCAAACCAAGAGCTTCTTATTTTAGAAAATCTTGAAGGCTCATTCACTTTTCCAGAGACCAATCCAAAAGTATGCCACAGCCCTCGAGAATTTAATTGTTCTTGTTTTTCTCTCCATTCCTTGAGGTACCAATTAAATGAGGTTCTTTCCATTAGTCTTTGGCTAATTCAATCCTTCCTTTTTCTATAGAGCCTCACAACTGTGGAGTCTTTAGTTCCTTGGCCTGACTTTGGACATACAAACACTGATTGTTTTCTCAATCTGTTCTCATAGCTTCTGTATAGCCCTTTCCGAGCCAACTTTAAGTAAATTGTTTTCTGCCTCGAGGCTCTGTGAGGAGCACTACAGGTTCCTGCCACTAGCTGCAAGCTGGTGAAACTTTACCAGCTGCTTTCCCTCAGGAAACTGAACTGCCTGCTTCTGACAACAAGCACACATTGATAAATTTGAAAAATGACTCATTTAACAGAAGCTCCATCTTGAATCATTATCTCTGTGGCAATGTGGCATGTTTTTGGATGATCCAAACAGAACTTCAAATCAATGATTTTATCATCAACATACCTCTTTGATTCTGCAACATGTATAAATAATTTAAATTGCTTCTGGACATCATTGCCCGTTCTTCAGCCTCCCTGGCTCAATTACAAGCTTAAAAATTGATCATTCGTTGTTCAGGTTTTTTAACAATCAACTTTGACCTTATACAACAAATAGAGGTTAGAGTTAATTGTAATAAATCCAAGCTAGTTTGAGTTGCATTTATAACAAAAATGCTTATCAGTTTCTCAATGACATGTCCCCAATTTATCTACAGCCAGAATTCTTAAAATGAATAAACCATGAACTAGACTTTTACAACAAAATGCCCAACAATGCATTCAAGTTTTCTTCAGTTCATGGTCAGTTTTGAATGTTCAATCTAAATCGAAGGTACAACTTTATAATTAAGGTCACGAATTGATAAAAGGTCAATACAGTGGGTCAAAGATGGAACAGATTTGTTCATATTTACCTGGATTATTTCCTGAAAGAAGCAAAACCAGAAATGTTGCGAAGCATTCGTTGATTGGGAAAATATCTCAGCAGCCACAAACTGTAGTCTTTGACCACTTTGGATTCAAGAAAGGTAAATTGGAATACTTATTGAATGAACAGTGACAAGAGCTATGGAGAATGCTTATATCAATCTAGATTTTGTGGTGGAAATGATGGCAAAGGTAATTAGGCTACAGGCATCACAATATTTGGTGGCACATATATTGGTGGCACAGTGCTGCTGCCTCACAGTGCCAGAGACCCAGATTCAATTCCAGCCTCAGGTCACTGTCTGTCTGGAGTTTGCACATTCTCCCCATGTTTGCTTGGGTTTCCTCCCGCATTCCAAAGATGTGCAAGTTAGTGGATTGTGCATGCTAAATTGCCCCTTGGTGTCAGGGGGATGAGCAGGGTAAATGTGGAGGGGTTACAGGTGGTTACAGAGCCCAGGTGGGACTGCTGTCTGTACAGGCTCAAAGGGCCAAATGGTCTGCTTCTGCACTGTAGGGATTCTATGATTCCAGTATTTATTTGTCCATCCTTTGTTGCCCTTAAGAAAGTGGTGAGGTGCTTCTTGAACCATTGCAATCCTTTTGGTGAAGATTCTCTTACAATGCTGTTAGGTATGGAATCCAAGGACTGTGAGCCCACAATGAAGGAGTGGTGATTTATGCCCAAATGAGGATGGTGTGTAACTTGAAGGTGGCCGGGTTCCCATAGTGCCTGCTGTTCTTCTCTTTCCCAGCAATTAGACGTTGGGGTTTGCTAATAAGGAATTCTTAGTGAATTGCTGCAGTGCAATCTGGAAATAGTAAAAATTCCAGCAATGGTGAAGGGAGTGGATGTTTGAGATGGGGAACAGCCCTTTGAGCATGTGGGCTGCTTTATCCTTTGTTGTTGCAACTGCGTCCATCCAGGCAAAGAGAAAGTTATTTCTTTGTGTTTTGTAGGTGATGGAGAGGACTTAGTAAGTCAGGATATAAGCCGCTCATCACAGAATACCAAATCTCTGACCTACTATTGATCCACAGGATTTATATGGCTGGGGCATCAAATGGCAACAGCCAAGATGTTGATACTTGGGGCCTTAGTAATAATAAAGTCTTTGAATCTCATGGAGAAATGATTAGGTGCTGTCTTGTTGGAGAGGATCTTTGTATGGTACAAATATTACTTGCCACTTATCAGCTGAAGTATGAATGTTGTTTAGGTCTTGCTGCATGAGAGCATGCACTGTTTCATTTTCTGAGGAATTGCAAATTGAACTTAACACTGTGTAGACTTCAACAAAAAGCCCCACTTCTCACCTTATAATGGAGAGAGAGTAATTGATGCAGAAGCATTGCTAATAACATGCCCTGCAGAAGTCATAGTGCTTATTCTTGGCCTCTAACAACCATTGTCCTTTGTACCAGGTATAACTGCAGTTTATGGAGAATTTTCCTCCTGCCCTCCATTCCTCTGTTTTCTTCTTCAGTTTTTCTAGTGCTCTCTGGTGCCACACATGGTCAAAGGTTGCTTTGATGTCAAAGCAGTCACTCTCCTTCTCCTCTGGAATTCTTACTTGGACTAAGACCATAATAAGGCCCAGAGCCAAGTGGTCCTGACAGAAGTTAAACTGTACTTCACTGAGCTGGTTATTGTTGAATAACTGCCAGTTGATAACACACTTGACGACTCTTTCCTTCCATACTTTACTGATGATCGAGAGTAGACTAGGCAATAAATAATTAGATTAAATTTGTGGACTGATTGAGAGGAAACTGATGGGGTGGTAATTGGTTGAACTGGATTTGACCTGTTTTTATGTGAATTGGACACACTAAGGCAATTTTCCACATTATCAGCTAAATACTAGTGCTGTAACTATTGAAGTAACCTGGCTAGAAGTGCAGCTAATTCTGGAGTCAGCTAATTCTGGAGTCCGCTAATCAGTAATCAGCATTTTCTTCATCCAGTTATAACTGCAGACCCACTGTACCGTAGGGTCACACTGTTTTAGCTGTTTGATAACCACAAATCACGGTGTAAAAACTAAAGGAATTCTCTGACCAAGGATTAGTGTACTGAATCATGAGGAATGTTTGTTCACCGATGACCACAAAACATGGGCCAATGCTTTTCTCTGCTGCAGTATCAAAAAAGGACCGTTGTGTTTTTAGCTGACAGAGTATTTTATTTCATGGTGTTAGCTTTAATAAATAGCTTTAACATTTTGTGTGTAAACAAATGGCTTGTTAGAACAATTAGTTTAATAATAACGTCTTGAATATCTATAAATAATTAAATATTTACATCGGCATGATCACGATGTTTGCACATCACTTGACAGAAGTAACTGTAGGACTATATAAGTCTTCTGATTAAACCAGACAGGAATTGTCATATATAAACATAGGTTGGTCTGCCAAGAAACCACAGAGACAGAGGGTTGCCAGTGGTGTTTCTCGGTCATTTGTGACTTCTGGCACATTTAGGGAGACTGTGATCAGCCTGAGGCTAACTAAGATCCATAACACATAACTCGAATTCCCCTCAGGACAGCACTCAGGCTGAGAGCTGTGAATTGAAAGTAAATTAGAATTTCTAACTGATACTAGTGAGTGTAGCAGAGGATACTGACTTCTCATGGATGCTCTGAAAATGTGAGGCTTGAGGCGGAAGCTTATTTTCCGCTAAAAATTTTTGAAATGAAAGGTAGTTAGCCATGAGCAGATTGCATAAGCAGATTGCATTTCCCAGTTTGCTACTAAGGTTCCAGATAATGTGCTTCTTTCAAATATTGTGTTGGTTCAAATGGATCATCTTCATTCTATTCCCATTTGAGATACAGTGCACAACAGAACGACATGCTGGGCAAATTAATTAGTGGGGGGTATTCCAAGGAGGGGTGTAATCGTTCAAACAACAAGTCCCAGTACTCAAAACAAAATTTGTACCTGCAGTTTTTAGCAGCTATAATTGCATTAATTAACTTCAATGAGAACCCTATTCTGTCTGATATATTTTTCTGTGCTGGGGAAAAAAAACTTTTCATGTCAGACTTTGCAAGTAATAATTAATTCACCATCAACATTAGTGGAGCTGGGATGCAGTTTAATTGCCTTAATAGCAAATTTTCCATCTTTCATTCAAGATCATATGGGCTCACATCTATGTGGTACCTTCCGTATCATCAAACATCCTAAAACACTTTCTGGTCAATGTTTGGTAAAATAACTTTGGGTGCGGGAGCAGGCATGGGACAGGAATGTTGTGGGTTCATTTATTAAGACTGGGTGCATGAGAACCTTTAACTTGCAGGTATAAAGTTTGAAAACATCAGCAGCAGAGCAGTATGTGCTGTGTTCCCACTTGGGAAAATGGAACTGAGACTGGATCACATGATATACATCTCTTCTGGTGATGACATGCTGCTATTCCTTAAAGGCATATTATAACAGAATACACTGTCTGAAAGGGTAATGAAAGCAGATTTGACAATTATTTTCAACAAGAAATTGTACATAAATTTGAAAAGGAAAGATTTGCAGGGCTACTGGGAAAGAGCAGGATAGTGGGCCAAATAGACCTTTCAAAGAGCTGGCAAAAACACATTGTTCCAAAAGGCTTCTTCCTCTGTTATATGATTCTATGATTTTGAAGCCTGGTCACTTTATAATATTGAGGATGCGGACAGTTCACTTGCACTAAGCAAAATTCCACAGACAGCAATGAGATGAAGAACAAGTTAATCCATTTGAGTAGTCTAGTTGCAATATAAATATTGGCCTGGGAATGGGAAAAGTCCCATATCTTTCTTCATGTAATGCCATGGAATCTTTTACAGCTACCTGAAAGGGAAGGCAAGAACTCAGTTTAACATTTTATCCAAAATTTGGAATACCCAACAGTGTATCATTCCTGCAGTGCTGCACTAAAATGTTGGTCAATATTATGTGCTGAAATGCCTGGAGTGCAATTTGAATCCATGACTGTGATTCAGAAACAAGCACACTATCAATATGCCAAGTATTGTGGTTGAAGGATGCATGCAAGCTCTTCCTAACAGCATCATGGGTGTATTTACGCTACATGAACAGCAGCAGTTTAAAAAGTGTCTTATTACCATCTTCTCGTGAGCAATTAGGGATGGTGAACAAATGCTGGACTTGTCAGCAACACTCGCATTGCATGAAGAGTAAAAGTAAAGCAGTTCAAAAAATGTATTGATTTTTTCTAAATTTGCCTACAAGCTGCCTGTTAAATTTGTTTCCTGTGTCACTGCTCTGCATTCTGTTATTGCAAAAAAAAACTTGTTTTTTGCACTGTCAGGAAGGGAGATGTTCGTGCACAATGTAAAGCACCATCTGATGAGTAGTCTTAAATTAAGTCGCAGTATCTGATTATTCACATAGTAACGAACAAAAAGGCATTCCAAACATTAATATCACAAAGACGTCTCATTGTTCTGGAATTTGTTAATTTTTACGAATGCAATTCTTGAAAAGTGCAAGAGTAAATTGAAAATTACTGCATTAACAGAAGGCCCAAATTGTTAATAGGCTTAGTTTTATTTATTTATGAGAATTACGTGCGGGATAGTTCATTGGTTCTTACGTGCTTCAAAATCAAGAAGTCCATCTGCATTGTTCATGGTAATGCTTCACAGATGCTTCCTTTTCTGAGAATTTTAGACTCAATAAGTACATTCCCTGGAAAGCTCTCCCTCGTATGTAGCATTTTAAATGCAGAGTTAACCATGAATTACTGAAACTTCCATTGCTGTGTGTGTCTTGTTCTTGGGTAAGCTGATACATTTTCTCCGCTTTTTCTACCTCCTCAGTATCCATCAAGGTCAAACCTTTGACCCACTTAGCATAATTAATATTTTTGTGAGTATCATTATGTCACAAAGGTGAAAGAACATGTTGCTTGACACGTAATGCTTGTGAGTTTACATCTGTTAATTCCTACACATATTCTTAATCTCTGATATTAGATGAGGCTAAACGAGCAAAGTTATATGCTTCAACCAGCACCTTCAATATGTTGAATTCAGCAATGAAAAGCAAACTGTAAAGATGGAAAATACTTGTTACAGGCAGAACTAAAGGATTTTTATTCAAGTTCTTATGCAAACCATTGTGATGCTAATGCAGACGATAACCTCTACCTTTAAGAAGCCGCATAGTGATATCACTATGATACTACTGTGAATAAGGCTGGACAATAAAAGGTACATCCTCCAAATTAGATCTTCACTATTGTCTGTGATCCTGACTGCAGATGTTCACTAGTGCCCATGACTCTATTAGTAAGCCTTTGGCTCGAATTCTCCCATCCCGCTTGCCACTGGAATTCTAACAGGTGGGGGGCGGACAATGGAAAGGTCCATTGAAGTCGGGTGGGAATCTCAGAATTTCAGGTAAGTGCAGCCAGAGAATCCCACCCTTTGTGTAAATCTTAACCGTCAGGCATGTAGTCAAGTAACCAACGTATGTAATTATTAGGTTCTGGGCTAGATCAAAGCCTGTGCAGAACTATATGTTGTTATTGCTAGTAATAAACTTCATGTAATTGTGTTCAACTAGAACCCTTGCCATGCTCAGTATCTTGCTCTAAATAGAGACAGATCCTTTGAAGTCTACATCAAGATTCTCAACGTATATGGTGGCAGCAGACTGTAAGAGACCACTTCACAAACTATAAGATATCTTCCAATTATCAAATTCGGTTGATACAATTACTTTCTGATCAAAACTTTTAATTACTAATAAACATGTTCACATTTGAATGTGGGGGTTGTTTCAACTGAACAGTAACTTGCCAATTGGCAAAATCTCTTTTGCTTCAACATTCTGTTCCCTTGGTCAGCTATTACGTATTGTATATTCAAGATAAGAGAAGGCCATCAGAAATTCATGCAGGAACTCCACATTTTACAGGCCTCACCCTCATGTCCATACCCTTCCTTCTCCATCCCCCACCCAAGCATTCATACCAGAACCTACAACAGTCTTAAGGGCTTCTACGTGCAGATCAGCCTGCAGCTACCACACATTCCAGGCCCTGCATTCTGCTGCACATTCTTCAAACATCTTTCCTCTATAAGCAGGGCCAATGAGGTTTGAAGCAATTCGGCTGATAGAGAGAGGGTGAAGGACCCTATATTCAATGGAGTGTCAGCAGGACGCAGAACAAGGAAACTTTGCAAATAAGTACTTTCCTCCATTGTTTCTGGTTTCTGTGTGACATCCAGGGATGGACAAGAATAAGAAAGGTTAGAATGGTTTACAAAATACACATGTTCCTTTTAATGAAAAAAAGATTTTGTGGTATTTGGTGTATAGTCCTACACCTACATTTTACTGCATACATAAGGAGGAAGGAAAAAGATGTCCTCCAACTTTTCTGCCTTTTATTGCATCTACTCTGTAACTTCAGGAGTTTCAAGGCTTTATCATGAGGTGGGCCGAAGGTTGACCAATCTCTCCTTGATGTTGCAGGGTGTGTTCTCCTTTAGAGAAGAATTCAAAAAGTTGGTTTCTTTACAGTTATTATGAGAGGCAGTTGGACCCCGGTGTCAGCAGACAAACTGTGATGATGGTAATGTGGATACTTGTAACAATAAGTGGCATACAGGGGGAATCTCGGCCAGGCTCATGAGCCATTCATCAGAGAACCGAAATGCTAGCCATAGTCTGTTTCACTGTTCAGGCTTCCTTAAGATGCTGCCAAATAGCTTCCCACCCAAAATGGATATATAGAGGCTCTGGGCCTTACTTAAAATCACAACTGGATTTCAGTACTAAAATAAGGTACTTTTTTTTACTGTTTATTCCAGGAATATTTGGAGTTGAACCAAAAAGCAGCTGAATTGGTGTTGCAAGTCTCTGCCATTTTGATTTCAATTAAACTGATATTTTGAAAATCATTATACAATCCTTCATGCCTTGTTGAATGTGTTAACTTTGGAAGTAATTAGGCTGAGAAAAGGACAAATAAAGGGGTCAATTCCTCTTCAGTCAGACAATGGTGCAAAAATTCCACCTCCAGCTCATTGATTATCAATTTATCTCATATTAGAGGGAAAATCATGACATTGTGAGCACAGAAGCAAAATTTCTGCCTTTCAAAATTTCAAAAACTATTCTTTCAACACCCACTAATTGGCCTCTTAAATAGGCCCAAGAGATGACAGGCCCCCAAGATGCCTTACTTTGTACCCACCCCCCCTCCCCCCACAAAATAATATTGGTAAGAAGTCAGGGGTGAGCAGAGACTGGTGGGCTGGTCAGCTGCTTTATCTCACATGCCCCCCACCTTCAAATATGCCAACAGGGAGGTGTAAAATTCACCCCATGTCTGAAGTCTCTGGAGTGAGATGTGATTCTACAACTTTCTGATTCAGATTCAAGGATGTTACAATCCACATAGAGACATAACTTTTTTAAAATTTGGATTTTGAGCAATTGGCCCAAAAATTGCACAACAAGATTTCAAGGTTTAAGATCTTAACGAAAGCAAACAAATTAAAAGCAATATTTACTGAACATTGCCAAAAGGGTAGCTCATACTCTAAACCTCTGTGACCAATAACCCTCTGTCGCATACATAAACATTATAAAGCACTCTCCACAATGTTACAATCTTTATAGGAAATAGCTCACAATCACTTCCAATTTTCAACGTGTTCACGTCTCTCCCATTTGCTGAATCATACCATCGAGTGACTATCGAGAGGTGCTTTCTTCAGTGTTTGGAGAAATTCCAAACCAACAACTAGCAGTAACGTCACTCCATTGATTTCTCCTCCTAGCTTCACCAGGGCAAATCTTGCAGAGTCTTTAGATTGGTATAGGATGCATTTTTTTGACCAGAGTCTATCCTATTCTTGCGTAACGACAAGGCATCACAGGAGGCAACAAGGGTTGGATGTGAGCCGAAAGAAAAGTGGCAGAGCACAAAGAAAAGGAGACATGTCCTCTCTCTGTCTGACACCAAAAACCTACCTCTTACATTCTGCCCAGGGCTTGCAGCCTCCTTCTTTCTGCTGACCACACCAGCCACAGGATTTTGTCCCTGTCAGAATTTTCTTTCTCTCTATCCAAAAACTCCAAAACTAAAAGTGCGTTAACAAGTAGCCCAGCTGTTCTTGTCTTTATTTTCAGGTGTGAATATTTTGCACTTTGTTCTCAGCAAGACGGCTCCCTATCTCCATAGTAACCAAGCCACCTGTTGTGTGTACAATAATGATATAAAAGCCACCAGTTTGCAAGGTAAACGTGTCATTATGTCAGCAGCAGAACTGTGTGTCTGTTCTGCTCTGGGCCAAAGTGAAACTGAGGCTAGATCACATGACATACTTATCTTAAATGATGGCATGTTGATGATCCGGCACGTCTTGCAGACGTTCCTGTGGCAGGGTTGTGTGGTGTCGTGATTACTTCCCCAGAGCGGAGAAACTACAACATCTTCTACGGAGCCTTCAACACGTCATTGATGAAGATGAACATGTCGCCAAGGCCATCCCCATACCCCCACCTCTTGACTCCAAGCAACTGCACAACCTTAAACAGACTATTGTCCGCAGCAAATTACCCAGCCTTCAGGAGAACAGTGACCAAGACACCACACAATGCTGCCACTGTAAACTCTGCAAGATGTGCCAGATCATCGACACGGATGCCATCATCTCACGTGAGAACACCACCCACCAGGTACATGATACGTACACTTGCAACTCGGCCAATGTTGTCTACCTGATACGCTGCAGGAAAGGATGTTCCAAGGCATCGTACATTGGGGAGACAATGCAGACACAACGACAATGGATGAATGAACATCGCTCAACAATAACCAGGCAAGTCTGTTCTCTTCCTGTTGGGGGACACTCCAGCAGTCACAGTCATTCGGCCTCTGATCTTCAGGTAAGCGTTCTCCAAGAGGGCCTTCACAACACACAACAATGTAGAGTCGCTGAGCAGAGACCGATAGCCAAGTTCCACACATATGAGGACGGCCTTGACCGGGATCTTGGGTTCATGTCACAATATCTGTAACCCCCATGATTTGTCTGAGCTTGCAAAATCTCACTAACTGGCTGGAGACAATACACATCTCTTTAACCTGTGTTTAACCCTCTTCCCACTCGCATTGTCCGTACCTTTAAGACTTGATTACCTGTAAAGACTTGCATTCCAGCTATTATTTTATAAGTTGAGTTTGTATGTTTCTATGTCCTGTTTGTGAACTGAAATTCCACTCATCTGATGAAGGAGCAGCACTCCAAAAGCTGGTGGCTTTTGCTGCCAAATAAACCTGCTGGACTTTAACCTGGTGCTGTAAGACTTCTTCCAATGTAGTCCATAGCTTTTGGAATCCTTTAGCGCTTCTAATATTTTTGGCATGTTCAACCTGTGTAGACTCTCATTCCCAATTGCCAGATGAAGTCAAAAAGCCATTGCTCTGTATGCTATTTAAAAAATTTGAATTCAGAGGTAGGTGTGCTGCATCCCAGATCAGACCGGGAGTTTTGTGAATATTTTGACAATATCCCTTTAACCTTGCTTCTCCTTTAGTAGCTGGGATGAGTGTTGCTGCAGCTACTTTTGGGTGTTTTTCTGAAAGTCTGCCCATTATAGTCACAACCTTCTCCAGCCTGATTTTTATGACTTTGTTGCTTTATTTGTTTGACTCCCTTTCCCTCACTGTCAATCTGACCTACAACTTGGCTACCCTCTTTTCTCAACTCAGCTAGCCAAGTGCTGATCTTCTCGATGTACTGTCCTACTCATCACGAGAGATCTGTCTTGCTTGTCAGCTTTTTATTTGAGCAGTATTTCTACACTGTGTCTTCAAAGCCTTTCTATGCAGTCATTGTCACTGTGAATTGATCACTCTGACACAGTAACTCCTTTTCAGTCTGACCAGAACATCAAGGATCATCTGATGTCGTGTTGCACAATCTGAGAATGTTCACTCTGTCGTACCTATACTTAGTCTTGCTGCCAGGATCAGCCCCGTGTCACTTACAAGGCTGCATCTTTGAATAACATATGTGTGATATAATGCTATAAAAGTCCCAATCACTCATAAGAGATTGTGCCTAAACCTATAGGTTAATTTATTAATTCTACATACATGTGAGCATGTACAAATGGATAGAAAGTTTGAGGACAACCAACAGCAGCAGAACTGGGTATCTGTGTTCCTTGCTATCCTTTAAAGGCATATTACAACAGCACCAAAGTTTGTTGTCAGGCAGAATTTGAAGCAGATCACATGACTGTCTTAATTCTTTCATTTGACCTTGAATTAAAAGATCAACAACACAACCATCTTAGAAAACGTCACACTCGTGACAACTGTAACACCGCGTAGCAGAGATTTGAACGTAGAACACTCAATGTGCTGCACAAAATGTAAGGTTGATGGTATACAGCTCTTGTATGACAATGTAGATAATTGTTCAGTGTATGTACAGCCTTGATGCAGAATACGTATATCATCTCGTGCAAAAGATGCACAACATCTGTACAGGAGATTTACACCTTCTGTATAGATGGACGTTGTTTTCAGGAGAAGCAATGTTATTTAGATGTTATTTCTTTGTTAAGCTTCGACCACCAATACAACTAGTCCTCTTAAGTATTACCCATGTTGGATCCACAAATTATCCAGCTCAATCCAAACATAGGTAGGAAGTCGACCTGAGAAACAAATGACCATAAAGTATGGGGGCTTTATTTTAGTTTGATGTTTGTGTCAGCAGCCAAATAAGAAATCTATATTTAGTAACTGAAATGGAGATATTAAAACTCGTCAATATTACCACAATGAATATGCTCCCTGCTTTATAAAAAGTGTTTTGAGCTTTTTTTCATGTTTTAGAATGTTTTTGATCTTATTACCTATTATTGTGGGTTAAAATCTTGCTGACTCGATTATAGGAGATTAACAGTCCATTGTTAGAAATTAGAATATTAAATTTAAATAATGAAGATTTCAGGGGTCTGGGGTTGATTTGAATACAATAGATTGGGAAATGAAATTAACAGGTATACCAGTAAATGAGCAACAGTGAACATTTTAAGAAATATTACAAAATTATCAATGAATCAGTGTTCCATTGGGACTAAAACTCCATATGAAAAATTATTGATTTGGCAGGGCGCAGAATGTCATTGTACCTTTTCCAGCACTGGATCCATATCTGGCAAACAACACCATGCCTGTTCACCTGGGCCACTGCCTTGGCCCAGGCCTCCTTGGTTAGGTGAGGTGGCCTCCTCTTACAGTGTCAGGCAGCAAAATCTTGTGACGGGTACTCACTGTCTCCAGAGGAACCTTTAGGCAATCATCTGGAGACTGGAGGAGGGTAGACTTGTTATGCAGTACAACACACAATGACAATGCAGCTCCCTGAGCCTCCTGACTACCTACTTCAAGGCATCAGGGAGCTTCCCACTGCCCACACCCTCATTAGTCCCAGATTTCACATCCGCTTCCAAGCCCATCGATCCTGCACCATGTTGAACATTCATCCCCATATGTATCTGGCGGTCAGATTTTCTAAGAGTCTTTTGCAAATTACAACAAGGTTGTGCAAGGACAATGGGGCATCAGTGCTCATGTGTTCAGTCATCCTGTGATTATTTTTTCAGTTTGTCCTTCAGAAAATTGATTTTGTTAAAAGTACGAGACATTTAATGCGACAGAGTTCGACAGAATTGCTTTATTTTGCCTCTCTCTTCCTGTGGTGCACTCCGTCTAGTCTGCTGCATTGTCAATGCTTCCCATGATGCTCTGGGAGTGCCCATGTGTTGGTTGATCTCCGATCTCAACTTTTATGCTACTTTTACAGAGACTCTGAGATAAAGCTCTTAACGTGGGTGATGGTTATTAGACTTGAACAACAAAGTGTGGTGGATGCCAAATGTAAAGAGATTCAAACAGATATTTTGTCAGGCCTCCTGTGTGGCTAATTTATTTGTATCATGTTTTATGAGCTGCAGATGAAACCAATACAACAAAATTAATGAAATATCTTAACACTGTAAACCAGGGGAATACAAGAAAAGGGATTTAAAAATGCCACTCAGTCTATTGAAGATCACCCTTCTAGTAGATTTTCATTATCATCAAAATATGCCATTTCTATTTTGAATAACCACAATGATGCTGCTTCTTTTAACTCACTTATTTCAAACATTGGAGCACATTTTATTTGACTAGACATATTAAAATATGCACATCAGGATAAAAGAATATTTTTAGTAATTTGATCCGATGATGAGCCAAGCACTTCTCTTCAAGGCTACAGGCTAGGTGTTGGAAAGTGGGATTGAAATGAGAGGCTAGTTTCTTTTTTTTTGCTTCTTTTTGGATGGCACAGACACAATGGGCTGAATAGCCTCTTTCTGCACTGTAACTTTTCAATGGTCTATGATTGGCCTAGTTGTAAAATTTGAATTGCAGTTTGATTTTCATAATTTCATTGGAAATGTGTCTAAATTTTTGCCTCAATTTAGTTGTAGCATCTGAGAATTCAAGCTGATGGAAATGAGAAACAAATCTGTATAGTTTAAAAATACTTTTTTCCCCTTTAATTGAAAACTTTGTAAACAAGATAAGTTTGCTGCTGAAAACATTAAGGATGAAAAATTGGACTGTTGGTAATTGGGCACAGATATTGGTATTTGTGATGAACCCACACTCACTCATAGCAATGTCGATAGCGCTCAAACTATATGCTATTGCTGTTTTAAATGATAGTGACATGCAGTTCAGAAATAAAGGCAGTAGCTGTGTGCCTCAGCAGGGGCCCAAGTCTAGCTTCCTCAATTTAAACCAGGTTACATCTCTTCAGGCATTCCGAGGTATTTTGGCTGAAATAGCTGCTGGAATTTCTTCATAGAACATAGAACATAGAACATTACAGCGCAGAACAAGCCCTTCGGCCCATGATGTTGCACCGACCAGTTAAAAAACAATGACCCACTAACCTAAACCAATCCTTTTTCGTCCATAAACCTATCCACGGATCTCTTAAACGCCCACAAACTAGGCGCATTTACAACCGCAGCAGGCAGGGCATTCCAATCCCTCACCACCCTCTGGGTAAAGAACCTACCCCTGACATCCGTCCTATAACTACCCCCCCTTAACTTAAAG
Source organism: Carcharhinus amblyrhynchos (assembly GCF_965287045.1). Lineage (NCBI taxonomy): Eukaryota > Metazoa > Chordata > Chondrichthyes > Carcharhiniformes > Carcharhinidae > Carcharhinus > Carcharhinus amblyrhynchos. The sequence goes on from NC_137333.1 coordinate 57,881,296, forward strand.
CCATGCCCCCTCGTGCTAGCTTTCTCCATCCGAGGAAAAAGGCTATCACTGTCCACCCTATCTAGACCTCTAATCATCTTATATGTCTCAATAAGATCCCCTCTTAGCCGCCTTCTTTCCAGCGAAAACAACCCCGAATCCCTCAGTCTCTCCTCATAGGACCTCCCCTCCATACCAGGCAACATCCTGGTAAACCTCCTCTGCACCCTCTCCAAAGCCTCCACATCCTTCCTGTAATGTGGGGACCAGAACTGCACGCAGTACTCCAAGTGCGGCCGCACCAGAGTTGTGTACAGTTGCAACATGACGCTGCGACTCCTAAATTCAATCCCCCTACCAATAAACGCCAAGACACCGTATGCCTTCTTAACAACCCTATCTACTTGATTCCCAACTTTCAGGGATCTATGTACACATACACCTAGATCCCTCTGCTCATCCACACTAAAGTCCTCCCGTTAGCCCTATACTCAACACATATGTTATTCCTACCAAAGTGAATTACCTCACACTTCTCCGCATTAAACTCCATCCGCCACCTCTCGGCCCAGCTCTGCAACCTGTCCAAGTCTTCCTGCAAACTATGACACCCTTCCTCACAATCTACCACACCTCCGACTTTGGTGTCATCAGCAAATTTACTAATCCACCCAACTATACCCTCATCCAGATCATTAATAAAAATTACAAACAGCAGTGGCCCCAAAACAGATCCCTGAGGCACACAACTTGTCACCGAACTCCATGACGAATATTTACCATCAACCACCACCCTCTGTCTCCTATCTGCTAGCCAATTCCTGATCCAATTTCCTAGATTACCCTCAATCCCATACATCTGCATTTTCTGCAGAAGCCTACCATGGTGAACCTTATCAAACGCCTTACTAAAATCCATATATACCACGTCAACTGCCTTACCCCCATCCACCTCTTTGGTCACTTTTTCAAAAAACTCAATAAGGTTAGTAAGGAGAGTCTGAGTGGAAAGATGAATGAAAATGGCACAACAGGAGAAAAAATATGTCTTGGTTCTCCAGCGAATAGTGGGAGGACTTGGTGGAGGGTGTGGATAGTAGGAGGGAGGGAGAGAGATCAGCCTTCCTCTGCAGAGCCTCCAGACTGACATTATGAAGGCAGTGGGAGCACAACAGACATCATGGTCACTGCCAGCAGTCTGTCTCTGAGGATCTAAATGCAGTGCCACAAGAAGTTCACAGGAGTGGTCAAGGTCACAGTGAATGCAACTTCACATACAATATCTCTTTAAGGACAAGGTGGCCCATGACGTGAGGCAGTCTTATATAATCAACGGGAGACAAAGAGATTCTCATCCCCATAGAGGAGATGGCAGCCAAGTTGCAGCCATATCCATGCCAGCTACGTGGATGATGGTATCTTCCCACCTAGTCCAGCTTCTCATATCTCACCACTCCTTTGTCCTATAACACTTCTGATTTACAAATTAATGACGGTATTAACATACACCTCTGACTTTTCCCCTTCCCTCACGCCAACCCTACCCTTGTGTCTTTAAGACATTTGAGAACAGTCACCTGGCCAGAAACCGGTGTGGGAACCTAAAGTACAAGAGCAGCAAGAGATTGTGAATCTCATACTTGTAACCAGCAACTCAGGTACTGACAGGACACACATTTTAAAAAGTAACAGAGAAAGAGGTGGGCTAGATTTAGTGGCAATGCCCTTTATGTTGGGCTGACAAGCCAGGGGGCCCTTGTCTGAGCCATTTGGGAGAGTCCCAATCAGATGTTATGCTCATCTTGCAACCAATGAGCTGCCATCTCCACATGCTGACCAATTGAAGGGCTGGCAGCTCTTCAGACCCATCAGCACTCTTAAGAGTGGTAGCCACTGCTGGCACAGCACCCAGCCCAAGAGTGTGTGACAATAGACCCCCAACCTCACAACAAGGTAAATGGACTTCAGGTCACTGGGTCAGGTCAGACAGCTCCAGACGATAGAGGTAGGTTGGAGGGAGTGGGATGGGCAGTTGGTTGGTGAGGGAAATGGAGTGTGTTGCAGAGGGGTGGCCATTGCTGCCAGGAGGCCCCATCATGAGCAGTAGGATGCCCACACTTTCCCACCACAAATCCACAGAGAAACAGACAAGATTAACCAGGTGGTCTCCCCACACGATAGCACCATGCAACTGCTAGCTGTGGTGGGAAGAGACGCTGAATTGGCGTCTGGATGGAGGGATGTCCATCCATGGCAGAATGCCATGGCATTGGGAAGGCAATAAGTACTCCAACCCTGCCTTCCCTCATTATTTAAAGCCTCATTCAGCCTTCTTTCCCGTCCTTCAAGACCCCATAAAATGCAGGCCAATGAGCCTGGTTTGGGACTAAGAAAGGAGAGCAGAGTGTCAGAAGCTCAGAGGGAAAAGTCACACAGGAAGCCTGCTGCAGAGGACCAGGATGAAGACTCCAAAGGGATAGCCTAAAGAAAAAGGCTGACGGGCATGCAAACGGAAAGACTTGGAGCAATAGAAGGCCTTTTAGAAAGCTTGCAGTTAGTTATAAGCAGGCTTCCACACTGAGCCTGGAACACACCTTTCCAGCCTGTAAGTGATCAACCCCATGAGAATACTTGAGGCTCAGCCATGATGGTCAATAATTTAGCTTCCACTGTAGCAGAAGCCCCAACATCTCAGAACTGGAATCTAAGTGAGGGCTGATATGTCATGCAGGTTCTGACAGCTGCCATCATGGTTTTTCATCCCAATGCTTAAAGAGGGCCTCTCAGCCATTCTGCAATCTGTGCTCCAGCAGATTACTCGAATTGTGAAGCACCAGCCTTTGGGAGTGGTAGTAGCTTCATAGTATATACACCTGCTGTCCGATCAGCAGGATGGCAGCATTGAGGCTCCATATTGCCTGTTCCCCAGTTGCCCTTCCACTAGCCCATGCTGCTGCCACCTATGCCAATGCACTGCAGTCAAAGGCTAGGTTTTCTAGTCCCAGAACTGTTCGATGTTGTCCTGCAAGGCCAGCTGCAGTCTCCACTATTGAAAATCAGCAACCTTCCTCGTCCCTCTGCTCACAACCTTTCTTTCTTTTTTACTGTGACCAGCTCTTGCTATAGTCTAAGGCAAATTGCAATGATAACATCCATGTCTAAGTGCATGTGATCTGGCCAGAACCTTTACAGTTGCAACCAATGCCATCACCATGTCCAGTACCACTTGCTAAAGACTTCACCTGCACTTGACACCACCAAGCGTTTGTTGTGATTCCTGCTCTCCAATTGGCAACTAGTCTGCAAATAGTTGATGTTCCTTTAAATAGTGCCAGTTGTTCTTTTTTGCCAAGCACATATTCAGCTGTTTGTGTTCAAGAAAGCACACTTGCTGGAAAGGTAAGGTCGAAAATTGCAATGCTGGCATCAAATTATTCATGTCAGGGTAAGCCTAATCTGTTTACTTAGATGCACTTTTCTAATGCCTGCACCGAAACCCTCACCAAATTAGCATTCAGTACAAGCCCAGCTGGAAATGTGTTCCCAGGGCACAGACTCTATTTGGTATCAAAATAGCATCCATAGTGCTGAAACTACAGGCGCTATGAAGCCCAATTTTGTTGTCTAAAACTTCATTCTATTTACAAACTAAAAACAGATACATTTGTTCCCAGTTTCCTGAAGAATTACAATAATTATAAAATGAGGCAGAATTGCAAAAAGGATTTCCAATCTGACTACTTATTGGAATGAGATCACTTGCAGATAAAATGTATTTATTCGTTACAAGTTGGCTTACATTAACACTGCAATTAAGTTATTGCAAAAACCTCCAAGACGCCACACTCTGGGGCCTGTTCAGGTACCCTGCGGGAGAATTTAGCATGGCCAATATACCTAACCAGCGCATCCTTCAAAGGAAACTGGGGCACCCGGACAAATGCCATGCGGACACGAGAGAACATGCAAACTCCACACAGTGACCCAAGCCGGGAATTGAAAAAGGGTCCCTGGTGCTGACAGGCAGGAGCGCTAGCCACTATGCCACCATGCAATGGTACAGACTCTATCTTCCATGACCTTGAATATTAGCTGAAGCACTTGTCCCTTGCAGCAACCTAAGCTCTGTAGTCTGAGTCACATTTTATAATGTAGCTACCACAGTTTTAATTCAATACATTCCTACACTTTTTGCAAAGGTTTGCTGACTCATGAACTAAGAATGCTGGGGATTCTCTGAATCAATTTACCAGAAATAGAAGTAATGGAAGTTATAGTGGAAGACAGATCATTTAGATACTTGGAAAAGGGAAGTTGTTGGAGTAGCACATGAATTTCCAGAAACTGTCATCATTACAGTACAAAGAAACCCCAGAATTTCACATGTTTTTGCTTTCTGTTACCAGTGAATCAGTAGACAGGACCGTCACTAAAATCAGCTCAGGAATACTGTTATTGCACTTAGCAACTAGAAAAAGCTGAATTTTTGCCTGATGAGAAGACAGAACGAAGGAAGAACAAAAATAATGATGACATGTTCTCCCCTACATTCCTTCAAAAGTTGTAGAACATGCGACACAGACCAGACGGAGGCATATTAAGGATTAATTTGTCAGCAGCTTTAGTTCTGCATTGAAACCCAACAACAAAATACTATGCTATCGTTATCAGACAATTCGGCAACAAATTTGCTCAGACTTGCATGGTTACTGATGTCTCTTACTATCAGGGCCGATCTGGGATGAATAATTGTGAACATTCTTTGAATTAGCAGGATACTGTGGGTGGGATTTTCTAGCTGCGCATTCTGCAAGACTGGAAATTCCCACCCAAGCTCAACACACCCTAAAATGCTCCATCAAATTTTCTATCTCACCTGCTATGATTCCCATGGCAGACAAAACAGGAAATTTCCAGCCCATGCGTTGATTCGACATTGGGTTCCACTAACTAGGCTTATCTGGATTTTCTTTTTCTCCCTGCAGAAATGTATTTGTGTCTGTTTTCACTACCAACACATTGGCCAGGATTCTCCCACCTCATCTGTGGCTGGGATTCTTCGGTCCCACTGCTATGAATGGAGATTTGGCTGAGCACCAAGTTCTCTGTTCTGACTGGTAGTGGTGGCGAGGTGCACAACATCAGAGAATTCTTGGCCATTTTTGAGGTCAACACTGATATCCCTCTTTGACTGGCTGATGCTTATTTCCAAAATGCTGGACAGGAGAAAACTGACAATTGTTCTGTGAAATATTCCCCTCCTTTACCTTGCTCTGGGACTTCAAGATCTTTTCCAAATGGGAGGGACAAAACCTTTGCCAGTGATAGTATTGTCATATTGCACTCATAGCACTCTTCCATCATCTTGCTATTGGCACAATCATGAGATGTCCACTTTCATCTGCTTCATCTGCTCAAGGAAGCTGGCACTAGGCTGCTCACAGGTGACCTGTTTAATCTGAAGGCTCTGTTTGAACAAGTAGCAAGGCAAAAGGGAATCTCGATAATTTTCAGATACCTACCTGATGGAGTTTCCCAACAGCAGCAAGATGGTACCCTGGTTTTCAACTGCCTGATTCTGCTTCTATTCCAGGACAAGATAATACCAGAGTCTGTACATGTACCAAGGTATGCTGATAGCTTGGGACACTAAATTATAGGGCATTGTGGGCGAGGTAGTGGATCATGGTTGTGTACACTATATCCATCTTGTTTGTGTTTGTGCACAGGGAAATTATCATGTTTGCATGTGACATTGCTGTGAGTTGGAAAAAATATTGTTTTATCTCGTATGTTTTGTTTCATCAGGGCCTACATAAGACAAATTGTGCTTTGATTACATGGGATTGCAAAAATATGAGTCACATTCAGGTGGCATTCAACGATTGTATCAATACTTGCAGAAATAATATCATAAACTCAATTTACATATGAATTATTAGAAACAGGTTTGCACTAACTAAATAGATCTACACCTAATATTCTCATGGTCAGTTAATTATCAGAGTTATGCAAAGATCACATGTAGATTCAGGACTTTAGTGTAAAGTGGCATATAAGTGAAATTTCAAGAAATGGACGCAATTTAAAACTAATATCCCAATTCTGATATCCTTTCGGCGGACACCAAGCTGAAGGGGGTAGGCACCAAGCTGAAAGGAAAGAAAATGCAAGCATAGTATGGGCCTGCAAGCAAGTAATGAAATAGTCCAACATTTGGCTCCCAGCCTGCTTAAGTACAAGAGATGCTGTCCAACATAGATGTCAGCCTTTTCTTTCCTTTTTGTTGTACTGCATGGGTCAGCATTACAGCATGACTGTAGAGTGGTGTGCAGGCAAGTTTCAGCTCACAGCTGACCATCACTGTCATTCACTGTGCCAGACAGGAAGTGGTACAGCTCTGTGTAATGAGCCAAATTCTATGAAAACAGTTCCTATGATTAATGCCAAGTGTGCTAAATCCCTACAGAGATGTTTAGTGATATCTTGTGTAAGGTTTTGATAATTTGTTGTTGGTCAATAACAGCTATGGATTTTAATCTTTAACCATATTTTAAATTAAATAGTTGAGTTTGAATTTCTGTTTGTGAGACATTGTACAGTTAAGGCAGTTGAGGATACTTCACAGGCAGATGCTGCTTATAAGAAATTATACTTAATTGTTTTATGAGATTATGTTTCCTAAGAGTCTAGATTCAACAAAGATATAGCTAAAAAGGTGGCTTGGGTTCAGTAATATCTTGGCCAGAATTCTCCAGTCTCGCATGCCCCACTACCGTTGCCAGCGAGAACAGAGAAATTGCAACTCAGCTAATTATGCACTGGAGGGTATGCACTCTAGCAGCACTAGAGAACCCCAGCCATTGTCTTTAAACAAAACCCATGCACTGATTTAATTGATTGGCAATATTTGTAGAGTGGAGCATCTGTATTAGAAGGAACATATTCTTTATGTTTTGACATTATGATAGAAGTGTCATTAACATTTGTTCTTAATGGGTTTAGTATTTGTAGGAATGGCTTATAGTAGATTCACGTAAATAATTATGAAATGTGTATTATTGACAAGAGGATGTGACTTTGTTGTAACTGCTCTGTATCTAAAATAAATGTGTTATTTGTTCACAATGGAATGTAAACTCTGGAGGCCAGAGAATCAAGGAATTAACATTCACCTTAAGAAATAAGAAAAATTATTATTTCAAGAACAGAGAAGGGAAAGACATTGTCTGTGCTGACATTGCTCAAGGAGTTCTTGGATCTTGAGGGCTACTATATTCACTGTTTTTTGCTGTAAATTGAATTCTTTCTTGATACATAATCACAAGTTATACATACCTTGTTAGGTCAGGCATGACTGAGGACTCTAGTCTTCAAAATTAAGAATTCAGAACTTAAAAATTTTAGTTAGAAGTGTTTTGTACCTTTGTATTTGGAGGATGTACCTTGAAGGTTATGTTGGTGTTGTTCCCCAAAAATATCAATTGTCTGCAAAAGTAAGGTACAGTAACCTTCCAAGTGTAAGCTTTTAGGGTTTGAGGTACAAAACCCTTCTAATTAAAATTTCAAGTTCTGAATTCTTAATTTCGAACATTAGGGTCCTCAGTTGTGCCTGACCTAACAAGGTATGCATAGTTTATGTTTGAATCAAGAAAGCATTTATTAAATAAGATTTACATATACTTTGCAAAAAAAACAGTGCGGACAACATGGGAGTCTTTTATCCCTCAAGTTCCTAGAATTCCTTGACTGTTGCCAGCACAAACGATGTCTATCTTGAAGTGACATTAACCTGTGTCCAGAAAAGTCATACCACAGAAGCCATGACAACACTGTACAAAAAAAATCCAGTTTTCAAACTTTTATCCCCACTTTTGTTTATTCCAGAATTCCTTATTTGGAAATAGTCCAATTGACCTCATTCATTGACTTAGGCTGTAAGTCATCTTGTGTCACCCCACCTCAGTAACTAAAACCAAATAGACAGAAGACAAATGTTCATGCCTTGTTTCTCTGGCCTCCAGAGTTTACATTCCATTATTAACAAATAACACTTTTTTTGAGACACAGAACAATTACAAAAAAAGTCACATCCTCTTGTCAATAATACACATTTTATAATTATTCACGTGAACACCCTGTATGAAGAAAGTCTTAACAATGCACTTAGAAAATCATAGGTTAAACAAAGTCAACATAGTATTTCAAAAGGAAAATCATGTTTGACAAATTATTAAAGAATTTTGAGGGTGAAATTAATAGAGTAGATAAAGAGGAACTGGATATGTAGTACAACTGATTTCCGAAAGGCATGTTAAGGTGTCACACAAAAGGTAAAATACACAAGATAAGGCAGAGTTGCCAACCCTCCAGAAAGCGTTTTCTACTGTGTGTAATCCTGGGGAAAAAATATGGAGACATTAAAAGATTGGTTTATTTTTGGCATTTTCTTTGAACATCTTGCTTCACCAGATAGAAAAAAATGAAAATGGGGTGGGAAGCTGTTAGGTTGATGTTCAGGCATTATTCAATTGGGTGATGTGTCTTTTTGCTTTCCATTTGGCGTAGGAAGGAAGCGTGTCAAAGGGTGTATTCCAGGAATACATTTAATTGCTTCAGCTCTCACTTAAACTAGGCTTTGAGGTGGGTTTCCTGTTGTCACATGTCAGTTTGTCTAACGTTGCTCCTTTCTCAACCTGCACTGCAACACCCCGACTCCATCAGACCATCCCATCCATATTGCACCAATAGTCTGACTGCGATTGGGATAATGTTTCTGAAAACTGTGAATGAGCTACATGGCAACAATATATAGTACAAACTTATATAGCAATGAGATACTCTCATATTGAGTGAAAATAATCCAATCTGAGGCTTTCGAGGTCTCCAACCAGCAGTAAGTACATTGGGAACCCTAAGATAAGGGCTCATGAATTGAGGGAAATATAATAGCATGGATAGAGGATTTTCCAACAGACAGGAAGCAGGGACTAGCAATAGACATATTTTCAAGTTGGTAGACTGTGACAACTAGAGTGCCATGAGAATCGTTGCAAGGACCTCTGCCACTTGCAACATATATGAATGCCAAATGAGGGAAGAAACCAAGAGTAATGTTTCTCTGTTTGCAGATTATACAAAGGTAGCACAAGAAGTGAAAGGTGAAGAGGACACAGAGGTATAGGCAGGATGACAGATGGAGTATAAAGTTTAATGTTTATTTATTATGTCACAAGTAGGCTTACAATAACACTGCAACAAAGTTACTGTGAAAATCCCCTAGTCACCACACTCCGGCGCCTGTTTGGGTGCATTGAGGGAGAATTTAGCGTGGCCGATACGCGTAACTAGCACGTCTTTCAGACTTTGGGAGGAAACCAGAGCACCTGGAGGAACCCATGCAGACACGGGGAGAATGTGCAGACTCCATACAGTGACCGAAGCTGGAAATTGAACCTGGGTCCGTGGCTTCAGCAAGGTCATCATGAAGTCATACATTTACAGAAAACACATTTTTGCTGATTTTGTTTTTATGGTTACTGAAGCCAAAATAATGCAGAAATAGCAGAGAATCTTCACCACGTAGCTCTAAAAGCATAGTACCCTGGTTTTCTTTTGTGTTCCTTTTTCCAAATTTATTTTTTGATCAGGAAAGAATGTAATCCACTAGCAAACTGTGCTTTGTTTGTCTGAATAAATGTGTTCAGTTGTCCTGGACAGAAAGGGTACTGAAGTAGTAAATCCTTTAGGAAAATCAATACATGGCTGTTTTAAACATAGATGACTCACTCTTCCTCTGGGGAATGAATGCTTTTACTGAATTTCTGATTCAGTGGCTAATGTGCAGTCGGTCCTCAGTAACTCTGAACCCAGATGATCTCAAAAGATACGGGTAATAACCAACTGATCAAATTAAATACAAGATGGTGGTGCTTCAGACATGATTTATCTGCTGTATTGCTCTGCAAGGATATACAGAATGGGTACGTCTTGTGAAATTAAAATGTTATGAACACCACATATACAGTTAATTTTATATTTTTTGTGAAATTAGCTTTGACTCCTCCAAACATGCTCTATTTGCATTTTCTTCTCTATCCTGATCTCACTAATCCCATTGTTCCTCCCTCGTACCATGTTTTAAATGCTAATCTTCATTTACTGATCTCCTGAAGCTGAACCTACTCAATCTGCACAAACTCCTCAAATTTCTTTACCCTTCTGCTGACCTCCAGCATATCTCTTAAGCCCCATTCCTAGTAACAAAGCCCTCAGTTGTTTCAGCCCCATTTTCAGCAATCTTTTTATTCAGTATGGGGAGAATTTTTTTCTTTCTAACTATGAGGAACACAGGAGCAGGCAAGATACAAATCAGTTTCCCAAATGGACTGAGCATTGCTCAGTCACTCCAATCCGCCTATGAAGCAGTTTCTCCTTTTAATATGTTTGGGTGGTGTGGGGGGATGGTGTTCCATAGTTTCCTTCAGGTTCCCAATGTACTTACTGCTGGTTGGAGACCTCGAAAGCCTCAGATTGGATTATTTTCACTCAATATGAGAGAATCCCATTGCTATATAAGTTTGTACCATATATTGTTGCCATGTAGCTCATTCACAGTTTTCAGAAACATTATCCCAATCACAGTCAGACTATTGGTGCAATATGGATGGGATGGTCTGATGGAGTCGGGGTGTTGCAGTGCAGGTTGAGAAAGGAGCAACGTTAGACAAACTGACATGTGACAACAGGAAACCCACCTCAAAGCCTAGTTTAAATGAGAGCTGAAGCCGTCTTTCTGGGAGGTTGAAATGGTTATGTATCAAGTGGAGACCTAGTGATGGGCAAATTGGGCTGAATTTTCATTTGGCTGTGGAATTGGGGACAGAGGCGGATCAGCTAGCAATTTCCTGCATTAATTGGTATGCTTGCTGGCCAACATGTTTCCATCTCCAGGCCATTTTGGGACAGGTTTGGGGTAGTTTAGTTTTAGTTTATTAGTGCCACAAGCAGGCTTACATTAATGTTGTGAGGGGGTGAGGGTTGATAGCTACCTGCTCACAAGATTTTTTTTTAAATTCTTTCTTTCATGGGATGCGGCATTCCTGCAAGGCCAGCATTTGTTTCCCATCCCTAGTTGCCTTTGAAATGAGTGGCTTGCTGGCTCATTGCAGAGGGTAGTTTAACCACATTGCTGTGAATCTGGAGTCAGTGTCGGTCAGCCTAAGGATGGCAGGTTTCCTTCCCTAAGGACCTTAGTGAATCAAGTGGACAATGGTAGTTTCATGATCATCATTAGACTAGACTAGTTTTTAATTCCAAATTTATTAACTGAATTTGGATTCCAATTGCCATGGTGGGATTTGAACTCGTGTCCCCAGTTCATTAGCCATGGATTCTGGATTAGTAGTCTAGTGATATCACCACTACACCGCCATGTGGGGCTGCTAATATTTCAGCACTGGAGAGTCTCAGGTATGTCCTCCAGCCTTGGGAGCCAAATTGTCACCCTTAATAGAATGGGGCTTCCAGAGTTGACTCCTTAGTTGAACGCATCTTCCAAAATTGTTTTCTGGGTCCCACACCAGCAACTCCAGATTCCCAATCCAGAATTAATTCTGGCATCAGGATCAAGGCACTTAAAATCAAATCCAACATCTCCTCTGAAGCTCAATTAAAGGTTGATAAATTAATTAATCTATGTCATAATAAGGATAAAGATTAGAAAATGCTATTAAAATGTAAAAAAAATTAAAGTCAACATTGCCAAGATTGAAAGTATAATTTATTTTATCATCAAACCAGGATATAGTTTTATCGCAAATTATAGCTGAAGACAGCAAAGTAAATTATAATATTTTTATACAGTTTTAAGTGCTGACTTACACAATTGGTCCTACAATTCACATGTTATTGTGTTTTATATACTGATGTGTTTTAACTTCTGTTTGACATGAGCTTGTACAAAAATTAGAACTAAATATTAGGATTTTTGTATTTGAATATGTCAAAAACTATTAATGAAAAGGATTCATTTCTTGTTAATATAGATGTTGCCAGGAATGCTGCAATTGGATCTCAGGCTCCTCGTACATCCATTGCTGACTTTGGTGGTTCTGTGCAAGCCCTAGTTGGAGACGGGAACACACAGAGCTCTTCACACACCAGTCACTCATCAGTGTTTACATTTGAAAACCCAATCCAGGTTCAGCCCATTCTTTCATCCAGTGCGCCACAGGACTACCTCTTCCTGCACCAGTGTATGAGCAAGAAGACCGAAAATGCGAGGTATCAATCTGTAACTAAATTCATATAATTTTCAAAATAGCAGGACAACATCTCACTATGTGCAGTCAACAGGACATGTAACAGAGTTAGGTCATGTTTTGCGTATATTAATCGGGGATGAAAGGCCGGAAGTCTCCAACCTCGCGTGCAGCTGGGATTCTCCGGTCCTGCTGCAATGAATAGAGTTTAGGCTGAGTCCCAAATTCTCCATTCTCGCTGGTGGTGGCGTGAACGAGATTGGAGAATCCCGGTCAAAGGCAACTGGATCTGACCTCAACAACATTAATTTACAGAGATGATTATTTAATGAGAAAATTAGCTCCCCAATCATTCTACATTATTTTTTCAGTGGAGTGAAGAAATGAGCTTAAGCAGTATCATCCAGTTCATAGTGTGTTTGTATTTGAAAAACCAATTCTTATATTTGTTAGTTAAACTTTTTCCTCCTATACCTGTGATTATGGTTTATGTATGGTCCACCTTGATTGGTCCAATTCATTGGTGCAGAGCTAGTGTACATAGAAAACAATAGTGGCAGCTAAATGTTTCATGGATAAAAAAAATTGTGCAATTTGCTGTTTGAAGGCAGAATTCTGCTGAAAATATCTATGTAAGAGTTTTATTACTTGCAGAGAAAATTTGAAATATTGGAACTGCTCAGGCATTTAAATAGTTCACTGGTGACCTCTAATGGCAAATACCCAGTACTGCAAGATTAAAATAGAGTCACAGAGTCTACAATAACGTCTAAACCTGAATATTTTGACAATGCCAGGGCAAGCATGTCCAGAAAACAAAACAGAGGACCACATAGCAGTACACTGATACTTCTGTCTTTAATTTGTATAGGCTCTGATTGCCTGAATCAGTAGCAGGAGGAGATTCAGCAATGCATTCCACATTGTAACAATTTGTGGAAACTAATGGGTGGGATTCTCCAGCCCCATGTGCTCATGCTCAGATTGGGGCTGGAGCATTGGGGAGGGAGAGATGGAGGGATGTTAGATTCAAGAATTTGCCAATACCTCGTGGTAAATCTCTGATAGAAGTGTACGAGTTTATTAAGAGTTCCATTGCTGTCCTTACAAGATGCCACAGATAGCTCTAATGTTCTGTCTCTTACAAGTATTATTATACATCATTGTAGAGAACACTCATTCACATTCATCTTCAGAGGTGGCTAACGCTAATCGGTTCTGACGTCTGATCATGCCCTGTTGACGAGATGATGGTTTTTACCAAGGTTAGCTGATCATGAGCTGGGAATGTGCACACAATACATCTCAGCATGTTGTAACCTAGAAACATGCCCCAGCTGCAAGTAAAACCTGAAACTTCCATAAGAAAGTGTTAACACAAATACATTGTAGAAACTATTATAAGAAGTATAAAGGAAAAATAAAAGTTATCTTCCCACTGTGGCCATAGCATACTTAGCACCAGGGAGAGCCCCCTTTAGGATTCTCCCCACTCCTGCACCCCAATATAATCTAGTTCAAGATAAGCGAGAGCGTGAACCAGGGTTAGCATATTTAAATTCTTAGTTGGTTCCTCATTGAAATATGCTCTGTCAGTTTTAACCAGATTCTCCCTGCACTTAGGATTCTCTGACCCTCGGGGGCAGTGGGAATCGTGATAGCCATGCTTGAGAGTGGGGAGCTTGAAGGCCAGTGAAACTCCTGGGTGGTCAGGGAAATTGCTGGGTAGTGCTCTGGCACTGCCCCCGGCACCCTGGCAATGCCAACCAGCAGTGGTCAGCGTTGTCAGGTTGACAGTGCCAAAGTGGGGGCCTGAAGGGGATGGGGTAAGTGAAGGAACTGGAAGGGTGGGGGGAGCAGCATGGGGAAGGGGATATGAAGGGGGTGACCCCAGAGCAGGGTGTTGCTCACTTGGAGTGGGATGGTGCAGGTACCAGCAAATGGGGGGTTTAGTTTTAGCTGGCAAGTGGGAGAGGGGGAGAGGGTGAGTGGTGATGTACGATTGTATGGAAAGGCCCTCTGATTTCCAAAGACCGGCCTTACCAGTGTCCCTAGGTCCCCACTCAAAAAAATATTCCAAGTGTAGGTGAATTCAGTGAGAATCTCCCCAGGCGCCAAAGAAATTTTGAAGTGTAGATGAATTGTAAACTGAATCTCATGACTCTCTCAATGGGAATTGCATCACCCGCTGGGGTCAATGCTTAGAATTTTTTTGAGCGAATCCTGCCCAATACCTTTTTTTGTCAATTAGCTTAAATCCTTATCCTTGTGATACTGATCCTTTTAGAACAGTTCTGCTACCTTTTTCAGAATGATTTCCTTTTCGACAGGTCTATCTAACTATTGCGCCATTCACTGCATTTCCAACTGCGTTTCCTTCCACCACTTTTTAAAAACCAATGTAATGTAGTTTATTATCTCTGCCATGCCTCATCTTCCCTTCTTCATCTCTGAACAGTCTTATCCCCTCAATTTACTAATTTTTTTATTTTCATTAAATTCATGACACCGTGATGGAAGTATTGTAAACTACAAAAAGGACAGTAACAAACTTCAAAGCAACATAGAAAAGTTGGTAGAGTGGGCAGATAGAGGGCAGAGGCAGCACAATAGGAGGAAAGTGAGATGATACATTTTGGTAGGAAGAACAATATGAAATAAGGGGTAAAATTCTCAAAAGGGGTGCAGGGGCAGAGGGGCCAGGGTATACATGTGCAAAGATCATTGAAGGTGGATGGACAGGTGCAGAGCAGTTGAAGCATGTAGCATTGTGGGCTTTATTAATAGGGGCATAGCATACAAGGACAATGAGGTTATGATGAACTTATACAAGACACTAGTTGGATCTTAACTGGAATACTGTATACAATACTGGGCTCCACATTGTAGGAAGGATGTGAATACATTTGAGACAGTGCAGAAGAGGTTTACAAGAATAGTTCCAGGGATGAGAAACTTCAGTTAGGATGATAGTTTGGAGAGATTGGGACTGTTCTCCTTGGAGAGAAGAAGACTAAAAGGAGATTTGATGCAACTGCTCAAAATCACGAGGGAGCTGACAGGGTAGACAGGGAGAAACTGTTCCCGTTCGTAAAAGGATCAAGAACAAGAGGGCACAAATTTAAGGTGATTTGCAAAAAAAGCAATTATGATGTGAAAGAGAACTTATTCACACAGAGGGCCCGATTTTACCATCAAGTTGCACCCATTTTCAGGCGCGAAAATTTGGTCGTCAGGCATGAGACGAATAGTGTGATCCACGCCTACCTCTACACCTGTTCCCCCTTTAGCAATGGCTGAAAATAGCCGCCATCAGAACCATGCCCAAAATGGGCATGCATTTAAATTGACTTAATGGGCTGCACGCCCAAACTTACTGGCACTTCCCCCTTTATCACTGCGTTCACCTGTCCAGATTCAGCACGAAACAGACATGGTCCGCAAAGGTCCATTTCAGGTGCTCCAACTTCTGAGGAGGTAAGTTCAGAGCTTCCGGCGGTTCTCTGACTCAGATCGGTGGTGGGGGAAGGGGAAGAGAAAGAGGGTGGCAGGTCAGATGGCTCTCTGGTGGGGGGGGAAGGGTGGCGTGCCAGGTGGCTCTCTGGTGGGGGGGGGGCAGAAGTGTGTCAGATGGCTCTCTGATGGGGGGGAGGGAGATGGGTCAGATGGTTCTCTGGTGGGGGGTGCAGAAGGGGCAGGGGGTCCACTGCCAGTCTGCGTGCGATCAGTGGGGGAGGAAGGGGGCAGTCTGGATAGTGGAGGAAAATGGGGTCAGTTATGTTGTGGGGGTGGGGCAATGTCTGTGGGGGCCAGGATTAGACATAATCAGGCCCGGGCGCGATGTGGCAAGGGAGCGTTTTTCTCCTGTAGTGTTCTGGGTGTGTTAAGCCCCGCCCAAGTGTTTCTGCAGTGTGATTTGGAATTGCTGCTATTTTTTTCAGGCAGAGTGCATATGGGAGGCCTGAGAATGGGTCTAAAAGTAGAGCTGAAACACTCTTAGTTTCAAGTCCACCCAGCACTTAGAATGAAAATGGCAAAATAGGGCTCAGAGCGTTTGGGCCTGGAATGCACAGCCTGGAAGTGCAGTGGAGGCAGGTAAATCGAGACATTCAAGGGCATCAGACGATTATTTGAATAGAAACAGTGTGCAGGATACAGGGAAATAATACCCGTTCGGAGAGCCAGTGCAGATATGATAGGCCAAACGGCCACCTCCTGCACCGTAACAATTCCTTGGCTCTGTGAAGTGATAACTATTTGCTTTCCGAGTGTCTGCTGTTTGTTGGAATGTTAACCTTTACCCTGTTTTTCTCCGTTTTCTTTTAAAATATTTTTTATCTTCTCCAATTCTGCTTTTTCCCTCATTACCTTAAAGCCACCCTTGTGCTCCTTCCCTGCCTCCGATGGCATATAGTGATGATAATGGCAATGTTATCAGCATTCGTCTTTATTAAGTGTTAACTCAGAGAGCAATTTCCAGCAGCGACACCTACACAGTTATTTGCAGCAGTCCAACAGGAGTTGTTGGATTCATCCTGCTCCTCCATAAGTTCCATTACATCAGTAGCTTGTCAAGAAACTCAATGTTGAACTAATTTAAGGTCATGAATTTGTGTACTTCTCCACAGATACTTTCTAATTACGCTAGAAAAAGTTAGAATTTTTCCATTCAAGTGTGTGATTTTTTTTAATGGAATAATAAGTCATAATTATTGCCAAACAACTTCACTGATGCTGAAAATTAATACTTACAAATCTTGAGTGTCATGTCTTCAGATTTTAATTATTGCTGGAGATTATTTTACTTTTCCTTTCTCTTTTATGTCACACTCCTCAACCCAACTTTCTTTCCCCCTCTTTATTTTGTTTTCTGTACTTGATTTTAGAGTGAATGAAATACTCTAATTTCCCGGGTTAGCCATTGTGAGTGCAAATTTAGATTCAGTACCACCCATTTGGGCACTCCAGCTGCTGTTCAAGGATTAAAATGGAATCTGATGCCTGCACAAATCATATCGTTCTGATGAGGGTGTTGGCTGTGTGCAGGTAACCCTCCCTCCATGGAATTATACAGAGCAAGTAAATCATAGATCAGTCAGTGTACAATGCTGATTCAATTCCAACTGTGCTGTTTTTGCCTTAATTGCCCACAAAGTGGTGATGAGCTATCATGTTGTTGCCTGGCTGCCTGCCAGTTCATATGCTGCAGGTACATCCACAATGCTTTCTTTTTAACTCTCTTTCCTGGGATTCCTCCAGATTCTGTTTTAAAGATATTGGACAGATTTTGAAGGGTCAGGAGATAAGTTACTCATTGCAGAACTCCCAATCTCTTACCTGCTCTTGTAGCCACAATATTCATATCACTGGTCCAGTGATGTTTCTGATCCATGTTAAATGTAGGATTTTAATGGTGGGTGTTTCAATAATGGCAATGTTGTTGAGTATCCAGAAGAGAAAACTAAATTCTCTACCAGTGATGGCATTGCCTGGCACTTGCATGGCATGAATATTACTTGTCATATATCAACCCCAGCCTGGATGTTTTCAAAGCATACAAGCATGGACTGCTTCAATAGCTGAAGAATAATGAATTTTAGTGAACACTGTGCAATCATCATTGAATGTCCCTGCTTCTGATGCTTCATGGAGCTGAAAATGGTCACCTAAGGAACTCAAACAGCAATGTTTCTGCATTCAGATGATTGACCTTCAATGGTCGCACCATCTTCCTGTATGCTACATATGATTCCAACCAGCAGTTTGTGAAACCGCTGATGCTCATTGATTTCAATTTTGCTAAGGCTCCTTCATTCCACATGACGAAATACTGTCTTGATGTCATGGAAGGTCACGCCACCTCATATCTGGACTTCAGCTCTTTTGTTCATGTTTAAATGAATGTTGCAATGAGATCAGGAGCCCAGTGGCAGGGTGGAACCCAAACTGAGCGTTGGTGAGCAGGTTATTGTTGAGTAAGTGCTATTTGGATAGCACTATCAATGTCAACTTCTGACAAATTGCTGATAATTGAGATAAGGCAGCAATTTGCTGGGTTAGATTTGTCCTGATTTTATGGACAGGGCATACCTGGCACTTTTACATATTGTCAGATAGATGCCGGTGTTGTAGCTTTACTTGAACAACTTAGCTAGGAGTATGACTAGATCTGGAGCACAAGTGTTTAGTGTATAGTATCGCTGTTGTATAGCTGGGATGATATCTGCTGATGCTTTTGACCACTTTATTACTGGCTGCTCACAAGAATTATTATAATGAGCAGATAGCAGAACATTTAGGCTGATGCTGCAAGGTGATCCTTCCACCCATTTTTGAGGCAGAGATGAGTGCTACCCAGTTTGGACCCTTTCGTCTATGAGGATTCTTCAATCTGGTTGAAGAGATGCACTATTTTAATCCTGCTCACACAGGCCCCAAATCCCCTATAGAGGGGATTGCAGTATTTTAAATATCTGCTGGGGATATCTTGCTGCTCAAAAGCCCGTGAAAAATGTGTGGAGAGCTGTAAACATAACGAACAACGTACAGTGCTGACCACATCATCCAGACTAATCTTATTCCTCATTATTTAACTAAGCATTCTGGATGAGTTAGCATTTCTGTGCATTGAATCCGTCATCCTGGTTGGCTTAGTCATATCCACAGAATGGAAGTCAGTTGCATGCCCGAGAACTTTCTTACAAGGAGTTAGCCAAAGTCAGATGACAGTAGGACACTCAATGCCCTGCTATACGGATGCATAAAATCATGAAATGAAGGCCCTAGGCATCAATTACTGCATGTGGAGTCACTAGCTGACGACAGAAGAAAATGGTGACACCTCCAATGGGCTGGCATCCACCACCATGGTGACCAGTAGCAATAGCAGCTTGGCAACAGATGCCAACGCTGAAAATAACCATTCACTATGACACTGGGTAGTTCTTTGTGTGACAGAATCTTTCTGTCTCAAGGATTGGCCTCTTCAGCCATCAACAAAGGTTTGCCATAAAAAGGCACCTGATCTGAAATGCATTTGTTGGCTGCCTGCCCATCATCTTTCACAGTTGGATAAATGCTAGAACTGAACTAATTATGCTAGCCTCCAAGCTCAAACCTAAACTTTTCGCACACCTTGCCATGTTCAGTTAAATCCTCTCTCACTGTTCTATTGGTCCTCTCCTCTAAGATGTTGGAGCCTTTTCAATTCAGGCGGAAGACCATTCCATTTTCTATTATCTTCCCATATTCCCAAATTGATCCAATGTCCCAAGAATGCAAAGCTTCCCAGTAGCCCTGAAAAAAGTTGAAGTTCCTAATGTATTTTTCCTTAACTTGTCACTCAGAGAGCAATAGAAGCAAACTGGAATTTACTACCTTTTGAGGTCCTGTTTTTCAATTCAATTTAATCTCTGCCAAATCCCAAACATACTTCTACCTGTTTCCAACATGGATCATGTGTTTTCGTTTTGCTCGCCTTCCCTTCCCAGAAATTTCATCAACATTTTTGTGCTATGCTCCACTCTAACACAAGATCATCTGCTGTAAAAATTCAATCTTCAACAGTTAGTGCAAATGTGGGGCCCTAGATACACCTCTGGCCACATTTTCACTTTACTCATATATCATGAGGGTCTTGTACAATGCCATTTCTCTCTGACTAAATGCCTAATTTAGAAACATAAAGAATGTTAACCTGAACTCCAAATAGCATCCAAACCTCTTTCTTCATTGCATGCAAATATGAGTAATATATTTAAAAAATTGTGTTCCACTGCATATCAAGGTTGGCCTCCTTTGAGGTAAAACCACACTCTCCTGGTCTTTCACACACTTAAGACTTCTCGTAAAACCACCTAGCCTATATGCATGCCTTCAAGAAATTTTCAAATTATGATTCCCATTAAACATCATAATTCATTCTCTCCATTCCCACAGTAATAGATTACATTTTTACGCTTCAAATATCAATGAAAGTCATGATGACTTGGGGTGGGAGGAGCTTATTTGATGGCCACAGATAGTAAAGAGATGTTAGAGGGTCAATCACCATGACTTATTCTCATGCAACTTCTAATGGACTTTTCGTTTATTCTTGGGATGTGGACATCAATGACAAGGCCAGCATTTATTGTCCATCCCGAGTTACCCTGAGAATGTGAAGGTGCCTTTTCTCCTTGAATTACTGCAACCTTTGTGCTACTGAGCTCACAGTTTTAAGAAGCAAATTCCAGAATATTAACCATTGAATATTAACCATTGAAGGAATGGTGAGATGGTTCGTAGATGTGTGACTAATGATTTGCTTTGTCGGACGGACGTGGGTCGGCTGGACTGGTCAGAAAGGCACAGGTCGGCTGGGCCAGTCAGACAGGTGAGTAATAGTAATTTACTATTACTCAGTAAATCATTCAGGCTACATATTTTTTTCTTAATGCCATGACAGTATACAACCTTTTACTGCCTATGCTTCTAGGGAGTTAGCACTCCAAACACTGAGGGGAAGGAAAAAAGAGCAGGTTGAATTATTTTTCTTTATTCTTTCATGGAATGTGGGCATCACAGGCAAGACCAGCTATTGATGCTTCTTTAACAAGCCTCCCTCTGCTTGCAGACAGGTAAACATTTTACCATCAATATGATCTTCAATAAAATGATCTGAGATGGAATAATGTTGAAATTACACATCTGCCATCTCTACTCCCAACCCCATTTCAGAGGTGCAAATCCTCTACTTAATTGAAAGTTGACAGGTGGACATCTTTAGTATCCTGTGAATTAAAATTTGAGAATGGGAATTTCCCAAGTTTCAAGCAGGAATTTATGAATCAGTGTTCTGCTTCCATTCAATACAAAGGGAATGGCTGAGTATTTTGTTACTCTGGAATTCAAAATAGTAGGGATTATAATATACTCTGTAGAGAACAATAACTTTTAATAAGAGTATCAAACTTTCAGTTACTGGCTAAAAGAATGATATGTCAATATTCACGTTTTACAAACTTTTGCTGTGACAAAGAACTAAAAACACTATTGACTAAACACCGTTTTGTTTTTGTAGGCAACTTAAACTTTAACTACAGTAAAGGACATTCTGCTTTTATTTTTACCATGCATTACAATCCACAGTTATGTCTGGCTTCCACTGGGTTTGTGTATCCATGTTTCACTGTGTAGTTCACTTTGAGTGACTGCCTCCAGGCATTTTGCTCATTTTTTTGGAGAAAGCCTGCTCTAATCATTCTTCTTTCCTTGGGCCATGCAAGGATAAATCTCCCAGAATCCTTAGATGTCTGCTGGATGTGTCTCTTTGATTAGAGACCGTCTCCCTTTTACATCTGGCTACGGTGGCTCTTGAAGCAAGCAGCTTCTTCTTTCCTCTGACCTGATCTGGACTGGCTTGCTGTGTTATTCATTGATTTGTAGGAAAGCCTGAAAGGTGTTCCAAAAATGGCTTCCTCTTCAAGTTCCTGCATTCATTTCTGAAAATTTGTGGCTGATTTTGTAATAAAAAAGGATAATCCAGGTCAATGTTTATGCCTGTTGTTCAGGACTCACCCACAAGTGAAAACAGTTTCTCCATGTTCAGCCTATGAATTTTAAGATCTTTATCAATCTCCTCCTGGTTTGCTCTTTTCCAGAAAATAGAATCCCAACCTATTGAATCTCTCACAATTGTTGCACCTTCTCAATTCGGGCAACATCTACGTAAATATTTTCTGTACTTTCTCCAATGTTTCAATATTCCTTTTGTAGCAAGGAGGTCTGCACAAATGTGGTCCAACCAATGTTCTATATAAATTTAACATCACCGTTTGGGTTTATATCCTCTTCAACTCTTCAAGTTGGCAAAATTCTTTATAACCTTATCAATCTGCAGTGCTCTTTTGGCGATTTCTGTGTATACCTAAACTAAAATCATCTACTTGAAAATGCCCATGTGTGTCAATGTTATATAAAGAATCAGTGGTGCTCAGTGCCTGAGGAAAAAAGACAATGCCTGATATCATGCATATCATACTCTCAGCACATTCTTGATCATTTAATAACCAGAACTTTACTTTTGAAATATTGCCATAAATCTTATGGTGGTCATCAAAGAAATGTCGATTGACTGTAGGAACCAATTTTCACTTCAGGAAAATGTTGTAAACTTTGAAAATTCTTTGGTGTTGATATTAACTTTTATTCAGGGCTTTTTTGCATAGATGTGACCAGGATATAATAGCGATACCCCTTCACTCCCCTGTTTTCAAATCTTGTATTAAATGGCAGTACGTTGCTTTATTTTATAAAATGGACTTTGAAAATGTTTCTTAACTTCTCCATCTTTTCCTCTGCAATTGTTCAACCTGAACTCCATAATTGAATTCATTACTTGTGCTAAACTGGAGAACGTAATGTTCACTGGTGTGAGTTAAAGATATATTGTAGTATTGGCATAATCAGTAAGATGAAGCATTAAACTCATTGCTATTTGTTTCCATTTATATTATCCAGGAGTGCCAGTTTTTCCCAGCCATTACAGCTGCCTGGTCCTGCAAAAAGAAATGGAGATGCATCCTCACAGAAGTTACCACAAACTAATTCACATTGTGTCAATGGGGTCATTGGGCAAATCCATGACTTACATGTTTTACCAAAACCAGAAAAGCAACACATGGAACAAAGGGACACCACAGCTTATGATTTGCCTAGGAGTCTGGGATATGATGGTGTGGTCAAATTTGGCTCACCTGGGTTAGATAATGACGAGGAAGAGGTGTACACATTTAACACTCCCAATAGTACTCTTTGTAGGCGACTTAGTGAGATTTCGACAGACTCCTACGAAGCTCCGTCAACACCTATGTCCAGTTACAATATTCCAAGGACATTCACCTTTGACAGAAACCACAACCCGCTATCCACAGGCACTGGTGATTCAGCAGCTGCCCCTCCTCCACGACCACCAAAGCCTGCACAGATAGATCCAAAGCCAGAATGGGGCAGCCCCAAGCAATGTACTCGCAACAGCAAAGGAAAACAAGCATCGGCTGCAGCAACAATCCCCAGAAGAAACACACTCCCAGCAGTTGATAACAGACTTCACAGAGGTAATGGCAAGTGAATGTATTTAAAAATATTTTAAAGTTCTTTGAAGGAACCATGTGCTGTGGATAAAGGGGAACTGGTGGATGTACTGTTCTTAGATTTCCAGAAGGCACTTAATAAGTTGCCACATCAAAAGTTATTACATAGAATAAAAGCTCACAGTGTAGGAGGTAACATATGGATATAAATTAAAGATTGGCTAGCTAACAGAAAACAGTTGGCATAAATGGGTCATTTATGGTTGGCAGGATGTGACAAGTGGTGTGCCGAGGGGATCAGTGCTGGGACCTCAACTTTCTATAATTTATAGAAATGACTTGGATAAAGGGTCTGAAGCTATGGTTGCTAAGTTTGCTGACTACACAGAGATAGGTAGGAAAGTAAGTTGTGAATACAATGCAAGGAGGGTACACAGAAGCATAAGTAATGTGAATAGGCAAAAATCTTGCAAATGGAGTATGTTATGAGCAAAAGTGAAATTGTCCATTTTGGCAGAAAGCATAAAAAACCTTATCTAAATGGTGAGAGATGCAGAACTCTGAGGTGCATACAAAGCTGGATGTCCAAGTTTATGAATCTCAAAAGGCTAGTAAATAGATACTGCAAGTAATTAGGAAAACAAATAGAATGTTATTGTTTGTTCTGAGAGGAATTGATTTCAAAAGTAGGAATGTTATCCTTCGGTTGTACAGGGCATTGGTGAGACCACATCTGGAGAATTGTGTGCCATATTAGTCTCCTTATCTTAGGAAAAATGTAAATGCATTAGAAGCAGTTCAGAGAAGGTTTACTAGACTAATATCAGAATAAGTGGATTGTCTTATGAGGAAAGGTTGGAGAGTTAAATTTGTATCAAGAGCTTAGAAGAGTAAGAGAAAAGTTAGTCAAAGCATTTAAGATCTGAGGGGTTTTGACAGGGTGGATGTGGAGAGATGTTTCTTCTTATTGGAGAATCTAGGAGTCACTGTTTAAAAATAAAATTTAAGACTGAGATGAGGAGAAATGTTTTCGGTGAGGGTTGTGCGTCTCTCGAACTCTGTTCCTCAAAAGACAGTAGAAGCAGAGTCTTTGTTTTTAAGGCAGAGTTAGATAGATTTGTGATTAATGTGGGGGAAGGATATGAAAGGTTCTCAGATGTAGTCAGGGATGTGGGGTTGAAGTTACAATTAGATCAGTCATGATCTTATTAAATGGCCGAACAGTCTTGAGGGACTGAGTGGTGTACTCCTGCCCCTAAATCATATGTTTGCAAATACTCCAAGTAGCCAGGTAGCTCCAGGTATATAATTTCCTGACTGGTATCTCCTGAACTGAGGTTCTATATCTACACTGTTTCACAGTGACATCCTTGGAGTAGCCCACAAATCTACCACATCCCACCTTGACTTTAAAATGAATAAAAAGCAAAAAGTTTAAACACTGGAAATCAACGAAACACTCAGCTGATTAGGAACATAAGAACTAAGAGCAGAGGTATATTATCTGGCCCCTCGAGCCTGCATCTCGAGAGAAAGCAATTTAGGTAAAAATCTTTGTCATAACATTGTTTTGTGAGTGTTTCAACATTTTCTGTCTTTGACTCAACAGTGGATTATATAAGTGCTGCAGAGATTAGACTGACGTCTACAGCAACAATAGTTTTTCACATTCCACAGTTCAAAGTCCAGCTATTCAGCTACATTGGGTAGAACATAGAACATCGAACAGTACAGGCCCTTCGACCTTTGATGCTGTGCTGAGCTACGTCCGAACCCAAGATCAAGCTATCCCACTCCCTATCGTTCTGGTGTGTTCCATGTGCCGATTCAATAACTGCTTGAAAGTTCCTAAAGTGTCCGACTCCACTATCACAGCAGGCAGTGCATTCCACACCCCAACCATTCTCTGAATAAAAAATCTACCTCGGACATTCCTCCTATATCCCCCACCATGAACCTTATAGTTATGCCCCCTAGTAACAGCTACATCCACCCAAGGAAATAGTCTCTGCACGTCCACTCTATCTATCCCCCTCATCATCTTATAAACCTCTATTAAGTTGCCTCTCATCTTCCTCCGCTCTAAAGAGAAAAGTCCCAGCTCCCTCAACCTTTCCTCATAAGACCTATCCTCCAAATCAGGCAGCATCCTGGTAAATCTCCTCTGCACTCTCTCCAATGCTTCCAAATCCTTATATGAAGTGACCAGAACTGCACACAATGTTCCAAATGTGGTCTCACGAAGTTCCGGTATAGTTGCAGCATAACCTCATGACTCTTAAATGCAAACCCCCTGTCAATAAACACTAACGCACTATAAGCCTTCTTCACAGCTCTATCCACTTGAGTGGCAACCTACAGATGTGAACCCCAAGATCTCTCTGTTCCTCTACATTCCACAGAACCCTGCCGTTGACTATGTAATCCGCATTCAAGTTTGTCCTACCAAATGAATCACCTCGCACTTATCAGGGTTAAACTCCATCTCCATCAGAACAGTTTTGCATCCAGTTCTGGTCACCACAATTTAGGAAGGATGTGAAGGTCCTTCAGAGAGTGCAAAGATTTCCAGGGATGGTGGGAGGAGGGTTTAGTTACGAGGTTAGGTTGGAAAGCTTGAAGTTGTTCTCTTTGGAGGAAAGGAGATTGAGAAAGATCTGACATAGATGTACAAGATTATGAAAGGTTTACATAAGGTCGTCAAGACACTCTCCATCGGCTGATCCTATCAATGTCTCTTTGCAGTCTACAAGAGCCCCCCCACCTCATCCACTACTCCACCAATCTTGGTGTCATCAGCAAATTTACTAACCCACCCTTCAGCCCCCTCTTCCAAGTCATTGATAAAAGTCACAAATAGCAGAGGACTCAGCACTGACCCCTGTGGTACACCACTGGTAATGGCCTCCAGTCTGAAAATTTTCCATCCACCACCTCCCAATGTCTTCTATGAGACAGCCAGTTACTTATCCAATTGGCCAAATTTCCTTCTATCCCACATGTCCTTACTTTCTTCATGAGCCTACCATGGGGAATTTTATCAAACACCTTACTAAAATCTATGTGTACGACATCAACTGCTCCAACTTCGTCTACACACTTAGTTACTTCCTCAAAGAATTCAATCAAATTTGTGAGGCAATATTTACCCCTCACAGAACCGTGCTGACTATCCCGGATTTAGCTGCATCTTTCCAAATGGTCATAAATCCTATTCCTCAGGACCCTTTCCATTAACTTACTGACTACTGAAGTAAGACTAACTGGCCTATAATTATCAGGGTCATTCCTATTTTCTTTCTTGAAGCGAGGAACAACATGCGCCACTCTCCAGTCCTCTGGCACAATCCCTGTGAGAAGTCTCACAACACCAGGTTAATGTCCAACCAGTTTATTTGATAGTAAACCCACAAGCTCTCGGGGTTTGCCCTTTCGTCACCTGAAAGCTTGTGGGTTTACTATCAAATAAACTGGTTGGACTTTAACCTGGTGTTGTGTGAGTTCTTACTGTGTTTACCCCAGTCCAATGCCGGCATCTGCACATCATGACAATCCCCGTGGATAGTGAAGACCCAAAGATCAAAGCTAAAGGGTCTTCAATCTCATCCCTTGCCTCCAAAAGAATCCTAGAATGTATCCCATCTGACCCAAGGGATTTATCGACTCTCAGGTTTTTCAAAATTGCTAATACGTCTTCCCTCAGAACATCTATCTCCTCCATCCTATCAGCCTGTATCACATTCTCAAAAACATGGTAGACAGCAGTGTGATGATGATATGACACAAACAGTAATATAGTGGCTGTTATCACATTCCAGTGCACTGGAGCATGTGCACAGAAATACAGAATGCAAAGATTCTGGTTTAAGACTAAATCACTAAGTTCCTGACCTCTGCTTTACATCTTTGGGAAATTACCATGTAAGGTCAGTGCCCTCCTGAGGTATATATCTCTGTCAAGTCACTAGTATCACTGTGGGTGATCAGTTAAGAGTGGCATTGATTGTAACTTGCAAGCAGGTTATTGCATTGCCTTCTTAGTCCCAGCAGGAACGTAGTCTGGAAAAACCTGCAAGGAAGAAAAACGGAGCAACAAAGAAAATGGACTGCCATTTACACTGTACTGATACCAGTGCCAAACCAATTTGAAAGTCAGCACTAGAGAGACCAGTATTATACAATAACACTGGAAATGTCCTGACTGGAGTTATCTCTCACTTCTGCAACTACAACAGGCAATCAGCAGAAACCCTAGACAGACTGTTTTATCAAGCTCCCTGCAGACGTTTGATTCAATTGCAGATCAGCAGGACTCCTGAGGAAAGTCCCGATGTGTGGGTCTATAATAATCCGTCATTTTTCCTTTGTGTCGGGATTTATTTGTTACTCATTTAGCAAGCAAAAATGGAGCTGTACAAATGCCTTACTATTTAATTACATACTTAATATTATAAACTTATTATTTGTGATTTAATATCAAAAATCATGTTTCAAGTTTAAATGTATGTTTTACAATGTGGTAGTCATCTGGATCTCACCTGTCTGCAGAAAATATCAGAAATTTAGGTTTGCACTGCTCAGCATTTTGCTACCTATGGTTGGACTTGACTTTCCAGTGTGCACTTGATTTTTCCAATTTGTGCTGTTGGTGATTGTGGGTTCTTGCCAGGACATCAAAACATTCAACCTTAGATGTATCCTTATAAAGAAAAGCTGAATTATCGTGTTCAAAGGAATAATAACACAATCTTATTTCCCTGGTAATTTAGTCATGTGTAAACTCTCTTCCAACCAGCTTCTTCGTGTGAAACGTATGATTATCCGTGTCATGCTGCAAAAAATGAAGGCCACTCCGTGGAATCTGTTAATGATGGATTCAGCTCTTACTTGGTAAGACACGTAAAGAAATCGTATTTTTACAACTGAATGGCTCATTATATTAATAATAATATGCTGGTATCTGTATCTTTGACAAATTTTGTATTACCTTGCTACGATCCCCACAGTGACTGATAATGTTTTAAAAGAAACTTAAACTTCCAATTAATAACGGAAAAGGATGACGCAATAAGCGTTCATGTTTTAAGGTGTTTACTGTAACAAATTACTATCAACTGAACACTATCTTGGTACGCAACTTATACCTTAAACTAGAGAATAGTATGTTCATCTGATAAACTTCTGTCACATTGCACTCTCCATGGAATTACCGTCCTTATCGCAAACAATCCACAGTTACTCCTAGCTTTCAATAGATTCACGTTTCCCCCATTTCGTTGAGTAGCAACTTCAAGTGACTGCCTCCAGGTATCTCACTTAATTTTCAGAGAGTTTCTTAAATCGATGATTCTTTCCCTCTGGTCATACCAGGGCAAATCTGGAATATTCTGATGGCTCTTTGATTAGAGACTGTATCCTGCCTGCTGTTGGCTGTGGGTAGGTGATAAAACTGAGCAGATTCTTATCCCTACTGACCAAGTAAAACTGCTGTCTGTGATATTCATTTACGTGCAGAGATATCTGTAACCTGATCTCAAAAATGATGACTTCTGCTGATTATCTATTTTTGACCTCAATGGTCTGTCTTCTTAGAAGTTAATGAAGTTGCAGCACAGCCATTTATAACCTGATCATTTTAATACTTTTCTTGATTCTTGACTCAAGAGGAAGATGGAAAGAGCTACATTAGGTGGTTAAAGGATTCAAGGGTTATAGAATAGGGCAAGATATGGAGTTGAGGTAGAAAGTCAGCCGTGATAGTTGTGAATGAAAGAGCAGATTGGAAGCCCTAGTCCAGCCCCAATTTCATTGTGTTAGGAAATGACCCTCAAGAGCAGCAAACAATAAGTAAAATACCGGAACTCTTTAACTATTACTGGATTCTGAAATTCGTATTAGTTATTAACATCAATGTTCAACACCACGGCCAAGAAATTATTTTCATTTATCTAGCACCATTAACAGAGAAAAATGTTTCTTGCCATTTCACGAGGATGCAAATAAGCACCAAGATAAGATCAGATGGGGTAATCAAAGGCTTTATCAAAGAAATAATTTTAAGGAGAGACAGAACAAGGAGAGAGAATTGGAGAGGCACCAAAGATTAACAGAGTTGATGAGTGTGTGGATTCTCGGTGTTTGAAAGCAGAGCAAGAAATGTTGGAGGGAGGAGTGTGAGTAATACTCAAGACATTGGAGTCAGACGTATGCTTGAGGTGGGGGAGGAGGTTGTAAGACTGGAGAAGATGAAAAAGATAGATATATGCCGAAAACCTCCAACCTCATCCACAGCTGAGATTCTCCAGTGCTGCAGCATGAATGGAATTTTGGCTGGACAGCAAATTCCCTGTTCTCACTTGCAGTGGGCCAACCTCGGATGAGATCAGAGAATCGCACCTGTAGAGGTGCAAGACTATACAGGAATCTAAGCACAAGGATTAGTTTAAATTTGAGGTACTGAAAATCTAGTAATCAATTGATGTCAACCAGGATAGGAATAATGGACATAAGGGACTTGGTGTGTTTTGGATATGGGTGGCACAGGTTTGGATGAGCTTATGGTGAGCCAGCATTCTTCCTAAAATATGCTGCCCAGCACTGGACACCATAGTGCAGCTGAGGCCAAACTAACTGCTTAACATAATATCTTTGCTTTTTCTCTGCTTCTATTTATAAAGCTGACGGTCTCTTGTGCTTTTTAAATAGCCTTCTCAAATTGTCTTGCCACCTTCAAAGATTCGTGTACACGAACCACTAGCTCCACTCTTCTTACATTATGTATTGTTTTTGAAGTAGTCAGCTTTTTGGGTGTTAACATGTATGAATCATATTTAAATATTTTGAGCATAGTAGGAACATCAGAAAGTTTACTTATCTATTGCCACTTTGCACTTACAATTTATCGACCTGTCAATTTTGTGATATCTCTTTTAAACCAAGACAGTTTTGATGTTGTAAGAAATTAAAGGTTGATTATTTTCATCCATCGTTTTCCAAAGGGAGAAGTCTAAACATCAAAGATATAAAGGGCACGTTCAAACTTTTTTAGTTCTGGTCTGAGGAAATATTGAAAGTAAATTATGTTTTCACAGAGAACAAAATGCAGAACATCTCATTCAGAAAGCGTGGAATCCGAAGACAATTATGTGCCAATGAACCCAGGTTCTTTGTCTTCATTTGTTAAGACCACTGTGGAGAGCAGTCAGGATGCCTACATGCCCATGAGTCCTGGTCCGCACCACTTTGACTTCCCTGGATTCTCCTCTGCTACATTCCCCACCCGGAAAGGAAGCACAGCCTCTCTCTGCCACAAACCCAACTTTCCTGGAGATTTGCTGCCACCTCCAGTGAACCGTAATCTCAAACCAGACAGAAAAT
Organism: Carcharhinus amblyrhynchos; assembly: GCF_965287045.1. Lineage (NCBI taxonomy): Eukaryota > Metazoa > Chordata > Chondrichthyes > Carcharhiniformes > Carcharhinidae > Carcharhinus > Carcharhinus amblyrhynchos. The sequence continues at coordinate 57,911,987 of NC_137333.1, forward strand.
GTGAGTTTTGTCAGTTTCACTTACGTTTATCTGGAAAGTATACGGCTTTTGCAAAAGATGTACAAATGCATTATTTCAACACGTGCTGCTATAGTTACATTAAAAACTGTTAGAAATATGTGGCACGTCTGGCAGTGTCTGTGGAGAAAGGAACGGAGTAAACATTTCAGGTATTGGCCTTCTGTCAGAACACATGATGAAAGGCTAGATTATTTATTTAGAGAATGCAAATCCCCAAAGCTAAGCTATTAGCCATCTCACTTACTGAGGTTAAGATAATCTGTCACTCAGTCTGTATGTAGACAGGACGTTCATTGGTAATGTGCAACATTCTTGTGACTTTCTGCATCTGCATAAGGTATTTGTGTACTGAGGCCCCAGAGGCAGAGGTTGGCTGCTTAGTGGCCCTGGCCTGCCCTGAACCCATGTGGCAAGGACCACTCTCACTGAGGCAGCTCAAAGCCTGCCATTCAATAGATGGGGTTTGTCACAGTTAACTTGTGAGTGACTTCCTATATTTCCCATTCCTCGATCCAAAGGGTGCCTGCCATTAGATCTTGCTCAGGAAGGATGCCAAGATGGTTGGTGGGCAGTGGTTAGATAAGAGGCCTGGACCTGAAATATTAACTCGGTTTCTCTCTCCACAGATGCTGCCAGAACTGCTGAGTATTTCACATTTTCAGCATCTGCAGTGCTTTGCTTTTGGATTTGTGCTGGTATCAGGTTCAAAACAAATCATAACCTATTATTCTAACTTGTACAGTTAGTGATCTGGATGCAATACAGATTTGTTGCAAGTGACAGAAGATTACTTTAAAAAAAAATGCTCATCAGGAAATGGCTGTCACTGGCAATGTTCCAATTTACTGCTCACATTTTGTTGCCTGAAACAGTGATGACATTGTTAAACAGCTTCATTATGGTGATGCTGATGTAGCCGCAATAGTGTCATAATGTTAAATCATCAATTGTAGGACTATGACTCGGCATGATATTCCCACAGCACACCAAGTCCTCACTTAAAGTTGCAGCTGCGTTCCGGAAATTCATGACTTTTAAATGGCTTTATGTGAATCACATTTTCCCATTAAAACCAATGTAAAGTTGTAGTTGGATTTATGGGACCTTCCTCATCAGGCAAAGGAAAGCATCAAACCATTATACCCTGTAAGTTGAAATACTTTACATGGCTAAATGAAATAACTATTCAAATAAATTAGAAATATGGTAACTACATACTTACAATACCTCCCTCTCACCACTGACCCTGCTTCCTGAACATGCTGTTCACCACACATCCCACTCTCTGATCGCCCTGGCTGCTATTGTCCCATCCTCTTGATGACCATCCAAATTTTGGCATCTTCCATTTCCTGATTCTCTGACTTGTGGCCTCTCCTGCTCCCTGACTCCCCCTCTCATCAATCCTTGCTCTTGCCACACCTTCCAATCCCTGATTCCTCTACCCACCACTTCACCCCTGAACCTGTGCTCCCATTCAAGATCCAGGTTCAATTTGAAGTCACAATTCTGGGTTTATGAAAGTGCGAGTTCTGATGGTGCAGAAGTGCCCGCTTGAGTTGTAATACCATGTTTATTTTAAAAACGTGGCTTCTCTCTTCTGAATCCTTGCTGCAGGTGAGGGGTCAGAGATGAGTGGCAAAAGTAACAGCAGCTTCAAGGGTCATTTAAAAACTGCAAATCATTTAAGAACCGTGACTGTGGTATGGGTGCCACCATACTGGTAAAAGTAGTCTTGAAGCTATCCCAGAAAACTATCCAAGAGAAACATCAGGCTCCTTACATGTAAACTGAGGTGACCTAACACTATTTTTAGGGTCTTTCCAGAAAAAAGTTTTGATTGAGCATAAAAAGAGGATGGGATCTGCTCCAGCCAATTCATCAATTCTGATCAGTGGTGCCTCATCAGAAATTGCCACTAAAAAAAAATTTTTGGTCATTTTTAAATTGCAAATTATCCTGTGAAGCCAAGAAGATGGGGGTATTTCCCCAACTGCACAATCCCCACATGATTTGAACATCCAACATCCTCACCTTGCCACTCTAATCTCCACTTGGGAACTTACTACTTGGCCACTGTAGCTTCTCCAGCTACCTGGGGGTGGGTGCATAGCAATCACTGGCAGCTCGTGCAGGAAATAGAAATCAGGCATTAACTTTGGGTAAACCTTGGGTCTCTCAGCCCTCAGTCAGTTCACCACCAATTATAGCCCAGATAATGGACCCAAGATTGTAATAATTTCTACGATATTTTCTGCAGGACATTTCGTTTCAAAAGAAAGTTTTGCCAGTTTGAAACTTTGATGAAGTACGTTATACTCAGCAGTTGTATAATTGTGGTTTATATTTCAGCCAAAGCAGGACCTGTGGAAACAAGAAACCACACATTCATTGATGAGCTTCCCTTCAAGTCCCCCATTACCAGATCCTGGTCCAGACCCGTGTAAGTGTCTTCTTTAAAAAAAATCCATCAGCAATAACTTACAAAACAAACTCATAGGAAGTGAAATTGGCTTTGTTTAGCTGCACAAAATGGGCTTGTAGTGAAAACAGTAGATGTGGAGCCATTTTGAAAAAAAAATTATGAGAAACTGGCTCACCTTTTTTTAAAAAAACAGCCATGGATAGAAAATTAAAACTATCCAATCACTTTAGGTTAAGGCAGGGCCAGAAAGGAGCAGGGCATATGGGGGGTGTGGGGGGGAGAGATGCACTGGGATCAGTGGGAGAGGGAGGAAGGAGGGCGATCGAAAGTGGTCATCGGAGGTGGGGGGGGGTGTTGAGGCTGGTCATTAGGAGAGGGGCAGATCGAGTTAGCCTGGGAAGGCTCTGATAGGCCAGAGATCGCCGGGCTGTCGGGAAGCCAGCAATCAGGAGGGGGAGGTCAGCAATCCAGGTGGGGGTTTGGAATAAACAGGAGACGGGCGATGGGGTGGCCACTGCTGATCAGATCAGCACATGCGCAGTGGGCAACTGAGCACTTGGCTGCCAGTTTCTTGGGCAGAAAGAGCCCCCCTCCCCCTCCCCCCGCTGCCCGACACACACACACACACACACACACACACACACACACACACACACACACACACACACACACACACACACACACACACAAATATCACTTTCCAGCATGAATCTCTCTCAGGCATTCTGTGATGGAGGTTCATTCAGGTAAGTAAGCCCAGAAAATGAATGGGAAATTCCTCCATTTTCCCACAATTGGGCACTTCATTTTTTGGGGAGAATCCTGGCCACAATGTTTATATCAGAGCAGAGTTGAAAAAACTCGATCAGAATTAAAAATAAGCAAAATAGCACCCATAAAGGTGCTCAGAGAAGTCATTGCTCTAATTGACTCTTTGAACAATCAATAAGTAGCCCTGGAGAAACATGAGGAGCTAAAAACAAAGATGTTGAACACTGCTTCAGCAAGCACAGCATTAGAGATATCAGTAGCAACAAAATAATGCACTAAAGCAGAGCATGAGTTGGCAAGACGTGAAAAGGGAAATAAACAGCTGAAAGAACAGCTGGTTGTTCTTTAAGAACAAATGCAGAAGGAGTTTGCAACTTTCAGCAGCATAAAAAAACGAAGACTGTCGTGAACAGTGGAAGAAACCTGAGGAGACTCTGAATTATAAGAAACCTCAAGACAAAGCAATTGAGCTTCACAAGGAAAAGGAAACCCTGTTGAAGGATCTCTGCACTTAACAAGGATCCCTCAGGTCAAAGTTTGTTTCTCTGAAAAATTACAAAGAGAAGCAAAATGAATTTAATTTTACTTTGAAAAACCAGTTGGCAGAGAAGACTCAGCAATGTGGTGCATTCCAGGAGAAGCCAAGAGGTACAAGATACGGACTGAAGGGCATGGAGGCACAATGGTGGACAGTACAGTGGCACAGTGGTCAGCACAGATGCCTCACAGTGCCAGGGACCCAGATTTGATTCCTAGCTTGGGTGACCATCTGTGTGGAGTTTGCATGTTCTCCCCATGTCTGCATGGGTTTCCTCCAAGTGCTCTGGTTTCCTCCCACACTCCAAAGACGTGCAGGTCAGGTGACTTGGCCATGCAAAAAATATCCCTTAATGTCAGAGGGACTAGCTAGGATATATGTATGGGGAATGGGGATAGGGCCTGGGTGGGAATGTGGTCAGTGCAAACTCATTGGGCCGAATGGCCTCCTTCTGCATTGTAGGATTCTATGATCAATGATTCTACGATCTAAACCAGTTGAATTGAAAAGAGACCCATTGAAAGGAAAAGCCAAGCTACAAGTGGATAATGCAGCAAAATTACAGAACAGAAACAAGTTAAGACTTTGCCAGAAACACCTGGCCAACAGTCAAATCAAAATGAAGGACAGGGCCAGGTTCTTCTGCAGACTGAGAAAGAAAAGATAGAAATAAGATTGGAATCTGCAAATTCTATGTTGAAGCTCAAGGAAGTTAGAATAAAATGCACAGAATGCCTCATTTTCTGAGAACTTTTGAGCTGTTGAAAGTGTGAAACAAGTGGAAACGAATGGTCAATTTTTGAAACATTGGTGTCTGGAAAAAAGCATAGCAAATCCCATGGAAAAAGAAAATCCGAGTCCATTCTAGGAATGAATGGAGTGGAGCACACATTCCCATTGGAAGACACAGGACAAATCCAGGGAGCAGAATTTTCCTGTCCCACCTGCTGCCTTGGGCTGGATTTTCCTGTCTTGGGTTGAGCGTGGCTGGAAAATCCCATTCATGGGGCCCTATTTTACCATTTTGATTCTAAATACTGGGCAGACTTGAAACTGGGAGTGTTTCAGATCTGACTTTTAGACCCATTCTCAGATGCCCCCAAATGCACTTTGTCTGCAAGAATATCAGTGATTCTGAATCGTGTTGCAGAAACCTGTGGATGGGGCTTAACACACCCGAAACCCTGCGGCTCCTATCAACACCTCCAACTGTGCATGTGCAGGAAAAAAAGGACAGAATGCTGCACCCCCGCCACATTCTTCCTGGGCCGGCTAATGCCTCCCCCTAGCCCACCTCCATAACATTATTGAACCACTTAACCTCCATCACCCAGACTAATCATGGGCCCCTTCCCACCCCTCCCTCCACTGATCTCTGACAGTGTGACAGCAGATCTCCCTCCTTCCCCTCCACTGATCTCTGGCAGTGTGGCAGGAGATCTCCCTCCTTCCCCTCCACTGATCTCTGGCAGTGTGGCAGGAGATCTCCCTCCTTCCCCTCCACTGATCTCTGGCAGTGTGACAGCAGATCTCCCTCCTTCCCCTCCACTGACGTGTGGCAGCAGACCCCACCCTTTCGCTCCACTGATCTCTGGCAGAGTGGCAGTGGACCCTCCTTCTAACCCCCAGCAATCTCAGGCAGCGTGGCAGCAGACCCACCTCCGCTGCCCCCTCCCCTTTCACCCCACCGATCTCAAACAGAGCGCCATTGGACGCTAGGCACCTACCTCCAAATCGGATTTCTACAGAGCATGTCTGTTTCATGCCGTTTCTGGATGGGCGAACGTGGTGGTAAAGGGGGAAGTGCCAGTGAAGTTGGACGTGCTGCCCATTAAGTCAATTTAAATGCATGAAAATGCATTTAAATAGCTGTTGCGCATGGTCCCAATTGCGGCCATTTTTGGGCCTTGGTGAAACAGAAACCAGCACTGAGGCGGACGCGGATCGCGCTACTTTCACGATGCCCAACTTTACCAAGTTTTCGCGCCCAAAAACGGGTGCAACACAATAATAAAATCGGGCCTATATTGTCTGAACTAAGCAGACGGATTGTTGAAAAAGAGAAATACAATTTGAAGGAGAGCAAAAAGCAAATCAAATGGAGATAACCAAGTACCAGAAACGGAGTACAGTAGTTTCAACACCAATCTGACAAAGTCAACCGAAAACAATTGAAACTACCATTTCTCCAAATGTGACAGAAAACTAGTAGAATTTTCACACCTTCAGACTATCTGAATTTATAAAATCAGAAACTTGGGAGGAAGAAGGATAGGAGGTAAAAATTATATTGTAAAAATATTTGAGTATGAATGTGGGGGTAGGGTGTTTGGCAAGGTAAGGGTAAATGTGGGACTGGAGAACAGAACCACCCCATAATGATGTGGAGAGTGAAATGATAGTAGACTGTTTGTGGAGCAGAATCTGGAAGGACCTGGCATGGAGGTAGCAGCCAGAGATAGCAAGCATGCATGGCAGTACCTTGGATAGTTATGGCTGCCAGTAAATGGTTTATGTTCAACTGGTACAAGCCTTCAGACCTCTTTGAAACACCAGACCATATCTACAACACACTGCAATTTTTATCTTCCACTGACTTGGAATTGCAAAATTTTGAACCAAATAATAATGACGCAGGGACTAGGAAATTAAGGGCCAGATTCTCCAATCTCACCCACAGCTGGGATTCTCCGGTTCCACTGCTGTGAATGGAGATTTGGCTGAGTGCCAAATTCTTTGTTATCTGAAAAGAGTTTGAACTATCATTTCATGAACTCAGTGGAAGGAAAGATTATGATGAAAAATATCAGCTGTCAATTTTAATATACGTTGGGTGCAAAGCTGTAGCTTTTTGTGCAAGCTTCATTCACTGACCTTTTCCTGCCTCACTGAGGTATGTCTCTCCTGTCCTGTATGTTTGTGTGGATACAATCAAAAATGTGTGGGAAATTTGCTGGGGACACAGGCTGCAACCTTGTGTTCAAGACCAGATCAGAAACCCAAGGTATATTGTGAAGCTGATCTAGACCCTAACTTTTTCTTAGTGTGAGAATAAGGTATTTACTCCAGGTATAATTCTATTCACACACTAGGAAGCTTTTTTCAAAACAAACTTTATTTTTAACAATACAGGTTAACAAATCAATTAGTTTAACTTTTTACCAACTAAGATACTTAAACATGACAAGATATAATTCTTAACTGCTAACCTAACTCTTCTAGTTTCAATTTAACAAATATTCCTCTTAAAGACTTAAGCCTCTCTTGGTTATTAATTGATTTTTAAGAGGATTTTATGTGTTTTTACTTGTTAATGGCCTTAGAGCCTTTGAACATTTCTAGACAGAGAGTGAGAGAGAGAGAGACAAAGAGACACCTGACTTCTGATACTCAAACAGCAGCCTCCAGATCAAGAGAGAGACTCGTCTCTTGTTTCAGTTAGGACCATGTAGAAACTGCTTGTTTTTCTCTGCAAGCTTAGCCCCTCATATTAGCACGTGACTCTGTCTCAACCTAATCAAAACCCAAACTGAAATTCCGGGGAAAAAACAAAAATGAACAAAACAGAATCGACTCGGATTAAAATAAATACCCCATTAGCTATGATCAATCATTAGCCTGCATTCTCAGCATGTGAGCTGCCTGGTGAAGACAAATCGGCACCACGTAAACAGAGCTGAATTCTAAACATATCCCTCACAAGAAACATGATAAAAATACATTTCATAAAGGCACAATATTGTCACATTTGATGTTATGACAGATGTGTTTTTTGTTTATTTGAAACCTATTCCTGCTACCTAATGTCCCAGTAATAAGGTAATTATTTGATTTGTGTTTTGTTCTTGAAAGAAAATTGCTTTTTATTCCTTCTAGAGCTGCTGTAAACCCCATTTCTTCACAAAATTCCCGGCCCTTATCAACACAGAGTGTCACCAGCACTGACTCAGGAGACAGTGAAGAAAACTATGTTGCAATGGTAAGTAGATGAAAACAATGGTACAGCTGGCTTTACTGAAGGAAAAAAGGGAGCAGGATGTAGTCTGCCTAATACTAATTATACAAACATACAAAATGATAGGCAGACAACAAATGTTGACCTAACTAGCAACATATGCCATAAAATGAATTTTAAAAAAGATCTGCTGGCTCAATCAGCCTGCCCGACACAGTGGTAATGCCTTGTGCATCCGCTGGGGTGTATAAATATTTTGTTTTAAAAATACAAGTAGTTCCAATGATGTACAAAGAACAAAGAAAATTCCATCACAGAAACAGGCCCTTCGGCCTTCCAAACCTGCACCGACCATGCTGCCCAACTTAACTAAAACCCCCTACTCTTCCAGGGACAATATCCATCTATTCCCATCCTATTCATGTATTTGTCAAGACGGCCCTTAAAAGTCACTATTGTATCCACTTCCACTACTTCCCCCAGCAATGAGTTCCAGGCACTCACTACTCTGTGTAAAACAAAACTGCCTTGTACATCTCCTTTAAACCTTGCCCCTCGCACCTTAAACCTTAGCCCCCTAGTAATTGACTCTTCCATCTTTGAAAAAAGCTTCTGACTATCCACTCTGTCCATGGTTCTCATAATCTTGCAGACTTCTATCAGGTCACCCCTCAACCTCCGTCGTTCCAGTGAGAACAAACCAAATTTCTCCAACCTTTCCTCATACTAATGCCCTCCATACCAGGCAACATCCTGGTAAATCTTTTCTGTACCCTCTCCAAAGCCTCCACATCCTTCTAGTAGTGTGGCGATCAGAATTGAACAGCATATTCCAAGTGTGGCCTAACTAAGATACTTAGTATTTTAGAGCTAATTATTTTAATTTGATGGTGAAATATTATTAATTTATTTTCACACTTAGAATTCTCAACATATGAAAATTATCATCCATAAAGGGAAGGAATGGGGCAATGTCTTCAGCGCCTGTCATTCAAGAACTGAGGCATAGGCCGTGACTCTCCCAAAAAAGTTCTAAGTGTAAAATTTGTGGGAAAACCAGCACCACGAGATACGGTGCATACAGTGAGAAACATACGCGAATCTCACAAATCGGCAGACACATGATTTTCCCGGCGAGGATCGCCCCCATCGTGCAGAATTTTCCCATCCCACCCATCATGGTAATTGTAGCAGGCGGGATAAACAAGACCATGCAAAGGTCTGTTGACCTCAGGCGGATTTTCCCATTTTGGGGCGGACATGGCCAGAAAATCCCACCTATACTCTGCATTTGATGCACACTGTGAATGCCTTTGTAATTGGGCAATGCCTGACACATTGGGAATGTGCGCTAACTAATGGCCTCAACTTTCAGTTAAGAACCTCCCAATAATAGAGGACTCTGTGCCCAAACCTGTGACAAGCCATCTTCCAATTATTCTATCCAGTGTCTAATGTCATTGTTTCTGGTATATCTGTTGTACCTTAAAGTGGTGGAGTGTGAACTTACCATCAAAATTCTTCATTTGCTCTAACTGGTATGATGAGCAAGATCCAGACACACAGCATCCATTTCAAATGTATACTCCAAACGTCGCTGGATTCCGGGGAAGTGCCAGATGATTGGAAAACGGCTAATGTTACGCCGTTGTTTAAGAAGGGTGCCAGGCAAAAGGCGGGGAATTATAGGCCGGTTAGTTTAACGTCTGTGGTAGGTAAAATGTTAGAATCTGTCATTAAGGAGGAAATTGCGAGGCATCTTGAAGGGAATTGCTTGATAGAGCAGACGCAGCACGGTTTCATTAAAGGGAAGTCATGTCTGACAAATTTACTGGAGTTCTATGAGGATGTGTCTAGGGCGGTGGATAGAGGAGAGCCGGTGGATGTGGTCTTTCTAGATTTTCAGAAGGCGTTTGACAAAGTACCTCACAAGAGGTTATTGCAGAAGGTCGAGGGACATGGAGTTGGAGGTAGGGTGTTAGCGTGGATAGAGGATTGGTTGTCAAATAGGAGGCAGAGAGTTGGGGTCAATGATTGCTATTCGGATTGGCAGATGGTGACTAGTGGAGTGCCCCAGGGGTCGGTGCTGGGGCCTCAGCTTTTTACCATTTATATAGATGATCTGGAGGAGGGAACCGAGTGTAGGGTGTCGAAATTTGCGGATGACACCAAGATTGGTGGAACGGCAAATTGTGCGGAGGGTGTGGAGAGTCTGCAGAAGGATCTAGATAGGCTGGGCGAATGGGCCAGGAAATGGCAAATGGAATTTAATGTTGGCAAGTGTGAGGTGGTCCACTTTGGTAGGAAGAATGGTAGGAAGGGCTATTACTTACGGGGCGTAAAACTGCAGCAGGCGACGGTACAGAGGGACCTCGGGGTCCTTGTGCATGAGTCGCAAAAACCCAGCTTGCAGGTGCAGCAGGTGGTCAGGAAGGCGAATGGGATGCTGGCCTTCATAGCGAGGGGGATTGAATATAAAAGTAGGGAGGTGTTGCTGCAGCTGTATAGGGCATTGGTGAGGCCGCAGCTGGAGTACTGTGTGCAGTTTTGGGCGCCGCACCTGCGCAAAGATATTTTGGCCTTGGAGGGAGTGCAGAGGAGGTTTACTAGGCTGATACCGGAGTTGAGGGGGTTGAGCTATGAGGAGAGGCTGAATAAACTGGGCTTGTACTCGTTAGAGTTTAGAAGAATGAGGGGAGATCTCATTGAGACGTATAAGATGATGAATGGGATGGATAGGATAGAGGTGGAAAGACTCTTCCCGCTCAAAAAAGACAGTAGGACTAGGGGGCACAGCCTCGAGATAAAAGGGGGGCGGTTTAGAACGGAGTTGAGGAGGAACTTCTTCACTCAAAGGGTGGTGAATCTCTGGAATTCTCTGCCCGTTGAAGTGGTGGAGGCTGCCTCGCTAAATATTTTTAAGACGCGGGTTGATGGGTTTTTGATAGGAGAGGGGATTAAGGGTTATGGTGAGAGGGCGGGAAAGTGGAACTGAGCAGCGACAGATCAGCCATGATCTTATTGAATGGCGGGGCAGGCTCGAAGGGCTGGATGGTCTACTCCTGCTCCTATTTCTTATGTTCTTATATTATGTTCAATGAGAGACTTGCCAAAAATCTCTTAATCAACTCTAAAAGCAAAGAAAGACCTGCAGTTATACAGTGTTCTTCATGACCTCAGAACATTCCAAAGGGCTTAACAGCTGATAAAGTTTATAAAAGTGTTAATTTGTTAGTCACAAGTAGGCTTATCACTGCAATGAAATGACTGTGAAATTCCCCTAGTCACTATACTCCAGTGCCTGTACAGGTTCACTGAAGGAGAATTTAGCATGACCAATGCACCTAACCGGCATGTCTTTTGGACTGTGAGACACGGGCAGAACATGCAAATTCTGTACAGACAGTGATCCAAGCAGTGCTAACCATTGTGCCAGCTTTTGAAGGATAGCCACTGTTGTAAAATGGGGAATGGCCCACTTCTTAATGAAACATGTTATTTCAATCAGCCTCCAAAGCCTACTATTCATACAAAGCTTTGTATGCCACATCTTTTTTTCAGGCACCATATTATAGGACTATAAAGGTCCTTTCATTGCTCCTGGCATCTGACATTCTGTCCAAAACTATTTAAAGCAGCTAAAATAACAGTAGTGCATGGGCCATTTGTTTAATCACTTCAGAAACAGCACTCTAGATAGGACTACACCTAAGACCCTGTACTGTGGTAAATTGTTTAATTGTAGAGCAGGTAACTATACAGTAGTTTATTGGAGAGATATGAATTTCTGATTATTCTTGTTAACTCTGAAATCAGTTAGTTTGCCCCCATAGTATGAAGTAAGTATTTATTATGTTTAATTTACCCAAAACAGCAGAATCCAATATCTACCTCTCCAATGAATCCTGTGACTGGCAGCCCTGTCACCAGGAAGACTGGGAGCGTTGATTATTTGTCTTTGGATTTCCAGCCGAGTTCTCCTGGTCCTCATCGAAAGGTAAAACTGTTTGTCTATTTCTGATCATCTAGTTTTGTTTTGGTATAGTGAATATAATAAATGTTTTCTGGATTTAAGTACATTGGGTGTAAAGTATTAAATTTGCCTCATGTTTTTCCTATTCCCCTGGTCAGTCTTTCTTTTGTGCAATTTCAGTGATCTAAAATGGCTTAGATCATAAATCTTACTGAAAGTTCAATCTCCCTACTTGGGTACAAAAACTGATGTGGTGGCCACAATAAAATAACAAACTTATTCTAAACGTCTACAGTAGAGCCAATTCAAATTCATTCAATTTTATATTCTTTTCACATTCAGCCTTCCACATCCTCGGTCACATCAGATGAAAAAGTAGACTATGTACAAGTGGACAAGGAAAGGACCCAGGCTCTCCAGAACACCATGCAAGAGTGGACAGATGTGAGACAATCCACTGAGCCTTTGAAGACTCTGAAATAGTGATATAAATGTCAAACAGTAGAAAACCAACTATTGACAGTTCTGTAAAAACAAAATCTGGAATTTCTGTTACACAATAACATGTCAGAACAAGGGATGGTGTTTCTTGAATTGCCTCAAATTTTATAGGTAGCTCTTCATCATCTTTAGATAAAAGCAATCACAGAAAGCAATTTTTCAAAGATTCACTCTCAAAAATGCTCACAAGTATTATCTAAGGCAAAAGCAAAATACTGTGGATGCTAGAATCTGAAACAAAAACAGAAAACACTAGAAAATCTCAGCCGGTCTGACAACATCTGTGGAGGGAGAATAGAGTCAATGGTTCGAGTCAAATTGTTGGCCCTATTCTCTCTCCACAGATGCTGTCAGACCTGTTGAGATTTTCCAACATTTTTGTTTTTATTATCTAAAGGAGATGTCATAGTGCTTAAACATTACCACATCTCAATATCTGTCCGCTTAAAAAAAAGCTATGGTAAGAGTGAAGAATAAAGTTGTCAGCTACCTGATTAATTCCGTAAACACAAGGTTTTGTCAAAAACCAGCTATTTCCATACTATTAATTCAGTTTCTGAACCTATCACCAGCTACAAGTAAATATCCATTTTCTGAAGAATGCCCTGAAACTTGTAATACATTTTAAACATAGCAGCAGAATATTGTAAAATATGTGCATTTAACCAGAACTGAAGTGTCATTGATTTATTTCAACATTGATAATTACTGAAATAAACCATATGGGCTCAATTGTTTAAATTGCCACCCAAACCTAAAACTGATGTTGCAGATCAGCTGTCTGGCTTAGCAAATGCCCAATTATCACCTCTATTGATTTTCAACTGATACATCCAGTGGCAAGTTGAAAGCCTATCCCTATCAACTGAGGGAGTTGTGCCCTATTGAGTCTGAGAAAGTCGGTCACAAATGAAGATTACTGCTCCTTCCATTTACAATGCCAGAAATCCTATATTTCCTGGAAAACGGAGTGGACTTAGCAGCCACAAAATCACAACTTCACAACAGACTTTTATATTCATTACAAAAACCTAGACAGTAAATGACACTAGTCTTGAACACTGAAACATGTATGTTTGTTCACCATATTGAATGGAAGATACAAGAATCCATGTGAAAGGTTTTCATGCTAATAAAAAGATGTCCTTAGAATTAATGTAAAATGACAGACACATTTACAGTTATTTTACGATCTCACCCACCTGAGGCTCATAAGATTCTGCCAGAGGCCAACAGAGAATGCCATTCTGCGCCTGATTCTGGGGCAGGTGAGCTGGTAAAATTCCAGCCATTGTTTATGCCTGGTGAACTTATTTTCATGCAAGTGCTGTCACCAAAGGCAAAGTAACTGCAGTGTTGCAATGTCGTTTGTTAAGTTATAACCATATATATTGTTACCAGTGCCATAAAAAGTAACAAAGATACTTTAAGATTGAAAGCAAACGAGAGAGATAGGAATAGTATAGGGTTATGCTGATAAAGTTAGATAAGGAAAAATGGGAGGAGGTTTGAGTGCAGCATGAACATTGCTATGGGGAATAGGGGTTGTGAAGCCAATGCCCTGCTTCTTGGCTGTACATTTTATGTAAAACACTTTTCACAAAAAACATCCACTTAAAATCAATTAACTGTGTAATTCAGGTGTGATCCCCTTCTGTCAAACCTTGTGATCATTTTGGTTAAGATCACAAATGACATCACCACAATTTTTGTGAATTGTTTTATTCCAATACATTTTGTACTGGGGAGACAAACTGAAAATAACACATTTCTTTAAATCATAATGATTCAGTCCAAAGAATTTCTATAGATTTTTGTGAGATTCAATTGACTGCAAGAAACACACTTCCTACAGATCAAGTCTGATCAGACAGTCACTGTAACTCACCAGAGATTCTTCATGTAAAATAGAAGTGGGGGACTGTTAAGGTAAATGGTTAAATCCCAGAATGGATCAAGAATGGGTAAGTGCTGCAAACATAGCCAAATGCACAATGACAAAAACAGAAAATGCTGACATAATCTCAGCTGATCTTACAACATCTGTGGAGAAAGAATTGAGTTAATGTCTTAAGTCTGGATGACCCTTCATCAGAGCGGAAGACAATTGAAGATAGGATGAGATTTATGCTGTTGTGGTGAGGAGAGGGGGTTGGCGGGGTGCGGTGGGAGATGGATAGAAAGATTGAGAAAGATGTCTGTCATAGACAAAAAGACAAAGGGAATGTAAATGGTGGTGATCATGGTTAAGAAGGATGCTGATAGCAGCCCATTCAGAGATCAGAATGTTCTGCCATTTACACATTCTGATCCATTCCATCATCAATGTCATTAATAAATAAGATGAAAAGTTGAGACTCTGGACAGATCCTGGGGAGGTCTACATTCACCACTGCCAATCTCAATACATAACATTTATTCCCATTTCTTGGTTGCAATAATTGAGACGTCCATATGAGATGACATTCCTTCATTATAATACTAGATATTAAAATCTTGCTTTTTTTGTGGCCAGAGCTGTTTAACAATGATGATGACATTCAGTAAGTTTAAGTTTAAATTATAAGCTATGTTTGCATTGGAGCCAAAAATTGAAAGCCTCTTAAAAGAAAATCAGGCCAAATGTTCTGGACTTTCTAAACGGAAAAGCTGACTTATCTCACTGAGTTACAAATAACACATTCTGATGAAACTTCCACTTATATTCAGTCCAGATTAACAGCAAATTATTCAAGTAACATTTCATCATTTAAGTATCATAGGTTAATAAATAAATATTGTGTTAAAAAACAAACTTTCTGCTGGAAGTTATAGGATATTTTACAGTCATTTAAATATTTTCAATAATTATAGAATAGAACAAAATGACGATAAACATGTACAGGGAGATGCAGTAGCTCTTTACAGTGAAGTTAGACTCAAACATCAGAGCAGTTTGAATTTCAGCCTTTTGGTTATTGCTATGTTGCAATTTTAACTAATTTTGGCCTGCTGTTTCCTCACCTCCTAGGCCATATTACAAAGAAGAGGGCTTTAATTCTTTAGGAAGAAAAATAACAAGACCAATGCTAAACTGCAGAGGTCAATGTCTCTTAATAATGGAATAGCACTTAAGGCAGCCTTGGAGAAATCCACTCTGGTTTGTTCCACTATCTCAATTGAAGGGATAACTGAGAATAGGAAATTGAACCATAGAATTGGACTCAGCACAATTGGAATTTGGCTCATCAGGCCTTTATTGGCACTTAGAGCTATCCAGTTAACCTCACTAACTACTCTCTCCTAATAATCTGGCATATTTTTCTTTTTCTAAATTGAATTCCCTTCTGGAAGTTATTATTGAATCTGCCTCCATATCCTTTTAGGCAGTGCATTCCAGGTAACAACACAGTGCAATAAAACTGCTTATTTCACCAAAGATTCTTTTGCCAATTTTCTTAAACCTGGGTCCTTTTGATTACTAACCCTTGTGCCAGAGGAAACAGTTCTTCTCTATTTACTCTATGAAAATCCCCTATAATTTTGAATACTTCCAACTTCTTTAAGGAGAAAAACATAATCCTAGCTTCTCCAGTCTCTCCATTTTACCAAAGTGTTAAGAAAATCCAAAAAAAGGGAAAATAAATGTCCTCATTCTGTCAGAAATTTGATCCCAATT
Source organism: Carcharhinus amblyrhynchos (assembly GCF_965287045.1). Taxonomy (NCBI): domain Eukaryota; kingdom Metazoa; phylum Chordata; class Chondrichthyes; order Carcharhiniformes; family Carcharhinidae; genus Carcharhinus; species Carcharhinus amblyrhynchos. The sequence continues at coordinate 57,927,829 of NC_137333.1, forward strand.
CATATAGCTGTACTTTTCTTCATTTGGACGACATTCATTATTGATCAAATTGTGCTATATCAGCCAAATAAATCCTGGCGCGCTTGGTTCCTGATACAAAAAGATGAAATCAAGCAAGTTACAAAATCAACCTCAACTCTCAAAAATAACTACTAAGTTAAGTTTTAAGTTAAATCCACATTTATTCATCATTTTGATACTTCAACATGAATTATAGTTTGATCAATACAATATTCCTATGGGGGCCAGAGAAAACCATAACTTTTTTAAAAAATCTATATACAAACACAAAAGCAAAATGCAGATTTAAATTGTGTTTATTGTAAGTTTATTTCTCCCATTAACTCAGGAATGGCGGTGTGGTATGTAAGTAAAGCAAATTTGTATAATTGTGGAACAATTGTGTTAAGACTGTAGGACTCAACACACAGCATTTAGATTCACTGCAGAAATAGGACCATTAGCTTATGTAGTTCCTTGGTGTTCACAAGTATTTCTGATAGTTAATGAATGCCATACCGACCCCAGGTAGGTGTGACATTTTCATACAAATGCATTCTACAAGAAACTCAGGACTATCTTGGAATCATAAACCATGGATACTTGGAATTGCATGTTGCACTATTATATTCTCTGTTGAAGAGTTGAATTTCAAAGATCTAAAGGGATTAATTGAGATTCACAATGGAAGTTAGTAGGACATTCATGGGAAGAACTTCATAAATCGTGAGTGACAAAATCACAAATGACAAATTCAAGAGTTTTTTCACAAGTGCTATAAATTCATTATCCTATTTCTGTCCATTATATTATTTATACCACAGATAATTTATTGTAAGTGTGTTCAAATCAATTGAACACTAAAGGCAGTTAAACTGCTTTGATGTTATGAAGCCATTGGAGTAGTCATCAGGTCACTATAAAGAGTATTTTTTCTGCTGTAGAATGTATAATTATTTTTTATTTAATACAAGTATTGTCAGTTTATGTGGTATACGTATAATGTAGCAATTATAAATAAAAGAATGTGTGAAAAATGTACATATTTGGTTAAAGAATCACACATTTGAATTTGCAGTGAGCACTAATCACTGGCTTACATTGCTTTACTGCATGAGCTGTATATACAATGACTGCACTTCTAATTAAATATTTACAACTTTTTCTTTTGCAGTATTAGTATTTGATTTTTTTTACCTTGTGTAGATATTTCTCTCCAGAAGTAATAGTGAGAACTAGTTAAAAGGACCAAAGTGCAGTGCTTTTGTACAATAATTTATTACAGTTTTGACTGGTTTATTTTTGACTGCATTATGGCAGCAATGATGTCAAATACAGGATTAAAGAAATCAATCAATTTGAGCTTGTGACCAAAATAATCTCAACATGGACTGTCACCAAGGTACATATTATTCAATAACAGAAAAACCATAAATCAATCTACCACTGCATTTTTGCACAAAATAGTTACTATTTGACAGGTTACTTAAGGGTCTGATTATATGCCTGTGCTGTTACATAACACAATTTGCTATCTTGTCTCTGCATATGTTATAGACAACAATGTGAAGTGACGTGAAAATAAACCTCAGTGCTGAAAAGATTAATTGACTGTGTTGTAATTCCACAAACTAAATGCATGCAGATAGTGAAGATGGTTTGTTTCCACAAATGGCATTTGGGAGAAAAATTGGATTCAGCTGGTACTTGAGCACTGGGATTAGCAGCAGTAACTTTGTGCTGCCTCTCAATATAAGTTATAATGGTATTCTGCCCATTGCTAAGCAAGTTGCTTAGCAGTGTGTGAGTTTGTGCTCGGTCAGCACCACTTAAATCAAACTTAAAGGTGGGGTGCATTCTGGCTGGAAGAGCTGCTGGAATTGGTTCAAGAAGAATCTCTGAATGGAAAGAGTTGTGGAAAAGCCCAACAGGCCAGACACCAAGGTTCTCCAATGCAGCATTGAAGGCCGGTTTGCAAGGATACAAGAGGCATGTGATAAAACTGAAGGAAAATTAAATTTTAAAAAATGAGATTGAGATAAAATAAAAAGGGGACTGATAAGTGTAGCTGTCAATCTGAAGAGATGTTTTGATATGCAAGTTAGCATATCAGTGGGAAACTAAGTGTTTACCTACGTGATTAGGGGTAAAAACAATGGCATATCGACTTCGAAGTGGAGAGATAAGGGAATTGACACGTCGATGCTAAAAGCTGAGTCCATAGGGTGGGTAATGTAAAAAGGGAAAAATTATATATCCATAGCAAGATAATTGGAGAAAACGACACACGTAGAAGCAACTACCATCATAGCCACACCCAGCCGCAGAAAGCTGCCTTTCCTGAAAATGAGCCATTGCGAAAAGGCTGCTGTTTAAAATCCAAAACTGGAATAGAGATTATTCCTTCACTGAAACTGAAGACAGCTTTCCCGAATGCAGACAAATAACCTGCGAGTGATAACTAGCGGCTGGATTTAGCTTTAAGTTATATAATCTTGGCCATTGTTCGGGAAAAGGGGCATTTCTAAAAATTCAGGAAATGTAGATAGGTGGGAACAAAGGGTAACTTCATGAGATACTGTATGTATAGCCATTACTGTAGTTAAGTGTACTGTTGTAGTGTATTATCTTTCTTGTGTGTTTCCATTTAATAAACACTGTTTATTAATAGATCACAAAACAATTGAACTTTTCCATCTTGGGTTGCATATCTTTTCTCAAATTATAACAAATCGAAAATATTCGCCACCGTGAAGCGGTACTCCAAGTTATCCTTCTGGTTTTATATACTTTCACATTTAACATCAGTGGAGTTCTTAACAAGGGGGATTGGGGGACTCCAGGCAGTCATGATTGAGGAAGTTGGTTCAGCTAGCTGTCAGTTTCTAGCTCTAAAACCAGGGCCTGGATGTTGTGCTGCTAAAAGTTCAATGAACTTGTACAGGTGGTCAATTTCATGAATGCATCATTTCCTTACAAATGAATCGCTAGCCCACCATACACTGCTCCATTCACAGCCAACTCAGCCCTTTTACTCACCTATCAACAATTTCTAACAGCCAACATTCATAGCTTCGCCTCACTCCCAAATATCAGATACTGCTGCAAACTCCACACCCATATGTCTCATCTTCGAATTGGCAGATGGTGCTGGCACTCATTGCTGTGACAGATTATGGTTAACAGCTAGGCTGTAACCATAGTGGATAGTAAGAAGTCTCACCACACCAGGTTAAATTCCAACAGCTTTATTTGGTAGCACAAGCCACAAGGTTATTCTGAAATTATTCCACAGTTCTGAAAGCTTGTGGTTTACGTTACCAAATAAACCTGTTGGACTTTAACCTCGGGCGTTGTGAGACTTCTTACCATGCTTACCCTAGTCCAACACCGGCATCTCCACATCAAGGCTACCATAGAGGATGACAGTATGTTCCTACTTAATCTATGTTCTCACATCCCACTTCCCCCTCATCCCTCAATCTCTTCTGATTTACACACTGCAGATGGTATAATCCAGCACCTCTGTCGCCATTCCCCCTCCCCCACCCTCTTTCCTCAACCCTACCCTTTCAGATACACTGAGTCAGGAACTGGTCCTGGAGTCGGAAATGAATGGAAAAATACATACATGCTGAAATGCCAAAACTCTGCTGTCACTATCAAGGAGCATGGAGGAATTCAGTTGCAATTTGGTATCGGGCTTTGTGCAGAGCTAGGAGACCATCATTCACAGTGTGGAAGTGGTGATCAATTTCATGAGGTCCATGCAATGTCTGATAGCCAAAGGCCAGAATGTTCAACTTCTTACCATATATGATGGGTTTGGTAATAGCAGTGGAAAATCTTGCAGTAACTTCCAAATTGTTTCACGCTGATTTAAATTTATGATGCAACTGTCCCCTCCCCCCATCGGTGGCAATGCACTTTTCCTGATGTTCTACGTTAGGAACATTATGTGAAGGCATTAGCATCTAATTATCAAGCCTCTACAGCTGAATCTTCTCCTCCCCCCCCACCAGTCCCTCCCCCAATCCCTCCCCATCAGAAAATCCATCCATGTCAGCGTGATGACAGAATGTTGTGGATCACAGCAGATCTCCCAAAGTGTGTACCTGGCAAAAAAACTCTCAGGGAGCTCAGGTGAATGCATTGCTTGGAGTAAAGGATGTGGGGGAAATGCCAGGGAGATGCTGGAGGCAGGGCTTCCAGGTGACTGTCTTTGCACTGGGATGGCTTTTAAGCATTCAGGGGTTGGGGTGTCATTTGTAAGTTGCTAATGGGGACAAGCAAGTACTACAGCTTGGGACCCACCCCTTTAAGTTTTAATTTTATGTTCATTTAATGCTCAATTAACCCAATATAAACAAAGAACAAAGAACAACACAGCACGGGAAACAGGCCCTTTGGCCCAACGAGCCCACGCCGCCATCTTAACTATGTGTTTTTCCTCCTCCACCCTTGACCCATGTCTATGCTTATGGTACCCCCATTGGAAACCAGATTAAGGGGAGAATAATTTAGGGACAATTTGTTACACCAATCAGCCTAAGAGCACATCTTCAGGGTGTGGGAGGAAACCGGAGCACCCAGAGGAAACCCACGCAACCACAGGGAGAATGCATGAACTCCCACAGACACAGGCCCAAATCCATGTATCTGCACAGCAAACAGTGATAAGCACTGAGCTGTTGAGGTGCCCATCTGCTGGTCCAGTTTTAAGCATGCACAAATGACACAAAGTACTAGGCTACTCTCAAAACATCCAAGAGAAGCCCACGCACGACCCACCGTGTGCATACCCCTCGTGTGACAAGGTGGACTGACGCACCTGCGGAGTAAAAGAGAAAAACATCAACACATGTAACAGTTGCTCATGTTATTTTTATGCCAGTTTAACAACGTATAGAGGAAACTCCTCCATCACCTTATTTCCTCCTCGTTCATGGATAGAGCCATGAGTAGGCTGTATTTTAGTCATCTAAGGTTTTGACTTCCTTTCAATGATTTCAAATAACTAAATGGTGGAAATTGCTATCACCTGTTGCAACTTCATCAACACTCCCCAAGATTTAACACTATGCACCCAATTTAACCAACAAGTTGCGCCCATTTTCAGATGCAAAAACTTGGTAAAATTGATCATGAGGCGAGTAACGCATTTCATGTCTGTCTCCACGCCCATTCCCCCTTTACCAAGTGGCTAAAATGGCCACGATTGGCACTGCACCCAAAACAGGCGCTCAAACTACCGGCGTTTCCCCTTTGCCACCATGTTTGCCCATCCAGATGCGGTGTGAAACAGACATGGCCTGCAAAAGTCTGTTCCCGGCGTTCCAGCTTCTGAAAAGGGAAGGTTAGAGATTCCAGCGGCGCTCTAACTCAGGTCGGTGATGGTTGGGAGAGGGTGGCGGGCCAGATCGTTCTCCGGTGGGGCTGGGCGGGGGGGGGGGGAAGGAGGAAGGAGGGAGGCAAGTCAGATCATTCTCTGGTGGGGGGAGGAAGCATTCCTCGGGTCAGAGCATTCTCTAGTGGGGGGGAGGAGGGGGTAGGGTCAGATGGCTTTCTGCCAGGGGGAGGGGGGAAGCAGGTCAGATCGTTCTCTGGTGGGAGGGAGGGATGATATGGAGATATAGGTGTTGGATTGGGATAAACACAGTAAGAAGACTCACAACACCAGGTTAAAGTCCAACAGGTTTATTTGGTAGCAAACGCCACTAGCTTTCGGGGCTTTGCCCCTTCGTCAGGTGAGTGGGGAGCTCTGATCACAAACAGGGCATATAAAGGCACACACTCAGTTTACAGAATACTGATTAGAATGCAAGTCTCTATAACTAATCAAGTCAAGAGAAGGGAGGCAGGTCAGATCATTCTCGGGGGGGGGGTGGGGGGGTCAGAGCATTCTCTGTGGGGGGAGGAGGAGGCGGGCCAGATCGGTCTCTGGTGGGTGGGGGGACGGTCTGCTGCCACTCTGTATGCAATCAGTTCTGGGGGAATGGGCCGGGGTGGGGGGGGGCTCGTGATCAGTCTGGATAGCAGAGGAGGTGGGTGGATAAGAGGGATAGTTCTGTTGTGGGATGGGGCGATGTCTGTGGGGGCCATTGCTCCTGCTTTTAGCTCCTGGGCCACTTTATCTGTTTTTTACAGCCCGGGAACAATGTGGCAGGGGAGCATTTTTCAATTGTTTCTTACTGTATTTGCACAATTCAAGGCTCCGATCGGAGCTGCAGTGCTTTGAGTGCGTTAAGCCCCGCCCTAAGTCTTCTGCAGTGCGATTCAGAATCGCTGCTTTTTTTCAGGCAGAGTGCATTTGGGGGCACCTGACAACAGGTTTACAAGGCGGATCTGAATCACTCCCAGATTCAGCATTTAAGGCCCGATTTTACCATTTTGATTCTATCTTCCTCCTACTCGCCTCCCTCCCCTTCCCCAACCCTAGAGATCACGTTATTCATGAACACATAACATCCATTATCTTCTACAGAAAGTTATTAATTTAGGTACATAGATTAAAACAACAGATTTTGCACGCTCATGTCTGCATTACCTGAGTTGACATTTACTCCGTACGGATAACACACATAAAACAGAAGAAATATTATTTTCATTAAAATTATCCCAATTTAAGAACATAAGAATTAGGAGTGGGAGTAAGCCATCTGGCCCCTCAAACCTCCTCTGCCATTCAATAAGATCATGGTTGATATTTTCATGGACTCAGCTCCACTTACCCGCCCACTCACCTTTACTGTTCAAAAATTTGTCTATCCTTGCCTTAAAAACAATGAGGTAGCATCAACTGCTTCACTGGGCAGGGAATTCCACAGATTCACAAACTTTTGGGTGAAGAAGTTCCGCCTCCACTCAGTCCTAAATCTGCTTCCCCTTATTTTGAGGCCATGCCCCTAGTTCTAGTTTCACCTGCAGGTGAAAACAATTTCCCTGCTTCAATCTTATCTATTCCTTTCAAAATCTTGTATGTTTCTATAAGATCTCCCCTCATTCTTTTGAATACCAATGAGTATAGCCCCAGTCTACTCAGTCTTTCCTCATAAGCCAACCATCTCAACTGTGGAATCAACCTAGTGAATCTCCTCTGCAAACCCTCCAGTGCCAGTATATCCTTTCTCAAGTAAGGAGACGAAAACTGTACACAGTACTCTAGGTGTGGCCTCACCAGCACCTTATACAGCTGCAACATAACCTCGCTGCTTTAAACTCCATCCCTCTCACATGGACAAAATTTCAATTACCCGCTGCACCTGCAAACCAACTTCTTGTGATTCATGCACAGGGACACCCAGGTCCCTCTGCACAGCAGTATGCTGCAATAATTTACCAATTAAATAATAGTCCATTTTGCTGTTATTCCTACCAAAATGGATGACCTCACATTTACCAACATTGTACTTCATCTGCCAGACCCTTGCCCACTCATTTAGACTATCTATGTCCCTTCACAGACTTTCAGCATTCTCTGCACACTTTGCTCTGCCACTCATCTTGGTGTCATCTGCAAATTTTGATACAGTACACTTGGTGCCCAACTCCAGATCATCTGTGTAAATTGTAAGCAATTGTGGTTCCAACACTGATCCCTGAGGCACACCACTGGTCATGGATTGCCACGCAGAAAAACATTAATTTACCCCCACTCTATGCTTTCTATTAGTTAAGCAATCCTCTCTCCGTGCTAATACATTTCCTGCACACCATGCACCCTTATCTTATGCAGCAGCCTTTGGTACAGCACCTTGTCAAATGCCTTCTGGAAATCCAGATACACCATATCCACAGGTTCCCCATTGTCAGGTACATCATGCTCTCAAAGAATTACGTACATAGCGTTCTCAAAGAATTTCATCCCTCATAAGAAAACACATTTAATTCAAACAACAAATTTATTTTTCTAACTCAAAACTCAGACTATCCTTCAGTTACCCTTTATTTGTCAAAACTTAAAAATTATTTATTCCCTTAAACTTTAAGTAACTTCCCCATTTATGAGTTGCTATTCTATGCACTTAATTTATTCAATCAATTAAATATCATAAGAACATAAGAAGTAGGAGCAGGAGTAGGCCACCTAGCCCCTCGAGCCTGCCCGCCATTCAATAAGATCATGGCTGATCTGAAGTGGATCAATTTCACTTACCTGCCTGCTCCCCATAACCCTTAATTCCCTTATCTATCTACCCGTGACTTAAACATATTCAACGAGGTAGCCTCCACCACTTCAATGGGCAGAGAATTCCAGAGATTCACTACCCTCGGAGAGAAGAAGTTCCTCCTCAACTCTGTTCTAAACTGACCCCCCCCCCTTATTTTGAGGCTGTGCCCTCTAGTTCTGGTTTCCTTTCTAAGTGGAAAGAATCTCTCTACCTCTATCCTATCTAGCCCCTTCATTATCTTATATGTCTTTATAAGATCACCCCTCAGCCTTCTAAACTCCAACGAGTACAGGCCCAATCTACTCAATCTCCCCTCCCCTTCCTCTCCGGTATCAGCCTGGTGAACCTTCTCTGTACTCCCTCCAAGGCCAATATATCCTTTCGCAAATAAGGGGACCAAAATTGCATACAGTACTCTAGTTGCGGCCTCACCAGTACCCTGTACAGTTGCAGCAAGACCTCCCTGCTTTTATATTCTATCCCCCTCATGATAAAGGCCAACATTCCATTCGCCTCATTGATCACCTGCTGTACCTGCAGACTGAGTTTTTGCGATTCATGCACAAGGACCCCCAGGTCCCTCTGCACAGTGGCATGTTGTAATTTTTCACCATTTAAATAATATTCCATTTTGCTATTATTTCTTCCAAAGTGGATAACCCCACATTTGCCAACGTTATACCCCATCTGCCAGATCCTCGCCCACTCACTCAGCCAATCCAAATCTCTTCAGACTTTCCGCGTCCTCCATGCAATTCGCTTTCCCACTCATTTTCGTGTCGTCAGCAAACTTTGTTACCCTACACTCAGCCCCCTCCTCCAGATCGTCTATATTTATGGTAAACAGTTGAGGCCCCAGCACTGATCCCTGCGGAAACAGTAGTGTCTACAATTAAATTTAACTAATCACTTTAATTCAAAAGATTTCATAAATCTGAACAAATCAAACTTTTCTAAAAATGGCAAAAGCTTTAGGTCCCTATTATCATCATATTGTGATAAAAAAAATCTTGAAGCTGCTAGACTTGTTTGTTGTCTGTAATTCATTATTGACCCATTTTAAAAACAAAACACAAGGTACATTAAATGAACTAATCTGATCTCGATATATGTCAATTTCTTGATCAGCAAATTAGATGTATAATGAATTAAACAGAAAGTAATAAAATCTTTCCTAGTTGGAGAAAACTGAACAAAAGGTGCAAATGTAATGACATCATCATTGTTTCTTAAAAAAACTAACAAACGAGCACATGTTCTCCTTCTGAACTTTAGATCCTTTTATTAAACAATTTGAACCCAGAGTTACTCCAAGCTCAAACTGATTATTCTCAAATTCAATTTATATACTTTGCTTTCAAATTTCCATTTACTTTCTAAGAAATTATGTTCAAAGGAACATTCAAATGTATCCCTTGAGCAGTAATTGAAGCCAGCAATTACTTCCAAGATTAAGGATTCAAACATTTGTCTGGGTTTCAGTGCAAAGCTCCAATTTACTTTTAAACTGAGTACCAAAAGTAGTATTGCAAAATCACAATTAAAGCATTAAGGCTAGCAACAGAACAAAGAAAATTTACACAAATTCTTTATTAAGTGCACACATATATTCACTCATGGAAGCTTCCCAACACAGATTATTCACTGCATTTTGCTTTAGTGGAATCTTAATTTGAAACTAAAATGAAAATAAAACATTCAAAGAAAACAAACGAAATAGATCGGGACAGTAGTCTTTACTCTTCTTTCTTCAACTGTAATTAAAACTCAAAGTTAAATTCTCAAGAAATTATATTTAAAAAGTGTTTCACAACTAGATAATCTTTGAAGTTAAACCAAAGTGTAAAGCATCACACTTCATTGCCCCAGAATCATCACTCTCAACAGAACAAAGCTTTAACAAGTCATCATTTGTCACAATTTATGCACCTCTTCACTTAAGTCAAAATACAAGTACATACATTGAACAAGCAAATGTAAGTAACTAATGGTACCAGACCATAGACACAGGCACTAGACACAGAATTAAAACACACTGGTAATACACAGACTCAGCTTTCAGCACTCCTCAAATCAGGCTCGTGTTTGAAACATGCACTCAATGCAAACTCCTCCCCAGTAAGCTTTTTCCAAACACATGCTGTCAGTTTCATAACTGAGCTAAGTTTCCCACCACGTTTACTGCACAGAGATGGATCTGTGGGCACTACGCCACTCGCTCCTCCCTTTTATTTTGGTGCAAACATCCCCTTGAGGTTCTTTGCAGCATAAGTAAGCATTTGAACTGATGTTCCTTATCGATACAGTCTGTTTTATTAGGATTGAAGGGCATGGATGCGAGTGGGGTTGACGGTTCCATTACATACTTGTCACACAGGGGATCATCCCAGGGGTCATTCCTGTCCCCATAATGACATGCCTAATTAGTCATGCCTCCCAAATTTATATCACCATCTAATAAGCCCCTCTGAGCTGACAGTGGAAACTTCAATTTGTCACCATCTCCATTGACCCCTCAATCTTCAAAAGTGCACATCATAACCTTTGCCTATCCCCTTCTGTAAGGTCAGTTCAAGTAATCGCTGCCTCTGTTGTGTTTGACTTACGAAGATTTTCACAGCAGCTGTAAGCCATCACATCTCTACAATCCTTTGGTTAAGTCTTCCTGCATTCTCAAACTGTATCTGCAACTAATTCATGTGTAACATTTGAAGTTCATTCCATTATTCAGCTTCAACACCCCACATTAGTTTCCTGTTTTGCAGCACTCAACTGCTACTTCAGTTTATTAATCTCTGTCTCTTTCTCACACAACTCCTTCATACAACTGGTTATTGCCGTGGCCTTACTTAATTTGTAGGTGCGTTTCCCTTATCCCATCTGAGCTAAATCCCAATGCTAGTACAAAGCAGGTCCGCCTCAAAAACCTTATTCAGCATATTCTATCCATTTTGGCCACTTGCCATTCACATACTCATGGAGCACCTTCTGCCAGCTTAACTTTAACATTTTTAAAGTTTATTTATTACTGTCACAGGTAGGCTTCTATTAGGTTATGGTATGGTCACCTTTGCATTGAAGGGCAAACAAGGCTCTATCAAACTGACCTCTGTTTAAAGTTTATTTGTGTTACAAGTAGGCTCACATTAACATTGCAATGAAGTTACTATGAAATCCTTCAATCACTACACTCCAGCGCCTGTTGGGTACATTGAGAGAGAATTTAGCATAGCCAATGCACCTAACCAGCACATCTTTTGGACTGTGGTGGGGGAAACCGGTGCATCCGGAGGAAACCCACGCAGACGTGGAGAGAATGTGCGGACTCCACTGTCACCCAAGCCAAGAATCAAACCTGAGTGCCTGGCACTGTGAGGCAACAGAACTAATCACTGCGCCATTATGCTACTTTGTACTTCAGTCACGATTTTCTATCTGCTTTGCCACATCATTTGATTCAACACTGAGACCGACAAACTTCATTATACACAAAGTATTTAATCTCTAACTTCCTTTGTTACACACAAAGCAACTAACATTTGACCTACTCTGTTCTGCACCCAAGTATTCAAAATGTATCAAAACTTCATAAAATATTCAAACTCATGACTTAAATTTAAAATATACAACCCATGGGGAGGTGAACTGATCAAATTTCCTGTGGATGGGTTTTTGTGATGTCTCAGAATCCCAAATTTGGGGTCTTGCTTCTACAGTGGTTAATCCTGGGTTATTGTCTCTTTGTTTCTCCTTCTTAAAGGGAGCCAGTTGGTATTGATCATGCTTCCAGTCAATTACTCCAAGGATATGCATTAATCAATAACTGTCTTGTTAATCGTGAACAGTGGCTTGCCTCTATCAGGGGTCATAATTCTTCTCAGGAGCACAATAAATACAGATCTGTGTTCAAGCACTCTGTTCAACAGTAATCAGCAGGAGGTTGCCTTATCCATGTTTGACCTGATGTCATGCAATTTCATGGGGTTCAGAGTTGATGTTGAAGATTTCCAGGAAACTCCCTCTGGTCTCTACACAAATGTACTGCCAACTCAGCTGGGTCTGTCCTGCTGATGGGACAGAACAAACCCAAAATGGTGATGATGGCATCTGACACATTGTATGATTCAGAGTATAACCGTGACTGTGTTGCACGACTAGCCTGTGGGATAACTCTCAAGCACCCCCCAATCGCTACCGATGTTAGTAAGGAGGACTTTGCAGAGTCGATAAGGGTTGGTGTGCCATTGTTGTTTTCAGTGCTTAGATCAATGCCAAGAGGTCCATTGTGTTTCATTTCTTTTAAGCTTCATATTGGTTGGATACAACCAGGTGGCTTGCTAGGCCATTTCAGAAGGCAGTTGAGGGTCAACCACATTGCTGTAGGTCTGAAATCACATATAGGCCAGACCAGGTAAGAGGCCAGATTTTCTTTACTAAAAGAACATTTGTGAACCAGGTAGGTTTTTTAAAATCACAATCAATAATGGTTCCATGATCACCACTACTAAATTTTAATTCCAGATCAATATTAGAGTTTCCTTGGGTGGATGTAGCTGTTACTAGAGGGCATAACTATAAGGTTCATGGTGGGAGATATATGAGGGATGTTCAAGGTAGGTTCTTTACTCAGAGTGGTTGTGGTGTGGAATGGACTGCCTGCTGTGGTGGTGGAGTCAGACACTTCAGGAACTTTCAAGCGGTTATTGGATAGGCACATGGAGCACACCAGAATGATAAGGAGTGGGATAGCTTGATCTTGGTTTCGGAAAAGCTGGACACAACATCGAGGGCCTAAGGGCCTGTACTATTCTATGTTCTATATATGTTCTATGTTAATTCCACCAGATGTCATGATGGGGTTTGAACCTATGCTCCAGAGCATTAGCTTGGGTTTCTGGATTACTACTCAGTGACTTTATTGTTGCACCCCCACGTTCCCTATTGTGTTAATAAAAACAGCATTAATTCCATAAATCAAATGAATTAATGCAATAATTAACCATATAAGTGTCTGCTAGGAGTTCTATGCTGTTTTGCTCCCTACACATAGTAAAGGATATCAAAGACCTGGCAAACATGCAGAGAACTACCAGATCGATATCCAGTCTTAACATTTTTCGTTTTAAGGACTGCTTGAAGAGTTGGAATTATTTACTTTTGAGAAATGTAGACTTAGATTTCATTCAATCCAACTGCAAAGTTATTTGGGATAGGTAGTAACGGTCAGATTAGAAGTTATGCCAATAAAATGTTTGAGAAGTGTCTGAAACAGATTATTTAAACAATTTGGTTCACTGCAATCTTTTTAAAAAATGCAAATTTCTCTCAAATTGGTCATATTCTTTTGCTGTCTTGTGTCTCTTCCAGGTGTTTTGTTGTATGGTATCATCAAAGTATGGATCTGTAGGTGAACATGATGCAACTCTGCTGGATACTATGGTGTTGGTGGGTTATTTCCTGTACTTTATTTGTACATCACGTTTTGGCTAGAATATACATTTCAAAGGCAATCTTATAAAAACAGAAGAATACTGCATAAAATTCAAACAACCCCTGCACTCATTTAAAGAAATAAACTGCCGTTTATTCCATTTCATAAGACTATATGCAAATCAAATAATGCCATTTGATTATTTTAGAAAAAAATGTAAACAGCTAAGAACTACAGCCATAAGTTATTTCCATTATTGTGTCTATCTTCTCCCCAAACCCACCATCCCAAAAGAAACTTCACTGGATCTTGAACATAGATTCCTTAAATCAGGAGACCGAAAAAGATAAAGTATTATGTCAACATTTATTAGAATAAATATTGGAAGATCTCATTGTTTACACAGTGATAATGATTAGCATCATTGAAAAAAATACATCTTATCTGAATGATTTGAGTTTCTTTTTGGAAAGCATAACTAGAACTTATCTCCATTTCAGCTGCATCTGTTTTGTATTTTGTTATGGCAAACTACATTTGCATATATCCATAGCAATAGTTTTAATGTTTTTCACAAGCATATTTTATCATTCATGTGCAGTTTTTACAATTCCTTTAATGGATGCAAAGAATAAATATACTGCTGTGAAGAAAACATCAGTCTATCATCATAAATTCATTGGCTACTTTTGCAACAGTTGCTAGTTAATGAATTGAGACTTTCATTACACATCAATATCCATTATCCTAGTTGATTAGAATAGTTGCATAGAACAGTCTAGTTGTATTTTAAATTAGTTAAATTAAGCTTACTTTAGTTAGCTGTTCTGAGACAAAGTACAGAATTCTATGTAAATACAGAAGCATTAAGGATTAAGGCATTACTTCTTCATACTTCAAAATCATAAATTCAGACATTAGAGAGCAACCTCTATATCCAATTGCTGATGACAAAACCAAAAGTTGTTCTGCCAATTTCTGAGTTACCAATTTAGAGATGCATTAAAAAACATTTTTTCCTTGGAAGATACAGAAGAAATGGGGGAGTAGGCATGGGAATTAAAGCAGGAAGGGGTAGAAAGGAAGAAACATCTAATTTTTGTCCTACTTCATACTTTTATGCCAGAAAGTATCAATACTTTACTGCACCCAAGGATTTACCTGCTGCTTTAATTAGAGGACTCTCTACAACTACTTACAAGGGGAATTCAATGGCATCATAAACTGATTTCTGATCACAGAAAATTCACTTCTGTGTTATTCCGTGATTGATTAGTTATTACCCTTTTGAAAATGACCATGGACAAAAAGAACAAAAGCATGTCAGGTTACAGAAAGAATCCAGAGATACCAAAGGCCTTTGCTTTTGAGTATTAACTATACTCCTGTCAACATCTTCAAAAGTTATTAACTAATACCTTTGAGTTAATATTTTTGTCAGAAACACACCAATAATTTCATAAGTTTGCGCAACTGCTACCAAAAGCTTGGATCTGCCATCCAATTTTATATTTTCACACTTACTATAGCTTAACACTAATATTAATTAACACAATATTCATATTGTCACAGTGTTGCAACCTTTCTAGAATAATTTATTTGGAAAAGCCACATCTTCAGAGATCTTAAAACGTTCAATTTAATTGCAATCTTTGTGGAATTTTAGGAAATAAATTTTAACTTTGGCAGTGATGCAAAACTGATAGTAATCGATCAGCCATCCAGGCTTCACCATGCGCAATCTATTACCACTTGTTTGGCGTCAAGGTTGAATTTTACCCTCTGCATTTCCATTTATCGTTTCTGTATGGTTTTCATAATAAAAACTCTTGTTAAATTTCAGTTCACCAATTTAAAAAATGAGGAGGAAATTAGGTCTTTTCAAAAAAATGTTACGTGCCTTTGTATGACAAAAAAAAGTCCTACCAGTGAAACTGCCTTATTTAGACCAGATCAGAGCTACACCAGGTTTATATTTTACAGGGGCCAGGCTTGTAGTCATTCTCGATATGGTTGTTAATTTAAAAATAGTCATGCGCAGATTTACATGACACACTTCTTAAAGTATTCTTTTTTATTGCACAAAACTGTCCCACTAACATTGCATTTAGCAGTTCACTACATTGCATTGTTAAGACTTTTTATTCACATCAGTCTGGACAAATTTGTAATAAAGGTAAAAAAACTGAATCAACTCATTCATGACCTTACTTTTTGCATGTTTAAGAAGAGACACTTAGCTATATATCAGGCTGCAAAAAACATTGTGCATCAAATAGATATTGCAAAATTTGGTCTGCACATCATTTTTATTCTTTGGGAGTTTGATATGGAAGTAACTTACTCCCTATATCCAAATGTATAATTCTTTTTTTTTCCCCTTGTGGAAGTCATTTCTTCCCATCTTTATCTGTCAAGTTGCATCTTCTATTCTAATCCAGGAACAGGGTGTTTAAAAGGTAATAATTCATTGATCTAACTATCCTCATGAATGTCAAATTCATTTTAGGACACAACTCCCATTTACAATAAAGAGGCTTTTTGTGTTTATTGGTGATGATGCCATTACTTAATTCTAAACTTCCCTATCACCTCCATCCTCCTGATTATTGTGTTTTCCTACTTGGCAACAAAATTGCCTCAGTTGGGAATAATAGTTTTTGCCAAGAAAAATAATTTTTCAGAACAGGCAACATTATTGCCCAGTGCAAAATCAGCACTCTGATATTAAAATTCTTAATTATACAAACTTCATTTCTCAAACTCCAAAAGAAGCACAGATTCAGTAACTTTGCACAGAAAAGAACAGCAGTGCATGAAACTGAGTGTAGGGTTAGTCAGGAGTAATGCCTCAAACAAAATATTTATTCTACTGGAAGAACTGGCTTTTATTATGGTGTGTAAATTTTTGGATTTAAGTCATATAATTATACAATAAACTTTTCTATCCCAGATGCAGAAGATCATACATTAGGTAACTAACTGGACAATATCTGCCATGCAAAGGCATATTATATTTACATCATGATATGACTGAGATCCATACAGGCTTCTAATATTTCAATTTGTATAATCATATATAGGACAGGAGGTTTCCTACAAGTTTGTCATCTCAGCTGGATAATTCAGCATTAACTTCTCAACATATTGCCATCTCAGAGAAAGGGAACTTTTTAGGCTAACTCACATTACTCAAGTAGCCATCTTAACATCAGGGTGACACAGGTCACAAAAATAACCTCCAAAAAGAGAAAAATGCTTTCAAAAGTACGGTAGTAGAATGTCACAAACCTTTAGTAACAATCATTGACATTCATAAATCAGTTTATGCATATCCCCAAAGAGCAGATATTCAATAGTTATTGAAGAAAGAGGAATATTGTATTTTGGAAGTGAAACTGAGCATTAACCAAATTTGTTGCATTTTATTTGTATGCCATCATCTAAAATGACTTTTAATTCTGCATTTTACAAAAGCAATTCCATAAAATTGCTACTTTCTCAAAGCAGCAACCTATAATATTGTAAGCAAACATCTTGAGCATTCTGTCAGATAGATCTCTTTTGATCTCTGCAAAAGACTAAGTCATGCAGCCATTATCATATAAGCAATACAACTGAGGTAGAGAATGAAGAAACCCCTAATCATATTTAGAAAATCAAACGCCCATATGACCCCAAATCACTTCCTCCTCCAGCAGCTGGACCACAACTTCCAGAAGGACCACCATTTTCATCATCGTCAAAACGTCTCCACCATATCGGAGTTGTAGCAGGTGGTGTACTGTCAGACCTTTTCCGTGCTTCCTTTTCTTCTTCCTAGAAGCAAGTTACACCATTACTACACAAATGTTTTCACTAAAAGCACAAATATATCCTCATTCTATGAGTATGATTAGCTCTACCCCACCTCAACTCATTGTTTTCATTTTTATTTAATTTTTAACTCTTTTTTATTACTTCTTTGTCTTTATTTTTCTTTCCTCCACTCTTTCTCCCAATTTTATTCTCTTTTCCTTACCTTTCCTCCCCCCTTTTCTCAATTTTACCTCTCTGCCACCTTCATCTGTCAGTTTACTGATTTCAGCTTCTCTGCTGTTTGGCCATTCGCACCTATATTCTCTTCATGGACTGCCATTAGCAGCCTTTCCCCTAGTTTTCGTGGCTATGACTCATTTTTCACTCTCTCACCCTGCAGTATAAATGCCCCTCACTTTCTATGCCTTTTAGCTTTGACAAAGAGTCATATGGATTTGAAATGTCAGCTTTTTTCTCTCTTTACAGATGTTGCCAGACCTGCTGAGATTTTCCAGCATTTTCTCTTTTGGTTTCAGATTCCAGCATCTGCAGTAATTTACTTTTATTTAAATCAAATTGTGCTCTTTACATCACAAAATAATTACAAGTATTTGGTCTATCTTAATTTATCCCTTTTCTCACGAAGTCAAAACCTCTATGTAGGACCATCTACTATCATCTTGAGTCCATGCATCTCACCTTCTCTAGATTTTCCCCTAATTGCCTAGTGGCCCCACCACACTCAACGTATCCAACACCTCACCTGCACTCTCAACCCCATGACGATTTGGCTCTCCTTACTGACTATGGTAATTGCTATACACAAGAACATAAGACATAGGAGCAGAATTAGGCCACTTGGCCCATCGAGTCTGCTCCACCATTCAATCATGGCTAATATTTTTCTTATCCCCATTGCCCCTGATCCCCTTATTAATCAAGAACCTATCTATCTCTATCTTAAAGACATTAAATGACCTGCCTCCACAGCCTTCTGTGGCAAAGAGTTCCACAGATTCAGCACTCTGGCTGAAAAAATTCCTCATCTTTGTTTTGAGAGATCGTCTCTTTAGCTTGAGGTTGTGCCCTCTGGTTCAAGTTTTTCCTACTAATGGAAACATCCTCTCCACATCCACTCTATCCAAGTCTTGCAATATCCTGTAAATTTCAATAAGGTCCCCCCTCATCCTTCTAAACACTAACAAGTACAGAACCAGAGTCCTCAACCATTCCTCATACAACAAGCCTTTCATTGCAGGGATCATTCTTGTGAACCTCCTCTGGACTCTTCCCAAGGCCAGCACATCCTTTCTCAGACATGGGGCCCAAAACTGCTCACAATACTCCAAATGAGGTCTGACCAGAGCCTTATACAGCCTCAGAAGTACATCCTTGCTCTTGTATTCTTGCCCTCGACATGAATGTTGACATTGCACTTGCTTTCCTAACTGCCGACTGAACCTGTATATGTTAACCTTGAGAATCTTGAACAATGACTCAAGTCCCTTTGTGTTTCTGATACTCTAAGCATTTTCCCATTTAGAGAACAGTCTATGCCACCATTCCTCCTTCCAAAGTGCATAATCTCACGTTTTTCCCACATTGTATTCCATCTGCCACTTCTTTGCTCACTCTCCTAAGCTGTCCAAGTCCTTCTGCAACCCCTCTGCTTCTTCAATACTACCTGCCCTTCTACATGCCTTTGAATCATCTGCAAACTTAGTAACTGTGCTTTCAGTTCCTTCCTTCAAACCGTTAATGTATATTGTGAGAAGTTGTGGTCTCAGCAGAGACCATGAGGCACACCACCAGTCACCAGCTGCCATCCTGAAAAAGACTCCTTCATTCCCACTCTCTGCCTTCTGCCAGTCGGCTAATCCTCTATTCATAACAAGATCTTACCCTTAACGCCATGGGCACTTAACTTATTTAGCAGTCTCCTATGTGGCACCTTGTCAAAGGCCTTCTGGAAATCTAACTAAATCACGTCCACTGGTTCTCCTTTATCTAATTTTTTTTGTTACCTTCTCAAAGAACTCATTTGCCATTGCTGATCCACTGTCTTCCCTGCAAGGCTCCCTCTCCAATCAATTCTGGCTAGTTCCTCCCTCATGTCTTTGTAGTTATCTTTAATTAATTGTAAGACCATTATGTCCAATTCCAGCTTCTCCTTCTCAAACTGCAGGGTAAATTCTATAATATCATGGTCACTGCTTCCTCAGGGTTCCTTCACCTTAAGTTCCCTAATCAAATTTGCCTCATTACACATCACCAAATCCAGAATTGCTTGTTCCCTAGTAGGCTCTGTAACAAGCTGCTCCAAAAAACCATCTCTTAGACATTCCACAAATTCCTTTTCTTGGGATCCACTATCTACCTGATTTTCCCAGTCCACTTACATATTGAAGTCCCCCATGATTATTGTAATATTGTCTTTTTTTTAAATGCCTTTTCTATCTCGATTGATTTTCTGCCCCACATCCAGACTACTGCTAGAAAGCCTGTACGTAACTCCCATCAGGATCGTTTTACCTTTGTGATTCCTCAACTTTACCCACAAAGATTCTATACCTTCTGATCTTATATCACTTCTTGCTATTGATTTAACTTCATTCCTTACTAACAATGCAACCCAGCCTCCTTTGCCCATGTGCCTGTCCTTTCGATAAGACACATATCCTTAGATATTTCAATCCCAGTCCTGATCCCCTTGCAGCCATTTTCTGTGATGCCCACAACATTGTACTGGCCAATTTCAATGTACGCAACAAGCTCATTTACTTTGTTCCATATACTGCATGCATTTAGGTACAGCACCCACAGTCCTAGAATGACCATCTCCCTTCTCATACTTGTCACCTGTTTTGCTCTGCCTGAGGTTAGATTCCCACGCCTTCTATACTCTCTGTTCTATTATGTGGTCTGGAAACTTTACTAACCTCTCCTGAGCCCTCAGCTCCATTAACCTACACTTCTACCCACTACTTTAACTTTGATTTTTTTAAAATTCACCATACAACTGAACCCTCCCCCTCCACTATTTAGTTTAAAGCCCTAGTTATACAATTCACTAGGACTCTGGGCCAAGCACAATTCAGATGAAGACCATCCTATCGGAAAGGTCTCCTCTCCCCCAATACTGGTGCCAATGTCCCATGAATGGGTGAAGACGCAAAGCAATTCACAAAACACCTTTAGAAAGGGAAACAACTAACTTTCATGTCAGCGATCTGTCTTCAGAACTACTGATGAAAGGACATCAGCCTGAAAGGCTAAGTTATCCTCTTCACAGACATTGCCAGACTTGCTGAGTATTTCCAGCACTTGTAATTAGCATGCTTTTCTTTATTATGAAATGATTGCCTCACCTCACACATCCCACAATGCCCTTTCAGAACCATAGGAAATAGTCTGAATTAACCCCTTTTGTTGGGTATGGGTGTGGATCATCTAGAGTTACCTCCTCTTTGTAGAGTCATGTAGGCAAAGATGAAGAAACAAAGGTTCATCTCTTATTTTCTTAGCCGCAGAGATTTAAATTCCATTCTGAATAAATAATACGTCCTTGTAGTTACAGGGCAGTTGTACAATTTACATCCTCTTACCAATAATAAACTATTGCCACCAATTCATATAAACATGCTACCCTATTCTCATTGATATCAATACATTTAAGAGTAATAATTCCTATCATAATGTCAGAGAAGGAATGCCTTGTTAAAATACAGGCGCTCTGTGCTATCTATGTTGGGGCATGCTCCTTTAACAGAACAGGTCAGGTGGTCCAGGACTTGAGCTCCATCACCTGGCAGTCTGGTGCTGACTGCCAGGAGAAAGACATGTAATAAACGATTTTGTAAACTTAATATTTATTACTACTGGCCTCAATAGTTCTTGTTTCCTAAGTTCAAGCTGCTGAGTTCAAATTTTTGTTCACCTCTTTAAAGCTTTCAAAAGAGGCCCAAGACAAATACCACTGGTAGAATCTAGGTGTTTTGACACCTTTAAATTAATTCCATTCATCAAGAAGACATTTCTTTCAAGAAGCTACTTTCCTGTTTCCAGGCTGCCTCAATTATTAATTGTCTCACTGGCAGAAATATTAACTATTAACTGGTAGTTGACATTAAATGCATAAATATTAGTTCAATCACTACAGAGTTTGCAAGAATTTATCAGAATCTGACGCTGCAAATCACTGTTTGAATGTCTCCCATGGCACTAAATTAAGAGAGACAGTTAAGTTGAACAATTGGAAGTGAAAACCAGCAAACCAACAGATGAAGCGAATGGTTGAAACTATAACAAACAGATAGTCGAATGATTGTAGAGAATATAATTATTGCTCAAAACAGCCATGCTGGTGAAGCTTTTAATCTTGCACTCTTCAAATCAGATGCAGAAACACTAAATTTCAAAGTAAACAACAATTTACATTGCCTGAGAAACAGCTGCCGATTCGTTGGTCCGTGGACTCTGGTTGGTCAAGGAATTGCCATGGAGAATGCACAAGGGGACTATTGTATCCCATGCTTATATTTAATTTAAAAACAAGAGTAAGCGAGCCACATTGCAAACCTGACTGATAAACTTAAATTAGTTTTGAGTGTAATTCATAGCACACATCAGATTGTTTAGCAGGCAAAAGTAACATGTCCAGGCATTGTGCCTTTTTTTGAATTAAACAATAGTATGGGGGGTAATAGTTCTCAGATGCATTTTCTATGGCAACACCTTGATCAGAATGGACTTGCTAACCAATCAGCATCCTGTACTCATGCAATATAAATTGTTGCGTATTTTGAAATATTACATCTGCCCTGGGCAGTCCAAGACAAAAAAGTGTTGATAGATTTTTTTTAAACCAGAACGTGTTCAATTTAGCTTCCTATGACAGAATTTTTAGATTTTTTGCAAAGTGCTGGCTAAGGTGAAAAAATGGTTTGCAGCTTGCTGGCAGCACAGCTGGCTTTCTTGCTACATTTTGTTGCACAAAGTGCTGCACAAAACTGAAAACATGGCCCATGCCATCACACTGGCAAGGTGGGGCTGGAAAATGCCAATGTTGGAAATCTTGAGTTATCTAATGAAAAAAAGTATCTCTCCTGCCCGAAATTCAAGAGGAACCCTCCTGCTCCCTCCTTCCTACAGATAAAGGGAACCTTCCCTTCTTCCCACCATCCCCTTCCCTACAGACCAGGGAGCTCCCCCTTTCTCCCTGCTATGGTTAAGGTGAACCCTCACCTCTCCCTCACTTGCACACTAAGGGCTCTATCATTTACTGTATACTTTCCATCTGAGTAAACCTTCCAAATTGCATCACCTCATGTTTGTCCAGATTAAATTCCATCTACCATCTTTCAGCCCAGGTCTCCAGTCGATTTATATCCTGCTGTATCCTCTGACAATCCTCCTCACTATCCGCTACTCCCCCAATTTTTGTATCATCTGCAAATTTAATCAGACCACCTATATTTTCCTCCAAACCATTTATATATATTACAAACAGAGGTCCCAGCACTGATTTTTGTGGAACACCATTTGTCATTGACCTCCAGTTAGAAAAGTTCCCTTCCACTGCTACTCTCTTTTTATGCCCAAGCCAGTTTTGAATCCATCTTACCAGCTCATCTCAGATTCTGTACGACTTCACCTTCTGTATCAGCCTGCCATGAGAACCTTATCAAAGGCTTTACTAAAGTCCATGTAACAACATCCACTGCTCTGCCCTGGTCAATTTTTCTTGTCACTGCCTCAAAAGAACTCAAGCAAGTTTGAGAGACAAGGCCACCCCTTCACAAAACCATGCTGTCTATTGCTAATAAGTCTATTCTTTTCCAGATGTGAGTACATCCTGTCCCAAAATATCTTCTCCAATAGTTTCCCTACCACTGACGTAAGGCTCACAGGCCTGTAATTTCCTGGATTGTCTCTTTTGTTCTTCTTAAATAGAGAAACAATGTTAGCTACTCTCCAATCCTCTGGTAGCTCGCCCATGACTGAAGAGGATACGAAGATTTTGGCCAAGGCCTCAGCAGTTTCTTCCCTTGCCTCTCTCAGTATTCTGGGATAGACGCCCTCTGGCCCTAGGGATTTGTCCACGTTAATGTTTTTCAAAACCTCAAATACCTCCTCCCTTTTTATCTCAACATGTCCAAGAATGTCAACATCCTCCTTTCTACACTTAACATCCACCGCATCCTTCTCCTTTGTGAATACGGTTGCAAAGTACTCATTAAGGACCTCACCCACCTCATTTGGCTCCACACACAAATTCCCCCCACTGTTAAGTGAACCTACCCTTTCCTTAGCTACCCTCTTCCTTCTCATATATCATGTAAAACCTCGAGATTCTCCTTAATCTACCTGCCAAGGACATTCCAAAGCCTATTTTTCCCTCCTAAGTCCCTGATTAAGCTCTTTCCTGCTATCTTTGTATTCCTCAAGAGCCTTATCTGTTTTCAAGTTCCTGAAATTTATGTATGCCCTCTTCTTTTTTTACTAAGCTCACAATCTCTCATCATCCAGGGTTCCCAAATCTTGCCAATTTTATCCTTGATTATTTTTTTTTTTACAGGGACATGCTTGTCCTGAATTGTTAACAACCGACTTTTAAAAAAGACTCCCACATATCAGATGTGGATTTAACCTCAAACAGCTGTCCCCAGCCTACATTCCCTAACTCCTGCCTAATACTGTCATAGTTAGCTTTCCCCCAATTTAGTATTTTCACTCTGGAACTACTTCTATCCTTTTGTAAAGTATCTTGAAACCTATAAAATTGTGATCACTGTTCCCAAAATGGTCCCCCACTGAGACATCAATCACCTGTCCAGGCTCATT
The DNA here is from genome assembly GCF_965287045.1 of Carcharhinus amblyrhynchos. Classification (NCBI taxonomy): domain Eukaryota; kingdom Metazoa; phylum Chordata; class Chondrichthyes; order Carcharhiniformes; family Carcharhinidae; genus Carcharhinus; species Carcharhinus amblyrhynchos. The sequence continues at coordinate 57,952,072 of NC_137333.1, forward strand.
TCCTAGAACCAGACCTAAGACAGTCCAACTCGGGAAGGAGCTCTTGAAAAAACTCTGCCCTGTTCAAGCCTCTGGCTCTAAAGAAATCCAAGTCGATATTGGAGATAAAAATCCGTCATCACAACAACCTTGCTGTTTTTACATCTTCCCATAATCTGCTAATGTATCAGTACCTCCACTTCACATGGGCTGTTGGGAAGTATGTAGAAAAACCCAGTGTGATTGCACCACTCCTGTTCCTAAGTTCCACCCATACGGCCTCACTGCATGATTCACCAAGGTGTCCTCCTTCTGTTTAGTTGTGATATTCTCTCTAATCAATAAAGCAACCTCCCCACATCTTTTGTCACTCTCTCTATCTTGCCTGAAACATCTAAATCCTGGAATGCGAAACTGCCAGCCGAGCCCTTCTTTCAGCCAAGTATCCATAATTGCCACATCACAGTTTCAATGTAGTAATCCAAGCTTCAAGTTCATCCACCTTACTTGTCATGCTCCTTGCATTAAAGCAAACACACCTCAGACCATCTGTCCTTTCTTGTTTTGTACACTCTCCCCAGCATTTTATTCCTTTTAGCCTTACTGGACCCATTCACTGAGTTCTCCACAGTTTCTGTACTCTGTATTGTAACCCTTTTCGATTTTTGCCTTTGGTTTCTCTGCCTTCCACTTTTCCCCTTGCTGCCTCTTCTGTCCCTGACTTACGACCCTCTGACTTCTGGACATTGGTTTCAGTCTTACCCAGGTGCAGAACGTCAGATTTGTACTAGTCCCATCTTCCCCAGAACTGGTTCCAGTGTCCCATGAATTTAAATCCCTCCCTCAAGTTATATATTCACCTTCACTATCCTGATGTTCCTACTCTGACTGGCACGTGGCACTGGTAGCAATCCTGAGATTACAACCTTTCAGGCTCTACTTTTTAGTTTAAAGGGGTGGGGAAAGTCAGAAAACAAGATCTCATCAATAAGATTCGCTTTTTTTTAAAAGCTCTTTGAATGTGGGCCCAAAATCCTGGCCCTGAAATATATAATTTTGCATCAGAAAGGTAAAGCTCAACTTATTTAAAAACCTATTCACAAGCTGCATATTTCAAATATAATGCTCATATTACATACAGAAAACATGAATCCTTTGTGAACTTGGAATTTGTTCTACAAATCAGATTTCTCCAGTTGTTAAACCTATAAACTTAAGCATTTTGGCTGGTCCATTACAGCTATTGTACCAATACTAACATAAATTCTTACTACGGTAAACTTAATGCAGTATGTTAACTGGCAGTCTACTCTTAAGAGTACAGCAAATTATACAAATTAGTATTTAAATTTAAAGTAAATTCATATACATACCTGTAAATACTGAATATTGTCCTTGGAGATAGCTTCCATCAGCTCTTTGCTTAATGCTGCTTCACCATGCAGTCTGACACTAGCCAAAATATGTTCACCATCTAAGCATGTATGTCTAGCTCCTCGCTGTCTGTAGAACAACACATAAGCAGTGTCTTTGGGAAAGTAATTTGTAACATTGCTGACGGACTCAAAAGATGAAAACGAAACTCTAGTATCATTGTATAAATACCACTGATCATCAGCTCTACGCTCAGCTTCCAAAGGGACTCTTGGGCCGGTTCCAGAGTTAACATCAACATTCTCTCTGCCATAGCAATAGTAATGTCCACTTTCTGAAGATATTCCGGAATGCACCACTACACAACAGAGGTCATAGGTAATTGATAAGTATGTAGCATCCTCTGCAAAGTGTTTCCAGTTTCTGAGTTGGCATACCTGTTTTTCAGCATTAGTTATCTGTTCATCTTTTTCTGTGGTAATCCTAATAGGTATTTTGAGAACCAAAGGAATTGAAACATTATCTAGAATTTTTTTTCGCCTCATCGTTATGAGATCAAAGGAGAACCTTAATAAGGTCAAAATGAGGTAATGCGGACTCCCTGTTAATTCCACTACTTTTTCCGCTTCCTGTAAAGAGGTGCATTTATCACAGTAATATCTGTTGTCACCAGACAGTATTTCTGGTGAAAGAAAGTAATTTATGAGGTCAGACACTGATCTAGAACTTGTTGAGTCATATGCTTTCTCCCCAGTAGCCATTGCAAAATCATTCTTCGGCATAGAGCTAAATGAAGTATCATCCCTCATTAATCTAGAGTATGAAGGATCTTCCTTCTTTTCTTTTGCATGAGATCCTAATATTTCAAATGGTATGACTCGTACTGAAGGCTCTTTAGATTTTGCTTGCTTCTGTTTAATTGGAGATTTAGTAGTCTTGTGTTGTGGTTTAACTTGAGATGTCAGATTATTTGAAGTAGTCACTTCCACTGAAATATTACAGTCATATGAACTACCAGATCGTTGTAGAGCTTTACTAGGTGGTGGAAAAGCCAGGGATAAATCTGTAAAAGCTTCCTCTCGGAAAGAAACATTACAACAGGAACGACAATGGATCTTGGTCACCATCTTTCCACCAAACATTCTTTCTATTAATGTTTTTCCTGGAACTTGATCTTCAATATGACTTCCATTACAAGTGCATTTCAGTCGGTGGGTAATTCTTTTGCCAGTTTTCTCTTCCTCATGTAGCCTTGAAAATAAAATAGAATAATTTCATTTACAAAGGGTGTACAGGGTTTCATTACCTGCTCAGGAGCTCAATTTCCAGACATATTATTACAGTGGTATATAAATGAATAGAATCATAAAGTAGTAATGACACAGCAGGAGACCATGAGGCCTGTCATGTCAGTGCTGCCTCTCTGCAAGAACTCCGTTAGTCCCACACTCCTACCCTTTCCACCTAGTCCTGCACATCTTTGTTTAGAGTTCTTAACCAATTTCTTCTGAATTTGCCTCTACAACACTTTGGAGCAGTGTATTCCAGATCCTTACCACTTGCTGTGTAAAACAAACTTTTTGTTACCATTGGCTCTTTTAACTTATATAAGTATCTTCTGGTTCCTAAACCTTCCACTAAAGGAAACAGCTTTTCTGTCTGGGCCCTCAATGCTTCTGAAAGTTTACATCAAATCTTTTCTCAACATCTTCCTTTCTAAGGAGAAGAATCTCAGCCTGTCCAATTAATTCATATTCGCTCTTGTAAATCTTTCCTGCACTTTAATGTTTTTGCTTCCTAACTAAAGTGTGATGCTAAGAGCTGTGCACATTACTCCATTATAGTCGAACCAATGTTTTACTGAGATTCAGCTTTTGGTACTCTACTTAAAGCCCATATTCCGTATGCCTTTTTAATCACTTTCTCAGTGTGCCCTGCAACCTTCAATACTTTATGGGCATAAACCCAATGTCTCTTCTCCTTCATTCCCTTTAGAATTGCACCCTATATTTTATATAGCCTCTTCAAGTTTTCCTTAAAACACTTTTCAAATCCCAGAATTAAATTTTACCTACACATATTCACCCATTCCACCAGTCTGTCCATGTCCTCATTGTCTTGCATACTTCTCCTCACAGTTCACAATACTTCCAAGTTATGTTTTCATCTGCAAATGTTGAAGTGTTGAAATAGGAGATTTTCACAGTAACATCATTGCAGTGTTAAGGTAAGCCTACTTGTGACACTAATAAATAAACACTTAAATCATGTTTTGTACAAAACGAGCCATTTTAACGCAAGTTCGACCTCTGTCTGACAAACACTGCTCACCGTAGAACCACAGAAACCCTACAGTGCAGAAAGAGGCCGTTAGGCCCATTGAGTCTGCACTGACCACAATCCCACCCAGGCCCTATCCCATATCCCTACATACTTACCTGCTAATCCCTTTAACCTATGCATCTCAGGACACTAAAGGACAATTTTGGCATAGCCAATCAACCTAACCCGCACATCTTTGGACCATTACACTCCACTTCCTGTCACTCAACCAATTTTGTACCCATGCTACTACTGCCCCTTTTATCTCATGGGCTTCAACAAAGGATTGCACTGTAGTATTGTCACTCGACTAGTATTCCAAAGACCAGGGTTCAAATCCCACTACAGCAGAAATTTGAATTCAGTAAAAAAAATTCTGAAATTAAAAATGAAGATCATGAAACCACTGCTGATTGTTATTAAAAAGAACTGATTCTCTAATGTCTTTTAGGGAAGGAAATCTGCTACCCTTACCTGGCCTACATGTGACTCCAGACCCACAGGAATGTGACTCTTAAATGTCCTCTGAGCAAGGGCAATTAGGAATGGGCAATAAATAAATAATCCAGTGACATTCAATAAACAAATTTATAAAAATTGCTTTCTATGTGGCACTTCATCAAATGTCTTCTGGAAGACCACATACAGCATCTTAAGCCCTTCCTGCTACCTGATCAAAACACTCAATCAAGTTAGTTAAGCATGATTTGTCCATAACAAATCAGTGTTGGTGTTCTTTAATTAATCTACATTTGTCCAAGGTGAGTGTTGATTTTGTTCCAGATTATTGTTTCTAAAAGTTTTCCTAACAACTAGGATAAACCCAGCAATTGGCAGTTGCTAGATTTTCCTTGCACTTTTTTTGAACAAAGTTGGAATATTTGTACTTCTCCAGTCCTCTGGCACCACCCCGTATCCAAACAAGATTGGAAATTTATGGACATTGGCTCTACAACTTCCACCCTTATGCCTCAGATTCATTTCATCCAGTCCTAGTAATGGGCGGCATGGTGGCACAGTGGTTGGCACTGTTGCCTCAGTGCCAGGGACTCAAGTTCAAATCCAGCCTTGGATGACTCTGTGTGGAGTTAGCACATTCTCTCCATGTCTGCATGGGTTTTCTGAGTGTTTTGGTTTCCTCCCACAATCCAAAGATGTCCAGGTTAGGTTGACTGACCATGTTAAAATGCCCATTGGTGCCCCTATATGTCTGGGGGAATTAGCAGAGTAAATACACAGGGTTATGGGAATAGGACCTCGGTCAGGTGCTCTGGCAGAGAGTTTGTGTAGACTCGAGAGTTGGTGTTGACTGTGATGAGCCAAATGGCTACCTTCTAAACTGTAGAGATTCTATGATCGTAGTAACTTTAAATACAGCCAACTTTTCTTTATCAACTTTTAGTCCATCCAGTGCCTCAATTACCTCCTCTTCACTATGACTTTGGCAGCATCTGCTTTCTTTAGTAATTCAGCCTTGTTCCCTCCCTCTATGCACAAATCCCCTTTTGGGTCAGTATTGACCTCACCCGCTTCTGTCATTTCTCTGCCAATGGAATACTTCTGGACTTCCTTTATATTAACCTCCTGTCCCTTCTGATACTCCCATTTTTCTGCTCATTTCTTTTTGCACTTTCCTTTCGAATATTCTATATTCAGCCTGGTTCTCATGTGTATTATCGACCTAGCATCCAATCTTTTATGGCTTAATTTCACATGCTCTCTTTTGTCAATGAGGACCTTTGGCTTTGCTTGCCCTACTTTCCCTTTCCACCCACAGACTAACAGCCCACTTTACATAAGCCACTCACTATCACTACTAAAAATTTTGCCCACTAATAACTGCTCATAAAGACAAGTAAATAAACACCAAAGTATGCAGTCAAAAAGTGCAAATGGAAAATGAGATAATGCAAATAAACAAATAAATGATATTATTCTGATTTAAATTCCATTCTAAAATTTAATCCATCTGTGCCAATACAATACATGGGTAGCAAATCTCAAAAGTTTGTTTGATTTTCCTTCTTCATTAAAATTAAAAGTTAAATATCAAATCAGGTGTGGTCTTCCCTATTCATCAAATATAGTCCAATGTGCACATAGAACAGAAATAATCTTCAATCTTCAATGGATGGCCAGAAATCCTAATACTGGCACTGATTTCAGTGCAACCTCTTCAAAGCTTAAGCAAAAGCTGCTGCCTGACCACCCCTTTCGTCAGCTAGTCTTTCACTGCTTTGCGGCCTTTATGGTTTTAGTAATGTAATAAACTTCGAAGGTGAATCATTGTGGCTTAAGTTTATAATGGGCTTATTAACAATGGTAAATAAATATATAGAAACAAGAATCTGACAGAAGTGAATACATGATTAGTCTCCACTCCTCCCAGGCTCCAACTGAGGATCCTTCCTGACCCAGGACACGCACTCCTGTACTCGATTTGCTTGGCTTCCCGCGCTGCCACTCCATAGGGTACAGTGTAATCATGTGATCCTCAGGGATTGCCCCTTTATAGGGGCCATGCTACCATACACTGTCCCCACGCACCCCCCCCACCCGCCCAAACTCCTGAGTTCACCTATGGATGAAACAAAAGGAACATTATTAACATATGCATGCAAGTTACAGCAGACATCAGGAATGCCCAAGGAAAACTCATCACAAGTTCAATTGGTCTGGGGGCTTCCAGGCCCTAGTAGAAAGTCTCAATCCTGTGTTATGCTCCTCTAGTTGGACGACTGAGAAAGGTAAACTTATCAACCTGTGGTCAAGATTATCCTCTGTCGCTGCTGTCTCCTTGATTACCAAAACTGCTGGTGGCTTCAGTTCTACATCTACAACAGGGATCCCTGTATCCATCGCTGGCAAAACTGTAGAGATCACCTGTTGATCCACTGTATTAAGCACAGCTCTCTTCCTCAAATGATCTACACGTTTTTTGACATGACTACCTTGTATCTCCACAGCACAGAAAGCTGGTCCTGTTCTTTCCACAATTTTTCCAGCCATCTATGTCAGGCCTGCTGGAAGGTTTCTGAGCAGAACTAAATCATCAATTTGGAAAATTCTTGATTTTCTTGAGTCATGATTTTCTTTCTAGTAGGCTTCACTTGCCTCCACACTCCCCATCAAATCTGGGAATATCATATCCAACTTTGCCGTAAGTGGCATCCTATTAGTAGCTTGGCTGGTGTGACTCGTGGTCGCATTTGGCATAATATTGTATGAACAATATAAGAAACTAGCCATCTATAGAGGTAGAGGCCTATTAACTTGTTTTTTCATTGATGAGTTGAATGTTTGTACAGTGGGTTTCACTAAGTCTTTAGAGGTTAGGTGATAAGATGATCTAACATGGTGAATACATATTATCTTTGTTCCTCTCTACTGGTAAGGTTTAAAGAGCTTTGACTTGTATCACTATCCTTGCAACATAATCTTAACTTTTGATAACATTGGATCTCTTTTGGTTCAAGTTTATGTGTTTAACTGAGACCAGTAAAGACAATCAGGTGCTGTGCCAGGACAGTTTCCTGTTTACCTTTGCCTCAGGCGGTGATGATATCATCTGAAGCAAAGGTAAACAGCTGAGTGCACCCACATTTGATGTGTGTGTCTGTATATGATGTTGGAACGTACAACTGTTTACTCCCAAAAGGGCCCATCTCTGTACCTTTGCAAAGGCAACTGATGGCACTGGTTTATCCTCTGTGAATAAACCCAATGGTTTGTGGTCTGATAGTTTGTGAAATGTTGTCCATATATAGATGGATGAAAGTTCTTTACTGCATAAATTATCACCAAACTTTCATTATCCATCTGGAAATACTATTTTCCACACATCTGATAATGTTCCTGGTGCAAAGACAGATGGCTTTTCTACTTCATCAGGCATCCTTTGGGCCAAAACTTCTCCCACTCCACGTGAACCATAGAATCTCTTCAGTGCAGGAGCTCATTTGGCCCATCGGGTCTGCACTAACTCTCTATGAGGGCATCTTACCCAGGCTAAAGTGGGTTCTCTCTCATTTCAAATGGACAGCTGCTCCTTTAAATCTCCTCAAATCCTCCTCCAAGTTTGATCTATATTCCTCAGGTGAGGCTCCTGTAATTATGACATTATCTAGATAAACCATTACGTTAGTGATGCTTTGTAATAAACTTTGTTGGAAAGTGACACAGGCCAATGAGATTCCAAAAAGTAAACACGTATAATGGTAAAACCCCTTGTGGATGTTGATAATAACTAACCTCTCGGAATCTTCATCCAACTCCAGCTGCTGATAGGCACGACTGAGGTTTTGCACAGAAGTCTTCAATTCTGAGAATGGGGTATCTGAGTTCCTCAGCTGACTGTTAGTTTATAATTCTCACAAATTCTTACTGTACAATCCAGCTTCAGGATAGGGAATGGGCAGCCCATTTGGGGAGAATCGTACACGCTTTATGATACATAAATCTTCAATTGCCCAAGCTCAACTTCAACCTTACGATGAAGCATAAGGGGCATTGAGTGCGTCCCAAAAAATGTAGGTTTTGCATTGAGATTCAGATAAATTTTGGCTTTAGCCCCTTTTATTTGTCCTACCTCTTTTTGGAAAACCCTGGAATATTCACACAGCAACTCTTGGAAACCTCCACCCCATAGGTTTAATATTTCCAACAAATTTAATTTTATCTGCTTGAGCCAATCATAGCCCATTAAGCAAGGCCTATGGTCTTCAATTACCAGGACATGTAGCTTTAGCATTTGATTTTTATAAGATATTGCTGAAGCTAAGGTCTTCAATGTCTCTCTTGTATATGCAGGTAACATGCATCCTGATCCAACCATTGAGATTGAGTGCAAGTCTCTGAAGGTAACAAAATGCTGGCTTCCCTATGACTATAGGTACAGCCCAGGTCAACTTCCACTTCAAGAGATCTGCCATTTACCATCAAGGTTGTGTATAGGGGACATTTTTCTATACAACTCATTGGGCTTGTTGGGCTCCTTGACCAGTTTTTATTAAAAAGGAGTTAAACCACAAAGATTAGTTTATTTTTTGCACATTCGCAGTGCTCTCCTAAACCTCTCAATCTGGGCATAAAACCTGAGACAGTCTCCCCTAGCTCGCACATTGAATGAAATTTGTACTTCAACATAATGACTGAGGGTCGGATGAGTTTTGACAAATTCAACTGTGTGATCTGTTGTGAATACATGAGTACTTTCCACTCCTCCCAGGCTCCAACTGAAGATCTTCCCTGATCCAGGACACGTGCTTGCACCCAATTGGCTTGGCTTCCTGCACTGCCACTTCAGAGTTCAGCCCAATTACGTGGCCCTCGGGGATCACCTTCTTAAAGGGGGCACGCTACTACAATTACTAACTACACAGTTTATTTTTTCAAATGTATCCTAGATAACATGATAAAACATGTCATTTGCTCCTGGCATTAGATTACAGGATGACACAAATGGGTCAAATCAAGGTAACAGGTCAAAAACACATCTATGTTCAGCTAACTCCTATTTTATCTTAGCCTCTGCCACATTAGGTCTTGAACGGTATGGAACTCCTTCAAGATAACCATTAAAGGCAGAATAAATGGTTCTTACTTTTCTCTTTAGAAATACTCACCTCTTTTCTTTATCAAAGTTTAAAGTTATTCAATTTAAGTTGTTGTGTGGGATGCTAAACTTGAAGACAAAGTTTTATTTTCCCACAGTATACAAAACCACCTCTCTGCAGTATGTCAGTAACATGTATTCTGACAAATCTACAATTTCCAGCTATTATTGTCATGTCATACATAAGAACATAAGTAGTAGATGCAGGAGTAGGCCATCTAGCCCTTCGAGCTTGCCCCGCCATTCAACAAGAGCATGGCTGATCTGAAGTGGCTCAGTTCCACTTTCCCACTTTCTCCCCATAACCCTTAATTCCCCTGCCTACCAAAAACCTATCTACCCATGTCTTAAATATATTTAGCGAGGTAGCCTCCACCACTTCAATGGGCAGAGAATTCCAGAGATTCACCACCCTTTGAGTGAAGAAGTTCCTCCTCAACTCCGTTCTAAACTGCACCCCCCTTATCTTGAGGCTGTGCCCCCTCGTCCTGTTGTCCTTTCTGAGCGGGAAGAATCTCTCCACCTCTACCCTATCCATCCCCTTCATTACCTTATACGTCACTATAAGATCCCCCCCTCATCCTTCTAAACTCCAACGAGTACAGACCCAGTCTATTTAGTCTCTCTTCATAGTCCAACCCCCTCATCTCCGGTATCAGCCTAGTGAACCTCCTCTGCACTCCCTCCACGGCCAAAATATCCTTGTGCAAGTGCGGCGACCAAAACTGCACACAGTACTCCTGCTGTGGCCTCACCAGTGCCCTGTACAGTTGCAGCAAGACCTCCCTGCTTTTATATTCTATCCCCCTCGCTATAAAGGCCAGCATCCCATTCGCCCTCTTGATCACCTGCTGCACCTGCAGACTGGGTTTTTGCGACTCATGCACAAGCACCCCCAGGTCCCTCTGCACGTATACGTATACACAAATTCCATTTACAAGGTTACTTAGCAATATTCTATCTCCCAATGACTTGTTTCAATTTTCTGGGTATTAAAATTAACTGAAGTTGTCCTGGGTTCACAATTTTGGAAAGCACCTAAATGGACCAATAGTCTTGTGGGTCTATCTACATTATCAATATGATGCTTTTCTCTGCTACCTCTTTCCAACATCAGATGAGGTCACATGTGCTGGTGCTGCATGATGTGGAACGACAGGTTGAATTTTATGGAGCACCGTGGTCCCCAAATTTAACGGTGGGAGCAGTTTGAGGAGCCCCTCCTGAGAAGTCTTGCCTTTGGATGGCCAGAATCTTTATAATCCCAGTGGTGCCAGTGAGCAGTGGCCACTACTGGGATTACAAGTAGTTCCCAATGTTGAGGAGCCCAAACCAGTCTGTAAGCTTAGGGGGGCTTTAGCAAGAGGGATGAGTTGAGTGGGTTTAAAAGGCCAGGCAGGGATTTGAGATGTGGGTGGGGGAGTGGTGGCAAATGACCAATGGAGCAGAAGACCCACACAGGACACTCCACCCACTACCTCCAACTTTGCCCAATACCTACCAGTTCAATGAAAACTGCCAACCTTCTTGCACAGCATGAATTCCCTCGTGCCAAAGGTAAGTACTGATTTGAGGATCTTAACTGACCAATTAAGAGCCTTCAACAGGCCCAAGGGCAGACAGGCTGCTCCCCTCCCACAACACCCATAAAATGTCAGACAGGTCAGGGACAGGAAGGTAGACAATAGCAAGGTCATCCACTGGATCTTACATGCCCTATCATCTTCAAACCTTTCAACAAGGCAGCACAAAATCAATCCAACATTTTCCTGCAGGATCTTCCATTGTGAAATCCTACTGTTTGCCTTATTAAACACCAATTGATGACTGGAAAATTATCATTGTACTTTAAAATAAATAATTCCATACTTATTTTTTAATGAGAGACCAAAGCCGAGATTTTTCAAGGAGTTGGCAAAGGCCAATGGTGGGCCAAAAAAAAACGGCATGAAGGCCACCAATGGCAAAGACAGCTTTTCCCGCTACACAGTGCGGCACTTAATGCCAAAGATTTTCCGCCACAGGTTCTCTGTCATGTAGCCAGTGAGACAGCCTCCCATTTGCCTGCCCCACCATCACTTCAGCACTGCAATCATCAGAGTGCCACAATTATAAACCACCTCAGCACATAGCAGCCACACTTCATAGCTCATGAGGAAGTGATGGTTGCCAGGAGATAGCCCCCAAAATTCCAAGACACATCCCTGGAAACACTCCTCAATTCTGTCGAGGTCCATCATAATATAATCTACCCGTGCTCAGGACAAGAACCCAGCAGCAAGCTCACATACCCAGCATGGAAGTGGCAGCAATCATGAGTGCCAACACCCTGCAAAAGAGGATAGCTACCCAATACTGCCAGATAAATGATCTTCTTTCTGCTAGGGGAAGTCATTCTTCTCATCAATTTCAACTCACTCCCATTACATGTGCACAGGGATCTCACACTCTGCCAGCTCAAGGGACATCATCACTCAGTCTCCCATATACATTTCCATCTAACTGCAGGTCACGGTTTCATCACCTCGTTTGGCCTACTCACCATGCACACCTACCAGATATCCTTATCATCTGCCCTTGCACACGTCCTGCTTATGGCCTCTCCATCTCGTTTTCATGCAGGACAAGCTTGCACACAAGGAGAAATCCTAGACAGATGGAGGGACGCCAGAATTCAAGATCCTTACAGAATTAGAGGAGAAAGCCATCCAGCCAGCTGGGGAGGATGTCGACTGCTCCTGTGCTGATGGCGAGGTCAGCAGTGATAAACTAAATGAGGAACCAGCATCGTAACAACCAGATGACAATGTTGTGAATTGTGTCTCCTGTTTCTCAAGCCCCTGACATGCACTAATGACCTCTCCTTTATTTTGCAGGCACATTTGGGAAACAGCTCAGGGAGTCCACCAACCAGGTTCACAATTGCTGTCCCAACAGCAGAACAGAGAAGGGATTTACAGACCCTGAAGTAGAAGTCATAGCATTCATCCTCCCCAGCAGAGAGACACATCTTGTTAGGACTTAATTCTAGATCAGCCTTGGAGTCACAATCTGGTGAGCACATCACACTTCTGCTAATCACAACAAGTGGAGTCAGGGACATCCCACAGTGTCAGTTCTCAGGAGGATTGTTGGAGGCAAGGAATCTGCTGAATCCCAGTCAGATGATAAGCCTCTGGACCAGTCTCAGCTTCAAAGGCAAACTTGGGAAAATCAGTAAGGGTGCCTGGTACAATCCTCAGATTGAATGGTTTCATGGAGGAGTGCATTCATCTTCTGTCTTGAGATGACAACGCTGCAGTACAATGAGGTCAACCAATGAAGGTGGTGGCCACCATGGGTACCTTGGTGTAATACTTTGTCCTGCACTGCTACAAGATGCACACTCCATGGCGCAGACACTCGTTAGGATCCATCAGTGCCAAACCAGAGAACGGTGGAACTTCTCAAGTTCACTCGAGCTGCCTTCTATCATAAAGCGGAAGCCTGGGACCCTACAGCACCCACTGGGAAGAGAATCAGCTGGTCACACCCCAGGACCATTCACAAGTATCCCATCCATCTGAATCCTCTTCTTGTGACCGTTTCAGCTCCAGCTTCTCAGGCCAAGGAGGGTGGCATTGCCATAGCAGGTCCCCAAAGTAGGTCAGGGCCCTCAGGGTCACAGCCAAGATCATCATCAGACAACAGGACATGGCAGGCAACAGGTTGTCTCCATCTCCGCTGTGGATGCACCAAGACGTATTGGCAGGGCTACAAAGGTTAAGAGGCATGAGTTGCACAGTACAGGCAAGAATTTATTTAGAGGTGAACATTATGTACAAGTGCTTAAGCACTTGTACATAATGTTCACCTCTAAATAAATTCCCACTAACTGCACCCTTTTAATAGCTTCTTGTTCTGATGAACTGTGTTCCTGTGGTCCGAAAACTTGATTCCTGTACAAGGCAGAGAATTCAGTCCAGGGCATTTGTCCTGTGCTTTGTGCAACGTTTCCAGCACATTATTGGTGCCCCTTCACAGAGATAGAACACAGCAGTCATGCCTATATGTTGTAGGGAATGAGGATGTATCCCACAATGTACAGGGCTAGCGACACTTATTTCAGTCATTGTCCATTGTGCAATGTAACAGTGGGGTGTAAACTGCCCCACTGCTTCAGCCTCCGGTGATACTGAACTTCAAAAGGTACAGCTCACGAAGGATGTCACAAAATCAGCAAGGTTGAAATTTTCCTCGCTGCATCACCATGATTGACTCAAGCAAGCAAGCAAGCCTCCATCAGCCAGGTAAGAGTCAAACATTCTCAAGAAGCTCAGTGTACTGCCCCCACTGCAAGACTGGGAAAAGTGTCCTGCAATCAGTGTTGCCATGAAGCAGATTCTCCTGCGATAAAGTGATTTTATGAAAGAAGAGGGGTTGACCTATTTCTCTTTTCCATCCCATAACCCATTTCATCAGTGTCTCGTGTTCCAAAGAAAATATAAAGTATATACAGCCAAGGCCTCAAGTTAAGACGCTGGGAAATGCCTTTAGTATTCAGTAGCAGAGATGTGGTCAATAAGGAAACAGGAATCAAAACTTGCCATTTCACAGCTATCCATATATAATCAACAATTCTCAGTTACATGGATCATACTTCTTTACACCCCACTTCCTGTGAGTCTCTATCCTCAAAATAAGCGAGTGTTGGACGAACTGGGTGGCGGTTGAGGCAGCAAACAATGGCTAGCCTGTGGCTTCAAACTAGGGTCAGAAGTACTCCTGCACCTCCCAATTCCACATCTCAGTTAAGTTCTTCTTCAAAAGCTTAGCACTTCGTAGCGACTTAATGCAGTTCTTTGAAGGAGAGCCAGTTAGGCCACAGATCAGAGGTAGACCTTGTTTTCCTAAACACAGTTGATACTTTGGGTAGACTCTTCATCAGCATTTTTGGTGGCCTTTGGGATGAGGGGATGGACTTCATTCAGACTATTGGCTCCATTTCCCCACTGCCTCTCGCCATTTTCATGGCTGTGCATTTCCAACAATTTTGTGTTTTCATTTTAAACCTCCAGCTTTTGGAATCTTTCCTATATTTTATTTTCCCATTGTGCTTCAGCTTTCTTTGTGTATAATTTTCCCATGTCTTCTCAATATTTTTGTTGTTTCCAGCTTTTTGTTCTGTAAAGGTCTTCCCTTTGCCTCATCTACATGACATTTTAAATTAAATTGTCGATAAGCAACTACAAGCAATTCAACCCATTAACATCTTGTGATTGCAATGTTTTGTTACTCTACATTTTTCTGTGAATTTAACTAAAATTACTGATTATTCTTGAAGGGTTATACTCAAACTGTTTAACTGTCCTTTCATTTTTGAAATCAAACTATGTTCAAGAATAGATTCTTTAGAATTTGAAACTTCGTTTCATGTCTGTTGCAATAAAACATTAAGCCCATGGTCTGATTTGCTACTTTCAGACTTCGCTGACAATCCCCAAGACAAGTAGTTGTCCAGGAAAAAAACATCTTCCTCTTTCAGAGAAGCCAATAAAATGTAATTTCTTGATAAACCACTTGGCTGACAACAGAAAACTGTATGGGTGGGTTTATTGTGTCATTGTTAAACCAAAGGGTATTTGGGATTGCCTATACTTTAAAGTTGGCTAATGTCAGCCAGTCATCAGGACAAACTGCTTAAATTATCAGCATAAAAATAACATCTTGAAACATTTCCTTGCAAATGAAGATATCAAAAATGCAAGGATCCCTGGATGAAGACCAGTCTTTTCTTTTTTGGAAGAGAATATACAAGGAAAACCCAGGGTTTCCCTTTAGAGCAATTATTGAGGAAACTCCATCTATCAACTCACATTACTGCACCTACCACATGCTTTTCTAGCTAAATATTTAATTCCCTGATCTAAAGCTGTGTCAAGTTGGATGAACAAGTATATATTAGTTACATGCTAAGTAAAAAATGAACAACAAGCCCCAATTAAATTTGCATTGCAACTCTTCAACTAACCTGTCCAACAGATATTTTAAGTATTCTGAACAGTCCTGTTGTGCTCCTGGATTAAACCACGGAGGAGATGAAGCTTTCAAAAAGCTACTGGGGGAGATGGCTGGTCTCTACAAATGTAAATTAGAAAAGTTAGAAATTCAAAAATTATCACTCCTCAAAAAATGCCAGAAATCAAAGAAGTTAAATGAGCAGCTTCTGACAGTCTTCCACATTCCTTGAAGGTTATACTCCACTTGGATAAGGGTGCATCTAATAGAAAAGGGAGAAGGAGAAGTTTTAAGAGCTCGGCTTCATGTTATGACCTGCAATAACTAGACAGTTATTGTGCATGATGCAAGTAATCCTACAAGATGAAAAATATATGTAAAAATATGTAAAGAAAGTTAGAAACTGGAAAAAGAACCTAGGAGAAAGAGTTAAGAGTAAGCACTATACCCGTGGAGAATAAACTATGGTTAAAGATCAAGAAATACCATAGTTAAGGAACAGTTAATCAAATGTTCTCTCTTCACCTACAAACTACACATATATGGATCACAAAATGCTTAGGATGGTGAGGAGGTAGAATATTCATAGTTTTATAGAAAACCTTGAATTAGGTTTCAACAAAACTCAAGACCAAAACCACCTTGATTATGCCATCTAGCTACCTTTTATAGATTTCTCACGTGCTTTCAATATGATTTCAAGTGAAAAACTGCAAATCAAGTGCAACATGTTTTGACTTTAAAATTGTGACATACATTTAACAAAGCAGTTATGATTATAACGGTTTTAACTAATTTCTCAAATCACCAACAGTTAACAAGTATAAAGATGACACTGAAATCATCGGGTAAATTTTCCCCTTTGACCCAAAAAAACAACACAAAGCAGGAATTCCCCAACTCATCAAGCAGCAGCCAGTTCACCTGTCAAAGCATCATGTCAAAGAGTGATTATGGGAAGCTGCGAATTTGACCATTTATTTATTCAAAATAAATCCAATCTATGATTGCAGAATCATAAGTCAGAGAACCTGCTTTATATATCCAGTAGGAAAAAAATTATACCGATCAGATGCTGAATTTTCATGACTAGCAAAGCACTCTCAAAACATCTTCAGAAATGAGATGCAAGAAACAATGAGTTATTTGGAGGGCCAATCAGTTCTTAGGAAGACAAATGAAGGAAAATCATTAAGACAAAGTGAGAAATGGCATTGAAGAGAACTGAAAATGGTCCCTTGTATGCTGGGGAAGTTACAGTTTGTGGAGGATGCAGCCAAGGAAGCCAACAGAGATTGAAAACTGGATATGATAAAGTCATGTTATCGAGACTCCAGTTCACGTTAAGATTTCCATAGAGATTGGTAATTATTAAACAGAAATTTGCAATTTCATTGCATTCTCCAAGAATTATGCTTATTGCAAGTAGTTCACAAGTCGCTCCCAACTTCCAATGGGTTGCTTCCATTTCTTACGTTCTTATTTAACATATATCTTATGTTCCCTTTCACTTTCCCAACTAAGTAACATCTAATCCCAGAACTTTTTCTCACTGTGTGAATTACACGGTAAACCTCTTCCCCTAGTTTAGTTTGTAACTTTTCCAAATTCTGAGTGTTCATTCTGATCATGGACTCCCACCTGTGTTTTGCATGAACAAGAGTCAGCATTTTCTTCAATTAAGATGCAGGCCTGGCTGTTCATATCACCTCTACCTTTTTAATTCACTTACAGGATGTGAATGAACATCATGGCTGGACAGCATTTACTGTCCATCCCTAGTCGACCTGGAGAAGGTGGTAGTGAGCTGCTTTCTTGAACTGCTTCAGGCCTGAGGTGTAGGTACACCCACAATGTTTTAAAGTGGAGAATCTGACCCAGCAACATTTTCCTCAGGACTGGATATTAAAATGGCTTTCTCTACTCTCCTTCCCCATTGCAACAAGAAACACATTAGCTTTAGTTTCAAATATTAACAAGTGATAGAAAAAAATTGAGAAATTGTGCTCACTGCTGTGCAGCCTTAAGGTTCATGTTAGCATGCATCTGCATCTAGCTCTTTGCTAATCCAAACGCTGTTAAGAAACTCCTCCAATTATGTTACTAGGTAGCTGCAACATTGACAACAAATTAACAGTTGCACCCCAGTTGCCACTTAGGTTACACTGGTTGATCATCATGCTGGCCTGCCTTCCTTTAGATAGTACCATGTAAAATATGCTGTGCTATTGAAGAACCAACCACCAAGTTAAGTCAAGATTCATACATCTGTGCTATTGAGCCTCCTATTGCTACCCATAGAGGAACTGGGGCTTCTGCATACACTAATCATCCATTAAGTGAATCTTATCCACTTCTACTTAGCAAAGTGGTGTACAAAAACAGGCAACTGAGTAATCCACCCCAACTTGCATCCTTGTGGTGAACTTTCTCTCTTTTCTCTGGGGGAGTAGGTCCCATCCTACTAAAAACCCTTAGATAGGGGGATTTTCTCCTCTTTCTCTTCATGTACCATGTCTGAAGAGGGTGTTGGCAACCATTGACCTCCATGTTTATCTTTTTTTAGACACATTTATCATCTTCCCAACAGCATGAGACTTTTCTAAGTCATGTCAGGAAATTGTGGTAAAACAATAAACATGAAAACTAACAACTGAGAATGATACAAGGTGTAGAGTTTCAAGATATAAAGCCCTTTCAATTAAAACAAATTCTAAGGTTCAAATTTCTAACACTAGGGTCCTCAGTTGTGCTTCATCCTCAGGATATGAATAACTAATGTTTACAAATTAAGCAGAATTTCAGTAAAATGCAAATATCCTTAAGGAAAAGCAATGGAGACAGCTTGAATACTCCATCCACGAGGACCCACGATTCCTTAAATGCTAACAGCACAGGCAAAGTCTGTTTTCTTCTGTCTCAGAAATAATGATGAATGATTCAGAAGAAATATACGATTGAAGAGATGGTAAAACTATGCCAATAAGTGCACTAGTTCCCCAACCTTTATTCCTTCAACTCACTGTCCAGCACTCCCTTTTTTTGGAAATGGTTAAAATTCAATTCTCCTATTGGCTATAGAATACAGATTGGCATGGTGGCACAGTGTTAGCATTGCTGCCTCTCAGGCCCAGGTTCAAATCTGGCCTTGAGTGACTGTGTGGAGTTTCACGTTCTCCCCACGACTGCATTGGATTCCTCCAGGTGCTTCGGTTTCATCCCACAGTCCAAAGGTGTGCAAGTTAGATTAATTGGCCATGATAAATTGCTCCTTAGTGTCCCAATATGTGTAGGTTAGGGGGATTAGCAGGATAAATATGTGGGGGTATGGGAATAGGGCCTTTGTGGGGTACTCTGTCAGAGAGTCGGTGTGGATTCGCTGGACTGAATGACCTTCTTCGGCACTGTAGGAATCCAATGATCTCCTGCCACTCCACCTTTTCAACTCCTGCTTTATGAGTTATAAACTGAGACACGGTTCTATCAGTTACTTCCTCAGTCTCCAGAAGAAAACACTCCATGACAAACAAATGATATGTTTTCTATCGAAACCAAACAGTCATAAATAAAGTCACATTCTTCTGTCAATATGCTGTAACCCAACCCCACACTAAAGTTATTAATATCAACAATTAAGACAACTTCCTACCATAATTTCAAAGAATAAAGGTTTCTGACTGGTACACAGCAATTAAAACAACGCATGGTTTATTTAACCATTAGTAGCATTTTAAGTTCACTGTGCTTTTAGCCATTCCTTCAAACTGATTTAAAAACAAACATACTGGTATTTTGGCTATCAAGACAGCTTCAGCTCAAGACTCAAATGACCTCTGAAGGTTAGTTCAGATTAAGATCAAATGGAAAAACAGTTGAGGCAAGTTCACTCTATGGAAGAGAGTAGTTTTTAGACTGCAGTCCACAGCAGAAAGCTGTGTCAACTTCCAACAAGCTGTGTCTGGAGAAAGCCCCGTGGAGAAGTTGCCTCTCTCGTAAGTCAGAAGCAACCCCAAAAATATATGGGTGTCTGGTGAGGTAACTATTACTGGATCTTGCTTATAGTTTCAAAACCTAAGGGATATTGTTTGGGGATGGGGGAGGTGGTCATACACATCAGAGATTACAAAAAGAGTGGTTTGGAACTGGGTAAATTTAAAGATTCTGTGTACAGCCAATAATGTAATTAAGTGTATTTCTAGTTGATTTTCTTGTGTTATAGTTTATTAAACATCTATTTTGTTTAAAATCATCACAAAAGTGCCTGGGGCATTCACATTTTTCACACATTATACAAATCTGCGAAATGCAGTTGAGAGCAAGTATTCCAAATTTCCCAAATATCCGCGCATTAAGTAATTTATTGTTAAGAACATAGCTAAAGTGCCCAAGAAATTCCAACAGTCTCTTCTGCATCTTGGTCAGTGGCTCATTTGTTCTTAGATTTAACCAACTCCTCTTCATTTGAAAGCATTACTTATCCCCAAGATATCCTCATTGTTCACCTCAAATATCAAACTTCTGCAGCTTCAATTCTTTTCTGTATTGCTACACTGATTGTCTAACACTTGCTTCTTTGTGCCAAAATTGGTGATGCAGCAATCCAGAGCTCTCTTGATCACAGTCTTCTTAATTTTCTGAAATGCATCTTTGGTCATTCTAATCCTTCTCACATTTTCCATCTAACATTAACGTATTTCCGAGGTAACAAAATTTGTTTGTTTGATCTTTTCACGTAAGTTGATCTTACATTCTGACATAATTTTCTTCTTAGATACCACTAGGCATTTTGTTTTCTTACGAGTGGCTATGTTCACCCCTTCTCACTTTTACTCACTACTTTAACCAAAAGCTTTCCAGTTTTCCTTCAGAGTCAGCAATGAGAAGTGGCATCTACATATATTATTCAGGGTGCAACCTCCAGTTAATAATCTAGGAAGATCTTCTATCTCTAAGAATTACAATTGATACATACAAATGAAGTTAAAGCAAGCTCGCTGCTGTGCAGTCTTATGGTGCATGTTAACCGGTAACCTTAGTATAGATATCATTTCATATACAATCTGAATAAATCTGGGAAGGAAACACACCTCTTGGCCTTCACAAATTTGCTTAGGTAGTTTTCAACTTTTACAATTGCAGTTTCTTCCCAATAAAATTTTTTTATCACTGCAAGATTTTTTTCCTTCAAGGTCAAGGGACTCTCACATGTGCCTCAATTCTTCATGTTTCACCTTATCAAATGCCTTACTATAATCAATAACATTCCATAACAATCAATGCATTGGGTGCACATTTTTGTAAAATCCACTCATGGCAGCAATGATGCGACAAGCATAATTGGCATTTCTCATGAAAATTGTCCATGAACAAATGAGTCGGGAGTTGTTGGGGTGTTAAAATTCAGGTCTTTTATAAGGAGTGGGAGCAGCTCTAATGTACCCAATTTCTGGGCTTAATAGATATATCTGGATGCCAGGGAGAAAGTTGCTTAAGTCAGGAATTTAATAATTGCAGACAGGCATATTTAACAATTTAAGGGATATTACCGAGGTGTTTGCAAATTGTGTTTAGATACAAGTTGGCTCAAAATTTCAATTATGTAGTCCAGCACTCAAAAAACTGATCAAGAAAACACAAGATGAACAAGTTTTTTTTATTCTTTCATGAAAAGGCACAAGGTTGATAAGGCCAGCATTTGTTGCTCATCCCCACCTTCCCTCAAAAGGTGGTGATGGCCACATGGCGCAAATACACCCAAAGTGCTGTTAGGGAGTTACAGACCGTTTAGTCACATCTTGCAGAGGTTGCTTCGGTAGGGTTGGTGACAGAACAGTCATACTGTTCCAAGTCAGGTGGTGTGGGGTTTGAAGGAAAAACTGCAGATGATAAGTTTCATGCATCTGTTGCTCTTGTGCTTCTGAGTTGTAGAGGTTTATAAAGCCTTGGCAAGTTGCGAGTGGAGAAGGGTTTAATCACAGGTTAAAAAGGTGTGAACTGTCTCAAACCAGGGCAGTTAGTAGGATTTTGCAAGTCCAGGCCAAAAGGTGGGGTTACACATGAACCCAATAGTGTGACATGAACCCAAGATCCTGGTTGAGGCCATCCTCATGTGTGGGGAACTTGGCTATCAGTTATTGCTCAGTATTTCTGCGTTGTCATGTGTCTTGAAGGCCACCTTGGAGAACGCTTACCCAAAGATCAAAGGCTGAATGTCCTTGACTGCTGAAGTGTTCCCCTTCTGGAAGGAAATGCTCCTGCCTGACAATTGTCATGTGGAACAGAAAGGACATACTTTTCTTCCACAATATGAGAAAGAAACATATTCTCAGCAAGAAGGTGTGGGTTGCAGGTAGCTGAAGAGGAAAGCAGTAGATGCTTTGTCTCAGATCTTGTATACAATTTAGGATATAACTTAATGGCCGAATCTAGTCAATGTTTCATCACTGAAATTACTGTTCTGTGCAGTTGGGAACAGAAAGACTGGGGACATGAAATCTGAAAGTCAAAACAAATTGGTGCAATTGAGTTGAGGAAAGCAGATTCTGATCATTCATATGACTTCCCAGTTTTGTCCAACACCAGAGGCCACCCTTAAAGTAATACTGGGTCTAAATGTCAGGAGAATATTTTTAAAACTCTCTCAACAAGTCAAAAATGTCCAAAAATGTTCTTTCTTGGCACCAACACTTACTCAACTAGTTACCCAGACCCTGGGAAACAGCATATCCTGAGGATCAAATCATGCTGTCATGCCCAGAGCTGTATCTGGCACTGTCAGTACATACATCGTTGAGAAATGTAAGTTGACTTTTAAAAGAAAAAAGCAGAAACAATGATGATGAACAAATTTCAACTGAAACACTTTGCAGTCATTCTCCTTATTGAATTAGCAAGATCTTTTATACACACCATATTTAATTCTCAGTTGGTTCCTTGAATAAATGCCATTATTAATTTCCACAAGGCAAATACAAGGATATTGGCAATCAGAAGGCGTGAAATATTCCACCAGATTCATAACTGAATCGGGATTTAAAGAGTAAAGATAGCTACATTCCAGTACATATATGGAGACATTCAGTCAGAACACCATTTGGTACAAATAAAAAGACAAAAAAACTTTGGCAATGGAGTTTCACTGATAAACAGAAAAATCCAGAAGTTCAAAGAGACAAGAAAATGGGTCAAAAGAATTTCCATGACAGGACAGTAATAGCGATCAAAGCAAAACTGAGGCTTGGTTCATGCCTAAACACACTATTCAAAAGAGGAAAGGTCACAAGAATCAAAGCTCCTGAATTGATACTGGTCAGTACTGTGGTGGTTCCAATTGGAGCCTATCCAAATGTACAGTGAACACAAAGAAGAAACATCAGTGATCATATTCCAATTAATGCTTTGCCTTCTACAAGAAACAAAATGATGGTTGTTTATGACAATTATAGTCATCTTAAGTGATTTAAGAACATAAGAAATAGGAGCAGGAGTAGGCCATCTAGCCCTTCAAGCCTGCCCCACCATTCGATAAGATCATGGCTGAACTGAAGTGGATCAGTTCCACTTTCCCACCTTAACACTTAATTCCCTTATCTATCAGAAATCTATTTACCTGTGACTTAAACATATTCAACGAGGTAGCCTCCACCACTTCAATGGGCAGAGAATTCCAAAGATTTACCACCCTCAGAAGAAATTCCTCCTCAACTCTGTTCTAAACTGCGCCCCCCCCCTCCCTTATTTTGAGGCTGTGCCCTCTAGTTTTGGTTTCCTTTTTAAGTGGAAAGGATCTCTCTACCTCTATCCTATCTAGCCCCTTCATTATCTTGTAAGTCTCGAGAAGATACCCCCCTCGGCCTTCTAAACTCCAACGAGTACAGGCCCAATCTACTCAATCTCTCCTCATAAGCTAACCCCCTCATCTCCGGTATCAGCCTGGTGAACCTTCTCTATACTCCCTCCAAGGCTAATATGTCCTTTCGCAAATAAGGGGACCAAAACTGCACACAATACTCCAGTTGCAGCCTCACTAGTGCCTTGTACAGTTGCAGCAAGACCTCCCTGCTTTTACATTCTATCCCCCTCGTGATAAAGGCTAACATTCTATTCGCCTTCTTGATCACCTGCTGCACCTGCAGACTGAGTTTTTGCAATTCGTGCACAAGGACCCCCAGGTCCCACTGCACAGTAGCATGCTGCAACTTTTCACCATTTAAATAATATTCCATCCTATTATTTCTTCCAAAGTGGATAACCTCACATTTGCTAACGTTATACTCCATCTGCCAGGTCCTCGCCCACTCACTCAGCTTATCCAGATCTCTCTGCAGACTTTGTGTCCTCCACACAATTCGCTTTTCCACCCACCTTCGGGTAGCAAACTTTGTTACCCTACACTCAGCCCCCTCCTCCAGATCATCTATGTATATGGTAAACAGTTGAGGCCCCAGCACCGATCGCTGCAGCAGTCACCAACTGCCAACCAGAAAAGCACCCATTTATTCCAACCCTCTGCTTCCTGTTAGATAGCCAATCCTTAATCTTCATGTCCAAAATATCAGGTCATCCTTAACCCCTTGAAGCTATTATTCACTATATAACCAGATTCTGTGACTAAAAACTATATATAAGCCAAGCTTCATTTCTTACATTGTTTATTTTCTTCCCATTCTTCAGACTTTCTGCCATTCCGACAGACAACCTACAAATGGCTTTGCTAGGTTTGGTTGGCTTAATGGAAATTCAATGAGTCTTTCATGTTCCTTCCAGCTTTATGAAGATACATCTGGTATATGCTTGGCATGTCCCCAGTGACATAACTGCTGAGAGAGCATGACAGTGAACCAGCAAACCATCTACAACATCCTTTCTTTACTATTCAGTACAGCACGTGTCATTATGTGTTCTTCACAAGCTGTTTTTGATACTTCATTTAGTTCCCCATACAAATTCATCCTGGTCATCAAGTTTTAGAATATTAAAGAGTACTATTAGTAAATAATTTCCAAAATATAAACATATGCAAGAGTAAATCTATTTGAATAAACTGAATTGTTCTCCTTGGAAAGAGGGAGGCTGAGGGGCGACCTGATAGAAGTTTATGAAATTATGAGGGACATAGTGAACAGTTGATAACTTTTTCCCAGGGCAGAAATGACAATTACAAGGCGGCACAAGTTCAAGGTAAGTGGGGAAAGGTTCAATGGAGACGTGCAGGAAGTTTACACATTGTGGTGGGAGCCTGGATGCACTGTCAAGTGAAGTGGTTGAGGTATACATGTTAGTGACATTTAAGACTTATCTGGATAGACAAGAAAGAGGGATGTAGGCGGTTGGTCTAGATAGGACAACATGATCAGCACAGACTTGGTGGGCTGAAGGGCCTGTTCCTGTGCTGTACTGTTCTTTGTTCTTGGTTTATTAATTGCATACCAGAAACACTTAGTGGTGACTTTAATTCCCATATTCTTCTATAGGTGGCACCAACAGCATGTCATGTGACAGTGACAGAGCCACCTGAGGGGAAATAGCAAATCTCATAGTAAAATTAAGAGGATACAAAAGAAAACAAGACTTCCATATTGAAATCCCAGCAGGAGTTGATACTCCCAACTTGATGCAAAATAACTAAGAGGTCTCTTTGAAGAATGTGAAGACAAATAAATGAACCCAAGAACAACAGTATAAATAACTTATTAGTCTTGGAAAACACAAACTGGAATGTTCCAGGAGCCACAGAAAAAAAAGCAAGTCCTGGAGGCAGACTATCTGCAGTGCAGATGGAGTGGCTTTTGTTAGGTGTAAAAAACGTGTGATGTCTGCCCCATCTCCCTCTTCTAAAGAATACTAGAACTGGCAACTCATCTGCCTTGTGACAGTAATTTGTGGTGGTTGATAAACTCTTGCCTGTTCAAGGTAAAAAAAGAGTTAGAACAAACATGCCCATCCTTCAACCCAGGCTGAAATTGAATCTAAGAAAGCATATAATCTTTAATGCAGTTGAAGATTTGATGCCGCTTTCCCAATGTTCCAAACCACATGGGTGAGTGGCACTAGCTTCAGCAACTGAACTTTCATCTCAATAGCAGGCACTATTGGAATCTGCACTCTAAGGCTTTGCTATTTGCTTGAACAAGAGGATAATTTGTCAATATATACTTTAACCTTATTGAGTTTTTTGAGAAGGTGACCAAAGAGGTGGATGGGGGCAAGGCAGTTGACGTGGTATACATGGATTTTAGTAAGGCGTTCGATAAGGTTCACCATGGTAGGCTTCTGCAGAAAATGCAGATGTATGGGATTGTGGGTAATCTAGGAAGTTGGATCAGGAATTGGCTATCAGATAGGAGACAGAGGGTGGTGGTGGATGGTAAATATTCATCATGGAGTACAGTTACGAGTGGTGTGCCTCAGGGATCTGTTTTGGGGCCACTGTTGTTTGTAATTTTTATTAATGATCTGGATGAGGGTATAGTTGGGTGGATTAGTAAATTTGCTGATGACACCAAAATTGGAGGTGTGGTAGATTGTGAGGAAGGGTGTCATAGTCTGCAGGGAGACTTAGATAGGTTGCAGAGCTGGGCCGAGAGGTGGCGGATGGAATTTAATGCGGAGAAGTGTGAGGTAATTCACTTTGGTAGGAGCAACAGATGTGTCGAGTATAGGGCTAACGGGAGGACTTTGAATAGTGTGGATGAACAGAGGGATCTAGGTGTGTGTGTACATAGATCCCTGAAAGTTGGGAATCAAGTAGATAAGGTTGTTAAGAAGGCGTACGGTGTCTTGGCGTTTATTGGTAGGGGGATTGAATTTAGGAGTCGCAGTGTAATGTTGCAACTGTACACTACTCTAGTGCGGCCGCACTTGGAGTACTGTGTGCAGTTCTGGTCCCCGCATTACAAGAAGGATGTGGAGGCGTTGGAGAGGGTGCAGAGGAGGTTTACTAGGATGGTGCCTGGTATGGTGGGGAGGTCCTATGAGGAGAGACTGAGGGATTTAGGGTTGTTTTCGTTGGAAAGAAGGCGGCTAAGAGGGGATCTTATTGAAACATATAAGATGATTAGAGGTTTAGATAGGGTGGATAGTGATAGCCTTTTTCCTCGGATGGAGAAAGCTAGCACGAGGGGGCATGGCTTTAAATTAAGGGGGGGTAGCTACAGGACGGATGTCAGGGGTAGGTTCTTTACCCAGCGGGTGGTGAGGGATTGGAATGCCCTGCCTGCTGCAGTTGTAAATGCGTCTAGTTTGGGGGCGTTTAAGAGATCTCTGGATAGGTTTATGGACGAAAAGGGATTGGTATAGGCTAGTGGGTCATTGTTTTTGTAACTGGTCGGCGCAACATCGTGGGCCGAAGGGCCTGTTCTGCGCTGTAATGTTCTATGTTCTATGTTTTGTTAACATAACGCAAGAAATTAGGAGTAAGCCCATCTCTCAGTATTCCATGTCCACCTCTCCAAAGGGATTTCTCAAACTTGCCCAGCCGACTAATGGATCTACATCATCATGGCACTCATTCAATTTTGAAGTACATGCGGGACATGAAGCTCACTATTGACTGCAGAAGGTTTTGGGGATTGACTTGTAATGAGGCGGGTAGAATTAGGGACCTTGTGGTGAAGGATACTCTTGGGGAGAGTGATCATTGTATGGTGGAGTTTCTGGTGCAGATGGAGGAGGAGAAAGTGGGCTCCCGGACACGCGTCCTTTATTTGAACAGAGGGGAGTACAGTAGGATGAGAGAAGAATTGGCGAATGTTGACTGGGGGAGCGCGTTGGAAGGTAGGTCTGCTGAGGAGCAGTGGAGGATCTTTAAGGAGATCTATCTTGGTGCTCTGCAGAAATTTATTCCGATGGTTAAAAAGGACCGTAGGAGGAGAGGTAATAAGCCATGGATAACGAAGGAGGTGAAGGAAAGTGTTAAATTAAAAGCGGAGGCGTTTAGAGTAGCTAAGAGTAGTGGGCGAGAAGAGGATTGGGAGAGGTTTAAATGTCAACAAAGATTGACAAAGAAGTTGATAAAGAAGGGTAGGAGAAGCTATGAAGCTGGGCCAGCTTCATAGCTTAATATAAAAAAGGATAGCAAGAGTTTTTATAAATATATAAAAAGGAAGAGGCTGGCTAGGGTGAACGTTGGACCCTTAGAGGATGAGAGGGGGGTCTTAGTGGTAGGGGATGGGGAAATGGCTGAGGTCTTGAATAACTTTTTTGTTTCGGTCTTCACGGAGGAGGACGTGAATAATTTGCCGGGTGTTAGTGATGGAAAGGTGGTAGGACTGGAGGGTCTCAATGACATTATTGTTACTAGAGAGGCGGTGCTCGACAGACTGGAGGGACTGATTGTGGACAAGTCCCCAGGACCGGATGGAATGCATCCGAGGATTCTGAAAGAAATGGCGGAGGTGATGGTGGATGCCTTGGTGGTTATTTTCCAAACGTCGCTGGATTCTGGGGAAGTGCCGGAAGATTGGAAAGCGGCTAATGTTACGCCGTTGTTTAAGAAGGGTGGCAGGCAAAAGGCAGGGAATTATAGGCCAGTTAGTTTAACGTCTGTTGTAGGTAAAATGTTAGAATCCGTCATCAAGGAGGAAATAGCGAGGCATCTTGAGGGGAATTGCTTGATAGAGCAGACGCAGCACAGTTTCGTTAAGGGGAAGTCATGTCTGACAAATTTATTGGAGTTCTATGAGGATGTGTCTAGGGCGGTGGATAGAGGAGAGCCGGTGGATGTGGTCTTTCTTGATTTTCAGAAGGCGTTTGACAAGGTACCTCACAAGAGGTTATTGCAGAAGGTAAGGGGACATGGAGTTGGGGGTAGGGTGTTAGCGTGGATAGAGGATTGGTTGTCAAATAGGAGGCAGAGAGTGGGGGTTAATGGGTGCTATTCGGATTGGCGGTTGGTGACTAGTGGAGTGCCCCAGGGGTCAGTGCTGGGGCCTCAGCTATTTACCATTTATATAGATGATCTGGAGGAAGGAGCCGAGTGTATGGTGTCGAAATTTGCTGATGACACCAAGATTGGTGGAACGGCAAATTGTGCGGAGGGTGTGGAGAGTCTGCAGAAGGATCTAGATAGGCTGGGCGAATGGGCCAGGAAATGGCAAATGGAATTTAATGTTGGCAAGTGCGAGGTGGTCCACTTTGGTAGGAATAATGGTAGAAGGACTATTACTTACGGGGCGAAAAACTGCAGCAGGCGACGGTGCAGAGGGACCTCGGGGTCCTTGTGCATGAGTCGCAAAAACCCAGCCTGCAGGTGCAGCAGGTGGTCAGGAAGGCTATTGGGATGCTGGCCTTCATAGCGAGGGGGATTGAATATAAAAGTAGGGAGGTCTTGCTGCAGCTGTATAGGGCATTGGTGAGGCCGCAGCTGGAGTACAGTGTGCAGTTTTGGGCGCCGCACTTACGCAAGGATATTTTGGCCTTGGAGGGAGTGCAGAGGAGGTTTACTAGGCTGATACTGGAGTTGAGGGGGTTGAGCTATGAGGAGAGGCTGCATAAACTAGGCTTGTACTCATTAGAGTTTAGAAGAATGAGGGGAGATCTCACTGAGACATATATGATGAACGGGATGGATAGGATAGAGGTGGAGAGACTCTTCCCGCTCAGAAAGGACAGTAGGACTAGGGGGCACAGCCTCAAGATAAAGGGGGGGCGGTTTAGAACAGAGTTGAGGAGGAACTTCTTCACTCAAAGGGTGGTGAATCTCTGGAATTCTCTGCCCGTTGAAGTGGTGGAGGCTGCCTCACTAAATATTTTTAAGTCGCGGGTTGATGGGTTTTTGATAAGCGAGGGGATTAAGGGTTATGAGGAGAGGGCGGGAATGTGGAACTGAGCCACGACAGATCAGCCATGATCTTACTGAATGGCAGGGCAGGCTCGAAGGGCTAGATGGCCTACTCGTGCTCCTATTTCTTATGTTCTTATAATCCATTTAAATCCCTCTCAGCATCCAACTGATCTTTAAATAACTCCAGGATTTTTTTTTAAATGTACACAGAACATCATTCATACAACATTGTGTGAAGATTGTCATTTCAAGTTTATCTTTTGTTGGTTTGAACCTATGGTGTCACAACTTATTCGGAAGCAATTTTCTGGATATACACCATCTATACATTTCACTATTTTACGTGCAACTTAGCAGTTTCAGAACTTCCCATCTTCATTCGGCCTAAATGTCTAAGTATTTGGTGGAACAAGTTAGGCTATATACTGGATAGAATGCAAATCTAAATGTCCAATGGCAATATTTGCTATCGATTGTAAAATATAAAATATCATTGTTCTGGTCAATTTGAAAGAGCATTCTAATGATCCTCAACCAACAAAAGAAGGAAATTACCAATTATATGCCCACTTCTTTCCTGTTTCTCAACTTCAAACATAGATAAGTATGAAGTGTGCGCTCCCTCTTCATAACTCAACATTATTGTCAAATAACATGAACTATGAATCCCAATTCCTATACATAATACATAAAATTCAAAACATCCTGAATACAGTATGTAGCATACATTGCTCTTTCCATCAGGATATTACCTAAACTATACAGTGTTAAACAAAGAATAGAAAAGCTCCAAGCTTTTGTACAGTAAATTCCATACCTGACTGTGTTCCAGAAAAGCAAATAGCCACTGAAGTTTCATCATTAATGACTGTGAATCACTCTCCTTCAGCAGCATTACAGCATGCCTGAAGCTAGAAAGGAGCACAAAACTTTGTTTAAATGAACTTTGTGATGGTGCAAGATATTGGTGTACAAACCAGATCAGCACAGTTTCGAAACTGATTTATTTGAGACTCCATATTTTCAATAAAATTAAAATGGAAATTAAAATCAGAATGAAAATTAACTAAAAATAGAATTTCAGAACCAAGCAAAATGGCATCTCAGGAAATTATTAGTTAGTCTAGGCTAAATGTTATCCAGATTGCCAGATCTGGAAAACAATGTGGACCTTTTGGGAAATTTCCCTTAATTTTTCAGTATTTATTTCTTTGCTGTTTCTTAGTGTATTTAACTATTAAGTCAGAGAGTCATAGAGGCTGACAGCTTGGAAACAGGCCCTTTGACCCAACTTGTTCATGCCACCCTATTGTTTTTAAAATTCCAAGCTAATCCCAATTTCCTGCATTTGGCCCACATCCCTCCATACCCATCGTACCCATGTAACGATCTAAATGCTTTTCAAAAGATAAAATTGTACCCGTCTCTACTACTATCTCTGACAGCTTGTTCCAGATACTCACCACGCTCTGTGAAAAAACTGTCTGAACACTCATTGTCCAGCACTGCCTTTTTTTGGAAATGGTTAATATTCAATTCTCCTATTGGCTATAGGATACAGACTGGCACAGTGTTAGCATTGCTGCCTCTCAGGCTCAGGTTCCCAGGTTCAAATCTGGCCTTGAGTGACTGTGTGGAGTTTCACGTTCTCCCCTCTCACCTCATCTTGGCAGCACTGATAATGATGCTTCATTTATTAACTGTTTGATTACGTTTTTGATGACAGAATGTGTTTAAGAATTGACAAATTTCAGACAACTTACAAAAAAGTTGATGAGCCGACAGCCTGTACAAAATACAGCAAGAGGGGAAACGTTGCATTATTTCAGGAAACAATAGTGCTCTTGTCAAGAATGAGGCCTGAGGCAAAGTAATAAATTTTATACATTTGGACCACTTCTAGAAGGGATGGGAGGAGAACGTGTTGCATCTGAACATATCAGGGACAAATTTCCTCGTACTTTTGGGGCAGATTTAAATTTACGTGGCCTGGGAACCAATAGGTAATATTAAGAGTGGAACACCAAGATGCAGAGAATGGGGAGACACAAAGCACTGGAGTAGGAAATGATGTATTAGGTGAGAATAGAGCAAGAAGGAATGTAATTAAATTAAAAAAGAATGACCATGTTTGCATGTAAATGCACAGTGTGAGATTAAAAATCATTGGTTGCTAGCATTGTAGCCATGTAGAACTATGGTCTTGTTTTAATAATGAGACTTAGCACAAAGAAGGGCAACACTGGGTGCCAAATATTGCTGGAGGCAATATGTTACGGAAAGAAAGGGGGAAGGGTAGCAATATTGATTAAGGAAAACATCACAGTGCTGAAGGGAGAGATGCCCCAGAGAGGTCAAGCGCAGAATATATTTGGCTAGATCTATGAAACAAGAAAGGTTCAATTATATGATTCAGTGTTGCCTGCAAGCTACCAACTAGTGGAAAAAATGTAGTGGAACAAATTTACAAGGAAATTATTAAGTACATGAATAAGATAGTTAAGGCGGCTTATGGAACGCGTTTATCATAAGGCATAGAGTCCAAGAGCAAGAAGGAAATGTTGGAGTTATACAGAGCATTGGTTAGGCCACGTGCAGTTCTGGCCACTTCACTGTAGGAAGGGTGTGATAGCACTTGAGGGGGTACAGAGGAAGTTCGCCATGGTATTGCCTGGGTTACTTAAGAACATAAGAAATAGGAGCAGCAGTAAGCCACCTAGCCCTTCGAGCCTGCCCCACCATTCAATAAGATCATGGCTGATCTGAAGTGGGTCAGTTCCACTTTCCCGCTTTCTCCCCATAACCCTTAATTCCCTTGTCTATCAAAAACCCATCTACCTGTGACTTAAATATATTTAGCGAGGTAGCCTCCACCACTTCAACGGGCAGAGAATTCCAGAGATTCACCACTCTTTGAATGAAGAAGTTCCTCTTCAACTCTGATCTAAACTGCACCCCCCCTTATCGAGGCTGTGCCCTCTAGTCCTGCTATCCTTTCTAAGCGGGAAGAATAACCGCAGGTTGGAGTTATAAGGAGAGACTAGATAGGCTTGGATTGTTTTCTTTAGAGCATAGAAGGGGTGCGGTGTGGTGGTGGTGGTAATTGAGGTGTATAAGATTGAAGGATATGGACAGGGTGATTAGCAAGCAGCTGTTCCCCTAGGTTGAGGGGTCAATCATGAGAGGATGTAGTTTTAGGGTAAGGGACAATAAATTCAGAGGGGTTTCACTAAGTAGGTGGTGGGAATCTGGACTGTACTGCCTGGGAAGATAGTACAGGCTGAAAACCGAACAATCTTTGGCAGAGCACTTGAATTATCATAACATTCAAGGATGTGGACAGGTGCAGGAACATGGGATTAGCACGCCTTGAGTGGTAGTTATTGTCAGTACAGATTTGATTGATTGAAGGGTCTTTATGACTCCAAGTATGAGAATTATACAGTAATTACAATGGATAACTTTTATTAACTTTATTAAAAGACTTAGAATTATTGAGCCTGTTCAATTTTCTCATTGGACAGCTCAATCATTTCTGCCCTTAAAAATGATGGAACGGTGCGCATATGTGGTGATGACAAGCTCACTATTAACCAAGTTTCTGAGTCAGATGCTTATCCATTTCCTAGGGTCAAAGATTTGTTTTCAGATCTTGTGTGGGAGGCAAGCTGTTTTGAAAACTGGACATGAGCCAGGTATTTCAACAACTCAAAGGAAGATTCAAAGCAATAAGTGACTATCAACACACAAAGCATTGTTCAAAAATAATCGCTTGGTGTGTCCTCCAGTCTGGCAACCTTTCAAAAGTAAGAAGTCTCACAACACCAGGTTAAAGTCCAACAGGTTTATTTGGAAGCATTAGCTTTAGGAACCTTCAGCTCCTTCTTCAGGTGAGTGAGGACTTGTGTTCTCAAACAGGACATATAAAGATACAAACTCAATTTACAAGATAATGATTGGCATGCAAGTCTTTACAGGTAATCAAACCTTAAAGGTACAGACAATGTGAGCAGAGGGTTAAGCACAGGTTAAAGAGGTGTGTACTGTCTCCAGCCAGGACAGTTAGTGAGATTTTGCAAGCCCAGGCAAGTCGTTGGGGTTACAGATGGTGTGAAATGAACTCAAGATCTCGGTTGAGGCCATCCTCACGTGTGTGGAACTTGGTTATCATTTTCTGCTCAGTGATTCTACATTGTTGTGCATCATGAAGGTCGCCTTGGAGAACGCTTACCAAAGATCAGAGGCTGAATGCCCGTGACTGGAGGCCAGCTGCAAAATATTGCCAAGCAGATAAGACAACGGAACTATGCCATCTACAAAACTTCAGCAGTCAGACATTCAGCCTCTGATCTTCATGTTAGCGTTCGCCAAGACGGTCTTCACGACACACAACAACACAGAATTACTGAGCAGAAACTGATAGCCAAGTTCCGCACATGAGGATGGCCTCAACTGGGACCTTGGGTTCATGTCACACTATCTGTAACCCCCACGACTTGCCCGGGCTTGCAAAATCTCACTAACTATCCTGGCTGGAGACAATACACACCTATTTAACCTGTGCTTAACCCTCTCTCCATTCACATTGTCTGTACCTTTAAGGCTTGATTACCTGTAAAGACTCGCATTCCAACCATTATCTTGTAAACTGAGTTTGTGTCTTTATATGCCCTGTTTGTGAACATAAGTCCTCACTCACCTAAAGGAGGAGCTTGAGGCTCTGAAAGCTAGTGCTGCCAAATAAACCTGTTGGACTTTAACCTGGTGTTGAGAGACTTCTTACTGTGCTTACCCCAATCCAACGCAGGCATCTCCACATCATGGCAACCTTTCAAAGGACAATGGACAACCTGTTGCAAGGCTTTCCTCAAGTTACAGTCTACTTAGATGACATCTTAATTTCAGGGAAGACTGAGGAGGACCACTTCAGCAACCTGGATCAAGTTTTTAAAAGATTTTTAGAAACAGAACTATGTCTGAAGAGGAGCAAGTGCATTTTCCAGACACAAAGTGTAGAGCATCTAGGCCATAGAATCACTGCTCACAGCTTTACCCCCTGTAGAGGGGAAGATGCAAGCCACTAAAGGAAGCTCTGGAGCCCAGGAAAGCAGAGCTCACTTCATATTGAGCTTGGAAAACTATGTAAAGTTTTTCTCAGACATGTTTAGTGCTTGCTCCTCTGTACCTATTTCTCCACAAAGAAACCAAATGGAAAT
The DNA here is from genome assembly GCF_965287045.1 of Carcharhinus amblyrhynchos. NCBI lineage: Eukaryota > Metazoa > Chordata > Chondrichthyes > Carcharhiniformes > Carcharhinidae > Carcharhinus > Carcharhinus amblyrhynchos. The sequence continues at coordinate 57,986,357 of NC_137333.1, forward strand.
GGGAACCCACACAGAAGGCAGTTTTCAGGATGTCAAAGTGCTGCTGCAAATGGCTAATCTGCTAGTCGATTTTGATCCAGACAGGAAAGTTATCCTGTCACACAACGTGACACCTACAGTGTAGTGGTGATACTTTCTCTAAGGAGGTTGGGTCTGGAAAACCTATCCATATAGCACCTACGACGCTGACAAAAGGTTGCAAGGGAATATTCAAGTTGGACAAAGAGGGCATAACTACTGTTTTGCGATGAAACAATTCCATCAGTACCTCCATGGTCATTCATTCACCACAGCACCATGGTGGTACAGTAGTTAGCACTGCTGTCTCAACTCCAGGGATCCGGGTTCAATTCTAGCCTTGGGTGATTGTCTGTGGGAGTTTGCACATTCTCCATATCTGAACAAGGTTTCCTCCGGGTGTACCAATTTCCTGCCATAGTCCAAAGAGGTGCAGGATTAGCCATGGTAAACTGCTCCTTAGTATCCCAAGATGTGTAATTTAGATGGATTAGCCATGGGAAATGTGTGGGTTACAAAGACAGGGCACAGGAAAGGTCCTGGATAAGATACTGTCAGAAAGTCAGTGCAGGTTTGATGGGCTGAATGGCCTTTTCTGCACTGTAGGGTTCTATGATTCTATATATTCCAACCTCAAGCCATTGAGTCTTTTCAGTGAGTCAAAACGCATGGCTTCAGCAAATGCTGAGTCTTACATTGTCAACTTATCAATACAATATCGTGTGCAGGGAAAGGTAACACAAAAGTTGAGTCCCGTTATTGAATTTTCCAAGGAATTGCATCTTCTTGAGACAAATTTCTTACTTGAGAGACTTGCACATTCTCCAGTAAATGCAAAGCAAATTAACCAATGGATGAACAAAGATCCTATTCTGTTGCAAATTTTAAAATTTCTGAAGCAAGGATGGCCAACTGTCGTAGATAATGAGTTGAAACCTTATGTGAAGTGTAGGGATGAATTAAACATGCAAGGTGGATTGGGGGGGGGGGGGGGGTGGTGTGTGTGTGTGTGTGTGTGTGTGTGTGTGAGAGTGAGAGAGAGAGAGAGAGAGTGTGAGAGAGAGAAAAAAAAAGGAGTGTCCGGTCCATCTCCTGGTCGTTCGCATAGATGAAATTCATGAGCCCCGTCCAGGTGTTTCTAGAATGAAAAGTTCAGCCAGGAGATATGGTTGGTGGCCAACGTGGATCTGGACTTGAAGAATAAGGTAAAATCCTGTTCGGCTTGTCAGATAAATCAAGAGATGGCACCACAGAATCACTTTATCCTTGGGCTGTGGTGCAGATGGCAATGTGGACTTTGTGGGACCTCTCATGAGCTACATATTTTTGTTTGTTGCAGATGTGCATTCAAAATGGTTGAAAGTACATATCATGAGTAATATTACAGCTCCTGTAACAATTGAGAAGCTACATCAAATTTTTGCAACTTATGGTCTACTAGATTCAGTTGTTTCAGATAATAGCACTATATTTACAAGTCGTTTCAAGAATTAATGCAAAAGAATGGTATGTGTCATATGTGTGTTGCACCATTTCATCTAGCTTCAAATGGTTTGGCAGAGCAAGCTGATAAACTCTGAAGAAGGGATTGAAGGGAATGGCAAGTGACACTTGGAGTATTGTCACAAAATAATATGCAAAATAAAAAAGTAATTTTAGTAACATGAGTAAAAATCCAACAGCCACATACCTAGTAAACCAGGTCCGTGCAGCAATTAAAAGAAAGGAAGGAGAGAATAGGGAACGGGATGTTCTTTACAATTGATATAACTAACAGTCAAAGTTCTGAGTCAGGAAGCAGATTAGACACGCATGAGGTGTTGAAGAAGCAAGAGAGAAAAGGCAGCCATCCCCAGGAACAAACTGAGCCAGAAATTAGGGGCTGAAGACAGCAGAAGAGCAGGCATCCTCAAGAAACAGCTCAGATAGATATGAAGCCTAAAGGCAAAGGCCACTTTGAGCAAAAGTGAGCAGGAGAAAAGAGAAGCAGGAGGGACCCAACTAACACACTTTAGATGAAGATTGGTGCTTTTGTAGAATCCCTGCAGTGCAGAAGGTGGTGATTTGGCCCATCGAATCTGCACCAACTCTTACCCAGGCCCTATTCCCCGTAATCCCATGTATTCACCCTGCTAATCCCTCTCACCTATATATCATGGAACACTAATGGACGATTTAGCATGTCCAATCAACCTAACCTTCACATCTTTGGACCGGAGGAGGAAACTAGAGCACTGGAGGAAACACACGCAGACACAAGGAGAATGTGCACGTTCCCAAAGCCGAAATTGAACCCTAATGCTGTGAGGCAGCCGTGCTAACCACTGTGCCACTGTTCTGTCCAAAGACAGGCAGTTCAAACTGGAATATGATTACATCAGGAACATTGGTGGTTACTAGGAATAATTTTAAACCAAAGTGGTCCAGTACCTTGGGTCATAAGACTGCAAAATGAAAAAGTTGTTCACAGACACCAAGACCATGCTCATTTACATTATGACTCAGTCAGCAAAAGTTTCAGAGTCAGTGCCATTACAGATAACATGGCAGTAGGTAATGCTGCTGTGGGTATTCACCAGGAAGTGGTTCCTGTGTTAATTCTGCTGGGGAGTGGAAAAGGAACATTTATATACAGATTCTCAATCCATCTCTTGATCCACAATTCCAGATCAACGGTTACAAAATTTACCAATGGCGTGTAGGCCACAATGCAATCACAAAACACCTGACAGACTTTTGTGTAATTAAGACTTACTTTTGTCTGTCCAGTTGGGGGATTGAAATTTAAGTGGAGAGAAATGTTACACAATGTCATTTTGAGTGCAAAGTGTTCTTATGAGATTTTCTCCTATGCATTTGTTTTACTGGTGTCTGTTGAGGGTTCTGAGCATATATGGACTTTTCTGCCTGCAAGAGGGTGACCTCTAAGCAAGACCTGTTTTACGAGTGCTTCTGTTGTCATAGTTATTACTATTATCACTATTCTGCTGAGTTACTGTTAGACTTGTTTGCATAAAGAAGTTCCTTCTTTTAAAGAAATATTTGACTATCTTATTTGTGGTCTCAAGTCACCACAGGTGTTGATTAAAAACTGGTGGAGGAATTGAAGAGAAAGGAATCTGCCCTGAAGGCACCCAAGCATAAACGGTGCCATGAGATCAGAGACCAGCCACTAGCCTGATTTTGAGAAGCACATGTCAGAATAGATTTTTAAAATCGCCAGAATGTTTTCATCATCAGAAATAAAATGTAAATATACAGTTAAGTGGGTCAAACCAAACCCCGAATCTAGCACAGGGAAACAGCTGGTTGGTGCAAACACTTCACGGAACAGAAATATCCAGTGTTGCAGAAAGCCAAAATTTCTTAAACTACCAAAAGATCTTGATGTCAAAATTACCCAGTTTCTAGCGCTTCATTATTAAGGCAGTGACTAAAACACAAGTACCCATTGTGACATATCAGCATGGATGAAATAGTCATGAATTTCAATATGCCCAGCAGACAAACAATGGAATCAAAATGTTCAAAAATAGTTCTGGTGAAACCCATAGAACATGAGAAGGCAACATTCACAGTGGTGCTAGCCAACTTGGCCAATGGAACAAAATCAAAGCCTATAGTAACTTTTGAACAAAATCATGCCGAAAGTCTCCCTGCAGTTTTTGCGCTTGTTGTGACAGTGGTTAGATGGAGTGAAATTATGGGTCAATAATGTACAGAATTGGTGCCTCAATGATCCATATACAGAATGTAGCTTTAGTGAGGGACATATTCAGATCCCAAACAAACATTGAGATCAATTGTTGCCCGTGAAGAAATAAGAAAATTATTAACAGGGGAATTGCAGGCTAATTACAGAGAGCCAGCATGGATTTATTAAAGGCAAATTGTGTTTCACTAGCTTGCTTGAATTTTTGATACAATAAATGAGAGGATCACCAATGATAATGCAGTTTATTTATTTAATGTGCCTGGACTTCCAAAAGGCACTTGATAAAGTATTCACATGGCAGTTAGAGCTCATGGAATAAAAGGGGCAATAGCAACATGGATACAAAATTGGCTAAGTAACTGCAAACAGTAACGGTGAAAGGTTGTTTCTCGGACTGGAGGGTTTATTGCAGAGTTCATGAGGCGTCAGTGTTCAGATTCTTGCTCTTCTCAATATATATGAATAACCTAGAATTTAGTGTATAGAGCAAAATTTTGAAATTTATAGATGACGCAAAAATTATGAACAGTGAGAAGGTAGTGTTGAACTAGTGGAATGGGCAGGCAAGATAAAAATGAAATTTAATGCTGAGTAGTTTCGTTTATTTATTAGTGTCACAAGTCGGCTTACACTGCAATGAAGTTACTGTGAAAATCACCTAGTCGCCACACTCTGGCGCCTGTTCGGGTACACTGAAGGAGAACTTAACATGGCCAATACGCCTAAGCAGCATGTCTTATGGACTGTGGAGGAAATCGGAGCACCCAGAGGACACCCACTCAGACACACGGAGAACATGAAAACTCCACACAGATTGTAACCCAAGTCAGGAATCAAACTCAGGTCTTTGGCGCTGTGAGGCAGCAGTGTTAACCACTGTGACACCCCACAAGTGTGATGTGATTCGTTTTCATAGGAAGAACAAGAAGAGGCAGTTTAAAATAAAGAGCTCAATTCTGAGAGAGATGAAGGAGCAGAGGGATCTGGGTTATAGGTGCACAAATCATTGAATGTTGAGATCGCGATTAGTAAATCACATGGATTCCCGGACTTTAATAAATAGGTGCTTTGAGTACAAAAGCAAGGAAGTTATAAAAACAGAACAATTGTTTCAGACTGGAACAAGAAATTTTCAACATAAATTATGAAAAAGGCATGGCTTGGATGCTTGCAGAAGCAGTTCAGAGAAGACTCACCTGTCACATTCCTGGGATGAAAGGCTTATCTCAAGAAAGGTTGAATATGTTGACCCTCTACTCACTGAAGTTCACAGAGAGAGAGGGGTGAGCCTACTAAAACATCCATGATCCTGAGGGGACTTGATGGGGTGGAAACTAAGAAGTTTTTTCCACTTGTGATGGAGAACAGAACCAGGAGTACAGTTTGAAAATAAGATGGCTTCTTTTTAAAACAGATGAATTTTTTTTATCTCTCAAAGGATCATTAGTCTGTGGAATTCTTTTACCCAGAAAGTAGTTGAGGCTGGATCACTGGACTTATTCAAGGCTGTGTTAGATAAGACTTTTTTTATAGACAAGGAAGTCAAATGTTTAAAGGGCCATTTGGGAATGTAGAATTAGGGCCATATCAGATCAGCCATGAAGTTTTTAAAGTTTATTTATTAGTGTCACAAATAGCCGTACATTAACACTGTAATGAAGTTTGTGAAAATCCCCTAATTGGCACACTCTGGCGCGTGTTCAGGTACACTAAGGGAGAATTTAGCTGAGGGAGAATTTAATATGGCCAATACACCTAACTGGCATGTATTTTGGACTGTGGGAGGAAACTGGAGCACCCAAACCCAGAGGAAATCCATGCAGACACAGGTAGAATGTACAGACTCCACAAAGACAGTCACCCAAACTGGGAATCGAACCCGGCTCTCTGGCATTGTGAGGCAGCAGTGCTAACCTCCAAGATATAGAGAGATTGGATCTCAATAGTAGAGAGATGTATAGAACCAGGAAAGTGGAAGTTATGATAAATGTGTATAAAATTGATTCAGCCTCAACTGGAATACTGCACAGAGTTCTGGGCACCACTTTAGGAAGGCATGAGGAAGGGTACAGAAAAAAAAATTCACAAAAATGGTTTTGAGGATGAGGAACTTCAATTACACGTTGAGACTGGATAAACTGGGACTGTTCTCGGAAGGAAACTTAACAAAGGTATACAAAAATCAGGAGGAGACCGGACAGTTTACAGGAAACTGTTTCTGCTCTGGAAGGATTGCAAACCAGAGGACATTGATATTAGGTGACTGGCAAAAAAAACAATAGTGAGGAAGCACTTTTTTTTTTACATAGCATGTGGTTAGGATCTGAAATTGCACAGCCTGAGAGTTGGATCATTATCTGACAGGAAGAAATGTCAAGTCTAGGAGAAAAAGGCAGGTTATGACAAATTCTTCTTACAGGGAGCCAATATAGACTATGCTATAACCTATGATTTCTCACCAAAATCACATATTGATCTTCCATCCCCCACATCTTAATTTCCTTCACTCACCTCGGCCCATCACTCTCGTTGCCTTTAAAATCTTAAATTCTTACATTCATCCAAGCCTCAGATATCTTCCTTTCTCTTCTCCCTCATCCTATATACTGAATGACATCATCCCCAAAGAGTTTCAATTTCCACATCAACTCACCTTGTCCTCTCACCTCCGATTTATTCACTCCTTTAACATTTTCTACCATATATTATACCATACTAACCCTAATCCTATGTTATTTTCTCATCCTCCCTTATGTTCCGCAAGTGACCCATCTCCTGCTCAGTCAACCCTATTCCCAAGAAACTACTGACAATTTAACTGTCCTTCATGCTTCAATGCTTGCTGACATTGTAAATGATTATGTCACTCTTTCAAAGCCATCTTTATGAACCCAACACTCAGTCCCATTCCAAACTTTGTCCTTACACGTTACTCCCATTTCCAATGTTCCTATTCTCTTGAAAGTTTGTGCACGTGCTTGCACCTAATACGTACTCAAATTTTCCTGCAACATATCTGAATCTCACCAAACAGGATTGTACCGCTATCACAACATTGAAGTTGTCTGACCCAAGTCATATCTTATCAGTTACTCCACACCATTCTGCTCAAATGCCTCTCCTCTACTGTCCAGCTCAGGTATTACTTAGTGCCACTCTTCTCTATCCAATCACTACTCAAGCATAGCTGATGCAATGCCTTCTCTTCTCACCCATTAGTTATGGAGTGTCCCAAAATGGTTTTTTCCCCTCATCCACTTCCTCACTTAAATGCTATTGCTTGGCAACATTACCAAAGGTTCCATGTCTTCAATCATGATGCCATCTGGCACAGTGGTGAGCACCGCTGCCTCACAATACCAGGGACCCAAGTTCGATTCCGGCTGGGGTCACTGCCTGTGTGGATTTCTTCTGGGTGATCCAGTTTCCTCCCACAGTCCAAAAGATGTGCTGGTTAGGTGCACTGGTCAAGCAAAATTCTCCCTCAGTGTACCCAAACAGACACCAGAGTTTGGTGGCTAGGGGGTTTTCACACTAACTACATTGCAGTGTTAATGCAAACCTACTTGTGACTAACTTATGTTCCAAACTGGTCAGTATCCAATGCTGGGTGCATTGCTATTTCCTTCAGTTTAAGAAAGACCAAATTCAGCCCCCACCACAAACTCTAGGTGCTCATGATTCATTTCTGCGTCACTGTTTCAGGCTAAAGCAACCATTTGCACTCCTGGAGTTACCTTGTTCATCTCCAGCCCTGCCTAAGTCCAACTAAGGCCAAAGCCGCCCTCGTTTCTAGACTTCATTGTTCCAACACCCTTCTGGACAGCCAGAATAACTTATGGCTCTTGGTCTATTAACCTTCTTCCAGCAGTCAAACTTTGAAAGATTGGTCAGCCCTGCTGTAATGGTTGATCGGTGCAGAGGATAAATGGAGGAGAAGCAAACTGTAATAACACTAAAATATTTCCACATTATCCTCGCTAAGCAAATTAAGCTCAAGTATTGAAATGGATTTTTAATTTGCAGAGGGAAAAAGCAGAAACCACAAAAAAATTCTGAAAAACATATGTAGTGTCTTATGCATTCAGAAAAACTCAATGAAATACCTTTGAACTCAAATTACTATTATGCAAACAAAGGAGGATATGTTGCAAACACCTTAAGAAATATCCAGTAAAAAAGTTCATTTGGCAAGTTTGTACACTGGAGAACACATAACCTGCCTGGTGAGATTTGTTGACATGTATACTTGTCTTTTTCAGGACTTCTTCCTTCAATACAAAAAACTAATTTTATCTTAAATGTGGCAGGTTCAATCGTTACGTAATTATTTCAGTACACTTCATGGGACCTCACCGAGTGCAAATTGTTTGCTGCATTTCTCAGCATCACAACCATGCCTGCACTTTTGGCTACAAAAGGGCACAAAGAGACTCTCAACTGTATTAAATCCTGACAAAAAGGAAATTCAAATCCCAAGGCTAGCTGTAACTAAAGCTCACTTACCATAATTGGAGACAAGCTTCCTAGTGCTTGACTTAGTGCCCAGCTATGGTGGAAAAGGAACCAGAAAATGATCAGCCTCACTGAAAATATATATTCCTTTGATTAACTGTAATCCTATAACTGGATAGATTTGAAGTGCAGTTCATGTCTCAGATCATTTCACCTTCCAAGCTGAAGGTTATTGCAAGGCAAAGCATGGCTTCTGACAAATCTGTTGGAGGACAGGATTTTTAAAAAATCCTACGTGGCCAAACATTCCAATTTCTTATACAAATCCTACAATATGTGAAAGATATATTGTAAAACAATATGAATGGTCATCATCGAAACAATATTCAGTTAAGAGATTACCATATCTCAGGTGCTTCAGATACCTACTCAGAAGCTGTGAAAAGAGCCTGAATGATACTGTTCATGTAGCAGGTATTGCCCAAGTTGGCCAGACCTATCCTTCCTGTATCTGATTTGGTAGCAAGTCTTGGATACAAAGGTGTTAATGCATTCTTCTGTGATGTCCAGGCATTTTGACTGAGCAGATGCTTTATTTTCTCTTCATTTGGAATTGGAAAGTCCTAAAACAGAAGCATAAATTTATCTGATAATATTAACAGAGGTGCATAAGATTTTATCCAAGTCATTTTTTGTACAGAATAGTATTTCACCTTCAGTGCAACTACACATTTTCTGCCCTTATCTGGCAATGGGACAAAGTCAATCTCAGTGAACCCAGTAACAAAAATGTTAGTTTAATCCAGGGACAGGATCAAAGCTTGTTTAGAACAAAATTCACAAAAGGAGAACCAATCTTTTTTAAGAACAGTTTATTGTTCAGCTACAATCTTATCCAGCAATACAAGACGAGGCACAAGTAAAATTAAATGAATGCTGAACATTTTCTCCTTGTAATACTCAATACTGCAACTGAAGAGAAAAAGTATAAAGCACATATAGGACAGCGTATGCAGATAAAAGAAGCGACAAAATGCAAACCACAATATTAGCATGATATTGCACAAATATTCATCTGCCCTATACTTGGTGTGCAAACATTTTCAGCTGCCTTCACACTGCCCTTTTTCTATAAATTGATTGATATACCTGATTAACCACTGTATTCTGTTGACTACCTTGAATGCAGTTCTTCTGCACATAGGTACCTCATCTTATGAAGGGTCTAGCTCTTGACTCAGCAAAATATCATGGTTGGTGGAATTGTTTGGGAAAGGGGTGGCAGTTTACCCTTTAGTGTACAATTCTGTGACCATTATCAATATTTACTCTGAAAAAAGGGCCACCAACATAAAAGCAGAATACCACAGAGTTCACTGTTGGAGCTTACATTATCTACAATCAATAGCAATGACTTGGATAGTGGATTGAGTGTATTGTAACCAAATTTGCTGACAATAGAAACATAGGTAGGAAATCAAGTTGTGAGGGAAAAATGAAGGAGTCTGCAAAGGGACATTGGTAAGTTGAGTGGGCAAAAATTAGGTCGACAAGAGTATAACGTGGAAAAATGTGATGTTGTCCACTTCATAGAATCCCTAAAGTGCAGAAAGATGTCATTCAGCCCATCAAGTCGACACTGAATTTCTGGCAGAGCATCTTACCCAGGCCCTCTCCCACACCCTATCCTATTAGCTCATGTATTTTTCATTTGATTTATTATTGCCCCGCCAGAAGAGTAATGGTGAGTCATTTCAAATTGCTGCAGTCCATGTGCTTTAGGTACATCCAAAGTGTTGTTAGGATGAGAGTTCTAGGATTTTAACCCAGTAACAATGAAGGAATGCTGATATAGTTCCAAATCAGAATGGTGTACAGCTTTGGAGGGGAACATGCAGATGGTCATGCTCCCAAGCATTTGTTGCACGTATCTTTCTAGGTGACAGAGGTGACATGATTTTGGAAAGTGCTGTTGAAGAAGCCTTGTAAAGTGGTATAGTGCATTTGTAGCTGGCACACACCCGTGCCAACAGTGGTGAAGAGGGTCCTTGCTTAAAGTGATGGATGGGTTGCCAATTAAGCAAGCTGTAAATGTCAAGTTTCTTGGGTGTTGTTGGAGCTGCACTTCATTCATGCAAATTGAAGATATTACAGTATAATATAGTTTGTTGAGAGCACAGATGGTGAACTGGCTTTGGGGAGGTAGAATGCCAGTTACTCTCCACAGAATTCCCAACCTCTGACCCATTCCTGTTGCCACAATCTTTAGATGGCTGGTCAAGATTGGTTTCTTGTTAGTGACAGCACTAAATATCAAGGGAAAATGGTTACATTTTCTCTTACTGGAGGCCTTTGCCATCAGATCTTGGTATTTTGCTGAGCGCTGCTAGTTTTCTCTCTTCCAATAAAGAGAAAATTGGATCTCCAAGTACAAAAACTAATATCCCCTAGTGACTTGGACAATAGATGGAACTTCACATAATTAACTAATTCTGGTTCAATACAATATATTGTATTGTAATGACAGCCTCAGACAAAGGAGTCTAATGAGGCACTCATCAAGGTGCAGTTAGAAAAGGTGCATTTTAAGTGTGGTATGTCTGCATGCATAACTGACTACTGTAAAAAAAAAGCTGAAAGCCATAAATGAATGTACAACTAAAATATATGATTGAAGTACGTATTTCAGTTAAATAATGTCTTTGATGAAAAGTCACAAACTTGAAACAACTCTTTCTCTCTCCACAGATGCTGCTGGACCTGAGCATTTCCAGCATTTTCTAATTTTTGTTTCAGATTTCCAGTCGCTGCAGTATTTTTTTTACTTAATATACTTAAAATACCCATTTTATAATGCTATTCAAAATAAACAAATAGAAAGAATCTCTATCATTTACCTTTAGTGCTTCTATGACAGGTTCGTACAAGTCAGGGAAACCTGAAAATCGGAAGATCATGCAGTGCACCAATTCTGACAACTGTTGAAGGCAGCTTGTGCCAGAGTTAGATTCCTCTTTAGACAGTGACACAACTAATTTGGGAATATCAGAAACAAGCTGTGGGGTAATGAGATATGAATTATTCTAAGTGAAATTTTTAAGCCATAAATGCACAACTAAAATACTTGACTGCATTAAGTATTTTCATAATTTAATTTTGCATTTCATTTGATTTCACAACTCATTTCAGTAAGAATAATGATATTTATGGGGTGCTTATAATCATACAACTCAGCTCCAACTGAGAGTTTGCGTAATTCCAGCTGGTAAATAAATTGCATTAATAAAAATGACATGTGACCAGATTTTATGAAAGCACTCCTCTGGATCTTAACAGAAAGTTACATGCATGCTTCCCAAAATTTTCCACCCATTAAAAGTTAACAGATGCAGATTTATGTCAAGTTCAACTGTAATTCTGAATATACATTCCAAAAAGCAATATGGATGGATAGCTGTGGCTATGTCTAGATATTGCTAATATATCAGCATCCACACAGGTAAGACTCCATATTTGTATCTTGTAGATATTAAATTAACCCATATGTGTTATTTGACACACAGTGCTTGCAGAAAATATTAAAGTATACAACACTGATGTGCCCAGACAGAATATTCAATGCTCAGGAGTGTCGATTGATACCACTTACGACTTGAAGGCAGGGAAGGATAGATCACAAGACTTGAGCAACTGTTTTTAACTCACAAAACAGAGCCTACATAAATAGCACAGTACAGAAAACTGACCATAGTTTATGCAAAACGAGTCTCCACAAAATACAACAGCAGAATTAATTACCTAAATTACATCAACATCTCCTGATAAAACATGGTAAATTTTCCAGTAAAATGGAGGGCAAATTACCTAATTAAAGTTGATTATTTCTTCAAAATGCAGGGTGCGAAAGCTAGCTACATACAAATTGCTTGCATAAAAATCAAACTCATTACAACATGACGTATCAGAATGATGGATGGGGAAAATACCCAAATCAACTGCATTCTGGACAGCAATTAGTATCCCTATATATATTGCCAAAATGTTCCTTCTTTCCCAGTGTAAACCCTATATCCATGTTTTCTTCTGCTTAAAGCAAGGCAGTTGAACATTATTTTCTTGGTGAGTTGGCAAATGCAGTGTTCATTAGGAGGCAACCTATGGCTGCTCAAGAAGAAACAATCCAGGCCACACTTGTCACCCAGTTACGCATTTTCTTAAAACTTCCAAACACATGGAATAACTCCATGTGTTACATTTTGGGTGAATAAAGGAGGAAAAAATGAATTGCAACATGGTGTTCAGATGAACAGTGAACCAGACTTAAAATGTTAGCTCAGCTCTCTCACCAACATGTTGTCAGACCTGCTGAGATTTTCAAGCATTTTCAGTTTTTGATTCAGATTCCAGCAGCTACAATAATTTGCTTCTAAACCTTTGCAACTTATTTAATTTCCTTTAAACATTAAATTACATCATTAAAGGAATGTGTTGCAGTGCAGAATATGGTAAACATTTTACTAACTGTCCAACCAGTTTTAAACTATCCATTGTGTGTTAATTATTCTTCCCTAACAGCAATGTTAAAAGATAATCAAATAGATTCCTAAAAGTAATAATTTAAAGATTTTGCGAATTTTTAAAAAATCTTTATTAAAATAAGATGTAAAGTTCTAGTTTACAGTATTTAGTAATATGCCTTGTTAATTAAAATATGCAGTAATAAACTCACTATATTAAAAAAGGCAAGGTTTCCCAAGTTAAAGTACTTCATTATGAAATCAAAGAAACAAAATGAAACAAAAAAATTAATTTGTACAGCACTTTCACAATCCAAACAGCCATATTTTAAATTGCTGTAGTAACTTGATTTATTTTAACTGTGCAGATTTCCCATTAGGTAGGAATTTACTGAATTGGAAACTGCTCTTTAAAAATTTTCAAAGGAGAAACATTTTTCCTTTCTTTTCATGAGACATGTGGTTAACTGTCTGTAAACACTGTTTTCTAGAATATTTTATGAAAATGGTTTAAATCTATGAAAATAGGCAAGGCATCACCTCTCACATTGTTCCAACACTTCAAGTGAAGATTAATTGTTCAAGGATGGGCAGGCAATGAGGAAAGAAATTTACTTTATCCTGCCTTTCTGTCAGAAAGAAAAGATAGTTTATAATGTTTAAAACACAGGAACATTGAAGTCTTCAAAATTTAGACAACGCCCAAGTTAAAAAACAGCTTACACCTATGGGGGTTGGTTGCCTAGACCAACACACCAACAAGATCCATAACAAGGTAAACAGCTTTAGTACCATATTTGAGGGTAGCCTACAAGGCCATAAGTAAGTTGGGCCTCAGAACAGAGTCGAGCATCTCCCCGAGGGGAACCTGCTCTGTAGTTAACCCAGGTTTTGTTTTATTCATTCATGAGGTGTGGGAATTGTTGGCTGGACCTGCATTTATTGCCCATCTATAATTAGCCTGAACTGAATAGCTTATTAGACCATTTCTGAGGGCATTTAAAAATCAACCACATTGCTATACGTCTGGAGCTACATGTAGATTAGACCAGGCAAGGATGGCAGATTTCTTTAATGAACCAGACAGGTTTTTACAACAATCAACAATGGTGTCATTAGATTTTTATTGAGTTTAAATTTCAACATGTCACGTTGGGCTTTGAACTCGGGTCCTCAGAACATTACGCTGGGTTTCTGGATTACTAGTCCAATGACAAAATCACTAAATGAATTCAATGGAAGACATTGCCAGAAGTGGGATTCAAACCACGCCTCCATGGGAGACTGTGGATGGGACAATTACCAAGTTGAGCTTCTTGAATTTTGTTAGAGGTGAGCTCATCGAGGCAAGTGGAAAACATCCCATCACACTCCTGAGAGATGGAGAGGCTTTTGGGAGTCAGGTGAGTACTACTGCAGAATTCCCAGCCTTTAACCTGCTCTTCCACCCACAGTATTTATATGGCTCTTCTAGTTCAGTTTCTGGTTAATGGCAACCCCCTGAATGTTGATGGTGAGGGAAATTCAGCAACTGAACATAGTAACAGAACTTAGGAGTAGCAGGAGTAGTAGGAGTAGGAGTAGGCTTTTCAGCCTTTCAAGTTGGCTGCACCATTGAATAACAAATGGTTGATCTGGTTGTAGTCTCAACTCTAGTTTATCACATGCCTGCCATAACCCTTGACTTCCTTGCCTGTCAAAAAATCCTTAGAACTCTGTTTTGAATAAATTCAATGATCAATCCTTCACTGCTTTCTGGGGAAGAGAATTCCACAGACTATCTACATTTTAAGAGAAAAAATTCTTCCCATCACAGTTTTAAACAGTAGACCTGATATTCTTAACCTGCATCCACAGCTCCACCCTCATCCACAACTGCAACTATCCTCCCAGCACCCACCCTTTCAAGTGCCCCAAGAATCTTGCATTTCAATAAGATCACCTCTCAATCTCCCAAACTCCAATGGTTATTAGCCCAATTTGTTCAGTCTTCCTTCACAAAATAAGCTCGTCTCAGGAATGAGTCAAGCTAACCTTCTCTGAACTGCTTCTAATGCAATTAACATAGAACATAGAAACATAGAACATAGAACATTACAGCGCAGAACAGGCCCTTCGGCCCACGATGTTGCGCCGACCAGCTTTTAAAAAAAAAACAACACTAACCCACTAATCTAAACCAATCCCATTTCGTCCATAAACCTATCCACAGATCTCTTAAACGCCCCCAAACTAGGCGCATTTACAACTGCAGCTGGCAGGGCATTCCAGTCCCTCACCACCCTCTGGGTAAAGAACCTACCCCTGACATCAGTCCTATAACTACCCCCCCTTAATTTAAAGTCGTGCCCCCTCGTGCTAGCTTTCTCCATCCTAGGAAAAAGGCTATCACTATCTACCCTGTCTAAACCTCTAATCATCTTGTATGTTTCAGTAAGGTCCCCTCTTAGCCGCCTTCTTTCCAGCGAAAACAACCCCAAATCCCTCACTCTCTCCTCATAGGACCTCCCCTCCATACCAGGCAACATCCTGGTAAACCTCCTCTGCACCCTCTCCAAAGCCTCTACATCCTTCCTGTAATGTGGGGACCAGAACTGCACACAATACTCCAAGTGCGGCCGCACCAGAGTTGTGTACAGTTGCATCATGACGCTGCGACTCCTAAATTCAATCCCCCTACCAATAAACGCCAAGACACCGTATGCCTTCTTAACAACCTTATCTACTTGATTCCCAACTTTCAGGGATCTATGTACACATACACCTAGATCCCTCTGCTCATCCACACTATTCAAAGTCCTCCCGTTAGCCCTATACTCAACACATCTGTTATTCCTACCGAAATGAATTACCTCACACTTCTCCACATTAAACTCCATCCGCCACCTCGCGGCCCAGCTCTGCAACCTTTCTAAGTCACCCTGCAAACTATGACACCCTTCCTCACAATCTACCACACCTCCGACTTTGGTGTCATCAGCAAACTTACTAATCCACCCAACTATACCCTCATCCAGATCATTAATAAAAATTACAAACAGCAGTGGCCCCAAAACAGATCCCTGAGGCACACCACTCGTAACCGAACTCCATGACGAATATTTACCATCAACCACCACCCTCTGTCTCCTATCTGCTAGCCAATTCCTGATCCAATTACCTAGATCACCCCCAATCCCATACATCTGCATTTTCTGCAGAAGCCTACCATGGTGAACCTTATCAAACGCCTTACTAAAATCCATATACACGACATCAACTGCCTTACCCCTATCCACCTCTTTGGTCACTTTCTCAAAGAACTCGATAAGGTTAGTAAGGCACGACTTACAAATAAGTCAACCAAAACTGTACACAGTATTCCAGATGTGGTCTCACCAATGCCCTGATCAGCCGCAGTAAAATTTCCCAACCTTTATATTCTGTTTCCTCTTGCAATAAATGGCAACATATCATGTGCCTTCATCATCATTCGTTATACCTACATTACATTGTGATTCATTTACCAGGGCACCCTGATCCCTCTGTACCACCAAATCGTGCATTTTCTCTCCATTTAAATAGCACATGGCTTTTCTATTCGTCCTGCTAAAGTGGATAAATACACATTTTCCCCTCACCTTAACTGTCTATTTCCCTTTAGACTCTCAATTTCCTCTTGATGATTTATCTTCCTACCTATCTTGGTGAGATCAGCAAATTTAGCCATTATACATTCAACCCCTTTGTAACATCCCTCCAAATTGTACATTGTAAATAAAGGCGACATGGTTAAAATTCTCTCTTGTTGGAGATGCCTGATGAATGTTACTTGCCACTTACTAATCCAAGCCGGAATGTTGTCCAGGTCTTGCTGCATTTGGACAGATTGTTTCAGCATTGGAGGAATTGCAAACGGTGCTGAACACTACGCAATAATCAATGAACATCCCCTATATCTGACCTTTTGTTGCAGGGAATGTCTTGATGAAGCTGATTAGGCTGAAGACATTACCTTGAGGGACTCCTAAATGCACTGGGATTGAGATGATTGACATCCAACAACCACAGCCATTTTCCTTTACACTAAGGCAGACTTAGTACACTGTTCACCTCCACCTCCGAATCCCATCAACTTTAGTTTTGCTAGGGCTGCCTTGTGGTCAAGGGCAGTCTCTCTCGCTTTACCTTATTAAATGAATACTTGTTGCTTAATCACTCAGAAGTTATTGTTGAAGGACCAACAACCCTTGGTTGTGGCAGCAACCACAGAAGAACTACTTTCACTATTCACTTCAGTCCTAGGAAATGTTCATGTGTTTTATAGAAGAGTTCGTTCTTCCAAGTTCTGATTATATGATGAGACTCCTTTCCTTCTGCAACTCCTTTTGCATGCATAATTATCTTCAGCATTTCGCTACCAGAGGAATCATAACTATATATTCACATCCCATCGCTCTGTAGTAGCAAAGCATGAATTTCTAGTAAAATCTGGGGCCTGGAGTTTACACCAGGTTACACTGCATGTTTTCATCACAACGCACCCAAAATCAGCTGAACCATGCAAAGATTGTGGAATTTCAATATAAATTACTTCTAACGTAGAATTAGTTTATGATCTTCTGCACTAGCTGAAAAAACATCACTCTAGAAGCAGACCCTACCCACAGATTAACTTAACCAACACTGGGAGTTTGCACTTTTTGTACCTACCTGCAAGAATGTTTCTTTGGCCAAAGGACATTTTTAAAGTCACATTAAAAAAAATATTTTAAATGTCTTTGATTCACTAAGAAACGGACACCAGTATAACTAGCAAATGGATCTGTAGATTTCAGTTATTATTATAAAATAACATGGGGTGGAATAGGCACTAATTAAGATGTTTTTAAAGATAAACCAATTTTTAGCCACAGAAACCAAACTACACCAAGTTGCCACTCAAATATTTCAAGAATGTTATTACGAAAAGCAATTTAAAAACTAACACTCCAACATCTTATTCAATTGCACTTGTTCATGGCTGATTTTTAAGTTTGGTGATATGCAAACTTGCTTAAGTAAACATGAATTCTCCATCTGTCTATCGACCATAGCTACACAATGGCAGCAGGGTGTACCATCACAAAACCCACTGCAGCAACTTGTCAAGCCTCCTTTAACGCACCTTCCAAACCCATGGCCTCTATCACTTAAAAGTACAAGGACAGCAGATGCATGGGATCAGCACACCTGCAATTTCCTTTCCAAGCCACAAACCATCCTCACTTTGAATTATTGTGCCAGTCCTTCACCAATGCTGTTCAAAATCTTGGAACTACCCTCCCCGAACCCTTTTCTTGTCAGCACCATCTGTACGCTTATACTACAACATGGACTGCAGGGGCTCAAGGCAGTGACTCACCACCACCATCTCCAGGGAACTAGGGATAGGCAACAAATGCTGGTCTAGTTAGCCATGCCTACATCCAATGAAAGAATAAGGAATCTCACTCCTCCTAATGTTTACGTTCTTGCCTAAGGTTACGATTTCTTTAAAAAAAAACCTGCCTTTTCAGAATTTGTCAGTATTAAGCAGCTAAACACTCACTGAATTTACTGAACACTGTTCTGTGCAAAAAGTTCATCCAGCGAAAATATCATTCACCTTTGCACTCAACTGCTCAGAATAGTCTTTACCACATACTTTATAGCTTGTTTTTAAATCAACTCTGGCCCATTTCTTCATAATTTTTCAGCGCTGTGAAGCTGAATTTGAATTATTGTTACATTTATTAGTATACAGTGGAAAGTATTGTTTCTTGCACAGACAAAGCAGACCATACATAGAGAGGGAAAGAAGAGGGCTCAGAATGCAGTGTTACAGTCAAAGGGTGTAGAGAAAGATCAACTTAATGCAAAGTAGGTCCATTCAAAAGTCTGATGGCAGCAGGGAAGAAGCTGTTTTTGAGTCAGTTGGCACATGTCCTCTGATTTTTGTATTTTTTTTCCGATAGGGGGAGGTGGAAGAGACTACGAATGGGGTCCTTAGTTACGCTGGCTGCTTTTCCAAGACAGTGGGAAGTGTAGACAGAGTTAACGGATGGGAGACTGGTTTGAGTGATGGACTGGGCATCGTTTATGACCCTTTGTAATTTAGTGTGGTCTTGGACAGAGCAGAAGCCATACTAAGCTGCACAACTGGAAAGAATGCTTTTAATGATTGCATTTGTAAAAGTTGATGGGAGTTGTAGTGGACATGCCAAATTTCCTTAGTGTAGTAAGAAAGTAGAGCCGTTGGTGGGCTTTCTTAACTATAGCATCTGCATGGAGAGGCCAGGACAGATTGTTGGTGAAACGGACACCTAAAAACCTGAAGCTCTTGACCATTTCTACTTCGTCCCCTTTGATGTAGAAAGAGGCAGGCCCTCCACTATGCTTCCTGAAGCCAATGACTACCTCCTTCATTTTGTTGACATTGATGGATAAATTACTGTCATCGCACTAATTCATCAGATTCTCAATCTCTTTCCTTTACTGTGTCCCATCATTGTTTGGGATCTTACCCACAACAATGATGTCATAAATAAACGTGAAAATCGAGCTGGAGGGGAGTTTGGCCATACAGTCTAGGATCCGGTTGCAGACGGAGGAGCCGAGCCCCAGGCCATGAAATTTGGAGATGAGTCTCGTTGAAATAATGTCTTAAAGGCTGAGCTGTAGTCTGTGAAGAGAAGTCTTACATAGGCTTCTGTGTTACCAAGGTTTCCAAGCTTGTGTAGGGCTAGCGAGATGGCATTTGCTGTTGACGTGTTGCAGCGACAGGCAAACTATAGTGGATCCAGGAATTGACTTGTACTATGCCATGAATGGATGAGTAGGTGAAACTAAATCTGTGCCTTCAGATCTAAACTATTCAGAAGTGTAGGCCTAAACAATTGCAATCTAACAAAACTGCTTTAAGTATTCTACTTGGGCCGGCTTTCAAATATTGTCCAGAAATAATTTTCAATTGCTAGAAAACAATACTTTGTTCCTACAAGCAACCCAGTTTTAGAACTAAATTTATAGATGTCAAAGTTGTTTTGTTCATGTTTATACAATATTAAAATCATAATCATGTTGAATAGAGGATTCAAGTAAATTGCACATTCGTACTTTCATATTGCACACTCCCCCTCTTTGAGGCAAGGATAATACTTACCACATGGAAAGCTTCTGGTGAATGTTGGAAACTAAGCAGCATATATTTCAATACATCAAGGGCTCCTGCTCTCACAATTGGATAAAATAACCTTGAGAACACCTAGAAGATATGAAGTTAATGGTTGATTCAAAGAACAACTAAAGAACTTGTATTTAAAGACTACAGGAGATCCCAAAGTATTTCACATCCAGGAAGTATTTTTAAAATGTTGTCACTATTATAACATGGGAGCCAACTTGCACACAAGAAACACTGTGTAATATATTTATCAACTTTTTTTCCAGAAAATGTTCTGGCATTTAATTCATTTTTTGGCTTTGGAAATTATTGCTTCATTGAAATACATGACAAAAATTTACAGGTAACAAAATGGCACACAAACATAATTTCATCCTTGAATTGTTAGACAGTTATACATATTCTGGTTTTATACCCAACAGGATCTGAACCCAGACTCATTTAATTTTGAAGTCAGTCATTTGGGGGGATTTTAATCCTTGGTCTGTAGAAAGGATTAAACGCACTCACTGTTCCGTCTAATATTTCCAAATACATATTCCATAAAAAATTTATTTCTTAGGCAGTTCCATGGGATTTAGGATGACTTGCTTTCACTCTGATTCAACAGGCTCTAAAATGGCTGCTAAGTCTAACGCATGATCTGCAGGTTGTCACAATTGGGCAGATGGTGAGTGAAAGTTATTTGGAGGTTGGTGCTCTCCTTCCAAATTTGCCTCTGCACACTCCCAAAATCTTTCATGTGCTTGGTGCCTTCCAGAACGAGACTCTTCCATTCTTTTCAGTCATAAGTGAAGTCTCCTATGAGTCGGTATGCTTGATCACTTCAGGGATGTTTTAAGCACATTACTCATGAGTTGCCACTGTATCCTTGGGAGTCTCTGTGACAGACTTCTGTTGCTCCTAAGTCTGGTGTCAGGCATACTAGCAACACATAGGTGCTAAAATTTGTGTCTCCAATTTGCCCACACGGCCTTCAGCTGACTAGGAAACATTGAGTTTTACGGGGCAGCAGTGACTCCTGCATCTATGCGCTTCGATTACTTGGGAAGATATGGTGCAGGTACCTCAAAGCACTGAAGGAACTGTGCTGGTTTGTGTGATTAGCACCTCGTTGCTGGCCAAGTTAACTTGGGACCTCCTTTCTTGCAACCCTAATTGGGTGATCTTGCAAATGCACTGTTGCTGGCAGTCCCTCAGTGCTTTGAGGTACCTGCACTATATCTACCCAAGTAATCGAAGGACATGGATGCAGGAGATATTGCTGCCCCATAAAACTCAATATTTCTTAGTCAGCTGAAGGCTGTGGAGGCAAATTGGAGACGACAAATTTTAGCACCTTTGTGCGTCTTAGATCGACAGGAGACTCCCAGGACAGAAAAAAATTTTCCAGGATTGACAAGGGGAAGTGTTTTGCTATGGTAGTTGAAAGAGCACTTTAGTTTTCTGGGTGCTTAGTGAAAGACCCACTTGCAAGGATCTTCCTGAACCTTGTTCACCCAGTGGCTGAGGAACTCCTTTCAGAGTTGCAGTGCAGTCTTCCCCCAATCAGAGGCACCGGAGGCAATATCCACTGCGCAGCAAATTTAAGAAAAGTGCAAAGAACAGCACCAACCACTAAACATAGCCTTTTTCAACCTCACTAAATCTTCAATAGTTGTTGAATTTACCAATGACACAGGTCTAGATAGGAAACTAAGTTACAAAGGGGATATAAGACTACAAAGGGATCTGGATATGGTAAAAGATCTATAATGTAGAGTATAATGTGGGAAAATATGAAATTGTCCATTTGTAAGGAAGAATAAAAAAAATTACCTAAACGGGTGGGAGACTGCGAAGCTGAGTTGCAAAGGATCTCAAAAGAGTGTCTTAGTGCATGAATCACAAAAAACTCAAGTGCAGATACAAGTACCAAACTGCCTCTTCTGCGCTGTATGATTCTATTCAGGGTTATGGGTCAAGTGCTAGCAGATGGGATTAGGTGGGAGTTCAGGTGTTTCTAATATGTTGGTGTAGATTTGTTAGGTCGAAGGGCCTGTTCTATGCTGTATAATGCTATGATTCTACATAATGAGAAAAGCTAATAGAATGCTATCATTTATTGCGAGGGGAATTGAATACAAAAGTTGGGAGGTTATGTTTCAGTTGTACAGTGGGAGACAACACTATGCACAGTATTAGTCTCCTTAGCTAAAGGAAGAAGTTAATGCATTGGAAGCAGTTTAAAGGTGTACTAGGCCAATATCTAGAATGGGAGGGTCACCTTATGAGGAAAGGTGGGACATGCTTTGCTTTCTCCACTGGAATCTAGAAGAGTAAGAGGCAACTTGACTGAACATTACAAGAACCTTGACAGGGTGGATGCGGAAAGCGTGTTTCTTCTTGTGGGAGAATCTAGAACTAGGGCTCACTATTTATACATGAGATCACTCATTTAAGACACACAAGAAGAAATGTTTTCTCCAACGGTCACATGTCTTTGGAACTCTCTTCCTCAAAAGGCAGTAGAAGCAGAGTCTTTAAGGCAGAGGAAAATAGATTCTTGATAAGCAAGGGGCTGGAAGATTATTAAGCAGCAATGTAGAGCTGAGAGGTTCGGGGGGCGGGGGGGGCAAGTGATCTATTCTGCTTCTAATTTGTATGTTCAATTTAAGTCAACTGCAAAGGTTTAAAGAGTATCCTTCTCAAAATTTGGCTGCATTCAAATTGGTAAGCATGCTTTGATCCTCACCAACAAAACAACCATAAAGCACATCTCAGTGAAAACTGATGTCAAACAAACCTGTGCCTTCACACCGTCCTCCTCTCCATTTTCCTCATTGCAATACTATATGTCACTTCCAGCAAATTACCTACAGGCATAGAGATTATCTACAGAACAGATGGAAGATGTTCAACCTATGCTGCCATCAATCAAAACAAAACTATATCAACTTCTGTCACAGAGCTTCAATATGTATATGATGCTTATATGTTTGTTCACTCAGATACGGAGATCCAGGTCATTGTTAACTCCTTTTCCGAAGCATATAAGTAAATACACTGCAGTCAAAGATAGATGCATAGATAAAAAAATGAACATTTTATAAATCAATTCAGGAAATACAAATTAAAATATTTAAAACAATTGACTGGAAATAAAGCAGATGGACCAAAATATTTCCACGAGTGCTCAAGTTGGGTTCTGTTTTCTTTTGCCTGACTCCCTGTCTAAACAATTCCCACATCAATAATGGTTTAGACCGTATCCAGAGAAAAGCTCTCTTATCCTGTTTCAATATGGCTTTACTACAATATTAGTAAAAAGATTAACTACTTCATTATGTAATTCTTTCCCCACATGAATTCCTACAATAACCATCCTAACAACCACTTGAGGTAAAACTGGTAATTAAGTACAAAGTCATGAGGCAAGAGTTATTCAACTGGCTACTCATAACCATTTCATGCACAAGCCTTTCATCCTGCATTACCAGCAGTTTTTTTATTCCATTAGTCTGCACAAAATTTAAATCAAGATCCTGGGGTGAGGAAAAAATGGCAAATAGCAAAAAAAATTTTGAAAACGTCCATTATGCAAGAGCCCAATGTTTCGTAATTAATTTCTCAGTTTTTCTGTTACATTTGACTCTTTGTGGCCTGTTATAACTAATACCTCCGAGTTCCGTTCAATGTTTAGAGATTTGCTAAATGCTATGTTACAAGCTAAATGTCACGTTTATCACTGTTTTGTCAAATAATGAAAAAAAGCACTACTTCAAAACATTGTAGCTGTAACAATTATCATCAATCTACAATGCTACATGACATCATTGTGGTATTTTGAGCTCAAATATTTTCAGAATTACTCCAATGAGGGGAAACTGACCTGTTCAATTTTTGAAAGCGTGACTTCGATCAAAATGCTGAATTTTTTCACAGCAGCCAAGCCTTTCAGTAAGCCAATAATCCATTTGTCTATATTTCTGGCTAATGGCCATGAAAGCCAATCAACCATACTGCAATTTTAAAAAGTAAGGAATTGTTATCAGGTCAAAAATGACAAACACATGAAGAAGGATTGTCTCTCAAAAAAATCCACCTTTATAATCTGAAGTAACGTTATAAGATAATAACAAACTTTTTTCACTTACATCCAAGAAATAGCATATATTAGAAGCAAAAAAGTAAACAAGCACATACTCAAAAAGTCCCCATCATTGTAAAAAAGTTAAAATTAAATGTCTGCAATAAGTCATGATGGGGCAACTGTCCATAGGAACCCAAGGATAGACAGAAATCAGGCTTGAATGGTCAATTTTAAAGAAAAAAGTGCTGTGACCTTTTTGGATAACACAGAATAACAGTGCCACAATTAATATCAAAATTAATGCTACAACTTGAAAATAACAGAACAAGATGAAGAATTAAATATGTTTAGGGCGCAGTAAGCTTTGATTTTAAAAACCTCAAGGTTGTTTGAGGAAGGGAAAATTGAAAGGGGTAAAATTCCATTTCTGAGGTCCTCAGAAAGAATGCAATTACAATCATGGGACAGTACAATAGATCTTAATTTAACTATAATGGAGATGTAGGAAGGATGAAGAGTCTTTGGAGGCTAGAAAATACAAGAGAGAAAAACACAGGTAGGGACACCACTGTTGTATGTAGAATATTGTTAAAGAGGTAATAGCGTTGGGAAGCAAAAATTGAAAAATGCATTTAGCTCAATTGCCAATATAGAATAGAAACTAACTAATTAGATACAAATATAGGTTTGTTGAGAGGTTTACATAGTGATAACCTCTGAACTATACCATTTCAGACTTTGCCCAAAGCTCTTGAGAAAACACGGACAAATGAAAAAATTTACAACAGTTCAAAAGCTGTTCAAAGGGAACATTACCAGTGAATTGCCACTGAAAAACATACTGGTCATCATGGATTAGGCTAGAACATTTCAACAGCCATGATTTTGCACCCATGGCAAAGCAGGTGCAAAATCTCATGTCAAAAAAACAAGAACTTCACTGGTGAGAGCTCATTTTTATTTTCTTTGCCCCTTGCCAGTGATGTAACAAGGCTCCCACCCAAGAACCTCATTTAAATAAATTATGAAGCTTTAAAGGGCTTTCATGCCTTATTTTCTCCTCACATTGGGTTCCCTCCCCTTGGCAACGTGATGTGAAGTCGAAAAAAAACAGGTGAAGGGAATCAGCATATAACTCCTGGAGGATCACACTAAGTACAGACCCCAAAACCCAGCAGGTAGTTCCTCATGTACATGGTGGTGCTGGGGAGCAGGAGTTGGGTAGGGGGGGCGGTGCAGCTTTGGTATTTTCAAAATTGGTGACTGGGGCACCCTTTAAAGAAGGTGGCCCAAACTCAGGATTCACAGTGTTACCAGCATTTTTCTGGCCCCACCAGCATGATGGCATGAGCCATCAGCAGAATTTCTGTTCACCAAGTGCTGGATTATCTGGCACGAAAAGCCAGTTGTGCAGCCAATGGGCTGCGTGCCAGTTTCTTTCCTCAGCTAGCACTCGTGCAACAATTCCGCCAAAAGACTTTTGTTTATTTACAAAGCATTAATGTAGTAAGAATGGCTGTTAAGCACAAATGACGAGGGATCATTTTTTGAAATAAGAGGGAAAGCCAGAAAATTTGCCAGCAGTAGGAAAAAGGATTGGTTCTTTCAATTGAGTTGTTCAGGATTTAGCATGGATACATTCAAAGCACTGCTACTGTAGGAAAGGTAAATAGGATTTGTTGACAGGGCAAGATGAGGTTAAGATGATGTGGTTTAATGAAACATGAACCCGCATGGTTCACTTGCATCATTTAGGGATGGAAATATGCCACCTTACCAGTTCTGGCTGACATATGTCTCCAGATCCACAGCAATGCGGTTGACACTAAGTACTACCACTGAAATGGCCTGACAAGCCATTGAGTTATACCAAACCATTACAGAAAAGAAATAAAACTGAACAGTTGATCTGGCATTGACTTAAGCATGAGAATTTGTGCGCATGCGCAAGAACATAATCTAGTCAAGCTGATTTAAAAACAAAAAGTGCTGGATAAGCTCAACACGTCTGGCAGCATCTGTGGAGAGAAACAGAGTTATTGTTTCGGATGCAAATACTCTTTCCACAGCATCCTCAGTATTCTGTTTTTATTTAAGCTGGGGACTGATTGTCTACAAGGTTTAGGGCATCAAAGGAATGTGGATGTTAAAGACATGCATTTGAAGTAAGAGATGGTTTTCTATAAATAAATAAACAATGGGCAGAAATTTACATAGGGATATAAGAAAGGGGTTACTATTCTCAGTTTTTAAAATTCAAAGCAAAGTAAAAGGGGTTAAAACTTGGAAAAGGCCATATGGCAAGGTTGTTGTGTTTGACTTGTACTGAAGGCAATGAGGAGAACATGAAAAATTTATATTCTGGGAAAATTAAGTTTTGAAGAGATGCAAACCTCAATGAAATCAAGTTAAAAGAGCAAAAAGAATACTTAAGGAGAGGTGTTGAGAGCTTAGGTGGCGTAGCCATGCGAGACCTTCTGGGGCGGCACGGTAGCACAGTGGTTAGCACTGCTGCTTCACAGCTCCAGGGACCTGGGTTCGATTCCTGGCTCGGTTCACTGCATGTGTGGAGTTTGCACATTCTCATGTCTGCATGGGTTTCCTCTGGGTGCTCTGGTTTCGTCCCACAGACCAAAGATGTACAGGTTAGGTTGATTGGCCATGCTAATTTGCACTTAGTGTCCTGAGATGCTCAGGTTAGCGGGATTGGCAGGTAAAATATGTAGGGATATGTGGGTAGGGCCTGGGTGGGATCATGGTCAGTGCAGACTCGATGGGCCGAAGGGCCTCTTTCTGCACGTAGGATTCTATAATTCTATGTTGCTGCACTGTGCTGGAAAAACAGCTGTGAAGAAGCAAAGTGAAGCAACCTTCCGACCAAGCCACAGAAGTGTTGGTTTTTCAGACAGCAGTTTAAATTAGCCACACAATTAAGCCAGAAAAGTCCTAAAGTGCCAAACAGAAGTCTGATGTCTGAAGTTTTGAAGTTTCACAGCAGAGAGAAAGTGGTGAGGTATTGTGTGGCATGCCGTACTAAATGGCTTTGCCTTGGGGTAATATTACTGGATTTTTATATTTTAACTTCTATAAGAGATTGTTCCTAAAGAGGTCTTTATATGCAAATCTTTTGGGGTCAACTTTCTGCAATACTAATTTTAATTGTGTAAATGTAATCTTTCATGTTTAAGTTTTCTTTTCTTTCTAAATGTTTTAATTTAATGTTTACAATCCCAAAAGTATTACTGGAATGACTGGATTCCAAATTCAGTAAACTTATCTTCCCATGGTCAAAATACAAAAACAAAGTTGCGATATGTAGGCCAAATTTTCCTTTGGGATATGTCTCCAGATCCACAGCAATGCGGATGACACAAAGTACTACCACTGAAATGGCCTGACAAGCCATTGAGTTATACCAAACCATTACAGATTACCATCTGCAGGATCTAAACAGCACGACTTGATCAGTTGATCCTACAAAGTTCTGGCCAAAATTGGGAGAGCTGTCCCACAAAGTAATTACGCAACAACAATCAAATCATACCTTAGAGCCAATGAACTGTTACGCCACTATTACAATTCCTAGGCATTTTGTTTCTCACCCCTCCCCCAATGTTTCACCCAAACAGGGTATTTGTCATTTAAAGGCATAAGAGGGCTGTTTAACCACAGGGTACATCACAGCAGACCTGGACCTATCACAAAGGAAGATGGTATGGTTGTGGGAGGAAATGGTCCCAGCCCCAGGACATTGCTGTAAGAGTTACTCAAAACAGGGTCTAGGCCCAAACATTTTCAGTTGCTTCTACCACAGAAGTGGGGATGTTCATTGATGACTCTAGTGTTCAGTACCATTCACAAGTCTTCAAAATAAAAATGAAGAAGTCTGTGTCCACGTGCAGTTAAAGCCTAGACAGCATTCAGGATTGAACTGGCAAGTAGCAAGCAACATTACGTAATATTCATGCCACAGAAGTGTCAGGCAATGACCATCTCCAACAAGAGACGTTGCTACCGTCCGTGATTTACAAGGCACAAGTCAAATTCAGATAGAATACTCATTATCTGCTTGGATCTGTGCAGCTTCAACAACACTCAAGAAGCTTGACACCATCCAGGACAAAGCAGTCCTCTTAAGTTGCATCACATGCAAGATGCACTGCATCACCAAGTCTGACTCACCAAGCCCTTGTCAACAACTTCCAAACAGGTGACCTAAAAGGACATTGTCAGAGGATGCATGGGAACACCACCAGGCTGCAAGTTCCCTTCCAAGTCACTCACCATCATGACTTGAAACTACATGCCACTGATTCAAAAACCTGGAATTCCCTAACAGCACTGTGAGTGTACCTACACCAGTGGTTCAAGAAAGTGACAGTTAGGGATAGGCAATAAACATTGCCCTCATCAGCAATGCTCACATCCCACAGAAGAAAAATAAAATATATTAAAAACCTTCCCATTGAGTTGAATTGTCTGTTTGAGCTGTGAAACTATGTAAATTGCCACTTATTCAAAGATTTGTGCCAAAAGAAACTAGAGAAAGATACAAGTTCAGGGCTAGAGCACCAGGGAACATTAAAAGAAGTTTGGCCTGAAAGAGAGGGACATGGTAGAAGCAACTAATCAAATGGTTTCTACATTAGAGGAAAAAGCCCATAAACTCCTTACACTTGCTGGAGGAGGAGACAACAGAGGGCTTTAAGTGGACGATGTGTAGTAGAGAAAGATCAGGGATTATCTTTGCATTCCAGGATTCTGTATTATTAGTTTATTAATCATAGTATTGCAGATGCTATTTTAATAAAGTTAACACATCTCTGTACCCAATTTAGCTTTAGATGCTTCTTGCAAATATAAAGTTGCACCTCGCCTATGAGCATCTTTGACGGGGAAAACAGTAAAGAACATTTGTGTTTACTTTAAAAATATTTTGGAGAATCTGTAATCATTTGTAAAAAGTATTTGAAGAGGACTTTGATGCAAACTATTCAATGTAAATGGATCAATTGTAAATTTTTGGGGTAATAAAAAAAACTAATCCATGTAAGCTAGGTGAACCTGGACCTGCAGCAGTGCCAACAGGAAGCAAGTTAAAATCTGCAAGCAGTGTGGCCAGACACACAGTACAGCTGAAGGGTGAAGATGACCAGCACATTGAGAGAGACACAACCGAATAAAGACAGAAAGAGAAACACAGAATTAGTATGATGAGAAACCAGCAAAACTCTATATACTAGGATTAGTTTCCAGTTTGGTAGGGCAGTAAGAAAAAAAATAAAATTACTGGGGAAGTGATGAATGAGTGAGTTAAAGGAACTGACTCCTAAAAGAAATGTGAATACCTAAGACATGCCAAAGAGTTGAAAGTGAACCAGGTATAGTTTGTTGGTTGCTTGAAAAGAACTATAGAAAAGTACATTATCAAGACTGATGTGACTCAAATGGGGGAGGGGGTGGGGGAGGAGTTCAAACATGAATTTTAGAGTTAACTGTATCAGGGGATTTCAGATAGAATATGGCTGCTGATGAACACAACTCAAGGGTGAAATCAACTGAGCATTAAAACAAGAGATCCCACATACTGGAGGAAGAGTTAAAGAAATTTGGAATTACATGGTGTCATGTGTGCAGGAAGTAATGCAAGCGTTTGTGGCTGCACAAGATACATCTCCATTGTTATTGACTAGTAATGAAATGCACCTTAACAGATCATGCATCTGTTAATTCACATGTAATTGTCACTAATCAAAACCAATGTAAAAAGTGAAATCCTGCTTGTAATTTCTTCATTTGGGAGATAATTCAATAAACTTGGTCATTTTAGTTTACTGTTTCCCATGAGGGTCATAATAGGTCCTATTGTTCACAGAGATGCTTTGGTCATTAATTAAGTTCTTGGATGGGTTACATAAAGCAATTTTAATCAAGCTAACTTAAGCATCACCGTAAGCTGGTTTAAAAAAATACTTTAACTTCAGAACCAAGGGACAGATGATCCAATGAACTGGACAGAAATGAACCTTGTTCAGCATAATAGTTAACTCAAATGAACGTTATTCCTTCACCAAGATGACAGATATTAGAACCTTTTTTAAAAGAAAGCAAAATACGCCAGTTCCTTTCAGTAACAACTAAAAGAGGGAAAATTCACAAAGATTTAAAAATGCCCAAATACAAACGCCAATCTTACATTTCCAAACGTTGAACAACTAAATATTTGCAAGAAGCCAATAATGGTGCTTCCATTTATTCTGTTATCACTTTCTAACTTATATAAAACAATTACAGCTGTATAATTGCTGTTTATTTTCATTAATTAAAACACTGAATCATTTTAGCCTCCTGTTGCTACTACGTGCTAGTTCCCAACCAAAAGAACAGACCTATAATTTGACCCCAATAATGAATAAATCAAGGAGGTTCACAAGTTGTCCCAGTAACTCATTTGGTCACCACATTCCCCATCCCCTTACTCCCCTGGCTTCCTCACTTCAATATTTCTTATTCTATTGCATTCTTCAATTTCCTTACAACATCCTAGCCAAGGGACAAATGCTACTCTTCCAGGCCTCTCTGGGATGGCTCCCCTCCAACTGTGTGGCATTGTATCTGTTGTGTGCAAAGGAAAATACTTGCTCTTTGTTCAATGTCTCTTCTTGTAAAATCGCAAATTCAGTATATAGTGTGGAAGGCAGGGGCTGAGAGTTAAGTAGTCTGTATACTGCCAGTCAAGGTCCAGCATTTAATACTGCAGCATAATTGTTTTGCACTTTGCTTTTAAATTTATCTGAACTACGCAAAGAAACCTTACTTGGCTAAAGCAGTCATTAACTCTTTATCTGTAATGGAATCATCATTGGTCAAGTTTCGAATGACCCCATCCATGAGTTCCAAGGGAACATACTGGACAACAGTGGCCAATGCATTTGATGGCCCCTCAGATCCTTCTGCAAAAGATTCACAAACAACAAATAAATAAAGTTATTTCAAAAAAGAGGTTCTAATAAAACTTTAACCACAATCCTAACCATGAAGCTTTTAGAGAAAATTCAATATCTTGTTACTTTATGCATCTGCAATTGTTATTCATTATACAGTATATATTTTGTATAAGCAGAGTTCAGTAGATGTCTCTGATTTGCTTCAGGACATGACACCATGAAACATTCAAATCTTGAAACCAATGTTGCATATCTACATTTAATCTGGTTTGCTTCTTGATTGTTTGTGCTGTGGAAAACAAAACTACAGACATTCATGCGATTTTCAGGATAGTAAGAAGTCTCAGAACACCAGGTTAAAGTCCAACAGGTTTATTTGCTAGCATAATCCACTGAGTGGCTTTTGCTAGCAAAATCCACTGAGTGGCTTTTGCTACCAAGTAAACCTGTTGGACTTTAACCTGGTGTTCTGAGACTTCTTACTGTGTTTACCTGAGTCCAATGCCAGCATCTCCACATTATTTTCAGGATATACAGAAATATTGCAAACAAAACAGAAAAGTGGTTACTAATGAAATATAACCTTTTATACCGAAAGGTGTTTGTGGGAAACAAAATAAATGTTCAGTTATAATCTTTGTTTTTATATTGTTAAGCACTTTAAAAATTACTGTAATCATCTGTACATAAAAAAACATGCATATTACTTCTCTATTGCACCTAAGGGTTATACGTATATAAAAATTCTTAACGTTGCGTATACCTAATTGATTACAATTGTTCATAAAATGATCCTCAATTTTTTAACAGCACTTTATATCTCAGCTTTCCCATATCATACATGTACAGCAGTTTTCCCCACAATAATTTTCTATCCAATTAACTAAGTACTAGATTTTCTTACCCAGACGACATTAAATAGAACAAGGTCTGATTTGTAGCTAATTTCATGTCTAGATGTCATTAGAACAAACATTTTGCAATGCTAGATTATCACAAAATGAACTTTTTTCTATACAAATTCTCAAATCCTCTCAAATTACTAGTTAGTGTTACCCATAAGGTATTCCTCGTCAGTTCCAAGAATGGGGGAGTGTAGCACTTCCACAAGTTCTCCATTTTCTAACATGTACAATGGCTTCTATTTTCAGCCACCTGATTTTTTGAGACAAGTTGGCACTGTAATGAAATCCATTCAATTTGTTGTACTAATTAGGGATAGTTTACATCGCAAGATTAAATTTACTAAAGAACTTTCTCATGAGTATTCGCAGAAATACAAAATAAAATTGCCAAAGTATCTATAATGTCTCCACAGTTGTGGTTTTTCCCTGACCATTTTTCCAAGCAATTTAAAATAAAAATCCCAATCAAATCTATATATACACACACATGGAGGGGAGAGCAGGCATTAAAAAATAATTCACTACAATCAACTATACAAGATTAATTGATCTTCCAATGTACTGTTCCAGCAGAATTTTAAACAATTGAAGCATCTGGAGTTAGGGGTCATGCAGCAGATTGTCAAAATCCCTTTAAAAGGCCATCATGAACTGGAAGTAATCAACCAGATGTCAAAAAGATGCTAAATCTCTGCTGAGGGTCAGCTACAATCAAGGAGATTTCCTGAGAAGATGCATATGTGACTGGGGGGGTATAAATATATCCTCTTAAGTTGTGTTCGGAGAGAAGCCTGGGGAACTGCTGTTAGGTACCTGGTGTATCTCCCAAAAGCTTTTGAATAAACTTGCTGTACTTTGACTCACAACTGGTCTCAGAGGTATCTTTTACCTACAACAATTGGTGCTGAAACCCGGGATCTGTTTACGGGTCCGGGTGAATGGCCAAAACGGAGCTCCGGAATAGATCACCGAACTTAAGGGAGTAGGTCAAAGTACAGTGGGTGCTCGTCTGTGATGAAAGAGTGTGAGAGTATGTGAGAGGTCTGAACTGAAGATGTACGGACAAGTAGGCAGCTTTCTTTACACCCAGCCTTAGACTGGTTGTTAAGAGGGGTAGCCCCCCCAACGCGAAGGTCAAGATTTTGAAATGGTTATGAAGGCTGGAGAAAGATGCCTGGGGTGTGATGTTCAGATGTGAGTAAGAAAGAATCTGTCTGAATGATCACCAGAGTAGAAGAAAAAGCTGGCTTAACAGTGTGAGCTTAAGGGTGTAAACTCACAAGTGTAAGCGGTGGTACAGAGGACACTGATCACTCCTGACAGGTATCACCGGACTCTGATAAGAGTGACCTAAGAGTGGGAGAGAGAGAAAGGAGAATAGAGGACTCCAAGTGGTGAGTATAAACTTATCGGTGTTATGGCGGGCCAAGGACAGTGAGGACCCTGGGATCCCTGATAATCGAGTATATGATGGAGGGACAAATTCATTAAACAGATGAGAAAGAGGGGGGGGGTGGGATCCATCTCACCCACTAGACCAACAATGGAAATGGTTGGAAAGGAAAAGAAAGGACAGAACTAAGAAAATTGGAGTTCTCTTAGTTCACCAACTGACCAAATTAATTGAACAGGTCACAGTCTTGGGTAAAAAATGGGCTGACAACAAGGAGAGAATTAAAACATCAGAATCACAGATTAGAGAGTTAGAAAAGAGAAACCAGACAAAGAGATAGGAGTATTGTTAATACATCAGTTAGCTGGACTAATTGAGCAAGTAGTCACCTCCACTAAGAAGCGGAGTGAGGATAAAAGATTAGGGAATTAGAATTCAGAGTAAGGGAACTGGAGAAACAAAACCAAGTGTTAGAAGACCACTGCTGGGGGACATTACCTCCCTACCTTGGCAGTATGACCATGAAACTCAGTGTCTCGGGGCGACTTTGATACTTGATAGGAGGCAGCGTGCGACCTTGTTCTGGTAATGAGGGGAGGAACTGTATATAATCCCATTGATCGATTTAAATCCATGACACCAGGGGAAAGACATCAGATCCTAGTGTCGCTGGGAAAACTCCAGCCCTGGAGTGCAAATGCCAAATTTTGGTATTATCATCATCCCATAAGATATTTACGGTATTAGATATAGCTAACGAGTTCCGGTCCATCCCTTTGAACTTTAACTCACGGGATAAATTTGTCTTCACAGTAGGCAATAAGCAGTATACATGGACGAGACTCCCACAGGGATTCCACAATAGCCTGGTCATATTTCACCAAGCACTGAGCAATTTCTAGAATAATTGGAACTCCCAAAAGGGAGCACAATCTGACAGTACGTAGACAATAATTTGATAGCCTCAAACTAAAGTGGAACATCAGACAGCATTATACTCGATCTTGAAGCACTTAGAAGATCAGGGGTTAAAGGCAAATCCAAAAGAGGCCCAAATAGGAAAGACACAGGTGTTATATTTGGGACATTTAATATCCCAAGGGACCAAGGAGATGCCCGTGATCAGGAAAGCCGCCATACAGCAAATGCCTGGGCTGGTGACTGTCCGAGGGGTAAGGAAAGTTTTGGGATTATTTAATTATAGCTGCAACTTTATGCCAGAATTTGATAAATTGGCTGAGCCAATGAGAAGGGCGAAGTGGGAGGCAGTGCTCCTCCCTCCCCCCCAGCATCATCGTACAAGACATGAGAGAACCCCGCCGAAGGAAGGTTAGGTGAAGGAAGGCCACATACATGTGGGAATGTAGATGAGGATGCAGAGGAAAGTAGAATAAGAGGTGCCCCTAGAGGCACCGGAAGAGACCCTGTTTGTGGATGGGTCACCGCGAATGGGATGGACTTACAAGTGGTCCGAGCAGGAAGAGTAGAGGGAGGTATGTCAGGACAAGTGACGGAACTGGTAGCCCTGACACAGGCTTTTACTGAGGTGCAGGGAGAACATTTACACCGATAGCCGATACGTATTCGGAATTGTGCATGACTATATGACTGTTTGGGGAGAAGGGGATTTGTCACAACAGGAGGCACCCGAATCAAACATGGTCAGATTTATTAGAGGCCAGTGAGTTCCCATCAGTAAAGAGTTAAAAAGAAACAAGCAGGCTGACTCTGTATGGTACAGAGAGATGACGTAATTGTGCGATCGAGAGTCTCATGTGGTGTAACAGGATACAGCCAAAGTGAATTGCTTCGAGTTTAATAAATTACGTAGGGAACAGACAGATTTGAGCTCTGCCATGTGGAAAGGGTGGCATTACATTACATCTGAAAAGTTGAGGGGAAGAGTTAACCACTTAGGCACAGTAGATTTGATTTTGTACTTGCCTGTGTTGGTTACAAAGGCAGAGCTGTAGAAATAATTAATCATGTAGATTGCTACACATTACAAAGCTTTCATCTGTGCTCCAAGTGATAAGATCCAGTTCTGTGCTCTTGTGAAATTTTTTTTTCCTGTTGCAAAATTGTAAAAATATGCGAGGGTCTTAATTTAGTAGGGATATTTAAAGGTGATAAAAATAAATCTTATTTTGGATTTTCTGGATCAGGCTTTTGTTAAATTTAAAAATGTATTCTTGATAGAAATAATTCTTTCATTGTCAGTTCTAAGTGTATGAAGAGTCCATCTGAGTGAACTTACTCCCCTGCCCTTCTGCTGAAACAAGCAGAGAATTAACCCATTCTGTCCCAGACAGGATGGACCTTAGTGTTATAAGACTTGCAATAATTTTAGGGCATAAAGTCAAAAAAAAAAACTAACAGAAAAGGGAGTTACATAGGTAGAACAGGTGCATGTGTTTAAAACGTGTGCAAGTAGTGAATCAACTACAAACCTGGGAGTAGAACTGATCACAAAGCACACTCTGTTGTAATCTTAGTTTTTGTATTCCAGTGTGTTTCTGTGGTCTGGTCACTTGTATTGTGGAGTATTTACTGCGGGCAATAAACGTGATGCTTTTAACTTCAAAGGGGCTGAGGAAGTGTTAAAACTGTTAAAGTATAAGATTTATTGGATTTACTTCTGTTTTTGAGTTTAATTACAGTTTGGAAGAAAGACGAATAAAGACAACTTTACCCATTTTAGAATGCATGTTCGAAGCTGCCGTGTGTGTGTGTGTGTGTGTGTGTGTGTGTGTGTGTGTGTGTGTGTGTTTAATAAAGTGGTTGCGTGGATATTTCCTTATTATTTGCTTTAGTGTTCTTCCCCTAATTGTGATTTTACAATAGTGGGTTTGATATAGAGTTTAAATAAAAATTGGAAAGTAAATAGAAGTTTAAGAAAGGATGTAAACCTTGGAGGGAACCATGCGCTCTTTGCTTTGTCTTGAAGTAGAAATTATGCGAGAATTACTTAAGAGGTTAAGAGAAGAGAATAAGTAACTTTGTGGAAAGGTAGAAAAGTAGAACAAAAGAATGATTTTGTAATAATAATAACTAATAATAATGAAATAATAAATATACTGTCTATGAGTCAGTTTAAAGTATATCAAGTCAGTGAAGTTCGCAGCGTATCGCGATTTACAAATGGCTGCCAATTAAGTACTGCCATTGGAATTTCATGTGCCATCTATTGTTCTGGGTTTGCCTTGAACTACAAACTTAACAGTTTAAAAATAGAAACAACTTAAATTAAAAAGGTTTGGATATCACAGTTTTGATAAGTAAAGTGGTATGATACCACTGTCGCATGATTATTCTTATTATACAGTATCGCACTGCCGTACAGACCCGAGGATAAAATCAAATCCTGAAAAGCCTTAACCAATTTCACTAACATGACTGGAAGTGAAATCAGATAACTCACGAGAGATAGAGAGAAAGAGATAGAGAAAGAGTTGGAGACTGACTATGCAGCCAGGCTCAAAAAATCTTGCAACATTTGGCTGAACACAACAGATAGCTCATTACAACTTTTCGGTTATCTGTGTTTTTAAAGTGCTGGGTACAAAACTGTGTCTAGCTGCATAAACAATTGGCATCTGTGATCACGAAACAATGCTATTTACCTCATGAGAAAATCTTCTGCAGAAGGAAGATTTCTGTTTAAACATCGCACTTTCAAATGTGGTCAAACAAATGATCAAATTAGATATAATGTAAGAGTATATCAGATAAACACTGGAGCTGTATGGCATGTGATTTTAATGGGGAAAGCGCTGTCTGTTGATGGGATTACATACAAATGAATGGATGTCCAGCTGCAGCCAAAAAGCCAGTGCAAAGTGTTATTTGATTCACACTAAGCTTTCTATGGAAGGGGAATATGTAATCAAATGTATAATGCATTGGCTAAAGCCATACAGACATGGGAAAAAAAATGTGAACACAGATATTGCCCACTATAATACCAAGGCTAAGAGCTACCACAAACCGGATAAACCCCTTATGAGTTAATGACCAGAAGGGCTATGCAACTGTGTGGTGTGGTGGTGGTGGAGGAACAGATGTTACACAGAATTAGACGATATGTTTTAGAATTATGTGCCCAACTGAAGGGTATGCAAAAGACAGCAAGGGAAAACCAATTAACCAGTGAGGAGCAAATTGAACTAGAACAGACCCGAGCTATCCCCGGCGGGCAGCAAGGTTATGGTAAACACATTACCCGGGTTTGCCCCCAAATGGAATGGCCCACACAAGGTATCATCAGTGGAGACACCCGTGCCTGCATAGATATGCAAGGCAGAGGTGTCTGGAAACACTGGACTCAACCAAGAGTATGCCAGTCCCAAATAAAAATATATAATGTGCTCAATTCACAGATGGCTGGCTTCCAAGCAATCTGATCAGGCTCGCGGGAAGTTGTGCGCGAACAATCGGGTTCATGTGAAGTTGCGCGTGAGTGCAGGCGACCGAGTTTGCAAGAGGTTGCGCACAGACCTTTGGACTAGTGTATAACGGTCACGTGGATTATAACTAAGTAATACAATGAATCTCCTGCTGTTTCTCACGACCTTGGCCCTATTACCAGCCTAGCTATAATAAATCAGACTCTCCACCCTACTTTGTTGTGGAAAATCAAGAGAGGTTCTATCTGCCTGGTAAGAAATGGTTCCATACCTGTTGGCCACAGCTACTGTATTCAGCAGATTAAAGTATCAGATTCAAGGCGCTACTAGTAACAACAGGTCACAATCACTGCCCCACAGCCAACGTCTCGGTTAGTCTCTCCTCTGCTTATGTGAGCAGCATGACTGCCTATAATGGCACCTATTCTGTCTGCGGAAACAATACCTACCCTTGGCTTCTGTGAGACTGGTCAGGGTCATGTTATCTAGCATATGTGGTACCCTATACTCACCATTATGCCAACTTACGGAACCACCCTGAGAAACACTTGCTCAAGACCAAGCAAGCAAGCCATTAGTGGGACAGAGCAATTCCTCATGCTAGCATACCCATTCTACGGGACAGCAAAGGCAGCACAGGAACTTATACTTGACCTCAGAGAGAATTGCAAATAAGACTACAGATGGGTTCGAGGAGGTAAGCACAGCCATCTGAGATATCAGCAGAGGTTGTAGCTCTCCAGACTGTTGCCTAACAGAACCAATTGGCTCTCGATTATGTGCTAGCCTCCCAAGGAGGAACATGTGCTATAGCTGGCTCCAAATATTATAACCATGAAGAAAAACCATGTGAAAGAGACATTAAAACTATTCATGATACAGGATCAAAGGAGGTAAAGTAATTTATCTATTTCTGTTTGAGACTGTCCCAAAGCATGTCATATTCTTACAGCGATGGGCTGTGGCAGTAGAAGGTTCTTTTGCTTAATATATCTGAAATTTGCAACTGCAGTTTTGTTTTGGTGTAGACTAAATCGCATCGGAGATGATTGTTAGTCAGACCCACACTTTAAGCAGAAAAATACTATCATCACATAGAATGAAGGTGAAGTTTAAGTTCATTTGGATTTTGCAAAGGAAAAAGCAGATGGAAGATTTGCCAATTTTGTAGCTAGAGGAAGGAATCTACAGTAGTCTTTCCAGAACCCTGTAGCAGAAAATAGTCAGCAGTTACCTTGGAAATTGTGAGAATGCATTTGGGTACTTGCCAGCAACGAGGACAATCAGCAGAGGCAACCACAGTCATGAGGTACTAAATAAACATTGGAGGGTTGCTAATGAAATAATACCTCAGAATAGTTGGAACGCTTGAGAAGTAAAGCGAATTTGAGAGGGCTGTGGCACATCTTGTGAGTCAGCTGCTGAAGAAGATTGTTGCAATATATAAGAAAATCTCAGTTAGAGGTAGAACTAAAGTAGAACTAAGCTGATGGTAGAAGCAATTATAAACAATAATGCAAAGTTAATTGTGCTTGCTTTGTTTAATTATTTTTACACGCAATAAAATTTTGTATCAAAGCATGAAACCTTGCATAGTTCTTTTAAAAGCAGTTGAATGTGCTAACTAGTGTTATAACCCTGTTGAAGAATATTGACCTTTAAAAGAGAAATCCAAAAACTGACAGTTGAAGGAATCACAGAAACTGCCAGAATAACAGGAATTGAA
This sequence comes from Carcharhinus amblyrhynchos, assembly GCF_965287045.1. Lineage (NCBI taxonomy): Eukaryota > Metazoa > Chordata > Chondrichthyes > Carcharhiniformes > Carcharhinidae > Carcharhinus > Carcharhinus amblyrhynchos. Next base: position 58,025,694 of record NC_137333.1, read on the forward strand.
ATGCGTAATATGGAGTTGGTGATCTTACACATATATGAATGAGTAGGCTACTTGGCTCCTCGAGCCTGATCCGCCATTTACTAAGAGCATAGCTAATCTCATTGTAACCTCAAGTCCACATTTCCACTTGGCCCAATAACCTTTCACAGATGTTTCAAAAGAGAATTGTACTCTTTTTACTTGTATTTGATGAAACAATGGAAGTGGCACTTATGTGTCAATATCATCCTGCAATCTTCAATGTTAGTCAGCACGTAGAGGTTAACAGATGAGATTCCAAGCCCACCAGCTCTTCATAGATCTGATGATCTTTTCAATTTTTTTTTAAATACAATCTCTCATGTCTTTGTGCTTATAAAGAACAACACAGCACAGGAAACAGGCCCTTCGGCCCAACGAAATGACCCCATCTCATCAGAGCCTTTAAATATCTGAATGCACAGGTCAGAGTTACTATGCCATTAATTTCATTACGAGGCAGAAGAGTTCAAGATAGGTCTTGAAGCTAGTCAGCATTCTACAAATATCTCAAATTTTGGGGGAAGAGAACTTTCGGCTGTTCAGACACTGCTCATCTGTAAAAGTTTAGAAGGAAACCTCATCAGTTGTGACAGAACATGTGGGCAGGTGGGTATTAGGGAAGCATTATTGCAGCTTGTACAGACTGTAGACATCTTAGACCAAATTTTCATGTTTGAGGTGTGCATTCTAAGTTGAGAAGCTTCCTTACATCAGGATTCTGTCTTCTGGAGTATCCTCCAACAGGATTTTCACTTGGCGAAAGAAGCAAAGGCCTGGGCCTGCTGCTTAACTCAGAGACTGCCAGGTTAAATGGTCTGCCTCCATTCGCACAGGCATCAATCCAGTTCTGCATATCAGTGTGAGGCACCCATAACATTCAGCCAATATACATAATTAACAGAACTTAAGATTGATAATATTTGAAAGTCTTCGAAAAAGCTTGTGAATCTGTCAAAATAAAGGAGTGCATATTCCCCTGGATAACTTTGTGAGCATACCCTTCTGAGCAAAAACCATTAGAATCTTGGAAGATAGCCAGAAGCTCAATATCTGTCAAAGCTTTGAAACACCCAGCTAAACAAATATCAAAACTGAACATTAGCAAAAAAAAAGCAATGGGGATATTTCGCACAAATCAGCTTTGGATTTCAAACTGGGTTACCTTTTCACCTGATGAAAGAGCAGCACTCCAGAAACTCTGATTCCAAATAAACCTGTTGGACTTTAACCTGGCATTGTGAGACTTCTTACTTTTTTCAGAGAGCTCCTTAAATCTAGCATCAGTAAACAATGATTCTTCTTCCATCTACCTGCCATGCTAGAAAGCATCCATAGAGACACATCCTATAACCATCTTTGACTAGAGATCATTTTTCTCTTGTATCCAGTTATGGTGGCTTAAAGCTACACATCATCTCCTCTCTGCTGACCACACTAAAAGCTCTACTGTCTATTAATTGATTGTGGAAAGCCTGTAACCTGGTCTCAAAATGGCTTCTTGTACTTCTCCCCCACAGCAATATGAAACACATTAACCTTGTATCTTGGTAGAATTGCTAAATCAATTTCCCTTTTTCCTAAAAAATAAATGAATTATTTATTTACAGCTCAACTTTTTACAACCCAAATATCTGCAACACCTTTCTCGGACTTAGAGTGACTCAATCTACCCACTGTGAACTCAACTACTGCCGTTGTCTCCAGGTCTAAAGACTTTGTACATTCTTCTCAGTAAAATTAAGTCTGCCTTTGATCTTTAACAATCAAACCACCCAGTCTCACTGTCAGACAGACTTCAGAACAGGTCACATCACCCCCTTCGTTTACCCTAAATTTAAAAACATACAATCCTAAAATATAATCTTATAAACCTCACATTTATAACATTTTCTACTTTTACATGCTGTTATTTATCTTAACAGTACGTCAGTTGTCAGGGATAACAACCTGGGGATCACAATTTTTAATGATTACCTTTTCAAATCAAATCACTATTATCCCACACTGTGGTACTGAAATGGATCAAATTCAACTTTCTGTCCACAGTAGTACAGAAATGAGTTGTTAGAAGGAATATTTATTTATTCAAATAACGTATTAAAACGTTATCATCTGTCCTTACCAACTGAACCTATTCTAAAATTAAAAAACAATTTATCCATCAACAAACACTAGATGGAAATGAAGAAGCACTTGATAAGGTGAAGAAAGACCTATTTATATAATTTCAGCACCCAGTAATTAAAAATGCTCAGGCACAAAAAGAACTTAATGCCTTAATAAGAAATCCCATTTAAAACATACAACCATATTAGGTTGAAAAGCACTGGAGATGCTCCTCTGTAAACACAATTCACAATAATCAGAGAATGCCAACAGAAAAACCTGACTCCATCGTGTAACAATGCAAAATGTTTAAGGAAGGAATTACAGATATGAAATCCATGACTACCATTAGAAACTTAGAACAGGTTTTTTTTCTCCATAATGTAACCATTAACCCATTTGTGACCAAGTCTAACCAAAAAAAATACATTGCATTCTTCTGCAGTTACATTGTGAGTTGTTGAGATTTAAAATCCTAATACATCTCACAGATAAAGGTTTCTTTTTTTTGGACAGAATGTGGAATGTTTTCTGGTGCAATAAATCTAGGGTACAATGCCCAATTCTGGCAGCTTGCAGTAATGCGATTAATGCTATGGTCTCTCAAACGGTGAGGCAATAGTCAAGGTCAAAGGCTCCATAAGATCATAAGAAATAGGAACAGGAGCAGGCCATTCGAGCCTGTTCTGCCATTCATTGCTGATCAACATTACTCTCATCCACTTTGCTGCCCTTTCACTGTAACCTTGATTCCCTTACTACTCAAGGATCTATGTCAGCCTTAAATTATACACAAAGTCTTTGCCCCCACAGCTCTGTGGTAAAGACTGTCACCCCTTTGTTCTGAGACTATGCCCTCTGGTCCCAGACTCTCCCATGAGGGGGAACATCCTCTCAACATTCATCCTGTCCAACCCCTTAAAAATTCTATATGACTCAATCAGATCACCTCTCATTATTCTAAATTCCAATCAGTAGAACTCAACCTGTTTAACCGTTCCTCATAAGACAATTCCTCCATACCAGGGATCATGTTTGTGAACCTTCTCTAAACTGCCACCAATGAAATTATATCTTTCCTTAAATAAGGGGACCAAAACTGCTCTTGATACTCCAGATGTGGTCTCACCAGTACCTTGTACAGTTGCAACAAGATTTGCCTACTCTTATGCTCCAATTCTCTTGAAATAAGGGCCAACATTTCATTAGCTTTCCCGATTACCTGCCGATCTGTGTGCTAGCAGGATTGTGAATATAGTTCAGTCCATCGCGCAAACCAGTTCCTACCCATCTCACTGTCTCAGAAAAGCAACCAGCACAATCAAGGCCTTGACACACCCCAGACATACTCTCTTCTACCTCCTCCTTTCGATAAAGGATACAAAAGTCTGAAATTACGTATCAATCGACTGAAGAACAACTTCTTTCTTTCTGCCATCAGACTCTTGAATGACCCTACCATATATTAAGCTGACCTTTTTCTATACCCTAGCTGTGACTGTAAACCTGTATTTTGCACCCTCTCTTTTCCTTCTCTCATATGTACTATATGAAGTGTGTTTTGTCTGCATAGCGTGCAACAAACAATACTTTTCACTGTATCCCAACACATGCAACAATAATAAATCAAAAAAAGCTGTGTTTTGCACACAAGTACCCCCAAGTTCCTTGCTTTGCAACTTTCTACAGTTTTTTTCCATATTTAATATTCTGTTCCTTTTGATCTCCTGTCCAAAATGAACAATTTCACATTTTCCTACATTATATTTCATTTGCCAACTTTGCCTAATATCATAAACTTTATATCACTCTTGCAATTTGCCTCTCCATCTATTTTTCTGTCATCTGCAAATTTGGCTCTCTGTACACTTGCTTCCTTTCAAGTTATTAGTATATATTGTAAATAATTGCAGTCCCAGAGGAACCCCACTGGTTGCAGACTCACAAAATAAACCAGCTAAAAACTGAACACACAATTACAGAACTCTGAAATTCTGGTGTTTAAAACTTCACACTTAATGCTTCTCTCCCCCAACGGCATCATAGCCTAGTGGGTAAAGACACCATAAGTACAAGTAATTATTAGAATCCCCAGTGTGGAAGGAGGCCATTTGGCCCACTGAGTCTCCACTGACTCTCCAAAAGAGCATCTTCCCCAGGCACACCCACCTACCCAATCCCATAACCCCTCATTGGCCATGGTAAATGAGCCAATGCACTTAATCTGCACATCTTCGGAATTGTAATGTTTTGAAATAAGCCTCAGAAACAAATGTTGATGTCCATTAAGAGAAATAATACCAACTGTAGTTCCTTAAAGTTGGAATTTCTGGCACTGAAAGAGGTCTATCTTGCCCAACTCCCTCAACTTGGAGGCACTGCAGATGTTAACGCATCACAAATTAAAACTTCCTTAGCTTTTTTTTGCATAATTCTGCAACAGGTCTTCCCCAGTGTCTGTGCGTGCATCTTTTAATTTACATAACCTCATACGAGGTAAACTTATTATCTCAAGTGGGCTTACATTAACAGTTGGAGGCACTGCATATTGCAAAGGCAATGAGCCCTGATAACATTCCAGCAATAGTACTGAAGAATTGTGCTCCAGAACTTACCACTCCCATAGCCAAGCTCTTCCAGTACAGTTACAATACTGGCATCTATTGACCAATATGGAAAATTGCCCAAGTATGTCCTCTACACAAAAAAATAGCACAAATCCAACCTGGCCAATTAGCGTCCAGTCTATTCTTGATCATCAGTAAAGTAACGGAAGGGGTCATCAACAGTGCTATCAAGCAGCACCTGCTCAGCAATAATGTGCTCAGTGACGCCCAGTTTGGGTTTCACTAGGGTCACTCAGCACCTGACCTCATCACAGCCTTGGTTAAACATGGACAAAACAGCTGAATTCCAGAGGTGAGGTGAGGGTGACAGCCCTTGATATAAAGGCCACATTTGACCGAGTGTGGCATCAAGGAGCCCTAGCGAAACTGGAATCAGTGGGTACAAGGGGTAAACTTTCCGCTAGTTGGAGTCACATCTGGTACATAGGAAGATGGTTGTGGTTGTGGAGGGTCAGTCATCTCAGCTCCAGGACATGTCTTCAGGAGTGTCCTAGGCCCAGCAATCTTCAGCTGCTCCATCAATGACCTTCCCTCTGTCATAAGGTCAGAAGTGGGGATGTTCGCCACTTCTGTTCGATGATCAGCACCATTCACGACTCCTCAAATACTTAGGCAGTGCATGTTCAAATGCAACAAATCTGGACAATATCCAGGCTTGGGCTGACAAGTGGCAAGTAACATTTGCACCATACAAATGCCAGGCAATGGCCAATAAGGGACACTCAAACCCCTTAACATTCAATGGTGTAACTATCACTGAATCCCCCACTGTCAACATCCTTAGGGGTTACCATTGACCAGAAACTCAACGGGACTCACCACATAAACACAGTGGCTTAGAGGTCAGAGGCTAGGAATATTGTGGCAAGTAACTCACCTTCTGATTCCCCAAAGCCTGTCCACCAGACAGATTTGAACCGGAGGATGATCATTAATGAGACAGTGGACCTAAAGGTAAATAATCACAGGGATGATGAGTGAATGGAACTTGGTGAGCCTATGCTTAATGGGAGGTCTGCAGGAGAAAACTGTCACTGGATGGAAATCCTGGAAACCCCCTCCCCAACAATGCTTCTAAGTATCTATACCATATTAACTATAGTGGCTCAAGACAGCAGCTCATCAGCAACTTCTCAATGGCAGTCAGGGATGGGCAATAAATGCTGATCTTCCCAGCAATATTCCATCCCATGAACAAAACATTTAAAACTGCTAAATTCTGAATGTAACATAGAAGTGTACATAAGAGTTTCAGTAGAAAATAAGCTGGGGCAAAGATGGGCACTAGGAGAACATGAGGTCGGAAATTCAGCTCAGAATCAAGGAAAGGGAATGAATTGGTGGCAAGGCTCATAGATATTTACTTCATCCTTGAAACAGAAGGGAGCAGAGAATAAGTTCCTGGCGGACTTGAGGTGACAGTACAAGAGAAATGATTGCAGATGATTTTTTTGGCTACAACAGGAACCAAATGAGGGTGGTCTGAAGAAGGGAAAGGGTTAATGAATTTTGTACCTGGAATTTGTGCAAGAGCATTGCAAACCTTATCTGTTTGTGCAGGCTTGTATGCTAATTAAACGTAACTAAACAGCTGCAGATGCTGAAGCGCAATAATGGCTGCTTGAAAGGTGCTGCAATCGTGACTGGAGTCGGAAGAACTGTGATCATGACTGGACTTGGGAACTGCGATCAAGACTAGAGTCAGAAGAACTGCGATTGTTACTGGACCCTGGGACTACATCGTGACTGGGACTGGGAACCATAATGTATAAATATCCACACTTATTTATATTTGGGGAGAAGTCTGGCAGACCACTTTGGAACCGGCTTCTCCCAAAAGCTTTTGTAATAAAGCCACTGTACTTTGACTCACTCACAGTCTCAGAGGTATAATTTTACCTACAACAAATTGGCATCACAAACAGGATCCTGTTTGTGGACCCGGTTGAATGACCACTACCGGGGCACCGGAATAGAACACCGAGCCTAACAGAGTGGGTCAAACTACAGTGGACAATCATCTGTGATGAGAGAATGTGGAAGTGGAAGACGTCTGAACTGAACATGTGTCGACAAGGAGGCATCTGTCTCTAACCCAGCTTTAGACGGGTTGTTGAGGGGTAGCACCCCATTCCCCCCAAAGGTCAGGAATTTGAAGGTGTAGAGACTGGAGAAAGAAGAAGTGCCTAGGGTGTGATGTTCAGACGTGAAGAGAGAAACTGTCTGAGTGATTGCCGGAGGGAAAAGAAAAGCTGGCTTAATAGTGTAAGCAGTGGTGCGGAAGGATTTGATCACCTTAAAAAAGTATCATTGGACTCTGATAAGAGTGACCTAGGAGTGGGAGAGCGAAAAGGGAGAACAGGAGACTCCAGGTGGTGAGTATAAACTTATCGATAATATGGCAGAATCACAAAGACAGTGGGTACCCCGGGATGCCTGATAAACCCGTACATGACTGAAAGAGACAGACTCATTAAGCAGATGACAAAAGGGGGTGGGACCCATCTCACCCTCTGGATCAACAGTGTAAATGGCTGGAGAAAGAAAATAAAGACAGGGCCAAGAAAATCGGAGTTTTATTGGTGCACCAACTGGCCGGACAGATTAAGCAAAACTCTGTCTCTAGTAAAAAATGGGCCAATGATAAGGAATGAATCAAAACGTTACAATCACATGTTAGAGAATTGGAAAAAAAGTCAAACACTTGAGGACCATTCTTGGGGATCCTTGCCCCCATTTCCCGGTAGCCGGATAATAAAGCCCACAGCACTGGAGGGAGATTTTGAACCCGACAAAGAGGTGGTTCACAACTTAGCCCCTGTAGTTCAGGAAGGTACCATAAATGCCCCCACAGCCCAATTTAAGCCCTTCACCCCAGGGGGAAAGACACCAGACCCTGATTTCACTGGGGAAACTTCAGCCCCGGAGTGCAAATGCCAAATTTTGGTCAGACTTGGTCACAGTCTGGGTTGGCCACCAGTTACACTTACGAGATATACATCAGTTGGTACGAGCTGCCTGCCCACAGAATAAAGAGACTGATGGGTGACGGGGCGCACCAACAGACCTCGCCAAGCAGCCTCAGTTTGATTACTGGGGAGGAAGATGGACACACGCAGTCAAGTTAACAGCAGAAGTGGAGGCACAACAGGAACCACTTAATTGGTTTAAGGCAGAAGTTCAGCATGTCCTGGGTGATGCACCAACCAACTGGTCTCAAATTACAAATACTAAACAACAGAAAGATGAAGGGACCTCTGAATATGGGGAGCAACTTTTAAAGATCTACCAGGAACGCTTGGGGATGCCCGAAGCCGCCTGTACAGATATGGCATTCATCCAGACATTTAAAGATGGGCTGTCAGCAGTTCATCAGAAAATGCTTAAAATGGGAGTTATCAGTTCATGGGGTTATGATGAATTAGTGGAATAGGCTTCTGGAATTAAGGACAGACTAGACAAAAAGCAATACCCAAGAATAAAGTAGGAGCACATAGCCTTAACTAATGGGATCAAGCCTAAGGGGACTTGTCATATTTGTGGGAAGCCAGGACATTTTGCCCCGACCGTAGGGCCCCAAAGGGGGAGGAAGAGGAAAATGCTTACATGCCAATTTTGCAACCAGAGTGGACATACAGAAGCCACTTGTTGGAACAAACATAGTCAACCTAACCCAGCCTCCCCCACTGCAACGGAGGAGGTTAGCTGACGGTCGGCAGCCGCCTTGGGTACAGGTAATAAGGAAGGTAGGATTTACGTGTCTGCACTAGTAGGGGGCAGACAATGTGAGATGCTGGTGGACACAGGACCCTCCATATCCATCACGGACCTACCCCTACCTACAATTAATAAAATGATTTGCATAAGAGGAATTAACAGACAGAAAACCCCAGCCTATCTAAACAAGGCCACTCTGGTAGAATTAAATGATTTGTATATACCCATGCAATTTTATGTATGTAAGAACAATGAAAGAACAATTATGGGAAATGATTTACGAAGGAATATGAAGTTTTAATAGATTGTGGAAAGGGCAAATTGATTTCGCCCCATCACGATGGAAAAAAGGAAAAGGTGGGAGCCTATGCAAATCATTTTGGAATCATCCATGCTGCATCTGCGACAGGACGTGATTGGCGATTAGAGGACAGTGGATTTGGCGCCATATGTACCTTTGTCCCAGGGGATATGGGCAAAAACTAAACTAGATACCGAGCTAATTAAAAATGACCCCATAATAGTGGAAGGTCTGGAGCATAAACCTCACCGACAATATCCCATTAAGCCCGAAGCCAAGAGGCAGTCAAGGAAATTGTGAAGGGATTGGTGGAAAAAGGGATCCTGTGGAAGACCGCTAGTACCAACTCCCGACTTGGCCGGTGTGCAAACCAGATGGGAATTACTGATTAACCACTGATTATACGACTTTAAATAAAGTAACTCCTAAACTACATCCCATCATGGCCAGCCCTTCCACTATCCTAAATGGACTGTCACCATCCCATGAGATTTTTACAGTATTAGACATTGCCATTGGGTTTTGGTTTATCCCCTTGGATTTCAATTCACAGGATAAATTTGCCTTCATGGTAGGTAAGAAGCAGTACACATGGACTAAGCTCCCTCAGGGACTCCATAACAGCCTGACCATACTTCACCAAGTAATGAGTAAGATACTAGAACAAGTGGAACTCCCAAAAGGGAGCACAATATTACAGTATGTAGATTACATTTTGATAGCCTCTGAAACTAAAGCATAACATTAGACAGCACTATACTCAAGTCTTGTAGCATTTAGAAGACCGAGGACTGAAGGCATGCCCAAAAATGGCCCAAATAGGAAAACCACAGGTATTTGATTTGGGACATTTAAAATCCAAAGGGACCAAGGAAATGCCCATAGTCAGGAAAATGGTGATACAACAAATGCCAAGGCTAGTAACTGTCCGAGGGGTAAGGAAGGTTTTGGGATTGTTTAATTACAGCCGCAACTTCATACCAGAACATGCCTAATTAGTTGAGCCAATCCAAAAGGCTACTAAAAAGGGGGAGGGAACCCACTCTAGAAGCTGTGGAGTGGGGATCAGAACAGCAAGATGTATATAGTAAACAAAAAGCAGGATAAATGTCAGCCCCAAGACTTGGGTTACTAGATGCTAGTAAGGGTTTTCATATCTACCGTAACAATGAAGAAGCGTTTATTCAGCAGTAGTAACCCAAACCTATGAGTACAAACAGCAGCCAGTGGGATATTATTCTACAGCCGAGGGCCCCATAGTAATTGGATTACCCCGGTGTACAGCTGCACTGAATTGCATGGCATGGGCAGTAAAAGTCAGCGAGCTCATTGTAATGACAGGAAATACAGTTTTGCACACCAAACATACCTTGGTGGAAATGTTAAATTCAGGAAAATCACGATCTGTCTCAAATATGAGAAGGGCAAAGTGGGAGGCAATACTTCTTCCCCTCTCTAAGTCCATCACCATCGTACGAACCATGAGAGAGAACCCCGCCGAAGGAATGTTAGGTGAAGGGAAACCACACACATGCAGAAACATTGATGAGGAGATAGAGGAAAATAGAATAAAGGATGTGTTGTTGGAGGCACTGGAGGTGACCCTGTTTGTGGATGAGTCATGGAAGTACATAGACAGGTCACCGCGAGTGATGGTAAATGTAGACTTACAAGTGGTCCGAGCAGGAAGGATAGAGGGAGGTATGTCAGCATAAGTGGCAGAACTAGCGGCCTTGATCCAGGCTTTTACTGAGGTAGCAGGGAGAAGGGTCAACATTTACACTGACAGTAGATATGCATTTGGAATTGTGCATGACTATATGACCGCTTGGGGAAGACGGGGGGATTTGTTACAAAAGGAGGCACTCCAGTCAAGCATGGACAAAGAATTGAAGCCTTATTGGATGCCAGCGAGCTCCCATTGGTATTGAAGGTAAAGGCACATGGTATTGAAGGTAAAGGCACACCAAAAGGAACCAGATAAGCAAAGTCCTGAATGGTATATTTTTTAAGAGAAACCAGGCAGCCAACAAAGCGGCACAATCAACCTTAGAAATAGGAGTGCAAGCTGTGCCGGCTGCCTCGGTTACAGTTGAACCACCGCCAACAGACATCTCACAGCTACTTGCTGATACCACCTCGCACGCTCTTCTTCAAGTGTAAGCTCAAGGAGTTACACAATGAAAAGGGTGTATGGAGATTAGATGATAAAGTTCTAGCACCAGAATGTATCCAGCATACTCTGATGCAGTTATATCGTGGACCATCACATATGGGCAGAGATGCCATGACAACCAGTGTAGGGAAGAGTGGTGGTGGGAAAGAATGGGACAGGACATTGCACGGTATTGTCATCGGTGTGTAACCTGTGCCCAGTATAACCCAGGGAGGCCTGTAAAAATTAGGATCAGGCACCAGCCTCGCCTTAAGGGTCCCTGGGAACATCTACAAATTGACTTTACAAGACCTCTTCCTCAGTCACATGGGAGAACCTACTGCGTGGTGATAATTGACCAATTCACCAGATGGGTAGAGGCATTCCCGACTAAAAACTGTTCAGCCACTACGGTGGCGAGAATATTAGCTGAGGAAGTTATCCCAAGGTGGGGAGTACCGTTACAAATAGACTCTGATCACGGCACACACTTCACGGGGAAGGTAGTAAAAACCGTAAGTCAACTGATAGGGATAAAACAGAAATTTCACACACCCTACCACCCTCAAAGTTCGAGAATGGTGGAGCGTATGAATAGAACACTTAAGAACTCCCTAGCAAAGGCTATGCAAGACTTGGGAAAAAGATGGACCGTGGTGTTACCTACCATATTAAATGAAACTCAGAGCCACTACAAATCAAACCACCAGGCTGACACCATATGAGCTAATGACCGGAAGGGTTATGCAACTGCTTGAGTCAAATTATTACTGATGGGGCAGACGTAGGCCCATTACAGGACAGGATTAGACAATATGTTTTAGAACTAAGCGCCCAACTGAAGGATATGCAAAAACCAAATAGTGAAGGATGAGCAAAATGAGCTAGAACAGATCCCTAAGGTACCTCCGGCGGGCAGCAAGGTTATGGTTAAAAACTTAACCTGGAAAGCCTGGGTTCGCCCCCAAATGGAATGGCCCCTATGAGGTCATAATCAGTGGCGATACTTGTGCCTGCATAGATAAGCAAGGCAGGGGCATCTGGAAACATCGGACTCAGTTGAAAGAATACACCAGCACCAATTGGAAAAATATATAATGTACTCAGTTCACAGATCCATGAGATGATTGATCTTCAAGCAAGCTGAACAGGTGCATGGGAAGTTGCGTGCAGGCAATATAGCTTTTGGTCCATTGTATAACAGTTGCGCGGGTTACAATTAGGTGATAGAATGATTCTCTTGCTGCTTCTCATGACCCTTGCCCTGCCAGCCACGGAGGGAATGCATAGGTGGAATTGTGTGGACTTGGGGTTAGAGCATCGCAAGCATCTCTGTAACGATGACTCTGTGTATTGTAATCTTCCAACACATGAAATAGGCCCCTGGGAGATAACCCGTAGGGGCTGCTGTTCGGAATTCCTTAACCTTACCATGTTACCATCTCTGTTGGAGGGGCGAGGTGATTGGGATCTCCTGCGCAACGTAACTTGGTATAACTGGAATTTCCAGTGTTTAGCTGAGGAGCCAGGTTAGACCTGTGCTCAGCAACAGCAGAGGGCTCGAGAGAATGAATAAATCAACAAAGACATTTGGCTAGTCCAAGCGATCATTGCACCAATCCGCTAAAATTGGACCCCATCATATGAACACTTTCGTATACATGTCTCACTTGCATCCATTTCAGTCAAATTTGAGCAAGTGCTGGGTCTGCTCACACATTACCATGCACGGGGGAGGGGGCCTTTAGTCCCTATCCCTTTGTCAATTCCAGAAATGGTAATATGGATTTTGAATCAGAATGGAACCCAGGAAGGGATAAGGAAAGTGACGTTTAAAACCCCATCAGTCACCACTATGCAAGGTATTTTCAATGTCAGGAACAGAACCATACCTGCTGGCTGGAGCTACTGTACTCAGCAGGTTAATGTTAACCATGGCGCCCGGGCTTTGGTGCAACAGATTACAATCCATTGCCCCACAACCGATGCCCAGGTCAACCTCTCCTCTGCTTATGTAAACAGTATGACTGCATATAATGGTACCTATTTTGTCTGTGGAAACAAATCCTACCCTGTGGCGTCCATGGAATTGGGCAGAATATTAATTAGCATACGTGGTGCCCTATATTCACCCTTACACTTACTTGCGGGACCACCCCGAGATACACCTTAGGGCTAAGCGAGCCATTGGAGAGACAGCACGGTTCTTCAGGATAGCCTACCCACCTTATGGGACAGCAAAAGCAGCTCAGGAATTTATACATATAGCCTCGACCTGAGAGAGAATTACAAATTAAACTAGAGACAGGTTCGAGGAGGTGAGCACAGCCATCTGAGGTATCAGCAGAGGTTGTAGCTATTCAGACCATTGCTTTACAGAACCGGTTGGCACTCGATTATGTTCGCCTCCCAGGGATGAACGTGTGCTATAATTGGATCCGAATGCTGCACGTATATCCCAGATGATTCGGAAAATAATTCATCTGGCAGATCATATCAAATGAGTAGGAAAAGACAATATAAGATGGAGGGAGTCAATATCATAATTATAACCTTCCGGGTTGGCTGGGGCAATGGTTCGGGTCGCAGGGATCATACGCAATTCATGGGTTGATTGTATTAATTATCATTGTTATCGCTTATTGTGTTTGTATGGCATTATTGAACGCTTGTTGTAAAACAGTAACAGGATTATGCTGAGTGCAAGTGTACAGACAGAAGGGGCAGATCTCCTGACGAAGGAGGTAGGCCCATATGCTGGTAACATTTGGCTACAGTCGGGGCAAAATGTCCTGGCTTCCCATAAATATGACAAGTCCCCTCATGCTTGGACCTGACCCTGACCAAAAGGAGAGACTGAAGAAGGGAAAGGATTAATGAATTTTATACCTGGAATTTGTGCAAGAGCATTGCAAACTTTATCTGTTTGTGCAAACTTAGCTAAACAGCTTCAGGTGCTGAAGCGCGATAACGGCTGTTTGAAAAGGAACTGCGGTCATGACTGGACCCAGGAACTACAATCATGACTGAAGTCAGAAAAACTGTGATCGTGCATGGACCCAGGGACTGGGAACCATAATGTACAAATATCCACACTTGTTTGTATTCGGGGAGAAGTCTAGCAGACCACCTTAGGAACCGGCTTCTCCCAAAAGCTTTTGTAATAAAGACACTGTACTTTGACTCACTCAGTCTCAGAGGTATTATTTTACCTACAACATGGTCCAATTCAGCTGGACAGAAAAAAAAGCGTTGGTGGAGGCCAATGGGCTCAACCATGTCAAAAACAACTGGCTATGGATTTGACAGCATACTTCACTTTTCTATCATAAAGTTAGACATCTGATAAACACAGCCCAATGTACCTTACTTCCAACCATTTAATTTTATTTTTCCATCAACATCAAACAAAACAGTCAATTTAATAAATACTCTAGGGGTCACGTGATCTAAAGTAAAGAGCGGCTGTATTTTCGGTGGCTCTGTCTGCTCGTTTTTTAATCCTGATGCACAACCCATAAGTACATAGCCCTGATGTGTATAATCTGTGCTACGTTCCTGGAAGATCTTGGCTACATTTTGGTCTCGGAAAACTGAGTTAAGTCAAGAAAATTTTCATCTGGTTGAAGTGGTAGGAGGCAGGTGAGGTAGGGTGCAGTTCACAGTGGCAGTTTCACTGTGGAGGGGCCTATGCTTTAGCAGTGCCATACGCATCAAGATGATAGCTGCCAACGTGGGCAAAGCTGTACACAATGGTTTCAGCTCCTCAGCACAGAACACTGGTGCTCACATTGGTGAACTGCATGATATCAAAAAATGGATGGAGCAGAGAAGTGAGTGCTATCAGTCGAGAGGGCAGTTTCCTCAGAAGGCTCATCTTCAGTCCTTTGAACACCTGTTGCATGGTATATGGAACAGATGGAACTGGAAAATCAGTATCCGTGTGCCTGGTCTCCAGAGGGGAGCTGGGATGAATTTCTGGCAGTTTTAGAACTGGTTGCCATGCTTTCACAATCTCAATTTGAAAGCTGGGTGTTTTGAGTTTGATGGAGCACATGGTATGTGGTCTTAGAGGCCTGGGTTGGTTGAAGATCATTGGTCTTAAGTGGCCTCATCCTCAGTGTTTGTCAAGAAGGGCTGGAGACGGCTAGACATGCGAGTCTTCACCACACGCCAGGACGTAGATTTCCTTCTACCAGGACTTCAGGACAACAACATGGCAGAGGTGCAAAGGCTTTGATGAAACTCTGGATGTTGCTCAATGATCCTGTCATGGCCTTGGTCTTTTCAAGCTCCATAGACGGTTATATTATCCCGCAGTCCATCATTAATTCTGAACTTTGTGATCCTATTATTATACTCCTGATTTCGTGATTTTGTCTTTTATCCTGACAAGGATGTATGATATGAGCACAGAGGCATTCATCTCCTGTTGGCTTGTTACACTGCAATTCATTAATCCTAGACTGTATCCCTGTAATTATATCCTTGTGTTGTTCCTATATCACAATTTTATTATTTTGATGAGGGCAATCCTGTGATTAAACACCAAGGCAAATTTCACCAATTATCCTCTTTAGAGTCATAATCTGCAGATCTTTGTTAACCCTTTAAATTATTCCTTAATTTCATATTTTAATTGATCCCTTTACATCCTTTATGATCAGGGCAATCCTGAAAGTGAGCACGGTAGCAAACTTTTGCTTGGTATCCTGGTGAGTTCAAGGGCATCCTTTCATCTTTATCTCTAATTTCATCTCTTAATTGATCCTGTTATGTGATTTATCATATTGCTAGGAATGAATGAGCATGGTCATGAATTTGCGATCATTTTCCTGATATGCTGGGGAATCCAGGGACATACATTTATCCTTAATGGAATGTATTCCACATTGTACTTTTCATTTTAGGAATATGTTGTGGAGGTTATATAGAGCTGTCTTCTCACTTTATAATCCTGGCATAAATAGTGGTGGACATTAGCAGGTATCCTTTACTATAACTATGGTTAAAATGAGTAGCACGACTGCAGGGAGATGGGTAAGCGGTTTAATGTTGAAGTAATGGGTAGAGCCCTATCAGGCCTCACGGCAAATGAGGAAAGCTCCCCCTAGAGTTTATGGGCTTGCATATTTTTTAGTATTTCAACTGCTTTGGGATTACAGAATCTCTGCTCAACTCCTGTTATGGAACAGACTATATATCCTGGAGAAAAATTATTTTTGGTGCCTCCAAGGTGGCTGGAGATAGGAGAAGCATGCCCAAGTGCAATGTGAAAATCCATGGTGCTAGATGGTCAATATCTGTGCTAATCTTTTGTACTTTTAAACAGCTGAATAAGCAATAGCAATAGCTGCTTTAAAGACATAACTTCTGTAGCTCTTTCGCTGTAATCCTGTGAGCTTGATGGTGCATTGCTGAGTGAATTGTAGCTGTATTGTAGAATACACACACACACACACACACACACACACACACACACACACACACACACACACACAAACCCCTCCCCATATGATGGGCGATGCTGGATACAATGAATAATCCAAACCAACTGCATTGGTATTTTTTTCCTATCTCTTCCTAAATGTATTTTTGTGAAAATAATCTTGCTGTACTGTAGCAATCTTTGAGAGTTTGTTGCATTATTTGTAAAACAAAATGAAAAATCTTGAAAATTATATTTTAAAAAATACTCCACGCAATTGTATTGAGAACTCACCAATTAGAACTACTGGAAAATGTTCCAATTCATTTCACTTTAAATATAAAAGTGGAGCCCAAGTAAATGACAAGTTCTTTCCCCCAGTATACTCAGGTGCATACTATGTTTATTCTCCTTGGCAATGCACAGATAGACATGGTGCCATATAGACAGTGTGTAATATAGACAACGCATTTGTAGACAAGGTAGAAACAGATTGGAAAGGGGCAAAGTGACAATAAGAAGCCATAAATAGTGATTGTCCATTTCAATGGAGCTGTTCCAATGCAAAAAGAGAGATTTGGCAGTAATCTTAATTGCTAGAGCAGAAAGTGACTATAAGGTTGTGTAGCACAATGAAATATCTACAATAGTCTTTAAGGGCTTCACTTCTATAGGCTTGATCCAATCCCAGGTTCCAACAATCAATAGCAATGATTTATCATACATGACCCAGACATTCCTACGTTAAAAATGCTAGTGTACAAACACCAAAGTTCTTATACAAAAGAAATAATTGTTGCAAACCCACAAAAGGACAATTTCCAAGTTCTTACTTGTCTTCGATGCTGGGTTTGCAGAAGCAGTAGCCAACACTCAAAGTAGGCGTGCTTATAAACTGAAAGGGCGACATAATATAATCAATAATTATACAAGATTTCAAAAAAAACACATTTTTCCTTACCTGATGAAATAACAGTAAACAGTTCTCGCAAAGATGGAATAATGGCTGCTGTACGAGTCCGCCAGATCCTCTGTAATAAACCGCTTACTTTGTTTACTTGGTCCAGGAATTCCACAATTTCATCTTCTTCTTCAGATGAAAACTGGAACTGCCCTATGCTTCTAACAAGTTGCTGACAGAATACCACTTGAAACTTCCCACTTGGAATGCAATGAGGAAATTCAACAAGAAGTTTACTAATGCTGGCACACAGTTTTGATCCGGGTCTCTCGCACACTATTCGGAGAATCTCAATTTGAAGGACATGAAATACTTCATCAGCAGAAGGATTGTCTTGAATATACTTCAATCCTAGATGGATGTACTCTAAAATCCCAACACTCCTTTTGTTCAATGTTCCATATCCATCTTGCACCAATTTCAAGACAAATTTCACATTAAAAAAGCTCTCAAATTCTGCAGTGTGGTTTTGCGCAAAGGCCTCTAGAATCTCTTTGCCCACATCTTTTTTGAACTTTGTATCACCCAACAAAATAAACTTTGTAGACAACTCAAACATAGCCCAACACTGCTTACTGTCGAGAGGCTTCTTTGCTGCCTCTAAAATATGTCTCACAAGGCTATGCTTTACCGAAGTTGGATGTTGGGACAACATCACGGCTTCTAATATCTTGTCCATGTCTTCGGAATCTAAAACAAAACATTTGCATTAATTCTTATTTCATTTGCTGTAAAAGGATATCCACACACACACACACATACTGAATACTGGTAATAAGTTCTTCAAACCTGCTAACAATAATAGGTACTGCAAAAGTACTGAGTAGGATGTCATGTATTTATGCTAGCTTTATGTTGCCTTAACCAATCCAGGTCAGAAATGGAAGGTAATGTGGTGCTACAACTGAATTCAGCATTTCTGCACTGTGGAGCAAATTTGATTGCCATTCAGTAGTCTGCTAGCCCATATATGCATGCCTATCAGGTGAGGCAGGATTCAACTCAACTAGATTATGGACTGAATAATACAAGGGCAGGGAAAGAAAAGAGGTGGTGGACTGCTGCTCTCTCTGGAAGCAAAAGCCTCCACTCCAGCTCACCTGCAGAAAACTTAACAAGGGCCAAAAGGATATTGGTGTACCCTTGCTACTCCCAGTGCTTCCTCCGTTCTGCTCAACATGGGGGAACACTGATTCATCAGCTGAAAGGGAGAACTAGGTGATATCCACAGGAGGATTACTTGCCTACACTTGACCTGATGGTACGAAACTTCATGGGGTCCACAGTTAATGTTAAGAAATCTCGGGGCATTTCTCTCTCAACTGTATACCAACTTGGTGCCATTTTTGGTGGGTCTATCCTGCTGATGAGACCAGATATGTCCAAACATGGTGATTGTGATATCTGAGACATACATATACTCACTGAATCATACTTAGTCTATGATAAAGCTCTCCCAAATTCGGCATAAACTCTTCGATGTTGATAAGGCTGGTGTTACAGGATCGACAAGGCTGACTTTGCTATTGTTGTTTCTAGTGCATAGGTCGATGCTAGATGGTCAATCAGTGGACATTGCATCATTACACATTGGCAGTAGTGCGTACCACAAAAGCAGCACAACAATAACTTGTTAAGCCTCCTTCAAGGGCATCTTCCAAATGCACAGCCTCTACCATCTAGAAGAACAAGGGCAACAGATGCATAGAAATACCACCACCTGCAAGTTGCCCTCCAAGCCACACAACATCCTAATGTGGAACTGTGTCGGTGTTCCATTGATGGATTAAAATTCTGGATCTCCTTCCCCAACAGTGCAGTGGGTGTACTGATAGCTCATGGAAGGCAGCAGCAGATACCAGCACTTTTTCAAGGGCCATTAGGGAGGGGCAACAACTGCTGAACCAGCTAGCAACACCCACATCCCGTGAAAAAAAATATGAAATCATGATATTGGAATTGCTGTTTGCTGATGAATGTGTCCTCATGTAACATGGCCTTCAAAAGATCATGGGCTTTTTTTTTTAAAAAGTGGCTGACAACTGTTGGCTAAATTAGGGATAACAGAGGTAGTCCACCAACCAACACCAAATTCAGACTATGCCTCACGTATTACAATTGTTCATAACATAATCCCATTGATAATTTCACCCATCTCATAAAAACAATAAAATGTTTGCATTGACAGCAAGGAGGCAAACAGAGTTGCCACAGCAAGCTTGGTTTGCATGTTTATGCAAGAGACTTGAGGAAACTTACAACATTTGCAGTTTACTAAGCTGTGGTAATATTTACCACTTTATACGCCTGAGATATGGACTACCTACTCCTGATATAATAAGCAGGTTCAACATGAGATGCATTCAGAACACCATGGATATCAAATGGGAGGAGTGAAGTGTCCAACATGGAAATGTTCTGATCAAAGGGCAGGAATATCTGCAACTGAATAACTAATCATCAGTAGCCCAGCTCAGCTGAAGTGGACATGTAATACTTATGACGGATGAAAAATCCCCAGAGTGGCCACGTATTCAAAGTTCAAAGTAGGTGAATATGAAGGTAAATCATGTTCACAAGAGACTGGAAAAAAATGCCCAAGTACTCTGCTCTGGACTAGTGGTAAATTGGAATCTATTGTTTCAAGAGAAAAAAAAAACACACGAGTAATTTGTAAATGGCATAGTCAAATCAGAAATCCTTTAAGTTGCTCATGAATAAAATAAACTGACCATTTTCAATAAATAACAGCTGAAAGATTAAAGTTTTACATTTCAATGGCCAAAGTTATTTATTAAGTTATTATGGTATGAAGTAGCACAATTTCAAACACCGTTTAAGGTCAGACAATAGCTAAAACATTGCATTCTTGCAACTGAAGGGGACTTTAATTAATAACTGGAAGCAAAGGCCTGGCTGCCATTGTCAGACCCTAGAAATTACATATGGATCATCATGTTTGGGGCTGTGGTTAGCACTGCTGCCTCACAGCTCCAGGAACCCAGGTTTGATTCTGGCCTTGGGTTTCCGACTGTGTGGAGTTTGCACCTTCTCCCAGCGTCTGCATGGGTTTTTGCTGGGTGCTTCAGTTTCCTCCCACAGTCCAAAAACAAATTAGGTGAATTGACCACAGCAAATTGCCCCTCAGTTTATGTGAGTGCATGTCCTGTGATGGACTGGTGTCCCATCCTGGGCATATCCTGCCCAGTGTCTGTTGGGATAGGCTCTGACATCCTGCGACCTTGAATTAGAGTAAGTGGCTAAGTGAAAATGAAGTTATGCTGTCTACACTAGACAAATAAGATGAGAGAATTAGACAAAGTCATCTTGAGTTTATGAAAAGAAAATCATGTTTGACAAACCTACTGGAGTTTTTTTTGAGGGTGCAACTAGTAGGATAGGGGTGAACCAGTGGATATGACATATTTGGATTTCCCACATAAGACATCAGTGTGCAAAATTAAAGTGCATGAGTTTGGGGGGTAATATACAGACAGGAAACAGAGTGGAATAAAAGGGTCCTTTTCTACAAGGCATGAGTGATTAGGTAGTCCCATAGAGATCAGATTTTGGGCCCCAGTTATTCACAATATATACCAATGATTTGGATGACAGAGCCAAATAATATTTCCAAGTTAGCTGATAACTTGGTAGAATGTGAGTGGTGAGTAGAATTAAGAGGGTTAAATAAGTTGAGTAGCAAGTACATGGCAGATGCCATGGTACACAGGTACAATGGATGGATTAGCTTCTTGTGTTGTGAGCTTGTATGGTTCTATTCCTTAATAATCTTTTGGCGGCTATAACTCTATTGCCTTGACTGTATGAACAAAGTGATGCTAGTTTATCATTTTAGTCCATCTATACATGCCCAACTTCATTTAGCTGACTCAAGCAACTGCATGTTTGCCAATTTACTTTATGTGCAGCATACCTACTGTGATTTTCTTGGCTCATGCAACCATTAAAATGTTTTGAACTGATTAATATAGGAGCCTTTATTTAAAACTCTAGACCAAGATAAATTACCAATCCTACCTTCAGGTGTAGCTTTGAAGAGATTCACCTGATTCTTTAAACAATCTGTTTTATACTTCGATCACCCCATGATTCTCCAAACAGCAAACAATCAATTCTACTCATGCTGCAAATGGAAAATCCCAAGTTAATATCAGATACATCAGCAAAGATATACTTTTTTTTAAAATCAAATTGCAAGTCGACATGAATCAACGTCTTAGACCTATTGTTGCCCAGTTCAACAGTATTATTGACAAAGGAAATCAAAGAGAACCTTTGGTTCATTCAACCAGCAATAGATCAAGAACAGCAACATGCATTACATATCCAATTGGCACAATGAGTGTCACAAAGCACTGCAGAGAGCAGAAATGATACAAAGTGCTTCAGAGAACAGAAACATGTTAAACATGAGGGAAGAAACTATGGAGATGACTGCATAGATGGGATTTGAAGAGTTTCTGAAGAGGTAGGGAAATATGTATCAACACAAAAGACATACAAAGTATGTTCCAGTGAATTGAGCTAAGACAGTAATGGGGATATGGTGCACAGGAGAGCAGAGTCAACTATTCAGGTTATCAGCTAGGACATTGCATTCTTGATGAAGGTACTGCCCCCAATTTTCCATTCAAGGTCAGAACCTCTATTTCCAAACCCAATTAGACATTAAAAAAACCTTCTTGTATAGTGCGTAGAAAACAATACTTTTCACTGTATACAAATACAGGACAATAATAAATCAAATCAAAACCAATTTTTCATGGCAATCTTCCAATGGAGAATACTGCAGAACTCCGTCTGTGCAAGCCTTGGAAGGAGAAACAAAGAAGGAAAGGCAGAAACCACACCCAATTTTTACAGCATGAGCTGCTGTTTTCTGGCAAGTAAAGTTAAATGTGCCATTGCTTCTCTGGAAAGCTACAGATAGAAGGCAAGTGCATACGGTCAGTAACAAGGTGGATGGTGGGCTTGAAGGGGGTGTAGTCAGGAGCTGGAGAAATCAAGTGGGAGATTGGGTTCTGGGATTAATCAGGCGGGGTCGGGGAATATCAGCGATTAGGCAGGTGGAGCGGTAGGAACTCTGGGGCAACACGGTGGCACAGCAGTTAGCACTGTTGCCTCAAAGCGCCAGGGACCCAGGATCGAATCCCAGTTTGGGTCACTGCCTGTGCCAAGCTTGCACGTTCTCCTTATGTCTGCATGGGTTTCCTCCCACATTCTGTAAGGCGTGCTGGTTAGGTGCACTGACCAGAACAGGTGCCGGACTGTGGCATCTAGGGGAATTTCACAGTAACTTCATTACAATGTCAATGTAAGCCTTACTTGTAACTAATCAATAACTTTTTATCAGAGGGGATTGGAGGGTAGTAAGGTGGGACAATGGGAAATGGCAGATGAGTTAAACAAATACTTTGCAACAGTCTTCACAGTAGAAGACACTAACAGCATTCCAAAAATATGAAATAATCAAGAGGCAAAAAGGGGGAGAGAGGATAGAGGAAATAAATACAATAACTATCATTAAAGAAAAAGTACTACTAATGGGGCTAAAGGCCATTAAATCCCCTGTAACCAATGGGTTGCATCCTTGGATATTAAAGGAGTAGTTACAGGGATAGCGGATGCATTGGTAGCAATCTTCCAAAAATCCTTAAATTCCAGAAAGTCCCAGAGGATTGGAAAGCTGCCGATGTATATTGCCCTTATTCAAAATGGAAGGGAGGCAAATAGCAGGTAACCATCGGCCAGTTAACTTAACATGTCACTGAGAAAGTTGGAATCCATTATAAAGGATAGGCCATTCAGAAATATATTGTATAATCAAGCAGGGTCAGGATGGCTTCATGAAGGGGAAATCATGCCTGACAAATTTATTAGAGTTCCTTGAGGTAGTAACAAACAAGTTAGATAAAGGGGAACCAGTAGATGTAAGATACTTGAATTTCCAAAAAGTGTTTGATAAGGTACCGCACATAAGGCTGCTGAAGATAAGAGCCATGGCATTGGTGGGCAGTATACAAGAATGGATAGAGGATTAGCTAATTGATAGAAGAAAGAGTTGGGAAAAGGTGGGAACTTTCAGGATGACAATCTGTAGCTAATGGAGTGCCACAGAGGTCAGTGCTAGGATCACAATTGTTTACAAATATATTAATGACTTAGACAAGGCAAATGAATGTACCATTATCAAGTTGCAGATGACACAAAAATAGATGGGAAAGCAAGTGGTGGGGATGACACAAAGAATCTACAGAGAGGCATAGACTAAGTGAGCAAAAACTTGATAGATGGAATACAATAAAGGAAAATGTGAAGTTATGCACTTTGATAGGAAGAATAAAGATGCTGAATATTACTTAAATGAAGAAAGACTGTAGCAAACTGCAGCTCAGTGGATTTGGGGATTCTTGTGCATAAATCACAAAAGGCTAGCACACAAGTTCATCAGGTAATAGAGAAGGCAAATGGAATGTTGGCCTTTATTTCAAAGAGAATGAAGTACATAAATAGGAAAGTCTTGCTAAAAGTTTACTAGTTAGACCACAATCTGGGATACTGTGAACAGTTTTGATCCCTTTATCAAGGAAAGATAACTGGCATTGGAGGCAGTGCAGAGATGATTTACTAAGTTGATCACAAGTATGGAAGAATTTTCTATTGAGGAGGTTGAGTAGGTTGGATATGTACTCACTGGAGTTTAGAAGAATGAAGGGAGACCTTATTGAGACACAAGATTCTCATGGGGCTTAACAGGGTCGATTGAGAAGTTTTTTCATAAGAACATAAGAAATAGGAGCAGGAGTAGGCCATCTAGCCCTTCGAGCCTGCCCCGCCATTCAACAAGATCATGGCTGATCTGAAGTGGCTCAGTTCCACTTTCCCACTTTCTCCCCATAACCCTTAATCCCCTTGCCTACCAAAAACCTATCTACCCACGTCTTAAATATATTTAGCGAGGAAGCCTCAACCACTTCAACGGGCAGAGAATTCCAGAGATACACCACCCTTTGAGTGAAGAAGTTCCTCCTCAACTCCGTTCTAAACTGTCCCCCCCCCTTATCTTGAGGCTGTGCCCTCTAGTCCTGCTGTCCTTTCTGAGCAGGAAGAACCTCTCCACCTCTACCCTATCCATCCCTTTCATCATCTTTTATGTTTCAATGAGATCTCCCCTCATCCTTCTAAACTCTAACGAGTACAAGCCCAGTTTATTCAGCCTCTCCTCACAGACCCCCTCATCTCCGGTATCAGCCTAGTGAACTTCCTCTGCACTCCCTCCAAGGCCAAAATATCCTTGCGCAGGTGTGGCGACCAAAACGGCACACAGTACTCCAGCTGCGGCCTCACCAGTGCCCTGTACAGTTGCAGCAAGACCTCCCTACTTTTACATTCAATCCCCCTCGCCATGAAGGCCAGCATCCCATTTGCCTTCCTGACCACCTGCTGTACCTGTAGGCTGCGTTTTTGCGACTCATGCACAAGGACCCCCTGGTCCCTCTGCACCGTAGCATGCTGCAGCTTTTCGCCCTGTAAGTAGTAGTCCTTCCTACCATTATTCCTACCAAAGTGGATAACCTCACACTTGCCAACACTGTATTCCATCTGCCAGGTCCTCGCCCACTCGCTCAGCCTATCTAGATCCCTCTGCAGACTTTCCACACCCTCCGCACAACTTGCCGTTCCACCAATCTTTGTGTCATCAGCAAATATATTTTCCCCCTTTGTGGAGAGGCTAGAACCAGATAGCATGATCTCAGAGTAAGGGGTCACCCATTTAAGGCAGAAATTAGGAGAAATTTCTTCTCTCAGAAGGTAATCTTGTAGAGGCTGGATTGTCAAGTATATTCAAAGATCGAAATAGATGGCTTTTTAAAATCAATAAGGGAGTCAAGGCTTGTGAGGACAAGGCAGGAAAATAAAGTTGAGAATTATATCAGGTTAGTCATGATCTCATTCAATAGCAGAGCAAACTCAATGGGCTGAATGGCTTCCTGCTGCTCCCATGTCTTACAGTCTTCCAAGAAGTCTGGTATTGTATGGGGGGGGAAAACCAGAAGATTTAGGCCATTATTTCTAATAAAATTTTACCATGGCTAATCCATCTAACCTACACATCTTTAGAATCTAAGGGGCAATTTAACATCCTCAGACTGTGGGAGGAAATCAGTGCATCCAAAGGAAACCCACACAGACACAAGGACTCCACAGTCATCCAAAGCTAGAATTGAACATTGGTCCCTGGCACTGAGGCAGCAGCGCTAACCACTCTGCCACCCAACATTAAAGAATGCCTGCCTGTTTTTTGTACTAGAAAAATGAGTACAGCTAATGTCACAATTTGAAACATGACAGCTGTAAAATCGTCATTAACTAGTTGTATTCATTGTTTTCTGAAGTAGAACACGTCAAGATCAAAAATGTACAGACTGTGTAAGAAAATATTAGAGACTTGATTTAAGCAGCGCAAGATATAGGAAAGGAGTATCAACTGAAATTATAAGTACATTTAATGAGCTATGATCCATAACAGTAAGTTTAACAATGACAGAATATGAAAGCATCGATGCATTTAAAAATATAATAGATCTCTGGAAAAGAACAAATTGGATTTTAAACTTACGACTGGTTTATGTGCAGGTTTCAGTACTATTCATCATTTGCTTAATTTTAAATTAAGTTGAAGACAAACTACACATTGAAGCAGACGGCTAGGTTTGACTTATATTTGTAAAACGGCTCTAAATTCTAACTCGGTAAAAAGTGAGATACTAAATTATCCAGTAAATTTATTATGCATTAAACAAGTGGGGAGCTGCGATGAGTCTGCGGGTAACTAAAGGTAAAGTCGCAATTAAAAACGTAAAAGAAATATAACGGGAGGAGAAGGCTAATCATTTAATATAGATTTGGCAGATTATCGCAGGACGCTTGATGTTATCTTAGAAGTAAAATATATCAACAACTGACATAAACATGCGTGGCACTAATTCACGAAATTCGCATAGTCTAAAATCTGCCGGACAGTCTCCTGGTGCAGCCCGCAAGTATTCGGCAATCTCACTGGACTTCAGAGAGGCCATCTTCACGTCGCCAGAAGCCTCTTAACTGAGCATGGCACCGGCACCGCCACCGCCCCTGGCAGCAATGTCCCTGCCACTCAGCTCTGGTCGAGCCAGATATCCTCACAGCTGCCGTGCCCCATAACTCGGGGCAGAGCTAACGTTAGTTAACATCAGCCCCCGTTCTAACCTTCAAACACGCAACTGAAAAATCAGAGACCTCTAAAACATTCCAATGCGTGAAGCCAGGCCCGCGGGCTCTTTGTCAGCCGGGCGCTGGGAGTCACTGTACCCCACAAAAGGAGTTGATATTTTCCGCACTGGCCCTCCCGCTAACCGCTGCGGCATTTAGCACGCGAGTTCTGACCCAACGGCACGACTTGCAGCGCGAGCACATCGCCACAGCCAGAGCGCACCGCTCATCGCCAACCAATCAGAATGAACAAACCGAATCACAGGGTCCGCCTACGAATACAGCTCTAGCCAATCAGAATGAGAAAAAAAACAGCAGGCCCGCCCACAGGCTCTCCACCAGCCAATCACAAAGAAAAGGCTCATCCCACCGGGCCCGCCCACAGGCACTCCACCAACCAGTCACAAAAAGAAGACTCATCCACCGGGCCCGCCCACGAATGCATTGCCAGCCAATCCGAAGCTCACACTAGGAGCCGAGGAGCCCGCCTACAAACAGGTCAATAGCCAATCAGTGAAGGGGTAAGCAAAACCCGC
Organism: Carcharhinus amblyrhynchos; assembly: GCF_965287045.1. Classification (NCBI taxonomy): domain Eukaryota; kingdom Metazoa; phylum Chordata; class Chondrichthyes; order Carcharhiniformes; family Carcharhinidae; genus Carcharhinus; species Carcharhinus amblyrhynchos. Next base: position 58,052,819 of record NC_137333.1, read on the forward strand.
ATAGTCCACACCCGTTGTGTTCAGGGCAAATTGAGGACCGCTTGTCTGACAGGCTGGACTTGTTTGTTCTGTTCCACAGTGCATTGACCCCAATTCATAAGAACATAAGAAATAAGTGCCAGTGATTTGATTTATTAATGTCACATTTATTGGTACAGAATGAATTGTGTCTTGCACGTTAAAACATATCGTTCATAGAGTACATTGGGGAGAAGGCAGAGAAATGGTGCAAAACATAATGTTACAGTTATAGCTAGGATGTAGAGAAGGATCAACAAAAGTCTGATGGCAGCAGGGAAGATCTTGAGTCGGTTGCTACATGATTTCAGACTTTTGTTAAAGTTTATTTATTCGTGTCACAAGTAGGCTTATATTAACACTGCATTGAAGTTGCTGTGAAAATCGGCGAGTTGCCGCACTCCAGCGCCTGTTCAGGTATGTGAAGAGAGAATTTAGCATGGCCAATGAACTTAACCACTATGTCTTTTGGACTGTGAGAGGAAACCAGAGCACCTGGAGGAAACCTACACAGACACGGGGAGAACGTGTAAACTCCTCACACACAGTGACCCAAGCTGGGAATCGAACCCAAGTCCCTGGTGCTGTGAGGCCATTGTGCCACCTTTTGTATCTTTTTCCCGACAGAAGGTGGAAGAATGTATCTCTGGGGTGCATATGTCCCTTGATTATGCTGTTCCAAGTCAGTGGGAAATGTAGATGGAGTTAATGAATGGGAGGCTGGTTTGCGTGATGGACTGAGATTTCTCACAAACCTCATCTTACTCTGTCTCTGGTGCTTTCATTTATTCCTAAACTCATGCATTGATCAAACAACCTCTTAAATATGTCACTGTGGCAGTGATTTCTACATTCTCACTGATCTCCGTGAAACATTTCCTGATAAATCTTTATTTTGTGATTTATTTTGTTCTTATAGCTGCTGGCCCATCCATAAAAAACCTGAAGCCAATGAGTGGGACACTTGTCTAGACCCTGCATCGTGAATGATATTGGTTAAACCAATCTCTACACATAGCCTCTCACACGTATTAAACGCACATCCAAGTTAATGGGTCTCAACTCATTTGCTGCTGAAATCATCATCAGGGCCTTTGTTACTACAAGACATTATTTTTCAAATGCAGATCTTAGCTGAAGCTTGACTTGATCTTCTCAGTCAGATAGCTGCAAGAGAAATGCTGTAAACAAAGGAGACCATTACATCAATCTCATTAAAACATTCAACATTGTGAGCAGAGGTAGTCTATTTCAGCTGCAGAAGAAAATAGGTTGCCAGTTGAAGCTGTTCAATGTGAACTCTTTTCATTGACATTATGATGTACAAGGTAAGCTGGGGCAACATTGGAATCCTCTGAAATCTGGACTGGGGTCAAACAGGGTTGTGTTCTGGCACTGTGGCATATCTTTCTCTTTGCTGCTGTCATAGACCTTTAGGTAATCCACTAAGGGTGTCTGCTTACATACCAGAATTAACAAAAAGCTGTTCAGCCTTGCTCCATGAGATCTAAGACAACAGTGTGCCAAGTCCTCACCAGAGAGCTGCTTGACAGTGACAATGCCACATTTACATTCCATACCAAGGAAAAGCGGCAATTGAACAGACTTTTTTAAGCCAATAAAAAATTTGGTTTGACCATCAGCCATTAGGAAGACAAATCACATGTTCCAGGGTGTTGCCAAACTGTCACTGACAATATGACTCTCGAGTTTGTTTTTTGCTTGACATATCAAGGCTCCACAATCACAAGTAATATGTCATTTGATAGCGAAAGCAATACATGCATCACAAAAGCTGCAGCTGTTATATCCAAGAGAGTGTGAACTGAGAACACCAAACTGCAAGTCTATCAAGCCTGCATCCTCTGTGCACTCCTAAACAGTGGTGAGACTTAGACAACATATGCTGGGTAGGAGAAAAGGCTGTTTCAGGCCTATGTTTGGCATCTCATGGTAAGACAAGATCATGAATTTAGTCATGCTGGATGTTAATGAACCCATTAACCCACTGGGTTGCTTTTGACTGATGAAGTCAGAAGCAAGATATAGACATATTCTTTACTGAGAGCTTTTATTGAATTTGTTCAGTGTCACAGTTCTCCCCTCAATCCCAGTGTCCCACCTGTTCCCTAAGTGTATAGGCTCAAATATTAATTTAAAAATGCCCTTCATCTGTATGCTCTAAGAATATAATTAACATACCATAAACATTGGAAAAGGCTAATTCCATCAGCACATACACATTGCTAAATCAAGGACATAATTACTGGTTTGGCCACATCCATTTATGGATTAAGGCCGTATACGAAAAGAGCTTTTGTACAGTGAATTGACTACAAGTTCATGGCCTGCTGGACATCCATATTTCGACAACAAAAATACCTGCAAGTGAGATACAAAACTGCATTGACATACGAGATTCATTGACAACTAGGAACAGTCAATGCCAACCATAATCTTTGCAGGCTGAATGTTTGGAATGGCATTGGAAGAGTTGAGCAAAAGCTCAGCTGGTTGATAGAGAGAAAATCGAGGCCAGCAAATTATGCACCTTTTCAGCCCATTCTCTTGCTCTGCAGCAAATGTAGCAGACACTGCCGTACTACATGGAGTTCTTGAGACACACCAGGTGATGGTTAATACATAGTTGATTGCCAAGACAAAAATCATCCTCTTACGAGGAAGAAAGCTGTCACCCATGGGATTCCCCCAGACTCCCAGCCACAGGACTCTCCCCCTCTCCCCACCCTCCACCATCCTTCCACCTCTAATCTGAGGGACTGACTCTAAGTTCCCCTCTCCCCTGATCCAATAACCTCGCCACCATGAAGACCCCAAAATCCCCCTACAAGACCAGACATCTCCCCCACAATCTGTGTTCGGACAAGACACTTCCCTCCTCCCCTCACTACAAGCAGAACCTTCCACCTCCCTACCCAGAGCAGACCTTGACCCCCATATGCACCCCAGACTTCATTCTGCCCCTCCCAACAGTGAGCAGACCAGACACCTCCCTGCTGGACACCCACTGGACTCAAGCAGCCAAATCCCTCCCATTTACCTGGACACTTACTTTGTCCCTGGTCTATCAGCCTGTCAATTTCATTAGGCCCTTTAAATTATCCTGCTTTCCAGCAGCCAGTGCAGTAAAAAGGGGGCATGGTGCTGCACTGTGCTGCGGCCTGCAGGGATTCTTTCACTGCGGGCTCCAAGCAGCTCCAGCCAACAGTGGTTTCAACACAGTTTTCCAGAGCAAGTCAGTGCATTTCAAACTCTTCCAATTCGAGACGGGTACAATTGTCTTTTAAAAAGCATTTAGATTGTTACAATGGGTACAATCTACACTTCCCTTTCACTAAAACGTTTATCAATACCAAATTAATATATTCCATTGGGTGAGTTATTCCAATTCCCATTTGGTGTGTTTTTTTTCTCACCTCTATTTCCGAACCTTAATCACATTTGCATGCTATTTTGCAACTGTTACAATCATAACTCTTTCAAAAGCCTTGGAGAAACTTTACGGTACAATAACATGTTTTCATAGTATGCGAAATAGAAATTAATCATTCCCACTTGATTCCAGACTTTGACCTAGTTTGCTTGTAAATTAATTCTCTTAAATAGTTTATTATCTCAAAAGTAACTTGTTACATCGCGTTTGGCATTTCAAAAGTTATTAAAAATACAAACAGCAGTGCTGTACAGCTGGCAGGTTTTGTTACTATTCAGTTTATTCCTTCCGAAAACTATCTTAAACCACGTAGACTCTTTTTCATTAGGTTTTTATGGAAGTTAGAATTTTTTTCCTTAACTTAAGATTTCCTTTTGAAATAGCAACTCATATCAATTTATTTTAACATTTCCAATTTCAAAAATAATTATGCCCAGATTTGATGGCTTTAAACTGTGCTTTTACATCAGAGACAATAGAGTTTGCAATCAGTTTAGAGCTAGTTTCCATATCACCTGTACTCAAACATTTTGCCTTGAGAGATAACAGAAGATAACAAATGATCTGAATGGTTAAAACCAAATCTCTGAAAGTCACAACTTCTAGTCCAAATTTGATGCCTGTAGGTAAGTTCCTGAATTTGTAAAACACTTGCTGTGATATCAGATGCTTTAAAGATTTTGTTTTAAGCGTTTACTTTATTATTAATCACAAGTAAGGCTTACATTAACACTGCAATGAAGTTAGTGTGAAATTTCTCTAGTTGCCACACTCCAGCACCTGTTCAGGTCAATGCACCCAAGCAGCACGTCTTTCAGATTGTGGGAGGAAACTGGAGCACCCGAAGGAAACCCATGCAAACACGGGAGAACATGCAAACTCCACAGTCATCCAAGGCTAGAAGTGAACGTGTGTCTCAGGCACTGAGGCAGCAGTGCTAACCATTCTGCCATCCAACATAAAAGAGTGTCTGTCTGTTTGATATACTGGAAAAATGAGCACAGCTAACGTCACAATTCGACAGTGAGCCAGGCCGGAAATCAAAAGCGGTCCCTGGCGCTGTAGGGCAGCAATGCTAACCACTGTGCCACCGTGCCACCCATCCATATTGCATTGGAAACCTGTTAAAAAAAGAAAACAAACACTATTGTGGCTCTGGTTAGAGCCCAATTAGTTAACATGTCCAATCATACCTGCAAATTTATAAACATGAAATCTAATAATATCCAAATATATGTTTAATAATGTGAAAGTTGCGTGAGGAATGAAATAAAGTCAACTGCCAGCAGAAAGGGTTAACTCCCATGCTTGTTTGGGAGAGATGGAGGAATCTTGACTCATAATTGCATCACTTTAAACCATTTTAAAAATCCTTGATCAAAAAAGATCAAATTCAATTTTAAACTTATTTTGTTATCTTTTATTTACTGTGCCCAAGTTGTGGATTCAATTCCCATTATTTCATAATTTTTTAGCATCCTGTAAGACATTTCTCACTGAAGACATGTCCCTAAAGAGCTGCCTTCAGTTCACCGACTTGCAGAGATTTTTTTATGAATGACGCCAACAACATTGCATATCCTGCCCCTGACAATGCTCATCCAACTCTCTTAAACCTGGTAAATATTCACACCCCTGACACTTTCCCTGACAATATTCACTCCTCTCCCTTCATTCCTTGGTAAGCTCACCCTTCCACAACCTGGCATTTTACACTTCAATGTGCTGGCATTGGACTGGGGTAAGCACAGTAAGAAGTCTCATAACACCAAGTTAAAGTCCAGCAGGTTTATTTGGTAGCACAAGCCATAAGCTTTCAGAGCGTGGAAGTTTTGTTCACAAACAGGGCTTATAAAGACACAAACTCAATTTACAAAATAATGGTTGAAATGCAAGTCTTTACAAGTAATCAAGTCTTAAAGGTGCAGACAATGTGAGTGGAGAGAGGGTTAAGCACAGGTTAAAGAGATGTGCATTGTCTCCAGCCAGGACAGTTAGTGAGATTTTGCAAACCCAGGCAAGTCGTGGGGGTTACAAATAGTGTGACATGAACTCAAGATCCTGGTTGAGGACGTCTTCATGTGTGTGGAACTTGGCTATCAGTTTCTGCACAGCGATTCTGCATTGTTGTGTGTTGTGAAGGCCGGCTTGGAGAACGCTTATCCGAAGATCAGAGACTGAATGCCCGTGACTGCTGAAGTGTTCCTGAACAGGAAGAGAACACTCTTGCCTGGTGATTGTCAAATAGTGTTCATTCATCCATTGTCGTAGTGTCTATATAGTCTTCCCAATGTATCATGTCTCAGGACATTCTTTCCTGCAGCGTATCAAGTAGACAACTTTGACTGAGGTGCAAGAATATGTACCGTGTACCTGGTGGCTGGTGTTCTCATGTGAGATGATGGCATCTGTGTTGATGATCTGGCATGTCTTGCAGACGTTGGTGTGGCAGGATTGTATTGTGTCGTGGTGACTGTTCTCCTGAAGGCTGAGTAGTTTGCTGCAGACAATGGTCTGTTTGAGGTTGTGTGGTTGTTTGAAGACAAGAAGTGGGGTGTGGGGATGGCCTTGGCAAGATGTTCGTCTTCATCGATGATATGTTTAGGCTCTGGAGAAGATGTCGTAGCTTCTCCGCTCTGGGGAAGTAGTGGACGACAAAGGGTACTCTGTCCGTCGTGTCCCATGTCTGTTTTCTGAGGAGGTTGGTGCGGTTTTTTGCTGTGGCGCGTTGGACACTGCCGACGTGCCACAGCGAAAAACCACACTGACCTCCTCAGAAAACAAAAATGGGACACGGCGGGCAGAGTACCCTTTGTCATCCAGTACTTCCCCAGAGCGGAGAAGCTATGACATCTTCTCCATAGCCTAAACATGTCATCGATGAAGATGAACATCTTGCCAAGGCCATCCCCACACCCCACTTCTTGTCTTCAAACAACCACACAACTCCAAACAGACCATTGTCTGCAGCAAACTACTCAGCCTTCAGGAGAACAGTCACTACGACACAATACAACCCTGCCACAGCAACATCTGCAAGACATGCTGGATCATCGACACAGATGCCATCATCTCACCTGAGAACACCATCCATCAGGTACATGGGACATACTCTTACAACTCAGCCAACGTTGTCTACCTAATACGCTGCAGGAAAGGATGTCCCAAGGCATTAGACACTGGGGAGACCATGCAGATGCTACAACAACACATGAGTGAACACCACTCGACAATCAACAGGCAAGAGTGTTCTCTTCCTGTTGGGGAACATTTCAGCAGTCACGAGCATTCAGCCTCTGATCTTCGTGTAAGCGTTCTCCAAGGCAGCCTTCACAACACATGACAATGCAGAATCACTGAGCAGAAACTGATAACCAAGTTCCACACACATGAGGATGGCCTCAACTGGGATCTTGGATTCATGTCACACTATCTGTCACCCCCATAACTTGCCTGGGCTTGCAAAATCTCTCTAACTGTCCTGGCTGGAGACAATACACATCTCTTTGACCTGTGCTTAACCCTCTCTCCACTCACATTGTCTGTACCTTTAAGACTTGATTACCTGTAAAGACTCACATTCTGACCATTATTTTGTAAATTGAATTTGTGTCTTTATACGCTCTGTTTGTGAACAGAACTCCCAGTCACCTGATGAGTGGGACAACAACACCTGTTGTGTAACGAGGCAGGAAGAATTAGGGATCTTGTTGTGAGGGATCCTCTTGGGACGAGCGATCATTGTATGGTTGAGTTTTTGATGCAGATGGAGGATGAGAAAGTAGGGTCCGGACCTGTGTCCTCTGTTTGAACAGAGGGGAGTACGATAGGATGAGAGAGGAATTGGCAAATGTAGATTGGGGGCGCAGATTGGTCGGTAGGACTGCTGAGGAACAGTGGAGGATCTTTAAGGAGATCTTTTCCGGTGCTCAGCAGAAATATATTCCGATGGTAAAGAAGGAATGTAGGAGAAGGGATAATCAGCTGTGGTTATCGAAGGAAATAAAGGAAAGTATTAAATTAAAAGCTGATACTTTTAGGGTGGCTAAAAGTAGTGGGCGAGTAGAAGATTGGGAGAGGATTAAAAATCAACAAAGATTGACTAAGAAGTTGATAAAGAAAGGAAGGACAGACTATGAAGCTAAACTAGCACTAAATATAAAAAAGGACAGTAAGAGTTTTTACAAATATGTAAAGAGAAGGAGGCTGGCTAGAGTGAATGTTGGACCCTTAGAGCATGAGAGGGGGGATTTAGTGGTGGGAGATGAGGAAATGGCTCAGGCCTTAAATAAGTTTTTTGCCTCGGTCTTCACAGAGGAGAACGCGAATAGTTTGCCAGATATTAAAGATAGAAGGATGGTAGGAGTTGAGGGCTTGAATGCGATTACTGTCACTAGAGAGGTAGTGCTTGATCGACTAGCGGGACTGATGGTGGACAGGTCCCCAGGACCGGATGGAATACATCCCAGGGTTCTGAAGGAAATGGCAGAGGTGATAGTAGATGCCTTAGTGATTATTTACCAAATTTCGCTGGATTCCGGGGAAGTGCCAGAAGATTGGAAAACGGCTAATGTTACACCGCTGTTTAAAAAGGATAGCAGGCAAAAGGCAGGGAATTATAGGCCGGTTAGTTTAACGTCTGTTGTAGGAAAAATGCTTGAATCCGTCATCAAAGAAGAAATAGCGAGGCACCTGGAAAAGAATTGTTTGGTAGAGCAGACACAGCACGGATTTGTTAAGGGGAAGTCGTGTTTGACGAATTTATTGGAATTCTATGAGGATGTGACTAATGCGGTAGACAGAGGGGAACCGGTGGATGTGGTGTTTCCGATTTTCAAAAGGCATTTGATAAGGTGCCGCACAAAAGGTTGCTTCAAAACATTAGGGGGCATGGAGTTGGGGGTAAGGTGTTAGCGTGGATAGAGGATTGGTTGTCTAATAGGAGGCAGAAAGTTGGTATCAATGGGTGCTATTCGGATTGGCGGTTGGTAACTAGTGGAGTGCCCCAGGGATCGGTGCTGGGGCCTCAGCTATTTACCATTTATATAGATGATCTGGAGGAGGGGGCTGAGTGTAGGGTGACGAAATTTGCTGATGACATAAAGATAAGTGGAAAAGCAAATTGTGCGGAGGGTGTGGAAAGTCTGCAGAGGGATCTAGACAGGCTGAGTGAGTGGGCGAGGACCTGGCAGATGGAGTATAATGTTAGCAAGTGTGAGGTTATCCACTTTGGCAGGAATAATAGTAGGAGGGATTACTATTTAAAGGGCGAAAAGCTGCAGCATGCTACGGTGCTGAGGGACCTGGGGGTCCTTGTGCATGAGTCACAAAAACCCAGTCCGCAGGTGCAGCAGGTGATCAAGAAGGCAAATGGGATGCTGGCCTTTATAGCCAGGGGATAGAATATAAAAGCAGGGAGGTCTTGCTGCAACTGTACAGGGCATTGGTGAGGCCGCAGCTGGAGTACTGTGTGCAGTTTTGGTCGCTGCACTTGCGCAAGGATATTTTGGCCTTGGAGGGAGTGCAGAGGAGGTTCACTAGGCTGATACCGGAGATGAGGGTTGGACTATGAAGAGAGACTAAACAGACTGGGTCTGTACTCGTTGGAGTTTAGAAGGACGAGGGGGGATCTTATAGAGACATATAAGATAATGAAAGGGATGGATAGGGTAGAGGTAGAGAGATTCTTCCCGCTCAGAAAGGACAGCAGGACTAGAGGGCACAGCCTCAAGAAAAGGGGGGTGCAGTTTAGAATGGAGTTGAGGAGGAACTTCTTCACTCAAAGGGTGGTGAATCTCTGGAATTCTCTGCCCGTTGAAGTGGTGGAGGCTATTTAAGACACGGGTAGATAGGTTTTTGGCAGACAAGGGAATTAAGGATTATGGGGAGAAAGTGGGAAAGTGGAACTGAGCCACTTCAGATCAGCCATGATCTTACTGAATGGCGGGGCAGGCTCGAAGGGCTAGATGGCCTACTCCTGCTCCTACTTCTTATGTTCTTATGTTCTTTTGAAGGAACAGCGCTCTGAAAGCTTGTGGCTTGTGCTACCTAATAAACCTGTTGGACTTTAACCTGGTGTTGTGAGACATCTTACTATTTTTCACTTCCCCAATTCCCCACCAATGATTCTTACCTGGTCACCCTCCTCCCACACTTCACCCTGACAATGCTCATCACATCTTCTTCTCCATGCACCCCCTGACAAAACTGATTCTTCTGACAGTGACTGGAAAGGACCCTGAAATTCTGGAACTTGAGTCAGAAGTGGGGTAAGGTACGAGGGGAGGGTGCACAGTCTGCTGAAGGAGGGAAAGAGTGGGTAGGTGACCATTGTCGAGGGGCTGTTGTGAACATTGCTGAACAGTATTGGGGATCAGTAAGCATATTTAGAGAGGAGATAACATTGGAAAGATGAAAAAATGAGCATTGTTGGGCATGGGGATGAGGGGGTAAATGAACTTTATTTTGAGGAGGTGGGATGAATATTCCTAGGAGGAACTGTCAGGACAAGGAAGTGGATATTGTGGGACCGAATATTGTCACCAGGGAAGAAGGAACATTGTTGGGAGGGGTATAAACATTAACATATAAGCATTGATAAGCATTGTCCAGTGGACTAAATATTGTCAGGGAGGAGAGAACATTGTCAGGAGAGGGTGAACATTACCAGTAATGGGGTGAACATTGTCAGGAAGGCTGAGGATTGTCCAAAGGTGGGGTGAACATTATCAGGTACTGTCAGAAAATTCACACCAATGTCTTAAGATTATGTTGCTAACGTTATGGAGGCAATATGAAGGGCAATGTTGGTGACGATCTGATGAGAAAGTTGTGAATTCAAACCCCACTGCAGGCCTGGAGCACAAAAATCAAAGAGATGACACTCCAATTCAGCACTGAGGGAATGCTGGACTGTAAGAAGTGCTACCCTTCAGATGAGAGATTAAACTGAGGCCCTGTCTTTTGCAATAATTACATCGGGAAAAGATTCGCACTGAGTTGAACAATGAGGCATTGGGAAAGAATAAGCCAATTCTTACAGACCCTAAAGATATCATTTGTGATTTTGTTTCAGGCTGTTTCAGTGCTATGGCAGGAGTGAAATTCTTATTGGAGTGGGTCAAATATGAAGTTCTGCTGATGATTCATCAATGCTTTCTGTAGACTGAGTGGTCAGATGAGACATGATAACAGGGCTAAAAAGGGGATCATGTGGCAGGAACACAGAACTTATCCCCAGGCATGTGGGCAGAACATAAGTATTGTATATAGCTGTGGAGCTCACCTTTGCTGTAAGTCCTTGTCAGCGATTTATGGAACCCACAACATTTACATGGTGTCAAAAGTTGACAGTTTGGGCCAAGGACTTTGCTGCAATGACCCACTCTTGTTTGATGAAAATATTGTGGATAGTTGGGAAAAGTTCCCGAAGGAGTGGCATATTTATTGTGGTATACACGCTTTGACACGTCAAAAAAGGTACAGCCTTATACCCTATTAAATCTCATAGGTCCCGAGGCCATTGAAAAGTTCAAGTCATTTGTTTTCCAGACAGAGGAAAGAGAAAACTTTGACATAATCCTGATACAGTTCAAGAACATATATCTCCAGGTAAAAGACACGATCCTTGATATTTGTCCAATCCAATGAACCAAAAAGCAGATGAATCAATGCAACCTTAAACAACCATTCTAAAAATATTGGCAAAGAAATGTGTGTTCAGAATGCTCACTGAAGACTTAATCAAGGATTGAGTAGTTGGTTGAATATGTAGTGATTTAATCCGCAAGCAGCTGCTGCAAAAAAAGACGACATGTTACATGCAGCCATCAATATCTGTATGTTAAATGAACAATCAGAGAAATGAAGCAGAGATTTTAGGCAGCAAAGTATTCACAGTACAGAGGGCACCCTGTTCCAACTGCAGCAGTCAGCACCCAGTGAACAGAACAGCTTGTTTTTCATATGGGTAAAATATGCAACAAATGTGAGAAATGGAACCATTTTGCTGAGTACTACAGATCCAACCCACAGCAGCCCTCCTCTGCTATTAACATCATGGCAGCTGTTCAATCCTCCAGGGGTAACAGTGTCAGTAAGGTGAATGAAATGGAGTTCAATTAAAGCGATGAAGCTAAAAAGCTTCCAACAGCACTCTATTGCAACTGTGCCAACAACATCACAGGAAATGTTGAGGTCTTCACCACTCTCAAAATAATTAGCAGTAATGCCAGACTTAATCTTAAGATTGACACTGGAGCGAAGGATAATATACTATCCAGCCAAAGGAAATGGGAAATAGACCCATGTGCTGCACCATATTCCTGCATCCAGATGCACCTTGAGGCTTATAACAGATAGATAATCCACACCAAAGATGTGGCATCCCTCCACTGGACGCAGGGAAATTTCAGGTTCCATATAATTGAGCAGAATATAAATGTTAGGGATTCAGGATAGCATTGCATTGGGACTCATTCATCTTGGTCCAGGGTACATGATGTACAAGCCCAAGACCCAGAGATGAATGCATAGAGAGGCCTCTTCAACTGTGATGTCATCGGTAAGCTACTAGTTGTGTACTACATGAGACTAGATGATTTGCTACCAACAACAGGATGTGCTCTGTGAAGAGTAGCCATGAAGCAAAAAGTTGTTAATGAACTGTATAAAATGACAGCACCAGGTGTTGTAACTTTTATAGATGAGGCCATGGAATAGGTTTCAGCAAAGATGGCTGCAGCAATAAAAAAGGTACGGTTAGAATATATATTGACCCAGTGCACTTGAACAAAGCACTGCTCAGACCACACCACCCTCTGAAGAAAGTGGAACAGTAGATAGCAGACATGCCAAATGCCAAGGCGTTCAGCATTCTCGACGGCAAATGCAGGTTCTGGCAGATCCCATTTAATAAGGAATCCTTGAAACTCACTACATTCATGTTTCAGGTCGGCAGATATTGTTTTCTTAGTATGCTCTATGGAATCTCCAGTGGCAGTGAGATTTTACAGCAGTGCGTGGAGCAACTCTTTGCAGGCCAACCTTGTAGGATCATTGTTGTTGACACCCCTGTTTGGGGCCATACTATATAAGAACATGATGCACATCTTTGTCTTATCCTTGACAGAATTCAGGACTATCCAATTAAATCTGAACCCTGCAAAATTAAATTCAGGGTCAACCAAGTTCCTTACATGGGCCATTTACTCACAGCCAATGGTGTACAGCCTGATCCAGACAAGACAAGGGCTATACGACAGGTGGCCATTCCTATGGACAAGGACACTTTACAATGCTTTCTTGGTATGATAAATTATCGTTCTAAGTCTATCTTATGTTATAATGAAATCTCTTCCTCAGCCTCTCCACCAGGATATCAAATAGTCCTGGCAAGAACAGCACAAGTGGTCTTCAACAGACTCAAACAAGCACTCAGAGCCCCACTGGTATTACAATATTTTGACAATCAAGCACCCATACTCATATCAGCAGGCACCTTCCAGCAGGGATGTGGTGCAGTCTGCATCCAGAATCGCTAACCAATAGCCTTTTCTTCAAGGGCCCTCACTGAGGATGGGATTTTATGGACTCGCTTGTGTGAGACCGGAAAATCCCATCTGAGGTCAACAGATATTTCCATTGTCCGTCTCTCACCCACCAATTCCGTGGCCGGCAGGGCAGTAGAATTCTGGCATGAGATTCATTACGTACAGATCAAAATGGAATTTCCTGTTTTAGTCTTCACCTGTCAAAACTTCCATGACTTCATATGTGGTTGTTCTGCAACTGTTGAAACAGATCGCCAGCCACTCATATTATCTTAAAGAAGCCTCTCCGCACAGTGTCTGCATGACTACAATACATGATGCTAAACTAGCAATGCTACAATCTCAGTGTCACCTACAAATGTAGCAAGGAGCTGTACTTGGCTGATGCCCTCTTCAGAGCCTTCTTACACACCACAGATCAGAAATTCAAATAGCCCTAGAGGTGGACATCACATGCAGGCAACTGCACAACATCATTATGAGCGGCTGCCCAGAATCCTCACAAAGCTTCCCCATGAGCTCCATACATTCTTCAACATCAGAGATGAACTGACCGTGCAGGATGGACTATTACTGTGGCCAGGAATTCATCATGCCTACTGTCTTTCACAGGTACCACGCACACCAACTGCACCAAGGGCATCCTGAGTTAGAAGCAACCAGAGACAAAGTCAATAAATTACTGTACTGGCCCCCTATGCACACAGCATGGAAAGGGAAATCTCCAAATGCACACCATGCAATGCATTCAAGCCACATCAAGCAAAGGAACCGTTGCATTTACAGGAGGCCCAGGACCTCCCATGGTCATTCACAGCAGCTGATATCTTTGAGAGTAATGGGAAATAACATTTAGTTTTAGTTGATTTGTATTCTGGATGGCTTGAACTTGACTAGCTGCCAAAATTGATGAGTAAAACAGTAATCATCAAGTTTAAAAGGCATTTCGCCACACACAGCATCCCATGGAGACTCATGACAGACAACGCTTGCCATTTCGTCTCTGCTGACTTAAGAAACTTTGCATGTACAGGGGATCCTGACCATATGATGAGCAACCCCCTAAATCCACAGTCACATGGTTTGAGAAGCAAAATACACTATGATCAAGATGCCCATAGACTCTGCCCTGCAGCACCAGGTCAAAAGGTCAGAATTCAGACCACATATGGCCATGACCAGAGGCCAATGAAGCAAATCCTGCATCTGACGAAACATATAGATGAAAGGGCCTGTGTTGCTATCAGTGTGGACACTGGTCACAGAAAGACTACTCAACAGAAAGAAAGGGGACACGATGGGCTATGCACCAGTTGCCACAGCCTAATTTGTGCCTCTATATATATGTCAATAGATATGAATTGTCAGTTTGTATTAATGCATCTCACACAATGATCTGTACATAGTTTCCTATTAGAGTCATATTGGTTTACAGCATGAAAACAGGGCCTTCGGCCCAACTTGTCCATGCTGCCCTTTTTTTAAAACCACTAAGCTAATCCCAATTGCTCGCATTTGGCCCATGTCCCTCTATACCCATCTTACTCATGTAACTATCTAAATGCTTTTTAAAAGACAAAATTGTACTTGCCTCTACTACTGCCTCTGGGAGCTTGTTCCAGACACTCACCACTCTTTGTGTGAAAAAATTGTCCCTCTGAACACTTTTGTATCTCTCCCCTCTCACCTTAAACCTATGCCCTCTAGTTTTAGACTCCCCTACCTCTCAGAAAAGATATTGACTCTCTAGCTGATTTGTACCCCTCATTATTTTATAGACCTCTATAAGATCACCCCTCAGCCTTCTATGCTCCAGAGGAAAAAGTCCCAGTCTATCTAGCCTCTCCTTATAACTCAATCCATCAAGTCCTGGTAGCATCCTAGTAAATCTTTTCTGCATTCTTTCTAGTTTAATAAAATCCTTTCTATAATAGGGTGACCAGAATTGCACACAGTATTCCAAGTGTGGCCTGACCAATGTCTTGTACAACTTAAACAAAATATTCCAACTCCTGCATTCAATGTTCTGACCGATGAAACCAAGCATGCCAAATGACTTCTTCATCACTCTGTCCACCAGTGACTCCACTTTCAAGGGGCTATGAACATGTACCCCTAGATCTCTTTGTTCTGTAATTCTCCCCAACACCCTATCATTAACTGACTAAGTCCTGCCCTGGTTCAATCTACCAAAATGCATCACCTTGCATTTGTCTAAATTAAGTTCCATCTGCCATTCGTCAGCCCACTAGCCCAATTGATCAATATCCCGTTGCAATTGGAAATAACTTTCTTCACTGTCCACTATGCCACCAATCTTAGTGTCATTTGCAAACTTACTAACCATGCCTCCTATATTCTCATCCAAGTCATTAATATAAATGACAAATAATAGTGGATCCGGCACTGATCCTTGAGGCACACCGCTGGTCACATGCCTCCATTTTGAAAAACAACTCTCTACAAACAATTTTGTATTCATTTAGATACCTCACCCTGAATCCCATGAGATTAAAGCTTATGCAACAGTAAAATGCCACCGGGCGTCCCAACTAAATGGGGAAGATGTAGGCAGAGTGGTTACGTGAGAACATGATGATGTGGTATAAAGGAGGCCACAAGGCAGAAGCACAGAAGTTATACCTGTGAGCGTGAGCAGACCGTAGGTATTGTATATAGCTATTGAGCTCATGAATAAACTACTTCGGTTGGAAGTCCTTGTTGTCAGTGATTTAGGGAACCCACAACATTCTACGCTTTCTTAATATCATTCATAATGGTGTTGTGATTATGGTGTATATTTTTTGTGACAAATAAGCAATTTTAATTGTCAAGTATAAGTTATTTTAAAAAATTGAACCCAGCAAATGTTTCGTCATAATGTGAAAGTATTGTTTACAACTACAGGACATCTTGCAAAATACTTTGAGATTGCTACTGTGAAATACAGATGTACCGAACTATTCCAGCAATTTATCCAGCACTAACGATTTGCAATAAAACCGTAAGGAAAGAATTTTCAGTTACAAAGAAGGCAATCAAGTAGTTATCTTTGGAAGCCAATAGCCGTAAACATTATTAGTGGCTGCAATATGATACTGTCAATCATCATGATTACTATGACTTTTTTTGGTGCTATTTTGGTATTGGGTTTGATGGGCTATGTGCCCCACTATCCAGCCCTCCACAGTTTTAATTCACCCTACATCAAAAGCCGACCAGATGCACCACTGGTCACAACAACCCATTCTGGAATAAGAACACCGCGCATGAGTATTGCGGTGCATTGTAGGAATTGCAGTTTATTATTGGGTGATGCTCGCAGAAACAATCGGCAGTAAAACCACAAGATCCAGAAGCTGCTGCGCTACCAGCTTCCACCACGGGTTTGTCACGAAGTTGGGTTGATACAAGGTGAGTGCAGTGTACTGTGCACAATACAGCCTTTGGTCCAGCAGCGATTGCTTGCATTTCAGATGCGTCTCATCTTTTAGCGAAGAGCGTTTTTCTGGAGGGAGGAGGTTGCGGGGGAGTGGAACAGTAATTCAGAATGCATTATAAAAATGCAATTTCCCGCTGCGGGGCCACATTCTGGACCTAGTGCGTTTTTTTAGGATAGGATTTTTTAAAAAATCTGTTTTAGTTTTCAAATCCTTAAGGGAAGGAATACAAAAAGAATGTTTCTGCGCACCATTGAGTTCTTAGCGCACCACGGGGTTATGGACAATATTAAAGTTTTGTATTTATTTACCTGGCTGATGATTTAGCTGTTGAGAAACAGAAACCACATAGTAAACTTTGGAAATTTGATTGATGTTTGGCGTCAGCATATTGGAACCGCTTTTTTAAACGGCCATCATTGGTTGAAGCGTTTACTAGGCTTATGAAGTTAAAATAAAATGTTTTTTTTAATACTTAAATTGGACCTCCCCAGACCTCTCCTTGTTAGCATTATTTGTGAGGAAAAAGTAGTAAAATGAAGTGGACACTGTCCCAGTATTTTCATTTCAAATGTGCTTTCTCACACATGGTCATTGTCATAGATACATGTGTACTTTCTAACATGATAATTTTCATAAATACATGATTTGAATTTATTTTTTCACTCATGGTATGTGGGTGTTGCTGGCAAGACCAGCATTTATCATTGTTAATTGCTCTTAAGATATTGAGTAGTGGCTTTGTGCTGTGCAGTCTGTGCTTGGTGGATTAGGGTAGGAAGTGCAAGGATTTTGATTTCATGAGGGGACAGCAATAGATTTCTAACTCAGGATAGTTTGTGATTTGAAGGGAAATTTGTAGGTCATAGCATTCCCATGCGTGTGCTGTCCTTGTGGGTGGTGTGGTAGTGGGATTTGCAGACGCTGTTGAAGCTTTGGTAAGTTGTTGTCATGCCTCTTGAAGGTGTACAGAGTGCAGCCCATATCAGTGGTGTGCCAGTGACTGGAGAGACTAGAAACCTCCAGGTTCACAGCCTTATCTCTGATGCCACATCTATTGCCAGCAGGTATTTTGATGTCCCATGCAGAGGACCAGGTGTCATCTTTTATTGTGAAGTAATTGGTGTGCACTTGATAACTACACAAACTTGATGGGTTGGCAATCTTTACCCAGTGGCATGAAAGCTATAATGATTGGATAGGGTCAAATCCCACTGCAGCCTTCACCAACCTCACAGCTGTTGATGTGCACGTGTGCTTCAGTCATCTGCCATTGGAACTTGAAAATATGTGTACTAAATCGGCCAGACCACCATAGCAAGTTTACCTTGTGCAAATTTTAGCTGGGATGGTCTTGATGGAAAGACAAGCTGTGAGCAACATCTCAACCACTCATCTTGGTTGTGAGGACCAGTGCTGGGGGAATATGCTACTTCGGAGATCGCTTGATCCTATTGTGCCAATAGTTCAAGGATTGAATGTTTCATATGATAAGGTGCTAATCAAACAGGCTACCTTGTCCTGGATAGTGTGTGAAGCTACTTGTGTGGAAGTGAGACTCATTAAGACAATTAGAGAATATTCCATCACATGCCTGATTTGTATTTTATAGATGATGGACAGACTTTCCTCTGACTTTCTGTCGTACCTGTGGCTGGTCCAGTTACATTTCTAGTCATTGATTGCCAGAATGTTGATGGTGGGGAGTTGTTTTATGCATTCTTGTTGGTGATGCAATAATTAGATTCTATTTTGTTGTTGATGGTCATTGCCAGGCACTTGCGTGGCACATATTATCTGCCAGTTATGCCTGGGTGTTGTCAAGGTCTTGCTACATGTGGGCACAAATTGCTTCAGTGTCTGAGAAATTGTGAATGGACCTAAATGCATGTAATCACCAATGCACGTCTCTCTTATAAGAACATAAGAACATAAGAAATAGGAGCAGGAGTAGGCCATCTAGCCCTTCGAGCCTGCCCCGCCATTCAATAAGATCATGGCTGATCTGTTGTGGCTCAGTTCCACTTTCCCGCCCTCTCCCCATAACCCTTAATCCCCTCTCTTATCAAGAACCCATCAACCCGCTTCTTAAAAATATTTAGCGAGGCAGCCTCCACCACTTCAACGGGCAGAGAATTCCAGAGATTCACCACCCTTTGAGTGAAGAAGTTCCTCCTCAACTCCGTTCTAAACCGCCTCCCCTTTATCTTGAGGCTGTGCCCCCTAGTCCTACTGTCTTTTTTGAGCGGGAAGAGTCTCTCCACCTCTATCCTATCCATCCCATTCACCATCTTATACGTCTCAATGAGATCTCCCCTCATTCTTCTAAACTCTAACGAGTACAAGCCTAGTTTATTCAGCCTCTCCTCATAGCTCAATCCCCTCAACTCCGGTATCAGCCTAGTAAACCTCCTCTGCACTCCCTCCAGGGCCAAAATATCCTTGCGCAGGTGCGGCGCCCAAAACTGCACACAGTACTCCAGCTGCGGCCTCACCAATGCCCTATACAGCTGCAGCAAGACCTCCCTACTTTTATATTCAATCCCCCTCGCTATGAAGGCCAGCATCCCATTCGCCTTCCTGACCACCTGCTGCACCTGCAAGCTGGGTTTTTGCGACTCGTGCACAAGGACCCCGAGGTCCCTCTGTACCGTCGCCTGCTGCAGTTTTTCGCCCCGTAAGTAATAGTCCTTCCTACCATTCTTCCTACCAAAGTGGACCACCTCACACTTGCCAACATTAAATTCCATTTGCCATTTCCTGGCCCATTCGCCCAGCCTATCTAGATCCTTCTGCAGACTCTCCACACCCTCCGCACAATTTGCCTTTCCCCCAATCTTGGTGTCATCAGCAAATTTCGACACCCTGCACTCGGTTCCCTCCTCCATCTATATAAATGGTAAATAGCTGAGGCCCCAGCACCGACCCCTGGGGCACCCCACTAGTCACCAACCGCCAATCCGAATAGCACCCATTGACCCCCACTCTCTGCCTCCTATTTGACAACCAATCCTCTATCCACGCTAACACCCTACCCCCAACTCCATGTCCCCTGACCTTCTGCAATAACCTCTTGTGAGGTACTTTGTCAAACGCCTTCTGAAAATCCAGAAAGACCACATCCACCGGCTCTCCTCTATCCACTGCCCTAGACACATCCTCATAGAACTCCAGTAAATTTGTCAGACACGACTTCCCTTTAATGAAACCGTGTTGCGTCCGCCCTATCAAGCAATTCCCTTCAAGATGCCTCGCAATTTCCTCCTTAATGACGGATTCTAACATTTTACCTACCACAGACGTTAAACTAACCGGCCTATAATTCCCCGCCTTTTGCCTGGCACCCTTCTTAAACAACGGCGTAACATTAGCCGTTTTCCAATCTTCCGGCACTTCCCCGGAATCCAGCGACGTCTGGAAAATAACCACCAAGGCATCCACTATAACCTCCGCCATTTCTTTCAGAACCCTCGGATGCATTCCATCTGGTCCTGGGGACTTGTCCACAATCAGCCCCTCCAGTCTGTCGAGCACCACCTCTCTAGTAACAGTAATGTCATTAAGACCCTCCAGTCCTACCACCTTTCCATCGCTAACACCCGGCAAATTATTCACGTCCTCCTCCGTGAAGACAGAAACAAAAAAGTTATTCAAGACCTTAGCCATATCCCCATCCCCTACCACTAGCTCCCCTTTCTCATCCTCTAAAGGACCAATGTTCACCCTAGCCAGCCTCTTCCTTCTTTTCTGACCATGTCTCTCTCTGACCAAGCAAGCAAATAATTGATGCGTGCAGAAACGGAACAGCGATAATTATGGGGGATTTTAATCTGCATATTGATTGGATGACCCAAGTCGGACGCGGTGGGCTTGAGGAAGAGTTCTTGGAATGCTGTCGGCATTGTTTCCTTGAACAGTATGTGACAGAACCTACGAGGGAGTGAGCTATCTTAGATCTGGTGTTGTGTAATGAGGCAGGTAGAATTAGGGATCTTTTTGTGAGGGATCCTCTTGGGACGAGCAATCGTAGTATGATTGAATTTCTGATGCAGATGGAGGATGAGAAAGTAGGGTCCTGAACCTGTGTCCTCTGTTTGAACAGAGGGGAGTATGATAGGATGAGAGCGGAATTGGCGACTGTAGGTTGGGGGTGCAGATTGGTTGGTATGACAGCTGAGGAACAGTGGAGGGTTTTTAAGGAGATCTTTTTCGGTATTCAGCAGAAATATATTCCGATGGTAAAGAAGGACAGTAGGAGAAGGGATAACCAGCCATGGTTATCGAAGGAAATAAAGGAGAGTATTAAATTAAAAGCTGATGCGTTCAGAGTGGCGAAAAATAGTGGGCGATTAGAAGATTGGGAAAGATTTAAAAATCAAAGAATGACTAAGAAGGTGATAAAGAAAGGAAAGATAGAGTATGAAGCTAAACTAGCACTAAATATAAAAAATGACAGTAAAAGTCTTTACAAATATACATAAAGAAGAAGAGGCTGGTTAGAGTGAATGTTGGACCCTTGGAGGATGAGAGGGGGGATTTAGTGGTGGGCGATGAGGAAATGGCTGAGGCTTTACTTAAGTTTTTTGCCTCAGTCTTCACGGAGGAGGACACAAATAGTTTGCTGGATATTAAAGATAGAAGGATGGTAGGAGATGAGAGCCTAAATGCAATTACTATCACTAGAGAGGTAGTGCTTGATAGGCTAATGGAACTGAAGGTGGACAAGTCCCCAGGACCGGATGGAATGCATCCCAGGGTTCTGAAAGAAATGGCAGAGGTGATAGTGGATGTAATAATTTATCAAAATTCGCTGGACTCCGGGGAAGTGCCAGAAGATTGGAAAACGGCTAATGTTACACCGCTGTTTAAAAAAGGTAGCAGACAAAAGGCAGGGAATTATAGGCCGGTTAGTTTAACAGCTGTAGTTGGAAAAATGCTAGAATTTGTTATCAAAGAAGAAATAGCGAGGCATCTAGAAAAGAATGGTTTGATCGAGCAGACGCAGCACAGATTTGTTAAGGGGAAGTCGTGTTTGACGAATTTATTGGATTTCTATGAGGATGTGACTAGTGTGGTAGAGGGGAACCAGTGGATGTGGTGTTTTTAGATTTCCAAAAGGCATTTGATAAGGTGCCTCACAGAAGGTTGTTACAGAAGGTTAGGGTGCACGGTGTTGGGGGTAAGGTGTTAGCGTGGATAGAGGATTGGCTGTCTAATAGTAAGCAAAGAGTTGGTATCAATGGGTGCTATTCTGGTTGGCAGTTGGTGACTAGTGGAGTGCCGCAGGGATCGGTGCTGGGGCCTCAACTGTTTACCATTTATATAGATGATCTGGAGGAGGGGGCTGAGTGTAGGGTGACGAAATTTGCTGATGACACGAAGATGATTGGAAAAGCAAATTGCGTGGAGGGTGTGGGAAGTCTGCAGAGAGACCTGGATAGGCTGAGCGAGTGGGCGAGGACCTGGCAGAGGGAGTATAATGTTAGCAAGTGTGAGGTTATCCACTTTGGCAGAAATAATAGTAGGAGGGATTGTTATTTAAAAGGCGAAAAGCTGCAGCATGCTACGGTGCAGAGGGACCTGGGGGTTCTTGTGCATGAGTTGCAAAAACCCAGTCTGCAGGTGCAGCAGGTGATCAAGAAGGCGAATGGAATGTTGGCCTTTATAGCGAGGGGGATAGAGTATAAAAGTAGGGAGGTCTTGCTGCAACTGTACAGGGTACTGGTGAGGCTGCAGCAGGAGTACTGTGTGCAGTTTTGGTCGCCGCACTTGCGGAAGGATATATTGGCCTTGGAGGGAGTGCAGAGGAGGTTCACTAGGCTGATACCGGAGATGAGGGGGTTGGCCTATGAAGAGAGACTAAGTAGACTGGGTCTGTACTCATTGGAGTTTAGAAGGATGAGGGGGGGATCTTATAGAGACGTATAAGATAATGAAGGGGATGGATAGGGTAGAGGTAGAGAGATTCTTCCCGCTTAGAAAGGATAACAGGACTAGAGGGCACAGCCTCAAGATAAGGGGGGGGTGCAGTTTAGATCAGAGTTGAGGAGAAACTTCTTCATTCAAAGGGTGGTGAAACTCTGGAATTCTCTGCCCGTTGAAGTGGTGGAGGCTACCTCGCTAAATATATTTAAGTTACGGGTAGATAGGTTTCTGATAGACAGGGGAATTAAGGGTTATGGGGAGAAAGCGGGAAAGTGGAACTGATTCACTTCAGATCAGCCATGATCTTATTGAATGGCGGGGCAGGCTCGAAGGGCTAGATGGCCTACTCCTGCTCCTATTTCTTATGTTCATGTCATGGAAAGATTATCAATGAAATAACTGAAGATGGTTGGGCAGCATGACGGTTGGTGTGAGGAAATTTTACTGTGATATTTGGATGTTGAGATGATTTGACCTTCAGAAACAACAATCATCTTCTTTCGTGTGGCTCCAGTCAGTTAAGAGCTTTCCCCCTGATTTCCATTGATTTCAATATTACTGAGGCTCCTTTACACCATACTTGGTCATATGCTGCCTTGATGTCGAGGGTGGGCAGTCACACTCACCTCACCTCTGGAATGTATCTCTTTTGTCCACTTTTGGACCAAGACTGTAGTGAGGTCTGGAACTGAGTAATCTTCGCTTTTTATGGACTGGACAAACATGGTTATTTTTCCAGATTGTCAAGTAGGTGCACATGTTGTAGCTGTACTGGAATATCTTGGCAAGGAGCTTAGCTAAAGACTGGATTTATGATGGTAGGGACCTCAGGAGACTGAGGTGGACACCCACTCGATACTTCTGACTGAAATAGTTGTGAATGTTTTTAGACTTTTATTTTGCCACCATAATTGAGAATTACAATGTATCTGTAGCTGTCTCTTCCCATAAGTTAATTATCATCCAGTTTAGAACTGTATGCAGTTAGATTGCAGACCTTTGAGATCGGTTAGTTATGGGATTGTTTAATGCTTTATAGCATATTTGTGATCCTGTGTTATAGGTTCACTAGGTTGACATCTCTTTTTTAGGTGTGCCTGGTGTTGCTTCAGGCCTTTAATCTTCTTTTGAACTAATGTTGATCCACTGGTTTGATGGTAATGGATAGGTTGGATCATGAAGCTATAATGGTGTTGAATACAATGCTGCTGCTGATAGCCTTATTGTCCCATGGATTCTCAGTTTTGAGCCTCTAGATTTGTTCAGAATGTATCCTATTTTGCATGTTGGTAGTGTAGCACAACACAGTGTGGGACGTGTTTATTGTGAAGAGTCTTTGTCTCCACAAGGACTCTGATAGTTGCTGTTACCACAACTATCAAGGACAGGCAGATTTGTGAGATAGAGGTTACGTTCCTGTGGTTCTCTTACCATCTGCCACAGGCAGCATATGCATGGGGACATGATCAGCTGCACGTTCCTCTCCAATTCACATAGCACTGACTTGGAACTATATCACCATTCCTTCTGTCACTGGGTCAAAATCCTGGAACTTCCTCCCTAGCAGCATTGTGGGTGCACCT
Organism: Carcharhinus amblyrhynchos; assembly: GCF_965287045.1. Taxonomy (NCBI): domain Eukaryota; kingdom Metazoa; phylum Chordata; class Chondrichthyes; order Carcharhiniformes; family Carcharhinidae; genus Carcharhinus; species Carcharhinus amblyrhynchos. The sequence continues at coordinate 58,076,790 of NC_137333.1, forward strand.
ACACCATAGTGGCTACTGTGGTTCACCACCTTCAGAAGGGCAATTAAAGATGGGCAATGAAAGTGTTGGCCTAGCCAATGATGCCCTTAGCCCTGTGAAAGAAAACATAAGGCTTAGCAGAGTCTGTCCTTCAGGACTCATCAGCGCAGTCAGTCATGATGCAATCAAACCATTCTTGATGATGGGCATTGAACCTTGATTGCGACAATAACTGTCAGGACACATCTCAGCTATGCACTGAATCTGTTTAATTTTAGGAACAATAATTGCTTTCACCTCCTCAGCAAATGCTGTTGTACAAACATGTAACTTGTGGTATATGGGAGAAAATTGTGATTGAATAAGGATTTGTGCCATGTAAGTTATATTGAACTGTTGCAGTTTCACCAGCTGTGGATTTCAACCTGAAGAGAAACTTGAATATCGGGATTTTATAAATTCGATGTAGAATTTTCTTATCAAGACATCAAGCGAATTTGATTTACTTCTCATGTGATATGGTTACTTTGTGACATATGTCCAGTTTTATCTTTGATTTATTTAACCTGATTTTAAACACTTACTATCCATGTTCTAGTGGAAATAGATGACTCAGTTCAATATCCAAAATGAATCTGAACTGCGCTCTTGAAATCCTCAGTATCCTTTCGACAGTATGGAACCCAAAACCTTATGTTGTATTCTTAACTGAGATCATATTAAGGATTTATATAAACTTAATAATTGGGACAACTTTGCAGAACACCTTCCTGTAGTCTGCAGGAAAGATGCCACCTGTCACTTGTCATTTTAATTCTCTTCTTGCTCCAACTCTGACCTTTCTTTCCATGGCCTGCTGTATGCTAGTGTTGCAATGAACTAACAACCTCTTGACTTCCTTCCTGAAATTCTACAGCTTTCTGGATAATACTGAATTCAACAACTTTAGATCATAACTTCTGCCTCCATCTTGCTCAATATACATCTTTTTAGCAGGGGGGGGGTAGGAGTTGCTAGCTTTGTTTCTTTTTTCTTATCCTTTCAGGCAATCTTTTTTCGATACTCTTTACCGCCCTCTTGACTTTTGCATCATGAAATCTCTTGTTCATTAATCCCTCCTGTCATTTGCCCTGTCACCAACCGTCTACTTTGTTCTTCCTGCCCCTCCCCCTTCTGGTTTCAAGTCTGCTGAAAAGTCATCCAACTGAAATGTTAATTCTGTTTTTCAAAAATGCTGCCTAACCTGCTGAATATTTCCAGCCTTTTTGTTTCAGATTTCCAGCAATAGCAATATTTTGCTTTTGGGCATTAACTTATTTTTGTCATTCACTTTTTTTTACACTCTATCTTTCTTCTGATGAAATAAAACTGAGATGTTGCGGGAGCTGATGCAGTGGCAGAAAGCACAAGCAATGGCATGGGGGATGGGTTGTGATGGCCTGGGCGATAGTATGGAGGGGATAGGCACATTGCATTGAAGGTGGTGCTGTGAGGTAGGTCTGTGTTCAGATGGCATGGGAGGTGATTTTGGGGGTGGAGAGCAAAATGGGAAGACCATGTGGAGAGGGGGGAATGCATTGGAGGATTAGGGGTCAATATGAGATAGGAAAAGCTTAAGTAGAAGGAGTGGATTGAAAACAATGGTACTTGTGTAGCATGAGGAATAGTATGGGAAGAGTGGAATGGCATGGGATGGGGAGATAAAACATTATTGTTCCAATGAAGATATTTTGTAAGATGCATTAATACATGTTTTGGTTTAATTTGCAAATGTTGACACCACTCCATTTAGGCCTATATTAAAATCATCAACATACACGATGAACGAAATTGACCTCCAATGCCCACTCCTAACCATTTTGGAAAACTACTCTTAACCCTTACTGTATGAATTATTTCTTCTATCCAATTTTAAACGTTGCTTATTATCCGCTGCTTCATATTTTTCAGTAGCTTCAAGGTGGTACCTTGTTAAAGGTTTTCCTAAAATTCAGATGTATTACACTTGCTGCATTCACCCGACTTATCTAAAATTCCTTGACGTTTGCCAAACATGCTAATCCTTTTTGAAATCTATGCTCATTACTTTTGATGACACTAATTTTATCTAGAAAGGTGGCAATATTATTCTTAAAGAAGGTAAACTAACAGATATGTAATTACACAGATTAGCTCTAGTTAAACATGGAAACTACATTGTCTATCCTCCAGCACATCACACTCAATATAACTCCGAAATATTTCTAATGATTCTGCAACTTCCTATCTTGTCTCTCTCAGGATCTTAGCATTTATCCTATTGGACATGGTATTTTGTCTATCTTTAACTCAACTAATATCTTTTATCCATCATAAAGCCATATTAACACTACAGAATTTATCTCCTCTTCAATATTCTTTTATAAAAGATGCTGTGAGATAAATACCTCTACCATTTTATGATCACCTACAAATTGGTAATCTTTACCTGGGTGAAATTCTGACCCTTATCTCATTGTCTTTTTTGTAAATTATGATTTGTTATATTCCTCAGGTTCATGTCAAGTTTTTATTTGTTTATCCAGGTCTTCATAAACTTGAATAGTTTTTTAGTTATCTCTTAAAAGCATCCCACTGTCCCAGCCAATTTCTTTTTCCATCTTGCATCTTAGCTGACTTCAAATTTTATAACATCTGCTCCAATTCAATCTAGTCTGTGTACTGATTTTTTTTTTGCCTTTTCTAACTATACTGCAAACCTTTGTTTTGTGGTCATTATCCCCAAGGTGCCTATCCACACTTATCTCATCTGCCTGGTCTAGTGATAACTCAAAACCAAATTTAACATACAGCTTGAAGGAGTCCTGTACACCTTCCTGGAGTTCCATTCCTTTTTCTTCATTCATCCTCTTCTCAATCAACAAGTGAATAATTAAAACCTCCCAGAACACTAATTTTAATTTAAAAATATTTTTTAGACAGAACTCTGCCGATTTCCTCTTCCATTACCGTCTCACAATTTAGAAATTTGTAACATTATCTTTGCAGATACAACAAACTTAAAAAAAATTGGCTCACCAGCTGTATTGACACTCTGTACCCCTTCCTTTTTACATCAACCCTCTCTGCCAATATTGCCACTCTGCTTCCTTTCTCATCTTTTCTAGTCTTTAAATAAATTAAAATACAGTGGGGGGTGGGCCAGGAATCTCAAGCTAAGGCTATGTAGTGGGCTTTCGCTGGGAGCAATGGCCTCCATGCATTTCTGGCCACTGAATTTCCAGCATCATCAGTTCTGTGCAAAAATCAGAGCTGAATAAATTGTTATTGTTCACTTGCATCATATTAGATTCTCCTGGCCCTACGCTCAGCCAGGACTGTTTCACTCCAGGGTTGACAACAGTTCCCCAATAATGGGGAGCTGGCAGCCTGACTGTTGGAGTGAAGGAGGGACGTGAAGGCCACCAGGAGGTCAGGGGTAAGGGAAGATGCACCCTGGGCATTGCCATCTTGGCAGTGCTAGCCTGGTCCCCAGGGGCACTTTTAGTACTGTCCACTGGGAATTGGGTAGTGCCAAGGAGATAGGGCCAGAGGAGGCCCACTGCCACTCTGCACTCAGGCTTGGTGACAGAGGGATGGAGGCCAGCGATTTGGGGCTGGACGTCTGGTTGGGGGGAGCGGTGGGGGGGCAGTTGGGGGGAGGGGCGGGGGTGTAGGAATAGGCAGAACCAGTGATGCGGTGTTGTTGGGTAGTGATCGGGGGCTGTCGGTGGTCCGCTCAGTGCTATGATATCAGCGTCTCCAGTGGGAATAAGCCCCGCCCACAGATTTTTATCATGATTCTCACAAATGCTCTTGGTGATGTACTAAGTGTGGGAGATTCATTTTGAAAATCCCACTGCAAAAAAACAGTGGGATGTACTCCAGTTTTTACACAAACTTGGCGTTTAGAATTTTTTGAGAATCCCTTCCAATATCTTTAGTTTTCATTTCATGTCAGGTTTCTATTAATGCTACTAAAGCAAGATCGGTTTCCTTGGTTTACTTTTCCTACTTATGTTGCAATGCCTACATTTTGACATACTTTACATGTACTTTTTATGAATTTTTGACTAAACTACCTCTACCTCAATTTTTTCCAGCCATCTTGTAAGTAGTTAATTTGATTTTTCTTTATCTTCACCATATACCTCCTTGCTAAGTTATTTTCTGCATCGATATTACCATTTATCTCCCTTTTGTATTAGCTGATCTTGGCTCATTTATTCTCAAGAACCGTCTCTCAGATTAAATACTTCGTCATTTCCCAATTTCACCAGTACATTAGCAGCCCGCATGTTCGGATAGTTTTGCAGAATAATTTTGAACTGCCTTTAAAACTGATGTCAGTTCTCAACGAAGCGAATCCCTTTTCCTGACATGTTTAATCGTGCATTGATTCTCCCTCATCTTATAAAATTGCATTGTACAACATCGGAACAGGTAACTTGGCCCAACAGATTTGTGCTGGTATGCAATCTCCAAAGGCGCTTCTCCCACCTTGTATCATCCTCCTATCTACCCGATCTTCCTGATCTTTACAACTTAATTCTGATACAATGTTAATTGAAAAGCTTTTATCCTTTAGCTCAACTAAGATTTACATTAAAAAAACTCATTTAATACTTTAATTTTGTCTATGCTATTCCTCAAATTGATGTTTTCATTTTTTTTTAAGATGTTTATAGCAAAAGTAACATGGAATTCCATGCTCTGAACTGAAGGAAAAAAACAAAGGAATGAAAACTAGATAATGTAGAAAAATATTTTACCTTTTTTTGCAGTCTGTTCCTGAAAGTAGGGAATAGAAATCTTCTGAACCATTTGTTAATTATTTTAGTGAACCACCAGGCCAGGTGCTGAAGACTCTCTGCTACTGCTTTTCTACATCCAGTTATGGCATTCTGTACCTCAGTTTCAGATCAGCCTTGAAGCTGACAATCGGCCATGTAACAGAATGCAATAGCGTTGGGATGTTTGAGGTGTCAGTGTCACTAACGTGTTATCACAGCAGCACTGGATGCATGCAGAAATCAGATATGTCTGCTTTCCACAGAAGCAAAATTAATCATGGGGGAAAAAAAGGTTAGATTGCTGATACGATAGTCATATTTTAAGGTTACGAAGAAAAGGGAGTAACCTGTGGACTGAATGCACTTTTCTTAAACCCTCCCCTTTCAGATATAATTCTTTAGTTGGATTGTTCCTTAAAATAGGAAATGCTAGTGTTTATATTGCATGCTCAATATTTATTGAATATTCATCTGTTTTGAACAAGACATTTACAAACCCCACAGAAGTTTTTTGGTGGGTGACATTTTCAAGGTGTTTCCAATTTTATAACAAGTAGGAACATTGGATTTAATGGGAAAGATCTAATTTTGATGTCAAGTGTTACCCAACATTTAGGCATAAACTAGCAAGTCCAGACTCGTAGCCAGGAATCAAAAGTGTTAATGGGTGAGATTTTATGGCCTTGCTCATCCTGAAACAATAAAGTCCTGTCCGAGATCAATGGACCTGACCAATAGTCCACTCCTCCCCTGCTGTGATTCTCCGTGGTGAGCGGGCTGATAAAATTCCAGCTTATGCCTCAATTCTCCTCAACATTTCATCAAACTGGTGCTATAAAATTTCTGATTATTAGGTTGGTAGAAGGTAGTGGGCATTGATGTTTTCTTTCAGCAGTTACTGTGTGGGTGGCACAGTGGTTAGCCCAGCTGCCTCACAGCGCCAGGGACCTGGGTTCAATTTCAGCCCCGGTACACTGTCTGTGTGGAGTTTGCACGTTCTCTACGTGTCTGTGTGGGTTTCCTCCCACACTCCAAAGATGTGCAGATTAAGTTGATTGGCCATGCTAAATTGACCCTAGTGTCAGGGGGATTAATAGGATAAATATGTGGGGTTACAGGAATAGGACCTGGGTGGGATTGTGATCGGTGCAGACTCAATGGGCTGAATGGCCTCCTTCTATACTGTAGGAATTCTGTGCTCCTATATGCCCTATGCTATAACTTCCTCTTTTTTAAAACCGCTTGAGTTTCTATATTTGGCAAATCATCAGAAATCTAAATGGGATGACACAGTGGTTAGCACTGCTGCCTCACAGTGCCAGGGACCAGGGTTCATTTTGGCCTTGGGTGACTCTGTGGAGTTTGCATGTTCTAACCGTGTCAGTTCTAACAGTGACTCAATTTCACAAAGTGATGGTACTATGAACATATGAATTAGGAGGAGTAGGTCATTGGTTCCTTGAGCCTGTGCTGCCATTCAATAAGATCATGGCTGACACTAAAAATGATACTATCTCTTTGGCTAGCTTCAAGGGGAGCAGCACTGGTTGAATTTATGCTTTAGCTAACACTTTATCACATCCTCAGGATATTCCAAAATGCTTCACAGCTACTTAAGTACTTTCAGTCACTGTTGTTAGGCAAATATGACAGCCAATTTGTATACAAGGTCCCACATTCAACAACTTAGTCCAACTAATCTGATTTTTGCTGGAGTAAGTAATATGATCACAAAACTGTTCTATCATCATACGCTTGCCCAGGAAGAGGGGAAGGCTAAAAAGAGGTGCAACCTGTTCCTTTCAAAATAGTGAATGTAGAGGTGCAGTAGGAGTACTTCAGTTTAGTGCAATGCTTTTGATCTTTTCATTTAACGCTATTTTCATAAAATCTTTTTTCTGTCTTCCTTTTTATATAAAACAGATTGTAGAGAATTAAGATCCGGTGCAGTGGCAAGTCAATATGTCTGACCCTATAACATTAAATGTAGGAGGAAAGCTATACACCAGTTCTCTAGCAACTTTAACACGTTATCCAGACTCGATGCTGGGTGTAATGTTCAGTGGGAAAATGCCCTCGACTAGTGATCAGCATGGTAATTTTTTCATCGATAGAGATGGCAAAATATTTCGATATATTCTAAATTTTCTGCGGACATCAAACCTGGATCTCCCAGATGATTTTCAAGAAGTGCGGCTTTTGAAGAGAGAAGCTGATTTTTACCAGATCCAGCCTTTGATAGAAGCTTTGCAGGAAAGAGAGTCTGAAAATGCCAAAGCAGAGAGGAATGCAATGCTCAACATTACTCTTGATCAGAGACTTCAAACTGTTTACTTCACAGTTAAACCAGCCCCACAAATGTACAACCTAACATCATGCAGCACAGAAGTTTTTGATGCAAATATATTTTGCACATCAGCTGAATTCTTGAAGCATTTGAGCTCCAAGTTTTCTTACTTTGTCAATGGTAAACTTTTACCAATTGGTTACGAGAAAAAGGATCCACACCATTTGACACTACAGTGGGTTGGACATGTGGCAGTGTTGCCTGAAGATGAATATACAAGGCAGAATTTAAAAAGACTGTGGATTGTGCCTTCAAATGAGCAAATTAATAATTTTCAGTTGTTTGTAGAGGAAGTGTTAAAAACAGCAATGAGTGATGGATTCCATGTGGATTCATTACAGCCAGATTCCTCTGACTTCATGAATTACAAGGTACTACGCTTAGTCAGATATAAATAAATCAATTAAAGTATTAATTACTGGTTATTACTGTGTAATAGCAAAAGCCTTAAGCTTTTTCCCTAAACGGTATGGCACTTTAGATTCAGAATTGCTGCATTTACCCACACTGTCTTTATTGCTTTAAACAGTGAAAATTTAACAATGTAATTAACGTATGATTGTTTATTTAATCATAATACTGGCAAATTCTGCCACTTGTTCAAACTGACTTTCACAATTACTGTACTATGTAAATACTGTTTTGCATTGGATTTTTAATGTACACCATTTCTGAGAAATGTATAGTTTTGAAAGATAACTTCTAATGAAACCCAGGTTTAATGTATCATTGTAGGAAAATTATCTTAGTACAATATTCAACATTTTATGTTGTGTACTGTACAAAACAGTTAACATGCGCAAGCTAAACCTTCAATCAGATCATCTTAATAATAAATTGTTTTCTCAAGTCTTAGTGATGAAACAAACAACAAAATCTAAAACATGGTTCTTCAATTCCATTAAATTTAATGTTGGGAATTAAAATCTTATTAGGGATATAGTTAATTTATAACACCAGATTTGAATTTACAAAATTTTTTCACAGGGAAAGGGCCTCAGTGGATTAAAGCTACAAATTTGCATCACTAATTCATAATATAGGTTTTCTGTAATCAGATGTTGTGCTATTTGATTCTTTATTTCAATATTTAACTTCATGGCATTTAATTTTAAAACAAATGTCACCAAATATTATATTGTCATTATGTTGTGTATTATAGTTCTGCTGAAGATTTGCAAAAGTGCTGCGGCTGAAGTAATTTTCATGATTTGTGTTAAGTATACTTCCAAGTAACATCTATCATATATATTAATAAAGACTGTATTAACTAATGGTGGCAGTGAAAGAAACAGGACAACTTATCAAGATCTCCATTAACAGTGGCTCTGAAATTGCATTTGTTTCAAATAATTTACAAACATAAGGAAAATGTGTATGTCACGGACTTTGCTTTTCAAACTACTGATTTTTTTTCTCGTCAAAATTTGTGTAGGAAGGATGCCTTGTGAATGACCACATGGAAGTGGGGCAGTTAGCACAGACATAAAATTAACAGTTGTGACTTACTGAGAATTTTGAAGGGAGAAGGTCCTTCTACTTTAGCAAACCTTGTAATGTAAATTGGTATCACTGAGGAGGCAGTAACAGGGAAATTAACTTTTAAGTAAAGAGAATCAATTAAGCTAATTCTGATCATAAATACTTTTATTAACAATGCAGGATGTGTGTGTGTGTATATACACTCTGATATTATCTTATGAAAATATAACACTTCAGACATCACAGAAAAGGCTGTGAAGAGATGGACAAACAATGGAACTATGATGTGAGAAATTCTACTGCACTTAAAAACACTCAGATGAGTTAAATGATCTATTGGCTTGAATAGGACGTCAAGCCAAAAGGACTAGAGCCAACCACAGTGGAAGAGGAAGTACCAACAATTCCCAGAGTGATTATCATTCTTTATACTTGAGTTGCTATTAATATACAGAGGTATTGACCATGAGTGTGATACTGAGCATTGCTGGAAATTTGCTAACTGCATTGGGTTTAGTAAAAATGAAACCTTATGAACTGGACATTAAGGATTGTTATTGAAGTAGGGTTGCATGGTTGAACAAGATCAAGGACCACACACAACATTCATTCAGACTGTAATGTACGATGTTGGCCACAACAATCTTGGATGCTGAAAGTAAAATGGAAGTGAGACAGGAGGGGCTCAAATGTGGAGATTTTGAGATTGATGGGAATGGACTAAGGTAGTGACACCTTAGCAAACTAAATAAAGATGGAGAGACAATTTTTAAAGGGGATGGACTGAAGTTGGGTTTTTGAAGAGGGATGTGATAGTAATTTTGAAAGGAAGAAGGATGGTTCCACAATGAAATAGAGAAAATGGGCAACCAAGTTGGTCTAGAAAGATGGTTGAGGTGAGAAGGGGATTTTGGAAGCTGTTGGAAAGATCATGGGGTGGGGATTGGTGGGGAGAAACTTCAAATGCCTCTGATATGAAAATGAAGTCTGGGAAAGGGGCAGTAAAAGCCAAAGACCAAGAGGGAGTTTGAAGATTTTAAGAATTTCTTTCATGGAATGTGGTACCGTTGGCTTGGCCTATATTTTTATTGCCCACCACTGGTTGCCCTTGAGGTAGTGGTGGTGAGCTGCCTTTGAACTGCTGTAGTCGAGGTACTGTTAGGGAGGTTAAATAAAGTTTTAATAAGGAAGTTGAGGGAGCATTTTTCTGCAACGCAGGTGTGATAAATAGGGTTTTTGAGAATCAATGACATGATTAGCAGGCAGACAAGGAAGTGACAAAAGAAAGCAAAGGTGAAGAAGTCACATTTGCTGTGATGCTATGAATAAGGCATATTGTGGGTTGTGCTCCTGTTTTTTTTCTCCATTTATTAGCTATAGCTTTCTGTTTTCTCCAGCAAGGAAATTGTTAATGGGCAGAATACACTACCTGGCTTTAGTAATATGACCAAAGTGTCTCTGTCATGGCACTGGCCCAGCTGCTACAATTTTCCTGTGGAAGAAATTTTGGCTTGGGCAATGCCAAAGCATTGGCACTTTTGATCCAACTTAGTGACCCATATCACTGGAATTTTTTTGTGAAATCTTGGTATTTGATTTAAAAATCCATCAGTTTTATCTCGAGTTGCTGAGACCAGTCTTATCTTGACAAATGACTGATGAAAGCAGTCTTTTGTGGGCAATCAGCAGTATAACAACCTAAACTTACAAGACAGTAATCAATAGTAACCTACTCGGATGTTAAAAGGCACAAGCTTGTACACACATTTTGTATCATTTGGATTGTTCTGTCATGGTAAGAATGGTTCAGGTGGCACCACATTAGTTATGTAATCTAGACTTAGTGGCAGTACTATTTTTGTTGTCTTTCTATGCAAGTGCTCCACTTCCCCCAAGTTTCTATTTAATAAACTCTGTTATCTGTGAGGTGCACAAAATTTAGATTTGCTGCTTTGGGAACACACGTTTCAGTTGCAAATGAACAAATGGTTATTATGGACTCAGAAGTTACTCCATTGAGACAAACAGTCTGATGAAGCTCTGATATTTACTACAGGATGTGAAGTTCACATGGGTGAACCCACACATACATACTGCAGCCATAGATTGGGTACAAGAAAGTTACAAAGTGAATTCCTCTCTAGATGCCAACCCAGTTTAATGTAAATTTTAATACGCCATTTGACATACACTTGGATTCTACAGGAAAGTGGTTTTAGTGATTATTTCTAAAATATTGATTTCATTTGTCATCCTAAGACTTATTTATCTACAAACTGTCTGGCAGCAGATCCATGGAGAGAAGGGCAGTTAGAAAGGCAACCAAGATTGTTTGTTTTATTTAATTGGCCTCAATTACAAAGGGGTTTTTAACTCATTGGCCTCGTGGAAAATCAGAGAATCTCTACAGTGCAGAAGGAGACCATTCGGCCTGTTGAACCTGCACCACCCACTCAGACCCTATGCTCGTAATCTGATATATTTACCTGGTTAATCCCAGCACTGGGGTTAATTTTGCAATGCCAATCAATCTAACCTGCACATCTTTGGACTGGGAGGAAACACACACAGACACGGAGAATGTGCAAACTCCACACAGTCAGTGACAGAATTGAATCCAAGTCCCTGGTGTTGTGAGGCAGCAGTGCTAACCACTATGCCACCGTGCATCGTGGTTAGCACTGTCTTTAGTTTTTTACTTATATGCCTATATTGTTTTGTGCCCCCATCTCTATGATTGAACTTATTTTTATAGACAAAGGACTTTCTAATCTGACTTTAGAAAAACTTATACTCCACAATGAAAATACATTTTTTTCATATGCTACCTTTCTTGAGGAAGAATTTGTGCTTTACTTCATAATACACTAATGTTTCCTCACTACTATTAGAATTGGAGACATTGACCCAGATTTTGTGGTCAGTGGCAAAGCACACCACTGACCTCAAAGTAGGCTGTCCAGAAAGAGCCAGAGATGTCTTGGTGTGGTTTTCCTTTCCTGATGACGGTTTCTATCTGACAGCAAGACTTTTAAAAAGTGGCATTTTATCATAATGGAGAAAATTTACATTCCGCAAATATAAAATTGACTTCCCAGGACTACTGACAGTATTTAGCAATAATTATGAATTTAGCATTGTTTTAAAAACATTTGCTCCTTGTTCAACAAGGTGTAATTTTGCCCAGGGTCTTTATGGTGAGAGGATCAGCATATTATACCAATGGATTTGCTTTGGTTGCAGTCAGTAGAGGGTGAAGTAGGGGAGAGGTGAATGAATGGCATAAACCTCTGGAGAAGCAAACAATCACTTTACACATGAATTCCAGATGTTGCTGTCCATGTCAGTTATGGCTGAAAACACTGAACTTCCTTGTCATTATCATTGAAAATCTGGACCATTGATTTCGTTGTGGAAAGAGATAAAATTGAAACTTGTAAATTAGCAGTTTTGGGTGGAGAAGAGGAGCCAATTAAGAATTCTTTGACGACCTGACATTTTAAGAAAAACAATGGAATTTAATATGTTTATTTGCTAAATTATTGTACACAGGAAGCTGAACCAAATATATATATTTTTTCATTCACGGAATGTATACTAGCAAGATCAGCATTTATTGTCCATCCTTAATTGTCCTCAAGTGGTGGTAAGCCTTTTTGAAGCACTGAAATCTTTGAGTGACTGCTGTCCACGTGATACGGACGCACCGACACTATTGTTAAATAAGGAATTTCCAGACGTTGATCTGGCGACAATGAATGGATAATGATGTATTTGCATGTCAGGATGGTGTGTGACTTGGAAGGAAACTTGCAGATGGTGTTTTTCCCATGCACCTACCATCCTCGTCCTTCTATGGATTGGATTTGCAGTTTGGAAGATGCTGTTGAAGACAAGTTGATTGTACATACTGCAGCCATCATTTGCCAGTGGTACAGACAATGTTTAGGGGTCAATGGGGTGCTGTTTTGTCCTGGATGGGATCAAGCTTCCTTAGTTTGGTGGAGCAGTAGTCATCAAGGCAAATGGAAAGTATTTCATTACTCTTGACTTGTGCCTTGTAGTTGTTAGGCTTTGGGGAGTCAAAGTGAGTTATTTGCTGTACAGTATTTGTGACTGGTCTGGTTAACTTTCTGGTTGATTGTATCGCAGAAAAAAGGCATGCTGTCAAAGCTTTTCATGTTGCGTTCATCAGGACCGCCATAAGAATTTCAAATGATCACAATTATACAGCATGAGAAAAGGGTGCTGACTGCTTGTCAAGTCAACTCATCAAGGTGTTGTCACGGATGTGCTCACTGTTTAATTATCTGAATGGAACACTTTGCAATTGTCAGTAAACATCATAATTTGACACACAATGGAGGAAGGCCATTGATGAAGGAAAATAGCTGAATCTGGGACACTGCCTTGAGGAACTCCTGCAGTGATATCCCGACCTCCAATGGTCACAACCATCTTCTGTACTGGATATGCCACAACAGAGTTTGCTCCTGATATTTTTGCAATGATTTGACACTAGCATGTACATATAAAATAAAATTTTATCCTGTTAGAAGAAAAGTTGTGTTCTGTTTTCAAGGCCATTGTAATGCACCCTCACCCTCATTAAATCTGCTCGTGTTGCTGTAAAGCATTAACTCTTGCACGGTTTTTATAGCAGCCATGCACAGGAATCAGCATGGAGTTACTTGATCAGTGAGTGAACTTTTATCAAAGTTATACAATATTAGAAACAAAATCAACCTTGTAAAATTGTAAGTTTAAGAATTTTTTGGCAAAAAAACAAACGGTGCTAGGTATTCAAATAATATTAACTTCACTATTACAAATGTGCCAGTTTTATACATTGCATAATAAAGTACCCAGTATACAGGATCTGTGAATTATGAATTCTTTGTATGCTTGATATGGAAAATGTCCACCGTAGTTTCATGGCATTGTCTCAAGTCGAAATCACAATAACCAATTGAAAATCGACCCTGGAAGTATAAATGAAAGTGATCTGAGACACATCATCTGTGCTGTTTTAATAAAAGGAGAAAACTTACCTCTTTTCAGTAATTAAACTTTAAAAAAAGTTAAATAAAACTTATTTAGTGGCATTCATACCTTGGTCATTTTGTTGAATTTTTGATGAGCATAGCTCTAGTTCGTGTACAGAATAATGAAAACCGCCTCTCTTTATGTAACTTTAAATATGAATTTTAACCTGAACAATTTATATTCCTAAGTTTGTTGTGAGATTGCTTATTTTTTATTTTCATAAACATTTCTCTGTTGCTATTTCCTGCTTTTTGCTTCTCACTTATTGCTGCCATCCCACCTTAGGTTTTATCAATTATTCTTTCCCTGTTTCTGATGTCCATTAGAATCGTCATGTTTTAGAATGTTTGATTATTTTTCCCTACAGAAAAGATTCAGAGAAATAATTTTAATGTTAATACTATAAAATTATCAAACATTTCTGATATAAATGGTGGCTGTTAGTAATTTGTAGCTTCTCTCAGTAATTGGAAAACATGTGAAACCCAATTCATTAGTAAATCTTTGTTCCCTGTGAACACAGGTTTTGGAAACAAATGGTGGATTACAGAAGGAATCTTGTTTAAGTAATTTAATCCACTGTTGGTGCAAAAAACTGGGAAATGCTTTACTTGAACAGTACAAGGTATTTTATGTAATTGAGTTTTGTTATTGCAACCTCCAATAAAGCAATGTATCAATACATATTAAGGCTCATCTCAAATGCCTGTTCAGTCCATCTTCAGAGAACAAGTAGCACACAGGTGCAAGACACAAGTTCACATAAGAGATAAATATTATAGTTGTACTATTGTAAGGTACAGCGAGTCAACTCCGAAAGCAAAACTTCTCTTGGATAACTTAGCAATGACTAATGCTAGAGCAAACAAGAAGCCAACACAGCAGACTCAAATTGCAATAACTGTATTAACGACCTTGGACACTGAATTACATTGATTTGAAAGGCCATTCAAATAGATAACTTCATGCAAGTTAGCAAAACCAAATCAGTAAACTATGAAAAGTCAAATGTCAACAAAAACCATATACTTTATTGGTGTAATTGGGACTGAGGTTAAAAATTTGAAAAGGGCATTCTAGTTTGAAATTTTAAAATTGGAGGCTAAGAATACAGGAAACAGGAGCAACGGTGAGATGAGAAGCGAGAAATGCAAATGAGACAATCGAAAGGGAAAATTGGTGTTTGCATAAAGCAAATGAAAGGAGAAAGAATTTTGATACTCCTGAACTGAGAGAAACAAAACAGCTGGTTCAGTAAATGGGATCAATTATCCACCATTTCTCTAAATTTTAACCCCTCTCCCTGAGAGGAAAATAGGTAGCTTTTATATTGGAGTGAAAATGTGGCTCATCTCAGGCTCATGTGAATATCTGATCCAACTTCCAACAGCTGCAAGGGAGAGGCATGAAGTTGCTGTGTGCCTAAAAATGAGGGGTTCAGATTTCCCATGATTTAGTTTTCACAAAATTGTTATTTATCCAGTACCGGATATTGAACAGACGAGAAGTCCAGAGAGGTGGAGGTGAGGTAGAGCTGGCTGTACTTTTGAATATCAGCACAGGGAAGCATGCAGATGATAAATAAGATTGCCAAGGGTGGATCCTTGAAGGATACCAGAGATAAAAGTGCAAGTCTGTGAAATGAAGCCATTTCAGATGTGTTTTCTGAAACGGAGGAGAGAGATTTGGAACATGAAGTCCCAAGGATGCAAGTTGTTTTGTTTAATGTGCAGAATAAAATGCAAGAATATCTAAAGAGTTCTGGAAGCGTCATCTTAATGACTTTGTATAAAAATAGAAAGTGGTTAGAAGAAGTTACTTCACTAAACAACATGCTGAAGCAGAATCATTTGTGTCTAGCAGACTCAATAACCAATATATTTGATATATCATTTATTCACAAGAGCTCAATAACATCTTTCTTATTTACAGTATTTAAACTGTATTTATGTATCAAATACAAAAATTGTTCACTTGGATTCATTTTTAGCAGTGGTCTTAAAAATCAAATCTCCCTCTTTAACTGAAACAAACCTGTGTTTTTTTAAAGTAATCGAGTCCTCTTCCAATCTTGATCATCCACCCATTGTTAAATCTGTTACAGATAAATATTTTACTCAGATTCAATAAAAAATGCATTTTTTCCAGCAACATAGACTTTCTAATTTCTCAAAAATTGGCAATTTCTTGCATTCATAATGCAACACAGAGCAAAAATGTTCCAGAAAGAGAATGTGAAAGCATAAGTTTGTAAAA
Organism: Carcharhinus amblyrhynchos; assembly: GCF_965287045.1. Classification (NCBI taxonomy): domain Eukaryota; kingdom Metazoa; phylum Chordata; class Chondrichthyes; order Carcharhiniformes; family Carcharhinidae; genus Carcharhinus; species Carcharhinus amblyrhynchos. The sequence continues at coordinate 58,092,711 of NC_137333.1, forward strand.
GAGCTATTAAATGTTACATTTGAAAAAATAAAGCTTAGAAACATTGAAATTTAACATCCCCATTCTACTGAAATCATTTTATACAATTTCAATTAGGTAACAAAGAATAAAATGCCATAGAGTTACAGAAATCTATCTTGGTAGATTTACATTTGAACATAAGAAATAGGAGCAGGAGTAGGCCATCTAGCCCTTCGAGCCTGCCCCGCCATTCAATAAGATCATGGCTGATCTGTCGTGGCTCAGTTCCACATTCCCGCCCTCTCTCCATAACCCTTAATCCCCTCGCTTATCAAAAATCCATCAACCCGCGTCTTAAAAATATTTAGCGAGGCAGCCTCCACCACCTCAATGGGCAGAGAATTCCAGAGATTCACCACCCTTTGAGTGAAGAAGTTCCTCCTCAACTCCGTTCTAAACCGCCCCCCCTTTATCTTGAGGCTGTGCCCCCTAGTCCTACTGTCCTTTGAGCGGGAAGAGTCTCTCCACCTCTATCCCATCCATCCCATTCATCATCTTATATGTCTCAATGAGATCTCCCCTCATTCTTCTAAACTCCAACGAGTACAAGCCTAATTTATTCAGCGTCTCCTCACAGCTCAACCCCCTCAACTCCGGCATCAGCCTAGTAAACCTCCTCTGCACTCCCCCCAAGGCCAAAACATCCTTGCGTAAGTACGGCGACCAAAACTGCACACAGCACTCCAGCTGCGGCCCCACCAATGCCCTATACAGCCGCAGCAAGACCTCCCTACTTTTATATTCAATCCCCCTCGCTACGAAGGCCAGCATCCCATTAGCCTTCCTGACCACCTGCTGCACCTGCAGGCTGGGTTTTTGCGACCCATGCATAAGGACCCCGAGGTCCCTCTGCACCGTCGCCTGCTGCATTCCTAATGCACTCTTGATAATTTACTTTCCTAACTAACGTAAGCAAATTTAGTAATTATATATTTGGTCTCTTCATTCAAATCATTGATATGGATATAGTTGCAGCCCCAGCACTGATTATTATAGTACTTTAATTGTTTCATCTTGCCAACCCAAAAATGACTAATTTTTCCTTGCTCTCTACTTCCTGTTGATGAATCAAAAATGTATCTATGCTATTCTACTATGAGCTCTAATCATCTGACTTAGGGAAAATGTTTCAGTAACTGTTTTTCCAATCACTCTCTTCCCAAACCCCCTCTTCCATTCAACCAGCAGCTCCTCTGACCAACCACTCTCCCTCACTCAGCAGCCCCTATGCACACCATCCACCATGACCTGCTGAGGAGACTCGGACTCCATTGCTCTTACCCATCAAGACTTGGGTTCTATTACTCCCTATAATCTCCCATCCCTTCCTTCCACAGGTTGCCAAACCCTTGAAAAGCTCAACCAAGTGGCCAGAGCAAAGCATGTCCTTCTGGTTCTGCAAACTTGCTCCTGACAATGTTACTGGTAGGGACTTTCTATACTTTGAGACTCACTCCTCCCAGCCTTGGTGGAATTGGAGATGGCAGCGTTTGCAGGTGAAGGTCAGGATAAACATTAAAAGGATGAAATTCTATTATCCAAAAATCTCAATTCTGCCGATTAAAGGCAATCACTCATATCTATGTGCAAGGTTTTAGCTTATACCCTATGTTTCTGTTTATAAACTCTAGCGTCCATATGCTCTGTCACCCTCAAATATATATGTGGAATAACTCCATGGCGCTCTTTTGCACTCCTTTTTAAATTGTAGAAAGGGCGGCATGATAGCATCGTGGTTAGGACTGCTGCTTCACAACTCCAGGGACCTGGGTATGATTCCCAGCTCGAGTCACTGTCTGTGCGGAGTTTGCACATTGTCCCTGCATCTGCGTGGGTTTCCTCCCACAGTCCAAAGCTGTGCAGGTTAGGTTGATTGGCCAAGTTAAATTGCCTCTTAGTGTCCCAGGATGCGTAAGTTAGAGGCATTAGCGCATAAATACGTAGGGATACAGGTAAAGGGGCTGGATGGGATTGTTGTTGGTGCAGACTCGATGGGCCAAATGGCTTCTTTCTGCACTGTAGGATTTCTATATGAACATAAGAACATAAGAAATAGGAGCAGGATCAGGCCATCCAGCCCTTCGAGCCTGCCCCGCCAATCAATAAGATCATGGCTGATCTATCGCTGCTCAGTTCCACTTTCCCGCCCTCTCCCCATAACCCTTAATCCCCTCTCTTATCAAAAATCCATCAACCCACGTCTTAAAAATATTTAGCGAGGCAGCCTCCACCACTTCAACGGGCAGAGAATTCCAGAGATTCACCACCCTTTGAGTGAAGAAGTTCCTCCTCAACTCCGTTCTAAACCGCACCCCTTTTATCTTGAGGCTGTGCCCCCTAGTCCTACTGTCTTTTTTGAGCGGGAAGAGTCTCTCCACCTCTATCCTATCCATCCCATTCATCATCTTATACGTCTCAATGAGATCTCCCCTCATTCTTCTAAACTCTAACGAGTACAAGCCCAGTTTATTCAGCCTCTCCTCATAGCTCAACCCCCTCAACTCCGGTATCAGCCTAGTAAACCTCCTCTGCACTCCCTCCAAGGCCAAAATATCTTTGCGCAGGTGCGGCGCCCAAAACTGCACACAGTACTCCAGCTGCGGCCTCACCAATGCCCTGTACAGCTGCAGCAAGACCTCCCTACTTTTATATTCAATCCCCCTCGCTATGAAGGCCAGCATCCCATTCGCCTTCCTGACCACCTGCTGCACCTGCAAGCTGGGTTTTTGCGACTCATGCACAAGGACCCCGAGGTCCCTCTGTACCGTCGCCTGCTGCAGTTTTTTGCCCCGTAAGTAATAGTCCTTCCTACCATTCTTCCTACCAAAGTGGACCACCTCACACTTGCCAACATTAAATTCCATTTGCCATTTCCTGGCCCATTCGCCCAGCCTATCTAGATCCTTCTGCAGACTCTCCACACCCTCCGCACAATTTGCCGCTCCCCCAATCTTGGTGTCATCAGCAAATTTCGACACCCTACACTCAGTTCCCTCCTCCAGATCATCTATATAAATGGTAAAAAGCTGAGGCCCCAGCACTGACCCCTGGGGGCACTCCACTAGTCACCATCCGCCAATCCGAATAGCACCCGTTGACCCCCACTCTCCGCCTCCTATTTGACAACCAATCCTCTATCCATGCTAACACCCTACCCCCAACTCCATGTCCCTCGACCTTCTGCAATAACCTCTTGTGAGGTACTTTGTCAAACGCCTTCTGAAAATCTAGAAAGACCACATCCACTGGCTCTCCTCTATCCACCGCCCTAGACACATCCTCATAGAACTCCAGTAAATTTGTCAGACACGACTTCCCTTTAATGAAACCGTGCTGCGTCTGCTCTATCAAGCAATTCCCTTCAAGATGCCTCGCAATTTCCTCCTTAATGACAGATTCTAACATTTTACCTACCACAGACGTTAAACTAACCGGCCTATAATTCCCCGCCTTTTGCCTGGCACCCTTCTTAAACAACGGCGTAACATTAGCCGTTTTCCAATCATCCGGCACTTCCCCGGAATCCAGCGACGTTTGGAAAATAACCACCAAGGCATCCACTATCACCTCCGCCATTTCTTTCAGAACCCTCGGATGCATTCCATCCGGTCCTGGGGACTTGTCCACAATCAGCCCCTCCAGTCTGTCGAGCACCGCCTTTCTAGTAACAGTAATGTCATTGAGACCCTCCAGTCCTACCACCTTTCCATCGCTAACACCCGGCAAATTATTCACGTCCTCCTCCGTGAAGACAGAAACAAAAAAGTTATTCAATACCTTAGCCATATCCCCATCCCCTACCACTAGGTCCCCTTTCTCATCCTCTAAAGGACCAACATTCACCCTAGCCAGCCTCTTCCTTTTTATATATTTATAAAAACTCTTGCTATCCTTTTTTATATTAAGCGCTAGCCTTCTATATTCTATATTCTTCTATATTCTTTGTCTCTCCTCATTCTTCCTGAATTGGGTGGCATGCCTTATGAGGATAGGTTGAGAGAGCTCGGTCTTTTCTCCACGGAAAGATGAAGAACGAAGGGTGACCTCATAAGAGGTATATATGATGATGAGGTATTGATCGAGTGGATTCTCAGAGGCTTTTTCCCAGGACTGAAATGGTTGCCACAAGAAGACACAGGTTTAGAACAAAGAACAACCCAGCACGGGAAACAGGCCCTTCGGCCCAACGAGCCCGCGCCACCATTTCAACAAAGCATTTTCCTACACCTACCCTGCCCCACGTGTTTATGCATGGTACCCCTAATGTAGCCAGATTCAGGGGAGAATAGTGTAGGGTCAATTTGGTACACCAATCAGCCTAAGAGCACATCTTTGGGGTGTGGGAGGAAACCGGAGCACCCGGAGGAAACCCACACAACCACAGGGAGAATGCGCAAACTCCCACAGACACAGGCCCAAATCCATGTATCTGCACAGCTAGCAGTGATAGTCAGTGAGCTGTTGTGGTGCCCGTCTGCTGGTCCAGGATTAAGCACACACAGCGACACGAAGTACTAGGCCACTCTCAAAACCTCCAAGAGCAGCCCACGCACGACCCACCGTGTGCATGCCCCTCGTTTGACAACAAGGTGGACCGACACCTGCGGATTAAAAGAGACAAAAACATTAACATGTAATACTACATTTCCAGTGTCGTTCTGAGGCTCTGACCCTTTTTAATACTGTATACTATAACCCTCCATCCCTGTTTCACTCATGTGTCTATCTAAGTAAACCTTAAACAAGTCCAACGTGCGTGCCTCCACCACCTTACTTGGTAGCGCGTTCCATACCCCCACGACCCTCTGCGTGAAAAACCTTCCTCTAATATCCAAATTATACTTCTCCCCCCTCACCCTTAGATCGTGACCTCTCGTAATAGTTGTCCCCAATCTAGGGAAAAGCCTACCGCTGTTGACTCTATCTATTCCCTTCATTATTTTATACACCTCTATCAGATCCCCCCTTAATCTCCATCTTTCTAAGGAGAAGAGCCCCAGTTTTTCCAACCTTTCCTCGTAACTCAGTCCTTCCATGCCAGGCAACATCCTGGTAAACCTCCTCTGCATCCTCTCCAGGGTCTCCACGTCCTTCTGGTAGTAAGGTGACCAGAACTGGATGCAGTACTCCAAATGCGGCCTAACCAATGTTCTGTACAACTGAAGCATTAAATGACAGCTCTTGTACTCTACACCCCTTCCTATAAAGGCTAGCATTCCGTAAGCTTTCTTCACAACCTTCTCTACCTGTGTTGATACCTTCAGAGACTTGTGCACCTGCACTCCCAGGTCCCTCTGTATTTCTATACTCTTAATCAGTCTACCTTTTATCATGTAACTCCTCCCTGCATTATTCCTTCCAAAATGCATTATCTCGCATTTGTCAGGATTAAATTCCATCTGCCATCTGTCTGCCCAATATACCAACCTCTCTATATCCTGCTGTGTCACCTGACAGTCTTCCTCAGTATCTGCTAATCCTGCCATCTTGGTGTCATCTGCAAACTTGCTGATCACACCACGTACGCCTTCTTCCAAGTCGTTTATATATACTACAAAGAGGAGAGGTCCCAGTACTGAGCCCTGCAGCACACAACTGGTGACTGACCTCCAGCTAGAAAAGGACCCTTCCACTACTACTCTCTGTCTCCTATTGCCCAGCCAGTTTTCAATCCATCTAGCTACCTGTCCTTGTATCCCATGTGCCTTAACCTTTTCTACCAGCCTACTGTGAGGGACTTTGTCAAACGCCTTACTGAAATCCATATAGATGACATCAACGCCTCGCCCATCATCAACCGTTTTTGTCACCTCCTCAAAAAATTCTACCAGATTCGTAAGGCAAGACCTCCCCTGAACAAAGCCATGTTGCGTATCCCTAATCAGATCGCAACACTCCAAATGCTCATACATCCTATCCCTAAGAATTTTTTCCAATAATTTTCCGACCACCGATGTCAAACTCACTGGTCTATAATTACCAGGGTTATCCCTACTACCCTTTTTAAACAGCGGTACCACATTAGCTACCCTCCAGTCCTCTGGGACCTCACCTGTGTCCAAAGAAGAGACAAAGATTTGCGTCAGAGGCCCAGAAATTTCATCTCTCACCTCCCTAAGCAGTCTGGAATAAATGCCATCAGGCCCCGGAGCTTTATCCGTTTTTATGCTATCTAAAAACCCTAGCACTTCCTCCCTCGTAATGGATATTTCCTTCCACTGATCTACAGCTCCCTCCAAGACATTACACGACACAAAACCCCTCTCCTTCATGAATACCGACGCAATGTATTCATTCAGGATCTCCCCCATTCCCTCCGACTCGATACATAGCTCCCCTCCTTTGTCCCTAAGAGGACCTATTTTCCCTCTAACCACTCTCTTGCTCCTAATATAAGAGTAAAATGCCTTTGGATTTTCCTTAATCCTATCAGCCAAAGCCATTTCATGCCCTCTTTCCGCCCTTCTAACTCCCTTTTTAAGCTCCTTCCTACTCTCTCTATATTCCTCCAGCGCACTCTCCGTTCCCAGTTGTTTCGACCTAACATATGCCTCCCTCTTCTTCCTGACCAAGTCTTCGATATCCCCTGTAATCCACGGCTCTCTAATCCTGCCTTTCCCATCCTTCCGCTTAACCGGCACATGCCTTTCCTGCAACATTATCAGTTCGCCCTCGAAAGCCTCCCACTTACCAACCGTGGACTTGCCAGCTAACAACCCCTCCCAATCAGTGTCCTTCAGCTCCCTCCTAATCCAGCTATAGCTCGCCTTCCCCCAGTTCAGCACCCTACCCTTTGGACAGCACTCATCCCTTTCCATTTTTATCCTAAAGTAGACAGACTTGTGGTCACTGTTAGCCACATGTTCGCCCACCTCAACCTCAACCACCTGCCCCGGCTCATTACCCAACACTAAATCCAGTATAGCCCCCTCCCTAGTCGGGCTAGTTACGCACTGCTCCAAGGACCCTTCCAACACACATTTTACAAACTCCTCCCCATCCATACCCCCAGCTCTAGGCACCTTCCAATCCACTCCAGGAAGATTAAAGTCACCCACTACAACCACCTTATTCTTTCTGCACCTATCTATAATGCCTCTGCAAATACCTTCCTCCACTGACCTCGGGCTGTTGGGTGGCCTATAGTATACCCCTAGCATCGTAATCTCTCTCTTTTTATTCCTCAACTCCACCCACAGCGACTCAATCCCTAACTCCTCCATATTATCCTCCCTCTGCACTGCTGTGATGTGCTCCTTTACTAACAGCGCCACCCCACCACCTCTCTTCAACCCTCCTCTGTCACACCTAAAACATACCCAGGAACATTCAGCTGCCAGTCCTGCCCTTCCTTTAACCACGTCTCCGTTACTGCCATCACATCTAACTTCCTCACAAACATCAAGGCCCTAAGCTCATCCGTTTTACCCGTCACACTCCTCGCATTGAAACAGACACAGTCCAACCCACCAGGGCCACTCAGAACCTCCTTCCCCCTGATAATTTTCCCTTCACCCAAACCTACCCTATCACCCAACTCACTCCCAACCCCAGTGTCTAATGAGCTATCAGTCTCATCCCCACCCCCCCTCCCTATTAGTTTAAACCCTGCCTAAACACTCCAGCTAATCTCTCTGCTAAGACATTTGTCCCTCTCCCATTCAAATTTTCCCCATCCCTCCTGTACAGTTGCCCTTCTCTCACAAATACTTCCCAGTGGTCTACAAAAGTAAAGCCCTCTACCTTGCACCAATCCCTCAGCCATGCATTCAGTTGCACGATCTCGTTATTCCTAGTCCTGCTTGTACTAGGCAGCAGCCCAGAGAATGCCACCCTGGAGGTCCTGCTCTTCAGTTTGGACCCCAACTCCCTAAATTGCCTGCGTACATCTGCCCTACTCTGCCTTCCTACGTCCCTCTCCCCTGTATTATTACTTCTGCCTGGGTCCCCTCCCCTTTCAAAATTCCCTCTATCCTCTCCGATATGTCCTGTACCCCTGCTCCAGGGAGGCAGATCACCATCCTGGAGTCACGCTTCTGCCCACAGCACCTCCTGTCAATTCCTTTGACCCTCCCATCCCCCACCACTATCACATTGCCAGCCCCCTTCCTTCCCTCTGAGTCATTCTGGCCCTCCTGTCTTTCCCTTTGTACCCCTGTCAATGCCTTTTGGGGGGCCACTGGGGTGGCCTTTGGACCAGGACTATTCTTCTTCTTCCTCTTAACCATTGTCCACCCATCCTGCTCCTCAGCCCCTGGGACCTCCACTTGTTCATGGTTCCTAGCCATTAACTCCTCATTCTCCCTGACCAGAAACGCATCCTCTAAACGCACCTCTAGTTGCCTGACCCGGGCCCTCAAGTGCTGCAGCTCTAAACACTTGACGCAGATGTGGGCCTTCGGGAGACGTGATGCCTCCAAGAACTCCCACATGTGGCACCTAACACAGCTAACATTCCTCCCCAAAGCACCTGCCATGTCCCAACCTCACTTGGGTTTGCGTGTGCCGAAATGCAACACGGGAAAGATAGAAACTGCAACTCACCTCGTCTAAGCCTGCTCTCGCCTAAGCCCAGCGAGCCAAAGCCCTTATACCTCTCACTCAGCTCCCACTCACTCCGCTGCCCGCTGTCTATCACTGCCTTCTTTTTATACCTCCCGCTCTCCCTTCCCGACTAGCCCCTCACCTAACTTCCGGTACGGAAGTAAAAAGCACTTACAGAAATCCCACGAACCGGAAATGCAGACAAAAAGCGTCTGGGAGTTTAGGGTGCTGGGGAGTAGGTACAGAGGAGATGTCAGGGGTAAGTTTTTCACTCAGAGTGGTGGGTGCGTGGAATCGGCTGCTGGCAGTGGCGGTGGAGGCAGATTCAATAGGGTCTTTTAAGAGACTTTTGAATAAGTAAATGGAACTCAGTAAGATAGAGGGCTATAGGTAAGCCTAGTAGGTAGGAACATGTTCGGCACAACTTGTGGGCCGAAAGGCCTGTTTGTGCTGTAGTTTTTCTATGTTCCCTACTAAATTGCATCATCTCGCACTTTTCTGTTTTGAATTATATCTGCTGAGTGCCTATGTTCTTACTAGCTTCTCTATATTCTCCGGATGTGCATTTCTATCTTCATCAGTGCTAATTACACTTCCAAGTTTTGTGTCATCTACAAATTTTGAAATTGACTGGTATCCCCAGTTCAAGATATAAACGTAGATCAAAAAAAAACTGACCACTGGGAAATACCACTGTAAAACTAAGAGATCACATGGAACAAATGGAGGGAGGTATAATCTGCTGAGGGGGTCAAAGCTGAAATTTACACGCTACTTTTTTCTTTGCTGGCTCTTATACCTTTTCCTTGTTCAGCATAGCTGGCTTGGGTAGAAGGGGGTTGTTGGGTGAGGAAAGAAGTTGGTGTTTAGCTATGGTGGCTTATGGCTAATGCTATGGGTCAGGCCTAATGGATCAGTTGGTCTTTTCCTTTCTGTCAGTTTTATAAAAGTAGATATGCTTAATCAAAGCATTGAACCTCAGAGCAACAGAAACAATAATCACCAAGCATTAGCGCGGGTCAGGGGTGTGATGGCAGGAGGAGGCAATACGCAAACTTTTGAATTTCTCCCTTTGGGGGAAGAATAAGGGGAGAACATAATACCAAAATATTAAAACTTAAAATGGAGTACAGGAGCACAAATTTTAAAAGTAGGAAGAACTTTATCAAAGATACCGTGACTTTCTGCAAGCTGTGCCCAGCATACCCTCTAATTCTATGCTTTTAAAACTCTATTCTAACTCATGTTAAACTCTGTAATAATGCTTTAATCCAATTTCTTACAGATTTGGCACAGACTTCTGAATGGACTTACCTCATTAGGTTGATCTTTCTCTACCCTAGTTATGAATGTAATACTACATTCTGCACCCTTGCCTTTCCTCCTATGTACAGTATGCTTTGTATAGTGCGCAAGAAACAATACTTTTCACTACATATTAATACACAAAGCAGACCAAAAGTATGCTTCAACCACAAGTTAATGAAGCTATGAAAAGCATTTTTGGACTTTGGTAAGAGGATAAAGCTAAATTTAGATAAAACTTTGATTAGGTTGTATCTAGAAATTATGTCCACTTCTGGGTCTCCTATTGAAGGTAGAAAGTCAGGCCCATAGAAAAGGTGCAGAAGAGATTCGCTCAGTTAGTACAAGGAATAAAAACTTCAATTATGAAAGCAAGTAATTGCTTTTTTGATTAGAATAAAGGTTAAGAGGAGATCTGGGTAGAGATATTCAAAAATTATGTACTTTGAGTAAATACAAATTCACTGGTCACTAAGCTGGTAAATAGATGGCATAAACATGAAATAAAAGGAAATATTACATTTTTTGTAAATGCAGAAGATTTGTGGAACACTATCTCACCAATTGCAATAGCTTTTAAAAACAAAATGGATAGTAAAAAAGGGTATGTGGAGAGGACAGCTCCTACAGAGAGATGACACACATATAACAAGTTAAACAATTTCTCTTTGTTCTGTAAATTTCTATAGTTCAGATTTGACATTCCAGTTTATTAGTTTGAGAAACGTTCCAAATTTAAATTGGAAACTGCATTCACTCACTAACCTGTATCAGTTCAGCGAGGGTCATTTTTTTTTTATACAGGAGCACTGCCTGGAAACCATGCTAGGTGCTTTATTTGTGTCTATGACACTTAGCTCTCTAGCCCTCCAGCATCTCTAAATTGTCAGGCTGCTTGTGTGAATCTTAGAACTAGATGTACAAACATTTTCTTCCAACTACTGGGAAGACTGAGCTTATTGTCTTTGGCTCCTATCACTTATTCTGTTCTAGTCATTGACTCTATTCCTTTCTCTTGCAATGATCCAAGGCTGAACCAGATACTCACCGTATTTGCTCTGAGATGAGCTTTCAACCACATATGCACACTCTCACTAAGACTATCTATTTCTATCTCCATAATTATCTGATTCTGCTCCTGTCACTATGTCTTGGGATGTTTTACTGTGTTAAAGATACAAAATAAAGTAATATCTTAGCATACCATCTGTGCTCAATGATGATGAAATTTGTTTTGTATAAGACAATGCTCGAGTAGTTTTAATTATTTTGTAGACACGCACATCTTAAAGGATTATATTGTGAACATCAGGACCAAATGTTTGAATAATGCTGGAGATGACAATAATACATCAATTAACAAAAATACAGCTTTAAAGAAACTACCTGATTTCTCGGTCATGTATTGAAGGTGAGTAGTTCACTTCCAAGGTTACCCCATAACTCTGTAATGACTGCTTTATTTCTTCAAGGCTACTGCTCTGCTGTGAATTACCACCACTCTACAGTACATGAAATAGAAGATAAATGCATACTATCTATATATATATTGTGTATGACAGCAGTAATGTGATATTAGCATAAACACTCCTGCATACAAGTTCACAATAAAGCAGGCTTATTTATAGGATCATTAATTATATCAAACTAATAATTTTTGATATTTTCTGAAGCTGTTTTCTCATTTGCCCCCAATTATGTCCTTCTGTAGCATTTATTGACCACAACTAAATAGGTGAATACTTCGTTATAGGCTTCCTATTAATGTTTCTATCAAAAATGTCCAGATAATAAATAAGAATTGCTAGGATACCCCTGCTTTCATATTGGATATCCAAATTAAATGCAAGTGCAGGGACTGATTCGACCATACTTCTGGATTTCTTAGTGGCCTATTAGAGGAAAGGAAGTAGACAAGGATGATTACACCATCCTGGCCGCATAGTGCATATTAAATACAGCTATCTTCAGGTCAGCAGCAGAGCAGGAGCATCCATTGCTGACTGCAATTTAAACTGCCTATGTCCTTTTTATATTAGAACCACAGGTGCCATTGACCAGAAACTGAATTGGACTCGCCATATTATTACTGTGGTTACAAGAGTGAGTCACAGGCTAGGAATCTTGCAACTAGTAACTCATTTCCTGATTGTCCAAAGCCTGTCCACCATCTACAAGGCACAAGTCATGACTATGATGGATTACTTTCCACTTGCTTGGATGAGTATAGCACCAGTTGCACTCATGAAGCTTGACAACCCCCACTTGACTGTCACCTCATCCATAAACATTCATTTCTCCACCACTAAGAGTGGCAGCAGTGTATACCATGAGGTATACACTTGCAGCAACTCACCAAGAATCCTCAGACAACACCATTATCATCTGAAAGAACAAGGGCAGCAGATGCATGCAAACACCATCACCTGCAAGTTTCCATCCAAGCCACACATCGTACTGACTTGGAACTATAGATAAAAGCAAAATACTGTGGATGCTGGAATCTGAAACAGAAAATGCTGGAAAATCTCAGCAGGTCTGAAGGCATCTGTGGAGACAGTATAGAGCCAAAATCGAGTCTGGATGAAGGGTCATCCAGAATCAAAACATTGGCTCTATTCTTTCTCCACAGATGCTGTCAGACCTGCTGAACTTTTCCAGCATTTTATGGTTTTGTCTGTGACTTGGAACTGTTTCTTTAGTGTCATTGAGTCAAAACTCTTGGAATTCCCTCTTTACCAGTAGCATGGGTCTACCTGGGACTGCAGTGGTTCAAGATGTCAGTCCATCACCACCTTAAATGCAATTAGGGATGAGAAATAAATGCTGGCTTAGCCTATGATGTCCAGATCCCATGAATAAATATATAAAATCTTCTGATCCCACATTGGTCCCAACTCTGACAGTTATTTATCAATGAGCAGAGTCAGGAGACGTAATGGTGAAGTGTAACTATGGCAGAGCTGCTCCCTATTTTTTGTTATGAACTGAAAACGTACCTCTTATGATCTGTCTTCAATTCCTTGAATTAGAGATTTTAAATGGATGCATCACCCGCAGAACTGCACAGCATCCCCCCTAACAATTCTCATGCCCTCACTTCAACAATGCTTATTATCCTCCTTCTCCTACCCATCCCAACAATACCAAATATATAGTTTGCTAAATTTGCTGATACAAAAAGATAGGTAGGAAATAAAGTTGTGAAGAGGACATAAGGTCGCTGCAAAGGGATAGATAGGTTAAGAAAGCGATTTAAAATATGATGGAAAAGCAAAGTGTGAACTTGTCCACTTTGGCAAGAAGAATGGTAAACATGTTAATTAAATAGAAAGAGATTGTGGAACTCTGTGGTATACAGTGATGTGTGTCATGGTGCATGCATCACAAAGATTCAATATGCAGGTACAGCAAATTATCAGGAAGGCAAATGGATTTTTGTCATTTATTGCAAGAAGAATGGAATATAGAAGTAGGGAAGTTCTGCTAGAGTTGTACAAGGTGTTAGTGAGACCATATAGGGAGTAATATATACAGTTTTGGTCTCCTAATTTAAAAAAGGATATAACTGCATTTGCAGCAATTCAGAGAAAGTTCACTTGATTTAATCCTGAGATGAAGTTGTCTTATGAGGAATGATTGGACATGTTAGGCCTCTATCCTTTGGAGTTAGAATGAGAAGTATTAAGATTCTGGGGAGACTTGACAAGGTGGATGCTGAATGGATGGTTCTCTTTATGACAGCGACTAGAACCAGGCTATATACTTTAAAAATAAGGATCTCCCCTTTTAGACAGACGTTAGGAGAAACGTTTTCTCTGAGGGTTGTGAGAATTCTCTTCCACAGATAGCAGTGGAGGCAGAGACATTGTATATTTATAAGCCTGAATTAGATAGATTCTTGACTGACAAGGGAGTGAAAGGGCACAAGGAATAGACAATTAGAGACCATATGACCTTATCAAAAGCCAGAACAAGATGAGGGGATAAAAGTTATACTCCTGCTCCTAAATTAGACCCTCCCTCACCACCCAACAATACTCACTCCAGATTCACTCTCTTGGCTCCCTTCTCCTCAAACTATACTCAATTCCCTCTCTCCCTGACAATGCTGATTCTTTCAACTTCAGCCAAATAGGAGTCACTGATTCTGTGCAGCGAGTCATGCAAAAGGGGTACAGAGTTTGCATTGAGGAGGGAAAATGGGAAGAGTACTGTCATTGGGAATGAACATTATCAGCAAGGAGGTTGCCCTGGTGAGGGAGCACTTTGACACTCATTGATTTATTTGGAGCTACATTCCTTTACATCTGTGAGGAAAAGCTGAGTAAATCAGTTTTTTTTAAAAAAAAGTTAAGCAAACAGCTCAAGTCTATTTTATTATGGCCATCTAATTTTGCTGTTGTAGGTAATCATGCAGCATAAAACCCCAACTGGAAGATTAAACTTCACGAGCAATTGCCATGCATATACATGGGACTTCCTCAGGTCTCAGTGTACATCAGAACAGTCATTTGCTGCTTCCCATTTTGGAAGATTCAGACCAAAATTTGCTCATGGGCTGTCTACCAGATTAAGGAATAAAAATCCAATGATATTTCTTGACTGGTGAAATATGTTTCCTCCGCCCCTAGGATATTTTTCCTTGTTCACCACACTGATACAGCTAAGATTGTACACACCACTGTTCATAATGTAAAAATATCTCAAATGTTTAAATGAACATTTATTCTCTTTGCAAAGAATTTGAGGGAATACAAATACACAGTTTATTAATTATAAACCAGCATTGGCAACATACATGTCAGAGGCAATGTTTATGTTCCAACACATTACAGCATCCTCTGGTTGCAGCATCCCATAATGAATTTATTTCTGGCTTGCAATGAAGATGTTTTAACAGTTACACTATAATCCACAGCAAGTTACTTACATTATCAAGTGAAGTCAGTAGATGGATAGTTTTCACTTTGCAAGATCCTTTTAGAAGCAACTCACAAAATCTCAAAAAGTTGTACAGCTATAAAACAAAATATCACTATCAGTATAAATTGAACATTGTAGTGTTAAGCTTGCCTTTCAATAAATTAAAAGCAGCATGCTTCAAAATTTTAGTTTACTTCTCAACAATTGTTTCAAAAAAGATTTGGAAATTATTCAGACTGCAGCTGATATTCCCCAATTTAGTAGTTCTCCTTTCATTTATCAGTGACTCACATTTCATTGAACCAGTCACATCCTGTGTCTGGTTAAAAAAAAACTGGATAAAACTGCCGCCTGAGAGACAAATTAGCACTTCCCTTAAATTACCAGCATCAAAATAATAGCATGTGGCAAATTGTTATCCACAAACTGACAGTAACAGTAATCTTGCCAACAAATTGAAGTTATGCTTTAAATATATGTTGAAGCACTCCATTTCAAAAGGAGTATGACACTTCTCACCTGATGAACATGTCTGATGTATGGGTCTTCCACCCATACTTCAGTAACAAATGGGTCCAAATATGGTTTGAATAGCTTTTCATAACTAAACCCAGTCGCATCTTCTGGAATTTTAATCTGTTCATGATATTTCCCTTCTGAAATACAGATAATTAATGAAAGGTTGTACACAAAAAGCATAGTTTTTAAATAATTAGACAGACACCAAGGGCAGAACTTTCTGGCTGCGCTGGCCCAAAGGCTGTAAATTCCTGCTCAAGGCCAACGGACCTTTGCATGGTCCACTCCCACCTGCTACGGTTCCCATGGCAGGCAGGATGGGAAAATTCCCCCCAAGACTTTGCATAGTTTCAATGACGTATTCTGCACATATGCATTACAACCTAGTTGATTAGAATTTTAAAATTTTACTTCATAAAATTAATTTGAAGCTGATACCAAACATTCAGGATACAGTACATACATCTATTTAGCATCCATTTCATACACAAAATAAAAATATACCTTCCAAGTGTCATATTTGAAATCTCAGATTGCAACATTTTAAAGCAGTTCAATTTTTAATGCGAATATTTAATGTTTCTTAGATGTCCAAAGATGTGCAGGATAGGTGGACTGGCCATGTTAAATTCCCCCTTAGGTGTCCCAAGGTGTGTGGGTTAGATGGATTAGCCATGGTAAATGTGTGGGGTTACAGGAGTAGGGTGGGGGTACAAACCTGAGTAAAATACTCTGTTATAGAGTTGTTGCAGACTCTATGGGCCGAGTGGCCTCTTCAGCACCGTAGGGAATATGATTCTATTGAGAAAAATGTGGGATCTACTAAGCTATCTGTTTTTAGTACTAATAATTGGACTATGTTCCACAAAATTCATTGGTTTGTTATTGTGAAGAAATGCATCTTCTTTTCAAAGTGTTAAAAGGTAGTAAAGTTTCTAACATTCCTTCAAAATATTTATAAATTTATTTTACACACTAAATGCAGAGACCTGGACAAATAATCCATAGAACCTTGGTTCAAATTCCACTATAACAGTTTCAGAATTTGATTTCAGTTTAAAAAGAAATCTGGAAATTGAAGGGACAAGTCTCTCCACTTGCCCTGAATGCAGCTCCAACAACAAGAAGTTGACACCATCCAGGACATTTCATCCATCATCTTACACATTTAGTCCTTTCACCACTGGTGCAGAGTTGCAGCAGTGTATTAGCAGCAACAACATGTACTGCAGCAACTTGCCAAGCCTCTTAACAGAATCTTCCAAACCTGCAACCTCTACCAGAGAAGGTTAAGGGAAGCTGATGAATGAGAACACGACAACCTGCAAGTGGCTCTCCAAGCCACAAACCATCTCAACTTGAAACTGTATCACCTAATAGAAACATGGGTGTACCAACACCACATGGATTGCAGCGTTCAAGAAGATAGCTCACCATCACCTTCTGAAGTGCGATTAAGGACAGACAACAAATGTTGGCTTTGTCAGGGATACTCACATCCCATTAAATTTTTTTAAAGAATTGACTGGTTTATAAGTTCTGTGAAAAATTCATAGTCCCCTTTGAAACGGCGCAGTTAAATTTATCAAACAACTGCAAATGTTTTTTCCCTTTATTGTCCCATATTAAATTGTTCCTCGTTTCCTTTAGTAGAAAAAAAGGTAAAGCCAAATACACCCTTGAAAGTAAATGTCTAAAGAGGGCAATGAACAGAGGGATCTGAGTGTACATAAACAACAATCACCAAATACAGTGATTCAGGTTAATAAGTTTTTTTTAAATTGCACAGTAGTTCACATCTAGAGGGGTAGAACTGAAAAACAGTAGTTATGTTAAATTTGGATACAGTTGGATATCCCTGTGGATAGTTTTGGTCATCATGTTATAAAGGGAATATAGTGACACTGAAGAAAGTACAAGAAAGATTTACTAGTGTAATACCAGAACTGAGGTGTTATACCTATCTGGAAGGATTGAACAGACTACAGGTCATCTTCCCTAGAAAAGGGAAGACTGAGGGGTAACCTGATAGTGTTCTTCAAGATTCTGATAGGATTTATTCTGGTAGATGTGGAGAAGATGCAGACTGGACCAGACTTGGGGATATAATTATAAAATAGTCAGCTATAAATCCAAAGAGAATTCAAAATTATTTTCTTGGGTTAGAACGTGAGTCTCATTACCAAAGTTGAGGCAAACAGCATTAATTTAAGGAAACTAGAGAAGCACACAGGGAGACAAGAATAGGAGATGTTAATGAGTTGAGATAATGAATTGTGGAATGAGATTTGTGTGCAGTAGAAACACTGGCACAGACCAGTGAAGCTGATTGGTTGTTTCAGTGTTGTATATACTTCGTAATTTTTCAGCCAAACTGCTCTTGAACTGTGTCAACACCAATTGTATGCTATATGGGATAAACCAAAGCGGCATCATTCAATATCTTTTTTCTTCTTAAGGAAAGCAAATAACCTTTGCTCAACTACAACGGACACTCATGCGTCATTCACTGTCTTGAAATTATCCAGATAAATCATCCAGGCATTGTTCAATACTGCAAACATGAGCATTAATGTGCTACATCATCTACGTGTTCCATTCGTCCTGTGCCCTCCCCTCCAATCCCCCCAAATTCCTCTGAGCATATTAGTTCCATCGGGTCAGCAGCTGTCTAATATCACAGGTAACTGCTCTTTTTGTGTGAGCCAAGACAGTGATTGTTATAAGGTATTTGATCATGGAAGAACTTTTGAGCTGGGGCCAATCTTAATTCTCAACAGCAAAACGTGTTTTAACTACTGCTGGAAAGTTGGATTCTCATATCAGACACACACACACACACACACACACACACACACACACACACACACACACACACACACACACACACACACACACTGTCTCACACATAAACTTACCTGTACCTCACAATCTCATGCATCCACATACCTCTCTCTCAAACACACCCTCGCACTCACTTCTCTCACGCTCAAAAACAAACCCTCAACCCTCTCTTTCACCGCTCTCCCTGTCACTTTGCTGTCTGCACTCACCCTGATCTGGAAACTTGAGTTTTGAGCTGTTCACAGCTCATCCAGAGGTTGGATTCTGGAGAAGCCAGCCTCTAACCGACCAAGCAGCTTTGCAGCATTTTTCACATTTTATATATCAGCCCATTCCAAGGAACCCAGTTTGGGAAATCCTGGGAGGAGGGATTTCCCTCATCTTTTTAAAAAACTGTATTATACCATTATCTGATTTATCTTATGAAGTATTTGAAATCCTTATAATTGATGCAGACATAAAATGTGGTCTTTAAATGATTACATCTGACATGCAACAAAATATCCTAAATACAGGAGAGGTAAAATCTTTTACTGCATTTTCAATTTGGCTTCCTTCAGATTATTTAGTTTAGTTACCTTCTTTCTGCTTATCCAGGTATTTCTTTATTTGTTCAGCTCGATTCATATAGTTTTCAATCTTCTGTCGAAAGTGGACTTTTTTTGTGTCATCTTTTGTAGCTATCAAAACAAAGTCTTCATTTAATATGTCAATTGTTTTATATATGGTATAGAACATTTTGCACGCAGCTTTGTTTTTCCCTGCTCTTTTTTGAAGTCATTGCCTCATGCTAGAATATGGTGCATGGATATTATGGCACTCACCAAATGGCTATTTCACAATAACAGCCAGAAAGCTGCTTGACGTTGTGGAGGGGACATCATAACTGAGGCCACTATTGACCTTATTCATGGAATTTCCAACATGAAGTCACCATTATAATGGTCTTGCACTGGAATGATTGCTGTCATTTCCCTTCCAGATCCAAGGATGTTGCAGTGAACTGTCACACATCACAAATAAGGTTCAAACCCAAGATTTGAGTTTATTTGGCTCAGTATCATCTTGGATGGATTCACCCAATGAATAGTCAGAGCAGCAATGAAGAATCTTGGTACCCACATTATTTTGTATTGCAAGTTTAATATGCATGAACACGATCTTGTCACCAAAAATCACAGTATGAGTATTTAACAGCTTTTATACTGTAGAAATGTGATAAATAGAGCAAGAGGAGTTATGAGCAACATGGTGGAGGAAAATAATTCAACTATTAGAAACTTATAAAGTTCTAACAGAGTTTGAGGATAAGGGGTAAACCTTTTAGAACTGAGGTGTGAAGAAATTTCTTCACCCAGAGGATGCTGAATGTGTGGAACTCACTACCACAGAATGTAGTTGAGGCCAAAATGTTGTCTGATTTCAAGAAGAGATTAGATATAGCTCTTGGGGTTAAAGGGATACAGGAGGAAGGGGGCAGAAAATCAGGATATTCAATCTGATGATCAGCCATGATCAAAATGAATGGCGGAGCAGGTTTGAAGGGCTGAATGGTCTTCTCCTGCTTCTAGTTTCAATTGAGCCTCGAAGTACATAACATACTTGTTTTTTCTATTTTTCCTCAAGTAATTTGGTGAATTATTCTTTCAGATTAGACTTGTCTCCAATTAGTTTACACGTGTTCAGTATGTTTAACTAAGTGTGACTCCCCCTACTATAAAGGCTTTGAAGAAAAGGTATCCATCTGGGAAACTAGATTAGCGGATCTTGATGAATACTTTGGGATTCTCCCAAACAAATTCTCAGTCGCTGAGAAACTGCCCTAGTGGGATTCCCTTGGAAAATCAGGGGGTGAGGCCGGCAGTATTGCACTGAGTGGGCCACTGCGCACGTGCCGATTTGCCAGGCTGGCCTCCCCATCATTTGACCTATTGATCTCCCCACCACCCATTCGCTGGCCTCCCAGAACTCCTCAGGCAAGCCCCAAGCCTTCCCCACACCCTGCCAATGAGCACCAATCTCCCCTCCCTGGATAGCTAGTCCTGATTACCGTTCTCCAGCCCTCCGCTTGCGATCGTGATTGCAGAGTGACAGTGAGTACTCCCACCAACCAAGCGGGTACCACCCCTCCCCCATAGGCCCCTCTGGCCCCACTGCTTGGCACTGCCCAATGCCCACTGAACACTGCCAGGGGCACCCCTTCTTTCCACAATCTCCTGGGGATGGTCTCAATGGTCGCTGTTCCCTACAGCGGGGTCAGCTGCCCAATCCCCATTCGTGGGAAGCAGTTGTAAACTCCACAGGACTGAACCACTCCTGACGGGGAGGTGGAGATGCTAGCGGGCCCAGAGACTTCAGTCCTGGGTCTGCTAATGAAATGGATGTGAAGATTTCCATATGCTAATCAGCTCCGCATTGGAAAGCCAATGACACTGAAAATCTCTGGCAGGTGACTCTCAGAAGCAGTGGCGCCCAGCAGGAAGCCTGTGAAATGGCATCCATGATGTTACCGGCTGGGAGAACTGCCCCCCATGATATTTTACAAAAGCCAATAGTGGACGAGACTTATTCATAATTATGTAAAAACAAGCATAAAATGATCTCTGTTTACAATAAAGTATTAAACAAATCATGCTCTTGTCTTCTGAGATCAAAATTTTGGCTAAGTAACTTGCCAAGTTATTGACAATCATTGTCAGACATGGAGACTTTTTCATGTATTCATCCACAGATTCAGTGATGCATAATTCCTGCAACCATGCAAAATACACAAGGTCTGAGGAACCAATTGCCAGTGAATCATAAATGACAACATGCTTTCAACCCATACTTATATATTATTCTGCAGAAGTCATTGACTTCAGATGAAATATTCTTCCACAATATCATCAGCACTTTGTTACAATCCAGACTGTACATGATGGAACGCAATTCAACCACAGAGGCCATCAGAGGTGAATTCTCACTGACAACCATATGTACACTTTCCGGCAGGCCTCATTAATGAATGATCAAGAGTAGAATGTTTGGCTAATCTATTACCTCCCATAGTCCAGGGTAGCTGGGATAGCTGTACTACCATCATTTACATCAGTTTTATTTCTACTTTATGTCCTCTCTGATCAATCACATAATGATTTAATAATACAACATGTGCATTCATCCACTCGTGTGGGCTAACATATTATTTGTTTAAAGTATGGGGAAAGAACTGTTGTTAATTGAATGTTCTACGACTCCAACCTCAAAGTATGGTTGATAGATCTATTTTCTATGATAATTCGCAGAGGGAACATTAACGGCTTTGTTACCTTTCAACACTTGCAAAAGAAGATCAATTCCTTCTTGATAACAAACCAATGAACTCTGAAAACGTGACTCATTGTCTAACTCTATAGCCCTCTTCAGTACTGTCACAGCTGAATTCTCCTTTTCTGTCAGCGTATTCTGAGACATAGCAGCAGAATCTAGAAATAATAGCCAAAGAATTTTATATAGTGTATAAAATGTAGAAAAATGTTCCAATGCACTTTATAGGTGAAAAATTAAAACGAGCAAACATCAAATCCTGGCTAGACACTTGGAATGAAAGACAGAACATTTGATGACCAAAGTAGGTCTAAAAACAGGAACCTGATCTAAAGCCAGAAACAAACTAGAGATGTGAAGACGTTTGAGGAGGTATTACAAAAAAGTCATGGCTAAGATAGCCAAAAGCTATGCCACCAGTGGTAGCTTTCTCGAAGGTCAATCCACGGAAAGCAAATGGCCTGGATGGGGTACCCAAATGAACACTCAGATCCTGTGCGGATCAGCTAGCGGGGGTATTCGCAGAAATCTTCAACCTCCTCTTTACAACGTAGAACATAAGAAATAGGAGCAGGAGTAGGCCTTCTAGCCCCTCGAGCCTGCCCCGCCATTCAATAAGATCATGGCTGATCTGAAGTGGCTCAGTTCCACTTTCCTGCTTTCTCCCCATAACCCTTAATCCCCTTGCCTACCAAAAACCTATCTACCCACGTCTTAAATATATTTAGCAAGGTAGCCTCCACCACTTCAACGGGCAGAGAATTCCAGAGATACACCACCCTTTGAGTGAAGAAGTTCCTCCCCAACTCTGTTCTAAACTGCCCCCCTCTTATCTTGAGGCTGTGCCCTCTAGTCCTGCTGTCCTTTGAGCGGGAAGAACCTCTCAACCTCTACCCTATCCATCCCCTTCACCATCTTATATGTCTCAATAAGATCGCACCTCATCCTTCTAAACTCCAACGAGTACAAGCCCAGTCTATTCAGCCTCTCTTCATAGTTCAACCCCCTCAACTCCGGTATCAGCCTAGTGAACCTCCTCTGCACTCCTTCCAAGGCCAAAATATCCTTGCGCAAGTGCGGCGACCAAAACTGCACACAGTACTCCAGCTGCGGCCTCACCAGTGCCCTGTACAGTTGCAGCAGGACCTCCCTACTTTTATATTCAATCCCCCTCGCTATGAAGGCCAGCATCCCATTTCCCTTCCTGATCACCTGCTGACCTGTAGGCTGGGTTTTTGCGACTCATGCACAAGGACCCCCAGGTCCCTCTGCACTGTAGCATGCTGCAGCTTTTCACCCTTTAAACAGTAGTCCCTCCTACTATTATTCCTGCCAAAGTGGATAACCTCACACTTGCCAACACTGTATTCCATCTGCCAGGTTCTCGCCCACTTGCTTAGCCTATCTAGATCCCTCTGCAGACTTGCTACATCCTCCGCACAATTTGCTTTTCCACTTATCCTTGTCATCAGCAAATTTCCACACCCTACACTCAGCTCCCTCCTCCAGATCATCTATATAAATGGTAAATAGCTAAGGCCCCAGCACCGATCCCTGGGGCACTCCACTAGTCACCAACCACCAATCCGAATAGCACCCATTGACACCTACTCTCTGCCTCCTATTGGACAGCCAATCCTCTATCCACGCTAACACCTTACCCCCAACTCCATGCCCCCTAACCTTCTGTAACAACCTTTTGTGCGGCACCTTATCAAACGCCTTCTGAAAATCGAGAAACACCACATCCACTGGTTCCCCTCTGTCCACCACACTAGACACACCCTCATTGAATTCCAATAAATTCGTCAGACACAACTTCCCCTTAACGAATCCATGCTGCGTTTGCTCTATCAAACAATTCTTCTCAAGGTGCCTCACTATTTCTTCTTTAATGACAGATTCAAGCATTTTTCCTACAACAGACGTTAAACTAACCGGCCTATAATTCCCTGCCTTTTGCCTGCTATCCTTTTTAAACAGCGGCGTAACATTAGCCGTTTTCCAATCTTCCGGCACTTCCCCGGAAGTCAGTGAGGTTTGGAAAATCACTAAGGCATCCACTATCACCTCTGCCATTTCCTTCAGAACCCTGGGATGCATTCCATCCGGTCCTGGGGACTTATCCATCATCAGTCCCGCTAGTCTGTCGAGCACTACCTCTCTAGTGACGGTGATCGCATTCAGGCCCTCAACTCCTACCATCCTTCTATCTTTAATACCCGGCAAACTATTCGCGTCCTCCTCCGTGAAGACCGAAGCAAAAAACTTATTTAAGGCCTCAGCCATTTCCTCATCCCCCACCACTAAATCCCCCCTCTCATCCTCTAAGGGTCCAACATTCACCCTAGCCAGCCTCCTCCTCTTTATATATTTATAAAAACTCTTACTATCTTTTTTATATTTAGTGCTAGTTTAGCTTCATAGTCTATCCTTCCTTTATCAACTTCTTCATCATTCTTTGTTGATTTTTAAACCTCTCCCAATCCTCTACTCGCCCACTACTTTTAGCCACTCTAAACGCATCAGCTTTTAATTTAATACTCTCCTTTATTTCCTTCGTTAACCACGGCTGATTATCCCTTCTCCTATGATCCTTCTTTACCATCGGAATAAATTTCTGTTGAGCACCAAGAAAGATCTCATTGAAGATCCTCCACTGTTCCTCAGCAGTCCTACAGACCAATCTGTGCCCCCAGTCTACATTTGCCAATTCCTCTCTCATCCTATCGTACTCCCCTCCGTTCAAGCAGAGGACACAGGTCCGGGATCCCACTTTCTCCTCCTCCATCTACATCAAAAACTCAACCATACAATGATCACTCTTCCCAAGAGAATCCCTCACAATAAGGTCCCTAATTCTACCTGCCTCATTACATAACACCAGATCTAAGATAGCTCGCTCCCTCGTCGGCTCCAGCACACACTGTTCAAGGAAACTATCCCGGCAGCATTCCAAGAACTCTTCCTCAAGCCCACTGCATCCAATGTGGGTCGACCAATCAATATGTAGATTGAAATCTCCCATAATTATCGCCGTTCCATTTCTGCACGCATCATTTATTTGTGTGTTTATAGCCCGCCCCACCTCCAGATCATTATTTGGGGGCCTATAGACCACATCCACCAGCGTCTTCCTCCCCTTGCTGTTCCTTATCTCCACCCACAACGATTCCACGTTCTGCTCTTTGGCGCCTATATCTTCCCTTACCACCACCCTGATACTAGCCTTAATCAGCAGAGCTACCCCTCCCCCCCTTTCCTCCCGTCTATCCTTCCTAAACACTTGATACCCCTGGACATTAAGAACATAAGAACATAAGAAATAGGAGCAGGAGTAGGCCATCCAGCCCTTCGAGCCTGCCCCGCCATTCAATAAGATCATGGCTGATCTGTCGTGGCTCAGTTCCACTTTCCCGCCCTCTCCCCATAACCCTTAATCCCCTCTCCTATCAAAAACCCATCAACCCGCGTCTTAAAAATATTTAGCAAGGCAGCCTCCACCACTTCAACGGGCAGAGAATTCCAGAGATTCACCACCCTTTGAGTGAAGAAGTTCCTCCTCAACTCCGTTCTAAACCGCCCCCCCTTTTATCTTGAGGCTGTGCCCCCTAGCCCTATTGTCTTTTTTGAGTGGGAAGAGTCTTTCCAGCTCTATCCTATCCATCCCATTCATCATCTTATACGTCTCAATGAGATCTCCTCTCATTCTTCTAAACTCTAACGAGTACAAGCCCAGTTTATTCAGCCTCTCCTCATAGCTCAACCCCCTCAACTCTGGTATCAGCCCAGTAAACCTCCTCTGCACTCCCTCCAAGGCCAAAATATCTTTGCGCAGGGGCGGCGCCCAAAACTGCACACAGTACTCCAGCTGCGGCCTCACCAATGCCCTATACAGCTGCAGCAACACCTCCCTACTTTTATATTCAATCCCCCTCGCTATGAAGGCCAGCATCCCATTCGCCTTCCTGACCACCTGCTGCACCTGCAAGCTGGGTTTTTGCGACTCATGCACAAGGACCCCGAGGTCCCTCTGTACCGTCGCCTGCTGCAGTTTTTTGCCCCGTAAGTAATAGTCCTTCCTACCATTCTTCCTACCAAAGTGGACCACCTCACACTTGCCAACATTAAATTCCATTTGCCATTTCCTGGCCCATTCGTCCAGCCTATCTAGATCCTTCTGCAGACTCTCCACATCCTCCGCACAATTTGCCGTTCTCCCAATCTTGGTGTCATCAGCAAATTTCGACACTCTACACTCGGTTCCCTCCTGCAGATCATCTATATAAATGGTAAAAAGCTGAGGCCCCAGCACCGACCCCTGGGGCACTCCACTAGTCACCATCCGCCAATCCGAATAGCACCCGTTGACCCCCACTCTCTGCCTCCTATTTGACAACCAATCCTCTATCCACGCTAACACCCTACCCCCAACTCCATGTCCCTCGACCTTCTGCAATAACCTCTTGTGAGGCACTTTGTCAAACGCCTTTTGAAAATCTAGAAAGACCACATCCACCGGTTCTCCTCTATCCACCGCCCTAGACACATCCTCATAGAACTCCAGTAAATTTGTCAGACACGACTTCCCTTTAATGAAACCGTGCTGCGTCTGCTCTATCAAGCAATTCCCTTCAAGATGCCTCGCAATTTCCTCCTTAATGACAGATTCTAACATTTTACCTACCACAGACGTTAAACTAACCGGCCTATAATTCCCCGCCTTTTGCCTGGCACCCTTCTTAAACAACGGTGTAACATTAGCCGTTTTCCAATCATCCGGCACTTCCCTGGAATCCAGCGACGTTTGGAAAATAACCACCAAGGCATCCACTATCACCTCCGCCATTTCTTTCAGAACCCTCGGATGCATTCCATCCGGTCCTGGGGACTTGTCCACAATCAGCCCCTCCAGTCTGTCGAGCACCGCCTTTCTAGTAACAGTAATGTCATTGAGACCCTCCAGTCCTACCACCTTTCCATTGTTAACACCCGGCAAATTATTCACGTCCTCCTCCGTGAAGACAGAAACAAAAAAGTTATTCAATACCTTAGCCATATCCCCATCCCCTACCACTAGGTCCCCTTTCTCATCCTCTAAAGGACCAACATTCACCCTAGCCAGCCTCTTCCTTTTTATATATTTATAAAAACTCTTGCTATCCTTTTTTATATTAAGCGCTAGCCCAGCTTCATAGTTTCTCCTACCCTTCCTTATCAACTTCTTTGTCAATCTTTGTTGACATTTCAACCTCTCCCAATCCTCTTCTCGCCCACTACTCTTAGCTACTCTAAATTCCTCCGCTTTTAGTTTAACACTTTCCTTCACCTCCTTCATTATCCACGGCTTATTACCTCTCCTCCTACTATCCTTTTTGACCATCGGAATAAATTTCCGTTGAGCACCAAGAAAGATCTCCTTAAAGATCCTCCACTGCTCCTCAACAGACCCTCCTTCCAACGTCATTCAGCTCCCAGTCCCTGTCACCCTGCAACCACGTTTCCGTAATGGCCACCAGATCATATCCATTAGTGCTGATCTGCGCCACCAGCTCATTCACTTTGTTCCGAATGCTTCGTACATTCAGATAAAGTGTTTTTATCCCAGCCTTTATCTGTACCCTATTTGAAGGAACGCTACCAACGTTTCTCATGCCCCCTACTTCCTTTATTAGTGGGACATCCTTGACCTCTTCCTGTACCTGTACCCTCTCTTTTACTTTAGACACTGTAATCTCACCTACCCTTGCACCCTCGCCCCTCCCCCCCAACAATCTGAGGTCCCCATCTGCTGCTTCAAGAAGACAACCATCATCCTGATACCTAAGAAAAACCAAGCAGCATGCCTTAATGACTATTATAACTATGCCAATGGCTCTGATTATGAAGTGCTTCAAAAGGCTAGTCACGACACAAATCAATTCCAGCCACCCAGACTACCTGGATCCATTACAGTTTGCCTATGTCCGCAACAGTAGACCCCATCTCTCTGACCCTGCACTCAACCCTGGAACACCTAGATAACAAGGCCACCTATGTCAGACTCCTATTTATTGACTACAGCTCAGTCTTCAATACCATTATTTCCACAAAACTAATCTCCAAACTCCGTGGCCTGGGCCTTGGCACCTTCCTCTGCGACTGGATCCTGAACTTCCTAATTCACAGACCACAATCAGTAAGGGTAGGCAAACAACACCTCCTCCATGATCATCCTCAACACTGATATCCCACTGTGTTCTCAGCCCCCTACTATACTCCTTATACACCTGTGACTGTGTGGCCAAATTCTCCTCCAATTCAATTTTCAACACCACTGTAGGGGGTTGGATCTCAAACATTGACGAGATACAGTATAGGAATGAGATAGAGAGTCAGGTGAACTGGTATGGCAACAATAATCTCTCTCTCAATGTCAATAAGAGATTGTCATCGACTTCAGAAAGCATGAGGAGAACATATCCCTGTCTACACCAAAGGGGATGAAGTAGAAAAGGTTGAGAACTTCAAGTTTTTAGGTGTCCAGATAACTGACAACCTGTCCTGCCACCCCCACCCCCACGCCGACACTATAGTTAAGAAAGCCCACCAACGTCTCTACTTTCTCAGAAGACAAAGGAAATTTGGCATGTCAGCTACGACTCTCACCAACTTTTACAGATGCACCACAGAAAGCATTCTTTCTGGTTGTACCACAGCTTGGTATGGGTCCTGCTTTGCCAAAGGCCATAAGGAACTACAAAAGGTTGTGAATGTAGCCCAATCTATAATGCAAACCAGCCTTCCATCGACTCTGTCTACACTTCCTGCTGCCTCGGCAAAGCAGCCGACATAACTAAGGACTCCACGCACCCCGGACATTCTCTCTCCCACCTTCTTCCATCGAGGAAAAAAATGCAAAAGTCTGAAGTCACGAACCAACCAACTCAAAAACAGCTTCTTGCGTGCTGCTATCAGACTTTTGAATGGACTTATCTTGCATTAAGTTGATCTTTCTCTACACCTTAGCTATGACTGTATGTATTCTGCACTCTCCTTTTCTTCTCTATGAACGATATGCTTTGTCTCTAGCACATAAAAGACAATACATACCACTGTATGTTAATACATGTGACAATAATAAATCAAATCAAAAACTGAGTGTATTCTATCGGCCACCATCTAGTGGAAAAGATAAGGAGCAAATTTTCAGGGGAATTACAGAGAGGTGCAAGAACTATACAGGAATGATAATGGGGGACTTTAATCAACCTCAAATAACCTGGCATAGCAGTGGTGAAAGAGCAGAGCAAAAAGAGGGAAAAGTTTTTGAATACCCTTTGTTTTAATTCATTTATGGGATGCAGAGTCATAGACAGGAAAAGCCACATTTGTTGTCCATCCCTAACTGTCCTTGAGAACATAAGAAATAGGAGCAGGAGTAGGCCATCTAGCCCTTCGAGCCTGCCCCGCCAGAGAATTCCAGAGATTCACCACCCTTTGAGTGAAGAAGTTCCTCCTCAACTCCATTCTAAACCGCCCCCCCGATAGTATAGGAATGGTGATATAGTTGAAGTCATGGCTTGACAGGGAACATTTGAAGTGTCTGCATGAGAATTTGCATGATCAGCCTGTTCCAGGCTCAAACAGAAAGGAGGCATTGGTGGATCTGTTTCTGAAGAATGATGTAGTCTGAGTGGATAAAACATTTAGGGAATTATGAGCATAGTAATGCAAAGATTAGGTTAGCTTTCAAAAAGGACAGATCCCATGGGCTCAGAACTGATCTTTCCCAGATAAATTTGAACCAAAGTATGGCAGGCAAAATTGCAGTAGGACAATGAACTGTGCGTAAAGAGATGTTCTGGATATTGTTGAAGGTCTTCCATAATGAACGAGGTTGATAAATATGAGAATCAGGTTAAACATTTAAAATTCAAAAGGGAAGTGAAAAAGGAAATAAATCAAATCAAAGCAGAGAGGACCAGACCTGCAATTAACGTAAGTCATAGGGGTAAATGTGCACAAATGACTAAAGGTGACAATTAAAAAAGTATATAGGATCCTGGTTTTATAAAAATTGGCACAGGGACAAAAGCAAGGAAGTTATGGTTACACTTCATCATACACTGATTTGACCTCAACGGTGTATTGTGTACATTTCTCAACAATGTCCTTCAGGAATGATATGAAGGCCTTAGAAAGGGTAAAGAAAATATTTGCAAGGATAGTTCTGGGACTGGAGGGGTTGGTGGTGTTCTTTGGGAAGAGAAGGTAGAAAGGAGATTTGATAGAGGTGTACTAAATCATGAGGGATCTATGCAGGATTGGGATTAACTGTTCCTATTGGCAAGAACCAGAGAGCATGGATATAAAGGTGTAAGGCCAAAGAACCAATGGTGACACAAGGAAATCTTGGTTACTCAGCAAGTGGTTCGGATCTGGAAAGCACTGCCTGTGAGTCTTGTGGAAGCAGAGTAGTTGTGGCTTTCAAAAGGGAATCTGCTAAGCAGCTGAAGTTTTTAATGTAGGGCTACTGGGAAAAGTCAATAGAGTAGGATAAGCTGAGTTGCAATTGCAGAGAGCTGGCATGGGCACAAATGGGTTGTTTCTGTGCATAGATTATTCTGATTCTTTGACCAACCTTTTTGTCATCTGCTCTAATATCCCACATGGCTGTTAAATTTAGCTTTCTCATACATCTGTGTTGTTTTCTGACATCAAAGGTATGCAACTGTAAGTTTAGTTTTGTGATTTCCCTCCAGCTAATCAATTTATTCACTTATTCTGTATAATTTCTCTCCAGTTATTGTCTAAAGTTTTTATCTCTCATTCCACTTATTGTCAATAAGGTTTATATCACTTATCCAAAGTTATTTTAATGTGCCTCTACATGCCCACCTGTGCTGTTTATTATTCTATCTCAGTACTTACTGCAGACCCTGAACCCTGTATCTCTCTTTCCGGTACCAGCCCAGGGTTATTCCCGTCCACTTGAAGCAGCACCTTCCAGAACTCGGACCACACCCATATGCCTCTCCGTTGTATTGGTCGGATCATAACAGATTTACATTTCAATCATCTGCAAAGACTTGGGGATTAAAAAAAACATTTTCCAACATGAATAAAAACAGAATCTCCGGCTGCCCGCAGCAAGTGTTTACACGTGCAAATAGAAAAAAAATACGCACGTGACGAGCTGCCCGGGGACGGGGCCGGCGCTCTGGGCGGAGTCAGCGTTCGGTGCAAACATCAACAGAAAATGCTGGAAAATCTCAACAGGTCTGACTCGAGTCTAGATGACTCATCCATAGAGCGTTCAGGAATAGGCCAGCGCCCTGGGACGTGTGGAGTTTTCGGGAAAGGGCCGGGCGCCAGCGTTCGGCGCTTGGGGCGGGACCGGCGGTCGGCGGTGGGGCGGCCCCTGAGGGGTGGGTTAGGGTTTGATTGACGTGTGGTAGGTTGCTTTGGATTTAATGATTGGGAGCCGAGTGTGACCTTCTGGCGAGGTGTGAGTTTGTGTTTTGCGCTGAGCAGCTGCTTGCTACTGGTAGTTGTTCCAGAAGTGATGAGCGCCCTGTGCAGAAGCATGAATCGACTAACGGTAGGTTGGCCTCATGTTGTAACTGCGCTTGCTGCTGTCTGTCCTCCAATTCGAGGCCTACTTCTTGCAGTTTGACCCGCGATATCTCCTTGGTGCTATTGTAGCTTTCAGTATCATTTTATTGGCGATGAGGGCGGAACGAGTGTGTGTTTATTTAATAACTAAGCCTTCGGCCGCATGTGCTTGTTATAGTTCCGGAAGCTTCTAAGTTACCTGTACTACAGCGGCTAATACTTTTACTCCCACGGGCTCAGAGGTGAGGAAACATCGGAAAGAACAGTTGCTTGCTCTTCGTTGACCCCTGGTGGAAAATGAATCTTGAGAATGTGATATTTCTCAGATTGCTCAGTTTGTAAATAGTCACTCTAGGCTCACACTTAGTTGTGATATTAGAGCATCAGAAGTAATTGCATCTCAGTTATAGAATTATTTAAACACCTTCAAATTGTTGAACTGCAGATCGTTTTGAGCATAAGGCCCTCTGTACTTAAATGACAAAAAAATCTACATTTCTGACGATCAACAGCAAGAAAAGTCAGATACCATCAAACAAAAGATACTACAGGCCAAATTAAAATAGATGAAGAATCAATAGTGAGAAAACAAGGCCTTAGAATTTGAATAAGGTGCTTATAATATGCATAACATGAAAGTCTCAGATCTGTCTATGGTTCCAAAGCCAATGGAACAATACCCTTCCCCTCAGCAGTCAGCTCCTGATGAATAGGTGTGAGATACTCTCTCATTCGAGGTTATTCTGGACGAGCTCATCTTCAATCAGAATGTTGTGGAAGTGATTCAGTGGATTCTCGAAGTTACCACGATTATAAAGCAACTGTTGGTAAGATCTGAGAGCTAGTAGCATCCCACCAGAGGTATTACTGGCAAGGGGGTTTAATAGTCCAGTGATATTACCACTACACTACCATCTGCCCCAATTGGAGATACCTTCATGATTAAGCAATACCAACACTTGAAGAAAACAGAGTTGGGTCCATGCAGGAGAAGCCAGCATGCCACAAAGACAATACCTTCATCGACCCCTCCAATAAATGTGTAATATTTGCAGTTTGATCTGCAAGTCAAGATTTGGCTTAAAATCACATAGATGACACCAGCTTAGATGGTGAACACTTGGTCAACTTGCAGGACACATTCATCCAAATTTTGGGAGAATTCATCACTTGCTTGAAAACCTGTTACAACACTGATCATTTGCAGGTTATTTGCCTGAAATATTAACTTTGTTTCTCTATCCAAATGCTGCCAGACCTGTTGAGTATTTCCAACATTTTCTATTTTCACTTTTGATTTCCAGCATCTGCTGTATTTTGTTCTAGGGCATGGACATAAATATCCTTTCATCATTATAAATTTAATATTAATATTTCCAGCCTAGCACTGTTACTGCCATCACAGAACAATGAGGCTCAGCAATAAATGAGGCCTTACCAGCACCACCCACATGGTACGAATAAACAACAAAAAAGCTGAAACCATGTCATACACAATTGGCGTGAAAATATTTTTAAGTCCCCTTTTATATTACTGAACCATGTTTGAACATACAAATTAGGAGCAGCAGTAGGCCACTTGGCATCAGTTGCTGATCTAATTGCAATCTCAACTCCACATTCCTACCTACTCTGGTGACCTTTAATCCCCTTGTTTATCAAGAGTCCATCTAGGTCTGCCTTTAAAATGTTCAGGGACTCTGCTTCCACTGCCTTTTGAGGAACGAAGTTCCAAAGATTTACCACATTCTTAGGACAGGAATGAGGAGAATTTCTTTTTCTCAATGAGCAACCCCTTATTTTTTAAAAGTAACTTCTAGTCTAGATTCTGCTACAACAGGAAACATCCTTTACATGTTAACCCTGTCAAGACCCCTCAGAATCTCAGTATAGTGTATACATGTTGACTGCCGTTATCAGGATAAGTGGCACAGTGGTTAGCCTTCCTGCCTGTCAGTGCCAGGGACCCGGGTTCAGTTCCTGACTTGGGTCACCATTTATGTGGAGTTTGCACGTTCTCCCTGTGTTTGTGTGGGTTTCCTCTGGGTTGTCCTGTTTCCTCCCATAGTCTGAAAGACGTGCTGGTAGGTGCATTGGCCATGCTAAATTCTCCCTCAGTGTGTCCGAACAGCGCTGGAGCGTGGCGACGATGGGAGTTTCACAGTAACTTCATTGCAGTGTGAATGTAAGCTCACTTATGACACTAATAAATAAACAAAAAGGCCATAGCACAAATGTAAATGTTGTAAGTTAGACTACTGGATTCAATAGCCACTAACTGGAACTAATATTAAAACATTTCAATTAAAATAAATTATCACACTGTGCTACCATTTCATAATTTCATTGTGGCTGCATATGAATAATGTTATTAATATTTATTAGTTTGAATAATAGTTGCTTTTATGATTTCTTCTAGCGCTATCATCAATAAACAAACACTCCATTTTTTCCTATGAAATATTTTATTGAATAGGAACCTAATGTTGAATTCAGTTTTTTACCTCCTGTAACGTAAATGAATTATTTGCCAGACTTTTAATTCTTATTCTGCAGAATTTAGTGGAACGGTGTTTGATTCCATTATCATGGCCTGGGTTCATACGATCGAAATTTACTAAGGCTCGTATTCCAGAAAAGGTGAGCACGTTGTCTGTAATCAGATTTGTTCATGATCTGTAAAATACTGAAGTACTGCTTAATGTACTAATGAAATCATCATTACAGCCATTACTGAATGAATGTTCTCTTATGTAACAAAGCTATTTTGTAAACTCTTCTATGTTTTTCTTGTACAAGTCAACTGTCTGCATCACCTGGTGTCATCAGCAAATTTCATGGAAGTGCATGGGTGGTGAAGAGGGATGGAATAGAAGGCTATGTGAAAACAATGACCATATTTCAAAAGTACTTCATTACCTGTAAAGCAGCTGGGCCCATCTGTGGCAACGAAAAGCACCATATGAATGCAAAACTTTCATTGAAGTTGAATGTTATAAAGAAGGGTCTGAGGAAAGAGTGTTCTGAGTAGGAAAAGTGATAAGGGTTGGTGGAGACTGTGTTTTGGGGAGGAGAAACACGTCAAGACGGGAGAATGAAGGAGGAGAGAGGTTGGAGAAACAGGGAAAAATTGATTCCCTGGTAGACCTGTAATTCTGTTCTTACCATCTGGTAATTGTTATCAGCATGGGAAACACATGTCCAGCTACTAGTCCTCCAGGTGGCCCCTTCGTGAATGCTTGTCTGAGCTTCAAAACTCACTCACAGATTTGCTCAATGCGGGTCTGTTTACAAAGATTGAAGTGGAGTGTTAGCTTTGAGGTCTAACAAGTTATAATTTATTCTTTTAATTAGTTTTTCTCAATGTCTTGTTTATTTGAAGAATAAGAGGTGTGAAGTGAGGTGAAGTTTCTGTTATTGAAATTATGAATGGCAGAGTCTGTTTGACATTTGTATAAGGTTGTAAGAGCAACAATTTTTAAAGCAGATTTCTGAATGGATGTTTTGTCTCATGAACAATTTAAAACTTCTTGTTGTTATACGGCTCATTGGTTCTCTACATAATGCTTCATGTGTGAGGAGGCATGGGTAAGAGCTTTTAAACTTGCTTCTCAAAAGGTTCCTGAATCCAAATTATCGTTCATTACTCTTCTGAAGGATCGAGAATCACGAGTCCTTGAGAATCTGTCTCAACTCAACAAAATTTTGTGGGGAAGGAGGGGATGCATGACTGAGATATCAACCCTTGCAATAAAATCAGCCAGGTTGTGAGTGCAGGGTGTGAGCTTGCTACCTGAATATTGCAAGTGCCAGAAATTGAGGTAAGAATACTGAAATCTAGTCCTGCCCACCATTTTTAAAGGCATCCAGAGTTAACTTTGCAAAGATCCAATCCACAGAGTAGAAAAACAAGGAAGTTATGTCTGATTGGCAGCTATCTGTCTCATGAGACAATAGTTTGTGCCTTGATGGTAACTCTGTTAAAAATTACTTGGTGACCCTCAGGAGCCACGTTCTGGCATTTGCTGATTTGCACTGAGGGTTGAAAAGTTGCATGATTTGCAGTTTTCTCTGGTTTATCTTCGTGCCGAGCTGAGCTTTCTGTTTTTCCCTAATGTCTTTCTGAACAGTCAGCCACCAGGGATTCTAGCCTAGCATAGATTGTCCACTTCTCACTACTGTGGAGCAGTGCACTGAAGACACAGACTTGGTTTACTTTGCAGTTTGTTGTGCTCTGTTCAACACAGTTATTCAACTTAGACATAGCAGCTGCAGATTCCACAATGCACGTGTTCATTTCAGCATCAAGTGACAAAATGCTATTGGTTATAGAGCTTCGATCAGTGGTTTTCAACTGTGTGCCACGAGAAGCACGAAAGCGTGCTACAGCTACCGGTGCTGCTGCATACCTGCTCTTGCATCAAGTCACCAAACAAGCCTCAATCATCACCACAGGACCTCTTCAACTGAGGATGCAGTCATACCGGTTATTTCTCTCCCTTCAAGGAAATGTCACAGAGACTTCTCTCCATTTAGTTCTCAAATGAGTATCTGAAAGTCAAAAGGGAGTGACTGACTGCAGTTTGCATTGTGAGGCTGCGGAGGGGTTAATGGCACCAGCTAAGGTAGTTGCCATGGGGCCGGAGGCACTGGGCAAGGTGGCCAAATTCTTCATGGAGAAAATACCCTGTGAGAAGCTGTGGCTGCTCTGCTGCTTATTGAGAGTCTTTGCTATGGGATTTTACAGGAGGAAGTGTAAGTATTTGGAGCCTGAGAGGGGACTTCCCTGAATGAAATGGTGGTGCAGCCTGTTCCTGGATCATCAGCATTGAGAGGGATTGATGAGATGGATTTGCAGCTGCAAACCCTGAAATTGCCGCTGCAAACCCTGAAATTGCCCCCCATCCACCCTCCCGCTCATGGATGAACAGACTTGTTTTGATTATAACTATATGATCAAATTAAATAATACATATATAGAGTCATAGAGGTTTACAGCATGGAAACAGGCACTTTGGCCCAACTTGTCCATGTTGCCCCTTTTTTTAAAACCGCTAAGCTAAACCCAGTTGCCTGCATTTGGACCATATCCCTCTCTACCTATCGTACCCATGTAACTATCTAAATGCTTTTTAAAAGATAAAATTGTACCTGCCTCCTCTTCTACTTCTGGCAGATTGTTCCAGACAGCCACCGCCTTCTGTGAAAAAATTGCCCCTCCGGACACTTTTGTATCTCTTCCCTCTCACCTTAAACCTATGCCCTCTAGTTTTAGACTTCACACCCTTGGGAAAAGATATTGACTATCTACCTTGTCTATGCCCCTCATCATTATTTTACAGATCTCTATAAGGTCACCCCTCAGCCTCCTATGCTCCAGAGAAAAACATCCCAGTCTATTCAGCCTCCCCTTATAACTCAATCCATCAAATCCTGGTACCATCCTAATAAATCTTTTCTGCACTCTCTGTCGCAGTGCACACTATTGGCAGCTTTGGTTACCATAATTATAGAGCTACTAAGGAGTGGGCCCTTTTTATAATCAAACCAGTTTTAAGAATACAAGATTGCTTCATACTTAGCTT
This sequence comes from Carcharhinus amblyrhynchos, assembly GCF_965287045.1. Taxonomy (NCBI): domain Eukaryota; kingdom Metazoa; phylum Chordata; class Chondrichthyes; order Carcharhiniformes; family Carcharhinidae; genus Carcharhinus; species Carcharhinus amblyrhynchos. The sequence goes on from NC_137333.1 coordinate 58,129,361, forward strand.
CCTCTCCATTAATCAATCCTCTATTCATGTTAGTATGTTACTCCCACCCCCAACTCCATGAGTCATTATCTTGTGTGGCAAATTTATTTGAATGACTTTTGGAAATCTAATAATACTACAGTTACTGGTTCATCCTTAGTTACGCTCCTAATTACATTCTGAAAAATACACAGTATAAATTTGTCAGAAAACTTAATTTCCTTTTGTAAAGCTATGCCTGATCATATCATGATATTCCAAGTGCATGTTAAAACCTCCTTAATCACTAGTATTTTCCCAATGACTGATGTTAGGCTAATTGGCTTGTAGTTCTCCCCTTGATTAACTTGAATTTCAATTGTATGTTGCAAACATATCCAGTATGACTGTAAGCTTAATAAATGTGACATTATAAGCAGTGGAATCAGCTGAAAAAATAGTGGGTGTGCTGTGGAATTATTTGTCTCAATGAAGTGCGTCATGATACTGAAAAGATTGGTAACCATTGACCTGGATATGTGAAGCTATCATCCTGCATCATCAGTGCTAATTGATGGTGATATTGCAAAGTTCTGGACCATGACATTTGTCTTTGTGATGCTAATGGTCAAACATTTGCAGTATGAGAGAGACAGTCTATTGACTCCGAAAGGTGTTCATTGGTGTGGAATGTATCAGCATAGAGTAACACTCTGATGAGGACTTGGGGCACTTGTATCTTAAATTTTAGGAAGCCAAGGCTGAACAACTTGCCATCAGTTTTGTTATGCAAGTAGTCAACCTTTTGTAAATGAACTGAAGGCACGTAAAAGCAGCAAATGTGAGGAAATGCTAAACTGTGTTGTCACCAGAATGTAACCTTGTTTAACCATATTGCTATTCTTAAAGGTTTCCAGTGCTGCACTGTCATAGCTGACCTTGCCCTCATTTTGTCACAGAAGGAGATCACACAAAATAGATTCAAAAGGCAACCAGTTTTCATCAGCTTAAATAGACTATCTCTGCTTATATTACAAATATAAAACAGCCTTCTGAGAACCAGAACTTAGGAAATATGTCTGGCATATTTCCAGACATATTAGGTGCCAGCTAATAGTTTATAGCATTCTTGTATCTAAGTTTGAAGGTTTTGGATTCAAGTCTCAGACCAGAGCACATCATTGTAGTTGATTAAAGTTAATGGGAAACGGTTTCCATTGGCAGAAAAAGATTGGTGCCCAGAGCACACAGACTTAAAAGCTGGTTGGCAAGAGCCAGAAGTGACGTGAAAAAAACATTTTTAGCACAGCAACTTATCATGATCTGGAATGCATTGACTGAAAGAGTGGTTAAAAAATTCAATAATAATCAAGTCGGAATCTGGTAAATACTTTAAGTCACAGGTAGATAAGTTGCTGACCAATAAGGGAATTAAGGGTTATGGGGAGCAGGCGGGTAAGTGGAACTGAACCACTATCAGATCAGCCATGATCTTATTGAATGACAGGGCAGGCTCGAGGGGCTGGATGGCCTACTTCTGCTCCTATTTCTTATGAAAAAATCTGAGTTTTGAGGGACATGAGGCCAGTTCTACCGAAGACAGGTCGGAGATGTGATATATGGAATAGCCTTCCTCTGTGTTGTTATTAGATTTGAACTGCCCATATTTTGAAGAGCTGAAATTCAGTATCTCAACTTTAGGACTTAAACCAAGGCCCATTTTGGAAGTGCCACATAACTAATTTATTGATTTATTTGCATAATTTTTTTGTGTAAACAACTTAATCATCTTGATTGTAGATGTTTGAAGTTGAACCATCTGATCATGCAAAATATAAAGGTAATCCAGACCAGCCACACCAACTGCACATCATTACTCGAATAAAATGTACAAAACGGCGTCCATATTGGGAAAAGAAAATTGTTCATGACCTTGGATTAGATAAGGTAAATTATCTTTGTGTGTTGTCTATGTAAAAACCCATGTATTTGCCAGTCACATTGTAGTTGGTGGTCCAAAGCCACAGAACGGACATTATTAAATCAATTTTGGAACATTTGTTTGCGGCATGGTTCCAGCCCTAGTTCTGTCACATTGTATTCTCCTGATTGCCATTCAGTTGCTATGTCTAACCCATTCTATCTTTGCCCAACCTGACCTACTGTCTTCTTGGCTGTTCAATCCTGCAATAGTTTGCTTTCCACTTAATGTCCCTCAACCTTCTTTCTCATGCTTCCTCATATTGGCACAGTGATAAACATTTGTTAATTTAAAAAAATTCCTTTTGTTATTTATATATTTACTTTTTACTTTTGTGTATCGGTGCATAGCCATTTTGGTTAGTTTCTATAGCTGGTTTTGTAAGATGTTAAGGCGGACCAGCATGTCACAGGATATTTATGAACGAGGAAGGCTGTTGATTCATTGGTCCAGAAAGAGCTTGCTCTCCCTCACCCAATAACTAAAGTTAATTGCTGCTTCAGAAGAGTTGGAAGGTGTTCTCGTATATCACTGTAGGGTGTTCTCATCGACCCACTGTGCCCAGGTTCAAGTGTTGATCATTCTCTATATGAAGAACATCAGACCCTGTGTCCCTTTGTCCTGTTCTCAATGTACTGTACCTGGTGGCACGGTAGCACAGTGGTTAGCACTGCTGCCTCACAGCACCAGGGAGCCGGGTTAGATTCCCAGTTTGGGTCACGCTCTATGTGGGGTTTGCATGTTCTCCCTGTAACTGCATGGGTTTCCTCCCACAGTCTGAGAAATGTGCTGGTTAGGTGCATTGACCCAAACAGCCGCTAGAAGGTGGCGACTAGGGAAATTTCACAGTAATTGCAATGTTAATGTAAGCCTCACTTGTGACGAATAAATAAACTTTAACTTTTAACTTTAGTGTATATTATTCCCAATATACAGTAATATTAAAGATCAACTTTTTACTAATTTATTACTTCGTGTAGTTTTGTAAAACTTATCTCCTGCCTTCTTACAGGCTGAAAAATTCAGGTTTCTCTAATATGCCCTCATTTTGGGACAGTAAAATAGTGATAATGTTACTAAAACTGCAGGCCCAGGATAATACTATGGGGACATAAGTTTAAATCCCATAGCTCACAGAATTTAATTTTTTTTTTAAATCTGAACCTAAAAGCTAGTTTCAATAATGGTGACCGTGAAACTACTGGATTACCTTTAAGAACTCATCTGCTTCACAAATGCCCTTTTAGGGAAGAAAATCTTTATCAACATCCTCGAGGTTACCATTGACCAGAAACTTAACTGGACTAGACATATAAGTGCTGTGATGTAACAGTGGATTAGAAAATAGGAATCCTGTGGTGAGTAACTTGCCTCCTGACTTAAAGCCTGTCCACCATTAACAATGCACAAATCGGGAGGATGATGGAATACTCTCCATTTGGCTGGATGAATGCAGCTCCAACAACACTCGAAGTGCATGTCATCCAAGACAAAGCAGCCCAATTGATTGGCACTCCATCTACAAAATTCATTCCCTCCACCACTGACTTGCAGTAGTAGCATTGTGTCAAATATACAAGATGCAATGCAGAAACTCAGCCAAGGTTCCTTTGACAGCATGTTCCAAACCCACAACCATTACCATCTAGAAGAACAAGGGCAGCAGACACATGGGAACACCACCACCTGAGAGTTCCTCTTGCAGTTACTCACCATCCTGATTTGGAAATATATTGCTGGGTCCAAGTCCTGGAATTCCTTCCTTAAAAACACAGTGTACCAAAGTCACATGGACTGCAATCTTTCAAGAAGGCAGCTCATCTCCACCTTCTCAAAAGCAATTAGCAGTGGACAATAAGCCCAAATCCCTTGAATGAATAAATTAAAAAATCCTTACCCAGTATGGCCATGTGTGACTCTAAACTCTTCACTGTTCCTTGAAATTGCTTAGCAAGCTACATATTTGTACCAAATCATACAGCAAAGTCAAAAAGGAATAAAACCTGATGCACCATCTGGATTGACCTAGGCACCAGAAATGACACCTAAAGACTCTGCCATTTCATCCTTAGTAACATTTGGGGGCTTGAGTGAGAACTGGGATATATCCTGAAATAGTCATACTCATGGAAATGTACCTTTCACACCCATGTCCCATTCTTCTCCATTACGATCCCTGGCCGTGCATTGTCGCACTAATGGGACAGATTTATCTGAGGTAGTGGTATAGTGCTATACAGTCATGAGGGACTTGCCCTCAGCATTGACTATAGACTCTGAAGTTGCATGAAAGCGAGTCAAACATGGGTAAGGAAATCTCCATATTACCATCTACTGCCCTCTGTCAACTGTTAAATCAGTATTCCTTAAGTTTGGAAGAAGCACTAAGGGTAGAAAGGTCATAAGAGGCCATGTAGAGACAAAGTCCCATCTTCACATTAAAGACACTCTCGTTTGTATGGTGAGGCACTACCACCGTGCTAAATGGGATAGATTTAGAACAGAACTACCAGCTTGGGAAAAACAGGAAGTGCTGAGAGACATTCACAAATTAACTATATCCAATCACAATCTCATGGCATGTCCCTCACTTTATCACTACAATCAAGTCAGGCCATCAATTCTGGTTCAATGAAGTGACATGATGGGAGTAACAATAGATGAGATGTCAATCTGGCACGTTTACAATGCAGAACTTGCCTACATTTCAGATGGCTTTCGATTAAGTCCCACATAGATTAGTGTGTAAAATTAACGCACAAGGGATTGGGGATAGTGTATTGAGATGGATAGAAAACTGGTTGGCAGGAAGGAAAGGGTTATTTTCTGAATGGCAAGCAGTGAATAATGGGGTACTACAGGGATCGGTATGAGGACCCCAGCTATTCACAATATATATTAATGATTTAGATGAAGGAACTAAATGTAATATCTCCAGATTTGCAGATGACAAAGCTGGGTGGAAGGGTGAGCTGTGAGGAGGATGCAGAGATGCTTCAGTGTGGTTTGGACAAGCTGAGTGAGTAGGCATATGCAGTATAATGAAGATAAATATGAGATTAGCAAAAACTGGAAGGCAGATTATCATCTGAATTACCTTAAGTTAGGAGAGGGGAATGTGTAATGAGGCCTGGGTGTCTTCGTGCACCAACCACTGAAGGTAAGCGTGCAGGTGCAGCAGGCAGTAAAGACGCAAATGGTATGTTGACCTTCATAGCAAGAGAATTAGAGTACAGGAGCAGGAATGTCTTGCTGCAATCACACTAGACCTTGGTGAGGCCACCACAACAGGAATATCGTGCACAGTTTTGGCCTCCTTATTTGAGGGAGTGCAGAGAAGATTTACTGGACTGATTTCTGGGATGGTGAGACTGATATGAGAAGGGATGGAGTTGGTTTAGGATTATATTCACTGCAGTTTAGAAGAATGGGGCCAGGGTGGATCTCATATAACCTATTGAATTCTAACATAATTAGACAGAGTAGATGTGGGACAGATATTCCCCAAGGGTGGGAGTGAAGGTCAAAGTCTAGGACTGAGATGAGGAGAGATTTCTTCACCCAGAGTGTTAAGCCTGTGCAATTCACTCCTACTGAAAGCAGTTGAAGTCAAAATTTTGCATGTTTTCAAGAAGGTATCAAATATAGTTCTTAGGCAAAAGGGATCAAGGAAATAGGAGGATATGAAAGTTCAGGCAATTGAATTGGATGATCAGCTATAATCATAATGAATGGGGAGAAGGCTTGAAGGCCTGAATAATCTACTCCTATTTTGTTTCTACGGGAAGCAGCATGCAATTCAGAGCAAAGCAACTGCACAAGCAAAGTTCTGCAGTCCTGCCATATTTCATCGTGAATTGTAGTGAATGATTAAACAACTAACGGTTGGGGATAGTCATTGCTTCTCTTTCTGTGGCATAGATGTTACTTGCCAGTTAGCAACCCAAACTATAATGTTGTCTACGTCTCTGCGTGTTGAAGTGGGCTGCTTTAGTGTCTGAGGAGTCACGAATGGTACTGAACACTGTGTAATTATCAGCAAACATCCCCACTCTGCCATTGTGATAGAAGGAAGAACTTTTATAAAGCAGCTGAAGATGGACGGGGCTAGGACACAGTCTCACCATCTCCCCTTGATGTTCAACAGCTTTATGTTTTGATCCTGAACCAGACCCGACTTTTGGTACAATCTGCTAGGAGACAGTTTGATATTTACTCAGAGTAAAGCCAGCAGATTTTGTTGATTTTGAACAAAAACTACTATATAGGGTTGGAAAGAAAAAACAATTTGCAATATCTTAAACTTGAATATTCAAGATTAATGAGGTACATATGAATTAACAGGCAAACTTAGTTGATCATACACTATATTAAATAAGATACGATCAAGACAGAGTCTCACTAACTCACCCAAACATAATTAATCTTTGACTCAATATATCTCATAAACTCTGCTCCCTCATGTGAGATTCCACTCTTTACCTTTTGAAGATTTTGCCTTGGAATTCTCTCCTGGAGTTGCTCCAACTCAAATGGTCCCAATGACAGCCCAACTCATAGGGTTTCAATTTCTTCTCCCAACTCCATTCCACTGGATGCCCGAATTAGCACTCCAGCACCAAAGCATATATACAACTTTAGCTCTTCTGCTGCGTGAGCAGAACACTACAGCTTCAAAGGGTTACCTTTGCCCCAGTGGTCTGCACCAAGGAGTCACCAAGTTTCTGCTGCCGTCTTAAATCTTCAAGGCCAAGTAGATAAACCATGATCAAACTGAATGACAGAATAGGCTTGAGGGGCTGAATGACTTACTAAACACCTATTTCTAATGTTCCTTCATTGTCACCTGGAATTCACTTCCAAACAGCATTGAGTTTACCAAATTACATGAATAGCAACACTTCAAGAAGGCAACTCACCACAACCATCTTGAAGGCAATAAGGGATGGGCAACAAATGCTGACCTTGCTAGTTGTGTTCATGTTTCATTTTTTTTAAACTGGCTAGTTAACTTCAGTACAGAATTCCCTTGTGAAATCATAGCTCGAACAAGTTTTTTTTTTATTCCTGGCATTACAGAACAGAAAATGGTAAAAAGAAAATTTAGTCATTGCAAATTCAGATTTTTTGGACATAACTATTCTACCTCCTGATAACTATAAAAAGCAATACATTCTTGGGTGACAGTGAGATTGCTTATTCTATTTGAGCAGCTTATTTCTGGCCACATTTACCTTTAGCTGTCATAATTTACATATTGAATATTTTCCACTGGTAGGCTTCTGGATAATTAAAACAAAATAGCTTACTGGTCAGTCATTGAATGCATGCTAACCTAAAATGGAACAATGTACACTTTAGTTAACTTATAAATTGTAACATGGCTTTATGCTTGTAAAATTTTTTGAGGTACTAATATACAGCCTTTGCTACCTAGGATCAGAAGAAAGAGGAAATTAATGATTTGAAAATGTCTCACTATTTTCAAAGCACTGACTGGTGTGACAAAGGGGGAATATTTTGATTTGAGCTAGGAACATGAAACCTATCAATGAGTTAGAAGCAAGATATTTAGCATGCTGGTCATGTTAACTTAATTTCTGATGTCTACCATTTGGAAATTAAATTTGTAGATGCAATTCAACCGAATTATCATTTAATGTTATAATGTATTATAAATTTTAAACAAATCTTTCTTATTTTACCAGTCAAATCAACCACGAATCCATAAGAATGTTCCATCAGTTAACAATAAACTAAAAATCATCAAGCATCTTATAAGGTTGGTGAATACAAATACAATAAAATTCAATTGTCTTGATTTTAGAATTGCAACTCAAATTTAGTGATATATATTTAAAATATTTTTGCAGAGTGCAACCCCTGAAATTGCCACAGGGACTTCCAACAGAGCAGGAACTAGCTGACACTTGCCTGAAGAGCACCGGGGAATTAATTATAAGACGCCACCTGCGACCATTGGACTAAAAAGCCACTGTATGTAAAGCTGCTATTTTGAGTCTCATGTATGTGAAATAAATATTCAATTTCATATTTTCATAAAGTCAAATGCAAGTTTATTAAAAAAATCTAGTGGAATTACTGCTTAGATCATTCATTCTACAGTGACATTTAATTCCCTTCCTTACTGCACCAACCATATACCAAACTACATGGACTGCAATACCTAAAGACGACAACTCACCACCACCTTTCTCAAGGATGATAAGAATGGGCAACAAATGCTGACCTTGCTAATAGCATTCATATCTCAAAGAATTTATAAAAACCTTAAGTTAGAAGATGTGATGAAAGTATGTAAACACAGATCTTTCAGATAATTACTTTTCCTTGTGAAATCAGCCCTTGCAGATTTTCTTTATTTGTTCCTGGAAATGTTATACCCAAACCAAAAGTATTAACATTTTGGTTAACTGTTATACAGTGAAATGTATTCTACTTTAACATTGTATTACAACCGGATGTTCAGCCCACTTCAGTACTTCCCAACAAAACAAGTTTAAAATTTTAATAGTTCATGGTAATTACAGGAAGACAAAGTAATAGTTCAATATTTTGAATCCCTTGACATTTTAGAAAGCAGCTTTTTCATTTTAGTTGCGTTGCTTTCTCTTCAGGCCAATAATTTGTCTCTTTTTTACCTTGGCATCTAGGTTCAAAATTTCTTAAAAGACATTGCTGAAAATGCTCAACAGATCTGGCAGCAGCTGCAGAAAATGTACTGTTGACATTCAGGTCAATAATCTTTCATTAGGCCTAGATGATGATGATACAGATTAAGAGCTATTAGAAACAGAGTTAAGGAAAAGTAGGCAGGAAAAGGAGAGATTTGTGATCGGGTGGAGGACAAACATCATGATGGTATAGGCAAAAGATGGTGATAGAGAAATTAAGTAACAAAGGATGTGTCCAGCCTCCCCTGACTTCTGTTCTTGGCCTTCTACATTATTCAAATGAAGATCAAAATAAGCTCCAAATTGGATTTTCTCTTTGTTATTGACAGCCTTGTGACCTTAACATTGATTGAACTTCAGACCTTGACCATTGCTCCAAGGTGCTAGTATGTGGGATGGGTGCACTAGAGATATGGAAAACAGGGGAGGTTTTCTTTAGTATATCTTCACATCCATTTTTTTTGTACTCTTTTGGGAAAAGGGAAGTGATGGATGGATTTCTGAGCTGATTTGTCAGCCCATTGAACCCTCCATCCACGGCCAAAAGATCCTGGCTTTGGACTCGAATCCAGGGCTTCTTGTCTAGTGTTCAGGGCACTATCACTGAACCATAAGACCACCTTAACAGGTGAGGTGTGGGCTGGATTTTCTTCATTGATATGCAATTAGCAGGGTGGTCTGCTCTGCTTAAATCTATAATACGTTCTAAGTTCCAAGTTAGTAAAGTCTGTTTAACAAATTTACTATGTATCAAGTTTCTCAAACATTGTGCATCTCTCTTTGCCTTGTGCTTTCAACACTTGTGTTATATATCACTTGCTCTTCTGCAGTGACCATCTTTGTTGCCTGCTTTTACCTAGCTCCATACCTACTTAATATTGTTCATTGAGTTCTGATTTTAAAAAATTATTGAACTGAAACATCAACTGATATTGCATGATCTACTTATTTTAATTCAGAGTTCTAAGTTCTGCAATATTTCACTGTGCTCATGCCTTTTCTGGTACTTGAAAAATAAGCTGCTGATGCAAAATGCTGTTTATTAATCAAATGGAAATAATGACTCAGATTTTATTGGAGCAGGACAATTTCCAGCATAGCTTTCAACTGAATTTTTGATTGGCAGTTTTGTGAAAGTGCAAGATTGTGGCATGGGCAACCTGGTGAACTATAAACTGTTGATTCTATGTCAACAACAGTTAAGGATTAAGAAACAAGTTCAGTGGAAAAGAAAATAGTGAATTCGTTAAAGTAGACAGTGCAAGAGTGGATTAAAAAGAGGAAAGAAAATTAGAAGAACATTAATAGTATATTGACTACATATTGAAATGTAAAACAAATGCTAACTCATGAGTTCGTGGGGACTTTAATGCACACTGTTACTCATGTAAGTCCATTACTGGTCCTTTTCCATTCTGCCTTAACATGTCTGTCCTTTGAGACTCCAGCCCTACACTAATGTGCTTGGTTCTTAAACAGATGCATCAAACTATAATAATGGTTCAAGAAAGCAGCTTACCATGTTCAGACCGTACCAACTATACACACATCCTGAATAAATGTTTATTATACAATATATTTTTAAATCTGTTGGTTGCAGAAGAATACACGTGGCTCTACTCCCAGTGTTTCAGTTTGGAATATACCTACGCAGCAATGGTTCAGCATGTCACCCAGTAACTATTTTGATAAAGAAGTATCACAACCATCCCAATGTTATCACTATATAAAAATCACCTACCAGACCTGTGACCACTTTTGCTTTTTCCTCAACCAGCTGCTGAGGCACCATTCTAGCAGTGATGGTAAAAAAAACAATTAATGAATCATGTTTATTTAATTATCTGTATAACTCAGTACTATAAAGGGTACATTTAGCTATAAAAGTGGCACTTGGGAAATACAACAGTCAACACCCATGAAACAACACAACTAAAAAAAAGAAAAATGTTCTTCCTCCCACCTTCATTTCAATCTAGTTGTTCCTCATAAAGGTGAGAAAAGTTTTTGTAACAAAAACAAATTAACTGGCAGCACAAATATCAAATATTTTGGCTGTAAGATGACAAAGTTGTGACCTGAATAATCAAGTCATTTAGGAAAGATGAAGGGATGGCTTTGTTAATTAATGATATTGGTACAATAAAGAGATTACCTCGGCTTGGATAGAAATGAAAAAAGTAAAGGCAAGAAGTTGTGTGTGGAGTGGTATTAAGTCCCCCCCAATCTAAGCACACTGTAGGACAGGATATAGAGAAATAATGGGGACTTGTAATTACAATGGTAATCATGGGTGATTTTAATCTACGTAGAGATTGGATGAATCAGATTGGCAAAGGTAGCCTGAACAATGATTTCATGAATGTTTCTGTGACAGTTTCTTAGAGCAGTGCATTCTATACTAGATCTAATAATGTACTGAGGCATAATTAATTAATGACCTCATAATGAAGGTACCCCTAGATAGAAGTGATCATAATGATTGTTTTGAAATATCTTATGGAATTCAATCAGAATAAATACATTCCAGGAAGAAAAGGATGCACCATCCATGACTAAGCAAGTTAAAAGTAGTATAAAAATGAAAAAGCATACAATTCCACAAAGATGAATGTTAGGTGAGAAGATTGGATAGAATATAAAGAACAGCAAAGAATGACTAAAACAGCAATGAAAGCTAGCTTGAAATATAAAAACATAAGAGTTTCTGCAGGCATTTGAAAAGGAAAAGAGTAAGCAAAGTGAGCATTGACTCTGGAGAATTAATAATGGAAAATAGGGAATTAGCAGACTAACAACAGATATTTTGCGCCTATCTTCACTTTAAAGGATATGAGTAACATCCTGGAAATGAATGTTATTCAGAAGGTGGAAGGGAGGGAGGGAGGAACTAAAAACAATTATAATCTTCAAGGAAAGGGTAGGACTAAAAATATTCGAACTAAAGTCTGACAAGGCCACAGGTCCCGGTGAACTTCTATGTTAAAAGAAATGGCTGCTGGGATAGTGGATGCATTGGTTTTCATTTTCCAAAATTCTGAAAGATCTCATCAGATAACAAAATAGAAAATGTCCCTCGATTCAAGAAATGAGGGAGACTGAAAAGAAACTAGAGGAAAATGCTATAATCTATTGATAAGCAAGACAGTTAGAAAATCTGACTGCAATTAGGCATAACATGGCTTTGTGAAAGGGAAAGCATGTTTGACTATTTTGATGGAGTTCTTTGAGCAAGTTATGAACAACATGAATAAAAGGGAACTTCTGTACTGTACTTACGATTTCTAGAAGGCATTTGACAAGGTGCCATATCAAATTACTATGCAAAATAAGTATTCATAGTGTAGGGGATAACACCATCAAGAATAGAGGATTGGCCGACTAATAGGAAAAAACAGTAGCCATAAATGGGTCATTTTCTGGTTGGCAAGGTGTAACCTGTGTAGTTTCATAGGGATCAAGTTGCTGCCTCAACTATTTACAAATGGTATCAAACTTGGGTGAAAGGATTGAATGTATGGTTGCTAAATTTGCTGACAATACAAAGATAGATTGGAAAGTGGGTTGTGAAGAGGATGTAAGGAATCTGCCAAGGGACATAGGTTAAGTGACTGGGCAAAAAATTGGCAGATGAAGTATAATATGGGAAAATGTGAAATTCTCCACTTTAGTAGCAAGAGATGAGCAACGTGTTATTAAATGGACAGGTTACAGAACTCAAGATACAGATGGATCTGGGTTTCCTGGTACATGAATCACAGTACACAGATATAGCAAGTGATTAGGAAGGCAAATGGAGTGTTGTCATTTATTGCAAGGAGAATGGAATATATAAGTAGAAATAAAAGCAAAATACTGTGCATGCTAGAAAATCAGAAATAAAAACAAAATGCTGAAAAGACAACAGGTTTGGGAGCATCTGTGGAGAGAGAAACAACATTTCAAGTCCATATAACTTCAGAGCTCTGAAAGAATATGAACTAAAAACATTAAGTTTCTCTTTCCATAGATGCCTCCTGACCTGCAGTTTTTCCAGCATTTTGTTTTTATTTGCTGCAGTTGCAAAGGGTGTTAGACCACATCTGCAGCACCGTCTACAGTTTTGATCCCCTTATTTAAGAAGGAATGTACATGTGTTAGCAGTTCAGACAAGATTTACTTGACTGATCCCTGGCATGGGAAGTTATCTTATGAGCAAAGGTTATGCCTATGTCCACTGGAGTCCAGAGGAATGAGAGGTGACCTTATTGAAACGTACAAGATCCTGAAGGGGTTTGATCAAATAAATGCTGAAAGGGTGTTTTTGCTTGTAGCGGAGGTTAAAATTAAGGGACACAATTTTAAAAATAAGCAATCTCCCATTTAAAATGGCAATAAGGAGAAATGTTTCCTCTCTGAGGGTTGAGTATCTTTGGAACTCTTTTCCCCAGAGAGCAATGGAGGCAGGAACTTTGACTCTTTTTAAGAAAGAGATAGACAAGCTTTCTGACAAATAAGAAAATCAAAGGTTATCGGGGTAGCAGTGGAGTTGAGGTCACAATCAGATCCAGCCATGAATTTACTGAATAACATGGCAGTCTTGAAGGCAGAATGGCCTGCTCCTAATCTGTATGCAGTATGTAGACAGGAACAGGTTTGGCAGTGATGTCCTACCTGATCAAAAAACCTACTACTTCAATATTTAAGAATAATTGTAAAGTTCATTGCAGGCAGCACCTAGAACCCTGTAACCTACAGGTCAACAATTCAAGACTTTGAAAATTGGCAAATGTCTTTCCAATTTATTATTAATTCTGATCTTCATTTATCGAATAAATGTTACAAGTGTTTTGTATTTGTCCATCTGCTACAAAAAAATTAGTCTTACAATGTAATAGTAGCAAAATAGATGACTTTCTACCAACTTTCATGGAGCATTTAAAAAACAATTCAGCAGTCAATACCAGAGTCACTGTTTACAGTGTAATTGTATTTGCAGTTTTTAGTCTACAAAAATTAAAATTTGGATGGCATCTGGTAAAATTAAAGATTGACAATGGACAGAAAAAGATAATTCAAAGCTTGGATCAAGAAACATACTGAGAACAGTCTAATCATCATCTGAATCAGAATCATTGCTCCTTCCTCTAATTGCCCTTTTCTCCATCTTTGTGATGCATCCACTTTTTCTTTGCAGCTGAGAAGGTGGTTCCATCAAATTTCCACTAATAAAAGAATCAGATTTCAATCATTTGTTTTATTCTTGAATTGAAACAAACTCCATTATGTATACAAAGTCATATTTTGGAACAAGGTAAAAAAATTGCAACTTAACTTTAAGATTTCTTGCTTTAGAGCAAACATTATTTAATCAGAAAACTGCAGTTGTCTTTGGAAGGAATTATAAGACAACTATCACTGGGCAAAACAGCCTGTTTAACTTCATAAAAATCTACAACAAAGTGAACAAACATTCACACAGATGAGCTATCCTATACAAAACTAACTCTTTTTAACTTTTCTACAAAATCTTTTAGGGTCTGTCAATTGGCATTTCACAGTAGCTGCTGCCTTATCTCAGTGGTAGCACTCACACTTGGAGTCAAAAAGATGTTATTCATATTCCAGTCCACAGCACAGCAAATAAGTATGCAAAGCAATAATGACTCAATGCAGCATTATCAGAGGTGTCACCTGATGAGATTTCAAACAAAGATCCCATCCGTCCTCTCAGGTGATAAGATTCTGTAATGCTTTTGGAAGAGCAGGAAGTTTCCCTGGTATCCTGCCCAATATTTACGTGAAAAATAGACTGGTCATTATTTCATTTGATGTTTGCTTGTGTGCAAATTGGCTATGTTGCCAAAGGAAAGAGCATTTTGATGGCTGTAAAACTCTTCAGTAACATTTGAGAGTGCAAGAGCAGAATATCACAACTAAGCAGTACCCTCATCAGGAGTGGGGAAATATTTTGCTAACAGTATTCTACCTATACTTCCTCTCGAAAGCAGATATCTCATTTCTAAAATCCAAAATGTTCAATATTTTTAGCTTTGCATACTGAGAAATTGGGCAAGTTTTTGCTCTGGAAACCCCAAAGGAACTTTTTTTTTGTTAAGAACATTTCTATCACTCAAATGTAATTTAAGATTTTTAAAATATTAATGTCACCCAGATTGAAAACCAAATTTATGCACTACTGCAGCTAAACTAAAAAAAATCAGCGAGTGTTACCTGTAGTTAATGATAGCAGCACAGCCCAGTCGCCATTCCAGAGTCTCAGTGGTGAAGTTGTCTGTGCAACCAAGGTCATCAAACCCAACTATGTAATCTTTAGCTTTTCCATCTTTCACCAAAACCATTGTTGGAATTATTTTGATTCGTAATCTCTCAGAAAGGAAAGGAGCTTTCTCTGCATTTAATTTAATGAACTTGGTTTCAAAATGCTTTTTAGCTAGAATAGCCAAGTGCTTGTCTACTATCTTGCATCTGTATATAAAAGAGCAAAATAAAATTACACAGTGAATTCACTTCAGAATTGTCACAAATACAGAAATACAAATGCACAAGTTAGAGGAATAACTTAACTCAACCACATTTGAATACTGGGGCAATGCTGTATCAGATGATAGCAGGACTGAAACACCACCAGTCACAGGGTGATACAGTGGGTAACACTGCTGCCTCACAGCACCAGAGACCTGGGTTTGACTCCTGGCTTGGGTCACTGTCTGAGTGGAGTCTACATGTTCTCCCAGTGTCTGAGAGAGTTTCCTTCAGGTACTCCAGTTTCCTCCTACAGTTCAAAAGACGTGTTAGTTAGGTGTATTGGTCATGCTAAATTCCCCCTCAGTGTACCCGAACAGGCGCTAGAGCATAGCAATTAGGGGATTTTCACAGTAATTTCTGCAGTGATAATGCAAGTCTACTTGTGACACTAATCAATAAACTTTGAAAAATCTATAGTCTTCCAAATTATGAAAAGATCATCAATTATTTACATTGAAGGGTAAATTGAATACGAAAGCTAATTTTAAGAAAAACATTAAATATGCAGGAAAATACTTTTCATGCAATGAATCCACAGTAATGAATGACTGATGTCAGAACAATCGTGGTTTCAAAGGATTACTGGATAATTAATATTTCAAGAAAATAGAAAGGAGGGTGTTGTATGAAACCTCTCCAGGGCTATTTTTACATTGCCCTATTTTTATGCAGCATCCTACTTATACTAGTCCATGTTGCAAGTTATCCCCCAAACAAACTCATTGGATGGGCTAGAAAGTCCATTCTTCTCATTCTCCAATAGCTTATTGCCTAGCTCAAATTCTCTCTTCCATTTACCTGATTCTTAAGGCACTGTTCCATTTGGTCTCATTGAAACTGCAAACTTATGACTTGCTATTATATATACTCCACTCAGCAATGACACATGCACATTAAGCTATTCAAATGTCTTTAATGTTCATATGCTGAAATTAGTACTTTGGGGGCTGCTGAATCACTAAGTGGAGACAAACCTTCAGTAATGGTGGGGTGCTGATAGAAGGAATTGGGTGGATCAGATTTAGTGAAGTACTTTGGACCTGGACCAGCAGCCTCCGTCACGTGCACGAGTTAACATCAAGTGATCTTGTCGGCAGCACTGCAATAATGAGCAGAGCTACTGGCTTTTTAAAAAAAAAATCATTCACCACTTTGCATTATTTGATGTAGAGATGGGAATTGAGGATAGCAGGGAAGAATATTTTCCTTTGGTTTAATAAAGTCTTGGTAATCTTATTTGTCAGACAATCAAATAATCACAATTATAAATATCCACTTTCCCAAGTTCAAACCATATTCTGTTTTGTTGTCTTGCTAGAGAAAATTTGGTTCCTCACCTAAATGTGGTATCTCTGTAAAAGTGGCAAACCACATTTTTACTCTCTTTGACCTCTTGAAAAAAATCTTTTTCACTGGGAATCTCTTTGTATTCACCATGGCCCTTGGAAAGCCATTCCTGCATATGAAAAACATATTAGTGTACTTGTATCAAAAGTGCAAAATTATGTTTAAATTGTTATACTAATGCAATATTTTATTCCTGCAGCCCACCTGAGAGATAAATCAGTCAGTAGTTTAAAAACTGAAATATTTGTTCAAGTTAATACTGCACTTTGTTATTTGATGAACTTACAAAAAATATTTTAGGACAATAAAATTAAGGCAAAATTTCTTGGATGCCACAAAATACTATTCTAGTTCTCTAACATGGTGCTATTTGGAACCAATTGTTGTTGCTTAATGAAAGTTTCCACCTGTTTCTGATGCTGTGCTTTCTTCATTGATTCAAGCCTCTTTTCTCTGAGTTTCTCTAGTTCATCTGCATCCATCTTTTCAAACTTTTCAATCTCTGTATCTAGATGTTGTTCAACTATTTCAGTTGTCTGAAGCATTTGCTGCTCAAGAACTTTACTGAGCATAGCCATCGAGGGGTTACTTGCCATTCCTGAGAATTAGGAATACACTGTACACAATGCCTAAAGAAAAATACATGCAGACATACATGTTTAAACAAAAAATAAGCATATTACAGTACTAAGTTTATTATTGTCATGAAGCTACATTTTACCAAAATTAGGTAGCAGTTTTAACCATCTAATTAAATCTTCAGTATAGTGAACACTAAAGTTTTTGGTACACAAAAATCAATTTCTACTTAAGAAATAATTAACTTCAATATCAATATATCTACAAAAATAATTTCCTTCCAATTCCACATCATCTTCCTTAACCTAGTTCTTTCAGTGGATCTATTGACATTCTTTACACCCTCCGCTGCTGCAATTTTAAAATTCTCCCTTCCATCGGCTGTTGCACTTCCTTTGTTTCCATAAGTGCTGCTCTCTGAGTAGTGGTTCTTGTTTTCTCCACCCTTTTTCCCTCTGAGTACTCCCAAGGGAAAAAATATTCAAAGAGGAACCGTTAAAAAGGGGACAAATTCAATAAACGGAGACAGACAACAAACATGCTGCAAGAAAGGGAAGTATAATGTCACCTTCCCGACTGTCGGACGTATTAATTATCTTTCATACACACATGACCTGTTCGAAAAGCTCCTGAAGCCTCCTTCAGTAATCGAAAAAAAATACAAGGCGTCAACACTAAACTCATTTAAATCAAATGACTCAATATACAACATAACTAAAATGGATATTATATTTTAGGTTTAAATATGTCTACAATGTTTTAAAAGGGATTAAATTCAAATTTTACCAAAAGTTATGATTTTGGTTTCAATTTAAACTATGGGGATTATTTTTGCATGGCTTTTCCTGCATTGCATTGAACAGCCAATGTTGAACATGCCAAACTCGAAAAAAAAATTTTATACTTGACCACTTTAAAACAGGCTATGTGTTATTTTAAAAGTGGCCCAGAATTGTAACTATTAAAGCATATTCTTAACCGTTGTGTGCCGGATGTAGTTAGCACACATGGGAAGGAATGAAGAGGTCTATTTGGACAAAACCCAGGATCGATTATCATTAGCCCGAATAGGACAAATCGTATGAGGAATACCGTGTTTAAACTTCACCAAAAAAAACTCGACGATCCCGTGACGAAAACTACACTTTACAAGCACCGAAAATTCGGAACGTGAACATTAGAGGCTTAACCCCAGAACTCAAAATATTGAACCTCTATCAAAGTGGCTCAGAGAGAGGGGGAAGACATCAAACCAAAGCGAGCTAATAATGGGAGTGTTCTTGTGTGCACGGTGAAGCTGCAACTTTCCAACTGCCACCGCCATGCTGAGGCTGAGTCACGCAGCAGCCCTACCTCCGCCCAGCACAGGCCAGGCCCTAGCTCTAAACATGGAGCCTCCATCCTAGGCTCTCTTTGTAAACACAGCAGCGGCATACACTACGCCCTCCTTCGCTCGCTACTTACCCGGTTTGATACGGCCCCAACTCGCCCACCGACCGTTTCCTGCCACAATCTGACAGCGAGGTTAAAGGTCACTGTCAGCTTCCCTGGCAACAGACTCAGATCCGGTCCAACCCCAAATAGAGCCGGGCTGCTGGATGAAGCTGAGAGCCCTCTCTCCTCCTTTCATATCTATCTTTATGTTCCAATAAAGTCACTTGTCGATGGAGTTAATACCAAAAATTACGAAGTGTTTATCTCAGCTTCTACTGCAAATGGTTTGCTCTCAAGAAGGGAACATTACAACATGAAGTATTCCAGTGCAGGAGGATGTGTGAAAATTTCAATACTGTCACTTTCCACACCCATGAGAGATTTTACTGTCGGATCAGGGAGAATGTCATTGAACCAATAAAGGGACGTTTCAGCAATAAGAGAAAACTCCCCCAAATGTTTCAAGTCTGTTTAAAAAAAACTTCTAACAACTGGTTTACATAGCACCTTTGGCGTAGTAAAACGACCTAAGATGCTTTATATGATGGGGAGATGTCGGCGTTGGACTGGAGTGGGCAACAGTAAAAAGTTTCATAACACGAGAATAAATTCCAATGGGTTTATTTGGAATTCCCAGGTGAGTCTTACAACACCAGGTTAGGGTCCAATAAGTTTTGGAATCCTTAAGTGAGCCCTCACCTGACGAAAGAGCAGTGCTCTGAAAGCTTATGATTCCAGATAAACTTGTTGGGCTTTAACCTGGTATTGTGAGACTTCTTACTATGCTTCACATGGATATTATGAAACAAGGTTTGGCTACAGGCAGCATAAGGGCAGCTAACCAAATGTTGGCTAAAGAGGTAAGTTTAAGAAATACTGTATCTTAAAGGCGAGTAGAGGGGCTGAGAGGTTCAGGAAGGAGGAGTTAAACATTCTTACATTTCTCTCTTCTGCTCAGAGGGTTCATCAAACTGAAATGTTAAATACTTTTATCTCTATAGATGTTGCCTAATCCTAAGTAGTTCCAGCACTTTTTTTAGTTTTTATTTCAGATTTCCAGCATCTGCAGTATTTTGCTTTTCTAAATGTACAGTTATTTCAACAAAACTAAACTAAAAGTTACAAATTAATAATTCCAAAATCAATACTCCTTGAGTATTTCTGAAAGGAAATGGGGAGAAGGATGAATGGAAATAATAACATGAAAATTCTTTAAAGAATAATGGCAACATGTTTTTCTTCATTAAACATTTTCCACAAATTGTAGGATCATAAAGTGCAAACAATCATCACTAACATCTTACAATTCTGATGAAACATCACATTATGTTTTACTCTTGCCATGGATGCACTGTGACTTCCTGAGAGCTTTTAGGAATTCAGATTTCCAAATTTGCACTATTTTGCTTTTGTAGTACTGCTAAGGAAGAGAAATCCCTACATAGTCATATAACTGACAAGATAGATGGGTCAAAGATAGTGTGGCCAGTAGAAGGTAAATGGAAATTCTCACTTATGACAACAACTTGTATTATTTATACAGCAACTCTGAGTCAGTTTACAGCACAGAAAGAGCCCTTTCGACTTAATGAGTCTGCGTAGGCTGTCAAGCACCTATCTATTCTAATCCCATTTTCCAGCACTGATATATTATGCCATTTCAATTGCTCAGACATCCCAAAGTGCTTCAAAGGAGCATCATTAAGCAAAATATAACACCAAGTCACCAAGAGGATATTTGGGCAGATGGCCAAAAGTATGGTCAAAGAGGTAGATTTTAAGGGAAGTTAAAGTGAGGAAAGGGACATAGAGAGGCTTAGAGAAATGATTCCAAAGCATAGGCCTGGGTATCAGAAGCTACAGCAGAAATTGATGAGTGCAGATACCTTGGACAGTTCTGGGGCTGCAGGAGGTTACAGAAATAGGGTGGGTCCAAGTCATAGAGGCATTCAAATTTAAAACTAAAACATTGCTTAACCAAGTGTCAATGTGGGTCAGTAAGCAACTGGTTTTGGGTGAATTGAATTTAATGCAAACTTGGATGCAAGCAGCAGAGTTTTGGATAACCTCAAATTTACAGAGTAGAATGTGGGAGGTTAACCAGGTGTGTCTTGGAATACTGTAATCAAATCTGGGGTAACAAAGGCGTGAATGAGAGTTTCAGAAACAGAAGAAATAAGACAGGGGTGGAGTTAAGCAATGTTACAGAGATTAAATAGGTAGTCTTAGCATGGCAAAATACAAGGGAGGCATTTCACCTTGGGCCCAAAGTTGTGAACAATCTGATTCAGCCTCAGACTGTTGCCAGGGAGATGGATAGAGTCAGTAGTTAGGGAACAGAGACAAATGGTATTCCAAATATTTAATTGGAGGAAATTTATGGTATTGGATGATGGATAAGCTATCTGATTATTTAATGTCAATGGAAGAATCCTGAGAGGTGATCATGATGTAGAATTGTGTCAATGTCCATGTGACAACTAATGCTGTATTTTTGGATAATGTCATCGAAGGGCAGAGGTCCAAGGTTAGATTTTGGCAGATACCTGCAGTAATGGTGGGAGTGGAAAGAGAAGACAGTGCAGGCAATTTTCTTACTAGGATTAGGCAGATAAGAACAGAACCAGCTGAGAGCAATCCCACCCAGATGGACAACAGTGGAAAGGAGGATAATGTGGTCGACAACATCAACAGCTGCAGACAGATCGAGAGAGGAGAAGGGATAGCTTATCTTTGTCATAGCCACATAGAATGCTATTTGTGACTTTTATGAGAAACATTTTGGTGTTCTGTGATGGATAAGTGATCAGAGGAATTCAAACAAGGCGTTTGAGTAAAAACGGACATGAGTTTGGGATGACAATACGTTCAAGACCTTGAGAGGAAAGGGGGTTTGGAGATGGGGAAGTTGTTTGCAAGGACAATGGAGTTAACGGTTAATTTGAGGAAAGAGGCGATGATGGGAGATCTGAAGGGGGGACAGTACCTGGTGAGAGAGAGAGCCATTAACAAAAGCAGTTAACATGGGGCTCAGGGAGGGAAGTTGGTGATCAACAGTTCAATGGAAATAAGGTGGAGGAAGCAGGAGAAAATGAGCTTGAAGATTGAATGAGGAGAATTGGAAACTGGAGAAAGATATGAATTCAGGGCGGGGGAAGGGGAGCACTGGAGGAAGTTTGGCACTACGGGCCAGGAAAGTGGAGGAAAAATGGCAGAGTTAGCTGATTGGATGGTCTTAATCTTAAATGACAAAAAAGTGCAAGAGCTCCTCTAATCACATTTTGATTTAATGTTTTAAGTTTCCTTTGGACTTTGGTTTCTGTTCACGCTGTCCCCCCCCTTCCTTTTGGGGGGCTGCCCCTTTTAATTTGTCCCTAAGTTAATTTGAGTTTGTTTATTTGTTAGGTATGCAAAAAAAAAAGGTCCTCTTGCTTGGAGAGGATGTTCGAGGAGAGAGTGGTTTAAGAAGACAACTTGCAATAGAGAGAAGTAGGCACAGGTGGAAGCTTTAGTGAAGGAGTAGGATGGGATGATAGGAGTTGTTGCTTGTATTGAGGAAGTGCCAAGTATCTTGATTATAGGACATCAAGAGAGGCATAGAGAGAAGCATTAGGCTATCTTAGTGACTATCATATCTGGTTTGGCAGATATGAGCAGAAAGGTCAAAGTGTAATGATGGGGTGCAGTATGGATTTGGATTTAGAGAACAACACCTTATAAACCCAAAACCTCTACCACCTAGAAGGACAAGGACAGCAGATTCATGAGAATACCACCATTTGCAAGCTTCCCTCCAAACCACACATCATCCTGAGTTGTTGAGTGAACATCCTGGAATTCCTTTCAAAACAGGACTGTCAATGTATCTACATTGTATGGACAGTAGCGGTTCAAGAAAGCGGCTCACTAACACATTCTCATAGGCAATTAGGGGTGGGCAACATGAAATGCTGTCTAGCCAAAGGTGCCCATGTCCCGTGAAAGAATAAAAAAACCCTGGAAGGGAGAAGTGAAAGGGGGCATGTTGAAAACTGAAAGGGATCTAGTTCCATCTTTAAAGATAATATCAGTAAGAATCTGTCTTACTGATGCCCAAAATCTAATTGTGGAATACCTGTTAACTTGTTCCTTTGGCATCTTCTGTAAACACTGTTCACCATTTTGGCTAGCATTTTTGCACTTTCAATAAAGAGTAACTCTTGAGACTGTAAAATTGCTTCATTGGAAACATGTTGACAGGATTTTTCTCATCTTTAGAATTAGTTGAGAGTCATAAGAGGAAAATTGCAAGTTGTTGTTGTAACAGAAACGTGCAGAGCTTACATCCTAAATTCACAGGATCAACGGCGACAGGAGTGCCAACCTCAAATGTGTATGCACATCTTGTAACAGTATACTGGAAAAGACCTGCAGCAACAACAACTGCTTTAACGATCTCTACTTTAAATTGGTGTCTAGGATTGCTAGGTGGCAGTAAATATCCAGGAATTGTCATAGCAAGTCAGAGACATCTAGCTTATTGGACACTTACATACTTTTTGCTCTCACCCACAAACACTTCTGGCATTTAAATTCTTGTGAAAATTTATGCTAATGAAAGAAAGTTATTTATTCTTCCAGCATTCCTTCTCCTCCCTGAATAATGCCTCTGTAGTGTTACAAGCACCAATGGATTGCCTAATGATAATTGCTTTGCCAGAAATATATGGTTGAAGAGGAGAATTTATGATAAATGTAACAGAGGTCAAGTTGTACAAGGGATACTCTGTGTCTACTTGCCAGTATAGGCATACATCAACTGATTGAACAGCTCCAGTTAAAATGACCTAATGAATGCTGTTATGGATAGGGAAAAATGTGGAATAATTTCCCTTTTTTTCCCATCTCTCAACTGACCACAAGATATGTTTTTAAAAGTGTTTTAACCCTTAGAGTGCAGTGACTTTTAAGAACAGACACAAAACAGGCTTTCTTATATATTTAAATTAAAGATATATAGATTTTGAACAACATCTGAAATATAATGGCAACAAACACCCACTTTTCATTCATGCAAGATCCACACACATGCAAGAAAGGGTGATTATAGACAAAAGAGAGTATGCAGTGATACTTTTAAGAGTTCAAGAATCACTATTACACTGTTTCTTCAAGATGATTGTCAGAAACACTGCGGGTCTGAAAATTCTCTCTTGAAGAAGATTGAGTTTCTGTTGATAAACAAATTCCTGTATTGAAGATGTATCCTGCAGCTTAAAAGAACTAGCCCCACTTCTTCTTTGCCTTTGTTGGATTATCTAAGCAGCAATCTTCCTTTAGCTAGGCAAGATCTCTCCTTCTGTGGTGTTCATCCCATACTGTCTTCTCTGGGCTGTTTTTAGCACATTAAGATCACCCCCATCCCAAGTCAGTTTCTGTCAAGTGACCACAGAAGCAATACTTCAATTATCCATATAAATTAGTTGATGTCATAAACCATTGCCACACAATGGGAGATGAATGGTAGTCATTTGCATCACTTGTAATAAAGGGTTTCTTCACAATCATCTTCATTACATCTCAAGTTTGCAGACGCCAAGTCTCAGGTAACTATTATATTTGGGGTTTTGTAAAAATACAGACAATACTAAGTGTAAATTCCCAAGTGATCTTGTTGCATCCTAGTGTCTCTTCAATAGAAAATCCTCCAAAAGATTATTTACATCTTAAGGACTTTCCAGAGACATGTTCAGATGTGAGTTCGTCCTTAATTGCACAGAAACCACAAAGAAAATCATCTGACTCCAACTTCTCAAAGTAACTTGTTGCTATTTCATTCCACCTTTTAAAAGCAAACTGTCCATCTTTTTAGTAGGTTTTATGGACGTTTGATGGAAGTTCAGAAATTCAAATATTTTAAGAACTGCGAAGGAGCTGTTGCCACCAGAGAAAGTTAATAAGAGTGCTGAATATAAAAATAAGGAAGTCATGCTAAACATTTGCAAATCACTGGCTAGACCTCTGAACAATTCCAGGCATCACACTTGACAAAGGATGTCAAAGTCTTGGGGAAGGTATAGGAATGATTTATAAGGGTGGCCTAATAAACACAGAAGTTAAACATGTTTGGTTCCATCTTTGTAGTTACTAAAATATGGGTGCACATTGGATCACTTCAGCCAAACAATGATTTTCCTGCAAAGAGAAAAGCAGGGGAAATGATTTCCTCTATCATATGGGCTGATAACTAGAGCTCATAGGTGAAAAAAAACTAGGAAAGAAAAGAAAAATTATCTTTACAGTGTACTGTTGAGATCTTGAACTGACAGGATGTTGGAATCAGATTACAATGGAACTTTCATAAATTGATCAGATAGGTACTTACAAAGGACTAATTTGCAGGGTTAAAGAGAAAAGGTAGGAACATGGAACTGGTACAGGGCTGCAGATAATGCAGCTTTTTGATATAATCTATGATCACACCTGAAGGTTGAAGTCTAGGTTACTGAGTAACTAGAATTGGGTTAGAGATAGAAAGACTTTCTACTGGGTAGCTTGGAATAACAACAACAAAAAAACTGTGCTGTGAAACTTCTTGAAATTAAATAAAATGCAGCTCCTGAACATTATCAAGTGTCTGTCAGTTTGCAGTTCACAAAGGCTGCAGAAATAAGCAAAATTTCAATGACCACCGTATGGTTTTTCTCTTGCTCACACAGTAGTTTGAAGTAACAAGATCAATAGTTGGCCTGAAAGAAAGGTGGAACTCACAATCCTCAACATCAAAGCAGCATCACACTGACTGTGACACAAAGCAACCTACCAAAATTTTCACAGTAACTTTGTTGCAGTGTTAATGTAAGCCTACTTGTGACACTAACAAACATAAATAAAATAAAGTTAGTTCTATCTGACCATCAAATGAAGACTACAATTGCAGCAGGGATAGCATGCTGAACCAAAATATCTCTTAACTTTCTCACTGCCCTTTGATTAATAAGATTAGGAGTGGCAACGTTCACTGATTTCAAAAGATATAACTCCACTCAGTTACCGACAGAGTTTGAATAGTATCCTGGACGAATAAATAAGAGGAATTGCATACATAGCAGGTGGTTAGTATCTCAAACAGAAAATAAATCCTATCCACCTCTTTCTGATCTTCAACAACACAGCCCTCCCACCATCGACACCTCAAGGTCAATCGTGACCAAATAATTAAAAGGGTCGGCTATATCAACATTGGCAACAGGAGCATCGAAGAAGCTAGTTGTTCTAGATGACTGGCTCATCTCTAGATAGCTTAAAAACTCAACCATCAACGAGGCACAAGAGTCTCACACCCTCATCACAAAGATCAACAAGAAGTCAGCATCTCAAGGCAGCTAGGGATGGACAATAAATGTTGCCATGTCTGAATTAATATTGAATATTACAAAAATTGCAATTTCTCAAATAGTCTTAAATATTATTAATACAAAGTCACAGTTTAAATGAAGGAAAGGGTAGGTCAACTGTAACCATTTGTTAGGATAAATAAACTGTATTCTTTCTACAATGTATAGAATGAGAAAATAATGCTAATATTTCTTGCGAAGTTGACCTCATCTGAATACAAAAGGAGAGTAAATTTCAACTTTGAAGATTTGACACTGAGGTAGAAGCCAATTTTCTTTTAAAAAAAGGAAAATGACTTTTTCCCTTTTGGACATTTGTTCCCGCCCCCGGGAGGGAAATGTGTCAGAATCCCCCTTTCTAAAACAATTAGCATAAAAACAGGATTGAAGCAGCACTCTACGTTTCCGTACACCCTATGTTTCTGCACACTCCCCCTTCAGCCTCTGCTTTGCGCAGTATTTGCTGCTCTGCGCTCCCTGCTTCCGCACCAGGTGATTGACAGCTTGCGTCGACAGGTGGAGGCGGCGGCCGGCCGCAACCAATCGGAGAGCAGCTCAGGCGACGCGTCAACACGCCGTCGCGCAGGCGCAGATTCAGGCAACTACCATATGTGTGAAAGAGATTTTAAAAAGTGACAGAGGAAAGAGGGCGAAGAGAAAAAGATGGGAAAGAAACAGAAAAACAAGAGTGAGAACAAGTGAGTGCTGAGCTGCCCGCAGCTCTGTTTGTTCAGTGTAATTCGGAGCTGTTGTCGCAGAGGGGAGGAAGCACGTTATGGAAGCTGTTGCTTGCCTAGGCCGCTGGCTGGACCTGCTGCTCCTGCTCGAGTACCCAGAAAACCAGGTTTCTATCTATCACCAACATGACGCAAGACTGACAGACTGGCCTGCTTTTAATAGTGCTTAACGTTTATTCGTTTTGTGGAAATGGGAGAATTTGAGGTCCTATCCTCACCTTTCTCTCGCTGACACTCATTTATTTACCTCCTGGACCTGCTGATTCTTTAAAGGTTCAGAATTTTGCTTCCATATGCGACTTCTATCCAGTATATTCGTAATTTTAGAAGTTGATGTAACGTATGTCGTGATTTTTATTCTATAAAGAGGTTAAAGGGCATTATACCAGAAAATGCGACGCTGTTTTGTGCATTTTTGATGCAGAATTTTAAATATAAGTTTGAATCATAACTGAATTTAAGTGGCTAAACATTCTTGCCAAGGTAGTAACCATAGGCACTCTGAATATGTGAAGTAGTCAATCAAATTTTCATTTTACCAACAGTGACTTCTAGGTTCTGATCTTAAAATAAATCACTGATCATATGATAGTATTGAATGTAACACAACTCCTTTATTATAGCAACAGTTACAAATCTTTGTCAAAAGGTGACTGTTTATATTGTCTTGAACTTATTTATTTGCTTTTGGAGCCTGGACCTTTAGTGAATGCATTGATTACACATAAGCCTGAATATAAGCAAAAAACTAGAACTCCAAAAAATGTGGGTATACGAAATAAAACCTTTAGTATGCCAAGTACATGTCAAAAAAGTCTTTGGGGTGAGTAAAAGCAAGTATCCAATTAGATTTGTCTTTTTCTGAATCTTGCCCACACTTTAATTTTCCTTTAACACTTTGATTTGATTTATTATTTCACATGTATTGGGATACAATGAAAAGTATTTTTTTTTTGTGTGCTATACAGCCAAAACATATTGTTCATAGAGAAGGAAATGAGAGAGTGCAGAATGTAGTGTTACAGTCATAGCTAGGGTGCAGAGAAAGATCAGCTTAATGTCCATTCAAAAGTCTGGCAGTAGCTGGGAAGAAGCTGTTTTTGAGTCTGTTGGTACATGACCTCAGATTTTTGCATCTTTTGCCCAAAGAAAGAAGGTGGAAGAGAGAATGTTTGGGGTACGTAGGGTCCTTAATCATGCTGGCTGCTTTGCTGAGGCAGTGGGAAGTGTAGACCGAGCCAATGGATGGGAGGCTGGTTTGCGTGATCGATTGAGCTACACTCATCACCCTTTGTAGTTCCCTGTGGTCCTGAACAGAGCAGGAGCTATACCAAGCTGTGATACAACCAGAAAGAATGCTTTCTCTGGTGCTTAATGAAAGGAATAGAAAATCTTTAGGGATTACTAATTGGATCTTTCACCATCCAGTTCCCAAGAATGAAAGTACTTTTGAAAGTGTAGGTATTTCTGTTTGATTAAGATTTTCTTTTACAAGTACAACTTTGAAAATTATTTTTCAGCTGTATAATTAATCTCCTGGTCAGTTTTGCTGTACCTCTTTTATTAATACACCCATTAAATATTTCCCCCATCAAAAGGTTTAAATATTAATTAATTTCACCTTTGTAATACTTGATCAGCAGGAATGATCCACTGCATCATGTGATCCAATGCAATTCACACTTAAGTGAAGTTTCTTGCATCTATCATGCATTCATTCTTGGTATGTAAAACATAAATTAGCCCAGAAAATCTTGCTTTCCGAGTTAGTCAGAAAGTTGAACTAATCAGTATTGCTTAATTTTTGCTTTCGTGCCAGATCTGGCAGCTGGACTGATGCACATTGAACTTTGAAACAAACTAGTCATGAAGCAGGCACTCCCAACACCATCGCAACCACCACGAGCTCAGCTTTGCAGCACATGTCCTTTTTTAACCAAAAATGAATACATAAATTTCAGATAAAATATATTGGGTCAAGTCTATGGACAAATTATTACTATTAACCATTAGACGTAATGAGATTCAGTGCAGAAAGTGGACCAGTGGGAAAGGTGAATATATAGTGTCTGTAAAAGGAATGAGTGTGAGGAGAGGGAAGTGAGAATAATTGTTTGTCTGTGTATAGATCAGGAAACCCAAAGCAAGAGAGAAGGGTCAAAGAACAACCTTGATTTTTAAAAAAAAATCAGATGTGTTGAGTTTCAAACACAAAAGCAAAATACTGTGGCTGCTGGAAATCTGTAATAAACACTTGAAATGTCCAGTATGTCAGGCAGCATCTTTGAAGAGAACCAGGTGACAACCTGAAATGCTAACTCCATCACCAGAACCAAGAAAGTTAGAAATGTTAATAGCTTTTAAGGAGCGAAATGGGGAGGAACAGAAAGGAAAGTGAGAGATGGAAGACATTAAATGACACAAGAGTTGAAGGGACAAAACCAAAGAGAGAGAGTTAATGGGATAAATAAAACAAAATATGAGCACACAGGAGATGTGAATGGTTTGAATAATGAACAGCTGACATCTGAATGCAAAGCAGAAAAAAAAGAAAAAGAAAACTAAACATAATGGGAATGCAAGAGATTATGGTCTGAAATTGTTGAGCCAATTGTTGAATACAGAAAGCTGTCAAGTGCCTAATCGAATGATAAGGTACTTGAATTTGCTATGAGCTTCATTGGAAACATTGTAGTGGGCTGAGCATAGGTATATCAGTGCAGGAGTAAGATGGAGGATTAAAATGGTAGGCCATTGAAAGCTCATGATCGTGCTTGTAAACTAAATAGTGGTGTTCTACAAAGATTCCACCCGATCTATGTTTGTTTGGTCCTCTCAGTGTCGAGGAGACTGCATTGTGAGCAGTGAACGCAATATACCGAAGTGAAAAAAGTACAAAAATTGTTGCTTCACCTGGAAGGAAGAAATCTTTAGGATTATGGATTGTGAGGAAACAGAAGATAGAAAAGCAAGCGTTCTCTTTGCTTGGAAAGGTTCCAAAAGAAGGGAAAATTAATGTTAGGGTATTTTGAAGAGTGAACTAGACAGTTGCGGAGGGAACAGTCCCTTCAGAATGCAGAAAGGAGAGGGGAGGGAAAGACGTGTTTGGTGGAAGTGGCAGAAATGGCAGAGGATGATCTGTTGAATACAGAGACTGGTTATGTGCAGATTAGGAACAGGTGAACTCTAACATGGTTTTCAGAGAGGTGGAAAGGACTGAGAGAAGAAGGGTGGGAAATGGATCAGACTCAATCAAGGGCCCTGTTGAGCACTGTGGAGGGGAATCCTTGGATGAGGAAAAAGGAAGACTCCTATATAAAGTGCTGTTATGAAGGGTTGCATCATCCAAACCAATATAATGGTGAAATTGGGAGCATGGAATGGAATCTTCCAGGGTCAGTGTGTAAGGAATTGTGTCAAGTAGCTATGGGAGTCAGTGGGGTTATCATGAATATTTGTTGTTAACCTGTCCTCAGAAATGCAGATGACCAAGATGGACTGGTAACTCAGAGGCCCAGGCTAATGCTCTGGCAACATGGTTTCAAGTCCCACCATGGTAGAATTTCAATTCAATTAATTAATCCAAAATTGAAAGCTAGTCTGAGTGGTTCACTAATGTTCTTTAGGGAAAACAATCTGCCCTCCTTATTTGGTCTGGCCAGTATGTGACTTTAGACCCATGACAGTGTGGTTTGACTCTCAATTGCCCTCTGAAATGGCCAAGCAAGCCACTTGGGTCGAAGGAAATTTAGGAATGAGCAATAAATGCTCACCTTGCCACCAATGCCATGTCCCATGAAATAATATAGAAAAAAAGTCAAGACATTGGCGATGAACCCTGTGAAGTTGAGAGAAGGATGGAAATTTGGAGATAAAGTTTGTGAAGTTTTCCAATTCTGGGTAAGAGCAGGAAGCAACATCAAAACAACAATTAATGTACCTGAAAAAAAGAGTAGGGGGAGGGTGTCCAAGTAGGACTAGAACATTTAATATTCCGCATAGCCAACAAAAAGACAGGCATGTGGGTACTGGTATCAATAGCTTTTATTTTGAGGGTTTGGAAAGAGGTAGCAGATGAATTTTTCAATGAGAGAACAAGTTCAGCCAGGTGAAGGAGGTGGATGGAGACTAGTTGCCTTAAGTTTCAAGTTTTTGTGTCAGTTCTAGTTTACCAAGTATTATCAAATTTGCTGGTGTATCTCCGATTTAAAACTTAGTGTTTTGGTAGGATATAATTTATTTTTCAGGCTATTGATTTGAAAATTTTGCTATTCATGTTGGGGTATTCTGTAATTTTGGCCTTGTCACCAAACAAATTAACACTTAATGTGTATATGATCATTGCAATGTATTTGTAAGCTCCAGTTTTTTTAAGTTACTAATTAAGTATGATAACTTTTGTGGACAAATGATTGAGTTAAGATCAACAAAGAAAGCTTTAAGAGACAGTTTTCTAAGGTCTGGTGGGGAAACTAATTTTATGATAGAAATTTCAAGTTTATCTATTAATGTCGCAAGTAGGCTTACATTAACCCTGCAATTAAGTTACTGTGAAAATCCCCTAATTGCCAATTTCTGGCTCTGGTTCAGGAAAAGTGAGGGAGAATTTAGCATGGCTAGTGCAGCTAACCAGCATGCCTTTCCGATTGTGGGAGGAAACGAAAGCACCTGGAGGAAACCCATGCAGAATGTGCAAATAGACAGTGACCCAAGCTGGGAAATTAACCTGGGTCCCTGGCACTGCGAGGCAGCAGTGCTAACCACTATGCCATCCAATTTATACCTGTCCTTGCATTTTTAGGTATTTTGTTTGCTATATCCTCTTCAGAGTTTCAGTGGTAATCTGTAAAATCTGAGTCAAAAGGTTGAAATGAGTTTAAGTCCCACAGACTTGAGCACGCATCTTGGCTGACCCTTCAGAGCTGGATTGAGGCAGTGCTGCACTGTACGAGCTGTTGTATTTGTGATGAAACATTAAACTGAGGCTTCTTTTGTCCTCTCAGGAGGATGTAAAAGATCCAAAGGCACTATTTGACGGAATACAGGAAAGCATGGCCCTTGTCCATCCAATAATAAACCCTAAATTAATATAACTAAAACTGATTATCTGGCCATTAATTACTATTTTTGGAACCTTATTGCATACACATTTACAGCTGTATTTCATGCAGTGCAACAGTAACAGTGCCTATGAAAAGTACTTCATTTGCTGTAAAATTCTTGATTGGTGGAGACGGGAAGGAAGATGAATGTGTACCACACGTGCTGTTCCCAGCGTACGGGAGTGGAAATCCCAACTGATATTTTGGCTTTTGAGTTGGAGGTGTTGAACCCATTTGTAGTGATCCTGCTGATACCCCAACTGAAATCAACAATAGCGGTATAAATGGAGAATGGGTCTAGAACCTTCCTGATTTCTATATTTTTAATTTCAGATGAATAAATTATTTGTGAGCACATGCTTTACTGTTGTCATTTAACAACAGAAGCACTTTGCAATTCTTGCACAAATTACAGCCAGATATTTTCTGAAGCAGATGTTTACAAGTTTGAGATAATCTAAATCACTTTTCGGTGGAAACCAGAATTATCTTTGGTTACATTGAAAATTAGAATAAGCATGCTGAATTTAAGGGAGAAGGGGTAGTGATGCTGAGTATGTTACTGTGTGTTTGTCCTTACGGTGACAAATTCCTTTTGTTGTCCACTTATGAAATGTGGGAATAACATATTTCTCTAAGCTTGAACTTTGTTGCCATTTATTGATGTTGCATGACGTTTGGACGTTGGAAGTGTGGGAACAAGTGACTTTCATTTTGGTTACAAAATTATTCCTCTTATTTACAAAATAAATGTTTCAGTATTTAACACCAGTTGACTTTTCGCAGGCCAATGAGCATCTATTTCAGGGGCAGGGGAAGCCGATGGTATTGCAAAAGTTAAAGGTATGTAGAAGACTTTAAGGTATGGAGAGAAGTGAAAGGAAAAAGAAATAGAGGAATATTGTGACAAAAAAAAACTTCATGGCAAAGTGGAAGGAATGACTTGAAAGAACCATTAATGTCAAAGCAGTCCAGGATGCCTGGTGTGGGGACAAATAGCTGGAGAATATTGCTCAGAGGAAGCAGAATAAGAATATAGAGGGATTTGACACCAAGGCCATGGCCTTTTTTTCAGTGGGAACAGAAAACCTATAACACATGTGCTATTATATATGTGATTTTTTTTTTTTGAAATTCATTCATGGGATTTGTGCATTGCTGGCTAGGCCAGCATTTATTTCCCAACCCTAGCTTTCCTTAGAGAAGGTGGTGGTGAGTTGCCTTTTTGAACTGCTGCGGAGACAGAGGTGTACACACAGTGCTTTTAGGAATCCCATAAAATCATCTTGAGACACAAGCCGGAAGATGAGAGGTATTGATTCTTGAGGTGGCGGAAGTGTAAATTAGCATTTTTTTTCAAACTGGCTGTTTTCAGAAGTTGAGAAAAATACTCTTGGCAACAGACCAAACGGGAAATTTAAAATAAAAGCCAGATTGCCTGGATTCACTACAGGTCACCTATGGCCGCAATAGGTCCATAGCAGATGCCATTTCGCTGGTCATGCACTCAACCCAACATTACAAGGACGCTTACGTCAGACTTGTATTTATTGACTACAGCTCAGCCTTCAACACCATTTTTCCAACAAAACTTATCTCTAAACTCAGGGGCCTAGGGCTTGACTCCTCCCTCTATGACTGGATCCTAAACTTTCTAACCCACAGAACGTAATCAGTTAAGGACAGGTAATGACACCTGCACGATAATCCTCAAGGCTTTATCATCAGTCCCTTACTATACTCCTTATACACTTATGACTGCGTGCCAAAATCTGTTCCAACTCTGTTTTTAAGTTTGCAGATGACACCACCGTAGTGGGTTGTATCTAAAACAATGGCAAGATGGAGTACTACTGGAAAGAGATAGGGAATCTGGTGAAATGGTGCAATACAATAATCTCTCAATGTCAGTAAAACAAAAGAGATGGTTGTTGACTTCAGGAAATGTTGTGGAGGACATGTCCCTGTCTACATCAACAGGGATGAAGTGGAAATGGTCGAAAGCTTCAAGTTTCTAGGTGCTCAAATCATCAACAATCAGTCCTGGCCCCTATGCTAATGCTATAGTTAAGAAAGCCCTCTAATGCTTCTACTTTCTCAGGACGCTAAGGAAATTTAACACGTCTGCTACGACTTTTGCCCATTTTTCCAAGTGCACCAGGGGAGGCAATGGCCTAGTGGTATTATTGCTAGACTATATTATTCCAGAAAATTAGCTAATATTTTCTGAACCCCGGTTCGAATCCTGCCACGGCAGATGGTGGAATTTAAATTCAGTTAAAGATTCCTGGAATTAAGAATCTACTGATGACCGTGAAACCATTGTTGATTGTTGGAAAAGCCCATCTGGCTCACTAATGTTCTGCAGGAAAAGAAATCTGACATCCTTACCTGGTCTGGACTACATGTGACTCCATAGCCACAACAATGTTCGTGGAGGAGTAGCATTGTTAATCAAGGATAGTTTAACGGCTGCTGAAAGGCATTTCGAGGGGGTCTGCCTGCTGAGGTAACATGGGCTGAAGTTAGAAATAGGAAAGGAGTGGTCATGTTGTTATGAGTTTTCTATAGACCCCCAAATAGTAATAGAGATGTGGAGGAGGAAAGCAGATTATGGATAGGTGTGGAAGTCACAGAGTAGTTATCATGGGTGATTTTAACTTTCCAAATATTGATTGGAACCTTTATAGGTTGGATAGTTCAGATGGGGCACTTTTTGTACAGTGTGTGCAGGAGGGTTACATAAGAACATAAGAACATAAGAAGTAGGAGCAGGAGTAGGCCATCTAGCCCTTCGAGCCTGCCCCGCCATTCAATAAGATCATGGCTGATCTGTTGTGGCTCAGTTCCACATTCCCGCCCTCTCCCCATAACCCTTAATCCCCTCTCTTATCAAGAACCCATCAACCCGCGTCTTAAAAATATTTAGCGAGGTAGCCTCCACCACTTCAATGGGCAGAGAATTCCAGAGATTCACCACCCTTTGAGTGAAGAAGTTCCTCCTCAACTCTGTTCTAAACCGCCCCCCCCTTTATCTTGAGGCTGTGCCCCCTAGTCCTACTATCCTTTCTGAGTGGGAAGAGTCTCTCCACCTCCATCCTATCCATCCCATTCATCATCTTATATGTCTCAATGAGATCTCCCCTCATTCTTCTAAACTCTAACGAGTACAAGCCTAATCTATTCAGCCTCTCCTCATAGCTCAACCCCCTCAACTCCGGCATCAGCCTAGTAAACCTCCTCTGCACTCCCTCCAAGGCCAAAATATCCTTGCGTAAGTACGGCGCCCAAAACTGCACACAGTGCTCCAGCTGCGGCCTCACCAATGCCCTATACAGCCGCAGCAAGACCTCCCTACTTTTATATTCAATCCCCCTCGCGATGAAGGCCAGCATCCCATTCGCCTTCCTGACCACCTGCAAGCTGGGTTTTTGCGACTCATGCACAAGGACCCCGAGGTCCCTCTGCACCATCGCCTGCTGCAGTTTTTCTCCACGTAAGTAATAATCCTTCCTACCATTATTCCTACCAAAGTGGACCACCTCACACTTGCCAACATTAAATTCCATTTGCCATTTCCTGGCCCATTCGCCCAGCCTATCTAGATCCTTCTGTAGACTCTCCCCACCCTCCGCACAATTTGCCTTTCCACCAATTTTGGTGTCATCAACAAATTTCGACACCCTACACTCGGTTCCCTCCTCCAGATCATCTATATAAATGGTAAATAGCTGAGACCCCAGCACCGACCCCTGGGGCACTCCACTAGTCACCATCCGCCAATCCGAATAGCACCCGTTGACCCCCACTCTCTGCCTCCTATTTGACAACCAGTCCTCTATCCATGCTAACACCCTACCCCCAACTCCATGCCCCCTGACCTTCTGCAATAATCTCTTGTGAGGTACCTTGTCAAACGCCTTCTGAAAATCAAGAAAGACCACATCCACCAGCTCTCCTCTATCCACCGCCCTAGACACATCCTCATAGAACTCCAGTAAATTTGTCAGACACGACTTCCCTTTAACGAAACCGTGCTGCGTCTGCTCTATCAAGCAGTTCCCCTCAAGATGCCTCGCTATTTCCTCCTTGATGACGGATTCTAACATTTTACCTACAACAGACGTTAAACTAACAGGCCTATAATTCCCCGCCTTTTGCCTGGCACCCTTCTTAAACAACGGTGTAACATTAGCCGTTTTCCAATCTTCCGGCACTTCCCCGGAATCCAGCGACATCTGGAAAATAACCACCAAGGCATCCACTATCACCTCCGCCATTTCTTTCAGGACCCTCGGATGCATTCCATCCGGTCCTGCAGACTTGTCCACAATCAGCCCCTCCAGTCTGTCGAGCACCACCTCTCTAGTAACAGTAATGTCATTAAGACCCTCCAGTCCTACCACCTTTCCATCTCTAACATCCGGCAAATTATTCACGTCCTCCTCCGTGAAGACCGAAACAAAAAAGTTATTCAAGACCTCAGCCATATCCCCATCCCCTACCACTAAGTCCCCCTTCTCATCCTCTAAGGGACCAACGTTCACCCTAGCCAGCCTCTTCCTTTTTATATATTTATAAAAACTCTTGCTATCCTTTTTTATATTAAGCGCTAGCCCAGCTTCATAGTTTCTCCTACCCTTCTTTATCAACTTCTTTGTCAATCTTTGTTGACATTTAAACCTCTCCCAATCCTCTTCTCGCCCACTACTCTTAGCTACTCTAAACGCCTCCGCTTTTAATTTAACACTTTCCTTCACCTCCTTCGTTATCCACGGCTTATTACCTCTCCTCCTACGGTCCTTTTGTTTCATGACACTATGTGGAAAAGCCAACAAGAGGTGGGGCCACATTGGACTTGGTACTGGGTAATGAAACAGGCCAAGTGTTAAATTTGTTTGTGGGAGAGCACTTTGGAGATAGTAACCACAGTTCGGTGTCTTTCAGTATTGCAATGGAGAGGGATAGGGCTGTATGGCAGGGCAAGGTTTATAATTGGGGCAGGGGTAATTATGATGTGATTAGGCAAGAATTAGGGAGCATAAGATGGGAACATAAACTGTCAGGTAAAGGTACAAGTGAAAAGTGGAGCTTGTTCAAGGAACAAAAACTACGTGTCCTTGATAGTTATATCCCTGTCAGGCAGGGAGGAAGTGGCTCAGTGAGGGAACCATGGTTCACAAAAAAGGTTGAATGTCTTGTCAAGAGTAAAAAAGGAAGCGTATGTAAGGGTGAGAAAACAAGGTTCAGTTGGGTCGCTTGAGGGTTACAAGGTAGCAAGGAATGAGTTTAAGGAAAAGGGCTTAGGAGAGCTAGGAGGGGGCATGAGAAGTCTTTGGCGGGTCAGATCAAGGAAAACCCCAAGGTTT
Organism: Carcharhinus amblyrhynchos; assembly: GCF_965287045.1. Lineage (NCBI taxonomy): Eukaryota > Metazoa > Chordata > Chondrichthyes > Carcharhiniformes > Carcharhinidae > Carcharhinus > Carcharhinus amblyrhynchos. The sequence continues at coordinate 58,166,467 of NC_137333.1, forward strand.
TTTACTCTTATATGAGAAATAAAAGAATGACTAGGGTGAGGTCAAGGACAGTAGTGGGAATTTGTGCATGGAGTCAGAAGACGTAGGTGAAGCATTGAATGAATACTTTTCTTCAGTGCTCTCTAAGGAGAGGGGCCATGTTTTTGTTGAGAGTGTGGTGCAGGCTGATAGGAGGGAGTAGGTGGATGCTCTGAAGGAGGATGTATTAGCAATTTTGAAAAACCTGAGGGTTGATAAGTCCCCTGGGCCAGATGGGTTACATTCTAGAATACTTTGGGAGGCAAGGGATGAGATTGTGGAGCCTTTAGCTTTGATCTTTGGGTCCTCACTGTCCATGGGAATTCTCAGTAAAAAGTCTGACAACACCAGGTTTTAGTCCAACCTATTTATTTGATAATATACTCGCAAGCTTTCGGGTTAGCCCCTTCGTCAGGTGAAGGGGCTAACCCGAAAGCTTGTGAGTATATTATCAAATAAATAGGTTGGACTAAAACCTGGTGTTGTCAGACTTTTTACTGTGTTTACGCCAGTCCAACGCCGGCATACCCACATCATGGGAATTCTGTCAGAGGACTGGAGAGTGGGAATGTTGTTCCTCCCTTCAAGAAAGGAAACAGGAATGACCCTGGTAATTATAGGCCAGTTAGTCTTACTTCGGTGGTCGGCAAGTTAGTGGAAAAGGTCCTGAGAGATAGGATTATGACCATTTGGAAAGATGCAACTTAATTTGGGATAGTCAGCACGGATAAGTCCTGCCTCTCAAATTTGATTGAATTCTTTGAGGAGGTAACTAAGTGTATAGATGAAAGTAGATCAGTTGATGTCATATATATGGAATTTAGTAAGGCATTTGATAACATTCCCCATGGTAGGCTCATGAAGAAGGTAAGGAGGTGTGGATAGAAGGAAATTTGGCCAATTGGATAAGTAACTGCTGTCTCATAGAAGACAGAGGGTGGTGGTGGAGGGAAAATTTTCAGACTGGAGGCCAGTTACCAGTGACGTACCACAGGGATCAGTGCTGGCTCCTCTGCTATTTATGATTTTTATCAATGACTTGGAAGAGGGAGCTGAAGGGTGGGTTAGTAAATTTGCTAATGAGACCAAGATTGGTGGAGTATGGAAGGGGTGGAGGGCTTTTGAAGGCTGCAAAGAGACAGTAATAGGATGCAGAGCTGGTCTGAAAACTGGCAGAATGAGTTTAACCCTGATAGGTGCAGGCTGATTCATTTTGGAGGACAAACTTGAATGCAGATTACAGGGCCAACGGCAGGGTTCTGAGGAATGTGGAGGAGCAGAGAGATCTTGGGATTCATATCCACAGATCTCTGAAGGTTGTCACTCAAATGGATAGAGCTGCGAAGAAGGCTTATAGTGTGTTAGCGTTTATTAACAGGGGGTTTGAATTTAAGAGCTGTGGGGTTATGCTGCAACTATATTGGACGTTGATGAGACCACATTTGGAATACCGTGTGCAGTTCTGGTCACCTCACTATAAAAAGGATGTGGAAGCATTGGAGAGAGTCCAAGGAGATTTACCAGGCTGCTGCCTGGTTTGGAGGGTAGGTCTTATGAGGAAAGGTTGAGGGAGCTGGGGCTTTTCTCTTCAGAGTGGAGGAGGATGAGAGGCAACTTAATAGAAGTTTATAAGATGATGAGGGGGATAGAGTGGACGGTCAGAGACTATTTCCTTAGGTGGATGTAGCTGTTACTGGGGGCATAACTATAAGATTTGTGATGGGAGATGTAGGCGGGATGTCCGAGGCAGATTCTTTCCTCAGAGTGATTGGGGTGTGGAATGCACTACCTGCTGTAATAGTAGAGTCAGACACTTTTGGAACTTTCAAGCGGTTATTGGATAGGCATGTGGAGCACACCAGAATGATAGGCAGTGGGATAGCTTGATCTTGGGTTCGGACATAGCTTGGCACAACATTGAGGGCCAAAGGGACTGTACTGTGCTGTACTGTTCTATGTTCTAATGTGGCTGACCATCAACTGCCCTCGGGTAATTAGGGATGGGCAACAAACAATGGCCAGCCAGCAACAGTCATGCTCTATGAGTGAATAAAAAGAGGCATCCTTTCCAGGTGTATCACAACTTGGTAAGGCACCTGCTCTGACCAAGACCACAAGAAACTACTAAGGGTTGTGAACGTAGCCCAGTCCATCATGCAAACCAACCTACCATCCATTGATTCTGTCTACGCTTTCCGCTGCTCGAAAAAGCAACCAACATAATCAAGAATTCCATGTACCCCAGACATCCTTTCTTCCATTTTCTTCCTTTGGGAAAGGAACAAAACTAAGGTCATATATACCAGCCAAGTCAAACAGTTTTTTTGCAGCTGCCAGCAGACTTGAATGAACCTATTGTATATTAAGCTGTTCTTTTCTTTGCCCTATTTGTAACTGCAACACTATATTCTGCTCCCTATCCTTTTCTTCTCCCTTGTGTACTGTAGGGATTCTATGATTCTGTACTCTATGAATTGTATGTTTTGACTGAATAGCATGCAAGAAACAGTACTTTTCACTGTATCCCAATACATGTTCGAACAAGAACATGTATTGGGATACATGTATTAACGATTAAAAACTAGATTTATTTGATAGTTCACCACTCAGGATCTTCAACTGATGCTATACACTAGATACATCGATGACATTTTTTTCCTTTTGGACTCATGGTGAACAATCACTGAAACAACTATGTAATGACGTCAACAAGTTCCATTCCACCATCAGACTCACCATGGACTACTCTCTGGAATCTGTTGCATTCTTGGACACACGCATCTTCATCAAGGATGGTCACCTCTACACTTCACTGTACCCCAAGCCCACAGATAACCTCATGACGCTCCACTTCTCCAGCTTCCACCCGAAACACGTAATGAAGCCATCCCCTACGGACAAGCCTTCCGTATATACAGGATTGGCTCAGATGAGGAGGATCGCAATGGACACCTCCAGATGCCCTCATAAGAACAGGACGTGGCGCTCAACTCATCGATCGACAGTTCTGATGTGCCACAGTGAAAAATCACATCAACTTCCTCAGAAGATGAACATGGGACATGGTGGACAGAGTACCCTTCATCGTCCAGTATTTCCCCGGAGCGGAGAAGCTACAATGTTTTCTCCGAAGCCTTCAATATGTCATTGATGACGATGTACATCTCGCCAAGGCCATCCCCATACCTCCACTTCTTGCCTTCAAACAGACCATTGTCCGCAGCAAACTATCCAGCCTTCAGGAGGACAGTGACCACGACACTACACAACCCTCCACAGCAACCTCTGCAAGACATGTTGGATCATCGACATGGATGCCATCATCTCACGTGAGAACACCATCCACCAGGTACACGGTATATACTCTTGCAACTCAGCCAACATTGTCTACGTGATACGTTGCAGAAAAGGACGTCCTGAAGCATGGTACATTAAGGGGACCATGCAGATGCTACGACAATGGATGAATGAACACTGCTTGACAATCACCAGGTAAGAGTTTTCTCTTCCTGTTGGGGAAGACTTCAGCGTCAGTCATTTGGCCTCTGATCTTCGGGTAAGCATTCTCCAAGGCGGTCTTCATGACACACGACGACGCAGAATCACTGAACAGAGACTGATAGCCAAGTTTCGCACACGTGAGGATGACCTCAACCCGGATTTTGGGTTCATGTCATGTTATCTGTACTCCCCACAACTTGCCTGGGCTTGCAAAATCTCACTAACTGTCCTGTCTGGAGACGATACACATCTCTTTAACCTGTGCTTAACCATCTCTCCACTCTCATTGTCTGTACCTTTTTAAGACTTGGTTACCTGTGAAGACTCATTCCAACCATTATTTTGTAAATTGAGTTTGTGTCTTTATATGCTCTGTTTGTGAACAGAAGTCCCACTTACCTGATGAAGGAGCAGCGCTCCGAAAGCTAATGGATTTTGCTACCAAATAAACCTGTTGGACTTTAACCTGATATTGTGAGACTTCTTACTGTGATTACCCCAGTCCAATGCCGGCATCTCCACGTCCCAATATTTGTGACAGTAATAAATCAAAATTATTGTGGATGATGGAATCTGAAACAAAAAAACAGAAAATACTGGAAAATCTCAGCAAGTCTGACTTCATCTGTGGAGAGAGAATAGAGGTAACGTTTTTAGTCTGGATGACGCTTCATCAGAGATGTTGCTGAAATAGGAAATTTAAATCGGTGTTAATTTGGATACTGAGGTTGCATAAGTTAAACATCTTACTTTTACTAAAAGTTACTGTCCTTTGAATAAAGTATTAATTTAATAGTATTTTAGAGTGCACCTAATTAAAATTGTTTATTCTTATTATGACCTGTGCAATATTTGAACACTTAAATGCACAAAATTGCGATGTATTGAATAGATGGTAAAACCCAAGATGCCTACAAAGCACTGTTACAAAACCATCTTTTTGTTCCCCCTTTAAAAATATTGAATACGATAATGCTAGTAGGTACATAAGAGGTTGCTGTATAAGCTTAAATCTCGCAGGATCCATGTTGAAGTGGCCAATTGGACAGAGAATTGGCTTGATGATAGAAGACAGAGGGTTGCTTTTCAAATTGGAGGCCTGTGACCAGCAGTGTGCAGAGTAAGAAGTCTGACAACACTAGGTTTAAGTCCAACCGATTTATTTGATAGTAAACTCACAATCTTTCGGGGTTTCTCCCTTCATCAGGTGAATGGAGAGTTCTGGCCTCAGGCAGAGCATATAACAGCACAGACAGTTTACAGATTACTGATTAGAATGCGAGTCTTAAAGATGCCGACAATGTGAGTGGAAAGAGCATTAAGCCCAAGTTAAAGAGATGTGTATTGTCTCCAGACAGTACAGTAAGTGAGGTTTTGCAAACCCAGGCAAGTCATGGGGGTTACAGATAGTGCGACATGAACCCAAGATCCCTGTTGAGACTGTCCTCATGTGTGCGGAACTTGGCTATCAGTCTCTGCTCAGCGACCCTGCGCCGTCGTGTGTCATGAAGGCCGCCTTGGAGAACGCTTACCCAAAGGTCGGAGGCCGAATGCTCGTGACCGGTGAAGTGTTCGGCAACAGGAAGGGAACAGTCTTGCCTGGTGATTGTCGAGCGATGTTCATTCATCCATTGTCGTAGCATCTGCATGGTCTCTCCAGTGTACCATGCTTTGGGACATCCTTTCCTGCAGCATATTAGGTAGACAACGTTGGCTGAGTTGCAAGAGTATGTACCGTGTACTTGGTGGATAGTATTCTCACGTGTGATGATGTCATCCATGTCGATGATCTGGCATGTCTTGCAGAGGTGGTTGTGCAGTGTGCCTCAGGGATTGGTGTTGGGTCCATTGTTATTTGTCATTTTATATTAATGATTTGGATGAGAATTTAGGAGGCATGGTTAGTAAGGTGCAGGTGGCACCAAGATTGGCATAGTGGACAGTGGAAAAGGTTATCCAGGGTTGCAATGAGATCTTGATCAATTGGGCCAGTGGGCTGAAGAATGGCAGGTGAAGTTTAATTTAGATAAATATGAAGTAATACATTTTAGTAGATTGAACCAGGGCGTGACTTACTCAGTTAATTGTAGGATGTTGAGTAGAGTTATAGAATAAAAGAGATCTGGGGGTACAGGTTCATAGCTTCTTGAAAGTGGAGTTACAGATGGGACAGGATGGTGAAGAAGGCATTTGGCATGTTTGGTTTCATTGGTCAGAGCATTGAATATAGGAGTTGAGACATCTTATAGAAGTTGTACAAGACATTGGTGAGACCACACTTGGAATATTATGTACAGTTCTGGTCACCCTATTTTAGAAAGGATATTATTAAACTAGAGGAAGTGCGGAAAAGAATTACTCAGATGCTACTGGGACTTGATGATTTGAGTTATAAGGAGAGGCTGGATAGATTGGGACTTTTTTTTCCCCTCGAGCATAGGATGCTTAAGGGTAATCGTATCGAGGTCTATAAAATAATGATAGTTAATCTAGATAGTTAACACCTTCCCCAAAAGGTAGGGGAGTCTAAAACTAGAGGGCATATGTTTAAGGTGAGGGAGGAGATGCAAATAGGCCAGAGGAACAATTTTTTCACAGGGTGGCGAGTGTCTGGAATAAGCTGCCAGAGGTGGTAGTGGAGGTGGATACAATATAGTCTTTTAAAAAGCAGTTAGACAGATACATGGCATGGGTCAGATTGGCGTAGAATGAAATGGGCCAAATGTGGGCAATTGGAACTAGCTTAACGATTAAAAACTGGGCAGTATGGACAAGTTGGTCTGAAAGGCCTGTTTCCATGTTGTAATCCTCTATGACTCTATCATGAAAAAAAACTCTATTCATATTAAAACAGCTTAGCCTAGTTATACTGAGTTAAAGTTACAAAATGATCAATTAATTTATTGAGCATTACATCAAACCCCTTGCAATGGACTTTACCATGAGTATACAATAAAAGTTGTGTTTGATGTATGATATCTGATCAAATACTCGGTCTACAATTTCCACAACAAAATTTAATTTACTGTTTCTAAGGCATCACAACATAAGACTGAAACAACTAGTTCAGTGGCAAGATTTCAATTTAAATGAAGTGATTTATTACAAGATAAAGTCCAAAACCTCTTTCCCATTGATATTAATAATTTCAGCCAGCAAGCTGCATTAAAACAGTTGACTATCCACAAGCTGTCGAGAATCTATTAAATCAATCAATGTTCATTTGTACGATTCAATATATTTTTAAAAAATTGTTTCCATCACTAGAAGTCTGTTTAACATAACTGACATTTTTGTACTTAAAAGAAATTGTCATCATTTATTACAAAACCTTGTCCGATTGTAAGGTTTTTGTTTTGGCTTTTGATTTGTTAGACTGGCTAAATAATGAGTGATCTGTTTTCCAGGAAAACAAATTAATTACTTTGTTTATGGAGCACTAGCAGCCTTTAAATGTAGTGACAGTTCACACTCAAATATGGCAGTGTTTTGTATGGAAATATATACATTTCAGAATTGGAGCAGATCTCTTACCTTTTCTCGTGAAAGAAATTGAAATTTCTAATGTGTGGAAACAGCTACCATTTCTCCATTCATAATGGAATGATAATTCTGACTTAGCCTGTGGTTAGTTGGTTCTTAAAACAAAAAAATGCCCAATATTATTTATTTTCAAGCAGCTCTATTATTCTTTCTTCATTTCTTTCTAGTTCAGCAAATAGGATTGATTTTTTTTTTCCGGTGCCGTATTCATGTTTTTGATCTAGACCACTCAGCAATGCAACTTGAATCTCAGGTTCTTGAGGTGGGGGTGGAAAATTGGGTGGGACTTGTAAGGTGAATTTTTATGTTCAACATATATATTGTAGCAGCACTTCCATCAGATGCTGAATGCTCCCAACAAAAGACAGTTGGTACTATTTACATTAAGTAATAATTACATTATAATCCCATATATTGTTCAGTATTACTTCCTTGCGTACACTGGATGTTAATCATGTCTGTATAATGAAAGCAATTGTTGTTGGTAGAAACTTCGAGATGGAAGTGAATTTGGAGGGCTTCAACAGGAAGAGAGTGGTAAAATTATATAAATGATTTCACTACACTACACTACTCTGAAAGCAGGTGTCCTTTTGTATGAACCTTGTATGGATACTGGATATGAGGCACTGTGCTTCAAAATGGGGAGAGTTAAGTGACTACTGCCAAATATATTTAGCAGCAAGGATAGGAAGTTGGTTAAAAGGAGCCAAAAGGTAAGCGTTCATCGCTTCTGTTCATTTGGAACAGGATTAGAAGTGATGCAAATTGATCCATGTTTGTTATCAATATTTTGAATTGGGCATTGGGGCTGAATAATTTTCAAATTTGATTACACAAACATAAAGTTTGGAAAACTGAGGAGAGAACTATAAATTACTTCAGGAGAATGTAGGTAAGTTAATGGAAGGCAGAAGATGGATGCAACTTACTGTGAAAATACATTTTGACTATACAAAAAGCAATGGTTGGAAAGTTCCGTGTGCTTGCTAAGGTTATTCCAATTCTCTGATGGAGCCGGTTTGGTAATATTGGTGAATACAGCACATGCAAAACAAAGTGGAAAATGTAACAAAAACAGAAAATGCTGGAATATCTCAGGTTTAATAGCATTTGTTAGAGACCGCAAGAAACTATAAAGGGTGTTGAACAAAGCCCTGTACATCACCCAAACCAACTTCCCATCCATTTACTTTGTTAACACTTTCTGTTGCCTTGAACAATCAGCCAACATAATCAAGGATTCCATGCGCCACAGACATGCTCTTTTCCACCTTCTTCCGTCAGGAAAAAGAATACAACAGCCTGAGGTACCAACTGAGTCAAGAACAGCTTCTTCCCTACTGCCATCAGACTTTTGAGTGGACTTGTATTAAGTTGATCTTACTATTATAGCTAGGATATAGAGAAACACATTCTTCATCCTCTCCTTTCCTTCTCCACTATGTACTCTGTGAATGGTATATTTTGTCTGTATAAAGTGCAAGAAACATTTCACTGTATACCAATACATGTGACAATAATAAATCAAGTCAAAAACGTTGTAGTCACATAATTGTATTAACAGAACACTTGACATTTTTATTTGGTGTACAGCAGTGCAGACTGTAAAATTCATGTATTGTTATTTGTCTTAATGAAAAATTTAATTTGAAATCCTAAACTACATTGGTAATGGAACGGTTGAATTTAATTTCCGCACTCTGTTAATTTGCAAAATTACTTTACAAATGTTGTAAATTTCTTATGAGAAATATTTTGACACTGGTAAATAACTTAAAGCTTCCTTAGCTTTGTGAAAAATGGTACTGAATTATTTGGGGTGTATATATAATTCTATTGCTTTTAAATGTGATACTTCAAGTTTATACTGTGTAAAGAGAGCAAGATTTTAATGTAACCAAGATTAAATGCACATGACTAACACTTATGGATAATGCTAATTACGCCTAGCAAGAGTCGGAACTCAGGTCATGTTGTAATGCCTTTTTAACATTGAGATTGTTATTTTTAAAAATGGTATTATCCGCTTTTGATCCTAGCACCAAGGATGATATTGACATTGATGCACTGGCAGCAGAGATTGAGGGAGCAGGAGCTCCTAAACAGAAAGCAGCTAGCAAAAAGAAGAAAAAAGATTTTGAGTATGTATTCATTTGGGTTTGATTTCATTCTTAAAACTTACATTTGTGCGAAATGGTTGAGTTCCTGTCTCTTCTTAAATTTCAGGGAAGACGATATACTAAAAGAAATTGAAGAACTTTCTCTGGAGATCCAAGGAACAAAGGATCATAAAGAAGCAGCTAAATCTTCAAAAGTAAGTAAATGTTTAGCTTTTATTTAGATGTTTCCAGAAGGTTTTCTTTTTCATCTTTTTTTCTCTGTTAAGGTAATAAATGAAATGACTAAACTATACACATTTTTGTTCTAGATAATGACATATGTGACATGTTGCCTATGCTGCCTTTCCAATCCCATATCCTGTATATTACAAAGCTAGTCTACTTTTGCTCCTGTAGCCTCATCCAATTTGACACCAGCTTATTTGCTGCTAAAACCCTGATCCAGGTTAACTCCAGACATAACTGTTCACGCGTTCTCCTGGCCAACCTCCTACTCTGTCATAACATGGAGCTCAAAACTCTACCTATATTCCAACCTGCACAAAATACTGTTCATCCATTATTATGTGCTTGCTGACCTATGTTGCAACCAGTACAGTAACATATCAGCATTAAAAATCTTAACATTTTGATCAAATCTCATTATGGCCTTTACTCACTATCTCTGTACCCCTCTTGCAGCCTTTCAACCATCCTGAAATGTTTCATTCTGACAACTCTTGGTCTCTTCTCTCTTTGCCCAACTCCTATTCTTTCTGTGCCTCCTCCTCCTCTTACCACCACCACCACCACCGCGCGATTCATTGCCACCTTCTTCCATCTCACCGTCTCTCCCTCGCTTGCCTACCTGTGTGAAAAGACTTGGCCTTTGATCGGAGCTTCCCCAAAGCAATAGGCTAAATACATTCACCACATTCTGGTGCAGTAGTACACACAATCCTAAAAGTTTTTTTTGTTTAAGTTCCTTTTATATTTTGCTACTTTAATTTTCTTCTTTTATTCTTAAATTTCTTAGGTTAATTTTGCTCTTGATTGTTTAGAAATACCAAATAAATATTAAAGCTTGTATAAACCTTGCTATATCTTGTTCTACACCCATAAGTGCTGATAAATTCGGTTGGTATTCTCTTTGGAATATGTGCATGGTTAAATAGCTTTAATAATTTTAATCCTAATTGAAATGGATTTATCTTTTTCCTTTTCCTAGCAAGGTGTGGTTAGTCTCTGTATAGTTTAAAGACTGCTCATTTTTTAAAAATGATTGACTTGCAAACTACACTCTGGATCAAGTAATAAATCTTAATTATACTCCAAATCTAGTTAAGGATAATATTTCACATTATAATCTTGCACCATCTCAATATTTGACCCTTCCTGCAAAATCAATCAATTAATTCAGAAATGGCTAGGCATAATTTTCATTTTCACTTATTGCAATGATAGAGAATGCAACTTTTTATTCAAAGTTTTTAAAAATCTTAACAGAAAGAAGATAAAGATGATGAATCTGAACCAGTCAATAAAAAGCAAGATCGGAAGAAAAAGAACCTGAAAATCCCAAAACCTACTTTTGAAGAAGATGAAATGAAAGCTGAAGAATCTGGGTGGCCAAAAGCCCGAGGTCAAAAACACAAACCTGAACAATCAGATGATGATGATGAAGAATTAGGGGAGAAGGCTAAAGGGAGGATCCAGAGTCTTGTGCAAAAACGAGAGATTTCAGAAGATGAAGTCAAGACTAAGAACCATCAAGCAAATTCAATGAGTGATGAGGAATCTGATGAGTTTCCTCAAAACACTAAGAATAAGAGGAATCAAGAAGATAATCAGCTGAAAAAAGGTGAAAGTGAAGGGGAAGATGAAGGAGATTCAAGATTCAAACTTAAAACAGCTGCACAAAAGAAAGCAGAAAAGAAAGAAAGGGAACGCAAGAAGCGTGAGGAGGAAAAGGCTAAACTTCGTAAACAGAAAGAAAAGGATGACTCTAACCGAAACAAAAAGGAAAAGGAGTCGGAATCAAAACCTCAGAAAGCTGAAACTGAACTTCTTTCTAAAAATGTATCCGAGAAAATGGATGTGACTCCAACTGCTGATGATAAGGGAACTGAAGATACTCTAGGTGCAGAAGGTACTTTTAAAAAATATCTGATTTCCATTTGTAAAAAGTTGGGTGTTGAATCTTTTTGCTTTTTAGTTCAGACTATCCTGCTGCCTTACAGTATTCATTTTATAATGTGTCCTTGCACATGAACCACAAAGTTCCCATGCTGGTGCAGCAATCAATTTGGAATGCAAATTGCATATTTAATCTTGTCATAAAGGAATTGGAGTCCAAAAGTACAGAAGTCTTAATACCGTTAGAGTTAATACAGTAAATTGGTGAGGTGACGCTTGGAGTAATGTTTGTTCTTTTGTACTCCTTGCCTAGGAAAGGACATGCATGCCCTAGGGGAGTGTAACAAATGGAATGAAGGAATTGTCTCACGGGGATAGATTGAGTAAACTATACTTATATTCACTGGAGATTAGAAGAATAAAAGGTGATCTCACTGAAATATGACATTTTTAAAGGGCCAACAGGGCAGAGGCTGAGAAAATGTTTCCCTTGACTGAGCAATTTGGATCATGGGATTACAGTCTCAGATTAAGGGAGTGAACATTTAGGATTGAGATATGTAGCAATTTCTTCATTCAAAAGGTTGTGAATTTTTGGAATTTCTTCCTCAGAGCTGAAGATATTCAGTTGCTGAGTGCATTCTAGGACACAAGTTAATAGATGTTTTGGATGAATTAAGAAATGTGGAGATGGTTTGGGAAGGTGGATTTGAGGTAGAAGGCCAGCCATGCCATAATATTAAATGTTGGAATAGGCTTGAAGAATGGAATGTTGATTTATTTTTTTAGATTGCCTTTGCCTTTGAAGAGCTTTCTTCCAATTAACTGTATTCCTTTTTCCCCTCCTTTATTATTTGCTCCTATTGTATCTCCTAACTCTTCACTTCCCCATTATCCAATTTATTTTCTCTCATTCCTCTTTTTTTAACATGTTCAACAGCAGTTTGCGTTAGTATAATACCATTATCATAGGAAAAAAAGCCTACTTGCTTCATTGGAGCAAAGTCTGATCAAAACTGATGCAAAACCAAAAATGGAGATGTTGGGATGTATGTCTTTTAAAATTTGATTGAAGAGTCATAGTCTATGCAGAGTCTTGAGTGTTTTGGGACGGAACTTGAGAGTTTGGAGCCTAGACGGCTGAGGACACAGTTCCATTTACGTAATCTGTATAACATTTCATATTCCAGAAACTCCGAGTCATGATGTTATCTCTGTGTGAGAGAGACTCACAGGGATATATAACCTGCATCTGAAACTAGTAAATGTGATTTTGGATGATAACTATTTTTGCTTTTCTTCCGCATTATCTGCAGCACTATGGCTGAGATCAACAATGTAGCAGCCTTGACAGAGTGATAGTGTATACTTGCATTCTACCAATCTAGTTGAAAATGCCGGCTTCCCATATTAAGCTATGTGCCAGAAAGTGTACAGGGCACGATTTCAAAATTTTCTGACAAAACTTGCAAGTGTACGAAGTAATGTGGTAGATGGTAATTAACTTTAGGAGGCCATAAGCAGACTGGTGGAATGGGCAGTAATATAGCAGATGAAATTTAATGTAGAAAAATGTGATGTGATGTATTTTTGTAGAAAGCTTGAGAAGCTGTAAATGCTGCATTGTACAATTTTTAAAGGGGCTGAAAAAATGTAATCCTAGGTTGTTTGTGTGCAAATCCTTGAAGGTGGCAGGACAGGTTAACAAAGCAGCTAATAAAGCATAACAGCACACACTGTCTCAACTATGGCTCAGTTTAATGCTCTCCTCTGAGTCACAAGGCTCTGGTTCAAGTCCCTTTCTAGGGCTTCAGCACAATTTACATTCATACTCTCTCATTGGATCAAAATCATTAAATACTCCTGGGTTGCAGCTTATTTTATCCAGGGAATTTATCAACCTCAATCCAATTAACTTTTCATGTACTATCTCTGGGATGGCACAATGATAGCACTGCTGCCTCAGTGCCAGGGACCTGGGTTCACTTTTGACCTTGGGTGACTGTATGGTGTTTGCACTTTCTTCCCATATTGCTTGGGTTTCTCTAGATGTTCCAGTTTCCTCCACAGTCCAAAATGTGCAGGTTAGCTGGGTTGGCCATGGCAAGTTGCCCATTAGGTTAGGCAGATTAGTAGGGTAAATATGTGGGGCTAAGGGTATAAGGCCTGGATGGGATGCTCTGTCGGAGATTCGGTGCAGATTCGATGACCAAATGGCCATCTTTTGCGCTGTCAGAATTCCCTGATTAACGAATACTGATTTATTTCAGTTCCCCAGTTTTGCGTCTCTTGGTGCTTTGTACTTCTGAGAGATTTTCTATATCTTTTCCGGTAGCACAGATATAAGCTATTTCTTTAGTTTTCCAGTATAAAATCTCCTATGTCCACCTGAGTAATAGGCCCATTTTTGCCCTAGCTAATCTTTTCTTCACATGCTCAAAGAAGCATTTATGATCCACCTTTGTTTTCCAGTAGCTTGCATTCATATTCTCTTGTCACTTTTTTAAAATCAGTTTTAAAATCAAATCACCCATTAACCTACCAAATTCCTGGGAATATAATCCTTGTTTCTGCATTTTTCTTGTAATTTGCCATTGGAATCCAGGGATCATTATAACTTTCTCCGTGTAAGACAAGAAATGGAAATCCCTGTGGACTGTATGATCAGTGGTTCAAAGTTGGCTCCATATTGATCAGTTATGATTTTATTTAAGCCTAAGTGACCCTTGATTTATTAGAGTATTCATACATCAGTTTTCAAAGAACAATCGAGAATTATATTGATCTTTGGATAATAATTATGGAAGTTTCTCTTTTCTCCTGCTTGCAAAGATATCTGTACCTGCCTGGATCGATAATCTCCCTGGCCCATCTACATAGAATAATCCCACACTGATTAGGATATACCCCAAAATTCATAACAATGGAAAGATCCATCCAATCATGTCTCTTTCAAGCACCCAATTCTATCTAATAAGGGACCTAGCAAGATCTGTGGCCAAGCCCAAGTATTTTATGTCCCCATGGTGATGTCACCTTTTTGTGACATCTCGTTTTTAACCTTATTAGGAATAAAGTATAATTAATAAAACTGTACTAAATAAATTGATTTTAGTACTAAATTAAAGTTCTAGCAAAACTTATTACTGAAAATTAGTAAAAGGCATTTAATTGGTTATTGTTTGTTGGCTCATGTAAATTTCAAATAGTCAGTTTTAGACCTTTTGAAGAGACAGCTATATGTAAGGGCTTGCATCAGTTTAACTCTTGCAATACCTGGTTCTTCAAAATCCCCTCAAAGCCTAAATTTTGACTTCTGTCTCTGACATCCATATTTCCTTTTGCTAGTCTGTTCCAGTTGATCTATTTGCAAAAGCTCTTGCAATCTGTTTATATTGTATTTCTCATTTTGTTTTGCCTCCATCAGTTTCTTAACCATCCTTTTGCTGATTTTTAAAATCCCCCATGTTTTTAATCTTACTAGTCCTGTAGGCAACATTGTAAGCACCTTTTAATCTGATTATTATCCTTTTCTAGTTAATCATAGCTCAATACTTTTGTACTTAAAGGGAATGTATATTAATTTAATTCTGAATGATTTCTTTAGATACTTGTCATTGCTTATCCACCCTCATGTATCTAATTTCCCAAATTACCACAGCCAATCTGCTTCCTTATACCTCTTTCAATTTTGGAATTGGCTTTATTTAAATTTTAAGGGACTAGTTTTGGATTTATCCCTATCACTCCCAAACTTAATCTGAACATTATCATATTATGATATTTCTTCCCCAGAGGATGCTTTACAATATCTACAATAGCAGATCTTAAATAACCTGTTCCGTAGGTTGTTCTTGGGCATATTGATCTAGAAAGCAGACTTGTGGGCATCCCATGAACTTTTCCTTTAAGCTATTTTTGCCAGTTTGGTTTGCTAAGTCTGCATGATGATTAAGGCTTTCTGGGAATATTGAATTACTCTTGTTGCATATTGTCCTAATTTCCTGATTTATACTCTGTCCACCATGCTGATTACTATTTGGGATCCTGTCTGGCACTCCCACAATTGTTTTCTGCCCTTAGTTAAATCAGCCTTACTGATTCTCCCTGCTGATTTTCTAGGCTAAGATACTTTCTCATCACCTCCTTTATGATCAAAACAACCATACATTTTTGTATTTATTTTACCTATTTTTCCTAAAAAAATCAAATGCCTTTGGAGTATTTGATTCTTAATCTTGTTTGTCCTACAACCATGTCTTGGTAATAGTTACAGAGTCATTAACATAGTGCCATTAATTCCTCTACCTTGATACAGCTTCATGCATTCCAATATAGAAACTTTTAATATTAAAATTTTTGTCATTTTCACTCAAATGTAGCCTTTGTTACTAAGCCTTGTTACCTTTGTTAAACTATCTGGTCCTTCCTGACGTCTGCTTGAGTTTACCCATATTGCTGCACCACTCTACAGCCTTTACATTTCCCTTGAGGCTCACTGATTTATTCTTAATTGAGTGCTTTCTTTGATTTATTAGTTTAAAGCCCCAGTTAACTGAGTTGCTAGAACATTGATCCCAATCGGGTGTAATAAATTCTTGAAGGAATGAAAATAGATATGGTGAAAGAGCCAGAGCCAGTACAAAAATTACTGACCCAAATAGCCACCTTGCTTTATTATTTTTCAAGTATTTTCATTTGCTCTCAAACACTGAATTCACTCCAGTGGAAGCATTTCAGCAGTGCAGCTAATGAAGCCACCAAACATGTAGTGAGTCTAATGTACTATCAAAAAACAAAGCTTTTGTCCTCACGCATGGCTTCAAATTTGGTGCTTGGTTCAGATGGGGAGAAATATGTGTGGAGTTTGAACTTTATTTTCAGCTATCCCACCACAAACCAATGTCCAAAAAAATGCTGAGCACTTAAAAGCATGACTAGCTGATCTTGCACATGTATTCTGTGGGATATCCACTGAATTGTCTGATTTTTGTTTTGCATGCAATGTGAATGTTTGGAGACATTGTGAGACCTCAAGGCCAACCCAGTCAAAGATACTTTGCAAGCGGCACAAACATATTTTTCAAGCCAGTGTTTTATGAAGTTAGCCTAGACCCTAAGTTTTTACATTTGTATTTGGCATGGGTGAGCATAAGGTATATCACTCCAGGTATGATTAACCGCATCTTTGGAATAACCCCATCACCACCCATCAGATGTGGGGAACACAGAAGTTACGGCCTGTTATATTTTACTTTGGATCCCAAAATTGTTCATATTCAGACAGAATTTAGTTGGGGTTGTACTCCCTATGCTTCTATAGTCGATACTGTCAGATTCATAAGCCTCGCCATGTCCTCTTTGCAGCCTCGTCACTCTTTACTGTCCTTAAGGTTCCTATTGTCATATTCTACTGTCATGAGTTACTCTATTGATGGATATTCTTCCTACTCTGTAATGATAAACTAACAAGGAGGGATTGAAGAGATAAGAATGCACAGATATTCCTTTGGGTAGTTGCATTCTTTAACTACGTTATTCAAGGTTAACTTGTTAAAATGCAATAAATCTGTTGCACGTTTTCATTTTAAAGTTGCAAATTTACAAATGTCAATTGAAAGCATGACTGAAGCATTATGTGTATGCTGCCTGTAGAGTGAATATTTCCCATGGGAGAAAACAATCTGATGTATGTTTTAAGGTTCAGGAATCATAGATTGAGTCGAGAACTTAAGGTAGTTTATTGAGAGTAATAGTTTAGACAGGATGCATAAGCTAAATAGATAGGAAAAGCTCATGACCTGTGATAGTTGAGAGCAGCTCACTGATTCCAGAAGACAAATGAACCGAGAGCGCAGGTGTTGATCTTTATAACTTGTGGAAGCATTCTGCACTCTAGCTTCTAGCTGGAGTATAAGGAAACTGTGCCTACCGCTCTCCAGTCATCCTCCATCTAAAGAACCTGATGTGGACTGTCCCACCTCCAAGCACCCATTAATATACTTTTATTTCTGGAGGCTTTTACCCAACGACAATCATTTGTTTTAACCTTCTAATCAATGAATAGAAGACCGATACTCGGTGTCACCTCTCTCCATGTGCATCACTTTAGCTCAAGATCATTTGTATTTTAGCTTATTTCATGCTAAGGACCATTTGTTTGCCCTTACTTGAATCTTGGCTCCAGGAGACTTCCTGCCATCAGTTAAGGAATGTGTACGTCTTTTGTTCTGCCTCCATGCCTCGCTGCTAAGAATGTTTTTTTTTTCCTGAAGAGGAAAAAAACATACAGCCTCTTAGGAGTTTACAGTACTATGCCTACTAATTCTATAATCTTAAAGATACAAATTCTTACACTGCTAAATAGGAGATTAGGTGGGTTTTTTCCCTTTATGGAGTCAATTTATATTTAATAAAATTATTGATTTGTTGCTGCACCAAGCAGGTTTTTTTTCTACAGTCATAGAATCCTTACAATGCAAAAGGAGACCATTTGGCCCATCGAGTCACCACCCTCACTAAGAGCATCAGAGGCCCCTCACCCTGTGGCCCCACAGATTTACCATGGCTAATCCATCTAGCCTACACCAAACAACAATGAACAGCACACTGCGTTGAATTTTCATTCAGAAAATCATGAGTTCAAGTTCAAGTCCAGAGACTCGAGAACATAATCTAGTTTGGCACTTCACTGCTGTATTAAGAAAGGTTTATGTAGGTTGTTTTCAACCCCAGTATTTGCTATTTTAGTAACTTTAATGATTATGCCTTTTGATGCAGTAATGACGTCCTTGCCTCTGAGCTAGAACCTCCAGGTTTGAGTCATATTGCAGGGCTTGAGCATGGCAGGTTTGTTCAAACGTGGTCAGACAGGTTGAAAATCCTTCCAATGCATCTATGACGAGCAGTAAGAGCAATAGTATCTCCTGGACAGCCTGATGCTGAGTGATGTCCTTCAAACTCTAGCCTCTGACAACAGACTAGCTACCTATTTCAAGAAAAAGTAGCTATGACACTAGACAAAAGCACATGCTTTGTCTGCCTCATACACTACTAGTATGGGAAGAGAAGAAGATTATGAAAAAGAAAACAATGATTACATATGTCACCCATTTACCTTCTTATTTGTAGCATTTCACTCTTGACATTGACAGATGAAACTTCATGTTCTTTCCAGTCACATTTTCATTCAAATTATCGTGTAATTTCAGCATCCTTGTTTGATTTTACTGTCCACTCTGAATATTTATCATCGACTTAACACTTTATTTTTACATAAAACAGAAACATTGGCCCTAGTGGTGCAGCCCCAAGTCAATACCCTCTTCCTCATTCACCCTCGCCACAATGATTTAACTCCCCTATCAAATACCCATTACTTTTTATTCTTCAGCAGTTGTTATTTTACATTTCCTAAAAATGACTCTAGATTTACTGTTGGGAGGCTGTAGATTACAGATTGGTATGTCTTAAAGAAGTCTCAGTAGTCTTCTGTAGGTTAAGTGCAAGTCTTTATGAATAATTTACACAGACAGTAGAGAGTACAGACTAGAAGTTGTCTATATGATTAGGTCTATACAATTCTCTGCTCAACACCTACACTGATCCCTGGGTCCAGGTCGTATGTCTACATACATCGCTGTATTCAGTATACCATTAACCATGTATGTGTTGGATTCTTAAACTACAGCTTTGAGCCTGACAAATAGCGGTTATGATAAATTTGTCCAAAGCAGTGGTTGGCTATGGTTGTAGTTTTTGTCCCTTTGGAAAAGAGATTAAAGCTATAGGGCACCTTTAACATGGGTTGAGCAGGATGATGCAAAAGATGGAGAGCTAGACTCATGAGGAGAGATTTAAGATACTGATGCTGTTTTTAATTAAAGTAGAGAAGGCCAAATGGAAACTTATTAGAGGTTTTGATAACTATGAAGGGAAAAATAGATACTCATTTGAAGCGGGGAAAGAAAGCTGTAAGTAGAGAACAGGATACAGGAATTAATTTTGATATCTGTAGCAGAAACTTGACACTTCTGTTTCATCTGTGCTGCAAGTTTCAATGATTACAAGATAACATGGTGACATTTCAGAACCAAGTTAATTCTCTATGCCAGATTTGGTAATCTAATACTTGTTCTATGCGGGTTTCAGTATTTCAGGACCCGATTTGATCATCTTCCTGTTCACTGTAGGAGGCTTGGGCTGATACTGCAGCCTGGCATTTTTCTCGTTGATCTGCAGGTAATTCTGCACACTAATGCCATAATAGGCAGGATGATCGTATCCGGACATGAATTGGGAATATTAGTAGTGTCCTTTGAGTACGTTGTATGATTTTAGCTAGCTAAACTTGAAGTATTTCGGAAGAGGTGGAGGAGCCACAAAGCCTTGGCTCTGCAAAATTGAATTTAAGACCTTTGAAATTGGCCAAGTGAGTGTCTTTCTGATTTGTTTAAGCTGTATTTTAATTAAGCAAATTCTCTACCTAATGTGAATTGACTTGGAGACGTGATTGTGATTCTGCCTGTGTCAGATATCCAGTTGACCCAAAATACTATTTGGTGACGACTGTATTTTGAAGAAATTTATTTTAATGAAATATTTCTTGGATAGAATGACATCCTTGGGGTGCAAAAATGAAATTGGCAAAAGAGGTTGGTATAATATTTAGGTTCATGTGTAACAATTAGAACAAAAATACTTGAAATCTCAATGACTTTTCTAATTGATCACTTTTTAATATGTTAAGATTATGGTGGATTAAGGGGTTATTGATGAGGATTGGTGACTGTTGTTTATAACTGATAGGTGAAGAAAATGATGGAGAAAAAAAGAAAAAAGATAAAAAGAAAAAGAATGAAAAAGAGAAGAAGAAAGCAGGTCCTAGTAAGGCTACAGTAAAAGCCATGCAAGAAGCACTTGCAAGATTGAAAGAAGAAGAAGAAAGGCAAAAAAGAGAGGAAGAAGAACGTTTAAAAAGACTGGAAGAACTGGAAGCCAAACGCTTGGAGCAGGTACGTTAGTTATGAATTATGTGACTGTTCAGATTCTGAAGGTCACATGCAAAGAGGATTGGAGGTGATTAAGTTAAAAGTTAGCTCTGCGTACAAAAGTTGTCCATGAGAGAAAGATGCTCGCATTTCTGTATTGCTTTATCCCATGTCTCAAACATCTCAAAAGTTTAATGTTAATTGGACAAATGTAATTTTGAACAAAGCATAATATTGAAGAACCTGTTGATCCTTATGGTGATTTTGGTTGAGGTAGGTTGGTCGTGATAGTATTCCCATGTCTTTGTTGCTAGAACAAGGAACGCAGAAGCCATTAGGAATCAAGGTATTCCTGATCTGGAATGACTAAACAGGAATTGCAAGCAGGGCCCATGCTTGGAAAGAAAAGGCCCAATTCATGAGAAACTAAAAATTGTCAGACCTACCTGGTAAAGCTAGTAGAAAAGATTGGCAGTGAAATCCTTGCACATACAGAGAGAGAGAGAGATTAGAACGGGTGGCATGGTGACATAATGATTAGCACTACTGCCTCACTGTGCCAGGGACCCAGGTTTAATTCCAGCTTTGGATGACTGTGTGGAGTTTGCACATTCTCCTGAGTCTGCGTGGGCTTCCTCCTACAGTCCAAAGATGTGCAGGTTTGGTTGATTGGCCATGTTAAATTGCCCCTTAAGATCAGGGGTTATGGGGATAAGACCTGAGTGGGACTGTTGTCGGTGCAGGGTTGGTGGGCCAAATTGCCTCCAATCTGCACCAAAGTAGTTTTATGATTCTTTGAGAACTCTGGAAGCTTTAGTACCAGACTTGGAATTTGAGGAGAGTCTGAAATGGATTCCTATGATCTGTGATACACTTTTGTTTGGTCCTAGAAGGACTGAAGGGACCCTCAAGATCATGTGATGTATGGAGAGCTCTTGAGTGAAATTAAAAATAGAACAGGAAATGATCTATTAAGATTTTTACGCTTAAGTAATAAGGGTTTATGAAATATAGTGTTACATTAGTAGTACTTGCTTTGTTTAATTCTTGTGTAGTAAAAGCTTTTGTTTAAAAATATGAAATCTTGTGGTGTAATTGACAAAGCTTCTTTGACAGCAGTTTCTAAATCTGTGACCTGTATTATAGAAACTATAAGAAATTATCTTTTAAAAACATATAAGACTATGAAGGGAATAGATAAGATAGAAGCATGGAAGTTGTTTCCACTGGTGGGTAAAACTAAAACTAGGGAGCATGGACTGAAAATAAGGGGAAGCAGCTTTAGGACTGAGTTGAGGAGGAACTTCTTCACACAAAGGGTTGTGAATCTGTGGAATTCCCTGCCCAGTGAAGCAGTTGAGGCTACCTCATTGAATGTTTTTAAGGCAAGGATAGATAAATTTTTGAACAGTACAGGAATTAAGGGTTATGGTGAGCAGGCAGGTAAGTAGAGCTGAGTCCACAAAAAGATCAGCCATGATCTTATTGAATGGTGGAGCAGGCATGAGGGGCCAGATGGCCTACTCCTGCTCCTAGTTCTTATGTTCTTATTACCCAGGACATTGCTTCAGTAAATTTGTTATTACAGTAACGATGCATCATATAGTAAACATGAGGATAAAATTTTTACCAAACATAAATGCAAAGAATTTGGTCCTTCCCTTCCTAATCTTCTGAAATTATTCAATTATGAAAAAATTGTTCTGATTTTTAATTATGAGTGCCTTGCTGAGTCCCTAAAAAAAAACACTTTGAATTTCAATTGAGTGTGATTATGTGAGGAATAATTCTGATACAGATGGAGTGTGAGAAAGAAGGTTCCCAAACCAGTGTCCTCCGCTTGAACAGAGGGGAGTACGATATGGTGAGGGAGGAACTGGCTAATGTCGACTGGGAGCACAGACTGGTTGGTAGGACAGCTGAGGAACAGTGGAGGATTTTTAAGGAGATTTTTGTCAGTACTCAGCAAAAATATATTCCGGTGATGAAGAAAGACTGTAAGAAAAGGGATAACCAGCCATGGATAACGAAGGAAATAAAGGAGAGTATTAAATTAAAAACCAGAGTGGCCAAAAATAGTGGGGAATTAGAGGATTGGGAAAGCTTTAAAAAACAACAAAGTATGACTAAGAAAGCGATAAAGAAAGCAAAGATAGCTTATGAAACTAAACTAGCTCAAAATATAAAAAATGATAGTAAAAGTTTTTACAAATATATTAAAAGGAAGAGAGTGGCCAGAGTGAATGTTGGACCCTTGGAGGACGAGAGGGGGGATTTAGTAGTGGGAAACGAGGAAATGGCTGAGACTCTTAAGTTTTTTTTGTGTCAGTCTTCATGGTGGAGGACACAAATGGCTTACCGGATATTAACAATTGAGGGTTGGTAGGAGCTGAGGTCCTTAATACAAAGAGGTAGTGCTTGGTCGACGAATGGGACTGAAGGTGGACAAGTTCCTGGGCCCGGTTGGAATTCATCCCAGGGTCCTGAAGGAAATGGCAGAAGTAATAGCAGATGTGTTAGTAGTTATTTATCAAAATTCGCTGGACTCTGGGGAAGTTCTGGCTGATTGGAAAACAGTTACTGTTATGCCGCTGTTTGAAAAAGGAAGTAGACAAAAGGCAGGTAAACACAGGCTGGTTAGCTTAAAGTCTGTAGTTGGGAAAATGTTGGAATCTATCATTAAAGAAGAAATAGCAGGACACCTGGAAAGGAATGGTTTGATCAAGCAGACGCAGCATGGATTCATGACGTGGAAGTCATGTTTGACAGATTTTTATGAAGATGTGACTAGTGCGGTTAACAGAGGGGAGCCAATGGATGTGGTGTTTTTAAATTTCCCAGAAGGTGTTTGTTAAGGTGCCTCACAAAAGGTTGCTGCAGATTAGGGTACGTGGAGTTGGTGGTAAAGTGTTAGTGTGGATTGAGGATTGGCTATCTAACAGGAAGCAGAGAGTTGGAATAAATGGGTGCTTTTCTAGTTGGCAATTGGTGACCAGTGGCGTGCCTCAAGGATCGGTGCTGGGGCCTCAACTGTTTACCATATACATAGACGATCTGGAGGAGGGGACTGAGTGTAGGGTAACAAAGTTTGCAGATGACACAAAGATGAGTGGGAAAGCAAATTGCGTGGAGGACGCAGAAAGTCTGCAGAGAGATTTGGATCAGCTGAGTGAGTGGGCGAGGATCTGGCAGATGGAGTATAACGTTGACAAATGTGAGGTTGTCCACTTTGGAAGAAATAATAGTAAAATGGAATATTATTTAAATGGTGAAAAATTACAACATCTTACTGTGCAGAGGGACCTGGGGGTCCTTATGCATGTATCGCAAAAACTCAGTCTGCAGATGCAGCAGGTAATCAAGAAGGCGAATGGAATGTTGGCCTTTATCGCGAGGGGGGATAGAATATAAAAGCAGGGAGGTCTTGCTGCAACTGTACAAGGCACTGGTGAGGCTGCAACTGGAGTACTGTCTGCAATTTTGTTCCCCTTATTTGCGAAAGGATATATTGGCCTTGGAGGGAGTACAGAGAAGGTTCACCAGGTTGATACCAGAGATAAGGGGGTTAGCTTATGAGGAGAGATTGAGTAGTTTGGGCCTGTATGCGTTGGAGTTTAGAAGGCTGAGGGGTGTTCTTATAGAGACAAATAAGATAATGAAGGGGCTAGATAGGATACAGGTAGAGAGATTCTTTCTACTTAAAGGAAACCAGAATTAGAGCCTCAAAATAAGGGGGGGAGGGGGTGAGTTTAGAACAGAGTTGAGGAGGAACTTCTTCTTTCAGAGGGTAGTGAATCTCTGGAATTCTCTGCCCATTGAAGTGATGGAGGCTACCTCATTGAATATGTTTTAAATCACGGGTAGATAGATTTCTGATCGATATGGGGAGCAAGTGGATAAGTGGAATTGAACCACTTCAGATCAGCCATGATCTTACTGAGTGGCAGGGCAGGCTTGAGGGGCTAGATGGCCTACTCCTGCTCCTATTTCTTATGTTCTTACATTAAATGTAGGGAAATCAACTGAACTGATGTATCTCAACACAGGCAAAATATATGAATATCAATGTAAAATGAAGAGAACCGTACAAAGTTGTGTACAGATGTAGATGTTCACTTTAAAATCTCAATGTCATCAGATGTGTATCAACTGAAACATTTAAAATATGTTTTAGACATTGAAAATATTTTCCTCTAAAATATTCTGCAAAATGAGAAAGTGACCTAGATCTGATAATTAAACTAAGCTGGGCTCTATAAAGTCTAGCTGGGCTGTTAGATTAGTCCTGGTTGCATCTTTTAGAATTGCCTCTGTTGGAACACCTGAAATTAAAAATGTGACTTGTAGAAGATCTTGAGCCAAACGTCTATTCAGGACTGCACAATCTTTTAGTCCTCTTTAAGGCATAGAGGGCAACTATTTAACATTGAGTCTTTATCGTCAGAGCAAACTGATCACTGCTAACTCCTCCTCTCCCACCCTATCAATCTCCACATTTTTTGCCCTCTAGTACTCAATTTCCTTTTGAAATCATTGTTTCTGATTCTATTACAAGATGAGACAGTGAGAGTGCTACTTGGCTGAATGTGTGTTCTTTTGGAGTTGGGTGGAAACAGGGAATTCAAGTGAGTTATAAGGGAGCAAGTAGTCATTGAACTTGCTCTCAGTGTTAGCTATATTAGTTCTTTAATTGGGTAGTTAAAAGTTGCACTTTTGTTAGTGTAGTCTTGAAACCAGGAGGCAGCTGAGTTGCTCTCAAATGTAGCTCTGGCTGGTTAATGGTACAACCCATTCAAACCAGTTCCAGGGCATTGTAAGTTGAAAGCTATAAAAGCAGAAGCCTCTCAGTGCTGCTTGGCTGAGTGAGAGTGCTTTTGGAGTTGGGTGGAAACAGGAAGTTATGTGAAACAGGCAGCAGAGGCTATAAGAGAGAGTGCTGATTGGTAAGTAGTGGGTCAGGTCAGTAAGTCTTTACAGCTTTTATTACTTCTTATGATTTGAAAATACATATTGTGGTTCATAATCTGTAAAAGCAGGAATTGATTGAACGAGAACAAGAAGGGCTTAATTAGTGCTAAATTTAATAACTATTAATTTTGATCTGATTATTTAACACTAGAAATGTCAGTCAGCAGGGTACAGTGCTTTAACTGTGAGATGTGGGAGTTTCAAGACACTTCCAGCATTCTGGATGGCAACATATGCTGGAAGTGCACCCAATGGTAGCTCCTTGCAGATCACATGGTTTGGTTGGAGCAGTAGTTGGATGTGCTTAGGAGCATGCAGGTGACAGAAAACAGCAGTTACAGAGACGTGGTCGTACCCGAGGTATAGACAGATAGATGGTTGATCGCTAGAAGACGCAGGTAGTCAGATCAGGGGTCCCTGTGGCTGTTCCCCCTCTCCAACAGATATACTGCTTTGGATACTTTTGGGGGTCAACAACTGCAGCGGCCAGTGCATTGGCACCATGGCTAGCTTTGTGTTCAGCAGGGAGGGTCAAAACACAGAAGAGCAATAGTCATAGGGGACTCCATAGTCAGGGGCACAGAAAGGCGTTTTTGTGGTTGTGAAAGAGACTCTAGGATGGTGTGTTGCTACCCTGGTGCCAGGGTCTGAGATGTCACTGAATTGCTGCAGGGCATCCTGAAGGGGGGAGGGTGATAAGGCAGAGATCATGGTACATGTTGGTACCAATGACATAGGTAGAAAGAGGGATAAGGTCTTGCATCAAGAATTTAGAGAGTTAGGCAGTAGACTAAGGAGTAGGACCTCTTGGGTTGAAATCTCTATTATTCCCAATGCCATGAGCTAGTGAGTACAGAAATAAGAGAGTAGCACAGATGAATGCATGGCTTAAGAGTTGGTGCAGGAGGGAGGGTTTTAGATTCCTGGACTATTCTTGGGGAAGGTGGGACCTGTGCAAGTGGGATGGTCTACATCTGAATCAGAGCAGGACTTGCATCCTCGCTGGCGGGTTTACTGCTGCTGTTGGAAAGAGTTTAAACTTATTTGGCAAGGTGAAGGTACCCAGATTGTTAGCAGAATAGGGACACAGTATGACATAAAAAAGCAATCTGGTCAGAGAGAATACAACAGTAGTAATTTTCAAGGAAGTATGACAAGGCTGATGGGCTTCTACTTTAATGCCAGCAGTATTAAAGATAAAACAGATAACTTAAGGGCAAGGATTGACGCGTGTAATTATGATATGTTAGCCATCATAGATTGAGTGAGGGACAGGATTGGCAGCTCGACATCCCGAGATATAGAATCCAGGGAAGACCAAGGACAGGGTAAAAGAGGAGGAGGCATTGCATTTAGTTAAGGATGTAGTCTTGCTGTAAAGCGAGATGATATCTTGGAGGAGGCATCAAATTAAGCTTTGTGGGTAGAGCTTAGGAATAAAATAGGGACAGCTATGTTTCTAGGTGTTTATTATAGACCCCGGATAGGCAGTGGGAAATTGAAGAGCAAAAGTGTGCAATTCGGAGGGGTGTAAAAATAATGAGGGTAATTATATTAGATGATTTCAAATTTCCCTATGTTAACTGAGAGCCATCGTGTTAAGGGCTTAAACAGAATAGAGTTTCTAATGTCTACAGGAAAATCTCTTGGGTCAATATGTAGAGGATCCAACAAGGGATGGCCCAGTACTGGATGTAATTCTGGGGAATGAAACTGTACAGGTAGTTGATGTGTTGATGGAGGACTATTTTGGTGATAATGACCACATGGCTCAATCCAAATTTGTTATGGACAAAGAAATAGACAAATTGCAGAAAACGGTTTTGGTTTGGAGAAAGAGTAGATTTTAACAAAATAAAGGAGGATCTTGCCAAGGTAGACTGGAATGAATTACTTGTGGGGAAATCTACAGAAGAGCAGTTCAAAGATGAAATGGGAGGGTACAGCTGCTTGAGGGTAATAGGAAGGTGTAACAAACCCAGAGAACCATTGACCAAAGACATTCAGGATACAATGAGAAGGAAAAGATAGGTTTTTAACAAGTGTAAAGGATTAAGCCTGCAGAGGCATTAGTGCAGTACAGAAAGTGCAGGATGGAGCTTACAAAATCAATTAGGAGAGCAAAGGGGAGATATGAGAAAACTCTGACTGCTAAAAATAGGGGAAATACTATTTATTCTCTAAGTATATCAATGGGAAAAGGATAACCAGGGAAAGAGAAGGGTCCATTAAGAACTGAGGGGAAATCTGTGGATGGAGGCAAAGGACATAAGTAGGGTGTTAATTGAATATTTCACATCTGCCTTTACCCATGAAAATGAGGAGGTAGTTTTGGAACTTGGGGAGAGAGACTGAGGTCCTAGAGAAAAACTCCATTGGGAGTTGCAAGATTTTGGCAGGCTTAAAAGTGGACAGATCTCCAGGTTCGGATGAGTTGTGTCTCAGGCTGTTGTGGGAGGTGAGGGAGGAAATTACAGGGGCTCTGAACCAAATTTTTAATTCCTTTCTGGCCACCGGGGAGATGCCAGAGGACAGGAGAACAGCTAATTTGGTCTCACAATTTAAGAAAGGTTGTAGAGACAAGCCAGGGAACTGCAGACCAGTGAGTCTCATGTCTATGGTTGGGAAACTACTGGAGAAGATTCTGAAGGAGATAATCTATTTCCATTTGAAGAGGCAAGGTTTGATCAGGGATAGTCAGCACGGTTTTGTCAGAGGGAGGTCATGCCTAACAAATTTGATTTGAATTTTTTGAGCATGTAACCAAGTGTGTCGATGAGGGTAGTGCAGTTGATGTAGTTTACATGAATTTCAGCAAAGCCTTTGACAAAGCTTCACATGGGAGACTTAAGGCAAATGCACGTGTGATACAAAATGATCTGATAAGGTAGATTCATAATTAGCTTAACTCTGGGAGACAGAGGGTGATGACAGGTGGCTACTTCAGTGACTGGAGGCCAGTGACCAGTGGCAAACCGCAGGGATCCATGCTGGGCCCCCGATTGTTAGCCATCCACGTCATTTATATAAATGACAATGTGGGGAGTAGCATCAATAAGTTTGGTCAGGTGGTTAACAGTGAGGTCGAGTGTCTTGGGTTACAGGAAGATATAGACGAGATGGTCAAATGGGCGGATAAGTGGCAGATGGAACTTAACCCTGAAAATTGTGAGGTGGTATACTTTGCAAGGAGTAATTTTTGACAAGGAAGTATACTATGAAAGATCTGACACTAGGAAGTTCCAAAGAGCAAAGGGATCTTGACATGTTTGTCCATAGGTCTTTGAAGGTGGAAAGGCAGGTTGATAGGGTGGTGAAAAAGGTATGTGGCATACTCACCTTTATCCATCGGGGTATAGATTACAAAAGCAGAGAGGTCATGATAGAGTTGTATGGAACTTCAGTGAGACCACAGCTGATGTACTGTGTGCGCCACATTATAGGAAGGATGTGAATGCACTGGAAGGGGCGAAAAGATGATTCACCCAGGATGTTGCCTGGTATGGAATATTTGTTATAAAGAGAGATTGGATAGGCTTGGGTTGTTTTCTCTGGAGCAGAGAAGACAGAGGCATGAGCTGATTAAGGTGCTCAAGAGTATGAGGGCGTGGATTAGAGAGCAGTTGTTCCCCTTAATTGAAGGGTCAGTTATGAGGGGACATAAGTTAAAAGTGAGGGATGGGAGGTTTTGGGGGGGGTGGGGGAGAGGAGGGGGGTGCATTTGAGGAAAAACATTTTTACCCAGAGAGTGGTGATGGTCTGGAATGCACTGCCTGGGAGTAGTGGGAGTTGGCATGTCTTGCATCCTTTAAAAAAAAATCTGGATGAGCACTTGGCATGCCATAACATTCAAGGCTATGGGCCAAGTTCAGGCAAGCGGGATTAGGTGGGCAAGTCAGGGTCTTTTATGTGTCGCTGTGGACTTGATGGGCTGAAGGGCCTCTTCTGCACTGTAGTATTCTGTGATTTAATTTGGGTTCTAAATTTTGCATCATTTTACAATTTGTGAATCAGACTATGATGGATAGTTATAAAAAGTTGATATTTTGAAGTAACTTTTATAAACAAATTATAACTTTGCTGTTTCTTGTACAGTGTTTAGTCGTACTGAATCAAGTGTAACTGGGTTGTTAGTAAACATTTTGTTTAATATTCTGAAATGTCTTGAATTTTCAGGAGAAACTAGAACAGGAACGCAGAGAAAAAAAGAAACAAAAAGAAAAAGAAAGAAAAGAACGCTTGAAAAAGGAGGGCAAGCTGTTGACAAAAGCCCAGAGAGATGCCAAAGCAAGAGCTGAGGCTACACTTGAACTTCTCCGTGCTCAAGGTAGAGATGAAGTTGGAATATTTACTTATTTCATAGTTTTAATGTAACCGCGGTATCTGCAGCAGCATCGGAGGTACTACATAGCTAATGCAAATAAGCCCACAGGAGTCTTTGGAACAACAGGTAAAACAGTACACTTTTCAGCGCCAGTGCCACTTTGATTTATTATTGTCACCATGTATTAACATACAGTGAAAAGTATGTTTCTTGTGCGCAGAAAAAGCATACTGTTCTTAGAGAAGGAAATGAGAGAGTGCAGAATGTAGTGTTAGTCATAGCTAGGGTGTAAAGAAAGATCAACTTAATGCAAGATAAGTCCAATCAAAAGGCTGACAGCAGCAGGGAGGAAGCTGTTCTTGAGTCGGTTGATATGTGACCTCAGACTTCTTTATTTTTTCCCCAAAGGAAGAAGGTGGAAGAGAGAATGTCCGGGGTGCTTGGGGTCCTTAATTATGCTGGCTGCTTTGCCGAGGCAGCAGGAAGTCTAGACAGAGTCAATGGTTGGGAGGCTGGTTTGCATGATGGATTGGGCTACAGCCACGATCCTTTGTAGTTCCTTGCAGCCTTGGCAGAGCAGGAGCTGTTCCAAGCTGTGATGCAACCAAAAAGAATGCTTTCAATGGTGCATCTGTAAAAGTTGGTTAGAGTTGTAGCTGACATGCCAAATTTCCTTTAACTTAAAGTGCTCAGCTTGCTTTTTACTATAGTTGTGAATGGTGATGTATTCTATTGAGTCGTAATAACTCAATACATGTCGACAATTAAACTGCACATGAATGACAGACCATTAAAGACCACTGCTGTAACTTGCTCAGCAGTAAGTTAATGAGACTTGTGAAATATCAATATGGATGTGCAGTGTATTGAGGTTTATTGCTATTTTCTGATGTCTCAGTTATCAATAAAAACTTGAGAAACTTGAACATTTTTCCGTCTGGAAAGAATGACCGGAATTTTACAACTCAAATTTTATGGCTTTTATATCTGCAAATCCTCACTTTTAATCAACTAATTATACTAAAGCAATTTGGCAAGTTAGTTATCTTGATTTGTCAGTGTTATTCACCTGACTGACAGAAAGAGGGTATAGAATGCTGTAGATTATAGAAAATATTGGGTAGCATGTAAATGGCATAGTGGAGGAAAATATATTTTAGGAAAAAATCTTGTCCTGAATTGCACTTTGGTTTCACAGGTGTTGATGTGCCGTCCAAAGATTCAATGCCAAAGAAACGACCAGTCTATGATACCCGAAAGAAGAAAAAGCAGCAGGAGAACAAAGGAGAGGAAAATAAAGAAGGTGAGTGCTTTGTGTTTAGGCTACTTCACTAGTCCAGAATTTTTAATGATATGGATCATATGCATTTAATGCATTTATCAATGTGCATATTAACTTTTTGTAGCAATTGCAAACCTTTAGTAAATTAAAATTATGTGGACTCAAAATACACGTATAGCAGTTGAACTTCAGTAGAAAATATGTGAAGATGTAACATGGGTGAGGGATAACTGTAATAACTGTGTCAATGTGGCAGTCTCCTGGTGTTTGCTTGAATGTATTCAGGAGTTGGTGAAGAGTTGTATCCTGAGATATTCCCAAAGATGAGTTTTTGTATCTGTTGGGAGGTTGTGGTGTGGTATTTGTGTTGATGGTATTTGTACACCATGTCTGGATGAGCAGGCTTGATAGATTTGTTGGCCTTTTTCTTTCATCGGTTAGTTATTTGTTTATTTTCAGTATCAAATTATAATCCTTTTTCACCTTTATCAGATCTAAAATAACTTGGTAAAACAAAAGAATATAGATTATATTCAGTTAGTGCCTCACATCACAAAAATAAGAGCAGGGTTAGGCTATTCAGACTTGGAGTGTGCCCTGCCATTCATTATGATTGTGACTAGTCATCCAACTCAGCAACTGATCCCTGCTTTCCCTCCATATTCTTTGATCCCTTTAGTCCCAAGAGTTATATATAATACTTCGTTCTCAAGTGCTTTCTGTGGTAGAGAATTCCACAGGCTCACCATTCTCTACGTGAAGACATTTCTCCTCGCAATCCTTCATCAGAACAAACAAAAACAACCCTGTACCTGAGCTCTGACAAAGGGTCATCCAGACTCAAAACATTGGCTCTATTCTCTCTTCACAAATGCTGTCAGGCCTGCTGAAATTTTCCAGCATTTTCTATTTCTGAACCCTATACTTCTGTTGGATAACATGAATGGATGTGGTGGAGAGCACAGCCGATAAGTCATGAATCAGAGATTGACTCATCACAGGAGTTAATGATTTAAATTGATGGAAAACAATTGTTTTTGAAAAGTTGAAACAGTAAAATTAAGTGGATGATAAAGGAAGATTTTTCTCAAGGCAGCAAAAAGGCATTAAGAAAAAGAGCTTTCATTTACATAGTTCTTTTTGTGATCATATGAATTCCAAATACCTTCAAATTCATCAGAGTACTTCTGCATTTTAGTCACTATAGATGATCAGGGAAGCACCTCAAGTAATTTGTGCACTAAGTACTCAAATAACAATGAGGTAAGTGAGCAGATCAACTTTTACTGAGGATAGTGGAAATGCGAACTTTAAGGGGGTTGCCAAAGCCAATCTTGTCATCTCCTGCGAACTCTGCAATACTCTGGTTAACTGTCTTTTCCTTCTGCCAGATGCTTATGAAGTTGTTCATCCCCATCAACCTCTGTATGAAAGTAGGTGTATGGGGTGTGGTCTATCGTATCTGCTTTCACTACCTCCCCAGGCACCCACCACCCTCTGTGTAAAAAAAAAAAACATGTTTTGTACATCTCCTTTAAACCTTGCCCCTTGCTTCTTAAACCTACGCCCCCTAGTAATTGACTCCTGCACCCTGGGGAAAAAGCTTCTGACGTTCCCCTCTGTCCGTGTTTCTCATAATCTTGTAGACTTCTATCAGACACCCGCCTCGACCTCATCGTTCCAGCGAGAACAAACCACGTCGCTCCAACCTCTCCTCGTACCTAATGCCCTCCATACCAGGCAACGTCCTGGTAAATCTTTTCTGT
Organism: Carcharhinus amblyrhynchos; assembly: GCF_965287045.1. Classification (NCBI taxonomy): domain Eukaryota; kingdom Metazoa; phylum Chordata; class Chondrichthyes; order Carcharhiniformes; family Carcharhinidae; genus Carcharhinus; species Carcharhinus amblyrhynchos. Next base: position 58,199,097 of record NC_137333.1, read on the forward strand.
AACCTCTCTATAGCCTCCACATCCTTCTGGTAGTGTGGCGGCCAGAATTGAACACTATATTCCAAATGCTGTATAACTAAAGTTCTATAAAGCTGCAACAAGACTTGCTAATTTTTAAACTTAATGACCTGGCTGATGAAAGTAAGCATGCCATATGCCTTCTTGGCTACCTTCTCCACCTGCGTTGCCACTTTCAGTGACCAGCTTATCAATACTGTTAAGGGTTCTGCCATTTACTTGGACCTTCCAAAATGCATTAGCTCACATTTATCTGAATTAAACTCCATCTGCCATCTCTCTGCCCAAGTTTCCAACTGATCTATATCTTGCTGTATCCTCTGACTGTCCTCTTGCCTATCTGCATTCCACCAACTTTTGTGTCGTCTGCAAACTTAAAATGTTAGTACGCAGGTACAACAAGTAATCAATAAAGCTGATGGCTTATTACAAAAAGAGTTGAAGATAAAAGAAAGGATGTTATGCTTCAGTTATATAAGGCATTGAAGAGACTACACCTCAATGTGTGCAATTTTGGTCTCCTTATTTAAGGAAGGATGTAAATGTATTAGTGGTGGCTTAGAGGAGGTTTTAGATTAATGACTGGGTTGAGCATTTTGTTTTGAGGATAGGTGCATAGACTGCATTTCTTTCCCCTGGAGTTTAGAGTGAGGGGTGACTTGATTGAAGTATTTAAGATTCTGAATGGTCTTTACAAGTTGGATGCAGAAATGACATTTCTTTGGGCGAGTCCAGAACTAGGGAGTGGGCACTGTTTTATTATTAGGGGATGTCTTTTTAGGACAAGAATTAGGAGAATTGCTTTCTGAGGGTGGTGTAACTTTAGAACTCTGTCTCAGAAAGCAGTGGAGACAGATTCTCTGAATATAAGAACATAAGAACATAAGAAATAGGAGCAGGAGTAGGCCATCTAGCCCTTCGAGCCTGCCCCGCCATTCAATAAGATCATGGCTGATCTGTTGTAGCTCAGTTCCACTTTCCCGCCCTCTCCCCATAACCCTTAATCCCCTCTCTTATCAAGAACCCATCAACCCGCTTCTTAAAAATATTTAGCGAGGCAGAGGTAGATGAATTCTTATATGTCAAAGGAATCAAAGATTATTAGGAGTAGGTGAGAATGTGGAGTTAAAAATCCAAACACATCAACCATTATCTTCAATGGCAGAGCAGGTTCAAGGGTCTGAACAGCTTATTTATGCTGTTTTGTATGTTTGTATAGTTGTTGAATTGCAACAAGACTCTAAAGTGATGCTCAGTGTTAATAAAGAAAGCCATATATATTAAAGCATAATCTCAAAATAAACAAACTTTATATTTTGCTTACTGACCTGCATAATGAGTTGAATCATTTGCTTCAAATATTCTGGATTCCTGGCCCAATAACATGCTGAAATATTTATGGTATGTTACCTTATTACAGAAGCTTTGGAGGTCACCTCAACCCCAGTACATGAAGAACTTGAACTGGAGATGACTGAGGTACCAGAAGTGATTTCAGAACCCACACCAGGTTAGTAATTTATTTATCTTGTATCAGAAGTTGTGCCACCTGTTGGGAATTTGGATGTGCTGTGGATACCTTGTGGTTTATTGTGCAAGTTGTTCCCATAAACAATTTTGAGCGTCTTACTTTTTATTGGAGTTGATTCTTGATGTTCTGTACCTACTTGTATAGGTAGTGAGGTGGTACTGGTAATACCAGTATGACTTGTATTTGCTCAGTGATATACAAAGACAGAAATTATCCATTATGTTGCATTACTTGGACAGAATAAGTTCTGCATGCTGTGCTGCAGTGCAGGGCAGAATCTATTTTCTTCTGCAGTGTTCTGTATGTATTAACCTTCAAGCCTTGTGCTGTATGGTCTTCAGTGTCTTGGATTCTTTTTTATAGAGCCTTACTGTTGTTTCAGCTTTTAGCTAGATTTAGTTGAATGTGGGCATTGAATCATTTGAACTTTGGATTGCAGGAGAAAAACCATCCGACCTATCATACCAGTGCAAGCTTTGTCAAAGAGCTGCCCAATTTAATCCCAAGCCCCAGGGTTTTCCTCCATGGCTCTGCAAATCTGTCGTCCAAGTACAATCCTGTTTTAAAAGTTCCTGTGAATTCAATTTCACCAGTCTTTTAGCTTGTGCGTACCGAACCTCAAAGCAATCTATGAAAATATTTTTTCTAATTTTCCTCTCTTTTTGCCAATTATTTTAAATCTATGACCAGCTTACTTACACACATGACAGAAGAGGCAACTTCTCCTTGCTTGCTTTATTGAAACCCCTGGTAATTTTGATTCTTTCTAGTAAAACTTCCCTTAACCCTATTTTTCTTGATGTGGAGATGCTGGCATTGGACTAAGGTGGGCCCAGTAAGAGGTCTCTCAACACCATGTTAAATTCCACAGTTCTATTTGGTATCACAAGCTTTCAGAGTGCTGCTCCTTCATCAGGTGAGTGGGATTTTTGATTGAATTCACCTAATGAATGATCAGTGCTACAAAAGCTTGTGATACCAAATAAACCTGTTGGACTTTAACCTGGTGTTGTGAGACTTCTTACTGTGCCTACTTTTCTTGAAGAAGAACAATCCCAGCATCTCTAATCTCTGCACCAATGAAATGCACCATCCCTGATATAGTACTGAAACTACATTGTACTCTCTCAAATGCCTTGATATTCTTCCTGAAGTATGGAACCAGAGCTCCAGGAGAATTGGGGGGACACAGGTGAGTATAGTGGCCATCACTAAGGAGAAGGTTCTAGGGAAACTGAAAGGTTTGAAGGTGGATAAATCACCTGGAGCAGATGGACTACACTCCAGGTTCTAAAAGAGATAGCTGAGGAAGTTGTGGAAGCGTTGGTGATGATCTTTCAGGAATTGCTGGAGGCAGGGAGGCTCCTAGAGGATTGGAAAGTAACTAATGTAACACCACTGTTTAAGAAGGGAGGGAGGCAGCAGACGGGAAATTATAGGCCAGTTAGCCTGACTTCGGTCATGGCAAGATTTTAGAGTCCGTTATTAAAGATGAGATTGCAGAGTACTTGGAAGTGCACGATAAAATAGGACTGAGTCAGCACAGCTTTAAGGGGAGGCCATGTCTGACAAATCTGTTGGACTTCTTTGAGGAGGTAACAAGGAAGTTAAAGGAGAACCAGTGGACGTGATTTATTTAGATTTCCAGAAGGCCTTTGAAAGGATACCGCATAGGAGACTGTTAAATAAGTTAAGAGCCCATGGTGCATGGTGTTAAGGGTAAAATCCTGGCATGGATAGAGAATTGGCTGACTGGCAGAAGGCAGAGAGTGGAGATAAAAGGGTCCTTTTCAGGATGGCAGCCGGTGACTAGTAGTGTGCCTCGGGGCGGTGCTGGGACCACAGCTTTTCACAATATACATTAATGATTTGGAAAAAGGAACTGAAGGCACTTGGCTAAGTTTGCAGATGACACAAAGGTATGTAGAGGTACAGGTTGTTTGGAGGAAGCGGGGGACTGCAGAAGGACTTGGACAGGTTGGGAGAGAGGGCAAAGAAGTGGCAGATGGAATACAATGTGGTAAAGTGTGAGGTTATGCACTTTGAAAGGAGAAATGGAGGCATAGGCTATTTTCAAAATGGGGAAATGCTTAGAAAATCAAACAAAAAGGGACTTGGGAGCGCTTGTTCAAGATTCTCTTAAGGTTAACATACAGGCAGTTAGGAAGGCAGATGCAATGTTAACATTTATGTCGAGAGGGCTAAAGTACAAGAGCTGGGATGTATTTCTGAGGCAGTGATCTGATCAGATCCTATTTGGAATATTTGGGCCCATATCTAAGGAAGGATGTGCTGGCCTTGGAAAGAGTCCAAAGAATGTTCACAAAATTGAAACCTGGAATGAAGAGCTTGTCGTATGAGGAACGTTTGAGGACTCTGGATCTGTGCTTTAGAAGTATGAGAGGGGGATCTTACAGAATACTGCGAGGCCCGGATAGAGTAGATGTGGAGAGGATGTTTCCACATAGGCAAAACTAGAACCAGAGGGCACAACCTCAGGCTAAAGGGATGATCCTTTAAAATGGAAATGAGGAGGAATTTCTTCAGCCAGAGTGTGGCTGAATCTGTGGAACTCTGCCGCAGAAGGCTGTGGAGGCCAGGCATTGAGTGTCTTTAAGACAGAGATAGATAGGTTCTTGATTAATAAGGGGATCAGGGGAAAAGGCAGGAGAATGATGAGAAAAGTATCAGCCATGATTGAATGGTGGAGCAGAATCGATGGGCCGAATGGCCTAATTCTGCTCCAATGTCTTATGGTGCCCTAAACTGTATGCAACCTCAGCTGAAGTCTGACCAGACTTTTGTAAGGGTTTACTGTGACTTCCTTGTTTCCTGAATTACAAAGCAAAATATCCCATGTGTTTTATTAACTATTTTATCAATTTGTTCCTCCACCTTCCAAGATTTGCACCCCTCCAGTTTTCTGACCTATTTCACCAGTCCTTTTATGCTGTCATGAAGACAGCTCCTATCCTGCTTGTTATTTACTATATTGCAAAGTTTTGTATCATCTGCAAACTCCGAAATTATACACTCTATTCCAGACTGCAAATTGAATCTCCATTTTCCCTCTCTCTATTCACTCCTGTGCAACGACTCTGCTCCATTGCCTGGTATTGTCTTTATCATATCAATTAAGAACAAGAGAACAATCTCTAGCAGTTATGAAAAGCTGCAATACACAAGGCAAAGGAAAAAAGCTTTTGCATCACTTAAGGATCTGTGTAAAGAAATTTCTGCTAATTAGAACATAGAAAAACTACAGCACAAACATGCCCTTTGGCCCACAAGTTGCGCCGATGATATCCATACCTAGTAGGCTTACCTATAACCCTCAATTCTATTAAGTTCCATGTACTCATCCAGAAGTCTCTTGAAAGACCCTATCAAATTTGCATCCACCACCACCGACTGCAGCCGATTCCACTCACCCACCATCCCCAATTAACTTGTCACCTTTAAAAATTAGCTTTAAGGTGACTTTTTACAATCTCCGATTTGATAGTTATTCAGTCATGGTTGAATAGTGGCTATGTGGGCAGGGCGCCAATTGATTGAATTTATTTATTATTGTCACATGTATTGGGATACAGTGAAAAGTATTTTTTCTTATTTGTTACAGACAAAACATACTTCATAGAGTACATAGAGGAGAAGAAAAGGATAGGGTGCAGAATATGATGTGTTGCAAGTTTAGGAGTTACAGTACAGTTATTAAGAGCATAGAACAAGAATAAAAGATTCAGTTTGAAGGTATGCTGGGAACAGCTTGCAAAAAGTCACCATGCTCAATCTTTCAAATTCATCTGGAAGAGTGGGCACTTGTGAAATTGTATCCCAGCTAGGAAATGTATGACTTCTGTCATGTGAAGGGGAGAAAACTAGGAAGGAAATATTTTGTTTACATGTATGTTTAGTGTTTTTTATAGCAATTCTGTTTGTCAAAAAAGAAAATGAATATAATAAGCATTTGTGTGTACAGATTACTATTTTGCGTTTAAATTGTATTCCCTTGATTTAAAAATATTTTCTTTGTTAGTACAACTCAAAAAGTCTTTAATTTTAAAAAAAGTAATACAGATACCATACCCCTTATCTGATGTTTGAAAATCTGGGAGAACCCAAAAACCAGCTACATTCAAAGCTGGCATGTCAGATATAGTAATCTAAATAAAATCCTTTTTTTCGTTTTTCATACTTTTATTTCACATGTTATCAGTAGATGCTAGGCCTAAAATATGTAAAATCTCCAAATCAGGTCCTGAGCTTTCTGGATACGTGTGCTAATTTTATTCATGTGGCCATGTAATGCCACATAGAACTTGAAATTTTCATAAATTTAATTACCTTTCAAAATGACTAACCTGAATAATTGTGCCTTGTACAAAAATACATGCATTTCACTATAACAGTACATATTTCCCAAGTGTAAAATTCTTGACTAAAACAACTTCTGGTGTATATTAAGATATATTTTTAATTTGAAGTTGAATATTTAGAAGTTTGTTTGAAATTTTGTTTCAAAGAACCTGAAGACAAAAAGGATGATGCTGATCCTGATGATTGGGAAGCTATGGCAAGTGACCATGAACAAGAAAAAGGTGAGCATCTGTTGCAATTTCTCTGACCCTAAAGGTTTTAAAGTGAAATAAGAGTACCAGTATATCTAATGTAAACCTGTTGTTTTGGAATGAAAATCTTTCCTTCTCACTCAAAATTTAAAGCTTACACATTTAAACCAGTCATTTGCCTAAGCCTTTTCAGATTAGTCTTTCCGCCAGTTATATCTATATTGCAATAATTTTAAGAAGTTTCCTTGGTTAATCCTGATAATTTGAAAACTCTTTGATAGAAGTTAAAACTGTCCATATTGAAGTAAAAGAGGAGGCTGCAGAGGAGGAAGATGAAGAGAAGGATGAAGAGGAGGAGGAAGAAGAGAGTGATGATGAAGGGGCAAGTGAGGAAAGTGAAGACGAAGAACAAGGTTTTGGTGAAACCAGGACAGCATCAGAGAGAGTGGGTAAAGAACCTGATGTGGTAAAGAGTGAGAAAATGAAATTGACAAAAGAATTTAGCTCAGATTCTGAACTTGAATCCGATTCAGATGATGGCCGAACAAAAGAAGAACGAATTTATGATGAAGCAAAGCGACGTATTGAGGTATCATTTCTACTTAAAAAAATAATAATTCCAGTCTGACATTCTAATACCTTGAATTATATCAATGAGCAGACAAGTCTATATGGGTAGAAATTCATATTTGCACGGGTGTTTTCTGTTGTGGTCTTGATGTAGCTTAGAAAATCTTTCACATTGAGTACTCATTTTCCAATCTTTAGATAGGATTATAATAGTACTTGTTTATTTTTATTTCAAATTTTACACATGCTTCCTCCTTTCCTCTCACTCTCTTAAAGATGGTCATTCTTCCTGATGTGATTTTATGAAAGGGTATTTGACAAATTTATTAAAGCTGTTTGAAAATTTAACATGCAGGATGAACAAAGGGGAGCCAATAAGTCTTAAGCATTTAACTTTCTAAACATCATTCAACAAGCTGCCACATAAAAAGTGGCTTACAAGATAAGAGCTAGTTTAGGTTTTAGGGGTAATAAGTTAGTACGCATGGAGGATTGGCTAACTGACAGGAAACAGTCAGGACAAATGGATCATTTTAACAGGGCAGAGTGCCATTGGGGTTGATACTGGGGTTTGCATTACTTGCAATCTAACCTAATGACTTGGATAAAGGAGACCAAGTATATTATAGCTATGTTTACTAAAGATATAAAGATAGGTAGGAAAGCAAGTTGTAAGGCGAGTACAGAGTCTGCAAAGGGACATAGGTTAAGCGAGAGCAAAAATTTGGCTGACGAGTATTATGTGGAAAAATGAGAGACTTCCAACATTGGTGGAAAGAATAGAAAAATGGGATATTATTTGAATAGAGAGAGACTTCAGAATGTTGCACTGTCCTTATACATGAATCTCAAAATGTTAGAATGCTGATACAGCAAGTAATTAGGAAGAGAAATGGAATATTGGCCTTGATTACAAGGTGGGGTGGGGTATAAAAGTAGGGGATGTCTTGCTACAACATTACAGGGTATTGATGAGAGCGCACCTAGAATACTGTTCCACTTTTGGTCTCCTTATTTAAGAAAGGATATAATTGCATTAGAAGCAGTTCAGAAAAAGTTCACTAAACTGATTCCAGGGATGAAGGAATTTTCTCATGAGGAAAAGTTGAGCAGATTGGGCCTATACTCATTGGAATTCAGAAGTATGAGAGGTAATCTTATTGAAACATATAGGGTGGAGTTTTAGGACCCCATCATGCTCATTTTGTGGCAGGAAAATGTCGTGAAATTGCATGCAATGTGACTAGCGAGAATGGGGCCTTTTTTTGTGCCCATTCCCATTTTACCAAAAATATTGGGAGCTTGCCCAAAACAAGTGAAATGCCAATTTGCATTTTTTTTTTATCCATTCATCACAATGTCATTAGCGAGCTTTGCTCCCACTTGTCCCAGCTCACCTCCCTTAACCATCTCATTCGCTGCAGGCAGATGAGTCAGGAAAATATCTCCTCTATAAAAGTTGGATTCAGGCACCTGGTCAGTGAGGGTGAGCAAGGAGGTAAATTTCCACGCTCCATGCTGCTCAGAGGGGGTTTTTCATGGTGGCCATGTTGAGTTTTGAGTCTGGGAGGATGGGGGGCTGTTGTTGCTTACAGGTCCAACCTTGGACTCTCAGAAGGACCTGGCTCAGAGCGCTGACCTTGGGTCTTAGTGCTGACTCTGGGTCCTAGTGCATACAGCAACAAGCACTGTTGCAGGTGGGAGATTGGCTGGAAAATCTCTGAAGTGGCAGTGCTGCAACCTCAGGACTTGTCAAGCAGCACTGTTTGTGGCCACCACTGCATGGATTCTGGGTGTGTGTTTGGGAGTGGGGGGAGTAGCAGGGAGGCTCTGTTGACATTCTGGGATTTGTGGGGGAGAAGTATATGGGGGGCAGTGGTGAGGGGAGTATGTATTGGAGGTCTGTGTGTGGGGGGGCAGGTATGGGGATGCCACCCATGCAGTTTTGGCCTGGGAACCATGCAAGACAGGCTAGTCCACCTGAAAGCTTTGGAACTCCTCCCAACAGCCTTGCAGTCAGTCCAGTGTTGCCATCCACCCCTCCTGCATTCCCCGGCTCTGCTGCTGCATCGTCATCAACTGACAGACAAGTGATCGCAGAGGCCCAGCATGTAGCTTGGGGCCAGCCAGTAGGCCCCCACATGCCAGAGACTTCAGATGTTCCCTCCTCCACCTGATGTACTCCAGCAGATGTGTGTGCACACCAGCAAGTGACTCAGATGCCCCACCACTACCCTGACCCACTGATGTGAGAGTCTCTGGGATGTTGAATTGCAAGATAGAAGCTGATGCAAAACTGGTGCCAGCCTTGGAGGTCCCTTCATCCACTTCTTTTGAGGAGTCTTCTGAGCTGTCAGGGACAGGATTGGTGCGAACAGGATGGACAAGAGGAGCAGCGGGAGCCATGATGCCAGATGGCCCAGGTGTATTGGGGTCCCTTTATGCAGCACAAGACACAAGTTAAGGGCAAGGATGGGAGAGGAATCTTGGGGGTTGGGCTGAAAACATGCAGGATGCTGTAGATGGGGGGATCTGGGGGTCATGAAGGGGGAAGGTAAAACACTTACCCTTGTTCCCTGGATTAGATCATTCAGTTTTTTGCAGCACTGCTTCCTGGTTCTCCTGTTCAGTGCCCTGGCACTAATGTGTGCTGCCACTGTCTCCTAAGCTGCATTTCCATCTCTTCCTCTGGGATGGTGTCTTGTTGTGGGGGAAGGTGGTATCCCACCTTGTTTCCACTGCCTCCAGCAACTGGCCAGATCGGCATCAGAAAAACAGGGAACTGTCTTCCTGGAGGCCATTTCTTCCTGTACTGCCTGCCTGTCTGTCCATCCATCCATCCTTGGGTTTTTATGGAGCTGTCCCTTGTTAGGGCAGATCAGTTGCAATCAGTTTGGGGGTGTCTCACACACCCGCTGAAGTATTCCAGCGAGTCTAATGCAGTTTGCCTTGTTATCATGAAGGGTGAGCCAAATCAGTACTTGCAGGTATGCTGATGGAGTGGAGAGGGGTGGGGTTGTGCGCCCTTATGGTGATTGGGAGAGAGTGGGTCATATCAGTCAGTCATTAGGGCTAGGGACGTGATGAGAGAGCCATGTGCCAGGGGTTCTGTGGGGAGGGGTGGGTAAGGGAATGGGAGGCTGTATGTGGCCCGTGGGGCAGAGCTATTTTTTTTTGGCTCTTTCTGCACATGTCGTTTGTGGGTCTGATCTGAGTCCCTGGCTATCTGGTAAGTTAAACCCTGCCCTCTGCATCAAGTGGCTAGAAATGGTTTGGCCCATGTTTTCAAAGTAAATGCATAAAATTGGGAGTGAAAACTCACTTGAAAAACAGATCAGCAAGTCCCCTGTTTTGATGCTAGCTGGACACTGAAAAAAAACTCATATAATTCTGCCCATAAGGGTTCTGAGAGGGCTTGACAGGCTAGATGTCTCTCCTTATGTGGGAATCTGGAACTAAGAGGAACTTTAAAAATAAGGGGTCTCACAATTAAAGGAGAGGAATTATTCTGATGATTGTTAGTTTTGAAATTCTCTATGCCAGAGAGTGGTGGAGGCTGGTGTCATTGAATATATTCAAAGCTGAGTTAGAGATTTTTGATCTACAAGGGAGTTGAGAGTAAATGGGGAACAGGTAGGAAAGTGGAGTTGAGACCTAATCAGATCAGCAATGATCTACTGAGTTAGAACAGGCATGAGGGACTAAATGGCCAGCTCTTGCTTTTTATGTTCTTGTGTAACTACATTTCCAGTTATAACTCAGTGGCTCCAGTTGATTGTTTTTCATTTGTAATGTTGGATAGTCAGCTGTTGATATTGTCATGTTAGACCTCACCTGCTATTTACATTTGCAGTTCTAGGAATGGGTAAAAGGTAATCAGGAATGCTAGTCAGTGATATAAAAAGCACATGGACCTTCACTGCCTCTCTCTCAATTGAGGTGATCTAACTCAGCACAAACCAGGAATTCAAGCTGGAAACTTCCTTTGACTTGACATGATAATTTTACCCATTAAACCACCAAAACAGTCTCTTTCCAGTTTGCCATTAAGTAACAATAAAAGTACATGTCAGTGACGTTTTGAATTGCAGTCTGTTAATCTTGAAGATAATTTAAAATAAGCACTTGTATGGAAGCTATTTACTGTGTTAGGAAATCCAGAACCAGAGCATAAATTTAGAGCTAGGTCATTTCGGAGTAATATCAAAATTCAGTTTTTAGCAGAAAGTATAATGGAAATTTGAAACACCCTGCAAAACCCCATGCTTCCCACCAGACAATCAAAAGCGGGCAGAGAGCTATGGAACGAAATTGAGGTAAATAACCCTGTTCCTGTTGTTGCTTTTAACATGAAATTGCTTTTTTAAAAAAACCCCATAATTTGAGACTCGCTGGATGTTTTAATTGCTTTCTGTTTTAGAAATATCTTGTGCTTTCTTAGAAACGCAGAGCAGAAAACATCATGAATGCAAACACCGAAAAACTTCGAGCACCAGTTATTTGTGTTCTTGGACATGTTGATACAGGAAAGACCAAAATTTTGGATAAGGTATGTAAAATGGATCCTGCAAATATTTGCAAAATTGATGTTAAAAAAAAATGAACCACAAACTCTAGTAGAATGTATGCTGAGCTCCCTTATCATAGCACACTGAAGCAAAACCTGAGTGTCGTGTTCAAGTAAAGTTCAATTAAAAGACTAATTGGTCCAGATCCACAAGTATAATTCAGTTCCTGTTTTAAAGTCATACATTCTGTCTATATCCTGATTATAGTTCATTTTTTATTACTAACTTAAATGGGAAATTCATTGCAACAGTTTGAGAAGCTGAGTTGTTGTGAAACAATAGTTTCTCCGAGATTGTTAAAAAGATGTAATTAGCATGTGAAAGTTTTTATACAGGCTGTGTCTATTTATGAATATGGACAGTTGTTTAATCAGTTAAAGAAAACAGTATGTCTTTAGCTGTGCTTTATAAGTAATGTATTAGTGAAATTACTTAAGCTGATGGCGAACAAGATGTCAGTATATACAAGGCTGCTGGGAGAATTTATCCCCAGGTGGGGAATCTAGAACTAGACAGCACTGTTTAAAACTAAGGGCATTCTCATTTAAGTTAGATGAGGAGAATTTTTTCTTTTGAGGGTTGTTACACTTTGGAATTCCCCAAAGAGCAGTGAAGGCTGGGTCATTTAATATATTCAAGGCTGAGTTGGATAAAGGTAAGAAAATGGAATTAAGGCCATAATCAGATCAGCCATTGTCAATATTGAATGGTAAGAAGTCTCACAACACCAGTTTATTTAGAATCATGAGCTTTTGGAGTGCTGCTCCTTCATCAAATGAGTGGAGAGGTGGGTTCACAAATACGGCATATATCGACAGATACAGTTGCAAAATAATGGTTGGAATACTAGTCGTTATAGATAATCAGTTTTAACCAGTGGAGAGAGGGATAATCACAGGTTAAAGGGGTGTGAATTGTCTCAAGCCAGCACAGTTATTAGGAATTTGTAAGCCCAGGGCAAATGGTAAGGGTTACATATATGCGACATGAACCCAAGATCTCGGTTGAGGTGGGTCTCATGCGTGCAGAACTGTCCAACCCCGGCATCTAGTGGAGCAGCACTGGTTTGGTGTTGGGATAGTGGTGTTGGCAGTCAGGTGATGAAGCTGCATCGGTTTGACAAAATGGCAATATTGTTTGCTTTATCATCACCGGAGGTGAAACCTACAGTTGAGCGGATTTTGGTTTGCCTATTCCCCCACCTGAACACACTTGCTGATTTTCTTTTTAATCTGGATTTCTGGTTGAAATCTGGTCACAATATTGAGGTTCTGTCTGACATCACTGTTTCCCTCCCTGTCTGTCTTTCTGGCACCAATGCTCTTTCCACCTCCCCATCCCCCTCCTTCCCAATCTGTTTAATGCAACCTTTCGACAACAACCGCCCCCCCCCCCCCCAAACCTGTCTGAGGCCCTGTTCCCCTGCGTGCTTGTCATGACTTCCAATCATGACTGTCCTTGCCTTTTTCCATTTTCTGGCATGTAAGTGATAATCATTAGTGTTCGTATTTTCTGTATACACAACAAATGTAATAATCAAATCATCACCATTGGCTCTAAATATTTCCAAAATTCAATTGATTTTGAATGACAGTTAAGGAATCATAGTCAATGCTTTCTGCCTTAACCTGTCAAGTTTTCAGCCGATATGAAGTGGAGGTGAAAAGCTGCTTGGGGGGTATGCTGTTGGTGCATCCCCACTGCTTTCTTGGAAACAAAATGGTTGGGGTGCAAATTGAGCTTGACAAATGTGGCAGTGTTTATGGTAAAGATATACAAATGAAGCATGCAACGTCCCTGATGTGATTCCTGCAATTTTTGCTCTTAGCAGGGGCTAACTCTTTAGCCCAACATTCAAAATTCGGTGATGAGAACACAAACTTTGAGGAGGATTTGTGTATGTGCAACTCTCCACAGATTTTATCATGAAAAGGAGATGCATCAAGCTAAAAGGGCAGCTCACTGGCCATCTTTCTTTTCTTTTCCTCTGCAGCAGCTCTCAATACCTGCTTGAACAAGTCTTTTCCTGTGCCATCCTCTTCTCATGGTCATTAGCAAATTCAATTATAGAGAGACAAAACAATAGACGCAAAAGTTATAAGAAGTAGCTTCAGTTCTTGATTTGTTTCATCAGTCCACATTTGGTGAAATGTTGACCAGTTTATGTGGCTATTTTCATGATGAATATTGGTATAGCAAATATGCTTAGAGTTATAGAGGTTTACAGCATGGAAACAGGCCCTTTGGCCCAATTTGTCCATGCCACTCAGTTTTTACCATTAAGTTAGTCCCAATTGCCTGTGTTTGGCCCATATCCCTCTACATCAATCTTATCCATGTAACTGTCTAAATGCTTGTTAAAAGACAGAATTTTATGCACTTCTACTACTACCTCTAGCAGCTTGTTCCAGGCATTCGCCATCCTTATGGGAAAGAAAATGCCCCTCTGGACCCTTTTTTGTATCTCTCACCTTAAACTGTACCCTCCTGGCTTTAGACTCCCCTATCTTTGGGAAAAAAATGCTGACCATCTATCTTATCTATGCCTCTCATTATTTTGTAGGCCTCTATAATATCACTCTTTAGCCACCTGTGTTCCAAGGAAAAAAGTCCCAGTCTATCCAGCCTCTCTTTATAGCTCAAACCATCAAGTCTCCGTAGCATCCTAGTAAACCTTTCCTGCACTTTTTCTAGTTTAATAATATCCTTTCGATAATAGGGTGATCAGAACTGTATATAGTATTCTAAGTGTTGCCGTACCAATGTCTTGTACAAATTCAACAAGATGTCCCAACTCCTTTATTCATTGTTCTGACCAATGAATCCAAGTATGCCGAATTCCTCCTTCACTAGCTTGTTCACCTGTGACTCCACTTTCAAGGAGCTAGTACTCCTAGATCTCTTTGTTCCATAACTGTCCCCAGTATCCTGCCGTTAACTGAGTAAGTCCTGTTCTGGTTCAATCCAACAAAATGCATCACTGTCTAGTTATCTAAATTAAACTGCATTTGACATTTATCAGCCCAATGGACCAATTGATCAAGATCCCGTTGCAATCCTAGATAACTTTCTTCACTGTCCACTATGCCACCAATCTTAGTGTCACCTGCACAACTTACTAATCATGCCTCCTAAATTTTGATTCAAATCATTAATATAAGTGACAAATAACAGTTGACCCCGTACTGATTCCTGAGGCACACCGCTGATCACAGCCTCCAGTTTGAAAAACAACCCTCTATAACCACCCTCTGTGTTCTGTCATCAAGCCAATTAGCTACCTCACCCTGAATCCCATGAGATTTAACCTTGTGCAACAACCTACCACATGGTACCTTGTCAAAGTCCTTGCTGAAGTTCATGTAGATGACGTTTACTGCACTGTCCCCATCTACCTTCTTGGTTATCCCATCAAAAAACTCAATCTAATTCATGATATATGATTTTCCACTCCGAGCCATGTTGACTGTCCCTAATCAGTCCTTGCCTCTCTAAATGCTTGTAGATCCTGTCTCTCAGAATACCTTCCAACAACTTATCCACTACAGACATTAGGCTTTTCCCTGCAGCCCTTCGTAAACAAAGGTATTTGCCACCCTCCAATCTTCAGGCACCTTACTTATGGTTGTCGAATATCTCTGCTAGGGAATCGCAATTTCCTAACAAGTCTCACACGACATCCTGGGATATACTTCATCAGGTCCCAGGGATTTATCCACCTTGATGCACTTTGACTTCCAGCATCTCCTTCTCTGTAATATGTACACTTGTCAAGATATCACTATTTTCCCAAGTTCCCTAATGTCCGCGCCTTTCTCAACAGTAAATACTGATGAACAATATTAATTTAGGATCTCACCCATCTCTTGTAGCTCTGCATAATGTTAACCTTGTTGATCCTTAACATGCTCTCTTCTCTCCTTAGTTACTCTTTTGCTCTTTATGTATTTATAGAAGCTTTTTGGATTCTCCTTTGCTTTATCTGCCCAAGCAATCTTGTGTCCCTTTTTTTGCCCTCCTGATTTCTCCCTTAACTCTACTGCAACACCAATATATACTCTTCAAGGGACCCATTTGATCCCAGCTGCCTTTGCATGTCATATGCCTCCTCCTCCTTCTTGACCAGGTCCTTAATATCCCGAACCATGGAGGGCTCCTCGTGGATCTTTATGAACCAGGTTTTCATATGTGAACTTTTTAATGAACCACATAATTATATATAATCTTTTTATGAATGCTTTTTTTTTGCATACAGCTCCGCCGTACTCATGTGCAAGACAGTGAAGCAGGTGGTATAACTCAGCAGATTGGTGCAACAAATGTCCCTCTCGAAACCATCAAGGAACAAACTAAGATGGTGAAAAATGTAAGTTTTTATAGAAGGTAAAATAGAACTGATTTAATTTGCAATACCAATTTCCAGATTATTTGTAATTATTTGTGAAACAATATTAAAAATAATCACTCCTTGCTAATTCTGTTTTAGTTTGAGAAAGATGAAATTAAAATACCAGGAATGCTGATCATTGATACGCCAGGTCACGAATCCTTCAGGTAAATTTTTTTTCTAAGTTAGGTGGTTGGTCTTAATGACTCATTCTTTGAATCACATGAAACAATGAAAGTAACATTATTCTCCATAATGAATAATGGGGCTTGCATTTTAAAGCTAGCAGTTTTCTAAGCACATCTGTGTTTGGATCCAGAAGGGGGAAGAAATCTCAACTAAAGCTAGTAATGTTTTCTGAAAAGAACTGACATTGCAGCAGTGTCGCGTGGTTACTGTTTGCTTTGATATGTAATGCAATCAAAGGCTAATTACACTAAATCTATGTTAATGTTTCTCAAACTTGTTCAGTTGAACAACTGACAAAAGAAACAAAATTCAGTGAATTCAAAATTTAGGCCCAGATTTTTGCTTCCAATGAGGATAGCACGTGTCAGTGAATTCCCTCCCCCAAATGATGGATTTTCATTCTGTGGCAAGGTGCGGATTAAATGTGGACCTGCAGTGCCCAGACGTAAATTGGTGACAGGCCATAAGGGCCACCATGTGCTGAGGTGGACTGTTTAAACAGCCTGCTTCAGTTCTCTGGGAATTTGTCCCAGTTTCTTCACTAAATTTTGGGCATTGTAGCTCCCACCTGTCATTTTATTTCCCCCAAATTTACTCCTTATCCCACCTCCACGTCCCTATGCCAACTTAATGTCAAGCTATGCAACCACCTAGTCCATAGCCCTATCCTGACCCATTCCAACCATCCTGGATGCTTACACTCTCCATGCTACCTCACCCAATGTCCTCCAAGGGCGGAGTTCAGGAGTCCTATTAAGATGCAATTAAAGATCTAAATATTTTTTGAAGCCATCACCATATTTTGAAAAGATTCTTGAAAGCCTACTCAAACTTTAAAATCTTGAGATTTGATTCTTGTGCCTATTCCCTTATTAAAGCTTCTACTCATAATCCCACATCAAAGGTGATTTATCCTGTAATAACCTCTGAGCTGTCAATCAGACTGTGACCTGAGACCTCCTGAGCTACTCATTGCTTGTGGAAAGCAGCCAACATTTATAATAATATATTGGTAGCACTTGGAAAACTGTAGCCCTTAGGAGAAATGTCAACAAACAGCTATTGTAATTGTTAGTAGAGTTCGTTTTTAACTCTCAGACACATACAGCTTGTTTTTTTTTTTAAAGGGCTGGAGATTTAAATAAAATCACGTCATGACAGTTATGTAGACTGCTTTTGGCCTGCTACAAATTCAAAGCTTAAATAATTATTAGCCTATTCTGTATTTAATGATCTCTTCCTTTCATTATGGCATTGATAATCAAACTATCACGTCCGTATAGCAAGCAGCGTTGCGTGACTCCAGATATTGGGGGCAATTCTCCCAGTCTGCTGCATTGTCTGAGCAGCGTGATGGCTATTTTGCAGATTCCTGCTCATTGATGGGGCCTCTGTGAATCTGCAGCCTGTTTTCTGATGTAATCAGCTCCCCATCTCACTGAAATTGAAATTGACATTTCCATATGATTTGCGGGTCAGGACTGAATTTTGGTGGGTGGTGCCAGTTTATCTCGAGCAGGGTGCCAGACTGGCACTGTCCAAGGGGCAGCCCCCCACCCCTTATCCTCGATCTCCCAGCGACGCTGCAATGGCCTCTCTGCCCTCCAGTGGAGTGAGGCCGCCTGTTTCCTGATAGTGGGGTACAGTTGTAAACGCTGCTGGAGGGAAACACTCCCACTTGGGATTGGGGGGTGGTGGGGGGTGGGACACTGGCGGCCCAGACAATTCAGGGGCTTGGGCCTGGCTATCTGGGCGTGGGGGGTGATTAGGGACTTTATGGCAGGAGATCTGGGGGGAGATTGGGGAGCTCGAGGCTGGCTGGGAAGGCGGGGATGCGGAGGAGCTGGCCAGGGGAGGCCTGGTGGCCAGTAATGTGGGATGGGAGGTAGGAAGGCCAGTGATCAGTGGGGTTGCGGAGCTGGCCGGCAATGGGGGCCACTG
This sequence comes from Carcharhinus amblyrhynchos, assembly GCF_965287045.1. Classification (NCBI taxonomy): domain Eukaryota; kingdom Metazoa; phylum Chordata; class Chondrichthyes; order Carcharhiniformes; family Carcharhinidae; genus Carcharhinus; species Carcharhinus amblyrhynchos. The sequence goes on from NC_137333.1 coordinate 58,216,872, forward strand.
CACATGCGCTGATCTCTCCGCTGACAGATTGGCACATGAGCAGTGCCCACTCAGCGTGACGTTGCTGGCCTTTTGGGTGGGAATGGACCCCACCCACCACTTTTCAGTGGGTGTTTTGCTAGGGCGCTCTATGATGCACAGTGTGGCGGAAATTCATTCTTGCAATCATGCTTAAAAAAGAGGCAGGGTTTACACCCATTTTCCCACATGCTGGGAACTTAGAATTCTTTTGGGAGAATCCTGGCCATTATATCTCTGTGCTTCAAACACTTAAATTGGCTTTTAAAATACTTTTATTTTGCTATGTGTTCCTCTTGCAGTAACTTAAGAAATAGAGGAAGTTCTCTCTGTGACATTGCCATCCTTGTTGTTGATATTATGCATGGTTTGGAGCCACAGACAATAGAATCCATTAACCTGCTAAAAGCAAAGAAATGCCCCTTTATTGTTGCATTGAATAAGGTGAGTAATTTTTTAATTTAATAATTGCAAGTCCAATTTATGAATGGATTGTAAAGAAAAATAGGATTAAATACTGAATTCAGTAAACTTTACGATGTATCTGATTTCAGGCTAATGTGTCTCATTGAATGGATGGAAAAATGAAATTAATGGGGAGCGCAACATTTTCGTTCCACTAATATCTTCATTCTTGTTTACAAATCCCTCCATGGTTTTGTCCTTCCCATGCTCTAGTGCTCTCAGATTTCTGTGCTATTTCAATTTGAGTATCTTACATACCCTAATTTTCATTGTTTCACCACTGGTGATTGTTCCTTCAGCTGACCTCGTGTCCTAAGCTCTGGAATTCCTTTCTGAAATTTTGTTGCCTCTTTATCCTTCTCTCCTTCTTTAAACCATATCATAAAATATTTTCAGGGAACTTACCATTTTCTCCATTTGTGCATAGTACCAAATTTTGTTTGATAACATTTCTGTGATGTGCATTGAGATGTTTTACGTTGTTATGCCACTATTTAAATATATGTTGTCACATGAAATACTTGAATTCCATTTAAGTGGACTGGTTCCTAGAGATTGATTTGATTTATTTTTATCATATATATTAGAATACAGTGAAAAGCATTGTTTCTTGTGCGCTATGCAGGAAAAGCATTCCGTTCATAAAGAAGGAAATGAGACACTGTAGAATGTAGCGTTGCAGTCATAGCTAGGGTGTAGAGAAGGATCAGCTTAATGCAAGGTTGGTCCATTCAAAAGTTTGATGGTAGCAGGGAAGAAACAGTCTTTGAGTCGGTTGGTATGTGACCTGAGATTATTGTCTTTTCCCCGACAGAAGAAGGTGGAAGAGAGAATGTCTAGGATGCATGGGATCCTTAATTCTGGCTGCTTTGCCAAGGCAGCGGGAAGTATAGACAGAGTCACTGGATGGGAGGCTGGTTTGTGTGATGGATTGGGCTACATTCACAACCTCTTATGGTTCCTTGTGGTCTTGGACAGAGCAGGAACCATACCAAGCTGTGCTACAACCAGAAAGAATGCTTTCTACGGTGCATCTGTAAAAGTTGGTGAGAATTGTGCTGACATGCCAAATTTCCTTTGTCTTCTGAGAAAGTAGAGAGGCGTTAGTGGGCTTTCTTAACTATAGTGTTGGCATGGGGTAATCAGGACAAATTGTTGATGAGCTGGACGTCTAAAAGCTTGAAGCTCTTGAACATTTCTACTTCATCCCCACTGATGTAGACAGGAGCATGTTTTCTACTGTGCTTCCTGAAATCGATGACAATCTCCTTTGTTTTATTGACATTGAGGGAGAGATTATTGTTGCTGCACCAGTTCACCAGATTCTCTCTCATTATTGTACTCTGTTTCGTCATTGCTTGAGATTCAACCACTATGGTGGTGTCGTCAGCAAACTTGAAAATCAAGTTTAAGGGGGATTTGGCCACACAGTCGTAGGTGTATAAGGAGCATGGTAGGGGACTAAGAACACAGCCTTGTGAGGCATTGGTGTTGAGGATGGATGATGATGGAGGAGATGTTGCCTGTCCTTACTGATTGTGGTCTATCAGTTAGGAAGTTCAGGATCCAGTCAGAGGAACCGAGGCCCGGACCACGGAGTTTGGAGATGAGTTTTGAGGGTGTTCAAGGCTGAGCTGTAGTCAATGTATAAGAGTCTGACATAGATGTTTTTGTTATCTAGATATTCCAGGGTTAAGTGCAGGGCAGGGAGATGGTGTCTGCTGTTGACCTGTTGCAGTGGTAACTGAACTGTAGTGGATCCAGACAGTCCGGAAGGCTGGAATTGATTCATATCATGGCTAACCTTTCGAAGCACTTCATAATGATGTATGTCAGAGCCATTGCTCGATAATCATTAAGACACATTGCTTGGCTTTTCTTTGGTACTGGGATGTTGACCATCTTTTTGAAGCAGATAGGGTCCTCAGATTGTTGTAACGAGAGGTTGAAAATATCTGCGAATACCCTCACCAGCTGACCTGCACAAGATCTGAGTGCTCGCCTGGGTACCCCATCTGAGCCAATTGCTTTCTGTGGGTTGACCTTCCAGAAAGCTGGTCTGACATCTGCAGTGGTGACCTCAGATACAGGTTCATCTGAGGCTTCCAGGGTGGAGGGTGCGCTCTCGCTGACCTCTTCTTCAAAATGGACAAATGCATTGAGCTCAATAGGGAGGGGCGCACTGGAGCTGGCGATTTTACATGTCTTTATTTTACATAAGAACATAAGAAATAGGAGCAGGAGTAGGCCATCTAGCCCTTCGAGCCTGCCCCGCCATTCAATAAGATCATGGCTGATCTGTCGTGGCTCAGTTCCACTTTCCCGCCCTCTCTCCATAACCCTTAATCCCCTCTCTTATCAAGAACCCATCAACCCGCTTCTTAAAAATATTTAGCGAGGCAGCCTCCACCACTTCAACGGGCAGAGAATTCCAGAGATTCACCACCCTTTGAGTGAAGAAGTTCCTCCTCAACTCCGTTCTAAACCGCCTCCCCTTTATCTTGAGGCTGTGCCCCCTAGTCCTACTGTCTTTTTTGAGCGGGAAGAGTCTCTCCACCTCTATCCTATCCATCCCATTCATCATCTTATACGTCTCAATGAGATCTCCCCTCATTCTTCTAAACTCTAACGAGTACAAGCCTAGTTTATCCAGCCTCTCCTCATAGCTCAATCCCCTCAACTCCGGTATCAGCCTAGTAAACCTCCTCTGCACTCCCTCCAGGGCCAAAATATCCTTGTGTAGCCTGTTATGTCTTGCAGACCTTGCTATAGTCGGCAGGAGTCTATATGGCTGGCCTGGGATTCTAGCTTGATCCAGTACTGTCATTTGACATCTTTGATGGATCTTCTTAGCTCACATCAGGCTTCTTTGTATAACATAGTGTTAGCGCGAGTGGGCGGACACGACCACTACAGACTCAGTCAGGTTCAACAGCGGTGCAGCTTTATTTTTAACATCGACGGAGGTGCAATCAGGACATACAAACTGAACTGTCCTGAAAGCACTGTCAAGGCCCACTGCAATGGGCTACAGATATACCTGAACTTCAATACATTGTACAATTCAAATGCTAATGTTTTGTTTACAGTATTCGACTCTGACCATCCTGTTTTGATGTTTTCAAGTATTGTAACGATGTTTTTAAGTGTGTGTTAATTGTTTCTGTCTGATGGGTTTATCAATGGTCTAGAATGTTTGGGGTTTGAACAATGGGTGTTTGACTGACTTTAGGAAGTCTGTGAAGCCAGGGAAGCTTCCTTAGTTATGTTAATTCTTAGGCGTCTCCATAGAGGTTTACTTGATTAGGTTTGTGGTGCTGATTAGATGGGGGTGTACTTTAATTTAGTTTCTGTAGGTGCCATCCTGTCCAGCCCCCATGTGTTAGCCCTTATTTGCATTCTAAAAACATGTCTTTGCTTGCCTGTCTGGATCTGCTCCTTTGTGATCTTTAGTGGAGGGGTTCTGAGTGTATCTTTAGTCTGTTTCCATATTGTGTACCCAATTTCAGAAAATTTGTTGTCTGATAACAATAGTAAAAAGTCTCTCAACACCAGGTTAAAGTCCAACAGGTTTATTTGGTAGCACAAACCACAAGCTTTCGGAGCACTGACCCTTCATCAGGTGAGTGGGAGTTCTGTTCAGAAACAGGGCATATATAGACACAAACTCAATTTACAAGATCATGATTGGAATGTGAGTCTTTACAGGTGATCAAGTCTTAAAGGTACAGACAGTGAGAGTGGCGAGAGGGTTAAGCACAGGTTAAAGAGTTGTGTACTGTCTCCAGCCAGGACAGTTAGTGAGATTTTGTAAACCCAGGCAAGTCGTGGGGATTACAGATAGTGTGACATGAACCCAAGATCCCGGTTGAGGCATCCTCGTGTGTGGAACTTGGCTATCAGTTTTTGCTCAGCAATTCTGCATTGTCGTGTGTTGTGAAGGCTGCTTTGGAGAACGCTTACCCGAAGATACACAAGGCCAACACACCCGCCATCCCATTGTATCAAGCAATGGGACCCTGTGCGAGAACCTCTCTGTCGATGTCATCCTGAAACACATTGTACAAAGAACCCCCAGCTTTTGTCGCAAACACTATGGACTTCCTACAGAAACTCAGTACACATGGAGTAGTTGAACCAGAAACACTCCTCAACACAATGGATGTCTTGGCACTCTACACCAGCATCCCCCACGACGATGGCATTGCTGCAACTGCCTTAGTACTCAATGCCGACAACTGCCAATCTCCAGATGCAATTTTACAACTCATCAGTTTCATCCTGGACCACAATGTCTTCACATTCAACAACCAGTTGTCCATCCAGACACATGGGACAGCCATGGGGACCAAATTCGCACCTCAGTATACCAACATCTTTATGCAAAGGTTCAAAGAAGACCTCTTCATTGCACAGGACCTTTAACTGATGCTATACACTAGATACATCGATGACGTTTTCTCCCTTTGGACTTCTAGCGAACAATCACTGAAACAACTATATGGTGACATTAGCAAGCTCCATCTCACCATCAGACTCACCATGGACTACTCTCTGGAATCGGTTGCATTCTTGGACACATGCATCTCCATCAAGGATGTTCACCTCAGCACTTCACTGTACTGCAAGCCCATGGATAATCTCACGATGCTCCACTTCCTCCAGCTTCCACCCTAAACACGTTAAAGAAGCCATCCCCTACGGACAAGCTCTCCATATACACAGAATCTGCTCAGATGACGAAGGTCGTAACACACACGTCGAGATGCTGAAAGATGCCCTCATAAGAACAGGATATGGCGCTCGACTCATCAAAAGACAGTTCCGACGTACCACAGCGAAAAACCGCACTGAATTCCTCAGAAGACAAACACGGGACATGGTGGACAGAGTACCCTTTGTCGTCTAGTACTTCCCTGGAGCGGAGAAGCTACGATATCTTCTCCGGAGCCTTCAACATGTCATCGATGAAGACGAACATCACGTCAAGATCATCCCCACAACTCCATTTCTTGCCTTCAAACAACCGCACAACTTCAAACAGACCATTATCTGCAGCAAACTATCCAGCCTTCAGGAGAACAGTGACCATGACACCACACAACCCTGCCACAATAACCTCTGCAAGACATGCCGGATCATTGACACGGATGTCATCATCTCACGTGAGACAACCACCTATCAGGTACACGGTACATGCTTTTGCAACTCAACCAACTTTGTTTACCTGATGCATTGCAGGAGAGAATGCCCCGAGACATGGTATATTGGGGAGACCATGAAGACCCTATGACAACAAATGAATGAGCATTGCTCGACAGTCACTAGGCAGGAGTGTTCTTTTCCTATTGGGGAACACTTTGGTCACAAGTGTTCAGCCTCTGATCTTCGAGTAAGTGTTCTGCCAGGTAGCCTTCACAACACATGACACTGCAGAATCGCTGAGCAAAAACTGATAGCCAAGTTCCGCACATGGGGATGACTCAGCTGAGATCTTGGGTTCATTTTTTTTTTAAACTTTATTCCAATCCAATCAAGTCAAATTAAACCCAATTCAGAGTCCCAACAAGTTGGGACATTCCCGATCCAAGCTGACAAGACAGGGCTCTCACCTCCTGTCTTGGGCTTGATCTACATGCTCCAAGCTGACTGGAGTAGGTATAGCTCCTCCTCTAGGGCTTGATCTTGTTTGCATCTTAGCCAAATGGCCGAGATGCCGCTTTAAAAAATCTTGGGTTCATATCATGCTATCTGTAACCCCACAACTTGTCTGGGCTTGCAAAATCTCACCTAACTGTCCTGGATGGAGATAATACACATCTCTTTAACCTGTGCCTAACCCTTGCTCCACTCATGTTGTCTGTACCTTTTAAGACTTGATTACCTGTAAAGACTCGCATTCCAACCATGATCTTGTAAATTGAATTTGTATCTATATGTGCCCTGTTTGTGAACAGAGCTCCCACTCGCCTGACGAAGGAGCAGTGCTCTGAAAGCATGTGGCTTGTGCTACCAAATAAACCTGTTGGACTTTAACCTGGTTTGTGAGACCTCTTACTGTGCTTACCCCAGTCCAACACTGGCATTTCCACATCATTTCTTGTATAGGTCAGGGTTGTCTGACTTGAATGCCTCAGACCTAGACTTCATCAAGCAGTGGATATTCCTGTTCGTTTGTGGTTTCGATTGGGAAATATGTGAATTTGCTTCTTTGGCATGCAGTCTTCTACATGCTTACTAATGAATCCAGTTACTGTAGTGGTATACTCGTTCAGGCTGGTCACAGTTTTAAAATACCGCCCAGTCCACTGACTTTAAGCAGTCCCGACCAAGGTCATCCAGTTTCTCAGAAAAACATTGCATGACTTTCTTTGATGGATTCTCCTGCTTCAGTTTTTGTTTGTAAGCAGGAGCACTGGCTTGTGGTCTGATTTGCCAAAGTGTGAGCCCACTATTCAAAAAGGGAGAAAACAGGAACTATAGACCAATGAGCCTAACGTTGGTATTGGGGGAGTTGCTAGAGTGCATTTTCAAGGAGTTCAAAATTCAGCAATTGGAAGACAGTGGTATAATCAGATAAAGTCAGCATGGGTTTGCAAAAGGGAAATCATGCTTGATGAATCTGTTGAAGTTCTTTGAGGATGTAACTAGTAGTGTTGACCAAGATGAACCAGTGGATGTGGTTTATTTAGACTTTCAGAAGATTTTTGTCAAGATCTCACATAATAGCCTACTATGTAAAGCTAAAGCATATGAGATTGCAGGTAATGTCTTGAGATGGATAGAAAGCTGATTAGCAGATAGGAAGCAGAGTTGGCATAAATTGGGAAAACTGAAATGGGTGCAGGAAAGGCATGTGCCAGTTAGGAGGAAGGATGGGAAAGGTAGGATTAGAGATCCGTGGATTACTAGAGATATTGAGGACCTAGTCAGGAAGAAACGAGAGGGGTATGTCAGGTCTAAGCAACTGGGAACGGAGAGAGCGTTGGAGGAGTCTTGCGTTACGAATCTGGTAGAATTTTTTGAGGAGGTGACAAAAACGGTCGATGAAGGACGAGCCGTTGATGTCATCTATATGGATTTCAGTAAGGCGTTTGACAAAGTCCCTCATGGTAGGTTGGTAGAAAAGATTAAAGCTCATGGGATACGAGGCCAGGTATCTAGATGGGTGGAGAACTGGCTTGCTAAGAGGAGACAGAGTAGTAGTGGAGGTGTCCTTTTCTAGCTGGAGGTCTGTCACTAGTGGTGTGCCGCAAGGCTCAGTACTGGGACCTCTTCTCTTTGTAGTGTATATAAATGGCTTGGAAGAGGGAGTAAGTGGTGTGATCAGCAAATTTGCTGATGACACCAAGATGGCTGGATTGGCGGGCCGTGAGGAGCCGTGTCTGGCAATACAACGGGATGTTGATACGCTGGTAGATTGGGCAGATACATGGCAAATGGAGTTTAATCCAGATAAATGTGAGGTGATGCATTTTGGCCAGAATAATGTAGGGGGGAGTTATATGATAAAGGGTAAGCCCATAAGGAGTATAGAAACGCAGCGAGACCTGGGGGTGCAAGTGCACAAATCTTTGAAGGTGGCAGTACAAGTGGAGAAGGTTGTGAAGAAAGCCTATGGTATGTTAGCCTTTATAGGACGGGGTATAGAATATAAGAGCTGGAGTCTAACGTTGCAGTTGCACAGAATGTTGGTTAGGCCGCATTTAGAGTACTGCGTCCAGTTCTGGTTGCCTTACTACTGGAAGGACGTGGAGACTCTGGAGAGAGTGCAGAGGAGGTTTACCAGGATGTTGCCTGGTATGGAAGGACTGGGTTATGAGGAAAGATTGAGCAAATTGGAGCTGTTTTCCCTTGAAGGACAGTGACTGAGGGGGGATCTAATAGAGGTATATAAGATTATGAAGGGAATAGATAGAGTAAACAGAGGTAAGCTATTTCCTATGTTAGAGACACATAGTACGAGGGGCCACAGGCTTAAGGTGAGGGGGGCGAGGTATATCACAGATATTAGAGGGAGGTTTTTCACACAGAGGGTAGTGAGGGCTTGGAATGCTCTGCCAAGTAAGGTGGTGGAGGCAGGCACGCTGGAGTTGTTTAAGAGTAACTTAGACAGGCACATGAGTGGGTTGGATATAGGAGATAGTTTTAAATAAAGTTTGTTAGCAGTGGGATGTCCCTGGTAACGTAAAAGGATATGGTATGATAATAATGTTTTTTCTCTTTTAATTCACAGGTTTTACGTTGGTCCGCCTTGTTGTCCAACGAGGGGCATACACGCGATGGGTTGTACTTGGGCTGCTCTTGAATGTTCGAGATTGGCCTAGTGCTTCATATTGTTAGTGTGTGCTTAAACTGGGACCAGATGCTGGGCAACACGACAGCTCAGTGACAATCACTGTTTGCTGTGCAGACACATGGATTTGGGCCAGTGTCTGTGGGAGTTTGTGCACTCTCCCCGTGCTTGTGTGGGTTTTCTCCGGGTGCTCCGGTTTCCTCCCACACCCCAAAGATGTGCTATTAGGCTGATTGGAAGTAATAAATTGTCCTTAAATTAGTTTCCCTCAATGTGGATTGCCATAAAAACAATAGATTAGGGTCATGGGTGGAGGGGCGTACTGGTAATATTAAAATGGCGGCGCGGGCTCGTTGGGCCGAAGGGCCTGTTTCCCAGGCTGTTTTTGTTCTTTGTTCTGATTGGCAGCCAGTGACTAGTGGGGTTCTGTAGGGATCTGTGCTATGGCCCCACTATTCACATTATATATTAATGATTTGTAAGAGAGAACTAAATGTGTTATCTCCCAATTTGTAAATGATACAAAGTTGGCTGGGCGGGTGAGCTGTGAGGAGGACGCAGAGATGCTTTTGTGTGATTTGGACACTGTGTGTGGGCATGTGCATGGCAGGTGCAGTATAATGTGGATAAATGTGAGGTTATCCACTTCAGTAACAATAATAGGAAGACAAATTATTGACTGGGTTTAAATTGAGAGAGGTGGATACTCAACGAGACCTTACAGTCCTCGTGCTTCAGTTGCTGAAAATAAGTGCACAGGTACAAGAGGCAGTAAAGAAGGCAAATAGTATAATGGCTTCCATAGCAAGAGGGTTTGAGTATAGGAATAGAGATGTTTTGCTGTAATTATATAAGGCATTGGTGAGGCTAAACGTGAAGTATTGTGTGCAGTTTAGGTGTCCTTATCTCAGAAAGGATGCCCTTGCTATATTGGGAGTACAATGAAGGTTTATCAGGCTGATTCCTGGGATGGGAGGTCTGTCATATGAAGAGAGACTAAGTCAGTTAGGATTACATTCACTGGAGTTTAGAAGAGTGAGAGGGTAAGACAGGGTAGAATGTTCCCAATGGTGGTGGAGTCCAGAACTAGGGGTCATAGTTAGAGGATGCCTTTTAGAAGTGAGGCAAGGAAATATTTTGTCACCCAGAGGGTGAATGTGTGGAATTCACAACCACAGGAATTAGTTGAGGCCAAAATATTGTCTGATTTCAAGAAGAAATTAGACGTAACTCTTGGGGCTAGAGGGAAGTGGGGGATCAGTGTATTGAATTCAATGATCAGTCATGATCAAAATGAATGTGGAGCAGGCTTGAAGGGCTGAATGGCCTACTCTTGCTTCTAGTTTCTATGTTTCTAATTCTTTGCCAATTATTGACTTTAGATTGATATCTGATGGAATTTTGGAAGAAAGCATATAGTTGCAAGTTTTGTAATGGTTTTGTTTTGTATTCCTAATTCAATATATTAGTTAAAAGTTTGTAGGAAAGAAAACCTCAAGTTCAGCTTACTTGTCCATGTTTGGACCTAGGTTGTGATGAGATCTGGAGTCGAATGATCTTGGGGCTCAATCAAAACTTGACTTTGTGAATAAGTTATTGCTCAATAAATGTCATGTGAGAGCACTGTCAGTGATGCCTTCCATCACTTTGTTGATGATTGAGAGCAGGCTGAAAGGGTAATAATTAGCCAGTTTGGATTTGTTCTGCTTTCTGGATAGGACATAGCTGGGCAATTTTCCACATGGTTGGGTAGATACCAGAGCTTTACCTATACTGCAACAGCCTGATTATAGATGTGATTAGTTCTGGAGCACAGGTTTTCGGCACTATAGCTGTGGTGTTGCTGGGTTCATAGCCATTGTGCAGTGTACTCTGCCATTTCTTGATTTCATTTGGGATGATTGAATTGTATGTGTGATGGTGGGGATTTTGGGAAGAGACCACCTGACTGAAGAGAGTTGAAAGTGCATCAGTTTTGTCACTCTTGTGACTATCTTCCTTTTAAAATGTGCAACACTGGGACACCCATCCCAGAGACTAATCAAGCTTGTCAGTCATACTCAGAAAATCATCGTTTTTGGCCAAAGTTCCAAGTTCCTGTATCATCTTCCCTGGACATTTCCTGAACCACCAGCGGAACAGATTTACATAAGAGGACAGCATAGTAGTATACAATCGGAAGGAGGCCAGCCTAAAAGATCTCAACATTAACTTTTGACCCCACAAGGTCTCATGGCATCAGACCAATCATTAGCAAAGAAAGCTGTAGATCATGACTAACCAGCCTCCCTCAGCTGATGAATCCATGTTTAGGATCAACATGATTGCCGATGGTGATGCTCATGAAGCCTCTGTTTTCACTTAGAATCATAGAAATCCTGCAGTGCAGAAAGAGGCTATTTGGCCCATTGAGTCTGCACTGACCACAATCCCACCCAGGTCTTACTCCCATATCACTACATATTTACCAGCTAATCCCTCTAACTTAGGCATCTCAGGACACTAAGGGACAATTTTAGCATGGCCAATCAACCTAACCTGCATGTCTTTGGACAGTGGGAAGAAACTGAGCACCCGGAGGAAACCCACGCAGATATGGGGAGAACATGCAAACTCCTCACAGTGACCCAAGCTGGGAATCGAACCCAGGACCCTGGAGCTGTGAAGTAGCAATGCTAACCACTATGCTACTGTGCCACCCTTATTAAATCGTCCACCACCATTCTTGACTGGAAGTGGAAGGACTGCAGAAGTGTAACTTGATCCATTGCTGTGGGATTATTTGGTTCTTTACAAAGCATACTGGTTTCATAGTATACCATATATGTGTTGTCATTTTAGCAGTTGGTCATTTATAGGTGTGCTGATGGCATGTTGTTTTATAAGCTTTATTGAACTAGGGTTGGTTCCTGGCTTGATGGTAATGGTACAGTGAGGGATATGCCAGAGCATGAGATTACAGATTTTGTTGGAATACAATTTCACTAGAATTTCACTGTTGATGGCCCACAGGGCCTCTTAAATTCTTGGTTTTGTACTGCTTGATCTGTTCTGAATCCATCGCAGTTAGCATGGTATAGTCCCACTTAACATGCTGAGCAGTTCTCAGTGTGAAGACAGGATTTTGTCATCACAAGAACTATGCAGTTGCCACCCTGCCAATACTGTAATGAATAGACATATTTTTGCCAGATAGATTGAGAACAATGCCAATTGTCCCCTTGATTGCCCTCTTGAAAGCCATCTCTATGCAAGGCCAAGTTTGGCACTAGCCGCTTCAGGTCAGAGTCAATTGTTGTGCCACTGAACCGTTCCTGAATGGTACAATGAAGTCTCCACCTAGTGCTTTTGTTACCTTCAGTGCTCCTTTAAGATGGGCACTTCACATACCTCCCCTGAAGTGGGGATGGAGGGTGAGAGTTGTGCAGAGGATGGGAGGTACAGTGCAGATTCACTTGAACGATACCAGGGGTTGAAAGGATGCCTTACGAGGACAGGTTACATTAACTTGAAAATTGAGGGCTAATGTAACAGATCTAAAAAATGACAAAGGGTTTTAATGGAGTATGTACAGTAAACTATTTCCTCTGATGGTGGAATCCAGAACACAAGAGCATAATCCTAAAATAAGAACCATGCCTTATAGGAATGAAGTCAGAAAGTGAGCCTATTTTGGCTGTTGCTGCACCACATTTTGTTACTGAGAGGTTATTTTGCAGGTAACTGACTAATCGGCACACATGGAGGGGTCCTTGTGCATGAGTCGCAAAAACCCAGCTTGCAGGTGCAGCAGGTGGTCAGGAAGGCGAATGGGATGCTGGCCTTCATAGCGAGGGGGATTGAATATAAAAGTAGGGAGGTCTTGCTGCAGCTGTATAGGGCATTGGTGAGGCCACAGCTGGAGTACTGTGTGCAGTTTTGGGCGCCGCACCTGCGCAAGGATATTTTGGCCCTGGAGGGAGTGCAGAGGAGGTTTACTAGGCTGATACCGGAGTTGAGGGGATTGAGCTATGAGGAGAGGCTGAATAAACTAGGCTTGTACTCGTTAGAGTTTAGAAGAATGAGGGGAGATCTCATTGAGACGTATAAGATGATGAATGGGATGGATAGGATAGAGGTGGAGAGACTCTTCCCGCTCAAAAAAGACAGTAGGACTAGGGGGCACAGCCTCAAGATAAAGGGGAGGCGGTTTAGAACGGAGTTGAGGAGGAACTTCTTCACTCAAAGGGTGGTGAATCTCTGGAATTCTCTGCCCGTTGAAGTGGTGGAGGCTGCCTCGCTAAATATTTTTAAGAAGCGGGTTGATGGGTTCTTGATAAGAGAGGGGATTAAGGGTTATGGGGAGAGGGCGGGAAAGTGGAACTGAGCCACAACAGATCAGCCATGATCTTATTGAATGGCGGGGCAGGCTCGAAGGGCTAGATGGCCTACTCCTGCTCCTATTTCTTATGTTCTTATATGTAATATCACTATCACATTTTAAACTTTTTTTGACTATTTGACAGTAAGTATTTTATCATTGAGTGCTAATTGTGGATGCATTGTACTTCTGCAAATGAATAAATATTTCAGTTTTGCCAGTGTCTTTTTTTTCTTTCCAGATTGACAGGTTGTATGATTGGAGGGAAAGTCCAGATACAGATGTGGTTGCCACATTAAAGAAGCAGAAGAAGAACACAAAAGATGAATTTGACAAGAGAGCCAAATCCACCATTGTGGAATTTGCACAACAGGTTTTGTGAATTTCCCTGCTATGTATTTTTTATAAATAATGTTTTCAGCCAAGTTGTTTCTCTATATGATGCCTTCTGTTCGGAGAGAATATAGTACAGAAGGCGTCATATAGGAGGGCTTTCGGTCCATTCTGGCTATGCCAACTCTTTGGGGAAGTATCCAATTAATTCCACTCTACTGCTCATTAACCACAGGCCTTTTATTTTTTCCTTATAAATATTTATCCAATAATCTTTTGAATATTATTTTTGACACTGCTTTCGTCACCTTTTTATTCATTGCTTTTAAGAAAAAAATGTTTCCTCAAGTTGCCTTGTTCTTTTTTAACCATCTTCAATCTGTGTCCTCTGCTTACTAACCTTGCCATCCCTGAGAACTGTTTTGCCTTAGTTATTATTTCAAAGCTGTCTTGTTAAACACTTTTAAAACTATCACCTTTACTTTCTTTGCTATAAGAATAACCCCAACTCCTCCAGTCTCTCCACATTACTAACATCCCTCATCCCTGAGATAAGTACGGTGAATCTTTGCTACACCCTTTCCGAGAACTGACATTCTTTATGAAGTGTGAAACCCAGAATTAACCATACTATCTTGGCTGAGGCCCAACCAGTGTGTTTTATAAAATATTTAGCATAATTTCCTTGATTTTGTTTTACAGTATATTTCTAGTAGTAAAGCCAGTGCTCTTTTAAAGGCGTTCTGAATTTGTCCTTTCAGTTACAAACATTTGTTTATGTACAACCCTTGGTGTCTCTGCTTCGGCATCCCTTTAAAAACCTTATCCTTAATGGCCTCTCCTCGTTCTTCTTTTCAAGTTGTGTCATTTTGCAATACTCTGTGCATTAAATTTCATGTTTCCTTGTATGTACATTTCACCAGCTTGTCTATGTTATGTTATTATGTTGCTAGTGGTTTACTGTGTATCAAATACTGATGTGTGACTTTGTCAAATGCATTTTAAAAGTCCATGTAGACATCATCAACTCACTCCACAACTTGATCAAAGAACTGATCAAGTTAATCAAACGTTATTTATCTTTAGCAAACATGTGCTGACTTTCATTTATTAGCCCATGCTTTTCCAAATGCCAATTACTTCTATTGCCGATTATTGTGTCTCAAAATTTCCTCATCATTGATGTTGGGTTGATTGACCTGTAACTTTTAGGATTATCCTCCCCTTTTTTTAAAATGCGTGTATCCAGATTTTCCTCATCTCCATGTGAATTGGCTACTAAATACAAGACACCTGCTTCTAGCCTCGTGTATCTTTCTTCCTGTCTTGTGCTATTTTTACAAAAGGTAAAAAAAAATTGAGATTAAAGTAGAGTACATAGTAAAAGGATGCATTGCAGAGAATTAGCTGACCAGCTTTCTGCCTACCAGCCTATGGCCTCTATCTCAAGATTAGAGCAACATTATCTTGGGAAGCCAATCACTGCTCAGTTCATCCTAAATTGCAAAACCAGCCTTTTTGGACATAGAGTGCAATTCCTTCGTTCCTGGCTAAATTTGAAATTCTCTGTTTAATAGCATTATTGGAACCATGGCTGCATAGGTTCAAAAAGTGCTATCAGCGTCTCAGAGCAATTGGAAAGGGATAAGAAATGTACCCTTGACAGCATTCCTCACATCCTGAGAGAAAATTTAAAAATGAACAATATATCCAGTTTGCAATGCATTCAGAGCTCCACAAATATTTTAAGTGTTTGGTTTTTAGCCCTGTGTCAACTTGACTTAATTTTCTGTAATTATTATGGTAAAATGATTCTATCTTACTGACTGAAATATTTTATAAGGCATATATTTATCTGCATATTGCTAATGGATATCATGCATTATATTTTTAGAGTCTCAATGCTGCTTTATTTTATGAGAACAAAGATCCGCGTACATTTGTGTCATTGGTTCCTACATCAGCTCACACTGGAGATGGAATGGGAAACCTAATTGCAATGCTTGTGGAACTCACTCAGACTATGCTTGCTAAGAGATTAGTATATTCAATGGAACTAAGAGCTCAAGTTATGGAGGTAATACATGGGGTTACAGGGATTGGGCCTGGGTGAGATTGTTTTTGGTGCAGGCTCGATAGGCTGAATGGCCTTCTGCACTATTGGGATTCTATGAAATGTTTTGTATTCTACCCATATTTCCAACAACTTTACTAAACCACTAGTTTAAGTTATCCAAGAGTTTTACTGAGCAAAAGTGAACCTTCACCGTACATAATTGCCTCTTCAAGCAGTTAGTGAACATTACAGGTTAAATGAAAATATTCACTGTTGTTCTTGTAATGAAGTTGATTGATAGGAACATGGACTGCTCTGTTCATTAAAATATACTTGTTCTGAAATCTTAAATTATGGAAACATGCTTGAATTTTTAAAAAACATGTCTTATTTGCCAGTTTAAGTGAGGCTTTAGATATTCCCTTGTCTAAACAATGTTGATGACTACTCATCAAAACCTGAGTATATTGCCTTTGGGAATGTGCCTATATTGTACACTATATAATAGCGAAACTCTGTGACATAACAATAGAATCCCTTCATGATCTGAACTGATTATCTTTATCTCTCCTACATGCTCCCATATGCACCCCTTTAATCCAAAAACAGATTAAGATTTGCTAAGAGGAGCCAAGATAAAAATTATTGAGTTGCTTTATTTCTGTCAGTAAGTAAATATACAGAATAAATGTTGTAATCAGACTAATGTAATTAGATCACTTTAGCCTGTCACTATAATAATACAATACAATAAAAATACTATATTTTCCATATGTCAATCAGTTAGTCATCATTACTTGATTTAACCAAAATTACTTCTTACTAGCTTACTGAGTTTGGGGGGTGGGGAGGGGGTGTGGTGGGAAACCTGACTTTGCGCTTTTTATTTAATGATAAAGGGCAGGGAATTTTCACAGGAATCATAGTAGGCAGAGGGGGTGGACCATGCAAAGGTCCATTTGACCTTGGGCAGATTTTTCCAATTTTGGGGCAAGCTTGGCCAGAAAATCCCACCAATGGTATTCAATGTATGCTTCTAACCCTATTTTTAATTTCCCTATTCCTAACCAGGAGCACTGAGCCTATTCTAGAACACCTCTGCTGAGTGATTGGCATTGAGGATTTCCTAACACAAGGAATGTGAAAAAGATGGCAACACATTTGCCTATTGTTTTCAGACTTTAGGCAAACAATTTGCAAACAAGCTCATTAGAATTTTAACTACCTTTTGGCTAGGTTTTTATTTATAAAAACGAATATGCTTTTTTTAAAAAGCATGATGTTTAAACATTAACCCCTCCCCCACTGATTGTTCCTATGGAAACAGTCAAAAATGTCTCAGCCTGATGGTTGCTTAGTTGCGTAATTTGGTGATTATTATGAAATGCTATCCTTTCCTGTCTGAATTTGAACTTGCCATGATTAATAGTTGCTAATCTGCATTTATTAACATCTTGAATCTATTGCTATGATAAACCCAAGTTCTGAGTGATGAGAATCATATAGGCAGCATTGTTATAATTTTTTAAACAATGATTTATTGGATAAGTGCAACTCAAGCTGTGGTACTAGGTCACAACCTAGGACCTGTTATGTCCTCATCCTTTCTGATTGGTACAGCACATAAGCAGGACAAATAGTAGAGAGGGTAGCCTTAGCTGACTCCAAATTTATTCAGAAAGCTTTCCAATTCCCAACAACTGCACTACTGATGTCTGTGTTGAGCAGTTGAATTAAGTTTCAGATTCCCTTCCCAAATCTAATTTTGGAGAGCACGTGCATGTGCAACATACTATCAAAGGGTCTGACCTTGCCCAAGCTGATTATAATGTTTTTGCATCCACTAGATCAACAGGCAAGTTTGCGGTTTTACACCTTTACTGAAAAATTGCGCTTCTAACCATGCAATATTTACTTAATTGAAATACCATCCCAAAGACAATGCTCAAGCCATAAAGTGGCTTGAACTCTTGACCTTCAAAAGTGAGAGTACCAGCAACTGAGTAAAATTGATCCGTGTCTCCCATTAAAGTGGTGACAACATTCAGTTCACCCAGTTGATTCTGATATCCGCATAGATAATCAGAGGAACAAAATATCGTTCATGTTCATGGAACTTAGTGAATGAGCAGTTTCTGAAAAAGGGTGCATTAACAGAAGGTGTGACCAAGAATGGACCTTATGGCAGCAACCACACTATGTATTTCACAGTTGTAAATTTGTATCTTTTTTATCTGCATTTTTTTTAGGTAAAAGCACTTCCTGGAATGGGAACAACTATTGATGTGATTCTGATCAATGGTAATATGAAGGAAGGAGATACTATTATTGTTCCTGGAGTTGAAGGCCCTATAGTTACACAGATTAGAGGTCTCCTATTACCACCACCTCTCAAAGAATTGAGAGTAAAAGTATGGAAAATAATGCTATTTTATAATCTTTTACATTTTATGTTTCTGTGTGGCATTTATAAAAAAAATTAAGTGACTCTTGTTTGTTTAAAGGCTTTTATGAACTTGTTATGCCATCACAAAGTTAGAGAGCTATGTCTCTCTCCCAATACTGATTCATCTCTTACATAGTTTCAAAATCTGTTGAAATATATTTTACCTGTCATCAACCTTTTCTACATTAGTTGGACCAGAAACTGTATCCACACCTGTGTGCCCTTAACACTTGTGATTTTAGGAGGAATGAATTCATGAAGCCTGAATACTAAGTGAGATTATGTTGTCAGATATCTAGTTTAGTGGAATATATCAATTTGATTGTATGGAATTAAATTGATGAGGAAAATAGTTACAGCATACAATTTTGGTAACTGACTTGAGAAGAGATGTATATGCATTGGTCATGATTGGAGTGGAGATACAAGACTAACATAATTTTAAAATTCATCTATGAAGGAAGAGAATATTAAGCTCTAGAATCCATTGAAAAGAAAGTCGAGAGGATCCTCACTCAAGTGTATGAAATATTTAAATAGAATAAATACTGTCAATTGAACCCAGATTTATAAATTATAGTAACTGAGGTCAGTTAAATGAGAGAATTTTAAACAGACTAAAAAGTACACTTTTCTAAAGTACGCAAGGTGGAAAAATGTAATTTATCAGTTGAGACTGTGGAGTCAAACACAGGACATTCAATATAGTGTTGACCTAGTGATATGAAGTTTGGAATACTATCTGGATGAAATTTGGTCTGTCAAAGAGCTTGACCCTGCATTTGGCTTTATGCTCTCATTTCAAATATTGCATACCTAGGAATGGGAACATTGGGTGAAATTCTCTCAAAAAAATTCTAAATGTTGAATTTGCGTAAAAACTGGAGTAAATCCTGCTGGTTTTTTCAGCAGGATTTTCAAAATGAATTTCCTATGCTCTGTGCACTGCAGAGTGCGGTAGTGTGACTGTCATTGAAAAGCTGTGGGTGGGACATATTCCCACTGGAAAGGCTGGCAGCATAGTGCTAAGCAGGCCATTGCACATACACTGATCTGTCAGCATTGAGATTGGTGCATGCGCATTAGTTCCACTGCCAGCCAATTGCTGACCAGCTCAATTGCTGGCCAGCCCCGTGACCTCACGTCACTGCTCATCAGATACCCCAATGACTGGCCAGTCTGATCACTGGCCCCCTCCCCTCCCTGTGTCACCACTGAGTGGAGTGGCAGCAAAACCTCTCCCCACAATGGTCCTGCCCCTATAGGCTGATTTCTGACGGCGCTGGAAATCTGACAGCTGGAAACTCACGGTGGCCCTAGCGCACAGTGGGAAACTCACTACACAGCCTCTGCTTGAGTCTCCAGGCCCATTGCGCTGCCCCCATTTTTAAAAAACACTTGATATGCAAAACTGATATTTTTTAGAAAAACAGCTATTATAATTTTTATTGTTGCTGTATATGTGTTGAGAATGTGTTGTCAGACCATGCTGTTTGCAATATTTTTCTTGCAATGTTGCTACTAAATATTATTTAGGCAGATGAGATGTACACGTTAAACTTGATTCAATTTTCCTCTTTCTTTCATGAGACCGTATAATTGGCCCTTTGACTGACTGCTGGTTTTCTTCCTCACTACACTTTCCTGCATTTCTCTTGATTTTTTTTTATCCAAAACTCTGCCAATTTCTGTTTTGAATGTATTGAACAAGTGAGCATCTGCAACCCTCTGGGATATTGTTGTACATATTAACAACATTTGTGAATAAATTTCTACTTTATCCATTTTCGACAGTGACCCCTAGCTCTAGGCTCCCTGCTCAAGGGAAGTAGCCTGCTAGCCCCCTCTCTGTCAAGCTGTTAAGGATTTTATACACCTCAATGAGAGAATCTCTCATTTGAAATCTGGAGAAAAAATGACCTGCATCTACTGTATCTTTCCACTTATGATAATCTCCTCATCCCAGGAGTTAAGTTTAGTGAGCCTTCATTGCACACTCTCTAAATCAAGTCTATCCTTTCTTAATCAATGACAGCAATACTGTAGTATCTTGCAAAGACAGGTGACTACCAAGTTGATTAACAAATGGATGGTTTATTAAGGTGAATAACTACAGACTGACAGTGATATGAAGACTACTTTAAAGGGTACGCTACTTCAGTCCTCCCCCTTTAAGTTCCCGATTTAACTCATTTCAATAACAATTGAACTATTTACAATATTGTACAATAAATGGATCTCAAACACAGGCCCTTATAAGGTAAGTCAGTGCTGGGATTTACTAATCCTTTGAATGTCATAATTCTCTAGTGGGTGCTCTAGATGTAGTTTCGGTTTGAACTTCGATGAGTTGACTCTCGACATTGTGAAGGTGTGTGTCAGTGCAGATAATTTCTCTAGTTCCCCCAAAACATTACTTGGCTCTTCCTCAGTATAGCTTGTTGCTGCATTATTTTCATTTGGAAGCATACTAGGGGTGGGCTGCCCTACTAGTTCTCTGCGCAATTCTCTCCTTCTCAATGTTTCTTTCTCCTTTTTTGTTTTGCATGATTAATTCATATGACACTGGACCTGTTCTGGCCACAACTGTTCCAGGAATCCAATTCAGACTAGCCTCACAATTCTTCATCTCAGATGCCCTCTCCAAATGCCCTTGTGATGATGCTTCTGTGCATTCTATTTTGTTTCCACCATCCCCACCAAATCCAGAAACACAATGTCCAATCTGCCCATTTGTAACTTGGCAGGGTAACGCCTGGTGACATGAGGTGTTATTTTACAGGTGCTCAGGAAATGGGCCAGTATGGTTTGTAGAGAGGCTGATGACTGTTTCTTCACAGTGGCTTTGAATGTTAGGACAGCTGTCAGCCAGTCCATTTAACTTTCTAGCGGGAGTGGGAGCAACCGTCCTTGCTCCCTATAATAGTATGCCTTTCTCACAACTTAACTCATCTTATTTGAAAGAATCTTAATTGCTCAGACCTGTTATCATAATGCCAGCCATGGAGGATCATGTATTGAGCTAATATAGGGTCTTTCTAGGTTGAAAACTTGATCTGTTGCACTAACACAGGCAATGTATCAAGGGAGTTCAGGGCAAGAACCATTTCCTGTGGAGGCATTTACTTTTGGGTAGAGGAAGGCAACTTAAAGTGTCCACGTTTGAATGTGTGTGCCCAGCCTGTGTCAAACTTTACTCGTAGGCAGCTAGCAATAGAGCCTAGCATTGGATCCTTGCTGAAACTATGGGAAAAATGGCCTTATCCTCAATAGACCCAATAGGGGTTTGTTGTCAGTGATTACCATGAAATGCTGTTAGTAAATATACTGATCAAACTTCTTCACTCAGATGATGGCTGGTCCCTCTTTTTCGATTTGAGTAACCTTTTCAGCATTGGTCAGAGTCCTCGAGGCATAGGCAGTAATCCTTTCTGCATCATCTTTCATCTTATGCAATAACACTACTCTGTTTCTGTAAGTAAATGTGTTCAGGTTGAGGAGTCAAAATGAACTAAGACTGGATGACTGCAATGCAGTTTCTTTCTGATGCTCTTTCTGATTCCACCTCTGGTGTTTCTTGAGCAGTGTGTGCAGAGGTGCCAACGTTGTAAAAGATTAGGAATAAATCCCCCATAGTAGTTGACCATTCCTAAAATAGATTCCAAATCTGAGACATTTTATGGAGTTGGTGCTTCCTTAATTGCTTTTTTATCTTCTCCAAAAGTTACAATCCTCTTGTGTCTTCTTTGAACCCTATATATGTTATTTCACAAGCCTGGAATGTACATTTCTCCCTTTCCAGCCTCACTTTGGCTTCTCAAATCTCTTTAAAACTTTTTCGAGATTTGTCAGATGCTCCTATAATTAGTACATCGTTTAAATTAGCAACCACCTAGATCCTGTAGTAAACTTTACATTGTACGCTGGAAAATTGCATGTACCAATGAGTCTCAGAGTAGCTGAGTATACTATATAAACCTTTAATTATTGTAACGAATTCTCTAGCTGTCTTGTCTAACTCTTAATTATTGGTACACATTCCATATATCTTAAGTATATTCATTCCACATATGTGATTCTTGGTATTAGATATTGATCCAATTTTTCTGCTTGATTCAGTTAATTTGTAATCCCACATATATCTGAATGGTTCTATCTAGCTTAACCATTGGCATGATGGGAGCTGCCCACTCTGAAAACTGCACAAGCATGATGATGCCTAATTCTTCCAGCTGCATGAGTTCAGACTCAACTTTCTTATATAAAGCATAGCATACAGGTTGGGCTGTGTACAACTTCGGCTTGGGGTGGGGTGGCACAGTGGTCAGCACTGCTGCCTCGCGGCTCCAGGGGCACAGGTTCAATTCCAGACTTGGATCACTGTCTGTGTGGAGTCTGCACATTCTCCCCATGTCTGCATGGGTGTCCTCTGGCTGCTTCTCCAGTATATCCTGGTTGTCATGCTTTGTATGTTTTAGGATTGAACCCACACTTGTTCTCCTTCAACTGTAGTGGAAGCACCTGTATCCACCTCCATTCCCAGTGGCTGACCATTTGTCATCCACACAGTTGTATTTGGAGATGTTTATTCATGTTGATGTTGTTAACTTGTACAATTTCAGAATTATTTTCTGGGTTATTCTCAACACTACTGGAGTTTTTTTTTTACTGGGTCCCAGTAGGCACTGAGAGGCTCTGCTTGGCCTCACATTTGCTCCTAACACGCTCCTTCCGTTGCAGGCATAACACGCAGCCTCTCTGAATTTGCATCTCTCCTGGGGGTGATCTCTCCCATACTGGTAGCATTCTTCATAACTTCTGGTCTGTGGACAAAATTTGCTATACCTCTGCATACTCTTTTTTTTTTGCTCGGAGCCTCTTTGCTCATTACTTTCTGCACCCTCCTCCCTGGTTCCTCGACTGTCAGCGATTTTCTACCAAACTTAGTGGCCCATACCTGCTTTACACTCTGCAACTCCATCTCTTCTCTCCTGCATGCATGCGCGCACGCACGCACACACACACACACACACACACACACACACACACACACACACACACACACACACCCGCCCCCCCCCCCGCCATGCACAACTACCACTTCCAGCACTTTCTATACCATGGACAACCTCTAATGCCTTTTTAAAGGTCATCACTGCCTCTGCTAATAGTTTATTTTGTATAGTCATGTTATTAACAAGATAGAGTAGCCTGTTTGTCAACGCAGACCCAAACATGTGCTGTTTAGCTGTTTGTCTTGGGCATGCTACAAACGCCTCTAACGACTCCCTGGGGCTCTTTTCAGCAAATTAAATTTGTAGTGTTGCATTATCTCAGAGGGCATCAGGTGGTAATGTCCCTTGACTAATTCCACAAGTTCCTTGAAAGTTTTGGAGCTTCCTGGAGAAGTCCATCTTCTTATCAAGCTATAGATTGGAGCCACACAGGCTGTTAATAGGATTACCTGCTGCTTCTCTTCTCCTCCCCGTACCAATTTGACTGGCCTAAAAAAAAATATGTAGCACAGCCATTTTACATATTGTACTCACTAGTCTGCGTTATAATTGAATGGATCTAGTTTCCAAAGAGGAGCATTTTGACATTCATAGAATGCCAAATGAGTTTGCTTCGAAAAAGCTTTCACATAAGGTCTGCTTTTCTGATTTCTGCAGCAGTACGAAGACTTTCCAATATACTCTCGTTGCCAAACGTTGTCGTCGTC
Source organism: Carcharhinus amblyrhynchos (assembly GCF_965287045.1). Classification (NCBI taxonomy): domain Eukaryota; kingdom Metazoa; phylum Chordata; class Chondrichthyes; order Carcharhiniformes; family Carcharhinidae; genus Carcharhinus; species Carcharhinus amblyrhynchos. The sequence goes on from NC_137333.1 coordinate 58,240,568, forward strand.
TTATCTGTTTCATTCCTTGACAGAGCATAGGCCACAGACAAATTCTCTCCATCTGATCCTGTTTTGGGCCAAACACTTGAGTTGTTACCATGTATAGGAGTCGACTCTCATCTCTTTTATCCTGCCTCCATGTGTCTCTTGGTCTACCTTGTTTCTCTTTCCTTGCGGATTCCATACAAAACCATGTTGTGTAATAATGTTAGTATCTTGCAAAGGTGGGTGACCACCAAGTACATTAACAAATGAATGGTTTATTAAGGTAAATAACTATGTACAGAGAGTGCTATAATGGCTGCCATACCGCACGACTCTAGACTCCTAACTGCAAGGAATACCTGCTCAACACCAGGATTTATGTCCTCTGGCCCAACAGGCCAGGTGGATCTCACAACCCTCCAAGAGCTTGCCCCTTGCACCAGAAACTGTACACAGGTGTGATCTCACCAAAGCCATTTATAATTTATTTAGATTTCTCTACCCTATACTCCAATCCCTTTGTGATGAAGACTAATATAGCAGCTGCCTTCCTATTGCCTGCCACATCTAGGTGTTAACCTCCTGTGCTTCATCTTTAAGAGCAGCCAATTCCCTCTGAATACCTAAATTTCCTGGTGTCTCATCTTATTAAGAGATATTCCACTTTTCTACCAAAGTGTATTATCTTCATCTACCATGCACTTGTCCATTCAGTTAGTCTACCTCTACCACTTTGCAGTTTCTTTACATCCTCCTCACACTTTCTCACCTAGCTTTGTCTTATCAGCAAATTTGGATACACTGGAGTGAATTTTCCTGTTCTGCCTGCCATGGGAATCATAGTGGGTGAGGGGTGGACCATGGAAAGGTTCGTTGACCTTGGTAGGATTTTCCAGCTTTGGGGCAAGGGTGGTTGGAAAATCCCTCCCACTGTGTTTGGTTAGCTCATCTAGGTCAGCAATATAGATTGTAAACAGCTGAGGCCCAAACACTGGTCCTTGCATTACTCCTCCTGAAAATGAATTTTTTTTTTCCTATTTATCAATCTTAAACAAGCTTATATATTATGCTCTGCATTTAAGGTAGCTTCTTTATACATAACAATCTCTTTCTGGCACCTATTGAATGTTCTTTGAAAATCCAAAACTACTACTTACATTTGTCTATTTTGCTGGTCACATTCCCAAAAAACTGTAATTGTTTTGTCAATAATTTCCATTGCATGAATCAGTTTTAGTTGTACCAGTTAACTCTAGAATATTAAAGTTTATTGTATTAAAATGGTTGTGTGGGTACAATAAATTGAGCTTTCCTGTTGGGCCAACTGAACTAGCTGACCTCAGGCTAGGTAGCAGTAGATCTAATTACCTTACGTTTGAAAGAAGAAAATCAGGTAGCATTCCTGTTCTTGATCACAGCTTTCTAATGGCCCTCCTTCTGTAAGTGTGCTGTAACTTTTTGGTTAATTTAGCTGACATTTTTAAGAGGATGCCAACAGAGGAATTGTGATTTTCAGCCAATGTTATTATCCTTCTCTCCTGACTCTGCCTTCCCATCCCCTGCAAAAATGTAGAAGGTTATGTAATGAAGTTTTGACTTTATAATTTTGATATTTTTTTTCCCCCCCCTCAGAATCAGTATGAGAAACAAAAGGAAGTCTGGGCTGCACAAGGTGTGAAGGTTCTTGCTAAAGATCTGGAGAAATCTCTTGCAGGTCTACCACTACTAATAGCCCACAAGGATGATGAAATTGCAGTCCTAAAGGTTTGAATTTGATTGTCTGAAAACATATATACATATAAAATTTGGTAAATTTTAAGAATTGCTGAAATTTCTTGACCATCACCTTAGTTTGTAAGAACTCTAATGAATCATCATCAAAGTAAAGTTTCTGAGTCCATAAAAGCATAAAATTCAATTACTGACAACAAAATCAATAAATGTCTATATAGAACTTTGATGTTTGAAATCTGCACTATTTTCCTCCTGTGTGTGCACTTGCCTTGATTCTTTAAAGTAATACCTCACCCTAGATAGATCATTCTGATTGATTGACAATCTGTCAGAACTACTGCATGAGCAATTTGCAATTTCCCTGTATTAACACAAGAAACAGTGTTTAGTCTACTTTTAGTGGTCTTGCTTCTGAGTTCTTGAACATTCTGTGTAGTAACCTGCTGTTCACGTTAGGTCTGTAATTGCGCTAACTGAATTAGTCTTTTTTTTATTCTTGTGGATCGTGAGATCTTTTTTAAAACCATAACAATCTGCTACTACATGGTATCTAATGGTTGTAAGTTTGAATATTTCCATCAACACCTTTAACATCCGTTGAACTTTAGCCAGTTATGTGTTTTGTTTTGCCAAAATAAACAGATGAATTGACTAATTCCAATTTAACCTTGAATCTAGTGTAAATCGACAATGTGTACTTCTTTTTCTTTGCAAAGTTCACTTTTTGGATATTGATCATTTTGTGGGCACTGTTTTCCGCATTGAAGCTGGTATATAATTAGAAGTACGTTTGCATAGCTATTATGGCACGAGTTTGAGAGAAACTAGATTAATACATTTGGGAATATCTATTTTCCTGCAACTTTAATTATATTTGCCTGCTTTTATCTTTAACGCTGCCATCACACTTTCAATGTAGATATAAGTTTGAAAATGTGACTAGAATGTAATTTGATCCCCTATCATGCTACTGTTAACAGGATGAACTAGATCATGAACTGAAGCAAACGCTGAATTCTATTAAACTTGAAGAGAAAGGTGTTTATGTACAAGCCTCTACATTGGGTTCTTTGGAGGCACTCTTAGAATTTCTTCGAGCATCAAGCGTGCCAGTAAGTATTAGAATTTGAAATCTCTTTTCTGCTTTGGTTTAACTTCAATATTTATAAAACTAAATCTGTCTATTCTTTTCTTTCATAGTATGCTGGAATTAACATTGGACCTGTCCATAAGAAAGATGTGATGAAAGCTTCAGCAATGCTTGAGCATGATCCTCAGTAAGTGTCAAATAGAACTGTTGCAACAGATGAGGCATTTTGGTTAAAGAAACCTTTGCCTCATGTTGATTTCTTAGAAGTACAGAGCAAAGTACTGAAGATTGGTATTTTTGATTATTCACTGCGCTGCTGCTGTAAATATTTTTTAAATGTGAAAAGTGAGCTCCAGATTTCCAGTGGTGCTATTTCAGAAATTGAGTATTGCTGAAAAAGAGAGAAATTTTGTCAAAGCTTTTCCTCTTGCAGTCATCAGGACAGTTCTCAAGAATACAATGCAAGTGAAAACCACAACATTCATACTGTATGAGAAGAGAGTGCTGATTGGTTGGCAGCTGGACTCAGATTGGTAGAATTGGAGCCATGATGAATGCATCAGTTGATGGTGACCAACTATTAAGTGCCAAGCATTGTTTGAATTTGAAACCAGACAGCTTTACTCTGATCAAGGCATTGCCTTTAAGAATGAACCAGTGATTGGCTGTCACTTTGCACCTGTTTAAGCTAAACAAAATAAGTGACAGCCATTTGCTGGTTCATTGGACTTTGCAGTACTGCAACCTCTTCCACTAACTCCATATCTTGTCTATAGATCCTCAAGAAAGTTTCCATGTCCTCTCCTGGCCAGCTTTCCTCCTCCTTTTGTCTTCTCCCATTCACTCATTGTGTTACATTAACCAAAGAATGCAGAAAGGGCAGATTGACATCTTAAAAAAATGTTCATCAAACCTTCATTAGATGCAGCAAAATCAATTGAAGTAAGAGAATAGCAGATGGAAGCCATGAGTTCTCATTTAATTACCACTCTCTTAGGATCATAAATTAAGTGCAAAATGCTGACATTCTTCAGTGGTAAAATCCACTATGCCTGTCTTGGATTTAATGCCAGTGTCATTAAATTAATCCCAATGGTATAATCTTCTTTGGCGATCACTCACTAGCATGTATGATTATCCCCCTAAGAAACTCCATAGCATTGGTCATGGGTTGTGTGGCTCCTTATGTGGCTGATGGACTTGATTCTTGAGCCACATCTTCATCTGCACACTTGGCTAGTGTTTCCGAAAAGTGGGTATAGCCATTGGGCTCTAGATCACAGGTATTCCTTTCTCAGGCTCCTGTTCCAGGCCTCCTCATAATCATGGATGTCCTCAGAGAATTGTATCCCTTAAATCAGGAGGTTTCTTTAAGTAGGTCACTTCTATAATGCAGTTGCACCCAATGATATAATACAGTTGCAGGTACTACAAAAAATGTATTTAGCTAGATGTTTGATTGTTTGATTCTATTATGCCAACAAATAATGGCTGTTGAATACAAAAAAAGCCTTTTTCCTGCCAATTGGCCAGCTTGAAAAGAAAAGAATAGTAATGGATGAAATAGTACATGTAGAGTCATTTATGTACCTTTTATACCAGATGGTGGAATATTGTCACTATCAAACCATTGTACATATGCAATGAATAGCTTGTGCTGAGCTTTGCAATGCAACATCATGAATAGAAAAATGGGAGTTGTGCCAGTATAGTTTCCTCATAATTCCAAAGTTCTACAGTATTCATTCATAGTAATAAAAATTAGGACATAGAAAGACGATACTCATAGCCCATCAGATCAATGCTGTTGCTAGCTCTTAAGCTAGTTTCAGTTCTAATTATATAATTCTACCCTTACTCTCCACCCTATTAAAGTTTTCCTATTCAAATACTGATCAATTTACAGTTTGAATTATTGTAGATTGTGCCATATAAGTCGATTGTTGAAGCCTCAAAAAATGCCTCTTTTAAAAAGTGGGGGTTCACTTATCTCATTCCTTGGACGAGGAGGAAGATGATTTGGAGGGATGATTCTGAAAGTGAAAGCATCACTGTTAATCTAGAGTGGGATCTTTATGATGATGCCACTACTGAAATTACCTGTAATGAATTCCATGAACTCTGAGTGTTGAATGCAGAAGGCACTGAATTTGACAGTTTGAAACCACTTTGATTGTGATTAAAGGTATGTTTGTACAATTAGTTAATTTGATAATCTGTGTCACATTGATGTAATATGAATTATTGATATTTTTGTCACATTTCAAAATGGTGAACTCCCACACTAGTGTTCACATTTTATACTAAGTGTTTTAAGTCTGTCGAATTAATTGCCTTCTCTATCTGACACACAAAATTAATTGAATTTGTTATGAGTCACTTTGGCCATGGCATAAGAACATAAGAAATAGAAGCAGGAGTAGGCCATCTAGCCCTTCGAGCCTGCTCCGCCATTCAATAAGATCATGGCTGATCTGAAGTGGCTCAGTTCCACTTTCCCGCTTTCTCCCCATAACCCTTAATTCCCTTGCCTACCAAAAACCTATCCAACCTGTGTCTTAAATATATTCAGCGAGGTAGCCTCTACCACATCAACGGGAACAGAATTCCAAAGATTCACCACCCTTTGAGTGAAGAAGTTCCTCCTCAACTCCGTTCTAAACTGCACACGCCCCCCCCCCCCCCCCCCCCCCAAATCTTGAGACTGTGCCCTCTAGTCCTGCTGCCTTTATAAGGATCCCACTCTGGATTAGTTGTGACACTTTTAACTTCAGAATCGTCCCTCCACAACAAATCATCATCCTCCTCGTTGAATTGGATTCCTTTTGTTTTGAATGATCTGATGATAGTTATTGCGTTAAAAACAGCCCTTAATTAAACCAAAATCTCAGGTTGGACAGCATGCATATTTCCACTTCATGAAGAATTTTTTCTCTGGAAGCCCTCCACCTGTTCTGTTTGGGATGAATGTGATCCTTGTTGAGGCACGAATCCAACTGTTGAACTGAGGATGCAAGGCCCCCAGGTTCAGTGCAACGTGGGTGTTATTTCTTTGTAGGCATCTCTTGATATCATTAGGTACATGGGGCCTGAACACTAATACATGGGACTTGAACACACTAATAAGATGCATTCTTTATCCTCATTCAGCCAATGAATGTCATGGGCATGCACAGAAATCCCTGCAGGAAACTTGATGTGCAGAATAGTTTTGCATTTGAACATTATTGTAGGCTTTAATTTGGACCATACAGGCAAATTGTGTCATCCCATGTCATGTCATTTTCACGAGAGCTGTTGTCAAACCTTTCCATTCCATGATTTAGCTGCTAGACATGGCAAATTTATGCAACAATATCCGCTGATAATTGATACTGAATAATGCATTGGGCTAAGATAACTATTCTGTATCCAACTTGTAGGTATTCAGTCGTTCTTGCCTTTGATGTGAAAATTGAGCGAGATTCCCAGGAACTTGCTGATACCCTTGGGGTCAGGATCTTCAGTGCAGAAATTATCTACCATTTATTTGATGCTTTCACAAAATATAGACAAGATTATAAGAAACAAAAGCAAGAAGAATTCAAGTAAGTTCAAGGCACAAATAACATTTTAGGCATTGCCTTTTCGCTCTCCAAAAATTGCGCAGACCCTTGTTAATTACTTTTTGATAGTGGCTTCTATTGTGACAAGAGCTTCCTTGTTTCAAAAAAATTGGGTGTCAATTGCAGAGCTGGAAAAGAAGAAAATTGTCTCAAAATGTTGTATGTGTTCTTTTACCAAAGTGCTAACTGTCTTGTGTAATTCCAGTCATAAATTATTGAAACAAAATTGCATTATAATCAAATTATTGGAGCTCCAAATATAAACTTCATTGAAATAAAATGAGCAAGTGAGTCTCCAGAAGAGAATAAAATAGAAAACGCTGGTAAAGCTTTAGGTCTCACAGCATCTGTGGCAAGGAAAACAGAGTTAATAAAATGTGTATTCTGATGAAAGATCACAGACCTGAAATGTTTCTCTCTCCACAGATGCTGCCAGACCTGTTGAATATTTGCAACATTTTGTTTCTCTTTTAGATTTTCAGCATCTCTAGTATTTTGTTTTTGTTGTCTCATGAGGGAGAGCAGATTGTTAACTGCAGAAATGATAAACTGAGTTAATTATTCTAAAGACTTGAACAGAGGAGAATTTTACATATCAGAAATGATTTCTAAAGGTCTAGTTTCCTCGTTCTTTTTTTCTATGTTTATGTGTATGTGTGTTTAAATATCTATTTTTTTCCCCTTGGTAGGCATGTAGCTGTTTTTCCTTCAAAACTGCGAATTATCCCTCAGTTCATTTTCAATTCTCGGGATCCAATTGTAATGGGAGTGTCTGTGGAAGCTGGACTTCTGAAACAAGGCACTCCAGTGTGTGTTCCTTCAAAAAATGTAAGTTTATATAAGTATTTCATTTTCATTCATTTTGTACTGATAATTGAAAAAAATGCTTTTTCATACTTGCCTTGAAATTTTTACATGTAAAATCAATTTGTTAACATTGATGAACCTATCCTACTTCCAATCAGTAGACTGCTTGTGGAAACTAATTATTATTTGTCCTTTTCCAGTTTGTCGATATTGGAATTGTTACTAGTATTGAAGTGAATCATAAACAAGTTGATGTTGCCCGGAAAGGCCAAGAGGTCTGTATTAAAATAGAACCCATACCTGGAGAATCACCAAAAATGTATGGACGGCACTTTGAAGCTACAGACTTCATTGTCAGTAAGGTATGATATTGTTCCACAAAAGAGATGCAGTGAGTTTATTTTCCTTTCTTTTTGCAAAATGGATTTAAAGTTGCAATTTGGAAAGACTGCCTAAAATCCTAAAGCACGCACAAAAAAATTTGTGTCTTGCAGTCATACAGTTTAACTAGGGTGGGAATAGGCAAAGTACTCAATTTCATTGGTGTTCTTTGGAATGAATATTTCATAGCTTGGCTGTGAAAGCTGTGCAGTTGCCCTAAATGCATATTGGAATGAACCTAATCATTCACTAAGGGGGGGAAAGCTAGTGTGCTACATGTACTTTAGAAACTGCAAATAGTTCCCCTTAATGTGGCAAAAATTGGGCATACTTGCCTTTGCCCAGACCATGATCTGTTCTTTTCCAGTTGTCCATCACAACTGTGTATCATGGAAAGTTCTGTAATTTTTTTTAACCTAATTGGCTGTTTGTGACTACAACTATTCAAAGTACTCAGTCCTAGTAGGTGTTCCTTTCCTGGTGCGATGCCTCTGTTAAACTGGGATTTTTGTTTTCAGTTGGTACTGGAACTTCGACATGTTTTAACAGAAATGGTATACATTCTGATCTGCTGGATCTGGTTGACTGTTGAATAATTCAGAAGGGTTACTGATAGATACATTTTAATCAAAGCTCGAATCAAATCCTGACCAAGATTTCTCAGAAATAAATTGCTTCTACTTTTCATTCCAAGAATTTTGCAGACTATTTAAGAGGAAGCAATGCTTTTGAGTGTCAGTGTCTGCTATTTTCCGAGATGAAGTACCTTGAATTTTCACTTGTTGAGTAGGGTCACGACTCAGGATTTTCCAACACTAGGAGACGTTTGTCACTGTGAATACATAATAATGATAATAAAATTTGGTTTCGGATCTTCATTTCATTTTATTTTCAGAATTGTGTGGCTTTATGCTGAGTTCCATCTGGGGGCTATTGTGGCATAATACCTCTTTAAAAGGGAAAAGTTTTGGGAAGCATCCCTTGAGGTTGGATTCCTGAAGGATGGAAAATTTAAATCTTTCATACCATCTGGTATTTTAATTTCTTTCGGCAGTTAAATTGAAAGATTTTATTTTTCTTATTCTGTATCCAACAACACAGTAGGCATTTATCTTTTTTTGATTCTGAGGAATGTTGAACTTGCACTTGGAAGTATCATTATGATAGACAGACTTTTGAATACGGTCTCCTGCTCATGTGGTGTATAAAACCGTGGACTTTTCTCTCTGAGCCAGTTTTTCTCCAGTTAAAAGTTACTTGCTTTCCACCTTGTTCTTTGTTAAAGATCTGGACAAGTTCACCAAAAATAGGTTAGGGAAAAAATTTGAACATTCTGCATTCAAACTGTATATTTCGTGTTTTTAGTTTTGTTCTGGAGGTTTTTCAGGAGTAAAAGGTATAGTTACTGAATGGTGACCATCCAGAAAATATACAATGCTGTATTATCAGCACAGATGAGGGAGGCCATTTGGCCAATCTACCCTACCTTCTGTAAAAACATACACAAGAATAAGTACAATGTGGTTTAGATTATTTGATAACGTCACAATCAGTTTTGTGCTCTCTTTAAAAAATTGAAGGTCATATATTAGATTAGCATAATAGAATCTAAGGCACAAAATGGAACTCAGAAAAGGCTGCACTATGATTGTATAATGTATTCTTCACTACAGATCCATGCAAAACATCGCCTGCAACAAAACAAACTTGTATGTTGTGCCAACCGTGGAGACACTATGCACCATCATAGGCTTTGAATACTGTGAAATAATCAATAATCTGTCATAAATTATGATAATAATTATATAAAATGCTTGTTCTCCAAATGTACTGCAATTTGCAAATTGACCTTTGGTTTATAAAGTGCACCTGTAAGGAATAGCCCATTTTTATTCAATGTTTGGACAGCAAAAGTTTTTGACACATAGCCATGGACAGTTAAATGCGTTGAATTAGGGAAACTCTAACAGTGCACAATGCAGAGGATTGGACAGCTTACAAGGAGTCTGTGTAGGCAGGTGCTGAATGCCAGAATACATTCAAGCCCTTCAGAGAGATAATTCAAAAGCCCTATCATCAGATTCTTTTCAGTTCAATGCCAAAAAAGTATTGCTACAAATGACAGTTGAGAAACTTTAGGAATTTTGGGTGGTTTACTCAAGCTCCGCAAAGTATCTCTTGATGAGTCCTGCATTGTACCTCCAGTTCACGTGAAAAGGAGTGAGTGGATATTTCTCTTCCGTGAGAAGATAGAACTGGATTTGGTGCATTTTCCTGAGTAGTATACAGAACTATCAACTTGCATTGCACAACTGACCAGACTTCCTGAACATGGTATTTGAGTTGACAAAATCAGTAAGAGCCAGAATCCCATCTGTAATAAGGTAATCCAGAGCTCTAAAATGAATGGAGCAGCCAGGGTAGAATTTTACACATTTTTATTTATGTCTAGAGGTTTGAGCACAGAATTTATCCTGGATGGGGAAAGAACAGGATGGCAGTGACTTATGGAGATGCATTATTGGACCAAAGTTATGCAGACTTTTGAAAAGCATCCAAAGTCTCGCTGTAGCAATGTCAAGGGCCTTTCTGGAGTGGCATCCTTTCTATAGAACATAGAATATTGAACATTTACAGCGCAGTACAGGCCCTTCAGCCCTCTGTTGCGCCGACCAGTGGAACCTAAACTAACCTATACTATTCCAATGTTATCCATATGCATATCCACTGACCATTTGAATGCCCTTAAAGTTGGCGAGTCCACAACTGCTGCAGGCAGGGCATTCCACGCCCTTACTACCCTCTGAGTAAAGAACCTACCTCTGACATCCGTCCTATAATTACCACCCCTTAATTTAAAGCTATGTCCCCTCGCGTTAGCCGCCATCATCATCCAAGGAAAAAGGCTCTCATTGTCCATTCTATCTAATCCTCTGATCATCTTGTATGCCTCAATTAGGTCACCACGTAACCTCCTTCTGTCTAATGAAAATAACCTCAAGTCCCTCAGCCTGTCCTCAAAACCTTCCCACCATACCAGACAACATCCTAGTAAACCTCCTCTGCACCCTTTCCAATGCCTCCACATCTTTCTTATAACGCGGCGACCAGAACTGTGTGCAGTACTCCAAGTGTGGCCGCACCAGAATTTTGTACAGTTGTAACATGACCTCACGGCTCCAAAATTCAATCCTTCTACCAATAAAAGCTAACACACTGTACGCCTTCTTAACAACCTTATCAACCTGGGTGCCAACTTTCAGGGAGCTATGCACATGCACCCCGAGATCTCTCTGCTCAGGGTACATGTGCATAGACTTTTAAACTGCACAAACAGTTTTCATGTGATTAGTACAACAATATGAATGCAAAATACTATAGAAGCTAAAAATTTGAAATAAGAACAGAAAATGTTGGAAATACTTAGTAGGTATAGCAACATCTGTGAAGAGAGAACACCTCCGCTGGAATCAGGATTAACTTCTGCAGTGCCCAAGCTAACACTTTATCCTTTTAACACTTCTGGTTCCAGTCCATGTCCAGTACTGATTCTGAACCTGAATATTAGTCAATGACTACTGTAAGCAGATTTCATGGTCCCTGCATGAACTTCATCTTACTACGTTCCCCTGTGTTGTGTTTTAATAAACCCTGATATCTTGATGGTTAGTCATTCACCCATGTCAGTGGCAATGATATAACATCATTTAGCATGAGTAAGACTTGATGCTTTATAGCATATAAGAGCAAATCATGTAATTCCTTGTTTGTCATATCTTGGTGGAAGCTGCAATGACTAGTCTCCTGCCTCTGACTCAAACCCCTCACACCACCCTCTTTAGTGTTGCTTAAGTGCACACTATGGACCACACCCATACTTGTTTCCTGAGGGCTTCCTTGAAGTTTTCTATGCTTTCTAAAGAGGTATTATGCCACAATGGCCCCCAGGTAGAGCTCGGTATAAAACCACACAAGTAAAGTTTAAAAATAAAGTGAAATGAAGATCAGAAGCCAGATTTTATTTTCATACACTCTTTATACCCCTTTCTATAATTCAATTGATAAACCAATCCTTGGTGCGTGTGACTGTCCAATTACAGAAATGCAAGTACACTATGTCCTGCTTACTCACGCTTTGATCACTTATTTTGACTGTTCCACCTTTCATCAGTACAGCTACTGTAAAACAACAAAATGTGTTTTTGCTCCAAGAAGTTGGACCCTCTTGATCATGCCCAAAACTAATTAATTTATCTGTCTATTCATCGTTCCCATGGAATATAATTTTCTTTATTGTCCTTTAATTGTCTTGTTTCCCATTCTGTTCTTGTCAGCTTGCATCATTCCCTAAAATGCTGGTTCCAGTGGGCCTGAGATCACACAAGAAGTTAAAATATTGCAATGATGTAATGCACCAGCATTCAGAAGTCAGAGTCCCAGGTGATGTGATTACCCGAGAATTCTCCGGTGTTTACTGCTTAATAGAACTGGACAGAGCTAAGTGATCCCACAACCAACAGGTCAGATCCAAGCTCTGCAGTCATGCTACATCCAGTCGTGAATGGTGGTGGACAATTAAACAACTCACTGGAGGAGGAGGCTCTAAAACATGCTGATTCTCTGTGGCGGAAAGACTCAGCACATGAGTGCAAAAGGCTGAAGCATTCCCAGCAATCTTCAGCCAGAAGTGCTGAGTGGATGATCCATCTTGGATCCCACCAACGGTCCCCTGCATCACAGATTTGAATGTTTTGTATTCAACTGTTTGTCTTTCTTTCTTGCTAATCTTTGAACCCAATAAGAACGTTGGGACTAAACTCAACAGCTGATAGATTGGCAATCATGTGACCTTGTTGCACATGTGAATGGTTGTAATGGCATCCTGACTTTGACCAAAATTTGCTTCATGATTGTTCACATTTTTCCTATGATGCCTATACTTTCCGCTGTGATGCAGCATGGCCCTTATCACTTTGTCCTCCGTTCTGGAACCTTTATCATACTTTGTGCTCTGCGTGCTGTTCCACCCTGCTAACCTGCTTTGAAATCTTGGAACCTATGGTTGTGTTAATCCCACCAGTCCAATCCTGTGTTTCTCCAAAATAAAATAATGACTTTCACAAGCAGAGTGTCCCAATACACGCATGCTTAAAAATGATTTAAATGACAGTATGTCAGTAGGTCAGAATCCTGGAATTCCCTTGCTAACAGTACTGTAAATGTACTGACACCAGATGGACTGTAATGATTCAAGAAGGCAGCTCACCACCAACTTCTGAAGATTAATTAAGGATGAGGAACAAATCCTAGTCTCATCAGCTGTGCTAATATCTCATGAGAAATAAAATGAAAGTCAATGTTGTAAATGTAGGAAAGATGTTGGGCAATTTTACAAACTGCAACATCCCACAAAATAGTTATGAGATGATTAAATTATCTATTTTAGTGATATTGGTTTCAAGAAGGCAGCGCAAGTTGATGCAGCTTTTTAAAAATAAAATGTGGAGCCATGGGCTTTAAATTAGAGTTACAAAATTACAAAATAAAGTAATTTATGCTAAACCCTTAAGTCACTGGTTAGGCCTCAACTGTAGTTTTATATCCTGTACTGTGTCCAGTACTGGGCACTGCACTTTGCAAGGCGCAATCATCATTGCCAGTGGGTGCAAAGATTTACTAGAATACTGGAACACTTTATATTTGCATAAAACATATAAATATCCTATTTAACTTTTCAAATTTTTGAAAAAACTAGACAAAGACTTTAAAATAACTGAAGCCATATCTGACTGTGACTTTCAAACAAAAAAAATCTTCTGGCAATATCAGAGAATCTGATACCTCATTTTCTCTGAAGACAAGCTCTAGCCTAGATGATGTTGAGCTTCTTGGGTGTTGTTGGAGCCCACACTGATCCAGGAAGCTTTCTTCAGCTGCTTCATTAATGATCTCCATTTCATCCTAATGCCTGAAATAGAAATGTAAGCTGATGTTTGTATTCAATTCCATTTGTAACAAAACAGATAATGAAGCAAAAAACAGCAATATTCTAGTTTGGGCTGCTAAGTCAGAGGCTGCAAATTCTGTAGCGAGTAACTCCACTCCTGACTCCACAAAGCTGTGCACCATGTACAAAGAACAAATCAAGATGCATCACCTGCCAGCCTGAAAATCGCACGTTGGAATTATCTGCCATTTCACAACCAACATTCCTAAACCCATCACAGCAGAACCGGCAGCGGAAAGAAGTTATCCTTGATCCTATAAGAGAAGAGAGAGAGCTTCTGCATTAGATGCACCACAGTAGTTTGAGAAGATGACTTATTGCCACCATCTCAAGGCAATTAGGAATTTGCAACAAATGCTGGTCTTGCCAGCGACACTCGCAACCCATGAAAGAAATGTAAATTGGCAAGCAACATTAGTGGCACGAGTGCCAGAAAATTACCATTTCCAGGCAGAGAAAGTGTTTGATTACCTCCCCTTGACATTCAACAGCACTGCTATTGTTGGATGTCCTACTATTAGAATCTGGGCTGGTGGGGTTCACCATTGACCAAAAACTGGACTAGACATAAATTTGGTAGCTGTGGCACCAAGTCAGAGGCTGAGAATTCTGCAGAGAGTAGAATAGGCTGTTGCACAACGTGCTATAGATCTTAATGAAGCTTGTGTAGTCCTAAGTAGGTTAACTATGTATTTATTAAATACAGGAACTATGTGCGTAATTAGCAGCTGTCCAACACTAGACTGACTCTTACTTGTGGGTCATTGATTCTCATCAATGTGTGGGTGGTACTATACCTAGTCCTATTTGTGGGTTGTCATGATGTTCTCTTTGATGGAAGTCTTTCCAGCTCACCTTTCCATTTGACAGCATGGTATGTTATCAGTAGTGGGAGGCTGCTGCTTGGTTCCAGTAGCACCATCATGCTGGCTGGGAGTTGTGGTGATTGCTCTGTGGGTGATAGTGTTGATCAACGCATTTGTTTGTGTCATGGAGTAAGGCTTTTTGCTCTCATCTAACCTCCACCGAAGGCATCATAGTAACCATCTGAGTGGTCGACTGGTCTGACCAACGAGGGCTTTCTGACACCTGTAATGAAAATAGACAGATCTGCTCTGCAAAGAGTGAGGACAGTTCAGAACTGAAGTCTCAATCAGGATATTCTTGTTTGAACTCTCAGGAACTTGCAACTCTTTATAATTTACAACTGTGCTTATCTTGACATCTTTTGCTGTTTTGAAGAGATTTAAGCCTGCACAGGCACCTCTGTTCAAGAGAGAAGACCGATGACAGATGATGTACATCAACTCAGAGATTGGTTTGCCACTATATCTTTAATGCTTCTAGAATCATACCTATGACCAGAAGTCAGTTTTCTCAAGGCCCATAGACTGGTGTGTCTGTTATTTGAAGCCAGCAATGTCTCAGCCGTGGCTTTTGCCCAAAAGGGATATAACACTTGTTCCCATGTCCAATTTAAAGTTTGAGAGGTAATCATTTATTGAGGTCCAAATTTCGATCTGAGAATCCAGGACCTTTGAGCTCACTTAAGAAGCATGGCTGTGTATCCTCTTGGTGTGCAGTCTCGACCTGATGAAAAATATTTGGGTCTTTTGTGCGTTTAAATATTTTGATCCCGCACAGTTTGCTAAAGTGTCCAATTCTGTTTTATTTAAAGCATTAAGCTGAAAGTGCACAATATTGATCTCACCTGTGGGGGCACTTTGCTCTACAATGCTGGCATGTTTGCTCTGTTGGTCAGCTAGGATACTGCTTCCCTTGGAGTGTCCCTGATTCTGTGCTAACCAAACTGTGGAATTTTCTTTGTACCATGGTCTACTTTCTCTTCTTTAAAATGGACCTGTGTTGCACATAGTTCAGACTGCCTATCAATTTGGATGGCTTTCTCAAGGGTGAGATCTCCTTTGCTTGAAACATGTCTGAGACACCGCCCTTTGCTAACAGCATCCATTACTCCTATGGTTGTTATATCTGATAAATTCAGATTTTAGATCTCCCTATTCACAGCCTTCAGCCATCCCGTACAGCCCATTAAATGAATGAGTTGACAGGTTCTCCTGACTGGTGGACAAGCTTATTCAATTTAGTCCTATCAAGGATTTTGTTGCTTCATAGATTAAAATAAACATTGAATGATTTGAGTAGTACTTCAAACTTAACAGATGATCATTTATTCCTTGTTGAGCAATAATGTCATCCACTATTGGGCCTCCTGAATAAGTCAGAGTGTTAACTTGTTGAACTTCTGACTTTTTATCCAGACCTGAAGCAGTTATTTATCTATGGAATCTTTCTTCCCAAAGTCCCCAGTTATGTGGTTGATATTTAGACTTGGATATGTCCAAATTGATTTGGAAGAGTGGATTTCTGATCCATGATTGAAAAATTTTAAAATGTAGATTCAGCTTTAGGGTATTGTTGAAATTCAAGATGGTGCCACTGTTTAGCTTGTAGATAGCTACTGAGAAAACTAGAAGCTAACTCTACTGTAGCTGAGCCAAAGCAATTACTTAGCTCATTGAAGGGCAGGAATAGTACAAAATATTGATGTTCAGGAAACACCAAGGAGGAAAAAATACGGAGGGGGCCAGAGTATCGATTGGGAGACCACTGTAGTGCCAGAGAAGCTGTCCTAGCGGGGTCGATAACCAGATAGATTCTGGCAGAGTTAGAAATCGATAGAAACAGCTTTATACTCCTTGATGTATGGGAAAGATTTGGAGTAGCAAATTTGCAGTGAAACTTGAATCTGAATTTTGATTTTGTTTCTAGGAGCAAACTTGTAAAGGCATCCTTCCCAAATATGGAAATGTGCCTTACTGTGCAATGACTTTTGATAAATAATAAATAAAATTCTACTTTAGTATCTTATAATTTGCAACCTATTAGTTAACCAATCAAGTCACGTGCTCTAGACTTTTAAATTTTTTTCCCTTAATCTAGTAGGAAACATAACAAGTACTTACAGCATCTGAAACAGAAAATATAGATTACTATTCTATCTTGAGATAATTTGTGAAAGCTGCTGAACATCACTTTTACATTTTAGCATGATGGAGGTTGCGAACATTGACTGTGGAGATCAAATCTAGTATGAACAATCTTAAGCAGCAAAAATGTCTGCTGGGATTGTAGACCCACAAAGTTTGGAATACATAAATTTCCAATAAATAGGCAGGATGATCTTTATCAAAATAGAGCAGAACTAAGCAGAGGAGACAAGAATAACAGGTGAGAGTCAAAGTTACAGAATTGCTAATTTTCTTTTGTAGATACATTTTTATGGGCAGCATGGTGGTACAGTGATTAACACTGCTGCGTCATAGTGTCAGGGACTCTGGTTTGATTCCCAGCTTAGGTCATTGTCCGTGTGGGGTTTCCATGTTCTCCCCCTATCTGCGTGTGTTTCCTCCGGATGCTCTGGTTTCCTCCCACAGTCTGAAAGTGTATTCTCCCTGTGTACCTGAACAGGTGCTGGAGTGTGGCTGTTAGGCAATTTTCATTAACTTCATTGCAGTGTTAATGCAAGCCTACTTGCATTAAATAAACTAATACACTAATAAATAAACTTGGCCAAAATAATTCAGCTTTTTGTCTATGCAGTTAACTTTAAACTTGTTATTCAGTATTTTGTTCTTTTATATTTGACCCACTGAGTTGTATTTTGTTTGTATTACAGATCAGCCGACAATCTATTGATGCCTTGAAAAACTGGTTCAGAGATGAGATGCAGAAGTCTGATTGGCAGCTTGTCATGGAACTGAAGAAAATATTTGAAATTATCTAGCTAATGCAGTTTGTTTTCATTTCAAAACTTCACCAGTGGGAGGACTGAGTGTGATTTGAGGCCTGTGCGTGAACAGGACCTATTATTTAAGCCGCGCTGGACTGCTGAGAGTCAGAATCCAGAGTAAAAAGTGGTTATAGCTAGTAAATGTTTTCCATGACAAACCAAAACTCTTGCACTGGTTTGACAGTGATCAGTTTTACATA
Organism: Carcharhinus amblyrhynchos; assembly: GCF_965287045.1. Classification (NCBI taxonomy): domain Eukaryota; kingdom Metazoa; phylum Chordata; class Chondrichthyes; order Carcharhiniformes; family Carcharhinidae; genus Carcharhinus; species Carcharhinus amblyrhynchos. The sequence continues at coordinate 58,258,182 of NC_137333.1, forward strand.
TTCCTACAATTCTCAATGTGCCTGTTTTTTTTTTCTTCCTGTCCCTTCCCCACCACACCCCTCCCACCAATACTAGCTGCTATTTTTAAATTTTCCCTTCCACTACACGGAACTTGTAAGCAGCACTCCCCGATTCTAATTTTAATTGTATGAAATAATGAATAAAGTGTTTGAATCCTGTGTGCTACTGTGCAGAAGCAGTGTACAGCCTTTTTGACAAGTAATTTTGGGTATAGAGAATTTTTCTCTGTTCCATGAGCTGCTTTTCTCAGCTACTTCATGACGCATACCCTGCTTTTGTGCCTATAAACTTTTATAAAGAATTAGGTATTAGGAGAATTCCACCTGCATTGTGAGAAAAATAACATAGAGCAGCCTTTTATTGCTTGTACAGTTGATGGTTGTGTGACCCAGACTGTAAACTTTCAAAGCTGAAATCACAAATAAAGCTGAAGATGGTGAGATTTGTATTTCCAATACTTTACCTTTTTAAAAACAACTATAATTGGTAGGTGGAGATGCAAAATGGTGACTACTACATGCGGTTGAAGGAACATTCTAAATGGCTGATCAGAAGCATGCATAGGGAAAATTAAGCACAATAATCTTATGTGTAATTATAAAAAAGGCAGATTAGTGCTTGCAGTTTAAAAGGTTTCATTATGCAAAACGCTCCTCCATCTTCCTAAAATATTAACTCATTTATGGCTCTTTGAGCAGCAGTCACTCTGATATTTCTCTCAATTGGTTATTCTTTATTTGGATACCATCACCACTGAGGTCAACAGAGGGGGTGCAGGGAACTTTTGGTTTTATTGCATTGAATGTATTTCAAAGCATTGGCAGATATATTAATTTTTGCCAAATAATGTAAAGTGACTTGGAGATGCAGCTGTGGGTTCCATTTGCCATCACTAGTGTTTGCAATTCCACTTTTTCCAGCTTTCTACATCCAAATTGGAATAATGAGGTTTTGATGTTCATATCTCCTTTTGTTTTCATTCTATAAGACTAAGTAAATCAACAAAAAACCAGTATTAATTAATTGCCCAAGACTTTAATGTCATTGATTGACTCATCATAAAATATTATGAAAAAGATGCAGTTTGACATTGGGATTATCTAGAAGTAAAAATGCTTAAAAGGCTGATTGGATTCCTTCCATAATTTTCCTTTTTGCCAGATTGATCAGTGTCTCACTGATCACACTGAGGTTGGAATCTTCTACCCCTTTAACTGAGGCCAAATCAAATAAATGTGAGGAATTAGTTTGCATTCATTGTTGACTTTTGATTTCTAATTTGAGGCACTTGTATAGTATCTGTGATATATACTGCTTCATGCAATCTTCTTCCACTGTTGTAACCTCGTTCCATCCTGATTTTTTTTCTTCTTCTTCCATCTGATTTCCTTATCTTTGACTTAACATTTTTCTGTCCAAAATATTTTTTACTTTTATTCTTAATTTGATCAAAAATTTAGCATTCCAACCGCATGCCTGAAAATATTTTTTAGTGGGAAAGCTATAACATCTGTAACAATTAATCATTCTCTTCCATGTCTAGAGCAGCATTTTTCTGTTTTAAAAGCTTAAAAAAAAGTTTGCGCCCCAAACAACAGTTGTGGCTGTAACTGAATTACAGTAATTGATTTACTAATCATACAAAAGGGGTTGGTGATATTAAAAACTTTACCTATAGTCTTGTTCTTCTGTTTGATCTACCAATTATATTTTCTCCCTGTAAAGTCAGTCTTAACACATTATTCTTCATTTCATTTTTCAGTATTGAATCTTTTCCCTAAGGATTTGTTTTCTTCCGTTTCCTTCCTGCTGTCTAATTTTAATGGGTTGTTCTGAAACTTAGAAAATAGAAGCACGTGTAGGCCATTCGGCTCTGAGCCTGCTCTGCCATTTAATTTAGTTATAGCTGATCACTGGAGCTCTCACCAGGGTACTAAGGTTGAGCTTTTGCTATCTGAACTGCTTGGATGGCAACCTCTGAGACACCCTGGCAGGTGTGTACATAAGTGATTCAGCAAAATACACGGATTAAAGGTAATGGGCAAAAGAGTCAATGGTGATATGAGGCAAATCTTTTTCACACAGTGAATGGGTAGGATGTGGAGTATAATGGAGGCAGGTTCAATTGAGACAGTTAAGAGAGTTCAATTGTCTGCACGGTGAAGACAGGATTGGCACTCTGAATTGCTGTTTCAGTGAGCCAGCACTGACATGGCAGACTGAATGGCAGCCTCCCTATGCTGGAACCATTCTATGATTCTATTGAAAGGCCTGAGGTTTAACTCAAGGATATGAATGTTCCAAACATGCAACTTGATGAGGAATGACAGCCTTTCCTCTGGCGTAATCAATCTTGTCATCATGCAGAGCTGCTCTACAGCCTGGAGTCTTCGATGACACCGGAAAAGAGCAACTGTTTGGTTCACACTGTTATTACTGTTTAGCATAAAGTTAATATAATTATGCAGCTGAAGATGGTGAGAAGTGAGTTTATTTACAGTGTATTCTTAATTGACTATTAGCATAACACCAGTTGAAATGCTTCTTGTAGTGCCCTTCACATTTGGACACCTTTACATAGAGGAGATGGAGTAGGCTGCTAATTTCTCTGGCTTTGCAACTGTGATGAATATAACAATTGTTAATATCTTGGCAACATCAATCAGGCCTTTCCTGGGACTTTTCTGCTGGCACCACTGGAAGAACAGCCCTTGCCACTGGGTCCTGCTGCACAGGTGCTTTCTGCCAAAACATCTTTGCTCTTAACACCTGAGGAAGGCAGCAAGAGGCTTGGCCCTTGCATCCTCAAACTTTCATTGAAGTTCCTGCTAGTTTGAGGGAGGCTGCTGCTCTCCAGTCTTTTAGACTATGTGCATGACTGGCCTATCCAATCTGTAAAAGCATTTCAGGTATGTCATGTTGTGGCTTTTAAGGTGTTGTCAGAGTTCAGGCTTTGTTAGGAACAATGGGGATTTGTTGATAAGGGAACTTGGTACAGGAGGTTTATGCAGCATGAGGGATGCTGTGGGGCAGAGCTCAGTTCTACATGTTTACATGGTTTCATAAGTAAAACAGCAGAAAGGATGCTCTCTCTCTCTGGTGTGACCATTCACTCCTGATTCTCATTGGTCCCTCAAGTCAGGTGCCTCACTTGTTTTGTACTCTTAGAGACTCACCACATATACAACCATGCATTTCATGACTGTGGAGTGGGGGTATCTTATGATGTTGGTGGGATCCATATAACACAAGGAGCCTGTGAGAATTAGTTTTTGAGACCCTGAAGCCTCTGCTCTGATGATACCTTCAGTACCATCACATTCAACTGGCTGTTATGTCCCCGGGAAGAATGACACTTTGACCATAGTTTCACAAACATCAAGATACTTATATTCCTGGTAATGCATTTTTTTTGAATCTTCCATGAATGCCCTGAAAAATGGCTAAAATCAGTGGTGGGACACCCCTTACGATACCTTAGCTGCTGCCTCTGGCACTCTGGTCATTACTGTATTTTGAGAAAATGAGTGGTGATGAAACTGTTACTCCAGGTATACACGGTTGTTTTTTTAAAATTGGGGTGGAGTGGAATGGGTTCATACAACGCCTTGTCAAAATATTCCAACCACTGGGTACAGTGGAAGATGCAGCATCAGATTCCTTTTGGAGGCCCATGCATGGTTACGATATAAACCATCCTTGTTACTACATCAAAAAACTCAATCAAATTAATTAAACACCATTAGGTGAACAAATTTATGCTGTTTTCCTTAATTAATCCACATTTGTCAAAGCACCTGTTAATTGTGTCCTGGATTATCCTAAAGCATTTCCCAATGCCAAAGTGAAAATGAATTATTTTCCTCCTCTGATTCCAGTTTATCTGAGCCACATCTGTTCTCATCCTATTTAAATTAACTCCCCCTCAATTAATTAATTTGACTCTGGTTTACTCCTGGTCCTTTTCCATCTTCTCCCAAGTATCCTGCAGCCATTTAGTGCTACTGGTGATCCTGACACCAAGTAAGCAACATGCTGAATTCAATTCTATGGCAACAGAAATGCCCATCTGGTATTCTATCACTTTGCTTTTCCAGTCTTCCTATGGTACAACACCTCCACCTCATACAGCTGAACCAGCTGTAGTGTCATGGACTTGGCTCTGGTTGTACTCTTTAGAGGAACCATCACTCAAACCAATATTCACTCAAGGGACTTCTGCACTAGCTGCCTGGTTTTCCTTGACTGTCTGATAGTCACCCATTCCTTACCTGCCTGCAAAGACTTAGCTGCAAGGTGATCACATCTAGGAATGTTATTCATGACACCCTGGCTTTGAGAATGCACCCAGTGAGACTTAACTGCTGCTCAAACTCTAGAACTTGGGAGATCGAACTGTTCCAGCTAACAACATTTACCACATGTGGCTATCTAGGATAAAAGCAGCTTTGTAGAGTTCTCACATGAACAGGATATGCATTCCATAGGACTGAGATACCCTGCCATACCTTAATCATTAATTAACTGATTTAACAAAGACATAAAATACTTAAATAACTAAAAAATCATCAGTTACTCACCTATCAGCTGCTTCCCATGTTCTGACATCACTTTATTTTGTAGGAAGTTAATTTGTGTTTTACTTACCTGTGTCTCAGATTTCAATTTATTGAAGATTTCTACATTTTAGCATGTCAACTCCTTGCTGTTTAATTTTAACCATCTCTAGATTTGATTAATTGAACAAATTATGCATTGTAATTGCATAAATGATCAAACCAGCTTTAGTTTTTTGCTAATTAATTGATCTAATCTTTCTTACTAATTGAATTAAATTAAATTACAACATAAATTTAAAGCTTACTACTGTAGTCACGCCACATGATCCCTTGTAATATAATCCTCATTTCTCACCACTGCTTCTCACTCCTGATGCACTTTGCTCTTCTGCCAGTGATTTCTATACCCTGACCATGTGTAATACACAGCCTAACTTCTAGATTAATTTTTTAGGGAATAAATGCATGTTATATTTGGAAAAATTGCAATATATTTGATATGTTAATGGAATAAATCACTGGTAATTTGTTCTGCCACAATTCTGTCACTATTGTGTATTATCAGAATCTAATGAAGCTGGAACTGATACAGTGGAGTTCTGTTTACTGAGTTTGCAATTCATTGGGTTTATTTGCAGGCACCAGAAAGAGCTTGGATTCTCACACCAGACTGCTGTTAACTGATCTTGGTTACAGCGTCCAGAAAAAAGTTGCAGGTCACCACCAGCAGCAACCTTTGTCTGAGCAGCGCATGTGTATATACTGGGAAAAGGCAGAACGAGGTTTGGCTTAAATGTTCCCTGCAATTACATTCTAGCTTTTTCAAAAGGCATTCAATAAAGTGCCACACAAAACATTGTTACATAAGAAAAAGGCTCCATGGATTAGGAGTATTAAATCTTGAATTAGCATGGGTAAAGTACTAGTTATAGAACAGAAATCAGAATAGGAATGGGTAATTTGCAGGTGATTGTCATGACAAATTCTAAGGATTATTGCCATAAATGACTTTGATGAAGGGATCTCATGTAATGTGACCAAGTTTTCTGATGAGACACAGTTTATTGGGAAAGTAAACTGCAAGAAGACAAAGGTCTGCAAGTAAAGTGGACAAAAAAAAATGACAATATATAATTTGGAAAAATTAGATTCTTAATAAAATGTTCAATTGGGTGTCCTTGTACTTGAGACAAAATCAACATGCAGGTGCAATTAGGAAGGCAAATTGTATGTGGGCCTTTATTGCAAGTGGTTGGAGTATAATTTTAAATAAGTCTTGCTGCAATTGTAGAAGGCCTTGAAGAGACCATACTTAGAGTAGTGTAGATCTTTCATCACCATAACTTAGGAAGGATGTACTTACCCTAAATAGAATGCAACACAAAGGTTACCAGATTGACTCCTGGGATGGGAGGTTGTCCTATGAAGAGAGATTGAATAGAATGGGCCTATATTCTGATGTTTAGAAAGAGAGGAGATCTCATTGAAAAATAAAGGATTTAGAGGACTTGACAGGGTAGAGGCTGAGTGATTATTTTTCTTGTTTGAAAAGTCTAGAACTTGGGGGTATGGTGGTCTCGGGTTGACAGGAGAAATATCTTCACTTCATAGGACTGCAAATCTTTGGAATTCTCTATCCCACAGGACTGTGGGTGCTCAGCAATTGAGTAAACTGAAGGCTGAGATTGATACGTTTTGGACTGTATGTACTACCCTGCTTCGATTTCTTATATTCTATTCTTAAATACTGGCACTCATTGAGAGTGTGTGAGAGTAATGATTCTGTCTTTGCTGCAATAGCAGGACATTATTGGGAGAATTGTAGCATCAGAGGAATAAACAGCCTAAGGTCGTGAGAGAAGTTTTTACAGAAAATGGCATTTCCGTTTGGTTTCAAACAATGTTAATTGTTTCCTTCTACCAGTCACTGATATGCAATTATTGAGGGAACTAAATTATAGATGGTCACTATAATAGGAAATATGCAAAATGTTTTTCAGGCTGTGAGCTGTAGGATTTAACTAGTAACAACAACTTTCATTAAACAACATAACTGACAAAAATATCATTAACAATGTGCTTGAAATGCCAACATACTATACAATTTAGGTAAAAATTAGATGAGACTTATGTTATAAATTCACAACAAACATTTTTTATTAAATAGAAGTGAACACTAAAAAACAAACTTTATAAACAACAATTTTGTAAATACAATGTATTCTACATACATGATACTTTTTACAACACAATTATTTACATGCAACTCCAACAAGAATTTGGCACACAATTTTGCCAAGAAAAAAACCTACAAAATGTTTTTTCAATATCAGAAATGTCTTCATAAAAACACAATGTGTTACTACCATGCAAATTTTAAGAGCTTCACAAAGGATTTATGGCACAAGATGGGAGCTCCAGGCTCCAGTGTACTGGTTTTTAAAAATATCACTAGCGTTGTCTTTTCATGTAAATTTCAACGTGCTTCCATAGATTTGCTGCATTACAACTTGAACATTGTCAAGAATGAAGTCAAAAGCCATGTTCCATAGGGAGTCTGCTGACTGCTGGATCAGCCTATCATAAAACAGGAAATATATCACTCTCAGAACATTGTGCTTTGAAAAGATCAGTATAATTTTGTGTGCATTACTCTCATAATAGTAAATAGCAACTGAATGAATGCCTGACTTCCAAACACTTACTTTATTACTTAATTTAGAATTAAGATTTCAATGAAGTTCCCAGAATAAGTAAGTAAAAGAATCATCTCCAGCCAACCTGGTTGACTGAAGTCTTTCCTATTCTGAACTAATGGTTCACATGGTGTGGTGATCAGTGACATTAATGCAACAAACTCCACATTAACTTTAATAGAGAGGTGGAGTTATAATGAGCTGTGTAACTAGTTTTATGAGGGTCCCTCTTAAGCAACACAAAAATGCTAGTAGACCTCAGGTGTACATAATGGATTTGCACACAATTTTCTGGAACTTGTGCCACTGATCTACAGAATTCAGCATTATCATGGTGCAGAAGTTTTCAGCAAATTTAAGGCCACTGAAGAATGATAGCATAGGACAAGGGTAAATTCAGCAGCACTTCTTGAGGATGACAAATGCAATACTGTCAGCACTGAAGGAATTCTTACAGACTAAATACCAGAGAATTGGACCAATCTGGCAAGAATATAATGATGCTGTCATGATATTGAAAGATAACAGGGAATATTCTTTACTGAAGTCATTGTGATTAGGACTGGAGCAAAAATGACTCAAGATAGTCTATTTTCTCTTGAGGAGAATTGGCAAATGCATCACCTGGATAAAAGGAGGATTCACTAAAGTTATGAAAGGCTAGTCTGCCAAGGAACCAAAATAACAAACTGCTGAAAAGGTGGCAGTAAAAGTATCTTTAAAGTAGTTATATTCAGAAGTTCTGATGAATTTGTAGATGTTCTGTGCAGTGATAAATACAGCTTGGATACTTCAGATTAAACAATTGGCATGTCCTACAGGAAGAATGTTTACAGAAGAAAGCAGAATAGCAGGCAATATTGAATCAAGATGCACCACCAAACATGATGGAAAATAGTGAGTTATGAAATATTTTAATTCCAACAATATCAATTATGACATTGATTGATCAGGAGAGTAAAAATACCGATCGGATTGGGAAAAGTATAGAACTCTTCAAGATTGACCCAAGTGGTCAGCTTGCAATGTAAACAAGGCAAGATTGTTTTATGGAGTGTGGTTTCTTGCAGAATGTCCTCCAAGAATCTCATATGACAGATGTTATTGCCCAAAGCAGAGGATACAGAGGCAGTATAAGAACAATGATTGAATGTGAAGAACCAACTTGCGATCAATTGAATTACTGGGAGAATTAGGGATATCAGTTGGACAATAAATCATTTGTTCAAAGTCATTAATGAAAGCAGAATTCTGGATTGTAATCACTCACCAATCATTCTCAATGTTGATATCTCAAGTCATCAGGAATGGCGACTTTAGTAAAAAGGGAGCACAAATGAAATACAGCAGATGCTGGAAATTTGAAATAAAGACACAAAATGCTGGAAACACTCCACTGGTCAGGCAGCATCTAAGAGAAACAGAGTTAACGTTCTATGTTGAAATAACATTCTACTGGAAGATCATCTTCACGTGAAATGTTAACTCTTGTTTCTCTCTACAGATACTGTCAGAACTGAGTAGTTCTAGCATTTTAATATTTTTAGAAGAGAAGGGCCGATACTGCTTGACAAAAATTTAAATGATTATGTAAAGTCATCAAAATTGGAAGAAAAAAACACGAGGTGAAGAAGCAGGACAATGTTAATTAGTCACAGGAGATCAACATCATTTGAGTCAAAAGGAGTTGAGGCAAGCAGCACAAATATAACAAAATCTTGAGTGAAAATTGGGAATAGAAAATGTGAGGAAATATATGAATGGAAGAAGACAATCCACGAGGTGAAATGTGAGCCTTGGTGAAAAGCAATAAATTACTGGAGATGGAACTGGGAAGGATTGGGATTAAGAGATGGCGTAAATGTTGATATGTTGAATAAACGGAACAAATGAGGCAGTATGGTTTTGGCCTATTTGAAATTAGAGACCATTATAACACATGGCAGCTATCATTTTAACTTTTCAGTTCTGGAAGCTGGCTTAGATTTGGGATTTTATTTTAGTAGGATTTAGTGTGCTTGCTTAACTTGACCATTTTTTTTAAAAGGTTTTTTACAATCATACATTCTGCAACAAACCAATAGATCAAGTTTACATTTTGTAATGATGTGGAGATGCCTGCATTGGACTGGGGTGGGCACAATAAGAAATCTCACAACACTAGGTTAAAGACCAACTGGTTTATTTGTATTAAAACTTTCACCTGGTGTTGAGACACTTCTTACTGTGCCCACCATTTTGTAATAACATGTGGCCAGGAAAGAAGCAATATTAATTTGACTAACAACAACAAGCTAATTTAACATAGTACAGCTGTCATTGATTATTAGAAGTATCTCAATTGCCCTGTAACTAAAGGGTAAGTAATTAATAATGAAAAATTAAGTCAGATTATATTTATTTTTGTATTACCTACTAACATCCCTATATTATAATTTATGTTTGAAGCTGTCAAAGGAATTTGAACTATCCATTATAGGCCCCTATCAGAACACAGTCACTGACCCAGTTCTGGAATTGGATTGGACACTTGTCTGGTATTAAGATAAAGAACATCTTGAAATAATCTATTGTCTTAAGATAATGATTGCAAATAGCCAGAAACAATGAAATTAACCTATACAACATTATTAACAATTAACAATAATTATGGAAGAAGGTGGGCGATGCCAGAATTGGGTATAAAAGGTTTATACCATTTTGTGCATGTGTACAAGATGAACGGGAACTGGTTGTATCGACAGATCCTCAGGGACAGAGCGAGTTTCCTGTCAGCAGCGGGGATAGATAGTGAAAGCAGCGGGCCCAAGAACAGAGGCAGAATTCCTGTCAGTATGGACACAGGATACTCCAGTTTTCTTTGGAGGAAGAAGCGAAAACCTGTTGGCATGAAGGGTTGAGACTGTATTCTGCTTCTTCTGAACCATCCAACTGAAGGCATGAAATCCTCGGGGACAGAAGGAGTTTCCTGTCAGTGCAGGCAGTGGTGGAATGTTTAATTTAGAAGTATATCTTTGTTTCCTTTAACTATTTAATTTGTAAGTGTATTGTTTGATTTTGCTCATGTCAATAAAGTTTGGTGTTATTTGCTAATTGAGTGTCTGAGTCTTTGCCTGCTGGCTCTGTCTCTGTCGAACCACATCAGCTAAAAGACTTAATTTGGGATTCCGTATTATTAGGTATGCAACTAAATTTATCAAAACATTCCTTTTTAAACCTACAGTTCCAAATGTATAAGGAAATATCAGAGTCAAAAGAACAATTTCATGTGTGCTACCAGCAGCAGGGGGAGAACTATTTAGCAGACCAAATGTCTTCATAATGTATCAAAGAGAAAAATAACATTTGCTGTTAGATCAGTTATGTCAAGGTACAGTTGGTTAGCAGACTGTTATTTTGAATCTAGGACCTGGATAAACCACAATGATGGATGAAAGTTGTTGTCCTTTGGCTGTGTTCAATATGAAATAAGGTTTCAATTATAACCTAGCTTTTAGTGGGCAAAGGCTCACAACAAAACTTGGAGTAACTTGACTCTAAATTTCTAATGTCACGTGGTGATTACATTGGTAAAATGTCACATTGCTAAAATACAAGGTACTTGAGGTCCCTTCATAGCCATTGCTTGGAGAACAATCAGAAACTAGACTCTGCGTCTAACTTTACTGCATTTGACCTGTGAGTGCCTATAGGTGTTTAACATAGAACATTACAGCGCAGAACAGGCCCTTTGGCCCACGATGTTGCACCAACCAGTTAAAAAACAATGACCCTCTAACCTAAACCAATCCCTTTCCACCCATAAACCTATCCACGGATCTCTTAAACGCCCCCAAACTAGGCGCATTTACAACTGCAGCAGGCAGGGCATTCCAATCCCTCACCACCCTCTGGGTAAAGAACCTACCCCTGACATCCGTCCTATAACTACCCCCCCTTAATTTAAAGCCATGCCCCCTCATGCTAGCTTTCTCCATCCGAGGAAAAAGGCTATCACTGTCCACCCTATCTAAACCTCTAATCATCTTATATGTTTCAATAAGATCCCCTCTTAGCCGCCTTCTTTCTAACGAAAACAACCCCAAATCCCTCACTCTCTCCTCATAGGACCTCCCCTCCATACCAGGCAACATCCTGGTAAACCTCCTCTGCACCCTCTCCAAAGCCTCCACATCCTTCCTATAATGTGGGGACCAGAACTGCACACAATACTCCAAGTGCGGCCGCACCAGAGTTGTGTACAGTTGCAACATGACGCTGCGACTCCTAAATTCAATCCCCCTACCAATAAACGCCAAGACACCGTATGCCTTCTTAACAACCTTATCTACTTGATTCCCAACTTTCAGGGATCTATGTACACATACACCTAGATCCCTCTGTTCATCCACACTATTCAGAGTCCTCCCGTTAGCCCTATACTCGACACATCTGTTATTCCTGCCAAAGTGAATTACCTCACACTTCTCCGCATTAAACTCCATCCACCACCTCTCGGCCCAGCTCTGCAACCTGTCCAAGTCTCCCTGCAAACTATGACACCCTTCCTCACTATCTACCACACCTCCGACTTTGGTGTCATCAGCAAATTTACTAATCCACCCAACTATACCCTCATCCAGATCATTTATAAAAATTACAAACAGCAGTGGCCCCAAAACAGAACCCTGAGGCACAGCACTCGTAACTGAACTCCATGACGAATACTTACCATCAACCACCACCCTCTGTCTCCTATCTGCTAGCCAATTCCTGATCCAATTACCTAGATTACCCCCAATCCCATACATCTGCATTTTCTGCAGAAGCCTTCCATGGTGAACCTTATCAAATGCCTTACTAAAATCCATATATACCACGTCAACTGCCTTACCCCCATCCACCTCTTTGGTCACTTTCTCAAAAAACTCAATAAGGTTAGTAAGGCACGACCTACCCGCTACAAAACCATGCTGACTATCTCCAATCAATTCATTACTCTCCAAATAACTATAAATCCTATCCCTAATAATTTTTTCTAAAACCTTGCCCACAACAGTTTATAATGGCAAAGTGCTTCCCACGCTAATAACCTCTGATGTGATGAGCAGAAAACCAAAACAAAATTGAAAGGAAGTCTTAAGAAACTGCATCATTAAAATTTTTTGGACCAAGAATCTGGACTTAATTTCGTGATGTACACTGGATAAAAGAAATCCACTATACATAAAAATAAATTTAATTACATAGTCAAAATACTTTCAAACCTGGGAATATCAAGATTTATAAAATCTAAACTTACATTCCTACTATACTCAAAAACTAAAGTTACGTACGTAAAGTTCTATGTCACTGATCGTAAAATGCTTTGTTAGGCAAAATGACTATTCTTAAACCAAGTCCCACAAAAAAAGTAGAAAATTATTTTGAAAAGTGAACTTATTCTAGTAATCATAAAACATGACCCATAACATAACAGATTTACCTTTTCATGTATTTAATAACTAGGTCCAATTTTTCCAGATCTTTTTCTTCAATGAGGTCTGTGCAATACTTGACAACCTGCAGAATGTCCTCTTCCACTGGCTCTAAATAAATACAAAAAATGCTATATTAGAAATCAGAGTGCTGAGAAAATCAGTAATGCTCAATTGCAGTATTTTTGTTTATTATAGGCATTATACGCTCTGTCTCATCATATTTTCCAAAATACTACCGACAATACCTAGTAGCATACTAAATTCAAACCATTCTACCTGCCACCTTAAAGCAGAAATGAAACAAAATTAGTGATTTGCATTTTCTTCCTAATAATGGATGTTACAGTCTTTGCCTGTTTAATAATGAATTTTTTTGTCTCCACAGGCATTTAAGTCCAGCAAGGGGCATGCATGCGGCAGGTTGTAGTGGGCTGCTCTTGGACGTTGCTTCGGGAGTTGCCTATTGCTTCATGTCGTTAGTGTGCTTAAACTGGACCATCTCGAGGGCAACATGACAGCTCAGAGACTATCTCTGTTGCTGTGCGGACACATGGATTTGGGCCTGTGTCTGTGGGAGTTTGCACGTTCTCCCCGTGGTTGCGTGGGTTTCCTCCGGGTGCTCCGGTTTCCTCCCACATCCCAATGATGTGCTTTTAGGCTGATTGATTGGGTACTAAATTGTCCCTAAATTGGACCTCCCTGATCCTCGCACATTAGGCCTAGACTAAAATCATGAATAGGTCACTGGGACAGTGGGACGGCGGCGCGGGCTCGTTGGGCCTGTTTCCCGTGCTGTGTTGTTCTTTGTTCTCTGTTCTATAACTAAAATGACTATTTTAACTTCCAGTTCTAAACAAGCATCAAAAGTTATACCATGTAGAGGTACAGCCTGGGTCATTCTAAACATTCTAGTTCACTGATCGGGCACCTGAACAGTTTTAGTGGGTCAAGCATGACTAATTACTCACACAGATAACCCGGGTGACTGGTTCCTGTTTTCTTTTCCATTTGACCGAAGTTGCATAGAGAAGGGAAATTTTGTAAAATCAACTGTCTTAAAGTGGCAAGATGTGCCGAATCTCAAGCATAGTTTTGTATTTTCCAAAATGACTGAGTCATAGAGTCCAGTGTAAGATATTAATAAAGCAAGGATTATGAAAAATAATCAGGTACACTGAAAGTCCCGTCAGACTGTTCAAGTGCTGTTCGAATATCCTCAATGACCTGCCATTACTACTTTGCTGGACAGATTATTTAAGCACTTATCACTGTAAGCCAAAAAATTTTGTCCTGCTATCTGGTCTAAATTTACATATCTTACATAACCACATCTTCCATTTACATTCTGTTGCACAAATTTATTGAATACTGAAGTAATAATTTGGGTTTATCTTATCTATATACTTCAAAGATATGCTTCCTTAGCTGGCTCCATATAGATATAGATTCTTCGTTTGTAGTACTTAACCAAAAGTTTTTCTCCCAGCCCCTCATTCAGGAAAATCTGACAGTTAAAATGCAATGAAGGTACAAGAATTATTCTGATATATCTTATAATCTTGAGGGAAACCATTAACTTTTTAAAAAAGAAATGTGAACTTCCATTATTAACTGAGAATTACACAAGATTTCACATTTTAATCAAAAAATTACTGTACAAGAACCAAACAATGCAAGTCTAGTTTCATTTATTCATTCATGGGATGTTCATGTTGCTGGCTAGGCCATCATTTATTGCCTTTGAGAGGTGGTGGTGAACTGCTGCAGTCCATATGGTGTAAGTACACCGACAATGCTGTTAATGAGAGAGCTCTAGGTTGTTGACCCGGTGAAGGAACAGTGATATATTTTTAAGTCAGAATGATGAGTGGCTTGGGGGAGGGGGCAACATGACAACTTCCAGGTGATGTTGCTGCCTTATGTCTGTTTCTCTCTTCCTTCTAGATGGTAGTGTTTGTGCATTTGAAAAGTGCTGCTAAGGATCCTTGGTGAATTTCTACAGTACATCTTGCAGATCGTACACACCTGTGTCCCCATCACACTTTTGCATTGTGCTTGCAAATGTAGCTGGCCTTTGAAAATTCAAGAGATGGATGATTCACTGCATGAATTCTTAGCCTCTGACCTGCTTTTGTAGTTACAGTATTTATATGGCTGGTCCAGTTCAGTTTCTGGTTAATGGTAACTCCCAGGATGTTGACAGGCTTAGTCACCGGGTCCTGATGGCTTACATTCTAGGTTGCTATGGAAAGTTAAAGTGAAGATAGTGGAAGGGCTATGCATCATCTTCTAATCTTTCCTCGGTACACTGGAGATGCCAGAATATTGGATAGTGGCAGATATAAACGCCTTGTGCAAGAAAGGGTGTCAGAACATGCTGAGTGATTACAAGCTATTCAGTAAACCAGTGGTAGGCAAAGTTTCAGAAATAATTATCAAAGAAAAAATTATGAGGCACTTGGAGAGATTTGAGTTAAATTAAGGAGTCATGTTTGACCAATAGAATTGGAATTTTTTGATGAAGTAACAGAAAATCGCCACAAAGTACCACACAAAGGTTGGTTAACAATCCTGAGGTATATGGATAAAAAAATCAAACAGCTGTTTTTCAGCTGTAGGATGATAGGCTGTTGTGTTCCTCAATGGTTAGTGCTAGGACCACTGATATATACACACATGACACGTAAAATCTGGTACTGCAAAAGATTTACAAAATTTGCCAATGATACCAAATTTGGAGGTGTGGCAGAGAATGAGGATACCAAATGATTAAAACAGAATATAGGCAGACAAGTGACAGATGGAATTTAACAGAGAAGAGGGAGGTGATGCATTTGGCAGAGGGAAAGGAAGAGGTAATAAAGAGTTAATAGCACAGTTTTAAAGAGTGCACAGGGATAGCAGACATAGGAATTCTCATGCATAGATTTTTAAGGTGACAGGACTTATTGAGATAGTTAACAAAGCACAGAAAATCCTGAGGTCCATAAATGGAAGCATTGAGTACAAAAGCAAGGAGGTTATGATGAACTCTCATAAAGCTCTAGTGAAGCCACAACTAGTGTATTATGTCAGTTCTGATGACCACACTTTTGGAAGAATACAAAACTCTTTTAAGGATACAGAAGAAGTTTACCAGGACATTTCCAGGAATTAGGGATTTTAGCCACAAGATTAGATTATAGAAACTGGAGTAATCCCTTTTGGAGCAAAGAAAACAGAGGGGAAACTTTTTAGAGATGTACAAAATTCTGACAGTCAGATATGGGAGTCAAAGAAAAGTTGCTCCCATTACCTGATGGCAAAGGATAAGGGGATGCAGAGTTAATGTTCTGGACATGAGATTGGGATGGGAGAGATGGATGTGAAGAATAACCTTTCTTACTCTGTAACTTGCTGCCCGCAAGGGTGATGACAATGGAGACAATCACTTAATAGAAATTAAAAAGAAAATTGAGTTGGTACTTCAGGGAAACAAACCTGCAAGGTTACAGGATAGAGTGCGGAGTGTCTTCACCTTCAACGTCACCATCTTCCACCTTCAATGGATCATCCTCTGCCATTTCTGGCACCTCTAGAGTGATTCCATCACCAAATGCACCTTCCCTTCCCCTCTTTCAGCATTCTGAAGGGACCATTCCCTCC
The DNA here is from genome assembly GCF_965287045.1 of Carcharhinus amblyrhynchos. Classification (NCBI taxonomy): domain Eukaryota; kingdom Metazoa; phylum Chordata; class Chondrichthyes; order Carcharhiniformes; family Carcharhinidae; genus Carcharhinus; species Carcharhinus amblyrhynchos. The sequence continues at coordinate 58,274,563 of NC_137333.1, forward strand.
GTGACACTCTAGACTCCCCGACCTTTGGGAAAAAATATTGACCACCTAGCTGATCTGTGCCCCTCATTATTTTATAGACCTCTATAAGATCACCCCTCAGCCTCCCATACTCCAGAGAAAAAAGTCCTGTCTATCTAGCTTCTCCTTATAACTCAATCTATCAAGTCCCAGTAGCATCCATGGAACCATAGAACCACAGAACATTACAGCACAGAAACAGGATGGGGAGTCTAAAACTAGAGGGCATAGGTTTAAGGTGAGAGGGGAGAGATACAAAAGTGTCAAGAGGGGCAATTTTTTCACACTGAGGGTGGTGAGTGTCTGGAACAAACTGCCAGAGGTAATAGTAGAGGCAGAGACAATTTTGTCTTTTAAAAGCATTTAGATAGTTACATGGGTCTGATGGGTATAGAGGGATATGGACCAATTGCGGGCAATTGGGATTAGCTTAGGGGTTTTAAAAAAAAGGGCGGCATGGACAAGTTGAGCCAGAGGGCCTGTTTCCATGCTGTGAGCTTCTATGACTCTAAAGCCATGCTGACTGTCTCTAATCAGTCCTTGCGTCTCTAACTGCCTTTTGATCCTGTCTCTCAAAATACCTTCCAACAACTTATGCTCTACAGATGTGAGGCTCACTGGCCTGTAGTTCCCAGGCTTTTCCCTGCAGCCCTTCTGAAACAAAGGCACAACACATCAGTGACTGTCAATGATTCAATATCTCTGCTAGGGGACCCGCAATTTTCTGCTAGCCGCCCACAGTGTCCTGGGATACACTTCTTCAGGTCCACGGGATTTATCTATCTTGATACACTTTTGACTTCCAGCACCACTTCCTATGTATATGTACACTTCTCAAGACGTCACTATTTATTTCCCCAAGTTCCCTAACATCCGTGCTTTTTTCAACAGCGAACATTGATGAGAAATATTCCTTTAGGTTCTCACCCATTTCTTGTGGATCTGCCCATAGATTATCTTATTGATCCTTAAGAGGGTCCTACTTTCTCTCTCTCGTTACTCTTTTGCCCTTTATGTATTTATAGAAGCTCTTTGGATTCGCCTTTGCCTTATCTGACAAAACAATCTCATGTCCCCTTTTTGCCCTCCTGATTTCTCTCAACTCTACTCCTACACCCTCTATACTCTTCAAGGGATCCATTTGATCCCAGCTGCTTATGCATGTCTTTTGGCCCTTCTTGGCTGTGCTGAACCATTTTTGTGTCTAGTCCCACTGACCTGCACCTGGACCATATCCCTCCACACCCCTCTGATCCATGTACCTGTCCAAGTTTTCCTTAAATATTAAAAGTGAGCCTGCTTTCCCACTTCATCTGGCAACTCATTCCACACTCCCACCACTCTGTGTGAAGAAGCCCTCCCCCCCAACATTCCCTTTAAACATTTCCCCCTTCACCCTTAACCCATGTCTAGTTTTTTTTCTCCCCTAGTTCAGTGGAAAAAGCCTGCTTGCATTCACTCTATCTATACCCATCATAATTTTATACACCTCTGTCAAATCTCCCCCCATTCTTCTACACTCCAGGGAATAAAGTCCTAACTTATTTAACCTTTCTCTGTAACTCAGTTTCTCAAGTCCTGGCATCTTCCTTGTAAACCTTCTCTGCACTCTTTCAATCTTATTAATATCCTTTCTGTAATTAGGTGACCAAAGCTGCTCACAATACTCTAAAATCGGTTTCACCAATGTCTCATACAACTTCACCATAACATTCCAACTCTTACACTCAATACTTTGATTTATAAAGGCCAATGTACCAAAAGCACTCTTTGCAATCCCATCCACTGTGACACCACTTTTAGGGAATTATGTATCTGTATTTCCAGATCTCTCTGTTCTACTGCACTCTTCAGCGTCCTACCATTTACCTTGTATGTTCTACTTTGGTTTGTCCTTCCAAAGTGCAATACCTTACACTTGTTTGCATTAAACTTCATCTGCGATTTTTCAGCCCATTTTTTAAGCTGGTCCAAATCCCTTTGCAAGCTCTGAAAACTTCCTCACTGTCCACTACACCTCCAATCTTTGTATCATCAGCAAATTTACCACATTATCATCCAGATCATAGATATAGATGACAAACAATAATGGACCCAGCACTGATCCCTGTGGCACATGACTAGTCACAGGCCTCCACTCAGAGAAGCAATCCTCCACAACCTCTCTCTGGCTTCTTCCATTGAACCAATATCTAATCCAATTCACTACCTCTCCACGTATAACTAGTGACTGAACCTTCCTAACTATCCTCCCATGCGAGACCTTGTCAAAGGCCTTACTGAAATCCATGTAGACAACATCCACTGCCTTCCCTTCATCCACTTTCCTGGTAACCTCCTCGAAAAACTCTAATAGATTGGTTAAAAATGACCTACCATGCACAAAGCAATGTTGACTCTCCCTAATAAGTCCCTGTCTATCCAAGTATTCGTAGATCCTATCTTTTCGTACTCCTTCTAATAATTTACCCACTACTGATGTCAAACTTAATGGCCTACACTTTCCCAGATCACTTTTTGAGCCTTTTTTAAACAACGGAACAATGTGAGTTATCCTCCAATCATCCGGCACCTCACCTGTGGATACCAACATTTTAAATATATCTGCCCCTGCAATTTCAAAACTAGTCTCCTTCAAGGTCCAAGGAAATATCCTGTCTGATACTGGGGATCCCAGTAATCTTGTCTGCACTCTTTCTGTTTTAATAATATCCTTTCTATAATAGGGTGACCAGAACTGCACACAGTATTCCAAGTGTGACCTCACCAATGTCTTGTACAACTTCAACAAGACATTCCAACTCCTGTATTTAATGTTCTGACCGATGAAACAAAACATGCCGAATGCCTTCTTTACCACTCTATCCACCTGTGACTCCACTTTCAAGGAGCCATGAATATGTACTCCTAGATCTCTTTGTTCTGTAACTTTCCCCAATGCCCTACCATTAACTGAATAAGTCCTGCCCTGGTTCAATCTAGCAAAATGCATCACTTCGCATTTGTCTAAATTAAATTCCATCTGCCATTTGTTAGCCCACTGGCCCAATTGATCAAGGTCCCATTGCAATTGGAGATAACTTTCTTCACTGTCCACTATGCCACCAATCTTGGTGTCATCTGCAAACTTACTAACCATGACCCCTATATTCTCATCCAAATCATTAATATAAATGACAAATAACAGTGGAACCAGCACTGATCCCTGAGGTACACCGCTGGTCACAGGCCTCCAGTTTGAGAAACAACTGTCTACAACCACCCTCTGGCTTCTATCAAGTAGCCAATTTTGTATCCATTTGGATACCTCACCCTGGATCCCGTGAGATTTAATCTTATGCAATAACCTACCACGTGGTACCTTGTCAAATACCTTGCTAAAGTCCATGTAGACAACATCAACTGTACTGCCCTCATCTACCATCTTGGTTACCCCTTCAATAAACTCAATCAAACCTGTGAGATATGATTTTCCAGTCACAAAGCCATACTGACTGTCCCTAATCAGTCCTTGTGTCTCTAAATGCCTCTAGATCCTGTCTCTCAAAATACCTTCCAACAATTTACCCACCTCAAATGTGGCCTCTAGTTCCCAGGCTTTTCCATGCAGCCCTTTTTAAACAAAGGCACAACATTTGCCACTCTCCAATCTTCAGGCACCTCACACCCATGACTTTCGATGATTCAAATATCTCAGCTAGGGGACCCGCAATTTCCTCCCTGGCCTCCCACAATGTCCTGGGATATACTTCATCATTTGTGAGTGGAAAATCAGATCTCACAAATTTGACTGAGTTTTTGAAGGGGTAACCAAGACGGTAGATGAGGATGCTTTCTATGTGGCCTTTAGCAAGGCCTTTGACAAGGTACCACATGGTAGGTTGTTGCACAAGGTTAAATCTCACAGAATCCAGGGTGAGGTAGCCAAATGGATACAAAATTGGCTTGATGGTAGAAGACAGAGGGTGGTTGCAGAGGGTTGTTTTTCTGGAGGCCTGTGACCAGCGGCATGCTCAGGGATTGGTGCTGGGTCTACTATCACGTGATTTATATTAATGATTTGGATGAGAATTTAGCAGGCATGGTTAGTAAATTTGCAGATGACACCAAGATTGGTGGTACAGTGGATAGTGAAGAAGGTTATGCAGGATTGCAACAGGATCTTGATCAATTGGGCCAGTGGGCTGACAAATGGCATATGGAGTTTAATTTAAATAAATGTGAGGTGATGCATCTGGTAGATCGAACCAGGGCAGGACTTACTCAGTTAATGGTAGGGCATTGGGGAGAGTTACACAACAAAGAGATCTGGGGGTACAGATTTATCGTTCCTCGAAAGTGGAGTCACCAGTGGACAGAGTGTAAAGAAGTCATTCGGCATGTTTGGTTTCGTTGGTCAGAACATTGAATACAGGAGTTGGGACATCTTGTTGAAGTTCTGCAAGACATTGGTAAGGCCACACTTGGAATACTGTGTACAGTTCTGGTCACCCTATTATAGGCAAGGTATTATTAAATTAGAAAGAGTGCAGAAAAGATTTATTAGGACGTTATCGAGACTTGACGGCTTGAGTTATAAAGGAGAGGCTGGATAGACTGGGACTTTTTTCGCTGAAATGTAGGAGGCTTAGAGAGGTCTACAAGATCTTATAGGGGTCTATAAAATAGTGAAGGGCATAGATCAGCTAGATGGTCAATATCTTTTTCCAAAGTAGGGGAGTTTAAAACTAGAGAGCATAGGTTTAAGGTGAGAGGGGAGAGATACAAAAGAATCCAGAAGGGTAATATTTTCACACAGAGGGTCGTGAGTGTCTGGAACAAGCTGCCAGAGGTAGTAGCAGACGTGGGTACAATTTTGTCTTTTAAAATGCGTTTTGACAGTTACATGGATAAGATGGGTATAGAGGGACATGGGACAAAAGCGGGCAATTGGAACTACCTTAGGGGTTAAAAAAGGGGCCGCATGGACAAGTTGGACTGAAGGGCCTGTTTCCATGCTGTAAACCTCTATGACTCTAATTATTCAGAAGCATGGGAGCCACTAGTTTCCTATTGTTTTTTTCCATGGCAACATCTTGGCCAATCTGAACTGGCCTGTCAACCAATCAGCTTCTTTTTTGCCTGTCATGTTGTTTGAAAATTAGCAATCTTGCATTTATCCTAATGAGTGCAAGTCAAAAATGTCTCTCACAAATAATCTTCAAATTCATCAACACCAATCAATCAATTCAGAAACAGTAGTTTAGAACAGTGCAGTAGCTGATACAAAGTACAGGAAAACAGGACCACATGGCAAAGAGCAAGAAATTTCAGACCAGTCAGCCAGTTCACAAATCTTTCCTTGATGATGAAGGCACTGATCCCGTTATCAGTGGACCTAGTTTTAAATGTTGCAATGCTTAGAGACTGTATTAAGTGATCTTCAACAACTGTCAGCTAGCAGTAGGAAATCCGTTACCAGCATGCACGCTGTGGGAATCAAAACACTGCAGTTCATCATGCAGCATCTGTTGGGGATATTTAAAGTACAGTCCTATGACAGAGGTCAGAAGGTTAAGCTGTATCATCTTTTATGAACATTAGTCAACTGCCATAATCTACTTTGGGTTGCAAATGCAACACACTTTCCTGGCTTGGATAAACTTGGCTGTTGCAGAGAAAGAATCGTTGATAATGTCTTCATTAATCTTAATCCTAAGAGTCTCTCTTGGGTACACATAGCCAGCCACTTCTTATATTCCTGTCATTAAAGAACCACCAGATAGGGTTGTAGAACATGCACATTCACGAAAAGGAATAAGAGGTAATGACGGAAGTGTGCATCCTTCCACTTGTGCAATATCTACTTAGAATTTCGTAGGGACACACCAATGGGGTGTCAGTGGTGTAGTGGTAATGTCACTGTACTAGCAATCCAGAGACCCAGAACAAGATCCAGGACCCAGGTTTAAATCCACCACAGCAGATGGTGACATCTGAATTCAATAAAAATCTGGAATTATAAGTCTCCTGATGACCATGAAACTGTTGTTGATTTTGTAAAACCCCATCTGGTTCACTAATGTCCTTTAGGAAGGAGGCTGCTGCCTGGCCTACATATGGCTCCAGATCCACAGTTATGTGGCTAACTCTTAAGTGCCCTCTGAAATGGAGGGCAATTAGGGATAAGCAATAAAAATTACTTCAAAAATTTTAGACGTTGAACAAAACAAAAAAGTCTTCTGGACCAAAGCCCATGGCAACAAATATTTTCAACCGATAATTTATCCAAATAAAGTTGAGAAAAACAATGCAAAACTCTTCAAGGAATTTGCTGGGTGTCCTTCCAAATAATTTAGCAATCTTGAAAGCTAATTGCATACGTGAGACATTCGGTAATAGTGCGCCTCTAGTATAAAGGATAGGAACTAGCATTGACGTTGAATAACAATTTCTCTTCTTTCATAATATTTCAACAAAGCTTCCTCTCTGTGTGGTGGGACCTTCTTATACCTGAATTACATCCAATGGAAAGGCACATAACACTGGAGCTCAAGAGTAACAGTTCTCTTCAGATTTATACCAATGAAAGAGTTAAAAGCACTAAAATCATTGAGTACACCAGAGTTCCCTGCTGTGAAGATATTTCGATGCATTACCTATACTTGCAGATGAGCAGTACAAACAAGTTGACCAAGGGACAGAGGGTGAGAACTCTGATAACTACAAGTCGTAACAGCAGGGTTGGATGTTTGGATGGTGTAACCATGTAGGCATACCTCATTGCAATTAATTATAATTAGATGAGCATATAGAGGCTATAACTGGTTCACTATATTCATCTGACATAAATGAAGTAATCAGAACAATTTGTTGCAATTGGATATCAATAAGTTCAGAATAAATGTATACTTGTGATTGGTATATGCAAACTACTTGTAAGATAAGCAAAGATATAATTGTGCATGCCACACATAACTTAGGAAGTCTGTACATCACCTGTGGAAGCAGACTTTATTGACAGTGTGAGAATAAAGGTCTATTTAAAACACCAAAACCTTTGTCGAGGGTGCAAAGTACGATATTTGCAGGATGGCAGCGAAGTTCTGCATCACCACTAACCACCAATTTAATTATGGAGTGTAACCAACTGTTAATATTTAAAGCTAAAACTATGACGAACTTTTAAATGTGGGATAAATATATATAATCTCAATATGTGGAATGTAGCAACAGTCTGTATTTAAATAAGAAAAATTGCCTGTAATAGCTTTGCTTCTTGCTCATTCAGCATTACCTCTGGACACAGTGGTGCCCAGCTTTTCATGTGTCATGGTACACTTCTATACTACAAAAAAAATTGAAGCACACCTATTTTTTCTGAACTGCCCTCCAATTAAAGACTGTTTAGGGACAATTTTCAGCCCATGTTCGCTGCCAGAGAGAACGGCACTGTGGATGGAAAATCCAGAAAACCGAGAAGCACAGGTTTCCATTTTTACTGTGCATGTGTGGATGCCAAAAATCTGAATACCACCATCATAATGCTAAGACTGATAGCTTCAGTTCAAGCTATCAGAAAACCTGGGTCATTAACTTAGAAAAATGTGAATAATACAATATAAATGTAAATTATAAAGGGAACCTTGATTTCTTCAAAAACACAATTCAAAAATAATTTATCTGGATTGTACCAGGTTTTATCATTGCGTTGGGCCCATTTTTGGGCAGGATGCAGTCATAAAGTGGGGTGTAAAACAATTTGCACCGGTTCTTGTGACTGGCACCATTTTACGAAAATTGGATTTCCGGCATGGTCAGCCTCTCACCAGAAATGGGCGAGAGGCAGGTTAATGTATTTAAATTTATATAACTGCTGTTTAACATCTGTTTAGCAAGCCTGGCATTCAATCGTCCTGGTTCACCTTCCCTTTATGATCTTGGTTCTGTCTGGTGAGGAATAGACATGCACCCTATGAACGGGCAACAGTCAATTTAGCCTCGCCGACGGAACTGGAGGCCATTGAGGCCCCCTGGGGAGGCCATGGGAAAGAGGGTGGGTGCCCCTTGAGCGGTGCCAGACTGGCAGTGCCACCCTGGCACCTGAGTAATGTCCACCGTGACAGAGAATGGGGCTAATGAGGGGAGGGGGCCTGCTGCTACTCTGCAGCAATTGGTGGTGCAGAGGGACGGAGAGGGGGCCCGCTGCCACACTGCAGCGATCGGTAGGGGTGGGGGTAGAGGGAAGAGGTTAGCCCTGCTGCCTCAGAATTCCAAGGACCCAGGTTTGATTCTCCGCTTGGTTTGCTGTCTGTGTGCAGTCTGCATGTTCTTCCTGTGTCTGAGTGGGTTTCCTTTGGGTGCTCCGGTTTCCCCCCACAGTCCAAAGATGGGCGAGTTAGGCGCATTGGCCATGTTAAATTGCCTTAGTGACCCGGGATGCGTGGGTTAGAGGGATTAAAGGGGTAAATATGTGGGGCTACAGGAATAGGACTTGAGTGGGATTATTGTTGGTGCAGACTAGATGAGCCATATGACCTCCTCCTGAACGGTAAGGATTCTACGTACAGCATCAGAGGCCTGCACACGTGTACTACCTCCTTTTACAGGCTTTTGGGAACATTAAGCTCCGCCGACAGGCTTCTTCTTATCAAGTACGAGACTTGCTCAGAATTTTGCAGGCACAGTGCACATGGCGGGGGGAGTTCCTGAAAACACACCCAAAAGACAGATCCGAAACTCTCCCAATTTCAAGTCCATCCAGTACTTAGCCAAAGAATGGTAGAATCACCTCCTTTATATTTTGAAACGGTCATCAACATGAACGTTGACTGTTTCTCTCCACAGATGCTGCCTGATTATCTGAGCTCTTCCAGCAATTTTTATGTTAGGTTTCTAGCATCAGCAGTACTTTGCTTTTGTATTACTATTTGGAGTACCTACCCCAGGCAGAAAAATGTAATACGAGGAAAGAGCGGTAACGTAATTTTTAAAAAAAGGAGAAAGCTGAAGCGCAGGACAAGAGTCTTAGCATAAAGCTGAGATACCTAAACATAACTGTAGATACAAATTACTGGCATTGTTTCAAGTGTGATATTCAGAACAGCATACAACATTTTTTCCCTCTGTGTCTCTCACTTCTCACAGGGTTTTTGCATTCTTTATGAGTTTTAGCTTTATTGTGTGGGTGCATGAGGCCATTGTCTTCAGCTCCAAATCCCATCGGTCATGTGCATGGGCTTCACCAACATAAAAAAACTAAAATTCGCATTAACAGCTCTTTTCTGGCTGGTGCATGCATGGTGGCCTGAGGTTCGTTGGGTCTTGGAGATGCCGAACACAGAGCTGAAGACAAAGACTGGTTTTTAACAAAATGAATTTTTATTCATTTTGAATCTTTTTTTGCGGCAAACTTGAGGTCCTCACTGCACACTGAATGGGAATCACTGCTGTACAGCCCCCACGATCTATCTGTGGTCCTTTCCTATTTAGCTACACGTAACCACTTGAGATCATCATTCAAAAACATAGCAGGTTCCACACACAGGCTGGCAACAAACAGCTCTACCTCATGTTTGCCTCTCTTGACTATCTCTAAACTGTCAGAAGGCTCGTCAGGCATCCAGTGCTAGCTAAACAGACCATTTCCTCCCAACTAAATAGCTCCTCTTCATGTCATCGACTTGATCACTCTCCATAGCAATTTCTGAATTTGAACAACCTAAAATTTGGTGCTGTATCTGACCCAAAAAAGAGCTTCTGGTCAGTAACTGCTCTTCATAGGCCACTTCAGAGTGTATTTAAGGATAATCACAATGCCATGTGGGTCTGGATTCACATATAGACAAAGGCATCAGATTTTCTTCCCTAAAAGTCATTAGTGAACTAGATTGGTTCAAATCAACTTTTAATTCCAAATTTTCTTCTGTCTTTTCTAAACTCGAATTTCATCATTTGCAGAGTTTTGTCCTGGGTTTCTGGATTACGATTCCAGTGACTCCCCTTAATTTAAGCTCACTCAAACCTCTGCTGTCCATATCTTAACTTGCATCAAGTCCTGTTCACCTATCACCGCTGTGTTTGGTGACAAACATTTTCTTCTAGTTGAGCAACATCTTGATTGTACTATGTCAACAGTACTATATTAAATGCTAAGTTCTTGCTAAACTTCACTGGTTTCCTACCTCTGATTATTTTGTGAATGTGTCACTTTGAAAACTGTACCTTGACTGAAGCTGTAGTAATTATCAATAATTTAGACATACCTCCAATAGTTGTAACCCATTCTTTAAGAAGTGATTTTACATCTTTCAATTCATAGGCTCCAGCAAGGTTTGCTCTCAAGTAAGCAGAGTCAACATTAATTTCACATTGCGAGGATATTTTAATTTGGTTGTCTGATGTGGAAGCACCAGGATCAACCTACAGGTAAATAAAGAGCAATAATTTGAATAATATACACACACATTACAGTATTTGATACTTTATGGCATTAGCATCATGGCAAAGGTTCTTTAACAAAACTGAATGGTACAGCAGTTATTAATAAAACAACACTTGGTAGCATGATGGCATCGTTATTGCTCAGATCTGTAATTGTATATCAAAGTGTTTTTGGGATGTTTTTCTACATTAAAAGGCATTATATAACACAAGTTGTTATATCGGTCAAAGTTTAATTAGAACTGTATTCTCACTTCTACCTGTAATTGTTTCCCCTAGACTTACAATATTAATCAATAACATTTGGTAAGAGTACTTAAAAGAAAAAGTGTATTAAGGGCAACATTCTAATGGCTATTAGGTTTGTCAATTTATAATGTAATGTCAGCACTCAATTAAGGATCTGAGTGCTAAGATTACTAGCACTATACAAAGCCCAAATGATTCTGTATATAGCCTATCATAAGATATAGAGTTTTCTGATAACTTAAGAGTTTAAAACTGGTACTTTCTGTTTTAGTTTCCTGTCAGTCTGAAGAACAAGGTAAGTCAATTGGAAAGGGAAGAACCACTTCAATATCTTCATACACAAGGCAAAACAAATTCCCAAGACCAAAGCTCATCTGAAAGACGTGCTGGTCAGATACATCGGCCATACTAAATTCTCCCTCAATATATCCAAACAGGTGCTGGAGTGTGGCTACTAGGGGACTTTCACAGTAATGTCATCGCAGTGTTAATGTAAGCCTACTCGTAACACTAATAAATAAACTTAAAACTACAAATTCCTTATTCAGTAAGTTTAAATGTAGCCACAATTTACAGCCGAACTAGATTTAGTATATTGAACATTATACCTGCAGCTTTTCCTCGACTTGGTGCTCATGTTGGATCAAGTCAGGTAGTACTTTATGTGGACTGATCATTAACTTATTTTTAAGAGGACTTTGAACTTTAATGGGACTGGTTTGATTCTTCTTCTTGAACCGTTTCTTAGATTTTTCAGGAACAGTATTCTTTAACTGAAGTAATGGATTCAGTAACTGATTCTTCATGCCTAGAACATAAAATATAGTCTTAACTGCTGGTAACATGGAAATGCCATGCCAAATAAGGCAACCAGTTAAAAACAAGTGATAGAAACCTTGGAGTTATAACTCAATTCATCCATCAGATAGCAACAAAAATAAGACAGTAGCAACACAATTAGATACCTAAGTTAATGCTTTCCTGAGCAAACCTTATTCGAACCCTAATGACTATTACAGGTGGAAGGGATTAACAACCTAGTTTTGTAAGTATTCAGTTTATTTTATCTGAAAATTACACTGAATGATTTCCAAAGAAAATATTTCCAATAAATTAGACAGTTGGATCATATGTCTGTTAATTATAAAAGAGTAAAAAGGCATAGATTCTGGTAGAAGTGTTCCCGTAACCTTTTAAATGACACTATTCCTCAGATTTGGAAGATGGCCAATGGCAAGCCAACGTAACAAGCAGAAATAGCAGCTTGCCATTTCTGAGCTCACTTTAAAAAAATCCCAAGTTGCAATCTGTAAATTCACACACTAGATAAAGATGAAGATGAAGTACACAGTTCATATTTACATAGAGCAGTACACACCCTTCGGCCCTCAATGTTGTGCTGAGCTATGTCCAAACCCTAGATCAAGCTATCCCACTCCCAGTAATTCCGGTGTGCTCCATGTGCCTATCCAATAACCGCTTGAAAGTTCCTAAAGTGCCCGACTCCACTATCACAGCAGGCTGCTCATTCCACACCCCAACCACTCTCTGAGTGAAGAATCTACCTTGAACATCCTTCCTATATCTCCCACCATCTACCTTATAGTTATGCCCCCTAGTAACAAGAAATAGTCTCTGCATGTCCACTTTATCTATCGCCCTCATCATCTTATAAATCTCTATTAAGTCACCTCCTCACTCTAAAGAGGAAAGCCCCAGCTCCCTCAACCTTTCCTCATAAGACCTACCCTCCAAACCAGGCAGCAACCTGGTAAATCTCCTCTGCACTCTCTCCAATGCTTCCACGTCCTTCTTATAATGAGGTGACCAGAACTGAACACAATATTCCAAATGTGGTCTCACCAACGTCCGGTATAGTTGCAGCATAACCCCATGGCTCTTAAACTCAAACCCCCTGTTAATAAACGCTAACACACTATAAGCCTTCTTCATGGCTCTATCCACTTGAGTAGCAACCTTCAGAGATATGTGGATATGAACCCCAAAATCTCTCTGTTCCTCCACATTCCTCAGAACCCTGCTGTTGACCCTGTGATCTGCATTCAAGTTTGTCCTACCAAAATGAATCACCTCACACTTATCAGGGTTAAACTCATTCTGCCACTTTTCAGCCCAGCTCTGCATCCTATCAATGTCTCTTTGCAGCCTGCAAGAGCCCTCCACCTCATGCACTACTCCACCAATCTTGGTGTCATCAGCAAATTTACTAACCCACCCTTCAGCCCCCTCTTCCAAGTCATTGATAAAAATCACAAATAGCAGAGGATCCAGCACTGACCCCTGTGGTACACCGCTGGTAACTGGCCTCCAGTCTGAAACTTTTCCCTCCACCACCCCCCTCTGTCTTCTGAGACAGCCAGTTACTTATCCAATCGGCCAAATTTCCTTCTATCCCACACATCCTTACCTTCTTCATGAGCCTACCATGGGGAACCTTATCAAATGCCTTACTAAAATCCATGTATATGACATCAACTGCTCTACCTTTGTTTACACACTTAGTTACCTCCTCAAAGAATTCAACCAAATTTGTGAGGCAGGACTTACCCATCACAAAACCATGCTGACTATCCCGGATTAAACTGCGTCTTTCCAAATGGTCGTGAATCCTATCTCTCAGGACCCTTTCCATTGATTAACTGACCACCGAAGTAAGACTAACTGGCTTATAATTAGCAGGATCGTTCCTATTTCCTTTCTTGAAGAGAGGAAACAACATGCGCCACTTTCCAGTTCTCTGGCACAATCCCTGTGAGAAGTCTCACAACACCAGGTTAATGTCCAACCAGTTTATCTGATAGTAAACCCACAAACTTTTGGAAACGGTGTCCCTTCGTCAGGTGTGTGGAAGGAACCTTTTTCCGAACCATTTCCGAAAGCTTGTGGGATTACTATCGAATAAACTGGTTGAACTCTAACCTGGTGTTGTGAGACTTCTTACTGTGTTTATCCCAGTTCAATGCCGGCATCTCTACATAATCCCTGTCGACAGTGAGGACCCAAAGATCAAAGCTAAAGGCTCCGCAATCTCATCCCTTGCCTCCCAAAGTATCCTAGGATATATTCCATCTGGCCCAGAGGACCATCGACCCTCAGGTTTTTCAAAATTGCTAATACATCTTCCCTCAGCACATCTACCTCCTCCATCCTATCAGCCTGTATTACGCACTCATCCTCAAAAACATGGCCCCTCTCCTTAGTGAACACTGAAGAAAAGTATTCATTCAAGGCCTCACCTTTATGAAGGAAGTATGATTGTGTTTTGTAAACATTATGATAGTAACATTGATGATAGATTCAGGTAAGTTACCTGTATAACTCATAGCACTGAAACAGACCATTCAGCCTAACAAATCTATGTCGCTACTTCTGCTTCACATGAGCCTCTTGTGATATTTTATCTCGGTTATAATTCCTTTATTAATTTCTCATTCATGCATTCAATAACTTCAGAATTCTAAGAGTTTGTACTAGGATCAATAATATGAAGCCACCGAGCATTCTCACCTTGTCGATGTCTTTGATCATAAGCAGCTCTCAGTTCTTCTTGGACATCAGGCGGCAAAGCAGCAAAAACCTCAGGGTCAACCTGCATTTGAAAAGTAAAATATACTGATCATCAAATCCCCTTCAATGTGATTAAGATTTAATTGTTCATACAAATGTAGTATTTTCATTAAGATTTACAAACAAACGATTCTTATTTGAATTTAAATATTTTGGATACAATAACAATAGAACAGATACTTCACCTGTGAAAAAGCTGGAAGGGCAACAATCATTCCAGCAGTGCTGCTTGATTCCTGAGGTCCAGGCAACTCGAGAATCATTGTCCCCAATGACACAGGTGCCTGCCCAGTAACAATGCCTTTCACTGACTCTTTGACATGGGTACCAGTAAAATTAGGTTGTTGTTGAGCTAAGTACGTCTGTTCTACCTGTTCTCTAATATCTGGAGGGAGCGCTTCCAAAACAGAAGGATCTATCTAAAATGTAGAAAGCAAAACATCACATTACCTCAACAGTATTTTTTCTAAGTGGATTTTCTAAAAGATTTATGTTTTCATTTTCTCGGTACACAAAAGCAATGAAAATTGAGTGTAAAATTACTACCACATAAAACACATTGGTTCAAATCTTCTGGCTTCTAGATCATTGAAAACTGGACAAATGATGGAAAATGTACGTCTGATCCTGGTGGAAGGCCTGACACATGCTTCTACATGGGAAGTGCCTAGGAATTTAAACTTCTGATGGCTAATTCTCTGCTGCCCAGGACCCTGTGTGAATGTTCCAACTCCAAGTTGGACATTCTGGACAAAACTACTCGGTTACCTGTCAACCAGACCCAACTAAACCACACCTCACAATCCCGTTCCGACTACTCCCCAACTCGACCTACTCACCTTACTGCACCAGCCAACCTATCCATCTCGCCAAGGAACCACCTGGTTTGAATACTCATTATAAAGGTTGTTAGTAAACGTGCCATATCATCAGGAATTGTGTAACACCAGGAAATGGTTCATATATTAATCTATGCACCTGAGAAGCAGAGGGCACTTCAATACTGGTGTCATGTCGATGCCTGCGGATAGCTGTGCTCTCAGAGGTATGTGCTGCAGCACCTTTAACTGAAGTGTCCGAATTATTGAGGTTTGCATCTCGACTAGGTAGGGGCAAAGGAGGATTTCCTGTTTCTGTTGTTCTCTTCCATGCACAATCTGGGTCTACAATCAAATCCAGTAAAAAGATTATAATAGTGAATACTTTCCAGGAGAACATAATACAACCTTTGCATTGCACAAATATGAAAAATCATAGAATTACTTAAATATCCATTGCTCTCTGGTTTTCATAGAAGTTTGTGAAATGACTTAATATGAAGCTAGAGTTATGCATTATCTTAAACAAAATGAAGTAATTTGAGCAGAACAAGTTTCTTTTAAATCATGCAATACTTTTATTACAATGTCTGACATTAAAATAAAAATCTATAAATAGCAAGTTAAATTGCCACCATAAATATTATCAGTGAATCAAATACACTGTGGAACAAATTAACTATTACTTCAAAAATGTTATTCTACTTCCACTATTATACCACAATACTTCTTTAATACATAGGAAGATAGGAGCAGGAGTAGGCTACTTGGCCTGGCAAGCACATTCTGCCATTCAAACAACAGCAGGGCTAATCATCTATCTCTAAGCCATTTCCTCCCACTACCCCGATGTGCAGAAATCTATTAATTTCTGTCTTGAACATGCTCAATGATTGAGCTTCCACAGTCCTTTGGGATAAAGAATTCCAAAGTTTCACCACTCTTTGAATGAAGAAATTGCTACTTATCTTGGTCCTAAATGGCTTGCCCCTTATCTTGAGACTGTCTCCAGGTTCTAGATTCACAAGTCAGGGGAAATATTCTATCCACATCCACCTATCACACCCTGTAAGAATTTTGTAGGTTTCAATAAGATTCTTCAAAACTCTAGAGAATTCAGCCCCAGTTTCATCAATCTCTTCTCATAAGGGAATCATGTCATTCCAGGGATTAGTTTGGTGAACCTTTGTTGCACTCTTTCGATGGAAAGTGTATGTTTCCTTAGATAAGGAGACCAATAATACATATAATACTCCAGGATCGATCTCACCAAGGCTCGTTACGTATGCACAAGGCATCTTTAATCCTACACTCAAATTCCCTTGCAATGAAGGCTAACAAACCATTTACATAAGAACATAAGAAATAGGAGCAGGAGTAGGCCATCTAGTCCTTCGAGCCTGCCCCGCCATTCAATAAGATCATGGCTGATCTGTCGCTGCTCAGTTCCACTTTCCCGCCCTCTCCCCATAACCCTTAATCCCCTCTCTTATCAAAAACCCATCAACCCGCGTCTTAAAAATATTTAGCGAGGCAGCCTCCACCACTTCAACGGGCAGAGAATTCCAGAGATTCACCACCCTTTGAGTGAAGAAGTTCCTCCTCAACTCCGTTCTAAACCGCCCCCCCTTTTATCTTGAGGCTGTGCCCTCTAGTCCTACTGTCTTTTTTGAGCGGGAAGAGTCTCTCCACCTCTATCCTATCCATCCCATTCATCATCTTATACGTCTCAATGAGATCTCCCCTCATTCTTCTAAACTCTAACGAGTACAAGCCCAGTTTATTCAGCCTCTCCTCATAGCTCAACCCCCTCAACTCCGGTATCAGCCTAGTAAACCTCCTCTGCACTCCCTCCAAGGCCAAAATATCTTTGCGCAGGTGCGGCACCCAAAACTGCACACAGTACTCCAGCTGCGGCCTCACCAATGCCCTATACAGCTGCAGCAAGACCTCCCTACTTTTATATTCAATCCCCCTCGCTATGAAGGCCAGCATCCCATTCGCCTTCCTGACCACCTGCTGCACCTGCAAGCTGGGTTTTTGCGACTCATGCACAAGGACCCCGAGGTCCCTCTGCACCGTCGCCTGCTGCAGTTTTTCGCCCCGTAAGTAATAGTCCTTCCTACCATTCTTCCTACCAAAGTGGGCCACCTCACACTTGCCAACATTAAATTCCATTTGCCATTTCCTGGCCCATTCGCCCAGCCTATCTAGATCCTTCTGCAGACTCTCCACACCCTCCGCACAATTTGCCGTTCCCCCAATCTTGGTGTCATCAGCAAATTTCGACACCCTACACTCGGTTCCCTCCTCCAGATCATCTATATAAATGGTGAATAGCTGAGGCCCCAGCACCGACCCCTGGGGCACTCCACTCGTCACCATCCGCCAATCCGAATAGCACCCGTTGACCCCCACTCTCTGCCTCCTATTTGACAACCAATCCGCTATCCACGCTAACACCCTACCCCCAACTCCATGTCCCTCGACCTTCTGCAATAACCTCTTGTGAGGTACTTTGTCAAATGCCTTCTGAAAATCTAGAAGGACCTCTATCCACCTTTTTTGTTTGCTTGTTGCACCTGCATACTAACTTTTAGCGGTTCATTAAAAAACACCAAAGTTCTTCTGGATATCAATACTTTCCAACCTCTCAACATTTACGAAATGTTCTACCATATTTTTCTGTAAAAGTGGATTAAGTTCACACTTACTCACATTAAATTCCATCTGTTCACTAACTTAGCCTGCCCAAGTCCCCTTGCATCTTTTCTCACAACAGTTTCCCACCTAGTTTTGTATCATTAGCAAATGCGAAAAGATTGTATTTGGTTCCCACATTCAAATCATTTATATAGATTAGGAATAGCAGGAGCCCAAGCACTGATTCTTGCAGTACTTCACCAGTCACAGTTGCCAACCTGAGAATGACCCGTTGATTCCTACTTTCTAATTTCTGTCTGTTAACTAATTCTTAATCCTTACCAGTATATTATCCCCAATCCTATGTTCTCATTTTGTTCACTAATCACCTGTGTGGGATCTCATCAAAAGCCTTCTGAAAGCCCAAATATACTATATCCATTGGTTCTCCTTTATCTATGCTACATGTAACATTACCAAAAAAAAAACTCCAACAGGGTTGTCAAACAGGATTTTCCTTTCACAGAATCATTCTGACTTGCCCAATCGTATCATTATTTTCTAAGCATTCAGTTATCACATCCTTTATAATAGTTTCTACCAATGGTGGCACGGTGGCATAGTGGTTAGCATTGCAGCCTCACAGCATCAGGGACCCAGGTTCAATTCTGGCCTTAGGCGACTAACTGTGTGGAGTTTGCAAGTTCTCCATGTGTCTGCGTGGGTTTCCTCCAGGTGGTCTGATTTCCTCCTACACTCTAAAAGATTAGGTTGGTTAGTCATGCTAAATTGCCCTTTAGAATCCAAAGATGTGTAGATTAGTGGGGTGTTTTATATATTTTATGTATATTATATATATATATATAAGATTACTGGGATAAGACCTGGGCACAATACTCCGTTGGAGAGTCAGTGCAGACTCAATGGGCCAAATGTCCTCCTTCTGAATTGCTGGAATTCTATGATTTTCCCCATAACTGATGTCAAACTAACAAGTAGTTCTGCGCCTTCCCCCTCTCTCTTCTTATATAGTGGAGTTAAATTTGTTGCCTTGCAGTCAGCAGAAACCCTTCCAGAAACTACAGAATCTTGAAAGATAACTAACATTACCTCAATGGCTACCTCTTCTAACACTCTGGGATGTAGCTCTTCTGATAAAAAAGATTTATCAACCTTCAATTTTGTTTTGAGTATTAGCACATTATTCTTAACAACATGCCCCTTTTTGGTTCCAGGACACAATACAGCATTATAAAATAATAGAATTCACAATCTTTCTGACATGCTTATTTATTTGTAAGTTAAAATCTTCTATTAATACTATTCTGCCATCATTCTATATTTTTTAATTCCTACATTTATACAATCTATCATTTTACAGTTACTGAGGGACCATACTTAACTTCCTCCTCTTTCTTTTTCCTTCTACTCTCTTCTGTTTTCCTACCTCTTAACATTCTCTCTCCCAGTTTCTTTATTTTTTTCTCTCTTATTTCCCTCCCTCCTTCACATCTCTTTTCCCCCTGCTTTGGTTTATGGTGTGCATCTCTAATTTTTTTAAGCTTGCTAACCTTCTGAAAGCCTGTGCTCCATAGCTTTCTTTGTTCTAGATGTCTGAAAAAGGTCCATCACTGAACATGAAGGTCCGCTCGTAGTGTTATTCCGCACAAAAGGAGAAAAATGAGCAAATGAGGCTTTATTGTTTGGCAGTAACTGATGCATCTGAATTCCAACCTAAAGAATGAAAAGGAAAAAAAGCTAGATTCCATTTAAATACGTCTCCAAATCACTAAAATAGTTTCACATTGTAGTCACTTATTAAAGTTTTAATTGTACACGATATATCTTTCAAAATATAAATGTACTACACAATTTACTTTAATATTGCAATTTGGTAATACAGAGGTGCCATACCATAAGGTGCAGTATCATCAAATTAGGAAACAAACTATGAATAAATTAAAACAATTATTAAGCAAGGATACCCAAATGATTTGTCTTGCTGAACTAACCAGCAGCAGGGGTCGGGGAGGTTTGCGAGGCATATTTAAATATAATATATAACAATGAAATTAAAGTGCTTAGAAGATGAGCCTTTCAATTATTAGAAGTGATACAAAATATCTTCAACATGAATTAAAATATTATGTTTCCTCACTTGCTAAAAAAAAGTCCTATAATTTATATTCAGCCATTTTGTATACAGTCCGTCACTAGTTTTCTTTCTAAGTTCAGAGAATTAATGTTTAACTATCTTGTGTATTGCTAATCACCTTTAATTGTTTTGTAATTGCTGCTACTTGCTACATCTGATTAAACTGAAGATAGTAAGTTTTTATTCAGGCCAATTAGAAAAATATTCAGTAGCAAAAACAAAGTTCTCCTGGTGTAAAAACCTTCAATCTGAAGCTGCTCATTAGAATATACATTCTTTCACTAAGAAGTGCTGCTTCTAAATTAGCTGGAAATATTGTTCTATTGATGCCCATGTAAATTTCAAGCTCCCTGGAAAAAGAATCTTACTGTAATGTTAAGATATAATGCTCGATTGTTATTCTTCCTGCTCAAACCTGCACTCCACTTTTGTATCCTAGGTCAACATAACTAAAATGCACCTGTACAATTTCACAGTATTACTCACAAACTCAAGATCACTTCTAAACTTGCTCTCAAATTTCTATTCCTTCTTTTTGCCCTTGCTTTATCCAAGGTTCAGACTATCATCTCACTCTTTCCCAAGATTTAGCTTAGTGCTCAGAGAGCTTACTGTCATCAATAAAGCAGCAGACCTAAAACTACCATATTCAAAAAGACAAGAACAGTTACATGAAAAGCACAAGTAGAAATAAGAAATAAGTTAAAGGCATTTGAAAACTGGATAGTTTGGCTCATGGACAGCAGATGAATTGTGGGACATGGCCAGATTTTCATTTAGTGCATTTTCAGCAAAAAGAACTTGAATATGAATGGCGCTAAATTTAAACAAGCATTAAAACATTCATTATACATAGAATATGACACATATAGAATACTGCACCTATTCCTGACAGTCAGTGCAACATATCATTCTGGAAGCAATAGTATTGCTATGGCATAAAAACAGAAAACGTTGAAAAAAACTCAGCAGGTCAGGTAAAATCTGTGGGTTAACATTTTTAGTCCAAAAGGTCCTCTTTGGAACTTCAGCACTTTTTGGTTTTATTTCAGGGTTCGAGTATCAGAAGTCCTTTTCTTTTACTATTATGGTGCTACCGAATAGTCTAGCAGATAATTAGCTTGAATTAGGGATACAATTTATCAAATAATAGGTGCAACCCGTTGATTCAACAAGCTCAAGATCCCCATTTTAGCACAATAAACTCTGGAATATGAATTATTAATAAATACCAGAAGGGTTACTAGTCACACAAGTTTAAAACAGGCTGAAAAACAATGGCCTTCTTCTAAGAGCCTTCACAGATACCAAGGCCAAAAAGTCTGACAAAGCGCATAAATCAGACATCTGTAACTGGAAAATGTGAGTGACCCACAAATACAGAAACAAGCTATGCTATAAGGTTTTTGTGCTGATTGGGTATTATAATGAAGCAAGTGTAAGGCGACTGTGATTGGTTTATGCTAATTTCTTGTAATCCATTTTGAAAACTTTAATTGACTTTGTGTCTTGGAATATACCATTCTGGCTAGCTACAGAGATGTGAACTGTAGCTTTCCAGCGTCCTTGCTGTAGCTTGTATTAAAACACCTGTTTAAGAAAACTCTGATACTTGTCTGGTTACTTGAAGGGTAGAACTTGTGATCAATTAAAAGGATGACATCAAAGCCCACAACAGATACCATAATTCCAGAGATGCAGACTTTTATAATTGATCAAATGGAGCAGAGAAAAAACAGAAGTACTATGAATGGCAAATACTCAATTTTAGAGTCATAACCAAATATGATGTGTAATCCTACCAATAAAGAAAATCTTTCATCAAAAATATCAAGACGTACTGTCTCTTAGATGGACCTCTGTATTAATCGATTTGAATACTTAGAACATGCTTAAATAAAATCGACCAGGTCAATTTCTTGCACTGCATCTGCTTATCATTGTTCCAAACAGCAACTTAAATCTAATTTGATTTCTTCCTTTCCATCTATCCCCTCCTCCCACCCTCAAAGTGCTTTCAGGATGTTCAGCAGAGCCTGTCAGAAATATTGGAGAGCAATCAGACCATAGCCCAAGCTCAGTCTGAAAACCAAGCAATTACACTGGTTACTTGAAGGGTAGAACTTGTGATCAATTAAAAGGATGGCAGTACCTGAGGACATCACATCCACTGGACTATGTGAAGATGCTCTGCATATGAATATTAAAAACAAATTAAACATTAATGGACCATGTATTTGGCTGTTCATGATAGACTATGTCTTATGCTGGTGCAAGGAGGTTGTAATTTGTGAGATAAGTACAAAGCCACTGAGAATTTATCAATACATTTGTGAAATGTAATCAAAGATAGTGAAGTTTTTGAATCGTTCCTTGCAACACCTTGTTTTACCCACTGCTGGTAGATGAAGAAATTTCCCTCCTATATAAATAAATCTGAACATAAATCTGTTGTAGTTAAATAATTGAGCACTTAAATATGACTTAACATAAAATCAGAATCACAGAATGATAGCATAGTAAGAGATAATTCAAGCCCATTGTGCCAGCCCCAGCTCTTTGGTAGAACTATCTGATTTTCCCACTTCTCTATCCTTTTCCTGTAGTTTGGCATTTTATCCTTGAAGTATAATTTCCTTTTTGAAAGTTATGGTTGAACCTGTTTCCATGCTTGCAGGGAGTGCACTCCAAATCATAACTCGTTATGTAAATAAAAAAATTCATGTTGCCTCCGTTTCCCTTGCCAATCACCTTTAGTCAGTATCCTCTGGCTAGCAATCCTTCTGCCAGTAAGCATAAGCATAAATTATAGAAATCTCAGCTGTGTGACCATAATACTGATCTTTTAACACGGTCTCTGGGAATCTGGTACCTGACTCCCAAATCGTATGCAGCTAAATCAACTTTTCACAATCCAGCACACGCATAGACTCAGGTAACGAATATAAAACAGTTAAGGTTTTGATTTTATAGTACTGATGTTTAATTGTGGAGTCCAATTTGAATTAAAAAAATTAAACTCACCCCTCTCATATCGGTCACGTTCAGTTTCATCATATGGAACATGTGCAGTACCTCTCTGCCAATTACTTTTGCACTGCCTGTTGCATGGTCCAATGTTACACTTCTGCACAATTCAAATTTGGGGCAGTTGTTAGAATTAAAAATTCAAAGCAAGCAGTACCAGGACATGTTTATTGGCTTATGAAAAACGTTTATACCAATGTTATTAAAACAAATGAAAATCAACTTTAAAATCCATTCCCTCAGATCTCTATGCTTAATATAACATAATGAACCAAGAATGTAATTAATAAGACTGTGAATTGTTTTATTTTGGGAATTTTTTGAAATAGTTGAAAGCCATTGATTTTCACAATGATTTAGGTCTAATCACAAAAATGATTGTGTATTTTTGATCACTATGAAAAGCAAATTCAAAATAAATTCCCTCAGGAGATTTTCAAAACTTGCTTTAAAAAGATAATTAAGTGAAAATGTTGACTGCTGTAAGCAGGAGTCTTTTCACCTTATTTTCATAACTTTCTTTGCATTCGTCGCTAGCGAGGCCAGCATTTATTACTCTTGAGAATGTAAAGTTGAGTCGCCTCCATGAACCACTGCAGTCCATGTGCTGTTAGGAAGCAAGTTCCAGGGTTTTGACCCAGCAATAGTGAAGGAAAGGCGATATATTTCCAAGTCAGGATGGCATGTGACTTGAAGAGGAACTTGCAGGTGGTGATGATCCTATACATCTTCTGCCCTTGTCCTTCTAGCTGGCAGAGATCGCAGATTTGGAAGGAGCTACCACAGAAGCATTGGTGAGTTGCTATTGTGCATCTTGCAGATAGTACACATTTGAAAGTTGTCGGAGCTGCACTCACTGAGTTAAGTGGAGAGTGTTCCATTACACTCCTGATTTTAAAAAAATCATTCATGGGATGTGGGTGTTGTTGGCTAGATCAGCATTTATTGCCCATTCCTAATTGCCCTTGAGAAAGTAGTAGCGAGCTGCCTTCTTGAACTGCTGCAGTCAATGTGGTGTAGGTACACTCACAGTGCTGTTGAGGTGGGGGTTCCAGGATTTTGAGCCAATGACAGTGAAAGAAAGGTGATATATTTCCAAGTCAGAATGGTGAGTGGCTTGGAGGGGAACTTTCAGGTGGTGGGGTTCCCATATGTCTGCTTCCCTTGTCCTTCTAAATGGTAGTCGTCATAGGTTTGGAAGGTACTGTCTAAGGTGCCTGAGTCCCTACAATGCGTGTTGCAGCTGGTACACACCGCTGCCACTATGCATCATGGATGGGTGCCAATCAAGCAGACTGCTTTGTTTTGGATGATGTCAAGCTTGAGTGTTGCTACAGCTGCACTTATTCAGACGAGTAGATAGTATTCCATCACACTTTTGACTTGAGCCTTGTAGATGGTAGACAGGCTTTGCGGGTGGTCAGAGATGAGTTATTTTCTGCAGAATTCATACCTTCTGACCTGCTCTTGTAGCTACTGTATGTATATTGTTACAGCATGATGTACTTTAATCTGTTAGTTTTTCACTGCTACAAAGCAAAGTTGAATAATTTGATGCATCTGATTGCAACATAATAAGTACATAAGAACTAGGAGCAGGAGCAGGCCATCTGGCTGATCTTTTTGTGGATTGCTCCTGTTATTCCTACCAAAATGGATGACCTCACATTTACCAACATTGTACTCCATCTGCCAGACCCTTGCCCACTCACTTAGATTATCTATATCTCTTTGCAGACTTTCAGCGACCTCTGCACACTTTGCTCTTCCACCAATCTCAGTGTCAGCTGCAAATTTTGACACACTACACATGGCTCCCAACTCCAAATTATCTATGTAAATCGTAAACAATTGCGGTCCCACTCTTCACCCCCACTCTTTGCTTTCTGTTAACCAATCCTCTATCCATGCTAATACATTACCCACATCTTTACCTTATGTAGCAGTCTTTGCTGCAGCACCTTGTCAAATGCCTTCAAATAAGCTATAATTTGCATATGAAAATAAACAAAGAGAGGTGCATTTTGGCTTGAGCAGACACTTGTCACTCTATAATTGAATGTGGCATACAGAAGTCACAAGAATAGCACAACATGGCAGAGATTGGGCTCCATGATACTCTGATGTTGCAATGGGAGTCTTGGTGTAGGAGGAGGAGAGATGTTATTAACACACAGGGAGCCAGGAGGGCCTCCAGACAAACATTATAAAGGCAGTGGGCCCAGATAGCCTTGATGGTCAATGCTGGGAGTCTAACCGTGAGGACCTAAATGAAGTGTACAACTTCAGTAACCTTGAATGAGGGGGTCAAGTGAATGCAAGTGCAAATGCCATATCCCATCAACTGCACTGCACTACCTCACACCACATTACTCATCTACCAACAAACTTAAGCAATCATGATTTAGCTCGGTAACTTTGTCTCACCCTCAAACACAGCATTTTCTAAAAACCTCACAACCACATCTCACATCTCTTATTAAGCTGATCTTTCTCATCACCCTATCTATAACTGCAACACTATATTCTGCCCCATCCTTTCCTTCTCTCCTACTACACTATGAACGGTATGCTTTGTCTCTATAGTGCACAAGAAACAGCTTTTCACTGCATCCCAATACATGTGACAATAAAAAAATCAGAACAAAGCAGTTGGCACATACTGCCAGCTATTCAACCATGACAGCCATATCATCCAAACACATGACCCCACATTCACTGACACACTTTCTGCTCTCTTAGCATAGCACCCTACAGTACAGGCTGCCGCTCATTGGGTCTGCACTGATTCTCCGAAAGCGCATCCCATTCAGGCTCTTTTTCCAGAATCCCAGGTGTTTATACCCTAAACTATACATCCTGGGATTCTAAGGGGCTATACAGCTTGGTTAACCAATCTACTTTGCACATCTTTGGACTATGGGAGGAAACTGGAGCACCAGGACAAAACCCAGGCAGGCATGGGGGGAACATGCAAACTCCACACAGTCAGCCAAGGCTGGAAATGAATATGGGTCCCTGGTGCTGTGAGACAGCAGCACTAACCACTGTGCCACCATGCCTCTCTTGCAAGACAGTGTGGTGTATAACTGGAGCTAACAATACCAAACTGCTGAGAAACAGGCAGGACTATACTTCCTTATTCCCTTTGAGGATCTCACACCTGGAGTACTCTGTCCTGTTTGGTTTCCTTACTTTAGGAAGGATACAATTGTATTGTATCAGTTCAGAGAATGTTCATTCAGCTGATTCCCGGAAAGAAAGGGTTATCTTATGAGGAAAGGTTGAGAAGGTTGGGCCTGTGCCATTTGGAGCTTAGGAGAATGCAATGTGATTTTATTTAAACATACGTATTCTTTATACTCCCAGGGTTGTATACCACTGTCTGGCCATTTCTGGTTGGTTGGACAAAACACATCAAGTGATGGTGATGGTGTTTCAGACACAATCGTATCACTGAATCGTACCTTACACGCAATGTAAGGCTGCTGCTGGACAAGTCTGTGGGACAGCTCTCCCAATTTTGACACAAGTTCCCAGATGTTACTAAGGAGGACTTTGTGGGGTTGATAGGGTTGGGTGTGCTGTTTTTGTTTCTGGTGACTAGGTTGATGCCAGGAGGTCTGTCCAATTTTCTTCTTCTTTGGCTTTGCATGGGATTGATACAACTGAGTTACTTGTGAGAGCATTTAAGAGCGAACACATTGCTGAGAGTCTCGAATTCTGAAGTCATATGTAGGCCAGACCAGGGAAGGTCAGCAGATGGATACTAGTGGACCAGGTAGGTTTCGACAACAACCACGGGTTCATAGTTACGGTTGGCAAGGCTGCTCTTTATTTCCAGAATGTTTGTTAATTGATTTGAAATGGTGTTCTCAGAGCATCAGCCTGGGCCTTTGGATTACTAGTCCAGTGACATTAACAATATACCACTACCGTCCTATTTGAAAAACAGAGTTCCGAACTTCTAACACTTCCTCTTCAATACAAAAATGGTCCTGAACTTAAATCTTGAAAGGACTGGCGCTAACTGTAGGATATGTCCCCTAACCCAAGACTCCCCAATCTGTTGTAAGAATTTATCTCTAAATATGCCATCAGTTCCTTGTAATATCTTGAAAGTACTGACCCTCATCTTCTACAATCTAGGGAACATAATCCTAGTCTGTGCAATCTTGCCACATAATTTAATTCTTCATATCATTCTAGTAATCTATGCTGCACTTCCTCCAAGGCCAATACTTTCTCTCAAAGATGTGTTTCCAGAACTGAACAAATTGTACTCTACGCATGATCTACCAGGGCTTTGCACAGATGTAGCTTCCAGCTCCTTACATTCTTGCTCTTTAGATACAGAAAAAACAGCATTCCATTAAGTCTTCTTGATTATTTTCTGCATCGACACTCAAAATATATAAAGCAATAGCAGCTGAATTGACGTAAGAAAATATCAGTTCACTCATCACGTTGTTACAGAATAGGATGCCTTGATATGATTCAAAAATAGATCTAAACTTCTGGAAAAATACAGCAAGATATCATGATTTTTTGAAATTGAATTAACCCTCAAATCAGTAGGACAGCTAAATGGCAGACTCAAGTGACACTGTGTTCTCGACTATAGAATTTTCAGAGGTTTTAAGTTCCCCATACATCATAAAAATACATCAGGGGAATTTACATATTTATCATCCACCACTTGGTTCTCTATGCCACATAAACCATTTTTAAGATGGTCTTTGGGGAACTTTGTAGGAGCTGCTCTGATTCACCTTTCTTGATTTACTGACATTTTCTGGGGCAGTAATTCATCTTCTAATCACTATATCCTTCAGGCAACACAATGTGATGGAATTCCTTCTGCGTTGTAGGGATTCTATATGGAATTGCAGGTCTTAAAAAAGTACCATTAAGCTACTTTTATTTAAATATTCTCAAATTGTAATCATGGAACAGTTTGCAGCCAAGGGCTACATTGATTTGAACTCTTTCTACAAAAAAATCTCTCAAATATATACTTTTTAAATCTAAAATTTCAACCTACTGCAAACTGTGTCCATAATTATACAGCGCATTTTGATTTGAACAAGAGTCAGTCAGAATCAGAGGGGTACTAATGATTAGCTGAACAAAATGATAGGATATGCTGCTGATCCTCGTTCAATTTAGTTGTGGTGACAGTAGAAATAATTATTCTAATGACTGGCAGGTTTAATAGCAAAAAGAAAAATTCAATACTCATTTAGCTTTATAGTTTACATTAAATTCAATCTTCAAGTAAGCTGCTAGACCAACTTGGAATTAAAAGTAGTTTATCTGTGAATTTATGATGCCTGACGAACCAGAATCACAAAATGGAGATAGTTTTAGAAATGACCATATGCAATTTGCCATACCTGGTAACATTGTCACAAATTCCATGCCCACCAAACTTAACCGGTTCTGTAGGTGCACCAGCTTTTCTTATCATTACTTTCAAAGTTAGACGCTTCCCTTTCATTCCAGACATTTCTAATCGTCGCTGGATCTCCTCTGCAAGGTTGAGAAGAAACACTTCGGCCTCTTTAGTCTGAAAGAGGGAAAAGCGACAAGAATATTACCATTCGGAGCTTTAGTACACAAGAATTACTTGCACACCACAAGCAGAAACAAAATTTACAACATATACTCACTTGTTCACAGCTTCCAGCCTCTAACTTGTCAAAAAATGTTTAAAAATATTGACTATCATTGCAGAGTGTTTTATATTTATATAAACATTTGTTTAAAGCTGCAAACATATGTAAAAACTGAATGACACGCCCACTGTACATCATTATGACGCATGGCTTCAAAATGTAATCTGATGTACCTGGAGAACAACAATCCACAGAATTACAACATTAAACATATTTTACATTTTCTGTTTTATATAGGGGTTTCCCCTTTCCATTTTTTAGCCTTCCTGTTATGTTGAAATTCATTTCTTTCATTAATGTCTCCAACTGGCTATAAGTTTTCAAGCATCATTGGAGAGAGAAGTCAAAATAACTTTTCAGGTCAGTGATCTGAAACTTTAACCCAATTTTTAAAAAATTATTCATTTACGGAATCTGGGCTTTAATGCTAAAGCCAGCATTATCGCAGATCCATAATTGCCCTCAAAAAAGTGTTGGTGAGCTGCCTTTTAGAATGACCGCAGTACATGTAATGTTGACACACCAACATTGCTGTTCCAAAGGAAGGACCAGGATTTTGACCAAATGATGATGAAGGAACACTGATATTTTTCCAAATCAGAATTGAGAGATACGGAAGGGTGTAATGTCCTAATTATATTAGGGACATAGATTCAAATTAACAATAATGGATTTTATTAAGGAGATATACACTGTACAGAGTACAAACTAAAACTAAAATCAGGAGTCTCCGAAATACTCCAATGACATCACCATCAAATCATGTGACCTGTTCATGCAATCATACAACTACTTAAATATACAACGTTCCTTCCCCTTCACTCTTGTGATCATGACAACAAATTACAACGATGTTATACATAAGATCAATAATAAGCTAGATACAGTACCATAAGCCATTAATCATTACACAGTCAATAAGAAAGTCGATCAGAAGGACATTTATTGCTCTTTGGTTATATGCAACATTCTAGAATTTGGCTGTCCTTGACCTTAGAACTATAATTTATAACTTTAATGACAATTCGTCTCTTGGAACTAATTCTACATCATTCTCACATGGTACAGTAGCATAGATACAATCATTAGGCAATGGAGATTCAATTAGATCTTCCGTAGTTTCACAACACTAGGGAGTAAAGAAGTTGGAATTTCTGGAGATGATTCTGAAAAATCATCTCAAGATGTCAAAAATTAGTCAGCATGGTGTCACCAAAATAGTTCATCTTTGGTTTGAACTGTGTAAGAAATTGGACCTGGATTTGCTAAAACTATGCTGACACCCATTTCTCACTCGTGGCATAATTACATGATAATACTCAATCTTCTTGCTGAATGAGTGTGGTTTTGCCCTCAGCTCTGGTCTAGCACCGTGAGATCATTGATGATGCTGTACTATCTCTGAAGTTTCTGGAGGTAATAACCAATCAAACATAGTTTTTAACTTTCTCCTTAAGAGTAGTAATGCAGGTGAACTTTGGGTAGTCATATGAGCAGTGTTTCTATAAGATGTCAAAAAGCTATTCACATGACATGATAATGAAACTTGCCCATTTGAAGCATTTAAAGAATGTTTCATGGATTGTACAAATCTTTCAGCTGATCCATTAGTTGACAGATGATAAAGTGCAGATTTTATATGCCCTTTATCGTGAAGTAAATTGTGAACCATTACTGCTACTGATCTGTTCCGGTTTATTAAATCTTGCAAAAATTCTGACAAACTTTTCAATGATTTGTTCAGTTGTAGTCAATCTCATGGTGTAAACCTCTGGCCACTTTGAGTGTGCATCAATTATAATGAAGAACATAGAACCCTCAAATGGACCAGCAAAATATACATGTAATTGTTGCCATGGCATTTTATGCCACTCCCAAGGGTGTAAAGAACACAACGGTGGAGTATTTCTTATTCGTGCACAGGATTGACAGTGTCCTACATTTCTTCAATCTGAGCATCCAGATTCATGTACCAAAAATAACTACATGCTAATTCCTTCATCCGGACAATACCAGTATGTCCATCATGTAGTTGCTCAAGAACTCTTCCATGCAGACAAGGAGGAATGATCACTCAGATTCCCCACAAAAGACACCCACCTTGGATGGTCAACTCAAGTTTTCTTGACACATGTGGTTTCAAAACAAGATGTGCTCCAGCTATTGTTTCTTTCAATACCATTCCATCACCCTCCCCATCATGGGATCATTTCTGGTATGTCTCTGAACTTGAGAAGCTGTCACAGGCAAATGATCTACTAGTGAAAAATAAAGAATATCAGCAAAACTAGTTGGTGGCATCCGCTCAATAGGTAAAGGTAGCATGATGCTAGCATGGCACTCTGATCAACGATGCTTTCTATCGTAAGAGTGCGTAGATATGATCGGTAACCATCTCTGCAAATGAGTAGCAGGTAATGATGATAGGCTTTTATGTGGCCCAAAACTAGTAAAGGGTCGATATTCAGTCAATAATGAAATAACAACCATATAAATAATGCTGAAACTTCTGTACACCAAAAATTATACTCAATTCTTCTTCTAGCTGAGCAAAGCTAGATTCAGCACTAGTCAGAGTACGTAAAGCAAAAGCTATTGGCCATTCTTCTCCCGAAGGCATAATATGTGAAATTACTCCATAAGGTAAAGTGTTGCAAACAAGCGGTCACGGCAACTTTGGATTGAAATGAACCAATGCATCAGACTTCTGCAAAGCATCTTTGACATCCTTGTATGCCTCCTCACATTGTTGTCCAGTCCCATGACTGTTTCACACATTGTAAATAACACAGCCAAGTTAGGAATAAATTTGCTATAATTTACTAGTCCTAGAAATGACCTTAATTGCATATGTTCGTTGGACATGGTGCTTCTAAAATAGCATCCAGTTTCTTGGGTGCTTTATGTAGGGCTTTACTAACAATAACGTGATGCTGGGCGGAGATCTGTAAAAAGTCACACTTTTCTTCCTTGATATACAGCCCATGTGCTTGAAGACATTCCAATGTTGCTTCTAAACTATTCAATTGCTCTTGCTCACTGGACGCTGTAATTAGAATATCATCCTGGTAACATTGTACACCAGAGAGACCACTTAAAATCTGACCCATTGATCTTCGGAATACAGCTGGTGTGAATGTTATTTCAACAGGCAATCGTTTACACCAAAAAAGATTTTCATGAATAATGATGATAAGTAATGGTTGAAATTCAGTTGCTACAGTCATCTGCAAATAACTTTATCTTCTCCAACCCTGATCTCCCAAACAGAGCTGGAAAATTTGCATGGACCACATGGAGAGGCAGCTACACTGTTTGCTCACTCAACTCTACGTTGACAATGATGTAACCTTTTAATGGCACAATCTGTTCTGTGTATACCCTTAAAATTACATCAGCTGGTTTAAAAGGAAGATGCTTAAGCTTTTGTTATGTAGTTTCAGGGATTAAAGATGCAGCAGCACCAGTGTCAAGCTCCATCCTAATAGGTTGTCACCTTAACTTCAGAATCACCCAGGACCAATGTGATTCACTCTGTATGGATAAGACGTTCAGTTGCATCTCTTCTTCATATTTCTGGAATTTCTTTTTACTGTCGTAATTCTTCTCTCTCCACAACAGATGATTGTACCATTTTAATCTCTTTTTGGCAGCTTTTTTTGATGCTCCTGCAGTCTTCACTGATGTACTGTTTCCTCCTTTTGTCCTCTTATCATTCCACACATCCATCTCAGCATTCACATCTCATTATTTGATTTGGTTTATTATTGTCACATGTATTACATGAAAAGTATTGTTTTTCGAGTGCTGTACATACCATTCATAGAGAAGGAAATGAGAGTGCAGAATGTAGTGTTACAGTCATAGCTAGGGTAGAGCGAAAGATCAACTTAATGTGAGGTAGGTCTATTCAAAAGTTTGACGGCAGCAGGGAAGGAGCTGTTCTCGAGTCTCAAAAAAGATCTGAGACTTCACCTCAAATTTTTGCACTTTTTCCCAACGGAAGAAGGTGGAAGAGAGAATGTCCAGTGTGTGTGGGCTCCTTAATTATGCTGGTTGCTTTGCTGAGGCAGCAGAAAGTGTAGACAGAGTCAATGGATGGGAGGCTGGTTTGCATGATGGATTGCGTTACATTTACAGCCTTTTTAGTATCCATCTCATGAATGAATAGCATAAATTGCTACAGTAACATAGGACGTAATTGAGAAGCAACCTTTGGAAAAGATTAGCAGCTAACCATCGGAATTATGCCATAAATCCAAGACTTATCATCGAACTATCCCATGGGATATCCTCTAATACAATTTAATTATTGCGAAAAGCTACAGTATTAAGATCTCGTGAGCTTCTGATTTCAGTTATGTCATGGCACAAACACAGCAGGTACAGACCATATGTTTCCTATTGGAAAAGAAAATGGGAAATTCTCAAAAGTACCAGTGTCGTTATGCTAACAGAAAGAAAAAAAATTGTTTGAATAGATTATAGTTTCTCATTTCAGCTGCTAACTATCACACTATGGCCTATTTTTGTTTAGTTTAGGCTGTGCAATTTTGAAACCAGATTATTTACAAATCACTTAATTGGATTGAAACCAAAGGCTGATGTACAAAAAATACAATACTATTCACACAATTACCTGATTGTGACTAACATTATCAATACCGTACCTGACTAAATCGGATACCATAATTGATTTCCGCAGATACAGATTTCCGTTCCTTCTCTGTTCGGACTGGTCTATCGTCTAGACCACGACAGAATCGGTAAAGCATTTGGCCTGTCTTGGGCCCAAATTCTTTCTGAAGAGTTGGCATCAAAATTTGCTGAAGTTCTCCACAAGTTTTAACACCAATGGATGCCATTTTATATTCTAATGTTCGTCCAACTCCTATATACAAGACAATCAACAATATAAATAAAACGTGAATAGGGAAAGTGAACTGATAATGATGAGAATTGTGTTTAATATCATATTGCAGAACTTGCCAGATATTTTGCTCTTTCTTCCAACAAAGAAATAATTTATGGTCCATGCTAGATTGATTTTTCTTAAAACGTCACCTCATCATTTTTTGCCAAAAATGTACATGATCATATTCAATTCTTAATATACAAATTGGTCAGAAATAAAAACAGCCGCAGACTAAATTTAATAAATTAAATAGCATTACATGAAACAATCCAAAAAAGATATTCATAAATGTGTAAAGATGCATCCAAGTTAAGAATTTTCCATCTAGCGTAAAAGATCTGTGCACCTTATAATGCAGCCTCAGAGGTGATTACACATTCTATTGTCACTTAGAACAGAGTATAAGGCATAGCGCTAGAATTTATAACTTAAGGAATATCCCATATTTTATGTCAAATTTCTCAGTATGGGTCAAATGCCACCCTGTAAAAACTGTTGACCATTTGACTAATACTTGATATATTGACGACTGTAAAATTGAATTGTTTAAAAGTCCAATAATTCCATTTTAAATAAGCAGCATATAACATTCTGGTCTGAATTTGATTAAGTTTTAATCATTCCTCACTACAGTTTGAACTTTTTCAAGACATTTTTAACTTAACTCTAAGGGGTCATAATTAATTGAATGCATAATATTCTTCAACTTCGCCACAACTTGATTCTTGGTGTTTAGATTTTTAATCTGGACAGTTTAACATGTACCTCTGATTCAAGTAATCGACTGGCTATAGGTGCAAAATACGGTTTTCCCCTTGTACCTTGCATCTTTTTGTCCTTACCAGTTGGAAATGGTTTTCTGCCAAGAAACCCAGGACACGCAAACAAAAATTATGGTAGGATTCTGCTGTTTTTTGAAACATATGTCACCCCTGACCAAGGCATGAATTACAATGCTAGTGGTTACCTTATTGTTTATATCCTGTCTTGTTAAATCTTAACAAAACAAACTAGAACAAGGCTCAAAGAACAGCTTGGCCCCAAATTTGGGCTACTCTTATGGTAAATTGCTCCACTTTACCCTCACTAACTGAAGACATTAATTTAATCCTGGACCAACTGAAATTACACGTACCGGCATTAAATAAAGAAGTTGCAAACCTAAGTGGGCCTGTGGTCTTTGTAATTGAGCCTGTGCTCCAGCTGCTCAAGATGGCATCCCAACAGTTGTTTAGGAGTATCCGATGCAATACTGTCACGTAATACCTGTCATGTGTGTTAATTTGAATACATGGACAGGTGGATTCAACCCAGGCACCAGGAATATTTCCAGTCTCATGTAGCGGATAAGTTATGATTGGATGACAAGGAAAAAGCTAAAGCTCCATCTTAAAACTTGAGAGCACTTTAAGAAAGGAATGAGAGCACCTGGTATGACTGTATGCGAGCAAACTTACAAGAATATGTCTGTTATAATTACAACAAAAAGTGATGAGAAATTCATCCACAATATTAATCATCTAAAGCTTGTAGTCCAGATGACATCCCAAACCATGAACTTACAACTGCAGCAAGTGAGTTTGCACCAATGTTACAATATATCTTTTAACAGTCCATAAAAACAGAAGATCTGCCTATTGACTGGCTACAAGTTAACATATATCCAATTTATAAGAACCCAATCTATTGATCCAGCAAATTACGGACTTATTTAACTTAATAATATTTGCTGTAAATTATTAAAACACATGTTTTAGTAATTTACTAAAACGAATGAGATATCTTGAAGGACAGAATGTCCTTATCTTTTATAAAGCTAGATCAACAAAATCACAACTCATCCATACCATCCTCAAACTTGACCGTAGTATCACCACACTTGTAGATGTTTTTGATTTCTCGAAGGTTGTTGACAATGTACCACACACAAAGCTACTACACAAACTAGGTCATTATGAAGTCCGAGAAAATACAAGCAATAGGTAAGAACGTTTACTGCCATATAGTAACAAAGAGTAGAGCAAATGGAGAAGGTTCAAACTAGAGACCAATCTTAAGCAACATGCCCCAAAGTACTGTCCTGAGCCCACACTTGTTTCTTCTCTTCATAAATAACATCCAGGATGGAATATAAGCCAGAACAGGCTCTTTGCGAATGACTGTTTAGTCTACAAAGCCATTATTGAAGCAGGTGAGGTTAACAATCAGGAAATTCTAAAGAGTGGAATCCACATTCAAAATAATTTAAAGTGGAATTTACAAAATCAATACACAGCCTCCAAGGAACTCAAAATGCTTGACTTTGTGAAATGGAACTTCCATCACTCTTCAACAGCAGTAAAGGAAATTCTGCATCAGACATTGGTTAGACCACACTTAAGAGTACAGCGTAGCCACCTGAGACCCATATACTGCTAAAAACATTACCCTCCTTGAGAAAGTTCAACGCTGAGCAGCTCGCTTCTTTATAAACAATTACTTGTGAAAGTATAATGTCTCCCAGTTGGTCACATCGCTAGACACGGTCTCCAGAACCGAAGAAAAGGTTGACATGCCTCTATAAAATTTTGAATGAGCAATTAAATATTTCTAAACAGTACATAAGCCGAAAAGACACCAAGCTCAAGAAGATCATAACCAACAGCTCCAACTAAATAAACCCCAACGTGCTTTCTTTGCTAACTTCTTTTCCCCCAAGAACAATTAGGACTGCAACATTCTGCACAAACCTTAAACTCCATTGACTATAACGATTCATTTAAGGAAAACTGTTTGAATTTTTAAAAATTGATGTGACCATCGACTGCACTCGTGCACTTCCTGTGAAAATTCCTGTGAAATTGCACCCAGTACCAAACTTGTGATCATCTGTCCTATATGTTACACGACTCATGCCAAATGTTGTTTGATTATGTTTCTGTGAATTGATTTGGGATACTTTAATACTATGAAAGCAGTATAAAAATGTACGTTGTTGTTGCGTGCAAACTAACTGCTGCATTTTCCTACAGTAAAATATTGACTACAAAGTACTTAATTCACTATGAAGCGCTTTGGGATATCAATAGATTATAGAGAGAATTACATAAATTCAAGTTCTCTCTTTAGGATTTGTGACTTTTCCAAGTGAAATCAATTGTCAAAATTATCCACATTAAACAATCAGGCTTACCTGGTAGACTGCTCACAAGTTGATCTCTGATAAAGTCATCTACATCCTCCGGTTTTAAATAATACTGCCCATCTGGTTTGGCCTTGCGGGTGGCCATTCTGGCCAGCAGAATGTTCGATCCTATTGAAAACATCAGCAACGAACAAAACTCTGAAAAATCCTCATTTTTTGGCTCATTTTCTTTTCTGTCCTAAGGGCTTCATCCCATTTTCAAAAGCACAATTCTACACGCCTCAGTTGTCCTCCAGTGCCTCATGCTTCATGCTCAAGTTCAGGCTGAGTGCTTTCCACTCCACATCATAACAATTCCAATCCTGTTATTTACACACATACTTTTCAACATGAGTCAGTGGATAGTAACAAGGATCTGGCTGATCTTTCCATTTTTGGGCCAGGGCACTGAAATGTACACCAAATGTCCAACCTATGACATGACTGAATTCAAAAATCAAAGCCAAAATCTTTGTTCATAAATGCAAAATACAATACTCGAATAAAACATAATGGCTGAGGTCTTGAACACCTGGCAAATAATGTAAAATGTTAAATTCAAGATTAAAGCAGTTTTTAAAAATTTTCAACAATATAGAAGTAGCAGATTAAGAATGTAAGATAAATATTATCTTTCATATTATGTAATTACTAGCTTACAGCATATTGTACAAAATTTGATTTATTTTAAAATTTATTCAGCGCTCAAGTTACTTACACTACGACCTATGAATCTCATACTAGCGAGACAAATATATCTGATCTTACAGCGAATGTATCTTGCGTTCGAACCAAGGCATTGATTGTGAATACAAGTACAAAAATATATTTTTGTCCTTTTATATAAACATATGCAGTTATGCTGAAAGAATCAGATACTTACTCAACCAGGCTGCTGAAAATCCAACTTCCTTTTGTTTAAGGGAGAAATTACTGTTTAAGAATGGTATATCTTTGGATAAGGAGTGGTTTCCAGAATACCAGTTTTAAAGAGATTCTTAAAAACAAGCTCAATTAACTCAACTCTTTGATCACTGAAGCACAAGGAGACAGAGGTGAGGCACCATACGAATTTGAGTAAAATTGGTTAAAAAGACCCTGATTTATTTAATGCTTTTAAAGTTACTGAAATGAGAAGCTAGAATTCATGGAAAAATTGCTAAGTGGACATAGCCATGTATCCACCATTAGCAGCAAGATTATATCTTCAAAATGTGACTAACTGAACCGCAGCATTTCTATAGCAATTATGCTGTGTAGATTTTTATGATTTGCATAGCATTTAACAATTCCCACAAACTGCAAACAACAGAAAAAAAAATCTAAGGGGAGAATTGCAGAACTTACAGCCCAGGCAATGGAAGAAACGACTGTTAATGATTTATTGAAAGGCAAAAGAATATGCAAAAGGACAGAGTTGGAGAAATGCAAAGTTAAAAGATTGTAGGACTGAGGAAGGTTAGAGTTTGGGAGATAAGGCCCTGTAGATACTTGAATACAAGGGTGAGAATTTTAAATTGGAGTTGTTGGAGGAAAGTGGGTCAGCGAACACAATAGGCCACATAAACCATCAAGCCTGCTTTGCCATTCAACAAAATCATGGCTGAATTTCTGCTTCAAGAGTTTGTTGGCATTGTGGTTATCTTATGTTACTAGGCCAGTAATCCAGAGGGTTGGATCAATGATCCAGAGGCATGAGTTCAAATCCCATGATAGCTGGAGAATTTAAGCTCAGTCAGGAACACAAGAGCAGGAGTAAGCCATTTAGCCCTTTGAGTCGGGTCCGTCATCCAACTAAATCATGGCTGATCTTCTTCCTCAACACCACGTTGATATCTTTAATATCTGGAAAAATGCAGTTAATTACATAAATCCATATAAAAAGTCAGCATCAGTACGTGGTGACCATAAAAGTACCAGATGGTCATTAAAAAACATCTGGTTCTCTATGGCTCTTCAGGGAAGAAAATTTGCTGTTCTTACCGCGTCTGCTTTCTTTCTTATTCCAGTTGATAGCAATATGGTTGACTCTGGACTTCCCTCTGAAATTGCTAAGGAAGCCACCACTTGCTTCAAAATGCTACAAAGTTTGAGCATAAAAATGAACAGATCACCCGGCATTAGCCTAGGCACTGGACATCCAACCCAGTAGATCCTGCAAAGTTCTCCTCGCTAACGCTTGAGGATGTGCCTCAAAATTGGCAGGTCTGTGCTACAGACTAGTCAAGTATCACTTTGGCACGTGATACTATCAGAATCCAACTTTACAGCCTTCTACATTATTGCTCCTGAATATGACATGCTAGCTGGCGAGCAGCCCCACCAGAGGAAGCAACGCAGTGCTTATAGTCAGGAAGGAGGTGCCCAGTGGGTCCTTAATATTGACTCTGGACCCCATGAAGCTTCACAGCACAAGGTCTAGCATGGACAATGGAACTTTCCGCTGCTTATGACCTACCACTCTCCTTCAGAATCAGCATAGCTCCATGTTGAATAGTACTTGGAATAAATATTGAGAGTAGCAAGGGCACAGAATATACTATGGTGGGGGACTTCAATATTTGTCACCAGGAATGGCTCAGTAACACCACTATTGAATGAACTGGCTGTGTCCTGACAGACATGGCTGCCCAAATAGACCTGTGGCCAGTACTGAGCAAATCAATATAAAAGGGAAAAAAATCTGCTTAACCTCATCTTTGCCAACTTACCTGTCATAGATGCATCTCTCCATAACAATATTGATAGGAGCAATCATAGCACCATCCTGATGGAGACAAATCCACAATAACAGCACCCTCTATCATGTTGTGTGGTATACAATCACTGTTATAAATGGAACAGATTCAGAACAAATCCAGCAGCTCAAAACTGGGCATTCATGTGGCTCTGGCAGCAGCAGAATTATTGCACAATCTGCAACCTCTATGCTCAGAATCCTCCTCAACTTACCATTAGCATCAAGCAAGTGGTACAGCCTGATTCAATGAGTTTGGTACAGCATGTCAGAAGCAGCACCAGGCATATCAAAACATGAGCACAAACCTGGTGAAGTTAAACGAAGGACTACATGAATGCGTAATAGCAGCCAGTCTCCCATCCATTGGCTCTGTCTACACTTCCCGCTGCCTCAGCAAAGTAGCCAGCATAATTAAGGACCTCATGCACCCCAGACATTCTCTCTGCCACCTTCTTCTTTCGGGAAAAAGATATAAAAGTCTGAGGTCATGTACCAGCCGACTCAAGAACAGCTTCTTCCCTGCTGCTGTCGTTTTGAATGGATTTACCTTGCATTATGTTGATCTTTCCCTACACCCTAGCTATACTGTAACACGATATTCTGCACTCTCCCGTCTCCTTCTTTATGAACAGTATGTTTTGTCTATATAGCACGCAAGAAACAATTCTTTTTCACTGTATGTTAATACATGTGACAATAATAAATCAAATCAAAGCAACATGTGATACTACAACCAAAGGATCAGATTAAAGCTGGGCAGTCTTGTTAAATTCAATTTTGAATAATGGGAGGAAATGGCTCCATGAGCATCTGCCTCATCCATGAGAGTGAAACACAGCAGGTCTGTGCAAAAGGCAAGGATGAATAATCTGTTACCAGTTTTAGCTAGGAGTGCTAAGCAAATGGTCCATCTTGGCCCCCTCCTGAGAGCTTCAGAATTGCAGACACCAGTGATCAGCTAATTTGATTCACGCCACGTGGTGTCAAGTTATTGCTGAGGACATTAGATGCAGAAAAGGCTATTGGCCCCAATTGGATCCTGGCTGTAGAACAAACTGTTCCAGACTGTTCAGCACCTCAACTCGAGCGGTTCCAGTATAGGTACGTCATTTACATTTAGCCAACAAGATGGAAATTGCCCAGATATGCCCTTTCCACAAAAACTGGGACAAATCTAATCCAGCCAATTACTACCCTGCAGTCTACTCTAAATCATCAGTAAATTGATGGAAGTCTTTGTCGACAGTGCTAATGAGAACAACTTACAGGCAATACATCAATGCTGAGGTTGGATTTTGTCAATGGAGTTTGGAATGGAACTGAATACTGTGTAGTCATTAGGTTTTCTTATGAAGGAAGAAAGCTCATTAATAAAACAGTTAAAATTGGTTGGGCCAAGGGTACTTGCCTAAGGCACTCCTGTAGCAATGGTCTGGGACTGAGATGATTAGCTTCCAACATGACCTAGCTGCGATGTACAATATGTACTGCTGCAATTCGCCAAGGCTTTCTGACAGTACCTTCTGACTCTGTGACTTTAAAAATATCTAGCACAGGGGGACACCATCATCTGCAAGCTCCACTCAAAGACACACACCATCTTACCTGGAAATATAACATGATTCCTTCATTGCCATCCAGTCAAAATTCTGGAACTTCCCACTCAACAGTGATGTGGGTCTATGCCTCACCAATGCAGTTTAAAGGAGGTGGTTCGCCATCACCTTTTCGGTAAGGGATGGGCAAAATAAGTGTTGACCTCGTCAGCGATGCCCATATCCCATAACAAATTAGAAAAGTACCTCCTGCCATATCCTCATATCTCTTGATTCTCTAAATGCCCTAAGATCAGGGGCTTCAGTCCTGAATATATAATCTTGAGCATCTACAGCTTTCTGAAGTACAGAACTCTTAAAGATTCACCAATGACTGAATGACAAAATTTCTCATGAGTCCTAAATGGGCATCCCTTTATCCTGAGTATGTCCCATTTCTTTCAACTTTGCCACCAGGGGAAACATCCTTTCAGCATCAACTTTGAGAATTTTATTCATTTCGATGAAATCATGTCTTATTCTCCTAAACCTTAAGAGTCCAGAGGCTCATATTATTTGATCTGTCTTCATAGGCACACCCTTTTAGCCTTCGAACCTTTGGTATATCAGGCTCCCATCAATTCACTCTGTCTACACTTCCCGCTGCCTCAGCAAAGCACCCAGCATAATTAAGGACCCCATGCACCCTGGACATTCTCTCTTCCACCTTTTTCCTTTGGGAAAAGATACAAAAGTCTGAGGTCACGTACCTACAGACTCAAAAACAGCTTCTTCCTTGCTATTTTTTTTCCTCGCTAGTCAGACTTTTGAATGGACTTACCTTGCATTAAGTTGATCTTTCTCTACATCCTATGACTGTAACTATACATTCTGCACTCTCTCGTTTAGTTTTCTATGAACGGTATATTTTGTCTGTATAGTATGCAAGAAACAACACTTTTCACTGTATGTTAGTACATGTGATAATAATAAATCAAATCAAGTCAAACATCACCTCTTAGGTAAGTATATCCTGCCTTGTATTCTCCAATTAAGATATTCAACATTACATGAAATTCAAGGGTGCAATTTCTATTACTTAGATACATACCCATTCCAATTGATGCAGTGCATTTTGTTTTTTCTTTGATCTCAGAGCGAATAACAGTTGCTATCTCATCAGGTGTCAACCCAGTTTCTGCACAAATTGCTGTTACATCTACAAGTGCTTCATCACAGCTGAGAGCTTCAATATCATAAGTATAGCTAAATGCAGAGAAAAACAAGGGAAGTGAATTATAGCATTTTGTCTCAAACACAATGCAGTGGTTAGTTTTTGAAAGATGGAAATAAGAAGGTACAGAAGGATGACGTACTGTTTTTTTCAATGCTGGGATTCAGTTGCAATCCAAACTAGACAGATGGAATGAAAGTTTATTTCATTGTCAGCTGTAGGTGTTTTAAATGAAATAAATTTGGGCCATCTTCATTCAGTTTTTCACAATCAAAGACCTATGGTGCAAAATTGTCCATACCTTCATATCTAACCAACAGTTTTGACTTGGAAAGACAACTTACAGCATGAACAAGTTGACACAGTCAATGGTGGCAGTGGTTAGCAACGTTGCCTCACAGTGCCAGGGACTGGGGTTCGATTCCTGGCTTTGGTCACTGTGTGAAGATGCCTGCATTGGACTGGGGTAAACACAGTAAGAAGTCTGACAACATCAGGTTTAAGTCCAACCGATTTATTTGATAGTAAACATAGATAGCTTGCGAGTTTACTATCAAATAAATCGGTTGGACTTAAACCTGGTGTTGTCAGACTTCTTATTTTGGACACTGTCTGTGCAGAGTTTGCACGTTCTCCCTGTGTCTGTGTGGGTTTCCTTGGGTGCTCCAGTTTCCTCCCACAGTCTGAAAAACATGCTGGTTAGGTGCATTGACCCAAA
Organism: Carcharhinus amblyrhynchos; assembly: GCF_965287045.1. NCBI lineage: Eukaryota > Metazoa > Chordata > Chondrichthyes > Carcharhiniformes > Carcharhinidae > Carcharhinus > Carcharhinus amblyrhynchos. Next base: position 58,317,466 of record NC_137333.1, read on the forward strand.
CAGGCGCTGGAGTGTGGCGACTAGGGGAACTTCACAGTAACTTCATTGCAGTGTTAATGTAAGCTTTACCAGTGACTAAGGAATAAATAAACTTTAATTTTCTTCTGAGGGAATAGGTAAAGCATTGTTGAGGAAGCTTGCATGTAAGATTTGTGGTAGTTTTAGATAATTCACTAAGAATGGGGAGCATGATCAAACATGAATAAGGAAGAATTAAATTAGGTGTACTTGGAGCTTAAGGACAAGAGATAGAAGAATGAGGGGAGATCTCATTGAGACGTATAAGATGATGAATGGGATGGATAGGATAGAGGTGGAGAGACTCTTCCCGCTCAAAAAAGACAGTAGGACTAGGGGGCACAGCCTCAAGATAAAGGGGAGGCGGTTTAGAACGGAGTTGAGGAGGAACTTCTTCACTCAAAGGGTGGTGAATCTCTGGAATTCTCTGCCCGTTGAAGTGGTGGAGGCTGCCTCGCTAAATATTTTTAAGAAGCGGGTTGATGGGTTCTTGATAAGAGAGGGGATTAAGGGTTATGGGGAGAGGGCGGGAAAGTGGAACTGAGCCACAACAGATCAGCCATGATCTTATTGAATGGCGGGGCAGGCTCGAAGGGCTAGATGGCCTACTCCTGCTCCTATTTCTTATGTTCTTATGTTCTTATATAAAGTCAATCTTCACCACAATGCAACTCCAGAGACTGAAGCTTGAATGTGGAGAATTGGCCTCAACACTACTGTTGTGGGGATTAGAATTAGGAAAAATTAGACTGTACCAGAGAGAATGCAGAGCTGATTTATGAGGATGACATCTGCACGGGATGATACTAGTTTCAAAGAAAGATTGAATAGAGGTTTACAGCATGGAAACAGACCCTTCAGCCCAACTTGTCCATGCCGCCCCTTTTTTTTTGAAAACATATAAGATAGTCCCAATTGCCCATGTTTGGCCCATATCCATCTAGACCCATCTTATCCATGTAACCATCAAAATGCTTTTTAAAAGACAAAATTGTACCTGCTCCTCCTACTACTTCTGGCAACTTGTTCCAGACACTCATCACCCTCTCTGTGAAGAAATTGCCCCTCTGGACTATTTTGTATCTCTCCTCTCTCACCTTAAACCTACGCCCTCTAGTTTTAGGCTCCCCTTTCTTTGGGAAAAGATATTGACTATCTAGCTGATCTGTGCCCCTCATTACTTTGTAGGCTTCTATAAGATCGCCCTTAAGTCTCCTACCCTCCAGGGTTGGAATGTCCCAGTCTATCCAGCCTCTCCTTATAACTCAAACCATCAAGTCCTGGTAACATCCTAGTAAATCTTTACTGCACTCTTTTTAGTTTAATAATATCCTTTTTATAATAGGGTGACCAGAACTGTACACAGTATTCCAAGTGTGGCCTCACCAATGTCTTGTACAAGCTATAGGTAAAGTTATTTTCTTTGGAATAGAAAAGACTGAGGGTGACCTTATTGAAACATATAGGGGGCAATTCTCCAGTCTGCTGTGCTGTTCTAGCAGCATAGCAGGTTGGGAGACATCACTGGAGGCCATTTGGCAGGCTTCCCACTGGGCATCATGGCATCCACACATCTCTAGGGCCAGGATTTCTGACATCATCAGCTCCGCTCTGATTGCTGATTTAAATATTAAAATCAGGATTTGCATCCCATTAGCAAGACCAGGACTGATGTTTCTGGGCCTGCTAGCGCTCCCCTCTTCCCCCACAGCGTCACTCCAAAAGGATTCACAACAGTTCTCCACGAAAGGGGAGCTGGCGACCCAATCCCTCTGGAGTAAGGGATGTCATGGAGGCCCCCCCAGGAGGTCAGGGATAAGTGCAGATGCCCTCAGGCATTGACAACCTGGCACTGCCAGCCTGTCCCCCTGTAATGACCAAGGGGCACCTTGGCACTGCCCATCAGGCATTGAGCAGTGCCAAGGGGGCAGGGCCTATGGGGGGGAAGAATGGTGGAGTGGGGCGGGGGGGGGAAGAATGGTGGAGTGGGGTGGGGGGGGGAAGAATGGTGGAGTGGGGCGGGGGGGGGGGGAAGATTGGAGGAGTGTGAGGGTTTCTGCTGCCACTCTGCACTTGGGATCAGTGACAGAAGGAGAGAAAGGCTGGTGGTCAGGATGGTGGGGGTGGGGGGAAACGAGGTTGGCTGGAAGAACATTTTGTAAATTTTAATGAGTGATCATTTATTGCAAAGATTTAATTTGTGTCAATTGGATTTTCCACCTTTTCCCTTCCTCAGGTTGGAATATCTCATCCTGACCAGGAGTGCTCAACCATTTTGTTCCTGAGATCCCCCTTCCATGTTATAAAAATTCCACTATGATCCCCCGACCCAGAAAATAGCAAGTATTTTTACTGTATACACATTAAATGTTACAATTAGATACATACATTTGTTATTTTAGTTCATGCAAATTTTGTTACTGGTTGTGAACTGCAATTCTGTTATTTCTTTGTTCGACATGTACAGAACTTAGGCAGGCAAATGGAAGGGACATTTTAGAAATTTATGAATATCCTGATCTTGCGGAAAGGCGGGAAGATCACATTTGATTAGCACTAGATCAACTGTACACAAGAACAAAAATGGACTCAACACTGGCTCTTGGGGTTAATAACAAATAACTTTAAAATCCTCTCTAACAGAAGATTAAGGAGTGATTTAGTTTAAGTATTATTTATGATAAAGGATTTGATAAGATAGATAAAGGAAAAACATTCTCCTCCAGGTGAGGGAATCCTGAACAAGGAAGCACACTTTAAAATTAGACTTAGGCCATTCCGAGATGATGTTATTTCTTCACAACACAAATAGAAATCTGGAGCTTTTACTCTCAGAAAGCTGTTGAGCCTAGATAAACTGAAAAACTCTAAACTAAGATTGATTGATTTCTGTACCAAAGGGGTATTAAGGGATATGGAATCAAGATGGGTAAATGGAGTAGAGATATAGATCAGCCATGACAGAGCTGGTTTGTAAGGCTGAATGGCTTCCTTCTATGTTTCAATTCATTGACTCTGTTTTGTATTCATAAAAGCTAGGAAGAGGAGTAGGCAATTCAATCCCTTGAGCCTACTCCACCTTTAGATAGAATCATGGCTGATCTCATCTTGGCCTCATCTCCACCTTTCTGCTCACCCTCATAACTGTTCATGCTGCTACTCATTAAAAACCTATCTATCTATCTCCTCCTTAAATCTGTTTAATGTTCCAGCATCCACTGCACTCTAGAGTAGAGAATGCCACAGATTCACAACATAAGAACATAAGAAATAGGAGCAGGAGTAGGCCATCTGGCCCTTCGAGCCTGCCCCGCCATTCAATAAGATCATGGCAGATCTGTCGTGTCTCAGTTCCACATTCCCGCCCTCTCCCCATAACCCTTAATCCCCTCTCTTATCAAAAACCCGTCAACCCGCTTCTTAAAAATATTTAGCGAGGCAGCCTCCACCACTTCAATGGGTAGAGAATTCCAGAGATTCACCACCCTTTGAGTGAAGAAGTTCCTCCTCAACTCCGTTCTAAAACGCCCCCCCTTTATCTTGAGGCTGTGCCCCCTAGTCCTACTGTCTTTTTTCAGTGGGAAGAGTCTCTCCACCTCTATCCTATCCATCCCATTCATTATCTTATACGTCTCAATGAGATCTCCCCTCATTCTTCTAAACTCCAACGAGTACAAGCCTAGTTTATTCAGCCTCTCCTCATAGTTCAACCCCCTCAACTCCGGTATCAGCCTAGTAAACCTCCTCTGCACTCCCTCCAAGGCCAAAATATCTTTGCGCAGGTGCGGCGCCCAAAACTGCACACAGTACTCCAGCTGCGGCCTCACCAATGCCCTATACAGCTGCAGCAAGACCTCCCTACTTTTATATTCAATCCCCTTCGCTATGAAGGTCAGCATCCCATTCGCCTTCCTGACCACCTGCTGCACCTGCAAGCTGGGTTTTTGCGACTCATGCACAAGGACCCCGAGGTCCCTCTGCACCGTCGCCTGCTGCAGTTTTTCGCCCCGTAAGTAATAGTCCTTCCTACCATTCTTCCTACCAAAGTGGACCACCTCACACTTGCCAACATTAAATTCCATTTGCCATTTCCTGGCCCATTCGCCCAGCCTATCTAGATCCTTCTGCAGACTCTCCACACCCTCCGCACAATTTGCCGTTCCCCCAATCTTGGTGTCATCAGCAAATTTCGACACCCTACACTTGGTTCCCTCCTCCAGATCATCTATATAAATGGTAAAAAGCTGAGGCCCCAGCACCGACCCCTGGGGCACTCCACTAGTCACCATCCGCCAATCCGAATAGCACCCGTTGACCCCCACTCTCTGCCTCCTATTTGACAACCAATCCTCTATCCACGCTAACACCCTACCCCCAACTCCAAGTCCCCTGACCTTCTGCAATAACCTCTTATGAGGTACTTTGTCAAACGCCTTCTGAAAATCTAGAAAGACCACATCCACCGGCTCTCCTCTATCCACCGCCCTAGACACATCCTCATAGAACTCCAGTAAATTTGTCAGACACGACTTCCCTTTAATGAAACCGTGCTGCGTCTGCTCTATCAAGCAATTGCCTTCAAGATGCCTCGCAATTTCCTCCTTAATGACGGATTCTAACATTTTACCTACCACAGACGTTAAACTAACCGGCCTATAATTCCCTGCCTTTTGCCTGGCACTCTTCTTAAACAACGGCGTAACATTAGCCGTTTTCCAATCCCTTTGAGTGAAGTAATTCTTCCTTATTTGTGTTTTAAATCTGACACCCCTTGGCCTAAAATTATGGTCTTTCATTCAAGAATGCCCAAAAAAGGGAAATATCCACTCTACATCTAACCTGTCAATCCCTTTAGCATTTTATATATCCCAATTGGATTTCTTATTCTTCTAAACTCCAGCAAGTATAGGCCTAAATGGCTCAACATCGCTTCATGAAACAAGTCCCCTGCAATCTTTGCGAACCTTCTTGGAACTGCCTCTAATCATTTACATCCTATCTCAAGTAAGGGGACCAAAACTCTGGGCAGTATCCAAATGCAGTGTCACCAACAGTTGCACTAGCACTTCCATCCTTTTACACTATCTCATTAGCAATGGATGCCAAAATTCTATTCGCCTTTCTTATTATCTGCTGCACCCGTATACTAACTTTCTGTGATTCATGCACGAGGACATCCTGACCCCTCTTCATCGAAGCATTTTGAAGTTTCTCTCCATTTAAATAATGAGTTGCCTTTTTATTCCTTGACCAAACTGGGTGACTTCATACTTATCCACATTAAATTATAATAATGTCAAATTTTAGCCCACTCACCTAACCTATCCATATGCATTTGTAAATTTATTTCTTGCAACTTACTTTCCCACTTATTTTTCTGTCATTTGCATATTTGGCCATAATACATTCTGTCACTGCATTCAAGTCATTAGCACAGATCGTAAATAGTTGGGATCCAAGGACCAAACTCTGTGACACATCACTAGTTTCAGATTGCCAATTAGAAAAGATTAATTTATCTCCATTCTCTGCTTTCTGTTGGTTAGCCAATCCTCTATCCAAGCTAATAAATTACGCCAAATCCCATGTGATCTCAGCTTTTGTGCAACACCTTATCAAATGCCTTCTTGAAGCCCAGAAACACTACCTTCACAGGACCTCCATTATCCACTTTGCTTGCTATATCTTTGAAGAACTCTAGCAAATTAATTAACACAATTTTCCCTTTATAAAACTACGCTGACTCTGATGGATTGTGTTTTGCCTTTCCAAATGTCCTGTTACTACTTCCTTAATATTGGATTTTAACAATTTCCCAATGGCAGAGGCTACTTTGTACCTTTCTCCCTTTTTGAACAGGAGCGTTATATTAGCCTTTTTCCAATCTGCTGGAACCTTTCCAGAATCCAGGAAATTTTGGAGTATTATAACCAATGCCTCCACTACCTCTGCTGTCACTTTCTTTAAAACCCAAGGATGCGTGTTCGCCTTTAATCCCAACAATTTATTCAAAACAATTGCTATCACAGGGTAAAAAGTACTAAGTTCCTCTTTTTCAACAATGTCTGCATTTCCTTTTACATTTGGGGTTGTTCTTGTGTTGTGCACGTTGAAAGTCAAGCAGAAGTACTGACTCAAAGTCTCTGCCATATCTGTGTTCCCCATTATTAACTCCTCAGTCTTGTCCCCTTATGAGATTTTATTCTCTTCCTTTTTATATACTTATAGAATCTGTTGGTATTAGTTTTTATATTTTGCACTAGATTTCTTTCATGATTTACTTGTGCTCTTTTTATTACATTTTTTGTAACCCTTGGTTGGTCTTTAAAACATTTCCCAATCCTCCAGCCAGTCACTGATCTTTGCAATACGATATGTCTCATTTTTTGCCTTTATATTGTCTTCAACCTCCTTCCTTAGCCACCGACGTATTTCCCCTTCTTACAATCTCTTCTCCTCTGGAATATATATTTAGTTGGGAGGAAATGAATATCTCCTCAAACGTCTGCCACTGCTCATCAACGGTCCTACCTTTCAGTCTTTCTGCCCAGTGTACGTAATTACCTTGGTTTAACACCAGAACACCGTGTGGGATTCAAGTTTATTGCTCTTAAAATGCATTTGAAATTCAAGCATGCAATGATTCACTCTTGAATCACTTTATACCCATTCTGTTATATTTTCTCATACCGGCTACCTGAAATTTTCTAACACTCATATGAGCAGTTTCTGAAATTCTACCCTCAATCTATCCAATCATCTATTCAAAACACAACATTAGCCAAATATGGTCTGCCTTAACAAATCGAGGTATATTTATCCCCTCCAAAGTAGCACCTCAATGTTTGCACAGAGCACAGTACAAGTCCAGGTTTAGCTGTCCTTAGTTATTGTGCTTCAAAATTTAGAAATTCTAAATAGGGATGCAAGGAAGATGTGATGACTGAAAGAAATGATCAATTATCTAAAGTAGACGTTTTGGCAAACATCTGTACAATTTTGTAAAATAAGCTATCTGTGTCAGAAATAGGTACTTTTATAGAAATGGAGCTAAATATAATTTATTTGTAGGGAAGTAGTAAATGAGCAAACGTATTCTTTCTTGCTCTAACTATATTTAGATTTATTTAATGTAATTTAGTTCACCATTAGGATGGTCATCTTTATTAATTTCAGATATAAGAATAAACTACAATACCTTGCCAGAGTTTCATACAAAATTGACGCCACTTCTTTGTAGGCTTTGAAGTTATAGCTGACAGCCTGAAGATCAGGGCATAATTGCTTTGCTTGTCCAAAAAACATTCCATTCTTAATACCAGTCCGTCTGCCAAGGAATGACAATAAAGCCAATTATATATACATTGCAACTAACAAATATTGGTAAAATTAAATACAGGATTCTGAATGGAGGAATATAGTCAGACTCGCACCATGTTCAACTTTCCAAGTTCCAGGATGTCTTTGAGCTGTATGAACTCCCAATTGAATACCAAGGTTCCACTTATATAGGTCCAGAATTAGCATCACTGGATAGCATTTGTATAAATAATTACTGAAGCAATAAATACTTCTACAAAGAAACTATTCTAAGAACAAACAAGACTTAAATAAATCAGGTGCAACATATTGGGCTGGATTTTGTAGACAGCAATGAGGCAAGTGTTCACTGTTAACCTTGAAGAAAGTCCTCACAAAGATCTAACAATCCCTGTGACATGGGTTTTCCCTTTCCCAATGGCAATTCAGCTCTGTCACCAAGTATAAGGGCATGTCTTTGAATCCCATACCCGTGATGTAAACAAACAGTTATGGAGCTAATCACTCCACGTATTCACATACAGTAAACCAGAATATTAAAATTACTGAATCCCTTCACTTTAATTTTTCAGTTAGCAAAATAAATGATTGTGACGGAATTTAGACAGAAAGTAAAATATTAATGCAAACTTTCTTCAAAATGTATTTTTATTAATGGAAAAATTTGCCATTCCCCAAATATTAGCGTTACAGAGCCAAAAGAGGGTGACAATAAATATGAAGTTGATATGCTATCAAAAACCCAGTTATACTTCAGTCATAAGAACATAAGAAATAGGAGCAGGAGTAGGCCATCTAGCCCTTCGAGCCTGCCCCGCCATTCAGTAAGATCACGGCTGATCTGAAGTGGATCAGTTCCACTTTCCTGCTTTCTCCCCATAACCCTTAATTCCCGTCGCTCAAAAACCTATCTAACCGTGACTTAAATATATTTAGTGAGGTAGCCTCCACCACTTCAACGGACAGAGAATTCCAGGGATTCACCACCCTTTGAGTGAAGAAGTTCCTCCTCAACTCCCCCCCTTATCTTGAGGCTGTGCCCTCTAGTCCTGTTATCCTTTCTAAGTGGGAAGAATCTCTCTACCTCTACCCTATCCATCCCCTTCATTATCTTATACGTCTCTATAAGATCCCCCCTCATCCTTCTAAACTCCAACGAGTACAGACCCAGTCTGTTTAGTCTCTCTTCATAGTCCAACCCCCTCATCTCCGGTATCAGCCTAGTGAACCTCCTCTGCAGTCCCTCCAAGGCCAGTGTATCCTTCCGCAAGTGTGGCGATCAAGACTGCACACAGTACTCCAGCTGCGGCCTCACCAGTGCCCTGTACAGTTGCAGCACGACCTCCCTACTTTTATATTCTATCCCCCTCGCTATAAAGGCCAACATTCCATTCGCCTTCTTGATCACCTGCTGCACCTGCAGACTGGATTTTTGCGACTTGTGCACAAGGACCCCCAGGTCCCTCTGTACTGTAGCATGCTGCAGCTTTGCCCCTTTTTAATAATAATCCCTCCTACTATTATTTCTGCCAAAGTGGATAACCTCACACTTGCTAACATTATACTCCATCTGCCAGGTCCTCGCCCACTCACTCAGCCTATCTAGGTCTCTCTGCAGACTTTCCACACCCTCCACGCAATTTGCTTTTCCACTCATCTTCGTGTCATCAGCAAATTTCGTCACCCTATACTCAGCCCCACCTCCAGATCATCTATATAAATGGTAAACAGTTGAGGCCCCAGCACCGATCCTTGCGGCACTCCACTAGTCACCAACCGCCAACCAGAATAGCACCCATTGATACCAACTCTCTGCTTCCTATTAGACAGCCAATCCTCTATCCACGTTAACACCTTACCCCTAACTCCATGCACCCTAACCTTCTGTAGCAACCTTTTATGAGGCACCTTATCAAACGCCTTTTGGAAATCTAAAAACACCACATCCACCGGTTCCTCTCTGTCTACCGCACTAGTCACATCCTCATAGATATCCAATAACTTTGTCAAACACGACTTCTCCTTGACGAATCAGTGTTGCGTCTGCTCAATCAAACCATTCTTTTCTAGGTGCCTCCTTATTTCTTCTTTGATGACAGATTCTAGCATTTTTCCAACTATAGACGTTAAACTAACCGGCCTAAACTAACCAGTCAAAAAGTGTAACAATTTCAAGGGTTTTTACAATGTAAATATGAGGATTTTCATTGATCATGGCAGCAAATGGAGTGTGCAATCTGTAGAGACCTCCACATTGCGCCATAACTAACAGCAAAGAATCAGTGATAGCAGTATCTGGAATTTTGTGTCAGTCTGCACATGTACGAACTCCTGAGGGTGACAGTTTCGGTGGAGAAATTTTGGCACATGTTCACAGTTTTGTTGTTGTCACCTCAAATTTCAGGCCATATATGAAATGTGCAAATTTATTATTATACACACTTTTAGAATTATCCTGCAAATCAAACAGCTTTTATTTATTTACCTAGCTTCATAGCTACAGGATGCAATTTCTGCCATTGACAAAGTGACCACATCCACACTAGTACCATTCACGCAGGCAGAATTTGGATTCTCCCAGGTATTGTCATCCAATTTATCAGGCACTTTTTTCTCTTCTATGAAAAGTAATGAAATGCAAAATTATCATACTGCATCTGATTTTAGTTACATCTATTTTTCTCTCCCACATTAGTATCAAAATCCCAAAGAAGTAATATAGAATGCAAAAAGGTTATCCAAATAAGTAAGTGTCATACTGGCATTAGGGATCCCTCCACCAACACCATTAATATTATCTAATAAGATTATTATGCACCTTTCTCATTAACAAAGTCGTTTATTTGTTCTTTTCAAAATCAGTAAAATCATCCATTGATAAAGTATATTTAGCCTGGGCTATTTGAATTGATTCCAATAATTTATATTCCTACAAGTTTTAATTAAGCTTATCATTCCCAAAGCTTCATGTTTTAGAATTCTCTAAAAAAAAAGCTTCAAATCTATCTGGATGAGAGTAACAAAGTATTAATTAAGCATTCAAAGGGAGAATCATTATGTGCACTGGCAAAACTTAACACTTCTGCTTAAAAACTTGTCAGTGATCTATGTTTAATCTCTGAGGAATGCCCATGCAAAACAATCCCTTGAATTTGGGACCAGAGTGTTCACAGCGCAACAGGATGGTCTTTAACTTTTATTAGCAGATAAGGGATGAATCTTACACCCATTATCTAGCCTAACTGATTCTTATTTTCATTGACATTGATGAAGAGAAAACAAGCATGTTGTAAAATAGGCAGCGAATTTCCTACTGTCCATTTAGTGTCCGTAAACGTAAAAATATCTCAAAATGGGTGAGAGCTGTTTATTGAATAAAAAATGCGCTAATGAATGACTTATTTCCTTTGGGTCTTCAAAGAAGCAATGTTAATGTCCAGCTCATTAGCTAATTTCTGCACTTTTAAAAGAAACTTGAGAAATTAGCCCTTTAATATTATTAAATCCCAAAATTCCTTCCAAGATAAACACAAATAACCAAAACTCCCAAAATCTGACATGTGCACCAACTGAGATCTATGCAACTTCTTTGCAATAACTGAAGATAAGTGCACACCAAGACAAAGATAAATGCTTACCTGTCTGGCCTCGCTTCAGCTTCTTTTGGTAATACTGCATTTCAAACTGTGGGTTAGTGTTCGGTCGGATCGCCGTGCGACCATGACCTCGGTTGTGAGTAACAGCTATCGGTTTTCCTACAGATCAGAAAATGAAAAGACTTATTTCACATCTTTATGTACTACACAGAAAGCTAAACTCAATTTTTCCCTTGGAGTGGGGATCAGAGAAAGGCAAAGAACGCAAGTAAAGTCAATTATAGGAATTATATTCCAATATAAAATGGCTACTACCAGAACCTCCAGTCCAAAAACGTCTGCCTGAACAGACGTTCATGTGGTTTTTGCCAATATACATTTGATGTAAAACTCTGAACATTACCATCCACAACTCTGGCTACTTTCTAACAAAAAGCTCTCAATTGCTCTGGAACCTATTCTACTAACTACTTTTCAAATAAAAAATACCCTCAAATGGCTCCGACACAAAGTAATGAAGGGCTTGCAGACATTTATCCAGAACAATTGGGTTGAGTCATGATGAGCAAATTCAACATTGTGTATGCTCTGTTTTTCAATCACATCTCTGTTACCACATGTAATTTTGTACAATTCTACCTACTGATTCCAATTTTCACTCAGTTCAGATTTCTTCACAGGGTGAAACATTGTGGGTGGGATTTGAAGGCCTCCTCGTAAAACAATAGATCTTGACAACATTTTGCGAAGTTGATTTTCTTAAGCCTATGTATATTGTGCTCTCGAAACTCTATGCAAACCTCAGTGAGATTACTCCCCTAATGCAGTTTAAACACAATTTGCACAGTATCTCATCAGTTGAAACACTGATAACAATAGTGAAATGTTTACCAACCTCTTAGCTCTGGACGATCCCGAATGCCCACTGATACAAAGAAACAGTCCATATCAACGTGCATTATACAGTTCTGTTGTCTTGGTGGATCTACAGCACTTGCAGCACCTGCAAGAAAAAAAATGTGAACACGGAGTGAGCATTTGTACTCTAAATGGCTTCCTAATTCTTCAATATGGCAGACAGCAACTGTATTGTCATTGTGGTGAACAGGATGCGCTTCATCTGTCATACTGTTAAAGGTCAGAAAATCTGCCTCCAGCATTCATGCCTAAAACAAGCATTTAAAAAAATTCTCATGGGTTGTGAGCTTCACTGACAAGGCCAGGATTTAGTGTCCATCCATAACACTGAGTAGGTGATACTGAGCTCCATTTTTGAATTGCTGCAATTCAAGAGTAGGTACATCTGCTGTGCTGTTAGGAATGGTGTTTCAGGTTTCTGACTCAGCAACAGTGAAGGAAAGGTGATGTATTTTCAAGTCAGGATGCTGTGCAGCATGGAGTGGGACTTGTGGGTGGTGTTTCTATGCTTCAGCTGCTCTTGGACCTCTAGTAGTAAAGATCACAGATTTGGAAGGCACTGTGAAAGGAGCTTTGATGAGTTGGCATCATGCATCTTGTAGTTGGTCCACACTGCTGTCATGGTGCATTGGTGGTGGTACAGTGAATGTTTAAATTGGTTGATGTGGTGTCAATCAAGTGGGCTACTTTGCCCTGGATGCTGTTAAGTTTCTTGAGTGTTGTTGGAGCTGCTCCCATACAAGCAAATGGGGAGTATTCCATCAGATTCCTGACTTGTGCTTTGTTGTTGGTAAACAGGCTTTGTGGAGTCAGAAGGTGAGTACCTGCCACACAGTTCTCAGTTTTTGACTGTTCTTGTAATCACAGTATTTAAATGACTAGTCCAGTTATGTTTCTGGTCAATGGTAAATTCATTCTTGCCTTTGTAGATGCAAATAAGTGGATCGATGTCTAATCTGCTAAAATTTCTCACTATTCCAACATCATCCTGGAAAGTAATGCCAACCCTTGACTTATTTTCTCAGATAAAAATTGCTTTCTTAAAGCCTTGTCCCTTCTACCATAAGCTTCAACAATTGTAAGAAGTTCATAGATCTTTTTGTCACCATGATCAAGACAACTCAATCAGCTGCCTCTGCCAAGTCTCTCCCTTCCACTAGCCCACATGGCCAAATTTCTTTTAATGCTCCCCCATGCCCTAGGACGGAATTGCATTTTCCACTCATTTCTTTCTTATTTTTCCTCATGCCTTCTTGAAGCTCACATTTTCCATGAATCCCACCCTTTGCTCCCACAATCCTATTCCCATTAGGAGAGCAAATGCTAGATAATCTCAGCAGGTCTGGGAACATCTGTAAGGAGAGAAAAGAGCTGGCGTTTTGAGTCCTGATGACTCGAAATGACAACACTTTTCTCTCCTTACAGATTCTGCCAGACCTGCTGAGGAATCTTTTGGTTTCAGATTCCAGCATCTGCTATAATTTGCTTTTATCCTATCCCACTAAACTACTGTTCACTCAACATTCCCTTCTGGCCCGTGTTAGCCAATATTGTAAACAGGTGTTGCCCCTCTCTCCTTTAAAACAGCCATGATCAATTTCCTTGTAAACAATCATCTCATCACCTACCACCTTTCCCTTTTCAAAGTCCTTAAACGTGTTACTGCTTCCCAAATCCATTTCCATTTTGCCAGAACTTCATACTTGAATCCCTCCAGATTTCTGTGCTTACCACAGTGCCGAAAAAACGTTTTACAATGTCACAAATAATATACGTATGTGGTCTTTGACATGGTTGACCATACCTTCCTCCTCCAATTCCTTTCCACTGTCATCAAACTGGACGGTCTGCTCTCAAATGATTCCTTTTTTATCTATCAAATTGTACAATCACTTGCAATGGGTTCTCTACCTTGATCATGTATATCACACCTGGTGCTCCCCAAGTATAGATCCTTGGTTCCTTATTTTACTATATACTAACCACCTGATTCATCATTTGAAGACACACGTTTTGACATGCTGAAACCCAGCCCTACTTCACCAACACCTCAAATGATTCCTCCACTACAGTTAAATTATTAGACTGCTTACCCAACATCCAATATTGGATAAGGAATATTTCCTACAACTAAACATTGGGAAGACTTAAGTCACTTGTTTTCAGGCTCTGTCCGAAACAACTTTCCCCAGCCACCAACACCACCCCCTTTCCTGGCAATAGTCTGAGATTATGTCACTCTGTTCACAACCTTTGTGTCTCATATGATCTCAACACTAACTTCCAATGTCATAATTAGATTATCGCCTCTGTAATACCACCCAACTTCATCAATGTCTAAACTCATCTGTTATCTATACCCTCATTCATGCTTCATTATCTCTAGGCTTGACAATTCCAATGCACTCCTGGCTGGTCTCCCTCATCCACCAACCTGAGGTCCAAAACTCTACTGCCTACATCTTAACTTCGTCTATCCCCTCTTACCCCTCTGCTCACTGACCCACAACTGATCAACCTCCTGATCAAACAACATCTTGATTTTAAAATTTTTGTCCTTGCTTTCAAATCTCTGTGGTTTTGCTCCAACTCATGTCTGTAACTTTCTCCAGCCCCACAGCACTCCAAGAAACCCAGAGTTCTCAAATTCTGGCCTCTTATCCATCTTCAATTTTAACTGCTCTCCACTTCTTTAATATGTCACCCTTGTTTAAGGCATTTTTTAAAATCTACCTCGTTAAAGAAATGTTGGTCACCTGATCTAATATTTTGAGAGTTGGTATCATACTTTGTTTTATTATGATTCTGTTAAATGCTCAGTATGTTTCATTACATCAAATATGCCAAAAAACTATTGTTATTGGGAGTGGGAGAGATCCCCTAAAAAGGCTGGCTGTAAAGCTGCAACCAGCAAGTCTTTCAAATATACTTACCTGAACTTGGAGCTAGTGCTCCTTCCAACCCCACATGAAATAAACACCAGCCACCACCGCTCCAGTCAACTTCTCCCTTGCACTCCATGGACAATTCACACCCTTTCCTAGCTACTGATCAACTTCACCTGACATATTCCAAATCTAATTCATAATTAACCCTGTAAAGACATGTCTCCTTTCTCACTTAACTGAGGGTCGCTACTGGCATTGCACTATCTCAATCCAGAGCGATGCTTCACCAGCCTCTTAAGCCTTGCAGTTTGCCTACTTCATGGAAATGAGGTCCAATATTCAGAGTACCATACTGGTGCAACAATCTCACACTGTACCAGGTGTGTCCAAAAATAAGCATATCTGAAATCCTATGAATAGAGCTTTAGAAGGGATCTGCCAGCAATGGATGCATTCTAAGCTACTATGAACAATGACACTGTTGAAAATTCATATCTTATTCAAGTGAACTTTTACTTTAAATTACTGAAATGGATAATGACCTTGTACATCTTCCATTGAAACAACAACCACATTTATTGAAAAGTGAAATTCAATGATACAGGGAACAAGTCTATAAACACAAAATAATAATTTTGAAGGTCTGCGTTCCAATGAGGAGCTTAGTCAAAGATTGAGTCAGGGCTATGGGTGATGCCCTCACACATACCATCTTAGAGCACAGAATCACTTAAGTTAGCAATATTGTTTAAAAAGTATGCATTATTAGATATAATGTTTAGTTAGATATAGAGCATGCTTTTGAAATAAGTTAGTAGGATCTTACCGGAATGGTTGGTATCAATTGGATTTCTTTGAATCTTGTCCATGTTAATCCTTTTCAGTTTTTCTCTTCCTGGATAAACACCATTGCTTTCTCTTTGAAGCCTGTTCACATAATCTGTGAACTCACTTTTCCACGTTGAAATGTGATGCAGTCTTGAATGGGCATAAAACTCAGATATAAAACTTGGGTCCGCAGGTCTTGAAGACCAGTGGGAATCTGCCTTATTGGATGGAGACTCGGAACTACTTTTCATTTTTGGAATCCCTTGAACTGTGGGGTGGTTAGCCCCATTTATCTTAAAGCACTCATTTAATGAAGGTGCTGTAGCAGTCCTAGTGCGTTCAGGCAGCAATATGCTGCCTTCTGCCAACTGCTTATCACAGTTTCTGAAATGCATTTCACAGTCATCATTTTCCTCTTCCGGAGTTTCAGGAGTTCCAACTTCGTTTTCCCACAAAGTTTCACTGTACTGTTTTAAATAATCTTGTGTTTTTAAGGCACTATAAGAATTGGGCTCATTCTTTTTAAAAACAGAAAAGTGGTCTCTACAGCTATGAACTCCATTATGATTTATATTAGGAAAAGCATGCTCCGATTCCATAAGGTCAAAATCTTCATTGTTTTTGTCCCATCCATTCATTCCATTGTTAGTTTGGTTTGCTTTCTCCTTGTATTTGGCATTGTCATGGTTATTGGTTGTGTTTTTTCTGGAAAAAAGCACCAGAAATCATTACTTTCACCTTTCATTCTGGGGAATGCATTCTCTCTGCAAAATGAGTGTCATATATAGAGTGTATAGGCTAGACTAAATCTACAAAAAAGAGCAACAGCAGAAAATACTGGAAATACACAACAGTTTTTTCTTAGGTTAAAAAAAAGCTTTAAGAGTGACATTTGAACTATAAATTCATTGCATCGCATGAGGAGAGCAACATAGCAGAAGCAGACACTGGGAATAGGGAGCAGCAGAGAAGGAAAACAAGTTTCCCAAGTTACAGGAGCAGCAGCAATGGGATCAGGGGTGGAAAAGTGGTACAGACAGACTGCAGCTTTATCTATACATAAAATTAACATTTTTGCTTTGGATCCTTCCAGACTTCTGCACCAATCATCGAGATGTAAAAGGCCTCTGCTACATAATCCATTGGCAAGTTTAAAATTTATTGACCTATGGCAAAGCACTTCACCTCCACCAGCTGTTCTCTAGAACATTAAAAAAAAGACAAAAAATTCCACTGGTGCTGATGAATTCTGCTATAGTTCCCACGGCACAAAACCAGGGATAGCCTGGCTCTTGTTCATAACCATCTTCAGCAAATAAAACATCTGCAGCTCATCAGTGCTCAGGTATTTCACAGGTGCAAATAAGCACTGAAGTAATACATTTGTCTGTTATATGTAATAGAAAGCTGGCAATCAAATAAATTAAACAAAATAGATATGTTTATGAAAGGAAAAACAAAACATAGAAACTAGAAGCAGGAGTAGGTCATTCGGCCCTTTGAGACTCCTCTGCCATTCATTTTGATCATGGCTGATCACCAAATTCAATATTCTGATTCCCTCTTCCTCCCATATCCCTTGATCCCTTTAGCCCCAAGAATTATTTCTAATTTCTTCTTGAAATCAGACAACGTTTTGGCCTCAACTACATTTGGTAGTAGTGAATGCCGCACATTTGTTGCCCTCTGGATGAAGAAATTTCTCTTCACCTCAGTTCTAAAAGGTTTACCCCTTATCCTCAAACTACAATCCCTAGTTCTGGACTCCCCCAACATTCGGAACATTCTTTCTGAATCTACCCTGTCTAACCCTGTTAGAATTTTGTAAGTTTCTATGAGAAGCCTTCTCGCTCTTCTAAACTCCAAAATGCTAACCAACTTGGTCTCTCCTCATATGACAAACCTGCCACCCCAAGAATCAGCCTAGTAAATGTTTGCTGTACTCTATAGCAAGGACATCCTTTCTCAGATAAGGACACCAAAACTGCACACAATACTCCATTCTCCCTATTCCCAGTGTCTGCTTCTCCACACTCTATACAATTGCAGCAAAACATCTCCTTTCTAAAATCCTTTCGCTATGAAGACCAATATAGCATTTGCCTTCTTTATGCTCTGTGTTTACTTTCAGTGACTAATGCATGAGGACTGTAAGATCTTGTTGAGTGTCCACCTCTTTCAATTTACACCCATTCAAGTAATAACCTATCTTCCCATTATTGCTACCAAACTGGATAAGCTCACATCTATCCACATTACACTACATCTGCCATACAGATGCCCATACACAGCCTATCCAAATCACTTTAAACATCTCTGCATCCTCCTCATAACTCACCCTCCTAGCCAACTTGGATCGCCTGCAAATTTGGAGATAATACTTTCAGTTCCCTCTTCCAAATCATTAATATATATAATGTGAACAGTGAGGATCCTAGCACAGGTCCCTACAGAACCCCACTAGTTACTCACAGCCAATCAGAAAAAGATCCATTTATGCCAACTCTTTGTTTCCTATCTGCTAATCAACTTTCTATCCACCTCAAGACATTACCTGCAATCCCATGTGCTTTAACTTCACACAGTAGTCTGTTATGTGAGATCTTGCTGAAAGTCTTCCTAAAGTCTAATAAATCACATCTACTCATTCTCATCGGTCAACTCTTACTAGTTACGTTTTCGAAAAAATCAAGTAGATGCATCAAGCATTATTTCCCTTTTGTAAATCCATGTTGACTTTGTCTGATTATACCACTGCCTTCCAAATGCCAAGTTACGAGATTCTTGATAATAGACTCTAGTAACTTCTCCAGTACCAACGTTAGGCTCACTGGTATATGGTTCCCTGCTTTCTCTCTACCTCCCTTTTTGAATAGTGGGCTTACATTAGCTACCCTCCAATGTATAGGAACTATTCCAGAGTCCAAAGAATTTTGAAAAATGACCACCAATGGATCTACTATGTCCGGGGCCATTTCCTTAAGTGTTCTTGCAAATTATTTTGGAATCAATAAATTGAGTTATTTAAATTACAATAATGCTAATAAGACCAACATCTTTGTGCAGTGAAGGCTTGAAAGAAAGTCTCTTTGCCCTTGTTTATATTTTCCCATTGACAGGTTTTTCCTATAAGAATTTGGCTCTCTGTACTCTGCAACAGCTTCTAAAATGAAAGATTTGCATTTATATGGTACCTTTCATGACCACAGGATATTCCAAAGTAGTTTATAGCCAATTAAATAGTTTTAAAGTGAAGAACACTGTTGTAGTCTAGGGCTGCACACAACAAGCTGTCACAAACAGCAATGTAATAATAATTAGATAGTCCATTTTTCTACTTTGATTGGAGGACAAAATCTGGCCAGGACATTGGGATTAGCTCCACAGTTCTTCATTATTGGTGCCATGGGAACTTGTAGATCCATTGGAGACACTTTGGCTTCGCTCATCTTTTGAAAAATGACACTTTCAACACTGCAACATTTCTTCAGGACTGGAGTGTCACCCTTGATTTTTGTGTTGAAGGTCTGGGATGGGTTTAAACCCACACCTTCAGACACAGAGGTGAGTGTGCTACTTACTGAGCTACAGCTGACAACTATACTATCCAATCAGATTTCACTCCATCCCAGATCTGGCTGCTGAACCACATAAAACTCTTATCAGGCACTGCTCTCCTGCCAAAATGGCCAGGATCATCCTGTAATGCAAAAGGTGGCCCATAGTTTATGTTCTTTACTAAAAACTGTATTCGCAAACCTCTTTCCCCTTTGTTCCCTCTAACATTAAGTGTCACCAAGGTCAGGACCACCCTATGAGCTAATTTTGCCATATTTCTTCCTTCCACTAGCCCACGTGGCCAAGCTCCCTTTAAGATGCCTCCCTGTCCTCATCCTGCACTTTCATCTAAACTATTAGGCCAGTTTTGGCAACACCATATACGTGAATAGGACAGAAATTGGGTACTTTGCAGTGAGGAATTCATCCGATGACCCATTCAAAATCCACCCACCATCTAAAAGGTGCATCAATATTCATACTTGCAGAAACAATTGAACTCAAGAATCTTGACAGCATCTAGGACAGGGCAGCCTGATTGACCAGTGCCTCTGCCAGTGGACTGAACATCTGCCAATGGTGCAGCATGTACAAACAACAGCGCACATGCAGCAACTCACCAAGTTAGTTTGACAGCACTTCTCTCCCGTATGACTGCTAAAGACAGACAAGAGCAGAAATGTCATATCAGCTCCAAGCTTTCCTGCCATCTTGACTAAGATTTAAATTGCCATTCCCATTGGATGAATATCCACAAATACCCCACTGTGGAAGCACCAGCACCAGATCAGTTTGAGTAGGGCGAGAAGAACCACCACCCAGAATAACTGGGGTTGGGAAATAATTGTGGTCTTGCCAATATCTCCCACCTCGTGAGAATAAGTATAAAATGCACACAAGTATCAGGTTAAAATATATTTGGATCACACAGTAGCCTTGGGGTTGGTGGGAATAAAGAACAATCTTTAATTACTTACATTTCTATCACTTATTGCAATATACAGAACAACTTGCAGTTGACATATTGAGACTCAGTTTGACAGAACTGAGCCAACCATTTCTATACACTAAATGGATTAAAGTTAATCACAAAATTTTCTTTTTTTTTTATTTGATCATGAATATGGGCATTCCATTTACTGCCCATCCGAGGGCATTTAAGAATAAACCACATTGGTGGTTCCACGCATTGCTGTGGATCTGGAGATCACGAATAGGCCAGACCAGGTAAGGACAATAGATTTCAGAGACACTCATGAACCAGATCTTTTTTCCACAATAATTGATAATTAGACTTTTATTTCAAGATTTTTTTTATTGAATCCAAATTTCACCTGCCATTGTGGGATTTAAACCTGGGTATTTAAAACATTACCCTGGTTCTCTGAATTACTAGCCCAGGAGAGATACCACTACACCACAGCCCCCCCTCACCCACCTTGATTTAGTACAGCAAACCGCAACTGCTTTAGCATTTAGCTGTATGAACAAGAAACCCATCCTAGAATCACCTGACATCCTTCTGGAAAACTACCAACATTAACTTTTAGATCATTTTCAACTCTGAGCTAATATAAACACCAATATATCTTCAGTCTTAAATGTCTGAGGTGCCAAAATGAGAATTACAAGGTAAAGATTAAAACATTAAATCATAATTTAAAATAGTGTCAATGAACTTACACATTTCTACTAAGTTTATAAATATTGCTTGGGCCTGGCGTGGGTTCTTCAGGTTTGCTCACAGTGAAGTTCAATCCCTTTTGGACACTTGACTGCTTGGTATAGAGCTGATAGGGAATGTAAGAGAGTAGATATCCAGCTTTTATACTGCAAACAGAAGAATCAAAATATGCGTTAAAATGTTATCTCCACCAACACAGCTGGGAAGAGAACAGTAAACACTGATAAACTTCTAAGAATATATTCCCTCACAGAGAAATTATTACGCAGATGGACAAAAAGTTCACATGGAAGAATACTTACCTACATAAAAATGGTCTGATTGAAGGATGAGATCAAAATGAAAAATTACAGGCAAGTGCAGTGCACTATAACATATCAAAGTCAGAAACTGAACCCATAACTTCGATTTTTAAATCCTGATAAATGGTTAAATTCATTTCGCCTTTGATTTAATCAGTACAGCAGAAAACAGTCACATTTATACAAAACCTTGTTTTTTCCACAGATAACATGGATATAAATGCAAGATTTCAAATGTGAACGATTTAGACATTTTGTATACTGTCAAACCAGTTCCTAGTGGATATAAGTCCACAAGATCAAATTGTTCGCCTCAGAATCAAATTTCCTCTCAACTTTCTCTTCTAAAGTGGAACCGTCTCAGCTTCTCTAACCTTTCCTCTTAAGTAAAATCCCTCACCCTTGAACCATTTTTGCAAATCTTTTCTGCATCCTCTTCCATGCTTTCACATCCTTTATAAAGTCAGTGCTCAGAATTGGACACAAGGTAAAATGTTTCAGCCTCAACTGGAGTAAAGATTCACCACCTTGCTTTAGTATTCTATATCCTAATTTATAAAGCCCAGGATCCTGTATGCCTTACTAACCACTTTCTCAACTTGTTCTGCTATCTCCAAATATTTTCACACATCTGCCCCCAGGTTACTTTGCTCTTGCATCTGCTTTAGAATGGTTTTCTTTATCTTATAGTGTTTTTCCACATTCTTCTTCCCGATATATATCACTTCCCATTTCCCTGCATTAAATTTTATCAGCCACATGTCTGTCCATGCTGCCAACCTGTCTACATCCTTTTGGAAGTCTCTGTTACCCTCACAGTTCATATTACTCTCAAGCTTGCGTCTATCACTGTATACATACTTCCAGTTTGAAAAACAACTGTTCATGACTACTCCCTTTCCTATCATTCAACTAGCTTTGTATCCATGCTGCCACTATCCCTTTTATTCCATGGTTCTCAGCTCTGCTAACAAGTTTGTTATATGGTATTTTATTGAATGCCTTTTGGACATCTATGTATATCGCCTCAACTGCATTACCCTTACCAAGCCTCTCTATCAACCTCATCAAAAATCTTAAACTGAGTTAGTTAAACATGACTAGCCTTACCAAATTTGTGCTGGCTCTGCAAATTAATCCACATTTGTCCAAGTGAGTTAATTTTGGCCAGAATTATAATTTCTAAACATATTTCCACCACCCAGTTAGATTGACTGCCTTGTAATCACTGCATTTTTTCTTAGCTCTTTTTTGAACAAGGGTGCAACATTTGTAATTCTTCAGTCCTCAGGCACCATCACTGTACCTAAAGAGGATTGGGAGATTATAGCCAGTGTCTCCACAATTTTCACCTTTACCTTCTGCAATATCTTCTGATGCAGCCAATCGTGTCCTGTTCACTTATTACTTTTCAGTATAACCGACCTCTCTAATACCTCCTCTTTATCACTTGTTAGATCATCCAGTGATTCAATTCCCTTCTCCTTCATTGTGATTGTAGAAACATCTTCTTTCTTGGTAAAAACAGATGCAAAGTACCCATTTAATACTTCAGCCAAGTCCTCTGCCTCCATGCAGAAATCTCCATAATGATCCCTAATCAGTCTCCTCTTCTGATCGACTCCTATAATTTATAGTGCTATGAAAGAATTTTGTCATTGGGGGGACGCTATTATCGACCAGAATCTTAACTGGTCCAACCAGGTAGACACTGTAGCTACAAGAGCAGGAGAGGCTGGGTCTTTTGTGTGAGCAGCTCACCTCCTGACTCCCAAAGTCTATTATCATCTGCAAGGCACCAATCAGGAATGTGATAGAATGCTTCCACTTAACTACATGAATGAAGCTCCAACACTTGAAGCTTGACATCATCCAAACCAGCCTGCTTGATCAGCACTCCACCCACCACTTAAATTTTCACACCCTCCACCACCAGCATGTAGTGAAAACTACGAAAGCAGCAACTTGCCAAGGCTTCTTTGACCGCATTTTCAAAATCCACAATCTCTGCCAGCCAGAAGGGCAGCAGACATATGTGAAAACCACCATTTGCAAGTTCCCCTTCTATTACATAACATTCTGGCTTGGAAATATATCGAGGCCCTTCAATGTCACTGGGTCAAAAGCCTGCAACTTCCTTCCTAAAGTACTAAGAATGTGCTTACACCAGATAGAATGCAGTAGTTCAAGACAGCAGCTCACCTTCACTTTCTCAAGGACAATTAAGCATAGACAATAAATGCTGGCCTTTCCAGTGGTACTCACGTTCCAGAAAGGAGTGAAAGAAAATTGTACTGTCTTGTCAAGGGATAGCTTAGACTAGTAGGTTATCTGCTGACAACGTCATAGAATTTACTGAACATTAACCAGTATGCAAATGTATGATGTCATAAAGTTATCTCTGATAACACTCACTACAAACTATTTCACAGAAACACATCAGGCCCTCATCCGGCAATTTCAAAACACACAAAGGGACAATTTTGGTCAATACAGTAGGACCAGAGTTCAAATCAGGCAACGGACAAACTGAACTCCCTTCTAAACAGCACAGTGGAATACCAATACCATGGACTGCAGTGGTTCAAGGTGGCGGCTCACCACCACCTTCTCAAGGGCAATGAGGGATGGACAATGAATGTTGACCAAGCCAGTAACAGCCACATCCCATGAATGAATAAAGAAAAAGAACCCCAAGGGATTTTAAGAACTATATATAAAAGTGGAGTAATATTTATTGATATTCCTACAGCTAGTCACACTATGGAATTTCATAACTGGCTGATATTCTGAAACAAAACTAGCAACACATATCATGTAAAATTACCCAAAATTCCAGATAATATCGACAATATTGTTTTAAAATTCACATTTCATAGATTCTGAAACAAAGGAAGGGGCGTAGAACAAAATGCCAATTAGACCTGCAAAGCCATTCAAATAGATCATGGCTGATCCTCAGCTTCAACTAATTTTCCCAGTACTTCCCAAATCTCTGCACTTGCTGAGAGGGCAAAATTCTGTCCGTTCCAGCTTTAAATATATTCAAAGATGGAACATCCACAATCCTCTGATGTACAGAATTCAAAAGATTCACTATCTTTTAAGTGAAGAAACGTCTCATCTCAGTCGTAAAGATTAGACCCCGAGACTGTGTCAATGTTCTATATTCCCAAACCAGGGGAAATAATCTTTCAGCATCTACTTCGGCAAGCCCTACAGAATCTTGTATGTTCCAATGAGATTGCCTTTCTTTCTTTTTAATTCAGCCTCTCATCATAGGACAATGCTCACATCTGAACCAATCTCATGAAGCTTCGCTGTATTTCCTCCAATGCAAGTACATCCTTAAATACAGAGACAAAACTGCACATTGTACTTCAAATCTGGTCTTACCAAAGCATTGTACAACTGAAGCAATATTTCATTATTTTTGTACATAAATTCCGTTGCAACACAGACTAACATGCCATGCCATTTGCCTTCCTAGTTTTTTGCTGCACCAGCATGCCAATTTTTGGTATTCCTTGTACAAGTACATCCAAGTCCTGCTAACTGTTTACAGGTTTCACATCTTTTTAAAAAACACTTTGCTTTTCTACTCTTATAACCTAGTGAATAACCTTATACTTCCCCACATTATACTTCATCTGCTACCTTCTTGTCCACTCACTTAACCCATCTATATCACTTGGTAGCCTCTTTGTGTGCATCTCACAGCTTACTTTCAAACCCAGCTTTGCACCATCAGCGAACTTAAATGTATTACTGTTGTTATCTTTGTCCAAGTCAATTGTAATGCTTTTAAATAGTGTGACCCTAGCACTATTCCTTGAGGCACACCACTTCTTTCAGATTGCCAACTTGAAAATGTCTGATATATATCTCCATCCTCTGCCTCCTGTCCAATACTTAATCCTTTATCCATGTTAAGATATTGCTCCCAACTCTGAGTTGTGTATTGACCTTGGGTGTGGCACCTCATCAAATGCCTTTTGCAAATCCAAGAATACTAGATCCCATGCTTCCTCTTTATCTGCCTTGTTATATGCCAAAACTCATGTTTGCTAAACATGAGTTTTCTTCAGCAAAGTCAGGTTTACTTTGTCTGACTATACTAAGGTTTCTAAACGCATTGTTAAGACTTCCTTAATAAAAGATTCCAGACTTTCATGACAAACTTCTGTCAAGCTAATTGGCCTACAGTTCTTTGTTTTCTCAATCCCTCCTTTTTTTAAATAACACAGCTATATGTGCTAACTTTCAATCCATTTTAACTGTTCTAAAATCTAGGGCATCCTGGAAAATCATAATCAGTGAATTAACTAGCTGTGCAGTTCTTTCTTTTAGAACTGTAGGACATCAAGTCTTGGGGATTTGTCAGATTTTAGTGTGGCAAGTTTTTCTAATTCTTCTTCTCTGCTAATGGTCATCCTCTATTTCTGGAATGCAATTTTGAAAACAGAGCTTATTTGATAAACTTGCAATTTTCCAGAGTATAAGGAGCATTACTCTGCCTCCAGTTACGTGATACATAACTGACCTGCTTAATACTGAAATATATGTCAATATGGGAAAAAGTTTCCATTCCCTAGCACTGACATCCTTTGTAAAACAGAAGTTTAAACATAACAGTACAAAATATTCCCTGAGCAACAATGAAAACACTGAAAACAAGAGAATCTAACTAACCAATTAAAAATTGCTCTTTCAATCATAAGAGATAACATGAAATAGAAGCAGGAGCCCATATGCCCTTGGGCCTGCACTACCATTCAATAAGACCATTGCTGATCCTCAAACTCAATTTCACTTCACCACCCAATTCCCTTGAGTACAATTTATCGATCTCAGCCTTGAACATATAACTGAGCATCCTGGGCAGCAGAATTCCAAACTTTCACAGCCCTCGGACTGAAAAGATTTTCCTCATCTCAACACTCAACATAATTTCTTTAGATTATAATTTATACTTATAATACAAATAAGGTAGCTATCAGAATTTGTTGAGGGGTATTGCTATGCAACACCAAAACAAGAACTCACAGGTACCACTGATGTACAATTGTCCTTAACTGAACGTAAGCAATGTTGCTTTTAAAATACTCTCAATAAAACAGATAGGCCATTAGAACAAAAACAAAGTATTTAGTAAATGTGCTAGAATTCACTAGAATGTTGATTTCTTGAGATATTAAAGCCTCAAATTAATACTCTTTTCAAAATAATATATAAATGTATTAATATAATCTGCAGATCGCGCCACTAAAATACTAATATGTCGTTCAGATATTTTTCTACCGTGGATTGGAGTTAACACAATAAAAGCACAACTAAAACAGGAGGACTGTTATGACCACAGCTGAGCAAGCCAAATCCCAGAAGGAAACCTGCCTTACTGATCATAATGTTGTTTTTGTATTTTGAAAAGGGAGAAAAAGCAACTGATCCCAGAAGCACAGAACTTCAGTAACACATTCAGGATTTTTAAAAATTAAAAAACATTTATTAACAAGAAAAAGTACTTAGATTATAAGTTACACAGGTAAAACAAAGAGAAAGAACAAAGAAAATTACAGCACAGGAACAGGCCCTTTGGCCCTCCATGTCTGTACCGATAATGATGCCTGTCTGAACTTTCGGGGATCATTTCCCTCTATAGCCATCCTATCCACGTATTTGTCCAGACCCCCCTTAAAATTGACTAGCACACCTGTTTCCACTACCTCCCTGGCAGTGAATTCCGAGCACCCACCACCCGTCTAATAAAACAGTTTGATAAAACATCCCTTCCACAAACGCCAATTACTCAGAACACACAAGTACTTTCTTGCAAATTCCCTTACAGATTTTTAACCATAAAAATCCAATAATATTACCCCAGGCAAATAAACCTGGTGTCACTTTAGTAAAAGTATAGCACACAACTCCTCCCATCTTCCACTTGGCTGTGGAAATCTAAGGCGGTTCAAAAACAGTACCTTCTGAAAAAAAAGACTAGCTTAACTGGATGGTCGTTTCAAACTTTACACCTTCTAGCACAGAGGTAATCTCAGGACTAATCCACACACAACTGCACAACTCAGCTCAACGTCCTTCCTTGAACATCATAGAATCCCTACAAGCACCTGGAAAAATAGGTTTCCTTTTATATTAACCATCAGACTTTAGTTATATTCCCTCTTCCTTTTAATCTCCAATTCTATTCTCTTCAGTACCTCCTCCACGATCATCGTCAACGCCATTGCTTCACTAGGCTATGTCCTCAGTCCCTTACTATACTCTTTATACATCTTCGACTGTATGACCAAATTCCCTTCCAATTTGATTTTCAAGTTTGCTGATGTGAATTAGATCTCAAACAATGATGAGACATAGTACAGGAAAAAGATAGAGTCTGATGAATTGACGTGATGATAATAATCTCTCCCTCGATGTTAACAAAACAAAGGAGATAGTTATCAACTTCAGGAAGCGTAATGGAGTGCAAGTCCCTGTCGACATCAATGGGGACAAAGTAAAAATGGTCGAGAGCTTCAGGTTTTGAGGTGTCTAGATCACCAACAACCTGTCCTGGTCCCTTCATGTGGACACTATAGTTAAGAAAGCCGACCATCACCTCTACTTTCTCAGGAGACTAAGGAAATTTGGCATGTCTGCTACAACTCTCACCATTTCTACAGATGCACCATAGGAAACATTCTTTCTAGTTATATCACAGCTTGATATGTCTTCTACTCTGTCCACAAGAAACTACAAAGGGTCATAAATAAAGCTTAGTCCATCGCTCAAGCCAGCCTCCCATCTATTGACACTGTTTATACTTCCTGCTGCCTCGGGAAAACAGCCAGCATACTCAAGGACCCCATGCATCCTGGACATACTTTCTTCCATCTTCTTCCATGAGGAAGAAGATGCAAAAGTCTGAGATCACATACCAACCAACTCAAAAAACAGCTTCTTCCCTGCTGCCATCAGACTTTTGAACGGACCTACCTCACATTGTTGATCTTTCTCTATAAGAACATAAGAAATAGGAGCAGGAGTAGGCCATCCAGCCCTTTGAGCCTGCCCCGCCATTCAATAAGATCATGGCTGATCTGTCGCTGCTCAGTTCCACTTTCCCGCCCTCTCCCCATAACCCTTAATCCCCTCTCCTATCAAAAACCCATCAACCCGCGTCTTAAAAATATTTAGCGAGGCAGCCTCCACCACTTCAACGGGCAGAGAATTCCAGAGATTCACCACCCTTTGAGTGAAGAAGTTCCTCCTCAATATATACCTATATATATAATATATATATAATGTATATATATATATCTCTATACCCTAGCTATGATTATAACACTGCATTCTGCACTCTTTTCCTTCCCTATGTATGGTATGCTTTGTCTGTATAGAGTGCAAGAAATAATACTTTTCACTGTATACTTATACATACGGTAATAATAAATTAAATCAAAACCTCTGAGCTTAACTTTTCTAGAATATAAAACCTTTTTTTATTTCTTCCACTTTCGGGTCAAATAAAATTGAATAACCTTCTTGTTTATTCGTGAAACTATCAAGCTGTAAAAGTCCCTTAAACTCCCCTTTGAAATTTAACAGCTGAAAGGCCAAGTTTCTACCTATTTCCTAATGCAAACTTTTAAAACCTAATCTAGTTACTTGTAAATCCAACTTCACCATAGCCTCTCATTACAAACGCATGCATCTAGCACCTTTGTCCTTTCATCAGAGCTCTCACAAACAAGCTGTCTGTATCAGCCTTTCTCTAGTTTAATTAATTATGGATACACACACAGTCTTCTTTACAGAATATCACTATACTCCCAAAATATTAAAGTCACACATTTTCACAACATTGTAACATTGGGCTAACTAAACACGTGAAATTAACAAATATACTTAGAATTTGGGATTTTAATTTCACAAAGAGTAACAAATAAAAGGTTTGTACATTGCAAAAATCAAGAGTATTGAAATAGTATTGAACATGCTGCATAGTGACAAATTTAATTCTTTTGCCCTGTAATTCGCAATTTGAATTTTTTTGCCCTCAGGCCTGACATGGAATATTTATTGTAAATATCAAGAGTATTACAATTGGATTGAGACACACAAGTGTTTCATTGCACTGTAATTTTCTAGTCAGAATGTTTTGCAATGTACTTTTACAAATTTTATGAATAAAGTATATTTGCCTTTCTACTTCTCCACAGTTACAAAAAGGCAATGCATTAAATCAACACAATTACCCAGTTGGCAATTCTCATAAACTTAGGTTGGATTACACTGCAGCTGGTTCAAACATAAATCTGCTGTCAGTCGACATTGGGGGAGGAATCCTCAAGAAACCTCGGCAGTTTACAGCATTTACCACTATTTCCCTGCCTCAAAACACAATGGGAATTACAACTATTATACTTTTAACTAACCTGTCTGTAATCCAATTGGGGAGAACCACTTTTTCTTCCTTCAGTTCTTTGATTTTTGCATTTGGAAGATTAGTGGCAATAATATGAGTAGTTTTGGATCTTGAATAGTACAGGTGATATTGGCCTCCATGCAGCATCATAAGCCTTCGCAACTCATCAGCCGTTGGCTCTGAAAAAAAAACACAATTTACAGTTGGAGAAAATCAGGAGTGATTTAACATTCCAGCACTGGACAACTATACAAGCATAAACTTTTATTTATCTTGGCAATCTTCATTGAAACTAACCCATTCTATTGAAATAAATTATTTCTACTAAACTATTTGACTTTCAAACCACTAACATGAAGATTACAGCTATCTCGGAGTCAGACTTCTAAAGCATTGCATACCTGTGTAACCATTGACATAAATTGCAACACCTCTGAAAATACAAGATGCTGTCCCTTCATTTTCTTGTTGAAAAGGAGTCTCCGATTTGAACTGTCTTTCCAGTTTGTCTATCTTTGCTGCCATGTAGCCATCCTAAGAATAATTCAGAAGATGTTATGAACTTTGACTTCACCGATTATGATACAACATTTAAAGCAAAGGTCACTTTGAATAAAACCAAAATATCTTAATTTACATAGTCCTTTTTCCCAATTCTCAAAAATGTCTCAAGGCACTTTGCACAATGAATTGCTTTGAAAACGTAGGTAAAGGTACATACTACAAGATCCTGTCAATTAATGACGAAAAAAGATTTTGCCAATGCTGTTGGCTGAGGGAGAAACACACACTTGGGCACCAGGAGATTTTAACGCTCGTCTCTTAATGGTGCGATGAACATAAGAAATAGGAGCAGGAGTAGGCCATCTAGCCCTTCGACCCTGCCCCGCCATTCAATAAGATCATGGCTGATCTGTTGTGGCTCAGTTCCACTTTCCCGCCCTCTCCCCATAACCCTTAATCCCCTTGCCTAACAACCCGCGTCTTAAATATATTTAGCGAGGCAGCCTCCACCACTTCAACGGGCAGAGAATTCCAGAGATTCACCACCCTTTGAGTGAAGTAGTTCCTCCTCAACTCCGTTCTAAACCGCTCCCCCCCCGACTTTATCTTGAGGCTGTGCCCTCTAGTCCTACTGTCCTTACTGAGCGGGAAGAGCCTCTCCACCTCTATCCTATCCATCCCATTCATCATCTTATATGTCTCAATGAGATCTCCCCGCATTCTTCTAAACTCTAACAAGTACAAGCCTAGTTTATTCAGCCTCTCCTCATAGTTCAACCCCCTCAACTCCGGTATCAGCCTAGTAAACCTCCTCTGCACTCCCTCCAAGACCAAAATATCCTTGCGTAAGTGCAGCGACCAAAACGGCACACAGTACTCCAGCTGTGGCCTCACCAGTGCCCTGTACAGTTGCAGCAAGACCTCCCTACTTTTATATTCAATCCCCCTCGCTATGAAGGCCAGCATCCCATTCGCCTTCCTGACCACCTGCTGCACCTGCAGGCTGGGTTTTTGCGACTCATGCACAAGGACCCCAAGGTCCCTCTGCACCGTTGCATGCTGCAGTTTTTCGCCATGTAAGTAATAGTCCTTCCTACCATTATTCCTACCAAAGTGGACAACTTCACACTTGTCAACATTAAATTCCATTTGCCAGTTCTTGGCCCCTTTGCCCAGCCTATCTAGATCCTTCTGCAGACTTTCCACACCCTCTGCACAATTTGCCGTTCCACCAATCTTGGTGTCATCAGCAAATTTCGACACCATACACTCGGTTCCCTCCTCCAGATCATCTATATAAATGGTAAATAGCTGAGGCCCCAGCACCGACCCCTGGGGCACTCCACTAGTCACCAACCGCCAATCCGAATAGCACCCATTGACCCCCACTCTCTGCCTCCTATTTGACAGCCAATCCCCTATCCACGCTAACACCCTACCCCAACTCCATGCCCCCTAACCTTCTGTAATAACCTCTTGTGCGGAACCTTATCAAACGCCTTCTGAAAATCAAGAAACACCACATCCACCAGCTCTTCTCTATCCACCGCCCTAGACACATCCTCATAGAACTCCAATAAATTCGTCAGACACGACTTCCCTTTAACGAAACTGTGCTGCGTCTGCTCTATCAAACAATTCTCCTCAAGATGCCTCGCTATTTCCTCCTTCATCACGGATTCTAACATTTTACCTACAACAGACATTAAACTAACCGGCCTATAATTCCCTGCCTATTGCCTGCCACCCTTCTTAAACGACGGCGTAACATTAGCTGTTTTCCAGTCTTCCGGCACTTCCCTGGCATTTTAAACGTCCACCAAATGATCAAGACATGTAGCTGGATAACTGATTTAACATCTCATCCAGGGGATGGTATCTCTGATAACGTATCATTTCCTTTGTATTGATTTAGGGGGTGAGCATTTTCTATTCAAGGGCATAGAGTGGCACTAGTGAATCCACAATCTTCTGACTCATTTACAATTAAGCTAAGCTGACAAAAAAAGTGAAACTGGAATTCATTTGACAAAACATGGTTCAATTTCCATTGTCTGGAGGACAAAACAAAATGATAAGTTGACAAATAAAAATCAGAACATTCAAGGTATATTTGTGCTGAACATACCCAATCGCTCCAGCCATCCCCTTCGCTGGCACGTTTCTTCCATCCTCCACGGCTCATAGTAGGTTCTCTGAAAATTAATTTCAAATTATTGGTTTTAAAGCATTTTGCTCAATTTTACATAGATGGAAATAGACATAAAACAAAGTGCAATTACTTATTATTAAAAGGTAGTAAGAAAATTAACCAAAATTGGCACTTTACCTTAGCATGAAGTCTAAGTGTGACTACTGGGGACTTCATGTGAACGAACAACTATTTATGTAAACTCAATATCATTCATAGCACAGGCATCAGAAGAGTAAGACCCAAGATATAGGAGCAGAATTAGGCCAGTTGGCCCATCCTGTCTGCTCTGCCATTCAATCATGGCAGATAAATTTCTCATCACCATTCTCCTGTCTTTTCCTTGTAACCTTTGATCCTCTTAGCAATCAATCAAGCAGCTTAAAAGTGACACAAAATTCTGTAAATTGAAGAATCTGTTGCTTAAAAATAATGAAAACAGATAATGTTCAAAATTCATAAACTGATCAGCAATTTAAAAACAAAGGTATGCAGCCTTTTCTAGATCCCAAGGACATATTGCCTTGAACACCCTTTCATAGCCTAATGTGCTTCAAGTATTATTAGCTTAAATATATTTAGGTGCTCAAATTGTAAGTGCTTTACAGTAAAACAAACTATGTGTTCCTCCAAACAGTACTAACAGAAAATATGGCAAGCCTGTAATTACTCAGCAACTGCTGTATAGTGAATAATTCTTGAAAGTGTATTATGAAACAAGAATACACTTGGGATCTGGATAATGAAATAAACAGCAAGTGATTTAGTTATGAACCTCAGGGGATGATACGATTTTTAAAATGTGCCAAATTATCTGTTTTTCATAATTCATAGGGTTTTGTGTTGTTTACCACAAGTTTTCCTACTCAGAGATTCAATCATTCCTATTCTTTGTAACTGCTATTAGAGTGAGAGTTCAGCTTTTCTGTGCAACTTACTAACCTGATAATAATGCAGAATTTTGCAATAGTATGATAACCAGAAACACAATGGGGTCAGGCAAAAGGAAAAGAGAGCTTTACTGATAACATGCAGCTTTGCCGATTTTAACAATTCTGTATTTATCACTGTATGGACAGAATTACTTGATTCCACAACATTGTTCCTTACTCCACCCACAGCACTCTGCTTCATGGACACCATAAGTGATGTTAATCTGTAATCAATTCCAGTGCTTTGTTGCTTTTAAACCTTATTGAGGGTGCTTTTGCAGCATTTGTTGTATCATCACAATAGATGGACTTGTAAATAGGTTAACATTGATGCAATTCCAAATGTCATATTATCTTCTTCGTTCCGTGAGCCTATTTAATTCCACATGCAAAAAAAGCTGTGCAAAATCAGATCCTACTCCCCAAGACATACAGAGTTTCATCATGAGCCATATTTGCATTTGTTGACTGGCAAAAGCAGCATCGACTTCCAAGTGTCTAATAAACACCAAGCTACTGCAGAAAAACTGCAACTAGTACTCTAGCCAAAGGAAAATCGAGAGGTTGCATTTTTTGGCTACTAATTGCAGCAAAGACAATAAGGTGCAGAGAAGATTTACAGAATTGATACCAGAAATGTGAGTATACATATCAGAAAGTTGAGTTGAGGAAGAACTTCTTCACTCAAAGGGTGGTGAATCTCTGGAATTCTCTGCCCATTGAAGTGGTGGAGGCTGCCTCGCTAAATATTTTTAAGATGCGGGTTGATGGGTTTTTGATAAGCGAGGGGATTAAGAGTTATGGGGAGAGGGCGGGAATGTGGAACTGAGCCACGACAGATCAGCCATGATCTTATTGAATGGCGGGGCAGGCTTGAAGGGCTAGATGGCCTACTCCTGCTCCTAGTTCTTATGTTCTTATGTTCTAAAACCTCAGATAATCTGATACGTCTTCCTTGTCTATCCTACCAGGAGCCTACCACAGCAGGGCATAATCTGGGATGTCTTGTGCCCAATCATTTTAAGACCAGCTTGAAGCATTGCACTGAGGAATACTTATCACCTTAAATTGTCAACATTTGTGCTTTGAAATAAATCTCAAATGGAGTAATGTTCTTAACAAAGCATAACAAGAGAGAGAGAAAGAAAAAGAAAATATGCTCAGAATTTAAAATATTTATTTAAAAGCTGATCAGCAGCTTCAGGGTTCCAGAAAGTCTCATATCCTTTAACACTTACAAGTATCTAATAACGGCATTCCTGATAAACCCCTCCCACTTCTATAAAGATGACAAAGTAGTATTTGACTCAATTTGTATTACTCTTGGCCAAATAGAATATAATAGACACTTCAAAGAGAAAAAGGAGTGATCATTGACCCTTTTTGTTTGAGGACTGGAGGTGTATAATAGTTATAGATAATAGTTAATAAACATAATAGTCAGAGATGAGTTATCAGAAAACCTTCCAAAAAAATTCTTGCCTTTAAGGGCAGGGATTGAGGCTGTTTAGTAAGAGAACTATAAATGATTGCATGAACGTTGTGGCCTTAACAGAAACTTGCCTGAGGGTTAATAACGCCTCCCCCTTAATGAAGCCCCCCACCCCCCCGTCTCACAATACCTCCCACCAGTTTCCCACCCAGACTATTGTAATGGCAGGCGTGAATCGCTTCACCATCACATTTGAGTCTTGTCTTCCTACTCTTCTGGTACTCTGTCCTCTTTTGAGTCTTCAGTCTTGTTCAAAATCTATTCCCTGCTTTCCACACAACTACCCCATAAAATTGTTCTTGCAAAGCTTTCTTCACTGCTCTCCAACATCAGTTTCTGCATTGAACGACTTATCCATGGTGATTTCAACCTCCATCACAATTATCATGCTCTCTCTCCTTTGAGTTCACAGTCTACCTTAGACCTACCATCCATCTAAACTCCCCAGGCAAACTACTGACAGTGCAATTTCATGCAGCTTTGTGTCACCCATTGCATCAATCTCAGATATGGCCATCTATGATTATTTCATTGCATTATTCTCCACTCACAGCCCAACCCTATTTCCTTCTGTGTACTGCCCTGAAAAAAATTAAGTTATAATTGTTTAATACTGTAGATGCAGGAATCTGAAATAAAAACAGAAAACACAAACACGGGGCAGGTCAGGCAGCAGTTGTGGAGAAAGAAACAGTTAACATTTCAGATTGATGACTTTTCAATAGACCTGTCTAATCTTCAGCCCTCCATTTACCATTGTATTTCTGCAGCTACCGATTTGCTTAACCATAGCCTCATCTCCATTGCAAAGAAAACCATTTGTCTCTCTTATCCTGGTCATTTACCCAGTACGGGCCTCACCTTTTTTCTCTTAAATGCAAGGGCAGCAGACTTGATAGAATATCGATCTGGCAGCACTACTCAAAACACTACCAGGTCCTTCCCCCCGAACTGTTCATTATTCCAAAATGATTATAGGCCTTTTGGCTAAGATCAAGTGTAGTATCGACATGCTGCACTTGGTTGAAGTCATTGGGTTACATTTCAGCTTCATTTGAAGCAATTTTTTAAAGCGGCATCTCGGCCATTTGGCTAAGATGCAAATAAGATCAAGCCCTGGAGGAGGAGCTACACCTACTCCAGTCAGCTTGGATCATGTAGATCAAGCCCAAGACAGGAGGTGAGAGCCCTGTCTTGTCAGCTTGGATCGGGAATGTCCCAACTTGTTGGGACTCTGAATTGGGTTTAATTTGACTTGATTGGATTGGAATAAAGTTTACAAAAAAAAATGATTATAGAAATGCAAAAAATAATCTCTAACTACAAACTTTCTCATTCTAAATGTTCTAATTCTCCTTCACCTTCATATTAAGTAACAAATACAGGGAGTTTATGGACCTCTTTGTTATTTAGAATGAGCATCCTAATCAAATGCCATTTGCCTCCACTGAGCTCAAGTTCCTCTGAAGTTCCCTAACGTCCCAGCCCTGAAATTACATCCTTTTCTAGTCTTTCTCCCATCTCACCCTCTGAGCTCATTTTGCCCACTAGAACTACTCCCTGCTTCTATAATCTTATTCACACTAAGCTATTGACCATCCGGTTTCCCTTCCTGACCCCTATGTTAGCTGATATTACTAACAGTTCTCTTTCTTCAAGTACTGTTCCCCTCCTTTTCAAATGTGCCATCATCACCCCTCTCCTCAAAAAAAACTAATCCTTGGCCTCTTGGTCCTTGCAAAATAATGTTCATTTCCAACATCCCTCCAACGACTAGAAAAGTTTTGTCACTTCCTAAATCCTTTCCCAGAACTCCATGCTTGAATCCTTCCTATCATGTTGCCTTCCCTGCCACAGAACCAAAACAGCTTTTTCACAAAGTCACAAATTAAATCCTATGTTATTGTACCAAAGGTTAACTTACCCTCCTCATTCTTCTTATCTTACCTAAAGCCTCTGACAAGGTCGACCACACAATCCTCCCCCAATTCCTTTCTAATATCATTCAGCTGGATGGAACTATACTTGTCAATCTTAACTGATGTCATCATTTCTCTTCCTGTTCCCATACCATTATCTCTGGGGTGCCCCAAGGGTTCATCCTGGCCTCACTTCTATTTCCCATCTCCATGCTGCCTCACAGCATTCAAAAGCACAGTGTTAATTTTCACATGTCCACTGATGACATCACCACCTCTTGCTGTTCCACCGTTGCTAAATTATCAGAATGTTTACCTGACATCCAATACTGGATGAGCAGAAATTTCCTCCAATTAAATATCAGAAAAAACAAAGTCTTTGGTCACCACTAGAAGCTCCATTCACTAGCCACAGACTTCATTTTTCTGTTAGGCAACTGCCTAAGACTGAAACAGGCTGTTCCGAACTTTGATGTGATATTTGAGATTAGCTTCCACAAAGTTATCGACACTAAGACTGCCTATTTCAATACCGAACCCCATCTCTGCCTCAGCTAATCTACTTTTGGAAACTTCATTCATGCCTTTGTCACCTCTATGCCTGACTATCCCAATGCACTTCTGGCTGGCCTCCTTAATTTTATCTTCTAAACTTAGCCTCTAAAGTTGCCCATGTGTTTGCTTGTACCAAGTTCCATCACTCCTGTGCTTGCTGACCTACATCGGCACCTAGTTGAGCGCTGCCTCAATTTTAAAATTCTTGCCCTTGTTTTTAAGTCGCTCTATGACTTTGTCTTTCTCTAGTCCTGTAATCTTCTCCAGCTCCACAACCTTCTGAAGTATCTACATTCCTCCAGTCATGACCTCAAGCATTCCTCATTTTAGTTGCTCCACCATTGGTGGCTGTGCTTTCAACTGCCAAGGTCCTAAGATCTTAAATTCGTTGCAAAGCCTCGGCTTCTCTTGCACTTTTAAGGCAGTCTATAAAACCTACCTTTTCAACCAAGTGTTTGATCATCTGTCCTAATATTTCCCCAAGCGACGGTGTCAAATCTGGCTCAGATTCTTGGGGTGTTTATTCTGTCAAAGGCTATATAAATATAAGTTGTACTTTGTTATTGTTGTTCATACTCTCTATCAGGATTTTTCAATGATCTCTTACATTTGCTGTATAAATAATGTCAATGGGCAAGACTTTCAGAGGAAATTTCATCCTCTTGCTGTACAATCAATATCTCCGCTCCTTGACTGGAAAGGGTATCTAAATCAAAGACAAAACGTTGATCACCACCCTGATGTTTACAGATGTCTAGATCAATTGCAGCCCAAGCCTGAATTATAAACTCCAGCACATCAGTATCTCAGAAGTGTTGGGTCTGTTGGCATTAAGCAAGCCACAGAATCCAGGAACTGAGCAGTTAAACGATGACGTGTGCAATAGATTTAGCAGGTTTTGCGAGTACACTGATAGTTTTTTCAGTCTGGATTTTGAAGCAGAGGTTAATTCCATAATTTAAAAAAAATCCAAACTCAATTTTAATTTCTTGGAGGTGAAGGATCACTTCTCTGAGAAATTGGTGATCCATATTACTTTTCATTGGGATGACTTAAACTTTGGCATTCTTTAGAAGAAAACTTCGAATAAACTTTACGCTCTTGGAAAATATGCATCAGTAACAGATGATAAAGGGGCAAATATAATCATGGTCATTAAAAACATCTACTGCATTCAATACACAACTAGAAACCTCGTCATCAGTGGTAATATCTGTCTACAGCAAAGCTTCTTCTCCCAAGGTTTCACAAAACTTTCAGTCCCACTCCCATTCATCAGTTCCAATTTCCTGCAACATGATTCCTAAGCCCATCATTTCAGCACTTTCCTACCTCCCCTCCCTTCTTATGAACACAAGGGAAATAGATTTTCCAATAGCAGAACCATATTAGTGTTCTCCAGTCCTCTGGCACCTCCCACGTGGCCAGAGAGGAATTTAAAAATTGGATAGAGCCTCTGCACTCTCCTCCTTTGCCTCCCACAGCAGCCTGGGACACAATTCTTCCAGACCTGGATATGTGTCCAGTTTTCAGTCTGCCAACATCTCTAATACCTTGTCCTTCCCCATGCCAATTTGCTCAAGAACCGTGCAGTCTCTCTCTCTGAATTCTATACCTTTATCCTCATTCTCTTGGGTAAAGACGGTTGTGAAGTTTTTGTTCAACCAGTGTCCTCTGGCTCCATCCACAGTTCGCCCCCTAAAGGGCCCTACTCTTTCCCTGGTTATCCTCTTCCCATTGACACATTTATGGTATACCTTGGGATTTTCCCTACTTTTACCAGCCAGCGCTTTCTCATATCTCCTCTTTGTTTTCCTAACTGCTTTCTTAAGCTCCACCCTGCACTTTCTGTACTTCCTTAATGCCATGGCTAATTTGCTGTCCGAGTACCTGCTAAAAGCCTTTCTTTTTCTTCTCAACATATCCTGAATATCTCTGGTTATCTATGGTTCTCTGGGTTTGTTACTCCTTCCTATCACCCTATAGGAAACATGCTGGATTTGTATCCTACCCATTTCCTTTCTGAACACCACCCAGTGCTCTGCTGTCAATCTCCCCACTAGTTGTTGTTCCCAGTCTACCTTGGCCAGATCCTGCCATATTTTACTAAAATCCGGTCTTCCCCCATCCAAAACTTTTTTTTGCAATTTATCTATTTCTTTGTCCATACCAAACTTAAACTGTACCATGTTGTGATTGTTATCAGTAAAATTCCCACCCCCCCCCCCCATCACCTTAGTCGTCAGTCCGGCTTCATTCCCCACAATTAGGTCCACAGCTCCTTCCCTCGTTGGACCCCCTACATATTGGCCTAAAAGGTTCTACTGTACACATTTCAAGAAATGCACTCCACCCAAGCCCTTCACACTATGTTCATCCCAGTTAATGTCAGGAAAGTTGAAATCGCCTACTTTATAACTGCCCTGTTATTATTTGTACACATCTCTGCAAATTGTGCACATACTTGTTCCTTAATTTCCCACTATTTGGGGTCACCTAGGAAAGTGGCTGTCCCGTTCAATTCCTAAAATTTACCCACAAAGTTTTATTCGATGCCCCCTCCAAGATATCATCTCTCTTTTCTGCAGTAACTGACTCCTTAAATAATAATGCAATGCCTTCTCCTCTTTTACCCCCTTCCTCTGTCTCACCTGAAGATTTTATATCCTGGAATGTTAAGTTGCCAATCCTGCCTCTCCCTCAATCACATCTCTGCAAAGGCTACTGTATCCCAGTTCCATGCATCAACCTTTGCCCTTAACTCACTATTTTTATCTGCAATATCCCTTACCTTACTCCTTTGAAACTTAATACAGTTCTTTAATTGGCCCCTCTTGTTCCCTGGTCAACCTTTCCCCTTAATGTATTTAAAGAATGAAAGAGTTAATAATCACACAGGTTTAAAAATCATTTAAGCTGCAAGCTTCTAAACTCAGTTGCACAGGAAAACTATGAGAAAACCACAGGGCTTGATTAAAGCAGATCCAGGTAAACATCAAGACCTTAAAACTGCACACAAGACCTCCACTGAATTATGGAACTTGTTAGTGTCTGTTCTAACACGAGACAATGGGACGGGGGGAGTCGATATACCACTGGTTAGAAAACTAACTTCATAGTTGTGTAGAAAGAAATAGATGCTTAGTGGTATCATAATTAGGTAGACGCGTACAAGTTGCAGCTGGGCAGCTATACATAACCTTATGTTTTGCATGATGTCAACATAATCAATAGTCGAGTGTGGACATAAATATAACTTCTGTGCAAGTGGACAACTTTGATAGGTATATCCTAATTTCTTGTAACTGGATCTTAACTATTAAAGTCCATACAACTCCTGGATCGGGATTCTCCCTGGTGAACTACTAGTTGGAGCACTGGGCCACTCCATACCTAGTTTGTATTAAAGGCCTTGTCTGTAACTCCAAGATTCTTTCTCGAGTGAAAGAATAAAGTACGTTGTAGCCAAATAGTTGTACTTTTCTCCCTAACATAAAATATCTTAGAATTTTCCCTTAACTTGTTTGCAAGTCCTTTCCTTGCCCCCTTTTTGCTCTTTTTTCTTACACTTCTCTTGCACTTCCTATATTTCTCTAGGGCCGCAGCTGAATTGCTCTCTTTGGACTTGCTAAAAGACTTTCTCTTCTTCCTTATCCAGTCCTGAATTGTCCTAGACATCCAGGGTTCCCCGAACATATTAGTCCTACATTTCTTCCTATAGGGAGCACTGTACTCTCCCCCATTTCCTTTTTGAATAACTCCCCACTCAGGGAGCAGCCAGTTGCATGTTCTCAGGTTTGTCCCATCTACATATTCATTTCCTGTACTGCTGCAAACAGTTTGAATTATCTAGAGATTAATCGAGTGAATGCTGAAGGAAATCACCATTGAAGCCCAGAACAGAAAGTTGTGAATGGGAATTAGTCAAACAAGTAACAAACACCCTAGTTCAGTGATGGGCAACTTAGGCTAGTGAGTGGCCCTTCTTTATCTCAGTGGCCGCAAGATTGAAATCAGGCATGTTTGCTAACCGTGACCCTCGAATGAGACTGAATACATTTAATGCACGCTGAATATTTCATAACAATTTAAACATAGAAAATGCTTAATTATTCATATATTAATAGAACTGTCATCAACTTCAAGTGGTAAAAACAAAAAGAATTATGCCTGATTGGATGCATGGCTCTCACAG
This sequence comes from Carcharhinus amblyrhynchos, assembly GCF_965287045.1. Classification (NCBI taxonomy): domain Eukaryota; kingdom Metazoa; phylum Chordata; class Chondrichthyes; order Carcharhiniformes; family Carcharhinidae; genus Carcharhinus; species Carcharhinus amblyrhynchos. The sequence continues at coordinate 58,358,794 of NC_137333.1, forward strand.
TTAACGTTGCGTGCAATCAGCAATCAGCTCATTTCGTGTGCCCTTGTTTTACACGTATATCACTTCAGTTATACCAGTAGATAAAAAACACGCAGACAGAAATCTGTGGAACATGGCAACGCTGTGTGGGCACCAGTCAATAAAATATCTCGTGGGCTACAGTCTGGAACCCTGATGGGCCGCAGGTGGCCCCTGGGTTGCAGGTTGCCCAACACTGCCTGAACTGATTGCCACTGCCGAAAAAGAGATGCCACATTTTAATGCATGAAATGGTTAAGTAATTTGGATGAAAGCATTTCAATTCTAAAAGTGAATTCAATCTTCACATTTAATATCTATTGTTCCTGTACTATATTCTAATCAGGTCTGATCATCTGCATACAGCTGGGGTCTCCAGTGCTCCATAAATCCTTAAATAACTTTGCACTTATGCACTTCTTTCTGACATCCACCATCTCTTCCCTTTATCAACCCCTCCCGACCAGAGCAAACTTCCATCCTACTTCTACCCCTTCCCTGAGTTGAACTGCAAATGTCGTGCTGCTAGTGAGAAAAGGCAAGTAACTTGTGCTCACACAATACAAGGCACATTAAGAACTGTGGTTTGCAGAAGAGATTGCAGAATACTGTACCAGTTATCATTACAAATCATTCCATTTTTACCCCTGTATGATCTGACCCTCCTGGATTTGTGCTTATAAATTAGAATACAAGGAGATGGCTTCCTTTTTATGTTGCGCAATTAAAGATGTTATTTATGTTGCTGATTATTTGTAGCTGTCTTTTCAAAACACAGTGCTATCTCTATTTACAATCAAAACATTGACTGATTACAGGAAATGTGTGTCTGCCAAGGGTTAGCCATCAATGCACAAACACTTGGCTCCCTTTCATTTCGCCAAGGCAGATGTGATGAATCAACCCAAGAGGACATAAACCCACATTTACGTATTGAATGTAAAACTCTACAACCAAGTTTTTGAAGTTGATTTCTCTCCCCAGTACAGCCAGCAATGTTTTGTCAAAAACTCCTGAAATAAAGGAAAACTTTGGATTTAAAACAAGAAAGGACCAAAACTACGTCTCCTTCTTTCCTCCACAATGTTTGAATTTCATAACATTCGTTAAAAGCAGTTTACTGTATGGAAGTGTTTATAAGGCAGACCAGGTGAAGCATTTATAACCTATAAATAACAGGATCAGCCAGCTATTTGCACATTTTCAATTCTTCATTTGAAGCAATTTTTTAAAGTGGCATCTCAGCCTTTTAGCTAAGATGCAAGTAAGATCAAGCCTTGGAGGAGGAGCTACACCTGCTCCAATCAGCTTGGATCATGTAGATCAAGCCCAAGACAAGAGGTGAGAGCCCTGTCTTGTCAGCTTGGATCGGGAATGTCCCAACTTGTTGGGACTCTGAACTGGATTTGATTTGACTTGATTGGATTGGAATAAAGCTTTAAAAACTAAATTTTCAAATCTGAAGTATTTGAAAAATCTAACACCGAGCTATAACGTGAAAATTGATGCACTTGATTGCCTTTTCCAATCAAATACTCAGGCTATTGAATCAGGAGTGCCCACAAACTAAATCTGGATTCAGATTAATTGATGGTCCGGATCTTTCCTTGTACTCTTGATTCTGGCTGCGTCACTGATGCTAATTAGTCCTAAATCTCAATTCTGCTTAACCTGAGAAAGACATGCACCCTGGGACATTATACTGTGTGCCACAGCAAAGAAAAACAAGCGATTAGGGACAGGTGAGTGAGTGAGCTTTTTAATCAAAAGTTGAAGGGGAGAATAGGAGAGATTCAAGATAGCAGGCAGAAAGGAGACAGCAGAGATCAGACAAAGGGCTCAAGAGACTTTGAGTGCAGACAGTGCACAGATGATGCACACAACAGACACCATCACTTATGGCAAAGTCTTCAGTCTCAGCCCCTCCCTTTCTACATGTCTGTCTTTGGCTGAGTCTTCCATTGCCTTTTCTAACCCCCACCCATTAAATTCCAGAAATGTTGGAAGTACATCAAGAAGCCTCTGTGGAGAAAGAATAATAATTAACATTTCAGGTTGACAACCTTTCGTCTGATCTACAAAAGGTTTGAGATATTGCAGGTTCCAAGCATAAGGAAATAACAGCAGGAGAAATCCTGAGGGAAGATCTATGGCAATCTGCAAAGTAGGAGAGATTAAATAGCAAAAGGAATAATAGTACCTTTTGCACAGGAACATCATCCTTTTTGTAGTTAATCTCTCTCACCTTCCACCATATTATAGATCTTCTCTTTTACTCTTTCTTCTCCCCACACCCACTGTACTTGCCTAAAACCTGTTGCCTCAAAACTAATTAGAAATGTAAATTCAGCCACCTAAAACATGACCTGTTTCTCTTTCTCAGATTTTAGCTCGCTGAGTAATGCCAACATTTTCTGCTTTGATTTCAGATTTCCTGCATTTTGCTTTAAGGCTCAGTATCTGCCCCTTTCTGGCTTCATGAAAGACATGGGATTAGTTGATGTTCAAAGTGTTGTATAATTTCAAATTGTTGATGATTCCAATGGATTCCTGGCTGCTGCCTCACATTTTGCTCTCTGTAAACTTGTTACCCAAACCTCTGTTGCCCGAGTTAGAACTCGCACAGGTCCTATTCTCCTATCACCCATGTTAACTGATCTACATTGGTTCTCTGTTAAACAGCATTTTGATTTAAAAATTCTCATCTTCGTTTTCAAGGCCTTCCTTGTCTTGTCTCTCCCTATCTCTGTAATCTCCTCCGATTCTACAACTCTGTGAAATCTGTGCTCCTCTGATTCTAGCTTCTTGTGTATCCCCGATCATAACTGTTCTACCATTGGTGGATGTGCCTTCTGAAGCTAGGCCCCAAGCTATGGAATACTCTCCCTACAACTCTCTACTTTATTTTCCTCTTTTGAGATATTCCTTAAAACTTGATCATCAGCACGACTATCTTCCTATGTGGTTTAATTACATATTTTGAATTATAACGCCCCTGTGAAACATCTTGGGCTATTTCATCATGTTAAAGACACATCAAAGATGCTGAAATCTACATCAGTGGGGGTGAAGTATAAAGAGTCAAGAGCTTCAAGTTTTTAGGTATCTAGATTGCCAAAAACCTGCCCTGGTCCTCCCATGCTGACACTATAGTTAAGAAAGCCCACCAACTTTCTCAGAAGACTAAGGAAATTTAGCATGTCAGTTACGACTCTTACCAACTTTTACAGATGCACTATAGAAAGCATTCTTTCTGGTTGTATCACAGGTTGGTATGATTCCTGCTTTGCCAAGACCCCAACGAACCACAAAAGATTGTGAATGTAGCCCAATCTATCACACAAACCAGCCTCCTATCCATTGACTACTGCCTTGGCAAAGCAGCCAGCATAATTAAGGACCATCCTGGTGGAGACAAAGTTTCATTTCCATAGTAACAGCACCCTTTGTCATGTGGTGTGATACTATCCCTGTTATAAATGGAACAGATTCAAAACAGATTCAGCAGCTCAAAACTGGGCACTCATGAAGCTCTGGAAGCAGTAGAATTATTTCAATCACAATCTGCAACCTCCATGCTCAGAATCCTCCTCAACTTACCATTAGCATCAAGCAAGTGGAACAGCCTGGTTCAGTAAGAGTTTGGTACAGCATGTCAGGAGCAGCACCAGGCATATCAAAACATGACTGCAAACCTGGTGAAGCTAAACAAAGAACTACATGAATGCATAATAGCAGGCAGCCTCCCATCCACTGATTCTGTCTACACTTCCCAATGCCTCAGCAGCTAGCATAATTAAGGATCTCACGCACGCTGGACATTCTCGCTTCCACCTTCTTCCTTCAGGAAAAAGATACAAAAGTCAGAGCTCACATACCAACCGACTTAAGAACAGCTTCTTCCTCGCTGCTGTCAGACTTTCGAATGGACTTATCTTGCATTAAGCTGATCTTTCTCTACACCCTAGCTATAACTGTAACACTACATTCTGCACTCTCTCGTTTCTTTCTCTATGAATGGTATGTTTTGTCTGCAGAGTGTGCAAGAAACAATACTTTTCACTGTATGTTAATACGTATGACAATAATAAATCAAATCAAATATAAATTCCTATTGCTGTGTGAAGTATAGAAGCAGAAAGCTTGACAGTAAAGAAACAACCCAAGCAATCTAACATGTTTGTGATGGAGAAGGACAATGTATTTGATTTCACCCTCCTGCTGTATATTTCCACTGTCGCTGCGTCAGATATAGAGGGCAGCTCAGCTCACCTGGTCTGGTTACATATATACCAAACTGGCGCAAGCCTAACCTTCTGAAATGGGTTTGAATTGCAAAGAAAACGAAGATGACCTAAGTTTTTCACAATGCTTCAGTTTCAAGAGTTAAAACTGGAGCTAACACACGATGGGCACTACTTCATCCGATACTATCAATTCAGAGCTTTATTAACATTAACGTGGCCAGTGTACTTGGCTCGCTGACAGGAGAGACTGCAGCCAGACTGAGGGTATTGGAAATTTGGAGCTGACCTTTGGGAGGAGTGGAGAGGCAGACCTACGAGGGAGAGTGGAGGACAAAGGACAAGTAGAAAGAAATCAAACTGTGACGTCACAACCAGCAGGTAAGTGATTGACTAGTGACTAGTAAGTAGTTTTTTTCTTTTCTACTCTTGGCATTGTAGTTGTTGTTAAGTTAACCTAAGCATTAAGTCACGGCAGGAGATCCCAGACTGGTGCCATGCTTCTCTTGTGCAATGTGGGAACACAGGGACCCTTCCAGTGCCCCTGGCTCCTTCGCATGCATGATGTTATCCAGCTATAGCTTTTGTTAGACTGCTTGATGGCTCTGGAGCTGGAGATGGATTCACACTGGAGCATCCATGATGCTGAGGAAGTTGTGGAAGGTACGTTCAGTGGGTTGGTCATACTGCAGTTAAAATTACTGAGGGAGATAGGGAATGGGTAACCACCAGCCAAAGGAAGAGCAGGAAGGCAGTGCAGGGGTTCTCTGCAGTCATTTCCCTCCAAAACAGATACACCATTTCGGATACTGTTGTGGGGAGATGGCTCACCAGTGGAAGGTCGTAGCAGCCAGGCTCACAGCACCGTGGCTGGCACTGCTACACAGAGGGCAGGAAAAAGAGTGGCAGAGCTATAGTGACTGGAGGATTCAATTGTAAGGGGAATAGACAGGTGTTGCTGCAGACACAAAACAAGACTCCAGGATGGTGTGTTGCCTCCCTGGTGCAAAGGTCAAGGGTGTCATTTATATAGATGATCTGGAGGAGGGAACCGAGTGTAGGGTGTCGAAATTTGCTGATGACACCAAGATTGGGGGAAAGGCAAATTGTGCGGAGGGTGTGGAGAGTCTGCAGAAGGATCTAGATAGGCTGGGCGAATGGGCCAGGAAATGGCAAATGGAATTTAATGTTGGCAAGTGTGAGGTGGTCCACTTTGGTAGGAAGAATGGTAGGAAGGACTATTACTTACGTGGCGAAAAACTGCAGCAGGCGACGGTGCAGAGGGACCTCGGGGTCCTTGTGCATGATTCGCAAAAACCCAGCCTGCAGGTGCAGCAGGTGGTCAGGAAGGCGAATGGGATGCTGGCCTTCATAGCGAGGGGGATTGAATATAAAAGTAGGGAGGTCTTGCTGCAGCTGTATAGGGCACTGGTGAGGCCGCAGCTGGAGTACTGTGTGCAGTTTTGGGCGCCGCACCTGCGCAAGGATATTTTGGCCTTGGAGGGAGTGCAGAGGAGGTTTACTAGGCTGATACCGGAGTTGAGGGGGTTGAGCTATGAGGAGAGGCTGAATAAACTAGGCTTGTACTCGTTAGAGTTTAGAAGAATGAGGGGAGATCTCATTGAGACGTATAAGATGATGAATGGGATGGATAGGATAGAGGTGGAAAGACTCTTCCCGCTCAAAAAAGACAGTAGGACTAGGGGGCACAGCCTCAAGATAAAGGGGGGGCGGTTCAGAACGGAGTTGAGGAGGAACTTCTTCACTCAAAGGGTGGTGAATCTCTGGAATTCTCTGCCCGTTGAAGTGGTGGAGGCTGCCTCGCTAAATATTTTTAAGAAGCGGGTTGATGGGTTTTTGATAAGAGAGGGGATTAAGGGTTATGGGGAGAGGGCGGGAAAGTGGAACTGAGCCACGACAGATCAGCCATGATCTTATTGAATGGCGGGGCAGGCTCGAAGGGACAGATGGCCTACTCCTGCTCCTATTTCTTATGTTCTTATGTTCTTATGTTCTTATGTCTTGGAGTGGCTTCAGGTTATTCTGGAAGGGGAGGGTGGACAACCAGTTGTCTTAGTGTGTATGGGCACCATCGTCATAGATAAAAAGTGGGATGAGGTCCTACAAGCTGGAGTTAGAAGTTAAACTAAAAAGTAAGACCTCAAAGGTAGTAATCTCAGAATTGCTATCAGTGCCACGTGCTAGTCAGAGTAGGAACATCTGGATAATAAGATGAATACGTGGCTTGAGGGATGGTGCAAGAGGAAGGGATTCAAATTCCTGGAACATTGGAACCGGTTCTGGGAGAAGTGGGACCAGTAAAAATGGGAAGGTCTGCATCAAGGCAGGACTGGAATCAAAGTCATAAGGGGAATGTTTGCTAGTGCTGTTGGGAAGGGTTTAAACTAATGTGGCGGGAGATAGGAACCGATGCAGGAAGTCAGAGGGAAACAAAGTGGGAGCAGAAACAAAAGACAGTAAAGGGAAAAGTGGAAGGCAGAGAAACCAAAGACAAAAATCAAAGTCATTACATCACAATTCTAAGAGGGCAATAAATGCCAAAAAGCCTGAAGGCTCTGTGTCTCAATGCGAGGAATATTTGTAAAAAGGTGGATGAATTAACTACACAGACACAATAGGGAATGGATATGATGTAACTAGGATCATGGAGATCTGGCTCCAGGGTGACCTGGAATGGGAACTCAACATCCAGTGGTATTCAACATTCAGGAAAGATTAATGGAAAGGAAAGGAAAGGAGGTGGGGTAGCGTTGCTGGTTAAACAGATTAATGCAATAGCAAGGAAGAACATTAGCCTGGACGATGTGGGATCTCTCTGGGTGCAGCTGCAGAACATCAAAGGACAAAAAACGTTAATGGGAGTTGTGTACAGGCCACCAAACAGTAGTAGCGAGGTTGGGGATGGCAGGAAATTAGGAACGCAGGCAATAAGAGTACAGCAGTTGTTATAGGTGATTTCAATTTGCATCTCGATTGAGCTCACCAAACTGGTAGCAATGCAATGAAGGAGGATTTCTTGGAAGGTATCAGGGATGTTTTTTTCAACCAACATGAAACCAACTAGGGAGCAGTCCATCCTTGACTGGGTATTGTGTAATGAGAGAGGATTAATTAGCAACGCTGTGATGCAAGATTCTTTGGGGAAGACCGACCATAATAATGACAGAATTCTTCATTAAGATAGAGCATGACACAGTTCAGTCTGAGACTAGGGTCCTGAACTTGTGGAAAGTTAGCTTTGGTGGTATGAGACTTGCATTGGCTAGGATAAACTGGCAAAGGATGCTTAAGGAGTTGACAGTGAATAGGCAATGGTGGACATTTGAAGAACACGAATGAATTTCAACAGCCGAATGTCCCTGTCTGGCATGAGAGTGAAATGGGGAAGGTGGCTCATTTATGGCTAACAAGGGGAATCAGGGATAGTGTTAAAACCAAAAAGGAGGCACATAAATTGACCCAAAAACGTTGCAAGCTTGAGGATTGGGGCAGCATGGTGGCAACAGTGGTTAGCACTGCTACCTCACAGTGCCAGAGACCCGGGTTGAATTCTGGCCTCAGCCACTGTTTGTGTGGAGTTTGCACTTTCTCCCCATGTCCACATGGGTTTTCTCCGGGTGCTCCAGTTTCCTCCCACAGTCTGAAAGATGCATGGCTTAGGTTGATTGGCCATGTTAAAATTGAGTCTAGTGTCAGGGGATTAATAGGGTAAATGTGTAGGGTTACGGGATAGGGTCTGGGTGGTATGTGGTCGGTACTGACTGGGTGGGCCAAATGGCCTCCTTCTATACTGTCTCTGAATCCCAGAATAATAATGATTCTGATGATTGGGAGAAATTTAAAATCAAGCAGAAAAGGACTAAGGATTTAATTTGAGGGAAAAATAGAATGAGAGTAGGCTTGCAGAACACACAAAAATTGACGGCATAATCTTCTACATACATGTGAAGAGAAAAAAAACTGGTGAAAACAAATGTAGGTCCCCTATAGTTAGAATAGGGTGAATTCATAATGGGCAACAAAGAAATACCAACTGAACAAATGGCTCCACCTTCACTAAAGAGGAACAAATAACCCTCCAGAAATTCTAGGGGACAGAGGATCTAGCATGAAGGAGGAACTGAAGGAAATCCTTATTAGTCAGGAAATTGTACTGGGGAAACTGTTGCACCCCAGACTTCTCCCTAGAAATACTGGACACATTGCAGATCATTTTCCAGCATTCTATAGACTTGGGAAGAGCTCCAATGGATTGGATGGTAGCTAACGTAACCCCACTTTTGGAACAATGAGGAGAGAGAAAACAGGGAATTATAGACTAGTTAGACTGGTGGGGAAAATGCTGGAGTCAATTATTAAAGATATAATAACTGAGCATTTGGAAAGCAGTGACAGGATAGATCAAAGTCAGCATGGAATCGCTGAAGGGAAACTGGGCTCGACAGATCTTCTAGAATTTTTTGAGGATGTGACCAGCAGACTGTACAAGAATGAACTAGTGGATGTTGTGTGCGTGGACTTTGAAAGGCTTTTGACAAGGTCCCGCACAAGAGATCAGTGAGCAAAGTTAAAGCTCATGGCATTGGGAGTAATGTATCAGCTTGCATAGAGTACTGGTTGGCAGAAAGGAAGCAGAAAGTGGGAATAAATAGGTTTTCAGAATGGCAGGTAGTGACTAGGTACTGCAGGGTTCAATGCTGGGACCCCAGCTATTCACAACATACATTAATGACTTGAATGAAAGAATTAAATGCAATATCTCCAAATCTGCAGACAGCACTAAGCTGGATGGTAGTGTGCACTACGCGGAGGATTCTAAGAGGCTGCAGGATGACTTGGGTGGGCAAATTGAGTAGGCAAATATTTAGCAAATGAAATATAATGTGGATAAGTGTGAGGCTGGTTGAGTGGGCAAATATTTGGCAAATGAAATATTCTGTGAATAAGTGTGAGGCTATCTACTTTGATTTGAATTATTATTGTCACATGTATTAACGTAAGAACACAAGAAATAGGAGCAGGAGTAGGCCATCTAGCCCGTCGAGCCTGCCCCGCCATTCAATAAGATCATGGCTGATCTGAAGTGGATCAGTTCCACTTTCCCGCTTTCTCCCCATAACCCTTAATTCCCCTGTCTATCAAAAACCCATCTACCCATGATTTAAATATATTTAGTGAGGTAGCCTCCACCACTTCAACAGGCAGAGAATTCCAGAGATTCACCACCCTTTGAGTGAAGAAGTTCCTCCTCAACTCTGATCTAAACTGTCCCCCCTTATCTTAAGGCTGTGCCCCCTAGTCCTGCTGTCCTTTCTGAGCGGGAAGAATCTCTCTACCGCTACTCTATCCATCCCTTTCATTATCTTATACATCTTTATAAGATCCCCTCTCATCCTTCTAAACTCCAACGAGTACAGACCCAGTCTATTTAGTCTCTCTTCGTAGGCCAAGCCCCTCATCTCCGGTATCAGCCCAGTGAACCTCCTCTGCACTCCCTCCAACATAGTGAAAACTATTGTTTCTTGCACACTATACAGACAAAACACACTGTTCTTACAAAAGGAAACGAGGGAGTACAAAATGTAGTGTTACAGTCATAGTTAGGGTGTAGAGAAAGATCAATTTAATGCAAGGTAAGTCCATTCAAAAGTCTGACAGCAGCAGGGAAGAAGCTGTTCTGGAGTCGGTCGGTATGTCACCTCAGACTTTTGTATCTTTTTCCCGCTGGAAGAAGGTGGAAGAGAGAATGCCCGGGGTGCGTTGGGATCCTTAATTATGCTGGCTGCTTTGCTGAGACAGCGGGAAGTGTGGACAGAGTTAATGGATGGGAGGCTGGTTTACGTGATGGATTGGGCTACATTCACAACCTTTTGTAGTTCCTTGTGGTCTTGGGCAGAGCAGGAGCCAGAACAAGCTGTGGTATTCGATAGCAAAAACAGGAAGGAAGATTATCATCTGAATGGTGGCAATTTAGAAAAAGGGCAAGTGCAATGTGACTTGGGTGTCATGGTGGAACAGTCGCTGAAGGCTAACATGCAGGTACAGCAGGCGGTAAGGAAAGCTAATGGCATGCTGGCCTTCATAGCAAGAAGATTTGAGTATAGGAGTAAGGATGTCTTGCGGCAGTTATAGGGGGCCTTGGCGAGGCAACACCTTGAGTGTTGTGTGCAGGTTTGGTCTCCCAGTCTGAGGAAGGACATTCTTGCTATTGAGGAAGTCCAGCAAAGGTTCACCAGACTGATTCCTGGAATAGCAGGACTCACATATGAAGAGAGACTGGATCGACTGGGCTTATACACACTGGAATTTAGGAGAATGAGACGGCATCTCATAGAAACATATAAAATCCTGATAAGGCTGGACAGGCTAGATGCGGAAAGAATGTTCCCGATGTTGGGAAAGTGCAGAACTAGAGGGTCACAGTCTAAAACTAAGGGGGCTGAGATGAGGAAGAACTTCTTCACTCCGAGTTATGAACCTGTTTGGGGCCAATTTGTTAGATATGTTCAAGAGTGAGCCAGATGTAGCCTTTGTTGCTAAAGGAGGCAAGGGATATAGAGAGAAAGTGAGAGTGGGATACTTAAAGTACAAGATTAGCCATGATCATGTTGAATGGTCGTGCAGGCTTGAAGGGCCAAATAGCCTACTCCTGCATCTATTTTCTACGTTTCTATGTTGAATTAGTTAGATAACAAGGAGACCATGATAGAACTGTCAGCCTTTCATCACTTGGCAGAGGTCACCAAGTTCACTAGTGGATTCATGGGCATAACCAGGCTCCCGTATTAATACCCCAGTATTTCAAACACATTTCGCCATGTCCCTGTGTTTTATTCACATGCATTTATCTGTTGGCAATAATTTTAAAAATGTTGGCTAACAACATTCATACCAGACCAAGCTGAATGTGAAATGGGCAACACTGACTGACCTCAATGAAAAGCATCTGGACTCACCAAACTCCACAGAAATGAGCTGAAATAGAGATCAACACCAGACAGGAACGATCCGAAATAAAATCAAAACAGCAACAGCTCTATCTCTGAAATGCCTTTGTCATGGAAAGGGAAAAAACAGCGGAGAAAGAAGCATTTGAAAAGTCAGAAGGGCCATTCCTCTTCCTTCTCCTTTCTCCTGCCAAAATACCACCTGTGCCTAAAGGACCGTGTGGGAATCTCTTGCCATCAATGCCACTCTTAGTTGGCTACAATAAAACATGCACGCAGCCCAGTGAAGAGGTCCATTGCAATTAGCGCAGCTGAAATTGGAACTCTAAAATAAAAAATAATTGACATGTATTTCATGTGAAATGGTATATAGAAAAAGAGTAGGCCATTCCAGCCATCAAGCCTGTTACACCATTTGATGTGATCATGGCTAATCCCCTTTCTCAATGCCATACTCTCACTCTCTCCCCCTACCCTTTGACATCTTTAGTGTCTGAAAATCTATTTCTTAAATACATTCAGCCATGTGGCCTTCACAGCTTTATGTGGAAGAAAATTCTTCAGGTTCACTACCCTCTAAAATATCTCCTCATCTCAGTCTTTAATGATTTACCCTGTATTCTGAGACTGTGACCCCTTGTCCCAGACCCTCCCAGCTGGGGGAAACATCGTCTCTGCATCCAGTCTGTCCAGCTGTATCAGAATTTTATACATTTCAATGAGGTCCCCTCTCCGTCTAAACTCCAGTGAATATAGATTTAGTTGACCCAATCACTCAACAATGCTGCCATCCCAAGAATCAGTCTGGTGAACCTTCACTGCACTCCCTCAATGTCAAGTATGTCTTTTCTTACATAAGGAGGCCAAACCGGCACACCAATATTCCAGGTGTGGTCTTACCAAGGCTCTGTATTGCTGCATTAAGACATCCTTGCTCCTGTATCAAATCCTCATAATGTACAAGATCATGACCAACAGAAAAGTATGACAACATAAGAAATAGGACTAGTCATACAGTCCCTTTTGTTTGCTCTGTCTTTCAATAAGATCAAGGTTGATCTGACTGTGGCCTCATTGCCAGAGCCCTGCCTGTGCCTCGTAACCCTTGACACTCCTATAGTTCAACAATCTATTTAACTCAGCCCTGAACACATTCATTGACTCATAGAATCCCTATGGTGCAGAAGGAGGCCATTCAGCCCAACAAGTCTCCCACCCAGTCCCTATCCCTGTATTTAACTCTTGTATTTATCCTGCTAATCCCACTGACACAAAGGATCAATTTAGCAGGGCTAATCAACCTAATCTGCGCACCTTTGGAGCATGGGAGCAAACAGGAGCACCTGGAGGAAACCCATGCAGGCGCAGGCAGAATGTGCAAACTCCACACAGTCACCCGAGGCTGGATTTGAACCCGGGTCCCTGGAGTTGTGAGGCACAGTAAAAAGTCTGACAACACCTGGTTTTAGTCCAACCGATTTATTTGATAGTAAACGCACAAGCTTTTGGGTTAGTCCCTTCGTCAGGTGAATGGAGAGTTCTGGCCTCAGACAGAGCATATAAAGCACCCCAGCGCTACCAATGTGCCACCCCGAGACTCAACCTTCACTGCTCTCCGGAAATATGAATTCCAAAGATTATCATTCCTCTGAGAGGGAAGAAATTCTGCCACATTTCCACCTTAAACTGGTAATTCTGCCCCCTAGTTCTAGATTCTTTTACAAGCGTAAATATCTTTCTAGCATCCTCCCTGGTCTTACTGAATGATATACAATCATATATCTTTCAGTAAAATATTACAATCTTGATTAAGGACAGGTGGGAATGTGGGATATGAGGTTGGGAATGTGGGATATGAGGTTGGGAATGTGGGATATGAGGTTACAATCAGATCAGCCATGATGTTACTGAATGGCAGAACTACCTATTCCTGTTCCTAATTTGTATGTTTGTATCTATTCCTGAAGGGACCTTACTTACAACATGATTAAGATTCGTAATTTGAGGTATGAGGTTCCAAACCAAAGCAGGACCACTCTGATACTGATTAAGGAACAGCAGCTTAAAATAAGTGGACCAGAGCTCCCCTCAGAGACTCCCCTCCCCCGCCCCCCCCCCAAAGAATATGCTCAGCACAAGTGTTTCATTTCTGTCGCTTACACAATTGAAAAAGAACACACTCCCACACAGGAGGGCAGCAACAAATACCGCAAAGCATGTGCTGCACAAACTTAGTATCTGTCTCCGTTTCTACAGAAAATGTGACATTTTCAGATATATAATTATAATTTTCACATATATATTTCAGAACAATTAACAGTAAGTGAAGTTACTGCATAAGTTCTCAGAACTGGTATCTAACCATACATGTCTCAAATAGAAAGACGTTGACAATGGGCAAAACGTAACACCAGGAGCAAATGTTTAAACATCAAAGGATTAAAGGAAAATGGAAAGAGCATGAACACCTTAAAGGACATGCAACTAAAATGCGGCCAAAATGTTCCTTTGATAAAACACCACATGATGTGGAGATGCCAGCACTGGACTGGGGTAAACACAGTAAGAAGTCTCACAACACCAGGTTAAAGTCCAACAGGTTCATTTGGTAGCAAATGCTACTAGCTTTTGGAGCACTGTTCCTTCGTCAGGTGAGGACCCCCGGATTAAGAGGACCGCCTGCTCCCGGATTAAGAAGACCACGTGATCCCGGATTAAGGGGACCATCCGTCTGCTCCCGGATTATGGGGACTGTCAGATCCCGATTAAGTGGACCGTCAGATCCCGGATTAAGGGACTGTCTGATCCTGGATTATGGGGCTATATGATCCGGATTAAGGGGATTGTTTGCTCCCTGATTAAGGGGACGGGCTCTATCTGGTTGGGTTATTCCCGGGCTGAGGCTCTCAGGGGCGGGACTGTCCTCAGCTCATCCCCGGCCCGGGTACGGGCTCTGCCCCGGGGCGGCCCCACCGGGGAGGCGCTGCCGGTCTCTGAGCTCCGGGCAGCAGCGGGGCCGCGGAGACTGAGCCCGGCCCGGCGGGAGGGGGATCGGCCCCGGCGGAGCTGCCGAGCCAGAAATCACTCACCTCTCACGGCTTCACACTCATCCCGGCCTCGGTTACCGGCTGCCGTCCCACTCGCCGCTTCCGCCGTCTCTCGTCCGCCGGGCCACCGCCCTCAGACCCTCTCCCTCCCCCCCCTCACTCCGCTCTCCACAACCTCCCCATTCCCGCCCCGTCCACCGGCCCCGCAACCGCCTCACAGCGACACCGGGCGGCGGCTCCCTGTAACTACACCCACTCACAGCGACACCGGGCGGCGGCTCCCTGTAACTACACCCACTCACAGCGACACCGGGCGGCGGCTCCCTGTAACTACACCCACTCACAGCGACACCGGGCGGCGGCTCCCTGTAACTACACCCACTCACAGCGACACCGGGCGGCGGCTCCCTGTAACTACACCCACTCACAGCGACACCGGGCGGCGGCTCCCTGTAACTACACCCACTCACAGCGACACCGGGCGGCGGCTCCCTGTAACTACACCCACTCACAGCGACACCGGGCGGCGGCTCCCTGTAACTACACCCACTCACAGCGACACCGAGCAGCGGCTCCCTGTAACTACACCCACTCACAGCGACACCGGGCGGGGGCTCCCTGTAACTACACCCACTCACAGCGACACCGGGCGGGGGCTCCCTGTAACTACACCCACTCACAGCGACACCGGGCGGGGGCTCCCTGTAACTACACCCACTCACAGCGACACCGGGCGGCGGCTCCCTGTAACTACACCCACTCACAGCGACACCGGGCGGCGGTTCCCTGTAACTACACCCACTCACAGCGACACCGGGCGGCGGCTCCCTGTAACTACATAACTCACAGCGACACCGAGCGGCGGCTCCCTGTAACTACACCATTCACAGTGACACCAGGCGGCGACTCCCTGTAACTACACCTCTCACAGCGACACCGAGCGGTGGCTCCCTGCAACTACACCCACTAAAAAGTACACCCACTCATAGCGACACCGAGCGGTGGCTCCCTGTAACTACACCCACTCACAGCGACACCGGGCGGCGGCTCCCTGTAACTACACCACTCAGCGACACCAGGCGGCGGCTCCCTGTAACTACACCGCTCACAGCGACACCGAGCGGTGGCTCCCTGCAACTACACCCACTAAAAAGTACACCCACTCACAGCGACACCGAACGGCGGCTCCCTGTAACTGCACCACTCACACCAGGCGGCGGCTCCCCGTAACTGCACCTTTCACAGCGACACCGGGCGGCAACTCCCTGTAACTACATTCACTCACAGCGACACCAGGTGGCGGCTCTCTGTAATTACACCCACTATCATAGGATCTCCCACTCGCCTGACGAAGGAGCAGCGCTCTGAAAGCTGGTGGCGTTTGTTACCAAATAAACCTGTTGGATTTTAACCTGGTGTTGTGAAACTTCTTAATGTTGCTATAAGGTCACCTTTCATTATTCTTACTGTGTTTACCCCATTCCAACACTGGCATCTCCACATCATGATTACACCCACTCACAGCGGCACCTGGTGGCGGTTTCCTGTAACTACACAGTTCAGCGACATAGATGATGCTTTGGGGAGCCAAGAGGTAAGTTACTTGCTGCAGATTTCGCAATCTTTGAGCAGCTCTTGTAGCCACCTTATATATATGGCTAGTCCAGTTCAGTATGTGGTCAATGGTAACCCCAGGATGTTGATAGTGGGTGATTCACTGATGGTAATGCCATTGAATGTCAAGCTAGATTTTCTCTTATTGGAGGTAGACTGTGGTAGTTGTGTGATGTGCAGTTAAAACCACGTTGTCCTTCTCCACTACTTCCAATCTTGATGACAATGCTGCAGTGCTTCACGTGCTACCTCCAGTTATATGTATTTTGTCTGGCTAGCTGATCTCCTGTTGCCACTTTCTGGGAAAATATGCTGCATTGCTGACCACTACCTGCCCAAATCTCAAAAAAAGTGCCAAGAATTGTAGGGCTGTCCTTTTTCTGGAGCCTGCCCTGGACCACTGCTCTCCTCTTACTTCCAGCCTTCAATAACTCTGTTCTCATAATGAAGGTTTCCATTTGACATTTAACTTGAGGCCAGCTCCTACCTCATCACCAGGTCCATAATCTCTAATAGGTCAGTTTCTGGCATGGGCTTAGAACCTGAAAATGGGTCTGATGTAAGGATCTTGTTTCTGGAATGAAAGTTCTGATCACCCTCTCAGTTTCTATCCTTTCAAGCCCCTTCAGAATCCTGAATGTTGCAATAAGGTCACCTTTCATTATTCTAAACTCAGAGTATAGGCCCAATTTACTCAGCCTCACATCACAGGACAGCCCTCTCATCCCAGGAATCAATCTAGTGAACATTAGCTGTTCCACCTACACGACAAGACTAAGCTTCCTTAGATATGGAGACCAAAACTGGATACAGTATTCTGGGTATGGTCTCACCAAAGCCCTGTATAATTGTCAAATTTCCTACGACCATATATGTTCCCTGACTGTTTTGGTCTGACCACTAATCTCATCCCCTATTTATTTTATCTTCAGGTTTATGTTATTTCCATTGATTCCCCCCCACATTCTTATTAGTCTAAAGTTGTATCCACACTTCTGCTTGTCCTTTCCATCAGTACTCCTGTTCCATTCCAGTTCAGATGGAGCCTGTCCTAGCAGTATAGTTCCTTCCTGACTCAGTCCTATGCCAGGATCCCATGTATTGGTAGGTCCCCTTCCAACAATTCTGCTAACACATCATGGGAAGCTATTCAGGTAAAAACTGCAGAACTGTCCTCAGTCTCCTTCTCTAACTCAGAGTCAGAGACCTTTTCGGGGGACCCCATAGGAATACCCATGGAGTCAGCACATTGATTTTGATTTGATTTGATTCATTATTATCACTTGTATCAACATGCGGTGAAAAGTATTGTTTCTTGTGTGCTAGACAGACAAAACATGCCATTCATAGGAAAGGAAATGAGAGAATGCAGAATGTAGTATTACAGTCATAGCTAGGGTGTAGAGAAAGAGCAACTTGATGCAAGGTAAGTCCATTCAAAAGTCTGACAACAGCAGGGAAGAAGCTGTTCTTGAGTCTGTAGGTTCGTGACCTCAGACTTTTGTATCTTTTTCCCAAAGGAAGAAGGTGGAAAAAAGAATGCCCGGGGGGCATGTGATCCTTAATTACGCTGACTGTTTTGCGAGGCATCGGGAAGTGTAGACAGAGTCAATGGATGGGAGACTGGTTTGTGTGATGGGTTAGGCTACATTTTGTAGTTCCTTGAGGTCTTGGGCAGAGAGGAGATAACCAAGCTGTGATACAACCAGAAAGTGTGCTTTCTGTGGTGCATCTGTAAAAGTTGGTGAGAGTCATAGTTGACATGCCATATTTCCTTTGTCTTCTGAGAAAGTTGGTGGGCTTTCTTAACTATACTGTTGGCATGGGGTCTAGGACAAGTTGTTGGGATTTCCACAGGGTCCTGATGTGCAACTTGGCTTGCAGGATGTGTCTCTGAAGGATCTGGTTCATAATGGTTTTGTTTAGGTAGCAGATTAGCAAACTATCTACTGAAAGTATTTACATGATTTATACTGCCATTGCACAGCAAAACTGCAGGTCAGAAACTGAAAGGTATATTTTGAAGCTGGACTAGACCCCAACTATTTTTGAAATTGGCATTAGTGTGAGCATATGTGTTTCACTCCAGGTGTGATTCTATCAACCGATTAGGAAGCTTTTATCAAAACAAACTTTATTTAACAATACTGTTTAACTATTAACAAACAAATTGGTCTAACTTTTACCAATTTAGTGCTTAAACATGACATGATATAATTCTTAACTGCTGGGCTATCTCTAATTGTTTCAATTTAAGCAATATTCCTCATAGATTTAAACTGTTCTTCAAAATCAGTTAGCAAACAACAGGCCACATCCTGGTATGAGGGCTGCTCAAATCTCCAGAACATCTCTGGGGAGATACTTGCTTTCTGTCAGGTCCCAGATTTCAATTTCCAGAGAGAGAAGATCTGCTGCTCCTTACAAAATCAAGCAGAGACTGCTTGCTTTTACCCTCTGCAAGCCTAGCTCCTCCCAGTAGCACATGATGCGGTCTTGTCAATTAACCTAATTAAACCCTATTCTAAAACCCTAGGGGAGGTGAGACAAAGTAGCTTTATGGATAAGGACCTGAATTAAGGCAGTTTGAGTGGTAGATGTAGTTAAGCATTGCTCATGTTACAATAAGTGTGCCTTGTCTTGTGAACCTGTGGTACCTGATAAGCCTATCTTCCATGTATTGCACTTCTTCATTCATTCCTTCCGCTAAATAGTACAATGGAAAGGAATCGCTAATAAATCTAATATGCTTTTTTTGCATGTGTTAAATGAGATACATAAAGAAAACCCAAGTAAATAAAGAACAATTTGTACAAAGATTTCACAAGTAAATTTGTAGCAATTTGAAGATCCTCTGAAGGTTCACATTAAATGTGGGTTATCCTGTTAGCATTATTGGTGAATACCCTTTAATAGATTTCTTAATGATGGACTAACCACAGACAGAAATCAGATGACTGACATAAATACCAGTAGGCTAAAGTTGGATGGATATGTCTGGCCACTGACTTACCAACCATCCAGGATTGGGCTGGAGTCTCCAGAAGTTGAACAGTAGGGTGTGGTTTTAATCCCTTGCTATGCCTGGTTATCAATGCGCTGAGCTGGGACAATAGCTTATGGAGCTGAAGTTTTGTTTCGCATCCGGTGTAACGTGGTATCCGATCTTCCCAGCGCCTTCCGAATGGCGAGAACCACTTCATGCCCAGAAAGGATGCAAAGCTAATTAGCATGAGATTGACTGGATTTCAATATCATTAGGGAGTTTAGCATGCATGCTTTCCCCTACCAGATGCTTCCCTACCTCTCCTTCGAGACATCACACAGATACTAATTAGTACTGCTCTTTAAAAGTGTAGCTCAGGCACAGCAGTTGTGAAGAAGAGCGAGGAGGTGAGTACTGCTGACCACCAACCTCTATGGTGTTGTGGAGGGGGGAGTATTGTCAGCCACTGCCATGGGATGGGGACTTACATGGGTGCAGGTGTTTGGGGGCGCTCTTGCTGGTCTGGGTATCTGCAGGTCAGGGGTTGCTGCTGGCTTGGGGCTCATGTTGCGCACGTTCCCTCTGGCTGCTGAATGACATCCGCGGGGTTGCATATGAGGTGGAGTCCCAACCTCATTAATGTTGCATTGGTTACACTGCCATTTATCTGCTGGGCGGGCTGTGTGTTTTATTGAGGACATTCCATCACAGGCCCCACTAACAGTAACAAGAACCAGGCACTGTGAGGCAACAGTGCTAACCACAGCGCCACTGTGCTGCCCCCTCATGTGTCACCGCAGACTGCAGTTCAGCAGGAAGATAGTGCAGTACCTGTGTGTTCTTCTTGGAGTAACTGACTGTGAGTACATCGTTAGTGTTTAAATGCAGCTTCCCCTGCTTAACGGTGCATCATAGTTGCCACTTTGGGCATGCATGTGCCTGGAGCCTCCATGACGGCATGATTTACATGGTGGCTCTTTCACTGCATTCATTGAAAGATTGCGATGTGGAGTGTGCCTGAGAGACTGACCTGGTTCACTGTATTTCTTTCGCCGTTGTGACACTTAGGCTGGAATGCTACAGCTATTCATGCCAGCAGGATTTTCCCATCCCTCTGTAGCGAACAGAGATTTGGTTGGGCACCGAATTCTTTGGTCTTACAGCAGTGGGAGCATGGCGTGAATGGCTGGTTGATCATGTCATTTGAAATATTTTGGGAAAATTCTGCCCATAATCTCCAATTTGCTGCAAGCAACCATGGAAAGATAAATATGGCAACTTAAAATAAAAACTGAGCATTTCCATATCATTATAGAATTATTGGAGATGGGAGAAAATAATCCAAGTGGGCAATGAAAAGTCCTTTTGCTTTCTGACTGGTGTGGGAAGGCGGTGCTGTTGTGCCTGCCGCACAGTCTGTTTTAACCCTTATACGATGGACAAATAACTGCGAATAGACTTCTGGTTAGTTCAATCAATGTTTCTTTAAAATACACAATCAATAATCACCCACCCAACTAACAATAACTTAATCTTACAAAAAAACTAGAATTCAAGTCCAATACAAGACGTTGACTTAACTTTGCGTGACTGGCAAATACCTGAGCAGATATTGGCCTTTATCTGTGTGCTGGTCTCGGTCGTCCTCTGCATAGTCTGGTCCTTTGGTCTGGTCTGGCATTCTGGCTCTGATCTTCCTTCCTTCTTGGTTGTGATGATTCTCCTCGTGCTGGTTGTCGCTGGCGATGGTCACCAGTGTTGTAGCTTGTATGTGGGGTCAGAGAGAGAGATTTTGGTTGTGCAGCACCCTTTATACCCTGTTGGGTTTCGCGCTCCTTTTGGTCGTTGCCAATCAATCGATCAGGACTTGATCACCCTGATCAATAAAGTCCAATCGGGTGCTGCCACACCAATCTCTGGGTGTGTCCCCAACAGCCACGTCTGCAGGTGTTGGGGGCATATAGGGTTCACACCTTGCTCCCAAGTAATGAGTTACAGCACCCTTATGACTGGTAAACAACCCAGTTTGACCAGAAAGTCTCTTTGACCCAGGAGATGACCCATATCCTGTGGAATCACACGTCCGGGTTGCAGCCTGTTTGTCTCTGTCTTTTAAACTGCAGCCTGTTGTTTTAGTTCTTGCCCAATTGTCCCAGGGTGTTTTTCAAATCGCCATTTTAGGTCCCCCTTTGATCTTGAACATGAATGTGATGAATCACATCCCCAGTCACTCAACAGTCAAGTAAGGCTCGGGCATTGGCATGCACAGTAATGATACATTCCTACAACCTATTCCAGATCTCTGGTGGGGGGGTCCGCTGCCACTCTGTGGGCGGTTGGTGGGGGTGAGGGGGCAAGGATGGCAATCAGTCTGGGTAGTAGGGGAGTGAATAAGGGGACAGTGATCTGTGTGAGTAGTGGGGGGAGTGGATAAGGGAGACACACACACATATCACTGCCCCCTTATCCACCACCCCCCCTCACTACCCAAATCGATTGCCACCCCTGCCCCCTTCTCCCCCACTGATCACCTGCAGAGTGGCAGCGGACCCCCCTGCCCCCCACCAGAGATCCATTTGACCCGCCTCCCTCCTTCCCCCCCAAAGCAACGATCTGGCCTCACTCTCCCCCCTCATTGACAACAAAATTGCCTCACTTCCCCCCAGAGAGTGGTCTGGCCTCACTCCCCCTCCCCTCCAGAAGAACATCTGACCCACCTCCTCCCCTCCGCCCCCCCACCCCACCACCAGACAACGATCATCCCTCCCCTCCAGCATGGTGAAGAAAGGAGAGAGATAGAGGAGTCAGGCCCCAAGGGCTCTGTGTACCCCTCCCCCTGCGGGAGTGTACCATTGAATCCAAAACCTTTCCTCTATGACTTAACTGGCAAACTGGTGATGGTGGTTAAAATGGGGAATGGAATACAAGGGCTACTTGGTATCAGTCGATGGACATATGAACGTGCAGCTGGTGAACACAGAAGAATATATTGATTGTGCTTTAGCGGGTCACCTTGGTAAAGTTCTAATAAGGTGTAACAATGTCCTGTGCATCAGAGGAGTTGAGGAAGTGGAAGAAGATGGGGAAATGAGAGAGTAACATTCCTTTTTATTTGAAGAATAACAGTGTATAGTAGAATTTTTGAGTACTTTTTTTAGATTCAGCCGTTCAAATACACTGGATTTGCACTGACTTGGTCAGGGGTTTGTACTGTGCTGCAAAATATAGATGACAAACTAGAATTTAATTGTAGACAACTGTTCTAGTTTCACTCTGAATATGTTCAAATGTGAATTCAGGTGTAAGCTGGACCAATAAAACTAGTTTTCAATCTGAAAAAAAAACAGACAACGATCGGCCCTCCCCCACCCCCCCCCACCAGACAACGATCGGCCCTCCCCCACCCCCCCCCACCAGACAACGATCGGCCCTCCCCCACCCCCCCCACCAGACAACGATCGGCCCTCCTCCCCCCATCACCAGACAACGATCGCCCCCCCCCACCCCGCCACCAGACAACGATCGGCCCCCCCCCCACCCCACCACCAGACAACAATCGGCCCTCCCCCACCAGAGGTATATCTGAACCGCCTCCGCCTCCTCCCCCCCAAACCAGACAACGATCTGACCTCACTCCCCTCCTCCCTGCTCCAACCAGAGAATGATCTGACCCGCCTCCATCCCCACCCCCACCACTGATCTGAGCCAGAGTACCGTTGCAAACACTGAACGCGTCTTCAGGGTTTGGAGCACCCGACTCAGACTTTTATTCTGCAGGTCCCTAAAAGCACAGTTCCAGATTGGTAAATGCGGTGGTAAAGGGGGAAGTACTGATAGGGTTGGGTAGGCAGTTCATTAATTCAATTTAAATGCATGCAAATACATTTAAATCATCATTGTGCCCGATTTGGGTGCGGAATGGATCCCCGCCATTTGTGGGTCTCGGTAAAGTGGAGATCTGCATGGACTGGGGTGCAGATCGCGATAAAGGCCTCACACCTGACTTTACCACGATTTCGCACCCGAAAACGGGTGCAAATTGTTGGTAAAATTGGGCCCACTATCTCCCTGCTCCCTTGTAAGCTACCTGGGTTATGTCTGTGTCCAGGCTATGAGCTTCTGTTGAGCAATTTAAGCTAGTGTTTGTTCTGAAGCCACACAATGGATCATGTGATTATTTCGTCAGTTTGCTGACATCTGTCCGGAATAGTGCCTATGAGCCTTCTTTCTTTCTCCACTGTGTATGGTAAAGTGCCGTCGTGCCCTATCCAGATATCCTCCTGGATAGTTCCTATATTTTCCATTTCAAAGACCCTCAGTCTGACCTGGTCGTCACTGATTATGGGGAGCCCTAAGATCATTCCCAGGGCTTTCTCTGGAGTCCCTTTGCAGATGTCATTGAACCAGACTTTGGTCAACTGTCGCATCTGGCAGCCAGATAACTCGGGGTGTTTCTTACCTGTAAATAAGTGTTCCATCTGTTCGTCACTAATCCAAGACAGAACTGTCCACTGTGTACCTGCTCTAGGTTTTCCCTTAGCTGTTCTATCATCCACTGTCCATGTGCACTACATGAAGTCCGGTTCTGTTGTCAGTCATCATCCTCTAATTTTTCCCTGATAATTTGATTGATTGTCTTGGCGTGTCCTTTTAACACAGCTACCATCTGGCTGCTGGTTATGTTCCCAGTCAGTTCCCCTTCAGCATCTTGCTGATTGTCCTCATTGATGGAACTTAGTGTCTGTTTAACCTGTTGGATCAGAACTCTAAGTTTATTGTCCAGGTCAGCTAAATCAAAGGCATTGATGGTTGCTACCCCTGCCTTGTATGCTGTGACCATGTCATTGACTAACTGCCTCCTGGATCTTTCCTGTCTTTCATCCATTCCTACCTTCTGTCCTAATAGTCTGCGAGTTAAGTGGAGATATAATCTCTTAAATTGGGGAGAGCACCACTCTGGCAGTTGTGTCCCAGCTATATCCACCACCACAGGTACCAATTCGTGGTGAATATTGTCATACAGGTTTTCCCTATGTGTTTTAGTATCAACCCATTCTGTGGTCCGGGAGTGGCTTCAGGACAAATCGAATGGGATGGGTCTGGGGTTGGCTTCGGCCCAGTTCTTATTTCATACAATGCAAAGTTCCCCTCTGTGAGTGTCCCGGGGCACCGCTGCCCGAGATCCAATCCTTTTTCTGGGCTGTTAGCCAGACATCCAATTTCAGGGTACCCATTATTTGAAAACCCTCACCAATCCCCTTCTATGATGACAGTCAAGTAACATTCAGTTGAACTGCCTTTTGGTTTTTTGTATACCAGCCGCTGGTTGTTACACCCAAACATTATACTCTTCTCAGGGTGCACCCATAACACACCCTCCTCACATTCTCCCATGTCAGGTGGGACAAACCATAAATAACCTGGATACCACAAGTTCATCTTCCTTGGAATGTCCTGTGTGCTTATCCCGATGATGAGTCCGATGAGGTAGATTGTAGGTTGCATCTCTATTGTCATCCGTCACTCTCCTGAGAAAATCAATGTAATCTCTGTTGTTAACGCATCTAATATTTGATGTATATACATATATTTAAAGTGATCAATATTCCCCCCCACGCCCCACTTTTCTCGAACACTTATTTGAGAGATGTGGTCAGGAGATCTGGGCATCTCAAGTGTCGCTTGCATGTCATAATTTTTTATTCTAATAGTGGAGCACTACGGAGCAATTTTTTGTTCAGATCGATGAATAGACGAGTCATGGCATTGCCAAAAAGTGCTTATTTAACAGGCCAGCAAAATCAAGGCAGCTGGTTTTAGTTTAGCAGCAACCACCATTAACTATAGGGATTCAAACAGCACTGGAGTCTGTCTGTAATGACCTGAAGAAGTGTCTGTTCTATATGTGTATTGGAGTTTGAAAGCGGGCTGCATGTAAAATTTAGCACAAGTGCCTCTAAGAGTTGAAAATGTGTCCGTTTAACATTAGGGGTAAAGAGATGACCCTTCTATCATTAGAACACTGGAAATAAAATTCTCAGTGTCAATTGGAACACAGAGCAGCTGCATTTGTACCAGGTTTTTGCACTGTAAGAGTTTTGTTTATTTCATTTCCTGTTGAGAATGTAGCTCAGTCACCTTGAAGATTTTAAAATTTAGTGCAGCTGCCTCAATGACGTTAAAATTTAGCATAGCTAAAGATGTGAAAATTTAGTGTCTCTGCCTCAAAGATTTTAAAATGTAGCATAGCTGCCCAAAGATATGTATAATTTGCTCAATGTGGTCTTAACTGGAGAAAGTTGGCAAAAGAGTTGGCATCGGGTTATATAAGTAGCCTGGTTATAAGAACATAAGAAATAGGAGCAGGAGTAGGCCATCTAGCCCTTCGAGCCTGCCCCGCCATTCAATAAGATCATGGCTGATCTGAAGTGGATCAGTTCCACTTTCCGCTTTCTCCCCATAACCCTTAATTCCCTTGTCTGTCAAAAACCTATCTACCTGTGACTTAAATATATTTAGCGAGGTAGCCTCCACCACTTCAATGGGCAGAGAATTCCAGAGTTTCACCACCCTTTGAGTGAAGAAGTTCCTCCTCAATTCCGATCTAAACTGCACCCCCCCTTATCTTGAGGCCGTGCCCTCCAGTCCTGCTATCCTTTCTAAGCAGGAAGAATCTCTCTACCTCTATCCTATCCATCCCTTTCATTATCTTATATGCCTCTATAAGATCCCCCCTCATCCTTCTAAACTCCAACGAGTACAAACCTAGTCTATTTAGTCTCTCTTCATAGTCCAGCCCCCTCATTTCCGGCATCAGCCTAGTGAACCTCCTCTGCACTCCCTCCAAGGCTAAAATATCCTTGCACAAGTGCGGCGACCAAAACTGCACACAGTACTCCAGCTGCGGCCTCACCAGTACCCTGTACAGTTGCAGCAAGTTACAGGTTAGTCGTACTAGCAGTATGGAACCACTTGTAGACTGGTGCTTCCATCAGAGATTCTTGTACCTTGCATTGGTCTGTACTTGTAGATTGAATGTCATCATCTGGAGCACCTTAGATTCCTTCATTCTGTATTTTTGTTAACCAATGGCCCAACAGAGACTCATCTTCTGAATCATTTGTCTCATGGGGCTCCATCATTATCTCCTCACCTGGTTTCCATACCCATGTCCGTTCATTGGACTGCACAATGGAGTTTGTGTTTGAATCAGAGTTCAGGGATCCTTTATCCTCGTGTCCCAGTCTAATTAATCTATGTGTCTGGCCCCTTATCCATTGGGGAATGCAGCATCGGGTATCCCCATCAAAATAACCCGGTGTCGTTTAGTCAGGGCCTCACTTTTGGGTCTGGGGCTGTTTAGGCTTATGTTTATGGGAGAATCCACAATGCTGCGAGGGCTGATATCTGGTGAGTCGTGCCAGTCTTTTAGGATGCGCAAGTCTACTGTTATGTCTGGGTTGATAAGTACCCGTAGGGGCACTTCAGGTGTGGATGAGACTCTGGGCTGTAGTGTGGTAGGGGTAAGGGTCTGGTCTGAACTTGAAAGTGGATGAGAAGGTGTCCAAGGAAATACATTTCCTGTGTGAGACCATTCCGGTCACCTAGTGCCACCCTCCCCTTTTTCTAATGAGAGACGGTGGAAGTGATTATTCTGAGTCCCGTGAGCTTTCAGTTGATTACTGTGGAACCAACCAGTTTTCCTGTTGGTGATTAGGACTTCATACACTGAGGGGCTTATTTTGTTGGTGATGGTGTGCGGACCTGCATATCTCGTGGACAAGAAGGAACTGGGGTTTTAGAAGGAAAACATCACCTGCTGGCCAACTGTATATTCTACCGGGTGTACCCTTCTATCGAAATATGCATTGCTCTCTTTCTTTTTAACTCCTAATTGGACAGCTGCGACTAACTGGGCTGCTTTAATGTTTTTGGTTATCTGCTGGACGGCTTTCTCGTGGGTGAGCGCTGTGATAGCAGGCTCAGTTAAGTCAAACCCCAATAAATATTCAGCTCCCCTCATAAGTAGGCTAGTCATTAATGTGTGGAGGGTGAATCCAGTAGAACTGGAAACGGTGTTATGTACCATCATGAGGGCAAAGGGAAGTACTATATTCCATGTTGTGTTGTTTTGCTGCACTGTCTTTCTGATGATCCCTTTTAGCATTCGGTTCATGCGCTCTACAGTTCCACAGGATTGTGGATGGTAAGCGATATGGAATTTCTGCTTGATGCCAAACATAGCCATAATGTTCTATATCACCTGCCCGGTGGAATGTGTCCCTTGCTCGGACTCTGTGCTGCGGAAGACTCCATCGTGTGAACGCCTGCTGGGCTAATATCTTTGCGGTGACCTTAGCTGTGTTGGATCTAGTGGGGAATGCCTCGACCCATTTAGTGAAAGTGTCTATTATTACCAGGACGTATTTAAATCCATTCCTACATGGTGGTAGTGGGCCGATATAATCAATTTGGAGATTTGTCCAGGGCCTTCTACTGGGTGTGTATCTTGACTCCGCTTTTCTGGCATACCTATTGGGATTGCTCTGGGCATAAATTAAACAATTGTCGATATAATGGGCAACGTCATTGTGCAGTTTAGGCCAACAACATAATTCTTTTAATCGCTCAATTGTTGTCTCTATGCTCTGATGGCCATGTCCGCCATGGTACTGGTAGATGACCTGATTTCTGTCCTGGGTAGGGACGACGTATTTGCCTGCCTTTAATATCAAACCATCCCGAATCTTTATTTTATCTTTCCATTTCTCATATGGGGTTGGGTAGACTCCGTCTAAAATTTGTTTTAGGGAACAGTCAGTGGACTGCGCCTGGACCAGGTCGGCTATATTAGTTTGGCAAATGGTCACAGCGTTTACCCGCTCTTGTTAACGCGCAAATAAGTGCGGCGTGCAGGAATGGAATGGCCGTAATTATGGGAGATTTCAATCTGCATATTGATTGGTCGACCCATGTTGGACGCGGTGGGCTCGAGGAGGAGTTCTTGGAATGCTGCCGAGATAGTTTCCTTGAACAGTGTGTGTTGGAGCTGACGAGGGAGCGAGCTATCTTGGATCTGGTGTTATGTAATGAGGCGGGTAGAATCAGGGACCTTGCGGTGAAGGATCCTCTTGGGGAGAGTGATCATTGTATGGTGGAGTTTCTGGTGCAGATGGAGGAGGAGAAAGTGGGCTCCTGGACGCGCGTCCTTTGTTTGAACAGAGGGGAGTACGGTAGGATGAGAGAAGAATTGGCGAATGTTGACTGGGGGAGCGCGTTGGAAGGTAGGTCTGCTGAGGAGCAGTGGAGGATCTTTAAGGAGATCTATCTTGGTGCTCAGCAGAAATTTATTCCGATGGTTAAAAAGGACCGTAGGAGGAGAGGAAATAAGCCGTGGATAACGAAGGAGGTGAAGGAAAGTGTTAAATTAAAAGCGGAGGCGTTTAGAGTAGCTAAGAGTAGTGGGCGAGAAGAGGATTGGGAGAGGTTTAAATGTCAACAAAGATTGACAAAGATGTTGATAAAGAAGGGTAGGAGAAACTATGAAGCTGGGCTAGTGCTTAATATAAAAAAGGATAGCAAGAGTTTTTATAAATATATAAAAAGGAAGAGGCTGGCTAGGGTGAACGTTGGACCCTTAGAGGATGAGAGGGGGGACTTAGTGGTAGGGGATGGGGAAATGGCTGAGGTCTTGATTAACTTTTTTGTTTGGGTCTTCACGGAGGAAGACGTGAATAATTTGCCGGGTGTTAGCAATGGAAAGGTGGTAGGACTGGAGGGTCTCAATGATATTATTGTTACTAGAGAGGCGGTGCTCGACAGACTGGAGGGACTGATTGTGGACAAGTCACCAGGACCGGATGGAATGCATCCGAGGGTTCTGAAGGAAATGGCGGAGGTGATAGTGGATGCCTTGGTGGTTATTTTCCAGACGTCGCTGGATTCCGGGGAAATGCCGGAAGATTGGAAAGCGGCTAATGTTACGCCGTTGTTTAAGAAGGGTGCCAGGCAAAAGGCAGGGAATTATAGGCCGGTTAGTTTAACGTCTGTTGTAGGTAAAATGTTAGAATCTGTCATCAAGGAGGAAATAGCGAGGCATCTTGAGGGGAATTGCTTGATAGAGCGGACGCAGCACGGTTTCGTTAAGGGGAAGTCGTGTCTGACACATTTATTGGAGTTCTATGAGGATGTGTCTAGGGCGGTGGATAGAGGAGAGCCGGTGGATGTGGTCCTTCTTGATTTTCAGAAGGCGTTTGACAAGGTACCTCACAAGACGTTATTGCAGAAGGTAAGGGGGCATGGAGTTGGGGGTAGGGTGTTAGCGTGGATAGAGGATTGATTGTCAAATAGGAGACAGAGAGTGGGGGTTAATGGGTGCTATTCGGATTGGCGGTTGGTGACTAGTGGAGTGCCCCAGGGGTCGGTGCTGGGGCCTCAGCTATTCACCATTTATATAGATGATCTGGAGGAGGGAACCGAGTGTAGGGTGTCGAAATTTGCTGATGACACCAAGATTGGTGGAACGGCAAATTGCACGGAGGGTGTGGAGAGTCTGCAGAAGGATCTAGATAGGCTGGGCGAATGGGCCAGGAAATGGCAAATGGAATTTAATGTTGGCAAGTGCGAGGTGGTCCACTTTGGTAGGAATAATGGTAGGAAGGACTATTACTTACGGGGCGAAAAACTGCAGCAGGCGATGGTGCAGAGGGACCTCGGGGTCCTTGTGCATGAGTCGCAAAAACCCAGCCTGCAGGTGCAGCAGGTGGTCAGGAAGGCTAATGGGATGCTGGCCTTCATAGCGAGGGGGATTGAATATAAAAGTAGGGAGGTGTTGCTGCAGCTGTATAGGGCATTGGTGAGGCCACAGCTGGAGTACTATGTGCAGTTTTGGTCGCCGTACTTACGCAAGGATATTTTGGCCTTGGAGGGAGTGCAGAGGAGGTTTACTAGGCTGATACCGGAGTTGAGGGGGTTGAGCTATGAGGAGAGGCTGAATAAACTAGGCTTGTA
This sequence comes from Carcharhinus amblyrhynchos, assembly GCF_965287045.1. Lineage (NCBI taxonomy): Eukaryota > Metazoa > Chordata > Chondrichthyes > Carcharhiniformes > Carcharhinidae > Carcharhinus > Carcharhinus amblyrhynchos. Next base: position 58,388,681 of record NC_137333.1, read on the forward strand.
CTCGTTAGAGTTTAGAAGAATGAGGGGAGATCTCATTAAGACATATAAGATGATGAATGGGATGGATAGGATAGAGGTGGAGAGACTCTTCCCGCTCAGAAAGGACAGTAGGACTAGGGGGCACAGCCTCAAGATAAAGGGGGGGGCGGTTTAGAACGGAGTTGAGGAGGAACTTCTTCACTCAAAGGGTGGTGAATCTCTGGAATTCTCTGCCCGTTGAGGTGGTGGAGGCTGCCTTGCTAAGACGTGGGTTGATGGGTTTTTGATAAGTGAGGGGATTAAGGGTTATGGGGAGAGGGCGGGAATGTGGAACTGAGCCACGACAGATCAGCCACGATCTTATTGAATGGCAGGGCAGGCTCGAAGGGCTGGATAGCCTACTTTTGCTCCTATTTCTTATGTTCTTTTGTACAGGTGGCTGCCAAAATTGTCCCGTACGAGCACTGGCTTTGGCAAGTGCATCAGCCTTACAGTTACCAGGTGGGGAGGTCCTATGATGGTTTCTAACCATAACAATTTCATATGTGCGCCATTCAGTGGCCTGCGGAACGTATTTTAATAAGGGGGGCTGATGGTAGGGGCTTTCCGCCTGCAGATATGAAGCCTCTGGCTTCCCATAACAATAGGAACTCAGGCTGTTGCACATGTACTTACTATCAGAGTGTATGTTGCAGGGGTTGGAAATAGGTCTGGGTGGCTCACTACGTATGCAACTGCTGCTAGTTCGGCAACTTGAGCATTCAAATGGCTGGGTAGTAGGAGGGCGAGTTCTATTTGTGGCTGTCCCTGTTGATATTCCACATAAGGGCCACATCCTGTGATTCTAGTCCCATCCTCTATGGTGGATGAACCGTCTACATAAATTCTCATGGCTGAGTCTGTCCGTTGGGTGGCTGTCTATTTTGTCCCTGATGGTCTCTCCTGTTGTTTTGGGATAAACGGACCTGTGGGGTCCTTGGTGGCTATAACATGACACTGATGTGGATCTCCCCCATAATTTAGATTATCTGCCAGGAACATGGGCACTTGAGTTTGCTTTACAGTGATGTCCCTATCCTGCAGTTGTAGTGTCCAACGAGCAGCGTGGACATGGCTTATTGAGCCATCTTTAAGGCGGCTATCCAGCAGAAGCTGGGTTGGGGTATGTTCAGTGAGGACGGTTATTGGGTTCAGTCCGGTGATATAGGCGAAATGCTGCACAGCCCAAAATACTGCGAGCAGGTGTCGTTCACACCTGGAGAAACCCTGTTCGACTGGGTCTAATACCCATGACGCACAGGCTACTGGGCCTGGTTTACTATGTCTTTCTTGTAATAATACTGCTGAAAGTGTGTGGTTGGTGGCTGCAACTTCTAAGGTGTATGGTAGATCTGGGTCTGGGACTAGTAAGGCTGGTGCTGTGGTGAGGGCGTGCTTTAAATTGGTTACTGCAGCTGCACAGTCCACTTCCAGGTTGTATTTTTTTTTTAGCAATTCAGAAAGTGGGGCTGCCTTGGTGGCAAAGCTTTCTATATGGTACCCTAGACCTAGGAGAGATCAGAGGGCACTCACATCTCGGGGCAGTGGAAGGTGCACTATGGAGTCTATCCATTTCTGTTCAATCTCCCTCTTCCCATGGGTAATCACTGTACCAAGTATATAACCTTGGGTTGCAAAATTTGGGTCTTTTTCGGGTTGACTTTGCAGCCTAATGAGTGGAGCAGTGCGAATAATTCATCCAGCAATGTTATATGTTCCTCTTTGGTGTTAGTCTGTAACAATCTACATATTGGACCAAGCATTCGGGTCGGCAAAACTTTTCTAGTCCGGTAGCCAATCGCCTGTGAAAGATGGAGAGGGAATTATGGAAATGTTGTGATAGGCAAGTCCAAGTGTATTGCTGCCCTTGGAAGGTAAAGGCAAACTTATACTGGCAAGACCGATTTAAAGGGATGGACCAGAAGCTGTTACTAATATCTAGTACCATGAAAATCTTTTGCCTGGGCTCCTTGTCTCATCTTCATGACAAGGCTTGTGGCTACTGTGGGGGCCGTGAGTGGGGTAACCTTATTTAATTCCCGGTAGTTGACCGTTAACCTCCATGATCCATCCAACTTCTTCATGGGCCATATCAGCGCATTATTTGTTGATACCACTTGTCTCAACACCCCCTGCTGTGATAGACTATCAATTACTTTGGCTACCTCCCCCTCTCCCTGTCTGGGGAAACCATATTGACTCTGTGGTTTCAGATCTGGCTCTTCGATTAACATCTCCCCAGGTATCTGGCCACAAACATATTTATGCCGTGCAAACACCCCAATGTTTCTTTGAAGCACCTTCTGATGGCTGAATCACTGCTAATCATTAAGGGATCAAACCAGAATTCCCCTGTTGTGCTAACCCTATTAGCATTTTTCCGGACTGGAATGATTGATGGCGCTCTGCTAATCATAGCCATCTGCCAAATGCATCGATTAGCTGGATTGAATGAAAGATCCCTAGGATGTGTTCAGCGCTTGGCGGAAGGTCAACTAACACTATTGGATGGTCACACACCATGTTATCTAGGTGGACCTGTACAGGATTTGTAATGCGTCCCTCCTGCATGTGTCCTGTGAATCCACTGAGTGTAATTATGCCTGTAGTTGGCCAAGGGATATCTGTTTTTAATTTTGATACATATAGGGTAGTTCGGGAGCCTCTGGTATCCCAAAGGAATTCTACAAGGTGGCCTCTTACCTCGTCATTACCTAGGGGGCTCCTTACGCTATCCCACCTGGTGCTACAGATCCAGGTTGGGGAGGCTGGGCACCGTCAATCTAGAGTTCCATAAGTGGGGACAGCTGGATACAGTGATAGGCTTGTGCTTACAGTATGCATGGGGTGACCAGGACCTTCCATTGATGGTTTCTCGTACCTAGGAGTTGCCCTAACTGGTGGAGCTGGTAGTCTTGGGGACTGTGTATATGGTGGCGGGGGTCTCCTACAATCTCGGACAAAGTGTCCTGACTGCTCGCAATTAAAACATGTTCCTTTCTCTCTCCCTGGGGCTGCTGTGTAAGATGGAGCTGTATTTCTCTGGTATTAGTGATCCTCTCTACCCTCGTTTCTCCATACTGAACCCTGGCTAGCCTTCATCGGAAGCATTCTCACCTCCCTTTCTGACTGTGACATTGGGGCTCCCTGAACTTCCTGTTCCCAGACTCAAGCTAAGTGTCGGAGAACCCATGCTTCATTGTGTGTGGTCTCTGCAGGGTGAAAATTAGCACAGGCTTTCTTGCCTTCCTCTCTGGTGTGCAAGACTAATGTTGGATGAATCGGCTTCATTCAATCTAGCCCAATCTAATTCCCCATATACTCCCGTGGAGTGGATCCACAAATGACCAGCAAAGGCAGTTGGATGTTCCTTTTTCCTCTGCCTACATTTGTTTAGCCCATTTACAGGATCCCCTTTATTAAACCCTACCGCGGTCAATATCCCTCCCTTAATTTCATTTAAGGTTCCTTCCTTGACATTTTGAGGGGCTGGCAGGACAGACCATACAGACTTGCTTAAGCACATGACTATCAGCTTCACCTCTTCCTTTCAACTAGCCCATGCATTATCTTCTACTGCCTAACATCCTCAAAGAAACTGTGTGGATCAGCTAATGGCTCAAAGGTTGTGATTTTATTTGTGATTTTGGCCAATTGTGCCACTGTAAATGGGGTGGTATATGTAACAGTTGGAGTTTGAGACTCTTCAACCTGATATTCTGGGTGCATCGGTACTGGGAGTGCAGAGGGTATGACTTCCCCTGGGAAAGATGGTGGTAGATCCCAATCCTCGATTTGTGTAACATAAAGTCTAGCACTCTCCTTTAACTCTCCTCTTCCTCTACTGTCCCAAAGATACACATAAATCTGTTCTGATCTGAGAAGAGGGATTCCAGTTGTGAAATTTCTTGCTGGCATTTGGAGTGGTCAGCGGTCTCTGTTCTTTATTGGCTTGATGTAGAGCTTTTATTGCCACCTGTAGATCAGTGCACTTGACCTCCAATCGTGCTACTGCCTGTTCAGCTTCACCTATAATCAAGACAGTGCTGGGCGTCTCGGTAGGCTCTCTCATAGTGGGTTTGAAAATTGCCCAGATGTAACAAATTTGCTTGGTTGGTTCTCCTTAATTCATCCACCTCTCTGTCCTTTTCCACTCTTATCTTCTCTATCCCCTCCTGCTGTTGCTGTTTTAGTTTCTTAATCTCCTCCTTCTTTTCAGTTCTTATTTATTCCAACGTCTCCTGCTGCTGATTCCTTAGTTCCTTAATCTCTTCCTCCTTTTCCTCTTGTGCCCGCTTCGATTCCTCCAGTTCCTTACGAACTGTGTTTAATCTTTTTTCTGTTCCTAGCAGCTGTCCTAAGCAGCTCACAATGGCAGTCTCTTTCTCAGTTTTGTCTGCCCATTTTCCCTGAACTTTCCTTAGGTCACCCCAATATTTCTGTCCTAGGGATCCCGGTCCAGTCTCAGTATCGGCACAAGGTTCTGCCCATAGGGGCCACCTTTTCTTCTTAATAAATTCTTCAGATTTTTGCTTCCCATATGGTTCACTTCTTTGTCTCTGTGCTGTTTTCCTGCCATTTTAGATGCAACGACAAGGAGTAGGGAGTTGATCGGACTGTGAGTGCAGCTTTGAGCTATGTTCCGGTCCTAATCCCCCCGGATTCTAATGTAAACCTACGGAGTTTTCCCTATCCTCCTTGTTAGTGACAATGCATGCAAAATAAACAATTTCCCAAAAGCAATTATTTGTCCACTAAGGAGTTTACACTTGTTGGTAGATTCTGCGGGATTTGATATCGGAGCAACAAAGTCACTTCATAGCGATGGGACTCACCAATTGTTGTGCCTGCTGCACAGTCTGTTTTAACCCTTAATATGGTGGACAAATAACTGCAAGTAGACATCTGGTTAATTCAATCAATATTTATTTAAGACACACAATCAATAATCACCCACCCAACTAACAATAACTTAATCTTACATAAAAATACAAGAGTTCAAGTCCAATACTTGACTTACCTTTGCGTGACTGGCAAGTACCTGAGCAGATATTGGCCTTAATCTGTGTGCTGGTCTCAGTTGTCCTCTGTGTAGTCTGGTCCTTTGGTCTGGGCTGGCATTCTGGCTCTGATCTTCCTTCCTTCTCAGGTGTGATGGCTCTCTTCATGCTAGTCATCGCTGGCGATGGTCACTGGTGTTGCAGCTCATTCGTGGGGTCAGAGAGAGAGAGAGATTCTAGGTTGTGCAGCACCCTTTATACGCCGTTGGGTTTCGCGCTCCTTTTGGCCGTTGCCAATCATTTGATAAGGGCTTGATCGCCCTGATCGATAAAGTCCAATCGGGGGCTGCCACACCAATCTTTGGGTGTGTCCCCAACGGCCATGTAGGGTTCATGTCTCCCTCCCAAAAAAGGGATTCTGGCGCCCTTATGTCTGATAAACAACCCAGTTTGATCAGAAAGTCTCCTTTGTCCTAGAGATAACCCATATCTTGTTTATCTCTATCTTTTAGGCTGCAGCCTATCGTTTTAGTTCTTGCCCAATTGTCCCAGAGTGCTTTACACATAGCCATTTTGGATGGCCCGTTTGGCCACAGTGTATTAGGAAGATGGATTCTTTTCAGCAACCATTTGCAGGAGTTTGGTGAGTAGGGGTTGCAGGGAGAGGATAGTGGGAAGGCAGGTGCAGTTGTAGTAAGCAGGTCATGTGCTGAAAGCTCCAGGAATGCATGCAATCTTGTCCTCATGAAGAAAGGAAATACTGATCAGTGTAAAGTGAGAAGTGAATCAACAGTAAACCTCAACCACCACTTTCGTTTTCTGCCTGTTCCGAAACCAACCAGATAATAAACTGGAAGAAGGCTCAGGCTAATTCATGCTTGGACTAGTAAGATGAAAATGTTCCCTTGATTTAGAATTGCTAGTACAATGCTTCTGTTGCTGTAAACTGGTAGGAAGTATGCTTTAGTTGGGATAAGAGTCTGTGAAAGGTGAAATGTGTTACTGATTTGTTTTGAGATACCCACTGTCAAATGATTGTAATCTTCTTGACCTATCTAAGCCCTCTCAAGTCTGATTAATCTGCAGACACTTTGTTGCAATACTTCTTCATTAATGAAAATTTGTGCTGACAAAAGACAGGAAACAGTGGTACTTTTGATGTCTCCAATTAGTATTTACTTTTTCATATAAAAGTGCTATTGTTAAAAGTTTTTAAGGCTTGTCCAATTACAATTGAGCAAGATTAACTTTGCAATGATTTTTCCAGGAGCACTGAAATGGACAAATTGAGGAGCAAGAATTTAGAATTGAAATGAAATTGCATTTTCAAAATACAGAACTATCTATTTTTTGATCAAGACTATATTATATACAATAATCATTTTTTTTTTACAGTTAATAGTACTGTAAAACAATAATAAATTCAGTACAATACAAATTACTCCAAAAAAGAGTATGGATGACTCCCGAGGCTTCATTGACATGTACATGTCTGGCTGAACTGTAATTACAATTATACAATTTCACTGTTAATTATAGTAATTTAGTTGGCTTCAGATATCAGCACATTTTGTCCAAAATATAAAATCATTGACAGCAGTGGTGAGAATGTTAGATATCTCATTCTAGATCGAAAAGTGAACTGTTAAATACATTAGTATTAGACAATCTTTTACATTTTACAATATTATAATTAAACAGAAAAGACGTGCTTTGTAAGAAAATAATGCACTTAAACTATTAACCATTCTAACATTTCATTAATATTTCACAAACATAAAGAGTAATAGTGAAGATTATTAACAAAGAAATAAAATGCGATGCACTCTGTTGTAACAAAATAATACTGGCATGGATTAATGATATTTTGGATAAAAATTAATTGATCTGACCAGCTATTTTATTGCAAAAGTCAAAGATCTGATGAGTTGAATATGATAGAGGAGATATGGTTCTCAGTTGTTACAATTGTTACAGCACTGTGATTATAGATTACTAATTTATTTAATCCCCTAAAGTCTATATTGGTAATAGCTGATAAAATATTAAGGCTTAGCATTATAAAATGGAGGAGCAATAATCTTTAAATCAAACTTGAATGATATAAATTGTGTTTAAAATGAAAGATAGTTGTCATTGATATTTTCATGCCCTTGAAAACTTGTCACAAACATTGGTTCACTTTATCTGAGGCCTCTACTTTACTAGTGCTATTATTTATTGTCTGATGACACCTTTCACCGGTATCATGCAGAAAGGTGGTCAGTGAGCAAGTTGCCCACCCAATCCTATCATATACTGTTATTCCTAAAATTGACATCAAACTTTTAAAAAAATTGGAAAAAGGAAAAAACTTAGAATTATTTAATGATACAAGATGATGCAGAGACTATTTCTTTTCTCTTTGAAGTGTCCTTTCTCGCTGATGTTTTTGAATCTACCACAGTAATAATTTTCCCTCTTTTGTATTAAACTAACATTTTACTTTTTTTTTTGCTGCTGTTGTTTCGTGTTGTAGAAATACTATTTGTGCAGCTTTCCTATTTATTGGACAGAATGTTACTGGACTCTATGGAAACATCTTTCACAAGGATTGCTCGATTAACTGTCTAACGTTTTCAGAAGATTTCTAGAAAGCCTGGCTTGCTTTAAACTTTCTCCTGAAATTATGGCAGAAGATCAGAAGAACCCTCAGAAATTTCAGGTTCAGGTCAAGTTTAAAGTTTATTTATTAGTTTCACAAGTAGGTTTAGATTAACACTGCATTGAAGTTACTATGAAAACCTCCACAATCCGACACTTGTTCAGGTACACTGAGGGAGAATTTAGAATGGCCAGTGCACCGAACCAACACGTCTTTCAGACTGTGGGAGGAAATCCACACAGACACAGGGAGAACATGCAGATTCTGCACGGATGGTGAGCCAAGCTGGGAATCGTGCCCAGGTCCCTGGCACTGTGAGACAGCAGTGCTATCGTGTGCTCTGTGCAACTGTGTTAAAAATTGAAAGATGAGTCATATGCAATGTTTCCATAATAACAATTTGATTATAGGGAATGTTCAATTATTATGAAATTTGAGGAAGACAAACATAATTCTGAAAACAACGTGCATAATTTTTCAACGTGAAGAATAACTTTTGTTTAGTTTTTGAAATAACACAATGCTGCTTATAAAAAGTTTACTAGCATGAAGTGAGGCGGAATTTTAAGTCAAAAACCAACCAATTAATATCTGGGCCTTAGGAAACCCTTTTAATCATCTTAAAATGAGCATCAAACATTTATGACCTTTACACACCCTCTGATCAATTTTTCTTTGACAGCTTTTTTCTAAATAGACATTTCCTCTTTGTCGTTATTGACATCATCTTCACTCTTAACTATGATGGTCTTTTGATTACAGATAATCTTTCATTGGTTTTTACCATAAATTGCACTTATGCTTTTTGCCTTTGCTTATAAAATATGAAGAATGGCATTTGTCTATTATTTAAAAATTACTTTACATAGAAACCTACAAAAAAAAGCAAAAGAAATGTTGAAGTTTACAAATATGCAGTTGGCAGTGAAGACTTATGAACAGTCAATGCAAACAGATTTGTTGTTACCCAAGCTTGTAATATTCAGCAACTGTAGATGGGTGTTTCCTGATGTGAAAGGAATGAAGCGCTGAAAGGGGGAAACAAGAGGAAAGAGTGCTGAAAAATTGCACTGGTCTTTCTTGAATCTCTTAGCAAATTCGTAGACTGAAGTCTAATGTTCTTTAACATCAAGGGAGAACCAAATTTTAGGTTTGAATTTTCAATGCAAAGGTTTCATTCAATGTAGTCAGGATCCTTTCTGTAAGGCTCAGTAACTGAAAGTACCCATCAGCTGATAATTGGTGAAACCACTATAACATGTGATTATTGATTCGTATCCACTGAAGTCCTTGTTGAGTGTATTGAACAAGATGTGTCATACTACTATGTAGTGTTATAGGTTCCATCTGTGCATCAAGATCATGAAAGAACTCTGAAAAGAGAAAAAAACTGAAGTTACTTTGTAATGCAATGGAGCATTGATGAAAAAAATCACACCATGTCAAAAGTGCAAAGATAAGTTGGCCCAGAAGTCTCAATCTCCAGATTATACTCTGGGACCGACCCCCCGCCTCGCACCCCCCAGAAGTCTGGATGTATTGTCTATGAAAATATTCCCCAGGAAGTTTGGACTTTTGATGAGCATTTCCTCTGCTCCCTGGACCCTCTGAAAATGTTGCCAACTCTGAATTAGAGTAGGAGACTTTGGAAACTTCTGACTTACTTACCAGAATAGTTATCTAGGAAAGGTTAGAAGGATTAAAACCAGTTCTAATTCCTGGGTCGTCTATACAACTAACCTTTTAATCACTCACACCGACACCTCCCAACCCTCAAATCACCCCTGACCTCCAGAACTCCCCCCTGAACCTATCGCCTCATGGCCCTCCAAGGATCCAAAACTCGACCTGATTGCCCCCACAACCATTCAATTCCCACTGACCCTCTGACTCCCTACCATTTTCATTGGGGCGGACGTCTTCAGAATTCATATCCGAGTAACCAGAGTCATCTCTGAGTATTGTTTCTATAGAATTCTACTGCAATGTGGCCACTTGTTGGAGTTCCATGATGAAATGAGTGTTTGAATTGTTCAGTTGTGTTCCAGAATTCCCACAGGATCTAACTACTGTATACGTGTCATCAGAACTTACTTCCAAGAGACTCCACCCCTCCATTCCCCCGCGACCTTCCAATGCTCCCCAGTATGAGCTGATTCAACTTCACTACCCTACCCAGCTGGCACCCTACTGCCAGCTGTTACAAACTCAAATACTACAGTCTTGTTAGTGTTCTGTCTTCATTGAACTCAATACAAAATGGCTACCTGCAGGGAGCAGCTCTTAGCAGAGCCAAATAGGATAACTAGTAATGATTGCATTTCAAAATCCAAGCATCCCCTTTTCATAATGAACAAAAGACACAAATATCCCCCTTTCCTTAAAGAACAAAAGACAAATTTGCATGCACTATCATGTGTGACTGAGTTACCCAAGTCACCCATTATTCCACAACTGTTCTCATACATAAACAAACTGTTCATTATTCTAGTCATTTGCTGCACATGCATTTCATATGTAGTTGGTAAATTGTGCACGTTGTCTTTGGCTGAATGACGTTCCTTCTTCAGGAAGTGTCGTTCCCGTAGCACTTGTTGTTGCCATGATAACTGTTGCTGTTGTTCCATTTCCATTGTTGGGGATTAGTGGAGAGTGATAATCTCTCTCCTGGTCTGTTTTGCCTTGCATGTGCTCCAGCTGACATTTTATAATCTCTGCGTTTCTGCACTGTCTAGTGCTTTCTTGGGAGTTAGCTTATCTTCTTTCAGTAGATTTGCTCTCATATGGTCATAGAATCCCCACAGTGCAGAAGGGGGCTTTTCGGCCTATTGAGTGTGCACTGATTCTCTGACACATCATCTCACCCAGGCCCATCCTGCATTCTTTCCCTGTAACCCCATGCATTTACCCCCTCTAATTCCTCTAACCACACATCTTTGGACACTAAGGGGCAATTTAGAATAGGCAATGAACCTAACTTGCACCAGTCTTGGGAAGAAACCAGAGCACCTGGAGGAAACTCACACAGACTTGTGAAGAACATACGAATGCTCATTGTCAGATCACTTATGCCTATATACACTATATATACAACAATTTTATCTTTAAAGAGATTTTTTTTTCCCGAATTAACACGATTCTGTGAGTTTTATTGCTGCAATCACACACGGAGCAATTGACTCCATTTCACCTTTCATTTCAACAGGAGTTTGGAGTGGAAAATTTATAACCATCTCGCAGTGTCTTATTTGCAATTTCCAGCTTGTGTTATCTTTTCTTGTCCATATTTTGTTTTCAACAGCTTTTAGCAAGTTTGGGGCATTTCAGTGTTCCTCTTTCAGTAGCTGTGGTTTCTCTTCCAGCTTTTCAAAGTTCAATTTTGGCTCTACTCCTGACACTATGGGTGGAATTTTCCCGTTGCGCCCACCATGGGAATCGTGGCAGGCAGGACACAGACCCTGCAAAGGACTGTTGGCTTCAGGCGGGTTTTTCTGGTCATGGGGCAGCCAGAAGAATGCACCCTATGTTATGTGCTCAAAGATTTCAATTTTTTTAGTGTGTTTATTAAACTGAATGTAAGATGGCTGCCTGCAGGCAATCCCTCAGGGCAGAAGTCACATGGCATGGCAAGCCAGATGGTTCAAGTTTAAGCTTATTTATTAGTGTCTCAAGGAGGCTTACATTAACACTGCATTGAAGTTACTGTGAAACTCTCCTAGTCACCACACTCCGGTGCCTGTTTGGGTACACTGAGGGAGAATTTAGCATGGCTGATGCAGCTAACCTACACGTTTTTTGGACTGTGGGAGGAAACCAGAGCACCCAGAGGAAACCATGCAGACATGGGGAGAACGTGTAGACTCCAAGCTGGGAATTGGACCCGGGTCCCTCGCATTGTGAGGCAGCATTGCGAACCACTGTGCCACCTTGTCACCCTGGGACATGTAGTAATGACTGCATTTCAAAACCCTAATACCTGGCACACTACCTACCCTGCCACCATACCCACCTGCCACCCTACCCAGATGGCACCTTAGCCACCCTGCCACCTTACCCTCCTACTCAATCAGAAACAATCATTCACTAACACAGTGAAAAACATTTATATAGCTTTTCATTTGTTATTGGGAGAAGACTTACACAAGTATGACAGATAGTGCTGTAAAAAGGGCTTTTTCTTGCAGTGAGTGGCTTGGATCTGAAATGCACAACTAGAGTGCGAGGTCAATTGAGTCTTCCAAAAAGGAATTGGATCATTATTTGAAATGGAAAAATTTGCAGGCAAGTGGCTCTCGGAAACTTGCTCTTTCAGAGAGTAAGCAGAGACAAGATAGGCCAAATGGCCAGCTCTGTGCTGCAGCCGTTCTATGGTTCTATCAATTAATCATAAAAATGATTTTAAAAATCTTGAATGATAAAATGCTGATAAAAATCATTTGGGCGGAATTTTCCCATCCCGGGAATTGTAACGGGTGGGACACAGGACATGCTAAGGTCCACTGACTTCGGGCGGGAGTTTCCAGTCTTGGGATGAGTGCGGTTAGAAAATCCCGCTCTTTGAATGTGGTGACAATGGTTAGACATTGTCAGGGTGCAATTTGTAAGCTGAAAAAGTGCGAGTTACAGCTTAGTAGCTTAGCAAAGTTCTCTGAATTGCTAGTAAATCCTACAAATTTAAACTGGACAAACAACTTGCTTGAAGTGTTCTTTTAAAACAACTCCCAAAGTACATATCTATGGAACACTGGAGGAGGATAAATCATATGTACTTCAACGTTCTCATATCTTGAGATTCAATGTTTACGTTATTCTATTTCCGAACCTCACCTTGTGCATTTGTGAATATTATTTCATTATTAGATCTCGGAGAGGGAAGCAGAAATTTCCTGTACATTATCTCCCAATTGAGCCAAAATGTATACCTTTGTTCTCCTTGGTCAGTTTATCAGCCATTTCCCAGTAATCATAACTGTAGAGAATGCTGTTGGTGATGTAGACATGGTTGGCAGCCAACTGATGAATGCGCTGTGGAATGTTAATGGTTGAAGAAGGAGATGATCTAACGTCACTGGAACTGCTTCCATGTGATCCAGCTGAACTAACAAGGGAGGGCGGAGATAACATTGGTGAAGATGTCCTTATGCACCTGGAAAGGCAAGTATAGATATAACTAAAACAATACAGAAAGAACACTGGCAGCTTTTCTTCATAAAATGGAAGAATTTAATTTAACAAATTATTTTTTGATTTGTCAAGCTTTTGGGGGCTATGTTAGCTTTCATTTTTTTCTGAGATCTTAGATTGATAAAAGAGTATAACTTAAAAAATCAGAGTAGAAGTAGGCGACTTGGACACTCAAGCATATTCTAGCATTTAATAAGATCATGACTGATCCTCAAACTCAACTTAACTTACTTTTGTTTCTGATCCCCATATCCTGCATTCCCTCAAAATCCAAAAAGATATCAGTCTCATCCTTGCATCTGCTCAATAACTGAGCATCCACAGCTTTCTGAGGTGGAGAATTTCAAACTTCCATGACCATCTGAGTAAAGAAATTTTCTTCATCTCAAACCAAAATAACTGACCCCTTACCCTGAAGTATGCTTCTGAATTCTAGAATCTCCAGCTAGGGGAAATAATCTCTCAGTATCTATCTTGTCAAGTCCTCTCAGGATTTTTTATGTTTCAATTAGATCATTTCTTACTCTTCTGAACTCCCTGAGTAAAGATCCATTCTATCAATCTCTCATCATTGGACAACCCTTTCAAACCAGGGATAAATGCGACTGCTTCTAGATCATTCAATTATTTGTTTTCACCACAGTCTTATGGAGACATTAGCGTTGCTTTGTATCTTTTCTGGCTTTCTTTAAGCCTTCCTCTGTCCATGTCTCAATGTAATCTACCCATCCAATTTTTCTTCTTCATTTTCTGGTTTTATCCTCAGTTTCCCCTTCAATTATTGACAGGAGAAGTTGTCAGATTTGTGTTTCCAACATCCACAATTAATTATCTTTCTCTCTCCAACCTTACTTAGCAATACTTTTCATTCCTGAATTTCTACTCTAGATCTAACCCATTCATTTGCATTTTCTCTCCATCCAATTGATTCTGAGCACACACACATTTCAAAAACTATGATCCTCCTCTCATCCTCTTCAGAGTCCAACTCTTGCACCCAAAGAGTATGTATGACATTGACAATGTTGATAATAACCAACATATAATGACTGTACAGTATGAAGCTGAAGTTTTTCAGCTTCATACTGATGTCTTTGGACTTCTAGATGCTATTTCAGTCACTGGCCACACCTCTTGCCATAGCTAACCTAATGTGGATTTCATTCTTCGGATATCATCAAGCCAAGTTACGTGAAATTGTCCACTGCCTCTATCAGTGGTTAGCCTTGCTGCTTCACAGCACCAGGAACCCGGGTTTGAATTCTGGCTTGGATTTCTGTCTGTGTGGAGCTGCATGTTCTCCCTGTTTCAGCGTGAGTTTCCTACGGGTGCTCCAGTTTTCTCCCACAGTCCAAAGACGTGCTGGTTAGGTGCATTGGCTGTGCTAAATTCTCCCTCAGTGTACTGAACAGGCGCCTGAGTTTGGCAACTAGGGAATTTTCATAGTATCTTCATTGCAGTGTTAATGTAAGCCTACTTGTGTCACTAATAAATAAACATTAAAATCTCAGGGCTTCCAATCTTTTCCATTGCCATTTAAAACCATAGGACAGAACTTAACGAGAATGATTCTAAGTGTCCAGCTAGTGTGAAAATGGGAGAGCTCCTGATCTGTTTTTTGGGTGAGTTTTTATGACGAATCTTATGTACTAAGTCATTGAAAAAATGGTGTAGACAATTTCTAGCTGCTGCAGGCAGTGGGCTGGGATTATTTTGCCTGCCAGCCTGTAGAGGGAGTTACTGCTTATGTAAAGACCTCTGATGCTGCAAATGCACAATTCTAACAGCAGGGATCTGACAGACAGAAAGGAGAGAGAGCTATCAGGCCACTGCTGCTGCAGGCAACCTCAACAAACTCCCCCCTCCCCCCACCTCACCCCACAATTGCGGGAAACTGCGGCCGATCATGGACCCCACAATGCATGACATCTAGCCTCTTCTGTCCCCCTGTGACCCAGACTGATCATACCCTTGATGCCTAGCTGAGATGCCAGGCTGGCAGTGCCAAGGTGCCAGGCTGGCACTGCCCAATGTGCATCCCCTTGCTCTCGGCCTCCCTTAGGGGCCTCAATGGCCTCTGGTTCCACTGGCGATTGAGCACCGGGCTCACTAAACAGATGGAAATAAGTATTTAAATAAATTTGAATGAATTATTCAGCCTTTGCCATTTCTGGCAAGAGGCAAACTTTGCCACAAATTCGGCTCTCGTAAGATCGTGATTGTTGAAAAATTGGGCGTGATCCTGATTTCTTGGCTCTCGCATGATTTTACTGGCTTGCTCCTTCCATCATTGGGAGGAACAAGACAAGAGGAGCCAGTAAAATCTCAGCCATAATGTTAGTCTTTTATGATCAGGCTAAAATACTTTTGACTTAGCCTGCCAACATCTCTAACTCTCACTTTGTTCTACCCAGGTAGGAATAATGTGGTCAATAAATAAAAGTCCTTTTGAGATTTTCTTTAAGGTATTTGGGACATGGAAATGTATCTTTGTGATTTGGTTTTCTTTAGCCACTTCACTCAGCATGACGAAATACAGAAAGAGATTCCCATCCTCCCAACTAGTTTAGCTATGAAATTGTACTGTAGCAGTATCAGAGAATCATTGAATAATATCATACAGGGGACAATTCAGCCATCATGACAATTCTGACTTCTTGGAAGAGCTATCCAATTAATCCTACGCTCAGGCTCTGTCCCCATAGTCCTGTAATTTTTTCCTTTCAAATATTTATTACATTTCCTTTAAATGTCACCTTTCAATCTCTTTCCCAGATTTTTAGGAACCTTTTGGGTAGTAATGTTCCAGATCACAAAAACTGACTTTGTTTAAAAAGATTATTTCCACACCTCTGGCTTTTTTTTGATGACACCTTATCCTCTGTTAACTGACCTCTATTAAATTTTCTCTTCATCTTCTTTGGTCTAAGGAGAACTGTCACAGCTACTTCAATTTCTCCACATAAATGATACCTTCTTGTAAATCTCTTTTCATAGAATCATAGATACCTACAGTACAGAAGGAGAACATTTGGCCTATCAAGTCTGCACCAACCACAATCCCACCCAAGCCCTTTCCCCATAACTTCATGCAGTTACCCTAGCTAGTCCCCCTGACACTATGGAGCAATTTAGCATGGCCAAGCCATCTAACCTGCACATCTTTGGACTGTGGGAGGAAACCAGAGAAGGCAGAGGAAACCCACGCAGACACAGGGAGAATGTGCAAACTCCACACAGACAGTGACCCAAGTTGGGAATTGAACCCAGGTCTCTGGCACTGTGAGGCCACAGTGCTAACCACTGTGCCCCCATGCTGCCCTTTTTCACCCTCTGCAAGGTCTTAACATCCTTCCCAAAATGCTGCATCCAAAATGGGATGTAATACTCCAGCTGATGCCCAACTGGTGTTTTACAAAGGTTTCAAGTTCATTCTTTGATTCTTTTTGACTTGAAGCTATTGAAAACATTGTAAGGAGATTATTTAATTTGAAATAGTGCTGGTTTCCGTTTTTAGATAAGGCAGTAAAGAGCCACTTTTAAAGGTATTGTCTGAAGAAATGCTGGCTGCTGCATTGAGCAGAATTCTCAAATCGGGGTTGAGCATAAAATAAACACAATTAACCTAACCATTATGCACACAATTTGACTTTTCTTTTCAATTGGGATATATATCACTTGCTTTATGTCACCTCCGAAGTTGATCTTTCTGGTCCTTGGACTGAATTTTCCTGTCCCATCTGCCACAGGAATTGTAGTGGGTGGGACAGGTCCATGCAAAGGTCCGCTTGCCCCAAGAGTTTCTCTTCATCTTCTTTGGTCTAGAGTTGGGGCAAGCACGGCTGGAAAATCCCACCCACTGTTTCAGAGTTACTTGTGCAAAGTTCGATTTTAGGTCAAACAAAAGAAACACATACTTACTTGTCACTGGCACCCCACAGGTTTGAAGTTTTAGCTTTTTCACCAGAATCCTACGACATTAAAATAGATATTTAGAATGGCAATACAACTTATCAAGAACAATAAGATATTAGATGTAGTCCGTCACAAAAGGAGCATCTAGATAAGCTGAATGGTTTCCCTCACAGAATGTTATAGCACAGAAATAGGCTGTTTAACTCATCAAGTCTGCATTGGTGTTTTTGATCACATTATCCAAACAAATCCCATCCTCCTGTTTGTTTCTACACTGAAAGGGGGAACACCAATAAGTTATAAGATTTTTAAACAATTAGACATTAAAGCACTGACAGAACTACCAGCATTAAGTTAAATGACTTTTTAAAACAAGCTAATGAGCTAATAAGAAAGCAGTTTACATGAGATGCAAGTGATTATGGTGTTAAGACACATATGTTGATATTTTGAATGTATTAATATATTACGATTTATTGTCCATTTAAACTAACAGCAATTTGTTGCAAAGCATCATGTAAAATGCATTAGGGTGAAGTCATATTCCAAGAGAATGTTTAAACCTTGGGAATGTGCACGATTTATCAGTAAAGTTTTGAACAGAGAGATCATTTAGGACATTTCATGAACAGGGTTTATTCACTACCTAGACAAGATGGATGCATGCCCAAACGTGGAGTCATGTGTTAATCTGGTTTGGCAGTGATCTTTCAGGGAATCCATGATTACATTCAGTTGAACTTTGAGCTAGCATCTGAGATTACTAGGTAGCACAGGAAATGGGGTCAGCCAAGACAGGAGTTAACTTCTGGATTTTACGGATTAATAAAATGCCATTATGCCAGAGCATAAGGTATAATTGGTTAAGATTTATGACAGGTATTATTGATTTGTGTATATTGTAGATGACTGATTTTAAGCCACTGAAAGGCGGGTGTTATTGATAAGAAAACCTATAATTGATCTGTTTTCAATTGTAAACGTCAGACTTCATCAGAGGGGTCTGGCTGCTCTCTCTCAGATGGTCTCCCAGCAGCTGCTGGTTAAATAAAGTTACATCTTTAAATGGAGACACTGTCTTTGTGAGTCTTGTAATGTCTGAAGTTTAGACAGTATTGGTCACCTTGGGTATCCACCAACACATACTCATCAATATTCCTCTTTTTTTCAAACAACCAAGATCCATTTAACATAATTTATGGACTAAAATAATTTATGGGGGAAGGGGGAGGAGGAGGAGGGGGAAGGGGGGATGGGGAGGGGGAAGGGGGAAGATAGTTTGTTACTAAGAATCTTGCATTCCAATTGTACTTTGTGTAAATTATGTGATATGTGCAAGGTGCCAACCTTGGTACACTATATGACTGGAATTAGTTTGTAATTCCAGTTTGTTGACTTATCCCTGAATCTAATTTAATACTAACACCCTTATACAAATTACCTGAAATATCCACCTCGCTTAAATAGTCAAAGATCCTGAAACATTAAAATAATAACAAAAATTGAACCACAAATCAAATTTCAGAAGTTATGTGCATCATGTGCTAATTTTTCTTGAAAATTCTATTTCATTTTCTTTTAATTGGTTCTGGCTTTCTTTAAACTTTGAGTTTCTGATTTTTGATGTTTGAGCAGAGGCTTTCAGCAATTTACTGTCACTCTCCTTAAAATCACCTTCGGTGAAACATTGCTAAGATGATTAGGCATGAGTGAAGCACTAGAAATGAAAGCCCCAGTGGTAGCCAGTGCTTAGTTTTCAAAAGATTCCTTCATCTTAAGCCGTTCTCTCTTATCTACAAAATGACATGAACTTCAAGGGTCGAATGGCATATCTGCATGCCATATTGCCTCTATGGCTTGATAACTAGCAAAATAAAAATCATTGTAAAGTCCATGCAAAATAGATACACTACAGTTTGCTGAATTAATTCCAGTTTCACAGTTAATTCTGAACTAACTGATTTTATATTTTCCAAAGAAAAATTATAATATATTTCTTTGAAGGTTCATTAATGAGTTGAAGAAAGGTAATGCAGAAAAATAAATAAATGGAAGTTTCAGCACATACCCAGGTTTTCCAATGGTTTTAACATACACCATTATGATCATTTATTGTGAAAAGGGACAACAGAGAGTCGGCAGCATGGGGCCACAGTGGTTAACACTGCTGCCTCACAACAGTCTGCTCAATCATCAATTAATTGGATCAGAGCGCCAGGGACCCGGGTTCGATTCCCAGCTTGGGTCACTGTCTGTGCGGAGTCTGCACATTCTCCCTGTTTCTGCGTGGGTTTCCTTCCACAGTTCAAAAAACATGCTGGTTAGGTGCATTGGCCATGCTGAATTCTCCCTCAGGGTATCTGAACACACGCTGGAGTGTGGTGATTAGGGGATTTTCACAATAACTTCATTGCAGTGTTAATGTAAGCCTACTTGTGACCACTAATAAATAAACTTAAACTTATTTTTTCATATTCCTTGAAACCACATTCTTACATTTAGTTTTATAATCCTAGTATCAGATATGTTTGAAATTATCCCCATGATATTCCACACCTATTAACCATCCTTATTCCATTCACTTGTACAATGACTTCATTTTGACATTAGACACCTATAATTTGTTTACAAATAGGGAGAGGTCGAAAACACACTAATTCAATGGCACAAAGTTTTGCAAAAAATCTGCTTAAAATTACATTTCTTATAAAAATTGGTTTTGCTAAACAGTCAAAATATTAAAAAGGAACAATACCTCTTTCTTTTTAAAACTGCAACAATGACTGGTGTGTTTGAACTTAAGTGGTTGAGGGCAGTACTGACACAGGTCCTTCTGATGCACAGTAGCATGTGCAATACTACTGTTTAGTACTTCTTTCCTGTTACACTAGGTCAAAGGGCAAAAAGGTACAATTAATTGGATCAGAGCATCTTCTTTTATTGTGTAAATGAGAGAACATTGCCTCTGTTGTAGACAACCCACAATTTTCTAACGAGTATGTCTGTGGCAAGGTTCCTGAGCTAAACCTACATTTGTGGAAAATGGTTTTACTGTATTTGAGAAGAAAATTATGATTACTGATACTCCAAATAGCATTTACAGTTTAAATGGCATTTTCAGGAAACTGCTTTTCAATCGTGCAAAGTATAATGTTTTCTACCAATTTAGGAATGTTCATTCTAGACTAACTCAGGATTATGTTACAACCTCCGTAGAGACTGGTACTTTAAAAAAGATATTTAAATTTCAGTGATTAACTGAAAAGATCACATGGCAAGATTTCAAGTTTTAAGACTTTTACTGCATTAAAAATCTAAAAGCAACATTGACTAATGCAATATTTGTAGGCAATTTATACTCTCAACTGTAGAAAGGTTCTGCCATTTAACTTTTACAATGACCAAACATTCATTAAGCGGACACTTTACTCTCCTGCAACTAGTCCAAAGCTATTCTTTGCTCCCAATGACCAATTTCCTTTTACATTTCCCAGCCAGCTAATTTCTAATCCTAGAATTGACATTCACTGTAATGTCACTGTAAGGAAATTCCTTCTCCTCAGCTGAAGCTAGGAAAATTGTTCAGCCTCTGTTAGATCATTATCAGTTTGGCCTATTCAATCTGAACACAAGCATCCTGTGTGGTGAACAGTAGGGTCAGCATTTTCTCTGTTTCAAGTGCAGGTTTAGTTGCCTCTTTATTCTTGCTCTCTCTCCCTGAGATTCTTGCACGCTTATTCATGTCCGTTAGATTCAGTGGACTCTTCAGAAACCCCATAACTCTATACAAAAATGATTTTCTGTGGACTTCTCCCTATCTAAAGTACATTTCTAAGGCATCATGAATCACATGGGCCTTGCATCTGGGTAGAAGTGCCAATTACTTATCCTTAGATCCCCAACTCCATTCCATCTTGGAATTAAACAATCAGTTTGAAGTACAACTGTTTATGAAATCTAACATTCTTAACACCATCCTGTAAGACTCAGACCAACAGTCTACCAACAGTTAGCGCAGATGGTCTTGCCATTGTTCACAGGTGTGAACAACTTGCACCTTCTCAGCAAATCTCTTGGTCTGGGCCCTTCTTAACCCTATAGAAACCAAGGTTTGTTGCCTGGCAAAATTCAGAACAGGTCACATTAACCTGTTCGTTCCTCCATTTTAGCTTAAATTAATCAGACAGTCTGAAAACATAGCAATCTTATAAACTTAATATTTGTAACAAATGCAAATATATCTGCAGCTTATCTCACCACTTTTGATTGAAAAAACACAGAATCTCTAACAGCCATATACTGAATTCCCGAGGAAATGACCTTAATCCTTTATTTGGAATCAGAATTGAAGTAAATAGATTGAAACCAAGACTATCATTCAAGCTATATTCAAGAACTCAAATTATGTTCTTACAACAGAGGATCAGTTAAAGTTTATGACGCTGTGAAGATTTAAAAAACTGTATCAAGTATTTACCTTGAAATAGTTGATCAAGGCTTTAGAATATTTAACAGCATTATCCCTCTTAAGTCTGAACATCCTCCAATAAAGCAGTGCCAAACAACGGTAACTGCAGAGATCAAAAGTAACAATGTCATAAACTGTGCTCAGATAAGTAATACATGTTGACAATCACAGTTGTATGGTCTACATCTAAAAAAGGAAATAGTTCTACAAATTCAAAAATTCTCATCTAATCTAAACCATTTTAAAATCACTGCTATAACTTTCTAAAAACAAAGACTTGAATTTTTTGGCTGTTCCCACCAGCAGGATATTCCTATTCTACTAATGGTCGCCTTCCTATGGGGTTCTTTGGTGAATGGTACGAACCATGCAAAATGTCGTAGACACTGGCAGGACTAAAAGATCCCACCAGCAGCCAATTGTGGGTTAACTCTGCTGCTGGAAAACACACAGCAGGGCGGCTAGAAAATTCCACCCCAAGTCTTTCATATCGACAAGTAAACAAAACAAAGCACAGTGGCCTGATTTTGCTGTAACAATAGTAGTAAGGCTATGAGCATCATTATTATTGCAGAGTAAATTTGACAACTTCTAGTGTCCGCACATGTCAGTTAGGCATGGAGCCACAGACTCTTCTGTCAGAGATATCCCGCTTCTTCATGTGATGTGCTTTTGTAGGGTCCTTGCTAATACAGCATTTAAATCACCGTAATGTCATAAACTTGTGGTACATATCCACTAATTCTTCAGTGAAGGTGGATTTAAAAAAAAGGCTAGAGCATTTAGGAGTGAGCTTTAAAGGTGTGATAAGTGATAATTAGTGCTAAACCACCTCTCTGGCCCTAAAACAATTTAAAGTGTGGAGTCTCATTCCCTCGGAGGAAAATCAATATTGCAATTTTCAAAGAAAATAATCGTTTTTTAAAGTTTTTTTCTTTTTCCTTTACATCTCTCTCCCTTAAACCCATCTGTTTGTTCCCATCTTTATTTTGTTTTCTATACGTTATTTAACTATCATTTATATTGCCTGTTTTTTACTTCTTGGTTTGCATTCCACATGGCTAGGTGAAGATACTTTAATTTCACTGGTTGGTGATCCTTGCTGTTGCATGTCCTGCCCATAGACATCCAAGGCCCTCTGGAGGGAGCACCACACTGGATCAGACCCAATTAGTGAAATTCACAAGTCCATGAAAAGTCCCTGGGCAACTGCACTGGAGATAAACAGAAGCAAATGTTCCTTCATCATTGGCAGAAATATCCAGGCCAATGACATTTGGAATGTTACAAAGGCCGTTTTAAAAATGCAATATTAAACAAATTCATAATTAAATACTTTAGATTGCCAAGTTTAGGAAATGTTTTGACCAATTTTTTCATTGGAGTAATTTTAATATGTTAAACTTAAGGGATGCATTTTAACTTCAAGTAGATTCAAGCATATTTAAAAATCTGCCTATAGCAATATGCTGCAGCCACTGTGACAATGAGTAATTTGTGTGTTAATGAATCATGCATTGCATTTGTGTTTCAACAGTGACCTGGGATATTAGGTTCCCTATTATGGAAATGACATATTGATCTGAGCCATCCATGCCGAGAATCCACACCTGTGTGGGAAGGGATCATAGGTGAAGAGTGGGAGGTAATTTATCTCGGTGAGAGTCTTACTAAGAATAATGTAATGTGAAAGAAATTGTAGGGATAGCTCACACACTTCCTGTAACTCAGAGTAACAAAAATGAGAGAAAAACAATGTTGAAGGCCAATCTGTTAGGTCTGTTATGGGAGTAATATCCAGCAAGAACAAACCTACCAAGAGAACTTACTGACCACGAGTATTGACCTGGTCAAGCACAGAAAAAACAACCAGGAAAAGTTAAGTTTGTCCACTAATATTGAGAAATTATAAGGAGGAGATGGACATTTTTAATTAGTAATGAGTTGAAGGGCTATGGTGAATGGGCAGGAAAGTGGAGTTGAGGCCAAGACAAGATTAGCCATAATCGTATTAAATGGCGGAGCGGGCTCAAGGGACTGAATTGTCTACTCCTACTCCTAGTTCTTATAATTCTTAGGTCCTAATATGGGATAATGTGGTTCATTTATTTTCGTACATGGTAGGCAGAAGTAAAGTGAATGAGTTTTGATTATAATAGTCAGTCTGTGCTTTCACATGCTATCCGGTATTTGGGAAGAAATGGAGAAGTGCATCCAAGGGCACAAGTTAAAGGCATGAACTCCAGTTCAGATCACACTATTGTATAATTAGATATTGGGCAGTGCAGACTCAACCCTAAACGTACAATGCACAGACTACACAAGTCTGGGACAACCAGTACCTCTGAACTGGAGAGAAATTTGTAACGCATAGTTAACATCATGCAAGTCAAACAAAGCAAAACAAAATATGTTAAATGTGCAAAAGTGTGAACATACTTTCAAATATTTCCACCCTGCTGTAAATACTTTCCTCATATTTTGCTAGTTACCACCGTTGGGAGCGTGTAAAATCCAGCTGAGGTCTCAGATTTCTTTATTATTATCTTTTTTACACTATATTTATCTAGCTTCAACCAATGTCTTCTACGAGCATGTGTTTAAAAATGTATCCCTGCAAGTACCGCAGGTTCTGGATTCTTATTGTACCTGGTAAATTAAAATGAATTGGAACAGAAGAATGATTTAAAATCGCATGTACTCTAAGAGAAAACATAAAAGAGTAATTAATAATTTCATAATGTAATTGTTTTATATTTTGAGGACAAAACTATTCTAAATACTAATGTTTATTACTCTTTCTGCTTTCTATTGATAGTTCCATAACATTTAGTCGAGGGTACTGTTAGTGGGCAGGAGGGTGGGGCAGTGGTAATGATGCAAGCATGGGATTGTTGAAGCCATTCTATATTTGATCACTCTACAATGCTCTAAAATGTCGCCTTACTCCACCACTTATCCAAAGCAATCACAGCTACAGTTAGAAACAATTTTATTTTTTAAACAACGTCCTTTTATATGTACAGTTAATTCAGTTTCTCTGTT
Organism: Carcharhinus amblyrhynchos; assembly: GCF_965287045.1. Classification (NCBI taxonomy): domain Eukaryota; kingdom Metazoa; phylum Chordata; class Chondrichthyes; order Carcharhiniformes; family Carcharhinidae; genus Carcharhinus; species Carcharhinus amblyrhynchos. The sequence continues at coordinate 58,412,955 of NC_137333.1, forward strand.
CGTGAGATGTTTCACAGATTATTACAAAACTCTAATCACTGATAACGTCATTATATACCAGGAAGAAAAGAAAACATTCATGCCATGGGATTTAATTTGCTGTCTCACAACTTAGAAACTCACCACAAAGCAGCAAGCTGCTTATCTGCTTGAGTGGCTGTTGCACCTGAATGAGTCTTCAGTCTCATAGCATATCTTTAAATAAAGCACAAATCAAAGCAATATAAATAAAACATCAAAGAAAAATTACCAACATTTTACCAGGTTCACTGCCAAGATGACACATTCAACATACATCCAATGTGTTTTAATTTGATATTATCAAGCAAAAACTGTACAGAAGTGCTAGAACATTTGTTGTTTTTTGTTCAGTGAAACTGCAGCATTTTTATGTACCCCGAATAAATCTGAGCTATTAGTAAAATTGTGTTATCCATGTAAGGAGATTTTGCTAGGTCTTTTATATGACCTAGAATCACAAATCAAATGTTCTAACTGTTCCCGCTGGCAGGATTTTTTTAGTTCTACCAATGGCAATCCCTACCGTGGATCACAGATTCACTGGTATAAGAGGCTACACACAATAGCTGGAATTTTACCAGCACACCTGTTCCAATTCCAGGGGCAGATGGATTCCACTGCAATCCATCTAGTCTGCAGGTGGAGAGGCCATTGTAACTCCCTGACCCTTCCACCCAGACAGATCAATGCTGATTGGTGTAGGCATTAAGGATACCAAGGAGTATCGCTAATGACATGCCTTTATCAGCCTTATCCTTCTATCTGCACAAAATCACCGCTCTGGAGGCTGCTGCCAGAACTCTTGTGGAAAAGCTGTGGTACACAATCGAGTGGGTTATTTGGAAGTGTGAGAAAGAAACCTGATACTCAATTGCTCTTAATCCCAAGTTTATGCCCAACAGTAGAGAAAGAGAGAGAGAGCGCGAGAGAGAGAGAGAGAGAGAAGACAGGAAGGGCTGGCTTGACCTCAAGAACATCACTGAGTTAGAGGAGCAGGCAGCTGAGCTGGACAGAGAGAAACTGGACTAAGCCAATGCAGATAGAGAGGACGGCATGTGGGCTCCATCCAGTAAGGATCTGTGCATAATGTAATCACATAGAAACCTAAGGGTCATATGTTATTCCATGGTGGAGACTGTTCATGCAGTCACTTGCTCTCTTCTCTCTCTTACAGGTGCCAACAGGAAGAGGGCAAGGGAACAAGAGGAAGCCCTGTTCAGCAGTTCCTCCAGCCCACAGAACATTGGGGAGGAAGAAGAAAGTGCACCTGAAGAGGTGTCACAGCAGTGACATGCACCCTCCACCAGAATACGGACACACACCTCAATGGGTATGAGATGCAGTTTAGGCAGGATCTCATATTCTTGTGGTCACCTCACATGTAAATGTCCTCAGCAAGAGATAAGATCAGTCAAGCTCCCGGGAACTCGGCGCGCTGTCAGCGAAGAGTCATCTGTGACATCCAAGTTGGTTGATGAGATTCCACAATGAACAATGCACAAATGTTGGGGAAGCTGCAAGAAATGGGCAAACATTGTGCAGAGGTGAAGGTGTCCATCCACCTGTTCTCTGATGACATGTGTCTGCATTGAGTCTTCATGGGGAGGGTGATGGGTGTCATGGAGAGCCCGGTGCAGCTTTTGCTGGAGATATGTGGAGACCTGCACTCCATTGCTTTAAGAAGTCTCACAACACCAGGTTAAAGTCCAACAGGTTTATTTGGTTACACAAGCCACTAGCTTTTGGAGTGCTGCTCCTTCCCAGGTCAGTGGGAGTTCTGTTACAAACAGGGCATATAAAAACACAGACTCAATTTACAAAATAATGGTTGAAATGCAAGTCTTTGCAGATAATCAAGTCTTAAAGGTACAGACAATGCGAGTGCAGAGAGGATTAAGCACAGGTTAAAGAGATGTATATTGACTCCAGCCAGGACCGTTAGTGAGATTTTGCAAGCCCAGGCAGGTCGTGAGGGTTACAGATAGTGTGACATGAACCATTGCTCCATTGCTTTAGCCATGGGTGAGCTTTTGCAGTGGCTATGCCAGATCGGCCAAACGACACCTCAACCTCCCTCAACTTGCCCCTTCTCCTCCAGGGGTCAGGCAGGCACCCTCAGGTATTCAAAGGGAAGAAGACCAGCTGTCGGACATCCCGGGACCTCATCTCAAGCCTCTCTGTGGGTGTCCGGTCCTTCAAAATCCCCCTTATCTGTGACCCCTTCAGCTTCATTCTCTGTGACTGCAGAGGAAGCAGTTCCCCCATAGCAGAACAGCCAAAGGTAGCCAGGGCCCTCCACGACTCAGGTCTTCAGAGGACAGCAGCCAAGGCCATTTAAGACTACATGGTCAACTGGTCAGCAGGCTGCGTCCACCTCTACTGCAGAAACTGGGGAAACATCTCGAAGAAGTGGTTGGGAACAGTAGATTAAGAAATTTTGGTTTTACAGGAGTTCCAAGGTGCACTATGATTGTTATTGATATATTATGCTTGTGAATAAACTTATACCTTAATGAAGTTTAATTTAGTTTAATTGTGATTCGTAGTATAGGTAAGGTATATTGGTGGGGTAGGTATTTGGAATTATGAGGATACGGCCTGGGTAAGGTGCTCTGCCAGAGTTGGTGCAGACTCAATGGGCTGAATAGCCTCCTTCTGCATTGTAGGGATTCAATGAGTCAGCCAAAGCAAGTCACGTACATTTTAATTTTCCTGATTTAGGCCCCAACTCCTGTGCAAGTTTGTTGTTAGTACAAATCTAAAATTGCTAAATTTGCAATACAAAGCATTATAAAACTGTCCTGAGGACAGATAGAATGACAGACAGAAAGTACATTTCAGTGGTATAGAATGGCAGAAAGGGAATTGATCTATTAGAGTTTGCTTAGCAGATAATTCTTTAATGACAGGTCATCACTGGTAATGTCTAGTCAAATATGGCAGCATAAAGAATTTTTGTTAGATATGTACCCTGCAGTACAATGTGAACTGGAGGTTGCAGCATTCTGCTGATAGATGAAGGGATGCGGTAGCTCTGACAAAGGAAATGGACAACATTCAAGAAATAATTGTAAAACTTAGAATAGTAAAACATATTTAACAACAACTCTCAAGAGACTGTCTGCCATGAGACTTCAATTTTATTCAAAATATCTACTTTTTTACTTGTATGATAATATTAACATATAATAATGATTGTTAAACTTCCAAATTTTATCTGAATGTTGAATTTATTAGTTCCTTGAAAAAGGGGAACCTTAATCGGGAAAGTCAAGTTAATGGTTGGGATTTTCAAGCCTTTCCTGCTGGCAAGATTTTCCAATCCAGTAGAAAATGACCCTCCACGGCCACCCCCCAGTGGCAGAACAGGAGAACCACATAAAATGCCATAGATAACGACAGGACCAGAAGATCCTATCTGACCCTGCCACCAGAAAACATGCCATGAGGGTGCAGGAAAATCTTGCCCTATATATTTCCATCATATGATCAAAAATAGGATTATAAATCAGAGTTCTGAAGAAGAGTTGACATAGCTGAGATTATTGCATTTTGGATTCCTAAGAATCCACCAAGAGTGTATATCAGGAAATTCTGCATCTCGGGCTATGATTTTCAATCCCTTAAAATTAACATTCAGACAATTTTAGGCTAAAGGCACGCCTGGCATATTATTTTGGTGCATTAATGGAAAATCCTGATTTAAGTAAAAGCTAAATACTGTAGATATTGGAAATCTGGAAGTGCAATTGAAAATATTGGAAAAATCCAGCAGGTCTGGCAGCCTATGTAGAGAGACAAAAACAGAGTTAACGTTTTCAGACAAATATGACTTCTTCAAAACTAAATTATTTCTATAGCAATCCTATTTCCGACCACAAGATGGCAATATGTAGTTTAACTAGCCTGATCAAAGCTCCCCTTTTACAATGAGCGAATAAAGTCAAAATTCAAATAAATTTGAAACTGCAGAAATTATCATCGTGTGTTAAGCGTATGGCATAGGAATAGAAGTAGGCCATTTGGCCCAAAGAGCCTGTTCTGCCATTCAATGAGATCACAACTATTCTGGTATGATAACATTCAACTCCACTTTATCCCTATATTCCCTTACTGATTAGAAATCTGTCTATCTCAGCTTGAACATACTATGACTCAACCTCTACAGCCCTAGTAAAGATAAACCACTCTCTGAGAGAAAAAATTCCTCCTTATCTCTGTCTTAAATGAGCGACTCCTAACTCTAAGATTATGTCGTCTGGTCCTAGACTTCCTCACAAAGGGAAACAACCTCTCAGCATCTACCCTGTCAAACTCCCTGAGAACTCTATATAAGGTTGCCTCTCATTCTTCTAAACTCCAATGATCCTCAATCTCTCCTCATATGACAATCCCTCCTTATGTGGGATCAATCTGCTAAACCTTCTCTGGACTGCCTCCAATGCCTGTATATCTTTCCTTAGATAAGAAGACCAAAACTGTTCACACTAGTCTAGGTGTGGTTTAACTGGTGCCTTGTATAGTTTTAGCGAGACTTTCCTATTTTTATATTCCGTTCCCTTTGGAATAAAGGGCAACATTGTATTTGCTTCATATAAGTTATCATACAAGTAAAAGGTTGGAGAGTGATCTTACCAAAAAAATTCTAAGTGTCGAATGAGCGTGAAAATGGGAGAGAATCACACTGATTTTTTTGGGCAAGTTAAAAACCAAATCTTACCACATTCTGAGGAAAAAATAAAACATGATCTGTTTCCTGCCAGCAGGAGAGGGGTTGGGCCTAAGCCTGCCTGAAAGCTGGCAGGTAACAGCAGAGGCACAATTGCCCATGCATAAATCTCTGTTCTGCACAAATACTGATTTCTTTTGGTTTCACAAACATACATTACACAATTTTCCTTTTCTACTCTCCCCAGGTATCACTGGGCTCCATGGCTAATGGACCCAACCCCCTTGTGTACGGGCCGGCTGATCACCCATCCTGCCCCCACTCCCCACGCACCGTCTAATTGCCTGCCTGCACAGCCGCTTGCCCCCCTCATCCTGTTGATCGCCAGTTGCAGAGTGCACAGCATTCCCCTGACCCCACCCCCCCCAATCCTCATTGCAGTGTGCACAGCACCACTCTTGCATGTTTCCCTTAGGCCCCACCCCCTTCAGGTCCCACACCTCTCACTAGGTCCTGCCCCCTCAGACCCCACCCCCTTGGCACTGCCCAGTACCTAGTGGGCACTGCAAGTGTGCCAGGCTGGCAGTGCCCCAGAGAGGGGAGAGAAGGCAAGATTGCCTCCTTGATCGATGAAGTGATTTTCAGATCTTGCATAGGTATGTCTTCCAAATCTCAAGTTTAGTTTGTTGTTTCCCTCTGCTTCTTTTTTTGGCTCAGACCGCCACCTGCCTTTCAAATGCTTTATTGAGATCTCTTATACTCCTTCTCAACTGTGTAGCAGAAATGCCCTAACAGCTGCCTTAAATTAGTCCTGAAAACTTCGTCAATATTATGACTGAATGGTAGGAAAGGGTTAATGCTAATTTAACTTTGAAGGCTTATACAAACAAAACATTCCTTACCAGGGACAGAGGCACGCTTTCAAGACCACAAGTCTGTAGATGGCTTATTGAATATGTCCTGCCTTGTCTGGACTTGTGTGAGGCCCTTTGTTAGAAACGACCTAAAGCAATGGAGTGACCTGGCATGTCTAGGTCCTGGCACTTCATTGATTTAAAGGTCATCAAGGCTACCTACAGAACTGTGTGAGATGATTGACAACAGATTAGTTGAGCTTTTCTAACACATTTCAGTCAGATTAGTCAACAGAATTGTGGAGTTTCTTTAGAAGTTAAGCATATATTAGATAGTATTTGAGACACAAAAAGGTTGATTTTAACTCCCCTATACACTTGAATGTCATAATGTCTTAACCACTCCATTCCCACCCTATGATGCCATTGACAATCAATTTGCTATTTTCACCTGATGTCTGAGGGGGGGGGGGGGGGGGGGGGTGGAGATTTTCTGCCTGACTAAATCTGTGGAGAAAATCTGCCAGAACTGAGTCAACAGGGTGAGATTTGAACATCCTTTCTTCATTTCCTTGTGGACCAGGTGAAGCAGAAATGTTTCCCCAATCCCTACAAGTAAATTATAGACCTTTCCTGCCCCCCAACCAACAACTGGGGATTCCCTTCTTTGCCTGTCACGAGGGACTATTCCCCTGACTACATTGTCTTGTAGCTGATTTTAACAGCCAGACAACCGATTCCCATCAGCTTCCTTGTTGTTCTGGTGGAGTTGGCAAGAGGTATATTGTATGTATATTGGTGATGTTTGATCATTAAAATTGCCTGAGTATCTCTTCTACCTCAATTTAGTTTTATTCCTGTCCAGAAGTTAAAATTGAGACCTAAAGTTCAGTTTACATTTTTAATCTTCAGCTTTCAGTCTGCAGTTCTTGCTTAAGTTCTAGTTCCTTTTTATAATTCTTTGTTTGGTACAAGCCTGTATCTAAGACTGAAAAGTACATCTCGAGCAGGGCTACAGAAGTTAAGCTTATATAGCTAAGCAAGCCAGATATGAGTAGTTCACTTAAATGTACCAGTTTCACTGAGATCAAGGTAAATGAATTCAAGCTAGATACTCCAGGTATAATTACGTGTGAATGGTGGATTTACCCAAAAAGAGAGGTTCCAACTTTACAGATGGAAGTTCATCTCTCTGAAGTAATAATGTAGAAAGAGAAGAAGATTATTTATCCTCTTGAGTCTGTCTACCATTCAGTTCAACCATGGCTGATCTATAATCTAACTCCATTTTTTAAAATGTATTCTTTCACTTCGTTTGTGCATTGCTGGGAAGGCTGGTATTTGGTGCTCATCCCTAAATACCTTTTAATTGAATTGCCTCCTAAGCCACTGCAGAGGGCCATTAAGAGCCATAATATTGTTATGGCTCTGGAGTCTGATGTAGGCCAGATTGGGTAAGGATCACAGATCTCCTCCACAAAAGGACATCAATGAAACAGATGGGTTTTTACAACTATCAGTGATAATTGTCATGGTCACCGTTACTGAGGCTAGCTTTACATTTTGGATTTATTAATTGAATTTAAATTCACCAGCTCTTTAAATATTATTTCATGAAATTTGAGTGTTATTGGCTAAGCCAGCATATATTAACCATCCCTAATAGCTGTTGAAAAGGTGGTGAGATCTGAACACAGGTATCGCAAATGTTAGTCTGTAGGCTTCTGGATTTAGTGACATTGTCACTACGCCAATGTCTCCCATCCATCTGTCCATCCTTGCCCTATATCTTAGTACTTTTGGTTGACAAAAATCTACCAGTCTTAGATAATAAGATTAACAATTGATCTACCATTTATGGAAAAGAGAGCCAAACATCTATCAGCTTTTGCATACACAGGTGTTTCCTAATTTCAAGATTTGGCTCTAATATCTAAACCAGGGGTGCCCAGTGTTTGGTGACTTGAGATCTACTGTTTCAGCAGTCATCCAAACCAGCTCAGTCTTCTCACGTCCTCCCACATTCAAACATGTTGCATAATATAGATCTTATCCTTTCTGTCTATGGGTAAAAAGAACAAGAATGCACCAAGAACACTCTTGTGAACATTATAATGCGAAGATTTCCTCCCCTTAAGGACATTAGTACAGCAGGTGGGTTTTTACTACAATCTAGTATTTTTGTGATCAATGGTTCCAAAGTATCAACCTAGTTTCATTCACTGAATTTAAATCCTCCAACTGTGTGATGGGATTTAAACTCTTGTCTTCCGGATCATTAATCCTGGAATTTGGATTACAAATCCTATGACGTACAATATACTTCAAATGCGGTCAACCAGTCGTTCAGGAACTTGTTCCCAGTCGACTGCAGCGTGGTGTGTGTTTTCTGCACACTTAGCTGTTTCCTTTAATATTTTCAAAACTTTTATCAAAACACTCTTTAATCTTCTGAATTCCAGAAAATACAACCCAAGTTTTCATAATGTCCCCTCAATTTGACCCTTGGAGTCTGGGTTTCATTCTGGTAAATCTATGCCTACTCCCTACGAGGCTACATATATTACTCTAAGGTATGGTGCCCAGAACAGCTTATAGTATTTCAGGTGTGGTCGCACCAGGGCTTTATAGAGATGAAGCATGATTTCCACCACCTTGTATTTCAGATCTACAATTAAAAAGGCCAAGATTACATAGCCTCTTTGATTATCGTCTGTTCATGCATTTTGATGATCTATGTATCAGAATTACAGGTCATTTAGAAATGGAAAATAAATGACCTTACATTTACCTGTTACTTGTCACATTTTTACCTATTCACCCAATCGATCAATATTTCTTTGTAATTTTATGCTTCCGTCTACACTGTTTACAATGCCACCTAGCTTTGAGTCATTTGGATGTGTGTTTTTTCATTACATTATCTAAGTTGTTAATGAATATAATAAATAGCTAAGGCTTCAAACCAGTGCTTGCAGCGCATCACTAGTCACATCTTGCTTATTTAAAAAAACAGCCCACTATCTCTACTCTTGAGCCTGCACTCTCATAATGGGCACAAACCTGATTTCAATATATTTATTTATAATATATAATAATAATTTAAATATAATTAAACATCCCTGTCACCAGATTTTCTCCCCTCTGAGAGGTATACAACAGGTTTACCTAGACATAAATCTGTTGAGGGGATCCTTCTTGGGACACAAAGGTCAGTATAGCTCCCAAGGAAGAATGACATGGCCAGGCAGTGCCCTGGCAATGGCCCCCAGCACTGCACTGGCACAGGTTGACACTCATGATGTGGAGATGTCGACGTTGGACTGGGGTAAACACAGTAAGAAAGTCTCTCAACACCAGGTTAAAGTCCAACCAGTTTATTTGATAGTAAACCCACAAGCTTTCGGAAATGCTGTTCCTTCGTCAGGTGTGTGGACACGTCTGATCAGAACTTTCCACACACCTGACGAAGGAACAGCGTTTGTGAAAGATAGTAAACCCACAATCAGATAAACTGGTTGGACTTTAGCCTGGTGTTATGAGACTTCTTACAGGTTGACATTGCCAGGTTGCCTTCTGGGTACAAATCGGCCTGAGCTGTCAGCTTTGTGAATCCAATCAAACATCACAAATGGTCATCTTTGTCTCAAAGGACGAACAAGAGATCTAATGACTGCTACTTGCAATAGGCATTAACTTTTGAGTATTGGAATGAATTGAGTCCAGGCATTTCGAAAAATAATCTGTGACAAATAAATAAATAATTTGAGTAAAAATCAAATGTACCCATGCCAACTTCCACCAAAGCCTGTTCAGAATGCCGCATGAGTTCTGCAGCTCTTTGCACATTTTCTCACTCATATTGGCTATTGATTCATCGTATTTGCATTTAGTATTGACATACCGGATCAGAACAAGACATATCTTTGAGTTTTCAATTTCTCTGGGAAACATATCTTTCCAAAGTAAGCTTTCTCTAGCTGACATGGTGGTGTACTGATTAAACCTCCAATTTCACGTTTCAAAGATTATGAATTGCATTTCCGCTTTGTGAGCCATAAAGCTGAATTCAATAAATCTGTTCATTTTTGGGCTGGAACCAATAAAATGACCAGGAAAGCTATTGATCTGTTGTAAAAACCCAAATGATTACTGGAAAGAATTCTAATTCCATGTCATGTGATTGACTTTTATCCTCCCTGAAATGGGTGACTAAGCCATTCAGTCATACAAACAACTTAAGAAGAAGGCTTACTGTTTTCACAACCATAGTTGAGCAATAAATAAAGCCTTGCCAGCATCATTCAAATCTTGACAGCAGATATGGAAGGGGAGAGGTACAACAGCCCCTCTTTGGTTCATCTGTAAAGTCTCAACAATTTTGTATCTCAGAATGCTTGAAAAATCAGTAATCCCTACCCTCATAATAATTGGTCTTTCTTAGTTTCTCTTAATGGCCGGGATTCTCCCAAAAAAATTCTAAGTGTTGAATTTGTGTAAAAACTGGAGGAAATCCCGCAGGTTTTTTTCAGTGGGATTTTCAAAATGAATCCCCCACACTCTGTGCGTCACATAGAGCCCTAGCATGAATCACATTGAAAACTGGTGAGTGGGGCCTATTCCCACTGAAGAGGCTACGCCAATCTCTCAGAGATCGCTAAACAAATCCTCCCAGCATAGACATTGCTGGAGTTAAGAACATAAGAACATAAGAAATAGGAGCAGGAGTAGGCCATCCAGCCCTTCGAGCCTGCCCCGCCATTCAATAAGATCATGGCTGATCTGTCGCTGCTCAGTTCCACTTTCCCGCCCTCTCCCCATAACCCTTAATCCCCTCTCCTATCAAAAACCCATCAACCCGCGTCTTAAAAATATTTAGCGAGGCAGCCTCCACCACTTCAACGGGCAGAGAATTCCAGAGATTCACCACCCTTTGAGTGAAGAAGTTCCTCCTCAACTCCGTTCTAAACCGCCCCCCTTTTATCTTGAGGCTGTGCCCCCTAGTCCTATTGTCTTTTTTGAGCAGGAAGAGTCTTTCCACCTCTATCCTATCCATCCCATTCATCATCTTATACGTCTCAATGAGATCTCCTCTCATTCTTCTAAACTCTAACGAGTACAAGCCCAGTTTATTCAGCCTCTCCCCATAGCTCAACCCCCTCAACTCCGGTATCAGCCTAGTAAACCTCCTCTGCACTCCCTCCAAGGCCAAAATATCTTTGCGCAGGTGCGGCACCCAAAAATGCACACAGTACTCCAGTTGCGGCCTCACCAATGCCCTATACAGCTGCAGCAAGACCTCCCTACTTTTATATTCAATCCCCTTCGCTATGAAGGCCAGCATCCCATTCGCCTTCCTGACCACCTGCTGCACCTGCAAGGTGGGTTTTTGCGACTCATGCACAAGGACCCCGAGGTCCCTCTGCACCGTCGCCTGCTGCAGTTTTTCACCCCGTAAGTAATAGTCCTTCCTACCATTCTTCCTACCAAAGTGGACCACCTCACACTTGCCAACATTAAATTCCATTTGCCATTTCCTGGCCCATTCGCCCAGCCTATCTAGATCCTTCTGCAGACTCTCCACACCCTCCGCACAATTTGCCGTTCCCCCAATCTTGGTGTCATCAGCAAATTTCGACTCGGTTCCCTCCTCCAGATCATCTATATAAATGGTAAAAAGCTGAGGCCCCAGCACCGATCCCTGGGGCACTCCACTAGTCACCATCCGCCAATCCGAATAGCACCCGTTGACCCCCACTCTCTGCCTCCTATTTGACAACCAATCCTCTATCCACGCTAACACCCTACCCCCAACTCCATGTCCCTCGACCTTCTGCAATAACCTCTTGTGAGGCACTTTGTCAAACGCCTTCTGAAAATCCAGAAAGACCACATCCACCGGCTCTCCTCTATCCACCGCCCTAGACACATCCTCATAGAACTCCAGTAAATTTGTCAGACACGACTTCCCTTTAATGAAACCGTGCTGCGTCTGCTCTATCAAGCAATTCCCTTCAAGATGCCTCGCAATTTCCTCCTTAATGACAGATTCTAACATTTTACCTACCACAGACGTTAAACTAACCGGCCTATAATTCCCCGCCTTTTGCCTGGCACCCTTCTTAAACAACGGCGTAACATTAGCCGTTTTCCAATCATCCGGCACTTCCCCGGAATCCAGCGACGTTTGGAAAATAACCACCAAGGCATCCACTATCACCTCCGCCATTTCTTTCAGAACCCTCGGATGCATTCCATCCGGTCCTGGGGACTTGTCCACAATCAGCCCCTCCAGTCTGTCGAGCACCGTCTTTCTAGTAACAGTAATGTCATTAAGACCCTCCAGTCCTACCACCTTTCCATCGCTAACACCCGGCAAATTATTCACGTCCTCCTCCGTGAAGACAGAAACAAAAAAGTTATTCAATACCTTAGCCATATCCCCATCCCCTACCACTAGGTCCCCTTTCTCATCCTCTAAAGGACCAACATTCACCCTAGCCAGCCTCTTCCTTTTTATATATTTATAAAAACTCTTGCTATCCTTTTTTATATTAAGCGCTAGCCCAGCTTCATAGTTTCTCCTACCCTTCCTTATCAACTTCTTTGTCAATCTTTGTTGACATTTAAACCTCTCCCAATCCTCTTCTCGCCCACTACTCTTAGCTACTCTAAATTCCTCCGCTTTTAGTTTAACACTTTCCTTCACCTCCTTCGTTATCCACGGCTAATTACCTCTCCTCCTACTATCCTTTTTGACCATCGGAATAAATTTCCGTTGAGCACCAAGAAAGATCTCCTTAAAGATCCTCCACTGCTCCTCAACAGACCCTCCCTCCAACGCGCTCTCCCAGTCTACATTTGCCAATTCTTCTCTCATCCTACCGTATTCCCCTCTATTCAAACAAAGGACGCGTGTCCGGGAACCCACTTTCTCCTCCTCCATCTGCACCAGAAACTCCACCATACAATGATCACTCTCCCCAAGAGGATCCTTCACCACAAGGTCCCTAATTCTACCCGCTTCATTACATAGCACCAGATCCAAGATAGCTCGCTCCCTCGTCGGCACCAACACACACTGTTCGAGGAAACTATCCCGGCAGCATTCCAAGAACTCTTCCTCGAGCCCCCCACGTCCAACATGGGTCGACCAATCAATATGCAGATTGAAATCCCCCATAACTACGGCCGTCCCATTCCTGTACGCTGCACTTATTTGCGCGTTAACAGCCCGCCCCACCTCCAGATCATTATTCGGGGGTCTATAGACGACACCCACCAGCGTCTTCCTCCCTTTGCTGTTCCTAATCTCCACTCACAACGATTCCACCCTCTGCTCCTTGGCTCCAATATCATCCCTTGCTACCACCGTGATGCTATCCTTAATCAGCAGAGCTACGCCCCCCCCTTTTCCCTCCTGCCTATCCTTCCTAAACACTTGATAGCCCTGTACATTCAGCTCCCAGTCCCTGTCACCCTGCAGCCACGTCTCTGTAATGGCCACCAGATCGTATCCATTTGTGTCGATCTGCGCCATCAGCTCATCCACTTTATTCCGGATGCTTTGTGCATTCAGATAAAGTGCTTTCATCCCAGCCTTCACCTGGACCCTATTTGCCGCAACGCCACCAACTATACTCACGCCCCCTACTCCCTCTATTATTGGGACATCCTCGGCCTCTTCCCTTACATGTACACTCTCCTTAACTTTAGACCTCGTAACGTCACCTACCCTCGCACCCTCCCCCCCCAATTAGTTTAAAGCCCTGTCTACAGTCCTCTTTACTCGATTCGCCAGCACTCTGGTCCCAGCACGGTTCAGACCAACCCCATCCCGCCCAAACAGGTCCCACCTACCCCAATACTGGTGCCAATGCCCCATAAATTCAAACCCATTCCTCCCACACCAATCCCTGAGCCACCCATTCACTTCCTTAATCCTGTCAACCCTACACCCATCTGCACACGGTTCAGGCAGTAGCCCAGAGATAACCACCTTGTCGGTTCTACTTTTTAATTCCATTCCCAGCTTTTCATACTCCCTCCCCAGATCCTCAGTCCACATTTTGTCTACGTCGTTGGCACCCACATGTACCACAACGACCAGATTCTCACCCTCCCACTCCAGGTTCCTCTGCAGCCCAGATGCGACATCCCGGACCCGAGCACCAGGCAGACAACACACCCTTCTGTGCACTTTGTCATTGTGACAAAGGACAGTGTCAATACCCTTCACCCCACTATCCCCAGTCACTACTACGTTCCTTTTCCCTTTCTCTTTGCCTATGTCCTGCTGCAGCACTGTACCGTGTGCAGCTTGGCCTCTGTTCCACCCCCCTCCCCCCCACAAGAACATTCCTGGCCTTTCACCAGCGTCCCTCCCCTTCCATGGACCTCCTGGCCTCCCCATTCCCCCCAGTGACCCAAATATCACTGGCCTCCCCATTCCCTCTGACCCAGACAGACATTGCTGGCCTTCGCATCCTCCTCAACCTGGACATTGCTGGCCTCTCCATCCCCCACTGACCCCAGACATTGCTGGCCTCCTGGTCTCCCCATCCCCCACTGACCTGGCCATCACTGGCTTCCCCATTCCAACTGTCCCAAACATAACTGGCCTTCCCATCACCACTGACCAGGAAATTGCTGAGCACCCCCACCCCTCCAATTCCCACTGACCCAGACATTGCTGGCTTCCTGGCCTCCCCATCCCCCCACTGATCCGCATGGACATCATCGGTCTCCCAACCCCACTGACCTGAATATTACTGGCCTCCTGGCCTCCCATTCCCCCTCTGACTCAAATATTGCTGGCTTCCCCATTCCCCACTGACCCAAACATTGCTGGCCTCCTGGCCTCCCCATCCCCCACTGATCCAGACAGACATCACTGGTCTCACCATCCCCCAGTGACCCAGACATTGCTGGCCCCGTCATCCCCCACTGATCTGGAAATCACTGGCCTCGCCATCCCCCACTGACTTGGACACCATTGGTGGTGCCATCCTCACTGACCCAGATATCACTGGCCTTGCCATCCCCCACTGACTTGGACACCACTGGCTTCACCATCCTCAGTGACCCAAAGACATCACTGGTCTCACCATCCCCCACTGATCTGGACATCACTGGCCTTCCCACTCCCCACACCCCATCCCTCCCTACCCCCAGCATTGCCTCCAATCCCTGTAGAACCCCCCCAATCAGCACCCCCAGTGGGGAGGCTCTGCCTAGGAAAGGCCCACCCGAGTTCCCCACCCCTGACAGACATTGCACCCTATGCCCTTCCATACATCATGTTTTCAATCCCCCCTTATGTCCCCACAGAAAACTAGCAGTGGAGTATCCAAGCTGTGCCTGCTCACTGGGTTTGAAAGCGCAGCCTGGAGCTGTTAGGGAAGGTGGAGGTGAGAATGGTTAGTGACAGCCAGGTCGGCAGCTGGCATGCAAGTGATCATCAGCTAATCCTATTCTTAAGAGCTTCTTTGAAGTAAGTACCATGCTGTGTGGGCTGTTTTCCCTCCCTTCCACTATTGTGTGTCCTTTCTTACTTGGGTGGATCCTGATGCTCCAGGCCCTTCTCGTGTCGCTGCCCCGCCTCCTGCTCATGCTGAGACTCCGTAGGACACCTCGGACGATATCTGAGAGAGAAGCCCTGAAGAATCCTCTGAGGATAGCATCATTGAATTGGCACAGGTATCAACCACACAGGATGGGTTCCCATTCATTACAGAGTACATGCAGTATCAGTGGCTGTGTTAACTGAGCGCTCCTGCTTGGACCACCAGCTGCCTGAATTGATGAGCCTCAAGCAGCACATGGTCCCCTTCCCCTCCTGAGGAGACATTTCTTCACCCAAAATGTGATGACCTTGTGGAATTCATTACCACAGGAAGTTGTTGATACCAAAACATTGAATGTATTCAAGAGGCAGCTAGATATAGCACTTGAGGCAAATGGGATCAAAGGTTATGGGGAGAAAGAAGGATTAGGCTATTGTGTGGACGATCAGCCTTGATTGTGATGAATGGCAGAGTAGGCTTCAAGGGCCAAAAGGCCTCCTCCTGCTCTATGTTTCTAAGTGCCCCACCCCACTCCACAGAGACAAAAGTAAAACATCCTTGGGTCTAGGGACAGCACTTCCAGCATTCAATGAACTTCCCCAACCCATAGAGAATGTTCCAGCCCCTGTCTCCATCCACCCCTGCATTCAGGGGGCTGCAGCTCCATAACACTTATCTCCTTGTTCCTCTTCAGTGCTGTCACATCAGGTCCTAACTTTTGTGGAGCAGTTATAAACCCCACTAATGTGACATCATACCAGCCAGAAAAGGGGGACATGCTAGCGGGAGTGAGGGGGTGGGAGGTGTGGTAGATTTCGGTTGCGACCCGTTAATGCTATGTAAATGTTGTTTCATTAGAAGTAACTCTTCAAACGCAGATAATAAAAATAGAAGAAAACTTACTCCAACTTATAAATCAAAGAAAGGATTTAATAAAGAAACGTCATTACTCCAAACTTAGGCCCTCAGCCTAGGCCAATCCAAGCTCTCCACAATTCTACATAGGTTCTTAATTATAGTGAGTCAGCTAGTCAGATGACTATTACATTATTCTGTAATTGGTTCCATAGTTTACTGGGTCAGCCTCACATCTTGTTGCCATTGGTCACATTACATCCAATACAAAATTATCACCAGTTACATTCTAACAAAGGTATGGTAATGCATGTAAATGGCCACCATGCTGATTTTCAGCACAAATCGGTTGGTACTGAAATTTTTACGCTGGGAGATGCGGAAGCCCGGCTGCCCAGCGGGAAGCCCATGAATCGGCTCCCGCTGATGTCTCCCAGCCCACTGCACTACTGAGCAGCACAATGGACTGGGATAATTGCCCTCAACGTTTCAACAATTGTTGCTTTCAAATTCAGGAAATAAGAGATCAACCATCATTGTTTGAGTATTTTTGTCAACAGTTTCACATCAATATTTTAAACTGTGTTTTTGCTGGGATTCCATGTTTTAAGTTACTGACTTCTTGAATTTTGAACATATAATTATTCTTGAGCTTCCTTACTTATTGCTGGACTTTTCCCTGCCTTTGTCCATGTTTCTATTTGTTTCTTCCCTAAATAAGACTATCACATAGAATAACTGACATTTGTTCAAGATAATCTAGGGTTTGTGACCTTTTATTTGATTGTCACTTTTGTAGGGTTATGGGAACACTTGTTTTTTAAAGTATTATGAATACGTAGTTTTCCTAAACTGCTTCATACATGTCATTGTTAGCATAAGGTTAATTGGTTCTGTACTTTTTGTACATAGGGTTTATGGGCAGAAGGTCCACGAGTTAATATAGAAGGTCCATGAGTTGGCATGGAGGGCATGAGAGACCATTGGCATCAGGTGGGAACATTAGTTGGCATTGGCTGGGATTTTTAGGTCCCAGCATGGTAAGTCCCACTGTGGCTGCGGCAGCGAAGCAGCCAAAGGTCCATTGACTTTAGAAGGACCTGAAGATCTTGGCAGCGGGCAAGGCCAGAAAATCCTACTCATTGAGGTGGCATGGGGGAGTTGATAGAGATTGATGAGGTAAGGGCTGAAAGGTCTAAAATGCAATTGGTCACAGAGAACCAATGCAAACCTTTTAACCAGCCTGCCTTGGCACTCAGCTGCCCCAGTGACTGCCTCTGATCTGCTTCTCGGAACGTGGGCCTGACTCTTTCCAACACCTGCCCTCCCACAGCATAGATTGCTTCATTTGGGGGGTCTTTCTGCCAAAACGGGTGCAATAAGCTGAGAAATTCTGCAACTGAGCTATTCATCTCAATATCAAAACTCCAGGTTGAGACATATTCATGCTTGTTCAATGCTTAGTTTAATTACTGTTGTTATACTGCCGATCAACAGGCTTGGTTCTTTAATTTTATTGCTTCAGGTTTCTCTATTCTATCCAGCTCATTAAGTATTTTCGCAGATTTCAATGGGCATTTTCCCTGCTGGATGTCTGAATTGTCTTTAATAATATGCTGTGCTTTCCTGCTATGATTTCTAAGCCAGTGCATACGTTAATGAGCCTCCCTAACACTGTGTTTATTGTTAGTGTCTATATCAACCATTTTTATCAATCCTAAATTGTAGGATACTTGTGGTCTACCTGCTTTTCCAGGGTTTAGAAATTTAGTCTTTGGTATTTGTTTTTGTATCCACATACCACATCATATTTTCCTACGGCTTGATGTGTTGGCCAGAGTAGATCAGCACCTTTGGTTCGACTTGCTCAGTTTTGTACTGAAACTCCATAAACTGACTGTGACATTGTAATAAAGTGAGCTCCTGTGTCTAACTTAAAATTACCAGTTGATGGTCTGCTATTAATCTTGAGGTTGACCTGATTACTCAATGTTATCTTCAGTCTGAATTTCATCTACAGAACAAATCATTCTCACTCTATCTCACGTTGCTTGTTCATTATGTGCACTTTCTTTCAGGATGCTTTTGCTTATCTGATCAGCACATTTTTGCTTTGGCTTTGTGCACTTTAACAACATGGTTTTGTTTTTCATATTGCACTGACATTTGGCCACACACTGGGCAGTTTTTTCTCTTTATGCAAATTACCACAGTAATTGGCATGATTAGTTGAACAGTTACAGATCTTTTTCCCTCATTGTGCAAAGTAACATCTCTGCTCTATTTGCTTTATTTATAGGACTGAAAGTATTACAAAGGTTCTTTAACTATCTCCTGTTGACTTTTGCTGCTATACAAGCATTGGCCTGTCTCTTTAATTTTGCTTGATTATCTTTAATGACTATAATGTTTTCAATGAGGGAACCACACTGACAGAATTTGTGCTATATGACAAGATTCTCCAATCTCTTATTATAACTTCAGCAGAAGATCAGTAGAAATGTCAGGAAAATGTATAAATGCTGTATTCTCTTGGATTTGCGCTGACCTTCCACCAATTTTAAGGTGTTAATTGGGAGCTTCTATAGAAATTCTATCCCTTTGTTTCATTAATAACCCTATGATGTACATTTTTGAGCTTGAATATAGAATTAAAAGTATTTCTTTTATATGTAAGATTCTTCTGAAGCATGAAATATTACTCAAGTTTGGTCATTAATAGTTTCATATTTCATTTACCCTCTTCTTTGCACAGGTAAATGTAATTTATACCTCAGTTGCTTTTCTCAGGTAATTCATATATTAAAGCTCTGGTATGCAGTTTGTCTATTTTGACTGGTAGCACGGTGCCACAGTGGTTGGCACTGCTCCACACAGTGCTGGGGTTCCAGGTTCATTTCTAGCCTTGGATGACTGTGTGAAGTTTGCATGATCTCCCTGTGCCTGTGTGGGTTTCCTCCGGATGCTCTGGTTTCCTCCCACAGTCCCAAGATGTGCAGGTTACGTGGACTGGCCATGCTAAATTGCCTCTTAGTGTCCTGAGGTGTGCAGCTTAGGGGGATTAGTGGGGTAAATATGTGGGGCTGTGGGAATAAGGCCTGGGCTCTGTAGGACAGTCGGTGTAGACTTGATGGTCCAAATGGCCTCTTTATGGACGGTAGGGATTCTATGACTTGTATGATAATTACTATTGCAAGCATTGTTTCAAATGTTGCCATGTTTCCAAAATTTTGTTTGCTGTGATATGCAATGGGACCTTTAAAAGTTACTATATTAGTTCTAACACCATGTGTATTAGCTATTTGATAAACTCTTACAGATTGTCTACAATATCTTAAGCTTTACTCAAACATCCGAGCATAAAGTTGGAGTTTCCAGCTTATCATATACAGTGATGTACTTGCCACAAAACACCTGCATTTACACTTATGTCATTCCAACGATAATTTGTGGTGTGGAAAGACTTGGAAAATCAACTCTATGAATTACACATATGAAGACGGATTCCACATCCCTGCACTTCAAGCAGGAAGTGGAACTCACAGAAAGTGCACCATGGGAAACCAAATGTACACATCCTACAATTTTCTGCCCACTGAAATGAATGCTTGTGATTTCTTGCCATCCAGTCCCTGAGAGTGTTTGCTGTAAAGTAAACTCTTAAAAAAATGGATGGGATTTTCTAATGCTTGTATTGTTACATTCCTACAACTGAAAAATATCTTTAAAAAAGGTTTATCAAGATGAAGGATATTAGCACTGAAGGGTGGAATCATTTCCTATGTCACACAATGTCAGTATCAAGCAAGTTGAGAATACATAGCAATGGTAGGGCAAAACTCACTTAAATTTTCCCAAAAATATGCCTTGGTCCAATGTCACAATTATAATTTCTACTGGACTAATGTATCATTTTTATATCCCAGCTATACTTTCAGTTTTTGAAAGGTTGGCATGTTAGGTCCTCAAATAGCAGAAACATGTAGGTTGAAAAGTGCTATTGTCTAGGCAAATAGACAATCAGAAATGCACTCTGAAGAAAATTGGACTCATGATATCCCTGTCTACATTTAGGCAGGCATTTTATAATGTTATGCAAATGAAGAAAATAAGTTAAGTTACACATATCGTATTATTTGTACATAACACTACTTGGCTTCTGAAACTTGGCTAATGCAAAGTTCCTTCAGGAAAATTTAAGATCGGTTTCCTGAAAACAATCAACCACAGAAACTGGCCTAATTAGAAAGTGGCAA
Organism: Carcharhinus amblyrhynchos; assembly: GCF_965287045.1. Taxonomy (NCBI): domain Eukaryota; kingdom Metazoa; phylum Chordata; class Chondrichthyes; order Carcharhiniformes; family Carcharhinidae; genus Carcharhinus; species Carcharhinus amblyrhynchos. Next base: position 58,433,176 of record NC_137333.1, read on the forward strand.
CACTAAAAATATTGTAAACATGTTGGACCAGGATTGCTGGTCTTCTTAGCTACAACACCAACATTATTTACTGTATCCAAGGCTGGTGTCCCATTAATGCTGTGACTACTTTCCTGCAATATATAAATGACATTTCCTCCAATAAATTGACCTGGGCCAAGTATTCAGCCACTCCAAACAACCATTCTCAGGAATTTCTGGGTCAAGATCCTTGCTCACCCATGTCAGTGCACTGTTTTATTGCACTTGATTGCACTTAGATAAATCCTTATATCAACTATATACACTATTATCCATTTTCTGCAATCAATGATCTTTTAATTTTTAACATACCTGATAAGTTCCACTGTTTCAGAATACATCATGTATGGAGACTTGGCTTCAAGGGGCCCATGCTCCATAGCATTGCCACACTCAATAAAGGATAATGCTGCATCTATATAATTCACTGCCTTTCCAAACTTTTCCACCTAGATCAAACAAAAATAGACTCAACTTTGAAGTTTATTCATGAAGACATCTTAAAATGTATAATATTCCAAAGTGGCAAGAGGTTCAAATCATAATACAAAACCACATTTACCACAGCATCAGCTTTGTGCTTCTTTTTCTTTGCTTCTTGCAAGTAGTAGTCAGCATTGTGTTGCCTGTGTGAACATAAATCAAGAAGTTCCAAAAGTGGTGAATGTTTTCATGGTAGATTCAGTACAAGAATGATAGAAATTAATTGAAAATTGCTGGAGGTGTCATATTCCATAGAGTATTGATTATCATTTTTAGTGGTGCTCAACTTAACATTTAATTAAAATGTAACTTTTTCAAAGTGCCTTACTTACTTTTCATCAAATACAAGCCTGGCTCTCCAGGAATCCTTTTGCCCCTTTGATGCTGATGACCATAAACTTGCTTGAGGTGGCTGATTTGACAGATTATTGCAAAGGTGATTGCTTTCTGAGTTAATGTGGAGCCCTTTCTGCATGATAAATACAGCAAAATAGTTATAGTAGTCTATTGCAAAATAAATCAGAATGAAGAACATGTTAATAATATTCTTCACAAAAGCTGTTTATAAAGGTTTGGACAATATGACAGACCACAGCTACAATGTGCTAATTAGTAGCTAGTCATACACTGCAGAACAGTAATTACATTGAATAGTGACAGCTCATTTGATTCACTGTAAAATTGCTTTGTGGATCAAAGAGGCTATTGCCAACAATGTTAGTGATTTCTGTAAGTTTGGTTCCATGTGTCTTCCAATAATATTATCCACAAAACATAATTATTAACTGCACTGCACAAAAGGTGAATTCGAGTACAGTATTCAGTATTGGCAGAATCTCTGACAGCTGTGAATTGGAATCAGCAAGTCTCGAGAAGGAATGAGTCACAGAATAAATCAATGGCATTAGCCTTGAACGGGAATGAATCACTTAATACATAGGCAAATGCTGGCAACCAGCATTTGGATTGCACATATGTGGTTTAACATTGGTAGATATTAAAGAAGAAACTGTACTGCTCCATCCTCCTAGCTGGTGGAAAATGACTTATGATTATAAATAGACTAGTCTGCAAAGTAAGAAAATGTGACAGAACTGGAATGGAAAAAATACATTTTTTAAAATTAGCATAATATTATCTTGCTTCCTCAAAACAGCACAAACTGTCCTTCACATAATTCTCAAAATCATTTACAGCACAGGAGACCATTCAGTCCACTGTATCTATTTCAGCTTCCTCCAGGGTAAGCCAGTCATTCTTACTCCCCCACATGATCCCAGTAGCCCAATAAGTTTATTGCCTTCAAGTTCTCAGCCAACTTCCTTTTGAAATCATTGATATGTCCACTTCTACCACCCTCACAGTTAGCGAGTTTTAGGTCATTAGCCCTCACTGTGTAAAAAAAATTCTTCCTCCCATCTCCTGCCCAAAATCTTTATTCCATGTCATTTAGTCGGTGTACATCTGTTAACGGAAACAGCTTTTCTTTCTCTACCATAGCTAAGCCTGTGATAATCTTTTACACCTCCCTTAATCTCCTTCGCTTCAATGAGAACAACCAGCTTCTTCAATCTAACCTTGTAACTAAAACCCCCCATCCTAGGAATTATTCTGTCAAATCTCCTTTGCACTCTCTCAAAGACTTTCCCATCTTCCCTTAAGTGTGGTGATTAGAACTGGATGCAATATCCTATTTGGAGCCTAACCAAAGCTTTATAAAGGTTCAGCATAACTTCCTGCTTTTGTACTCAATGCCTCTATTTATAAAACCCAAGATCCCACATACTTTGCTAACTAATCTCTCAATATATCCTGCCACTTTCAAAGATCAATGCGCATAGACCCCCAGGTACCTCTGTGCCTCCGTACTCTTTCAAATCATGCCATTAAGTCTCTATTACCTCTCTCTATCCCTTCTACCAAAATGCATCACTTCATACTTTCCTGTGTTAAAATCAATCTGCCACTTGTCTGCCCACTCTGTTAGCCTTTCAATGTCCTATAGACCATAGTAGAACATTGAACAATACAGCACCGTACAGGCCCTTCGGCCCTCGATGTTGCGGCGACCTGTGAAACCAATCTAAAGCTCATCTAATCTACACTATTCCAATATCGTCCATATGTTTATCCAAGACCATTTAAATGACCTTAATGTTGGTGAATTCACTACTGTTGCAGGCAGGGCATTTACTCTCTGAGTAAAGGACCTACCTTTGAAATCTGTCCTATATCTATCACCCCTCAATTTAAAGCTATGTCCTCTCGTGCTAGCACCAGGGGACCAAACCTGTTGGCAGCCATTAAAGCAGCTCCTACCATGGGTTCAGTTAGTAATGGCAAATAACCCTGAGTGATTTGAACCAAAATATGGGACTTGACTCTTGGACTGTGTTGCAATAACCATTTTATATGTGTGGGGGTTGTGGCGCTACAACTGGCCTCAGATTAACTGGGCACAGGAGGAAAATCAACCAATGCTCCTGCTCTTGATTATTGGCATACCCCTCTGTGTGGGCATTTCAAGTTGACTGGTCTATATTGCCTCTGACTGTAGAATATCCTGTCAACTTTTTGTCTGATTTCCATATGAAGAATGGCTTTGTGATTGGGGTCATGGAGACTGCTTGGCTTCCACAAAATCAAACCCTAGTGGAAGGCAAGGCCTCCTGGAAAGGGGAGAAAGACAAAAAGAATTATAGAAAACATGAAGCAGTTAAAATTATAGAAATAATCTTTTGTTCAGTTATATCAATTCCAATGCTTCTTGAAACTCAGCACTCTGAATATACCTGCACAAATTGGCCCAGACTAAATCTGGGCTCTCAAAGCACACATGTAATTTCACTTGCTCTGAGTTGCCAACAGAACTGGGACTGCAATAATTTTAGGTATTCAGATAAATACAGGACAAACATAGGAGTCAATCTATGTTGACTATAGAAAATTCCCTTTCAGTGTTCCAGTGATTAATTACTTCCTTCATCAGGATTGAGGGAAGTATTGCTGTGACGAATGAGGAAAAATCACTTATAAATTCCCTTCTAAGTACTCCTCAGCATTCCAGCTTCTATATCTCATATCTGTTTGAGCTATAGGTGGATGAATTTATTCTTCACTTTCGCCAGTCTTTTCCCTACCTCTTACACCAATATTAAAGTATAAGAAAATTTGAACATAGCAGTACCAAACCCTGTCGCCCATTTACAATAGAAATTGATCAAGACAATTATGCTGATTTCTGCCTTTTCCTTACTTTAAGCAAATAATCATAATTTCAAAGTCAATTTTAAGTAGTGAAGAACCAGTGAAGACTTTGCAATGATTCACCATATTGCCAAACAGATAATAATTCCAATATAGTTACAGAATGCATTGAATTGGCCTACAACCTACTGTAAAATGCCTTAAAGGGAAGGGATTGCAACATGGCATCACTCAAAGGAAGTAAGTCATGTAATTAAGTTTTAGTTTCATTTTTGCTTTCAGCAAAGTACACATATGCAATTCCACAGATGTCTTTAAGCTTTCTGTTCATGTATATGTGTTCATATGTGTCTAGAATTAATAAGTGAATCTACAACATTCATTTATCCAATCTGCTTTGAGTGATTGGTGCTGCGATCCCTTAAAGGCATGTTATAATATAAGCTAACTGTAGAAAACTTGATTAAATGAGATTTTCTGTTACAGACTAACTTAATTTGGTCATTCTTCTTTCTCCTTGTGGTCGAACAAAATCATATAAATGTGGTTCTTGTTCCAACCATATGCTTGTACAGAGCCGCTGAAACTGAAATTGACCATAAAATTCCCTTTCAGTGTTCCAGTGATTAAAGAAATATTTTACAAAGTAAATGTAAATGGAAAGTAATTGACGATGCATATCTGAAAAATGCTGCCAGACTTCAAATAATATATTGACCAGGAAATTTCTTGGAAGTTCTCCTGAATGGCTGCTGTAACTTCAGTGGAAATGTGGCAACAACCCCATTTATCCTGTCAGAGATATACACTGAAGTTACTGTGGCCGATTTTCCCCTGTGAAAATGACTGATGACTGTCTCTGCGGCTTGCAGGAAGTTATCACATTACAACATGCAATAGGATGCCAGCCTCACTCTGGGCCTGAACACCAGCCTTGCTCATGGCCAGGATGCCAGCCTGAATCTGGGCCAGGATGCCGGCCTCATTCTGGGCCAGGACATTGGCCTCGCGCTTAGCCTGGATGCCGACCTTTGCCTCTTAATTCCATGATGGAGATCTACAGGTGGTGAAGGGAGAAAGAGAAGGGAGGAGGATGGGGAAGGAGACAACGTGGAATCAGGTCAGTGGAAGAGGGGAAGGGGAAGGAGCGGAGGGGAAAGGGAGGAAATGGCAGTGTGATGCCAGGTATGTGGGTGCTATGTGCCAATGACTGACGGGAATCATATCAAACAGTATGTCCCTTCGCTGTTTGCAACAGGCAAAATATTGACTTTATGCAACTAGCCTGTGCTTACAGACATAGGACAAACTCTTATCAAAAATTGGCAGTGTTGGTTCTGGCGTGAGAAACTGAGTTTCCCACCAACAGCGCTGACTTGTTTTTGGGCTGAATCTTATGCATCATTAGTAATAATATTTTAATCTCATGGTTGTCACTTGCAGTGTGGTCATTCTGATTTTCCCACGAACTGCTGCAGGCAATGGGAAGCTCCACATAAATGGCTCCCCAGCACTGGTTTCACAATGACTGCAGGGGTGGCAGCCAAGAAGGCAGCACTGCACTTTTTGGAGGAGGCCCTCGCCAGAGTGCTGGATGGAGCGGAGCAGAGGTGGGACACACTCTTCCTCTGCTCCAGGAGATAACCTTCCTGCAGGATGACCAACCCTGTCTGGGATGCAGTGGCAATCCTGGTCAGTGCAAGTGCACTGCAGAAGAGGACAGAGCAGCAGCGTCGGAAGGTGAGTCAAGTTCTTCACTCAGCTAGGGTAAGTGAACCATCCCCAATCTCACACTGGACCCCCTCACACAGCCCCTGTAACCCCAAACCTTTCTCTCACGCAGCCACCTTGGCTTTTGCCAACAATAGGCACCAGGACCACCCCCCCCCCCCCCCCCCACCCCCCCCCCACCTCCACTCCTCCCTGCATCTCTGGCAATCACCTTGATCCTCCAGTAGCTGCTATGCTTCTCGCGGTCCAGCTCCCACCCAGGCCCCACACCTGACACACCTCATCACCATCTTAAATGTAAACACTCTGACCTACGCTCTCCTTATTTGTGTCATTGCAGGAAAAACTCAACCACAGTGGGCGCAGTCAGCTGGAGTCATGCCTGAGTTCTGAACCCTCACTCATTTTGAGCACAGTAAGAAGTCTTAATACACCAGGTTAAAGTCCAACAGGTTTATTTGGTATCATGACCTTCTGGAGTGCGACTCCTTCATCAGGTGAGTGGGCAAGTGCTCATTTTGAGCAGTTAGCTCTCGACCTGTCCACCGAGGAGGCACAGCATGCCTGCACTGCTAGTGAAGTGGAGGCAGCAGAGAAATGTGAGAATCCTCAACACATACACTGTCATTTCTCAAGTCTCAAGTGAGAAATCAATGTTCCCTCCGTATCCCTTGTAATGCACTGATGCATGTCCCTTCTCTTGCAAGCTGGCCAGTGGAAGAGGCTGAACCATCCTCGTACCCCTTGGACCCACTGGACTCCAGCAACTCAGAGAAGGACTTCTCAGCACAGAAGAGGCATCACAGCTGTCAATCAATGCAGATACTTAGCAGAACTCACTTCGGTGGGTTCACTAAGTAAATAGACGTCAGAGTCACCCAATGGTGAGCACCTCATAGCTGAAGATCTGCGGAGACAGGAATGTCCCAGGAAACCAGCACTCAGAGGAATGCCAGAGCCCAGAACTCTGCGAGCCCCACGCTGATGATATGCCCCTGGGCCAGGTTGTCCCACAGTTGCTGGAGCTGCAAAGTCAGAGTCAGGAAAGGATGACATCAGCCCTCCTGAGAGTGCAAGGCTGACTGGAGGAGTCCCATCGCCTTCAGTTGAGGAGGTGCCGTCACTGCAGCGCAACAAGACCAACAGTGTGAGAGTCATGTCCGTGGTGGAGTCCTTGGCACAGGACATGCACTCCACGGCAGGAGATGTCCACACCATGGCTCAGCTCATGACCTCCATGTCTGAACAAGTGAGCTCCATGGTGCAGACACTGGTGGGAAGCTATGAGTTTGCCAGAGGAGGACTGTGCTTCTGGATCTCACTCCAGCTGCCTCACCACCTGATGAAGGAGCACAGGGGCCCTCCAGCCAGGGAACCCTGAGCATCTCCAGCTCATCTGACACCCACCTGCCTGTGAGCGACACACTTCCAGCCCCTGACACCATGGAGGGAAACAGTCAAATATCTATGCTGCCCATAAGCAGGCCTGACCCTCAAGGTCCTGCCTCCCAGGGGATGCCTGCCAAGATCATCTCAGGCAAAAGGGTTTGCATGACAGCAGGTCACCTCAATGTCAATTGTGGATCCTGGGGATACAACAAGATGTAGTGTGAGGATGAGAAAGATTAAAAAACTTTATGGGCACAGGAGGCAGGGGTGAACATGGGCACTAGTGTAGATAGGTCACCATTTTATATTGCATGTTTGTCATTAAATTTCACTTTGTTCCCCCACGGAGCCATCATCATGTCTGTTTATGCCACCAAGCTTAGGGAACTACTGCACTCACTCGGTGCCTCATCCCTGTGTAGTGTGAGAATGGCAGTGCTATGTCCTTCCCATACAGATGATGCAGTAAGGAGGTGCTGCTGCTGACAGGCCCCCTCCCCCCACCTTCCTCCAGAGCCTATTCCCCAACCCTCATCCATGGAAGGATGAATCCCCAACCCCCTCCATCAAACCTCACCCCTCACATGTCTAACAGTATTGCCTAATGATCACGCGGCCAAGGGCTGTCAAAGTACTGCCAGGCTGCCCACCTCGGCTGTGATAAGATGTATGCGAACACCACTCTCCTGTCGCGGATAAGGCCTTTAGTAGCTGACACTGTGCATCCAGTTATGAGGCCTATGATAAGTCCATTCAGTGGTGGGATGCATTAAGCTCTCTGTCAGCCATATCACTAAGGCTGAGAGGAGCATCACTCTGTCCTCAATGCAAGTCATCATCATTCTCCCCAAGACTCCAGACAACAGCTTCAGAGACCTGCCATGACACTCTCAACAGCATGGGAGCATACTGCTGACAATGCATAACTCGTTAGATATTAATGCCTGCGGCAGGAGAGCTAGACACTTCTAGTTTTGCTCGACCCCAAAGCGAGATGCTCCGAGGACATCCATAACAGATCAGCCCAGTTGGGTTCTGACTGCTGCCTGGGCTTCTTCTGCCTCTTCCTCTGTGTGGTCACCCTCATCGCCCTCCTCGATAACTTCCGCATCCAAAAAGTAGTGGTGTTCTTTCATCTCCTCTAGGTCCAGATGCTTTTCCCTCTGCAGTGCTAAGTTAGCCAGCACAGCCAACTACAATAATGTGAGAGACCTTCTGTAGGGCACCCTTAGACTGATCCAGGCACCGGAACTGTACCTTCAGCAGGCTAATTGCCAGCTTGACCAGCATGCGCATTGCAGCGTGTGCCCCATTGTAACGGATCTCCGCTGCTGTTTGTGACCTCCTCACTGGCGTCATCAGCCATCTCCTGTCCCTGAGGAGCCATCCCTGCAGTCTCTGTTCTCCCTCAAAAATGACTGGGATCTGAGAGTGCCCAAAGATGTAGCTGTCATGGACGCTTCCTGGAATATGGCACACACATATATAAAGAGCATCATGTGATTACAAACAAGCTGCACAGTGAGCGGCGAATATCGGTTGTGGTTCATGAATGGTGCCCTGTGGGTACAGTCAATCAAATCTTGCACCTGGGACAAGCCTGCGAAGGTGCTCTGCCGTCTTGGCTTACCTAGTCCAAGTCCAACTTGATATACATGTGCACCCTCGTATAAAAGGCATCTCTAACCTCCCAAATACATTTGTGTCTGGCTGACTGAGAGATGCCACATGGGTCATCCATGCTATCCTGGAATAAGCCACTCAGACAGAAATTCAGAACGGCTTTGAACTGAAGGACCATGGGCAGTGGGTGTCCTCCCATTTCATGTGGTGCCAACTCTTACAGGGTCTGGCAAAGGGGGTCCACCGTCCTTCAGGACAGACACAGCCTTACAGTGAATTAAGGGTTTGTGAGAGAGTTCTGATTCTCCTCCCTCAATTCATCTGGGACTACCACCCAAAGCACACAGTTGTTGCCTCAACTCCATCCCTCACACCCTCTACTCGGACACTATAGCCTTACCTCCACATTGGTCCCTGTCAACTTCAGCAGGATACATCGCGTGGATCCACCCCTGACAACTGATTTTGGCTTTCTGGGCAGCCTCTCCCCTTTGCCTTCACACTGCTGCTTGAGTTCCAATTACACTGCAGTCATCCTCCCCTGGGTGCAAGGTTCTTTAGGCCAGATGAAAGGAAACGCAGCCCATTCCTGATTCCCCTCCTGCGCCATGACATCTCAGCCTCTTATGGGACCTCATCCGGATAATTCTTGTTGTCCCCAGTGCTTAGCCACTTGTTTTCAAGCCCTCCCACCTTTTAGCTTGGCCCCATTAAGGAAGGGCACTTCCTCAGCTGCTATATGGACAGGAATCCAAGAAGCAAAAATAGGAATTGCAGCCTTCACAACCCCTTTAAAATAAGAGGCATCCTGAAATGAAGGGACGGTAAGGCTGCAAGTGATCCCTGTGGACCCCTCTCCACCCACAATGGTGATTGTGGGATCCCCACCCCCAGCCCTGAGTTGCACTTATCAGTGTCCCCCAAGTCTTCTTTGGTGCCTCCTGAGCAGTAAGCACCGCAGAGAGTGCTGGCTGCAGTGAAGGTGCCAGGTTCACGCTTATGTGGAGCTGTTATGAATGATGCCAGCCTGACATTACACCGGTGCCTGCTGAATATCCAGTGAGAGGAGATGTCCCAGAGAGCGTGCATGCTAATAACATGCTAATATATAAAATGAGCTATCTGTGGTCACGCGGCATGTTTCACGGTACTCTGCCTGCAAGCGACTGGTAAGATCGGAACTCGGAATCTCACCAGCGCAAATTGCACTTTCTGGATTTTGAGCGTGTACCGCCATTCCTGCAGATGGAAAGTGTGGGCTCAAAGTTGCCCCATAGTATCCAACATTAGTTGTGAGATTGGACTTGCTAAAATTGCTGGTTGTGCTCAGAATTAGACTGAGAACGAATTTCAGATAGTCAGTCAGGCTCACAGTGGGACTCACTCACATGGACTGGAAACTACATCTGTTCACATACAGGTCCCTGTTCTTTGCAGACAAAAGGGGCACATCCACATATTATGCCTTTTTCAATTAAACAAAAGCTTGGGCACAGCCATTTCTTGGTTTATTCTCCATGGCAATGCCTTGACCAATTACAGTCAGCCTGTCTGCTTTGAAGTTAAACAAAAGTTTCGTAAAAACTTTCCTGGTTCATTCCTTGCACCAACACCTCTGTCAATCAGAGTTCATTAGCCAATCAATCAGCACTCTCTTCTCATGCAGAACTGTTGTTTCCTTTGCAATTGATCTGCGTGTGAATCTGTGCTGATGAGTGCAAGATGAAAAGTTTCCACAGTATGTCTTTTTTTTGCAACATTCAAATTCTGTGCTACAAATGATTATGTATCGCAGCACAGCACAATGCCCAGCAAACTATACTATTACATGTTATGTAGAGTTTGGGTTGCATTTACTTACAGTGGAATCTTTAGTACAACATTGTGATTCAGATTTCCAATGTTTTAAGGAAGAGAAGGTTGATGAGGAGCTGCTTGGTAAAACAGTATTATTGCTTCCTCCAGCAGCTGTGTTGTTTTCAGTGGGGTACTTCTGATTTGAGATGCAGGGTAATGGTGAAAACGAAAGTTCAAGTATTTTCTCTCTCTCATTTACTTGCTTGGATAATCTGCGTTAAGGTAATGCAAGAGGACAAAGTGAGATTAAAATATTGAACTGTAAGGTAACAATAACACCAAAGAGCAATTTGGAGTTTCTCATATATATTCACTTTCTTCTTATTCTTAACGAGATATTGAGAGTAAGAAATCCATTGGGGGTACAGTGTGTAGTGAACTGGTGCTAGTATTTGTATAAAAGATTCTCTCCCAGTATGGATCAGACTCTGCTCCAATTGCATTAAGGCCAGGGACAGAAAAGATGAGAAATCTACTGCAGTTGCTTAAACCTGTAGCTGCAGTTCCTTAAATGGTCACTTACACTTTTTATGGTGAAAAATTTGTTGCAACTTTCTTTTGCTCATATATATTTCATAAAGAACTAGGAACCCAAGCAGGAAAGAGGGCATTTTCAGAAACAACACTGAAAGTGATGCTCCCATTTTTGGTTGTAAGAAGCACCACCACTCTTGTTCCCAATTTGGAGAAGTCATCAATTCGGGTTGCATAGGAGAGGTGGTGAAGCAATTGAGTACAGTTTCTGTTTCTTGAGAATTTCATAGAGGGTGGTGAATTTGTGTAACTCACTGCCCTACAGCATGGTGGAGTCTGAATCGTTGAATGGTTTCAAGAGGGAGATAGATATATTTCTAATAAAAAGAAGGGAAAAAGGGATATGGGAACAGGTGAATTGAGACTGGGGAGAGATCAGCCTTGATCTGATTGAATGGTGGAGCAGGCTTAAAGAGCGGAACTTCTGCTCCTAATTCCTAAGTTCCTATGTTCCCCCCAATGCTGAAGTAATGTTTGAAGTAACAGGATGAATACATATTGGAATATAGTGGAGGCATAACAGCAGGATTCAAGATGCTTGGAATCTAATTCCAAACGTAGTTCTGATGATCGCATAACATCTGCAAGTTGATACAATGGTGTCCTTTCCCAATGAAAAACCCACTGTTATGACAAGTCACTGTTTTAAAATCAGGATTAGTGGAAAGCCAGAGGATTAGGCCACCTCTAAAAGCAAGCAGAGGACAACTAATAAAGCAATAAGGGGGGAGAAGTAATATGAAATAGGTGTTAGCGTGGATAGAGGATTGGTTGTCAAATAGGAGGCAGAGAGTGGGGGTCAATGGGTGCTATTCGGATTGGCGGTTGGTGACTAGTGGGGTGCCCCAGGGGTCGGTGCTGGGGCCTCAGCTATTTACCATTTATATAGATGATCTGGAGGAGGGAACCGAGTGCAGGGTGTCGAAATTTGCTGATGACACCAAGATTGGGGGAAAGGCAAATTGTGCGGAGGGTGTGGAGAGTCTGCAGAAGGATCTAGATAGGCTGGGCGAATGGGCCAGGAAATGGCAAATGGAATTTAATGTTGGCAAGTGTGAGGTGGTCCACTTTGGTAGGAAGAATGGTAGGAAGGACTATTACTTACGTGGCGAAAAACTGCAGCAGGCGACGGTGCAGAGGGACCTCGGGGTCCTTGTGCATGAGTCGCAAAAACCCAGCTTGCAGGTGCAGCAGGTGGTCAGGAAGGCGAATGGGATGCTGGCCTTCATAGCGAGGGGGATTGAATATAAAAGTAGGGAGGTCTTGCTGCAGCTGTATCGGGCATTGGTGAGGCCGCAGCTGGAGTACTGTGTGCAGTTTTGGGCGCCGCACCTGCGCAAGGATATTTTGGCCCTGGAGGGAGTGCAGAGGAGGTTTACTAGGCTGATACCGGAGTTGAGGGGGTTGAGCTATGAGGAGAGGCTGAATAAACTAGGCTTGTACTCGTTAGAGTTTAGAAGAATGAGGGGAGATCTCATTGAGACGTATAAGATGATGAATGGGATGGATAGGATAGAGGTGGAGAGACTCTTCCCGCTCAAAAAAGACAGTAGGACTAGGGGGCACAGCCTCAAGATAAAGGGGAGGCGGTTTAGAACGGAGTTGAGGAGGAACTTCTTCACTCAAAGGGTGGTGAATCTCTGGAATTCTCTGCCCGTTGAAGTGATGGAGGCTGCCTCGCTAAATATTTTTAAGAAGCGGGTTGATGGGTTCTTGATAAAAGAGGGGATTAAGGGTTATGGGGAGAGGGCGGGAAAGTGGAACTGAGCCACGACAGATCAGCCATGATCTTATTGAATGGCGGGGCAGGCTCGAAGGGCTAGATGGCCTACTCCTGCTCCTATTTCTTATGTTCTTATGTTCTTATGTTCTTAAAATAAGATAGGAAGGGTTTTTTTCAAAAATAAGAGAGAGGCAAAAATAGCCATTGGACCACTGGAAAATGAGGCTGGAGAAGTAATGATAGGAAACAAAGCAATGGCAGAGGAACTAAATAGTTACCTTGCATCAGTCTTCATGGTGGAAGACACCAGTGGGATGCCAGAGCTCCAGGAGAATTAGGGGGTACAAATGAGTGTAGTGGCCATCACTAAGGAGAAGGTTCTGGGGAAACTGAAAGATCTGAAGGCGGATAAATCACCTGGACTGGATGGACTACACGGACTACACCCCAGGGTTCTAAAAGAGATAACTGAGGAAATTGTGGAGGCATTGGTGGTGATCTTTCAGGAATCACTGGAGGTAGGGAGGAGACCAGAGGACTGGAAAGTAGCTAATGTAACACCACTGTTTAAGAAGGGAGGGAGGCAGCAGACAGGAAATTACAGCCCGGTTAGCCTGACTTCAGTCATTGGCAAGATTTTAGAGTCCATTATAAAAGATGAGATCGCAGAGTATTTGGAAGTACATGATAAAGTAGGATTGAATCAGCATGGCTTTGTCAAGGGGAGGTCTGACAAATCTGTTAGAGTTCTTTGAGGAGGCAATAAGATAGATAGAGGAGAACCAGTGGACGTAATTTATTTACATTTCCAGAAGGCCTTTGATAAGGTGCTGCAAAGAAGGTTTTAGGATAAGATCCTGGCATGGATAGAGGATTGGTTAACAGGCAGAAGGCAAAAAGAGGGGATAAAGGGATCTTTCTTAGGCTGGCAGCTGGTGACCAGTGGTGTGCCTCAGGGGTCAGTGCTGGGGCCACAATTTTTCATAATATACAATAACAATTTGGAGGAAGGAACTGAAGGATCTGTTGCTAAGTTTACAGATGATACAAAGATATGTGGAGGGACAGCTAGTATTGAGGAAGCTGGGGGTGCTGTAGAAGGGCTTGGACAGGTTAGGAGAGTGGGCAAAGAAGTGGCAGATGGGATACAATGTGGAAAATTGTGAGGTAATGCAATTTGGAAGGAGGAATGGAAGCATAGACTATTTTCTAAATGGGGAAATGCTTAGGAAATCAGAAACACAAAGGGACTTGGGAGTCATTGTTCAAGATTCTCCTAAGGTTAATGTGTAGGTTTAGTTGGCAGTTAGGAAAGCAGATGCAATGTTAGCTTTCATGTCAAGAGGAATAGAATACAAGAGCAGGGATGTACTTCTGAGGCTGTATAAGGCTCTGTCAGACTCTGTCTGTCAGAATATTGTGAGCAATTTTGGGCCCCGCATCTAAGGAAGGATGTGCTGGCCTTGCAAAGTGTCAAGAGGGGATTCACAAGAATGATCCCTGGAATGAAGAGCTTGTTGTATGAGGAATAGTTGAGGACTCTGGATCTGTATTTGTTGGAGTTTAGAAGGATGAGGGAGGATCTTATTGAAACTTACAGGGTACTGCGAGGCCTGGATAGAGTGGACATGGAGACAATATTTCCACTAGTAGCAAAAACTAGAACCAGAGGGCACAACCTCAGGCTAAAGGAACGACCCTTTAAAATAGAGATGAGGAGGAATTTATTCAGCCAGAGAGTGATGAATCTGTGGAACTCTATGCCGCAGAAGGCTGCGGAGGACAGGTCATTGAGTGCCTTTAAGACAGAGATAGATAGGTTCTTAATTAATAAGAGAATCAGGGGTTATGGGGAAAAGACAGGAGAATAGGGATGAGAAAAATGTCAGCCATGATTGAATGGTGGAACAGACTAATGGACTAAGTGGCCTAATTCTTCTCCTATGTCTTAAGGTCTTATGGTTCCTTGCTCTGCAGCCAAATTATTCTAAACTCAAAAAAATTGTCCTTGAAGCAGAATCTACTCCCCCCCCTCAATAATTAACTTCTTGTTGTGGAGATGCCAGTGTTGGATTGGGGTGGGCAGTAAGTAGTCTCAGAACACTAGGTGAAAGTCCAACAGGTTTATTTGGAATCATGAGCTTTTGGAGTGACTCATCTGAGGAAGGAGCAGCACTCCAAAAGTTCATGATTCCAAATCTGGTGTTGTGAGACTTCTTACTGAAACTTCTCATTGACCATTTTCCATTGTTTATTTTGTAGGCAACTTGGATGCTTGATCATTTACTTGATACCAGGTGCTTTGTTATAAGATTTTTTTCAGAGAAACCTAATTCTTAAAGGGATCATCACTCCAACATAAAATATAAGTTTTTCTCCCAAAACCACATGAGCCATCACACCATTGCTATGTTGCAGTGTGTGCACATGGCTTACATCAGTGAAGTCTAGTGTTTTAAAATGTCATCCACTAAAAAGTGAAGAACCTCCTTTTCCTGATAATCATTAGGGAAATTAATAAAACCCCTGGCCCAAACAAACAGTCCTTTATTAACTCAATTAACAGCGGTGCACTGCAGCCTGGTTGATCTGATAGCTATCTGATAGTCTGAAAAAAACCAGCCGCTTAGAAATTCAGGGCAATCATGATTTGCACTAGCATAGTTGAGCCATGCTAGTTGCAGAGTGTGTTTGGAGGTCTGACAAAGTAGAAGCAGGAAGCACTTGGCTAATCTGACATGTTTAGTTAACTGCAGTGTTTTCAATACATAGCACTCCTTAAGCAGCCATGAATCCACAGAGTACCCAACTAATACTTGTATAACTGCCTTTACTTATAGCTGTAGAATCCTCATCCTCATCTTCTAGTTCCCTGAGAACAACAATAATTTCCAAATGACTTCTCATACCTTTCCAAATTGACAAGTTCAGCATTATCTCTTTTAAATATTGGATGGTAATAAGAGACAAATATGTAATAATAGGATAAGTTAGTGTGCAGTGTCAATAAATACATTGCGACTTTAACATTTACAAAGCAAATAAATAAAAAAGGCCAAAATGATGCAAAAGTCACTTAAGACAGTATTAAGAACATGAATGCTTTCTGATGGTTGTGAAACTACTTTGATGTACATACTTTGGAATTTAATCTATCATGTTCAATCAATGTTCATAACTTACCTAGCTTCATTTATAGTTCTTTGGTCATTGGATTTGTGTTTTCTTTGAAGTTTAGTACTGTCTACAAATGTAATCAGTTTGCTTTAAGTTTCTGAATACCAGTTGCTGATACAGACTAGCAACAGCAGGCATCCCACCTTAAATCCCTGGGCAGTCTATTCAAGATGTGGAGATGCTGGCGTTGGCTGTAAAGCTGTAAAGACTCGCATTCTAATCAGTATTCTGTAAACTGTGTGTGCCTTTTATATGCTCTGTTTGAGACCAGAACTCACCTGACAAAGGGGCAAACCCTGAAAGCTTGTGGGTTTACTATCAAATAAACTGGTTGGACTTTAACTCGGTGTTGTGAGACTTCTTACAGTCTATTCAATACATACCTCACAACTAATTCACTCCCCTAATAAATGCCTACTGTTCTTTTTTCATTCTGCCACTTGTCAAGTTTTACTTTGAATTACAAAAAGTAATGTGAAAGCCTGTTGTCAATAATATTTTTGATTGGCTTTCTAGAAGCATGGGTACACCATATTATAATCTTTTTCACAGTTGATTTACTTCACAAAAGTCAAGAGTTTTATGATGTTGGATCTTTCTCCTCTGGAAGTCTGTTGACTGCTATTTTCAATTTGGTTGACTACACAAAATCCCCACAGGTTAGAATGAGGAATAACTGGCCTCTGTTTACCAAGACAAGTAACAACACCTACTCATTGATGGTCTTATCTTTTTCACTTGGCAGAGAAGAACTATCAGTGGAGGGTAGTACTGCCATGATAGGCTCTTCGTCCAAATGGTTCTTTTTATTTCTGTTGTAAGCATCGTTGTTTTCACACTGCAGAAATATATAATGATAAAGGTTAGCACTAGCATTTGTATATATTTAGCAAACATTTTAGAACAACTTTAAAGAAGAACAGTGCAGCACTAATGATTTTGTTTTCATCTGGGCCATCTGGTCTAACCAACTGTCTTGCTTGTCCCACACGTTTTAATATTCCAGGTCTTTAATAAATTATCAAATAACACGTTAAAATAATTTAAATATTTTCATTCAACAAGTAGTGAATGTTATGATGGAAATAAACAACATTGGTAATGTATGAGGCATGAAGTGATACTGCTGAAAACGTGAATAATATATTTGTTCACATATTATCCACATTTTCAGTACTATCACCTCATGCCTTGGCCTGATCAACCAAGAGGGGTGGTGAGAAGTATGTTCAATTGTTAAAGTTAAGCTTTCCCCTCTTACAGTTAATTAATGTTAACTACTGTTAATTGACAGTTTTCTTTTTATCTTTGAGGTTTTTTTACTGTTTAATGAACATTCTGATTTCACCATTTAAAGTGTTTATTCAAGCGAGATGGTTCAGTTTTGTAGAACCTGGTTTGATTTACAGTTGAGGACTTATAGCAAATAACTTGAACCCCATAAATCCTGTTTCAGCAGGAAACCCAGGAATTTGCTTCACTACTTGGTGCTTCCTCACTGCCCTGACATGAGGCATCAATGGTCAGTGCAGATGTCAGTATGACCTGCCTTATAACCAACTCAAAGGCAATGAGTTACCTTCAATAGATTTGTTATCAGCAGACAACATTGGTACAGACCTATGACAGAAAATGTTGACAATCATTCAGTGCTGCAAAATATTGACTACGCTGTAAAAAATTATATTAGTAAAAATAAGCATGAAGCTGTCAAATTGTCATTAAAAACTGGTTCACTGATTTTTTTTAATGAAGAAAACTTGCAATCCTTACCTGTTCTGCACTCAGTGTGACTCCCAACTGTCCTCTGAAGTGGCCTAGCAAGCAACAAAATCGTACCAAACCATCTTCTAAGGAAAGCTAGTTTTGAGGAATAAAGGCAGCCTTGGCGCTGTTATCCAAGAATAAATCTTTTGAAAGCCATACGTATTATCACTTGTTTTGGAACAGGCATATGGGATGGAATTTTACTGGCCTGCCTGCCACAGGAATCGGAGTGGGCGAGGGGCGAGCATGGGAAGGTCCATTGACCTCGGGCGGGATTTTACGGTTCTGGGGCAAGTGAGGCTATAGAGTTGTCTGATTGTGCTAGATATTCTGGAGGGTCTGAAAATAGATAAGTCCCCTGGTCCGGATGGGATTTACCCCAGGATTCTCTGGGAGGCAAGAGAAGTGATTGCAGAGCCTCTGGCTCTGATCTTCAGGTCGTCGTTGGCCTCTGGTATAGTACCGGAAGATTGGAGGTTAGCGAATGTTGTCCCATTGTTTAAGAAGGGGAACAGAGACTTCCCCGGGAATTATAGACCGGTGAGTCTCACTTCTGTTGTGGGCAAGGTTTTAGAAAAAATTATTCGGGATAGGATTTATAGTTATTTGGAGAGTAAAGAATTGATTGGAGATAGTCAGCATGGTTTTGTGGCGGGTAGGTCGTGCCTTACTAACCTTATTGAGTTTTTTGAGAAAGTGACCAAAGAGGTGGATGGGGGTAAGGCAGTGGACGTGGTGTATATGGATTTTAGTAAGGCGTTTGATAAGGTTCACCATGGTAGGCTTCTGCAGAAAATGCAGATGTATGGGATTGGGGGTGATCTAGGGAATTGGATCAGGAATTGGCTAGCGGATAGGAGACAGAGGGTGGTGGTTGATGGTAAATATTCATCATGGAGTTCGGTTTTGAGTGGTGTGCCTCAGGGATCTGTTTTGGGGCCACTGCTGTTTGTAATTTTTATAAATGATCTGGATGAGGGTATAGTTGGGTGGATTAGTAAGTTTGCTGATGACACCAAAGTCGGAGGTGTGGTAGATAGTGATGAAGGGTGTCATAGTTTGCAGGAAGACTTAGACAGGTTGCAGAGCTGGGCCGAGAGGTGGCGGATGGAGTTTAATGCGGAGAAGTGTGAGGTAATTCACTTTGGTAGGAATAACAGATGTGTCGAGTATAGGGCTAACGGGAGGACTTTGAATAGTGTGGATGAGCAGAGGGATCTAGGTGTATGTGTACATAGATCCCTGAAAGTTGGGAGTCAAGTAGATAAGGTTGTTAAGAAGGCATACGGTGTCTTGGCGTTTATTGGTAGGGGGATTGAATTTAGGAGTCGCAGCGTCATGTTGCAACTGTACACAACTCTGGTGCGGCCGCACTTGGAGTACTGTGTGCAGTTCTGGTCCCCACATTATAGGAAGGATGTGGAGGCTTTGGAGAGGGTGCAGAGGAGGTTTACCAGGATGTTGCCTGGTATGGAGGGGAGGTCCTATGAGGAGAGGCTGAGGGATTTGGGGTTGTTTTCGCTGGAAAGAAGGCGGCTAAGAGGGGATCTTATTGAAACATATAAGATGATTAGAGGTTTAGATAGGGTGGATAGTAATAGCCTTTTTCCTCTGATGGAGAAATCTAGCACGAAGGGGCATGGCTTTAAATTAAGGGGTGGTAGTTATAGGACGGATGTCAGGGGTAGGTTCTTTACCCAGAGGGTGGTGAGGGATTGGAATGCCCTGCCTGCTGCAGTTGTAAATGCGCCTAGTTTGGGGGCGTTTAAGAGATCCGTGGATAGGTTTATGGACGAGAAGGGACTGGTTTAGGTTAGTGGGTCATTGTTTTGTAACTGGTCGGCGCAACATCGTGGGCCGAAGGGCCTGTTCTGCGCTGTAATGTTCTATGTTCTATGTTCTATGATTGTGCCACCCAGTATCCTGTCTAAATAACTTTAACTTATTTTAATCAGCTGTATCCAATACTCCATCTAAATTAGGCAAATTTAGTTGAAGTCAGAGGGTCATGCTTATAAGTGGAAATAAGGCACAATAAGAAAACAAATGGTTCCTTGTATTAATTAAGAAGCAAACTGAATATATTATGCAGCTAATATTAAAAACACTGAGAGTTTGTGGGCTTTCAGGTGCACAAACATCCCAGATTGTTGTCCCATATAAGCGGGGACTCACTAGGGGAAGCGGTCTTATAGAATAGCCTAAGATCTGCTGGATAGCCAGGGCATTGTGCAAAATGAGCACCTGCCCAGTTTAATTAGATCCCACTTAGAGGGGTAAAACTTGGATCTTAGCAAACAACCCTGAAAAAGTGTTGACTGGCTTCCAACCAGATTGGCCCACTTTGAAAGGGCGTTTTTAAGATTTTCCATTTTGACTGTATTACTTTGGGGATTAATGGACTTCACACCACCTTTTGTCTCCCACTCCTACTGGCAGATCACAAGATACACATCATATTTTTCATTTATAAATAATTAGGCATCAACATACCTTACGTTTTCTTATTGATTTTGTTGATGGTTTCTCCTTTGAGAGACTGCAAGCTTTATCAACATTGCTCTTGCAAATCCCCTCATCAACACTTTTCTGGGTTAGAGGCTCTTTGGGTAACTGTCCAGGAATTCTGGATAAAAGTGTCAAATCTATTTTTACCCAGAGAGACTTGTGTTCCTCATTGTCTTTTAAAGGTGAAAGAAGTTCATTTCGACCATAAGGGACTAAAGCAAACAGCTGTGCTTCTGAGTCATTAGTTGATTCATTAATAGCCCTATTGACAGAGTTGACTGCGCTGCAGCTCCTGACTCTGCTGAGATTGTTGCTACAGTCATTTAATTTGTGGCTGTCTAGCGAAACAGAAGTTGGTGGAAATTTGGCCAGACAAAATTCTTCATTATCTGAGTCTAGTCTTGGGCCTGTTGAGGTTGAAGATGATAAACATTCAGTGCCAAACAAATCACTGGATTTAGGTATATTATTACCAGTTCCTCTGTGTTTCCTTTTTTCGCAAAGAATCTGCAGGTCTCTTTTAGGTGCTATTTTGTTATCACTAGTTTTGGTTTTGTGCTGTTCTGATGTACTGGAGTTCTGGCTTCCTCTTCCCTTACAAGTTATGCTTTGATTCTCTGAGTCCAAAAAGCTGAGATCCCCTTCAATAGACATTTTTGCTGTTCTCCTGGGCTGCTCTTTGCCCAATGTCCTTCCACGGGAGGCAGATTCATCATGAGCAGGTAATCTTTGTTTACAACATTTAGTTTTGTGAACAGCTCCGGGCCTTTGTTTTGCTCCACCAGGAGTTTGATTTTCTCGGTCTTTGAAGTCTGTTTGGCTGAGTAGAAAAGCTTTTGCCCTTTCTGGGTTCTCTTTCTGTTGTAGGCTACGAAACTGGTAGTTGCCAAGTTCATAATTACCAGTTTTGCTGACAGTGGCAGTGTTATTATTTTGAGAGTTTACTTTGTTTAACCATTTATCAAGTTGCCACTTGCTAGTTGAGGTCTGCTCTGGCTGGAAACAAGTAAAAATTTAACACAATCTTTCAAAATGATAAGCTATATATATAAAAAATACACTATTAAATCAATTATGAATACAGATTTAAGGTCTAGTTAACTGATTACATTCAAGAATTTGTTAGGAATACTTGTATTTATGAGTGCTTTTGGTCTTAGCAAGGTTTTAGTCTACAAACTAATAATCTGCATAATTAAATTTCTAGGATGAATGATAAATCCAAAACTAGCATGGAAGAGTTGATTGCTGATAATAACTTTTCTTCAACTATAATACCAACAGCATTAATTAAGGGTAATAGAAGAAATTTAATGTGCTTGAGGCATTCAACTATCTGATTTTATGCGCCAATGCTCAATGCAATTTTTGCAGATACATATATTAAAAATATGACATTCTGGGACATGTTGAGATAAAAAGGAAGGAGGTTTTGAAAAACATTAAGGTATACAAGACCCCAGAGTCAGATAGGGTCTATCGCAGAATACTGAGAAAGGAAAGGGAAGAAATTGCTTAGGCCTTGGCCAAAATCTTTGTATCCTCTTTAGCCATGGGCGAGGTACCAGAGGATTAGAGAGTAGCGAACATTGTTCTTCTGTTTAAGAAGGGCACAGGAGACAATCCAGGAAAGTAAAGGCCTATGAGCCTTCTATCAGTGCTGGGGAAATTATTGGAGAAGGTTCTTAGGGTCAGGATGTCCTCACATTTGGAAGAGAGTAGCTTTATTAGCGATTGGCAGAATGGTATTATGAAGGGGAGATTGTGTCTCACAAACTTGATTGAGTTCTTTGAGGAAATGACAAGAAAAATTGACTAGGACATGACAGTGGATATTGTATACATGGACTTTAGCAAAGCCTTTGATAAGGTTCCTCATGGCATGCTGATACAGAAGATGAAGACATGGAATCCTAGGTGAGCTGGTAAAATGGATACAAAACTGGCTTTGGCATAGAAAGCGGAAAGTAGCAATGGAAGGGTACTTTTCTAACTGATGGTCTGTGACAAACGGTGTTCTACAAGAATCAGTGTTGGGGCATCTGCTGTTTGTAACATATATAAATGATTTGGAGGAAAATGTAGGTGGTCTGATTAGTAAATTTGCAGATGATACAAAAATTGGGGAGTAGTGGATAGTGAGGAGGATTGTCAGAGACTACAGCAGGATATAAATTGGCTGGAGATCTGGGCCGAAAGACAGCAGATGGAATTTAACCTGGACAAATGTGAGGTGATGATATTAGGAAGGTTTACAACAGAATGAAAGTATACAGTAAATGGTAGAGCCCTTAGCATATTAGCATACTGAGGGATCTAGGCGTGCAGATCTACAGGCCCCTGAAGGCAGCAACTCAGGTGGACAAGGTGGTCTAGATGGTGCACAGCATGCTGGCCTTCATCGGTCGGGGTATTGAGTATAGGAATTGGAAAATCATATTGCAGCTGTATAAGACTTTGGTTCGCCCACATTTGGAGTGTTGTATATGATTCTGGCCGCCACACTACTGGAAGGATGTTGATGCATTGGAAAGGGTGCAGAAGAGACCTATCACGATACTGCCTAATTTGGAGGATATGGACATGAAGGAAGGCTGAACAGCCTTGTATTGTTTCATTGTAATGGTGGAGGATGACAGAGGACCTGATAGATGTTTACAAGATTATGACAGGCTTGGATAGAGTGGATAGTCAAAGTTTTTTTCCCAGGGTTGAAGGGTCAATTTCTCAGAGACATAGGTTGAAAGTGAGAGGGGAAAGTTTAAAAGAGATGTGAGGGGCAAGTTTTTCACAGGGTGGTGAATGCCTGGAACGTGCTGCCAGAGGAGGTGGTGGAAGCAGATTTAACAACAACATTCAAGAGGCCTCTGGATTCTTACATGAATAGGCAGGGAATAGAGGGATACGGACCATGTAGAGACAAGAAAATATTGGATTAGAGAAGCATCTGTGTCGACACAGATTTGGTGGGCCAAAGGGCCTGTTCCTGTGCTATACTGTTCTTTGTTCTAAACATTTGGTAAAAGTTAAATGAGTTTAAAAAATATTCTTGCACTGACAATAAATATCTTTGCTTTAATGAAACCAAAGCTATAGTGTGTAATAATGTGCCCCATTAAACTCTTCACCACTTGATCTGATGGTATGATTATGCTTTTGCTTATCTTTAATACCAGTTGTTATTTAGGAATATGCTCCTACCTCAGGAGTAGGGATGTGTGAAGGTTTACTGTTATTGGCATCACTTGAGCAAATTTCAACCTCAGAATCAGACTCTGAACTGCTTTCTGATTCACTGGAACTGCTTGGCTCATCACTGTAGTGAACTGAAGTTGTGCCTTGAGTCTGTTGCATTGGACTACTGTACGAAGATATAATAAAGATTACAAATTACATAGGTATCTGTTTCCAACCTTGGCAATAATATCCACCTTGGGTGTTCATAACTTCTGTACTGCTGAGAAGTGGTTTCTGTAGTAACCAGATCAAAGTCTTGATTCTAGATCTTCTGGAGGAAACCATTTATTTTAATTTGGCACTTAATCCAAGGCTGGTGTAAAATATGCTTAGGAGGTCATTGGATTGGGAACAGAGGTTAATTGGATGCTTGAGAGCAAGAGCTCTCTCATCAAAATGTTACAGGCTAGGAACGGAGTTCTACTCACAGGTTTAAAGACACATGTGCACAGCTGTTGGCTAAATCCCAGGATCAACTTCACAGCTAGATACTATAAATCAATGCTGCAGTCTGTGAGTTGATATTTCAGATGAGATTAGTAACTGTCACTTCAACCTCAGTTAACATTCATATCTTTTGCTTTAATTTTTTAAGTAATCAAAATATATGTGAATTAGCCATCCATTTCACACATTGCTTGATTTTCCTTGCCTTAGATGGATCATATTATAAGCAGTGGTCAATTTGCTACACCTATTTATGCCTTCAACTTCAAAGCCTGTCCATATGCCTGTTTCTATTTTGCTGAGTTGTAATTTCATTTGTGAAGTTGTCCACAGAGCACTGTGACCTATGAACAAAAAGCATTTTTATTACTCTTCCATCTACGACTTCTATTGAATCAATGTCTCTTTGAAAGTATTATGATCAAAACTTTTTAAAATAAAATTATATGGCCAATGTGAGTGCCCTATTCCTTACGGTCAATGATAATGGGTTGTTAAAATAGAACCAACGTAATGTCCTCAGACTTAGTGCTAAATTCACATTTGTCTCAAAGTTAACTCCTGGATTTTGGAAGATATTTGAGGCCATAAGGGAACAGACTGCGCCAAGGACCATCAGTCTCAAAAGAGAGCCGAGAAGGTATGTGAATTCAATCTTGTAAAGGTTTTCTTGTGCGTTTTGCATTCTGCTAACTTTACTACCCCCCCACCAGCCCCCACCCCACACTCTTCTATCCAGCAAGTTGAATATTCAGTTGAACCTGTAGTCAGTTTAAATTCTCAACTAGAAGAGATTTGAAATCATCATAAGAGCTTAAGTTAGCTATGCTAATTGTTGGTCTTAAGATGACATATCTGCTCTCTTAGGAGTATTTAGAAAAAAAAGAGACATCTTAGAATAAAATATAGTGAGTGAGAATAAAATATGAGTAAGACTACAATCTTTTACAATAATTACTTTTTAATACTTTATTATAAGCTTAAATCTTGGATTACATTATAGAAATGTTTTGAATATTACATACTGTAAATGCAATATAAACTCATCCATCTAAATATAAATACAAATTAATTTGTCTAGAAGGCAGTGTATACTTCAAATCCACTCAGAAAATGAAAGTGGGATGGATATTCAAGCAAATAACAACCTAATTTATACTTACAATCAAAAATATAAAGCATAGTTTCTGCCTTGTCTCAGTTATGAGGAAACCTATCAAAGGTGTCCACTTGGTCATGATGGTCATGCAAAACTGATTGTTTACAGAAGTCTCAAATTTTAAAAAAATGTTATAGAATAACCTTATCATTGTCTGTCTTATTGTAGGAATCATTTGATTGAGTGTTTCTTTCGGGTCAAAACAAGTTTTTTTTCTGAGACATAGCTGCATCATTATTGCCTGTTTCTCTGCCTGGAAAGGCAGGTAGATGTATGCGGTTACAGGGATAGGGTGGGAAAGTCAGAGGAAAGATGCTTAAGTATTGGTGCAGACTCGAAGGGCTGAATGGACTGCTTCTGCACTGTAGGCATTCTATGAGCATTCTACCAGTATTTTCTGTTTTTATTTAGTAACCTAATTTTCCAGTTCACTTGAGCTGGCTCTACCTTCGCACCATTGTAATTGTGTTTATTTAAGTTGATTTCTTTCTGAATTGACAATTCATCTAATTTGTTATAAATGCTTGGCCTTTAATTCTTTCTTTTTACCAGCATGGCTTAAGTAATATATCTGGGGAAAGGAACAGATGCAGGGAGCTCATTCAAGTGTTGTTTTGCCAAATTTTGGACAAAGGCTCAGCTGTGATGAACAGAGTCTAAAACTACCATGCTGGATAGGCAACATGCTATATACCTCTTGGTGACTCTTCGGCTGTGGTATTTATCTGATTCATTTTGCTGCATATTTTGATTGCCTCAGGAGGTCTGTAGATTTTCTTGCTGGATAGTCCATATTTCTTTTGTAGTTGTAAAATACATAAGGGACTTTCTTTCTGGACTCTATGAATTTAATCGTTTTAAGGTGTATCCTATCTCATTCAAGTAAAATTTAGATTTTGAATATTTTCTGGATGCTTCTAGGATTTAGTCTTTAATATCTGTTGTAGCATCTATTGATGAATCTAATAGGAGCAGGAGTAGGCCATTTGGTTTTTGAGCTGCTCTGCCATTCCACATGGCTTATCTGATTGTGACCTTAACCCTCACTTTCTTGCCTGACCCCGTAACCTCTGACTATCTTGTAGATCAAAAATCTGTTCAACACAGCCTCAAAAGTCTCCACTATTCTGTGGATGGAAATTCCAAAGATTATCGATTAACAACACAATGCCATAAATTCATTGCTTACTCTTTAAAACCATCATCTTGCATGTCTGACCTTTCGTAGATCAACAACTGCCACCTTTCGAGAATGAGCACAATATCTACAGACTGCCAATGTAATTACTGAGGCATTAATATCTTGGTAAATCAAACATTTTCTATCCATTTCTCTTAACTCTGTACCTAAGTCATTTAAAACATTTATTTTAAAAACTGAACCAGATGAGAGCTGTTTCCCTCTGATGCCAAATGTTTGCTTTTCTAGCCGGTTAAAGAAAGCATCAATAATGTCGAATTCAGCTTCACGTGGAATAACAAAACCAAGGAAAACTCATAAGTTGCTTTACTATGGCTTTAGAATACACCAGGTTTATTTAACTAAATTAAGATTAAAAGACAAAAATTGGATGAGACTGGTAATTGGCAGTGGGGGTCATGATATAAGATTGATTTGCTGATTTGCAGTGATGCAGGCAGCATGCAAATTTTAAGTTGCCTACTAGTTTAAATGATACTGATGTATTATGTTTCCTCCCGTTGCTCTGATTTCCTCCCACAGCCCAAAGATATGCAGGGTAGGTGAATTGGCCATGGTAAATTGCCCTTAATGTCCAAAGATGTGTAGGTTAGGGGAATTAACAGGGTAAATGCATGGGATACAGGGACAAGGCTTGGATAAGATGCTCTGACGGACAGTTGGTGCAGACTGAATGGGCCAAGTGGCCTCCTTTGATACTGTAGGGATTCTATGATTAAGCATAGGGCTGAGTGGCTACATGCTTCAGCACATGCAAGACTAGCACAACTTACAACTTAACATACAGACAGATATGGCGAGCAGCTAAGGAGGCAGAAGAGGAGAAACAGGTGGAAGGGAGAAGGTAACTGGTACATCGCCCAGGCTGTCTATTATTGTGTTCAACCACATTTCCATTGAACCCAAGTACAAACATACTATACCACACCTTATCATCCCGCTCTTTTGGACTATCACAGCAACCTCTTGGCCACAATGCTGAAATAAAACTACTGTACAACAACAATTTAAAATAACTTTATTCAACAAACCGTCCAATATTCCAGACAAATATGGAATAATCACCCTCGTACTTTCCTTTCTGGCAGGTCTGCCAGTGTAACAAGCAATTCTGTGTGCATATCATTAACCTCTCTCTGTATGTTGCTCCATAAGAGTCTCCAACTTAGATCTCTGCAGCCGAACTAAATTATTTTCCTCCTTGTCCTCCTGGTCCTGAACTACTCACTGAATACCTGATGGCAAGGGCTGTGCCCTCATCATGGCCAGGTTGTGTTTGATAAAACAGATCAGCAACTCTGGTAATCTTATAACTTTAACCAATTCTGCAAAGCACCAAACAATTCTACAAGCTCACACAGAGCCAGTAGAAATTAATGATTAACCTGCAAGCTGTTAATGAGCTGTTTACGTGGCACATGTGAGGAGCTCTTTCTGCTGTGGACGCATGCTCAGCTGAATGAATTTCAGAGAAGGTGTTGATGAGTATATCAATGTCAAAGATGGCAGTGCTGGTGTCAGAACTGCTGAGCTCTGATTAGTACGGATCTGTCCGTGTATTTTAAGCACACATTCTTAACACAAACTAATGCCCTCACCAAGATGGTGCTTAGCGATGGTTGCATCAAATGAGTATTGTTGTTGCTACAGCAAAAAGCAGCATCTGCAGCAGTGAAACCACAGACAATTCTGAGTGCAATCTTGTGGCATTAACATTTTGGCCTAGAGAGGTTACACCCCCATGAATAACTTCTGAAGATGCACACTGCATTCATGAATGTGGTGTAACATTAGACCTAAATTATATATAGAATAATCAAGATATTACAGAGACAGACGGCAGTTATTGTATTTAATTCAACCTGCTCAATATAGTTGGCAGGAGGTTCAATCAATTTTTTGAGGTCAGTCTTCATATGCATATTAGAGGTCAGCTACTGGTTCTCACCATGGTTCTCATATTGTACGTAAGAACTGGAAATCTGGGAGGACTTCTCAGTTCACCATGGGCCCGCAGCAGCTCCTTAACAAGGAGGGCTGGAAACATCAGGAGTGGAATAGAGTAGCAGTTAGCAGGCCAGAATGTTTCTGTGGTAATCACAACAGCAAGGAGAGAAAATAATGGATTCCTTTAATGCTTTAGTTTTAGTGACGTATGACAGGATGCCAAATCCTCACCTCTCACCCCTTTCAATCTTTCCCAGCCACGGCTCATGCCCTTATGCCCCTCCCTGCCTCCTCATAAATCCCATGTATTCCCCCATAGCAACTCACCCAGTATCCAACATGGGTAGACTTCAGGAACTATGATTTTGAAATGGCATTTAAAAACCCTAATGATCATTTGAACACAATTCACACTGAAATGTTTCTCATTCATGGGTTCAAAACCTATTAAAATATTAAATCCCCTCAGGTGGTCAATCATAAGCCATATAAAAGACAGGTAATCATTTTGATGAACTCTATCAATTATTAAACTATTTACATAATCCCATACTGAGATAAATGGTTCTGGAGCTTTAGAAACTCAGTCAAGCATTCATAATGGGCTCAGCTGTCATAATAAACCATTATAGCTCACAAACAATGAAGTCTATTAACATTGCAAAAACAGAAGGCTATTTTTTTTCTACTCTATGTCAGATAAGCTGTCAATAAAGGTACGCCAAACGTAGGTGTCTATTTGATACTTGTAAAAGAAAACAGTTGCTTTTCAATTTTAAAGAGCTGTGAACATGTAAATCATTTCATACCATGACACTTAAAGTTAGTAAGCACGATTTTCTTCATTATGAATGCATAATTGCTCTTTTCATCTCAACACTTATAGAATGCTGATAAATCTAGCTTTGCAGAGAAAACTCTTGCAATCAGTCAGTGCAGTAAAAACACATTTAACTTAAATATAATATCCAATTATTGAAACTGAAAGAACAGGTTTTCTTTGTATTTCAAAGCCTGTATTTAAAAGCTTGTTCATGAAAGAATTCCAGGTGTAGGTGACTGCTTATTTTTGACTCTTCTTTTGGGACTGGAGTTCTCCCATAGTTCATGACTCCCTGAAGTGCTGAGAACCAAAAATTCTTAGAGCAGAGGCAGGAGTGCAGCCTGCCCACTCCCTTATCCTGTGCAAGCAAAAATTGTTGAAAATGGGAATGGAAGAGTTAGGCCCACCTGTCATTTTTAAGGGGCTTGCAAGTTGGCCTAACAACATTAAATTTCAGGCCATGGTCAATTTTGTCAGAGCTGTATTATGGAAGTAACTTCAATTATTATGTGATTTTGATTTTTACATGCATTTCAAGTGATGCCCATCAAGCATGGCACTAAGTAATGTCTCTTTACAAGCACTATTTCATGGTGTCAAAGGCAAAGGAAGTGGTCCAATCTCCTGATTGAGGTCCCAGTTTTTCCTTTGCACATATTTTATATCCAATTTAACAAAGGTATTCCACAAGTACACTGTTGTAAAACTGGGGCTTCACTTTAGCTGCAAGCAGCTATTATTATGGACAATGGCAGATTCAGGACCAGCTACAGAACTTGCCACAATTTTTTTGAAAATGTGACAAGATTTCTTGAGTAAGGTCAACAAGAAAGAAGGATATCTTCTATCCACCAAGTGGCAGGTAAATGTAAGTTGCCAGGCATAAATGGATAGTGTTGGCAGAATGGATCAGTGCCTGAGCTTACTACCAACACTTACTACCCTACTTTCCTGGATTACAAGCAATTTCTACTGTAACTGCACCGCATTTCATTTCAACATCTTCCACTCTTAATGAAGCACTCCACACTCATGAGTCTTCTCATTATTACTTCACTCACCCTCTGCATATTACATATTCTGGAAAGCTAATTTTATCTTGACATGCAATTCTTCTTAATACTCCAATACTGACAATTTCTTCTTTCTTTCAATAACATAGATAAATTCATCTATGTGCTTTCCCTGCTGGAAGAACAATTATTTGGACAATGTGTGGAGATGATGTGTCTGGAGCATGGAGTTTGTAGGATTTTCCCCTGTTTTCGTCTTGCTCACCTCTCCACATTTACACGACAAATAGCTATTGCTTTCAGAAACAACTCATCTGTCCCAGTGTAACAGTCAGCCCACCTGGTATCACCCATTTTACACTATCATGAAAAGTTCAAATTGCCCCCAATAAGTTTGGAATCCTGTTTGTTTCCTTCAATTAAAAAATTAACTCCTGTTACAATGATGCTTTGACAATTTCCTTAATGTGTGCCATCTTCTTCTAAGAGCTATTCCCATGTCTTGAGGGATGATTTTAGCTGATATCTTTCCCCAGGCATTCAGCTCTACTGTCCTCTTGGGAGGACATCCTGGAACATGAAACATGGTGACACTCGGACTCATTTCATGCTGTGACACCATCGTTTTGTCAACAGTTAGAAACAGGATTTAAATCTGCATCACTCCATCATGAGACCACAGACTCAATTCCTGCCTCTATTGTTACTATGCTGATACTATGATTTGCAGCCTTTTATAAAAGCTGAAATAAACACTGAGTGCAGTTTTTAAAAGACTATCAAAATTATTCTCTTCAGATGCAGCTACTTAACTCACTTTAAGTGAGTACACCCTTTTAAATGTCCCTATGTTGCCTCAATGTCACTGATTTTACTGCTTGTCTCTGGTGAATTTTCAGCACTGGGATCAAAAAGCTTTGGGAGCTTATTGGGGTTATTTAAATGTATTCAGTTGACAACCACAGGAATTCTATTGTATTTGGCATTCAGGCAAAGCATTGGGAGAAGAATATCTTTGCCAAGGTTTCCAGTGCTGAATAAGAACTATCACTGCACAGTAACATAATGTAACTTTTAATATACAACAGAGAAACATTATATGCATGAATAAAAAGCATACTGCATATTTTTGCAGAACATAAAATTTTCTGATTTGTAAAATAGTTTTCATTTCAGACTGTAACACAACAGGTATGGTCACATTGGCAGAAATTTTCTGGCTTGGTAGTCGAATCTTCTAGTCCCATTGACGGCAACCCCCCCATCATGGGTTCCTCGGCAACAAAGGGTGTGAATAACAGGAAAATCCATTGACAGCTGTGGGACTGGAAGATCCTACTGCTGGCCAATGGCAGGCTGCCTCTGCTGCCACAAAGCACACCGCAGGGGGTGGGGGAACGGTGTGGAAAATCCTGCCCAATATTTTAATCTGAAAACACCTTTCCAATCTTTAAATATGACTATGATCCAAATAAAATGAAGGATCTACATGATATAATTATTACTATTGAAGATGTGGTAGTATTGTTGTTATGTTAAGTGAATAGTAATCCAAAGGCCTAGACCAATGTTCAGGAGGTGAGTTCATATCCTATCATGGTAACTGGGAAATTTAAATTCAGTTAATTAAATAAATCTGGAATAAAAAGCTAGCATTAATAAAGATGACTATGAAATTACCAGGTCATCATAAAAACCCATCTAGTTCACTATTGTCCTTTAGACCACCAAATGAGCTATCCTTACCCAATCTGACCTATATGTGACTCCAAACCAGCAGAAATTTGTTGACTCGCACATATACCTGCATGGCCAACCACTTAGTTGTGGCAAAATACTACAAGTGGGATTCTCCCCAAAAGATCTAAGTGCCAAATTTGTGTAAAAACTGGAGTAAATCCCATTGGATTTTTCAGCGGGATTTTCAAAATGAATCTTCCACACTCTAACCACTGCAGAGTGCATTAGCATGAATCTCATTAGAAAGCTGTGGGTGGAGCCTATTCCCACTGGAGAGGCCGGCAGCATTGCGTAGAGTGGTCCACTGCGCATAGGCCCATCTGTCAGAGAGGAGATTGGCACATAACAGACTGCACTGCCAGCCTCTGGATAACTGGCCAGCACAGCAACCACTCCCGATCATCCACCTCCACAGATCAGTCCAAGAGGCCTCGCACCATTAGGCCCTGCCACCTCTGGCCCTGCCCCCTTGGCAGTGCCCGATGCCTCGTCAGCAATGCCAACGTACCCCCTGGACATTGCACTTTGGCCCTTGGACCATGCCAGCAGGCAAGCTGGCAATGCCCAGGGAGCACCCCCTTTACCCCTGCTGACCTCCTGGGGGACGTTTAAGGTCCCCCTTCACTCCAGCGGGGTCAGGCCACCAGCTCACTGCTAGTGGAGAGCTGTTATAAACCACATTGGAGTGAAATACTCCTGGTGGGGGAAGGGGCTGGTTAGAGGCTAGCAGGGTTAGAGACTTCAGGCCTGGGCCCGCTAATATATTAATCCTCAATGTAATAATTTGTTCATCTCAGCGCTAGAAATCAGGCAGAGATGCACAGAGGAGTAGCGCACCTGTGACAGAGACAGTAAGTCATACATTAGACACCTCAGTTAACTGAGAACTAATTTTTAGTGTGGAAGCAAGTCATCCTTGACTCTGAGGGACTGCCAAAGAATAAGGACAAAAGGTAAGGCTGAAGTGTTGGTGACATCAGAATCGCTGACTGGATAATTAATCTCCTCCAGAAGTTGACACTATTACAGAAGCCAGCATTCAGTCACTTCAATTCATCCCACATGATATCGAAAAAGGGGTGAAAACACTGAAGACTACAGGTTCAGAGGTAGCTGTAGTTCTTGCATTATAGAACTACCTGCACCTCTGACCAAGCTGTTCCAATACAACTACAACACTGGCATCTATCTGACAAAGTGGAAGATTGCCCAGTTATGTTCTGCCCGCAAAAAGCAGTACAAATCCAATCTGGCCAATTGCCACCCTAACAGTCTACTGTGACGGAAGGCGTGGTTGACAATAGTATCAAGTGGGCTTGCTCACTAATTCACAGTTTGTGTTCTGCCAGGGCCCCTCTGCTCCAAACCCCAATAAAGCCTCAGTCCAAACATGGCCAAAGCAGAGAAAGACTGCCTTTGGCATTAAGGCAGCATTTGACTGAGTGTTTTATTATTAAGCCCTGGCAAAATTGAAATTAATGGGAATCAAGAGTGAGGTTAAAATTCTCCACTGGTAGGAGTCATATCTAGTTCAAAGGAATGTTGTTATTGGAGGCCGATGATCTCAGTGCCAGGACATAGCTGCAAGGGTTCCAATCTACAGTGTCCTAGACACAACCATCTTCAGCTGCTCCCCAGTGATCTTCCCTTCATCATAAAGTTTGAACTGGGAATGATTGCTGAAGATTGCACAATGTTCAATTCCATTCACGACTTCTTGTATGGAAAAGTAGTCCATTCCACTGTATAACATGATCTCGACAATATTCAGGCTTTGCTGATAATTTGCTCACTACCACTTCTCAAGCACATTTAGGGACAGACGCTAAATACTGACTTTGCCAATGATGCCCATAATGAAAAAAAGATCATTCACTATACACTGGTCAACATCAATAGAAATTTTTGGTTTAGCAGTTGAAAGGTAAGGTATCAGCAGTATCCAGACATGATTGTCTGATCCAGTGAGACTGTCAAAATGGGCACCCCACTGCTACTCGCTGTTCAAGTGAGGATGAGAACTGGCTGGCTATAACTGATAGCAGACTGCTGAGCAAGATCTTTTGGGAGTGGTGAGGAACAGGATTCCAAGGTGGGAATCATAAAATCCATACAGTACAGAAAGAGGCCATTTGGCCCTTTGAGCCTGCACTGACAACAATTCCACCCAGGTCTTAGCCCGTAACCATATGTATTTGCCCTGCTAATCCTCCTGACACCATGGGGCAATTTAGCATGGCCAACCTACCTAACCCGCACATCTTTGGACTGTGGGAAGAAACCGGAGCACCTGGAGGAAATCCACACAGACACAGTAAGAATGTACAAACTCCACACAGACAGTTACCTGACGCTGGAATTAAACTCAGGTCCCTGATGCTACAAGGCAGCAATGCTAACCACTGTGCTACCGTGCCGCCCATGGGTAAAAGCAGATATTGGGTGAATGGAATCTCTCCAAATTTTCAACTGTTGATGCTCATTGTTCAGGAGAGAAATGGCATGTAGCTAATGAAAGTAGTCCCCACATTATTATAAAATTATAAAACAGAATTTCTGAAAAAAATACAGACTGATCTTTTCCACAAAAATCCAGCTCTGTCATTTCCAACTATGAAAATGGTTTATGGGCAGCACAGTGGCACAATGGTTAGCACTGCTGCCTCGCAGTGCCAGGAACCAGGTTCGAGTCCCGGCTTGGGTCACTGTCTGGGTGGAGTCTGCACATTCTCCCTATATCTGCATGGGTTTCCTCCAGGTGCTCCGGTTGCCTCCCAGAGTTGAAAGATATGCTGGTTAGGTGCATTGGCCATGCTAAATTCTCCCTCAGTGTATATGGACAGATGCTGGAGTATGTGACAAGGGGATTTTCATTGTAGTGTCAATGTAAGCCTACTTTTGACACTTTTAAACTTTTAAACTGAAGGCAAACATGAGCCACTCTCACACTCTAACAATGTTCTCTAATAGATAAGTAGAATATTTGGAAACCTTGACTAAAGTGACTGTTAAACCTTTTAGCCTTTAACTTACATTTTACAAACTGGAATTTGTGTGCAGGCTCCAGAAATTCACCTTCTTTAGCCAGGGACCAAATGTTTGATTTGATTTGATTTATTATTGTCACATGTGTTAGTATTCAGTGAAAAGTATCTTTCTTTGCACACTGTACAGACAAGGAAAGGCGAGAGTGCAGAATGTAATGTTACAGTTGTACCCAGAGTGCAGAAAAAGAGCAACCTAATATAAGCAACAAAAACAAAAATTGATCGAAAATCTCAGCAGGTCTTACAGCTTCTATGGAGAGAGAGTAGAGAACATTGAGTCTAGATGGCCCTTTGCTGACAAAGGGCCATCCTGACTTGAAATGTTGGCCCTATCCTCTCTCCACAGATGCTGTCAAACCTGCTGAGATTTTTCAGCATTTTCTGTTTTTGTTTCAGATTCCAGCATTCACAAAATTTTGTTTTCAACTTAATATAAGGTAGGTCCATTTAAAAGTCTGATAACAGCAGGGAAGAGTCGGTTGGCACGTGACCTCAGACTTTTGTATCTTTTTCCCAATGGAAGAAGGTGGAAGAGAGGGGTGTGTGGGGTCCTTGATTACGTTAGCTGCTTTTCCAAAGCAGCAGGAAGTGTAGACAGCGTTAATGGATAGGAGGCTTGTTTGCATGATGAACTAGGCTTTGTTCACAATCCTTTGTAGTTTTTTGCGGTCCTGGACAGATCAGGAGCCATACCAAGCTTTGATACAACCAGAAAGAATGCTTTCTATGGAGCATTTGTAAGAGCTGGTGAGCGTCGTAGCAGACATGCCACATTTCCTTAGCCTCCTAAAAAAGTGGACATTGATGAGCTTTCTTAACTATAGCATCGGCGTGGAGGGACCAGGACAGTTTGTTGGCGACCTGGACAAACTTGAAGCTGTCGACCATTTCCACTTCATCCCTGTTGATGTAGACAGGGGCATGTCCTCCAATAGACTGCCCGAAGTCGATGACTATCTCCTTCATTTTACTGACATTAAGGGAGAGATTATTGTTTGTTGCACCAGTTACCAGATTCTCTATCTCGATGTGCAAACACAGGGAAATTGCATGGGAAATAATGTGGGGCATCCTGATTTCCTGATTTGTGTGGCTCGTATGAAGGCTCCTCATCAGGGTCATAACTTTTTAATCTTCTGTCTTCAGGTCAGAAGTGGGAATGTCTGTGTAGATTAAGTATTAAGTACCATTCATGATTCCTCAGATGCTGAAGCAATCTGTATCTGCATGCTGCAAGACTTGGACAGCATTCAGACTTGGACTGATAAATGACAAGTAACATTCACACTATGCAAGCTTTTAAAATTCTTTCATGGGATATGGGCATTGTTGGGAAGGCCAGCATTTGTTGCTCATCTGTAATTTCCCTTGAACAGACTGTCATGCTATGACATTCCAGGGAGCAGTTAAGAATTAATCTTTCTGTGGTAGATCTGGTCGGTAGGCAGGTATAGCATGTAATGAAAAGGCAAATGGAATGTTAGCATTTATTGCTCAGAGACTGGAGTATAAAAGCAGAGAAGTGTTGTTGCAATTGTATAGGGTTTTGGTGAGACCACATCTGGAGTTTGTGTCCAATTTTGGTCTCCTTATTTGAGGAAGGATGTGGTGGCACTGGAGGCAGTTCAGAGGAGGTTCACCAGATTGATTCCAGGGATGAAGGGGTTGATGTATGAGGAAAGATAAAAACAGTTTGGGCTTAAACTCGGTGGAGTTCAAAAGGATGGGAGGGAATCTGACTGAGGTATATAAAACACTAAAAGGGGCTGACAAAATAAATGTGGACCAAATGTTTCCCCTTGTGTGGAAATCTAGAACAAGAGGCTTAAATCTACCAATGATAGATTTAAAACTGAGGAAGAACTACTTCTCGCAGAGAGTGATGAATTTGTGGAACTTGCTGCTGCATAATGTGGTGAAGTCCACACTACTGACTAAATTTAAATTTAACTGGCTTCATGATGGAATTTGAACCACCTTCCCAGAGTAATAGCTTGGATCACTGGATTACTTGTCGAATTACATTACACTATGCCCCCATAGCCCCTGACCAAGCAATGACCATCCCCAGCAAGAGAAAATCTAACTACTTCCCCTTGACGTTCAATGATATTACCATTGCTACCCCACCAACAACAATTTGGGGTTTACTATTGACCAGCAACTGAACTGGACCAGCCATATAAATACTGTGGCTACAAGAGCAGGTCAGAGTCTGGGAATTCTGCAGTGAGTAATTCACCTCCAGACTCCCCAGTGTCCATTCACCATCTACAAGGCATAAGTCAGGATTGTGATGGAATATTTTCCACTTGGCTATATGAGTACGTCTCCAATAACACTTAAGAAGCTCAACACTATCCACGACAAAGCAGTCTCTTGATTGACATCTATCCACCATCTTAACCATTCACTCCCTCTATTATCAGCTTATTGTGCCAGTGATGCATACCAGATACAAACCGCAGCAACATGCGAAGCCTCCTTCAACAGCATTTTTCAAAACTGTGACCAATACTATTTAATAGGACAAGGGCAGCAGATGCATGGAACACTGCCATCTGCAAGTTCCCCTCTGAAGCAAATGCAATAATTGGTGAACATCAGTTAGCTAACAACAATGGATTTGTTACTATTTGAAACTGTATTCAGAGTACTTTGATGGATGTGTTTATTCTCAGCTTTAGGATCGATCTGGTTGCAAAAGCTCGCACTTGTCTCGAGATCCCCGTGTTCATTCCCCATTGAGCGATTGGGTCATATAACCCTTCCAATGTATGTCACTTAATGGGTCTAGCTATTACATCTCTCTCCTTTTAAGTCCTTATAACACAGTACATTGATAACTTATACAATTATCAAAACATCAAACAATGAACATTTTAACACAGTTTATCAGAAACTCTGTCTGTCAGGGGACTTTCTCTGGGAGTGATGTAGCTCAATTGATTGAAGTTTAACTGTACATGTATTATCGCTGGACTTGCTTCACTAAGCCATTCTCCTGGTACAAGCACATCACTTTCTACTATTTCTTTGGTTTCACTGGGAGCAGCATTTTGATTTGCTAGTGGCTGATCAGCCACTTCATTCTTTGGACAAAGAAAATATTACTTGGTGGCATAATTGGATCAGATAGTAACACTGGCTCTTGCAATGGCTCCTGTCTTCACAAATGATCTATGTGCTTCTTCAAAAAGTTGTCCTGCCCTTTCACTTCATAGTACAGTTGCCCCGACCTGGCCACAAAATCTCCTAGGATCCAACTTGGTCTACTTCAAAATTTTTTTCACAAAAAGTGGATAATCCATCTCAAATGTTCTTACCATTTTTGATGAATCATGGTTCCCTTTCTGGGAGTTCAGTTTTGTTTCTACTCTGTCCGCAAAATTTGGAATTACCAGACTCAGACGGTTTTCAAGCATTGGAGTTGGAGCTATTCCGCCACACTGATAGCCTTCTTCATTATTCCAAGTCTGTTGTTTAAATCTTCTATGTTTTGTGACTCTTCCAGCTTCTGCATTTAGCTCTCTACTAAAGCCAGTGCCTTCACTCCTGGCACCACTGCTGTCACGGTTTCCCGCCTTAACTGGTGGCTGATGTCACTCTGTGCACTTTATAGGCTCTGGTTGCCTTCCTCAGTACTCTCCATTGCTGATGTCATTTCCAGTGACTTTTTAAATTATCTCTGATTGAGCTAAGAATTTTCTCTCTGTAGCTGCTTTGTTTACACCACATACCAATCAGTCCCTTAACATGTCATTCAATGCTGACCCAAAATTGCAATGCTCTACAATTTGTCTTAGCCTTGCTACAAAGGCTGTAATGGTCTCCCTGGGGGACTGTCTTTGCAGTTAAATTTGTATCTTTGTAATATTACTAATGGTTGTAAATCCCTTTTGCTAGCTCATCAAGCTCTGCAAATGTCTTCACGTCGGGAAGACATGGGGATGTTAAACTTCGGATCAAGTTTCACATCTGGGTCCCAAATGCATCAGCAATATAACTTTCTTCTTACACTTCCTCTCTATTCCATTAGCACAGAAAAACTATTCCAAACACTCCATATACTACATACCCTACGAGGACATTTCTAGCAGTGTTTAAAGCTTCTCATTTTCTGAAGAGAGGCAAGTCTACTTTACCTTCTTTTCAAGGCTGGCCTCGATTGGAATTGTTCTGCAACACTTGGAAATGAACTTTCTTTCAAGTTTCTTATTGCACTCTGAGTTGCTATCAGTTTCCTCATTGACAATGTAGTTGATGCAATAAATAAGCTACCAGCAGATAGCTAACAAACAACAACAGGCTTATTACCATTTATAACTGATGTTACAACTGATATGCTCATTCTTAGGTCCAAGGTCAATCTGGCTGCAAAAGCCTGCATTCTGCCCTGAGATCCCTGCGTTTGTTCCCCAGTGGGAAATCAGGTCACGTGATCCTTCCAATGCACACCTAATAAAGGGGCTACCTACTACACACTCCAAGTTACACACCATCCTGATTTGGAAATAAATCACCATTCTCCCACTGTTTCTGAGCCAAAAACTTGGAAGTGCCTAACAGCACTGTGGGTTTACCTACACCACATGGACTGCTGTGGTTCAAGAAGGAAGCTCACCATCACCTTCTCAAGGGTAATTAGGGATGGACAATAAAATCTGGCTTAGCCAATATTGCACATATCTATTACAAGAACTTTAAAAATTGCTCAAGTGTCCCTGCTTTCTCTGATGTTCTCTTTTCAGTCCCTTTGTGTCTATCCTGTTGAGATCATGGAGCATAATTGTTACAACACATGTTCCACTGTTCTGTGTTGCAGAAGCTCTGTACCACAAGGGCCATATTGAACACTAATTTAAAAAAGCTCAGGCACCAGTATTCCCTGAACAAAAAAAGAGTAACCTTTTATTTCCCTTGTGGATTAGTACTTCTGCAATCTTCAGGGTTACACACGGTTAACATATTAATGACATCCATATTTGTTGAAGAAATCCAAAAAAAATACCTCTCAGAAATAGTCCTATGAAGAGAATTCTGTGATACCTGCTGACAGAAAAAGAGAATTTATTTTTGTTGCAGAAATACATTGCATGTCATATTATGTTGAATGGTAAACTGAATCTGATAAGTCTGCATTTGATTAAACATCCCAAAAAATCATTAGCAAGGAAAGGTTGATTGTAAGACATCCTCTGGTATAACAATGTATGCAAGAGAATGAGTGAATCATTTCCTATATTATTTGTAACCTTGTGTCATACAAATGTGAACTTCAAAATAAACAATGTGCAAACTTATTCTGAAAATAATCATACTTGGAAATAAAAAGGTAAGTAATAAACTTATGAGTTTCCATAATTTCTGAAGCTTAACCTTTTAAAAACAGCATTGACCCAATTTAAAGTTTCTTCATTTCATGTCATTTCTTTAGATAATGCTTTAAGAATTAGACTTCAATATGTACCCATCTTATTGATCCTGTAAACAGCAGTCCAGATACATTAAAATGACAATGAAGCAATTAAACTAAGATCTTCACCCCTGGACTCCTCCCTCCCCTTCTGATAAATGACAAAGGCGAAGCAATTTCATTCCCTCATACATTGATACCTGAGAAACTACACATAGTAAATCATTTAAATTGTTCAATTTCACTACCTCTGGAGTGATACAACAAAAGGAACCCAGCTTGTCTCTGCTGAAATGGGTTATGGATACATTTACTGCCAAGTTCATTGATCTGCGTACAGTTCATTTATCATTCATGAAAGATTCCAGCTCTACCCCAGTCTATTAGATGAAACAAGTTCTATTGCCTGCCAACTGTAATCATTTGTCAACTTCCTATTCCCAGGAGATTGCATCTACGAAGCTGTCCCTATTTCAGCAAAATTACTTAGCAACACAATCAGCAGGCTTTCAGGTTTCGATGTGCTAAATGAAAGGTTCAAATTAGTCTAAGCCATACACCTTTCAGCGTTTTATGACCACGTCATGCATTTTTGAGGCAAAAGTAAGAGATAATGAACCCCGTTTTTAGAATGCCACTTCACAAGTGCAACTGTACTTACTCTGTGCCTTGTTTTTATAGTTTTTTAAAAACGCAGGTTTTTGGAGGTGTGCATGCATGTGGCTGATTAATTTATGCCATTTCTATTGCACCAGTGAGCCTGAAAATACAACACAAACTATACAATATTTGGTTTCATGGAAAAATAAAAAACAAGATCTGGAATTGATCACGATAGAACTGCAATTCCTTTCCTGAAGAGTGCAATTTATTTTAACATTTTTCTTGCTAACTTACTTTCTGCAATTTTAATTTATTTTTATTATGACTAGATAATAAATGGAGCTTAGCTGCAGAAGCTAAAAATCTTAAACAAACATTATGACCTTTAGCAGCAACCCAGAGCCCTGTCTGCATGGAGGCAAATACTAAGAGAATAGAGTGCAGGTGAATGGGATCTTCAGCTGGTGAATGTTCATACCTCTTGAATTCAACAAATTGAGCCTTAGAATAATTCATGAGGGTCATAGAGTCATAATGCTTTGCAGCATGAAAATAGACCCTTAAACCCAACCTGTCCATGCCATTCTTTTGTTTAACTACCAAGTAATCCCAATTGCCTGCATTTGACCACTATCCCTCTATACCCATCTTATCCATGTAACTGTCTAAATGCTTTTTAAAAGACAGAATTATACCCGCCTCTACTAATACCTCTGGCAGCTTGTTCCAGACACCATCCTGTATGCGAGAAAATTGCCCCTCAGGATCCTTTTGTATCTCTCCTCTCTCACCTTAAACCGATGCCCTCTAGTTTTAGACTTCCTTTGTGAAAAGATGTTGACTATCCATCTTATATAAGCCCCTCATTCTTTTATAATTTTATAATATATTGTATGAAATCAATCTTAAGCCTCCCATGTACCAGGGAAAAAGTCCCAGTCTCTCCAGCCT
This sequence comes from Carcharhinus amblyrhynchos, assembly GCF_965287045.1. Taxonomy (NCBI): domain Eukaryota; kingdom Metazoa; phylum Chordata; class Chondrichthyes; order Carcharhiniformes; family Carcharhinidae; genus Carcharhinus; species Carcharhinus amblyrhynchos. The sequence continues at coordinate 58,474,780 of NC_137333.1, forward strand.
CTCCTTATAACTAAAACCATCAAGTCCCAGTAGTATCCTAGTAAATCCTTTCGATAATAGGGTGACCAGAACTGTACACAGTATTCCAAGTGTGGCCTTATCAATGTCTTATACAACTTCAACAAGATGTCCCAACTCCTGTACTCAGTGTTCTGACCAATGAAACCAAGCATGCCAAATGCCTTCTTCACCACTCTGTCCACCTGTGACTCCACTTTCAAAGACTGAACCTGTAACCCTAGATCACTTTGTTCTATAACTCTCCCAACGCCCTACCATTAACTGAGTAAGTCCTGCCCTGGTTTTTACCAAAATGCATCACCACACATTTATCTAAATTGAACTCTATTCATCAGCCCAGTGGCCCAATTGATGAAGATCCCATTGTACTCCTAGATAACCTTTTTCACTGTCTACTATGCCACCAATTTTGGTGTCATCTGCAAACTTACTGACTATGCTTCCTAAATTCTCATCCAAATTATTAATATAAATGACAAATAACAGTGGACCCAGCACCAATCCCTGAGACACACCACCGGTCATAGGTCTCCAGTTTGAAAAACAACCCTCTCCAACCACCCTCTGTCTTTTGTCATCAAGCCAATTTTGTATCCAAAGCAGGCCCTGTATATCCCACATTGAATAATTACTACATTTTCAGGCAGATATTTGAGACAAAATAATTTTACATATCTTGCAAAAATTCTGAATGCATTTTTACAAGGATTTTAACCATAAAAAACGATGCTGAGATGTTTGCCGCAAATATCGATATTCGATGAATTTCTGTTTGATTTTCCCTATCTATCCTCTCATCTCCTGGCTATGCTTCGTGCTCCAGGTACAGTTCTTTGGGCATCAATGATGCACTGATATCTCACCTAAGCAACTATCCTTTTGCAGAGGTGTCATTTTTCACAATGTCAATGAAGAGATGGTGAGGTCAATCAGGTTAGGACCCCTGAGGAATAATAGATACTTAAGGGCTTTGGTTGAGAGTGATCAGAGGCTTCGCAGGGGAGGTTTGGGTTGTGGGAGCGGGAGGGGGATTGGGGGGGGGGGGGATTGGGCTGGGAGGGCACACTAGGAGGAGAATCAAAAGACCAAGACTCAGCAAATCCAACTCCTTGGAGCAGCTTGGTTCCTTGTCTACATTCTCACCTCATTTTAAGCTGGAAATTGGTGTATTTGATTTGGGTATCTGAATTTTAAAATCGCCCTCAAATCACTCAATCCAGTCCATCCCTTTTGATTAAAATATTCTGCAACCCCCACCCAGCATGAAAAATGTGCAAAGTGAAAATTTCCAGTCAGAAAGACAATCAACTTAAGAAGGACAACATTGCATGTCCAGTAGTTTTGTTGATTTGCAGAGAAAAATTGTACCAATTGAACTAGATGATTCTAAAAATAATTATTGCTTTGTATATTTACCTCATTGTGAACTAAGCAGCTTAACGATTCATAGTAAGCTTTGCCTTACTTGCTAAGTCTGACATTGCAGAAGTTAAATAAATATGTTAAAGATCTGAGACATCCGGTTCAGAGCACAAGATGGATGAGGGAGAGATAAAGTTCCATTATTATACATCCAGGTTTATGGCATTTGGCAAGTGGACAAAGAGCATTATGAACCATGTCCAAAAAAGCAAATGTTTAAATGCTTACCAAACTGACTGATCATGCTGAGACTGATAAGGTATCTGTGGCAGGCCTGAATTTGTGACCGTGAACTCTCAAGAATCTATAAGCCATTCTTTAATGTATGAGTAATAGAATTGGCTCAATGTGAACCTCTGCCGCTGACCACAGGGTTGTGAGGTTTCCCTGATTTTTATAACACTGGCAGGTGACCATTCTACTGTGGATGCATTTTGGGCACATGCAAAAGAACTTGGGTTGAAGGAGCAGTAGTTGCCAGCTTCTTGTGGAGCTGTACCACAGAATCACATAATTGTTAAGGCATAGAAGGAGACTATTTGGCCCATTGAGCCTGCACTATGAGCATTATGACGTAGTGCCATTTCCCTGTGCCAATTCTACCCTGTAACAGCATTTCAAAAAAGGAAAAAGTGACCACTTTGTAATAGGGACTGACTGGGCCTGATGGCAGGTAGAATACTTTAGGCTGTAGGGCAAGATCCAGTGGCTTTCATCCTTCAAAATATATCACAAGACAGAATAGGAGGGGCGAAAGGAAAAGTCACTCAATCCATCTGATGGTTCATTAAATTCATGAGATAAGCACATAGGAGCACCTGGAGAGCCCATGCCTGGACCAAGGAAACTCCTGGTCATGACCATGGATGGTATCATAGCTGAGGCTGAGCCAATCCTTGTCCTAACATTTACACAGAGCGCAGACCCAAATATAACCATTACCTTGTTGAATTTCCAGCAGAGTCAATGAATAGTGACCTAAAGCAGGAACATTGTCTGATCTCAGTCCTTGGTAGTCCAAAGAATGTTAACTATATCACGGAATAAAGGTCTGATGGGTGTATGCAACTTGATGCAAGTTGAGGCATGGTAATGAGGATATTAGATTACCTTAAATTTACTGAGTTTAGATGATAGGAGACTGGCAGGAGTGCACTGGAATAAACAGTTTACAAAGGCATGGGTGAAGCTTTCAGTGGTAGATGAGCTGAGGCAGGATAGTGTCGGATGAAGCAATCGAGGTAGAAATAGATGTTCCCAGCAAAGGCATACAAACCATATCTTGTGCTCAGCCAAAATCTTCATACTTATTCCCAGCAGAGTTTTCTGGATGGCTTTTAGGAGGGAATATTAAATAGATATAGAAAATGTTGGAAAATCTCAGCTGATCTGACAGCATCTGTGGAGAGAGAATAGAGCCAGGGTTTTGAGTCAGGATGACCCTTCGTCAGATCTGAAGAGAAGGAAAATCAACCAAGGTTTACACTATGAGGGTGAGGCAGGGGATCAGGGTGGCTATAATTTACAGGACAGGCATAGACAAAAAGACAAAAGTAGTACAAATGATGATGATAAGGGCTTAGAATCATGCTGAGAGTGTCCATTAAGAGATTAGAATGTGTGAATGGCAGACCAAAGGTGCAGGGTGTCAAAGGACAAACTGAGGAATGTGGCATTTGGTCCCAGAGGTGTGGGAGGGTTGGAAAACAAGGTGGGAAGCGGGATTTTAGAAGTGGAAAAATAATAATAAGAATTAAAGTAATAAAAATGGATGAATAAGATAAAAATAGTAAAATAAATGGAAATGGGGTGAAGGTGGAGGAAACAGTTGATGTTCTCAAGTTGTTGAACTCAATAGTTGAGGAGGAACTTCTTCACTCAAAGGGTGGTGAATCTCTGGAATTCTCTGCCCGTTGAAGTGGTGGAGGCTGCCTCGCTAAATATTTTTAAGAAGCGGGTTGATGGGTTTTTGATAAGAGAGGGGATTAAGGGTTATGGGGAGAGGGCGGGAAAGTGGAACTGAGCCACGACAGATCAGCCATGATCTTATTGAATGGCGGGGCAGGCTCGAAGGGCCAGATGGCTTACTCCTGCTCCTATTTCTTATGTTATGTTCTTAATATCCATTCTGGAAGTCTGTAAAGTGCCTCTAGTTTGTGGTAGGCTTCACTTGAATATTGCAAAAGGCCAAGGACTGACATGTGGATAGGTGAGCAGGGTGGTGTGTTGAAATGGCAAATGGCAGGAAGGTCTGGATCCTGCATGCGGACAGACCAAAGGTGTTCTGCAAGGTGGTCACCCAGTCTGAGTTTCGTGTCTCCTATATAGAGTAGACCACAGGGAATATTTGTTGATATTCCCTTCACTAATCCAGGTGTGTTTTGGCTATTGTTAGCACCACAGTTGAGTTAATTCAGCAGAGATCCAAGATGGAATCTAGAATTTTATGGGCCTGTATGGCACATAGATTGCCATTTAAGTATATTTGCAATATGTGAAAGTGGCAATAATGTTAATAATTGATATTATTAATTCATATCATTAATAGTTTACTTATTTGAGGGGGAGACAGTGGCAAAATGGCAATGTCACTGGACTAGCAATCCAAAGGCCAAAGCTAATGTTGAAATTTAAATTCAATTAATAAAATCTGGAATTGAAAGCTAGTCTAAGACTGACCATGAGATTATCGCCACCTATCATAAAAAATACAGTTCATTAATGTTCCTGAGGGAAGGAAATCTGCTGTTGTTCCCTGGTTTGGTCTATGTGTGACTCCGGTAGGGTTGACTCTTATCTGCCTTCTGAAATGGCCTAGCAAGTCACTCAGTTCACGGATAATTTAGGGATGGATAACATGATGTCCACATTGCATGAAATAATTAAAAAAAAAAGGTTGTTGGCAGTGAAAACCTCAACTAAAATAAACCTATCTGTTTAAGAAATGCATAATTACTGATGGCAAACTGTTAACACTGGAATCTTTGCAGTATATGTATCTTCTGCACTTTGGAAAACCCCATGAAAAAGCACATTGTTAATACAACTAGCTTCAGTTCTAAAAAATTACAGCATGAAAAGCCTTTAAGATGTCATAAATGGAATTTTAATTTTGAACTAAGGAGAAGTTTGGAATCATTCCATCCCCTCATCTTTTCTAACCTATCATCAAGAACAATGCTATTCACTTATTTCATAAGCAGTGTTTATTATAATTTACACCAAAGTATGGTAAATGTGAATATCACAAAGCTCTGCTTTATTTCACACAATTAACCCAGATTTTCTGTTGTTTTAGTAAACCTTTATCTTCAGTTTATGCAAGAATTCTGTTTAAATTTGCCCTTTTGAAACATTACAAAGTATTAGAGGAATGCAGCAACACATACTAAGGAGCCAGCAGTTACAAATCCCAAAGGATGTGGAAGTGCCTTGAGTTGCTAAACTAAAGGAACAAATTACAGATGAACACAATGGATCCATTTAGTCAAGAGTTGGCAGTCTGGATGTAGACTTACTCTGTAGGTAATAAATTTTCACATCCACCAAACATCAACAACCAATGCTTCAAGAGTCACAAAAAGAACTTTGTAGTAAAATAGGTCTGTCTTGTATAAATAGTTCAACTTTCAATTCAATTTGTTACAATAAATTGTTCTTGAGGTATTTTAAATGACACCATTTTTTATTTTAAATCTGATTGATTAGAACATGATCAACCTCTGTAAGGACATAATTCATTGAATTGTAAATTTTACCAGATAAAGATCAAAAACAGAATCGAATCAGTTCTTTAGTTCAACACTTGTTAACAAAATGTATACAAAGTTGCAGAAATGTTAACTTTGAAATCATGTAGGTCCAGAGAACTTAATCAATTAAATATTTAATCTCATAGTTCAATTTTATTGTGACCTGTTGTACCAAAATCAATGATTATCAAATTAATACAGCATATATTTAAAAGTGAGATTTTCTTTACTTCTTTTTAATAATTGTAACATCAATTACATTATTTATTTTAATATAAAGCAGATGCTCACAGCAGTCAGTTATAGGTCTCAGATGCCACTACCAACAGAATTTTACAAGGTTGCTCTGTGTACCCCAGCTACCTTTTGCTGTCTGGCTGCCCAACAATCATGCTTTCACTCTCACCAGTTTGTTTATGCTGTGTAGCTCTCCTTCCTAATGATATTAATTCTGGATGTTCTTTTACAGTGTTCCCTCATCTTCATTGCAACCTGCAATCCCAAGCTACACTTTCAATGACAATGGACATGAACTTGAGCCCACTCTCTCTATCTGCAGGAATGGTGGTGTGGACTCAAAATGGGGAAGTTCGGAAAAATGTGGGCCGGAAATTCTCCAACTGTTCATGCCGGCGGGATTCTCATATCCTACCAACATCGCACCCCCACCTGTGGGTTTCCTGATGGCTTGGGGTGATGTCAATGGGAACTCCCATTGACAGTGGTGAGACTAGAGAACCCCACTGCTAGCAAACATCGTGCCACCTCCAGCCAGCGGGAAACATGCGGCTGGGAGGCTGGAGAATCTCGCTTCTCACTGGCAAGGTTACATTTTCTGATTTTGAACATCATTCTGATTTTCTGGAGTGATGTAGAACATGCTGGGGAAGGGCACACATTTAATTTAAATGCATCAACATATGATTAATGAGTACTTATGCCAGATATTGAGGCTGCACCAAATACTCAGCTGTTGCCGGTATGACATTCTGTTGGTGCGGTTTACAACAGCTCTACATGTGTGTGAATCTGGCGCCCTAGCCTTTGAAAGGGATATTAGAGGCGAGTGTCACTACTTCTCAGGCAGTCCGACACCAGAGGAGCACCAGGGAGAATGGTGGGGTCACATAGAAATCTGGCTTAGGGCCGGGATGAGAGTCACTGTTGTCATTATGGGGAGAGGTATTGTGTGGGTAGCTCGTAGGCCTTATTTTCCCTTCATATCAAGTCATCCCTTTTTCCAAGGGGATGTCCTAGTTGCTATGCAGACATCTTGGTTCCTCCACATTGGGTCAGTGTTCAAACAGAAGCTGAGTGGGCACCTTTCCTGGTCACAAACTGGGTGGGAGGGCCACAACAGAGAGGCAGTACTGGGTACAACAATGAGGTTCTGGGGTCCTGCTTTTGGGAGAGGCCAGGCTGCAGTGGCAGTGTGGGAATATCAGTGATAGCGAGCTACTCTGCCTCGTGAGGCATAAAGACACTCTCATTTGGGGGAGGGCAAATGCAGTGAAGCCTACAACCATCACTCAATGGTGTGAGACCAAAGAGGGTTACCAGACAGGAAGTTTAACTCCACTTCTTTGCGAACTTTGACTGTCAAGTGCAGCAGTGACGGTGTGTTGATTGCTTTCCATCTTTCAGAGCACCTTTTAGAGAATTCTAAGAAATTAACAGGGATATCAGGGCTTTTCTTCTTGTGTTCTTCATGGCAAGTCTGAACAAAGTAGGCGTAAGAGGACCTCTTGCCTCCTGGCTTCTTGGGTTCGGGTTTTGCCATTTTGGTGTCTCTAGGCTATTTAACTGCACAGCATTGAAGACCCCGAAGAATGACTCTGTCCTCTAGGGACTTGCTTGAAAAACTAATTGCATACTTCTCAAGATTCAGCTGTGTCTCTTCAAGATGAATGTTGCTGCCAGATGTTGCTGACAATTCTTTGTGGAGTCCAGCATGTCAGATTAATATCCAATACTAGATCTAGTTGCGCGATCTGGAGAACAACTTTAACCCTTTGAAACACCTTGCCCCAAGAATGTAGAACCACCTTTCAATTTAAGCCTTAGCAGTACACAGCTTGCACTGTGGAGAACTCCCAGGTAAGGTAGGATGGTGATAACGGGCACTCCCCCTGTTCAATATTATGCCTGGTACCATTTTTGAGTTTTTGGGGTGCCCCATCAGAATGAAGACCTTGTTGCCATGCATTCTCTCAATGTAACTATGTAAGGTTGGGACTAACGTTCATTGGCAGGCAGGGGGAATGTGAGAGTCAGGTGCCAAGACAATAGAGGTTCAATAGTATTCATCCTATTGGAATACAGAGGAAAATATATGGGGCAGTGGTTGTAGTGTCGAAGGTGATGTCGTGAAGGAGAGCAGAAATTCACACAGGAACAGGAACAAGGGTAGAAGTCACAGACATGTGGAGCAATGAGGGTCAGTGTTCTGTTAGGACTCCACTGTGCTCACTGTGATGTTCTCGCTCATGATTCATCGGACTCATGGAACCTGTTGGGTCGGTGATTCTAGTCATCGGGATTGACCAGCAGCAGAGATGACAACGTGCTGCTGCACGTGACCAGGACCAGCGGCCTGCAACTGCTCAGGGAGCATAACTGCACATGGAGGAACAACGTCGGAGACAATGGCAGCTAAGAATCTTCCGGCGTTGATGTTCCCACCTTCAGTTGTCCAGGCTGCAATGCCAGAGAGGACTGCATCTGTCCTGGGGGACAGTGGACCACCTCTGCCACATACTGTGTGAGCTGGCACCGCATATTGAAGGACATCCAACACTTGTGGCCTTTAGAGTCACAGCCACACTAAATTTTTCTCTAGTGGCTCCTTCCAGGGCACCAAAGGGGATATCTGTGGCCATCTCCCAATCTGTCGCTCACAAATGCATTAACAAGGTCCCAGATGCCCTGGATGCAAGGGCAGAGATGTTTTTAACTTGGACTGGGATCAGGCAAGTCTGGACGCCAGGGCCATGTGCTTTGCGCTCATAACAAGGATGCCCCAGGTGCACTGACTGCACTCACATTGCTTTTAGATCATTATGGCAGCATGCAGCTCCATTCATGAACTGCAAGGGATTCGACTTCCTCAATGTTCAACTCATCTGCGATCATACAATGTGAATCTCGCAGCTAAATGCCCATTTTCTGGGGAGCACCCATGAGTTATATCTTGATCGCTCGCAAATACCAGCTGTCTCTGAGGGAGAGCAGAGGCAGAAGGGATGGCTCCTCGGTGACAAGGGTTACCCAACCAGCAGATGGCTGATGACGCCAGTGTGGAGGCCACAAATCCAGTGGAAATTCAATACAAGGCTCATGCTTCAATATGTGCGCTGGTGTAGCAGACAATTGGACTGCTGAAGGTCTGGTTCCTTCCAGGCCTGGACTGGTTGAGAGATACCCTACAATATATCTCCCAGATGGTCTCCTGCATCATTGTGGTGTGCTGCGTGTTCCAAACCGTAGTGCTGCGGAGGGGAGACCACCTGGAAAAGGAGGAGATGAACGAATGCCACATCTCCTCGGGTGAAGAGCATATTGAGGACGGAGGTGGGTATGACAAAGCCAAGGAGGAAGAGGAAGAACACAGGGCTATGGACAAAGCCAGAATGGGCTGCTGAGCAAGGGATGCCCTTATAAGATTTTGTTTTGGGGATGAGCCCATATTAACCTCTTCCCTTATGATGTGTGGTCAAACAAAAATGTGGTGTCAGCATCATCAAACCATAACATTGCACTCTTCAGGGACAGATGAGTGAAGCCACTGACCAGACTCTGGAGGAGAGTGATGATGACTTGCTGCGAGGGCAGAGTGATGCTCCTATCATCCTCAACAATATGTCTGACTCCTGCCTAGCAGAGAGCTAAACATTCCCTGTCAATGAACCGGCACATGGTAGGCTTCATAAATGGTTTAAGACAAGCATCAGGCACTGCAGGCCCCAAAGAGTCATCCAGAATCAAAACATTGGCTCTAATCTCTCACTTCACAGACGCTGTAAAAAGTCTGACAACACCAGGTTTAAGTCCAACCGATTTATTTGATAGTAAACTCACTAGCTTTCGAGGGGTTTCCCTCTTCTTCAGTTGAATGGAGAGTTCTCTCCATTCACTAAAGGCCCAGCAGAATCCTGGACTTTGGCATTCCTCCAAATAACAATTCCCTGGGATGTTCCTTCTTCCACCAGCTATTGGTCACCCGTAAGTGGCCCAGAAACTTGCCTACTTGGTGAACACACTATGGTGTGAGTATCTGCGCTGGTGCCAGGTGTGGGTGAAGCTGTGATGCATCTTCAATATGGGGTCCACAAAGTCTCCCTTGGAGCTACTCATGTTTGGAGGGTCCTAGGGACGTGAGGATGGTCCGGGCTGCTCGACTGATTGGTCTGCAAGAGAAGGGAGATGGCATTAATGCATTACAAGGGATAAAGGAGGGAGCAACGATTACTCACTTGGGCTTGAGAAATGACAAAATGAGGATTCTCACATTTGTCAGCTGCCCTCACTTCACCATCAGTGCAAGTGCGCTCTTCCTCCTTCCTGGCCAGTTCAAGTGCTCTCTCTCCAAAGGGTGTGATTGTCCTGAGCTCCAGTATGACTCTGGCTGGCAATGCCTGCTCATGCTTGTTGCGGTTGAGTTTATTCTGCAATGGCAAAGATAGGGAGAGTGTAGGCAGGAACCGTGAGACTGAAAAAGATGACTTGAATGGGAACTGGACTGTGAAGAGCATAGTAGCTAATGGGGGGAACAAAGTGCTTAGGGAAAGTGGGAGGAAGGTCTTGTGCCTTGTATTGGAAACACCCAAGGTGACTGAGTGAGAGATGGAGTTAGAGGTGCAAGTGGTGTGCGAGGCAGTCCAGAGAGAAAGAGAGTGGAGGTGGGTCACTTACTCTGGCTGAGTGAAGATGATCATTCACCTTCTTCCAACACTGCTGTCCTGTCCTCTTTTGCAGCGAATTGGCACGTACAAGGATTACCAATGCATCCCAGGTGGGCATTAATGGCTTTGCTGGAAGGCCTTCTTCTGGAGCGAGAGTGGAGTGCATCCCACATCTGCTGCACACCATCTAGCAGTCTGGTCAGTGCTCCCTCTGAAAATCATGGTGCGCACTTCTTGGTTGCTATTCCCTAGAATAGATCTGGAACAAGTGTTGGGAAGCTATTCATATGGAGCTCCCCAGTGATTGCAGCTATTAATTGTGGCGGGGTGGATGAAACAGAGGGAGTGCGCTGTGAGCGCAGTGTGATTCTCGTGGGCATAACAAGTTTTACTAATAAGGCATAAGATTTGGTCAGAAATCAACCCGGCAGCATCAATGGAATCACGTTGGTTCCGGTGCGAAAAACAACACTCTGCCTAGTTCTTGTCTGATCATGCCCATAAATGGTTGGGAACTGGGGTTACCAAATTCCTCCCCCACCAGTCAAGAGATTCCTTCATTATGTTTTTTAATACTGAGTAATACAAACATCTTCTATTGTTTTATGTGATGTTGTTATTTTGTATCTGAAATGTCTGTGTAACATGCTGTATTCAAATTGATTGCCTGCAACATTGTTCATGGTTGGAGTGTAGATGTATTGTTTTATAATGATAAGAGACTTATACTATGTAATGTACAATGCATTACTATATAATTAAGTTTTGTTTTGATGGCTTGTTATGTGAATAGGACTCACTGAACGATTAGCCAGTTTTGTTCTTGGACGCTCAACCTTACCTGCTCACTTTCTTCATCACTACTGATTTTAAGATCGTTTTCTAGCATTCTGTGGGTAAAAAAAAAGAAAAATCAGAAACTTAAAAACTGCTATACATATTTTTTATCATTGACCAGGAAACTAAATGACAACATGTGAAAAATTCTTGGGAGGATTGCCCATAATGGCAGGACTATGATAACTTCCAGAACAAAGTAAATTAATGTTTAGGCAAAGAATATATATAAACTCTGCTTTGGACGTACTCCATTATTCATTATTGTCTCAAGAATTAATTGGCATTTGGATGTAAGAACTTTGCTTTAAAACTTGTATGCTTCTTTGCAGCTCTTGAAACGTATTTAAGAAAGTTGGCAAAATATGTGAAGTTAGTGGAAATATTTATGAATACACGAAAGTTAACAATCTTTTACAAATCCTGATTGTAAATCAACCTGTTACTTAAACCATTCATTCTTAGAAGAAAAAACATTTTACTAGACAACTGCAGCTCTTAATGCTGCAATTGAAATAATAGTAGAGAATTGTAAGGAGTTTCATAAGTGGACTCCACTATACTTTATACATCAAGGTTATTCAAGGGCACTAAATATGCTTGGAAGCATAGGCCATCCCTTTGCAATCCGTAATCAATCAAGCTGAGCAGTTATACCCCATGGTCAATATATTCTAAGAAATACATTCTTTATCCAAAAACAGAAGTATACCTATAAGCTTTTGGTACACGCTTTGCTGATTCTTTTTCTTGTTGGAAGGACAAATTATACAAACAAAAATTCTGAAAAAGGAAATGACTTAAGTGATATATGGTCTATTCCCCAGTCACATGGCTTTTTTTTTTATCAGTGCCTGTCTCCAATAAGCTGTGTGGTCCACTCAGTAAATATATTAAGATATGCATCAGAAAACCAAATTATATAAATAGCCTTTTCCATGACTAGCTTCCAAATGACATTAACATAGGACTTAATAGAAAACAGTCATTATCAAAATATTCAATTTAATTTTTCAATATGATCAATATCCATATTTGGCAACTCAATCAATAATTAATTATAAATGAAAATAGTGCAGTTTTGAACAATAAAATGTTGTGTTATTTCTGTCTGAAACCCTACCGCAGTCGCAATGGGTAGTTTAAAGAAGCAGTGATATTATTGATTACAATTGTACTGTTTAATTGGGTTATTTGCAGCTTAAATTAAAAAAAAAAGGAAAACTGAATGATTACTTTCACAGGTTTGAATCACTAAAGAGGGTAGACAAGTATTAAACTACGATAAGGCCAGTGAGCTAGTGTTAGGCTAAGTAATTACCATCCCATATAAAGAATTTAAGCCTTCAGACTCCAAAGTCACTGTTTTCATGTTACATCTACACCCTTAAGATGTTCTCACTAGTTAGAAGCTCAATGGAGTCAAAAGAAAAAACCTGAAAACATGTAAGTTGAATTTAGGAAACAGGTATAAGAGAAGACATGATATATGACAATCCCAGGTTACTTCCCCAGGCTTCCACAACAATAGGGAAGGACAATAAAATGAAGACACAGCTAATGGTGTTGTGTCAGAAAGAGGGATTGAACTTTTTTGGGCATTGGCACCAGTTCTGAAACAGATGGAAACTATTCTGCAAGTTTGGGTTAAATTAACAGGGAGAGTGTTAATACACCAACAAAACAGCTAAATAGGGAAGTGACATAATATTTAAACCAGGAAAGATGGGGAGCTGAGAAGACAAAATCAAGCAGGATCAGCTAATAGTGAAGACAGAAATAGAAGATGAAAATAAATGGCGCAGAAACTGATTAAGAGGGATATGGCAAATTGGAATACAATTAATGGCTACTTTAGAAAATAGGGAAAAAGCCAAAGTAAAGATAGGAGTTAGTTTCGACAAAATAGAGAAAAGGCACCGTATACACAAAAAAAGTTTAGTAAGCATGTATTGCAATGAATAGACTGAAGAAAATAAACGGGAGCAACTGGAAGCAATTATTCTACTGTGAGTCTAGACTTAAAAACATTGGCAGAAACCTGTCTGCAACTGGAAAAGAATAGAAAATAAACAGATTGGGGTACAATATATTTATAAAAGACAGAGAAAAGTGAGAAAGAAGGCAAAAAATGCATTAATAAAAGATAGAAATGCTGTAGAATCAATTGATGTAGTTGAGGCAGGGTACACACATATTCAACATAATTGGAACTGAGAGATTTGTAAAACATTTGGTTGCAGACAATTGTATTAGACATTTAAAAATCATGAGAATGAAATGGAAGGAGAAATATCCCATCAGGTTAAATGAATGAGTAAGAATAACAAAATTATTGTTTTGCAGGAATATAATTATCCACTTTCCAACTGAGACAGAGAGGGTAACTGGAGAAAAGAGAATGAAATTCATAAAATATGCACAGGACTCCTCCCTGAAGTAATATGTCAGAGGGCCGGCAAGGCCTAGGTGCTGCTTCATCTGACCATGGGTAATGAAATAGATCAGGCAGATAGGTGAAATTGCTTTGTGTGCCATGGCAGTAGTGATCACAATATGACAAGGTCCAATACAAAAAGGAAAATATCCATACAAAAATGAGAAAACCGAATGAAACTACAGCAGATTTTAGAAAGGTGAAAAGCAGGCTAATTGAAGTGAGGTGGAAGGTAAATTGAAAGAAAAGGTACAGGTTAGATTTTTCTATTATAAAAGGATACTTGAACAAGTAGAAAATGAAGTAGTATAAAGTTAGATACCAATTAAGATTGGAGGATAATAAATTACTGTTTTCACGTTGCATTTAGACCCTCAATGTGTTCTCAACATCTAGAAATTCAATGAAGTTAAAAAGAGGTGTGAAATCCTGAAAAATAAATTTCAGAAACAAGTTTAAAACCAGACACAATAGATAGCAATCCCAGATTATTTCCCTAGGCTTCCAGTAAAATAGGGAGGAACAATAAAATCAAAACATGGCTATTGGTGTTCTGTCACAAAGATGGATTCCACTTTGTTGTCATTGGTCCCAGTTCTGACACAGTTAGAAACTATTTTACAAGATTGGAATAAATTAACAGGGAAAGTGTTAATACACCAATAAAACAGTTAAAGAGGGAAGCAATGTAACATGTAAGACAGGAGCAATGGGGATCTGAGGAAAAAAAGAAAATCAAACAGGATCAGCTAATATTGAAGGCAGAAATAAATGAGGAAAATAAATGGAGCAGAAAGTGAAGAGGGTCCATAATAATGAAGCATGAGAAAATATAATAAAAGATTAGGAGCCTGATAAGGAAAACTAAAAGGGAGAATGAGGCAAGTTTTCTAATGTAGTCATAAGGATCAGTCAATTTTTCACTCAGTATTTAATAAAAAATATCATTAACAATGAAGTTGTACTCCTGAGAGAATAGAATTGTCATTTTGGAATGATGATCAAAAATAGTAGAGCTATTTAACATTTTTTTTGCTTCAGTCTTAACCAAAGGGGAGAACAGCTTTTATTCACCTTTCCTGAGATTTACTTCTACTGCTGGGCAATCATTTTTGTCTAATTCTCCATATTGCATTTTTCTACATTAAAGGCATGATATAAATACAAGTTCTTCTTGTTGCCACTTAATACTTTAGTCACAGATCTGCTCATGATGACTCATAAGGTCAGGGGCCAAAAAATTATGGTGGCTATCTTTAAGAGAGGCTGTTGGACAAGGCAGAATTTCTACCTACACTAATGATGCACTTCTGACCCTGTCTTAATCCCTATGATCATAGCCATTTGTACATTATGGGCAGGTACCTATGCAATTTTCAGCACTGGAGATACATTAAGATTACTCTTATTCATACAACCACAGGGATCAATCCTGTGTTTAGTTTATACTGGTCTGCCAACATGAACTAATTTCTTAGCCATATGTTTCTATGTTCAAGTCAAAATCATCAATATATATGCAGGGAACGCAAGTGAACATGTTACTAACTCCTTAGGTGTACCACTTCTATTTTTTTTTTTACATACTGTGAACTTTTGTTTCCAGTGTTTCCACCAAATCCATGCTCGCATGTTTCCTCATAGACTATATAACTGAAATTTTCCTACAAGCTTCTTGTGTGGCACCTTATTAAACATATTCTAACAATCTTTTGGAATGATTACATTTCCTTTATCTATCCAAACATGGTTCTTCATACACTGTTTTTCTGTAACAAATCCATGCTGCCTATCGTTGATTAATCCATGCATTTCTGAAAATTCATTACCTTATCTCAGATTATGGATTCTAAAGTCCCAATTTAATCTGTGGGATGATGCAAGCAAGTAACCATGACAATGAATCTATAGCTCTTCCAATTCAGAAGCATAGTAAAAGGTCTCACAATACCAGGTTAAAGTCCAGCAGGTTTATTTCGAATCACAAGCTTTCACTGCGCTGGTCCTTCATCAGGGCGTAAAGATACGCCTAGCAACCACAGGCCAGTCAGTTTAATTTCTGTGATGGAGAAACTTTCAGAAACAATAGTTCAAGGCAAAGCTGATAGACATTTTGACAAATGTAGGTTAATTGAGGAAACCCAGCATTAAATTTGTTAACACGTTTAACCAATTTACTAGCATTTTTGAAGAAATAACAGAAAGGGTTGATGAAGGCAATGCACTTGATATGAGGTATGTGGACTTCCAAAAGGCACTTGCACAACAGACTTGTGAACAAAGTTCTAGCTATTGGAATAAAAGGATCAGTAGCAACTTGGATATGAAATTACATGAGTATTAGGGAACAGAGAGTAGTGGATAATGGATGTTTTTTGGACTGCAAGAATTTTTGTAATGGAGATCCTCAGGGGTCACGGTCGGGATCCTTGATGTATACATATTATTGATATAGACCTTAAAGTGATGGGCGCAATTTGAAAAGTTGCAGATAACATAAAATTAGGAAGTATTGTGAACTCTAAGGACAGTGTAGAAATTCAAAAGGGCATGAATAGGTTGGTGGAATAAGCAGACAAGTGGCAGATGAAATTCAATGCAAGAGGTATGAAATGATTATTTTTGGCAGGAATAACATATTGAGAAAGTTGATGTGATGCCATTTCTGAAGTGGAATCCTCTTATCCCTCTGATGGTGACCCCACACCATGGCTTATCTGGTGGCCGACGGCACAGAACACAGGAAGATCCCGCTATTGGTCAATGACAAGCCGCCTCCTCTACTGCAATACACACTGCAGAGGGGGTAGAAAATCCCTCCCAATATAAAACAAAGGGTACAATTTTAAAGTGGGTGCAGGAGCAGAAGGATCTGAATATATATATGCATAAGTTACTGAAAGTGGCAGGATAGGTTGAGAGAATGGTCAATAAAACATACAATATCTTAGGCTTAATTAATAGGGGCATAGAGCACAAAAGTAAGCAGGTTATGTTGAACATGTACAAGATAGTAGTTTTGCCTCGGCTGGAGAATTGAGTCCAGCTTTGGCATATGCATTTGAGGAAAGACATGGGCCGGAATCTTCTGCGACACATGCCCCGGGATTCTCTGGTCCCGCCGGAAGCACACCCACGCCCATGGATTTCTTGCCAACATTGGGTGATGTCAATGGGAATTCCCATTGACAGCGGTGGGACCAGAGAATCCCACCACCAACAAACAATGCGCTGCTCCTGTCGGCAGGAAACATGCTGCGGGAAGGCCAGAGAATCTTGCTCATGGAATCATTGGAGAGAGGGAGAGAACGATTCATGCGAATGGTACCAGGGATGACGAACTTCAACTATTAAGGTACTTTAGAGAAGTTGAGACTGTTTTCCTTGGAGAAGAGAAGGCTGAGAGGCAACTTGATGGAGATATTCAAAATCATGAGAGGTCTGAACAGAGTAGAAAGGAAGAAACTGTTACCACTCATCAAAATAGCAAGAACGAGAGGCACAGATTCAAAATAATTGGCAAAAGAAGTAAAAGAGGTATATGAGAAAATACTTTCTCACATAGCGAGTTGCTAAGGTCTGGAATGCACTGCCTGACGGTATGATGGAGGCAGTTCCACATAAACATTCAAAAGGGAATTAGACAGGCACTAGGTGAATTGCTCAATCAAAGAGCAGGGTTCAGTCATGAGGGGCTAAATGGCCTCCTTCCGCACTGTAAAAATTCTGTGATTCTCTGAATATTTGAGTGAAAAGTCAAGGAACTGCTGGACTGTCTGTTCTGGCTAGCCAGTTCAGAAGGGAAACCTCAATGTAAAAGCCACTGGCCTGAATTTTCAGGATGGTGAGTGCTAGGTGTGCTTCACCCTGAGAGTTGACAGGGGATGCATGCCGATCAACTTTGACAGACCCGTGGTCATCATAAGCTTAAGTGATGATTGATTTGCAGCAGGTGGGACTTTCATCTGCAACTGGACGGAAGTCCCACCTTGGAGAGCAGGTGGCTAATCCGATTAGCCAAAGGCTCTCCAGCCGATCCAGGAGTGCTGTAGTGGCTGTAAAGGGTACTGCAATGCTGTGCCTGAGACTAAGTCCTGGGACTGCACGTCAGATAAGTCCCAGGTCGGGGAAGTGGGTATTCTTGGTGTAGGGAGGTAAGATGAGGTGAGGAGGAAAGGCTGGAATTCCCCACTCTGAGGACCTGAGGAGAGGACCTGAGGAAACATGAGGCTGGCTGGGAAAAGGTCACTAACTGGCCAGTAAGTGGTCACTTAAGGGCATTAACTGGAGCATGCCTGCTCCCTGTAAAATCATGACTGGGCCATTGTGAATTAGTCTATGAAATGCCTGAAGTTTTGTGTTCTTTGTGAGGGTGGAAACATACTTAGAGACAGAGGTGAAGGTCTGCAATGAGTACAGGATTGGCAAGCATGAGGCCCATGAGTGGTCATGAAGAAGGAGCTCTGCAACTCTTGGGTATCAGACACAAATGCATTAGGCATAAAACAACTGTATATTACTACTGAACTACTGTGAAATGTTTCACAAATTAACATTGCACAAAAAAACACCTCTCTGTCAGCAATTTCAGGTTTAATCTCAAATAAATGGTAATTATCTGCAAAGTCAAGGACTTCAAATTATCATTGAAAAATTAACATAGTTAGATAGCATGAAGTAACTGATAGTGATTTGTACTCATAAAAATTCCACAGCAACTTACTATTCAGTAAGCAGCAGCAAATCTCTTGTGAATAACATTAGTGTATCAATCAAAATTAAACTAATTCTGTGATAGTTGATTTTGGAGAAGTCACAAAGATTGGGGCACAAATGTGGATCATTCAATTAGTTCCTAACCAGAAATTTATCAATATTTGACATAAAATGTATGCAATATCTGCTTATAAACTAAAAAAAAGTCTCATGTCAACTTGCAGGGATAAAACAAAGATGTTGTACCAGAAATGTGACAAATTCAGTTCCCATGTCATCAAATCTTTTCTACTTTTATAACTGCAAATTAGAATTTTTCTTCTTCACCTCCATGACCAAGACCAAGGCTAAAATCCATCAAGAACTGATCAGATAACAATCTCCCCACATTGCTAGCTGGAAATATTCTATTTGAAATGCATCTGTTCAATCTCAAATCATTCCTACTGGTACAAGTCCACAGTAATTCTATATGGATGAGCACTAAATTTAGTAATAAAAAAGAATGAAAGCAAAAGATTCACACTGGCTTGGAAGGGATGGTCTGAGATAGCTCAAATGTGAAAGTCTTGACAGAAACATAAAAGGTGTTTGCAACACACACGCGCACACAGAGCCATTTTGTTCATATGTTCTTCGATCGTATCTCATTTCTAAGAAGTGCTTTAACACTTCTCGCAACTCAGCCAGCACTTCAGCATAGTAAGGTAAGCCATTCTGATACTCAGCTTCCTGAATGAGTTGATTGAACTGTTGATGATTAAGACCACCAACTCAGATAAAATTCTTACAAAAACACTTATTGCATGTTCTACATGTAGGGATTTGGCCCTTTGTGCTTCATGGTATAGACTGTAATGAAATTTGGATGGTGACTCAGGATTTTCTGTCTTAATCTTGCAGCTACTCCTGCCTTTCTGCCCATCATAGATTGTATTCTGCCTTTTATAATGCTCACTGCCCTACTCCAATGCACACCTAATTTATTCAATGTTGTTTTTACACTATTAAAAATATCCTCCCTCATGCTAGTATCATTCATCAGCACTAACTCTACAAATTCTTCCATCACATTATTATTTTAATCAGTACCGTGAATAAATACAGCCAACTGTGCTAAGTCACGTGCATCTGTATTTACGTCAATTGCTATTGAAAAGTTTTCACCTTATCCTGGAATTGACTTGTCAAATTTTTTGATAATTCACAAGTTCTGTTGACAACTGGAAAGACATTTTCTGGAAAGACTAATATTTCGAAAACACTGCGGCTTATCTGGACATATGTTTGCAACTTTCACCATGCATTTATTTATGAACTCTCCCTCAGAAAATGGCTTAGGAACAGCTGCAATTTCTTGAGCAATTACAAAACTTGCTTTAGATGTTACTTATGTTACACACATTTGTAAATGCACATTGTTGTTTTTTCAATGCCTGTTCTAATTCTGCCAACGTGTCTTCTTGTAGCTTTCCTGTGTACTTACCATATATAGCAACGTGGCATAATTCACAGTGTCTTTTAATGTTGTATTCTTTGGCAACAGATACTGTTTGCAAACAAATTAACATGAAGGCTTTTCACTTGCTTCAGTAAAATAGTACGAGTGTTTTCATTTGTTTAAACATGCACAATATTCTTTATCTACCTTTCTCTTCATAGACATGGTTAAGTATATTTTTATATTACAAGTAATTTAGTAGCTATCTACATATGCATAAATGCATTTACTGAATGGTTTCTAAATTTATCGATATAGGCCTAATTTGCACATCCAACAGAAACTATGGTTTCAACTTACAATGCAACATACTAAAATGGCAGCAAGGTTGCATGTGTGCCTGTGTGGTCAGTTGAACTGTGCAGATGCACACAGTGCCTCACTGACATTAAGCACTCCCAGCCTCATTCCAGCTGTGCATCTAATGAAAACAATTGTTTTTCTGAATTAAACAAGGTTTTAAAGAGTCTAGAAAAATACAGACGGTAGATTTCTTACTATTTGTTAACTAAAGAGGCATGAAAATTTAGTGTAAATTTAGAAATGTTTGAAGGGCCACACTGGAACCTTAAGTAGGCTGGATTGTCTATATGTTCAACACCCCAGCATTGAATCACAAAACAGAACATTCCCCTTTTCCTTTTAGGTGAATTGAAAATGCACTTCATAGATATATGTAACATCCCTAAAGAAGACATTTAATGCTTTTGGAAACAGTCCAAGGTTATTCTTAGCAGCCAAGGTTTTAATTCTGTTCTTTTCATTTCTCAGCCTGGGAACTTTAAATCTTAGAACTGTCATTCAAAGCGAGGTTTATTCCCCAGAGATTCTTCCTCTAGCAAAGCAAGGAGAATCATCCAGCCTTGCTTAAACTCCTCATGACGTTGGTCTTTTTAATGTCATCACGAGCTCCCATCCAAATTAGTGCCTGGTGAACTACAGTGTTTTGCTGCCTATAGCTATTCTCTCTCTCCCCTGGACCCTGACAGACTAATCTTGCCTGTGATTTTTCAGGGATATCTTAGACCCTTCGCCTCTCAAAGCTAATATCCATGGCAACATGAATCACTGGGGCCTTTTATCCACACAGAAATGCTGATTAGCTGTCCATAACACTCCAACTCTCTTTCATCTTGGAAATAAATTGAGAGCTTAAAGCACAACTGTTTATAAACCAACACTCTCTATACTTTTCAGAGACTTTGGAGATAGTTTATCCATTGTTCACACAAAGACTGCTGCTGTTGTCTGCAAGTATAAACACCTTTCATCTTTTTCCCAGTGAAACAATCTAGTTTTCCTTCAATCTCTAACAATCAAACTACCCAGATTGGCTGTCAGGCAGATGACAGAACAGGTCACACGACCCCTTATTTTACCTTATATTAAAGACAAAGTCCTAAAACATAACCATTTCATTAACCTGATAATTGTAACATATGCTTGATAATCAAACCCTTTTTAAATAAATTGAAGGATGAAGGATATACCCTCTTGCAATGAACAAAGTATTACTGTGGTGTTTATTGTATTTCATACTGTGGGATTATGAGATAATATTGCACAGTCAAACCTTTTGGTAATACACCGTTTTACTTTTCAAAATATGTTCATTGTTTCTGTCATAGAATAAACAATGAGGTTTATCTTCCAAAGTTATAAAGTTTATTTATTAATGTCACAAGTTACAACCCACACTTCTCAGATGTATTCTCAGCATCTCTTGGCAAGACAAGATCGAGTTCCTAGAGAATGCTACCTATTACTAAGCCAATGACATCTGTACTGGCTCAGCCATGTTCACGTGACGGAAGACGGCTGTATACTTAAGGGCCTCCCATATTAACAAATGGCCACTGTGTCACAATCTCCTGGGGATCCAAACCTTTGTTACAAGGACAGCTGCCAGGTAAATATGACAACTGGGACACAGTTGTTGAATGGCTGTGACTTCTGGGACCTGTTTGGTGGGACATTGAAAAAGGCAAATAGAAGTGAAAAGCTCAGCTAGCTGAGAAGACAGCCCAAAGGAAAGAGATGTCTGTGAATCTTGCATCTTCTCAACCCACTTGGCAGTATATGTAGCAGAGATTGCAGCTTAGCTCCTGCAATGGTTCATCATTTTATGTGATGGAAAGGCTGTCAAGTTCAAGCATGATTTGTCATTTACAAATGCCATGCGCACTTTCCCTAATCAAATCAAACTTCTCCAGGTGTTTTATTTCCCCCTGATTATTGCTTCTAAAGCCTTACCCACATCTAATAATGTCAGCCATCATCGAATGGCGGAGTGGACTCGATGGGCTGAATGGCCTAATTCTGCTCCTATATCTTATAATGTTTAACTGACCAGTCATTGCCAGGGATGTCCTTACACCCTTTCATAGAATCATAGAATCCCTACGTGCAGAAGGAGGCCATTCGGCCCATTGAGTCTGCACTAACCATAATCCCGCCCAGGTCCTATTCCCATAATTCCACGTATTTACCCTACAAATCCCCTGACGCTAAGGTCAATTTAGTATGGCCAATCAGTCTAACATGCACCAAGAAAGGCACCTTCTGCATATCTAGAGACAGTTGGAAGGTTATAATAAGCTCTTCTAGCCCTGCTTCTTTTAGCAACCTAGTATTCAAGTCATTTGGACCAGGTAGCTTATCTATTCTAAACATTGCCAGCTATCCTATACACCCTACCTATCAATTTTCACCCCAACCATTAGCTCTACCAAAACTGCTTCTATCAGTATTTTGTCAGCATCCTCTTCTTTTGCAAACATCAATATAAGGTATTGTGAGGAAATGTGTGCTTGTGGATTAGGGCAGCACTGTGGCACAATGGTTAGTACAGCTGCCTCACAGTGCCAGAGACCTGTGTTCAATTCCGGCCTCAGGTGACTGTCTGTATGGAGTTTGCACATTCTCCCTGAGTCTGCATGGGTTTCCTCTGGGTGCTCCAATTTCCTCCTACACTCCAAAGGTGTGCTGGTTAAGTGGATTAACAATGTTAAATCACCTCTTAGTGTCCCAAGATGTGTAGGTTCAGAGGATTAGTGAGGTAAATACTTGGGATTATGGAGAGCAGGCCTGGGTGGGATTGCCCCTTAGTGTTAGGGAGATTATGTGGAGTTACAAGGTTAGAGCCTGGGTGGGATTGTTGTTAGTGCAAACTCAATGGGTCAAATGGCCTCCTTCTGACTGCAGGGGTTCTATGATTGTGTTTGGTGTTTCTGGGGCAGAGGTTAAGGACTATAACTCCGGGCGCTCTCGTGCAAGTGCAGACCGCAGCAGGAGGACAGGGTATGCATGTTTGCTTCTGGGTTTCCTTTGACAGCTGGGTAATGGTGAGAAAAGAAGTTGCCCACATAATGGATGGGCAGCTTGCACACCTGACCATGTGTCCTGGGAACAGTGTGACAAGATTAGTTGGGAGTTGAAAAGGCAGTGATTGAAATACTGTATTCGATCCCTGGAGTTGGGGCTCAGGGAATCCCT
This sequence comes from Carcharhinus amblyrhynchos, assembly GCF_965287045.1. Taxonomy (NCBI): domain Eukaryota; kingdom Metazoa; phylum Chordata; class Chondrichthyes; order Carcharhiniformes; family Carcharhinidae; genus Carcharhinus; species Carcharhinus amblyrhynchos. Next base: position 58,497,862 of record NC_137333.1, read on the forward strand.
AGAACAGGTGATAGCCCCATGTTGATAATAAGTTGGGACTCATAGAATCCTTGGAGAAGTTGTAAGCTCAGTGAAGTTGAAGTGAAGCTGTCTGCTTTGTAAAGCTGGCAGTGGGGGTAAAAACAAGGCTATGGTGAGCAATGATTGCCTTCTCAATGCAGCTAGATAACTAAAATTGTGCAGGAGGTTGAATGCTAGGTGCAGCTTGGCCAACCTAGTCTTGAACAGAGTGTTTGAACAGCTGGGAAGTTAGCTGACACTGAGGCAAGCTGGAGTTCAGTTCTGCCAGGTGAGCAAAGGGGGCTTCCGTGCTGAGTTTGAGATGTTGAGGAAAATTGGAGGCTTATATTTTTGGAGGAAAGCAGCTGCAATTCCACATGTGGAAGACAGGGTTTAAATGATTTGGTGATTCACAGTAATTGCTGACTTCTGGTTGGGTTGCTGAGATAGTTATGGGTTATGTCTACCATTTAATGTGCAATTTGTGGCGTGTTTGACCACAGTATTCATGTTAACCAAAGGTTAATTCTGGATGTTACAGCATAAGATAGGTAGTATTAACTATTTTGTTGATTCTTGTATGGTAAAATTTTTCTGTTTCTTTAAAACTATGGAATCTTGTGGCTTTATTCTCAATAGCAAATTCCTGGGAGTTCAAATTTCATCTACTTTACAGCAAAAGTTACTTGTCCCTAACTGAATTGTAACAATTAAGAATTTTCATCTTGCCCTCTTACTACCTGCTTATTAGTTACATGCAAGTGAAATATTTTTGGGCTCCCATTTTTCTTTATTGCCATTTCATTCTGACATTCTCTTTTTGTAATCTGATCTTTCTCTTCAATTCCTCTTTTAACTTATTTTATTTTGCCTGGTTCTCTCTTGAAGAATTCACATGACGTACATTTTACACTCTCGTTCTTCGACTCATCATATTCTCTATTGCCCTCATATTCAAGGATCTCTGGTTTTGATTCCCCTACCTTTCATGCTCATTTGAATGTACAGGGTCTGTCACTGAAACATTTCCTCCTTAACGATCTGCCATTGTGTCATTTGAGTTTTTACTGTCAATCTTTTGTTCCATTTTATACTGGCTAGATCCCTCTTACTCATTGAAGTTATATTTCTTCCAATTTAGAAAACACACCTGAGATTGTTCCTTTCACTGCTCCATTACTAACCTAAACATTATGATGTGATGCTCATTCTTACCCATGTACTCCTCCACAGACACTAGGTCCATTTGGTCCATCTCATTTCCCAGAACCATATCCTGAAATGTTGCCTTCCTAATCGGGTTGAGAATATACTGGTCAAGGAAAGAACACATTTCAGAAACTCCTCCCAGTCCTTAGACTTTAATTGAGCATTATTCCAATATTTACTTAGGTAACTGAATTCTTCCAATTTCACCACTTTATTATTCCTCTATTATTATGCAAGATTTCCCTATGGATTTCCTCCTCTATTTCTTACTGACTATTCGGAATCCTATAGAATACCTAAAGTAGTGTCATAATATCCTTTTTGCTTCTCAACTCTTATCAAATGGATTCTGTCTTTGTCCCCTGAAGCACATCCTTTCCAACGTTACAACGTCTTCCCTAAAAAATATTGCCACCCCACTTCTCTTTTCATCTTCCCGATTTTCCTCTGAGCACCCTGTATCCTAGAATTTGAAATGCCCAGAAGATTTTTAAGCCGCATTTCTGTTATTGCCACTATGTCATTTACCCACATGGGTATTTGTACTTGAGCTCACCAACTTTATTCACCAGACTTTGTGCGCTTACAAACATGCATCTTAAACCGGTCTTTGTGAATCAGGCATTTAACCCCCTGAGGTTAATTTTCACTGTATGTGAAAAACATAAGATTATTGTTATTTTAGAATTCTGAGAGCTACAATGCTGCAGTAGTAGATGCTCCAGAATTATATCCGCTTTTGAATCCTAGCCTAAACTTATATTTTCAATTGGACTTGCTAAGTGAGCTCGAGAGTCTCAACAGAGATTCATGTGAGAAGGAAAACAGTCTGAAGATAAAACTGTCTGGAGGGGAATTCTTTAAACCTTCTGAGATCAAGAATGCCCAATCTTAAAACAAATGACTCTGAAGTGTCACTGACAAAATCCATGAACAAAATCTTCCCATCCCATGCGAAGGAAGATAATGAAGTTGAGAGATGCTAACCTTTAAGAACATTTGCCAGACATTATTAGTGACTACATCGTTCTTCTGTGGTTACATTTATTCTTCTACAAAAAAAACCTTTAAGAACACAAGATTGGGTTTTGCCTTTGATACCTTATCAGTATGGCAGTGCTAGTCACTGCTGCAGTCTGTCGTAGAGTTTTGAGTGTGTTTATATCATTCAATAACGTTACCCGGCTGCAAGAGTGGTATGCATATTGTGGTCTAAACTGAATATTCATGTCTATCATGCATACCACCACATGTGCATCTCAAACCTTTTCAGAAAAAATAGTTTGTAAGGCAAAACTGATATGAATCGTTGTTGTTTCATTCCACAATAAGTGAACATACAGAACAAGTTATGATTGAACTCACTGAATTCCAATCAGTAAAACTTGTAAAACAATAACATATAATTAATAATTAGTATTAATATGTTATTGTTATTAGTGATTTGACTTGTTTGACTTCGCAAGATGGGTTTGAAAATGGTCTTCAAAAGTACTGCAAACTGGAAAAGAAAATGGGGCAGGGTGTAAAACTCACTGCCATTTTGTTATCACCTGTTTTGTGCTACCATTAAAGAAAGATTTCACCATTCTGCTCCACCACCCCAATTATACCACTTGCAGAATGTTTTAAATAGAAAACTTGTTATATCTCTAACTTGGTCTCCTCTTAATGCTCTCACAACGTAGATAAGAACATAAGAACATAAGAAATAGGAGCAGTATTCTGGAGCAAATAGGAGCAATATTCTGCAATAACCTCTTGTGAGGTACTTTGTCAAACGCCTTCTGAAAATCAAGACAGACCACATCCACCGGCTCTCCTCTATCCACTGCCCTAGACACATCCTCATAGAACTCCAGTAAATTTGTCAGACACGACTTCCCTTTACTGAAACCGTGCTGCGTCCGCTCTATCAAGCAATTCCTCTCAAGATGCCTCGCTATTTCCTCCTTGATGACGGATTCTAACATTTTACCTACAACAGACGTTAAACTAACCGGCCTATAATTCCCTGCCTTTTGCCTGGCACCCTTCTTAAACAACAGCGTAACATTAGCTGCTTTCCAATCTTCCGGCACTTCCCCGGAATCCAGCGACGTCTGGAAAATAACCACCAAGGCATCCACTATCACCTCCGCCATTTCCTTCAGAACCCTCGGATGCATTCCATCTGGTCCTGGCGACTTGTCCACAATCAGTCCCTCCAGTCTGTCGAGCACCTCCTCTCTAGTAACAGTAATGTCATTAAGACCCTCCAGTCCTACCACCTTTCCATCGCTAATACCCGGCAAATTATTCACGTCCTCCTCCGTGAAGACAGAAACAAAAAAGTTATTCAGGACCTCAGCCATATCCCCATCCCCTACCACTAAGTCCCCCTTCTCATCCTCTAAGGGACCAATGTTCACCCTAGCCAGCCTCTTCCTTTTTATATATTTATAAAAACCCTTGCTATCCTTTTTTATATTAAGCGCAAGCCCAGCTTCATAGTTTCTCCTACCCTTCTTTATCATCTTCTTTGTCAATCTTTGTTGACATTTAAACCTCTCCCAATCCTCTTCTCACCCACTACTCTTTGCTACTCTAAATGCCTCCGCTTTTAATTTAACACTTTCCTTCACCTCCTTCGTTATCCACGGCTTATTACCTCTCCTCCTACGGTCCTTTTTGACCATCGGAATAAATTTCTGCTGAGCACCAAGAAAGATCTCCTTAAAGATCCTCCACTGCTCCTCAGCAGACCTACCTTCCAACGCGCTCCCCCAGTCCACATTCACCAATTCTTCTCTCATCCTACCGTACTCCCCTCTATTCAAACAGAGGACGCGTGTCCGGGAGCCCACTTTCTCCTCCTCCATCTGCACCAGAAACTCCACCATACAATGATCACTCTCCCCAAGAGGATCCTTCACCGCAAGGTCCCTAATTCTACCCGCCTCATTACATAGCACCAGATCCAAGATAGCTCACTCCCTCTTCGGCTCCAACACACACTGTTCAAGGAAACTATCCCGGCAGCATTCCAAGAACTCCTCCTCGAGCCCACCGCGTCCAACATGGATCCACCAATCTATATGTAGATTGAAATCCCCCATAACTACGGCTGTCCCATTCCTGCACGCCGCACTTATTTGTGCGTTAACAGCCCGCCCCACCTCCAGATCATTATTCGGGGGCCTATAGACGACACCCACCAGCGTCTTCCTCCCTTTGCTGTTCCTAATCTCTACCCACAACGATTCCGCTTTCTGCTCCTTGGCTCCAATATCATCCCTTGCTACCACCCTGATGCTATCCTTAGTCAGCAGAGCTACACCCCCCCCTTTTCCCTCCTGCCTATCCTTCCTAAACACTTGATATCCCTGGACATTCAGCTGCCAGTCCCTGTCACCTTGCAGCCACGTCTCTGTAATGGCCACCAGATCATATCCATTTGTGCTGATCTGCGCCACCAGTTCATCCACTTTATTCCGAATGCTTCGTGCATTCAGGTAAAGTGCCTTCATTCCAGCCTTCACCTGGACCCTATTTGCCGTAACGCCACCAACCATTATCACGCCCCCTACTCCCTCTATTATTGGGACATCCTCGGCCTCTTCCCTTACCTGTATCCTCTCCTCAACTTTAGCCCCCGTAACGTCACCTACCCTCGCACCCTCCCCCCCCTAATTAGTTTAAAGCCCTGTCTACAGTCCTCTTTACTCTATTCGCCAGCACTCTGGTCCCAGCACGGTTCAGACCAACCCCATCCCGCCCAAACAGGTCCCACCTACCCCAATACTGATGCCAATGCCCCATAAATTCAAACCCATTCCTCCCACACCAATCCCTGAGCCACCCATTCACTTCCTTAATCCTATCTACCCTACGCCCATCTGCATTCGGTTCAGGCAGTAGCCCAGAGATAACTACCTTGTCGGTTCTACTCTTTAATTCCATTCCCAGCTTCTCATACTCCCTCCCCAGATCAATCTTCATCCAATTAAATTCATTCTACGATATCAAGAAATGGCTGCATACACTAGATACAACAAAGGCCTCAATCATCCAGATTATAATGCTGAAAATTTGTACTCCAGAACTAGCTGTGCCCCTAGCCAAACTGTTCCAGTACAACTGTAACACTGGCATCTACCCAGCAATGTGGAACAGTATGCCCTGTCCACAAAAAGCATTGCGTTCCAATCTGGCTATTTACCATCCCATTAGTCTACTCTCAAACATCACTGAAGGTGATGTAAACTGTCATTAAATGACATTAACTCTGCAATAATTTTCTCACCAATGCTCAGTTTGTGTTCGGCCAGGACCACTTGGCTCCCGACCTTTCAAACCTGCAATATCCCCAGAGAGAAGGAGAAAGGCATCAGATGCATGGGAACACCACCACATGTAAATTCCCCCTCAAGTCACATAATATCTTGACTTGGAAATATATTGACATTCCTTCACTGTTGCTGGGTCAAAGTGCTTCCTCATTAACAGCCTGTGGGTGTACCTACACCACAGTGACTACAGTGATTCAAGAAAGTGGCTCACCACTATCTTTTCAAGAGCAATTAAAGAAGGCAATAAATACTGGCCTTGCCAACAATGCCCACATCCACGAGTGAAAAACTCGGTTTCCACTTCTAATGAAATGCGATTGACCTGAAATATTAACTCTTTTCTTTGACAATAGATGCAACCTGCCCTGCTGACTATTGCCAGCAGTTTCTTCTCCGGCATCTGCAGTATTTTAGTTTTGCTTTAACATATAATGATTGATGTATTTTCATTAACTAAATTAAAATAATTTTTAAATGTTAATAAAATATGTTTGGTTGCTTATATGGATTATTTGAAGGAAAGCTAGAGGACAAATTTTAAGCTGTTGAATGAATTAACTTAATTAACCTCCTCCCTAGGTCTGTATCATCTTGGATGCCATTGTTAAGTTATTTACTATGCTCCGTGTGACAATGGACTCTAATACCATCCTAACTATAATGCTGAAGATGAGGTGACTATAGTGTTACAGTCTCAATTGAGACCAGTAACTTCTTTTTAAAAAGAAATCTGACATCCCAGTTATTTACTGGAAGAATTAAGCCTCAAGGTTCCATGATTTAAAACAAAATATTTTTTACTGCATAAGAGTCAACAAAACAAACACTAAATATTTACTTAGCAACCACCTATATTCTTAGAATGAATCAAAATCATTTAACATGAATTAACAGGCAAAATGTGATTGATTATAAACTATAAATTACATTTTAAAGGCAGATAAACAAGTAAGATAGATCTTATGAATTAGCTCAGCTGTCCACTCAGCACGTATGTCATCAGATCTTAGTCACAAAGTTCTGCAAAACTCTTGTCTTGTTCATAAAGAATTTTAGCTTCTCTTCTATAAGGGCTTTGCCTGAAGTTTGACTGACAGTAGTACACAACCAATCCAAGACACAATCTGCATTAAAAATGGCACATGTCTGTGGAAGCTCCTCAATTTTGTTTATGATGATCTGGATGGCCATCATCAAATAAAAAAATCTGTTGTGGCAACCATATTCTAGGCTTTTCTCAGATTTAGCCTCTATCTTTATCAGCTTCTGTGTACTGAGCCATCAGAGTTTTGACATTCTGTGTCCTTTTTATATGGTTTCAGCCAGTTTCAGTTTCAATTTCCTTGGAAACTAGGAAGGTCAGTTTCCTTTCTTAGCTTCCCTTTTTGGTTTTTCCTTCCAATTAGTATCTGCCTCAAAAATATAAGCTTTGAAATTACGGATTCCATCACAACAGTTAGAGACTCTTATAGTACAGCCATGATAGTAACATCTCCTTAATGAAGTGTAAGATTTCTAGTTACATCTTAGAACATAAGAACATAAGAAATAGGAGCAGGAGTAGGCCATCTAGCCCTTCGAGCCTGCCCTGCCATTCAACAAGATCATGGGTGATCTGAAGTGGATCAGTTCCACTTTCCCGCTTTCTCCCCATAACCCTTAATTCCCTTGTCTATCACAAACCTATCTGCCTGTGACTTAAATATATTCAGCAAGGTAGCCTCCACCACTTCAATGGGCAGAGAATTCCAGAGACTCACCACCCTTTGAGTGAAGAAGTTCCTCCTCAATTCCGATCTAAACTGCACCCCTCCCCCCTTATTTTGAGGCTGCGCTCTCTAGTCCTGTTATCCTTTCTAAGCGGGAAGAATCTCTCTACCTCTACTCTATCTAGCCCCTTCATTACCTTATATGTCTCTATAAGATCCCTCCTCTGCCCTCTAAACTCTAACGAGTACAGACCCAGTCTATTCAATCTTTCTTCATAGCCTAACCCCCTCATCTCCGGTATCAACCTCGTGAACCTTCTCTGCAGTCCCTCCAAGGCCAATATATCCTTTTGCAAATGCAGCGACCAAAACTGCACACAGTACTCCAGTTGCAGCCTCACCAGTGTCCTGTACAGTTGCAGAAAGACCTCCTTGCTTTTATATTCTATCCGCCTTGCTATAAAGGCCAACATTCCATTCGCCTTCTTGATCACCTGCTGCACCTGCAGACAGGGTTTTTGCGAGGGATACCTCTAACTCAGTCAGTTTCTACCCTATCCACCTTCCCCCAATCTTCAGTAAAGTGATGGACGTAAATAGCAGGTAGCACCCATGGCTCTGATCACGAATGTTAAGCTTCTGCCAGAACCATTTGACTTCAGATGTTATTATAGGAATGATCCAAACATGAATGCAAAAACTGGATATCAGAGGAGAGAAGAGAGCTGTCCTCAACCTCAAAGCAATATTTAATTAAGTGGTACACCAAGTAGCTCAGAAAAAAATTAGCTCAATGGGATCAAAGGAATCATACCTTACATCTTTGTACCTGTGGGGGGTTCAGTCAATGCATCCTCCTGACACCATCATAGGAGTTCCTCAGGGAAGTGTCTTTGAGCCAAAGATCTTCAGCCAGCTGCTTCATCCATTATGAGGTCAGCAGTGAAAATACCATAGGTTCAGCTTTATTCAGAACTTCTCTGTTAATGAAACAGTCCATGCCAACCTGGAGCTGGACTGGGATAAAATCCAGACTTGGACTGACAAGTGGCAGGTAAAATCCATACCGTTTACCTGTTCACATGAAAATCTATCCACTAGCTATGAGGCTGATGTCAGGAGTATAGTGTAATGAAATATTTACCATTCGCCTGGATGGGTACAGTCACAACAACAAGAAAGTGAACATCATCTTGGGAATGACGTCCTTATCACTAGGCTCATCATCACCCCCCATCCCCCACCAACCCCCCCACCCAACACCAAGGCACTTTGGTGTACAGATCTACAGAATACATTCCTGCAACTCACCATGTTATTCCAAAATCACTTCCCTTCTCTGCGACCTCTACCACTGTGAAGGACAAGGGCCTGATATTGCATTAGCCTAGAGCTGATGGACTGTAGCCAAAACCTGAGTGACCTGGCACAGCCTATCAGGCTAATGCAAATGAGGTGTTGAAATGGAATGAGTCTCCTAGAGAGATTGCAGGCAACCAGCGGGCATGTTCCACTGACCTGCTCCATGGATATCGTTCGGGGGGGAAATCCACCCCATAATATTTCTGACATGTGGTTGATCTACTAGTGCTGAAAACCTTTAATTGAGAATTTTGCTACTAACAGCAATGATAGAACATAATATACCAACAACAAAATTGATACAAAATAATTTGATATAGAAGACTCTACAAAATATTTTTACAGAAGACAAGATTATGATAGGATTTATTACCAATCTGAATCTGAAATAAGAATATAAGCATTTCAACTTTTGAGGAAATTGAGATACATTGATTTGTAAAACCTAATTCATGTAGCACTCGATGACATTGTGTGAAACAGCTGTTAAAGTAGCATAAAATAAAGTTTATTTATTAGTCACAAGTAGGCTCACATTCACACTGCATGAAGTTACTGTGAAAATCCCCTAGTTGCCACATTCAGGCTCCTGTTCAGGTACGCTGAAGGAGAATTTAGCACGGCCAATCCACCTAACCTGCATATCTTTGGACTGTGGGAGGAAACCAGAAACCCAGAGGAAACCCACACAGACACATGGAGAATGTGCAAACTTTACATAAACAGTGACCTAAGCCAGGAATCAAACCTGGGCCCCTGGTGCTGTGAGGCAGCAATACTAACCACTGTGCTGCTGTTATCATACACAATTTGTGTATTATAAAAACAAAGATTTTAAAGAAAGCTGTTAATCTCACTAATGTCACTGCCATTAATGTTCTCTGGTTTCTCCATGACAGTGATGATCCTGTGGTTTCAGGCTCAATCAATAAAATGAAATTGCTGCTGAGTCATGTTGTACAAATGTTACACACTGCAAGGTACAGGTTAAAGATTAGAGATCCCTTAGCACATAGTTTACTTCTAATACACTGGTAAGATTCCTGCTGCTTGCCCAGTTATAACTAGTCTACCCCTTAAATATTGATTTGCAGAATCATTGGAGCCAACTGGAAATAACCCAATCTGCAGTGACAAGTATACACATCCAAATCCCTTAACAAGACAAGCTGATCAATAATGTTTCCGTCGGCTGTAGACCTTATCTGACTCTGAAACTGGAGTATCAAGTTTGCCATAGGAATGAGATGCTTGCAATCTCCTATCAATTGCTCTTTCAGCTTGTAGCCAATTCAAACCTCTAACTTCATGTGCAAAGAAGATAGTAATCAGTTGATTGTTAATTCCTCTCTGAGATTCTCTCCCTTAATCTCTCAAATAAGCAAATAACCTCAAGCCCATCTCTTTTTGTCATCCCTTCTAATATTTTCTTCTTTGGTTTAGTATCTACTTATCATTGATTACACTTCTGTGAAGCACCTCAACCTTATTTTTAACACTGAAGGACCTACTTAAACTTAAGACATTACCGTTAGACAACTGTAAACTCAGATTTAAATCCTTGCTAGTACAGGGCAAGTTCCAGGAACTAGGCGGAACAATTCCATAAAATGGGTGAGTACATTTATTATTCATATCATAGCACTGGTATCATACTCCATCAAAAATTCCACTACTGGAGATGTGGAACTTCTGCAACAACAATTGTCAAGGAATAAAATCTTGAACACATTCATACACGGTGACTAAGCACATGATAATCCATCTGATAACAGAAGCACTTATTCAGCAAGAATGTTTATTTCCTCATAACGTACCATCTGCTGTTTTGATAGATCAAGGAAAGTGCATTCAGTCTCCTCAGAGCATTCAGCCATTATCGTTATTGCCAATTACCAAGTTGCCATGTACAATGTGCTATTTCCAACAGGAACAGGTGTCCAGTAAGTAGTCTGCATGTTGTTTAGGTAGTTCTTTTCATGTGCCAAACGAGTAAAACAAACTCAAATTAACTTAGGGACAAATTAAGAGGGGCAGCCCCCCAAAAAGGAAGGGGGGACGGCCCAAACAGAAACCAAAGTCCAAAGGAAACTTAAATTATTGATTAAACTTTTCAGGGAATTCAGCTGAAGAAAGCTGGCTGAAGTTCATTAGCTATTGTGCACAGCATCACCTTTGAAGCATAGGTGAGGGGTTCATCATTTTCTTTGCCATGTCCCATCAGTATGAAAATTGCATTGAACATTACACAAAAATGATGGTACATTGGACCAGAGAACAGGGTGAGCAGGTTAGAAATAACAAGAGAATTTTACTGACCTGCACAAGATGAGATCATGGCATAGCAGAGAGGGTGGTAAAACCACATCCTGTCCTTGAGTAATTTTATTGATATTTGGTACAGGATCAAACAGGCAATCTACCATAAGGAAGCCAATTTCAATCTGTAAATACAGTCCATTTTATCAGCCAATGGGATTTTGTGGATGGTGGATCAACGTCCTGTTTTGTGGGAAGGCAACTAGCTAAATGTAGACAGCCTCCAACAGGAGTCAGGTGGAGTGTTCTTTTCAGTGAAGAGGGGGTTGCAGGCAGGGAAGGCAGCCCCCACAGACCCAACACTTACCTGAGAGAGGTTTCCCCTCCATCAGTAGCAGTTCTATTTTTAAAATTACCTTCGACTTACTTGTGAAATGCAGCAAATCTCCAGACTGCCTCAGTAGATGGTACTGATGCTCCTGAGGCTGGCAGTTCTCAGGACAGGTGGCAGCTACACAACTAGCTGCCGCCCATAAAATTGAGGGTGGACGATTGCTGGTTGGCCATCCGTACTTGTTGCCCACATGTATTTCCAGCCCATTTTGGGACCTCACCAGTTTTGGCAAAATCAAGCCAAGTCTTTTGATTAGGCACTTTACAGCTTTCTGATTTCATAATTGAGTTCAACAATTTCAGATCATAACTTCTCCCCCAGTATTTTGTATCCTTTTTGTTCGCTGGTTTTGGTTTTTCTCTTTTGCTTTTCTCTGTTGCTTCTGGGCAACTGTTATTCATGATTCTGCCATTCACACATTTATCGCACCTTTCACAACTGCTAGACATCACAGACAAAGTTCTGACAAAAGGTCATCTAGACTTGAAATGTTGGCTCTGTTCTCTCTCCACAGATGCTGTCAGACCTGCTGAGATTTTCCAGCACTTTCTGCATTTGTTTCAGATTCCAGCATTCACAATATTTTGCTTTCATATTATTACAGATGATTGTGTAGCCACCGTTGTAATGTAACAGATATGGTAGCTCATTTGCGCACAGCAAACTCCCACAAACAACAATGCAAGAATGACTGGCTAATCTGTTTTCTTTGGGATGTTGATCAGGACACCGAGAATAACACAAGCAAAATATTGTAAATTTTGGAAATTTGAAATTACTACAAGAAATAATGGAAACACTCAGCATCTTTTCTGATATTCTGTTGAAAGGTCATTGACCTAATACATTAACTTCTATGTTTCTCCACATAGATGCTGCCTGACCTGCAAAGTATTTTCAACATTTTCTGTCTTTAGTACAGAATTTATCTTCTTCCTTGTCGGAAAAGTTAGGAATTTGCATGCCAGTGCTAACTGCAGCCAACTAGGCTGCAAAACATAGTTGCAATTTGCCGATAGCCTTGGCAGTAGTGATGCCATTTTGGTTGCAAAATGGTAACTGTGCCATGTGTGAACACTTTTAGCATAGTCTGCACCAGATGCCACTTTGATGAGGTTGTTACCATGAGTGTTAGGAACATGCTTTGGAAGTATGCAGAGTAAGCAGATTATGATTTCAATCAGAATGACTGATTTAGTGCTGATGCTGCCAATTTTGACTTCATTACTCCAGTTAATGTCCTCTCTTAATGTCATACAGGTGAACATGCATTCAGCAGTAGGATGGAACCCAAACCTCTACACCATCCACTTCATCAATGCTGTTTAAAGGCATCATGAATGACTTTAAAGTTAGTTCTGATTAATACCTATTGGTTTTAGCTGCATATACAGCAGTGCTGTGAGTTTTCTACTAAAGTTGATAGTTTGTTGGGTGTACCGTTTTCCATAAGAAAAAGCCTTGGTTCTGACATCAAGGATTCTGTTTAGGCCATTTGTTCCAAGCCATGGGTTGCTGCAGTTAACATCCAAATCAGTCTAACAGAGTCTGAGGAAAGGTGCCACCGAGGAGGACAAAGTGCTCACTGAGGCAGGGGATAAGAGATCACAAGAGGATTATCCATCCAAGGTCTTCAGGAAACAATTCTCTACCTCAATCTCAATGAGGAAGTGCAATGTTTGAATAGGTCAAAGAGAAGAAGGTAGAGTGTGTACTGGTGGAAGGGCAGAAGTGGGAGGATAAGGCAATGTCATCCTGTGTGTGGGCAGAAGATTCGTGTTCCATTGAGTCTCTGTCACTTCCCAGGGGTTGCACCTCAGAAATCCTAGTAATCTGCTGGAGGACAGACTTCTCTGTGACTTCCCAAGACAGCAGCAGTCTGAGCCTGCATGGCAATAAACTAGGTTTAGATTACTTTAATCTGACCTTCCACCGCAAAAGTCAAACATGGAATGTCCTCTGTTTGTGCTACCATGGAGTAAGAGTCAGTGTCCATCAAACACTGCATTATGTTTGGGGCTGCAAGTCTCCTCATAGCTTTGGTCGCCATTTTCACACAGGTAAGGATAGGCTCCAAGCTTTGCACAAAGATCTGTGCTAAGTTGGTATGGGCATCCTGCATGCTTCTTGACAGCGATAGTTGGCTCTCTGGCATGCCTACCAATGCACCAAGCATTTAATTGCGCACAGCACATCAGCATTTTCCTGCATACTGCCCCATCAAAGTCCTCATGTGAGTCCTCTGCAGCAGAACCTGTGTCTAACCTCACTTGCTGTATAGCTGCCACGTACACCACCTTTATCCCCTGCCCTGGCTGCATGGGCCACTCATGCCAATGGTTCACCACATGCAGATCTTGCCTTGATGCTATATCGAAAGCATGTGCTTTGAAATAAGTATTTGAACTAGTGGCTGCGATTGAGTTTAAGTAACAGTACTTCATTATCATCAGTTTCTTGTTTCTCTTGAACTTCACACTCCTAATCACCATCTGAACAAGTGTCATTTTTTGTGTATCTGAAAAAAGAAAGAATTGGGAAGTGATGAGGGTAAATAAGAGGTCCAAAATTGCAACCTCTGCAACTTGAAAATCAAGAAAGATTCAGATGATTGAAAAGGAGGATTAGGTAGGAACATACCATTATCTTCAAAAGTTTAAGTCCTGCTATCAACCGTAGCCTTAGTTGTTGCTGCTCCAATGCCGGCAATCACTGATTCCTTCACCTGGGCAAGGCATTCAGCCATGCCAGTATACTGCCGGTTAGCTGCTGCTGCCTGCAGTATTTGCCTACATGTCCTGAAAGATAGGGAAGTACATCAGTACAATGCAATTTGTTCGAGTAATGTTGCATGATTGAATAGCTAGCAGCATTTGTAAGCTGTGAGATGTGGCTGTGAGGCTACAGCAATGTTAACTGTGAGAGGTTGAGGCATTGCTATGTATGGGAGATATGAGTCCTGGTTGATAGAGATTGTTGGTGGGTGAGTGATGGAGGAATTGATGAATAGAGCAGCGTGTAAGGCTAGTGGTTAATTTGAAAGGATATGATATTTAAAAATGCAATGACTTATTGTGACCACTTATGTGAGATCATTGAACTTACAGCATTGAAACCAGGTCCTTGGTATTACAATTGACCATGGTGGATATCTGCTCTTAATGTCTTTGCAGTGTTCGTGTAGAGCAACTACTGATCTTTTGCAAATAGAGGTCTTATCTCCTGTCCCAATCCTGCACCAAGGTTTCCAGTCAGAAAACACTGGAACCCACTTGCTGCTCTTTTGCACCATTAGTCAGTCTTCTTCTTGCTCAGAATAGTTTTCCCAGCCCCTTCCAGCATCTGCTGAAGACTTCCCTTGAAGAGATATGCTGTTGCATCTCTTTAAGCATTTCCCTTTACGTGCTGGACTGGGTGCTACTACTATTTAAATTAGCAGGTTTGCATGAGGTTTGCATACTGCCTACATCAGAAGGAATGGGTGTGGGTTATTCACACATTGCCTCATCCAGTTTGTCCCTCCTAATCCATTAACTTTTCCATCTACATTCTGCTCCTTTGTACTCATGCCTAATTTTTTGAAAATATTATTGAACAGATGAATATGTATAATTAGATTGGCACTGTATGGATTTCTCACATTTTGTGAAGCACATTTGTAGACTTTCAATGCGAATTTCCACAGATGTTCATCTGCTCGTTTGTTGCAACTTCATCAGAGTAGTTGCGGAACTATGGATACATGGCGTAAACACCATTTATACATAGTGTCAGGTTTTCATTAGCTCTTCCTCCAATGCTGTAATGGACAAATTCACCTGCTAAATTTTGAATCTGGACATCCGGCATAAATATAAACTGCTTAATTTCAATTTATTTAGTGAGAATACTGATTGCTTGCAAATAATTTTTCAGTACTATTCCAACTTATGCCTCTTAGCATTGGGTTTTATTACTTGTAAACATGGAGAAGCAATGTCTGTACTGGAGTGAGGCTGTCTTGTACCACTGAGTGAGGAATGTAACAATTAGTCGATAATCACATTTTGTAGTAATTAAGTTATTTAATCATTGAATCATCATAGAATCCCCCATGCAGAAGGAAGCCAATCAGCCCATTGAGTCCACATTGACTCCCTGACAAAGCATCTTAACCAGATTCACATCCCCATGTATGTACCTTGATATTCTGCCTAAACTGCACATCACTCAGGGGCAATTTAGCATGACCAAGCCATCTAAACTGCACATCTTTAGATACTAGAAGGAAACTGGAGTACTCGGAGGAAATTCACGCAGATACGGAGAGAACACGCAAACTCCACACAGAGGGCTGGATTTTCCGGCCATTTTTGCCCCAAGACCAGAAAATCCCACCCAAAGTCAATGGACTTTTGCATACTCTGTGGGTGCTCAGACAGTCAGAAAGCTCCACCCAGACAGTCACCCAAAGCCAGAATTGAACCGAGGTCCCTGACAGCAATGCTAACCACTGTGCTACCATGCCTGGGGAGAGGAGAGGAGTGGGAGACAGTTAGTTAGATGGCTATCAGGTGGCTCAGATTAACACCAACTGCACATTTTAATTCCAGTTTCAGCTGAGGTAGACTTGGGACCTGGAGCCTCGCCCTGTGCCTGAGAAGGGAAGGCAATGGTAAACCACCATCAACAAAAAGCTGTCATGAAGATACCTCAGAATGAGCCATAAGTCGACAATGAGTCGAGGACCTGCCTTCAAGCAAACATGGAATGGAAAGTTATTGAAAACTGATGTTAATATATTTTCCCCATTTTTGCAACTGTCCATACATCAGCCTTTTGATGCACTATATTTGAAAGTAAATAAGCATCTTCAAGATTAAAGTTTACAAAATATTTACAGGTCTAAAATTTAAAGACATTGTTTTTTAGTTGCATGTATATAAAGGGTTGGTTTAAAGAATACATACCTTAAAGATGGTTGACTCCAGTTTTGGCTAAGCAGGTCAAAGACTGGTAAACTTGCTTCCAGCAGCATTCTGATAAATCCAGAATGGTTTCTTTTAGCAGATTTCAAGTCAAAAGTAGTCCCATGAGTTTGTAACAAAGCTAATAAACAGATTTCTTCAGGTAATTTATCTGCATAGACTAAAAATATATTTTACTTAATTCTTTAATCAAAGTACTTCCCGGGCACAGGAACAGACACTGAAGGCAGGTTTTAAGACTTTAGAAAAACCAGCAGCACACTCATTTTAGTGATTAAGTAGCATTCAGCGTTACCATGAAGAGCAGCATAAATGCACCCTCTTCCACAGTGCTTTAAAAATACTGTAAAAAAATTATTTCAGGTGCAATACATGTTCTTCGGGTCAACTTTACAAATAACACCACAAAGAAAGAGCTTTTGTCAGCAGAAACCTGGTATGAGCACAGTCATCTCCTTGGCAGCAAATTATATCCATCGCACTTGCATAAAATTGAGAAAAAGAAAAATCCAGAAAGCACAGATAACAGACGATTACTATTCATGTGAAGTTTTCTCTCTTATGACTAATAAAATGACTGTGTTGCAAAACTGGCCAACATTCAGGCTAAAGAGACTGTGAAACAGACTGTTTCCGCCCTATGGCCTCGGTTTTCTTCCCTGCAAAATGTTAGTTATTTTGCTTGGCTCACTGCCAGTTTTAAATATCTTGCTGTGTACAGTATTGATTCAGCATAATTTTTTTAGCTATCCCTTTGCACTAAAGGTAAACTAGGATCGAAATAGTGCATATCAACAACAAAAAAAAGAGTACCATGTTATCATGGCTTGAAAGCACATTTTTTCCCTTGTAGTTAGCTGACAGTCCAGGTTGTGTCAATTAGTGATTCTTTAGTCTGGACACTATAAACCACTAGCTGTAGTTCAGTGCTATAGCTATGAGTTTCAAATTTCAGCCAGCTTACTTTCTGAACATAGTGTTTCTAAAAAAAACTGTCACCTTAGCAACAAGGAATCCTGACCCAACAGACAGTAAGAGCTTTGATCTCAATCTATCGCTCTCCATGAGACAATGTTACACAATTAAGAATTAAGCAGAAGTCAGAGGAGCAGTCTTGAAATAGCTTTGAAGTCGAACTACTAGCTGTCTCATGAGCCATTAAAAGCCAAAATAAGAAACCAACACTATTTTGTGCTATCTATAAAATAATTATAAATCAACTTATGCAGCTCTAATTCTATCTGTCCTGATTAGCCTAAGGCAGTCTTGCCTAGTGAAAAAAAAAACTAAGCTTGAGTTGTCAAACCTTCTCACCATCAAAATCTATACCAATGTTCCATTCTGGGTTCAGACTGGCTAAAGACTCTTTTAAGATTCATTAATGACCCAAATAACGCAAAATTAGGATTTGTGTATTCTTTTAATAAAATTGAATT
Organism: Carcharhinus amblyrhynchos; assembly: GCF_965287045.1. NCBI lineage: Eukaryota > Metazoa > Chordata > Chondrichthyes > Carcharhiniformes > Carcharhinidae > Carcharhinus > Carcharhinus amblyrhynchos. The sequence goes on from NC_137333.1 coordinate 58,515,529, forward strand.
AATTTAAAAATATATATTTTCTTTGCCTATTAGGGTTAGATACATATATCTGTTTGTTTAATTTATTTTCTTCTTACTGTACATTTTATCTTCTACCTATTAATAAAAAATAAAATTGCAGGTTTGTTCTAAAAATTTTTGCAAAGCCATTCAACTTGTTTTATTAGTAATACTGTACCTTTCATTATTTCTCTGATGGCCAGAGCAGTAGTAAGGGCATTATAATTGACCTTCGTGTTCTTGGACTAGGGGCTGACAAAAAGGCAGGATTTCCTAACCTTGATTGATAATCAGTGACCACCACAGCAAAATATATATGTGTTTTGTGGACGTCTGATGAAGACATGATGAAACTTGGCAACGATATACTCCATAATTCCAAAGTCTGCCAACACTCACTGTCTAGTCTCATACTTGAAGAATGGCCACTTGGGTAAGGTTACCAGAAATCTGCCAGCATCTGAAGAATTATGAATCACCACCTTCAAGAAAGGAAGAATTGGAAAGAAACAATATCTTTGGTTTTAGTTTTAAAAATGTACCACAAAACGCATGTAATGCTCAAGTTTAAACTTCTGATTGGTCCTAGTGGATTTGGGGCTTGCACAACATTCTGGCCAAATTTGTGCTGATCAACCAAATTTAAATAGTACATTACTTAAAAACACTTTTGTGCATACCATCAACTTAGTAACTTAGTCATACTACTCACCTCATGCTCATTTTGGGTGATGATCGAAAGGAATCTTGAAAATGTACAGAGCAGACGCTCAATCGCAATAATTAATTTTTAAAGTTAGGGTTATGGTAAGACAACTGAGGCAGAAGTTTGTCTTTGACAACAGATACCTTTGGAAGTCAACAGGTGTCCTATTTTATAAGACTGTTGTATGGACCACCCATCTCTGTAAAAAGTCTGACAACACCAGGTTTTAGTCCAACCTATTTATTTGATAATATACTCACTAGCTTTCGGGGTTACCCCCTTCGTCAGGGGGTAACCCCGAAAGCTAGTGAGTATATTATCAAATAAATAGGTTGGACTAAAACCTGGTGTTGTCAGACTTTTTACTGTGTTTACGCCAGTCCAACGCCGGCATACCCACATCATGGCCACCCATCTCTACCATAGTGAAATCTAGACTGTTTATCGATGTCACATTAAGATCCTTGAGAGTTTCCTTTATGGTGCTTTTGACAAAACCTGGAAATCAAATGGGAGGAATGTCAAACTAATGTCAGCATCCCACATGAAACTGCATCTATCAGGATTGAAACCCTACTCCTGTGGAACCAACTCTGGTGGATGGCCCATTGCATCCAAATTCCCATCTCCCCACAGGCTCTCTTCTACCAGCTTTCTGTTGGCCTACACTCTAAGGGCAGCCAAGGGAAGAGGTATAAGTATACGCTTAAGGCTGTCCTAAAGCATGGAGGCATTAACACCACTGAGGGAGAGGAGAAGGTTGTGGACCACACAGCATGGCTTCATCTGGTCCATCAAGGCACAAGCCACTTTGAGGCTCAGCAACTTGACAGTGAGGCAGAATGGCAATAGTGGCAATAGAGGAAGGAGAGGAAAGCCAACCCACACTGAAAATTCCATTCCCCTGCACAACAACATGCCCCCATTATGGAAGAACTTGTGGATCCAGAGTTGGGCCCCTACATCTCTGAAGACTCACCAAGCCTGACAGATGTCACCCTCGTTTCAAGGAACCACCACTGCCACTGCTGAAGGCAGAAGGTTGATATCATTCACAAATTGTTTTATATATATATATATAGCTAAATATATATATTTAATTTTTATTGGTCTTTTTACTTCTTTGATCTCAATGTGCATAATTCATCCATGTAGCCATGGAAACTGCACAAAACAAAGCATTGTCTGAAATATTTTCATATTTGAGTGGACATCCAAGAATTGTAGCTATTTAATATCCTGCTTGAATGGAATTCAATACATGAATCTGGCCAGACAGGGCACCATAGATTGAAAACCCTATGACATTTAGGCTTTAAGTTAATTATTGCGATTGAATATCTGCTCTATATGTTTTCAACATTCCTTTCGATCATCACCCAAAATGAACATGAGGTGAGTAGTATGACTAAGTTACCAAGTTGATGGTATGCACAAAGGTGTTTTTAAGTAACGTACTATTTAAATTTGGTTGATCAGCACAAATTTGGCCAAAATGCTGTGCAAGCCCCAAATCCACTAGGTCCAATCAGAAGTTTTAAGAACATAAGAACATAAGAACATAAGAAATAGGAGCAGGAGTAGGCCATCTAGCCAAGTCCCTGGACAAAATCTTACTGTTGAATCAACAAGTTACTTTCCCAAATGATTATCAGTTCCTGCAGGCAAAATTCTCAAAAAGCTGAAAAACAGCTCACAAGCAAGCCAAATAAATTAACCAGCGAATTACCAGACGGGAGCAGATAATCACTTCAGAAAAGATTCTACAATCTGCTCCTGCTCATGATTGCTGTGACTGATTTAGAACTGGTGAATAGGGCATCACAGCAGTTGGAAGGAACTTTGGAGCTAAAATAAGTGCAGAACCTCAATCAACATGTTTAAGTAGATATTTAGTCATTTCATGTGGGCGTGTTGGATGATGAAAGTAAGTTTTGATTCAAAGTGGCAATGGGTAAATTTTTTTAAAGTGAATTGGCAATGTCGACCTGACTTTCAGTGTCTAGCTACTCATTTTTTGGTGGTAAAAGCAGAGCTCCAAAATGTACAGATGACTCAAAACCTAATCTAACAATCAAAAGGCTATATTTCCAATTTTATTTTCTATAAGCTCTTGCATTTTGAATTATAAAACCAAAGACAATTAGGCCATAAAATTAATAATTCAGCTTTAAATTCCTTATTACTTTTTGTCAGTCTATGCAGACTTATCTCAGACTCCTATCTATTGACTGCAGCTCCAAACTCATCTCCAAACTCCATGGCCTAGGGCTCAGCTCCTCCCTCTGCGATTGGCTTATAGACTTCTTAACCACTATCAGTATGGATAGGTAATGACACCTCCTCCATTATTATTCTTAACACCAGTGCCATACAAGTTGTGTCCTCAGCCCCTTACTATACTCCTTATACATTTATCACTGTGTGGCCAAATTCCATTCCAACTCCATTTTCAAGTTTGCTGGTGACACAACCATGGTGGGTCAGATCTCAAACAACAATGAGAGAGTATAGGAAAGAGATAGAGAATCAGGTGAAATGGTGCAATGACAATCTCTTCCTCAACGTCAACAAAACGAAGCAGATAATCATCGGCTTCAGGAAATGTAGTGAAGGACGTGCCCCTGTCTACAGTAATGCTGATGGAATGGAAATGGTCAAGAGCTTCAAGTTCCTAGGTATGCAGATCAACAACAATCATCCTGGTCCCTCTACACTGACGGTATATTCAAGAAAGCCCAACAACACCTCTACTTTCTCAGAAAGCTAAGGAAATTCAGCATGTCCACTACAACTCCCACTAATTTTTACAGATGCATCATAGCAAACATCCTTTATGGATGTATCACAGCTTGGTATGGCTCCTGCTCTGCCCAAGACTGCAAGAAACTACAAAGGGTTGTGAACGAAGCCCAGTCCATCACACAAACTAGCCTCTCATCCATTGCCTCCGTCTACACTTCCCACTCTCTCAGAAAAATTGTCAGCACAATCAAGGATCTCACTCACCTTGAACATACTCTCTTCTATCTTCTCCCATCAGGAAAAAGATATAAAAGTCTGAGAACATGTACAAATGACTCAAGAACAGCTTCTTCCCTGTTGCCATCAGACTTTTGAATGGTCTTATCATATATATTAAGCTGATCTTTCTCTTCACCATGTCCGTAACTGCAAAATTATATTCTGCACCCTCTCCTTTATTTCTCCCCTATGTACTCTGTGAATGGCATGTTTTGCCTGTATAGCACACAAGAAACTATACTTTTCACTGTATCCCAATACATGTGACAATAATAAATCAAATCAAATCAGTGATAATCTTAGTCTATTAAATAAACAGGTAATTTATTTCAGTAAATAAATCATTTCATTGAAAGGTTATTTCCTAACATGTTTGCTGAATTCAACGTTTGCATTTTTTAACATTTGAATGTAGTGGTAGAGCAAAATTATAAAATTTTGTGAAAGCCCAGTAATAAACAAATTATGAGTGAGACCAACATTCTGCTTTTGTCAACATATTTATCTTAAGAAACTAAAATCAAATCTAAACAGCTTTGAAATAGAAAGTGATTTTCCGTACACATATGCAGAAAGGTAATGGAAATCACTTTTGACAAACATACTGGAGTTTTTTGGGGACCTAACCAGTAGAAAAGATAAGGGTGAACCAGTGGATGTAGTGTATTTAGATTTTCAGAAAGCTTTTGATAAAGTTCCATCTAAGAAGTATACAAAACTAAAGCACATGTGATTGGGGGTAATATCTTAGCATGGATTGAGAATTGATTAGCACACAGGAAACCAAGAATAGAAATAAATGTTTTTTTTTTCAAATGCAGGCAGTGACTAGTGGGATCCAGCAGGATCAGTGTTTGGGCCCCAGCTGTTCATGATATACATCATTGATTTGGATGACAGAACCAAAAGTAATATTTCCAAGTTTGCTGGTGACATGAACCTTGGTAGGAATTTGAATGCTGAGGAGGATATTAAAAAGGTTTGTTGAATCATCATAGAATATCTACAGTGTAGCAGGCCCATTGAGCCTGATCCCATAATAATCCCACTCAGGCCCTTTCCCCATAACCCACATATTTATCCTGCTAATCCACCTGACACCAAGGGGCAATTTATCATGGCCAATCAACTGAACTTGTACATCTGTGGATTATGGGAGGAGATCGGAACACCCAGAGGAAATCTACCCAGACACATGGAAAAGTGCAAACTTCACACAGACAGTCACTCAAGGTCAGAATTGAACCAAAGCCCTTGGTGTTGTGAAGCAGCTGTGTTAACCATAGTTCCACTGCGCCATTAGACAAATTGAGTGAGTGGCAAAAAGGTGCCAGGTGCAGTATAATGTGGATAAATATAAAGTTATCCATTTTGGATGAAGAAACAGAATGGCAGAGTATTATTTAAATGGTGATAAATGGGGAAATATTGATGTACAAAGGGACCTGGGTGTCACTGTAAGCAAGCAAGTACAGCAAACAGTTAGGAAGACAGTGGTATGTTGGCCTTCATTCAAGAGGACTTGAGTTTAGTAATAAGGATGTCATACTGTAGCTGTACAGGACATTGGTGAGACCCCACCTCAAGTACTTTGTACAGCATTGGTCTTGTTATCTAAGAAAGGATACACTTGCCATCGAGACAGTGCAGTGAAGGTTCACAAAGCTGATTTCTGGGATAGCAGGATCGTCATATAAAGGAAGAGATTGGTCTCCTGAGCCTATATTCACTGGAATTTAGAAGAATGAGAAGGGGTTTAATTGAACTGTATAAACTTTTGATAGGGCTGGACAGACTGGATGCAGGAATATTGTTTCCTCTGGCTGGGGGGGGTCTAGAACAAGGGATTACAGTTTCAGGATGCAGGATAGACCATTTAGGATTAAGATGAGAAGTAACTTCTTCATTCAGAGGGTGGTGAACCTGTGGAATTGTCTGTAAGACCATAAGACATAGGAGCAGAATTAGGCCACTTGTCCCATTGAGCCTGTTCTGCCATTCAATTGTGGCTGATATTTTTCTCATCCCCATTCTCCTGCTTTTTCCCCATAATCCCTGATCCCCTTATTAATCAAGAACCAGTGTATCTCTGTCTTAAAGATGCTCAATGACCTGGCCACTATAGTCTTCTGCGGCAAAGAGTTGCGCAGATTCACCACTCTCTGGCTGAAGAAATTCCTCCTCGTCTCTGTTTTAAGGGATCATCCCTTTAGTCTGAGGATGTGCCCTCTGGTTCTAGTTTTTCCTAATAGTGGAAACGTTCTTCCAACTCCACTCTATCCAGGCCTCGTAGTATCCTGTACGTTTTAATAAGATCCCCCCTCATCCTTCTAAACTCCAACGAGTATTGACCCAGAGTCCTCAATCATTCCTCACATGACAAACTCCTAATTTGAGGGACTATTCTTGCAAAACTCCTCTGGACCCTTTCCAAGGTCAGCACATTCTTCCTTAGATACGGGACCCAAAACTGCTTACAATACTCCAAATGGTGTCTGACCAGAGATTTAAACAGCTCTTGTGTTCCTGCTCTTGTATTCTAACCATCTTGACATGAATGCTAATATTGCATTTGCCTTCCTAACTGCCGACTGAAACTGCACGTTAACCTTAACAGAATCTTGAACAAGGCCTCCCAAGTTCCTTTGTGCTTCTGATTTCCTAAGCATTTCCCCATTTCGAAAATAGTCTATTCCTCCTTCCAAAGTGCATAACCTCACACACTTTTCCACATTGTATTCCAACTGCCAATTCTTGGCCCACTCTCCTAGCCTGTCCAAGCCCTTCTGCAGCCTCCCTGCTTCCTCAGCGCTACCTGTCCCTCTACATATCTTTGTATCATCTGCAAACTTAGCAACAGTGCCTTCAGTTCCTTCTTCCAAATCGTTAATGTATATTGTGAAAGGTTGTGGTTCCAGCACCAACCCGAGGAACACCACTAGTCATCAACTGCCATCTTGAGAAAGACCCTTTTATCCCCACCCTCTGCCTTCTGCCAGTCAGCCAATCCTCCATCCATGCCAGGATCATACCCTTAAACCATGGCCTCTTAACTTAATTAACAGTCTCCTCTGCGGCATCTTGTTACAGGCCTTTTGGAAATCTAAATAAATCACATCCACTGGTTCTCCTTCATCTAACTTCCTTGTTACCTCGTTACAGAGCTCTAATTGATTTGTCAGACATGACCTCCCCTTGATGAAGCCGTGCTGACTCAGTTCTATTTTATCATTCATTTCCAAGTACTCTGCGATCTCATCTTTAATAATGGACTCTTGCCATTGACCAAAGTCAGGCTAACCGGCCTATAATTTCCCATCTGCTGCCTCCCTCACTTTTTAAACAGCAGTGTTACATTACCTATTTTCCAGTCCTCTAGGACCCTCCCTGCCTCCAGTGATTCCTGAAAGATCACCACTAATATCTCTATAATTTCCTCAGCTATCTTTTTTAGAACCCTGGGGTGTAGTCCATCGGGTCCAGATGATTTATCCCCCTTCAGAGCTTTCAGTCACCTTCTACCACAGAAGGCTGTGGAGACCAAATCACTAAATATACTTAAAAAGGAAATGGATAGATTCATAGGCACTAAAGTTATCAAGTGGAATGGAGAAAGTGCTGTAGTATGATGTTGGGATAGAGGATCTGCCATGGTCATATTGAATAGTGGAGCAGGCCTGAAGGGATGAATGGCCTACTCCTGCTCATATGTTCTATATTTCTATGTTTCTAAGAACATACAAACATTCATACATCATGTATGAACCAAAAACATGAATGGTTCAGTAAACATGCCAGCATTTTGAAAGTACTGTACTGAAATGTACCTGAGTGTAGTTCCTCAAAATCAACAATCTCAAGACAGAGGCTGTGCTGGAATTCAGGTCTCGTCAGATTTCAGGTTGGGCAGTTTGGGTCAGGCCAGGTCGGTTGGGATCAAGGGTCACTTAGCGCATACAAAATGACCAGCATGCAAGCGGTCAAGAATATTAACTAGTCAGGTGCCACACTGTGCCAATACATCTCCTAGCTGAACTGCCCAAGTAATCTAGTTATTGCTCACTTTACTCACTTAAAATTGATGCATGGCACATTCTAAAAATGTTCACTTTTCAGGCAACTCTAGTTTCTGGACAGCTAGATCTGAGACACTAGTACTACATTAAAATGTCACAATATGACAGTAGTGCAATTAACATTTCAAATTAGTTTATTTCTCATGAGATCAGAGGTGATATATATATTTTATAAATAAATTCCCATTTATACTGTTTGCCAAGTATATATTAGTCCCACCATTCCCAGATGTAAAAGTATAACACAAGTAAAAACAGAGGGTAAGTAAGAAGCACAAAATGGTCTTAGCTGTCACTGTTAGATTTAGAACTGTTATTATGTAAGGTATGATGGGATGTTTAACATATATTTTGAGAGAAAGCCCAGACAACCCTAAGCCAGATACACAAATTAAGACCATATGGGAACACACATTAGGTTACAGAAGAATGGAGTGCAATTTATTTGCTATGAGGTCACTGACTGGAAACAGTAACTAGGTTAATTATACATGATGAAATTTGGACACTAGGAATACATTTCTCAAAACTATTTATACTCCCAATTCTGTCACAAACACAAGGCTTGCATCTGCAGCATTTTCACAATCTCCACAGCAAGGAGTCAATGAAATCAAATCGCTGCAAGCCATACATTAAAACAATGGAAAATCGTATTCATTCATCCTACCCCTTAGGATTCACAGGAGGTATTATCCGCTTCTAAAAGTACCCTCATCCTCTGGAAATTCTGCAATAATATGAAAAATCCATCTCACAAAATACTGACATTGAATATTGGGGTTGATTTTGAAAGTCCTTGCCTGTGAGTATTGGAAGTGTAAGACTACCAACTCCACTATATCATTTCTTTAACACTAGGTTCCATTTTAAGATGGGCACGTCATTAGGAGTTGTAAGTTCCTTCTTTTGGGCATAAGACAATAGAACCGTTTTAATATGTAAATCAGGTTCATTTGATGGAAACAGAAGCTCAGTTGATGTTTTGTGTAGGAAAACGTTGGAATTTGTGTGGTGGAGGCTCTAATCAGTTTCATGTCAATGGAAAAGAAGATAACTCTTGAATCATTCTACAATTAATGTGTAAAACTTTTAAAATTTGTTGATGTTTAAACACATATTCCTGCTCAATGTCGCGGAAATAAACCTTGTAACCATTCAAGTGCACCAATGGTGCATCATTTCAATATACTTAAAAGTTATTGCACCAAGTTGATTTTCAAGTGTTGATAATAGCATGCAAAGAGTAAACTCTTGTGTAAATGATAAGGCTGAAGCATTGACTACAATCTTCAGCCAGAATTGCTGAATGGATGATCCATCCCAGCTTCCTCCAGTGGTCCCGAGCATCATAGATGTCAGTCTTCATCCAATTCGATTCACTCCACATGATATCAAGAAATGGCTGAAGGCATTGGATGCTGCAAAGGCAACATTTCCTGACAACATTCCAGCAATATTACTGAAGTCTTGTGTTCCAGAATTCACCATGTTCCTAGCTAAACTGTTCAGTAGAGCTGCAACAATGGCATCTACTCAGAAATGAGGAAAAATTGCTCTGTACAGGAAGTAACAGGACAAATCCAACCCAGCCAATTGCTTCCCCAGTTAGTCTGCTCTCAATCATCAGTAAGATGATGGAAGGGTTTTCAACAGCACTACTGAGCAGCACTTACTCAGCAATAATCTGCACACTGATGTTCAGTTTGCGTTCCAGCAAGGAACACTTAGTTCCTGATCTCAAAGGCCTTGGTTCAATCATGAATAAAAGAGCTGAACTCCAGAGATGAGGTGAGAATGACTGCCCTTGACATCAAAGCAACATTGGACCAATATGGCATCATGGAACCCTAGCAATACTGGAGTCAATGTGAATCAGGAAAAAACCCTCCACTGATTAGAGTCATACCTGACACAAATGGTTGCGGTGGTTGGAGGTCAATCATCTCAGCTCTAGGACATTACTGCAGGAGTTCCACGGAGTAGTGTCCAAGGCCCAGTGATATTCATCTGCTTCATCAATGACCTTCCTTCTATCATAAGTCAGAAGAGGGGATTTCGCTGATGCACAATGTTCAGCACCATTTGTGATTCCTCAGTTACTGAAGCAGTCCATGTTCAAATGCAACAAGATTTGTACAATATCGAGGCTTGGGCTGACAAGTGATAAGTGTCGCTTGCATCACACAAGTGCTAGGTAATGACCATCTCCAACAAGAAAAGACCTAACCATCACCCCTTGACATACAATGACATATCATTGATAAGTCCCTATCATCAATATCCTGGGGCTTACCACTGACTGGAAACTGAACTGGACTAGCCATAGCTCTGGCTACAAGAGCAGGTCAGAGGCTAGGATCCTTGCAGTGATTAACTCACTTGCTGACCCAAAGCCTATCTACCAACTGCAAGGCACAAGTCAGGAGCGTGATGGAATACTTCCCCCTTGCCTGGATGAGTGTAGCTCTAAAAACACTGAAAAAGCAATCTGATTGATTGATATATATGCACAAACAATCACGCCCTTCACCACCGATGAACAATGGCAGCAGTGTGCATCATCTATAAGATGCACTGCAGGAACTACCAAGGATCCTTAGTCAGCTCCTTCCAAACCCACGCTGCTAGCATCTAGAAGGACAAGGCAGCAGATAGCCAGAAATAATACCACCTTTAGGTTCCCCTCTAAGTCACTCATCATCCTTACCTGGAAATATATTGTCATTCCTTCACTGTCATTGAGTCAATTTCCCGGAAGTCCCTCCCTAACAGCACTGTGGATGTACCTACACCTCAGCAACTGCAGTAGTTAAAAAAGGCAGATCACCACCACCTTTTGAACAGCAATAGAGACGGGCAATAAATGTTGGCTTGGCCAGTGATACCCACATCCCATAAATACATTTAAGGAAAAAACTAGAAGGGCAAGGCAGTAGGTGCATGGGAACATCATCAAGTTCCCTTTTGAGCTGACATTGTTCTGATTTGCAACTATTTTATCGTTCCTTTACTGTTGCTGGGTCGAAAACCTGGTAATCCCTTCTGAACAGCACTGTGTGTATACCTAGATCAGATGGACTGTGGTTGTTCAAGAAGGCGGTTCACCAACACCTTTTAAAGGGAACTTAGGGTTTGGCAATAAATGCTGGCCTTTCTAGTGACCTTGAGTGAATAAGAAATATTGGGCTTGATCTTCCGAACATCAAGGTGAGGGGCATTTGTTTTTTATACTATACCAGAGATAGCTATCCATTGAATAGGGATGATAGTGGAAGTCTGAAACGTAGGAAGACAGCTGTTGGAATGTGCATCCTTGAGGCTGTGTAAAATATTCCATGCTTATGTATCTATAGATTGGAGAGGTGAACAGGTTGTACTGTTTTAGTTGGTCAGTGGTATGCTCTGGGGTATGTCATGAATCGTTATGATTAGAAGGATGCTGGCCAACATATTTGTACATTTAATTCCGTGTAGCACTGCTCAGCATCCACTTGTGAAGAACTTGTGTGTCTGTGCCCACTGTGAGGGTTCAACCCCATCTTGTCAGTTGTTTAATGATCAACTCCTCAGTGGGAGGGGGATGTAAGTAACTCCAAGAAGGCAGGGTAAACATTTGATCACTTAGCACCACAGAGAAGTCTTACTTCTATTCCCTGGGGGGCAGACTTTGTCTCACACTATTGCCTGGATGTCCCACACAGTGTTCCTCATTGTTCAGCATAGTTTGCGTGACGTTGCTTTGTGTAATATTGCTGTGATCAAATCTTGCCCCGTGCTTGTCTGCCAGTAAAAGTTCAAAACCAAATCAGCACTAACTGGTTGATTCAGCAATTCGATACCTGAGCCAAATAGGCTACAATATCCCAAAACACTGTTGGTGATTGACTAAAAAGCCTTGCTTATGAGTAAACCTAGAACAGAACAAAATTAGAGAATGCTATGTATATGCCTGTGCAAGCTCTATGAAATAACTGTTCATTTGTCTCATTTCCTGGCTTCTCTACATATCTTTTCAACATTTTTCTTTTCAAATTATCATCTAGACATTCAGGAGAAATCGATGGCTTTCCCTTGCTCTGTTTCCTGGAATTATGTTAGCTCAGAGGAAGGTCCAAACAGTGAACCTGCAGCCTGTCAAATGCAGCAATGAACTGTTGACTGAAGAACATGACACCAAACAATGCCTGGAAGCATTTGAATATGTAATGGTTAAGTGTTGTTGTCGTGTTAGTTGTTGAGATTATGTTATAGAGAACATGAATTCACATCAATATAGAAGGTGAAAAGCTGGTAGTAAAGGTCTGAATTTTGTCATTGAGTCAAGGGTCCTGCTGACAAACAGAAAGTGCGGGGCAGGGCTGACCCTTCGTCATCAGTCTGGAAGACCCAGGGCCACATGCTGCAGCAGCAATCAATTCATTGGCCACTGTCAAGGCAGCTGTCCCTATTACGGATGGCCATTCACACCCCCCCCCCCCACCACTCCTAGGAGCTGCTGGCCAAGAGGGCAAATCCTGGTGAGGGGTGGGGGGTAGATGTGGGGGTGGGGGGGCGGGGGGATGTTGGTTAATGCAGGCAGGATGCACTGTTGCTGCAGGAGAAGCTATTTGCTGTTATTGGGTTCCTCTGTGGAACAAAGAATGTCTGAATAGGTGTTCCCCTCCAAAGCCTGCTGGGAGGTGTTTCATGATGTGACAAGAGTCCCTGGCTGTTGGTAAGATGATAGCAGTATTAGAAAGAGACCCTTAATTGGCCACTTAAGTGGCCACCTGCCAACCATCTTCCCTGTCACTGGCAAGTTGGCATGGTGATGGGAAGAAGATGGCCATGCCTTTGCTCTCCATTTTATGGGTTACCACCCCCCTCTGCTCCCCACCCCTCCACCATCAATGCTCCTACTCTGCCTCCCAGCATCCCCAGAGGGCAGGAAAAATCCATCCCCATGATGCTATTGATTGGTTCATGATGTCCCTTAGGATAGGAAATCTGGTGTCCTTATCAGTCTGCTTACCTGTGACACTAATTCCACATACAAGCTGGCTGACTCTCAACTGCCTTCTGAAGTGGCTCGGGGAAACCATTCAATTCTCAGGGGAAATAGGAACCAATAAATGATAGCCTTTTCAATGGTGCTTACATGATTTATTATCACATGTATTAGTGTACAATGAAAAGTATTGTTTTTTTGCATGCTACACAGACAAAGCATACGTACATAGAGAAGAAAAGGAGGGAATGCAAAATTTAGTGTTAGGTTCATAGTTAAGGTGTAGAGAAAGAAAGGTCAATTTAATACAAGATAGATCCTCTTAAAAAGTTTGACGGCAGCAGGGTGCTAAGTCTGTAAGAGATTGAATTAAAGTATTGTTTGAGAGTTTTAAAGAGTTAGAGTAAAGTTTTAGAAGCATAGAATGAGAATAAAAGACAGAATTAGAAGAATGCTGGGCACAGCTTGCAAGAAGTCATCACGCTCTCGCGCCATCTTGAAAAAAAAATGATTTTTGAGCTTTTGAATCTTTTCATTCAGCTTAGCAGTTACTCTGGTTGTCTTAGTTTCAGGGCTTTCTGTCAAAGTCTTCTGTAAGTTTGACAACTATACCTGGACATTCAGTTCATTTTGGAATATTTCCTTCATAATCACTGAGTGCTCCTTGGACTCCTTCAAATTACTCATTACATTGTCAGTATGTTTTGTAGAATTCCCCTTAATCACTTTCAAAGTCTGGATTTTCTCTTTCATATTGTGCATCTCAATCTTCATGTTTTTCAGAATTAGACTAAAGTTCAAGAAGTCAATCAGTTTTAACTGTTAATTCAGCTTTCAAGCAACTGTTCTGATGCATCAGCAATTCTTTCTTCTGTTCCAAGCATTTTGCACAATGCTTACTAGAGACTTCTGATGCGTGAAGTTCATCAAGTTATAGCTGAAGATCTATCTTTGTCAAATGTATTTCTACGAGTTTGTCATTTAAGTGTTTCGATCCTCTTGCTCGACTTCCTGTGAACAACATTCCAATGTTCTCATCTGTTGTCCTTTGCCCTTTACCAAACTCGTCTCTTGTATGTGAAAGTTGGTTGTCTATGCTGAACAGCAGAGCATAATTCCTCTGCACTATCCTTCATGCTCACACTCTTTATTTCCACTTCTGTCAGTTGTTTCTGACACTTTTTAAATTTTTATCTCTTCACATACATCTTTGGAAATGTAATGTTTTCCCAAGTTCTCTTCCAAATATCTAATCACTTTCTTCAGCCGTGTGCTTTTTTCTTGCACCTCTTGGCTTCCACATGCAGCATAGAATATCCCACAGTCTTTTCGCTAATTGGTTCTCTAGTTCATTCAAGGCTGTAATTTCTTTGAATGTATTTTCTGTCTGCTGTTGTCCCTGCCTATATTTCTGGTTGTGTTCTCCCCATTCTTGCTTCAATTTTTCAAGAACAGAATTCACAGGTGTTATTTCTGTCTGGTACCTTTGCGATGATTTAGAAGTGGTTGCTCAAATCTCGGGTGGTTTCTTTCATTGAAGAATTTAGTTTTTCATGCGTTTTCATAAATATATAGTCAGTTTGAATTTTTTTTTACTTCAAATATTACAATTCACCATTGATTTGAACATTTTCAAACCCTTCTTAGGGTTTGTGTAAATTGGACTTCATCAGTTAACATTCCTTCATTCACACTTGTTCACTTGCTTCATTTATAACCATCTGTTCTGGCAATTCAGGTGATGTGTCGCAGTTTCCAAATAGATATATTTTTGGAAGTTCCAGAAAGCTCCTTGAATCTCTGGCACGCTGATGTAATCAAGTTGTTTAGAAATTCTCTTCTCAAGGTCGCCAAATGTTCCATTAAGTTTGGCCCTGGATAAATCCAAATTGTTTGAGATGAATGGAATTCTGATCCATGGTTAAAAATTGAAGAGTATAGGTTCTGCTTTAAGAGCTTTCTGAATTACAAGATGGTGTCACCATTCACTGGAGACAAAGGGATTTCCTGCACTTGCCAGTTTTGGCTACAATGACAATTGCACACTGCTTGAAAAAAAATCAACAATCGCTGCTAGATTGTCTGCCTACAGAGCTCTCTAGCTCAGCATATTACTTATGTTATAAATTTGTCAACTTCTGGCTTTTGCTTTCTCGCAGCTTAGTTTAGAAGTTGTGATTCTCCACAATTATTAAATTTTTTTTTCAATTTTGGAGCTAGTTTGGGGAACCTGCAGTTTTAAAAGATTGAGCTCACACCTGCTAGGTCTACCTGTTTTGTTGACTGGATTTAGAAATTGGACTTGCAATGGAGTCTTCTGTTGCAGTAAGGAATTTTAAATTTCTATCTCCAGTTTCCAAGCCTTTCTTTAGAACTTTTTCCTGGAGATATTTCCTCTGTGCCTTTGTTTTTGGAGCTTCCTTTCAGTTCAGTCAGCTTTGCTGGATTATTTTGTCAGTCTTCCAGCATTTTAGTTTTTCCTCTCTATTTTCTGCGAGGCCTTATGTTTTTCCATAAGCTGTTGTACGGTGTTGGTTACAGCTTGCTAGGCTTGAAAAAAATCTTTGTAGTCATATGTAAGTTAACTGTAAGCTTGTCTTCACTCTTAGAACAATTAAAAAATATACAGTAAAGGGTACAAGCCAAGAACTACCTCCATGCTTGCTGGTACACATAGCTCAATCAACACTAGAGTGATCCTTCGTGCGAGTCATATGCTCTCTTACATCACCACTGGGTGGTAATCAATCCCACATTAACGATGTCAGATTCTTATACTACAATAATCACAAGTCATTATATTTCCAGTTTTGTCAGCAAGGCATGAAAAAAATCAAAACTGTGTATATCAAAATTTTATTATTTTTTGTTATTTCAAAATGGACTCCTTCCATAGGCCTCATGACTCACAAAATTGGCTATCTGTTCTGGAAACCTCCAGAAGAGACTGCAAGAACAAAAGAGTTCCACTCTCATCCTTGTGGAATCTTACAACCCCTTGTAAGGCCACAGTATAGCCTAGATGTCTAACGGATGAACCGACTGCACACCAGCCTGGACAGTAAAAACAACAGAGGCATTAGATGGAATTTTCTAGTTCTGATACCAGTGGGCATCATTGGGGTGGGATGGAAAAATTTGGAGAGCCTCAACGGGCAGAGAATTCCAGAGATTCACCACCCTTTGAGTGAAGAAGTTCCTCCTCAACTCCGTTCTAAACCGCCCCCCCTTTATCCTGAGGCTGTGCCCTCTAGTCCTACTGTCCTTTCTGAGCGGGAAGAGCCTCTCCACCTCTATCCTATCCATCCCATTCAACATCTTCTACGTCTCAATGAGATCTCCCCTCATTCTTCTAAACTCTAACGAGTACAAGCCTAGATTATTCAGCCTCTCCTCATAGTTCAACCCCCTCAACTCCGGAATCAGCCTAGAAAACCTCCTCTGCACTCCCTCCAAGGCCAAAATATCCTTGCGTAAGTGCGGCGACCAAAACTGCACACAGTACTCCAGCTGCAGCCTCACCAGTGCCCTGTACAGCTGCAGCAAGACCTCCCTACTTTTATATTCAATCCCCCTCGCTATGAACGAAGAGAAGAGTTAAGAGAGAAATCAGAAGGACAAAAAGGGGACACAAGATTGCTATGGCAGATAAAGCAAAGGAAAATCCAAAGAGCTTCCACAAATACATAAAGGGCAAAAGAGTAACCTGGGAGAGAGTAGGGCCTCTTAAGGATCAACAGAGTCATCTCTGTGCGGATCCACAAGAGATGGGTGAGATCCTAAATGCACATTGCTCATCAGTATTTACTGTTGAGAAACGCATGAATATTAGGGAATTTAGAGGAGTAAATAGTGATGTCTTGAGGAGTGTACAAATTACAGAGGAGGTGCACCAAGGCAGACAGATCTCTGGGACCTGATGAAGCGTATCCCAGGACGTTATGGGACGCTAGGGAGGAAATTGTGGGTTTCCTAGCAGTGATATTTGAAACAACAACAGCCATAGGTGAGATATCTGAAGATTGGTGGATGGCAAATGTTGTGCCTTTGTTTAAGAAGGGCTGGGAACTACAGGCCGGTGAGCCTAGTGTCTGTAGTGGGTAAGTTGTTGGAAGGTATTCTGAAAGACAGGATCTACAGGAGTTTAGAGAGGCAAGGACTGATTAGGGACGCTCAGCATTGCTTTGTGAGTGGAAAATCGTGTCTCATGAATTTGAATGAAATTCTTGAAAGGGTAACCAACAAGGTAGATGAGGACACTGCAGTCGACATTGTCTACATGGACTTTAACAAGGCCTTTGACAAGGTACCGTATGATAGGTTGTTGCATAAGATTAAATCTCATGGGATTCAAGGTAAGGTAGCCAATTGGATACAAAATTGGCTTGACGGCAGAAGATAGAAGGTGGTTGTTGATGGTTGTTTTTCAAACTGAAGGTCTGTGACTAGCGGTGTGCCTCAGGGTGCACTGTTATTTGTCATTAATATAAATGATTTGGATGGTTAATCAGTTTGCAGATGACACCAAGACTGGTGGCATAGTGGACAGTGAAGAAGCTCACCTGGGATTGCAAGGGGATCATGATCAATTGCGCCTGTGGGCTAATGAGTGGCTGATAGAGTTTAACTTAGGTAAATGGAAGGTGATACATTTTGGAGATAAAACCAGGACAGGATTTACTCAGTTAATGGTTGGATGTTGAGGAGAGTTATAGAACAAACAGATCTATGGGTACAGGTTCAGAACTCCTTGAAAGTGAAATCACAGGTGGACAGAGTGGTGAAGAAGGTATTCGGCATGCTTGATTTCATTGGTCAGAACATTGAACACAGAAATTGGGGCATCTTGTTGAAGTAGTACAAGACATTGATAAGGCCACATTTGGAATACTATGTACAGTCCTGGTCACCCTATTACAGAAAGGATATTATTAAACTAGAAAGAGTGCAGAAAAGATTTACCAGAATGATACTGGAACTTGGTGGTTTGATTTATAAGGAGAGGTTGGATGGACAGGGATTTTTTTCCTTGGTGCGTAGGAAGCTTAGGGGTGATCTTATGAGGTCTATAGAATAATGATGGGCATAAGTAAGGTAGATAGGGGAGTGCCAAAGGTAGAGGAGTCTAAAACTAGAGGGAATAGATTTAAGGTGAGAGGGGAGAGATACAAAAGTGTCCACAGAGGCAATTTTTTTCACTTAGAGGGTGGCGAGTGTCTAGAACAAGCTGCTAGTGGTAGTAGTAGTAGTAGTAGTAGTAGTAGTAGTAGTAGTAGTAGAGTCAGGTACAATTTTGTCTTATACAAAGCATTTAGACAGTTACTTGGGTAAGATTGGTATAGAGGGATATGGGACAAATGTGGACAGTTGGGACTAGCTTAGTGGTAAAAACTGCGCGGCATTGTCAAGTTGGGCCAAAGGGCCTATTTCCATGCTGTAAACCTCTATGTCTCTAGACGCTAACCATTCAAAAGCAATCATTATTCAGAATGGGACATTGGTTAGAAAGTTCTTTTGTTTAATTTGTCTGGCTATTAGTTTACAGAAGTAAACATTTCTGCTTAAGAAAAGGCAGAGGCAGTTGTAGTTTCAGTCCAGGTGTAGGCTGCAACTCACTGAGTTGGAAAAGCCAATGAAAATAAATGTTAATCACTTACGCCTGTTCATCGAATAGAGAAAATGCATTGTTCAGTGCATGGAATTCAGAAGGGGTTTGATCTCAGCTTGGATTTCATGAGTAAAAATAAGCCGGACTATTTGCTCTAGCAGTCAGCTAGTGGAAGAAATCGGCAATGGTCCTTACAGAGCCTTGTGGCAGTAAACAGTCAGCTTGAATAGTTAACATGGAAAAAGCCATACAGAAACCGTGGGAGCATACTAGAAAAAAAAGCAGCTCAACGCGTGTCCAAAGCCTGGTGAAGGAGCGTCCACAGTTATGAGATCTTTAAAGTGTCACTTAGCCAACAGCTTTTGGGAGAATCCTCATAAATCCAGTACCTTGGAGAAAGCAGGAATATGGCATAGAATTAAAATAAATTCCAAGGGGTTATGGCATACATTTGAGTTGGTCCCAGGAAAAGTGAGAAAACCTTCAAGATTTCATGAGATAAGAGAACTCTAGGGGGGAAATTACAAGTAGAACTGAGTTTATAGTTTAAAGGCATAAGCCTTTTATAAACAGGCAGCATGGTGGCACAATGGTTAGCACTCTACCTCACAGCTCCAGGGACCTGGATTTGATTTCTGGCTTGGGTCACTGTCTGTGTGGAGTTTGTACATTCTCCCTGTGTCTGTGTGGGTTTCCTCCAGATGCTCTGATTTCCTCCCGCACTCCAAAGATGTGCAGGTTAGGTTGATTGGACATGCCAGATTGTCCACAGTGTCTTGGGATGCGTGGGTTAGAGCGATTAGTGGGGTATACCTGTGGCATTGTGGGGATAGGGCCTAGTGTGGGATTGTTGTCAATGGGCTGAATAGCCTCCTTCTGCAATGTAGGGTTTCTATGGTATCTATGATAAACTATAGTGTTAAGGTAGTAGTACATGCTTTGTTTAATTTCTTTTTGTATGCAATAATGTTTAAAAAGTGATGTAGTTCTGTAAGTTAATTACCTAATGTTTAGACTTCCTCTTTAAATGTAAACAGTCCCAGCAGGACTGTAACACCCTGGAAAGTCATCTGGGTATGCCGGCGTTGGACTGGCATAAACACAGTAAAAAGTCTGACAACACCAGGTTTTAGTCCAACCGATTTATTTGATAATAGACTCACAAGCTTTCGAGGTTTCCCTCTTCGTCAGGTGGGGTCAGTGATTCGATTTGACACCTGGCAGAGATGTTCAGATAACAGTAACAGGAAAGTGTTGTGATCAAGAGATTAATCAGGCACTTCTTAATCATGCTCAACTGAAGTCCTTGCATTGTAGCTTATACATTACAGACTGAACTTTTTGAATAAAATTCAACATGCATCGAGCATATATAGCTCAACATTTTAATTTTAGAGCAAAAACAAAACTGAACTTAACATAATGGACAGCAGGTTAATTTGGTTAATGAATATTTAGGGTTCTGAAAGAAATCTTCCTTGTGTTTAAGAGGCTGACAATGCATCCTCTGAAGGGTGCAATAAAATTTGCTAATACAGTGAGGATAATGGTGAGGTTTTCTCTTGATGTGGAGATGCCGGCGTTGGACTGGGGTAAACACACTAAGAAGTCTGACAACACCAGGTTTAAGTCCAACCGATTTATTTGATAGGAAATGGATTACTATGGATTTTAGTAAGGCGTTTGATAAGGTTCACCATGGTAGGCTTCTGCAGGAAATGCAGATGTATGGGATTGAGGGTAATCTAGGAAATTGGATCAGGAATTGGCTAGCAGATAGGAGACAGAGGGTGGTGGTTGATGGTAAATATTCATCATGGAGTTCGGTTACGAGTGGTGTGCCTCAGGGATCTGTTTTGGGGCCACTGCTGTTTGTAATTTTTATTAATGATCTGGATGAGGGTATAGTTGGGTGGATTAGTAAATTTGCTGATGACACCAAAGTCGGAGGTGTGGTAGATTGTGAGGAAGGGTGTCATAGTTTGCAGGAAGACTTGGACAGGTTGCAGAGCTGGGCCGAGAGGTGGCGGATGGAGTTTAATGCGGAGAAGTGTGAGGTAATTCACTTTGGTAGGAATAACAGATGTGTTGAGTATAGGGCTAATGGGAGGACTTTGAATAGTGTGGATGAACAGAGGGATCTAGGTGTATGTGTACATAGATCCCTGAATGTTGGGAATCAAGTAGATAGGGTTGTTAAGAAGGCATACAGTGTCTTGGCGTTTATTGGAAGGGGGATTGAATTTAGGAGTCGCAGCGTCATGTTGCAACTGTACACAACTCTGGTGCGGCCGCACTTGGAGTACTGTGTGCAGTTCTGGTCCCCACATTACAGGAAGGATGTGGAGGCTTGGAGAGGGTGCAGAGGAGGTTTACCAGGATGTTGCCTGGTATGGAGGGGAGGTCCTATGAGGAGAGACTGAGGGATTTGGGGTTGTTTTCGCTGGAAAGAAGGCGGCTAAGAGGGGATCTTATTGAAACATATAAGATGATTAGAGGTTTAGATTGGGTGGACAGTGATAGCCTTTTTCCTCGGATGGAGAAAGCTAGCACGAGGGGGCATGGCTTTAAATTAAGGGGGGTAGTTATAGGACGGATGTCAGGGGTAGGTTCTTTACCCAGAGGGTGGTGAGGGATTGGAATGCCCTGCCTGCTGCGGTTGTAAATGCACCTAGTTTGGGGGCGTTTAAGAGATCCGTGGATAGGTTTATGGACGAAAAGGGATTGGTTTAGGTTAGTGGGTCATTGTTTTTTAACTGGTCGGCGCAACATCGTGGGCCGAAGGGCCTGTTCTGCGCTGTAGTGTTCTATGTTCTATGAAACTCACAAGCTTTCGAGGTTAATCTCTTCATCAGGTGAATGGAGAGTTCTGCATTCTCTCCATTCAGGTGAACTCTCCATTCACCTGACGAAGAGGTTAACCTCGAAAGCTTGTGAGTTTACTATCAAATAAATTGGTTGGACTTAAACCTGGTGTTGTCAGACTTCTTACTAGGTTTTCTCTTATCAGGGAATTCATAAAGCTGTGATGAGAGCTCTTGTACCACACCTTACATACAAAGTGAGAGGTGCTCGTAGAGCAAGATGTGCTGTGTAAACTGGCCTTACATCAAAAGATTTCATAAAACTCTCCAATACCAATGCTAATCATAGAATCCCTACAGTGCAGAAGGAGCCATTTGGCCCATCGAGTCTGCATCAATCACAATCCCACCCAGGCTCCATTCCCGTAACCCCGCGTATTAACATTGCTAATCCCCCTGACAATTTAGCACGGCCAATCAACCGAACCCGCACATCTTTGGACTGTTGGAGGAAACCAGAGCACCCAAAGGAAACCCACGCAGACACTGGGAGAGTGTGCAAACTCCTCACAGACAATGACCCGCAGCCAGAATTGAACCTAATCCTAGGTGCTCTGAGGCAGCAGTGCTAACTACTGTGTCACTCTGCTGTTTCCACTAATCAAGTGTTTTTATCACTTAAGGGATCAATTTCAAGGGACTCTTCAGGTGAACTAGATATTCATCAGGCATACAATGGGCCCAATATTACCATTGCCGCGCCAAACTTGGTAAAGTCAGGCGTGAGGCAATTAGCATGATCCGTGCCCGCGTCCACGCAGATGCCCACTTTACCAAGGCCTGAAAATGGCCACGATCTGAACCACGCCTGAAATGGGCGCAACGGTGATTTAAATGTATTTGCATGCATGGTGAGGATGGAGGGAGGCGGATCAGATTATTCTCTGGTGGGGGGTGGGAAAGAAGGATGCCCGATCATTCTCTGGTGGGGGGGAGGGAGGCATATCAGATGTATCTCTGGTGAGGGGAGAGGAGGGAGGCCAGATCATTCTCTGGTGGGGGGGGGCGGTGGGAAGCCCAATCAATCATTCTCAGGTCGGGGGGGCAGGAGGGAGGCCAGATCAATTTCTGGTGGGGCGCGGGGGCGGAGCAGAGGGCTCTGCTGCCACTCTGTGGGTGTGATCAATGGGGTGGGGGTTGGGGGGAAGGGGGCAGAGGGTCACGATCAGTCTGGGTAGCCGGGGGCGGGGGGGGGTGATATCTGTAAGGGCCATTGCTCCCGCTTTTCACTCCCTGGCTGCTTTATCTGCTTTTTGCAGCCCGGGAGAGATATGACAGGTGCGTTTTTTAAATCTTTATTTCACTGCGCATGCGCAGTTCACAGCTCCAATCGGAGCTGCAGTGTTTCGGGCATGATAAGGCCTGCAATTTTTTTCAGGCTGAGTGAATATGGGGGCACCTGAGAACAGTTTTCCAAGTTGGATCTGAGTTGCGCCCAGATTCAGCACTTAGAATCAATGTGGTAAAATCTGGCTCAATGTATGCATAAGCCAATGACACTATCCTAAACTATGGCTAGGATTTTCAATACTCCTTTCTGAATTCACAGGTTTTTTTTACATGCATGTAGTATTTTCCAAATTTTGACTCATCAAGGCAAGTGCTGATTTGTGACAGAAGTAATGAAAAAGATACCCTTAATCTGCAGGTTTGATTGAATCTGTCCACTGCTATCAGACTGATTTAAAAAGTGACTCAGATCACCCAGATTGAAGACTGGATGAAATGAATGGTAGAAATTAGAGTTCTTCTTCACAATTTTTCCATAAAGATAGTGAAAAACTTCTGTTGGATAATGGAAGTAAAGAATTGGGTACAATGAGTGACAATTATATGAAATAGGAATTGCAGGAGGTTGACTATCCTGTATAGATTGGAATGTTTGAAAGCTTCGAAGGAATGATAAGACAGGCAATGAACTAAAATGATTGCAAAGTTGGCAGAGCAGTCTTTGTAAACGGGTGGGATTTTATGGCCTCACATGGGCAAGATTGTAAAATCCCACCTGAGGCCAACAGAGGTTTCTGTTCTGGGAACCTCGACTACTCTGGAATCGGTGGTAGGGTTTTTGGCCACGTATGCAGTGCATGTCAACTGAGGCAAAAGGTTGGATTTGGTTTCTGCCCTCATTTGAATACTGAAGATAAGTTGCAGGCACAAAATAAGCACACTACTGCATCTTGCCTTTTGGGAAGGGTGGGAAATTGGTCAGCCATCTTGCTGGTTGGTAGATCAAGCCATGTGAGGGGGGGTTGGTTGGCAGACATTTACAATGAACTGGACTTTTGAAAGGCCCATGAAGAAAATTCCTGCTTCTCCTGAGCCCACAAAAAACAAAACCTGAAAATTGTGTATGTCTATTTTGAAATGCCTCTAAGGACCAGCAGCTACACAATTCAAGATCTTGTCCAACCAGACAAAGCCTGCATGGTGCAAGCTACACTTGTTTGTATTTGCATATTTGATTCAGGGTCCTTCAACCAGTATTTCAGGCAGGCTAATAGCCACCCAAGAAACAGGTGCACTTCTGGTGCATACAAAGTCTAATTCCAATTTGCGACAAGTAAAACTTCTCTTATATCCCTGTGCTTTTCCTTGCTTGACAATAAAAGAACAAGAAAGAAACATGCATAATCACTCTGTGATTATTGATTGAAAGCCTAGAATCAGTGCTTGTTAAAGTAGTCAATAATTTCATTAAATAATACAATACTCTTATTATAAATGGTTTCAGCATTAACAAACATCAATGTTGTTATCCGTATTTAACTTTTCCTAGAGCATAAAGGTCTGGAACAGTTTTAAATTAGTTTGGGCCCACCTCACCACAGGGAAGTAGCTCTGAGATGTATGTGGATACTGATATCTCTGAAGTGTCCCATTGATGGAGATGGAGACCCTGCTGGCAATAAAATTGTTTTGAAAAAAAATTGAAAAAAATACTTCCAGTTATGGCCAGATATTCTGAAAAAGGGAAGCAATTTTGAGAAAAGCCCCTAGATTGACATTCACTTGAATTTCTAACGTAAGAGTAAGTCACAGCTTAAGATCTAGCAGCAGCTTGGTGAAACTTACAATTTCTGCAGTTTCTTCGAATGAATATCACATTGCTCTGCTGAGGAAATGCATTTGAAAATTAGTGTAACATTAACAGTGAAAGCAATACAACCTTCAGTTAGCAATATCATTTTTGCTTAACAAACTGATTTATTAATACTTAACCAAAAACAGAACTTCATTAATGTTAATGTATCAGAGGTTATAGACATTTTAATAATAATTTATACGCAAAAAGGATATTATCACAACTTACACATATCAAGAGAGGTTTTATTCTTATATACCTGGATTAAAAGTTGAGTACTATTAACAAAATGTTTGGCCCCCTACATTTCTTGCATAGAAATTCAGTTTGTTTGCTGTTTCATATTGAGAAAAGAATAGAAATCTGAAATTATCGAAGTTAAACTTTACTAATTTTTATTATAGGCCAGGTAGTAGATCAACTTCTCAAATAGATTTAAATGAGACTCTGTGTCAAGAATTAAATCAGATACTTACTTTGATGATTGCATCCAGTGCCTAGATGCTGCCAGTCCTGAAGCAAAAACAATACAATATTGTAGAAAATATGGGCCACAACACAAAACTTCACACTGTCCATCCCCCAAACAGTACATAAGGGTATTCTTCAACTTGTCCAGAAAATAGCACAGATATTAATCAAAGGTAGCGCTCTCAGAATTCCTTATACATTAGTATTTTTAGCAAGAATTTTATATACATGCATACTTCCTGTTTAAAAATATCACTTCCTTCTATCATAATTTTTGGTAATGTTTTTATGTCAACATTCATCATTGAAATTATCTGTAAATATTTTATAGCAGTATTTCTTGATGTAAATCACAAAATTACATACAAATTACAGCACAGAAACAATTGATGCAACACGAGCTCTGTCTTACCTTATTTCTTTTCACCTTATTATCATATCAGTGTTTGCTTTTCATAGTTTGCAGTCAAACTAATCAGATTATTCAAGTGTTTTTGAACAAAATAACTGGCTACATTTTCTCAACAACTAATGTTCAAAATAAAGTTTTGGACAAAATTTAAGGAGTCAGAAAATTGCTAATAACATCATTACATTTGTCAATTCAATTATTTTATGTCTAAATTCTCTCCACAGTGGTTAGTACTGCTACCTCACAGCGCCAGGGACCAGGTTTGGTTCACCGTCTGTGTGGAGTTTGCACATTCTTCCCATGTTTGCGTGGATTTCCCCTGGGTGCTCCGGTTTCCTCCCACAGTCTGAAAGATGTGCTAGTTAGGCATTGATCCGAACAGGCACCAGACTATGGCGACTAGGGGAATTTCACAGTAACTTCATTGCAGTGTTAATGTAAGCCTTACTTGTGACGAATAAACTTTAACTTTAGCTTGTCTGCCAGCATTTCAGCTGTTCCAGAAGCTTTCTGTGAAGTTTCAAAACCAAATTGGTCAATATTAGGCTACAAGGATTCAAAATAAAGAACACAGACTGGAACACAGACTCTGTGGAGAGCTAAGTTAGTAACAAGGCAATAGGGCAACAGCTGATTGCAGAAACTTTGTTAAGCAATCAAGTTAGTGTGGGAGTAAAAAAACAAATGCAACAATAATTCTAGATGGTGCAATCAATGGAAGGAAAATATGGGTGAGATACAAAAAATGCAGGACAGCTGATATTGACTATATATCCTATTTCCAAAAGTTAAATTTGATCTCTGTTGGAGATGAGGAGGTAGCAGAAGGTTGTAAACTGGTTAGTACAGTGCCCATATTCAAAAAGGATGTTAATATACAGTAAAACATAAAAGCTACAAGGAAATAAGTCATCTGGCCCCAGTGCTCTTTGCCAATGTTCTCTCTCATGGGAGCAAACAAACAGTCCTAGTTCCACTTGCATGCCCATATTCCTTTTTCTTCATCCATCTACCCAACCTAATTTTGAATACCGATATAGTTTTTGCTTCAACTACTAATCTGTGAAATTAACTCCATGGTCTCATTACTTTCTGTGAGAAGAGGTTTTTCCTATTCTTTGTCCTAAAGCTACACCCATATCTACCATGTCTGTTACTGTCAAAAAAAAACTACAAGATTCCTCAAGAATGATTGTCCCATGGAAATCTAGTGCCAGTTTTAAGCCTAGTGTAAAATCGAAATTCCTTCTCTGCGTCTCGTCTCATCTATTTGAGTTTTTTTCAGTTAAAATGAATTAGCCTGGTAAACTTTCACTGCATCCCCTCTAAGCAAAGACATCCTTCCTCAGATAAGGACTCCAAAACTGTACACAATACTCCAGGTATGGCCTCACCAACTCCTGATTTATATGCAGTAAAACATCTTTATTTCTATACTCAAATCCTCTCCCTATGAAGGCCAACATACCATTTGCTTTTTGTACTGCCTGCTGTACTTGTGTGCTTACTTTCAGCAACTGATGCATGAAGACACCAAGGTCTCGCTGAGGATCCACTTCGCTTAATTTACATCCATTCAAGTAATAATCTGTCTTCCTATTATTGCCAAAGTGGATAATCTCATATTCATCCACATTATACTGCATTTGCCCACACACTCAGACTGTCCAAATCACGCTGAAGTATTTCTGTATCCTCCTCACAGCTCACTGCCCCATCCAACTTTGTATCATCTGCAAATCTGGAATGATACATTTAGTTCCTTCTTCCAAATCATTAGTATATGAACAAATGGGGTCCTAGCACAGATCCCTATGGTTGCCAACTCATCACTGCCTGCCAATCAGAAAAAGACCCATCTATGCCAAATCTTTGCTTGCTACCTGCTAACCAACTTTCTATCCATCTCAAGACATCACCTGCAATCCCATTTGCTTTAACTTTACATAGTAGTCTGTTATGTGAGACCTTAACGAAAGCTTTATGAAAGTCTAAGTAAAAACACACCTACTGATTCTCCTCAGTCAACTCTATTAGTTACATCCTCAAAGAATTCCAATAGAGTCGTCAAACATGATTTCCCTTTCATAAATCCATGCTGACTTTGTCTGATTATACCATACTTTCCTACACTTCTTCCTCTCCAATTTCCTTGTAACCAGTCACCTTTTACTTTTCTCTGCATCTCCTTCCTCTTCCTTTCTTGGTTTTGCTTCTCCCCTCTTTCTTTTCCATTGTCTCTCCTTCCAAGGCCACTTGTGACCTACCCAATTTTCCCTTTCTGTTCCCTTCTTCTACCTGGCTCCTGTGTACACTTCCCTATATTCCCTATTTGAATTCAATTCTCTAACCTGATTTGACTAAAATATTGCACTTGAGGTCACACAGAGCAAGGGGAAGATGCTAAAAGTAGAAGGCAGATGCAGTGGAAAATCTTTCAGTGAAAAGGTCATTTCCACTCAATACTCTGGGAATTATTCTTCTAGATTCACTGAGGAACAATGTGTAATTCAACTGTACTTCAATAAGGAGATCCTGACTGAAATTTTCCACCTAATGTAGTCACAATTACAATCATAGAACAGGGAAAGAGCCACATTGCCAGTGACTGTGGAAATGGTAGTGGTGACAAACCTTTAAGTGTCTGGTTCCTTCCAGGCTGGGAATAGATATTTTTTAAACCTCACAGTTTGGCATCCACATGTGTGCAGGGGAGGTCACTGAGGCTCACTGTTCAAAGTGGGCCCCTGGTCAAGATCTCAGCAATTCAAGTAACAAGGATGATAACATAATGGTTATGTTACTGGTGAGTGACTTGGCTTAAAGGTTGGATCAAAGTCCAAATCTCACCATTGCATCTAGGAATCTAAATTTAGTTAATTAAATATATCTGGAATAAAAATGTCAGTGACAGAAATAGTAAGCACTATATTGTAACTGCCAGATTGTCTTGAAAACTGGTTTGGTTCATTGCATTTCTTCAGGGAAGCAAGGTGCCAACCTTATCAATTCTGATATACAATTGACTCCTGCCCTCGGAAATGATCCAGCAAGCCACTCAATTGCCAAGAAAATAGCTTAACACTACCCTTTCCAGGGTAATTAGGAATGCATAATTTGCCAGCAATATCCAAATAATATAAATTCTATTGGATGATAATTTGTTTAGCTCTTGAGATGCCAGTTAAGGCCCTACTATAATCCACAGCCATGACGGTAATAGATTAGCCTTGCATAACAGCCATTTGAGTTGCCACTGAATCACTCAGACATTAGGATGGTGCTATGAGTTCATTAATGAAGCTGCAGAATTATTCATTAGACACCACTGCATGTTGACACACAGGTGTGTTGGTTAGATTGGCAACTACTCCCTGGAGAGGATGGGCTTCAAGTTTCGAGCAAAGCCTGGTGCAAACTTGGTGCTGGACCCTTTTTTGTTCCTTGAGATTGTCTGTAAGCTTCCTGGCAAGGTTTCAACTGCATCAAACATTTAACTGTGTATACCAATCAACATTCTTCTCTGGACTGCCCATTGACATCCTCATCTGACTCCTTGGCAGCTCGGTGCAATCTTGCCCCCTCCCCTGCCTTGCTTTGGCTAGAGTCCCACTCATGATTTTTTTTTCACTTTTTGAATATTTAATTGTTCAAATTATTAAAACAGTCACATTTTTTCTGTAAGTTTATCTACTATTAAGCAAAATATCAATATAATTAAATTGGCCTTGTAACTTTACAGATCTCTGATATTCAATTTGCTTTGTAGAGTGGGCTCTTGCTTGTTTAAAACTGTGAGCATAGTAATATTAATGGATGTGAACTACATTAAATAATTGAGAAAGCTTTAAAAGGGGTGAATAGATAATTAGATTTATTAAGCTTGTAACCAGCATTAATCATTTACAAATCTTGCATTTGCCTACTGAACTGCAACATCTCAACATAGAAATTAAGCTGCTTGACAGAAATAATCACATAGAGCTTCCTATCAGGCTGTGATGAGAATATAAATATAAATGTAGCACAAGTTAAGGTTTCATCTACATACAATAAAAAGATGATATATAGCTTTCTTTATTTACATTCTTTATTTAAACGTCATCCTCTAATATCAGCTCAGCTTGCAATGAGTAAAAGTTCATTTCTGCAGCAATTTGTTGTGAAGTTAGTGTTTGTAAAATTATAAAATTGTGAAACAGTTGTAAAAAACTGTCTGTTTAAAAGGTTTTGTTTTTTATCCTGTATAAAAGAGTGACAGGTGCATCCAGTATCCAGGATGAAACATTGTATTAAGAAGTAAAAACAGCAGGGTTGCTTTGATAACAGACTTCAGCATTTGAATCAGAACATGTTTCTGAATTTTAACCAATCAATTTAAAATAGGCATTTGTATAACAGCAGCCTATCAAATTTGAATGTAAGGCTCTGATAACCTGTAAATCAATCCTATTGTGGGATTTTTCATGTCATAGGGGGTATAAAACTGCTCCCAGCTCCAACCACAAATCACAACAGCTAGAGAGAGAGTGAGACACAGACACAGACACAGACAACTGTTCTACTAGTGTAACAGCCACATGTATTTCTTAAAGAACGCCTCATCTCATCTCAGAAGTAAAGGTACCAACAGAACACAAGAGAAGTCAGCAAAGAAGGAAGAACATTCAGGAAGTTGACAAACCTGACTGCATTTTGAGAGTGTCTAAAAATTCTATTTTCTTTTTATTAATAAGTGGGAATTATAATTATCTAAACAGCATTCCATTAGAATATTGTTTTATTCAGTTTGTTAATAGTTTTGTTAATCTGTTGTGAGTTAGATAAAATAAATTGTTACTTATTTCTTTTTAAAGAGAGAATTTCAGATAGTTATTTTGATTTAACCATGAAAAATTGCCGTAGGCAGATCATACCATTTCTCACAAACTTTTAAATAAATTATGAAAAGGAGGTACATCTCTTTGAGTGGTTGAGTGTTAGTTCTTTGAGAGGAAATCATCCTCCTTTTTGTAACACTATGCAACTGAATATATGCCTTCCGGACTTGGATTTGTTTCACTTCTATAACAATATCAATTTCATCTTAGAGGTTATAAATTTAATTGTTTATCCATGTTATTGAATCCGGGCTGGGCTAAGTATAATAGCAAGTAGAATTGTGATGCATGTGTGTGAAAGTAACTTTCCCTCCATTAATGTTCGCTGCACTGTTTCCCAATTATTGGCAATGCTACCTAGGTGGTTAACATGTTTTGAATCATGCAGTGTTGAACAATTCTGGGCAATGTTAATATATACATTTGAGTCCAACAAGTTTTACTGGTCAGTATCTTATTGTTATAGGCAGATTTTATGAGGTCTCTTCTAGTCCACAATCAGGGTGTTTGATTGCAAGGTGTGTGTATTTCCTTATCCTCTGTGATTTTTCCTCATTTAAAATAAATTCCAGCAGCAGACATTTTGGTGATTTCAAAACTAAATAAGGTTATTTATTATCACAATCTAACCCCAAATGTTTGAAGCATAAATTCTCAATCACCCATTTCACTCACATTACCACATGTGCAAAATTAGATACAGATGAAATTTAAAGCTGCAATGATAAAAATTGAATTTATAACTCACTCTGATGTTGTCTTAGCAGAATTGATCCTTTAGTTGGATTGAAGGTCTTTTAGAAACAAACAATTCTTATGAAGGTGTGAAGCCTCTTGTAGATGGATAGCCAGGTCATTGGTTCTCAGGTGGAGTTGAAAAGTGGAATGAGTAGTTAGGGCACAGTAGAAGACTTTTGGCTATGATGGTTCAGCTATTTCAGATGTTTCCAGTTTTTCAGAGGTTTTCCTGCTGAATTTGCTTTTTCAGCATATTTAAACTGCAGCCACTTCTGGGGTCCAGACCATCATGATGCAACAGCAGTTGACAATGATTATTCACTGTTATATCTGCCCCAACACGTGCTCAAATATTCTCCTTTATTTAATCTGGTACTTGGGGGATAAACAATCCAGAGATCCCAAGTTCCTCAAATGCTCCTTCATCCTTAAACAAGGAGAAGTTCAAACTTTACAGGTGGTTGTGAAGTACCCTTATTCAAGGCCACATTTGACCAAATATTGGCCGCAGAATTAAATATTGTCCACAATTTAAATGCCCATGGTCACATTTAAGTTGCAGCAAATTAGCAGATTTTGTGGCCAATTTCACAAAGCATGATGTTACAGTCTGTGATATCCAATATCTCCATGCTTGTACTGAGTGTGACATTATGTACAACAACTAGTTATTACATATGAAAATCAAACAGTTCTACTGAAGTACTTAAAACATAAGCTGATAACAGATAGAATAGGGTTAATTAAGGTAAGGTTTGAAAATGAACATGAGAAACATGATGCTCATTTGTTGTTCTGCAGGCAGGATGCTAGATTGATGACATTTGCTGATTTCTATGATTGCTGCATGCAGGTGGCACTGTTCATTGATTATGCATGTCAACAGGGTCTGATAACACAAGTAGTTAGTGCTGCTTTATAGTAAGTAGTTTGTACCACTTAAAGGGAAGGTGAATTGCAGGAAGTGGTGCTTGAAAGTAAATTGATTTTGAAGATTTCATCAAGATGGATCAGTCTGTGAGAGAGAATGCATCAAGGTTTTCTAGTAATGGATTGGAAGCCTTGGTGCAGAATGTAGAAGGGAGGAGATACATCCTGTATCTCTGGTAGGGACATCAGATCTCGAGTCACTGGGAGAAAGTAGCAGCAGAGATCAGAGATCAATGTAAAAGTATAATTCAAAGAATATAGACGCAATGGAGGAAGAAGTTTAATGATCAGAAGTTAAGATGAATCAGTTCAATTGTCAAATAACATATTGTGTCACTTACACTCTAGTCTCATCCACTACATCCCCATTCCCCATCTACCAAAAATTTTTACCAATCAGTATTCAACCTTACAATTTAATGCTTTAGCTCATCCACTTTTGCCCACCCACTCAAAGTGTATACACACTGACACTATTCAACCATAACAGACACATCACCCAAATGTATTAAAGTACACTTACTGACACTCTTCCATCTATCCTGCAGATGAAGACAAAAGGAAAGAGCTGGAGGGAGACAAGTACACCTATAAGTTTCAACACTCAGGGAATAGACAATGCTGGCCATTATGAGAAGGAGGTTCAATGAAACCGTGACCACTGATGGCACCAGAGGGTTTGGTGATGAGGGTGTTTACATACCTAATCTCCTCTCTTCCCACTTCTCCTCAGTTCACAATCTCTCCGGATTCGCAGAGTGAAGATGGTGTAAACACATATTTTATTCTCTCCTCTCGGTATAACCGAACAAATATCCCCTTGTCATTTTCAGACACATAAGAATAGGAGCTTTCACAGTAGAACAGGTAGAGAGTGAAGGTGAGGAGTCACCATCATTTGATCTTACACGTGTAGCCAACAGCTTAGGTAATGACACCGCATGTACTTTGGAATGGAGGAGGAGGAGGAATCTGCAAGTGGTGAGGCAGCAGGCAAAACTGATGGGAGCCATGGTAGTGCAAAAGATAGCACAGGTGCCCGTTCTACAGACACCGAAGCCAAACACTCATTTTGCTGACACGGGTAAAGACTTTGATGGACTAAGCCAGAGAAATTGGCCGATAGGCATATATAAACAAATGTTTGGTGAGCAGAAAAGCCTGCCAGAAAGCATGTCAAGTAGGATGGAAGAGTTCAGCTCCAACTTGGCACAGGCTTTGTGCAGATCTTGGACACATCCTTTCTAAAGTGCACACTCGCAGAACCCACTGTAATGTGATAACTGATAACCAATGTCACTTTTATTGCAACACAATCAGCTTCAACTGTTGAATTGGAATCTCAGACTCCTGCCTTGGTGACCAAGGGTGGTGTAGCTTCTGCCCAGCTGCTGCAGCCTGAAGCTGGAATCTCTGGCCCCAGAAACGCTTGAGGCTGTTTTACAAAATCATCTGTGGTCTCTCCTTAATTCAGGACCAGTAACCTTCCATTTCCCAGACTGGGCCCATAAGGGAAGCACCTCAAAAGGAGTACCAGGAAAAGTAAAGGCATATGGAAGACCAGAATTAAGGGAATGTTCAAGGGCCAAGAGTTTCATTTTGCATGCATTATTTAAGATGTGTATTTATAAGATGAGATTTAAATTTGCACTTCCTGATTGTTTTTATTTTTCTGTTGATGGAAAGAGGTCAGTGATACAGGAAAGATGAGGAGTATGGGTCTGGTGACTGAGGAAATAAGTTGAAGCTTCTGGTATAAAACATGAATAATGTGATCAAGTGTGGATGACATGGTAGCACAGTGGTTACTACTGCTGCTTCACAGATCCAGGGACTTGGGTTCGATTCCTGGCTTGAGTCACTGTGTGGAGTTTGCACATTCTCCTCGTGTGCGTGAGTTTCCTCCCACAGTCCAAAGATGTGAGGATTAGATTGACTGGCCATGCTAAAATTGCCTCTTAGTACCCTGAGATTCATAGGTTAGAGGGATTAGCAGATAAATATGTAGGGATATGGGGATAGGGCCTGGGTGGGATCGTGGTCGGTGCAGACTCAGTGGGCCAAATGGCCTCTTTCTGCACTGTAGGGTTTCTATGATCCTATAAAGCAAAGGCAAAAATGGACCATCTATATTATAGCCTTCCTTCACTTACTCTTTTTACCTGCTCAACCACTTCTTTCCCTTCTATTTTCCTCATTCTTTTTTCATTGTTCAATACCCAGAGGAAGCTATTCATATTTCAGAGCAACTTCTTTCAACTTTTTCTGTCTGACAAAAGATACACTGCAAGACCAGTTGAACCATCCCCTGTAGTGTATTCAAACTTTAGCCAATTCTAAGAAACATCCAAAAATGTGCATAAATAAACCAGCAGCCAGAAGCAATGTTGCAGCAACAAACCTATAAATACTTGATGATCCTTTTCAATAACATTGCTAGAGAAATTCTTTCTATTTAACATTATGATCAATTGTTTGCAGTTAAGACAACTTTATACTTGAATTTTTTACTCCCATTCCAGTGGGTTTGTAGGTTTGGGAGGGAAGAGGTGGGGGGAGTGGGGAGTGGTGGTGATGAGTGTAGAATTTGTCTACACTCCTGCTGGGTGCAATTTTACACTGGGGCAGGCGGGACCTTGGACAGGACCCCCCATCCCTGCTCTCGGTCTCCCAACTGAGATTCTTGAGTGGTCAATTATTGACCATTTAAAGACTGTTTCAAGCCCAGCCTCAATTTATAGGCTAGCCAAAGGAACTTCTACATGTGGGGGAAGCCCGAAAATAATCACATTAAGTCCTCAGGTGAGAAAGGGGAGATGTGCCTCTATCAGAAGTTTCTTAGGACATTCCCCCTGCAACCCCTTAAGGTCTGGTAGCCTCAGCACTCAACTGCCCCCCAGCCCTCTTCCTTCTATCCCAACCCCCCACTTTCTACCCTGCCTTCCCTCCCAATCCTGAGACCTCCAAAATTGATTTCTTCCTCGAATCCTAGGATTTAGAGTCTAGGCTGGCATGTAGTCTCTGTGCTGTTGACTGCAAATTCTAACACTCACCTGAAAAAGAAACAACGCTTCAAAAGTTTGTGCTATCAAATAAAACTGTTGGACTTTAACCTGGTGTTGTGAGACTTCTTAATGTGCTTACCCCAGTCCAATGCCGGCATCTCCACATCAATTCTGCCACTTCAGGGACTAGAACTGCCAGCCAATCAGGTTAGCTGGAGGACCTCAAATATGGCATTTCCTCCCAAGTGAGGGGCAGAAGTCTCACATCCAGCCAATTAATGCTTGTTGGAGGGGATCTGTTCTCTGCTAACTCTTTAGATAGTAGGAAGGGAAAACTAGCCAGGCTAAAAGTCCTGGCCAAGATGTTTCCTGGAGTGGGAAGTTGAACAAATGGCAGGAATGGCTCCAAATCAGCGTTTTGGACAGTGTTGCATATTCAGTCACACCATCATCAGCTGCTCTCCATGCTGTACTAGCCATTAGTCATGCATACAAACCCATCAAGATGGAAGTCCCGCAAATTACTCTCAGAAATATGCTAACATATACCCAATCCCACTTCCAAGTCTTACGTGACGGCATGGTGCCTAAAGAG
This sequence comes from Carcharhinus amblyrhynchos, assembly GCF_965287045.1. Taxonomy (NCBI): domain Eukaryota; kingdom Metazoa; phylum Chordata; class Chondrichthyes; order Carcharhiniformes; family Carcharhinidae; genus Carcharhinus; species Carcharhinus amblyrhynchos. The sequence goes on from NC_137333.1 coordinate 58,550,913, forward strand.
CAGGCAGTACATGGCCTAATTTAGCCTTCTACATCTTTATTTTTATCCATTCCATAGTATGGTCTTTGAAGAAAGATACAATTTTAAGCCATTACTTTGTCATAAAGATTACAAATGGCAAATTAACCTTGCTGTTAGGCTATGTTACATAAAATGTACACCACAGGAACAGGCCATCTGGACAATGCTCCACATGAACTTCCTTCCATTCTTTTTACTTCACTTCACTCCATTGACACAAATTTCTATTTTTTTTCTCCCAAATTTACTTAGCTTCCCATATTTTCTCCAACCACTCCACATGCTCACAAGCATGCTTTTGCTGTGAGGTTATTAAGCTGAAACCAAATTATCACACTGGCACTTCTATTCACTGCATAGTAGCCCAATAATTACAAGTGCAATCATTAGTAATGTACCAAGTTGTGTCCTGATTGGTGAACATTCAAGTTTACTCAATATTGCAGGTAATTTCTGTTACATCTTTTAATCACATTGGTTTAAAATAAAGTAAGAACAAAGTTAAGCATAATTTTCAAAACACCACGCTGAAAAAAATACCAGATCTATTGTTTCTACAATACTGTCACATTACCTTAGCTGGAATTAAAAAAATGCTCGTTTCCCCCTTACTGGGTGTGTGAATGGCAGTCAATGGAGGTGGCCATGAATGGGTCATATCCTGGGAACAAAATGAAACCAGAATTTAATGGAATTTGCATTGTGTAGTTTAGAATCAAAATATGTTTTTAAAAACGTTTAATGTTATGTTTATGGGTTAGAAAATGCTAGGAGCATGTATCTTATCAAAAGCAGATTTAATCAGGAGGAGTAATGAAGGCACAGATTACAACAGTACAAAACTGTTATAAACAAACAAAACATACCAAAACCTTGCATTGAGAATCTGCAATGACTACAGACATTAATAATTTGTAAATATACTTACAAATTACAAAAAACAGTACTGGGGAAAGTGGGAGGGATATTGTTGGGATTGTCTTCACCTGAACCAGGCTGGAACCAGTGTTCTGGTAAATTGTATAACTAGGATGGGAAGGGTTTTAAACTAAATGGTGATGGAAAGAAATCACATAAGGAGAGATATGGTAAATTAATGAAAATGGACAAGTCAATCAAGCAGATTAGCAATAGCTGTAACTAAAATGTGGTAGGAAGGGACAGTACTTACAAACATTGGATTACATCAACAGCTAAGGTCAAAAGTTTGCAAGAATAGTGAAAAGACAGAATTACATTAAGACAAAAAGGCTGAGTAGGTTCAATGGCAGATGGGGTGGGGTGGGGTGGGGGCGGGATTCAGTGGGAGACCTAAAATCAGTTTCATACTGGCATGAATTTCCCTCGGGATAGTGCGTTATTGGCTGCTATGGTCAAATCAGGAAATGATGTGGGTATGCTGGTGTTGGACTGGCGTAAACACAGTAAAAAGTCTGACAACACCAGGTTTTAGTCCAATCGATTTATTTGATAATAGACTCACAAGCTTTCGGGGTTAGCCCCTTCGTCAGGTGAATGGAGAGTTCTGGCCTCAGACAGAGCATATAAAGCACAGACAGTTTAGAGATTACTGATTAGAATGCGAATCCTCAGGATCTGGAGGTGTCTGTCACGATCCTCCTCATCTGAGCAAATCCTGTGTATACGGAGGGCTTGTCCATAGGGAATGGCTTCTTTAACATGTTTAGGGTGGAAACTGGAGAAGTGGAGCATTGTGAGATTGTCTGTGGGCTTGCGGTACAGTGAGGTGCTGAGGTGACCGTCCTTAATGGAGATGCGTGTGTCCAAGAATGCAACTGATTCTGGGGAATAGTCCATGGTGAGTCTGATGGTGGGTGGAATTTGTTGATATCATCATATAGTTGTTTCAGTGATTGTTCACCATGAGGCCAAAGGAAGAAAATGTCATCGATGTATCTAGTGTATAGCATTGGTTGAAGATTCTGTGCAGTGAAGAAGTCTTGTTCGAACCTGTGCATGAAGATGTTGGCATATTGAGGTGCAAATTTGGTCCCCATGGCTGTTCCATGTGCCTGGATGAAAAACTGGTTGTTGAAGGTGAAGACATTGTGGTCCAGGATAAAGCGGATGAGTTGTAAAATTGCATTTGGAAACTGGCAGTTGTCAGCATTGAGTACTGAGGCAGTCGCAGCAATGCCATCGTTGTGGGGGATGTTGGTGTAGAGCGCCGAGACATCCATTGTGACGAGGAGTGTCCCTGGTTCAACTGCTGTGTGTGTGCTGAGTTTCAGTAGGAAGTCCGTAGTGTCGCGACAAAAGCTGGGGGTTCTTTGTACAATGGGTTTCAGGATGCCCTCGACGTAGCCAGAGAGGTTCTCACAGAGTCCCATTACCCGATACGATGGGACGGCCGGGTGTGTTTGCCTTGTGTATCTTTGGGAGGCAGTAGAGATCTCCAATGGGGGGAGTACGTGGAATGAGAGCACGGAGGGTGCTCTGAAGGTCCGGATCAAAGGTCTTGATCAGATTGTTGAGTTGACGAGTGTGTTCTTTGGTCGGATCTGTGGGTAATTGTCTGTAGTGTTCCTCATTGTTTAGTTGTCGGTACACTTCTTTACAGTAATCCGTTCTGTTCAGTATGACGATGGCCCCTCCTTTGCTGGTTTGATGACAATGTTGCGGTTTGTCTTGAGAGCGTGGATGGTGTTGCATTGTGCTTGGGTGATGTTCGGGGCTGTCTTGTGAGTGCGGTTGATGAATCTGGTGTTAACGCACCTCCTGATGGTTTGGGTACACAAGTCCAGTCGAGGGCAGCGGCCTTCCAGGGGAGTCCAATTGGATTCCTTCCTCTTAGGTTGTTGCACTGCGGATCTCTCTGTTGGTTGTTCTGGTTCATCGGCTGTCTCATTGTGTTCACTGTAGGCCTCTTGGGGTTTGTGGAAAAACTCCCGCAGCCTCATTCGCCTGATGAATTCCTCTGTGTCCGCTGCAAGACTGATGGGATCCATTTTGGTGGTGGGGCAGAAATTGAGCCCTCGGCTGAGAACTTCGATTTCATGTGGTTGAAGTGTGTAGTCCGACAAGTTGACAATAGACCTCCCTGCGGTAGTGCTGTTTTCTACTGTGGTATGGTGCTTGACTCATAGATCGACAGTTCCGATGCGCCACAGCGAGAAACCGCACCGATCTCCTCAGAAGGCAAACACGGGACACAGTGGACAGAGTACCCTTCGTCGTCCAGTACTTCCCCGGAGCAGAGAAGCTACGACATCTTCTCCGGAGTCTTCAACATATCATTGATGAAGACGAACATCTCGCCAGGGCTATCCCCACACCCCCACTTCTTGCCTTCAGACAACCACACAACCTCAAACAGACCATTGTTTGCAGCAAACTACCCAGCCTTCAGGAAAACAGTGACCACAATACCACACAACCCTGCCACAGCAACCTCTGCAAGACATGCCGGATCATCGACATGGATACAATCATCACATGTGAGAATACCATCCACCAGGTACATGGTAAATACTCTTGCAACTCGGCCAACATTGTCTACCTGATACGTTGCAAGAAAGGATGTCCCGAAGCATGGTACATTGGGGAGACGATGCAGTCGCTATGACAACGGATGAATGATCAGTGGTCACGGGCATTCCGCCTCTGACCTTCGGGTAAGCATTCTCCAAGGCGGCCTTCATGACACAGGACAGCGCAGAGTCGCTGAGCAGAGACTGATAGCCAAGTTCTGCACACATGAGGACGGTCTCAACAGGGATCTTGGGTTCATGTCGCACTATCTGTAACCCCCGTGACTTGCCTGGGTTTGCAAAACCTCACTTACTGTACTGTCTGGAGACAATACACATCTCTTTAACTGTGATCAGTGCTCCTTCCACTCACATTGTCAGCCACTTCAGGTCTTGAACAGCAGGTTAGGTGTAAGGATTCGCATTCTAATCAGTAATCTCTAAACTGTCTGTGCTTTACATGCTCTGTCTGAGGCCAGAACTCTCCATTCACCTGACGAAGGGGCTAACCCCGAAAGCTTGTGAGTCTATTATCAAATAAATCGGTTGGACTAAAACCTGGTGTTGTCAGACTTTTTACCAAATCAGGAAAACCACTGGAGACTGGCGTGAAACTGATTAGCATTTCTCTAATTGGATGCAGATGAAGATTAGGCTGGAATCTTCTACCCATGAACAATTCTCTGAATCACAGCGGGAAAACAAGTGGCTCCAGAACATGTTCTGAACAATGTGGCATGCAGAGGTCAGGACTCACTTAAACAATGCCTGGGGCTGTCTCTAAAGTTCGGAATGGAGGCCACAAGCGACCCTGGATTCAGGAACACTACAGCATTGGATAAGGGAAGCATCTATCAGATGGATCTTCCAGATTCATGAGGAGATCCATCTTCCAACCTCAGAGTGTTCCTGGTAATCTTTTTTAGGACGTCCAGTCTCTTCCATCAAACATGGGTCAGTGATGTTAGGTGTCTTTTCAATGTAGCACCCAGATCTAGTTGTGGGATCTGTGCGATTATGCCCATCCCACTACAGAATATGGCACAAAACCCCTGGGTGCATATTTAATGATGTTGGGGCTGGAAGGTATGGCATAGTTTCCTGCCAGCCTCTGTAGCAGAAATACTCCATGTCCCTGCACCCGCCATGGGACTTAGTCCCAGATGGGAGAATCCCATCCTCTGTATCTAAATGTGCACAGCATTCATAACAAAATGGATGAATTGAAAGCAGAAAGATCTGATTGCCAGGTGGCCAAGGCTAGGATTAAATATTTAAGGGTATTCACATTCCCAAAGAGAAAGGATCCTGGCCTTTATCATTAGCATAGATTTCAAAATTGGATTTCCCATGCTCGCAATCATAAAAAAAGGCAACTAAATTGCTATAAGGTATGATAGTTTGAAACTGCAATTTGGAGCTATTACCCAAGGTCTCACTAATTAATCATTTTTGTCCCCTTCAAGTGGCTAGAAGCCAACTGGTGAAGTTTATAACTTCAATTTGTACTGATTTTCTCCAGAGATTTGTACTTTGGTCTATGACACAAAATTTGCCTCTTTTTTGCAGCTTTTAAAAAGGGAAAGGGTAGAAGAAGAAAAGGAACATTCCAGAGCGCTGTTCTAAAAAGGCATTTTACTCTATTTTGTAAGTAACCAAATAAAAATAATACAACAATTATTGATTTTTGCTGCAATTCTCTTTACAGTAAATGCTACAGGAGTTCCTCAGGACAGTGTGCTAGACCCAGTCGTCTTCAACTGCATCATCAATGACCTCCCCTCCATCAGAAGTGGATCTGCTCACTGATGATTACACAAAGTTCAGTTCAATTTGGAAATCCTCAGATAATTAAGCAGTCTGTGCTTGTATGGAGCAAGACTTGGACAACATTCAGCTTGGGCTGATAAGTGAAAAGTAATACATGTGTGCAGCAGAAGTGTCAAAATCCTTCTCCAAAAAGGGAACATCTAACCACTTCTTCTTGATATTCAACGGTGTTATCACTGTTGAATCCCCCACACTCAATATCGTGCAGCAGGGTGTGGGACCATATACAGAAACATACTGGCCTAGCCACGTAAGTGCTTTGAATAAAAGGACAGAGATTAGGTATACTGTAATCTGCATTCCATCTTTTGAATTTTGAATGCCTGCCCACCATCTACAAGGCAGAGGTCTGACATGTAATAGAATTGTTATATTATTCTAAATCATATAGGAACTATACTGCTATGAGTAGGTATACATGTATACACAGAGCGCCACATCACCAAAGCATCAATGTATTGTTCCACAGAACATGGTGGGATCTGGAAAAATACACTTGATGAAAGTTCTCTTTCGTTGTCTAGAACATATGATTATTTTGAGCTTCTGCAACTACAAGACATAACAGGAATATGCTCCATCAATGTTCCATCTAATTTTCTTTCCACCCATGTGTGGAATGAATCTTGTCGTGCATGCAAATATCAAGATAATATGTGTGTTGTGGGTTTTTTTTCAGAGACTAAATAATGCTGAAACTTCAGTTAATACAAAGACTTGTGAAGTCAGTATCCTGGTTAAAGATGTATCTTTATTTGAACAACAATTGCTGGGGGAGATAGCATTGGGCAGTCCAACACCTCTCTGAAGAGAAAACCCTGAGCATTCCAAAACATCAGACAGGACAATTATACATTTTCAAGTTCACTTTTTCTGCCTTCCCGTTAGTTACGAACTAGTCATCATTAGTGCAAATCAGTCAGTGTAAACGTTGTCATATATCTTAGCCAATCACATTCTACCCTCTGACATTCATGGGATTTCATTGGTCCATAGAATTTGGATGCTTCTTCCCCCCGTGTCTTGGCAACCCTTGCACTTAGCTGTAGTGCACCAACTCTCAATTAAATCAATGGTTGAGCCAGGCAGTTGATAGTCCCATGTCTGAGAAATATTGTCTTATTAGTACAAATCGAACAGCTCTATTCATACTATGGCCTGTCCATAACTTAAGCTGATAAGAATATACACATTCTGTGGTTTCATTCTTCCAAAGAATGTGACTCATCTCATGCAGTTTTCACTCCATCATCTCTGGAGCAGCCTGCCTTTGGCTAAAGTGTAAGATCACTTTCAAAAATACCTTTTAAAATCCAAAGTGCATGTATAAATCAGAAATACTTGTTCAAATCTCTTGCTTGCTTAAACCTCTTACTGACTGTATGTGACTTTAGGCAGACAGTGCCCCTGTTAGTCTGTAGGGCTGATCTGGAATCATTTCACTTAGTGCTAATAGTTTTATTCATGTCTTAAATCCCTATTTGAAATTTCTCTCGATGTGGATGTGTGCTATAAAATTACCATCAATGTGGAAGAAGAAAGAATATTAAAACAGGGAATAATTAATAAGGTACACTTTACTTATTGAAGATGAAATCAAAAAAAGAAAATTAAAACTGCAGAATTTTCGGTCACCTTTTACAATCTTAAATAAAACTATTCATGCTTGAAATTAAAGATTAAATTCCTTGACCATTAATCACTCTCACTGCAGATAGGCTAGTTGATATGGGGTACATATAGATACATTTTTTCTTCTGTATTTACCACTCTTCCAGTGCCTATATACCTTGCCATCATTTACTTCTCTAGCACTTGAAGTGTGAAATTTAATCCTCATGAGCATATCCTGATGATTTTCTTTCAATCTGTTTCATAATTCAGTTTTGATATTATTCAAAGGCTAAAGTCACACTCAATCAGTACTGGCAGCTTGAAAGGTTGTTCATATATCTATCAGTTGTGAAATTACTCAGTATTGTCCTGCATTCTGTATACCGAAAGTCACCATTTCCTTTAAATGTGCCTTCAACTTTGCTTCATGTTTCTCTGTAACAATGTATTTGTAATCGTTGTATTGGTTCACAATGAGCTCCTCTTCCATGGTGTTTTGGGCAGATGACTTCAGTTGACATCATCGATTAAGGTTAAACATTTTTCTATATTTAGCAATGAACTTTCTAATGTTTTCATTGCCAGATCTATAACTGATATGCAGTGATGAAAATGAGGCATAGCCAAAAGCTACCCATTCATTTGGTTCCTTTTCTGGAAACCTTTTATCCAGATGATTGCACAATTAGATTTTTCACCCTTTTCCAAGAGACTGTATCTACATCCTCTCACCTTGTGAATCTTGGCCCTTACCTACTGTACAGCTTCAGATGTCATCGAAGAGTTCTGTCAGAAAGTATTTGGACAGTAATTCTACCAAACACTGTCTTATGCACTGCAAACCATTATTCCCATGAAACTGATCTCCAAACTCTGTAGCCTGGGTCTCAGCACTTCCTGAACTTTCTAACTCGCAGACCACAATCAGTAAGGATAGGCAAACAACACCTCATCCATATATCTATGACTGTGTGGCCAAGTTCCCCTCCAATTCAATTTTTAAGTTTGCTGATGACTCCTCCATCGTAGGTCGGATCTCAAGTCACGACGAGGCAGAGTACAGGAATGAGATAAAGAATCTGGTGAACTGGTGCGGCAACAATAATCTCTCCTTCAATGTCAGCAAAACAAAAGAAATTGTCATAGACTTCAGGAAGCGTAAAGGAGAATATGCCTTGGTCTACATCAACAGGGACGAAGTAGAAAGGGTCAAGAACTTCAAGTTTTTAGGTGTCCAGATCACCAACAACCTGTTCTGGTCCTCCCATTCTAATATTATAGTTAAGAAAGCGGACTAACGCTTCTACTTTCTCAGAAGACTAAGGAAATTTGGCATGTCAGCAACAACTCTCACCAACTTTTATAAATTCACCATAGAAAACATTCTTTCTGGTTGTATCACAGCTTAGTATGGCTCCTGCTCTGCCCAAGACCGCAAAGAACTACAAAAGGTCATGAATGTAGTCCAATCCATCATGCAAACCAGCCTTCCATTCATTGACTCTGTCTACATGTCAGCTAAGCAGCCAGCATAATTAAGGACCCCATGCACCTCAGACATTATCTCTTCCACCTTCTTCCATCAGAAAAAGATACAAAAGTCTGAGGTCATGTGCCAAGCGACTCAAGACAACTTCTTCCCGGCCGCTGTCAGGCTTTTGAATGGACTTAAATTGCACTAATCTTTCTCTATGCCCTGCCCATGACTACATTCTGCACTCTGTTTCCTTCTCTATGAACAATATGCTTTGTCTGCAAAGCGCACAAGAAACAATACTTTTCACTGTATTAATATACGTAACAATAATAAATAAAATAAAATCAAAAGATCATGCATCTCTGAATTTATAAGTAAATTATTAGCATCATGCCTTCATCAACAATGGTCAGCGCTGCTGCCTCACAGTGCTACGGACCCAGGTTCGATTCCTGGCTTGGAGTCTGCATGTTCTCCCTGTGTCTGCATGGGTTTCCTCTGGCTTCCTCCCACAGTCTGAAAGATGTACTGATTAAATGTATTGGCCACGCTAAATCCTCCCTCAGTGTACCTGAACAGCGCCGGGAGTGTGGCAACTAGGAGATTTTCTCAGTAACTTCATTAACCTTGCAGTGTTAATGTAAGGCTACTTGTGACACTAATAAATAAATAAGTAACAATAAATCTATGATAAAAATACAGGTGAGTCTCTAACATGATTTCTGTATGGACAACATTGTTGATTAGCTCCAAAAACTAAAAAGCATAGCATTTGCTACATCAGGTATATGCAAATACTTTGCCATGTGGTCATTTATATTTTGCAGAGTTCGCAGAGCTGTTCATTTGTTCTTCAAGTACAACATAGTATATGAGAACTTTAACTTACTTTGGCCTTGAATGTTGTCTATCCATAAGTTCCAGTCTAATTTATTTATCTGTAGTGGTTTGTTGCAGCATTCTTTGCATACCAAATCCCACTCGATGTGAATTTATGCTTCAAGAAAATGTACAACAGGTTCATGACTTTTGCTTGATAAATGCCTTTTCATGTACTCCGATTTCCATCTATCTTCTCATTTCTCACCAGTAAAAAAGTTGTTGGACATACTAGTTTCAGCACAAATTTTATAGATCAAGTCAACAATAATATTATACCAGAATATGTGAACATAAGGCAACATTTCTTGATTGATGTTGTTGGGAAGACAAAGATAGTTTTGAGGGATATATATTTGTATTGGTAAACATTAGAAATAAAGTATAGTTTTAACTGGGTTTAATTTGATGTTTGTATGCCTGGAAGTGTAAAACCTATAGTTAGATTCATATTGGACAAATAGGCCTATATGTGTGAGGGTTAGTCTCATTCCAATTATGACGCTATTGTGTTTAGAGTAGGCAATGGTGTGAAGAGTAAATAGGCCAGCAAAAGTATGCAGGTGTTGCTTAGCAACTGGAGACCCTTTTAAAGGGAAAAAAAAACTTTTTTGTTCTTAGTTTAGCTGAAGTTGAGTGCAGTTGGAAACAGGACACCAGAGAGTGAATCTCTTTCATCTCTCAACTCTGCCAGATGTACTGGACAGGACAGGATCGGCAAAGAGGCAAGTTTCTCAAAGAACCAGTTAGTCTCCAGATAACCAGGGTACTAGGACTGAAGTTAAGAGAACAGAGACCATGGTATTGTTCAGAAGAGTTTAAGAGTAAACCAGGTGACTCTCTGGAGCAGGGGGGTGGGGGGAGGAGGGGAGGCTGTGTGTTGGGGGGAGGTGGATCAGATTGGTCTTTGGTGGGGGGGGCGCGGTGGGAGGTGGATTAGATGGCTCTCTGGTTGGAGGTGGAGAGAGACGGGTCAGACTACTTTCTGGTGGGGTGGGGGGGGAGGAGGGAGGTGGGTCAGATGGCTCTTTGGTAGGAAGGGGAAGGAGGCAGGTCAGATCATTTTCTGGCAGGGGAAGAGAGAGAGGCAGGTCAGATGGCTCTCTGCGGCGGGGGGAAGGGAGGCAGGTGAGATTGCTCTTTGGTGCGGGGGGGGGGGGGAGGGAGGCAGCTCAGATCATTCTCTGGTGGGGGGTGCAGGTGGTGGAGGGGTAGGGAGGTCCACTGCCACTCTGTGCGTGATCGGGGGGGGGGAGGGATAGAGGGCCATAACTAGTCTGGGTAGTGGGCGGTGGGGAGATATGGGGGACAGTAATGTTAGAGGGGGGTGGGGCAATGTCTGTCAGGTCTAGGAGGGAGGCATTATCCAGCCTGGGAGCAATGTGGCAGGAGAGCATTTTTCTATTTTTTTTATTATGCATGCGCAGTTGAAGACTGATTGGAGCTGCAGGGTTTTGGGTGTGTTAAGCCCTACCCACAGGCTTCTGCAGTGCGATTCAAAATTACTGATTTTTTTTCAGGCAGAATGCGTATGGGGGCACCAGGGAATGGGTCTAAAAGTCAGATCTGAAACACTCACAGAATCAAGTCTGCTCAGCACTTAGAATCAAAATGGTAAAATTGGACCCAAAGTGTTCTGAGTTAAAGAGACACATGCAGTACCAAATTTAAAGTGAGAGTCCAGACTTCAGAGGTGAATCAAAAATTTGATGTCATCTTATTAGAATCTGGGAATCAACAGTTAAAGCAATTGGGAACAGTTTGTCCAACAGTCAAGACAAAGAAATCTTAAAAGGAGGTTGTGTAAAGCCTGGACTGGATTCAATGTTAACAGTGGAGCAGAATCTCTGTTTAAGAGTGTAATTTGGAAAACTTCAACTGGAGTTTGGAATGCAAACCATTAATGGAAAGCATTGTTGTGAAAGCTGATTTTTAAGCATGTTTTTGAAGTGGATTTTGGAAACTGTCATCTGAGGGAGTTCTGAAGAAAATTCTACAGAATCTAACTTGAGTTCAGAGTTCTTTGTATCCTGACTGGTTACAGGGGAGGTCCCGGAGGATTGGAGACTAGCCAATGTTGTTCCTTTGTTTAAGAAGGGTAGCAAGAATAATCCAGACAATTACAGGCCGGTGAGCCTTACATCAGTGGTAAGGAAATTATTGGAAAGGATTTTTTGAGACAGGCTTTATTCCCACTTGGAAACAAGTGGACGTATTAGTGAGAAGCAACATGGTTTTGTGAACGGGAAGTCGTGTCTCACAAACTTGATCAAGTTTTTCGAGGAAGTGATGAAGATGATTGATGAGTGTAGGGCAGTGGATGTTGTTGACATGGACTTCAGTAAGTCCTTTGACAAGGTCCCTCATGGGATTCTGGTGCAGAAGGTGAAATCGCATGGGATCAGAGGTGAGACGGCAAGGTAGATACAAAACTGGGTCAGTTAAAGAAGACAGAGGGTAGCAGTGAAAGGGTGCATTTCTGAATGGAGGGCTGTGACAAGCAGTGTTCCTCAGGGATCAATGCTGGGACCTTTGCTGTTTGTAATACATATAAACGATTTGGAGGAAAATGTAACTGGATTGATTAGTAAGTTGGTGGACAACACAAAGATTGGTGGATTTGCGGATAGTGATGAGGACCACCAGAGGATACAGATCAGTTGGAGACTTGGGCGGCGAGATGGCAGATGGAGTTTAATCCAGAAAAATGTGAGGTGATGTATTTTGGAATGTTTAATACAGTTCGGAAATATAGGGTAAATAGCAGAATCCTTAAGAGTATTGATAGACAAAGAGATCTGGGTATACAGGTACACAGGTCACTGAAAGTGGCAATGCAGGTGGAGAAGGTAGTCAAGAAGGAATATGGGATGCTTGCCTTTATCAGCTGGGGCATTGAGTTTAAAAATTGGCAAGTCATGTTGCAGCTTTATAGAACCTTAGTTAAGCGGCACTTGGAATACAGTGTTCAATTCTGCTCGCCACACTACCAGAAAGATGTGGAGGCTTTGGAGAGGGTACAGAAAAGATTTACCAGGATGTTGCCTGGTATGGCGGCATTAGCTATGAGGAGAGGTTGGAGAAACTTGGTTTGTTCTTACTGGAACAATGGAGGTTGAGGGGAGGCCTGATAGAAGTCTACAAGATTATGAGGGGCATGGACAGAGTGAATAGTCAGAAGCTTTTTCCCAAGGTGGAAGAGTCAATTATAGAGGGCATAGGTTTAAGGTGTAAGGAGCAAGATTTAAAGGAGATGTGCGAAGCAGATTTTTTACAGAGAGTAGTGGGTGCCTGGAACATGTTACCAGGAGAGGTAGTGGAAGCAGATACGGTAGTGACTCTTAAGAGGTATCTTGACAATTCATGAATAGGGTGGGAATAGGGGAATATGGAGGGGTAGGGGGTTTTAGTTAAGTCAGGCAGCATGGTCGGTGCAGGCTTGGAGGGCTGAAGGGCATGTTCCTGTGCTATAATTTTCGTTCTTTGTTCACAGTATGTCTACTTGACCACAGCCAAACTGTGTACTTTAAGCAACTTTGTGTTACTGAGACCATTGTATCTTAAGACATATTTTATAATCTGTGATAATCTTAAAATCTGTGTATTTGTTACACTAAGTGAGATATAAAGGAGTATTGTATCATTATCCAATCTTCTCATGTCTAGGAATTTTTTTTCCTTTTGTTAAAGCCAATTTGTGGTCCTGCGACTCTGTTCTCCATGTCTTATTTTAAAGAAAGTAAAAATTATGACCTTCTGAGCTTCCATTCTGAGATCTTCCTGTCCAGTTATAACATCAGCTGAGAACGCAATATTGTTTATTGCTTTCATTTAGACATGGCTATTAAAAGGATATGCTGTAAATAACCCACACAAAATCATTATATTCAGATGAAATGCATAGAAATCTACTAATTAGCTCATAAGTCACCAGTTGACAAATCTACCTTACTAGACCTCACTTTATCTAAAAAATACTACTCTTGAATAGCTATCATTGAAGTAAGTTTGGCTGATGTTGGTATCCTGCTCAAAATTCCTACAGAATATGACTGCTGTGATTTAGATGATCTGAGCATTTTCAGAAACTCAATCTAAAAGAAAGAACTTACATTTATACAGGATTGAACAAAGATCATTGTGAGACTTCCAGAATAAACTGTTAACTACTCTTTTAATAATGCTTAGAAATGCTAATATGAAAGGGCTGGACAGACTAGATGCAGGGAGACTGTTTCCCTGACTGGTGGGATCTAGAACAAGGGGTCACAGTCTCTACCACAGAAGGTCAAGTGGAGGCCAAGTCACAAAATATACTTAAGAAGGAAACCCTGAAATGGGTAAGGTGATACACTTTGGAAGGAGTAATTTGACAAGGAAGTACACAATGAAAGGTCTGACACTGGGACATTCTGAAGAACAAAGGGACCATGCCATGTTTGAAGGTGGAAGGGCAGGTTAATAGGGTTGTGGAAAAGGCATATGGCACTTTATCAATCGGGGTATAGGTTATAAAAGCTCATGATGGAGTTGTATAGAACTTTGGTGAGGCCACAGCTGGAGTACTGAGTGCAGTTCGGGTTATATGAAGCATTTGATTGCACTGGAGGGGTGCAGAGAAGATTCAGCAGGATGCTGTCTCGGAAGGGACATTTAAGTTATGATGACAGATTGGATAGGCTTAGGTTGTTTTCTCTAGAGCAGAGTAGACTGTGGTGTGACCTGATTGAGGATTTCAAGATTATGAGGGGCATGAGCAGCATGGATAGGGAGCAGCTGTTCCCCTTAGTTGAAGGGGCTTGAGGGGACACAAATTAAAAGTGAGGGGTGGGAGGTTTAGGGGGGATTTGGGGAATTTTCTTTCTTTACCCAGAGGGTGGTGATAGTCTGGAATGCACTACCCAGGAGGGTGGTGGATATGGGATGCCTTGCATCCTTTAAAAAGTACCTGGCTGAGTACTTGGCATGTCATAACATTCAAGGTTATGGGCCAAGTGCTGGCAAGTGGGTTTAGGTAGGCAGGTCAGGGCCTTATATGCATCGGTGCAAATTCAGTGGGACACTGTAGTATTCTGTGATTCTGTGAAATAGATAGATTCCTAGGGACTGAAGACATTAAGGGGTATTATGAGAGAGGAATATGATATTGAGATAGAGGATGAGCCATAATAATATTGAGTGGTGGAGCATGCTCGAGGGGTTGAATGGCCTCCTCTTATTTTTTACGTTTCTATGTTTAATAGCATTTTGTCATCTATTGTTGTTGAGCTAACTGGCCATATTTTCCACATTTTCTCTCTTTCTTTCTTGAATAAGGACACACAAGCACACCCTAGGAAATAAAGTAGCCTTACTAACTTCTGCATTGCAGATTATCTCTCTTGGGAGAACACTGTTGCCAATCCCAAGTGGAGACTAGCACTGAAAATTGGTTCAGCATGATCCAGTAACTATTTCTGACAAACTCACAGCATCCAACATTCCCAAAGAAGAGCCAGAGAGTGCAGCTGCACAAGTCCCCCTCAGTAGTGATAACATGAGCTTCCAGTTCTTTGGATATCCATGCCAACCTCATATTGAATTCTTCAGTCAACTAAGGCTCATAGAGGACACTGAAGTCATTTACACTTACTCGAATAACGAGGTATCCACCACCCCTTTCTTAAATGTTACGTTTGCTATTTTCATTGATTAGCAATGTTTCTCTGCAGAAAACTTTTATAAAACCCAAGGACGGAGCTTGTCAGATTCAGGGGATTTGTTGCCATTTTGTCCCATAGATTTTTCCAGTACAACTTAATGAACTGATTTATATTAAGTTTTTCATTCTTGCTACACGATTGGGGCTCCTCATTGTCTGCATAATTTTTAAAATGTTTTCTACTGTGGAAACAGATACAAAGTATTGGTTTAATATCTCTGCCAAAATGGGCCCATGTTTACTTTCCTAATTTGTCCCTATTACATACTTATTGAAAAGTTTATAATCTGCATCTTTATGTTTCTTGTTGGTCTACTTTCTTATTCTTTTATCTCTTCTGTTTCCAGTTTCATGATCCTCTTTGTTGAATTCTAAAACCCTCCCAATAACCTAGCTTACTATTCCTTTTAGCATTATTGGTTTCTGCCTTTGATCTAACACGATCTTTAACTTCTCCTGTTAGCCATGGTTTTTCCGTGGTTGTTTTTATGATGTAAACAAATGTATATTTGTTGCAAATTACATATTACTTCTTTAAACAGGAGCCATTGTTTGTCTACCATTAAACCTACCTTAGCCAACTCACCTCTCATACCTAGCTAATTTGCTTTGCTTAAATTTAAGACCCTAGTTTCAGACTCAACTAATAACTCTCAGATGCAGTGTAAAATATTAATCACATGATGTTTACTCTTCTTTAGAGGCCTCTTTACTACAAAGTTATTAATTCACCATTTCTCACTGCACAATACTAGATCCAAAATATTGGATCCTTGACATACTGACCTAGAAATCTGTCACATTACAATGGTGTATCAATCACCCAGGAATTGCTCGAGCAGCACATTTACTGCTTTCACCCTGAATATGATATTTCACCTTAGCCTTCAGGTGTGATTATTTTTGCGCTACAAATTGCTTGCAACACAAACTGATAGTGTCATAAGGGAGCATCACAGTTTATAGTTTTTCACCATTTCAAATGTACCTTTTTCTACCATTTTTAGAGCCAAAATGGATCAGTATGTGTCTGCACTGAAATTCACTTGTCACAGTTTTTTCATTCATTTTATTTATCAATAGGTATTTGTAATTTTATACTTCCATCTCCACTGCTTTCAGTGCTATCTTTGTACCATTGGCAAATTTTGATGGCCCATACGTTCCATGCCCTGAGGCTGAAGGTCAAAGACACTCTGGAGGATGTGCGTGGGGACCCCTTAGACATCCCCAATCAAGGACTGCATGGGAATTGGATGAGGAGTTTCAACTTCCAACAGGCAATTACCCTGTGCTGGGAACCATCCAAATTCTTGACTTAAGTCATAGACTTAGGCTAGTTGTGACTCTTTTGTGGAACAGTTAGCCAGGAAAATTTAGAAAGATTAAAACCACTTCTAACCCTTGGATAACTATAGTGCTGATCTCCTGACATACCACTGGACATCCCCTCCCCCACCCCTACCCAGGTTCCCCTTTGACCACCTCCCTGCCTCCTGAGCACCTAGCCACTCTCACTGCCAATGCCATCCCAAATATCATCTGACCACACAAATCCCCACCTTCTGACTGACCACGAAACCCCCTCCACACCAACCATTCCCCTCTGAGCACCCAATACCCATATCCTTCAATTATGCCTCCTGTCCCTCTACCCCCTCCCCTGTCAACCAGCTGGAACTCTCACTCCCAATCCTGACTACCCCATGTCCCCTGACTGATGACCTGCCCCCTCCACAACCTAACTACCCACTATACCTCAACTATAGTTGGACCACCTAACCTGTGACTACCCACTCGACAACAGACCACCAACACCCACCTCACCCACCCCTCGAACTAACCACACCCCCTACCCCTACCCCTGACTACCCTCTCTAACAATCTGACTCCCCCCAACCCCATTACTACATGAGCCTTCCAATAGTACTATTTGAATGAGGCGCAGGGGAGTTACCCCTTGTGTCATGGGCAATCATTATCCCTCAATCAACATCATAAAGCAGTCTGGTCATTTTCATATTGCTGTTTGCAGGAACTAGCTGCATGCAAGCTATGTTTTCTGTTAGATAAGTGACTCCATTTCATTGGCTGAAAAGCGCTTTGGGATCCTCTGGGATTGTCAAATATAAATGCAAGTCTTTATCTTTTTAAACGGCAAAGCAAAGTGCACAATTTTCCAATCTGAAAGAATAATTCTCCAATCCAGAGAATTTTGTAAGACTATAGCTTGGGTTTCTGCAAGTAACATTTGCATCATACAAGAGCCAGACAATGACCCCCTCCAACAAAACAGAACATAACCATTTCCACTTTTCAATGTTTTTGATCTGATGATGCTCCTGTGAAATGTGTTGGGAAGTTTAATACAGATGCTGCCACAACTGCTGAATTTTACCAGCATTTTTCTGATTTTATTTCAGATTTCCAAACTCTGCAGCATCCTGTTTTTGCTTTGGAAAGTTTAATGTGTTAAAAGATTCTATTTATGTACAAGATATTATTTGCTTGTCTTTTTCTTACAAAATGAGGGATTACAGCTAAGGCAAATTTTTTAATCTCAGCGCTAGGTACCTGGTTAGAAAGTAACGGGAAATACAGCAAGTGTTGATGTCAACAATTGTAAACAGGCTTTAAGTGCACTGCCATTTCACCGGAGAAATCTGTTATTCACTGCTTCACTGTTTGCTAATTGTTTCCATATGCAAGTTGATTCCAATATCTGCAAAGCTCTGTTGGAAGGATGGGATGTAATTGCACATAGATGGCAAAGGATCCTACCCTTCAATTTCACAATTTTATACTAATTTATTTCATTTCTATTTATCAACAAGAAAAACCTAATTGCAAATAATCCTAGCTTAAGTATATTCTTCTGCAGCGTGATTAAATTATTTCAGTGAATTTCTAGCTGACTCAAATTTCAACATTATGGTTTATTTTATGGCCAAAGCCCTCTGGTTGTACTTCAACATACATCACTCATGTAATTAAAGTGCCAGTCAATATAAGACAAAACTGAAAAGATTATTATCTTCTTCAAGGTACAGTGATCAGTAAAAACAGTGAGAAATACACGTGCTATAAAGGGAGTTTGGCTAACACAATTTGTTTCTTGATTCTACATGGTCATTACAAGTGGATTATACAAAACTTTTTAGTTTAAGCTGACCATAAATTAAGTCAGAAAGACAAAGGGAATGGTTCTCTAGCATGTGCTAATTGTGGTTATTTACCATTTAAAACAAAGTAGGGTCTTAGGCAATTTGAACCACATGACTCCAATTTCTTTCCATTAGATTCTGCTTGCCGTTCTCAATGTTGTGGCTGTTACTGTACTTAGTGGCCCCTCTGATCTTTCCACATATTACTCCTAACCTTGAAGGACGCCATTCTATGCAATTTCCTCCTCCATTCATGTTCACTGAAATTAAGAATTCTCAGAGTGTCTGTAACATATTGGGTGTCTTGTCTGGCTTCTTATACTTTGCAAGCCAGTGCATTGTGAGATTGCAGGATCCACACTTGCCTTTCATTCAACAGTGACAGTAATAAGGAACAGTTCCAAATTTAATAACCTTGTGTGTCTACTTGTGTACTGATTAATCTTGAAACGGTAACAGGACGGAAAACATAGCTGTGTTCCCTAATCACATTCATTCCTTACTAGATTGTCAAAGCTATGAGATGGAACCATTGAATTCTACAGAGCTCTAACAATAGTGGATTGGCCACGTATATACCCTAAAGGAAAGGACAAATCAGACAGGATATATGATGTGCAGCTCATCCACATCTTTTTAATCTATGCCCTGCAAAAGTTCTGTCGTGCCTTCCTCAGTCTTCCTTTCGTACTACAATGTAGAAATTTTTAAAGCAAAGCATTACCTGGCCATTAGCTCTTGAATTTTCTTGGATTGGCTCACATAATTTTCAATCTTGATATGTTTCATGATGAGTTTTGGCCCTTTGCCTCACTTCTCAATTAAAATCTACTTGTATGTGGCTTTAGTTTCACTCTAATCCAAAAAAATTACAAACCACCGTGGTTATTTGTGATGCCACTGGAATGAAAGTTCAGGGTATTACATCAAGCGGTTATTCTACATCTACACCTAGAATTACATAAAAATTATGATATGGAAACAGACAATTCAACCCAATCAGTTCATGTTGCTATTTATCTTCCATTGCAGCAGTGATCCTTATCCCATGTGGCAGTCTGTTGCCATATTCTTTATTCTCACAAAACATCTGCTCCCTGTCAAATGGTTTTATGTTTTTAAACTGGTAGAAGTAACATATTGAGTGGTATTTTCCACATTCCCATTAGCATGCTTTGCAGTGGCAGAGGCAGCCTGCTATTGGTTGGTGGTGGCACCTACCGGTCCCACCACCATCAATGGGTCTTCCTGTTGTTCATACCTGCTGCTGTTGGGGAACCTTCAACCAACTGTTGTCATCGGCAGGACTGGAAGATCATGCTGGCAGGAACAACTGGAAAATTTTGTCCATTGTGATAAGTGGCCGGTTAACTCATTTTACACTTTACTCTTTAGTTTCAACAGACTGTTCCCTCTGTTACCATATGATGAGACAGAGTACAGGAAAAAGATAAAAATCTGGTAAACTGGTGTGATGACAATAACCTCTCCCTCAAAAGTTAACAAAACAAAGGAAATCGTCATTGACTTCAGGAAGTGGAATGGAGGACATGCCCTTTTTTACAAAAACGGGGATGAAGTAGAAATGGTCAAAAGCTTCAAGTTTTTAGGTGTCCAGATCACCAACAACCTGTCCTGGTCCCACCCATACCGACACTATAGTTAAGAAAGCCCACCAACGCATCTATTTTCTCAGGAGACAAAGGTAATTTGGCAGGTCAACTACAATTCTCACCAACTTTTCAGATGCACCATAGAAAGAATTCTTTCTGGTTGTATCACAGTTTGATATGGCTCCTGCTTTGTCCAAGACCATGAGAAACTATAACATGACGTGAATGAAGCCCAATCCATCATTCAAACCAGCCTCCCATCTACTGACACTGTCCACACTTCCTGTTGCCTCAGAAATGCAGCCAGCATAATTAAGGACCCCATAAACCCTGGACATACTCTCTTCCACCTTTTTCCATCAGGAAAAAAGTACAAAAGTCTGAGGACACGTAACAACCAACTCAAGAACAGCTTCTTCCCTTCTGCCTTCAGACTTTTGAATGGACCTGTTGTGCACTAAGTTGATCTTTCTCTACACCCTAGTTATGACTATAACACTACATTGTGCACTCTCTCCTTTCCTTCTCTATGAATGATGTACTTTGTCTGCATAGCATACAAGAAACAATACTTTTCACTGTATACTAATACATGTGGCAATAATAAATATAAATCAAATCTAATTCACCATAACATAATTAGCACTCAAAGAAACATTTTTTAAAATACTACTACAGTACAGCAAAGCAGGAGGATGAAATAATAATACGTTTTTTTGTCAAAGTCAGTGCCATCACTTTGCAGCACAAGTATATTAAAAATGGGCTCAAATGTTTGTATGACTTTCACTTTGGTCCACAATAATATTTTATTTTGTGTGCATAGTACCTGCAAATTATACAGAAGACATAAAACAAACACAAGGTATTACAGTGAACATTACTAGTTTCCATAAAAATGAAATTCAATAAGCCCAGTGGTTATAGACTCAATACAAGATATTTAAACTAAAATGAGTTCAATTTTCTGTTGACTGGTTGCAATAGCTGCAAGGAACAGGTGTCAACAAGGCAGATAAAAAAACAAGAGTTTAGTTTGGGGAAAATAACTCCATACAAAACAAAGATAAGAATGCTTACTCCATAACTCCTGGACTCCAATTGCAAGAAAGCCCATGCTCCTGCTCTTGATTGGTGAACCTCTCTGCAATTGTTCCAATGGGTCATGTGACTCTGACAACTCACCCTTAAAGGAGCATGTTATCACATTCCTCCCCGTTTAAGTCCTTAATTAAAATTTTACAACAAAACTATTTTACAATCTTATGCAGCAAAAGGGGGAAACCTAGTACAGTCTCTCATAAAGTAACTCTATCTGGAGACTTTCTAATTCTTTGAGAGCACCATAATTCTTTAGCAGGTTCTTCATCAGTCAAGGTAGTTTTGTTTTGAATGACAGTAGGGAGGCTTTCAGTTTGCAAAGGTTCTCTAGTGCAGATAATCTCACGAGTTCCCACTGGAATGTTACTCAACTCCTCCTCCTCAGGGTTCTTGAATTCAGTTCCAGTTGCAATCGCTAGAGCCACACTAACAGGTATAGCAAAATCAGTTATACTTTGGTACTGTGCATAGTTCTCTTCTCCTCAGGTAGTCCACATGCTTTTCCATTTTCTTCCCTTCCACATTAACATTGGACCTACCATGGCCACAACCATCCCATGGACCCAATTCGGACCAGCATTGAAATTACTTAGGTAACCTAAATCATATACCTGAAAAAACCTCTCAACCTTGGTGGGGTCATGATACCTTTTCTGTGCATTCTGTTTTTCTTCCATCTCCCTGACAAATTTGGAAATATTAAATCAAGTTTTGTCTGAAGATTCTTCCCATGAGCAATTTAGCAACGGTATCTCCTGTCGTAGCATGAGGAGTTATTCTGTACATTAGTAGAAAATGGGCCAGCTGAAGTTGTAAAGGCACAGAGGACTCTTTTTTCATAGCAGATTTAAATGTCTGGACGACCTTCTCAGCTAACCTGTTTGAGGCTGGATGGTAGAGGGCATTTCTGCTGAATCCCATTGCTTTGCATGACATATTGAAATCTCTCGCTCGTGAATACAGTCCCATTGTTAAAAACCAGCACCTCATAAGAACATAAGAACATAAGAAATAGGAGCAGGAGTAGGCCATCCAGCCCTTCGAGCCTGCCCCGCCATTCAATAAGATCATGGCTGATCTGTCGCTGCTCAGTTCCACTTTCCCGCCCTCTCCCCATAACCCTTAATCCCCTCTCCTATCAAAAACCCATCAACCCGCGTCTTAAAAATATTTAGCGAGGCAGCCTCCACCACTTCAACGGGCAGAGAATTCCAGAGATTCACCACCCTTTGAGTGAAGAAGTTCCTCCTCAACTCCGTTCTAAACCGCCCCCCTTTTATCTTGAGGCTGTGCCCCCTAGTCCTACTGTCTTTTTTGAGCGGGAAGAGTCTTTCCACCTCTATCCTATCCATCCCATTCATCATCTTATACGTCTCAATGAGATCTCCCCTCATTCTTCTAAACTCCAACGAGTACAAGCCCAGTTCATTCAGCCTCTCCTCATAGCTCAACCCCCTCAACTCCGGTATCAGCCTAGTAAATCTCCTCTGCACTCCCTCCAAGGCCAAAATATCTTTGCGCAGGTGCGGTGCCCAAAACTGCACACAGTACTCCAGCTGCGGCCTCACCAATGCCCTATACAGCTGCAGCAAGACCTCCCTACTTTTATATTCAATCCCCTTCGCTATGAAGGCCAGCATCCCATTCGCCTTCCTGACCACCTGTTGTACCTGCAAGCTGGGTTTTTGTGACTCATGCACAAGGACCCCGAGGTCCCTCTGCACCGTCGCCTGCTGCAGTTTTTCGCCCCGTAAGTAATAGTCCTTCCTACCATTCTTCCTACCAAAGTGGACCACCTCACACTTGCCAACATTAAATTCCATTTGCCATTTCCTGGCCCATTCGCCCAGCCTATCTAGATCCTTCTGCAGACTCTCCACACCCTCTGCACAATTTGCCGTTCCCCCAATCTTGGTGTCATCAGCAAATTTCGACACTCTACACTCGGTTCCCTCCTCCAGATCATCTATATAAATGGTAAAAAGCTGAGGCCCCAGCACTGACCTCAGGCAACCCATGTGTGGTGAACGTCTGGTGTAGTTTATCAATTGCGGCTAAGACGGTCATGGTCTTCATCCATTTAGACGGAGCATCAACAATGAGGAGAAACATGCTGCCCATGAAGGGGCCTGCAAAATCAATGTGGAGATGCATCTATAGCTGATTTGGCCGTTGTAAGAAGTCTAACAACACCAGGTTTAAGTTCAACCGATTTATTTGATAGTAAACTCGCATGCTTTCGGGGTTTGCCCCTTCGTCAGGTGAAGCCTCAGGTGAAACCTGGTGTTGTCAGACTTTTTACTGTGTTTACCCCAGTCCAATGCAGGCATCTCCACATCATGATTTGGCCATTCTCATGGCCAAGGGCAGTAAACTTTGTGGTACTTTACACTGGCCACAGTGCCTGACGAAGTTCTCGATGACTTCATTGATCCTGGACCACTACATATAACTCCGGGCTAACATTCTCACTTTCAGCAAACTGGTATGTGCACAACGTAATTCTTGTAATAGCATTGTCCAAGCAGGAGCTAGAATGACCACCCTTGCTCCCCACTACAGTACTCCATCCTTGCAACTCAGCTTATCCTTTCTGATTTGAAAAAGTCAAAATTGTTCGGACTTGCCTTGATGCAAGGACCATTTGTTTGATTTTAGATAAGATGGGGTCTTAAAGGCTGCCCTCCTTTAATGCAATTCTTGCAGCAGGTCCTCTAATTTTTCAGCTTTGAGAGAAGCGATGTGGCTTACGTATTTCCATTGTGCCATTTTGAACAATTAGTTTATTTATTTACCAGACCACAATTTCCTCATTTTTGATGAGCTGCAGTGCTGTAAAAGTTGTTCACCTCATATTTTTTTGGTCGCCAGCAACGTAATGAAGGGGGTCAGAGTTCATATTACAAATTTGGTGCAGCTGGCAATCCCTTTCATTTAGCACCCTCTCTTATCCATCCATTAATACCGCAAGTGTACCTATTGCATTAATATGCATGAAGGCAATCTTGATTTGACTACAAAGCTAGTATGAGAAACTGCCTTAATTATCAAGTGTCCTATCCATAGTAGAATCCAAACACAGAATAGCCTTAACTTATAAACAGAATTGGAAACTTCCCATTTTTGTAATGGGTTTAAAGCAATTGAAGAGGTGATCGGTTCTGGATAACACAATATCCTTCATCTGAAGGAGAGCTGGAATATGGTACTATGGTGGAGTCTGGATTCAGGGAAGTTCTGTGAGTGGGATGAGGGAAAACCGGTGAAATGTGCAAAATAATTGGTCTTGTATGCCTTAAATAAAACTCCAGTTCAGACCAGTGCCAGTCATTTCCAACTTTTACTTTTTTTTCCTTCTGGGTGAATATGGCAGATGTGGAAACTCAGACACAAAATAACTAAGGTAGTAGAATGATGCTCTCAGGCTGGAGCTTACCAGACATGAGTTGCAGGATTCTGTTGATTAAAACCTCGCAAAATGGTCTTTGGTCAATGTTCTGGGTACAGTGGATATAATTTGCTTGGGGCGGAATTTCTTAGGAAGATTTCTCAAGCAGTCCTTTGGGAAAATCAGTCCCAATTAAAATGCAGTATTTATTTTAAATAGTGAAATAGTAATATCTCACTTGCACTCTGTGAAGCATCCATCTGAATTATTCTACGTTAACGATGTTACTGTTTTGAAGTAGTGTGTCAGGAAGAAGTAATTAAGTTATTTGACAGGAAGAATTCTAATATGTTATATATGGATATGCTGGCTGCTCTGGTAAATGCAAGAGAAATATAATCGATTACATTAACTTAACAAGCTGTTTCATATCTTCCAATTGCTTGAGTTTTTTTCAACTTATTTTCTACAGCTGTAGCACTTTATTCATTATTGATGAGCCTTAAAAAGTTAAATTCAATTAAATAATTAGGGCTGATTAATTCACTAAGGCTTTCTGATATCATATTGTACCCTTCTGGAAGATGGAACTGAGCCACAATTAAACAGCAATGTCATCTCAGAGTCCATTAATAGGAAATGCTTATTGTGGCCATCCAAATTGAATATTGTAAATAAATTTCAGAGCAACATATATTGTAAGCTGCTGGTTTTAAGGACAGTTGACTCTGAACGGAAATGTCAAATCATTTTGAAGGAGCCGCTAAGTAATTATTTTTGCTGTTGTCAAAAAAGTAATAGCAGAGAATGGTTTCAATCCATTGACCTCTGGGTTATGGGCCCAGCACACTTCCGCTGCACCACTCTGCTACAAACAGTTGACTCTGAAGATATACAAACCCAGCAGATGTTACTTAGCTAACTAATTGGCTGCTAATTACAGCCACCTCAGAAACATACTGCACCTAGACTGAGCACAACAAATTTCTCCTTGTCTTCTCTTTCCTGATTGCTTATCAAAAGCCACAAAATGTTAGAGATCTTATTTAAATATTCAATAATATTTTAAACTGTAATGCATAATATTTTCTAGATGTTAGAAAACAGCGTTTAGGTGAGTGGTTATTGTCAAAGTAGTAGTTCTTTTGCAATGAGAATAATATATGACAAATGTATCACCCAATAAACGGAGCGTCTGCAGTACATGAATTTTACAAGGGTACGATAGTGATGGTCATAGAATCTGCTGTAATTTTCACAAGATGTGGAATGAGAAAAAAATGTTATCACATGAGTGGTTTGAGTCTGGAATGCACTGCCTGGAAGTGTGGGAGATGCAGGTTCAATGTGGCATTCAAGTGGGCATGAGATTACTATTTGAATATAAACAATGTGCAGGGATACAGGGAAAAGGAAGGAGAATGGCACTAAGTCATGATGCTCTTTTGAAGAGCCAGTGCAGACACAAAGGGACAAATGGCTTCCTTCATGTCGCAACAGTTCTGCGATTCTAAAGTTTCAAGATGAGGATTGATCTGGTTAATAAATAATACAATATAATAAATCACGTGATTGAAAGTTAGTGAAATCCACTAGGATGACATTTTCAAACAAGATGGAAAGCTCTCAGTATGTTATCATAATCTTGTGCCACCTTTTATTGACATTTACTTAAACATAATACAATACACAATCCGTACTTGAAGAACAATCTGTTACATTTTCTAATTCTTTAGCCTTTGCAAAGTGGGTAGGATGTGAGAATAAATAGAGAAACATTCAACCAAGATACATTTTCAAGTATAGGGGTCACAATATGTAATCACTTCACGCCCAACTCAACTAAGCCAGGCAACACAATTTTCATGATGATTAAAATTATTTCAGCCTACACAGCCCAGCATAAAACATGCTGTTGCCTTACTGGCTGTTCAGAAGAGGATTCACAGTGTGCCAGCACCTCCTAAAGGCAGCCATCCCTCTCTGGAAGTGTTAGTGCAAGGAAGCTGCTCCAGACAATTTATGGGAATGTTGGATAGAAGTAGAAACCCAGAAAATGGAACAACAGACAAGAAAGATGCCCTCACGATATCTGGTGCAGTGCTGGAGGCACTTGCTGAGGCAGAGTCACAGCAGCCAAGAGGTCCTCGAGGCACAGATTGAGAAGGGAATGGGAGCAGGTGGTCAGAGGGCCAGTTCCCGGAGTCTGGTCTTAAGGACCTGGCAGTGTTGGAAACATTTCAATGATCTCACATGGATTGTCAAGGAATGCATCTTTCTTTATATAAATCTCCTACCACTACATCACCAACTTCTCAGGAGCAGAATTAGGCCATTTGGCTCAGCGAGTCTGTTCCGCCAATCGATCATGGCTGATATGCTCCTCATCTCCATTTTCCTGCCTTCTCCCCATAACTATGCTGCTCAGTGCACTATCCCCTCATCTCTCACTCATCAGCAATCTATGGCAGTCAGAATTCAGGCATATTATCTAAACACATTGCAACACAATCACTGACATTCTTCCATCTGTCTTGCAGGACTAGATACCCTATAACCATTCAGCATTTAACCTGAGCTCCATGGAGGAGACTCTGCTTCACATCATGGGGCTTGCTGTGCCAAAGGTTGTTGCATCCAGTGTTGCTGAGAACATTCAGGATGATGGGGCCATGTATAATACGTGGAAACTGTGGCCCTGCTCACAGGCTAAAAAAATCAGGGGGCAAATCTGGGAACAGTCGGATTTTATGATGATCAAGTAGTTAATTACGGAAGGTTATATCTTCTGTCCCCAATCATAGGAGATTGTCCACTTTTCTCTCTCTGAGCTCTACTAACAGGAGTGGGGGTCACTTTTAGGACTGCATTTAGTTCCCAGGAAATGAGCTAGGCGGAGATCAAACTGGATGGCAATTCAGGTGGCTAAAGCCAGTTAAGCAGGCCCTGGTGTGGGTGGAGGGGTTGCACTGATCAGGAGCTGGGAGGAGATTCAAGTGAGGGCAGCCATTTCTGCTGCAGAGGATCTTCCAATGGGCACAGGGTGCTGTAACAGGAGGAAATGCCATCCAAGAAACAAGTCTGTAGCCAGGTTGCCAGGGTATACCAGTGGCAGTGGGCAGGTAACAGTCACTGCTCCTCCTGCCTTCCCACGTGATTTTACTTCTTTCATGCCAATCCAATCCCAGGGATTGATCGTGGTGGTAGTGAGGAGTTGGGGGGTGGGGGAATACAATTCTAGCCCTTTCCAATTTCCCACCTCACCATTTGTTTGCTATCTGGCATTAAGTACAAGCAGCAGATGGTCTGAGCATGGATCTCTTGCTTTCCAACACCCATAGTCTGGCAATACCTGTGCCTTGGAAAGTTGTACAAAGTCAGAATCTGTATATAATGAGTCATGACTGTAATGCAGGAATGCCAGGGGGAAAGGATAATCTGTGTAACAGCTCACAAGAGGGTGAGATCACAGGCAGGTTCTTCTGCAATGGACACAGATGAAGATTTTGATCAGGTGGTGTCCAATCAGTTCCTTAGCAGCCAGAGATAAACAGATAAACAGAGATAATAGTCCAGGAGAATAACTTCTCCAGAGGTTTACATCCAGATCACTTGACGCTCCTTCCAGCTCCTGTCTTGAGTTGATAAAATGGAGTCTTGTACCCTACTATTTAGACAAAAGATCTGCGTCACTCATCTGTTCACTCTCCAGAATCTGTAAACTGTTCTGACTTGTCACAGGCCATGTTCTTTTTTCTTTTCTTGTCTATTTAATTTATACATCATACTTAAACGGTCACTTCTTAATAAAGTGTTTGAAAATCACTTATAAGGTTGATCATTTCATGGGTAATCTGTGACTCCCAGACCTTACAAGGCCTTACAGCTAGGGTCGAAGGCCAAAGCTTGAGGTGGAAGAGGGCTAAGCATTACACACAAGGCCCTAAAGTGCACTGTTTCTCTTTGTTCCACAAGGAAAGTTAAAAATTTAAACCCTAGTTCTCCTTTGAGCCTATTCTGGTCCCAGAACATCTTCCCAATTGATTGGCCTCATCAGACCCCAATGTACACATTTAAATAAAGATCCATCCAGCTTGTGCTAGGTGTTGCTATTTCCTGCTTGGAAGATTGCCAGGCTAAGATTGGCACCCACAGCATGATGTCAAGATCAATGGAAGTAAGTACCATGGAGCATGTTAACTGCCTGCTCACCTAGTTTCTGTCAGGCAGACAGGTTAAACAACCATTCTGGTGTCCCCTCAATTGCGCAGTAAGAAAGGTACCATTAAGATGGATACTATGGAGGTAGCAGATGTAGGCTCAATATGCAATGGCTATCCATTTTTGTACCACAAACGCTCCATAATGTGTAATCCTTTGACTATGCAGTATTAATTTGCAATGCTTTTAGCTAATTTTTTAAGCCTGGAAATTTCCGTGTCCAATCATATGATTTAATGTGCACCTCTATTTCCTTTTCTTGCCGATTTAATGGAGGCATTCCTTATTCATTTTAAATGGTTTAATGCCTCCATTAAACAGGACAGATGAATTTCAAACAAATGTGAAGTAGTTGCATAATAACATTGCTCATGTTAATTTTCTGCCTATTATTCTGCAATCAGAAAAAACCTGAACAGGATGAGGAAGTATTTAATTAGAGTCAAACTAACTATATTATATTGCAAGTGTGCAGTGCTTCCTTGATTTTCTTTTGATAACAATACGTTTTAAATGACAGATCTGTGTTGGACAGCCCCACTCCCCCGAGCAACATAACGCAACCAAGAAAATAGACAGAAAACTGGCATGCATGCCAATGTATTCATAATTGCTGTCTACTCTTAGACTAATTTCCTCTTCTTGTGACAGTTTTGACTCTAATTCTGGATGGAATCTTCCCGAAATAGAAAATAATCAAGGTTTGGGACCATTTCCCAGTCCAATCCGGCTGGTGTCTGCTATCCACCTGGGAGGCAGGCAATTAACAGACTGCCTTCATATTCATTGTCTAATTAAGGGCAGCATTTTAGAACTGCCACACAAGTGACCCAACGGGAGGGTAATCAGCACTGAACGGCCAGCAACCCCACCTGGAGAGTGGAGGTGCTGAGGCAGCCAGGTGAGCAGGACAGTGTCTCAAAATGGAGTCGTGCTTAGATGGCTGCAGAACAGTTTAGAAAATAAGGCTTGGAGATGTTAGGGTCATGAATTCTTGCATAGAAGTGGTCATGATCATGCCTGCTGCCATTTCAGCCAAGCAGCACTAATGGTGCTCCAACATACTGCTGGAAGGCCACTCACAATAGGCTCTGAGTCAGCTGAGGTGGGGCTATCCAACACAGGGAGAGTCCAGTGTGGGACAATGGGCCTTGATTTAATTGGATTGATTGACTGAGGAATAAGCTGCTGTTGTACATTGCAGCTCATTCCAGGAAATTTGCCTGGAAGTGGTACAGAATTGTAGAATTATCCCATTTCCTTCCCAATCTCTCCCCATCCCATCACCACCTGCCAAAAGCCAAGAAAATTTTGCAATGGGATTTCCGATGTTCGTGCATGATTTCTTCTCTGTTACTGTTTATTTTTCACTTGACACTTGGTCTGTCTCATAATGCTCCTCTTTTATCTTAGCCATTGAAAAGCCTTGAGAAACTAACCCTGAATGCAATCTAAATACCAAACCACCAAAGTGCACAGAACTAATGGATCATTCCTTAATATTTCCATTGCCTTATGCATTGGAAGGTTTTTGTGTTCAGTGGAATGTACTGAAGTTTCTGGAACAGTCATTTTTTTTAGGATGCTCTGATTCTCTTATAGTGGCTCCAAGGATGTCATTAGACTAGCAATCTGGCACATATCTTTTGAGAGTCTATGATGGAATATATTGTGAAAAATATTTTTTGAGACAGACCCCAATTGGAAAGGGAAAATGAGAAAGGAAACTGACCCTCCCTGTTGCTAAGGAATCTAAATTTAAAACAAAGAAAATGGGTGTGATTTTCTGGCCACATTCGTCCCAAAACCAGAAAATCCCACCTGAGATCAATGGACTGTTGCATGGTCTGCTCACACCCATCACCTGCTATGAAAATTCCACCCAATGAGTTCAGTGGTGCAGTACAGGTAGGTTGAAGAACAGAGGCTATATCCAGAAGCTGAGAATAAGGAAGATATAGTTGCTGCAGCTGTTTCTGTTATTTAAAGATAATTTCAAACAGTCATAAGCAGAGTTGAGAAATTTCTGCAGATGCGTTCTCTTTTTGGGAAAGACCCCGTCCATGGAACATGGATTAATTGTGGACTACTGTTTACTGAGGATCAAGCTAAATTCCAGAAGGAATTCTTTATGAGGAAGACAACATTTTGAAGGACTTTGTGCCTGAGATTGAAGATCTACATACTGAACCAGCTGCTGAGCTAATTCATAAGATCTATCTTAATTGTCTCACCATTTAATGTGTAATTTATCATTTATAATCAATTTGCCTGTTAATTCATGCTAAACTCATGTTGATTCTGGATTTTAGAGTGTAGGTGATTGCCTAAGCTAGTATTTAGTATCTGCTTTGATTGACAACCATTTTATTTTAAACTGTGAAATTTTGTGGTTTCATTCTTTTAGTAATTAACTGGAATTTCAGAATTTTAGTTACTGATCTCAACCAAGATCATAAGACTATGGTGCGCCTTCATACTGTTTTGATACTCTGCAAACGTTTGCCTCCATGACAGGGATCATTGTGAAAGGGAACTGTGTTTGACAATTCCTCAGCTTTTATTCAGGTACATTTTGCACCATCGCCTTGCCTTTAGAGTGGTGTCATAGTTCAGTTGGTAGGCTGTTGTCACAGATCCAAAAATATTCTCAGAAGACATTTCCCTCTGGCATTTAGCCTTGACATTTTTTAAGTCTTTTTCTAACCTGGCCCAGCTCCCAAAGTCCCCTGCATGACTCAGGGGTGGCTATTTCTTCCAGTGACACAGTTCAGACTTCAGATCTGCTGGCCTGTTTGCCATTTTTAATTGGATGGTGGATCTACAGTTGGCCAATTAGGAGACTGCATCCAGATGTATTGATG
This sequence comes from Carcharhinus amblyrhynchos, assembly GCF_965287045.1. NCBI lineage: Eukaryota > Metazoa > Chordata > Chondrichthyes > Carcharhiniformes > Carcharhinidae > Carcharhinus > Carcharhinus amblyrhynchos. Next base: position 58,582,277 of record NC_137333.1, read on the forward strand.
AGACAGTGCAAGTGCTGGCTTCGGATCCTGCTTCTTACCACAATGTCAAGGCCTGGTGCCCGTGATGAAATTCAGGTCTACTCATCAAAGAAATATTGCATTGACTTTGGCGGGTAGGGGCTGTGATCATGATGTGTGTTCTATAAATACAAGTCATTGTCCCTCACCCTCAATCTTTCTGAGTTGTAAAGTATCCTTTGTCCGTTCCTCATTTAGACATCATCCTGAGTTACCTAATCTTAATGGGTGAGTGCAGCTGATTGAATGGGTGCAGAATGGGCCAATTTCTGCTTGCAGTGTCAGTGTTTGAACCTACGGGTATTGGTTCCTTTCTGCGATCTGCAGCATCTTGGTTCCAGCTTTGTGGCGTTAAGAAGCATTAGAAATTATTTGGTTTCCTTCTGTCCACTTTTTCTTTTGCATTAGACTCACACAGGGCCGAAGTGCATAAGTATTTAAAAGAGGAACCATGACTATTTGTTAACCATTAAAACTTAGCACAAACCGTTTGTGGATGCTAGCCAACTATGTCCCATCCCCTAAGTTCCAGCATTTACTTTGCTTCTTCCTTGTGCTGTTTCTCCTCTTTTAATCTGTCCTTAAGAATTGTGTGCAATGTTTGCCTGCATGACAATTCAATTCTTATCATTGTCAGCCACAGACAGTTTCAACTGACAAGCATTTGAGATTCTTATGACTTCTTTTATGGAATTCCCACAGAAATAGTGAGACTTCAATGAGCGTGCATACATTGCACAATGTCGCATTCATTTAATTGTCAACTTCTATGTACTGTTGAATCCCATAGGTTAGTAAATGCATTTTTAGGGTAAATACAAATCTACTGTTCAAAATGTACGAAGGATACATAAAAGCAGCTTGCAGCCATAACATTTACTGTTATGTATTTGCCAGTTTGCTGTCGATATTATATAACTGATTTATCTTAGAAAAATGCAGAGATGACAGCTGTTCTAAATCTACAACAGGTTTACTTATAGTACTTCAAAATATCTTAGCAAGTAAATGCTCTCAGTCAGAACTAGTCTTCCAGAACCTTCTGTCCACCATCAGTTATGTAAGTTATCTAGCTCTACCGACAGACTTAAGCAATCAGATTCAGAGCACAGACTATCATATTCAAATACAGATATTTCCCTCTTTTAACCAAAGACTTCAACTTAAATCATTCTAAACAACCATATCTATATCTGTTTAATCTAAGTAAATAAATAATCTCTGAGATAAGAAGGTCTCTTAGGTCTGCAATTAGATCTACAAACTTAAGGTTTAGTAATAAAGCTAAGCATGTCAGCTACTTGCTTGCTGCAAGATACCTGACCTCAAAGTTATGTTGATGAAGACAATCAGGCCATCTGTGGTTGTGTAGAGATCAATGAGCTGTCCCTGACATAGCTAACAATGTAGTCAGCACTTGATGATCGGTGTAGAGAATGACCAATGTTTCGATGCGTGGATGCAGGCTAGTGCTTCAAGCTGTCCAATGGAGTTGCCTTCAGTTTGTGACAACAGGCATGACCCATAAGCAATTGGTTGTTCACTTCCTGTAATGTATTGTGAAAATACAACTCTAATTGCATTTTCCAACACATCTGCTGTGACATAACGTTTCCGGATATGACTAGTGCAGATACCTTTTTCGCCTTTAACGTTTCAAATGCTGTATTTGCTGTATGATTGTCCACTCCCATTCTGCAGCTTTGTGAAGTAGCTTCCAAACAGTTACAGCAATCTTTGCAAACTTAAAATAAATTTTGTAATAAAAGTTGGTAGTACTGAGGAACAATGCCAACTCTTTCATATTAGATTGTGTTAGAAGGGCATGAATTGCTCTGACATTGCTGTGTGTCAATCTCAGGTGCCTTGGACATTTGGCCTTGTTGAACTTCAAATTGTACTGTGTGAGTCGAGTGTGCATCTTTGATAATTGCTGACCATTGTCCTTATTCCTTCCATGGACAGCCACATCTTCAAGTAGGTTGAAGATCCTCTGCACATCTGATAAGACTGAAGAAACAAACTTCTGGGATGCACTAGGTGATGGACTTAGTCCATAGAGCAATATGCGGCATTGAAACAGACCTTCATACAAATGGACATATGAATTAGGAGCCTGTTCCATCATTCAATATGATCATGGCTCATCTGATTGTAACTTCAACTCCACATTCCTGCCTACCATTATTAAACTTTCACCCCCTTGCTTGTCATGAGTAATAAAAGTTGTAAGATATCAGCTTTGTTCTGCTAGTGGTATGTGAAATTATTTTCTTTGATATGGTGCTTTGTGAAGATTTTGGGTCATGAAATAATGCTGACAGTTCTTGAATTGTAAGAAGTGAACACCTGTCTGGAATGATAGCTTTATCGATCACCTTAAGGTAACGCATATTCTTAATTTGCTGGTTTTTTGACGTGCAATTATTAGATTTGATGAGTCAATTCACTCAAGGATACTGTTTGTTTCTAGTCATTTCAGTTCATGTGATACTTCAGCAGGGATTGCAAATTACAAACCTCTCAAATTTTGCAAAAGTTGTAGAATTGATGTGTCAATGTGCGGAGCATGACATTACCCCTGATTTCCCCAAATCCAGTAAATGAGGAAGGAAACTGGTGCGTATAGACTGCATCATCAATCACATTAGTGTGTGCTCTGATGGGGTTTAATTCCAAGCCTATCAAAAAGGTTTACCCCACAACTCTTCTGCCTTTGGCTATACATAAAGTGAATCTGGCCGGAGTGATGCTTTTGCAGCGGATTACAATTTTGGTCATTCCTGAAACTGGAAGCAATCACAACAATGGTGGGATTGCCACTACATTGTAAATTTCTCTGACTTAATGCTGCTGCATATTTCTTCTGGGATCACCCGATCCCAGCTTTTACAGAAATGCGCAGCATCCCTTGGGATGCTCCCTAGGAGTGGATTACAGTCAGAGGTAGTCAGTACACATCACATTTTTATGGAACTAACTATCATATGATAAATTTAAAGGTTGGATGTGATCCTGCGTGCCTGCGAATAACTCTTTGGTTAGTTTCACTTGAAAGATACCTGACCACTTCGATTAAGAATAACTTCAGGCAGACATCATTGCTTACTGCCAAAATTCCTTACATAGATGCTATCATTTGAGTTGAAATGTCTCTCCTTAGCATGGTTGTCAAGTCTCTTCTTCTGCTTTTACTGTCTTCTGCCTACTCTCACTTTGACATCTGGATGTAGAAGATCTAAGTGAGACTTTAGTTTCCTATACATCTGTTAGTGGCTGGTGAGAGACATGTCTTGGTTTGTGACATGATACAATATTGGAACAAAATCCTTGAGAGCTTGGTTCCCAAAGTATCACCTCCCATTTTCCTCAATCCTTCTTTCAGTGTCTGAACAGTTTGCTTTGCTGAGCCTTTGAAGCTGGATGAATACTAGTAATGGATGAGTGAGTAGTGAGTGAGTGAATGAGTAAACAGGTAGGTAGCTATTTGGGTAGGTGGGCGAGGTAAGTACCAGGTGAGGTGGGTAGTCAGGGTAGGGGGGTGAGATGGTAGCTAGGTGACATGGATACGTTAGTCGGGTCTGGTTGGAAGGTTAGTCAGTTCAGGGGGTAGTCTTGTGGTCGGGAGTGGTACTGGTGTGGTTGGGAGGGGTGGTCAGGTAAGAGTGTAGTCAGCTTTGGTTATGGGTATTTGGTTGGCTATGATGGTAGTCAGGTGGTCAGGAGTGTGGTTGGATAGTCAGTATGTAGCCAGATTTGATCGGTAGTAGTTAGGTGGTCGTGGGTGTAGTTTGGTGGTCAGGATGGAGTTTGATGGTTAGAGATAGTTGGGTGGTCACAGGTTAGTCAGGTCTAATTGGTAGTAGTTGGGCAGTCAGGGGTATAGTTAGATGGTGGGTCTCCCTGTCTCAGCCCCACCAGGAGTTGTTCATTCCAGCTAGGTTTACTATAGCTCCCCACTCCCTGCTAGAGTGAAGGGAAGGCCATCGAGGTCTCCTAAGAGGGCTGGGGGCCATACGGTGTGCCCCTGGGCATTGCCACCTTGGCAGTGCCAGCCTGGTCTCCCTGGCAATGCCTAAGGGGCAAAGTGCCAATACTCAGGGGCATCTTGGCACTTCCTACTAAGCAATGGGCAGATGCAAGGGGGCATGGCCTAATTTGGGGGGGGGGGGGGGCAGTGGGGGCCACTGCCACTCTGCAACTGGGCTGAGTGACAGAGGGAGGGGGGCTCTGCAAGGTGGTGGTGCTGGAGGGGCAGCGATGTGGGGTCGTGGAGCTGGCCAGTGATTGGGCTGGCCAGTATTTAGGAGGCTGTCAGTGTAGGCCACCGTGAAAGCATCAATCTTGGCGCCCTGCAGATTGGCGCATGTGCAGTTGCCTTCTCAGCACTATGCTGTTGACCTCTCCAGTAGGAATAATTGAGGCACTCTGCAGAGGTGGGGAGGTTCTTTTTGAAACTCCTGTTGAAAAAACCAGCGGGATTTATTCTAGTTTTATGCAAATTTGACAACTTATTTGGGAGAATTGGCCCCTTTGTCTCCATTCTGTATTTTAATTGTACTCCGAACAATAAAAGTGAATTATTTGGAGTCCATGTTGTTACAATTCACATTGTTTAACAATCAGAGGTAAAAGGTGCACTAATCTGTAATATTTCTTCAACATTTTGATTGTTCTTACTACTGCCATTGACCTATAAAAATAAGTGTATCTAATTAACACTGCCTTCAATGCTTGATATACTGGTGCCACTCAATTTAAAAGGATCTCACTTATTATACAGAGAGAGGACATCTTGATGGGATCATGCCATGAGGCCATATGGGTAGAACTCAGGAACAGGAGCAGTGCAATCACACTGTTGGGATTGTACGACAGACTTCCCAACAGCCAGTATGAAGTGGAGGAACTGATACGTCAGCAGATTTTGGGAAGATGTAAAAACAACAGCGTTGTTCTGATGGGTGATTTTAATTTCACCTTTAGTGCCAGGGGCTTGGATGGAGCAGAGTTTGTTCAGTATGTCCAAGAGTGCTTCTTGAGGCAATACGTTGATAGTCCAACTCGGCAACGCAAGACAAAATACTAAAATAATCTACAGGCACATCATTAAAGAAATAAGTGTGGCTGTCATGAGAGTAGTACCATCAAGGGTTAGATCAGATAATATCACAGGTAACAATTGAAATAATATAAAATTATTTTGCTTTGGTATTTACAAGGACAATGGAATAGATAAACATGTCATTGACTGATCGATGACAAATGAGATAAGTGCATTTAGAATGAAAAATATATTGAACAAATTAAACAAACACAGAGGATAAAACCCCTGCACCAGATGGATTGCAGCCTTGCATTTTAAAAGAATCTGGGGGGGAGATTGTTACTACTCATATTTAATAATTCATTAGAAAAAGGTGCAGTGCCAGAGGACTGGTTAATGTAAAAACAAAGTACTGCTGATGCTGGGAATCTGAAATAAAAACAGAAAATGATAGAAAAACTCAGGTCTGTCAGCCTCTGTGGAGAGAGGAATAGAGTTTACAGCTGAGATTACCACTCCTGTTCACGTCAAGTGGATTTGATGATGAGAGAATAATATCGCAAGAAGGCCAGGATTGCATTTCACATCAACGCAAAAGCAGGAAGTAATCATCCTTTTCTCCCATCAATGGCAGATCATGTGTCTCATTATTCAACATCAAGAACTTCATTGCCATAAATTCACATATTATTATCAGGCCCATACACCAGAATCATCTCATCCATGTCAAATAATGTATCCATGGTGGTGCAATGTCAGAATGGGGTGAAGAACGACTCGTCTCAGAAGGCATGTACCTGGCGAGCAATACCTCCAGGGAAGGTCAGAGGTAGGTGCAGGATGGAGAGGGTCATGCTAGGCTGATGTCAGGATGATACCAGGATATGGAGCTGTGCTCGTTGTGCACTGGAGTGGCCTTTAGAAATAGGGCTTGGATCATCAATTTGTTAAGTTGATAGCGAGGAGGGTGAATCAGGGGCCACCCACAGTGATATATTATGGAACCCCTATCTATCTGTCCACCACTACACAGCAGGGAAAGCTACCATTACCATTGATAGCCTCAAAGCCCCTTTTCCCACTCAACATTGGCCTTTGCCAATTTTTTGAGTCCAAATGACTATTCTTCTGGGCAAAAGAGAGGGAAAAATTTGATGCATTTTATACTGTTTACAAGGGGGTGGAGCAGGTGGGTCAAAATAGAATGTCAGTGTTGGGTGGGAATAAGAGATTGCACAAAGGTGTTAAGGACACAAGACAACGGAAGTGTCAATGGCAGTGTTAAGGACTATAAAAGGTGCTGATAATGGCATAAAGGTCAGTGCTTCATGAAAGCAAAATTTAAGTCCAAACTGGGGAGGGAGTCAGGAGAGAGAGGTTGCGTTGAGAAAAAATAATTTTTTTCTTGATTAAAAAAAGGTGAAGATGGAGGAGAAAGTTCACAATCTCAAGTGGCTGAACTGAATGCTGAGTCCAGAAGGCTGCAACATGCCTAATCAGGAGATATTGTTCCTCCAGCTTGCGTTGAGTTTCTCTGGATCATTACAGAAGGCCAAAGACAGACGCATGAGCATCAGAGCAAGATCAGAGTTGAAATTGCAGGTGACGGGATGGTAATGTAATTTCTATATTTAATTATGGGGACAGAACATTTCCTGGGAATTATAGGCCACTCATTTTAACATCAGTGGTGGGAAAAATAAAAGAATCCTTATTAAAGGAGAGAATAAAAGAACATCAAGAGATTAAAAATTTAATAAAGAATAGCAAGCGTGGATTTCAAAGGGGAAAATCTTGCTTGACCAACCTTACCAAATATTTTGAGGTGGTAACAAAGGGAGTTGACAATTTTAATGCAATAGACGTGATTTATCTGGATTTTTAAAAGGCCTTTGATTATAGGCTAATGCATAATGTCAGAGAACATGGAAGTGGTGGACAGGAGAATGAACAAATGAATTGCTAGCTGGTTTCAAGACCAAAAGCATCAAGTGGTAATAAAATGTAGTCAGTCAGAGTGGGAGAAGGTGAGAAGTAGTATTCCACAAGGATCAGTGCTGGAACCACTACTGTTCAAAATTAATAGTAAAGATTTGGCCATTAGAATCAAATAACCCAATTTCTAACCTGTGGGTGACACCAAATTGAGGAAGTGGTGAGGGGTAGGGGTGGTGAGCAGTCAATGTGGAGGAGGATTGCAAAAAATAAGAGGAGGATATTAACAGACCTGCTAAAAGGATAAATAATGAGGAAATGGAATTGAACCCAGGCAAATATGAGGAGAACATTTTAGTTGGAAGAATAAGAAAGTCACTTATTGCTTGGAAGATGCAAGTCAAGCAGGGTAGTCAAACAAAAGAATCTCACAGTACAAATACATCAATCACTAAAAATTGTGCCACAGGTTAGCAAGGCCATAAAAAAAGAATGATCCAAGCATTAGGTTCTATTTCTAAAGAGACAGGATTGAAAAGCTATGATGGAACCTCGGTTAGAGCAACAGTACTGCATGCTGTCCTGGTTGCAATATTCCAAAAACAATGTAGAGCTCAGGTGAGGAGGAAGAGAAGATTTACAAGGGTGGAGTAAAAACGAGTGGGTATAGATGTAAGAAATGATTGAAGGCTTTTTTTTCAGAGAAAGAGGGTCGAGGGGTTACCTTTGGGAGCCCTTAAAATTATGAAAGGTACTGATAGCGAGGGTACGAAGAAGATGTTTCCTCTTGTGGAGAAGAGCATAATTAGAGAGCCTCAGTATGAGCTAGTGCCAAGAAATGGAATAGGAATTCAAAAGAAACTTCTTCATACAAAAAATGGTAAGAATATGGAACTGGAAGTGGCTGAAGTAAATAGTAGAGGTGCATTTAACAAGAAACTAAATAAAACAAATGCCATAGAAGGGAATAAATGGTTACGATGGTACATTTAGATAGGTAAAGATGGAAGGAGACTTAAATGGAGCATAAATATTGGATTGGCTGGGCCAAATGGCCAGTTTCTGTGTGTATATCATATGTAAATTATATCACACAAGCCTGATTCACTATTGGTGCAATCCAGTATCATCAACAGAAAAAATGTATAACATATTCAGATGAAGACAGACTTCCAACAAGAGAATCCAATTTTATAATAAAGATAGGAAATTGATTTCCTGTTAATGAATAAATCCAATTCCTTAAGACACCAATCCACGACAACTAGATTGGCATTAGGGGATGTGCTTAAAATCTTAAGTAGCCTTGCTGTTAACACAGTTTTGTGCCATCTTAAAAAAAGTTTGGGAAAAGTCTTCTGTTGAAGAAGTTAAAATGTTAATACTTGGTTTGTAACATTCCTCAGTCCCTTTAATTTGTGTATTGTGTTGTGCTGCAGAATAATTATAAAATATTTTTGCAGTCAAAATTATATTGGCATGTTTGTGTACATTTACGTGCAATTGCAGTTATTCACTTAACTTTTTTATTCATTGAGATTTTCATGTTTAATTAATTACCTAGTGCTGATATTGTTAATTAGAATTACGAGTGAATATTTCAAGTAATCAAAATGGATCCATAAATGCCTGATCAAATTATATCAAATTTCAACCAAATGGAATGTAGCTATTCCATTACATTCATCAAAAGAGTACAGGATGCAATTCTCCCAGCCTGCTGCACTGCTCGAGTAGTGCAGTGGGCTGAGAGACATCAGCGGAGGCCATTTTGTAGGCTTCCCGAATCCCCCAGACTAAGATTTCCAGAGTAATCAGATCCGTACCGGAAATCAGTGCGGATCTGATTACAATATGAAAAATCAGTACTTCCACTTCATTAGCGAACCCGGGACTGAAGTCTCCAAGCCCATTAGCATCTCCCGCCGTGCCAGGAGTGGTTCATTCCAGTGGGGTTTACAGCTGCTCTCCAATAATGGGGAACAGGCGGCCCAACCCTGCTGGAGGGAAGAGGGGCCACTGAAACTACCCCCCTGCCCCAGGATGCTATGGGTAAGAGAGTGGTGCCCCAGCCTGGCACCTTGGCACTGCCCAAAGGATAAATAGGCACTTCCCACCAGGCATCTTGGAATTGCTCATTGGGCATAGGTAGATTGAGGCTGGCCTGTGGGGGGGGGCATGTGCCGATCTCTGCACTGACAGATCAGTGCACACGCAGTGGCCCACTCGGTGCAATGCTGCAGGCCTCTCGGGCAGGAATAGGCCCTGCCCACAGTTTTCCAGATTGAATCCCACTAGGGCACTCTGAAGCACAGAGTGTCAGGGATTCATTCAGGAAATCACGCTAAAAAAATTAACAGGATTTACTCTTATTTTCCCGCAAATTGGGGACTTAGAATTTTTTGGGAGAATACCGGCCATGGTGTCTTTCACAAAGGCAAAACATAAATTTGAAAACATGAGGAATTTGGGAATTGGAAACTAGTGTTGTAGGGCTGAAGAGAGTTATAAAGATAAAATGTGTGACATTAAGGTTCAATTTAAAATAACAATGGGAGTTTTTAAATAGTAGACATTGGACATTGCATATCAGCGACGATAGAGATGATGGATGAGTAGCTCCTGGCACAACAACATCCTCAGGCTGTGCTCATTATAATGACCTGGATTTTGCAGAAATATTAAATGGAAAACTGTCAGTGTTCACCATCATTACCCCTTTGAAACTGACAGCAACAACTGGAGTCACACACAATGCCAGTAAAATGTGGCAATCCAGAAGTTGCTGTTGGTCATTATACACTTTCCATAGGGTGTGCTGTTGAATTCTGCACAGTTGAGAAATTAATTATAAATTACTGAACTTCTCTTTTTATGATATATTAATGTTTTAAAAATCCCTGTAAAAGTAGTGCCTTGCTAATGAGATATAACTGGGTATTTAATGATGCGCGAGGTTAAACTATTAATGAATAATCTCTCTGGTCCTGGAAATCTAACTTCATACATTTACCTGTCATGAAATAAAAGTTAATGGGCGGGACTTTCTGGCTGCATTTGCCCCAGTGCCGGAAAATCCCATCGGAGGTCAATGGACCTTTGCATGGTCAATGTCCCACCTGCCATGCTTTCTGTGGCAGGAGAGATGGGAAAATTCCATCCCATGTCTCTTAATAGAACTTTCAATACCTGGAGAGGCAGCCCAGTAAAAGACAGTAGCCTCCCTACATGCTGGTAGAGAATGGATGGGATGGGATTCCTCTTGAACAGGCAGCTAGCCCTGCGGGAAGACCCTGCTAGCCACGATACTTGTGATTGGCAGCACCCCATGCCCACCCCCCCACCCTCATTCCATGCCATATTGATTCCAACAATTCCCTACCCTACTTAGCTGCAGTCTGGGCTTCCCCAGGGGTCATTGGTGTAGGGACTGCTACAGTCCTTGCAATGGTTGCAGCCCCGGTGGTGCTGGGAGGACCAAGAACCCATTGGACTAACACCCGATTGGCTGGCAGCTTTTGAAGGTGGAATGTGCTGCTTCTGAGGGGTGGAAGGCACAACATTCAAGTAACTAATTGCCTGAACCACATAAAACAGAGTCATGGCTTCCAGGACTGCTGGAGATAGGCCTTTCCAGCCAGGGCTGAGAACACTGCCTCCAGGTGAAATCCTGATCCAGCAGACTAAATCTGACACCAAGCTAATTAAACAGATCTTAAGACAGATGGCCAAAGGCTAGGTCAAATAGACAAGTTTTAAGAAGCAAGCTAAAAAAAGACAGATGAGTGGATAGATGCAGAATAAGGCATTTTAGAGCTTGGGATCTAGACAGATGGCGATGTAGCTGCTAATGTTGGGTAAGGTGATTAAAAATTACAGATACACTGGCAGCTAGAATTTGAGGAACTCAATGATCTAAGGATTTTTAAAATTAATTCAAGGGATGTGGACAGGTTAGGCCAGTATTTATTGTCCATTCCTAATTGCCTTTAAGAAGGAAATGGTGAGCTGCCTTCTTGAACTGCTGCAGTCCATATGGTGTAGGTAGACCCACAGTGCTGTTCGGGAGGGAGTTCCATGATTTTGATTCAATAACAGTAAAGGAACGGTGACATAATTACCAAGTCAGAATGGTGAGTAGCTTGGAAAAGAACTTCCATGTGGCAGTGTTCTCATGCCTCTGCTGCCCTTGATCTTATAGCTGGTAGTAGCCATAGGTTTGGAAGGTGCTAAGGAGTCTTGGTGAGTTCCTGAAATGCATTTTGCTGCCACTATGCATCAGTGGTGGAGAGAGTGAATGTTTGTGGAAGGGATGCCAATCAAGCAAGCTGCATTGCCTCTCATGGTTTGAGCTTCTTGAATTTTGTTGGAGCTGCACTCATCTAAGCAAGTGAAGCCTACTCCTTTACACTCCTGACTTGTGTCTTGTAGATTGTGGACAGGCTTGAAGGAGTCAGGAGGTCAGTTACTCGCTGCAGGATTCCTTGCCTCTGACCTGCTGATGTAACCACAATATTTATATGGCTATCCCAGTTGAGCTTCTGGTCAATGGTAAATCCAGGATGTTGATAGTGGGGGGAACTCAGCAATGGTACTGCCATTGAATGTCAAGGGACAATGGTTAGACTTTCCCTTGCTGGGGATGGTCATTGCCTGGCACTTGTGTAGCACAAATGTTATTTGTCACTTGTCAGCCCAAGATTGATCCAGGTCTTGCTGAATTTGGACGTGTACTGCTTCAGTACCTGAGGAGTCACGAATGATGCTAAAAATTGTGCAGTCATCAGTGAATATCCCACTTCTGACCTTATCATGGAAGGTCATTGATGAAGCAAATGAAGATGGCTGGGCCTAGGGCTGCAGGAGGTTACAGAGATGGGGAGGAATGACACCAGGAAATGACTTGTACGTAAGGGTGAGAATTTCGATGTTGAGGTATTGGCATACCTGCAACAAAAATATACAATGTCCTGTGATATTCACTTGATAACAAAAGAAATATTACCCACTAAAAGTAAGCCATTTGGTAAAGTATGCATTTTTTATAACTTAATACAATATCTGCATTGGCTATAAATTATTGGGAGTAATAACTTGTGGAGGTACATATAAACATACAAATTTAAGCAGGAGTCAGCCACTCAACTCCTCCGGCCTGCTCTGTTCTTCAATAAGATCTTGACTCATCTGAGAGTAGTTTCAACCCCACATTCCTGCCTAATCTTGATTCACCCCCTTGTTAATCAAGAATCTATCTCACTCAGCCTTAAGAATACACCACCACCCTTAAGTCTGTCTCATTCTCTTTTCCTCCATTCAGCATTGTTCTCTCTGCTCTTTCATAAAAATAGCCAACAATGAATGATACTGGGAGTCCTATAATAGTAATTCAGAACTTTGACAAGGTTGACAGAATTCTGGGTGGTCTCATAAGTCCTTAAGGGTTTTAGTGATAGGGTGAACTCTGTTCAGGCACAGACTGAATGAATCTGCTTAAACCCTTTCTTATAATTCCAGCGAACACTTTTAAGAGCTTCTCTAAGCTACAAAATGAAGTATTTCTATCATTATCAGCTGCTTCTGGCAATATGCAGCACTCTTAACTGGCCATGCATTATCCTTGGTGAAATCAGGGTACTAATCATGACATATAAGCACTTCAATACCATTACAAATGATTTCCATATATTATGATGAACTCAGCAGCACTGGCACAGAGCCCAGGAGCTGGCTAGAAATGGTAGTTTAACTATTATAAGGTGGAAACTCAGAGGCAACTGAACTAAACACAATTCAGGGAGTTAGTGAATGAAAGGTCATTCAAAGCAGCACAGAAAAGAATTCACCAAATTCAGGGACATTATCCACATTCTAATTTTGATTTTTTATATATATAAAAGAACAAAGAAATGAGATTTTGAAAACACAAAAAGACGAAGGGAGGGAATGAACAAGGGGAGAAAGAAATATGTTGAGAGTGTGGGATCTCTTAGCCAGTTCTTAGCGGAAATGAGCGGCAATGGAGGAATCAATAGAAGATTACAAGTGAAATGGATAACAGTGCAGGATGGGGGGAATGGAGAATACAGAGGTTGACTAGGTAATTCAAAGAGGAAGAGGTGGGGTAAGGGCAGAGTTGAAGTGAGGAAGTGAATGGAAGGGGAGGAGATAATGGGGAGGTAAAGGATTGACAGGACATATGTTGGAAGTGAAAGGTTGGATGAAACTTCAATGATTGGAAGAGGAAAATAGAAGGCAGAGAATTATTTTGGGCACCATTTGCACACACCCCAGCAGTCTTGCAGTCACTGGTGGCTTAGTTTGCCACCATATGATATTGTAGCATGTCACTAGCAACCTCCCATTCAAAAAATCCCAACCATAAGGAAAGAAGATGGAGAAACAAAGGATATTAGGGAAAGGCAAAACAAATGTTAGACAGAGAAACAGAAAAGAGAAGGAAATAAGCAGAGTCAAGAAACCAAGAGAAACATCAAAACAAAAATTGCAGATTTATGTAAGATGGAGACCCGCATGTTCCAACTTACTGCATGGTTAGTAAATTGGTGGAAATTGGGCGGATCTCCAATGACTAATACTAAAGTGGAAACTTTTATTGCAACTTGTTCTCATTAAATTTCACTGTTAGCATTTTCAGCTGCAAATTTCTACCTACAGATGCAAGGATGACACCGACTTTGCCATGATTACTATCAAAGATGAGCTAAAACTTTGTGCAGCAGGACAAATCTGCAATTTTCTTTCTCTGCTTCCTGAGCTGGAAGCTGTCCACTAAACCTCATGCCAGCCAAGAAGTTACAAAGCCTATCCACAGATGGTAGCCAAATTTTAATTACTTTCAAGATTAGAATTTGAACACAGCACATATGCATGGAGTTCAACATTTTACTGCTGTTACTGGGCTACCTGTCATTTACATTTTTCAACCAGGATACTGTTACTGCTTCAATTCTCCTTCAAATTGTATTTAGCAATGACAGCAAATGCATACATTTACCCTACCACTGATTCTGTGACAACATCCAAACAACTACTTCTATTTAACTGGTAATGAAATGTATTGTAAGTTACATCCAGAAGGTATATGTAAAAGCTTTATCTAATTCAAGTTTCATTAAATGTTGCCCTGTCAAGGATTCAAAATGAACTGCATAATCCTATGAATTAAGTTCAGATGGGCTGTGATCAAATTTCTTTTTTTTAAAGCAATCAGAGGACTGTGCTGAAATCTTGTTTGGCACAGAATCTATACAATTTAGTTCAACAAATGCCCCTTCAATTCTTCTTGTTTATTTTTGAAAATTACATCAATTATATGCTCACAAAAATATGCTCATTAAAAAATGGATTAACAGTCTCACCTCACTGTTCAACTGTACCATCAAGGAAGTGCTGACAAGTTTTGTCCTCATTCCAAAAATGGTGGGCATGATTCCCTTTAGTCCTTTGATTTCTTGCCCATCACCGTTATTTCTCAGTTACACGGTAGATCAGAACAACTATCACAGTCCCTTACCACCAATTTTATAAAGAGATTTGAACATCAGCAGATGAAGGGAACACAGTGACAGCTGAGGAAACAGCCAGGAACGACACATCATTGATAATAAAAGGAGCTAATTACTATGCAAAGCACAGAAAGCCTTTGGGAAGCAGCGAGAAGTAAAAGTGGATAAAGGCTGCATCTGCTACTTGGAAAATGGGGTGTCAATTTAAAATGTGGCCAGCCAAGCAAATCATTTTATTTAATAGCAATGCTACATTAGGCCATGAAACATTTCCTTTTTTTCATTTCAGAGCCAGTCTCTGTTTTGGCACATAGATTCTCATTCTCTTTCAGATAAACCTACTTGCAAATAAGCTGAAAAGAAACAGACAAAAACCATTAATTCTGGAAGTCTGAAACAGAACTGCTGGAAATACAGATCAGTAAAGAAGGAAGCTTAATATTTGCGCCATAAACCCATGCCAGAAATAAAGGTCTGATGAGGAGTTATGATGAGAACATTCCCTTGTATTTTTACCACTTTTGTGTATTTCCAGTATTTTCTGTTCTTGTTCAAAATAAGCTGTTTAATCCTTTCAAAAATGCACTGTGCATATTTCTAAATAATAAAAAATATAATGAGAATTCATATGTATTTTCACGATTTTCCTTCATTTACGTTCATTAAAATTTGCAAAATTAAACAATTTTCATGTGTTGTACTTATCGTAATAATATATAGATGACGACAAATGAATACAGGAGATAATTAATGCACTGGACCCAAAGTGTGGATTTATTTTGATCGCAAAAAAATTACATTGCCATATGATAAGAGGAAATATGAGGTCATTGTGTAAAAAAATCACTCACAATTAAGGACCATGATTCTTGGAAGCCAAATGAAATATTATGGATGTGAATATCCTTAGTTTTATGTTTTGTAGCAGAAACATCAATGTTTTGAAAACTTAACTGAATAAAAGAAATGGAACTAAATTGGATAGCAGGTGCTGGGATTGGGATATATGCTGGGATTGGGATATATGATGAACCCATGTCGGTTAAATGTAATGCAGTGAGCATACCAACTGCGTGCTGCATGCTCATTTGAATGATTACTGCATGCAGTCAACTCTAACTGCGTTGTTCATTGGCTGCACACATCAGCAGGGAGGCTAAAAACATAACTTGCTAGTACCACTGCTCTACAATTCTTAAAGCAAACCTGTACCTCTGCATTGTGTTTGGAACAGGTGTTGGCAGGCATATAGAAAGGGAATCTGAATGGGGGAAGAGTGCGAGTGCCAAGATCTTTGGATGTTGAATTGGAGATCTGGGCCGAGGAGATGAAAAGGAGAAGAGATGTTTTATCCTTTCAGGAGTGAGGAAACTCTTCATGCAGAAGAGCAAAAGGAGCTGATAAGGCGTGGATGTAAATGGCAGGGGTCAAGCCCCAAGAACCTGGATGCAGTGTTGCAAGAAGTTTAATAATCTCATATGATTCATCAAGGGCAGTGAATGAATCTTCAAATCCCATTTCTTACCAACTGCACCATTCAACACGGACAATAGGCAAAATCTTAGCAAAAAGTGGTAAATGATTAGTTCTGGTGTGAAAAACAAGGGACATAAGGTTCTTACAAGCTCATGTTGCGCCGACCAGTTTTTTTTAAAAAAAACACTGACCCACTAATCTAAACCAATCCCTTTTCGTCCATAAACCTATCCACAGATCTCTTAAACGCCCCCAAACTAGGCGCATTTACAACCGCAGCAGGCAGGGCATTCCAATCCCTCACCACCCTCTGGGTAAAGAACCTACCCCTGACATCCATCCTATAACTACCACCCCTTAATTTAAAGCCATGCCCCCTCGTGCTAGCATTCTCCATCCGAGGAAAAAGGCTATCACTGTCCGCCCTATCTAAACCTCTAATCATCTTATATGTTTCAATAAGATCCCCTCTTAGCCGCCTTCTTTCCAGCGAAAACAACCCCAAATCCCTCAGTCTCTCCTCATATGACCTCCCCTCCATACCAGGCAACATCCTGGTAAACCTCCTCTGCACCCTCTCCAAAGCCTCCACGTCCTTCCTGTAATGTGGGGACCAGAACTGCACACAGTACTCCAAGTGCGGCCGCACCAGAGTTGTGTACAGTTGCAACATGACGCTGCGACTCCTAAATTCAATCCCCCTACCAATAAACGCCAAGACACCGTATGCCTTCTTAACTACCTTATCTACTTGATTCCCAACTTTCAGGGATCTATGTACACATACACCTAGATCCCTCTGCTCCTCCACACTATTCAAAGTCCTCCCATTAGCCCTATACTGAACACATCTGTTACTCCTACCGAAATGAATTACCTCACACTTCTCTGCGGAGAATGGAGTGTGGAGAATCTCTGTGGAGTGTGAGAATGGCAGTGCTATGTCCCTCCCACTCTCTTGCTAGCCCCCACTAAGAAAGGGCACTCCTTCAGCTGCAATATAGATAGGAACCCAGAAAGGAGAACATGGGATTTTATACCTGCATACCAGCCCTCACAATGCTTTTAAAGCAAGGGGCACCCCAACATGAAGGGAAGGCAAGGCCTACAAGTGACCCCTTCCAATCTCTCACCCAAAATGGCGATTCTGGGACGCCCACCTTTGGACCACAGTTGAACTAATCTGTGTTCCCCAAGTTCTCTCAGTTGACCCCTGAGCAATGCATACTGTGGAAGGTGCTGGCTGCCTGAGAGCTCACCTCCGAAACCCTCCCTCAGGTAGTGACGGTGCCAGGTTCATGCTTATGTACATTTGTTATAAATGGCGCCAATGAAATGATACACCAGCGCTCATTGAATATCCCAGAGAGAATACTCGGTAATAATATGCTAATGTACTAAAATGAGCTTTCTGTGGTCCCACGGCATGTTTCTCGCTACTCCACCAGTGAGGGGCCAGTAAGTTCGGTATTTGAAAATTCGGCAGCATGAATCAGACCTCCAGATTTTGAGCACACACCACCAATCCTACAGTGTCGTGATTGTAACAATCACGACAATCCCATCAACACACAACAATCTTTATCAATCACTACACCTACCTTAATCATTTACACTACGTTATCTTCATTCAGTGATCACTGCTGCAAGACACTGCCAACGATTCACTAATGACAGTCAAATTAGCCAAACTTATTACATGCGCTAATTGATATGATTTCCTGTCTCTTAGACCGAGGTTGATGCAAATTGAAAGCCAGAGAAGTAAACCGGAGGGGTCTTGCATGACTGCATATCCAAACCCCATAGCCTGTGCTGACCATTGCCAGAAGATCCACTGTTTAAGGCCGTGACCGGTTGTAGGGCAGAGATCATTCAAAGTGACAGTATCCTTATAGCCAATTTTCTTTCTCATATCCCAATTTCTTTCGTCTCACAATCTTTTCTGATTCACAAGTTGCAGATGGCAGAAGCATGTACCTCCTACTTCTCAGCCCCATCACAATCTCACCCTTGTGCCTTTTACCTTCTAGTTACACAAGATGTGCAACTTTGCCAGGTGTTGGGGGAACAGCAAGAAAGTGGTGAATAATGGTGAAGATACAATATTGTCGCTTGATTTCACACTTGCCATCAGCTCAGATACTGGCAGAGGAAATTTTAGGGACAGGACCTTCTTGTGGTGAAACATGGCATGAGTAGCTAGCAACTAGGGCAGGGGTCAGGATTAGTGTGAGCTGATACATAGTTCCATGCATAGCACTGCCTAAGGAAGAAAACCGATAGCTGTGCACAAAATAAAATGCTTGGTGCATCATCAGGCCTGCCAGCAAGCCTGTGATCATTGTCAAGGAGCATTCCAGCATCAATTTCACACAGGGAATTGTGCAGATCTTGGAGCCCATCCCTTCCAGCATGGAAGTGGTGGTCAACTCCTTGACGCACTCATGGACCCAACCATGACACAAAATCTGATGGCTGATGTCACAGTTTCTATTGCAACACGAACAACAGCCACAAACAAGTGAGTACTACAGTGGAAGTTCAGAATGCTGCCAGCTTGGCTGTGGATTATTGTGTGCAGAAATACTTGCATGATGTCACATCAGTCTAATAATCTGTTCTCCAACAGATGAAGAACAATACTGAATAACATCGCCATGGGGAAGCATCAGTGGCTCCACGGAGCATGAACCTGTTGTCCTCTCTCTTAGGAAGACAACATCCATTCCTCCAGCCCTGCTACTCTGCCAATATTCTTGCTGCTTCACGTAAGCCAACCTGCTCAGACTGCTGCAAAAAAAATATGCTTGAGATGCTGGAAATCCAAAATAAGAATAGACAGTACTGGAAATAGTCAGCATGTCAGGCAGTATGTATGAAGATGCTGAGTATTTCCAGCATTTTCTGTTTTCATTTAAGGACAATGTAGACTCAAGGAACATCTTTCGATTTGGAATTTAAACACTTTGGCACTCAACATACAATTCCAGATGATTATCTCTGCCCCAATTTTGATTCTTCTTTGCAGGTTTTGGTTTTTATTTGTCTACCTCTTGTTTTGCCTTTCCAATGACAGCTGTTCATCATTCTGCTATTCACCCTCCTCTAGGTACCTCTTTTATTTCTTTACTTCTCCCATGATCACTCCCTTTGACCTTGCATTATCAGCCCTTTGGTCATTTAACCTACTTATCTTCCACATTATCACAGACCTTCCTTTTTGTTCTTTGTCTTCCTACCCACTTTCACTTGCCTATTACTTGATGAAAGGTCACCAATCTGACGTTTATTTCAATCATTCACAGGATGGGGCATCGCTGGTCAGGTCAGTATTTATTGTCCATGAATAGATGGTGGTGAGCAGCCTGATATAGTCCATATCGTGCAAGTTCAACAACAGTGCTATGAGGGAGGGAGTTCCAGGATTTTGACCCAGTCACAGGGAAGGAATGATGATATTTTTCCCAGTCAGGATGGTGAGTAGTTTGCCCATGCATCTGCTATTCCTGTTCTTCCAGGTGGTTGAGTTCCTGGGTTTGGAAGATGCTGTCTAAGGAGTCTTTGTGAGTTCCTGCAGTGCATCTTACGTATGGTACACACTGCTGGTACTGTGCATTGCTGGTGGAGGGAGTGAATATTTAAGATGGTGGATGGGAAGCCAATCAGACAGGCTGCTTTGTCCAGAATGCTGTTGGATTTCTTGAGTGTTGTTGGAGCTGCACTCATCCAGGCAAGTGGAGTATTCCATTACACTCCTGACTTATGTCTTGTAGATGGTGGGCTGGCTTTGGGGAGTCAGCGTGTGAGTTACTCTGCACAGAATTCCCAGCCTCTGACTTGCTCTTGTAGTTGCAGTATTTGGATGTGTCTGAAGAAGAGTCATGCATACACAAAACGTTAACACTTTCTTTCTCCACTGATGCTGAGTTTTTCCAGCATTGTCTATTGCCACCTGTGCAGGGTTGTTTGCTAGTTCCCAGAGGATGTTCCTCAGTCAAAAACATTCAGAGGGACTAGCTGAGAGCCACCCCTTAAGATTGCTACTGTCCCCCCCACCCCCCATCCCCCTTCCCTCAGGATCTCTAGCCCGTGAACTCCCTACCCCCATCACTTACCTGTGGCTTGGGATTCAGCAATGATCATGGGCCTCGGATGGGTGAACTTATTGGCTGACAGCTCTGGCCTGAGGTCCTTGACCTCAAGAAAGACCTGCTGCTGTCCAGTTAAGCACCTGAGTGGCACTTAATACAGTGGACCTTCCATAAAAGATGCAATATGGAGCTCTCACCGGCTCTCCAGCCAGCAGACATGATCCCTGTCAATTACATTAACCCAAGACTTACAAAACCCCATGTATGTGGACTTTTTCCTGGAGTCATCAGCCATGATGTTAAAGGAAAGCTCTTGTCACTCAGAAGCCACCCTTTGGCTTTCTGTGGTGGCTCAAATGTGGATGGCATACTGGACTGCCACAGAATGAAACCATCATGATTGCTGCCAGAATAGCAAGGATTTACGGGCATGAAGTGCTACCTATGGTTACATAGCAATTCAGCATAGATGGAGTGGAATTGCTTTTGGTTCTGGTATATGATTCTATGATTCTAAGACAGGGGGCCTGATTTTACCAACAATTTGCGCCCGTTTTCAGACATGAAATCATGGTAAAATTGGCTGTGAGGCCTTTATCGCGATCTGTACCCGGGTCCGAGCAGATCGCGACTTTACCGAGATCCGCAAATGGCATGGATCTGTTCCACACCCAAATCGGGCGCAACGACAATTTAAATGCATTTGAATGCATTTAAATTGAATTAATGAACTGCCTGCCCAACTCTATCAGTATTTTCCCCTTTACCGCCCTGATCGCCGATCTGGGACTGCGCCTTTGTGGACCTGCTAAATAAAAGTCTGAGTCGGGTGCTCCAGCCTCTGAAGAGGGCCTTCATTGTTCCCAACGGCTCTCTGACTTAGATCAGAGTGGTGGAGGCGGGGGTGGGGGTGGAGGTGGGTCAGACCATTCTCTGCCTGGAGGGGGGAGAAGGGGAGCGAGGTCAGATCGCTGTCTGATGGGGGGGAGGGTAAGAGGGGACTGAGGTCAGATCACTGCCTGGTTGGGGTGGGAAGAGGGGAGTGAGGTCAGATAGCTGTCTGGTAAGGGTGGGAGGAGGGGAGTGAGGTCGGATGGATATCTGTTGGAGGGGAGGAAGGCGGGTCAGATGGATCTTTGGTGGGGGGGACAGATGGATCTCTGATGGGGGGGCAGATGGATCTCTGATGGGGGGGGTGGCAGGGGGGGTCCACTGTCACTCTGCGGGCAATCGGTGGGGGAAGGGGGCAGAGGTGATGATCGCTCTGGGTAATGGGGGGGTGGATAAGGGGGGCAGTGATGTATGTGTATCCCCCTTATTCTCCCCTCCACTACCCACACACATCACTGCTTCCCTTATCCACCCCCCACTACCCAGACCGATCGCACCCCTGCCCCCCCACCAGAGATCCATCTGCCCCCCCAGCGATCCATTCCCCCCCCACCCCAAAATACATCTTACCCATCTCTCTCCCCCCCCCCAAGATACACCCTCACTCCCACTTTTCGCTCCTGGACCGCTTTCTGTGGCTCGGGGGGGTGCAATCCAACACAGGAGCACTTTTTCAAATTTTTTTCTAACTACACACGCGCAGTTCAGAGCTCCGATCATTCCAACAGCGCTAAGCCCTGCCCGCAGCGCAAATCAGACTGGAGATGGCTGAGAGCATATGGGGGTGCCTGAAAGCAAATTTCTGAGTCAGATCTGCACTATGCCCAGACTTGGCACTTAGAATCAAAATGGTAAAATTGGGCCCAGAGTTGACATGTGCACAAGTGATGTGATTTGATTTGATTTAATTTATTGTTGTCACATGTATTAACATACAGTAAAAACTATTGTTTCCTGCACACTATACCAACAAAACATACCGTTCATAGAGAAGGAAATGAGAGAGTGTAGCATGTAAAGTTAATGTCATTGCTAGGATGTAGAGAAAGATCAACTTAATGTAAGGTAAGTACATTCAAAAGCAGCAGAGAAGAAGCTGTTCTTGAGTTGGTTGGTATGTGACCTTAGACTTTTGTATCTTTTTCCCAAAGGAAGATGGTGGAAGAGAGAACCCTGATGTTCGTGGGGTCCTTAATTATGCTAGCTGCTTTGCTGAGGCAGTGGGAAATGTAGACAGAGTCAGCGGACAGGAGGCTAGTGAAGTATACAGTAAAACAGTGCTTTCTGAGCCAGATGCCAAGTCAGAAATATGGTTCAGGTGGAAATATGGTGCAGAAGAAGAAGGCATTATATACCTTTTTCAACCTCCAGTCACTAATGAGTATCTGTCTTTCGTCTGTTGATTGCTAATATGTTAGGGGTTGTGGGTTTTAATAAAAATAAAAAGCTATGATTTGCACACATGGATTCAAACTAATAATAGATTTAGTTTAGGAGCTCTGGCTTGTATGGAATACAAACGGAAAGTAAAACAGCATCCTGTGCAACACCCTAATGACATCACCATCAAATCATGTAACCAGCTCTTAAAGCAACCTGCAAATGCTTAAAA
The DNA here is from genome assembly GCF_965287045.1 of Carcharhinus amblyrhynchos. Classification (NCBI taxonomy): domain Eukaryota; kingdom Metazoa; phylum Chordata; class Chondrichthyes; order Carcharhiniformes; family Carcharhinidae; genus Carcharhinus; species Carcharhinus amblyrhynchos. The sequence goes on from NC_137333.1 coordinate 58,604,879, forward strand.
TGTAACAGAGAATATAACCTGCTATGACTTTAGCTAACTAAATTAATAACTAATTTACTAATTAAATAAATAAGGTTAGACAGACCTGGCAGGGAAACTGGTGTACTGCGACTGCAATATGTAATGCACTCCTGTCCTGGATAACCAATCTACAGTAGTTGTCTGCAGGTTGAACAAATTTGGCTTAGAGTTGCTGAGCTGAAGTCCAAGTTTCAACACTGGAGGCATCAGGGATTGGGAGAATTATTGGGACACTGTCCCAAGAAGCAGTCATACCCCTTAGGTTAGGTCAGGGACAGGGGTCTTTGGCTTCAGGTTAGGCAGCTATGGAGATTCAGCAAGCAGTAGTGGAGGAATGTCGGCTCTGGTCTTTTTTATCAGCAAGTATGAGATGCTTGCTATCGGTGTGCATGAAGAGAGGAAATGCAGAGAGTATGACCAAACAGACCAAGCCATTCAAGTAGGTGGAACTAAAGGGAATGCAATAGCAACAGGGTAATATAGTCAGGGGAATAAATACGTTGGGAGTTCCGAAGGTTATGTTGCCAATCTAGTGCTAGCTAAAGGACACCTCATGATTGGAGCCAAACTCAGAGTGGGAAGGGAGTGGGTTCTATTGTCATGGCCTCTGTGGGAACCAATGACATAGGTAGAATTTGGCGTGATGGAGGAGTTGGGGTCCAAACTGAAAATGCAGAACCTCATGTATGATAATGCATGGATTATTACCTGAGCCACGTGCCAATTGGCATAGGGTCAAGCAGATTAGAAAATTAAACACATGGCTCAAAAGGTGGTGTGTGGAAAAAGGGTTTCAATTCACAGGACACTGACACAAGTATTCAGGAGAGAGGGAATTATCTTATTCCACTTAAACCTTACTGGAACCAGTGTGCAGGTCATAGCTAGGGATGTATATAGGGTTGATATCTCATTCATTGTTTTTACTTATTCATGGATGTGGTCTTGCTGGAAAAGTCAACATTTATTGCCTATTTGTTCTTGAGCCACCTTCATGAACTCCTGCAGTCTGTGTGTTGATGGTAGAGGAATTGGATATTTCAGAGGGTGGATGGGTGCTCTATCCTGGATGGCGTGAAGTTGATGTTTAGGTACGAGATTTGTTCCCTGAACAATTTGGGCAGGTGCAGCCTCTACTGAAATGTCTTCTTCTCCTTCTCCTTCTAGCAGATGTCCTATTCAACAAGGCCTCCGTTCCATATTTCAGGGGAAATGCTTGCTAGTCCTTTCAAGTCTTGAAGCCACTGATTTGTGACAAAGAGTCACTTTGACTCAAAATATTGGCTCTATTCTCTCTCCACAGATGCTGTCAGAACTGCTGAGATTTTCCAGCATTTTCTGTTTTTGTTATTGATTTGTGAAGAATCTTGTAGTCAACAGAAGTTCATTACCACTTGTCACAAAACTAACTGCAAACTTTTGCAATTTGGAAAAATTATAGAAAATATCAAACACTTGTAGAATTATAGTAACAGCCAAAGAAAATAACCAACTACTAACCTGTAATTAGTTGATGATTCCTCTAATAGTGCTGGTCAAGGGAGTGGGCAGGAGTCCTCTTGCTGCTGAAGAAATGTTCAGCTGTGCGAGGTTAAGAGAGGGCATTAGCTAAAGTAATGAGCTCCAAAATGGCACTCTGACATCAAATCAGCATTACACACTGATTGGTATCATGATCTTCCTGCTCTGTATACTTCCAGTGGACCTTCACTGTGTCTGTGCTAACTCTCACCAATATGGGCAGTATATCACACTCTTCCCTGTGGCACATTTGAAGGTGGAAATGGATGATTAATCAGACAGGAATATGGTGGATGAGCATCCCATCATCTTCCCAGCTCCACTCTGATTAAGTCTATGACAGGAAGGCCTGTAGATGGTCTTCCTACCCTGTGGCCAATTTTGACCCATAAGTGGAAAATAATGCCTACTTAAGGTTTCCTGCTTCACTTATTAATCCAGTTGGTGGGTGGGTGTGTTGCCATGTAGGCAACACTACATGTGAACATGTGCAGGTTTCTTGTGGTCTCCCAGGGTAGGATCACTTATTCAAAGTCATTCACAACTCCCAGCATCAAGAAGGATGGGGACCCACTGAGAACCACACAGCTGCTGACCCCCATACACTGTACACCCCACAAACCTTTCCCGTCATCAGTTACCTTGGGTCTGGGTAACTCTACAATACTAGGTCTCTGGCTGATGTCATTCCAGCAGTAGTGGAGCTGCTGGGAAAAAGAGTTGAAAACTCTAATTGGCTGACAGTTCTGAGCAGTTCAAACTTCCCACCATTGGGTTCTGACCTTCTGACCTACTAAGTACCTAATTAATAGCAATTTGGCAAGCCTTTCCCAAAGGAAGCAACATGGGTCTCTCGCCCACTTTCCAGCTGGTGGCCGAGAACCCTATTACCTCCATCAAATTCCTGTCATGATGTCTGGGGTGATTGACCCACAAGCATTTCAGAACTAATAGTGCCCAATGTCACTAATGAGTCCAGTTTCTTGCCCCAAGTCTTTAACAAGTTAACATTAGAATAAATTCATTCAACTTGGCAATGATCTATCAGTTCTATTGATCTTTCCTCGGCTGTACACATGTAAGCAGCCAAAGGATAATAATGAGATTTATCACTTGTAAATACTTGTAAATTAGGAGAGGGGAGTGTGCAGCTGGACCTGGGTGTGCTTGTGCACCAGTTGCTGAAGGTAAGCATATTGGTGCCACATGCGATAAAGAAGCAAATGGTATGTTGGTCTTCATTGCGAAAAGTTTCAAGTACAGGAACAGGGATGTGTTGTTGCAATTATACGGAGCCTTGGTGAGGCCACACCTAGAATACTGTGTGCAGTTTTAGTCTCCTTTTCCGAGGAAGGACATTCTTGCTCTCGAGGGACTACAGCGAAGGTTTACCAGGCTGATTCCGGAGATGGTGGGACTGACGTATGAGGAAAGATTGACTAGGTTAGGACCATTTTTGCTGGAGTTCAGACAACAGAAACTTATAAAATTCTAACAGGATTAGGCAGGATAGACGCAGGGAATTGTCCCAATGGAAAGGTCGTGCCTCACTAACTTGATCGAGTTTTTCGAGGAAGTGACAAAAGTGATAGATGAGGGAAAGGCAGTGGATGTTGTATACATTGACTTCAGTAAAGACTTTGACATGGTACCTCATGATAGACTGGTATGAAAGGTGAAGTCACAGGGGATCAGAGGAAAGCTAGCAAGATGGATACAGAACTGGCTTGGCCATGGAAGACAGAGTGTCACAGTAGAGGGGGGTGCTTTTCTGATTGGAAGGCTGTAACTAGCGGTGTTTCACAGAGATCAGTTCTGAGACTTTTTTTGTTTGTAGAATTTGTAAATGATTTGGAGGAAATGTAGCTGGTCTGATTGGCAAGTTCGCAGATGATGCAAAAATTGGTGGAGTTGCGACTAGTGGAGAAGATTGTCAGGGGATACAGCAAGATATAGACGGGTTGGAGACTTGGGTAAATGGAGTTTAATCCGGACAAGTGTGAGATAATGCATTTTGGAAGGTCCAATGCATGTAGGAATTATACAGTAAATGATAGAACCCTTAGGAGTACTGACAGGCAGAGAAATCTGGCTGTACATGTCCACCGATCATTGAAAGTGGCATCACAGGTGGATAAGGTAGTCAAGAAGGCATACGACATGGTTGTCTTTATCGGCAGGGACATTGATCATAAATATTCGCAGGTCATGTTGCAGCTGGACAGAACCTTAGTTCAGCCTCAATGAGAATATTGTATACAATTCTGGTTGCCATACTATGGGAACAATCTGGATGCTTTGGAGAGGATACAGAAGAGGTTAACCAGGATGTTGCCTGGCTTGAAGGGTATTAGCTATGAGAAGAGGTTGGATAAATTTGGTTTGTTCTCACTAGAATGGAGGAGGTTGAGGTGTGACCTGATTGACGTTTACAAGGTTATGAGTGGCATGGACAAAGTGAATAGTCAGATGCTCTTTCCTAGAGTATCAAAGTCAAGTACTAGGAGACATAGGTTTAAGGTGCGTGGGGAAAAGTTTAGAGGAGATGTGCGTGGCAATTTTTTTACACAGAGGGCAGTGAACGTCTGGAATGTGCTGCCCAGGGAGATGGTGGGAGCAGGTATGATACTGGGATTCAAGAGGCAACTAGATGAATACATGAATATGATGGGAATGGAAGGATATGGACGCCGTAAGTGAATATGGTTTTAGTTTAGGCAGGCATCATGATTGGCGCAGGCTTAAACATAAGAAATAGGAGCAGGAGTAGGCCATCTAGCCCCTCAAGCCTGCCCCACCATTCAATAAGGTCATGGCTGATCTGATAGTGGTTCAGTTCCACTTACCCGCCTGCTCCCCATAACCCATAATTTCCCTATTGGTCAAAAATCTATCTACCTGTGACTTAAACACATTTAACGAGGTAGCCTCCACTGCTTCAATGGGAAGAGAATTCCCAAGATTCATTACCCTCTGGGAGAAGAAGTTCCTCCTCAACTCTGTTCTAAATTGACTCCCCCTTATTTTGAGGCTGTACCCTCTAATTCTTGTTTCCATTCTAAATGTAGACAATCTCTCTGCTTCTACCCTGTCTAGCCCCTTCATTATCTTATATATCTCTATAAGATCTCCCCTCAGCCTTCTAAACTTCAACAAGCACAGGCCCAGTCTACTCAATCTCCCCTCATAAGCTAACCCCCTCATCTCCAGAATCAACCTGGTGAACCTTCTCTGTACTCCCTCCAAAGCTAATATATCCTTTCTCAAATAAGGGGACCAAAATTGCACACAGTACTCTAGGTGCGGCCTCACCAGTACCTTGCACAATTGCAGCAAAACCTCCCTGCTTTTATACTCCATCCCTCTCGCGATAAAGGCCAACATTCCATTTGCCTTCTTGATCACCTACTGAACCTGCAAACTGAGTTTTTGCAATTCACGCACAAGGACCCCCAGGTCCCTCTGCACAGTAGGATGTTGTAACTTTTCACCATTTAAATAATAGTCCGTTTTACTATTATTCCTTCCAAAGTGGATAACCTCACACTTGCCAATGTCATACTCCATCTGCCAGATTCTTGCCCACTCACTTAGCCTATCCAAATCTCTCTGCAGACTTTCTACGTCCTCCACGCAATTCGTTTTTCCACTCATCTTTGTGTCATTAGCAAATTTTGTTACCCTACACTCAGCCTCCTCCTTCAGATCGTCCATGTATATGGTGAACAGTTGAGGCCCCAGCACCGATCCCTGCGGCACACCACTAGTCACCAACTGCCAACCGGAAAAGCACCCACTTATTCCAACTCTCTGCTTCCTGTTAGATAGCCAATTCTCAATCCACGCTAACACTTCACCCCCAACTGCGTGTACCTTAATCTTCCCTTTTCTTACATTCCTTCTTTTTCACTAGAATATATTTTTGCTGAGTACTGAGAAAAATCTCCTTAAAAATCCTCCGCTGTTCCATAGATAGAACCACAGAACCATAGAAAATTACGGCTCGGAAACAGGCCTTTTGGCCCTTCTTGTCTGTGCCAAACCATTTTTTGCCTAGTCCCACTGACCTGCACTTGAACCATATCCCTCATCCATGAACCCGTCCAAGTTGTTTTTAAATGTTAAAAGTGACCCTGCATTTACCACTTCATCTGGCAGCTCATTCCACACTCTCACCACTCTCTGCATGAAGAAGTTCTCCCTAATATTCCCTTTAAACTTTTTTCCTTTCACTCTTAACCCATGCCCTCTGTTTTTTTTCTCCCCTAGCCTCAGTGGAAAAAACCTGCTTGCATTCACTCTATCTATACCCATCAAAATCTTATACACTCTATCAAATCTCCCCTCATTCTTCTACGCTCCAGGGAATAATGTCCTAACCTATTCAATCTCTCTCTGTAACTCAGCTTCTCAAGTCCCGGCAACATCCTTGTGAACCTCCTCTGCCCTCTTTCAACCTTATTTACATCCTTCCTATAACTAGGTGACCAAAACTGTACACAATATTCTAAATTCGGCCTCACCAATGCCTTATACAGCCTTACCATAACACCAACTTTTATACTTGATACTCCGATTTATAAAGGCCAATGTACCAAAAGCACTCTTTACGACCCTATCCACCTGTGACGTCACTTTTAGGGAATTCTGTATCTGTATTCCCAGATCCCTCTGTTCAACTGCACTCTTCAGAGTCCTACCATTTAGCCTGTACATTCTACTTTGGTTTGTCCTTCCGAAGTGCAATACCTCACATTTGTCTGCATTAAATTCCATTTGCCATTTCTCAGCCCATTTTTCTAGTTGGTCCAAATCCCTCTGCAAGCTTTGAAAACCTTCCTCACTGTCCAGTACACCTCCAATCTTTGTATCATCAGCAAATTTGCTGATCCAATTTACCACATTATCATCCAGATCATTGATATAGGTGACAAACAACAACGGATCCAACACTAATCCCTGCGGCACACCACTAGTCACAGGCCTCCACTCAGAGAAGCAATCCTCCACGACCACTCTCTGGTTTCCTCCATTGAGAAGTCTGATAACACCAGGTTGTTGACATGTATACATGTCCCCATGTATACCTAGCCACTGAACCTTCCCAACTAACCTCCCATGAGGGACCTTGTCAAAGGCATTGCTGAAATCCAGGTAGACAACATCCACTGCCTTCCCTTCATCCACTTTCCTGGTAACCTCCTTGAAAAACTGTAATAGACTGGTCAAACATGACCTACCACTCACAAAGCTACGTTGACTCTCCCTAAAAAGTCCCTGTCTATCCAAATATTTGTAGATCCTATCCCTTATCACACCTTCCAATAACTTGCCCACCACCAACATCAAACTTACTGGTGTATAATATCCCAGATTTCTTTTGGGACCTTTTTTAAACAACGGAACAACAATGAGCCACCCTCCAATCATCTGGCACCTCCTCCGTGAATACTAACATTTTAAATATGTCTGCCAGGGCCCCTTTAAGTTCAACACTAGCCTCCCTCAAGGTCCATGGGAACACCCTGTCTGGTCCTGGGGATTTATCCACTCTGATTTGCCTCAAGGCAGCCAGCACCTCCTCCCCTTTAATCTGTAAAGGTTCCATGACCTCCCTACCTGTTTGCCCTATTTCCATAGGCTTCATGCCTGTTTCCGCAGTAAATACGGATGCTAAAAACCCATTTAGTATCTTCCCCATCTCTTTTGGTTCCATACACTGTCTACCACTCTGGTCTTCAAGAGGACCAATTTTATCCCTCACTATCCTTTTGCTTCTTATATACCTATAGAAGCTCTTTGGATTTTCCTTCAGTCTGTTTGCCAAAGCAACCTCATGTCTTTTTTAGCCCTCAGCTGTCCTACCAATTAGTCTGTGCTCCCAATCTACGTTAGCCAACTCCACCCTCATCCTATTGTTCAAGCAGAGGACACTGGTTTGGGACCCTACTTTCTCACCCTCCATCTGTATGAGAAATTCAACCATATTGTGATCACTCATTCCAAGAGGATCCCTCACAATAAGATCATTAATTTTTCCTGTCTCATTACACAGGACCAGATCCGAGATAGCTCGCTCCCTCGTAGGTTCTGTAACATACTGTTCGAGGAACATACTGTTCGAGGAAACTATCTCGACGGCATTCTAAGAACCCTTCCTCAAGTCCACCATGTCCGACTTGAGTCGACCAATCAATATGTAGGTTAAAATCCCCCATGATTATTGCTGTTCTGTTTTTACAAGCATCTGGTATTTGCTTGTTTATAGCCTGCCCGACCTCGAAGTTATTATTTGGGGGCCTATAGTCCACACCCACCAGTGACATGGATGGCCGAAGGGCTTGAAGGGCCTGCTCCTGTGCTGTACTTTTCTTTGTTCTTTGGTGGGGGAGTCCTGAACTAGAGATCACAGTCAGAGGATTCAGGGTAGACCATTTAGGACAGAGATGAGGAGACATTTCTTTACCCAAAGAGTGGTGAGCCAGTGGAATTCATTACTACATGAAATAGTTAATGCCAAAACATTGAATGTATTCAAGAATCAGCTAGATATAGCACTTGGGTAAATGGGATCAAAAGTTACAGGGAGAAAGCAGGATTCAGCTATTGAGTTGTTCCATCAGCCATGGTCATGACGAACGGCACAGCAGGCTCGAAAGGCCAAATGGCCTTCTCCTGCTCCTATCTTCTATGTTTCTATGTTTGGCTAAATAAAGGATCATTTTCAATACTGGTCCTTGAGCACATTTTGTAAAAAAAAAAGTGGATTTCTGTTTCACTAAACCTTGAAATTACTAGACCCTTGACAATTATTATAGACATGCAGTCAGACAGAACACCACTTACATTCAGTGAAGTTTCAATTGACAGCAGTTACCTCACTTTTGAAAATGTGCAACTGTAGAGTAAATAGCAAGTTCCAGATTTTTAAAAATTAATTTGATAATATCAGGGGAATACAGACTGCCTTCAACATGTGATATCACTCAACCCTCTAGAGCCTTTAAATCAAACTTAAATTCAACTCACTTGAGATGACATGCATTGCGTTGAAGACCTGGGGAAATTTGGTGACTGGCTTTAAATTTCATTAAATTGTTTTTGTTGCTATAAACTTGTGTTCTTGCTGGTTCTTTGTTTGACTGAGGAATTGGCTTGTAAACGTATTTAGCAATTATCAACACATGAATGATAAAACGGCACAATAAATTACTGAAGATAATACATATGATAGGTGCTTACACCAACATCTGTGTATAGAAAATACTGGGCTAGAGTCAACATCCAATAGAGTTTTACATTGACATTATAAGTATTAAAATATACTTCTGTTTGTTTCACTGGCTGTATTTTTAGAAATGTAGTTCATGAATTACATAATATAAGCACTGTAAGATGTCATTATTCTTTAGGAAATTACATTACAAATATCTTATCAGCTTTAATTTTTAATTTGAAAGGTTTCCTTCATGTGTGGTGTTCAATAGAAGCCCAATTTTCCTAATTCACTAGACCAGGTAAACTTTAAATATCCCATGCTGCCATATGAAGATCAGGCAGATCTCCAATGTAAATGGCTAACTTTACTTCTTTCAAGCCATACCATCCAAACACATTGGGCCCATTTTACCATTTTGATTCTAAATGCTGAATCTGGGTGCAATTCAGATCCAGCCTGGAAATCTGCTTTCAGGCGCCCCCATTCGCACTTAGCTTGAAAAAAAAATCGTGAGTTTGAATCGCGCTGTGGGCCTCATCGCGCCCAAAACGATTGGAACTCTGAACTGCGCATGCGCAGTTAGAAAAAGTTTGAAAAAGCAAGCCTGTGTCAGATCGCTCCTGGGCCGTAAAAAGCAGAGAAAGCAGCTTGGGAGTGAAAAGTGGAAGCAGATGGCCCCCCCTTATCCACTCACCCCGCCGCTACCAAGGCCGATCATGGCCCCCTGCCTGCTTCCCCCCCAACGGTCGCCTGCAAAGTTGCAGTGGACCCCCCTGCCCCCCGTTGCCCCCACCAGAGATCCATCTGGCCACCCCTTGCCCCCACCAGTGAGCGTTCAGGCCTCCCCCCCGCCACCAGAGATACATCTCACCCACCTCCCTCCTCCCTCCTCCCCCCCAAACCAGAGGATGATCTGGCCTCCCTCCCCTCTCCTCCCCACACCCCAAGGTACATCTGACCCACTTCCAACTCCCTCCCAATCCCCTCACCAGAGAATGATCAGGCCTGCCTACTTCCCTCCTCCCCAACCAGACAATGATCGGGCCTCTCTCCTCCCTTTCCCTCTTTACCAGAGAATGATCTGACCCACCACCCCCTCCTCCCCCATCACCGATCTGAGTCAGAGAGCCATTGGAAGCTCTGAACTTATCTCTTAAGCAGCTGGAGTGCCTGAAAGAGACTTTTATTTAGCATGTCCATTTCGGCCTGATTCCAGATTGGTGAACATGGTGGTAAAGGGGGAAATGCTGATGAAGTTGGGCAGGCAATTCATTAATTCAATTTAAATGCATGCAAATACATTTAAATCTCCGTTGCACCCGTTTCGGGTGCGAATCGATTTGCAGCCATTCCCGGGCCTCGATAAAGTGGGCATCTGCGCGGATGTGGGCGCAGATCGTGTGACTTTATCACACTTTCGTGCCCGTAAAATGGCGCAACGCAATGGTAAAATCGGGCCATTAGCTAGTCATTCATGGGGGAGGGGATTTGGATCTTTCATTGGAGTGAAACAATATTATTTATACCATAGTGTCTTAAATTTTAAGTAGTAAATTTCACAACTTTATTTTAAGGACTAATTAAAGGTTGTGTACTTGGTTTTAAAGGCACTTAATGAGAAGGAAGTTAGTAATGGGATGAAAGAACCATGTTGTGTTTGTTTAATAAAATAATCTTTATCTTCCTGCAGTAAACCAAGAAGAATATTAACATTTTTAATACAATTATTAACAGGTATTTTTAAGTAACCTACTTTGATTGAAATCATTAAAGCAGCAAAAGCGAGCTTTCTGCCATTGTCTCACTGAGGTATTGATAAAATGATCTATTATGCTATTCTTGATTTCTAATCTGTATAAGTAAGGAAGTACTGTCCAGACCAACATTTATGCATACCACAGGAGGCTCACAATATCAGGAAAATGATGTTACTATTTGGTATTTCCACAGAAGTCAGTTACAAAGATGTCACTAATAACAGGTGCCCACTATTTTGGATAATACAACAGTCCCATTGCAACACAAAAATGTGTTAACAATGATATATTTACCCTATTATTGAGTCTGCCTCAGAATAAATTACAGGTTTTACTTCCAGGCAAGTGAATCAAGCATCCAGGAACCTTCACTTTTTGTGGTGTTAACAATGCTGTCAATGGCTGGAGACAACAGGCAGCTTCCATCAGGTGCTTACAATGTTAAAGACCACAAGAAGCAATTAGAAAGTGGGGACTTTGGCTAGCTTTCATCAGTTGGGTTTACTGTGCATCGCATGTAATGGGCTAATAGAGCTTTATAGAGTGGGGATCAAGGACACCATTACTGACCACTGAAGTCTCATGATATTATGAAAGCATGGGAAGGTGGGAGACCCTGATTCAGGAAGCTAGTTCTAACTAATAAGTTCTTGTAATTTTATAAAAAATACTGGAGAATTCATCACAATATAGAATCCAATTCAAATAGCTAAACCATTCAGTAAAATAGAAAGAATGAAAGAATATTTCAAGAACAAAGACTCAATTTGAGAGATAAAGTGGGAATATTAACTCCGTGAAGGTGGATTGCACAGGATGGGTAGTTAATATAAGTGGTTTTTCAATTAGGGCTGCAACCGAGCTCCAATGGAGACTGTTTGGATGTTGTGAGTAACTTACTCATTGCAGTCAGGACCTTAATTAGTGCAGACAGGTGGGTAGTTATCAGAGCAATTAACATCTTTGTGAGACATTAATTAGGTCTTTTAATATTGAGTTTCATTGACCTTTAAATTTAATGTCACCAACATGGGTTTCCCATGTTCCATGTATGGTTGCATCTCGCATGGGCTTGAATATTCACGTACAAGATGATGAATGGGATGGATAGGATAGAGGTGGAGAGACTCTTCCCGCTCAGAAAGGATAGTAGGACTAGGGGGCACAGCCTCAAGATAAAGGGGGGGCGGTTTAGAACGGAGTTGAGGAGGAACTTCTTCACTCAAAGGGTGGTGAATCTCTGGAATTCTCTGCCCGTTGAAGTGGTGGAGGCTGCCTCGCTAAATATTTTTAAGACGCGGGTTGATGGGTTTTTGATAAGAGAGGGGATTAAGGGTTATGGGGAGAGGGCGGGAATGTGGAACTGAGCCAAGACAGATCAGCCATGATCTTATTGAATGGCGGGGCAGGCTCGAAGGGCTAGTTGGCCTACTCCTGCTCCTATTTCTTATGTTCTTATGTTCCCCATGGAAGTGCAGGTGAAACTGAACAGTAATGTCTGAGGGTATTTTAAGTTCTGATTGAATAAAAGCTCACTTATCACAGATCAATTCCCTTTGACAAATGTTTGGCAGAAAGCTCTTCTGTTACCACATCCTTTCAAAATTTTGGAACATTTCAAACTAACCAAGATGAGGAGTGTTGTATACTTTTGACAGCACATCAACAGAGGAAGACAATCTGATGGCAGGTGCACAAGAGAGGGAGCAAAACTTTTTAGTGCACTACCTATATGCAGGTTGCACAGACCAAGGCTCAGCTTCCTTGACCTCTTAGAAGAATAGTAATTCCGTAGGCTAAGGTTGTCATGCAAAGTGACAGCAGATATCTGCAGCCTCGTAGAAGACTTGCTTCTTGCTGTGGCTTGAATACATGTGCTATCAGTCACTGTGAAAGTCATCTCAACCTTTAATGCTTTTGCCTCTGTTTTGTTCCAAGATGCTACTGGAAACATAGAGGTCTCGCCAGGCTGAAATGGATGTTTCCACTCCCGCTGAAATGGATTTTTCCACTCCCACTGAAATTTCCCACCCCACTACTCGACTAGCACAACAGGGCGGAAAATTTACGCCGTGTCTTAAACTTCAAATAAAAACACGTAAAAATGTGAATGTTAAAATGCAAAACAGTAGAGCAGAGGCAGACATTTAATGAAATATTTCATAACTATTAAATAAGATATATTCCAATGAGAAAGGAAGGCACCATGAAAAGCATGCACCATCATGTTAAAGATGGCATCGAATTGAAAGAAAAGGCTTATATAACTGCAAAGATTAGTGGCAGGCCAGAAGATTGGGAAAATCTGCGAAACAAAGGATAACTAAAAAAAGTGACAAAGAGGGAGAACTTTGAATATGAGAGTAAGCTAGAAATGAATAAACCATTCTACAAATATATAAAAAAGAGAGTAGCTAAAGTGGGCATTGGTTCTTATAAGATATTGAGAAATTAATAATGGGAATCAAGGAAATGAAGAGGCTTGGAAACACATTTTATATCCATCTTCACAATAGAAGAGACAAAAAGCATCCTGATAAAATAGGAAAACATCAAGGGGCAAAGTGGGGAGGGAGGAGCTTAAGACAACCATGGTCACTGGAGGACAAGTGCTAGGAAAACTAATGAAACTAAGACTGATAAGGTCTTGATAAGGTCTTATTTCAAGACCATAGGATACAGGTGCAGGTACACAGGTCACTGAAAGTGGCAGTGCAGGTGGAGAAGGTAGCCAAGAAGGCATAAGGCATGCTTGCCTTCATCGGCCGGGGCACTGAGTTTAAAAATTGGCAAGTCATGTTGCAGCTTTATAGAATCTTAGTTACGCCACACTTGGAATATAGTGTTCAATTCTGGTCGCCACACTACTAGAAGAATGTGGAGGCGTTAGAGAGAGTACAGAAAAGATTTACCAGGATGTTGCCTGGTATGGAAGGCATTAGCTGTGAGGCGAGGTTGGAGGAACTTGGTTTGTTCTCACTGGAATGACAGAGGTTGAGGGGCGACATCATAGAAATCTATAAGATTAGGAGAGGCATGGACAGAGTGGATAGTCAGAAGCTTTTTTCCAGGGTGGAAGAGTCAATTACTAGGGGGCACAGGTTTAAGGTGCGAGAGGCAAGGTTTAAAGGAGATGTACGAGGCAGATTTTTTACTCAGAGGGTGGTACGTGCCAGAAACTCATTGTCCGGGGAGGTTTTGAAAGCGGATACAGTAGTGACTTTTAAGGGACGTCTTGACAAGTACATGAATAGGATGGGAATAGAGGGATATGGTTCCCGGAAGAGTAGGGAGTTTTAGTTAAGTCAAGCAGCATGGTCAGTGCAGCCAATGGACCTGTTCCTGTGCTGTAATTTTCTTTGTTCTTTGTTCTTTGTATACAGCAGCTTGGCTTGGTTGGTGATGCTTCTAACTCTGAGTCAGAAGATTGCAGGCACTAGTCCACTTAGTGCTAGATTGTTATATATGGGCCAACACATACTTGATTGGAAAATGATTTTTGTTCTAAAAGATTGAAAAATCCTACTTATCCTACATTATGCACATTTTAGCATACTGAGATCACAACATACGGAGGTGCAGGACTGGAAAGAATGCTACGCTATAGTTCCAAAAGCAAATGTCTGATACCCAATCCTTCCTCAAATTCAATTCTTCCTAATAATTTTCCATATTATTAGTCCCCATTGTCTCCCTGGACAATTCATTCCACACAATGGCCATCTTCTGAATTAAGTGAACAAATTTAAATTGTCTGCATATTCCTCCTCTAATTATAGAGTCATCTAGTTTGGAATTGTGACAATCTCAAAATGTATTATTAATGTTCAAATCATCTACTTTCTTAAAGTTAAGGAAAGACAAACTAGAAATTTTTTTAAAAATTTCAAAAATTACCCCACCTTATCTTTCAAAGCTTCCAACAACTTTACTCCAGGCTACTGACAAGATATTGGACTAGAAACGTGTCTTGGGCAGTAGGGCAAAATGGGTGGGATTGAATCTATATATACATGGGTGGGATTGAATCTATATATACATGCCGTTCCACTGAAATCATTAAATTCATTAAACTATGTTTGTGGAGTATTCTCCATTTCATTGTTGACATGAAATCACAAAACAACTCACTAAAGAAAGAACTTGATGTTGCTCCTTTCATGACTGCAGGATGTTCTAATGCACCATGTAACCACTGAATTATTTTTGAAATGTTGTCACTGTTGAGGTGAAAGTTAATGCAGTCGGCAATTTGTGTACAGCAGCGAATTAAATAACTAGACAATCTGTTTTAATAAAACTAGCTAGGGAACAAATGTTGGCCAGGATATTGGGAGAACTCCCCTGCCCATCTTTGGGCGGCACGGTGATGCAGTGGTGATTCACAGTGTCAGGGTCCCGGGTTCAAATCCTGGCTTGGGTTACTGTCTGTGTGGAATTTGCGCATTCTCCCCATGTCTGTGTGAGTTTCCTCCAGGTGCTCCTGTTTCCTCCCACAGTCCAAAGATGTGCATGTTAGGTGGATTGGCCATGCTAAATTGCCTCTTAGTGTCGGGGGGCTGGCTAGGGTAAATGCATGGGTTATGGAGATAGGGTTTGTGTGGGATTGTGGTTGGTGCAGACTCGATGAGCCAAATGGCCTCCTACTGCACTGTATGATTCTATGGCACTATGGCAATTTCTGGGCCACAACCCTTCATGGCAATGGCATGATGCTGTGCATGAATGGCCAATCAATGGCAAGACTGCATGCTTTTCACCCAATTGCAGACAGTGGGCAGGCTCCAAAAACTGCAATATCCATAATGGGCCGTGCAATATTGAAAGAGCTGCAACTATACCCCTAACCAAGCTGTTCCAGTACAGTTACTACACTGGCATCTACCTGACAATGTGGAAAATTGTCCATGAATATCCTGTCCACGAAAAGCAAAACAAACCCAGCCTGGCCAATTACCATCAATCTCCACTCAATCATTAGCAAAGTGACAGAAGGGGTTACCAACAGCATTGTCAAGTGGCATTTATTCAGCAATAACCTGCTCACAAATGCAGCTTGAATTCCAGAAGGCCACACAGCACTTGACCTCATTACAGTCTTGGACAAACATAGACAAATAAGTCGAACTCAAGAGTTGAGATGAGAGTGAATGCCCCTGACATCAAGACAGCATTTGACTGGGTGTGGCATCAAGGAGCCATAGCAAAAATTGAGTTAATGGGAAAAAGGGGGGAAAACTCTCCAGTGATTGGAGTCATGTCTTGCATAAAGGAGGATGGAGGTTACTGAAGGTCAATCATCTCTGTCCCATGACATTGTTGCAGGAGTTCCTTAAAGTAGTTCCCTGGGCCCGACCAAAGGCAGTGCATGTCCCTATGTAGCAAGACCCAAACAATCTTCAGTTTGGCAGATAAGTGGCATTTAACATAGTGCTGTACAAATGCCAGGAAATGACCATCTCCAACAAGACAGAATCCAACCATCTCCACATGACATTCAATGACATTACTGTTGCTATATCCCCCAATATCATCACCTTTAGGGTCACCATTGATCTAAAATTGAATTGGGCCAGCCACTGTAGCTACAAGAGCAAGTCAGAGTGTGCAATTTCTGCAAGTAACTCACCTCCTAACTCCCCAAAGCTTGCCCACTATCTACAGAGCACATGTCAGGAGTGTGATAGAATACTTGTTTGGATGAGTGCAGTTCCAACAACACTCAAGAAGCTTGACACCATCTAGGCTAACAGCAGCCTATTTGAACAACATCCTATCCACCACATTAAAAATTCACATTCTCCGCCACCAACACAAGGTGATAGCACTGAGTACCATTTACAAGATGCACTGCAGCAACTCACCATGCCTCCTTCAGCAGCACTTTCTAAACCCACAACATCCATCATCAAAAAGGACATGGCAGCTGATTCTTGCTGCACCAAGACCAACAGGTATCCTCCTAATTAATTGGAAACATATTGCTATTCATTTACTGCTGCTGGGTCAAAATCCTATAACTTCCTCCCTTACATCATTGTGGGTGTATCTACACGACATGAACTGCAGTATTCAAGAAGGCGGTTCACCGCCAACTTATCGATGGACAATAAATGCTGACTCAGCCAGCAATGCCCACATCCTATGAATGGAAAAGCAGCCAGCATAATCAAGGACCCAACACATCCTGGACATACTCTTTCCGACTTCTGTTGGGAAAAAGATGCAAAACTCTGAGGACCAACTGACTCAAGAACAGCTTCTTCCCTGCTGCTATCAGACTTTTGAATAGACCTACCTTGCATTAAATTGATCCTTCTCTGCACCCTAGCTATGACTGGAACACTATATTCTGCACTGTCCCCTCTCCTTCTCTATCCATAGTGTGCTTTGTCTGTATACCACGCAAGAAACAATACTTTTCATGTATACTATTAGATGTACACTTTTCATGTATACTAATAATGAATCAAATATAAAGCAAGAGTGTGGGTAAGAGAGAGAGCGATGCAGGTGCTTATAAACCTTTAAAAGAGGTATAGCTACAGCTTCTGGAACACCATTCTACTGGAGAAAACTGTTCATAGGAAGGCCTGAGACTAAACCCTTAGTCGTGTGTATGCATGTTGGTTGTGGGAAGAGAACATTGAATTAATTCTGAAGCACTCGGCCATCGCTCTGCCACAGGAAGGCCACTGGCTGCTTCCAGGCACCTGTAGGGCCATCAGGTATCACAAGGGTCCCACAAGCTGAATGGAAAATTCCAGTTGGTGTCGGAACATCGACTGTAGTTGGTCTTTTGTTTATGTCAATAAGCTACCCAGTGCTTGCAGGGAGGAAGTTATCATTCTGTCTCATTAAAAACTCTCTGGAGGCAGAGAGTTGCTGGCAAACCAGCATATCAGCCAATGCTATGATATTCTGGATCTGTTTATTTTTGTTTCTGCATCCGGTGGTCATCCAACATCCAGCCCATAATCAAAACTGACACATTATTGCAACACTGCAGGAATATGACATTGTTAGTGGCACCATCATTTAAACCAAGGAACGGCCTGTTGGTTTAGCTTGACAATACCTAACACAAAGGAAGGTGGTTGTAATGGTTGGAGGATTCTCAACTCCAGGACATCACTACAGGAGTTCCTCAGGGTTGTGTCCTAGGCCCAATCACTTTCATCAATGGCCATCCTTCCATCATAAGGTCAGAAATGGGGATGTTTGCAGATGACTGCATAATGTTCAGCACCAGTCATGACTCTCCAAATACCCAAAGCAGCTCATGTACAAATGCTGCAGACCTGGACATCAGTAGACTTGGGCTGATGAGTGGCAGGTAACATCTGTGTCACACAAGTCCCAGGAAATTACCATATCCAACAATCACCCCGTGACATTCAGTGATATTACCATCATTGAATCCCCAAAGGTCAACATCCTGGGGGTTACTATTGACCAGAAACTGAACTGGTTGTGGCTATAAGAGTCAGTCAGATGCTGAGAATTCTGTGGCAAGTAATTCACTTCCCAAATCCCTAAAGTTTGCCATTATCTACAAGAACAAGTCAGGAGTATGATGGAATACTGTCCACTTGCCTAGATGAGCGCTACTCCAATGACAGTCAAGAAGGTTGACACCATCCAGGGCAAGGGCAGCCCACTTGATTGATGTCTCATCCACCATCTTGACCATTTACTCCCTCCACCACTGACACAGTTACAGCAGGACTTACCATCTGCAAGATACACTGCAGGAACTAAACAAAGCTTCTTCAACAGCACCATCCACACCCATAACCAGCAAATGTATGAGAATACTATAACCTGTAAGCACCTCTCCAAGCTATACACCATACTGACTTGGAAATACATCGCCATTACTTCCCTGTCACTGGGTCAAAGTCCTGGAATTCTCTCCCTAATAGCGCTGTGGCTATATCTATACCACTTACCCACATTGGTTCACCATCACCTTCAAGGACAATTAATGACAGGCAATAAAAGCTGGCCTAGCCAGCAAAACCTATGTCCATGGAAAAACTAATAAAAAAAACATTTTAGTTAGTCTTCATATGTGAGCTGCAATAAGAGGAAGCCTCCATTAAAATCTGTGTTCAATCACTATGCTGGCCTTCTGCTTCCTTTGTATTGTATCTAGAAAGAAATAATACAACAGGCCTCAGATTTGTGTTTGAGGGATCTCGGGAGGATTTGAACCCTTCAAATTTGGGATTGTGTAGAGATCTGGGGTATTGGAAGGCCCAGAGACAAAGGCTGGGGTAGAGAGATTGAATTGATGGAGATTAGGGGTGGAAGGGGAAGGAAGATATGAAGAAAGGACAGAGCCAAGGGAAGAGGAGTGGTGATGAATTGTACTTGATGACTGTAGCACTTTTTTTCAGTTGTGTGATTACTTGGGTTATTTATCCGTGTGTTGGAGTGGGTCTTGAAGCAAACAGACCTACTTCAGGCATTAGTAAAGAGTGGCTCTTTTTTGTCTTTAATAAATTAGGCTGTCATTGCACTTCCAGCCCAAATGGATACACACTTTCTGCCTGCTATATTAAGAACATAAGAACTAGGAGCAGGAGTACAAACATGACTCCTTTTCCGCCATTCAATAAGATCATGGTTGATCTTTTTGTGGACTCACCTCCACTTACCGGCCCGCTCACTATAACCCTTAATTCCTTTACTGTTCAAAAATTGATTTATCCTTGCCTTAAAAACGTTCAATGAGGTAGCCTCAGCTACTTCACTGGTTGCTATATTGTGGCCTTTTGAGCCCATATAGTGCCTGAAAAATAGGTTCTCAGTGGCCGAATTTAATCTCCATACTATAACTTGCAAGTTCTTTATGTTCAAGATCTCAGGTACAGATCAAATTTGGTATTAATACGAAAACATGCATCAATATAGTTTTGTTTTTGAAAAGATAATTTTTACCTTACAGTGGTCATTTAATATCAACAAGAAATTTTGCCTCATTCTGTTCTCACAAAATTACTTCAGATGACATTTGCATTATAGAACATATGCTTGCATGAAAACAAAGAATGCTAGACTATTTCTGTTTTACAAAAGAATGATCATTTATACAGCTTCACTCCATGCCTGCAGCAGCTTAGTTGGTCATACCCTAGCCTTGGAGTCAGAAGGCTTGTGCTGACTCCAATTCAAGGTCACAGGGAGTTGGAGGCTATCCGGACAGATGCAGTGGGATTTTAAGGTCTCGCTCATCCCAAAACTGTAAAATCACACCCGAAGTCAACAGATGTTTCTATGGTCCACCCCTCACCTGCTCTGATTGCCATAGCGGGCGGGACAATAAAATTCCAGCCTACGTGTTAGACAAGGGACAGCCATCCACCGCAGGGCACATATTATCAAGCAGGCAGACTAAGGGTCAACTTACCATGGGCAATCCACCTAACCTGCACGTCTTTGGACTGTTGGAGGAAACCAAAGTACCCATACGGGCATAGGGAGAATATGCCCGCTCCACATAAACAGATACTCAAGGCCAGAATTGAAACAGGTCCCTGGTGCTGAGAGGCAGCAGAGCCAACCACTGTGCCACCCCTCTCTAGAGACTTCAGCATAAAATCCATGTAGGCACATCCATGCAATATTGAGGGAGTCCTGCAGTGAGGAGGTGTCATCTTTTAGATGAGATCTAAAATTGAGGCCCTATCTCCCCTCTCGGGTGGATCTAAGGGGTCCCATGACATTGTTTTGAGGAGAAACCAGGGAATGATTCTGGTGTTCTGGCCAATATTTATCCCTCATCACCATCACAAAAACAGATTCTCTTGTTATAATCACAATGCTGTCTTTGAGAGTTTGTCATGTGCAAATTCAATGTTGTGTTTCCTACATTACCAGTGATTACACAAGTATTTCTTGGCTATAAAGAGCTTTGTGACACCCTGAGGTCATGAAAGGATCGATATGAATGCACTTTTTTTTTAGTAATGCATGACAACATTTATAATTTTCAGTCACCTTAAGTAATTGGTGGTATCTGCAACTGTAAATGTCACCAACAACTTTGTATAGCCTATTTATTACTAATATTTGTTCATGCACAAAAGCAAAATCATCACATTAAAAGCAGTACACTATAGAATCATAGAATCCCTACAATGCACAAGAAGGCCATTTGGCCCATCAAGCCTGCACCAACAATGATCACACCCACGTGTGCCCTATCCCCATAACCCCATGCATTTACTCTGCCAATCCCCCTGACACTAAGGGGCAATTTTAACACAGCCAACCTAACTTGCAAAACTTTGAACTGTGGGAGGAAAGCCACACAAACATGGGGAGAACATGCAAACTTCACACACAGTCACCTGAGACTGGAATTGAATCTGAGTTACTGGCACTGTGAGGCAGCAGTGCTAACCACTGTGCCATCCTATACCTACTACACGACATTATATATACTTTGGGTTATGCATCTCTGATACTTTGTAAATTCAAGTTTAAATGACAGATTTACCACATCCTGAACTTAAAGAGTATCTTTAAAAATCTTCATGGGAAATATGCCAAAATTTATTATTCGTTCACTGAGCACAAAGTTTCAGCATTGAATGCAACTAACTGAATGCTTGTCCCATTGATCACACCAAGATAAATTAATCTCTTGCTAAGATGGTCAGGATCTTGGCATAAGGTAAACTATGGGAAGCAATCCTGTCTCCTCCAGTCTCTCTTCCTTCTAAAGTTTCTGATTTAATTCAGCACAGAAACAGGCACATGTGGTCTCTGCTGATAGTTATGTTCTACATGAGCCTCCCCCCACCTTACTTATCTCACTGTATCAGCATAATCTTTAATTCCTATATGTCATGACGGAAACTTGACCAGAAGAAATTCACTGACTAGATGACTTACTCAGTTAATGGTAGAGCGTTGGGAAGAGTTACAGAACAAAGAGATCTATGGGTACATGTTCATAGATCCTTGAAAGTGGAGTCAGAGGTGGACAGAGCAGTGAAGAAGGCATTCAACATGTTTGGGTTTCATTGGTCAGAACATTGAACACAGGAGTTGGGAAGTCTTGTTGAAGTTGCACAGAACATTGATAAGGCCACACTTGGAATACTGTGTACAGTTCTGGCATCCTATTATAGAAAGGACATTATTAAACTAGAAAGAGTGCAGAAGAGATTTTCTTGGGACTTGATAGTTTGAGTTATAGGGAGAGGCTGGATAGATTGGAACATTTTTCCGCTGGAGCATAGAAGGCTGAGGGGTGATTTTATAGAGATCTATAAAATTATGAGGGACATAGATCAGCTAGATAGTCAATATCTTTTCTCTCATGGTATTACTCCCCTTCCACACCAAGATAAATTTTTGCTGCTGCAGCTCCAGCCTGGGCTCTGACCACCTTCTCCTATGCCATTCACAGGCTCCCTAGGCCTCTTGAAGCCTAGTGTCAATCTCTCAAAACTCCAAGACTCCTGCTGTTCCCAAAAACATTGTCCTTTAATCTCATCCCTGACCCGCCTCCTATTCTGCCACCCTGACCTCGCAATCTCCAGATTCCCAAATCTCCTTCAGAATCTCAACATTCCTCCATTATTGTTAGTAACGTCTTGTGAGTTTTCACGATCAGTGTGTAAGTGCTTTGATAGCATGTCTCTTTCTTCAGTTTTATATTTGTTAGGTTTCAATGGGCTCATAGGTATTCCATTTCATTTCCAGATACTGCATGTGGCTGCTAAAAATAGCCTTCTGAAAGTCATAAAACTGCATTGTGGCATTTCAGCAATTTAAGAACATAAGAACATAAGAAATAGGAGCAGGAGTAGGCCATCTAGCCCTTCGAGCCTGCCCCGCCATTCAATAAGATCATGGCTGATCTGTCGTGGCTCAGTTCCACATTCCCGCCCTCTCCCCATAACCCTTAATCCCCTCGCTTATCAAAAACCCATCAACCCGCATCTTAAAAATATTGAGCGAGGCAGCCTCCACCACTTCAACGGGCAGAGAATTCCAGAGATTCACCACCCTTTGAGTGAAGAAGTTCCTCCTCAACTCCGTTCTAAACCACCCCCCCCCTTTATCTTGAGGCTGTGCCCCCTAGTCCTACTGTCCTTTCTGAGCGGGAAGAGTCTCTCCACCTCTATCCTATCCATCCCATTCATCATCTTATACGTCTGAATGAGATCTCCCCTCATTCTTCTAAACTCTAACGAGTACAAGCCTAGTTTATTCAGCCTCTCCTCATAGCTCAACCCCCTCAACTCCAGTATCAGCCTAGTAAACCTCCTCTGCACTCCCTCCAAGGCCAAAATATCCTTGCGTAAGTGCGGCGACCAAAACTGCACACAGTACTCCAGCTGTGGCCTCACCAATGCCCTATACAGCTGCAGCAAGACCTCCCTACTTTTATATTCAATCCCCCTCGCTACGAAGGCCAGCATCCCATTCGCCTTCCTGACCACCTGCTGCACCTGCAGGCTGGGTTTTTGCGACTCATGCACAAGGACCCCAAGGTCCCTCTGCACCGTCGCCTGCTGCAGTTTTTCGCCACGTAAGTAATAGTCCTTCCTACCATTATTCCTACCAAAGTGGACCACCTCGCACTTGCCAACATTAAATTCCATTTGCCAAATTCCATTTCCATTTCCAAATTCCATTTCCAATTTGACCACCGTTCCGCAAGAATCCATTTAAATTTGAGATTTTAAGGTATATTCAAATAAGTTAAAAAGAAAATGCAATGGTTAAAAAACTAATGAATTAAACTTGAATGTTGCTTCTTACAGACAATAAATAATAATTAGCCTTTATGGCAATTGCTAAACACTTTACACTCATTGTGAACTCTCTGGATCCTTTTCGCTGTGAACAAAAGCTAATTAAAACTACAGACAAAGACATGGGCAGTTACTCTGTCTTTTAAAAACAGAAAAGGCTGCGAAGGCTGACATACCCAAAAAAAGAGCTTTAGAAGGTTAGAATTGTGTTTAAGTCAAGCATTTTGTTTAACTCAAGCAAGACAACACATTGATGGAGAAGCAAAATACTGTGCATACTGGAATTCTGAAATGAATTCATGAAATGCTGCAAATACTTAGATGGTCAGACAGTGTCTGTGGAGAGAGTTAATGAGCTAGACATTATAGCCACTGATCAGGTGAGCAGCCCTCTACACTTATGTAAAATAGGTCATGGTGATACAGGTTGGCAATCCAACATCATCCCACCAATCTCCAATAATATGGAAAGCAAATGGGTCCAAAAATTTGAAGTCCATTTGCCTTTTTGAAAGAACCAATTAACAAGCTACTCAGCTTATTAAAAAAATCAACTACAATTTTTTTGTTGCCCAATCCACATTACACTAATCACACAGGAAAGATATTGGAGATGAGTTACACCAGATATGAGGAGGTGGCACAATGTGAATGAAATGGCATGTAAATGGGATCATGGATGCATGTAGCAGTAAAGTAGCTGCTGAAAGTGGCTGTGTTTGGCTGTTAGTATACTTCATTTCATATCTTTTTCTCTAATAATTAAAGTGAGAGTGAGAGAGAAGTGGACCTTTAAATTGGTGGCCAGAACTGACTTCCAGTTCTTTCCGCTGAACATCCCATCCTAGACATAAATTGGGGGCAGAGCCCAACTTTGCATTGCTAATTGGCCAACTTTGCTGCCACTAGGGCTAATTGATTGGCCAATGTTTGATTTGACATGCTGAAACGGAGGAGCATTCCTTACCTCACGGGTTTGGGACCTTGGATGAAGAACAGAGAGGTGAAGGGAAGTTGTTACCACTCCTGCATTTGCTTGGAAAGATGCAGTGGGACGAGATTGGAGTTTGGTGGTGACTGAGGAGGGGACTAGGGTGTCACAAAATGCTGAAAGGGGGTGGAAGGGAAGACATATTTGGTGGTAACATCATGCTGGAGGTGTCAGAAATGGTGACATGGCCACCAATTTAAAGGGCCGCTTCCCTCTCACTCTCTCCTTAATTATTAGAAATGATAGAAAATTGTCTGTTCAATATGGGGGCTGTTGGGGCGAAAGGTGAGGACAAAAGAGAACCTGTTGTGGTTCTGACAGAAAGAGAATGGGTGAGAGCAGAAGTGCAGGAAATGTGGCAGGCATGGTCGAAAGCCTTGTCCATTAATATGGAGACTGCTGAGGATAATGCCAAAGAACTCACATGGAGTTAGGCTACAGGAACAAACAAGATTTATTAACGATCAGTTCTACTTACATTCCAACCCGCAACTAACTGAAAGGGTTGATTCCCGGACAGGTCACCCACCATTCAGGGTCACTTATCCATCCTCTTAAAGGGACTAATGCCCTGCATACATAACACATAATGGAAACTTCAGAACATGAGTAAGTCAATTAGCCCATTGAGCTTCCTCTGCCATTTAATTAGATCATGGCTCATTGTTTATGTCAACGCCACTTTTCTGCGCTATCACTGTATTCCCTGATGTAATTAGTCTCCAGAAATCTATTGAACATGCTCATTGATTGAGCTTTCACAGCCCTCTGGGGTGCCAGGAGCCTGGGTTTAATTCTTGCCTTGGATGGCTGTCTTTGTGAAGTTTGTACATTCTTCACATGTCTATGTGGACTCCTTCCAGGTGACTCATGAACAAGGACACCAACACTTCCCAAACTCCCACTATTTGAGAAATATTCTTATGTAAGAAAGCTCATGGCCCAGACCTAAGTCTGTGTGTTGTTGAGCAGAGAAATGTAAATACCTAGATATGGCGATTGCCCCTATACTGTAGCCTTTATTCTTTACATGTATATAATTATGAGCCTTTACTCTTTACATTTATATAATTATGAGTAGTTAATAAAGACTTGCTGTTGAGAGGTGAACAACACTCTCTCAAAAGTAGTGGATGGATTTCCATCATAATTCTAGATGCAGAGTACTTTTTTTTGGCTAAGATAATGATCTGGTAAATGTACTGGTGGCTTCATGTTACCACCTCACGTGCTAATACAGAAACAGGTGACAAACTTTCCCCATAATAGTTTTGCAAAAAGTATTCAATGCAAGTACAATCACTGGCTAAATTCTATTTCTTTTTGTTCTTTTCTGTGGAGTTTATTTTCTGCAACTGCATAATAATGCAGCTTCATGATTTAAATACTGTGCATGCTCAATTTAACTCCAATCTCTGGTCACTTCATAGCTGGAGTCAGAAAGTGAGCATGACCTACCCTGCAACAGCCTGAAGCAGGCTGATCAGTGAACCACTCCCACAGGATTTGGAGCCCACCTTGGTTGACATTTACAAAGAATCTCAGCTGCCTGTCATGTTGTCATGGAGGTTGGGAAGAATCACAAGATAAGGTAGTCAGGCAAGATACGCAATGACTGAAAGGTAACAAAAGCAACATGGCTGCAGGCACTAAATTCAGGTATTTGCATTTCCCTACAATGTAATATTTGGGCACTGAGACATGGAGATGCAGAGGATGGGATTTTCCAGCCACCTATGGTGTATTCTCTGCCAATGGAGGTGGATTGGCATTGGCCACTAATGGGATCTTCCAGTCCTGCCAATGTCTATGTCATTTTGCTTGGCTCATCCATCCCATCACTGAGGAACCCACCACAGGAAGTCATCTTCGACTGAACTGGAACATCCCTCCTGCGGGAAGGGCCAGAAAATCCCGCCCAAAGACTCATTTGCAAAGCAGGGCCAGAAAACATGCTGCAAATATCTGAGGAATAGTTGTCCCTGTCATGTATATGTCCCTCCAATGGCCATCTAATTGTGGCTTGTGGTTTGCTCATTGTGATTTTTACATAATCTGTGGAAATAAGGGGTCGATTCTCCCAGTCTGCCGCACTACTTTTGTAGCCATGATGTGGAGATGCTGGCATTGGACTGGGGTAAACACAGTAAGAAGTTTCACAACACCAGGTTAAAGTCCAACACTTCAATATGCCAACATCTCCATGCACAGGTTTGCACAAGACATCTTCACCGCACAGAACCTTCAACTGATGCTATACACTAGATACATCGATGACATCTTCTTCCTTTGGACTCATGGTGAATAACCACTGAAACAACTATATGATGACATCAACAAGTTCCATCCCACCATCAGATTCACCATGGACTACTCTCTGGAATCAGTTGCATTCTTGGACACACACATCTCCATCAAGAACGGTCACCTCAGCACTTCACTGTATCACAAGCCCACGGATGGCCTCACAGTGCTTCGCTTCTCCAGCTTCCACCCTAGGCATGTTGGGCGGGGCTGTCCCTTGTGGATGGGCTCTCCATGTGTGCGGGGTCTGCTCAGATGAGGAGGATCACAACAGATGCCTCCAGACGCTGAAGGAGGCTCTTGTGGGAACACAATGTGGCACTCAACTCATTCATCGACAGTTCTGACGTGCCACAGCAGAAAACTGCACCGACCTCCTCAGACAGCATGCCTGGGACACGGCGGACAGAGTACCTTTCGTTTTCCGGGACTTCCCCGGAGCGGAGAAGCTACGACATCTTCTCCGGAGCCTACAACATGTCATTGATGAAGATGAGCATCTCACTGGGGCCATCCCCGTGTCTCCACTCATTGCCTTTGGGCGACCACGCAGCCTCGGGCAGGCGGACTGCCCGGCCTTCAGGAGGGCAGGGACTGTGGCACCACGTGGCCCTGCCACAGTGACCTCTGGGATGTGCCGGGTCGTCGGTGTGGATGCCGCCATCTCAGGTGGGGGCATCATCCACCAGGTACACGGTACATACACTTGCAACTCGGTCAACGTTGTATTCCTGATATGCCGCAGGAAAGGAGGTCCAGAGGCATGGTGCACTGGGGAGACTACGGCAATGGATGAGTGGGCTGTGCTCGACAATTGCCAGTCAAGAGTGTTCTCTTCCTGTTGGCAAACACTTCAGCGGTCATGGGCATTCAGTCTCTGATCTCTGGGTAAGCGTTCTCCAGGGCAGCCTTCATGACACATGACTGCGCAGAGTCGCTGAGTGGAGACTGATGACCATGTTCCGCACTCATGAGGACGGCTCAACCGGGATCTTGCGTTCATGTCACACTACCTGTAACCTCCACAACTTGCCTGGGCTTGCAAAATCTCACTAACTGTCCTGGCTGGAGACGATACGCAACTCTTTAACCTGTGCTTAACCCTCTCTCCACTCATATTGTCTATATCTTCAAGACTTGATTACTTGTAAAGACTCAGATTCCAATCATTATTTTGTAAATTGGGTTTATGTCTATATATGCCCTGTTTGTGAACAGAACTCCCACTCACCTGATTGAAGGGGCAGTGCTCCGAAAGCTAGTGACTTGTGCTACCAAACAAAGTGTTAGACTTTAACCTGGTGTTGTGAGACTTCTTACTGCTTTTGTAGCACAGTGGGTTGGAAGATTCGAACGGAGGCTGTTTCATGGCTCCCCCTGCTGGGGGCACGTCTCGGTAGCCAGATTTCCGTTTCCATCAGCACCGCATCAGAAATTGGCGCGGTGCTGCATAAATTATTCAAATCCTCCTCAACATGTATTCTGTATGTGATTAGCGGGCCTGGCGCTGAAATCTCCGGGCCTGCTAGTCTCTCCCACACCCCCATGCCAGAAGTATTTCTCTCCAGCGGGGTTTACTTTACCTCCCCACTTGCAGGGACCTGACGGCCTAACTCTGCTGGAGTGAACTAGGGCAATCGAAGAGGTCAGGCGCCCACTTGGTACCTTGATAGTGCCAGTCTGGGCTCCTGGCACAGCCAAAGGGGCAATGTGCCAATGCCCAGGGGCCACATTGGCACTGCATCAGGCAGTGCCACGGGGGAGGGGCACTTCTGGCACTTGGCACTCAGGCTGAGCGACAGAGGGAGGGAGTTCAGCAATGGGTCGAGGGGGGCTGGTGCAGGGCTCGGGACATCGAGGCAGACTGTGAGCAGAGGGGGTGTCAAGGCCCAGATATGTTTGCGGGGGGGCAGCGATTGGGCTGTGGGAGGGGTTGGAGGGGTAACGATACAAGATTGTGGCGTTGGTCAGTGAGCGAGCTGGCCAGTGATCGGGAGGCTGGCAGTGTGGGGCCACTGTGCATGCTCCAGCAGGAGTAGGGCTCACCTACTGAATTTCAGAGTGACTTAAACTAGTGCACTCTACAGTGCACAGAGTGCTGAAGATTCATTTTGAAACTCCTGCTGAAATAAAAAATGGGATTTACTCCAGTTTTCACATGAATTTGATGCTTAGAATTCTTTTGGGAGAAATGCCCCAAAGAGTCTGAGGAAACACATTCACAAAGTGCTGAAAAATCTTTGCATTTTTATGATGCTGAATGGTCTCTTTCCCAAATGAAATTAAAATGGGTTAAAATATAGTTGTAGGAGTTCTTTCAACAGGAATAGCACACAAAATTGAAGTAATTCAATCAAACTAATTACTAAGTCATCTCAAAACACTGTGGCTGTAGTATAAAATTAATTTCAATAGCCATTAACATAAATCATAAATAATTTATAAAACTGCTGAAACTCAGACATGAGTCATGAAGTATTTTGCTTTGTATTCTGCTCAAAATCCATCATAAATGCTTTACTCCCAAATATTTTTGTGTTTTTTTAAATCTTTTGGCTTTACTTCAATCTGCTAGGAAGGGAATATAGATTTAATTAGAATATAAACTAACAGCCTGGTATATTACATCATTATGACCCTCTATCCTAAAGCAGAATTGTCTGGATGCTGAATGTCTGCCATTAGCACGTATTCAATGGACCAATGAGTCCTGTCAGGCATTAGTATCTATTGGCAAGCTGATCATACATTTATACCTATCTTCAAATGCACAGTGCTTATATTGTTGGTCCCATCAAAATTGTTGTAATGGATATTTCCATACCCCAATCTAATAATATATGCAATCTAACATTGAACATAGCATTCAATTTTTATTAAACCTTATAATAACCAATTAAAAGAGTGAAAGTGGAACATGCAGTTAGCATTTAAAAACATATATTTTGATTTTATCTATTAATCTTATAAATTGATACCTGGGAGGATTGGAACAAGCTTCTACTAAAAATGGTGTTTTAAAAAGGACAGACGACAGGAGCAATTTTGAGGCTGCATTCTCCGTCTCTGGGAATGGCAGTGCACACTCAAAATCTAGAAACCACGATTCATGCTTGCGTGATTCTGAGTTCCCATTTTTCTGGCCCTCACCGGTGAATCCAAAGGACCTAGCAAGTACTCTCTCCAGGATTCCACTCCCCGCACCCCCCAGAAATTCAGTGGCAACCGCTCCATATAATCATCAACCTGGTGCCTTCACCTCCGAGGGGGATTTCAGAAGTGAGCGCTCAGGCAGCCAGCACCCTCTGGGGTGCTCACTGCTCAGGGAGCACTGGAGAGGATTTGGGGGATACAGTTAAGTGCAACTTGGGGCCAGGGGTGGGAGGTCATATTGTGGAGAGGGGTCCACATGAGTCATTTGCTGGCCTTACCTTCCCTTCATGTTGAGACGCCCCTTGCTTTAAAGGGATTGTAAAGGCTGGTATGCAGACAGTAATTCCCGTGTCCTCCTTCCTGGGTTTCTGTCCATATCAAAGCTGAGGGAGTGCTCTTCCTTAGTGCAGGATGGCCAGAATTTGGGAGGGTTTAAAAACAAGAGGTTCAGCACTGGAGGTGACTGTGAGTTACCAGATGGGGTCCCATGAGAGACCAGGCTGTTGGGGCACAGAAGGGGAATCAGGAAGGGGAATCACCCCTGTGCAGCTTGAAGGATTTGGCACTCGGAGGAGGATGACTGCAGTGTGTTTGGAACCTGCCCGGAAGGCCAAAACAAATTGTCAGAGCTGCTTGCATGTAACAGTAGATGTCAATAGGTCATGGAAGGCTGCTCAACTCTGCACCTCTTGTGACCTGAGAGAAACAGGGTGCACTCTGGGAATGCGCTGGACATGCTAATGGCTGGCCTCAACTGTCACAAGAAGCGGACAGTGGACTGGACAGCCCGTCTAGTCTCCCCTCACTAATGATTATGCTATTAAATGGTGTGCAGCCAAAAAACAGTGCCTTTTAGAGGAAGCCAACTGTTAACCCTTCACAAGCCAATGTCCCAGGCATTGAGTTGACATTTTCAGAAAGGCTGCAGCATCACACAGATAACATTGATGTGTCCAACTATGCAAAATGTGATAGCGATCATCATGCATCCCAATCGAGATCATGCCAGGGTGCATCGGCAAGATCTTCCTTCACAATGTAAATACTAGTTACGTACAACGTCCACTAACGTAATGCCCAGTTTCTTGCTGGCAGGTTTGGGGTCTGGGGGAATGCAGGCATTTGGTGCCACCGAGACCCTGGTGGGTCCATGTGCTGCATTTTGCTGAAATTGATAGTGGAGATGTAGCTATAGCATCCAAGTGGAGGGTGTGAGGGAGACAACAACTGGGTGGGCTACAATTGGGTGGTAGTCCCAGACAAATTGAGGGAGAAGGGTTGGGACCCTCTCACAAATCCTTAGCTCATTGTGGTTTTCTCTTCTTTACAGTGCATCGTCTGGAGGATTATGGAGTCTGTCAAGTTGGCTATCCTACTTATTGGCATAGAGCAGAGGCAGAGACACCAATTTGCCATGACACCTGGCCAGGACCAGTGCCCTGAGGAGAGAGAGGCACCACAGATGCATAGGTACCAGCTGAGTATTCTGATGTCAGTCATCATTCCTGCAGATGTCAGAGACGCGGTGCCGTAGAAGTCTGCATCTATCCTGGGGGATGGTGGACATCTCTGCCAGACCCTACAAAAGCTGGGACCACATGGTATGGAAGGACATCCACTGCCCATTGCCCTTAAACTCAAAGCCGCTCTGAATTTCTATGCGAGTGGTTCATTCCAGAGCAGCAGGGGTGACCTGTGTGGCATCTCCCAGTCCCAGTCGGCCACACACAAATGCATCCAGGAAATCACAGCTGCCCCTTATGCAAGTGCTTACAGGTATATCAACTTGGACCGGGACCAGGCAAGCCAAGACACCAGGGCTATGGGCTTCATCACCATTGCAGGCTTGTTCCAGGTACAAAGTTTGATTGACTGCACCCACATACCTGTCCTGCTGTGAAAATGTCACAGATGATCTTGGGGAACTTCGCAGGCAGAGGCTTTTTTTAAGGTTAAACATCAGGTACTGTCATTCAACTTCCTGGCCCATTTTGACTCAAAAAACATACTTAATTTAACATGTGATGCTTCCCTTTCTGGGGTTGATGCAGTGCTGTCACATCACTAGAAAGACAGGACTGAGAAACCCATTGCGTATTCCTGCAGGACCCTTTTGGATGCAGAGCAACAGTATTCTCAAATTGAGTAGGAATGGTTGGCAGCCATAATGGTGTGAAGAAGTTCCATCAATACGTCTACAGTTTTTCATTGTTACCAACCATAAACCCTTACTGAAACTCTTCAAAGTTGACAAAGCAATTCCGCCCATCACCTCCAGGTAGATATAAAACTGGGCTTTGCTACTGGCATCCTATGAATGTATTCTGAACACTACCCTGGGGCCTGGATAGCTAATGCAGATGCACTGAGCCACCTCCCATTGCCCACAAGCCTGACTCCTTTGGCAACAGTAGAAGAGGCTGCAATGACCCTGAACTTTTTGGAGATCTGGCTGGTGTCAGCAAGGCAGGTCAAAGCCTAGACCCAAAAAGAACCAACCTTCTCCAAAATT
Organism: Carcharhinus amblyrhynchos; assembly: GCF_965287045.1. Classification (NCBI taxonomy): domain Eukaryota; kingdom Metazoa; phylum Chordata; class Chondrichthyes; order Carcharhiniformes; family Carcharhinidae; genus Carcharhinus; species Carcharhinus amblyrhynchos. Next base: position 58,637,136 of record NC_137333.1, read on the forward strand.
AGGCAGATGATTTTATATGGGGAATTCCAAGGATGACATACCAAAGAAATGGAACGCTCCCTCACTTAGAAATCCCACCTGACTGTTGAAGACAAGATCATTTTTTGGGTGTCCCAAGTAATTGTTCCATCCCCAGGACATATAGAGTGTAACAGAAGGGAGATTATGCAGGAACTACATAAAACATTGGCCACGACTTGTGTGCAGTTCTCATCACCTCATTACAGAAAGGATGTACTTGCACTAGAAATGTATAGAGAAGATTTATGAGGCTGTTTCCAGGACTGGAACATTGTGGCTATGAGGAAAGATTGGATAGAGTGGGGTTGTTCTTGGAATAGAGGAAGGTGAGTGGAGGTTTGATTAAGAACTATAAAATCATGAGGTGGCTGGATAGAATGGACCTATTTACTGTAGCAGAGAGGTCAGTGACTTGGGGACATCTATTTAAAACGGCATTAGAGTGAAGATGAGGAAAAATGTTTTCACCCGGAGAGATGTGGGACTCAGTGCCTGAATGAGTAGTTAGAGGCAGAGACACTCAACTCACTTCAAGTGTTATAACCTGCTAAGACCAAATGCTGGACAATAGGATTAGGTTGGGTGGCTCATTTTATTGGCCAGTATAGATGTGATAAGCCAAGTGGCCTCTTACTCTGCCATATACTTACTATGATTCTATAACACTTAGACATAGCTCCTCCCAAAATCCTGGAACAGTTAGAGTAACGGCATTAAAATCATTATCACTTTTTGACAAATAACCTACAAGAAAATCAACGTAAATTCCCGATGGGAAAACAACGAACAGTTGCATAAAGGTAGGTACTTTGAAGGAAATGTTAAGGTGTCTTATAGGCCTAAGATGGTAATCAGGATTGGTTGTAAGTTTAGTACCATTTTGCCCTGCAAGCAAAAGAAAACTGAAGTGTTTGTTGCAGGTATACTTCCCAGATGAATACTATATTTTTTCAGGATAAAAACTTATAATCATGTGTGCCAGTAAACATGTCTTGGTTAGATCTGCTTTTGAAGAATAGTTAGCAATTGAAGATGATGAAATTGAAATCGCTATGACCTTAAAGTTCAGAACATTGTACACATTAAAAAAAAATGTGCTTAAACTTTGCTATAAAACAGTACGTTTGAGTTCTCCCTGTAATGCTTTCAGGATTGTGACAACCCATCCAAATAATGTGAACTTGAACTGACAGGTCAACAATCTTAAATTTTATGTCAGCCACCAATACCAGGGAGATTTTATAGATATCACTGACTGTGTAGCACTGATGCATTGGTCACAGTGCTAACAACACAAGAAATCTATTTGCTAAATATCCACATCTTGCGCATCGTAGAATCCCTACAGTGCAGAAGGAGACCATTCAGCCCATCAGATCTGCACCAACTCTCTGACAGAGCACCTTAACCAGGCCCATTTCATGCTTTATCCCCATAACCCCGCATATTTACCCCTTTCGTCCCCCTAACCTACGTATCTTGGGACAGTAAGGGTCAATTTAACATGGCCAATCTACCTAACCTGCACATCTTTGGCTGTGGGAGGAAACTGGTGCACATAGACAGTCACCTAACACTGGAATTGAACCTACTTCCTTGGCCCTGTGAGGCATCAGTGCTAACCACTATGCCATCCTCATGGAATGTTCAGATATTTGGACCATACCTTAGGCAGCACCTTCCCATGGCCATTACCATCTAGAAGGACAAGAGCAGCAGATACCTGGGAATACCACCACCTGGGGGTTTCCCTCTAAGTCACTCACCATTCTAACTCGGAAATATATCACTGTTTCTTCATTGTCACTGAGTCAATACCCTGGAACTCCCTCCCTAAAAGCGCTGTGGTTATACCTTTATCTCAGGGACTGCAGTGGTTGAAAAAGGCAGCTCACCACCACCTTCAGCAGGGCAACTAGGGAAGGGCAATAAATGACGCCAGTGACGCCCACACCCCGTAAATAAGCAAAAACAAAATGATTGTCAGCCTGGCTGGAGAGATGCATCCAGTGGTGATAAAATTGTGTGGGGGAACTTATCTCATGATCTTCAGACTTGTTATCCAAGACACTCTTCTAATAAAGATTTTTTAGTTTGTCAGTACAGACACCTGTTCTAGACAAAGGTGATATGAACTGAACTGTAAAAATAGTGCTCTGATCATGTTACTCCCAACCTGCACACTCTTTTAACATAAAAATCAATAAATCACTGTTTGGTCCAAGACCTACAGGATCTGAGAGGATTGGTAACTTGAGTTCCTGAAGGTGTATAAGAAAGTCCTCTTCATTTCAGGTCCCTGGACGAGTGGATCTTTTTGCTGCCCGGCTCGCTGGGAGATGGTCTGCTTCACAAATTGGTTATGTCTCACTCCGGTGGCCTTATTGGTCTCAGTAAGCTTTAGCTGCTTATTATGGGGTTTCATTGTTCTTATTTTAGGGTGAATCGTTGGAGCTGAGGGAGGAGCAGCAGAATCAGGTACCTGCAGCAGCAGATGCGCCTCTCAGAAGACAGTGAACGTGGCAGGTGGTGTCGGGGGCCAAAGAAAATCAGTCCCAAACTGACTAGCTTTAAATAAGGCCGCCCTGCAGCGATAACATGCTGGGGGCAGCCTTAACAAGCAGAGAGTGGGACTAGTATAGCGGAAGGAAGTTCCAGCTGTGAGACCTCCTGGCCAATTTGGTTGACCAGCAGCTCATGCAGTCACAGCAGGGTCAGAACTCAGTCATGAGAATTGTCAGGGCTGTAAAGAGGCCCCAGGAAGAAGATCATGGTGACTGGACCCTGGTTAGTCTTGGGCTCTTAGGGCGGAAATGGTGGGATTAGGTTTTGGTAACGAGTTGGGGAAGCACGATCTTAAGAGGAATGCCCCGAGGCGGACAATGCACATCCTAGAGGATGTATTCTCCCTTCCTGCCATTTCACCAACTTGGGGGGGGGGGTGCTGTGGCGAAAGGCCTTCTCACTCACTTTCCTCTGCCCAGCCTATTATGGGAGTGGAGGCCAAATGAGGGCTTTAAGTGGGCAATAACAGAGTTTCAATATGCTTAAGGACAGGTGGCTTTAATGGTACCTTATCCACCCCACATATTACGGGGCATGAATCAGGGCGGGCTGAAAGGCAGTGGGCTAACCACGCAAGATACCTGATCTAACTTCTGTGCCCATCCCTCCCCCTGCTGAAAACAATATTGTGATGTGGAGATGAGGGGTTGGAACAGGGGTAAACACAGTAAGCAGTCTCACAACACCAGGTTAAAGTCCAACAGGTTTATTTGGTAGCAAAAGCCACAAGCTTTCGGAGCGCTGCACCTTCATCTGGATGATAAAGGGTACTCTGTCCGCCATGTCCCGTGTTTGTCTTCTGAGGAGGTTGGTGTAGTTTTTCACTGTGGCGCGTCGGAACTGTCGATCAATGAGTCAAGCGCCATATCCTGCTCTTATGAGGGCATCTTTCAGCATTTGGAGCTGTCTGTTGCGATCCTCCTCATTTGTGCAGATCCTATGTATACGGAGGGCTTGTCCATAGGAGATGGTTTCTTTAATGTCTTTAGAGTAGAAGCTGGAGAAGTGGAGCATCATGAGGTTATCCATAGGCTTGCGGTACAGTGAAGTAAGCATTGAGGTGATTATCCTGATGGAGATGCATGTGTCCAAGAATGCAACCAATTCCGGAGAGATGGTGGGATGGAACTTGTTGATGTCATCATATAGTTGTTTGAGTGATTGTTCACCATGAATCCAAAGGAGGAAAATGTCATCGATGTACCTAGTGTATAGCATCGGTTGAAGGTCCTGTGTGGTGAAGAGGTCTTGTTCAAACCTGTGCATGAAGATGTTGGCATATTGAGGTGCGAATTTGGTCCCCATGGCTGTTCCATGTGTCTGGATGAAAAACTTGTTGGTGAAGGTGAAGTCATTGTAATGCAGGATGAAGCAGATGAGTTATAAAATTGCATCTGGAGATTGGCAGTTGTCGGCGTTGAGTACTCAGGCAGTTTCAGCAATGCCATCGTCGTGGGAGATGTTGATGTAGAATGCCGAGACATCCATTGTGGCTCTCTCCACTCACATTGTCTGTATCTTTAAGACTTGATTACCTATAAAGACTCACATTCCAACCATTATTTTGTAAACTGAGTTTGCGTCTTTATAATGCCCCATTTGTGAACAGAACTCCCACTTACCTGATGAAGGAGCAGTGCTCAAAAAGCTAGTGGCTTGTGCTACCAAATGAACCTGTTGGACTTTAACCTGGTGTTGTGAGACTTCTTACTGTGAAAATACTATCACTAAGCATCGGGGTGGGGGCAAAAGAATCCAACTTCACAAATGAGAGGCTCTCATAGGAGGCAATATCCAACACAGACGGTCGAATTTTCTTGTCCCATTGGTCACAGGAATCAGAACAGGTGGAGGGTGGACCATGCAAAGGTTCATTGATCTCGGGTGGGATTTTCAGTTTTGGGATGAATGCAGCTGAAAAATCCCTATCTAAGGATCTACAGATCAAGAGTAACATTGCTGGAAACAACTGAAGTGCTTTTCCAGTGCAGCTGGCAGCTGCTGTAGAGTTTTTTGCCTCTTGGAACAGGGTCGGCTGCCTATTCTATCAGTAACTTTCAAAGTCACAATCCCTAATCTTTTCACCACTGAAGTCTTTCAAGATGCTGATTGAATCCATCACCCACATATCACAGTTTGCAGCTGAATTAAGCAGCTGTGCAACTGCCACCGGGGAACATTCAATCATCTTCCCCCATTCATTTCAGCAGGAAACAGAAAGAAATTCACTGCAGTGGCAGACTTCCCTGACACGCCCGGCATCGCTGACTGCCCACATGATGCCATCAGGTTACTGGAATGGTAACCAGTAGCATTTATCAACAGATGCCCAGTTTGTGGCCAACCACAGGATCACTATCATGAAGAAATGTGCCACGTTCTCAGGGAGCTGCTACCATACGTTATCTTTAGATGGTCTCCAATCTTCCTAGTATTTGACGTTATGAGAAATATGGTAGGATGGCTGCACAGGTGGTTAATAACATTCCTGTACAATACCATCACAGTCCAGCTGCACAGGTATAATCAAAGCCAGAGGACAACTGAGATCATTACTGAACACTCTGTACACTGGGCTGTTTGCATAAATTAATTACTTGTTTAAAACAAAGCTGGAACAATGATTGGCAATGGAGAAGTAATTGATTTGTACAATTGATTTTGAAAATCTGCTTATAAGGATTCAGTGGCCATAATTACTTTTATTAGCAGTGTGGTGTCTTCAATAGAGGTGAGCTTCATATTCACAGCAAACAGTTGACATAATTCCATCACTGTAAGGAACGCAGTGCTGAAATCCAGATATGATCACCTCATTCTATATATGGAAATGTGAATGTGACAGATGCTTTCTACACTGTCAAATTAGCCTGACTTCCCTTTATTGCTCCTTCTCATCCTAGTCATCTTTCTCTCTAATACCAGAAAAGTATAAGGGAAACATAATTTTCCCTGGGGTAAAAATGTTACAGTGGAAAATAAAGGATCACCACATCAGGAAGTAATGCTGAACTTATTAACAAGGGTAAAATGGCAAAAGCAGAACCTAAAGAACCTTTCAGCCATTTTGGGCATTGGAAAGGACATTAAAGTCTAAGGGAACGTTTAATGTGGAGGAAGTTGAGTTACCAAGGGCATTTCATTACAGTAAGGAAGACTGTGGATGGGATTTTCTGACCTCCCCCCACCAACCTCTCCCAACACGGTATGTTTTACGGTGGCGGGTACGGCTCGCCACTGACCACCAGTGGGACTTTCCAGTCCTGCCAATGTCTCTGGAGTTTTGACTGGCTCACCTGTCCCACCAACCAGGTGAACTGCTGCAGAGAACAGACACTTTTGGCAGGGCCAGAAGATCCAGCCAGTGGGAAGGGCCAGAAAATCCTGGCGTACAAGATTTGATTGAGGATTTTTTAAAATCCTGCCAAGAATCAATGTTGTGACTAGGAAAAGAATATGTTCTCTAATTTGTGAGTTGCAAATGAAGGATTGTTAGTTTAAAGTTACCAATAAGAAAATGAGGGGAAGAGGTTAGGAAAAATTTCCTTACACAGAGAGCTGATAAAATACTTCATCATAGGGAAATGAATATTACTGATAATATATAATGTTCCTTTTCTGCAAGTATTAGATAATTATTTGTAACAGAGGAAGATACAAGAACATAAGGAGAGAACAGTGGGATTCGTTTTGGATTGCTTTCACAAACAGTGCACAAACATATAGGCACAATGCTGTGTTGTGCACTTGTACGGTTCCATAGATTGGCTTCAGCTTTACTGACACCTACCAACCTCTCAAGAACTCCTTCATATAACCATTCACTTCAGGAGGAAGGCAACAGCAGCGTGGAAGGGAAACACCCTGAAGATTCATTTACACCTCGTGGGCTGACCAAGATTTATTTACCAGTTGGCATCAGTGTTATGACTCTTCGACTAGTTTCCTTCATCTAGCTGCCTGGCTCATTCTGAAAGCAGGAGCTAAACATGAAACATGAAAAGCAATAATACACTTTGCCATAAATGAGGTCAATACAGCTACAAAGATATTGTCATTTGCAAACCAACACCATTCCTACAAATGTTTTTGGTGACATCAGATATTTGAGTAAAAAATTATTTTTGGCATAATTTTGATTATACTTTTCCATGAAAAATAAAATATTATGGAGCCAACTGTCTGTGCGCAAAGACCACGTCCTAGTGTCACTATTGAAATGTGTCTGCCCAGGCCTCTACCCTGAATCTGGTGAAGGATTGGAAGGAAGTTCCCTGTTCTCCAAGCCACAAATGGGCATTGGCACTGATCCAAGAGCTGCCAAATCATGTTGCTGGTTGATCCAACTAATCAACTCATTCTTGGAGTCTCCCACCTTCCCCCCCCTCCACCCCCCCACCCCACCCCAGAACCCCACAAACCTTGAAACAACTGTGAAGTAGAAATCTTTGTAAAGGAATCATATTTACATTTTTAAAAATTGTAGAGCTTTTTATTCTAAAGCTTAGGCCACAATAAAGTCCTGGATCACAAGTGGGTCCCACATCCACTGATGGTCAACATTGCTCTTACTTACATAAAGTCTATGGCTGATTCTTCTAAGGGTTAGAGATGTTAAAACTAATTCTAATATAGGAAGTCCCTGGTCTTGGCCATGCTCCCCTAATATAAATCCTGTTTTTAGGCTAGATTGAGGGCCTGCCTCAACAAGCCATTATGGATTCCTCAACATGGTACTGCTGCAATGCGACGTATCGGGATCCAGGCCTAATTTGCAGCTCTCTCACTGAACACTCACCAAAGATATAGGGGGTGTAATGTAAGTTACTCCTTCTGCATATTTCCCCCTCATGACGTGTCAATCAAGTTGAGTTTTATAAATCTAAAACATCATAATCAGAAATATCTCAATGATTCATTAAAATGTTCTAATATCCTACATATGAGAAATGTAGCATAGTGTAAAATATTCTGAAAAAGAAAATGCTGCAATGTAAAGGGAAAGAAAGGATTAATGCCTTGGCATGGACATTACTTCAGGGCTTCAGATAGCCCATATTTTCAGTTGCTAATATACCTGCTGTGTATTTTTTTAACCATGTTCTCATTATCAATCCAGTTCCAATATTTTAGTTTTGCCCTTTTCTCACCAGCAAAAATGTGTAATTGCTAAAACAAACCCAAAATGTTACTTTTAGCATGTTAGTGGAATTAAAACTTTTTTCCTTTAAATCTTGTTTGCCAGCATTTCAGTGATTTCCCCAGGAAATTCTGACCATTGTATCACACAGTTCACAAATTTTATTGCCCAGCGCTACCACAAGAAACATCAAGGCTTCAGAAATAAATGTTGTGTTCCTGTCACTGCTCATTTAATCTGAGAATTACAGTGCCAAAGATACTGCGCTTTCAACTCTGGAAGCAGAAAGATAAGCACTTTATTTAACATCCAATTAAATGTGGTCACCAGAGAAATCACAGATTGTGAAGCTTTATCAGAAATAGATTAATCCATTTCAAGCACAACTCATACTGCAACATAAAAGAACTCATGAATTTAGATAGAAAAAAACAGTATCTGAAGCTATTTCATTTTGATCATAATATGCATAAATTGCTGTGTTTAGACAGAATTTAATCACATTTCTGAACTTTATTCCATAGTCATTTATTTTACTTTAAGACAGTGACCTGTCAAATGGGTATTCTGATAAATAACTGTGAGTTTTTAACTGCTATGCTTACAGCAGATTAATGGACACAATCATATAACAGGTGATTATGAAGAATTTTGTTTTAGAAACTGAGTAAACCTAACTCCTGAATAAATTTGATATAAGCAATTCTCTTTTGCTATAATCATCTTCCAGATATGATTACAGCAAAATACTGCAGATGCTGAAATCTGAAACAACAGAAAATGCTGGAAAATCTCAGCAGGCCTGACAGCATCTATGGAGAGGTAATAAAGCGAGTGGCTGGAATTCCTCCAAAAAAGTTTTAAGTGTCGAATTCACAGGAAAACAGGAATAAATCACGCTGTTTTTCTCAGTGGGAGTTCACACTAGAATCTCCCACGCTCTGTGCAATGTAGAGACCACCCTGCATTGCACAAAGTGTGGGAGATTCTAGTGCGCCCAGTGGCCCTGAATTGTCAGCCTTCCTCTTTGTTGGCCAACTTAATTGCTGGTCAGCCAGGGACCCCTGCGGTGCTGCTCCCCAACCCCCCCATGGCCCAAATGCAGCCCCCCAGCCATTCCTGGGTCAGCCTCGAATCCCCTTCCTGTCCTGGACTGTTTGATCTCCAGCCCACCCCAGCAGTACCGATCCCCCCCCCCCCAACCCCCCACTCCCCCTCAACAGACCACCCCATCTCCGGCACACCCTGATCGCTGGCCTCCCTCCTGCTCCAACTGGATCCCAATCTAGAGTGGCAGTGGTACCCCCACTCCCACCAATCGCCCTAGGCCCTGCCCCAGCAGGCCTTGATCCCAGGCTCAGCCCCAAATAAGCCCCACCCCTTTCACACTGCCCCATGTCTGATGGGCAGTACCAAGGTGCCTGCTGGGCATGGGCAATTTGCCTCTTGTACAATGCCAATGGGCACAAGCTGGCAGGCACTGCCAGGGTGCCGATGTCTAGGTGGCACCACCCCTTGCTGCCTGACCACCTGGGAGGGTGCCATTGCCCCCCTTCATTCCAGAGGGGTTATCCTGCTAATTCCCCGAAAGTGAGGAGCTGGTTTGAACCCCACTGCAGTGAAATACTCTGGCGGGGTGGGAGATGCTAGTGGGCCTGAGAATTCAATCCCGGGCCCGCTAATACCATTAAACAGTATCTTGGACACTATTTGAAGAAGGGAAAGGGTTAATGAATTTAGTACCAAGCATGTATCACAAACATAACCCTTCCTCATGGCTGATCTCCCCAGGCTTATACTACTCCTAGCGTCAATATAAATTATTTATTCATGTTTCCCTTACTTGTTCATGTCTTTTCTTTAACTTTCATTTCCATAAAGACAGATAGTTAAATGTGAATGTTATTTTGCAGACATTGCAAATCTTACCTGTTTGTACTAGCTAAACATAGTTAAACAACTGCAGATGGTAGAGTGCGATAACAACTGTTTGATAGGAGGACTGCTGCTGGGAAGACGCGACCACACAAGTTACTTCAACGAAGAAGCTGCCAAAGCAGCCGGAAAAGCTGTGGGTCGTGACTGTACCGATGGCTGCATCGTGACTGAAGCTGCCAGACAAACTAAGGGTCCTGGCTGAAACCGGGGGGCTGTGTCGTTACTGGAATCAGAAATGTTGCAGGTCCTGACTGATACCAGAGTTTGTGTTGTGACTGGTGCTGGGAACCATGATGTATAAACACCCTCACTTATTTGTGGTCAGTCAGAAGTCTGGTAAACCGCTGTTAGGTGCCAGATTTCTCCCAAAAACTTTTGTAATAAAACAACTGTACTTTGACTCACCAAGAGTCTCAGAGGTGTCTTTTACCTATAACACTATTTAAATGCTAGCCCTGCCTCCCAGCCGATTTCTGGCACCGTGCAAACACTGCCGGAAATCCAGGCCTGGGAGGCGCAAGCATGACATAAACGCTCACACGAATCGCATGAAGTCGGCCGACACATGATTCTCCCAGCCTGCTGTGCTAAAAAGTTAGCACAGCGGGATGGGAGATTCGACCTCAGCGTTTCAAGTCTGGATAACCTTTTGTCACGATTCTGAAGAAGGATCATCCAGACTCGAAATGTTGGCTCATTTCTCTCTCCATAGATGCTGTCAGGCTTGCTGAGAGTTTCCAGCATTTTTTTTCCAGATATGATGTTGCTTGTTCTTTTATTTTTTTTCTATTGTTACAAACAGGATGGGGCGAGTGCATGGCTGATCTTGCCCCACTAATTCCCAAGTTTGCACCCTGGTTTAAAAGTTTAATTTACTTATCAATTACTGATAGAAACTTTAACCAGTCTTCTTTTAATAAATTCAGAATGATTGATTTATTCTAAAACAAAACATTTTCCTTAAAACAATTTGCAAGAACTGATTAACAAATAATTGTACTCTGGAAATATGACAATCTATCCCTCTTAAAATTCCCCTTTTCACACATAAACAGAAATGGGTCTCTGCAGGGATAGACAGTGAAGAATAGACTTTCATTAAAAACAAGGATAAAGGTCATCGGGTTTCAACGCTATTAATCTGGAGTACCCTTTTGTGAAGACATATCATTTATCCCAGTAGATACCTGGAGGGTCTTTGGCAATGAGGAACATAGAGCCAGATTAATCCTTCTCATCTCAGCTTCCCAGGTTTTCAAAAACAGATAAACTTCACTGAGGTGTGGGTTTCTAACTATACACTGACAATCATATGGTTTCAAGCAAGGCAGACAGAGTGCGAGCTGGAACAGCATTTCATTTTCTCATTTCAGTCCCAACTGATTTCAGAAGGGAAGTATAAAACTTAAAACTCATTTCGGTCATGTGATTTCCAGTATATCACCAGATTTCGCCTTTAAACCAGTTTCTTCCATCAATTAAAATAACTGCAGGGGCAAATAACTCTTCCCCAACAACAGGCATGCTGGTGAGGTGATTTCTTGGATAACGCATCCTTACTCCTGGTCCAAAATTTAACTTAACCATTTTTAAAAATATATATCCAAGTGTCCAAACAACGCAATGATCTTCCAAATTTTAGAAGAAAAATACAATTCATGAAGATATGGTTTTCCCAACACTACTTTCATTGAAAAGTAACGAAGAGTAACAGGCAAGAACAACAGTATCACCTCTGTTACAATTCCATGGCTTTAAGAATGTTTGCTGTTCATCCAGAAATCAATTATTACTCACAGCAGTTTACTTTCTATGTTCTTTTAATATCTGCATGTTCATTTATTTCACAGTGCTGAAGCAATTCTGTAATTTTATCTGTAGGAAGAACAGACCTCTCTTGCAATAACAGAACTATAATTACAAAATGTACTTTTACTAATGAATTCATCATAATGATCATCACTGTGTGAAATATCAAAGAAAGGAAGTATTAGTGGCATTGTAAATACAGGGGTAAGGTTTTCTATGTTGACTATATGTAACAAAATAATAAATGCTCAAAATTACATACACCAGATTGACAGCTGGAAACCCTCTCAATCTTGAAGATGTCTAATGACCAACCAACCGTGAAAAAAGTCCTTCATGATTTCACCATAAGTGGTCCAGCTCTAACTTGAAACTTTTGTCCCTTATTCGGAGTTTCCCTATGGATTAGATAATGAGCGGCATCTTCCTGTCCCACCAGCAGCGGGATGCTTGCTGGGTGGGGGAACTGAATTTGGTGCGACACCAAAACTTGGTTTCCTGACGGTGGGATGAACTATAGGATTTTCTTCTTGGGACTTTAAAGGCAGGTCAAGCTTCCTGATGAACAAGGCTGGGAATTGCTTTCGCATACATTAGTGTAATAGCCTCAACAAAGTCCCTGAAGTTGGCCTTCTGGAGTATGTGCTCCTTGATTGATGTAATGATTACCAGTCCAGTCAGGAAGTCTCACCTGCATAGATTAAGGAGTGTTAGGGCTACTGACGTTTTGGGTTCTGACTTTGTACCTAAAGCACCTTTAGGAGTGGAATTGACTTTATAAATGAAGGGAATCTAGTGAAAGGACACTGGCTTCTGAGGAGTTCTCAATTAGCATGAACTATATGTTCATTCAGAGGCCACCCGGCTGGAATTCATTTCCTGCCAACGAGAAGTTAAAATGTTCACTTTCCCAACTGTGCATAAGCAGCATGCACCTGGTGAGGTGGACTTCTTCCATGTTTAATGATGAGTTGCTGCTGCAATTGGGCTTTATCTGTAAATACCAGCCTTATGCTTGAGGCCGTGTGAAAGCAGTGCAAATTGTGTGGAGCATTACCAAGGAAGGGTTAGTGGGAAAGGATGGAGCAGCAGCCGGACAAAGGTAGAAGGGATAATGCAGGCTGCCTGCATGCTCTTTAAATATGGTGCCCAATTCTTCACCCCTTGAGGTAATGGGAGGGATGGCGACTTCCTGGCAAGCCCATCATGAGCTTCATTGTGCTACCCATAGATACACATATAATAAACAGCGTGAGAGTTCAGCCATCCTGCACCCACTGCCCCCCTCCCCCACCCATCCCAATCATCCACAGAATCACTCCCACTTCCATGCTTGCCACCAAATTTGGTCATCAGGGTCAAGATTCCAGCAATTACCTCTGTATCAGACCATTTCATTAAAATGATAAATCTCTTTATCATTTTAAGGAGCTTAATTGGATTAATCTCAACCTTCTAAACTCAGGAATATACAAACTAAGTTTGCACAAAAAAATCCTCATATCTTAATGCTTCAACAAGCGCATCAGCTTATATTTACACAGCTTGTTTAATGCAACTTAACATCCCAAAGCACTTCAAAGGAACTCAATAAAATAAAACATGACACTGAGCCATGTGAGGAGATATTAGATCAGTTGACCAAACGCTCACCATTATTTTTTCGCTCCTTTGTTCATGCCAAACTGTTGCAGTCTGTAGATGGGCCCTCAAACACAGAATTGCTCAAGGTCATTCACCAGACCACCAAAGCCATCTTTAACTTCCATCTCTCATGGTTGAGATATTCAAATGAGCATTAGGATAGCTAACCGAGCACACATGACAGACAATGGAAAGTTGCCCAAGCATGATTCTTAATTATTCTAGTTACTGTTATTCAATTTTGAAGTGAGTTGTTGAAACAAAGTGCAGTAGGCACAGCCCTTGAATTAGGAGGGCCACATGACTGGCGATAACCCTATGCATTGCTCCGGCGGGAAGCTGAGCCAATCAGCAGGAGGGCAGGGACCATAGGTCAAGAAGGAATTGGCAGTTGGAGCCCAGGAATCCAGAGGAGCAGTCACACTTAGTTTATTTGCACCTTGTTTGTCCTGTAGATAAATAATATGTTGGCAACAGACTGTTTCATCGCGATACTAACCACAAGGACACTCTTCCCAGACTGCTTCACTGCGATACTAACCACAAGGACACTCTTCCCAGACTGCTTCACTGCAAAACTAACCACAAGGACACTCTTCCCAGACTGCTTCACTGCAATACTAACCACAAGGACACTCTTCCCAGACTGCTTCACTGCAATACTAACCACAAGGACACTCTTCCCAGACTGCTTCACTGCAATACTAACCACAAGGACACTCTACCCAGGCTGCTTCGTTGTGGTAGTAACTGCAAGGACACTCTTCCTAGACCACTTCACTATGATTGTGGCCACAAGGACCTGTCTTCCCAGACTGCTTCACCATGATACTAACCACAAGGACACTCTTTCCAGTCTACATCATCGCAATACTAATCACAAAGAGTCTCTTCCCAGACTACTTCCCCGTGATACTAACTACAAGGACACTCTTCCCAGACTATAATATAATCATCAAGAAATTAAATAATGAATTCAGAAGAAATATTCTTACCCAGGCCCATGAACTCAGTGCCACAGGGAGTGATTGAGCAGAACAGAGTTGATGTATTTAAGGAGAAACTTCAAGCATACAAAAGGGAAGAGGGATGGCGGGTTATGCTAATAGAGGAAGGATAACAGCAGGCTCGAGTGGAGCATAAACAATGGCATGGACTGGTGGAGCTGAATAATTTGTTTTGTGGTGTATTTTCTATGGAATTCTATGTAGTTACTATATGTATTTTGCATGACTGAGAAAATACTCATTATTGTGTTTGGAAACTTGGGTAGCTCCTTTAGTCAAACAATTCAAAAACTTAAAACAAAGAAAAAAATTCTGTATCTCAAAAAATAATCAGAATTAGATTCAGAACACTTAAGCATAGTACAGAATATGCAGATATTGCTATTAACAGTATAAATTAGAGATGAATTGATTTAAGACCATAAGATGTAGGAACAAAATTAGTTTGGTTGGCCTATCAAGTCTGCTCCACCATTCAATCATGGCTGATATGATTCTCATCCCCCTTCTCCTGCCTTCTCCCCATAACCCTTGATCCCTTTATTGATCAAGAACCTATCTATCTCTGTCTTAAAGACAGTCAATGACCTGGCCTCCAAAGCCCTCTGTGGCAATGAGTTCCACAGATTCGCCACCCTCTGGCTGAAGAAATTCCTCTTCATCTCAGTTTTAAAGGAACACTCCTTCACTCTGAAGTTGTGCCCTCGAGTTCTAGTCTCTCCCACTAATGGAAACATCCACTTTCACTCAATCTAGGCCTCTCAGTATTCTGCAAGTTTCAATTAGATCCCCCCCTCATCGTTCTAAACTTCACTGAGTACAGACCCAGGCCCTCAACCACTCCTCATACGAAAAGCCCTTCATTCCTGGGATCATTCACCATGCTGCAGTATGATTTTCAGTCTTCTTTACTATGATTACACATCTCATCAGACTTTCACATGTATTGTGAAAGTTCATTATTTATGTCATTTATGCTGAAATAATATTGTATGTACATTGGCACAAATATATATTATTTGTAGTACTGTGCTACATTTTTATGTACACAGCTACTATATATATTTAATATTGCAGTTTTACAATAAATTTATATAATGCAAAAGTTATTATAAAAATATTATAAATATTATAAAAATACTGCAAAACAATATAATGCTATTCATTCAACTATAATGAACAGCATGGATAGTAAAGATTAGAGATCTATGTTTGATCTAATAGCGAACACAAGTCATCATTAATATGAGCAGAGCCCTAATTCACTCATAAAATATGTGCTGTAGGGACATAATCATAATGCAAATTGTTAACAATGCTGGAATGATGCTGGAGTAATACACTTTTCTATTAACAGTGTGATATTTTTCTTGATGTTTAATTCATACAAAGAACCCTCTTAAAACAACTTAGCTCATACATTGCATTTGCAGGAATTTTGACACTACTACTACTACTACATGCATCTGAAGAATTATAATAAGGATTATAAGATTTAAATGATCAAGCTAATAAGAGTTGAAATGCCCAACACACTAATGACTACGTGAGTCGGAATTTACATTTACAATATACATTTTGAATGTGAATTTTGACAGCCAAGGAAATCATGATCTACCATTGAGCCACACTGAGGCAGCTTCAACATGCAGAAGATTTATTTCCCAATTTTTCCAGTGTTTATGTAGATTTAATGAAGAAGTATTTAAGTAGGGAAAACTGTCTTTAATTAGCTTTTGTTACTATTACAGATAAAATTCCAACAAATAACATACTTTGCTTCTCATTCCTCTGAGGGCATTAAATTAATTATTAAAAATGAGTTAAAAACATATCATTACCTCTTTTGATAGAGGAATAGTCAGCTTTTCTTTCATGGTTTTGAAACCTGGTACATCATTTTTTACATCAGGTAGTCCTCTATAAGTCTGGTTACTGTAAGATATATCAGTCTCCACTGATTGTTTTAGTTCTGGAGACTCATTTGGAGCCTGACCTTGGCCATCCATTGGTCTTACATAAGCTGTTGGCTTTTGTTGGCTTGCATTTGGTTTAGAAGAAAGAGATGGAGGAAGGTCCTGAGCATAGAGTTCATTATTGGTATGTTTTGTCAAAACTGATGAGGTTTGTGTTCCTTCAGCAAAAGAATATACACTGGCTTTCCAGGAAAGCTTTGAATTTTGCTGGCATCCATTAGGACAATTTCTGCTTAAAGATTTAAGAAATCTCTGGCGGCCAAAGTGCAATGATTTTGGTCTTGGTGATTGACGTTTTTCAGGATTTTCCATGTTTGTTTGGTGTTCAATCTTATGTTCATTCAAACTGCTATATGAATCATTTACTTTGTTTCTGCTATCTCCACATTTGTTTTTTGCCTGTTGCCCATCACATTCAATATTACTTCCACTTGCAGAATCGTGTTCGTTTTGTGGCCAATCTTTCACCACATTTTTTCTTCTTGGACTACAAGGAATAGGTGCTGTGCAAAATGATGATGGTAACACTGAATCTGTGGAGCTGTTGTTAGCCTGAAGATTTTGTGTTGTATTTCCTGAATACAAAAATGAATCTTGCTCCAATGTTTCAGCTGGCGCCTGCCAAATTTTATTTTTAGGAATCCCTGTAAGATGGCTCTGATTCAACTGATCAGTCAAAAAGTCTCTCATTTCATCATAGTTTCCCAGTGTGTTCTGAATACGGCTTGACAGTTCATCATCCTTGTTGGTCTGGAAAAAAAATCATGACTAAGTTCTACCAGCTCAATATGCAAAATGATACAAATAGTATGAGGAATGTGTTTTAGAAAAGTAATTTAATTGATCCGAATTATGACAAGGCAGTGGCAGTAGATACTGTAAGAGATATGAAGCAAACATGTACCTTATATGGTTCATGGAAAAGAGGAAAATCTGTATTTAAAGCATCGTCAGACTGATGAGTTTCTTGGGTTGTCCCTTCCCATTCCTTTCCTCTCAATATATTTTCATCTTGTTCATAGACACTGCAGAGAGAAAAAAAGATTTGTGGGGCACTATTAACACAAACAATCATTTGGAGCTCTATCAGTTTAATAGGCAACTTTGATAACAAATTAATGTCTGTTCAATCATGTTCTGAAAACTCATGATCCTGCGATACACAAACATAATAACATAAGAAATAGGAGCAGGAGTAGGCCATCTAGCCCTTCGAGCCTGCCCCGCCATTCAATAAGATCATGGCTGATCTGTCGTGGCTCAGTTCCACATTCCCGCCCTCTCCCCATAACCCTTAATCCCCTCGCTTATCAAAAATCCATCAACCCGCATCTTACACTTGCATTGGGAAAAGTATATAAATACATCAAAATGATCAAGAATGTGCATTTAGTCCATAACTGTATCTTTCATTAAAACTGGTTAGTGCATTAAAAACTATTTAGTATAGGCATAGATATAAAATAGCAAAACTTTTTCATTAAAGATGACCCATGAATCAAAAGAGAAAAAATGCTCCTCTTGCTCTTTATTCATCAGCTCCTTAATCCAGGATTCTCAACTGAGAGTCCACAGCCCGTTAGGGGTCCGTAAGTTCCAAAGGGTCTAGCAAGTCTGGGTGGCATGGTGGCACAGTGGTTAGCATTGCTGTCCCGCCAGGGACCTGGGTTCAATTCCCGGCTAGGGTCAATTTCTGTGTGGATTCTGCACGTTTTCTGTGTCTGTGAAGGTTTCCTCCGGGTACTACAGTTTCCTCCCAAAGTCCAAAGATGTGCAGGTTATGTGAATTGGCCATGCTAAATTCTCCCTCAGTGTACTTAAACAGGCACTGGAGTGTAGCCACTAGGGGATTTTCACAGTATCTTCATTGTAGTGTTAATGTAACCTTACTTGTAACATTAATCAATAAATCTTCAGACTGCTTCTAAAAATGATTTTATGTTGACTTTTCTATCATTTTGTATTCAATGATCACCAGGGGTATTATTGTTGATGATGCCACTCCCTAGAGCCAATTATTTTTCTGTGGACAAATGCAGCATTTAGAGGACTGACAACCACTTTCTCTCCTGTCTCAACCCTGTAAAGAATGATTGTCTCAAGCATATTTTGGTTTGTGTTTATTGCAGGTTGCTGCTAGAGTGGATGAAGGATGTAATGTTTCTGGTCCAAGAGGCACATGTACCTTTCAGCATCCTGTGATATCATGAGACAGACTTAAGGCAGACAGTGAATGCCACTCTTGTAACTGGCTCATTAACTAAAGTGAATAATTCCTATTTGTGTCAGAGCGACGCAAAGGGAACTTCCAAGGATCTTATTCTGCCATGTGCGGTAATGATTGTCTTTGAGAGTGCTTTTATAATACATTTCACTTCAGTTCTACATACTTGTCTAATACCCATGAAATGATTCACCAGTCACCTCATATAACATAGTAACAGGCTGTCTGACTTTAAATGGAACTGTAATGCCTGGGGTATTGATTATTATGGACGTATTGGCAAACATTGGAGTGCAATCTGTTTGATAGCTCTCTGAAGATGCAACCAGTGTAAAAATACTTTTCATCTGGAAAAATGACATCACAATTCTTGATATTATAACCATTGATTGGGTGGCACAGTGGCACAGCAGTTAGCACTACTGCTTTACAGTGCCAGGGATCCAGGTTGGGTCACTGTCTGTGTGGAGTTTGTACATTCTCCTCATGTCTACGTGGGTTTCCCCCAGTGCTCCAGTTTCCTCCCACAGTCCAAAAATGTGTGCGCTAGGTGAATTGCCCCTTAGTACCAGGGGGACTATCTAGGAGAAATGCATGGCGTTATGAGGAAAGGGCCTGGGTGGGATCAGTGCAGACTCGATTGGCTGAATGGCCTCCTTCTGCACTGTAGGACTCTATGATCCCACAATTCCCAGTCAAATAACAGGAGGCTGACATCATGAAACAATGGTTGCCTGCTTTGAAATCACAAACAGCCTCCTCAAATAGTCAATCCTACTTTTGCATCATCCAGTTTAATTCACAAATATTAACACTGAGTATTGAGATATTGGGTTCAACGTGTTTGTTGTTGAAGTAAGTTTCAGGTGCAAGAAGTGAAGACCCAAATTGTGATTGCGAAACTACTGCAGAGCTGAAAACTCTAAATATTTCTTCAGTTGCGCAGGAAGATTTGATAGGCTATTAATCCTTTCAAACTTATAAATTGCTAATGCCAGATTTACCTTAATAACAATAGTGTTGTCATCTTTACAGAGATGAGTGAATTTATGAAAGATAATAGCTACTTATTGTCCTATTTTCAGTAATAAACACAGTGATTAAGAATCCTGTTAAACATGTTAACTGACTTAGTCCTGCCACCCAAGAATCAGCCTAGTAAACCTTTGCTGCACTCCCTCTATAGCAAGTACATCCTTCCACAAATCACCAAAACTGCACACAATGCTCCAGGTGTGGCCTCACGTGCCTATTTTTATAGCCAAACCCTCTCGCTATAAAGGCCAACATACCATTTGCCTTCTTTACTGCCTGTTGTACCTGCACATTTACTTTCAGTGACTGATCCACAAGAAAATCAAAGTCTTACTGAGTATCCACCACTTTCAAATAATAATCTGCCTTCCTATTTTTGCTACCAAAGTGGATAACCTCATATTTATCCACATTATACTGCCCACTTACTTAGCCTGTCCGAATCATGTTGAAGCATCGCTGCATCCTCTTCACAGCTCACCTTCCAACCCAACTTTGTATCATCTGCAAATTTGGAGATAGTGCATTTAGTTTCCTTGTCTAAATGATTAATAAATAATGTGAACTGTTGAGGTCCTAGCACAGATCCTTACAGTATCCGACTAGTCACTACCTGCCAATCAGAGAAAGGTCTATTTATGCCAACTCTTTGCTTCCTATCTACTAACCAGCTTTCTATTCATCTCAAGACACCACCTGCATTCCCATGCACTTTAACTTTGCATAGCTGTCTGTTATGTCAGCCCTTGTTGAAAGCCTAAATAAACCACATCCACCATTCTCCCTGATCAAGTCTACTGGTTTTCCCCTTCATAAACCCATGGTGAATTTGCCTGTTTAAACCACTCCTTTCCAAATGCTGTGCTATGAAATCCTTGACAATGGACTGTAGCAACTTCCCGACTACCAACGTTAAGCTCATAAGTCTATAGTTCCTGGTTTTCTCTCTATCTCCCTTTTTGAATAGCGGACTTACATTATCTACACTCCAATCTGTAGGAACCATTCCAGAGTCCAAAGAATTTTGGAAAATGGCCACCAATGGATCTATTATTTCCCCAGCCGCTTCCTTCAATACTCTGAGATGAAGATTATCAGAGCCTGGAGATTTATCCATCTTCAATCCCACTAATTTTCCCAAAACCATTTCTCTATTAGTGTTTTCCAGAACTTCCAGTACACGTATTCAAGTCTTCCTTTGAGGAGACAGAAGAAAAGTACAAATTTAATTCCTCAGCCATTTCTTTGTTCACCATTATGAATTTTCTTATTGCTGAATGTAAGAGGCTGACATTTGTTTTTGTCAGTCTTTTTCTCTTCACATACCTATGTAATCCTGTGCAATCTGTGCAAAATAACATTCCTGATATTGTTACATGAAGCGCTGAGGGAGTCTTTCTTCGGGTGAACTGCTGACGTACAATATCACAGGCAGGGTTCTCAGTCCGCGCATGCCCCAAGACTGGAAATTCCCACCCAAGTTCAATGGACCTTTACATGGTCCGTCAAATTTTCTGTCTGATCCGCTATGATTCCCACGGCGGATGAGACGGGAGAATTCCTGCCCATTAGTATTTGACTACAAAAGTCATATGTCAACTTTTATAGACTCACAGAGCTCAGAAAGGGCTAACAGGCTTTTTAAAAAATTGTATAAACTTAGTTTTATACAGAAAAAAAACTTGTGTTGCAGGGACAAGGCAAAACGTTTTATAATATGGGAGGAGGGTCTTAAAAGCATGAAGCTTGACAACCTCAGCATCAAACAGTTGTTCCACCAAAGAAATATATTGTTTTTCATAGTTACATTATTTCGCCTAAGGTTTTCAATTACACAGGTCATTGAGTTTCCCCTGCCTCAGTTCTTTCTGCAGATTAATGTTGTTTCTCCAAGAGCCTAACTTCTGAATATGCAACAGAATATTAACAGCGTTTGTCCTGGCCCAACAAAAATAAATAAAATCTCAACTCCTGGGTTCCAACTGATTGGATTGCCAGCTGAAACTACGCAGATTGTATCTGGCGCACACGCAACCCAATGGAACTTTCAATTGCTTTTGATTATATTTGTCAATGGACCGTGATCTGTTCGTTAAAAGGACCTAAAATAAAAGCAAATTACTGTGGATGCTGGAATCTGAAACAAAAGCAGAAAATGCAGGAAAATCTCAGCTGGTCTGACAGTGTCTGTGGAGAGAGAATAGAGACAATGTTTCGAGTCAGCATGCTCCTTTGTCAGAGCACTAGTGCCTGACATGGGTGAGATTCTAGCTACTCAGCAATTAAGAAGGCGTCAGTCACATTCTTAGTGGGAACAAGGGATAAATTTTGCATCATCGTTTTTTAAGTACTATCACCCCATTTTAATCAAGAGGGAGAACTGAAAATCTCATATATTGTTTTTAAAAAATAAGATGAGAATTATATATTTCACCTATAAAGATGTCTAGATATGTTTTATTAATGTTTTCAAATGTGGTTTTCAGACTTACTAAGCTTATACGTGGGCATTATAATTTGACAAAGTTAACAGTCTAACAGCCACAATCTCTGCATGTTCAGTATACAGTTTTCCACCATGCACTGGTACAAATTGTAAATACAAACAGGTTATTTGTCTTGGAACAGGATTTTCTTTCATCAGATGTTCCAGAACACAACCAATTTTTATAATTTTTCTTCAGGTAATGTTCATTACTTAATTATTCAATATTGAATTAATCTGCTTCAATGTTAGCTCTGAAAAAAGCAGACCACTCACTTTCTCCATGACTCTCAGATGTCCAGCTCCTAATCGCCCAGCCTGCCCTTTTCTAACCTTTTCCCACTTGCTGTACCTCCTGAACATACAGTTCCACACAGATAACTGACTATGATTTAAGCATTGCTCACTGATCGCTGATCATGGCTATCGAAAACTAACCGTTGGGAGACTGTAGAGAGCTGGCACCTGACTATTGATGGCTGGCTGATAGGTGATACCAAATGCTGCTGGTGGCTAGCTTGATGACTTCACATCAGATAGATGGCTTGCAGCGGTTGGTTGCTGTTCAGGGAATACTGGCTCTAGACATAAAGTCACTGACGTTTACAGCATGGAAACAAGCCCTTCAGCCCAACTTGTCCATGCCGTTCCTTTTTTTAAACCTCTCAGCTAGGTCATTGATTACTTACAGATTGGTGGCCTCTGGCATCGCCTTGCTGGTGATGGCTATCTATGGTTTGACTGGTTGAGAAATGAACTAGAACAAAGGGACTGAGACATCCACAGTCAAGAGATGATAAATGAAAATTTTACTTCCTGAGAATAGCTGGAACTGAGAATTAAAACAGTTTCCAGAGAACCGTGACATTTGAGTGATCACTATGGAAATAAATAACTTTTAAGATTAATGTGTCTTATAGCAAAAAGGTTTGAGGGGAAGTAGGGAGTAAAACTGAGTGCATAATATACATAGGAATAAGTTAAGGGGCAGCACTAGGCCTGTTTTAGGTGTTGGGAGAGGGGGTTGGTGGGGGAGGAGTGCATGGGTATCCACCCCAACATCTTCCCACAGAAACCTGAGCTCATCTCTGTAATATGGGGGTTGGGCAAGCCTGCCCACCCAATTATTCAAGGGGAGTTAGGTTTGTTACTAAGCCAATTGACCCTGATAATATGTTGCCTGCACCATAAGTTTGGCATGAGAGTCAGGCAGGAGTAGTCAGCACAATTTTTTAGATAATCTTTTCAGAGTGTAGAAAGGGAGTAAGATTCTTATTTTCAGTGGCTGCCCTTTGCCAATAAGGTAGAAACTCCACCATCCCATTTCTTCCTACCTGCTCTCAACCCAACTCCTTGACCTGCCCAAACCTTCCCTGCCTAAGACCGTGGACTCGCCTGTCTCCCTTCTTCTTCATCCTCTGGCAGTCCCAGCAGCACTCATCAATATCCTCTTGTCACTGCCAAGTCTGGTGGAGTGCCAACTAATGGAATTAACTGGCAGCTCCCAAGGGCGGGACTTCATTCCCAGTAAGAGGTGAAAGCCCTTCTTGTTTAGCCCATTCAAAGTGCATAATGGCTGTAGGGCAGGCCAACTGGTAAAACTGTAGGACAGCTATATGGACCCACAATGTTAATTGTATTTCTCTCTCCACAGACACTGTCAAACCTGTTCAGCTTATCCAGTATTTTCTCTTTTTCATTAGTGTCTACTCTTCAATGGCTGTAAAACCACCATTTAAACTACAGTAAAAGAGTGGAGAAGATTCATTTCCTTATCAATACAGTTCTCTTACAATGAGCTAGACAGCTGAACTATAAAGTTTGTTTTGTTTGCAATGTTTTACTTGAGCTTGTGAGTATGCACAAGTACTAAATGATTGATATGGAGGTTAGACTTTTGAAGTGAATGTGTGAATAAATAATCCTCTTTATTTAAACCCACATAAGCTTACTGCTGATTTTGGGTTGACCATGCAATCCATGGGCTAAGAAACATACAAACCTTCCTCTCCAAAACATATGGATCATGGACAGTGAGGGAAAAATTACAGTATTTCAGTTCGCTTCCAACCCTATCCATAACATCTCATCTCCACCACACTCTCAAAAAACACCTTCTGCTCCTTCTAAAATTTAATCTAATCATTCCTGCTTCATTCCAATTTAATGTGTTAATGAAGTAGCAGCTGTAACATTTTCCCTGGGCCAATGCTCCAATAGGCAGTCCTCACTGAGGAGCAGAAGACAGAGAAAGAGAGAGAGAGATAATGGCCAATTGGGCTTTTGGTTCCAAATGTTGGTAACATTAAATCCTGGCAGTCGACACTAAACACTCTGGTACATCACAGCTTCAGCCAATACACCCTGTCAATGCTTGTAATCTGTATCTGAGCACCAATCTATTGCCACTGACCATCTGGGGCTCCAGTTTCATGATCCATCCAGGGGAGAAGCAGGAAATAAACAGCATTTTGGAATGCCTGTGAACAAACCTGAAATTTCACAATTTCACAAGTTTTACTTAGAAATCATGGCGGGGGGGGGGGGGAATTCTCCCAAAAGTGCTGAATTGGTGGGAAAACTGGTCTAGATCACGACTGTTTTTTCAGTGCATCTTCAGACCCGAATCTCCCCACTCTGTGCAATGAAGAGGTCACAATCGTGAATATCATTAAAAGCTCAGGGGGCAGGGCCTATTCACGCCAAAGAGCCTAGAATTGGTGAGATGAGTGGGGACCCATGCAGATGCACATTGCTGGGCGATCGCTGAAAAGACTTCCCAGCATCCAGATTCCAGATCACTGCCATCCAACCCCCAATGACATTGCTGGCCTCATCACCAGCCCCCACAACAGCCCCCAAGACATCATTGCCACCCCTCCACATCCTCCCCCTCACCCACTCCCCCGCCTCCCCCACACATAGACAAGGTTGTCCGCTCACCCCATGTTCCAATGGACCCGGATAATGCAGGTACTTAATCCCTCCATCCCTTAAACATTATTGTCCTCGCTGCTGTCCTGCAGAGAACTTGCATAGTACTGACGCGATCAATCCCTCTCTTGAATGACAGCCTTAAATATTGCACCCCCACTGGACACAGCAGTTTATTGACTAGGAGTCCTGAGTATTGCACCCCCCCACCCCTCCCCCAAGACACAGCAGCCTTTTGAAGGGCAGCCAATTAGCACCCCAAGGGATGCCTTCAAAATTTCTCACAAGTATTTGTTGCCAATGGGCCCTTGACTGGCCACACTCACTGCACCTGCACTCCCCTAATAAGCCAGAGCTGTATATAAGCTGCAGGAATGGACACACAGCCAGTCACATCACAAAGATGTCTGTGCATAAACCAGCACCTAGATTTTCAGAGGCTGACCAGGAGTACCTGCTAGATGCCGTTGAGGAGAGGCGTGAGCAGGTCTTCCCCAGCCAGGGCCCTAACCCAAGGGATGTGTCTGCCACAGCATTGTGGGAAGAGGTGGCAAAGGTGGCAAATGCCAGGAGCCTGACACTGTGCTCTGGCCAGCAGTGTTGGAAAAAAATGTACGACCTTCTTCGAGCAGCAAGGGTGACTGATCATCCCACTTGGAACCCAGCACATGCTTGGCACAGATCTCACACTCTATTTAGACACTTAAAGGGTGTGCAACCAGTTACCCTTCTCCCAAGAACAGAATCTAACCCCTTCCCTTCACCCTTCAATGACCATCCTTTAGTGGTGACCGCTTTCCCCGAAATTGCCAGCACAACAACTAAGACACAGGCATGCATTGCACACCATGCACTGCAATATATTAATGCTTGCTATCCACCTTATGTTTTCACAGGAAAAGAACATTCACAATGTGCGTGAGATGACACAGATTGGTAATGGTGTGCCTGACCTGTGGCAGCTGGCCAGCATCGAGGAGCATGCCATGGAGCTGGCAGGGGGTGATGGGCCTTCCCGACTGGTCACCGACAGCCAGGTCGGAGTCCAGCACGCAAGTGAGCAGAAGCGCACCCTCAACCTAGGTCCTCCTCTAAGTAAGTGCAATGCTGCATAGAATGTTTTGCCTCCCTTCCCTTACTATCTTTATTGCAGCTCTGGACCCAGTGGAATCCAGCCTTTCAGGTGTTGTCACCGCTTCTGCTGCTCAGGAGAAAACTGCCCACAACTCCCTGAGCCCTTGCCGGTGTATTCCACCCAGGAGATCCCAGACGTCCCGAAACCTTCCCATTTCCCCCCTTCCTTACACCAGGGCATCTCAGGACCAGCAAGATGAACAGGGTGGCACCGAAATAGTGCCATCCACCCAGGAGACATCTGCCAAGGGCATCACAGCTGGACACCTCAAACTCCAATGTGCATCCTGGGGTAGCACCTAGAAGAAGCAGTAGACTGCACAAAGTAAGAAAGTTGTAGTTCACTAAGAAGGCATGGGTGAAGGTCATCAGTAGTCAGGGTTTATTAATCAATAATGTTAACAATCCAGTAAACTGTTAACTGCATCTCACAGCAGTGACTAATGTGTTTCTGATTTCCCCTCCCCCCTCCCCCCACAGGGTTGAGTGGTCCCCATTCCCTGGCATACAGGTGCTGTCTGTTGTGCCTTGCAAGACTCAGCTACACGTTACAGAGTGTCTCCCCTACCTTCCCCAATGTAAGTATCCTCCCACCACCAACCCCCCCACCCCTGCAATTGGCCAAAAAACATGTGTCCCCAACCCTTACAGTTACATGGGCCAGAGTGGCAGCGTGTATTCACAGTACAGATAGGAGTCAGACTTGAATGGCACCGGGGCAGGATTCCAGTGTGCATAACAGTGAGACATCATCATCCTCCAGCCTTCAACCAAGACTCGGAACCATTGCCAGGCCAGGCACATTAACAGGTTCAGGTGTTTCTGGGGGATAGGGTGGTGGAATGAGAGAGGCTGGGGAAGGGTAATGTGATGGTTTGAGAGCCACAGTGAATCTGGGCAATACCGTGCCTGACTGGTAAGTGTTCAAAGACGTCATGGTCTCTGGGTACCACAGCATATAGTTGTCTCCCCATGAGAAACACAACAATTCCCAAAAAGGAATAAAACTAAAGGTAATTTTCACCACCACTAAGGCTGTTAGAATGGGGTGGGCAGATAGGACACCCAACATCAGAGGGCTCAAGTGAGTTTATCTGTCAGGACTTACTAGTACTTGATTGCTGATGGCTTGCCCATCCATCCAGTAATAGACTGCTCTCTTAGCTAATAGATCAATATCTTCTGCAGGTCTCCTGATGAATAGTTTCAAGATGAGTCTTAAAACTAAAAATTGAAGAATTTCAATATTGAAATAATGTTTGTATCTTGAGCAGTAACATTACTTCACCATTGAACGTGCCCCCACATTAAATCACGTGCTGGCACTCATTCCCTTCCAGAGTAGTACACCGAGGCAAGCCATAGAAAGACACCTGCATATTGGAAAAACAACCCTGTGAAAGGTAATTGCCTTCAGGAGATGAGTTGGAGTGGGTGCAGTTTGTGTAGAAGGAGGTAAAAAAAAGTTGCAATTAAGAAAAGAAAGAATGAGAGGGAATTACTGTCTTACAGTGCATTATGTTAATTAAAATTTTAAAAGATAGTAAAGATAAAATCTGACATGTCCAAATGTCAATATTGTTGACCAGTAGATTTATTTTAGTTTATTAGCACTAATTAAATTGATGCATTTTCCATTTACAAAACTAAATAGCAATCATCTTCATTTGTAGTTATTGCTGGAGCTTTGCATTATTGGTTTCCTTATATAAAATTGGATCATACCACTATAATTACTACACAGTTTGAAGTTTTTAATGTTAATTATTCTATGCCTGACGATATCCTCCTACATTAAGAACAGTGTAAAATATCTCAATTAGACATTATTCTTCATAACTTTCACAAAATTAGTATGTGATAAAACTCAGCATTCAGAAGGTAATGTCTCATCTTACATTTAGAAATGTTTCGCATTGAAACCATAAAATCATGATAAATGCACAACTAATACATATAAAGCAGTAAATATGAACCTGCTGCAACAAACATGCCTGAACATTGTCCTTTCCTAACTCCCTACATGTATGCAAACCAAATTTGGTTCAGAACTCATTAAAATTATTGTTGCTTATCTTGGAAATCTGAAACATCAGATAGACTCTGCTTGTACGAAAAAACAGGGATCCACATTTCCCTCCTTAGTTAGCAGTAGCATTTGCAAAATTGAGAATGACATAATGAGAGGGAGACAAAGGGGATAAGGATTAGCCATGACAATTGTAATGATAACCAAATTCAGTCTCCTTTTAGTTCAGCCATGGATGAGATAAAAGGAAGATTCAAATTTATACAGCACCTTTCATAGCCATAAAATATCCCAAAGCCTTATTGCCAAAGAAGTGTGCTCATTCTTATAATGTAGGAAATGTGGCAACCAATTTGCATACAACAAGTCCGTACTTCAATTTCCCTGCATTAAACCAACATGCAATTTGCCTTCCTAATTGCTTGCTGTACCTGCACATTATTTCTGCATTTTTTGGATGAGCACACTCAAGTCTCTGAACATCAACATCTTTACGCTTTTTAAAAAATAATCTGTTTTTCTTACAACCAAAGTAATTACACTTCCTCACCTTACACACCCTGTCATTTTGTTGGCCACTTATTAAACTTGTCTTTATCTCTTTGCAGTCACTTTGTGTCTTCTCCACAGTTTAGCTTTCCTTCTAGCTTTGTATCATCAGCAAACTTAGATACATTACCCTTTATCTCTTCACCCAAGTCATTAATATGGATTGTAAATAGCCCCTGACTGATCTTTGCAGCAAACCTGCCAACCTGAAAATGCACTGTTTATGCCTCTTTGCCTCCAGTCTGTTCACCAATCCTCTATCCACATGCTAATATATTTCTCCCAACTTCATCAGCACCAACTTGCCTATTAATCTTTTGTGTGGCATCTTATCAATACTTTTTGGAATTTCAGGGATGCTACATTTACATTTTCCCCTTTATCCATCCTACTGGTCACTATCTCAAAAACCTTCAATAAATTTGTCAAACAGCATTTTCTTTTTTGTAAACCACGTTGACTTTTTCTGATCATACCATACTGTTCCAAGTGTTTTATTGATCTTTCTTAATAATAGATTCCAGCATTGCATCAATGACTGATGTTAGAATAGCTAGCCTGTTTTCTCCGCCCCTCCTTTCTTGAGAAGTGGTGTTTTGGTTGCCAAGTTCCAATTTGAAAAGGCCATTCCCAAATTGAAGGAATTTTGGAAAATTATTGCCGATATATCCATTATTTCTGATGCTTTGTCCTTGAGAATCCTAAAATGGATCCCGGGGATCTGTTTCTCCAGTCCAAGGAGAAAGGAAGTGTTGCTAGCTCTGATTTTTGTGAATGAGGTGGCTCAAGTGGATCTAGTGTCATAAGAACATAAGAGCATAAGAATTAGGAGCACATGTAAGCCATCTGGCCCTTCGAGCCTGCTCCACCATTCAATAAGATCATGGCTGATCTTTTTGTGGACTCAGCTCCATTTACCTGCCCGATCGCCATAACCCTTAATTCCTTTACTGTTAAAAAAATTATCTATCTTTGCCTTAAAAACATTGAATAAGATAGCCTCGACTGTTTCACTGCGCAGGGAATTCCACAGATTCACAACCTTTTGTGTGAAGAAGTTCCTCCTCAACTCAGTCCTAAATTTGCTTCCCCTTATTTTAAAGGGCAAAGAAAAATCCAGAGTAAGAATAATTAACTATGGGAAAGTCAACTTCAATGTAGTAAGAACAGATCTGAACTAAATAAATTGGAACCAAAGGGTGGCAGAAAAAAATACCTGAACAATGGGCTACTTTCAAAAAGAGCTAGTTCAGTCAAAGTATATTCCCATTGAAGGGATTAATAATTATGCAATTTAAATCACATAAGCTGCAAACTGAACCCCAGTCACATAGGGAAGCTATGTGCAAATGACAGGTCTTGTTAAAGTAGACTCAGATAAGAGTCAAAGACATCTTAATTGAATGATGTGCAGTTGCAGCTCATGTTTGACCACTAGAACAAAGAACAAAGCAAAGGGAGATTGAGATACCATTGGTCAGAGATATAGCTATAGTTTCTTGTTGATATAACATGAACAAGTTTTAATTGGACACTACATCCTTACGAATGCATGATATAACCCTAATTGCAACTATGATTGGATAGAGATAACTCCTATACTTTTATTAGTATAAATTACTTGTAATCGGAGTTAAACCTATAATTGTCTATGTATTTCTGAATAGGCATGGTTTTCTTTTAATAAATCATCTTGAAATCACTCCATGACTTTGTCTGGCTACTTGATGGGAACAGTAGTTTTAAATAAGATTTAAAAAACCATCATAACAGTCCCATATCACCACAAAGAGATAAAATAGTCCAACAAATCCAGAGTTCTCTGGATAGGATAGAATTAAGATGAAGAATGAAAAGTATGATTATGACAGAAGTCAACAGATAATTTAACTGAGAGCCAAGCTGAATATGAAAAATTCAGAGCAGAAGTGAAAAAGCAATCAGAAGGACTAAGTATGAAAAGAGACTGACAGCTAACTTAAAAGGGAAGCCCAAAATCTTCTGTAGGTATATAAATAACAAAAGCTTGGTAAAAGGAGTGGGACCAATTAGACACCAAAAAAGGATTTACACACAGAAGCAGAGAGCATAGCTAAGGTGTGAAATGAATATTTTGCACCTGCCTTAACAAGAAAGATGCTGCTGATCAGGTTATGGTGAAATAGGAGGTAAATCAGATACAGTTATTTCCTTTCATTGATAAGGTGTCTGTTAGATACCAGGACTAGATGAGGTGCATTCAAGTGAGAAGTGAGGGTGGAAATTTGGGAGGCATTGGCCAACATTTTCCCGTTTTCTTTAGACTAAGGGGTGGCACCAGAGGACTGGAGAATTGCAAATGTTACAATCGTTCAAAAAATGATGCAAAAAGCCCGGCAACTAAAGGCTGAGTTTCTAGAAACAATAACTTGGGATAAAAAAAAGTAACTTGGAAAAAGAATTCATTACGGAAAGCCATCATTAAATTTGTTATGGGTAAATCATGTTTAACTAAGTGGCTGGAGTTTTTTGAAGAAGTAATAGAGAAGGTTGATGAAGATAATGAGGAATACATGGACTTCCAAAAGGCATTTGATACAGTGTCGCACAGACGTATGAGCAAAGTTAAAGCTCATTGAAGAGGATGGTAGCAACATGGGTAGGAAATTGGTTGCATGAACTTGTTATAATCAAGTGGGTAGAGGTGGAATTGCTCCCCTCTTTTCCCACTCCTCGGCAAAGGATATGTTTGCCAATACAGTAAGTATTTAACTATTTAAATGCTATGATTGTAAAAGACACACACACAGGTTTTCTTGAGAGCTTTTAAGGGGATAGTAATTATTGTACTTATCTTGACCTAAGTAAAAATAAAACAAAACACCAAGTTTCTTATACTCAAACTTCACAAACAGACCAATAAATTACAGGATAGATTAAACATATTTTTTAGAATAAAATTAGAGACATTGTAGGTTGATTGCTTTGATGGTTCCAGGCTGGCTTGGAGATCCCTCATTATTCAGTGTTGAGGTGGTTCAAAGATGTTGACAGTCAATTTATCCCTTCCTCTGGAGACAGCAGCTGCTGGATTGATCTGTCAAAAATTTCTGCCTGTAGCACCTGAATGCTCAAACAATAGATGGGGTTTGGGCTTGAAAGATTTTTGGAGAGCGGGACAAAGAGAGTGTCTATTCAGGGACCTTCCGTCCTCTGGCCTTTCTAGGAACTCTTGGTATCAGCACAAATGACGTCCTTCTTCTTTCTTTGCCTGTGTCCAAAACAGCCATATCCCAGAAGGACAAAAACTGCAGCAGGCGACGGTGCAGAGGGACCTCGGGGTCCTTGTGCATGAGTCGCAAAAACCCAGCTTGCAGGTGCAGCAGGTGGTCAGGAAGGCGAATGGGATGCTGGCCTTCATAGCGAGGGGGATTGAATATAAAAGTAGGGAGGTCTTGCTGCGGCTGTATAGGGCATTGGTGAGGCTGCAGCTGGAGTACTGTGTGCAGTTTTGGGCACCGTACTTACGCAAGGATATTTTGGCCTTGGAGGGAGTGCACAGGAGGTTTACTAGGCTGATGCCGGAGTTGAGGGGGTTGAGCTATGAGGAGAGACTGAATAAATTAGGCTTGTACTCGTTAGCGTTTAGAAGAATGAGGGGAGATCTCATTGAGACGTATAAGATGATGAACGGGATGGATAGGATAGAGGTGGAGAGACTCTTCCCGCTCAGAAAGGGTAGTAGGACTAGGGGGCACAGCCTCAAGATAAAGGGGGGGGGGGGCGGTTTAGAACGGAGTTGAGGAGGAACTTCTTCACTCAAAGGGTGGTGAATCTCTGGAATTCTCTGCCCGTTGAAGTGGTGGAGGCTACATCGCTAAATATTTTTAAGACGCGGGTTGATGGGTTTTTGATAAGAGAGGGGATTAAGGGTTATGGGGAGAGGGCGGGAATGTGGAACTGAGCCACGGCAGATCAGACATGATCTTATTGAATGGCGGGGCAGGCTCGAAGGGCTAGATGGCCTACTCCTGCTCCTATTTCTTATGTTCTTATGTAACATCATTATGCCAACAAGGGTTATGATTTCTCAATTTTCCTCCCCAGTCTTCCATTCCTCTTTCCTTTTTTTTGGAGATGGTCCACATTTACCCCTGCTATTGGCCATGATGCAAATCATCTTGTTTCACTCCATCTTTGCAACCCCCAGTTTTATGGATTGTAAACTGTAATACAGCACTATTTATCAATGTATTAGAAGTTTACATTTAATTACGAAGACATGTTTCCTTTAATACCAATCATAGATAAAGTCACATTCTTTTTGTCACTATATTTTAACCCAAACCTGACACTAAAGCTTTTAAAAATGAATGAACAATTAATAACATTGAAACCACTCGATGATGGCCTAATGGTATTATTGTTCGACTATTAGCCCAGAAACTCAGCTACTGTTCTGGGCACTCAGGTTCAAATCCTGCCACAGCAGATGGTGGAATTTGAATTCAATAAAAAAATCTAGAATTAAGAATCTTCTGATGATCATGAAGCCACTGTCAATTGTTGGAAAAACCCCATCTGGATTACGAATGTCCTTTAGGAAAGGAAATCCGCCATCCTTATCTGGTCTGGCCTACATGTGACTCCAGAGTCAGAGCAATATGGTTGACTCTCAACTGCCCTCCAAGGGCAACTAGGGATGGGCAATAAATGCTGGCAGCCAATGATGCTCAAATTGCATGAATTAATTTTAAAAACTTCCTTACATAATATCAAAGAATAAAGGTTTCCTCTGACACAGATCAATTAAAGAAATACATAGCTTACTTAAACATCGGGATGGTTTTTTGCGCTCCCGCCGCCCCACATGGTTCTCATAGTGCTCCTCCGTTCAGGGCTGGGGTTCCTCACAGTGATATTAGCAAAGTTTGAAAGGGTTTTCCTCCTATAAGCCTGTCCTTAAACCTGTTTCCTGGTCTTGAATGTTGGACTGTTGTGGTGTGAAAACATCATGACAGCTCCCAGGGAATATCTTCTGGTTGCACCAGCTGCAAACCTTGTGGTCTTTTGATTGTCGCTTAGTGCAATTGATATCAGTGGGAAGCTAGCCCAAGAGATGAATTTATTCTGGCTAATTTCATCAGAGGGGAAGTTGAGAAAAGACGATGCTGTGACTTGCTGTGAGATGCCTCCAGTGTTGTAATACAAGGAGCTAGAAGAAAACAAAGTGACAATGATGATGACTTTGATAGGAACGGGCATTGTGTGATAACTAGGTCCAGCTCTTCTTGAAGGAGGCTGCAGATATCTGCAACTACTAGCTACGTCAATCTAAGCATGTCAAACCACTGCTCTTCAAGCACTGCAAGGGAGCTGATCCACTATTTATAGACTCTCTAGGTGTCTCCTGCCTCCAGTGACCATCGCCCCTGTTCTCCATATCAGTGTTGTGCCCTTCTCTTGTGAATCTGAAAATCCCACCATAGCTTAAAGGTGCTTTGTAAGAAGTCTCACAACACCAGGTTAAAGTCCAACAGGTTTATTTGGCGGCATGAGTTCGTGTTACCAAATAAATTTGTTGGAATTTAACCTGTGAGACTTATTCCTGTGCAACAGTCCAACACCGGCATTTCTACATCATAAAAATGCTTCCACGGACGAAGATCATCCAATGTGTTCTTGGAAAGATCTCTGACACTGCCATCCTGATGTCCATTTGGAAGCCTCTGAACTTCTCAAAAACCTCTCTGTTGACAGCAACTCTCTGTAAAATGTTTATGAGGGCATTGACAAAACCACTTTAAGCACATGAGCCTTTATTAAGATCATACAAGGTGAACTTTAAATTGTCTCATGAAGTGTTGCTCAATCTCATCTGTTCTTCACTGGCAAGTTTCCCAAGCCCTGAGAAGCCAGTGCTGGAGGTGTTAAATTCAAATGCCTGTTTAATTCAGTTCAAGATCACCTCAGTACTTTGTGCTAATAATGCTGACAGTTGTACTAATTAACCACTTGTTCGAATGATCGTGCCAACTCTGGTGAGCAGGTTACTCACATGCAGTCAAAATTGCTTGTTTCCATCCAGGGAAAGGGTTGGGAGGGAAGGAAAGGAAAGGGAAAGGGTGAGTGGGAGGGGATGGGAGGGGATGGGAGGGGGAGAGGAAGGGGTAGGGGAGTGGGGAACGGAAAGGGGTAGGGGGGTGGAGAACAGAAAGGAAAGGGGTGGGAGGCAGGGGCGGGAAAGGGAGGAGGTGGGATGAGTTGGGGGAGGGGTGAGGAAGGGGGTAAGGTAGGGGAGGGACAAAGGGAGGGGAGGGAAAGTAAATGGAAGGGGTGGGAGGGACGGAAGGGAAGTGGAAGGGCTGGGAGGGAAGGGAAAGGGGGGGAAGGGAAAGGGAAAGGGGGGGAAGGGAAAGGGGGGAAGGGGAAGGGAAAGGGGGGGAAGGGGAAGGGAAGAAGGGGGGAGGGGGGAAGGGGGGGAGGGGGGAAGGGGGGAAGAGGGGACGGGGAAGGGGGGAAGAGGGGACGGGGAAGGGGGGACGGGGAGAGGGGGGAGGAGGGGGAGGGGAAGAGGGGGGAAGGGGGAGGGGAAGAGGGGGGGAGGGGAAGAGGGGGAGAGGGGGGGAGGGGAAGAGGGGGGAAGGGGGAGGGGAAGAGGGGGGAAGGGGGAGGGGAAGAGGGGGGAAGGGGGAGGGGAAGAGGGGGGAGGGGGAGGGGGAGGGGGAGGGGGGAGGGGGAGGGGAGGGGGGAGGGGGAAGGGAGGGGAAGGGGGGCGGGGGGAGGGGGGGAGGGAGGGAAGGGTGGCGGGGAGGGGGGGAGGGGGGAGGGGAAGGGGGAGAGGGAGGGGAAGGGGGAAGGGGGAGAGGGAGGGGAAGGGGGAAGGGGGGAGGGAGGGGAAGGGTGGCGGGGGAGGGGAGGGGAAGGGGGGAGGGGGGAAGGGAGGGGGAGGGGGAGGGGGCGAGGAGGGGGGGAGGGGAAGGGGGGAGGGGGGAAGGGAGGGGGAGGGGGAGGGGGCGAGGGAGGGGGAGAGGGGGAGGGGGGAGGGAGGGGGAAGGGGGGAGGGGGGAAGGGGGAGGGGAGGGGGAAGGGGGAGGGAGGGGGAAGGGGGAGGGAGGGGGAAGGGGGAGGGAGGGGGAAGGGGGAGGGAGGGGGAAGGGGGAGGGAGGGGGAAGGGGGAGGGGAGGGGGAAGGGGGGAAGGGGGAGGGGGGGGAGGGGGGGGAAGGGGGGAAGGGGGAGGGGAGGGGGAGGGGGGGAGGGGGGAAGGGGGGGTAGGGGGAGGGGGGGAGGGGAAGGGGGGAGGGGGGAAGGGAGGGGCGAGGGAGGGGGAGGGGGGAGGGGAAGGGGGGAGAGGGGAAGGGAGGGGCGAGGGAGGGGGAAGGGGGGGAAGGGGGAAAGGGGGGGAAGGGGAAGGGGGAAAGGGGGGAAGGGGAAGGAGGAGGGGGAAGGGGGAGGGGGAGGGGAAGAGGGGGGAGGGGGAAGGGGAAGAGGGGAGGGGGAGGGGAAGAGGGGAAGAGGGGAGGGGGAGGGGAAGAGGGGAGGGGAAGGGAAAGGGGGGAAAGGGGGAGGGGGGAAAGGGGAGGGGGGAAAGGGAAGGGAAGGGGTGAAGGGGAAGGGGGGGAAGAGGGGGAGGGGAGGGAAGGGGTGGGACGGGAGGGAAGGGGTGGGACAGGAGGGGAGGGGACGGAAGGGGTGGGACAGGAGGGGAGGGGAGGGAAGGGGTGGGAGAGGAGGGGAGGGAAGCGGTGGGAGGGAGAGGAAGGAAAGGGGTAGGGGGAGGGGTTAGGGGGATGGAAGGAAGGAAGGGTTGGGGGGATGGAAGAAAGGAAGGGTTGGGCGGAGGGCGGGAGGGAGGGAAGGGTTGGGGGGAGGGAGGGAGGGAAGGGTTGTGGGGAGGGAGGGAGGGAAGGGTTGTGGGGAGGGAGGGAGGGAAGGGTTGGGGGAGGGAGGGAGGGAGGGAGGGAAGGGTTGTGGGGAGGGAGGGAGGGAAGGGTTGGGGGGAGGTTTGGAGGGAGGGAGGGAGGGAAGGGTTGGGGGGAGAGAGGGAAGGGTTGTGGGGAGGGAGGGAAGGGTTGGAGGGGGGAAGGAGGGAGGGAAAGGTTGTGGGGAGGGAGGGAGGGAGGGAAGGGTTGGGGGGAGGGAGTGAGGGAAGGAGGGAGGGAGGGAAGGGTTGGGGGAGGGAGGGAGGGGAGGGTTGGGGGAGGGAGCGAGGGAGGGGAGGGTTGGGGGAGGGAGGGAGGGGAGGGTTGGGGGAAGGAGGGAGGGGAGGGGAGGGTTGGGGGAAGGGAGGAAGGGTTGGGGGGAAGGAGGGAGGGGAGGGAGGGAGGGAAAGGAGGGGAGGGGAGGGAGGGAGGGAAGGGTTGGGGAGGGGGGAGGGAGGGGGGAGGGAGGGAAGGGTTGTGGGGAGGGAGGGAGGGGAGGGTTGGGGGGAGGGAGGGAGGGAAGGGTTGGGGGGAGGGAGGGAGGGAAGGGTTGGGGGGAGGGAGGGAGGGAAGGGTTGGGGGAGGGAGGGAGGGAAGGGTTGGGGGGGAGGGAGGGAGGGAGGGAAGGGTTGGGGGGAGGGAGGGAGGGAAGGGTTGGGGGGAGGGAGGGAGGGAAGGGTTGTGGGGGAGGGAGGGAGGGAAGGGTTGGGGGGGAGGGAGGGAAGGGTTGGGGGGAGGGAGGGAGGGAAGGGTTGGGGGGAGGGAGGGAGGGAAGAGTTGGAGGGAAGGAGGGAGGAAAGGGTTGGGGGGAGGTGGGGAGTGTGGGGTTGGGGGAGGGAGGGAGGGAAGGGTTGGGGGGGAGGGAGGGAGGGAGGGAAGGGTTGGGGGGAGGGAGGGAGGGAAGGGTTGGGGGGAGGGAGGGAGGGAAGGGTTGTGGGGAGGGAGGGAGGGAAGGGTTGGGGGAGGGAGGGAGGGAGGGAGGGAAGGGTTGTGGGGAGGGAGGGAGGGAAGGGTTGGGGGGAGGTTTGGAGGGAGGGAGGGAGGGAAGGGTTGGGGGGAGAGAGGGAAGGGTTGTGGGGAGGGAGGGAAGGGTTGGAGGGGGGAAGGAGGGAGGGAAAGGTTGTGGGGAGGGAGGGAGGGAGGGAAGGGTTGGGGGGAGGGAGTGAGGGAAGGGAGGGAGGGAGGGAAGGGTTGGGGGAGGGAGGGAGGGGAGGGTTGGGGGAGGGAGCGAGGGAGGGGAGGGTTGGGGGAGGGAGGGAGGGGAGGGTTGGGGGGAAGGAGGGAGGGGAGGGGAGGGTTGGGGGGAAGGGAGGAAGGGTTGGGGGGAAGGAGGGAGGGGAGGGAGGGAGGGAAGGAGGGAGGGGAGGGAGGGAGGGAAGGGTTGGGGAGGGGGGAGGGAGGGGGGAGGGAGGGAAGGGTTGTGGGGAGGGAGGGAGGGGAGGGTTGGGGGGAGGGAGGGAGGGAAGGGTTGGGGGGAGGGAGGGAGGGAAGGGTTGGGGGGAGGGAGGGAGGGAAGGGTTGGGGGAGGGAGGGAGGGAAGGGTTGGGGGGGAGGGAGGGGGGAGGGAAGGGTTGGGGGGAGGGAGGGAGGGAAGGGTTGGGGGGAGGGAGGGAGGGAAGGGTTGTGGGGGAGGGAGGGAGGGAAGGGTTGGGGGGGAGGGAGGGAAGGGTTGGGGGGAGGGAGGGAGGGAAGGGTTGGGGGGAGGGAGGGAGGGAAGAGTTGGAGGGAAGGAGGGAGGAAAGGGTTGGGGGGAGGTGGGGAGTGTGGGGGTTGGGGGAGGGGGGAAGGGTTGGGGGGAAGGGGGGAAGGGTTGGGGGGAGGGGGGAAGGGTGGAGGGGGGAAGGGTTGGGGGGGATGGGGGGAGGGAGGGAGGGGGGGATGGGGGATTTCAAGCACCCTTAAAATTTTTTGAATTTTTACTTCCCATCTGACCCCAGGAGTTAAAAATACACCCTTAAAGAATACAGTCTACAGAAATGTTCTGATTTAGTAGCCTAACTCTCCACACAAGGGAAGTAAAATAGCTGTCGGTCTAATCTGAAATGAAAAAGCATCAATTTAGCATAAAATCTCCATAACCTGGAAATCCAGTTGCCTGTCAGCGTACGACATCTCTTTGCAAGTCAATGCCAATCTATTCATTGCAGACACCAGGACAGACAGCAAATACAGAATGGTTAAAGAAGCATTTAGGAATGTTCTAAGAAGTTTCAACCTCTTCCTTTGACCAATAACAGCAATTTGATAGAGAGATAAACAGAAACTTGAAAACAAAGTGAAATAGCATTGTACTTTTAAGATATCTAACCAAACCAAAGAGAAAATGATTTGATTTGATTTATTATTATCACATGTATTAGCACAGTGGAAAGTATTATTTCTTGCACACCATACAGAAAAAGCATATCATTTATAGAGAAGGAAATGAGAGAGTGCAGAATGTAGTATTGTCATAGAGAAAGATCAATTTAGTGCAATATAGGTCCATTCAAAACTTTAATGGCAGCAGGAAAGAAGCTGGTCTTGAGTTGGTTGGTGCCTGACCTCAGACTTTTGTATCTTTTTCTCGACGGAAGAAGGTGGAAGAGAGTATGTCCAGAGTGCACGGGGTCCTTGATTATGCTGGCTGCTTTGCCGAGGCAGTGGGAAGTGTAGGCAGAGTCACTGGATGAGACACTGGTTTGTATGATGGATTGGGCTGCATTCACGACCTTTTGTAGTTTCTTGCAGTCTTAGGCACAGCAGGAGCCACATCAAACTGTGATACAACCAGAAAGAATGCTTTCTATGGTGCATCTGTAAAAATTGGTGAGAGCGTTAGCTGACATGCCAAATTTCCTTAATCTTCTGAGAAAATGCACCATTCCCAGACACTGTTAGGGGCCCTTTTCTGATTGTTGCCTTATTAATCTTCATACACTGAAATTGGGACTTAATAAGGTTAAAACACAATTGATACACTCCAAGCATTTATCATTTCTGATTGTGTGCACCAGTCTCTCTACAGACCCTAAACTCAGTATCCCCTATCAGAGGCAGCATACTTAGTTCAAAAGTTTCTACCAATATTTATCTAAAACAACTAATCTAGAGCTCACAGAAAAATAATTTCATATATTGTAGGGAAGTTCCACGTCCTGGACTTCAAGCAGAAAAATGAGGCAGGAGCTAAGTGGTAAAATGGTAACATATATATTGATAAATAATTATTAATATATGCTTACTTCATTGCACACCATTTATGTGCTTACTATAAATCCCACAAGGGAGAAAATTACTATCATAAAACAAATGGAACTCTTGCTGTCATAAGCAGTATTAACTCTGTAGTTTATTGGCTATTATTTACAAATATTCTCTGTCCATAAATATGACAAATAAAAGTCGACAAATGGTGCTGTTCTATTTGAGCCAATGTTTATGCTACGAAACAAATTGGCAATGAAACTGAACCTGCAGTAATCATGTCAATCAGATTTAACGTGACTGCTGAATAATACCATTGATACTATGTCCTGAAAGCAATGAATAATTGCTAGCTGCAAATGATTCAAATTAATATTTCTCTACCACAATACACTGTGTAGAATGTATCATACGTAAAGTACATTCTGCAACTCTTCAACACCTGATACTAACAGGGCCGAATTATCTACTGGTGAAAATTAATCAGTTAAAGAATAGAGGACAGCTTACATGAGGGTACTGTTAGTCCCCCACTATGAAAGAAGAGGGTCGAGTGGCCTACCCTTGCTCCTAATTCGTATGCTCACAGAAATCCTGGAAAATTTATAGATAGCGGCCAAACCTTTGCAAAGTTTCTGCACCTCTTCCACTGAACTTAGTAACAACATAAAAAAACCTTTTTTTAAGAATAGGAAGTTAAACTAGAGATGATACTGCAGGTAAGTTTGTCCCATGCAAGGTGCAGCAGTGATAAATATCTGACAGTGAACTCCATTCCAGAAGTGAGATTAATTATTTTAAACAGCTGATCAGTTTTGATTAAAATCAAAAATAAGTTAACAATTTAATCATTTATCCATTTTACTTCTTTCCATTGCATTTCTGTTTGCTTTAATTTCTTCTAAAATACCCCCTTCTTTTACTCTCCAGCCTCCTCGGGGGGGGAAATTCATAGCCAGGTGATTGACAGAGTGCTAGCAATGGCCATGCAGGTGAGTCAGTGAGAGATGTGTGAGATTTTCCAGGTCACCACTAATTAAATTGTGATTAGTCAACTGCCAACATGAAACACACTCCCAATTATCAGCTTGCCAATTTAGAGGTGAGAAATCAGGTGGTGCAACCGTGCCTCATGGGCATGCTGCAGTAATTTTAAAAGAGTTGCAGTTTTAGCATCGCACAGAGAGATAAAACACTTTGGAACAGCAGGTAACATGAGTTTAGAATCTGCAGCAGCAACTACAGGCACTGTCAAATCCCTTCAGGTGAAAAATACACAACCTATCACAAATAATATCTCCAGCTTTACCTGATAGCAGCAAATCACTTTTACTATCACCCCAAATGGTTGCCTCCATTCATTGGCAAAGATAGTCAGCAGTTTAAGATGGAATATTGGAAACTAAATGTCACTTGTCCCTCCTTTGTGAGCTCTGATCTGTTTCAGGTGGGAGCTCTGGTTGCCAGGTTTCATTTCCACCCAAAAGCTACTTAAATGGATGGATTTAATGTCCACTAATAAGCACCTTTTGAGTGCAAGTGGTGTGGTGATGAGATATAAATTGTTTTCGTTGCCAGCATGTAAACTTCCCTAACCAGCAATATCTAAACAAATCTATTTTTTCATAATAATTGCTTTTTCATACTGGAAAGTCATGATAAATTCTCACAACTAAACTGCAAACTGATGTGACGGAAAACTGTGGGTTTATAATCAAGTTATAGCCAGTGCTGATATAAACTAAGAACATAAGAAATAGGAGCAGGAGTAGGCCATCTAGCCCCTCGAGCCTGCCCCGCCATTCAATAAGATCATGGCTGATCTGTCATGTCTCAGTTCCACATTCCCACCCTCTCCCCATAACCCTTAATCCTCTTGCCTATCAAAAACCTATCAACCCGCGTCTTAAATATATTTTGCGAGGCAGCCTCCACCACTTCAACGGGCAGAGAATTCCAGAGATTCACCACCCTTTGAGTGAAAAAGTTCCTCCTCAACTCCGTTCTAAACCACCCCCCCTTTATCTTGAGGCTGTGCCCTCTAGTCCTACTGTCCTTTCTGAGCGGGAAGAGTCTCTCCACCTCTATCCTATCCATCCCATTCATCATCTTATATGTCTCAATGAGATCTCCCCTCATTCTTCTAAACTCTAACGAGTACAAGCCTAGTTTATTCAGCCTCTCCTCATAGTTCAACCCCCTCAACTCCAGTATCAGCCTGGTAAACCTCCTCTGCACTCCCTCCAAGGCCAAAATATCCTTGCGTAAGTGCGGCAACCAAAACTGCACACAGTACTCCAGCTGCGGCCTCACCAGTGCCCTATACAGCTGCAGCAAGACCTCCCTACTTTTATATTCAATCCTCCTCGCTATGAAGGCCAGCATCCCATTTGCCTTCCTGACCACCTGCTGCACCTGCAGGCTGGGCTTTTGCGACTCATGCACAAGGACCCCAAGGTCCCTCTGCACCGTCGCATGCTGCAGGTTTTTGCCACGTAAGTAATAGTCCTTCCTACCATTATCCCTACCAAAGTGGACAACCTCACATTTGCCAACATTAAATTCCATTTGCCATTTCCTGGCCCATTCGCCCAGCCTATCTAGATCCTTCTGCAGACTCTCCACACCCTCCGCACAATTTGCCGTTCCACCAATAGATTTTGCCATAAACTAATGACAAATGAATTGATTAAACATTCAGTTAGTGCTCACAGAATCACCACTGACGTTTTTTATTCATCTTCTCAATGATCAGAAAACAATTAACTTTCTTTCAAATTGCATTCTTCACATTTCTAATGTTCACATTAATTCATTGGTTATCCTATAGCATTGCAAACTGATACACACCATAACCTGCCATTAAATTACTTAATGCTAATCATGAATAAGTAATATCTTGCTTTATTACACATTAGGGAGGAAACATAACTGTTTAAAATCTTGTCAAAGGATGAAATTATTTCATTACTGCCTTCCTTTCTACATAGCAAAAGTCTCACGTAAATGAACTGAAAACAATAGAAGCTTGGGATTATGAGTCCATAAGAGGAAGATCTACTGAGATGTAAGTGTTGATACATGTGCATCTGGGACTTTATCACTGACCCTTAAGCATTCATGGGGTCAAGCGAGGGAGTCTATTGGTAGGTAACAAAACCACTGGTGTTATAACTTTAGAATAAATGATTAGGATTAGCATTAGGTGAGCTATGTTAATATATGATGTGGATATGCCGGCGTTGGACTGGGATAAACACAGTAAAAAGTCTGACAATACCAGGTTTAAGTCCAACCAATTTATTTGATAGTAAACTCACAAGCTTTCGGGGTTTGTCCCTTGACGAAGAGACAAACCCCAAAAGCTTGTGAGTTTACTATCAAATAAATTGGTTGGACTTAAACCTGGTGTTGTCAGACTTTTTACTATGTTAATATATGACATAGATGATGATGTACCACTGACACTGGTCAGCTATGTGTTAGATTCTCAAGGGTTGGAATCGTGCCCAAGAGCAAAATGCCTTTTCTGTAACCTGTGTAGTTTCAGTACTATTAAACAAAAGCTAAGCAGATATCAGAATATGTCAACAGTCTAAGAACCAAATCCCACACCTGATTTGATTTGATTTGATTTTGATTTGATTTTATTATTGTCACATGTATTAACATCCAATGAAAAGTATTGTTTCTTACACGCTATACACACAAAGCATGCCATTCATCGAGAAGGAAATGAGACAATGCAGAATGTAGCTAGGGTGTAGAGAAAGATCAATTTAATGCAAGGTAAATCCATTTAAAAGTCTAACAGCAGCAGGGAAGAGGCTGTTCTTGAGTCGTTGGCACGTGACCTCAGACTTTTGTACCTTTTTCCCAAAAGAAGAAGGTGGAAAAGAGAAGGTCCGGGGTGCATGGCACCCTTAATTCTGCTGGCTACTTTGCCAAAGCAGCGGGAAGTGTAGACAAAGTCAATGGATGGGAGGCTGGTTTGTGTGATGGATCGGGCTTCATTCATGACCTTTTGTAATTTCTTGCGGTCTTGGGCATAATAGGAGCCATACCAAGCTGTGATGCAGAAAGAATACTTTCTATGGTGCATCTATAAAAGTTGATGAGAGTCGTAGCTGACATGCCAAATTTC
Organism: Carcharhinus amblyrhynchos; assembly: GCF_965287045.1. Classification (NCBI taxonomy): domain Eukaryota; kingdom Metazoa; phylum Chordata; class Chondrichthyes; order Carcharhiniformes; family Carcharhinidae; genus Carcharhinus; species Carcharhinus amblyrhynchos. Next base: position 58,680,858 of record NC_137333.1, read on the forward strand.
CTTAGTCTTCTGAGGTAGAGGTGTTGGGAGGCTTTCTTAACTATAGTGTTGGCATGGGGGACCAGAACAGATTGTTGGTGATCTGGACACCTAAAAACTTGAAGCTCTTGACCCTTTGTATATATATAGTTTATAAACAGAAGGACCCAATCTCAGAACATGGTGGCAGCTCTGAATTCAGCACAGAAGAGCAGTTAATCTGGAAGACAAGGACTGAAAGACAGCAAGCCTTGAGAGTTGAAGTCTGGAAACTGGGACTGGGAAGTTATAAGTACTTTATTAAATGTATAAATTAATCAATTAAACTATTTAATATAACTGCAAATAATCTTTGAATGATATTTCAAAGCTGAATTCATTAAAAAGAATACAATTGACATTGCAGCATAGGTGACATGTTGAAGTAGTAACGTGTAAGAGCCGTAGGACACTAATATGATGTATTGCAACCACTTCTGCAGTAAGTTTACAGCTCAGAGTTGAGGAGTTGGAATCTCAGCTTTTGAAACTGTGGTGCATTAGGAAGAGAGAAAGTTACTTGAATACACTGAGCAGAACATTCAAAATTTACTTTAAGTGCTGATGCTGCTGTGAAAACTGGTGAGATAGCAAATAGACAAGAGAAAGAACTAACTGGTAGGAGTAGTATATCGATTTCCTAATTGTAGCTACGCTGTAGAATATAGTTTAAATCTAGAATTGCAATAATCATTGCCTATTTTAATCTTCATGCAGATTGGACAAATCAAATTGAGAAAAGTAGCCTTGAGGATGAGTTCATAGAGTTTATTTTAGATTGATTCCACAACATATTGTTCTAAGAAACTATCAGGAACTGTTGACTTTAGACCTGGTAATATGACATTTGATAGGATTAATTAATGATCTCATAGTTCAGAATCCCCTAGGATAGAGTGATCATAACGTGAGGAATTTTGGTTGACGTCAATAAGGGATGGGCAATGAATGCTAACCTAACTAGTGACACCCACACCCTGGGTATGAATTTTTTAAAAAAACATTTTATTGTGATATTTAATTACTCACCATTTTTTGACCTTGCAAGACATAATTTAAAGTCAATTCATCCATTTTGAAATTGATAAGTAAAAGAAACCAATTTAAGGTTTATTTTGGAAATTCTACTTGCTTTAAGAGTAATTAAATATTCCTGATTTATTATTGTTGAAATATCAACTATTCAATTTCCCTTCATTATTATTTCTTACATAAACATTTCATGTATGTCTTTTCATGCACACTTTGCTGTATAATGACTTTTCACACTAATGCATTACCAATGACTTTTCACATTAATGCATTACCAACAACTCTGGAATTACTTTTTGTGGATGCAAGCTACATTACATGATCTCATTTCACACTGCTATTAGAATTGTCTTTAGCTCATATTCTAGTCAAAAGGGAGAAAACTATAAATCATAATAACTGTGGAAGGAGAAGGTGATAAAGGATCTTGGGACTCTGAGTTGCAATATCAAAGAGTGGAGACACCAGATTACTAAATTATCAATCTTAGCAGAATTGCTATAGAGAATTGCCCATAAGAGGTCAGGTATTTCCAGCCCATTGTGTGCAATTCTGACCACTATACAGAAGTGGAGACCATCTTAATTTTTAAGAGATTGCATTGGAAAACAACTAAACTGATTCAGCACAGATGCAAAACCCCCAGAAAGACTATTTACACTAGAGAAGAGACAATTCAGAGAGTTTTCTAAAATGCATGAAGATAATCTTCATAAACTAGTTGACATTGCCACAAATTCAATAACTGAAACACTAAATGAAACTCGGCAAAGCAAATGTGGCAACAGTTTAGGTTTAACTATTTCACATAAATTCTGTAATGGACACAAACTGAAACTCAGAACAGGAAAGGAGTAGACACCTTTGGTTCAACTATTTCACACAGAGTGGTGAATATTTGGAAAAGTCAACCAAGACTGGAGCAGATGGGGCTGTAATTTCCCACCACCGGCCTGCATGCTGGTTTGCCAGCATGTTCTTACATTCAGACCATTTTCTAAATTGCTGATTCAAGGGTAAAATGGATACCTGCCAATTATTTATCCTAGGGGACCTAAGAGGAACACCCTGCCAATGCTGACTGGAATTTTCCAGCCTATCAGTGGGCTGAAACACGACCAAGGAATGGAGGTGTCCTCCTCACAGCAAACCAGATGGCCAATGCTCCATCACCAAAGTAAAACACCAATCCCCACCTCCTCCGCAACCTACCCCTTCCAGACCCCACAGCCTCAATAACCATACGGCTACAGATGCAGCCACAGTTCCCTCTTCATACTGACCTCTATGTATTTTAAAGTTTTTAACAAGGCTTCAGGTGATACCTCCATCTTGAGTTGCCTGTTCTTTCACCTACCTATATCAGCAACTCCTACCTTCATCAGTGAGACTGCTGATCTTTTAGTATTCCCGGCCAGTTCAACCTATTCATGATCTCTGTCAGAAAGTTTGCATCTGTGGAACAATCCCAGAATTGTACAGTCCTCTGTGACCAGCTTCAAACATGCAGAATTGTGGCTTGTGTGAATTGCTTCTAAAAATGTATTCAAGTTTAAAGTTTATTTATTAGTATCACAAGTAGGCTAACATTGATATTGCAATGAAGTTACCGTGAAAATCCCTCCTCAATAAGACTTTAGGTTCAAGAAAAACAAAAAGTTTTTTAAATAATCAAAATACAAAATTGGACTACATTCAAAATCATATATTCTTGTATTTACTACTGCTAATAATAAACATTCAGGTAAAAGTTGCTAGTTACAAATGTTTCATTTATAGCTATTACAGGAGTTTTAAAAATGTGACTTTTGTGTACTTATAAGATTTGGATGAAATTCCTGATATTACATTGGCCAACTAAGTAACTACATGGAAAGATAACTTATCTTAAAATAATAAATATTTGACATTTGGACACATAAAATCTCAAGATTAATTGAATGCATATTTGACATTAGATCATTAAAAATGCACTTGACTTGAAACTACATTGTGAATGTTAACATTAAATATTTAATACATTCATTTGCAATTCCTTTATTAGTTATTTTGACATTTAAAATAAATATGGAAAAGCAATAGCATAAAAAGGAATTTGATATTGATGTATTAAATGCTCATATGGTAATATTCGGAGACCATAACTTCAAGGTCAGAGGAACTAATGAATTCTCGTAAGTGATCATTAGGCATGAATCTCTTTCAGTATGATATCTTACGATGTCTGATGACATCATAAATCACACGAGTAACCACTTTAATTGATCTATCACTCTTGATCATTCCATTCTGCAGAAGTAATGGGAACAGTTTTATTCAATTTTTCATTCTATTTTACCTAAAAATAGTCTCCTCCATGTAGTAAGTTGCCTGAAAATGTCAACAATCATTGCAAGTTTACAGAACAATAAGTTCATTACTGAGGAAATCATAGAATTTGCTGAAGTAGTTTTCAGAATGTATCGCATTTTGCTTTTGACCCTATTTATATTGCAGCCTCAAGTGAGGTTGCATAAATCCTTCCAACAATATGCAGCATCATCTTATGAGATTGTTTCTTACTTTCCTTGTGTATGTGTGGGTTTCCTCCAGCTGCTCCAGTTTCCCCCCCAGAGTTCAAAGATGTGTAGATTAGGTGGATTGGCCATAATAAATTGCCCCTGACTGTCCAAGGATGTGTAGGTTGGGTGGATTAGCCAAGAAAAAATGCATATGGTTATGGGGATAAGATGAGAGTGGTGAGTCTGTGTAAGATGCTTTTTCATAAAGTTGGTGCAGACTTGATGGGCTGAATGGCCTCCTTCTGCACTGTAGGAATTTTATATGAAATGTTACATTATAGTAACTATTCATACACAATTTTACACATGCAATTTTTAAAAGCTGTGTTTGCAACTTTTGGCCAACTGCGTGTATAAATTCATTTACAAGCTGAGATTAAAAAAATAAATAAATTGGATTTTTTTTCTAATATTACTGATTACACATTGGAAATAAATGGACTAAACCTGATACAAAGGTTAGTTAGATGACATTATCACATTGCCCAGTGACAGCAATACAAATGTTGCATTAACAGCATCAGCACGTACCATTATAATAAGTTAATGTTACAACTGTAAATTTTATACACAATTGAAATGACAATGGTTTTCATATACATTTCTCAAATCAGTGAGTTACAACATAAAGTTGCAAGTTTACAGCATTTTTAAAACGTTTGGATGCATATGCAGCAGTTAGACTTCTCAATCTCATCTTGGCTCAGCAAACTTCACTTCGTGAATACTTGAGTAATATAAACTAGGGAAAACCAAGTTGCAGTTCCCAATTTTCACCAATTAGAGAGAGTCAAGGACTGCTAAATCCAGGAGGTAAGTACCTTTCCACTTAACTATTGCATCCAGTGTAACTGCCTCATCAACATCCCCCAAGATCAGACACCCCCACAATACTTCCAGCTGTTCTGCAAGGTCTCCCTGAAACCTATGACTGCCTAACCAAATCTGATTTGAATCTTCAGGTGATTTCCCAGCCTCCATTCTCCAATAACCCAAATGGCATCCAATCTCTGACTAACACCTTCCCCCAAAATATCCCATTCTTCAGGCCTCTGACATTTGTCATTATGCCAGGAAAGGACAAATAAATCCCAGTCCCATCCAAGTATTTTGCTTTTCAATTTACGGGGTGCAATACATCAGTGGCAAAATCATGCTTTAATTGCACAAAGCCATGGTTAGATTCCTTCCAGAGTACTGTGCGCAGTGTTGGGCACCAAATCTTAGAAATAATTTTATTCTTTATTCTTTCATAGACTGTGGACAGAAGTGGCAAGGCCAACATTTTTCCCATCCCAAGTTGCCCTTGAGAAGGTGATGATGATCATCTTGAACCACTGAATACCATGTGGAGTAGGCACACCCACCATGCTGTTAGGAAAGGAGTTCCAGGATCCTGACTAAGTGATAACAAAGAACCGGTGATATATTTCCAACTCAGGATGATGTGTGATTTGGAGAAAAACTTGCAGGTCATAGTGTTCCCATGTGTCTGCTGCCCTTGTCCTTTTAGGTGGTAAAAGTTGGAAGGTGCTATTGAAACAGACTTGATGATTTGTTGCAGTGCTTCCCATAGATGATTTTTGCAGTCCAAAGATGTGCCGGTAAGGTTTATTGGCTGTGCTAAAATTGCCCCGTAGTATCCTGAGATGCATAGATTAGTGGGTAAAATATGTAGGGATATGGGGGTAGGGCCTGGGTGGGATCGTGTTTGCTGCAGACTTGATGGGCTGAAAGGCCTTTTTCTATACTGTAGGGATTCTAGGATGAACAATGCTGCCACTGTGCATCAGTGGTGGAGGGAGTGAATGTTTAAGATGGTGGTTGGGATGCTGATCAAGCCAGTTACTTTGTTCTGGGTGATATTGAGCTTCCAGTGTGTTTTTGGATCTGCACTCATCCAGGCAAGTGGAGAATATTCCACACTCCTGACTTTTGCCCTGTAGGTGGTGCATAGACTTTGGAGGGTCAGGAAGTGAGTTACTCATCCAGAATTCCCATTCTCTGGCTTGCTCTTGTAGCCACAGTATTTATGTGGCTGGTTTCATTAAGCTTTGATCAATAGTACCCCCTCAAGATGTTGATGATGGGGGATTTAGCGATGGTAATGCTGTTGAAAGTCAGGGGAAGGTGATTAGATTTTTTCTTGTTGGAGATGGTCATTTACTAGCATTTGTGTGGTGCACATATTTCTTATCACTTACTACCCAAAGCCTAGTTGTTGTCCAGATCTTGTGCATGCAAGTACGGATTGTTTCAGTTTCTGAGGAGTTGCAGATTGGATTGAACACTGTACAATCATCACCAAACATCCCCACTTTTGACCTTATGTTGGGGGAAAGACCATTAATAACGCAATTGAAAATAGTTGGGCCTAGGACATTGCCTTGAGGAACTCCTGCAGCAGTGCCCTGGAGCTGAGATGATTGGTCTCCAACATGGTAGATATGACACCAATCAATGGAGATTTTTCCCTTGGTTCCCACTGACTTCAATTTTACAATGGCTTCTTGCTGCTCAGTTGAATACTAACTCAATGTCAAGGGCAGTCATTCTTACCTCAGCTTTCGATTTCAACTCATTTGTCCAGTTTGGATGAATGAGATCTGGAGTCAAGAGATCCACTGGAACCCAAATTGAGCAATGGTGTGCAGGCTATTGCTGAATAATTGCTGTTTGACAGCACTATCTATGACACCTTCCATCAATTGTTTTGAAACACAAGACTTCAGCATTACAACAAGGATGACATTGGGCCCCAGTGTGGTCAACCATTTTTAATATCACCTGCAGCGAATTGAATTAGCTGAAGACTGGCATCTATGATGTTGAAGACCTCAGAAGGAGGCTAAGGAGGCCTGTCCAAATGTTGTTAAAGATGTTGATGTACACATCAAATGGGTGCAGTGCAGATTCACCAGAATCGTACCGGAGCTTTAAAGATTAATTTAGGAGGATAAGTTGCATAAATAAAGTCTAGCTTGCCTTGAGCTTAAAAGACTGCATAAATAAAGTCTACATTACCTTGAGTTTAGAAGACTGAGGAATAAAATATGAGCAATATTTTACAGATTCAGTAGGTTTGTAGCCAGGGGAGGATCCATAAAATTCTCCACGTGCCTTCCTATCACATTCCCACACATCCCCAATCTATCCACAGTATTATGGTGGACAGATGAGGGGTATGGTGGCCTGCCGCACATCCTCATCCCAATTGAGGCTCATGTGTAGCAAATTACTGGCTGCTTAAGGACCACGTCCCACCTGGTTGCAATTTTCCACCCGGCAGTATGAGATCAGGGATACTCTAGTTGGACCTCAGGCGAGAAAGGGGAGGGGCACCTCCATTACTGGCACCCATCCAAGGTTTATGCTGGGTGCTCCTTTCACACCTGGCCTTGCCATCATGACCTTCAGTCCCCTCTGCCACCAACTCTGGGTCTCCAATTCCCACCAGTGAGAACTCCCCAATATTTCTATCCTGTCCTCCGGCACCCTGACTGCTCGGGCTTCTTGCACTCCCAGCTGTGCCCACTGTTCCCAGTATGTCGCAATAACTTGATTTGATAGACTATGTACAGTGTAACTATTCCCTGATGGGGATCACGAGGGGATAATTCTAAAATCGAAGCTTGGTCATTTCAAACTAAAATGAGGAAAGCCTTTTCAACAGAAAGGTAAATGGAAATCTGGAACATTCTGCAGATGTTGGGTAAATTGAAATTATAGAGATGGATTTTTCGGGAAAAGTATTATAGAATCTGGTACAAGGGCAGGTGAACGGAATTGGGGTATAGATCAGATATTATTGAATTGAATGATGGAGTGGATCAAAGTACTGAATGACCTATTCTTCTTCCTGTGTGATCAAATAACTTGCTGGCAATCATTGTTAGACACACAGATGAATACAGGCCCCTGCAGTCTGGTGAGGAGATAAAACCATTCACAAACTTTTGCGAAAACAAATTAAAAATTCTTCATTTTTATCTAGAGATTTGGAAATGCACACTGAATTCTGCTTTTTATCTTTAAGTTCTGAAGGAGAATAATTTTAATGCAATTGACTTGCCAGAAACCAGGAGGGACTGAAATTAGAATTACCAGGGTTACTCACTTACCATGGGAGCCAACTGTTCTCAGTTTTAACACATCAACTAAGCATGCAACAATGACAACCAAAAAAGTCAGCAGAGTGCGTTAGTTAGTGCTCTGGTGGCATCAGCACTGCAGGAAACAAGGCACTGTGGCCCTCCCAATGGGTCCTTCTAACCCTAAACCTAACCTGTCATAACCCCCCATCATGACCCCCAACATGCCTCCTCAGCAGAACCCTGATATGCCTCCATCATGACCCCTGACATGTTCCCCCATCATGACCCCTGACATGGTCCCCTCATTCTGATATCTGACATGCCCCCATTATGATCCCCAATATGCCCACAATCGTGACCCCTCACATGTCCCCATCATGCCCCCCAACATGGCCCTCCTCATGACCCCTGACATACCTCCCATAATGACTCCTGACATGCCTTTCTTCATGCTCCACACCTGCTCAACTCCCCTGCATATCCCCCCCAACATCATAGCTCCCCCATCATTGCCCTCACTTAGGCCCCATCCCCGCTCAGATACCACCCCCTTGACATTGTCCCGGTACGCTTGCAGTGCCAGGTGAGCACTGTCAGGGTGCCCATTGCGCATTACCAGTGTGTCAGGTGGGCACTGTCAAGTGGGCACAGCCCAATGGGCACTGTCTAGCCATTCTCCCTGTCACCCGGATGCTTCAATGGCCGCCAAACCCCTTCCAAAGTGGCCATTACACTAGGTCTCCAGTAGTGAATCTGCACCTGAAAGTCGGAAAATCCCGGGAGCTGACTGAATCTGGTGTCAAATGGGCTGTGCATATTTAAATGCTACTTTAACTATATTAATCGGCCTCATGCACTTTCTGAGCGAGATTTGGTTCATGTCATTAGAAAGGGACCGGGCCCTTTCCAAACTGTCTGTGCTGGGCACAAACCAATTTTTAGGCCCACATACTTTCCTCTGGGATCAATGTGATCTGCTCTAAGCACAGTGAGGTCAGAAAATTGCCACTTGAGTTTCCCACCAGGTCAATCAAGAAGGGAGTAGATTGGAGTCAGAAGACGCCCTGTTAAATTTTTGTTTTATAGTCACAAGGAAATTACCTTATCAGAAAAAGATTGACCCAATACTATAATCAAAGCCTAACTCTGAAACGAAATCTGAACCTCTGCTCAAGCTACTGCAGAGGCCAAGTAAGCCACATGGCACGGTATATAAACTGTATTTCTCAAACTGACAATTCCCAATTACAGCTTCTATTTTTGCTTTCAAAAATATCTCCTGGAAGCAGCAAGGCAGTGAAAGTTTTGGTTTATAATTACACTTTATATTCCAAATCATATCAATTTGCTTGGAAACATAGTTTAAGTCTTATATTTGGCATGTTTTATTCCGTTTTAAATAATCATTTTATTTTCATGTATTTGCTTCAATAATTTGACATTTCTTCGATGTTTAAAATTTATTTGTTTGATTTTATTACCTTTTTTGTCCTGAGGGAGGGGTTTATTTTTCTGTCGGATACGAAAAGATTTATCCTACTTTAATCACAATATATCATTTTTTAGAAAATAATTATTTGAATCTTGTTTTCTGAATTAATTCTGCAAATGTAGAGTTAGCAGCATCATCATCGGCAGCTATGGTGCAAATTAACATTCTTTAGCATCAGCCTGTAATACTTAACATTTAATTCAACTGTTTCATCTGATTATCTTCGCCAATTTCCTAAAATTACTCTCTAATTTAAAAAAAGTAACCGATATATTCATAAAATAATAGATTTGTTAACGTTTAGGCAGATAGAATTTCCATGGATAGCTCCACATATACTTTTAAAAAATACTCAAGAGACTCACCAGAACGTCTCCAAATCCCAGTCCTCCAACATGTCTACGTCGAAAATGTCCATGGTGATAGACTGGTGCAGCTTGTTCAGTCGACACCCTCACTCAGCCCTTCAGACAGAGCCGTACTCACAGCCCAGCTCTCCCCTCCCCCCAGCCCCTCGCTGTGTTACAAAGTAATCCGAACCTGACTCTCACCTCGCGCCAACCCGGAGAAACAGCGGCATGTACCATCCTCACATAACCCTATTGAAGCAGTGGTTCCTTCACAGCCCGAACACTCGCTGCACCCCTCCTGTGCCAGTTCACACCAGTATCACATTCATAGAGCACACTGACGAGCGGGCTTCCAAACTTTATTTTCAACACTTCCAGGTGAAGACATTCTCAAAAGGGAGCTATCAAAAACTTGTCATTCTTGTTTTCCTTATGCATATTTCCATAGTCGACAGACTTGATAACTAAAAACATTGGTTGAGTGATCAAAGTAGTGTCCATCCATTCCTAGGAAAAAACCCTCCTACAACTGTTTTAACCTGAAGGATTGATCCTTCAGATAAGAGCATTAATTAATACATATGAAAAAGAATTGCTCCAAATTTGGGGATTAATGTCATCAGTTTATAATTAAGTTCATATTTTATTTCATTGTCTCAAGACTTATCTTAAAACAAACAACCCTTTTAGATACATTTTAAAATACTACTTTAAAATTGAAATCTATAGAGTGGAATTCTCTCCTAAAAAGTTCTAAATGTCACAATTGGGTGAAAACTAAAATTAAAGTTTATTGGTCACAAGTAGGCTTCTGTTCACACTGCAATGAAATTGCTGTGAAAATCCCCTGGAGTAAAAACTGGAGTAATTCACACTGCTTTTTTCAGCGAGAGTTCAGTCTCCCGCACTCTGTGCATTGCAGAGGCCACCAGCAAAAATATCATTAAATTCAGGGGACAAGGCCGATCCCTGCTGGAAAGACTGAAATCAGCACATTGAGTGAGCCACTGCACATGTGCCAATCTGTCAGTGCTGAAAGCGGCATATGCGCAGTGACCCCATACTGATGGCCACCCCATTTCTGGTCAGCTCAACTTCTGGTCAGCCCCGCGATGCCCACAATGCCGGCTCTCCTCCCTCTTGCAGCCTGATTGTTGGCCCCCGACCATTCCCAAGTCCAGCCCCGACCCCACCTCTCTGTCCACCATGATTTCCAGTCCCCCCACCGATTCCCCACCTCAACAGTCACTCCCCCTGTAGTCCCAACCCCACCCAGTAGGTTGACTCCCCCCCCCCAGCTGAACCCCCCATTCCCTAGCCTGACCCGATCACCTTCCTGCTTCCCCTACCAACCCTATGCACAGGGGCACTGGGACTCCCCCAGTTGCCCCTGGGCCCTGCCCTATCAGGCCCTGGCCCATATGCCCCACTTCCATATGCCCCACTGCTTAGCACTGCCCCATCCCTGATGGGCAGTGCCGAGGTGCACCCTGGGCATCGGCACTTTGCCCTTGGGCAGTGCCAGGGCAGAGGCTGGCACCAACAGAATGCCAATGACCAGGGGTACCCCAACCACCCAACTCTAGGGGGCCTTGATTGCGCCCCCTTTACTCCAATAGGGGCCGGCCGCTAGCTCCCTGAAAGTGGGGAGCTATTGTAATCCCAGCTGGAGAGAAATACTCTGGCCAGTTGGGAGATGCTAGCGGGCCCAGAGACTTCAGTCCTGGGCCCATTATTCTTATTTAATTTATATTATAATGCCTGTGTAAATGGTCTTTGCGCCTCCCCGCCAATTACCGGCGTGGAGCAATCGCAGCCGGAAAGCCAATGCTGGGAGATGCAAAAGAGACGCGAACGCTCATGTGAACTTTGCAAATCAACCAAAGCAAGAATCTCTGGGCCAACCGCACAAAAATATTAGCACAGCAGGATGGGAGAATCACGGTCATATTTGCAGGAGAGAATTATCTCTGCAGATGAACTGTGTCTGACACTTCCAGGTACAGCTGACAATTTACATAGAATCACCTTGTATAAAGTAGCTAGGTGTTCTGCCTACAAAAATCAAGAGACATCCAATCCAGCCAATTACTGTCACTCTACTATTGATGATCAGCAGAGTAAATGGAAGTGTTGTCAACAGTGCTTACAGGTGCCATTTGAACTGCAATAATATGCTTATTGCTGCTCAGTTTGGGACCCACCTGGGTCACTTAGCTCCTGACCTCATTACAACCTTGGTCCAAACAATGACAAAAGAAGCAAGGTGAGAGTGTCCTTAACATCAAGGGAGCATTTGACCAAGTGTGGCATCAAAGAGCTCTAGCAAAACTAAATTCAATGGGAATCAAGGAAAAAAATCTCTCCTGGTTGGAGTCGCACAAAAGAATATGGTTGTTGAAATCCAATCATCTCAGCCCCATAACATGTGATAGGGGTTCCTCATGGTTGTATCCTAAGTCCAACCATCAACTTTTTCATCAATGATCTTCCCTCCATTATACTGTCAAAAGTGGGCATGTTCACTGACAGTTGTACAATGTTTAGCACCACTCATGATTCCTCAGATACTGAACAGTCTCTATTTACAGCAAGTTACTCATCTCCTGAATTCCCAAAGCTTGTCCACCATCTCCAAGGCATAAATCAGGAGTGTGATGGACGACTCTCCATTGCCTAGATGAGTCTGGCCCTAATCGTACTTAAGAAATTTGACATGGTCCCGGGCAAAGCAGTCCACTTGATCGACATCCCATGCACCACCTTAAGCATCTACTCCCTCCACCACCAACACAGAATGGCAGCACTGTGTTCTATATAAAGGATGGCAGCAGTGTGTACATATAAAAGATGGCAGCAATGTGTACCATATAAAAGATGGCAGTAGTGTGTACCATATAAAAGAGGCACTGCAGTAGCTCACCAAGCTTCTTCTGACAGTACCTCCCAAACTTGCCACCTCCAGCACCTGAAAGAATAAGGACAACAGAGGCAAGTTTCCCTCCAAGCCATACACCAATCTTATTTTGAACCACATTGCCATTCCTTCACTGTCGCTGGTCAAAATCCTGGAACTCCCTTCCTAACAGCCCCGGGGTGTATCTACATTAGATGGAGAGTAGCAATTCAAAAAGATGGATGAAGAAGCTCATCATCACCTTCTCAAAATCAACTACGGATGAGCAACATCTATGGTCATCATCCAATCACCTCACTAAGCCAGAGTTCTCCAGCCAACAATCAAGGCCATTTTCATGTTGTACACAATGTCTAGGATCCTGACACAAACATGAATGGCTAATAGCATGTTAGCAGAGGCAGCCCTGGATGTGATAGTGCCATTCCAAATAAGAAAATCTACCTTTGTATCGCCAAATGAGATAAATAAGAAGTTATGAATAAATAATAAAAAAAGTTAAATGTCAAAATTAGGAAAATAAATATAGAAAATTAAGGTACTGTACAAGCTAATAAGTATTGTAACATAATAATGCAATCAAGAAATTAGATCACCTCATAAAATGTGAACATTGTGTCACCCATCCAGTGTTCTTAACATTATGCAGATTTCTTTAACCTCTGGCAGGTTCAATTTCTGTTCCTGATGTTGGGCAACGTTTGAAAATATGACAATTTTTAGGACATCAGCCTCATCTGGCACAATGTCACAGGATCTCACAGCATTTCAGGTCAGGGAACTCACAATGTAAAATTGGTGTGGCCACAAAGTCTGGGTGAATAGAATACAAAACTTTGGATAATAATTTATGAAGGAATCCACTATGTAAGTATGAACTTAACTACAGACTGGTGACATTAAATCCCAGATTTAGAACAACTCTGATTAACATATAGAAAACAATTGGTCATGATATTACACAGCTATATTACTATTAACCAGTTAGCTTTGTGCTATTGAGTTACTGATTCCTCTATAAAATGTATTTCAACATATTTCTAATTCTTTGTGTTGCTCTTAAAGATGATTGAAACTCCTACAGCTATTATTTGTTTTGATTATTGAAAGCTTCTTTTATCAACTGTGAAATTTTAGTCAATTCTCATTGAATGGTTTCAGTAAACAACAATAAAAGGCTCTATGCAGTGCCTTTTATAGCTGTTTACTGAAACTATTCAATTTGACTGACATAATTTTGTTGAGGTGGTCTGTGGAAGGAACTGGCTGAGCAGCTTTCTCTTGTTTCATCAAGTCATGAATATACATCTAATTCACCAATCACAAAAAGTAAGGGAGTAAGAGGAATATGTGTACAAGATTATGAGGGGCATGGACAGAGTGGATAAGGAGAAGTGCCCACCTTACCGTACTGACTATTTTTATTGCGTCTCTAGTTAAGTTGTTAACTTGGCCACAATACTCTTCAAATTCAATGGTTGAACTCCTTCTTTCAAGTGTCACAAGGTATGCTCACCTATCACAGTAGCTGATGCTCCTGTATCAACTTCCATCTTAAGAGGCTTACCATTTACCCACAGCATTGCAGCAAAATGGGCAATCTTGCCAGCTTTTATATTAAACAGTGGGTGAGTATTTAAATCAATGGTGCTTGAGTCTTCCACATTGTATACTGGTGATGTATTATTTAATCAGCTACTCAGTAGACCTAACTTGGCTCTTAAATGGCCTCTCATAGGACAAAAAACATACAGCCTCTTTATTCCTGCAGGATTCAGGGGAGTGGTTATCTAGGCAACTTTCTGCTTCATCCTGACTTGAAACATTGGCTCTATTCTCTTTCCACAGATGTTGTCAGACCTGCTGAGATTTTCCAGCATTCTCTGTTTTTGTTGTGATACAGATGCTACCATTGAACTGCAATACTTTTCCTAGAGCTATACGCATAATTTCAATCTTTCATTGCAGTAAAGACCTTCTGACTCTACTAAACTAGGATAGAAGACTGTCTATGTCAATTGCTTTCATAACTCTGCCTATGTCCTGTAAGATAAACATTGGTCAACTGTAATTAACTCCAAGTTTGTTTGAATTGAATTCACATTAGATGCCATGCAATTCTCAACCAAATCTTCCATTTATCTACAGTCAAAACTTTAGTTCCAAAAACTAAATACTATTTTATAAAACATACCAGCAATGAACTAGACTTTCATGAGAATTGTAATAATCAGTGAATTTCACTGCTGACATTGAATTTGAACATTTTATTCTTTCATTTTGAAATACCCATAAATCACAAATACTTCACACATGATATTCTGTTGTACGAGTTGCATGAACACCTATAATGTTTTCATGGGTGAGTTATATTTATTCTGCAGGCATAGATCCCTGGGTAGAAATGTAGCCACGTATTTGATTTAATTTTGGAATAACACATGCCTCTGCTGACAACTGTATTATTTCATAAATGTCAAATTTGCAATAAATAAAGCAGTCATGCTGAGAGGACAAAGGAATTAGAAATGTTTTCTTCAACAGTTTAGATGCCTAAAATTAGGAGAAGCTCATGTTAAAACAAAAATATATATTTTATGCTGTTTGAATGAAATTGGTTTGAAGTCAGCTTTTGAAGGGTGGCAAGGTGTGCTGCAAATTAGAGTAAATGAATTTACTTGAGCTTAGGCACAATATATTTGATTAAGTTCTATGAAATCTACAACAGAGTCAATCCAAGCTGCTATATGCTACATTTACCAATGGAAAATATATAAACATTTGTCTCCATTATTGTACCAGAGATTTACTTTAATAAAATTACCATTGCCTGTCTGCTTTTAGAAATTACTCTGAATTATATTCGTGTGAAGTACTGAGACACCAAGAACTGCTGAAGATTATTCCCTCTGAAGTTATGAATATCTGATGTGAAGCCAAGTAAAATAAGCAGTTTGTTAAGTGGTTATAATGGTTCTGAAGATAAGAAGGAAACTAATCGAGGGAGACCAGGGTGTTTGGATTGGAGGGGCATTGGAGATTTGAATGTTAAATATGAAAGGCACCATTCGTATGCCTTCTGCTGCTAGGCCATGGATTTCTGAAGGGTCTCACAGAGAGAAGGTAAGTTTGGGTCATAAGCTTCTTGGAAGGCACTCACAGAGGGAAGAGAATTCTAGGGCAGTGTGGTGGGAGAGTAGGTGTCATTACAGACTGATGGTCCCACTCAATCAATCTGAAGGCAGGATGAAGATGAGGACAAAACTAACTGAAAAATGTCAGTTGTCACTACCCCGTTGCTGAGACCATTAAGCAGTAACTCAATTGATATGCCTGGAGCAAATCTACTCACAAAATTATACCCACTCATGAGTGAGTGCCACAACTGCTGTTCAGCATTTAACCTTTCACATAATGACTGCCAAAATCGATGATTGCTCTGCTGTGTCCAACTGGGCAAACAATTATATCCCCTTGGAGAGTTGGCAATGGCATACTGCCCAAGGAGTTTTAAGTATAAGTTTATTTATTAGTGTCACAAATAGGCTTACATTAACACTGCAATGAAGTTACTGTGAAAAGCCCCTAGACAGCCCCCTAAACTTTGACTGTGTGCTGAGGAACATATTGACAAGTGCCCACCGCACCCGTCCCCCCCCCCAGGAGGAGCATATTGACAGGAGTTCCCCCCTCCTCCCCAGGATGCAGGATGCAGTAGAGTGGCCAAAGCAAAAACCCAGCCTGCAGGTGCAGCAGGTGGTCAGGAAGGCTAATGGGATGCTGGCCTTCATAGCGAGGGGGATTGACTATAAAAGTAGGGAGGTCTTGCTGCAGCTGTATAGGGCATTGGTGAGGCCGCAGCTGGAGTACTGTGTGCAGTTTTGGTCGCCGCACTTACGCAAGGATATTTTGGCCTTGGAGGGAGTGCAGAGGAGGTTTACTAGGCTGATACCGGAGTTGAGGGGGTTGAACTGTGAGGAGAGGCTGAATAAACTAGGCTTGTACTCGTTAGAGTTTAGAAGAATGAGGGGAGATCTCATTGAGACATATAAGATGATGAATGGGATGGATAGGATAGAGGTGGAGAGACTCTTCCCGCTCAAAAAGGACAGTAGGACTAGGGGGCACAGCCTCAAGATAAAGGGGAGGGCGGTTTAGAACGGAGTTGAGGAGGAACTTCTTCACTCAAAGGGTGGTGAATCTCTGGAATTCTCTGCCCGTTGAAGTGGTGGAGGCTGCCTCGCTAAATATTTTTAAGACGCGGGTTGATGGGTTTTTGATAGGCAAGGGGATTAAGGGTTATGGGGAGAGGGCGGGAATGTGGAACTGAACCACGACAGATCAGCCATGATCTTATTGAATGGCGGGGCAGGCTCGAGGGGCTAGATGGCCTACTCCTGCTCCTATTTCTTATGTTCTTATGTTCTTATTTGATGTGGGGTAAAGATTGTGTAAAGTCTTGGCAAAATGGAATGCTAAGTAAGGACTGGGCATCAATGTGGTGGCTATGACATGAGTATGTGGGCTTTGAGAGGCAACTTCAGATGATGAAAGGGTAAAGAGTGGTCCTGAGGAGAAAAATGCTAACCATCGGGTCTCTCTTTTTCATTATGCAGTGAGGAGACCACCAAAAATATGGAGCCTGATGAATTTACTGTCATTCTTTTCACTTACAGGCAGGAGAGAAAAAGAAGACATTAATGTCTGTGCTTGGCTCGTCAAAGGCAGAGGCAGAACTGTGAAGAGGAAGGGTTGGCAGGGCATGTTCTACATGCAGAGGATGAACCCAAGATAATTGTTGCTTGGATGTACATCAGGGTCGACTGATGGCACCTAACATACCTGCAGATATTCAAGAACCAGAGTCGCTGAAGACCACAAATGTCCAGGGAACTGGTTGGTCTCATCTGTCACCTGTTGCAGGAGTTGGTGCCACATGACCTGGAAAGCATCAATGCCAGTGCTGCTGAAAGTGACTTCCGTGCTCAATTTTTACACAAGTGGTTCCTTGCAGGGCTCCACAGGGAATCTGGAATTAAAAGTCTAAAGATAATCATGAAACCATTGTTAATTGTCATAAAAACCCATCTAGTTCAGTTAGGTAAGGAAATCTGCCATCTACATGTGACTCCAGAATTGCAACAATGTGGTAGACAGTGTGTGGGAGAGTGAGTGATGGTGTCCCTTGAGTTGGTAGTGAGTGAGATCCCTGTGAATATACGATATGTGTGTGAGTTGAGAAGAGTGACTTGTCCATGCAGAATAGAGGTGGTAATTCGTCCTCTTTCAGCACTGGGTAGCAGTCATCTTCTGAATGGAGTTGACACTCATGACCCCTGCCACCTTCTACCATGCAGTGTTAGTGATTTTGATAGTTATTTCTTATGAGTGCAGGTGGAAGACATCACAGCGAATCACCACGGCATCAAACAGTCTCTTCAGGTGGGCATCGGAGAATTTTGGGACAGATTTTCTGGAAGCCATTACTTCCCAGTGATCTGTGAGATGCGGTTTTAGTAAACTACAGCAGCCTTGTAATGTGGTACATCAATGACTGCAGCATTGAAGTGACAGCAGAGTGGGAGAATCAGAGGCCGCCCTGCCAGCGTGGAACTTGTCCATGAAAATCTTTGGCACTAAGTGTTACACTGTATGGCGTGAAAAGCCGCCATTATATCTTCAGGCTAAATGCAACTGCTCCCATCTGACATTGGCCTTTGTCAATATCTGAGAAAATCTCATCCACTGTCCTTGAATGTTGAGGCTGTCTTAATGAATAGGAATCCTGTAAAGACAGACAAGAGACATAGCTTAAAGTTTAAGATAATGTGCATAATTAGCTAGAGCCAACAGATCTTATCACCTTATTAACAAATTATAGACCAAATCCAGAGGTCTTCAGCATCACACATGTCAGTCTTCAGCCAATTCAATTCACTCGACATGATATCAAGAAATGGTTGAAGGCACTGGATACTGCAAAGGTTGTGGGGCCTTGACAATATTCTGACAATAGCACTGAAAACTTGTGCTCCAGAACTTGCAGGTCCTAACTAAGCTATTCCAATGCAGCTATAGCACAACTGCAATAATAACACAAAATTGCGCAGGTATGCCCTGTACACAAGAACCAGAACAAATCCAACCTGGCTAATTACCATTCCATCAGTCTACTTTTCAATTGTCAGTAAAGTGATGGAAGATGTAATCATTAGTGATGTCAAGCGTCACTTGTTTAGCAATAATCTGTTCACGACACCCAGTTTGGGTTCCACCAGGGCCACTCAGCTCCTGACCTCATTACAAACATGGACAAAAGAGCTGAACTCCCTAGGTGAGGTGAGAGTGACTACCCTCAACATCAAAGCAGCATTTGACCGAATGTAGCGCCATAGTGAAACTGGTGTCAATGGGAAAGCTCTCCACTGGTTAGAACCATACCTAGAACAAAGGAAGGTGGTTGTGGTGGATGGAGGTCAAACATCTCAGTTCAAGAACATCACTGCAGGAATTCCTCACCGTAGTGTCCTTGGCCCAATCATCTCCATTTGCTTCATCATTGATCTTCCTTCCATCATAAGGTCAGAGAAATGGGGATGTTCACTGATGATTACAGCGGAAAGCACCATTTGCAACTCCTCAGAGACTGAAGCATCCCAAGACCAAATGCAGCAATACCAAGACAATATTCTGGCTTGGACTGACAAGCGGAAAGTAATATACACACCACCTAAGTGCCAGGCAATGACTATCTCCAGCGAAAGTGAATCTAACCACCTCCCCTTGACATTCAATGATATTACCATCACTGAATCTCCCACTATCAACATCTAAGAGGTTACCAGTGACCAGAGACTGAATTGGACTAGCCACATAAATACTGCAGCTACATCAGGGTGGCATGGTGGCACAGTGGTTAGCGCTGCTACTTCACAGCTCCAGAGACCTAAGCTTGTTTCCCAGCTTGGGTCATGGAGTTTGCACATTCTCCTCGTGTCTGCATGGATTTCCTCCAGGTGCTCCTGTTTCCTCTCACAGCCCAAAGATGTGCAGGTTAGGTTGATTGGCCATGCTAAATGGCCAATCAACCTAAGAGTCCTGGGATCATAGGTTAGAGGGATTAGTGGGTAAAATATATGTAGGGATATGGGGGTGGGGCCTGGACGGTATTGTGGTTGGTGCAGACTTGATGGGCCGAATGGCCTCTTTCTGTACTGCAGGGTTTCTATGATTCTATAAGAGCAAATCAAAGGTTAGGAATGCTGTGGCAAGTAACTCACCTCCTAACTCCCCAAAGCCTATCCACCATCTACAAGGCATTAGTCAGGAATGTGATGGAATTCTGTCCCCATTCCTGGATTTATGCAGCACCAACACCATATCACAGAGATATGACTGCAAGTGGATCAGGGCTGGGATCTAAATATCCAAGGATATGTGTCCTATCAAAAGGACAGGCAGATGGGCAAAGGGGGCTGGGTTGCATTGTTAGTAAGGAATGAAGTTAAATCAATAGCAAGAAGCTATATAGGATCAGAAGGCATAGAACCTCTGTGGGTAGAGTTGAGTAATCGCAAAGGTAAAAAGAACGTGACAGGAATTATGTACAGACCCCCTAGCAGTAGTCAGGGTGTGGGGCAGAAAATAAATCAGAAGATAGAAAAGGCATATAATAAGACAATATTACAATAATCATGGTGGGCTTCAATTTGCAGGTGGATTAGAAAAATCGGGAAGGTAATGGATCCCAAGAAAAGGAATTTGTGTAATGTCTAAGTGATGGTTATTTGAAACAGCTTGTGATAGAGTCTACTAGGGAACAGGCAATTCTGGATTTGGTGATGTGTAATGAGACAGACTTGATTAGGGAACTTAAGGTGAAGAAACCCTGAGCAGTGATCACAATACGATAGAATTTACCCTGCAGTTTAAGAGGGAGAAGCTGGAATCAGATGTAATGGTATTACAATTAAATAAAGGTAACTACAAAGAATGAGGGAGGAGCTGGCAAGTGTTGATTTTAAAGGAAACCTAACAAGGATGACAGTGGAGCAGCAATAGCAGGTGTTTTTGGAGATTATTCGGGAGGCACAATTCATCCCAAGGAGGAGCAAACATGCTAAGGGGAGGACGAGGCATCCATGGCTGACAAGGGAAGTCAAAGACAGCATAAAAGCAAGAGCAAAAGCACACAAAGTGGCGAGGATTAGTGGGAAGCCAGAGAATTGGAAATTCTTTAAAAGCGAGCAGAGGACAACTAAAAAAAAACAATAAAGGGGGAAAAGGTGAAATATGAGTGTAAACAAACTAGTAATATAAAAGAAAATAGGAAGAATTTTTTCAATATATAAAAGATAACAGAGAGGCAAAAGTAGTCATTGGACCACTGGAAAATGAAGCTAGAGAAATAATAATAGGAAACAAAGAAATGGGAGAGGAACTGAATAGTTACTTTGCATCAGTCTTCACGGAGGAAGACACCAGTGGGATGCCAGAGCTCCAGGATAATCAGGGAGCACAGGTGAGTGTAGTGGCCATCACTAAGGAGAAGGTTTTGGGGAAACTGAATGGTCTGAAGGTGGATAAATCACCTGTACTAAATGGACTACACCCCATCTAAAAGAGATAGCTGAGGAAATTGTGGAGCCGTTGGTGGTGATGTTCCAGGAATCATTGGAGGCAGGGAGGGTACCAGAGGACTGGAAAGTAGCTAATGTAACACCGCTGTTTAAGAAGGGAGGGAGGCAGCAGACGGGAAATTACAGGCCGGTTAGCCTGACTTCAGTCATTGGCAAGATTTTAGAGTCCATTGTTAAAGATGAGATCGCAGAGTACTTGGAAGTGCTTGATAAAATAGAACTGAGTCAGCACAGCTTCATCAAGGGGAGGTCATGTGTGATAAATCTGTTAGAGCTCTTTGAGGAGGTAACAAGGAAGTTATATGAAGGAGAACCAGTGGACATGATTTATTTAGATTTCTGCAAGGCCTTTGACAAGGTGCCGCACGGGCAATTGTTAAATAAGTTAAGAGCCCATGGTGTTAAGCGTAAGATTCTGGCATGGATAGAAGCTTGGCTGATTGGCAGATAGCAGAGAATGGGGATGAAGGGGTCTTTTTCAGGATGGCAGCCGGTGATTAGTAGTGTGCCTCAGGGGTCGGTGCTAGGACCACAGCTTTTCACAATATAAATTAACGATTTGGAAGAAGGAACTGAAGATACTGTTGTTAAATTTGCAGATGATATAAAGATATGCAGAGGGACAGGTAGCATTGAGAAAGCAGGGGGGCTGTAGAAGGACTTGGACAGATTAGGAGAGTGGGCAAAGAAGTGGCAGATGGAATACAATGTGGAAAAGAGTGAGGTTATGCACTTTGGAAGGAAGGATGGCTGCATAGACTATTTTCTAAATGGGGAAATGCTTAGAAAATCAGGAGCACAATGAGACTTGGGAGTACTTGTTCAAGGTTCTCTTAAAGTTAATGTGCAGGTTCAGTTGGCAGTTAGGAAGACAAATGCAATGTTAGTATTCATGTCGAGAGGACTAGAATACAAGAGCAGGGATGTACTTTTGAGGCTGTATAAGGCTCTGGTCAGACCCCATTTGGAGTATTATGAGCAATTTTGGGCCCTGTATCTAAGAAAGGATGTGCTGGCCTTGGAAAATTTCCAGAGGAGGTTCACAAGAATGATCCCTGGAATGAAGAGCTTGTCATATGAGGAACAGTTGAGGATTCTGGGTCTGTACTTGTTGGAGTTTAAAAGGATGAGGCAGATCTTATTGAAACTTACAGAATACTGTGAGACCTGGATAGAGTAGAGGCCAGGTAATGGGTGTCTTTAAGACAGAGATAGATAGGTTCTTGATTAATAAGGAGATCAGGGATTATAGGGCAAAGGCAGGAGAATGGGGATGAGAAAAAGATCAGCCATGATTAAAGGGTGGAGCAAACTCAATGGGCCAAATGGCCTAATTCTGCTCCTATGTCTTATGGTCACTCAGAACAAAGCATCCCACTTGATTGCCACCCCACTCAGAAACATTCATTCCTTTCACCTCTGAAGGGCAGCACATTGACACAGTGGTTAGCACTACTGCCTCACAGTGCCAGGGACCTGGGTTCTGTTCCAGGCTTCAGTCACTGTCTGTGCAGAGTCTGCATGTTTTCTCCATGTCTGTGTAGGTTTCCTCCAGTTACTCTGGTTTCCTCCCACAATCCAAAAGATGTGCTAGTTAGGTGCATTGGCCATGCTAAACTCTCCCTCAGTGTACCCGAACAGGTGCCAGAATACAGTGACTAGAGGATTTTCATAGTAACTTCATTGCAGTGTTAATATAAGCCTACTTGTGACTGATGACTAAGCTTTAACTTTAAATTGATACACATTAGCAGCAGTGTGCACCATCTACAAGGTGCACATCAGGAACTCACCAAGCCTTCTTAAGCAGCACCTTTCAAACTCACGACCACTATCATCTGGAAGGAAAAGGGCAGCAGATATCTGGGAACACTACTGCCTGAAGGATTCCTTCCAAACCACTCACCATCCTGACTTGGAAATATATCACCGTTGCTTCATTGTCGCTGGGCCAGCGTTCTGGAACTCCTTCCCGAATAGCACTGTGAGCGTACTTACACCACATGGACTGCAGCAGTTCAAAAAGGCAGCTCACCACCACTTTTCCTAGGGCAATTAAGGATGGACAATAAATATTGGCCTAATCAGTCAGGCCCATATCCCGTGAATGAATTTGAAAAAAACATTTAAAATATAGAAAGGATTGCAGGAATCACCTTTGTGTGTGTCAAGTGTGGAACAATCAGTTTAGATCTTCAAGAATATTTGAGCATCCTATCAGTGTGAAGGTAGTTTCCAAAAACTTAAGGGCAAATGAGTATTACTGCTATACTGATACCAATTGAAGTGTTTCATTTCCTAGTCCCTAGTTTGAATGAATTCCCTAGTTCAGAGAGAGAAAAAGAGAAATACTCAGTACCCAATCACAATTACTTTTCTGTAGTATCTCTCTTTTTCAGAATACATGGATTCTGAACCCATCTTTTATCCATCCCCTGATCTTGTCGTGCTTTTGCTTTCAGACCTGTTCTTTTACATGTCTGCTTGACTTTCTCAATGTTCTGGAGGTTGAAATAGACATCTTTATTGATGGAGAGAATATGAGTTTGGAAGCTCAGCTTGGAATTAAATAGACTATCATGGTTGCAAGTGGTCTAGCTGAACCTTAAACATGACCAAGTCAACCAATTGAACCAATAACTCGGGAACAGAGTTTGTGACAACAGCAGAAAACAATGTCTTCAGTCTTCTCATTATTAATTGGAAGAAATTGCTGCTTTGCCAGTACTAATAAAAGCACAGCAATAAGTTACTGTTCCTGTTATGTACTTAGTAGTCAGCACAAGCAGCAGAGTACATTACTGAGCCGATAGTTTTATAACAAATACTTGGAAAAATGTCAAATGCAAGAAGTTCTTAAAAAAAATGCTGCTTTTTATTTAAAAGAACATAAACCTTTGTGTTGTACAAACACATTCAGAGGTTAACAGTTCTGTTGCTAATCAGTACTGTCACCATACAACAATTTTTAAACTTTTTTTTATTGTTCTCCTGAGCTAAGCAGCATTCCAAGCCAAGAAAGCTGGCGGGTGATTTGCTACCAGCTTTCTGATGATAGTGCTATAAAAACAGTTACCAGGATAGAGTAAGGGCAGTATAGTTGTATCTTCTATATTCTGGAAAAATCTTGGGCGTCAACCTGGCACCACAACTTTACATAAGGATTTCAACACAATCAAACACTGTAAACTTTCCTTATAATCATCTGCAACTTGGTTTGTGGCACTCCATAACCATAGCACTTTGGAAGTTTACAACATAGAAGGAACGTATTTGATTTATTGTGCCTGAGCCAACACTTTGCAGCAATTCAAAATTAATCCTACTAACCTCTTCTCTCCCTGTGGCCTTAGATCTTTCTCAGTTCCAAATATCTATCCAGTTTCCCTTCAAAAAATGTTATGAAGTCTATATCAATCATCCCTGTAGCAATGCATCCATGCCAACCACCTTCTGTGTAACAACATTTTCCTAATCTCCCTCCTCACTCAAAAACTACATTAAATTTAAACTGATGATCCCTTGTTGCTGTTTGTAAATAGCCTTTCCTTATTCAATCTATGCGTGTCCTTGATAATTTTAAAAACTTATGTCCTCATGAAAATAGTCTCAATATCGCAAGTCTTTCTTCATTGCTATAATTTCTCTTCTAACCTATTTATGGCTAAGCCCACTCTATGATTTGATGATCAACCTTACATAACAGCTTCTCACTGTATTAATAATGTATCAGTATCCTCATCTCAGATGGGACACAAATGCATTAATTACATTCATAACAGAAAACCAGGAACAAAAATATTGGCCCTAAATATCCAATTGTGGGAAGGTGACTTCTCAGCATAATTGCTGAGATGGCTACCTCCGTCCTTCAAAGCTGTGTCAGGGTAGCTCTCCTCATTGCTTTGCTAGTGACAGGCACTAGGGCCACCAGAGGTGCATTTGGGTGCTCATCATATTGGAAACTGGAAACTTTGGTTCTGGTGCAGAGGACATGAGCATCCCATGTTTTTGGGGCTTTGAGGCATAAAACCATTTTACTTAAAATATCTCTGTTCCAAACACAGATATTTTCCAAATCTCAATTTCTAACAATGAGGTCTTTATTTGTGCCTGACCTAACAGGATATGAATAACTAATATTTATAAATCAAGTAGAATTTATTAAGCAAGATTTTACATATATTTAAACCAGTGGACACAATATGGAATTCTTTATCCCTCAGGGTCCAAGGATTCCGTGAGTGTTGCCAGCACAGGTGATGCCTTCTTCTGTCCCTGAAGTGGCATTATGCTGAACTGTGTCTCTGAAGAATCATTCCACAGAAACCATGGTAAAACCATGCCAAACAAGACTTTTTTTTAACTTTTATCCTTCTGATGTTCGTCATCCTTATTGGGAAATAGTCCAGCTTACTGTCTTTCATTGGTTTTGAATAAGGGTCATCTGGAGTCACCCCACTGTGTAACTAGAGTCATGTAGGCTAAGTTCAATGTCCATCCCTTATTATCTGGGCCCCCAGAGTTACATGCCATTAGAATTGTTGGATTCAGAGTGCTTGCAAACAATATTACAGCCCCTCATCAATAACACAATGTATTGTAACAATTTACAACACTTTATTTTAACCCATTCCCATGGATACTAAAGTCATTAAGAACAAATGTTATCCTATCATAACATAATGGAAGGAAAATTTTTCTCTAGTACAAATGATCCACTCTACAAATATGGTCGATCAATTAAGCTTAATAATGTATGGTTCTGCTTATAGATAAGATGCTAAGTTCAAGCTGCTGAGCTGAAACAGTTTATTAATTCCTTCAAAACTGACAAAAAAGCACTCAATTGCCCAGTGTAATTAGAACAAATACAAATTCCGTGAACCCAGACTTTACAGTGCCCTTACAGTAATTAAGTCATTAACAGAAGTTCCTTGCAAATGGCTGCCTTAACTATAAATTGTCCCATTGGCAGAAATTCAAACAGAACTGTTTAAGAAGTGGTTAAAATGGAATCCATAAATGTATCTTCCAACCAAAACAAATCTCTGCAGATTAATTGTATTATTGAAATCTTTCAACTCCTGGAACACCAGAAGGAAGTTATAGGTGCTAGGCAATGCCCATTTTCTGCAAGAAAGAATCTAACCATCTCTCCTTGACATTCAATGGAATTAGAATTGCTGAATTCCCTACTTATTTGGGGGTTACCATTAACTCAAAAGTGAACTAGACCAGCCATTGAAATACTGTGGCTACAACAGTAGGTCAAAAGCTGGAATTCTGTGCCAAGTAATTCACCTCCTGACTCTCCACAGGCAGTGCACCATTTATAAGGCACAGGTCAGATGTGTGTTATACCTGGTACAGGTATGTCATATTATGAACTTTTGGTCAATACTTTTAAATATTGGATAAAATGAATATGTTAAGATGGCTGCTACAATTATATAGCTTTTGGCATTTGGGCTACAGATAGTATTAAGTCTTTGGCAAATATCTAATTAAATATAGATATAGGGGAGGGAAACTCAAAGCCAAATCACAAATCAAAGCCTGAATTAACTGTAATCTGTAAAAGAGCACTATCTAATTTATATCCAATCATAGCGCGTGTGTATTTATGAGAACAGGTTTACGACATTGTTCTCAATGGGCAGCACAATGGCACAATGGTTAGCACTGCTACCTCACAATGCTAGGGATCCAGATTTGATTCCGGCCTTGGGAGGCTGGCTATGTGGTGTTTGCATGTTCTCCTCACGCCTGCACGGGTTTTCTCTGGGTGCTCCAGTTTCCTCCCATAGTCCAAAGATGAGCAGGTTAGGTGAATTAGCCACGATAAATGCACAGGGTTACAGGGATAAGGCAGAGGGGAGGGACTGAGTGGGATGTTCTTTTGGACACTCAGTGCAGACTTGATGGGCCGAATGGCCTCCTACTGCACTATAGGGATTTGATGTTTCTAAATTTGCAAGGATAAGTAACCTCCTTTATTTTGAAACTCACAAAATTATTTAACTGGAATCCGCTCCCTCGGGGCTAAAAAAAGACACACCTCTTTCCATACAAAACATACTGATTACAGGCAATAAGAAAGCAAATACATTCGACAGAGGCATTTCCAGCCCCTGTTTTCAGGGGGTGGAAAGGCTGAAAGGGAAGGAGAATCTAGCATGTGTCACCTAATTATCTGTTAAAAAATATGACTGGAAAGGCTGATGGTGTGGCCAATGGCTACACGCTGCTTTTCCTGCTTAAATAAACTGATAGCTTTTGGGATTTTATGACGTCGCTCAGACAAAGCTCATGAAATCCTGCCCAAGGCCAAGAAAGAATTCAATTTTACCAGCCTCACCCGCCTAATTCCGGGGTGGGCGTGCCGGTAAAATTCTGGCCATAAGGTGGTATTTTACCACTTTTTGTCAAAGTGCTGGGTGGGCGTGGAACTGGCAGAGTTCCAGATCTGTTTTTTGGATGTGTTTTCAGGCACCCCCCCCACCACCACCACCCCCCCCATATGCACTCTAGCCACAAAATTTTGAGCGAGTCCATTGCTCATTGCAGAAGCCTGTGGGGGGGCTTAATGCACTCGAAAGCCTGCAGCACGGATTGGAGGCTCCAACTGCACATGCGCAGCGGCAAAATAAATGAAAGCAACTCTCCTGCCAGAATCCTCCCAGGCAGGATAATGCCTCCCCCTGGCCCCTACGACATTGCACCCCTTCCAACATTACTGACCCCCTTATCCCCCATTCCCCCTTTCCACCCTAACTGATCGCAGCCCCTCTCCCCTCACGATCGCAGGTACAGTGGAAGTGTCCCCCCCACCCCGCCGATCGCAGGTAGAGTGGCAGTGGCCCCCCTCCCCCGCTGGTCACAGGCAGAGTAGCAGTGCCTTCTCCTCCCCTGCCGATTGCAGGCAGAGCAGCAGCAGCCCCGCACCCCTCTCCACTGATTGCAAGCAGAGTGGCAGTGGCCCTCCCCCTCCCCCAGCGATCGCAGGTAGAGTGGCAATGCCCCACTTTCCCCCTCCCGGACCCACCTGAACTTAGCCCCCATCCCGGATGATGTCTGACATTTCCCTCTCTCTCCCCTGCCCCCAAACATTATAGGGACAGAGATCCCCCTCAATGGTAACAAGCAAACTGCATTTAACTTGCTGGGCTGCTCTCCCAAACAGCCTGCAGCTGATCTGCCCTAAAAAGGGGCAGCTCCATAAAAACTCCAAGGATGGACAGACAGGCAGGCAGCGCAGGAATAAATGTCATCTAAAAAGGCAGCCCCCAGATTTCTGGAATCAGACCTGACGGGGTTACTGGATGTTGTTGAGGCAAGGCGGAGCACTTTCTTCTCCCGAGCAGGATGCCATCCAAGGGGAAGTGATGTGAAAGTGGCCTGGGAGGCAATTGCCACTTCTGTTAGTGCCATGGCACTGGCCAAGAGAACAGGGAAGCAGTGCCAAAAACTGGTGAATAACCTCATCAGGGTAGCAAGGATGAATGTTTAACTCCATCTAGCATCTTTCCCCAAATCACCCCCAGGTCCCCCACCTCCAACAACACTGCATGCTTCCAGCCCCTAACCCCCAAGCACATCCTTCCTCCCCCCCAACAGGAGTATCACAGCACTTGTCCCCAGAGGGCCACCCCCTGATACTGTGCAGGAGTCACACCATAATTTTTATCACGGCTCCTTCTATCCCCACAGGCGAAGATTGCCTATAACTGCTGGGAGAAGGGTTGGTGAGGCTGACCTCCAAGTCCACACCTCCTTTGATGAGTGAGCGCTGGAGCTTTTGGGAGAGAAGGATATCCAGGCCATCAGCGACAGCATCGTCAGGCTGGGGTTGAGAAGTGAGCACCTGTCAATCCTCCACTCAATTTGAGTCAATTATTAGGGGGCATGGGTTTAAGGCGTGAGGGGCAAGGTTTGAAGGAGATGTACGAGGCAAGCTTTTTTACACAGAGAGTGGTGGGTGCCTGGAACTCTCTTATTAGGGAGATAGTGGAAGCAGATATGATAGTGACTTTTAAGGGGTGTCCTGACAAATACATGAATAGATTGGAATACAGGGATATAGTCCCTGGAAGGATAGGGGGTTTTAATTCAGATGGGTAGCATGGTCGTTGCAGACTTGGAGGGCCGAAGGGCTGTTTCTGCGCTGTAATTTTCTCTGTTCTATCTTCAATGGAGAAATGTCAAGTAAATTTCTTACATCCCAGATTCCTCTCCTTCCCTTGCACTTAACCTTCTGTCCCGTGTTGCAGGAAGAGACTCGGATGCTCCGGAGCCATCTGGCATCGCTGACCCCACTGCTGACCCACCCACCCCGTCCCTAACAGCTTGGAAAACTCCTCGGAGGAAACAGATGAAGGGACCTCTGAAGGCAGCACCTTTTTAGCGTCAGCTTCCACCTCACAACTTACCATCCTGGAGACACTTACCTCAGTGGGTCTAGCTGGTGAGACATCTGGGTCACTTTCTGGTGAGCACAACACATTTGCTGAAGTATATTGGGAGAAGAGGGGAACATCCGAAGGCATGTAGGGGTCTGCCATGGGGGGGACTCAGCTGAGTCCAGGCTACATGCTGGACCTCTGAGATCACTTCTCCCTCAGCTGCTAGAGATGCAGCAGCAGAGCCAGGAAATACAGGAGGGGCAGGTGGCCACACTGGACCAACTGTGAGGTCCCAAAATCCCAATGCTTTCCCAAAGCCTTCTGGCGGACCTGCGATTGACAGTCTTGCATGTTTCCCAGGTCAACACTGCGAGAGTGCTGTCCACAGTGGAAAGCCTGGGCCAGGAAATCCTCACCATGAGTGGCAGGCTCCAAGTGATGTCCGAGTCACAGCAGGCCACAGCTGAGACCCAGAGCGCTGTGGCTGAGTCACTGTGGGCCATAGCTGAGGGACTCAACAGGCTACCCGAAATTCTGTGGCCAATGGCTGAGAGGCTCGAGAGCTTGCAGGAGACCTGGCAGGACAGTGCAGAGACATAGTGAGCTACGGCGGCAGCCCTTGAGAACATGGCCCAGTCACATAAGGTTATGGCTGAGAGGCTGCAGAGCATGGCCCAGTCTCAGAGGGCACTTGCTGCTGCCATTGATAGGTTGCCCCCAACTCAAGTGGCCATCACAGAGGGCTCGACCACCATGTTAGAATGCATGTGGTTGACCTCCACGTCCTCCTCCAGCAGAAGTTCTCCTTGCTGCAACGCCAGATTGTATAGGGCACAGCACACCACCACAATGTGGCACAATATCAGGGAGCTGTATCGTAGGGCTCCAGCAGAGTGGTCCAGGCACCAGAAGTGCATCTTGAGGAGCCCTATGCACCTCTCCACAATTGAAAGGGTGGCAATGTGGGCCTCATTATGTCAGGGCTCCGCATCAGTCGCAGACCTGCGCGCAGATGTCATCAGCCAAGTCCGAAGCAGATACCACATGTCACCCACGGGGTATTCCTGCACCCTGGGTTCCTCCTCAAAGGCCTCTGAGACATTGGGTCCTCACTGTCCACGGGGATAGTGCCAGAGGATTGGAGAGTGGCAAACGTTGTTCCCCTCTTCAAGAAAGGAAATAGGAATGATGCTGGTAATTATAGGCCTGTTAGTCTTACTTCGGTGGTTGGCAAGTTAATAGAAAGGGTCCTGAGAGATAGGATTTATGACCATTCGGGAAGATTCAGTTTAATCCGGGATCGTGAACATGGTTTTGTGAGGGGATAAGTCCTGCCTCACAAATTTGATTGAATTCTTTGAGGAGGTAACTAAGTGTGTGGATGAAGGTAGAGCAGTTGATGTCATATACATTGATTTCAGTAAGGCATTTGATAAGGTTCCCCATGGTAGGCTCATGAAGAAGGTAAGGATGTGTGGGATAGAAGGAAATTTGGCCAATTGGATAAGTAACTGGCTGGTGGTGGAAGGAAAAGTTTCAGACTGGAGGCCAGTTACCAGCGGTGTACCACAGGGATCAGTGCTGGGTCCTCTGCTATTTCTGATTTTTATCAATGACTTGGAAGAGGGGGCTGAAGGGTGGATTTGTAAATTTGCTGATGACACCAAGATTGGTGGAGTAGTGGATGAGGTGGAGGGCTCTTGCAGGCTGCAAAGAGACATTGATAGGATGCAGAGCTGGGCTGAAAAGTGGCAGATGGAGTTTAACCCTGATAAGTGTGAGGTGATTCATTTTGGGAGGACAAACTTGAATGCAGATTACAGGGTCAATGGCAGGATTCTAAGGAATGTGGAGAAACAGAGAGATCTTGGGGTTCATATCCACAAATTTCTGAAGTTACCACTCAAGTGGATAGATCCATGAAGAAGGCTTATCGTGTATTAGTGTTTATTAACAGGAGGTTTGAGTTTAAGAGCCATGCGGTTATGCTGCAACTATACTGGACGTTAGTGAGACCACATTTGGAATACTGTGTTGAGTTCTGGTCACCTCATTATAAGAAGGATGTGGAAGCATTGGAGAGAGTGTGGAGGATATTTACCAGGATGCTGCCGGGGGGTTTATAAGATGATGAAAGGGATTAATAGAGTGGATGTGCAGAGACTATTTCTTTGGGTGGATGTAGCTGTTACTAGGGGGCATAACTATAAGGTTCATGGTGGGAGATATAGGAGGGATGTCTGAAGTAGATTCTTCACTCAGAGAGTGGTTGGGCTGTGGAATGTACTGCTTGCTGTGATAGTGGAGTCGGACACTTTAGGAACTTTCAAGCGGTTATTGGATAGGCACATGGAGCACTCCAGGGTTATAGGGAGTGGGATATCTTGATCATGGCTTGGCACAACATTGAGGGCTGAAGGGCCTGTACTGTGCTGTAATGTTCTATGTTCTATCTGAGCTCCTCAAGTTGAAGCTGTCATGCACACTGCCAGGTTGTCCAGCGCAGACGTGCATGATATTCATCTTACAGTCACACAACAATTGCACATTTGGGAATGGAAGCCCTATCTATTCATGAATCATCATGGATTCTGAACCAGGGCTTTGGGGGCGTTGTGGATGTAGTCTATGGCCCCCTGCACATTTGACATCCCCACAATGGCTGTGAGTCCTGCAGCCAGGCTTCCTGCTTGTCCTGGTCCAGATCAAATTTGAGATACAGGCATACAGGGCAATCCGTGATCTCCTGCACATAGTTGTAGACGATTGACTGTGAAATGCCACACATATCTCCACTGGGGGTCTGGTAGGACCTAGTGACATAAAAGTTTAAAGCAGCCATCAATTTCACAGCCACTGAGAGTGGATATCCATTTGGGAGCCCCGTCCCGAGATGCCAAGTCCTGCAACAACTGGCACAGGTGTTGCACTGTGTCCTTTCGGAGCCAGAGCTGTTGGTGGCATGCGATGTCCAACAGTTGTTCAAAGACACTTGCGTGTGGCACTGCTGGGGTCTCCACTCCCTCCTTATCCTGCGCCCACCTCCCCCCCCCCCAATTCCAGGTGAATGGCAGCCACATACTGCCTCCGGTGGCCGTCTACCGCTATTTCTGTGAGTAATAAGACCTGGGCCTCCTGTGCCTACAATTCATTCTCCAGGTCCTCCTCCTCAACTCCAGCAGCAACCAAAAGAACAGCAAGATCAATCGGTTGCATCCCAAAAGCCATCTGGCCAATCTGAAGACGGGTGGGGTGGAATTTGCAGAAGGGAAAGACAAATGGAGAGGTTGAGGAGCTCTGCTTGCCCCTATCCCAGCAACACACACTGCTTTTACTGTCCATTCCCCTCCCCACAGCCCATAGCCCCCCCGCCCTCCCGCCACAGCCCATGCACAGACACTGAGCATGGACAGTGCTGCTATAAAAGACCTGATGTTGCAGCACTGCCACTTCAAAGGATTTCCAGCACATCTCCCACCTTCAACAGTGCTGTGTACACTAGGACTCAGTAACTCCCTAGGACCCGAGGTCAGTGCTGAGGCCCAGGGCCATGCTGAAAATCAGACATTAGACACACCCACCTCCACCCCGCCCCCCACCCTCAGCAACAGCCCCCACCCCCCCCACACACATTGCAGACGCCTCCATACCTGAAGCGCAACGCGGCCATCATAAAACGACCTCCCGTGAGCACCACGGAGCTATCTGATGGTTGGCACTTACCTCCTCGCTAACCGTCACTGATGGAGTGCCAGAAGCCGACTTTTAAAGAGGTAGTGTTTTCAAGACTGATCTGCTAATTACATTGAAATGCATGCAAAAATATTTAAACTGATGTTGCGCCTGTCTTGGACGGGTTCCTGATCATGCTAATTTTTTTTCCTTTGTAAAGTGAGAACTGATGGAAAACGGGTACAGATCGCCCTGGTTGTCTCATGCCCAACTTTGCCACTTTTTTGGGTGCAAGGCAATGGTAAAATTCCGCCCATAGTCAAAAAATGAAAAACTTCTGCCCATTCTGTACCTGCCGAGTGTGATGTAACACTCACCACTTGTCTGGATGAGTGCAGCTCCAACAACCTTCAAGAAGTTCAACATCATCCAGGACAAAACAACCCGCTTGATTGGCACCCCATCCACTACCTTCATCGTTCACACACTCCATCACCAATGTAGAACGGCAGCGGTACATACCACCAACAATTTTCAGCATCTTCAGCAACAAGCCTCTTTCGACAGCACCTACCAAACCAACAGCCTCTATCCAGGTGGGAAGGACAAAGGCAGCAGACACATGGGAACATCACCACACGCAAGTTCATCTCCAAGCCACTCACCATCCTGACTTGGAACAATATTGCTATTCCTTCATAGTTGCTGGGTCAAAGTTCTTTAATTTCCTTATCGGCACTGCTAGATGTACCTACACCACATGGGCGGCAGCAAAAATAAGCTGGTTGGACTTTAACCTGGTGTTGTGAGACTTCTTACTGCAATTCAAAAAGCCAGCTCACTACCACCTTCTCAAGTGCAGTTAAGGATGGGCAATAAATGCTGGCCTAGCCAGCGATGTTTACAGAAGCTATGCCTGAGAAATATTTGAAAATGTTCACATTTGTTTTATCAGTGGCTAAATGCAGGAAAACAACTCATTTATTTTGATAAACTAGACACAAGTGTCATTGGCAACTGTTATGTTTAACTCACATTTTAGAGAAACTTTGCACCATTACAACAAATCAGTTATGTGTGATGTGAGATGTTCCATTGCATTAGTAAGTTATATTTGTCACTCTTTCAAAGCTAAACTAATTATCAAAAAATATTGGAACTTCTATTAAAAAGATAGAAAAACAAGGAAGGCTTTCTCCACTGAATACTTTCCAAAGATCTGCTTTATAGCTTTATTGTACAAATTCTCATGCAAATTTTAAAAATCTATTTGCACGACAAAGCTGCCTTGCAGGTTTTGTTTTGCATTCTGTTCAATGATTTTAAGCTATCAGAAGAAAAATGTTGGGTTTGGCAACAGCCGTGACCTACTTTATAAATACTGAATAGCACTGTTTATCTAAAAAGACATATTGACCCAGAGCTGAACTCCCATTAACTCTCATTCCATTTGCTTTGTTCACAGTGAAACATCATGGTCATGCAAGTAGTGCTGCACAATGGAAATAAATAGCTCCTCCCTGCAATTGGTCTTGCAAAATACTCATGAAATTCATGGCCTTGGTTAACAATATATTTATTCAAACAGATCAAACTTTTACTAACTTTGGACCTCTGCCTTAGCTTAATTTAACAAAGGTATTTTTGATACAGTTATTCCATATGTCATCAAACCAGAGTTGACTGACTCACTGGAAGTATTCTTGGCCCCATGTCAGGAAGTTAAGATTTCAAGCCCCACTCTGGAGACTGGAGAGCATAATCTAGGCTGGCACTTAGTGCTGTTCTGGTTGAGTGTTATCTTTTGGATTCAATGTTAAACCAACAACTGCTCCTGTAGAAAGTCCCAGTACTTAAAGATGAGTAAGGAGGTGTCCTGGGACACATTCATCCTTCAACTAACACCTCCGGAACAGATCGTTAAATCATGTATCTCAGTAACGGTTAGTAGGATTTTGTGTGCTTCTTTATTCATCCAAGAGACGTGGATTAGGCCAGCATTTATTACCCTTCATTAATTGCCCTTGAAAAGGTGGTGGTGAGCTGCCTTCTTGAATCACTGCAGTCCACGTAGTGTAGGTACACTCACAAGGACGTTAGGGAGGGTGTCCTCGAATCTTGACCCAGCAACAGTGGAGGAATGTTGTGTGAAAAGATTTACCAGGATATTGCCTGGTTTGGAGGACATTAGCTATGAGGAGAAACTTGATTTGTTCTCAGTGGAACGACAGAGGTTGAGGGGGCGACCTGATGGAAGTCTACAAGATTATGAAGGGCATGGACAGAGTGGATAGTCGGAATCTTTTTCCCAGGGTGAAAGAGTCAACTGCAAGAGGGCTCAGATTTAAGGTGCGAAGGCTAAGGTTTAAAGGAGATATATGAGGCAAGTTTTTTACACAGATGGTGGTGAGTGCCTGGAAGCCACTGCTGGGGGAGGTAGTGGAAGCAGATGCGATACTGACATTTAAGGGGCGTCTTAACGAATACATGAATAGGATGGAAATAGAGGGATATGGTCCCCAGAAGGATAAGGGGTTTTAGTTCAGTCGGGCAGCATGGTCGATGCAGTCTTGGAGGGCTGAAGGGTCTGTTCCTGAGCTGTAATTTTCCTTGTTCTTTGTTCAAACTGACTGCTATGTTTTCTTACAAAACACCCAGGACTCCATATCAAAACATATTTGGTTGTGAAATGCTTTGCATGATGATGTGCTATATATGACGTGGAGTTGTTCATTTCTAATCTAGTACACAAAATAGAGTTAGAAATATAGGGTGGGATTCTCCGGCCTCCCAGTTGCATGTTTCCTAGTGGCAGGAGGCAGCACGCAGTTCTCGAGTGATGGGATTCTCTGATCCCGCTGCTTTCAATGGAAATTCCCATTGAAGCCACCCCACACCACTGGGAAACTCATGGACAGGGGTGCACTACTGATGGGACTGGAGAATCCTGCTGGCATGAAGGGTCGGAGAATCCCACCCATAATATATAAATTACATGGAAAGATTTATTGTCATTTGGAAAACATAATGTGAGCAGCTTGCACACCTATATTCAAATTTTTTAAAGCACTTGTATTACTTGCTCTTATATGTAAGATGAATGATGTTTCATGGTTTTTTTTAGCTCCTGGTAGTCCGCACATGCGTTTTACAATTGATTCAAAAATGATACCATACAGTAGACATTGACTGGTTTCATTTAAGAAGCAACATTATTTAAAACCAGTCCCACTCTAAATCTGCAGACTTTAGATTAGGCTCTGCCCTTGAAGAGGCACTGAAATTCCTAGTCCTGTGCATTGTTAACAGAAGTGCCACAAGTTAGATTTTGGCTACCCTTTCACAGGAACTTCATTGCAGTGTTAATGTCAGCCTACTTGTGACATTAGTAAATTAACTTTAATTAAAACTTTAGCATTCATGCTAATCTCATCAGAAATCCTGCAATTAGCTCATTTAAATATTGATAGGCCAAAAGGAAAGTTACACCAGTGATTGGTTAAACTATCAGGGTCTAGAAAACTGTGATGGTGTGGAGAAGAGTCTGAAGCAGGTGGGCTAGGATGCAGCTGTGTTTAAAGTGGGTTGGGTCTTAATTATGATACATTACTGCAGGCAAGAGAAGAAAAAGGCACTAAGTAAAGGAATTGCAAACTTCACCAAGAATTATGTTTAATATCTGAATAATAATCCACTGATATTAGGCAGTGATAAGAGAGCATTATGTTAAAACTCAGGGATCTGATGAATAATTAATTGCCCACTCGGTCATTTGCCTTGATTCTGTGTCAAATGTGTTAACTGGACTGCCCTGATAAATAGGCTATTATCTGCTAGCAGTTGCAGGATCTCTCACAGGTTGATCTGTAGACAACGTCAGGAGCCAAGGGCAACTGTTCCTGTAAAGATAAATGTTATCATTTGAGGTGTTCAACGCACAGGATCCTCTCAAGACAGAGAACATTTTCCATTTGAGGCAGTCTATAGAGTACAAACATTAAATATTTGACAAATGAAATGTTTGTGAGAAGTAGTTCCATCATTAATTTCCTCAGGGAAAGCAGGCATCAGTTGGGCAGGAAATAGACCTCTCACCAAGATGGTATGGTTCGCTCTTATGCAAAACTTTATAAATGACACTCACTCAGAAATCAGGCCTATTCATAGCAACCCCATGGCTTCCACAAAAAAACAAGGATTTACACTGAAGTAATCTCCAGCTGGTAGCAAACTGCAGAAACATCATTGCACACAGCAATGGCCATTATCCAGAAATAGCCATGATGATTTCATTATGTGGCAGTTTTGAAAGGAGAAGAGAATTGTGTGATGCTTTAACCTTTACTTCTATAGCTGCTGATGCCACTGAGAAAATGCTAAGCAACAGAGGAGCACCTGAACTTCTCAATGCTACCCCCACCAGCAAGAACATTTAAATTGGCTGGAGTTTGCAGTCGGTGGTAAATCAATGGTGCTTACATAAGAACATAAGAAACAGGAGCAGGAGTCGGCCATCTAGCCCTTCGAGCCTGCCCCGCCATTCAACGAGATCATGGCTGATCTGAGGTGGATCAGTTCCACTTTCCCGCTTTCTCCCCATAACCCTTAATTCCCTTGTCTATCAGAATGCTTACCACTGTCTTTGAGAAAAAGCTGCCCACAAAGAATTAGCAATCCTGTGACACAGATTTCCTCTTTCCTGACATTAGTTTGAATCTGTTGCCAAGTTAAAAAGATCCCCAAGTCTCCAGCAGCAGTGATGTTATCAAGCAGGGTGAGCAGTCAGTGGCACTGAAGTATACTTACAGACAGCAAACCAGGAAATAAGAACCACTGAATCCCTTCACGTTTAATTTTTAAATCTTGCAAATAGCAAATAAATAATTTCAACATGCACGTAGGATTAAAAACTAAACATCAAACAGAAACGCAAAAAAAACTTTAAATATGCAGAATTTCCTTTCATTTTGGAGAATTCTAATATTCAACAAATTTAAACTTACTCTTTCAGGGCCATTGAGGCTGGTTAGTAATTGTGGACTTTCTGCACATTAAAAATGCAATTGCATCTCATTCAACAAGGTGTAACTTTTTCAAGGATTGAAAGATTTAGTGAGATGAAGAGCAAAAGAATGGAATTTCTATCAGTTCAAAAATTTCCAATTGATTGAATTCTGGGGGACTTTAACAACACACCCTCTCGAGAAACATGAAGTCCCTGTCAGTAACTTGGGATTTCCACATTTAATTGTGCTTCTTTTGAATAATCAAGAAAAGCAAATCAACAAATTAAGAGATAAAGTAAAAGGCATCTCCTTAAAGGGAGACTACAGCAAGGTAAACAGAATCTCAAAGGAAATTGAAAACATCAAAGCAAAGTGTAATTGAAATGGTCGATAAAATGCCCCAGTCCCCAGGGTGCCCGCTGGGCACGAAATGCCTCAGGGGTACTGACAGAAACTGCGTGCTCTCGTTTCAAGGAAACCTGGCAGCGAACATAGCCGTAGAAAAGAGGCAGGTAATCAGGATGGGAGACCGCCCCCCCCCCCGGCCATTCCCCACACCCCGACTACCTATTGCCTGGACCTATTCTTATTAATGGCCAGTTTGGCTAGGCCCAGGAGCAGGCTTGTGAGGAGGTTCTCCTTCTTCTCCCTCCACACCTACCCACCATACTCTATACCAGATGCCCAACAATCAAGAATGTAAGGTTGAATGCAAAAAGAAATTACCAGATTTTTCAGAAAACTAAAAAGGCGGTGCAACCTAGGACAACATCTATATGTGTGATCCGCGGGCTCCAGAAGGCCACAAAAGAGATATGCATTTTGAGAGTCTGTGAATGATGGCAACCTGTGGCTGTATGGAACTACTGTGTGCAACACTCTCCACACCAGGTTTCTGGTGGTAAGGAAGAGGCCTCCCATGTAGAAAGACCCCCACCAATCATCTCCGCCACTGAACTGCAACAGGACACATCAGGGTATGTACAGATGGTGGGCAATTTAATTGTGTATGTGCACATTTCAGATATTACTGTCAGTTCTATATACAGTACATGATTGTGACCATGCTAGCCTAAAAATGTTTGATCTCAGAAGCTAAGCAGGCACAGGCCTGGTTAGCACTTGGATGGGGGAAAACCCGGTGCAGTAGGTTCTATGATTCTATATGGGGTTAGTTTGGATGGGCTTTTTGGTTGGCATAGACCAGTTTGGGCTGAAGACCCTGTTTCCTTGCTGTAGATTCTGTGATTCAGGGAATTACTGACAGTGAAAATTAACAGTTTTGCAACATTACTACTGCAAAATTGGTGCAATGTTTGAAATGGTAGTTTCCAAAAGTGTACAACAGTTTTAGATTTGAAACAAGCCTGATAGGGCCTGTAATGTTTCAGCAATAAAGGGAGCAGCGTTGTCTATAAACATCCAATGAGCCACTGCAAACTATTAGTCAACTTCGTTCCACAACCACAAACTTAAAAATCTGTTGCCTGACCAAATTTTCCACTCCTCAGCAAAATGATGGTTCAGGTCAAAATCTCTGGCTGTGTTGTTCATGTACCAGTAATGGAAGAGTGTTTATTCAGCTTGATCTACCCCTTTCCTGCTTCATGGGCCAATTGAATCACTTTTTGCCATTTTTAATAAATCAAACTAATATATCTAGTGCAGTAAATTAAAATCTATATAGTGAGTACCTAAATAAACCAAAACAGATGTTTTTAAAAATATTGAATATAATATATATACGTTCACAAATTGTATTTTAAGGTTCTTGTCTGTTTTGCTGCTGTGAATTGAAACATTCTAGAATGATATTTGCAAATGAACATATTGAGGCGAGAAGGAAAATAATGATGCTGTAGATTAATACTTCGTAGATGTTATTAAGCGATTCAGGGCAGATGGTGGGCTTTAAGATGGAATGAATAGTGGCTCTTGTGCAATGTGTTATAGGCTCTATCCCCAAAGGCAATATGTTTTTATAATGCATCTTTTTATTATTGCAATGTTCTTTCATATGTAAAAGCTGTGCTGGATAAATTAATGGGCTATTCAGCCTGCATCGAGCTAACCAGCTGCAGTGAAGATTTATCATCTTTATCTCCATTATTATGTAGCATAAAGATGAACAACATGTGGCACAGTATTGTAATGCTGCACTCGCACATACTTACATTTTCAGTAGGGAGTTGTTTAAGGTACCTTACAAGAATGTTAAGGAGAATGCCACTTATGAAGGTAAATTGGTTAAAGAAAATTCTAAGTTTATTTCAGTTTTACAGAGAAGTTATCAATGTGCATTCCTGGGAATGAGGCTCACTCACTCTATAACTGATGAAAAGTCCACTCACTATTCCCTATCTGCAACTCTGACAAACAAGGGAAGCTGTTGATAATGTGATGATTTTACCAATTCTAAGTTTTGAATCAGCGTGAAAATGGGAGAAATTCACACCTTTTTTTGGGTGATTTAAAAGTCAAATCTTACCTGATTTGTCAAAAGAAATCAAGCCAAACTTGGTTTCCACCAACAGGGGTAGTGGATGGGGCCTAGATCGCCCGAATGCTGGCTAGTAGCAGCAGAGGGTGGAATTGCGCATGCGCAGATCTCTGTGCTCTGTGAGCATAGAGACCTGTCATTGCCTTCTCCAACTCTAACTGGCCTTTGCGGCTGATCATCACCCCCCCTCCCCTCCACCACCACCATGACTACCATGGCTGGACTGGCCTACCGGGAGGCCTCAGTGGCCTCCAAGTCTACCAGCAAGGCCATCACATCTGATCCCTGTTGATGGGGGGCCATGTGTGGTCCTTGCCAGAGACAGCCTCCTCCAGCAAGGCCACAGAGGCAAGTAAGCCCATATGATTCCATCCTGTGCTCACTTGTAATATTTAAATATTATTTTAATTAGCATTTAAATATTGAGATCAGCCTCGCGCCCTTTCCGGTTGCGAGGCTGACCTTGCTGGATATCTGGTGCTGGTACAATCACAAGAGGCAAGTCACGGCTCTCTCGCAATCTTACTAGCTTGCCCCACTCATCAGCTGCCAGGGCGAGAGGAT
This sequence comes from Carcharhinus amblyrhynchos, assembly GCF_965287045.1. Classification (NCBI taxonomy): domain Eukaryota; kingdom Metazoa; phylum Chordata; class Chondrichthyes; order Carcharhiniformes; family Carcharhinidae; genus Carcharhinus; species Carcharhinus amblyrhynchos. Next base: position 58,722,108 of record NC_137333.1, read on the forward strand.
AATATCACCCCATTATGTTTTATTCTCAAAGCAGTTATTTCTGTCTGTTGTGTTGTTTAAAAATGATGGCTTGGGGGGGGAGGAGGGCAAGAAAGAATTAACACTGGCACTGTCATCAAGGCCCAACATTATCAATAACATTATCAATGAGAATAATTGACATGTAATTCAATTGGCAATATTGCTAAAGCACCTCTGTTATTAATAGTATAAAGGATTATGAGAAAGATTATGTGATTGTATGCGGATTCATTTTCATTGATGCTGATAGGCGCTGCAGCCAGGTATCATTCCATTCTGTGTAATTAACCTTTACACTAACTCATTTGAGTAATTTAATCTGAGTGGATATTTTAGACATGAACTCATGTGAGACATTTACAGGGAAGAGAGCATTTCTCCTGTAATTAGCATTAATCTCCCATTAGCAGATTATTACAGTCAGGTTTCACAAAGTAAAGGAAGGCTGCATATGACTGAACATTTGAAAAACAATTTTAGTTACATTCAGAAAAGTAAACAACTCAATCTCAATCTAGGAATCAGCCTTAGAAATCTGTTACAAAATAATTTAAGATGCTGGAGAAGATAGCTTTGAAGCTGCAAGCAGCGTTAATCCAAATGTTTGCCTCTGTTAGTTAGTGAACCATAGTTTTGGAACTGCTTTGTATTTTCCAGTTCTTATATTTGCCTGTCTGCTGCTATATTCTCCCTTGCCCTTCCTGAAGCACAATTGCCTTGCCAACTGTTCTTGGTCCCCAGCAGATGCTGAATTTCACTGGTATTTGGATGTGCAGGGCACCTTTTAGGCAGGCATCCTGTACATCTAAAAATCAAATTGGCAACTGTGATAAATTGAGGACAACTCAACGAGGCTTCAGAGCAAACAGATTTTATTGGTGAAGGGTGGCTTGGTGGCACAGTGGTTAGCACTGCTGCCTCACAGGGTCAGGGACATGGGTCCGATTCCTGGCTTGAGTCAGTGAGGAGTCAGTGTCTGTGTGGAATTTGCACCTTCTCCTTGTATCTGCATGGGTGTCCTCCGGGTACTCTGGTTTCCTTCCACAATCCAAAGATGTGCAGGTTGGCCGTGTTAAATTGCGATTTGGTGTCAGGAGGACTAGCCAGGTAAATATGTGGAGTGATGAGGATAGGGGCTGGGTGGGATTGCGGTTGCTGCAGACTCGATGGGCTGAATGGCCCCCTTATACACTGTAGAGATTCTATGGTTAATCATATATACAAGTAGGGTGCAACACAATAAATATGCAACTGTGCACAACTCCTTCCTGGCTCCAACTGCTAATCCTTTCCATCCTGGGAAACATGCCTTAGCCTCGATTCACTCAGCTTGTTACTCCTTAGGATCCAGTCCAATCATGTGGGCCTCAGAGAACATACATTAAAGGAACCACACTCTTTCCTTCCGAATACCTGAAGCCCCTCAAGGAAAAAAAACAAGAAAGAATTAATACAAACAAATAAATTGCAAAAAAAATCAGGGAAAACATTCATTATAACTTGACGTAAGTTTGCTCAGTCCAGGAACTTTTAAGAACATAATAAGAACATAAGAAGTAGGAGCAGGAGTAGGCCATCTAGCCCTTCGAGCCTGCCCCGCCATTCAATAAGATCATGGCTGATCTGAAGTGGATCAGTTCCACTTTCCCGCTTTCTCCCCATAACCCTTAATTCCCTTGCCTACCAAAAACCTATCTACCCGTGTCTTAAATATATTTAGCGAGGTAGCCTCCACCACTTCAACGGGCAGAGAGTTCCAGAGATTCACCACCCTTTGAGTGAAGAAGTTCCTCCTCAACTCCGTTCTAAACTGCTCCCCCTTATCTTGAGGCTGTGCCCTCTAGTCCTGCTGTCCTTTCTGAGCGGGAAGAATCTCTCTACCTCTACCCTATCCATTCCCTTCATTATCTTATACGTCTCTATAAGATCCCCCCTCATCCTTCTAAACTCCAACGAGTACAGACCCAGTCTATTTAGTCTCTCTTCATAGTCCAACCCCCTCATCTCTGGTATCAGCCTAGTGAACCTCCTCCGCACTCCCTTCAAGGCCAAAATATCCTTGCGCAAGTGCAGCGACCAAAACCGCACACAGTACTCCAGCTGCGGCCTCACCAGTGCCCTGTACAGTTGCAGCAAGACTTCTTTGCTTTTATATTCTATCCCCCTTGCTATAAAGGCCAGCATCCCATTCGCCTTCTTGATCACCTGCTGCACCTGCAGACTGGGTTTTTGCGACTCATGCACAAGGACCCCCAGGTCCCTCTGCACCGTAGCATGCTGCAGCTTTTCGCCCTTTAAATAGTAATCCCTCCTACTATTATTTCTGCCAAAGTGGATAACCTCACACTTGCTAACATTGTACTCCATCTGCCAGGTCCTCGCCCACTCGCTCAGCCTATCTCGATCCCTCTGCAGACTTTCCACACCCGCCGCACAATTTGCTTTTCCACTCATCTTTGTGTCATTTTGAACTTTTGAACTCTTATAGAATATCTCAACTCCCAGCGAGGTTTCTCTGGAAATGAAAAATCAGCTCGGGCAAAGGTAAATGGCAAATTCATCAGCCTGGACTCTAGATCGTCCTCGGTAACTGCTGTATTCTCCGTTACTGCAACGACTAGGCGTACTGGTTCCCCATCTATGACCGGGATCTTCACTCCCAGTCTAAGCGGCATGTACTGCAGGAGTCACCCGTTGATCCCTTGTATTATCTATCCCTTGCTATTCTCTCCTTAGGTAAATCCCCATGTTTCTTGATGCAACATCCTTGCACTTCTAAATATAGGAGACCAGCCCTATCCTTTCAACAGTCTTCACAACCACCCATGCTGGTCCATGCTGGTAAAATTTCTGACCATGATCAAATTGTCTCTGAAGACTTCTTGTCATTCTCCCTTGAGTCATGATTCTCTTTCTGAGAGCTTGCCTGGCCTCCACCCTCCCTACCAAATTTGGTAGTATCATATCCAATTGTGTCCTTAAATGATGTTCCATCAGCAACTTGGCTGATGTGACCCCCAAGATCATGTTTGGCATGGTGTTGTAAGACAACAGAAAGCTGGCGATCCCTAAACACAGGGGCCTGATTCCTTGTTTCTTCATTGAGACCTTAAAAGTTTGCAGACATGCCCTGCTAATCCATTTGATTCTAGGTGGTAAAGTGCTGACCGACATGATGAATGCCATTTGATATTACAAATTTCTGTGGAAGATGTACCATTATCTGATAGTAAGACCTCTGAGATCCCATGAATGGCAAAGATCTTTCTCAATTTACCAATGATGATAGCGGCCATCATGAACTTCATCAGGTGGACATTCAGTCACTTTGAGTGTGCTTCCACTACAATCGGAAACATATCGCCCATAAATGGTCCTGCACAATTGACTTGTATTCTTGCCCAGGGTCTCCCTGACCATCCTCAATGGTACAGATTAGTCCCCCACAACAACACCCCATCTGCACAAGTTACCTCCATCCTCCTTTGTTGAGAGGGCTTTACTGGATTTTATCCTAGAATCTCTACAGTGCAGAAGGAGGACATTCAACTCATCGAGTCTGCACCAATAACAATCCTTATCCCCATAATGCGACGTATTTACTCTGCTAATCCTCCTGACAATAATGGTCAATTTAGCATGCCCAATCAACCTCACCCACACATCTTTAAAGTGTGGGAGGAAACCAAAGCACTCGAAGGAAATCACGCAGACACGGGGAGAGCGTGCAAACTCCTCACAGACAGTGACTCGAGGCCAGAATCAAACCTGGGTCCCTGATGCTGTAATGCAGCAGTGCTAACCACCTCCACCCTTGCAATACTATTTTTTAACATCTGTCCATCCAGACCCTTAAATTCTTCACTGAGACCAGCAAGGACTCTATCATATGCAGTGTCAACACTATCTCTTGGGGAACTTGCAATGATGCCACTGTCTATGCCAACGGCAACCTGCTGAGCGCATATACATTAGATATCAGTGTTCCTGGATAATGGTGGGTAATGTATAATTGCACATGGCCAGTAAAAGAGCCCACCTCCACACTCTTGTTGAAGATATTGGTGACACTGGGTTACCTTTGCTGAATAAGCCCAGAAATGGCTTGTCCATTTCTGGGCTTATTCAGTCCAAAATAATTGTAAAACGCCTATCATAAATAAATTTTTTAGCTGTGTTTATGACTGCCAAGCTTTTCTAATTGATTAGGGAATATTTATATTCTGCCTCAGACAACATTCTTAAGGTAAGGGCAATTGGCCCTTCCAATAAGCATTCTGCTCCCATTCCATACGGTAATGTGTCAAAGTTATCACTAAGGGCTTATTTGGATCTCAGTGCACCAATAATGCCATTGACTGCAGAGCCTGTTTGATTTTTGTGAATACTTCCTTTCTTTAACAATTGGTGGAGTGAAGCTAAGGTGATAGATACATTTTGTAGAAACCTACCATAGTAGTTTATGATTCTGAGAAATTACTTTAATTTGGAAACATTTGTTGGCTGTAGAACCCTTCTTATGGTTCTTACTTTGTCTTCCAAGATTGTAAACCTCTTGTTTAAGTACCTTAAAGCCCTTTGTCTGCCTGGAAGGTACTTTTCTCCTGTTTAAGCATAACCTCTGCTTCTTGAAATCACTTCAAAAGTTCCCCCAAATTTGCCCTGTGTTCTTCAGATGTAATTAAAACATCTTCAAGAAAACTACTATATTTTTGATGCCTCATAATACTGTTTCCATTGTAAGTTGGAAATTAGTGCAGACTGTTGAGGGTCCAAAAAGCAGGTATTTACATTGGTATAAGCCCTTCTGAGAACTGATGGTTACTATTCTCTGGGAATCCTTGTCCAATTCCAATTGCTGGTAGGCATGACCGAGATCCAATTTGGTATATTTCAAACCTCCAGCTAGCTTGACAAAGAGGTCTTCAATTTTAGGAATGGGGTCTATGTCTATTTGAGCTCCTATATTAACTGTCAGTTATAATCCCCACACATTTTACAGTCCAATCCAATTTTAGGATAGGGACTATGAGTGCAGCCCATTCTGAAAATTGAACAGGTTTTATGATACCCAAATATTCCAGTCTCTTGAGTTTGGCTTCAACCTTATGATGAAACATACAGGGCGAGTCCTGAAAAATGTTGGTGCTGCCTCCAGATTCAAATATACTCTTGTTTTAGCTCCTCTTATACATCCTAATTCATTTTGGAAGCCCTCAGAGTACTTATACAGCAGCTCCTGAAACTCTCCACCTCACAAGTTTAGTGTCGCTACTCAATTTAGCTTAATCTGTTTAAGCCAATTACGTCTCATTAAACAAGCCCCTTGATGCCCTTTAATTACCAAAGCGGATAACTGTGCCATCTGATTCCTGCAGGACACTGTGACTGTTGCTATCTCTAAAGTCTGCAGTGTCTTGCTAGTATAGATAGATACTATAGCTCCACCCTCATATTATCTCAATGACCTGAGGCCTTTTTGAAGGTAACAAAATGACAGCTCCCCTATGCTCCTGTGTCTATTTCCATTTTAAGAGGATTGCTGTTTACTATCAAGGCTATCTGTATAGGGGGTGCTCTACTCATTTGGACCTGCTTTAGGGTAATCAATTCAGGTCCTATGTCGGGCTCCTCGGTCAGTTTCTTCACAGAGGTTCAACTAACTGTTGTGGGGTTTTTTTCACATTCTGCCCTGACAGCAATACTCTATGCCATACTGAGCCTTTTTGCTGCATTGGAAACACACATAATTTCATTATCATCAGGCTTCTTGGGAGCGTTCTCCCTCACACTGATAACAATCTTCAGCCCTTGATGCTTTGTCCCTTTTATTGGACTCTTCACTATCTGCATTCAGATCCACCTTCACAACAGCCTTTCCCTGCCACAACCAGTTTACTTTGTTTGGGATTTGCTCATGCCGTGTTCCACACTTTAGGTCATGTGAGCCAGCTCCACCACTCTTTCTAGAGAAATTTTGATCTTTGTCAATAACTTCTTTTGTGTAATCAGGATCTTTATAGCAGAGAACCAAACAGTTCCTCAACATTTTTCCTAAAGCTGGGCCGAATTCACAGTGCTCTGCTAATCCCCTCGATCTGGTCACAAAGCCTAAAGTTTAAAGTTTATTTATTAGTCTCAAGTAGGCTTACATTAACACTGCAATGAAGTTACTGTGAAATTCCCCTAGTCACCACATTCCAACACCTGTTCGGGTCAATGCACATAACCAGCACGTCTTTCAGTCAGTGGGAGCAAACCGGAGCACCCAGTGGAAACCCACACAGACACAGGGGAGAACATACAGACCCCACGCAGACAGTAACCCAAGCAGGTCCCTGGCACTGTGAGGCAGCAATATTAACCACTATGCCACTGTGCCACCCAAATAGGAATAGGAGGAAGCCATTCAGCCCTTCTCTCTTCCTTCAGCCTATTACATAGGAACAGGGAGGAGTCCATTCAGCCCCTATGATCCTGAGACTGTCTCACTGGGCTCTTGGACTGCTAAATGAAATTTCTACCTCAACATAATGATTGCAAGTCAGGGAATGAAATGAAACTTAACCAGCTCAATTATCTGGTCAAACAATTGGGTATGTAGAGCATCAGAAGATGTTAAACTTCTGATTGTGGGCCACAAACTGTGAGCAGAATAACTGTCCACCTTTTTTCAGTTGTTATCTCATTCGCTACAAATTTAAGCTAGTCTCTCAATACACTAGTCCGAGGTTTCTTCTTCAGAAGTCCAAATGTTCTAATTTCCAGATTAAAGATATTTTAACACTGCGCCCGTATCTTGCTTTTTCTTCATCTTTGATGCTTCAGTCTCTACCCCCTTTAACTAAGCACTGTGATCCCCAAGGAACTTGGAAAATTTTTTCTCGTTGCCAGTGTTATAAGTTTGGGGTGATGATGCTTCAGAACAAACTGGCTTTATTGCTAAATATATATATACAATATAGCTATATATACAATAGAATCCAGCAGAATAATTATGCAACTGTACACAACCCTTCCTTGGTTCCAACTACCAATCCTTTCTGAGGAGGGCATGTGCCCTAGCCTTGGTCGGCTCAGCTTCCAGCTTTGACACTTATTAGGCACGGCCCAACCACATGGCCCCCAGGGAATGCCCCCTTAAAGGAGTCATGCTACCACAGCAACTAGTGGACTTACAGGGGAGACTGGCCATCTCCTCGATCTCTCTTGCTACCTATTCCCCAGTATCAGTTTTCTGGACCTCCATCTCATTCACTGTCTGTTTAATCTCTGTGTCTCTATTATCCAAATAGCTGTTCACTGTGGGCTGGAGTTTACAGCCCCTTGCCGCAGGTGTTTTGGCAGGGGACATATAAAATATATCAAGTGGCTAGTCCACTATCTTTCTGCCCAACGCCAATCTGGTAGCGATAATGCAGGGTGGATAAGGTGCCTGCTAATCTGCTTGCCTTTTCGGCCAACTGAGGCCCTCAGGTAGCCCACTTAAAAACTTTAATCCAGCTCCACTGCCATAATGAAATGAGTACTGGAATGTAGGCAAGAGGGAGAAGGCTGTTTATTCACACAATCTGATGAAAAGGTGGGAAGAAAGGAGGATAGGTCCTTTGGAGGTGCCTAGTGCACATTGGAGACAGCCTGGATTATACTCCTGCTTTGCGTCTCTCTCCCTGGCCTCCCAAGCACTCTGCACCAATTCCCTCACCCATTCTCCCTGGAGGGCCCAATACTTTTCTGCCCAAAAATGCCCAGTTGGCTGCCTCTGGCATCCATGACATGACTTCCTGGGGCCTTTTTGCAGTCCAGCAGCACACACTACTTTTTTTGGCACCATTGGGACTACAAGAGCTATCGCCCAATTGGATTGACCGGCAGCTCATGAGGGTAGGCATCCTTCAGCTGGGTGGTGGAAGTCTGACCCTCTGACCTCCCGCAGGATATTATTGTCAGTTTTCTATCACCAACCCCCTGCCGCCACATGCACTCTGTATAATTCAGCCCTATATTTCTTCCACTCCCGTCGCAATCTGTCCTGCTCCCAATTCTCTATAAGCCTGGAGAAGAAAGTGGCAGCAATAAATGGCTCAGGAATGGGCCTGCATCAATAGAGCATTATTAACCCATGTCTGAGCAGTGTGCAGGTAGGGTCCATGCCTTCAAGCAGCAAGAGAAATAGGACACGACCTTGATCCATTAAACAAGGGGGCAGGCACAGAACATGGCATTGGCCTGCCTGTGCATCCTGCTTACAATGTTATTAGCCCATGTATCAAAAGAACAGATATGGAAGATATTATTGGTCTGTGAATAAAGAGGCAGGTATTGGCTGCTGAACTGGCCCATGTTTCAGGAGTTTGAGCCAGTTATGTTTTGGGGATGTGAGGTGAGGGAAGATAAAGGACATGTTGGAGATGATGAATAGCCTTAGCTGCTGAAAAATATTGGGGAAGAGAGCAGTCCATGGGTGGCCCAAAGAGACGCAAAATAAATTTCGGAAAGGAGAGGGCAGCCTGAGAATATGGAAAGAGCACACATCTTCAGGAAAAAATAAAAAGGATATCCATCAATAATAGAATTAAAATGTTTAATTGTCAGCAACTTACAGATTAAACCAATTTGGCATTTTAGTGTGAAGAAAACAATCTGCAGAGACTTTGGGTGGCTGGAGCCTGCAACTACAAAAGTCAAGAGTTTTTTTTCTCTCTGCCATATAATCGTGCTCTGAAACAGCAGTTACTATTGCACCAGGGGCTGTATTTTCCTTTGGGATCAGGAAAACCTAACCTGCCACTTGCGCCCTTTCAAAATGGACTTGTATATTATTGCTAAGGGCTTTTGTCTTTTCTCACAGGGCTCAGGTTCATATTACATTTTGTGAGCTGCGCTGGTGTCTGTGAAGAACATGGGTGCAGATTCAGGCCAGTCAGAGGACCCACCTTCATTCTCCAACACAGCAATTGAGTCTCAAACATTATTTAAAATCCCTGTAAACCTCAACCTTCATTTCATACACCCTCACGCCACTCCATACCTGCATATCACTCATGCAACCCCATGCCCTCCCCCATAACCCCTCATGAAATGTCATGCTCCCCAATGCCCCATCCATGCCACCTCTATGTCAGCCACACACCCTTCATTGTTACAGCCAGAATGTACAATGTACAGTCCTCAGGACTCATGCAATGGCAATGGAAATTATTCTTAAAACATTGGGAAAAAAATGAATTTCTAACTATCTAATAAAACGCTGAATTCAAACACACTACCATTACTATTTTAGCAACCTCCAGCTTACACCCAATACCACGTGTTGGCAAAAATAGAAACAGAGTGATAAGGAGGATCAGTGCATGAATTGAGTCATAATGCAGCGGGGAGAGAATCTGGTTTCTGACTGATTGGGACCAGCTCCATCATAAGAGAAAACTATTCAAAAGGGCCAGGTTGCACATCAACAGGACTGGGACCAATGTCCTTGTTCACTAGTGAGGTTGGGGAGGGCTTAAACCCAATTGGCAAAGGGGTGGGCACCAGCATACAGAAGTAGAAAAGAGAATTAAGGTGCATAAAGAAGTGAGAGTGTTGGTTGGTACTAGAGAAGGAATATCACAGTATTAGAAAGGAGCTAAGAAAGAAGGATTATGAGGAATACAGGGAAAGGTTTAGAATGCACACATATAAAGACACAAAGCATGGCGAATGAGGTAGGTGAACTAAAAAGACAAATACCTGTTGTGAATGTATTGAAAATGATGGAAATGTGGTTTAAAAATGCTGAAGACTGGGTGTTTAATATTCATAAATACAAAGCATTCAGAAAAGGCTAGGGAAAGGGAAAAAAGAGTTTTCCAGCTTCACCTGTTGCCGGTTTAGCCGAAAATCAATGGAGTTTTGACTGGGTTGCTGAATTTCCAATGGCGGTAGGTCCTGCCACAACAGAGCCAGAAAATCCCATCCATTATAGCGTTGAAAAGAGGGAATATGGTTGAGGGGGCAAGGACAGAGTATGTACATGGCACTGGGTGAACATCACTGACCTGTAGTCACCACACAAAGGGTAGTGGGGGTATGGAATGCTCTGCCAAGTAAGGTGGTGGAGGCAAGCACACTAGAGTCATTTAAGAGTAACTTAGACAGGCACATGACTGGGTTGGAGACGGGTGGATATAGGAGATTGTTTTAAATAAGGGTCATTAGCATTGGGGCGTCCCTGGTAAGGCAAATGGATATGGTACAACAATAATTTTTTTTTTCTCTTTTCATTCACAGGTTTTAAGTCGGTCCGCCTCGTGTCCAACGAGGAGCATACACGCGATGGGTTGTACTTGGGCTGCTCTTGGTTGTTCGAGATTGGCCTAGTGCTTCATGTCGTTAGTGTGCGCCTAAACTGGACCAGATACTGGGCAAGATGACAGCTCAGTGACTATCACTGATTGCTGTGCAGACACATGGATTTGGGCCGGTGTCTGTGGGAGTTTGCACATTCTCCCCGTGCTTGCGTGGGTTTTCTCCAGGTGCTCCGGTTTCCTCCCACACCCCAAAGATGTGCTATTAGGCTGATTGGAAGTAATAAATTGTCCCTAAATTAGTTTCCCTCAATGTGGATGGCCATAAAACATTAGACAAGGGTCATGGGTGGAGGGGGGGACTGGTGGTGTTAAGATGGTGGCGCGGGCTCGTTGGGCCGAAGGGCCTGTTTCCCGGGCTGTTTTTATTCTTTGTTCTCTACTGAAGGAAGTTAAACATGCAGATCCTCACTATAGAAGAAAGCTGAATCATTTGCGTGGTTTATGGCAGTTCATGTTACACCCAGTGCAATGATAACTAGAGATTGAAAGAGAGTCGCAGGCAAAGATTCAGAATCGGATGGCATTGGACAGAGAATTCAAGTGGGAAACTGGGAGAATCGTCCATTCAGGCACACATTGCTATATGAGATGAACTGTGCACATTTGGGAAGTGTGCTGTCAGAGACAACTTCTTAAATCCACTTCTATCAAGTGAATTCAGATACTTGAGAAAACAATTGGAGTGGAACATTGAACCGCATTGAATTACATACTGATGATTATCACAAGGGATGCCACAGTTAAATAGTGAATGAGAAAAAACTGTTCGAGAAAGTGAAACACTGAACAAAAGACTGAAGCTATGTTGCATGGGGTTATGGGGATGGGGCCTGAGTGGGATTGTGGTTGATGCAAACTCAGTGGGCTGAATGGTCTCCTTCTGCACTGTATGATTCTATGGACTGTGATACACTGAACTAATCTGAATTTCATCGCTGAATAAATTTATTTCTTCTGCGAGTTAGCGAAATAATAAGTTTGTTAGCAAAATTTTTTGTGGTAAGAGGTGGAGTCTAAGCTATATACGCCAGATAGAAAAGTTGTGGACTGACTTTTGGTCTAATAAAGGATGTACGTCATGATGGTAGTTGATTGAGTGTGTCGACTTGAATATATGGTACTCAGATAAGATACTGTCAGTTACACTGTGTACTACATATGATACCACCTGACCTGGGGAGCTGCTGGTTGAAGATCAGATAGGACATGTTAGGGAGTTAGCCAGAATAGTAGATTAAATGATCTTGTTTTTGCAGTTCAATGTGTGTTTTTGAATACTGTCATTTCAGTTTATAACTGCTGCAACAGGACACAGATAGACAGATTGGGCAGACAAGTGGCAGGTAAAATTTAAAGTAGAGAGGTGTTTGATGATGCATTTTAGCAGAAGGGATTGGGAAAGTCATTTATAGTTAATGATACTGGTAGTTCGACAGTGTGTACAGGGTGAGAAGGCCCTGGTATTCATGTGCAGAGATCTTTGAAGGGTGTAGAACATATCAAGAAGGTAGTTAACAAAGCATATGTCATCCTGAGGTTCATAAATTCATTAAGCACAAAAGCAGGAAAGTTATGTTGAACCTTTCTAAATCTCTGATTGAAAGCACCATATGTTTTCCCCAAGTTGGCATGAGTTTCGTCCAGATGCTCTTATTTCCTCCCACAGTCCAAAGATATATGGATTAGGTGTATTGGCCATGCTAAATTGCCCCTTAGTATCCTGGGATGCATTGATTAAAGGGATTAGCAGGGTAAATACGTGGGGTTGCAGGGATAAGGCCTCGGTGGGATTGTTGTCGGCACAGACTCAATGGGCCATGGCCAAATATCCTCCTGCTGCACTGTTGATTTCTATGTTTTCAGGAAGGATGTGAAGGTCCGTGAGAAGATCGAGGAAGGATTCACCAGAATGCTTCTAGGAATTAAGGATTTGAACTACAAGGTTAGGTTGGAGAAACTGAAGTTATTCTCCTTGAAAAAAGGAGGATGAGGGGAGAATTGATAGAGGTGTACAGGATTATGGCAGATTTAGAAAAGGTAAGCAGAGAAAATTTGTTCCCCTGAGTTGTTAGTACAAGGACTAGCCACAGCAATTTAATGTTTTAGGCAAAACAATACAACAAGGATGTGAGGAAGAACTTTATCATGAAGTAAGGTAATGGCCTCATTGTTTATGGGAGCTGTAGGAGCAGAGATAATTAATGATTTTGAAGGGAAATTGGATAGGCACTCAAAGGAAATAAACATGAAGGGCTGCAGGAATAGAATGGAGGAATGGGACTGCCTAGATTGCTCTACAGAGTGCTACAATTGACAGAAGAAATGCCTTCTTCTATGCTGTAATATAACTCACAATGACTCTCTTTGACTCTATGGCCAGGATTCTCACAAAACAATTCTGGGTGGAATTCTCCCAAACAAATTCTAAGTGTCAAATTCGTGGAAGAACTAGAGTAACTCACGTTATTTTCGCAGAGGGACTTCAGCCTAGGATTTCCTACACTCTGTGCAATGCAGAGACCACCAGTGTGAATAAACTTTAGGGGGCAGGGCCTATTCATGTGTAAGCCTCCCAATCGCTGGCCAGTTCAATTGCTGGGACCCCTGCACTACTGACCCCCAATCCCCGCATGGCCCAATCACGACCCCCACCCGATCATTTCCAGACCAGCCTCGACCCCCACTCCCCTGCATTTTCTGGACTGCCCCAATCTTCAAACCCCCCTCAAACAGTTTGCCCCCCAGCAATGCCAATTCCCCCTCACATGCAGACCCCGCCCCCACAAGCAGAATCCCTGGCAGACTCCACCCACTGGCTGACACACCCAATCGCTGGTCTCTCTCCTACCCCCATGCAGAGTGGCAACAGGAACACCCACATCCACCAATCTCCACCTAAGCCCCACCCCCAATAGGCCCTGCCCCCAGGAATGGCTACTTTGCCCCTTGGGCAGTGCCGGGGACATAGGCTGTCACTGCCAGGATTTCAATGCCCAGGGGGCACCAACCCTATTGCCCAACCACCGATTGCCCCCTTCACTCCAGCAGGGTCATCCTGATAGTTCCCCAAATGTGGGGACCTACTGTAAACCACACTAGGGTGAAATACTCTGACGAGGTGGGAGAGGGGACAGGCCCAGGAAATTCAGTCCCGAGCTCGCTAATCACATTTAAATGACATCAAAATTAGATTAAGGTAACTTACCTATCTTCCCAGTGGTTTCCAGCGCAGATCTGAGGGCACTAGAAATCCAGGGCTGGCAGAAGCGTGAGCGGCAGGAATGCATGCGCGAATCCTGTGTATGCCCAGACACAAGATTCTCCCACCATGTTGCACTAAAAAACTAGTGCGGCGGGATGGGAGGATTACCCTCTATAAGTCTCCAATTCGTGTGAAAATAGGAGTAACTCTATCGATTATTTTAGCGTGATTTTCAGAATGAATCTCCGACACTCTGTGCACCACAGAGTGCCCTAACGGGATTCCCTCTGAAGATCGGGGGGGGGCACAGCCTATTCCCAACCTAGAGCTTGGCAGCATAATGCTGAGTGGGCCATTGTGCATGTTCTGACCTGTCAGAACGGAGATCAGTGCATGCACAGTGGCTCTGCATTGCCGGCCTCCCGCTTGCTGGCCAGCCCTGCAATCTCACACTGCTGGCCTTGCTGACCATCCCACTCCTTGATCACTAACATCCCAGACCCCTTCCAGGCCAGCCCCCCAACCCCAACAATCTTAACCCTTCCAACCCGGCAGCTCTGACAACCCTCCTCCCCCTACCCCACCCTGCTCCCAACAAGAGGGTCAGGGTTGTTGAACCCTGGACGGCCAGCCCCAGTTGCCATTCTTCCTCCCCCTGCCATTGATCCTGAATGTAGAGCGGCAGCGAGACCGCCCCTCCCCACTCCCACGGATAGGCCCAATAGGCCCTGCCCTCTTTGCACTGCCCAATGCCTAATGGACACTGCCAAGGTTCCCCTTGGACATTGCCAGCTTGCCCCTTAGGCAGTGCCAGCCTGACACTCTTTACCACTGACCTTCTGGCGGGGGGGTGGGGGGAGGCATCAATGGCTTCTGTTCCTTCCAGCAGGGTCGGCCACTGTTCCCCATTCATGGGGAGCAATTATGAACCCTGCTGGAGTGAACCACTCTTGGCTGGGTTGGGGGTGGGGTAGAGGTGTGTAGGGGGGGATGCTAGCAGGCCTGGAGGCTTCAGTCCCCAGCCTACAGATGATATGGAAATCAGCTCCATGCTGATTTCCAGCACAGAGCTGATGACGCTGGAAATCTTTAGCTTGGAGACACACTGAGACCGTGGCAGTCAGCGGGAAGCCCACAAAACGGCCACCGCTGATGCTTCCCGGCCTACTGTGTTGCTCGCGCAGAGAATCTCCTGGCTGGGAAAATTGCCCTCTATAATTCTGAACAATCCATGCAATTTGCTGATGTCTTCATTCTTTTTTGATTGGAATCTGAAACTATTATATTTCAACACAATCAGGTTAGCTTACCTGTAGGATATAAAGGAACATACATGATAAGAAGCTATGTTTCAGGTGCTTGTTTTAAATTAATTTCATAGTTCCTGAATGCCAAAATGCTAAACTGTTTAAAAAAAATTCTAATTATGCAAGGCGGGTATTGCAATCTGAGTGTACCATTAACTGCAGAAATATTGCAGGAGGAACAATCAAATTGTTTTATTCAAAGGGAAAAATCTCTTATAGCTCATTCATACTTGCAGCACTTAAGATTAAGAATATTTTCATATATATGAATATGGAATGGGAAAATAAGATCACCAGGACAATATATCACAG
Organism: Carcharhinus amblyrhynchos; assembly: GCF_965287045.1. Lineage (NCBI taxonomy): Eukaryota > Metazoa > Chordata > Chondrichthyes > Carcharhiniformes > Carcharhinidae > Carcharhinus > Carcharhinus amblyrhynchos. The sequence continues at coordinate 58,737,302 of NC_137333.1, forward strand.
CTATGTGTGTGCTATAAAATAATACTATAATCATGCATATATGCTACATTTTAAGTAAACTTTTTTCAATTGCAAACTCTTTTGAACTGTTTATCCTGTTTATCAAGAAGCACAATTACGTGGGTTGTCAGATTTTATTCCTTGTCGGTTAAGAGAAGCCACAATTATGAGATACCATGAAATAATTGCATAGCATATTGTAACTGTTAGAGTATTGTTAAAATGTAGAACAAAATATCTTGTTTTGGATAAGATGAAATTGTGGAAGTACAGACATTTCCTAGAAAATATACTTATTTGAAGCAACTAATTAATTAGCAATGTACCAAAAACATGAAGAACTATTATCATCAGTAATTATCACTCTAATAAATCAAATTAGGGAGTGCATTCTCACCTCAATGTATTATAACTCCAAGTGAAAGGATAAAACTTAACATCTTTGATTGAGTTCCTAAAATATGCCATTCTTGGAGTTGCTACATAGAAAAAAGGCTCTTCCTCACAGGTGAATACCAGTTGCTGCAAAGCATTGGCAGAAGCTTCAACAACATGCTTCAACACATGCTTCAACAACACGCCTGTGCCTTAATGGACAGTTGACCTGATAGACACGTCCATATGGTGGGACAAACTGTGGAATTGGCACTGAAACATATAAATACACCAACGGATTTGCATTGGCTCCCATGTCCTGATCATGATCCAAGTGATATTTCTTATATACTTAACTTGCCTCATTTTGTGGACAGGAAAGGCACAAGAAATGGTGATGGGGCTTTAGATTTAATAATTGGGGTAATAAATTAAGGGATCATATGGCTGTAATAAAGGATCAAATGATACAGTTGGTCTGACCATAAACCTTTACGAACCTAAACTTGTTATCTGGCCAATATCATGGTGGTGGAGAGTAAAGGAAGCAGTCGGCATCTGAGAGTTGGCTACCTTGGGTAGAGCCAAGGGCCAAAAGAAGGGAACTGTAAGAGGGAAACAAATAAATATGGACTATTACAACAATTTATTAGGGTGGATAACAATCGTGATTTATTAAAGGAACGTCATGGTCAAAGGATTACAATCAAACAATCAAAAGGAATTAGTAACTACTCAAGAGACTTTTTAGGGGGTTTGAAAACTATATAGCGCAGTGTTAAGAAGGTTAAGTAAAATATCACCCAGCTAACATACTGATGTGGCTGAAGACAGACACCACTGGCCAAATGTGTACATGACTAAACAGTACCAGTAAACATATCTGGGATCTCTATAATACTTAGATGGCCTGAATTAGCAGACAAGGTTAAAGGTGCAAGGCCGAAGCTTGGTAGCAACAAGCACTAGGTAGGACATTACAAGGAGCCAAAGAGGGAGACTTGTAATTCTTCGGATAGTAGGCATTCTGCCTTGTGAACATCTACAAATTGTTTATGTAAAACCTTAAACCAGACCATGTTGGAATGTAAATAGTGCCTTGCCTATGCGACTTACAATGTATAAATATTGCTTGGTTCTTCAGCTGGGATAGAGTCACTCCCAGAGGCCTTCTCCAAAGTTGACCATTCCCAATATGTTGGCTAATAAACAACCATTCTGCACTGGGTCTCTCCTGAGATTACTTTGTAGAATCCCCTGGTTTGAGTATAGTGACTGGATTTCCAATTCAGGTTTGGGAACCCAATGTCTGGAACATTTCTAGGTCCTGAATCTGCAACACACCAGCATCAGTGACAGGGAGCTGATTTTAAAGTACAATTGGTAAGTTAGCCCAGAGTTACTGTGGCATCCAATTATCTGGGTCTGGAAGCTCCCTGGAGGTAGAGCTTAGAAACTGGGGATCTTTTGGAAGGTACGTAGGTTTGTCATTTATTGAACTCTGGAGTTCATTGAACTTTCAGAGTTCCATGGCTCTGGCGGGTTTATAGAGTGCTAGTGTTGATATAGACAGGCATCCAAGGGTGGCACCAAAGTTCTCCAACTTGTCTTTGAGGAGTTAACCAGTGTGCAGATCCCTGACTCCCAGAATCCTACCCTCCCTTTGAAAATTGTATCACATTTTGGAGGTGTCAAGATTCAGTGATGCCTTTGGGAACATGAGACTCATTTCATGTCCACATTTGTGTTCATCCTGCCCGCAATTGAAAATTCAGCCTATGTTTCCACATCTATCAGAGTCTCCAATGTGTTCATAAAATGGAAAGAGATACGGCAAAAGTAATTTCAGCCTGATTTTAAATAATGCCCATTTTGTGCGTGAAAATGAGACAACAACGATTCAAAATCTGCCCCAAAATATTTCAATTGTGACTTCACCAGTGAATATTTTCTTGTGTGTTCATCCTTCATGGTTGAAGAGGAACTAGAATTAGAATTCATTGAGTTAAGTTTCTGGAGCATAGTATTCGAAGATGACTAATCAGTCCAAGTTTAGCACAGAAAGATCTGAGCATGATTAGAATGACTGGTTTTGATTTATATTCGGGTGTGCTTGAGGCACATGACCATAGTTTTGGTAATAACTGAAAAATCTTCCGTGACTTTTTAATTTTCGTAATTAAATCCTTTACCAAAATTAGACTGCTTCATGCATTTCACCTGTTTGCTGTATTCTGTTCCATCATGCATTACTTTGCATTTATGTGCATTAAAACCCATCTGCCATGCCATACCCAATCTGTTTAATTGCAGTTTATCTGTTTTGTACTTGGTAACAGTACATATAATTTGGTATCATCAGCAGATTTTATGATACCAGCGTATGTCCTGTGGGTTTGCTCATAGTGATTTGGAGAATGTTTTCTTAATAACAGAAACATTATCCATACTAAACAAAGCACAATATGTTGTGATAAATGTCAGCGCTTTATATTGATTAAGTCAAATTCTTGGATTTTTAACAGTATTTGAGGGTAAAATCCATGATTGTGACTTTTTTTCTAAAAGCAATAAATCAGTGATTAGTATTGCCTGAATACAAATATCAAGTTGCCCTCTCTCATCCTCACTTCTTCTTTCCTTTTCTCTAATTCCTTCTGTTTTTTTTCTCTCTGGAGTATTTTTGTTCCCATCACTTGGATGGCAGAGTTGATCGTTAGTCCATGGTTGAAGATGTCTGATTTCTGCTCCATTGAAATGAATAGAATGAAATTTGGGCAGATTGTATAAGAGCTGGGCAATTCACATCGCCAGATGCCCACCTGTGCAACTAAAACAAAATATTGCTTCTCCTTTATCCTTCTTTCTCTGCACAGGTTGGCCACTTTTCTCATTTGGATATCTTTATCTGACCCTGAAAACATAATTTTATATTCATGGAGCTTTGTTGAATGAATAATTCATAGATTTTTAAAACTAAATCTTTCAATAATTATTTTAATTTTTAAGGTAATTTAGCTTTTAACTTCATCTAATATATATGTCCAAATTTTTCATTTTAAAGTGTTCTTTTACTGCTTTTTGTTTCCTGTTTGTGTATCTGTTAAAATTCTTTAAGTTGTTTGGCTACATGGGCAATTTTAGGATATCAGTGCAACTCCATACTGAGGATTAGCAGTTTCTAACTTTAACAGTGTTATAATGTTATAGTGTTACTGCTGGGCAATAGAGGGGAAATCCTCACCAGGGAAATCACTAGATTTCTCAGCAAAACCTCAAGGTCAGTATTGGGCCAAAGCAAAAGAAAAATACTGCTGATGCTGGAAATCTGAACTAAAAAGAAAAAATGCTGGAAATATGTAGCAGGTCAGGCAGCATCTGTGGAGAGAAAAATAGATGGAGGTGATGGTCTTGAGTCCGTGTTCACCATCTGTGCGAATGCCCATGGGGCCTCAAGATCTAAAAGTCACAGTTCTCGCTGACAAGTTCGCGATTTCATATCTTCCCTGCCAGCGATGTCATCAGGTTCATGCCCATAACAGATGTGAACCAGCTTTGCATTGATTTGAATATATTCAAATATTATTAACCCACCCCCTCGTCAGATATTGACTCCTCGTCATACATTGACATCGCATTGACGTGACATCACGTTGGCATGGTTTAAAACAGGTGCAGACAGATTTGAACCTGTCATGGGGATCTCCTCAGGAATGCAAAACTAAGTATGGCCCCCAGGGAGAGGGAGATGATCAGGTTTCATCCTGGCAATGACCCCTGACACTGCCTTTGGCATGGTTTGATACTGCTAGGTTGGCATTGTGCCAACCTGGCAGTGCTAACCTGTGCCAAGGGGGGGGCCGCAGTGGGAGCCTCATGGGGGATGGGAGGGGAATTCATTTAGATGTGGTGGTGGCCTGGTGCAGACACAGGAGCTGGGGATTGTAGTGGTGGCCATTCGAGTTGGGTGCCAGCTCAGACTATGCTGGTGGAGGATGGGGCAGGTGGTGGCAATGGCCAGGAAAAGGGGCTGATGATTAGTGGGGGGGGGGGGGGGGGGGGGGGTGGTGTGGGTGTAAGGGAGAAAGTGCTAATGATTGGGGTGGAAAGGGGGGGCCACTGAAACTTCCATGGTAAGCTGGGGGGAATTTATACAGGTTTATACAGGTTATGTGGGAATGCCCATTAAAGATGACATGGTGTAAAAAAACAGGAACTGGTGAATGGAGAATTCAGTCTGTAGGAGGGTTTATAGAGCTGGTCGTTGTTGCATAAATGGAGAAGGTGAGATCATGGAGAGCTTTAAGCACAAAGCTTAGAATTTTGAATTTGAGGAATTGGTGGACTGAAAGCCAATATTGTTCAGTGAGTCCAGAGTGAGGGATGGCATTGCACAATGGGATATGAGTAATATAGTTTTGAATGAGTGAATTTATATCTTCTATGGAAAGGGAGGGGGGAGTTTGATTTAATAGGTTTCACTGAAACTCCTATAAAATAATGCATCATCTATGTCAACTCATGTATAAAATGCAGTCTCCAAATTGCATCCACAAAACTGAAAAAATCCATGTCCTTCCAGCAAAGTGAAATCAATATTACAGAATTTCTAACCACTAAAAGTTTTACCATTATCTTCTTAACATTCACAAATATATTTATTCCTGTTCTTTAGCATTTCAGCCAACCAGATAATCGTTTCCAACTGTAAATCAACAGAAGAATTCTGGATTGAAATCAGAAATGAAGAAGAAAGTTGCTAGTTGAATGTAGCTGTGATGGAGGAGAAAAGAACTAATAGAATCACATTGCTATGGTGTGGGTGTAGGGTCCAATGTGCTGGAGGGAAAACAAACGGGAAGAAACTGAGGGAAGCTATGATCCACGTATAAACAGATCCTTTCTTAGTTAATATCCTTAGATGGAATTAAATTTATTTTCTTATGTATATAGTTATGCTGAATCAAAAGCTATAAATAATAAACAAATGAAATCAAAATACTACCGGTGCTGAAAATCTGAAATAAAAACAGAAAATACTGGATAACTCAATGGGAATTCTTTGGCCTTCCAGCCACATGTTTTCAATGGCAGGAGGTAGCGCACAGCTCACTGGAGGCAGGATTCTCTGGTCATGCCTCTTCAATGGGATTTCCCATTGAAACCACCCCATGCTGCCCCAAAACCCGTGGGAGAGGGTGCGCTGCCAGCAAGACTGGAGAATTCTGTCACTATGAACAGCCAGACAATTCTCCCATGCAGGTCTGGCAGCATCTGCAGGGAGAGGAACACAGTTAATGTTTCCAATCTGTATAACCCTTCTGCAGAAAAATAAACAAATGTTTATAAAGTAAAAGCTGCAGAAACTGTCAATCATCTTTCAAAATTCTACTAGTGGACACTTTAATATTTACACAAGTGTGCCAACTTTCTATGATGGCTAATTATCAGAATTAATATTATAATCAAAGCAATGTTCCCATTACAAAAGTAAGAATCAATCAAGCATTTATTGTTTTACACATAAAATATATTTAATTGATTTAATTTGCTGTTGTCTAAGCTGGTAAAAATTGAATGATATCAACAGCTGCTAAGGTAAAAATCAATCAAATGAATTCAAAGAAATATTAGCATTCACATAGCATCTTTCTGGGCCTCAGAATGTCTCAAACCACTTTCCAACCAATTAGGTTCTTTTGAAGGAAACACAGTACAATTTACAAACAGCAAGCTCCACAAACTCCAGTTGTGATAATGGCCAGATAATCTAAGTTTCAGCTATGTTGATTAACATTAACCAGGACACCAAGCTTAATTCCCTTGCTCTTCAAAATAGTGGGTTATTTTAGATCTAACCCTAACTCTCACACTGACAGCACATCAGGATTCAGTTCAACTTCTTATCTGAAAGATAGGACTGCTGACAGTGCAGCATCCCCTCAGCTTACTTTCAGCATGAATTCAGAGCTCACATCTCTGGAATACAGCTGGAACCTACAGTCTTTTTGTCCACAGGCAAGAATGCTACCAACTGAGTCACAGTTGTTGGACTACTAAAATCACACAATTTTAATTCATCACAGCTCAGAGCTGCTTCAGGCATTTTTACAAATTGTAAGCTATAAAACAACTAGTTTGGATTTGAACGTGCTGATTTTATACGTATGTATAAAATTTCAGAATGGGAGATGGGGGTTGACATTTAGGCTGATCATGTGCCTTTGCCAAAATAATGGAAAACCCCTTTGAGAACAAGTGGGGTCATATTTTTTGCTGTCTGCCTTGTAATAAAAACAAAATGCTTGAGAAAGTCAGCGGATCAGGTAGTCTGCTATTTACCCCGACGAGCCAGCTAAGTCATACATATTTGCTTAGTAAAACCAATAAATTTAAAATGGACTGATAAAATTAAACCTGCTCTAATTGCTTAGAACTTCTTTCAAATGCATGTAAGAAATTAACATAGAATTAAAATTAGCAATGTTTAATTAGTTGTTTACACTGTATTTAATTGGTTTCTTTGTCAATTTTAATTTATTAGTTGAAATACAAGTGTTCCCAAGTTCCATGCATGGGTTTTCTTCCATTCCAACCAATTCTGGGTCCATACAGCGCATATTTCAACCAACAGATTAAAATTAGCAAAAAAAAACAATGAAATACAGTGGGGTCCTTTCAAAATTAATTAAATCAATTAACAGTATCCAGCTGTGCCTAGCCAACCTCGTACTGAACATACAGCTTGAATTAGGCCTAGAATGAATGAATGAATTAAATGTTTAGAGTTGTAATTTCAGTGTGGAGATGCCACAGGATAAAATTGGGCATGAGAGTCGTGATATTAAAATACTCTCCATATAAACTTCTGTCTTCTCTGCTTTATATTTGCAAATTCCCAGTAAGGAGTCTTCCCTTTTAAAAAAATATATCACATTGTTAAAATTATATTTCTAACATTTTTTCTCTTCTCAGTTACAAATGGAGACTGCAGAATTGTCATTTTGTGTATAACTGTTCTCCTTAACATAATTCAACTACAAATAAAGTCAATTTCCTGTTGCAAATGGAATTATTCCTCTCCACCTTCAGTGTCTTGTTTTTGGTGTATCACTTTGATGTACACCATCTTGTGAGGCCAAGTGTCAAATGGGTCCATATTTAGCTTATTAATCATATGCAAATATACAGTAATTATGCCTTTTTTCCTGTCTCCCCTTAGCCCCCACCCTCCTCCTAACAAAATACTTAATCAAAACTGGAGGTGAATCCATTTGAAGTTTAAATTCCTGGCACTGTACTGTATATGTGATTCTTTTACCTCTATAAATGAGGCTGTCAGCATAATTCAGAATAAACCTGTTTATCATACTTCACTGAATATTGAGGTGAGTGAAGAGAACTATGTAAAAGCAGCAGATCTTTCCTCTCATTACAGCTGCAGCTATACCCAGGAGACATTATTAGTGTTCATGGTTCTTGTAAAGGATATTGCACATCGGAATCCGATTACTCACTCACAGCAGTAGCAGAGAAGAAACTCTTATTTGCCAACTGTTAACAGATTAATGTGAGGCTTTGTAGGCAAATCAGCAAATAAATCATAAAATTATTACTTTCAGTTAAGATTATTTTAGTCATCTTGGAAACAAAATTAATTTGCAATGAATATAAAATAATTTATATGCCCTGTCATAAAAATATAACAGAACTGGTAAACTCTTCTGTGGATTGGTTGGTGGCTTCAACAAAACCTGCCAGATAATTGTTAAAAATGAAGGTCTTGTTGGATCTAATAGCCTTTGTCTTTTTATGTATTCTATGCTCCTCATTACTCTTCACTTACTGTGTTCTTGTTGTGATAAATCCACCACAAATCCCGCGCACCTCTCCCCACCCTCTCCCGACACCATCTGATCAATGACTGAGATTTAATTATCCATCTTGCACACAGATCAAAAACCTCAGTGCTTTAGAAAATGCATCCTTTAAAAAAACTAAATATTTACAAATAACTATTGTTAACGTTAAAATTCTCTTGTTTTTCAATTTTTACTGATTTTTATATACTTTGTTTTCTCGTTTTCAGTAGATTCCATCAGGAGTAGATGTTTGAATTAGTTACTGAGATGTAGCTTAATTAATATCAATAGTGCTACGGGCATTAACCTAGCAATATTTCAACATCAACTATGTAGGATCAATTTTCCTGGATGTGGCCCGTGTGGGTGCAATACCTATTCGCTATAAGAACATAAGAACATAAGAAATAGGGGCAGGAGTAGGCCATCCAGCCCTTCGAGCCTGCCCCGCCATTCAATAAGATCATGGCTGATCTGTCGTGTCTCAGTTCCACATTCCCGCCCTCTCCCCATAACCCTTAATCCCCTCTCTTATCAAAAACCCATCAACCCGGTCTTAAAAATATTTAGCGAGGTAGCCTCCACCACCTCAACGGGCAGAGAATTCCAGAGATTCACCACCCTTTGAGTGAAGAAGTTCCTCCTCAACTCCATTCTAAACCTCTCCCCCTTTATCTTGAGGCTGTGCCCCCTAGTCCTACTGTCCTTTCTGAGCGGGAAGAGCCTCTCCACCTCTATCCTATCCATCCCATTCATCATCTTATACGTCTCAATGAGATCTCCCCTCATTCTTCTAAACTCTAACGAGTACAAGCCTAGTTTATTCAGCCTCTCCTCATAGCTCAACCCCCTCAACTCCGGTATCAGCCTAGTAAACCTCCTCTGCACTCCCTCCAAGGCCAAAATATCCTTGCGTAAGTACGGCGACCAAAACTGCACACAGTACTCCAGCTGCGGCCTCACCAATGCCCTATACGGCTGTAGCAAGACCTCCCTACTTCTATATTCAATCCCCCTCGCTATGAAGGTCAGCATCCCATTCGCCTTCCTGACCACCTGCTGCACCTGCAGGCTGGGTTTTTGCGACTCATGCACAAGGACCCCAAGGTCCCTCTGCACCGTTGCCTGCTGCAGTTTTTCGCCCCGTAAGTAATAGTCCTTCCTACCATTATTCCTACCAAAGTGGACCACCTCGCACTTGCCAACATTAAATTCCATTTGCCATTTCCTGGCCCATTCGCCCAGCCTATCTAGATCCTTCTGCAGACTCTCCACACCCTCCGCGCAATTTGCCATTCCACCAATCTTGGTGTCATCAGCAAATTTCGACACCATACACTTGGTTCCCTCCTCCAGATCATCTATATAAATGGTAAAAAGCTGAGGCCCCAGCACCGACCCCTGGGGCACTCCACTAGTCACCAACCGCCAATCCGAATAGCACCCATTAACCCCCACTCTCTGTCTCCTATTTGACAACCAATCCTCTATCCACGCTAACACCCTACCCCCAACTCCATGCCCCCTTACCATCTGCAATAACCTCTTGTGAGGTACCTTGTCAAACGCCTTCTGAAAATCCAGAAAGACCACATCCACCGGCTCTCCTCTATCCACCGCCCTAGACACATCCTCATAGAACTCCAATAAATTTGTCTTCCCCTTAACGAAACCGTGCTGTGTCTGCTCTATCAAGCAATTCCTCTCAAGATGCCTCGCTATTTCCTCCTTGATGACGGATTCTAACATTTTACCTACAACAGACGTTAAACTAACCGGCCTATAATTCCCTGCCTTTTGCCTGGCACCCTTCTTAAACAATGGCGTAACATTAGCCGCTTTCCAATCTTCCGGCACTTCCCCGGAATCCAGCGACGTCTGGAAAATAACCACCAAGGCATCCACTATCACCTCCGCCATTTCTTTCAGAACCCTCGGATGCATTCCATCCGGTCCTGGGGACTTGTCCACAATCAGTCCCTCCAGTCTGTCGAGTCTGTCGAGCACTAAAAAATCTTTATGCTTTTACAAATTTATTTTAAGTATGCTCATGGTCTTCTCTGCACTGCTGGGTGTATTTCCAGTATGTTAAGTCCTTACTACTAAAATTTGTGTCAAAATGTAGTTGTTGTGCATGGTCAATTTTTTCAGTGTGCAGTCCCTTTAAATGTTATTGTTCAGCTACACATATATCTGAATTAGTGTGAAACAAAGCCTACATGGTATCTTCCACATTCCTGCCCAGCTTCTCACCTGTGCAGTTTAGCAGGAACATTGCTAATAATTCCCAGCATCCTAGTTAACCTCCGCCGTACTACCTCTAGATTTAATGTATTTTTTAATAATGGAACACACAAGACTGTGCACAGTATTCTAACTGTAGTCTAATCAATGTTTATACTAATTTAGCATGACTTTACTCTTTCCCTGATTTATAAAACCCAGAATACAGAAGGTTTTTATTTTGACTTTGTCTACATTTTATCTTCATCAATTCTTTGGATGTGGACATCACTGACAAGGCCAAAATTTACTGCCCACCCATAAATGCCCTGAGATGATGGTGACATTCATTCTTCTTGAAGCATCTATTCTGATTCGCTTGTTATACCACTTCAGAGGGCAATTAAGAGTCTACCATGATTGTGTGTGATTGAACTTTCATGTAGATCAATCTGGGTAAGGAAGAACAGTAGCTCTCTCTCCCTAAAGGATACTGGGGAACCAGCTGGTTGTTTATAAGGATCTGACAGCTCCATGATCACTTTCACTGAGTTCATTATTCCCTGAATTTTAAACTGAATTCAAATTTCCACTCTGCCTTGATAGGACTTTCTTCACATTTGCTGATCCTGCAGCAATACTGCTCTGCCACCATACCTCTGAACTACGTAGATGAACAGGGACACCTAGGGGTACAAATACATCAATTCCTTGAAATTGCACTCTGGTCTTCAACACTCTTTCCACTAAATGTGAACTATCCTCATTTTTCCTTTCAAAAACTATTATCATAGCTACATATAATAAATTGCATCTTTCACCTGTTTTCCTTTTGTTGTTTATGTCAACTTATGTTTGCGCAACGTCCTTTCTTTTAGGTCATTAGCAAGTTTTGTTTTACATTTTATTCTTAAAAATGATTTATTACTTAAAATTCAAAACTTACAGACCCCTGATTCACAGTGGGTGTGTTAATACAAATGTGATTTGCCCACTTTACACAATGGCAGGTGGTCGCGTCATTCATCATCAACTGCAGCTCGTTGAATGAACCTCTTTTTGATGGACCAGACCTGAACATGGGCAGCAGTGGTTAGTACTGCTGCCTCACAGCACCAGGGACCCGGGTTCGATTCCTGACTTGGGTCACTGTCTATGTGGAGTCTGCCAGTTTCCACGTGGGTTTCTTCCCAGAGTCCAAAGATGTGTGGGTTAGGTGGATTGGTCATGCTAAAAATTGCCCCTTAGTGTCACGGGGACTAGCTAGGGTAAATGCATGGGGTTATGGGGATAGGGCCTGGGTGGGATTGTGGTCGGTGCAGACTCAATGGGCTGAATGGCCTTCTTCTGCTCTGTATGATTCTATGAAATGCCAGGAACATCAACCACATACTGGCTGCAGTCATCAGAAAACAGAAGATGCAGGGAACAAAACAACTATTAAACAACAACTTCTATTTATATAATGCCTTTAATGTAATAAAAGCCAAGACACTTCACAGAAGCATTATAAAACAGAATATGACAGTGAGCCACATTAAGTGACCAAACATTTGGTCAAAGAGGTAAGTTTTAAGGAGTGACTAGAAGGAGGAAAGCCAGGTACTGCAGTGTAGGGAGGGAATGCTAGTGCTTGTCGCCACCAATAACAGAACAATTAAAATTGGGAATGGACCAGAGGTTAGAATTAGAGGAACACAAATATTTCAGAGGGCTGAGGGACTGGAGGAGATTACAGAGGCAAGGGGGGACAAGACCATGAGAAATTTGGAAACAAGAAAGAGAATTTTGGAATCAAAACATTGCTTGACTGGGAGCCAATGAAGATCAGCAAGCACAGGGGTAATAGGGGAATGGGATTTGCTGCAAATTAAGACACAGGCAGCATAGTTTTGGATAACCTCAGGTTTACAGAGGGCAAAATGTAAGAGATTAACTGAGCATATTTTTTCTTCTGTTCTTTCATGGGATGTGGGCAATGCTGACAAGGGTTAGCAATGTTGCCCAACCGTAATTGCTTTTGAAATGAATGGGTTGCTAGGCCATTGCAGAGAGCAATTAAGAACTTTAGCAGATGAGAGTAAGACTCGATAGTGTTTTAAGTGGTTGAGCCAGATCTGGTGGTAGATGGCTAAACCAATTGTCCATCATATCCTTTCAAGTTTGCTTCCCTTGAAATTAAGGGAGCAGTGAACTACCAAGGAAAATGACCAGGGTGAGAGAGACTTGCTTAAGTTTAAAGGCCCTTTTGAATACAACCTCTGCTGTAGAAGGCAGGGGTGGGATAGACTGAGGCCCGCTGACTCCAGAAGCAAATGGTAGGTAGCCACGAGGATGGGTGTGTTCTAAGGCAGTTAATTTAAAGGCCTGCCTCGGTTCTCTAGGACTTTGTCCCAGTTATTTTAGAAGCTGTTAGACCCTCTACCCATCACCAATCACACCTCCTCATCACCCAACATGACCCAGCCACCCTCATATCCTCATGCCTCCGAGCAAAATATGGTCAGTCAGATATGGGGGAGACTTCTACATCCAGGATCTGCTTGCCATTTTTAAAGATCTTGGAATCTTCCTAACCCCATGGAAACACAGCCATAATAGATTTATTGGGAACTAGAACTTCAAAGATAGAATTGAAGGCATGGTTGAGTAAATCATTAGCTGCAAACTACTGAAAGTGCAGTTGTAAGTGAAGTGGGGGATAGCTTTTTTTTAGAGACAGCTACAGGAGGTTATTTGGGACATTGAAGGGGCAGGATATGGGTAGTGATTGATATAAGCAATCAGAGATGGATTCATCTGTTGTTAGGGTCTCAGTAGAGAACAGGAACATGCTTTTTTCAGAATGCCAAAATCCAGGTTAAAGATGAAAGAATGAAGCCACAAGGTTCCTGATCTAAGTCAAAAGAATTTCATGAAGTAAAAAGATCACAAATACTAAGACAAAAAGGTCACAAATAGCACTGTGTTAAATAATCACTTCCATTAAAGATATTAAAAGTGCAATGAACACAGATGTTTGTACATTAAACTGACCTTCTTAACTTTCCTTCTACACCTATTAGTTTTATTTTGTTTATTCATGGGATGTAGCTGGGTCAGGCCAGCATCCCTAGTTGCCCTTGAGAAGGTGCTGGTGATCCACTTTCTTGAGCCGCATCAGTCCTGAGGTGCAGTGAACTCATAATGTTGTTAGAGAGGGAATTCCAGGATTTTCACCCAGCGACAGTGAAGGAACGGTGATATATTTCCATGTCAAGATGTTGACTGACTTGAAGTGAAACATCCATGTCGTGATATTTCCAGGAATCTGCTGCCCTTTTCCTTTTAGATGGTAGTGGCCATGGGTTTGAAAGGTTCTGCCTAAGGAAACTTGGTGATCTCCTGCAGTGCATCTTGTAGTTGGCATAGAATGTTGCCACTGTTTGTTGGTGATGGAGGGATTGAATGTTTGTGGAAGGGGTAGCATTGGTAGATTGCTTTGGCCTGGATGATTCTGAGCTTCTTGAGTGTTATTGGAGTGCACCCATCCAGGCAAGTGGAGAGTATTCCGTTACAATCCTGACTTGTGCCTTGCAGATTGTGGACAGGTTTCGGGGAGTCGGCAGGTGAGTTACTTGGCACAGGATTCGTATCCTTGTGTACTCAAAAAGTCAAATCATCAAACTCCAGCACTATACCTCCACCACAACAGTCACGATGGGGTGAGTGATGAAAGATATAGCTAGGCAGTGCGGCCTCATTAAGAGGAAAATGCCATCATCTCTCAGTCATATTTCCAATAAGACTGTGATGTTGACGCAATCATCCATAATAAATGTAAACAACCCTAAATTTCAGGTGCTTGGATTGATGTTCATGAAGTGTTATCTTTGTTAAATGTATATTTTAAAACATGCTGTTTACCATGTATATTTCATGTGCATAGGCAGAACTGTTTCTATCTGAAATAAGGAAAACTTAACATTGGCACAGTGGTTGGCACTGCTGTCTCACAGCACCAGGGACCTGGGTTCAATTCTTGTCTTGGGTGTCGGTCTGTGTGGAGTTTATATGTTCTCCCTATGTCTGCTCAGGTTTCTTCCCACAGTCCAATGGTGTGCAGATTAGGTGGATTGGCCATGCTAAATTGTCCCTTAGTGTCCCAAGATGTATAGGTTAAATGGATTAGCCATGGTAAATATGTGGGTTTACGGCGAGGGCCTGGGTAACATACTCTGTCAGAGAGTTGGTGCAGACTTGATGGACCAAATGTCCTCCTTCTGCGCTGTAGGTATTTCTGTGATTCTGAGGAGAACTTAAGACATGATATCAGGAAAAAATGAGAGTGATGCTAATGTAAATGCACAACCATGATTGTATCTGAACAATATAGGAAACTGCCCATTTTAAATGTAGACATTAAATTCTGGAGACTTAATATACACTGAGAACAAAACTAACACCTACCAAACTCTTCTTCCAGCTCACTTCAAATCTTAGCAATATTACTTTTTCTTTTTTGTTTCATATCCATCAAGCAACTTTCTATCCATGCTGCTACATTTCCTCTTATTTTTATAAGAATTTTTAGAACACTATTTTAAGTACCTAAGGTACATGAAAGAGCATCTTGTGAAAATTTGTAAAACAACCTGTATTTATTCAGTCACTTCAAAAAAAAACTCCAGACATAACTTGTTCCTAAAAATAATTCAGGCTGTCCTTGAATAACTGATTTTTAAGTGAATCTTGAATGATGGATTCACTCAGAATTGCTTCACACGTTTTCCTGAGTTCCCATTGTAATTGTGATGGAGATAGGATAGAGGTGGAGAGACTCTTCCCGCTCAAAAAAGACAGTAGGACTAGGGGGCACAGCCTCAAGATAAAGGGGGGGCGGTTTAGAACGCAGTTGAGGAGGAACTTCTTCACTCAAAGGGTGGTGAATCTCTGGAATTCTCTGCCCGTTGAAGTGGTGGAGGCTGCCTCGCTAAATATTTTTAAGACGCGGGTTGATGGGTTTTTGATAAGAGAGGGGATTAAGGGTTATGGGGAGAGGGCGGGAAAGTGGAACTGAGCCACGACAGATCAGCCATGATCTTATTGAATGGCGGGGCAGGCTCGAAGGGCTAGATGGCCTACTCCTGCTCCTATTTCTTGTGTTCTTATTGGTAGAAAAAAATTCCAAAAAAGCTCAGGTAATTGACTGGAAGACTGGGGAAGTCCTGCAATTTCTCTGAATTTGCTCCCACGTTTATAGGCTAACTGTTTTAAGTTACAAGGTTTATCCTTCGACCTCTTACCAATCAAGGTGTTACGTTGCACATTCAGTGTCTGTGTGGGTATCCTCCGAGTGCTCTGGGTTTCGCCCATAGTCCAAAGATGTGTCAGCTAGGTGTTACGTTGACTATTAAATAGAATTAGTTACATATTTAAGGGGTATCAAAAATCAGCTATTGACAGATTCTTTGCTGCCTCCTTCAACAAGACGGGTGCACATCATCATGGTCTGGGCATGTATCCACCTCAGTTCAACGAATCTTTTCAGAGCCAATTATCTTTCTACTGTTATCCCTAGAAGGAATGTTCTATATTCTCGCACTCCAATGCGTCTTTAATGGTGTAAAAACTGAAGCAAAACATTTAATATTGCTGCTAATTTTCACCTCCTCCATTGTGAACAAGTTATAAACTCCTTTTAAGCTTTTTTTGTGCTTATGAAAGCATTATTTCCTTCATTATCTCCTAATCTTTCTTGTAGATATAAGGCTAAGATTACAATTAAATCACAGAATCCCTACAATCCCTACAGAAGGAGGCCATTTGGCCCATTGAATCTGCACTGACTCTCCAAAAGAACATCTTACTAAGGATAACCCTCCCAATCCCTGTAACCCTGCATATTTATCATGGCTAATCCCTCTAACCTACAAATCTTCGGGCAATTTAGCACGGCCAATCCACCTAGCTGACACATCTTTGGACTATGGGCGAAACCCAGAGCACTCGGAGGATACCCACACAGACACTGAATGTGCAAACTCCACACAGTCACCCAAGGCCAGAATTAAACCCAGGTCCCTATGCCACCGTGTTGCCCCTATGGGGCGCCTATCATGGGTTCAATACCCACAGAAGAACTTGAGTAAGTAATTAAGACACTAACCCAACGTACTGTTGCATTGCTAGTTTCTGTCTTTCAGAAGCGCCTTCAGTGTGAAAATACTTCTCTGCCAATGACAATATATAGAGGAAGAACAGAAGTGTTTTTCTGGGAATAAGTTAATGTTTATCTAAGTTGATGTTTATCCCTCTACATCCAAATCCATAGAACAGATTAACTATTCATTTATCTCATTTGCTGTTAGTGGGAAATTGCATTGTACACACATTATTGCAGCATTTGCCTACAAAACAATATGGGGGTGGGGGGTGGATGTTCTGACCTCGCCATGCCTGGCATTGATCCCCAGAGAATAGTATGCGGGCCTAAAAATCTTTTTCACGCCTGATATCAAACAGTTTGCAATTCTCCCCAGCCCTTTCTAATGGTGTAAATTGGATTGTTTCCAGAAAGGGTGTGGGATCAATTAGCATATTTAAAGTAGCAATTAAATATGCATTGCCTGTTCAATACCCAGTTCCCGAGATCTCCAACCTTTGCATGAGAACAGTGAGAATCAGTACTGGTCTCCACGAGCAGAGATCAAGTGTGATGATGGCTATGCTGGGGGTGCTCAGAGGCCATTGAAGCACCCAAGTGGTTCAGAGCATGGTTGGGCAGTACCCATCTGGCATACTGACAGTGGCCACCAAAGATCCTGGCAGTGGTCAACAGACATCCCAGCAATGCCCATCGAACATCCTGGCAGTGCCCACTCTTCAGCCTGGCTGTGCCAGTTGGGCACTGCCAATGTGCCAGGGCAGTGCCAAGTGATTGGACCTGAGTGGGGGGTATGAATGAGGGGGGGGGGGTGCGGTGGGACTATGCCAGGGTGGCAATGCAGGGGGATTGCACAGGGAATCATTTGGGAGGCTATACAGGAGGGTTTGTGCAGGGGTGGAGCATGAAGGGGGTCATGATGAGGGAGGCATGTCAGGGGTCAGGCAGGGAGACCCCATCAAGGGGGGGCCCAAAGCCAGCAACCTATGTCGAGAAGTGGGTGGGGAAACATGCTGGGGATGAAGGAGTGGTCCCAATGTACATGAAGGAAGGGAGGGTCTCTCTCAGTGCACTGAGATTGGGGCGCACTGCGAAACAGTGCCCGAGCACCCTGGTAACAGGTGAACCAATATGTTTAGGGCTCACCCCCAACCCCACCGCCACCTCCCTGCCCCTTGTACTGGCACGCAACTCACCACTCTGCCAAAAAAATGAATGAGTGTGGGACGATTGTGGTACTGGAACACGCCTGATGGACTGATGTGGATCGCCCTATTATTCTCACTGTCATGACATTTAGGATTTTTTGGTAAAATTCTGCACATGGACTATATTTTGGAAGAAATACACTTGCTGTAAAATATAACGGGACATAAAAGTTGCTGTATAAATTCCAGTTCTTTCTCCATTTGTTTCCTTTTGGTGAAACTGCAAGTGCCTATAATACAATTGGCATCTAATTTCCTGTCCAAAAAAAAGGTAAACTATTTTTATCACTTCCGGTTTCTTACCCTATAATCTTCCTTCTTCTTCTCTTAATTGGTCTAATCCTACCTTGACTATCCTCATACTGTTGTATCTTAAGAAACCATTTCAATTTCCCTTTTAGTACCTTTTGCAAATTTTAATTTTCCCTTTTTATAATTTTCCTACATTCTTTATTTTGGCTTCCATTTTCTTGATCCACCCTGTAAGCACAATTTATTTTGTTCAGTTTCAAATTTGATCTTATCTCCTCATTCATCCACAAAATACTGCAGCTGAATGCAGCACGGCATCTTGACGGGCAGGTTTGCATTGGCAAATGGATGGTCTGCCCACTTCTGTGTCCATTGGCAATCGGCATGGCCCGCCATATAAGAGGGCAATGATCTATTAATGGCTGTGGGTGGATTTACAGCCTGCGGCGCTACTTGAATATAGTTCCCCCACTCAATCAGAGACAGAGGGTAGGATGTCAGGCAGCCAAATTTGCAGATTGTGACCCAGAAGGAAGTCATGCCCTTACTTAAGGGGCAAATGGGATGGAACGGTGCCTGGTGCCCCTGTGCTTTACTGCATCTGGAAAGAAACAGGAATTTTAGAACCTTTGCAAAATTGACAAGCGTTGACTGAAGTTAGTTTTACTACAGTGAATAATGTATAAAGTTCCACAGGGAGTCAGCATTAAGTGTTTTTGGGCAGGGAATATATATCGCACACTTAGTTAAACTGTGAATTTTGAGTAGCTGAATTATTATAAAATGTATTCCTAAATAGATGACCGAGAGAAGGGAGTGGTGGAAGACGGAGGGAAGGATGTGCCAGATCACCCCACAAGCCTCCTCCAGGCTGTGGCCATCAAGTGTGGGGTTTTAATGCCATTAGGCAGAAAGAATTCCCGCGATGACCTGAGCTACCTGTACAGGGGTGGCAGCAGAAGTCAGCAGCAATGCTGTGGTACCTTGAAGTTGGAGATAATACTGGAAGTGGCAAAATGACCTTTAGATATCCTCGATGGTGAGTAAATCTGCACTCTCTCTATCAATGTACACAGACCGTTAAGGGAATGCTCAATAAGGGTTGTGTCTTGGGAGTACCTCAGAAGTCCAAGGCAGTATCATGCACAAGATGGTCATGGCCCCTATGTCTCTGTGGAGATGTTGTTGCGGTTGTGGGGGGTGTGGGGCTTAGACTTGAGGATAGTACATAGCATATTGTCAGCCAATCATCGGAAGCATCAAGAAATTATTGTCCTTGAGAATGGAAACTATTGTACTGTCACACTTCACTTCATGAAAAGTGGGCCTACAATGTCAGGGAGAGGAACAGGAATGAAGGTGGAATGCCTGAACTGGCAATCCTTATGCTGCTGGAGGAGAAGGTTCTGCTATAGTTCTCAAATGACTGGAACCAGTCTGTTGGCAGAGCTGACATTGGAGGAAGGCTTCAGAATGGTGAGATAGCAAGGGGCATTATCCATATTTGGAACAGAGATGGTAACAAGGCTAGGAGGATGGTTTATGGTGTCTTGCATATTTACATGAATTGCAAATTTTACTTATAAGATTCAAATCTTTGATTTTTCCAGGTGGAAACTGTATAAGAATGTTATAAATGCCATGTGGCTGCATGGTGCAATATCTCATCAACCATATAATGCTAATGATGTTGAATTTTGTGCCCTTGCACACCACATAAAGGTTGTGAAAGGCCAATTAACGCCCTTTTTTTGCAACTTCTGCACAGGTGAACAACCATCTATGCAGCGTATCAACCCTAAGGGCCGACACCGACCTCCGTAGAAAAAGAGGAACCTTCAGAAGATGCAACATCAATTCTCTTCCCTACACCAAGCACAGTGCAGATACTGGAACCTCAGGTGCACAATATGGTGAGAGCACATCACATTTGCTCATACAGCTGTTTGGAAAGCATGGTGGAACAGACCTTGGGCAGTCAGAGGAGTGTTCAAGCTGATCCAGAGGCAGTTTGAATCACATGATGAATCATCCATAAGACAGTAGATGCTGGGCGGCCAGCTGAGATGCAGGAAGATTTGGCAGATATACTAGCAGAGTTGCATGCTCTGGCCTGGGGAAAGCCATATGTGCTGTGATCACCCACACAGAATCAAGATGGTGCTTGGCTTGAAGGAGCAAACCCACCAAGTTGCAGAAACAGGCCTGAGTATGCAACTCAATCAACCTAGCTCTCAGCTCAGGGGCACAGAGCCATGATGACAGGGGGTCTTGGAGTCTGGACACTGAGCCAGCTCCTAGGACATCACAAGAGGGCAAGATGGCCCATCAGCCCTCGGGAAAGATTGAGGAGCAGCTGCTACCATCTGGAAGCACCTCTGAAGAGGGCAGGTTCTCCTCTGCCATTGGCACAGCCCATTTGTATCTGCCACTGAGCAGACTTCTAATGTGGTGGGACCTCAAAGTCTCAGCTGCACAGAGAACAGCCATCAAAGTCATCCAGGGAAAGGAGACAAACAATCAGCCTCACTCCAGTGCAACGGCAAACAAGGTGGGACTACATTTCTACACAGAGGAGAATTAAGGATACCTGCAGTAGTCACAAAGCAGTTCGCATGGATGCATTTTGTTCATACATTCCTTATAGAGGCCATTGACCATTTGTTAAACTATCGAGTTATACAACTCATCCTTAATTATGACATGACAGGATAAATAATCCAGAAATTTTCAATTGTGACGGTTTGTCAAGATGCAACAATGTCTCAGAAATCAAGATACTCAGCATGCTGACAGGGCAGGACTCTTTGAAATAGATCATTGTGCACACGGGATATGTGGAGACATGGGAATACATGCATAAGAGGCCACGAACGCTTGATCTACTGGAATCTCCAACTCAAGGTCTCCAATGGATCATGACCAACCACGTGCCCTCAAGTAGACCCTTGCACTTCTCTGTGGGGGTGGTCACCCACCTCCTTACTGACTTCATCAGCATAGGAATGTAGGTGTTGAGGCCGCTCCCGGGTACCTAATGCAGATCTGCAGTTTAATGGTGGTCACATACAAACTGGAATTTTAAGAGTGACAGCCCAGCCACCCTCATACACCTACAGTTCTCTCAAACATCCTGCCTTCTCAATACCCTCCTCCTCACTGGAAGAAACATCACCACTATCCCCATCTTCTTAAAACCCAAGCAGTCTAAAAGGTGCTGATGTGGAATTAACTGCATGTTGCTGTATTCATTCAAACCTCAAATCACCAGAACCATTCCAACAATGAATGATAACACTCAGCAGCCTGAACCGCTGAGGTCAAACAAAGACCTACAAGAATGAAGGCTGGATTTCACACAACTTTATTCTAGCAGTCAACAGCACTCTTCCAACTGTTAACAATTTAAATAAAGTGAGCAGGCTCCCTATTTCTAAGACCACCCCACTTGTGTACTATCTTGTTCTGGCATGATGTCAGGCACACAACTCAATGTCATCTCACCTAACAGTACG
This sequence comes from Carcharhinus amblyrhynchos, assembly GCF_965287045.1. Taxonomy (NCBI): domain Eukaryota; kingdom Metazoa; phylum Chordata; class Chondrichthyes; order Carcharhiniformes; family Carcharhinidae; genus Carcharhinus; species Carcharhinus amblyrhynchos. Next base: position 58,758,882 of record NC_137333.1, read on the forward strand.
TTGGCACAGCTATATTACAGGCCCATTTTCACCATGCAACATTTAGCCGCTAGGTCTTTGATACACTCCTTTTCACTTTTACTGGAGTGTATGTGATTCTTAAGCTTTCCATCGCCGACAATATTTTAGTTGTTGACATGTAGTTCTATTTAATCGTTTGCCTTCTAAGTTGCTGGAGTCTATTTCATAACTCAGCCTTTGGAAGATAGTGGTATAATCAAAGTCAGCATGGATTAATGAAAGTGAAATCATGCTTGACAAATCTATTGGAATTTTTTTGAGGATTTAACTAGTAAACTGAGGAGAATGAGTAATTGTGATTTATTTAGACTTTTGACACAGTCTCACACAACAGACTATTATGTAAAGTTAAAGCGCATGGGATTGAGGGTGAAGTCTTGAGATGGCTAGAAAGTTGGTTTGCAGATCGGAAGCAAAGACTTATGATAAGTAGGTCTTTTTCTAATTGGCAGTCAATGATTAGTGGGATTCTGTACTAGGACCTAACTACTCACATTATTATTGATTCATAAGAGGGAATTGAATGTATTATCTCCAAATTTGCAGATGATACAAAGTTGGGTGGGAGGATGAGTTGTGAGGATACAGAGATGCTTCGGTGTGATTTGGACAAGCAGTATGGGCATGTGCATGGCAGATACAGTATAATGTGGATAAGTGGATTATTCCACTTTGGTAGCAATAATAGGAAGACAGATTACATAAATGGGTGTAAACTCAATGGAGTCCTCATGCATCAGTCACAGAGTAAATGCGCAGGTACAACAGACAGTAAAGGCGGCAAATGGTACGTTGGCCTTCATAAGAAGAGGATTTGAGTTTAGGGAAAGGGATGTTTTGCTGCAATTGTGTATGGTGTTGGTGAGGCCTCATCTGGAGTATTGTGTACAGTTTTGGTGTCCTTAACTGAGAAAGGGTGTCCTTGCTATAAAGGGAGGACAATGAAGGCTTACCAGGCTGATTCCTGGGATGGCAGGTCTGTCATGTATGAGAAGAGACTAAATCGGTTAGGATTATATTCACTGGAATTTAGAAAAAAAGTGAGAAGGGAGCTCGATTCAGGAAGAATGTTCCTAATGGTTGGGCAGGGGGAATGGGTAGAGAGAGGAGTCCAGAGATAGGGGGTCATAGTTTGAGGATAAAAGGGATAAACCTTTTAGAATTGAGGCGGAGAAATTTCTTCACCCAGAGGGTAGTAAATGCGTGGAATTCATTACCACAGAATGTAATTGAAGCCAAGTTGTTAAGAGATTAAGAAATTAAATATGGCTCTTGGGGCTAAAGCGATCAACATATACAGTGGGGGAGTGGGGGGTGATCAGGATATTGAATTTGATGATCAACTATGATCAAAATGTATGGTGCAGCAGGTTCAAAAGGGCTGAATGGCCTATTCCTGCTTCTAGTTTCTATTTAAATGTGAGCAGTGCCTTTGTTTTCTTTTATAAAATTGGCTCTATTCTATCAGTGACATTTTTGCCTATTGATTAGCATTCACAAAGCAGAGGACTAAATTTAATCCATTGTAAGTACTGGATAGGAAATTTGTTCTGGATGTGATCTTTTCTCATCATGAACTTGTTTCTACTGTATGGTGTTTCTGTTCAGATATCATTTTCAATTATAGAAAATTTGGGCTTTCTCCTGTAGTACATGCAAAATGTGAATGAAGTGGAAACATGCACACCATGACAAAAGGATCACTTCAGAAGTAGTTTTTAATTCAAATAAATATATTTTGTACTTTTATATAATACATATATACATAAAGAGGTTGCAGCATTTTGTTTTATCCATTTCTGAAACAGAAAAGGCATCAAATCAAAACATAGGAAACATTTTATGATAGCCACACAGTGCATAAGATTTTAAAAAGTAAGAAGATTCAGACTATAGATTAAAAAGGCCTCTAGTCACAAACAACACATTTTAATGAGAAATGCCTGACACAGATCCTTGGAGGAAAAAACATCAGTCAGCTTCCAGTTCAAGTTCAACGTTGGAGCATACCATGTGCAATTATAATCTGAATGTAAACTGGTCTGGGGCTTGCATAATGTATTTTAGCTGCTAAAATACTGAATGCCAGACTCCTTTTGACCGCTGCAACATGGCATCCAAAAGAACATACAGTGTGCAAAACCAAGAATGAAAATTTTGCATATATTATTGCCTTTAAAAATGAAAAAAGTGCTCTGTCGGCAGCAGTTGTATGATAATATAGCCGGAGCTAAACATTCAAGTGTTTAGCAACAGTGCAAAACAAATTCTGCACCTTTATATACTGCACTTAATTTACAACATACACCAGAACCAATACCAATGACGAGTATAAACTAAATTAAAGCTGACATTATTTGGATAATGGTTTTTGTGAGCTATGTTCTTATAACAAATATATATCTTTTGGTTCATTTTGGTTTTCAACTTCAGGAACAAATACAAAGCTTGCTGCTTCAAAGCAACACAACATTATGACAATGCCTATGAAATTGTATAAATTCAGAAATCATACTACAAATTAGTTAAGCATCTTCATGTGAAATAAAACAATAAGAAAACAAAGTTTAACATTGCAAACCTTGATGATAATTCACAGTAACACTTGGATTTTTCAATCGCAATCGTTATTTCATAAGCCAAGTGTTTAACATCCTTGAGAAGGATTTTGAAAACAAAAAACGTGGAAATTAGATTAAACATCTCTAAACTGACAACTGGCAGTGTTTTCAGGGCATATAAAAACAGTTCTAAAGGAAGCATTTCCAAAATATCAAAAATAGGGAATGAACAGAAAAAAAAAATTAAAAATCAGCAGGAGGTGCCAGTGAAAATACAACTCAAAACGTTTGGGAGAAAATGGAAGAGAGAAAAATGTGCATCTTCCGATATCAGTTAAAGCAATGTCTTTGCTACAGTTCTTTCTTAATACAGATTAATGTCAAGGAGTTGGAAAGATGCTCAAGAGCTGGAAAACTACCTTAAACAGAAGTGAAGGGTAGAATCACTGGAGATTCACCACAGCATCTGCACAGTGATGTTGAAACTACATTTATTACTACAATAACTTACGCATAATTAGTGATAGAAAATAGGTAATTTTTCTTCTAAAATTTAATTTCAGGTGAGATGGCCATTCCCACACCAATTAACTAGATAAAGTTTGCAAATTGTTATTCAACGGGGATTAAATTCACACGTACGTCAATACATGTTGATGCCAATCTAAAAGATCTTAAGGAATTTATTCAGGAGCACTGCTGCCACAACACCAGGGACCTAGGTTCACTTCTGGCTTTGGGATCTGTGTGTGGAGTTTGCACATTCTCTCTATGTCTGCACTAGCTTCCTCCAGGTGCTCTGGTCGACTCCCACAGCCTAAAGATGTGAGGGATAGGTGGATTGACCATGAAAAATGGCCCTTTAATGTCCCAAGATGTGTAGGTTTGGGGGATTAGCAGGTTAAGTATGTGGGGTTACAGAGATGGGGCAGTAGCTGGGGATGGGTGGAATGCTCTGTCGGAGAGTCGGTGTAAACTTAATGGGCTGAATGGCCTCCTTCTACACTAGGGATTTTATGAAGTGTCCAAGAGAGATGCGGTCTTGGAAGTCACACAGGAGGATGGGAGTGTTCTTCCCAAATTTACCAATTGGAAATGGTATCTTTATAAATTCAACAGCAAAGATGTACTTGGTAGTGTACAAGCAATTAGTGATTTGTTGGAGGAAAGTAATACATTGGGACAGAAAACCAAATGTGTGGAAAACAACCTGCATTCATGCACCTAACTTGTGCAAATAGTACCGAATAACTGCAGGCCCAGCTGAAAATAAAATAAAAACTCAAGATCAATGCCTTAAAAAAAGGTTGTTTTAAGAATCAAGCCCTTCTGCTGGTCTGAGAAAAGGCACCGCCAAATTTAGTACCAACATTATAGAGAAGACTTCAAATCAATTCCTGACATTTGGCACAACTCACTTGTAAAAAGCTGATGGGTACCCTCCTTCTGAATACCCTCCCCAAGAGTCAATCAGAAAAATCAATTGATCTGATGAGAATTTTCCCTTTTCTGCTCGATAGTAGTTAACACCCTGTCAAGTAAGATGCAACTGGGTGTTAATGGCAATTTGCGTAATAATTGCTACTAAATAACCAAATTGAATAGTAACTACTGCTGAACAAAGTGTTCAATGTTGTGACCCACAATTAGAATCAAGTTTAATTAAATGATTTAAAATCCAATTTAAAAAAGATGTTCATGATATTTCAGTTTCTACATAACCCTCATGACAGTGTCCTCATCTGAGGAAGTGGTTTGATTATTAGGGCTCTGCATTTCCTGTGAGAATTATTTAATGTGACTGGCTGCTTGGATAGCCTTATGACACTGCAGCTCCACCCTGGAAATTCCCATTAATAGCACTACAAATCAATTGCATGGAAAAGAGTTTAAAGTCCTTGCCACAGAGATCATTAGATCTCTCAGCGGGGCTTTGTTTGAGGTCAGTAGCAAGTGCCCTCGACTCGTAATAGGCTGCAAAATTCAGGCCAATGTCAATAATTGAATCTTGGTTTGTGACACCAATGTGATTGACATCAAACTCTCCCAAATCAGACAGCGCATTTTCCTACTGTGCCAACTTGCTTGATACAGTTAACCCCAAACACTAATATTGGCAATTTCCTTGCAAATTCAAAAATAGCATTAGTAATGCTTGGCAGCAATGGGCATGGCAACATTTGTGTATCAACAGCATTAGATACAAAGCAAATAATAGAATTTCAATCCAGAGTGCAGAGTACAAATGCTCATTAAGACATGCGAACTGGCCTCAAATCATAGATCTTCAATGTTTCCTACAACCAGTGCAAATGAACTTTGTGTCATCCATTCAGTTAAAAACTGATGCAAAATATATTTCCATATACACAGCCTTCACTACATTTCAGAATTGCACTATGATTATTTTTTGTCCCAGGGCAGCCACACTTGGTTTCTTTCAATGAACGATTCTATTTTGTGAACTTTCATTTACTAGGAGTGAGTGACTTTGACTAAAGGCATTTAAACAGGACTTAAAACATTTACAGAAACTATTTTCCAATCAACATCACTTGCCTTTAACTATAACCGAGGTAAAAAGGGCAGTGCTAACCAATGTCTCTTAGCCCCTTGAGTGCATGTTCTTGACTCATTTCTTTTTCAATTTATGTACGAAGGAATGACTTTCTGCTCAATTTAATTACACAATTCTAAACATTATATTACTTTGGTTCTGATTGGGCTTTAAGAAGCTTTCCATATATAGATTAGATCAAAGTGATAATACTGATACCAAAATTTGCTTTTGAAAACACATTTGGAATGCAGCTTTAAATCCCATCAAGTCATAATCACAGTGACCGAAGCCGTTGTCGGGTCACAAATACCAATACACGGCGAATGGCAATAAGGCGATCTTTAAGTGAGGTCATTGAGAGAACAGCCAGCTGAGCACGACTCTCTAAAGGTAAAACAGCTAACAGCCACCAGCACCAGGCAGGACCATTCTGACTTGACTGCAATAAAATCAAAGACAACAGTTAAGAAGTGTTTTACAGCTCAAAGTGTGAGCAGTTTAAAACCCTATGCCAAAAAGATATTAAATACTAATTAATTACTTCTGAATACGACCTGATACAAATGTTTAAGAGATACAAATAGTTGGAATACAAAATTCACAAAACTGGTTCTAAATTTGATATTCCTATCTTCTGGATCAGGAAAACTTTCATAAGGGGATTTAACGAAAATTTCCACTGCATTCAATTCTTGTTAAACCGAGAGAACCTTCTCTGTGGTTTATTTCAAGGCCTCCAACCAAAATCTAGAGAGTATATGACATTGTTTCTTTGTTGCTTTCTTCCTCCTACTCCTTGGTGGCCAAAATTAGGTGCTCAGAAACATGCTCAGATTTCATAGGAACAGTTTTCATTATTAGAGTAAATCAGACTTTGCTGGCACCCACATTTAAAAGCACAAAAAAAATGGGAAGCTGCTGTGAAGAGATATCTTGCTCCTCCAGAATGCATTATGACAGTGTCACGCAGATTGATTATTGAAATAGGTGCAATCATGTGACATTACTGTAGTTGTACATAACGATGCAGAAAAAAAACAGGACCAGGGCATTCGGGGTAAGTGAATATTTAACAGCTGACAAATAATAGTTACTGGCAAACAAACTCTCTGACCCTAATCTTGAGAGCATTAAGTCTCATTCCTTCAGAAGTCGATGTCAGAGATTTAAAACAATTCTGTGCCACATTACCATCTGTCTTTTCCAATTTTTATTTTGCTTTCTGTAGATGTTTTAAAATTTATATTTTCTCTTTTAGATTTTACATATCTCAGGATTTTTCAATCTAACTTATTGAAGATTCTTCGGGCCTCACACAGATGATATGGACCGTCAAAAAAAAATGATGTGCTGGATCAGATGGCAGATTACAATAAATCTACGCTCAAAAAAGGATATGGTAGCCATTATTGAATTACTAATCCAGAAAAAAAATTGATCCCCCGCCATAGCAGCTGAGGAAATTAAATTTAGTTAAAAGGTAACATTAGTAATGGTGCCCATGAAACTACCAGATTGTCATAAAATCCCATCTGGTTTCCTAATGCTCTTTGAGGAAGGAGACATGCCTGCCTTACCTCATTCAACTCACATGACTCCAAACCCACAGAAACATAGTTGATTCTTAACTGTACTCTTCTAGAGCCACTTGATTGTATCAAACTGATATAATAAACAAACATAAAACTGGTACTGTATTAATCTAGGCTATGGACATGACAAAGGCACACCTTGCAAACCTGGAGACTTGTGCCAAAATTGGGACAGCTCTCCCACAGATTAGACAAGCAATAGCCTTAATTATATTTAATCATAGCGTTCAGCCAATATCCCATACACCTTTGCCACCATGCATTTATCTAAATTAAACTCCATCTGCCGCTCATCAGCCTAGTGGCCCAATTGATCAAAATCCCTTTGCAATCCTAGATGACCTTCTTCACTGTCCACTATACCATTAATCTTGGTGTCATCTGCAAACTTACTAACCATGCCTCCTAAATTCTCTTTCAAATCATTAATATAAATGACAAATAACAGTGGACCCACTGTTCGGTTCCAACAACAGGTTAGACCCACCTAAGGTGGCAACATTGTGAAGGAGTATAAGATCTTCAAAATTAACTCCTGAAGTCACAATATCTCATGGCATCATGCCAAACATGGGCAAGGATGCCTGTTGATTACCACCTACTGCCCCTCGCACAACTGATTAATCAATACGGCTTGGATCAAGCACTGACAGTAGCAAGGGCAGAATACAATCTGGGTGGTGGGGAGAACTTCAATGCTCATCACCAAGTGTGGCTCAGTAGTATCCTTTGTCCACTGAGATGGCCAGACTTAGAGTCATAGAGGTTTACAGCATGGAAATAGACCCTTTGGACCAACTTGTCCATGCTGCCCCCTTTTTTTTTCAAACCCCTAAGCCAGTCCCAATTGTCTGCGTTCAGTCCATATCTCTCTACACCCATCTTACCCACGCAACTGTCTAAATGCTTTTTAAAAGACAAAATTGTACCCGCCTCCACTACCTCTGGCTACTTGTTCCAGACACTCACCATCCCCTGCGTGAACAAATTGCCTTTCTGAACCCTTTTGTATCGCTCCCCTTAAACCTATGTCCTCTAGTTTGAGGCTCCCCTACTCTTGGGAAAAGATATTGACTATTTAGCTGATCTATGCCCCTCATTATTTTATAAACCTCTAAAGATCACCCTTAAGCCTCCTATGCTCGACAAAAAAAAACTCCCAGTCTATCCAGCCTCTCCTTATAACTCAAATTATCAAGTCCTGGTAGCAACCTAGTAAATTTTTCCTGCACTCTTTCTAGTTTAATAATATCCTTTCTATAATAGGATGACCAGAACTGTACACAGTATTCCATGTGTGGCCTCACCAATGACTTGTACAACTTCGACAAGAAGTCTCAATTCCTGTATTCAATTTTCTGACCGATGAAACCACGCACGCCGAATGCCTTCTTCACCATTCTGTCCACGTGACTCAGCTTTCAAGCAGCCATGAACTTGTACCCCAGATCTCTTTGTTCTATAACTCTCCCCAACGCTTTATTAACTGAGTAAATCCTGCCCTGCTTCGATTGACCAACATGCATCTATCCAAATTAAACTCCATCTGCCATTCATCAGCCCACTGGCCCAATTGATCAAAATCCCGTTGCATTTCTAGATAACCTTCTTCACTGTCCACTATACGACTAATCCTGGTATCATCTACAAACTTACTAACCATGCCTCCTAAATTCTCATTCAAATCATTAATATAAATGACAAATAACTGCAAACCTAGCACTAATTGCTGACGCACACCGCTGGTCACAGGCCTCCAGTTTGAAAAATAACTCTACACCACCTTCTGTCATCAAGCCAATTTTGTATCCATTCAGCTACCTCACCCTGTATTCCACGAGATTTAACTTTATGCAACAACCTACCGTGCAGTACCTTGAAAAAAAAAAAGCCCTGCTAAAGTTCATGTATACAATATCAGCTGCACTCATCTATCTTCTTGGTTATCCCGTCAAAATATTCAATCAAATCAAGACATGATTTTCCACTCACAAAGTCATGCTGACTATCCGTATGTGAGGCTCAACGGCCTACAGTTTCTAGGCTTTTCCCTGCAGCCCTTCTTAAACAAAGGCACAATGTTTGCCATCCTCCAATCTTCAGGCACCTCACCTGTTCCTATCAACAATTCAAATATCTCTGCTAAGGGACCTGTGATTTCCTCCCTAGCTTCCCGGTGTCCTGGGGTACGCGTCATCAGGTCCCAGTGATTTATCTAGCTTGATGCACTTTAAGACTTCCAGGACCCCCTTCTCTGTTATACGTACACTCCTCAAAACATCACTATTTACTCCCCCAAGTTCCCTAAAATCCTTGCTTTTCTCAACAGTAAATACTGATGAGAAATATTCATTTGGGATCTCACCCATCTCTTGTGGATCTGGCCATAGATGACCTTGTTGATCCTCAAGAGGTCCTACGCTCTCCCTAGTTACTCTTTTGCCCTTTATGCATTGTAGAGGCTCTTTGGATTCTCCTTTGCCTTATCTGCCAAAAACAATCTCATGTCCCCTTCTTGATGTCCTGATTTCTCTCTTAACTCTACTCCTACACACGCTAAACTCTTCAAGGGATCCACTTGATCCCAGTTGCCTATGCATGTCATGTGCCTCCTTCTTCTTCATTGAGGCCTTGCTCAAGAAGGACATAGCAGCCAGGCTGGGCCTCTGGATGTGGGATGAGTATGACTGCAAGCAAAAAATCTTCTTGGACTCATCCTCACCAACCCGTCAGAGAAGAAAAAGTATTGGAAGGACTGACCTCTGAGTTTTTGTGAAGATGAAGTTCTATCATTGTTGGAAAGTCACATTTCATTGTGCTGAGACATTATTACTATGCTAAAAAAAAGTTAGATGCAGAATAGATCTTGGAGCTCAAAACCGTGCGTCTATTAGACACTATAGGCCAGAATTGTATTCCAGCACAATTTATACCACATGGCCTAGCACATCCCTCACTCTGCCATTGCGATCAAGCTGATTCAATGAGCAGTGTAAAAGAGCACGCGGCGATCTACATTCAGTGGAATCTACTGCTTTTGAAGAGTTAATTGATCCCACAACCAGAGTTTTCAATTCCTACCATATCTAGTCATTAATGGAGATGCACAATTATAGAAAGGAGGCAGCTCCATGAATATTTCTATTCTCAATGATACTAGAACTCAAAGTACATTTGTAACTAGCTCAAAGTTCCAAGTGGATGATCTACCTTGGCTCCTGACTGATGACCCAACCATCACAGAAGCAGCATTCAACTAATTCAATTACTGCATGCAATATCAAGGAAATGCTAAGCACCCTGGATACAAAATACAGGTCTACAATGCTGAAGACTTGTGCCCAGAACTAGCCACACCTCAAGCCAAGCTTTTCCAGTATACAGCACTGATACGTACCAAAATGGAAAACTGCCCTGACCACAAAAACTAGCATAAAATTCATCCAATTGTCATCTTGTCCACTATCAGACTGATGGAAGATATCGACAGTGCTATTAAACAGCTCTTATTTCACAACAACCTGGTCAGTTTTGGTTCTGCCTGCCTTTACATCTCAAAATGCTTTTGTCCAAACAGACAAAAGAAGCTGAATTCTAGAATGTGAACGTGTGATTGCCCTTGATTTCAAATGCAGCATTCAACCAAGGGTGGCATCAAGGAACCCTTATAAAATTGAATTAATTGAGGATCGGGGAAAACATTCTACTCGCTGGCATCACAGCTATCACAAAGGAAGATGGCTATGGTTATTGATGGCCAGTCATCACAACTCCAGGACATCTTGCAGAGTTCCCTCTGGGTAGTATTGGGCAACTCTTCAGCAGCCCCAAAAATAGTCTTCCCTCCATCATGTGGTCAGAAGCAGGGACATACATTGCTGATTGCAGTGACAAATTCTATGTGTAACTCTTCAGATGATCCATGCCCATGAGCAGCAAGACCGGTTTGGGCTGTAAGTGACAAATATCCATGCCATCTGAAAGCCCAGCAACAGTCATCTCCAATAAGAGAATCCAACTGCCTCCCTTTGGCAATGGCATTACTATTGCCAAATTACTACCATCAACATCTTGGAGTCAGCTTTGACTAGAAACTTAACAGGATGAGCCACAAATGGCTACAAGAATAGGTAGAATAGGTGTAGGGTGATGCAACGGCGCGGGCTCGTTGGGCCGAAGGGCCTGTTTCCTGTGCTGGATTGTTCTTTGTTCTTAGTTTTAAGAGTACACCAAAGGATGATTATTCCGTAGCAAGAGGCTCACCTGCAAATTTCATAAGGTCAAGAATATGATGCAATATTCTCCACTTGCCTGGATGCGTGACACTCAACATTCAAGAAGCTCAATATCAAACTGCATAAAGCAGACTGCCTTAACAGGCACCCCACCCATCACCTTAAACATTTTGTCTTTCCGACACCAGCACTGTGACAGCAGTGTCACTTCTAAGATGCACTGAAGCAACTTACTTGCTGCTTCAACAAGTATAAGTTTTAAGAATGTTCCAACTCAGCACCTGTACCACCTCCAAGAACAAGCGTAGGACATGGGTAAAATACCAGTTGCAAATGCCATAGATGACATACTATCCTGACTTGGAACTATACTGGTGTGTTCCTGAACTCCCTACCCAATAAATGCTATCCATGACAGCGCCTGTATCATGTGAATGAATTAAACAATGACTGAGAAAAATGGGAGCTGTCAATAAAGTGAATGAGAGTCTTTCCTCTACTACTGACCATTGTTTAGGGTTGGGAAAAAAAACTGCATCCCACTCATTTTGTGCTGCTCTATTATTATGTTGCACAATCCACATTTTATTTCACATGAAAGAAACTACCTTGGGACTCATCAATGCCAGTTCAATATAGTTGTTTTGCTAAATGATTATGGACTCCCAAATAGGTATGTGTACCATGCAATCACATTTACCTGAGGTATTGGCTCCTTTCCAGGCATTGGTCCAAAATGATTCAGAATTTGAGTTCTCATATTGTCCTTGAGTGAGCTGAACCAAGTGAAAGCTTGTTCATACACTGAGTCAGACAAACAGACAAGTTCATGATACTCCTCTCCTTCTACCTGTTGGAATCAAGATAATGCATCAATCTTAAAAAGTTACAATAACTTTTGACTCAAAATCATCTTTTGCACAAATTAATCAATCATTACATTAGTAACAGGTAATGCAGAGGTAATAGAAAGGGAGGAACTTGGAACAATCACCGGAAAATAATACTCAAATATTGGAATTGAAGGCAAACAAATCCCCAGAGCCTACATTCTAGGATATTAAAAATAAATCGCGGTGGAGATATTGTAACCAATGGATGCACTATTCCAAAATTTCCTGGATGTGGAAAGATTCCAGTGGATTGGAAAAATGCTAATTATTCCAAAATGGAGAGATGTAGACCAGTTATTTTAGCATCTGTTGTTGGGAAAATTGTTAGAATTCATTACTAAGGAAATAACATAGGACAACTGGAAAGTCAAAAAGGCAATCCAGAGTCAGCATAATTTTATGAAGGGTAAATCATGTTTGACTAAATGTGCTAGAGTTCTTTGAAGATGTAACAAACCAAGTGGATAATGGGGCCGATCCTGTATTTGTAGTGTACCTGGGCTTCAAGAAGGAATTTGATAAGGCATCGCAGAGAAGGTTAATACACAAGCTAAGATCACATGGGTTTAGGAGTAACTTGTTAGCTTGGATAGAACTCTGGCTAACTGACAGAATGAACTGGCAGCGCTCCAAAAGCTAGTGGCTTGTGCTACCAAATAAACCTGTTGGACTTTAACCTGGTGTTGTGAGACTTCTAACTGACAGAAGGCAGGAAGTAGGGATAAATGGGCCTTTTTCTGGTTGGCAGGACGTAACTAGTGGAGCAGCACAGGGTTTGGTCCTCTGGCCCCAACTATTTACAATCTGTATTAATAACTTGGATATAGGGATAAAAAGGTACAATAGCCAAATTTGCAGATGACACTAAAATAGGTAGGATAGTAAGTAGCAATGAGAAAATAAGAAATTTATTAATGGATATAGATAATGTGAGTAAGCCAAAACGCAGCAAGTGGATCTTAATGTGGATAAATGTGAAGTTGTCCACTTTGGTCGGAAAAATGGAAAGGCAACTTATCATCTAAATGATAAGAGACTTCCAGAAGCTTTGGTACAGAGGAATCTGGTGTCCTTGTGCACAAGCCTAGAAAACTGGTAGGCAGGTACAACTGTTAATAAAAACGAAAGCAAATGGAATTTTGGCATTTATAGCCAAGAGTATAAAAGCAAGGAAGGTGTTGCTGCAACTATACAAGGCATTGGTGTGACCGCACCTGGGAGTACTTTGTACAGTTTTGGTCTCCTTATTTAAGGAAGGATATAGTGACATTAGAGGCAGTTCAGAGGAGGTTCACTAGATTGATTCCAGAGATGAGGGGTTTGTTTCACAAAGAGAGATTGAGCAGTTTTGGCCTATACTCCCTTTTAGAGTTTAGAAGAATGACAAGAGATTCAAAAGATTATAAAAAGGTATTGACAAAGAATATGTAGAGTGGACACTTCCTCTTGTGGAGCAATCTAGAGTAGGAGATCATAGGTTTCGCATAAGGGGTAGAAGCTTTAAAGCATAAAAGAAACTACTTCTCTCAAAGGGTCATGAACCTGTGGAACTCCCTACCCCAGAGTGTAGCAGTTGACAGGACATTTGAGTAACTAGACAGATTTTTAATTAGCAATAGGTTGAAGGGTTATGGAGAACGGCAGGAAGAGGCCAAGACAAGATCAGCCATGATTACATTAAAAGGTGGATCAGACTCGAGGTGGTGAATTGCCTACGCCTGCTCCCAGTTCTGATGTTCCTATCAGCTTCAAAACATTCAACCTGTATCAATATTAGATTTTGTCTTAGAGTATATACTCCAATTTAAGAGAAACTATTCAAAGATCATGTAATTTAACCTTATTCAGGACTTGAGGGAAGTGACAAGAGGGTGAATTGATGACTCAGAACTCAAGAGCTGGTGAGTCGTGAGAGATGGCAAGTTAAAAAACACAAAATGCACTTCAAATGAACAAAGTCACATGTTGAATTGCTGCAAATTTTCTATTTCCCAACTCATTTTTTAATAATATAGAAAGCAGGCTCCAGTTGAGCAGTAGAACACTTCATTCACTTATTGAAAAATCAGCAGACTCATTAAGCTCAAACATTACAATTCTGATTTCACTCATTTCCTCAGTTTAAATGTTACAAAAATAAAGTTTGTACGATTGTTATGTTTTGGGACTCTTTAATTTAGGACAAAAGAGAGGAATAAGGGGAGTCTTGTGACCCAAGTCTCGTTCAAGCTGCATTCCTGTCTGGCTATGCACCAACTCATCAAGCGCTGCGAATGAGAGCATTGTTATGCCACAAATTGTCATTTAACAAAGATGTGACGGTGCACACAGTTGCATTGCCATTGGTACCTGATCCCACTTAATGTGACCAGCCTGGCTATATGGCATCAGCTGACTGGCTGCCAGCTCAAATCACAATGCAGAAGAGAGTGCAGTCTGGAACTGAGAGATGGTAAACTGGAGGAATTTGTCTGATTCAGTGCAAAACAGTGAGTGGTTTCAGAGGAATCATGAACACAAATATTTATTCCAATGGCACAATTTTGCATTTGACTGTTACCCCAGCAGAATGCTACTGTTTAATATTCACATGACTGGTATGCATAGAGTGCACATCAGGAACATGAGGCTTTACCAAATCAACTATGCTCACTTATCAGCTCCCGAGTCACCAACACTCCAGTTGGCACCCCTAGAGTCAGCAGATACTCAAAAGACGCCAACATACATCACACACTTGTATCCTCAAGGATGAGGTACCACTGGACCAATTTGCCACAAAAAAAACAGACCAAATGGCTTTCAGTTGGGACTATTCTAAATTGAACTATTAAATTGAAGGAAGTGGCTATCTTTCATCTTTGGGAATTGGATTCATAAGAACATAAGAAATAGGAGCAGAAGTAGGCCATCCGGCCCCTCGAGCCTGCCCCGCCATTCAATAAGATCATGGCTGATCTGTCGTGGCTCAGTTCCACTTTCCCGCCCTCTCCCCATAACCCTTAATCCCTTCTCTTATCAAAAACCCATCAACCCGCTTCTTAAAAATATTTAGCGAGGCAGCCTCCACCACTTCAACGGGCAGAGAATTCCAGAGATTCACCACCCTTTGAGTGGTGAAGTTCCTCCTCAACTCCGTTCTGAACCGCCCCCCCTTTATCTTGAGGCTGTGCCCCCTAGTCCTACTGTCTTTTTTGAGCGGGAAGAGTCTTTCCACCTCTATCCTATCCATCCCATTCATCATCTTATACGTCTCAATGAGATCTCCCCTCATTCTTCTAAACTCTAACGAGTACAAGCCTAGTTTATTCAGCCTCTCCTCATAGCTCAACCCCCTCAACTCCGGTATCAGCCTAGTAAACCTCCTCTGCACTCCCTCCAAGGCCAAAATATCCTTGCGCAGGTGCGGCGCCCAAAACTGCACACAGTACTCCAGCTGCGGCCTCACCAATGCCCTATACAGCTGCAGCAAGACCTTCCTACTTTTATATTCAATCCCCCTCGCTATGAAGGCCAGCATCCCATTCGCCTTCCTGACCACCTGCTGCACCTGCAGGCTGGGTTTTTGCGACTCATGCACAAGGACCCCGAGGTCCCTCTGCACCGTCGCCTGCTGCAGTTTTTCGCCACGTAAGTAATAGTCCTTCCTACCATTCTTCCTACCAAAGTGGACCACCTCACACTTGCCAACATTAAATTCCATTTGCCATTTCCTGGCCCATTCGCCCAGCCTATCTAGATCCTTCTGCAGACTCTCCACACCCTCCGCACAATTTGCCTTTCCCCCAATCTTGGTGTCATCAGCAAATTTCGACACCCTACACTCGGTTCCCTCCTCCAGATCATCTATATAAATGGTAAATAGCTGAGGCCCCAGCACCGACCCCTGGGGCACCCCACTAGTCACCAACCGCCAATCCGAATAGCATCCATTGACCCCCACTCTCTGCCTCCTATTTGACAACCAATCCTCTATCCACGCTAACACCCTACCCCCAACTCCATGTCCTCTGACCTTCTGCAGTAACCTCTTGTGAGGTACCTTATCAAACGCCTTCTGAAAATCCAGAAAGACCACATCCACCGGCTCTCCTCTATCCACCGCCCTAGACACATCCTCATAGAACTCCAGTAAATTTGTCAGACACGACTTCCCTTTAATGAAACCGTGTTGCGTCTGCCCTATCAAGCAATTCCCTTCAAGATGCCTCGCAATTTCCTCCTTAATGACGGATTCTAACATTTTACCTACCACAGACGTTAAACTAACCGGCCTGTAATTCCCCGCCTTTTGCCTGGCACCCTTCTTAAACAACGGCGTAACATTAGCCATTTTCCAATCCTCCGGCACTTCCCCGGAATCCAGCGACGTCTGGAAAATAACCACCAAGGCATCCACTATCACCTCCGCCATTTCTTTCAGAACCCTCGGATGCATTCCATCCGGTCCTGGGGACTTGTCCACAATCAGCCCCTCCAGTCTGTTGCGCACCACCTCTCTAGTAACAGTAATGTCATTAAGACCCTCCAGTCCTACCACCTTTCCATCGCTAACACCCGGCAAATTATTCACGTCCTCCTCCGTGAAGACAGAAACAAAAAAGTTATTCAAGTTTCACTCCAGCCCATCAGAATCTCCCTTTCCACAGATGATAAAGATTCAGCATAAAGATAGCCACAATTTAGCACCAAATTAACTTTGGAGGAAGACTAATAATGCAACAGAAATGCCACAAGAACTCAATGTGAACCCTAAATTATGTGGAAAACAGAAGTTTACAGCATAGAAGAAAGCCACTCTGCCTAATGTGTTACTGTTGGCTGAAAAAAAAGCTATCCAGCCTAATTTCCTTTCCAATTTTTGATCCACAGCCCTCACGGTAACAACTAGAAACGCATATCCAATTTCCAAGTGTAGTAGTAACTTCTGCCTCTACTATTCTTTGGAAAGTGAGTCCCAACCATGATGCTCTGGGTGAAAAGGATTTAGAGTCTCCTCAATCCTTTAAATCTACGCTGGGTTTTGACTTTTCTGTTAGGAGAAATAGGTCTTTCCTTTCCATTCTAATAGGCCTCAATTTTATATACTTCAATTAAATCTCCTCTCAGTTTCCTATGTTCCAAAGACTCAGGAAAGGCAACAAGCAGGAGGGGCATCAAGCAGAAAGATAGCAACAATTTGGAAGTACCACCAAATAGAGGATTCGGGAAGCAGACACTCACTTAGGAGAGACAAGTTAGACATCAAGAAAGCACAAAAATGTTCTTTCAGCAAGAATTCTAATAAAATATTTAGTTTTCCATGTTAAGAAAATGGATAAGTTTGTTTTATGCGTCAGATTTGAGAAGACTAAAATTTTGCAGTTTTAACTGTTCTTTTCATTAGATTTCATTAAATATCCTAAGCAGTACACCTTGTTAAACTGTTTTAATATTGTTTCCTCCATACTCACAGCAACTTTTAAAATGATATAATATATACATTTCTTCACTACTGATGGTGCATATCTGCATGTTATCATATTAGTTTACATAAAATTCATTCTGTATGTATGGAAAAAAAAGAGGATCGCTGCTTACGAACCAGTCAGAATTCTGCCCAACAAGCTTGGGTAACCAGCTTGTTAAGCTGGAAAGAAGTTGCAAGATATTCACACCTGTAAACAATAGGGGTGGAACAATGGGAGAGGGTGAAGAAATAAGAGGCAGCTAGTTCTGCATCAAGAAGAATGGTGGCACTGTTGGTCACCCTATCTAACTTTGTATCGTCAACAAACTTTACTAACAGCATGGAGGACAACACAAAAGACGCTACAAAAAGATAGACAGGTCAGGTGAGTGGCGACAAGGTGGCAGATGGAATATAATGTGAGGAAGTAAGAGGTTACTCACTTCAGTGGTAAAGAATAGAAAAGCAGGATTTTTTTTTTTAAAAAGTTGTGAAACTTGTAAATGTTGATTTTCAGAGAGACTTAGGTGCATTTCTGCAAAGAACACGAAAAAGTTAACACATAGGGTAGGTACTGCAAGTTACCATGCCATTGATTCATTGCTTGCTGCACCTGCATTTTAACTTTGTGTCCTCTATCGTTTGAGTATTGTGAAGATAGAGCTTTTTGGCTCATGGTCTACTCCTGCTCCTACGTTTCTTAAAAATATTCTGACAAACATTTTCAGCTATATAATTAAAACTGCACCAGATTACTACTCAGGGGGAAAGAAACCTCTTTTACACTATCCAATAGCACCAGTCCCTCATATTAGGCAAATTTTAGTAGAAACCAGAGCAATTACCATTTCGATCCTATTACATGCATTGAAAATATTACAAAACAATGCAGTGTTTTCCATGACTGGTCTCAAGGAGTTTGGGTTATTTGAGATCCAGTATTACTAGACTGCTTTCTGAAGTGGGTTGTTGATTGATCAATTAAGGCTCAAAGAGGGAGAAATTTTACATAAATCACAAAACATTTACCTTCTTGTCTTCAAGATATTCGATGTTGGCGGTATTATAACCATCCCTTTGACCATGGCGTAAAACTTTAAATCGACATTTGCCAATTGTATCAACGACAGAGCGACCATCAGGAAAAAATTTTACATCTCGGATTTCAAGCATGCAACCATAGTCAGCAAACCTGAGCAAAAAGGATAATACAAAAACTTAGATTCAAAATGTAAACTAAAAATCGCAGACAATAAATTAACATCTACGTTTAGCTGCTGCAAGTAGGACAACATAAAAAAGGGATACAGAATTCTATTCTTGCAGGCATTTGCAAAAACTGACGTGCTAGTAAAGGATGCGGCTGTCAATACAACAAGGATACAATGAACTCTACAGCACACATTTGTGCTATTGAGTAAGCCAATGGATAATCAATACACATTTTTTTGGTCCATAAAATTATGAAGTTATATTAAGGACTTAAAAGTTAGATACACAACTAGATTAGTATTTGACCATATTATATTATTATTTTCTGTGAATAAAATCCGACTCCTTGGCCCTCTGCCCAGGCATCCAGCACTCTTCATGGGGCCGTCACTCCCATGATAGTTTGAATAGGTGTTAAAACATTGGCTACAGAAGTAGCTATGGAATGTTTTATTAAGAACTAGGTAAGAGATCAGAGATACTTATTGAATCACCCAAACCACAAAAAGCCTCGTGCTCTCAATAACATTGTTTGTAGGGCAGCAATAATTTCTGGTATTTGCTGAAATGGCTAATTATCTCCTCCTCAGCACAATTCTCAGGCCAGCCTCAATTCATTCTTTAAACAAAGGCTAGTAATACAGTTTGCATTGCCCAATGGTCATCTCAGTCCAAACTGAAGAAGCAGCTGCCAGAACAGTGTGTTCAAGTTTACCACTGCTTATGCAATCAAGAAGCATTCTTGCAACTGTAGCAGGTGGGGAGAGTTAAGGAAGAATTCAGAAGACTTGGAAGAAAGAAGCTTAAAATTTGTGGTGCAGAGAACTGATGACCACTGCAATCTTCCATGTAGTATGTTATATTTGACAATCAAGATGCATTTTTTCCAATAATCTTGACGTGCAATACTGAATGCCTTTGACCTGGAAGCAATGAAGTAAATTTTGTT
This sequence comes from Carcharhinus amblyrhynchos, assembly GCF_965287045.1. Taxonomy (NCBI): domain Eukaryota; kingdom Metazoa; phylum Chordata; class Chondrichthyes; order Carcharhiniformes; family Carcharhinidae; genus Carcharhinus; species Carcharhinus amblyrhynchos. The sequence goes on from NC_137333.1 coordinate 58,778,354, forward strand.
ACTTAAAATGGAATCTCATTGTTTTTAAGAATGTTTGATTTCACCCAATGTCTCTTGACCTGGAAACAGTAGGAACCAGAAGAGACAGACATTGCAGCAGAGCAAGCACAAAAAGGCTAGGATGTGGTGGGGACATGGAAGTAAATCAGCTAAAAAAAAAAAGGGACAGAAAGCTGAAGATAGGGCTCAAGCAAGAATTGCGAATTGGACAATTTTACAACTGCCACTTCAGTTTTGCCCAAACTGACCAGATTCAGGAGACTAAACCATTAAGAAAACCAAGAACCTAGATAAGGAGGTTCTGCAGTGCAGTTTGGGTGATGACCACTTCTGGGCATTTTCAATTGAATATGGCTACTGAAGAACGTGATTGGAGGGCAGAATCAATCAAGTAGAAAAGCAAGAGCTCCTACACAATAAAAGCTAAGTTAGAGAACTTTGGAACTGCACGTAATGCCACATATCTGCAGGATAACGTGGGTGCTTGTGATTTTGTAAGATGCATTTTTGTTGTAAATTTTACCTTTTTACTTGAACTATCAACTTTCCAAATTAATTACTGATTATTTTGCATTGGTTTTGAATTGTGTTATAATAAAAAGCTACAAAAAAGTGAAATCCTCTTGGTAATTTTTTCATTTAGAGATAGTTTAGTAAATCTGGTTTACAGGGATCGTAACAACACATCGTAAAAAACAAACCTTGAGCACTATCATAACCCACTGATACATCTGGCATAAATCATGGCAAAATGTGCTCTGATCTATAAACAGAACAATAAATTAAAAGTTTTTTTTACATTTCAAAACTATTGAATTATTTCCAAAAGGTTGCTACGATCATAATGTAACCATGTTGTGCACAAAGGTCCCACAACAGCAATGAGATAAATAGTGAGATAAACTGCATTGGATTAATGTTAAATGGTCAGATGATATTTGGAGAACCAGTGTCATTATTCATTTTCATGTTCACATGAGCAGGCAAACAGGCTCTTGTTTAATATCTCATGGGAAAAATGGAATCTTTGACAACAAAGCACTTGCAAGTCAATCTAGATCGATCTTGTCACATCTCAAATGGGACTTGATCGAACACCTTTCAGAATATCAGAGGCGAAAGAAATAACACCAAATCAAGACTGACAGTTTTGTGTATATTCAAGTTCTCTCAAGAAGCCATTACAAGGTGCATGCACGCACAAACAATATGCATCAACTCTTACCCTTTGAGTTCATTTCCAATACACATTCCAAATTGCTTCGTTCCTGTTTCCATACACCTGCGAATCATTAGCCGATAACGCGGTTCAAAAACATGAAGAGGACATGGAATAGTTGGGAAGCTCATGGTGCAGACAAAAATTGGAACATCTTCAGTTAGGCTACAGTAGTAAATAAAACCATATTTCACTTATTGTTCACTTGCTGGATAATTGGTTGTAGACATATTAGGGAAGACCAAGTTACAATGTAAAAGACTAAATCTTTTCATAGGGGAATGAGTGGGTGACACCAAATTAGAGAACCAACTCTGGCACTTGTTTTACATCATAATATCAAACAGGGTTAAGCATCAATGGTGTGGAATATCTTGAAAATTATAGATGCAGGATAGAAAACACAGTCTACACAGTGACCACTAGATGGTGTCCAACTTTAAAAAGGAAATTCATGAATTATCCACAGAAATACATAAAGTTACAATACAGGTCCAATCAGTATTGGAATGACCAAACAGTTCTTGTCATAATTTACTGTTTTATTCCCACAATCCCTTCCAGCATTTCTCTGCCATCCTTCTAATCAACTTTTTGCCTTGACCAGTATTCTGGGAAATGAATTTAACAGTCTCAATTCCATGTAAATTAATACCTCCTGCTGCACTCTAAAAAAGCCTCTTGGATTGAATCATCAACTTTTGAAAACATTGCATTTCTGTCAAATCCTTCCGATCCTTTTAATATTTTAAAGGCCATCACGTTCATATCAATTTTCAAGTTTGCTAACGACACCACCGCAGTGGGTCAGATCTCAAACAATGACGAGAGAGTACAGGAATGAGACAGAGAATCTGGTGAACTCGTGTGGCTTCAATAATCTCTCCCTCAATGACACTGACTTCAGGAAGTGTAGAGGAGAACATGCTCCTGTCTATGTCAACAGGGACGAAGTACAAAGGGTTGAGAGCTTTAAATTTTTAGGTGTCCGGATCACCAATCTGTTCTAGTCCCCCCATGCTGACAGTATAGTTAAGAAAGCCCATTAATGCCTCTACTTTCTCAGGTGACTAAGGAAATTTGGCATATCAGCTACTATTCTCACCAATTTTTACAGGTGTACCATAGAAACTATTGTTTTTGGTTGTATCACAGCTTGGCATGGCTCCTGCTCTGCCCAAGAAACTACAAAAGATTGTGAATGTAGCCCAATCTAATAGCCTCCTCCCAGCCACTGACTCTGTCTACACTTCCCGCTGCCTCAGCAAAGCAACCAACATAATTAAGGACCCCATGCACCCAGACATTCTCTCTTCCACCTTCTTCCTTTGGGAAAAAGATACAAAAGTCTGAGGTCACGTACCAACCGACTCAAGAACAGCTTCTTCCCTGCTGCTGTCAGATTTTTGAATGGACTTATCTTGCATTAAGTTAATCTTTCTCCAAACTCTAGCTATGACTGTAATACTACATTCTGCACCCTCTCATTTCCTTCTCTATGAATGGTATGCTCTGTCTATATAGTGCGCAAGAAACAATGCTTTTAATTGTATGCTATACATGACAATAATAAAATCAAATCTGCTGAATTTCCAGAACTGCCACCATTTCTGCATCTTTTCCAAGTATTTCTTGGAGGGAAATACTTCTGAGTATTTCCCCTTATTTAATGTAGCAATGATGGAATAGTTAAAAAAGGTGGTCTTGAGGCAAAACTGAATGTGACCGGTTAAAGCATGATTACAGACCAGGTTCCAAAAAAAGGGGGCTCCAGATTTCTGGGGCATTGGAATCAACTCTGATGGAGGTGGACTGGATCATGATAAATCAATTCCAAACCAGGGACTGTGAATTAACTTAAGGTTAATAAATGCTGGGAATGGGGGGGTGGGGGGTAAGCTAATTAGGCACTACTTTGTAGTGTTAAAAAAAGTAGAAACAAGATGCACAGACGACTAGGCAAAACAAATAAGGCCAGAAATCACAGAATCCCTACAGTGCAGAAAAACAGGCCATTCGGCCCATCAAGTGATACATGGGATTTAATGGGATTGGGAGTTATAGATGGTTCTATTGCCTGCTAGGTATGGATATGATCAGTGCAACTTGTGGGCCGAAGGGCCTGTTTGTGCTGTAGTGTTCTAAGTCTGTATGACCACAATCTCACCCAGGCCTTACTTCTATAACCCCACACATTTACTCCGTTAATCCCCCTGACACTAAGGATCAATTTTGTATGGCCAATCAACCTAACCAGCACATCTTTGAACTATGGGAGGAAACTAGACCACCTGGAGGAAACCCACACAGACAGGAGGAGAACATGCAGACTCCACAGGAGTAACCATAGACCAGAATTTAACCTGGGACCCTGGTACTGAGGCAGCAGTGCCACCCTATGATTTGGTGAAATCATAGAGGATGCAAACATAGAAAGAGGCAGCCTGAGGGAACCAATACAAAATTTATTTGGATGGAGTTAAGAAATATTATAACTGAGCCAAAGTGTTGCTTCATTTTTTTTTGGTTACACACCACCAGTGAGTGGAGGCAAGATTTAATGGGATGTGGGTGTCACTGGCAAGTCCAGCATTTGTTACTCATCCCTAACTGCATTTGAACTGGGTGGCTGGCTATTTCAGGTCAGAGTCAACCACATTTTTGTAGGTTGGAAGTCACGTCTAGGCCAGACCAGCAACGGTGGCAGATTTCCTTTCCTAAAGGTCATTAACGAACTAGATGGGTTTTGACATTCCCAATAGTTTAATGGTCACCAGTGCTGAGATTAATTTTATATCCTAGATTTTTTATTAACTGAATTCAAATCCACAAGTTGTCATGGTGGGATTTGAATCCATATTTTCAGAGCATTAGCTGGGTCTCTGGATTTTTAATCCAATGACAATACAACACCACCATTTCCCCCAAGATACATACAGCGCTAAGGAACAGAAACTCAAAAGGTGGATGAAAGAATGGATGAGAAAAATAAATAGATTCTAGAAGGGCTGCTCTTAATTCTGGCAGTACTTAAAGTGGATAGAGCACCTGGTCTGAATGGGATGCAATGATAGAGGAATTGAGTAATGGTCATTATTCCTTTAATTCCTCCTTAGAAACAGAAGAAGTGCTAAAAGACTGCAAATATTATACCCTTACTCAAAAAGGAAGGATACAACTGGCAAATATCAGTCAGTTACTTTAAATGTCAGTGCTGGGGAAGTTAAGAAGTCATCCATGAAAATTTCAGCTTCTTCAAGAAGCATTAACTACTAAAGGATACTCACAGATTTATTGAGTTCAGTTCATGTGTATATGGAGTGATAAAGTATCATATGTTAGACATGTTAACAAAATCGAAGCCCACAGGATACAGGGGCAGGAACAGCACGGATACAAACTTGGCCGAGGGATAGAAAACTGTCTCCCGACTTCCAAACAGGAGGCAGGTAGATAGTGGAATACTAGGACCACTAGTGTTTTTGGTATGTGGTAACAACTTGAAATTGTGCTCTTTAACATCAAGTCCAAAATCTGCAGAGGACATGAAATGTGGGAGTGTAGTAAATAGTGAGGTAGATAGAAATAAGTTTCAAGAAAACACGGATATGTTGGTGGAATAGGCCAACATGGGGAAGATAAAATTCAAAGTGTGAAATTATATATTTACATAGCTTGAAAGGAGGGACAACACCTGCTAAAATGGTGCAATTTTAAGTGGAGGGCAAGAAAAGGAGGTCAAGAGGTGTTGTGCACAAATCCTCAAAAGCTGGCAGGACATATTAAAAAGCTTATGAGGTCAAAGATTTTGTAAATCCAGGCATAGTGTACAAAAGTCAAAAAGTAACCTCTGGCTCAAGCTCAGCTAGAGGAAAATTGTCCAATTCCAGGCACCACAATTTAGGAAGGACTTGAAGGCTTTGGAGAGAGTACAGAAGACATTTACTAGAATAGTTTTAGAGATGAGGAATTATTATGTGGCTAGACTGGAGAAGCTGGAGTCATTAACTTTAGAGCAAAAAAGACCAAGGACAGATGTTAAAATCATGAAGGATTTAGGTGAGAGAGAGGTGAACAAGAGTTCTCACCTTGAACCTTGTAAATTGACACTTCTACCCTGGGAAAAAGCCTCTGACTTATCCATCCTATCTATGCCTCTGAATTTTGTAGAAAACTATGAGAGCTCCCTATTGTCTACGTGTTTCCAGTGAAAACAATCCTAGTTTATTCAACCCCTCCTCAGTCAGCCTAGAGACCAGGCAACATCCTGGTGAACCTTCTCTGCATCCTCTCCAAAGCTCCCACATCCTTCTAGTACTGTGACAACCAGAACTACATATAATACTCTGAATACAACCTAACCAAGTTTCTACGTAACTGCAATTCGATTTGCCAACTCTTGTACTCAATGCACCAGCCGATGAAGGCAAGCATGCCATATGTCTTCTTAATCACCTTGGCCATCCACGTTGCCACATCTTGGGAACCATCGAGCTGCACGTCCAGATTCCTCTGAATGTTAATGTTCAAGGGTTCTTTCCCTTATAGTATAACTCACACCTAATTTAATCCTCCAAAATGAATTGCAATGCTTCAAGGGTGCACAACAACAGCCAAAGAGCTTGAATGTTTGGCAAAAGTACCAGCGGCAACTTGAAGAGAAGTTTTTTCAGACAAAAGAATTGCTAGGATTTGGAATGTCATGACGAAATGGTTGATACGCGTTCAATAACAGCTTTTCCAATTCCAAAAGGAATTGGATAAATATTAAGATATTGCAGATACCTGGGACTAACTAGATTGCAGCAGCTCATTTTAGAAAAAATCTCAAAAGTGCAGTACTTTATGAATCTATGATCTGTGCCATGACAGTATATGTAATTGCTAGACTGCAAACTTTTAGAAAAATCTTGGCCATTAATTTTTTTTACACATCATTTCAGGGCCAGGATGATACAAATTTAACTCATGGACTTAATCTTTAAAAATAGATATTAAGTTCCACATACTTGGACAGTTCTTTCATTTCTTCGTCATGAAGCCTTCTCCTGTCATTTAATTCTTCAGGCAGGTACCGAATGATCAGTTCTTCTGTCAAGAATGTCTTACTGAAAGCTCTCGTTACCAAATACTGCAATAAATAAAAGTTATACACTACTACATCTAATTGGACGGATAAACATGCAATGTTTGTTTTTTTGTTTTTGAAGTTTTTTTAAAAAGTTAACCTTAGAAGGGTCTTTGAAAATATGCAAATTAAAAAAAAATGCTATTTCAGGCAAATCACTGGCATACTCTCATTTGATTTCAGAGATGTTGGCTGGAATTTTAACTACCCCGCCTACCACAGGAATCGGAGCAGAGAATGGAAAGGTCTGGTGACCTTGGATGGGATTTTATAGTTTTGGGACAAGCTAGGCCGTAAAATCTCGCCCATTGTTTTAGATGTTGATAAACTGAAACTGCGTATAAAAGCTGAAGATAAAAAAAAAATCAACAGTCAAGGATAGGCACTTCAGAGCTGAAACCTAGAATCTTGAAAACAATTCCTTTTATTCCCTCTCCCAAGAAATCTGCTATTTCTCCCAAGTTACGTGGATCACTTCAGGAGTTGCAAACATTTGAAAGTCTTTCAAGGAATAATGGCAGGCAGAAGCATGCATATATAATCGATTTTGGGTTGTTACAAAGCAAACAAATGTACAACCAAATCTAACGCATTTTATTAGTCCAGATCTAAGGACAGTGGTACCCCAATGGAAACAATGACCACCTCACAACAATTTATCTTTGCTCCCATCGTTATTTCTAAATCAAGATCTGTACATTTGCAGACAAGGTGAAAATTCAATATCGAGCGATCACAAGATTCCATTGCCACTTGTTCTATGGTGATTCTTAGCTTTGAGAAATTGTAGGGAAAATATGGAAGAAATGTACATCTACTATTAATGACAATAATAGGCATCGTGTTAAAAGCAGCTGAAGTATTTACCAATGAATTATTGTAAAGGATTAGTTTTTAAAAAAATTTTTACTCCATCCTTAAAATTACAAAGCCAATGTGCAGAGTGCAATGGCAGATCCAAATCCATTTCCTTGTTTGCTCCAAAAGCTAAATTCAAATTGAATCCAATTCATGATCTCCAAAGGAGAGACGTACAAGATTCAAGCTGACAAGAAAAGACATTGCACCCATCTTCAGCTTAATCTGACGCTTGACCTCAGCCAAAAGGCTGCAAAGTGATACCAGATTATTTTTTTAAGAACCGAAGTCAACAGGTTCATTAATTTTTCTTCACAAATCCCATCAAGGACAATTCTTTTGGAAAGCTAAAGTGAGCCAGTTAACTGCTTCAAATGTCCTTGCAATAATTAACCTATGAACAATATCTTGATTCTATGAGGTGCTAAAATTTAAAAGTGGTAAAAATACCAGAAAAAAAAAGTAGAGGCTCTACAGTCAGCACAATACAACGTGGCTTTTAATTAACAATACAGCAAAGACTGCATGTATGGTACTAACCTCAGCGACATTTTCTTTACAAAGTGGGCAGTTGGAATTATGATCCAGGCTCCGTTCTAGACACTTCAAACAGAAGGTGTGCCCACAAGAAGTGGTGACAGGTTCATAAAATAACCTGTGGAAGAAAAATGCTTAATTTTAAAGATTGGATGCATAAAACGTTCAAGTTAGAAATTAGAATTACAGATAATGAAGTTGCTTCTTTTTCTAATTTATTTGAACTGAAACTGGCGTAATCTTATTGCCATCCATGCTTTAAGGGAAACTCAAGCATTTCCACCAAGTATGCATTGCAGTCCACGTATACATTTATTTTATGTTAAATTGTGAATTCTTAATGGGACAACTTCCACTTTTCTCCTTTGGGCTTCAAGATTGTGGAATGAAAAGCTGATAATGAATTAGGTGCAAACAATGAGGTAGCTTCCCAACTGCATAGAATCACAAGTGGGTTGAGCTGGGGTCCAGCATTTTATTCCTTTCAAACGACAACAACAACTGTCTGGAAGATTACGTTTGCAGCAGCACTTAAATGGTCAGTGACACAAATGGTGTAGTAGAATCAGGACTTTTGAGGGCATCAGATACAAATAGGAGTGTAATAGATTAGATATGTGGAGTAAATAGGTAAATGTTCTTTAATGCAGGCAGCTACGCATTTAAGGAGATGAAATATAACAGGAGTGGATATGAGTTGTTAGTAACAAAAAGGATTAAGGCTTGGCATCCCAAACCGTACTGCTCAGACCTCTTCACAAAATTAGCACAACAGCGAACGTTTTATTTGGAATACTGTTCAATTTTAGGTCCTCATAAGTCAAAAAAGATAGAGATTCTAGACAATTTTCAAACAGATATTTCTGGGTGGGGTGGTGGGGTGGAGGGGCTGGATGTGACCACAGCAAGCCAAATTGTTTTCATTAAACATATAGTAGAACATAGAAAAACTACAGCATAAACAGGCCCTTCGGCCCACAAGTTGTGCCAATGATATCCTTACCTACTAGGCTTACCTATAACCCTCAATTCTATTAAGTTCCGTGTACTCATCCAGAAATCTCTTGAAAGTCCCTACCGAATTTGCCTCCAGCACCACTGACGGCAGCTGATTCCACTCAGCCACCACCCTCAGTGAAAAACTTACCCCCGATATCTCCTCTGTACCTACTCCCCAGCATCTTAAACCTGTGTCCTCTTGTAGCAACCATTCCAGCTCTTGGAAAAAGCCTGTAGTGTGATTGTACATGAGGAATCAGAAAATTATTGAAAAAGAAATTTGGAATTAACAGAAGACCTGTTTTTTTGCTCCTCCCAAAAGACTGCAGGCAGTATAAAGTTTAAAAGCTTATTTATTTGTGTCACAAGTAGGCTTACGTTAACATTGCATTGAAGTTGCTGTGAAAATCCCCTAGTTGTCAACTCCAACACCTGTTCAGACACACTGAGGGAGAATTTAGCAGGGGCAATGCACCTAACCTGCACATCTTTGGACTGAGAGAGAAAACCGGAGCACCTAGAGGATACATAGGAAGAAAGTGCAAACTCCACAGAGTGACCCAAGCCAGGAATCAAACCCTGATCCCTGGCGCTGTGAGGCAGCAGCGCTAACCACTGTGCCATCTTGCCGCCCCAAAAATGCTTGCTTTAAAAGATTCAATACCACTTTTACCACTGCCACCAACGTTGCTATAGCATCATTAACATAATAAAATGCCCCAGTGTATTATAAAAGTAACAAAAATTTGACACCAAGCCACAAAGGGAGATATCAAGAAAGATGACCAAAAGCTTGGCCCAGGTGCTAGTTTTTGAAGACCATCTTAAAAAAGGAGAGGGGGAAGTTCTAAAAGTTAGCATCATGGCAGCTGAAGGTACATCCACCAATGTTGGAGCAATTAAAATCAGAATGTACAAATATCTCTAAGAGGATGGGAGGTGTCACACTGCTGGAGGGAATTCAAGAAATAGGGAAGGGCAGGGCCATGAAAGGATTTGAAAACAAGAATGACAATGTTAAGATCAAAGCACTACTTAATTGAGAGCCAATAAACATCTGAGTACGTTCACATATTGCCCCTCAACAACACTGTTTCCACATATACACAAATAACACTTTGCTCTTCCTCACTTCCATCTCACGGTGCCTCTTATGGGGGGGAACAAAAGTGAGCAGAACTTGATGCGAGCTAGGACAAAGGTTTAAATGACCTCAAGTTTGTAAAGTTAGAAGAGTCAGCTGGGAACGCTAGTGTAAGTTTAGAGGTAACAAGGGCATAGATGAAGGTTTCAGCAGATCAGTTGAAGCAAGAGCAGAGTCGGGTAATTGAAAATTTATTAATGTCACAAGTAGGCTTACATTAACACTGGAATGAAGTTACTGTGAAAATCCCCTAGTCACCACACTCCAGCACCAGTTCAGTACAGAGGGAAAACTTAGCATAGTCAATACACCTAACCAACACATCTTTTGGAGTTACTGAAATAGAGATAGGCTGTATTTGTGATGGTACAGATACGTGGTAGTAAGTTCATGGAGATCAAGTAGGACATCATAGTTGGAACAGCCCACACCTGCCATGGTGAGGGATAAAGTCTCTGACAAAGGAATAGAGTTGGTGACAGGGACCCAAGATAATGAGTCCAGTCTTCTCAAAATATAACTGGAGAAAATTCAGTACGCAAGGTTGGGCAAGTTTCACCGTGTAGAGATTAAGAGACATGGAGGTGAAGTAGAGCTGCACAGGAGTATACATATGGATGTGTTTTTGAATAATCTTATCAAGAGACAGCACATCAGTGCAAACTTGGAGGATTGAGGGTAGATCCTAGGGGGGGCAAACACCAGAAGTAATGGCTCAGGAGAAGGGAAGGAAGCGATTTCAGGTGATTTTCTGGCTAAGACTGGATAAAAATGGAACTAGGCAAGCACAGTCCCTCCAGGGAGTACAATGGAGGAATTGGAAATCTGATTGGAGAGATTCAAAACATGAATTTGGAGAAAGATGGACATCAATTTGAGAGGTGACAACACATTCAAGGGCATTTGGGGAGACTGAAGGTGAAGCAGTACTTGGTGAATAAGCTGAAAACACTGATGATACATATTAAATAAATACTAAAAACGCAGAAGTGGAATTTCATTATTTAAACAAACTGTCAAACGGCAGTAGATCAAAGCATAGTGGAATGTCATAATTCAAATATGGCTACTCACGCTTCTGATTATAAAAAGACAGTGTGGTTGTCCTTAATCATAGAATCAGTACAATGCAGGAAGAGGCCATTTGGCTCATCAAGTCTGCACCAACCACAATCTCACCCAGGTCTATTTCTGTAACCCTGCAAATTTACTCTGCTAACCTCCCCGAATCTAGGGTCAATTTAACATAACCAATCCACTTAATCTGCACATCTCTGGACGTGGAAAGAAACCCATTTACACACTTTATTTATTGACCTTTTATATGGATTCAGTGAAGCCGCCACTATCTATTATGATAGATCTGGCCCCATGCAAAAGTGAAGCTAACACAAATCTAAATTTACAGCATTTGAATGGTCTGCAAATTTGCACCTACATTTTTTTGTTGGTACAAGAGGTTAGTCTTTTATAGCATTGTTGCCTCCCCACCTGAAGCCTAAAGTACATGTAAATATTTATTTTACATCATAACTCATGTCATTTCCTCTCCAGTGAAGCATGTAGAAAACATAACCACACCCACTTAAAGAAAAAACACCAAAAAGATCCATGTTTATGTTTTCTTAAACATGTGTATACAGATAGTGATTTGATTGTTTCAAATTTAGTTTTCCTTGCTAAAGAGAGACTAAGGAATTATGGCGTTAGATGTGGCTTTCCAAACTTTGAATATTTATTCTGATTTTTTGTCTTATAGTAATGTTTTACAGTAGTATTTACACTAACATTCACATCATAAGAACATAAGAAATAGGAGGAGTAGGCCAATTAGCCCTTCGAGCCTGCCCCGCCATTCAATAAGATCATGGCTGATCTGTCTTGGCTCAGTTCCACATTCCCGCCCTCTCCCCATAACCCTTAATCCCCTCTCTTATCAAAAACCCATCAACCCGCGCCTTAAAAATATTTAGCGAGGTAGCCTCCACCACTTCAACGGGCAGAGAATTCCAGAGATTCACCACCCTTTGAGTGAAGAAGTTCCTCCTCAACTCTGTTCTAAACCACCCCCCCTTTATCTTGAGGCTGTGCCCCCTAGTTGCCCCATAAAAAATTTATAAACGGAAAAGCACAGGCTGTATTTGGCATAGGCTGACACCTCAACAGAACTGACATTTCTAACAATAAACCTCCATGATAAGCCTTTTTTTCTTTTTATGTACAAGGACAGGTCTCTTCAACATTCCCTTATTGTTTTTATTTCAAAATTATAACACCATTAACATTCAACCTAAGAAGATGCTGTTCCTGGTTTAGTCTGATAGCCAAGTGACAGCTGAGCTAGCTCAACGCACCAGAGCCAATCTCTCCTGTCTGGACGGTCTAATATACCAAATCTTCACAGCAAAAGTGATTTTACTGTGTATTTAATTCCTCAGAAATTACTTTGCATTAGAACATCATCTCTCCCCTCACTTCTGAAATATCCGTAAATATGTGGCTGTGGTGAGTGACTGATTTGAATTGAAAACCGCTTTTTTCCTGTACTTCCGGTTCTCGGGGCTTGTTAGAGTGTAGTTTACTTCCGTACCGGAAGTTAGGTGAGGGGATAGTCGTTAAGGGGGAGCGGGGGGTATAAATCGGATACTCACCCGGGGACCCACCTCATTGTTCTCTGGAGCATTGAACCTGGTGGCTGTGGCGAGTGACTGATTTGAATTGAAAACCGCTTTTTTCCTGTACTTCCGGTTCTCGGGGCTTGTTAGAGTGTAGTTTACTTCCGTACCGGAAGTTAGGCGAGGGGATTGTCGTTAAGGGGGAGCGGGGGGGGTATAAAAAAGGGGTAGCAGCATACAGCGGGCAGCGTCGGGAGCGGGCAGCGGAGTGAGTGGGAACTGAGTGAGAAGGGCTTTGGCTCGCTGGGCTTAGGAGAGAGTAGGCTTAAAGAAGGGGCGTTGCACATTCTACCTTTGGGCGCTTACAGGAGGTTGGGACATGGCAGGGAATATAGGGAGGAATATAAGTTGTGTCAGGTGCCACATGTGGGAGTTCTCGGTGGTGTCACGTGTCCCCAAGGTCCACATCTGCAGTAAATGTTTAGAACTGCAGCGCTTGAGGGCCCGGGTCAGGCAACTCGAGGGGCGTTTGGAGAATGCGTTTCTAGTCAGGGAAAACGAGGAGTTGATGGCTAGGAACCACGAGCAGGAAGAGGTCCCAAGGGCTGAAGAGCAGGAAGGGTGGACGACTGTTAGGAGGAGAAAGAGGAAGAAGAAGAGTAGTCAGGGTCCCCCGGCCTCCCCAGAGGCCCCCCAAGGTTCGTCGACAGGGGCACAGAAAGATAGGCACGAAGGGGAGACTGACTTAGAGGGACAGAAGGGGGCTGGTAAGGTGATAGTGGTAGGGGATGGGAGGGTCCGAGGTATTGATAGGAGGTTCTGTGGACAGAGGCGTGACTCCAGGACGGTGGTCTGCCTCCCTGGAGCAGGGGTAAAGGATGTAACGGAAAGGGTAGAGGGTATTTTGAAAGGGGAGGGGACCCAGGCAGAGGTCATAGTACATGTAGGGGAGGGGGACATAGGAAGGAGGAGTAGGGTAGAGGTCCGTAGGCAATTTAGGGAGTTGGGGTCCAAACTAAAAAGCAGGACCTCCAGGGTGGCACTCTCTGGGTTGCTGCCCAGTACTAGCAGGGCAAAGAATAACGAGATCATGCAGTTGAATGCATGGTTGAGGGATTGGTGTAGGGTAGAGGGCTTTACTTTTGTGGATCACTGGGAGGTGTTTAGGAGAGAAGGGCAACTGTACAGGAGGGGTGGGGAGAATTTGAACGGGAGGGGAACTAGTGTCTTAGCGGGGAGGTTAGCTGGGGTGTTCAGGAATGGTTTAAACTAATAAGGAGGGGGGGTGGGGAGGTGGCTGGGAGAGAGTCGGGTGAAAGGAAAATTATCAGGGAGAAGGAGGTTCCGAGGGACACTCGTGAGTTGAACTGTGTCTGTTTCAATGCTAGGAGTGTGGCAGGGAAAACGAATGAGCTTAGGGCCTTGATGTTTGTGAGGCAGTTAGATGTGGTGGCTGTAACAGAGACGTGGTTACGGGAAGGGCAGGACTGGCAGCTGAATGTTCCTGGGTACAAGTATTTTAGGTGTGACAGAGGAGGGTTGAAGAGAGGTGGAGGGGTGGCACTGTTAGTAAAGGAAAACATCACAGTAGTGCAGAGGGAGGACGATATGGAAGAGATAGGGATTGAGTCACTGTGGGTGGAGTTGAGGAATAAAAAGGGAGAGATTACATTGCTAGGGGCGTACTATAGGCCACCCAACAGCCCGAGGTCGGTGGAGGAAGGCATTTGCAGGGGCATTTGCAGGTGCAGGAAGAATAGAGTGGTTGTAGTGGGTGACTTTAATCTTCCCGGAGTAAATTGGAGGGGGCCTAGAGCTGGGGGTACGGAGGGAGAGGAGTTTGTGAAATGTGTTTTGGAAGAGTCTCTAGAGCAGTATGTAACTAGCCCGACTAGGGGAGGGGCTATACTGGATTTAGTGTTGGGTAATGAGCCGGGGCAGGTGGGTGAGGTAGAGGTAGGCGAACATGTGGCTAACAGTGACCACAAGTCCATCTACTTTAGGTTAAAAATGGAAAGGGACGAGTGTTGGCCGAACGGGAGTGTGCTGAACTGGGGAAAGGCGAGCTATAGCAGGATTAGGAGGGAGCTGCAGGACACTGATTGGGAGGGAATATTAGCTGGCAAGTCCACGGTTGGCAAGTGGGAGGCTTTTAAGGGCAAAATGGAATGGTTGCAGGGGAGGTATGTTCTGGTTAAGCGGAAGGATGGGAAAGGTAGGATTAGAGAGCCGTGGATTACAGGGGGTATTGAAGACTTGGTCAGGAAGAAGAGGAAGGCGTATGTTAGGTTGAAACGACTGGGTATGGAGAGTGCGCTGGAGGAATATAGAGAGAGTAGGAGGGAGCTAAAAAGGGGAATTAGAAGGGCGAAGAGAGGGCATGAAATGGCTTTGGCTGGTAGGATTAAGGAAAATCCAAAGGCATTTTATTCCTATATTAGGAGCAAGAGAGTAGTTAGAGGGAAAATTGGTCCTCTTAGGGACAAAAGTGGAGAGTTATGTATTGAGTCGGAGGGAATGGGGGAGCTCCTGAATGAATACTTTGCGTCGGTATTCATGAAGGAGAGGGGTTTGGAATCGTGCGGTCTCTTGGAGGGAGCTGAGGATCAGTTGCAGGAAATATCTATTACGAGGGAGGAAGTGCTAGGGCTTTTAGGTAGCGTAAGGACGGATAAAGCTCCGGGGCGTGATGGTATTTATCCCAGGCTGCTTAGGGAGGTGAACGATGTGGTTGCGTGGGTTTCCTCCGGGCGCTCCGGTTTCCTCCCACACCCCCAAGATGTGCTCTTAGGCTGATTGGTTTTACCAAATTGACACTATTCTCCCCTGAATCTGGCTAAGTTAGGGGTTCCATTCGTAGACACGCAGGGTAGAATAGGTGTAGGGTGATGCGGCGGCTTGGGCTCGTTGGGCCGAAGGGCCTGTTTCCCATGCTGGGTTGTTCTTTGTTCTTTATAGCATTCTATATTAATTACTAAAGCAGCCTTTAAAATGTATGGATTTTAAAAATTATTTTTCCATTGCTAGTTTTAAATATATGTTATGTTCCTTGCACTTCAGAAGCCTTAAAAAAAACATTTCATGGCCATATGTCATTCTGGTCATAAATAGAATATATTCTAGCACCAGTTCCCATTGGTTTAAAAATCATTTAATTTTACATTTTATGCAGTGTACAAGGCTTCTTTCTCAAACAAAAGATTGTACAAATATTCCGAAAAAAATGTTTAAAACTTAAATACCTCATACAAAGCGAACATTCAAAATCAGATGGATCCACAAGTTCACTGGGAATCTCTCTTGATACATGAGAATTGTCAAATGGCAAGGGCACAAAATCATCTAGTTTGGGAGAAAAATGGTAAACTTTTGAAAACAAAATTTGTAGCTCCCTCCCAGTTGCCTCACTTTTAGCCAGACCAAATTCTGACTCATTCAATGCTTACACAATATTCTTTTGTTTCATCTTGGGAAGTTAAAAGATGGACTGGACGAACAATAAATATTTGAGAACACCAACCCCACTGCCGACCAGAAAGGTGTCAGGGATTTTGTGTGCACGTACATGTCTGCAGTACAGCGGCCAACAAATGTGCAATTGATCCAGATGCCTTGAGGTTGGCGATGGGAGTTACGGCGATCACAGAATCAGAGCACGTCATGTCCGTGCCTTTAAAATCTTGCATTTGCATGCACCTCATGTATGATCCACTTGAAGGTATATGTTTATCTCACAGTCAATTTTTTGTCATTACAAATTCCAACACTCAATCATCATCATGCAAAATACCTATACAAAATTTGTTATACCATTTATATCATTTGAGCACATGGTAGTTTTCCATCTACACTGTAAACACCTTGACAAATCCACTGAATAACCACTGCTATATCAGCATTGCAACAAATTACTGTCCAAGTATGAAACTTCAAAAGTAACTAAGTCAGGGAAGCATTCCCAAAAATCAAAATATCAAACCTTTTTTAGCCATTTTGCTGGGTGCTTTGAAGCTTTGGAAGATCTCTGTGTCATGTGATAGCTTTCTCTTTTGACTGCCATTAGTGAAACTAGGTGGAACTGCTTCAGCTGGCACAGAGGTTTCACCTGGTGTAGCCTTGGACTTTTTCAGTATTTGACTTGATGCGTTTGGCTCTGGTGTTGAAATTTTGTTCATTTTGGAACAAAGCTACCAACGAGAAAAAAATGCCAAGTACCTCACAATTTGAAATCCAAATTCATGTGGAGACATATTTACATGTTTTTAAAGATAAAAAAATTAGTTGATAAATTTGTAGGAAGGAATCCAAATCTAAGTTATGTACAAGTCACTGTGCTCAAACTAAAAGTTCCTGTAGATACACCACAGTTTCATCTCTACTCAACATCTACCAGCTAAGATCAGATTGATTCTGACCATTTTTAACCATCTTAACAGTAAACTCAATGTTACACTTGGGTCAATCTTTTCTGAATTGCAGCTCTTTACCTATCACTTATTACTGTTATCTATTGTCAAGCTAACTAGACTTAACCCATAGAATCTAAACTTAGACTTGGTAAAATAGAAAACCACAGAAATAAAGCTCTATAGGCATTACTGAAGAGAGTAGAATACAACATGCTATTTTCTGTGTCTGAAATTAATCAGTTTCTTGTTTGCAATAAACTGTATCCATGTTTATAGACATTTCCAAAAAAGTTAGAACGCATACCTCAGAAGGTCCAGCAACTGTACCATCTCTGGCAATTGATGCCGAACTAAAAGTGCTGAGAAAAGTAGGTTTAAGTCTGATATGAGATGATTGCGATCGCATGTTGGTTGGTAGAGAATCTGGCATATTCTCCAAGACAGGTGAAAACATATCACACAAAATCTATGGTGGAAATGAAAATCAATATCTTATTAGATCATCCAATAAGTTTGCACAATGAAAAAGTACAATATTTTAAAAACAGTTGGGCTGCTAATCACACTGGCCCACTCTCACACGAGGGAGAGTGAGTAATTATTAGCTAAACAGATAGATGGACCATATAGAAAACTTAATTTCCCTCCAAGTGAAAAAGAGAGATAATTTTTATTTTTTTCTATTTTTGTTATGTTTTATGTCTAATGTTACCTGACCAGCAAGCTGCACAGATACAAGTTAGTACACCTGTGCCTAACTGGATATTTATTTAGTTGAACAGATTAATAGTCAGGAAATAAAGGAATTAACGCAAATTACCTTTTGTGCTTTTAGTTTTACAGAATTCCAGTCTGGTCTCAAAGCAATGCAGTATAAATACTCTTTTAAAGCTTCTTCAGTTCTACCCATTTTGACGAGGGCTTGAGCTTTCCAAAAATGCCCCTATCATGAAAACAGATACTAAAGTAATTAAACAATCATGGTGTGAGTAGTGTCAATTGCGCCATTCCAAAAAAATTTCTCTCGTACAATACATTACCTTTGCTTTTAGTGGTTTAAGTGTGCATGCTACATCTCCGTCACAAAATGCTTCCTCGTATTTTCCTGTAGCTACATAAAGTTCGGCACGATAACATCGCAGCAAGTAGTCGTGGGGTACTGAGGAAATATATGTAGGATAAAATTACATTATCAAGTTAAATATGGTTGGCAAAATAATTTAAGTGGCAATTAAGAATTTTACTTGTACATTTTACAATGGAACAAGTTTCCTGTGCATATCCAAGATTTTCTGATCTTTCATCCTTTGGTATTAACTCAGGCAATGGTTAACTCTGCCTCCTTGTTGTTAAAAAGCCCCATACGTTCAATTTGGAATGTGGGCAACATATATCCTCTTCTGGCCAGGACAGTGTAAACTACCACATTCTTGTCTCATAACAATTCAATTTATAATTAATGCAGAAAACAATTAATGAAACTAAATTTTGACCCCCACCACCCACCCACACCTAAACCCCTCAGAAACTTGGTAAGTAAATGCTTGGAACAAAAATACTGGAGGTGGGAATTTCAGTAAAAAGGAATTTTAAGCAAACCGCCTGCTGTGGAGAAATTACTGCAGCTTCTGCTTCCAAATTGAAGCAACTGGCACTCAAGAATTAAAAAAAAACGGCATGCAGAGATTAAAATTTAATAAAGCAAATTATCTTCAGAAATGGTCAAGAAATGGAAAACCCATCGTATTATTTAAAGCTACAAAATATTGTAGCATTGTCAACTCTCACGAAAATGTTCAAATTTCAGGATTCTAATGCATGAAATGATAACAACAAACTTCCAAAGAAGAGCATTTGATATAGTATAATTAAATGCAAGATATTTTAAATCTGTTAGTACGGGTGGCATGGTAGCACAGTGGTTAGCACTGCTACTTCACAGCTCCAAGGTCATGGGTTCGATTCCAGGCTCGGGTCACTGTCTGTGTGGAGTTTGCACATTCTGCTCGTGTCTGCGTGGGTTTCCTTCCACAGTCCAAAGAGGTGTGGGTTAAGTTGATTGGCTATGCTAAGAAATTGCCCCTTAGTGTCCAGGGATGCATAGGTTAGAGGGATTAGTGGGTATGATATGGAGGTAGGGCCTGGGTAGAATTGTGTTCGGTGCAGACTCGATGAGCTGAAGGGTCTCTTTCTGCACTGTAGGGTTCTATGATTCTACTGTGTGTGCCAGCTCTTTATACATGTGCTTAAAATAGGCTGATGCACAAACACTTGAAAGTAAATATCATCCAGTTAACAAGTTAAACCAGTACATTTCCTAGAAAGCTGACTGCATATAACTAGCACTAGATACCAACAATCTACAGCCAGACCATGACAAATTTTTTAAAAAAGGAGAAAATATAGAATTTTATAAACATTCATTAAAATATATGATCTGCAGGAAAGCACATCATTTGATATTTACATGTTGAAAAAGCCCAATTATGAAACTTACAAAGAATGTGAGACATAGGCCTAACCTTTAACTGGTTGCAATAAGTGACAATGGTTATTTCATTTTTAATTATAATTAAAATTCATTTATTTTAAGAAAGCTAATACTCCACTGAGCAGCTCTTCCAGTGCCTGACATTTGAAATATTAAGTCTGTTTCTCTCTCTGCAGCTGCTGCCAGACCAACTAAATATTTGTCACTTTGCATTTTATACTCAAGGCAGTCAATGTTTTCCAAAAGCAATTCACACAAACAGTGTATATGATACAGGGAAATGTCCCAAGATGTTTCACAAGAACATGGTCAGACAATAACTGCTACCTACTCAAAGGGAGATATTAGACTGAGCTTTTAGTCACTTGTCCAAAAATATTTTAAACGATGTAATTTCAGAGCTTAGTGCAGATGGCAGAAAGCATGGCACCAAAGGTGCAGCAAATGGATAGGATGCCCAAGTAGTCAGGGTTGGAAAAACCAAGAGATCTTGACAGTTATACTGCTGCCAGTGGTTGCTGATAGGGAAGGATGAATAACTGGAACACAAAAAAACGGTGGTGGACCAAGTGGCAATGTCGATTAATATGCACAGAGATGGTGGGTAGGAATGGAAGGAGCAAAGGAGGAGCTTTAAGGAACCAGATAGAAGTGGTAATAAAACCCTAGTTAACTTTGTATTCTAGGATGATCTGGGTTTTGAGGGCAGAGTTGGCCACGACTTTGTTATTTATTAAATTAGGTTCACATCACTTGAGTTTTAGAGTTTAAAAGACATTGACTTGAAACATTAACCTTTTTTCCACCCGCAAGTGTTGCCAGGCCTGCTGGGTATTTCCAGCATTTTGTTTTTCCTCCCACCTCCCCCAGACGTCCAGCAGGTACTCCATTTCGCTTTTGCTAGGAAATTGCCTTGGGGATTTTCTTTCATTAAAATTAAATTCCCAGAATTGAGTGGAAGGCAAATCAGTACACCCCCCCCACCCCCCGACGACACAATGGCACAGTGGTTAGCACATTGCTACCTCACAGCACTAGGAACCCAGGTTCAATTCCAGGCTTGGGTGACCGTGTGTGGAGTTTGCACATTCTTCCAGCATCTGCATAGGTTTCCTCCCACAGTCCAAAGAAGTGCGGGTTAGATTGATTGGCCATGCTAAGTTGACCCTTATTGTCAGGGTGATTAGCAGTGTTAGTGCATGGGGTTATAGGGATATGGCCTGCGTGGGATTGTGTTTGATGCAGACTCGATGGGCCAACCGGCCTCCTTCTGTACTGTAGGGGTTCTATGATTCTACTGTGCCGAATGAGACATAGATACTTGTGCTCAATTTGAGAGTTGTCACGACAGACTTTAAAACTTCAAATAACAAAGATTTTCCACTGAGCTGTACCCAATCCAACAAAGCTATTTTGATTCGCCACAAATATATGAGACCAGCACATTAGAAACCAGCAGCGCCTGCATTTCACTTCTGTAACAAAAGCAATTTTGGCCAAAAGTGGCGATGTGGATAGCATAACTCCCTCAGAGCCAGAAGCTCAGGGTTCAAATCCACTTCAGGATTTGATGACCAAAGAATCTGCATCCATAATATGGCCAAATAGATTGAGTATCAACTTATAAATCCTTCCAAGAGACACCAATGACAGGCAGTAAGGAGAGATTCCTGATCAGCCGTGATGGAAAGAAACTTGAGCCTCTACCATTCATTGCTCTATCCACAACATGCACGTAGAAGCATATGCTGCCACAGCAAGTCTGACTGCTTGGTGGGGCCGGATGGCAGTATGGGTCAGATTATTGCCAACAGCATATAATTCAATCCCCATTTGATTGGGTGGATTTGGGATCTGCCTCATTGTCTGCCAGCGGTGGACGTTGTGGCACTGTTGATCAGACTTACCTTTAGGCAGATAAGTCAAGTAGCAGCATTCTTAAAAGAAAAAAAAAATCAACAAGGCAAACCTTATTCATCCAAATGAGCCTTTACCAGCCCAAATAATTGATCAGCATGCAATTAATCTGTACATAAAAGCATCAGTCTTTGTTGTGATGGGTCATTTTGGTTTCAGCTATGCTATTACAAATAACTGTATCTTTATCATAGCTAAAAATTATTTCAGATTAAACAGATTTTGACAATCTATAGAGTCCAAAATAAACACTGCTGATTCATTTGAAAAATCTTCTGTCAGGAATGATAGCCTTGGTTCAGTCAGATACTCATGGTTTCAAACCCCACCATAAGACACCTGAACATACAATACGAAGTGCTGCACTAAGCAGTGCCATCTTTTGACAAACGTTAAACAAAGACTGCATCAGTCTGCTCAGGTGAAAATCATAAACCAAAGAAATACAAGATGTTTGGTTAATTCAATGGAATTTTAACCATTTAAAACAACAGTTTCTGATTTACTTGCAGAAGTCTCATGTGTGTGTGGGAAATACAAGGATAAATAGTTTTATTGTCAAATTTACAGCATGGAAACAGGCCCTTAGGCCCAACTTCTCCATGCCACCCAGTTTTTACCATTAAGCTAATCCCAATTGCCCATATCCCTCCATGCCCATCTTAAGAGACAAAATTGTACCCATTTCACTACTAACTCTGGCAGCTCGTTCCATTCACCACCAGTGTGAAAAAAACTGTACCTCTGGACCCTTTTGTAACTCTCCCCTCTCACATTAAACCTATGCCCTCTAGTTTTAGACTCCCTTACCTTGGGAAAAAATGTTGACTATATACGTTATCTATGCTCCTCTTATTTTATAGGCCTGTAGAAGATCACTCTTAAGCCTCCTACGTGCCAGGGGAAAAAAGTCCCAGTCTATACAGCCTCTCCTTATAACTCAAACCATCAAGTCCTGGTAGCAACCAAATAAATCTTTTCTGCACTTTCTATAATAGGGTGACCAGAACTGTACACAGTATTCCAAATGTGGCTTTACCAATGTCTTGTACAACTTCAACAAGATGTCCCAACTCCTATATTCAATGTCCTGATCAATGAAACCAAGCATGCCAAATGCTTTCTTCACCACCTTGTCTACCTGTGACTCCACTTTCAAGGAGTTGTGAACCTGTATCTCTAAATCTCTTTGTTCTGTAACTCTCCCCAATGCCCTAACATTTACTGAGTCCTGCCCTTGTTTGATCTACCTAAATGCATCATCTCGCATTTATCTAAATTAAACTTCATCTGCCATTCAGCAGCCCTCTGGCCCAATTGATCAAGATCCCATTGCAATCCTAGATAATGTTCTTCACTGTCCACTATGCCACCAATCTTGGTGTCACCTTCAAACTTACTGACCGTGTCTCCTAAATTATCATCCAAATCATTGATATAAATAACAAACAATACTAGACCCATCACTGAGGCACACCACTGGTCACAGGCCTCCCAGTTTGAAAAAACCTTTACATGGGAACTTATGTTTATTGTATTATGAAACACATACCCTCAAGTTCCCAATTAAATTTTTATACCTTCCAAACAGTTTTTCTAGACAGAGTTGACGGTATTCAGTCAAATTAAAACTCTTCAAGTCTACAGAAGAAAGCTTCACTTCTCACAACACACTCAATCCTTCAGTTCCTTATGAAATAATCTTGGCTCCACTGACTACGTAGCTTCTATTTAGTATATCAATTTCACAAAATATTAAACTCAAGCTTAACAGATAACACATGCATTACACTTATGAGACAAACGGTGTTGTGTTGGAAGTTGAGTAATTGTACACAGACCTGAATGCCATGGCACTCTAGCCCAAGTGTCACATAAAAAGGTACACAAGCTAAATGAAATTCACTACAAAATTAAGTTTTACTGGAGATTAACTAGTTGGGTTTAGGAGGCTCAACGTCAGATCTCACTAACATGAGACAATAGTTATGATGTGAAGATGCCAGTGTTGAACTAGGTGGGCACAGTAAGGTGGCTTGCAACACCAGGTTAAAGTCCAATAGGTTTATTTGGTGTCACGAGCTTTCGGAGTGGTACTCCATCAGGTGAGTCACTTTTCACTAAAAAAAAATTAAATCATATTTCATTTTCAGTTCTTATAGCTATTAAAAAAGTTTCATCCGAGTTTAGAGATCGCTCTCTTCTGACCTTGAGCATTCTCAATTTAAACATATCACTATTGTGCCTATGCCTTCAGCTGCAAGGCCCCAACTTCTGGAATTCCCTCCCCTAATCTCTGCATCTGTCTTCCCTCCTCGAAGGCGTTCCTTAAAGCCTGTGCTTGCCCAAATCGTTTTGGCCATCAGCCCCCAATAGCTCCTGGTGTGGCTTGGTGTTAATGTTTGCTTTAAAGCGGCGTTCCTATGGGCCTCATTACCTTAAACACACGATATCAACACAATCTGCTGTTGTTGCTATTTCATCCAGTTACGTAAATGAAACCAGAAGTAGGTCACGCGGGTTTGAATTGACCTACTCCAGATCAGGAACAACGCCACAACAACTGGTGTACAATCTGGTCTCAGAGAAGAGGCAGCCACCCCTCCCAGGGTCAATCACCATCTCCCCCACTCTCACACACAGGGGGTAAGCGGCCCCGGCCTTACCCAGAGACACGGCCCGCTCACACCGCCCCAGGGCAGCAGTGTAATCCCCGCTCCTCAGCAGCCCGGCCGCCTCCAGCTGCAGCCGCCGCCCGCGGCACTCGGACGGGAACCATTTCTCCAGCAGATTGCACAGAAGCACATTGAGCCTGAGGCTGGACTCGGGGGAGGCCCGGCTCCCGGCCACTGGCAGCTGGCAGAGCCCACACTGCCTCACCGCCGCCTCCTCCACCACCACACACCCCCGGCAGAAAGTGTGGCCGCACGGCAGCGACACCGGCTCGAAGAGCAGCTCCAGGCAGAGCGGGCAGCTCAGCGGGTCCGAGGCCGCAGCCTCCACCTCCACCCCGGCCGGCTCCTCGGCTCTCTCGGCTGGGGGAGGAGGCTGCGGCCTGGGCAGCGCCTCTTTCAGGCGGACGTTGGCGGCGATACAGTCCAGCAGGTGCTGTAGCTCCTCGGGCCGCAGCCGCTCCAGGTCCGCGGCGCTCTGGTACGCCTCGAAGGCCTCGCTGAAGCGGCCGCAGCGGGCCAGAGCGTCCGCCTTGCTCAGGTAGAGAGGCCGCAGCGGGCCCAGCTCCAGCAGCTGGCACTCGTAGATGTCGGCCGCCAGCTCGTAGTTCATCGCCCGGAAAGCCTCCTCCGCCATCTCCAACATCTCGGTACGGGCGGCCGGAGCCTCCATCGCCCGGAAATCAGCGGGGCCCAGCCGACAACTGAGGGAGAGGACAAGAGCCACGGGCCCGAGTCGCTGCTGCTAACAGATCACTGCTGCCCACTCCCTCTGCCGCCGCCTGGGCTTCTGAGTGCGGTTCCCCGCCCCCCCCCTTCACCAGTCTCTGAGCCTCCGCCTGCCTGCCCCTTCACATTATATAACCCAGCCGGAGCCAGCAGCTGCTGCTGTGTAAACACCAGGAGCCCCGGGGCTTTAAAATTAGAACCGTCCGTTTCGAGCGGATTTATTTATGACATAAAGGGTTAGCATTACACGCCCCCTTTTTTCACCTCCAAATGACAGAAAAACCAATGAAGTAATGGCATTCCTTTTCAAGGAGAAAGAGGCAGGAAATCTGAAATGAAAGCACAAGATGCTTTCTTTCAAACAACAGAGTAAAAGCAACTGACTGCGGATGGAATCTGAAACCAAAAGGGAAAATGCTGGAAAATCTCGCAGGTCTGGCAGCATCTGTAAGGATAGAAAAGAGCTGATTTTTCGAGCTTAGATGACCCCTTGTCAAACTCAGACACTTCTACCTGGATTGATAACCCAATAAAAACTGTAAAAATATGTTGTGCATTTTGAGAAGTATGCAATGTTCGCTTTTTAAAATAAACTTTGATATTATTTGTTATTCCAGCTATCTTGCCTGAGCTTAACCATTTTAGTAGGTTCATTTGGAATTGAATAATTATGTGTGCACAACTATTTGAATTACTCCTTTAAAACTTATGATCTCTAGCTATAAAGACCACCTCAAGGCTCAAGTCTTCAACCAAACTTTCTGTCATACTCTTTCTTCAACTCCCATCCCTATCTGTATTTTTTGCTCCCTGTACTGATTTTTCATTTATGTATTTGTGAACTGCGTTGGATATTTCCTGACATTAAAGACAATTATAATTGTGAATTATTGTTGCTAACTTTTATATACTTACAAACTATTACATTTGGAAATTCTTCTATTTCTTAAATGAGTACAATCTTAACTTTCTTAGTTTCAACCTTAGACATCATCTGAGCAGCTGGGTGTTTTTATTGACAGAAAGTGATTCTATTTATTTAATTTGTGATCAGAAGAAATGAATCATTTATGTATGTGCTTGCTTTCTCAGCAGCAGCCATGTTCATAGCTACTTCCCTTGTTTACAAATCAATGGATGGATCTTAGGTGCAAACCCATACCTTAATCTGCGAGTAATCAGTCAGTGTCCCTTAAACTCATGATATTAAACATCATAAATCCCCAAAATACCATGAGGTCTTCTTGAAAGAATGCATGTTGAATAAAGTTCAACAATATTTTAATGTGACACCAACATTCTTCTTTAACATAATATAAACACCAATACAATCTTACTATGTGAAAATTAACAATTTAAAACATATCACATTGCTATGGTGAAGTACATCCCAGCATCTGCTGATAGGGTTCAACAGACTGCTGTTTTCTCTGCCCTGGAGCCTTTGATGGTCGTGGTCACTGAAGGAGTTTGAGTCACTGGCAGAGGGGCACGGGAGCTCCTGACAACCCCAGGTGCCTTGAGAAGAACCCTCTTTCAGTCTGTGTCTCTTAATGCAACATGGCACCATCCTGCTTCCCACTGGCTGAGGGCATCTGGTGAGATATCAAGGGCACTAACAACCACTCACTAGCCCACTGCTGCTGAAAGCTCATGGTGCCAGCATTGATTTGCAGGGTCATGCTGACACCAGGTATTAATTGTGTGGTCTTCTGGGCCTCTTCATAGCAGTCGCTGTCTTCTCCATGCAATAAATGATGCACTGTTCTACCTGAGACAGCGCAGAGGTCAGGCTGTGGATGGATTCCTCCATTGCCTGCATACATTCGTTCAAAGCCTTAGACTGCTCCAACAGATTCTCGCTTGTTTGTCTCTGCAATTCCAACTGATTGAGTGTGACCCTCATCGCAGACACTTCATCCTCCGGGGCACAGGAAGAGGCTGGCTTTCAATTTTCATCTGACCGCTAGTGGCTACAGATCACAACCTCTCTCATCTGCACAACTATGCCTGCCAGATTGTGACCCTCAGCCAATGTCATGATTGACAAATGAAACATAAAAACAATTGCTGGAGTGATGATTTAAAGGACCACTGCCATTCATGGGTGCAACAACATGCCATAGTAACCAGGAATGATGTGTAAGCATACTTTCTCCTCATTCTTCATGCCCACCAGTCCAAACACAGCGTCAGATATGGACTGACCACATTGCTCCCCTGTCAGTTCCATTACTTCCAGCTCTGCCTCTGTCAGCAGACAAATCTCCAACACTCCACCCCAAGTCTTGGGTCTTGGTGTTGTGGACCTTTCGTTCTGCAATCACAGGGGGAAAAAGTGAAGGCTCCAGTGACATTGAGGAGAAACCTTTACTCTTACCATGAGGTGCCAAGTTGCTCAGCTGTCTATTCAATACAGGAATGAGAAAGTGAATCTGGTGAACTGGTGCAACAACAATAATCTCTCCCTCAATGTCAACAAAGAAATCGACTTCAGGCAGTGTAGTGGAGGACATACCTCTGTCTACATCAGTGGGAACAAAGTAGAAATGGTCAAGAGCTTCAAGATTTTAGGTGTCCAGATCACCAACAACCTGTCCTGGTCCTCCAATGCCCACACCATAGTTAAGAAAGTCTACCAATGCCTCTACTTTCTCAGAAGGAAATCTGCTACAACTCTCACCAACTTTTATAGATGCACCACAGAAAACATTCTTCCTGGTTATATTACAGCTTGGTATGGCTCCTACCCTATCCAAGATTGCAAAAAAATTACAAAGGGTCGTGAATGAAGCCCAGTTCATCACACAAACCAGCCTCCCAACCATTGATTCTGTCTAACTTCCTGCTGCCTTGCAAAAGCAGCCAGAATAATCAAAGATCCCATGCACCCCAGACATTCTATCTTCCACCTTCTTCTGTCTGGAAAAAGCAATAAAAGTCTGAGGTCAGGTACCAACTGAGTCAAGAACAGCTTCTTCCTTTTGCCATCAGACTTTTGAATGGACTTACCTCACGCTAAGTTGATTTTTCTCTACACCTTCGCTATGACTGTAACATTACATTCAGCACTCTCACCTTTCCTTCTCTTTGAATGGTACGCTTTGTATGTATAGCGTGCAAAAAACAATACTTTTCACTGTATATTAATACATGTGACAATAATAAATCAAATCAATCTCACACTGAGGAAACCTGGGTACACACAGAGGAAGATGCAGATTTCATGTTTTTAATGATTTCTGTACATGGACTTATAAATCTCAATGTTCATCCACAGTTCTTAGTTTCCCAACATTTAAAAAATGCTGATTTATTCTTTTTAGGTCCAAAGTGGACAACCTCAAATTTCCCCAGTCACAATTTTGCTCATTCACCTAACCTGTCAAAGTTCCTTTGCAACTACATAATCAGATCCATACCACTTACTATGCCAACTATATTCATGCCATCTGTTAACATAGATATATGGTTGTTTATATTTTATCCAAGCCATTGATAAATATAGTGAAAAGCTGTGGCCCCAGTACAGATCCCATGGGATCATCAACAGCCACATTGTGTCAACTGGAGTAATAGCCACTATCCCACACTCTGTCCCCTAACTTCTAACCAATTCCTGATCATGTCTGATAGACAGGCACTTCATACAACCATAGCAGACCATTTTCAAAATTACACTGGCAATATCATGAACAGTAAGGCAACCAGTCCCATTTTGAGGCTGTTGACTGCATTAATACCAGGTTCCCGTGGATAACGAAAGAGGTGAAGGAAAGTGTTAAATTAAAAGCGGAGGCGTTTAGAGTAGCAAAGAGTAGTGGGCGAGAAGAGGATTGGGAGAGGTTTAAATGTCAACAAAGATTGACAAAGATGATGATAAAGAAGGGTAGGAGAAACTATGAAGCTGGGCTTGCGCTTAATATAAAAAAGGATAGCAAGAGTTTTTATAAATATATAAAAAGGAAGAGGCTGGCTAGGGTGAACGTTGGCCCCTTAGAGGATGAGAAGGGGGACTTAGTGGTAGGGGATGGGGATATGGCTGAGGTCCTGAATAACTTTTTTGTTTCTGTATTCACGGAGGAGGACGTGAATAATTTGCCGGGTGTTAGAGATGGAAAGTTGGTAGGACTAGAGGGTCTTAATGACATTACTGTTACTAGAGAGGAGGTGCTCGACAGACTGGAGGGACTGAT
Organism: Carcharhinus amblyrhynchos; assembly: GCF_965287045.1. Lineage (NCBI taxonomy): Eukaryota > Metazoa > Chordata > Chondrichthyes > Carcharhiniformes > Carcharhinidae > Carcharhinus > Carcharhinus amblyrhynchos. The sequence continues at coordinate 58,807,268 of NC_137333.1, forward strand.
TGTGGACAAGTCGCCAGGACCGGATGGAATGCATCCGAGGGTTCTGAAAGAAATGGCAGAGGTGATAGTGGATGCCTTGGTGGTTATTTTCCAGGCGTCGCTGGATTCCGGGGAAGTGCCGGAAGATTGGAAAGCGGCTAATGTTACGCCGTTGTTTAAGAAGGGTGCCAGGCAAAAGGCAGGGAATTATAGGCCAGTTAGTTTAACGTCTGTTGTAGGTAAAATGTTAGAATCCGTCATCAAGGAGGAAATAGCGAGGCATCTTGAGAGGAATTGCTTGATAGAGCAGACGCAGCATGGTTTTGTTAAAGGGAAGTCGTGTCTGACAAATTTACTGGAGTTCTATGAGGATGTGTCTAGGGCGGTGGATAGAGGAGAGCCGGTGGATGTGGTCTTTCTAGATTTTCAGAAGGCATTTGACAAGGTACCTCACAGGAGGTTATTGCAGAAGGTCAGGGGACAGGGAGTTGGGGGTAGGGTGTTAGCGTGGATAGAGGATTGGTTGTCAAATAGGAGGCAGAGAGTGGGGGTCAATGGGTGCTATTCGGATTGGCAGATGGTGACTAGTGGGGTGCCTCAGGGGTCGGTGCTGGGGCCTCAGCTATTTACCATTTATATAGATGATCTGGAGGAGGGAACCGAGTGTAGGGTGTCGAAATTTGCTGATGACACCAAGATTGGAGGAAAGGCAAATTGTGCGGAGGGTGTGGAGAGTCTACAGAAGGATCGAGATAGGCTGGGCGAATGGGCCAGGAAATGGCAAATGGAATTTAATGTTAGCAAGTGCGAGTTGGTCCACTTTGGTAGGAATAATGGTAGGAAGGATTATCACTTTCGTGGCGAAAAACTGCAGCAGGCGACGGTGCAGAGGGACCTTGGGGTCCTTGTGCATGAGTCGCAAAAACCCAGCTTGCAGGTGCAGCAGGTGATCAGGCAGGCGAATGGGATGCTGGCCTTCATAGCGAGGGGGATTGAATATAAAAGTAGGGAGGTCTTGCTGCGGCTGTATAGGGCATTGGTGAGGCCGCAGCTGGAGTACTGTGTGCAGTTTTGGGCGCCGTACTTACGCAAGGATATTTTGGCCTTGGAGGGAGTGCAGAGGAGGTTTACTAGGCTGATGCCGGAGTTGAGGGGGTTGAGCTATGAGGAGAGGCTGAATAAACTAGGCTTGTACTCGTTAGAGTTTAGAAGAATGAGGGGAGATCTCATTGAGACGTATAAGATGATGAACGGGATGGATAGGATAGAGGTGGAGAGACTCTTCCCGCTCAGAAAGGATAATAGGACTAGGGGGCACAGCCTCAAGATAAAGGGGGGGCGGTTTAGAACGGAGTTGAGGAGGAACTTCTTCACTCAAAGGGTGGTGAATCTCTGGAATTCTCTGTCCGTTGAAGTGGTGGAGGCTACCTCGCTAAATATTTTTAAGACGCGGGTTGATGGGTTTTTGATAAGAGAGGGGATTAAGGGTTATGGGGAGATGGCGGGAATGTGGAACTGAGCCACGACAGATCAGCCATGATCTTATTGAATGGCGGGGCAGGCTCGAAGGGCTAGATGGCCTACTCCTGCTCCTATTTCTTATGTTCTTATGTAACAGTGACTACACTCCAAACTTCATCACATATGGAATGCTCTGGGGTGTTCCCGGGATGGGAAAGATAATCTTCAGATCCATAAGAACATAAGAAATAGGAGCAGAAGTAGGTCATCTAGCCCTTCGAGCCTGCCCCGCCATTCAATAAGATCATGGCTGATCTGAAGTGGATCAGTTCCACTTTCCCGCTTTCTCCCCATAACCCTGAATCCCCTTGCCTACCAAAAACCTATCTACCCGCGTCTTAAATATATTTAGCGAGGTAGCCTCCACCACTTCAACAGGCAGAGAATTCCAGAGATTCACCACCCTTTGAGTGAAGAAGTTCCTCCTCAACTCTGTTCTAAACTGACCCCCCTTATCTTGAGGCTGTGCCCTCTAGTCCTGCTGTCCTTTCTGAGCAGGAAGAATCTCTCTACCTCTACCCTATCCATCCCCTTCATTATCTTATACATCTCTATAAGATCCCCCCTCATCCTTCTAAACTCCAATGAGTACAGACCCAGTCTATTTAGTCTCTCTTCATAGCCCAACCCCCTCATCTCCGGCATCAGCCTAGTGAATCTCCTCTGCACTCCTCCAAGGCCAAAATATCCTTGTGCAAGTGCGGTGACCAAAACTGCACACAGTACTCCAGCTGCAGCCTCACCAGTGCCCTGTACAGTTGCAGCAAGACCTCCCTGCTTTTATATTCTATCCCCCTCGCTGTAAAGGCCAGCATCCCATACGCCTTCTTGATCACCTGCTGCACCTGCAGACTGGGTTTTTGTGACTCATGCACAAGGACCCCCAGGTCCCTCTGCACCGTAGCATGCTGCGGCTTTTCGCCCTTTAAATAGTCATCCCTCCTACTATTATTCCTGCCAAAGTGGATAACCTCACACTTGCTAACATTGCACTCCATCTGCCAGATCCTCGCCCACTCGCTCAGCCTATCTAGATCCCTCTGCAGACTTTCCACTCCCTCCGCACAATTTGCTTTTCCACTCATCTTTGTGTCATCAGCAAATTTCGACACCCTACACTCAGCCCCCTCCTCCAGATCATCTATATAAATGGTAAATAGCTGAGGTCCCAGCACTGATTCCTGCGGCACTCCATTAGTAACAAAGTGCCAATCAGAATAGCACCCATTGATACCAACTTTCTGCCTCCTATTAGGCAACCAATCCTCTATCCACGCTAACACCTTACCCCTAACTCTATGCCCCCTAACCTGCTGAAGCAACCTTTTGTGCGGCACCTTATCAAATGCCTTTTGAAAATCGAGAAACACCACATCCACCGGTTCCCCTCTGTCTACCGCACTAGTCACGTCCTCATAGAAATCCAATAAATTTGTCAAACACGACTTCCCCTTAACGAATCCGTGCTGCATCTGCTCTATCAAACAATTCTTCTCTAGGTGCCTCGCTATTTCTTCTTTGATGATGGATTCAAGCATTTTTCCAACAACAGACCTTAAACTAACCGGCCTATAATTCCCTGCCTTTTGCCTGCTACCTTTTTTAAACAGCGGTGTAACATTAGCCATTTTGCAATCTTCCGGCACTTCCCCGGAATCCAGCGAAGTTTGGTAAATAATCACTATGGCGTCTACTATCACGTTTGCCATTTCCTTCAGAACCCTGGGATGCATTCCATCCGGTCCTGGGGACTTGTCCATCATCAGTCCCGCTAGTCGACCAAGCACTACCTCTCTAGTGACAATAATTGCATTCAGGCCCTCAACTCCTACCATCCTTGCAAGTCTGGTTCTTTTTTGTGTTGAATAAACTTGCATGGAAGCTCAGGAAGAACTTGAGACACAATGATTGGAACGCTTGCTGGAAGTAATAAATCAGATCTAACAGAATGAAAAGTACTCTACGTTATTTAAAAGGACAAATCATTTGGAACATTATACGTCAATTATCAAACATTTTCTTTCAGAAATATGTGTAATTTTAGATTCTTTGCAGCACCACATAATTACATTATAATTAACAGAATTGCTTGCAAACAAACTTTATCACAGGATATTCAGATCACTTTCATTACTGAGCTTTATTTCAACCAATTCAAGCCAACATACTAAGGAAATGAAACACAATACAGCCTATTATATGCTGTGGTCTTGTGTGGTGGTGGCAGCATTTGGACTTTGGAATAGAATAGAATTTCTAAGTAGTCTGGTTATCCAATGTAATTCCAAATACATTTTTAATCCACACAAGGATCAATAGTATTATTCCTTAAGAAGTTGTGTGATTTTCTTTTCTTAAATAATATTCCATTATAGTTGGCCCATAAGTGTATTGAATAAAAATAGAAATTATAGCCTACAGCTACATAACATGATAAAAAGATTCCAATTTTAGACATTCCAAAGAGCTAGAAACTGGAAGATAAATGGAATAAACGAAACAAAAAAAAGTGTAGAAGGAAGAAAGATAAAGAATTGAATATTCAAAAAGGATTTTTGGAAGACCCGAAAGAACTGAAGTCTGCAAAGCTGACTCGATGGGCTGAGTGGCTTAATTTTGCTTCTATGTCTTATGAAAGCTGGCAAAAGATGTATGAAGACCAACTGAAACAACGAAAGAGCATTAAAAACTGAAAAGTCATGAGAATAGCTAAGTACAATGATGAAAAGACTTAAAAGGGAAAAGTAAATGAACATAAATGCAAGAATTTTTAACCTATAAGCAGAAAATGCTATAGACATACATTGGGCAATCCCATCCAAGGCCAACAGTGATTTCCGCTGTGGGACACCCACCCACGTTAATTCCAAGGTGGGTGAGATGGAAGAGTTCAGGCCACAATGCCTGCTTACACATAAAAAGAAAAAGCCAACATGCCAACATCATTCCCATACCCTTCACCCTGCCACATTCCTAGCCTCTATGAAAATAAGAGATATTACAAAGTCTGATGTTGCTAAGGTCAATGTTCAGCAGGCTGTAGGGCACTCAGGAGATGCATGTGTGTACTTATGCATTGAGCTTGGCTTGAACAGTGTAGGAAGTTAAAGAGAGAGATTTCATAATGGGAAATGGAGATGAAAGTGAAGTGACATGCTGTTGGGACCAAAAAGCAAAATACTGTGGATGCTGAAAATCTGAAAGAAAAATTGAAAATTCTGGAAATAGTTAGGAAATCCAAGATGGTGCCGGGGCGAGGCAATTGCTGTAAGTTGTGCCCAGTATATCTTCTAATTCTATCTTGTACTCTCATTCTATGCCCTCTGCTGTCAGACTTTTGAATGGACTTACCATGCATTAAGTTGATCTTTCTCTACACCCTAGCTATGACTATAGCACTACATTCTGCACTCTCTCGTTTCCTTTTCTATGAACAATATGTTTTGTCTGTATAGCACGCAAGAAACAATACTTTTCACTGTATATTAATACACGCGACAATAATAAATCAATTCAAAGATCTGGCACCACTTTGGAGAAAGAAACAAGAGTTAACAGATCAAGGTCCCTTCTTCTGTCATAGGGATCACACGCTAAGAGAAACATGAGAAAGGGATTAAAGTCACAGTAAAAGAATAGGTTATGGTGAGACATTTGATGATGAGTGAGATATAAAATGATGGCATCAAGTGCAAGCATGTAATAGTTCAAAGGTTTAGCTGCCGATGATGAAATGGGCAGAGAAGCAACACAAAGATGAGGACTATGAGATAGCATAATTTCATTTAAAATTCAAGTTTTATAGGTCTTCTGAATATGATCCAGGTTTATAAATAAGTCATAAATCCTTACCAGTTTTGTGTGGTTTGTTTCATTTCACACATTTTTGTCTCTTTGGGAAACAATAGACAAATGATGGAAGGATTATCAGACTGATCATCATGTCATGAATTCTTCCATGGCCGACAAGTCCTGGAGTGGGACTTGAATCCAGAGCTTCTGGCTCAAGGCAGGGGTGCTACCCACTGAGACATAAAACCTCAATTCCTATGTGGTGATTTCTATAAAAGCGTAAGTACTTCAGTGCAAGTCGCCTTACATGAGTTTCAATGCTCATTTATTAGTCAGGATTGCTTCTAGATCTCCAAATCCAGAACTACAAAACATAATTAAACCCCCAAAAAATGAAAATTAGTGCAGATATTCATGGAATGAATAACTATTGTTAATGTAAGCCAAATATAGGGTCCAAGATGTTAAATTCAGAAGCTATAAAAAAAATTGCACCAGACTCAAGATAAAATTAACAAAGCAATTTTACAGGAAAACAAAAATCATTTGTGAATTATATCTCTTTAATCATGCATGTTTTTGAAATAAATGTTTATATGAAAACAGTACCCAAACAAGATTAACTAATTTATTTCTGAAGTGGTTTTAGGACTCTAAATGGAAATTGTAACATTTTAATCGTTAGCTCTAATGCAATTCAAGTATCACCAATTTTTCAATTCTTTCATAATTGTATCTAGAAATAGAACACTATTTATTGGAGAAAGTGTATTCAAATATCATGTCTAATGGTTGTTTACTACCTATATGTAATTCAATGTTTTGCACTGGGATTCCTGCAGATTATTAACCAGATTGGTTTATAGTTCCACAAAGCTTTTCAGTAAAATAATCTATCAACACTTTTGAGAGTTAAGGTTGACTTGAGGGTCAAAGGTGAAACTTCACTGAATATGAAGGGGGAAAAATTTCTACAGGCAATAATCAGCAGACTAAATTGGAACTACACAATCATTGTGGGTATGCAAATCATATCCTACTGTATGCTTCAAGCTATTTAATTTTTGAATATCTCAGAATTAAAGTTGTAGTATCCATTTTCTAGCCTACAAACTTACATTGTAAATTTCTGAAAGACTAAAATTTAGAATATGTGCAAAAAAAATTTCTGTATTGTGTAACCAAATGTTGATAATGTGATGTTTCCATCAGAGTACAAGTAAAATACATGATTAGTTTAAAAACATTCGAGCATGATTTTTATTAAATCATGTGATGTAAATGTCACAGGCGAGTATTTGTTGCTCATTAATTGCCCTTGAGAAGGTGGTCATGAGATACCTTCTTGAACTGCTGCAATTTGTGTGGCATAAGTACATCCACAGTACCGCTAGGGAGTTTCAGGATTTTGACCAAGCATTAGTGAAAGAACAATTATATAGTTTCAAGTCAATTTAATGTGTGGTTTGGAGGGAAACCTGTACATGATGGTGTTCTCATGTTATTGAACCTCTACTACACATTTCTCAGAAGGTTACTTCCTTGAAATAGAGTTTCCATTAATTCTTTTACAATAATGACAACAACTTGCATTTATTTGGCACATTTAACATAGACAAAATGCCTAAGGCGCTTTATAGAAGCTTATTCAGGCAAAGGTCAACAGAGATATTAAAAGAGGTGAACACAACCTTAGTCAAAAATGTGGGTTTAAGGACAATCTTAAATGACAAGACAGAGGTATAGAAATTTAGGGAGCAAATTCCAGAGCTTAGTGCCTGAAGCCATGGCCGTTAATGGGGGGGCACTAGGACTGAAGGAGTCACAAAAGGCACTGTAGAGCTCTTGAAGCACTGCATGTGAGTTCAGCGTTAAACTTAAGGAAGTATAGCCCAGAAGCCAATGTAGGTTAATGAGGCCAGGGTGCTGGGCAAATTAGAGCTGAATGGGGCAGCATATTGACAGCAGAGATTTTGGTTGAACTGCGCTGTTTGAATAACAGGAGGATGAAACGCCAGCTGGAAGAGCATTGGAATAGTCAAGTCTGGAGGCACGGTAGCACAGTGGTTAGCACTGCTGCTTCACAGCTCCAGGGTCCTGGGTTCGATTCCCAGCTTGGGTCACTGTGTATGTGGAGTTTGCACGTTCTCCTCGTGTCTGCATGGGTTTCCTCCAGGTACTCCGGTTTCCTCCCACAGTCCAAAGATGTGCAGGTTAGGTTGATTGGCCATGCTAAGAAATTGCCCCTTAGTGTCCAGGGATGCGTAGGTTAGAGAGATTAGTGGGTAAATTATGTAGGGATATGGGGGGGTAGGGCCTGGGTGGGATTGTGGTCAGTGCAGACTCGATGGGCCGAAGGGCCTCTTTCTGCACTATAGGGTTCTATGAGGTGACAAAGGCATGGATAAGGGTTTCATCTGGAGACAAATGAGTTATGGCTGAAGATGGAAGTTGGTGGTTGAAGATGGGAATTGATTGTTAATGTCACAAGAATGGTGCAGTCATGTATTACAACAAAGTTTATCCATAGATACAAGAATATTGTATTTTGGGAAGAAAAAGTTCTGCCACCCAAGAGGTTAAAACAATTTCATATATGTATTTTGTGCACCAGTTTAAACATACTTATAAACAACAACTACTTACATGAATATGGTATACTCATCAGCTAACACATAAATATCAGACTCATGGAAGTTCAAATATGTATTGCTCAATATGGTTTGGAAAATAAAACCTTTTTATGAAATTAACTTTTAATGGTGCATAATACACTTATCAGTAGATTAACTTAAAAGTTGAGAAATAACAGTTGCTTGATAGCTTATTTAATTGACTGCTTGATATTCAAGTTAGGAGGTTTTCTATCTTTCCAAGTTGTTTGGTTCAGCAATTCCCATTTACTCATCACCATAACAGCTGGTTTGTGAAAGAAAAAAGTTACTAAATCAATCTTCTGTTGGTCAGTAGCATTTTTTAAGTGACTTCTGAAAACGCTTTTGTTTCCCACCCAGCTGAAAAAGGTTGAGAGTGAGCATGATAGTTGTGGGGGTGAGAAAGAGAGCAAACTGAAACATTTACCATAACTACCAATTGTCATCTAGCTGATTAACAAAATTGACAAACAGCCATTACTGAAAATGGATACTCCAGCCTTAAATGTGCAAATTTTAGTTTTATTCTCTATAGTGTTAAAATACTTTTCCAATGTTTATACCTAAACTCAACTAATTCAAATAAATCATAGAAATATTTTGTCAATATCTGTGACTGCGTGAGTTACAGTGACAATTTAACAAAGGGGTAAAAAGCCATATACAGAAACATCTTCCAACAGATATGCTGTTCAGGAATTAAATTGACTTTCACTGTATTTGATCGTGGAAATATTTTCATTATATTTGCATGGCCTGTAATGATGTTTTGATGTGCTCCATGCATCAAACTACTGCTTATCTACTTCTAAAATGCATAAAATATTATTCCTTTGTTCATTTATTATTGTATACATGCATGGCATTTCAAGTTTTCTTTCACTCCATGTGCCTTCACTGACCTCTGCTGGTGGTAGCATTGAAATGTCCAGTGTTTGACAAAAAAACAGTAAGAAATGTCAATACATTGTATTCCCATTGAACTGGGAACTTGGCTAAATTAGTTTAACAAAAACTCGGGCTCATCATAACCAAACAGTTTGAAATCTCCTTGGAAACGAGCATCAAGGCGTTTTATATCTCGTTTACTGATTCCAGAGAAATACTGCTCGACCTTGGTTTTGTTGTATGCTGTAATACCTGGTGGGATTGGGGGATAGGACACCAAATCACTCATTCCTGCTTTCTTTAAAATGTATGGAGCATCTTTTTCCAGTGTTTCATGATGTCCTATGACATTATAGTTGATTTCACAAGGTGCACAAAGCTCTACATATGTAGCCCAGTGGATAATGGGTTCTCCTATCTTAATATCAAGCCACTTATGGTTAGGATCACCTAAATACCTAATAAAGTCATCAAATTGGAGTCCTTTAGTCTCAGTACGATTCCTTCTATACTTCTGAATAATTGCTGGAGCAATATTATATCTATACCATGGTTCAAATCGGGGATTCTTTAGAAACTTGTCTTTGAATGCAGAAATAAGTCTTTCAAAGGGATCCCTGACAATGAAGAATTTGAAGTATGTATTCAATCTGAAAAACAACAAAAATAAAAATCATTATAATGCTAGTCTGATACTGATACTTACTTAAAAATGCTCTAAGAATGAAACAAACATCACAACTGTGATCCAATAGTATTGGTATTCCTGTCAACAAATAAATTTTAATTGGTGATATAATCAGGATATGTTTTGTGCAGAAACATTTTAAAGATAACTTTATTCAAACCTTTTTGTTATTTCTGATTTACTGTATGATGACAAGCGAGGGAGGCCATTCTTCTCATGATTATGGATCAAAGGTTCAGGAATGTCTTCAATAGATTGAAATTCTCCTGTAAACAAAATAAACGTTGCAAGGTAGTACTGGTTTTCCCATTGAAACAATGTTATAAATGGGGAATTGATTCCTGAACCAAAGTGCAATACCCTATTCTTGCTGGATAGTGAAAAAACTGAGATCTTTCTTATATATAATTGCCTTACAGTAGCTTGTTTCCCATGATATAATAGCATCTACACTTTCATAGACACTTCTATACTATATCTGAGAAGTAACTTCCCTTTGCTGAGGTTGGTTGTGAAAGATAGAACATAACATTTGGTAAAGATCATCAGTTTGCTGGCGTAATGCCATAAAGTCAAAACCAGCTTCATAAAGTGAAACAGGTTATCAGCTTTTAAATGCTGTAAGTGCTGCTTGTCATAACTTGAATGTCATGAAGTCGAGGACAGCCTGCATATATCCCTTTCTCCATCATACATTTATCTAACTACTCCGAAGTGCAGCTTTATTTTTTGCCTCAAGTGTTCCTACAGAAGTAAGTTGTAAAATACAGCAAGGCCATGGAGGGGGCGGGGGGTGGTGGGTGTGTGTGTATGCGGTGGAGGTGGTGGTGTAATGGTTTAAAGTAAGCCAATAGAGGTAAACAAGAACAGTGGATGACTTGGAGCTACTAAAGGATGCTGGATAAATTGATTCTGGAGGTAATAAAATTATGAATGAGGGGTCTCAGCAGTTATAACAGAAGCTATAAAAGGTAGAAATGTGTGATGGTTTGAGACATATGCCAATGGAACTTTGAGTATCAGCATTTTTTGTTCTAGCTGTCAACTATGTTTTAATTTTATGGCTCCAGAGGGATAACATGAACTAGAGAAGAACTCTAGCTTACACGTTTTGTTGTGTACAATATGGGACCATCATCTGAGTGGAAGTCTAAGCCCCTTGTGAGAAACAATGAAACAGGGTAGACCAGAACTTGACTGGGGCTCCTAGTTAACTCTGATGGACTACACATGCATCAGGATTCCTTAATTAATCTACACAGTGCAAAGAAGAGCTACCAGTTTCCTGTCCTTTCATGAGGAGAGGGGAAGCTGGGTTTGAGAATATGCAAGAGAAATGCCTCAAGAATTACTGTAGAAAAGTGCTCTTAAAATGGCACCAATCATCAGACTGAATGCTAGGAAAGGACTAATATTAATTGAACCATGGAGACGTGAACAAACAAATCTTTCCTTGCTGGGCCAACAAGACAACCATTATAACCATAGATGCAGAAATAGCTTAATATGGATGACATAAAGATGCCTTGTCTTACCTGAAACTTCTTGCGATCCCTAGCAGTAGAGGAACCAGTTGACCTGGTATGACTAGGTGTTCCTGTCTCACTGATTTTGAGGTAATCAGGGCTACCAAGAAGACTGTGTAGGCACCATACGGGCTGAGATGTGGAGCACAGAGTAATGTGAAAAAGAATGCTTTGTGAACAGAGTGTTAAAGTCAGGAAATTAATGGGAGTTGGAAATTGGTGCAGAAGTGGAAGAAGGTGCTGCTTTTTATTCTACCTCCATTAGCTGATGACCATTTTTCCTATTATAAAGGACGAAATTAACTTGCAATTACTTTAATAAATTAGTAGCTAATTAACTAAATGCAGTTGGATGAACATGGCAGGGCAGGTGGTGTGCTGAAACTGCAATACATGGGATAGCATGATGATTCTGGACAATCATATCTGTGATTAAGTATTTGCAGTTTGATGGATGTTGAAATTGGGGGAAAAACCTTTCCTCAAGCTAGACACTGGTGGGCATCAGGGAGGGAAGAGTTATCTTTGGGCCCTATTTTACTATTTTGATTCTAAGTTCTGGGTGGACTTGAAACTGGGAATGTTTCAGATCTGACTTTTAGACCCGTTTTCAGGCTCCCCCATACACACACTCCTTGCAAAAATATCAGTGTATCTGAATTGCACTGCACAAGCCTGTGGGTGGGGCTTAACATGCCATAACCCTGCAACTTCAATCAGTATCTCCAATTGCGCATGTGTAGAAAAAGAATGATAGAATGCTGTTCCCTTGCCACCTCCCTCCCAGACTGGATAATACCTCTCCACGGTCGCCACAGACATTGCCACACCCTCCAACATTACTGACCTCCTTACTCCCCACCCAGATCGTTTGTGGGCCCCTTCCACCCCACCAATCTCAGGCAGAGTGGTAGCAGAACCCTTTCTCCCCACTGATCTCAGGCAAAGTGATTCACCTTCTCCTCACCCTGCACCCCCCCCCCCAATGATCTCAGGCAGAATGACAACGGACCTCCCCTTCCCCCCACCGATCTAAGGCAGAGTGGCAGCAGACCTCCTTTCCCCCCCCCACTGATTTGAGGCATAGTGGCAGCGGACCCCCCTTTCACCCCCACTGATCACAGGCAGAGTGACAGCGGACCCCCCTACCACACCACCCCCTCCCATTTAAATAAATCACGCTCGTTTCAGGCGCAGTCCCAATCGCAGCCATTTTCAGGCCTTGGTAAAGGGGGAACTGGCGCAGAAGCGAGTGCGGATCGCACCACTCATCTCACATCCGACTTTACCAAGTTTTCACCTTTTTATCAACATTTTGGACACCCTTTGCTCATTTATAAAACTCGCCCAACCCTCATGCTTACTAAATTTTTAGTAACATTATAAATTGGTTCTTTGAATTTAATACTGTACTTAATTTCCCTTGTAAGCCTTGGATAGATCTTTCTCAATGAGTTTTTGTTTCATAATGGAAGGTATTTTTGTTGAAAATTCTAAATAATTTCCTCAAGGTTCTTTATTCTTAGTGTAAGCTGTGGCTTAGTTGATCTCACTCTTGCCTCTGAGTCAGAAGGTTGTGGGTTCAAGTTCTGCTGCAGAACCTGAGCTCAACACCTTATGCTGGACTTCTCTGATTGATCCATTTAAGTTCAAAAAAATCATGCCCACCTGTTCCTACAGATTCAATAGAGTCCTTTGTCAACATTTCCTAAGGGTTGTTATTACAGCTAAGGTCATTATGAATACTTGGCTGAGTTTCAAAGGCTACAAAATTAGTTTCCTTAGTGAAGGAAGTGAGTTCACATTGGTGATTGTCAGTTTAAAGCGGCATCTTTGAAGTGGTGACTGAATAGAATATTTGTTTTTACAACAGCTTCAAATAACACTCAAGAAGCTTGACACCATCCGGGACAAAGCACTTCTTCCACAAACATTCAATCCCTCCAGCTGGAAGTCTAGACAGAGTCAACGGATGGAAGGCTGGATTTTGTGATGGACTTGGATTCGTTCATGACCCTTCGTCATTTTTTGCGGTCTTGGACAGAGCGAGAGACATACCAAGCTGTGACGCAACCAGAAAGAAAGCTATCTATGTACATTGGTAAAAGTTGGTGAGAGTCATAGCAGACGTGCCAAATTTCCTTGGCTTCCTGAGAAAGTAGAGGTGTTGGTGGGCTTTCTTACTTATAGCATCAGCATGGAGGGAGCAGGACAGATTGTTGATGATCTGGACACCAAGAAACTTGAAGCTCTCCACCATTTCCACTTCGGCCCTATTGACGTAAACCGTGGCATGTCCTCCACTCTGCTTCCTGTAGTCCATGACTATCCTTCATTTTACTAACGTTGAGGGAGGGTTCACCAGATTCTCCATCTCTTTCCTGTATGCTGTCTCATCATTGGCTGTGCCCTGCTCCCGCCTTACAAGAAAAAGCTGAAATGGGAGAATCTGTCAAAGAAAGTCGCGTTATGTTGGTCTGAGGAATCAGATGATCTTCTACAGGACTGCTTAGAGGCAGTAGATTGGTCAGTATTTAAAAACTCTGCAACCAGCCTGCATGGATAACCCATTACTTACTTATGAAGTCAGTTACTGTGTGTAGAAGACTGTCTGCCAAAGAAGCAAATCCATATGTTTCCCAAATGGAAACCATGAATCAACAGGAATAATCCACTGTTTTCTGAAGTCTAGGTCTGAGGCGTTCAAGCCACACGATCCTGACCAAATCAAGAAAGCCAGATATGATATAAGCAGATCCATCAAAGATGCCAAAAGACAGTATTGGACCAAGCTAAAGTCCCAGGCTAGACATAGGACCCCCGCTAACTATGGCTAGGTCTACAAGACAGAGCAGGCTACAAGTTGAAGGCATGTAAAATTGCCGGTACCAACACACCTCTCCCTAATGAGCTTAATGCATTCTGTACCCATTTTAAGCAAGAAGTCAGAGAGAGTACCCCCCCCATCTCCTCCCCACCCCGAAGCCTGGGATGACCTGTTTCCGAGGTCACCATTGCAGATGTTAGAGCAACCTTCTAGAAGGTCAACCCGTGGAAAGCAACTGGCCCTTATGAGCTACCCAGACATTCACTCAGATCCTGCTCTGACCAGCTGGTGGGAGTATTCGCAGACATCTTCAATCACTCTTTGCAACAATCTGAGATCCCTATCTACTTCAAGAAAACAACCATCATCCCTGTACCAAAGAAAAGCCAAGCCGTACGCCTTAATGACAATCGTCTGGTGGCTCTGACCGCCATCATTATGAAGTGCTTCAAATGTTTAGTCGAGGCATGAATCAATTCCTGCTTCCCACATTTCCTGGATCCACTACAGCTGGCAAACGCAGACGCCGTTTCCCTGGCCCTGCACGCAACCCTGGAATGCCTGGATAACAAAAATACACGTCAGAGTCCTATTTATTGATTACAGCTCAGCCTTCAACACTATATTTCTATGAAACTCATCTCCAAGCTCTGTGGTTTGGGGCTCGGTTCCTCCCTCTGCTCCTGCAGCCTAAGCTTCCTAACCCACAGATTGCAATCCATAAGGACAGACAATAACACTTCCCTCACAATCATCCTCAACACCTGTGTCCCACAAGGTTGCGGCCTTAGCTCCTTACTATACTCATTATATACCTATGGTGTATGGCCAAATTCCCCTCCAACTTAATTTTCAAGTTTCCTGATGACACCAGCATAGTGGGTCAGATCTCAAACAATGATGAGACAGGGTATAGGAAAGAGATAAAGAATCTGGTGAACTGGTGTGACAACAATAATCTCTCATTCAATGTCAACAAAACAAAGGAGATAGTCATCGACTTCAGGAACCGTAGTGGAAGACTTGCCCCTGTCCACATCAATGGGGATGAAGCAGAAAGGTTCAAGGGTTTCAAGTTTTTAGGTGTCCAGATCACTTACACCTGTCCTGTCCTTCCATGCCAACGTTATAGTTAAGAAAGCCCACCAACGCCTCTACTTTCGCTGGTGAGGAAGGGAATTTGGCATGTCTGCTACCAGTCACTTTAACATTTACAGATGCGCTATAGAAAACATTCTTTCTGGTTGTATTACAGCTTAGTGTGGCTCCTACTCTGCCTAAAATTGCAAGAACTACAAAGAGCTGTGAGCGAAGCCCAGTCCGTCGCACAAACCAGCCTCCCATCCATTAACTCTGTCTACACTTCCCGTTATATTCTGTACTCTCTCCTTTCCTTTTCTATGAATGGTATGCTTTGTCTGTACAGCATGCATGAAACAATACTTTTCACTGTATACATGAATAAATCAAATCAAACCAAAAAGTTTGAGATCCGACTCATAGGGTCACTCAAGCTGCTGAATGCATGTTCAGCAATGACTAATTAGCTCACGCATTCATGGAACTATGTAGACCAAATTAATTAAACAAAAGTCAGCTGAAATGGAGTGCCTGCAAATGGCTGGAAGTGTGGCTGCCTTAGGCCTTCAGGGCTTCCATCATGTTAGCACCCGCGATACACAAGAGGCCAATGTTTTGACCTCTATGTCTACAAGGGCTTAGAAATTGTATCACGTCTGAAAGCAGACAAGCAGGGACTGTTGGGAGTGCACACTATACAGACCTGTTCATGTGATTCAAGGCAATACACAATGAGGTCTCAGTGTGAATTTAACAAGTCAGGCATAGAGTCAGTATACCCATGCTATTTACTGGCTGCACACTTGCTTGAGGGAAGACAGAGATTGGACATCTCTGATGCCACTTACAGGTATCCAACATCTCTAAAGGGGGAGGTGCTCTTTAGCTGCAAATGAGGGAAACTCATCTAAACACAGAAACAGCTACAAGACTTGCAAATTGTGCCAGTAGAATCTCCGGCATTGTTTTGAAGATATTTGACTAATTGGTGGACAGGAGGTAATGTCTTTAGACATTACTTTTGGTACCAAGGGAAGGAAGCATAGAGGAGGTCTATGCCAGAAGTATTGCTCCAAAAATGTGGCCGCCACTGTTTATAAAATTCAACAAGCCTCACCATAGTTGTTAAGGTAAGAATATTGCTCTTGTAGAATAATTTCATGGGCCGATAGAAGAAAACATAAAAATCATCAATTTAAAATTATCTAATCGATTTGGTATTTTGTCACTGAGGATTAATCTACTTTGGGAAGTTACAAATCAAATTTACATACTTTCTCCAGAATATTCATGACTTACTGACAACAAAATACTGCACCAGATACAATATATAACAAGTTTGCATAATTACCATTTAAAACAATGAGAACTTTCTTCCATTGTGTATTACCAACTTTTGGGGTTTGACAGAACAGGATTTTGTGCTTATCACACACAAATATACGGTCCAAGACAAACTTTGTGATAGGAGTATGTGTCAGATTCTTTAACGATGTATTTCTGCAGACATTCTTCAGAAGATTGAGGCGTTCAGCATGTACTGCATCCCAGTGAAGATCTACTTCATTCAATGTACTTTGAGAAGGCTGGAAAGTAAAATGAAATATTTCTCTGATAAGATTTTTAACCAATTCCATAAAACAAGAGCAGCACTCAAGATGTTAAAATTATATTTCGAATGTGTTCACCATCAATATACCACTCATCAAATTCATAAATGTTGTTGTAAATGAGGTGGGAAGGCACAGAGAAGACCATACATCTTTCCCCACAGCATCAGGGAAAGACAAATTAAAGGAAAAGTTGATCTGAATAGCTATCTGTATATACATATATATATATCCTAAGGTTTGGAGAAAGTGCATAGGTTTGGGATCGGTCGGAGAGTGTACTGATTTTGGCTGCAGAAAATTAAAGTGGAAGGAAGAAGGAGGGTGGCATATGAAAAGGTAGAGCAAGTGAAGAGCAGAGAGAGGGTATAGAGGGAAATAAAGACTATATATGCAGAGAAGGATGACCCAGATTTATACTTTGGGAACTTCAGTGAATGCAATGTCCTAACTCTGTTAGAGGTTGCAGGTTTAAACAAAAAGAAATTGATGTGGTTTGCACACGTAGATTCAAAATAACAAGAACAAGGTTTATTCTAGGTGCACTTGCCTGTACAGAGAAGAACCTGTAACTAAACAGCTGCCTGTGAAACACCCAAATGACATCATTGTCAAATCATATGACTGACTCTTAAAGCAATCATGCAGCCACTTAAATATATATCATTCCCCCCCCATTACTTCTGTGCTTATGGCAACAAATTATTACAATATTATACATAGGATCAATAATGCTCAAGACATAGCACTATGCACCAAGAATGATTGTACACAGTCAATAAGAAAGTCAATCAGGAGGATATCTATTTCTCTTTCGTTATGTGTAACATTCTAGAATTTGGCTGTCCTTGACCTGAGAAGTATGATCAAAGAATCCCTACAGTGCAGGAGGAGGCCATTTGGCTCATCAAGTCTGTACTGAACACAATCCCATCCAAGTCCTATTCCTGTAACTCCACATATTCACCTCGCTAATCCCCCCGACACTGGAGTCAATTTAGCATGGCCAATCAACCTAACCAACACATCTTTGGACTGAGAGAGGAAACCAGAGCACCTGGAAGAAATCCACGCAGACTCAGGGAAAATGTGCAAACTCTACACAGCATTGACCTGAGGCAGAGAATTGAACCTGGGTCCTTGACACTGTGAGGCAGCAGTGCTAACCATTTTTGATTTGGACCTTCAGTAAATACTTCTCGTGGAACTCATTCTGCATCATTCTTACTCAGTTTAGCAGCAGAGACATAATCAGGCAACTGAGGTACAACGTAGTAGTCTTTATACTGCCAGAGACTAAAGAAGTTGGTACATCTAGAAATGATTCTGATGACTGGAAGTCATTTTGAGATGACAACAATTGGTCAGCATGGCATTGCAAAATTAGTTCATCTTCAGTTTCAACCATTTCAGAAATTGGAGCTCTTTTTGTTAAAACTAAGGTCAGTACCCATTTCTCACTTGCAGCATAATTACGTACTAACACTCAATCGCCTTGTTAAAATGAGCTTTGTTTTGCCCTCGTGTCTCAGCTAACAACTTCAGATTGTTGTTGTCTGCTATCTTTTGAGTTTCTAGAAGTAATAAAAAAAACAAATGTAGTGCTCAGCTTTTTCTTTAAGAATAGCAATGCAGGTGAACTTTAAGCAGTCACATGAGTAGGTTTTCTATAAGATGCCAACATCTTTTATAACATTCACACAGTGTTATAAAAAATATTGCAGTTCTGGAACTTTTAAAGAATGCTTCAAAGATTGTACAAATCTTTCATTTAATCCACTGGTTGATGGATGACAAGCTGTGGATTTTATATGCTGAACACCATTTACTTTGAGATAATCTTCAAACTCTTGTGAAGTAAACTGTGAACAATTATTGCTAAAAATCTGTTCTGGTTTAACAAATCTTGCAAACTTTTGCAGAGTTTTTCAAAGGCTTATTCAGTTGTAGTAGACTTTGGACTACTGAGTGTGAATCAATTAAGAACATGTAATCCTCAAATAGACCACCAAAATTTACATGCAATTATAGCCATGGCATTTTAGGCCACGCTCAAGGGCATTAAGGAGACAATAGTGATGTATTTCTTATTCGTGCACAGGATTGACACTGTCATTTTTTCTTCAAACTGAGCATCCAGACCCAGCCACCAAAAGTAATTACATGCTAATTCCTTCATCCATACAATGCCAGGATGCTCTTCATATAGTTGTTCAAGAACCCTTCCATGCAAAGTAGAAGGAATGATCACTCAGATTCTTCACAATAGACACCAAACATGGAAGGCCAATTCAAGCTTTCTTGACATTTATGGTTTCAAATCAGGATATGCCCCAGCTATTGTTCCTTTCACTAGCCATATCCATCCCCTTCCTGGGATCATTTCTGGTATGATTCTGAACTTAAGAAGCTGTCATATGCAAATGACCTACCAGTGAAAAATAAAGAATATGAGCAAAACTAGTTGGCAGCATCTGCTCAATAGGTAAGGGCAAATGTGATAATGCATCAGCATGGTACTCTGATTGGCAATACTTCATATTGGAGGAGTGTGCAGATAAGATCAGTGACCATCTTTCAATAGGTTAGCAGCAAACAAAGGTATGCCTTTATATGGCCCAAAATAGGAGTTAACGATCAGTCAATAATGTGAGTTGCCGACCACATAAATAATGATGCAATCTTCATACGCCAAAAATTATACTCGATGTTACTTTTTCTAGCTGAACATAATTAGATCCAGAACTAAGATTCAGCACCAGTGACTGTACACAAAGCAAAAGCTGTTGATCATTCTTCTCTTGAAAATATATGTGAAATGACTGCACCTTCGTAAGGTGAAGCATCGCAAGCAAATAGTAGTGGTAGCTTTGGATTAAAATGAACCAATACATCAAACTTCTGCAAAGTATTTTTGACATCCTTGTAAGCTTTTTCACATTCCGTTGTTCAATCCCATGATTGTTTCACAAATAGTAAATTATGCAATGGCTTCAATAATGTAGCTAGGCTAATGGGATGCTGGCCTTCATAGCGAGGGGGATTGAATATAAAAGTAGGGAGGTCTTGCTGTGGCTGTATAGGGCATTGGTGAGGCCGCAGCTGGAGTACTGGTCGCCGCACTTACGCAAGGATATTTTGGCCTTGGAGGGAGTGCAGAGGAGGTTTACTAGGCTGATACCAGAGTTGAGGGGGTTGAGCTATGAGGAGAGGCTGAATAAACTAGGCTTGTACTCGTTAGAGTTTAGAAGAATGAGGGGAGATCTCATTGAGACATATAAGATGATGAATGGGATGGATAGGATAGAGGTGGAGAAACTCTTCCTGCTCAGAAACTAGGACTAGGGGGCACAGCCTCAAGATAAAGGGGGGGCGGTTTAGAACGGCGTTGAGGAGGAACTTCTTCACTCAAAGGGTGGTGAATCTCTGGAATTCTCTGCCCGTTGAAGTGGTGGAGGCTGCCTCGCTAAATATTTTTAAGACGCAGGTTGATGGGTTTTTGATAAGCGAGGGGATTAAGGGTTATGGGGAGAGGGCGGGAATGTGGAACTGAGCCACGACAGATCAGCCATGATCTTATTGAATGGCGGGGCAGGCTCGAAGGGCTAGATGGCCTACTCCTGCTCCTATGTTCTTATGTTCTAAGTCAGCAACAAATTTGCTATAATAATTTACTAATCTCAGAAAGGATCTCAGTTGCACACACTGATTGGACATGATGCTTCTAAAGTAGCTTCCATCCTTTTAGGTGCTTTATGTAGGCTTTTACTTTGAAAATCATGAACCAAGTACTGGACTGACTTCCAAAGAAAGTAACATCTTTTGTTCTTGATACCCCAGCCATGTGCTTGAAGATGTTCCAATGTTGTTTCTAAATTATTCAAGTGCTTCTTTTCACTAGATCCTGTAACTAGAATATCATTCAAGTAACATTTGACATCAAAGAGACCACTTAAAACCTGATCCATCGATTTTTGGAATAGGGATGGTGTGGATGTTATTACAAAAGGCGATCTTCTATAACAAAAATTTTTATGAGTAACAATGGTAAGCAATGGTTTCTATTTCATGGCTACATTCATCAGTAATTATGTTTGTGAAATATCAGTCTTGCTGAATTTCTGCCCACCTGACAATTCAGCAATCTTCAATTAATGAAAGCGGATATTGATCAGTATTGATTTATGGTTGTTTTAAAATCACAAATATGTACAGAGCCATCTGGTTTCATGACAGGCACGATGAGAGTAGTTTAGTCACTCCTTGGAACCAGCTCTAACACACTAGTGTTAACAAGTCATATTAATTCTTCTTCGATTTCGAGATGAATTGCATATGGCACCACTCTTGCTTTGAGACTTATTGATTGATTATTAGGCTTTATATTGAGTTTCACTTGAACTCCCTTCATTGAGCCAAGTATATCTTATAATACACTCTTTTATTTATTTAGAAAGTACTGTGGATCTGTTTTGGCATCAAACAATCTGTTGACAGCACTCCAGTCAAGCTTTATCCCCTCTAATCATGACCTCCCAACTAGAGCTGGAAAATTACCACAGACTACATGGAAAGGCAACTCCACTGTTTGTTCACTCAACTGTACATTGACAATGATGTAACCTCTTAACGGCACAATCTCTTCTATGTATGTCCTTAAAATCAGATCTTTTAAAGAAATAAGCTTCAAATTTTGTTGGTATTTAGTCTCAAAATTAAAGATGCAGCAGGACCAGTATCAATCTCCATCCTAAGCAGGTTGCCCACCTAACTTTGGAATCACCCAGAATCGAAATGATTCACCCTATATAAAACGTCCAATTGAAGCTCTCCATCATATTTCTGGACATTCTCTTCTTGATAATTGTAATTCTTCCCTCTCATATTGTAAATTCATTTCATAGAATCAACTTGTTCTTTTTGTTGAAGGTACCCAGGTTATTCATCTGAATATTCTTCTCAAAGGAAGCTGATCTAACCCAAAGAGATTTTTGCAATGTGACCTATTCTACCACAATTCTTGCACTGACAATCTTTCCTCCATAAGAAGTCTCACAACACCAGGTTAAAGTCCAACAGGTTTATTTATCTTTCACTCACTGAATGGCCCACTTTGGTACATCTGTGACACACTTATTGCTGTTTTGACTTCTTATGGGCAGTTCCCAACTTGTGAATTTTCATTCCTGCACCAAATGGTGCAGTGCCAACCAACACTGCAATTTCTACTGCTGCCTTTAAAGTCAAAGTATGTTCAGTAAGCAATGTTATTTGGGTAGCCTCATTTTGGAGACCAAAAACTAGTCAATCTCAGACAGTATCTTCTAATCTTCTAAAAACTCTCAATGTTGTGCTAGCCTTTTTAAGGTTGCCTCAAACTAAGCAATGCTTTTGCCTTCTACTTGATTCCTTCGGTGGAACCTAAACCATTCCGAGATACTCAAGGATCTTTGTCATTGTAAGTTTTGTTTCCTGGCTTTGTTAGAGTCAAGCATCGGAACGAACTGAAAGTTTTACTTGCTACTGTACTAGGAAAAGTTGATATGAACCGCTTGACTGCGATTTTATTCACTTGTGCAAAGTACTGAAAATGCTCTGCATAGGAACTCCATGATGCATTTTCCTAACTGAAAGGACCCTAACTGACCTGCCATTTCTCTTGCAGGCATTAACGATTCGAAACTGCTAAATATATATATGTTTTTTATTGTCTTCCCAGTACTCCCCTTTTAACCCTGGAGGCCGTTGACGACTATATACATTCCTTAAACAGCTCTAGTCATATAGCAAAGCATCCCTTCTTCTGAAATATGCCAGATACTGTCTGCAATCTAATGATTCTCTGATTAGAAAAACATCCTCTTTTAAAAAACACCCTCTGAGAGAGCTTTTTTTTCCTTACTTGGTCTTTCTTCGTGACATTTCAATCTTTAATTCTGTTGATTTTCTCCAGTGCAAGGACCCATGATGCTTTTTTGCCCCATTTCCTTTTCTTGATGTTTTTGATGAAACAAAATCCGGGCTCACTGTCAATTTTCTTTTTGTAATGTCCTAACTATGTTAAGGGTTGGGGGTTTTAAACAAAAAGAAAAAAAACGTGGTTTGCACACGTAGATTTAAACTAACAACAAGGTTTATTCTAAGAGTTCTCACGTATAACAGAGTAGAAACTGAAACTGAACAGCAGCCTGGGAAACACTCCATTGATATTACCTTCAAATCATGTGACCGACTCTTAAAGCAATCATGCAACTACTTAAATATATAACAGTAAAGCTTCTCTCTCTTGGATATTAACATTACCCTCATTGGGGAAAGGTTTACACTTCCTTTCAACCAGGAACAAAAAATATTCTTGGTGCTAAAGTTGTGCTAAGCAGTGTCTTCCTTCCAACTTGGTGAAGGAGCAAGAGTGCGTGGCAGGGCTAAGAGGGAGGAAGAGATGAGAAAAGGAAGAGAACGTGAGGTGAGAGAGACAGGTACAGAAACAGAATTGAGACTAGAAAAGATGTCGGTGGAGTACAGGAGAGGAGATTGAGAGGGAGGGAGAGATATGAGAGATGAAGGGAAGAAGGGAAATTAGGGGAGGATGCAGTGGAAAGCAAAAAGCAAAGGAAGAGGGGGACGGATGAAGGAAGGAACAAAGCAGGGTTCTAACTCATCAGAGAGGAATATCATTGATTTACATCTGAGCTGAGGATAACAGGGAAGAGCGGATTGCATGGAAGAGGTGGGCATGTTTTGATGAGCTTTATGTCACACCCAACTCGAAAGTCACAGAGAAACATAAGAGCAGCCATTTCTCCAGCTCACTATGGGAACAGGTTGGTGCCTTAATATAAATCTTGTGTGTACTTTATACTCCCTACAGATGCCGTGCCTACTTCCTGCAAAACTCTCCATAACGTAGTTCCTCATTATGTTGAGGAGATCACAATTATTACAAAACAGCAGATCCTACAACTCATCATGAGCAACACAGAAACTGCTACTATACCAAAATATAATCTTACGCTCACTCGACAAAGTAAACTTCCATAAAACTAATTAAATTCTAACAATGAGATTCTCTTTCAGCTTGGAATTTAGAAAAGTAAAATTAATAGCTTTTAATCAACAGTTTAGTTAAGAACCTCTTTAAATTCACTGTCCAGCTTGAATTCAAATCATTATGAAAATAACACAAATTGAAACACTGCATTTCAGGAGCAGAGTCTAAAATTTCTATTAGAAAATTAATATTTTAAAATCAAATAAAGTTTATTTGAACCAAGTTATTGAAATGTGTATCCTAGCTATTCTTCCAGTAATTGTGAAAAGCAATCATGTGCACACTACAGAACAGAAAAAGCTGCAATTTTCAGTGAACACTGGCTACTGGTCAGGCACAGAAGCTTATGTATTGCTGAATGAAGAGACATGCGATCAAAGCTTTTCCTCTTGCACTCATCAAGAAAGCTATGCAAAATGAACCTACAATAAAAGGGACAACAATTTATGCCGCATGAGAAGAGTATGCTGCAGGTTGGCATGTGGAATCGATTGGTAGAAGCGTTGACAGTGAGAATGCGACAGTTAATTGTCAAGATTTTCTTTCAAATTCAAACTGGGCAGTTCGACTGATTGGTCAAGGTACTGCAAGGAATAGGCACAGGCTAGCAGACCAGAGATTTCAGGCACAGGCCCGCTAATGCCATTTAAATAGTTTTTAAATGAGGATTTGCATGAATTACTCAGCTCCGTGCTGATTTCTGACATGCAGCTGACAGCGCCAGAAATCCGCTGTCAAAGGGTCATGGAGGCAGTGGCGCCCAGCGGACAGCTCTCGAAATGGCTTCCGCTTGAGTCTCCAGCCCACTGTGCTACAAAAGCAGCACAGTGGGACGGGAGATCACCCCCTCAATTTTGAGTTTTGCAAGCTCAGACTGGCTGGGTATGATCAGTACATTGCATATTGTGGACAACCAAAGGGACATTATGTTTGATATCCGTCAGTTACCTATTTTTCTAGATAACAATATGTCCTCGAACTAACAAGGGGGCTTGCCAAATTTGATATTGTTAAATATCCAACAGTGTAGAGAGATTAAAATATAATTGAGTTCAAAGTAATGTTTGATAGGAAGAAACAAAAACAGCTAAGGTTTTAGACTTACGTTAAGTTGACTAGAGTAAAATGGGCAGATGCAGAGTAACATGGCAGATGATCAATGGGAGATGTTTCAAAAGAATTTAATGTGATACAGAACCAATTTATAATCTAAGGGGCAAGACCGTCACTTGTCAAAGTACAACCATGGGCAACTGTGGGACAGCCATAAAATCTAAAAGAGAAAACATGCAAAAAGATGCTGGCAAATGGGAGGGATAACCAACAGAGTGACAAAGCAGCTAGGATGAGCTGCATAAAGTGGCATGAAAATAAACTTGCAAGGGATATCAAAATCAACACAAAAAAATCAGGAAGAAGTGTGTCCTGGAGCAATGTACATAAGAACATAAGAAATAGGAGCAGGAGTAGGCCATCTAGCCCTTTGAGCCTGCCCCGCCATTCAATAAGATCATGGCTGATCTGTCGCTGCTCAGTTCCACTTTCCCGCCCTCTGTTAATGAAAATCAGGAAGTAGCAGATGTGTTGAATAATTACATTGTCCTAGTATTTACAGTAAGAAGTCTCACAACACCAGGTTAAGCTTAACAGGCTTATTTGATATCACAAGCTTTCAGACTGCTGCTCCTTCATCAGGTAATAATTTCAGGAGCAGATGGTTATCTTCTCTTTTGTTGGAGGTGGCCATTGCTTGTACCTGTGTGGCATGAATATTACTTGTCACATCAAGACAATCCTGGTAATTGTCCAGTCTTTGCTGCATGTAGATACCGACTGCTTAAATATCTGAGCTGTCACAAATGGTGCATTCATCTTCGAACATCCCCAGTTCTGACCTTATGAAGGGGGGGGGGGGGGGGGGGGGGGGAGCGGCGGCGGCGGAGGTCATTAATGATACAGCTGAAAGGTCATTAGGCCTAGGACACCTCCCCAAGGAATTCTTACGGTGATATCAAGGGATTCAGGTGATTGACCTCCAACAGCCATAACCATCTTCCAATGTGCTAAGTATGACTCCTGATTCCCTTTGACTCCAGTTTTGCTAGGACTCTATTTAATGTCATACGGGTGAATATCCCTTGGTCTATCTTAGCTTTTAAGAAAAATGCTTTAAATTTGTCACAGTCTTGGCTTTTTTTTTCTGGAAAAATAAGTAGTGTATTATTGGATTTAACTTGGCTCAATGTCCACTTGGGTGTTCAGCATCCTTCCAACTGATAAGATAATGGAAATACAACAAATTAAAAATGTTTGGGATTGGGTAATTTTATATGGTGCACTTTTGCTGATGATTGAAGAGATCAATCTGTGATAAACAGGTTCTTCCATAAGTGCCAGATATGAAGTGGTTATCAGGTATTGTTCTTGATTGTTGTTTTTGGTCTTGGCACCCGTTTCCAAGCACTATAGCTATTGATTATCATGATGCGCATACCAACCATGTGGATGTCACCATTTTTTTCAGTTGATAACTCATATCTCCCAGGTGCGAGTGCCTTTATATCACACTTGCAAGCATCCGAGGTGGAGCTTTGGGCACTTTACCTCTATATACAAAAAATCCTTGCTATACGATCTTTCTGCCACCTGCCAAACATTCCCAAGCCAGTGAAGTCACCTCTGCTTAATAAGTGCTAACATTGTTTGGGAGCTTTGCCTTAGTGAGGATGGTTGCATTGTGGTTTTGCCCTTCCACGAATTACCAAGAATGAGCCTCAAACAATGAAAATAAAAGTTGTTGAATTTCCTTTCTTGATGGCTGTAAATCATCTATGTTTCACAGTCATACAAGGTGCCAAGAATACAGGCTGCATAAACCCGCAGCTTGATCCTAAGAATTAATCTGACATTATTCCAAATATCAAAATTCTCTAACTGATTTGATTTTACTTGATTTATTATTGTCACATGTATTAGCATATAGCGAAGAGTAGTCTTTCTTGTGCGCTATACAGACAAAGCATACCATCCATAGAGAAGGAAACAAGAGAGTGCAGAATGTAATATTAGAGTCATCAATAGGGTGTAGAGAAAGATCAACTTAATGCAAGGGTAGGTCCATTCAAAAGTCTGACAGCAGCAGGGAAGAAGCTGTTCTTAAGTCGATTGGTACGTGATCTCAGACTTCTGTATCTTTTTCCTAATGGAAGAAGGTGGAAGAGAGAATGTCCAGGGTTTGTGGTATCCTTAATTATGCTGGCTGCTTTGCTGAAGCAGCAGAAAGTGTAGACAGAGTCAATGGACGGGAGCTGGTTTGCATCATGGATTGGGCTACATTCATGAGATTTTGTAGTTTCTTGCTGATTGGGCAGAGCAGGAGCCATACCAAGATGTGACCAACCAGAAAGATTGTTTTCTATAATGCATCTGTAAAAGTTGGTGAGAGTTGTAGCTGACATGCCAAATTTCCTTAGTCTTCTGAGAAAGTTGAGGCTTCGGTGGGCTTTCTTAACTATAGTGTCAGCATAGGGTTGACCAGGATAGATTGTTGGTGATCTGGACACCTAAAAACCCGAAGCTCTCGACCCTTTCTACTTGATCCCCATTGATGTAGACGGGGGCACAGAACAAAGAACAAAGAAAATTACAGCACAGGATCAGGTCCTTTGGCCCTCCAAGCCTGCACCGACCATGCTGTCAGACTCAATTAAAACTCCCTACCCTTCCGGAGACCATTTCCCTCTTTTCCCATCCTAATCATGTATTGGTCAAGTCACCCCTTAAAAGTCACTATCTTATTTGCTTCCACTATCTTCCCCGGCAGTAGTTCCAGGCACCCACCACCTTCTGTGTTAAAAACCTTGCCCCTCGCACCTTAAACCTATGCCCCCTAGTAGTTGACTCTTCCACCCTGGGAAAAAACTTCTGACTATCCACTCTGTCCATGCCCCTCATAATCTTGTAGACTTCTATCAGGTCACCCCTCAACCTCCATCGTTTCAGTGAGAATAAACCAAGTTTCTCCAACCTCTCCTCATAGCTAATGCCCTCCATACCAGGCAACATCCTGGTAAATCTTTTCTGTACCCTCTCCAAAGCCTCACATCCTTCTGGTAATGTGGCGACCAGAATTGAACACTATATTACAAGTGCGGCCTAACTAGGGTTCTATAAAGCTGCAACATGGCTTGCCAATTTTTAAACTCAATGCCCCGGCCGATCAAGGCAAGCATGCCGTATGGCTTCTTGACTACCTTCTACACCTGCATTGCCACTTTCACTGACTTATGTACCTAAAAAACCAGATCCCTCTGCCTATCAATACTCTTACAGGTTCTGCCATTTATTGTATATTTCCTATTGTGTTAGACCTTCCAAAATGCATTACCTCACATTTGTCCGGATTAAACTCCATCTGCCATCTGTCTGCCCAAGTCCCCAACCGATCTATATTCTGCTGTATCCTCTGATGGTCCTCATCGCTATCTGCAAATCCACCAACCTTTGACTGCCCACAAATTTACTAATCAAACCAGCCACATTTTCCTCAAAATCATTTATATATATCACAAACAGCAAAGGTCCCAGCACTGATCCCTGAGGAACACCACTTGTCACAGCTCCATTCAGAAACGCACCCTTCCACTGCTACCCTCTGAATTCTATTAAGACATGTTCTCTTCTACTTCCTAAAGTCAATGTCAATCTCCTTCATTTTGTTGGCAGCAGGTTTCTTTGGACTACAGCATGGGGTCTGCAGTCGATCCTGCCAGGGCCACAAGCCTGAAAAGAGTTGGAGCTGGAGACAGGAATTGAGAAGGCCCGAAAAGAGCTAGGATTGGGGGAACCCCCCCCATCCCCAAGAAGAGCTACAACTAGAGGCCCCCTTGAAAACAGCCTGAGCTGGGGGGACCCCCAAGAGTTGGGTTCTGGGTGGGGACACTAAGAAAGGCTGAAGCTAAATGAGTGGTTCTCTGTGTTGGAGGAAAGATCTGGTGGGGAGATGTAGTGGAGTGTGTGTATAAGGACAGAGGTTCAAAGGTAGTATTAATGTAGGGTTAGATGAAGCCAGGGCAGGATGAAAGTAAGAGCGATCCTTTAGCAATTTTCATGCTGTAATGCAGAAAGGAAAGGAAAGCATGGTACCTTAAGAAAGTTCACAACTAGAGTTCCACTATTGGAGAAAATGGAGTTCTACGTTACTTGTTGAGTTACTCCTTTCAATTAATAGCCATTCAAACTTCCATCATAATATCCTTATTTACAGGTTATCTTTCGACTATTATCATAGGGAATATGAGGAATACACAAATACTACTGAAGCATGAAAAGCGTTTCTGAATTATGAAACAAAATTTAGTTTAAGATTCATTCTGTAATAGCTGTGTCAAAATCATTAATAAATCCACAAAATCCCATGAAAGGAGTAATTAGCTACTGATGTGCTCAGTTTAAAACAGCTGTTCTTTAGCTCTCTTTCAAATATTTTAACTATTGCAAGAGTAAATGTCAACATCAAAAGTGGTTAACAAATATCTAGATAAATGCATTTCACAATATAACACATATATCCCTGATGGTTTTTCTACAAAGGTTATATTAAACGTATTCCTATTTTTTTGAAAAAATGATTAAACTCTAAACATTACAGATGTATAAATGTGTCATTAATCTATTTTCATCAATCCATGACCACAAAGGGTAGATTTTTGAAATGAGTCTGCCAAATGTATTATAATCATGGATGTTTTGCAAATATTCTGCAGATATTATCCTACAATCTATCTGTTTGCTTAACAAAATTAAATGCTTTATTTGGTTTACATGTTTGCAATCTTTGGTGATAGTTCTTTTCCACAATCCACATAATACTGATGGCAAGGAGACAAAAGAATATGCTCTTGGGACTTCTCAATACTAACAAATTGGTGTTTAGGAAATCTAGCTCGCTAATCTCTTTTGCTCTGCTATCAAGCACACATTCTGTAGAATTACTTGTGAGCACATAAGTTTCAATCTCTTTTCAGTAAAACAATATTCAGAAATGTGCTTGTGATCCTTTTATATGAGGAGATCACTACATCATGGGAATGTCAACTCGCAAAAGTTGTGAGATACAATTTAAGTACCATAATTGGTCTCACCTGATGCTACAAATTTTAAAAAATTCAAGTTAAATTTGTCAGTTCCATGAGTAGGAAATTGATCAAATCCCAAGATTCAGCATAATTTGTTCTAATCATGCCTCACATTAGTAAAGAATTACAATTAGAATATCATCAGTGTTAGGTCTAACTTGTAATTTAAAATCAGGCATAAATTGGGCACTGATTGGATAATTGTCCCAATAAAGCAGTGAAATATTTTCCACGTACAATGCAGTCCATTCTCAATTATGACATTTTCTCCCTGAAATACAAATTAATCTCAAGAACATGGTGTTCCATAAGGTCGGGCAAATTCTGGTAAGAATAGCAATGTGTATTTATTTAGTATTTTAGCATCATAAAATATCCCAAGGCACTTCACAGGAACATTGCCAAACAAAACATGAGGCTAAAGCACATAAAGATGCTGCATCAAATGGCCAAAAGCTTGGCGCAAGAGGTAGGTTTTAAAGAGTCTCTTAAAGGAGGAAGAGACATGTAAGGGAGGGAATTCCAGAGTCAAGGGCATAGGCATCTGAAGACACAGGCACCAAGGGTGGAGTGATTAAAATCGGGGATGCCCAAGAAGCCAAAATTAGATGAGCACAGATATTGTAGAAAATTATGGAGCTGGTGGAGATTACAGAGAATTAAGTGCAGGTATGGGAGAAGAAAATTTTAGAATGAAGGCATGCTTTGACAGAATGCCAATGTAGGCCAGAGAGTGCAAGGATGATATATGATGACAGCTTGGTACAAGTTAGGACAGTGTTGGATTACCTCAAGTTTACAGAGATAGAGGGGGCCTATAGTGCTTAGTGCAATTGGCACCAGTTTTCACAACTAGCGCCATTTTCCGAGCGCTGGATTTCCGGCACAGTCAGTCTCTCGCTGGAAATGGGCGAGGAGCAGGCTAACGTATTTATGTTTACTTTAATGCTGTTTTACATCTGCTTAGCGAGCTCGATGCTCAATCATCCAGGCTCACATCTTTTTATGACCTCACTGGGAAAGATTCTCGCCAGCAAGGGATGGACATGCTCCCCATGAACAGGGAGCAGCCCAAATTGGCCTCACCAATGGAACCAGAGACTATCGAGGCCCCCGGGGAGGCCGAGGGTAAGGGAGGGGTCTTGGGCAGTGCCAGACTGCCAGTGTCACCCTGACACCGGGGCAATGCCCACTGGACACCTGGACTAATGGGAAGGGGCCAGTGGGGAGAGGGGGTCCACTGTCACTCTGCAGCAATCGGCGGGGGGAGGGAGAGAGAGGGTACCTGCTACCACTCTGCAGACATGGATGGGAAGGAGGGAGGGAGAGGGGGTCCACTGCCACTGCAGTGACTGGGGGGAAGGAGAGGAGAGGGGAGGGGGGAGGAGAGGAGGGAGGGAGAGGGGGCCTGCTGCCACTCTGCAGTGATTGTTGGGGGGAGGGAGGCCTGTTGCCACTCTGCAGCAATCGGTGGGGGTAGGGCGGTAGGTCCACAATCGGTGAGGGGAGGGCAGCAGGTTTACAATCGGTGGGGGGAGGGGGTCTGCAATCAGTCTGGATGGCGGGAGTACAGAGTTCATGGATCTTGACCCGTCTCGATCGCAGAGGAGGGGGTGGAGGGGGAGCTGCTTCAGGCTGCCTGCACTAGCAGGAGCCTGACAGCTCCCTCTCTTTTCTGTCAGACCCATGCTGCTGCTAATGCATATGTGCTGCATCAGAGGCTTGCACATGCACACTTTCTCCTTCTGCAGGCCCACCCACAGGCTTCTGCAGCAAACAACAGACTTGCTCAAAGTGTTGCAGGCCGAGTGAATATAGGGAGGCCTGAAAACATGCCCAAAAGATAGATCCGAAACTCTCCCAGTTTCAAGTCTACCAAGCACTTAGAAAAAATGGTAAAATCGCCCTCTGTACGTGGGAAACCAGCCAGGATGCACTGGAACTGTCAATTCTAGGCGTCATAAAGGCATAGATGAGGGTTTCAGCAGCAGATAAGCTGAAGTCAGCCACTGTTACAGAGATGGAAATAGGAAGTCTTAGTGAATGCATAAATATGTGATCAGAGCTTGTTTTGGAGTGAAATATGCAACCAAAATTGCAAATTATCCAGCTTGGTTTTCAACAGCTGCAGCATCTTGCTTTGTCCTATGGATTGCATTTTAAGCAAACCATGAATATAATGAAACAGGCTGATACTGATGTTTAAGCCTCATTATCACTGTACGTGGTCTAAATTTGTATTTTTCTTTCAATTTTTAGTCTGCTATCCAAAGCCACATTGTTACACCAATTAGGCAC
Organism: Carcharhinus amblyrhynchos; assembly: GCF_965287045.1. NCBI lineage: Eukaryota > Metazoa > Chordata > Chondrichthyes > Carcharhiniformes > Carcharhinidae > Carcharhinus > Carcharhinus amblyrhynchos. The sequence continues at coordinate 58,839,319 of NC_137333.1, forward strand.
TGTTCAGTTCATCCTACTAATTTTAAGCCTATTATTTACAATTTGGATTACATTTTTTCTTTATTTTCAATGTTAACTTAAGTTCTGTAATTTCTCAAGTATTCTTCTATTTCTATGTTGCTTTGTGGATCAGCTGTGACTCAGTTGGCAGCACTCTTACTCCACAGTGCAAAGGTTGTTACAATTATAACATCTTTGTTATGTTTTGGGACTCTGTCTTTAACTTAGGGTAAAATGAAGATGGTCATGTAGTCTGTTCTAAAGTCTGCCTGACAACAGGTGTGGATGAGGGGCTATTGTAGATTAAAGAAAAGTTCTTGCTTGTGTCTTGCTTAGAAGTAGGTGAGGTATTTACACTTGGAAACAATGGCCGGCAGCATCTGTCTGCTAACAATTGGATTGACTATGAGTCTGTAACGTTTCATAAGAACAATGGACTGTAAACTGCTCTAATATGTTTTTTTTGTTTTTATTCCAATTCAATCGAATCAAGTCCAGTTCAGAGTCTCAACAAGTTGAGACATTCCCGAGCCAAGCTGACAAGATGGGGTTTTAACCTCCTGTCTTGGGCTTGATCTACATGATCCAAGCTGATTGGAGTAAGCATAGCTCCTCCTCCAAGGCTTGATCTCATTTGCATCTTAGCCAAAAGGTCAAGATGCCGCTTTAAAAAATTGCTTCAAATGAAGCTGAAATGTAACATATTGACTTCAACCAAGTACAGCATGTCAATATTACACTTGATCTTAGCCAGATTTACTTCCAAGATGTAACAGTTGGCATCTCAAAGATAGCTAAACAGCACATTTAACTGGATACAAGGCCCATGCAGTTCACATTACCATAAAGATAAGCTTTGAGACAGGGTCCAATATATCCCTGAAAACCCACAGAAAAGGTTACTCTGCCATGATCTGGGAGACAGAGACAGAGAGAGAGAGAGAGAGAGAGCAGCTAGAGGCTAAAGATCTAAGGTTCACTGTGCAGGAATGCGACCAGAAGCTTGCACTCAAGCTGAAAAGACCAAATGCGAGAGGATTTAAATGGAACAGGAAGATGCGCCTAGCTTTAGCTAAAAGGAGGCAACTAAATTGAAGAAAAACCCTCACAATGAAAGCAAGTTCTACGGTGAAAAGTTGCCAGGCTAAGAAAGGAAAAGAACAGAAGTAACCCCCAGGAGTTAAGATAAAAATACAAAGTGCTGGAAAAATTTAGCAGATCTGGAAGCACCTGTGTAGAGAGAAAGAGAGTTAATGTTTTACTCTGATGAGTAAATGTGATGATACTGTGCCTTTAAGAAATCTCTTTTGAATCTTGTTCCTCTGCAGTGTTTTCTACTCAGGCCCTGAGTACAGACAGCACAGCATTGTTGCTGTGCTGTCTGTACGGTACTTTTTTATTGCTGCTGAAGCAATATAAAGGGCATCTTGTTTATTTTTAATCTGGGCCTAATGCAGTGTCCTGGAGTTTTATGACCCTTTCAAAATTGTTGGGTGGAGCCAGATTGACAGGTCAGCTGGTACCTTGGGACAGGCTTTTTTCACAGGAAAAATCTAAAAGTTTTGGTTTCATTTCGGGCTGACGCTGTTTGGACTGCAGACTGAAAGCAGCATTTTCTGTCTCTCTCTGGAGTGAAAATTCTGCTGTTCGTGAGGGAAGCAGTATTTCTTTTTCTTTCAAGCTGTGCTGGAAGTTCCAGGGCTGGGGCGTCTCAGTTGTGATCCACCATTTCAAAGGACCAATTCATAGCAGGTGTTACAAAGCTGTAAAATCCAGCATCATGTGAGCATACTTCTTTTCTGTGCTAAGCCTAGAAGGGGCGTATGTTTGTGGGGGTTGTTTGGTTTAGAACAGTGCACGTAGCTGTTAAGATTTATACAATATCATGGGTTTTTTTGCGATTAGCAAAAGTTATCCTAATTTCCTTATATTTTAACTGTATTTTTAAATAAACTGTTTGATAAAACCTCCCTAGTGGATCACTTGAATCATACCTAGAGTGAAACATCTAATGCTCACCCATGCCAAATTCAAAGTGCAAAACTTACAGTCTAGGCTGACTTCACAAAACACCTTGGAGTTTCTGGCCTGGATCATAAGTCGAACATGGCTTCTTCAGAACTATATTCTTACTTCTTCTGAATCCAATGTTTATGCATCCTCTTTCTTGTGCCCTATCATGACTGACTATGCATTTAACGGCCTAAATCCCATGTTGTAAAATTCCCTCTGATCTGATACTTTTCTTTTCTGAAAAACTTTCCTTAAAATCCATCTCTGGCCAAGATTTTGTTTACTCTCAATGTATGCATCTGTGACTCAGTGCTCTAACTCCTCTGTGAAAAACATTTTATGTGCTAATGACGCTATCTAACTGCAAGTTGTGGCTGTGTTAATAAGTGTAACCAGAAAGATATTGTAAAATTTTTCAACAAATGAATGATTGTGGCTCTTCATCAGTTCAAATTCAACTAAAGCACTAAGAAATATCCAAATAACTTAACAACTAACAATTCGTTTTGTTCCGAATCACATTTTGAGAAAGGGTAATCCTTTCCTGCCTGGCTTACAATTATTTCCATTCTAGATATTATTACACCCTATTTCGTGCCAGATGGCAGAGTAAATTTTCATAACGATAATCTGCAAATGAGAGGTTATTTACCTCAGTGCACAAATATACCTCTTTCCTGCATCAGACTACCCACTGACCATATTGATATTTTTTACCTTTTCAGTGCTTTAATTAAATCCACATTGATGGTTTCATAAGTTAACTGAAATCTGAAGTAGCTTCTTTTCCAATTATGTTTATGCATGATTCCTTTGCTTAGAGCTGGTCCTTTAGTGTTCTTCATCTCTCTTCTGAAGTACTGACCCCTCTCCTTAAATTCTGACATTATCGCCCACACCTTTGCTCAAACAACCTACTATTGACACAGTCCACCTTTGTAAACTATCATACTATCATCCAGCTAGGTAGGATTGTATTCACTTGGTTTCATTCTCTTCCCATTCGTGCAATGTTACCTCAGTCAAGGCTTGAAGCTCTCGAATTCCCTCTCTGAACCTCTTCATCTCCCATTCTTCCTTGAAGATACTCCTTAAATCTTATATCTTAGACCAAGCTTTTGATCATCTGACCTAATATCTCTTTATACAGCTTAGCAGTAAATCTGATAAGGAGACGCCAGCATTGAACTGGAGTGGGTACAGTAAAAGGTCTCATAATACCAGGTTAAAGTCCAACAGGTTTATTTGGAATCACAAACTTACAGAGCACTGCTCATTCATCAGGTGAGTGTTGACTCACCTGATGAAGGGACGGCACTCCAAAAGCCCAGTCTTTACTCACCTGATGAAGGAGCAGTGCTCCAAAAGCTCGTGATTCCAAATAAACCTGTTGGATTTTAACCTGGTGTTGTGAGATTTCTTACTGCAGCAATAAATCTACCTGTTGTTTCTAAATAAAGTTTTGACATATATGCATCAATGGTTGGAGCCACAGATTAGAATTTATGAAGATTCTAAAAGAAAAACACTGAGTGGCTTTTCTTCAAATAATCTTAATTTTCTTTGCAATATGGTTACTTAAATAAAAATGATCCTATCATGCAAAGCTTGATTTAAATAAAGAAGTGCTACTATAACTCTCAAAAGGTTAAAAAGGAAATTACTATTCTTACCTGGACATCTTTGTGTAAAGTCTGTTCTTGAGGCTTTATTTTTTTAACATATTTGGTCACAGTCTTATCCAATATTTGTGGTTTAGTATTATATTCTGTAAAATTGAACATTTAATTCAGATATATCAGACAGTGTAGTCTGTCAGTAATTACCGCGCTCACCAACGACTTCAGGTGGTGTGTTATCAATTCAAATAGTAACCATTCATTTATTGCTGTGACAAAGGAAAGAAGCAAGTAATCTTTATGTCAGATATTGACTTATTTTATGCATTGTGCTGAAAATAAACAGTAACAATTATCACAGATATTGCAACTTATTTTGCACTTTTATTAATTGGCACTGCATAATATATGGGAGCAATAGTACATTTTACACATATCTTTTCCTCAAACAACGTTTCTCTGTGTACCTTCATGCCGAGAGGATGTGAAAAATATCTAAAAGAAATTGGTTCTCTTCCATATTCTCTTGTCTAGATTCTGTTCTTTTTTAGAATGGACAATTGCTGGATTAATAAAATGTTTGTAACTGGCCATATGCTGGTAGTTCTAGAAGATTCAAAGCCTTTCCAAAGGACAAAGATTAGCTCATTGTCCTCCTGAAATGCGACAACCCTTTGCATTGTGTGAACCTTCCAGCCAAGCTAACACGAAGAGCTGGTGGATGAGACACCTGCATCATTCAGCTCTGGACAAAGGCAGAGTTATTGTGACTCATCTCCAACATTGTGCTAATGGTTCCACAGTTAACTGCTCAAAAATACAATGGGTTTTAATGTGTATCATTAGCTTAATCACTTGATTTGAAATCATTTTGTCACGAGTGATACTTGAGCTGTTCAAACTGCTTTAATTGTACAGCTTTTGGGTTGTTTTCAGTTGTGATTTAATCTCAGAAGAGAAAATCGGACTCCAGACTAGCAGCCTGCTTCTGACCTCCATCTCTCCCAAAGCTGGATCTCCAGTAAGAACCCTATCGTTCACCAAAGAATTAACTAATTTCCAAAATGCAAGAATACTTTGCTGCATCTTCGATCTGCAACAAAGTTCCTAGGACCAAACCAGGAATTCTGCCAGTCAAAGCCACCTATAAGAACCTTCATTGGACATTGATTTACTTGAGAATACAGGAGTTGGGACATCTTGTTGAAGTTGTACAAGACATTAGAAAGGCCAGACTTGGAATACTGCGTGCAATTCTGGTCACCCTATTATAGAAAGGTTATTATTGAACTAGAAAGAGGGCAGAAAAGATTTACTAGGATGTTACCGGGACTTGATGGATTGAGTTATAAGGAGATGCTAAATAGACTGGGACTTTCTCTCTGAAGCATAGGAGGCTGAGGGGTGACCTTATAGAGGTCTATAAAATAATGAGGGGCATAGACAAGATAGATAGTCAATATCTTTTCCCAAAGGTAGGAGAATCTAAAACTAGAGGGCATAGGTTTAAGGTGAGAGGGGAGAGATACAAAAGTGTCCAGAGGGGCAATTTTTTCACACAGAGGGTGGCGAGTGTCTGGAACAAGCTGCCAGAGGTAGTAGTAGAGGCTGGTACAATCATATCTTTTAAAAAGCATTTAGATAGTTACATGGGTATGATGGGTATAGAGGGATATGGGCAAAATGTGGGCAATTGGGATTAACTTAGGGGTTTCAAAAAAAAGAGCAGCATGGACAAGTTAGACCAAAGAGTCTGTTTCCATGCTGTAAATCTCTAAGACTCTAAGAACCTTCATTGGATATTGATTTGCTTGTCTCATGTGAATTAATGCCAATACCTTTTGATATTTAAGTAAATCACAATTTATAGCTTCTTTCTCTGCCTTTCTACCTTGTACGCTCATGAGAATGATTGCATATTGGGACTCATTTCTTCGTTTTGAATGCGTTAATAAATTGTAACCATGTTTCACCTTAAAGAATTTGCTGTGGGTTATTTTTAAAAATTGGACCTAATAAACGACGGTTTGGAAAACAAACCATGGCCCATTTCAACAAGGGCATGTATACTAAAGGAAACAAATTAAGATTATAAACTAAAACTACCATGGTCACTGGCAGAAGAGGAGAACAGTAATAATAATTCAATTCACTTAACCCTCATATCCAGAACATTATTTCATGGGCAATTTAACAAGGTTTCTGTAATATTTGTTTTAAAATGAGCTCTGTCAAGACAATATAATCCATTGTGCTTTTCTAAACAGTTGGGCATCAGCACACATAGGTGTAACGCTGTTATATAAACAAAACTGACAACAACACCATTGTGCTAAATGGGTTCATTTTCATTGCAACAAGATACACAAGGGAATCACTCCAGTGGTTACCAAAGTCACTTAAAAGTTAAGCAGTGCCTCAGTTTAATGCTTTCAATGACCTTGCTCTCCCATGCCTGAAATCACCCCCAGTCCTACACTCTCAGAAGATATTTGCAATCAACTAATTCCGTCCTCCTGGGCATTTTAATCACTCGGCTGCTGGTGGACATGTCTTCAACCAGCAAATTCCCAAAGTCTTAATTTCACTTCTTAAACGTCCTTTTCCTTTCTCAGAATGTTCCTCAAAATCTGTCTCAAACCAAGCTTCCCCTAATATCACCTTCCTATGAAGTACCTTGTGATGTTTATTATGATAAAGATGCTATATAAATACAAATTGTTCATTTGAAGTTATATTAATTACTTGAATGAGAATAGAGGAGGCATAGTTAGTAAGTTTGCAAGTGGCACCAAGATTGGTGAAGAAAGCTATCTTGGATTGCAACGGGATGTTAGTCAATTGGGCCAGTGGGCCCAAGGCAGGACTTACTCAGTTAATGGTAAGGTGTTGGGGAAGAGTTACAGAACAAAGAGATCTAGGGGTACATGATCATAGCTCCTTGAAAGTGGAGTGGTGAAGAAGCCATTCAGCATGCTTGATTTCATTGGTCAGAACATTGAATACAGGAGTTGGGACATCTTGTTGAAGTTGTAGAAGACATTGATAAGGCCACACTTGGAATACTATGTACAGTGCTGGTCACCTTATTATAAAAGGGATATTATTAAACTAGAAAGAGTGCAGGAAAGATTTACTAGGATGTTACCGGGACTTGATGGTTTGAGTGGTAAGGAGAGGCTGAATAGACTGGGACTTCTTTCTCTGGGGCGTGGAAGGCTGAGAGGTCTATAAAATAATGACGGGCATAGATCAGCTGGATAGTCAATATCTTTTCCCAAAGGTAGGGGAGTCTAAAACTAGAGGGCATAGGTTTAAGGTGAAAGGGGAGAGATACAAAAGTGTCCAGAGGGGCAATTTTTTTCACACAGAGGGTGGTGAGTGTCTCGAACAAGCTGTCAAAGGTAGTAGTAGATGCGGGTACAATTCTGTCTTTTGAAAAGCATTTATACAGTTACATAGGTAAGATAGGTATAGAAGGATATGGGCCAAATGCAAGCAATTGGGACTAGCTTCAGGGTTTAAAAAAAGGGGTGGCATGGACAAGTTGGGCCAAAGGGCCTGTTTCCATGCTGTAAACCTCTACAATTCTATGACTCTCTGTTAAGACTAAGCAAAACAAACAAAATAGACAATAGGTTTTGGTTTTCTTTTTATAAATAAACTGTTCTGTGGATTGGCTTTCACTGTAAGATGTAGGATTACATAGGTTTCATGAGTCCCAGCAATGTCACAGAACCAAACAATATGGAAGAGACCCTTTAATCCATCAAGTCTGCAACGACACGCGGGAAACACCTGACCTCATATTTACCAGCACTTGGTCCATAGTTTTGAATGTTATGACATACCAAGTACTCATTCGGGTACTTTTTAAAGGATGTGGGGAAGACCACCTCTACCACTCTCCTATGCAGCACATTCCAGACCATCATATCCTCTGGGTAGAATGTCTTTTTCTAACACACCCCCTGATCCTCCTGCCCTTCACCTTGAACCTACTTCTCCTCGTGACTAACCCTTCAACTAAGGGCGGCACGGTAGCACAGTGGTTAGCACTGCTGCTTCACAGCTCCAGGGTCCTGGGTTCGATTCCCGGCTCGGGTCACTGTCTGTGTGGAGTTTGCACGTTCTCCTCATGTCTGTGTGGGTTTCCTCCGGGTACTCCGCTTTCCTCCCACAGTCCAAAGATGTGCGGGTTAGATAGATTGGCCACGCTAAGAAATTGCCCCTTAGTGTCCAGGGATGCATAGGTTAGAGGGATTAGTGGGTATAATATGTAGGGATATGGGGGTAGGGCCTGGGTGGGATTGTGTTCGGTGCAGACTCGATGGGCCGAAGGGCCTCTTTCTGCGCCATAGGGTTCTATGATCCTTCTATAAGGGGAACAGCTGCTCCTTACTTTGTCCAAGCCCTTCATAATCTTGCACACCTCGATCAGTTCTCTGTTCTAACGGAAACAATCTAAGCTTATCCAACCTCTCTTCATAACTTAAAATGTTCCATCCCAGGCAGCACCCTGGTGAATCTCCTCTGTGCCTCCACCAGCGCAATCATATCCTTCCTATAATGTGGCAACCAGAACTGCACACAGTTCTCCAGTTATGGCCTCACCAATGTTCTATCCAACTCCAACATTACTTCCCTTTCTTGTATTCTATGTCTCAATTGATAAAGGCAAATGTCCCATATGCCTTTTTTCACAACCTAGTTACATACTCTCCTGCCTTCAGAGATCTACGGACAAACACACCAAAGTCACTTTTGTTCCACAGAACTTCATAGTATCATGCCACTGATTGAATACTTCCTTGTCAAATTACTCTTTCCAAAGTGTATCACCACACACTTTTTAGGGTTAAATTCTATCTGCCACACATCTGCCCATCTCATCTATATCTTCTAGTAGCCCAAGACACTCAGCCTCACTGTTAACCACCTGGTCCATCTTTGTGTCATCTGCAAACTTACTGATCCTATCCCCAACATAGTCATCTATGTCACTTACATTTTTACACCAGTTTCAAAAGTCATATAATTGAACAAAACATTATTTGAAAAATTAAACTCAAAAATCATAAATCGTTTAGAGATGCAATTAGCAATTACTACATTGGTACATTACAATAATGCGGCATCTGGGAAATATTTCAAATAGCATCTTTTACAGTATCTTTGACAAAATTCAATTCTAAAGTCAGATTTTTCAGGTTTATCAAACAATTCATTTTTAAATTTCATAAACTAAATTTATACATCAAAAATCAGAAGACCAAGAAGTAAAAGGAACCTGTATATGAAGTACATTAACACAAAGTGATCTCCACCCACACAATCTCTAACTCACAGTGAATAGTAATCATTTTGTTACTATTTCCCCTCGTGGAGAAGATTCAATTTTGCTCTGCAAGGAGTTCCTCAGTTAACACTGAGTTGAGGGGGTTGAGCTATGAGGAGAGGCTGAATAAACTAGGCTTGTACTCGTTAGAGTTTAGAAGAATGAGGGGAGATCTCATTGAGACATATAAGATGATGAATGGGATGGATAGGATAGAGGTGGAGAAACTCTTCCCGCTCAGAAAGGACAGTAGGGCTGGGGGGCACAGCTTCAAGATAAAGGGGGCGGGCGGTTTAGAACGGAGTTGAGGAGGAACTTCTTCACTCAAAGGGTGGTGAATCTCTGGAATTCTCTGCCCGTTGAAGTGGTGGAGGCTGCCTCGCTAAATATTTTTAAGACGCAGGTTGATGGGTTTTTGATAAGCGAGGGGATTAAGGGTTATGGGGAGAGGGCGGGAATGTGGAACTGAGACACGACAGATCAGCCATGATCTTATTGAATGGCGGGGCAGGCTCGAAGGGCTAGATGGCCTACTCCTGCTCCTATTTCTTATGTCCTTATGTAACACCAATGGAACAAATACCAGCTACAGCTTCACAGGAAATTCAATATAGGAATATCTTGAATGCTGATGTGCAAACATCTGAGCTACATAAGTTCAGTAACAGCAAAGTATACATGTGTTTAACACAATAGTGGAACATTGTAACAAAAAGGTTTTACGCCTCATGCCTAGTTCAAAATAGGCCCTACATTCTGGCTGATATGATAGCAATGCAACTTGATTGATAAAAGCATTATCCTTGGTATTCTAAAAAAGTTGCTCTCCTAAGAATTTGTAATAACAAAGGATGTTAAAAATAGTCATTTGGCTGTACAGGATTGTACAAATCTTTCAATTAATTCACTGATTGATAGGTGATAAGGAGCAAATTTTATATGCAGAATACCATTTACTTTGACATGGGGGTGGGTGGGTGGATGGGGGAGAGGGTAGTGTGCGAACTCGTCGCAGATGGTCACGTAGGATTGAAGTTCTGTGCCACCGTCCCTGCTGGAGATATTTGTGTCCTTGGCCAAGAACATTTTTTTTAAGAGAAGGAATTTGATAGGCTGATCACTACCTGAAACACTACCTGAAATGGAGAGATAAGCAAAGACTTTGTGAATTTTTGATAAGATCACCTAAGAGTGTGTTGGCCTGATGTTGAGATATTGCATAAGCGTGCACATTTTACATGAGGTAACCAACAGGACATGTGAGGAGCCATTTAATAAATGAGCTGATTCAAAGATCGGTAATTATTAATCAAATGCACACAAAAACAAGCATCAGTCATTTACCATTACTTGAAAAATGGCATCAAATTGTCAATATGGTCAGCAGAGGGAAAAAAACAACCTGAAATCATCAAGTGGTTGGCAGATGCTGCATAGGGAAACTGACTTCAGAACTAGCAAAAATGGTGCTACACAGTGCGACACTTATCAAGGGAGTCAAAGTTAAAATAAAAATAATTTTGGATTGGGACAATTGAGTGTTAGAAAATGAACATACTTAGCAAGAAATATCCAAAAATTGGATACAGTTTAAAAAAAAGAGCTGGGGTCCTTTATTGTTTGGGTAGTTAAAGCATAAATATGGATTTGTAAATAACAATTTTGACAATATTTCTTGAAATTAATTTTATTGATTGAGTTAATCTGTATGTGAGAATGCACATTGCAGTTAGTGGCAAAGGTCAACATTTCACACAAAGATTTTCACTCAAAGATGTGTCGGATAGGTGGATTGGCCATAGCAAAACTGCCCCTTATTTTCCCAAAATGTGTACGTTAGATGGATTAGCCATGGTTAATGTATGGGGATACGGGGATAGGGTGGAGGAGAGAGCATGGGTAAAAGAGTCAGTGCAGACTCAATGGGCTGAGTGGCCTCCTTCTGCACTGTAGGCATTCTATGAACTACTTTGAAATAATCCTCAAACTTTTATGAAGTAAACTGTAAAATATTGTTAACAATCTGTTCTGATTTACAAAATCTTGCAATTATTTTTCCCAATGGTTTGTTCAATTGTAGTAGATTTCATAACAACTTTTCATCACTTTGACATGCATCAATTATCAAGAAGAACATGTAACCCTCAAAAAGACTAGCAAAATCCACAAGTAATTGTTGCCATAGCATTTTAGGCCATTCCCAAGGGTGTTAAAAAGGCAACTGTGGTGTGTTTCTTATTTGTGCACACTCCCACTTTTTCTCCAATCTGACCCACCAAAAATAACAACATGCTAATTCCTTCATCCGGACTATACCAGGATATCCTGTATGTTCGAGAACTCTTCTAAGCAGACTAAGAGAAATGATCACTTGGATTCCCCACCATGGACAGACAATTCAAGCTTTCTTCACACAAATGGGCCTGGATTCTCCCAAATTCTAAATCCCTAATTTGCAGGAAAATGGGAATAAATCCCACTAGTTTGTTTAGCATGATTTCCAGAATGAATCTCCAGTATCACAGAGTGCCCTAGCAGGATTCAGTCTGAAAATCTGGGGGCAGGGCCCATTCCCACCCAGGGCAGGCAGCATGGTGCTGAGTGGGTCATTGTCAGGGCAGTGATTGGCACGTGTGGTGGCCTCCCCATTGCCAGCCTCCCAATCGCTAGCCAGCCCTACAACCACCCACCACTCCCCCACCCCCATTCCTGATCCCTGGTCTCCTGGACCACCTTGGGCAAGTCCCAACGGTTTCCTGCCCACCGCCAACCCCGATCTCCCGATACCCCCCAACCCCAACACCCCCAGCATTCCTGATCTCCCCTCTCCCACCCAGATTGCCAGCCCCGATCACTGTCCTCCCTCCATCAGCGATCCCAGTGCAGAGTGGCAGCGTCCCCTCCCCTACACCGATTGCCCCCCTGAAAGGTCCCCAATAGGCCTTGTCCCTTTCTGGCCCTGTCCCCTTGGCAGTGACTGGTGCCGGCTGGCCAGTGCCAAGTTGCTCCTTGTGCATTGACAGTTTGCTCCTTGGCACAATCTCTTCCATGTGTGTTTTTAAAATCACATCAGCTGGTTTTAAAGGAAGATGCTTCAGGTTTTACTGGTATGTACTCTCAGGAATTAAATATATAGCAACACCAGTAACAACCAGCATCCTAATATGTTGTTCACTTAACTTCGGAATCATCCAGAATCTATGTGATCCACCCTGTATGGATAAGACATTCAGTTCAAGCTCAACATCATATTTTTCGGCATTCCCTTCTTCACTGTCATAATTCTTTCCTTCCCTGTTATAAATTATTTTTATAGAATGCAACTTGTTCTTCTTAAAGGTACCCAGATTCTTCTTCCAAGTATTTTTCTCAAGGGAAGCTGGTCTAGCCCAAAAAACCTTTGTAATGTGACCCAGTTAACCACAATTCTTGTATTGGCTATATATACTCCTGCATTCAGATGCTGAATGGCCCATTTTGGCACATCTGTGATATTTTTGTTGCTGGTTTGGCTTCTTCTGGGCAGTTCCAAACTGTTTTTCATTCTGCATCAAATGGTGAAGCCTCTTTAACAGCTGGTTCCACTGACACTATGATTTTTACTGCTGTCTTTAAAGTCAAAGCATGTCCAGTAAGCAATCTTCTTTGGATAACCCCATTTTGGAGACCACAAACTAGATGATCCCAAAGAGTATCTTCTAATGATTCACTACACTCACAATGTTTTGCCAGCTTGCCCAAGATGGGGTGCAATGCCTTATCTTGTCAGCTTGGATCTTGTTTGCCTCTCTTGGAGAGGGACCATGAATTGGATTCAATTGGAATTTGAATTTGTTTTTTGGAGCAAGCAAGGAATGGATTTGGGTCTGCCCAGTCCACTTTGAGCATTGACTTTGTATCTTTAAGAATGGAGCTAATGTTGCCACAATTTGAGCAATGCTTTCACCTTTCATTAGATTCCTTAGGTGGAACCCAAATGATTCATGATGATCAATGATTGTATGGAGTAATATTCTTCAAGGATCTTTGATAGGTCGTTGTCAGTTTTAGTTCTTGGCTTTGCTGGATGAACCAAGTTCTGGAGCAAATTGCAAGTTTTACTTCTTATTGTACTAAAAAAAAGCTAGTACAAACAATTTGTTTGAAATTTTATTCGCTTATACAAAGTACTGAAAACACTCTGCATAGGAACTCCATGATTCATTTTCTTCATTGAGAGGGACCCGTGGATCCTAATTTCTCACTACTTCCCATATAGGCAGTAACGATGCAAGATTGTTCAGTACATATATTTTTCTCACCATCTTCCCAGTATTCTCCTTCTCACTCTGGAGACCACTGAATTGTTGTCCTCTTTTTTCCAAACAACCCCCACTGCACAGCAAAGCATTCTTTTCTTATGTCAGATACTCCTGGAATCTCACCCTTCTCTGGTTGAAAAAAACTCTCTTTTAAAACTACACAGAATTCTTCTTAGTTGTCTTCCTGCACTAAAAACCTGATTAAGAAGCATTAAACAGCACTAATGTGAATGCAAGTCAAACAAGCTTGGGTTAATTACAGTCAAAAGGTAACTGGTATTTATCTTACAAGTTTAGAGTGGGAAGTGAGAACACATAAACAATGGCTGACTCATCTTTAAGCTTGTAACAGAGTGTAATAGAGCCATACACTCTACATAAAAGATTGAAATTATTTATGTGGTTCCCAGAAAAAAGCAGCTAAAAGCAATTGGTAAACAAAGGAGTTTCTTGTTGGGGCCAGCATTTGTGAGAAAGAGGGTTATAAATTTCATTAGAGATATAAATTATTCATATGGGTCAAATAATTAAAAATGTTGTTTTATGATTAATAGAAGCAAAGAAAATGGGAGTAGGACATTCGGCTCTTGGAGCCTGCTGTATCATTCAGTATGATAAAAACACAAGAAGTAGGAGCAGGAGGAGCAACTCAGCCTCTCGAGCCTGCTTCGCTATTCAATACAATCGTGGCTGATCTTGTCTTGGCTTCTACTCTACTTCCCTGCCATTCTTCATAATTCTTCAACCCATTACAAATTAAAAATCTGTCTATCTCTTCCTTAAGTTTACACAATGTCCCAGCGTTCACTACACTCTGGGGTAATGAATTCCACAGATTTACCACCCTCTGAGAGAAGTTGTATATCCTCATCTCTCTTTTAAATCTCCTACAACTTATCCTAAAACTATGACCTCTTGTTCCAGATTGCCCACATGAAGAAGCATCCGCTCTACACCTACATTGTCAATACATTTTATCATCTCATATATTTCAACTAGATCTCCTCTCATTCTTCTAAACTCTAGAGACCATAAACCTAAACTGTTCAATCTCTTTTCGTAAGACAGACCCCTTATCTCTGGAAACAATCTAGTGAGTCTCCTCTGAACTGCCTCTAATATCACTACATCCTTCCTCAAATAAAAGGACTAAAACTATACAAAGTACTCCAGGTGCAGTCACACCAATACCTCTTTACTTTTATATTCTATTCCTTTAGTTATAAATGCCAACATTCCATTTGTTTTCATGCAACCATAGAATCGTAGAATCTCTACGGTACAGAAGGCCAGTTAGCCCATTGACTCTGCACCGACTCTCCAATACAGCATCTCACCCAAATCCCTATCTCCATAACCCCAAGCATTTACCCTACTATTCCCTCTAACACATCTTGGGACACTAAGGGGCAATTTAGCATGGCCAATCAATTACCCTGCACATCTTTAGACTATGGGAGGAAACATACACAAATATGAGAAGAACATGCAAACTCGACAAAGACAGTCGCCCAAGTTTGGAATTAAACCCAAAGCACCAGGGACAACTACTGTACCACCAGTGCAGAGGGACCTGGGGGTCCTTGTGCATGAATCACAAAAACTCAGTTTGCAGGTGCAGCAGGTAATCAAGAGGGCAAATGGAATGTTGGCCTTTATCGCGAGAGGGATGGAGTATAAAAGCAGGGAAGTCGTGCTGCAACTGTACAAGGTACTGGTAACGCCGCACCTAGAGTTCTGTGTACAATTTTGGTCCTCTTACTTAAGAAAGGATATATTAGCTTTGGAGGGGGTACAGAGAAGGTTCACCAGGTTGATTCCGGAGATAAGGGGGTTAGCTTATGGGGAGAGATTGAGTAGACTGGGCCTGTATTCATTAGAGTTTAGAAGGTTGAGGGGAGATCTTATAGAGACATATAAGATAATGAGGGGTCCAGACAGGGTAGAAACAGCAAGGTTATTTTCACTTACAATGGAAACAACAACTAGGGGGCATAGCCTCAAAATACAACGGAGTCAATTTACAACGGAGTTGAGGAGGAACTTCTTCTGAGGGTAGTGAATCTTTGGAATTCTCTGCCCAATGAAGCAGTAAAGGCTACCTCGTTAAATGTGTTTAAGTCACAGATAGATAGATTTTTAACCAATAAGGGAATTAAGGGTTATGGAAGCAGGCAGTTAAGTGGAACTGAACTCACCATCAGATCAGCCAGGATCTTATTGAATGGAGGAGCAGGCTCGAAGGGCTAGATGGCCTACTCCTGCTCCTATTTCTTATGTTCTTACCTGCCGTATCTGATTATCAGTTTTCTGCAACTCGTACACAAGGACACCCAGATCCCTCTACAGCAAAGCACCCCGAAGTCTCCCTCCATATGCATAATAAGTTGCCTTTCCATTACAACAAAAATGGATAACCTCACATTTATCCATGTTAAACTCCATCTGCCACATTTTGGCCCTCTCAACTAACCTATCTACATCCATTTGTAAATTTATTTCCTCATTGCAACTTACTATCCCACCTGTTTTGGTATCATCTGCAAATTTGGTTGTAGTACCTTCTATCACTGTATCTAAGTCATTAATATAGATTGTAAATAATTGGGGTCCAAGGATCGAACCCTGTGGCATCCCACTAGTTAAATCTTGCTAACCATAAAAAAGACCCTTTTATCCCAACTCTCTGCCTTCTGTCAGTTAGCCACTTTTCTATCCAAGCTAATAAATTACCCCTAGCCCCATGTGATCTTACCACGTGTATTAACTTTCTGTGTGGCACCTTATCAAACACCTTCCTGAAGTCCAAATGTACTACATCTACAGGATCCCCATTATCCACTTGGCTTGTTACATCTTCAAAGAGCTCTAGCACATTGGTCAAATACAATTTACCATTCATTAAATCATTCTGACTCTGATGGATTGCAATTTAACTTCCCAAATGTCCCGTGATTAATCATGGATTAATAGTTGATTCTAACAATTTCACAACAACAGACATCAAAGTAACAGGTCTATAGCTTCCTACATTCTGCCTCCCTCCCTTTTTGAATAAGAACAATACATTAGCATTTTCCAATCCACTGGAACCTTTCCTGCATCCAGGGAACTTTGAAATATCTATCTCCTCTGCCACTTTGTTTAATACCATTGGAAGTAGGCCATCAGACTCTGGGAACTTGTCTGCCTTCAAGCCCAATAGTTTGTTGAGTACCATTTTCCTATTGATGATGACTGTTGCACATTCCTCCCATTCTACTTCCTGTGCATTAGCTGTTACTACTGGGATTTACTAGCACCTCCACCATGAAAACTGAGGCAAAATATTGATTTTGCGTCTCCGCCATTTCTGTGTTCCCCATTATTAACTCCAGATCTCATCCTCCAAGGGACCAACATTCATTTGAGCTACTGTCTTCCCTTTTATATACTTGTAAAATCTACTCCTCATTTTCCTTCTGTTAAACTATACAGAAACATGAGCATAACTGGTGCATAACCAGCCTCTGTATTGATCACCACAATTGTAGCAGCAGCGATGAATTGCTGAAAGGTTTGCTTGATCCTTGTTAAGCGTAAACATGGTTGTGTTTGGCAGTGTAAAAAATATTTTTGAAAGAAGTTATGTAAATTAGACTTTGTAATTTTTATGATATTGCACCAGTATAATGTTCTCATCTTTGTAAACCATCACACCCTCTGAGTTGTTGTAAGTAGTGGCATGCTATACAAAAAGATATTAATTAATGACCTCACAGCTAAGGATCCTCTAGGGCAAAGTGATCATGGTATGACAGTATTCAAAATTCAGTTTGAGGATGAGAAACTGGAGTCCGGCACTCACATTTTGGAGTTAAAGGTAATTATGTAGGCATGAGGACAGACTTGGCCCTTGTGGACTGGGCAGGAAGACTAAAAGGTGGGACAATTGATGAGCAGTGGCAGTTGTTTAAAGGGATATTCAATTCCTCCCAGCTAACGTATATTTCAGAGAGGAAGAAAGATTGTTAGATGGGGAAAAAACATCTATAGTTAAGCAAGGAAGACAAAAACTAAGGCATATCATATTACAAAGGCCAGTGGTAGGCTGTAAGATTGGAAAATTTTTAATGATCAACAAAGGGTTACTAAAAAGTAATTTAAAAAAAAGCAAAAGTAAATTGTGAAAGAAAAATAGTACAAAATATAAAAAAGCAATTGTCCCACCTTTTAGTCTTCCTGCCCAGTCCACAAGGGCCAAGTCTGTCCTCATGCCTACATAATTACCTTTAACTCCAAAATGTGAGTGCCGGACTCCAGTTTCTCACCCTCAAACTGAATTTTGAATACTGTCATACCATGATCACTTTGCCCTAGAGGATCCTTAGCTGTGAGGTCATTAATTAATATCTTTTTGTATAGCATGCCACTACTTACAACAACTCAGAGGGTGTGATGGTTTACAAAGATGAGAACATTATACTGGTGCAATATCATAAAAATTACAAAGTCTAATTTACATAACTTCTTTCAAAAATATTTTTTACACTGCCAAACACAACCATGTTTACGCTTAACAAGGATCAAGCAAACCTTTCAGCAATTCATCGCTGCTGCTACAATTGTGGTGATCAATACAGAGGCTGGTTATGCACCAGTTATGCTCATGTTTCTGTATAGTTTAACAGAAGGAAAATGAGGAGTAGATTAACAAAGCAAAGGGGCTGGTAGAAAGGGATCAGAACTAGATAGACAAGTCTGAATTCATGCATAAACTTTGTATAACAAGTTTCCTCTGATAGACCTCTAAACATGCTGGCTTTGGTACATTTTATTCCTGTACACTAAAAGTTCTAACTTTTGTTACACCATAGCTATCTTTGAAGTGTGACACATTGACACGTTATATCTGAGAGGTGGTGAACATTAAGCGTGTACACAAAGTTCTGAAAACATCTCTCGTGGATCGCTGTAGTGGTGCTTAAGGTTGGAAGTTAGAACTTTAATAGCAGGGGTGTTTCACCAATGAATATTACAAGAGTTACTGACCTATCACTAAGTGGTCTGTGAAAGAGGTGTAGGGTTTGCAGTACTGGAATGAGCTTCATTATCTGGCAGTACGTTGATAGGGGGCACAGGTCAGGGAGCATCAGGAGTCAAGTGCTGGAATTCCAGGAACACTGCAGAGGAAGCTTCCGGGAACACTCGGAGTCAGATCCTGAGAATTGGAATGTGTTGGGTTAAGTAGTCTCAATGCTGGGACTATTCTGGAAGAGGAGAAATGCAGTCTAAGGATTTCTAACTGACGGCAATAACCCCACACATTTCTGCCTATCAAAACTTTTCTGTCCGTCTTTAGAGATTTCTCTCCTTACTACTTTGCCTATTGTCAGGGATTGCTATCCTTAATTTTCTCCTTTAAGGAAGTTAAGGATAAACATTCTGCTTTTTAAAATTAATGTGAAGTTAACAGGTGAGGATGTATAATTTCCCATTATGTATTTCTGGTGCATGTTGTTCATCCAGCAGTAAGAATTCTTGCTTCAGTAGCAAGCAATAATAAACAAAAATACCATCTTCACAAAATAAATCCAAAGTAAATGTTTAATAAAGATCCATCTTTACACAACCACTTGGACCACGCCCTGGGCTGTAAATGCCCCTTCCAATCCCCATCTGCTTCCTAGTTCTACTGGGTCAGCTGACTACAACAGCATGTTACCATTGACTACATTGTAAAATATGTCTGAAATGTGAACAAGCATGTTCCTGAAGTTAGATGGAAGTCAAGGTGAGTTCTGAAGGAACAATTAGATTTGTAAGAAACATAAGATCCAGCAAAGCAAAATGAGAAGGGAGGAATAATACTTAACACATTTCAGGATTATTGATTAAGTCACTTATAGAATCCCTACAATACAGGTGGTGGCCATTTGGCTCATTGAGCCTGCACTGACAACAATCACACCCAGGCCACTCTTCGAAATACTGCTACAAACTTATGCTAAGTTATCTCTTTCAATAGCACTGCACTTGTGCCACTGATGTATAAGTCTTATCACTAGTTTAGGTTACTTTCCTGTGGAGTAGTGATGGGAGGAGACTCTATAAGAGGAAATTTTTGGGTGGCACAGTGGTACAGTGGTTAGCACTGCTGCCTCACAGCATCAGGGACCCAGGTTCAATTCTCAGCTTGGGTCACTGGCTGTGCAGAGTCTGCATGTTCTCCCCGTGTCTGTGTGGGTTTCCTCTGGGTACTCTGGTTTCCTCCTACAATGCAAAAGACGTACTGATTAGGTGCATTGGCCATGCCAAATTCTTCCTCAGTGTACCCGAACAGGTGCCGGAGCATGGCGACTAGGGGACTTTCACAGTAACTTCATTGCAGTATTAATGTAAGCCTACTTGTGACAGTAATAAATGAACTGAACCTAAATATACATTTAATAAATTGTACAACTGCTGCTAGTAAGACCACACATGATAAATTCCAAAGGCTAATTCCTCTGAAACCAAAAACTGATAATATTCATTCCTGACTTACCTTCTTTACCTCTGAGAGTTAAAGTAATAAATTTACTGACAAACAGCAACATGAAAACCGCCCATCCGCACACAATCAGCAGCAAGCATCGGTGCCGCATGTTTTCAGACATAAGCCATTGCTTGCACGTGTTCTGCAAAAGAAAAATAATATTGGAAGAGTAATTATAACAATCAATATCACTAATCTACAGATTCAGAAGGAAACACAAGCATTAAAGATACTAAACTTACATTTACAGCATTGCGCCCATCAAGTGCTTTAAATGAATAGCTTTTCAATTTATTCAATTCAAAACTATTGCTGTAGTGAAAGAAACACTATTAATAATATATTACAATTTAAAACGGATTTTTTCCCCAAACCACTGTGCACTACCGTTTTCCTTGCTTTGGGAAATTTTATTAGATTAAGGGTGCTTTATAAAGGTCTTAATTTTGTACTTAAATTAAATGTAAAGTAACAGATTATTAATTCACAGAGTTATGAGAGCATGAAACAAGAAAAAGCCATCAAACTTATTGAAGTCCATAGCTCTAGTGTATTAAGTTGCTCATCAAAAATGTACATTTCTTTGAATAATATAAAATGTTTTGCCCCTATGAACTTATTTGGTAGATTATTTCAAATATTCATCACTGATAACTGATATCTGTCCTAATTTCAATAAATTCCATGTATGATCTCTTACTACAATTCGTAATGTACTTTTAAGCAATAATTTTATTTTACCTCACACATGTCATTCTACATTTGATGTACTTTGTTGAGGTTCCATATCAGCTGCCTTTCCTCCAGACTGTAAAATTTAAGAATCTCCAGATTAAGTTCATCTTTCATTCCCTTCACACGTGGTATCAGCCTTGGTAATTCAAAAAGATCTTGTTGTGGCACAATAGTTGAAATCAAATACAGTACTTTTTAGTACTGTCTGATCAACACTTATGAAAATTTACAATAATTTCTGCAGATTTGTTTTCTAATGATCTGATTAAATGGTCTTAAATGCCATATTATTTAATGCTTCTTTATATAGTCTAAATATTGAAAGTGAGTTATTTACCATTATTTCCAGATTCCTTTCAGTCATTTTGTGATAATTCAATTCCACATGCCTCCACTTTTCAATGTAATACTTTATATTCATTGGTATTAATTTTAAGTTGCCATATAATCACCTAATTGCAGGAAACTGTTGGTTTCAGTGCTCATTTTATTGAGCTGTATTAGAAACAAAGTCCAAGCAACAACCTTAGTGGTTCTTCATTCAATACTTTCTCACAGTCTAACATTACACTTTTCATGAATACGCTTTTGTATTTTTAATCAGTTTTTTAAAATCAGTTTGATGTTCAGTTCCATGTTCGCCCTGAATTCTTGTGGTTTTCACTTTAATTAGCTTTCTTTTCCCAGTTGAAACATTGTTGAAAGCTATCTGAAAGTTCAATAATCTAGATTATAGGGGATTCCTGTGTACTTTATCTGCATAATCCTCAGCTAAGACTGAAATAAATACTACTAATCTTCAGTATAAAGGAAAAGCTCACAGGTGCTAATAAGTTGATTCTTAATGAAAGGTCAACTGTTAAGCCTTGAACTACACTGACAATTCAACTGGAGAATCAATCAAAATATACAACAAAATTTGCTAAAACACGATTTGATTGCACAGTGAAGCTGGTTTAACCGTCACAGTGGAGAAGATCAGTCTGATACATTATAAGTTGTATTTGATCAGCCATGATCAAAATAAACGGTGGAGCAAGCTCAAAGGGCCAAATGGTCTACTCCTTCTATTTTCTATGTTTCTATGTTAATTCTGGGAAGGAACTTAATGATCTGCTGCACAAAGCAGTGGAGAAATATAATATACATATACACACAGGAAGTCAGGGGGACTATACAGAAAATTGTGTGAAAAAGGGATTAATGCTAGCATCAGGAATTAGGAGACATCGCTGAAGGAAAAGATGATAGGTCTCTAGAATCAGCAAAACCTCACTGATAGTATCAGAAGAATACAATAGTTTATATGAATGTTCCTTTCAAATTCTTTGTGTATTCTTAAATTGAAGGAAGACTTCAAAAGAATTGTGAGGCAAGTCTTATTAAGAAATCACTCTAAAAGCTGATCAATACACTAATCCTGGTGAGCCATTCATTTCCTCCAGTAATTACTCCCAAATTCTGTGTTATTGTGCAATCCATCACTTTATAAGTTTTTCATCAATTTTAAAGCAGTATTTAAAAAGACCTATGTTACAACACTGCCTCGTTTCTCCTGAGCTGCCTCATTCCTCCTGATCAGCATGTGATCATAAGAACATAAAAAATAGGAGCAGGGGTAGGCCATCTAGCCCTTCGAGCCTGCCCCACCGATCAATAAGATCATAGCTGATCTGAAGTGGATCAGTTCCACTTTCCCGCTTTTTCCCCAAAACCCTTAATTCCCTTGTCTATCAGAAACCTATCTACCTGTGATTTAAATATATTCAGCGAGGTAGCCTCCACCACTTCAATGGGCAGAGAATTCCAAAGATTCACCACCCTTTGAGTGAAGAAGTTCCTCCTCAACTCCAACCTCAACTGCTCCCCCCCCACCTTATTTTGAGGCTGTGCCCTCTAGTCCTGCTGTCCTTCCTAAGCGGGACGAATCTCTCTACCTCTA
Organism: Carcharhinus amblyrhynchos; assembly: GCF_965287045.1. Classification (NCBI taxonomy): domain Eukaryota; kingdom Metazoa; phylum Chordata; class Chondrichthyes; order Carcharhiniformes; family Carcharhinidae; genus Carcharhinus; species Carcharhinus amblyrhynchos. Next base: position 58,861,784 of record NC_137333.1, read on the forward strand.
CCCTATCTATCCCCTTCATTATCTTATATGTCTCTATAAGATCCCCCCTCAGCCTTCTAAACTCCAATGAGTACAGACCCCGACTATTCAATCTCTCTTCATAGGATAACCCCCTCATCTCTGGTATCAGCCTAGTGAACCTTCTCTGCACTCCCTCCAGGGCCAATATATCCTTCCGCAAGTGTGGCGATCAAAACTGCACACAGTACTCCAGCTGTGGCCTCACCAGTACCCTGTACAGTTGCAGCAAGACCTCCCTGCTTTTATATTCTATCCCCCTCGCAATAAAGGCCAACATTCCATTCACCTTCTTGATCACCTGCTGCACCTGCAGACTGGGTTTTTGCGATTCATGCACAAGAACCCCCAGGTCCTTCTGCACCGTAGCATGCTGCAGCTTTTTGCCTTTTAAATAATAATCCCTCCTATTATTTCTACCAAAGTGGATAACCTCACATTTGCTAACATTGTACTCCATCTGCCAGGTCCTCACCCACTCACTCAGTCTATCCAGATCTCTCTGCAGACTTTCCACACCCTCCACGCAATTTGCTTTTCCACTCATCTTCGTGTCATCAGCAAATTTCGTTACCCTACACTCAGCCCCCTCCTCCAGATCATCTATATAAATGGTAAACAGTTGAAGCCCCAGCACCGATCCCTGTGGCACTCCACTAGTCACCAACTGCCAACCAGAATAGCACCCATTGATTCCAACTCTCTGCTTCCTATTAGACAACCAATCCTCTATCCACGCTAATACCTTACCCCCAACTCCGTGCACCCTAACCTTTTGCAGCAACCTTTTGTGAGGCACCTTATCAAACGTGATCAATAGTCTGAGGTGAAAAAAGGGAATTCAAGACAACCTTAGTGCTTTCTCAGTGAAGTACTGAGGAAGTGTAACATTGGCCTGGAATTTATAATATCAATTACAGTCAAGACTATCAGCATTCACCATTATAATGGACAGAATATGACAGCAAATTCTGGGATAGCACTTGCATACTTAAACATGGAATTTTAGAAGTTAGTATTAGAGATATGTTGCTCCTCTACAGGTCATGCTGCAATCTTTGCCAATAGATTTGTCATTGAAATGACTGCAATGGGGTGATCTTGCACTTGCCCACAAGTTCCACACCAAAAACAACTTTACAAAACTAAGGTCTTTGCAATGTTCTGGGTTTCAATGATGTGATAAGAATAGCAGAACAATGCTCCTGGCCCTGAAAAATAAATCTTACAAGCATGGAATCTTATTCCTTTGAAAGAAAATTAGTGTGGGAGAATGTTTCACAAATAAATTTCATGTTACTTTTCTGTCTATTTCTTTTATGTGTTTCTTAATCCCACATGCAGCTGCTGATATTTATTTTGCTTTCTGTATATTGTTACGACATATTAACAGGGGTGAACTGACTTCTCCCTTTGTTCACAACTGAATTGGTTATAACAATCCTCTTTACTACTCCAAATGGGCCATTGAACTGGGCTTTCAGCAGTTCACTTTGTAAAGATAGTAACATTAACAAATAATCCCCTGGCTGAAATGTTCATATCTTGGCATATTTGTCTGCTTGTCTTTTCATGAATACCTGTGAAATTTTTAAGGTGCACCTGGGCCACATTTAGAACACATACGTAATCTAGCATAGGAGATTTGTCTCTTTGCTCTAAGAAACGTTTCTTGATTAGTTTTCTTACCATATGTCCACAATTAATTCGAAGGAACTCATTGAGTGCATACCAGTGGCAAACAAGAATAATCTCAGTCCTTTGTCTCAGTCATGAGGCTAATCATAGGAGCGTGCCAGATCATTGTCTGGTGGTACTGTTCCAAGCACCTTGAGACTGTGAATGGTAGGCTGAAGGTTTTAGCTGGGTTATATCCAAATTATTCATGACTTTCTGAAAATATTTGTCCATAAAACTGGTACCTTGCTCCAATTGGAGCTCAGCTAATAATTTGTATCAGGTGAAGAACTGGGGTAACTTTGCCACCACTACATTGGCAAGAATAGTTTTCAGGGTGGTGGCCTCTGTGAACTGAATAGTCAATTCCATAATAGTGAGGATATATTGATGGCCTTCTTTGTTTTTAGCAGGAATCCCACACACTCTACCAACAGCTTGCTGGACAGTTTCCCAAAAACTGGGATGGGGATCAGAAGTATGTTGGTTTTAATACAGGTTGGGGCTTTCGCAGTTTTACAGAACAACATCAAATCCTTGTAGAGGCATCATCAGTAAAATTCTGATTAATGTAGGCTTGGGTCTTACATGCCCAATCATGGGGAATTCATGGGCTATCCTCTATATTTCTGTGTGGGTAGTGCCATTGTCTGGAGGGTGTCTCCACTCGCATCAGCACCTCATTTTTAAATTGCAGCACTCTATCTATTTCAGCTTCACTTTGTCTGCACTTCTTTGAAATCTGGGTCAGCTTTCCTTTATTCATTCATATAATGTGGGCATCACTGGCTAGGCCAGTATTTGTTGCCCATCTCTAACTATCCTTGAACTGAGTGGCTTGCTAGGCCATTTCAGAGGGCATTCAAAAGTCACCCACATTGCTGTGGATCTGGAGTCACATTTGGGCTAAACCAAATAAGGATGGCAGACTTCCTTCCTGAAGGGAAATTAGTAAACCAGATGCCCAACAAATCATCTGGGCTTTCCCCATAACTTTCAGCAATCACCATGAAAGTGTCCTATTACAATAATGGGAGCATAATGGCTTCTGGGCATTACTCGCATTCTTAGCACCTTCCTTTTGGCCTGAGGAAGGGTCCACCTTGCTTTCGCAGTTTTGTCATCTTGCCTCCTAGTTTTTGCTCTCTTTTCAGTCTCCCACCTTAGAACATAGAACACTACAGCACAAACAGGCCCTTTGGCCCACAAGTTGCACTGATCACATCCATACCTACCAAGCCATAGAACTATCTGTAACTCCCAATCCTATTAAATCCCATATACTTATCCAGGAGTCTTTTAAAAGACCCCAGTGAGTTCGCCTCTACCACCACTGACGACAGCCGATTCACTCAGAGGGTGGCGAGTGAGTGGAAAACCTCCTATCCTTCCTGTGGGATGGCACAATGGTTAGCATTGCTGCCTCACAGCACTATGGCCCTGGGTTCAATTCCAGCCTTGGGTAACTGACTGTATGGAGTTTGTACATTCTCCACGTGTCTGCATGGGTTTCCTCTGGGTGCTCCAGTTTCCTCCCACAGTCCAAAGACGTGCAGTTGAGATGAATTGAGTGTGCTAAATTGATGCTTGTTATCCCAATATGTGAGGATTAAGTGGATTAACATGATAAAATGTGCAAATTATTGGGATAGGGTAGGCAGAGGGCCTGGGTAAGAAATTTGGTGCCGACTTGACAGGCCTAGTGGTTTCCTTCTGCACTATAGGGATTCTACGATTCTATGGGCTGAAGGAAAAAATGATTTTCTTGGGGTAAGGGCTTGTAGACAAGCTCAATCATCAGACCCCATGGTTATTTTTTGAGATTTTGAAACCTTTTGGTTCCACACTTGTGTCCATACAGACATAGGGAGCAAGCATTTAAATTTTTCAAGAGTTATTTCTCTGAGGCTTTCATATGTGGCCTCTAATTTAAGTGCCAGTATCCAGTGATCTAAGGCAAGTTGCTCAACCGTTTCAAACTCTATGTAAGTTTATTCAGGCTTTTTTTTGGAGGTTTCAAAATTTTTGTCATTGAGTTTTAGGCACTAACTCACAATCACTAAGGATAGGCCTTTTCACCATCTCATCTACAGAGGTCTTCTCAGAAAACATGGCTTAAAGCTCATGGGCTTTGTCTGTTAAGCTGCTTTGCATTATCAGCGTCCTCAGACCATTTCATATGTTTTGTAATTTTCTGAAATGAAATGAAAAATGCTTCAACATCCCTATCCTTGAGTTTTGGTATGAGGTGGGCAAATTTAGGCAGCTCTGCACTTCGTCTTGAGTTGGAGAAAGGCCCTCTCCCAAGAAGTCTCCTTTTTTTGTTCAAGATGTATTAATTGAAATTCTCTTTCTAGCCTCCAATCCTGCCTCTCTTTTTTTTTCAAAATGCTCTCTTTCCTATCTGTCTCTTTCCTTCCCCCCAACCTGAAATTCTATTTCTACCCTCTTCTGTTCCAATTGTATTTTTGCTAAAGCTAGTTTGCCTGTTTCTGGTTCTATGCCTATTGTAGTCCTTCCAATTCAATTTCAGGATTGCTAGCTGCTAGTTTTCGAATTTGTTTCCTCACTCGGTAGAAATTCCATCTCCGATCACCTATCTACGCTTTACAATTAGTCAGTGGATAATGCCTTTAAACCCTTTCAGGTTATTTCCCTCTATTCTAAAAAACGACTCAAAAGTGGACATTTTGGTTAATATGAGATCACTCTAGTACACGAGAAAACTATGTCTGAGATTAATTTTGACATTCAATTGCGCTCATTTGTCTATGGCTTTAAATGCCAGGCATAAACATCAAAATGTTAGCAGGTTAGAACTGACTCCTCTATCTGTCCACTCCTGAGTTAGTTGTAACAGAGTCTGAATTAAAAAGGGAGGCGATATTGAAAATTTAAAATATACTTAACTGTGTGTGGCTCGGTACAAGAAATAAGCCATTCAGGTTCTTTAAATTAACAGGTAAACAGTTTCATTGCTAAACCTCACACAAATAAAGATGCAGAAATGGACAAAAGTTTAAAATTTACAAATATGTTCAACTAGCCACTAATACAAAAATACAAGACACACAATCCCCTACCCCTATGATGCATGCAAAAATATAAATACAACTTTGCAGAGTTTCAGGTATTATATCTTGGCAAAGTAACAAGTAAAATCAGAAACAAAGATATTCACAGAGTGGCTAGATACTTATTTACCGCTGACTGCTCCCTTTCCACCGTGAAGTAGTTGGTCTGTAGATGACTGATTCAGAATTCTCCTAAGAAATCTTGGTTTGCAGCAATGAAGTCTTCTGGTGGGTTTTTCAAATCACACAACAGCTCAGCTTTGATAAGGGTGTTTTCAGAAAATAGATGATGCAAGGCTGTTGTCCATATAAACAAAGAACAAAGAACATCCCAGCACGGGAAACAGGCCCTTCGGCCCAACGAGCCCGCGCCGCTGCATCTTCCCACACCTACCCCGCCCTGTGTGTATGTGAGTGGAACCCCTAATGTAGCCAGATTCAGGGGAGAATAGTGTCAATTTGGTACACCAATCAGCCTAAGAGCACATCTTTGGGGTGTGGGAGGAAACCGGAGCGCCCGGAGGAAACCCACGCAACCACAGGGAGAATGCGCAAACTCCCACAGACACAGGCCCAAATCCATGTATCTGTACAGCTAGCAGTGATAGTCACTGAGCTGTTGCGGTGCCCATCTGCTGGTCCAGGATTAAGCACACACAACGACACGAAGTACTAGGCCACTCCCGGAACCTCCAAGAGCAGCCCACGCACGACCCACTGTGTGCATGCCCCTCGTTTGACAACAAGGTGGACCGACCCTGTGAAATAAAAAGACAATATGTTAACATATAAAACTACATTTCCGGTGTCGTCCCGAGGCTCTGACCCTATTTAATACCCTCTACTACAACCCTCCATCCTTGCTTCGCTCCTGTGACTAAGTAAACCTTAAACAAGTCCAACGTGCCTGCCTCCACCACCCTACTTGGTAGCGCGTTCCACACCCCCACGACCCTCTGCATGAAAAACCTTCCTCTCATATCCAAGTTATGCTTCTCCCCCCTCACCCTTAGATCGTGACCTCTCGTAATTGTCCCCAATCTAGGGAAAAGCCTACCACTGTTTACTCTATCTATTCCCATCAGTATTTTATATACCTCTATCATATCACCCCATAACCTCCGTCTTTCTAAGGGGAAGAGCCCCAGTTTCTCCAACCTTTCCTCGTAACTCAGTCCTTCCATGCCAAGCAACATCCTGGTAAACCTCCTCTGCACCCTCTCCAGGGTCTCCACGTCCTTCCGGTAGTAAGGTGACCAGAACTGGACGCAGTACTCCAAATGCAGTCTAACCAACGTTCTGTACAACTGAAGCATTAGACGGCAGCTCTTATACTCTATACCCCTTCCTACAAAGGCTAGCATTCCATAAGCTTTCTTCACAACCTTCTCTACCTGTGTCAACACCTTCAAAGAGTTGTGCACCTGCACTCCCAGGTATATGGCAGTCTCTCTGCCAATACAGAATCCAGTACCTTTCTTCTTCCTTTTTCCTACCTGTAGTTTTCCCACCTTGTATCTTTTTCATCGTATCTACCTTCTGATAATGTGACCATGCTGATCTTTCAAAGCTAGATAATAATGCTTCCCAAGAGAAAAGTATATAGATTTGTAATGGATTTATTACTTGCGTTGAAGGCAATTGGATGACTTTGTCTAAATGACTCCAATGTTTGGCAACACCTATTTATGTAAAAGGACGATTGAAAGAATGAGCAGAATGTTGCTCTGACAGTCCAACTAGAATGGCTGTAACAGGAACCTGATGCTCGAGTTCACATATATATTTTGGAAATGCAGTAGACTACTGTTAAGCCATGTACAATTGAATACTCCAAATTATGAATTTAAAGTTTAGTTTTGAAATATGGTTAATCTGTGCAACCAGCAACATTGGAAACATTCAATAGTTTGGAACGGCAGAGGGAAATTACGCAACCAATGGCAAGTAGAGGTTCCATGAACATTACCATTATTAATGACAGTGGAGTCTCTCAAGTGAGTGCAAGAGACAAAGCTGAATTATTTGCTGTCACCTTCATATAGAAGCAAAAAAACTTTTATTTATGTAGCATTATGCCGTTCCAAAGTGTTTTCCAGACAATGACATTCTTTAAAAGCATAGGTACTTGTAATGTAGGATGCAGAGTAGCCAACTTGCACAAAGTAAGGCCCAGCAAATAGCAATATGGCTCTGATCACAATTTGATTTGGTGATGCTGGTTGGCAGATAAGGATGGAAAGACTCCTAGCAGTACCATAGGGTCTTTTATATTCCCCCCAAGAGGTCAGATGAGGCCACAGTTTAACATTTCATCCAAAAGCTGACCCCTCTGAATGTAGTGCTCCCTCAATACTGCACAGGTATCCCAGTTTATATTATATGCTCAAGTCTCTGCAATGGGAATTGAACCCCTCCTTCTGACTCAGAAGTTAAAGTGCTACCGTTGAGCTAAGTAGATGGACTAACTTGACTTCACGTCCCACAGACGAGTTAATCAATTTTACATCAAGAAACAGCTGAATGTGTTATCTAGCAATGGACCCAAAGTAACATTCACACAAAAATTATATCTGCTTTAGAAATAACTGCATTCCTACAGAAGCATTATAAGCATAAGCACCTGAAATGGGGGAAGTTCAGGTGTTCTGTTCTGAAAAAATAGAACAAAGCAGCCAGTGCAGACTTGATAGGCTGAATGACCTCTTTCTGTCCTGTTGGGATTCTATGATTCTGTGAAATACAACCTGGCCAATACCAGTCTATCAATTTAGTGCCAATAATCAGCAAAATGATGGAAATTGTCATTAAAAGTACAATCAAATAATGCTTAAGCACGGATTGTGTCAACTGGGGCACAACTGATAACATCTTGTTTCCAAGTCAGAATGTTCAACGTTCAAGTTCCACTCCAGGACTTGAGCACAAAAATCACAGCTGACACTCTAGTGCTGCACAACCAGAGATGTCATCTTTTCAATGGGATGCTAAATCGAGGTTGCATTGACCTCTGATGGACATAACAGTTCCCTTGACATTCCTTTGCAGAAAAGTAAGGGAATTATCGCCGGTGTCACGGCCAACATTTATCCCTCACTCAACATCGCAAATATTGTTTATTTGATCACTACCACACTGCTGTCCGTGAGTGACTGCTATGCACAAATTGGCTGCTGCATTTCTTAGATTACAACAGTGACTCCAAAATTACTTTGTTGGCTTTAAATGCATTTTGAGGTATCTTGTAGTCATGAAAAACGCTTCATATATGCAAGTCTTTCTTTCCAATAATCTGCTCAATGATGTTTAATTTGGGTTGCACTGGGACCAATCAACTCCACATCTCAATACATCAGCCACAAATTCCGCACTCGAGCAAAAAAAAATCAGTGATAAGTTGATTGAAATACTTCTAGTTTATGGATGCTGAAAGATTTGTTTTAGAGAGCAGTCAGACTAAATAGCTAACTATAGTATGGCACATATTTTTCCAAAGGGAGTATTTTAAGAATGAGAAGGATGTTGCAAGAATAAAATGATTGCTGTAAACATTGTAACATGGAAAATAAAAGCAGGAGTACGCCATTTGGCCTTTGAGCCTACTCTGCCATTCATTTTGACCATGGCTGATCATCAAATTCAATATCCTGATCCCATCCACCATGCCACCACCCCCCCCCCCCCCCCCAATTTCCCTGTAACCCCAAGAGTGACATCTAATTCCTTCTCGAAATCACAACGTTTTGGCCTCAACTACACTCTCTGGTAGTGAACTCCACAGATTCAACACACTCTGGGTGAAGAAATGTCTTCTCACCTCAGTCCTAAAAGATTTACTTCTTATTCTCAAACTATTACCTCTAGTTCTGGACTCCCCCACCATCAGGAACATTCTTTCTGAATCTGCCCCATCTAACCCTGTTAGAATTTTATAAGTTTCTATGAGATCCCCTCTCACTCTTCCAAACACCAATGAATATAACTCTAACCAACTTAATCTCTCCTCATGATGGACCTGCCATCCTAGGCATTGGCCTGGTAAACTTTCGCTGTACTACCTCATACAGCAAAGACACCCTTCCTCAGATAAAGACACCAAAACTGCACACAGTATTCCAGGAGTAGCCTCAAGAATGCAGTAAAACACCTCTATTCTCATACTCAAATACTCTCGCAATGAAAGCCAACATACCAGTTGTCTTCTTTACTACCTGCTTTATATGCACATTTATTTTGAGTGACTGATACACGAGGACACCAAGATCTCTCTGAGTATCCACCTGTCTCAATTTACACCCATTCAAATAATAATCTGCCTTTCTATTATTGCTACCAAAGTGGATAACCTCACATTTATCCACATTATACTGCACCTGCCAAGCACATGCCCACACAGGCCTTCCAAATCACACTGAAGCATCTCTGCATTCTCCACACAGCTCACCCTCCCACCCAACTTTTATCATTTGCAAATCTGGACTTAATAGATTTAGTTCCCTCTTCCAAATTAATATATGTTGTGAACAATTAGGGTCCCAGCACAGGTCTCTCCAGTACTCCACCAGTCACTGTCTGTCAATCAGAAAAAGACCAATTTATTTTAACACTTTGCATTCTGTCTGCTAACTAGCTTTCTATCCATCTCATTATCCACAATCCCATGCATTTTAACTTTACACAATAGTCTGTTATGTGAGATCTTGTCAAAAGTCGACCACTTCCAATGGCTCTTCTTGGTGAACTCTACTCGTTATATTCTTAAAGAATTCCAATAGATTTATTAAGCATGATTTCTGCTTTGTAAATCAATGCTGACATTATCTGATTACAGTAAGAAGTCTCACAACACCAGGTTAAAGTCCAACAGGTTTATTTGGTAGCACAAGCCACAAGCTTTCAGAGTACTTCTCCTTCATCAGATGAGTGGGAGTTCTGTTCACAAACAGGGCATACAAAGACACAAACTCAATTTACAAATAATGGTTGGAATGTGAGTCTTCATAGGAAATCAAGTCTTAAAGGTACACACAATGTGAGTGGAGAGAGGGTTAAGCATAGGTTAAAGAGACGTGTATTATCTCCAGCCAGGACAGTTAGTGAGATTTTGCAAGCCCAGGCAAGTCGTGGGGGTTACAGATAGTGTGACATGAACCCAAGATCCCGGTTGAGGCTGTCCTCATGCGTGCGGAACTTGGCTATCAGTCTCTGCTCAGCGATTCCGCATTGTCATGTGTCGTGATAGCTGCCTTGGAGAATGCTTATTCGAAGATCAGAGGCTGAATGCCCCTGACTGCTGAAGTGTTCCCCAACCTGCCTGGTGATTGTCGAGGGGTGTTCATTCATCTGTTGTCATAGCGTTGTCGTAGGAGCAGCGCTCTGAAAGTTTGTGGTTTGTGCTACCAAATAAACCTATTGGACTTTAACCTGGTGTTGTGAGACTACTTACTGCGCTTACTGCAGTCCAAAGCCGGCATGTCCACATCATTATCTGATTATACCACTGCTTTCCAAATGCAAAGTTGTAAAATCCTTCATAATGGACTCTAGCTACTGATTTTAGGCTCACTGGTCTATGGTTCCCCATTTTCTCTCTAACTGCCTTTTTGAAAAGTGGTCTTAAATTAGCTACCCTCCAATCTGTAGGAACCTATTCAGTATAACGTGGTGGCAATAATAGGAAGGCAGATTGGACCCGGACCCCAAGATCCTTCTGCTCTTCAACCCAGCTAAGACTCCTACCCTTGATATTGTACTCCTGCATCCCGTTGGTCCTGCCAAAATGGACCACTACACATTTATCCGCATTGAAGTCCATCTGCCACTTCTCCGCCCTGTCTTGCATCCTATCTACGTCACGCTGCAACTTCTGACATCCTTCCAGACTATCCACAACACCACCAACCTTCGTATCGTTGGCGAACTTACTAACCCATCCTTCCACTTCCTCATCCAGGTCATTTATGAAAATGACAAACAGCAAGGGTCCTACAACAGATCCCTGGGGCACTCCACTGGTGACCGACCTCCATGCAGAAAAAGACGCATCCACAACCATTCTCTGCCTTCTGCAGGCAAGCCAGTCCTGGATCCACAAGGCCAAAGCCCCTTGGATCCCATGCCCTCTCACCTTCTCAAGAAGTCTTGCATGGGGGACCTTATCAAACGCCTTGCTGAAGTCCATGTAAACCAGGTCCACCGCTCTTCCTTCGTCAATGTGTTCAATCACATTTTCAAAGAACTCAACCAGGCTCGTAAGGCACGACCTGCCCTTGACAAAGCCGTGCTGACTATTCCTGATCATTCTAAACTTCTCTAAATGCTCACAAATCTTGTCCCTCAGAATCCGCTCCATCAACTTACCAACCACTGAGGTCAGACTCACCGGTCAGTAATTTCCCGGGCTATTCCTGTTCCCTTTCTTGAAAATAGGAACCATATCCGCAATCCTCCGGAACCTCTCCCGTCTCCATCGACGATGCAAAGATCATCGCTGGGGCTCTGCAATCACTTCCCTCACCTCCCACAGTAACCTGGGGTACATCCCATCCGGTCCCGGTGACTTATCTATCTTGATAGAATTTAAAAGTTCTAACACATCCTCTTTCTTAATATCCACATACTCAATACAACCTCCCAGAGGCAAAGTACTCATTAAGCACCTCTGCCATTTCTTCCGGTTCCACACGGATTTTTCCCCCTTCACCTTTTACAGGTCCTATCCCTTCTTTTCTCATCCTTTTACTGTTCACATATTTGTAGAACACCTTGGGATTCCCCTTAATTTTACCTGCCGAGGCCTTCTCATGTCCCCTTCTGGCTCTCCTAATTTCCTTTCTAAGCTCCTTTCTACAAGCCTTATACTCCTCTACATTGAGAGAAAGTTGTCAACGAGTTTTGGAAGCTAACTACCAATGGATCTACTATTTCAGAGCCACTTCTTTAAGCACTCTTGGATGAAGATTATCGGGTCCTTGACATGTATCCACCTTCAATCCCATCAATTTCCCCAAAAGCTTTTCCCTACTAATAATGGGCACAAATTGGATTTCAAAGGTGTGCTAGTAAAGCTGATGTCAATGGCAATCAAGGAGAACACACTCCAGTGGCTGGGCTCATAATTTGCAAAAACAAAATTTTGGGTTTTGTTGAAAGGGTGGAATTAAGGCCATGCTGGGATTTGAAAATAAGGGTGACGATTTTAAAAGGAAAGCAAGCGTAACTGGGAGCCAATGTAGGTCAGCAACCACAGGAATGACAGACGAATGATACTTGGTGTGAATTGAAACACAAGCAAGAGAGTTTTGGATGGCTTCAAGTTTGCACAGAGTATGTGTAAGGCTAGCCAGGAATGCTTTGGAATTGTCAGATGTGGGGATAACAAACACATTGATGAGGGTATCAGCAGTGGATGAGCCAAGGCAGGGACAAAGCTCGATGATGCCATAGAGGTGAAAATAGAAAGCCTTAGCGACCACGCAGACAGATTAGAAGTTTGCCTTTGAATTAAATATGACACCAAAGCTGTAAGTAGTCTGGTTCCATCTCAAATATTTGCGATGGGGGTCAAATCAGTAGCTAAAGAACGGAGTTTGTCGCAGCGGCTAAAGACAACGGCTTTGGTTTTCCCAGTGTTTAAGTGGAAGACATTTCTGTTCAGCCACTATAGGATGACAAACAAGCAATCTAATAATTTAGAGAGAGTGATTAACAAAGGTGGTAGTGAGGTAGAACTCAGTATTGTCAGCATATGTAGAAAATTATGCTGTGTTTTTGGAGCATCATGTAGATGAGAAACAGGAGAGGGCTAAGGATACATCTGTGCATTGGTGGAGGTGAGGAAGGGGGACAGGGTGGTGGGGGGATGTTGGGGCTAATGAAGCAGGAGTGGGAAGAGCAGCAAGTGATTCTCAGGCTACAACTAGATGGATAAGCTGAGCCTGTGTGTGGCTTCTCGTGACTGATTCTTCAGTGTCAGTCTGTTTCTAGCCAGATTACCAGAACAGCAATCTTCTGCTGCTTTTGCATTTTATGGTGTCCTCCAACTTAGCCATCTTGCTCTGCATCTGGATCTACATACCTCCTGGATCTTCATTTCTATAAAAATACCATCAGTGTTTCTTCTGACATTCTATCCTCAAACTGTTTCTGGACTTCACTTCTGGACCCTATCAAATTTGCCTCCAACACCACCCATGGCAGCTGATTCCACTCACCCACCACCCTCTGAGTGAAAACCTTACCCCTGATATCGCCTCTGTACCTAAACCTGCACCTTAAACCTGTGTCCTCTCGTAGCAACCATTCTAGCCCTTGGAAAAAGCCTCTGAGAATCTACCCAATCTATACCTCTCAACATCTTATACACATCTATCAGGTCACCTCTCATCCTTCGTCTCTCTAAGGAGAAAAGACCGAGCTCCCTCAACCTATCCTCATAAGGCACGCCACCCAACATCCTTGTAAATCTCCTCTATACCCTTTCCATAGCTTCCACATCTTCCAGTAATGAGGTGACCAGAACTGAGCAAAGTATTCCAAGAGAGGTCTGACTAGGGTCATATAAAGCTGCAACATTATCTCCTAAACTCAATCCCTCAATTGATGAAGGCCAGTACACGATATGCCTTCTTAACCACATCCTCTACCTGCGAGGCCAATTTAAGAGTCCTATGGACCCGGACCCCAAGGTCCTTCTGATCCTCTACACTGCTACGAGTCTTACCCTTGATATTATACTCCTTCATCCCATCTGACCTGCCAAAATGGACCACTACGCATTTATCCAAGTTGAAATCCATCTGCCACTTCTCCGCCCAGCCTTGCACTCTACCTATATCATGCTGCAAACTCTGACATCCATCCAAACTATCTACACCACCACCAACCTTTGTGGCGTCAGCAAACTTACCAATCCATCCCTCCACTTCCTCATCCAGGTAATTTATGAAAATGACAAACAGCAAGGGTCCCAGAACAGATCCCTGGGGCGCTCTACTGGTGATCGACCTCCATGCAGAAAAACACCCACCTACAATCATGCTCTGCCTTCTGCAGGCAAGCCAGTTCTGGAGCCACATGGCAACAGCCCCTTAGATCCCATGCCCTCTCACTTTCTCAAGAAGTCTTGCTTGGGGAACCTTATTGAACGCCTTGCTGAAGTCCATATAAATCACATCTACCGCTCTTCCTTCATCAATGTATTTAGTCACATTTTCAAAGAACTCGGCCAGGCTCCTAAGGCACGATCTGCCTTTGACAAAGCCACGCTGACTACTATTAAGCATACTAAACTTCACTAAATGTTCATAAATCCTGTCCCTCAGAATCTTCTCCATCAACTTACCAACCACTGAGGTTAGACTCACTGGCCGGTAATTTCCTGGACTATCCCCATTCCTTTTCTTGAATATAGGAACCATGTTCACAATCCTCCAATCCTCCGGAACCTCTCCTGTCTCCATCAACAACGCAAAGATCAATGCCAGAGGTTCCGCAATCTCTTCCCTGGCCTCCCACAGTAACCTGGGGTACATGCCATCTGGTCCCGGTGATTTATTTATCTTGACACTATTCAAAACTTCTAACAACAATGAATTTGACCCAACAGCAGTGAAGGAACGACGATACATTTCCAAGTCAAGATGGTGAGTGACTTGGAGGGGAACTTCCAAGTAATCATGTTCGTGGGTATCTGCTGCTCCTGTCCTTCTAGATAGCAGCAGTCATGGGGTGGAAGATGCTGCTTAAGGAGCCTTGGTGAATTCCTGCAGTGCATCCTGTAGATACATCAGCGTTAGCCGGAATAAGTTTTTGTGAGAGGGGTACCAATCAAGCAGGGTACTTTGTCCTGGACAAAGGTTCCTCAGTTGTTGGAACTACACTCAACCAGGCAAGTGGAGAATATTCCATTACACTTCTGACTTGTGCTTGTATATTATGGACAGACTTTGGGGAATCAGGAGATAAATTACTCACTGTGGGATTCCTAGCCTCCTACCCTGCTCTTATGGGCCAATATTTACATGGCTAGTCCAGTTCAGATTTTAGTCAATAGTAGCTCCCCGATGTTTTTGGTTTGATTTATTGTCACATATGGTAGTATACAGTGAAAAGCATTGTTTCTTGGAATCATATAGACAAAGCATACTGTACATAGAGAAGGAAAAGAGAGTGTGCAGAATGTAGTGTTACAGTCATAGTTAGAGCGTGGAGGAAGATCAACTTAATGCAAGGCAGGTCCATTCAAAAGTCTGATGGCAGCAGGGGAGAAGCTGTTTGAGTCAGTGATACATGTCCTCAGACTTTTGTATCTTTTTCCCAATGGAAGAAGGTGGAAGAGAGTATGATCAGACTGCATGGGGTCCTTAATTTTGCTGGCAGCTTTTCAGAAACAACGAGCAGTGTAGATAATGCCAATGGGTGGGAGACTGGTTTGAGTGATGGACTGGGCTTCATTCATAATGGTTTGTAGTTTCTCGTGGTTTTGGACAGAGCAGAAGCCACACCAAGCTGTGATACAAATCAGAAAGACTGCTTTCTAAGATGCATCTGTAAAAGTTGGTGAGAGTTGTAGCAGACATGCCACATTTCCTTAGTCTTCTGAGAAAGTCGAGGCGTTTGTGGGCTTTTTTAATTATAGTGTTGGCATAGAGGGACCTGGACAGGTTGTTAGTGATCTGGACACCTAAAAACCTGAAGCTCTCGACCATTTCTACTTCGTCCCCATTGACGTAAACAGGGGCACGTCCTCCACTATGCTTTCTGAAGTTGATGTTAATAGAGGGGATTCAGTGGTGGTAATACTATTGAATGGCTGGATTCTCTCTAATTGGAGATGATCATTGCCTGTCATTTGTGCTGTGCGAATGTCATTTGCTACTTTTCAGTCCAAGACTGGATATTGTCCAGGTCTTGCTGTATTTGGGCATACCTTTCCAGAATGCTAAATCCCTCTGTCAAATGGTATTGAAAATAAAATCCTTGCACGTATCAACAACTGATCAGGAGGAGCTATAAATCTGAAATCTTATTCACAATATCTAGGTAGTCCTCCGGTGTAAAAACACAGCAACATCTTTGATTAAATGACTGGGTTGTAATCGTTTCCACTTTCACTCCTGTTCACTTATTATCAGAAACATATGAAGCGACCAAATCCATCGCTCAGCTCCCCATTATTCAACTAAATTATGCCGGTCCGTTTACTTGGACAGGGCTCCCCGGGGAAGCTGTGCCGCCCTCACTCTCCTCTCCCCGGCCCGGGATAAAGTGCCAGCCGGGGAGCGAGAGCCCAGAGATGCGTACGGACAGCCGCAAATCCCCGGCTCCTCCCTCAGGCAGAACCAGGCCCAGACTCAATCCACACCTCAAAGCCCGTCCACCGCTCACCGTCACTAGTCACACAACCCCCTTTCACCCACCTGCTTAACTCCCGGATCTAAGGAAGCAGCGTCAAGCTGGCTACTCCAACACCATAAAACCGATCCAAACACAGATTCCCAGCGTGCCGCCCATGACAACCACAACAACAACTTCACCACCAACTGACCAGCACTACAGCGCCAAAGACATCCCAATGGACAGAGTGAGCACTGCAGCACCAAGGTCTTCCCAATGGACAGAGTGGTCTGCAGCACCACGGTCCCTTTCAATGGACAGCGTTCAGCTCTGCAGCGTCGAGGTCCTCCCAGTGGACAGAGTCCGGCACCGCAGAACCAAGACCCTCCCAATGGACAGAGTCCGGCACTGCAGCGCCATGGTCTTCCCAGTGAACAGAGTCCGGCACTGCAGCACCAAGGTCCCTTCCAATGGACAGCGTTCAACTCTGCAGCGTCAAGGTCCTCCCAGTGGACAGAGTCCGGCACTGCAGCGCCAAGGTCCTCGAAGTGGACCCAAAAGAGAAAGTGCTGGAAAACCTCAGCAGGTCTGGCAACATCTGGAAGGAGAGAAAACAGCTGACATTTTGGGTCCAGATGACCCTTTGTTAAAGCTCTTTTGGTTTCAGATTCCTGCATACACAGTAATTTGCTTTTATCCTCCCAGTGGATAGAGCACTGGAATGTAGAAAAATAGGAATTGGGATAAGAAGTAGGTAAATTCAGCCCTTCGAGCCTACTGTGCCATTCAATCAGATTATTGCTGATCGCTCTCTGGTCTCAAATCCACCTCACCACCTGTTCCTTATCCCTTTTTTTATTAGAAATATATCTATATCTGCAGCGCCTAGGTCTTCCCAGTGGACAGAGCCTGGTGCTGCAATGCTAAAGTTCTAGTGGACTCATTCCAATTTTGAAAAAGCCTGAATGAAAATGACAGTCATTGTCTTTGCTATGGATATACTTGATGTGTTCCTCAGCTGACAAATGATTGGGCTTTTGGCTAAGATCAAACGTCAGATCAAACCCAAGATGTGGAGATGCTGGCATTGGATTGGGGTGGGCATAATAAGAAGCCTCACAACACCAGGTTTAATTGTATCACCAGCTTTTGGAGTGCTGTTGCCATTCACCTGAGGAAGGAGCAGCGCTCTGAAAGCTTGTGAATCCAAATACACCTGTTGGACTTTAACCTAGTATTGTGAGACTTCTTACTGAGATCAAACCCAGGATCAGGTATAATGCATTTTCTTGTCAGCTTGGATCTTGTATGTCTCTCTTGTGGGAACCATGAGTTGGATTTAATTCAAATTGCTTTTTGGAGCAAGCAAGGCAATGGATTAAGGGCTTTGTCCAATTTGCATTGGCTTTGTAACTTTAAGAAAGGAACCCTTTCTAATGCAATTACATCCTTACTGTAATAAGGTGACCAAAAATGCACACACTACTCAGATTGTGGCCTAACTAATATTCCAGTCTAATGTTTTATGCCTCAGCTAATAATGTAAAGAATTCCATATGCCATCTTAACCACCTTTTCTACCTGTCCTGCTACTTTCAGGGATCTGTGGACATTCAATCCAAGCTAAAGCATCACACATCCTCACTATTCTCTATTATTATTGATCTTGGCCAATAAACTGTCTCACATGCAAGTTGTCTTGACCTTTCAATGCCCATGTGACCTTTAGCAAAAGGGTAAAGCTATCTTGATGAAGCATTCTTGGAATTAATAACTGCCTGCCCTTGAAAATGACTCCACTTGAAATGCCTAATTTGTCATGGAATGGCCAAAGGTTTCTGAGTTTTTTGGGAATGTCTTGTGTTGCATCTGGTCTTCCACTTATGATGAGCTTCCAAAATGCCTTGAAGATAGGCTCACTGAAGCTTATTTCTAGATCTGTTCAGTTTTTCTGTCCAAATCTCATTAAGTCAATGCTTTTCACAACTTCTAGTTCCACATCAAGTTTGTCCACCTGGGCAACCAATAGTATGTCTTTTGTCTTTATAGAGCTGGGTAGTCTGTTCACTGTGTCAGACATAACTAGTATTTCTGTTGCAGATCTTGAATAGGTTCAATTGTATCACATTTGTCTTGACCATCTAGTTTTGGTGCTTTACTGCTCTCATGAGTCATCACGATTGGAGTTCACAGCATGCTGGAGTCCTGCTACTGCTCATTTGTTGGTATCAATGTAGAAGAGTTGAGGCAACCATACAGAATTTCCATGTCTGCACATCAATGTCATACTCTCCTGCAGTACATTGATGAACCAGTATATGTTTTTGTGTTTAGCTCCTGTAGGCTGTAACACAGACTACCAATTCTATATATTGATGTTTTCTCCAGTTTGGATTCCAACAAGGCCAATTTGTTCCTGACCTCATTACAGCCTTGGTCCAAATATGAACAAAAGAGTGGAACTCAAAAGATGAGATGAGAGTAACCGACTTTGATTTAACTGAATATGGCATGAAAAAGCCAAAGCAAAATTGAAGTCAATGGGAAATTGGTGAAAATCATTACATGGCTTAGAGTCACAGCTAGCACGAAAAAAAATGGTTGTGATTGTTGGAGGTCAATTATCTCAATCCTATGACATCACTGCATGAGTTCTTCTGGGTAGTATCCTAGGCTGAACCATCTTCAGCTGTTTTATTAATGACTTACCCTCGACATAAGGTCAGAGGCAGGGATGTTCACTAATGATTGCACAATGTTCAGCACCATTCACAATTCTTCAAATACTGAAGTGCTTTGTATCCATCTGCAGGAAGACCTGAACAACATCAAGCCAGGGCTACTAAGTGGCAAGCAACCTTTGCACAATACAATTGCCAGGCAAAAACCATCTCCATCAGGAGAGAATCTAACCATTTCCCCTTCATATTCAATGGCATTACCACCATTGAATCCCCCACTATCATAATCCTGGAGTTACTATTGACCAAAAACCGAACTGCAGTAGCAATGTTAATGCTGTAGCTGCAAAGGCAGGTCAGAAGCTGGGAATTCTGCAGCGAGTAACTCACTTCCTGAATTACAAAACCTGTCCACCATCTACAAGACACAAGTCAGGATTGTGATGGAATACTTTTCACTCGTCTGGATGTGTGCATCTCCAGCATCAGTCAAGAAGCTCAACACCATGCAGGATAAAGCAACCCCTTGATTGGCACCCCACCCACCACCTTATGCATTCGCACCCTCCACCCACTAATGAATAGGGGCAGCTGTGAGTACCATCTACAACATGCGCTACAGCAACACATCAAATCTTGTTTGACATCACCTTCCAATCTCACAACTGCTACCACTTTGAAGGACAAGGGCAAAAGATACATGGGACCACAACCACCTGCAAGTCTTCCTCCAAGCCACATATCATCACAGCTTGGAGCTATATCACTGCTCCTTCATTATCACTAGGTCAAAATCTTGGAACTCCCATCCTAACTGTACAGTGGGTGTACCTACACCACATCAACTGCAGCAGTTGAAGAAGGCGGCTCACTGTTACATTCTCAAACAGGAAGAGGAATAAATTGGGTAGCATGGTGGCACAGTGGTTAGCATTGCTGCCTCACAGCGCCAGGGATCTGGGTTCGATTCCCGTCTTGGGTCACTGTCTGTGTGGAGTTTGCACATTCTCCCCATGTCTGTGTGGGTTTCCTCTAGGTGCTCTGGTTTCCACCCACTGTCCAAAGATTTGTGGGTTAGGTGGATTGGCCATGTTAAATTGCCCCTTCGTGTCAGGGAATCTAGCTAATGTAAATGCATGGAGTTATGGGGATAGGGCTTGGGTGGGATTGTGATCAGTGCAGACTTGATGGCCGAATGGCTCCTTCTGTGTGGTAGGATTCTATGAAATGCTGGTCTAGCCGGTGACACCCAAAGCCATGAACAAATACATTTTGAAAAAGTATCTGTCTCAATCATAGCGTGTCATTGCTACTTTCGTTAGGACAAATGAACTTCCAATTTCTGGATGGTTGTACTCAGGAGGTAACACCCCCCACCGACCAAGATGTGCTACAAGACCCTGCAGAAATCTGCTACGTTGACGATAAGGGAATTGCCCAGAAGGTTTGGACTTCTGATGGGAAATTTCTCTGCATTTGGAACCCTCAGAAAAGGTTTCCAACTCTGAATATTTCCTGGGTAACTATTCAAATAGTTAAGTTGGAGTTTGGGAAGGGTGAGGTTGGATGGTCAGGGGTGGTAAGTTGGGGAGGAGTGGGGGGATGGGGTTCAGCGTGAATGACTATATATAGTTACTTAAGAGTTTTTTCTATCTAACATTTCCTAGATGCTCACACTGAAATCCCCCATACCTGAATCCTCTCAACCCTCCAATGTCTGCCCCCCCAAAACCCCCAATCACCTAGCCCTCCTGGCATCCCTGACCATGCACCCATCGCCGCACCACTCAAACTGACTAACCCACCAACCTCCTTACTGCCCCCAGGATTGTCTTCAAATCCACTTGAGTCCTAGACTTCCCAACCATCATAGAGTCACAGAGGTTTACACCCTGGAAAAAGGTCCTTCAGCCTGACTTATCCATACTGCCCAATTTTTACCATTAAGCAGTCCCAATTGCCTGCATTTGGCCCATATTCCTCTATACCCATCTTACCCATGTAACTGTTTCTCTCAAACTACCCTAACTGTTCCCTTGATGCCTTGAAAATTTAAATCAATCATTCCTTAATCTTCTAAATTCTACAGATCACAACTCTAGTTTATGTAATCTCCCTCACAATGTATGGAGTCCAAATGTCATTCTGGTAAATGTATGCTGCATTCCTTCCAAGGCCAATATGTCCTTCTTAACGTGTGGTACCCTGAGCCGCACACAGCATTTCAAATGTGACCTAATCAGGGCTTGATATAGCTGAAACATGGGGAAGGATTTTCTAGCCATGCTTGCCCTAAAACCAGTAACTCTCACCCTAAAACAAGAAAATCCCACCCAAAGTCAATGGACCTTTCCATGGTCCACCCCTTGTTGCTATGATTCCTATGGTGGGCGGAATAGGAAGATTCGTCCCATGGTGACTATCCCCTTGTGTCCTAGTCCTCTAGACATAAAAACCAGCATTCTGCTAGCTATTTTGATTACTTTCTGTGCCCATTTGTGATATTTCAAGGTCCATGAACCCCAAATTGGGGCCAGTGATTGGGGGTTGGGGCCAGCGTTTGGAGTTGGAGCCAGTGATCCGAGGTTGGGGGTTGGCAAAAAGGTTTGGGACCAATGATCAGGTGTTGGGGCTGGGGTTGAGGCCAGCAATCAGGGTTGGGGCTGGCGATCAGGGGCTGGGGCCAGCAATCGGGCATTGGGGCTGGCGATTGGGCATTGGAGTCAATGATCAGGGGTTAGGGCTGGCGATCGGGGTGCAGCTGCCACAGGGGTTAGGGCTGGCAATCGGGAGTGCGGCTGGAGATCCGAGATTGGGACTGGCAATCCAGGGAAGGGTCCATGGGTGGGGTTGTGGGAAGTCATGTGGTGATCAAGGGGGTGATGTCTGTTTGGGGGGTGGGGGAGGGGGCGGTGTTGACAGATCTTCCAGTATACCATGTAAACAGTACACTTGAAGACTGGCGCCCCTAAAAGTCTTCGGCAAGCTTCCTGGCGTGAATAGGCTCTGCCCATTCCCTCTGTTGGCAGGAATCACATTACAGCCTCTGTATTGCGCAGAGTATCATAAATTACCACTGTTTGCTTCATTGGAAAAACAGGCAATTTTTCTATCCATCTCAATACACATCCCCCAATCCAAGTGCTTTAATTTTACATGCTTAGCTCTAATGTGGGACCTTGTAAAAGACTTCTGAAAGTCTAAATAAACCATATCCACTGGCTCCCCTTCACCAAGTCTATTTGGAATTATATTTGCACCATCATTCGGACTGTCTATTTCTACCAGCAAGGCATTGCTCGTATTGTCCCTGCTTAGCTCATCTGATTCTAAAACCTTAGGCATGCCTTGTTTTCTCTGGACTCAATTATTACAACATATCCCTGGCTGCTCTCTCACAATCTATCCCCCATAAACTTGAGGTCACCCAAAACACTGCTGCTGTCTCTTACCTCACAGCAAGTCCCATTCCCCACCACCTCTGTGCTCATTGACCTAAATTGGCTTCCAGTCAAGCAACACCTTGATTTTAAATTGTCATCCTTGTTTTCAAGTCCCTCCAAGCCCTTGCCCCTGCCTATCTTTGCAATCTCATCCAGCATCAAACTCTCTGAGACATCGACACTCCTCCAACTCTAGCCTTTAGTGTACTCCAAATTATAATTGCTTCATTATTGGTGCCTGTGCCTTCAGTTGCCTCAGCTCCAAACTCTGGAATTCCCTCCCTAGCATGTCATCATCTTACAACAAAGTCAAATTCTTGACCAAGCTATTGGTCATCTGATCTCTTATTTCCTTATATTGCTCAGTGTCATACTTTGTTTCACAAAGCACCTTGGAGTGTTTCATTACATTAAAGGTGCGATATAGATAGAAGTTTTTGAAGGGTTACCAATTTTGAATAATAGACTCATAGAATCATACAGTGCAGCAGCACACCATCCGGCCCATCAAGTCTGCACTACAATCTCATCCAGGCTCTATCCCCATAAGCCCATGCATTTAGCCTGGCTAGTTCCCCTGACACTAAGGGGCAATTTAGCATGGCCAATCTAACCTGCATAACTTTGGATTGTGGGAGTAAACTGGAGCACCCAGAGGAAATACAAGCAGACATGGGGACAATGTAGAAACTCCACATTGACAGTGACCCAAGCCAGGAATTGAATCCAGGTCCCTGGTGCTGTGAAGCAACAGTACTAACTGCTATGCCACCATGCTGCCCCATTTTCTTACATTTTTATGCAGTCAAAACTACAATTGGTCTCGTAAAATACAAATGTTTGTGGAGAGGCAGTCTAAGATCTTAAGATGAATCTGAGACCATGTTGACAATTTTTGTTTTCTCCACTGATCTTTCTGATTTTTTTGGTTAGTCTAAGGCATGTGTTCTGTTGTAGTTCCATTGAATTATCAGTGATTAATGTGGATCACAGCATGAAAAAGTTGTTTCCAACATGTTCAATTATTGTTCAGTCTTTTATTTACCAGACTCATTTTAATATTATGCCTCATGATTCTGAAATGAATATGTATACTTTGTTGGTTTTAACTTAGAAAATGTATCAATCCTAATGTACTTTATTTCCTCTACACAAAGGAAAAGGATCATTTCAATTAACATATGTTATTCACAGACTTATGGTACCTTAGAGATCTGTTTGTCAAACAGATTTTAATCCATTACAGTATTTCCATTTGAAAGCTTTTTACGTTAACTCTATAATTCCTGTAGACAGCAGTGTAACATCGTGGGTTATCATTGATCAGAAACTAAACTGGACTAGCCATACAAGTACTGTGGCTCCAAGGCCGGGTCAGAGGCTAGGAATCTACTATAAGTAACTCACTTCCTGACACCCAAGCTGTCCACCATCAACAAGGCACAAGTCAGGAGTATGATGAAATATTCCACACTTGCCTGGATGAATGCTGCCCCAACAACAGTCAAGAAGCTTGACACCACCCAGGACAAAGCAGCCGACTTGATTGATACCTCATTCACAAACATTCACTCCCTCCAACATCAATGCACAGTAGCAGTGATGCATACAACCCACAAGCTGCAATGCAAGAATTTACTAAGCTTCCTCAGACAGCATCTTCCAAATCCATGACCGCTACCATCTAAAAGGACAAGGATAGCAGACAAATGGAAGTATCAGCACCTGCAAATTCCCCTCCAAGCCACTCGACATCCTAACTTGGAAACATATCACCGCTCCTTCAGAGTCACGGGGTCAAAGCCCTGGAACTCATAGACTGTTGCATACAGTGGGTGTACCTACAGCACATGAACTGCAGCAGTACAAGAACACACAACTCATTACCATGTTATCAAAAGCTAGCCATCAATGTCCACATCCCAAGAATGAATTTTGTAAAGTCTGAAGTCACACCTCACCCAAAGAACAATGTTTGTGATTGCTAGAGGGCCATCATCGCAGCTCAGGTCATTGCTTCAAGATAGTGCCTTGGCCCAATAATCATCCCTTGCTTTACCAATGACCTACACTCCATCATAAGGTCAGAGGCGGTGATGTTTGTGGATGATTGTACAGTGTTCAGTTTCATTTGCGACTTCTCACAAACTAAAGCAGGCCTGTACTTGCATATGTTGGGACAACATTCAAGCATGGTCATTTTACTCTTAGCAGGTTGCTACATTGCACCCTGTAGATATTACACACTGTTTCCACCAGGCGCCAGTGGTGGAGGCATTGAAAGTTTAAGGTGATGGATGGAGTGATGATTAAATGGATTAATTTGCTCTGGATGGTGTTGGTAGGGCTACACTTAGCCAAGCAAATTCTGAGTATTCCATCTCACTCCTGAGTTGAAACTTGTACATAGAGGACAGGTTTTAGGAAGTCAGAACGTGAGTTACTCACCGCATAATTCCCAACTTCTGACCTATTTTAGTAGTCACAATATTTATGTGGCTAGTCAGGTTCAGTTTCAATGGTAGCCCCACATTTTGATGGTGGGAGTTCAGTGATGGTAATGGCATTGATCATCAAGGGGAGAAAGTTAGCTTCTCTCTTGTTGGAGATGTTCATCGCTTGGAACATATGAGGTACAAATGTTACTTGCCACTTTTCAGCCCAAGCCTGGATGTTGCCTGGTCTTGTCATATAGGCACAGAATGCTTCAAGAATAATGAATGGTACTGAACACTGAGGAATCATTCACAAATATCTCTACTTCTGACTCTATGATGGAAGGAAGGTCATTGATGAAACAGCTGAAAACGTTTGAAACCAGGACACCACACTGAGTAACTCCTTCAGTAATATCCTGGATTGATCTCCTACAATCACAACTATCTTCCTTTGTGCCAGGTATGATGCCAATCAGTGGAGGTTTATCCCCCTGGTTTCCATTGACTCCAGTTTTGTCAGGGCTCCTTGATGCCACACTTGGTTAAATGCTACCTTGATGTGAACAGTCATTCTCAGCTAATCTATAGATTTCAGCTCATTTGTCGATGTTTAGACCAAGATTGCAATGATTTCGGAGCCATGTGGCCCTAGCAGATTACAAACTGATTAGTTAGCAGGTTATTGCTAAGTAAGTGTCAGTTGATAGCACTGCTGATGATACCATTTTGCTGATGATTGAGGGCAGACTGATGGGTCAGATTGGATTGATCCTGCTTCTTGTGTACAGGACTTACCACATCGTTGAATGAATGCTAGTGTGCCAGTATTGTAGCTAAACCTGAACAGCTTGATTGGGGGTGCCAGCCAGCTCTGGAGCATAAGATTTCAGTTCTGCAGCTGAGGTGTTGTCAGGATTCATAGACTGTTGCATCTATGTCTTCAGCCATTTCTTGACATCACATGTTGTAAATATTAATTTGTAGTTCCTGTGCACATACATACTATATTTAACAAAGCTTTTAGTTTTAGGAATTTAAACAATCGACTGTAGAAAATTGGCATATCTCTTTGAGAAACTGATAAAAGCAATCTGAAGTAAATTAAATTTAAATAAACTTGGAGTTTCTTACACTTAAAGATTGTGGCCTTGTTGATTTAGGTTAGAAATGTGTTAGTCATCATACAGCAGGTGGCCTTACTTATCTAAAGAATTGGTGACAGATGGGGAGAACTTCCATCGAGTAACAATCACCACCAATTACCACGTTGTTACTTTTTACTTATCCAGGTCAAGAGCTGCACATTTCTTGCCCCATCTTCCAACCTGAGCCTGGTGAGAAACGGTGCAGTGTAGCAGCTCCAGTGTCCTTCCTGTTCACTACTGCAGCATTGGTGGAAGAGGTGGAGGGCGGGCCAGGTTGGGGGGGTTGGAAGGAATGTGGAGGGTAGATGGATGTGGGATAGTTGGAAGGTAGGGGCATAGTTGGTGGAGTGGGGGTGGGGCAGGGAAGCAGCCTGGGGCATTGTTAGGGTATAGTCAGGAGAGTATTTGAGGTATATGTTGTTGGGGGGCTGATCAGGGAGATGGAGGGTGTAGTTGGGTGGGAAGGTAGTTGGGGAGGGTGGTCGACAAGTAGTCAATGAGGTGTCCAGATGATGGCAGGAGCGGGAGGGGTCAAAACTTTGTTAGATGTGATTTTAATCCTTTTGATTTCTCCTGGGAAACTATTCTGCTAAGAAAGTCAGAACCATCTAAATTCTCGGACTTTAAACTGGAGTATTGGAAGGTTCCGTGTGTCGGGTAATTGCCATCAGAAGTTTAAATACCCTGGGCAATTCCCATGTTGTCCTGGCATGGGGACTTCCCAGGGTCCCTATCTTCTGGGGTACCTTGGCTTATGACCTCCCCATTCTCCCCCCACCTCTACCCCCACCCCCACCCCCTCACTCCCGGGGAATGGAGGGTTAAGGTTCCGGGCCTTAACACTTGAGTTTCCTATGATTTCATAGCCTGAATGAAAGACTGGTTGAGAGAAACAGCTAAGACACTTGGGGGAATTTTTCCATGCCGCCCACCATGGGAATTGAACTGGGTGCTTTAGGGGGGTGGGGGGTATTATAGAAAGGTCCATTGATCTTGGGCAGGATTTGCTAGTTTTGGGCGAGCACTGACGGAAAATCCCGCCCATTGTGTCGGCTTTGGGTCTTATGAAGCTTGTAGAGCTTTGATAGTCGTGAGACAAAACCAGGCCTACACTTGAATAAAATAAATACTACATATATTATCCATGACGTAGATTATTGGGAGCTGGTATTCAATATAAGACTAAGTTAGAAAGGAGAATATTCATTTATCTGGAAGCTAAAGGATGAAATCTACAGTAATTCTTTCAGTGAAAGACATATGACCTTGTTGCAGTTGGAATTCTGGAAGTAATCAGTCTGATTATCATTTGAAAACCAAGATGTCTTCTGATGTTTTAAGTCACTGGGCAAGAATTAAAGGGAGGCTCATATTTGAATTGTGGAATCCAAAGTCATGAGGTTGGTAAAGAAATTGGAAGATTGCATAGCCAAAAACTAATGGAAGGACCCCCATGAAATCTTATTGCTTGGAGACTAGCTGGAACACTGAAAAGAAATCAGAATGAATTCAGGAGAGCAGTATTATACTTTTGAGTTGGTTCCAGGACAACTGAATGAACCTTAAGATTTTGTGAGATAAGGGAATACTTAGGGAGAGAATAGGAAATAGAAAGCTTAAATCTTTATAACCAATAGTGTCAAGTTAACAGTGCTTACTTTGTTTAATTGTTTTGACATATAGTACAATTTGTTTTTGTCAAAAAATGTCAAATCTTCTGACACAGTTCTGTTAGTTAATTATTGGGTATTTGGATTTATTTTTTAATAGTCCTTAACAGGATTGCAACACCTGGAGTGAACAGAAGTAGCTAATGATTGACATCTGTGATGCTGAGAATCTAAGGCAGAAGCTGAGATGTATCATCCGCTCCACACTGTTGGCTGGAGATGCTTCAGCCGTGCCTTTTGTACTGATCTTCTGTTCTCACTCATCAACGAGATTGGGGATGTTTGTGATGCCGCCTCGTCCTCTTGCTGCTCATTGCTTCATTGTCCACCACTGTTCATGATTGGATGTGACTGTGGAGCAACAATCCAATGCTTCACTCTTTCTATTGCATGCTGCCTCAGCTATTTAGCATGCATTTAGTCCTTTGTTGCAGCTTTACAAGGATGGCACTTCATTTTAAAGTTTGACTGGTTCTGCATGCTCATCTGCACTCTTCCTTGAACCAGGATTAATCCCTTGGCTTGATACTAAAGTGAGGGATATGTTAAGTCATTATCATAGAATCCCTACAGTACAGAAGGAGACCATTTGCTCAGACTCGATGGCAGTCTGCACCGGCAACAATCATACCCTATCCCGATAACCCCACATATTTACCCAACTAATTCCCTCCAAAGCTAGGGACAATTTAGCATGGCCGATCAACATATCCTGCACATCTTTGGACTGTGGGAGAAAGCCAAATACCTGGAGGAAATCCGTGCAGACACAGGGAGAATATGCAAACTCCACACAGGCAGTGACCCAAGCTGGGAATCGAACCTGGACCCCTGGTGCTATGAGGCAGCAGAGCTAACCACTGTGCCACCGTGCCACCCTGACACAATGTTACATATTGTGTGGAATTCTGCTGTCGTTGGCTCAGAGTGCATCATGAATACCTAGTTTTGAGCCGCTGGATCAGTTCTGAATCTATCTCATTTAGCACATTAGTACAGCCACACTGGTCCATGGATGGTGCCTTCAGTGTGAAGACATACTTTGTCTCCATCAGGATTGTGAAATTGTCACTGCTACCAATACTGTCAAGAACAAATGCACCTGCAACAGGGAGATTGTTGAAGTCAAATAGGTTTGTCCCTCTTGTTGTTCTTTCATCACCTATCTCAAGTTGTTTGGTGTATATATGTTCTTCAAGATTCAGCAAACCCCTGTAAGTGATTTTGGTCTGGAGTCAATCTTGGTGAAGGACATTGACATTTCAGAGTATTGCTTTCAATGTTTCTTCTGAATGGTATTCAATATGGAGCAGCAGTGATTCCTCAGTTGAGGGAGCGCTGTATGTGACAATCAGCAAGAGGTTTTCTTGCTCAGGTTTGATTGAATTCCATGAGATTCAATGTTTTCTGCAATGCTGAGGACTCCAAGGGCTTCTCCCTCCTGACTTTATACCACTGTACACTACCTCTGTTTCTGATCTTAAGACAGAGGAGGTAAGCTGATCAAAGAGAAAGGAGCAGGAAGAAAGACTCTTAGCAGTAGGTCCTATCCACTTAGGATCTCCACAGAATGATTCTTCCATCTCACTTTAACCTTGAAATGGTAGATGTGATGTCTCTGTTTCATTAAGGAGGTATTTACAGATGTCATCATCTGTTGTGGCCAGACATGCAGCCTCAGAGAAGGTGAGGAAATAACATCGTTAGTGACTGTGAAAGTGAATGTGGCCATAAAGCTATTCACATTTGTCTTTGTAATTTAAAGGATTAATAATGCAGATATGCAGATAAGTAATGTACAGAAGGAATGTGGAGTTATCAGAAAAGGATGAACAGGAGAAAGGCTGAGAGGTGGACTAATAGAGTTCTTTAAACTTATGAAAGGTTTTTATAGATTAAATCCAGAGTGAATGTTTCCTCTTATGGGGAAGAACATAACTAGAGGGCATCATTATATGATAGTTACCAAGAAATCAGGAGGAACTTTTATTACCCAGTGTTAAGTGAGAATGTGGAACTTGCCACCACAGGGAGTAGTTGAAGTGGATAATAGAAGAGGAGGCTGAACAAGCAAATAAGGGAGAAGGGAATAGAAGGTAATGGTCAGACAATTAGATGAGGAAGGACAAGACAAGGTTTGAGTGAAGAATAAATCTATGCTGCAAATTCTCATAATCTTACATAAGTTAAACAAATGTTGATGTTTATGTTAATGTTTTTGTTCAGTAGCACATTGGTTATCTTAGAATCTGGTTGTATTGAACTGTCTTAGATTATTTTGTTATTCATTTTGGTTGTGGGAATTTAGCTGTCACATTTAGCTATAAAGTTATGATGCTATATAGGCTGAGAATGAACAGATAGCACTTAACAGAAAAGATGGCAAAATAATGCAAAGGATTTAAATTTGGATAACAATCCTTTATTAAAATTATATAATCAGTTAGGTCAGTTAAGGCTAGTTAAACTTCTTGCATGAATCTCAGGAACATTTGATTGTACATTCATAATAAGTGTTACATTTATTTAGTCCTCCCAGTTCTGAGGGCCATGTTAATGCTTCAACCTGTTGTTCCTGTGGTAAAATAAACAAACACCTTCTTAATAAGATTTGTCTCTATGTCATTATTGTGATCTTTGTATTGAGTGGCCGGTGGCTATGTCTGCTTCCTCAATTCTTTCAACTTTCCCAAGGAACGAAGAGGGTAACCGTAACCCTATTTACCAAGCAGAAATCAGGCCGATAGACTGCCAAAATTGCCCACATTATTTATTCATCATTTAGTTGTGGGCAGTTGATCATTCCCAATTTTAACTTGTGCCACTGAACAACTGGCAAGGAGATCCATCCAAAGATAGAGGATTCCTTTATTAAATATACAAGTTGGGTCCCCATGATGTCATCAGAGCTCAGATGCAATTTTAACAGAACAATCTGAGCAGAAAGATGTAGTGACTGTCCTGGCAAATGGAATTACGAATCCTCCAGTATTGCCTGGGATCTGCTGGAATTAAAGTTTAATCTCCTGCATGTTGAATAGAGTAGAAAAATCATAGCAACATTAAAAACAGTTGTGATTTTTGTTCTTTGAACCTGTGTATTTATTAGTTATTTAAAAAAGTAGAGATGGGAAAAAATAGACTCTTTGAGGTAGATGAGATAGGAGGTTGTGTGATTAAACATCCAGAAATGCACTAAATCAGAAATAGTGACTGTAAGCCCGGGTGAAGATAGCATGACAAAGAACTGGGTCCAGAAGAAACCCATGCAAGTTAGTTTCCTCACCCCTACTTATTCTGATTTTCAGGTTAGTATCTTTAGTAGCTTAAGTTTACTTTTTGTTGTTCAGGAATTGATTAGAGCTTCTAGCTCTTTTGAAAAAAAGTTGCTGGGCATCTAAAAATATTCATTTTCAAATGCCTCTTCAGAATCTTTTCTTTCAATATGCCACACAAAGTTAGTTAACAGTAGAAATTGCACTGCATGTTGAAACAGAAATCACTCAGCAAATTGGCTCTACAAAACTACAAGCAATTTAAGTTGCTTGAGGATTTTAGATCTTGCGCCAACACTTCTTACCCCAGGGTGTTTCTCTGAGGGTGAATTCAAGAGGTGCCAACACCCCAGTAAGAATATATCAGTCAGTTGATCTCATGAATTTCACTGAGGTCACTGGCCATCAAGTCTGGACACTGGTTATTTCAACTTCTTACCAGGTCCTGAGGAAGATTAGTGCCTTCATAAATGTTAGCATTGGTGATCCCTATTCAGCTGCACCACGGTTATTATCATTCTTCCATCAGTTGCTGTATCTACAGTTGTCAGTAGCTTTGCCTACCTTAATAATTCTATCTTTACAGGACATCTTAGATTTATTTTGGCTGCATCGCTTGTTCAGTTGAAGCCATATTTCTGTGCTACCATTAAGCCAATATTTTTACAAGCAGGGTACATTTCCAATTTAACAATTCTGCTGCTATTGATTTTTGCATTAGGATAAAGGATTTAAGATTATCTTTTGATAATTTTCATCTCTCCTTTTATCATTGTACTATGCTCAAATTTCTCTCCTGCCAGCTTTTGGTCTGCAATATCCAAATGCTTATTTACATACAGTATATTACGAAAGATTTATATCTCAGTTTCCAATGTGCTTTGAATGAAACCTAATTAGTGTTTTTCTTATGTTCAGCAGTAGCCCATCTGGCTATGTGTATAAAATTTCTTTGATTATTTTTATATGATTCGGTGACAAGCTATGTTGAATCATAGAGGCAAATGAAAGAATAAAGAGATGAAGCAGATAAATGGTAAAAATACAGTATTCATGAAATATCTATAACATTTTAAAATTTGCATCTCTCTGCTCTACCAAATTTCCCTTTTCCTGTGTTAGTATTTTGTCATGTTTTTGTCATACCTGAGGCAACACCTTACTTCTGAAGCATCCAAAAACAAAGGATTTAACACCCCAAGAATGTTTGTTACATTCAAACTTTAGTCTTCGACAGAAAAAAACTGCTGCTTGTCACCTTTCTAACATATATGCTGACTAATGATTTGATTTGATTTATTACCGTCACATGTAATAGTATACAGTGAAAAGTATTGTTTCTTGCGCAATATACAAAGCATACCATACATAGAGAAGGAAAGGAGAGACTGCAGAATGTAGCGTTACAGTCATAGCTAAGGTGTAGAGAAAGATCAACTTAATGTGATGTAGGTCCATTCAGAAGTCTAATGACAGCAGGGAAGAAGCTGTTCTTGAGTTGGTTGGTTCATGTCCTCAGATTTTTGTATCTTTTTCCTGATGGAAGAAGATGGAAGGGGGTACGTCTGGGGCGTGTGGGGCGTGTGGCTGCTTTTCCGAGGCAGCGGAAAGTGAAACAGTGTCAATGGGTGGGAGGCTAGTTTGAGTGACAGACTGGGCTTCTTTGTAGTTTCTTGCGTCTTGGACAGATCAGGAATGGTACCAAGCTGTGGTACAACCAGAAAGAATGTTTTCTATGATGCATCTATAAATGTTGGTGAGAGGTGAAGCTGACATGCCAAATTTCCCTTGTCTTCTGAGAAAGTAGAGGCATTGGTGGGCTTTCTCAACTATAGTGTTGGTATGGCAGGATCAGGACAGGTTATTGGTGATCTGGACACCTAAAAACTTGAGGCTCTTGACTATTTCTACTTCATTCCTATTGATGTGGAGAGGGGCATGTCCCCCACTATATTTTCTGAAGTCAAATCTATCTACTTCATTTTGTTGAACTGAGATTATTGTTGTCGCACCAGTTCACCAGATTCTCTATTCCTTTTCTGCACTTCCTCTCATCATTGTTTGAGATCTGATGCACTAAAGTTTTGTCATCAACAAACTTGAAGTTCGAGTTGAAGGGGAATTTGGCCACACGGTCGTATGTATATAAGGATATAGTAAGGGGTTGAGGACACAGCCTTGTGGACGGTGATGTTGAGGAAGATCGGGGAGGAGGTGTTGCCTATCCCTACTGATTGTAGTCTGTGGGTTAGAAGTTCAGGAGTTAGGAGCCGACCCTCAGGTCATGGAGTTTGGAGGTGAGTTTTGTGGGAATAATGGTGTTGAAGGATGTGTTGCAGTCGATAAGTAGAAGGCTAACATCTAAGCATCTGGAACTGTCTCCTGAAGAACAGCCTCTTCATCATGTTACTGTTGTGATCAAGCACTATGATGTTGAATGACAGCTTTGCCATCACTTCATATTTCAGATTCTGCCCATTCACATCCTGGCTCTATAAAGTGGGGGCTCTGACAAGAATATTAGTAGGTTTCTCTGGGGAGGAAAGTGGTCAAGGATCCACTCTCTTAAAAGAAAGGATGGATTTGAGTCTTCCAACTTTACCTAAAACTAGAGGGTATAGGTTTATGGTGAAATGGGAAAGATACAAAAGTGTCCAGAGGGGCAATTTTTTTTTACACAGAGAATGGTGAGTGCCTGGGACAAGCTGCCAGACGTAGTAGTAGAGGCAGGTACAATTTTGTCTTTTAAAAAGTATTTGGATAGTTACATGGGTACGATAGGTATGGAGGGATATGGGCCAAATGCGGGCAACTGGGATTAGCTTAGGCGTTTTCAAAAAAAAGGGCGCATGGACAAGTTGGGCCAAAAGGCCTGTTTCCATGCTGTAAACCTCTATAACTCTATGACCCTAACTCCTCCCACATGGCAGCCCAACTCCGTGACAACATTGTCTGGAGTGGGACTGTTCCAAGAATCTCTGGTTTGGCATGAACACAAATGCCACCCTACCATGTTTGTTATCCACTCCATACTCTCTTCCCTTACAAGCCCCCCAAAAAAATGGTACACAGAGGTATCCAATCATATATCTAACCCAGGCAATCTAGAAAATAGTTGCAACGTATTTGTTCTTGGTTCTTTGTTCATGGTGGTGTAACTGTGGATTATCAGGGGATTTATATATCATGGTCACCAAAATTTGGCGTAAGAACGATGTTATTCAGTTGGCCAAGCTTCTTCACCAAGCCCAGATGCAAATCACATCACCAAATATGACTACTTCCAGCACCTTAAGATTCATCATTTCATTCATGAACCCACTATGTTCTGTAAAACTAAATTAAACTAACTTCATTACACTGGTCCTCAGTGTATCACAGTCACCTGCTCAATTCGACCAACTTCATAAATATGATATATCCCCATGGGGATGAGTGAACTGATACTGTGACTGTACTGAAGGTAACCATTCAAGTGGGGGAGTGAATAGGAGTATGCTGGTAGTCAGAGGCATAGACCCTGTTCTTTGTAGTTGACAGCATGAGTCCAGAAGACTGCAGGGTTTGGGACATCTGCTCGGGGTGGGAGAGGAACTTGCAGTGAGAAGGGCAGCATCCCAAGTGTCATGTTCCACATGGTTACCAATGATATGGGAAAGGCTAAGAAAGAGGCTCTGCTTAGGTATAATGAGCAAATGGGTGTTAAATTAAAAACCAGAACCACAAAGGTGATAAACAATCTCTGGATTACTACCTGAAGCACTAGCAAATTGGCATAAGGTAAATAAGATTAGAGAATTGAATGCATGTCTCAAAGATTGGTGTGGGGGAAATGAATATTGATTCACAGAGCACTGACACCAGTACTCAGGAAAGTGGGAGCTGTACTGTTGGGACAATCTTCACCTGAATCATGCTAAGACCAATGCTGTTGCAAGTCATATAAAGTCATACAAACAGGGTGGCAGAGAGGGCTTTAAGTTAAACAGTGGGAGGAGGGATCACATGATTACCTGAGGGGACAAGTGGTAGATTAAAGATAAATGACAAGACAATAGAGCAGGATAGCAATTTAGAGAATGATAATCAGAGGCAGGAGAGGCCAAAGTGTTTGAAACTTAAGAGCAAATCAGCAAGTAAGTTTGCGAGAATGGTAAAAGAGAGAATTATAGGCTCTGTACCTCAGTGCATGCAAAATGATAACAAAATGAATGAATAGGTAGCACAAATAAATATAAATATGTATAACTAGATAGGCATTTCAGAGATATGGTAGTATGATGATTGAGGCTGGGCACTAAATATTCAAGCATATTTGGCATTTTAGAAGGACAGGAAACTAGGAAAGGATGGTGGTGGGGTAGCTCTGTTAATTAAGGATGACATTAATACAGTACTGAGAGATGATGTTAGTTCAGAAATCAAGTTGTAGAAATTGTTGGATAGAGATGAGAAATAGCAAAGGTAAGAAATCACTTGAAGATATGGTTTATAAGCTCTCTAACAGTAACTACACTCAATGAGGGAGTAAACAGGAAGAGTGAATGGAAGCCTATAAGAAAGGTACTGCAATGAGCAAGTGTGTGTGAGCAAGCTTGTTTAAGCAAGAGTGTGTGTGTTTGTCAGGAATGTGTGTGAGTGAGAGCGTGTCTCTGTATGTGAGTGAGAGAGAATGTATGTGTGTGTGTGTGAACAAGTGTGAGAAAATTTGATTCACTCCCAGTTCCTCACTCACACTCACAGTCACACACCAAACAACTCATATCAACTCACAGTGGGTGAGGGTGAATGAATAAGTACCCTGAGACTGAGAGTGAGCCAGAAATATACAATTTGACCCTCTCATTCTCTAATGGTCATTTTTATTAATTCCTCAAGATTTGAAATTGCTTTATTTTTGCTTAACAAGTTATTTCTTTTCTTCAGACTTCAATATTTTATTGATATTCATGTTTAATGTTATGCCAAACCTTATCATTTCAAAATTTGTTCATAGCCCTTTAAGTTTTAAAAGAATTGAAATGTGGCCTCCTGCACAGAAAAATTAGATAAGACTGCTCTATTGGGTTATGTCTACACAAAGGAAAGACTGCTTTGGGATTATATAAAATTATTCCAAGGATCTGGAATGCATGTTTCAGGGTAATTAATATATTGAGGAATTTGTCCTGGCAATAGAGCACAAAATCATATGAAGAGAACCATTTCAGTTCCTTTGTTGCATGTGTTTTACACTTGAATACTTCATATATCATTTGTTGTTGCTTTGTGCACCTTCAATGCCTCTAGGGTCTAACATTGTGAACATCTAAATAATTTATCAGTATATGTCTTCTCACCAAAGCTATGTTCAGGATTATTCAGTTTCCTTTCAAATTAATGTGATTGCTGAAGTTAATGGCTCACTCTCTGCTTTATTTCCTATTGACGCAATGGTTCTACACAGTTCTGTTTCCTTTCATTCCAAACCACCTTCTTGGTTACTAAATACATCTAACTCTATCTATTCTTATGCTTGTGGATTCCATTCTACAATCATAAACCTCTGATCTCATTTCAAAATAGCTTACAATCCTCTGTAGTTCAATATATCATTGCATTCTGCCTCTTTGTCCAATTGAAAAATTTATTTCTTTCAAGTATTTAAATATGTTGTTTTGTCACATTCTTCACAAATCTAATAAACCATTAAGGCCATAGTCAGTTCCACCATAGTTCTTTCAGTTATTGACATCCTTTGACCATAAATTAATCTCTAATGTTGCCTCCATTCCTAAAACACTCTTCAAAATCTTGGTTTCCTCTATAACACCAAACATTTTTTTTCTTTTCTCAGCAACTAATTTTCTCTATAAATTTTATGTTTGTCCAGGACTTTAAAAATTGCTCCCTTATTTAGAGAGTATCTCCTGACACCATCCAGATCTGCTTAGGGTCCAAAAAAAGCCTTGTCATGTAAATTGGCGATCCCCCTCCTGCTTTAATCTCCAATCCCTCTCTCTGTTTCATCCCATATTATTTTTACTTTAAGAAAGACTTGCAGTTATATAGTGTACCTGACAACCATCGTCTGTGTCATAGCTGGGCGGCACCATAGCACAGTGGTTAGTGCTGCTACTTCACAGCCTCAGGGACCCAGGTTTGATTCCCAGCTTGGGTCACTGTCTGTGTGGAACTTGCATGTTCTCACCATGCCTACATGGGTTTCCTCCAGGTGCGCTGGTTTCCTCCCACATTCTGAAAGACGTGCTAGTTAGGTGCATTGACCCAAACAGGTGCCAGACTGTGGCGACTACAGAATTTCACAATAAAAGTTCATTGCAGTTTTAATGTAAACCTTACTTGTGACTAAACTTTTAAAATGCTTTTTGAAATGTAATTGTTGTAATGTAGGAAACATCAAAATTATTACTATAAACATCAGTACCCCTCTAAATTTTCCTTTTATGTTTTTCCTAAGGTGCCAAGATTTCCTCCTTCCTGCACTTCTCATTATTAATGTAAGATTTCAAATTATATTTTTATATAATTATATTTGCATAAAATTTTCCTCTATATTTTTGAGATGTAACTGATTTGTTAAAAATTGACAGTTACATTTGAGAACTTCTCTCAGATGTCTATGTCATTTCAAAGTGATTATTCCCAGATAATATATTATGACTGCAAAGCAAATTTAACATAGACTGCATGCATTGTCCTGAAGGATTCATTATACAAAATGCATTTTGTAAGATAAAATAGGGGAAGGTTTCACATTGGGATGAAGTCAGAAAGCATCTCTTTCATATTTTGTTAGAGGTAGGCTCCTCATTGTTCAAATATATCCTAGCTACAAGAGATATCATCACCTTCTGTGCATCTTTTCATGGCTGAAGAATTCAATGCTGGATCAGCAGGATGTTTACAGAACTGACAGTTTGCCACAGTACCAGAAGGACGTGGGGGCTTTGGAGAAAGTGCAGAAAAGGTTTACCAGGATGTTGCCTGGTATGGAGGGTATTAGCTATGAGGTGAGATTGAGTAAACTAGGGTTGTCCTCCCTGAAAGACGGAGATTGAGGGGCAACCTAATAGAAGTTTATAAAATTATGAAGGCCATAGATAGGGTGAACAGTTGGAAGCTTTTTCCCAGGTCAGAAATGACAAACACAAGGGGTCACAAGTTGAAGGTAAGGGGGGCAAGGTTCAATACAGATATGTGGGGGACATTTTTTACACAGAGGGTGGTGGGGACCAGGAATGCACTATCAAGCAAAGGTGTCTGAGGCAGACACGCTAGGATCATTTAAGACTTATCTAGATAGCCACATGAACAGACTGGGAATAGAGGTATACAAATGGATGGTCTAGTTAGGAACACATGATCAGTGCAAGCTTGGAGGGTCAAAGTGCCTGTTCCTGTGATGTATCGTTCTTTGTTGTTTGTTCAAGTCGCTGTTGCTGGTACTTGAGGAAACTTTCTCAGCTGCACCACCTCAGGCCTTGCTCTAGGCATGTCCAATTTGGTGAGCATGGTGGTCCTTGACACATGCTGACACATACTGTTTGTCTCCATATGGGCTGGTCATGTTTTTGCATGAGAAGTGATCTGCATTGCAAAAGTTTGTGAGGCTCTTTTTATATGGTGTTGTTAAATCATTTGTATCTTAATGTTGTTCACTCTGAGACAGTTCCCCATGGAAGATCTGCTCAGGGATCCTGTATTTATTCACGCAGACCCAGATTTCTGAATCATACAGCATGGTGGAAAGGTTTGATTTTAATCTTCAGCTTACAGTCATGCTGTTTCCAGAAACAATCATAGAATTGGCCAAAGGCATTGTACATTGATGTACTCTTTGATAGCGTCATTGTTAGAGAACATATTACAAGTGTGAGGATTATTTTTATCATCATGTGACTCATTTCATTCATGGTTATGTTTTAAAAAATTCATTCCTGGGATGTGGATATTGCTGGCTAGGTCGATGTTTATTCCCTATCCCTTATTGCCCTTGAACTGGCTTATTCAATCATTTCAGAACAACCATATTGCTGCAGTTCTGTTAAGCCAGACTAGGTAAAGGTGTCAGATTTCCTTCTCTAAGGTGTGTTATGACAATCAAGTTTTCATTAGACTTTTAATTGAATTCAAATTTCACCACCTATCATTGTGGAATTTGAACCCAAGTCCTCAGAGTGATATCCTGGGTCTCTGCATTATCAGAGACAATGGGTGGAATTTTACAACCTCATCGCTCCCTTTTTTGCAGTGGGAAAAAGTCATAAAATTAGATGTGACTGACTAGTGGGAATGGTACCTGTGCCCATTCCCATTTCACCAAAAAAAATGATGCAATCGGGACCCCGCCCAAAATGGGCAAAATGTCAATTTGCAATTTTTTGCATAGATCACAATGTAATCAGCAAGCTTCACTCCTAATCGTCC
Organism: Carcharhinus amblyrhynchos; assembly: GCF_965287045.1. Taxonomy (NCBI): domain Eukaryota; kingdom Metazoa; phylum Chordata; class Chondrichthyes; order Carcharhiniformes; family Carcharhinidae; genus Carcharhinus; species Carcharhinus amblyrhynchos. Next base: position 58,900,972 of record NC_137333.1, read on the forward strand.
CAGCTCACCTGCCTGAACAATCTCATCCGCTGCAGTTGGATCAGTAGATGTAGTAAGTTGCTACCAATGCATGCCACCCCCTATAGCCAGTGAATTATTTGAGTGCCTTGATTTTCTCAGTAGCACTGCATTGAGGGGCCTCCCCCACTGACATCAAAGTGCAGGGCCCTCCGCCCACCATCAGGGTAAATACATCTGTGCTAGAGGCTAAATACATCCGTGTTAGCGGCTAATTAGAGACAAGTTAGTCACAGGTGTGGGGTGAAATAAATCACTGTTGCCAATAAAAGTTCCTTCAAAATAAGTGATAATATAAAAACATGTGAACATGAGACTTCAAAGTGCCTAAATATTCTGTAACTTTACGTGGCCTACCACTACGTCTCAGTGTCTCCTCAGGATGTACATCGGAGATGAAGGCGGCCAGCTGCCTACCATGCCCTGTGGCCTGTAATGCCTTTGGCAATCATCCATGGAGGCTTGGAGATTGAGGGTCCTTGCTGGCTTCCAGCTGTCAGTGATGTATCCATGACAACGTCTTCATCCCCCTGCCCCTTAGATGCCCCGGTGTTGGGAAGGGGGGAGTCAGAAGGTGTAGCCACAATTGCAGTCTCCTGGATGGAAGGTCCTAATACAGGCTCAAACCCTTCTTCCTCCCTTGGGGTTCCTGTGGGCCTCTGCGTCACTCCAAGGGACTGCAGTGAGTTCCAGAAGCTCCAGCGTCACCTGGCCCTGCCAGTCCTGGAGGACCACCTGCGTTCTTGCCATGATGGAAGAGCCCTCTGCGATAACCCTCCGAGTCGGGGGCCACCTGTCAATGGCAGAAGCAAGTGCCCTTTGACACTGTACCATGAGGCCGTGAGGTGGAAGCTGGCTCAAAACTGGTGCCGGCCTTGGTGGTCTCTTTATTGGCTTCCTCCGAGGAGTCCTCCAAGCTGTCAGGGGCAGGATGGGTGGCTGTGATGCCAGTTGCATTCAACTTCCTTGAGATATCTCCAATAAGTGGAGGATTGACAGGTGCTCACTTCTATGCTCCAGTCCGACCATGCTATCACTGATGGTCCTCATCCCTTCCTCTCCCACAAGCTCCAGTGCCCGCTCTTCAATAGGGGTGTGGACCCGGATCTCAGGTACACCATCTCCAGTCTTTGCCCTCTCCTGGCAATTTTGGGTATTGTCCTCCTGTGGGGACAGAAGGAGCTATGTAAAATCTGATGGCATGAATCCTGGAAGCTATCAGGGTGTGGCCCTCAGAGCGCAAAGGTTGTGATACTCTTGGGGAGGAGGGGGTGGTGTATGGGGGTCAGAAACTGAACATGTACAGTGTTCTGGGGGTGGAGGGATCTGAGGGCCATTTAGGGGGAAGATGTGAGATGAGGTTAAGCACCGAACCTCACTGTAGATTAGGTCATTCAGTTTTTTGTGGCACTGCTTCCTGGTTCCCCTGCCTGCTGCCCTGGAACTAATGCATGCTGCCACCGCCTCCGAGGCTGAATTTCCATCCCTTCCTCTGGCACGGTGTCCTGCTTGGGTTGGGGGGGGGGAGGGTGTCCCGCCTTGCTTTCAGTGCCTCCAGCAACCTGGCCAAACCAGCATCAGAAAAATAGGGAGCTGTCTTCCTGGAGGCCATTCCTTCCTGCACTGCCTGCCTGTCTGTCCATCCTTGGAGTTTTTACGGAGAATCCCTTGTTAGTTCAGATCATCTGCAGTCAGTCTGGGGGAGTCAAGCACCCATTAGAGCATTCCAGCGGGTTTAATGCTGTTTACCTTGTTACCCCGGAGGGAAAGCCAAGTCAGCACGTGCAGGTGTGCTGATGGAGGGGGAGGGGTGAAATTTGTGCCTCTGTGACGATTGGAGGCAGGGGACAGAGAGGGTCATATCAGTCAGCCATTGAGGCCAGGGGCTGATGAGGGCAGCCATGTGCATGGGCGTCTGGGGGAGTAGGGGTTTGAGGAGGGAGTCAGTAACGTTCGAGGGCTCCCCAATGTCTGTGGGGGTGGGGAAGGTGAGGCTGTATCTGGCCTGGGGGTCTTCTGCCAGGAGAGTTGGGATGTTTTAGCTTTTTCTGCACATGTGCAATTTGTGGCTCCAAACTGAGCTACTTACTGACTGGCAAACTAAGCCCCACCCATTATCTATAATGGCTAGAAATGGTCTAACCCATATTTTCAAAGACTGAGTGCATAAGATTGGGAGTGAAAACATGCCCAAAAAACAGACAAGGAACTCTCTTGTTTTCACGCTAGTTGGAAAAAATATCATAAAATCCTGCCCAATACCACTATGCCACTATCTTCCCTGGTGCTTCATAGTGAATACCCTGATATGATGTTGGTTGAAATATAACCTCCATCTTGGAGAGACTGGTAATAAGATCGAAGTTTTTGGCTAGCACTTGAGAATTTGTTTGTCATAGTCTGGATGTATTGTTTTGTGGGCTGCTAGAGCACAGTCGCCTGTGTACATAAGCTCTGTAAATACTGACTTAGTGAATTTAGTGGAGGCACACAGTTTGAAGCGATTGAAAAGGTTCCCTGAAAGGAGCCTAATGTTGATGCCTGCAGGCATATGTCTCTGGTTGCTTCCATAAACATTGCAGCAAAGGAGATACAGAAAAGTTAGAGACACAGGGCTTGATTTTACTATCAAGTTGTGCCCATTTTTGGGTAACTTGGTAATGTCGAGCATGAGACAAGTAGTGTGATCCACGCTCGCCTCCATGCTGGTTCCCCCTTTACCCAGACCTGAAAATGGCCGCAATCAGATTTGCACCCGAAACAGGTGCAACAGACATTTAAATGCATCTGTATGCATTTAAATTGACTTAATGGGCTGCACGCCCAACTTTACTGGCACTTCCCCCTTTACCACTATGTTCACCCATCCAGAATTGGCACGAAACAGACATGCTCTATAAAAGTCTGATTCAGGCGTTCCAGTTAGTGAGGAGGTCAGTGCCGAGCGTCCAACAGCTCTCTGCTTGAGATTGGTCAGGAGGGCAGGAGGTGGGTCTGCTGCCACTCTGCCTGAGATTGGTGACGGTGGGGAGAAAGGGAGCTCTGCTGCCACTGTTCTTGAGATCCGTGGGGGGAAGGGGGCCCACGATCAGTCTGGGTGGTGGAGGGTGGGTTATAAGGGGGTCAGTACTGTTGGTGGGGGGGTTGGTTGGGGCAAAGTCTCCCCCTGGCTCCCACAGACTCAGAAAGAATGTGTCAGGGAAGCCACTTTCTATCTTTTTTTTCTGTGTATGTGGAGTTGGAGGCGCCGATCGGAGCTGCAGAATTTTGGGTGTGTTAAGTCCTGCCCATGAGCTTCTGCAGCGCAATTCGGACTCGCTGATATTTTTTCAGGCAGCAAGCATATGGGGGCACCTGAGAACGGGTCTAAATGTCGGATTTGAAACACTCCCAGTTTCAAGTTCGCCAGCACTTAGAATCAAAATGGTAAAATAGGACCCTTGGCTAACTTATTGGCAGACACCTCATGTTTTTCAAACCTTCAGATAGTTGAAATGTGATATACCATATGGTATATCATGGCATCTGTGCCTCTTCTACTGCCATTCTGCATCCTGAATGGAGGTATTATATAGAGACTCTGACTGGGGAGACAAAAGTCTATATCTACATTTTATGAAAACTAATTTGGTTCTGGCGTAGTATTACTAAGAATAAGAGTTGATTGGTCATCCTTTTTGTACACCTGACATTGGCAAGTTGAACATTCTACAACTAAATAGAATATGCTATATTTACTTTATAGTCAATAATCTGACACTGTTTACTCTTTCATTATCTAAAGGTTATGAGAATAAATTAGGGTGAGTTATTAGAATAACAAGGGTTTCTATTCAATCCCTGAGCAACTCTCTATCATCAGATATTATTCATACAAACTCATTGTCTAGATCATAGGTAGCATTCACTCACATATGTCATATTTGATACTGAGCATGAGAAAAATATCAGACTAATGCCTAAAAGTGAATACCTAAAGGTCTTCTGTGATGGAATCAAGATGCATGACACTGTGTCTCAGTAGATTTATCTTTCTAATAGTTGCAGCAAACAATCTTCAGTCAGAACTAAACTTGACTCAAGTGGAAAGTTGAGTGAGATGTTCTGAAGGATGCTTTCTTCCATTGCGTGTGTTCAACATCACCTGAAATCATAATTCCAAGTGTTATCAAATACAGATTAACAAATGCAAGTGGGATCATTTGGATGTTATAGGCAGTTCCCTGGTATATTTTCCTATCTGCATCCTCTAAACATTTAAATTTAAACAACTTGGAATTACAAGAGGTGTGCACAGAGTTACCTTCTGGGCTGTATTACAGATCCAGTCAGATAATTGAGCCAGTCATACTGAAACCACTGGTCCCAAACTGGCAGCTGCAATGTGAATACAGCGCTGTATGTTCTTCCAAGGATGTCAAAACTGTGGGGCTCCTTTGCTGCTTCATGTTTTTCTCCTCTTAGAATTTTCAAAGGGTGGGCGGTTAGGCCCAGGCTAGTGACATTGATTATGCTTGATTTATCTCCTTTGTTTTCAAATTTTCTTCCATATTTGTGGCACCCCAATTGCTACCATTTGGCCCTTCGCCTTAGTTCTGTGGATGAAGATATTTCATAACATTGTTTTCACTTTCATCTAATTCAGGATAGGTGGAAATGGTTTTGTATTTAGTTTTAAATTAATTTTATACAATTAAATGTTTTGCAATATTTAAATTAAAATGATCATTTGCTGTCATTCACTCCATCCTTTGGCATTAAATGTCCATTCTCTTGTGACAGTAGAATGAAGATATATTGACATGTATGTAATGCACATTCCAATGAGAAAGGAAAAATGCATGGGTAGAGTCCATCATCTGTGGTTAACTAAATAACTTCAAAGCAGTATTAAACATAAAGTAAAAGCATATATTTACACAAAGACAAGCCGCAGGTCAGAAGATTGAAAAGAATATAAGGAACATCAATGAATGACAAAAACATTGATAATGAAGGAAAAATTAGAATATGAGAAAAAGCTGGCCAATAAGATGAAGGTGGACAGTAAGAGTTTCCATAGATACTTAAATAAGAAAATAATGAGCATTGTTCCTATAGGAAAGGCATCTGGAGGATTAATAATGGAAAGTAGATCTATGGTGAGTGAATTAAACAGGTATTTGGCATCTTTCTTCATTATAGAGAACAGTAGCAACATGCCAGAAATAGCTGCAAATCAGGAAATGGAAAGGAGAGAGGAATTCAGGGAAATTATATTCACTGGTGTTGTAATATTGAGGAAATTGTTGGGTCTGTAGACTGATAGATCCTTTGGTCCAAATGGTCTTCACCTTAAGGTCTTGAGAGAGGTTTTGAGTGAGATAGTTGATGCATTGGTTTCAATTTTCCAAAATTCCCTAGGTTTGGGGAAGGTTTCATTAGACTAGAAGATAGCAAACATAAATCCCTTATTCAAAAAGGCAGGGAGGCAGAAAGCAGGAAACTGCAGGCTGATTAGCCTAACATCTATCATCAGGAAATGTTGGAAGCCATTATTAAAGATGTTACACAGGATACTTGGAAAATTTCAAAGCAATCATGCAGAGACAACAGAGTGGTGTGAGATTGCACAGCTCTGAGGTACAGAGGGATCTAAGAGAAAGATTTTTCAGCTGCGCTCACCCTGAAACTGGAAATTCCCACCCAAGATCAAGGGACCTTTCCATGGTCCGCTCCTTGTCCACTCCAATTATCGTGGTGAGTGGGATGGTAAAATTTGCCCCAAGTATCTTAGTGCATGAATCACTAAAGGCTGGTATACAGGTGCAGCAAATAATTAGGAAAGCTAATAGAATGTTGTATGGGGCATTGGTGAGGCTGCTTCTGGAGTTTAATGTACAGTATTGGTCTCCTTATTTAAGGAAAGATGTAAATGTATTAGAAGCAGTTCAGAGCAAGTTTACCAGGTTAATTCCAGGAATGTGTGGGTTGTCTTATGAGGAAAGGTGGGTTTGTGTCCAATACAGTTCAAAAACATAAGGGGCAATTTGGTCTTTTAAGATCCTGAGGAATCTTGACATGGTGGATGTGAAGAGGATGTTCCCTCTTGTCAGAAAATCTAGAAGTAGGATCACTTCTTAAAAATGAGTTGCTCATTTAAGACAGACAGGTCTATTGTTTCCTCTCAGCGTTGTGAGTCTCTGTAACTCAGAAGAGAGTGGAAGCAGACTCCTGATCATTTTTAAGGCAGAGCTAGATAGATTTTTGATTAACAAGGGGGTGGAAATGTGGAGTTGAGGTTCCAAGCAGATTATCCAAGATCTCACTGAATGGGAGCAGGCTCGAAGGGTCGAGTGGCCTTGTTGGTAAGACTGCGAAACAAGAGGAAATATTATAAGAGACATTTATGTAAAACATTTTTGTGACTCAAATCTGTAATCTTGTGTGACATTTGATTGAACTCCCTTCTGTGTCGTAAAGAAGTAGTTTTTGCCTACCTTATTAACTTTTTAAATAATGTTTGAGACGTGCTGATGGATCAGCGGGCATATTGCCTTATAAATAAGAAAGCTGTGTCACTTTTTACTCGGCTGTTGGGATACCCCGCTGAGCGCTGATTGGACACCTTCGCACACAGGAACCAAAGAAGCTATAAATGGATGATTTCTCACATCTGCTCGATGAGTTTTCAGAAACGTTACACCACTGTGTGTAATATCATGCTGAACTGTCGCTCTGCGAACACAACCCTGCGAACATCAGGCAAAATCGCCAGCATGCGGAGCCACTCTCAGATGCATCTTTTCCTGGTTTTGTGCTGTCTGCCTTTAAGTTCAGGTGTGTAAGTTTTGAAAAATAAGTTTAGAAAAGTGCACGAAAAATGCGGATCAGCCCGTTTTTAATGCTCTGAAAATACAGATGCTTGACAAAAGATTAAACTTGGAATGGAAAACGCCGTATGTTGGCTGTAAATCAATTCAATCTGGATAACCTGTTAGATTTTACACTTGAGTGACTATGTGTAACTTTGCGATTTTAGACTTGCTTCGTTGTTTAGTAGAAACGTGTTAATAATATCATTACAACTGTATTTATTTTTGGATGCTGTAAATCAATGATAGTTATGAAATAATGATAGATTTCTGGGTTTGGGTCCAGCTATTCTGTGGTTAAAATTAGATTTGATTTAAGGTTTAAATCTGCTATATCTTCACAGTATCACGAGCAGGAGAGGTGGGCTGTAAAGCCTCTTTCGGAACTTTAGCTGTTAATGATCCTTTGTTTCTAATCAGGTCCCGCTCAAGGTATCTGCCGTTCAAAACACGATCGGATAATTCCGTTTGTTGTACGATTCTGATCTGCAAAACTGGCTTAATTTGTACATTCGTTGTGAATCGATAATCATGGACATTACCGCTCAGATAGAAATGATTGCAACAATTTTTAATATTAGTAAGGGTGGGAGTTTTGCCACTATCAATTACATTGGAGTTCAAACAAATTGCATCTTATTGTTAGGATATGTGATGTCAATAGCTGATCTGAACTTTCAAACCACCAATGTGGCAAATATTTAATTTAAATATTTTTAATTTTAATAAATTCTTACTATTTTAGCTGGTTGGACCCTAAGACAGATATCAAAAAATGTTAAATATATTTTTATAAACGCTCTTCCAACTTCATAACTGTTAGGTGATAAACATCAGAGTACCTGTAATAATCAGTACACAATCTCACTCTCTCCAGCATTGCCAGTATTTGTTCTTGAGGGCCAAATACCAACTTTCAATTGTACTGACGGCTAACAGGTGAGATATTTTACACATTCATCTGCAGGAACTCACCAAAACTCCTTAGACAGTATCTTCCAATCCCACAGTATCATCTAGAAGGAAAAAAACAGTATATACTTGGGTTCCCCTTCATGTCACTCACCATCTTGACTTGGAAATATATCACTGTTCCTTCACTGTCACTGAATCAAAATCCTGAAACTCTTTCCCTAACTGCACTGTAAGCGTCCTTACATGACATGGACTCCAGCCATTCAAGAAGGCATCTCACTGCCATCACCTTCTCAAGAGCAACTAGAGACGGGCAATAAATGATGGCCTAGCCAGCAACACCCATATCCCATAAATGATTTTTTAAAAATTCTGCTCTTCTAGCTAAAGACCAAAATATGAATTGACACCACTGAAACATATTTCACACCAAGATATTGACATTCTTACACATTCTGCCACAACATAACTTCAAAATCTTTCTTCCATATGATACAATAAACTGAGACAACATTTGCTCTCTGAAGTGGATACAAACAAATCCATGGCACTACATCCAGAAAGAACAGGCAAGTTATTCCCAATGTCTTGGCAAGTATTCATCCCTCAATCAACATTACAAAAACAGCTGATCTGGCTATTATCACATTCTGTTTGTAGAAGCTTGATTGATGCAAATTGGCTGCTTTTTTTTACCCAATAACATTGACTTTGAAAGCACTTAATTCACTGTAAAGAAGTTTGGGATGTCTGCTGGTCATGAAATTAGACAAATACAAGTTACTTTTCTTCTTCTCAGTCTAATTCAAATTCCCATTTTCCATAAGTGCTTCATTGTCCTATCATTCACACAAACACTAGTTAGACTTCGTTAACATTATTTTACATTTGACCACCAGTAATGTGGTAAGTTGTGCATAAGTGGAGCAACATTTGTCAAAGATGTATCTAAATGAATAAGATACAATCAAGGAAATTACAAGTGGTTTGTTGTAGCAAAAACACTGCCCCTTTGAAAAATAATTGTGCCCTCCAATTACCAAATGAGTTTTTTAGTGATTTGCGCCATAACAGCAGTGTTTGAAATGGGTCTTTTTTATTGAGTCAAAGTGAGTGAACTTAATATGATACTACTTGATATAGATAGCCATTCATATTCCTCAATTATTTTAATTAATTAACATATAGGTTTGAGTATAATGCAGTCCTCACCATTTACACACTTAGCTGCTCTTACACTAATATTCTCAAATGAGGAAGATGTACCCCTGCTGATGGGACCATTAACAGTAGTCATGGAACCAAAATGTCAATTTATCTTTTTCCCCAGGATTCATATCAGTTACATTGGACAAACAAGAAAACTCCTATGGAAAATCGCTGTTAGGCTTTATAGGAAGTCATGGCTACTGAAGTTAATTTAGCTTTTTATTTCCTCAGGCAATATAGCAAGCACATTTAACGTCAACTTTGGCCAATTGTTGGTCAACTTTGGCTGTACTCACATCTCTTGAGTCAGAAGATTGTGAATTCAGGAGCTATCCAAAATTTGTGCAGCTAATCCAGCCTGTCAATTTAGTGAAGTACTGAGTGGGTGCTGCCTTACTGAGGATGTAAGCACCTAATTATGTTGATCCAGGCACTATAATTGATCCTTATTGATCCTTAGTGCTGCTTTATCGTTTTAAACACACACTTTCCATTAACAGCGTCCCTTTTAAAGGGTATGATGGGAATGGGTGTCAAATATTGTGTATCTATCACATCACTTAAAGGCAGCCAGCATGTCTATTTAAGTAATAATTTGCCTTTCTATTTTTTCTGCCAAATTGAACAGCCTCACACTTATCCACATTAAATTCCATCTGGCAAATTTTGGCCCATTCTCCTGGCCTATCTATACCCGTCAGTAAAATCTATATCCTCTTCACTGCCTGCTTTCCCACTGCAATAATGCTAATTTAGGACAGACAAATCAGCCCAGTACCAGCACAAACTTGCTAACAGAATTCAGTCATTAAATACAGGAGCACAGGCAGAAAAGAGCCAAGAGGTTGATCAGTAACTAAGGAGAATAAACCAGCAACTTAATTGTATGGAGCAGATGGGCAGTTTAAATAGCATTCCTCCCATGCCATTGCAGCCTATCAGCATTGTGCTTTGCCTGGTGAGATCTTTAAGTGATAAGTCAGGTGATATGAAGATCAACTCCTCAAAAACGAAAAGTGCAGGATCCACATTTATTCTTTGAAGGGATGTGAGTTTTGCTGGTAAGGCCAGCATTTGTCACGCATCCCTAATTGCCCTTAAATTGAACAGCTTGGTAGGCCATTGCAGTGGGCAGTTAAGAATCAAGCACATTGTTGTGGGTTCGAAGTTGTGTAAGCCAGTCTGGATAAGGACAGCAAATTCCCTTCCCTAAAGGACATTAGTGAACCTGATGTGTTTTTAAACAATAATCACCATTATGAAGCCAGTTTTTCAATTCCAGATAATGAATTTAATTTAAATTCCATCAGCTGCCCATGGTAGGATTTGAATCTTTGTTCCTAGAACCTTAGACTAAAGCTTTGAATTATTAGTCCCGTGGCTTGAACACTATGACACCCTTTTGGTCATCCTTTTGAATGCACTAGATACTTAGAGTATTCTGATCCTATATGGCAGGCTTTTGAAGTGGAATGAATGTGCAGCTTGCAGTTTTATTGGACCTTTCTCCCTTCACCATTACCAAAACATGAATTTAACAACTATTATCTCATTGCTCCTTGAAGAACTTTGTTATCTGTAGCCTGGCTGCTAACTTTGAATTGCTTTGGGACATCCTGATAATACGAAAGTTACTGTTTAAGTTTTTTCTTTCTATAACTGCAGATAAAATTTGATGACTGATGGTGGAGTTCCAACTCTGTATCTTCCCACCCTCTACTAGGCCAGTGTTGGAGCTCCTAAAAAAGGAAAAACAATAGAGGAAGGCAGAGAGAGGGAAGCAGGAGGGTAGATGCTAGGTGAAGGTTCACAATGACATTTGTGGAATCATTGGAAAGGGTGCAGAGGAGGTTTACCAGGATGTTGCCTGGTATGGTGGGAAGGTCTAATGAGGAAAGGCTGAGGGACTTGAGGTTGTTTTCATTAGAGAGAAGAAGGTTACAAGGTGATCTAATTGAGGCATACAAGATGATCAGAGGATTGGATAGGGTGGACAGTGAGAGCCTTTTTCCTCAGATGGTGATGGCTAACACGAGGGGACATAGCTTTAAATCAAGGGGTGGTAATTATAGGACGGATGTCAGAGGTAGGCTGTTTACTCAGAAGGTAGTAAGGGCGTGGAATGCCCTGCCTGCAGCAGTTGTGTACTCGCCAACTTTAAGGGCATTCAAGTGGTCAGTGGATAGGCATATGGATAATATTGGAGTAGTTTGGGTTAGAGGGTCATTAGATTCGTTCCACTGGTCGGCGCAACATCAAGGGCCGAAGGGCCTGTACTGCGCTGTAATGTTCTATGTTCTATTCTCTTCTTTCTCATTCTGCATTGTCTATCCACAAGCAGTACCATGAAATCTTCTTGTCACTTCTACTGAAAGTGCCATCTGAACTCTGTCCTTTAGTGTGGCATTCTACTGTTTTTCTTCCTCTGAATGTCCCCTTGTGGAAGAACTAGAGGGGGACGATGCACCAGATTCTTCTAGCATTGGCCCTGACAGTACTCCACCACACGAACACAACAAATCATTGACCAAAAGAGAAAATGCTGGAAAATCTCAACAGGTCTGGCAGGCTCTGTAAGGAGAGAAAAGAGCTGACATCTCAAATCCAGATAACCCTTTGTCAAATCATTGTCTCCCTTCCAAAATGCAATCTAGAGGCAGTCATCCTGTTAAGAACACGGCTGATGTCAAATATCAAGGTACTCCAAATCCCAGGAGGGAAGCCTGAAACACTTGCTCTCAACTGTATCTTGCAATTTGGTATAATGTGAGGAAAATTAAGAAAACCAGAGAAGGATGTCTCAGACAACTTTGTGATGATATTAAATGAAATAAAGGTTTATTAAACTGTAGCATTCACAACAAGAAAATCAACTAGAAATGCACTTAATTAATTCAATGGCGCTACACTGGGTAGAATTTTCTGGCCTTTCCCCTGGGTGGAATCTTCCAATCCCACCGATGGCTACCTCTAACCCCAGCAGGTACCCCAGCAGCAAAGGGTGCAGACTAGGCAATAACATGTACACAGTGACTGGACTGGAGGATCCTGTTGCTGGCTAATGGTGGGCCAAGGTGTGGGAATGCAAACTGCTGCACAATGCATGAGTGATCAGGTGGTACTGGAACATAAGGCATACGATATAGCTGGCTAGAGTGTTGGGATACTTTCCTGTGGAATAGTTTGGGCATCACAGGTCTCACCAGAGTCTGTTTGTAAAAGAAAGATGCTTGCAAAGAATGCAGCATAAGATTGACCAAAACCAACTGAGAAACAAATTTTGTGAATGCCTGCTAGACGTCTTGAACTCATTTCTGCTTTTTATGTAGTGCCTACCAATGCTGGACATCCATTTGACTCTCAGCAGAAATTTGGTAGTAACAATGGAACATATCCTAATTCATTACCATTTAATTGAAATATGTCTTCCCATTTAGGATAAATGCTATAGTAGATGGGAATCCAGTACAACACGTCATCACATTTCCTGGCCCCATCCACCTGAATACTGCTGAAAAATCATAGGGAAATTCAGATAGAATCTACCTGTTGTTTATGAACTAAATTTTACCTCCAACATTTTTCTTTACTCATTTGGTTACGTACTACTTTCCCATTCACTTGTCATGGTCCTATCTGTGAATGCTATATTTATTTTTAATGCGTGTTCTTCGCCCATTTTCATCTGTCACACTTATTTGTCCCTGTTGGCAGGTTCTCCACATCACTTCCAAGACTATTTTGAAGAATGGAACAATAACAGTGCAGAGGTAATATTGATGACTTAAATAAATGTTTGCTGGATATTAAGGTTGATATTGCCTAACTTTAGCAATAAATTACATTCTCTCGGGATGAGCAATAATAATTTAAAAGTACTTGTGATCTTGTTTTCTCTACAATAGAATTTGGCTTTGTGTTTCACTCACTGGAGAGCACTGCAGATGCAGCCTCAGGTAAAAGAAGAGCTTTTATTTGTTTCTCTGTAGAGATAGATGAGAAAGCAATGTATTTTAACTATAACCTGTCTGATGAATTATTTATTGGAGATATGTTAATTGTAGTGAACTAAAAGTATTTTGTTTCTTGTTGTTAATACATGGCTGGCAACTACAAATCTTGTTTCCCTTTTGACAAAAACATGGTCAAGCATTCTTCTGACATTCACTGCCTGTGATCACTCTTTATGAATGAGGATTTGGATGTAATATTGAATTGCTGCTGAGTCTCAACTTCCCTGTAAAACTCCAACAATCTTTGATATACAGTAAGAAGGCATTGTAATTTGCAAGCAGTGTATCTGTGACTTGCCTAAGGCAACAAAGGTTCCCTGAGCAGCCATGTCCTCTATGGTGTCCTCTATGATATTAGCCATGTCCTCTATGGTGTCCTGAAAGCCTCTGGCAGCAAAAATTTTTTAACAGTAATTTTCAGAATGATGAAGATAGTGGTGTCAGCTATGCAACAAGATGCAGGAGAACGCTGATTTCCCTCACTATCTCCAAAGTGAATCTCATGCATCAAATGATACTGTTTCTCTGAAAGAATCAAAAACTGGCAGGAGGGACACAGAACTTCAGCCCAAAGGATCTACAGGCAAGGGATCAGCTTTCCCAATTTATCAGAGCAACAGTGCCTCAGCAGCCTCAGGATTTTGCAGCATTTCACTGCTACTGTCTAGAACGAGAGCCAGCATTTTGCCAGAATGGGTTAAGTTGCAACATCAAGACCATGTCTCACTGCCTGAAACCTGGAGAAACAATGTAGGATGCAGTCATTCTGTCCCCCTGTCAGGATCTCCTTAGGTACAAGTCTTTCCAATGACAGTTGCTGCCATCATCATGCTGGCCCACTGTGACTGGTTGGGGAACACAAAGAAGCAGGCGTCTAATGCCTTGACTGAAATAAATAGCTCTGGCAAAGCCCGCTTCTCTGAGAAATGTGTCCCCGGCCCATTGCCACCACCAGCCTCTGTTCCTCCCCCGCCCACCTGTTCCTCTTCACTGCCACTGCAATTCTAACCATTTCATTAACATTTTTCCCAAAGTCTTTCTATCTTGACTGGAAGATAAGTAACATTTGTTTAGCAGTACAATTGCATCCCAGTTTCTAATGAGTAGAACAAACTCCTCAGAATTAGCATTATTTTAAAAATGTCGTGAAGAGGTAGCTAGTGTGATAAATTTCAAACATCAGACTGGATTGGGGCTAGTACTTGTCTGAGAATAAATATAAGTTATATTTGGATAGAGTAAATAAAACTTTTCTCTAAATCTGATACTGTCCTTGGATCCCAAAATGCAAATATTCCATTTTCCATCAATAACATCCTTTGCATTGAGTATGCACAAAAATAAGATAAGTTTGTTTCATTTCCCTTAGCTAGAAGAAAGAACATTTTGGATTAGCAGGAAATTTCATCTTGAGATGAAGGAAGAGAAAAGGATATTCCAGGTGATCTGTTCCACCTGATATTCAATACCCATTTATATTCTCCAATATTGAATGGCAGTGATATATGAATTGGATAATTACAATGTCTAAATAGCCAACCTTTTAGGTACTAAGAAATGGACAAAACCAATACTATATTGGAACAAATGACCTATCATAATCTGAGGCGGCACAATGGCACAGTGGTTAGCACTGCTACCTCACAGTGCCAGGGACCTAGATTCGATTACTGGCTTGGGTCACTGTCTGTGCAGAGTCTGCACATTCTCCCTGTGTCTGTGTGGGTTTCCTCCGGCTGCCTCGGTTTCTTTCCACAATCCAAAAGACATGCTGGTTAGGTCATTGGCCATGCTAAGTTCTCCCTCAGTGTATCCAAACAGGCACTGGAGTGTGGTGACTTAGGGATTTTCACAGTAACTTCATTCTAGTGTTAATATAAACCTACTTATATAAACTTTAGTGTTGTGTTCATGCTAAGTAATATGTATGAAATGTTTACATTTCAGTTCACTAAATTTGTTATGGAATTTTGCAATACCATCCTACAAAATATGTCAAGAACTGAGGCAAGTATTTGACATTAACCCACTGAAGTTATTTCAGACATGTTTTTCTTCAAATTTGGATAACTACCATTTTATAATTTTCAAAATCAACGATTTGTTACTGTAACTAATTAATTACCGAATGTTGTATCATTACACCCATTCTAGGGTGATGATAATGTGGGCCTGTCTAAAAGAGTGAGTATATTTTATGATTTTATCTGAAGATTAAAATGATGAAATTAGTCTCATTGTACATTAGTGAAGTCCTGTTTTTCTCTGATACAGTTTTTATTTCATTACTCGAAAACGCAAAAACCGCATCTGAAAAATGCAGTAAGTATTTTGAGTTAACAGGAAACTATCCCAACACATTAAAATGTTTTGTTAGTACTCAGATATCTGTGTTGTCATATTACCGTAATATTCATCTAGAAGGAATTAAATAACTTAGCTTCCCAGTGCTATTTTAATTACCAATAGTAAATAAATACTTTCTGAATCCATAACAAAAGAACAAGTTAGTTCATAAAAGTTCAAAATCAAACATTTTGCCCTATAATTTAAAGTTAAAAATGTTTAATTGCTAAGACTGAAGATAAAACTTTTAAATAATCATGCTGTTTTGATGTCAATAAGCCTTAGCAAATCTGTCAATGGGATAAATCTGCTCAGCAGTTTATCTGCAAAAAATATACCAGAGCTGTATCGTTTGAAAAGTTAACAATCTCTTATTATTGATTGGTGTTTATCATGTCTTTTTGTTGTAGTTGTCTGCTGTGCACCCATTACTGCATCTTGCTCCAAAGCTCTCTGAAAGAAGAATGGACACATCTCTCGATTCTGTATGCATTTTTTTCTTCCATTATCTTTTTTCACTCTTTGTGTTATGACACATGCCTTGATTAGCTGTACTCAAAACTCAAATTTATATCATGTGGTTTTTATAAAGAACATATAATCTGAAAATGATAAATATTTTTAAAAACTATATGAAGTTTCTAATATTACTAAAAAACTACTTTGTATTGATCATGACCAAAGGTTGAGTCTGACTTGATATAAAAATTAGAGCATGATGCTCAGTGGTGCTGAGTTTTAGAAAAATGGGCAATGGTTTGTGTAGAGCTTTCTTAACATCCGGTTTTGATTTCAAATTGTCAAATTGAGAATGCCTCCAAAATCAAATAGGCAATGCAAAAGGAGAATTTTCCTGATGGTGTTTGGATTCTCTCCCACCCACTGAGGTTAGAGACCAGAATTGAACTGGAGGCAGCCTCCAAGTGGCAGATTAGAGTGCTATAAAGCCTCCCCTTTATCACCCCAACATGGATCTGCATGGGATGTGAAGGCCACAGCCATGGACCCATGCTGTGGAAGGATTCTTCCTTCGAGCTAGTGCCTTACAGCTGTGGACAAGAAGAATTTTTAACTTTTTACAATGCTTCAAAAAATAACTTCAGTTTGAGATGTCCTCATGCTCACCTCCCTTTCTCAGCCAAACCCACCTATCTTTGTGGAGCTGCTGGTCAGAAACACATTTAAATGAGACTTCGATGAGGAGGCCTCCAGGAAGTTGCACTGATCATATCCCTCCCTACTAGGCCTATCTATAACCCTCAATCCAGAAGACTCTTAAAAGACCCTATCGAATTTGCCTCCACCACCTCCGACAGCAGCCGATTCCACTCACCCACCACCCTCTGAGTGAAAAACCTAACCCTGACATCTCCTTGGTACCTACTCCCCAGCACCTTAAACCTGCGTCCTCTTGTAGCGACCTTTTCAGCCCTGGCAAATAGCCTCTGAGAATCTACCCAATCTATACCTCTCAACATCTTATAAACCTCTATCAGGTCACCTCTCGTCCTTCGTCTCTCCAGGGAGAAAAGACCGAGCTCCCTCAACCTATCCTCATAAGGCATGCCACCCAATCCAGGCAACATCCTTGTAAATCTCCTCTGCACCCTTTCTATAGCTTCCACATCCCTCCTGTAATGAGGCGACCAGAACTGCACACAGTACTCCAAGTGGGGTCTGACTAGGGTCTTATTAAAGCTGCAGCATTATCTCCCGACCCCTAAACTCAATCCCGCGACTGATGAAGGCCAGTACACCATACACCTTCTTGACCACATCTTCTACCTGCGAAGCTGATTTAAGAGTCCTATGGACCCGGACCCCAGGGTCCTTCTGATCCTCTACACTGCTAAGAGTTTTATCCTTGATATTATATTCCTTCATCCCATTTGACCTGCCAAAGTGGACCACTACACATTTATCTGGCTTGAAGTCCATCTGCCACTTGTCCGCCCAGTCTTGCATCCTATCTATGTCACTTTGCAACTTCTGACCAACCCATCCCTCCATTTCCTCATCCAGAACATTTATGAAAATGACAAACAGCAAGCATCCCAGTACAGATCCCTGGGGTACTCCACTGGTGACCAACTTCCATGCAGAAAAAGACCCATCTACAACCACTCTCTGCCTTCTGCAGGCCCAATTCTGGATCCACAAGGTAACAGCCCCTTGGATCCCTAACCCTAACCCTAACACTCGATCACACTTGATCAAATGCAGCTTGCTGTCAGGGGCAGTCACCCTCACCTCACCTCTGACCTTCAGCTCTTTTGTCCCTGTTTGGATCAAGGTTGTAATGACGTCAGGAGCTGAATGATCCTGGCAGAACCCAAATTGAACATTAGTGAGCAGGTTATTGCAAAGCAAGTGCCACTTCATAGCACTGTTAATAACATCTTCTATCCTTTTATTTATGACTTTTACTGGACGGCACGGTAGCACAGTGGTTAGCACTGCTGTTTCACAGGGCTTGGGTTCGATTCCTGGCTTGGGTCACTATCTGTGTGGAGTTGCACATTCTCCTTGTGTCTGCGTGTGTTTCCTCCAGGTGCTCCAGTTTCTTCTCACGGTCAAAAGATGTGCGGGTTCGCTTGATTGGCCATGCTAAAATTGCCCCTTAGTGTTCTGAGATGAGTAGGTTAGAGAGATTAGCAGGTAAGTATGTTGGGATACAGGGGTAGGGCCTGGGTGGGATTGTGGTTGGTGCAGACTCGACAGGCCAAGTGGCTTCTTTCTGCATTGTAGGGTTTCTATGATTCTATGATCAGGAGTAGAGTGAAGGGGCGGTAATGGATTGGATTTGTCCCGCTTTTTGTGTACAAGATATACCTGGGCAATTTTCCACATTGCCGGGTAGATGCCAGTGTTGTAGCTGTCCTGGAACAGCTTAGATACGGACGCAAGATGTTTTGGAACACAAGTCTTCAGTATTATTGTCGGAATATCGCAGGACTCAGGTTAGAACAGCGAGTGATTTTTTAAAAGTCTTCCATTTCAGAAACAACAGCCTGTACAAACAGAATTCAGCAAAAAGGTAGACCTAATACTTTCCTAAATAGTATGTCATAATGTTTTTTTCTGCATTATATTAAGAGATTTCCTCCATATAACATGATTTTATGTTGCAGGGTAATTCTGGGAAGATCATTTTTTTCTGTTTACAATATATATAATTGTCATATTGTTCTATTTGATGCAATTATAGGATATGGTAGTGACATTACAGCTTGCTTATGTCTTTTTCAAGTCAGTTTTTGTGTTTCTTTTGTAATATTGTTACATATTTTGATCATTATATTTTATATGATTAATTCCAGTCTCGTAATGGAAGAACTTTCGATGTGTTTTCACAATAAACAACACATCATCTGAAACGTATGTACATTTACACAAACATCTTTTCTGGTGGAGTAGAAGCAGAGGGTCAATTTATTGCACTCCAGTACTTTAATTTTATAACAAATAAAGGTGTATTTATTGGAGACTGAATGGTGAAGTGTTTTAATATACTATCATTCAGTTCAGGGGACTGGATTTGAATCCAATGCAGGCTGATGGGATGAAAGCATTATTTCTAAGTTACCTTTGGGATGATAAACGATATGAACTGAGTATGAGCTGCCATAACTCTGGCCTTGGTGCACAGGGGTTCACTATGTTACAAACGACATTGACGTTAAATGCGAGCGTATCTCAAAACCCAGAAGGGTAACTTGGAACATAGGCCCATAGTGGTGTAAATGTTTTGTTGGTATTACGTAAGGAATGAAATACAGCCCAGGGAGGAAACAGTCCAGTTGCTGTGTGAACAATTAATAAAGAATATTTATTAACTTAAAAGAAAAACAAAAACACACACAAGGGACAAAATGTTACCACCTCTTACCTCTCAAGTAAGGGGCTGACAATGGAAAAGCCGATTGATCTTGGGCGGGATTTTACAGCTTCAGGACGAGCGAGGTCATAAAATCCTGCCCAAGTTCTATTAATCTCTTAAGAAACTTAAGGACATTGATGGTTATGCAGACACAATTTTACATGAAACTATCTCTTGGTCCCCAAAGCTACCTTCTTTTACCTGAACTCTGAGCACCCCTTTTCCCAAGCAATATCCAATTTTCAGTAACTATATGAGCCAAATCCAGCAAATAATTATCACAACCAGCTTAAGGTGGACATGTTTGGGAAATAGGTTTCTGGTTCAGCGAAGGTGGAAAATTATGCCTTCTCTCGGGAGACAATGGGTTGGATTTTCTGGCTATGAAATGGTGCGCTGAATTTTCTGTCCTACCCTCTATGACTCCCACGACGGCTGGGAAATCCTGGTGATTAGCTGCAACTTGTTGTAGCTCTTGCGTTTAGCTGTCTCTCTCCCTCCTCTTCCTGTTTTTCTATAATTAGGGTTCTAATAGTTTTGCCTATCGCGTCAGCTTTTGGTAGATACATGTCAATTTCCTTATCTCTCCGTTTTGATGTTACCACTTTTAGCGACCTCTTCTAGTTACCACTTCTAGAGACTAATAATTCACTAGTTATATGTCTAAAATATTTATTTCCCACAGATGGACTAAAAAACAAAGAGAAGTACAGAACAGGAATAGGCCTTTTGGCCCTCCAAGCCTATGCCATTCATGATACCTGCTTAAACTAAAACTGTATGCACTTATGGAGTCTGTATCCTTCCATTCCCATCCTATGTATTTGTATTTGTCTAGTTGCCCCTTAAATGCCCCTATTGTACCTGCTCCCACCACCTACCCAGGCAGCGCATTCCAGGCATTAACCGCCCTCTGTGTAAAAAAAAACTTGCCTCGCACATCCCCTCTAAACTTTTCCCCACGCATCTTAAACCTATGTTCCCTAGTACTTGACTTTTCTACCCAAGGAAAAAGCATCTGACTATCTACTCTGTCCATGCCACTCTGGACTTATAAATCTCTCGTCAGGTCACCCCTCAACCTCTGTCAGTCCGGTAAGAACAAATCAAGTTCATCCAACCTCTCCTCATAGTTAATACCCTCCAGACCAGGCAACATCCTAGTAAATCTCTTCTGTACCCTCTCCAAAGCATCTGGTATTTACCCTGCAAATCCATTTCACGTAAAAGGGCAATTTAACATGGCCAATCCATCTAACCTGCACATCTTTGGTCTGTGGGTGGAAACCAGAGCATCGGAGGAAACCCATGCAGACACAGGGAGAATATACAAACTCCATACAGACAGTCACCAGAGGCTGGAATTGAACCCAGGGCTCTGGCACTGTGAGGCAGCAGAGTTAACCATTGTGCCACCCTTTATTGCCTCTGTGCCCCATCATTGGAGTTTCAGTGGTGGTATGAAGAACTGCAGCATTCTCAACTGCTGGAGGATGAAAGTGTCACGTTAATGCTACAATAGTGAGCAGACATAGGCAAATCACATTTGTTGTTACATAGTGGAAGCCTTTTCTGTTGATCAATCTGACTGACTGGTCACTGGTGCATTAATGGCCGCATGGTACTGTCAGTGATCTCATGGATCTGTGGGAATCCAGCAATAGAGACAATTCCCACTGTGTTTTTGTGCATGTTCAGCTGTTTAAAATATGTCATTTGCCCTGCTTACAAATACGGCATCATTGCAAGGTGCAATGTGCCAAAAACCTCCAAGGTTATCCATGTCTGGGATTCTCCATGCTGCTGCAATGAATGGCATTTTGGTGAAGAATCCATAGTGTTCCCATACTGTATAGCTGTTTGAGAGTCACTATGGTCCACGACTGATCCTTGGAATGAATTAGAGGTGAAGAAGTTCAAGGTCATCATGGCTTTAACATCTACTGACATAACACAATGAGCAGTACTGCAAAGGGTGAGGTCATCCTCAACAAGTGCACACATCTCAAATACCATCCACATGGATAGACAATATATTTCCACTGGGAACGCACTGGAAAAACCATTGATTTTCGGCCTTGTGTTCTCGTTTCTTTAAAAAAAATAACATTTTTAATAAGTAAATGAATTTGGTCATATTATTTTTAGTCTCAACTGCACTGCATATAGCTCCTAAAACGCAGTGGAATCTGATGAAAATGGTTTATTGTTTACATTGCAAAATATCTGATCTGAGGATATTCAGACAATACAACATTGATTTGCACTTTTGAATATTGTACAATATTACAATTTATAACAACTATACAATTAAAATTTATTTTTACTTACAGATTGTTTGTTTGGAATAACCACTTAGGAATAGCAGAACTGTTACAAGCTGAAATCGATCTTCATTCCCTGAAAGTGTCTAATAATCATTAACTCAAGCAAATTGTAACTTTGGACAATTTGTGGTGAAAAGCAAGATTGTTGAAGAAAATTTCAAATGTGCTTTCTACTGTCAATAATAAATATCTCACACAGCATTTGTTATTTCCTATTGAAGTATTGTTCTGCTTTTGGACCATTGGATTTTCATAGAATAGTTTGCAGGATCAGCAGCACTCCCAGATAATGGTGTATCAAATGAGGAAAGTTTCAGTCACTTGACAGGTCTGCCTGTCTCCCAATGGGGCACAAGGAAAAGCGTTAACACTCTGACATCAATAAAATACAGCATTGGTGTAAAATGGACCAAAGTGGGGCCTTAATTAGAATAATTCATTGCTAGCTATGATTGTAACACTACATTCTGCACTCTCTTGTTTTCTTCTCTATGAACAGTATGCTTTGTCTGTATAGCACGCAAGAAACAATACTTTTCACTGTATACTAATATATGTGACAATAATAAATCAAATCAAAATGCCTTCTTCTGTGGTGTGGAGGTTTTCTATCCATTCAAAGAGAGTTCTTCGGAGGCAAAAATGCATTGAAGTGCAGAGCTGAAGTTATTCTCACTATTTTCCTCATACACACAGCACCCTTACCACCCCCCCTGCACCCACTGCACTCAACATAGCTGGATAAATCCTCCTATGTTCATTACCTGATTAAATAACGTTGCAGCAGTGCTCCTACTACCACTGCCTTAGACTAAGGCCACTAACAACAGATGCATAGCATCAAATAGTGCTCAATGAATAATATAGTTGACCATAAGAGAGAACTTCCTCACTTCCGTAGGAACACATTGATCTGTTCTGCCATAAACTACTACCAGACTCTTCATTTAGGCAGTTAGAAACAATGCTTGTCATAATCTCAAATGGCCCTAGCTACATAGGAACAGGAGCAAGTCAGTTAACCCCTTAAAGCCTGTTCCATAATTCAAGGCTGATCTGTGACCTAACTCCATATACCCACCTTTGCCCCATACTTTTTAATATGTTTAGTTATCAATCTCAGGTTTAAAATTAACAATTGATCTAGCATCAATTTCACTTGTGGAACAATGTTCAAACTTCTGCCATCTTTTGTGTGTAGAATTTAGAAAACAAATCTCATTGCCTTTCTGCTGGTGCCCACAAGAAGCCTAATCATTTTCATGCTCTCCTCATTACAGTACATTCAATGAGATGCCAGCATCAATGAGCAGTTAATTACAGGGGTGGGTGGAAAACCCAACATTTCCTCTGCAAAGCACTCCAGGAAGAATAGAAGCAATCCTGCTGGTTGGGGATGGAGAGGATGTAGGCCTGGGGGGACCAGCAGCAGGTGGGAAAGTTTTTGTCAAACCAAGAGGAGTATTCAACGTATCAATGTTAAAAGTTTCTTTCCCACAGTTTGTGTGTGACTGCAGCAGGCTCTTCAAGAGCAGTTCATTCAGCTGCTCAATGAACTGTTTCCATTCCAGCTGGCATAATCCAAAAGACGTGCAGTTTAGGTGCATTAGCCATGCTAAATTCTCCCTCAATGTACCCTAGCAGGCACCGGAGTATAGCAACTAGGGGATTTTCACAGTAACTTCATTGTGGTATTAATGTAAGTTTACTTGTGACACGAATGAATAAATTTAAAAAATTAAAAACAAACAACAAACTTCCTGATATCTAACATCAAGTAGAATCCCAATTAACGGACTGAAGTTTGCCAAACCTACACAGATTGGCTGGGAGATGGAAAGACTGGTAGAGTGTTGGGAAGGACCTCAGAAAGGGAGCCTTACATGTTGCTGCTGTCATAGCCAAGGAGGCGAGAATCTCAGTGGCCCAGCCATCCAGCAAATAGCCAATTGAATCACTTTAGTGCCCAAATTCAGTGTCATTTTCCATCATTGTCAGCATTCTGCCCATGTCAGGAAAAGTGGGGAGAGGGCACTGCTCTGTGAACAGGTTGCCAGAAAATCCCTGGAAGTCTCCTGGCATGTTGCTATGGGAGGAACAATCCATTGTGGCCGTTCCATTGCCCAGAGAGAGCCCCCTCCAGTGGCAATGGCCGACCAATGACTGTGACACAGTTTGAAGGTAACCCACTGCCCATTCTCATCACCAGCATCCTCTTCCTTACCCTGCAGTTTCAGCAGTAGCTACATATAAAGGTGCCATGCTGCCAGCACTGGGCATTGAAAAAATAACTGGATGACAGTACTCACAGCCTGCTAATTGGCCTCTGCTGGCAAAATGGTGCCCTGGGATCCTACCAAATATTGAACAGGTACATTATACTGGCCAATCATTCAGTGTACATCGTACCGTGCAGCTATTCAACTATACTAATCATACAGGCAAGCCTGTAAATTACTGCTGCCAATATACTCTGGTTAACTATCAGGTCAAGGCTGAATTGCAGCTCTGAATCACCTCCAGCCTGATCTATCTCCATCATGCTATGTGAATGCTCCTTTTCTGGTGACTCATGGTAGGGTCATAATTGAATAATAATTGTATGAATGTATTCCAGTAACAATATATTGTACACTTTTAATCAACATCATTTTGATATTGTGGTCTTGATTGTTCTGTGAAAACATGCTGCTTGGTTACTCTATAGGTAAAGAGTCTGAAGATCAAAAGTACCTATACTGTAAGGCAGGACAAATTATTTACAATGACTGTCAACTCACAGTCTACATTTTTTCAGTTTTGCGCATGGGAAAATGGAAAATAAAAAGGCACTTGACATTATGATTCATGCCTCTCCAGAGTGTCTTATACATGGTTTCTCGAGATAATGTCAGCACCATGATCTTCAATAGCCCACTACTGGTAGACTAGTGAACACAATGATTCAAGTTACATTTTGTTTATTTTCCTTCTTGACATCTGAAAATCTGTTCTTACACAATGAAGTCATACTTATGCCACTAAAGTTCGAGGCAATGACCATCTCCAACCATTTCCCCTTGACATTCAGTAGGATTACCATCGCTGAATTCTCCACTATCAACATCCCAAAGGTTACCAGTGACCAGAAACTGAACTGGACTAGCCATATAAATAGTGTAGCTGCAAGAGCAGGTCAGAGAATGGGAATTCTGTGGTGACTAATTCACCTGTCGACTTCCCAAAGCCTATCCACCATCTAATAGGCACGAATCGGGGTGCTGTCTGCTTGCCTGGATGAGTGCAGCTCCAACAACACTCAGGATGCTCAACGCCATCCAGAATAAAGCAACCCAATTGATTGGCCTAGAAAGACAGGAGGTGCACGAGAATGTTACTGCTGGTAAGTTCCCTTCCAAACCACACTTGAAACAATAACCTGATTAGTCAACTGTCGTTAGGTCAAAAGCACAGAATTCAGTTTCTAATGAAACTGTGGGTGTACTTACACTAGTTGTGCTGGTTCAAGAAGGCAGCTCAGCACCACCACTCTATGGACAACTAAGGATAGGCACAAATGCAGGACTTATCAGTGGCGTCCACTTCCCATAAATAAATAAAAAATAAATTTCATAAAAGACCACTGTGTCAGTGAAACTGCCAATCATTGGTCTCCTTACTGGTCTCCAAAACCTTTATTATGATAATGATTACATCATGTGCACTATTCCTATAATTTCCATTTTATTTTAGTCACATGCTTGTCTTTAGATATACTAATTGCCTGCTTTACATGGAAAATCCCAAATAGAACAGAGGTATTGATAAACTTGCTGCCCTTCATCTGCAGTTTGGGACACTTTCTAAAGTTAAATTAAACATTATACTCCTGCATTCTCAGATTTTTAACAAATAAGATACAAAATAAGTTATTTAATAATAGATTTATAGACACTTATAGTTTTCACAGCAAACTTAGAGTCATAGATGTTTACAGCATGGAAACAGGCTCTTCAGCCCAACTTGTCCATGCTGCCCTTTTTTTAAAACCCCAAGGCTAGTCCCAATTGCCCGCATTTGGCCCAAACCCCTCTTTGCCCACCTTAACTCATGTAACTGTCTAAATGCTTTTTAAAAGACAAAATTGTACCCACCTCTACAACTACCTCTGGCAGCTTGTACCACACACTCACCACCCTCTGTGTGAAACAATTGCCCCTTTGGATACTTTTGTATCTCTCCCCTCGCACCTTAAACCTATGCCCTCTAGTTTTAGACTCCTGTAACTATGGGAAAAGATATTGACTCTCTAGCTGATCATTGCCCCTCATTATTTTATAGACTGCAATAAGATCACTCCTCTGCCTTCTACACGCCAGAGAAAAAGTCCCAGTCTATCCAGCCTCTCCGTATAACTCAAACCATCAAGTCCCAGCAGCATTCTAGTAAATCTTTTCTGCACTCTTTCTAGTTTAATAACATCCTTTCTATAATAGGGTGACCAGAACTGTACACTTATAAAACTAACTCCCCAAAGTACGGATGAATATTCCCAAATGCCATATAATAAAATAGAATTTTAGTTATTGTAAATCAATATAGTTCTGATATATTTCAAGTAACATGAGGCCCACTTCTACAACAGTGTATTCCCAACTTGCCATGAATAATATAATGTATGATTTGCTAATACATTTCATCTGTACAGTTTTGCACATATGAGCATATCTTATCACATAACGATTACTTCTTGTGACATATTCCTGCTATTACTTAGCAGCACAGGCTGCACTGTGGTTAGCACTGCTGCCTCACAGCGTCAGGGACCCAGGTTTGATTCCTGACTTGGGTCACTGTGTGGAATTTGCACATTCTCCCCATGTCTGTATGGGTTTTCTTCGGGTGCTCCAGTTTCCTCCCACAGTTCAAAGATGTGCAGGTTAGGTGGATTGGTCATGCTAAATTCTTCTTCAATGTGCCTGAACAGGTGCTGGAGTGTGGTGACTAGGGGATTTTCACAGTAACTTCATTGCAGTATGAATGTAAGTCTACTTGTTGCTAATAAGTAAACTTTTTATTTCCACATACTAACATTTTCTGTCAGTTCATTCTGTCACAGCTAAACTCAGGAATACTTGATTCACAGCCTTCCCACTGGACTGAGTATTCAACCCCTGCCACTGGACTTAACAACTACTTCTTCTGACACTGGTCCATTGTGGTGGCCTACGTGTTATTGGTGAAATGCACAGGGGCCAAATTTACTAATGATAGGAAAATATGTAAGAAAGCCAGGATACATATTGTAGGGGCAGATTTACAGTTTGTGGGGCCCCACGCTCACTTTCATTTCTGCCCCACCCATATCCCCCTCCTGACCCCACCAACTGCCATGGAAACATCTTCTACAGAGAAGATGGAAAATTCGAGCTTCTGGCTTCCTCAGAAGGAATTCCAATTCCTTCTACTGTGCAGAACTTAGCCTCCAATCCTCAGCCAACAGCAGTATTCAACCAATCCAGATTCCACAAGCAAGGACACCATTCATCAAAATGGTGCACTTCTCAGCTCTGCTCACCCTGACCTTGGTGATTCACCATGATCATATTTCTCAGAACCCCCAGGGATAACCCTGTGCACTGTATGACCAATGTAATAAATTATCCCAGAAACAGCTGTAATGCCTTTGTATTTGACTGCTGCCAAATCCTGAATCTATTGGCCTTTGTTTTCAACTTATTAAAGATTTTAAAGTGTGATTTTTAGGGAATGGAATTTTGGAAACCCTCATGTGACAATCATCTGGGACAATTGTGAGAGAAATTCATGGAAGATCAGTTGAGTGGCATTAAACATTTGGTTCAGAGTGGGGTGTTATTTTTTGAAAACTGTACACATTTGTAAAGCTAAGTGGAGAGTAAAGGAGTGTTGTATTATAATCATACTTCACATGTTTTTTATCTTGTTGTTAAAAACTAATTAGCAGTCATAGAATCCCTACAGTACAGAAGGAGGCCATTCAGCCCATCAATTCTATATCAACCGCAATCCACCCAGGGCAGATTGCCATAACCCCACATATTTATCCTGCTAATCCCCCGACACTAAGGGGTAACTTATCATGGTCGATCAACCTAACCTGTACATCTTTGGGAGGAAACCAGAGCCCCCAGAGGAAACATATGTAGACAGAGGAAGAACACACAAACTCCGCACAGACAGTGACCCAAGCCAGGAATTGAATCCAATCCCTGATGCTCTAAAGCAGCAGTGCTAACCACCATGCCACCATGTCACCCTGTGACTCTGTTCTCCATGTTTCCTAAAAAAAAGTAGCAGTCATGGTCTTCTGAGACAGGATTCCATTCTGGGACCTTCTCGTCCAATAGTAACACCAACTGGGATTGTAACGCTACTCCTATTATATTCTTACATTCTTATATCACCAAATTATTCCAACTGAAGCAAGTTACTGAACATTGGGTTCTGACATATAGAAGTGGATAACAGAATGCTCAGCGTCCAAGGTGCTGAAACAAAATTAGACCGGATGGAAATGTGGGAAAATTTCAATATGTTAAACGTTCACTTTTTCAAAGGTTTAATTTCAACTCTCCACACCATGCAATCTGCTCTTTTTTTTAAACCACAAATGCAAAGAAATATTTAGATAATAACATAGCCCAATGGAAATAAGACATTGCTCAATTTGCAACCATCCAGCATTCTGTGAATTCTAGAGCAACTGCATATTACTAAAATATATAAAATTATTAAAATAACTGGCAATATTAAAGTATGTTCCACTTCTAAAGTTCATAAGATTGCCAGATTTTGGGCCTATGGTCAGCATTTTCCATCCCCTCTGAGGTGGGTTTTCCAGCAGTGGAAGCAACTCGCCATTGGCTGCCAGCAGGATTTTCCAGCCCCACTGAAGTCAATGATCATTTGTGTTACTCGCCAGCTGAACCACCAGGGAACCTGCTGCGGGAGAGTTGTCTTCAGCAGGACCACAAGATCCCACTGGCAGGAAGGGGTGGAAAATTCAGCTCTTTGTCTTTAATTTGGGGTAAAATGAAGGAGTCATCTGACCTGTTCCAAAGTATGCCTAATCAACAGGCTTGGGTGATGTGGCTGGTAAAAGTTAAAGGAAGACCCATATTATCTGCTATAAATGTGCAAGCTGTTCAAACTAGGAGATGATGGCAGAAAGTGCTTTGAATTAGTTTTTAAAGAATAAGAATTTTTTTCCCAAACTCTCAATTTTTGTGTGATCCAGTTTTACCAGTAATGCACAACAAACTTGAGTTAGTACTAACTCGGAAAGTTGGTTTATACGAGGGACATGAATGTTGGCAGGTAGCAGCCCTATGCAGATAATCTAGCATCCATGACATGTACTGCGTTGTGGCAATCCAGGCACAGAGGCTCAAGCAGAACTACTGTGCGCATCAAGGCAGAGAGTAGTGTCATGGCTAACCATTAGGGCTCACTGCAATGCCAAGCATGGATGAATATATGGAGCAGGCTTCCCAACTATGGCCATTGTCACATTGTCACAAGTGTCACAGCGATGGTCATTGAAAGTGGCGCAGCCTCTTGAGCAACACAGGAGTAGAAGTTAACATGACACTATATCTTGGTGTCACTGAAGGGGAAGAAAGTGCATAATGCAAGAGAGTGGAGATAGACGGATGGTGCCATTCTCTTCGTAGTAATAATAATGCAGATTTTCGGGTGGCACAGTGGTTAGCACTGCTGCTTCACAGCACCAGGGACCCGGATTCGATTCCTAGCTTGGGTCACTGTCTATGTGGAATCTGCAACCCTTGCGTGTGTTGCCTCCAGGTGCTCCAGATTCCCCTCCATAGTCCAAAAGAGGTGCTGGTTAGGTGCATTGGCCATGCTAAATTCTACCCCAGTGTACCCAAACAGATGCCAGAATGTGGCGACAAGGGGATTTTCACAATAATTTCATTGCAGTGTTAATGTAAGCCTACTTATGACACCAACAAATAAATAATGAAGAAGGAAGCAATGGAGATTGGCAGAGGACAGTGAATCAGGCCATTGCAGGGTACAAGTTGGATATGGAGCCCTGAGAGAGTGAGAGATGCAGTAACAGCAGATGTAAAACCTTATCATTTGTTTCTGCGTGGCCTCAGTGGTCCATGATGACTATATGCAGCTCATGACCATTATAGCTAGGAGGGAAAGGTTGAAGAGGGAAACTGTTAACAGGGCTCATGCCGCTTCTGCTGGGCCAGTCATGGAGGCAGTGTAGCAGAAGTCTATGTTGATTCTATGGACGTGGACTTGTTGCCAGATGGAAATAAACCCTTGATAAGCAGGGAGTCCAGGTGGGTAATCAAAGAGGAAGAAAGGAAAGATGTTCGCTAATGTAGCACTTTTCATCATAACAGAAAATCTAAAAGTATTTTTTAGCCCATGAAATGCTCCTGAAGTGTGATCACTGTTGTAGTCAGAATCAGAGAATGGTTACAGCCTAGAAAGTGTCCAAAACTGTGCAGGTTAAGTGGATTGGCCATGGTAAATGTGCTGGGTTATAGAGATAGGGTGAGAAAGTGAGTCAGGATAAGATACTCTTTCGGAGAGTCGGTGCAGACTCAATGGGTCAAATGGCCTCTTTCTACTCCATAGAGATTCTATGGTAGTTATTCGACCTGGCATCCTTGTAAGTGCAACTCAAATAGTCCACTCCCCGGCCTTCTTCCCTTAGCCCTGTGGGCCTTTCTTTTTAGATAATTATTCAATTTGCTTTTGAAAGTCCTGAACTGAATGTACCTCCACACACTCTCAGAGACTACATTCCAGGTCCTAGCCACAAGCTGTGCAAAAAAAAAGAATTTCCCTTTGTCACCACTGTTGCTTCATTTGCAAAACGTTAAATCACTGCCCCTCTGGTTCTCGATCTTTCCACCAAAGGAAACAATTTCTCCCTACCAACTCTGTTCAGACAGTAGTATAAAGGGTTAGTGTTAAATTTGTAAATATATAGCCTACATCAACTGTGACATTAAGATTACATAACAGGGCATGGTGAGAGATAGTTCTATGTGTAGCTTCATACTAAGTCTGTATTGCAACTAGTTAGTATAGTGTTCAATAACAGATATAGTTTACCAACAGCATTGTTTCCAGCATTATCTGTAAGTCCAGACCCACGACTACCACATCTAAGACCGACAACAGTAATGACAGCTGGTTACTGCATAAAAATTAGAAAAAAAGGAACAACAAGTGAACAGCCCAGTGACTGGAAGGAACAGAAAGGGAACTGACTGCAGGATAAGGACATTATTGCAAAATCTTCAGCCCAAGTCCAGAGAAGGCAACAGTAAAAGGAAGACATGGAAAAAAGTTCCTATCTTTAACATAGTGCTTCAGCCATGTGAAAGGCCCGGATCAAACCAAGAAGTGGCAGAACTGGCTTCACAGGTTTATCGGATGCAGAACTGCATCAGGATTAGCAGGGAAAACTAGCAAGGAGCAGGTCAGCACCTTACTCTATATCATAGGCAGTAGTGCAGATGATGTAATAGTCAGATACGGTATAAACAAAGACATGGAGATGTTTGAAGAATTAATCCAAGCTGTTAATAGTTATGTTAGTCTTTAGAAAAATTGGTATTACAGAGTGCAAAATATAAAGCTGCAACGCAAGATCGGAAAATAGCATGGATTATTTTATTAATGATAAGTTGAAAATTGTGAAAATGGAGTCCTGAAAGACAAATTAATTTGGGATCACTTATTGTGTGAGTCTTAAAAGAGACACTATCTGACTTTTTGCAGTCGAAGGAAGATTTGACACCATCGAAGGCTGTGAAGATAATAAAAGTAGGCAAAACAAAGTAATTATTCAAGAAATCTCATCAGAAAAAAATAGCTAATTTATTGCAGTTCATTGTACATAAAATTACAGCGCACCTAACCTAAAATGGAGATATAAAGGAGATAGTCATCATTAATCTGTGTTTTCGCTGTGGTGGGAAAAGGCAGCATTGGTGCAATGACTGCCCCTCCAAAAATGCAGAGTAGAAGGAAGAGAAACCAGTTTAAATCAGCACGCAGAGGCAAAAAGCTCTCAACAAAACAATTAAAGGAAAAACAGTTAAGATTGTTCAAGGAGTTGAAAACATTCAAGAAGTTGAAGAAAAAGAACCAAAAGTAGAATTCCTGGGAGAAATTACAAGATCACATAGGAACTGCTGGAGCGTAGCTATTTCCATAAAGTCCTCAGCCCCTTGAGTCTGCTCCACCATTCAATCATGGCTGACATAATTCTCACCCCCATTCTCCTTCCTTCTCCCTGTAACCCTTGATCCCCTTATTGATCAAGAACCTATCAATTTCATTCTTAAAGACACTGAATGACCTGGCCTCCACTGCCCTCTGTGACAATGAGTTCCATAGATTCACCACCCTCTGACTGAATATATTCCTCTTCATCTCTGTTTCAAAGGAGCATCCCTTCGCTCTGAGGTTGTGCCCTCGAGTTCTAGTCTCTCCTACTAGTGAAAACACCCTCTCCACGTCCACTCTATTCAGGCCACTCAGTATTCTGTAAGTTTCAATTAGATTCCTTCTTTGACTATTGGCCCAGACTCCTCAACCGCTCCTCATGACAAACCCTTCATGCCTTGGATCATTCCTGTGAACCTTCTCTGGATCTCCTTCAAGACTAGCAGATCCAGTTTGGGTATGGGACCCAAAACTGCTCACAGTATTCCAAATGGGATCTGACCAGAGCCTTACACAGCCTCAGCAGTACAGACTTGCCCTTGTAAGCTAGCCTTCTGGAGATGAGTACTAACATTGAACTTGCCTTCCTAACAGCCAACTGAACCTGTATGTTAACCTTAAGAGAGTCCTGAATCAGGACTCCCAAGTCCCTTTGTGCTTCAGATTTCTGAAGACTTTCCCCATTCAGAAAATAGTCTATCCCCCTATTCTTCCTACTAAAGTGCATAACGTCACACTTTCCCACATTGTATTCCATCAACCACTTCTTTGCTCACTCTCCTAGCCTGTCCAAGTCATTCTGCAACACAATCTGTCCCTCTACATATCTTTGTATCATCCTCAAATTTAGCAACCATGCCCTCAGTTCCATCTTCCAAATCGTTATATAGTAAAAATTTGTGTTCCCAATACTGAGTCATGTGGAACACCACTAGTCACCAGTTGCCATTCTGAAAAGGACCCTCTTATCCCCATTCTCTGCCTTCTGTCTGTCAGTCAATCTTCCATCCATATCAGTACCTTGCCTCTAACACCATTGGCTCTTAGCTTATTTAGCAGCCTCCTGTATGGCACCTTGTCAAAGGCTTTCTGGAAACCCAAATAAATCACATCCATTGGCTCTCCTTTGCCTAACTTCTTTGTTACCTCCTCAAAGAATTCTAACAGGTTTGTCAGACATGACTCCCTTTGACAAAGCTGGTCAATGGCCATAAAGTAAATTTCAAATTAGGCACTGGAGCAGGAGTTTCAATTCTTTCAGACACAGATATACTCCAGCCATCAACCATAAAACTCCATGTTCCACGAGGCATTCAGCTGCAAGGTGGCAGAGTGGATTGCACTGCTACTTCAAAGAGCCAGCGTCCCAGGTTCAATTCCAGCCTCAGGTCACTGATTGTGTGGAATTTGCACATTGTCCCTGTGTCTATGTGGGTTTCATCTGCGTGCTCCAGTTTCCTCCCACAGTCCAAAGATTAGCCATGCTAAATTGACTCCAGCATCAGCAGGATTAGCAGGGTAAATGTGTGGGGTTGCAGAGATAAGGCCTGGGCTGGCTTGTATTTGGTGTAGACTGGATGGGCCAAATAGCCTCCTTCTGCACTGTAGGGATTCTATGAAGTCAAGGAATAGTTGGCTGTTAAACACCAGAACAAATGAAGAGAAATCACAGAATCTTCAAAGGTGTGGCCATCAGTGTTGGATTGCCAATCCACTTCTATTTAGTTTAGTTTATTTATTAGTGTCACAAGTCTTATATCAACACTGCAATGAAGTTACTGTGAGAATCTCCTAGCTTAGCGTTCTGGTACATTTACTGATCATGCACCAGAGCTCTACATTTTTCACAATGGTTTCCAAATAAAAAGAGTAAATATAGAGAGTAAATTTTACAAAAATGAATAATACTGACAAAAGAATCAGAGTACATTTTTATTTCATATTCCCAAAATGGCAAATTTATAAAATTAGAATGTTAGTTCTATATAAACTGTATGTTATTGAACGTAATTTCAAATACAAACTATAAATGATCAAGCACTGTCAATACACTGACATGAGCCATTTCCTGCCTGCCATGTTGTAGTTGTTGAACAGAGAGGAAGCAATAGAAGTGAGTGAGTGAGTCACTGGGTTGCTATTTCCTCATTTGGAAATCTTGTCATTGCCATTCCATAAATGGCAGCATAAGAAACCGGAAATTAGTGCAGCAGAAAAAGAAATCCCCTGAACCGACAACAATCTTCAGAGAGTGAAATACGATCTGAGACTCTCGCTGTTTGCCTGTGCTGTCTTTTAAGGGGAGAAGCTGCAGCGGGGAGCTGGTTCCCGGGGACATTAGCGAGTGGTGGAGCTCAGCGCTGCTCTGGGCAGTGAGGCACAGCAATGCAGGTCAGTAACCCCTGCCCTGGAGATTCATTTAACCGGGACGGAAAAGTTAACAACTGCATGTCTTATTGTCAATAATATGTGACAAATCCACTGCAGGTCTTACTGTGTAGCCACAATTAGACATGTTTCCGTTGACCCACGAGATAACTTTGGAGTCGCTCATTGGGCCTTTAAGACTGTATTAGATAAAAAACACAATTTGATTTCGCCATCGCGTGTCTCACTTCAAGAGATCAACTAATTCAAGTTTTAAATAAATATCTTCATATATTTGAAAACTACGTCTCCAACTATTAACACGGATTGACAGCACATTGTTGATCAGCAACGTAATAGAGTGTGATGCAAACCCTATTTCAATAAAGACAGTGTTCCTTATTTCTACTTTCTAATGGTGCACTCGGTTTGGTTGTTGTTTCCGGATATTAGTTTCCTTGGCTTTAAGTACATAAACGAAGTTAGCTGTTGGATGTATTTTCCTATGCTGATTTCGCAGAATAATACAAGGATGAGGTTTAACATTTGATTGTTCTGACGTTATTAGAGAATTGAATTACAGTATTACTAAAATAGTGGCTAAACTATATAACTTAGGTCATATCAATGCACTTTTAAACCCATGATCAAAGTATGCTGATGAATTTTATAAATTAGGAATAGAAATAGGAAATGATAGAAGTACATTAGCTTCTCGAGTATAGCATACCATTTCATTTGAGATTGTTGTCAGAATTAGAGATGAGAGAGACAAAATGAATGAAACAAAATCCCTGGGATTTTTTTTTGCTCATATATTAGATAGTGTTATTTTACAAATATTTGCATCTCGAGTTTAATTCTCTTGGTCGCCAGAAGCACAAAAAGACGTTGGGCTGAATTTCTGTCTCTGAGTCCTGACGTATTTCTGTTTCATAAACCTGAGCTGGGAGAATGGGCCTCTGAAGTTGGGATTTTCATTCAAGAGTAGGCGGGGTCTCTGGGAATTGGGCTAGGTGAATAGCCTACATACCCGTCTGCCCATCCCTATGGCCATTTATAGCCCTTATACTAACTCAGGTCAAACTATGTCCCCCCCCCTCCCCCCTGCCAACCAATCCAGCATGCTTTGCCCTTGTGTACACCATGCCAGCTCACCTAGTATTCACTGTAGACAGACTTCAAGAGCTGTGCTGAGATTAAAAAATACAGAGTTCTAAGTGTTTATTGTTGACTTTATTTTATTTTAATAAAATATTCTCATTCATAAAATTCCATTTACCACATTTACATTCCTTTAACTACATAATCCCTTATAAGAAGGAACATTTCATTCAAGTGCATAAACTCTTACTAAAAAATAGGAATGGAATCCATGGTCCCACTTCAAAGACTCTGTAAACACTTGAAACTGTCAATCAAACTGTGGAATGTCAAGCATCTTATTCTGATGATGCAAAGTAGTGAAATCAGTCATGCAGACCTAATCCAGTAATAGTAGCCTTCAGGCTTAAGTCAACAGAGTGAAACAACAAGCAATTTTTTTTGAAAATACTCTGTTCAAAGATTTAAAGATCAGGAGTTTTAAGTGCCTTGACAGCCTGATAATTTTCTTTGATGCTTCTGACTATTCCAATGAGTGTGGCGATTAATGAGCTTATACACTTTGCACACATTCGTACCTATTTTTAACAATCAAAAGAGGCACCTGACTCCCCCCCAAAGGTTTCCTAGGGCCATATCTAAAAGCTAAAAGGTTATCCCACCTCTCTAAAATACAGAGTTGTAAGTGTCTATTGCAGACTTTATTTTAATAAATAAAATACACTCATTCATAAAAATCCATTTACTACGTTTGACTACATCTTCAGTTATAAGAAGGAACATTTCATTCAAGTGCATAAACTTGTTTAAAAAAAGGAATAGAATTTATGGCCCCTCTTCAAAGACTCTGCAAGCACTTGGAACTGTCAGTCAAACTGTGGAATGTCAAGCATCTTACTTTGATAATGCTCCCACTAGATCCAACCTGCATTTGTTGTTTTTCCACACACGTGGGTCAACAAAATTAGACATGAATGGAGGGGTTTCCTCTGCAAAACGCACACGTACAAATTCTAATTTGGGACCATTCTCACCACCTCCCCACCCCCGCGTAAAAATGGCAGGTGCTATGTTTGGGTGTGGGGCTTCCAATTTCTGGTGTCATTCACTTTAGTTGTTGTGAAAATTCAGGCCATTGGCTAGCTGAACTGGGGACACCAGACATATTTCAAGCTTTTCTTTGAATAGATCCTTGTCAACACTGTGTCTATTGTAGGCTAATATAGGGATTAGTTGTTATGATTAGTCAATGGGTCCATCAGCATTGTGTCATGCAGCTGCCTGGATAATAGAACGCAAACTAGATGGACAGTGGTCATTTTGTTTGGTTTAATATTTCCCATTTCCCAACACGAATTCTCCAGCAAACTTAGTGCAGCATGCATTGACTATTTGACCATCAAACAAAATGGCTTTCTGATGGACAAGCTAGGACTTTGATACAGAAGATTATTTTTAATTGCCGTGTTTCAAGTTATTATCATAACTTGGGAGATTTGCTTTCAGAACAAATCTCAGTTGTTATTGGTCTGGTTGCACTCTTGTAGTGGACTGACAGTCTGGCCATATTTGTCCACTGCTGCAAAAAGCTGATCAAGTTTGCTGTGTGATTTTTAACTACTAAGTGTAGACTAACCTGGAATGTTAACTCATGGAAATCAAGTCCACTCCAGTAATTCCACATGAACCACCTAGCCCTAATCTTGCTCTATTACTCAGTCCTCGGGACCCACAATATTTTTCCAGTGACTATCTGATTATCTTTTAAAATAACTCATTGATTCTGGTTCAATAGTGGTTTGTGACAGAGAATCCCATGGCCTAGAAATTCATCAACATTATGCCCACAGTAACTATCAGGGGATAAATATTCAAACATCTGGGATTTTTTTTTTTCCCTGGCATCCAGGAAATGGATGGGCAACCTAATGGAGGTATTTAACATTAGATAGTTTGATAGCTTTCTCTTGTGAGGAAGTATAAAGTCGATGGTTATAAATACAAGATAATCACTAATAAATCCAAAAAGAAGTTGAGGAGAAATTCCCTTACCCAGAGTGATTAAAATGTAGCACTTGCTACTATGTAGCAGTGAATAGTGTAGTTTAAAAGGAACGGAGATGAGTTCACAAGGGAGATGGGAAGGGAAGGATACGCTAATAAGGTTAAGTGGGTGGGAGTAGGAGCATATAGAACATAAGGTACTGTCCTGACATAAACCAGTTGTGCCAAATGTGTTGAACATACAATGGTGGACTGCAAACTGCACTGAATCAGGAAGATTAAAATGACTCCCTACCCTAGGAAAGATAGTTGCACCTTTTTCTCTGAACAGAGCAAAGCAGGAGAAGTGAGTGCTAGACTTCCAGACTTTCAACATGTGAACTGAAAATAAGAGGCATCAAAGCAAGTGGCTGGCAGGAAGCATACTCAGTTTTTCACTGAATGTGGAACATCACATCGAAGTAAGTGGGGAGAAGAAGGTAAGATGTAAAGAAATCATGCCAGTCACCACAGCTTTAACCCTTCCCCTGCCAGTGATGGTCAGTACGTTTTTCCTC
The DNA here is from genome assembly GCF_965287045.1 of Carcharhinus amblyrhynchos. Lineage (NCBI taxonomy): Eukaryota > Metazoa > Chordata > Chondrichthyes > Carcharhiniformes > Carcharhinidae > Carcharhinus > Carcharhinus amblyrhynchos. The sequence continues at coordinate 58,938,811 of NC_137333.1, forward strand.
CGCCTTGGTACTGACCTCTTGTCCCAATTCTAGGCTACTTTTTCTTGCAACAAACAATTAGCAACATCATTGAGGTTTTCAAAGAATGTATTTGTCATGGTGGAATATTTCCACTTGCATTGGCAAAGTGGTGGGTGTAGGATGTGGAAAGTGCGTACTAAACAATCATAATGGTTTTTCTCTTTTTAATTTCAGGATCCAAATGCAGATACCGAATGGAATGATATTTTGCGGAAAAAGGGAATCCTCCCTCCTAAAGAGGATCCAAATGAGGCAGCAGAGGAAGAATTTATTCAGCATCAGAAATCAGTTGGTAAGTAAAGAGATTATGTTTATTTGTGAACATTATTGGCAAGGCCAGAACCTAGTTGTTCATCCCTAATTATTCTTGAAGACAGTGAGCTGCCTTCTTGAAGCACTGTAGTCTGTGTTTAGGGTACACATACAGTGCTGTTGGGAAGGAATTTTCCAGATTTTCAATGCAGAAACAGTTGAAAGAATGGCAATATAGTATTTAGTCTGGATAGTATGTGGCTTAAAGGAAAACTTGCAGGAGGTGGTGTTCCTATGTGTTTGATCCCTTTTCCTTTTAGTTGGTAGAGGAAGGAGGCTTTGCTAGTTGGTGCCTTGAATATGGTACACTTCACTGCCCTAATAAAAAAGGGAGTAGAGGTTGGAAGTGATGAATGGGATGCCCATCAAGTGGGCTGCTTTGTCCTGGATGTTGTCAAGCTTCTTGAGTGTTGGTGGATTTGTACTCGCCCAGACAAGTATGGAGTATTCCATCACATTCTTGACTTGTGCTTTGTAGGTGGTGGACAGGCTTTTGGGAGTCAGGAGGTGAGTTACTTACTGCAGGATTTCTAGCCTCTGACCTGTTCTTGAAGCCACAGTATTTGTTGACTGCTCCTATTTGAGTTGGGGGTCACTCCTAGGATGCAGACAGTAGGGGATTCAGCAATGGTAATGCCGCTACATGTCACGGGAAGATGGTTAGATTCTGTCTTTTTGAAGATAGACATTGCCTTGCTCTTGTGTAGGGTGAATGTTGTTCAGGCCTTGCAGCATATGGACACAGTTCTTTCATTATCTGAGTCGCAAATGGTGCTGAACATTGTGCAATCCTCAGTGAATATCCTCACTTCTGATTTTATGGTGGAAAGAAGATCATTGGTGAAGCAGCGAAAGGTGGTTGGACCTAGGATGTTATCTGAGGAACTCCTGCAGTGACGTCACAGGGAAGAGATGTTTGGCCTTCAACAACCACAGCCATCTTTCTTTGTGCTAGGTATCTCTGCACCCAATGGAGCGTTTGCTCACTTAATTGCCCTTGATTTAATTTTTCCTAGAGTTTCTTCATGCCATACTTGGTCAATTATTGCCTTGAGGTGCTGATCTCATTTTTGGAATTCAGCTTTTTTTGTCTGTGTTTGGACCAACAAGGTAATGAGGTCTGGAGCTGAGTGAATCTGGCAGAAGTTGAGCATCAGCAGGCAGACTGTTGTTGAGTAAATGCTGCTAGTTAGCACGATCAATTTTTGCTTTTGATTTGAGGGTAGACTGATGGGATGATAACCGGTCATTTGGATTTGTCCTACCTTTTGTAGGCTGAACATCCCTGAACAATTTTCCACACTCAGGTAGATGTCAGCGTTGTAGCCTGTGGAACAGCTAGGCCACAGCATGTTCTGAAGTGTACTATACCACAGCTGGGACGTGACCAGGGCCCATTTCCATAACCAATGCCACTAGCAGTTTCTTGATGTCATGTGGAGTGAAGAAAATTGGCTGAAGTCTGTCTGTGATGGTCTTCTGGCTGAAGATAGTTGGAAATATTTCAGCCTGGTCTTTTGCTCGGATATGTTGGATTACCCCATCACTGAGTTTGGGGATGTTTGGAGAGCCTCCTCTCCTGATTAGTTGTTCAGTTGCCTAGGGTGTGAACAGTTGGAGATTTAAAACTAGGTCACAAGTGAAGGGTTTAATTCAAACTTGCCTTATCATGATTTTTTTTTAAGTGTAGAGGGCCTTGGCTTTAGTATTTTAACATAAGAACATAAGAAATAGGGGCAGGAGTAGGCCATCTGGCCCTTCGAGCCTGCCCCGCCATTCAATAAGATCATGGCTGATCTGTCGTGGCTCAGTTCCACTTTCCCGCCCTCTCCCCATAACCCTTAATCCCCTCTCTTATCAAAAACCCATCAACCCGCTTCTTAAAAATATTTAGCGAGGCAGCCTCCACCACTTCAACGGGCAGAGAATTCCAGAGATTCACCACCCTTTGAGTGAAGAAGTTCCTCCTCAACTCCGTTCTAAACCGCCTCCCCTCTATCTTGAGGCTGTGCCCCCTAGTCCTACTGTCTTTTTTGAGCGGGAAGAGTCTTTCCACCTCTATCCTATCCATCCCATTCATCATCTTAGAATGCATTGTTTCAACATTCACGTGGACTGCACCCATCCCAAACAAAGAAGGTTGATAAATTTGTTTTTGAAAGTGTGTTTTACATATGTTTAAAGGCTCATGAAATATTGTGTGACTTTCGGATAATCGATCTACTTTTTCTGTCAGTTAAAACATATGAGGACATGACCTTGGAAGAGCTGGAAGAGAATGAGGATGAATTCAATGAAGAAGATGAAAGAGCCATTGAAATGTACAGGTAAAGAGTCTGAAGGTGTCGAAGAAAAGTTGGAAATGCAGGTGTTTGGTGGTTCAGCAAACTTGAACCACCAAGTTAGCATTAAAAACCATAACGGTCACCAGGGATCACCCTGTGGCTTAATTTATTTTTATTTTGATTTTTAGACCTCCATACTTGATCTGACTTTAAGTTCAAAATGCCAGGGCTGATGGATAATCGTTTGTGATCTGGGTTATAAATGATTATGCTGGCCCATGAAACAACTCTTCATTTTCTGAGGTTGTAGACTGCTTGAGTGTTCCCAGTTTATTTATGTTGGTTAAAATATCCCATTGCTATAATCTATTTACACCAATCTCTATCTTTGTGTGGATTTGTCTGTCCGTTTTACTTTTAAGTATCTATCTTCCTGATTTCTGTCTCTTTTTTGCTTAAAAATTGCCCAGATTTTGCTGTCTAAATAATGATGAGGCTAGTGGCATTCACATGTAAATGGCACAGCAACTTCAGGCAAGAGGCAGTGTGACGGTTAAATGGAAAAGCCCAGAGGTTTCTGATCAGGTTATGTTGACTGTTGAAACCTGTTTCATGGCCAATAAGTGTAGCTGGAGATAGACGTAAGTGGCATTTTGTCACAATTTCAACATTATTACTGGATTCGTGGATACAGTCTAAGCAGAATCTCAGAAACACTGACAGTTAATGTAATCACGTGCCGAACAAATTGCAATATTAAAGATACACTTAAAGATTTATGCACTCACACTAGTATATAACTAAATCACCCAAGAGAAACTGGTATTACCCTTTCTGAGGTAGCTGACCAGACCACTTGGATGTAAGAGTCATTCTCTTGCTTGTGGGGGGGTCGTCTTTGCAAACGTTAGTCTACTATTATTGCTGACAGTCCAATCCTTTTATACTCTTAAGCCTGAAAAATAGCTCGACTCAACTGCAAGCTGCTGACCGTTAGTTTAGGTGGTGCACAGACCATTGGTTGTTGGGTCACTGAGATCTCAGATGCCTGTTTTCCTTTGTTATCAGCTTGCGCTCTCAGTAACTTGCCATCAAAGTGTTTTTAAAGAATCTATGGGGTGAGGAGGCCAAGTCTAACTATCAGCAGTCACTATTAGATACCTTACTACAGCAAACCTTTCTCCATTATTATCATCTTACGCTAGACATAAGTGTGAAAAATTGATTTGGGATGGTTTTCCTTTACCTGGCTGAATTTTTGAAATTCAAAGTTGCAGGTTCTCTACTGTCAACTTCGCTCTCGTTTGGACAGAGGTTGATTAACTGGACTGGATTTAATAAAGGTGACAGGAATCTCAGCCACTGGCTGGAGAGCTGATAGTTTAGCTTATTTATTAGTGTCACAAGCAGCCCCTTGTCACCCCTTTTAGGGGTAAGGCTTGTCTAGTTAAGTGCCACTCATGTGGAAAGTAGCAGGCCCTCCCCAGAGTCAAAAACCCTGGGGTGGAATTCCTGCCCACTGTGAACTGCCAGCCAAATCAAAAGCTGGCCCCTCTAATGATTGGCAGCAACTGCTGAGGAGGCAGTGGCTGGTGCCAGTATGGTTACTGTCTTCCCAGGCTACAGGTGAGTGATAGCGGGAGGAAAGTCAAGGAGCAATGTTTGTGGAGGAGGATAGGAGGGGGTTGGCAGATGCCCAAGTCCCTTTAATCAGGCACTTGAAAGAGAGACCCCACCCCCCACCCCCTCACTTCAGGAGCCTGCAAGCAATCCCATTTAAGTTTGCTGGTCATCCTGTCCTCAAGGTAAGCACCCTGCCTACTGCTGGGTTAATATGCGGTCCTTAAGTGAGCATTAATTGCAAGATCCACCAGGGACTTAAGAACATAAAAAATAGGAGCAGGAGTAGGCCATCTAGCCCTTCGAGCCTGCCCCACCATTCAATAAGATCATGGCTGATCTGAAGTGGATCAGTTCCACTTTCCCGCTTTCTCCCCATAACCCTTAATTCCCTTTTCTGTCAAAAACCTATTATTTCTGCCAAAGTGGATAACCTCACACTTGCTAACATTGACTTAAATGAGGATGGAGATGGGGAGGCAGTGGGGTCCCCATCTTCTACTATTCCGCCTGATTAAATGTCCTCGTCCCACCAAACTCCCCGCGAGGGAGGACATCACATTCCACTCGGTGTCATCTCCTGACAAATGCAGATTTCACATCTGAACTGAATAGGATGTGTAGTCCTGATATTAAGTATTAGATTTGTTTAGTAGCATTCAAATGATTATTTTCTACTACTACAATTATGATTGATTGACTGACTCTAGTTTAATGTTATCCAGACAGCAAAGACTAGCCGAATGGAAGGCATCCCAGATGAAGAAAATGTTTGGAGACGTTTTGGAGATCTCTGGGCCAGATTATGTGCAGGAGGTGACTAAAGCTGGCGAGGGTCTATGGGTAATACTGCACCTATACAAGCAAGGGTAATTTGTATATCTGTTTAATACACTTGTGTTCTACAATGAATCCTAAATACTTATGTCATACTTAATGATTGCCTCACATTCCATTTTGTTGAAATGCTTTCCTTATTAAAGGAGGGTAATAATACAGAGAATTTCCTCTTCAGTCCTCTGATATAATTCCTATGGTCTGAACATTATAGAAACCTGTACCCAAACTTGCAATGAGTATTTCCCTCTGCTAAGCACGAAGGACATGGCTAATGACACTATTATGTCATTGGAAGGGAAACTATTTATTTATAATTTCTTCTGAGACTGTATTATTTCCAACTGGCACCAGTAAATGTTGCAGGTATTTGAACTTCATAACATTTCAGATTGCACCAACACTGCAGCACAGTTTGTTCTTATTGGAATTTAGTGGATTTAAGTTTTTTAAAAGTTGCCTCGTCCTAAATAAATGCATAAGATTTTTAACTCACACCTTTAATTTCATATATAAGGACTTTAAGCATAGGCTTACTATTTATTGTGCATTTGTGTAATTTTGTAATTATTTGTCTGTTATTTGTATGTACCAGGATACCTCTTTGTGCCTTGATAAATCAACATCTGTGTGAACTAGCAAGGATGTTCCCAGAGACTAAATTTGTTAAAGCCATATCCACGACCTGTATACCCAACTACCCTGACAGGAACCTCCCAACAATATTTGTTTATCGTGATGGTGACATCAAGGCACAGTATGTTGGACCATTAGTATTTGGAGGCATGAATTTAACAAAAGATGGTAAGTGAGAGAATTATCAAATTTAATGTCTAGACATCTGTAATAATCAACTTATAATATCAAACCTTTAGGATTTTTCAATTTAATGACTTTATTCAAATAGGTGATGTATGAACTCTTATGTTCTCTCAAGCCATGTAGGTTAATGGCTATTTTGGTCTCCCATTTTTTGCCTTTTTATGTGTAATTCAGAAAACAAGAGCATATTAAATGTTACATATTTTTGTATATTTTAATTTTATAATTCCCAGCCTGCATTTTTTTTTATTCATTCATGGGATGAGAACAAACTGGTTGGGCCAGCATTTATTGCCCATCCATGATGCAATTAAGAGTCAACCACATTGCTGTGGATGTAGAATTACATGTAGAAATTTGAAAATAGGAGCAGGAGTAGGGCATTTAGCCCTTTGAGCCTCATCCTCATCCTCCACCATTTCCCCCACCCCACCACCATCTGCAGCCCTTGTCTCTTGATTTTTTTGTTGCCCACAGAGGTATTGCCCTGTTCACACTGCCCTATGTCTGGTGGGCATTGGCAAAGTTCCTCCATGGGCATTGGCACTTCTGCCCTTGGGCAGTGCCAGGGGGCCAAGCTGGCACTGCCAATGTGTCAATGCCTAGAGGGCCCTCCAATTGGCCCCCTCTTCACTCCCAGCGGGATCGGGCCATTAGCTCCCTGCAAGGTGGTGGGTATTCTAAACCCTGCTGGAGAGACATTAGCGGGCCCGGAGACTTGCATACGTAATGCAGCTCTGCACCTATTTCTAGCATGGAGCTGACGACACTGGAAATCTGGCGCTGAGGGATGGACTCGGGGCTAATCATGCTAATACGGCCATGCTAAAATTTCCCAAACTGCCTGCTACACTAAAAAATTAGCATAAGCGGGATGGGAGAATCGCCCCCACAGTGTTTTGCTCCCAGCTGCTCTTGTTGGTAGTAAATTCCATAGGCTTACCACTTGCTGGACAAAGAAAGTTCTCCTCATCTCGCTCCTAAAAAATTTATCCCTTTATCCTTAGATTATGACCCTTGGTTCTGAACACCCCCACCATCGGGAACATCCATCCTGCATCTACCCTGTCTAATCCTGTTAGAATTTTATCGGTTCCTATGAGATCCCTTCTCATTCTTCTGAACTTCAGCAAATATAATCCTAACCAATTTGAACTCTCTTTGTATGTTAGATCTGCTGTACCAGGAATCCGTCTGGTAAATCTTTGCATTCCCCCTTTAGCAAGAACATACTCAGATTAGGAGACCAAAACTGCACGTAATATTCCAGGTGTGGCCTCACTAGGGCCCTGTATATAATTGCAGCAAAACATCCTACACTCAAATCCTCTTGCTATAAAGACTAACGTACCATTTGCCTTCTTTAATGCCTGTTGCACCTGCATGCTTACCTTCAGCAACTGGTATTTGAGGACAACTAAGTCTCATTACATACTTACCTCTCTTAATTTATTATAACCATTCAGATAACCTGGCTTCCTGTTTTTACTATCAAAGTAATCTCACATTTATTCACATTATACTGCATCTGTCAGGCATTTACCTATTCACTCAGCTTGTCCTAATCACACTGAAACATCTCTGCATCCTCAGCTCACGCTCCCACTCAGCTTTGTGTAATTTGCATATTTGGAGATATTGCATTTAGTTCCCTCATCTAAATCATATTGTGAATAGCTAGGGTCCTAGCACCAATCCCTGTGGTACCCCACTAGTCAATGCCTGCCATTTGGACAATGACCTCTTTATTGCTATTCTTCTGTTTTCTGTCTGCCAACCGGTTTTCTATCCATCTCTACACACTACCCCCAATCTCATGCACTTTAATATTGTACGCCAATCTCTTTTATGTGGAACTTCTGTCGAAAGCCTTTTGAAAATTCAAATAAACTGTATCCACTGACTCCTCCTCAACATGTCTACGAGTTACACCCTCAAAGAATTCCAGTATATTTGTCAAGTATGATTTCCCTTTTGTAAATCCATGTCCTCTCTATCTGATTCTACTGCTGTTTACCAAGTGCTCTGCTATAAAACCTTTTGATAATTGTAGAATTACTTCCACTACTGATGTCAGGCTGACTGGTCTATAATTCCCTTTTTCTCTATCTCCCTTTTTAAATAATGGATTACGTTAGCTACCATCCAATCTGTTAGAATTGTTCCAGAGTCTACAGAATCTTGGGTGACCATCCACTATTTCTAGAGCCGCTTCCTTCAGTACTCTGGGCATATCAGGTCCTGGGGATTTATTGGCCCTCAATCCCATCAATTTCCCCAACACCATTTGTTTACTAATACTGATTTCCTTCACTTCCCTAATCCCTGTGTTCCCCAACATTACTGATACGTTAGTTTTGACCTCCTTTGTGAAGACAGGACCAAAGTATGTATCTAGTTCGTCAGCTATTTCCTTTTTCCCCACTATAATTCCCTCTGTTCCTGCCTGTAGGGGACCTACATTTGTCTTGTTCAATCTTTTTCTCTTCACATGCCTATAGAAACCTTTATAATCGGTTGTTATATTCTGCACAAGCTTACTCTTCTACATTATTTTCCCTTTTGTAATCAATCCCTTGGTTCTCCTTTTGCTGAATTTTAAACTGCTGCCAGTCCTCAGGTCTGTCGTTTTCTTCTGGCCAATTTGTATGCCTCTTTCTGGATCTCTAATTTCCCTTCTAAGCCATGGTTTGGCCATCTTTCCTGGTTTACTTTTGCATCAGACAGAAATAAACAGTTGTTGCAGTTCACCCATGCACTCTTTTTGAAATTCTTGCCTATCCACTGTCATTCCTTTAAGTAGTGTTTCCCAATGCATCACAGCCAATTCGTGCCTCGTACCATTGTAGTTCACCAGACTAGGTAAGGACAACAGATTCCTTTCCCTAAAGGATATTGTTGAACCAGATGGGTTTTTATGATGATCACAATGGTTTTATGGTCATCATTAAACTTTTAATTGAATTCAATTTTCACCATCTGCCATGGTAGGATTTTCCATGTCCCCAGAGCATTACCCTGGGTCTCAATCCAGTGAGAATACCTCTGTGCCACTGCCTCCCTTGTGCATTCCCTTATTCAGCTGCTACTGACCATTCTCCAACTTTATTTAGAAAAAGAATGTACTTTTAACAACTTCGTTTCAGAAGTTGATATGAATTACAAGGAGTAAGGATACCAATTGTGACCCATGAGGTACATCAGTGAGCACTTTGCATTCTCACTAATGTAATTCCTGTACAAAGGTACGTGATAGTTTTCATCCTTCAGATGCTTAATCCCATCATTTTTTATACTGGATGAATTGCTTTTGTGCTTCAACTTCATTTAAATTAACATATGTATTATTGCCAGGAGATTAATTATTTGTCCATTTACTAACTCCGGACTTTGCAGTTTAACAATGGATCTGACTTTTTTTTATCATGAGAGATTTATTCATTTCCTTATTTTCTTGTGAGATTGAGTATGTAATTTAATGACTAAATTACAGGCTGGGGGAATTCCATCTCTAATTAATGGAGCAGTAAGCTATTAGTGCAGTCACATTATGTTTTCAGATATGCACAAGAGTGAGATGATGTAGTTCATAAATTGAGATTTGACTTGCAAACATTAATCTGTAATTTTAACCACTCCCCATTGCATAGTTCAATGTTTATTAGTATGTGTGATGCATTACTTCTCCTGCACAGTACTTGATAATAAAGTATAAAATATTAGTAGTAAGCTTTTTTTTCAGTGAATCCAAATAGTGAGCCATTTTTTCACTTGCTCATGCTTTTTGACAGATTTTAGTCAGCATTGAGTTATGTTCAAATAAATCAATGTTTTCTATACTGTTATAAGCACAACACTTCACTGAATCCATGCAGACATTTTTTCACTGTCTCATTGGGGAGCTGGTACTCTTGAACTTGTTAAATTTTCCATTGCTTCTGAGCCAGAATATTTGTGGAAAATTAAACAATTAGATTTTTTATTTTGTTGAAATGTACTTCAGAAAATTCAAACACTTGTGGATCTCTCAGCAGTGACTGTCCTCAGTTATTAAAATAAGAATATGATATTATGTAATACATGTATATAACTCTGATGCTAATACAAAATTGTGCATACAATCTTGCATCAGACTTCAAATAAAAGGTCTTTACCTGCTTGTCTGAATGTAAATAATCCAATGACAGTATTTGAAGAGCAGCATAGAAATTAACTCTGTGCCTTTATGAACATTTACACTAACCAATCAATCTGTATTGATCTCATTGCTGTTTGTGGAATTTTGCAATGCATAAATTGGCTGCTTTGTTTATTTACATTATAGAATTGACTCTACCTCAAAATATTTTATTCACTGGGAAGCATTTTGGGTTGTATGAAAGGTGCCACATAAGAAAAGCTTGTTCATTCTTCCAGAAAATATTTTGCTTATCTAACATGTGATGAGTATGACTGCCTCCTGTATACTTTTCTGGCTCTTTCCCTTTCTAAAAATGTTTGTCCTATACCCTTACAGTTAGTATTGTGTTTCAGATAGGTGATTTCTCATGGGTAAGCATTTGCAATTGCTGTATGTATTCTTTAAAGCCTCTTGAAATTGAGGACTGCTATTTACCCTGACAGCATGGGTCTGAGATGACCTGGCCCTGTTGTCAGGTCATCACCTCTGCAATTGTACAAGCAATTTGAGGCGTTGTGGCTTGTTTGTACATCTGGGAAGATCCAGAAAGAACTTACCATCTCCACACACATTGTTCAAGTTTTTTTTTATAATAGTGATCCTCCTACCAGGCAGCAGGTTAGTTAAAATGATAACTACCTTTTGCATGCCTCTTCCTGGAACTCAGTACTCTACATGGACTTTTTGTCTTCCAAAACTGTAATTCATGATGTCCTTTTAAGCTCTGCAAGCCTTTTAATTCTTCAATAGCATCAGGTTCCCCCCGCCCACCATTACCAGGCAAGCTCTTGATCTGTTGATGAGGCTGATAGAATTTATTACCTTGTGAGATTAGGCATGCTTGAAGATCTAGGCTAATGTGTTCATTCAGATTTGTATCTGACTACATGATTGGAGTTTCAGCAGCTAGCAAATAATGCTGATGTGAATTTAGTGCCTTTTAACTTTTGTCATTTGCTTCAACACGTGACTCATGTAAGCTTTAATCTCCTTTATAATGTGTAATATATTTTACTGTACAGTGCATACCATTCATGACAATCTACATATTTAACATTAACTAAATTTGGGAAATAACTCACTTGCAAATCAGTTAGCTCTTCTGTAACTAACCAATGAGACTAATTTATGCTGGGAAACAGCACAATTGGGGCAGGGGAGAGAAACCATAAGTAGGGTGCTAAGCAGAAGTTTAGGTGGCAAGGCACAACTGGCATTTTAAAATAAAAGCAAAATACTGCAGATGCTGGAAATCTGAACTAAAATAAAACAGCAAGTGGGGAAAAACTCAGCATCTATAGAGAGAAGCAGAGTTAACATTTCAGGTTGATGATTCTTTGAGGTGCTAAACTTAGTAAGTCCTCCAAAATCTTAATATATGGTAGATCTCTAGGTGTGTGTCTCCTTTTCCCAAAGATTTACACTATGGGTTAAAAGTAAGCAAGATTTTATCACTAATCTGTGTTCTTAATATTAGTTTTACATTTTCAGTTCGTTAAAACATTAAGGAGATAGCTCAAGTTAACATCAAAATGATTTCAGCAGTTTAGTCAGTTTCTGCTGCTGCTTTGTTCTTCATTGATGTGAACTGTTGGTTTGATTCACTCCTACTTTAATCAATTAGTTGACTCATAATTAGATAACAATTAACTTGCCAAAAGTGATACCTCAGGAACCAGACTTTCAGATGGATAACTTTTTTGAAGAGTGGGGTCACCTGATGCTTCACTAAACAAGTGACTGCATACTTGTACATTCAGCAGAATGTTCTGGCCCTTCTTGCCAGCAGGATTTTCCGGTCCCATTAATGTGAATCCCCACTGTGCGATCCCCAGCAACAGGAAGGGTGAGCCATGAAAAATGCCATAGACTTTGGCAGGATTAAGGGATCCTGCCAGTGGCCAGAGGAAAGCTGCATCTGCCATGGGAAAACCCACCGCAGAGGGGCTGGAAAATTCTGTCAGTAGAGTATACAATACAATACTGCTCCAGTAATTTGTGTGTGCATACTGTTGAAATTGCTAACACTAGACAGTTAACCGACAGATTGTCTTTATTTTCCTTGCTAGCAAGGGGAGTCTGTCTTGACACAATGGATCAGAGATACCATTCCGACGGATAAAGAAAATCTTCCTGGTTTATACAGTTCTGCAGCTCACAGTCAGTTGGGCAGAATCCAATCAAAAGCGTTACAAATGACATACTTTATGTATTGATCCAATAGAAAAAATACTGAACCACTCTGATTTATGAGATCACGATACCTCGTGGGTACCCCAATATATCAAGCCTAAGTCTGTCCTCTAGTCTCTTAGTCAGACATCATGTATCTATTTTTGATAGGAGCCTCATAAAGCATCCTCACTAAAACAGTCTCAAATGGAATCCTTTAATTGATAAAGCCATTAGTATTTTATAGCCTTGTCAGTGAAGTTGACAGAATCTCTAAGGGATGTGGTCAACTCAGCTTGCCTTCAGGATATTTCCCAATTATAGTCCTGATAAGTTTTGTTTATTGCCAACGTAATGAAACACACATTTATATTGCTTATCAATTCAATGAGCTTTTTATCACTACCTACAGTTTCCAGGAGTATCATTATGTTACCATTAATTCTTGTCAGTTCCCACTAAGTCCCCTACCATAATTCTTTGGCTAAGACATTAATATATTTCTGTCTCTGTTTTGATTAGAAAGTGTGAAGGCAGCGACATTAAAACTTATTCTTGTATCATGTTGTTTCTGATAAGGTGTCTGGTGAGGCAATTAAGCCTCCTTTTATGGCCTTGTGATTCCAACAGTCGGATGCTTTAAAGGAATGTATCTAATGAGTGTTTGGTATCAAAGGGGCACTCTGTAACTGTGCAACTAAGTTTCTTTGTTTAATTTCTAAAATGTATAGAAGGTATATTTATATGTGTGGACTAATTAAAGGTATTACATGTACCTTTAAAGCTACGAAGTATTTAAAATACCTCATTATAATTCCTAGCAAACTTGCTGCCCATTGATAGTGAATTCTGCATCTAAGTTGATCAAACAAAAACCTTAGCAGAGGCTGCCAACCTTAGGAGCCCTTTTCTTTTCTATCAATCTACAATACATACATTGTTACGTAGTCTTCCCATATCTTGCTAGTGTACGTATCTGCAATTAAAGCTGTCCTTATGATAATGAAAGAGCAGAAACATTTTTGCACATTTTGAATTTAATGATGATTCCATTTTGTCTTTCTGCCTTCTTGCTTCATTTCCCTTGAAGAACTGGAATGGAAGCTGTCCGAATCTGGTGCAGTCAAAACTGAACTGGAGGAAAACCCAAGAAGACAGATTGAAGATCAATTGATGTCATCTATCAGGACTAGTGCTCCATCAAAGAGGAGCAGTGATTCTGAAGAAGATTAGTTATTTAAATATGGCAGGGTAAAAATTTCCCCTGGGTGCTGTAAACAATTCCAGTGCAAATTGCGCCTATTTTGAAAAGATCCCCCCTTGTAAGTTTCTGCTCACTCCATTTGTATATCACTGAACACAAATTTGCCATGAACAGCACAATTGGTCAACATCTAAAACACTAAAATTAGGTTACCTTAAAAACGTTCCTTGAAAGTGATAATTCGGTACAGTTTGTTTAATACATGTGAAAATAAGTTAATCATACATGTCAACATTTTAAATCACAGTATCAGTCCACATGGAGTGAATTTTTTTTAATTAATAAATGACTTGATACAAAAGTATATTCCCGTTAGGTTGGGTTTACAGTAATAAAATCTTTCAAACATACCAATTGATGTCCTTGAATTCAAATTCCAACTTAGTTTTTGGTTCCTGTTTGAAAGTCTACAACCAAGTGCAATTAGAATAAATTGTCAGTGGGGTCATTGCAAGTGTTGTAGGTTGGACCTGCTTCTGATGTGATATTTAAATTTAATGCAAAGTAGAAACTCTTTGTATTGACCCAGGTTTTGCGCCAATAATTCCAATATCAGGGAATTGTGTGAAGATTCCAGTGCAATTAAATGAAAACTCCAGATCAGTGTGGTATTGTGCATAGAAACAGTGGAAAGAATTCAAATTCTGAATAACCACTCTATTTTCAGTTTAATTTTTGTTTTGACATTGTATCTGTAATAAAGAGCCTTAATAATTAAAGAAAAATTATAGCTGCCCACTGGAAACCATAACATTTTTATAGAGGCTGTAAATATTGGCAGTAATATTTAATTTTGTACTTTTTGGAGTAAGTAATAAAGTTAAATATGCTGATGTGTTTAGGTGAATTTCAAGGCATTGACCAACAGAATAGTGTTGGATTTTGAGTAGATCTGTAGCTGGTGATTGGCTTTTACAGTTTTTCTTTGAATGCAGTCATGTATTTAAAATCATTCTTTCGGAGCTCTTAATCAACTTTCAATCCTGATTCTCCATTTCATGGGTAAGTTTGGATAAGTTCCTTCTGTACCATTGATGTCATCTGAATATAGCAAGACTCTGAAGTGAAATTTGCATACCATTAGTGTTAAACAGGTTTTAACAGTTGCATCTTGTTTCAACTTGCCCCTTTCAATTACATGCAATATTATGTAAAGAAAAATGTGATACTCCATTTCCTTCATCCTCAATATTCAAAAATATTGAAAAAAATTTTTTTGAAAATATTATTTTCAAAATATTAAATCAATATTTTTGATTCCTTTATCAAAAATAAAGGCTGGAATTTTCCGACTATTCATGCTGGCTGGGTCTTCTGGTTTCCCATTGGCGTAGGGTGGAGTGAATGGGAAATTCCATCGAGAGTGGTGGGACCAGAAGATCAGGCCAACAGCGGGATGCCTCCCACCATAAGAAACATGCCACAGGAAGGCCAAAGAATCCTGGAACAATCCAAAAGCAGATCAACTCCAATTTTGTTGCTAATCTGTAGGCGAGCCATACAGACTTGAGGTTTAATGCCCAGTATGTTCCAAGCTGTCTAATTTTGCTTCTGGCAGCCATGGTAGCGCTACAGCCTTGGGCAAGTAAGTGGAAAACATGACATAACTGTTGCTGTTGGTTGCAATCAAATGATTCCTGTAGAAGTGCCTGTTTTCTTCCTATTGGGCAATTATTATGTTGCTTTCTTAGCCCATCCTGCTTAGGCAATTGTAAAATTGTCTGTCAGTACTTACTGTTGAGGTTGACACATTTTAATATTGCCTACTTGGGCAAGTACTACAGAGTTCTTGTGGAACTAAACTCAGCATGAATTCAATATCTACAGGAAAGGAAGAGGAGAAACACTGTCAAAAATAACAGGAAAAACTCTTGCACACATTGGTTTAGCTGCAGTCTCGTCATGTTAAATATGCCTAAGATGATTGGCTATTTTTCATGTGAGAACCCTAAATCAGCAGGAATGCTGCCAACCTCAGTGGAATCACCAACATCTACTGTATAAGACCCATCCAGGAGTTACTGGATAGGTGGGGTAGGGGAGATTGTGATTCTTGCTCATGTTTGAGTACAAGAGTAATTTTGTCAGTCTCATTCTCACTCCTAACCTGAGGAAGGGAGAAAAATAGTTCTCTGTGACTAACGGGAGGTTGTGCGTTTCTCTACCATTGAAACCCAAGGGTTTGAGTATTGATTTAATGGCAAAGCAACAACACCTCACCCATCCACTCACACTCTTTAGTCACAGCATGGGCCAATTTACAAGCAATTACTTATTTTTAATTGTCTTAACTTGGATTAATTGTCACTCTTAAACTAAGATTTCTGTTAATCCTCACTGGTTAGCTAGCTAGCAAGTAGAAACATCACTGGTTTAGAACCCTAGCAGCTTTACCTGAAGTGGAAGTGCAAGGCATTTGAGTCATCCAGGAATGGGAGCTGACTTTAATTCAACTATAAAACAGAGTTTGATATTCTAATGTTCAATATTATTTATCTCCCCTTTATTCAATAAATCTTTTTCTAATTGCCATGTCTTCAGTTTTTCCTCTCATTTTATTATCTTAGGTTTTTCTTATGTTGGAAATATTTTAACTTTATATTCTTGATGTTTACTTTTTTTTAAAAAAAATGATCATTGTTGTGGCTCCTCCTGGAGATAACTACAGAATACAAAATTGATCCTTTATTGAAAATGATCTGGTTCCCCAGTCAATAGGGTCTTCGAGCAGAATGTTACCACCGTTCACGCTGGTGGGATTTTCCCATCCCGCTGCAGTAATGGAGATTTGGCTGGGCGCCAAATTCTCTGACCTCACTACAGCAGGAGCATGAGGTGAATGGCCGGTAAGATCACACCCTTAATGTTTGATTTTAAAGTGTGATCTCCAGTGAAATCAGATTTTAATATTTTCAAATGCAGTGCAAAAGTGTGACCACTTAAAGGTTTAATTTGGCAGCCTAAGGGGTTAATGTCACTGTGTGAACATCCTTTCCATCAAGGATATGAAAGGTAGTGTCATTTCGCATTAGCATCGCCAACAAGAACAGACACCAAATACAATGTTCCACACAACTAAATGAGATTATAAAAACCTGGAAGTAATTTGTGTTGGAATCTAATTCGGAGGATAATGAGAAACACTTTTTCTTCAGGCATCAATTCCATAAAGGATGCTTATTGTAAGTAAATGAACACTGTTGTCTTATCAGAGCCATTGGATTTCTGTGCATTATCAGAATGTTCCTCTAAATAATGCATTTTAATTTTTCTGGATTTTTGTCCATGTCACTGCAAAATCATGTAAATGAAATATTTAGTGTTTTTATGTTTTAGAAAGCTGTTCGCATTAAATCGGTTTGGGCTGTGAACTTATTGCTGACTTTGCAGTTTCATTTTAGAACTTGTCCCAATACGTACAGTAGTAAAGTAGAAGATGCAGGCATTGATTTTTTTTTGTAGATTACTGCTGAGCTGCAATGGATAAAAAGACTGATCCTGAGGATGCTGTCTGTAGTTTTGAGCCAGCTCTTTAGAGTGACATTGGCAGATACCTGGGAACAAGCCATCTGTTTTGTTTAAAAAAAAGAAAGACTTCTGAAAAGGTTTATTTCTGGAATGTTTCACATAGGGGTTTAGTCACAATGTCATTGGCTGTGTCATGTATCTTGCAAAGCACTTGTGTTATTCAATTAGAAGCACTTTTGAGACACTTCAATTTGCTTAATTGTCAGTCTTTTATGCAAAGTATTTCTCAGCAGTTCTTGTAAATTTGGAATGTTAATTTGAGGTCTTGAGAGAGAGAGAAAAGTCAGATTAACCTTAATGCAGAGCAATATTCTCTTGTAACAGTGGACACTAAAGAATGGGCTGAATTTTCAATTGGATCAGGGACTGACAGTGTGAGCTTGTTCCAGGTGCTGATCCAAAGCACTGTCCATTGGGATTTTGAAAATGATAGCCAGTTAAAGGCCAGGGTGTGAGCTTGCTGTCCACGGTGAGTCCATGCTGGAGGGCCAACAGAAGCTCTCCAACACCCTGGGATTGGCAACCCCATCACCTGCAGTGGGAATTGTCAATCTGAAAATTAAGACTGCAAGAGCCGTTGGCTGGTAATGGTTTTCTTTTAATCACTATATTTAAGCCACAGCTGACTGGCCATGATCCTGGAAGGGCAGCCACTTCACGGAATGGCCAGTGACTACAGCTGCCCAGCGGCCATTATGAGTTGCATGATCCATTATAGTCCATCTCCCTTCTCATCCTGAACCCACTGTGCTGGCCAGGATGTAGTCCAAGCTGACGTGGGTCACCTGTATTCCCAGTTGATGTGGGAAGGGAGTGTTAATAGGCCCTATAATTGAAAACAATTGTCCCCAGTTGGCTGCCCCTCAAAGCGGCCAACAGTCAATTCAACCCTGAGCCACCTTCATTGAAAATTACTTGGATTTGGGATTGTGGCAGGAAACTGTCATGGAGGCCAGAGACATGACATTGTACACCTGCCCACCTCAAATCTAGAATCTGCATTAACACCCAGCACAATATCTCTAATACAGATTACAATGCAATTTACATTGTCAATTGACTTTCTCATAAGGAAGGGATAGTTAGATCTATAGCTATCCTAATTTTAGCAGCACTGACTATATCAAAAGTATTGAAAGTAGAATTGAAGGTGTAAGATCCATTTTCCAGGATGAGTGTCCTCTCAGGACGTTTTGATTTTAACACCTCATTTTGTGCTCTTGAATTCTGAAGTCTACTATAGATCTTAATGTAAGTTGTTATGCCACCCTCTACCACCTTGCCATGTGAGATTCCCTGAAGTTATTGATCCAGGCAAGATCCCTCAGTTTGTTACTATCCTACTTAAAATTGTTACAAACTCCAGAACAGGGATGAACCGACTTTCTGGGTGAAACTTTTCAGCTGTGCTCGCCCCAAGGCTTGAAAATCTCACCTGAGGTCAACAGATGGTCCGTGTCCCACTATATTTCCCGTAATGGGAAGATTCCACCCTCTTGTTTATTCAACCCCCGCTGCTGGTCACAAGGTTTAATCCAACAAGGTTCCCTTTCCCGTAAGTATCTATTGTCAACTCCAAGCTTTCTCAAGCTAAGCTAGAGTGAGTTTATTCATTACTAAAAAGCAAGAAAAAATGATGAAGCACATGTATGTACACTCGTACAGATTAAACATGAGAAATGAATCCAAAATAAGGAAATATTTTGAAGTATACAGAACAGTCTGACTCATAAGGATTAGATGCTGAAGTGTGCAACCATTACGTTACAGCATTCCAATAGAATTGATTTCAGTTGGTAGATAGCTGGTCCTTCAATTCCACTATGTGATTTTTAACAGAGAAATATTCCCAGTTTTTTATTTAGCTGCAATCCTTTTGTTGATTGGGACTGACTTCCACAGTCTAAACTCACATACCAACTGACTAGAGAACGGCTTCTTCCCTGCTGCTGTCAGACTTCTGAATTGACCTACCTTGCATTAATTTGATCTTTCTCTACACCCTAGCTATGACTGTAACACTACATTCTGCACTGTCTCGTTTCCTTCTCTATGAACGGTATGTTTTATCTGTATAACACGCAAGAAACAATACTTTTCACTGTTAATACATATGACAATAATAGATCAAAGAGAGAGGGGAATATACCTGCAAAATGATTATTTTGTAGGTATATTTTTCCTCTTTGTTATTGTCACATGTATTTACATGTATTAAATGATTATTTTGCAGGGACACCAATTGATGCTCATGTTGTTGTCTCATGTCTTCAGTGTGGAAAAATGTCCAATTGCTTATTCTCACAGAGTACACAACTTCAAACTTTTATTTGTTGACTTTAAATCCATTCTTTTTGTATTCCAAGTGGATGGCAAATCCATAATTCCTCTAGGAGTTACACTCAAAATCCCTTGAGATGTGTTGGTTGTTATGTCACTTTGTCTTTACTGGAGATGGTAATCAGTCTCTGGATTTCTTGAGGTCAGATGGCCATTATTTGCTTGTCTTTGTCTAATCACTGGATGGTTTTAGGAGGATCTTACTTGGAAACAGGGAGGAGTTCCATTGTCCCTTAGAGAAACACCCTGCAGCCATCCACTCAATGGCTTGTATACATTGTCAGCCATTTCTGAGCTTGAATCCATTTTTTAAAAATAAAACTCTGTCAAAGCCCAACATTAAGGGCAGCACAGTGGTTAATACTGCTGCCTTACAGCTCCAGGCACCTGTGTTCAAGTCCGGCCTCGGGCGATTGTGTGGTGTCTGCACATTCTCCCCATGTCTGAGTGGGTTTCCTCCAGATGCTCCAGTTTCCTCCCATGTTCAGAAGATACGCGGGTTAGATTGATTGACGATGCTAAAATTGCCCCTCAGTGTCAAGGGGACTAGCAGGGTAAATACATGGGGTTACTAATTCGCTTCAGCATCTAATCTTCATGAGTCAGGCTGTTCTATATACTACTTAAAAATATTTCTTCATTTTGGATTCACTTCTCATGTTTAATCTGTACATACATGTGCTTCATCACTTTTTCTTGCTTTTTAGTAATTAATACAAGGACTTGGGTGGGATTGTTGTTGATGCAAGCTTGATGGGCTAAGTGGTCTGCTTCTGCAGTGTAAGGATTCTATGACTCTGATTTCAGTATACAATTCCATTGTTTTTGATCTCCACTATCTTGACAAAATCATATTTTTAAATTAGGAAATGCTTATTTTCACTCCAGTTTAGCTCCCTGTTTTACTTCCAAACTCTGGCAAATTCATACTAACTCTCATTCCTTAATCTATATTTTTCCAAGTGGCTGTTTAATATTGTTTGCAGATAATCAGTTCTAAAGGGTTAAGCTTGGTGGCCTGTAATTGCAGAATTTATTCTCCAGTTCTCCAGCACCATCCCTGTATCTAAGGATGGTTGGAAAATTATGGCTAGTGCCTCAGCAGATTTTACTTCCCTTTATGTCCTGAAACGCAACTGATCAAGTCCTGACTTATCAACTTTTAAGTTTTTAGTCAATATTTCTAATGCATTCTCCTCAATTTTTTTGCTCATAGTTGATGGGATCTTCCCATGGTAGCCAGGGTGACCAATACCGGACCAGAAGTACATGGCACTTCTGCTCATAAGCAGGATGGCAATCACACATGATCATGTAGCAGCCAATTAATTAGCCCTGAATAATGTGACAGGGGCAGGCAAGGAAGAGATGAGCTGCCATAACCTCAAGACTGAAGGTCTGGTCATTACTTTTAAAGGTTACTGTACAGGCCTTCATTTCCTGCAAGTCAATGCCATTATCTTGCTGTCTGAGGGGGGGATTATGAACTGGAGCATCTGCCATCCTCTTTTTACCTGCCACCTTGTACCCCTGGAGCCATTGCCAACTGCCTGCTTCCCTCATTCTGCCAAGTCCTGTTCCCCTTTCACTGCTACCTGCCTCCCTCTGTCAGCCACGAACCATTCCTGATTCACTCCACATCACTGCCTTGCTCAGCCATATCCTGTTCTTTGTCACTGTCATCTCCCTTCATGGCTCCCTTAGTCAGTTACCCTTTGACTGCCACCAAGTCCTTGTATTTTTCCACACTGAAGACGTGACCCTTTACCCTGTTACCCTTTGACTGCCACCTCCCTCAATCACGCCACATTCCTCTTCCTCTTCCACTGCCACCTCCTTCCCTTGACCAGCTACACCTGTTCCCATTTTGCAGCTGCCTCCTCTCCTTTGGACAAAGCTCCCACTCAGTCCAAAACTAGCAGAAAGGCTGTCTTACCTGCTGCATGTCACATTTTAAGTAGTTGTGAATCTGAAGGCGGGTGTTTCTCATTTGCTGACTATTTCACTCCACAGGAACACTTCATTGTGGTGAGATTGTGTTTTAATGAGCATGCATTGATTCTGTAATTTCATCCCACCCGCCAGCAAGCTGACTGTTGCCATCTGCTCAATTAAATGCCCCCTCTCAACTCCTGAAAGCTGCACCAAATTCCAACCAGTGTCTCAGACCTCCGACTTCACTACAATTGTGGCAGAAATTTCTTACTTGATTGTACCCAAGCTATCTCTTCCCATTGTTAAGTTACAGTTTTTCCTACCAATCTTTGATTCCAATTTACCTGGGCCAGATCCATTCTCATCAGACTGAAATTAGCCTTCCCCCAAATTATTTTGATTTAAGAATAGCTCTTTGACTTTGGCTATAGTCAATCTAAATCTTATGATACTATAATTGCTGTCCTCCAAGTGTTTTCCTGGTACCCAAATTATTTTGCAATGTGACCCCATTTTAATGGAAATGAACATGACCCAAGATGCCAGAAAAAACAAAAAAAAAGCAGCATTATAACATTGTGTAATTATTAAAGTTTGTGTAGTGTAGATCGACGTACAAATATCAAAATCTGTTTTTTAGTTTGTATTTATGGTATGCATATAGGTTTCAGCAATTTTCTATGTTCCTGCAATTAGAATTAGTTGACTTTGTATTATTAGCATAATTTGTCTATGCTCACGAATCCCAGAGAAACTCCACGTGGTATCAGTTATCTGAGCCCTATCTCATCAAGTTGAAATACTTGACAAAGGCTTGTTCTAAATTCTTTCAACCCCCAATTTGGCTGAAGTCTTAAAAGCCTACTTTCTACAGAAGCATTTTCCAGTTTTCCTCAACATCGTGGTTTTCATCAAGACCTTATATCGTTACTACTAAAAGTAAAGTATTAAAAGTACTGTTTTGTTCATTATTAAAGTTACTTTAAAACATTTAATTTTGTGTTCACTGACAAAGCATTTCAAATTATCCATGGCATTTTAATGGAGTCTTTTGTGTTCTTTTTCTCACAACAAACACATATATATTTTAAGTTATCTCTAATTATCTATGTTAGAGGAATGAATTGCAACTCCAAAACAGGCCTGTTGCAGGAAAACATCAATTTTTTTGGATAAACTAAGATGTAAGAAAATGATATTTTTTATTCTGTTCCAAGATAGCTGTGTAATTCTTCTATTACTGTGCAAGCTGTAATCTTAAGTCATGCAATTCCATTATTTCCTGGAACTTGAATGTAGATCAAATAAAACAGTAACAGACTGCTATACTCTAACAGCACACAAGATGGCATTCTGCACTGGTTATGTGATGAGAATAAATAAATCAGATACAGATTCCGCTCAAACCTCTGCTACAAATTTGATGAATCTGAGTATAAACCCTCTTTCATCTATCTTGTTTTAGGCTCTATCACCTCCTGTATCTGGATGGGTCAGACAGTTAACAGCTTGCTTCACTGTTACTGTTGGATTTGACTGGGCAGGAAGAGTCACACAAAAATGGCCTGACAGAGATACCTTATCCAATTTTTCTTTTCCCATTCAGGGAAGCAAAGAAACCCACTCTTAGCTTCCCTCCAGCAAAATCAATAGCCTAAACAGTGGCGAATCAACATAGAAGCTCTCAATAATTCTCCAAATAATTAACCCCTGTGCTAGCCATTTGTATTCTTCATCTTTCAAGGAGACGTAATAAAAATTAATGTCACATTTTTAAAATTCCAGAGGCACAAAATGAAAGGAGAGGCAACCAGTTATAAAGAAAAACTGATACCCTGTGCGAGGATGAAAAAAGCAAAATTACAAAACAAACATAACAAAGAAAAAATTCACTCACATATAACTAAGTTGTAATGGCCCAGATCTTTCATTCCCCTGAGGGGATTGTATCCCAGTTCCCTCAGGATTCCCCACACATGGACTGCACAGGAATTGCCAGGGAAGTTTAAACTTCTGATGGGTAATTACCCTGCACCTAGAACCATCTGACACTCTGACTTTGGACAGTTCCAATTTCCTGATTGATTCCTTTGGCCATTTTCACTGTTGCCTCAGCCTTTTCATTCAACTGGGAATAGTGCAGAGAAGATGTATAATGCTAAATTTCCCAGTCCTTTGTGAAGTGGCTGAACTTTACACTCATGAATTCATCACAATGTCTGAAATGCCATAACAACTGAGATGTGCTTTCAAACAGTCTGCTATCTCTCCTTCAGTCATTGAAATCAACTAGTCTAACTCCCTGTAAATTAGTAGTTGACAGTGACAAGATAATTGGTTCCTGCTATACTGAAGAGCTCTACTCCCAGCTTCATCCGTGGTCTGTCTGGGATGTCATGGGATATTTAGCTTGGCTTTCGTTATAAGCACCACACTGGTTGATTTAGTCCATAACTTCATTGCTCAGGTTTGGCCAGTAGAGCATTTCTCTTACTCTCCTCAAATTCAGTTCAATTCCTTAATGGCCTGCTGGATGTGATTCAGTATTGTCTTCTGATAATGACTCTATTTCCTCAATGCCATCTTGGGCTGTCAATTCATCTCAGTATGCCCAATATGGTGACACGGGGTGTCTTTAATGCTCTCAGGCCATCCTATCATCACTACTACTTGTAGCAGTTGGAGAGTTGCATCTTGTTGGGCAGTTGGCTTAATTTGAGCAAAAGGGCTTGTCTGTCAGATTCAATGGACAGAGTCTTATTGTATTTTTTCAAAGTATCAGGCTCAGATTGAAAACCAGTTTGTAGCCAGGGCGGTGCCAGGGAACTGTTGCCTTATAGCCCCTGGGGAGAGGGATAAACGCAGTAAAAAGTCTGACAACACCAGGTTTCAGTCCAACCGATTTATTTGATAGTAAACTCACTAGCTTTTGAGGTTTCCCTCTTCTTCAGGTGAATGGAGAGTTCTGGCCTCAGACAGAGCATATAAAGCACAGACTGTCTGTGCTTTACACGCTCTGTCTGAGGCCAGAACTCTCCATTCACCTGAAGAAGAGGGAAACCTCGAAAGCTAGTGAGTTTACTATCAAATAAATTGGTTGGACTGAAACCTGGTGTTGTCAGACTTTTTACTGTGTTTACCCCAGTCCAACACTGGCATATCCATATCGAGAGGGATAAGCCCAGACAGTTCCCTGGCTACACACTAGTTTTCAGTCTGAGTTGTTGCAAACCTTGCCAACGTGGTTGCAGGATGGTCATGACTGGGAATTGAATATCCAGGGGTATCAAACTGTTTGGAGGGACCGACAGGAAGGTAAGGGAGGTGGTGTGGCTCTGATATTTAAGGATGATATCAGGGTGGTAGCGAGAGATGATACAGGTTCTATGGAAAAAAGGTTGAATCCATTTGGGTGGAAATTAGAAATAGTAAGGAGAAAAAGTCACTGATAGGTGTAATCTATATGCCACCAAATTATGACATCAAGGTGGGACAAGAAATAACTGATGCATGTAAAAATGGTGCAGCAATTATCGTGGAGGATTTAACCTACATATCAATTGGTCAAGGTAGCCTTGAGGAATAGTTCATAGAATGTATCCGCGATAGCTTCCTTGAACAGTATGTAATGGAACCGACGACGGAGCAAGTTATTCTAGACCGGGTCCTGTGTAATGAGACGGGAATAATTAATGATCTTGCAGTTAGGGATCCTCTTGGAAGAAGTGATCAAAGTATGTTTGAATTTAAAATACAGATGGAGCGTGAGAAAGTAAAATCCAATACCAATCTTGTGCTTAAACAAAGGAGACTATAAAGGGATGAGAGAGGAGTTGGCTAAGGTAGACTGGGAGCCAAAACTTTATGGTGGGACAACTGAAGAACAGTGAAGGATTTTCAAAGTGATTTTTCAGTGCTCAGCAAAAATATATACCAGTGATAAGGAAGGACTGTAGAAAGAGATAATCAGCCATGGCTATCTAAGGAAATAAAGGAGGGCATCAAATTGAAAGAAAATGCATACAAAGTGGCAAAGATTAGTGGGAACCTACAGGATTGGGAAATCTTTAAAGGCCAGCAGAAAGCCATGAAAAAAACTATAAAGAAAGGTAAGATGGATTATGAGAGTAAACTAGCTCAGAATAAAAATAACATAGCAAAAGTTTCTACAAATATGTAAAATGAAAAAGAGTGGCTAAAGTAAACATTGGTCCTTTTAGAGGACAAGAAGGAGGATGTAATAACAGGAAATGAGAAAATGGCTGAGGCATTGAACAGGTATTTTGTGTCAGTCTTCACAATGGAAGACACAAATAACAAGCCAAAAATTGATAAGAGGAAGGCTATGGCAGGTGAGGACTTAAAACTATCATTATCACGAAAGAGGTAGTGTTGGGCAAGTTAATGGGGCTAAAGGTAGATATGTCTCCTAGTCTGATGGAACGCATCCCAGGGTACTAAAAGAAATGGCGGGGGAAATAGCAAATGCACTAGTAGAAATTTACCAAAATTCACTGGACTCTGGGGTAGTTCCTGCAGATTAGAAAACAGCAAATGTAACACCACTGTTTAAAAAAGGAGGAAGACAAAAAGCAGGTAACCATAGGCCCATTAGCTTAACTTCAGTAGTAGGAAAATGCTTGAGTCGATCATCAAGGAAGAAATAGCGAGACATCTGGATATAAATTGTCCCATTGGTAAGACACAGCATGGGTTCATAAAGGGCAGGTCACGTTTGACTAATTTGGTGGAATTCTTTGAGGACATTACATGTGCAGTGGACAATGGGGAACCTATGGATGTGGTGTATCTGGATTTCCAGGAGGCATTTGACAAGGTGCCACACGAAAGACTGCTACATGAGATAAAGGTGCACACTGTTACGGGGTAATGTATTAACATAGAGGATTGGTTAACTAACAGAAAGCAAAGAGTGGAGGTAAATGGGTGTTTGGCGATCAGTGACAAGTGGTGTGCCTCAGGGATCAGTGTTGGTACTGTAATTGTTTACGATTTACGTAGATGATTTGGAGTTGGGGACCAAGTGTGGAGGCATTGGAAAGGGTGCAGAGGAGGTTTACCAGGATGTTGCCTGGTATGGCGGGAAGGTCTTATGAGGAAAGGCTGAGGGACTTGAGGTTATTTTCATTAGCGAGAAGAAGGTTACGAGGTGACCTAATTGAGGTATACAAGATGATCAGAGGATTGGATAGGGTGGACAGTGAGAGCCTTTTTCCTCAGATGGTGATGGCTAACACGAGGGGACACAGCTTTAAATCAAGGGGTGGTAATTATAGGACGGATGTCAGAGGTAGGCTGTTTACTCAGAAGGTAGTAAGGGCGTGGAATGCCCTGCCTGCAGCAGTTGTGGACTCGCCAACTTTAAGGGCGTTCAAATGGTCGGTGGATAGGCATATGGATAACACTGGAATAGTTTAGGTTAGAGGGTCATTAGATTGGTTCCACTGGTCGGCACAACATCGAGGGCTGAAGGGCCTGTACTGCGCTGTTGTGTTCTATGTTCTAAGTGTAGTGTGTCAACATTCGCAGATGAAACTAAATTGGGTGGAAGAGCAAAGTGTGCTGAGGACGCTGAAAGTCTGCAAAGGGATATAGATAATCTAAGTGAGTGCACGAGAGTCTGGCAGATGGAGTACAATGTTGGTAAATGTGAGGTCATCCATTTTGGTAGGGATAACAGCAAAATGGAGTATTATTTAAATGGTAAATTGCAACATGCTGCTATACAGTGGGACCTGAGTGTCCTTGTGCAGGAATCTCAAGGAGTTGGTTTGCAGGTGCAGCAGGTAATTAAGAAGGCAAATGGAATTTTGTCCTTCATTGCCAGAGGGATGGAGTTTAAAACAGGGAGATTACGTTGCAGCTGTATAAGGTACTGGTGAGGCCACACTGGAGTACTGTGTACAGTTTTGGTCTCCTTATTTGAGAAAGGATATACAGGCAATGGAGCGGATGCAGAGGAGATTCACTAGGTTGATTCTGGAGTTGAGAGGGTTGGCTTATGAGGAGAGATTGAGTAGACTGGGGCTCTTCTCATTGGAATTCAGAAGAATGAGGGGAAATCTTATAGAAACATATAAGATTATGAAGGGAATAGATAAGATAGAAGCAGGGAAGTTGTTTCCACTGGCAGGTGAAACTAGAATTAGTGGGCATGGCCTCAAAATGAGGGGAAACAGATTTAGGACTGAGCTGAGGACTTCTTCACACAAAGGGTTGTGAATCTGTGGAATTCCCTGCCCAGCGAAGCAGTTGAGGCTGCTTCATTAAATGTTTTTAAGGCAAGGATAGATAAATTTTTGAACAGTAAAGGAATTAAGGGTTATGGTGAGCAGGTGGATAGGTGGAGATGAGTCCAGAAAAAGATCAGCCATGATATTGAATGGCGGAGCAGGCTGGAGGGGCCAGATGGCCTATTCCTGCTCCTAGTTTTTATGTTCTTATGTTATCTTTATATGACTTCACCTTGCGACGTCACTGGCAATGGGCATGGAAAATCAGGAAATGCAATTATTCTGGAGAGAATCACCTGCCCCAATTCTCTCCGGATTTTCTACCCACATAGCGGGCTGAAAATCACCCCTGATGTCTCTGCTGGATTGATGACTTCCAGTTCATGTCAAGTTGCTGCTCACATTCAATCTGGAAGATTTCACATGACTTTGTTGCATTCTCAACTTTCTTCATAGGGAGTGCTGCTTTTGACAGCATGTCAGCAATGTACATCTGTTTCCCTTGCCAGAATGTCACATCCAGATGATATCTTTGTAAACAAAATAACATTCTTTGGAGCAGAGGAGCAGTTGTGAAAAATGCTTTGAAGTGGCCTGTGATCAGCGTCCGCTGTTACTTTGCCTCTCCTGAGCAGGTATTGATGAAAATGTTCATAAGCACAAGCAATAACCAGGCACGCTTTCTCAATCTGAATGTAGCATCGGTCAGTTTGCGTTAAGGTCCTAGATGCAAATGCAACTGATTGTCCATGCTGCATTAGGGTTGTTCCAAAACCTGTCTTGGGCAAGATGACATCATCATTGACATAACAGTTCTTCAGCACTGGCGTTTTTCGTTGCTAGGTGTTTGATTTTGGTGAATGCTGCTTCTTGTTCTGTGCCTCCAAGACCACTGCACATCCTTGACCGTGATCCTAAAAAATGGTTCACATTCTGATTACAAATCAGGCAAACATTTTGTTAAATAGTTCATGAATCCACAAATCATTGCGCTGCTTTCTCATCTAGCTGTTGCTACATCGCTGCCTCAGCTCTCACCTTGTCAGGATCTCATAGAATCCCTACAATGCAGAAGGAGGCCATTTGACCTATTGAGTCTGCACCAACAATGATCCGATAATGTTGAAGATGTTTTGCTGTCAGTAAATGACACGTGTACTTGACTTTAGGCATCTTCAATTGCAATTCCTTTCTCATTCAGCTTTTGACAAGCTCCCTCCAGCAGTCATATTAAATTCTGATCACGGTCAGTTATGGTTTCTTTCATTCTGTCTCCACATCCATTAATGAGTAGATCGTTCAATATGGCTTTCACTCCAGGAGATTATTATCGGTTGTTGTAGAGAAATCATGAGTAATCTTCCCATTGGCCAGTAATTACAAGTATTTGTGAAAAGTTATTTATAATGCTTATATAAGTGCTCAGACATGGGTTGAATACTGCAAAAGCTATTTGCAAAGGTACATTAAATAGGGGAGCAGATCTGGTATCTCTGCATTTGCCACAGGGTAGCATCAATCTCAGGAGACTTGCTAAAAGTGGGGGAAATGTGGGGTTCTTGCTGGGAGAAAGTTGGGAGTTAATAGTTGTGCCAATCCAAACACAAGGTTTGGAGATGAATGTAAGAAACCCAGATATAGATTTGTGAGAAACCCAGTAATGACCTAGGTCATTGTCATAAAGATTCAATGTTGATCATATGAAACCTAGAAGTAAACATAGGTTTAGGGGTTTGCTGCAAGAATCAGAGAACTAGAGGTTTGAAATTTGCTGGGATTTTTCAGTCCCACGAGTGAGTTTTCCGGCAGTGGATTTCCTGGCAATGCAGCCCACTTTTAGCAAGTGTCCTGAAATTGATGCTACCCTGTGGCAAATGCAGAGATACCAGTGCTGCTCCCCTATTTAATATACATTTGCAGGTAGCTTTTGCAGTACTCAACCCATGTCTGAACACTTGTATAAGCACAACAAATAACTTCTCTGAATATTTGTAATTCCATTGGGAAGAATTCTCATGATTTCTCTACAACAACCAACAACAATAATCTCCTGGAGTGGAAGCCATTGTGAATGATCTATTCATTAATGGATGTGGAGACAGAATGGAAAAACCATAGCTGAGCATGGTCAGATTTAATACACTGCTGGAGGGAACTTGCAAAAGCTGAATGAGAAAGAAATTGCAATTGAAGATACCTGAAGTCAAGTACACATGTCATTTACTGACAGCAAAACGGCTTCAACATTGTCAGATCATTGTCCGTACAGACTCAATGGGCTGAATGGCCTCCTTCTGCATTGTAAGGATTCTATGAGAACCTACAAGGTGAGAGCTGTAGCAATGATGTAGCAACCGATAGATGTGAAAGCAACACAATTTGTGGATCTATACGCCTTTGTCTTCAGCAGGACTAGGAGATCTCACTTGTGGCCACGGGGGTAGTGGAAATCTCAGCCAGGTATGGGTTAGATGGGTATTAGAATTAGATGACTCACAGCTTAAGAATGATTAAGCCTAGCTGTGCTCACTTAGAAGAAAAAAACTAAACTGAAGCAAGAGGCTCTAAGCATGTGAAAAGTTATTTTAAAGCTTTGTTACATGGTCCTGTTACAAAAACTCGTTACATTAATAGAAGCTTATGTATCATCTCTGCATACCTCTTCTACGCTTCTGGTGAGTCTGTATCATCTGTCAGAAAGGATATAGCCAGGAATGGTGATGAGTCTTAAAGTTTAAAAGTTGAAGTTTATTTTATTGGTCACAATCAGGCTTATATTCACATTGCAATGAAGTTACTGTGAAAATCCCCTAGTCACCACACTCCGGCACTATTCGGGTACATTGAGGGAGAATTTAGCAAGACCGATGCACCTAACCTACACATCTTTGGACTGTGGGAAGAAATCGCAGCACCTGGAGGAAACCCACAAAGACACAGGGAGAAAGTGCAAACTCCACACAGTTTCCAAGCCGGAAATCAAACCCAGGTTCCTTGTAACTGTGAGGCAGCAGTGCTAACCATTGTGCCACCATACCACTCCAAGTCTGTGCTCTTATCTGAAAGATGTAATTCTGTAGACATGACTATGTCAAGGTACAGTCAGGTTAATCTGTAGTGGGCTTTCCTCATGTGTTAGTGAGGAAGACACTGCAGTATTGAATGGGATGAGTGTGTCTTTGTCGTATCTGAATTTGGCGCCAAACTCAAAATCAGGTGGTCTATCCAGTTCAATTCTTATTACAATTTCTCATCGTAATTTTGATGAAATTAATGACTTTTGAGGCTATTTCAGAAGATAATTAAGAGTCAATCATGTTCCTATGAATCTAGAGTCACACGCTAGCCAGACCAGGCAAGGGAGGTTTCTTTTTCCATAAAGTGCATGAATGTACAAGTAGGTTTTTATGATAATGCAGTAGTTTTATGGTTGCCTTTACTGAGATTATTCTTTTATTCCAGAATTGTTAACTGAATTTAAATTTGCTAGTGCAATGGCTTGATTTGAACTCAAGCTTGCAGACTATTTGTTTTAATTATTTTGTTTAATTATAAAAGAGGTCAGATTCAGGTT
This sequence comes from Carcharhinus amblyrhynchos, assembly GCF_965287045.1. Taxonomy (NCBI): domain Eukaryota; kingdom Metazoa; phylum Chordata; class Chondrichthyes; order Carcharhiniformes; family Carcharhinidae; genus Carcharhinus; species Carcharhinus amblyrhynchos. Next base: position 58,969,955 of record NC_137333.1, read on the forward strand.
GTTGCAGAGACGCCCGAGGTATTTAGAACATTGGTTGGAATGATTCACAGATGGTTCAGCCATTATGGATTGTTTACTTTGGCATTTTGTATTATTTTTGAAATAATGGCAGGAATTCTACATTCTCTTATCAGTGGGTTTGTAGACAGGGATGAGTGTAAAATATTATGGATGGGCATCCCAGTGGATTCCCACCCACCTTGGCCTCCCAGCAATTTCACATTGTGACTTGTGCCATCCAGCCTTGTTCCACTTGAGGCCCTTCAGTGGCCCATTATTGACCATGCACCCAACACACCCCCCCCCACCCCCCCCCCCCCCCACCCCCCGCAGCCAGTTAATGCTTGCTGGGAGTGTTAAATAGCTGCAGGGAGCATTGGTGAGAATGTCTTTCCCATCTTGGAATGGCAGGGCTGGAAACCTGCCATATTAAAAATCCAGGCCTAGTGTCGTTCCTTTGATCCTAAGTGGTTCACCACATTGCGATGGGATGGGACAAAAACAGAAAATGATGGAATAGGGCCAACGTTTTGTGTTTGGATGACATTGGCTCTATTCTGTCTCCACAGATGCTGTCAGATCTGCTGAGTTTTTCCATCATTTTCTGTTTGTTTCAGATTCCAGCATCAACAGAATTTTGCCTTTATCTTTGTGATATAATGGGGTTTCATTCTACATGCCAGATTGATGGCCCTAATTGGACAGACAACGCATAAGTTGCCTCCAAATTGAGGGGGCAATTCTCCATTCAAGATAGCAAAGTGAGGACTGAAAAGCATGGATATTTCTGTCTTTAGATGTTAGGTATGAATCAGTCTTCCCTGCCTTCATTTAATTTCTGGTCTCCCTCTGCAGTAAGTCTAGCAAGAGCTGGTGGTCAGGCATAGTGCACTGCTGTCTCACAGGGAGGATGCCCTGAGTGCAAAACAGGGGAAACTTCTTTGCATCTGCTCCTTGCAGCGGAATATTCACTCCTCCAACTATCAAAGAGTACAGTTCGCCCACTGATTCTAAATTTGTGTTTGCACATTGGATTTCCTTTCTTATGCTTTGAGTTGTCAATTCTTTCACCATATATTGTATTTGTTCTGACTTCACTAGACACAATCATTTACATTTAAGTAACTGGAAGCTTTTAAACAAAATAAGGGGTGGGAGCGTTGTTAATTGGGTAACTCCCAAAATCACGCATTGGTATTGCAATGCACAATTACCTTGCACACATTCCAGAGATGCAGGCAGAAGGTAAACTTCATGATGCCTGCTAATTGTAATGAATGGGAATTGCAGAAGATTGGTTATTCCATACTGCAAGTTGTTAAGGCAAAGGAACTGGTTTAGTCAGTGGAGTTCTCCTCATCACAGTCAAAGATCTAAAATTGTCCTTGTGAATTGGTGCTGGGGTGAAAACTCAGGAATCCAGGGAAATGGATTTTTGGCAGATGTGTTTGAAATTCTGCAGGGTGGACCATTGTTGGAGAAGATCAAATCAGAAGAACCTTTGGAGCCTGGAAAATGCATGGGATTACGGAAATAGGGCAGGGGGGAGGATCTGGGTGGAAAACTTTTTCAGAGAGTCAATGCAGACTCAGCAGGCCAAATGGCCTCTGAAAATCCCTGCACTGTAGGGATTCTATGATTCTATTTTAGAATTCCAAGACGAAAACTGGAATCTCTCATCGAAAAGATAGAGTTGTTTCAAAGAGATTGACTGACTCAGTATTTACTGACGTTTAGATGGGTTGCTGAGTAATCCATTGGTTGTGTCTTGATCTTATCTGTGTTAGACACTCGTTTGCTTCTTAATTCGTGTATAGCTCATATTAACACTGTTGGAACATAAGATAGATATTATAATTTGTTTTATCGTTCTGATCTCATATAGCAACCTAAAAACCATGGAGTACTGTGTGCAGTTTTGGGCGCCGCACCTGCGCAAGGATATTTTGGCCCTGGAGGGAGTGCAGAGGAGGTTTACTAGGCTGATACCGGAGTTGAGGGGATTGAGCTATGAGGAGAGGCTGAATAAACTAGGCTTGTACTCGTTAGAGTTTAGAAGAATGAGGGGAGATCTCATTGAGACGTATAAGATGATGAATGGGATGGATAGGATAGAGGTGGAGAGACTCTTCCCGCTCAAAAAAGACAGTAGGACTAGGGGGCACAGCCTCAAGATAAAGGGGAGGCGGTTTAGAACGGAGTTGAGGAGGAACTTCTTCACTCAAAGGGTGGTGAATCTCTGGAATTCTCTGCCCGTTGAAGTGGTGGAGGCTGCCTCGCTAAATATTTTTAAGAAGCGGGTTGATGGGTTCTTGATAAGAGAGGGGATTAAGGGTTATGGGGAGAGGGCGGGAAAGTGGAACTGAGCCACAACAGATCAGCCATGATCTTATTGAATGGCGGGGCAGGCTCAAAGGGCTAGATGGCCTACTCCTGCTCCTATTTCTTATGTTCTTATGTTCTTATGAATCTTGTGGTATTGTTCTCTTAGCAGGTATCTTGGATCTCAAACTTTGACTATTTTAAATAAAAAATTAATGAATTCTAACCGAATCATACCAAGAGCTTGTGGAGGTTGTCCTGGATCAGAAAAAGCTGAGACGCATCCTGACTATAAGAGAGGCTGGAACTGCTTAAAGAAGAGTGGTAGACCAGATAGAAGTTACAGAAATTGTGCAATCAGCCAGAGGAAGGGCTGGTTTACAGCTATTCAACTGTAGCAGCCGTATTATCCAACCACATTATGCCCCATGCATTGACACCCTTCCCTCTCTTTTTACAGGGCAAGGTGGTCCATAAAAGGTTGCAATGACAGCTATCTGGCAGGGGGTGTAGGAAGGGCTGCATGTATTTGCCCTCATGGGGGAGACAATGTTGGAAATAAGTGGAGTGGCTCTCACCTTGTTATATGGATTTAAGGTGGAATTTGCTGCCTATGAGGATAATAGAAGCAGAACTGATGAACAATTTCAATCAGAAATTGGATAGGCATTTGAGGGAAAGAAGCTTGGAATGCTGTAGGGATAGACTGAGAGAGCAAGACTGGTTAAATTGCTCTACAGAAAGCCAGCATGAGCTTGATGATCCAGAAGTTCTCCTTCTGTGCAGTAATGACTTTATGACCCTATAACTGAGGCTGTTGCTAGCAGCATGGCTGAAACCATCAAATAAATTGTTAAGTTCTTGTTGAATGCACCTTGTTAAAAGCCACTTCACCCTCCTCCTGCAATCTGTTATAATGTACAAGCTGCAGACAGTGTAACTATCCACCTCTTTTATTCCCACTATTACCTCATCACAATCCTACCCCCTGATTTTATGCTTTCAAATTCCATAGAACTGCTCTTAGGCCAGCAGTACTACTGAAGCTGATGGCGTAGAGGGAAAATTGAATGAGGAAAAAGAAACACCATCACTTGAACTGACAGCCACCAGCTCAGATAGTAGCACAGTGTGAACTTTAGACAGCAGTCCAGGGGATAGGATCATGTGGGTGGCAGCTCCCCACAGAGTGAAATGGTACAAGAATTCTGCTGCCCGGGACTCTGATGAGGACTTCACTGGGGTGGTGCATAGGAAAAGGTTGACGAGCGTGCATACTGAAATGTTTGGTGCAGTGTCTGCTAACAGCCTGCTGTCACTGTGGAATGGAGAAATCCAACTGTAACATAAGTCAGACTTTTGCACAAAGCTTGGAGCTTCTCCTTTCCATTGTAGGAGTGGTTGCCAAGCCCCAGGACTGTATTTGCAGACCTCTCCATCATGCAGTATCTGATTACCTATATCTCTGCTTCCATTACAGGACAAACCAAAACCACCCATCATCTAAATGCCACATTACAAGATCAGGTTGATGTCAGAAAATCTCAACTTGTTGCCATGTAAGGCTAGATTGGCGCTAAGCAAGCCCAGCTTGGTGTCATAAAAGCTCAGGCTGCTGCCATCATGGGTGCCAATACTAATGCTCAATGGATCTTTCAGGGCTTCACAACAATTCAGCAATTTGTCTTCTAACAGCTTGCTCTCATATCTGAGCACAGCCTGGAGGAATGGCAGTAATGCCATGGAGGATAAACCTACTGTCCTCTCTAAGTGACAGCATTTGTTGCTCCTACCACTGCCATTCCACCAGTGCCTCTTCTGTTTCTTGTCAGTCAGCCAGCCTAGATTGCTACATCTGACGGTATGGTCTAAAATAGGGCCTTCTTGATCCAGAACTGCACAGGGAAATCCTGCAAATCCTCATGCACCTTCCTGTACTGAAAGTCAGCAGCATCCACTAACCATACTGCAGCCATAAGGTTAGCACCTAGACAGGCAAATCATCCCAAGACAATCAGTAAGGAACTTAGATTGTGATTAGTTGAGTATTATCTGAGAGTCTTTTGTGGTTTCAGTGCACCTTTACCATTGAAATTTAACGTCTGCAAAGTCACATGTGTGCAGTCAATGGCACTCTGCACCACTGGTATATCTCAGTGCGAACAGAAAAGATAACAAAGTTCCCTCTCCGGGCAGCCTCTATCACCCCCCAAATGCAGCAATGGATGATGAACCACAATATGTTGTCTTTGTTCCCATTTCATAGAATCCCTAATGTGCACAAAGAGGCCACTCGGCCCATTGAGCCTGCATCAATTACAATCCCACCCAGACCTTATCCCAATAACCCCATGTATTTACCTTGCTAACCCCTCAAACACTAAGTTACAATTTAGCATGGCCAATCAACATAACTAGTACATCTTTGGAGTGTGGCAAGAAACTGGAGGACCCAGAGGAAACCCACACAGACATGGGGAGAATGTGCAAACTGCACACTGACATTGACCCGATGCCAGAATTGAACCCGGGTCCCTGGTGCTGCAAGGCAGCAGTGCTAACCAGTTAAGTGTATAAAATATTCAGAGCAATGGTCACCGTCATATTAGAGCCATCATTGTCTTGCACTGAGGCTGCAGGGCTGGTTCAAGAAGAGGCATAGATCTGTGACCAACTCTTTGATGAATCGCAAACAACCACTCATGAATGAAAGTGGAAGCAGGAGAAGTGCTACTGGAAGAAGATAGATGGTTAACTGTTGTGAACTCATCATCACTTCCTTCTCCTTTCTCAGCAAGCAGCCTGTCTCATTTACTGCCTCTGCCCCATCTGCCTCTGATGCCGCAGTGCAAGGTAGACTCAAGAGTTCTTGAAGTAGCAAATAATGCTTTTACATGTCTTCTACATCTCTTTTACCAATTGCCTTCAACTCCCCCAAACACTTAGCACCTCCACAAACTCAGCAGGAGCTGATAGAAAATGATACAGGACTTAGTGACAAGTTGTTAATGATCTCTTTTAAAAGCACTGTTGGGGGTGCCCTTGCACTACTCAGTGTAAGTTTGTGATTTGGAAAGGGCATTAACTAAAGTCTAAAGTGGCAACATCAGCATTAGATGTCAACTGACATTGCGATCTGCCAACTCTGCATAATTCCAATGCATACACTTAATGTCAGCGATAATGCCCTCATCAACGTGGTGCTCAGCACATGTGACACTGAAAGAGGGTGGAAATGGCATGGCAGCCATTTTCTACAAACTGACGCTATCGCACCAAAACTGCCAGTAGTTCAAAGCTGAATTTTACTGCCAACAGTTTCTGGATATCACACGCATCTAAATCAATGTGTACAGCAAGTAAATTAAATTTAATTAAATGTCTTAATCCCACAACTCAGGTGAGGTCAACTCTGTTGGTTGCATAATGTAGTCAATGGTGACAACAGGACATCATGAACACATAGCCCATTCCATTCTCTCTTATAAATTGTCAAATGTTAAGTTTTGCTGAGAGAAACATTTATTGTTCAAACTCCAGTCAGATTCTGATTAACAGAGACTTTTCAAGCCCTAACTTGTCTCCCTGAAACTTTAGTCACCAGTGCATTTTAAATTTTGCAGTAATCCCATTGATTAAATTTTTCATTAAATTCAATATTATATTTTTCATCTCTATATAATTTTGTTTCACTTTAATCCTAAAATACACCAATAGGCATGGAATCAAAGCCAGTTAATCTGTGTTTCAGCAGTTGACCTATTTTATGTGTGTAGTTCCTCCTCATCAGAAGCATGTTTAGTGAAGTGGCAAAGCAATGTTTCACCTGTCAAAGACAACTACAGTAACCAGGATGAATGCCACTTTATTAATGCTGACAACTGAAAGCTGCGGGTTACAGACACACATCATTTTATCTACTGTTTCTCAGTCTTATCTTTTTAGTGTTTCTCAGGATATGGGCGACACTGGGAAGGCTACATTTATTGTTCGTACCTGGTTACATTGATATGGTAGTGATGGATCATCTTCTTGAACCACTGTAGTTCTTATGACAATGATACTTCCACAAAGTAGGAAAGTCCAGGGTATTAAACCAGTGATGATCAAAGAAGTTTGTACTTAGGCGGATTGGCCATGGTAAAATGGCCATGGTAAAATGCCCCTAGTGTCCAAAGAAGGGTAGGTTAGGGGGATTAACAGAATAAATGTATGGGGTTACAAGGATTGGGCAAGGGAAAGATGCTCTGACAGAGTGTCGGTGCAGACTTGATGGGCTGAATAGCCTCCTTCTGCAATGCAGGGATTCTATAAATCTATGTCCAAATCCAGATAGTGTGCCAAGGTGAAGGACGTATTGATGATGTTCCTGCAGAATTGTTGCTATGATCCTTTTTGGTAATGGAAATTCCAGTGCCTGCTGCTAATTTTCCAACCTTAGCCACAACAGAAAGGAATTTTGACATTTTTGGCAAAGTGTTTTCTCAGGTGGAAAAAGCCAAGGTAGCTGGCAGGTTTTCCTGTAGTATTTTTAAACACTTCGCCAAAAAAAAGGGGCTGGTCACATATCATGCTGGCGGGACGAGGTCTAATTGACCAGCAACTTATACTTTTATACAATCAAGATGTAAATTAATAAAAATTGAATCCCCCTACCCCCTACAGAACTACCAACTGCCCATCTATCCCCCACCATGGAACTCACCCCCAGAACTTCCCGCACGGAACTCCAGACCCTACCACCACCACAGAGCCCCCTCCACCCCATCCCACCTTATGAAACTGCAACAAACCCCAACGCAACACCCTTTGCCCTTGGAACACTCCCCTGGCACTGCAGACTGCAGAGAGCAGTCTGGCACTGCCATTGAATCTAAAAACAACAGCAATGAAAAAACTGCTCTCTTGTTTCCTTACTTTTAAATGTGTAGTATTAATAGGTGCCGTTCCATGGTAATATGCTATGAATAAAACCTTGGTTTTATTGGTGACTATGAATGAATGAAAGCAAGCATATTTTGCTCTAATGATTGTGAAAGGCTTAGCAATAACTTTATAACTGCCAGTCACAATCCTTAAGAGGAATTCTTCTTATCTTTCACCCACTTCTGCACGGTGCATACTATACCAGATGAGTGATTATTTTAGGCAACGCAGTTGAAAAAATCAATAATAGAGTGGCAAAATACTGATCATTTCAGAAATGACTTAAAAAGTAATATTACCTTAACGCATGTACAATAATAAATCAGTAGCTTCATAAACAGTCCTATGTACATATGGATGAAAGACAAATGTTTTCAAGCACAGACCTAATTGAATTTTGTGAGCCCGTGAACCCTGGGTGAGGTGGGTGGATTGTGTTGCGGGGGAAAGGCTAGGGATCCTACCTGCTGGAGGTTCAAATCACAAGTTTAATCACATACTGACCATGGTTTTCCAAACATTTAAATAAATTGTCTGAAAAATGTGGGCAGTGAGCATTGATTTTATTTATGTAAGCTTCTTGGGGGCAAGGTTACTTGCTGAGAATGAGTACGCAGAATTAATTTCAATAAAAGAATAAAGGTGAGAAAAAAATGAAAGAAGTGATTGGATTTTGAATTTTTATTAATTAAATATTTTGATTGTTATTTTTTAATTGCTTTAATTGCACAAAATTAAAATTGTGGCATTTCACCTTTGTATGACAGTCATGTTGTGTGGAGCCTTCTGCTCAGTGTTGGCAGGCTAGAGGGAGAAAGATGATTGCCTATAAGTGCAGCTGGCACTGGGTACTGCCATTGTTACATGGGACCTTAAAAGTCAGGGACTTTCAGCATTTGGAGCAGTGCTGAAGAGCCAGGCTGGTGGGAAAAGCTTGGACTGGACAGAAAATGATGTGGGAGAGCACGGAAAAACTTGAGTAATGGGAAATCACTGAAACCAAATGGGAAAGGCGTTGAAGTTTCACTGTTATCCTTGGATTTAGAACAGTACAGAGGTAAGGATGTGAGTAAGACATTTACTTTAAAGCTGATTCATTCTTCAAGGATGTTCTTTGTTTTAAGTGTTAGTTTTGACCTGATGTTATTGTGTTGTATGAAAATAAAAAAAACAGCAAGAAGAAATTGTACATGAGAAACTAACCTTCCCCAAGATTGACAGGAAATGTGCACTTTGAATAGATTAATTAATAGATATGGCTAGAGAGAAATATTATTCACTAATATTAGTATCAATCATTAGTGTAAATCAGTACTCAGAGCTTTAAAATTACAATTGAATTTAATTTTAATCCATATATATCTTCACATAAGTTGCACAACAATTTGTCCAATTACTCACATGGGAAGTTTTTAAGTCCCCTTCAATACTTTGAATATTCAGTCATTCCAGAAACCCCGCACCATAGTTACATGATTCTGGAGCTGTTTTGCATTCCAGGCCTCATTTTAATATGATCCTTTCTTTAAATTCATTTGTGGGACAAGGCTGTTGCTAGCTGGCTAAGATTTATTGATGTGGAGATGCCAGCATTGGACTGGGTTAAACATAATAAGGAGTCTCACAACATCAGGTTAAAGTCCAGTAGGTTTATTTGGTAGCACAAGCCACTAGCTTTCGGAGAGCTGCCCCTTCATCAGGTAAATGGGAGTTCTGTTCACAAACAGGGCACATAAAGCCAAAACTCAGTTTACAAAATAATGGTTGGAATTTGAGTCTTTACAGGTAATCAAGTCTGAAAGGTACAGACAATGTGAGTGGAGAGAGGGTTAAGCACATGTTAAAGAGATGTGTATTGTCCCCATTCAGGACAGTTAGTGACATTTTGCAAGTCCAGGCAAGTCGTGGGGGTTACAGATAGTGTGACATAAACCCAAGATCCCAGTTGAGGCTGTCCTCATGTGTGGAACTTGGCTATCAGTCTCTGCTCAATGACTCTGCTTTGTCGCGTGTCATGAAGGCCGCCTTGGAGAATGCTTACCCAAAGATTGGAGGCCAAATGCCCATGACCGCTGAAGAGTTCCCCAACAGGAAGAGAACACTCTTGCCTGGTGATTGTCGAGCGGTATTCAACTACCTGAAATGCTGCAGGAAAGGATGTCCCGAGGCATAGTACACTGGGGAGATCATGCAGACACTACGACAATGGATGAATGATAATACACATCTCTTTAACCTGTGCTTAACCCTCTCTCTGCTCACATTGTCTGTATCTTTATGATTTGATTACCTGTAAAGACTCGCATTTCAACCATTATTTTGTAAATTGAATTTGTGTTTTTATATGCCCTATTTGTGAACAGAACTCCCACTTACCTGATGAAGGAGCAGCACTCTGAAAGCTTGTGGTTTGTGCTACCAAATAAATCTGTAGGACTTTAACCTGTTGTGAGACTTCTTACAACATTTATTGACCACCCCTAGTTGTCCTTGTTCAGAGGGCAATTGAGAGTCAACCACAATACTGTGACTCTGGAGTCACACGTAGGCCAGATGAGGTAAGGACATTAATGAACAGATAGGTTTTTCAGACAATTGACAATAGTTTTATGGTCATCAATAGATTCTTAATTCCAGATATTTTTTATTGAATTCACATTCCACCAACTGCCATGGTGGGATTTGAACTTGTGTCCCCAGAACATTAGCCGAGTTTCTGGATTAATAGTCTAGTGATAATACCACTAGGTCATTGCCTCCTCCTCACATCAGGAAACAGAATAATTTTTATAGCCTGCCATGCCTTAAAAGCCTTCCCTCAGTTCCCCTAACTCATCCCAAAACCGGAAAATCCCAGCCGAGGTCAATGGCTCTTTCCATGGTTTGCCCCTCACCTGCTATGATTCCCATGGTGGGTGGAATGGGAAATTTTGCTCCTCTTTCTTTTATTCCAGAGTTCTTGAATAATTGTGAACTGTGAGTCATAGGAAATTACCATTTATTAAGAATCTAATGTCAGTCTGGTAGTCAGATAGTTCAGCGATAGCCCTGATATTATTAGCGGTGGAGAAAATATGGGTGGAATTTTAACTCCTCACCCCATTCAGGTCAGTTGTTTAAGAAGGAATAATGAGTTGAGGACAACACTGATGGATGCAATAAATAGCTGCCAAGGTTTACACAGACAATTTTTCTTTCCTCCTCAATCCAGCGCAGCTGAGATCTGTAATGCTCCAATATAATCTGAGTATTTCTTGCCATGTTAAAAAAAGACAAATTAATTCTACCCAGAATATTAGTTATCCCTAACCCACACAGAACTCAGTACAATTCTTCTGATATGCTTAACTTTGACTATGAAATTGATTACAATCATGCAGCACTGTTAAGTTGGTCATCATGTAGAAAGGATACATTTGACTACACAGCTGGATATCAATAGCTTCAGGTTGTAAATAAATGGGAGCACAGCATGTTTTATAAAGTAATGCCACTGCTTATATCAACACACTCCTTCTTGATCTGATGTATTTAGACTGACATGTTAACTGAACACAAGCCTCCAGACAACAGTGAGTATAGCCACCTCATACATCTGTAAAAACCACTTAGATGCTGGAATTTTACTCAAAATAATAAATATTGCATCATAATTTTGGCATTTTCAAACAATAACGAAGGGGACAATTTCTTCTCATTTTATTTCCAGCCTTTTAAGGAACTCTACTGTTTCAGAGGTGATGTTGCAGTATGTTTTAAGACGTCAATAAGCAAGGTTTGTTTTTATTCATTCATGGGACATGGGCATTGCTGACTGGCCAGCATTTATTGCCCATCCGTGTTGCCTTTAAGAAGATGGTGGTGAGCTGCCTTCTTGAATCGCTGCAGTCCACGTGCTGTGGGTTGACCCCCAAAGCCATTAGGGAGGGAATTCCAGAATTTTGATCCAGCAACTGCGAAGGAAAGATGATATATTTCCAAAGCAGGATGGTGAGTGGCTTGGAGGGGAACTTACAGGTAGTGGTGTTCCCATTTATCTGCTGCCCTTTTCCTTCTAGATAAAAGTGGTCATAGGTTTGAAAGGTACTGTCTAAGGATCTTTGGTGAATTGATGCAGTGCATCTTGTAGAGAGTTCACACTGCTACTTCTGAGTGTCGGTGGTGGAAGGATTGAATGTTTGTAGATGTGGTGCCAATCAAATGGGCTGCTTTGTCCTGGATGGTGTCAAGCTTCTTGAGTGTTGTTGGAGCTGCACCCATCCAGGAAAATGGGAGTATTCTATCAAACTCCTGACTTGTGCCTTGTAGATAGGGGATTGGCTTTGGGGAGTTAGGAAATGAGTTACTCACTGCAGTATTCCTAGCCTCTGACCTGTTCTTGTAGCTTATGTGGTGAGTCCTGTTGAGTTTCTGGTCAATGGTAACCCCAAGGATGTTGACAATGGGGAATTCAGTGATAGTTACACCATTGAATGTTAAGGGGCAGTGGTTAGTGTCTCTTACTGGTGATGGGTCATTGCCTTGTATTTGTGTGACGTGAATGTTACTTGTCACTTGTCAGCCCAAGCCTGGATATTCTCCAGATCTTGTTGCATTTAAATATGGACTGCGTCAGTATCTCAGGAGTCGCAAATGGTGCTGAACACTGTGAAATCATCGGCAAAGATCCCCACTTCTGACCTTATAATGGAGGGAAGGCCACTGATGAAGCAGCTGAAGATTGTTGGGCCTAGGGTACTACCCTGAGGGACCCCTGCAGGAATGTCATGAAGCTGAAATGACTGACCCTCCACAACCACAACCATCTTCCTATGTACCAGGTATGACTCCAACCAGCAGAGAGTTTGCCCCGTGATACACATTGATTCCAGTTTCCCTAGGGCTCCTTGACGCCACACTCAGTCAAATGCGGCCTTGATGTCAAGGGCTGTCACTCTCACCTCATCTCTGGAATTCAGCTCTTTTGTCCATGTTTGAACCAAGGCTGTAATGAGGCCAGGAGCTGAGTGATCCTGGCTAAACCCAAACTGGGCATCACTGGGCTGGTTATTGCTGAACAGGTGCTGCTTAATAGCACTGTCGATGACTCCTTCCATTACTTTACTCTCGATCATCAGCAGACTGATTGGACGGTAATTGACGGGGTTGGATTTGTCCTGCCTTTTATGTACAGGACAAACCTGGGCAATTTTCCATATTGTTGGGTAGATGTCAGTGTTGTAACTGTACTGGAAGAACTTGGCTAGGGGAGCAGCAAGTTCTGGAGCACAAGTCTTCAATGTTATCAGGACCCAATGCCTTTGCAGTATCCACTGCACCCAACTGTTTCTTGACATCACATGGAGTGGATCGAATTGGCTGGAGACTGGCATCTGAGATGCTGGGCACCACTGAAAACGGATCATCCATCCGGCACTTCTGGCTGAAGATTGCTGTGAATATTTCAGCCTTGTCTTTTGCATTAATGTACTGTTCTCCTCCAGCATGGAGGTTGGGGATATTTGTGGAGCGTCTTCCTCTAGTGAGTTGTTTGATTGTTCACTACTATTCACAACTGGAGGTGGAAGGATTGCAGAGCTTAGATCTGATCCATCGGTTGTGGGATTGCTTAGCTCTGTCTATTACTTGTTGTTTTTGCCATTTGGCATGCAAGTAATCATGTTTGGTAGCTTCACCTGGTTGACACCTCATGCTCCTGGCATGCCCTCCTGCAGTCTCCATTGAACCAGGGTTGACTACCTGACTTGATGTTAATGGTTATGTTCCGAGCCATGAGCTTGCAAATTGTGCTGGAGTACAGTTCTGCCGCTGTTGATGGCCCACAGCACCCCATGCATGCCCAGTCTTGAGTTGCTAGATCGGTTCGAAGTCTGTCCCATTTAGCATGGTGACAATGCCACACAACAAAATGGAGGTTATTCTCAATGTGGAGGTGGGACTTTGTCTCCACAAGGACTTAATAATTGCAATATTAATGAAGTGAGAGTGGGCATCCTTGGTGTACCCGTCAATCATTGATTGGTTAGGACCCAATTTTAAAGAAATCCAAATGATATCCTTTGCCAAGGTGCTTCCCCATCAGAGGATGGAAAAAGACAGGTAGGAAAGACACAGGACCCAGAGGGTACCTTTTTCATTTTCCAGGGGCATTGGGCTTGTATTGAGGAGTTATTTTTGGACTCTCCTGCTCCTGACTTGTAAACTCTGCTACAGCAGTAAATATTCCTTCCCATTTCTAGTTGCAGAGCCTTATACGGAAGGGCACATTGAGACCAGGATATTGACCTGAACTCGGAAGACCCCAGAATTGATCCTCACAGTCTAGGATTTACTTCTGAAATTGTTCTGGTGCGTTTAGCACTCACATCATGCTCACAAACATGAAGCTGTCAGAAAATAGATTGATGATCAGTAAGACAGTCAGTCAATTGCCTGGTGAGCACCCGTTTAAAAAAAAGTTACCAAACTTAGATGCATTGATGCGGTCATATAATGTTTGTAGTTTCATAAATAACAGAGTGAATTTAGGATCCAATGACAAATACACACATGTCCAATGGGTAACATTGAGTCCTTTTAGAAGGATTCCTGGTTGTTGAGAGAATTTAACCTGCCTTAAATCTTTGCAAAGAAATAAACAATATCGCTTCTTATAGGAATATATTTGTATCTCTGTCTAATTAATTTCTTTCATGCTGATTTTTTTTGTCACAGTAGCCCAACAAGTGTAGTGCTATCCGTACTGGCCTAACTTCACTATAGCAACATGCATTAGTCCAGTTGATAATGAGTTATTTGTACAATTCCACCCCTGCCCCCCCCAATCTTAGTTATAGTTTATATGGAGATGCCGTCTCCAGGCCCAAACTTCTATCTAATTAATTCCGTACATTAAAATTTCCAACTTAATAAAATGTTCAATTTCTGTTCCAGCTGAATGAAAAGACTTAATATGTCATTGGTACTTGCACTAAATAAAAACCAAATTAAATTCTAATTATTTTAATGAAGGACATGTGGTTACATCTGCAGTTTGTTATTAACAATGCAGAATTTATTCTGTTTCATGTGGACATCACAAATTGATTCAGCTAATGAGATTATTCAAGATGAACATTGTCATATTTACCATCACTGCAATATTGATTTTTCTGTCATGTTATAAACACACCATATAGTGTAATGCATAATGCTTATTTTAGTTTCTTACACATCCAGTATGTAAACTCATATATATTGTCCATTTGTGTCCAAAATCAAGAGTAAGAATGTAAATGTACTCAGATTTTAGTTGCACTGTGCATCATAATCACAATAAAAACAGTTGTCCAACAGTTACTATTGAGATATGTAAAGACTAAAAATTTATCTGCCTTTATATGAACATTTAGTTTGTTTTGAATCATCTCCACTCAAAGGATGTTCCTAGTTTGTATATTTTTATACTCCTCGATCTCTTAGCAAAGCTACAAATGCTTAACTGCCAATCTCATTTAGTTCAGTTCAGATTGACCTGATAAAGGTCTACAAAATCATGAGAGGCATAGACAACATGGATTGTCAGAGGCTTTTTCCAGGGATGGAAATGTCAACTACGAGAGGGCACAGGTTCAAGGTGAGAGGGGAAAAGTTTAAGGGAGATGTGCAGGGTAAGTTTTTCATGCAGAGTGATGGGTGCTTGGAAAGCTCTGACAGAGGATGTGGTGGAAGTAGGCACGTTAGCAACAGTTAAGAGGCATCTGAATGGATACATGAATAAAGGAAATAGACGGATATGGACTGAGTAAGGGCAGGTTATTTTTAGTTAGGGCATCATGACTGGCATAGGTTTAAAGGGCCAAAAGGGTCTGTTCCAGTGCTGTACTTTTCTTTGTTCTTTGTTCAAATCATATTTTACTGTCATACCATTAACCAGTTGAATTCTGAATATTTTTCAAACTGTGTGTTTGACTTGTTCTCATATCTATTATTGGACAGCCAATAGCAACAATCTTTGCAACATAGGTGTGAAGAATGGTTGAGGACTACTGGTTCCTTCTAAGTTCTCATTTACAGTGTCTGCCTAAAGGGGTGGTAACAAGACAAAACCAAAACTGAACCACTCCCTATTTCACATGTTGTTCAAAGAACATGTTATTCACTACTCAAGAACAGTTCATTACCTCTTTCTTTCCTTCTTTCAAATCACGAAACTGGTGTCTTATGTGAATTTTCTGTCATTGTTTGAGATGCAGATATTTCAGTGAATTGCAACTTCTCATGACTAATGATGGAAATTGTTTCATAAACCTCATCAAAGTTATGCATTAGTTTTCATTTCCAGGAACTCAGAGTCAGTAGCTTTATTGCCAAACACTTCAGAATATTTAGGTACAGTAAGCTTTCCTGCATTTGAGTCTTGCACGAACAGCTGGTCGAACAACCAAACACTTTTATGTTGCCAGTTCTGAAGGAAAATGTGTGTATGTGTGTACAGGAGTGGAGATTATATGAATATATTGTTCTCCTGGATTCACAGTCCTAAATGTGGGGTATATGTAGTAGGAAGGTATATTAAAATTGAAGATTTATTGTATTATATGTATAAAATATTCATTAATAATTTTTATTGGCAAAGCAGAAAGTTTTATATGCAAGAACATGGTTTAATGTCTTATTGCAACAATCTCTAAAATAATGTTCCTCAGATGATTCACTATTCAATGTCATATATTCATAAATTATAGATTTATATCTATAATTACCTACATCCCAAATGATTAAATCGCCACTTTCTTGGTTGAGGAGAGAGATTAAACTTTAGTTGATTCATAGCCCTTATTTCAAATAATGTCTCTAAATTCTGGTTATAATTTCCATTTTACTACTAGTTACAATGTCTATCTTGCAAAGTTAATGGAGGAAATTGAATAGTGGCATAGCTCTCCGCTAGTTTTAACTCATACTGCAAAAGCAGAAATTCACTCATAAAAATGCATTTGCCACTGGGCTACATTTATACCCCTTGGTGCTTTGAAATTCATACAGCACAAAATAACATCAAAAGGTATCTTTCATAATTCAAGGGGTCAGTCACATGTAAGTTCCAACAGCATGCTGATTGATATAGAATCAGACACAATTCATATCCTTTGAGTATTCCCACAGAATTTCAGGCTCTTTGGCTGGCATTTTCCCTGATATAGGCAATGGCTGATGTTGGGGAGGAAAAGCAGTGTTGAAATTGGCAGTGGTGGTTTTCTCCATCAATGGCACTTGAAAAAAAGTGCCATTAAAAAGGTATGTAAAGAGAAAAAGATTGACAAAAACAAATGTAGACCCTTTATTGTCAGGAAGAGGGGAATTCATAATAGGGAACAAAGAAATGGCTAAGGAACTAAATTCATATTTTGCTTCTGTCTTCACAAAGGAAAGCATGAATAATGTACTGGAAGTTCAGAGAAACACAAGTTTTAGTGAGGAGCTGAAGAAAATCAATATTAGTACAAAAATGATTTTGGAAAAATTAATGGGATTGAAGGTGGAAATATCTCCCTGATAATCGTCATTCCAGAGTACTTAAGGAAATTGCCATAGAAATAGTATATCCAATGGTGGTCATATTCCAAAATTCTTTGGACTCTAGAGTGGTTCCTACAGATTAGAGGATAGCTAATGAACTAATGAACCAATGAACTAATGAACAGGGAACTATAGACCAGTGAGCCTAAAGTTGATAGTAAGGAAGTTTCTAGAATCTATTATCAAGGATTTCATGGCACGGAATTTGGAAAGCAATGGTATAATCATATAAAGTCAACACGGATTTATGAAAGGGAATTCATGTTTGATAAATCCACTGGAATTATTTGAGGATGTAACTAGTAGAGTTGACCAGGGAGAACCGATGGATGTGGTTTATGTAGACTTTCAGAAGGCTTTCGACAAGATCTCACATAGCAGATTACTATGTAAAGTTAAAGCACGTGGGATTGCAGGTAGTGTCTTAAGATGGATAGAAAACTGGTTAGCAGACAAGAAGCAAAAAGTTGGCATAAATGGGATTTTTTCCAATTGGCAGTCAGTGACTAATGAGGGACTGCAGGGATCTGTGCTAAGACCCCAACTGTTTGCATTATATATTAATGATTTGGATGAGGGAACTGAATGGATTATCTCCAAATTTGTAGATGATACAAAGTTGGATGGGAGGGTGAGTTGTGAGGAGGATGTAGAGATGCCTCAATATGATTTGGAGAGACTGAGTGAGTGGGCATATGCATGGCAGTATAATACAGATAAACGTGGGATTATCCACTTCTGTAGCAAAAAATAGGGAGTCAGATTATTATTTGAATGCATGTAAATTGAGAGAGATGGATACTCACCTTGACCTTGGTGTTCTCGTGCATCAGTCCCTGAAAGTAAGCATGCAGGTACAGCAGGTAGTAAAGAAGGCAAATGGTATGTTGACCTGTTTACTGCCCACACCACTCCTACTTGGGCATCTTCAGGGACAATTGACTTTGCTGACTCTTGACTGCATTTTGGTGATTAAGTCATATCATTTTCTGTAGCCCAACTTACAAACAGTCAAATAAACTTAAGATCACCACAGCCTTCCATTTTATGCCATAGTTTCCTTCCAGGCCATCAGGAGATCATTGTCAACCTAAAATTCATTTCTGTCTGCGTCAAGTGAGTAACACTTCATATACTGAGGATCATTTTTACCAGATTCTTGCCAGAAAGACTGTAGCACGTAGGGAGAGCAGAAAGCTTTTAGCATCTGACTGGCCTACCAAGATGAAGGGAATTACAAACGAAACCATCGATGTAAGGTTCATTCATACGCAAATAGTGAAGGATCTCTGGCTGTCTTCTGTCTTGTGAGACAATAGTTTGGTCTTTGGTGATCAACTCAATGTTAAATATCATGCTGTATGGCTCAAGACCCCCACTCTGGAATGGCAGTCTCTGCTCTATTTGCTGCAGGTAAGGACAGTGGACTGAAAAGTTGCAGGATTCTCTGTTCTCTATTTTCTCTGGAGCCTGTTGTCTGTCAATTGGGCCTCCTGCTTCTGCAATTGTCCCAGCAGACAGTCAGCCTCCAGGAGTCACAGCCATTGGCAACTATCTCCGAATGTCTGCCATGTTCATATCTTACTTTCAGATGGCCTGGTAGGGAAGTATGGATTGTGCGTTTGTTGTGACCCAATAGACTGCTCATCAGACAGAAGTCTTTAGTTACGTGACCATCATCCATCCAATAACATGGCCAAGCCAGTACAAACATTGTTGGTTTAGCAATGTATGTTGATGGAATTAGCATTAACATCTTCGAGTTGGTGACCATGTACTGCAAAGAGATGCCGAGGAAAGATCTGAGACTGGAAACTGGTCAGCCTTTTCTCCTGGCTAGCCAGATCTTACTATTGTAGAAGAGTGCACTGAGCATACAGGCTTGGTAGACTTGCAGTTTGGTGTTCTCAGTCAGATTACTGTTGTTCCACACTCTTTTACTCAGCTTGGATACAACAATGCAGCTTTTGCAATGCATGTTTCTATCAAGTCGTGTAATTGTGGAGCTTAAACATGTGAAGCTATTAACAACATCCAGAGTTACATTGTTAACATTGAATGATGGTGGTATGGTAGGTTCCTGGGCTATGATCATAGAATCCATACAGTGCAGAAGGAGGCCATTTGACAATTGAGCCTGCACCATAAAACAATTCCACTCAGGCCCTATTCCTGTAACCTCATGTATTTACCCAGCTAATCTCCCTGACACCGAGGGGCAATTTATCATGGCCAACCAAACTAACCCACACATCTTTGGACTGTGGGAGGAAACTGGAGCACCCAGAGGAAACCAACACAGACACGGGGAGAATGCCTTCCTGATGCTGATGGTCAAAGCAAATTCATTACAAATGTGAGACAGCCTGTCCATTTACTGCTGAAGGTGTTCCTCAGGTTGGGATGTGAGTATAGTATCATTGGTGCAAAACAGTTCTCTGGATAGGCCACCTCTGCTTGCATGATCAAATGCCTTTGTGTGATCAATGAAAGCAAAATATAGTGGTATTCTTTGATCTTGGCATTCCTCTAAAGCTACCTCACTGAGATGTTCATGTTGACTGTCAATCTTTCAGTTCTGAAGCCACTCTCAGATATGGAATTGATGCAGAAAATGTTGGAAATATTTGGTAGGTCAGGCAGCATTTGTGGAGAGAAGAATTTATGTTTCAGGTCAATAACTCTTCATCAGAGCAGTCCTTACGTCAATCAAAATGAGTTTATCACTTGTAATAACTGTCCCTTCCATGTTATGTTGATCTTCTGTAGCAGAACTGAAGTGTGCTCTCCAGGACTCAGGCCATTTAATGTGATCATAGCTGATTTATATCTTAGATGGTAGCCTTCCATTCAGAATCTAAGTTCATTTATTAGTGCAGAAATAAAAGTGATTTCCATTGGAGGGTAGGATGGCTGACGATGTACAATCTTGCACTGTTGTGCTCATTAAATATGCATGTACAAAACATCACCGACTCTTGCGATAGTGGCAGGCAGAAAGTTGCCACCATTCCATTACCTTATGGTACTTGAAGGTCTGAGCACTATATTTAAAGGACACCTAGACATTCTGCATTATCCCTTCCTCCTTGGTCCGGCCACAGCTTCACCCTTCCCCACTAACCCTTCCTTCCTTCCTTGGTAATCATCCATGCTAATTACACTGCATCACCCAGATTTCAGCATGGGCCAATACTTATAGCTGCTCCCCAAAGAGCACAATGATTGTTAATCATGGAAGAAGTCACCTCGCCAGGTGCAGCCATAAACATGAATAATCTAAATTCTCGCTGGTGAGAAACTAAATTTAATATTTAATTCCAGCAAGCTGATCTTCTGATGAAAATGCATGACAAGCCAATGCATGCAAACAGATTTCCCAACATTGTTCGTCGTGAAGCTTGAGCTGCCCTTAAAATCCCAAGAACATAATTGTTGAAGTGCATTTGCCATCAGAAAACTGTTTTTTTGGCCTCATGCCAAATTAAGTTTGCCCACCCGCCATGCTTCCTGGTTGAGGGCCAGGATTTTATAGTCAGTCCCACCCAGCGGAATATTACAGTTCCAGTGAAGTAAATGGCCACATTCACTGGGGGCAGGTGGGTGGGCGGGGTGACACACATGCTACAGTGGGGCTGATAAAATCCTGACCTTGGTGATTTCTAACCGGAGCTTTGTACGGCTAAAGTATGACTTCTATTCCTGTATTCCAGTCCTTTAGATATAAAGGCTAAAATTCCATTAGCCTCTTTGTTTATATTTTGAATCTGATTACCACATTTTGGTGATCGGTGTACATGTGCCCCTTAAATCCCTAAGTCTACTGGCCATGACTCCCAGATTGCCTATATTCAGGTTTGGTTCATCAGCTTTTGTGTAGCAATTATCTTTTAGGACATTGTCGTGATTTTTCTCCTAGTTTTCTTTTATCATTCCTACACAGGGATTCATCCTGTTTCACAATGGAGAAAATATATTACTCACTTTTACCCATTGTAATCTTATGACTGAATGAATGAACCTTTAAACAACACTCCCCCACACTGGTTCTACAGTATGACAGTCTTCCCCTTAAATTGTTAGCATTTGAAGCAGCATCCTTCAAGATCTTAAAATCAATATTCACTATGTTAGTTGTTACATAAACCAAAATGCTCTTCCTTCCATATACACTCTCAAGTCTGATGGGCATTCAGCTGGATGATGAGACTGCTGGTCATTGCAGAAAGGTCCTCTGCCAGCAATCAACTTCTTTGTTCAATGAATCTGATTAATACGTCACATTGTGAGCAGCATCCTCCCAATCAGCACTGATAAAGGTCAATCGCACAACAAAGACAAATCTAGAGTTATTGAGGGAACTTATCCTTGTCCAGCGAGTAACTGCAAAAAAATGTTTTGTTTTTCATGATACATCACACCTTCTACAAGAAAGGTCAGAGTATAGTTCTCGTAGAAAAGGAAATGTGCATATATATGGCATTATATTTCAAATAATATTTTCTGTGTGCAGTAAATTGAACTGAGTTTTGAAATCCAGTTTCTGCTTGCTTAGCTTATATAACTTGTTCATTCTTGATGTGCTTTCATCGTGCAAAGGTGAAAAAAACACCCTTGAGGTTATTTGCATTCACTACAAACTGGGTCATGTTTTTCATTCAAAGGCAGATGAAACCTGTTTTATCTGCGACCTAATAAGTGGATAATTAAAAAAGAAAATCCGGCTCCGGAAATCATGTATTCCTCATTTACCAGTTGTATACAGTCAATGGAACATCCGTGATCATGAAATACAAGCTGCGCTTCTTCAACAATCGTCCAAACACCAAGATTCTGCACCTTTCTGTGACAATGTTTTCAACTAAAGCTGTTCGAATGCACGAAGGTTCTGAGAGAAGATCAGTGACCAGAAACCTTAACTCTATTTCTCTCTCCGCAGATGCTGCCTGACATGATGAGTATTTCCAGCATTTTCTCTTTTTATTATAGGTGGATAATTGGCATTGGAACTATTTCCAATTAGCATATGGCAACTATTTGAATGCAGTTGTTGTTCAGCAAATTAGGCTTTCATGAATATTTGATGTTCTAACACAAGGAAAATGAAATGCAAAAAAGTAATCTGATCTGCCACTATTGCTCCTTACACAACTATATAATGTAAGTTTTATTACAGTATCTATTACTAACATCTGTGTGAAACTATGACAGATATCTAAGGTTGTAGAATCTCTTTGATCACAACAGGAGAAAAAGGACAAATCAATCAAGCAATGACATAGAACAGCAAATAATAGAGGAAGAAATTGCATTTATATACTGCCTTTCAGGCCCTCGAGGACACTCCAAAATGCTTCAAAGGCAATTAATTACTTCTAAAGTGATTCACAGTTCTAATTATTTTTATATTCTTTTGTGGGATGTGAGCATCGCTAGTAAGGCCAGCATTTATTGCAGAACTCTCATCGACCTTGCAAAGGTGTGGTGAGCTACTTTCTTGAAAGGAGTTCCAGACTTTTCATCCAGTAACAGTGATGAAAAGGTGATATAGTTCCAGATCAAGATTTTGTGTGACTTATGAGGGGAACCTTTGGGTGGTGGCATTCCCAAGTGCCTGGTGCCCTTGCCCTTTAAGGTTGTAGAGATCCTGGCTGGAATTTTGCCATCTCGCCTGCCATGGAAATTAGAACGGGCAAGGAGAGACCATGGAAAGGTCCATTGACTTTGGATGGGATTTTCTGGTTTTCAGGGCAAGTGAGGCCGGAAAATCCCACCCCTAAGTTTGGGAGCCTTGGCTAATTGTGTACCTTGTGTATCAAACACACTGCTGCCACTGAGTGTGGGTGGTGGGGGAGGTGAATGTTGAAGGTGGTGTTTGGAGTGCCAATCAAGCGGGCTGCTTTGTCCTGGATAGTGTTGAGCTCCTTGTGTGTTTATGGAACTGCATTCCTTCAGCAAGTGGAGAATATTTCATCACACTCCTGTCTTGCGCCACAAATATCCCCATTGTCAGTAATAGAGGTGTTTGCACATCAGTGTAAAAGACAAAGCTGATGCATTTACAACAATCTTCAGCCAGAAGTAAATGATCCATTTCAGTGTCCTCCTGAGGTCCCAAGCATCACAGATGCAAATCTTCAGCCAATTCAATTCACTTCATATAATATCAAGGATCAGCTGAAGGCACTAGATACTGTGACAATATTCCAGTAATAGTACTGAAGATTTGTGCTCCAGAACCATCTCTGCCCCTAACCAAGGTGTAACCCAGTACAGCTACAAAACTGGCCTGTACCCAATAAGGCGAACAATTTTGTGGGCACGTCCTGTCCACAAAAAGCAGGACAAGCCCAACCTAACCAATTACTGCCCATCAGTTTTCTATTCATTAGCAAAGTGATGGAATGTATTTTTGTCAGTGCTATTGAGCAGGATTGCTCAATAATAACCCAGTCACCGATGCTTAGTTTGCGTTCCATCAGAGTCACCTGGCCCCATCATAGTTTGATCCAAGCATGGTCTAAAGAACTGAACTCAAAAGGCGGGAGTCAAAGCCTTTTTGACAAAAGGCAGTATTTGACAGAGTGCGGCATCAAGGAGCTTGAGAAAAACTGGAGTCAGTAGGAATCAGGGGAAAAGTCTACTCTGGTTGGAGTCATACCTGTTAGAAACCAATCATCTCAACCCCAAGACGTTGCTGTAGGAGCTTTTCAGGATAGTGACCCACATGCAACTATTTTCAGTTGTTTCATCAATGACCTTAAGCGGGATTTTCTGGCCCTTTCTGGTCAATGGGATCTTCTGGTCCACCAAAGGTGAGCCACCAGAATGGGTTCCTTGGAGGTGGGACAGGTGACCACACAAAACACTGTAGACATTGATGGGACTGGAAGATCCTGCCAGCGGCCAACGGTGAGCCACCTCTGCCGCTGGAAACCAAAAATAAGTTCAGAAATAGGGATGTTCACTGATGATTGCATAGTATTCAGGTCCATTTGTAAGTTCTCAGGTGCTGTAACAATCCTTGCCTACATTTAGCAAGCTGTAACAATCCTTACCTACATGTAGCAAAACGTGGAAAACATTCAGACTTCGATTAATAAATGGCAACTATTATTCATGTCACACAGATGCCAGATGATATCCATCTCCAATAAGAATGAGTCTTACCATCTCTCTTTGACACTCAAGAGCATTATGATTGCTGAATCTCTCTCCACCAACATCCTGGGGTCAACATTGATAAGAAATTGAACAGGTCCAACCATATAAATACTGTGAAGTCAAGAGCAGGTCAAAAATTGGGAATTCTGTGACACTCTAAAACCTTTCTAATACCTACATAGCACAAATCACAGGTGATGGGGCACTCTCCTCCTGCCTGCATGGTTGTAGTTCCAACAACATGCAGAAACCCCAACAACATTCAAGACCTAATCCACCATCTTAAATATTCATTCTCTCTACCATTGGTGTATCGTTGCGGCAATGTTATGCCACTTACATGATACACTGCAGCAGGACTGCATTAACAGTAATTCCACTGTGAAAGACTAAGGGAGCAGACACATGGGAACATGTGAAGTTGGCAAGTTCACCTTCAAGTCACTTCATCCTCACAACAGTGTTGCAGTTCCTTCATCTCACAGACTGTAGCAGTTCATGAAAGTAGCTTACCACCACCTTCTCAAAGGCAATAAGGGATTGGCAATAAATGCTGGCCTTGCCAGTGACATTGATATATTTTTGGAACAGAATGAACTAACACAGCAGGCTGCACCTAACCAATATAGAAACCAAAAGATCTATAAGAAACATTGAGGCAACACTTGAGAACTGCTTTAACGAGATAGATAGGGGAGTCCAGGAAATAAACAAAATTCCAGAAGTCAACATGTGGGTATAGACAGAACATTGTATTTTCCTGACTCTGGGAGACAGGTTTGGCATCTGGGGCTGGGAAATAGTGTGGAGTTCTACCAGGTTGGCTAGCCAAAGCATTCCCATTGCAAGGGGCCTTTCTGGCAACAGGCCTATTCCAGGAAGGTGGCAGCCAAATAGAGTGGTTAAGATCTCAATTAGTATTGTGGTCGGAACCTTCCCACCAGTGGAGTGGCCGCTGCCGAATGCGGAGACCACCAGCTCATTGGAGGTGACCATGCATGCATGAAAGTCATCAGAGAAGAAGGCTCCATGTTCCAATTATGGGGACGTGAGGATGAAAGGCCACTTTCACAACCACATCTGACCTTACAGAAGGATTTCCCCTCCACTCCAAGCCCTTGCCAGCTTCAGGAGTTTTTTTTGCAGCCGTTCTGCTTTGGTCAACAAGGGCACCTCCATATTCAATCACCCTTGTGATTCTTGACCTATCTCAATCATGCCTACTTCTCCTGGTTGGGCTGCTAAGGCTCCAGGGGTAGCGGCCATTTGATTAGAGCTGCAGCATTGGAAGCCTGCTCACTGTCCTTAATAAGAAAATGCGAATGGACGTGCAATTAGGAGGTCACCATGTGGAAGATTGTGTCCTTCATCTTGTTGCCGACAAGTTTAGCCTCAGGACTCCTATTTGATCCTGACGCTGGGGTGCTGAAGCCTGCAGGAAAACCCAGTCTCAATCTTCAGGGATATATACAAGAATTAATAAATATACATTCACTGCTTAAATTGACCATCCAGAAAGGTGACTCTAGCAACTTTAGAGATATAAGTAAATGGAATAAAGCATTAGTAACATGGGGGATTGCTTAATGATTGCTGCAAAAGGCATCAGACATGTTTGACACAACCAACTTTAGCCATTAGTGTCTTAACTCCTTCCCCCCTTCAAATAAAGAGCTAATCCTTAATCCTGCGCCCATTTCAGAGCATTGCAACGCATCAGATCTCTATTCCCTCACATGACTACATCAATAATAGTCACCTGATTAAATAAATCAGATGGAACAACTGCACCCTTTTTCTGTAATCTCCATGATTTACAAAGCAGGCCTTCAACACACATTCTCCTTAATAGAATAGTCTCCAAAATGAACACAAACCAATCTACACTTTCCTAACATACTTCTCTGGATATCTACAATTGTCTTTCTTTCTCTTGTTCTGCCCACAGTACTTCTCCTGGACACATCTGAGGTGAGTAGGGAGTTAGGTATTTGTTCGCTGCAAACCACAGAAAGTAGTTGAGGCCAAAATGTTGAGTGATTTCAAGAAGAAATTAGATATATCTCTTGGGGCTAAAGTGATCAAAGGATATGGGAGGAAGGCAGGATCAGGATATTGAATTTTGATGATCAGCTATGATCAGAATAAATGGTGGAGTAGACTTGAAGAATCGAATGGCCTACGCATTCTTCTATTTTCTATGTTTCAAAAAAGTTCTTGGGATTGATAGGCTGCACACCTTTACCCCTCACCTCGTTTAGATCCTGCCCTTTAAGGCAATTTTCTTTTTGTGGGAATCCATGATTGGTTGCACATCTGGGGCTTCTGCCCAAGCAACCTAACATCATCTTCTGCGTGCCACTGGTAGGATGTTCTAGGAGGAAACTGGATGCTTAGCTTTGCTGACAAGAGCTAATTGGGTAACTTTATTTCAACTGCCATTTTTTAACTACATCAGTCTTCCCACTGATCAGTGGGATGGCTGCTCTAATGGCAGGTAGCAGATCCTAAAAGCCCAAGAAAGAGGCCTTCATATTAGCCTCTTAGGCCTGGGAGCCAGAATGCTTGACACTATCTATTCTGATCCTAATTGCCACCAATGAGACAGTATATTCGCCCAATGGAGAATGAAGCACCCACTGGTGTTTATGTGCGGGGATGCTGCAAACTCACTGTTAGGCAAATGAGGAATGTTGATTCCAAAGATGCAACTATCAGTTGCCACACATCTCAGAGGTTGTCCTCAGGGCCCAGCAAATAGATATAAAATTTCTCAAACGGTCTTATGGGTGGCATGGTGGCAGAGTGGTTAGCACTGTTGCCTCACAGCTCCAGGGACCCAGTTTGATTCTAGGCTTGGGTCACTGTCTGTGCGGAATCTGTACATTCTCCTCATGTCTGCGTGGGCTTCTTCCGGTTTCCTCCCACAGTTCAAAAGATGTGCTGATTAGTGGCATTGGCTATGATGAATTCTTCCTCAGTGTGCCTGAACAAGCACCAGGGTGTGGTGACTACAGGATTTAGACAATAACTTCATTGTAATGTTAATGTGACCTACCTGTGACTAATAAATAAACTTTAACTCCTTTACCTAAATCACATGTTTCTGTCCCATTACTGCAGAATCATAGACAGGAGTTTCATTGGCCCTTGCTGGAATAGTGTCACATTTTCACCAACTTCGCCCTCCTTCAGCTTGAGAAATCATTCCGTTTTACTTGCTCGATTCTCCTGGATGAACGTCTGTGCTGCTGTGGGTGAGTGAAAAAGCATGTGGCACACCATGTGAGATGAAATAAGTTGTGGCAGATGAACAGAGGGCAGAGACTCAAGGGTCGGGTTGACCTTCACATGCTTCTTCTCATTATGCCTTTTTTCTTCTTCATTCTCCTCAGCTTTCTCATTCTCATGGTTCAAAATCAGTTATTTCTTGTAAAGGTGCATTTTTATTATGTTACGCATCAAATATCCAGCTGATTAAGTAAATATAAAATAAAAGCTAAATGATTGCCTCAAAATTTTCATCTTCTATTTTATTTCTTCAGCATTGAGTGTACACAGTTATAAATAACAGCCCGGAAATTGTGGCAGCTGACTCATTTCACCTTAACTCTGACAAGAGTGTAATTTGAGACAGAAAATGTATCCATTCGTTTTCCTCTTATGATGCTCAGCAAACTGCAATTTCAGATTGGATGGACACTCAATTTACCTGCATCTGCAATTTGTGGACATTGATAATGTCACAAACTGGCTGAAGTTACCTGCAAAGATGTCCCAACCTCGAACACCAGCTCATGGTGGTGTATGATTTTGTTCACTGGAATGGTGAGTCACGCATAAGACCCAGTGAGAATTGTGACCAGTCCAGGTATGGTAGAACACTTACTGAAAATCTATTTATTTCAATAAAGAAAACATGCATATATATGAACAGGACTACAATGGTCTAAGACTATTATAAGAGCTACTAAGCACACCCACACAGTTTGTGCAGAAATTACTCTTTCTGATCCAAAGAATGTTCATAAGAACTTGAACTCTTTCAAGACTTCCCTCTTCCCAAGCAACATCCAATTCAATAGATCTATAAGTAAGGCCAGCTTATAGTTATAACACAGTGTGTACAGTTGAGGAGTTAGTCTGGGGAACATCTCTTGGTTCGGCAAAGATCTGAATTTGATGATGCAATGAGGCAGACTTGATTAGGGAACTTAAGGTAAAGGAACCCTTAGGGAGCAGTGACCACAATGTGATAGAATTTACCCTGCAGTTTGAGAGAGAGAAGATGGAATCAGATGTAATGGTATTACAGTTAAAGAAAGGTAACTACAAATACACGAGGAAGGAGCTGGCCAGAGTTGATTGGAAAGGGAGCCCAGCAGGGAAGACAGTGGAGCAGCAATGGCAGGAGTTTTTGAGAGTTATTCGGGAGGCACCACAGAAATTCATCCAAGGAGGAGGAAACATGCTAAGGGGAGGACGAGGCACCCATGGCTGACGAAGGAAGTCAAGGACAGCATAATAGCAAAGGAAAAAGCATACAAAGTAGCGAGGAATAGTGAGAATTCAGAGATCTGGGAAGCCTTTAAAAGCAAGCAGAAGACAACTAAAAAAGCAATAAGAGGAAGAAGATGAAATATGAATGTAAGCCAGCTAGTAATATAAAAGAAGATAGAAAGAGATTTTTTTCAATGCATAAAAGGTAAGAGAGAGACAAAAATAGCCATTGGACCACTGGAAAATGAGGCTGGAGAAGTAATAATAGGAAACAAAGCAATGGCAGAGGAACTGAATAGTTACTTTGCATCAGTCTTCATGGTAGAAGATACCAGTGGGATGCCAGAACTCAAGGAGAGTCAGGGGACACAGATGAGTGTAATGGCTATCATGAAGGAGAAGATAATGGGGAAACTGAAAGGTCTGATGGTGGATAAATCACCTGGACTGGATGGATTACACCCCCGGTTTCTAAAAGAGATAGCGGAGAAAATTGTGGAGGCAGTGGTTGTGATCTTTCAGGAATCTGTAGAGGCAGGGAGGATACCAGAGGACTGGAAAGTAGCTAACATAACACTGCTGTTTAAGGAGGGAGGTAATTATAGGCTAGTTAGCCTGACTTTGGTCATTGGCAAGATTTTAGAGTCCATTATTAAAGATGAAATCTCAGAGTACTTGGAAGTGCATGATAAAATAGGACTGAGTCAGCATAGCTTTGCCAAGGGGACCTCATGTCTGATAAATCTGTTAGAGTTCTTTGAGGAAGTACCAAACAAATTAGATAAAGGAGAACCAGTGGACGTGATTTATTTAGATTTCCAGAAGGCCTTTGACAAGTGCCACATAGAAGACTGTTAAATAAGTTAACTATCCATGGTGTTAAGGGTAAGATCGTGGCTTGGATAGAGGATTGGCTGACTGGCAGAGTGGGAATAAAGGGGTCCCATCAAGTCTGCACTGACCACAATTCCACCCTGGCCCTATCCCCATAACCTCATGCACTTACCCCAGCTAGTCCCCCTGACACGAAGGGGGCGATCCACCTAACCTGCACACCTTTGGACTGTGGGAGGAAACCGGAGAACCTGGAGGAAACCCAGGCAGACACGGAGAGAATGTGCATAGTCCATACAAACAGTGACCCCAGCTGGGAATTGAACCCAGGTATCTGGCAGTGCTAACCACTATGCCACCGTTTGCCCATAAATTGCCACTTATAAATTACTGCAAGAAGTTTACTGACATAGGTCTATTCCCCAGCTTATAGTCTGTGGCGTTAGTGAGAAATTTCAATTTGGCTTGTGTTCTAGTGTTTGCAGACCTGTTGACAAAATCTTGGTGTTGTGAAAACGATTCATCATGGAGTTTTCATCCTGTCTTGGGGTGAAAGCTACACAGAGTGCACCACACTATACAGATGGAAATTCAAGAGATCTCTAACCCTTTGCATCACTGGATTGCATTTTTGAACTTGATCCAGCAGAACTGCAATCTAAGGAAAGCAGTCTCAGAAGTGTGCAATATGAATAATTTATACAATTTTATGAAGATTCTGAGCCAACTATGTCATTTGTGATAAGGCAGCAGAATTTTTCCAATGGCCAATTTTCCTACCCCATCAACAGAGAAGTTGGCAGGGAAACACATCCCTGCCCTGGACACATGAAACACCTCAAAGGAGGGTTAAGCTTTCTATAAAGTGAAGGCAAGCTTTCCATACCTAGCTCAGGCAAAAGTCCTGCCTCAGAGAGGTGCCAACCAATCAAATTTCAAAAGGAGGTGTGGGGTTTGCTGAACTAGAGGCACTTAAACCCAAGATCCAAGTAGGGGATAAGCTGCCGAGATTCCCTCCCCCATCACTGATGTTCACTCATCGGCCTCAGAATTGGAGGCGCAGTGAGAGGAGGTCCTTAAGTGGCCTGAAAAGTTGCAAATAGGTCAGGGCTGGGCAGCAGAAAGGCCACCCAGAGAATTTTATGACTCCTCTGTCTGCAAACCCAATTCTGCCTTTGGTCTTTTAATATTGCTCTGGGGGTCTGCAGTTACACTTTGAACTGAGGACAGTTTAATGTTTTGATGCTGGTGTTGGACATTGTGCCCAGAGTGAGGTAGTCCAGCAACAGACAATGGTGCAAGTTTACTTAACTGCTGAGACTTAACAATGGAGAAACTACCATTGACAATGCTATACTAACAACTTCAAACACAACAAAAAATATTCCATGGGAATAAGGAGGAGGATAAATATATTTTATAGCTTTTATGCTAAAAGGAGCAGAGTATTGGATGAGGTGTTAAATAATATGTTTTCTTAATTGGATGTAAAAAATCCCATTACACTATATTAAAGAAAGACCAGGGAAAGATTCCCAGTGTCCTAGCCAATATTTATTCCTCAATCAACATCATTGAAAAAAACAGATTATCCTATTGTCTTTTGTGGGATCTTGCTATGCAACATTTGCTGTTCCATTTCCAACACTTTGAAAGTATGTAATTGGCTGTAAATTGCTTTTGGATGTCATGAACAGTACGGTACAAATTCATGTTTTTCCCTTTCATAGTGCTTGGCACTGCTGCCTCACAGTGCCAGGGATCCATGTTCGATTCCCAGCTTGGGTCACTGTCTGTGTGGAGTTTCACGTTCTCTTTGTGTCTGTGTGGGTTTCCTTTGGGTGCTCTGGATTCCTCCACAGTCTGAAAGACGTGTTGGTTAGGTACATTGGCCATGCTAAATTCTCCCTCAGTGCGCCTGAACAAGTGCCGCGGTGTGGCGACCAGGACATTTTCACAGTAACTTCATTGCAGTGTTAATGTAAACCTACTTGTGAAACTAATAAATAATAATTAAAGTTATTCATATAAGTTATAGTTTCAGTAAATTTGTTATACCATAGCACTGGAGATCTCATTGCTGCATTGCAGATATTCAAATCCTGATCATCTGTGACGAACATGACAAAAAACCTAATATTTACAATATAAAATGAGAATTAACGTTCACATGCTTCGAGGAGATTTTGAATAACTGGCTGTGAAATAAGCTTTGTTGCTCAAAGTCCTCTTGTCTCCATGATTTGTTTAGGTGTTTGGAATGGGCTATTTTTTTCTGCTGTTCCCTATTCCCAAAGTCTCCTCATCACTATTTAAAAGCTGCATGTTATTAAGATTTTTCTCAAGTTTAGTTTACATTTCTTTGTCTCAGCCACATCAACACAGCTATGTTAACAGAATAAGAAGAACTATAAATATACGCATGGGGCACCAATGAATATATTATTTATCTAATGGCAGGTTACACTGAGGACAGTGGCAATTGTGAGGATATTATCCCTAACCACAGCCTGATAGTTTCTCCCTGGCAGGCTTGGTTCCACCAGCTAGAGCACTTCCCTCTATGCTGGGAAATTAAACAAGACTCCTATTTGCTGGATCCTCACTCAAATTAGCGCAGCAAATAATCTTCATGCCAAGAATGAAGTGAAAATTGTATTTTCATACTGAAATTTATGGTAATGATTGAACAAATCTGTGAGTAATTCTCCAATCCTCCCACGGGGGATATGCTGCTTTCAGCTTGCCAAGTGAAATTGTCAGTGGAGGGTAAGAATATTCTGATCTTTGAGGAAATTTCTGAAACTTGAACTGATGGGGTTTTGATAGCTGGGATTTCTACATCCCATCCTGGATTTTTATTGCTATAGATTCAGGCATACCTAGTAGGAAGTTACTGAGGACAACTGCCTTTGTGTATTTTCCCTGCAGATTTCTTCAAAGTACGGGTATTAGGGATGTGCCTTACAGCTTTCGGGAGGGAATCCACAATTCAATCCAACTGCTTTACACAGATATCGGTAGTGCAGTTTCAGTTAACAGGTGAAATCAGAAAGCTTTCCAATTAAATCTGGAGTCAGGCAGAGTTGCTTACTCTCCCCAGTCCTGTTTGTGCATTGTAAAGAACACTTTGCTGACTCTATCACAAAGGGTTCGGGCATAAGTGATGATCCCAGGCAGTGGAAGCACTCAAGTCAAAGCCTCCCTGTATATGGACAACATCACCGCCTTCTGCTCAGATTGGCTGTCAGTGTGCAGGCTGATCAACATCTGCAACCAATTTGAATTGACCCTGGTACAAAGATAAATCATGGCAACAGCAAGGCCATGTTCTTCGGGAACTGAGCTGACCGATCCCTTGTCCCCTTCACCATAACGTCAGACTGCCTGCAGATGCTGTGGATATGGATCGGAGGGACCAGGGCATTCAAGAGAAAGTGGAAGGAGCTAGTAGGTATAATGAACCTTGTAATCAGGTGTGAGGCACTCTCGGTCTTGTTATATGTGGTGTAGGTCTGGCCCATTCCTCATTCCTGTTCTGTGGCAATCATCCGAGCTATTTTCTGATTCATCTGGTGGTCAAAAATGGACCATGTTCAAAGGGATGTAATGTACAAATCTCTAAATAAAGAAGGAAAAACCATGCCCAACATTGCCCTAATCCTGATGGCCATCTTTGTGTATGGCTTCATTAAGATACGCATAGATCCATGGTAGGCAAACACCAAGGATTCTCCAGCAGCACTCACCTGAAAACCGGCTTCAGTGGGCCTTTACATGGTCTGCCCCCCATCCACTAGAATTCCAGCAGCAGGCAGGATGGGAGAATTCCGGCCCATGTGTAATTACATGCTGAGACATTCCAAGGTTTAGGACTATGTGCTAAGGGATGCACTGAAGTTTGGGGCAGTCGCTGTCAAGGCACTGTGTAAGGCCCTTTAGCCAATGTACACTGAGCGGTTGGTAACCATGGAAAACCCCTTAGACTGTAGGGCTATTCCTGGCTGCATAAAGTAAATGTATCTGTGTTGAGGCACCCATAGTGCAGCACGACTGATGTATATAATTTGAACAGCAAAAATACCAGAATATTTGTGATGTTCTCATTACAGTGTTGAATGCACCTTGATCTCTATAAAGAATGTATATGTCATTGCACTTTCCTGTTATGACAACTTGAAATGTTGTGTAATGTTTCTTTCAGATATTTTATGAATAAAGTATATTATGTCTGTACTTATCAGCTTGGATCTAGTATGTCCCTTTTGTGGAGACCATGTATTGGATTGAAGTTGAATTGGCTTTTGGAGCAAGGAAGGAGGTGGGTTAGGGACTTTCCCCAATCACTCTGCCATTAACTTTGCAACTCTGAGAAAGGAATAACATTTTTAAAAATATGTTTATCTAATAAACATCAGCTGCTGCTGCAGAATTATCAGATCTGTGAAAAATACTCTTTGGTTCTGCCCGAAACTTGTTGGACTTCCAGTGCACAGAATTATCCCCGATCAAGTGCTGCAGGCTGGCACATTCTAAAGCCCAGGACTATGCGCTGAGGGATGCACTCGTTGAATATTACATGTGTTACAATTGTACTGAAGCTTCTCAGAGCGCAACCTGAACTGTGTAGAGATCATGAATATTATTGCACTATGTGTGATAGCCATTTTTAAATGTTTGTAATGTTCATTCAGATATCTTACTGAACAAAGTAGATTTTTGCAAAAAAAAAGTTTACCTGAGCCCTCATGCTATATATATCACAGAATCATATGAAATGTAAATGTATATTGTAAATATAACATGTAATACAGAAAGTGTAGTGAAACAACTCATGTACTGTATTGAAAGAAACTGATCTTTTTATTCATTTGTGGGATATGAGTCCAGCATTTATTGCCCATTCCTAACTGTCCTCTATTCCAGAGGGCATTTAAGAGTCAACCACATGATGTTGGTCTAGAGTCACATATAGGCCAGACCAGGTAAGGATGACAGTTATTCCCTAAAGGACATTAGTGAACCAGAGGGGGTTTATTTACGGCAATCGACAATGGTTTCATGATTATTGTTAAACTTTTAATTCCAGATTGTTTTTTAAATTCAAATTTCACCATCTGCCTTGGTGGGATTTGAACCCAGATCCCCAGATCTTGCCCTGGGTCTCTGGATTACTAGTCTAGTGACACTATGCCACTGCCTCCCCTTCTGTATCACACTTAATGTGAAGTGAAATTCAGACTGTCATGGAATCAAACGTTATGAATGAAATATATTTCAATTAATGTCAGAGGTTACTTTCTACTGGTGTCTAAGTAGTGAATGACCAGCAACACAGGTTTGTAGAAGTGAAAACCTGTTTTTATTTTGCAGTCATGATGTCTTCAACTTAAAGGCAATTATTGACAGGAAGGGAAGGAGGAATGTGTTCAAAGAAGAACAAAGAACAAAGAAAATTACAGCACAGGAACAGGCCTTTTGGCCATCCAAGCCTGCACCAACCATGCTGCCTGACTGAACTAAAAGCCCCTACCCTTCCAGGGACCAGATCCCTCTATTCCCATCCTATT
This sequence comes from Carcharhinus amblyrhynchos, assembly GCF_965287045.1. NCBI lineage: Eukaryota > Metazoa > Chordata > Chondrichthyes > Carcharhiniformes > Carcharhinidae > Carcharhinus > Carcharhinus amblyrhynchos. The sequence continues at coordinate 59,004,832 of NC_137333.1, forward strand.
CATGTATTTGTTCAGACATCCCTTAAAACTCATTGTTGTGTTTGCTTCCACCACCTCCCCTAGCGGCGAATTCCAGGCACCCACCATCCTCTGTGTAAAAAATTTGCCTTGTACACCTCATTTCACTCATTCTTTCACAGGACTGCTCATCTGCTGAAAGTAGCCACAGTTGGTATTTGCCATTCTGTCTTTTAGATGCTTAATTCTTAGAGGTGTGATTCATAGTTTAGTTTAGCATTTGAAGCTCTTTTTGTGCTTTTTGAACAATTTCATCTGTATTAGCATATCAGTTGCTTTGTTTTTGAGTTGCAAGCATATTTTAGTAGATATTCTTTATATTAGCAGCAATCACAGCATTTAGCATGGAAATTCAATTTGACATCCTAATGGCAGTGATGGATTTGAAAGTTTATCTGTAGGGAAAATAGTTAAGTACAAAAGCACCTCAGACAATGCTCCATCCTGAGATCTGGGTTTTTACACTTACGCAGACCTACTTGGGAATGTTTGAAAAGGCTGACCTTTGTCAACTACACTTCGCAAAAAGGGTTGTCACAAAGCAATGCCTTTTCTAACTTTGGTAAGGTCTTCTGCAGGATCAGCCCTGTCCCTCTGGGAGTGAAGATCACCACAATGTCCATTTATTTTACAACACTGGATCCTTCCAAGCAACCACTATTGACAATCATAGCAATAAATAAAGAGCAGAACATCAAATAATCTCTGATTACTACCTAAGCCGTGGATGAATTGGTATAAAGCAAATAAAATCAGCCGGTTAAATGCATGGCTCAAAGTTTGATCTGTGAGAAATGGGTTTCAATTCATGGGGCATTGGCAGCAGTACTGAGGAAAGAGGCAGCTGTACCAATTGGACAGTCTTCATCTGAACTGTGCTGGGATGAGTGTTCTGGCGAGTCATATAAATAAGACAGGAGAGAAAGCTTTAGACTAAATAGTGGGGGAAAGGGATCAAGTTTGGCAAAATGTGATAAATTAAGTAGAAAGAACAAGGCAAGAGAGCAAGGTAGGAATAAGGGAAATGATAATCAAAGTACAGCAGGAATGGACAGAGTTTTACAAACCCAAGAATCACCTGCAGATAAAGCTGGAGTTACAAATATAGTGAAAAGACAGACTAAAGGCTTTATATCTGAATATATACAGCATTCATCATGAAACAAGTTAACTAACACCACAAATAGAAATAAATATATATGCTCTGATACTCATTACAGAGACATGATTGCAGGATGACAAACATTAAGACCTGAATGTGCAAGAGTTCGGAAATTTAGGAAAGGGAGGAAGCTAGGAAAACATGGAGGGGTAGCTCTTTTAATTAAAGATTACATTGGTACAATGAAGAAAGATGACCTTAGTTCCAGAAATCAAAATGTAGAATTGGTTGGGGCAGAGATGAAAAATAGTAAAGGTCACTTGTGGGAATGGTTTACAGGTCTCCTAATAGCAACCAAACTGTTGACAAAATAGACAGGAAGAAATAATGGGGGCTTGTCAGAAATGTATGGAAAAAATTACAGATAATTTAAATCTACGTATAGATTGGACAAATCAGATTAGCCTAACCTGGATGAAGAGTTTTCAGGACAGTTTCTTAGGGCAGCACAACTTAACATCAACACTAATAGGCTGTACTATATCTGATAATGTGCCATGAGACAGGATTAATTAATGACCTCATAGTAAAGCCTCCCATTGGTAGCAGTGATCATAATACAATTGAATTTCACATTCATTTTGAGGGAGAGGGCAGTGGATCTAATAGTAATGTTTTAAGCTTAAGTGAGGGCAATTATGAAGGCATGAAGAATGAGCTGGCTGAAGTGAACTGGAAAATTAGATTAAGTGATAATCAGTAGTGTTACGACCAGTCCCCATGTGAGAGTGCCAAATCTGTTAACCCAGGTCAGAACACTCAAATTGTTATGCCTGGGCAAGAAGGGATGAACAGGCTTCCTCTCTTTATTTATTTTGTCACCATCACCTCCCATTTTCTCCACCAGAGATGGCAATTAGTTTTTGTATGCTTTAGTAATATCCTTGGCTGGAAACAGGGTGTGGTTCCATTGTCTCTGAGTTTCACCCACGTGCAATTCAGTCAGTGACAGAATTTACATCTTCAGCTAACTTTGTCTTGTATGTCCATTTCTAAAAAAAACTCACAGGTCTTACTTAATATTCAATACTTCCAAATGTAATTTTTCCTTCATTATAATGACAGTAGGGATACAGTAGCAGACACTTTAAAGAGATATTTTAAATACTCAAAAAACTTACATTCCACTGAGAAAAAAAACACACCAAGGGAAGAACCCACCCATATGTAGCTAATTAAAGAAGTTATAAATAGTATCAAATTGAAATCAAGGTATACAATTCTGGAGGATGAGTGACATGTCAAAGCTTGGGCAGAATGTAAAGAACGGCAAAGAATCACTAAAACGTTAATAAGGAGGGAGAAATGAGAATCATATTATAGAACATTCTCTCTTCCATCAGGAAAAAAATACAAAAGTCTGAGATCACATACTAGATGACTCAAAAACAGCTTCTTCCCTGCTGCCATCAAACTTTTGAATGGACCTATCTCGCATTAAGTTGATCTTTCTCCACACCCTAGTTATGACTGTAACATTCTGCACTCTCTTCTTTCCTTCTCTATGAATGGTATGCTTTGTCTATATAGTGCGCAAGAAACAATACTTTTCACTGTATACCAATACATGTGACAATAAATCAAAAAATAGAGTACAAGAATAATCCAGCAAAAAGTTATAAACAAATAGTAATAGTTTCTACAGATATTGAAAAAAGAGAAGAGTAAGTAAAGTGAGCGCTGATCCTCTAGAGAGTGAGAATTTGGAATTCATTATGGAAAATAAGGAAATGATGGATGAATTGAACAGATATTTTAGAGAATACAAATTACATCCCAGAAATAATTTTGAATCAGGAGGTGAAATAGAGGGAGGAATTTAAATCAATTACTAAGAAAATTATTAAAACTAAAAGCTGACAAGTCCGCAGACACTGATTGACTTCATTCTCGGTCTTAAACTGAGTGTTTGCTGATAAAGGAGTAGTTTATTGGTTTTAATTTTTCAAAGTTCCTGAGATTCTGGAAATGTTCCATCAGATCGGAAGATAAGGAATGTGACACCCCTCTTCAAGAAAGGAGGGAGACAGAAAACAGAAAATTACAGGCCAGTTAGCTGAACATCTGCCATAAGAAAATTGCCAGAATCTATTATTATGAAAGTTATAGCAGGGCTTTTAGAAAATTGCAATGGAAGCAGGCAGAGTCAACATGGTTTTGTGAAAAGGACATCATGTTTGACTAATTATTGGAGTTATTTGAGGAAGTAACAAGCAATGTAGGTAAAGGGGAACCTGTGGATGTGCTGTATTTAGATTACTAGAAGGCATTTGACAAAGTGCCATGTCAAAGGTCACTATGCAAAACAAGAGCTCATGGTGTAGGTGTTAGCAATGTTAGCATGGATAGAGGATTGCTTAATTAAAAGAGAGTAGGCATAAATGGGTCATTTTTGGGTTGGCAAGATGGTACTAGTGGAGTGCCATAAGTATCAATGCAGGGGCCTCAACGGATTACAATTTATACTGATAAATTGGCTGAAAGGACTCAATGTATGTTGTTAAATTTGGTGACACAAAGCTCAGAAAGTAAGTTATGAATATAACACAATGAGTCTGCAAAGGAACGTAAGATTAAGCAAGTGATCAAAAATATGGCAGACAGGGCAGAAGGTCCTTGTCCACTTTGGAAGGAAGAATTGAAAAGTAGTACATTATTTAAATTGAAAGAGACTGAAGAACTCCATAATACAGAAGGATCTAAGTGGCCTAATGCGAAAGTCAGGAAACATTAGTGTGTAGGTATAGCAAGGATTAAGAAGAAAAATGGAACATTGTCATTAATTGCAGAAAAGGGAATGAAATATAAAAGTAGGCATAATTTGCTGCAGTTTTACAGTACATTGGTGAGATCACATTAATAGCACTATGTACAGCCTTGATCTCCTTATTTATGAAAGGATATAAATGCAGATAAGCAGGGAAGAGGAGGATCACTTCACTGATAGCTAGAATAGGGGTGTAATCTTACGAGGAAGGGTTGGACATGCTGAACCTGAACTTGAGTTTAGAAAATTAAGGGGCGATCTTACTCAAATATATAAGATCCTGAGCAGACCTGGTAGGATGGATATTGAACGGATGTTTCCCCATATAGGAGAGTCAAGAACGAGGGAACACAGTGTAAAAATCAGGGATCTCCCTAAGATAAGAAGATTATTTTTTTCTCAGAGGATTTTGAACCTTTGGAATTCTCGTCCTCAGTAAGTAGGAGAGGCATGATCTTTGAATATTTTAAAAGCAGAGGTAGATAGATTCTTGACTAACAAGGGAGTCAAAGATTATTGGAATAGGCAAAATGTGGAATTGAGATCACAATCTGATCAGCCATGATCTTATTGAATGGTGGAGAAGGCTAATGGCTTAATTCAGTTACTAATTCATATGTTCACATGTAATTAATTTTCAGTCTGGTGATGCATTAAACTGCTGGTTGAAGTTTTATTTTTTGTGTTATATAAGTATGTCATTCTAAATTGTTAATGTTGTTTGAAGTACTTTCATTACTTTCCCATTGCAAAGGAGGCACCAGAACAAAAGGGAGCAGTACTTTTACCAGACAGCAATCTTTCTAAAAGCGCTAAGCCTCAACGATAGCACGTATGTGACCATCAGTTACCATGGCAATGACCTCATGGCATCTATAAAAAGGAAAAGGTTCTCATTTCATTATTGTATTGATAGAATTGGAATAAGGAAGCAGAATAATGCAAGTTAATGTGCAATTGCCTGGCAGCAACCACAATCACAACATCAACAATTTACATTTATGTAGCACTGTTAATACAAAAGAATGTCCCAAGGCACTTCAATGGGCCACTTTAAAACAAAATTAAATACTGAGCTTGGTCAAAATCTTTGAATAGGTTATCCTCTCCCAAATCCATGCCCACTTTGCCCTGAACTGTTTGAATCTCTCTTATTTGGTACTGCCACTGTCACTGTACCAAAACACCTGTAATCAAAGTCACAGCAACATATGTATCAGTGAGAAAGGTAAACTTTCCCTCCTCATTCTTATCAACCATCCACATCCTCTGACATGGTTGACCACACCATCCTCTGCACTGATGTCTAGCTGGGAGGGGCAGCTCTCATCTGGTTCCATTCTTATCTATCTAATTGAATTCAGAGTCTCACTTGCAATGGCTCCTCTCCTAGTCCTGCACCTTTCCCTCTGGTATTCCCCAAGGATCTTGGCCTCCCTCCTACTTCTCATCTATACACTGTCCACAGCCACATCATTCAAAAGCAAAGCAAACGCTGACCCACAACTTTACCTCAGTGTTACTGCTAAATTATCAGACTGCTCATCCAACATTCAGTAAAGGACAGGGAGGATCTTCTGCCAATTAAAAATTGGGAAGACTGTAGTCACTGTTTTCCCTTGTACCAATTCCATCCCTATTGCTGGTATAACAATCTTGACAGGGGAACTGTAAACAAAAATATCCAAATTTATTGAATGACCCTCAAATGAGGAAATTATCAACAAGATTACACTTCCTGCAGATTTTGATTTAACATGAATCAAAACCAATGCAAAGTAAACATGAATCAAGTGGGCTGTTTTGTTTGGGATGGTCTTATTGGTGCCACACTCATCCAGTCAAGTGGGAGTATTGCATCATAGTCCTGACTAGTGCCTTATAGATAACTGAGAGATTAGGAACCGCATTGCTCAGATAGATTTCCCAATCTCAGATCTGCTCTTGTAGGCACAGGATTTATATGGCTAGTCTGCTTAAATTTCTGATCAATGGTGACTACCCGCCCCCAAGGACATTGATGGTCAAGAGTTCAACTACAATAATGCCATTGCACCACCCCCCAGCCCCCAGGATATTGATGGTCAGGTATTCAACTACAATAATGCCATTGCATGTCATTGATTTCTTCACCTGTTGTGGATAGTCATTGCCTGGCATTTGGTGGCATAAATTTTGCCTGTCACTTATCAGGCCAAGCCTAAATTTTGTCCAGTTCCTGCTGCGTAAAAGCATGCAGGTAGTTGAATTTTCATTACACTCGTCTTTCCTGTCCTGTTTAACTCATTAAACTACTTCTAGCACTATAAGCAGGAATGTGGCACTGCAGTCCTCCTGCTCAGCAACCCATGTATTTTTGTTCTCAGTGGCAGGCTCCTTCCTCCCATCAACAGGGGAGTGTATCTCCCTGCATGCTCTTACAGTCAGCAACATCAGAGGGAGGCATCTGTGAAGTGAGTCACAGTTTTGCCACGTGGGATTCCACAACGCCAGTTGCTTCCTCTTTTTCTCCATATCGAACTGTCATCCTTGCAGTGACCCTTGAAACAATTCAGTTAAAATTGACTCGAGCGAATCATTGTCACATTCGCTCTTTCAAATTGGTCACAAAACCAAGAGTTCAGTATGAATGCAGTGTTTGGCTTAAAACTGCCACTGGCAGGCATGTTGCATTCTCTTCTGAGCTCATTGTGTACCTCCCACAGTGTTGTCACAGTAAAATTTGCCCCAGCATGTGAAATTGGTCCATTGTTAATTGAAATCTGATTCTGAATAACAATCAATGAGGAAGTTTGAGTTTTTCATAGCTTCCCACCCCTCACATGCTGTGCTGTAATCATGTTCATTTCATATGAATGTTAAATTCTAAGTTGGGAACAGATCCTTTAAAACAACATGGTTTATTTGTTTTTGCTGCCAAGCACTTGCAAGAAATGATCCCCTCTCACTACAGTTGACAAAAAAGACAAATAAAGAGATATTTAGGATATCTGCAGGTTCTATTTAAGCAGATGCGCTATTTGTTGCCTAATTTCATTTCCAACCTGCTTTACTATATTTCTGATTCCTTTCAAATTACCAGTCAATAGCTGCCTGAATGAGTAAAAAATAAAATTTATTTATTAGTCACAAATAAGGCTTACATTAACATTGCAATGAAGTTACTGTGAAATGCCCCTAGTTGCCACACTCTGACACCTGTTTGGGTCAATACACCAAACCAGCACATCTTTCAGACTGTGGGAGGAAACTGGAGCACCCAGAGAAAACCCACGCAGACACAGGGAGAATGTGAAAGCTCCACACAGACAGCGACCTAAGCCGGGAATCGAACCTGGGTCCCTGGTACTGTGAGGCAGTAGTGCTAACTACAGTGCCACCTAGTGCCACCCAGTCAGACTAATGTATTGTCCAGCAGGGTCAGAATAAGCATAAACAGGGCTGGACTATCCCTTCATTCTTTCATTAGATGTAGTATTGCTGGTATTTGCTGCACATCTTGAATGGCCATTTCAGAGTCAGCCACATGCTGTGTGTCTGGAGCAGTGTAGGCCAGACCAGGTAAGGATGGCAGATTTCCTTCCCTAATGTGGTACTGGTGAAGCAGATATGTTTTTACAATAGCCCATGCTTGTTGTCATGTCACCATTACTGAGACTAGCTTTATATTCCAGATTTATTAGTTGAATTTAAATTCCACCAACTGTTGGGGTATGATTTGATTCCATGTCCCCAGAGCTTTAGCCTGGGCTTCAGGACTATTAGCAACATTACTACTACATTGCTGTCTCTTATTATTATGTCTTCAAATACAAAGTACTGGGCCATGAAATTGTGCTTACAGATCCAGATTGCTCATGAACTCCATTAGCGTGCAGCTTAGGGGTGACCACCAACATTGTATCACCATTCATCATCTCCAGCACTGCAATTTCTAACCATGAAATTCCTACAGAGCAGAAGGCCATTCAGCCCATCAAGTCTGTATCAAATCTCTGAAACAGCATTTTACCAATGCCCACATCCCCACCCTTGCTGTCCTATCCCTGTAACCCTACATATTTACCATGGGTTATCCACCTAACCTACACATCTTAAAACTCTATGGGGCAATTTAGTTCAGCCAATTCACCTCTCCTGCACATAAGAACATAAGAAATAGGAGCAGGAGTAGGCCATCTAGCCCTTCGAGCCTACTCCGCCATTCAATAAGATCATGGCTGATCTGAAGTGCATCAGTTCCACTTTCCTGCTTTCTCCCCATAACCCTTAATTCCCCTGTCTATCAGAAACATCTTTGGACCTCTGCAAGGAAACCGGAGCATCTGGAGGAAATCCACAGAGACATGAGGAGAACGTGCAAACTCCACACTCAAGGACGAAATTGAACCTAGGTCCCTGGTTCTGTGAGGCAGCTGTGCTAACCACTGTGTCCCCATGCCAACGACAGAAGGAAAATCCAATCTTTAATCTCCTTCATTGGTAGAAGGAATTGATACAATGAAGCATGGAAAAGCAAATCCTATTTTACAGACCTCACTTCAGCTTTTCTCTTCATTCTTGATCATCACAGGAAGAATTCTAGGGTCAAATTCTGCTGTGGATGTTTGTTTTAAAACAACATAAATTTGCAAATATTTAAAAAGAATACAGATTGCTGGCATTGAAGGATATGTACTAAAGCCATGATAATAGCTGAGGGGGGGGTGGAATTCATATCAAGTTAAATATTTACACTCACTGTGGTGAGGAAGTGTCTGTTCGTTTGAATGCATCCTAGGGTTTTGGTGGGGCTGTTTGTCAACATTGGACCTGTAATCACGTTCAGTGAGAGTTCTTTAGAATCTGATCCCAACCATTATCAAAAAGACTGGCTGAATGCTTCAATTTTTATTATTATCAATTCTGACAGGCGTGTTGGTAAAGGCATTGGGGACAGTGCCCCCTCTGCTTGCTGGAGAAGAATTAACAGAGCTAAAGGATGGGCAGTCGGGTTTTGAATGGAGGGCATGACCTTGGCCTGGAGCTGAAGGTTGCTGGATTTTTCATTATCTATTCATGGAGCATGGGTGTCGCCCATTCCTAGTCAACCAGATTGCTGTGGCTCTGGAGTCACATGTAGGCCAGACTACGTAAGAACGGTAGATTTCCTTCCTACACAATAAACCAGATGGGTTTTTCCAACAATCGACACTGGCTTCATCAGTAGATTCTTAATTCCAGATTTTTTTTATTGAATTCAAATTCCGCCAACTGCCGTGGCAGGATTCAAACCTGGGTCCTCAGAACATTTCAAAAAATGCTGGTAAATCTCAGCAGGTCTGACAGCATCCATGGAAAGAGAAAAGAGCCAATGTTTCAAGTCTGGATGAACCTTCACCAGGGCTAGATCATCCAGACTTGAAACATTGGCTCTATTCTCTCTCCACAGATGCTGTCAGAACTGCTGAGATTTTCCAGCATTTTCTATTTTTGTTTGCGATTCCAGCATCTGCAGTATTTTACTTTATTCCCAGAACATTAGCTTGAGTTTTTGGGTTAATAGTCTGCCAGTAATACCACTGGGCCTTCAGTACCCTTTAGTTTTGTAATTAAAAGAAAGGCAATGTCAAACATTACTGATCAGCCCGGGAGAGGGCAAAATGTTATGTTTTTCCTATGATGTTAACAAGATAGGAAATGGAATGTCTGCCCATTAGCTTTGAAATAAATCAGGTTCACGATTCCTCAGAACTCCAAAAGATCCCCAAACTGAAACAATAACCAATGTTTCCACAGATGCTATTTGTCAACATTCCACCTTAAACCATTGATCAGATCACACTCAATGAGAGTTCTTCAGAATCTGATCTCAACCATCACCAAAAAGACTGGCTGAACACTTCAATTTTTATTATTCAATTCCAGCCTCTAGTCTCTCTCCCCTGGCTAATAGCAAAAGAGGAAGGGGCAGCGCTCCAAAAGCTTGCGACTTGTGCGACCAAATAAACCTGTTGGACTTGAACCTGGTGTTGTGAGACTTCTTACTGTAACAGCAAAAGCACGGCTATACAGAAGCCATTCAAACGTGTTGGATAGTGTTGACTCAGTGTAACTGTTTCTGACTTATTCCCCCACTGCAGAGTTTTAAAAGTCTTTCTCTCTCTGCGGTTTAACTGTTTTTAAGCGCTGCCGATCTCAAAACAAAACCTCGAGATCGGAAACACTGGAGATGTGAGCCTGAATATTAGCCGATCCACGACCGTATTTTGAAACGTCGCAACATCTTACATAAGGAGTGGCTAATTTGGGCGCAGTGACGGAAGGAGATTGAACATTGAAGTTACTGACCTACTTTCCAAAATAAAAAAAATCCCCGCACTTCCATCGTGCAGCCAGCGTCAATACGCTGTCATCTCGGAGTGAACCAAGAGCGGGGTGCGCCCCTTTGTGCCCGGAATCTGGTCCTGGCTCCGGGCACCTTTTCTCAATGAGGTTTCCGCCGCCAGCCCCCCCAGTTCAGCAATGAAGCTCTCTGCACGGTGAGTCCGCCGCTGCCTCCCTGCGGGGCAAAGCGTGCCCAGAATGGGCAAATGGATCTGCCGCCCTCCCCTCCATCCTCAGCCACAGGAAGCACACCTCCCTGCCGCACATTTCTCTTGGCTCACGTTCCCTTGGACCCGCGCCTGTCTCCTCCCCCAGGAGGCAGAAAAAGGTCACAGATGTTTGGAAAAATATTTAGGTCAGTGGATCATTTCCTCCTGTTCAGTCAGAGAGGGGACTGCATCCAGCCCCGCCGGGGGAGGGGAGGGGAGCAAACACATTTTTTACAATCCGGAGAGAGAGAGGGAGGGAGGAGAGAGAGAAAAAACAAAACCTCTGACCTACTTAATGTTTATTTATCCCAATCTTTGTGTCAGTTTGCCTTCATCATCACTTAATGCGAAGAGTGACAGAATTGGATTGATTATATAATCAGTTTTTTTTTAAAACTAAATGCGTTTCTGCCATTTACTAGTTTCTATGGTGATTGGGAAGTCTGCGGATTTCACTCTTTCCCCTGCCCCAGGTTCAGTCGCCCGCCTTGAGATGCGTTTGCAACATGAGATACACCGAGAAGGCAGCATGTAGGAGGCCGGCTTCGCTGGTGAGCCGCAGCCGCGCGGCGCTGCCCACTGACCGCGCACCCATCGCTCCAGCTGACAGCAGCAGCAGCGGCGGCTCGGCCGTGTGGAGTCACCCGGCAGGTGTCAGCAGCGGCAGAAGGTAAACCTCAGACACTCACTCACTCACTATCACCCCCACTCTCCTGTATAAACAGGCTCGGCTTCCCAAATACCCGGGAAGAGCTGGGGAGGGGAAAACAACTTTCAGACCCACCGTGTAGATTTCAGCGGAACTTTGACAACTCTTAAGCTTTAATGTGATGTCTCTGCTCTTATGCGCTGCTTTCGTGTGTCAAACCTTTTCATTAATTTCACAACGGCGTGGGCGGTGTAGAGAACATTCATTATTGGTTTTCTTTGATTATTGAATGTCTCTTTGAATGCTGATCGTGGTTATAAAATCACAGAACTTTTCCTTTTGGTTTTCGTGTCCTTGTCTTTAAAAAACGCAAAACTTGCTATATTTAGTACAGTTGAGATTGCCTGCCCCTTTTTTAAATTCATGTTTGCATAAATGCATGAATGGATGCGTATCTGAAGCCTGTACTCAATAGTAAATCTGGCTGTCAAGATACGTGCTATGTAATGACAGCTACGTTCCATTTTTAAAATGGCTTTTTTAAGCTTGTCTCAAAAAAATTTGCCTGTAACCATATAACTTCAAAGCCAATTGAGCCTCCTTTATAAATCTATGCATAAATATCATACATCATTGAACTGCCTTCTTATTATTTCATTTTAATTGTCATTTATTTAATTATAAAATTGAATCTGTTTAAATTTGAAAATATCTAAGTTTTATTTTGAACCTCGAGGTTTTATTATCATCTCTGATTATGATTTATCCCGTTCACTACAAACTGATTGCACTAACTGTTGAGGACCGGCTGTTCAGTCTCAAAAATGAATGTATGGCTCCCTCGCTGGCTAGTAGGCAGAGGTACTGTGTCTTGTCTCCCTAAGGCATAGAGAAAAAGATGCTCCTAGTCTCTATTTCATGCTTGCTGAAGACCAGCTCATCTCAGCTAGGCAACATCGGATTGCAACAATTAGTTTCAGTACCAGTAAGCTAGAGAAGAGGAAAATGAGCCAAGATTCCATGACATGCTATTTAATGACATGTATTAGAAAGTGAGTTGAGATGTTGGGTGAGGACACAATTCAGCATGATCACAATGATATTCATAGTCAAGTAGCCGAAAATACCAGTCAAGGTTCACCTAAGAACCTGGGCGAGGCACTGTGGGGATTCAGGGGAAGAGGAAATAAGGAGGACTAGCCCTACAAAGTAAATATTTTGCCGATATTTGCAGAATTTCACCTTTAGCATCTCTAAGTTGAGAGATAATGGAATAGATTTTGATTAAGCAGGTGTCACTGATGGAGCAGATTTCCTCTTCTGGAGCCTGCATGCGTTATATTTGCATTGTCTGCAAGTTTAATTTTGTCTTGAGTTTCGCGAGAAAGAGGTTGACATGTCACATGAACTTTTTGGCCTTCCTCCTCCTCCTTGTGAATTGTTTATTAAGTTATGTCCTTCGTTCTGGCAGTTCCGTATACCATTCCATGATAGAGGAGGCATTCAGGAAACTTGCATAAAGATATACTGTCCATTTCTGTTTTTAGTTCAGATTTCCATTACCTGCTGTGTTTTGTTTTTGGACAGTCTTTACACATGTATATGCTCCCTCACTTGTTGTTTCTAATCTAGTGCTTAGCAGCAACATGTGGAAAATGGACTTTATTACACTGTGTAGTTTTAAATCACAATGTCTTATGTACAGATAAAGTCACATTAAAGAGGATTCAAGACCTAAATCTAGTCATTATATATTTGGGTTTTATTGCATTGTTTTTCTCCAGAATGCACTGAAGGTGAATTCCCAAGGGCATACACTGCAAAGTAACAGGGTGGCCAGATCACTGCTAAGTTGTTTAACAGATTCTTAATCCTGTGCATAGACTTGTGATAAGTGCAAACCAGAAATCTGTGCCAGGTTTTCTGGCCACGCTCGCCCCAAGACTGGAAAATCCCACCCAAGATCAACGGACCTTTGTATAGTAATTTCCCTCCAGCTCCCCGTCCCACCCACTATGATTCCCGTGGTGAGCAGGATAGAAAAATTCCACCCATCAAATCTGTTCAGCATTGTGTTTGTTCTGACTCTGAGAGCTGCCCAATTAGTCCCATTCTCCTGCCCTTCTCTACACCCCTGCAAATTTTCCCCTTTCAAATAGATATTCAAATTCTCTTTGTAAGTTATTATTGAATCTGCTTCCAGCAGTCTTTCAGGAAATGCACTCCAGCTCACTGTATAAAAAAAAACTTCTCTCTCACTCTGCCTCCTCAACTGGGAAGTTACCTCACTCATCAAAACTGATCATAATTTTGAACACCTCTGTTAAATCTCTCTTTACTCTTCCCTGCTCGGAGGAGAACAATTCCAGCTTCTCTAGCGAGTCTGTATAATTGAAGTTCCATGTCTCTGATATCATTCTTGTACGTCTCCTTTGTACCCATCGGAAGGCTTGACATCCTTCATAATGCGCGGTGCCCAGAATTGCTCACAGTACTCCAGCTGGGGCCTTATCAGTGATTTATATGTAAATATACTTAATAAACTGTGGTCCTTGTGCTTCCAAATGATTTTTGGTATAAGATTGCTTACCAGTTAGAACAATATTGTGTGTAGTTTTCTCAAATCAGTTAATTTAAATTTGAAGACTCTAGAATAGGTTGTAAATACAATGTAGCTCACTTAAAAACAGCATTTACAAATTCAAAATGCCAGCAATTTGGTCCAAGAAAATATGTTTTGTTTTAACACTTTAACCATAAATGGATAACATTACACTTGATTCCATCTGATTATTGATTTTCCTGTTCCCCCTCCTCCTGACAGCTGCTGCTAAGCAATCGTGATTATTAATACTTAATCTGCTCAACCCAGTTTCTAGTGGGTGTAGGAACCAACACAAACTTGCACTTAATTTGACACCAAATTAACTGCCTCACTCACAATGTATCTATCAAACAGTTCCATTGTCAATAGTAGCATTGATTTCTGACAATATTCTGACAAGTGCAACCTTTTCCCAACCAACAGGGAAATATTCAGCATTAGAAAAAAATGGCATACTCACCATTGTCTTATGTCAGTGGTGCTACGGCATTCCAACATTCCTCCAATGGCCCAAATGATTTGCGGTAACTAAGCCATGTAGCCAGAGAAACCAGAAAGTTCCCATGTGTGATTCACTTACCTTGCTGATCCAGGCCTGAACAACGGTAGGGATGCGCCATTGGGAGGTGGTTCTGTAATAGAGAGTGAACATTCAAATGTAATAAAAATGTGTGACATTGGAACTATTTCCAGCCATACACTGGTAAGGTTTTTTTTTATGAGAATATTGTTAACTGCTTTTGCAGCTGAGCGAACTTTGCTTTTTTTCGTTCTGGCCTTGAAATGTGGGTGATCGATTCTGATGTTGCCAAACAGAAATATTCCAGGTGCAGTCCCGCTATGCCTTTCTTCAATGATCACTCAAAAATAGGAGAAGGGTACTCTTTGCTGAATTGTGCTATTTAAAGAAATCTTCCTCATTTTTATTATGCATCATGACTGGATAGGGTGAAGAGGGCTGCATCGCACAAAATTCATCCTTACATTTGAAAATTATTTTCACATGGCCTGTCAGCTGTTTTTAACTGTTGATGTGTGCTTTCTGAACTTTCACTTAAAACGTTCAAGCTTCATGTAAAACATTGAATCAGCAACAGTTTGTATTTGTATTACACCTGGTCTTCATAAGAGAACATTCAGCTAAAAATTGCCAGATTCACTTTAAAAATATCATATTCCAATATGAATATAGAATTTGCTGCAGTGAAAGGAAACATTTTTACAGAGTCCTAGATAAGGATATCTTTATTTGAATCCTGACCACCAAGTTCTCTAGCAGGCTGCGGAAGCTCAAGTCCAATTTAATTTAATAAACTGTAATTTTGATGTATGATGACATTGACAAATTTCCTATCCCGAATGCAGTCTAATTGACTGGCTTGACCACAAGTTGAGTGGGAAGCAATCCAGAGACAGGTGGTTCTGCATCACAGGTGGGGGCTGTGGATCCTTCGGAGGAAGTGACTGGGATCCTGGAGAGGAGTGGCGAGAATTGATTGGAGGCCTAGTGGAAGATCAGAGGCTACGGAAGAAGGCAAAAGCCTGAGGTGGTGAGAGGTCTTGGGTTGGAAGGACTGGAGGCCTCCAGGTGTGGACGGAGAAGCTGAGAAGTGCAAAGGGTTGTCATGTTAGGGTGCTTTTTCTAAGCAAACATGCTGAATCCAGCAGCAGTGGAAAGGCAGTTGCTTTCAGGATCCAATAGCACTCTCCTGGGTTTAATTTCTGGGGATGGTATTTAATGGTGGAGACAGGAATCTTGCCTGCTGGCTGGAGAACTGGTGAGAGCTCCACGTTAACCAGTTTAGGAAATTCCCATCACATTAAGTGCCCCTCAGGCATTTAACTGGACAGTGTTGCAGGCCAATCAGGGGTGGACAGATCTAATGAGTGATCGCCCCCCCCCCCCCCCCCCCCCCCCGGAATTGGTGGCTGCTGCCAGTTTGACACCCCCCTGAGGCTTAGTATTGTAATTGAAGCCCAGACAAAAGATGAGTGATAGCAGGGATCAGGGTGTGGGATGGCAGCAAGGACAATGGGGATGGCAGTCAGTAGTCCAGCCTTTGCTGATCCTAGATGCTACCAGGCTCTTAAATCACTATCCCAGGGAGCCCAGGGCAAACCTGAAAGGCTTGTTTGTTGATCTACTTGCATGGGGAGGCAAAGTGGCACAATGGTTAGCAATGCTGCCTGACAGTGCCAGGGACCCAGGTTCAATTCCAGCTTTGGGTGGCTGTATAGAGTTTGCACATTTTCCCCAAGTCTGCGTGAGAATCCTCTGGGTGCTTTGGTTTCCTGTGCAAGTTAAGTGGATTAGCCATGCTAAATTGCCCCTTAGTGTCAGGGGGATTAGCAGGGTAAACATGTGGGGTTAGAGGGATAGGGCCTGAGTGGGATCATTGTTGGTGCAGGCTCAATGGGCTGCATGGCTTCTTTCTGCACTGTAGGGATTCTATGATTCTATACCAAGCATCCTCTCCCCAACTTACCCACCCATCACAGGCTTGATGTCAGCGGCGGGGCAATGAGGTCCTCATTTGCCCACTTCAAGTCCTCAATTGGTAGTGGCATGGGAAGGATGTCCATGGGCTTTCCAGCAGGGACTTAATCGGATTGGCGGTGAGAAAGCAGCATGGACCGCACCCACCATCCTCCTTCCTGATTAAATGCCCCTTGGCACCAAACTCACCAAAAAGAAGAGTAATAAATTCTGCTGCGGATTTTCTGATGATCGGGAAACTCAAACACTCAAGAGGTAAATTCAAACAATACATAAGCTCGCAGCATCAAAGTACCAACCTGTGATTTGATTGCCTATATCCTACCCTGTTGCCGTTAAAACCATAAGAAGGTGGGATGGGTTTGGGATTGAGATTTTTTAATATTTTAATCTACCACTCAACCTAAATCTGCCTGTTCTTTGGGTGAAAACTCGCTTTTGTAGTGTTCTTACAGTGCTTCAATGAAGTAGGAACTTAGTTTCCTAATAAATAAAGTGGTACATCCTTTTTGACATTGCTTTAGCTTTGAACTGTATATTTGAAATTCATATCAGTGTAGGCACATTGCACAGGCTTAAGTGCTGTTATGAATTCAAAGATTCTGAAATGGAAACAAGATGTGAATCACAAGTTGACTTCTATATTATTATATGTAATGAGTGTAATCTATTTTCAGAACTTTCAGCAAATTTGGAGGTTAACTTTAAAACTCTGTGATCTGCTGCTTCTCAGCTGTCCAGATACAAATGCTATAATTGCCTTCATTTGGGAAGGGAAAGGAAATTCATCCAAATTTCCCAAGCTGGACCTGTATCCAGTGACTTCTAGTAGGAGATTGATGTGTATGAACATTAGGTCAGGACAGGTTTAGGATTTACAATGATCCGTCTAGTGTTAAATAACTTGCGGATATAATAGTCACGCATGAATTGAAAAACCATCAGTTCCCATGGAATCATACAGCAGCATTGAGCTAACTTCACAGGAGAACCCAAAAGCAAAGAAAATTGGTCAGAAAATTGCTACATAAAAGTTACCAATACTGAGGACTAAATAGAATAAAGAGTTAGGATGAAATTATAGAGAAGTTTGAGCTGTTTATGAACAGTGTTAGAACTGAATACTTAACTAAATTTGAGATACTTATTGCTAAAAATATATTTCCTTCAAAATATGCCATCATACTCTGAGACTGCTAAGTATAGCTGTGATGTTAAGGTTGTTTGGCAAAGGTTACTTAATGTTTTACTTCAAGCCATACCACTATATAATGGATACTAAAGGATCTTTAATAATGAACGTGAAATTACTAATCACTGATATTATTCAGGGGAGGAAATCTGCCACCTTATCTGGTCTGGCCACATGTAACTCTAGGCCCACAGCAACGTGGTTGACTCTGATGAACCCTTTGAAATCATCAAACATACCACTCAGTCACATCAGACTAAGACAAAAAAATTGACTAAGGATAAAATTACCTGTCGTCAATTTAAGTAAGCACCAGAAACAATGAAGACATGCCCTACCCAGCCAACCCAGCAAAGCCCTCCTTACTAACATCTGGGGACAATGGGAAAGTTGCCCTGAGAACTTGACATTCTCATACTCACTGAAACATACTTAGCAGTCAATGGGTCGACACCTCCGTTACCAACTCTGGGTATGTTCTGTCCAACCTAGCAGAGGTAGTGGCACAGTGGTGTACAGTCAGGTGTGAGTGTCATGGGAGTTTCCAGCACTGCTTTCATATCCCATGATGTCACATGGCATCAGGTCAAACATAGGTAAGGAAATCTGCTGATTATTACCATCGCCTTCCTCAGCTGATGAATCAATGGTACCTACATGTTGAATACTAATTAGAGAAGCATTGAGGGTGACAAGGACACAGAATGTACTCAGTGGGGAGACCTCCATGTCCCCTACTCAGCCAGCATGGCTGAGTCCTGAAGGAAATACCTGCCAGATTGGGGATATAGTTGATGCTGAGAGAACCAATGAGGAAAAAACCTCCTTGTTCTCACCCTTAGCAATTTATCTGTCACAGTTGAATCTGTCCATGACAGTATTCATAGGTGTGGCCAATGCAGAATTCATAAAAGCGTAGAATCCCTATAGTGCAAAAGGAAGCCCATTCAACCCATCAGGTCTGCACCATCAACAATCCCATCTAGGCCCTATTACCATAACCCCACATATTTATCCTGCCAATCCTCCTGACATAAAGGGGCAACTTAGCATTGACAGTCAACCTAACCTGCACATCTTTAGTCTGTGGGAGGAAACCGATGCACCCAGAGAAAACCTATGCGGACACAGGGAGAATGTGCAAACTCCACACAGACAGTCACCCAAGGCCAGAATCGAACCTGGATCCCTGGCGCTGTGAGGCAACAAGTACTAACCACTGTGCCACCATACTGTCCTAGCACTGCTGTCTCACAGTGCCAGGGACTTGGTTCAATTCCTGGCTTGGGTCACTGTCTGTACAGAATCTGCACATTCTCCCTGTTTCTGTGTGGGTTTCCTCTGGATTCTTCAGTTCCCTCCCACAGTCTGAAAGATGTGCTGGTCGGGTGCATTGGCCATGCTAAATTCTCCCTCAGTGTACCCAAACAGGCACCGGAGTGTGGCGACTAGGGGATTTTCACAGTAACTTCATTGCAGTATTAATGTAAGTCTATTTGTGACAGAAATAAATAAATTATAAACTTTAATCACTATGCCACCATGCCATCCTCATTTAGCGGCAAAGTTCCATCTTCAAAATGAGGACATCTTCCATTGTGTTGTGTAGCACTAACGCCATGCTAGAAAGGATAGACTCAGAACAGATCTCATTTAGCAGGTCAGAGGATGAGAATTCTCTAGCAAATAATTCATATCCTGACTTCCTAAAGCCTGTCCACCATCTACAAGGCACAAGTCAGGAATGCGATAGAATACTCTCCGCTTGTCTGGATGAGTGCAGTTCCACAATATTCAAATTTGACACATTCCAGGAAAAAGCAGCCCACTTGATTGGCACACCATCTGCCACTGTAAATATTCACTCCCTCCACCACTAATGCGCAGTGGCAGTGTGTATACCACCTACAAGATACAGTGCAGCAATTTGCTAAGGATCCTTCCACATTATCCTCCAAATCCATGACCTCTACCACCTCGAAGGACAAGGTCAGCAGACACATGGGAACACACATCATTCTGACTTGGAACTATATCATTGTTTCTTCACAGTTGATGGGAAAACAATACTTGAACTCCCCCTGTAATAGCACTGGGGTGATGTGATCAATGCAAAACAGATATTTAAATTCATACAATAATCATCAAATAAATGGGTGAATATCTGAGTTGTTGAAAGTAGTGATTAGCTAGCCACACAAACCAGGAGACCAGAGAGTTGATTAGCAGTGTTTGCTGAGTTAACAGATCTTAACTGGAATATTAGAATGACCACGGTGGGTGGGAAAGATCAGATGATCTTGGGTGGTACGGTGGTTAACAGTGTTGCCTCACAGCACCAAAGACCCGGGTTCGATTCCTGGCTTGGGTCACTGTCTTTGTGGAGTCTGCATATTCTCCCTGTGTCTGCGTGAGTTTCCTCCGGGTGCTCCAGTTTCCTTCCACAGTCCAAAAGTGTGCAGATTAGATGGATTGGCCACACTAAATTTCCCATTGGTGTCAGGGGAACTAGCTAGGGTAAATGCATGGGGTTATGGCGAAAGGGCCTGGATGGGATTGTGATTGGTGCAGATTTGATGGGCCAAATGGCCAACAGTGCTAACCACCGTGCCACCCAAGATCATCTGATTTTCGTTTCCACCCACCAGTGGGTCATTCTAACATTCCAGTTAAGATGAGTTAACTCAGCAAACACTGCTAATCAAACCTCTGGTGTCCTGGTTTCTGTGGATGATTATATGTATCTATGATTCCCTGGCTCCCTGTCCAACTGTATCTAGACAGGGAGGAGGTTATGGGAGGATCTTGCATTTGAAGAGGAGAGGCAGGGCAGAGAACTGTTTTCTTCTTAAAAGAATCCCACTACTTCTGGAAAATGTTATACGTACTGAAACAGCATTATAATCCAGTCAATAATTACATATACTGAGTGTATATTATGTAGCACCTGCACTGGTTTTATGCCAGACATTAGCGAGAGACATCTCCAAGGAAAGACTGAAGTCCCAAAAGCATAAAGCTTTTGCAGTCTTAATATGAAATTTGATAGGTAGCAGGTTTTTGTCTGCTAACTTTCACAACCCCATCCATATCTATGTTTGAAAGCATAGGACCTCATTTCTAATAGTTACGTGTAATTTGATTACTGCACAATAATTGAAAATCATTTGATATTAATTTAACTTTATTTGAAGTGATGCCTTTTGCTGTTCTCTATAATTTAGGATTTGTATATCTGTATCCTTCCCAGGTAACCTCCCAATCTTCCTGCACTCAAATCAACATTACATGAAATTAAATGACGGTTAAATTACAGACAATAAGGAATAACAGAGACTTAAGGAAGACATTTTGAGCAGTGAGGTAATGGAGATAGTTGGTAAGTTAGTGATGAAGCCTGGGCAATTATTTTCTGTTTTTTACTATCATTTCAATATACATTGTAAAGCAAAATTCACATGTATTTCACAGATTTTTTTTATACTACAAGCATTTAATTTGTTGCATTATATGAGCTAATGAATGGCTCCTATTCTGATCAACTGTCAACGTGTTTAATCAAGCCAACAAATAGTTTATTGCTGAAAATAATCCTGAAAGAAAGGTTGTTATGGATAAACTATAAAATTTAAAGATTTTGATTTGAAGTGCTTGAAAATTGATTATGTTTAATTATTTTAAAATGTTGTTGATTATTCTGATGTCATCATACAATGATGTTGGATATTTTCATTCAAAAAAATGACGCAGTTTACACTTTGGATTATATGCTAGCTATTTTTTACTGGCCAAGTGTATCACACAATTAACATCGTTTGCACGACCCAGACGCTCCATTGTGTCTACTCTTCAGCTATATCCATAATGCACATGTGAATGGAGGAAATCTGCTAACATATAATGGTAATATTTGGAATGATTTTGTGACCAATTATTTGTAGTGTTTTATTAATCACAATCTGTGAGTTATCATAGTAGTAAGAATGACTAACAGACTTGGCCAATAACTTCACTTCTGTAAAGACAAGCACACAGAGAACTGGTAACAGTTGGTGAAGATGCAAGATTGCAGATATTTGATATCAGTGCATCTTGACTTTACATATTAAGGTTCCCAGAGTAATTTTGTATTTCCCACTTGAAATAGATCTGATCCAGCCCTGGAATGAGAATCCTATTTATATGTGTGAATGAGTTGCAATTATGTGATTAAAAAATTACAGTCATAAAAGCTACATGGAAGACAGTTTCCTTCAGTATATCATTATTTTGTTGAGGTCACCAGGAATTTGCAATAAACTTACATACATTTGATATGAAGTTATGACGACTATAAAAACAAACATAGTGGGAATTATATTGGAGAGTCATCAAAAATAGGCATGGAAATTGCAATGTGCAATCAACTCCCTCCAATTATTGAAATGCAAGCAGCATGCCAACTTCATTCAACCTGATCATTAGGATGATTGCTGTGTGAAGCAACCACCACTGCTCACTGACTACACGCATCAACACATGTTCCAATATAGTCACATTAAATTCAAGCTAGCCTCTGCCTCTTAAAAACAAAGGGTACTGTGGCTGGAGTAGGTGTTGGCAGTCAATTTTTGAAATTCATTCTTGGTTGCGAGCATCACTGGCAAGGCCAACATATATTGCCTATCTCTTATTGTCCTTCAGTAGGTGGTGGTGAGTACCCTCTTGAACTGCTGCAACTTGTGGTGTAGGTATACACACAATGCTATTAGGAAGGTAGTTCCAAATTTTGACTCGGTAACAGGGAAGGATAGGCAATATAATTCCAAGTCAGGCTGCTGTGTGACTCAGGGGAATTTGTATGTAATGATGTTCCCATGCATCTGGTGCCTCTGTTACTCTAGGTGGTAGAAGTTGTGTGTTTGGGAGATGCTGCTGTCAAAGGAGCCATGACAAGTTGCTGACGGGCCACACTATTGCCACTATGTGGTAGTGGTAGAGGGAATTAATATTTAAGATGGTGAGTGGGTGTTAGTCAAGGAGTCTGGATGGTGTCAGCATCCTTGACTGTCTTTGGAGCCAGATTCAAAGTTAAAGTTTATTTATTAGTCATAAGTAAGGCTTACATTAAGACTGCAATGAAGTTACTGTGAAATTCCTCTTGTCGCCACAGTCCGGTATTTATTCGGATCAGTGCACCCACCCAGCACGTCTTTCAGAATGGGAGGAAACCAAAGCTCCCGGAGGAAACTCACACAGACGTGGGGAGAACGTGCAAACTCCACACAGACAATGACCCAAGGCGGGAAGTGAACCAGGTCCCTGGCACTGTGAAGCAACAGTGCTAACCATTGTGCCACCGTGCCGCCCCTTCATTCATCTAAGCAAGTGAGAAGTATTCCATCATATTCCTAATTTACATCTTGTAGATGGTGAACAGGTTTTGAGGAGTTGTGACGAATTACCTGCCACAGATTTGTTAGTCTCTGTCCTAGTCTTGGAGCCGCAGTATTTATATGGCTGGGTCAGTTATGTTTCTGGTTAACAGTGACCCGTAGGATGGTGATGATGAGGGATTCAGTGATTGTAATGTCATTCAATGTCAAGGGGAGTCATGCAAGATGGGAATTTGATCTGGGAAAGAGGGAAAAGTAGAACAAAGCAGAGTACAGGCTCCAAGATTTTGATATGTGGCACTGAGTCCTTGATGGGCGATGTGGAAAGTAAAAGAGTTCTCCTGTATCTACAGAGGACAAGAAGCTCTTCAGATAAACACTCAAAAAGCATATTCAGCAAATAGTCATATTGAGATTCATTCTAGGAGCGCCATGCTCAAAGACCTCACATGAGTGCTTATATGTGTGCACTTTCAAGTGCCATGTCCTTCCAACTAAACCATTAGACACTCCTCAATTCACCACAAGTCCATCACCCATCTATCAATAATCCCTATCAGTCAAGGCTCCTATTTAACACCGGTATGCTCCACACATAGTGCTGTCTCACATCCACATCTCACAGTTTGTATAGGTAGCTAACTGTTTAACCATGACAGATTGTACCATCTCTATGTCTTGCAAGGGAAAGTGATACAGAACCAAATAGAGCAGGAAATTTCTGTAGGGGAACAGGTAGACCAGCATGTCCTATTCCTCTGCAACAATGATAATGGCCATTATTTGAACAGTCATTGCTGAGCCTATGACCAACAACAGGACAGAATCAATTGAAGATTACGATGTTCACATACTTATTCCAGCTTCTATCATTTCCTCTTCATCCCACAACCTCTTCTGACTTAAAAGCTTCAAACGGTATAAGCATGCTCTTATTACTTCACCTCACCACATCAGATACCCAAGAAGTGCAACCTGACCAGGCAGTAGAGGAACATCAAAAAGACAGTGATGGTGAAGACCCACTACCACTTGATTTCGCGCTCACTCTGATCAGCTCAGACACTATTTAAGACAAGAAGCACCAACCAGGATGGAGATACTGCAGGTGCCAGCTCACCAGAGGGTGAAGCCGCACAGAAATTCTGCTACAGAAGACTCAGGCAGGAATTTCAATATTATACTTAGTTTTTCATGTACAACCGGTGCAGTCTTGAATTCTGACACTTTTTGCCTTCTCTTCCTCCACTTTTCTGCTCCTCCTCTTCCTCTTGTTGCACCCTCCCCGATCCCGATCTTAAACACATATTCTGTTGGCAAGAACTGTTTCCGCACGATAGCAAAATTGTCCAGCATGTAAGAAACCCCTGTAATAATTCTGACTCACAAGTTAGGTAAATAACGACTGCTACTTTTCTTTACATGTAGCTATAATGCAGAGGCTTGCAGCCTTTTGGCTGCCACTTAGCTTCCGAGAAGGTTCCGGTACAGAAACCTGAGCTCACCAGGATGATCTCCCACCCTGCTCCCTGATTGGATTCCCAGGTCATGCTTACTCTGCAAATGGATCCTCAAAGGGACAATCACCACACCCCTGCAAAACTTCAGATCTACCCAGGTAGTTACCGTAGGGTTCTGCCAGATATGTTACTTCAGCCCTCTCTTGGCCTGTTCTATCACATCTCGTGGTAGCATAGAGAGTTTAGAGAGAAAACACGCTTAGAAAAATGTCCAAAAACCCAGTGTTCCAGATAGTAATTATATACTAGCTTATTTATGAGACTTCAGTCTCTTCCATCAAACTGTCTAATGTAAATGAAAAAATACTTTTGTTGCAGTATTAAGTACTGGGGTTTATAGATATGCTGGAGATTAGAAAACACTGTTGAAAACCATTTTAAGCCAGTATTATGATTTTAGCTGTCATGGGAAGCTGATCATGTGACATAGTGTGTTCCCTTTAAGTTTATTTTCTGCTTGTGGAGTGTTAGAATTCTTTTTTGGGTGCTTAAATGACAATGGGAAGAATTGTGACTAATTTCCTTTGAACGGTCTTGTTATCATTAATATCAAAATCTAGAAACTTCAACATGGACATAATAATCCCTTCCTTTGTGTTTCACAAGTAGATTTATGGCCGTTCAATTTTGTTAATCAGCAGTGGAAGGCAACAGGTCAAGACCATATTTGTAAACTGCATTTCTGAAAATAGCCATAGAATAGTTTGTTGATGCAGGTGACTAGGTACCTTGACTCCGGCTTCAGCTTTTCAATTTGCATATCATTGACTTAAGTTAAAGAATAGAGATATGCATCCAACTTTGTAGATGACACATATGAACACAGTAACAGAAGTAAACCAATCACCCACTCGAACCAGTCAGCTTCTCAAAAGGCAGATTAGGTTAATATTATCCCAAGTGTTTTTTTATTCGTATGTGGGATGTGGGCGTTGCTGGCTGGGCCAACACTAATTGCCAATCCCTGACGGCAGTTAAGAGTCAACCACATTGCCGTGAGTCTGGAGTCACATGTAGGCCAGACCAAATATAAAGACAGCAGATTTCTTTCCCTAAAGGGCATTTAAAATATTCAAAACTTTCATCATCAGAATCTGCAAGCCAACCTCTTGATTGACTGATGTGTGATCTTATCCAATAATTACTCATATGAATTGAACACTAGAGGCTGAAAGAAACACAAAAGGAACTTCTCTGGATCAGAATAATCGTGCATTTCACTTGGTACAATCTTCAAAGCTTCACAAAGTGCCATTATTCCCCTGATCCCTTGCTGTAAGCAAGGAGAATTTGCTGGTGGGTTCATATATTTGTGGGCTTTCTGTTGGTTTTATTTGTAATTATGAAAGTTTTTATCTTGTATATTTAAGCATTTCTTTTCCATTTCATCACAGAAGGGGATAAATTTGACATTGGGCAATGGTGTACGTTTTAAACTAACAGCTTGGCCATTTGCTAAATACTTCTCCTGATTTTAATTTCTATTGCACTCAATAAAGATCATTAATTTGAATTGAAGGAAAAAGTATGAAAAGATTAAATAATGGAAAACAGCTAAATTCAGAAAAATGAGAGGAGAAGAAGGTTACCAATAGTGAGATGGTGACTTGTGGAGTTCACATTTATGTAAAACTAATTGTTCCTATTCAAGTTCTGTCAACCATTTAAATATCAAATATTGCAGGAAAAAAGCTTTATCTTTATCCTTGATAAAATAGAATATACATAAACATTTTCAAAATAAATTTTATAACCAATACACAAGAATAGATAAATTATAATACTGTGATACAGTCAGGAGATTATTTGTTGTTTTCTTTAATTATTTTTAACTGTAGTACGCTTATTTGCAGCAGACATTTTAAAAAATATGTTTTACCCATGTGTGTCACAAATTGTTATTAACCATTGAGACAGTTGATCAAATCAAGAAAGTAACTAACTGCATCACCATAGGATGTTCAGCAGCCAAACAATTAATAACACTTGCAGAAGAGCAACATGGTACGGCACAGTAGCACAGTGGTTAGCACTGCTGCTTCACAGCTCCAGGGACCTGGGTTCGATTCCTGGCTTGAGTCACTGTCTGTATGGAGTTTGCACATTCTCCTCGTGTCTGCGTGAGTTTCCTCCAGGTGCTCTGGTTCCCTCCCACAGTCCAAAGATGTGCGGGTTAGGTTGATTGGCCATGCTAGAAATTGCCCCTTAGTGGTGTGAGATGTGTAGGTTAGAGGGATTAGCAGGTAAATATGTAGAGATATAGGGTTAGGGTGGTTGGTGCAGACTTGATGGGCCGAATGGCCTCCTTCTGCACTATCGGATTTCTATGAAGAGGATTATGCGTTCATTTTTTAAATTTTTTTTATTTGTGAGAAAAAGTCTATTTTTTATCAAAGTGATATTCAGTATCTGCTATGATTATGTGCAGTGTAGGTGCTGCATTTCATGAAGTTATTCTATGCCATGCAATGTGGCAGATTATTTGAACATGCATTGTAATTTTCTAATATCTTTCATCTACTTTGGTAGGGGAAGAAGTAAACCTCTATAAAAGGTGGATGCTTCTGAAAGAGGATGAAAGTTAGAATTCAAGCGAACCTATGCTGTTCTTGCATTCATAATGAAGCATTTGGAAACTATATTCACACTGTAGATGGCTTCACTATGAATTCTTGACTGAGCTCCAAGAATGGAAAATGCACTCAGCTCAGCAGAGGTCTGCTGATACAGAATGAAGTGGGGTGTTGGCTTTCATTGATTGGCATCTTCATGAAGTTATAATATATTATTCTTTCTTTGACCTATTTTTTAAACGTCTATATGTTTAATTGGGCAAGATCAAGACGTGTGAAGTGCAGTAAAGCATCTGTTATTGAAACTATGCATGTCAGCATCTGATTGACACTTCTGTAAGATTGGAAGAGCAGCAGTCTTTATTCAAAGCAGATTTTTGAATGCACTTTTTTCATGCGTATGCCGTGACTTGTTACATGGCTTGTTGGTAATGCATATTGGTGAGTGAGCATAGAGGGAGTTGAGGGTGGGGGGGGGGTGCATGGGGGATGTGGGAAGGGGCACGGATAAGAGCTTTTAAAATTACTTTTCAAAAGATTGCTGAATCCAGACCGCAGTTCACATCTCTTCTGAAGAGCCATGAACCACAGATTCTGGTGAAGCTGGCCAGATTCCATGAAAAATTTAGGGATGGGGGTGGGGTTTGTTAGAGAGGATTACTCCTGCAACGGAACTAGCCAGGTTGGGAATGCGGGATGCGGGCTCGCTCTCCGCATTCTTACACCATACCAACAATAATTGCCAGTGCCGGCATGGCGTTGGGAATCCCAAAATCAGGCTGCACCCAACATTTTGTGGAGTTGGCCAAATCTGTGAAAGTAAGGGCCATTATATCTTTTGAATTATCAATAGACAGTAAATATAATGGCAGATGAACATGATTTTTCTACAACCTATTGACATATAACTTAATAATGTTGATGGACAAAATTTAGATAATCACAATGCACCATAATAATGCAACAGTTGAATACAAACAAAAGAATACATGAATGCTTGGAAGGAAACTATAAGACCGATGTTGAAGAAAACACTGTTGACTTTCTTTCCCGTTGTTGGTTCAGTACAGATTGCTCTCTTTGTGACCAAGCCTTATTATGTATACATTATTTAATACCACTAAAGAACAGACTATGACTGGAATCTTCCCAGAAAGTCAAAGTGTTGGCTCAGGTAAGAAAACCAGGCTGAAGCTTGCAGGCTGTACAGTCTTTTTTTCTCACCGCGTTGTACCGCACTCTATCTCAAAGAGGAAGTGAGAGTCACACAGTCAGCTTGAGGGGTGGGCCTAAATGAACCAGCAATGATGGGAATCAAGGTGTCAAGACCCTTCCAAGGATAAGGGAAACCCCCATCCGCCCACACATTCAATCGGGCAACCAACACCTCCCCCGACCCCCAGCACCTGTGGATAAGAGGAATCCTCTGCAATGGAGCTCCCCAGATGGCACCTTGGCAGTGCCCCCGGCAGTGTCCTCTGGGCGTCACTGCCGGGAGTACTTCCGGAATGGCTAGGGGCAACGCCTGGGCTGTCCCTCACCACGTGAAGACTTTTCACATCATCTGTGGATCTCCAGCGTGGTCACTTTGATTGGTTTCCATTTTTGAAAATTAATAGTGATTCACACTGGCATGACATTGTGCCAGTTGGACAGGTAGATAGGATGAGGTTGGAAGTAATGCTAATGTAGTGTTAATTCATGCAAATAAGGCTCATGCCTTTCCTGGGCATGCACTTGACCACATCATCAGAGGAGGCTGGGAAGATTACAAGCTGAAATCTCACCAGCACAAATCCAGAGATTCTCATGGCTGGCCCTCAACGTGGACTTAATGAGCAAAACTATGACCATAAAAAACTGTAACCCTTATTAGACAAAAGCTTGTGAATTGGCAGTTTTCCATCCCTACTTGGGAAGTGTGGCTTTTTAAAAATGACTGTGTCAGAATGGTATTGTTTGAACTTCTAAAAATAACCACTAGTTTACATATAACATAATTCATGTACAGTTTATGGTAATTTATTCCTCCTAATGCTAAAGCTGTAAATCATAAGAATCCATTAAGATAACGTAACACATCGAACAAGGCTTAAATGGCTAATTGACACTAACTGTATCTCAATGTCTGCTGTTTTCTTAAAATGCACATTAGTCCATAATTTGTGATAACAAAAGCAATTTCTCCTCAGAAACTCAAACAAGAAACAGCAAGTTCTGAAGTCCCAATATGTACAGTTAAACATGAAACCCAGTGATTCTGTGCTTCTTCATGGGGTGCACTGTTGAAGTCCTTGCAGTCTACATTGAACTAGAAATCACTGACCTGTTGAGAACCTCCTGTTTTACACTTTAATATTGCTCTTAAAACTTCTTAAAAATTAAATTATGGCAAGCAGCATTGCTTCTCCTGACTGCAAGATCCAGCCATTGTTTCTCTGCAAAAATGCTTACTGTTTTATGACCGTTCTGTGGTCAGGTAACAAGTTATGGGTTTTTAGATTGTCACTACTATGGCATATCACTATTCATATGGCATTGATTCAGATTTATTTTACTGGTAATACGCTATTAATACCCAGATTTGGGGTGGCACAGTGGCATTGCTGCCTCACAGCTCCAAGGACCTGAGTTCAATTCCTGGCTCGAGTCACTGTCTGTGTAGAGTTTGCACGTTCTCGCTTTGTCTGCATGGGTTTCCTACGGGTGCTCTGGTTTCCTCCCATAGTCCAAAGATGTGCAAGTTAGTTGATAGGCCATGCTGAATTGCCCCTTAGTGTCATTGGATGTGTAGGCTAGAGGGATTAGCAGGGTAAATATGTTGGGATTTGGGGATAGGGCCTGGGGTGGGATTGTTGTCAGTGCAAACTAGATAGGCTAAATAGCCTCCTTCTGCACTGTAGGGTTTCTATGATTTTTGTGATTGTAGTGTTGGTAATGTGCTAGAGATTTTCATTTTGTGCACTGAGATTTATCTTGTTCATCATTTTGTGTAATGGGAGAGATTGTTTCTTTCTTGTATGTTTCGATGTAGCGACAATCAGTGACAGAATTGATACAGGATTTGTTTTCTGTGGTAGATGATGACATTTATATAGGACCTTGTGATGCAACAAAATTGAACCATGGTGCCCTGCAGAGGGGTAAGAAAGAAAGACGGTAAAATGTAATTTAAGAGACAAGCCGAACAAGTATATGTTAGAAAGAATGAGTTTTGTTAGAAGGATAAGTCTTAAGGATGATTTTAAAGGGGCTGGGGAGGGGGTTAATAAAGAAAGAATTTTAGAGAATGCAATCTAGACAGATGAAAACTTGCCAGCTGATTGTGGAGCAATATAGTGGTTGGCGGGGGGCGTTGGTTGGTGCTGGGGAAGGTGGGTATTGTGGATGGTGGGATGGTTACACGTGCAAAGGTCAGGGTCAATGAAATGGAGAATACGGGGAAGTTGTGGGACCGTAGGGTGTTATGGAGTTGGGAGCAACAAGGCCAAGGATGAGAATTTGAAATTTACTATATTAGGGTATACTGGAAATAGGAAACAGAGTCAGGATGAATGGGTCATCTTTAAGATGGCAAATTGAAACTATTGTAATTCTGTGTGTTTTGTCTTTATTTGTTCACAGGATGTGGGCATTGCTAGCTAAACCAGTATTTGTTCTCGAGATAGTGGTGGTGAGCTGCCTTCTTGAACCGCAGCAATCTGTATGGTGTAGGTATGCCCATTGTGCTTAAGGGAGGGAGTTCTAGGATTTGACCCAGCAGCATTACAGGAATAGCGATATATTTCCAAGTCAGGATAGTGAGTGTCTTGGAGGGGAACTTCCAGGTGGCAGTGTTCCCACATACCTGCTGTTATGGCCCTTCTAGATGGTAGTGGTCTTGGGTTTGGAAGTTGCCATGTAAGAAACCTTGGTGAATTTCTGCAGTGCATCTTGTAGCCACAGTTTTATATGGCTAATCCAGTTCAGTTTCTGGTCAGTGGTAACCCCCAGAATGTTGATAGTGGAGAATGCAGTGATGGCAATGCCACTGACTGTTAAGGGGTAATGATTAGATTCTCTCTTGTTGGAGATGTTCATTGCCTGGCACTTGTGTAGCATGAATGTTACCAGCCACTTATCAACCCCAAGACTGGATATTGTCCAGGTCTTGCTGCATTTGAACGTGGAGTGCCTCAGTGTCTGAGGAGTTGTAAATGATGCTAAACATTGTGCAAACATCCCCACTTCAGACCTTATAATAGAAGGAAGTAGCTGAAGGTGTTTGGGCCTAGGACATGACTCTGAAGTACTCCTGCAGTGATGTCCTGGAACTGAGGTGATTGTCCTTCAACAACCATAACTATCTTCTTTTGTGCTAGGTATGACCTTGACCTTCAGACAGTTCCCTCATACTGCAACCACTCCCCCCCCTCCAACCCCCTGCAAATCCCCTTCACTTCAGTGTTGTATGTGGTGGGGCCTCAACTGTCCATGACCTATATTAATGTCTAGGATGAGAGCTCATCTCCATTGTAGCCTAATTTACTGACAATATGAAGATAGGTAGGAAAGCAAGTTGTGAAGGGGATACATGGAATAATTAAGAAGGCAAATGGAATGTTGACCTTTAATTCCCCCACTATTAACATCCTGGGGATTACCATTGACCTTAAACAAATCATATAAATGCTCTGGCTTCAGGAGCAGGCCAGAGAGAAGGAATCCTGTGGAAAGTAACTCACGTCCTGACTCCCCAAAACCTGTCCACTTCTACAAAGCAGGAATGTGATGGAAAACTCACCACATGCCTAGATGAGCATGGCTCCAACAACACTCAAGAAGCTTGACACCATCCAAGACAAAACATTCTGCTTGATTGGCATCCCATCCATAAACAGTCTAAACACTATTATCACAAAGGTATATACACAGTAACACTTTTAAAATGTTTTGTGAAATTTGGTCAGTTTTAAATGTGCTCAATCTCTAAGATTGAGAGAGAATTTCTCAGCTTGAGTCAACATGTATTTCCAGGAAAAAGTTAATATTTTGGAATGTCTTGGGCAATGGTATATCTGGTTGTGGTGAGGGAAGAAAAGGAACAAACCAAATATTGAAACCAAATATTTGAGCCTAAAATACTTTTATGAATCAATTTATTACAGTTTTCAGAATGTCACTGATTTATTCAAAGAATCAGGTTTGTCAGCCTAGCAGTAAACATTCTTAACATTTCTTGCGTGACTTGCAGAAGTTCAATAAGCCAAGTTTCATAAGACTACACTGCAGACATATTTGATAACAATACAAATACTTTGTCTTCCTGGAATAAAGCTATTTAAAATGCATTGAGGATTAAAATGTTGAATGTTATAGGATACACAGTTCACAAACACAAAGCAATTAGAACAATTATAGGTAATGGTTCTACTAAATCAATTATTCAACAAAAATGAACTCTGAACCTGAATCACCAGTAAAAACAATGTAAATAGAATTTGGGTAAAGTGAATGTTCTGTAATACGAAACGCTTCATTTTGTCATATCGTAACTATGGGCTGAATTTTCCTGCGGGCTTTGGGATCCTGACAGGACCAAATGGGGAGTCCAGTGCCTGCATTGGCTGGGAGCTAGTCACCCAATCTTCCTGAAGACGATCTCCTAAATAACTGACAATATGCTCGGTATTCCAGTAAGGACGATAGGTGGCCTTCCCAATACTGTTGGTCTAGAGGATCAGCAGCTCTGTGGGAGAGTTGGATGCTGCTGAGGCAGGTTGTGACTGTGAAGCATAAATTTCATTGAGAAAGCCAAAGGAGTAAAGCTGGTAAGCACCTCTGAGCAAACAGGAAATCCATAAAGTTGACAGCCTATTCACAGGGCAGCGTGGGGTTAGGATTGTGGGGGTGCAGACGGTGCTACAAAATCACCCCTAATTGTTGTCTTAAGTCTGTAAATTGGCTGCTCACCACTGTCCAGTGCAGATAGCTGATCTGCTTCCTAAGCCATGCCGGGAGATGTCTGTGGTAATGGGGTTGGGTAGTTAGATAATCCCGGTGTGTCTTTTTCGCT
Source organism: Carcharhinus amblyrhynchos (assembly GCF_965287045.1). Taxonomy (NCBI): domain Eukaryota; kingdom Metazoa; phylum Chordata; class Chondrichthyes; order Carcharhiniformes; family Carcharhinidae; genus Carcharhinus; species Carcharhinus amblyrhynchos. Next base: position 59,037,820 of record NC_137333.1, read on the forward strand.
CTCCACAGCCCAGTCCAAGCCCACCACCACAAGGCCCAAAACAAATCTTCCAATAAGTGTTGACGTTACTGATCACAGCTGTAAACATACAATAGCAATAATAGAAATGGGTGGAGGGACTAATGATTAATAAAAAAAGTTCAATACTGTTATAAATTTATTAAAGCAGGTTTATCTAGATCCTTCAATCTCCTCCACAGAAGCACGGATTGCGCTGTTAAATGAATAAGATTACAGAGAATATTACATTCCAGCTTTCAGAGGGCAGAATACAGGTCACACTCAACTTGTCATCCTGTTAATTGTGGGCACCCAGATTTGGGGGAGGGGCATTACGTGTCCATCTACCATCCTGCTCATGTTAAAAGCTGGAGCAATAAGTAAATGAAAGTTTTATTTTAACTTCCTCTCCTGTCAACTGGTCACCCAAGGTCCTTCAGACTCATTTTTTGTACTGGTCTCAAAATGGATGGCCAATACTCAGGAAAGAGCCTTATGAAAATATTTAAACTGGAGTCCGGTGCCAATTGTAGAACCCTAATGCAATCTTCAGGCATCAATGCAAGACTTCTTGAGAAGGTAAGAGGGCATGGGATCCAAGGGCCTTTGGCCTTGTGGATCCAAAATTTGCTTGCCTGCAGAAGGCAGAGAGTGGTTGTGGATGGGGCTTTTTCTGAATGGAGGTCAGTCACCAGCGGTGTGCCTCAAGGATCTGTTCTGGGACCCTTGTTGTTTGTCATTTTCATAAATGACCTGGATGAGGAAGTGGAGGGATGGGTAAGTAAGTTCGCTGATGACACTAAGGTCGGTGGTGTTGTGGATGGTCTGGAAGGATGGCAAAAGTTGCAGCAGGACATAGATAGGATGCAGGACTGGGCGGAGAAGTGGCAGATGGACTTCAACGCGGATAAATGTGTAGTCGTCCATTTTGGCAGAACCAACGGGATGAACGAGTACACTATCAAGGGCAGAAGTTTGAGTAGTGTTGAAGAGCAGAAGGATCTAGGGGTCCGGGTCCACAGGACTCTTAAATCGGCCTCACAGGTGGAGGAGGTGGTCAAGAAGGCGTATGGTGTACTGGCCTTCATTAGTCGAGGGATTGAGTTTAGGAGTCGGGAGGTAATGCTGCAACTTTATAAGACCCTTGTCAGGCCTCATTTAGAGTATTGTGTGCAGTTCTGGTCGCCTCACTATAGGAAAGATGTAGAAGCTATTGAGAGGGTACAGAGGAGATTTACAAGGATGTTGCCTGGACTGCCTTATGAAGTTAGGTTGAGGGAGCTGGGACTCTTTTCCCTGGAGAGACGAAGGTTGAGAGGCGACCTGATAGAGGTTTACAAAATGTTGAGAGGAATAGATAGGGTGGACTCTCAGAGGCTATTTCCCCGGGTTGAAATGGTTGCTACGAGAGGACACAGATTTAAGGTGCAAGGAGGGAAGTTCAGAAGTGATGTTAGGGGTAAGTTTTTCACTCAGAGGGTGGTGAGTGAATGGAATCGGCTGCCGTCAGTGGTGGTGGAGGCGAACTCGCTGGGGTCTTTTAAAAGACTTCTGGATGAGTATATGGGGTTTAATGAGATTGAGGGTTATAGATAGGTCTGTAGGTTGGTAGGTGTTGATGTGATCGACGCAACTCGTGGGCCGAAGGGCCTGTTTGTGCTGTAGTGTTCTATGTTCTATGTTCAATGATTAGAATATATGTTCCTATATATAGGAAAAAACAGTTCAAACCAGTATTCTTATTTCTTTGTCTTATTGTTTTTTTTCCTTCTGGGCAGAGAGAGAGGCCTAACTATCAGCTGTTAAAGGAACCACTGAAGGCCATTCTCAAATGCACAAAAAAAATTACCAATGTTCTACCTGAATGTTCCCATCCGTGGTCGACCATTTTATGGGATTGTCTTGCTTACTATTCTTTAAAAATTTACCCTTATTTCCTAAACCCTTCCCCAACCTAATTAGCAATTTACTTGTGTATCCAAGTTCAAATATCACCCTAAGTATTCTCCTGGGGTTTCAGGCAATCCACAAAATTTCAGCGGAAGAAATGGAGGCACAAGCAAATGGAAGGTGATGCAGCCGGACAATTTGTGAAATTGCACCATTTCTCAATTCTTAGAACACACAATCAGGATTTATTTTTGAAAGCAAAGTCCAATTGTCCACAACTGCCTGCATTGGGCTTATGTCAGAATTTTCATGTTTATTTCTAGTCAACTGTTTTCTCAGAGAAATTATTTGAAAATACATTGTATTGATCAGTACAATAAAAGGAAGACTTCATCAGAAAATGATACATTGACTGCAGAAAAGTAAGAGAAAACAAATAAGGTGAAGGCACAACAGAGAATTGTTACTGAACACAAGGCATCCAGAAATGACCCCATGCTTACAAAATCTGTGTGGAAAATTTTGTCTAAAATGTTAAAATCTGGGCAAAGTTCACAAAAGTGTACTGGTGCTTTCAGTCAAGGATGTCATGGCCAAATGAACTGAAGAACTTCAAAGCGTTATCAGTGGCGGAGCATTAGTCCTGGATCTCTTTCTTTCAGAAATTTTGCACAACAAGAGAGCTAGAAAAATAAACAATACTTCCAGAGATTCAGGCAAGTTTATATTCTTAACTGAACATTTGACATTTGGGTGTTGGATTTTCCCATTCTGACCCTGGGCCGAATTTGATCAGGTGGGATTTATAAACGTTGGGTGAAACCAGATTCTGAGATGCGTCTGTCTGGGAAAAGGGATGGGTTGCAAACCTACACCCAGCTAACCCAACGCTGCTAGTTCCATTCTAGTGAGTGTGGAATGACAGACAGGGAATCCATTCTCTGCAAACAAAAGAAATATGTTCAAGCCTTGAGCTTAGTTTGGAATACCCAGGAGCTTGGGGCGCCTATTATTCCCTGTTACTTTCTTCATGGCAATACCTTGGCCAATCAGTCAACCCGCCAACCAATAAGCACCTTTTCCTCCTGTAATATAAATTGTGATCATTTGAAATTTGGCATTCTTGTATTTGTCCTGATGAGTGTAAGATGAGAAGCTTCAGCAAAATTTGGTTTCTCTTTAGAGCAACGTTCAAAAATAATTGCATATCACTGCAAGTTTCCTGCTAATGATAAACATTGTAAACAGAGCGTTAAATCGCATTGTCATCCTGTAACACACTCTTTTTAAACTGACCTACTTTTCATATTTGCCAGCAGCAGGATAATCATGTTTAGAACTACCAGAGGGGGATGGGAACACCAAGCGGTTTTGGAAATGTTCAGATAACAATCTTGACTGATGAATGTTGTCGCAGTCTGCTGGTCTGTGAAAGATGTTTGCTTTAATAAGACAGTCGTTGTTCACAATTTGATGATCTAATCAGTAAAATATTATTTGGATATGGATTTTATTTTCAATGGAAATACCAAATACAGCACTAGAAGATAAGTATTCTAGTAACCATAGCAACCTAATCTATCCATGCTGCTTTTAGCATTTTTCAATTGTGTTTCTTTGTAATTGTGCATTAGATCCGGCAGTGAGTTTGTAAAAAATAATACTAGAAGTGGTATCCTATAATTCTACAGTACTAAAGGAAAAGAAAAGCCTCTATTCTCATATTGATGCCTGGATAATCAATGTTTTTGTATGCTTATTGTACATTCCTCTTATGATATCAATTAGAATTTTATGAAGAAGCTCTCCTGATTACCCTGAGTGTATTTTCTGGATTGTCGTAAATCTGCGATATGCACAACTTTATGTCAAAATGAATGCTAATTCAGCTGACTGTTATTTCTGCAAAATTTCCTCCCAATCTCATTGAAACACACATACACCAATTTAATGGAAATCAGCATAAACAATTTTGTTCCGAGGAAAGCACAAAATGTATCCTACGTTCCTCCTTTAGTTCTTTCTCTACAAGGATTGAAATGCTGAAGGAACAGCCTGATACTTGCACATCAACCATAGCAAATTTAAGAAAATGCAATGATGGCAGCATCTCAATTATTGTGTAACACCCTCTGAAGTCATGAAATGACATTCAAAGATATAGGGCAGGATTTTCTGGCTGTTTCTTTAGGTGGGATCTTCCAGTCCTGCCGGAGATGACCCCCACCGCAGGGTGCCTGGTAGCAGGTTGGGTGAGCAACTTGCCATTGACTCTGGCAAGACAGGAAAAGTCGCCAATGGTGCACCATCGCCATCGTGGAAAAATCTGCCGCAGTGGGACTGGAAAATTCCAGCCATATAAAATATTAGTAGAATCACGATAGTGCAGAAACAGGCCATTCAACCCATCAAGTCTGCACTGACTACTATCCCATCCAGGCCCTATTCCCATAACTCCACATAGTTCTCCTGCTAATCCCCCTGACACTAAGGTCAATTTAGCAGGGCCAATCAACCTAACCTGCATATCCTTTGGACCGTGGGATGAAACCGGAGTACCCGGAGGAAACCTATGCAGACCACAGGGAGAATATGCAAACTCCACACAGACAGTGACCCGAGGCTGGATTTGAACTCGGGTCCCTGGCGCTGGGAGGCAGCAGTGCTAACCACTGTGCCACCATATTGTGCAGATATTAGTAAAAATTCCTTTTAAGAATTAAAAATGTTCTTTTAAACTCCAAAAATTGTGACTTTGGTTCCTGCTGTTCCTAAATGTTGTAGCTTAAGTCTACACCCGCAGGTAGAGGAAATTTGCATGAGGTGCTTATTTGCAACGGATTGGGCTATGCTAAAGAATGGTTGAGGACTTTGGCTTGGGTTTCATAGAATCGTTACAGAAAATTGAGGGAACCCAAACATGTACCAGGACTTTCTGCTCTCACCTGAGCCAGATGTAATGATGGGCAGGAGGGGAAAATATCGCTGAAGCCTAATAGGCAGTTGCCCATTGGCGAGAAGACAAGTTACGGTCATTTGCTGCAGCCTTCAATGGAGGGTCCCATTTCCCACTAAGTTATGTTGGGAAGGCTATTTGAATTTATTAGAATATTATGAATGTTCATTATTCAGGCAAATTGCCGGAACCATACTCTGACTCTGGATCAAAAGGACGCATTGGAATCTAATTAGACTGACGTGCTTCATGCTCAGGTATAAGTGACATGCACCTGGCGAACTGCACTTCACTCATGACTTTGAGGTATGTTTGTCTACCTTGTTCTATGCTGCACTCGCAACTCTGCAAGCTTTGTGTCAGGCTTCAGCACATCAATTTTGGGGGCTCTCTTGGGCAAAGTTTTACATACCAGACCAGCAGGAAGTCTCAATTTTGGTGTAACACACTCTGAAGCCATGAAAAGACATTCAAAGACATAGGACAGGATTTTCTGGCTGCTCTGGGTGGATTCTAATGTGCTATGGGTTAAAGGTTTGACTAGTTAGGGAGAGAGAGAACAGAGACAAGGGAAAGGGCTAGAAGGCAAGTTATCCAACAGAAAAGACAATGTGATGAAAATGGAGGCTGCATTTAATGTTGCATGCAAGGCAGATTGGAGTGTTCATGACCTCTGGGCATGGCCTTTTAGATTGCAGAGCCTCAAGGATGACAGAGAGTATAAGAAGATAAAGAAGAGGTTACCCTTCTCCATGCACACCTACATCTCACATTACACACTAAACCAAATTATAGGAAAATGAAGGTAATCATAGGAACAGAGGGCACAGCAGCATAGTGAATAGAAAGCACTGCTGCCTCACAGCGTGAGGGATCCAGGTTTGATTCCCAGCTTGGGTGACTGCATGGAGTTTGCACATTCTCCCCGTGTTTGCATGGTTTCCTCCGGCTGCTCTGGTTTCCTCCCACAGTCCAGAAGAAATGCTGGTTAGGTGCGTTGGCCATGCTAAATTCTCCCTTAGTGTACCAGAGTGTGGTGAAAAGGGGATTTTCACAGTAACTTCATTGCAGTGTTAATGTAAACCTACCTGTGACACTAATAATAAATAAACTTTAAATAATAAACAAAGTGAAAACGCATAGAAACTCCAGTGTCAATCTTTACACCTTTAGACAAAAGAGAGGTAGCTGTCTTGTTGGACACAGACTCTCATTCTCAGTCAGACAGGGAGTCTTAGAAAGGAAGACCAAAAACAGCCACTTGCCACGATGCCAAGCAAGTTTGCGCGTTAATCACAAGAAGAATGTTGCTGAGAATGGATTTCCTGTTTGAAGAGACGGAACTTGAAGTGATTTAAAGAACCGGAACCAGAGGGTGCTCTGCTGCTTGAAGTCCAATTTATTTGTATTCAGGAGCTTCAGTGAATGGATTTTCATGGAACTTGCTTTGGTGGAACTGGGAGAGGATAGCTTATTGGATCACCAGAACAAATTTAGGATCTTGACTCCAAGGCTGCATACCTTGCTGAGACTTTAGAGAACATATGAACATTGGGTTTTCGGCTATGTTAATTAGTTAATGAGGAAGTGTATTTTCTATAGTTTAGTAGTTGCGTATTAGATAATATTTTGTCAATGTTGACTCCAATTTGTTTATTACAGTAAAAACCTCAAACTGAATCACGTAGTATGTTTTTTCTCTTGTCCATTGTTGGAAAATTCATAAGTTATCAATCATTACTGGGATTGTAAATGTTAATAGGCAACTTTTCCAAAGAGGACCATTGAGTATGCATTGTAGCCCAAGGCCTGCAGGGCTACAGTAGCAGTGTGGAAATTCCAGAGAGATGCTATTATGGGCTGTGCTGATGATGGCTCTGGAAGTGCAGTTATTGCAAAACTCCCTGCATGCCGTTGATATTTGAATGAATTCTCCATAATGTGGCTAGTGGAACCATCCACACTTCCCACCAGTCGTTGAAAGCTGTCAAGCACATCCTTCAATGACTCCAACAATCTCTCATCTCAGACAGCATTGTAATGTTAAAAACTGTAGCTCAAAGATCATATCTTCACCAGCTGTAGAAGGCAATGACGTCAGTCTCAAGTGAAGTGCTTCTTGTTTTCCTCCACCTTCTCCTGGACATTTTTCTGTGAATTAGGTCCACTGAAATCATCTTGGAATATGCAGAGTGAGTATTCATGCTAAAGGTTCACATGTAGCCAAGAAAAAATGTAGCATAGGTCTGCTTTGGAGAAGCACAACTTTCTTTCACAGCCAGGTTACATCTACAAGATGTGTTGTGAATATGGTTTGAGTGTAAAATAACTGGGAGCATAATTAAATAAATGCAAAGGCCAAATAAATAAAACTAGGGAAAATCTACTGCTGTTCAACACATTACAGAAAATGGCAACACCATGATTAGTATAGTACTCTAATCATTTCCTGCATAATTACGCTAAGAAAGCATAATTAGAGACTAATAAAATAAAGGGTAAAGAGAAAATATTGGCAGGGGACTTACTGGCATTTGGAGTTCCATTATAAAGATCTATGTAATGGCAAATAAGACATTTAGTGTCTCCTTTAACTGAATTTGTGTCATTTTGTATTATTTTCCTTTTAAGCCATTAATCTATTAACCCACAGATGTGCAGCGAGAAGAACAAGGTCTTGGTAGTTCAGGTGCAGGTACAAATGGGTTGCTTAGAAGGGAAGCCAACCAATTTACTATGCTCCCTGAATCAACACAGCGGCTTGGTGCCAGCAGTTCACTGGCATCGTACTCATGAAACCAGGGCCTGAAAAATGAGTTGGCCCTCTTGCCGTAACAAACAGGCAAGCATGGCTGCTGCACTAATTTTGTGTCCAGTTTGGGCACACTTGAAATCCACATTCTAAAGGAGCAAACAGGCGAGTGTGGCAAGAAAATTGATATCAGAGCCAAGTTCGCTGCAGAGTGAATTTCTATCTATGCCACCCAAACAATTAATGTTCTCAGCCAAACAAAATGTATGCAATTGCAGATGTGTAACATTTCCTTCTCCCATTCTCATTGGGTAGTTTTTTTGATAATTTTTTTACCAGGATGATTTATTAAAAACAGATTTATATTTCAATGTTGCATTTTAAAAGCAAAGTATTCAAACTTTTTTTATTGAACCGGCACCAATACAATTAATTATTTTAGATGGAAATAAGCCAGCTATTAAAGTTTCTCTTTGCTCAAAGACTATAAACAAGTAATTAGCCCATTCCAATAACAGGTAACACTTAATTCTGTTGAGAGACTCCTATTCCAGGGCATTCAGCAAGGGTTGTTTGGTCCTGAACATAGCCTTGGGTTGTATCCCAGGGAGATAAGGAACAGGAACAAAAACACTTACTGTTAGGATAAAAGCAACTTACTGTGGATGCTGGAATCTGAAACCAAAAGAGAAAATGCTGGAAAATCTCAGCAAGTCTGGTAGCATCTGTAAGCAGAGAAAAGATCTGACATTTCGAGTCCAGATGACCCTTTGTCAAAGCCAACTTACTGTTAAGATTGTTCTTAAGCTAAATGCTGCAAGCTCAGGTTTGTACCATATTCAAAGTCAGAATGCAGGAAAGTAATTGACAGTTATTTTGTTTAAGTCAAGCGAAAGAACGCACTGGTGTGGGAAGCGCTGTGTTTTTATGTTGTATTATTATGCATAGACAAGTAGTGCTGATTGAGTTACACAACTTGAATTAGAACTATCGCACTGTGTGTTCCCATGCTCAGAGAACTAAAGTTGTTTAATGATTGGTCCCTTTCTACATCTTCTCTATATACTTTGCGAGAAAATGGAGCAAAGTACATGAGGACCTATGTAAAAAAACACACATTTCCACATCATTTCTCCAAAGCTATTATTGTTGTTGAGCAATATGGATACACTCCTAATCAACAAGCTGCTTAAGTCATTTATGGGAGTGACCAGCTTCACCATAACCAAACAAAATGTACAAATACAAGACACAAATTTGTAAAACTCACAGAAGTCACATGTGTGTCTTTTTGATTTTTGCTCTGTGTTAAATTATGAGCAGTCTTGTGCTTTGAAACGCTATGCATAAGAGTGGTTGCTCTATTTTGGGCTCTACCTGAATCTCACCTTCCATAGAAACAAAGAGGCCTTGGGAGGTGGTACACTATTCAGTCGCAGAATGAAACTGCCCTAACTTCTTTCACTTAAGCCTCAGAGAAAAGAAACATTATTCCAGCTTTCATTCAGCTTGGAGTTGGTTTAAATTATAGGTTCCAGGGATAAACAGCATAATTTTAGCCTAGCAAAACTACCGAAAACTTACAGTTGACCAAGACTTAGCAAAAAAGCCATTGTGCCATCTTAATTTTGTTCTCACTATTGGGTGACGAATGCTTTTGGTTATAGTTGTGGCTACTGACTATCCATGTACACCTTATTGAAAACTAACACCTTGCAAAAGAAAATTTGCAAAATGGATTATGATCATGATGAGGCCAAAGGAATCCAATCTCTTAATTTTGTGCTGTTGTTGTTTTGCTCAGCAGAGAGGAAATGAAAGTGTCAGTATGTTATAGTTATGGATCATATAAAGCACCATTTATCTTTCTGCATGAATCTATGCATTTATATTTGTTTAATGTTTTTGTGAGAAGTTGGCTGCAGTTTACCCTGGTTTTAGTTGTAAGTGTGGGATGATTTTTTTTCGTCTGTTGTTCGGGCTGACTGCAGGGGAAATTTGGTTTGTAGTGAATCTAGTTTTGTTCATCCCTCTTATCAACATAAATAAGTAAAAGCCTCAGAGAAAACTTTTGAAAATGAAACTCAAATGTGGCGTCACAAAAAATGGTAAAATATCAATTGTCCCAAAATACAGATAAGCTTGCTGGGACTTCTCTCGGCTTGCCTCAATTGCACACAATAATGGCAAATGCAAGATGCTAATACATGAATTTCCTTTAGTTGCTGCAAATTATAATATGGATAGTGTGATGACTTCCAAATGCAACACACCTGAGTACAATGCCATGTGTGATTGGCTTCACATACCTGAAAAAGAAGTTATTATAGACAGAAACATTGCTACAGTGTGCTAATATGGAATTCAATGTGCAGTAGCAACCCTGTCAATCATGATGTTTATTCCCTTTCTACTGATCTCCTCGAAAACAACATACCCACTTTTAAGAGAGCCGCACATTTGACACAGGAGTGAAAGAAACACAAAACTGTAATTTGTTTACATTATACTTTGGCAATCAGTGATGTAGATGCAATAAAAAGGTGCCTTGTGGCACAAATTATGACATTGCGCATCTTTCTTTTGTTTCTGAAATATTTTTGAGTGGTGGCAGTATGCCTTTAAGATGTCTCTCTCTTGTTGCAAAGTCAAATCTTTATTGACATGTTAGCAGACTATGGCATGATCGGAAAATCCCACCGCCGGCTAGTGGCAAGCCACATCCTGCCACCACAAAACAGTGTTGTGCAGTAAATCCCACCCATGTTTCTCCTGAAGGTGTGCTGTTAAGACAAAGCCTTCCCACCCACTACATTCAATGGAAATCAATTTAATTGATCCTTTGGAATTTGACCTTCTATTCTGACGCTGTTCACTTCACTGTTGAATGAGATGTAACTGGGCTTTTGATGGTGTAATCACTTCATAATTACTGCTCGATGCCCTGAATGGCCCTAAAAAACTAATTTTATATTTGTAGAATATTAAAATTACCCATAATGATAAATAAATCCATATATTTATTTTTCTTTTAAAATTTGATTATATTAGTTTCTATCTTAATCCAAATCATAATTTATTTCACTATCTGAAAATTAAAATGAAAAGGAATTGATATTAGGTGCTTTTAATTTCTTGGTTTGTGTGTGAAACTACTTCAATGCAATTGGTTCCTTATCTGCTTGCTGGTGTCACTGCTGCTGCAGACCAAGACATCCCCATGTGTTAGTGACACATTTAAACTGTTGTCAGGAAATGGGAAAACCACAACAAAAAGATTGCAATCTTACGTTGAGAATAGAGACTAGTAATCTGCCAAAGTCTTAAAATAAGTAACCATTTTAATCACCAATCAGGATCTGCAAGCAGTGAAAAAATAGCCCTCAAAGTATGTCTAATGAATGTCCATTGGCCCAAAAACTTCAACAGTCCAGTGCTGTGAGCTGAATTACAGAAGGCAAATCCTAGCCCCCAAAGCCCCTGGCTAAAAGGTTGGGAGAAAGAACAGTTGCCCCCTAGCCATTCAGCCCCACTAATGGGGGCCAATACTTGAGAGGCCATGGGGATGGGGGGCTGTGAAAAAGCTGAGGAAGTAACATCTTCTGGATAGCCCAGGAGTCCCCACCCCTCTCCCACCACCAGCCTGCCCAGAGAAGGTTGCTGGGCTGGCCACAGTGTGTGAGCCTCCGCTGCTGCCAGTTTAATCCTGGCAGCAGTGAATTGTGGTCCTGCAGTAGGCATTGACCATTTTAAGGCTTTAGTTGGCCAAAGGAAAGGGTGACTCAGAGGTGTAGGCACTGAGCAGGCCAGCTGTTGGATTTAATTTGCTCCCCTCGTCTTCAATCCCACCGGGGTGGGGGGGGGAGTGTTAAATCTAGCCCCATAAATCAATGGATCAAATTAAATGTAACTGTTCTCTGCTTTTATAATGCAGAAACTCTAACCACCCTTACCAGGGCTAAAAAAACAAATGGCCTGAATGGTGTGGTCAATGGAGAAACGAAGGTGCTTGCCACTGACATTAATGAACAATGCCCACAAAGATTGCAATCTTTTTGTTGTGGTTTTCTTATTTCCTGACAACAGTTTAAATGTGTCACTAACACAAGGGGATGTCTTGGTCTGCAGCAGCAGTGACAAATTGCATTGAAGCAGTTTCATACACAAACCAAGAAATTAAAAACACTTAATATAAATTCCTTTTCATTTTAATTTTCAGATAGTGAAATAAATTATGATGATTGGATTAAGATAGAAAGTAATATAATCAAATTTTAAAAGAAGAAAAACAAATATATGGATTTATTATTTATTTATCATTATGGGTAATTTTAATATTCTACAAATATAATATTAGTTTTTTAGGGCCATTCAGGGCGTCAAGCAGCAATTATGAAATGATTACACCAACGAAAGCCCAGTTACATCTCATTCAACAATGAAGTGAAAAGCATCAGAATGGAAGGTCAAATTCCAAAGGGTCAATTAATTTGATTTCCATTGAATGTAGTGGGTGGGAAGGCTGTGTCTTAACAGCACACCTTCAGAAGAAACATGGGTGGGATTTACTGCACAACACTGTTTCTTGGTGGCAGGATGTGGCTTGCCACTAGCCAGCAGTGGGATTTTCTAATCCTGCCATTGTCAGCTGGATTTCCTATTGAATGCACCCCCCTCCACCCTGAAACCCATGACAGGTGGGACTGTAAGATCTCTCAGCATGAATGGTTGGAACGTTCCGGCCATAGGGTGGGATTTTCTGCCACCCCCACAGTGTGTTTTGTGGTGATGGAGATGATCTGCCATTAGCCAGCAGCAGGATCTCCTGGTCCCGGCGTGACAACAAGTTTTCCTGCTGTTCGTGCCCTTTGCCACTGGGAAACATGCGGCAGGGGGTGGGGGGAGATTGTCACTGTCAGCTGGATTGGAAAATCGCGCTGATGGTAGCAGCAGAAAATTTCAGCCATAGAATGACTGACAGCAACCTCAGGATTTCGGCATTATTCAGCATGCAAATCGTGGACTTCTGTAGTTGCTGTCAGTTTCAGTGGAATAACGATGGCTAATGCTGACTAAAATCCAGGCCAATGTCACTGCTTTAAATGTTCCATTTACAGTTACTTTCATCTTAGATTACAGTTGCTTCAGATTTTTAAAGAATTAATTTACAGGATGTGGGCATTGTTGGCTCAGCCAGCATTTATTGTCGTTCCCTAATTGCCCTTGAGAAGGTGGTGGTGAGCTGCCTTCTTGAACAGCTGTAGCCTGTGGTGTAGGTACACTCACAATGCTATTAGGGAGCAAGTTCCAGGGTTTGGACCAAGCGACAATGAAGGGACAACAATATATTTCCAAGTCAGGACAGTGAGAGACTTGGAGAAGTTCCGGTGAAGCTCCCATGTATCTGCTGCCCTGTCTTGAATCTAGATGGTAATAGACATGGGTTTATAAAGTGTTGTTTAAGGAGCCTTGGTGAGTTTCTGCAGTTCTTCTTGTAGAAGGTACACACTGCTGCCACTATGAATTGGTGGTAGAGGAAGTGAAGTTTGGCACCAGTATCAATCAAGTGGCTTTGTCCTGGATGCCCTTGTGTGTCATTGGAGCTCCACTCATTCAGACAAGTGGAGAGGATTCCATTACTCTCTTGATTTGTGCCTTGTCAATGATAGACAGGCTTTGCGGAACCTGAAGGTGAGTCACTCGCTGCAGGATTCCTAACCTCTGACCTGATCTGTGGCCGTAATATTTATATGGCTCACTCAGTTAAGTTTCTGGTAAATGGTAACCCTCAGAATGTTGATCGTGGGGGATTCAGCGATGGTAATGGCATTAAATATCCAGGGCGATGGATATTGTCCAGGCCTTATTGTATTCAGACATGGACTGCTTCAGTATTTGGAGTCACGAATGATATGGAACATTGTGCAATCATCAGCGATCATCACTGCTTCTGACCTTAGAATGGCCATTGATGAAGCAATTTAAATATATATTGATGCAATCTACATTTTTCAACATAGAACACTAGGTTAATGTTAGAAGCTATTTGTTCAAGTGTATACACTTCTGGAAAGCCTTGCAATTCTGAACTTTTTGAGGCCCAAGTCACTGACAGCAGCTCACGTGCAGTAAGTAATTGAAAAATTGTGGGTCTTTTTCATTTGATTTTGTTTCCATTGACATTAATGGAGGGAAAGTCATGGGCAAAACACATTGGCTGGAATTCTCCAGCCATTCACCGTTAGTTGCTCAACCAAATCTCCGAACGCTGTAGTGGGACCAGAGAAATCCATTGGCATGAACAGACGGAGAATCCTGCCCCATATTTTTCTGATAAATGATATGCAGTGTGCAAGGCCTTGTCGATGATTCAGGGTCTTGGCCATTTATACTACCTGTGCTGAATGCAAAATGAGTTCTTGCAAGGAAATCTTGATAAGATATACTTTGAAATCTTTGACCTTGGTTGTTGGAAATTCTGTTTTTTTCTGTTAAACATTTTCATGTTTAATTTTCTGCTCGTTATTCAGTGTTTTGTAACTTCTATTAAGCAATAAAACCAAATATGAAAGAGGCATTTTTGTTTTAATGAGCACTAGGTAGCGAAGTTTTGGGAATGATCGTTTGCTAATCCTGAAGCCTTTATTCTCCCTCATTCTCCTTTATTACACTCACTTATTCTAAATTAAGAAAAATATCCAGTCACTAATGTTCATTTTTCTAAGGTACCAAATCAATTACTTTGCATTTTTGTTCTATAATTTGGTAGGTTTTAAATTTTCTGTTGTTTCCTCTGTATATCGCTTGCATATTTGTTAGTGGTTGTCTCTATCATGAGGGCTACACCTTGTTTGCATTTGGTATGTATTTCTTAGAGTTAACTAGGTGGAACTACAGATTCACACCTGACGAGCAAGATCATTGAAATATCATTCATTAGATGCCAGAGTAACACTAGGGTGACAGAGTGGTTAGCATGGCTGCCTCACAGAGCCAGGGACCTGGGTTCAATTCTAGCCTTGAGTGACTGTGTGGAGTTTGCATATTCTATCCTTGTCTGTGTCGGTTTCCTCCAGATCTATGGTATCCCCCCACAGTCCAAAGATTGCAGGTGAAGTTGATTGGCCATGCTACATTGCCCTTTAGTGTCCCAAAGTGTATAGGTGGGAGAATTAACGGGGTAAATATGTGGGGTTTCAGGGATAGGGTCTGGGTGGGATGCTCTGTCAGCGAGTAGGTGCAGACTCGATGGGCCAAATAGCCTCCATCTGCACTGGAGGGATTCTATGATAATATCCTCTGCATCATTTTCTAGAAATTCTGCTGACTGCAATCAAGCTGAAGTTGCTCTTGCCCCACTATGCATTTGCCCCATTCGATTGAAGGATCTATAAAAGGACAACAACTTTTTCCAAATATTCTTCAGTGCAGTAAGAATGCAGTGTTGGGATACACAGCAACAAATTTTTTCATTTCTGTGGCTGTATGATTTCCAGCAGCACATATCTCCTTCCCCTGATTTGCAGCAAGCAAGACAGCTAGTCCTGCCAGGCAGTCACCCAACAAGTACTAATTACCTAAACCTGTCAACTCAACTGGCCAATTTCCAAATCTGATCTGGGGGTGAGGAGTGGAGGAAAATCCATCGTAAATTGTGGTGCCAGGAGTGATGTACGGCTGCAATATTTGCAATTTAATGGCTATCTGCAAGGTTATTATTGATTTTTGATCTTGAGAATGTACACAGTGAAAAGCTATCAGTACATGAACCTACTCCTTCCACAGACCGCAAACGATTCGCACCTAATGGATTCTATTTATGATGCTAAGAAAAGTTTGTTTAATTTGTATATTTTATGCTCTAGTCCAAAGATAGTTGAATAAAATTCCAGAATCTTTTGGTTTGAAAGTGGAATAATCCTTCTGCTATCCTGCCAAGGCTGCCAAATATGAGCTAGCTGAGAGCTGTGCACTCCATCCACTTGCAATCTGGGCATTTTGAGAAGCACAGAATATCAAACCAATGCAATCGGTAACTATCATTGTTTCTAATCTTTAACGCACCAACAGTGGTAAAACCAACTCATTTGATCTCCTTTAAACTTTAAAATGAAAATAGTGTGTTCAAAGAGAATCAGAGTAACAAATACTCAGGACCAGGAGTTGGGCTCATTGGTTACTGTTTTTGGAGCTCGATGCATGCCCTTGGAGGTCCAAAATGATGCATACTGTGCATACGTTCACTTTTGGGGCGAATCACTGCACATTATATTGTTGAAAACATTATTGTGTACAAGTGCAAAAAACAAGCAGTCAAAATACGTAGACCATGATCTCAGTCTGTGTGCAATGCTGATTTAGTGCCAGCAGCACCATTTTGGAGATCAATGTTTCAGCTAATGCCCTTTCTGAACATGACACAGTTGAACATGCTTTAGGCAGCTGGAAGAATCCATACAGTGCTGTTTAAAGTGAACATCAATTACTTAGGAAACATACGAACAGGGTTGATGTGGATGAGATGTTTTCCTCGGCTGGTGAGTCTAGAACCAAGGGATTCAAATCCAGGATAGGGGACAGGCCTTTAAAGACTGAAATGAGATGGGATTTCTTCACTTAGAGGATAGTGAATTTTTGGAATTCTGTACTCCAAAGAGCTGTGGAAGCTCAATCATTGAACATGTTCAAGATAGAAATCAATAGATTTCTGGTTACTAAAACAAGAGATATGGGGATAGTGCAGAGAAGTGGTGCACTATCAAGCTTATTCCGTCATTCAGTTAGATCACAGCTGATCACCTACCTCAGCATCACTTTGCACTGGACACAATAGTCCAGATATGATCTCACCATCTCTGAAAGAAGAAGAGGAGAAGAAGTAGGAGGCAATTCAATGGCCCCTTTCCTGCCCATGAGGAATTCATTTGAATGTGATACCAGTAACCACAACCTCAATTCCGTATTCACCAACAGCCCCAGCTTGGGTCGCTGTCGGTGCGGTGTTTGCATGTTCTCCCTGTGCCTGCATGGGTTTCCTTCAGGTGCTCCGGTTTCATCCCACTGTCTGAAAGACGTGCTGGTTAGGTGCATTAGCTATGCTAACTTCTCCCTCAATGTACCCGAACAAGCAACTGAGTGTGGCAATTGGGAGATTTTCATAGTAACTTCATTGCAGTGTTAATTTAAGCTTACTTGTGACACTAATAAATAAATAAATTCAACAGTCCCACATCCTTTACCTTCTCTCTGTCACTGACCACATCCATTTGTCCACAGTGCAAAAATAAGTCTTGTTTGTGCTACAATGGAATCAGTGTCATCAGCCATCGGACACTGCATTGAGATTGGATCCATGAGCGTGCAAATTAATTTGGTCACTCATTTCACATTGGAGAGGATGGGCTCCAAACTCAACATGGACCTGTGCCAAGTTGATCCCAGACTCCTCCTGGTTCCTGACACTGTACATGGCCTTTCTGACAAGTTTTCTACCACAGCAGAACTCAAGTACAACCTCACCTTCCAGCCAGCAAACTGGCATTGGTGTTATCCTTTCCATTTGCTTTGGCCGTAGTTGCTTCCAATTGTTTCCATCTTTTCCAATAAGAGGGAAGAAAATGTGTTAATGAGTGTAGTGTGTTTAGCAACAGTGTGCAGTAGTAGTTGTGAGAGGGCGAGGTCAAGCAAATAACTCTCTGACTGATAGAGACAGTTATAAGTGAGGCTTGAGAGTCCGGTGAATTGACTAGTCCCAAATGCTAATAGTATAATAGGTAGGTTATAGTATTTGTAGATGCACTAACTGACCTTGACCACTCGTGTGATTTTATTGAACTTCTTAGTTCATTGCATCCAAGTCCTTGATGCTTAATTTGTGGCACCAAACTCCATGATTCTGAATTCCTCCTGCCATTTGACCATTTGATGGGGGGGCCTCCTAGTCCCTGAGGATATAGGGCATCTTCTGTCCATCTCCTCCACTAGTATAGCTTGTAGCTTGCTCAGTCTGATGCTTTCCAAGTCAGATTCACTTCTGCCAGCACTTGTTCATGGACCATGCATCCCTCTCCTTATGTCTTTAAGCAGCACAAGTTAACTTAAAGTGGTGCTAGCCATTCACATTTTGCTCTCCTCCAGACAATTGCTGACTAGATTTTGATATAATTCAGATTAGCAGATTGTATAAAGCTGCCACGCCTGCCTGCATTGCAGGCCTGAGATAATTCCACATTGCAAACCCTGCATTAATTTTTGGTAGCTATCCAAGATAGCACCCCTTTTTTCATTGTTTGACATGAGCAAAGAACAATCAGCACACAAAATATTTGAGTTGATAAATTACTTTCTAGACTAAACTTTACATTATTGGTGAGGGTGTGCGAACAATAAAAAAAACTATAAGTAGGAGGTGACCAAGTTCTTGTTGGTCAACGTGTTGGCAGAATCATTGGAGCCAACAGTTTTGGAAAGTAGTTAATGAACTCAAGTGGTAACAGTTTGTTAAAATAAATAGTTTGAGTAGAAATTTGGTGATGTGATTTTGCATTAATGGAAAACTATATTGAAGATTATTTTCATTTTATAGACACCATTTTGTAGAAGAACTAATGGATGAAGATGACAAGGACAAGGCAAAGAGGTGAGAATTTGCATGGCCTTAAAAAGAATGCAGTGAAAATAAACATTGCATCCCAAATTGTTTTGCTTCAGATTTGAATTGTGGCATTTTGTGTGGACGTTTTTTTCTCCTGTTTTTCCTGATCAAGTGAAGTTATTTTAGAAAATCTATTTGAATAAGTGACTAAGTCAGAGAATTATCAGGAAAAGATTCTGACCATTTATTAATTATTACAGCCTTTCCAAACAAGAATATTATTTAGGAATAAATAGTAAAAGAAATTAATGACTTACATTTACTTAGTTCCTTTCATGGCCTCAGGATGTTCCAACACACTTTACAGCTACTGAAGAACTTTTGATGCATCTTCACTGTTGTAATATAGGAAACACAGCAATCATCCCATAAATAGTTATGTCATAAAAACCAGATAAGCTATTTTGTTGAAGTTTATTGAGAGATAAATATTGATGAGGACATTAGGGTTAAGTTCCAAGCTCTGCCAGAGTACTGCCAAGGGATAGGACTTTTTACATCTATCTTGAGAGAGTTTTGGTTTAACCATCATCTAAATTATCCTGAGCTTGCCCACAGCTGGGATTATTCAGTCCCTCTGCTGAGCATCAAATTCTCCATTCTTGCTTCAAGCAGTACCGAGCCATGAATTTTGGCCGACATCTTTGACGGGGCAGTCTGTGCACCATTCTAGATTGTTGTGTTCAGGTCTCTGTAGCAGGACTTGAACCCATAATATTCTGACTCAAGAGCAAGAGTACTGTAAGCTAACCAGGGCTGGTATATAACCTGGTCTGCTATCTTCAACATTGAAAGTTCCAGGCCTTGAAAGACAAATTTCTTGAAAGAGTTGATTGATATTGTGTTATTACACAGTAGTGAAAGATCAAGAAAATCTGATTTGAGTAAATGGCTCAGACGTGAAGTATGCACAAGTGCAGGCACAATGAGCCAAATGTTTCTGTGATTCTTTGTTCCTCACCTACTTCTACTATATAAGAATATCACATTCTGTTCGGGTAAGAAGCTGCCTTCAGTGTACATCATTTCAACTTCTTCAATTGATAACCTCTATAGGGAAAGCAGCTCATGAAGATAGATAATAAACAGAAGTCTTCGGCAACTTGTTATTACTAGTAAATAAAGAATTTTGCAAAGTACATATCTGTCCAGTGATAAAATATTGCAACTGTGCTTGATAAGTTACTAAGACAATCTAAGTTTTGCTGAGTGTCTTATCTCTTTCCAAAATGCAGGGAAGTTTACAATATCTTGAAAAGGACAACATCACAATGTAATGCATGTTCTTAAGCTACACTTCCATGGTTATGTCAGGAACACAGTTGCAGCTGCACCTTTGCATTGAGAACGCACAAATGAATGCCAAAGGTGAAACTTAACATTCACTTTTCCAGTAAATGGAACTTCCTCCATGTCAATGCTATTCCTTGTAGACAAAGGCACTTGTATCCTCTGATTAGTGAACATAATTTGTCAAAGTTTAACTGAAGAGAAGTCACTAACTTGCCAGTTTGCAGAATAGAAGCTTCAAAACCTTATGTTATATATGTTATAGCTGTATTTAGCAAAGTAAGGTGCAAGGAAAACCACAAAGTAGTCCTCGTAACAAAACATTGGGGAACTCTATTATAGGTGTACGTTGTCTCACAGTCAGAGCCTAGACTGCTTAACTGGATTCCACATTGGGAGGAGCCATTTCCCTCAGGGGTCACATGACTCACACTCTTAAAGGGACAGTATGGTCCCCAAACTCCCAATATACATATATCATAACACACAACCACCTGAGTGAAATTAGTGAGACATTGCCGTATTGAAATCATTAAGTCTGCACCGTCTTCAATTCATCCCAACTCTATCACCATAACCCCATGCATTTACCCTAGCTAGTCCCCCTGACACTAAGGGACAATTTAGCATGGCCAGTCCACCTATCTGTACATCTTTGGAACATGCGAGGAAACCAGAGCACCCAAAGGGAACTCGCACAGACACGGGGAGAATGTGCAAACTCCACACAGACAGTGACCCAGACTGGGAATCAAACCTGGGTTCTTAATGCTATGAGGCAGCAGTGCGAACCACTGCGCCACCATCTTCTCTCTGTTATGCTGCTCAATAACAAAAAAATGGTTAGTTTTGGCATAAGTAGCTACTTGCCCATTTACCATTGAGTCGCACTGTTCAGAACCAGGAGCTGAGCAGTTCATAAGTATATGCAGGACACTTTGAATGTAAGGCTTTGCAAGTTTACTGATTTCTCAGCCACACGTGCAACATTGTACAAACGTGCGGTGTGTCAGGAATGTAGGTAAAGCCTCTATATATGTTCAGAATCGTTTATATTTTCCTCTGGAAACAAATGTTTGAAAGTAAATTTGATGTTTGCATTCAGTCAGTGGATACCTGCACTCAGTGGAAGAGTACAGGTCAAAGATAGGTCTACATCACTGGAGCACTGATCCTCCAGCCCAAACTGCTGTGAGCACAGCTCTCTGATGGCACAGTGCAAAAAATAAATGTACCCTCAAATAATTTGATCATCTCTGAATAGCAAATTTTACATAAATTTATATTTGTGTATGATCTTTGACATTAATGGGAGAAAGTAATAAAATATTCTCATAACTAGATATTACCACTGTAGAATATTGTCTATACATATTTCTTGTACTGAAGTGTCATTTTAGCAGGCTCAGATGCCATCTACACTAATGCAGTATTGCTTGTTAATTGAAAATTTACTTAGGCATTCCAATAAGATTGTTACATTGATGGTGTAATTTCAGTAATACACTAGAACAAGCAAAAAAGGACCACAGTTTTTTAGGCATGTTTATACAGCTAATTTAGAGGAGCAGCTTCTTGCACTCAAACAACATTGGAAACACGATGCTATTTCAATTCTGATGCTGTTGAAGCATCCCTGAAGGCCACATAAAATAGGCATCAGATGCATTCAAATGTGTTAATAAGGGGCCTAACTCTTTGTTTTAGAATCCAAGCTGAAAATTGATCAATCTTGAGCACAGCATATGTGGGACTGTTGTTTACAGGACAAACACATGTGGCATGACTAGTCATTCTTAAATTAGTGCATTTTGGGAATCTGTTTCCAAAATGGATGGTGTAATAGATCAAGGGTGACTCGATGTGTCTTGAATCAACAAAGACTTTATCAGAAACAATAAAAATAACATATACAGCAAGGTCAGACTGAATTACAAAGCTACTGTGGAACTTGGCTCCCTGGGTCCAACTGCGAGATCTTCCTTGACCTGCGCATGGTATGCATCCTCCTTCTGATTATGTCAGATTGCCACCATGACAATCCATAGGATCCGGCCCAATCATGTAGTCATTGGGAAACATCCTGCCCCCCTCCCCCTTAAGTAGCCATGCTATTACAGATCAGGTATTCACCTCCTTTGTAAAGAGCACATTTCTGATTTTGCCAGTTAGCACACAAAATACGTCGTCCTCTATGGAGGAAGCAATGCATGATCATTGTACTGATGGTACACGAGGCTGAAGAATTGACAGCTCCTTTGTTCAGGGGTTCAAGCTGAACCCTAAAAATTATTTGTTGTAAGCTATTTAATTGATGTTCTATCATACACTGAAAGATATCCTTCGATCAAGGATGACACCAACATTTTAAAGGACTTCTGAAAGCAGAAACTCTTTACATATTTACTTTTTTGTTCATTTGTTCTGTGTTCTGGTTGAAGTCAGATTATATTTTGTTATATTTTAATTTAGGGCTTCACGTAACAAGTCTGAGAAAAAGAGACGTGATCAGTTCAATGTCCTCATCAAAGAACTCAGTGTCATGCTTCCAGGCAGTATCCGGAAGCTGGATAAGTCTACCGTGTTACAGAAGACAATTGACTTTTTACAAAAACACAATGGTAAGATAAAACTAATGTTGGTCACCCCCTCCTCCCATGTTTTCTTTGTTAATTGGGTAAAAACAGCATGTGCAAGATACACAATTATGCAGCCTAGAAGTGGTGGAATTTCGCTCCTGTTCTGAATTGAATTAACTGATCTCGACAATACACTAGTTTGCGCAGCCAAAGCTAGCTTCATCATCGTCTAGAAAGGAAGAAATCAGCATAATGCTGGAGATTATATCTTGTTTGGAATTAGTATGCTGCAGTAATTTATTGGTATAAGGATTTTGAAGCTATAGGATGAAAGTTCATAGCTACAATTTCTCACATCAACTGTTGTGGTCAGCCCAAAAAGATGAAATTTCTGAACAAAGTGAAACCCAACAGGCATTGAATATCTACTTTCAATCCTGTGATTGCTGGTATTGTCAATGAAAAACTATTCGTAAAGACTGTGCAGCAGGTTCTTTGAGACTGGGCATCTTGTAGCCTAATGAGGAAAGCCTAAACCAAAAGGAAAGAATATAATTTTAAAATGCAATTGAAGGAAAGGAAAATATTGTGCTGGAGTTCCGTCAACTATTGCTTTTTTTGTGCAATTCCCTCGATGCTGGCAAAGCCAGCACAGAAAATTGCAGAATTTCTGAGCGCAACTTGTGTTCTGCACAAACCAAGTTTCTTCAATTTTCTGGGCTGATTTTAAAAATGTTGTTCTGGAAGTATGCCCTGATCTCAAAACACCTTAAGATGAATGAATCACCATTGGGAATTTCTGCTGGGTTGAAGGCACAAGGGACATTAAAGTTTTAAGTTTACTTATTAGTGTCACAAGTAAGCTTACATTAACATTGCAATCAAGTTACTGTGAAAATCCCCAAGTCGCCACATTCCGGTGCCTGTTTCGGTGCACACTGAGGGAGAATTTAGCATGGCCAATGCACCTAACCGGCATGTCTTTCGGACTGTGGGAGGAAACCAGAGCACCTGGAGGAAACCAATGCAGACACAGGGAGAATGTGCAAACTCTACACAGACAGTGACCCAAGCCGGAATTGAACCCAGGTCCCCGGCACTGTGAGGCAGCAGTGCTAACCACTGTGCAACCCATATTAATAGGTACATTTTAAAGGTTTTGAATGTTTTTAATTAAGAAACTGACTATCCCAATCTAACGCTAAAATGGTTCTATTTTAAAGGTTGTTTTTAATAATGTAAAATCAGGTTACCCTCGGTGGTGAATTGTGATTTTAAATGCTGATTTTTGTTGATTAATGCAATTAAAATTGGATTTATCTCCATGTGTACAATTTCCCCACATCTAAATGTATCAAGGAATATTATAAAACATTTTTAAAAATCACTTTTTAAGGCACTGCCCCATTTTACTAGCTCATGATGCATTTTGCAAATGAGTTAGAAATAATCATTTTACAAAATGGCAGCAATGTGTACCAGGATAGCTGACTACGCCCATTGTAGAAACTCTGCCACATTGTGTTTATCAATATAAATATAGTCATTCTGCTTTTACAATCATTTTAAAATATTCACAAACTGCTCCTGCATCAAAATTGAGCAGGTTGCTTAACTCTTTGAATTGCTATGATTTTTATGAATCCAAGTTTGGATGGGAAGAGCATCATGAGACATTCTTAGATTTCAATTATAACTTGTGAGCATATGGCACACAAATGTCATTCATACTGTGACTTATAGACCAACAAGAAATGGTCAACTAGTAACTAACTGAATGTTAAGAACCATAAACTAGTAGCACTTTACTCCTGTGTAGGAACAATTATCTAAAGAGACTTTATATTATTGTTGACATGCATATCAGATTTTTGATCTCTCAGGGAATTAAGGATCATGGGTTTAAGATGAAAAAGTGGAATTGAAGCCCAATATCAACAGTGATCATATTGAGTGGCGGAGCAGGCTCCATAGACCATATAGTCTTCCCGAGCTCCTGTTTCTTATGTTTTGTTGGGGCAATAATAAAGTAGATGTTTGTTTCAAAAAAAGGGACAGGCTAGAGAGATATTTAAATAAATGTTTGTTCTCATGTTATATCTCATTGACTTTTAACGCTTGAGTTCATACTTATTAAGAGGATATGGTGCAATTTTTAAAAATCTATATTGTGTATGCTGAATGATTTCTTATTTTAATATGTTTAAAATTTTAATATGCAAAGAATATAATGGAACTGTGTTAGTGTAACTGTCACAGTAAAATACTAAGGCTGAACATATTACCTTTTAGAAACTTCAGCACAGAAGGAGACAAGTATAATCCAGCATAATTGGAAGCCTTCATTCCTGAGTAATGAGGAATTTACACAGCTGATGTTAGAGGTGAATAATAAAAATGTACTGCAAGAATAATATCCTGATGGCGTGCTTCGTGCGTTTTAATTGAACATTTGATTGAAGTATTTAATGATGCATTTAATTACAAATATATCATTGATGTGAAAGCTTCTCAGTTTTGCATGGATGCACAGTGTAAGTAAGGTGACTAGACCACAGCTGATTCCTAAGATTCCCCATCTGTTTTGTTCTGGTGTCAGGTCAGGCCCAACACTGGACTGAAGTTTCATGATAACTGCAATATCCTCCTACTTAATGAAACATATATAAAAATATATAGAAACTAGAAGCAGGAGTGCACCATTCTGCCCTTCCAATCTGCTCCGCTATTCATTTTGATCAGAGCAGATCATCAAAATCAACATCTTGACCTTGCCTTCCCTCCCCATACCCCTTGATTCCTTTAACCCCAAGAGCAATATCTAATTTCTTCTTGAAATCAGACAATGTTTTGGCCTCAACTACTTTCTATGTCAGTGAATTCCACACATTCACCAGTCTCTAGGTGAAGACATTTCTCCTCATCTCAGTCCTAAAAGATTTACCCCATATCCTCAAACTATGATCTTAGTTCCAGACCCCCCCCTACCATTGGGAACATTCATTCTGAATCTACCCTGTCTTATTCTATTAGAATTTTATGAATTTCTATGAGATAGCAATAAGTTGACTCATGTTTGTTTTACAATGCACTGTGCTACCATAAAAGATAATCTGTCAGAAATAGAATCCATTGTGTATTTGATTTGAAGCAGAGCAATCAGTTTACAACATCTCAAATTGTACAACAATGCATAATATGAATTATAAATGCAATATCATTGTGGTGAATGTGCATTGTTTGAAAGAGTGTTGCCTAATAAGCAATTCATTCATCATTTATAAACTCTCTAATGTCACTGTAATTCTCAAACTATTTAGAGCTGAATTTTTTGGGGGGCTTTGGGACCCTTGATGCCAGGGCCACATGAGGGTCCTGACCCCACAATTGCCAGCAGGGTGCCTACCAGTGCAGTCATCCCGGACACAGCTGCCTAATTGACTACCTGCACATTTGCTGTCCTATTAAGGATGGTGAGTTGGATTTCCATGGGGCAGGCCCAATTACTGGAGCAGCTCTGGAACCTTGGCAGCCTCACTGGGAAGAGTGGGCAGTGCCTCACCAGGGAGGTGCCCTTGGAGGCATTCATGAAATTCAAAATTGGCCAGGGCCAAAGTCAGTAGGCTCACTGAAGCCAAGGGGAAACCCCTCTGGATTAATCATTTGTGCCGCGTGTGTGCCTGCCTTTCCTGGTCGTGACTCTGTAATTGACACATGTTGTCAAGGTTAAGTCAAGTCAAGGAATCAAAGGTTATTGGGAGTAAATGGAAATGTGGAACTCGAAACACAAACAGGTCAACCATTATCTTATTGGATGACAGAGCAGGCCCAATGGGTCGAATGACTTACATTGGCTTCTATTTCATGGCTGGGGTTCTCCCAGCCTGCTGCACTGCTCAAGTAGCACAGTGGGTCGGGAGACAACAGTGAGGGCCTTTCGCAAGATTCCAGTCTGGTGTTTCCCAGGCTCTTTTTTTTAAGTGCAATCAAGTCCATGCTGGAAATCAGCGTAGAGCTGATAATCATATGGGAATTTTAATTTCCATATGATTAGTAGGCTCAGAACGTTAGTCTCCAGGCCTGTTCCTGTTCCAACAGCACCCCCCACCCCCACACACCCATGGTTCCCACCAGTGGGATTTACAACTGCTCCCCACTAAGGTGATCGGGGCTGGTCATCAGGGAGGGGGTCGGTTCTGGCCAAAGGGGGTGCGGGGGTGAATCAGGGCTGGCCTGGAGGGGATGGGGGGGGTCCGATTGGCCAGCAATTGGGCAGAGGGCTGGGAAGGCAGGCAGTCGGGTTGGGGAGGCTGTTGGCAGGCCAGTAATTGGGAGGAGGAGGAGGCCGGCAAATGAGGAGAGAGCTGCAAACATTGGG
Source organism: Carcharhinus amblyrhynchos (assembly GCF_965287045.1). Lineage (NCBI taxonomy): Eukaryota > Metazoa > Chordata > Chondrichthyes > Carcharhiniformes > Carcharhinidae > Carcharhinus > Carcharhinus amblyrhynchos. The sequence goes on from NC_137333.1 coordinate 59,064,319, forward strand.
GAATCCAGCAATTGGGAGACAGACGATGGGGTGCAGGACAGTGCACCTGGGCTGATCTCCCCACTGGCAGATCATCATATGCGCAGTGGCCTGCTCAGCAGTATGGTGCAGGCCTCCTGAACTGGATGCGCCTCCCCCCCACAACCCTCACTTTTCAGCATGAATCCCTCTATGGCACTCTGTATTGCACAGAGTATTGGAGATTTGTTCAGGTAAGTACGCCCAAAAAATGGGTGGAAATACTGCTATTTTCCCTCCCATTGGGCACTTAGTTTTGTTTTGGGAGTATCCCGGCCCATATGTTCGAATGAGTCTCTGGCTCCGACACTCCTCTTCATCTGCCACCGGAATGCTGCCTTGATTAAGCTGTTGCACCTTGTAAAATGTAATAAAATCCTGGCAACAAAGCAGAATAATGCCTAGTTACAGCCTTAATCACATTACATGGTTTACCTAGGGAGGGGGTCGGCATTCCAACTCCCTGTCCACTCCTGGCAAAGTTCCCCTGATAGGGGAGATGTATCAGGGAGCTGTCCCAACACGGTTTCAGTCTATTTTCCCAGCTCCACCTCTGCCTTTGGCTCTTCCCTATTTTGACAGTGCCCAACTACCCACTAACAGCATCCAGCATCCTCCGCCCCCATCAGCTCCAATTCCATTTCCGCAGGGCACGTATCTTCCCCGACAAATAGCCATAACCCCATTTTCACAGGGCCATGTACCCTCTAGGACAGAAGCCTCAAACCTATTTCCATAGGGCCATGTACCTTCTCCGGCAAACAGTCACAACACCATTTCTACAGGGCCATGTACCCTCCCCAACAAACAGCCATAACCCCATTTCCACAAGGCCGTGTACCCTCCCTGGCAAATAGTCACAACCCTATTCCATAGGGCCACATACCCTTCCTGACAAACAACCACAACCCAATTTCCACAGGACTATAGAAATCCAGCCTTAGGTTTCTACTCAATGTGATTTGTTGGAAAACACTGACTGCTAATTTTTTTTTTCACTCTGTGCAGGCATTAGATGGCTTCATCATAGCTGTAACAACAGATGGAAATATCATTTATGTTTCCGATAGTATCACGCCTCTACTTGGGCATTTACCTGTGAGTAAAGCATTATAAAGTTATCATTTTCTCTTGAACATAAGCAAGTTTGTTACTTGTCTTGGTGATCTTATTGAGCATAAGATTTTGAGGGGTCGCAACAGGGTAGATGTTGAGGGGACATTTCCCCTCCTGGGGGAATCTAGAACAGGGGGCAGATCTTCAAAATAAAAAGTTTCCCATTTGAAATTGAGATGGAAAGGAATTACTTCATCTGGGGATCATTAGTGTTTGGAATTCTCATCTCTAGCATGCTTGGAGGCTTGGTCATCAAGTATATTAAAGACTGACAGATTTTTGATTGACAAGGTAGGATATCAAGGATTATTTATTTATTAATATCACAAATAGGCTTACGTTAACACTGCAATAAAGTTACTGTGGAAATTCCCTAGTTACCACAAACTGGTGCCTGTTTGGGTACACTGAGGGAAAATTTAGCATGGCTAATGCACCTAACCAGCATGTCTTTCAGACCATGGGAGGAAATTGGAGCACCTGGAGGAAACCTACGCAGACACGGGTAGAACGTATCGGCTCCACACAGACAGTGATCCAATCTGGGAATTGAACCCAGGTCCCTGGTGCTGTGAGGAAGTAGTGCTAACCATTGTGTCACCATGATGTCCATGGAAGCCATTTTGGGATGGTGTAAGGCAGGAAAGTGGAATTAAGACCAGAATTAGATCTACCATGATTTAGTGAATGGTGGAGCAGGCTTGAGGGGCCAAATAGCCTACTCCAGCTCCTATTTCTTATGTTCTAATGTAACTACTGAAAGTGTCTCTGCCACTAATACAAAACTCAAAAGAATAGTTTAATAGTTATGGTGTTCCTTTTTGAAAATACACCAGATTAACAGTTTCAGAGAAGAAAGCTGAGAACATCTCGTTTTTACTTTGATTTCAAATGCAGAAATATACACAGCAAAATGTGTTTTTCAGTTTATCAAGAGTACCTCCTCAGGGTTCAGAACATGCAAATCTTATCACTTAGCATTTAACAGTATGATTGTTGGTAAGTGTCACAAAATCAACCAAATTCCTAGTGTTCTTCTACAAATTCACATTCACAATGTGCCTTTTTAGAAAAGACTTTGCTTCTGTAAATTAAATTCAAATTTGTGCGCTGTCTTTACAATTGAACATATCCATGACTGTTGCTTATCAAATTCCACACACAGGAATACAGGAACATATGTAACAGGGGCAGACCATTCATCTCCTTGAGTCTGCACCATCATTCAATGAGACAATGGCTAATCTGCAACTCGACTCCATTTACATGCCTTTGCTATCTCTCACTCAACACTCTTATTTAACATAAATGTAGCATACTCAGCGATCTGGAGGAGGGAACCAAGTGTAGGGTGTCGAAATTTGCTGATGACACCAAGATTGGGGGAAAGGCAAATTGTGCGGAGGGTGTGGAGAGTCTGCAGAAGGATTTAGATAGGCTGGGCGAATGGGCCAGGAAATGGCAAATGGAATTTAATGTTGGCAAGTGTGAGGTGGTCCACTTTGGTAGGAAGAATGGTAGGAAGGACTATTACTTACGTGGTGAAAAACTGCAGCAGGCGACGGTGCAGAGGGACCTCGGGGTCCTTGTGCATGAGTCGCAAAAACCCAGCCTGCAGGTGCAGCAGGTGGTCAGGAAGGCGAAAGGGATGCTGGCCTTCATAGCGAGGGGGATTGAATATAAAAGTAGGGAGGTCTTGCTGCAGCTGTATAGGGCATTGGTGAGGCCGCAGCTGGAGTACTGTGTGCAGTTTTGGGCGCCGCACCTGCGCAAGGATATTTTGGCCTTGGAGGGAGTGCAGAGGAGGTTTACTAGGCTGATACCGGAGTTGAGGGGGTTGAGCTATGAGGAGAGGCTGAATAAACTAGGCTTGTACTCGTTAGAGTTTAGAAGAATGAGGGGAGATCTCATTGAGACGTATAAGATGATGAATGGGATGGATAGGATAGAGGTGGAGAGACTCTTCACGCTCAAAAAAGACAGTAGGACTAGGGGGCACAGCCTCAAGATAAAGGGGGCGCGGTTTAGAACGGAGTTGAGGAGGAACTTCTTCACTCAAAGGGTGGTGAATATCTGGAATTCTCTGCCTGTTGAAGTGGTGGAGGCTGCCTCGCTAAATATTTTTAAGAAGCGGGTTGATGGGTTTTTGATAAGAGAGGGGATTAAGGGTTATGGGGAGAGGGCGGGAAAGTGGAACTGAGCCACGACAGATCAGCCATGATCTTATTGAATGGCGGGGCAGGCTCGAAGGGCCAGATGGCCTACTCCTGCTCCTATTTCTTATGTTCTTATGTTCTTATAAAAGCTCAAATTAGTCTAGCATTCACAGGGCAAGATTTCCCGGTTCTTTCCACCGACAAGATCTTCAGGTCCCACCGATGGCAAGCCCCGTCCACCTGTCACCTTGGCAGATTCACCGGTGGTGCAGCTAGAGAGCAGCACAAATGGCCATTGATTTCGGTGGACAGGAATATCCTGCCAGGGTCCTCCACCACTGGAATGTCTGCTGCGGGAGAAGGAGAAGGGGTTGGCTAGAAAATCTTGGTCACAGGATGGGATTTTCTGGCAGCGCACTCGTCCCAAGACTGGAAAATCCCGCCCAAGGTCAACGTGTCCATGTCCCACCCACTACGATTCCCATGGTGGACAGGACAGGAAAATTCTGCCCACAGACTTTTTTGAGATAGAATTCCAGATTTTTTTTTGTGTGAGAAAGAACTTCTGAATTTCGCTGCTGGTTGGCCTAGCTCTAATTTTAATCTTGTGTGCCCTCATTCTTGATTTCCTACTAGAGGAAATAGCTTCTCTCCATCTACCCTGTCAAATGTTTTTAACGTTTTAAATGCTTCTATTAGATAGTGCCCCAATGCAAGACAGATTGCGTAGTTTGCAACCTCATAGTTTGACTCTCTAACCCCCTGAATTGCACTCCAGCCCCTCCCAAGACCAATGTATTCTTCCTGAAGGGCAGTATCTGAAAATGATTGCAGCACTCCACATTTCAACACAACTGAGGCTTCCTCGTTTAGTATTCCAACACCCTCCAACACAGTGCTGGAAAATGGGATTAGCGTGACTTTAGTGGTAGTTATTGTCGGTGCAGACTCGATGGGCCAAAGGGTTTTTTCTGTGTTGTACAACTTAGAATTCTGTGACATTGTACCCATCTTCTGATTTTTCAATTTCTCACAATAGAATTTTAACATTCTGATCCAAAGACAACCATAATATATGTCAATGTAGCCTCGCCGTTTATTTTGTCAAAACAATTGTATAACTTATCAAAACTGTCCAATATCTCTTTGGTCACTGAACACTTACAAGATTGTCATTGTTTTTTCCTTTATAGCTTTGCTGGCAATTGCTTGACTAATAAAGTTATATAATCATAAAATATTTAAAATTTCACTTGTCCTGGATTCAGCTTTTAAAAAACGTTGATATTTATTGCTATATCATATTCAATAAAGAAGGTCAAGCAACCATCATAGTGTTTTCAGAGTGATTTTTCAACTAGTAGTATTATTGTAACAAAATTGACTGTGTCTTTTCTTCTCTTTTTTTTCTAGTCTGATGTTATTGATCAGAATTTATTAAACTTCCTCCCAGAACAGGAACATGGAGAAATATTTAAATTGCTGTCCTCTCATACGTTAGTGACAGACTCTGTTTTGCCAGACTATTTAAACTGTGAGTTTCCTTTTGCATAAGAGATTACGTAACCTATTATTCTAGTATTTAATCTATTCAACAATGGCTTACATTTGTAAAGTATTCCCTGAATTAAACCCAAGCTGAAGACAAGTGCAGCAAGTAGAACAAGGGAGTTGAGAGGGAGAATAAAGATTAAAAAGAATAAAGATTAAAGAATAAAGAGTTGTAAAGATGCGTAATTAGGTGGCTTTAGAAAGCATGAAAGGTGACATGGATTTTTTTTTGGTGGGGTGGGAGGTGTTGGGGGGAGTTCCAGAAAGCACTGGAGTGATGACTGAATAACTGAAAGATCATCCAGATAGTCAAGTGGGAAAAAAGACAAAATGATTAATAATGCAGAGACAGAGACGTGAACAGTAAAGGTTGGGACATTCATCTGAAGAATGTCACTGAAATAGGATGAGGAAGATTGTGAATAGATTTGAAGTTGAGGATATTGAAATCCATTTATTGTGGTAAAGGAATCTAATGCAGTTTGCTCAAGATTAGGGTGGAAGACTTTGCAATAGAGGACAGCACCATTCCAGATCACATGGGGGTTATAAAAACTGCAAGTGAGAATAGTCTCTTTGGTACAAAGATATCAAATAAGATTACAACCTCAGAGGAGGAGCAAGAGGAATTTAAGGAAATAGTGTCATGGAGATGAAATATAACTGAGTGAGAAATAAAATTCTCCGCTCAGGGACAAACAATGTGCCAAAGTAGCATTCCGTTCATTCACAGTGAGCTGATAGCAAAGTACATTCGGGGGAGGGAGTGGTGGTGGGGCAAAAATAGGCAGAGTGGCGCAGCAGACAGGAAAAAAAGCGAGGAGGCCACCAACCCCAAAGGTATCTATTACTGCAATATCGTTCAGCTCGCAGCTGAAAGAAATGAAGCAACGTCACACCTCTGTCTCTGCAATATTGTTCATTTTGTTTCTTTCCCACTTACTATCTGGATGATCTTTTAATTATTCAGTCACCATTCCAGTGCTTTCTGGAATTCCCCCCAACCCCTTCTGACCCACCAGTGGTCCCACAGTGTCACACTGGTAGGGCTCTGATTGAGGCTGCTTTGCCAGCAACTTCGGTTTTAAAAGACTGAAGTGCATAGAAATTCTGTCGAACATAATACTCCCATGGAACAACCCCCAAAGAATAACACAGCCCCCCAGAGGCATAGCAGTGTCATAAGCAGTGCCTGGGTATGACCCTCTCCCCTTCTTTCGTGGGCTCTGCTTGCCAGGTGCATGCCTGGGAGACCTGTTGTGATTTGTGTCGTCATGCCCTCATGCCAACGTGAATGGATAATCTGATTGGGGGGGAAGGAAGACAATGACATTTAATTGTATTCAAATGGGAATCCTAATGTTTAATGTCAGGATGTCCATTATGTCATTGGCAGAGGGCGGAGACAATCACAGGAAAATTCTGCCACCATAAACCATGTTTTTGGACTCCCGTGGGAATGCCTGCTCCTACCTTCGATCCTGGCTCCCGAAAGCAAGGAAAATTTACCCCAATGGTTACGGCTTTATTGAAATTGAAGTGAAGGAAATTTCAATTCAGCCAGTGCCTGATTTTTTTGACTGGATCAATTAGCAATAGCATTGGAACTGATGGTGACCACAAAGAGGTAGAATTGAGAGTGGCATGTAAACATGTGGAAAACAATCCCTGTGCTTGTCAATTAGGACATCAGCAGATAAGGCATGTGTGAAGATGAGAGTTAAACTATGTTAAGGGAGCACTGAAGGTGACTAAGTGCATAGGATGAGATGAAGAAGACCTTAGGGCCTGACATTTCTTGCCCTGGTGTCCAGGGAACACTCATCTCCCGTGGGTTGGATAGAAGAAAAGTGAAACCCATTATCTTCATCCCCATGGATTTCCGGAGCTGCCACCAAGAAGTAAACTTAGATCTGTAGCTAAAATAATATCAGAACAGGATGGGGCCTTCAGCCTCAATTCTTGGTGCTTCAATACCCAGGGCTTCCTGTCTATAATGACACCCAGAGAAGCTGGCAATGGCACTCACTCCTGGATCGTCCTCAGGAGGCAACTGTTGAAGGGGACAGGCAGCAAGATAAAGAAGGACAAACCAGATGAGTAACCAAGTGTTTCTTAGCAAACCCATTTGATTTTCAGGCTGGGAGGTCTCAATATTTGATTTACCAACTTAAGAGCAGCACCTTCATCACCGTGTCGGAAACTATGGGTTCAAGTTCCACTCCAGAAACTTGAATCTGGGTTAACTAAAGGAGTGCTGCCAAGCCAATGCTTGATGGTAGATTTGCAGTATACTCTCACCCTATGTTTTTCAAATATCCCCCTTCCCTGCAGAATCATAAAATGATTACAACACAGAATGAGGCTATTCAGCCCATCTGGTCTGTGCTGACTATCTGAAGAAGCAATTCCCCTCATGCCACACCTGAGTCTTCACCGTATAGCTCTGCACATTCTTCCTTTTCACGTATAATCTAATTCCTTCGTGAGTGCCTAGATTGAGTCTGTTCTCCACCACACTCACAAGCAGTGTATTCCAGATCCCAACCACTTGCTGCATGAAAATGCTTTTCCTTGTGTTGCCATTGATTCTTTTCCTAATTACCTTAAATCTTTGCCCTCTGGTACTTGATCCTTCCATCAAAGGAAATACTTTCTCCCTTTCAATTCTGTCCAGAACCATCATGGTTTTGAATACCTCTTTCAGATCCCTTAATCCTCTCCTCCAGGGAAAATAGTCCCAATTTCTCCCATCTATTATGTAAGTAACGTTCCTTATTCCTGGAACCATTCTTATAAATCTGCACACTGACTTTACAACCTTCCTAAAATGCGGTGCCCAGAACCAGACACAAATGGAAGCATATTATTTCCGGTGAGAAATCTGGCATGTTTCTCTCCAACGAAACAGGTCAGTTTTGGCTCCAGATCTTACAAACTCTGTCAAAAAAAAATCAAGGGGGTGTGTTTCATGCCATCATACAGGGTCTGAACACGCCAGCAAAACCAGGCTATACAGAGATCAGGGAGCCATCTTTAAAGAGCACCCCAATCATTACTGTATAAACCATCACCCATAGCCCATCATGAAGGTGTGAGGGGTTCCCCTCCCCACCCTTAATTGGAGTCAGTCCTTTCTACCCCAGCGGGCTCCCACTGACATCACATCAGCGCGGTGTAAATATGTGGCGGAGGGGCAAGTTAATAATATTTAAATATATTCAAATGAATGTAAAGCAGGTTCATACCCATAACGCTGGCAAGAACTGTGACTTCCAGATCTTGAGGCCCTACCAGCATTCGCACCGTCAGTGCACGCAGGCTCAAGATCGCTCCTAAATATTCCATTTGAGGTTAAACCAGTGTTTTACACAGATTTAGCTTGACTTTCGGAAATTTCCCAACATTTTACGTCCATGTCTCCAGGTTTTCCAATGTGGCACTAAAATTAGTTTTTCAACAAATCGTGAATGGAAGCTGATATTCTGGCTCTTAAATGTGTTTCCTGAAATGCTAGTTTGCCAATGTGTGGCACACCCTCAAGTGGCACAAGCTTATCTTGTCAGCTACTGCAACTGCATAGCACCACTGAGTGAGATGCCAAGATGTGTTAGTGAAGGTCGTGGACCCTGACTAAAATCATGAGGAAGAATTTATTTGAGGATGGAAACTTGGTGAGTCCAACTCTGTAATAACATGCAGCCCTCCACTACCACCGTGGTTGACCTGCTCAACAATATTGTGCCCTGGCTTGTCACCAGTAATTTCAGGACCTGTGTATGTATACATATATGGAAAGAAAGTACATGCACTTGTGTAACTTTGATTTAATCAAGAATATATCATTTTTGTTTAAAGCCGAGAACTCCTTTGCGTTTTCTTGTCATCTGCTGCGAGGGACATTGGACCCCAAGGAGCCTCCTACCTATGAATATCTAAGATTTGTGGGAAATTTCCAGTCTTGTGATGGTGGTGAGTGTTGGGATTCAGTTACGATCCATTATATGAGAATAAAAACATTTAAAGACTAATTTGCAAAACATGCATTGTACTTTGCATAAGAACACAAACAAGTCAAAAAGTAAATTGTTTAAAAGGTGGGGCTGAAGAGGAAAAGAATAACTAAAGCACTAAGCCAATTTATTTATTTTACAAATGCCTCCATTCAAGGAATTAACTTTAACACAAAGGCAAAACCAAAGTCTGAAATCAAAATAGAAAATGCTAGAAACACCGAAAAGGTGAGGCATCATCTGTAGAGAAAGAAAGAAAAACAGAGTTAATGGCCCCAACTTTAAATTCACTCAAAGTCTGTTCACTTACACAGAGTTCAAACTGAGCCCAATCTTTTAAGTCAACGGACAGTCTTATGTCAGAACTGGATCAAGTTAGAGATGCAGTAGGATTTGAGCACATACACAGGTCAGGAAAGAGGAAAGGCAGAAGAACAAAAGGGAACATCACTAATCAGGGAAAGGAAGGAGAGACTAATGGACAAAACAAATGGTGATGAAAGATAAAAGATGATGATAATGGGGCAAGTAAAGGAACAAAAGATGGGTCAAGATGAGAGGTAAATGGCAAAAGCAGATCAGCACCAACTGGTGTCTGAACAAGTGGAGGCAGAGATTGTTGAATTCAGCGTTGGATTTTTAAAAACTTGATTTGATTTATTATTGTCACGTGTGTTGGGATACAGTGAAATGTATTATTTCTTGTGTGCTATACAAACAAAATATACTATTCATAGAATACATAGGGGAGATGGAAAGGAGAGGGTGCAGAATACAGTTTAACAGTCACAGGTACAGTGTAGAGAAAAATCAGCTTAATACATGTTAGGTCCATTCCAAAGTCTGATGGCAGCAGGAAAGAAGCTATTCTTGAGTCGCTTGGTACTTGACCTCAGATTTTTATATCTTTTTCCTGATGGAAGAAGGTGGAAGATAGTATGTCCAGAGTGTGAGGAGTCATTGATTATGCTGGCTGCTTTTCTGAGATGGTGGGAAGTATAGACAGAAGCAATGGATGGGAGGCTGGTTTGCGTGATGGACTGGGCTACGTTCACAACCCTTTGTAGTTTCTTGCAGTCCTTGTCAGAGCAGGAGTCATACCAAACTGATTCCTATCCTGAAAGAATGTTTACTGTGGTGCATGTGTAAATATTGGTGAGAGTCATAGTGGATATGCCAAATTTCCTTAGCCTCCTGAGAAAGTAGAGACATCACTGGGCTTTTTTAACTACAGTTCAGTATGGAGGGACCAGGACAGGTTGTTGGTGATCTGGATACCTAGAAACTTGAAGCTCGTGAGCATTTCCACTTTGTCAGCATTGACACAGACAGGGGCATGTCCTCCACTCTGCTTCCTGAAGTCAATGGCTATCTCTTTCATTTTACTGACACTGAGGGAGAGATTATTGTTGTTGCGTCATTTCACCAGATTTCACTAGGTCCCAAAATCTTTGAGTTGCCAGATTGAAAGAAAAGGTGATGTTCCTTGAGCTTATGTTGGCTTAATTGAAATAGTATAAGAGGCTGAAGACAAATAGGTCAGACGCAGGGAATGAGATAGAGAATGAATACAGTATGTCAAATAACTGGAAGCTCAAGGTCACACTCAGACTGACTGGAAAATACAAAGCAATTGCCTCAAAGCAGAGAAGGTGATATCGTGAGTGGCAAGTATAATGTATTAAACTGAAAAAAAAATCACATAAATCATGTTTCACTTGGAAGAAATGTTTGGGGTCTTGGATGGTAAGAAGGGAACAGGTAAAAGAACAGATATTGTATCTCCAGCACTTGCACAGGAAGCTGCCAAGGGACAAGGAGGGGGTGTTGGATGGGGAGCAGGGGAATGTTATTATGTTTCTGGGAAGGGAAGGAGCGAGAATAGAACAGCAGGAAATAGAAGCAGTATGGCCAAGAGTCCTGTCAAAACAGCGTAGGGAATCGTTGGTTGAGCAAAAAGGAATACTTGAAACACTTACGTGGAAGGTGGCATTGTCAATATGGATGAGGCTGAGCTGGAAAAACTGAGAGAATGGAATATAGTCCTTGTAGGAAACATAGACCGTGATTCTTCCAAAAGTGCTGAATTGGTGGGAAAACTGTTCTAAATCCCGACTGTTCTGTCAGTTCGGCTTCTCATCTGAATCTCCACACTCTATGCACTGCAGACGTCCCAGTCGTGGATATCATTAAAAATCAGGGGGGGGCGAGGCCTATTCATTCTGCGACTCTGCACGTGTGCAGTGGTTCCAATCTGTCAGACTCACTATTTGCCGGCCAGCTCAATTGCTGGCCAACCTGGGACCACCACAGTGTTGCCCCTCCAGCCCCAAGATGGCCCAATTGTGGCCCCCACAGCAATTCCTGTGCCAACCCTGCCTCCCCCAGAGCACCCCAATGCACAGCCCACACCCCCCGCAGTGGCGATCCCACCATCCCTGGCAGACTCCTCCCTTGGGATGCAGACCTGCCCCAATTGCTGTCCTCTCTCCATCCCAGACCAACTCCCATGCAGAGTGGCACAGGACCCCTCACTTCCACCGATTGCCCCAGGCTCCACCCACAGTGGGCCTGGCCCCCTTGGCACTGCCTGATGCCTGATGGGCACTGCCAGGGTGCCCACACGCAGGGAGCACCACACCTCCCCATCTAACCCCCTGAGGGGCCCCTATTTCCCCCCCCCCCGACCTTCATTCCAGCAGGGTTCCCTGAACATGGGGAGCCAGTCTGAACCTCGACAGAATGAAGTACTCCTGATGGGTGGGAGATTTGATCAGGACCTGATCATAACCTGTTAAACATATTTGAAATACATTTTAAAAAGATTCAATTGACTTACTGCCTTCCCGCCAGTTTCCAGCTGGAACTTTCCAACTGTTCACCAGCTCTGGGAGATGTGCAGGCGTTCTCGGCACATGCGCAAATCACAGTACAAGGCCGCTGATGCGCATCTCCCAACTCGATCTGCCAGAAAAGTTGTGCGTCGTGATGGGAGAATTGTGGCCATTGTGTCAGTTGGTGCGATTAAAGGTAGTTGTGGGAGTTAGTGGGCTTGAAATGGACATTGATAGATCGCCTATCTGCAGCAATAAAGACAAAGAACTTGAGAATAGGATGGGAAGACTGGAAATTGACCATTTGAAGGCAAGGGAAGGGTGAAAGTTGAAAGCAAAGTTGATGAAATTATGCAGTTTGAGCAATAGCAGGTAATGTCGCTCGTGCAGGCATCAATGTACAGGGGGAGAAGGTGTGGGAGGGAATATGGGAAGGATTATAATAAAGAAATTCCACAGATCCCAAGAAAAGAAAGCATAGCTAGGACTCATTTGGATTCCCATAGCAACACCAGTTATTTGGAGGGAGTGTGTAGATTGAGGGGAGAAGTTGTTCTGTGTGAAAACAAGTTCAGGCAGGTAGTGTGTAACAATGGATAGAAGCTGGCCTTCTGAAGCTCTCGAGCCATTCTCCATGGGGATGGAAGTGAGGAAGATTGACCTGATTCTACCACAAACACATCCTCCTCTTCCTGTCCCCTTTGTTCATTTATCTCTCTGCCACTTTGTATGTGCTTGAAACCTATTACATCTGTAACTTTTTCCAGTTCTGATGAAATGTAATCAACCTGAAATGTTAACCTGTCACTCCACAGGTGCTGTCTTGACCAGCATTTCCATCATTTTCTGTTCATATTTGCATCTATTAGACAAAATCTGTGACAAAACTAGTGTTTGATTCTAAGCACATTGTGTTGGTATTAAGTCATGACTTTGTGCCTCCTTCCATTCAGTCCAGTCTTCACATATGAATGATTTAAATGGCTTGCTTGTCAGAATGTCCATGTGCTGGAGTTGGCTTGTTCTTGTTCATCCTGAGAGGTAAAGATGGCCATGTTAAGGTTCCAGTGCATACATAGGTGATTGCCTAGGCTGATCTGTGCCCAGATGTTCTGCTGCAAAAATAACAGGATATCACAGCTGTGATTGTTTTGCAACATGCTAATACAAAGAGTGTGTGCTCTTTTCTATTTTCACTGGTCTATTCCTCTTGCTTCTTCCACTCACAATCACAAAACTTCTTTTGGCTGCTCCATTTACATGCTGTTTGGTACCACTTCCAGTTTAAACCCTGGAAAACCTTTTTTGCCTCGTACCATAGATTTGCACCAACTGCTGTTACATGTGTGTAACTCCGAAACACATGCTATTACAGTATGACATTTGGAGCATAAACAGCATTTTTAAGTTAAAAGCAAATTACTGTGCTTGCTGGAAATGTGAAATAAAAACTGGAAATGTTGGATTAAGTCAGCATGGCTGGCAGCATCTCTTGAGAAAGAAACATCGTTAATGTTTCAAGTCCGTATGAACCTTCTGCAGAGCTTTAATTGTAGGACAAACGCAGGCAAATGGGGCTAGTTCAGTTGAGGAAGCCTGGTTGGCATGGACCAGTTGGGTCTAAGGGCCAGTTTCCATGCTGTCTCACTCTATTGGTGAGATTTTCCAGCTGCGCACTAAGATGAAAAAATCCCGCCTGAGGCCAACAGATCTTTGCACGATCATGTCCCACACGCTATGATTCCTGTAGTGGATGGGACAGGACACTTCCACCCTGTGACTCAATGAGTTCAATTTTGCTAGGGGTCCTTGTTGTCACTCTTAGTTTAATGCTGCCTTGATACCGAGGACAGTCAATCTCACTTCATCTCTTGAGTTCAGCTCTTTTCTCCATGTTTGACCCGAGACTGTAAAAAGGTTAAGAGCTGAGTGACCCTGGCAGAACACAAATTGAGCATTAGTGAGCAGGTTATTGCTGACTAACTGCCACTGGATAGCGCTATCAATGACACCTTTCATCACTTCAGTGATGATCAAGAGTAGACTGATAGGGAAGTAATCGACTGGATTGGATTTGTCCTGACCTTTTGAGGACAAGGCATGCCTGGACAATTTTCCACATTGTTGAGTAGATGCCAGTGTTGTAGCTGTACTGGAACAGCTTGGCTAGGGATGCGGCTAGTTCTGGAGCACAAGCCTTCAGTACTACTACTGATGTATTGTCAAGGCCCTCAGTCTTTGCAGTATCCAGTGCCTTCAGTCATTTCTTGATATCACTGGAGTGAATGAAGTTGGCATCTTTGATCCTGGGGACTTCAAATGGCTGAGCTGGATCATCCACTCAGCATTTCTGACTAAAGATTCTTGCAAATGCTTCTGCCTTGTATTTTGCAGTGTTGTGCTGGGCCACTCCATCATTTGAGGTTGGGAATATTTGGAAGCCTCCTCCTCTGGTTAGTTGTTTAATTGTCCACCAACATTCAGGGCTGGATCTAACCGGAGAGCAGAGTTTAGATCTGATCTGTTGATTGTTAAATCGTGTGTTGTAGTTTCACTGGATTGACATCTCGTCTTTGGGGTTGCCTGATGTTGCCTCTGGCATGCCTTCCTCCACTCTTCATTGAATCAGGTTTGATCTCCTGGCCCGGTAGAGTGGGGGATATGTCTGGCCATTAAGCTACAGATTATGATTGAGTATAATTTTGCTGCTGCTAATAGCCCATTGTGCCTTTATAGCTGTCAGTTTTAAGATGTTAGAAATGTTTCAAATCTATCTCATTTAGCACTGTGGTAATATTACACAACACAATAGAAGATATCCTCTATGTGAAATCTCCAGAAGGACTTTGCAGTGATTATTTTTACCAGTGCTTTTTTGGACAGACACATCTACTTTTGGTGGATTGATGAAGGAGAGATCAAGTAAGATTTTTCCTTCTTGTTGGTTCCCTCACCCTCTACAGCCGACCCACTTTAGCAGATATGTCATTCATGATTTGGCCAGCATGGTCAGTTTTGGTACTGCCATGTCAACCTTGGTGTTGACCATTGAAGTCCCCCAAAAAGACTGCATTCTGTGCCCTTGCTACCCTCATGTGTTCCTTCCAAATGGAGTTCAGCATGGAGGAATACCCATTCCTCAGCTGGGGTGGAAATCATTAGAAGATTTCCCTATCCCCGTCTCATCTGATGCTGTGAACTTTCATGGGCTACAAAGTCAATATTGAAGGCTCCTAGGGCATGTCCCACCAAACTGCATACAACTGTGCCGCTACCTCTATTGGGTCTGGCCTGCCAGTGGCATAGGACATACCTAGATGTAGAGATGGAGATATCTGATGTTATTTGGTGAGCATGACAATGTTGCCTGTTACTTGACTTATCTGTGGAACAACTCACCCCATCTTGGCACAAACCCCCAGATGTAAGGAGACCTTTGTAGAATCAATAGGCCATGATGTGCTACAGCTGTTTTCAGTGCCTAGACCATGCGAGGTCTGTCCAGCTTTATTCCTTTTTGATTTTTCTGTAAAATTGGTGTGCACGTGAGTAATATGAGATTATGACTGAGTGCAACATGTCTAATATTAATACTTACCTACATGTGACTTTTGACATAGGAATATGCACTGTGGGTGTACTTTGAGTAAATAATTGTTTATGTAGATAGACTTCATTAGGAAAATTTATTAACTTGATCTGGTGAAAGCAAGTTTGGCAATGCAGTGTTGTGCCAAATTTGTTTTACTGGACTGTACAGAAAACTGTTTGTCATAGATGATTGCTGAGAACAGATTTTCCAAAACATTTGGCCATGTTCCAAGTAGGTCAGCATCAGTGGCAGAGTTTTGAAGTATTGTTTTGAAATCTAAGCACACAGAGGGAATATTGGCATTAGAAGTTTTTTTTAAAAAGTGAATTAATTCTTCAGGCTATTTTTTTTATTTCCACATTTCCTTTAAAGTATACAAATGCATCTTTATTGCTTCAGAAAGAAATGTGGCTAGAAGTCTCCGACCTTGCCCACGGCTGGATTCTCCAGTCCCACTGCTGTGAATGGAGATTTGGCTAAGCGCCAAATTCTCCATTCTCGCAGGCAGCGGCAGTGAGGCGTATGAGACCAGAGAATTTATTTGATCACATTAGCTTAGGTACATATAAATCACAATGTGATTTATTTCAACTTATATAAGCTGAAGTACATACTATTAATTAAAGAGGATATGCCAGTGAGTACTATAATGCAGAAAAACTTTGCATGTGAAGCTGCGAGTACATTTTAATGAATATAATGGGATATGTGAACACTCGTTCTGATCATTTTTGTCTCGTAAAAATCATACAACCTCAAAACAAAAATAAATTCTGCTTTATAGAATTCACACATCTAAAGAGATTTTAAAAATCTAAAGAAGGAGATTAAATAACAAAATCCATTTGGTATTACAAAAGTAATGGCCAATACTTTGCAAAGCACTTTTAATTAAGGATCGTTGCTGATATATATTCTGGATAACATGGCCAGGTGCAAGTTAGATTGATGTGGTTTGAATTATCACGCGTGCATGCGCATGTGCACTCCTCCATTGTTACTTAACAATTAACTGCTCGGTTATTTTTACCCCATTTGTAAGCTTCATTGGCCACTTTTAAAATATTGGAATCCCAAACTCCCCAGTCTGAGTGCTGCAGGGTTGCATACATTTAGATGTACACAAACCATTTACTAATTCATAGTTGAGCCCTGAATAGGTTATGTTAATAAACTATTTATTACATGCTGGTGTAAACTTAGTTGGAAATGTTATTTATCTTCTTTCTAATTTTAGTGCCTAGCTCCTCTTGTAATGGTTTTGAAGGTTCTGTTCAAAGGACATTTCAAACAACAGTAGACGAACAGATGTGTTTTGTAGCAACCGTCCGTCTAGCAACACCTCAGTTCATAAAGGTTAGTACATATGGGCAATGAAAATAGATAACACCAGATTCCCAGAGATTAGTCCCTGAACTGCAATTGATAGGTCAGAGGCACTTTAGATATTAGCCTTTGGATCTGATTTAAATTACACTGGCGAGCTGTGGATGCCTGTTACATATCTCTGGGCAGCTCACTGGCAAAGTAGATTTACATTTCAGGAAAAGAATGTAGGCAATTGAGATGGCAACAGTGTTAAGGACTGCCCTGGTCACTGGTGCTTCAACCTTTACCAGTATGACAGCTGGTCATAGTGGACATTTAGGTGCCTGTTTTACCAGCGGTGTCAATAAATTTCTAGGAGATGTTTGAATTATATTGATTAAATTTAATACCAGTACTTTTGTCAACATTCTCTATTTTTATTGTTTTTTGATTTTTTTTGCTGAACTTGTGACATGTCAGTACGGGAACAAGTTCTGAATTTGAGCCTGAACCATGAATCAAGTAGCGGCCATTAGGAATTATTAGTACTTATTAATAGCAATTAATGAGGAGGTGTTGGTTTTGTGGACTAGCAATCCAGAGACCCAGGTTAATGCTGTGGGGACTGGGGTTTGAATACCACCATAGCAGATGGTAAAATTTGAGTTTCATTAAAATCTGGAATTAAAGGTCATTGATGACAATTGTCGATTGTTGTAAAAAGAACCATCTTGTTCACTAATGCCCTTTAGGGAAGGAAATCTGCCATCCTTACCTGGTCTGGCCTACATTTGGTTCCAGATCCACAGCAATGAAATGACCAAGCAAGCCACTTGGTTCAATGGAAGACCTTCAAAAATATGACTGGGTTCAGAATAGGCCTCTTCCCATGACAAGGAAAAGAAAAGCATCCAATGCTGGAGCTCCCTAGCTGACCAAAGATAGAGAAGTTAAAATGAGACTGGAAAAAGGAGGAATATGGCAATTGGAAAGTTTATTAACAATAGAAATAATAGGGAGAGAGAGTGTGAGAATAGATTAATGGGTAGCATAAAAGGAAAAACAAAAGAATTTTCTGAGCATAAAAGTAGTAAAATGGAAGTCAAAGGAAGATTGATCCCATTTAGAAACCCCATGTCTGGGATACTAAATGAGTACTTTGTGTTTGTCTTCACTGTTGGAAAAGAGGACCTTTCCAATGTAGAAGTAAGGGAGGAGATGGTTATGAATTTGAATGGTATAAAAATAGTTGACAGGTTGGCAGTCCTCACAGATAAGGCACCCTGTTCAGCTGGCATTCATCCTAGATTACTGAGGGAAGGATGGAAATTGCAGAGGCTTTGGAATCATCTTCTAATCCTCCTCGGAATTGAGAACTGGAGGAATGATTTGTTTAAAAAGGAGGAAAGAGGAAAACTAACATTGGTGGTTGGAAGATTTTCTAGTCCCACCAGTGGAACCTCTCTCCAGATATTCCCGTCATGCCCGCAATGACGGTCCCCACTGGCACACTGGAAAATGCCACTGTAAGAGAGGAATCCTAATAGCTAAGTAAATATTTTTAAATCATTAGACACTAAGGCACTAACAGAACTGCCAGCATTGAGCTAATGATTTTAAAACAGATTTATAAGCTAACAAGCAAGCACTATGAGACATATGAAATGCAGTAAGAGATTTAAACAAGTGGTTATGATTTAAAAACACGTGCTGCTTTTTGAATGTATTAATATATTTTTGAGAATCATTGTTTACTTTAGCCAAAGACAAATTACTGCAAGGTATAATAGTAAAGGGCATTAAGACAGGGTCATTTTCTAAGAGAATATTAAAGCCTTGAGAATATGCAAGGTTTTATCAACAGAGTTTCAATGGTTAGAACATTTAGAACACTTGATCAGACTTCATGAATAGGATTTATTCACCGTCCAGATAAGACAGATGCATGTCCAGACGTGGAGTCGTGTGTTAATCTGGTTTGGCAGTCGCCTTTCAAGAAACTCATAGGAATGTTCATTTGAACTTTGGGTTAGCGTCTCTGGTTGCTAAGGGATAGAGGGAGTGGGGTCAGCCAGGACAGGAGTTAGCTTATGGATTCTATGCACTAATAAAATGTCATTATGCCAGAGTGTAAGATGCAATTAGCTGAGATATATGATAGGTTTTGTTGTTAATGTATGAATATTGAAGATGATTGATTTAAAGCTAATGAAAGACGGGAGTACTGGATAAGAAATCTATAGTTGATCTGTTTTGAAATGTATACAGCCAAGCTCATTGGAGAGGTCTAGCTGTTCCATCTCAGGAGTTGTCCTGACCCTTTGGTGATTTTTCTGGCAGCCGCTGGTCTAAATAAAAGTTGCATCTTTAAGCTGAGACACTGGCTTGTATTGTCTAAAATTTTGTCAATACCGGCCATCTTGGAAACCCCACCAACAACTGCCAAGAATAAACAATCAGGACAATATTAACAAACTTCAGGAGGACATAGACAGACTAGTAAAATGGGCAGAAACATGGCAAATAAAATTTAATGCAGTGAAGTGTGGAATGATCCATTGTGGCAGCGAAAATGAGGTGAGGCTATATGAACTAACGTTACAATTTGAAAGGAGTTACAGGAACAGAGAAATTGAGTGGCATCTGCCTGCACACAAATTTTTGAAGGCTGACAAGTTGAAAAGGCTGGTGAAAAAGCAAATGGTATCTTTCACTTTATTAATAAAGGAATAGAGTATGAAAGCAAAGAAGTTTCACTAAATTCTACTGGTTAGGCCTCAGCTAGAGTATCATGTTCAGTTCTGGGCACCACACTTTAGGGGTAATGTCAAGACTTTGGAGAGGGTACAGAAATGATTTATTAGAGTAATACCATGGACAAGGGAGTTCAGTTATGTGGCAAAACTGGAGTTGTTCTCCTTAGAGCAGTGTTACAGTTTGATAGAAACACTGAAATCATGGATGATCTTGAAGAATAAATAAAGAAAAATTGTTTTCAGTGGCAGGAAAGTCAGTAACTGAAAGACATATATTTAAAGTGATTTATGAAAGATTCAAAGATGACTTGAGGAAGCATTTTTTATATAGTGAGTTGTTGTGATCTAGAATACATTGCCTGAAAGGCGGTAGAAACAAATTCAGTAGTAATTTTCAAAATTAATTGAATGAGGAATTGAAGGGAAAGAACCTATAGAGAGGAGTATGAGCAATGAGCAGGGGAGTGAGTTTAATTGAATATATCTACCCAGGGATCCAGCACAGGCATGATGGGTCAAATGGCCTCCTTTTATGCTGATTTATGCTATGATTCTACATAAAGAAATCCTAAAGAGTGACTTTTAGCTCTGAATGTCCTGGTGAGAATCTGTCATTATTCAACAATGAAAGCATTACTGTTACATCTCTTAAATGAGAACAAGACATTCTATTCATGAATTATTGACTTTCTAGATTGGTTTTGAAAATTTTAAAATGGACAGATTGAATATTTTTGAAATAGAGAATTAAAATCTGTTCTATATAAAATTCTGCTAATCTTAACTATGTTTACAACACTGTATTTCAACACAGGAAATGTGCATCATTGAGGAGCCTTTGGAAGAATTTACTTCCAGACATAGCTTGGAGTGGAAATTTTTATTTCTAGATCACAGGTTAGTGAGAATTTTTTTGGTGGTGATTGTAGAATTTACTAGTTTCAAAATTACCAACCTGGTACAGGCACAAGAAGTAGTTCTGGAAGTAATTAGTGTTGTATTTCTGGAAGGTAAAGCAACACTAAATTTCCTTTCACAACATGTTTTATTTCCATCTCAAGTTTACATTTTGCTGAATACCTACACCAAATATTCATTTCAATATTGTTAAAATGTTGTACAATTTTAAAGGGGATGCAGGAACTTGAGGGCTTAAATACATAAATATCTGAAGGCAATAGGGAAAATTGAGAAGACTATTAAAAAAGCACACACATTTCATGCATTTATAAATAGAAACATAGAGTACAAAATGAAGAAAGATATGCTCAATCTTTATAAATCAACAGATAGGCATCAGTAGATGTATTATTTCCAGTGCAGGCTACCACATTTCAGGAAGCAAGTCAAGGCTTTAGAAAGGATGCAAGGAAATTTAAAATCTTACCATAGCTGAAGGACTTCAATTATGTGTAAAAATGGGGAAATCTGCAATTTCTTTTTTTTAGGTAAAGAAGGCTAAGGGGAGATTTAATGCAGGTGTTCAAATTGTGAGGGATTTTAATAGTGTAAATAGGGAGAAACTGTTTCCACTGGTAGGAGAGATTTACTCAGAAAAAAGAGGAGTTTCACTAGCTAATATGTTTAGGAATGATCTTCGATCACACACTGCTGGTAGCAAATCTCACCCATTAGCAGCACATAATAGAAAGCATGGTTAAAGCAATGTATATGTTGGCATACAAGATGGAACTCTTGTGCATTGCTGGGAATAAAGCTGCAATGTTGAGGCTTTCTGTACCAATGTAAAAAGTCTACATCAATCCTAGTAGTAGAATGTAGCCACTGCTTCTGCATATGAAATATTGTCCGGTCAATAGACTTTTGGCTGGGCCTTCGAGTCTCTCCTATCACAGTGGGGCCGGAAAATCCCAGCCAATGTTGACTTCAAGTGCCCTGTTGAGTGCTCACAGCACCATTCACAAAAAGCTATAAGGAGTATTTATTTCATTCATTGTAATCTAAGTACATTTTCTTCACGTTTTTATGTACCTTCAAAAACCATCAACATTAAATTCAGAAAAATTATTGCAGGTAATTCCAGCTGCATGTCATGTAATATAGAAAAATGGCCATTTCAGTTGAATGTTTTAAGTAGATGGAGTCTTGAATAACTTCTTTATGTACTGTGCACAGTTTGTCAAACACTTTTAACGTTAGCTAGTCTACCTATATGCAATCCTCATTCAAATTCCTAATGGTTGTCCTGATGTAATGGGATTTGCTGCAATGTCTCTAGTGCAATTTGTTAAATGATTAGATGCATCGTGTAGAAGTCTAATAAAGAAATGAAGTTTGTTTGGTTTATTTTTAGGCACTTCTGTTTTCTATGCATACAATTTGGTAGTTACAAGTGCTGCTTACATTTTCTAATCAAAGACTCTTTCTAACCACAGGGCTCCACCAATCATAGGTTATTTGCCTTTTGAAGTCCTCGGTACATCGGGTTATGATTATTATCATGTAGATGACCTGGAGCAGCTAGCAAAGTGCCATCAACAATGTATGTACCATACGAGGAAAAAATTGATAAGAATTTTTTGAAATGTTTGGGTTTAATCTGCTGGTACTGGAATTGGAATCTGGAGCAGAAAATAAAGTGGTTCTTTCACATCTGAAAAAAGATCAAGAGAATTTTAAGAAGGTTACAAAAATGCTTCACATATGATGCTTACCTGAGGAAGGATGTCCTTGCTATAGAGGGATTACGGTGAAGGTTTACCAGGCTAATTCCTGGGATGGCAGGTCTGTCATATGAGGAGAGATTAAGTCTGTTAAGATTATATTCACTGAAGTTTAGAAGAGTGAGAGGGGATCTTATTAATACTTACAAAATTCTAACAGAGTTAGACAGGGTAGATTCAGAAAGAATGTCCCTAGTGGTGGGGGAGTCCAGAACTAGGGGTCATAGTTTGAGGAAAAGAGGTAAACCTTTTGGAACTGAGATGAGGAGAAATTTCTTCACCCAGAGGATAGGGAATATGTGGAATTCATGACCACAGAATGAAGTTGAGGACAAAACACTGTGACAATTAGATATAGCTCTTGAGGCTAAAGGGATCAAGGGATGTGGGGGGAAGGGGGGATCAGGATATTGAATTCGAAAATCAGCCATGATCAAAATGAATGGTGGAGTAGGCTGGAAGGGCCAAATGTCCTACTCCTGATTCTAGTTTCTATGTTTCTAGGTTAAAATAAAATAAATAGAACAATTTTATTTTTCCTAAGTCAGAATGTATCATGTACTGTTAATTGCAAATAATCAATGTAGCTTGAACTCCAATCAAAGCTGCCTCCAATTACAATTGCCCCAGTGAGTAAGTAGCATTGGTGAATTTTCTCTGCTGTGTTTACTGTAAACAATATTTGAACAAGTTATGCCTTACAATGTGAAAGCTTTCCACTCTAACTTTATCTCTGGAAGAGCTAACTGTAGTCAGTCAATGTTAGTAACTTTTTAATTCCAGAGCTACATTGCGTAAACAATGTTGTTAGTCTATAGATGACACATAGACCTCGAAGTTATAAGCATTAAACTTACCATTCAAAAAATGACTTTGTGAATAAGACAATGTATCATTTCTGCGCATTTCATTTCAAATTTACTAATAATAACCCTTTAAATATGCATATTGTGCTGTAGCACTGTGTACATCAAACATCATCTTAGTTAAAAGAAAACTATGGGAAAAAAACACTTCCAGGATCTCCACTGAAATAAAATATGGGCAATAAATAGAAATGCTTTAACTGGCATTTTTTTTTCACTACAACAAGCCAAGTTGGGTCTCCTTTGCTGCTGTGTTACTCATCAGTTGCCTCAATTGAAAGCAATAATGGCCCCGCTTTAAGATTAACTCAAGAGTCAACACAGAGCTAATATATACTGGTGTCTGAGAAAGTAAACCACTCACTGGCAATGCAGAATATTTCTTGCTGCAATGTTTTCACTGATGGGAAGTTTGAATCAGCACTCAGCTACTCCAAAATTAAAGCTTCCGTTACTTTAGTGATTCAATTCTGAATCATTCCTGGTTTAATGATACAGTCATGATGTGGGTATGCCGGCGTTGGACTGGCGTAAACACAGTAAAAAGTCTGACAACACCAGGTTTTAGTCCAACCTATTTATTTGATAATATTCTCACAAGCTTTCGAGGGGACAGCCTCTTCGTCAGGTGAATGGAGAACTCTCCATTCACCTGACGAAGAGGCTGTCCCCTCGAAAGCTTGTGAGAATATTATCAAATAAATAGGTTGGACTAAAACCTGGTGTTGTCAGACTTTTTAATGATACAGTAGCATACTAACAATGGACTGGAGTAAGAATTTAACAACAAATCCCAAATTATCAATTTCAGAACTGAATTCAGTTAAAAACCTAGTAGAAATAAAGAACTGGTACAATGTTAAAAAGTGACAGGGTAATTTCTGGATTATTATAAAATCTAACTGGTCTACCAATATTCTTTGATGAATGAAACTTACAATCATAAAAAAGGTTTTATTGAGAGAAGCCCAAATTGTGTAATTTGCTCAGACTTTGGGCACTGAAGTCAAGATCTATCCCCATTCAGATGGAAGTGGATAAAGTGCAACATTTGTCAGTCCACCTCAGAACATTTTCAGCACAAGTTCCTACACCTCCAGCACTGGTTTCCTCTTCTGAAAGCTGATCTTCTGAAAGCTGGACCAGCTTGGTCCACAGCAGGATCTATCAGCAATGTGATACAAGCAGTCTGCTTTTTCTTAAAGCAGACGCCTCTTCAAAGGAAGGCAGAAAAAAGACATTGCTGCAATGGATAGTCTGACAATTGAACACTAAGGCACACTGAAAAATCAAAATTGCCAGATGTGGCTCAGGATGCTTTGATGATGCAAGTGGGCAGAAGAAGAGATACCAAGGCTTGACGAGGGCCTGCGGTCCTCTAAGACCATCCTCTGAAGGCATGGAGCAGGTGACCAGGAAGGTTAATTCTTGCAGTCTGGACCCAAGGAGTTAGCGACATGAAATCTAATGATCCCACGCAGTGATCGGGGTCAGCGATTGTATCTTCACTTGACATCTGCCAATGACAGCACCAATTGCCCATGCTGCTTAGTATGCCACACCCACATCATTCATCCAGCAGCATTCCCTGACAGTCAGTACCTAAATCTTGTACTCCTCCATCTTACCCTCTCATACCTACAAATGCTGCCACACTCACACTCACCTCTTACTGTCATCGCATATCTCCTGCTATTCAGCCATGGCTGGCACATCACCCAACATATTGACAATTCCAGTTAAATTGTAAAAACACATCTTTTCGAAAGGAAAGTTGATTTTGCTCTGAAAAATAATATGGTTTGAAATAATTTACAGACATTCTCTTTGTTGTCTACAGTGATGCAGTTTGGTAAAGGAAAATCTTGCTGTTATCGGTTCCTAACTAAAGGACAGCAATGGATCTGGCTCCAAACCCGGTACTACATTACCTATCATCAGTGGAACTCCAAACCGGAGTTTATTGTATGCACGCACACACTAGTGAGGTAAGAACAAAATAATTGATTGGAAGGTGTAATAACAAGTAGGAAGATTTCCTCTGGTTGTTATGTCTTAGAAATATTGTAAACAAAGTAGACATTTTTGCAGATTAGATATTTCCAGCGAAATCACAAAGATATTATTTTAGAATACTTTTTGAATTTGTTAGAAATACTGAATGCAGGAAATCTTCTCATTATGTCCGCAATATCATTAACACAGAGTCCAAAACAAATTCCCAGACTCAGTGCATCATTATAGACTAACTAATATTGAAATTATGAATAAGATGGAGTCAAAATATCCAAAAGTCTGTATTTACAGTTGAAATAAGCAACATTGTATACTAGGAGAGTCTTCATAAAACGTATAACAACAACACTTCTGTCATTTGCAATACAGCAAATGTCTGTACACAAAGGTACATAACATAGTTATTCGCACAACAGTATGAGTCTTGTCCTTTAGTGTTCAAGGACACCCAATTAATGGCACATTGTTTCTTCAAGGTTGCCTATCTGTAAAAGTGGCCTGGAGAAATTGGTCAAATTAGCCAGAGTATCTGAAGAAATTAGTCATGTTAAATTCATTTCAGTAACTTGTTAATTAGAATATTTTCTGGATTTTTTCTTTTTTTTCTCATACACTACGTGCAGGGTGCCGAAAGTATCATAGTCTTCCTTGTGGAATGCAGTTCACATGGAGTTAACAGACTTTATTAAAAATAAAGATGTGTTCATTCCACTTTACCTTTCATATCTTGCCTGCTCATGAACTGCTGACCATTGTCCAAATGAGACAATCAATGATAGGTAACCCTAGGAAATAAACACACTAACAATGAATCACTGAAGTTGATCGAATACGTTTGAAGTTCAGTAACAAATTACATGGTATATTTATATTTCAGATATGTTCTGTTTGATTTTTATTGCATTTCTTTTTCCTACTGATTTCTTTCCTTTTAATATCACGCCAGCTATGCAGAGGTTCGAGCACAGCGTCGAAATGACATCACTTTGGAAGATAATTCTACAGAAGTTGTTGGTACTTCAATGCTTAAGGTAATCACAATTCTGGTCATCTGTTTTTAAATACTTGTTATTGTGAAAGAGTCTGTAGATATTTATTAGTGCTAATAATGTCTTAATATTAGTTGTGAATTTGTTGAAAACAATTGCTGCTAAGATTGCAGGCAACGTAATGGAAACAATGATTTGCTCACACCTACTGTATATTTTCCTGTTGTTGTCCTGTACAGGGGCGTGACTCAAGACTTGACACTCAGCAGCACATTAAAACAATTGAAGTGCTCAATGGCAGCCCATCGCCTTCTTCTTCATCTCGGAGTTCACACAAATCATCTCATACCTCAGTGTCAGAATCTGCATGTAGGTGTCTTTTTCCCACTGTTACTTTGGGAAATTTATGGGGTAATTTTTTTCAATTTGCAAGTATTCGACTCCTCTAGAAATCTGGATAGCAAAATTTGCAAAAGGCTTCAAATAGGTGATCATAATATTTTTCTGATATTGATTTTTCCATTAATTATTTAATGGCCCAGATCTACTAGTCTTTGAGTTGTCAGGCATCACACATATGATCCAGGATGCGCATCTGGACTCTGTAAATTTTCTGGCAATGCATATTTCTGTACAAGTTTCAACTTCTAATGGGCCCCACAAAGGCATCTGACCGAGTTAGAGTCAGTTCTGTGGAACTTAACCTGTTTAGTTATCCAAGAAATCTTCGGCATAAAAATCCTAGTCAAACTCCGGGGTAACTACAAAACTGTGCTCCCCACCTCCCCCCCCAACTGCCACCATGCTAACCAATCATTACATCCTGACCACCCCAACATCCAGACTACCATCACAACTCTCCCAACTACCCCCAACCCTCTGATGCCCCCTCCCAACTTGAGTTGAACAGCGACCATTTCACCCGCCTACTGCCTCACCCACCTGCCAGACTCACCACATGCCACCCTACCCACCTGCCATACCATCCTACCCATACGCTCATTCATCTGCTCACCTATTCATTAATACTCACACTGGATATTTAAACTTATCATATGACAGCTGGTGCTCTAAAAAGGGGATGTGTCTTGTCTTCCCCCAATGCTACAGCACTGCAATGGTATTCTCCAAGGAACGCTGTACTCTGCATTTCTGGAAAAGCTGGGCTTGGAAGATCTGGCAAGAAATGTAGAGCAGCGTCAAGGCATGAAAATGTTCAAGCAGAGCGGAAATCCAACCATGATTGCCACTCTGCTGAAGATCGGGGTCAATACACAAGTGGAATTGAACATAAAAGTAAGGATGTCATGCTTCAGTTATACAGTGTCTTGATGAAACCATATCTCAAGGAATATGTGGTCTCCTTATTTAAAGAAGGATTTAAATACATTTGAGGCAGTTCAGAGAATATTTACTAAATTGATATCTGGAACGAACAGGTTGTCTTCTGAGGATAGATTGGATAGGCTGGCAGAGGCAGACTCACTCTTTGACCTAGATCTCTTTGACTAGATTTCTAGTTGTCTAGATTTCTGATAGACAAGAGAATTAAGGGTTATGGGGAGAAAGCGGGAAAGTTGTCACCACTTTTCAAATGGTCACAGACAGTGTTTTCCCACTCTGTAAGCAGACTCCACCAATCAGATCCTGGTGTTGTTTCTCCATTGCCTGCTGATAGACTCACCAATCAGCAAACCCAGAGCTACCAGATTCTGATTGGTGCTCCCATAGCCGTCTCATAGTTTGCCCCCATTGACTGGGGCCCCGCGCAGCAGCGCTGTGTGTTTCATTGTAATTCCACCTTTGCAGGCAGGGCTTGTTTCCACTGGAATTTGGTCCACTGGAACAAAAACAGAAAAATGCTGGAAAATCTCAGCAGGTCTGACAGCATATGTAGAGAAAGTGTAGAGTCAGTGTTTCAAGTCTAGATGACCCTTCATCAGGACCAGTGTGCACTGGAGTTTAGAAGAGTAAAAAGAGATTTAATTGAAGTGTATAAGATCCTGAATGATCTTGACAAAGTGGATGTGGAAATGCTATTTCCTGTTGTGGGTGACTTCTGAACTAGGGAGCAATGTTTTATTAGTGGTTGCCTTTTGAGGACAGAGACGAGGAAAAAAAATTCTCTTGGGAGTTGTCTGACTTCGGAACTCTGCCTCAGAAGGTGATGGAGTTGGGGGCCATTGAATACTTTTAAGGCAAAGGTAGATAGGTTCTTGTTAGGCAAGGGAGTCAAAGGATATCAGGGTTAGATGGGAATGTGGAATTTGAAACACAGATCAGCCATGATCTTAACGGATATATAGCAGGTTCAAGGGTCCAATAGCCTACGTCTGCTCCTTTTTCATACTTTCTTAGGTATAATCAACATATTATTCTGGATAAAAACAAAGTATTGTGATACTGGAAATCTGAAATAAAATAAAAATACCAGATAAACTCAGCAGATCTGGCAGTATCTGTGGGAAAAGAAACAGAGTTAATGTTTTGAGTTCTGTCAAAGGATCATGTGGACTCAAAACATTGTGTTTCTCTCTCCACAGATGCTGCCAGGTTTGCTGAGTTTATCCAGCATTTTCTGTTTTATTAATCTGATTATACTTATTTTGAAATTCGAGATGTGTTTTGTGACCATAATCTGTAATTTAAACCTGTTGTCTAATTTCTTCCACAGCAACACAAAGTAAACTACTCTCAGAGACTAATGCCCCATCCTTGCAGACAAAACCAACAATACAACAAGATGTCGGAACACAGCAGCACCCACCCGCCAGCAACCAGGTGGGGATTTCCATAGATTAGCCACAGAAGATGCTAATGAATTACTATTACAAAGTCTTGTTGAATTTGTGGCCAAAACAGTGTGGGTGCCAACAAAGACCCGTAATACTTGTATTGAACATTAGAGAATTGCCTAAACTGCCATGAATTTTAGGGGACTTTGGTTTAAACATTTTTCAGTCTGGTCTAACTTTGTCCTGATGCGCCTTTGTAGTTTATATCCTGCTAAGAAACTCTCTCTCTCTCTCTCACTCCCTCTGTTTCCCCCACACCTTCATCCCTCTCAGTCTGTCTCTCTTGCTGCCTCTCTGTCCATCTTGTTCCTTTTCCACCATGCCACCACCCCCTCTGTCTGTCTATCTGTCCCTGTCTCTCTCCTTCTCTCTTTCTACCTCTCTCTCCCTCTCTCCTTTCTCTCTCTCCCTCTCTTCCCCTCTGCCCCTCTCTTTCTCTCTCTCTTTTTCTGTGGCTCTCTTTCCACCCCTCTCTTTATGTTTCTCTCTCACCTATGAGCACAGTAGTACAGGTGCATGTTTAAGAACATAGATTGTGACTTACTGATCTATAGAGCTCTGCAGCCTGATTGCTAACTCCGTTCCATGACTATCTGCCATGTTTGTTTCTTATTTGACAACAAGTAGAGTTTCGTATCATGTTAAAGTAGATTTTCATCTTCACTGCCTGGGCCGTGATCTAGTGGAACAGATTGCTAACCTTTTATAGAAACCACTCTGTTTTCATTCCACGATGTCAAATGCCACCCAGGCAGTGAAAATGAAAATCCCATATCTTCTTTAATGCAGGGGGATTAGTTCAGTTGATTAGATGTCTAGCAGGTGGAACAGATTAATGCCAACATCACAGGACTTGAACACTGTTCCAGCTGACATGAGGAGGAAAGTGCAAGGGATCCCAGGTTCAATTTTGGCCATGGGGATTGTGTGGTGTTTGCACATTCTCCCTGTGTCTCCCTGTGCATGGGTTCCTCTGAGTGCTCTGGATTCCTCCCACAGTCGAAAGAGTTGCAGGTTAGGTGAATTGCCCATGGTAAATGCATAGGGTTATGGGAATAGGGTGGAGGGGAGGGCCTGGGCAGTGGAAAATTGGTGCAGACTCAATGGACCGAATGGCCTCTTTCTGCACTGCAGAGATTCTATGCTTCTAAAAATTCACGTTTTTCCTCTGTAATTGGACTTGAATTCTGAAGGTTTTGTTTCCTGATTTCACTCTCCTGCTTTTATGATTGTTGACATTTACATGATCAATGGCACCTTGATGTGAAATAAATAGCAGTTTCAGAGTAATGAGATTATAAATTGAAACAGTTAATTGTTTGAAAACTATTAATCTTTTATTGCCTATATTTTATTTACATCTATAAAAGAAATCTTATATTTATTTGTCAATTCATTAATAATTACTTCCGATTCACTACCTGCCAATTTACATTTCCCCATACCACCTCTAAACTACTCACTGCTCTTGACACAAATTGTCCTCAGTGGAAATCTTTTCCCATGTTGGATGATTAAGGAGATTCAAGAAGATGGCTCATCACCACCTTCTTGAGGATGATTGGAGATGGGCAATAGATGCTGGCCTATAGCCAGCAATGTCTAAATTAAAATCAAATGTTGTTAGAGTGGTTTGCTCAGGGCCCTTTCTTGGTTAATAGTGAAGACAAAATTATTTTACAGCCTAGGTTGTTCTCTTTCTCTGTAGTCTTCTTTAATATCGGAGCCACCTATTGACCTACTTTCGCAGGAGCTGTTACCTCAAGCTGCTATGGTCAGTCAGCCTGCACCACTAACGCAGGTTAGAAAATACATACTTTTTGTTTTAAATTGCATGAATATATTGTCTTCAATTTCCATAAAATGTTGTTTATAGTCTTCAATTTGTGACTCTGGAGGCCCTGTCCCTATGCCCAGCTGTGCAGGGCTGTGCCTG
The DNA here is from genome assembly GCF_965287045.1 of Carcharhinus amblyrhynchos. Taxonomy (NCBI): domain Eukaryota; kingdom Metazoa; phylum Chordata; class Chondrichthyes; order Carcharhiniformes; family Carcharhinidae; genus Carcharhinus; species Carcharhinus amblyrhynchos. The sequence goes on from NC_137333.1 coordinate 59,094,949, forward strand.
TCTTCCAACTTCCAGTGGAAACTGTTCTCACCTGCTTCTGCCTTTCTTAACTGCTCATGTTGTCACCACCTAGTGCCGGCCATCCTGTCTATTTTCATGCGGGTACCCACCCAAGATGACCGTATCTGAGCTGGTACAGGGCTCACTTATAGCTTATGACAGTGCTTGGTCTGCAGATTCTTCTGGCAGCACTTGCCCCAGTTCAAACAGAAACTTGTCATTCCCCCTCCCATGTCAGAACCTGTAGGAGACTCGAGAAGAAATCATGAGAACTGGCTTTGGAAAATAGGAGATTTTCACAGTAGCTTCATTGCAGTGTGAATATAAGCCTACTTGTGACTAATAAATAAACTTTACTTTTAAAAGCCTCTACAGTTCAGAGGCTTACCAAAGCAGCTGGCATGTTGTCACAGGGTGGAATGAACTGGACCCCCTTTCATCTGTGCATTGCATTATCTCTTGACCAGGAATGCCCATCTCATCTTCTCCGAATGGCTGGTAGTTAGCTACTTTGGCAATCGCCATGACACAATGTGTAGGTTGAGCACTTCTGCTCAGGCCTTTGTCCTTTCTCAAGCATTATATGTCTCTTTCTCCTGAAAAGGCAAAAGAAAAGAGTTAAGGTGTTGCTGATCTCCATGACAAATGCTATTAGCTCATTGGCACAAGAAGCTGCATGTTTCACTGCTGGCAGATCCTCAACAGCACTATGGTCTGAGCCTAGCCGAAGGATCAGTAAGTAGACTGGACACACACTCCGGCCATGTTCAGGAGCAACGTTCAGCCTCAGGCTCCTCAGCTGGTGTGTCTTTGGACATTGAATACCGAGAGGCCTGTCATGAGTGTCTTGCACTGCACTCACTTTGTCTGAGGGAAGAAGATCAGTGAACCTTTTCCTACACTGGCCACAATTTATCGTTTCTATTGCTGTGCATGTCCTAAAGATGTAAAGGCACCAGTCACTCAAGGGATTGGGTAAACACATTGTGAATTCAGTTATTTAGACCAGGCAGATGGAAATATTTGTACAGAGGTTATAAAGCTTGAACATGCATCAGCAGCAGAATTGTGCCTGTGTGTTTCTACTCAAAAGCAAAAGTGAAACTAAAACTGGATAATGTGGCACATTTCCTTTCTAGTAATGACATGCTGCAATCCCGTGAAAACATATTACAACAACTATATTTCATCTGCTCACTTTCTCAGAAAACTCCATTCATGCCTCTTTGGTTTGGGAGGCTGACCTTTTCCTCTGAAAAAAGGACTTCCTTCCTCTCTCTCACTGTGTCTGCAATGCAAAGCTATAAATGCCAGCCTTCTACCTCTCTTCTAGAATCTCTGGTGCCCTTGTGCTTGTGTCCTTGAAATTAAATGGCAGTCAGATAATAACATAAATGGGACTTGCATTTGCTCAGTCCAACATCCATTCGCACCTTCATACCCACTCACTGGCCACCTAAACCAACTTCTAACCAACGGTCACCTCTGTCAAATCAGGGATTGTGATTATATCCAGCTTCCACCGCATCTCCTGAAGTGTCAGATCAGGACTCAGAAATGGCCCTGAAGTTGGTTTCTTGACTCTGAAAGGAAAATCCAGCCCCATTTCTTGTGTTGTCTTTGAATAACTCTCCAGTGGCAGAAAATGGTAATTAAGAATGAACATTTCCAAACCAAAGTTCTGGTGTAAATAGATGGCTGACCCATTACCATATTTAGATTGAGAATTACATTTAGACATGACTGTCCACATAAAATGTATCTAATTTAAAGTTCAACATCTTTTAAAAAATTGATTATTTTTACATACCAGTTCCCAGCACAGTTGGATATGATTCAATCTCTCAAGGACCAGCTTGAACAACGCACACGCATTCTTCAAGCAAACATCACATGGCAGCAAGAAGAACTACACAAAATCCAGGAGCAATTGTGCATGGTGGATGACTCAAATTTACAGGTGAGAAGGTACAACGAATGCCCGCAACATATTTGGCAAATAAAGATGGGATAGATCAGCATTTAATTTTATGTTCCAAAATATTTTCGGCCCATTCCTACTTCAAGATCCATTTTGTGTCCACATCTGGAAGACAAAGTAACTAATGTTAACAGCTACATGAACAGCAGAACAGAATTATTTCCCTACAAAGCGTGTAGGAACTTTATGAGGTGCCTCACCACCCTGTTTCTGTTGAAAATATCGAAGACTGAAACAACTACTGACAAGAACTCCAAATAAAATATCAGAATGTATTTCCCTGAATTTCTGAGAGTTGGTCCTTGAAACATCTTACTGCAGGAATACAGGTTTATTGCTGTGACCTCAGATAACCAGGTATTGTTGTAAAGAACAGACACCATAAAATGTGGTGTATTGAAAGCAATCCAAAAGTCACACTCAGGCTTTTACAATAAATCACCAGCAAACACCAGCCAGGCCTTAACATTTTAAGGATTATAAAACCATGTTTGAAGGTGAAAACTGTGATGTACTGTTCCTGGCAACAAAATTGGCGAGTCATTGACCAATCAGATCAGATAACTGTAACTCACCTTGTCAGGGTGTAGGAAAAATTAGACAGTTAGGTTGAAACACACTCAAAACATTTATACCATTGGGATTGCTACCTTTGAGGCCAATAAGTTTTAGACCTGGTTCAGTGTTAGCTCTCCTGCCTCTGATAAAGAAAGCGTTAGGTTCAAGCCCCACCTCTGGACTTGAGCACATGATCAAGGTTGTGTCATAATCACTTCATTCGTGGTTCATACCAATATTTTAGAGATAATTTTTAATTTTGGAAAGGTTAAATTTGTAATAGTAAGGTAAGTAAAATGTCAGATTTTAGAAAATGTCAGAACCGCTCGAATATTAGTAGTTTAAATGGTTCCGTGTGTACTTATGAGCTCAGGGAGTATGCAGGTGGCCTTCTTTTAATGGGGGAATTGCAGTCTGTGAAGAGTTGTGCGGAGTTTATTAGGAATTCAGGGTCAAAAGTTTTGATTTTGAAGCTACCTGTTAATTAATCTAAAAATCTATTGGAATCTCAACTGACATTTGCTGCCATATAGATATTAAGGGCAGAGGCTTGGTTGGAAAATTTTGCAAAGGGTATTTGGGATTGGAGCTAAAAACACTGACATTGGTGTGAACCCTGAGTTCACTGTGCAGGGAAAGAAAGAGTTTGCTAAGGGCTGAAAAACAACTGGAGATCATAAGCAAAAAGGCTTCTCAGAAATAGCGAGTGGGCAATAGTATAAACTGTGCTGCTTAATGTGTAAAAGTTTGTCTCCGAAGCATATTAATTAACCTTTTGGACTCTAGACAAAAAAACAGCATTGAACATGCGTAGAATTTTCTAAGGATAAGGAACTTCTGTTTGATCAATGGTTTTGGTCAATGAAATTAAAGGAGACGTCTGAAAATGTGAAGAAAATAATAGTAATGGAAGAGCTTAAAAGTGGTATTCAAATAGTTATTAGGTTACACCTAGATGACCATATGATTTCTAAAATAAGGGAAGCTGTTCTTTTGTTGATGGGTATGATATATTACGCAGGCAGCTAGATGGCAGTAGATTGTCTTTTTCAAATCAAGACAGGGCTGGAGATATAAAGATAAACTGAATGGTGGTCAGCTAAACCCTAATCATTAGTAGAGAAGATAGTGATAATTAAAAGGCAGATGCTCCTCAAAGTAGCCATAAAACAGTGTAGAGAATAGGGATGAGTTGAAAAGACCAACATATTTTCATTATCATAAAAGTGGGCAGTAGAAAGCCAACTGTTGAAAGTTTAAAACTAAACCAGTGGGTACCAACAGCATAGGTTGCACAAGTGAAGAGGTTGTGCTTAAAGAATCTTAGCCAGCCAGCAACAGTGATGCACGAGGCACCAAATCAAACCTTACCAGCATGAGAAGATGGTGAGTGAGGCAGGAGGCTGCCTTGAAGACCCCAGGTAAGTGAGGTTAGTGAGAATGTGAGGGGATGGGAGGTGAGGGGAAGAGTGTGAACGTGTTGGGTGGGTGGCTGGAGTGAGGGGACTGTGTGAGGGGGTTTAGCCAGGATTGCAGACTTGCAGGGAGGTAATGTGTGTAAGGGCCAGATTGCATTTTGGAGGGAAGGAGAGTTCATGAGTTTGTGAGGCAGGAATGGGCAGGAAAAGAATAAAGTCAGTGTTGCTTGAAATTCAGAATCACAGCTTTATAGTTAAAAGATGAATCCAATTTTTGAGCAGCTTGAATTAATGTTGGATTGACTGTGCAAATGCCTGCTCATTAAGAAAATTCATTAAAATCAAGATCAGTTTCTTTAGCAATATGAAGCAAAACTATCAATGTGACTGTTAAGAATGCAGAAAATTGAAGGCAAAGCAAGAGGGTGAAACTACACAAAAAGACAGTTTGTCATTCTGCATTTAAAAGTTTGAAGTATTGAACAATGCACGAACTGCACATTCATCCTCATCCATCAGAAATGTGAGTGAATTATCTGATGACTTAGACTTGCTGATTCCTGGAGATCCACATTGCCTGAAAAAGCTGAACAAGAAGTGGACTCTGAAATGGCAATGGAACGACAAGATATTGCTGATCCTTCTGTGGAAGTGAGGGAAGAAACCTATCCTGAAGATATTGCCTTATAGCCAAAATCTGTTCCACTGTGTATGCTAGAATATTTTATATTAAGTAAACCAGAAAATATAGTAGTATGGAAAATCTGAGAAAAGAATTTGACGTTGGAGGCTGAAAGCAGGTTAGAAGATTTTGTAAATCCCATTTTCTGGGGGTGAAGAGAAATGGGACGATGGAAATTAGAAATTAGTTGATTTTGTTCGGAAACCTCTGAGGCAGACTACTTTTATGTTTGCAAATTATTCCCTGACCCTAGTAAAGAGAAACAAGTATTCGTGGATGGATACTCTAATGGGGGGGCATAAATGACGGTGAGCATGAAACCTCACAAAGTCTAAATACACCTCTGTTTGTTACCCATCTCTATTGCCCTTGAGAGGGTGGTGGTGAGCTGCCTGCTTAAACCTCTGCAGTTCATATGGTGTAGATACACCCAGAATGCTGTTAGGGAGGGTATTCCAATATTTTAATTCAGTAGCTGTGAAGGAATGGTGATATGGTCCCAAGTCAGGGTGGTGTGGAAGGGAACTTGGTGGTGGTGTTCCTTTGCATCTGCTGCCCTTATCCTAGTTAGTAGAGGATGCAGATTTGGAAGATGCTGTCAAAGGAGCTTAATGAATTGCTAAAACAAAAGCAAAATACTGTGGATGCTGGAATCTGAAACAAACACAGAAAATGCTGGAAAATCTCAACAGGTCTGATTGGTTCAATTCTTTCCCCAGAGAAACTATGTTTCGAGTCTAGATTACCTTTTGTCAGAGCTGTGACGAAGCTGAGCTCTGACGAAAGGTCATCTAGATTTGAAATTTTGGCTTTATTCTCTCCCTGCAAATGCTGTCTGACCTGCTGAGATTTTCCAGCATTTTCTCTTAGTGAATTGCTGCAGTGCATCTTGCAGATGCTACACACTTCTGCTACTGTGTGTCGGCGGTGGAGGGAATGAATGTTTAAGGTGATGGATGGGGTGCTAATCAAGCGGGTTGCTTTGTCCCAAAAGGTGTTGAGTTTCTGCAGTGTTGTTGGAACTGCACTCATGCAAGTGGAGAGTATTCCATCACACCCCTGACTTTGTCAAGTGATAATATTAAATTCATGTAATATATGGTGCTTTTCACTGGGTGGCACTGTGTCTAATTTAGTGTTATGTTACTGCAGTTCCTGATTCTAATCATTAGATGGTAGCACACAGGAACCCAGCAGGTTTCATTTTCCAAGTGAGAGGATTTCTCTGTTCACTGTTTTATGAAATTATAAACCAGTTTGAAAATAAAACATGTTTCTAATTCTGTTACACGTGGTACAACAAGAGAGAAATGTTCAACTTGAGAGGCTAGAATCTTATCCAACAAACAGAATTGAATCGAAAGATTTAAATGTCACCAACATGATTGAAAAGCTTGCTTTTCTTCTTTTAGTTATTGCTACAACAGCCAACGCCTATCAGCCTGAGTCCATTACAGTATCAGGAATCACAACAGCAAAAGCAGCAACAAATGGACCTTGTGGTGCAAGACCAGGATCTTCCCAATAAACAGTTCCAGGTACCAATAGGAGCAACATAATAGAACCAAGTATATTCATTAAATCCTTAGCTTTTTAACACAAAAACTTAACATGCTGGAAATACAAAGCAGATGCATCATCGTGGAAGACTTTTAATTAGGAATGAGAGAGTAGAAGTAATAAATTAAGGCTGAACAGTAAAATAAAACTGTAAACCCCAAATGCGTTTATGATTGTGATACATATGGGCCATGTCATATGAGACTTCATCTGAACAGAAAAGCTAAAGGCAAAGATGTTTGGAACAACGACTATATGTGACTATATGTATTATAAGATATCATTGGGTGGAATTTAAGGAGGGTGACCGGGGGTCTGATGTCCCCCAACAAAATCCCCAGGCAGTCCATGGGAATGAAGTCTCTTGCCACTAGTGTTCCCAGCTCCATGGGGGACATTTAAATCCAGGGCTTCCCTAGAAGTACTACCCCTGACACAGTGACAATGAAGGAACAGCAATATCATTCCAAGTTAGGACTGTGTGTGGCCTGGAAGGGAACTTGCAGGTGGAATTCCCATGCATCTGCTGCCCTTGTGCTTCCACATGGTAGAGGCTGCAGGTTTGGAATGTGCTGTTGAAGAAGACTTGGTGAGTTGCTGCACTGCAGCTTGTATATGGTACACACTGCTGCTATTGTGTGTCGGTGGTGGAGTAAGTGAATGTTTAAGTGGTAGATAGGCTGTCGATCAGCACATTGCTTTGTCCTGGATGGGGTAAATCTGCTGTCAGAGAGGAGGACACTGATGAGATGTGGCAGTGAGAAAAAGGCTGGAATGCGCTGCCTGGGAACATAGAAGAAGTGGGTTACCTCGCATTCTTTAAAAAGTACCTGGATGAGCACTTGGCATATGGGCCAAATGCTGGCAGATGCAATTAGGTGGGAGTTCAGATGTTTATAATGTGTGGGTGCAGACTTGATGGCCCAAAGGGCCTTTTCTGCACTGTATAATTCTATGTTTCTTAGCGGACCCGCTCCTCTTCTTGATATTGGGCCCTTGATCAGGCACTTGAGTGCCTTTGGACAGGTGAGCCACCCTCTTTCCCACTAGGCTACCAGCAATCAGGTTTGCTTGTCTGTCTCCCTGCATGGCGAGTCCCCCCTCCCACAACAGCAAGATGAGACCCTTAAGTGGACATGAATTTCTTCAAGCTTTCCCACTGCAGAATTTATCAGGGAAGAAGCGGCAGGTGCCCCACCCTGCACCCTCATGCTCAATCAAACAGCATCCCCATTACCAAAATCATCCACAGAGGAGGTCCTTAGCCTCCCTTCACACAGAATATATCATGAAGGATTCATTGTACAGCTTCTAAATTTTCCACATGCCCAGGCAAAGGGTAACCCGCGTAAACAAAAAGGACAGTGCTCAATGTGTTACCCTATCTGCACTGGTCAGGTCATTGAACTTCCTGTAGCAATGGTTCATGGTTATGGAGATGAAAGAGTTGCGATTCAAAGCTTTTGCCACCTCTCTCCATGTGGAATGATTGAGTCACCCTCCCATGCAGACCCAGAGATCTCAGACATCTGGTTGATTGATTTGAGGAGAGTTTGACAGTCTCGGTGAAATTTACTCCTTGGAATTAACCCTTTTGTTTCTGTATTCTATGTCAAATCTTTCATTGGAAAACATTCTTAAAAAGTTGGGCAAGATGTCAGAGCCATCCTGTGGAGTTGGCTCAACTGACCTGTTTGTTACTCAGCCAGCCTGAGTCTCTGGCCAGACTCGGTCTTTTATCTTTTCACACCCACTGAACATTATTACCAAATTATGTGGGACTTGAGCAGGAGTTCCTCCAATGGAATTTGTTGCCACATGGGCTGGTTGAGGTGAATAGCATTGATAGATTTATGGGAAGGCTAGATAAGTGCATGAGGGAGAAACAAACAGAGTAATATACAAATGAAGAATGCTGATAGGAGATTTGCCTGGAGTATGAACACTGACATAGACTTGCTGGGCCAAATAGCCTGTTTCTATGCTATAAATAAGATGTTGGGTGGGATTCTTCAGCAGCACTTGCCCCAAAACCAGAGAATCCTGCCCAAGGTCAGTGGATCTTTGCATGGTCCATCTCCCATCATGGGCGGGATGGGAGAAATCCCCCCCCATCCCAGTTATTCTATATAATGCCTACACAATCTTCTGGTAGATTCAGTTTTCTGGGTGTTTCCAGGTACAAACATGACACAACGCACCTGATGGAATTTGGAGAGATGCATGTTTAAGTCCACAGTAGTGATATATTTCCCATTAAACACAAGAGTTTTATGTGCTAAACAGAATATTTGACTTTGGTTTTCTTGCTCAGCAGGACTGTTTTTTTTTAATGTTTTTGTAGAATGCTAAAATGATACGTACGGGACAGGTTGTACAGACGTCCCTGCCCAGTCTATCCTCTGGAGGCCTGGCACTACATTTCAGCAGTCCGATGATGTTCTCCCAGGCGCCAACCACGACCCTTCAGAGTGACGGCACCATCGGTCATTCAGGTCCTAACTTCAGTCATGACAGGCAATTAAGGTAGTAGTAACATTATTTCATAAATTGCAATCAATAACTTTTGGAAGTTACTTATGCATATGTGTCACCTATCAGAAAATCATTCTTTTAATGAGTGTTTTTCTGGGATTCGGATGACAGCGAATTGGCGCACTTCTCTCTTGTTTCTGGAACTAAAGTTTCAATCATAAACCTCTCTGGTTTCAAATTGACTTCCGGTGGTCAAGGTTTTTGTGCACCAAACAGACCAAAATTCCAGGGCAAGTTGCCAAGTTCAGTAAATGTAAGGCTGACTTTGAAAATGTAAAAAACTTTCACTCATGTATCAGAAGTGAATTTTTTGACGGCATGGTGCTGGGGGAGAGAAGGCAGTATTTTACTTTGTATCTAGTTGCTCTATATCTCATCTGGTAATTTTTTTTGTTTATTTGTTAGTGTCACAAGTAGGCCTACATTAACACTGCAATGAAGTTACTGTGAAAATCCCCTGGTTGCCACACTCCAGTGCCTGCTCAGATACACTGAGGGTGAAATTAACATGGCCAATATACCTAACATGCACATTTTTTGGACTGTGGGAGGAAACCAGAGCACCTGGGGGAAACCCACGCAGACCCAGGAAGAATGTGCAGACAGTAACCCAAGCTGGGAATCAAACTACTGTGCCACCGTGCCGCCCTAAAATGAAAATGTCAGGAGTGGGATGATTGATGCTGATATGTTTATATCTGTAGAGGTAGAGAGATTCTTCCCGCTCAGAAAGGAGAGCAGGACTAGAGGGCACAGCCTCAAGATAAGGGGGGGGGGATCAGTTTAGAACGGAGTTGAGGAGGAACTTCTTCACTCAAAGGGTGGTGAATCACTGGAATTCTCTGCCTGTTGAAGTGGTGGAGGCTGCCTCGCTAAATATATTTAGCGGATGCCTTGGTGGTTATTTTCCAGACGTCACTGGATTCCGGGGAAGTGCCGGAAGATTGGAAAACGGCTAATGTTACGCCGTTGTTTAAGAAGGGTGCCAGGCAAAAGGCAGGGAATTATAGGCCAGTTAGTTTAACGTCTGTTGTAGGTAAAATGTTAGAATCCGTCATCAAGGAGGAAATAGCGAGGCATCTTGAGGGGAATTGCTTGATAGAGCAGACGCAGCACGGTTTCGTTAAGGGGAAGTCGTGTCTGACGAATTTACTTGAGTTCTATGAGGATGTGTCTAGGGCGGTGGATAGAGGAGAGCCGGTGGATGTGGCCTTTCTTGATTTTCAGAAGGCGTTTGACAAGGTACCTCACAAGAGGTTATTGCAGAAGGTCAGGGGACATGGAGTTGGGGGCAGGGTGTTAGCGTGGATAGAGGATTGGTTGTCAAATAGGAGGCAGAGAGTGGGGGTTAATGGGTGCTATTCGGATTGGCGGATGGTGACTAGTGGAGTGCCTCAGGGGTCGGTGCTGGGGCCTCAGCTATTTACCATTTATATAGATGATCTGGAGGAGGGAACCGAGTGTAGGGTGTCGAAATTTGCTGACGACACCAAGATTGGTGAAACGGCAAATTGTGCGGAGGGTGTGGAGAGTCTGCAGAAGGATCTAGATAGGCTGGGCGAATGGGCCAGGAAATGGCAAATGGAATTTAATGTTGGCAAGTGCGAGGTGGTCCACTTTGGTAGGAATAATGGTAGGAAGGGTTATTACTTACGTGGCAAAAAACTGCAGCAGGCGACGGTGCAGAGGGACCTCGGGGTCCTTGTGCATGAGTCGCAAAAACCCAGCTTGCAGGTGCAGCAGGTGGTCAGGAAGGCGAATGGGATGCTGGCCTTCATAGCGAGGGGGATTGAATATAAAAGTAGGGAGGTCTTGCTGCGGCTATATAGGGCATTGGTGAGGCCGCAGCTGGAGTACTGTGTGCAGTTTTGGGCGCCGTACTTACGCAAGGATATTTTAGCCTTGGAGGGAGTGCAGAGGAGGTTTACTAGGCTGATGCCGGAGTTGAGGGGGTTGAGCTATGAGGAGAGGCTGAATAAATTAGGCTTGTACTCGTTAGAGTTTAGAAGAATGAGGGGAGATCTCATTGAGACATATAAGATGATGAATGGGATGGATAGGATAGAGGTGGAGAGACTCTTCCCGCTCAGAAAGGACAGTAGGACTAGGGGGCACAGCCTCAAGATAAAGCGGGGGCGGTTTAGAACGGAGTTGAGGAGGAACTTCTTCACTCAAAGGGTGGTGAATCTCTGGAATTCTCTGCCCGTTGAAGTGGTGGAGGCTACCTCGCTAAATATTTTTAAGACGCGGGTTGATGGGTTTTTGATAAGAGAGGGGATTAAGGGTTATGGGGAGAGGGCGGGAATGTGGAACTGAGCCACGACAGATCAGCCATGATCTTGTTGAATGGTGGGGCAGGCTCGAAGGGCTAGATGGCCTACTCCTGCTCCTATTTCTTATGTTCTTATGTTCTTATTTAAGTCACTGGTAGGTAAGTTTTTGACAGACAAGGGAATTAAGGGTTATGGGGAGAAAGCGGGAAAGTGGAACTGATCCACTTCAGATCAGCCATGATCTTATTGAATGGCGGGGCAGGCTCGAAGGGCTAGATGGCCTACTCCTGCTCTTATTTCTTATGTTCTTATGTTTGCTGGTTAGAAATAAAGAAGCATATATTTCCCTGCGTTTTAACAATTATCACAAACTTAAAAAGGAAAAATTGGAACTGAGTTTAATATTTGGGAATAAAAGAGCAGTGAGACAGGACTTCTGCTCATCCCCCGACTACCAGTGAAACCTGGTGGTTTTCAAGCATGATCTCTGTAGCCCAAAAGGGAGCCCACCTGTGAAACGGAGAGAAATCCAGTAGCCTTATGTCAAGGGTTCTGCCACAGCTTCCAGTTGAAGGAACTTAAGCAGGAAGAAGACCCCTAAAGAAGGAAGCTGCTTCAACCATAGCATGTCTTGGCACAAAGACCCCTTGTGTCCAACAGAAGAAATCAAGGCATTTATCAACACTACCCTGTGTCTGGCAAGGCTTTCTTGAGACAGTTCTTGGGGGAGCAATGATAACAAAGGCAGCGAGTAGGCCTTTTGCTTTCATGCTTTTGCTGGCATACATGGAGAAGGCAAAGAAGGGTCAATCAGTGGCAGTCCTACCACTGGCAAGAAACCTGCACTGTTGCCCTGGGTGCAAGATATAGACTGTAGACATGCGATCATCAAAGCTCCCACACGCCAGCTGTGGCCTTCATTAACTGGAAGGGATTCCATTCCATCAAAATGTGTTCACTCACAGCGAATTCAGCAAGTGCCTGTTCATTATCCTTGGGTCAGCCACACCACCCACATACTCAGAAACTCTGAGTTAATTCCAAAAATGATTGAAGGCCGTTAGCTCAAATTTTATTGTGCAACTCTTGGTACAGGTTAACTTCTTTATTGCAGGTTCAGTTTTCAGCATGCACATTTATCTGTTTTAAAGAAAAAATTTTAAGAAGAATCTCATTAAGGAAAAACTGCAAGAAAAATCCCAGGGAGCAGCTTATTGTCATCTGAATGCCACGATAAGATTTTTGTTGTAATATCTACCATCTGTCCATTATCGCTACAAAATATGGAACAAATTCTTTTTAGCAATGGAAATCAAATCTGATTTGTTGCCACATGCTGTGGTGTGCACTAAATGTTACTGTTTTCAGTGGCAGTTGTCATAGCAGAATTCAGCAGGCCACTTCTCTTGCAGGATGATCATTAGTTCTGCTGATTTTCGTCAATGAAAGCCCACCATTGACTGCAGCTAACAATTCTGAACTCAAACATCTAAACATGTTCACAATGCATAAATCTTTTATCTTAACCTCTTGACTCAAAGGCAAAAGTGCTACTGCTGAAGTTAGTTTCCAGAAGTATAGAGAGATTCAGAGATGTCATTCGAAACATTCATTGGCCCAGTTAGCAGATTGGTAGCAGTAAAATTGGAAAGCTAAAACAACTGCCACAAGCACCCTTCACAAGAAAAAAGCATGCAAAAATAAGCTGAAAGCAAGATTTGGAAAGCTGCCATTACAGTTGCAAGCTAAATGTGTTCATAATCAAAAGCTAGGCCCTATGTTATGTGAGCAAAGTTACAAATCAGGCTATTTCTGGATTAAAATCCAAAAACAAGAATCTACATTGTTCTGTTGTTACCTCAGCCGCATTAATATATTGATATGAAAGACCCTAAGAGCTTTTTGATCAAGATTTGCAAATGTCAGGAGATGCAGATTGTGTATGCAATTTCCATCCATCCACCTGGTAGGTATTTTATGGGGCGTAACCAATGTGAAAATCCCTGCTATGGTCTACAGCACTGCAACATAGTGCTTCACGATCCATAAAAATGTAACTGCTGTCCAAATGGGTCTTCATTTCAGCCTTGGTCATATCACAGTTACCTTAGGTAGACCAATCTCATAAACTAATCAACAGATGTCTCTATACCTAAAGGAAATACCTTACAATAGAATGCATTGATGGATGGGTACTCAAGACATATTGTAAGGTTTTTAATCACCATTCAACTGATCCAATGGAATTGAGATAGGCACTTTATTCAAACTAGAAAGAAAGCACATTCTTAGGAAGCACATTGTGCAAATGTAAGATATTTACTCATTATTTTCACTTTCCTTTTAAGGATGCTACTTAGTCAACCCATTCAACCAATGATGCCTATTACATGCCATGCTAGACAACCCACAGAATTCGGTGCTATTGGACAACAAGCTAAGTATGTCAAAACTACATAAATGATTCAAATGCCGTAGCTCTCATCATTGTAAAATTGTCTGCATTATGGCTCTGAATGTTCATATGTGACTATGTGATTTGGATTCAAGGTCATTTTCTAACCCATGAAGTATAGCAGGGGTGAACTCTGATTTTTATAGCAATTTCTAATTTCATTTTGAATGAAAACATACAACATTTTAAGTATGAACAGAAGTAGACTGTTCAGCTCCTCGAGCCTACTCTGCCATTCAATAAGATTATGGCTGATCTGTTTGAGTTTCAAATTCCACATTCCCATCTACCCCCCAATAACATTTGATTCTCTTGCCTAATAAGAATCTACCAACCATGCCTTAAAAATATTCAATGACCCCATTTCCATCACCTTCCTGAGGCAGAGAGTTGCAAAGCTGTGAATGCTGAGGGAAATAAATTCTCCTCATTTCTGTCCTAAAAGGGTGACCCCTAATTTTAAAATGGTGCACTCTAGTTTTGAACTTGCCTACAAGAGGAAACATCTTTTCCAAGTCCACCTTGTCAACACCATTCAAAATCTTATATACTTCAATCAAGTCACCCCTCACTCTTTTAAACTCCAGTGGAAACAAACCCAGCCCCGACAACCCACTCATTTCAGGCATCAATCTAGTAAACCTCTTCTGAACCACTTCCAACACATTTACATCCTTCCTTAGATAAGGAGACCAAAACTGCACAATATATTCAAGTTGAGGGCCTGAATGCGATTACTGTCACTAGAGAGGTAGTGCTTGATCGACTAGCGGGACTGATGGTGGACAAGTCCCCAGGACCGGATGGAATGCATCCCAGGGTTCTGAAGGAAATGGCAGAGGTGATAGTAGATGCCTTAGTGATTATTTACCAAACTTCGCTGGATTCCGGGGAAGTGCCGGAAGATTGGAAAATGGCTAATGTTACGCCACTGTTTAAAAAAGGTAGCAGGCAAAAGGCAGGGAATTATAGGCCGGTTAGTTTAATGTCTGTTGTTGGAAAAATGCTTGAATCCGTCATCAAAGAAGAAATAGCGAGGCACCTGGAAAGGAATGGTTTGATAGAGCAGACGCAGCACAGATTCGTTAGGGGGAAGTTGTGTTTGATGAATTTATTGGATTTCTATGAGGATGTGACTAGTGCAGTAGACAGAGGGGAACCGGTGGATGTGGTGTTTCTCGATTTTCAGAAGGCGTTTGATAAGGTGCCACACAAAAGGTTGCTTCAGAAGGTTAGGGGGCATGGAGTTGGGGGTAAGGTGTTAGCGTGGATAGAGGATTGGTTGTCTAATAGGAGGCAGAGAGTTGGTATCAATGGGTGCTATTCTGATTGGCGATTGGTGACTAGTGGAGTGCCGCAGGGATCGGTGCTGGGGCCTCAGCTATTTACCATTTATATAGATGATCTGGAGGAGGGGGCTGAGTGTAGGGTGACGAAATTTGCTGATGACACAAAGATGAGTGGAAAAGCAAATTGTGCGGAGGGTGTGGAAAGTCTGCAGAGGGATCTAGATAGGCTGAGCGAGTGGGCGAGGACCTGGCAGATGGAGTACAATGTTAGCAAGTGTGAGGCTGTCCACTTTGGCAGGAATAATAGTAGGAGGGATTACTATTTAAAGGGCAAAAAGCTGCAGCAAGCTACGGTGCAGAGGGATCTGGGGGTCCTTGTGCATGAGTTGCAAAAACCCAGTCTGCAGGTGCAGCAGGTGATCAAGAAGGTGAATGAGATACTGGCCTTTATAGCGAGGGGGATAGAATATAAAAGCAGGGAGGTCTTGCTGCAACTGTACAGGGCACCGGTGAGGCCGCAGCTGGAGAACTGTGTGCAGTTTTGGTCGCCGCACTTGCGCAAGGATATTTTGGCCTTGGAGTGAGTGCAGAGGAGGTTCACTAGGCTGATACCAGAGATGAGGGGGTTAGACTATGAAGAGAGACTAAATAGACTGGGTCTGTAGTCATTGGAGTTTAGAAGGATGAGGGGGGATCTTATAGAGATGTATAAGATATTGAAAGGGATGGATAAGGTAGAGGTAGAAATATTCTTCCCACTCAGAAAGGACAGCAGGACTAGAGGGCACAGCCTCAAGATAAGGGGGGTCAGTTTAGAACAGAGTTGAGGAGGAACTTCTTCACTCAAAAGGGTGGTGGATCTCTGGAATTCTCTGCCTGTTGAAGTGGTGGAGGGTCCCTCGCTAAATATATTTAAGACACGGGTAGATAGGTTTTTGACAGACAAGGGAATTAAGGGTTATGGGGAAAAAGTGGGAAAGTGGAACTGATCCACTTCAGATCAGCCATGATCTTATTGAATGGCGGGGCAGGCTCGAAGGGCTAGATGTGCTACTCCTGCTCCTATTTCTTATGTTCTTATATTCTTATGTTCAATTCCTCTCATATTAAAGGATAGCATTCCATTAGTCTTCTAATATATTTGCAGTTCATGCATGCTAACTTTTTGTGACACATGCACTAGAACAGCTAGATCCCTTTGCAAATCTATGCATTCTGCTTTTGTTCCCTGTTTAAGTAATATGCTTTTTATTCTTGCTGCCAAAGTGAACAATTACACATTTTCCCAGATTATACTCCATATGCCAGATTTTTTCCCACTCATTCTATGAATAGCCGCCTGCAAACTCTTCATGTTTTTTTCATAACATACTTTCCTTTATGTTTTCGTCTCATCTGCAAATTTAGCTACCATTCTCCCCTCATCTAAGCTATTGATGTAAATTGTAAAAAGTTGTGGCCCAATCATTCAAAGACTCACTTATGCATAATCTGTTTCCTGGCAGCCTGCCAATCTTTTATCCATGCTAGTATGTTACCCCCTACACCTTGATCTTTAATTTTCCACAATAATCTTCGATGTGGTATCTTATCAAATGCCTTCTGGAAATTGAAGTACAGGATATCTACAGGCTCCCCTAAATGATGGCACAGTGGTTAGCACTGTTGTCTTACAGTGTCAGGGCCTTGGGTTCAATGACCAGCTTGAATCACTGTCTGTGTGGAGTCTGTACATCCTCTGGGTTTCCTCCAGGTGCTCTGGTTTTCTCCCACAGTCTGAAATACATGCTGATTAGGTGCATTGGCTATGCTAAATTCTTGCTCTAAACAGGCACTGGAGTATGGCGACTTGGGGATTTTCACAGCATCTTCATTGCAGTATCAATTTAAGCCTACTTGTGACATTAATAAATCCACAGCACATGTTACTCCCTCAAAGAACATATAAATTAATTAAACATGATTTCCTCTTCATAAATCCATGTGGATTCTTCCCAAATGCTTTACATTTTTCTGAGTGTTCAGCTATAACCTCTTTAATGATCAATTCTAACACTTTCTCTATTTCAGCCATCAAGTTAACTGGCCTATAGTTTCCTGCCCTTGCCTCCCTTTTTGAATAGAGAAGTTATATTTGCTACTTTTCAGTCATAGGATCATAGAATCCTTACAATGCAGAAGGAGGCTATTCAACCCATTGAGCCTGCGCCGACAACAATCCTACCCAAGCCCTATCCCAGTAACCCTATGTATTTAGCTTACTAATCTCCCTAACACTAAGGCCCAATTTAGCATGGCCAGTCCACCGACCCTGCACATGTTTGGACTGTGGGAAGAAACCAGGCACCCAAAGGAAATCCATGCAGACAAAGGGGGAATGTGCAAACTCCTCACAGTTGCCCGAGGCCAGAATTGAACCTAGGTCCCTGACTCTGTGAAGCAGCAATACTAACCACTGTGCCGCCCTTCGAGCCACCTTCTTCTCATACTCTTATCTCTTGCTGCTGATTAACCTCTTAGTCATTCTTTGCCCTTCTTTATACTCTGAATAATCATCTGACCTGCCACTCATCTTTGCACAGTCAGATGTTTTTCAAGGCGGGGTGGCACAGTGACACAGTGGTTAGCACTGCTGCTTCACAGCTCCAGGAACACGGTTTCGATTCCCGGCTTGGGTCACTGACTGTGTGGAGTTTGCACGTTCTCCCTGTGTCTGCGTGGGTTTCCTCCGGTTTTCTTCCACACTCCAAAGATGTGCGGGTTAGGTGGATTGGTCATGCTAAATTGCCTGTTAGCATCAGGGGAACTAGCTAGAGTAAATGCATGCGGATATGGAGATAGGACCTGGGTAGGAACGTGGTCGGTGCAGACTGGATGGGCCAAATAGCCATCCTCTGCACTGTAGGATTCTATGATACTTTGTTTTCCCTAACTTCTTTACTTAACCACAAACAGTGGGTCCTCCCTTTAGAATTTACATCTTATAAAGAATAGAACACTGATGTTCTAGGATGTGTTAAAGAAATTAATGTGTATATATATTTACAGCAACTTGAGACTAGAAAATAAGATTTTTTTTAAAATGCAGAATGCAACATGAAAGGGCTCATTTTATCATCTTGTCCAAGTAAAGTCAACATTATTCATTTGTTGTACAGATAATTTAGTTCTGCATGTCAAGTTCAGGAGTTGTCAATTTAGGGAAGAAACTCATTAAAAGATCCATTTTATGTTTGGTGATTTATGGTATCACATTTTTTGCAGTGTTGCAAATTTACTGCACATATTCTCTTGTAACAGTTAGTAACTCCTGCAGAGCAGACCCCTGTGTTCTTTATGATCAAGTGCTGTAGATACTGTCTTTCAAAAATATGTAATTCCTTTCTCAGACATACAAAACCAATGTGCAGAGTGGACAGGGCAAACCCTTAAACCATTTCCTTGCTTGCTTCAAAAAAATCAATTGATATTCAAATTGAAACCAATTCATGGTCCCCACAGAAGAGATATTCAAGATCCAAGCTGACAAGAACAGGCATTGCACCTGATCTTGGGCTTGGTTGTACTCTTGATCTCAGCCAAAAGGCCACACACTGCTTTATTTAGTCATATAATAGCAGGACCTGGAGGTGTAACTGAATATTGTGATTCTTGAATAGCCTCTCAAATACACTTCTCTAGCCTTTTCAAAGTCAGACTGGCTAAAGCTGATATGAAATGGGGGTAGATACAAATTATTGAACTACTTTGTTTAACAATTAGCAAGCAGACATGCAAGGTATCCACCTGGAAAGTATGTCCTTTCTAAAAGGCATAATTTCCATCTAACCGTACAACAGCGAAAAGCAATAAAAATACCACATTGTATAACTGGGCGAACTCACATAAAATGTACTGCAGATACTTTAAATCTGAAATAGAAAAGAAAATACTGCAATTATTCAACAAATCAGGTAGCGTGAGCAGAGAAACAGTTAACATTGAAACCGAAAGAGAACATGCTGGAAAATCTCAGCAGGTCTGGCAGCATCTATAAGGAGATGAAAGACCTGACGTTTCGAGTCCAGATGAACCTTTGTCAAAGCTTTGTCAAAGGGTCACCTGGACTCGCAACGTCAGCTTTTTTCTCTTCTTACAGATGCTGCCAGACTTACTAAGATTTTCCAGCATTTTCTCTTTTGGTTTCAGATTTCAGGATCCGCCATAATTTGCTTTTACCCAGTTAATATTGAAGGCGTGTGACCTTTTATTATAGAGGCAGGAAAAGAGGGGAAGGGGAGGAGAAAAGAACAAATTGGAAGGTGTGTGATAGAATGGAAAACAGGAGTGATTTAAATGACAAAAGGGATGAGAGTGCAAGAACAAAAGGGGTTGATAATGGGACAAGTTAAGAGGAGCTGTAAATGGTAATAGAATAATTACCAAAATCGGCTGTCTGAAAACCCGGAGGCAGTGGGTGTTATTTCATGACTAAGTAACACTATTGTTTGGTCGAGCTGTTCATTGGTCTTGAAACTAAGTTTAGATTGTGGTCAGCAACTTTTGCATTGAGAGTAAGACTTTGTTAGCAGATCTGACTAACTTTGGACATAGGTTTCTGCTTGCTTTTATTCTGCAGTTAGACAGGAAATTGGAAAGTTGAATTCTGACCCTGTGGCTGACCAGTTGAGTTGTCTATTACCTTGCTTGTTCCCCCTCCCCCATTCCCAGCCAAATAACCAGTTGTAGAAATTAACTTCTGCTGTTTTTTAAATTAATAAAGCTACCCTAACACGATAGTGTATATTTAACTTTGATCTCCAGCGAAAAGCTAGTGACACTAAATTAACCATCTACTTTAAACCCTTTCCTTTGAAATCAAATTTAGTTATGTAGCTATTAACTGCTAACAAATATGTTTAAAGTGGGTTATTTGAGCAATTTTGATAATATTGACACAATATTTTATTGCATAAATGTTTCTCAACAGGTACATACAAGGACAACAATTGTCCCAAAATTTGGCACCAGAGCCAGTTAGAAATAGCGTACCAATGTTATCCAATGCAGTGCTTATGGGTCAAATAATAACAACGCCAGGATTTCCTATATCACATCCATCTCTGTCCCAGCAAACTATGCAACTTCAACAGCAGCCACAACACTACTTACAGGTAAATTCTTACTGATGGACATAGCAGTTATAACGAACCAAAATGTGTTGGTGTTTAAATGTCTAATGACTGTTTGGTGTAATTTTATCATATTGTTGTCTTGCTTGTGGTAAGTGTGCATAACTCTTTTTGTTGGACACATAATATTGCTCAAATCAGAAAACAATGAATTCATATCTCATTCCAGGATTTCAGCATTCAGCTCAGGTTGATGCTTCAGTGCACTGCTGTGTCAGAGCCATCTTTCAGATAAGATGTCAAACAAGACTCCATTCTCCCGTTCGGAAAAAATCTTACGTCATGTCCTGGATGATTTTCCTTTCCATTGACTAGAACATAACTGGTTTTTATTCTCTTCCCTATATTTTTGTAAAGATTATTAAGTTGTGATTTAGTATTGTTTTATGAAGTGATTGTGTGTCAGGGTTTTAAAGTATGGTCAGGGTAAAGTGTGGTTAAGGGGAGCAGGGATAGGCTATCGCCGCTTGAGTCTGTTCCACTATTCAGTGATCATCAGCTTCAACTCCATTTTCCCACCATATTCCTTGTTTGTTATCTTCACACCTTTTTTTCGTTTGGAAATTGTTACTCCGCTTTCTTCTTTCACCTGATGTGGGCATCACTGGCAGAGCCTGCACTTGTTGCCCGTCCCTAATTTCCTTTCAGCTGAGTGGCTTGCTCGGACATTTTAGAAGACAGTTCAGAGTCAACCATGTCACTGTTGCTATGTAGCCTGACAGGGCAAGGACAGTTTCCTTCCATATAGAAACATTAATGAACAAGATGGGTGTTTCCAATTATCTGTACCAGGTGGGTGTTTACAATAATCAATGACAGTAGGATTTGAACCAAATTCCCCAGAGAATTAGCCTGGGCCTCTGGATTACTAGTCCAGTGACATGACCACTGCACCACCATCTCCTCCTCCTCCACCCCACATACTGCCCACCTCTCCAGTGGATACAGTGAGTAAATTGGAAAGATTAGTAGGATGATTAGTGATTATTGGCCTGTTGACCACATCTGAGGTACAGGGCAAGGTAGAGCTCCCAGATGGTGTGGGACATTACCAGGGCACTGCCCCATGGTACTCTGGCATAGCATCATTGCAACCTGGCAGTGCCAAGTGTGGGCCCTCTGGGGAGCCCATTGGTGAGTGGGCGGGAGTCCCCTTGAGTTCCCCTTATGTGTCAGGGGTTGGGGCTGATGTTTTATTGAATATAATCCCAACATTGCTGAAGGAGGCCATTCAGCCTATTGAGTCTGCACCGACTCTCCGATAGAGCATCTTACCTAGGCCCACCCCATCCCTGTAACCCCATGCATTTACCCTGTTAGTTCCCCTAAGTTACACATCTTGGGGCACTAACAGGCAATTTACCATGGCTAACCCACTTAACCTGCACATCTTTGGACTGTGATAAGAAACTGGTGCACGTGGAGGAAACCCATGCAGACATGGGGAAAATGTGCAAACTCCACACAGATAATCACCCAAGGCCAAAATCAAACCCAGGTCTGAAGCGCTGTGAGGCAGCAGTGGTAACAACTGTGCCACCATTGCCATCCTTTGTTAGGGGTGATGGAGGGTTGTGCCAGCACAATGGTGAGGGGGACCTGGAGCTTGGGAAGGGAAGTTGGGCCAAAGTCAGTGATGGGGAAGGGCAGCAGTGCCAGTGATGAGAAGGAGGCAGCAGTGCTAATGAGGAGGGGGGATGGTGTCAGTAATGAGGAGGGGGTTGGTGCCAGTGATGGGGGGAATGTTAGCAGTGATTAGCTGGGGTGGGGGGTGTATATTTAGGCTCTGCTCCTCCAGCTGGCTGTGAGATCCTCGCCAGCATTTTGAAATTGTGCAGAATGCTGTTAAATCAGGCGTGAAAAGGCATCTGTGAAGTTTCTCAGCTGATCCAGCACTCTGTGCAATTTTGGGAAATGGTATCAGCCGGTAGCCCACCGTGAGAGGAAGGCAGGCACATGAACACAAGGGCACCCCAAAATGGAGGCACTCCTGGCCACATTTTAAAAATCAAATCTGGGCCAAGGTGAGGGAAACCCTCCACATGGTGGCTTGTGGCCATGGCTATGGTCTTCCCATCCCAACAGCTCCATACCAGGATACTACAAGGGAAGTACCAGTCGTCACCTGAACTGTCAACAGGAGGCTGCCTCCATTTACCTGCTGAGCTTCAGCTTCATCAGCAGGCCTGTACATCATCAGGAGATGTGACAGAGGTGAAGATAGATAGTCTTAGTGTTGGAGCCATTACATGGCCAAGACCTCACCTTGGTCACATCTGACACCATGTAGACAATCGGTTTCAGCCTCAGTTTTGCCAGGGAGAGGAATAGCCTCGATAATTGCAAAACAGAGTTTGTTGGTAGAACTGAAGATAATGGGCAGAATTTCATAGTTGAAGCATTGGAACCATCCACGGCATGGCCATTTCCATTAATGAATTAGTCTATGGCCAGGATTTTCCCCAATATTGGCAAAGGCTGATGTCGGGCAGGAGAAGCCACCGACAGCAATGGTGGTGTTCTCTGCCTAATTGTGCAGCACTTTGGAAAAAAATTGTTCGTCATGGGTTCCACAGCATATCACTAGAGGTGTGGCCTGTGATTTGCATGGGCACTACACAGGCACGACTCATTCCTCCCAAGCTCCCCAGGGAAATCTGCTGACCAGCTGCATACCTTCGGAGACCAGTCATGATTCACACCATTCTGCCATCACACTGTCATGGATAGTTTTTCTAATCGGGGTGGATGCAGGCATTTTAGTGTAGGGACCTGATAATCATATGTTAATTTATTATACTGATGTTCCTGATGCTGAACATTGGGGAAGGCACCCTGCCACTGAGAGGGGAAGGGGTCAATGAAGTAATGCGTTTACGTCAACATAAAATATAACTTTACAGTTCTCATTATATTTTCTGCTCCTGCCATCGAACCCACCTGGCAAGATTGGGAACAGAATTGGGAGTTTGTAGTCTTTGAACTAATTAACTCCTGCAGTTTGTTATAGGTAGATTAAATTTAATATTTACCGGTAACTCCAGTTTAAGTTTATTTATTAGTATCACAAGTAGGCTTACATTAACACTGCAATGAAGTTAGGGGTACTCGTTAGAGTTTAGAAGAATGAGGGGAGATCTCATTGAGACGTATAAGATGATGAATGGGATGGATAGGATAGAGGTGGAGAGACTCTTCCCGCTCAGAAAGGACAGTAGGACTAGGGGGCACAGCCTCAAGATAAAGGGGGGACAGTTTAGAACGGAGTTGAGGAAGAACTTCTTCACTCAAAGGGTGGTGAATCTCTGGAATTCTCTGCCCGTTGAAGTGGTGGAGGCTACCTCGCTAAATATTTTTAAGACGCGGGTTGATGGGTTTCTGATAAGAGAGGGGATTAAGGGTTATGGGGAGAGGGCGGGAATGTGGAACTGAGCCACGACAGATCAGCCATGATCTTACTGAATGGCGGGGCAGGCTCGAAGGGCTAGATGGCCTACTCCTGCTCCTATTTCTTATTTTCTTATGTTCTAAGTTACTGTGAAAATTCCCTAGTTGCCACACTCCAGTGCCTGTTCGGTTACATTGAGGGAGAATTTATCACAGTCAATTCACCCAACCAGCACGTCTTTCAGACTGTGAGGGGAAACCGGAACACCCGGAGGAAACCCACTCAAACATGGGGAGAATGTGCAGACTCTGCACAGACAGTGACCCAAGCTAGGAATTGAACCCAGGTCCCTGGCGCTGTGAGGCAGCAGTGCCACCATGCTGCCCTACAAATATTGAAAACAAAAGTATTATCTTGTTCCCTTTCTGCACCAAGTTTCCACTCTCACCAAATTCCCTATAATCATACTTTGTGATGCACTGAATTTATGACCATGCACCCAGTGCTTTTATACTGATCACGAGACTTTTGTATATAGTTATAAAATGTGTCAACTCCATATTCAGTAAATGCAGTCAGTTCAAGAATGTTTTCATTTTTTCAGCAGGCACAAGCATCTAGTTCTTTGCAAGCTGAACAACCAGAGCTGCTCCTCCTCCCTCCTTCGTATCCACAGCAACAGGACATTCTGGGATACCACCAACAATCTCAGCAGAGATCACATGTACAGCGCCTCTCTGAATCATAAATGTTTACCTCACCCGGTAGCCTTTCAGTGATGAAGAAAGATAAACTATAAAACCTTTTGTAAAAGCAATATTCACCATTTTGTTTTAATGACTGGCAATTAATGTGCTACACTTTCACTATTTCCGTAGCATGGTACGAATGAGATGTATTAAAATATAAAGATTCCACAAAATTTATTGTAAAATACTTTAATTATATGTCTGTTTATTGGAAATGGAAAAAGAATAGCACATTGAAAGCTTCAATTTGGCATTATAAACATATTGGTTTTTTGACTGTTCTCATCTCATTTTTAAATTTTGATGATTTGAATATAAGGCCACATTTACTGCTAGTTATTTGATTGAAACAGCAGCAACATTGTGAATGTTTTAAAATGATTTATTGAGTTTTTATCCAACTCATTAGCATGATCTGAGTATAAATAGTTCAAAGGTTTTTTTTCATACATAATGGCAGTAATTTTCTAACATTATACAACTGGAGATTTGCCTGTCAGCACCATATTTCTACAATTCTGGTGCCCTTTATGCGATTTTCCAGCCATTAATTAAAATGGTCAGAAAGCCATGGGCACTGTGTTGCAGGACTTTGTGTGCACTTTTCCCCATTAAAAGTATAAAGTCAGGAAATTGCCCCTTATATGTACAGATATAACCAACTGGCCTCTGATTCCTTTCACCCTTTCTGAATTTGCTGATATCAATCTACAGCAGGCAAATAAACTTGCATGACTACAGAAATAGAGACTGACTGAATTGCTCTACTGGGAGATGACATGAGTTCAATGGGATGAATGCCCTCTACTGTGCCGTCACGGCTCTATGAGACACTATAAGGGGTTTCGAGCCTGATGAGTAACTCAGAAAGATGCACTTGGCTTTTTGCACAAACATCCCTTTAATGTTTGCAATGTAACCTTGTTCCTATTCAGTACTCGACATATCTTTTATGATTCCCTGTGCTAAACTGCAAAATTGGCACATTTCTGACAACCTAACAGCTGGTGTGCTATTAGGCCCCTTCAAGGACGCGTATTTTCACCAAATGTTTCCAGCCCTTTTGAAAGTTCTTCATTTCACCTTTAATAAAACAATCATTAATGGAAAAGGATCAGTTCTACAACACTGGACATTTAAAAGAAATCTGTTTACTTTGTTGTATGATTTTCAGAGACATGCACTTTTTCTGATTTGTACGTTTTATTAAGGTTGCATTTATTACATAAAAATCTCAAAATAAAAAGAGAGGGAGGAACTGTCTATCATACAGATACTGTAATATATGAGTTATTTCTGTATAAATAATTCTTTGCAACAAAAGTGGATTTTAGTCTAATTTTGTATAAAATGCATCAATCCATTTCATATTTGTTTTTTGTCAGTGACCATTTTGTAATAAATAGTAGAAATCATTGAAATACATCCAACAGTCTGAGTTGTATACCTTCATGCTTATGTGCTTCACAGTATCCTGCAATTTCCAGTGTATTTGGGCTCAAGGTTCACAGGCAGTCGGGGCTCAAAGCAGAAATGCAGCCCAAACTATTGTGGAATTCTGGGAATGAGTTATGCATACAATTACAATGACCGTGAATTTGTGGTTGTAACAATGACAGAAATGTCAGTTTTCACCATCATTACCATATAAAACTGATTGCATGGTTCTGATGTGCATGGTTAAACATGCAAATCCTGAAGTTGCTGTCAGTGATATCTTGTTTCAATTCCAGTCTTTTTAGGTGCAATCAGCACATGAGGAGTGTTTTTTGATGTGAACTGCAGCATTCTTGCTGTAAAAACCGTTGAAAGAATTAAGCCTTGTTGACTGAGAGAGGTGTAACTGAGTTTTTAATAGTGTTACAAAGTCATAATTACTATTGAACAACCACTGGGTCTGAAAAACTAATTTTATAAGTCTGGAGTAGCATTTCCCCAATTTAGAATAAAAATTACACAGATGTTAAAATAATAAAAATATTATTTTATGTTTTAAATGTCTGTTTATGAGATTTCAGCTATCATGCAACTCATGCGTATGTCCTGATCTTTAATTTGCTTTTTGTAAAATCATTGAAAGCAAATGATAATGTGTTTTTTACTTGCTGGTTTGCAGTCTGTGAGAATTTCTCAATCTGATTTGATTACCTAGGCTGCTTGAAGACTTCATTGTACCTGACACCACAGATCCCCTATACTTTAGGTCCTATAGGTCTTACTAAAATTGAATGCATGTAAATAGAGCAAAACTACAGTCTGCTTGTGGGCAGTTTTCTTTGAGGTCAATTTTCAGAATGGCATCATCTGGGCCACAGAATCAAATATCATCTTTTAAAGAGCATCTGTCATTCTATACCGTTGTTTATTTATGCCTGTTCCTGATCTTTGAAAAAACTTTCCAGCAAATCTTTCCTTTTGAAGTATTTACCCAATTCTTCTTTGAACATTACTATTGAACCTTAGCCAAGCAGAGTTGACGTGCTGACCAATCAACACCCTTTTGTCCTCCAGTATAAATTGTTGTCATGGTCTGAAATTTGGCATTCCTGCATTTGTCCTGGTGAGTTCAAGGCAAAAAATTTCAGCAACATGTCTCTCTTTTCAGCAATATTCAAGGTGAGAAATAACCCCAAACTATAAATCTAAAGCTGACGCTGAAGTACAGAGTAACGTCATCCCACTTAGATTACACCAGAAGATATTTCCTGAAAATTTGAAATAAAATGATAATCCAAAGAAAGATGCTCTGAAACCAAGCAACAGAATGCTGACAGCATATGCTGGAATGGAGATTCAACAGTTAAGGATGATCTAAATCAGAGGCATATATAGAGGAACCTACGTTAACTGCATATTCTATAATATCCTGTCTGCACTGGCAGAGGAAACATTTTAACTTGATGCAAAAGTGTTTATTGGAAAGTGTTTACTGGAACATGAAGCTTGATAAGGAATCTTCACTGTTGACAACATTCAAAACACTCTGGATGGAATAAATTCCTTCTCCTATCTTTTGGCCTTAATGAGCCAGTATGTGTTCCAGCAGGAAGTAGATGAGACATAAAGGCACTGTTGGCATAGCTAATGATATTCAGATCCACAGTGTAGATGAAAAAGATCATGACTATTATCTATTTGAAGCTATGTCAAGAACCAGGAAGGCTGGGACAAGCTATACACAAATACATTGGGAGAATGACAGAATGCCAGTTGTTTGAATGGTGCACACACCAGATGGAGCCAAGTTGAATCCTAAAGAATTCACAGCTATCTCTGTGAGAGAGGTGAATTTTATCGTCTTGCCCACCACAGGAATTGGAGCGGATGAGGGTCAGACCATAGAAAGGTCCATGGATCTTAGGTCAGATTTTCCAGTTTCGGGGTAAGTGAGGCTAGAAAGTACCACCCAATATCTCCAAGACACTAAAAGGGCTAAGAGGTTTACTTGGCTTGATCTGTTGTGTTAGTTCTTTCATAACTCACATGTCAGAACACACAGAAAATCAATGAGAACTGATGAGAAGACATTGAGTATTTGTGGTTAGAGCCAAATGAGAGGAGTTTCAGCAAACTCTTAAGAAATAGTATGCAAGGGGAAAAGTCATACTGCAACAGAAAGATACCTGTCACTCAGCAAGTAGATACTTCTACAAAATGTCTGGGAGTTGCCCTGGTACAACATGGAAAGATGATCACAGAAATATCTGGTGCCTTAACATCAGCGGAGACCTCATGTGTCAATGTAGAAAGAGTGTTTTTGGCATTTGTGTATGGATGTGAGGAATTCCATACATTCATAGTGGAGAGGGATCATCATCCATTAGATACCTAGAAGAAAAACTGTGTAAAGAGCCAACAAGATTGCAGACGTTACTCTTGAGACTTCAGAGTTAATATTTCATTCCATAATATGAAGCACAAAAAATGGTGCTAGAATCATGCAATCCTTACAGTGCAGAAAGAGGCCACTTGGCCCATCGAGCCTGCACCAACAACAATCCCACCCAGCCCCCATCCCCGTAACCCCACATACTTACTGTGCTAATCCCCCAACTCTAATTAGCATAGCCAATCCACCTAACCTGCACATCTTTGGACTGTGGGAGGAAACCAGAGAAAACCCATGCTGATATGGGGAGAAGGTGCAAACTCCACATAAACAGTCACCTGAGGCTGGAATTGAACCTAGGTCTCTGAAGCTGTGAGGCAGCAGTGATAAGAACTGTGCCATCGTGCTACACCAAAAAATGCCTCATCTTGTTTGTGAGTGGGTGAAGAAGAGGACGAGAGTGGGCTTGGGTGAGGGAGTGTGCATGAGTAGGTGCTCCTGTTAAAAATTACAAAAAGCTAAGATTTGGAATTATTTGTTGAATAACAGAACTCTATTATAATAAATGCACATATAAAGACATCTTTTAAGTTTGTTTTGTATGTTTGTACTTATTGCATTACAATTATCTTTTGTGGTTCAATTCTTCAATATAATAAGAATGTTTCTCAGGGGTTGCTTCAGTTCTCCTGGGAGGTCAAAAGGGCTCTGTGGCTGGAAATGTTTGGGAAACCAAGTCTAAAGTCCTGTTTTTGAAAACAAGCCAACAAGGACTCTCAAGGTGTTCAGTTTGATTATAAAAGGCAATTGTTCTTCTTTAGTTATAATATGAGAAGTTAATGGGCGGTGCAGTGGCACAGTGGTTAACACTGCTGTCTCACAGTGTTAGGGACCCAGGTTAAATCCTGGCGTTGGGTGATGTGTTGAGCTTGCACATTATCCCCATGTCTGCGTGGGTTTCTTCCAGGTGCTCTGGTTTCCTCCTATACTCCAAAGAGGTAGGTGAGACATAAAGGCACTGTTGGCATAGCTAATGATATTCAGATCCACAATGTAGATGAAAAAGATCATGACTGTTATCTATTTGAAGCTATGTCAAGAACCAGAAAGGTTGGGACAAGCTATACACAAATACATTGGGAGAATGACAGAATAACAGTTGTTTGAATGGTGTACACACCAGATGGAGCCAAGTTGAGTCCTAAAGAATTCACAGCTATCTCTGTGACAGAGGTGAATGTTATTGTCCTGCCCGCGAAAGGAATTGGAGCGGGTGAGGGGCAGACCATGGAAAGGTCCATGGACCTCAGATGGGATTTTCCAGTTTCGGGGTAAGCGAGGCTAGAAAGTACCACCCAATATCTCCAAGACACTAAAGGGCTAAGAGGTTTACTTGGCTTTATCCGTTGTATTAGTTCTTTCATAACTCACACGTTAGAACACACAGAAAATCAATGAGCAGTGATGAGAAGGACATGATTGCCCATGGTAAAATTGACCCTTAATGTCAGGTTGATTAGCAGGGTAAATACATGGGGTTACAGGGCCTGGGTGGGATTGTTGTTGGAGAGGCTCGATGGGCCTCCTTCTGTACTGCAGGGATTCTGTGATTGGTATGTAAAGGCATTTTTAAAAATACATTATTCTAAAAGAGTTAGGCTGTATGTTGTTATATACCTTGTTATATAGAAACAGGTACTATTTTATCTTTTAAAAAGCTTTTAGATTGTTACATGGGTATGATGGGTATAGAGGGATATTGTGAGAAACGCAGCTCACAGTCAAACAATTTAGTCAAGTCAAGTTCTGAAGGAGCAAGATTTTTTTTTAACGTTCTTGCAAGACCGGGTGTCCAACAAAATAGGCACACCTTACATCGATTTGCAGCACATTTTTATACTTTTTTTACAAGCATTGTAATGGCTTTGCAATGTGTTGTTCTCCCCTAATTGGTGGTCCCTGTCCCATCTATGTGTTGTCATTCCCCTATTGGCTCAAGGTGCCCCAAGTTTCCATCCCCTCTACTCCCCATCTAACAATGTCTCCTGTTATCACAAGAGTGCATTAGCAAACTCATCCATCTTATCCAACACTGTTACATGTCCAGTTCAGATTGGCGGTAATCAATCCTTTGCCAACTTAATCACTGCTGTCCTGACTATCTCAGTGACCTTTGTCCCCCTTTTATGCTTAGTTGTAGAAACAACACATCTTGCAGACCATTTGCTTTTTGTAACTTGGACCTCGTACATTCCTTCAAGTTGTGGTGTATGCTTCACTGCACACCACACCTCTGGTGTTATTTCTACACCACAGGCAGTCTTTTTATTATCCCTAACTATTGCTCTGTTAGCAGCAGCGAATCTTATGCCCTATGTTTGTGACTAAACTCACAGTTGTTTCCATAATGTGGGTTATCAATGTGCCTGGCTATATCCAGTCTACCTGACTTTAAGCTATTTCTCTATGGTGTACAGATATATGTGTTAACAGCATCTTTACCTGTTGCTCACAATATGAACCAAATGCAGGCAATTGGGATTAGCTTAGGGGTTTTAAAATAAAAGGGCAGCATGGACAAGTTGGGCTGAAGGGCTTGTTTCCATGCTGTAAAGCTCTATGACTCTATGACCTGTGTAGGTATCCAGGATGCTGTATCACTCAATACTGCAGTAGTTTGAATTAACAATGTATTACCTGCAACACACAGTGAGATTTTGGAAACATTTTCGATGTCAGCTCCTGTATCTGTGTAAGATAATCTGTTGATCTGAATTTCTGGGAAGAGAACATGACAGTCTCAGTTACTGCTAGATGTCAGTAAGCCAGTCCAGGCTGAGAGTTCCTGCTGGGTGTCAATAATATGGAGATGCCGGCATTGGACTGGGGTAAACACAGCGGTCATGGACATTCAGCCTCTGATCTTTGGGTAAACGTTCTCCAAGCCGGCCTTCACAACAACGCAGAGTCCCTGAGCAGACACTGATAGCCAAATTCCACATACATGAGGACGGCTTCAACTGGGATCTTGGGTTAATGTCACACTATCTGTAATCTCCACGACTAGCCTGGGCTTGCAAAATCTCACTAACTGTACTGTCTGGAGACAATACACATCATCTCTTTAACCTGTGCTTAATGCTCTCTCTACTCACATTGTCTGTACCTTTTAAGACTTGATTACCTACACTCACATTCCAATCATTATTTTGTAAATTGAGTTTGTGTCTTTATATGCCTTGTTTGTGAACAGAACTCCCACTCACCTGATGAAGGGGCAGCGCTCTGAAAGCTAGTGGCTTTTGCTACCAAATAAACCTGTTGGACTTTAATATGGTTTTGGGTGTCAATAAACAGGCCAGGTTAGAAATACTACACTACATTGTAAATATAACACTATATTCTAAACTCTCTCATTTCCTCCTCATGAACGGTATGCTCTGAGGGTGGCATGGTGGCATAGTGGTTAGCACTACTGCCTCACAGCACCAGGGTCCTGGGTTTGATTCCCGGCTTGGGTCAGTGTGTGGAATTTGAACATTCTCCTTGTGTCTGCGTGGTTTCCTCTGGGTGCTCTGGTTTTCTCCCACCTTCTGAATGATGTGCTGGTTAGGTGTACTGAGCTGAATAGGTACCAGAGTGTGGCAGCTAGGGGATTTTCACAGTATCTTCATTGCAGTCCGAATGTGACTTGTGACTAATAAATAAATAAACTTGAATAAATTATATAGCACACAAGAAACAATACTTTCCACTAAATGTTAATACGTGACAATAATAATTCAAAAGCCCCTGCTGGATGTCAGTAAACACAGTAAGAAATCTCACAACACCAGGTTAAAGACAAACCGGTTTATTTGGTAGTAAATGCCACTAAGTTTCAGGGTTTGATGTTAGTAAGCCAGTCCAGGCTGTTTATTCCTACTGGGTGTCAGTAAGCCAGGCCAGGCTGAGAATCCCTGCTGAGAGTCAGTAGTGATGTGGAGATGCCATCACTGGACTGGGTTAAGGACAGTAAGAAGTCTCACAACACCATGTTAAAATCCAACAGGTTTAACCTGTGGTGCTACCAAATAAACCTGTTGGACTTTAACCTGGTGTTCTGAGTGTCGGTAAGCCAGGCCACGCCAGCCCTGCTGGATGTCAGTAGCCAAGATGTGGAGATGCCGGCGTTGGACTGTGGGGTAAACACAGCAAGAAGTCTCACAACACCAGGTTAAAGTCCAACAGGTTTATTTGTAGCAAACACCACAGGCTTTCGGAACACTGTTCCTCACCTGACGAACGACTTTAACCTGATGTTGTGGCCAGGCCAGGTCGAGCCGAGAGTTTCTAATGGAACTGGAGCTGCTGCTCCGGAAGTACTCTCTCGACCCCAGCCCTTAGCAACCGCCCACAATGCATCGCTCCTTTCTTTCCGACATTTTCCCGGTGAGGTGAGTTGCTGTCTGAGATCAGTCAAAGTAACCCGAATCCATCCTATTGTGTTATAGCTCTTAGCCAGGAGAAATGTGAGGGAAGTGCATCCGTACAGAGAGAGCAACTTTCTCCCCGGACCATTTCTTGTCCCTGACCCGGCTGTCGGGACGATTTAATTCTGATTTTAAAGTTGGAGGGTAGGCCTGAGGCCCTGGGCCTAAATTTGCGCCTCGTTGGCGCCAGTGTGGGCACCGCTTGCCGTGGTTGATTTCTCTGGGCGGCGGATAGAGAGCAGCCATCGGCTTGAGTTGTTTGGAAGGCTGTCCTGCCGTTTCTGCGGTGACAGGAGTCTAGGGTCAGCATTGAGCAAAGGCCTGTCGAGTTGGGCTAACTGGTACACTCTAGAGTTGAATCTGCTGCTGCTGTATGCGAACTTGCTCACCTTCACCAGATATAACAGCGCCCGAATTGTTTACATCTTCACAGATGGCTCCTGCTAAGAAAGGTGGAGAGAAAAAGAAGGGCCGTTCTGCCATTAACGAGGTGGTTACGAGGGAATACACAATAAATGTGCACAAGCGCATCCATGGCGTGTAAGTAAAGATAAGTTTTATTTTGAAAACATACCTTTTGCTCCTGCGAATTTATGTAAGCACATCTTACTTCCAAGAAGTCTGCAGTGTCCAGGTTTTCGTGTTAAAAGATAAAAATGAAACATTACGGATGCTGGAGATCTGAAATAGAAGCAGAAAAGAGCTTGAAGTTCGAGTCATATTGTACTCAAAATGTTAGCCCTCTTTCTCCACAGATGCTGCCAGACCTGCTGAATTTTTCCCAGCACGTTCTCTCTTTATTTGTGTTCAAAGTAGTTTTGTATAGAAGAAGTGGGATTTCTATAGAATCATTGAGTGAATATAACACAAAGGAGAGCAAACCTACACAGGTCTGGTAGCATATCTCCAGTGATTCTGCCAGTTCTGTGTAATTTTCAGCATTCTTAATGTTTATTTAAGATTTCCAACATTCAAAGTACTTTGCTTTTGTAAAGAAAACTATTTGGCCCATCATGTCTCTGCCAGCTCTCTGCAGAGCAACTTTCCAGAGTTGCAACATGGGTGACATGGTGGCATAGTGGTTAGTGCTGCTGTCTCACAGTGTAACGGACCTGGGTTCAATTTTGGCTTTGAGTAATTGTCAGTGTGGAGTTTGCACATCCTCCCTGTGTCTGCTTGGGTTTCCTCCAGGTGCTCTGGTTTTGTCCCAGAGTTGTGCAGATTAGGTGGATTGGTCATATTAAATTGCCCCTTAGTGTCCCAAGCGATGTTGATTAAGTGGATTAGCCATGTAAAAGTGTGGGTTTTTGGGGATTGGGTATCAGAGAGGGTCTGGGTATGATATTCTGTCAGAGAATTGGTGCCGACATGATGGGCTGAATGGCCCAGTTTTGCACTTTAGTGATTCTGTGATAAACTCTGCTAGCCTCACTTCCCTGCCCTTTCCCATATCTAAAATCTTTTCTCTTTAAGTCCTTTTCCAATTTCATTTTGAAAGCCTCTGCCACACAGGTAGTGCATTCTAGATCCTAACCACTTGAATGTTAAGTTTTTTTTTCCTCATGTTGCCATTGCATTTTTTGCCAGTAATCTTAATCCAGTGTCCCCTGGTTATGTAAGTGATCTAGCCACACAAAATATTGTGTTGCAACTTTTGGTTTTCAGTTATTCCCAAAGCTGCAACCTGTCTGAAATGGTTGGCCACATTATCCTCCTCCCTACCCATCTCCACTGTCACCCAGCTGGGTGCAATTGCAAGGTTCCACCCTTACCTATCTTTTTTCTGGAGAATTAACTGCACTGCTTCTCTTCCTACTCCTGGATCATTACCTCTGGTATCCCTCCATCCCCCCATCCTTGACTCATGTTTTTCATCTATGTAACATTCCTCAGCAATAGCATTTAAAATCTCATATTAAGACTTCTTGCTTGACATCCATCACTGGATGAGCAGAATTTTCCTTCAGTGTTGGAAAGAACAAGGTCATTGGTCACTAACTCCATTCTTCTCTCTGGAGTAACTGAAGCTGACCTGGATTATCTTCACCCTTGTTGTCATATTTGACCCTGTGGTGAGCTTCCAACTACACATCTCATGGCATCACAAAGACAGACAGACAACCTTAGTGACATCATCTAACTCTGTCCTTGCCTCTGCTTATCTGTTACGTCTAGACTATACCAACATATTTCCACATTCTACCTTCTGTAAACTTCATCCAAAAGTTTGCTGCTCAGATCGTAATTCACTGCAATCCAGCACTCGAGTTTACTGACCTATGTTGGTGCTTGGTTGAGAAATGCCTCTCATTTTTTGGGCATTCTATTTCTTGTTATCAAATCCCTCCATGGTCTTGCCTTCACTTTCCCTGCCACCTCTTCTAGACCTCCTAACCATCTTCACTGTTACACGCACAGTTCTAATCTGGCCTCTTGAGCGGGCCTGATTTTAATCACTTCACAATTGGTGGCCATGCCATCTGAAATATTCTCAACATGGTTGTAGAAGATCAAAGTTATGAACAAGCTAGCTCAGCCTGCGACCATGTCAAGGGAACCCAGTTCATAGCAACTGAGGAAGAAGATGGCTTCAGTTGTCCTAATGTTCACTTGGTATTTTTCTTTCTGCTGCTATAAACAGCAGCAGAACATATTGTAATTGAGAGCTGGGATTGTTTGCATCTTGATATCAGGGGGTAATTATGCCCCACTAGTTCTCTGCTGAGATCAGCTATCTTAACAATATTAATAATTGAACCCAAAATTGACTAGTCTCATCTGCACGGTCTTGATTATTTAAAAAAAGTAGATTTATTTTTGCTTTTGCATCTGAGTTATTGTATTTGTTGCAAAAACAGAAAATATTGGAAAATCTCAGCAGGTCTGACAGCATCCGTGGAGAGAGAATT
This sequence comes from Carcharhinus amblyrhynchos, assembly GCF_965287045.1. Taxonomy (NCBI): domain Eukaryota; kingdom Metazoa; phylum Chordata; class Chondrichthyes; order Carcharhiniformes; family Carcharhinidae; genus Carcharhinus; species Carcharhinus amblyrhynchos. The sequence goes on from NC_137333.1 coordinate 59,130,218, forward strand.
GAGCCAATGTTTTGAGTCTGGATGACCCTTTGTCAGCGAAGAGCAAAGAAAATCAGCTGAGAGGGTGGGGGGTGCTGTAGTAGGAAAAAGGGAATGTAAAAGGGTGAAGAAAGCTGAGAGAGGTGCTAAATGTGTCCATTAAGTGATCAGAAAGTGTGAATGGCAGAACAGAGCTATAGATGGTTAAGGCAGTTAGCCTGAAAGGTGGGTGAGGGGCAAGAAGGAGAGCGGGAATGGAAAAGTGTAAAAATAGAAGTGAGAAAGAAGGATAATAAAAATGGATGAATGAGAGGAAAAGGAAAAACAGAATGAAACGAAATAAAATAAATGGAAATGGGGTGGAGACAAGAGTTTATGCTCTGAAGTTGTTGAACTCCATGTTCAGTCTGGAAGGCTGTAAAGTGCTCAATCAAAAGATGAGGTGCTGTTCCTTCAGTTTGCGTTGGGGTTCACTAGAACATTGCAAAAGGCCAAGGACAGACATGTGGACAGGAGATCAGGGTGGTGTGTTGAAGTGGCAAGCGACAAGAAGATCTGGGTCCTGCTTGTGGATGGACCAGTGTATTTGCTAATCTTGTGTCTGTCTTTGTGTTTAATTCACAATGGTTGCCTCAGAAGTACTTAATAAAAGAGCATGGGCAACATAGGTTTCTCTGAATAAGTTGTTTTAAAATGCAGAAAATAGTTCTGGGGTAACATTTTGCGAACCTAATTTGATCTGATTACAATGTATATGTTAGGCATTAACGTGTCAGCATTATAAATACTGACGATGTAGTAACTTGGAATTCTTTTCAAAGGGGTTTTAAGAGACGCGCTGCCCGTGCCATTAAGGAGATCCGTAAATTTGCGGTGAAGGAGATGGGTACTCCAGATGTCCGCGTTGATACTCGTTTGAACAAGGCCGTTTGGGCAAAAGGCATAAGGTAGGTAAATGACGAGTAAATTCAGTTGTCCTTTAGTAAGCTCTCAAGGTATGCTCTAAACCAGTTACTTGCACTTCCAAACTTTTCCGATGTCTTCGTGAAAAAATAGTTTGGTGATGTCGTGGTCTTGCTGTGCAGTCAAATGATGTTCATGGAAGATTGATTTTTACCATGTAAAAAAAAATTAATGTTTTGCATCGCTGCTTGCGTGTTTTGATGTTCCTATCAAAGATAAAAATCAGGCCAAATATTTTAAGGCATACGAAACTGATTGTGCTTGTTAGATCAACTGTTACTCCCTGCACCCCTTTCTTGTTCTGCGCAGAGGCTTACATTGGATTGTGGAAGTCTCTGTCCATTGGGACCTCAGTACAGAATCTAACTATTGTCTCAAACTTCCAGAATTCATGAAATCTTGGACCTTGTTGCAATTGGCTGTTGCTCATCTGATATCAAGAGCTTTTTCTTTGCAGACATGCAGACCATTAGGTATTCAAGTGTAAAAGTTGCAGTAAATTCTTAGCTTTTAGTTACCTTTGGTAAAAGTTTGATGTAAATGGTCACGCCCTTGGTCAGATCTATTTTCACATTTTGTCAGACATAAGCGTGCAATCTTAAGTTTGGTTGAATGTTTGGCTTTGAATTACACTGATCAAAATGTTGAATGGAATTTACACTGGGAAAAGTTTGTAATTTCTGTCAAAGCTAGCTTGGCAATATTGCAGTACAACGACGCTTGGTTGAAATAAATGATTCCAGTGTTCACTAGATCACTGACCTGTGTGCATAATACTACAGAGATTGCTTAGATAAGGCTGCAAGCCCCTGGTGGTGATTTCTTATTTAATTCCAATTACCACTTCTGCTTTTAGTGGGCATTATTTGGACCCATGTATATTCACCTCTGGTTGATTATTCATTTAATGTGTGGACAGACTGTACTTTTGGTGTAGACTCCTAAATGGAACCAATCTAGTACCATAGGTATTCTGCACTGGTTTTAATTGACCATGACATCTAATGCTTTTTTATTGGGAAAAGCCTTTGTCTTCCATTTATGTAGTTGTCACAACATTGTGTCTGTGTCATCTTTGGAGAAGCCATGTAGTTTAATCTCATAGCCCTATAACTCAACAAACCTTCCCCATCTGGGAATTATCCAATTCAGTTTTGAACTTACAAGTGGCAGGTAGCCAATTAAGGCTGAAGGCACCAGAGAGATGCTAACTGGAATTTTGCAGTTGACAGTTGGGCCTTCTCCATTCACAGCTGAATCCCAGCCAGTGTATGGGACATCTTGGTGTCAAATGGCGTATGGCTCTCTAATCCAAGGGGCCAGCACTCATAGCTACTTCCCCCTCCAGATGTGTGAGAGAGTCCCTCAAAAAAAATAGTCTTAAATCTTTGTATGATATCTCTATCTTTGGTTCCTACCTCTGCTGCTAAGACAGCTAATCTTTCAGGGCTGGAAGGACTCTTAATTGACCCTTGACCCTCAGGAGTGCCACCTCAGCCACTTGTTGGCCAGCAATTCAAAAATTACTTCTAGCACCAATGCAATGTGAGGTCAGGACATATGGCTCTCTGATCCACAAGAAGCCACTACTCTCAGCTACTTCTAATTTTATCTTCTGTTGGGAGTCAACAAATGACTCACTTTTGTGGATCTGTTTTGCACCCTCTCTCCTTCTACATTTATTTAAGAAGATGGTAACCAGAATGAGTGCAGTATTGCAGTTGTGATCTAACCATGGCTTGATACAGATTGAGCATAATGACCCTACTTTTCAATTCTATCCCTCTAGAAATAAACTTTTTATGGCCTTGTTAACCTTTGTCATTTTGTGTATTTGTGCTCCTGGCAGAGGCCCGGTGAAAGTAGTTGTTTTCAGATTGGCAGCAGATGGAAACTAATGTTCCATGAGGATCATTGCTGGGAGTGCAGATCGGTACAATTTACATCAACGATCTGGACTAGAGAATTGCAAATGCCGTTCCTAAGTTTGTACGTAAATAGGTACAGGGATAGTCAATACGAAGCAACAAATTCATATGGATTTGCCATATAATTGCCAGATGAATGAGAGTATGATTGGCAAGAAAAATAAGGTTGCTCAGAAAGTAATAATCAAAATGGGTGCAGGTATCAATTTTAGATTCCTTGCTTTCTTGCTTGAAGCCTCCTGTTATCCTTTTGAGATTAGGGGTTGTGAACCTGTAGCGAACATGTAGACATATCTATCAAATCAGAAATGGAGTTTCCATTATGTGGTACAGCTCTTAATGTAGTATAGTTCATCAAATTTTGTCTTGGTGGTGGATAATTCTAATAGTTCTGGCTCTGATCCACAATTGGGTGTCTGAATGGGATGGATAGGATAGAGGTGGAGAGACTCTTCCTGCTCAAAAAAGACAGTAGGACTAGGGGGCACAGCCTCAAGATAAAGGGGGGGCAGTTTAGAACGGAGTTGAGGAGGAACTTCTTCACTCAAAGGGTGGTGAATCTCTGGAATTCTCTGCCCGTTGAAGTGGTGGAGGCTGCCTCGCTAAATATTTTTAAGACACGGGTTGATGGGTTTTTGATAAGAGAGGGGATTAAGGGTTATGGGGAGAGGGCGGGAAAGTGGAACTGAGCCACGACAGATCAGCCATGATCTTACTGAATGGCGGGGCAGGCTCGAAGGGCTAGATGGCCTACTCCTGCTCCTATTTCTTATGTTCTTATGAATTCTGTAGTATGCATGGTTTTTTGACAACATGCTACTTTGGTAGATTCCTCCAGTTCAAATGTACTTCCTCTAAAGGTGCAATTTAGAAATGGGTTTATGAAGCTTGTTAGAGCATTTTCATTTCAAAGCAGTTGCTGATTTCCATATTTATAGGAGGGATTAACCTCTGCACGGGTTAATTTTATATATGATTCTGGTATTAGCATTTCACTCAGCTCTGATTTGAATGTGGACTACAACACAGTGGTCCTCAGACTAAACATCTTCAAGTCTATAAATCCTTTTTTGACTTTCAATATTGAAAACAAACAATCTAGTCACACTAACCTGGTATGTTGCTGAGAATCTATAATTGGTACTTGTTTGGAGTTCTTGCATTAGTTATAGGCTTTAAAAAAATATATTTTCAAATTTCTGCATGCCCCTTCTGAAGCCTGATTTGAACTATGCATTTAAAGATCTTAAGTGTGCCAGTATACAGGTTGAATACAAGTTTCTATTACATATTGATACAAGTACTTATTTTCCCCCAAGGAATGTTCCATATCGCATTCGTGTTCGTTTATCCAGAAAACGTAATGAGGATGAGGACTCTCCTAACAAACTCTACACATTGGTAACTTACGTTCCTGTCACAACATACAAAGGTGAGCTGGCATGAGGTTTAAAAGAACAAAGAAAAGTACAGTACAGGAACAGGCCCTTTGGCCCTCCAAACCTGTGCCGATCATGATGCCCTAAATTTTTTTAAAAACCTTCTGCCCTTACCTCGTATTCCCTCCCTACTCATGTACCCATCCAGATGTCACTTAAACGTTGCTTATGAGCCTGCTTCCACCACCTCTGACAGCTTATTCCAGACATTCAACACTCTGCTAGACCTAGGCTTTCTTTTTCCTGCGCTTACAACTTCCTTTGTCATCCATAGTTCCCAAATCCTCCCAGTTGATATGGTACATTTGGACTTTCAGAAAGCGTTTGACAAAATCCCACATTAAGATTATCGTGCAAGATTGAAACACATGGAATTGGGGGAAGTGTATTGAAACGATAGAGGTTGGTGGGGAGGAAACAAAGCGCAGGAATTAATGGGTCCTTTTCAAATTGGCAGGCAGTTACTAGTGGGGTGCCACAGGGATCAATGTTAGAATCCCAGTTATTCACAATATAGATTAATGGTTTGGATGAGGGAGCAAAATGTAACATCTCAACATTTTACTGGAGTTCTATGAGGATGTGTCTAGGGCGGTGGATAGAGGAGAGCCGATGGATGTGGTCTTTCTAGATTTTCAGAACGTGTTTGACAAAGTACCTCACGAGGTTATTGCAGAAGGTCGAGGGACATGGAGTTGGGGGTAGGGTGTTAGCGTGGATAGAGGATTGGTTGTCAAATAGGAGGCAGAGAGTGGGGGTCAACGGGTGCTATTCGGATTGGCGGATAGTGACTAGTGGAGTGCCCCAGGGGTCGGTGCTGGGGCCTCAGATTTTTACCATTTATATAGATGATCTGGAGGAGGGAACCGAGTGTAGAGTGTCGAAATTTGCTGATGACACCAAGATTGGGGGAACAGCAAATTGTGCGGAGGGTGTGGAGAGTCTACAGAAGGATCTAGATAGGCTGGGCGAATGGGCCAGAAAATGGCAAATGGAATTTAATGTTGGCAAGTGTGAGGTGGTCCACTTTGGTAGGAAGGGCTATTACTTACGGGGCGAAAAACTGCAGCAGGCGACGGTGCAGAGGGACCTCGGGGTCCTTGTGCATGAGTTGCAAAAACCCAGCTTGCAGGTGCAGCAGCTGGTCAGGAAGGCGAATGGGATGCTGGCCTTCATAGCAAGGGGGATTGAATATAAAAGTAGGGAGGTCTTGCTGCAGCTGTATAGGGCATTGGTGAGGCCGCAGCTGGAGTACTGTGCAGTTTTGGGCGCCACACCTGCGCAAAGATATTTTGGCCCTGGAGGGAGTGCAGAGGAGGTTTACTTGGCTGATACCGGAGTTGAGGGGGTTGAGCTATGAGGAGAGGCTGAATAAACTGGGCTTGTACTCGTTAGAGTTTAGAAGAATGAGGGGAGATCTCATTGAGACGTATAAGATGATGAATGGGATGGATAGGATAGAGGTGGAGAGACTCTTCCCGCTCAAAAAAGACAGTAGGACTAGGGGGCACAGCCTCAAGATAAAAGGGGGGCGGTTTAGAACAGAGTTGAGGAGGAACTTCTTCACTCAAAGGGTGGTGAATCTCTGGAATTCTCTGCCCGTTGAAGTAGTGGAGGCTGCCTCGCTAAATATTTTTAAGACGCGGGTTGATGGGTTTTTGATAAGAGAGGGGATTAAGGGTTATGGGGAGAGGGCGGGAAAGTGGAACTGAGCAGTGACAGATCAGCCATGATCTTATTGAATGGCGGGGCAGGCTCGAAGGGCTGGATGGCCTACTCCTGCTCCTGTTTCTTATGTTGATGATAGCAAGTTGGGTGGGAGGTAAACTGTGATGAGGATGCAGAGATCCTTCAGCATGATCTGGACATAATCAGCAATGCAACCCCCCTGCCCCCAAACCCTTTTGTTCCCCCCTCTGTCCCATCTAAAACAATGGATATCCCAGAATGTTAAGCTGCCAGTCTTGCTATGTCCTTTAACCATGTCTCCATCTTTGCAAATCATAATTCCATGTGGTAATCCAGGCTCTCAATTCACACACAATTTGCACAGAAAAGGAAGGGGTAAAATTTTTTGATTATGGCTCAAATTGAGGTGTGGAAGAGATTGTTGCCCTAATCCTGTTCTCACTTCTGATTATTGTGTGGACTGGGTCATTTGTAGATCTTCATCTGCAGCTTTGATTTGGGTTATTTTATCAAGGGACTATGTGCCTTCAGATAATTTAAGAGCATAATGTATCAAAATGGTAATCGGTAAAGCTTGTGATTGTATTCATCTGACATTTTATGCTGCAAGGACCCAAAACTTTAAAGTATTTAATATTGGTTTGTGCCATTCAAATTGCAGACAATCTACTGTATTGTGTTGCATGTACATAGAAATAACTTGTCTAGGTTAATCAATCAGTCTGACTGCCTATAAGTGAATTATTTGTCTTAAAGTCAAGAGGAAACTGTTCTCTAGTCAAATGGAACAAGATAATGCAGTTTACTTGTGCTGTTTTGACTAGCAAGACAGTTATAAAAAATCCTGACTTTTTTTCCCCCCATAATTCTTGTTAGCACCATGTTCTAACCAGATATCTCCATTAGTCACCTCAGGGCAAGAGACCTGTCAATCATGCTGGCCCCCAGAAACTAATCCCTGCTGATCTTGAAGCCATCCTGGTGATATTGTTTCAGATAACCACTAGTGTTAAACAAAATCTTGTTTGCAAGCAATTTAGATTAGAAAGAAATTTGACCTGCATTTTAAGCCCAGATCATCCCAGTCTTGTGGTTGTGTGAATTTAAGACAGGGTTAAGTTTACTTTGGAACATTCTCTAAGTTGTAGCAATGTGCATGTTACAAATAATTGACTGTGAAGACGACCTAAGAGTGGTGGCACCTCATACTGCGAATCTTTAACTAGACCCATAGTGCACCACTTCAAGCATGTACTCTTTATGTGAAAGTTTGCACTTCCTCTACCACAACTGCCCAAAAATTCTTAAAATCTCAACTCACCTGCAAGAAACTACTGGATTATTTTGATTTTCATGAGACAATTAAAAAAAACCCTAAGTTTCACCCATTTTTAATGGCTTTTGTAAATTAATGTCAAACTATTAATCAGCTGTATTATGGCCAGACTCATCTGTTTAATTTCAAAAACATTGGATAAATATCTGAAGGGAAAGAATGAGACAAGTGATCACAGAACTGCATGGACTCAATGGCTTCCTGTGTTCTAATGATTTTGATTGGCTGACACATGATGGAATTGGAGCCAGGTTTACTAGGCAACAAATTCCCAAGGAAGATGCCATTAGAATAATTCCACAATAGTTTAATCTTGATTTAAATGTTGACCTGGATGTCTGTCTAATGATATCTCTTTTTCTTTGACAGGTATGCAGACAGTTAATGTTGATGAAAACTAAATTGTAAATGTTATATTGTGTTTAAAAATAAACTCCAAAAAGTGATTGCTTCAGTTTTTGAGATTTCACAGATTTCACTGTGCAGAGTACACAAAAATGAATTTATTCAAAACAGCACATACAATCTGTAAACTTGACATTGTACCCAAACACATTTTTAGGACAGGCGTTTTACTTACATAAAGGTTTCAACTGCCAGCGCTGAAACACATTCAAATTGCTAGTGGATTCTCTGTTGATACTGATTTGCTGTGGCATGGAGAAGTTTATTTTTTATTGCTACTGATTTTTCAAAAAAGTTCACCAAGCATTGCTCAGTAAGCAGGGAAGCCAAAATTTGCTCAAAAGACACACTCCAGTTGTCCTCTCCTGGCTGTGATGGTGGATAATTATTCTTTGGCCCTATATCCACTTCTTCAAACACTGCATTGTCTGTAGGTGTCAGCACATCAATTTCTTTAGAACTTGTACTAGGAGGCAGTTCAGACATGCTTCCTGAGTTATGTATTTTTTGTCCTGCTTCTCCAATCTGAAGAAGAAGAGTAGTGACTGTGGCAATAGCTTGATAAAGGTGATTCTCTTCAGGATCTTCTCGAAACATACTGTATAATGTCTTGCAAAACTGAATGAACTGTCTCTGCAAGAGATTAGATTAAGAAAGACTTCATTAAATATGATCACTGTACAACAGATCGAGTGCATAATCCCATATTCACATTTATTGATTAGAGGTAGTCTCTTAATCTCAACCCAAACTGCAATTTCTGATAGAAGTTAATATACAATTTATCAAATGTTTAACTGCCAATTTTTGGTGAGGCTGGGGGTAAGAAAAAGTTATATTGAACTTCCACAAGTTTGTTTCTGTACATCGCACCATTCATTTACTAACTATGTTACCTGAAGCCCAGCTTGACAATTTTACAGTGAATATACCTGATCAAGCAATTACTGGAAAGACATTTAACTGCAATCTTGAACATAATTTATAATCTCTAATGTTAATGTAACCAGCATTGCAGTTTATCTGTAAACATTAGATCTTGGTAAGCAGCACAATGGTCCACCACTCCTGCCTCACAGCACCAGAGACCTGCATTTGATTCCCAGCTCGGGTCACTGTCCATATGGGGCTTGTGTGTTCTCCCCATGTTCATGTGGATTTCCTCCCGTAGTCTGAAATACATGCTGGTTTGGTGCACTGGGCATACTTTATTCTCCCTCCATGTATCTGAACAGGAGGTTGAGTGTGGCAACTAATGGATTTTCATAGTAACTTCATGTAAGCCCACCTGTGACGCTAATAATTAAACTTTATCTCCTCAAAGCAGCAACTAAATAACATTGGGTGCAAGTTTCCTGTAAGCACAATAGTGTAGGCAAGAGCAGAAAGTTGCAAAGGAGCATTGATGGAACTGGCAGATTGACTTTAGGAAAATAGATAATAAATTGTCAAAAGTTGTATAAAGCTCTGACCAGAATACATAAGCACTGAAATTCAGAAAAGATATAATCCATGGAATGGGTGCAGTGAAGATACAACTGCATAATATTGAGATTAAATATGGAATAATTGCATAACATTAATCCTACAGTGCAGAAAGAGACATTCAGTACCAACCACAATCCCACCCAGGCCCTATCCCCATAACCCCATGCAATAACCCTAGCTAGTCTTCCTGACACTGAGGGGCATTCATCTAATTTGCTCATGTTTGGACTGTGGGAGGAAACCCACACAGACACAGGGAGAATGTGCAAACTCCACTTGCAGTGACCATAGCTTGTCCCTCTTGCTGAGGCAGCATTGTGCCACCATGCATTTGAGACTTTTCTATTTGCAGCATATTTGAACTGTTAATGGCTTTCCATTTTTCTGTACCCAATAGGCAATTTGGATGGCTGCTTCTGGCTCCCCTCCCCAGAAGTATTTTTTCTAAATACTAATAAAGTCAGAAGTTTCAGTGAACTAAGCTTATGAAAATAGTTAATTTCATTAACTATTATTAGGAGATGAAGTTTTTTTAAAAAAATTAAACAAGTCACGAAAGACACACCTGATTCATCCGTGAAAGATCTTTTGTGGCCTCCTTTTTTCTTTTAACCAAATCTTCAAGCATTTTTTTCAACTGGTGTTGGTAATCAGTTGCTCTGTCTTTTGAGAATAAAGCTTGTTCAAATTAGTCACCATGTAGTTGAGATTAATGCACAAATTGATTTACAATGTTGGGATCTCTAATTTATTTAACAGCCCTCAACCACTTTCATATTCAAGCTTGTTTTAAAACCAACACAAAATATTTGACCTGGTTATTTGCATACTAAAGTTATTGTGGGAAACACCCAGTCACTCAAGGTTAGCAATGAAGATCTCCATAAGCAAATATTAATCTGATTTTAGGTTTAATGTGCAAACATGCAACTTCAACATCACATTGCTGTCTGGAATTCCCTTCCAGTCCTGACCTCAAAGAACATTGTTAAATGTTTCAGCTCTGAAGTTTCAGTGTGAAAGCAGTTCAGACAGTTTCATGCTGGAGAACGTGCTTGGAAATTTTGAGAGTAGCTCAGCTCTTAAAAATTTCACTTGTTGGCTTTATTTTTCCTTTTCCCAACACCTCAAACACCTTGGGATATTTTCAATGTTAAAGGATCATGAATGCAAGTTATACTCTTTGAGCTCTCCCTGCTTTCAAAAGTGATTTTGAATATGCTTTCTTCATGCCTGTTTGTCTCTCAAGACTTTCTATACATGATGAGTAGTACATAAAAGTAATTGTTTTAAAAAGAAGAATCAGAAAAGTCCAGTTGAAAGCAGTATTTTGATTTGGTAGCTTTGCAATTTTGTATGACTGTTCAGAAGAAAGAAACAAAATAGGGAATAATTATGTACTTGCAATTTGATTTGAAGTAATCAGGTTGCATATTGGAGACAAATGTAGTCCGCAGAGGAGATAGATCTGTGTCATCATTACTGTATGCTAGAAAAACAAGAGTAAATTTTACTGATCAAACAACTCCCAACACTCACCAAATACAACAATGAACATGTCAGCAAATGACAAATTTGTAAAGGCTTCATAAAATTCAAATTTGGTGCAATAGCAGCCATTAGACTACATTCCCATCAGGATAGAATTGGGCTCAGCTCAATTTCTATGGTGCATTACCCTCCTCCTACCTTTGGATCATATCCAGCATGTATCACTGCCTTCAAGAGAGGAGGTATTATTGAGAGGATCATAACCAGTCCCAAAGGCATAACTTATTTTCAGCAAACTACCAACCTCCAATATGCAGAATGACTGAAGTAACAAGAGAAAAATACAAATTTGAAGTAGGCCACTCAGCCCCTTGACTGTTCTGCCTTTCAATAGGATTGTGGTTGATTTGATTGTAACTGCAGTCCCACAAACCCACAATAACCTTTCACCCTGTACTGATTAAGATATTTTTGCTTCTGCCTTAAAAATATTCAAACACTGCATCCATTCCATTTCCTTTTGAAGAGCATTCCACAGACACACGGCACTCGGCAGGGGGGGACCTAATCTTGGTCTTAAATGAGAAACCCCTGTGACCCTTAGTTCTAGAAATATAGATGGTGCTATTCCCTAAAGTCTCTAGATAATCTAGACACATCGGCAAATTCACTGGTGAAAACTGTTGGTAAAGTAGCCAAGGTGTTATTGGGCACCCTTTCATCACTATCTTGACTTAAGGAATCGTACTGGAGGGTATGCCCTTATCTACATCAAATGTGAAGTAGTAGAAATGGTTGGGAGCTTCAAGTTTCTAGGTGTCCAGATCACCAACAACTTGCCCATGTCCCTCCACACTGACGCTACAGATAAGAAAGCTCACCAATGTCTCTACTTTCTCAGGAGGTTAAAAGAAATTCAGAATGTCTGCTACAACCCTCAATTTTTACAGATGCATCACAGCTTGGTATGGATCCTGCTCTAACCAAGACTGCAAGAAACTATAGGTGTGAATGTAGCCTAGTCCATCACCAAAACCAGTCTCCCATGCATTGAGACTGTCTACACTTCCTGCTGCCATGGAAAATCAGGCAGCATTATCAAGGACCGTACACACCCTAGACATACTCTCTTCCACCCCCTTCCATCGGGAAAAAGGTAAAGCCTGAGAACATGTACCAGACGCCAGAACAGCTTCTTTCCTGCTGCCATCATTTGTGCCACAGTTTTTTCCCTGCTGCTATATAAAGCTGATCTTTCTCTACACCCTAGCTGTGACTAACACTATATTCTGCACCCTCTTAACACGTATTCTATGAACAGTATATTTTATCTGTATAGTAAGAAACAATACTTTTCAAAGTACTCCAATACATGTGACAATAAATCAAGATCACCCGTAGTGCAAATCAGAAGGAAGGGTGAGGGAGAAAGGCAATCACCTATAATTGCTGTCCTACAAATCTGCACATGCAACTACATAGATATATATTTAATATAATTGCATCCTCTTCCCCAGATGTAAATAAATATAACAACAAAGCATATGGTTGTCAATGATTGATACTGTCTGATGGTTGCTTCTGCAAAAGTAATTCAGAATCTTTCATATTAAGCAAAACAGTAAAAGGTTTTTAAAGCCTTCTTATTGTTGGCTGACAGTAAATATTACTTGTATTTACAATGTGCATTTAGATGAAGCAAAATATCCCAAAGTAATTTAAAGCTGATATATAAAAGAAAATCAGTGTCAAGCTAAAGAGTGAACTCTGCTTAAAGAAAGACTTAAAGTAATAGGGAGAGAATTCCAGAGCATGGATTTGAGTGGCAGAAAGCATCACTGACAATGAGTAGGCTAGGCATTCACAAGAGACTAGAATCAGAAGAGGCATTTGGGGTGACCATTATATGACTGAATGAAAATAGTGAGGCAAATAAGGATGGGGTGAGCTGGCAAAATAATTTAAGCATGCTAATTTGAGACAGCAAACTAATTCAACATAGACTATCTACTTGATGAAAGTAGAAAATTACTCAGCTATATCCTCTCGACAAAAAGCAAAACGAATCCAATGTGGTCAACTACTGCCCCATCAATCCTCGCATTCATCAACAAAGTAGTGGAAATTATCGAAAATACATTCAAGCAACATTTCTCACCAATAACCTGGTCATCAATTCTCAAGTTCATGTTCTGCTGGGAAAACATGGCTCCAGATTTCATTACAGGTTTGGTCAAACAATTAAAAGGAGCTGAGTTTCAGAGATGAGGTGAGAATGATAGCCCTTTACATAAAGGCAGCATGTGACAATGGAAGGCCATAAATTTGGGGGAAAGAATGGTAACTCTATTGACTGGAGAGCTGATAAAAAGGGAGATGGTTGTAGTTGGTGGTCAAATATTTCAGGTCTGCAATACTGCTCCAGGTGTTCCTCGGGCAGAACCTTAGGCCCAACCATCTTAACTGCATCATCAATGACGTTCCCTGCATCACAATGTCATAAGTGGGAACATTTACTGATGACTGTAGTGCTGTGTTTCATTCTCAACACCTCAAACATTGAATCAATGTGTGGCCACGTTTGGCAAAACCTGTACAACTGTCACGCCTGGGTTGATCAGTTACAAACATTTTTGCCACACAAGTGTCCAGGAAATGGCCATTAACAACAGAAAGTCTAGCTCCCTTTGACATTCAATGGTCATCAGTGAATCCAACACCACCTTGGGGGCAATTGCCTCACCTCCCAACCGTAGGGCACAAGTCTGCTGGAATACTATCTAAGACAAAGCAAAAACAGCTGCCACCTTAAGCATTCATTTCCTCCACCACCAGCTCACAGCAGTACCATGTGTGCTATGTAAATCATGTACTGCAGCAACTTGCCAAAGCTTCTTTAACAGCAGCTTACAAACTGGCAGCCTCTACAAGAACAAGGGGTGGAGGCACATGCAATCACTGCCTTCAAGTTCTCTAAATCACACACCATACTGATTTGGAAATATATAGTCGTTCTTCTAAAGTCACTGAGCCAAAATCCTGGAATTCTGAACCTAATGGCTAATGGGAGTACCTTCATTACACAGACAGCAACAGCTCAAGAAAGGGCAAGAAGAAAGACTTACCTTTATAAAACGCCTTTCAGGATCACCATTGACTCAAAACACTTTACAGTGAACTAAGGACTTTTGTAGTGTAGTCACTGTTGCAAGGAGTGCGTGCAGAAGTCAATTTGCACACAGCAAGTTTCCATGAACAACAATGTAATAATAACCAGATTATCTACTTTTTGTAATGATAATTGAGGGATAAATGTTGAGTAAGACACCAGGAATAAACACCCATGCTCTTTTTTGAAATAGTGCCATGGGATCTTTTACATTCACCTGAGGGAGCAGTCAGGATCTTGCTTTAACATAAAAAATGCTGGAAAATCTCAGCAGGTCCAGAAACATCCGTAACGAGAGAGAAGAGCTGACATCAAGTCCAGATGACCTTTTTTCAAAGCTTTGACAAAGGGTTGTCTGGACTCAAAAACGTAAGCTCTTTTCTCTCCTTACAGATCCTGCCAGACCTGCTGAGACTTACCAGTATTTTCTCTTTTGGGGTCAGATTCCAGCATCTGCAGTAATTTACATTTAAATCTTGCTTTAACATCTCATCCGAAAGATAGAATGAGAAAAAAAAATGGTCTGCTCATTAAACTTTCTCAAAAGCATTTACGATTGGGCAGTAATTTCTGACTGTGCTAACAATGCATACCTCCCATGAATGCATAAAATAAAGCTAGGATAAGGATGATTGGTGAGTGGAATGGTTCAGGATAAGTTACAGGCAGAAACGTTTTGAATGAGCTTACATTTACAAGCTGAACAATAGTTACAATCAGCTATTGTTATGTATTCACAAACTAAAGCAAAATTGCAAGCATAATTGAGATAAACAGCCAGGTTTGGTTAGTGCAAATACAATACAAAATCAATGTAAAATTTGAAACCTAAACAGAAATCTGCTATGCTAACTGGACTGATGCAGATTGAACATCTTTATCAGAATATGCTTTTTTTGGTAACTTTATTATTTAAGATTGTTTTACCTGGTGGAATGTGCAGTCTGTACAACAGTCTGAGTTTTTCACTCATGTCCCCATAGTACATTGTATCTATGATATAAAAATTCAACAATTATTCAACTAAGGCTGAATTTTCTGTACTCGCCATACTGCCAATGTAAAACAAGTTTTTTTGCAGCTTGAATATTTTGTAAATTGCACAAATTACTCCATAATTTTAAGTAAACAGTGCATATCTATACATGAATGCTGAATGGGAGAGATGAAAAAGTAATTACCTAAACAACTGATAAATTCTTTGAAGTCAATTAGAGAGTCTTCATTTTCATCTAACATACGGAATGTTCTCTGGGCTAGAATATCTGTATGTGCACCCCATGTCCAAGGGCTCAGAAGACTGAAGAGGTTGCTGAATTGGAAACTACTTATTCTGTATTGTTCCAAATATGGGAGGCTGGGATCATGATGCAGTTCCGCTGAACTGTTTCCACCCCAGTAACAACTTAAAAGATGTTCTCGCTGGTTGTTTAAAAAAAAGGTAAATATTAATCTTAGGAGTGCATTTACTCTATTTAAAAAGTGTTTAAAAACAGAATAAGAAATGCATTGTTACAAACTATTCAATTCTAACTTAAATTTTGGAATGTCATTTCTTTCTCTTGCCAGTTCCCGTTCCAACAGTTCCACATTCACTGCCTACCTTCATAAGTGTATATTTTCCAAGTGGAACTCAGCATTAGCACTGATAATCTCATTGCAGTCAAATAACGCATACCAATCAAGCATCCACACATGTTACTTACAACATCAGCCAATGGAGTACAATATCCCCCAAAACATGCAACCAAATTCATGGTGTCAACTTTCAAATGCATCATTACATTAATTCCACTCTCACTCATTACATTTCTCCCATTATGCTATAATGTAGAAGCCAAATGCAGGAAAGGGCAGGAAGGGTCTCCTGATATTAAATATTTTCCAACTGGCAAAAGGTTTGGCAGCAGGGATTCCACCTACCCACTTGAAAGGTTAGTATGTATGTGGAGAAAATGTCACCAATTTTTATTTTAAAAGGTGTAAATACAGGATTCTAACCACTCAGGTTGGGGAAATGACTCATTAACATTCATAATTGAAAGACTATGAGTCACTTGAAATTGCCAAGTCTCGCAAAAAAACTTACCTTAAATAGGTCATAGAGGTCTCCAAGACCTTCACTACTAAATGAAACATCTGGTGCCACAACTCTGAGCTGCAAAATTATATTTTAAAAGAAAGTTAAATTAGTTCCATGACTTTCCTTTAACTGAGAAGCTAAGCAACTTGCAAATCAATAACTTTGAATGTTTACAAAATTCAGTTTTAGACCCTTCAACTGTTTTGTTCCATTACTTGTATTCTTTATTTTGTTTAGCCCTATTAATCACCAATTTGTATATCCTTGTTATCAAGCTTTTCTTTGTGTTGTTCTGACATTATCAGCATTTGTTTCCATGATCCAGGAAGACTAGATTTATCTGGGATAGAACAAAGTGATTAATCAGGATTGTTTGTCATATTAGTGTCCATTTGTGAACTGCAAAATCTGCTTGACTACATTATTGAAAAAAAGAAGTCTTTTAAAATATTTTTAAAAACTGGTTTGATTAATGAACGTGAGCCTCTTCCAGATCCATTCATTTCTGCTGTGCCAAAATTTCTACTATGAATAATTCATTTTGATTATAAACACATTAGCAGCTTCACTGCATCCCATCAATAAAGATGCTTGGTTTTTACCTGATAGCTTATTATACATTCTCAATTAGAATCTTTAAATATGCTTCACATGCATGTATAATAACTGTTTTAGAAATGACAGGGCACTGGTTAGTGGCTATTTTCTCCAGAATCAGCAACACTGTTAGAAAGGGTAAATCAAAACAAATGATCAGCCCATTATTAAAGTTGTGCCATAAATATTTAGAAGGACTATATTTAGGACACCGATCAACATTAATAATTCTGTGGTCACAATCTGCTTTTGGCATTTTGTTTGAAGTCCAATACCAGTTACTGAACTGTACAACGATGCATTTTACCAATAGCATTGGCTGGCACGGTGGCAGAATGGTTAGCACTGCTGCCTCTCAGCACCAGGGACCCAGTTTCAATTACAGCCTTGGGTGACTGTGTGGAGTTTGCATTTTCTCCCCATGCGTATGGATTTAGAACATAAGAACATAAGAAATAGGAACAGGAGTAGGCCATCTAGCCCTTCGAGCCTGCTCCGCCATTCAATAAGATCATGGCTGATCTGTCGTGGCTCAGTTCCACTTTCCCGCCCTCTCCCCATAACCCTTAATCCCCTCGCTTATCAAAAACCCATCAACCCGTGTCTTAAAAATATTTAGCGAGGCAGCCTCCACCACCTCAACAGGCAGAGAATTCCAGAGATTCACCACCCTTTGAGTGAAGAAGTTCCTCCTCAACTCCGTTCTAAACTGCCCCCCCTTTATCTTGAGGCTGTGCCCCCTAGTCCTACTGTCCTTTCTGAGCGGGAAGAGTCTCTCCACCTCTATCCTATCCATCCCATTCATCATCTTATATGTCTCAATGAGATCTCCCCTCATTCTTCTAAACTCCAACGAGTACAAGCCTAGTTTATTCAGCCTCTCCTCATAGCTCAACCCCCTCAACTCCGGTATCAGCCTAGTAAATTTCCTCCGGGTGCTCCAGTTTCCTCCCACAGTCCAAAGATGATGCAGTTTAGGTTGATTGGCTGTGCTAAATTGCCCCTTAGTGTCACGAAGATTAGCAGGGCAAATACATTGGGTTATGGGTATAGGGCCTGGGTAGGATAGTTGTCCGTGCAGGCTTAATGGGCCAAATGGCCTCTTTCTGCATTGTAGGGATTCTACGTTAAACAGATTTTTCTTTGGCGGCATAATTGATGGCCATGTGTATTTAAGCATGCATGAATCTAGGCAGAAAAGACTATGTCATTAATGCATATTGTTAATTACAATGTTAATTACACAATTTCATAATTGGGTAGAGTTTGCATCACAGAATGCAATATGAAACTTTTAAATCTAATGTTAATTTCTGGGCTCTGTAGGTTTTAACATACAAGAATAAAAGTGACATCTTTCTTCAACAGCACATGTTGAACTGCAATTAGTTCTTCAACTATGTCCAAGGTACAAGATAAAATTGAAATTCAGAGTGAATTAGACAGTTTCTTCCATCCAGAAATAAAATTATGTTGGCTGAAAAATAAACCTGTTAAAATTGTCAAGTTAAATTTGTGTTACTATCTTTAATGAAATCCTCTGCAAGATGATTTCTTTATTTAAGATAACAAAAAAATTGATGAAAATGTATTTTAATCCAGAACAATAAATGGGTGAACTCTCAACTTAATCATTTTTCTTTAGGCATTTTTTGAAATTAGTTGTAATTTCATTAGCAGTGTGGCAGTGTTTGCACTGCTGCCTCACAGTAAGAGGTCACAGGTTCAATTCCAGCAGTGGGTCATTGTGTGTGGAGTTTGCACATTCTCCGTGTCTGTGTGGGTTTCCAGTTTCTTAGAGTGTATAGAGAAGGCCTATGTTTTCATGGTTGGTGCAGACTTGAAGGGTCAAAGGGCCTGTTCCTGTGCTGTAATTTTCTTTGTTTATCAAATAATTCCATGTACCGAAATATGCACATTGTTGACCAGGCCAGCATTTTATTGGTTATTCCTAATTGCCCTCGAGAAGGTGGTGGTGAGCTATCTTCTTGAACTGCTGTGGTCCATTTGTAATATATACACCCTCAGTGCCAAGGTGATGGCCATTCCAGGATTTTGACTCAGTAACAATTAAGGAACATGATTTACACCCAAGCTGGAACGATATGCGGATTGAAGGGGAAATTGTAGGTGATGTTCCCATGCACCTGCAGCCCTTATTCCTCTAAATGGTGTAGGTCATGGGTTTTGAAGGTACTGTTGAAGGAGTCTTGGCAAGTTGCTGCAGTGCACCTTGCATATTGTACACACAGCTGCCACTGTACATCAGTTCTGGAGGGAGTGAATGTTTAAAGTGATAGTTAGAGTGCTAATCAACAGGCTGCTTTGACCTGCAAGGTATCAGGTTTCTTGAGTGTTGTTAGAATTGCACTGATCCAGGTAAGTAGACAGTACTCCCTGATCCTGCTGACTTATGCCATGAAGATGATGGACAGGCTTTGAGAAATCAGCAGGTGAGTTAGCCACTGCAGAATTCCTAGTCTCTGAAGCCACAGTATTTATATGGCTGGTCCAGTTAAGTATCTGGACAGTGATAATTCCCAAGATGTTAAAAGTGGGGGAATTCCCCAGTGGTAATGCCACGGAATGTCAACGGGTGATGGTTAGATTGTATCTTATTGGAGATAGTGTGGCATGGTGGCTAACACCGAGGCCTCACTGCACCAGGGACCCAGATTCAATTCCAGTCTTGGTTCACTGTCTGTGTGGAGTTTGCACATTCCCCATGTGTCTGTGTGGGTTTCCTCTGGGAGCTCTGGTTTCCTCCCATAGTCCAAAAATGTGTGGGTTAGATTGATTGGCCATGCTAAATTGACCTTTGGTATCGGGGGATTAGCAGGGTAAATACATATGATAACAGGGATACGGCCTGTGGGTGCAGGCTCAATGGGCCGAAAATTCTATGATTCTATGGTCATTTCCTGACACTTGAATGGTGCCAGAATTACTTGCCACTTATCAGCCCAAGCCTGAATTTTGTCCAGATCTTGCTGCATATGGACATAGACTACTTCAGCATCTGAGGAGTTGTGAATAGTGCTGAACATTGTGCAGAGAGCATTTCCACTTCTGTCTGACCTCATGATAGACGGAAAGGCTTACAGGAAGCAGCTGAAGGTTGTAAGGCCCAGGAACACCTGCATTGATGTCCTACGGCTAACATGATTGATCTCCAACAAACAAACCATCTTCCTTTGTGCCAGAGACTCCAACCATGACCCAATTCCCATTGACTTCCATTTTTCTAGGGCTCCTTGGTGCCACATTCGCATCAAATGTTTCCTCGGTTACACTGTCAACATCACACTTTCCATCAATTTTTTGATTGCATGAGGGGGCTAGATTGAATTTGCCCTGCTTTTGTAATGACTTACTATTTTGTAATGACAATGGCTATTGTCACTGGTGTAAACAAAAAAACCATTTGGTCCTTTTCCTCATTAAATTACACTAATTAGTCATGTAAACTTACCACATTTTGTTTAGTGGTATCCTCCAAGTTCTGCAGCACTCGTATTCTGTGTCTGCAACGCATTTGCTCGATTTGTCCCACGTGAAGATCTCCAAATTTCTGAATGTGCAATAAAAATAGATGATTCAGAAGAACTCAACATGCAATACAACGTAGAATATTGCTCATAAGTTAGGACAAATGGACAGAGGGGGAGATAAAAAGGTAAACTGCTGAGGTCAGATATACTTTCTAAATGCTGCTGAAACCAAAGTTTCTAGGCCCACAGTTACCTGCCATCAACGGTGCTATCCCTTTCAATGTGATATAACAAAACTATCAGAAAAATTCAAATACATGGTTGGTGCTCTTTTAGTGCTAAGTGGAAGTTTTAGATACAGGCATTTTTAAGTGTAGTTTCTGGAGATTCACTAATAAAGTCATATAGTTAAAGTGTAGTGCAGAACAAAAAATTAATGTTAACATTTATTGTAAAAATCTTCCAAAGAGCTGACATAATAAGATAATTGTCCCAAAGTTGCAGAAAGAGCAAACATATCATTAACTAATCTGAAAGTGTTGTTAACGCTAGTCATGGAGTACTATGTAATCATAAACATTTAACCAAGAAGTGGTTACCTAATAGGCATGAACCTCTACAGAAAATAGAAATGAGTGGAAAGAGAAAGAAATGGAATAAAAATGTCATTCACCAATGTTACATTTCATATTATCCTAGATGCACCCAGGATTCAAAAATCAATCAAAATTTGATCTCCGCTTTGATATTTATATAATAGTGCATCACGCAATAAAATATTAAATCAATATTCATTAATAAACAATACATATGACAAGTTATCCAGGACTAAATCAACCTGTGATCTAATGACAGTATCACATTGAATTTGTTCTAACAGCCTGCTGTAATAGGTTCCATTTATAAACCAAAAGTATCAGCACATATTGGCTAGTATTGCTTATATCATTGTTCCACCACTGCATTTAACCTAGCACAAAACGTTACGTGCCTTCAATTAACTCTCTGGTAAAATGCGATATTTTCATACTCTCAATAGAGCTTTACAGGTACACAAATAGAATGCAGAATCAACATATCTGAAATTAGATTCTACAGTGGGTTAGGGTAGATAGGCCTTTCACCTCTGAAGTTTGAATTCAGATTGGACAGAAGTCTGAAAGTTGATGCATCAGTCTATTGTGAAAAGGAGTTTGGACAATTGAATCTACCTCTCAGTTTATATTGATTGTCAATCTCACTCAGGATGGCTAAGGTGGGAGTGTTCTTTCAAGGTTGGACCTGTGGCAAGTTGTTGGGGCAGAATATAGGAATATTAACTTGCATTTGGATGCATTATCCCTGACCATTGCTAATGCTAAGTGTTGACACTAGGTGCCTAAAGAGGAAGGCCCACATTCTTCAGCATTAATATTTTCACCTTGATGAGCACGACATTTTTTAACAAACTTATTACTTAGATAAGCAAATAGGTGAGTGGTTGCTGCATTTTAAGTTCTCTAAACTGGAGCAGTAGTTAAAACAGCTTTAGGAGGAGATACGAATATTTTTATTTATAGCGTAACGAGTTAAACCAGTGACGACAGTGAAGTACTACAAATATAACTACTGAGAATAGTTAAGTGATGTGTCTAAATGTGAAACCTAATTAGCTAAATAAAACACAATAAAGAAAGCAGGGTAGGTGATGTATTGCAGCTGTACTATACATAAGGCTATGTTGCCTGACTAGTGTCAGGGCTGTGGACATCTTCTGCAGATTGCAAAGGAAGAAGTGGGGGAGCAAGGATCCAGGTGCCATGGTCCATGTGAGTACCAATAACAGGCAGAACTCAAAGAAGTTCAGCTGAGGGACAGAGCAGCTAGGCACAAAACCACGAAGGTAACAGTCTCTGGGTCACTACCTGAGCCATGAGAAAACTGACATAAATGAAATCAGAGTTGAATTCCTGCCTCATGATTGGTGTGGGAGAAATGGGTTTTGATCTGTGGGATACTGGCAGCACCACTGGGCAAAAAGGAAACTATCATTGGAATGACCTTCACCCATACCGTGCAGGGACAAGTATCCTAGTGAATCATATAACTGGGGCTTTGGAAGGGCTTTTTACTAAAGAGCGCTGAGAGTTCACATGAAGGGAGATCTGGAAAGTTAAAGACAAAGAGCAAGGCAATAGTACAGAGTAACAATACACGTAAAGATAATACGTGTGACAGGAAGGAAGAATGCATTAACATAACAGTACACCAGCAAAAAGGTCAGAGTAGAGAAAAATGGTTCAAAGAGACCCAAGTAACGGATCTTTATCTGAACACACGTAGTAAATGGATGAATTGACAGCAAAATATATAAATTTATGATATAAATGAAGAGTGTGATATGATAACTATTACAGAGGTTGCAAGGTGACAAAGGCTGGGACCTGAATATTTAAGGATGTTTGACATTTCACAAAGACAGGAAGCTAGAAAAAGGTGGATAATTCTACTAATAAGGGATGAAATCAATACATAATGAGAAGTGCTAAATTTGCTGATGATACAAAGATAGGTCAGAATGTTTTATTAATTAGGATACAAACAGTCTGTTAGTGATAGAGAGATAAAGTGATTGGCAGAAATTGGTACTTGGAGCATAAGTGGGAATATAAGAGGTTGTCAACTTTGATAGGAAGAATAGAAAAGCAGATTATTATTTAAATGGGGAGAGACTACAGAATACTGTTGTATACAGGGATGTAGGTGTCCTCATACATTAAATCATAAAATATTAGCACGCAATTACCTTACCTCAAGCAATTAGAAAGGCATCAGAAATGTTGGCCTTTATTGAAAGGGGGGACAGTATAAATGTCGGGAAGACTTGCAGAGGGGAAAGTGGAGTTAAGGCCACAATCAGATGTTAATGGATGGTGAAGCAAGCTCAAGAGGCCAAATGGTCCATCTTGCTCCTATTTCTTATGACTTTATGAATGTGTATTTACTAATAATGTCTTCTCAGGTGAGAGTATTTCATGCATGTCTAGCATATGCTACCCTTTGTCTTATACCATCCCATATCATTCTCCACATTAATCCTTTTAGGGGCAGGAAAGCTGCACTTGGAAGGATATACTTGGCTAACTGGTCTCAACAACTCGGCCATCATTTCCTTAAATAGCATCTCAGTGGTTTATTAAATATTGTAGGTTTCCTAAATATCACGTTATTAAAAAAAAACAAACAGTTCACCTCATATGAGTCTCTTATTAGATCAGATATTTCCACTTGCTGAACAGGCTCTTTATCATCACTAAAATCATGTTGCTGAGCAATTTGAAGCAAAGGACTCTCTTTGTTTGTGATATGATCAAGAAACCTGCAAGAAGAGATTAATTTTACTTTATGAATTAATTTGTCCTCTAGCGTTGTATGATTTTTTTTCTTTTTCAAAATTAAACCAAAAACAGTCAAGAACAAATTCACTACACCTGCTAAGGATTATCAAGGCTTGTCCATCATCTGTGCAGCTATACAACTCTTGTGTGTTGGCATCTAGTATAGCCAAGCCCACCTGGAAGATCACCTTTATTCCATCATAGAAGAAACAGTCAACAATATTTAGTGCACTCTCAAGGGGCATAATACTAAGGAACAGAGTCAGGAACCAGGAGAGGGAAGTGGATGCTAAACAAGACAAGTCTGTCATATGTTCAGCCAGCTCTGGCAAATGCTCTTTTATAAGTTCTTCAAACACAGCTTGATCTACCTGAGCACCTGGAAAACATGGGACATGGCAAGGTGAATGGCACAATAGGAAAGCACAACTGGATTGAAGACCTAGAAGCACAAACTGTCAAAAGTAGGAATCTTGCAGTGACAAAAACCATGATAGGCACTTAAAGTCACATTTTTGTTTTAAGTAACAGCAAGCCAACAATCTATTCTGTCATATAGGTCTATTAACAAAACGTGATACACATTAATTGTAAGATTTCTAGAACTATCCATCTACTATATGTTTTTTAAGATGTCAGATGGAAGGGGAAGATTGATTGATGCTGCTGTGACTAGTGAGCAAAAGAAACAAAGTGGGTTAAACTCATCTATCTGCTATCTTCACCCACTAGCCAGTCGATAAGCAATTAAAACTATCCACCATATGCAAATTAGTGACTGGCACACTTGGGTACATGTCTTTTTGGTTCAGAAGTTTGTGTTTCTACTGTTTACAGACACTAGATTATAATATCTGGAATTTTAACGATGTGCACGTGCTCTGGATTGTAATGGAAGGTGGTTTACGAATAGCAATAATACTGGCAAACCACAATCTTGAAAGCTTTGATGAAATTACAATCTTTCCAACAGTTTCCTCAAAGATGGTGCGTTCATTGAACTTGGACAAAATGCAATGCTAATTGAAGAATTTTATATTGAAATATAACATACAAACTAGATACTAGAATAGGGGGACAAATGTTAGGAAAGAAGAGAAAAGAATGTTGATGGGGCAATGGCATTATGTATACACATTGAAAACATGGGAAATTGATTAGTATTCTTGACAGTGAAGTGGGATTAGAGGGCCAAAGATACAGTCAGCAGTCCTAACCTAGTGTCCATTTTAAAAACATTTGGTCCCTAGCTTTGATGTTATGTTATAATACAATCCAATAGCAAAAGTTGCAGCATTTTGAAATGCTATCGTGTACTTTGGAGCACAAGTGTTTCTTTGCAATAGAGACCAAAGAGCTGGGAAGGTACAAATGGATAGGAACTACTGGCAGGGAAGTGTCATTACAGCAGAAGTATACACTGACAGTTTCTTTTATGAATGTAGTCACAGGAAATTTATAAATGGGAAATGTGAACAGGATTTTTTGTGGATGGAATGTTTTGTTATAGATTATACATATTTAACTACAGTGAATGTCATTCTACATCAATAGGCTTACAGATTCTCTTATAAACAGGACAGCTCCAGAAGACATTTTTTAAAATTTATTTTGCTAAGTAGAATATTGTTTATTTTCTTTACCAAGACAAAGTTTGCATCCAGATTTTTAAGCCATTGAGATTTTTGTTTCTTTGATTAAATTCATCAAACGTATGAAATTAGAATTCTAACAAGACAACCAGATACTGGTTGCCAAGAGTAACTCTAACCAGCCACATAGTATATGTTGCAAGTGGGAAATTCCCAAAGTCCTGCTGCAAACTATTTCAAATAAAATGATACTCCAACATTTTCCTGCACCCCAATTAAAGAGTGTTTTCAGCCAGACTAAATTCATGAGGAAAATGCAGCTATGATTTGCAGAAGCAGAGATGTACAAAAGAAAACAGACCAAGCATTTGAATTTTTAAACTTAAAGTTGATTGTTGTGAAACAAACATTTACCAATAACTCTGCGGTTGAAGTAATCTGGGAGCATTTTCTCACAGACAGCAACTAGTAGCCAAAAGGCTTCTTCCTCCTTTGCATACAGCAATAACACAGAGGTCAGAATATTCATAGACTGTGAGTATAGAGGAAAAATAATGTAATTTAGAGGGACAATAGTGATCTGATTATATAAGAACTAAAGTGGCATTTTAATGCAGTATCATTGTTGACATTAGTGGAATTAAACTGCACTGTCAAACTAAGACAAACATATCTGCCAAATGCTCAGCATCTCTCCATATGACAAAATCAGTTATGTACCCTTACATTGGCAATTCTAAATCACGCCACACAGACATAAGCAGATAGTAAAATGGGCTGAATGATTTGGTGGCTTATTAATTTACAAAGAAAAGTAAATTAAACTGTAAAATGAGTTTAAAACATTACAAACAAATTGTTCTGACTAAAAGATAACACTACTCACATATTATCATCACAGCTCTCTCAAGTACCAAGCTTGAAATCATTTGTTGATGAAATTCAATGTAAATAATTTTTCAAATCCGCCACCACCTCCCCACCAAAAGTTATTTTTAAAGCAATTGGTTGAAATCTATTTTTGTGAAGGTTTAGTTCATTCCCACATATTCCAATCATCTTGCCAAGCTAATAAATGGGTTTGTGTGTTCATATTTAACTCAAATAATTGACAGTAGTTTTTACCTGGCAATAGCCTATTTTAGGGTTTCTGTATGCATATGCTGTCAGTACTCTCCTTAATGCTGCAATACCAGTGTCACTTTGAAATGCTGGGTGTTCAGGCAGGGAACGATGCAGATCACGTTCAATTTCCTCAGTTGCCATGCAACATCTGCCCATAGATTCGTCCACTAGATTAGCATAGTAATCAGGATGTGCACCTAAATCAGTCACAGCATCTGTAGATAGATGTTTGACATTATGTTTATATACATGAAAAATGTTTCATTTTCAGTTTTTTAATATTTGTCCATGCATAGTGTAATTTTATTTATCTTTAGAACTGGCTGGAATAAACCTAGCTCTTCATAACATCAGGACAAATTTTAGATATTTGCAGATTTTACAAAGTCCAAGCTTCTTCTTATACGAATTAACAGTTGTACTAAAATGTTGGTTGATTACTTGCTGGTAATATTCAGACATTGAGTCATCTGGAACTGTTCAGGAGACACAGGAGGAGGAAAGAGTGTAACAGTTGATTGTGGCCTCAATTCCAATGATTAATGGCCTCCTGAGTAAGGAAATTCCTCCTCATCTCCATCTTAAATGGGAGACCACTTATTCCAAAACTGTTCCCACTTCATTCCAGGAATCAACAGTTTCCAATACAAGTATATCCTTTTTTAAATAAGGAGACCAAATCATCCCACAATAAAAGCTAACATTCTATTTGTCTTCAAAATTACTTGCTTTACCTAACTTTTGTGATTCATGTACAAGGGCACCCAGATCCTTTCTGTACCACAGTGTTCTGTAGTCTCTTTGCATTTAAATAAAAATTGGCTTTTCTATTCTTCCTACCAAATAAATTACCTCACATTTTCCCATATTCTACTCCAACTGCCAAATTTGTTCCTATTCACTTCACTTGTATCTTTTTGCAGACTATGTCCCATTCATAACTTATTTTGCCACCTACCTCTTTATCGTCAGCAAGTTGGCTACAATAACTGTCCTTTCATCCAAATCATTCAAACAGACTGTAAACAGTTAAGGCTATGATTGAAACTGAGGATTTGGTGGTGGCAGATTAAATCATGGCACCTAAATGGGAATTGGATCATTATCTGAAAAGGAAAAAGTTGCAGGCTACGGCAAAAAGGTGGGTGGTGGTGGCATTATGTAAATTGTTGATTGCTTTTGGAGAGAACTAGCACAGACATGATGGGCAAATAAACTCAAACTGTAATGTAACCATTCTATGTTCTATAATTCCAAGTCATTAATATAAATTGCAAATACGTGAGGCCCAGGTTGGAGGAACCTCATTAATTACAACTTGCCAAACTGAAAAATTGCTTATTTCTCTCAGTTTCCTGTTAGTCAATCTATACTAATAGTCCCAACACGTGAGCATTTATGTGGCACTTCGAGTGTCTTTTGGAATTCCAAATTCACAACATTTACTGGTTCCCTTTTCTAAATCCTGCGTGCCATATCTTCAAAGTTTAATACATTTGTGAAATGCTTCTTTAATAATGGATTACAGCCATTTCGTAAAGACAGGTATTATTGTAACAAGTCAACTGTTCCTGGTTTCCGTCTTTCTCATTTCTGCAACTGCTAATTGCTGGCACCTTTCCAGAAATTAGGGAATTTGGGAAGATTACAACAAATGTATCCACTATACTTTACGTACTTTAAGATTCTAGGATGCAGGTCATCAGGACCAGCGAACTTGTCAACCCTTCATCCCATTAAATTTCCTGGTTCACTTTCACTACTGACAGGCTTAGGGGCTGAATGGTCTATTTCTACACCTATTTTGTATGTTTGTGAGAAAGCAACCCCAGGCTATCCAATCTTTCTTCACAGCTGCAATCATCAAGACATGGCAGCATTCTTGCAGATCTGCTTTGTACTCCCTCCAGAGCAACTATGTCCTTCCTATAATGTGGTGACCAGAACTGTACTCAAAATTCCAGCTGTACCCTACCCAGCATTTTATATAGTTCCAGCAATACATCCCTGCTTTTGTACTTAATACCTCATCAAATAAACAGAAGTATTCCATATGCTTTCTCGACCACCTTATTCACCTGTTCTTCCCTCTTCAAGGGCCTGTGGACTTGCACTCTAAAATCTCTCACTTCCTTGATTTATCTCAAGATCCTCCTGTTTACTGAGTATTCGCTTGCTTTTCTTGCTCTCCCCAAATGCATTACCTCACTTTTCCAGATCAAATTCCATTTGCCATTTTTCTGGACACTCAACTAAACCATTGCTATCATTCTGGAGACAATAGTTATCTTCTTTGTTATCAACTGCATGGCCATCTGCAAATTAACCAATCATGAATCCCACATCTAAGTCCAAATTATTGCCCTAACACTGAGCCCTGGAAACTGCTTCCCATTCACAAAATCATCCATTGACCATTACCCATTGGTTCATGTCGCTGAACCATACCCTTCTGCGTATGAGGATATTCATCCCTGTCATGTTCAGGTGTCAAAAGTCTGGTTTATACAAGTCCCACCTTTCCCAGAACCGGTTACAATGCCTCGGAAATCTGATGTCCTCCCTCCTACAGCAGCTTTCCAGCCACGTGCTTAGTCACTCCACTCTCCTATTTCACTTGTACTTTGGAATGCGAGTAACCATGAGATTACTGCTATAGGGGACCTGTTTTTTAATCTCTTTCCTAGCTCTCTAAAATCTACTTTCAAGATCTCATTCCCATTTCCAACTCAAGTCATTGGTATCAATGCTGATCACCATTCCAAGAATATCCTGCAGCTCTGCAACATCCTTGACCCTAGCACCAGGGAGCCAAGATCTCACCCTGGAGTCACAGCCACAGCAACACTCGTCCTTTCCTCTAAATCATGAGTCCCCTGTCACTACTTCTCTTCCTTTATCCCTTCTCCCCTCGTGTACAGCACAACGGCCTATGACTGCTGTCCTCTGAGGGACCAACGTCTTCACCAGTATTGAAAATGGAAATGGGACCCCAGAGAACTCCTTTGTGAGCTGCTCAATTCTCTTGGACTGCCTGCTTCCACCCATTCCCTTCAAGGTCCGACGTGACCACCTCTCAACCTGCTAAGTAGCTCTAGGCTCTGCAGACATGTCACGATAGATCTAGCCACTGCTTGAATGCTGGAACCTGCAGTTCGTGACCACTTCCTGCAATATGGTCTTCTCACTCCTTATACCCACATCTCTGAAGCAGCTATCACTTCATAGTCACTACCTATGCCTCAATTCATCTATCTTGTTACAAATGCTGCATGCACGCTGATAAAGAACTTTGAATTCTGTCTTTTTACCATTTTTCCCTACTCTAAATATATTTGCTGCTGTACTCTTATATTTGTACATTCTTAACTTTCCATCACACTCTGGTTATCATTACCAGTATTATTACTCTGCATTATTGCCTTGTCCTTTCCTGCTAGCTTTTTAAACTTCCCTTCCCCTAACACCCACCTGTCATCCCTTTTACTATTTTGTTTTAGATTCTTGCTACAGCCCCAGTTTTTTGATCCACCAGGACACTGTCTTAAGAGTAAAAGAATGCAAGGCTAAGGAAACAGCAGAGGGAATGGGATTAATTGGATTGCACTTTTTAAAGAGCCCACCCAGGCATGATGGGCTGAGCGGTCCACTTCTGTACTGTATGTTTCTAAGTTTAAGCGAAGCCCATTCCAACGAAGCTTCATCTTTCCCCAGTATTGGTGCACGTACCCCATGAATCAAAGCCCATTATTCTCACAACAATCTTTGATCCACACATCCAACTAGCTCATCTCATTTCTCCCAGTACCAATGTGCTCATTACTAATCTACAGGCCATTATCTGTGTGCTTCTGCTTTTAAATTTAGCCCCAAGTTTCTCCCAGATCACATATAACATCTTTTAGTTCAATAACATTCCTAGCCACGTAAACCACGACAACCAAATCTTCCCTCTCTCATTCAAACTTTCTCACCAGCCTGGAGAAAATAATCCTTGACATCAGACAGGCAATAAAGTCTTCTGAACTCACTCCCAGTTGCAGAGAATGGTACATATTCCTCTAGCTATACTTCAGTATGCCCCCCACTTCAGCTATGATGTTTCATTTTTACAAACCCCCTCACCCCACCCCTTCCAACATGAATAGCACCATGTACCATGGTGTGTGGTCAGTTTGCTTATTCTGCTTGCACTTCCTACTCATTTACACAGGCCGCAAGAAGCTCATACCTGTTGGAAGTTCTTCTAGTTTCTCATACCTGCCTCATTCATAGTCATTTCCTCATATCCCTGATCGCTAATCAAATACTGAACCTAATCTGTTGTAGCCTTTGAGCAGACAGTATTTTGTGAAGCTGCAGCAATACTTCCCTGTCACATCCAGACATACACCACAACACTTCCAAAAAAAAACTACTTTAGTTCCAGAGATTTTGCAACAAGAACACTTCTTCAAAATCACCTTACCTTCAAATTGGGTGCCTGGTCCTTTGAATAATACTCATGTGGAACACAACTTACTGAATGCTTGCCCTTTTGAGAGTGGCATGTACATTCGCTGAATGGATCTGCATGATCCAGAATTGGAAAATGGGCATCACATCAGCTGCTTGGCATGTGATGGCATAATAAAACCAATTCAGTTGCTCCCATACAAACACCATAGTCAAGGTGGTGCAATAGGGAGGCGGTGGCCTAATGGTACTGTCACTAGACTAGCAATCCAGAGACCCAGGGCAAGATCTGGGAACACGGATTCGAATCCCACCACAGCAGATGGTGGAATTTGAATTCCGTTTAAAAAAAATCTGGAATTAAGAATCGACGGATGACCATGAAACCAGCGGCACGGTAGCACAGTGGTTAGCACTGCTGCTTCATAGCTCCAGGGTCCTGGGTTCAATTCCTGGCTTGGGTCACTGTCTGTGTGGAGTTTGCACATTCTCTTCGTGTCTGCGCGAGTTTCCTCCCAGTGCTCCAATTTCCTCCCACAGTCCAAAGATGTGGGGGTTAGATTGGCCATGCTAAAAACTGACCTTTAGTGTCCAGGGATGTGTAGGTTAGAGGAATTAGTGGGTATAATATGTAGGAATATGGGGGTAGGGCCTGGGTGGGATTGTGTTCGGTGCAGGCTCGATGGGCTGAAGGGCCTCTTTCTGCATGGTAGGGTTGTATGATTCTATAATTTTTGATTCGTTGTCAATTGTTGGAAAAACCCATCTGGTTCACGAATGTCCTTTGGGGAAGGAAATCTGCTGTCCTCACTTGGTCAGGCCTATGTGCAGAGCCACAATATGGTTGACTCTCAAATCCCCTCCGAAATGGAGGGCAGTTTGGAATGGGCAATAAATGCTGGCCCAGCCAGTGACACCCTTGTCACATGAATGAATAAATAAATGCTTGAAAGCAATGGATGGCACAGTGTGCACCTCTAGGAGGGCAACAGCTTCCAAAATGTCATTACCAATGATGATATGGATCAGAATTTCATGGCCATTACCTGTTTTTCAAAAATAAAGAGGGATTAACCAGGTAACTATGTAGTAACTTTTTTTTTAAAAAAGAAAAAAGTGTCAATAAATTGTCCCCGAATTGGATCTCCCCTGATCTGGCACACATATAATTCCCCAAATTTGCACCCCCTTTATTGTGGAGTCCACTAGAGGTAGACAAAAATATCGATGATCAACGATAGACTTGAATAAGACACTCACTGAGTGTTAAAATGGGTGGCGTGGGCTTGTAGGGCCGTAGGGCCTGTTTCCTGTGTTGTGCTGTTCTTTGTAATTACAGTTTGTTTTTGGGAAAACATGGCTGCCAATATTCATGGAGCTGGATCACACAGTAATAAAGATGAGTGTCCAGTTAATCTGTTTGATATTGCTTAAATGGATGAAAGCTTGCTACAACGTAGAACTCCCTGCCTTGCTTTGTAAGTGTCACAGAATCTTTTTCCATCCACTTGAATAAACTGATGGCGCCTTGGTTTAATATTTTACCTGAAATGTCGCGCTAGCAACAAACTGCAGCACTCCTGTACTGCTCAATTCCTAGAGTGGGACTTTCAACCTTCTGATTCAATCACTGAACCAAGCACTTAACTGGACTCACCTAGAGCAGAATTAAATTGTCATAATTTTCTGAATACACACCTGAAAAGAGAAGCCAGAGTTCTCCTCGAAGGCATTCTGGAATTCCCATTGCAACCAGCTTTCTTATCTTCTCAGTCCGAAATATACTGACTGTGCGGCCATATTCCACAAAATGATCGTACCACAATTGATTTTTCACATCTTCCATTCCCTAAAGATGCAATCCACCATTACTTAGAAGCAATTTAAGTAGTATACTTTGTCTAACTGCCTTTTTATAGAGATTGCAAAGCCCATATATTCAATGGAAATAAAAATGATTAAAGTCATTACGTTGTCTTATTGCGAATGCAGACATTGAGGTAATTTATCACAATGTTACATAAAAACGTTAAAGAGTTACAATCTTTAGATCACAGTTTGAAAATGTAGTTTTTCCCTCTTCTGATAGGAACAATGTCTCACCACGGCCTATAAAATGGAACTCAATTACATTGTGTCTCCAATTGTTCGGCGATTTTATTTCTGCTTTGAAAGGAAAAGAATAATCACTTTTGGGCAAATTTATCGTGGAAGAGTGCATTGACACCATATTTCAACAGAAGTTGGGTTCACCTTAGCATTTACTGAAACCTGCTTATTCTTTCCACCATTTGTCCACTCAAACAAACACATTGGCATTAACAAATGGGACCCTCGCAAGGTTTCCTGACACCCATTCCCCTTTACGCTGTGATACAAAGAGGTGCTGTTGCCTTTGAAATTAGATGTCATGCTGGCAACCCCACAATTCTCTTCTGTATCTAAGAATGTTGGAAAGATCAGAGCCTCTAGACTTCCATAAGTTGGCAAACTCAATATCTTTTCCAATTTGTAATTACCTGGGAAAATTGTGAAAATCATCAGAACACAGAAACAAGAGAAGGCCATTCAGCCTAATGAGCATGTTCTGCTAATCTATTCAATCACAATCAATCAGTACCTCGATTCCATTCGCCCACTGTATCTCCATATCCCTTATTACCTTCACCCAAGGGAAATAAAACATTGCATCATTTTCTCTCATCCACCTTGTGTGGAAACAGAGGAGAGTAAAACTTTTGGTGTCATTAATTCTTCATTCTCCACAAGAGGATTTCCTTTTCCTTCTCCAAGAAAGCTCATTTTTTGTAACTATATGAGCCATTTAATGACTGAATGAGTTACAGCAAAACTATCTTCCTTAATCATAAACCTGTCTCTCAGCACTCCACTGACAGTCGAAATTTAGATTTAGAACTATAAAACAATAGAATCCCTAGAGTGCAAAGAGGGGCCATTCTGCCCATCAGATGATCTGTACCAACCCTCCAAAAGAGCATCTAACCCAGGCCCTCCCCTCCACCCTATCCCTGTAACCATGCACATTCACCACGGCTAATACAACTAACCTACACATCTTGGGACACTAAGGGTCAATTTAGCATGGCCAATCCAACTAACTTGCACATCATTGGATTGTGGGAGGAGACTAGAGCACCCAGAGGAAAACCATGTAGACGTAGGGACAATATGCATACTCCACACAGACTATGAACAAATGAGCTATTTTACAATGTATCAAAAGGACAACATTGGTCTGTGGCATTAAACCACAAATCATAGAAATTACAGTAACTGATGGATCACTGGATTTTTGCTGAGGTGACAGTGGGACATGCAACTGGGTCCAACATCCCTGGGAATTTTTTGGAGGGAGCAGGGGAGAAAGAGAGAGGGTAACAAAATTAGTTCATAGTATACAGTGCATCCATACTATAACTCAAGTATGAAAGATAACCTATTGTCTCTGGATTACAGGTTCAATTTAAAAAAGAGAGAAGGCAGCACCATTACGATTCATCAATTGTATCAAGAGTCCTAGCAACAATATATTAATAAAGTGTGCATGAATGGATAGGTTCATTGTCAAAATAAGCTTGAAATTAACACCATCTAGTCACAGGCCGAGTTTGCAGTAACAGCATTATAAATTACAAAATACTACAGCCAGGATGGGAAAGTACATAAAGAATAAAATTTAAAAAGAAACATGAACTGAATCTTTTTGTCTACTTACCATTGTGGAATTTGCGCTTCCAGGTTCAGTCACGTGAAAGAGTGCCATTAAAGCCTCCGAGTTCAATGAGTGCCGAGACTCTTTTTTGATACTTGAATTATTCACGAGCGGATCTAGTGCTGCATTAGTTGTAGAGATTTCTTCAGGACATCCTGAAGATTCTGAGAAGACCTAAAACACATTGGATTTAATTAATATTATGCTTTTAAACAGCTATTCATTCATTTCACATAACTCACATCTTAAAAAGAATTTTCCCACTGTCTTTTATGTTCTATTTGTAGGAAATTCAGATTCTGTTGTAGAAATGGTGTTCACCATTATTAAAGTAAAAGTCAGACAAAATTCCTGCAACCACACATATGCAATTAAATGCTAAAAATCAACAAGTTGCTGAGTTGTCTCCCACCTCTTAAAGCTATGCTATTCTGGTTCCTCACCTGTTCACTCAATATTGGAAAAATTTACAGCTTGTTCATCTTTTTTTTAAAAATAGCACAATGGAGACTTAGTTATTGCCAAATTACTTACAAAATTAAATTTCAGCAAGTATGGTGTCTCATTCATGCTGTTTTTAATGATCCTTAGAGGTATCAAAATATAAAATTCAAATAATTTAATAAACTGCTATTTTCTTTTAATTCTCTTTACTTGATTCCGTCCCCCCCACCCCCCCATGTTTTGCTTTCTTTATTGTGATAAAACCTATGCTTTATGCTGAAATGACTGTTTATTGAGTGGGCTGAAGCCATCAAATTAGTAAAAAGACAGAATAGCATTTTTAAATGATTTAAGAGTGCAATTTGTAGATGTACAAACCTCTGCATAGTTGTACCCTACAAATTCCAAAGCCATTAATATGGAAGGCTGGCCAGAGATAATCAACTCAGATGGGTTTGGATGACTCATCTCCTGAAACATTCACAAAACATCCATACATCCATATGTGTAATCAGTCATTAGCAATCCCTTTAGATAATGGACATTGGAGGAATTTCCTTCTCAGCCAGTCATAATCTAATCATTTCTAAACAACGGGCCTGGAATCAACTTGCTATGACCATGTTAAAGGTAATTGGTCAGTTTGTAAGAGTAGATTATGTGTGAGTAACACAATCCTCTGTTTTAAGAAACTGCTTTTCTCCAGGCCAGTTAGAGATAGTTGGAGTGCAGGGTCAGAAAGACCCAAAAATGGCACTCTCTCTCCAGCCATTGTGTAAGAGTATATCCTGGCTGTTAAACCAGTCACATGCTGCAGGGGACATTTTAAAAATCAACCCAACAGCTGCTGATGATAGGAATCTTTAAATCATTTCAATCATTTCAACATAGAATGTGGAATAACCATCAAGCCCAGTCCCAAACTATCCAAATGACCAGAGGATCAACATACAACTGACTTTTGTTTTGGACTCTTATACCAGTTACTTACATTCCTACTTTAAATAAGTTCATTGATCTGAAAGTGGCCATAACTCCATGTGTCTGCCTGACTCCAAAATCCTGGAGTCACTTGTCAATCACAAATCTGCCAATCAAAATCTCAGCATTTGATGCATGCAATGACCCAACCATCACTGCTCACTGGGCAAGGAAATTTCAAAACATCAACTCTCAACAGATGAAATTCTTCATGCCAGTCTTAATGGGAAAGGCCTTATTTTTAAACTGTGACCCAATTCTAGATTCCGTTAATAGGAGGAAACATCCTCTCAATATCTACTCTACCAAACCCCCACAGAATCTAACAAGTTTCAATAAGAATGTGGAACTTAGTACAGCTGGGAGTGGTTGTAGTGAGTAGCACTGATGTATTTAAGGGAAAGCCAGATAAGAACATAGAAGAGAAGAAATGGAAAGGTATGCTGATAGAAGTCAAGTGGAGCTTGATGACTTGGATCATCACGAGTAGAAATCAATCATGCCTAATGACTTGTCTTTATGCTGCAAATGCTATGCACATATCTCAGCTAGAGTAAACTGGCATTTTCACAAACCACACCCTTGAGAGCTTTCATGGTTCTTGGCGATTTTTGTAAGTTTTGCCTTGACTAAAAGAGCTCTGTTCCAAAATGCAAAGCTCAAAAGACTATGATTTCAAAAACACCAATTAAGGAGATATGAACACTTGAAACTTCTGGCTGTTTTCCAGCATGAAGTATAGCAAAAGTTTGACTATTTGATTAAGGTTTATTTATTGGCCACCTCCAACAATGACAGAAACTTGCTACAATTGCACCAACCAAGTTGGGTGCTTAATTTCAAGTGCATCAAAACCAAACTTGAAAATACAGCTACTTTGCTTTTTAAAACCTCTTGAGAGAAAAATGGCACCTTGCCCTGCAGTAAGGATTTCCTGGTTAGAGTTTGTACATAGAACATATTGGGATCTCCGTCGCAGAATTCCCAAGTGCCTGTGGAAACTCCTGACAGTCTGGATTATGTGCAATTGTTGCAAATTGTCTCCACTCAGGACAGCCACAAACGGAGACAGGAAAGCCAGTATCCTGGGAAGACCTGAGCCAAAGTTAATTTTAGCATATCTATAAACAGAGTTCCTGCTAAGGGTACTACATGATATGAAATACTCATTCAGAAGCTAGGTGCGAGTTAAGTCAATAGAAATAAATTTACACCTTCAATGCTTTCTCCTCTTCACAATGCTCTCAGTAATGCTTGCCCTCACTCTTGTCCACTCAGTAGCTATTTTGGATACAATTGGAATGAGTCCATGTTGCAAATTATTGACAGAGCTGAAGGCCATTTAGCCCTTTGAGCCTGCTCCATCATCAAAGCAAAACCATGACTGATCTGTGTGTTTTGAATTTTACATTCCTATCTACCTTTGATTCTCTTGCAAAATGTGAAATGGATAACACATCTGACCACATATCAGAATTTTGATTTGAATTATTATTGTCACATGTATTCGTATACAGTGAAAAGTATTCTTTCTTACACGCTATACAGATAGAAGACTTCAAGATTCAACTCCTGCTTTGATGTGAGCATTTTAAAAATAGTTAAGTTCCACAAAAAAAAAGTATTTTTGTGGGCAGCAAGATGACACGGGGGCTGCACTGCTGCCTCAGAGTGCCAAGGACTTGAGTTCAATTCCAACCTTGGGTGAGTGTGTGGAGTTTGCATGGGTTTCCTCTGGATGTTATAGTTTCCTTCCACAGTCAAAAGATGCATGGATTAGCCATGGTAAAAGGCGTGGGGTTACAGGGATAGGGCAGAGCCGAGGTGGGATGTTCTTTCGGAGAGTCAGTGCAAACTCAGTGGATCAGATGGCCTCTTTCTGCACTGTAGTGATTCCATGGTTCTAAGGATCTATCAAAATATTCAGTAACCCAGCCTCCACCACCTTCTGAGGCAGTGTTCTGAAGTCACACAATCCTCAAATGCATTCTCATCTCTGTTCTAAAAGGGCAACCTTTAATTTTACAACAAAATTTTGTTTTGAACTCAGCCACAAGAGGAAACATCCTTTCCATATCCACCTTGTCAAGGCCGTTCAGGAACTCGTATATTTCAATCAAGTCATCTCTCACTCTTCAGTGAGTGAGAAGAAACCCCAGTCTATCCAACTTTTCCTCATAAAACAACTTGGGAGAAGTCTTAGAGAACTAAGGCAGTTCTTTCAAATAAGCCCCACCCTCTGGCAGTTGTCAGCCATCCCCGAGACAGCAAGATTCCAAAAAAAAAAAACAAAAAAAGGTGAAGGAAGAATGCTGACCAACAAATGAGATGTATTAATATCTAGTCAAATTCAGGGCGAGAGCATGTGTTTGATGTCAGGAGAGGGTTAGGGTTAGGGTCATGGCATTGGCATGGAGGGCAAGAGGCCATTGAGGATAAATCGGGATGAGGTGGTCAGGGTGCTACCACTTGGATCAAGCTGATATTGGAATGCAGAACTATTTGCATGGCTGGATATTTCAGTTAGATGTGTTCCAGGTGAACGGCACACCCAAAAGCAACTTTACTTAAGATAAAATGTCTTAATTTAAAGCAGTGTCAGGATTTTATTCAAACACAGGCTTGTGCCAATGGATTTAATAGCAGCATTTGGACAATGAATAGGGAATATTAATCAGTTACACAGATAATACTAAACAAAAGATCAAGCAAAAGCAAAGCACTTTGGAACCTGGACATGTACAATACAATCTTGCCAAAGACTAACTTCAGAGTATGAGAGAGAATGGTTATTTGAAATTCACCTGATAATACTTTGTTTTATTTGTATACAGGACTGCCAGTGTTGTGGGATCTGGCTTCGTTATACATTGCAGATTCCACAAGAGTCACCAGTGACCTGTTCCCTCTCCCCCATAACTTCTTCCACCAAGCATCCTCATCTCCCCCTTCTTTACATTTGTCAACTAAGGGAGTTGAGTAGTTTCAGTTTTTAAAAACATTTTTGATAAAACTAATTGGACAATATCCAAGTTAACTTGAACGGTCAGAATGCAAAGCACAGGAAATATTTAGACAAAATTAGTCTGTCACCTTATAAGATGCAAAATGCTATCACTGCATTGTCAAACACAGTAAAATACATATGAACCTATTTTAATTCCAAGTGCTCATTTCCATATCCATCAAATCACACCATTCATTTCTTTTAAGCACAATGAATAAATTGTGATCTATTCTATCCCCTCGATGTCAGAGTGAAAATAAAGCCATCAAGCCAGTAAAAATAAATTTCACCAAGTGTTTTATTTCAAAATTTGCATTGGTCATTACACAGCATTATTTGGACACATTCTTGAAATATCACTGAAAACTGTACATATTTGTCCTATTTATACAAAATAACTTGGGACAACTCACACTGATCTCATATAGTGGTCTGACAGAACATCAGCACTTGCATTGGATGATGGCCTCTCAGCCAGAGATTTAAGAGCACAACATGAGGCTCCATCACCAGCATCCTATATCTACAAGGAGCAGACTAAAGGATGAACTGAAAAGCCAACCTGTCCTGCCAACTGGGTGCAGGCAATCCCATCATGCTACTATGCATCACACAAGGATTGCAGTTTAACGCTTGGATACCCAGCGACTGCATTCTTCCCCCCACAATTTGGGAGTGGGGAGGGGAAAACAATCTGCTCACTGGGTGGTGGTGGTCCCTTTTTTACTCAATTTTGTTCATGGCCCTGAAGAAGATCCTGTCCAAGATGTGGCAGCACACATCTGATGAATAGGATTTATTTCTCCACTTATTTTTCTGCCCAAAAACAAAAAAGTGCCATGAGTTTTAACCTGTGGAAAAAAGGGAAAAATAATTTGAATCTTGATTAAATATTCCATAAGAAAAGAAAATTCTTAAATTTCAACTACAACAAATGACTAGGCATGAATTTGCTAGTTTTACAAGATCTTACTAAAATTCAAATTGTAGAAGAACTTACAAATATTGTCACGGTGTGTTAAAAACCTTCACTTACCAGAATTAGTTAGTTTTGTCAGAGTAGATGTTGTCTATTCTGTGTACAGAATCATAATCTTTATCTGACCACATGACTGTGCATTCCTCCACCACTTACTAGGATATCAAATACATTTTCCAGTCCTCTGCATATGAAAGAATGATTTTTCACTACAATTACAGGCTTCCCCCCACACTTAGCATCAATTTACTGCCAAGAAATTAATCTTTTAGTTAAAATACACTGTCAGTAACATAATTCATAAACCAGAAAGACACCATAAACCAAAAAAAGGGCAAAAGTTGCCATGGACCCTATAGTCAATCATTTCTCTCCTACGTTGCTAGGGTGCACTGCATATGCCAACCAACATTTCTGCTGGTTGTGCAATAGATTTTTTGGAAAAGATAGTTAAAATGATCATACAGAATAAGTTAGTGTCCTGGATCAAATTAAATATTCAGAAACAAAGCACTTAAGATCCACAGTCCTAAAAGTGAATCAATCACTTCTCCCCTTCAATCACACTTCATGCGCAGACAATGTAATGACTTACTGAACCTCCGACATCTCACAAATGGTTAATTTTCATCAAATCTGATTTGGGCGATGGGGAGCAGGAAGAAAAAGGGTTGAGAGCGCACAGGAGGAGTGAGCAACAGAAGCCGAGTTAGAGACACAAGGACTAGAAGTCACAGTCAAACTTGATCCTGTACACACACCCATATACACCTATACTTTCCACCAGTGGAGGCGCAACAAACGATTTTGTCCCTTCTTGGGTTTCTGCTGCTCTAATGGAGATTAAGCGATAGGATTTTGCTAATCTCCCTGGCTGGGTACCATGCCACATGGAACACTTATCCACTAAATGACAGCCACGGAACCAGAGTTTTTGGTTACTTTAAAAAACACAATTTAAATAGGAACAGGAACTGCTAGGAAATCTCAAGAGACCTGAAACATCAACTTGGTTTCTTTCTCCACAGACACTGCCAGACCTGCTGAGTATTTTCAGCACTTCAATTTTTATTAGATAACTTTTAGATAAAGTTTTTTTTTGCTAAACTGTAATGTGTACTTCAGGGTAGTTCTGACTTCATTAACATTAAATACAGAAAGTCAACAGTACCTTCTCTTCAACTCTAGGTTCCTCGTGGCTGCTTGACTTTCCACCTTTTAAAAAAGGAAGCCGATTGCTTAGTTGCTGCATAAGATGGTCCCTATTTTTAATTTCTGTAAATTGAAATACCCGCTTGCTTTTAACGCCAACAAGAATTGGATTGGGGAGGAGAGTAGTGTCCTCCATTTTCTCCACAGTAACCACCTGTCAACGTAAGACAAACATCATTTATTGAAGAATTGTGCTGTCTTGCTGGGAGTCTGCTGCCAAG
This sequence comes from Carcharhinus amblyrhynchos, assembly GCF_965287045.1. Classification (NCBI taxonomy): domain Eukaryota; kingdom Metazoa; phylum Chordata; class Chondrichthyes; order Carcharhiniformes; family Carcharhinidae; genus Carcharhinus; species Carcharhinus amblyrhynchos. Next base: position 59,171,402 of record NC_137333.1, read on the forward strand.
AAAAAAATTCAAAAGGAACTGAACAAAAGTGAAATCTCATTCCAACATTCAACTGCCTCAAATATTCTCCAAGTGTTTCGACCAAACACGCCCTCCTTCACCAGTGAGTTTGAGGGTATGGAGGAGGAGGAAGCAAAGCAATAAATAATTTTGGCTCACATTGCAACTCTCATGAAGCAACTTCAAATGAGGTCAGTTTAAAAAAAAATAATGCTTTCTGTTGTTCATTAATCATAAAACAACAGGTGTTCTTCAAACAAGGTCAAAAAGGAAATAATTTTCTTTGTTTATTAATACACAAACCTGAAATGGGGACACACTCCCGGGATAGTTATGCAAATAACAAATTAAAAATAAAACCAACTTGTAACTGATACTAGCCGATTTCAGTATCAGGCAGGGCAAAACTCCAAAAACAGGTTTGCTGAACTAGAAAACAAAAGCAAGGGTGCTTGCCAATGCTGGGTTGTTTGTAGAGTGTTCAGTTCAATGCAACATAACAGCCACTTTTACAATCCCAAGATGACACCTTAAGAACTTTTACAGAACCAGAGAAAACAATATTTCCTTTTCCAAACAAAATTTCTTGGCAATGGGAAGGCAAAAGCAGTTTTTGTATTGATATCTATTCAGGAATCTTAAACCGTGTTTACGTAAAACATATCTTTTAGATACATGCACAAATATTTTCTGGACTATAAACTCTAAATTCAGCCCAGAGTTGACTAAGGCAAAACATTTAGTGTCTTAATACTAGAGTCCAATACCTCTTGAAGTGGAATGATTACATAACAGCTACATTTCTCCTTGCTGGCAAAGCAGATGTAATTGTCAGAGATATACAGCTTCCCTGCAGTGTGGCGTTGGTCATATGGCGTCCACAGGAAACAGTCTACTATCACAATCAGCTTCTCTGCTCGTGGGAGCCTAAAACAAGCCCAGAAATACTCATTCTGCATTCTAGCTTCAAGGTCCCTGTAGCAAAATGAACAGAAGGCACAGGTTACAAACCATAGAATCCCTAAAGTGCAGAAGGAGGTCATTTGGCCCATCAAGTCTGTGCTGACCACAATCCCACCTCAGGCCTTAATCCCATAGCCCCACATATTTATCCTGCTAATCCCCTGACACTAGGGTCAATTTAGTATGGCCAATCAACCTAAATCACACATCTTTGGACTGTGGGAGGAAACTGGAGCACCTGGAGGAAACCCACGCAGACACAGGGAGAATGTGCAAACTCCAGACAGTGACTTGAGGCTGGAATTGAACCTAGGTCCCTGGTGCTGAGAGGCAGCAGTGCTAACCACTGCTACCCTCAACCAGTTCAAATTTACCTAGAAGGCTCATTTTAGATGGCAAGTTATAAACCAAGGCTGTGGTCTTTCATTGAAAAAGATCACAGATCAATGATTCCAGGTTCTGGTACCTTTTCTAGATAAAACAACTTTTACCCCATATTAATTCATTAGAGTCACAACAACGTTGACAAGTGATTCAACTGCCGTAGACACAATTGGTAACTCTGATCTGATAATAACTGGCATACACCCAGGAAGTGGGCACTGCATACTCCAGTGATCTCTTGGGCTGCTGGAGATAACATTCGAGACATTAGTACCAATCATTCCTGGAGGTTGGAAAGCCTACATCAGAGGCAAACAAATATTCAACTCCAGGAAGGGGGCAGTTTCTTTGCAGCATTGGGCGTCGATTAGAGAAACCCCCACTGTACTCACCTGTTGCCAACTCTCCTTGACAGGTGTCCTGTGATTTAAGCTGTAAACAGACCTGGCACATTGAATGATGGTAAGAAATCTCACAACACCAGGTTAAAGTCCAATAGGTTTATTTGGTTGCACAAGCTTTTGGAGCACTGCCCCTTCATCAGGTGAGTGGGAGGTTGTGTTCACAAACAGGGCATATATGGACAAACTCAAATTTACAAAATAACGGTTAGAATGTGAGTCTTTACAGGTAAAGAAGTCTTAAAAAAAGGTACAGACAATGTGAGTGGAGAGGGGGGTTAAGATGATGATGAAGGGGCAGTGTTCCCAAAGCTTGTGCTATGAAATAAACCTGTTGGATTTTAACTGGTGTTGAGAGACTTCTTACTGTGCTTACCCCTGTCCAATGGTGGCATCTCCACAACATTGAATGATGTCCTAGCTTGCAATTTACAAGACACAGCTTGTATCTGTCACAAGCTATTTGAGACTGTTAACCATTTGTACAGATTTCATTTTATGTTGTTTCAACTATCACAAGTGTTAGCAGAGGGACAACGAAAGGCAAGGTACCATGAAGCACTTTTCACCAACCTGCACAACATGATACCAAAAAGTGGGCGGTATCATTAAGATCAAGGATTGGAAATACCATTTAGGCTCTGTATAGATAAATAACAAACTCCAAGAAATCAGTCTCGTTAATTTTATACCAGGTTAAGCTCAAATACAAATTAATTCAGTATTTAAAGCTTCTAACAGTATTTAAAGTATGGGCGGCATGGTAGCAGTGGTTAGTGCTGCTGCTTCACAGCTCCAGGGTCCTGGGTTTGATTCCCGGCTCAGGTCACTGCCTGAGTGGAGTTTGCACGTTCTCTTTGTGTCTGCGTGGGTTTCCTCCGGGTGCTCCAGTTTCCTCCCACAGTCCAAAGATGTGCGGGTTAGGTTGGTTGGCTATGCTAAAATTGCCCCTTAGTGTACTAAGATGCTGAGGTTAGAGGGATTAGTGGGTAAAATATGTAGGGATATGGGGGTAGGGCCTGGGTGGGATTGTGGTCGGTGCAGATTCAATGGGCTGAAGGGCCTCTTTCTGCACTGTAGCATTCTATGAGAATTCCATGATCTTGCAAGAATGTCCCATCATTGCCTCACTTGCACAACAGGAGACATTATGCTGGAATAAAGTTCTCATCTCAATGCTTCAGAAAGTATGCAAACTAATTCAAGTATGATGCAAAATGATCCCAATCTAAGTTTTAAATAAATCAGACAAAGAGGCAGAGAAAATGGTTATATATTAAGCAGTTGAAACAGAATACAGTTAAGATTATTTTGACAAGTAATGCCTACATTTTCCAAAGTTCTCTTTGGATATACAAAGAGAATTTTATTGAATTTTCTTACTTCTTTGTAATTTGAGTAGGTTTTTGTAGAGAAGGATCCAATTCAAATGCCTCATTGTCCAATAACCTTCGAACAGTCACATCTGCCAACAGTTCCATAAGCCTGAATGTTTCATCAATGTTAAGGAACATGGAGAAGTCGCGTTCTTTGCTTTGTGTGGTCACACGTACTATTTCTGTGATAAGAGTATTCGAAGTCCTTTCTAGTTTTTTCACATCAGCCCAGGGGATAATGAGTTTCACTAAAATAAGAAAATGTAATATTCAGTAATGCAGATTATAGGCCATCTTTAAGCACAAATGTATGTCACAATGGCAAGTTAAAACTGACTGGTGTATTTTGCAGATGTTTTCCCAGTAACACTTCTTACTTGAAGCCTCAATCTTTCCCTTCTGATCAGGAAAGAGTTAGGGTTCTTTCTCTCAAAAAGGATACATCCCATCCTGTTTGGAACTAGCACTAGAATCTGTAGCACACTTTCATTAAGCCTTCAAATATAATTTATCTACCTCATATCAATGCAAAGATTAAAAGCTTTGCTACATGGTGGAAAAGCAAGTACAAACTTTTATCCAGCCATTGTGCTGGTAATTGCAGCTCTCCTAATCAGCCATCTATTCATCACTCATCATAAAATTTTAGCTCACCTAACACACTGCAGTGCATGACCTATCCCACCAACATCACCATTCTTCAATAATCAATAATGACCATAGAAGTTTGCAACAAAGAAAGTGGCCATTTGGCTCATTGTACCTATCTGGCTCTTTGAAAAAGTTTAATCCCATATTTTTGCCTGCAGCTTTATATATCCTTCATCCTCAAGTATCTGCCCAATTCACAGGCAAAACACTGCGGATGCCAGAATCTAGAAATAGAAACAGAAATGCTGGAATCACTCAGCAAGTCTGGCCACATCCGAAGTTGAAAACAGTGTCAATGGTTCAGATCACCCTGATGTATGGTCATGAACTCATATGGGGCAGAATCCTGCAGTCGCCCAGTGGTGGATTTGCAGGTGCGAGGGGGTGCCTAGAAAATTGTGGACCAAAAGCTCCAAGTTAGCAATTTCAACTTTATTACCTCCTTCCACATACTCTCCACTTTCGTGTTATGTAATCTCCTCCAGTATTAAACCATTCCAAACCAGAACGTTCCCATTTCTCTGATTGCAGCCTCTTGTGCATCAACTCAATTATCAACATGCCTTCAGGTCACCCAGGTTCCATTCTGAATGAACTTCCTCTAAACCTCACTTCTTCCTAAGGTCTCCCCATCACTTAATGGTCAGAGGAAGTAGAAGTGGCTTTTAAGAGGGAGTGCTACACTAGTGGGCAAAGAATGTAACCTATAGCTCTCTAGCTCACAAGTACCAGGGTTATTAACTGAACCAAAATGGCACTCAGGCAGAACTGCAGTCAAGTTTGCCAGAGGCTTATTGAATGAAAAAAAGAGCTTATCCACGCCAAAAACAAAATCCAACATCTTGCCATTTGGTTATCCTACATGTCCACTGCATGTATTTTGTAATGACAAGCTGTAAACAAAATATTTGTGTTATTTGTATAAAAGAGGGATAGATAGATAGATAGCAGACACAATCTAGAAAGGTTTTGCAAAAGTGCTAAAGTAATCAATACAGGGAAATCGCAAATTTATTTCAAAAAGGGATGGAGGAGATGTTGCTTTTAACAAGGAAAAACATGCCACCCCATGTAGAATGGAAAATCTATAAGTGGCTGAGTGGGTAAATACCTTCCACTCACCATTTTGGGAATGGACTGTTAGCCCATTTTGGTAAACGGACACAGAATGATGATAGTAATATTAAACAACCATGCCTCAAAAGACAAACAACATTACCAAGATGAGAAATTTCCAGAGATTTGAAAAAAAGAGCAAGAAAGAGGGGGGTTGAGGACTGAGGATGGCAAGATCACAAGAAGAAAATATCCACAGCACGCAAATTTGCAGTTAATATTGCAGGATTACGTGCATTTAGGATCTCGCATTCTTCTACTGTTGTCTGAAATTAAAAAGGCCATTCCAGCCAGTTTCTACAATACTAGGAAATTAAGTACAAAATAAATATAAAGTAGAAAGAGGAAGTGTCCATTTTTTTCCTCCTATGTACAGAATTCAAGTTGTCAAACATGTTTACAGCACAATTAAACACATTCCCACAAATGGAAACAAATTGTCCTGGCTCTTGACCAGTATTCCAGAGTCATGTTACACATAGTAGTGTCTCTATGTCAGTCTCTCCACAGGCTATTATTCGAAGCTATTTCCTGTCATGTTAACAATGGGCGTTAAATAACTTCACACAATACAATTATCCCCCTACGTGAAGGAGGACAGTTAGAGGGAATGAACACTATGTATAACTTCTCCATGTTATATAATTTCCTACATGTGGAAAGTTTAACCACAGTTGACAAATAAGTTTATTCCCTCCTCTCCCTCATCTGTTGACGGGACAGAGGGACAAGTAGGGAGGTGCTGAGATGTGTGTGTGGAATAGTGAGAAAAGACAAAAATCAGAAACCATCAAGGTGGTCAAATGAAGATTGTGGGAGCATCAAAGAAAGCAGCTGAGACAAAAATGGTGTCATCATCTGTTGCAGAGAAAGGAAATGTGGTGGGGTGAAAAATGGAGGTGGACCTACCAGAGATGTAGAAGAGAAAGAAGGCCCAAGATTAAATGAAAAGACTTGATGATGAAAAACAAGCTCACATGTAATGAGATTGGAAGAAGAATGGGTTTCTGACAAGATGGAGAAGGCTGATCAACCAGCATCAGGCAACACTAAATAAAAATGAGATACACAGAAAGTAGAAGTGGAGAAAATGTTTTCAATTATGAATAAATGTAAAAGTTGGGGCTACAGATATGAGAGAGTTATTAATACATTAAATAAGGAACAAATGTGGTTAGAATGTGGAACTTCAAGTGCTTGTACCATATAGTTTAAGATGCTTTTCAAAAGGAAACGCTCTGTACAGGGGAGGAAAAGGAGTTGAAAAATATGCTGAAAATTGGTGTGAAGCATAACAGCACAGATCTATTGGACCAAATCGCCTATTTGTGTGTAATTCTACTATATTAATCCAATTTTTTTTCTAGTTTCCCTTTGAGAATATCCAAAGCCATCTTCCGCTTAATGCATCTAAATATATATGGGTGAAACATTCTGAGAACAACAACTTCTCCTTGAACTTGATCACAAGCAATAAAAATTTTAAATCATCTCAATTAGATTAAATATCATGAGGCCAGCACGAGATTGACATTTGGCAATATTTAACTGTTGCTGGATAATCTCCTTTTAAAGAGGGAAGCTTTTTGAGAAGTTCCACCGCAGCCACTTCACATGTTACTTTTCATAACCTACAATTGTATAAAGACATTGGATACACTCAAATTTGAATATCATGAATACCTTTCAACATATAAAATTATATTCAAAAGTAAAAAAGGACATTGAAGAAGCAATATCATTTTAGAATTCAGATAATTAGATCAAAAATGACTGGATCAGTTATAACCCAAGCTTCCTGGCCAAAATGAAATTAAAAATCAGCAGTTCATTTTTTTTGATCAAAATGGTCAACTCGCCGGGGAGAACTGCTTACAAAGCTTCCATAAGAAAGGTCACAATTTCACTTTGCCTACTGTTAAGGATTAATTAATGCAGACATATGAAAACTGCTTTGAGATATATGTAATATATGTGCAATACCTGCTCCCTCATCCAATGTAGGTCAAGGTACAGCGTAAACACAAGATAGCAGCACACTACCAATACTATCTCAGTTCTTGAGGTAGATAATTGGATGCTGAAATAATAATTCAAGTTTGCTACCCGTGTAACTTTATCAACTGATGTATTGGAAGTTAAAATACTACAAATAGTTCTAAATTTTCTACAATTGACTTTTTAAAAAAATATCCTTCGTTTATTCTCACCTTCCTTGCCCAACAGGAAAGAATAGAAGCAGAGATGATTAATGCTGAGGTAAATCCAGCCTTGACGGGGAACCCGCCCCTTCCAGCAACAACATGAATAATACGTCACCAGCTTTTCCAAGTCTGGGAAATTAAATCTGGTCTCAAATTTTACTAGAGCCTCCCGAAACTTCTCTGGATCTTCTTCTTGTTCTGCCAATTTGCTCCTGGTTTCTTCAGCAATAAGCCCCTAGTTAAAATAGGTTTAAAATCTTGAAAAAACATGGCTAAAAGCACAAAAGAAAAGGTTACATTTTTCTTTTTGTTCTTATTTTGGCACTTGTACTTTTTTTACTACCGAATAATCTGTTTTTCTGATTTAAAATAAACAAGCTGTATTTATAGAATGGTTTAATAGGCTTTAGGCTATTAAAAAATTGAAATTCTCAAGCACAGCACATTTTGATCAAGTCTGCATATAATACATACTGGTGAGTACATCACATGTTTATATCATTGTCCCAGGATTTCACAAATGCTTATCCAAGGAAAATCATGGGACACAAAAACAAAAAGGATTTTGGGGCCAAATTATGATAAAATTTGAAGCAATTGCAATTATTTGTTCTAAATCTGCACATGAAAGTTCCCACCGAAGGTGTAACTGGATAAAGGTGCAAGGAAGTCAGTAGATAAAACAGTGCTGGCTTTCCTGAGGTGACATCTTGAAGTTTCCATCCGTACTCAACTGATTTACAACTGGAACAGAGCACCACAGAGAAGCTGGTTGAGACTGCCTGGGTGAATCAATCAATCTTTGAATCAACTTTAAAGATTGTGGATACTCAAATGCAAAATATAGTTATGGGTGAAATTTGTTCCTACCCAGATTATGCCGATTTCAGAGTGGAAATCATATAGAAAGTCCAAGCCTTTGCTATTTCAGTTGCAAGTCTTGAACAAAAGCAGCGAAAAAGATTGTTTATTTCTGAACTATACAGACAGCAACTTGGCAACCTGTTTTAATCTTCCCCTGTATTGACTCACAATTTAATATTCTTAATAACCCTATGATTCACTTATAATTGTGACAGCAGAAAGATATTGTGACTATGAACCTTCACTTGCTTGCAGGCAGATTTAAGATAGCCATTAGCTTCTTCCAAAAGGCAATGTATAGAATACATTGTTGTGCATTATAAGCATCTTGCTTTGCTCCTAAGAGTGATCTAAACAAGGGTACACATATTTCAACACTGATTTCTAGGTCAGTCACTAGTGAACTGAGGATACCACCACATGCTGGGAGAACCAACTGTTGCACTGCATCCAAAAATGACACTAATGTGAAAATGCTAATTATTCAACAGTCATTTATTGCTTGTCTATTAAATGCATTTTATTTCTTCCAACTTTATACTGAATAAAATGTTCCTTTTGTTTTATGCTGAGAAAAGGCATGGACTTCTGTATCCTTATTCCAATAGGGTATCAAATGGAGTTTTACAATATCACATTTACTTTGTGGAAGTGCAAAATGCCAAAAACTGTATTTGACATTATATAACACCTTGCAGTGTCCCAGAAAGCAGGTCAATGCTTTTATCTGAATGAGCTCAATTGTTCACAGCAATCTTTTCTGTATCACACTTACCTTCACTTTGCCGTGAACAAAGCTAATAACATCGTCTTTATTATCAAATACTGAAAGGGTGTGCAGAAGGTTCTGTTCTAACCACTCCCAGTGCTGATGGATTTCCTCCACAGTGGCACCTTTTAGAGAATGGTTTGCAAAAAACAAAGATTTGTTGATTTTTGCAATTAGTGACAAGTCTATGCTCAGAAGTTTACAATAGTTCATTTTCACTTAACACTTCAAATCCAGCAAAATTTTAAAAACTTACAACTAACGAAGTGGATTTGTGGAAATAGCAATGTCAAAAGAGATTGGACTAAAAATATTAGCACTAAAAAACTGTGCAAAAGAGCTTCCTGTGGGCTGTCTCACAAATACCTCCATTCAAGTGCTATAAGTTATTAGCTTGTCAGACTGCGAATTGCTGCCAACCAGTATTTAGATAAGGATCCCAAAGAGGAAAAGCTTATATCAGTCATTGGTGGTTGTACTCAGATTCTTCAAGGGAGCTCTTCCCCAACATGCACACAATGACACTAGATTCGCACCATTGGCAATAAAATTTACATTTGCCCGATAAGACATTTTTGTTTTGACGAGTTATATTATAACTTTGCTCTTCCAACTAAAACACACTTTCACCTTCATTTCAACTGCATTTTCAACCAAAAGCACCAATTTACTATGGTTCTATAAAGAGTCAAATACTTTCCAATGAAGATGGCTGATATTTTACAGATGCAGTTTTCTATAGTTAACCTGTAAAACATGGCACTGGGATAACTGGAAACTTCAGTGAAGTATTTCCGTGGCACGGACATGGTTGGGGCCAGCTTGAATCAGTACATCTTGGAAGACAATAAAGACTATTTTTTTCTACTTCAGAAATAATTTTCAGCAAATAAATTTCAGATTTTTCATTTGAACCTTTACTTCTCTCAAACTACAGAGCAAAAATGAAAAAAAGTGTTTATGTTTTAATCAACTGTTTAGAATTAGATATATAAATTTTAATTTCCTTTAAACACTGGACACGTTTTGGATATATTATACCATGCTACTATTTTCTCTCTCAAGTGCCAAATACAAAAATTAAACCAATTTCACAGAGGTAACTGTTCATGGGTGTAGAAAATGTCAACTTCTAAATGTGACTCCACTAATTTATTTGTGCAAACAAAGCACCTTGCTAAAAAAATAAATTTGGGTTCTAGGTAAAACAAAAATTATCAGATATCATTATTTAGCATAGAAACAGTGATCTCTGTCTTATTCTATGGTACACTTTCAAATGTAATAATAGTTTAGAAAAACAGGATAAGCTGATGCTGGTTTTACGTACCACAAGCTAGGACCCAGTACACCTGGGATCCTGGCATCTGATACAAAATTCGGAAAGGTGCAACACGGGCATTGGAGTCCAGCACTGCATCTAAAGCTCCCACCAGTAGACCTGCAGAAAGCAGAGAGTGTAAAAATGTGACAAATAAGCAATGGCTGAATTATTTCTCAAATCAAGTCAAGGAGAATCTTATTTTTCTTCTGCTTCTGGCAGTTAGGAAAACATTGTTAAAACTGATCTCCGAATAATCTTGACCGACTCGTTTCACCCCAAGAGCCTTTGGCAAGAATACTAGACAACATAGTGGCATTGTTTACATCGTCCATGCTGAAGAATGCATTTGCTGCAAGCCAACATTTGATTTTATTAAAATCCAGCACAACAAACTCTAGATGCCTTGCAAAGAAATGGATGCAGAGCACAATTCTGTGCTCAGATATGAGATGGCTGTCTACATTGCCTATATATGCCCGGCTCTTTCGAATAAAATTTACTCTCAAAATCAAAACATCGCAGATACTGGAAATCTGGAAAAACTCAGCAGGTCTGGCAGCATCCAAGGAGGAAGACACAGTTAACATTTCAACTCCGTAGGACCCTTCTTCACAGCTTGAAAGAGTCATATGAGCTTGAAGCAGTTTCTCTCCACAGATATTGCCAGACTCGCTGTGTTTTTCTAGCATTTTAGGTTATCTTTCCACTGTTTCAAACGTACCACGCAATGCAACAAACAGTCCGAATACAGCAACTAGCTCAACTGGGGACTGGGGGTGGCTGTGCTAAACATCAAATGCAAAATACTAAGCAATTAGAGAAAGCAGGAAAAAAAAACAGTTGTTATGATTGGAGGAGTTTCAAGTGCGACAGAGTGGAATCTGATTGTAGAAGAAGAGTGTGAAAAAGCATAGTTTTGATTGGTCAAGCAGCAAGGGAGTGGCTGTGTCCTGAAGGGAGAAGGCTGGAAGAAAGAAAGAAGGGCCAAACAAGGTTTCAGAACCCCCATACGAGATAGTTTCAGGAGACATGAGCACACCTTATTCACAAGTCAAAAGATATGGCATTGGGGAGGCCTGTAAAAGGAGGGAGGAGGGCAGGCCCAAAATGAAGGTGATGGGACTCACAATTTGGGAGTGCTCAGGTCAGCCTAATCCAGTTTCTACACAATCTCAAATGGTGACTTTGGTTGTCTTTCCTCCTCTTAACCCTCGGCATATAGTTGCATTGCCCAGCTAACTGCAATATCTGAGATCAGATAACTCAGCTCAGACTGGTGACAATATTGGAGCTTTGCTGGTCAGCCTTTGTTGTGCAACCTGAACAGTGGAGCAGTTTTTTTCGCAAAAGCAAATGGCTTCATCTGATAAGAGTAATAACTTCAAACTCTGTGCAATTAACCCAGCAGAAACAAATAAAATCCACAAGATGCATTCATATTTATCCATATTGTTCCAGCTCTCAGGCATTGCAGTACAGACTACCAGAAAAAAAACTATTTATTTATATGTTACTTCTTATGCCTGACAACCATAGAGGTTTAAGCTTCATCAAGTAACAGCTGTCAAGCTGAACAACACAGCAAATGCTCTGGGCATTAACAAAGTGATCAAAAAGGCAACAGGTCCAAAGAAAATAACTCCCATTGTAAACAAAGGTAGGGGAAGGTTATCACCAGACTGCAATAAGCAATTGGAGAGGTGGACAGAACACTGCCTTGAATTCTGCTTGTTGACTACAACAAAACCCTCGATACTGTAGAAAACCTGCCTGTTACGGCATGCATGTATGCCGACTCCACAATGAAGAAGCTTATTGGGGGAATTTTCCACCCCTGTTTCGAGGGAGAGCAGGAATGGCAGAGGGGATGAATAATCAAGCAAGAGTCCCAAACTTGCATTCACACTGCCTGGATAGCGCTGCTCGATTGGTTCTGACCCCCAACCCAAGCAATGACATAACAGGAATCCCGATGTTAAAATTTTAATGCTTATTTAGTAGTGTCACAAGTAGGCTTACGTTAACATTGCAATGAAGTTACTGTGAAAATTCTCTAGTTGCCACATTCCAGTGCTTGTTCTGGTGTACCGAGGGAGAATTTAGCATGGTCAATGCATCTAGCCAGTGCGCCTTTCGGACTGTGGGAGGAAAATCAGAACACCTGGGAGGAAACCCACGCAGACACAGGGAGAACGGGCAGACTCTGCAGAGACAGTGACCCAAACTGGGAATCAAACCCACCTCCTTGGCACTGAGACAGCAGTACTAATCAATGTGCAACTGTGTCACCTCAAAGATATTACTATCAGGTGCTTAAACCTGACAGCACCCCCCTCCTCCCTCCCACATTAAATTGTCCATACCATGGCATGAAACACACCAACATGACTTATAAAACAGTTCTCCCATGACTTGACAGAGACATGTAGGTGAATGCAGCTTCCTGATGTGAGGCTGCACCTGAGTGAAGGAGTAGCGATCTGAAAGCTCGTGCTACCAAACAATCCTGTTGGGCGTTAACTTGGTGTTGTGAGGCTTCTTCCTGGAGAGAGCTGTTGGAGATGTCAGGGGTAAGTTTTTCACTCAGAGGGTGGTGGGTGGGATCGGCTGCCATCGGTGGTGGTGGAGGCAAATTTGTTGGGGTTTTTTTTTAAAAAAAGAGACTTCTGGATGAGTACATAGGCCTAGTAGGTAGGGATATGATCAGTGCAACTTGTGGACCGAAGGGCCTGTTTGTGCTGTAGTGTTCTATGAGACATCAGGTGGTGGACCTGAAAAGGCTAACTTTGTTTCTCAGCACATGGATGCTGCCTGACCAAGCTTTCCAGCATTGTGTGTGAGTGTGAGTGTGAGTGTGAGTGTGAGTGTGAGTGTGAGTGTGAGTGTGAGTGTGAGTGTGAGTGTGAGTGTGAGTGTGAGTGTGAGTGTGAGTGTGAGTGTGAGTGTGAGTGTGAGTGTGAGTGTGAGTGTGAGTGTGAGTGTGAGTGTGAGTGTGAGTGTGAGTGTGAGTGTGAGTGTGAGTGTGAGTGAGAGTGTGAGTGAGAGTGTGAGAGTGTGAGAGTGTGAGAGTGTGAGAGTGTGAGAGTGTGAGAGAAACGTGATTATAGGCATCCTTCTTCACCATTGCAGGTAGTCAAGGATCTTGAATAATTAATCTCGACAACAACTGACAACCCCCTCAACAAAGAAAGTGTTACACTGTATGCCAGATGAGGAATTATGAACATGTGGGAAAACCAGCCATGCAAAAACAACAAGGTGATTCACTACACTGGGACCTACAAGAACTACTGGCATTCCTCTGCATAAGGGACTGTACATTGTTTCTGTACCTTCTTTAATACCAATGGAGAGTGATCTCTGGGATGAGGCATTTCAGTGACATGGACAAACTGGAGAAGTTAGGGACTGTTTCCGGAGGGGAAAAAAAATTAGAGGAAATTTGACAGAAGTGTTCAAAATGAGGGGTCTGGAAGAGGAAAGAGAATCTATTCCCATTGGCAGAAGGTTTGAGAACCAGAGGACAACAAGTTAAGGTGGTTGGCAAGAGAACCAATGGCAAAATGATATATCGACCACGTAAAAAGGCATTTCTTCAGTGCTGTGTAGGTGCAATATGTTTAATTCACAAGTGATTCAACTTAAAAATAACACTGCAGTCAGATAAGGTGGTTTATTACAAAATTACTCAAGGTGACAAAAGTTATTCACTAAAAATGTAGATAAAGATTAAAATGCAGATAAAGAAAAAGATTCTTAAAAGAGGAGATTTTAAATCAGTGTCCAGGTTATTACAGGCCCATGAATTCCTTCTTTCCAAGTGAAGGGGTCAAAACGGGGGTTCGGTTTAGAAGTTCTGATAGCTTGTGAAGTCAGTTGAAGGTCACCTTTGTAGGTGAAGTGGACAGGTTGAGTAGATGCTGGGAGACAGTATAGACTCCTTTCGTGACTGAAGGCAGCAGGTAGCAACACTTGGAAGATTGTCTATTTTCTTCTCAGAAGACCAGAGATGATTTACTGGATGTGTTACCCCAAAACTCCCAGTGACAGAGGGAAAAACAGTTCTCTCATTTTCTTCACAGTTAGCGCCAATTCCACATCTTCTCTCCATAGCCCTGCATTTTCTTCCTTTACAGTTAAAATCTAATTCCCTCTCGAGTGCTTTGGCTGAACCTCCCTTAGACAGTGCACTCTAGATTCTAACCACTCACTGCATGAATATATTTCTTTCCTCATGTCGCTACAGCTTCCTTGGCCAACTGGAGTATTTTACTGTATCCAGGTACCTGATGGCTTTGAATACCTCTGCAAAATCTCCTCTCAATGGAAAATAATCTCAACCTCTCCACTCATCTCATAACTGGTCCCAGGGATGAGGATCATCATTCTCATGAATCTTTATTGAAGTTGCTCCAAGCAAAGTTTGTGTCAGAAAGAAATGCCAGACCCAAGTCCAAGGCACATAAATCCATTTCAGTAATTATAGTGGCTCAGCAGGAATCATTTAAATTGACTTATGCGGCATGGTAGCACAATGGTTAGCACTGCTGCTTCACAGCTCCAGGGTCCTGGGTTTGATTCCTGGCTCGGGTCACTGTGTGAAGTTTGCACATTCTCCTCATGTCTGCCTGGGTTTCCTCCCACAGTCCAAAGATGTGCAGGTTAGGTTGTTTGGCCATGCTAAGAAATTGCTCCTTAGTGTCCAGGGATGTGTAAATTAGAGGGATTAGTGGGTATAAATATGTAGGGATATGGGGGTAGGGCCTGAGTGGGATTGTGTTTGGTGCAAACTCAGTGGGCCAAAGGGCCTCTTTCTGCACTGTAGGGTTCTATGATTGTGTGTTCTCTGTTATGGTGCTGCAAGTTAAAAGGACACCATAATCTCAAGGAGCCTAAAGGGCTGTCAAATCCACCAATACAAATTTAAGCAGATAAAAAAGCAACTAGAAGCTGAAACAGATAGAGGTAACCATTTCCCTCTAATGCGCTTTGAGACAACTCACTTACGAAAAAAAATTGCACATTTTCACTACAACCAAAGCATGAATTCATTTTACAGATATCAGCAAAGCCAATGGATTTGACAATGAGATTGTATTGGGAATGAGAGCACACTGGGTTTAGGGTTGCCAGCTCTAGGAATCAAAGGTTACTTTGCACATCCCTGAAGAAACGTCAAAGACATTAAAAATGATTGAACATTTCTCTTTTCAGTGTTTTGTATCCAGAAAATGAAAAAAAAAAGACGTTTTGCTGACTGTCAAATGTCATCTAACTGTATTTTTGCTTTCCAATTGGCATTGGAATGCAAATGCATCAGAAGATGGATGTGTTCGCTGACTAATAGCTGGAATGTGGGACAAGCCAGGAGATGAAACCTCCAGGAAAAAAAAAACTTAATTGCAGCTTGCAACCCTCACTTGGTTGAAGGATACCTTTTAGGTTATGTAAACAGAAAAATTTGAGGGAAGGCCTTATCTGCCAGATAAACAGTTAGGTCTCTTTACAATCAACATTTATGGCATGCATTGTAATCACAAAAGTGCTGATGACTGCCCCAATGGGACATAGTTACTGCCCAAATATCACTCAAGCTCAAGTCACAGATGATTGACAGAGGTGACTGTCCCAAGATTAATAAAGGCCTTGACTTTTCAGGCCAACATGGTACACTGGTCATTGGTTTTTAAAGATTAGGCCCAAGAGATAGCTCCTTGCCAGAATTAAATTCTTGTTCTGACCTACAACTGGGAGGTGCATTTCATATCGACATGGTCTTTGGAAACTAATCTACTTTGGACTTGTTTCCAAGGTCATGGGAGGTTCCCATAACAATTCAGTGAAGACTATAGAGTCCGTGATCTGCAATGTTGAGCAGCATATCAACACAGTAATGAAGATCCAGCACCAGGGTCCCCATAGGTTGGCAGAGTGAACAGAGCAAAGTAAAACTGTGATTAATAAATGAAATAAGAAAACTGTTGAAAATCGTTTTTGATGGAAACAGAGCAGCAAGCACACAGCTGCAAAGGCCAGAGGGAAGAAACATAAAAAAACATTGCTTGCAATGTTTTAAACAGAGGAATGGAGAGCAGCAACTGAAATATCAACATGGCAAAGTTTTTGCTCAGTGTTTCCCACCATAAAATAAATAATGAATCTTGAAATAAAGCAGTAAAATTTAGGGGAGACAGTTGTATTGTTGCTGGACTAGTAATCCAATTATCCAGGATAATTCGAATCCCACCATGGCAGATGGTGATATTTGAATGCAATAAAAATCTAGAATCAAATGTCTAATGGTAACCATGAAACCATTGCTGATGGTTGTAATAACCCTCAATATTATCCTTCAGGGAAGGAAATACGCCGTCCTTACCTGGTCTGGCCTATATGTGATTCACATCCACAGCAATGTGGTCGACTCTCAAAATGCCCTCCGAAATGGCCTAGCAAATCACTCAGGTCAATGTCAATTTGGCATTGCCAACAAATACTGGCCCAGTGCTGCCCTCATTCCCTGAATGAATTAAAACTCAGAAGGCTGGTAGGTGCAAAGTGATAAGAGAGAGTTACAACATGTCACAAGGCTTAATTAGCAGACTTGTCTGGTTCCATATTTTTCAATTTTTGAAGTCCCCCCACCATTTATTAAAAGAACAAAGTTTCCAGTTCATAAAATGTTACAGAAACAGGCCTATTGTCCCATCAAAGAGAGGGAAAAACACTGTTGCAATGAACCACCTACTATAATCCCACTGTCCCTCATACGCCAATTACCTTTACTTTTCCCGATTAACCCAAAATAATTTTCATTAGCTCATGCTTCAACATCCTCAACTCAGGTGCGGGGAATCCCAATAAACTGTAATCCCTTCATCCTGGCTGGTATCCAAAATGAATCAATGTTGCATTTTTACCAATTCCTTCCCATAAGGGTAAGAGGAATTTAAATCAAGCAGGAGATGGATGGGAAACCTGCTGCCATCCTGCTACCCTAATGCTCACTCAAGGGTCCCACACTGGCATTCAGGAATCAACTAGAAATCAGGATCAATAGTATCGCCAGTCACAGCGAACAAACCAAAAGGGCAATTAGTGATGGAAAGATAATCCAAAGACAGTAGAGGAGAAAAGAATAAGAATTGGATGAGAAAAGAACTGACTGGTTCAGCAGATCAGTCGTTTGGTTTCCTTGACTGCCAGTTCAGAAATCATTAAATAGAGGAGCCAGTCATCCCAAGAGAGAGTCTGCTTTAAGCAAACCAATTGAGTTTTGCAGGCAGATGTGGTCTGGATAGCTTCTTCCGTACAATTGTTTAATGCACATTGAACAAACAGCTGAATTATTATGTTCTTACAGGCAGCCATGGCAAATCTCTTTGTATTATCCCAGTAAACAATACAGGCAGCAACAGTTTCACAAAAGGTCATTATTGATTTTGTCAGAACATTACTTAGAGCATTCCTGACTGCATCAGATACTTTGGACATAGGCAGTTGTTTGTCAAGATATGAAATATTTAATCCAGCTTTTGGCACATTCAATGTTCATTAAATAAATGAAATGTTTCTAAACAAATTATTCATGGTTCCTAATGTCAATTTAGTGACAGTAACCAAAAGGAGACAGGGACATTGGTGGCAACAAAAAGGCAGCAAATTAGATCTGGACTGTATTCAGTCTAGTATTCAAGAGCACCAGCAGAAAGACTTTAAAAAAATACCCACATTCAGCCCATTGTGTCTGCGCCGACTCTCCAAAGATCTAAGATATTACAAAGCTTTGATGTTTAAACGTTTTGATCATGAAGAGCTGGTTATGCATTTTTATTTGCAAACTCAATTTATTGGAGTCTCTGTGGAGAGAACTATTTTGATCAAGCTGAACACAAACAGTGTGATTGCCCATCTTGAATAAAACTTTATTTGCTTCACTCCAGGAGATGGTTATACATTTTTGGGGATCTTTTGAGTCAGTACCTGATGCTTGATAGAACCCTGTTGAAGTTTTCAATTACTAGAATTGGTGGTAAAGAAATGCTAGTTGAATGTGGAGGTGTAGACTGATCATAGATTGTGACATCTCCGGTCTCAAAATTGGTGCATACGATCCAATGGGCAAAGAAACATTAGAGATGGAGGGAAGACAGTGAAGAACATGGCTGCTTTGAACTATAATCTGAACAGCGGATAATCCAATAAAAGACTGAATAACTTGGTTAAATGAGGAGCCAACAACAGAAGTATGTGGTTTGATTACTTCAGTACATAGGCCTGAAATTTAGTCTGGAGACAAGGTCCACGCAGAAATATTGTTTGAGATTCACAAAGCCCAGAAAACTGGGCAAGCTCAATGACCTGTAGTTATTGAAAAAAATATTGGCCTGTGGTGGTTAGTGAGGAAGTCCTGTGATGCACAGCAAGTAATGGCCCTGCCAAGCCAGAGGATGAGTTCAATTCCTGCCAGAGGACTTGGTGGCCAAGGAAGGTGCATTTGTAACACTGCCAAACAGGTTGCAAATCAACTTACAAATCCTTCCAATACATGCCAGTAATAGGAGATAAAGTGGGGGAGTTCACTGGGCACTTATGTAAAGAATGTTGGAGTCTCTACCAGTACTCTCCATAGCTCCACTCCACAACATGCTTGTGGTTAGCTTGTTGAACCGAGGGGAAACATTCCTGTTCTTCCTGGCCCATAAGCAGTGCTGGGAAAAAAGAACTTATGGATTTCATCTTTCATACCTTGTTGTACCTGCTAGGTTTCTCAAGACCTGGGAAACTTAGTCAAAAGTGAATTTAAAATAGGCTCGCTGCTTCAAAGGCAGGTAGCTTTATGTTTAAATAGTGAAACAGTTAAAACTGGAAACAAGTAGATTTGTGGTATGTTGGGTTTGATTTTTTTCATTTTATCATCTGGCATGACTTCAAACCATGTCCACAGGGTGACATTGGCTGCTCCTACACCAGAGGGCATTGAGACATGCCTGCAGCACTGGCCTAACCAGCTTGCCACCAGGTGCCCACATCCAAGCACCTAAACTAGTCCCTGTGGTCTGTGGGAACCTTGAGATTGATTCAGCTTCCCCTTCAATTGGCCTTGATGAATGTGATTAGGTGGCAGGAGCTAAAAGTTCACCCCAAGGGTGAACATATAACATCCAATTGTCAATATCTCGGTATGGTTTTCCTCACATTAAATAATGTCCAAGCTCTCAAGTTAATCATCCAGAAAAAAAAATCCAAATCAGTTAAATTTGGACAGCTTTCCACAAAACTTTAGTACTTAAGAGGTGCAAATCAGGGTATTTAAAGTATTTCCTTGTTCTTACTATGATAGACTAACAAGTTTCAATTAAGTGGAATGAAAAAAAATGGGAAGAGAAAATAAGTTTCCTTCAGCGACCCACTGAGGACGCGACATGAAATATTGCATTTATTCATTTAGTTAGCAATGCGACGAATTAGTTGAATTTAGAGAGAAAAAAAACAAACAGCACAGAAAGGGTTAGAATTACTCAAGGGAAGATGTGTATTAAAAATCCTGCACTTTTATAGGATACATTAAAAAAACTATACAAGCAAGTCCTGCTGCAGAAAGAGTGGGTGAGAGAATTAGTTTCCATTTATTGTCTTTTCTCATTCTCCATTCTGAAAAATCTGATCATCAATTTTTGTAGTGAAGGTTGAATCTTTTCTAGAAGACATTTTGTTTGTTCTAACCATTTACATACCAAGTTATTTTTAAACCATACTTAGCAGAATGGTTTCCAGGAGAAAAAAGGGTGGGGAAGGTCATGTTATAATTACATTTAGCCAGATTTATACTGGAAAGCCAGAGTAGACACTGAAACTTTAGATCCACGCACAGTGAAAGTAAAAAAAAAATCCATTCTCCCATGTCAAAAGTATGTCAGAGGGAAAGCAGAAAAATATGACCAAGTATTCATGTAGCACTCACCTCCAAGTCAGAAAGTTGAGAGTTCGAGCCCAACTGTGACAAAATCTAGTCTAGAACATAAGAACATAAGAAATAGGAGCAGGAGTAGGCCATCTAGCCCTTCAAGCCTGCCCCGCCATTCAGTAAGATCATGGCTGATCTGTCGTGGCTCAGTTCCACTTTCCCGCCCTCTCCCCATAACCCTTAATCCCCTCTCTTATCAAGGACCCATCAACCCGCTTCTTAAAAATATTTAGCGAGGCAGCCTCCACCACTTCAACGGGCAGAGAATTCCAGAGATTCACCACCCTTTGAGTGAAGAAGTTCCTCCTCAACTCCGTTCTAAACCGCCTCCCCTTTATCTTGAGGCTGTGCCCCCTAGTCCTACTGTCTTTTTTGAGTGGGAAGAGTCTCTCCACCTCTATCCTATCCATCCCATTCATCATCTTATACGTCTCAATGAGATCTCCCCTCATTCTTCTAAACTCTAACGAGTACAAGCCTAGTTTATTCAGCCTCTCCTCATAGCTCAACCCCCTCAACTCCGGTATCAGCCTAGTAAACCTCCTCTGCACTCCCTCCAGGGCCAAAATATCCTTGCGCAGGTGCGGCGCCCAAAACTGCACACAGTACTCCAGCTGCGGCCTCACCAATGCCCTATACAGCTACAGCAAGACCTCCCTACTTCCTACTCCCTACTAGCATGCCAATGCAGTCACGGGAGTAGTGTACTGTTGGAGTTTCCGTTCATCAGATGAGATTTTAAATAACCTGCCTTCTGAGGTGCACATGAAAGATTCCATGGTATTAGTCTGAAGGGAGTTCTTTGCCCAAAGAATGGTAAGAATGGCAAAGTTGCTATTTCAGCAAGAGGTTGAAACGAATGATAAAGATGCATTTAAAGAGGAATGCTACGCAAGCTTTTGGAGGAGAAGAAGGGAATAGTTGGTGGCAGACGAGAAATGGGAGAAGGTTGGAGTGGATTGAGCAGGCTGAATATCCTGTGCTCTTTGCACAGGAATTATCCCTTCTGTCCTGGCTAATGCTTATTTCTTAATCAATATCAAAAACAAATTATCCAGCTATCATCATATTGTTGTTTCAGACAGTTTGCAGCACTTCTCAAGTTGTACGTAATGATACTTCAAAGTCCTTCAGCACTTATGTCTTGGTAGAATTGACATTATATAAAAGGACATTACTACTGAAGGAAAAACTCACTCTAATCTTTAGACCATGCCCATAAGTGTAGGGCTCCCCATATAGTGAAGATAGAGCAGAGCAGATGAGAAAAACTGAACTCCCCAAATTCCAATCAAATCACCCTTTAACCTTCTAAATGCCTACAGAACACTAATTTGTGATCGTTCTTCACAATTAACCCTTGGAATCCAGGTTGTGTCCCCTACTCCAATATCAGTAAGTTATTTCTCAGGTCTGATGCTTAGAATGGAGCAGGGTGCTCCAGGTGTAGTCTTACAGTAATTTTTACTCTTTTATCCTAATCCCCTATTTCAGATGTGAAATTCTATGCATGTCTGTGTTTAAATATAAAGCCCAGTATTCTATTTTCTTGAGTATTTTGACACCTGTTTGTGATGTTTTAGTTACCCATCAACGGCAGAACCTTCAGTCTTTTTGGACCTCCATCATTTGACTTTTCACCATTTAGAAACTTGCTCCAATTCATTTGAGGTCCAAAGTACATGATATCCTCCTTGCCTGACTGAAATAATTTCCCAGTTTTGCCCATTCATTTGCTCTATTAATGTTTTTCCTAATGTATGCTTCCATCCACATTATGTACAATGTGTTTTGTATACCAGAGCACAATCAAAGCGTTTCAGAAAGTTTGACTACAATGATTTAATTTGCTTGGATAAAAGATTAAAAATATAGCCAACAGTGCAACAAGGCCACTGATTTTTGTGACAACCAATTGAGGCAAGTACAGTACAGCATATATTTCCATCTTTCATGTTATTTTCAGTGAGCATATGCAGAAAGGTCTCTTGGAACCAAGTCACATTCGCCAGAAGCTTTTCTGTCTAGTTTGATCATCTTCCATCCAAACCTCATCTAAACCTTGTTGTGAAATGTTTTAGTTTTAGACAAAGACACCAGCTGAGAAAGAAAGGTATCAGAGCCCTATAATAAAACAGAAAATACTGGGAAAAATATAGCAAGGCTGACAGTATCAGAGAGAAACATAGTTAATGCTTCGAGTTCATATGACTCTCCTATAGAGCTAAAGAAACAGAGCAATGTGATAGATTTGATACTGTTAGGATGTGGGGCAATGTAGGTGTGTAGTTGTGAGTTAGGAGGGAGTGGATAAAATGTTAAATCGCAGTGTTAAGGACTATAGAAGGTACTAATGGCAGTATGAAGATGAGATAGCAGAATGTGCTAATGCTGTAAAAATATTGGGCAATTATTGGAATTATATAAAACTCTCCTGAAGGAGAGTAGCAAATTCTGTAGGGGTTTACCTTTCCACTAGAAATATTGTTGCATTGCTTCTCCAGGTCTAACCTGCAAACACGCAGAAAAGTCAACAGATGTTTAGACAAAGTATCTGTCTGTGCATTAGTGTAACAATGTAATGGCTTAAGATAATAAATTTGAACTATGAGGACCCTAAGAACAAATAAATGCTTCAAAAATCAAATAATCATTTCAATTAAATAACATTTTGAAAAAAAAAGCAAGACTAGCATAGTTGACAGCTTTTAATTCATAGAAATTTGGTTAAGATATGTTAAACAAAGTTTATTTATTTGTCACAAGTACGCTTACATTCACACTGCAAATAAGTTACTATGAAAATCCCCTAGTCGCCACCTATTTGGGTACACTGAGGGAGAATTTAGCAATACCAATGCACCTAACTTGCACATCTTTAACGGTGGGAGGAAACCGGAGCACCTGGAGGAAAGCCACACGGACACAGGGAGAATATGAAGACTCCACAAAGACAGTGACCCATGCCAGGAATTGAGTCCTGGTCCCTTGTGCCGTGAGGCAGCAGTGCTAACCATTGTGCCATCGTGATGGAGTATATAAATTGCACCGTAATAAGTATTTGAATGCAATTTTATGAAGAGCACAGAACCAATTGAGACTATTATTCAGGAGTCTCAGTTCAAAGCAGCAACTTGTTTGACTCACCATCATATGTCTTCAGAGCCAGATTGTGCAGCCCCAAATCCCACATCCCCCTGCTCCTTATCCAAAAGGATGTCACACTAGAATTTTAACATCTTTCAGCTCATCCATGCCTGCCGCATGAAGGTTTTTATATTGAAACCACCTACTATGTGGGATTCAAGCCAGGGACCCACAGAGCAATGCTCTAGGTTTGTTGTTCATCAGTTCAGTCACCTCGACCACCAAGCCACAGGAGGAAGCAAAAGAAAAATAATCAGGTGAGCCTCTCCTGTCACAGGAGATTTAGTTCAAGGTTCAAATTCAAACATTCACCACGGTGAGACTTGAACCAGGAACCCCAGAGCATTGCTCTCGGTTTGTGGCTTATTGGTTCAGTGACCCTCCTAGACTACTAGGCCATGGGAACAGCAATCTAGACTTTTCCTCTTTGCTTGATTAAAACCCAAATTAAATAACTTCTAGCAATCACTCAATCTCCTGCAAGATATGTAGTCAGGTTATTTACATTCCAACCACAAAATGGTTCTCAGGAAAGTAATCATTGGCTGAATGCTCTTTTTGAAAAAAATCCCTGTAAATTACTCAATACAAGGTAATTTCAGGTTCAGAGTTTAATTTGGCTCATCGCCACACAGAAACCGCTCCCCCCCTCCGAGTTCCATATAGTGCTTGATTTTATCATAAATAACCTCTGCAAGGACTGTTCCAGTCCACCAGGTTAGGAATTAAATCTTTCATCTCTGTACAACGCAGGCACACATAGAATTTCACATCTGACTATCACCGCAGAAAATTTGAGGAGAAACTGTGGTTTTATCAGGCCTCATTTCATTGTGTTAACTGGCAGTTGTGGTTCTTATTGTCCACAAGGACGAGTTTCCTTCAAAGACCTCACCGAAACTGCACGTCGACAGAAGTCGAGATAATAATGGAAATGCTGTGAGAAAGATTCAAATCTTATGCAGGTGCGGGGTCACAATGCGCACACGCTTATCATAGGTAAAACAGACACGAAAGCACTTTACAGCCAATGAAATAAGTGCAATCACTGTAGTGCAACAAATGCAGCAGCTAATTTGTGCACGGACAGGTTGTATAAATAGTAACGTGAACGTGATCAGATTCTGAATGGAGGGATGAGTATTTCCGGGATGTTGGGAGAGCTCCTCTACTCTTCTCCAAATAGTGCCACAGGATCTACTGTGTCCACCCAAGAGTGCAGAAGGGTCCTCCGTTTGACCACATATCTGAAAGCTATCACATCCTTTGTTAATGTGCTAGAGTATCAGCCATGGGTTTGTGCTTAAACCCCTGAATTCAAACGAATGACTTTTTGATTGTAGAAGTGAGTCTGCTACCATTGAGGAATGCCTGACACCTAGGAAATAAAAAGTTTGCTTTCGTATCAAGTTCTAGTTTGGAATCAGGCTGATCGGGGCACTGAGCTTGCCCCACGCTCCAGAAAGAGTAATAGCATGTTATGTGGGTGGCACAATGGTTAGCAGTGAGGCCTCACAGTGCCAAGGACCCAGGTTCAATTCCAGCTTTGCAGAGTATGCACATTCTCCCACTGTCTGCATGAGTTTCCTCCCACTCAAGATGTGCAGGTTAGGTTGACTGGCCATGCTAAATTTTCCCATACTGTCAAGGGAACTAGCAGGGCAAATATGAGGTTATGGGGATAGGACCTGAATGGGATTGTTGCTTCTGCAGGCTTGATGGGCTAAATAGCCTCCGTCTGCACAGTAGGGAAGCTATCCGAGCCCATCATACCTGCATTGAATCGCTAAGGGAATTTATTACTCAGCTGCATTCTCTTGTCCTTTCCCTATTTAATCTAGAATTTTAAAAAAATCTTGCTGTGTTAGGAATTTGCAAAGTTAAAATATGCAGTTATTTGCTCATGGGTACTTGTCTTGCTGTAATTATATCCTTACTGGAGATGCAGGAATGGTTTAGTGTGTAAATAAAGAGAAATTCTTTCCAATGTCTGAACAATCAATGAGAGGGAACAATTAAAAACAGTGATTGGCAAATTGAACAGATGGCATAAGAAATTAAGTTGGTTAACTCAGTTGGCTGGACAGTTGATTAGTAATGCAGAGCAATGCTTAGTGTGGATTCAATTCTTGTACTGCTTGAGGTTATTCATGAAAGACCATTGTAAAATGTACACCTGGGATTGTGATGACTTTACCTTTACAACTTGGAAATGCCTTTTGGGATGGAAAGAGGAGAGAGTACGCACAATAATATTCATAGACTCAGAATGGGTGATTTGACCCAGTGTGTCCATACTAGTTTCTTGCACCTAACTATAGAATACTTAATCATGTTTGCTTTTCCAATCTTCCTCCTGTATAGCAAAGTTGGAACTGAATGCTGATAGGAGAGTTAGATAGTGCAGTGGTCCCCTGAATCATTGGCCTGGTTAACCATTCTCTTTCGGCCTGTGTACCTTCAAGTTACGCATGTATCTCTGATTTGTGGATGCACCATGCTAACACCATCTGCAGCTTTATCACCTCCAGCTGATGTCACTTAGGATATGAGAAGCACCCTGAAACCCCCATGTGGAGCAGGATGTCCATGAGGCTGGGGCTTAGTTCTGTGTTTTATATTAAGGAACTAAATTTAGCCGGTTTTATAGATTGACAAACTGAAATCACTTACAAAAAGAAAGAGAGACCATATTAGAGAGACATGCAATGTCAGAACACAGTAACAGTTATTATGGTGTTGTTGTTATAGAATTGCTACAGTACAGAAGGTGGCCATTCAGCCCATCAAGTCTGCACTGAGCTCCAAAGAACGTCCTACCCAGGCCCACACCCTCACTACCAACCCCACCCCCCGCACTTTTGATGTAACCCCGTGCATTTAGCATGGCCAATCCACCTAGCCTTTAGACTGTGGGAAGAAACTGGAGCACTTGGAGGAAACCCCTCCTCCACCCCCATAACTAGGAAATTGCCAGTTTGTCAATAGCCAGTTCAAAATGGAGGGTCCACATAGTTTCTTAAAGCCTCTCTGTTACATAAGAACATAAGAAATAGGAGCAGGAGTAGGCCATCTAGCCCTTCGAGCCTGCCCCGCCATTCAATAAGATCATGGCTGACCTGTCGTGGCTCAGTTCCACATTCCTGCCCTCTCCCCATAACCCTTAATCCCCTCTCTTATCAAAAACCCATCAACCCGCGTCTTAGAAATATTTAGCGAGGCAGCCTCCACCACCTCAATGGGCAGAGAATTCCAGAGATTCACCACCCTTTGAGTGAAGAAGTTCCTCCTCAACTCTGTTCTAAACCGTCCCCCCCCCCCCATTTGTCTTGAGGCTGTGCCCCCTAGTCCTACTGTCTTTTTTGAGCAGTAGGACTAGGGGGCACAGCCTCAAGATAAAGGGGGGGGCGGTTTAGAACAGAGTTGAGGAGGAACTTCTTCACTCAAAGGGTGGTGAGTCTCTGGAATTCTCTGCCCGTTGAAGTGGTGGAGGCTGCCTCGCTAAATATTTTTAAGACGCGGGTTGATGGGTTTTTGATAAGGGTTATGGGGAGAGGGCGGGAAAGTGGAACTGAGCCGCGACAGATCAGCCATGATCTTATTGAATGGCGGGGCAGGCTCGAAGGGCTAGATGGCCTACTCCTGCTCCTATTTCTTATGTTCTTATGTAACAGAGGGGCTTTAAGAAACTATGTGGACCCTCCATTTTGAACTGGCTATTGACAAACTGGCAATTTCCTAGTTATGGGGGTGGAGGAGGGGTTTCCTCCAAGTGCTCCAGTTTCTTCCCACAGTCTAAAGGCTAGGTGGATTGGCCATGCTAAATGCACGGGGTTACGTCAAAAGTGCGGGGGGTGGGGTTGGTAGTGAGGGTGTGGGCCTGGGTAGGACGTTCTTTGGAGCTCAGTGCAGACTTGATGGGCTGAATGGCCACCTTCTGTACTGTAGCAATTCTATAACAACAACACCATAATAACAAGGGAAGCTAGGAGTGACGGAGTATGTAGCTGAGAATTTACATAGTGTTCAGAACAACTTTAATCAAACAAGGGGCAAATAAGATTTAGCACTAAAAAAATTCCAGATCTTAAAAAGTACATTTTAAAATTTGGCCACAAGCAATTAATCAGGGGAAATTTTGCTGAAAAAGAATTCACTGGTAAGTTACAAGCAAAAGAAAAAGAAATCACACTTCCATGTTTTCACTCCTCACTAAGGACTGTAGGCAAGCTGCCCCTAATACAGCTCAAGAACTCGGTCGATTTCCTAAAAACTGGAATACCTGAAATTTCAGTGGGCAAGTTCTACACTTCAGAGTTGAGAAGCAGCAACTCAAAGTCAACCAGCAGGAACATCCATTGGAGAGAGAGTAGCTAAGGCAAACACTTGCAAATCAGTTTAAATTTCAACATTAACTTCTGTTCCGCAGACATGACTTTACGAGCCCTGGGAGTGTTTAAACAGACCAGCCTTTTCTACAATGTTTCCAGAAGACTACTTGTGAATCAAGTCAAGCAATGAAATATTTCACAAGGTTTTCATATTTATCATGCTCTCTGTGCCCCTCCCTACTATTCAACCTGAAGACTCCACTTAGTCACCACAGGAGATCAAGGTCAGGATAGTAAAACACTGATGCTCAATGTGAAAAGCAAAATTTATCACAGATCTAAAACTGATTTTCTTTTAAAGTCAGGAAAGGCTGTGAAGATATAAACCACAGGAGTTGTTCAAAATACCATTGGCCTAGTCTTTTTCACACCCTTGCTGTTCTCCTGTGCTCTGTTTTATCTGTTCAGGTGACATGGTAGAGAAACCTTGTTATACAAAATAACTCATTCTGGATATTTTAATTGGCCATTTTCTGTTTTAAATGTTTGAAAAGAATAAAGATCAATATTTTTGGTCATCCTTCGGAAACTGCAATACAAGCAGAGTCCTTTATAGGGCAGAACAGAATGAGCGGTGGCAGGGAGAAAAGAGAAAGAATAGGCCATTCAAGTATGCTGATTCCAGGAATGAAATTGATTTTCTCATGTCTCATCAGTTCCTGCAGCACAACTGAACTCTCTTAATTGCAAATGCTTCAGCTCATTTTCTGTGCAGCTGATGTGCTTCTGCTCGCCTCTACTACTGCCCGTGGTCACTGCAGCAAAGGAAGAATGCCCAAGAGGAAACTGGGAACACCTCTTTGCTTGTGCTGCCTTGAACTTTCCCTCACAGGCACTAGCCCAAAGACAATGGCTGTGGGAATAGAGTGAAGGAAAGGGCTTGCTGTGGGAAGGGAGTGAAGAAGAGGGACAAAGAGAATACTCTATATGAGAACTACCCAGGATAAACCAAAAAACACAATGAGGCATTTGTTACATGCTGGGGGGGGGGGGGGGGGGGGGGAAAAAGAGAGAGAGAGAGGGAAGAGAGAGGAGAGAGGAGGGAGTGGTAAATCAGGATAACCAGCCCCTCAACAAGAAAAGTGGAGACCATTAAGCATTTGTTCAGATCCTAGAATATGATATAGCTGGTGGGTCAGTTAGCGAAGTTCACTTGCTGCATCTGTAATGCCTGTGTCGATTACTCTGGAATTAGGTTTAAAATTAATTTAGCATGCAGCAACCCCCCCCCCTGCCCACCCGCTTCAAATCTACCGAAGCACCCAAATTGACATCCTGGTGACACCATCAGTCCTGGAGGACCGAACAGGAGTGAATTCTATTAATTGATACTGATATCAGATGGGTCTCAATGCCAATGACTGTGTAGTCAATTGTACTTGGTATCCCTAACATGTGAAAATTGACCATTTTCTTGTGGATATGTCAAGTTCACAGGAAAAATTACAAACTGGGCAACTTGTGTAAACAGCACACTTGGACAGCTGATATACATTTCCCCTGATGGGATTGGGTAGAATGCAAGTCTTTACAGCTAATCTGCTATTCAAGAACCTTGATGCCAAATGGAGAGGATCTCCAAGAAGATCACGCATATCAACACAGACATCAAGTTTTTTTGATTAGCAGATTAGCTATAAAGACTCGCATTTTAATCAGTATTTTGTAAACTGTGTGTGCCTTTACATCCCCTGTTTCTGATCAGAACTCTCCACTCACCTGACGAAGGAACAGTGTTCCGAAAGCTTGTAGCATTTACTATCAAATAAGCCCATTGGACTTTAACCTGGTGTTGTGAGACTTCTTACTGGGATTGGGTAGGAGCCAGAGGCAAAGAAGTTTGAAGACCATTACAAATTTGTACTGCTAATGTTACCCAGTCAGTCAGTGCCAATAGGTGGTACATGCTATTGGCTTACTTTGAGAGTACTAAAAATTAGCACTGAGAGACTGCTGCTGTCTGTAAATGGAGGAGATTGTTCTTATGGACAGATGCCAGCTAGCCTGCTATAGTGCAGTGTGAACCACCATATGCATATCTTTGTATATTCTGATCTTCTCTTCAAATATTCTGTCCTGGACCTAAAGACAAGGACAGTTTGGAGCGTTACAGCATGAGGGGCAATACTGCATTAAAGTCCAGCTGGAAAAACCATAAAACAAGTGGTCTTAAAGTGGGAGTTGAGTATCTTCACAAAGAGGTTTGTGAGTCCATTGCTAACAGTTAGCCATTGCCTGAAATGTTTGTTAAATGGTATAGGTTTGAGAAACGAAATTCACTGTAGAACATCAAGAAACATTTTTCAAATGATGGATAGTATTTTCCACAGGTGCTGCCTGGGTTTGAAGGAGAATTTGAACAGGTCTTTATAAAAGAGAGATTTGGCATAATACCCCAAAATGTGGAAGTATAAGCAAATCAAGTCTCATAACATGTGATATGATAATGCTGTTCAACCATTTGGCTCAAGTTAAAAAGAACATAAGAAACAGGAACGGGATAGGCCATCTAGCCCTTCGAGCCTGCCCCGCCATTCAATAAGATCATGGCTGATCTGAAGTGGCTCAGTTCCACATTCCCACCCTCTCCCCATAACCCTTAATTCCCTTGTCGATCAGAAATCTATCTACCCGTGAGTTAAATATATTCAACGAGGTCGGCTCCACCACTTCAATAGGCAGAGAATTCCAGAGATTCACCACCCCTTTGCTTGAAGAAGTTCCTCCTCAACTCTGTTTTAAACTGGCCCCGCCCACCCCCCACCCCACTTATTTTGAGGCTGTGTCCTCTAGTTCTGTTTTCCTTCCTAAGTGGAAAGAATCTCTCTACCTCTACCCTATCTAGCCCCTTCATTATAAGTCTTTATAAGATCCCCTCTCAGCCTTCTAAACTCCAACAAGTACAGGCCCAGTCTATTTAATCTCTCCACATAAGCTAACCCCCTCATCTCCAGTATCAGCCTGGTGAACCTTCTCTGCACTCCCTCTAAGGCCAATATATCCTTACGCAAATGCAGGGACGAAAACTGCACACAGTACTCCAGTTGCGGCCTCACCAGCACCCTGTACAGTTGCAGCAAGACCTCCCTGCTTTTATATTCTATCCCCCTCGCTATAAAGGCCAACATTCCATTCGCCTTCTTGATCACCTGCAGACTGAGTTTTTGCGATTTGTGCACAAGGACCCCCAGGTCCCTCTGCACTGTAGCATGCTGCAGCTTTTCACCCTTTAAATAATATTCCTTCCTACTATTATTTCTACC
This sequence comes from Carcharhinus amblyrhynchos, assembly GCF_965287045.1. Classification (NCBI taxonomy): domain Eukaryota; kingdom Metazoa; phylum Chordata; class Chondrichthyes; order Carcharhiniformes; family Carcharhinidae; genus Carcharhinus; species Carcharhinus amblyrhynchos. Next base: position 59,202,222 of record NC_137333.1, read on the forward strand.
AAAGTGGATAACCTCACATTTGATAACGTTATACTCCATTTGCCAGGTCCTCGCCTGATATACTGGTTAAAAACTGATATCTATTCACAAAGCAATGTGGTACCAAGCAGGCGCTGAAGTATGACTATTCAGAGACTGAATAGACTGGGTCTGTACTCATTGGAGTTTAGAAGGCTAAGGGGGGATCTTATAGAGATGTATAAGATAATGAAGAGGATGGATAGGGTAGAGGTAGAGAGATTCTTCCCGCTTAGAAAGGATAGCAGGACTAGAGGGCACAGCCTCAAGATAAGGGGGGGACAGTTTAGATCAGAGTTGAGGAGGAACTTCTTCACTCAAAGGGTGGTGAATCTCTGGGATTCTCTGCCTGTTGAAGTGGTGGAGGCTGCCTCGCTAAATATATTTAAGTCACGGGTAGATAGGTTTTTGACAGACAAGGGAATTAAAGGTTATGGGGAGAAAGCGGGAAAGTGGAACTGATCCACTTCAGATCAGCCATGATCTTACTGAATGGCGGAGCAGGCTCGACGGGCTAGATGGCCTACTCCTGCTCCTATTTCTTGTGTTCTTATATCACTTGGGTAGTTTTACCTTGGGTGTACAGAGAAAACTACACCACTGAATCTGCATTTACAAATCTCCAGAGACATGGCTCACTTTTTCATAGATGTCAACCTGCTGCCAAAAACATGACCTTCCCTGATGGCACCCACGTGCAATGAGTTTGGTTCATACAGCCTGAGCATGCAAATTAAATCTAGCTTCCAATATTGTGCAGGCCAGCACCGAATCTGAGTGCTACCATTAGTTACCCTGAAAAAAAACAACATGTAAAAGCTACTTTACAAGATCAAATATAATGCATTACAGCTCATATTGCATACTCAAAATGTAATGAAAGCAAAGATATCAAGTTTATCATAATTATAGCTCATCTATATTCCGAAGGCATTCAATAAGGCTCAAATACAAGGGATTACTGGCCAAACTGAAAGCAGATGGACTAAAAACAAAGTTCTGGGAAAACTCAGCAGGGCCATCAGCATCCGTGGAGAGAAAAAACAGGAGTTAACATGGAGTCTAATATGACATGGGCAGCACGGTAGCACAGTGGTTAGCACTGCTGCTTCACAGCTCCAGGATCCTGGGTTCGATTCCCAGCTCATGTCACTGTCTGTGTGGAGTTTGCACGTTCTCCTCGTGTCTGCGTGGGTTTCCTCCAGTTTCCTCCCACAGTCCAAAGATGTGTGGGTTAGGTTGATTGGCCATGCTAAGAAATTGCCCCTTAGTATCCAGGGATGCATAGGTTAGAGGGATTAGTGGGTGTAACATGTGGGGATATGGGGGTAGGGCCTGGGTGGGATTGTGTTCAGTGCAGACTCGATGGGCCGAAGGGCCTCTTTCTGCACCATAGGGTTCTAATGATTCTATGACTCTTTCCGAAGAGAGAAATGATGGACTCTATGTTGAAGATGAGGGAGGGAGGTGAAAAGGTAAAGTAAAAGATCAGATAGGTTAAAGGGTGAGGCAGGTTAAGTTGCAAGGATGTAATGGAACAAAAACACAAAGTGAGAACTATAGTGGCAAATGAACAAACATCAGAGTGGGTGCTACTGGCAGAGCAAGACGTACATGGAACTAAAAGTAACCTTGTGACATGGGTGGGGAAGTGCCAAATGAAAGTTGGACATCCAAATTTGCTTTTCAAGTGATATAAAGTTACAAAACATTGCAACTTCCTGCTCCCACATCGACAGCTAAGGGATACTGACAGACAAATCAGGTGGTCAAAACCATGGCAGATGAGATTTAATGTCAGCAAGTGAAAGATTATCTATTTTGAATGGAGACTGGAAGGTGAGAAGGACCAAGGAGAGCAGACATTTTGTTACTAAATGTGGAATAGCCTTAAATGGCTGTTCCTGTTGCTCTGTTCCAGTAGCAAACAGTAAACCTGAAGGAAAAGGTGAAGACTGCTCCAAAAGTCACATTTCCTTATTATAATAATGCAGCCTCAAGATCATTTTTGCTCAATGTTCATCTCTTAAAAAAGGATCTTGCACAGATCCTATTTTGTCATTTTTTTCCCCCATATACAGCACTCCCCTAAGCTAGAAGCTGTAACTGTAGATGTAATATTTGGTTTCATTTTTGGAAAACACTTCACATGCTTATTTACATAAACTGCAGAACAAAGTGGCCATTGTGAGATTGCACATCAGATCAATCAATCCTGCCTTTAGCTGGTACACTGTTTAATCAGTTTTTGTTCCCAGCTAACAACGGAATAATATAAACACATCAAGACAGATTTCAAATCGATTTAGAACACTTTTTTCAGACCAGTTTTAAGTGAAATAATCTTTCAAGTCTTCATTCTAAATGGTGTGCCTCTTGAATAAGATGTTAAATCAAGGCAACATCAGCTCTCTCATGGCACAACTGCTGCAAAAACATGCCAGGGAGTAATCCATGCTGTCTGGTCCAATATCTGCCCCTTAAATCACATTTAAAAACAAATGATATGGATGTCAACACATTATTTAGTAACACAATGGCTAACCTCCACATCTATTTTCTACTCTTTAGTTGGAGTCACTTGATGCCCTTGCTAACAAATCAACCCCGGTCTCAATTTTTTAAAACAGTCTCTTCCTAGCAATGATTTGAAGCTGAACCAGGCTGTTCAGTGCCTCGGTGTCATATTCTCATCCACAGCATCACTAAGATCATCAGTTTCCACCTCTTAACCTCACTCGGCTCTTGCCCCCGAAATCCTCATCCACGCCTGTTACACTCCTGGTTGGTCTCCCATGTTTTACCCTCTTAAACTGAGAGCTTTGGATGACCTACAGCTTCTGTGCCCATTTGAACAAAGTTCCATTTAGTCATAACTCCTATGTTCACTCACCTACAGTGACTCCTGCTCAATTTGAAAATTCTCACCTAGGTTTTGAAATCCTCCTATAGCTTCACTGCTCCTCATCTCTAATGTGTTCCAGTTCCACAGTGCTCCAGGAGATACTTAGCTATGCCTCTAATTCTGGCGTCTTCAGCATCCTCGATTATTATTGCTGCAATACCTCCATGCCTTCAGCTGACAAAGCCCCAAGCTCTGAAATTTCCCCTCCTTTAAAAAGGTGCTTCTTAAAACTTATCTCTTTGATCAAACTTTTGTTCATTTACTCTCGGATTTTTGTGTACCTTGATGTCAAGTTTTGCATTACAAAGCACCATAGAAGTTGTATTATGCTAACAGATTAAAAAAAACAGTTCTATAGAAGGAACATTAACACTGTTTCTCTCTACACAGATGCTGAGTTTATCCAGCATTTTGTCTTTTATTTCAGGTTTCCAGCATGTGATATTTTGCACTTACAATCCCCTTTAATCCTGGAATCATATCAATTAAACAGCACTATCTCCCTTCCAAGAGCAAATACGTTGGCTTGGATTTTCTGATGGCAATAGGGACAAGTGTTCAGATATACACAGTATATGCCCAGAAATTTCAAACATCCAACGGGCAGGATTACACTGCCTGGACGCTGGCTCTGCTGTTGAAGACTTTGATTTGATTTATTATTGTCACATGTATTAACATACAATGAAAAGTATTGTTTATTGCTTACTATATAGACAAAGCAAAGCCTTCATAGAGAAGGAAAACGAGAGAGTGCAGAATGTAGTTTTACGGTCATAACTAGGGCGTTGAGAAAGATCAACTTAACGTGAGGTCCATTTAAAAGTCTGCCAGCAGCAGGGAAGAAGCCGTTCGAGTCAGTTGGTACGTGACCTCAGAGTTCTGTATCTTTTTCCCCCCCCCCAAAGGAAGAAGATGGAAGAGAGAATGTCCGGGGTGCGTGGGATCCTTAATTATGATGGCTACTTTGCAGAGGCAGCACGAAGTGTAGACTTGGGCTAGAGACCTAGAACTTACTCAGAAATTTTCCCCGGATATTGCACTGTCCATCACAGGCATATGGTCACATGTTGAATGTGATAACAATGGAAGTCATAAAATGGATTTAAAAAATAAACCTGTTGAACAATTCCTCCACCCTAATCCCAAAACCCAAGTTTGAGAATGCAGTTTTCCAGAGGGACTCAAAGTTCACACAATTGCAATGTTATTTTCTTGCACACACCACCCCCCACATTACACACCAGAAAATTCAAACCAATTTTTTGAGGGTGAAAAGGGGACAATTAAAAAGATATTTGGAATGAAACTTTTAGGTGGCTTTCACAGGCTGAGAAATAGATAGCAGACAGCAGTCCAAGGAGAGAATGCCAGAGGGCAGCGCAGAATAGCTGAACAACTGATGGTACAGACAGGGTGAGACAATGTATGAAAGAAATTTCGTGGAGAACTTTTGACTGGCAGATTATGTCTGACTAATCAAGTTGAATTTAAACAGTTGTCTCTTCAAACTTCCAGAAGGTGATAATAAAGTTCTGCACAACAGATTGTTGGCAAAACGAAAATACACAGAATTACACATAACTGTGATATGGATTTTGTAACTGATGAGACACCACAGAGGGGGGGGGGGGGAAAAAAGAACATTCTACGAACAAGATGCTTCAGCATCTGTAGCGAAGCTACTGCTTTTCACCAGAAAAATTAATAATGTGGATGGAGGAAGTGAGAGAAGTATTTTCAAACTTGCAGATGACAGGTGGCACAGCAAATGGTGAACAGGAAATTACTAAGGGACATAGACCAAGTCAGGGGTCAAAAACTGTGGCAGATATAATGAATAAATGGGAGATTATCTACTTTGAAATGTAGAAAAACTTAACTGGAATATTGGTGCAAGACCAAGAGCTGTGGAGGACAGAGGGGTTTGGAAATCTATTTAAACAAAAATTACTATACCGATTCAGAAAGGCTAATGGATGTTGGTCTTTATCTGAGAGGTTTGCAATACAAGGAGGAATTAATGCTGTGGTTGTAGAGCCTTGGCATTCAATTTCAGAGAGAGACATTGTGCAGATTCCAGGATGTAAAAGGTTAAACATCATGCTTGCAGGTTGCATATGCTTGACTTGAATTCCTTGGAGTTCAAGGTGATCAAATTCAGTGTTTTGACTTGATAGTGGGAATGAATAGTTTATCTATGTGCCCTGCTTTCCCCACAAGAGGAAGTAGAGCAAAGTATAATGAAAGCTAGTCAATTAAGGATTGAAATCAGGGACCATTTTGTCCATACAAGAATAGTGAAATTCTGGAACTCGCTTCTCCAGAAGACTGGAGTACAAGGTCAAGACGGAGTTGATTAACAGAGCTTTTGCAATAGAAGGCAACGTTAATAAAAGGGACATGGCGCAAAGGCAGGGAAAATAAAATTTGAGCTACAGATCAGTCATGACTTAACTGAACAGAGAATCTGGCTCATGAGGTTTCAGTTCCTATGTTACCATGCTCCAATGGAATAGAAATGATACAAAGTGACTCAAAGCATGACTTTCAGAGGCAAGGCCAGCCCATGACCATTAGCATCAAGTACAAAAACAACCATGTTTTACAAGAACACTATTAATGCCAAATATTTCCATTTTTAGCACTGTTGCATCACTGTCACCCAGTCAAAGATCTTACAAGTTTCCCATCCCTAACATCATGAGACTACCACAGAGGTTGAAGGCAACAGATCACCACCATTTTCTTGGCAGTTGTGGGAAAGAACCACGGCTATCAGTACCAGCCATATTTGTAAGTTATTATTTTCCATTTTAAGTCAGTGTTACACAAATAAGAACATAAGAACATAAGAAATAGGAGCAGGAGTAGGCCATCTGGCCCTTCGAGCCTGCCCCACCATTCAATAAGATCATGGCTGATCTGTCGTGGCTCAGTTCCACTTTCCGGCCCTCTCCCCATAACCCTTAATCCCCTCTCTTATCAAAAACCCATCAACCCGCTTCTTGAAAATATTTAGCGAGGCAGCCTCCACCACTTCAACGGGTAGAGAATTCCAGAGATTCACCACCCTTTGAGTGAAGAAGTTCCTCCTCAACTCTGTTCTAAAACGCCCCCCCTTTATCTTGAGGCTGTGCCCCCTAGTCCTACTGTCTTTTTTCAGTGGGAAGAGTCTCTCCACCTCTATCCTATCCATCCCATTCATCATCATCTTATACGTCTCAATGAGATCTCCCCTCATTCTTCTAAACTCCAACGAGTACAAGCCTAGTTTATTCAGCCTCTCCTCATAGTTCAACCCCCTCAACTCCGGTATCAGCCTAGTAAACCTCCTCTGCACTCCCTCCAAGGCCAAAATATCTTTGCGCAGGTGCGGCGCCCAAAACTGCACACAGTACTCCAGCTGCGGCCTCACCAATGCCTATACAGCTGCAGCAAGACCTCCCTACTTTTATATTCAATCCCCCTCGCTATGAAGGCCAGCATCCCATTCACCTTCCTGACCACCTGCTGCACCTGCAAGCTGGGTTTTTGCGACTCATGCACAAGCACCCCGAGGTCCCTCTGCACCGTCGCCTGCTGCAGTTTTTCGCCACGTAAGTAATAGTCCTTCCTACCATTCTTCCTACCAAAGTGGACCACCTCACACTTGCCAACATTAAATTCCATTTGCCATTTCCTGGCCCATTCGCCCAGCCTATCTAGATCCTTCTGCAGACTCTCCACACCCTCCGCACAATTTGCCGTTCCCCCAATCTTGGTGTCATCCGCAAATTTCGACACCCTACACTCGGTTCCCTCCTCCAGATCATCTATATAAATGGTAAAAAGCTGAGGCCCCAGCACCGACCCCTGGGGCACTCCACTAGTCACCATCCGCCAATCCGAATAGCACCCGTTGACCCCCACTCTCTGCCTCCTATTTGACAACCAATCCTCTATCCACGCTAACACCCTACCCCCAACTCCAAGTCCCCTGACCTTCTGCAATAACCTCTTATGAGGTACAATTTAGTAACAAGCCATTACATATAACTAGCCCATGGAGGAAGATGACCAACCTCATGAGCAGTAGCATTAATCACATGTTACTGGTTAGATCTCCATACACCTTTTGTTTTATCCCTCAACATTTATCTCACCCATTTTTAAAACGTTGACTTCCCAGAATTGTTTTCACTCCATGGTTGCAGGATAATTTGGCTTGGATGGTACAAAAAGGTGACTAAAGAAGGGGAGTCAGACAGGATTGGCATTTTAAAAAAAAGTGTCTTACTAAAAACTGGATAGTACAATGTTTACATCTGGCTTTGAACCTGAACCAAAAGGGGTAGAAGTCTCTATAAACCTGTGATGAACAGTTTAAGTTTCAAAACGCATCCTGGTTGTTGCAGTGGACTCAAGGTTGTCCGTAATTGATATTTTCAAATCAAGGGCCAGGCACATATTGGAAATATAGAAATAATCTTGTTTCCATCATTTTCCCTATTCTTTGATACTTGGTTAAAGCAAACAAATCACTTTTGAAGACAGTTCCATAGGGTTTATGCCAAAATATTAAATTGCCTTTTCTTTGCCAGTGAGGTTGAGTGGTAGATGGAATTTAACTTGAAAAGTACAAGATGTTGGATGGAGTAATTTGACAAGGAAGTATTCAGTAAATGGCATCTCACTGGGAAGTTCTGAGGAACAAAGAGACCTTGTGCATTTGCACATAAATCTCTGAAGGCAGAAGGGCATTCTAGGGGGTGGTGAAAAAGGCATATGGGACATCACACAAGGCATAGATTACAAAAGCAGCGAGCTCATGTTGGAGTTGTGTAGAACTTTGGTGAGGCCACAGCTGAGCACTGTGTGCAATTCTGGTTGCCACGTTACAGGAAGTATGTGACTGCACTGCGGGGTGCAGGGATTCACCAAGATGATACCTGGGATGGAAGATCTAAATTATGAAGGAAGGTTGGGTACATTCGGGTTGCTTTCATTGGAGCAGAGAAGATTGAGGGCTGACCTGATCGAGGTGTACAAGACTATGAGAAGCATGGGCAAGGAGCAGCTGACAGATCAATCACAAAGAAACAAATTCAAGGCAAGGAGCAGGAGGTTGGGAGGCAAATTTATTTTTAACCCCAGAGGGTGGTGATGGTGTGGAATGCGCTGCCTGGGAGGGTGGTGAAAGCAGCTTGCCTCAAATCCTTGAAAAATTACCTGGATAAGCACTTGGCACCTCATAACATTCAAGACCAAGTGCTGGTAAATGGGACAACATAGATTTGGTGGTTCTCACATGTCAGCGCAGACTTGATGGGCTCAATCATGCACCATATGATTCTGTGATTGATGGGCTCATTGTGTAACTCCAGCAAATGTCACTTCTAAATTCAGCATTTGCATTTTACAACTATTAGACACCAACCATTTCCTGGTTCATTCCCCAGGGAATGTGCTGCCTGGTTTGAGTTTAAACAAAGCTTGGCAATTAACACTTGTGAATTTTCTATGACACACTTCTACCAGAGTCCACTTGCCAACCAATCTGCATTCCACGCTCCCATGCAGTACAAATTCTTGTTCCCTTTACAGTCTGGTATTCTGGTGAGTTGTACTGATGAGTGCAAGACAGAAAGCTTTGACAACATGTCAATTTTTCAATAATGCTAAAACACGTTTGTTCATTTTTTAATAGACTGAAAATGACTGACTGGTCTTTACAGTATTTAGATCTTACAGCATTGAACTCCAGATTTACTCAAATATATGTACATGATTAGAAAACTTCACTCAATGTAATAGTGGAGTGCATGGTACTCAGCTAGATTTGCCAGACAAAGCAAGTTCCCAATCTCAGGGGGAGGCACCAGATACAAGTGAGAAAGTTTCCTCACAAGAAGCTTTGATCCTTTAAAAATACAATTGATATTAATGAAGTTGTTATCAATTGGATGAAGAACGCTTTACATACTTCACCCCCTTCACATAACACCCAATGGTAATTTTCACTCAAAGTAAAGATCGTATTTTGCAATAATACATTTAACAAACCATTATGGGAACAACAATATAGGTATTTTGGAAAGTCAGATGAGTTTACCAGAAAAAATATATCAACAGACTAGCAGGGCAACATGTGGGCCACATATGCACAGAGACATACTGTATTCCACTTAGACATTGTACATCAACAGAAAAAGGTTTTTTTTTATTTACTTTTACAACAGAGATAACTCCCCTCCACTTAGTTACAAACAGCAAACATATACACTATCTGTGTAAACAAGTAGCTGGACAGATAGAGGTAATTGGGATGCATTTCCTACATTCGGATTGATTTATGTTTCATAACTACTAAGCAGTTAAGAAACTCAGTGTAAAGTGTAATTTAGTTGCACAGTCATATTCACAAGCTTGTTTAATGAGCTATTTCAAAGAAATGAAGTTCAATGCTTCAGGAAAAAGTCCATTTTTATACATCAGATCTCTAATCACCTTGCTGGCAATACATCCAGGGATTAACAAGAGCACCATGTAAAATCATACAATTCTGTTTGCAGTGGTATGCCAAGAAGTAGCGTCTTCTTGAAAGTGGAGATTGATTCTAGTTACACTATTTAAAAGTTAAGCCATTTAATGGAGTTGTTGACTTAACTACGTTACTTTATTTCTAAAGCTAGCCTGTATGCAGTGATCTAATTGAATAATCACCACAAGTCATAGTTAACAGTCAACCTTGAAATGACAACAGAAGGGAATACTCAACACAGGCTTCTAAAAAAGAGAGTCTGGAACATGAGAAGTGCACTAATAATTTCCAACTGCAAAATACTGTTTTCCCACCCTAAAACAGTGAGGAGGTTTGTTAGGGACTGTAGCAAATGGAACATGCTGCATATATTCTGTTCCTTTTCTGGACATACTGCTGCATAACACCAGAAGGCCTGACTGACACTGCCAACGCCCAGCAGAGATCTGGCTACAAACTTGCTGTCATAAAGACAAGGAATGTCAATTGCTCATTGGCCTCACATCCAGTGACAGAAAGAGGGTGACAACATTCAACAACAACTTTATATAGCACTTAACACTGAAAAAATGTCCCACCATGCAGCACATAAGCATAATTGAACAAAACTGAACATTAGGTCAAAAAAACATTCGGAAAGGTGATCAAAAGCTTTGTCATAGCGGCAGATTTTAATGAGGGAGATGTAGAGGCACAAAGGTTTAGGGGAGAACTTACACAACAAGCATTAGTGAAATAGAAGTGAGGAATAGACACAAAGCTAGGCTTGCAGGAACACAGAGTCCAGAATTGTATCACTCGAGGAAACCACAGATTTAAACGCAAGAATTAAATCCTTAAAATTGAGGCACTTCTGGACCAAGGAGCCAATATCGGTCAACAAGAAACAGGGTGATGAATAAACATGACATGTCAGGAGTCGGGATAAGAGCAGCAAAGTTTTAGAGGGTTGGGAGGCTAGTTGTGATAGCACTCGAATCAGAGTCTAGAGAAGAAAAAAGGCCTTGATGAAGTTTTTAAGCAGCTGAAGGGCTAAAGCAAGAACTGAAAAGTGTATTAACATGGAGGTAGCGGTCAGTCTTTGCAACAGAGAGGCATCTCAGCTCAGGGGCAAAAGGAAATGCTGAAATTGCAAGCCATCTGCTGCAGCCAGAGACAGTGGCCAGGGTAGCATCTGTGCATAGGAAATGGAGTTTGTGGGGAGGACCAAAGACAATGGCTTCATTGGAGGAAATGGCACCAGAGCAGGATACCAGATGGGCAGTTTGATTGAGAAAGGTTGTGTGGCAGAGCTAAGGGTTATCAGTATACCCTGTTGAATTTTAGAGTGATGTCAAAGTGCAGAGTAAGAAGACTGGGACAAGGATAAATCCTGAGTGGATTCCAGAGTGAATGGTGCAAGGATGGGAAGGGAAGCCAATGGAGGCCATTATCTGGTCTAGTGACTCTAGGCAAGGACAGTCACATTCAGCTGGATAACAGCAGAGAAGTATTGGAAGAAATAATCATGTCAAATCAAAGACTGCAGACAGGTGGAGAAGGATGAGAAAGCATGGTATTAATGGCCATAGGCTAATAGGATCGATCTGGGCAATTTCAATGTTGTGAGGAGGTGGTTATGCAATTGAGAGAGATTAAAATTTATAGTTAAGAAAGGTGGGCAGAGATCTGGGAGGGGCAACTACATTCAAGGGCATTATTGAAAGAATGAAGTTGGAGATGGGGGTAATAGCTTGCAAGGGCAGATTCAGTAATTCCAATTCCCTTCTCAACCCTAAGATAGGCAGGCCATTATGCAATATATGGCAATCTCAGCACACGAGTGCTCTGGCTTCACTTGAAAGTAGGAAGTTAACAAAATTTGCTGGAATCCTCCCTATTGGTACATAGAAAAGGTGACCAAAACTGTTCAAGGGGAAGATATACTGGCACTGGAGACAGTCCAGAGAAAGTTCACTAGGTTGACCCCAGATATGGGGGGGGATTTTCTTGGAGAGCTTGAGGGGTATACAGCACAGAAAATGCCCTTGAGTCTGCATCAGTCAAAGATAAACCAACTATTCCGATCGTATTTTCCAGTGCTTGGTCCATAGCCTTGTATGCCTTGGCATCACAAGTACACATCTAAACATTTAAGTGTTACGAAGGTCTCTGCCTCCACCACCCTTTCAGACAGTGAGATCCATACATCCACAGGGCTGACAGGGTAGATGCCAAGAGGTTGTTTCCCTTTGTGGGAATGTCTAAGGCCAGAGGGCATAATCTCAGATTAAAGGGTTGCCCATTTAAAACAGAGATGAGGATGAATTTCTTCTCTCAGGAGGGTATTGAATCCGTGGAATTCTTTACCACAGAGGGCTGTAGAGGCTGGGTCAGATTTTTAAATTTGTATGGGAATCAGGAGTTTGAGGATAAAATGGGAAAATTGAGTTGGGGATCATTATTTCAGGACTATCACGATTTCACTGAATAGCAGAGCAGACTTGACAGGCCGAATGGTCTACTTCTGTTCCATCTAACGGTCTATGGTCACATTCCACTCGACCTCTTCAATTCACAATTAAACCAGACATGTAATCAATTTAAAGTCCAAGTAACACCTCAGTATCATTTCGTATTATACTACCCAAAATATAGCCACTTGTAGGGCCAGAAAGCCAACTCCATCAATGCGTTCCTGCCTACTCAGTGGTCTTGTCAAAGAGCATCTTTAAATCACCAATGTGTAGCCATACCCAACAGAACCAAAACAGTAACGCATTTAGCTCACAAAATAAGGCAATGTTCAATTTAGTATAACTATTTCTAAATTCATTACATATCATGCAATCACTGTAGCATGAATTTCACAGTAACCCAATAACGCCCTACAACAGGGAACAAAAATCTAGGCAATTATTTTCAGTTCATATCACAACATTCGAGAGTTTTTTTAAAAGGCTAAATTTCAGGAGCCCTCCACACATACCCCGCGGGGATTGGATATACTCTGGGAACATAGACATACACGCATATATACAAATAAAACAATGTTCACTGATAAGCTATAATGGAGACTGTTATAAAACCAGCAGCCACTAACGCAGTGCTGTCTGTGGAAGGGTGGGTAATCACTATCTTGTTTTACAGAGTGAATTTAAACCCTGGCTGTCCTTCCCAGAGGATAAGACACAGGACAAGAAGCTGGGAGCAGCCAGGTGAGGTACGGACAGGGTTAGACTCAGCACTCTTATTAGTAGTTTTTTCCACACACCAGCCCGAGCAACAGATGCAGTTCAGCGGGCAACACTTTTTTTATTCATTAATGAAAGGGCAAACATGAAACTACATGTGCTTTTTTTAAAAAAAGTAACAATTGGCTCAGATAAGTCACCGGTAAAGTTCAACAAGCGTATAATTGTAACCAAACAAAGCACAATAGGGCTCACTGCCAACCATTTACCTCATATTCCTAACCCAAATATGAAACATACACCGCAATCAGCTTTAGGAGAAGACTGCCCTCCCTTTCCCCAGTCACTCACCGGACAGTTTTCCCCCGCTGTCTCCTTGTCTCCTCCTGCGCTGTAAAATGAAGTAAGAATTGGATTTCTCGGTCACCCAGAGCTTGAGAGCATTTTTCAGCAGCACTTCTTCAGGCTTTAGCCACATGATGAAAACCCTTCAGGCGTACATTAGAAATCGATAAAGACAATTTTTCACCCTTTTCTTGGTCAAATGTTAAGCACTGCAATGGAGTTGTCTATCTGCAAATGCTTTTTCTTTCCACCTGTACTGAGTCTAACAGTACACCTTCCCGCGACTCACACTGTCTTACGCTAATATTCACCTCCAATTTCCGGATTTCACTTGGTTTTGAGTCTTCCGGTTTTAACAGAGGAAGTCCCACCCCAAATTTGCAACCATTCGGAATTCGTAGGTACTTATTTTCTGTCTTCGCTGAACTGGTAATTTATTGCAATGGGAAAATGAATATACACTTGTGAACTAATCCCCTGAACCACAGGGTGAGTCATTAAGTAGTCGTGCTTGATTGACACTGCTACTGTATTCCAGCAATTCTTGCTCATAAAAGGAAACAATGTAAAATGCAGTGGATTTTATTTTCTGGTTATATCAGGGAACATTGCTGTGGCCTTTGTCATGTGATGAGATATGCCTGCGGTCTTATATTTACACCTTCAATTGGTGTGCTACTGCTTGGTCGTATTGTCATTAGAAACTGTAGTACTGGGGTCTCATCCTTGAAACTAAGCCTAGAATGTACAAAATGTGTAATTAATGTTTATGTACTAGCCTTGAAACATAACTACATTCAAACTAATTGTTGTTCTATAATGCTGGTGACAATGAATTCAAAGAATAAATTCAGCATGCCATCAATACCAATGAGATCCCTCCCATCCCATGGATTTTCTGTGCACTATTTATGATGTTTTTCACAGGCTTTTGGTTGTCAGTTTGCGTCCATTGGCAGCCTACTGGGCTCTACGTCAGATGCTGTGAATTCAAACCCCACTACGTAATTCAGAAGGAAGGTCTTGTGATGCAGTGATTAGCCTTCCTGTGTCTGAGCGAGAAGCTCCAGGTTCAATTCCACTCCAGGAATTGATGGCCAAGGGAGGTGTGTTCCTAAGATAGCCAAACATGGTTGTGTATCAACCTGCAAACCCTTCCAACAAACACCAATGGCAGGCAGTAAGAATGGAAGAAATTCCTGGTCTGCCAAATGTTTTGAAAGAAGATTTGGAACCACTACCATTGTGATCCATAGCTCCAGATACATATTGCACAGCAACTCAGACTCCCACTACCACATCATCCATTCAGTAGTACTAAGTAGATACTTCAGATGCAATGTAAAATCAAACTCCACCTGCTGGTTCAAAGGGATATTGAAGTTTCTACAAAAGAAACAAAAGTCTCTGCAAAACAGATTGCTAGGTAAAATTGAGGCACATTGAATTGGAAACAGTCATGTAACATCAATAAAAAAATTGTTTGGAAGTAAGAAGCGGGAGAATGATGATAAAAGGTACATTATCTGACTGGTTGTATGTGACAGCCAGCCGATGTTCCCCTAGAGATTAGCTTTCTGTCCCTAAGCAAGTCATTTGATGCTTCAGACATAAACAATATTTCAGGTTGCTAGGCAGTGCGAGTTAAACATGCAACATTCTCTTAATCATTATTATTTTTATTCTTATTATTCCTGCTGACCTTAGTGATAACCATGGAATTTTTTCCATTGACATCTTTGGAAGAAGAGGACAACCAACTGCCATCAGGTGAAAGTGTGTAAGTGGTTCTTACTCACACTAATTGCTCTGCTACAAGTGCAGACAGAAGTGCAGGGTGCCTTAAACTGGCATACAGCTTGTGCCAGCAGAGTCTCCTATTCCCAAAGGGCAGCAGAACCAACAGCGCTAATCATATATGTAAAAACCCATCTAACCACAATGTTGGATCTTTTCTCCGATTCACCCAACTCAATATATCGAAGTAAAATTAGTGAGCGTGTGTTAACCAAGGACAGACAACATAGATTTATTAAAGGTTAACATTGCTTGATGAATTTAATATTTTTTCGAAGAAGTAGCTAAGATGGATAAATAGGGTACAGTAGATGACGAGAAAGTATAGAGTATAAGGGAGTGAAGATATCTGAGAGAAACTTGGCTTCATGTTTGGATGGGTGGTAGAGAATGAGGTTTGAAAGATGAGGCAAGAGGAGTGGAACAAGATGATTTGCTCAAAGGAAGAAAAGGTGTCGTCAGTTGAGTATGGGGATAGACCAGGTGTGACTTCATCATGTGGCCACACTACTACTGGGAAGTCTGAGTGAGGCAAGTGGTGGAAGAGATGGCCATGTGGGGAGGCATCATTAAAAAGGAAGACATCATTTTAAAAATTCATTCTTGCGATATGAATGTTATGTTGATACTGCATTTATTGTCTCTCCTAATTGCCCTTGAGGAGGCGGTAATGAGCTGCATTCCTGATCCACTGTATTCTATATGTTGTAGGTATATCCATAATTTTTTTTTCTGTATTGGTTTGATATAACAGAGTGCCTTGCTAGGCCATTGTAGAGAGCAATTGAAAGTTAACCACCACATCATTGTGGATCTGGAATCACATATAAGCAGACCAAGTAAAGATGGCATCTATCACTGAAAGACATCAGTGAACCAGGAGGATTTTTTTTACCAGTATCCTGTAGATTTATTATCATTATTAATGAGGCTAGCATTTTATTCCAGATTAATTAAGTAATTGAATTTAAATTTCCCCTGTTGCCATGGTGGGATTTGAGCTCCTATCTCCAAAGCATTAGTTTGAGTTTTGGATTGCTAATTTACTAACATTACCATTATGGAATGGTCCCCGTCAGCCAAGTCTATCTAAGCAATGATGTAGATACAGTCATCCACAATTAGCTCTGTGAATCTTGTTCACAACTGAACAGACATTCTGGAAGGAGATGTGTTGAGGGATGATGATAGCTAATGCAATTCAGATAAGCAAGATTATTCACATTAACCAAGTAAATCGGCGAGAGAGCAGCAAGTGGAAATTGCGGTTGCTGTTTCAAAGGAGATAACGATAAGGGCCTTAATGAGCTTTTGAATAATGTCAAAAGAGACACAGATAGAAGATGTAAACTTAAATGAAGAGTAGAGAAGTGGTAAACTAGCCCCTTGATATTGAAAGTTGGTAAGTTTCATCCATGCAGTCTTTTACATTGTCCCCTGAACTTTTTTATGTTTTCATATTTTTCTAGAAGTTACTCGGTTGGTTAAAAGCACAAAAACAAACTTCTGCAGTTACTGGAAATTTGGATTGAAAACAGAAAATGCTGGAAATACTTAGGCCAGGCTGGATTTGTGGAGAGAAAAGCAGAATCCTTCCAACAATGGTATTTTGTTTAACTCCTTAATTTTTTTCCTTGAATCTTATTGGTCCAGTCTCTGCATGTTCATGCTCTGGAGGTACCCTGAAAGGTGTATTTGCGGACCTCGTGGAGGTCTCAATGATAGGACTCAGTGGGAATTTCCCAGGAAGTTTTAACTTATAGAGAATACCCTTACATTTAGAACCCTCCATGTCCACATTTCTGAGGAGGCCTGATTCAGAACTCCAGGCATGAAATGTGGAACTCTGGTACACGGTAAATTAAAGCAGCAGAGTAACAATCCAACACTGATTGCCATTCCTCAGTAGATTCAGACCATTAAAGTGATAGGAGTCCACATGGTTAGTGCTTCAGTTTGCAGATAAGATGTTGATTTTGATTTGATTTATTAATTTCACATGGATTAGTGTCGAGTAAAAATTGTTGACACACAGCATACAGCACATAGAAATGGCCTAGTGGGACCGCTAGACTATAATCCAGAAACTCAGCTAAAGTTCTGAGGACACAGGTTCAAAACCTGCTACAGCAAAAGGTGGAATTTGAATTCAAAAAAAAATCTGGAATCAAGAATCTACTGATGACCATGACACCATTGTTGAAAAAAAACCATCTGGTTTACCAATGTCCTTTAGGGAAGGAAATCTGCTGTCCTTACCTGGGCTGGCCTACATGTGACTCCAGAGCCACAGCAATGTGGTTGACTTTCAACTGACCTCAGGCAACCAGGGTTGGGCAATAAATGCTGGCCAGCCGGTGACACCTGTGTCCCATGAATGAATAAAAATAATAGAGAAGGAGAGGAGAGACTGCAGAATGTACTGTTACAATTATAAAGATTTAGAAGCATAGAATGAGAGTAAAGGATGGATATTGGGTTGTACCACAATGGCTGCTGGGCAGGAACATGACAGGTTTCGTGAGAATTGGTGGCAAACGGGAATGCTTTTGGAGAGAATGAGGCTGGGATGAGATCAGTGGAGGTCAGGAGGGAGGCGGAAAATCTCGGAACCGGTCCTAATTATGAGAAGTACCCCTGTTTTTACATACGTGGGTGCGCTTCGCAATGGTAATGGTGGCCTGCCATTGGCCAGTGACAGGATCTTCCAGTTTCCTGTTGTTCCACTCTCTGCTGCTAGGTAACCCATAGCAGGTGCCACCATCAGCAGGATTGGCCAGAAAATCCAGCCCATTGCGTTTCCAGTAAATTTTCCTGGAGTCAATCCACACTGCCACTGTCTATCTTAACACAAAACAAAAGTAGCAGATTTTAGGTTCCTCACTTACATATGCAAATTCCCTAACAGCTGCTTCGGATGTGTTTACTGAACACTTCTTTGCCCTTTACCAAGGCGCCATCCTGCACACTTCCCATCAAAACTGTAGTGAGCATCTAAAACTCCATTTTCAATCCATATCTGGCCAAATAGCACCTAAAAACTGTGTTCTACACTGCCCACTTTAGCTCTCTGTGTTTCCTCCATGTAAGTCCATTGCTTTCTTTACTCCTTCATAATGTTAGACTTCAACTGGTTGCAGGACATACCTGGGCAATTTTCCACTTTGCTGGGTAGATGCCAGTGTTGTAGCAGTACTGGAACAACAAGGCTGAGTATACAATTCTGACGTAGCCTTAAGAAAGAACACATGGATCCTTTGAGAATGAGCTAATTTGATAGCTAGGCCACATTTGCACATTGGAGGTCCAGCAAGTTCAGCTTAGCACTAAAGAGCAACCAAAGCTACAGATTGGCCAGTGCGTGGCGTGAAGGCTAGAATGTTCCAAGGACCTCCAGTTAGAGATACAAATTAATGTTATATTGTTGTATGGAAATGTGGAGCTCTCTTCCAATTGGTCAAGAGTTTCAAATCTTGGATTAGAAGTTGTTAGTTATGTTGACCCAGAAACAATTATTTGGGCTAAACATGTTATTGCAAAAAGCGTACAAAAATAGGGGTGCATCACTCTTTGCACTTGCCAAGAATTAGCATTTGTCACAGGATACATGCTTGGAGGGGTGGCGAGGGGGGCATTTCTTGAGGGAGAGAGTTAGGAGTAGGGCATTTGCTAGAAAATTAGCATCCGCACAAGACATTGCCAGTCAATGGATATTTGTCACAGACTGAAGGGTTGATGTGGCTTAGTTAATGACTACAATAACTGTTGCAGGGCTGGGTATTGCTGTAAGAATCCAACATTAGAGACCGTTCCATTATAAACAGGATTGCCAGTGCTGAAGTAATTGCCTTAAGAGAATGTGAATAGAAAACATATAACCACTTGGCTACAGTGGAATCATTAAGTCAATTAAAATCTAGCTTTGAAGAAGCAGTAGTAAAGTAGTCTTGATCATTTTGGGAAAGCCACAGTCTTTGTTTCCAACAGAAAGAGAAATGTAGTGAGAAATCGAGATAGAGTCAGAACATTCAGCAGGCCACTGTGAAGTGCTTGGCTACGGCAGTTAAGGTGACTGGAAGCTCTCGGCAGTTTAGGTAGACTGGGAATTGTAAGTTGGAAAGGATTTCATTAAAGTTGAAGTCTTAAAACTCCAAAGGGATTTGAATGTATGTTAGAGTTATGTTGGCTAAGTTAAATTCTTGTAGGATGTTGTGAGTTAAGAGACCAGATTCAAGGAACCAAGGAGAGAAGATCCAAGAGGTCCTGAAATGCACTGGAAAGACCAACACGCGCTGAACTTGTATATTGTGCCATGCCTCGACTAATAAAATGTTAAGTGCTCAGTGTAAGGGGCAGTATGTGAAAAATCAGTGCCTGAAATAAAGAAAAGTTATGGCATATATGGTAAGGAAATACAAGTAATTCAAAATAGAATAGAGTTAATGAAAGATAAGTTAAGACATGGCAGGGCAGCTCAATCAAGTGGAATGCATGTCCTGCAATATGTGTGAAGTCATGGACATTACTGGTGTCCTAGACAACCATATGTACAGGAAGTGCTGCCAGCTGCAGAAACTTGAACTCCAGGTTTTAGTGCTCAGGTGATGGCTGGAGTCACTGTGTACATCCATGAGGCTGAGATACATGGTGGTCACATCACAACTCGAGGGCCTGGAGGCAGAGAGTTAATGGACTATACACCAAGAGAACTAGGTACGTAGTGCAAGTGTCCACTGGGGTCCCAGTCAGAAATCAGTTTTCCACTTAGGACGCTGGTGAGGTTGCTGTTTCCTCGAGAAATGTAGTGAGAACCAGGTTTGTGGCACCACAAATGGTTTGCCTGTACAGGAGGGGAGGAAGAGCAGAGCAATAATGATAGGGGATTTGTTAGTTATGGAACAGATGGGTGTTTCTGTGACTATAAGTGTGATGCCAGGGTGGTGTGTTGTCTTCCTAGTGCCAAGGTCAAGGATGTCATAGAGCAGTTGTAGGACATCCTTCTGAGGGAAGGATTTGGTCCACATTGGTACCAATGACGTATGTAGGAAGGGGGATGGAGTCCTGCAATCAGAACTTAGGGAGCTAGGTAGAAAATTAGCAAGCAGGATTTCAAATGTAGTAATCTCTAGAGTACCTCCAGGGCTATGTGAAAAAGAGTACAGAAATAGGGTGGATAAGGGAGAGAAATGTGAGGTTGGAAAGATGGTACAGCAGGGAGACTTTTAGATTCCTAGGACACTGGGACAACAAGAAATGACGCATTGTTAGACCCGAAGTGCAATTGGTCAAGTTGATCAAATGACAGCAGGGGAACATTTAGGAGACAGTGATCATTGTATTGTAAGATTTAGGATGACGATAGAAAAGAATAATAGGCAATCGAAATGAAAGTAATTAACTGGAGGAGAGCTGATTTCAGTACGCAAGAATGGAGCTGCGTCAATTAGACTAGAATGAAAGATTGGCAGGACAATCTGTAGAACAATGGGTTACCTTCAAAACAGAAATGGTACAGAAACAGTCAAGGCATATTCCCTTAAAAGGTAAAGGGCAAACAAATCCACAGCTCCCTGGATGAAAACTGAGATGGTGATTAAAATAAGAAACAAAAAGTGTGCTTATGATAGCTGTGAGATAGAAACTACAATTGAGAACCAAGAGAAATACAGATGGTTTAGAGGGGAAGTGGAAAAGCGCATTAGAGAAGTGAAGAAGGATTATGAGAAAAGACTAGCAGCCATCATAGAGGGGAATCCCAAAGTCTTCCATATATATGTATATTAAAGGGTATAAAAGGAAGAGTAGGGCTGATTAACAAACTAAAAGAGAAATTACACATAGAAGTTGGAGGCATGGCTGAGGTATCAAATTAATGCGTTGCATCTGCCTTTACCAAGGAGGTAGATGTTGCCCAGAATATGGTGACAGATGAGGAAACTGTCCCTAGAAGGGTTCAAAATTGATATGGAGGAACTGTTGAATAGACTGTTGGTATTGAAAGTTGACAAGGCACCTGGACCAGATAAGATGCACCCAACGATATTGAAGGAAGTGAGAATGGAAATTATTGGGGCACTGACCATAATCTTCTAGTCTACTCTAGACCCAGGGGAGGTGCCAGAGGACTGGAGAATGACAAATATTGTGTCCTTGTTCAAAAGTGGTTGTAAGAATATCCCCAGCTACTACAGACCAGTTAGTTTAACATCAGTGGTGGGTAAGCTTCCAGAAACAGTCATTTGAGACAGAATTAGTAGTCACATGGAAAAATGTAGGTTGATTAGGAAGAGTCATTATGGATTTCTAAAGGAGAAATTAAGTTCAACTAACTTGCTGGAGTTTTTTGAGGAAGTAACAAAGGATTAATGAGGGTAATGATGTTGATGTGGAATGCATGGACTTTCAGAAAGCATTTGATACAGTGCCACACAATAGCCTTGTAAGAAAAGTTACAGCTCATGGAATAAAAGGAACAGTAGCAACGTGATACAGAATTGGCTGAATGATATTCTATTTTATCAGGCTAGATGAAGGTTTGTAGTGGTGTTCCTCAGGAATCAGTAAAGGACCTTTAGTTTTCCTGATAATATATTAGTGATCTAGATCCTAGTGTGCAGGGGACAATTTCAATGTTTGTGGATGGCACAATACTTGGAAACATTGTAAACTGTGAACAGGACAATGTAGAACTTCAAAACAACATAGACAAGTTGGTGGGGTGCGCAGATGGGTGGCCGATGATGTTTAATTCAGAGAAGTGTGAGGTATTTTGATAGGAAGAACGTGAAGCGACAATTTAAAATAAAGGGTAAAATTCATTACTGGATGCAGGTGCAGCGAGAGTTAGGTGTATATGCGCATATATATGTATAAATCATTGAAGGTGACAGGACAGATGGGGAGATTAGCTAATTAAACATATAGTATGTTGGGCTTTATTAATAGGGACATAGAATATAAGAGCAAGGAGGTTATACTGAACTTGGACAAGACACTAGGTAAACCTCAGCTGGAAGACCATGTACAGTTCTGGGCACCACACTATAGGAAGAGTATAAATGCATTGGAGAGAATACAGAAGAGGTTTACAAGAATAGTTCCATGAATAATAAAGTTCAGATAGATTGAAGATGCTGGGAATGTTGTCCTTGAAAAGAAGGATAAGAGGAGAATTGATAGAAGTGATCAAAATCATGAGGGGGATGGACATTATAGATAGGGAGAAACTGTTTCTCCATAAAAGGATCAAGAACAAGAAGGTACAAATTTAGTGATTGGCAAAAGAAACAAATACGATGTGACAAAAACCTTTTCAAACATTGAGTGGTTCATGTCTGGAAGTGTGGGGAAGGCAGGTTCAATCAAGTGGCCATTAGATGATTACTTGAATAGAAACAATTAGGAGTAGAAAGGCACTAAGTCATGATGCTTATTGGAGAGTCGGTGCAGATACCATTGGCCAAATGGCCTCCTTCTGTGCTGTAACAATTCTGTGATATTGAATGATATCTTCACTTTTCTTACATGGTCAATCATCCATCAATCTTAGGAAGTGTAGTGGACAGCATGCCCCTGACTACATCAAGGGGACAAAATAGAATTAATTTAGGTTTTTAGTGTCTAGATCTCCAGCAATCTGTCCTGGTCTCTCCATTCAGACATTATTGTTAAGAAAGCCCACCAATGCCTTTACTTTCTCAGAAATCTAGGAAATTTGGCATGTCCATTATGACTCTCACCAACTCTTACAGATGCACCATAGAAAGCATTCTTTCTGGTTGCATCATAGCTTAGTATGGCTCCTGCTCTATCAAAGACGGCAATAAATTACAAAAGGTTGTGAATGAAGGCCAGTCTATCCCTTAAACCAGCCTCCCACCCATTGACTCTGTCTACACTTCCCATTGCCTCAGAAAACCAGTCTGCATAATTAAAGACCACACGCACCCCAGACATACACTCATCATCGTTCTTCCATCAGGAACAAGATACAAAAGTCTGAGGACACATACCAGTCAATGCAAGAACAGCCTCTTACCTGCTGCCATCAGACTTTTGAATGGACCTACCTTGCATTAAGTTGCTCGTTCTCTACACCCTAGCTATGACTGTAACACTACATTCTGCACACATCCGTTCCTTCGGTATATATGGTGTGCTTTGTCTGTATTTCACAAAAACAATACTTTTCACTGTATGTTAATACATGTGACACTGATAAATCTAGTCAAAATCAAGTTTTTTGGTAAATTAACTGATCCCAAACTTGAGTTGGGCTCAAAGGGTGTGTTTGTCAAAGAGTCAGTGCTCTTTGCTTCCCATCTCTGAGTGAAAGTCCCCACTAGGAATACAGGATTGGTGTATTTGGATGCACACATTATTATGGTGTACACGAATTGATCATTGTATCATCACCAATTCTTAATCCATACACTAGATTGAACTTAAACATCTCTCTGGACCTGATGGTAAAATTGCATCACATAAGTTGCTACAGAGCTCGTAGGTTTCCCTTTCTGTTAGGTTCTGTTCTTTCTGACCATGGGCTATTTTCTTGCCATTGAAAATAACTGTATTTGTATAATGTAGATTTGGCGTGGATTCAATCCCACAGAAACAACTTCTTAGATGAATCACTTCCATTTTATATTCAATCAGGAACTTGTTTAGTTCCCTTTTTCTGCTGGCAACAATGTTGTTTTTATATAATTATTCAAACAGCCACTTCTTTGCACGCTGCTGTATGGTTAAATTAGTACTCCATTTCTGTCAGAGGACTTCTGCCATATTAACTTCTGCAGCCTCTCTTTAATTATTGAAAGAGAGATGTTGTTCATACTTAAATCAGCAGCAATATCTCCAAGGGTAAATACTTCATGTCTTTTTATCCAGTGTGCATGTCAAAAATCTGTGTGTACTTGATCAAAGCTTTCTCGGTTTGTTGACCATCAAAACTGATGACCAGAAAATCAGGAACACAATGATTTGTAGTACTGACCTTTGCACTTTATTGTTCTATCGGGACTCCAGTTGAGTGAGATTCTTTACTAGTAGTAGAGGATGCCATTTTTACCCTCTATTGTTTTAATCTTGAGTAATGCAGCAGCTAGTAGATGCTGTGCATGATGTGAGGGAGGTTAAATGCCAGGATACAATCAAGAAAAAGAAACAAGGTGAAAATGATTTCTCTCTTGCAAAAATTTTGTTTTTATGGTTGCCAAGGTCAACAATATCAGAGACTACCACTCTCCAGACTTTGGATGGAATTTTCTCATTCTGCCTTTGGCAAGTTTCATGGCGGGTGGGAGCGGAGTATCTAGCTGGGACCAAAAAATCGATTGCCACCAACGTGGAAACAATTTGAAATTCTCCCAAAGGCGGGTCAGTGGTGAATAGGGTGTCCCACTGAATAGTTAAGTGAATGCTATTTGCATTCAATGCCAATCCATAAGTGATGATGTGGGGATGCCGGTGTTGGACTGGGATGGGCACTGTAAGAAGTCTCACAACACCAGGTTAAAGTCCAATGGGTTTATTTGGTATCGCAAGCTTTCGGAGCGCTGCTCCTTCATCAGATGAAGGAACAGCGCTCCAAAAGTTTGTGATACCAAATAAACCTGATGGACTTTAACCTAGTTTTGTGAGACTTCTTAGCATTCCATAAGAGCTTATTAAGTATGGTTTTTCTCTGGAATTAGATGGCACCTTCCAACCTGGTGTCATGTCAGTGGGAAATCAAGTAAGTCTGAATCATGCTTGAAAAAAAGTTGATGGGCACTGGTCACATGACATATTGCTCACAATTTCATAGACTACTTGCTAAGTTCTGCATTGGTCTTATTATGATCCAATGGACTGCTGGAAGTGTAGAGTTGGTCAGCTGCCATGGCTGCCTCCATAGTCCCGAAGGACAGCACTGTGCAGTGGTACTCAGGCAGGACTGAATACTTAAACAACCAATATTTCCACCAAAACGAGGATACTGGACACATGGGAGGGAGGGTGGGGGAAGTGGTGGAAAGAGGCAGGAGGGCATTGCAAAGGGTTTGGGATGAAGGGCGAACAATGGCAAAGACAGGAGAGACCAAGGGGTGGGAAGGTGTAGCCTGACGAGGGGAACCAAGACATTGACAAGCAAGGGGGTGAATGCGAAAGCATTTGTATAAATAGGTAGAGGTGCACACAGACACTGGATTAGGATAAAGGTGGGGGGTGAACAGATGGTGTTAGTGTGGCACAAGCGAGATGGATCACACTAAGACTCGAAGGAGGATTGGAGGCTAGGAAGGAAGACGGTGCAGTGTTCAGTCATGAGGACAATGGAGAACTCAATGAAAATCCAAGTTCTTGGTCTGGGACTGTCCTGGGCTCTCAATCAGGGATGAGAGAACAGAGATAGTCCTTGGGCTTTGTGGATCTCACAGTTAAGAGTGAGAAAGTACAGACAATCCTTGGTGCAGTAGGTCATGCTACAGGGTTATGCATAGCATGCACTTTGTATCCTCACTGTAGGGAGGGGCAAGTGCTGGGTGCTCGATTGGGATAATGCACAGCGTGGTGTGCAGGGCATTTTCACAGCCTCTGTCTTGGCTTCTCTGGCTCTGCACTGGTCTGCAGATGGGATGGTAGTGGTTAGAGGAGGCATCTGCAGCCTGTATTTGGGGAAGATGTAATAAAAGAGTAGGAGGTACGCAAAACTTTCTTGTATGGTGAAATTGAGGAGGGGGGTTCATTCCATCAATATTCAACTGGTGTGTTATCATCAGAAGCACATAATACACATTTCTGCAAAGAACCCTGGGTGTTCCCATGACTCATAGATCCTGAGTCATTCCCAGCTGCCTCAGATATTCAAAGGGCCTGAGTGCCTACAGGGATAGCTGCTTGGGGACAAGGGGTATCCAGTAAAACCCTGCCTCATGACACCTGCACATTAACCTCAGAGTGCTTCAGATGAGAGGTACAATGTAGCTCATAGCTCCTCACTCCCAAATCAAGCAAACTATTGGCATTCTTAAGGTGTTCTTCTGATGTTTGGACCTGCAGTACACACCAGATAGAGTCTCCCGCATCATTGTTGTGCGTCCCGTTGTATTGAAAGGGATATCCAACCAGTCATATCAAGAGAAGACTCAGCATTCATACTTACACCTTCTAGCCTCATGATTGACGAAGTCACGAGTTCCAAGGTCAGCAGTGTACCCTGCATGCACTCGCTCTTGGAATGAAAGTTGACACACAGTAAGAATGCTGCAGCAACTTAGTTGATGCAATCATCACCACATAATGAGTACCTATAGCAACCAGTGAGATGAGGACATGGTTGAGGATCTCATCTGTCCGTCCTGGTCTTATCCTTTGGCATTACCACTTAGCAGATACAACTGCCTCCACTCCATCAAGGCTGCTGAGCTGCCCTCACACAATGGTCCGTCGTCAGGAAAAAGGGTAATTAATGCATTAAGCACACACACTTCCAGTAAAGATTTCATCCCATCTCCCTAACATCATACAAGGGTATGGAAACGATCTTTGGTGAGGTTAACATCATATGAATGTGTCACTCACAAAGGGACACTCACTGAATGGGAGGATGGCTAAACGTCTAAATAAAAGGATATATATGTAAAAAGCACAAAGACGTCAGATGATCAAGCCATTCACATAAACATCAAACATATTCATGTGTAATACTTATACAGTAGTTGCAGACCTATAACCCGAAAAAGATTTTAATATTTCTTAATGTTCCTAACCCTACCGCTACACCCAGGTGCAATCCCATTATCTGCAGCCTGCTGACTGCTACATCTGTGATGATCTTGGCGGACGTCCTCTGATAGCCTGAGGCCTGGCGGGCCCCAGCCTTATAAGTGTCTCCTGTTCAGGGCAGATTCACTTTCGCTGGTCTTAGCAGTTGGACATCTGAGAGTGTCCTACTACTTCCTTTTCACTATGGACATCCAATCTCTCCATACCTCAATCCCCCATCAGGATAGTCTGAAAGCTCACCTCATCTTCCTTGAATGGAAGTCGAATCAGTCCCAATCCACCAGCACCCTCCTCCATCTAGCTAACTAAATGTGTTTTCATATTGAACAATTTCTCCTTCAACTCCATTCATTTTCCTCAAATAAAATATATTGCTATTAGTATCTGCATAGGTCCTAGCTATGCTTGCCTTTTTGGTAGGTAATTTGGAACATTCCTTGTTCCAATCCTACTCGAGCTGGCTTCCTCACCCCTTTTTCCCTAACAAGGCTGTCCCGCTCACGCCCTGAACTTGAAAACTTAACTGACTTGGGTTTCCAATTTCAATAATTCTCACAATTTCATGTGGTCCATCTCCTACCCTTCCTTTAATTTCCTTGACTTTACCATTTCCATTTCTGGGATTAGGCTATCAGTTCAAAGACACAGACTCCCACAGCTACCTTGACTACAATTCTTCAGAACCTGCTTCCTGTAAGGACTCTATTCTCTGAGCTTCTGCATCACTCTTTGCATCTATTTGGATGATACAACCTGTCGGACGAGTGCTTTTCAAATGGCTTCCTTTTTCCTCAATAAAGGATCTCCCCCAACCCCCCCACCATGGTTGACAAAACCAGCAACAATGTCCAAAGTATTTCACCCACTTCTTTTGTCACCCTTTCTCCTTCCCAGAACCATGTTAAGGTTCTCTTGTTCTCACTTTCCATCCTACCAGCCTCAGGATTCAATAGATCATCCTCCACCATTTCTGCCTGCTCCACCAAAAACACCTTCCCTTGCCCTGTACTTCAGAATTTCAAAGGGAAATTCCTTCTATGATACACTGGTTCACTCTTCAGTCACCCTGACGCCCTTGCCTATAGCAGATTGACATGCAAGACAAGAGACTCAACACCTGCCTATTTATCTCTTCCATCATCACCCTCCAAGGCCACAAACACTCTTTCCAAGTGAAGCAGCAATTTACTTGTACTTTTTTCAATTTAGCATATCATATTTTCCGCTAATGATATGACATTCTGTGCAGTAGGGAGAGCAAAAGCAGACAGGGTGACCTCTGTTCAGCTCGCAAGCATGAATGAGAGTTTCTTGTTGCTTGTCATTTTAATCCACCATCTTATTCCCACTCTGATTTTTCTATCCTTGGTCTGCTCCTGTCTTCCAATAAAACACAATGCAAACTCGAAGAACAGCTCCTCATCTTTACAGCCTTCTGGACTCAACATAGAGTTTAATAATTTTAGATCATTACCTATGTCCCCATTTTACGTGTGTTGTTCTTAGGTTTTTCATTTTTTTTTGCTTGTTTTTAAATGCCTGTAATTTGCATTCAATCACCTGTTTTCAGCCACCCACATTTCATCTGGACACCAATTTTTTTTCTTTACTTGCCCCATTACAACTTTCTTTGGCTGTTGTACCATAAAACTTATGGTTATTCAATTTGTCCTCTCCACTCCCACCCTATTTGTTTGTCATTTTCCCTGTCCCCTCTTTCACTTCTAAAAGCCTATTGCATTACTAACTTTCAGGTCTGATGAAGGGTCACAGACCTGAACCAGTACATTTGTTTTTCTTCACTAACACTGCCTGACTAGTGTTACAGTGCGCAATTACAATATATCTTTAAGAAAGCTGCTTGACCTTGGACTGAATTTGAAAACTGTTTTCAAAATGGCAGACAGATTTGTAGATCACACTGTGGCTACTTTTCAAGAGGAGAAACGATAATCTTTAATCTAATTAAGATTGACTGTGATCTCATCCAGAAGCTAATGAAATTTTCAATGCCTCACTGTAAGAATGTAAATTTTGCCTTGACCATAGTAAAGCTAAGAACCACTAGGGATGAGAAAGGCTGTTTGAGTGTTGGTGCCATACTTCAAAGATAAACTTAGCATTTTGTTCAGATAATGTAACGCAGGAAAATTTAATTTTTTTTACCCCCAGATCCATTTTGAATCATCTTAGAGGTCCATCTTGAAACAGGGTCAGTTCAGGGAGACAGAGAGAAAGGCTTCTAAAAACAGCCACAGATTCTGCTGTAAGTAACTGAGCAGTTGGAAAGTACTACACACGCAGAACCAAAAAAATGAATGTTCTCCCCCTCCATAAACATGATTGCACCTACCAAGCTATCTGTGAAAGTAATCTTTTGAAAATGAACTGTAGAAGCCAACACAGCAGCTGAGACACAACTTCTAAACTTTCACTTTGGGTAACTCAATCACTTGATCTCAAAAAAAAAATCTGCATTGAAACAACAGAGACTGACTTTAATTCAGGTCTTACAAGTATTGAATCATAGAATCGCTACATCGCAGAAGGAGGCCATTCAGCCTATCGAGTCTACACCAACCACAATCCCACTCAGGCCCTATTCCCATAACCCCGCATATTTACCCTGCTAATCCCTTTGACATTAAGGTCAATTTAGCACAGTGAATCAACCTAACCTTTGGATTGTGGGAGGAAATTGCAACACTCAGAGGAAACCCACACAGACACTGAGAACACATGCAGTCTCCACACAGGCAATGACCTGAGGCCGGAATTGAACCTGGGTCTCTGGCACTGTAAGGCAGCATTGCTAACTACTGTGTCACCGTGGCATAGTTTATCTTTATCTGTAATTAATGTTCCTGTGCGTGTGTGAGTGATATCATTTCTCCTTAAGTGACTTCCAAAGTGAATGTATACAGATAAACTAAACTTTCATGTATAATTACAAAATGCTTTGCTGCTAAGTTATTTTAAGTTGACTCTGAGAGTAAGAAATATCCTCATACAAATATATTGTTCATGGGTGACTTTGACTTTTACAGTGTCCTGACGTCAGTTAAGTATTTCCAGCATTTTCTGTTTTAATTAAGTTCTCTGTAACCTGCTTTAACCAAGGAGTAAATGTTCATTGTCAGTACCCCAGCAAACAGCTTCGCAAACCAGGAATGTATATTCCTGGGAAAATCATAGAGGGAAGTCCATGGCCAAATTGCCACAATGCTCTAATGGCATTTGAAACTCCATAGAGTAATGTTGAAAATATAAACTACCCCAGTGAATTTTCCAGCATGTTCTCAGAAGTGTAGCTCCTATTCTGCCATGACTACATTTCTATTTCTCTGACCGGCATCATCCTGGGCCTTTTGCGTCTAAAACTCAAAACGCAACGCCAATTCAAGCTATTCTATGATCAAATGTTATGTGACATCCTATGTACTGGTTTGTTTAAACCATTCCATTGAGAACCCATGCTGCTGTCAGAAAAGTAGATTTTCATGCCATTATTTTCTGGGATGAATATTGTTTCCACATTAAAATTTTTTTTCAAAACATCCCTATTCTATAATCAATCCTATTTCTATAATCAACCACACCATTTTCTAATTCGCCATTTTCTACAAGTGGACATTATGACATAATATGGCTAATTAAAGGCTATAGAAGCGAGCATGTAATTCCTAATTTGAGATTTAGATTAGTTGTCTGAAGGAACAAAATCTCATTATATGTAATTTGCCATATTATTCCTATTACTCTACGCCGCTCTCCTTGACAATCTGTGATTGTCACCTTTTCCTGAGGTTGTTTTAGCCTCGAGTGTTCTTAATGCCTTGGTCTCAACAAACTGATCTCTTCCACCAATTTCTTCCTTTCTCAACTTCAACTTTACCATAGGTCTGATGGAGGCCAAAATGAGAATGAACCATGCTATGGATGAGTGAAGAGACTGGATCACTGAATTACTCAATCCTTTTGTATGAAATTGTTCTTCAATTTAAACTTGAGTGTTGGCTGGAAACAAGTTTGAGTCAGCCCGAATCATAAGTAAGTTTGGAATAATTAAAAGTCATTCAGCCTTTGAAAGTTTTTTAGGGAGTTTATATCCGATGATTTTTATTGTGAACTTCCCCTCTTTCTCTCTCAACATCATCACTTTTAAGTTCCTTCTCCTACAACTCATAAGAAAAGTCACTAAGTGAGCAAATTGACAGGCTGAGCCCGTTCAACATATTTCAACGACCTCAGTGGAAAGCAAGCAGTTCCGGCATATCAGGAGACTCAGGAAGAAGAGAGTTTCCTACTGCTGTGCAGTCAAAGGTTTATATTTACCAGTGGAGTCAACTACCTGACATCTAAGGTTTTGGAGCTTATGACACAACAGTAATATAAAAGCACTTTGATTATTCCATGCATCTGAAAGTTGAGCAGCCTCTCAATGATAGCATGGTGGTTTACTGTTGCCCTCTGGTGGTTCATATGTTTTAAAAATGTATTTCACTTGCTCAGTAAGTGTACCGAATTGGCAACAGTAATCTTCAATGAGGGGAGAAGGAACTTGTAGCTCTTTTGCATGCCAAACAAGTAAATGAACTCAAATTAACTTAGGGACAAATTAAAAGGGGCAGCCCTCCAAAAAGGAAGGGGGGACGGTCCGAACAAAAACCAAAGTCGAAAGGAAACTTAAAACATTAAATCAAAATGTGATTGTCAGGGTCTATAACACACCTCAGCCCCTGCGGTGCCCAGCGGGTGTGGAAGGCGTCAACTGCGCCCACGGACACCACATGCTTCCTCTCTAGGGACACCTGGCCACGAATGTAGCCGCAGTAGAGGGGCAGGCAGTCGGGATGGACGGCCCCGTGAGAAGGAACTTGTAACTTTGATACAAATCCAACATTAACATTCTGGAAGTGTGAGATGCAAAAGCCTTGCCTTGAGTTAAGAATCAACTACCATCCTATTCCCCTCTCCCTTTTCCTCCTCATAGTTCTTGAATAAGTTGTCATCTCTCAAATTTGTGCCTATATTTCCCAGAACCCCATGTCCAAATCCCTCCAATCTCTGCCATGGTAGTAAGCAACAGATTTTGTTAAACCAAAAGCCTTGTTCAACTTTAGTTTTTAATTTTAATTTAATTTGTTTTTATCCTCATTTTCAATGCCAATGAATTTCTAAACTGTCAGCAGATGTCTTTGATAGTATTAATCTAAGGAATCAATAACATTTTTCACATGCTTAGCCCTGTGTGCTCTGCGTAGCACTATTTTGCATTATGAGATGTTGAAACTTGAAGCTAAATCAATGCCAAATAGAACCGGCATTCAATAATCTGACTGGAAATCATCTGTGATGCTAAGAGCTTTCAGATCAATCACATGCTAGATTCATTCGTTGGCAAGAAAATTTGGGCTAGGTCCGCAGTGCAGATAGAGCACCTGAATATCATTCCAGGTGGTCAATGTCTGCATAGAATAGGGGGTGTGGTGGCATAGTGGTATCATCACTGGACTAGGGTAATGCTCCAGGTTTGAATTCCACCATGGTAGATAGTGAAATTTGAATTGAATAACACAAATCTAGAATTAAAAGTCTAATAATGACCATGAAAACATTGTTGATTGTTGTAAAAACCCATCTGGTTCACCAATGTCCTTGAGGGAAGGAAATCTGCTATCCTTGCCTGTCTGGCCTACATATGACTCCAGATCCTTAGCCATGTGGTTGACTCTTAAATTTCTCCTTAAGGGCAGTTAAGAATGGGTAATAAATGCTGGCCCAGCGAGTGACCCACCCCTCCCACATTCCATGCAAGACTTGTTTTTAATTACAACATGGGTCTTGGCTCTGTTTGGACAAGTCACATGTATCTAATGCATATTTTCATGTTTGACTTTAGTTAGGGCAATTAGTGGCAAGGTTGGAAACCTGACTGAAGAGATCAAAGGAGATAAACCAGGCAAGCAAAGCCACTCAATTAGTATATCACAACTAAACAGAACCCATTTGTTTACAATATAGGAGAGTGCCATTTGAAATAGTATGTTTGTACAAGCTCTTTACTAGAACAATCCAAAACTAATTCATCTCCCTCAAATCTTTCCCCATGGTCTTGTATCATTTAATGGCTTATTTAACTATCCCATGTCACTTTGAAATCTTTTATAATCCTCACTGTTTGCCAAACCCCTATTTTTATACCATCAGTAAATTTCAACAATGAGTTGAATTATATTAGGTATCAAATTCCCTACCAACCCCGCTAAAAAGTTGAGGGAGCACGCCAAGGGAAACATTGGCTGCCTTGCAGCTGTTTAATGGCCAATTGGCTTTTAATATACTGGAGGCAAGATTTCTGCCATTCTGCATCAGGAAGTCCCATCTCAGAGAACTGCCAATTCAGAAGCCAGCAGCTCTCTTAGGACTGAGGCAATTAATCAAGATTTAGGTAAGTGTTTGAGGGTGTTGCTGTGTGCGAAGCTGATAGGCCCTTTGATTTGATTCATTATTATCCCATATATTAGTATACGGTGAGAAGTATTGTTTCTTGCATGCTATACAAAGCATACCATACATAGAGATGGAAAGAAGAGAGTACAGAATGTAGTGTTACGACCATAGCTTGGGTGCAGAGAAACATCAACTTAATGCAAGGTAGTTCCATTCAAAAGTCTGATGGCAGCAGGGAAGATGCTGTTTCTGAGTTGGTTGTATCTTTTTCCTCAATGGCAGAAGGTGAAAGAGAGAATGTGTAGGGTCCTTGATTATACTGGTTGCTTTTCCGAGGCAGTAGGAAATGTAGATAGTGGAAATGGATGGGACGCTGGTTTGAATAATAAACTGGGCTTCATTCATGACCCATTGTAGTTTTTTTGGACTGACCAGGAGCCATACCAAGCTGTGATACAACTGGAAAGAATGCTTTCTATAGTGCATCTGTAGAAGTTGGTGAGAGCTATGGTGAATATGCCAAATTTCCTTAGTCTCCAGAGAAAGTAGAGGCGTTGGCGAGCTTTCTTCGAATGGATGGACCAGGACCGGTTGTTGGTGATCTGGACACCTAAAAACTTGAAGCTCTCGACCATTCCTACTTTGTCCCCATTGATGTAGACAGGGGCACGTCTTCCACTACACTTTCTGAAGTCAATGTCTTGGCATGGCCCTGACATGGGGGTGGGATTTGCAAGGTCATAGGAGGAGGAAGTAAAATTGTTTGAAGAGAAGAGAACAAAGGAACTCAGTATAATGAAAACAAAATACTGCAGGTACTGAATGACTATATAAACAAAAAATGCTCAAAGGTTTTTAAAGTTTATTTATTTGTGTCACAACTAGGCTTACATTAACACTGCAATAAAGTTACTGTGAAAACAGTTAGGTTAGGCAGCACCTGCAGAGAGATTTTAATTTGGGTTGCTTTTCATCAAAACTGAGAATTCAGTAGCTTTAGTGCATATAGATTTTCAGAGATCTCAGGATTTGCGAGGTCCTGGTGAGGGAACCTCTGATAGGCCTGAGGAGCCCTTTAAGGAGGGAGCCACCTTCCCATCATCAGTCCACAAAGGGAAATCTGCTGGGCTGGCACATGACATGGGCCTCTCTTGCTGCCGGTTAAACCCCTGTGGAGTTGAAATGAGGTCCTTAATTAGAACATAAGAACATAAGAACATAAGAAATAGGAGCAGGAGTAGGCCATCTGGCCCTTCGAGCCTGCCCCGCCATTCAATAAGATCATGGCTGATCTGTCGTGGCTCAGTTCCACTTTCCCGCCCTCTCCCCATAACCCTTAATCCCCTCTCTTATCAAAAACCCATCAACCCGCTTCTTAAAAATATTTAGCGAGGCAGCCTCCACCACTTCAACGGGCAGAGAATTCCAGAGATTCACCACCCTTTGAGTGAAGAAGTTCTTCCTCAACTCCGTTCTGAACCGCCCCCCCTTTATCTTGAGGCTGTGCCCCCTAGTCCTACTGTCTTTTTTGAGCGGGAAGAGTCTTTCCACCTCTATCCTATCCATCCCATTCATCATCTTATACGTCTCAATGAGATCTCCCCTCATTCTTCTAAACTCTAACGAGTACAAGCCCAGTTTATTCAGCCTCTCCTCATAGCTCAACCCCCTCAACTCCGGTATCAGCCTAGTAAACCTCCTCTGCACTCCCTCCAGGGCCAAAATATCCTTGCGCAGGTGCGGCGCCCAAAACTGCACACAGTACTCCAGCTGCGGCCTCACCAATGCCCTATACAGCTGCAGCAAGACCTCCCTACTTTTATATAATTGCGCACTTAAGAGAGCCTCAATGACCCACTGGTGGGCATGCCATCCAACACCACCCCTCTGGTATAATTGCAGTGGGGGCAAAGCCAAACAAATAGGAGGCAATCAGGCTGATGGCTGAAGTTAACGAGCCCTTCTACCTTCAAACCTGTTGGCAAGGTACTATTAAATCCATCCCATTTTGTCCCCTATGCCCAACCAATCCAAATTATGTATAAATGAGAACAAAAGTAACTCTAGAACTGATCCTTGGGATAAACTATCTCTAACATTTCTCCAGTCTGAGTGACACCCTTGTTTTCTATCTGTTGACCAACTTTCTACCTATGCTAATACATTTCCTCTTGGGCTTCTGGGATTATTTAATGAGGATTTCTGAAAATCTATATGCACTAATGCTACTGAATTCTCAGCTTTGATGAAAAGCAAGCCAAATTAAAATCTCTCTGTGCAGATGCTGCCTTACCTCAGTGTTTCACAGTAACTTTATTGCAGTGTTAATGT
This sequence comes from Carcharhinus amblyrhynchos, assembly GCF_965287045.1. Taxonomy (NCBI): domain Eukaryota; kingdom Metazoa; phylum Chordata; class Chondrichthyes; order Carcharhiniformes; family Carcharhinidae; genus Carcharhinus; species Carcharhinus amblyrhynchos. Next base: position 59,237,539 of record NC_137333.1, read on the forward strand.
AAGCCTAGTTGTGACACAAATAAATAAACTTTAAAAACTTTTGAGCATTTTCTGTTTATATAGTCATCCAGTAGCTGCAGTATTTTGCTTTCATTATATTGAATTCCTTTGTTCTCTTCTCTTCAAACAATTTTATTAAAGTTGTCAAATACAATCTCCAAATCCCTTTTCTCACTAAGCTCCCGATATTTGAACATCGACAATCAGGAGTCCAGCCCTCCCACAGCATCATAATTGTTCTGATCAAAGTTAAAATTGTCATCCTCTATAAACTTGACTATTTCTGCTCATCCTATTGAATCATTATGACACCTTTGTCATGATTAAGTACACCATTCCACCTCCAAAACCTCACTTCTGTTGTCTGGCTCCCCAGTTCTACTCAGTTTTTTGATTCTATCATAGCATCCCTGAATGTTTTCTTATTCTGTGATGAGCATCACTGACAAGGCCAGCAGTTGTTGCCCAGTCCTAATTGCATGCAGGCCAGACCAGGTAATGATGGCAGAGTTCCTTCCCTAAAAGACATTGCTGAACCAGATGAGTTTTTATGACAATCATGATCGTTTCATAGTCACTGTTTCTGAGGCCAGCTTTCAATTCCTGATTTATTAATCTGTTGAATTCCATTTTTTAATTCATTCATGGGCTGTGGGTATACCATTCCTAATTGCCCTTGACTCTAGGCCATTTCAGACGGTGATTAAGAGTCAACTACATTGTTGTGGATCTGGAGTCACATGTATACAGACCATGTAAGAATGGCTGATTTCCTTCCTTACAGAATATTAGTGAACCAGATGGGTTTTAACAAAAAGCGACAATGGTTTCATGGACATCATTAGACTTTTAATTCCAGACTTTTATTGAATTCAAATTCCACCATCTACATTGTGGGATTTGAACCTGGATCCCCAGAGCATTATCCTGGGTCTCTGGATTATTAGTCAAGCGACAGTACCACTACACCACTGCCAGCTGCCATGGTGAGATTTGAACCCATGTCCCAAGAACATTGACCTCATCTCAAGATTACAAGTTCCATGACATTACCACTACGTCTCCCCCCTTCTCTTTCCAGCCTTGAACTTTTACTTCTGGAATTCCTTGAAGGATCTTGTACTTGTCCTCCCTTCTCCTCATTCACATGCTGACCCCTAATGTCATCATCCAGACACATGGGGCCGAAATTTCCATTGCTGGTGAAATGGGAAACGTGCAGACATGATTTAAAATTTGCCTTCCCAAAGGGTGTTTCTGCACTTTGATGCCACTGGAACAGAGTGCAATTTTCAAAGTGAAGCTGGAGAAGGTGAGAGAGAGAGAACAGGGACCCTCCAATTAACAGCCTGTTTAGGTCTTTCAGGAGCTTGAAATTTCTGATTGAGATAGCAGTGAACCTTAACTGTCCAGTATACATTTGTGCACCATGGTCGGTTTCAATACAGGGAAAATTGAAAGGTTTTTTAATAAGGTAGAAAATATTGATGTGGTGAGAGATCATTTTTTATCTCTCATTCATCTACTTGGCCACTTTTGTGAACATTTATGCTGCTTACCCTCTGAGATGCTGCCCTATCATGGCTGCTGTCCATTTTTGCTGTTTGCATTCTGCTTGCAATTCCCATGTGGTGGCACAGTGGTTAGCACTGCTGCCTCACAGTGCAGGGGACCCAAGTTTCATTCCCGTCTTGGGCCACTGTCTGTGTGGAGTCTGCACATTCTCCCCGTATCTGCATGTGTTTCCTCTGAGTGCTCAGGTTTTCTTCCACAGTCCAAAAGACGTGCAGGTTAGGTGCATTGGGCATGCTAAGTTCTCCCTTAATGGACCCAAATAGGTATCCAGAATATGGCGAGTAGGGAATTTTCATAGTAACCTCTTTTCAGTATTAATGTAAGCCTACTTGAGACACTAATAAATAAAACTTTTAAAAAAATCATGCTCAGCATCACTAATTGGGCACCAAGTTTGCCTTTGGCCCAATTAAGACATTTATATTTCAAAATAGCACTGCACAAGTAATGCAGTTAAAGCATGGGGTTGGGACCCAGAAATTATCAGGGCGGTTGGTTCCCAACATCAGGTTGAAAAGCAAGCTGATGGAGTCAGCTTCTATCTGCATAGTGACCACACTCAGCTCAACCCTCCCTATTTCTAACAATCCCTTTACTACATTTCCATTATCTGACTACTTGTCTGATATAAATCCCTCCAGCTAAACATTACGACAACTAAAGCCATTGCCTTGCTCGCAACCAAGACATCCAATTTTGCCTTGAACTAAATAAACACTAACCTAATATCTTCTCCATGACAAAGCTGTCCCATCCAGATTTGTAACATTGCCAGCTTCCATCCCTCGCTCTGCTCACCTGCTATTTAAATTCTCAGTAATGACACTGTATATTAGTGTGTTATACAGCGTTTTATGTTTCGGAAGAATGTTTTAAAATTAGTTTTTTTCACATAGTCTGTATTTCTGGAGGAAATACACATTGTTCCTGAAGTCAAACTCACTCCTTTCAGCTTCTCTCCACATTGCATTCCACATTGGTGCAGTGATGTTCTGCTTAGTAAAGCCAAAGACCTGGGATTGTGCATGGAAAGTTAAGCTTGAGTATATTTGGAGATCCAGGGGAAAAGAATCTTAGAAGGCAAAGTTGAAACCCTGCGAGGTGGGTCATTGTTGAGGATGTCCAAGTGGGAGCAACTTTTGAAATGAATTCCAAGGTAAAGTCTTCAGATGTGGAGATTGGAAACCTTTGTGAGAAAGATGAAGTTTCAGTCAGATTGGTTGGCTCACAATGTGACAGACATCTGTGTGACTGTTGAGAAATACACAAAAATCTGTTTTGGTTGTGTAATGTGTTTCTGACATAAGATAGATTTTGTAAATTGTTTGATCTTTCTGAACTTGTATGGTAAAGTTTATTTTTATTTGTTTAAAACCTTTGGAATTGTGGGACCTTGTTTATTGAGCAAGCGTCTTGAATCTCAACATTTATCTACTTCAAATGAAACTTTTTGGGCCCTTTGGGGAACATAGTGGCACAACAGTTAGCACTGCTGCCTCACAGTGCCAGGGACCTGGGTTCAATTCCAGCCTCGGATCACTGTCTGTGTGGAGTTTGCACATTCTTCTCCCACACTCCAAAGATATGCAGGTTAGGTTAACCAGCCATGCTAAATTGGCCTTAGTGAGAGGGGGATTAGCAGGATAAAGTCATGGGATTATGGGAAGGGGGCCTGTTGTTGGTGCAGACTCGATGGGCTGAATGGCATCTTCCTGCACTGTGGGGATTTTGTGGTAACTGGATTTCCCCAACAGCCCGGGGTCTGGCCATGGATCAGAACAAGCTTCTGAACAAACACTGCTGCTGACAGTCACACTCTCTTCTGCCAGTCTCTCTCCACACTGCTGCTGAGTCAATCCCAACCCTGAGGGCAGGCTTTTGCGACACTGCTGTGAAGCGGGCCGCCCAATGGTTGCTTTACGTCAGTGTTTGGCGGCCTGAGGCCTGATCGCGCGCGGTCGGAGCTGCTTTAAATTTTATGTTTGGAGAGATATATGTTTGTGGTCCCGGGAAGAGAGTGTGCGTTTGTGTAGCGAGGGGAGGGGGCGGTGAATCGGGCCTTTGGCCTTCAGGGCCCCTCGGTAACCATGACTCTGGCTCCCAAGGAGCTGAGCAGCCTGATCGGCATCATTTGCGAGGAGGCGACCAGTAACACCTTCGAGGGCCTGTCCACCGCCTTCCACCATTACTTCGCCAAGCACGACCATTTCCGAGTGGGCTCCACGCTGGTAATGCTGCTGCAACAGGCCGACCTGCTGCCCAGCCCCCAGCAGCGCCTCACCGCCCTCTACCTGCTCTGGGAGATGTACCGCACCGAGCCGCTGGCCGCCAACCCCTTCGCCGCCGTATTCGCCCACCTGCTGAATGCCGCCCCGGTGGCCGAGGAACAGGAGAAGCAGCTCCTAGGTAAGACCGTGCCTCCACACCATCGCTCTGAGTGAGACCTGCTCATCCAGCTCCGTGACCAGTACATCCCAGGAGATGTTGAAATTATTGCAATCATATGTTTGTCAGGATTTTAAAAAAATTTAAATGTTTCTCGCTTTTAACTTGTAGTCTAATCTTGCACCCAGAGCACAAGCTTGATCCTGTTCCACTTGCATTATCGGTGGCGCTGCTCTTCGGAGGAGGCATTAATGCGAAATCTTTCAGTTGTTTCACTTTTTTTTATTTTCTCTCTTTAACTGAAGTTTGCTTATTAGTGTCACAAGTAGGCTTACGTTAACACTCCAATGAAGTTACAGTGAAATCCCCCGAGTTGCCGTGCTCCGATGCCTGTTCGGGTACACTGAGGGAGAATATAGCATAGCCAATATATCGCATGCCTTTTGGACTGTGGGAGGAAACTGGAGCAGGATGAATGTGCCGACAGTGCTCCAAGCTGGAATTCGAACCCAGGTCCCTGGCACTGAGAGGCAGCAGTGCTAACCACTGTAGCACCATGTCACTGTGGATGTGAACCATCACTCACAAGTCTGGGGAATTAACTTAATTCCCCTCCACACTGTAGCAGCCCCTTCAGAAGGAATTGGCACACAGAACATCTCAGTGCCGTTCTGAGATTTAATGGGGTGCTATATAAATGCAGATTGTCTTTCATGTAATTTGATGCTATGGAGCATGATACAACTTCAGTAACATGGAATTGTACACTGACTGGGGAAATAAGACATTGTACCATGGGTTAGTACCATTGCTCTTCTGTGTTTAGTTCAAATCTAACTTGTCCTGTTGTTTGAAAGGACAGGAATATCAACTTCTTTAACATTCTAAAAATTTTATTTTGGAAGGGAATAAATGATTGTTCATTATTTTTAGTGACCTGCTAATTGCCTTTATTTAAACCTCCTTAATTGAGTGCAAGTCCATATAAACTGTGTTATTGATGAATGGAAATAATTTCAATATTTAAGTTTTATTTCGCAAGCATTCTAGAAATTGAAAGTCAGCGAGCTTTAAAGATACTCTAAGATTTGAATGAAAGAATGTATCTTTGCACAGAGGTCCTCCATTTATTTGTTAGAATTGCCAAATGAAGAAGCCTGTGCTAGATTGTTAATAGCTTTCAAAACATAATGTTTGACCTCTTACTCATGTTCTAATATAAGTCTAAGGATTCAAAATATAGCCAGGACAAATGTGTCAAATTGAAATTATCATTTTTGGAAAAATTAAATGGCTTTAGAAAACCCAGTGCAACAATAAAATGTTTGGATGGATAGGAACTAATTGCTTGATTAATTTTTATCAGGGAGAAACTCCAATGTAGAAAAATGAGTCAAGTTTATACCTTAAATTGCATTATTCTACCTTTCAGGAACATATTTTGTAGATTCTAATATTCTGAGAGGAACCTGTGAGAAATAACAATTCTTAAACATACTAAGAAAATGAAATTTCACTAATATAAATCTCAACATATACTCAATTTTTCACAGTATTGTTTATTGCTGAAAAAAAGGCATGTTGAAGCTTTTTGTCATGCACTTACCAGGATACTAATACCAATGTTAAGGGAAAATAGCAACCAGTCTGTGCTTGCAAAACTGAAAAGTGTATCCAGCATTAGATGTGATTCCAGAATTTGCTGAAGTATCCTCATTGTGCCAAGAATTACACTGACAGCCAATTTAAGATTGTTAGTCAGGCTCACAGTGTGGTGCATTTGCGTGTACTGGAAGCTACATATATTCATATACATGGCCCTGTTCTTTGCAGACAAAACATCTGTGTGTGCACACACACACAACTTTTAGAGTTAATTTACTGCACAAAGTAAGTGGCAGCCATTTGCTGTCTTGACCCATTAGGGTCAAGCTGCCTAACTTAAATTTCAAACAACATCTAGCAGTTAACTCTCAAGTCAGCATCAACTGGTGCATTCTCCATGGTAGTACCTTTACCAATCAGAGACCACTTGCCAACCAATCGACACACTTCTCATACATTATAAACCGTTGTTTTCCCGTTGTAATGGTATTCTTGCAAAGCATCCTAATGAGTGGAAAAGCTTTGACATGCCTCTTTATTTTTAGTCCCGCAATAAAGTTTTGTACTACCAAAAGACCGTTAGTGCAGTTTGGACTTTTCATACTTCTGCTGATGTTTAATTTACTTATTATGTAATTAAAGATTATTTAAACTCCAGACTGAACCTTGATTTTTTTTTTGTTTAATGCTATTTGACAGGATTCTTGCCACCTATTACTCCCCCTGAGAAGTTTTTCCTTTCTCAGTTGATGTTGGCTCCTCCAAGAGAGCTGTTTAAGAAAACTCCCCGTCAGATTGCGTGTATGGATGTGGGGAACATGCCTCAGTCTGTAGACATTAGTGGTCTGCAGTTGGCCCTGGCAGGTGAGTAAAATTGTGTACTATTCAAAAAAGCTGCAGTTACAGTAATTCAGCTGAGGATCCTGTAGACCTAAGTTTATTAAATTGCAATTTTGCCCTGTGTGCAAACTTCCTGCTGTTGTCAAAATACAGACTTTGTTTATCAGATGGTGTAATTGTTGTCATAGAGGTTTACAACATGAAAACAGGCCATTCGGCCCAACTTGTCCATGTAGCTAAACAGATACTCTATTTTGAAAATGAAGCTGGAATCAACTATCTCAGTTCGAGTGAATTTTGAGACATAATAGTAATGTGTATAACCAAATCTCTGTACCTCAAACTGGTGTTTATAAAGAATTGTTTGGCATCAGTTTTTATTTTTTAAAGTGTACCACTTCTTAGTTCCCAAGCAACATCTGGCAGGTTGAGGCTGAAAAACAATTTAGCCTAGTATTGGTCTCAAGCTTAGATTTTAAGGGCAATGAAGAAACAATGTGAACTCCCAACTACAAAACAACTGGGCAAATTTAAGTTTCCGGATTAGGTGAAGAAATTCTCTATGCACGATGAAGAATAGGTTAGATATTAAAGGCTGACCATATTCAGATACCTTGTAACTATTTTGTATGTCACTGAACATTCTGAATTCACCAAGTGCTTTCAGTTCTGTAGCTGAATCCATTCTGTGCTTGCTTGGAGATTTCTTGGTAGTTCAAAAAATGTGTTACGTGAGCAGTTACAATTAAATTATATCGTGCTGTACTGCAATAGAAACTTATTAGTGTTTTAAGTTTCTGTAAACACTACCTGTGATACAAATGAATTATTCTTGCGCAAATAGATTTTTCTTGTCTTGGCACATAATGTCACACTGACAAATTGCACAGATGTTCTCCAAATAAATCTGACCAAAGTACCCAAAACAGCTATCACCCTGCTACTAGATTTGATTTTGAATGTAGAACTGCTGTTGTGGAACCAATAAAGCATTGTGCTGTTTCCATTCGATCACCTTTTTCATGTCTACAAAATGTTTTTAGCATGAAACAAAAGCAGTGGATACTGAAATTACCTACCTGGAGAAATTAGATTGGGAGGGATATATCTGGATTGTACAGCATTTAAAAGCTGCAGCTCACTAGTGACATGGAAAATCAGGATTGCTCCTGAAATTACTCAGACTGGGACAGAGAAAGGATGACCTCAGCAATTCAGATTCGTTTGTTGGTTGGTGCATGTAATTTCCTGGAGATCTTGCCTGCCCCACTAAATAGTGAATGGAGATGGGAGAATATTTACTTATCCAATTTTTAAAAAAAAGTGTCATTGTGTCTATAGGACTCCAGTATTGAGCACTTAATATGGCTAATGAGTCTGTTAACCATGAATGCCATAGAAACCCTACAGTGCAGAAGGAGGCCATTCGGCCCATTGAGTCTGCACCGGTCGCAATCCCACTCAGGCCCTACCCCATATACCAACATATTTACCCGCTAATCCCTCTAACCTATGCATCTCAGGACACTAAGGGGCAATTTTTAGCATGGCCAATTGATCTAACCTGCACATCTTTGGACTGTGGGAGGAAACAGGAGCACCCGGAGGAAACCCACCAAGTCACAAGGAGAATGTGCAAACTCCACACAGACAGTGACCCAAGGAGTCGAACCAAGATCCCTGGAGCTGTGAAGCAGCAGTGCTAACCACTGTGCTACCGTGCTGCCCCAAGATTTAGACAATTTTCTGTTCCCATGAATGTCCCTCCTATGCTTGTTTCCCCACCCCACTTGCTCTTTGTTACCATGATATCCAAAGATGTGTAATCGTGGTAAATGTGTGGGTTTACCAGGATAGGGCAGGTTGGGCCTGGGTAAGATGCTCTTTTTGAAAATCAGTGCAGATTGGATATGCCGAATGACCTCTCTCTGCACTGTAGGGATTCTGTGGTTCTTTTCAACGGTGACTTATGTGCTTCACAGCCCTTCATCAGTGTCAACATGAGTTTAAAATATCATGCCTGTCTTTTCTCTTTACTGATGCTGTTTGACCTGTGAATATCCAGTATTTCCAGCCAGTGACATGGGAGATCCACTACATTTGGGAAAGAATGCACGATGTGTGTAGAGCACTCCCTCAAACCCTCAATACTAACATAATTATGAACTTTGTAGAATGTAACATTTGAGTATGCCCTTTCAAATTGCTGGGTACAGAATTTTTTGGAGGGTTTGTGAATGAAAGTTGAGACTTCAGAGCAGTCAAGGGAAAACAAAATATGCTGTTGGCTTAGCTTATTTATGGAGGGAGTCACTAAGCTTTATAGATCATAGAGATCCTATGTTGATTCTCCAGTGTGCACTGAATGAGACAAGCAGTAGGGTTTTTGAAGGAGAGAAGTTATTTTTGTTACATGGAATTGTATACCAGCAAGAAGCAACAACACCGGAAAAGGTTATACCTGTATCTATCATAGGAAATTGTGCCAATAACAGGAGCATAGAGAGAATCAATATTGGTTAATCTGTAACTGTCCTTTACGTGCAAATTGACTTTATACAACTGTATACTTATGCATAATCCTTTATTCATTCTGCAGAGCGCCAGTCTGAATTGCCAACACAGAGCAAAGCCAGCTTTCCAAGCATACTTCCTGATCCTGATCCTGACTCTTCCAACTCCGGATTTGACAGTTCTGTTGCGACTCAGATTATCGAGGCTTTAGTGAGTGGACCAAGACCACCAATAGAAAGTAAGCAGTTTTAAATCACTGTTCAGGATGTTGGCAGAAGTGCTGAATGTTTGACTCTTGATCACAGAACCCAAATTCAAATCTACCCATTATTTCCGGTGGAGATGTTTTGTTAGCCTTCGTCATGGTTAGTGTATTAAATGGTAAAAGAGCATGTTTACCCTAGCATTAGTCTCCTTTAATATCGGTTGAGAACATCCAGACTTCCTAGCAGATAAACCTATAAATAATAGCAGATACATGGGGTAAGCTGGCTACAATCAGTGCTAATGTTCACTTCCCATTATAATACTTCTAAAGTGGGTGCAAAGCTTTTTCATACTACCATATATGCCATTTTTAACTTAGCTGCATAGATTTTTAAACTAGTTTAATAGTTTGGTGGTGAAGGAAAGTGTTAAATTAAAAGCGGAGGAATTTAGAGTAGCTAAGAGCAGTGGGCGAGAAGAGGATTGGGAAAGGTTTAAATGTCAACAAAGATTGACAAAAAAGTTGATAAAGGAGGGTAGAAGAAGCTATGAAGCTGGGCTAGCGCTTAATATAAAAAAGGATAGCAAGAGTTTTTATAAATATATAAAAAGGAAGAGGCTGGCTAGGGTGAACGTTGGTCCCTTAGAGGATGAGAAAGGGGACCTAGTGGTAGGGGATGGGGATATGGCTAAGGTCTTGAATAACTTTTTTGTTTCTGTCTTCACGGAGGAGGACGTGAATAATTTGCTGGGTGTTAGCGATGGAAAGGTGGTAGGACTGGAGGGTCTTAATGACATTACTGTTACTAGAGAGGTGGTGCGCGACAGACTGGAGGGGCTGATTGTGGACAAGTCCCCAGGACCGGATGGAATGCATCCGAGGGTTCTGAAAGAAATGGCGGAGGTTATAGTGGATGCCTTGGTGGTTATTTTCCAGACGTCGCTGGATTCCGGGGAAGTGCCGGAAGATTGGAAAACGGCTAATGTTACGCCGTTGTTTAAGAAGGGTGCCAGGCAAAAGGTGGGGAATTATAGGCCGGTTAGTTTAACGTCTGTGGTAGGTAAAATGTTAGAATCCGTCATTAAGGAGGAAATTGCGAGGCATCTTGAAGGGAATTGCTTGACAGGGCAGACGCAACACGGTTTCATTAAAGGGAAGTTGTGTCTGACAAATTTACTGGAGTTCTATGAGGATGTGTCTAGGGCGGTGGATAGAGGAGAGCCGGTGGATGTGGTCTTTCTGGATTTTCAGAAGGCGTTTGATAAGGTACCTCACAAGAGGTTACTGCAGAAGGTCAGAGGACATGGAGTTGGGGGTAGGGTGTTAGCGTGGATAGAGGATTGGTTGTCAAATAGGAGGCAGAGAGTGGGGGTCAATGGGTGCTATTCGGATTGGCGGTTGGTGACTAGTGGGGTGCCCCAGGGGTCGGTGCTGGGGCCTCAGCTATTTACCATTTATATAGATGATCTGGAGGAGGGAACCGAGTGTAGGGTGTCGAAATTTGCTGATGACACCAAGATTGGGGGAAAGGCAAATTGTGCGGAGGGTGTGGAGAGTCTGCAGAAGGATCTAGATAGGCTGGGCGAATGGGCCAGGAAATGGCAAATGGAATTTAATGTTGGCAAGTGTGAGGTGGTCCACTTTGGTAGGAAGAATGGTAGGAAGGACTATTACTTACGTGGCGAAAAACTGCAGCAGGCGACGGTGCAGAGGGACCTCGGGGTCCTTGTGCATGAGTCGCAAAAACCCAGCTTGCAGGTGCAGCAGGTGGTCAGGAAGGCGAATGGGATGCTGGCCTTCATCGCGAGGGGGATTGAATATAAAAGTAGGGAGGTCTTGCTGCAGCTGTATAGGGCATTGGTGAGGCCGCAGCTGGAGTACTGTGTGCAGTTTTGGGCGCCGCACCTGCGCAAGGATATTTTGGCCCTGGAGGGAGTGCAGAGGAGGTTTACTAGGCTGATACCGGAGTTGAGGGGATTGAGCTATGAGGAGAGGCTGAATAAACTAGGCTTGTACTCGTTAGAGTTTAGAAGAATGAGGGGAGATCTCATTGAGACGTATAAGATGATGAATGGGATGGATAGGATAGAGGTGGAGAGACTCTTCCTGCTCAAAAAAGACAGTAGGACTAGGGGGCACAGCCTCAAGATAAAGGGGAGGCGGTTTAGAACGGAGTTGAGGAGGAACTTCTTCACTCAAAGGGTGGTGAATCTCTGGAATTCTCTGCCCGTTGAAGTGGTGGAGGCTGCCTCGCTAAATATTTTTAAGAAGCGGGTTGATGGGTTCTTGATAAGAGAGGGGATTAAGGGTTATGGGGAGAGGGCGGGAAAGTGGAACTGAGCCACAACAGATCAGCCATGATCTTATTGAATGGCGGGGCAGGCTCGAAGGGCTAGATGGCCTACTCCTGCTCCTATTTCTTATGTTCTTATGTTCTTATATCCAGCTATATTCTGCCAAACAACCACTTCCAGTAAAACCCCTATTTGACTTCCAGATATGCTTTTGCTGTCAACTTTTCTGTAGAATACTAAATCTTGAATTTCTTTTTATCATGTGAAGGTCATTTTCGGCCAGAGTTTATTCGACCTGCCCCTCCACTTCATGTATGTGAGGATGAGCTAGCTTGGCTGAACCCAACAGAACCTGATCATACAATCCAATGGGATAAAACCATGTGTGTTAAAAACAGCACTGGGGTGGAAATTAAGCGCATCATGGCAAAGGCTTTCAAGAGTCCCTTATCTGCACAACAGCAAACGCAGGTAATTGCAAATGAGTATTACTTTAAACAGCTGAATCATTAGTAGTAGTATCACTGAGTTGCACCACCAACACATAGGCTGGAACTTTGCGACCGTTCATGCCACCGGGATTTCAGCTACAGTGAACAGAGTATTGACTTAAAACTAAATTCTCTGCCTTTGCTGCAGTGGGAATATGGAGTGAACGGGCGATAAAATCGCGCCCTTAGTGTTGGAATTGCACCTATGATCCTGTTTGTCACTGTGTTCGCTGTGCATTAAGAAATGGTTCTGATTGGTGACCAAATGCTTTGTGATAATTAAAAAGGAAAGGCAGAGTGGTTATAACTTTCACGTAAATTGGCTTGCGTCAGAAAGTTAGGGAACGTCACTGTTCAGGATAGTTTCCTGCAACAATATGTCGAGGAACCAACAAGAGGGCAAGTCATGTTGAAATTAGTAATAAGCAGATTTACTTAACAGTATAACAGTATAAGACCTAATAGTGATTATAATATGATCAAGTTTAACTTTCTGTTTGAAACTGGGAAATGTGAAACAGCTAAGTTTTAGATTTGAGTACATCTGGCTTCAACAGGGTGAGTTCAAGACTCTGCATAATAAACTGGGCAAATCTGTTAATAGGTAAATCGACAACATCAGTGGGAAATGTTCAAAAATAAAGACTTGAACGTGATACAGAACCATTTCATATCCCTATGGGACTTAATCAAAAACAGCCATGGATGGCAAAAGAGGCAAGGGACAATATAAAACTAAAAAAAGCAGACAAGAATGTGTAAAATAACACAGATCCTGCCAACTAGGAGGGATGCAAAAACCAGCAAAAAAAATGACAAAACAAACAGTAAGAACAAAAAGCAGGGATTAAGAAAATAAATTTGCTAGGGATATCAAAACCAACATAAATTATTTTTACAATTTGGAAAAACAGTTGTCAAGAGCAGCGTGGGCCTTTTTAAGTATTGATAATGGTGATATTGTGATGGAAATAAGGGAATAGGAAACACGTTGAATAATTACTTTGTGTCAGTATATACAGTAGAAGAGGATAACATGTGGACATCCCAAGGATACGTAAATCAGAGTTGGGAACTCAGCAACGTTAGCATAAGCAAAATAACTGTAGTGAAGAAAGTAATGACATTAACAAGTGATAAATCCCCAAGACTGGGTGGTTTCTATCTCAGGGTTTTACAGAAAATAGATAAGAATGTTGCAGATGTCCTAACTATAACATTTGCGACTCATGCCTTAAGATTGGAAAATTGCATATCACTTCACCATTTCAGAAAGGTGAGTGAGGAAAACCTAGTTAGCCTAACATTGCTGTCAGAAAATGACTGATATCTGTAATTTGGGCATTATTGACTAAAATTGTCACCCTTGAAAATTTTCAGCTAACCAGAGAGAGCCAGCATGGATTTGTAAAGGGTAGGTAACACCTGACTAAAATAATTAATTTTTTGAATGGGTGATGTAGTGGTCAGGGCAATGTCTATGTATCAAAAACAGAAAATTCTGGAAAATCTCAGCAGGTCTGACTGCATCTGTGGGGAGAGAATAGAGTTAACATTTTGAGCCTAGATGCCCCCCTTGTTAGAGCTGGGTCTTTCTGTGTATGTTGGACTTCCGGAAGGTATTTGATAAAGTCTGTGAAGGCAAATTGTTGAACTGGTAAGGAAACTGGCTGAGCAGCCCATAATTTGAACTACCTGCCAATTATCCTTGTTCAAATTGGCAAAAGTGACTATTGGATTCCTGAAGGGATTTGTGCTGTGGCCTCAACCATTCTCCATGTTTTATTAATAACTTAGATGGTCAAAGAGACAGCCATGTATCCAGCTTTACTCATGATAGAAAAATTTGTGTTGTAAGCATTGTAGATAGAAGCATAACATTGCAGAAATATTAAAGTTTAAGGTAAGTGAATTGACAGAATTGTAACAAATGGATTTCAATATAGGCAAATATGAGATCATCCACTTGAAACCCAAAAAAAGAGAACAGAAAATGCAGGAAAATCTCAGCAGGTCTGACAACATCTGTGGAGAGAGAATGGAATCAACGTTTCAAGTCAAAGATGACAAAGGGTCATCCTGATTTGAAATGTTGGTTCTATTCTCTCTCCACAGAAGCTGTCAGACCTGCTGAACTTCTCCAGCATTTTCTGTTTTTGTTTGATTTCAGCAAGCACGGTACTTTGCCTTTTTCTAAGGATAGAACATGTTTCTTTCCAAATGGTAAGAAGCCAGAAACAGTACATGTCCCAAGAAACCTGGCTTATATCTTATGTTGGCCCTTATATCTAGAAGATGATAGTAGAAGGGGGTAGATGTTATGCAACAGCTACACAAACCTTGTAGTTAGACCACAGCTGGTGTACTGTGGTCAGTATTGAACACACATCTTAGGAAGGATATTTTGACCTCCAAGCGACTGCAGTATAGTTTTACCAGAATGATACATGGACTCATGGACTCCATGGATTAAATTATAAAGAGAGATTACAGAAACTGATGACATTCCTTGGAATTTAGAACATTAAGGAGCAATTTGATCAAAGTTTTCAAGTTATTAAGGCAAATTGCTAGGTAGATAGACAGACTATTTCTGGTGATTGGGGAATCTAGGACTAGGAAACATGGCCTTAAATTTAGATGTAAAAGACTCACATTCCAACCATTATTTTGTAAATTGTGCCTTTGTACGCCCTGTTTGTGAACAGAACGCCCACTCATCTGATGAAGGAGCAGCGCTTCGACAGCCAGTGGCTTGTGCTACCAAATAAACCTGTTGGACTTTAACCTGGTGTTATGAGACTTCTTTCTTAAATTTAGAGTCAGGCCTTTCAGGAGTGAAGTTAGGAAATCGGTTGGTTTAGATAGTTATGAGTGGTTTATGTTAGGGAATTAAGGACCAAATATAGAAGTTTGATAACATTTAGTTACTGAAAGTTGTGGACTTGAATGGTAAAATTTTAAATAGAGTAAAGGAACAAAAAGGCCTGGAGTGAAAGTACATAGGTGAATAAAACTGGAGGCCATAAAAAAGCAAATGGAATCCTTGCGATGAGAATCTAGAATTGTAGAATACAAGAGCAAAGAGGCAAAGTTTGAGTTCTTTATAAATAGACCTAAAGAAAATTGAGAGGTGACCTGAGGGTTATTCAAGGATAAATGGTGCCAAGGTAATTAATAGGGATAAAAAAGTAAAACAGAATCACACAAATTATTTTAAAAGAGAATTAGTTGCTTGAAAAAGGGGAATATTGAAGGGAATGGGAAATGAGCAGTAGAGTGAAATGACTAGCTGAGGTAAAAATGCTGGTACGCATTTGATTGGTTGAAAAGTATATAAAATTCTGTGATTTCATAGTCAAGATAGAGAATTGTGGGGAAGAGAGAAAGCTGAGGAGGAGAGTGTTATTTCGAGTTAGTTTGCACCAATCTGATTAATTTCTGTACTTGCTGCAATGAGCTGAATCAAAGCATCTTGCATTTGTACAGAAATCAGTCCAATGTGCTTCACAAGAATGTTAGCATACAAAATCTGACGCCGACTCACATAAGGAGATAATATTGGGTGGTTGAAGGCATAGAAACCAAAATTGGGATGATGACCATCAACAAAGGAACAGAATTGGAAGAGCACAGAGATCTTGGAGGGTTGTAGAACTGGAGGAGGCTACAGAGATGGGGAGGAGGGGCTATGGAAGAATAAAATGCCACGGTATTCATATGCTGTGTATAAGATTTAGAATTTGCATTTACTGTACAGTTTATGTAGCATCCTGTATTGGATCATTATTATTTTAAGGCAGCGGATTTTCTAACAGGTACAACTTACTACCTCAAAATTATGCATGAACTTCTACATTAAAGCTGAATTACTTTCAAAGTAATTGCAGACAATCCTAGGTTTTCTTTGAGGACATAATACTGTATGGAGGAAAATGAGGGAAGGAGGAATTAACATATCTTCAGATTCATGAATGTTAAAACGTTAGAATTACCTAATTTCTTCCAGTTGTTAAGTGATCTTCACAACATTTCTATTTGTTTTTATGTTAATTCTCTAAATACTTATGCAATGCTTAAAATAAAAATTTAACCCTCTAGCAGTAATTACTGGGTAATCATCTGATAGTGTGTCTGAAAATTGACACACATCTGTGTTGTACCTGAGTAACATTGAGTTTTTACTTTTATTTCCTTCATGGTAGCTCCTTGGTGAATTAGAAAAAGATCCAAAGCTTGTTTACCACATTGGTCTGACTCCTGTCAAGCTGCCTGATCTGGTAGAAAATAATCCTTTGGTTGCCATAGAGATGTTACTGAAGCTAATGCAGTCGAGCCAGATTACAGAATATTTTTCTGTACTTGTGAATATGGATATGTCCCTTCATTCCATGGAAGTTGTAAATAGGTGAGTTATATGCGTTTTCCCACCCCAATTTTCTTTGATTTTTCATTTGTTACCGCTGCGTTCCTGAGCATATTCCACATAAAATGGTAGTGGTGCAACCCTCTTTCTTTTGTGAACCTGGACAGTGTATCGACAGGCGCCATTCACTGCAGCACTCTTGTCAATCATGCCCAATTCTTTGACAGCTGCATTTCCAGTAGGGAGTCACTCGATAATCGAAGTTTGATATATTAAAAGACTAGTGCATCAAAATTTAACTTTCTCTTTACATTTGGCTAGTCAACATAGAAAATGTTGCAGTTCTATAAAGGGTAACTTATTTCCAAACCAAATGCTTTGTTCACATCTTTTACTTTGATTGTTTTGAATTTTTATTTTCTTTCATATAGTGTAAATGTTGACTTCTCACAAAATGTAAATCAATGAGTACAAGTCACTCCTGTATCTCACAGGAGTGGAGCTGTTTACTTGCGTCTTTCGTCAAGCTGTTCAACTGCGGGGAGCATAATAGCTAAACTCTGTTCTTTCCTCATCCGATAATTCGCTTCCAGTAGAGATTACTAGGTAGTGATTCAGCAATGTTCTTTAAATGAAAATTGGCCCTTTCTTTTTGTGGAGTTCAATGTTCTGATTTGGTCATTAATTGTTCCTCTTGTCTTTTTTTTTTGAAGGCTAACCACTGCTGTTGATCTTCCTCCGGAATTTATTCATCTCTATATTTCAAATTGTATCTCCACTTGTGAACAGATAAAAGATAAATACATGCAGGTATTGAACATGTTATGTGTAGTTGAATTGGTATTTTTATTCTGTAGCTGCTAATATGATATTCTTCCTTGTTTTTATTTCTGTAGTTGCTAATATGGTATACTTCCTTGCATGTTCTAGAGATGTTCTGATTATAATTGGAGAGTGTTGAGGTTTGACGTACATCACCAACTCTTACAAGTGTATGTAAGAAGGCAATTGAAATTGCATTTTCCCATTCTCGCTTTTGGCCCTCAAAAGTTTCCTATATGCATTTTCATTCTCTGTTTGTTTAATATTTCTCTTTTCCTCACTTTCCCTTCAACAGCACCTTCCTTTCTTGCTTGATTGCCTTCACCTTGTGCCATTAGGAGAGACATTTTTGACAATTGCTTGACACATTATTTCTCCAACTCTTATGTGGTGTCCACTCAATTGATACTTTGACTTAACAATTTTGTTTAGGCTTGAGAGAATTATATGCTTAGGATTTGTAACTCCGTATCAGGAAGAGAAATCCTTATGTCCCAGTTATATGGTCAAATAAAGTTTGACTTAGCACAGCAGCAAATAACATAGATGTCATGCATATTGTACACTTGTTATTTATCTCCTATAATTGACTTATGGAGAGAAGAATAAGGGATGAGGCTGAAAAGATGAAATCACTAGAAGGATAGGTAGGCCATGGGTAGTATTTTGTCAACGTTGGACAGGACGTGGCTCATGTTAGGTTATTTGTTGATTCCAAAAAGGGTCTTCTGTGGATCATACTCTTTCTGATTTTGAATAGTCATGCTACTAATTAAGCTTGTGGCCAGTTTTCAAAATTCAGATACTTTCATAAACAAATATCTTAAGCTTTAGGATAAAATGTGGTTTAACTGAGATTCTCTTTTTTTTTTGTTTTCTCCTAGCCACCACTGTTCAGTGATGGCCTATGGATGGAAATGGGAGTGTAGAGGAAGGCAACTTCTTAGCTGAGCCCGACATTTCTCTTGAGGGCAATAGCTTGGATTCCACTCTGGTTCAGTGGATTCTGAAAAAGTTGATAAGATCAATGCACAATCTGCAGATTCTGCTACATTCAGGCCAGATAGTGCTCAAAAGGTTGGGTAAATGTGTTGTTAGAAGTTTGTGCCCTTCCTCTGATACCTTGGCTTGGTCATTTTTTTGCCGAACACTTCTAAGGAACACAAGGTAGAGAAGCAGGCAACTTTAGCAAGGAAATTCCTTAAGTTAAGGCTTCAGCAGTTGAAGGCATGGCCGTCAATGATGGGCTGATGAAAATTGAGGACATACAAGAGGCTAGAATCAGAGGAGTACAGTTCTGTCAGAAGATATAAAGCTAGAGGAGGTTATACATAAGGAGAGATGAGGCCATAGGAGGGGTTTAAGAAAAGGGATGAGAATTTTGAATTGAAGAATTTTCCAGACCGGTAGTCATTGTAGGTATACTGCACAAGGTGAATGTAATTTGGTGTGAGTTAGGATATGGTGAAGAGTTTTGGATGAGCTCCAGTTTATGCAGGGTGCAAAATGGGAGTTTGGCCAGGATGTGGAATTGTCAGGTCAGGGCATATGCAGGAAGTATGGTTGATTGGGCTTGTTAGTGCTGATGGAATTCTACCCAAAAATGAGTCAACATCATTTGGAAAGGAGGTGAGAAAAATAGAAGAGAAAAAATTCAATGAAATCTAATCAGAGAATTTAGATTTAGAATTTGTGCATTTTTCCAGTAAATACTTGCATCTGTGCTATACAAATTTTGTGTTGCTCAGAAGATATGAAAGTAAGTTATCTGATAAAATTTGACTTGTGAAATGTACAGCAAATTAACTCAGCCTGTTATCTTCTAGAATCGTTTGGTACGTCTTGTTTGTGTCTTCCTCCAGTCTTTAATCAGAAACAAAATAATCAATGTCCAGGACTTGTTCATTGAAGTACAAGCTTTCTGCATTGAGTTCAGCCGAATACGAGAAGCAGCTGGTCTATTCCGATTACTGAAAACACTGGATACTGGAGAAAATCCTTCAGAAGCAAAATCAAAATAGTGGAAGGCAGGATTCTAAATCCCAGAAGACTGAAAAGACCTTTGTCGGGTGTTGGAATCATTTCAGTGGTTTCAGTGCATAATTGAGAGATAATTAGTTTGTTTAAAAACAGTAAGCCTTTCCTAAGCAGCAAGTTTGCTCAAATGGGACCTGATTTATTTTCTTGTTATACAAGTGTACAAACTGATACTGATGAGCATCTTGGTCACTTTTTGGGGTAGAGTTGTTGCATTGCAATGCACATTACTGACTCCTATTTAATTTGTGTTAGGAAATGCTTTCTATAAGAAAAACTGTGTTAACCAGTTTATTTCTGTTCTCTATATCATATGTATATACATGTTTCAGATTATTAAATGCATAATAGACAAAGTTAGGAAAATACAGAAGTAACAATATGTGCACCATGTTTGGATTGAGAAGTTCATGGATGTTGATTATAAAGTCTTTGTTTTAATTAAAATGCTGAAATATGAAACAATCAACACTTGATTGATTACTGACACTTAAATGAAGAATCAAGAGGTAAAAATTAGAGAGTGTTGCCATACCAGCTGAAACTGGGTGCAGTGAATGACCCTGCATCTGAAGATTCGTGTCTAGGATTGCAAGAGATTGGTTCTGGGCCTCATCTAAGTATTAATAGTAGCTAATTGTGCTTTCCCAATCAGTTCACTTGATGAAAATATGCACATTTAGGTCACTATTTCATCAGCAGTGGCTTTCAGATAAGTTGTAGGATATGGGAAGAGGGGAAGGGAAGCTAGTGATCATGGCTCAGTATCTATTGAATCAACTGTGGAGCTCAAAAGAGCAATTACCAAGTCAGTGACTGCCAATGGATATAAAATGCATCCATGTCCTGAAGGCATGGTAACAGATTGTTAATAAGGGCAATACTATTTATGTAGATTTTCAAAAGGCATTTAATACAGTGCCACACATTAGATCTGTGAGCAAAACTGTAGTTTATAGAATAAAAGGGAAAGTTGGTGCTTGGATAAGAAATGGGCTGAGTGGCAGGAAACAGTAGTGAAAAACAGTATTTTTTCTCTAATTGAAGGAAGGCTTGTAGCAGAGTGCCCCGGGCACAGTGTTAGGAGTTTTGCTCTTCACCCATGATTATTACCATACCATTTTTTTACAGGCCTCCAGTATTTCCTAGTATATACAGTGATCCTGTGTGGAACTATTGTTTGGGAACCTATGGGGCACTTGCACCAGGGCCTTCCCTTGCTATTTCTTATTTCTACCTAGACTGATTCCATATCTTCTCCAGTGCCAACATCATTTCTCACTACAGCCCTCATTAGCATACGCAAAGCACCCAATAAGTTATCATGACCTGATTCAATCTTGGGGCATATATTTCTCTTGAGGTATAGGATATTGCATCCTGAAATTTTTTGTGTTTTGCATGTAAAATTGAGGCAGTGAGGACTATTACCCTGTAACCATGCAGTTCACTACCCTGTTGTTTTTATGTTGTTTTGTAGCATTGCGCCTGGCTTATTATCTGTAATCCAATCTGCGTTTTTGAACTGTGACAGTGCATATGGCGTAGGTCCACCCATTGTGCTATTAGGAAGCATGTTCCAAGATTTTGATCCAGCAACAATAAATGAACAGTGATATAGTTCCAAGGATGATGTACGACGTGGAGGGGAACTTGCAGGCCATCGTGTTTCCATGCATCTGCAGCTCTTGTCCTCCGACGTAGAACTTGTGGGTTTAGAATATGCTATTGGAGCCTTGGTGAGTTGGTACAGCGCATGTCAGATGGTACACTCTGCCACTTTGTATGGAGGATGTGAATGTTTAAAATGGTGGATGAGGTGCATCAGTGTTGTGTCAAGTTAGGAAACACTGATTTAGATATTAACTTGATGTTCCTAAGTTCATATTAGATTGGCCTTGTTTTAGTGCAGTTTATGGAATCCAATACATTTACTGTGGAGTGATTGTCCTTTCCCAAAAGGACCTGCGTTTTTGCATTGATTTGGAAACAGCTTGCACCTTGAAATACCCCAAAAGCTTTGGTGATCCAATAGTAAATATGAAATCCAAATTTAGGTTATACAATAAGTCACATTCCTGTTTTGAGAGCATTTATACTGCAATCTATTTAAGCATTCAGTACTAATAATTGAAAAAATTGTAGAGTACATTGTTACTGAAACACATTAAAATCTAGCATATGGACATGTTGTCTCAAGTATAGCACTCATTAAAAGCAACAAATCAAACCTGAATGGGCAGGACCTGTCACTGAACAGCAAGGAAAATGATAATGCTGAGTTACAGTTCACTCTGCTATAGTAATGCTGTTTTGCTATGTGTATTTTTACAGATGTGTCATAGTCCAGGGTTATGGATGGTAGAGACTCCAATGTTCTCTCCAACTCATGTCTGACCAGGAATTTCCTTCTTAAGTGTCTGATACAGGTGTGTGTTGGAAGGATTTGCAGGTTGGTGCTCAACCTACTTGGTTGTGAGAACACCTTCATTGACCACCAACTGCTAGTTTGGGATTTAATTCTGGAACAACTTAAGAGACTGGGCACGACCCATTGTGCCACAAGACTGCCTCATGTGAGAAGCACCAATTAATAAATTGTTAGATATAAAACCTGCAAGAAGAAACAGAATCATTATCAATAAATCTGAAAAATTATCAACAAACAACTGTCAAGATTGAAAAAAGGAACCAATGTAAGAATGTTTTTAAAATTATTTTGGCATTCAATCAGTAATCTGAGGACAAAATATGAAGAGAAAAGTAAATGTTAAAGAAAAGTTACAAAATTCGTGATAAACTTACCCATCTGTTTGTTTTTGTTGAAATCTTACTATTTATGTTTTTCATCGTAGGTCTAGGTTTTTTTTAATGATTTAGCAGAATCACTTGCAACAAAGAAGTAGTATTTAAAATAAAAAAAATAACAAAATAGTAGTTCTTTGTAAGGCTTACATGCAACCCTAATCCTCTCCTGGATTTAGTACTGCTAAATGACTGAACGCCACGGTGAGTCACCTTTGCAGGTATCTGGGATATATTTTCAGAAATGCAATAAAGAACATAAATAGGAGCAGGAGTAGGCCATCTAGCCCCTCGAGCCTGCCCCGCCATTCAATGAGATCATGGCTGATCTGAAGTGGATCAGTTCCACTTTCCCACTTCTCCCCATAACCCTTAATTCCCTTGTCTGTAAGAAATCTATCTATCCGTGACTTAAATATATTCAGAAAGGTAGCCTCCACCACTTCAATGGGCAGAGAATTCCAGAGATTCACCACCCTTTGAGTGAAGAAGTTCCTCCACAACTCCGATCTAAACTGTGCCCCCCCCCCCCACCTTATTTTGAGGCTGTGCCCTCTAGATCTGCTGTCCTTTCTAAGCAGGAAGAATCTCTCTACCCTATGTAGCTCCTTTATTATCTTGTAAGTCTCTATAAGATTCCCCCTTAGCCTTCTAAACTCTAATGAGTACAGACCCAGTCTATTCAATCTGTCTTCCATAAGCCAACCCTCTCATCTCTGGTATTAGCTGAGTGAACCTTCTCTGTACTCTCTCCAAGACCAATACGTCCTTTCGCAAATGCAGGGACCAAAACTGCACACAGTACTCCAGTTGCAGCCTCACCAGTGTCCTGTACAGTTGCAGCAAGACCTCCCTGCTTTCATATTCTATCCCCCTCGCTATAAAGGCCAACATTCCATTCACCTTCTTGATCACCTGCTGCACCTGCAGACTGGGTTTTTGCGATTCATGAACAAGGACCCCCAGGTCCCTCTGCACTGTAGCATGCTGCAGCTTTTCACCCTTTAAATAATAATCCCTCCTACTATTATTTCTACCAAAATGGATAACCTCACATTTGCTAACGTTATACTCCATCTGCCAGGTCTTCGCCCACTCACTCAGCCTATCCAGATCTCTCTGCAGACTTCCCGCATCTTCCACGCAATTCACTTTTCCACTCATCTTTGTGTCATCAGCAAATTCTGTTACCCCAGCACCGATCCCTGCGGCACTCTAGTCACCAACTGTCAACCAGAATAAGAACATAAGAAATAGGAGCAGGAGTAGGCCATCTAGCCCTTCGAGTCTGCCCCGCCATTCAGCGAGATCATGGCTGATCTGAAGTGGCTCAGTTCCACTTTCCCGCTTTCTCCCCATAACCCTTAATCTCCTTGCCTACCAAAAGCACCCATTGATTCCGATTCTCTGCTTCCTGTTAGACAACCAATCCTCAATCCACGCTAACACCTTACCCCCAATTCCGTGCACCCTAACCTTTTGCAGCAACCTTTTGTGAGGCACCTTATCAAACGCCTTCTGGAAATCTAAAAACACCACATCCGCTGGTTCCCTTCCCTCTACTGCACTAGTCACACCTTCAATAAATTCGTTAAACACGACTTCCCCTTCATGAATCCGTGCTTCGTCTGCTTGATCAAACCGTTTTCTTCTAGGTGTCTTGCTATTTCTTCTTTGATGATGGATTCTAGCATTTTCCCAATTACGGACGTTAAGCTAACCGGCCTATAATTCCCTGCCTTTTGTCTGCTACCTTTTTTAAACAGCGGCGTAACATTAGCTGTTTTCCAATCTTCCGGCACTTCCCCAGAGTCCAGTGAATTTTGATAAATAATTACTAAGGCATCTGCCATCACTTCTGCCATTTCTTTCAGAACACTGGGATGCATGCCAACCAGTCCCGGGGACCTGTCTATCTTCAGTCCCGTTGGTCTATCAAGCACTACCCCTCCAGTGACAGTAATTGCATTAAGGACCTCATCTCCTACCATCCTTCTATCTTTAATATTCAGCAAGCTATTTGTGTCCTCCTCCACGAAGACCGACACAAAAAACTTATTTAAAGCCTCAGCCATTTCCTTGTTACCCACCGCTAAATCCCCCCTCTCGTCCGCCGCGGGTCCAACATTCATTCTAGCCAGTCTCTTTATATATTTGTAAAAACTTTTACTATCATTTTTTATATTTAGAGCTAGTTTAGCTTCATACTCTATCTTTCCTAAAGCAGAAGCTTGAATTCTATCAGGTATGAGGAAAAATAATGGAATTATTTCCAAGGGATTGTAGTATGTAATTGTGATCTTCCAAATGGCAGTCCCTCCTCTCATTTCCCCCGACTTGTGATCTTATGCTTTCCCCTTTCATTGCTCATAGAGGCCTCCCATTTTCAATTTCAATGAACAATGTAATTAGGGGAAAAGTTTTATTTAATTAATTCATGGGATGTGGGCATATCCATCTAGACCAGCTTTTATTGCCCATCCCTAATTGCCCTTGAGAAGGTGGCAGGGAGCTGCCTTCTTCAAGTGCTCTAGTCCATGTCATATAGATATGAGGTTGTTTCCATTGCCTCTCTTATATGCTTAAAAGAAACACAAGTACTCTTCCCAAAAGGTCATCCATTGTAAAAGCAGCTATTGTTTCTCAATGTTCTATCTCTTGCACCATCACCATTGAAAATTTACTGATTCTTTCTTTGGCCATACTCATAACCCTCAGAATGGGACCCTCACCTGTGCCTGTGCTGACTCACAAAGGGTAGGGACAACTACCACCTGAGGTCTCAAATAACTGCCCCCTAAAAAGTTAGAGACAATGGACCCAACTGCTTCGGCCATTTACTTCCCACCTGAATCCTAAGAACATCTCAGTCCTCCAGAAATCCTTTGTTCCTCACCTAATATCCAGAAATGCCTGTGCTCCCCTCCTGAGTGCCAGGAATGCATCTGTTCCTTGCCTTAGTTGAAGGAATGCTTAAAACTGGACTTTTCCATTCCTAATTGTGCCTAGCAGGAATACAAACCTGTTCCAATCCTACTTTTAGTTAGTTTGGTTTTGATCTTCCTACCTAAGGAGGGATACTATCTTAGAAGTTCAGCAATCACTAGATTAATTCCTGGGAGGAGGGGATGTTCTGTAAGGAGAGATTGAGTAAACTAGTGCCTGGAGTTTAGAAGGAGAGGTGCTGAGAAAATGGCTGCAGAATCCAAAACACAAAGTTGGCCATTTAGGACTGAGATGATAAATTTATTCAGGCAAAGGATTTTGCATCATAGGAATTACCTACCCCAGATAATTGGGCAGCACAGTGGTTAGCACTGCTTCCTCACAATGCCAGGGTCCCAGGGTCAATTCTGGCCTTGGGTCGATGTCTGTGTGGAGTTTGCAATGTTCTTCCTGTGTTTGCATGGGTTTCCTCTGGGTGCTCCGGTTTCCTCCCTCTCTCCAAAATTGACCAAGTTAGGTGGATTGGACATGCTAAATTGCCCTTAGTATCGGGGGACTAGCTAGAGTAAATACATGGCATTATGGGGATAGGGTCTGGCTGGGATTGTGGTCAGTGCAGACTTGATGGGCCAAATGGCCTCCTTCTGTATTGTACAATTCTGTGAACTGCAGTGAGCATATTTGAGAGGTCAATAGGTTTTTGTGAATTAAGAGTTATGGGGATAGCGTGGGAAGGTGGATCTGAAGTAGAAGATCAACCATGATCTTATTGAATGGTGCAGCAGACTCCAAGGGCCAAATGGCCTCCTCCAGCTCCTAGTTCTCAAAGTGCTATACTTTTTCATCTCATGATTTCATTTGAATATGCTCCCAAGTTATATGTTGTACTTTCCAATTCAACTACTTCACTTCCAAAACTGTTCCCTACGTGACTGTCATTCCATGTCCCTACCTGTTGATCTTTCAGCAATGCTATGGGACAGAGTGCATTCAGACTTCAAGTGCTCAACTTGATATTTTGACTATGGATATAGAATGGATCTTAATTTGCAATTGACCAGAAATATTGGTATGCAAAATATTGTAATCAGTGCATAAGTGAGTTTAAATTTGTGAAATATTATTTGACCTTAATGTGCTCTTGCCAAACAGGTGAATCCTAATTTTCTTAGAACAAGAAAATATAATTTATTTAATGTTGATATTGATAGAGTGCTGTTTCAGGGGAAAATATAACAAACTGGATAAATTTATTTTACTTGAATCAGAAAAATAGAAGATGGCACCGTCAGGAAAAAGATATGTCAAATAAAGTGCTGACATAATTTACACTGTTGTCACATGTTAACATTATATATTGTGGTATATTTTGGATCTCCAGAGCACGGTGCTTGCAGTGTGAATCTGCAGTTCTCCACCTGGCAAGTCCTGATCTCTATCCCTACCTTTTGCGTGGTTACAATGTGCCTCAGTTGTTTATGCCAACCAATGTCAAACTATTTGAATTTGTGGGCTGGGGTCATTACATTGCCCAGTTCCACACTCAGCACAGTGGTAAGCACTGCTGCTTAACAGTGCCAGAAACTCAGGTTCGATTCTGGGCTCGGGTTACTGTGCAGAGTCTGCACGTTCTCCCTGTGTCTGTGTGGGTTTCCTCTGGATGCTCCCCAGTTTCCTCCCACAGTTTCAAAGATGTGCTGGTTAGGTACATTGGCCACGCTAAATTCTCCCTCAATATACCTGAACAGGTACTAGAGTGTGACAACAAGGGGATTTTCACAGAAACTTCATTGCAATGTTAATGTAAGCCTACTTGTGACGCTAACAAATAAACTTTAATGTGGGCCACCACCCATCAACAATTCCACCCCCTCAACAATCACCCCACCCCTTTCATGCCTTGTGCTGGGGAACAGGTGGCAACAAATGCCCAACTGCAAGCCAGCAGGAGATCCAATGAGTCACCAATAAAAAAAGTAAGATAACTAACCTTTCTTATTTGCTTTTCTTCCTGCCTGACAGTCAGACTTCCCACTCTGAGTGAGGAGCCATGCATGGGCCTTTGTGAGCTCTGAGAAGCACCATTACAAAATAGAAGCCAGTCAATACAACCAGAAGAAATGTGTGCAACCAGATTGTCCTGTGGATTAATGATGTGGATTATTAATAACATTAGGACAAGGTCAGTAACGTCAACAGTTTGTGAATTTAACTGTATTTTTAAATTGAATGGCTGAGGGACTGGAGCAGGGGGCAGGGATTCTGGTTCCTAGATCATTGGGGCCTCTTTAGGGGCAGGGGTGACCTGTACAGTAAAGACAGGTGGCACTTGAATCCCAGGGGGACCAATATCTTGGCGGGAAGTTTGGCTAGGGCTACTGGGGGGACTTTAAACTAGAAAGGTTGGGGGGAGGGAATAGAGATGAGGTGACTGAGAGCAAGGAGGTTAGCTCCCAAGTAGAGAAGGACTGTAGACAGTATGAGAGGGAGGTTAGATGGGTGATGGAGAAGGGAAGGACCCAGACCGAGGGTTTGAGGTGTGTTTATTTTAATGCCAGGAATGTAGTGAATAAAGTAGATGAGCTTAGGGCGTGGATTGCTGCTTGGGAATGTGATGTGGTGGCCATTACAGAGACTTGGATGTCTCAGGGACAGGACTGGGTACTTCAGGTGCCGGGATTCAGATGTTTCAGGAAGGACAGGGAGGGGGGCAAAAGAGGTGGTGGAGTGGCACTGTTGATCAGGGACAGTGTCATGGATGCAGAGAAGGTGGATGCTGTGGAGGGACTGTCTACGGAGTCTCTGTGGGTGGAAGTTAGGAACAGCAAAGGGTGGATAACTTTCCTGGGTAACTTCTATAGGCTGCCCAATAGTGACAGGGAAGTTGAGGCGCAGTTAAGGAAACAGATCCTAGACACATGTAGTAATAACAGAGTTGTCGTGATGGGAGACTTTAATTTCCCAAACATCGACTGGAATATCCCTAGGGTAAAGGGTTTGGATGGGGAGGAGTTTGTTAGGTGTGTTCAGGAGGGTTTCCTGACACAGCACGTGGATAAGCCTACGAGAGGAAAGGCTGTACTTGACTTGGTGCTGGCTAATGAACCAGGACAGGTGTCGGATCTCTCGGTGGGAGAGCATCTTGAGGATGGAGGTCATAATTCTATCTCCTTCACGATAGCATTGGAAAGAGATAGGATCAGGCAGGCTAGGAAGGTGTTTCTTTGGAGTAAAGGGAAATATGAAGACATCAGGCAGATAATTGGACGAGTAAACTGGAAGGAGATGTTCTTGGGGAAAAGTACTGAAGGAAGGTGGTGGATTTTCAAGGAATGTTTGACTGGAGCTCTGCATGACAAAGTTCCAATGAGACAAGGAGGTTTTGGTAGGTTGCGGGAACCGTGGTGCACGAAGGTTGTGATGAACCTAGTCAGGAAGAAAAGAAAGGCGTACAAAAGGTTCAGAGAGCTAAGAGATGTTAAGGATCTAGAGGAGTATAAGGCTTGTAGGAAGGAGTTTAAAAAGGAAATTAGGAGAGCCACAAGGGGTCATGAGAAGGCCTTGACGGGTAAGATTAAGGAGAATCCCAAGGTGTTCTACAAATATGTGAAGAGTAAAAGGATGAGAAGGGATAGGACCTATAAAAGGTGAAGGGGGAAAAGTCTATGTGGAACCGGAAGAAATGGCTGAGGTACTTAATGAGTACTTTGCCTCGATATTCATGGTGGAAAGTGATCTGGGAGGTTGCACTACAGGTTTGCGGCAGACTGAAAAGATTGAGTATGTGGACGTTAAGAAACAGGACGTGTTGGAACTTTTAAATTCTATCAAGATAGATGTCACCGGGACCGGATGGGATGTACCCCAGGTTACTGTGGGAGGTGAGGGAAGTGATTGCAGAGCCCCTGGCAATGATCTTTGCATCGTCGTTGGAGATGGGAGAGGTTCCGGAAGATTGCGGATGTGGTTCCTATTTTCAAGAAAGGGAACAGGGATAGCCCGGGAAATTACCGACCGGTGAGTCTGACCTCAGTGGTTGGTAAATTGATGGAGAGGATTCTGAGGGACAAGATTTATGAACATTTAGAGAATGATCAGAAATAGTACAGCTTTGTCAAGGGCAGGTGGTGCCTTACGACCCTAGTTGAGTTCTTTGAAAATGTGACTGAACACATTGACGAAGGAAGAGCGGTGGCTGTGGTTTACATGGACATTTGATAAGGTCCCCCATGCAAGACTTCTTGAGAAGGTGAGAGGGCATGGGATCCAAGGGGCTTTGGCCTTGTGGATCCAGAACTGGCTTGCCTGCAGAAGGCAGAGAGTGGTTGTAGATGGATCTTTTTCTGCATGGAGGTCGGTCACCAGTGGAGTTCTAGGACCCTTGCTGTTTGTCATTTTCATAAATGACCTGGATGAGGAAGTGGAGGGTTGGGTTAGTAAGTTCGCTGACGATACGAAGGTTGGTGGTGTTGTGGATAGTCTGGAGGGATGTCAGAAGTTGCAGCGTGACATAGCTAGGATGCAAGACTGGGCGGAGAAGTGGCAGATGGACTTCAACGCAGATAAATGTGTAGTGGTCCATTTTGGCAAGACAAATGGGATGAAGGAGTACACTATCAAGGCTGGGAGTCTTAGCAGTGTTAAGGAGCAGAAGGATCTTGGGGTCCGGGTCCATAGGACGCTCAAATCGACCTCGCAGGTGGAGGATGTGGTCAAGAAGGTGTATGGTGTACTGGCCTTCATTAATTGAGGGATTGAGTTTAGGAGTCGGGAGGTAATGCTGCAACTTTATAAGACCCTTGTCAGACCCCACTTGGAGTACTGTGTGCAATTCAGGTTGCCTCACTACAGGAAGGATGTGGAAGCTATTGAAAGGGTGCAGAGGAGATTTACAAGGATGTTGCCTGGATTGGGAGGCATGCCTTATGAAGATAGGTTGAGGGAGCTAGGTCTCTTCTCCCTGGAGAGACGAAGGTTGAGAGGACCTGATAGAGGTTTTTAAAATGTTGAGAGGAATAGATAGGGTGGATTCTCGGAGGCTATTTCCCAGGGCTGAAATGGTCACTACGAGAGGACACAGGTTTAAGGTGCTAGGAAGCAAATACAGAGGAGATGTTAGGGGTAAGTTTTTCATGATGTGGGTATGCCGGCGTTGGACTGGCGTAAACACAGTTAAAAAGTCTGACAACACCAGGTTTTAGTCCAACCGATTTATTTGATAATAGATTCACAAGCTTTCGGGGTTAGTCCCTTCGTCAGGTGAATGGAGAGTTCTGGCCTCAGACAGAGCATATAAAGCACAGACAGTTTAGAGATTACTGATTAGAACTCTCCATTCACCTGACAAAGGGACTAACCCCGAAAGCTTGTGAATCTATTATCAAATAAATCGGTTGGACTAAAACCTGGTGTTGTCAGACTTTTTATTTTAGTAAGTTTTTCACTCAGAGGGTGGTGAGTGAGTGGAATCGTCTGCTGTTGGTAGTGGTAGAGGCGAACTCGCTGGGGTCTTTTAAAAGACTTCTGGATGAGTATATGGGATTTAATGGGATTGGGATTTACAGATAGTTCTATGGCTTGGTAGGTATGGACGTGATCGGTGCAACTTGTGGGCCGAAGGGCCTGTTTGTGCTGTAGTGTTCTATGTTCTATGAACTCAAAATTGGAATGAAAAGTTAGCAGTAATGGTGACTGTGAAGCCATTGTAAAAACTAAAATGATTCACTGATATTCTTTACAGAAAGAAACCTGCTGTCCTTAATTAGCCTAACCTATATTGACTTCAAACACCAGCAGGTAAGACTTTTAACCTCCCTCTGAAAAATGCCAGGAGTTGGATCAAACTATTGCAAGTAAACATAATGAGCATAAAACTGGATAGACCACTTGCCTTTGTCCTAGGCATGAAAAAGACACACAACCTGGTTAACCCTTGTAGGACAGATTTTGGGACTAAAAAAGACTAACAATCAGAGTGAATATAGCATTGAGAAGTCACAAGTGCCTAGAGTCTATTTTATAAAGGTACTGTTCGCATAGAGACATATATAATCAGTTAGAGTATTTAAATATATATTTTTGAATATTCTGTACACCTTGGTCAATTATACACTGCTCCAAAGGTGTGGTGAGTTATTGCTAAGTAAAAAGAACCACATTCTTCAGAACAATACAGCTATTGAGCGAAGAGAGAGGCCACTCTTATCAGTATGGACTTCAGACAGTCCTGGCGTTCTCAGCCAGGCGAATGAATAGGCCTTAACATTACACCAGAGAAAAATTTTCAAGTATGCATCATGAGAAATGAAACGTTTGAACACTATGGACTAATGTTTTTAAGTTGCTCAGAGACGAAGGGAAGGAACTTCTGGACTCTGCGGACCTACGTATTTTTATGTTGCTAAAGGGTAGAATGTCATTGGCCAAGTTAAATCACCCATACAAATAATGATCGGCTCATACCCATTGGGGGTGGGCCGATGGGCAGGCAAATGGCTTTTGAACATTGTATAATTGTAATGCCAAGAAATGTAATTTCAGAGTGATTTGGAACTGCCCCAAAATTACCCTCCAGCATCACTGACCAGGGTTGGACAATAAAGAAATATCATAATCAGAATACTGTCTCGTGAGTCTTTGTGTTCTGCTGCTAATAAAGATAGATCTCTCACATGAAAGTCAGCATCTGAAAAGGCTCCTACAACCCTGCAAAGTTTTCACTGGAGATTTGTGCCAGAGTTTGGAAAGCTGCCCCAAAGTTTGTCAAACAATGGTCTGACGTAGGTAGGATTCTGTCAGTATAACTATCAGCCAACATCCCAAACTCCTCCATCACCAACCCTGGGGTGAAGCTCTTCCAGGGATAAGATTAAGGGAGTATTTGAATAAGGTATTGAGGAGCCATAGTAAAACTAACGTTAAGGGGATTGAAGGAAAACTTTCCATACCAAGCACAGAAGAACTTGGTTGTGGTTGTTGGAGGCCAGGCAGGAATTCCTCAGGTCAGTGTCATACACCCAACAGCTTTTTACTGCCTCATCAATGATTAGCCCAATGTTAGAAATGAGGATGTTCATGGTTGTTTACAGTATTCAGTTTCATTTGCAGTTCCTCAGATAATGAAGAAGTCTGTGCCTGATGCAGCAAAAAATATAGAATATAGAACATAGAACGTTACAGTGCAGAACAGGCCCTTCAGCCCTCGATGTTGCGCCGACCAATTAAGAAAAAAGCAATGACCCTCTAACCTAAACCATTCCCTTTCCATCCATAAACCTATCCACAGACCTCTTAAACGCCCCCAAACTAGGCGCATCTACAACTGCAGCAGGCAGGGCATTCCATACCCTTACCACCCTCTGAGTAAAGAACCTACCTCTGACGTCCGTCTTATAACTACCACCCCTTAATTTAAAGCTATGTCCCCTCGTGCTAGCTTTCTCCATCCGAGGAAAAAGGCTATCACTGTCCGCCCTATCTAAACCTAATCATCTTGTACGTTTCAATAAGGTCTCCTCTTAGCCGCCTTCTTTCTAACGAAAACAACCTCAAATCCCTCAGCCTCTCCTCATAGGACCTTCCCTCCATACCAGGCAACATCCTGGTAAACCTCCTCTGCACCCTCTCCAATGCCTCCACATCTTTCTTATAATGTGGGTACCAGAACTGTACACAATATTCCAAGTGCGGCCGCACCAGAGTTTTGTACAGTTGCAACATGACGTTGCGGCTCCGAAATTCAATCCCCCTACCAATAAACGCCAATACACCGTACGCCTCCCTAACAACCTTATCGACTTGATTTCCAACTTTCAGGGATCTACGCACACATACACCTAGATCCCTCGGTTCGTCAACACTATTCAGAGTCCTCCCGTTAGCCCTATACTCGACACATCTGTTATTCCTGCCAAAGTGAATTACCTCACACTTTTCCGCATTAAACTCCATTTGCCACCTCTCGGCCCAGCTCTGCAACTTGTCCAAGTCTCTCTGTAAACTATGACACCCCTCTTCACTATCTACCACTCCTCCGACTTTGGTGTCATCAGCAAGTTTACTAATCCATCCTTCTATACCCTCATCCAGATCACTTATAAAAATTACAAACAGCAGTGGCCCCAAAACAGATCCCTGAGGCACACCACTTGTAACCGAACTCCATGACGAATACTTTCCATCAACCACCACCCTCTGTCTTCTATCAGCTAGCCAATTCCTGATCCAATTAACTAAATCACCCTCAATCCCATACATCTGCATTTTCTGCAGAAACCTTCCATGGGGAACCTTATCAAATGCCTTACTAAAGTCCATATATACCACGTCAACTGCCTTACCCCCATCCACCTTTTTGGTCACTTTCTCAAAAAACTCAATAAGGTTAGTAAGGCACGACCCACCCGCTACAAAACCATGCTGACTATCTCCAATCAATTCATTACTCTCTAAATAACTATAAATCCTATCCCTAATAATTTTTTCTAATACTTTGCCCACAACAGAAGTAAGACTCACCGGTCTATAATTCCCGGGAAAGTCTCTATTTCCCTTCTTAAACAATGGGACAACATTCGCTATCCTCCAGTCTTCTGGCACTATACCTGTGACCAACGACGACCTGAAGATCAAAGCCAGAGGCTCTGCAATCGCCTCTCTTGCCTCCCAGAGAATCCTAGGGTAAATCCCATCCGGCCCAGGGGACTTATCTATTTTCAAACCCTCAAGAATATCTAGCATATCCTCCTTATCTACTTCAATACTATCCAGTTTACAACCCTGTAACCCAATGTTCTCCACAACTACATTTACGTCTCTCTGCGTGAATACCGAAGAGAAATATTTGTTCAGTGCCTCTCCAATCTCTTCCAGCTCCACACATAACTTCCCACTGCTGTCTCTGACTGGCCCTAATCTTGCCCTAACCAACCTTCTATTCTTAACATATCTAAAGAAAGCTTTAGGATTCTCCTTAATCCTATCAGCCAAAGTCTTCTCGTGTCCTCTTTTAGCTCTTCTTAACTCACTCTTTAGCTCCCTCCTGGCTAACCTATAGCTTTCCAGTGCACTACCTGAGCCTTCAAGCCTCATCCTGACATAAGCCTCCTTTTTCCTTTTAACCAGCGAATCAACTTTTTTAGTGCACCACGGTTCCCTTACTCGACCATTTCCTCCTTGCCTGACAGGGACATACTTATCAAGGACTCGCAGTAGCTGTTCCTTGAATAAACTCCACATTTCGGATGTTCCCAGCCCCTGTAGTTTCCTAGTCCAACCTATGCTCCCTAATTCTCTCCTAATAGCCTCATAATTACCCTTCCCCCAGCTATAACTACTGCCCTTAGATTCATGCCTATCCCTTTCCATCACTAAGGTGAACGTAACCGAATTGTGGTCACTATCAACAAAATGCTCACCAACTTCCAAGTCAACACCTGGTCTGGCTCATTTCCCAGCACCAGATCCAATATAGCCTCACCTCTAGTTGGCCTATCTACATACGGAGTCAAAAAACCTTCCTGCACACTTTGTGTAAAAACTGACCCCTCTAATGAGCTAGAGCTATGGCTATTCCAATCAATATTAGTAAAGTTAAAGTCTCCCATAACAATTACCCTATTACTTTCACTCCTGTCCAGGATCGTCTCTGCAATCCTTTCCTCTACCTCTCTAGAACTTTTAGGAGGTCTATAAAAGACTCCCAACAGGGTGACCTCTCTCCTATTTCTAATCTCAGCCCATACTACCTCAACAGACAAGTCCTCATCAAACTTCTTTTCTGTCACTGTGATACAGTCTTTGACTAATAATGCCACTCCTCCCCCCCCTTCTACCTCCTTCTCTACTCCGACTGAAGCATTTGAACCCCAGAACCTGCAACAACCATTCCTGTCCCTGCTCTATCCATGTCTCTGAAATGGCCACAACATCAAAGTTCCAGGTACTGATCCACGCTGCAAGTTCATCCACCTTATTGCGAATACTCCTCGCATTAAAGTATACGCATTTCAAACCATGCTCTACTCCACCCCCATGATGCTGTGCTTTACAGTCCTCATCTATGACCCCCTTACTCTCATTCCTGCTACTCAGGACCCCACCCCCCCTCTGAATCAGTTTAAACCCCCCTGCATAGCCTTTGCAAATTTTCCCCCCAAGATATTGGTTCCCCTCTGATTCAGGTGTAGACCATCTCTCTTGTAGAGGTCCCACCTACCCCAGAATGAGCCCCAATTGTTCAAGAACCTGAACCCCTCCCTCCTGCACCATCCCCTCAGCCATGAGTTCAAACATTCCCTCTCTCTGTTCTTCTCTAAACTCTCCCGTGGCACAGGCAAGAGTCCCGAGATAACCACTCCGTTTGATTTGGCCCTAAGTTTCCACCCCAACTCCGTAAATTTCTGTTTAATATCCCCTTCCCTTATCCTACCTATGTCATGTGTCCCCACATGAACTATGACTTGGGGCTGACTCCCCTCTCCCTTAAGAGTCTTGAACACCCACTCTGAGACATCCCGGACCCCAGCCCCTGGGAGGCAACACACCAGCCCTGAGTCCCGTTCATTACTGTTGACTCTCCTATCTGTCCCCCTAACTATGGAGTCCCCAGTCACCAGGCCCAATCTTTTACTTCCCCTACCCACCTGAGCCTTCACAGCAGGCTCACCTCCAGAGACCTGCTCCCTTTGGCTATCTCCGTTGATTCCACCTCAACTGTAGCCTCCAGGACAGAAAACTTATTTTGGAGGGGAACTGCCCTGGGGGATTGTCTCCCCGATTGCTTCTTACCCCTCTTCCTAGCAGTTACCCAAGAATCATTTTTAGGAGTGACTATCTCTTTGTAACTCCTGTCAATGTCCGCCTCAACCTCCCAATTTATCTGGAGTTCCTCCAATTCCAGCTCCAGCTCCTTAACACAATCCTCTAGGAGCTGCAAGTGTGCACACTTCCTGCAGGTATAATCAGCAGGAACACTACTGGTGTCCCTCACCTCGTACATTCCGCAGGAGGTGCAGCGTACTGCCTGAACTGCCATCTCTGATACAATTTCCAGGATGGAGAAAAAAAACTTCACACACACATTATTAGGTTAGAGGAGGGGGGAGGGTGGGATACTCTGTGTAGAGGATCGGGTTTTCTCTCTGTACCAATTTATAGGGTCAGAGAGACAAAAAGAACCTACAACTATTGGTAAGCCTCCTTATGACGGCTTCTAGTTAATTTAAAAAAAGGTAAAGAAAAACTACCACTGCTCGCTACTTTAACAAAAAAGAAAAAGTTAAAAATTACCTTAAACTCGAACTCTACACTCACCCAAATCGCTGCCTCTCCGTGCTGCTCCACAGGAACAATGAATATCAATGGATATCATCCAGACAAGACTGCTAAATGGCCAATAACATTCACACAACACAAGTGCCATACAATAACCACCTCCAACAAGAATGTAACTACTTCCTCGTAATATTCAATGTCATTACCATCATCAGAAGCATCAGGATCAACATTCTGGAGATCAACATTGACTAGAAACTTATCTGGAGCAGCCACATAAACACTGTGGTTACAAGCAAAGGTCAGAAGCTGGGTTTTTTTGTGGTAAATGCTAATTTCCTGATTCTTTATGTCATTTATAAGGCACAAGTCAGGTGTGCAAAGGAATACGCTCCACTTACCTGAACGGGTTCTATGCCAACAACACCCATTCAGCTAGGCATAATCCAGGGCAAAGCAGTCCACCTCACTGGTACCCTATCCACTTGCCTATGCTAATGGCTCCTGTTCCTAATTCTTGTGTTTTGTGTTCATCACTGTCACACCATAACTGCAATATGCGTCATTTACAAAATGTGCTGCAGCAGTTCAACGAGGTTTTTCCAACAGCACAACAATCACAAGGACATAGCAAATAGAACCAGAAGTTGGCCACCAGGCTCTTCAAGCCTGCTCCACCATGCAATACGATCATGGCAACTCAAATACCGAAGAGGACAAGGGCAGCAGGCACATGAGTTCATAACCATTTCCAAGACACATACAATCCTGACTTGGACATGTATCGCCATTCCTTCACCATCGTTGAATCAAAATCCTGGAACACACTACCTAATAGCATTGTGGGAGTATCTTCACCACATGGATTGCTGTGATTCAAGAAAGCAGATCTTCATTACTTCTCAAGGGCCTTTAAGAACGAGCAATCGAGTCTGACAGTGCCAACACCCCCAAGAATAAATGCATGAAAATCAAACTTGAGGGGGGATGGCTTTGCCTAACTTCCACCATGCAGGTGCAGAACCTGCTTCATCCTGAGATTCATGTCCCATAAACCTTGGGGAAACAAAAAAGGCTTTGAAGATTTAACAGAGTCTCTAACTCCTTTTCTTATGAACCAGCACATGACAAGAAAGCAGAAGCCTAAGTACTGTTCCTTCAGTTTGTGTTGAGCTTCAACAGAACATTGCAGAAGGCCGAGGACAGAAGCACGATCAGGAAAGGATGATGATGAATTTAAATGGCAAGCGACTGGAAGCTCGGCGTCATACTTTGCAGCGGTGTCCCACAAAGCAGTCACCCAATCTACATTTGGTTCTCCAGTGTAGAGGAGACCACATGGTGAGCAGCATATCCAATAAACTGAATTGAAAGTATTACAAGTAATTTTCCACTTCACCTGGAAGGAGAATTTAGAGCCATGGTATGGTGAGGACAGAGGAAGTTAAAGAGCAGGTATTACACTTACTATGATTGCATGGATAGGAGCCACAGAAAGAGACCAAGGTTTTGAGGGTGACTGAGAAATAGGCCAGGGCGTCACGGAGGAATTAGTCCCCTCAGAATGTTGATGAGAGAGGAGAAAACTCTCTTGGTGCTGGCTTCATGCAGGAAGCAGCAGAAATAGTGAAGGATAATCCTTTCAATGTGGAGGTTGTGGGACAAAAAGTGACATCAAGGGGTAAAAAGGACAAGGACAATCCTACTGCGGCTCTGGGAAGGAGGGGAAAGGTTAAGAGCAGAAGTACAGGAAATTGATCAGGCAGATTTGAGGGCTCTCAACCGCAGCTGGGGAGGTGAGGTGGCGGGAACACTCCTCAGTTAAGGAAAAAGGAACTGTTGTGGTAGGTTGCACGTTCGGAGCAGATACATTGGAAATGGAGCAACTGGAAAAATGGAATCGTTAAAAAAACAAAATGCTGGAAAATGTCAGCAAGTTTGACAACATTTGTGGAGAGAGAATAGAGCCAATTTTTCAAGTCACTTTATTTTTGTCCACAGATGCTGTCAGACCTGCTGACATTTTCCAGCATTCGCATTATTTTGTCTTTATCAAAATGGAATGGAGTGCTTATGGGGAGCAGTGAAGTCAGGATAACAGAGAGTTGATGGGCATATAATAAATATTAGTAGACAGCCTATCCTTACTTGACTGCTTCTCGTTCTTTATTACATCCATTTGGCATGCAAAGTAGGTGCAGCAAAATAGCATAATCAATAAATATAATCAATTCCACTCCTTATTCAATCTGTAAAGACTGAAAGTTGATCAATGTAGTAAAGGATGTCTCTTTTCTCCCCCCACTGTTTCAACATGTCACATCACAAAGGCATTCTGTTCACATTTATGAATCATTTAAGATGCTCTACTCAAACTGATCTATCAAAGGATCTTCGACATTGCAGTTTTTTAATTTAGCAACTCTTCAATGAGTAATGTACCATTCTTCTTACTAAACAATTTGTAGAATTGATAAAGGAATTGCACAATACTAACATGTCTCATTTAGCACTTTTTAATTAGATTGCAAGAATAATGCATTGTAACAGTACTGTATTAAGATCAAATAAATTCTGATCTGAAGAAAGGTTGTTTCATATTCAAGGTTTTGATAAACTAGAAATAAAAGAAAGTAAACTTGATTTACAAGCAGTGGACCAAAGACCAAATCCAAACCTTTAATAATTATTTCCAACTTTTCTTTAATTTACTTAATATTGCTTCAGGTAATAGGCTACATTTTGTGTTGTTCTCAAACTTGTATTTCATTGCTGAACTATATGATGCATTTCATACAAAGCAAGATACTACACACAGTATTACTGAATGATCTCTTTAGTGTGTTCTTTTTGTGTGTTGCTAATTGAAGGAGGGGCAGGATACCTGGTATGTTCCCCATTAGCCTTTGAATAATGATGTAGGATTTCCCTTCTCTTCCCGCTCAGTAAAAAAAGAATGGGCTGGTGAGTACAGAAGCAAAAAATTTGAGCATTAATGCCAAGACAGATTACTTTCTGGTGACTCTGATGAATGCTTACACATAGACAAGGTTAGTTTTGATGCCAAAAAATAGAAAGAGTCACATGTTTCAAAAATAACAACTGAAACTGGAAGTGGTGAAGACTACATCCTAGTATTTTCTTAAGAGGAAATGATAACATTAGAAACGATATTGAAGGAGTAAAAAGATCTATGGACAGTAGGCCTAAATTTAATTTTGTACTTCTGAACATATTTTATTTGAAAAACACACTGTAATTGAAAAGTACAATAAAAATCTAAAATTATGACAGTTCAAAGTGTGTTTATTGCATGTATAAAAATTCACCATAAAGCTCTAGTCTTTAAAATCCTTGCAAATACCTATTTTTATTTGCAACAATTATTATAATAATAAAGTGATATTTAAGTGGTGCTGTTCGCCAGTCATAAATCACAGATTGAAGCAATTTCCAATAAAGGAGCTGTTGGCACATAGTCATGCTAAAACTTTCATACAACAAACTGCATCCTGTCGTAATGCATTGCTGGCATTTAATGTGCTAAATAGAAAAGCCCCTATACTTTTTGGACTTCACTGTTTTGATCTGGGCCTCACTTTAAAAATAATTGCTAGTCAATTATGACCTGCACAATTTGCTATCCAGATTCAAATTTCCCTACAGTTCCGTACTTTTGCAACACTTCTGTCATTCCATGTGGTTAACATTGAATAATTTTATAACAATTAGGAATGCTTTGTTTTGTTATACTTGTTTTCAAATTACTGAGAATAATATAATGTTGTATCCTATCACAAGTGCTCCAACAGTTAATATACTTTCCAAAGTGATAGTCAAATTATTATACAAATAAAAGGTTTAGAGAATGATAAATTATTATACATTTATAAACTGTATTTTGTTGGCATAAGGCATAAGGTTTTATTGCTTTTTTACACCCGAAATGAAATAGAAGCGCAAGATCTTACTCTTTGGCCTAATTAGAAAATATTGCCACTTTCAAATCACGTCCTTTAGTTATTTTGTATGATTGGTGTCACATAATGCACATTGTAATTGGCTTTAACCTGATAAAGGTGCATCAGTGTTTCATATCTACTGAGGTTCTTAACTTTATCATTTTTTTTAATAGATATCCTTAGCAAACAATTTGCAAAATTTGTTCCAGGACATTTTGTTCAGGACATTGGGGTGGTATGGTGACACAGTGGTCATCACTGTTGTCTCACAGCTCCAGGGACTTGGGTTTGATTCCAACCTTGGCTATCTGTGTGGAGTTTACTCATTCTCGTCTCGTCTGCACGGGTTTCACCCGGGTGCTCTGGTTTCCTCCCAAAGATGTGCATGATAGGTTGACTGGCCATGCTAAAGGGGGATTAGGAGGGTAAATATGTAGGGTTACAGGGATGGGGTCTGGATAAGATGCTCTTTTGGGGTCAGTGCAGACTTGATGGCCTGCTTTTGCACTGTAGGAATTCTAGGATGTCTGCAGAACAGTTAATTCAACACAATATCTGGGCCTCAGTAAAATATATTCTGATCTAATTACATCATGAAGTCTTTTACAACAGCTGTGATAATCAGAATTTTAACATATGCTTTTTTTAATTCTTCAATATTTTTAGTGCATTTTGATTAAGAACATATTTCATCTTTATAGGTTTATCTATATAGGTTTACAGTTGCAAAATTACCATACAATATCCTTAAAGAGGAATGGGTACTTACAGACAAAACTACTAAACACTAAAGAAAGTAGAGGACCAAACCAGTACTATAGATTAATGCTTCTTTATAACATTATAGGCTCCTAGTTAAAATTATTGACAATACCTGACAACTGAGTACAGTACAAGTAACTCTTCAGCACTCAAAACATTTGTAAAATTGGTTAAGGTTAAATTCAATCAAAATAAGCATATGTACAAATATATTTTATAGGCTGCACAATACATAGAGAAAAATATTTAAAGACAAAATGGACACATTTGTAACCAAACAATGATTAAAAGTGATCAATTCCAGTTTCACCATAAGTTGAAAGTACCTTTATTTTCCCGAGAATGGAAGAACAGGAATTTGGCAGCGACTAAGCAGGAGTCCCATGTATTATTAAATCAACATATTCACTGCTATAAAGCATAATCCATTTGTTCTCCATTTCAACTAAGGTTATTTTAATCAGTTGGAGCTGCAATTAAATTAATGAAAAATGCATGACCTAGTATTTTGTTGTACATTAAACAGCATTTTTATTTCTGTTCTAGGAATCCACAAATGGCCTCTTATGTGCTTTAAATCAAAAGCGATTTCCAAATTATTTTCTTCAAAAATATTCATCTGGCATCTGGACATCCAATGGGACAAGACGAACTGTCATTATTTATTTGATTTTCTAAATTCGCTTCTAGAAATAAAAAGGAGAAAAAATAAAACTCTAGGAAGGTGAGAAGCTTTAAGTTTCAAAGACGAGCTGATCATACTTTGGAACAGATTACAAGAAGTAGTGAGAATTTCACCTCTATCGCCACATAACAGCAGTGCAAATTATTGCAGCACTCTTTCTTGGTAGTCACAGCATGGAGTGGAAATGATGTAATCAGGCTGTGTAAGCAGCCAACAACATTAAATACAAAAACAGGAAACGGAAATCACTAAAATAAAACTACTTAAAAAAATGTTTACGTAGAGCTAATGTAAATTAGCTATTAGTCTATAATGGGCAGCACAGTGGCAGAGTGCTGAGCACTGCTACCTCACAGTACCAGGTTCAATTCTAACCTGGGGTGACTGTGTGGAGTTTGCACATTCTCCCTGTGTCTGCTTGGGTTTCCTCCAGGTGCTCCAGTTTCCTCCCACAATCCAAAGATAGGTGTGTTGACTGGCCATGCTAAATTGCCCCTTAGTGTCAGGGGGACTAGCAGGGTAAATATGTGGGGTTATGGGGATAGGGACTGGGTGAGATTATTGTTGGTGCAGGCTTATTGGGACCAAATTGCCTTCTTCTGCATTGTAGGGACTCTAGTCTAATTAAAAGATAGGGAATATACATGGGGTGAAAATAAGCCAAAATATTCAGAGAAGACCGTTTTTAAAATTCTTAAAACGATTTAGCTTAAAAAAATCTACTAATTAAATCATTTCACAATACTCCTTTCTCAGAGCCATTCCTGTTGTTCACCAAATTTAATTAATCACAATTCCATTTTTATGTTTATTATTATATAAACGGTGTTCTCATACTCAAGCAGGGAGTAAGGGTGAGAAAGGGAAGTAATGGACCCAACACTAACTTTAGTGGTTACATGCCTTTAGGCTGAAATGCATCCAAAAAGCTTTATTCACCAACTTCCTTTAATTTAACCTCTGCTTCTGCACTATGTGAGCCTTAATTTTAACAATAAGCTTCCCATGCAGCACCTTATCAAACAATTGAAAGAAGTTCAATAAAGAATGCTAATGAGATGGACTATTCATGTTATTATTCATGAGACGTAATAATTTTGGTCAATGTTTGCATCTTAGGGTCATGAAACATTAGGCTGTTCATAAAATGAAAATATTGTTTTGTGCAAAAGTTAAATCAAAACTGCCATGTATTTTTTTAACATTGTCAGGGCAGAAAATAAAGGAACGGGATGTTCTTTGAGATTGATATATTTTAGGAGTCAGAGGAACGTGGTTGGGAAGCAGTACAAGGATGCAAAAGAAGTGCTGAAGAAGCAACAACAGGAGACAGAGAGAGAGAGAGAACGAAAGTCTTTTAATAAACAGCTCAGCCAAATGGAACACTGAAGGCAGAAGCCAGTTTGTGTAAAAGATAATTTTCTTCACTTAACCAAAGACCGTTCCCAATCTTGGTCATTTAAACTGCATTGTGTGCTAGTCACTGACTCGATTTGACCAATAGATGTATGAGTATTGTTTGGGAAATGGACAGGTCTTTGTAATGTTAAGGATTCCGGGGAAAATAGATGTTTATGGTCTGTGAAGAACTACAGGTTTGTGGTTAATTTTTTGTAGTACAAGATTGTTTCTGTGTGTTATTTCATTATCTTTCTTCTACTTTAATAAATAATTTTATTGTTGTTTAAAGAAAGAGGGGTTTGAGTTCTCACAATTTTTGCAAATGTTTCTTATTAATAATACATTACACGAAACCCATGTTTCCAGTTGAAACAATCTTGCACATAAAATCAGCTGGATTTTGTCACATTAGTAACACCACATGCTTTAATCTGTGGGACTTTACTTGAAGCTGAACTTCTTTTTATACAGTCAGCAACACTGAACAAGTATCCTTACCAATTAAAGCTGCAGCTTCATCCTCTTCCATTAGTCTATCATCATGCTGTAGTGACTCAAATGTTGGAGAACTTGGGAAGGTGCTTGTTTCAGCTCCTCCTCCTTCTTGTAAAGCAACACTTGAATTGCCAGCTGGGATACTGTCAGGTGCTGCTTCTGGTATAACTACTTCAACATTTTCATGTGCATCCACCTAGTCCAACAATTAAAACACAGCTGTAAGCAATAAAGACAATAACAAAAGACATTTAATGTAGAAAAACATTTCACGCCACCTTAGAGGCATATTTTTAAAAATACCAGAGCCAAAAGAGCA
Organism: Carcharhinus amblyrhynchos; assembly: GCF_965287045.1. Lineage (NCBI taxonomy): Eukaryota > Metazoa > Chordata > Chondrichthyes > Carcharhiniformes > Carcharhinidae > Carcharhinus > Carcharhinus amblyrhynchos. The sequence continues at coordinate 59,281,325 of NC_137333.1, forward strand.
GAGATTAGGGCAAGCAACCAAAGCTTTGGTTGGAGAGGTGGGACTTTATGAAGATCATAACAAACGGGAAACTGGAGAAGCAGAGAGGTTTCAGAAAGAAACTTTGGAGTATGGGACTTATGTGGCTAAAGCAACTGCTGCTAATTGCGCAAAGGATTGAAGCACATGGGGCAGCATAGAGATGAGGAAAAGAAAAGGCCAGCAATGTCAGTTGTGGGATTCTGAATGTAACAGTGCATGGGGGAGAACAGACCTCATTGCTGGAGATGCCATGATTATCAGATAACTAGGAATGAAAACATTAAGAAGGATCTATCGCAAATGGGAAAAATGCATAGGGGCATTGGCCATAGTCTCTGTGGATTCCCATGCCAAAAGATTGCAGCGAGGTCAAGAGTTTGAGGAGGAATAATACACACAGGCACAGAGAACGCAGAGTGTCAATTGCACGGTTATTTGTGAAGGACTGCAGTTTGTAAGGACAGAGCAGGTCAGAGTGTATGTTTGATGACAGCTATTTTGGAAGGAAGTAATTTCATTTTGCAGGAGACCCAGTTAGGTAGGCAGCAGTTTAATTAGACTGCATCAACTGCACAGAAACATAAGAACATAGGAATAGGCCTTTGGAACCTGTTCTGTCATTCAACCAGATCATGGTTAATCTCCAACCTCAACTACTCCTTCCCAAATTAATACCCAAAATTCTATCCAACTGTGTCCTGATTACACACAATGCCTGAGTATCCACAGCTCTCTGGGCAAGAGATTGCCAAAGATTCCAATCAAAGAACTGGCAGTTCAGCATAATTTGGATATTCAATAGCTGAGAGGACACTATGGGGGCAGGCTGTCCTCCCAGCCAGCAAATGACCAGTCAGACAGGACCCAGCAAGTTGGGGTATGAGGGTGGTTCATGAGGGCATGAAGGGTTGTTGTGAGGTCAGCCATTGCCACAATGAGCTCCTTCATCTGCTACAGAGTGCTTGGTTAGGAGAATGAACACCACCCTCACCAACAAGCCCACACAATGGCCATCAGGACTCAAGAGGGCCAGAGTGCCCATTTGGCAGCAGGAAAAGGTCTGTATTTGACCATTTAAGTTGTTCAGTTGGCCTTCACCTGCTTTGCCACTGGTAAAATACCATAGCATTGGGCACTTTCACTCTGCCTTCCTTCACCTTTCCCCACCACCTCCCCAGTCCGTCCCTTTAGGACTGGTAAGTTCCAGTGCTAGATGTGGCTTCAACAATGTCCTGCACAACTGTAGTAAAACTTTACTCTTAGACACACATCCCTCCAACATCAAGGACTGAGTGGCCCCCGTGTCCCAAAGCAGTTTAAAGGACTTCTCACATTTTCATTTATATCTTCCTTTCCTTTCTGCCTTTCCTATCTCTGTTGCCCTGCTTATCTTTCCAATAGTCATGGGGATGGTTTGGAAAAGGTTTGCCTGAGGTTCCAGGTCCATGCAGTAATTGCTGTCTGCTGTGACGACTGCATCCTCAGCTGTGAGAATTCTCTACTCCTCTAAGTGTATCTGTAGGTTGGAGGATAAGCAGTTTATGAATTCCTCAGGCATTATCAAGTCGTGCAATCCCTAGTAAATGTGCTGGATTTTTACAGAGCAGATCTGCCGATGAAACGCAATGTTTCATCAGTTTGAACTCTCATGGGATTCTTAGTGGCATTAGAAAAGCATTGAAACATAGATGTTTTACAACACATGAGGCCATTCGGCCCATCATGTCCATAATGGTAACGAAGATCAGACTACCATAATCCCATTTTTCAGTGCTTGGCCCACAGTCCTGGAGCTTATAGCAGCACAAATGAATATCCAAATACTTGTTGAATGTTATGAGAGTTTCTGACTCAACCACCCTTTCAGGCAGCAAGTTTCAGACTCCCACTATCCCTGGGTGAAAAAAACTTCTCCTCAATTCCCCTCTTAGGATTCTACTTCTTACCTTAAATCTACGCTCCCTGGTTATTGAACCCTCTATTAATGGACAAAGTGATTTCCTATCCACCCCATCTGTGCCCCTCAAAAATCTTATACACGTTCTCCCCGTGGTTGCGTGGGTTTCCTCCGGGTGCTCCGGTTTCCTCCCACATCCCCCAAAGATGTGCTTTTAGGCTGATTGATTGGGTACTAAAATTGTCCCTAAATTGGACCTCCCTGATCCTCGCACGTTAGGCGTAGACTAAAATCATGAATAGGTCACTGAGATAGTAGGACGGCGGCGCGGGCTCGTTGGGCCGAAGGGCCTGTTTCCCGTGCTGTGTTGTTGTTCTTTGTTCTTTGTTTTTTGTCCATTAGGTCCCTTCTTAACCGTTGCTGCTCCAAGGAAAGGAGCCCCAGTCTATCCAATCTTTCCTCACAATACAGACTCTTCAGCCCAGGCAGCATCCTGGTAAATCTCCTTTGCACCCTTGCCAGTGTAATCACATCCTTTCTATAATGTTGTGACCAGAATTGCACAAAATACTCTAGTTGTGACCTAACCAGAATTTTACACAGTTCCAGCATGACCTCCCTGCTCTTGTATTCTGTGCCTTGGTTAATAAAGGCAAGATCCAAAATGTTTTCTTAACCACCACATCTACCTGCCTTTCAACCTTCAGGATCTGTGGATAGGCACTCCAATTTCCCTCTGATCTTCAATATTTTCCAGGATCCTACCATTCATAGTGTAATCCTTGACCTTGTTAGCCCTCCCCAAGTGCACTACCTCACAATTTTCACTGCTCTTCTCGCCTGTCTCTCCATGGGTATGTTTCCCACTCTTTACCACCCTACCTGGAATTGTTGGCAATGTGCCTCTGGGACTAACTCGTAGGCACTCAGGCCGGCAGCCTTGGTCTCTATAATTAGTGGGCACATCAGGCATTAGTTGTCGTCTCCCTCTCTCTCTCTCTGAGCTGCTAACTCCATTGCAAGTTTTCAGAGCTGGAATTCTTCTCTCTTCCTTTCCCTCTTCCCCTTTCTTTGTCTCTCTTGAAGAAAGAGCTTTTGAACTGCCTGCAAATGATTAAGTCCATGGAAGTGGCAGGGAGACGATGAGATTTAAGGGATGTTTGTGAATATGGATGAAAGAGAGTTATGAAGAAAAAAATTTAGGGAGGAGAAGAGGGTGCTGAATTTGGGGAAGAGACATTAAAGAACAACGTGATGGAGATTAAATCATTGAAGCTGATCCTATTCCTCTGGGGTCCACAAAATAATCTGATGCATGCTTTTGATGGTATAATGTCTGTGTGGAGCCTGCACATTCTCCATGTGTGTGCGTGGGTTTCCTCCAGGTGCCCGGTATCCTCCCACAGTCCGAAAGACATGCTGGTTAAGTGCATTGGCCATGCTAAATTCTCCCTCGTATACCCAAACAGGTGCCAGAGTGTGGTGACTAGGGGATTTTCACAGTAACTTCATTACAGTGTTAATGTAAGCCTACTTGTGAGACTAATAAATAAACTTAAAATCTGGTCAATGTTGGGATTCCTGGATCCACAGAGTAATGGCCTCACCTTCAAGCAGCACAAGAAACAGTGCCCACTACCAGTACTGCAGGAAGGGGTAAGGAGCCCAGGGACAACGTTAATATGGTCAGTTTAAAGGCCAGGGAATGGATGGTAGGCTATAGGGGCAGGGGATCCTGCATACAGTGTGTCCCTCTGCTAGGTGTCCCCTACCTAGACTGCCATCAGGCCCACCAAGGTACAGCTGGTAGCTTATCCACATGATGCAGTACCCGTCCGCTGGTACCCTAGCAATGGCAGGAAAATGAGATTGTTAAGTATCCAATTAAGAGCCTCAATTGAAGTCTGAGCATGAAGGTTTGACCCTTCCCAACCCTGAGCTAATTGGTGGAAAGTCTGGAAAGTGACAGGCTGTCCACTCCGAGCCTTCCTGACTGATTACATGGCATGACCCCCAACTTCCCAGCCCACTTCCAGGGACAGCATTATGTTCTGCCCAATCTATCAGGCCTCTGGTACACTTGATGTTGGCTGACATTTCAGAACAGTACTGTTAATTAAATGACCTGCTATCAAGGCAATTTCTAATATAAATATTGCAGAAAAAAACAAACTAACTTAAATGAGTGGTAGAAACAGAATAATCTGTCTCCTGACGACTGCAAAAATTTAGTGAGTGTCTAAGCCACATGGATGAAGAACCACAGAACCAATACAGTGCAGGAGGCGACAATTCGGCCCATTGAATTTACAAGAGCATTTCTCCTCCCACCATCAAGCCTGTGCATTTACCATGGTTAATCACCTATACATCTTTTGACTCTAGGTGGCAAGTTACCAGGGCCAATCTACCTAACTTGCACATCTTTGCACTGTGAGAGGAAACTGAAGCACCTGGAGGAAACCCATGCAGACACAGAAAGAATGTGCAGACTCCACACAGACAATCACCTAAGGCCAGAGTCGAATCTGGGTCCCTGATGCTATGAGGCAGCAATACTAACCACTGTGCCATTGACTGTGCTGTCAGTCCCCCTGGATTAGAGAAGTGAACATCAGTCAGAATTTCCACTTCTGTTCATTAGCTAGTGTCTCTGCTGGAAATCTTCAAGGACACCTGAGGGCTTGATTGTTATGCTTCCTGTGACTAAATAGCCTGCCAACATTTATTATTACGGGTCCTAAAGAATCCTTACCCTAATAAGGAAAAGTATCCAAGAGAAAAGACAAGGAAAAAGAAAGGGCTGGGGGCTGGAGGGGCCAGGGGGTGTGCAAAAGTGAGTTAATGATTATATAAACTGGCAAATATTCTCATTTGTCCTTTGGGAATTATTCAGTCTGCTTACTGAAAAATGTACAATAGCATATTCAGTAAAAAAATATTGCATTTCGGTAGGTTTTCATATCCTCAGGAAAACCTAAAGCACTTGCAGCCAGTGAAGTACTTTTGAAGTATAATCACTACTGCGTTACAGACAAATTCAACAGCGAAGTTTTATAAACAGCAATGAGATAGATGGAAAAGATAATCTGTTATGGTGGTGGTTACGTGATGAATGTTGATCAAGGAACAATGGAAACTCCCTGTTCTTCTTTGTCTAATGCTGCCAAGGGATCTATTAGAGCCACCTGTGCAGGTAAGCATAGTCCCAGTCTAGCATTTCTTCTAACTGATGGCATGACTCAACAACGCAGTACTTCCTTAGAGAGATGCTGAAATGTCAGCTGACATCATGTAATCAACTCTCTGGAGGGAACACTTAAGCCCGGTGTTTTGACTCAGATGTAAGTGTGCTACCACTGAACCAAGGATGCCACTTGATACGGCATTGTAAATTACACATTTTCTCTTTTAATTCAGAAAATCCATTATTTTCATCTAATTATTTTTCCATCACTTACCACAAAGCCAAGTGCTTTAATGACATCGAGTTTACACATTGGACAAGTTCGGTGCTCAAGAAGCCATGGATCAATACATATTCTGTGGAAAACATGCCTAAAGAACAGATAGAAATCATAAACAGGTTGTTATATGCACATCAACTGATTTCAAACCACAGCTAGTCAGCCATGTTTTGCTGATCAGGTTCTCCACAAATTAGTTTATAAATATTCCTATTAGATTTATATAAACAGGAGGCAAAGAATATCTAAGCATCTATTTAAGAATGTAACTTCTATTGCAACAATGTTGATAATTACAGCTAAGATCAAGTGTAGTATCGACATGCTGCACTTGGTTGAAGTTGTTAGGTTACATTTCAGCTTCATTTGAAGCAAGTCAAATTAAAGCCAGCTTGGATCATGTAGGTCAAGCCCAAGACAGGAGGTGAGAGCCCTGTCTTGTCAGCTTGGATCGGGAATGTCCCAACTTGTTGGGACTCTGAATTGGCTTTAATTTGACTTGATTGAATTGGAATAAAGTTTTAAAAAAAACACAATGACTGTGATACTCACAACTTGGGACTTAGTGCCCACACCAGCAGGAAACCTGGGCTCAGTGCACAGCTGGGTAGGCTTGAACCACCACACCCCCACCCCACCTCCGCACCCCCCAACCACTAAGTAAAATTTCTGTCGCAGAATGGACCGCTGAAATGATTCCAAATCCTGCCAGGTTACTGGGTGGGGCATGGAGGTTAAAGTCACAATGGCACTTCAATTTGCACAGCTGACAGGCAGGAATGCAGACATTTATCACAGGCCTACTTGGAATCACCATGCCAGGGTCATTTTAAGACTAAGATGAGGAGAAATTTCTTCAAAGTATAGTGATTCTTGGAATTTTCTACCCCAGAAAGCGGTGGGTGCTTAGTTGTTTAGTATCCAAGACAAGGTTGGATAGGTAGGTATTTGGATATCAAGGAAATTAAGGGATTGGAAATGGTGAAGAAAGGTGAGTTTGCGTAGAAAGTCAGCCATGATATTCTGGAATTGTGAAGTAGGTTACAAAGGTGCAATGGCCTACTTCAACTCCTATTTCTTATGTTCTCATATTCTCAATCAGAGGCTGCAGAGATCTTGGTAGGTTTTAGAAATGAAGGAGGTATCAATGCCGAGGCTTTAAATATGCTTTAATGATTTACAAAACAACCATTTGTGTAAGAATAAAAAAAAATCAACTCTTTGCCTATTTGGTTGGATCTATAAGCTGTGTATGTGACAGGACAATGTGAACAATCTGAAATTTTCTCAAAACTTGAATCCTCCCCATTTATGCAAACGTTGGAAGACATTTACGGTTATTCTGGGCTTCAAAGTCAAGTAGAAGACCCAACATCAAGCTGTAAATATTATACATGCTAAAAACTACCCCTCACCATCCACATTCATCTAATCTTGCTTTCATTTACTACACTACTATACAGTTGCTATCTTTTACCCAATACCAGTTGTTGACATTTCCAGGAATAAGTTCCCAAAATTAGATGTAAACGCATCCAAAAAAATGATAATCCACGTCATCCTGCACATTTCTGCCACACTGAAATGGTCAGATTTACATGCATGACTCAACAATGTTAAAAGCAAATTACTGAGGGCACTGGAATGTGAAACAAAAACAGAAAATGCTGGAAAACCTCAGCAGGTCTGACAGCATCTGTGGAGAGAGAACAGAACTAATGAGTAAAATCTTACTCAAAAATGCAGTATTGGGTGCAAAATGAAATATGGAGTCTTTTGCGCCAAGGGCGTGTTTTCACATCGAATCTTACAGCTCATTAGTATTCATTTCAATTCCCATAAGTTTCACACCGCTCCAGTGGCATCATCTGTCTGATCCACCTGCCGTGTAATGACTTATTTAGATGGAGCTCCCAAGCACTTGGGAGCTCCATACAAATGGCTCCCCAGCACTTATTCCACAACAATGGCAGGGGATGACAGCAAAGAAACCAGCACTGCACTTCACAGAGAGAACACTGACCAAACAGCTTAACGGAGTGAAACAAAGGCAAGAAACATACCAGGCTTGAAAAGCCTCCAAGTGACCCCTCCCAATCCCTCACCCCAAAATGGCGATTCTGAAACCTGCACCTGCAACCCCAGGTTGAACATATCCATGTTGAATTTGAACTTGTGTGTCTCTCCTGGGTCCTCTCTGGTGCCCCCTGAACAGCGCACACCACAGAGGGTGCTGGCTGTCTGAGTGTTCACCTCCATACACACACCCCCAACCCCCAAACCACCCAAAGGGCGGGGAAGATCAGAATTTGGAAACTCACCAGCGTGAGTGTGCTCTTTGGATTTTAGATCCACCACCATTTCTGCTGACGGGGAGTGTGGTGTGCTCAAAATTGCTCCCAACATTTCAAATCTGGATGCCTCAATTATGCAGACATGTCCTTTTAGGTTCAAATATTGAAACTAACGTATTACATATTTTATTAAAGGCACATACTTGCATGGAAGAATTCGCACAACGTCTCGGGATCTATACACTTCAATGCACACAGCACAACCATCAATGTCCAAATCTACTTCCTAATAGGGTAAAAGTGTGAAGTTAGATATCGTATACAAACTTCCTTGAAAATTATTTGTGTTGCAGAGAGGAGTTGTTTTCTACATTGAAACAATTAACATTCGTGCCTTTTAAAAGATAAGGATTAAGTTTTTTTTACACTGAACAAATATGTTTGATATAAAGGCAGATTTTGCGCATTTTTGGTTTTAAGCTGTAGATAAGACCATAAAATGTAAGTTCAGAAGTAGGCCATTTGGCCCATTGAGCCTGCTCCATCATTCAATGAGATCATCATTGATCTGATAATCCTCAACTCCACTTTCTCTCTTTATCCCCATAAGCCTTACTGATTAAAAATCTGTCTATCTCAGGCTTGCAGTGGTAAGGAGTTCCACAGATTCACTATCCTCAAAGAAGAAATTCCTCCTCATCTCTGTCTTAAATTGGTGATCGATTACTCTGACATTATGTCCTCTGGTCCTAGGTTCTTTCACAAAGGCAAACAACCTCTCAGCATCTACCCTGTCAAACCCCGAGAATCTTATATGTCTCAATAAGGCTGTCCCTCATTCTTCTAAACTCCAGTAGGACTAGGGGGCACAGCCTCAAGACAAAGGGGAGGCGGTTTAGAACGGAGTTGAGGAGGAACTTCTTCACTCAAAGGGTGGTGAATCTCTGGAATTCTCTGCCCGTTGAAGTGGTGGAGGCTGCCTCGCTAAATATTTTTAAGAAGCAGGTTGATGGGTTCTTGATAAGAGAGGGGATTAAGGGTTATGGGGAGAGGGCGGGAAAGTGGAACTGAGCCACGACAGATCAGCCATGATCTTATTGAATGGCGGGGCAGGCTCGAAGGGCTAGATGGCCTACTCCTGCTCCTATTTCTTATGTTCTTATGTTCTTAACCCCAACTCATAAAAAAATCCCTCCATATCTAGGATCAACCGAGTGAAACCTTTCTGGACTGCCTCCAATGCCATCTTTGTAATCTTTCCTTAGATAAGGGGACCAAAACTGTTCACAGTATTTCTGGTGTCATCTACTTCCAGTTTTTTAAAATTTTAGTGCCATTTTAGATAGTATTTAGCTTATTTTCCCCATATCGTCTATTTTAAGATGCACATTAGCTGGAAGGCATAATGAAAGAACTTGAGTATCATGTCATGGGAAATCACCTAAATAGTTCTATACAAATAGGGCAGTCGTATGGAGTAAACGTCTCACCTCAGCACTTCTCTGCCAGAGAGGATACTGGAATAGAATTTGATATGCAGTGTGCCTATTTTTCTTAGTGATTTATGGGCACAATACTGACAATTTTTGCTATAGGAAGGCACGGAGCCAGAGATGTGTTTGGGTCAATATTAAATTGATCAATACTTGTGGGTTTACCTAAAACTGACATTAGGCCGCTATGTATCATATGCAAAGGGCCTACTGCTTGATGAAGGAGTCCTCTGGAAGATTTAAGTTTGGATAAAGAATACTTTGTAGCAGACAGGTTACTATTAGTATAATCAGGCAAAGAGCGAATTAATGTTTCAGATGGGAATTTAGGTAAAGTATGCCAAGAGTGAAAACAGGTGACTTTCACGATGGATGGAATATAAGATTTAAAGTCAAAAACACAAACATAAAACATGAATTGGCAGGAATAGACTAGCTGGCGCATCAAGTCTGCCCAAACAAAACATTTCTGGTTTACTAGATCCCTAGGCAGAGAAAATGAGAAAACATTTCATTTATTTGTTTTAAATTCTATAATTTTCTTTTTGGCCTTTTCTGTGCAAAAAGATTTGGGTGTCTTTGTGCATGATTTGCAGGAAGTTAGTACACAGGTAATAATGAAGGTAAATTAAATTTTGGCACTCATTGCTAACGGCATAGAGTGTAAAAGCAGGGAAGTGCTATTGCAACTGTATAGGACATTGATGAGACCTCATCTGCACTACTGCACAGAGTTTTGGTCCTCTTGTTTCAGGAAGTAAGCGCATTAGAGGCTGTTCAGAGAGGTTTGATTGATTGTTCAGGGATGAAGGACTTGTTTTATGAAGAGAGACTGAACATTTCAGGCCTATACTCACTGGAGTTTAGAAGAACGAAGAGAGATCTAACTGAGGTATATAAGATGTTAATGGGATTGACATGGTAGATGTCGAGCAGATGTTTCCCTTTAGAACATAAGAACATAAGAAATAGGAGCAGGAGTAGGCCATCTAGACCTTCGAGCCTGCCCCGCCATTCAATAAGATCATGGCTGATCTGAAGTGGCTCAGTTCCACATTCCTGCTTTCTCCCCATAACCCTTAATCCCCTTGCCTACCAAAAACCTATCTGCCCGCGTCTTAAATATATTTAGTGAGGTAGCCTCCACCACTTCAACGGGCAGAGAATTCCAGAGATTCACCACCCTTTGAGTGAAGAAGTTCCTCCTCAACTCTGTTCTAAACTGCTGCTGCCCCCCCCCCCCCACCGCCCGCTTATCTTGAGGCTGTGCCCTCTAGTCCTGCTATCCTTTCTGAGCGGGAAGAACTTCTTCACCTCTACCCTATCCATCCCTTTCATCATCTTAAACGTCTCAATAAGATCCCCCCTCATCCTTCTAAACTCTAACGAGTACAAGCCCAGTCTATTCAGCCTCTCCTCACAGCTCAACCCCCTCAACTCCGGTATCAGCCTAGTGAACCTCCTCTGCACTCCCTCCAAGGCCAAAATATCCTTGCGCAAGTGTGGCGACCAAAACTGCACACAGTACTCCAGCTGCGACCTCATCAGTGCCCTGTACAGTTGCAGCAAGACCTCCCTACTTTTATATTCAATCCCCCTCGCTATGAAGGCCAGCATCCCATTTGCCTTCCTGACCACCTGCTGCACCTATAGGCTGGGTTTTTGCAACTCATGCACAAGGACCCCCAGGTCCCTCTGCACCGTAGCATGCTACAGCTTTTCGCCCTGTAAGTAGTGGTCCTTCCTACTATTATTCCTACCAAAGTGGATAACCTCACACTTGCCAACATTGTATTCCATCTGCCAGGTCCTCGCCCACTCACTGAGCCTATCTAGATCCCTCTGCAGACTTTCTACACCCTCTGCACAATTTGCTGTTCCACTTATCTTTGTGTCATCAGCGAATTTTGACACATTACACTCAGCTCCCTCCTCCAGATCATCTATATAAATAGTAAATAGCTGAGGCCCCAGCACCAATCCCTGGGGCACTCCACTAGTCACCAACCGCCAATCCGAATAGCACCCATTGACACCCACTCTCTGCCTCCTATTTGACAGCCAATCCCCTATCCACGCTAACACCTTACCCCCAACTCCATGCCCCCTAACCTTCTGTAACAACCTTTTGTGCGGCACCTTATCAAACGCCTTCTGAAAATCAAGAAACACCACATCCACCGGTTCCCCTCTATCCACCGCACTAGACACATCCTCATAGAATTCCAATAAATTCGTCAGACACGACTTCCCTTTAACGAATCCGTGCTGCGTCTGCTCTATCAAACAATTCTTCTCAAGATGCCTCGCTATTTCCTCTTTGATTACACTCCAGAACAAGAGGTCATAGTTTTAGGTTAAGGGGTGGGAGATTTAGAACAGAAATAAGGACGAATTATTTCACTCAAAGCATTGTGAATCTGTAGAATTCTCTATCCTAGAGTGCAGTGGACTCCAGAATACTAAACCAATTTAAGAGAAGATAGATAGATTTTTAATTAGTAGAGGGATGAAGGGTTATGGGGAGCAGGCAGGAAAGTGGAAATGAGGCTGAGATGAAATCAGCCAACATCATATTGAATGGTGGAGCAGGCTCAAGGGGCTGAATTACCTACTCCTCATTCTTCTGTTCTTATGTATCTCAATTGTCTCATCAATGCTATTCTTTCCCATCCTTATTTAATCTAGCAAGAAGTCTCACAACACCAGATTAAAGACCAACAGGTTTATTTGGTAACTCGAGCTTTCGGAGCACTGTTCCTTCTTCGGGTGAATTTAAATTCCTCTCTCTAACTGCAGCCACAGTGGCCAACTTATGTTTTGTATGCGTTTTCCATTATTTCCTTCTTCCTATTCCATACATTCCTACTTATAAAACTCAGCAAGTAGTTGGCCCTTTTTACGATTACATTTACCAGCTCTGTGCTTTCAGTGAATTATTATCTGAAATTCATGCCATTATGTTCTCTAACACTTTGCAAAGTTTTTACATGAGTATCGGCTCTTAATCTTCGTTCCTCCTCCCAGAATGTATTACATCCCCAACAACAACAGGACAGTGATGAAGCCTGTACTAGCCAAAGATGAAAAGGAAGAAGCGATAGCAAACTATTCTGGTCCCGTCGCTTTCAATGGGATTTCTCACTGACTGCATCCCAGGGTGCCAGGGTGCGCTGTTGGCAGAACCAGAATATACTGCTGGCATGAACAACTGGAAATTTCTGGCCATAATCTTGATTATATAATCTTGGTCAATGTATATAATCTCAGGTGGCTCTGAGGGTGTACTAGACTGTCAAGAGATGCCATCTTTCAGAGAGACATTAAGCAGCCCTCGCAGATGGATTTAAAAAAATCCCAGGATAGTATTTGCAAAAGCAAAAAGGTGCGAACTGCAAAATGGGGCTTGGGTTCATATCCACAACTCCTTCTCCACATCTTACCTATCCCACAAAGGAAAACACTGCTTGAAAGTCATGCACCATTGCGCAGTGTTGGGGAGGGTGGCAATTTTTAGCCATCCACTATCACGGAGCAATGGGGGTGGAATTTCAGAGGAAACATTCTTCTATATCTATCAATTGCTAATCAAACTGTACAGGCAGATGAGTGGAATGGGGCTGTGGTGGAGATATCTGACCACAACCTGTGCCGGAGATAGTGCATAAACACAAGAAAATATACTAAAAATGTCATTCAAAAAATCATAATCCAATTGGAAATCTTGCTTTCTGAAAAATAACCCAGTTCTGTTCTGCAAATAGATACAAGTCAAATTTTTAACGAGGTCCTGAACTGCCAGCAGGAACTGAAAAGTTGAAATCAAAATCCTGTCAACATAGTACAATAACAAGGCCTTACCCTATCTCCATGCCTGACAGTATGCAACTGCAGCTTACTAATTGCCTTCTTGGCTTCTTTCCTGTTGTTCTTGTTTTTCTTGTTCTGAAAATTGATGAAAAAAGTGATGATATTAAAAAAGAGGATGTATTACCTTTGAAGCTAATATCTTACATAGTTTAAGTTGAGTCTAATTTTGAACTTGTAGAACCTGCTCCAAAGTCCAGCAATGCAAGCTACACATTTTGCACAGAAATTTGATAGTATGCTTGTTTTAAAGAAGTGAAATGGATGTCCAATCTGTCCCATAGGGTGAGCACACAATCCACACTGAAACTGCACCACCCACCATACTGGTCCACAGACAAACCTGAAACCACTTTAGGCCCTGTACATCGCCATTTCAGGGCCACTCTTCAAAACCCAGCTGCCTAAATCATAGCCAGCAACAGCCCAGCCACACCAGGATAACCAAATCTGCATGCAGCCCAATTTGTGTCAGCTAAAGTAACCACAGGAGATCACTTCCAAAAGAAAATTACCTGAACGGGGGCGGAGCTGGAAGGAGTAGGAGCAACCTGAGGACTGCTGTCAATAACAAAATGGACTGAAATTTAAATCTGTTTTGTCTGGAGATGAGCAGCTGGTCTCCACAGCGCAATGATTCAAGGAAAATGAGGTTCAAGTGGCATGATCAGATTGTGCCCACCTGCTGGCACTATCCCATTTCATCCCACCCCCCTACCCCCACCTTCTTCCCAATTCTCTATTAATTAGTGAAACCTCCCTTGATTTAAAAATAAGAATTTTTTGTTTTTTTTATTCATTCATGGATACAGGCGTTGCTGGCGAGGCTGGCATTCATTGCTGATCTCTAATTGCCCTCGAGAAGATGGTATTGAACTGCTGTGGTTGTGTGTTGCCGGAGCATCCAGCTCCGTGTGTTCCTGTATATTGCAGGAGCAAAGCCGCCATCATAATTAAGGACCCCACGCACCCTGGACATTCTCTCTTCCACCTTCTTCCTTCAGTAAAAAGATACAAAAGTCTGAGGTCACGTAGCAACTGACTCAACAACAGCTTCTCTCTGCTGCTGTCAGACTTTCGAATGGATTTACCTTGCATTAGGTTGACCTTTCTCTATACCCTAGCTATTATTATGACACTACATTCTCACTCTCTCGTTTCCTTCTCTATGAATGGTATATTTGTCTGTATAGCAAGCAAGAAACAATACTTTTCACTGTACGTTAATACACATGACAATAATAAATCAATTCAAGTCAAATCAAATCAAAAAGCATCCAGTGAGGAGCAGACGTCGCTGGAAATCTGATGCAAACCCTGCAAATCGGCCGCGCAACAATCTTCTGGCCTGCTGCCCTAAAAAATTAGCACAGCGGGATGGGAGAATCTCAGCCTATATTGGCACATCTCTTTGAAAATAATTTTTACACAATCCTGGGTGTAGTTCATTACTTCCCTTTTTAATTGTAGAAAGGGTAAAAAGGAGGAAAATTTAAAACTTGAATCTATGAAGAGAAAGTATTCATTTTCCAACATTGTGATGATCATATTATTTCACAAAACTCCGGTTAAATAAACTAACCAGGAGGGTATTGACACCCAAAGTGATGCTTTATTTGAAATATACGAGGCTGGAAGTCTCAAGTGAATACTTCAGAGAACTAATGGTAAAGTATTTTTAGAATTATCATTCCTAAATATTTACCTGGTTTGAAAACTGTGATCCTGCATATAAAAATCTCTGAATGTAGTAGAAGATGAGCCAAGCCAGGGAGATGATCATCATTGTTATGAAAGCAATAATTACAAATACTACTGACTGAGAGCTCATCCACTCCTGTACATGACGGGTGCCAACAGTTATGGACATGATCACTGGGACACCTCGACGAACTAACTCCAGAATTTCCATTCCCTTTGAATTGCCGATCATGATTGCAACTGTATTTCCAGTCCCTGAAAACAAAGAAAACATAACAAATGTTGGCATCAGACCATATCAAAACAGGAGGCAAGGCTGGGACAAAAGAAAGTGACTCAATTCAAAGAATTCTAATTAAAAATAGACAGCGATGGGAGGAATTGAGATTAAGCATACTTTCCATCAAAATTAATGTATTCCCTAATGCTCACATCCTTCAGTTTAATTCAAATAATTCAGCAAAGAAATTACAACATTTACGATAGTGTTGCACCCATCTCACACACATTGCTGAACATAAGTGCGATGCAATGTAAGAGTGAATAAGAAGTGAATAAAAAGAAACTATAAATTTACAATGGTAGGGAGGTCTTGCTGAGGCTGTATAGGGCATTGGTGAGGCCGCAGCTGGAGTACTGTGTGCAGTTTTGGGCGCCGTACTTACGCAAGGATATTTTGGCCTTGGAGGGAGTGCAGAGGAGGTTTACTAGGCTGATGCCGGAGTTGAGGGGGTTGAGCTATGAGGAGAGGCTGAATAAATTAGGCTTGTACTCGTTAGAGTTTAGAAGAATGAGGGGAGATCTCACTGAGACGTGTAAGATGATGAATGGGATGGATAGGATAGAGGTGGAGAGACTCTTCCCGCTCAGAAAGGATAGCAGGACTAGGGGGCACAGCCTCAAGATAAAGGGGGGGCGGTTTAGAACAGAGTTGAGGAGGGACTTCTTCACTCAAAGGGCGGTGAATCCCTGGAATTCTCTGCCCGTTGAAGTGGTGGAGGCTACCTCGCTAAATATTTTTAAGACGCGGGTTGATGGGTTTTTGATAAGAGAGGGGATTAAGGGTTATGGGGAGAGGGCGGGAATGTGGAACTGAGCCACGACAGATCAGCCATGATCTTATTGAATGGCGGGGCAGGTTCGAAGGGCTAGTTGGCCTACTCCTGCTCCTATTTCTTATGTTCTTATGTTATGTTCTTATAATATTGAAGCAGCTGGCTGGGAAGCTGCCAAAAATACCAACTAATTTTTAAAACCAAAGGAACAATCATAGAGGACTCATATGACATTTTGTGGCAATTTTAAAGTATATCTCCAAGTAAGATTTGACAGAGGTACACAAAGGAGTCTTTACAAAAAAGTCAAAAAGAGCATAACATTTGAATAAACTAGACCTTCAGACTAAAGGAAGGGACCGATTGCCAAAGGGAGGAAGTTGTTAAGTGAAGAAGGTGGCTGTGATATGAAGTTCGATTCCCAGCTTGGGTCACTGTCTGTGCAAAGTCTGCATGTTCTCCCTGTGACTATGTGGGTTTCCTCCGGGTGCTTCGGTTTCCTCCCACGATCCAAAAGACGTGCTGGTTAAGTGCACTGGCCAAGCTAAATTCTTCATCAGTGTACCTGAACAGGTGCTAGAGTGTGGTGTCTGGGGGATTTTCACAGTAACTTCAATGCAATATTAATGTAAGCCTACTTGTGACATTAATAAATAAACTTTAAACTTTAGTTTCTTTAATCTTCCACAGGAAGATTACAATTCCTCTGAAATACAGGGGACCAAGATAACATTCTCAGCAATAGAGAGCTTACCCCTGTAAAAAGTTCATGGACCTACTGGGATGACACTCTTCTGGAACTATGGAGATGGCAAGACTGATAGGGGTAATATAATTGGCATATTACTAGGTGGATGGACATGGGAACCTATACAGTTCCCATGGCAACCCTGTGACCATCAGATTGTCCTTTCTCCTTAATTGCAAGATGCATATGCTCACTAATTTTTAACTTTTGCACTCCATTTCAGCTGAACTATCACAACAAACAGTACTTCAGGAGGAGGATGATATTGTGGTGGTGCAGAAGAGGAGGGAGGAGATGAAAATTCTCTGCAGGGAAGAATGAAATGACAATGAAAATGAGATAGTGAAAGAAGAGAATAAGGCCAAAGGAAGTCGATGAAGCAAGATCTTGCCACATGTTTCCTTGACCTGACCCTACTTAAATTACTTCTGGTGTTGCTGCTTTCCAAATATCACGCATCTTTGCAGAAAATTTCTTCTTGGGGTAAACTTAGATAATGTAAAAAAAAAGTGTGATTTGCTATCACAGTCCTAGGTGGACCCATTACTGCATTTTCATGTAAATAAGAACAATTCTAAAAGGAATGTCTTTCTTACCCTCTTCAGAGCTTGAGTTGAGCTCTCCACAATGATGGGAAGTGAAAAACAAAAGCAACCAGAATGACACCAGAATCCAATCTCTCAGTCTCTCCCAAATAAGGAAACTCATTCTTAAAGTGAGTTTCAAAATGTGCAATTTTTAAAAAAAACTTCCCATCAGCAATAATTTTGCTTTTTTGCTACATGTCAAGGTGAAAAAAGGAAGAGGAAGTCTACCAATAACAGCACGATTTTGAACAATTTAACGAGCTTGGACAAGTGTAAACAAGTTTCTCCTTGTGCAACAGTGCATGCACATTGTAAAATGATGGTCTGTTTAATGCCACTATTGAGTAGGGACAAAGTCCACATACTCAAATTCACACACTAATTGCGAATGAGTGCAAGTAGAATGTTGCATCATATGATTTACCTTGCAGAATCAATGGATTCAAGGAAGTGACAGACAAATTTTGATTGAAAGTATGATAAAGGGCTTTGGAAAAAAGGTAGGGAAGTGGAGTTAGGATGAGATGGAGATCAGCCAAGAGATCTTGAACGGCGGAGCGGGCTCAAAATATTGCCAACGGTAACAAATATAGCATCACATCCAACTGTTCAATCAAATTGATGGAAGATTGAAATCCAAGCTCTGTGGCACTGAAATTGAAGCAAACCTCTGTTTGTACTAGCATATTCGACAATTTTGACTCAGGTCAAACTGTAAGAGGTTAACAATAAAGGTGGTACAGTTCTCAAAACAATACAATGGCAATTCCCATTGTTCAACATGTCAATGCAATACAATAACAATTTATATTCACAATGCAAGCATAGCCCAGGAAAATTTACGTGTCTGCATTTTCACAAGTGATTGGTTCCTCATTTCTTAGAGTTATTTGTGCAAACTCAGAGTCCAGAATGATAAGGAATTGACTCTGATCTGAGGTGTCACAGATGTGTATTGGTATTTCAGTGAACTTCTGCAATTCTGAGTGAATAGTGTATACAGGCCATTAGGCTAGACGGGATTGAGATTTATAAGGAGGAGGTGTTAGCAATTTTGGAAAGTATGAAAATAGATAAGTCCCCTGGGCCGAATGGGATTTATCCTAGGATTCTCTGGGAGGCTAGGGAGGAGATTGCAGAGCCTTTGGCTTTGATCTTTAGGTCATCATTGTCTACATGAATAGTGCCAGAAGACTGGAGGATAACAAATGTTGTCCCTTGTTCAAGGAGGGGAGTAGAGACAACCCTGGTAATTATAGACTCATGAGCCTTACTTCTGTTGTAGGCAAAGTTTTGAACTCAAAAGATTCACTTTATTGAATTACCAAAAGTACATTGCTATAAATATTGTTTAGTAATAAACGATGTGTTTAGTAAATGGATTGAAACCTTCTCTATCAGGAATTGTACTGCACATGCGGTGGTGAAATTATTGTTGACAGAAGTTATTCCTTGTTTTGGGGTACCCAAAATGGTGAGCTCAGATAATGGACCACATTTTGTGGCTCGGATCAATACTGAATTGTGCGAAGCACTCGTAATTAAAGAGCAACTGCACTGCGTGTATCACCTGCAGGCAGCAGGAATTGTGGAAAGGGCTAACAGAACTTTAAAAGAAAAATGATCTAAATTGACTGAAGAAATTGGATTAAATTGGTTACAGGTATTGCTCTTGGCACTGTTTCACATGTGGGTGACTCCCCATTCGCGGACCAGACTGTCAGCTGCAGAGACAGTCTATGGTCAGCCAATGAGGACTCCCTGGGATGCCCATGAAAATCCCCTGGAGGGAGTAGACCTACTTGTGATAGGGGAACAGATGCAGAATTATTTGAAGCAATTAACACTTTCTCTGAAGTTTCTCCACTCACAGGTGAAACAGGCACATCTCTCAGAGACAGCAGGGACAGCTACCTCTCGATATCCAGTGATTGAACCCAGAGATTATGTATTGGTGAAGAACTGGGATAGAAAGAAACTAGGACAATGCTGGAGTGGACCTTTTCAAGTGCTACTGACCACACAGACTTCTGTCAAGCTTGAAGGATGTTCAAGTTGGATACATCTATCCGATTGCAAGAAGATTGTCTCCAACCCAGATATGAACACAGGATGAAGATCTTCATTATATTTTTTGTACTATCTGGACTATTTGACTTTAATGGCCACTCAGTAGTGAAAAAGCGAACTACCCGGGGACTGCATGCCAATACTTATTTATATATGTCATGTACATACGCTGAAAAATTGAATGTAAGCAAGTGTTGGGTTTGTACCCACATTCCCGTCCATTCGAGGGAAGGGATACCTCTCCAATCCCTCCCATTCCATAAACCAGAGCCAGCTGAATGGATTCTACGTCAAAACCGAACAGGGATCGGGGGAGATATGATAGAATGGAAGTCGGCTGGCTATGAAATGACTAGGTTTTCAGCTTGGTACCAGCCTGCTTATAATCATGCCTCGCTTCCACCTTCCCTTATTAGCCCCTCGAATGATGCGCAAGGTTCCCTATGTTTCAGTAAATCAGGGAAAGGAAAGTTGGTGGGGCAAAATAGATGCAACCTTACAGCTGAGTGGTAAGGACCAGTAGCAAATCTATCTACCAAGGGTATGTTTGTTCTTGATTGGCCCAAGCAATGGAATATAACCTCCAGTAGCTCATGGGCACATACTTCCCCAACACCCTGGATGACATTGGCTGATGATTTTACGGCCTATAATGGAAGAACTGGCAAACGTAACAGCGGCGGAAGCCAGGACAACTGGACAGGCACTGGCCGAAGTCTTGGCTGAGCTGGTGGCTGTCCGGACCACGGTATTACAAAATTGACTGGCTTTGGATTATCTGTTAGCCTTGCAGGGAGGATCGTGCACCATTGTAGGTCAGAAATGCTGTACTTATATCCCAGATGCTTCTGAAAATATCACCAACCTGGCTGACCATGTTAAGAGACAGGCTGCTCAAATTCAAGAGCTTGGCTGTGAATTTCGTGACTATGACCCACCGGGTTGGTTGGGATGGCTGGGTCACGGATTGTTTGATTGGATCTTTAAGGCCTTCATGCTACTGCTACTGGGGATAGGATTGCTTGGTTGCTTGCGTAAATGCATTTTTAAATCGGGTCCTGGATATACCTATTTAACTAGTTGTCACGATATGACAAAAGGAGGGAATGTGAAGTTGTACAAATGAAGTAGTGGCATGATGGGAAAATTGGTCAAGTATTTGATACAAAATAAGGAAAACCGACTCTGCATAACATAAGACATGAACAAGACCAGAGAAGGTTAAGCTGTGCTGAACCTCTAAGACCTGATAAGACTGACTCCACATGATCTAGAGCTGTATGAGTATGACAAGATAAGGTCAGGGATGAAGGAGTCATCGGTCTTCCTCTGTTCTATCAAAGAATAAGGTAAAGGTATGACTGATGAGACAAAGAGTTTTAGAAGGTCTGCAGGTTGTACCATGATTTAT
The DNA here is from genome assembly GCF_965287045.1 of Carcharhinus amblyrhynchos. Classification (NCBI taxonomy): domain Eukaryota; kingdom Metazoa; phylum Chordata; class Chondrichthyes; order Carcharhiniformes; family Carcharhinidae; genus Carcharhinus; species Carcharhinus amblyrhynchos. The sequence continues at coordinate 59,301,936 of NC_137333.1, forward strand.
GACATTGCATATGACTCTATTACTGATTGAATTCCTGAATAAGCTCTGGTGACACAAACTGATAATGATTATGTATAAATACTGAACTGATTCTTTGTTAGGGCAGACTTGAGGAAGAATCAGCAAGTTTTTGCCAATACAATATAGTGTTCTGGAAATAAAGATGAGTTATTCTGTTGGAATGGACTTTGTTGGGTCTTTCTATCACAGTCAAGAAGCAGGAAAATTTCCACTTCAACACAGAGGGTGGTTGTACAGGGTTGTTGGTGTGCCTCAGGGATTGGTGCTGGGTCCACTATTATTTGTCATTTATATTAGTGATTTGGATGAGAATTTAGGAGGAATGGTTAGTAAGTTTGCAGATGACACTAAGATTAGTGGTATAGTGAACAGTGAAGAAGGTTATCTCGGACTGCAACGGATCTTGATCAATTGGGCCAGTGGACTGATGAATAGCAGATGGAGCTTATTTTAGATAAATGCGAAGTGATATATTTTGGTACATCGAACGAGGGCAGGACTTGCTCAGTTAATGGTGAGGGGTTGGGGAGAGTTATAGAATAAAGAGATCTAGGGGTACATGTTCATAGCTCCTTCAAAGTTGAGTCACAGATGGGCAAAGTGGTGAAGAAGGCATTTGGCATGGTTGATTTCATTGGTCAGAACACTGAATATAGGAGTTGGGACTTCTTGTTGAAGTTGTACAAGACATTGATAAGGCTATACTTGGAAGATTATGTACAGTTGTGGTCACCCTATTATGGTGGTTTGAATTATAAGGAGTGCCTGGCTAGACCAGGACTATTTTCCCTGGAACGTAGGTGGCGTAGGCATGAATTTATAGAGGTCTACAAAATAATGAGGAGCATAGATAAGGGAGATAGTTAACATCCTTTCCCCAAAAGTAGGGGAATCTAAAACTAGGAGGGCATAGGTTAAAAGTGAGAGGGGGGAGGCTCAAAAGGGTCCAGAAGGACAAGATTTTCACAGAGAGGGTGGTGAACGTCTGGGACAAGATGCCAGAGGTATTAGTAGAGGCAGGTTCAATTTTGTCTTTTTAAAAAGCATTTAGACAGTTACATGGATAAGACTAGTAGAGGCATATGGGCCAAATGTGGGTAATTGGGACTAGCGTAATGGTAAAAACTGGGTGGCATGGACAAGTTGGGCCAAAGGACACGTTTCCATGCCTTAAACCTCTATGATTCTACTTTAAACAAGTCTCCCCTACTCTTCCAAACTCCAGTGGAAACAAGCCTAGATTAACCTTTCCTAGTAAGACAGCCCTCTCATTTTGGGTATCAATCTAGTAAACCACCTCTAAACCACACTAAACCACCTCCAACACATTTACATCTTCTGTTAAATGAGGAGACCAAAACTGCACAAAGTATTCAATATGTGGTCTTAATATCCTGTTTAACTGAAGCTAACTACCTTACTTATACGTTCAATTCCTCTCGTGATAGAGGATACCATTCCATTAGCCTTCTTAATTACTTGCTGTTCCTGCATACTAATTTTTTGTGAGTCCTGCCCTGCAACTCGTAATTCTGCCATTGATTTCCATTTGAGTAATGCATTGCTTTTTCATTCTTCCTGCCAAAGTGAACAATTTCACATTTCTGCACATTATACTCGGTTGGCCAGATTTTTGCCTGTTCACTCAACCTACCTATATCCATCAGCAACCACCTATGTCTTCTTCACAACATACTTTCCTACCTACCTTTGCAAATTTAGCTTACTATGCCTTCACTCCCCTCATCTAAGTCATGGAAATAAATTGTAAAATGTTGAGGCCCCTGTGGGGGTCCAACTTGTCACATTCTACCAAAGACCCACTTATGCATATTCTCTGCCAGCCAGCTGGACTTCTGTCCATGCTAATATATTAACCCTTACACCATGAGCTTGTATTTTTCACAATAACCTTTGTGTAGCGCCTTATCAAATGTCCTCTGGAACATTATTTCCTGCACTGTGGAATTTCGCCACACCACTCCCAAAGTGTTTTGGGAAGTTATCTGGTTTTTCACCTCTCTGAGCAGATCACATGGCTCCAGGTTGATATATAGTGTTTTGCAAAGTTCTGGCATTACAAACGGGTGGATGGACCAGTAGGTCTATTTCTACACGTTATTTGTTGGTTAGTTTGTGTGTAAAAAGCAGAATTAGGCTGCAACCCTCAAGGAAAATAATTTTTTTTTTGAAAACCATTTTGCTATTTGTTCACAAATGAATGATGATGATAAAAATCATACTGAAACATGTTAGAATTCTCTTGTTTGTCTTTTGAGGCAAAGGTGATCATGTTTATCTTCTCATATGTTTAGTAAGGCTCTGGTGTGTACATAAGTGACTGCTAAGGTCAAACTACACCCAGAAGGTTGTGCTGCTCTCAGGCCAGGATACCACAGGCAACTGAGTTTTAGACAAGTTGCTAACTTGGAATTTACTTTCTCTATATTTTCTTTCTGCCCTTGGCATGTGCTTGTTTTCGAAGGAGGTGCATAGACTTTTATTTGGGATTGTGCCAGATGCAACAATCTAGGGGAGCTTCTCCTAGGGCTCAAAATCAAAACTCCTTAATGAAGGGGTTGGGAACCTGAGAGCGAATTCAGATGGGAGAGTAACAAAGCTGGTAATGATTAGAAAAGTACTAAGCAAATTTGGAAGGCAGCATAAACAAAGACTAGCATCGAATTGAGTCAAACACAGAGAGATGTTAAAAATGCATTCCATATGAATCCATACAGCATTCACAACAAGGTAGATGAGCTGATTGCACAAATTGAAATAAATGGGCATGAACTAATTGCCATCATGAATGTATACCTCTGCTCCTTTTTCCTATGTTCCTTCAGAGTGTCCTTGTAGCACTTCCTTACACCCTAGATACAAGTATTCTATAGCAGGTCTAATTTGGTAAGCGTGCGTCAGACCTTCTAGCCACAGCCCAACTCAGTTCTGACTATCTTGATATGGTGTTGACACTTGACATTGCAGCTTGGGTTAACATCCCAGTGTCTGGTATTTTGTCCTGCTACCTAATCTTCAGAAGTTTTCAAAGACTACTCAAGTGAAAGAGCTGAGGTTTTTGGTATGTTGTTGCTACACAGCTGTAGCCTCACACACATGCAGAGTAGGACTATTACTCTATAGACTTTCAGTTTGGTAGGCAGATATACGCCTCTTCATTCTCAGTAATTTTCCAGAAGCATATCTTATCAAGGTGAAAAAGCACGGCTGTGATGCAATTGAGGTGATATGTTCAAAACACTGCACTGTGACAGGAAATAGATTGGCACTGATTGTAGCCAGGATTGTAAAACACATATGTCAGTGCCAGGAACAAACCAACAACCTTGGCATTGTTAGCACCATACTCTAACCTTTGTGCTAAACAGCCAACTTAACAAGAGCCAAGATTGTACAGGAACAGGCAATTGCCTGTACAGGGATCAAACCCACGACCTTGGGGTTATTAGATTCATGCTGCAGCCAACTGAGCTTACCTGCATTTTCAAAGTCTAACAAGGATATGTTTGCTTCGACAATTCTTGTTTTTTTAAAAATTCTTTCATGATTTATGGGCATCACTTGCAAGGTCAGCGTTGGTAGCCCATTCCTACTTGCCCTTGAATGGAGAGGCTTGCAGGGCTATTTGTCACCCAGCCATTTAGTAACCAGGAATGGCTCAGAAAACTCATCATCCAGGACACGTCCCACCATGCCATCATGGAAATGTTGAACCATTATGATGAGTTTCTTGGGGAATTTCCAAATTCCCAAATTTCTCCATTACCTTCCACAGGCCTCAGGGCTGACAGAGTCAAAGGAGTTGGTCAGATCAACAAACATGGTGTGGAGGTTTGTGTTCTCTTCTTGGCATTCCTCCTGGAGCTGTCTAATTGCAAACAGCATATCATTGGTTCCTCGAACTTTTCTGAAACTGCACTGAATCTCTAGTCGTAGGTCCCAGTGGAGATGAAGCAGTTAGGACCTTGGTGATAATTTTGTCAGTGATTGAGAAGAATGACATTTGATTGTGATTGCTGCAAGATTTGCGAGTTCCTGTCCACTTGCACATGTGTGGAATGGAGACATAGTTGTTCCCTTGTGGGATGGATACTTGCCTCCACATAAACTGAAAAAGTTCAGTGAGCTTCTTGAGCAGGCATTGACATCCAGCCTTTTACTCCTCAGCTGGAAAAGCATCAGCTCCTAGAGCATTTCCGTGAGGCAGGAGTTTGACTGTACTTGTTTCAAGTCATTGCAAGAGCAGTTGATGGTAAACTGTCACAGCCTGTTGATTGTCTCTTCATTGATGGATGAAGGAAGTTTGATTAAGGAAGTTTTGTTTTTCTTTCTAGAATTTGGACTTTTCTGTGAACATAATTGACCCATTTGCACCAATTGGTGATGAACCAGTTGACTGTGAGCTGTAGATAAATCTCAGAGCATCGAAGCACCTCATTCACTCTTTGCATACTGTATATCACTGAAATTCATCTTTGTAGTTTCTTGCGATCTTGGACAGAGCAGGAGCCAACCAAGCTGTGACATAACTGGATAGAATGCTTTTGATGGTGCATCTGTAAAAGTTGGAGTGAGTTATAGTGGACATGCCACATTTCCTTAGTCTCCTGAGAAACTAGAAGCATTGTTGGGCTTTCTCAACTACAGCACCTGCATGGAGGGATCATGACAAATTGTTGGTGATCGGGACACCTAAAACCTTGAAGTTATCGATCATTTGTACTTTGTCCCCATTGATGTAGACAGGGGCATGCCCTCCATTATACTTTCTAAAGTTAATGACTATGTCCCTCATGTTGTTGACATAGAACATTGGACAGTTCTGCAAATGTTTGGTGGGCATTGTCTTGTCACCAAGATAAATCTGTAGAGATATTGGTTCTTCTCCAGTAGTTTCAGAATTCCCCCATTGTTTCATGAAATTAATCCTGATACTTATAAGAAGCAGGGTCAAGGGACATTAGAGCAGGGGAGTACAATACATCAATCAAGCTCACCCAGTCATCCTGGAGCAGCAAATTTTTGCTTTACACAGGTAACTCATGAATTTCTTTTTCATTCTTTCCTGAGATGAGGGCATCACTGCTCTCCAGAATTTATTGCCCATTCCTAATTGCCCTTGAGGTGGTGATGGTGAAATGCCTTCTTGAACTACTGCAGTCCATGTAACATAAATCCATCCATAGTGCTATTAAGGAAAGAGGTCCAGGATTTTGACCCAGTTATAATGAAGGAACGCCAATATAGTTCCAAGTCAGGATGGTGTGTGACTTAGAGAGGAACTTCCAGGTGGTGGTGTTCCTATGCATGTGCTGCTCTTATCCTTCTAGATAACAGAAATCATTAGTTTGGGAAGTACGGTCAAAGGAGTCTTGGTGAACTGCTGCAGTGGTCTTGTAGATGGTGCATAGTGCTGCCTCTGTGTATCCATGATGGAGGCAGTGAATACTGAACTTGGTGGATTGTCAATCAATTTGAGAGGTTCCTTCAGTCCAATTCATGACAGCCTATTTGAACTTAGTGTCATTAGATGCTTCTGGACCTTCATGTCCTGGGGCATCAAGGGAGATGGGGTTTGATGTTTACTTTGAAATGTCGATCCAGGAGTCAGGGCTGCACATGGCTTTTGTTAGACATACATCGTACCTGTCTCTCTGCTTGTCGATGGTATAGTCAATTACCTACCAATACATAGAACAGGGGAATATCCAAGAAATTTTGTTGTGATTAGGGAATGCACCAAGTCAATTAAATTAGCTTTTTGGTGGACTATCAATATATTTAAATGTAAATTAACTGCATTCTAGTCTTTCATGTGACTATAGTTCTTTTTAAGCTTTTTATTTTCCAAGTATCATTGAAAATGGTACAGTGGTGCAGACACAGGACAAAGAGGAAGAAGAGGAACGTAGTGGTAATTGGGGATAGTGTGGTTAGGGGTATAGACACTATCTTTTGTCACAGTGATAAAGAACACAGAAGGGTGTGTTGTCTGCCTGGTGCGCGGGTCCAGGATGTCTCATCTGGGCTGCAGAGGAACCTGGAGTGGGAGGGTGAGAATCCGGTCGTTGTGGTACATGCGGGTGCCAACGACATACGCAAAATGGGAACTAAGGATCTGCAGAGGGAGTATGAAAAGCTGGGAATGAAATTAAAAAGCAGAACCGACAAGGTGGTTATCTCTGGATTACTACCTGAACCGCGTGCAGATGGGCATAGGGTAGATAGGATTAAAGAGATGAATGGGTCGCTCAGGGATTGGTGTGGGAGGAATGGGTTTGAATTTATGGGGCATTGGCACCAGTATTGGGGTAGGTGGGACCTGTTCAGATGGGATGGTCTTGGTCTGAACCATGCTGGGACCAGAGTCCTGGCGAACCGTATAACTAGGACTGTAGATAGGGCTTTAAACTAATTGGGTGGGGGTGGGGGGGAGGTAGAGAAGGAGAGAAAGAGTGCAGGGGTGGGAAAAATTACAATGTCTAAAGTAAAAGAGAGGGTACGGGCGCGGGAAAATGTTGAGGATGTCCCAAAAGTAAACGGAGTAGGGGGCATGAGAAAGGTTGGTAGCGTTCCTTCAAATAGGGTCCAGATAAAGGCTGGGATAAAGACACTTTACCTGAATACACGAAGCATTCGGAACAAAGTGAATGAGCTGGTGGCGCAGATCAGCACTAACGGATATGATCTGGTGGCCATTACGGAAACGTGGTTGCAGGGTGACAGGGACAGGGAGCTGAATGTCCAGGGGTATCAAGTGTTTAGGAAGGATAGAAGGGAGGAAAAAGGGGGTGGGGTAGCTCTGCTGATTAAGGATAATATCAGGATGGTAGTAAGGGAAGATATAGGCTCCAAAGAGCAGAACGTGGAATCGTTGTGGGTGGAGATAAGGAACAGCAAGGGGAGGAAGACGCTGGTGGGTGTGGTTTATAGGCCACCAAATAATAACTTGGAGATGGGGCGGGCTATAAACAAGCAAATAAATGATGCGTGCAGGAATGGAACGGCGATAATTATGGGGGATTTCAATCTGCATATTGATTGGTTGACCCAAGTCAGACGCGGTGGGCTTGAGGAAGAGTTCTTGGAATGCTGCCGGGATAGTTTCCTTGAACAGTGTGTGGTGGAACCGATGAGGGATCGAGCTATCTTAGATCTGGTGTTGTGTAACAAGGCAGGTAGAATTAGGGATCTTGTTGTGAGGGATCCTCTTGGGACAAGCGATCATTGTATGGTTGAGTTTTTGATGCAGATAGAGGATGAGAAAGTAGGGTCCGAACCTGTGTCCTCTGTTTGAACAGAGGGGAGTATGATAAGATGAGAGAGGAATTGGCAAATGTAGATTGGAGGCGCAGATTGGTCGGTAGGACTGCTGAGGAACAGTGGAGGATCTTTAAGGAGATCTTTTTCGGTGCTCAGCAGAAATATATTCCGATGGTAAAGAAGGATCGTAGGAGAAGAGAGATAATCAGCTGTAGTTATCGAAGGAAATAAAGGAGAGTATTAAATTAAAAGCTGATGCGTTTAGAGTGGCTAAAAGTAGTGGACGAGTAGAAGATTGGGAGAGGTTTAAAAATCAACAAAGATTGACGAAGAAGTTGATAAAGAAAGGAAGGATAGACTGAAGCTAAACTAGCACTAAATATAAAAAAGGACAGCAAGAGTTTTTACAAATATTTAAAGAGGGGGAGGCTGGCTAGAGTGAATGTTGCACCCTTAGAGGATGAGAGGGGGGATTTAGTGGTGGGAGATGAGGAAATGGCAGAGGCCTTAAATAAGTTTTTTGCCTCGGTCTTCACGGAGGAGGACGCGAATAGTTTGCCGGATATTAAAGATAGAAGGATGGTAGGAGTTGAGGGCCTGAATGTGATCACTGTCACTAGAGAGGTAGTGCTTGATCGACTAGCGGGACTGATGGTGGACAAGTCCCCAGAACAGGATGGAATGCATCCCAGGGTTCTGAAGGAAATGGCAGAGGTGATAGTAGACGCCTTAGTGATTATTTATCAAACTTTGCTGGATTCCAGGGAAATGCCAGAAGATTGGAAAATGGCTAATGTTACGTCGCTGTTTAAAAAAGGTAGCAGGCAAAAGGCAGGGAATTACAGGCTGGTTAGTATAACGTCTGTTGTTGGAAAAATGCTGGAATCTGTCATCAAAGAAGAAATAGCAAGGCACCTGGAGAAGAATTGTTTGATAGAGCAGACGCAGCACGGATTCGTTAAGGGGAAGTCATGTTTGACAAATTTATTGGAATCTTATGAGGATGTGACTAGTGCGGTAGACAGAGGGGAGCCGGTGGATGTGGTGTTTCTCGATTTTCAGAAGGCGTTTGATAAGGTGCCGCACAAAAGGTTGTTACAGAAGGTTAGGGGGCATGGAGTTGGGGGTAAGGTGTTAGCGAGGATTGGCTGTCTAATAGGAGGCAGAGAGTTGGTATCAATGGGTGCTATTCTGATTGGCGGTTGGTGACTAGTGGAGTGCCACAGGGATCGGTGCTGGGGCCTCAGCTATTTACCATTTATACAGATGATCTGGAGGAGGGGGCTGAGTGTAGGGTGTCGAAATTTGCTGATGACACAAAGATGAGTGGAAAAGCAAATTGTGCGGAGGGTGTGGAAAGTCTGCAGAGGGATCCAGATAGGCTGAGCGAGTGGGTGAGGACCTGGCAGATGGAGTATAATGTTAGCAAGTGTGAGGTTATCCACTTTGGCAGGAATAATAGTAGGAGGGATTACTATTTAAAGGGCAAAAAGCTGCAGCATGCTACGGTGCAGAGGGACCTGGGGGTCCTTGTGCGTGAGTCGCAAAAACCTAGTCTGCAGGTGCAGCAGGTGATCAAGAAGGCAAATGGGATGCTGGCCTTCATAGCGAGGGGGATAGAATATAAAAGTAGGGAGGTCTTGCTGCAACTGTACAGGGCACTGGTGAGGCCGCAGCTGGAGTACTGTGTGCAGTTTTGGTCGCCGCACTCGCGCAAAGATATTTTGGCCTTGGAGGGAGTGCAGAGGAGGTTCACTAGGCTGATACCGGAGATGAGGGGGTTGGACTATGAAGAGAGACTAAATAGACTGGGTCTGTACTCGTTGGAGTTTAGAAGGATGAGGGGGGATCTTATAGAGACGTATAAGATAACGAAGGGGATGGATAGGGTAGAGGTAGAGAGATTCTTCCCGCTCAGAAAGGACAGTAGGACTAGAGGGCACAGCCTCAAGAAAAGGGGGGGACAGTTTAGAACGGAGTTGAGGAGGAACTTCTTCACTCAAAGGGTGGTGAATCTCTGGAATTCTCTGCCCGTTGATGTGGTGCAGGCTACCTCGCTAAATGTATTTAAGTCACGGGTGGATAGGTTTTTAGTAGGCAAGGGAGTTAAGGGTTATGGGGAGAAAGCGGGAAAGTGGAACTGAGCCACTTCAGATCAGCCATGATCTTATTGAATGGCGGGGCAGGCTCAAAGGGCTAGATGGCCTACTCCTGCTCCCGTTCTTATTATGTTCTTATTAAAAAATAGTTATAACTGGATTGACATTAAATTCAAATAGTCTAAAGTCCAGTTCAAATCACAAGGCAAAATCCAAATGCTTAACATATACAACCATGGGAAGAAAGAGTTGTAGTACATATAAAATTCTTGGTAGAATCAATTTATACAAAATTTAAACAGAACAACATTAATTTGCCCCCATTTTTTCAGACAGCAGCAGTAGGTAATTGTACTGTTCTCACTTACTGCTTTCATAGACTCATCTATTAGCACCACATTTTGCTTGTGCAACATCTCTAACATTTTCCAGTTCTGATGAAAAGTAACCAATTTTTAAAAAGCAGCTCTGTTCTTTCTTAATAGAGGCTGCTATTTCCCACATTTTCTATTTTTATTAGCAACTTAGCATCTTCTCTTAAGCAGTCTCTGGGAATTGAGAATGAGTTTCTTCCACTTGAGGGTTATGAGTTCTAAGATGACTAAAGTCTCCAATGGTGGATTCGCACACTCTGCCATAAGTGGGCCAGATGTGTTTGATGAGACAGGTGGATAGGATGCTTAGATTTTGATATGCTCCTTAAGCTGTTTGTGCTTGGCCTCAACCTGGGCCTGCCAGAAACATTTTGAAATGGAAGACACCTTCATGGCTGTTTCTTCTCCAGTTGGGAATGATCTCGAGTGAGAGATTCCCATTAATTGATGGAAATGTGGCATTTTTCAGGGAATCTTTTGGGAAGTCCCTGAAACTCTTCCTCTGCCATCCTAATAACCGTTTGTCATGGTGACACTCAGAGTAGAGTTTGTTTTAGATGTCTTGTGTCCGACATGCGGATGATGTGGTCTCCGCAACATAGCTGATTAACCATAACCAGTACCTTGATACAGGGGATGTTGGCCTGAGAGAAAACACTGATATTGGAGCACTAATCTTTCCAATGAATTTGCAAGATTTTGAGGTGTCTGCTGTGTGTTGTCCATATCTCTGATGCATTAAGGAGGGCGGGTAGCACTGCAGCCCTGTAGACCACGGGCTTGGAATTTAGAATTGATGCTTTGTCAGTAAAAGCTAAACCAACAATTTTTAAAACTCTTTCATGGGGTGTTGGGAGGGCAAGGCCTGCATTTGTTGCCCATCCCTAACTGCCCTTGAATTGAAAGTAAAAGTTTATTTATTAGTCGCAAGTAAGGCTTACATTAACACTGCAATGAAGTTACTGTGAAATTTCCCCAGTCGCTACATTCTGGCACCTATTTGGGTCAATGCACCTAACCGGCACACCTTTCAGACTGTGGGAGGAAACCGGAACACCCAGAGGAAACCCACACAGGCACAGGGAAACTTGCAAACTCCACACAGACAACAACCCAAACTGGGTCCCTGGTCCTGTGAGGCAGCGCTAACCATTGTGCACCATGCAGCCCCATGGCTTATTAGGCTATTTCAGGGGGTAATTAAGAGACTGAGTAAAGCTAAACTATGTAAAATTAACAAAACTCCTTAGCACAAGGACATTAGTGAACCAGATGGATTTTACAAATAAAAATCAATAATAGCTAATGAGGCTTGCTTTGAATTTCAGCTGTATTCATTTAATTTAGATTCCACCAGCTGCCATGTTGGGATTTGAATCCATGTCTCCAAACTATTAGCCTGGGCTTTAGGATTGCTATGCCTCTATGTTTCTTCTCTCCAGTGAACAATGCTGGTTGGAAAGAGTCTGAGGAGGGGAAATTAAAAATAGGCTGCATAAAGTGACACAATTAGTCCAGGAAGCACGAAGCTAATCATCATCAATCATGCCTGGATTGCAAGTGATGGATTGATTTTACTTTGTATTATGTAACTACCTTCCTTCATTTTGCTGGAGTGATTTTATTGGGAGAAATTGTTATGGGTTAGGTCATGAGATTTGTTTGTTTAAGTTCATAGTTCATTTGTAAATAGACTTTGTAAGTAGACCTTGTCCAGTTCATTGCTTGTTTTCCTTTGCTATGAAATAGCATGCCACAAGTCTAACTTGCCTCCAATTCACTGGGATGCATAGTGATGTCTTTAGCAGACACCTTGTTAAAAAAGTGAGGAGGTAAAAATTCAATAAAGTCTTCACATTTGGTTTCATCGCAATACTGCTTATTTCCCACTGGATCTGCTCCCTAGCTTAAACATTGGGAAAACCAAGCCCACCAAATTTCTAACTTGTTTCCAACCCAAGTCCAATTTTCTCCAGTTCCAAGTCTATCTGAATTTGGCGATTCATTTATCCCTACTCTTGGAGCTCCTCACTAGGTGGGACAGCTTCCAGCCATCTAGAACACACCTTTTGAATGACTCTTCATAGGCCTTGTTGCCAACTATTCATTAATTCTCTCTACTGTCCATGTGAAAAGCCTTTGGATATTTTGTTTTACCAAAGGCATTTTTCAAACATTAATTGATGCTGAGTAAGTTAAAATAGAGATGCGAACAAGGGCAATAAGCTTTGGACTGGCAAATGGGTTTAACACTGAAAGGGAAAGGCTGTGCACAATTTGAGTGGGAAATATGCATATGCAGTGAATTGTGAGCAACAGCTGACTTGCAGAAAGATAAAGCTTAAAGTGTGATTACTGCCCATTCACCAAATGCAACTGGTCAGCAAGAAAATATCAACGACGCCCATTGAGTATTGAAACACTTCACAGAGGCTTTTAACTGCAAATAAAAACAAGTTACTTTAACTGTGGAAAGCTACTTGACCACATCTTCCACATTTAGTATGATGTTTGACATTCTACCATCTTAAGCCATTGACAGAGGACCTGGCATTCTGTCTGATCTGTTCCACCATGCAGAGTGATAGATAGGTCCTAAATCCACCTGAACAAGAAATCCAGTAGTCTTCCCAAATTGGGGCGTGTAGTTACTCGCATTCTCAGGGCAGGTGCTTACATCAGCTGTACCTAAACCTTTACAGACAGTGAGAAAACTGGCGATCCTCTATATCATTCTGATGGTAAAGAGAAAGCCTGGTAAGGGCCAGCAAACATTATTGATTCCTGCTAGCTTCTGCTCACAACCAAGTAGGTGGGATTCTTGGTATTTAGGAAATAAATTCTACAGTATTGGGCCTAGATGACCGAGGGCACAACAGCCAGTGTTGGGCAAAAGTGAGGGAGATTTGCATTAGAAGTCTGAGTTGGAGGAATTGAGAGCTCTGGTGAGGTTGCAAGATAGGAAGGCATAAAGCTATGAAGGGATTTAACCATGAGAGTGAGAATTTTAAACTTGAGATGTTGGAAGATGAGCAGGATAGTTTAGGTTTAGAATAGGATACTGGCGGTGGGGTTTCAGATAGCAGGAGTTTACAGAGGTGGAAGATGAAGAGCATGGCAATAGTGCAGTCACGAAGAGATGATATGGTTCACATTGTCAGTGGTGTCTTTATCAGTGTGCTCTTGTTAAATTAGTTAAACATAAAACGTTTTTTACAAATTGTTGCTGCATTTCTTAATTAACTCTCTTTGTTGACTGGTCGATTGTTACACTTTCTTCATACAATTTCCGTGATCTCATATAATTGGAACCACTAAATCCCTACAATATAGATGAAGGCCATTCGGTTTATTGAGTCTGCACTGACTCTCTGAAAGAGCATCCTACCCAGGCCCATCCCCTTGCCCTATCCCCGCAAACCCATGCATTTATCATGGCTAATCCGCATAACCTACACATCTTTGGACACTAAGGAGCAATTTACATGACCAATCCACCTAATCTGCACATCTTTGTATGCGTTCCATCTTATCTTCACTTTTATTTTCACTGTTACATTCTCCCATGAAAACTGAGGTTAAAGTAATAACACGATAATACTACCATTCTTTCATCCTCCAAAAAGAGAATTCCCTTTTCAACTTTAACCAACCTTATCCTTTATTTAACTATTCTTTACTGTAAAGGCATAGTTCAAGAAATAGAAACAAGATCATTTTAGCTGCAGAAACTTTAAGTGACAAAGATTAGCTCATAGAACTTAATTTGGAAGAGATGGGCTGGGAGTTATAAGCTGTAGATGTTTATTTTACTTTAAGAATAAGCTCGGAATTAGAAGATGGGAACTCAACATTAACAAGCAGTTATCCTTCTCACGAATATATAAATGTAGCTAAAGTGTTTAATGTTATGTTAGTTAAATCTTTTATCATGAAGTAGATGAATATGTCTTTAAAAGTAGAATTTGAAGTTAGAATAACATGGTAATGGGCACTGATGATCAAATGCACCACAAAATGATGGCTCATATTTTGTTAGATTACTGTGTAATTTGTGGAATATATCTGGTTAGAGTCAATTAGTATGACTTGTGGATTGGAGTTGCTGCCACACTGATTGGCTTAATTATCCTGAAAGAGAAAATATCCTTCAGTTAAGAAGTTAAACAAGTTCTCTCTTATCTTTTTATGTACAATCTCAATGTACTAACTTAAGGACACCAGTGTCCTGGACAACATTTCAACTTAAATGAAATGATTTCACCAAAAAATTTGCCTCATTGTTTCCAGTGAGATGTTGCTGGTACAGATTATCACTACGTTCACCTAAATGTACAAATTGATCCTGAAAAGATCATCAAATTTACAATAGCAACTGTGTTTTCCAATTGTCACTTTATTGCAATTTTAATCAATCTATTGTTGGTGGCTGTACATTCAGCCCCAAGCTCTGGAATTTCTTCCTTAGTTCTCTCTGTTGGTCTGTCTCATTTTCTTTCAGGTGCTCCTTAAATCCTAGTTCTTGCATCTCATATCCCCATGAGTGGCTCAGTGCAAAATTTTGTTTGATAACACTCCTGTGAAGCGCCTTTTGAAGTTTTACTGTGTTAAAGCCAGCATATCAATGCGAGTTGTTGATGTTACTTTTCCTTGTTGTCTTAATGTTGCTGTTTTCATAGAATTGCTATTGTGCAAAAAGAGGCCATTCAGCCCATTGAGTCTGCACCAACTCTCCAAAAGAGCATTCCAGCCAGGCCTATAAGGATGGGGTCTATAAAGAAAATGTGTGCCTTATCAGATCCTTTACAATTCTTCTCAGTCAATCATGCCAACCTGCACCCGCTGTCCAAGCCCATCAACTATACATTCTTAAAACACCTCTCTTCCCTGTCACTTCTAGTCACATCATTTTTTTTTCCTTTTATCCTTCATGGGATATGTCACTGGCTAAGCCAGCACACTACTATTTTTATTTTAAGGATAATGTTTAAAAATTCAGCTTTATATTACAGACGTCGGTATGGCTGGGGGGAATGCAACTCAGATACTGGGAGAGTAGGATAATTATTCATTTTAGCTTTGCAAGTCATTATGTTAAGTTAATGGTTTTTGGTTTACTGAAGTTCTTCTGAGATTTTTGATTAGTGATTGACAGAGTTATGTGGTTTATGTATATTCCTGGGTCTGTAGCAAAGAAAAAGCTTTTGTAGAAAGCAGTTTAGGTTGCAGCTGAAGCCTGGTTGAAGTTAAATGGATTTTGCAGGCTTCTGGAACTCTATCTCTCTCTGAAAGTTTCAAGACTTTTAACAAATGTTAAGGCAAGAATGCCCGAATTTGCTAACTGGATTTATATCGAAGCAAATTCAATGTATGCATGACGAATGCTTATTTGGAACTGGAACAGTTAAAAGCTAGAAAATAAACTGGCTTCCTTTCATTTTTAAATATTGTTCAACTGTTAATAGACTTAGAATTATATTTAAACAGTGTTATTAAATAAAGTTTCTTTCACTACATAAAAATCTCTACATTGTCAGAGGAATCATTCCTGGAAGGAAGTATCCTTTCCTCATGTTTATGCCAAAATACAAAAATTAATGGGGTCAAGTCTGGCTTTACAATATATCCTAAAACAAATAAATCTGATTTTTAAACACTCCCTTAAACACATATATGTTTAACCATATCAACTGCACCATCATCATCACAGTGGGTCTGAAGTGTCATGTAAATCAGTCCAGTTAAGGATGCCAATCAATCCCTATATTCTCCCTTCTCTCTCCTCAAAGTCTCTCACATCAACTTGACTTTTCATTCACTCCCCTAACCCACCACCATTTCCTCAATTACCCAAGGGTTGATATCAAGAGGCCAGAAGCCCCTTGTCGTGCTTTCAACTTTCCCTCTTCTTTGATAATTGTATGCAAGTGATGGGCAGTAACTGGAGATTCATTTGACACATTTTAAAATTTTGTTTTTGGATTATGAGATGCATGCTTGTAACACATTGCTGAAAATAAATGGTTATAAAAATGCCAATAAAAATGTTTAACTTCATTCTATACTTCACCACCTGGCTCTCAAGATCATAATATCCTGTTCATTCTTTTTCTGTTTTCCTCTTGTTTTTGTAGGTTGTCACAGCACAATGTCTTGCTTTTTAGAATGAGGAAAAAGATTGCTTCTATTTTTCTTATGCTTAATGACATGCTGCCTCTTGGCAACATCATCCAAAAGCACAGCATTCAGTTTTCAGATGTCCGCTGACAACACCAAGCTGTACCTCATCAAGATCTCACTCAATTCTTTTGGTGCACATTCTGTCTGTGTGGGTTTCCTCCATGTGTTCTGGTTTATTCCCACAGTTCAAAGATGAGTAAGTTAGATGGACTGGCCATGGTAAATTGCCCCTCAGTGTCCAACAATGTGTAGGCTATTGGGACTGATTGGGTAAATGCATGGGGATATGGAGATAGTGTGGGGGAGGGACTGGGTAAGATGCTCTGTTGGAGAGTCAGTGCAGTCTCGATGGATCAAATGGCCTCCTTCCGCACGGCAGGGATTCTGTGAAAGACATCCTTAAAACCTATCTTTTTGACTAAGCTTTTGGTCATCTCCTAATACCACCTTATGTGGTTAAGCTTTATAATGCTCTGGTGACGCCCCATGCAATGTTTCCATATGTTAAAAATGGCAAATACACGAGTTCTCATTTTAAGGATAATATGGATAAATTTTCGGACTCTAAGAGAACCAAGCAATAGGTGCGAATGTTGAATTGAGATCAAGTATCAGACATGACCTTATTAAACTTCAGGGTAGATAGTCTGGCCATCTCTGCTCCTATGTCTTATATTTTTATGTTATGATTAAGTTATGATCTTGTCTTTCACTCTCCTGGTCTCATGGATATTAGCAATTACAATCTTTTTCATTGGTGTAAGAATGATTTACCTTCTCTAACCATCAACACAACACGTTAGATAATTAGCTGGTTTCAAAATTCCACTGGTTCCTTTGTGACCTGACATGAGGAACACTTTTTCTTTATCTGTCTCTCATAGTTCAATATGTTTTTTTAACGTGTATGGAACACAAAACAAAAACTACAACTGGTGTATGATGAGTACAAACTGTTCTTTCCTCATTCTTTCACACATAAACACACAAGTGCCTGTGCTTTTCACTCGATAGAAGGCTTACTAAAATAAAGCTTCCGTAGTTTGTTTTCTAACTTTTATTCAAATGATTTTCAAATAAACAGCTGAACAGAAACTCCTAAAACTTGACTAAATATATTCCATTAGTACTCTTTATCCCCACTTTCTCCTGCCTCCCATCCTATTTCTAACCCTAGTTAAAAGGTTATCTGCTATTTTGTGCTCCCAATAACTTTTTTGTTTCAGTCTTCACGGAGGAAGACGCGAATAATTTGCCGGGTGTTAGTGATGGAAAGGTGGTAGGACTGGAGGGTCTCAATGACATTATTGTTACTAGAGAGGCGGTGCTCGACAGACTGGAGGGACTGATTGTGGACAAGTCCCCAGGACCGGATGGAATGCATCCAAGGGTTCTGAAAGAAATGGCGGAGGTGATAGTGGATGCCTTGGTGGTTATTTTCCAAACATCACTGGATTCTGGGGAAGTGCCGGAAGATTGGAAAACGGCTAATGTTACGCCGTTGTTTAAGAAGGGTGCCAGGCAAAAGGCAGGGAATTATAGGCCGGTTAGTTTAACGTCTGTTGTGGGTAAAATGTTAGAATCCGTCATCAAGGAGGAAATAGCGAGGAATCTTGAGGGGAATTGCTTGATAGAGCAGACGCAGCACGGTTTCGTTAAGGGGAAGTAGCGTCTGACAAATTTATTGGAGTTCTATGAGGATGTGTCTAGGGCGGTGGATAGAGGAGAGCCGGTGGATGTGGTCTTTCTTGATTTTCAGAAGGCGTTTGACAAGATACCTCACAAGAGGTTATTGCAGAAGGTAAGGGGGCATGGAGTTGGGGGTAGGGTGTTAGCGTGGATAGAGGATTGGTTGTCAAATAGGAGGCAGAGAGTGGGGGTTAATGGGTGCTATTCGGATTGGCGGTTGGTGACTAGTGGAGTGCCCCAGGGGTCGGTGCTGGGGCCTCAGCTTTTTACCATTTATATAGATGATCTGGAGGAGGGAACCGAGTGTATGGTGTCGAAATTTGCTGATGACACCAAGATTGGTGGAATGGCAAATTGTGCGGAGGGTGTGGAGAGTCTGCAGAAGGATCTAGATAGGCTGGGCGAATGGGCCAGGAACTGGCAAATGGAATTTAATGTTGGCAAGTGTGAGGTGGTCCACTTTGGTAGGAATAATGGTAGGAAGGACTATTACTTACGTGGCGAAAAACTGCAGCAGGCGACGGTGCAGAGGGACCTCGGGGTCCTTGTGCACGAGTCGCGAAAACCCAGCCTGCAGGTGCAGCAGGTGGTCAGGAAGGCTAATGGGATGCTGGCCTTCATAGCGAGGGGGATTGAATATAAAAGTAGGGAGGTCTTGCTGCGGCTGTATAGGGCATTGGTGAGGCCGCAGCTGGAGTACTGTGTGCAGTTTTGGTCGCCATACTTACGCAAGGATATTTTGGCCTTGGAGGGAGTGCAGAGGAGGTTTACTAGGCTGATACCGGAGTTGAGGGGGTTGAGCTATGAGGAGAGGCTGAATAAACTAGGCTTGTACTCGTTAGAGTTTAGAAGAACGAGGGGAGATCTCATTGAGACATATAAGATGATGAATGGGATGGATAGGATAGAGGTGGAGAGATTCTTCCCGCTCAGAAGGGACAGTAGGACTAGGGGGCACAGCCTCAAGATAAAGGGGGGGCGGTTTAGAACAGAGTTGAGGAGGAACTTCTTCACTCAAAGGGTGGTGAATCTCTGGAAATTCTCTGCCCATTGAGGTGGTGGAGGCTGCCTCGCTAAATATTTTTAAGACGCGGGTTGATGGGTTTTTGATAAGAGAGGGGATTAAGGGTTATGGGGAGAGGGCAGGAATGTGGAACTGAGCCACGACAGATCAGCCATGATCTTATTGAATGGCGGGGCAGGCTCGAAGGGCTAGATGGCCTACTCCTGCTCCTATTTCTTATGTTCCTATGTTCAAAGTTTTGCGAATCTTGTTTTGTGAAGATTAACAAATGTCTTCTGGTAGCCCATTTTGATAATATCCATAGAACTCCCTTTATATACTTCATTACTGATCTCTTCATGAAATTCAATGAGATTATTCAGACATGACTTGTCCTTTACAAAGACATGTTGGCTTTTGCTGATTCACTCATAGGTGACAGGTTTGAATAGTCTTCCCATAACGAATGTGGATCTCACAGGCTTGTAGATACTTGTTTCTCTCTCCTAATTGCCTTATCTTATTGAACGGCGGGGCAGGCTCGAAGGGCTAGATGGCCTACTCCTGCTCATATTTCTTATTTCTTATGTTCTTAACTACCAAAGTGACATTAACAAATTTTTCATTCTTAACATCAGAATTTCCTAATCAAGAAAATTTTGAAATATTATGATTAACGTTGTGGCAATTTTCTCACCCACTTCTTTTGAATCCAGAATGGATTTTGGAAACAAGGCCAAATACACAGTAGTTTCTAAATGCTTATTACATGAATGTGTTGCAAATGTTCACAATATCGTGAACTAGTTTTTTTTGCTTAAAAGAAATAATGTTGCTAACTACATAAAGGAATTCATCCAATTTGAATTATTTTGTTAAAGACAATCTGATCTTTATGCAAACAGAACAATTTAAACCTTCTCAATATCAGTAAATAAAGTTCTATTGATTTTTAATTATGACAACAGCCTGTTTGAGAGGCTTTGACAGTGTCACGTGACAGTTGATGTACAATTGCTCATGCCAACAACATAAAACCTATTCATTTCCAGTGGTACCAAGCTGCTCAATTACCCAAATTTCTTTGGTAACAAGACTACACCATTTACAGCAAAGAAACACGTTTTGGGCTCTGCTAAAGGATCAAGCTGCAATTTAAAACGTGTTATTTATGCTTTACTGTTTCCACAAATGATTATGGTGGGATGTGAGAGTGAGCCAAAACTTACCAATGTGGTTCATGGTGACTGTTGCATTCCCAGTACCAAGAAAATTGTAAATCACAACTGCAGATGCCATTTTTTTTGCAGCAATTAAAATCTTTTCCTTGAAAGTACAATTCCCTCTGGCAACGAGAGCTATCCATGGTTCCCCTGATCTGGGTATGAAGTATTCTGTGTTGGGGTCACATCCCAATTGGTCCCGATTGGTTCTGGGGATTCCAATCACTCCCTGCACACTATCTTTAGGAGAACTGTCACCATATCTAGAAAAACAAGAGTAAAAACTGTAACAAACTCATGGCTGATCAAATTTCATTTTCTCCCTTTTTTAAATTAAATCTGTTTCTCTCACTCCCCTTCCACTCTTTTCCCCATCCTCGACTGTCTGCTACCTATTGCCTCCAATTTGCCCATCTCTCCTCCTTCAGAACAGTCTCTTGTGCCTCTCCTACTACCTATCCCCAACCTTTGCTCCCACTTTCCCTGACTGCTCCATTTCCACCCAACCTACCCTCTTGTAACCCATCCCACCTTCACCACCATCCCTCTCCCTCCCCAACATCCCTCTTTCATCCTTCCCTCACTATCTCCCTCTCTGTTTTCTGTCCCATCCTCCGCTCTTTCCCGTCCCCCCACCCCCTCCATCTTGTTTCCTCTCCCTCCTCACTCTCCAACCTCACCATCCCTCCCCCTCTGCACACACCTTTCGACCCCCTCCCTACACTAACTTGCCATCCCTTCCACATCCCACCCACTTCATTCTGCTACCCCTCCACTTTCACTCCCCACCCCTTCCCCACCCCCCAGCTCCCCTCCACCTTGCCACACCAACATCCCCTCCTCATCCTAAATCTCCTCCCACTACCCCTTGCTCACTTTCCCTCCCCCTCCCTCAATACCCCTTCCCCCTATCCTAGTTCCCTCAATTTCTCCCCTCCCTCTAACCCCTCGCCCCACCTTACCGACCCCTCTCGCCTTCCTCTCCCCCTCCCCGCCTCCTCCCCCCTCCCCCCTCTTCCCCCCCCTCCCCTCCCCCCTCTTCCCCCCCCTCCCCCCCCCCCTCTTCCCCCCCTCCCCTCCCCCCTCTTCCCCCCCTCCCCCCCCCCCTCTTCCCCCCCCTCCCCCCCCCCTCTTCCTCCCCCCCCTCTTCCTCCCCCCCCTCTTCCCCCCCCCTCTTCCCCCTCTTCCTCCCCCCCTCCCTCCCACCTCTTCCCCCTCCCTCCCCTCCCCCCTCTTCTCCCCTCCCCCTCCCCGCCTCTCCACCGCCCCCCTCCCCTCCCCCTGTCCCCATCACACCGCCCCCTCCCTCCCCAGTCCCCTCCCCCCCCCCGACCCCTCTCTCCCTATCCCCCCCCCCGACCCCTCTCTCCCTATCCCCCCCCCCGTACCTGCCGCTCTCGCTGTTTGCAGACACGGTCATGTTGGTGTCGGGGTCCAGGTAGGCGGTGCTGACGAAGGCCGTGTACCACTCGGCGGTGCGGCCCGACACCGACACCAGGAGCAGTGACAGCAGCGGGAGGCACAGGCCCGGGGCCCAGAACCGCCTCATCTCCCCCTCCCCGCGGCCCGGCCCGGCTTCAGTCCTCGGAAAAGGAGCTTCCCCAGCGAGAGATAGCGGCCCCCGGCCTGATCCGCTCGGTACACACCGACCCCTGCGTGTACACACCGACCCCTGCGTGTACACACTGATCCACTCGGTACACACCGACCCCTGCGTGTACACACCGACCCCTGCGTGTACACACTGATCCACTCGGTACACACCGACCCCTGCGTGTACACACCGACCCCTGAGTGTACACACCGATCCACTCGGTACACACCGACCCACTCGGTACACACCGACCCCTGAGTGTACACACCGACCCCTGAGTGTACACACCGACCCACTCGGTACACACCGACTCCTCACTGCATTCACCGATCTATTCGGTGCACGCTGACCACTGAGTGTACACACCGACCCGAGTGTACACACTGATCCCCTCGGTACACACCGACCTCTAACTGTATCCACTGATCTCTAACTTTACACACTGGTCTCTCAGTGTACACACTGATCCCTGACTGTCTCCACTAAGCCGGTACACACAGTCCCTGTCGCAGCAGTTCCTGCAGTGCTCTCTCCCTCTCTGCACACACACACTGTCTGTGTATCCCGATTCTCTAAATCAGCGGCTTCGTAGATAATCCAGTCTCTCTCACTACTTTTCACCGGCGTCTGAAAAACAAAACCCCGATACTGTACGCCCTTATCTTAAATCCCTCCGGTGTTGTCTCACTGCGTCTCTAACTCCCAGTGCCTGCCTGCTGAGTGCACCAGTTTCTTTCTTCCTGAGCTATTGCTGTCCCAGCCTTGTCCTCACGGCTGGCTGTGTCCCCAGACCCAGTCTCAATCTGTCTTAACTGCGGATGCACTCGTCTCCAACCCACTTTTGTCGGGGGTTCAATCGCTTCCTATTGCCTCTCCCTTTCACAGGGTTTTAGTCTGTTGCTGTCTCTCTCTCTTTTTACAGGGTTTCAATCTGTTGCCTCTCTTTCTCTTTTGCAGGGTTTTAGTCTGTTGCTGTCTCTCTCTCTTTTTACAGGGTTTCAATCTGTTGCCTCTCTCTTCTACAGGGTCTCAGTCTGTTGCTGTTGCCTCTCTTTTACAGGGTCTAAGTCTGTTGCTGTTGCCTCTCTTTTACAGAGTTTTAGTCCATTGCTGTTGCCTCTCTTTTACAGAGTTTTAGTCCATTGCTGTTGTCTCTCTTTTACATTCCCCTGCAGTTCTGACCTGACTTTAAAAGGGTTGACGTCAGTAACAGACGGGAAAACAGTGACGCTCAATGGGAGTTGCAGCAAGTTGCCAATAGCTCAGAACTCTAGCATCTGGCTTCACCCTCTTATTGGTATCCAAAATTTAACCCGTAATTATATTCTCCAGAGTGGCAAGGAAAAGCTCCTCTATATTGTTTCCCAGTATCACAGTCCTCAAAACTGATCCAAAGAGAAAGTGTTCAGCAGGGGTACTATCATCATGCAAAATAATTTGGCCGGCATTTTTCGTGGAGGAGAGATATCCGAAAAAGTATTATTAACCTTTGTTTCCATCAGGCCACACCACAATGTGATTTGATTGAGTCTATCTTGTGTTGTAAAACATTTGTAACGAATGCCCCTCTCCTCAAACCCAATACATTTTTCACAAAGTATGTTTTTTCATAAGGCAGTCTTTATTCCTTAAGATCAGTTATACGTAAATCAATTGATGCTACATACAGGGCTAATATGAGATGATTTACCCTCTTTTGGGGAATCATCCTACTCCATTTGCTAGTTCCTGCCACCAGCTGAAGTAGGAGAGGACATTCATTCTTTTTTGTTTATTCATTTGTAGGACATGGGTCACAGACTGACCAGCATTTATTGCCCGTCTCTAATTGCCCTTGGAGGGCAGTTGAGAGTCAACCATATTGCTGTGGGTCTGGAGCCAAGCCAGATAAGGACGACAGATTTCCTTCCCTCAAGAATATTAGTGAACCAGATGGGTTTTTTTGACAATGGTTTCAGGGTCATCATAGATTCTTAGTTCCAGATATTCCACCAGCTGCCATGGTGGGATTTGAACCTGGGACCCTAGAACATCAGCTGAGTTTCTGGAATAATAGTCTAGCGATAATATCATTGCCTTCCCTTCGAATCATGGAGAATTTGAATTATTCTGCTCCATGCTGGAGGTGAACCCATTATTAAATGGGATGTAATGAAGCAAATGTTACTCAAAAGATTCCCTTCAGAAATACTGGTACAGATTGCTACAAGTAACAAACAACAGAAAATGTTGAAAATACTCAGCAGGCCTGGGAGCATCTCTGGGAAGGGAATAAATGTTTCATCAATCTGAAATGTTAAGCCTTTTCTCCACAAATGTTTCCCTATCTACTCAGTATTGCCAGCATTTTCTGTTTTTATTTCAGATTTCCAATATTCATAGTGTTTTGATTTTATAAAATAAACAACACTGGTCAGTGTAGTTTGCAAAGTAGTCCGCTGTGAGGTTAGATAATATAATTGGATCATGGTGACTGTATGGCACAGCAGATGAGAGTGAATTTCAATATTAACCTCCTCATTTAAAAAAAGCATAATTTTACTCAACTATGAGTCTGAATATGTTGTTGAATATTTTGTGTCAACAGTTCATACTTAGGATACTGCTGGTGTTATTGTAGGGATTGAGTGTGGCAGGGTCAGGGTCTATCCTGTTGAGTTCACAACAGGATAGAAAGGCAAGAAAATCATAAATATCATGAAAAGTTGAGCCCAGCAGTCTTCTAGCCATTTTCTCAATAAGGTCATCAACACTCACCACTTAAGCAAGAACATTGCATGCTGTTCCATGCGATGTGGGACAATTTGCCTTGCAGTGAGTGTGACTTGTGTGATGGGAGTGGGAAAAAAAGCATCATTCTTGCTTAGTCTATTTATTTGCATGCTCAGTACCATGTTCTAAATGAAAGTTATCTTTTGGCCATTAGGTAAGGTTTTCATGAATATGTTATTGACCATCTCCTTAGTTTAAACTTTTTAAATTTGGTCCGTTTAAAATAGTAGAAATGAGTATGGATTTGCTCCAAACAATGAATAAAGTTGATGTCATACCAAGATGGCTCTGTGTCAATTTCCAGTGTTATCAGGGTTTTATCAATGCCATGTCATGAACAGTTACGAAATAGGTATTCCTGTTGTATTAGATTACAAATCAGTTAGGCATTACATTTATTAGGCCAAATTCTGGATGGCTGAGATATTTCAGTTCATGGAGTCGTTAAAATAACCCGATTAATATATCATCACTTGATAATACAGATCTTGAGTATTGCTTAAAAAAAAGATCTCAAAGCTTTTCATCTTACATACGTGCTAGGCAATGATCATCTCCAACAACAGAGGATCTAACCATTGCCTCTTAACATTCAATAATATTACCATTGCTGAATCTCCCTCTATCAACATCTTGGGGGTTACCATTGACCAGAAACTGAAATGGACTAACCATATAAATAATGTGACTACTAGAGCAGGTCAAAGACTAGGAATCCACTTTGGGCGTACCTACACCTCAGAGATGGCAGTGGGTCGAGAAGGTAACTCACCAATACCTCCTCAAGGGCAATAAATGCTGGTGTAGCCAGTGATATCCACGTCCCATAAATGAATTAAAAAAACATTCACTCATGAGGACAGACATAAGAATGACAAATTTCAAAGGGAGCAACGATTTATCCTGCATATGAACAGACAGAATAGGAGCAAAAGTAGACCATTTGCCCTCTTGAGGCTGCTGGGCCATTCAACAAGATCATGATTGGTTTGTTTATGTTTCAAATTTCACATTCCTATCTAACCCCGATAACCTTTGATTCCCTTGCCTAACAAGAATGTATCTACCTCTGCCTTAAAAATAGTCAGTGACTCTGCTTCCACTGCCTTCTGAGGCAGAAAGTTCCAAAGTTACACAACCGTCTGAGAGAAAAAAAGTCCTCATCTATGTCCTACGGATTTTCACAGTAACTTCATTGTAGTATTAATGTAAGCCTACTTGTGACAATCATAAATAAAAAATAAATAAAAAATGGTGACCCCTAGTTCTGGACTCACAAGAATTAACATACTTTCCACATCTACCATATCAAGACCATTCAGGATCTTATGTACTTAAATCAAGTAACCCCTCACTTTTCTAAACTCTAGTGAAAACATGCCCTGTCTATCTAACGTACCTTCATAAAATAACCCACTCATTCCAGGAATCAATCTCGTAAACCACCTCTGAACTGCCTCCATTGCATTTACATCGTTTAAATAAGAAAACCAAAATGGCACATAATATTTAAGATGAGGTGTCACTGATGCATTGCAAAATCATAGAATCCTACAATGCAGAAGGAGGCCATTCAGCCCATCGAGTCTGCATTGACCACAATTCCAGCCAGACCCTAACCTGCTAGTTCCCCTGACACTAAGGGGCAATTTAGCATGGCCAATCCACCTAACCCGCACATCTTTGGATTGTGGGAGGAAACCAGAGCACCCAGAAGAAACCCACGCAGATACGGGGAGAATGTGCAAACTCCACACAGACAGTGAGCTGAGCCAGGCATCAAACCTGAGTCCCTGGTGCTGTGAAGCAGGAGTGCTAACCACTGTGCCATCCTGCTGCCCACTGAAGTATAACATCCTTATTTTCATGTTCAATTCTCCTCATAATAAAAGGATAGCATTCCAATAGCCTTCTTGATTACATACTTGATCTTTAACCTTTTATGACACATGCACAAGAATACTTAGATCCCTCTGCACTTCAGAATTCCATAGTCATTCTCTGTTTATGTAATATTTTGCCTTTTTATTCTTCCTGCCACACTGAACAATTTCACATTTTCCCACATTATATTTCATGTCAGATTTTTGTCTACTCACTCAAACTATCTATATCTGTTTGTAAAGTCCTTAAGTCTTCTTCACAACATACTTTTTTTTACCTATCTTTGTATTGTGTAGAAGTTTAGTGACCATGACTTTGCTTCTCTCATCTCAGTTAGTAACGTAAGTAGTGAAAAATTGAGGCCCCAGCACGAGCCTCTGCAGGACTTCACTCGTCACATCCTGCCAGTCAGATGTTTATGCATATTCTGTTTTCTGCCAGCTAATCTTCTATCCAAGTTCATGTGTTACCTCTTACACCATGAGCTTTTAGTTTCTGAAATAACCTTTGATGTGGCACTTGTCAATCCAGAATTCGTCCAACTGCTTACACCTTCTGCAGATATGTTTCTCCTGGATTGCCTTGGTGTCTAAAAGCTCCCACATTCCACAGTTGTAATGTAACACCTTCCTGCCATTGTTACTAATGTTAACAAGCTGAAAAGAAGTCCCTCTCCCTCGTTTTTGAAATTCTGCTGGTCATATGAAAGCAAGGTCTTGCCTTTCTGAAGGTGGAAATCAGCTGTTGGTGGATTGCCTTGAGTCCCTGGTGTTTTGGGAAGCTGTTCTGACTTCAGACTTTTCTGAGTTTATCCAGAGAACTTCAGACTTCATCCAAAGGTCTCAAGTCTAGTATCATGTGAGCATTAGTGTTTGTTGTATTAAGGGTCTTTTGTCTATGGGATTAGTTTGATTGGAACATATTAGATATATTTGTTATGTGTTCTATATTATAGTGGTTGTTTTGTTTTTTGTTTGTAATTGATAAAATTCTCGCTAATTTTCTTAATAAACATGTTAACAATATTCTTAAATAAACTTCGTTTGATAAAATCTCCTTGGTGGGTCATTTGAACCATACCTGAAGTGAAACATATCATGCTTATCCAAGCAAAATTCAAGAGACAAAACTTATTATTTAGGCAGGCTCAAAACACTTTGGAGTTTCTGACCTGAACCAAAATACCGGACATTTGAATCACTTTGCCTAGCTTTAAAAAAGTCTATTAAGGTGTGGATGATATTAGTAATGCATTCCGCATTCTTCATTCTAAGTTCCCTAGCTCTAGGAATGAATCACATGAATCACCCTGCCTCAGGGTGACAAATTTTCATCGTAGTTTCACTGAACTCAGTTTCACAACTTGACATGCTGGGATTTGAACTGAACTTTAGATTTGTATTTCAATATTATTACCACTGGGCTATTGCGTCCATGTCTAAAACGCTAAAGCTTTGTATATTGTACTAATTTCCATCACGAGGGATATCTTTTCACATCATTGTCCCTGCAGTTATAATAGTCTCATGTTTGTTGTCCTATTATAGGATGAAAATTTTCAGCATTTGTGTCTGTAAATGTTAAAGGGTTAAGCCTATCCTTCAAAACAATCTTTTTACATTTGTTCCATTTTGGCCCGTTCCAATTGTGCTTTAAATTTTGATTATTTGTTTTTCATAAATCCTCTTAATTTAAAGTGAATACTTCTTTGAAACTGATTAGAAAGAGAATTCAATTTTAGTTTTATCCTTTACAGATGCTGTTTGGATGGCCTTTATTGCTGCTTTATGCAGAAAACACACAAATTGAAAACATAAAGAACAATGTTTCACAGTCTGAGTTAGTCGGTTATTATAAAAAGCAGAACAACTCCTTAGTTGGAAAAAAAAACTTATCAAGAAGTCAAAGTCAGAGTATCAAAGAAATTGAAAGCCCAATATTTAGGTCTATATACAAATCCAGCTAGAAGCATGCCTCATGAGATAAGTACTCACCCAATTGAATGAGTGTTGTGCAGTGGGGAGGAGAAATTTCCCACTACTGATAAGATTAGTGGCAAATTTGAGAAAAAAATTTCTTAGCTTTTCATGCTTCTCCAAATGTTTAGTGCAAAGTGAATTAATTGTTATTACTTACTGGCTATCACTACAAGGAGGGTGGCAAGAAACAATCGATGTGGAAGTGGAAGTGTCCTTATACCATTATCTAATGGCAGGCAAAATGGGAAATGCTGGTGCATAAGGTAAGTGCATGTAATTGAAGGCAGAACCAAATGGATGCAAAAACATTTAGAACATAGAACATTACAGCGCAGTACAGGCCCTTCGGCCCTCGATGTTGCGCCGACCAGTGGAACCAATCTAATGACCCTCTAACCTAAACTATTCCAATGTTATCCATATGCCAATCCACTGACCATTTGAACACCCTTAAAGTTGGCAAGTCCACAACTGCTGCAGGCAGGGCATTCCACGACCATACTACCCTCTGAGTAAAGAACCTACGTCTGACATCTGTCCTATAATTACCACCCCTTAATTTAAAGCTATGTCCCCTCGTGTTAGCCATCACCATCCGAGGTAAAAGGCTCTCACTGTCCACCCTATCCAATCCTTTGATCATCTTGTATGCCTCAATTAGGTCACCTCGTAACTTTCTTCTCTCTAATGAAAATAACCTCAAGTCCCTCAGCCTTTCCTCATAAGACCTTCCCACCCTACCAGGCAACATCCTGGTAAACCTCCTCTGCACCCTTTCCAATGCCTCCACGTCTTTCTTATAATGCGGTGACCAGAACTGTACGCAATACTCCAAGTGTGGCCGCACCAGAGTTTTGTACAGTTGTAACATGACCTCACAGCTCCAAAATTCAATCCCTCTACCAATAAAAGCTAACACACCGTATGTCTTCTTCACAACCTTATTTTTCATTTTTAAGTGAAGAAAAGCTCCCAGCCACTTGGATGATTTGTTTTTTTCCCAACTTTCCCACAAAGATGTGCTTTCTCATTGACTTCTACATTTCTTTCATTACTGTTCTGATATTCACTTTCCACAATAGGGCTTCTTAAAGATCCTTTCCCTTATCTGTGATCAATAGAGTCCATTATCATTTCCGTGTCAATTTTACACCTGTTGCTTCTCATGACAGCAATAGTGCCCAACTTATCATATTACTAATTTCCCTTCCTACTCACTAAATAAACTGCCATTAACCAAGCAGATTCTTCTTTCCATGCACAGAATATGGAAGGGACCATTTCCTCTGCAGTAGCCTTGTTAATTCTTCCAGTATTAAGGCAAAAGGATAGTAAGGGATAAAATTGGTCCTCTTGAAGATCAGAGTGGTCGGCTTTGTATGGAACCAAAAGAAATGGGAGAGATATTAAATGGGTATTTTGCATCCATATTTACTAAGGAAACAGGCATGGAGTCTACAGAAATAAGGCAAACAAGTGGGGAGGTCATGGAACCTATATAGGTTAACGGGAGGAGGTACTTGCTGTCTTGAAGCAAATCAGAGTAGATAAATTCCCAGGACCGGACAATGTATTCCCTCGGACCTTGAAGGAGACTAGTGTTGAAATTGCAGGGCCCCTGGCAGATACATTTAAAATGTCGGTATCCACGGGTGAGGTGCCGGATGATTGGAGGATAGCTCATGTTGTTCTGTTGGTTAAAAAAGGCTCAAAAAGTAATCTGGGAAATTATAGACTGGTAAGTTTGACGTTAGTAGTTGGTACATTATTGGAAGGAGTACTAAGAGATAGGATCTACAAATACTTGGATGGACAGGAACTTATTAGGGAGAGTCAACATGGCTTTGTGCGTGGTAGGTCATGTTTAACCAATCTATTTGAGTTTTTTGAGGAAGTTACCAGGGAAGTGGATGAAGGGAAGGCAGTGGATGTCTACATGGATTTCAGTAAGGCCTTTGACAAGGTCCCGCATGGGAGGTTAGTTAGGAAGGTTCAGTCGCTAGGTATACATGGAGAGGTAGTAAATTGGATTAGACATTGGCTCAGTGGAAGAAGTCAGCGAATGGTAGTGGAGGATTGCTTCTCTGAGTGGAGGCCTGTGACTAGTGGTGTGCCACAGGGATCAGTGCTGGGTCCATTGTTGTTTGTCATCTTTGCTGATGATACAAAGATTGGAGATGTAGTGGACAGTGAGGAAGGTTTTCAAAACTTGCAGAGGGATTTGGACCAGCTAGAAAAATGGGCTGAAAAATGGCGGACAAGTATGAGGTATTGCACTTTGGAAGGACAAACCAAGGTAGAACATACAAGGCAAATAATAGGACACTGAAAAGTGTAGTAGAATAGAGGGATCTGGGAATACAGATACATAATTCCCTAAAAGTGGCGTCACAGGTAGATAGGGCCATAAAGAGTGCTTTTGGTACATTGGCCTTTATAAATCCAAGTATTGAGTATAAGAGTTGGAATATTGTTGTGAGGTTGTATAAGACATTGGTGAGGCCGAATTTAGAGTATTGTGTGCAGTTTTGGTCACCTAATTATAGGGAGGATATTAATAAGGTTGAAAGAGTACAGAGAAGGTTTACAAGGATGTTGCTGGGACTTGAGAAATTGAGTTACAGCGAAAGGTTGAATAGATTAGGACTTTATTGCCTGGAGCGTAGAAGAATGAGGGGAGATTTGATAGAGGCGTATAAGATTATGATCGGTGTAGATAAAGCGAATGCAAGCAGGCTTTTTCCACTGAGGCTAGGGGAGAAAA
Organism: Carcharhinus amblyrhynchos; assembly: GCF_965287045.1. Taxonomy (NCBI): domain Eukaryota; kingdom Metazoa; phylum Chordata; class Chondrichthyes; order Carcharhiniformes; family Carcharhinidae; genus Carcharhinus; species Carcharhinus amblyrhynchos. The sequence goes on from NC_137333.1 coordinate 59,332,802, forward strand.
AAGCTAGAAGACATGTGTTAAGGGTGAAGGGGGAAAAGTTTAAGGGGAATATTAGGGGGTGCTTCTTCACACAGAGAATGATGCGAGTGTGAAATGAGCTGCCAGATGAAGTGGTGAATGCAGGCTCACTTTTAACATTTAAGAAAAAGTTGGACAGGTACGTGGATGAGAGGGATGTGGAAGGATATGGTCCAGGTGCAGATCAGTGGGACTAGGCAGAAAAATGGTTCGGCACAGACAAGAAGGGCCAAAAGGCCTGTTTCGGTGCTGTAGTGTTCTACGGTTCTAGTACTTCCTCTGCCAGATTGCACTTGTCAAGCGTGTATATGCTGCATATGATGCAATTACTTCATTGTTCTTCATAATCCCATTATCCGCAGCACCATTCTTACCACGTGAACAATGATTTGGACATACCTCCTCAATTCATTGTGTAATATTCACTGTGTTCCAATTCTGTTTGTGTCTCGGTAACATTAAAAGAAGAAGTTTAAACATCCAGCAATGAGTCAACAAAACTACAAAGAACAAAGAACAAAAACAGCCCGGGGAACAGGCCCTTCAGCCCAATGAGCCTGCGCCGCCATCTTAGCACCGCCAGTCCCCCCCTCCACCCATGACCCTTATCCAATGTTTTATGGCCATCCACATTGAGGGAAACTAATTTAGGGACAATTTATTACTGCCAATCAGCCTTTTAGCACATCTTTGGGGTGTGGGAGGAAACCGGAGCACCCGGAGAAAACCCATGCAAGCAGGGGGAGAATGCACAAACTCCCGCAGACACCGGCCCAAATCCATGTGTCTGCACAGCAATCAGTGATAGTCACCAAAACTACACCAAAAGGTTTGACATTTTAAAACAAAAACAAACTCTATTGTATATAAGAATTAAACAAAGCAAACACTGTTAATTTTTTATAATTATGCTAAAAATTCAGTTCTACCTTTTTCCTCTTCTCAAGAACTCACTTATACATTACAAAAATCTTGAAGATTCATTCATTTCTTTAAGTACCAGTCCAAAATTATGCCATAGCCTTCTGAGATTCACTTTATTTCTCCTCAGTGTTCCAGATATACTTTTGCGGTCAGATTTGAAGGGGACTTTTCAATTAAGGATTTGTGTAACTGATTCATGAGCTTTTCTTTGAGGCCTAAGGTCTGTGGATGTTTCAACTCCATGTTCTGGTTGCCAATTGCCTTTCCATAGTTTTTAAATCTAACTCCACTGACTGCCTCCAGAATAACCGAAACAAAAGATTATTCTCCATCCACAGCTAATCTGTCTGACAATGTGACATGCTTTGGGATGGTCTCAAATAGAAATGTAAACAAATTAATTTATCTTCATCACAACTCTTTTATTCTGTAACATATATGAATAATTTATATTGGTACTGGAGTTTACAACCCTTTTCCCAGAATTTCCAGCTTTTAGTTTACTTTGAGGACATAATGATTGGCATCTTGGCGATGTTGACTACGTGGACTTTAGCAAGGCCTTTGACAAGGTACCGCATCGTAGGTTGTTGCATAAAGTCAAATCTCATGGGATCTAGGGTGAGGTAGCTAAATGGATACAAAATTGACTTCTTGACAGAAGGGTGACAGAGGGTTGTTTTTCAAACTGGAAACCTGTGATCAGCGTTGTGCCTCAGGGATCCACTGTTATTTGTTATTTATTTTAATGATTTGGTTGAGAATATAGGACACATGTTTAGTAAGTCTGAGTGGCATCTGCCACTGGATTTCAGATTTGTCTGACCACAGTGAGCCTGTTGGGTTACAGGGACTGTATGTTTATTGAAAACATTACAGCATGAGATATATTATGTAAAATTATATATATTATGTAAGATATATTATGTAAAATATTATGGGGGAGGGGAGCTATCGGATACCTTGTAGGGAATGAGGACAGGGAGGCGATAGATTTTGAAGGCCAAACAGAAAATGACTGGGAGTGGAGTGGGGATAAAAACTAAACTAGTAAAGCTATTATTGGTGTCATAGCATCTTTAAGGACGATGCAGAGCTCCTACAGGATTCTACATAACAGATTTGGGAGAATTACCAAAATATGACTTGGGTTTTAAACAGAAGCTTTATACCAGCTTTTCTACTGATGCTGTGGCACAAATGCTGTTTTACAGAGTTGATGCTAAAATCAAAAGTGTAAGAGTGGACCCAGAAATAATTTTAGCTAGAATTAGGGCACTTGAGCCAGATTGGGCTGGTAGGTCTGATGGGATTTTCCCTAGGATGCTGAAGTAAATGGGCCTTTAATATACAAGGAATGCCTCATGTACTTAACAATTCATGTTTTTTACCAACTAGAGGATGGTTCTATGTGATTCTATTTTTCAAAGAGGGCAGATAGAACCAGAAACTAGGACAATTCATTTAAATTCAATTATAAAAAAAATGTTAGAAGGTATTAGAGAAATGTTATCTGGGAAAAATGCAGGTTTTTAGAGAATCCTTAAGTCCTATATCATCAATTTGAGAGAATTCTTTTAAAGAGGTTACAAAATTAATGAATAATAAAAGTAGGGTAGATATTATGCATCTAGATTTTTCAGAAAACATTGATAAAGTGCTTCTCAAAAGGCTGCTCAGTGAAGTTGAACTTGTGGCACTAGTCAGTTGATTTTATATTCGTTAACACACTGGATTCATTCATATAGGCAGAGGTAATTATTAATGGTAGTAAGGTTGCATGAGCCAATCACAGTGAGAACCCCATAGGGATCTGAATTAGGTTCATTACCGTTCATCAACTTTATTAATGATATCTCTGAAGGTAGTGGGAGAACAGTCTTCAAGCTTACTGATAAGGTAACAACTCTATGAGAGTCAATCACAGAGGAATCTGCATTAGATTCATTGCTATTCACCACCTTTATCAATGGTATAAATGAAGGCTTTGGGAGAAAGTTTCAGCTTACTGATAAAACAAACGATACTTGGGAATGAGTTTAGAACATAGACCATAGAAAAACTGCAGCACAAACAGGCCCTTCGGCTCACAAATTGCGCCAAACATGTCCCTACCTACTCGGCTTACCTATAACCCTCTATCTTACTAAGTCCCATGTAGTTATCCAAAAGTCTCTTAAAGGACCCTATTGGATCCGCCTCCACCACCACTGCCAGCAGCCGATTCCACGCACCCACCACCTTCTGAGTGAAAAACTTACCCCTGACATTGCCTCTGTACCTGGTCCCCAGCACCCTAAGCCTGTGTCCTCTTGTGGCAGCCATTTCAGCCCTGGGAAAAAGCCTCTGAGAATCCACTCGATCAATACCTCTTAACATCTTATACACCTCTATCAGGTCACCTCTCATCCTTCGTCTCCCTAAGGAGAAAAGGCCGAGTTCTCTCAACCTATCCTCATAAGGCATGCCGCCTAATCCAGGCAACATCCTTGTAAATCTCCTCTGCGCCCTTTCTATGGCTTCCAGATCCTTCCTGTAATGAGGTGACCAGAACAGAGCACAGTAGTCCAAGTGGGGTCTGACTAGGGTTTTATACAGCTGCAGCATTATCACCCAACTCCTAAACTCAATTCCTCGATTGATGAAGGCCAGTACACCATATGCCTTCTTAACCACAATCTCTACCTGTGAAGCCAATTTGAGAATCCTATGAACCCCGACCCCAAGATCCTTCTGATCTTCCACACTGCTAAGAGTCTTACCCTTAACCTTATATTCCGTCATCCCATTTGACCTGCCAAAATGAATCACCACACACTTGTCTGGGTTGAAATCCATCTGCCGCTGCTCCACCCAGTCTTGCATCCTATCTATGTCTCGTTGCAACTTCTGACATCCCTCCAAACTATCCACAACACCTCCAACCTTTGTGTCATCTGCAAACTTACCAACCCATCCCTCCACTTCCTCATCCAGGTCATTTATAAAAATCACAAAGAGCAAGGGTCCCAGAACAGATCCCTGGGGCACTCCACTGATGACCAACCTCCATGCAGAAAAAGACCCATCTACAACTACTCGCTGCCTTCTGCAGGCAAGCCAGTTCTGGATCCACAAAACAATGTCCCCTTGGATCCCATGCCCCCTCACTTTCTCAATAAGCCTTGCATGGGGGACCTTATCGAACGCCTTTCTGAAGTCTATATAAACCATGACTACTGCTCTTCCTTCATCAATGTGTTTAGTCACATCTTCAAAAAACTCAACCAGGCTCGTAAGGCACGATCTGCCTTTGACAAAGCCATGCTGACTATTTTTGATCATACTATACCTCTCCAAATGTTCATAAATCCTGCCTCTCAGGATCTTCTCCATCAACTTACCAACCACTGAGGTTAGACTCACTGGTCGATAATTTCCAGGGCTATCTTTTCTCCCTTTCTTGAATAGAGGAACCACATCCGCAATCCACCAGAACCTCGCCTGTCTCCATTGATGATGCAAAGATCATCGCCAGAGGCTCTGCAATCTCTTCCCTCGCCTCCCACAATAACCTGGGGTACATCCCATCTGGTCTCGGCGACTTATCTAACTTGATGCTTTTCAAAAGCTCCAACACATCTTCTTTCCTAATGTCAACATACTCAAGCTTTTCAGTCCGCTGCAAAATTAAGATTAAATAAATAGTCTCCAGACAGTAATAGTTGCATTAGGGAATGTTGAGCAGATGATGTATTTTGATGGGGACAATTCCAGCATAGATACGTCATACATGGTGTAGAGTGGAAGAAAAAAGTGGAAGCTGTAACTTAGACATAGAAACATTGTTTCTACGATCATAGACCCTTAAAGAAAAATTAGCAAGAGTAGGCCATTCAGCCCCTTGAGCCATTCAGTATTATAAGAGCTGATCACCCAACTCAATGGCCTGATCTCACTTTCCACCATATCTTTGGCCCCTTTGTCCCCCAAGAGCCATATCTATTTTTTTGAAAACATACAATGTTTTAGCCTCAGCTGTTTCCGTGGTAGTGAATTCCATAGGCTTACCATTCTCTGCGTGAAGAAATGTCTCCTCATCTCAGTCCTAAAAGGTTTACACCGCATCCTCAGATGATAACCCCTAGTTCTGGACCCCTCCACCATCGGGAACATCCTTCCTGCCTCTATCCTGTCTAGTCCTGTTAGAATTTTATGAGATCCCCAATTCTTCTGAACTCCAGTGAATAAAATCCTAACTGACTCAATCTCTCCTCATAAGTCAGCCCTGCCAACTGAGGAATCAGTCTGGTAAATCTTCGATGCACTCCCTCTACACCAATATTCCAGGTGTGACCTCACCAAGGCCCCATATAATCAGAGTACGACATCCCTGCTCCTATACTCAAATCCTGTCGCTATGAAGGCCAACATTACATTTGCTTTCTTTACAGCCTGTTGCACCTGCATGCTTACCTTCAATGACTGGGTGTACGAGGACATCCAGGTCTTGTTCCACATTTCCCTCTTTCAATTTATAGCCATTCAAATAATCTGCCTGCCTGTTTTTGTTTCTAAGTGGATAACAATTGGGACATTTAAAGATAAAACTTAAAAATGTAAATCTTGCCATATTCTTGGTTCTACCCCATCTAGCCGACTGTTTTAATCTCCCAACAGGGCCCTGGAAAAAGGTTCAGAGAAGCTTCACTCTCAATTGATTCCTCATTAAGGGCCCTTATATATTAAGATTACCTGTGGTGTTTTACTCTGGAGAGGTGTAGATATGGAGATATGATTGAGGAGCTGATTGGATTATACCATGTCCAAATGGAATGTCATTTGACCTAGACATATATTGGAGGATTAGTTACAAAAGTTAGGTCAGATGCCAGGAATTACTTTAGAGTTGGTGATCTGTGAGCAGATAGTCCATATGGTGAGTGTGGAGTTGCTGCAGATCTTCAAAACATAAGTGAGCAAGGTTCTGTGAATGGAAGAGATCTTGAGTTATAGTGGATAGTTTGATTAGCTTGGAGCAGCACTAACAGTCATCATAAGCTTCTAGAGCGTGCCTGATTACCTTTAGGGATTGGAGAGGCTCTTTCCAAAAGAGACCTACATTTTTTCATCTCTCCCAGGAGATTGCATGACTCTGTGTGCATGTTTGTATGGGGATTGAGGTTGTTCGGAATGTATTGTGCGTTGGGACATGTTTGATAGACAAGCTCGTTTTCTATGTATGTGTATAGTCATAAAAAGGGAATTATCATAGATGAATAGACTTAAAAAATATGCACAATCAAACTATTGAAAGCACACAGAAAAAAGCCACATTAAATAAGTACATGCATTTATACAATGTGATAAAGTGTTCTTTAAAATTTATCAAAGCACTCCACATAATGAATTATTTTTGGAGAGCAGCATTAGCTTTGTTGTTGTAAAGTCTGAAGCTATTTCATGTAAGCAAAGTGTTGCTAACAGCACTGAAACACATGACCATTACTCCTGTTTAGTGAATAGTAGAGAAATAACATTCCTGTCAGCGATCTTTGGAATTAACAAGAAGAATACAGTTACCAGTTCTTAAACATTTGTTTTTTATTTTTAAAAAAGTTGCTGAATTTTTAATACCTAGTTAGAAGCCTGCATTCTGTCACCAAAACACTGCCTCTTAAACATACATGTAATATCCTGTGGGTATCTCAATGGCTGATTTGGTGGCTGATGTGCTCCTGCAATGATAGAATTAAGTTTAAAATGGTGTGGCATTTTAGAGTAGCAGTTCAGGCTCTCCTTGTGTGGAGATGATCTAAATAGATAGTCATAGAAATCCTACACTGCAGAAGGAGGCCATTTGGTCCATCGAGTTCGTGCCAACAATCCCACCTAGGCTTTAACCCTATAACACCACATATTTACCCTGCTAATCCCTCTAACCTATGCATCCCGGGAAACTAAGGGGCAATTTAGCATGGCCAATGCACCTAAACGCACATCTTTGTACTATGGAAGGAAACCAGAGCACCTTTAGGAAACCCACACAGACACAGGGAGAAGGTGCAAACTCCACACAGACAGTGCGCACAATGTGATATATTGGAAGGCTGTTGTTGATAGACAAGTTATTCAGCAGGTATTCACAATTCCTTAGTTCTTGCAAGGAAATTATCAGAAATTGTCAAACCTTTTAACACACACTTCAAATAAATTGAAGCATAATGTCTAATTTGTGATGGAATTGTGTACCTGCAAGAGTTTTCTAACCATGGATGGAAGTTTGTTTAATTGTACTATCACCATTGCTCTCAATGCATATATAATAAAGACATAAACATTGAGTAGACAATGTACATTCTTTCCTTAATCTGAATTTAACAGGCACTAAAAAAATCTGAAAAAATGAACCTCTGAAGTTTAATGCGTAATGAACATCACATCATTCATGAAAGACAAACAGAAATGGTTAATTGCAAATCAACTTGTATTTTTACATTCTACGGGTGGAATTTTCCATGCTGAACTAGCTGAGGTGGGAAAACCGGTGCTCAGCTCACCAGCTGCACAGCCGGTTTTTCTCTCCAGATAATCCAGCACTCTATGCAGAAAAAATCTGGAGGTGTGGCCCTCACTGTCACACCATCAGGACAGGGCCTGAAAACCTGGCAATTGGGAATCTCGAAAGACTCCCCGACCTCTGATACGCAACACAGGAACCACCCTCCACAAGCACATGTAGACACCCCCCACCCCACCAACCCCATGGACATGGCCCCCCCCCCGCAACCAATAAGGGAAAACCCCCAAAGAAGATCCACAGACGAACCTCCTCGCATCAGTTCATCAGTTCAAGGGTACAGCTTAAGTATGTCACTGTGCACGTTCCCTCCCTCCTGGAGTTGTGCTGCTTTACTTGTGTGCTCCCAATGGGTTTCCTTCACCTGGTCCCCATTTTTAAAAAGCAATTGTAAATCTGGCCAACATGGTGTCAGAATTGGGAATTTGGATGTCACCGGTGAGATTCTTGTTTTCTGAGTCTCATGATACTTTGTGCCCATGTCATCAGAGCTCGTGGTGAACATGGGTGTAAAATAGCGGCAAATATTTTTAAGGTCTCCAAAAAATTTAACTAAAATAACACTAGTCCCAAATAGCTAAAACACAGACAAAGGGGACTCACAGTATACAACTGTTCTTCATATATGAGTTGGCCAGTCATTTGCTGAAAGAGGTATCACAGAACAAAAAACCCATAAAGTCCAGTTGCAAGTGCCACAAGATTTTTGCTGCTGAATTATTGGAATAAGGAATAAATGACTATTTATTTCCTAAAAATTATTGACATGTTGTGACAAACCTTGATTCAGAAACAGTACCATAAATAAAATTCATAATTTCTTAAAAATGTCTGCAAAATCTGTAACCATTTTCAAGAATGTTTGAAAAGGACTTTTGTGAGTTTGCATTAATTGTAAAGGAAGCAATTGTAAATTTTTTGGACAATGAGAAATACTGGTTCATGTGACCTGGCAAACTTTGATCTGGCAAAGTTAAGAGAGAAACCATGTGGCTGACAGACACAAAGAAGCTACAACAGGGGATGAACAGTGAAAGTACATTTACAAGGAATTGTATGTAAGTAAGAAGGGTCGGAAAATTGAAGACAGATTAAAATTGTGAACTGGCCAATTCCACTGCTGTGCTTCAGTTTTGCCAGAACTAACCATACCATTTAACAAGGTTGATTAAAGGAGTCAGCTAAAGGGTTCTCTAGGGAATCTGTTACATCAAGACTGTTGCGAACCTAGCTAAATTCAGTGATGACTATCTCTAGGGAACTTGGAAGGAATGGAACTACTATAGCAGATGTCTTCAAGACCAAATTCATTCAGTGCGAAAAGTGAGAGATCTGATGCATTGGGGGCCGAGTTGGAAAGATTACACGTGGTGCCCTACTTGTGTGCAAATGATGCAAATGCTTGTAATCTCCTGGGATAATTTTATTATAACTGCTATTCCATGTGTAAATTGCTTGTTACTTCATGTTTAATTTTCGTTGATTTTGATTCATGATGAAGCTGTAGTTACGAAACGAGAAACCTTGGTGGGAATTTAATTTAAGGGTAGTTTAGTATATTTTTGTTATTTTAATTTCTCCAAGGGGATTGAAGCAATATGAGCTTTGATATTAATCATTAAAACCAAATATGCTAATCGAAACTTGTGGGAAGTTATTGGAACCCATAATTAAGGACAGAATGTTTGAACACTTAAGAGAAATTTGAGCTGATTCGAGACAGCCAGCCTGGATTTGTAAAAAAAATTAGGTTTTTGTGAAAAACCAAAGATATGCTATCCTTGTCCTTCTAGAAGTTAGAGGTTGCGGGTTTGGGAGGTGCTGTCAAAAGAAGCCTTGAAGAGTTATTGCAGTGCATCTTGCTGCCACTGTGTGGCTATGAAGGGTATGAATATCTAAGATGATGGATGGGGTGCCCATCAACTGGACTGTTTGTCTCAGATTATCTTGAGCTTCTGTTGTTGGAACTGCATTCATCGAGGAAAGTGGAGAGTATTCCATTGTACTCCTGACATGTGTCCTGTAGATGGCGAACAGGTAAGTTACTGCTACAGAATTCTCAGCTTCCAACCTGACCTTGTAGCCATATATATATGGCACTTTCTGTTAAACTTCTAGTCAAATGGCAGTGTGCCAGTGTGATTTCCTAGTTGCTGCTGGCAGCCTATCAAAAAGTCATGGTTTGGTATTGAGTGGCTTGTAGCCCATTTCAGAGGGCAGTTAAGAGCCAATTACATCGTGTGGATTTGGACTCACATGCCAACCAGAGCATGTAAGAAAGCAGATTTCATTCATTAAAGGGTACCATGTGAGTTAAATGACAAGCATATAGTTTCTCCTGCCGGAGTGATTTTCCAATCCTGCTGAAGTCAATGAACATTTAAATGTCTCGCCCCATCTGCCATGAGAGAACCTCCCGCAGACTGGGGCCAGAAAATTCCAGCCACAGTCACCATTACTTAGATTTAGTAACTAACTGAACTTCAATTTCACCAGCTACCATGGTGGGATTTGAACTTATGTCCTCAGACCATTAGCCTGAATTCTGGATTACTAGTCAAGCAACATTACCACTACACCACTATCTTACCTCTTGGTGCAGGAGTTTAGGACAGTGATTCCAAAAGTTTTATATGTCATGGTACATCTCTATACAAGAAAAAATATTTTGCGACACGCCTCCTATTTTCTCTGTCTTTTTTCCCTTACTGGAACCTTCATTTTTAACTTCTCCCTGTCCTCTTACCTAATTTTTTTAAACCTCTCCCTGTCTCTCCCACTTCCTCCAGGGTTTTTGCACCTTTTTTGAGTTTTTTTTGTGTAGGTGCACATGGCCTTTGCCTCTAGTACCAAGTCCAGTTTGTCATGCACCTGGGCCTGACCAACATAAAAAAAATTGAAACCACATGTGTGTGGCTCTTTCCCAGCAACTAATCATCAAAAAAAACAAAACTTGCAGAGTAACAGGAAATCTTTCAGGTTCTGTCAACAGTTCAATAAGTACCAACAACCCCTGGAAGAAATTGGAGGAATCCAACTCATACATGAAAACCATGAAGAGTCTTTGCCGTCATTACCACCTTCATGGAGTATCTGATGTGACAGAAAATTGAATGCGTACTTACCATGACTGATGACCTGTATATTCCATCAGCCACTTTAAATAGGATGGAGGAAAGCCTCACCTAAGCCAATCAGAGCCTCATTGATGAACAGCAAAGTGCTCTCCAGTTTGTGGCTAACAGGGAAGAGCAGGTGGGCCATAAGAAGGAAGATGGTGAACGAGCACATGGTAATGACTTTGTTCAATGTGCTCCCACTACTGATCCCAAGACTATAAGTAAACCATATGGCCTCTTGAGCCTGCTCTGTCATTCAATGCGATCATGTCTTTCTTCCCCTTTTTCTCCGTGTCTCTTGATTCTCTGAGAACAAAAATCTGTCTATCTCAGCCTTAAATATATTTAAGTAGAGCAACCACAACCCTCTGAGGTACAGCATTCCAAAGATTCTCAATTCTTTGACTGAAGAGAATTCTCTCCTAAAAGATCAATGAACCGCCCCCCGTAGTGTCTCCAAACAAGTATATCCTTCCTTAAATATGAAGGCCAAAACTGCACTCATAACTCCTCACATGGTCTCACCAAAGCCATGTACTATTGAAGTAAGACTTCCTTACTTTGAAAGGCCAATTCCCTTGCTATAAAGTTCAACATGCCACTTGCCTTTCTGATGGTTTGCCTTCTCGCATGGTAACTTTGTGTTCAGTATACAAGTATCATGGAATCCCTACAATGCAGAAGAAGGCCATTCAGCCTGCACTGACAACAATCCCACCCAGGCCCTATCCCCATAACCCACCCAACTAGTCCCCTGACACTAATGGGTAATTTGGCATGGCCAATCAACCTAACCCACACATCTGGAGGAAACTGGAACATGCAGAGAAAACCCATGCAGACACGAAGAGAGCATGCATTACCCACACAGTCATCCGAGGCTGGAATTGAACCCAGGCCCCTGGTGTTGTGAGGCAGCATAACTATTGTGCCACTGTGCTACCTACACCCAATTTTCTCTGCACTTCAACATTTACAAGTTTCATGCCTTCATACAAACATTCTACTTTCATTTTTCCCCCCAGTTACTAACCTCACACCTCTCCACATTTATACTTCGTGCCATCTTGTTGCCTTCTCAATTAACAAGTCTCTATCTGTCAGCCTCTTTATGTTGTCCTCTTACTTTCCCAATTTGTAGCGTGGGCAAACATGAATACATTGCACCTGTTTTTTTTTGTCTAATTGATTAATTTGGATTGTAAATAGCTGAGGCACCACAACTGATCCTTGGGGCACTCCAGTAGTTAGACTGCCAACTTAAAAAAAGCCCTGTTTATCTTTACGCTTTGCTTCCTGCCCATTAACCAATACTCTATCCATGTTAATGTGATACCCCTCCCCAGCTGCATGTGCCCTGATCTTGTCTATTAACCTCTTGTGTGGCACTTTATCGAATTCAAGTAGACTCCATCTATTGACAGAGGCCACATGCTGCTCCAATGACAGTGTGCTCCTGTGCAGGGCCAGATTGTGCCAACTTTGGCAGAGTCCTTACAGGCCTCAAAAGCCAGAGAATGGATGGCACAGACATCTCAGTCTTCAGAGCAGGGGAATGAATAACCTTCTCTAGCTCGGCAGAAGTGACAGGGGTAAAACCATGTGGAAGTAGTCAGAAAAGGAAAAGGAAGACTTTTTAGTTGTACAATGGAATTCGCTTTTGTGATTATAAAAGCCCATTGTTAACGTATTGTTTATTATAAATGAATTATGCACTTTAAGTTTTAATTGTCCATTAATTTCAGTTTTTCCCTCCCACTTTCCAAATGGACATTAGCCTCGAGGAGAATGGTGTGACCGGAGTGGAAGATGAGCAGTGTTTTTGTGAATGAATTGGAAGGATTTTTGACTGTGAGAATGTGTTTAGGAGGATCCAGCAGGTAGTGAATTCAGAATTGTTGAGCCATTAGGCTTCATACACTTAGAATACCCGAATTGTCTGGATGACCCCAACACAGGTTTTTCAGACCCCTGAGCCACTTGAGACTCCTCACCTTGCAGCTTCTTCATTGAGGCTGCAGAGGAGAGTTTACCTTCCTTTGCCTGTAGCTCCAGTCCTCACTGTACCACAATGACGTACAGAGCACAAAATACCATTAGAATTCTGGAAACCCTTCCTTAGACATACTGAAGGATACCTTCAATAGATTATTTTCTAAATGGGGAGAGAATTCAGAAATCGGAAACGCAAAGCAACTTGGAAGTCTTAGTTCAGGATTCTCTTAAGATTAACTTGTAGATTGATTTGATAGTTAGGAAAGCAAATGCAATGTTAACATTCATTTCGAGAGGACTAGAATACAAAAGCAGGGATGTACCACTAAGCTGTGTAAGGCTCTGGTGAGACCCACATTTGGAATATTGCAAGCAATTTTGGGCCCCGTATCTAAGGAAGGACGAGTTGGACTTGGAGAAGGTCCAGAGGAGGTTCACGAGAATGATCCTGGGAATGAAACAGACGCCTGTGCAGGCCATATCATTGACTGCATTTAAGACAGAGATAGGTTCTTAATTGGTAAAGGGATCAAGGATTACAGGGAAAAAGCAGGAGGATGGGGTTGAGAAACTTAATAGCCATGATTGAATGGCAGGCCAAATGGCCTAATCCTGCTCCAAAATCTCATGGTCTTACGGCACCTCCAGATTTACTCAGGCATCTCAATCAATCAATCTTCAGAAATCTAATGGCTTGCTACATGAGCACTCTTACATTCACCTTTCTGTTCATTAATTGTAGGGTTTCTCCCAGATGTCATCAGCTACTCCTCAGCAGATAACACTTCAAGGAATTATCTACTGGGTCAATTTGGAAATATGACGATCTGCAAAGCTATGACAGGCGCAGAGTGAAGATGCTACAATAGAATCCAGGATAACTTACACAGGAATGCAGGAAAACCTTCTAGGCAGTCACAAATCAGCTAAAAATTGGTCAGGGTGGAATCCCTTTCAACTGGCAAATATTCCAGACTGATCTGAGGGCATCTTCATTTGTCTATCACATGGCCATGAGGTCAAACTATGCATCTTTGCTCTCAAATGTTTTTGTAGACAAATTCATTCAGAATAAAGTTTTGTATGTTTTATTATTAGGCAGCAAAATGTAAAACAGGATCTGTTATTATAAATTTTAATACAATCACATATAATACTGACCCTTCAATGCAACAATTGAAGAGACAAACACAGTTAATGTATCAGAGACAAGGCAACAGCTTTCTTTTCTCACATGGTTCAGTATGTATCACCAATGGGATTAATAATCAAGGTTCCATTTGATGACAACAAACATTCATAAATTGCTGCAACCAAGAAACGGTCTGCCATGGACTTTTTCAACTTTCAGCCATTATAAAAGCTGATTTAGAAACAAGCAGTACAGAACATCTATACTAACACAGAATAATTCAATCTGCAATGCCATGTAATTACTCAAAGTTGCATGCTACATTGGGTAAAGCTCAGGGTGGAACAACCTCAACATTTAAAACCTTGCAGACAAAAAGGATTCTGAACGAACTTTATCAAAATAACCTCTAGTTTCGAAGCATATTCACACATTAACACAATACAGTGCTGAGGATTAATAGCTATGCTGAACACCTCACATTTCTTGCTGAGCACATATTGTGTATAGACAAAATATATTGGCAAGAAAAGGCAATGCTGCCCATATTATATCTCAACAGTATACGTTTCAACAACACCAGGTCAAAATCCTACAACTTCTTGCCTCGGGTCGCTGTGGGAACACTTTTACCACATGGTTTGTAGTGGTTCAAATTGGCGGCTCACCATCATCTTCTCATGGGGAATTGGGGATTGCCATTAAGTGCTTGTTATCCAGAATGATAATAAAGTGTCCCTGCGATGCTGAGGCAATATATCAATAGGGGAACAAAACTTTTCCACCCTCACCATAAATAATAGGAACCCACAAACACTGTAACAATGCTTCTTTTTCTTTTAAATAGTATTCTTTTAGAACCTATCAACATTTGTTGGGTTTGCTTTGAAATAATCTTCCAGTGGGATGACGGTGACCCCTCCAAACCAATCCTGGAGCCAGACCTGTTCAATATTCATTTTCATAAAGAAGCAATTGTGGTCTGGAGGCCATTTCTTCATCACTGGATGCCTGCAGGCACAAACAGTTAAATCGATCAGCAAATACCACGGAGGGGGTGATTCTCCTCAAAAAGAATGTCGAATTTGCGTGAAAACTGGAGTAATCAAGCTGGTTTTTTCAGCAGGAGTTTAAAATTTATCTCCCATACTCTGCACACTGCAGACATCACGAGGACGAATCACTCCCAAAAGTGGTGGACAGGGCTTATTCCTGCTGGAGAGACTGAAATCAGCGTTCTGAGCAGGGCCCTCGTGCATGCACACATCTCTGGGAGATTGCTAAGCAATCCTCTCAGCGTTGAAATCGCTGGCCTCTCACTCCCCCATGGACATTGCCAGCCTGATCACTGGCCTCAATCCCCCACAAGCATTGTTGCTGCTCACCTCCTCCCGCTAAACAAAAAATCTGATGGGCTCTTGGCCTCCCCATCCCACGCTGACCCAGACATCACTGGCCTTCCCATCTCCATCTCCATGCACCCCCTCCCGGTTCTCACACACATCGCTGTTCTGCCATGCACACCCCACCACCTGCGAGCATTTCCTCTCGTTGAGTGACAGCCTTGAGCATTGCACTCCCCCATGGACACAGTTGAGCTAACCCAATCAGCACCTTTGGAGATGGCTCACCCTCTATTGAAACCTGGTTGCCTGTACATTATTCTCAAGGAAATTTACCTCACCAGCCCACAACTGGTCCAAACTGACAGCACCTGAACTCCCATAACAAGCTAGAGCTGTATATAAGTTACAATTATGGACACACAGCCAGTCAGGCCAGGATGATGGCTCCAAAGAAAAGTGCCCTGAGATCTGTGGAGAGTGAGCAGGCTCGCCTGCTAGATGCGGCGGAGAAGAGGTGCTAGATGCTGTATCCCACTTAGAGCCATTGCCCAAGGGATCGCGCAACAAGTGTGTTATGGGAGGCAGTGGCATCATATGTAAATGCCAGGACACTGACCCCCTTGGTCTGGAGAGCAGTGCACAAGAAAATGAACAACCTTCTTGGGGCTGTAAGCATGAGTGTGCATCCCATTCCGAAAACTGTACATGTGCTGTGACTACAATATCAAAACATCCTCATACACCTCAAGTGCAATGACCAATGCCCCACCCGCCTCCAGTACTATCTCCAACCCCTGTGCTCCCCCCCCACCAAAATCAGCCCCACCCTAGCGGGTACCCATTTTCCAGAAATGGCCACCACAAGCTCCCCAACATGACACACATTGCACCCCATGCCTTCCCATACATCATGTGTTCAATCCCCCTGATGTCACAGGAGGAGAAGGCACACGACCGCCATGAGAGGGAGAAGACTGGTGGGGGTGTTCCAGAGCTGTGGATGTTCACAGTGTACGAGCAGCGTGCCCTGGAGCTGGCAGTGGGGGGCGGTGCGCCTGGATGGGATGGATAGCCACGGTATGTAAAAGATCATCAGCTGAACCCTATTCCTAAGTTTTGAAGCAAGTGCCATGCTGCATGGGCTGTTTTCCCTCCCTTCCCTACTGTATTGGATCCTGATGCGCCAGGCTGTTCTGATATTGCTCCTGAAGATACACCTCAGAGGGAAGCCCTGAGGAATCCTCAGAGGACAGCACTAGTAATTTGACACAGGCATCAACCACGCAACCCACCAACACAGTGACAATCATGATAGTGGGTCATTTTAGTGCTGAGGTATCTGGGTCACTTACTGGTGAGCACATCACAGCTGCTGATGCACATTGGGTGGAGGTGGGCACATCTGAGGCTCGGGCACAGGGAAGTCTGCTGGAGGTAAGGATTCAGCTGTCCCTAAGCCAGATGCTGGCCTCAGGGTTTGTTCATTCTCTAAACTGGTGCAGTTGCATCAGAAAACCTGGAGAGTTGTGGATGGGCTATCAACCGTGCTGTGACTGCTAAGCCGTTTAGAGGAGTCAAACAGAATGCTGTTGCAGGAGGCACAGCTTGGTAACTAGGCCACACTGCAAAGGTGGAAAGTTTGGCTCAGGGATCTGTCCTCATGGGTGACAGGGTCCAGGCCATCCTGGAGACACAGCGGGCCAGAGCTAATGGTGTCACCAGCATCCAGGAGGCACACCAGTCTGTGGCCACAGGTGTCAGGGGCATGTGGGAGACACTTGGCCATGGCTGAGGCTCTTGCTAAGATCCTGGAGACACAGCTGTGATGCTGTAGCTGTGAGACTCGACAACTTAACCCCGTCTCAGAGAGATTAAGCTGAGAGGCTCCAGAGCTTAGCTTGCTCTCTGAATGCTGTAGCAGAGAGGCTCCAGCGCTTGGCATAGTGTCAGAGGGCCGGGGGAAGAGAACACAGAGCATGGGGAGGACGCATTAGGGCCAGGTGACGTTGGAGCTTCCGGAGCTCAGTCCCACTACCCTGGCATCCCATGGAGTGTCCCCAGGACCTATAGGCACCCTGAGGGAGGAGGAAGGGTTAGAGTCCATGCCTTCCATCCAGGAGACTCCAAATGTCCCGAGACTTCTGATTTACCCCCTTTTCTCACACCGGGGCATCTCGGGGCCAGGTGGATGAACAGGATGGCACAGAAACATCAATGACATCTGCAAGTTGGCCAGGGCCCTTCAGGTTTCAGCCCCCAGGGGATGACTACCATGGGCATCACAGCAACGGGGCACATATCACAGTTGGGCACCTCGACGAGCAACGTGCATCCTGGGAAGCACCTAGATGAAGCAGTAGGCCACACAAGGTTAGAAAGTTATAGGTTCACTAAGATGGCACAGGTGAAGGTTATGAGTCATTAGAGTTAAGTTTTGGGAAATGCTAAGAATACAGTACAGTACATTGTTATTTTGCATCTCACAGCTGGGACTAATCTGATTCTCCCCCACAGAATTGAGTGCTCCTAATCCCAAGTATTGAGGCGCAGCCTGCAGTGCTGCATGATAACAGTATCTTGGCCAACTGTTTTACAATGTCTGCCCTATTTTCCCCAGCATCCCCCAGACCCTTAGTTAAACAGGACCCCCTGTTTGCACTCCCTCCCCTTGCCCCCAGCTCTAGACCCCAACCCACAGACCCACATGCTCGAGTTCCCAACCCTTTATGCTACACGGGCCCAGATGCCAGTGCGCATTCGGAGAACAGGTAGGAGTCAGACTTGAGCGGCACCAGGGACAGGATTGCAGTGTGCCTCACAGCGAATTGTCATCATCCTCCAGCCTTCACTAAAGACTCGCTACCAGTGCCAGCCCAGATCCATTAACCTGTTGTGATGTTTCTTGAGATCAGGGGGAGAAGGAGGCTGGACTGAGAGAGGGTGAGGATGGTTGGTCAATCTGGATATCATTTTGCTTATGACCTTGGATTAATCAACTTGGCAAGGATAATCTCGAGGGAGAGTTCATTGTATATATTAGAGATCATCTCTTAGAGCAATATGCTGCGAAACCAAGCAGGGAGCAGGCTATTTTGGATTTGGTGTTGTGTAATGAGGAGGGATTAATTAATGATTTCATACTTAAGGACCCTTGAGGGAAAAGTGATCATGCATGCTAGAATTTCAAATTCAGTCTGAGGGCGAGAAACTGAGTCTCACATTAGGGTTCAGATGTAACTGCATAGGCATGAGGACAGATTTGGCCCTAGTGGACTGGGTAAGAAGATTAAAATGTGGGACAGTTGCTGGACCAATGGCAGAATTTAAGCAGATACTCAATTCCTCCCAATTAAAATATATTCCAGAGAGGAAGAAAGATTGTAACGGCTAAGCAAGGAAGTTAAAGATAATATAAAGACAAAAACTAACATAGTGTTGCAAAGGCCTGTGGCAGACTGGAAAACTTCTCAAGATCAACAATGGGTTATTAAAAAATTTAATAAAAAGAACAAAGTAAACTGTGAAAGAAAACCAGGACCAAATATAAAAAAAGAGCAAAGTACATGTAAAATGGAACAGAGTAGTTAAAGTGAATGTTGGACCCTTGGAGGATGAGACTGGGGAGTTAATAGTGGGGAACACAGAAATGGCAGAAACACTAAATCACTATTTTGCCTCAGTTTTCACAATGGAAGACACGAGTACCATCCCAATAATAACAGGTAATGCAGAGGAAATAGAAAAGAAGGGATTTCCTCAATTGGGATTGAAGGCAGACAAGTCCCCAGGGCTTTGTGGCCTACCTCCTGGGGTCTTAAAGGAAGTGGCAGTGGAGATGGCAGGTCCATTGGTTATAATATTCTAAAATTCTCTGAATGCAGAAAAGGTTCCAGTGGATTAGAAAAACGTTAACCGAATATACTTATTCAAAAACGGAGGGAGGCAGGAAGTAGGAAACTGCAGACCATTAATTTAACACCTGTTGTTGGAAAATTGTTAGAATCCATTGTTAAAGAAAATAATCCACTGTTAAGGAAATGAGGATATTTGGAAAGTCAAAATGCAAACCATCAGAGCCAGCATGGTTTTATGAAGGGGAAATCATGTTTGACTAATTTGCTGGAGTTCTTTAAAGATGTAATAAGCAAAGTAGATAATGGAGATCCTGTAGATGGAGTATATCTGGACTTCCAGAAGACATTTGATAAGATGCCACACAAAAGGTTAATACAAAAGGTAAAATTACATGGGATGAGGGGTAATTTATGGATAAAGGACTGACTAATTGACAAAATACAGATTCTCCAGCATCTCCACATCACAGCTGACAGAAGACAAAGAGTTGGGATAAATGGGTCTTTTTCTGTAGATGTAACTAGTGGGGTGCCACCGGGTTCAGTCCTTGAGCCCCAACTATTTACAATCTATGATAATGATTTGGATGTAGGGATAGAAAGTACTAAAGCCAAATTTGCAGATGACACAAAAATAAGTGGGATAGTAAGTTGCAATAAAGAAATGAGCAATTTACAAATGAATATGGTTAAGTTAGGTGATTAGACCAACATTTGGCAGATGGAATTTAATATGGATAAGTGAGGGGATATCCATTTTGGTTGGAAAAATAGAAAAACGATTTATTATCTAAATGGAGAAAAACTTCAGAGTGCTTTGGTGCAGAGGGATCTGGTTATCCTCGTGCATGAATCGCAGAAAACTAGTGTGCAGGTACAGCAGGTAATAAAAAAGGAAAGTGGAATTTTGATATTTGTTTTTGAAGAAATGGAGTATAACAGTAGGAAAATTTTGATGCAGCTGTTCGAAGCACTGTGTGCTTTGGAGTACTGTGCGCAGTTTTGGTTGCTTTACTTATGGAGGGATATAGTTGCATTAAAGGCAGTTCAGAGGAGGTCCTCTAGATTAATTCTAAAGATAAGAGGTTTATCTTATGAAGAGTGAATGAGCAATTTGGGTCTATACTCCCTAGAATTTCGAAGAATGAAGGAGGACCTAATTGAGGTGTATAAAATGCTAAAAGGAACTGATAGGTTAAATGTAGAGAAGATGTTTCCTCTTGTGGAGGAATCTAGAATGAGAACTTACAATTTTAAGACAAGAGGGAGTAGATTTAAAACAGACATGAGGAGAAATTACTTCTCTCAAAGGATTGTGAATCTGGAATTTGCTACCGCAGAGTGCAGTGGTTGCCAGAACATTGAGTAAATTTAAAGATGAAATAGATAGGTATTTAATTAGTAATGGGTTGAAAGGTTATAGAGAATGGCAGGAAAGTGGAGTTGAGGCCACTAGATCAGCCATGATTGTGTTGAATGGCAGATTAGGCTCGAGTGGCTGCATTGCCTATTTCCGCTCAAAGTTCTTGTCATAGAAATCCTACAGTGCAGAAGGAACCATTCGGCCCATTTAATCTGCACCGACAACAATCCCACTTAGGCCTCATCTCTGTAACCCCACATATTTAGCTCACCAATCCCTCTAACCTACACATTGTGGGACACTAAGGAACAATATAACATAGCCAATGCACCTAACCCGCACACAACTGTGGACTATGGGATGAAACCGGGGCACCCGAAGATAACCAGAGCAGACATGGGGAAAATGTGCAAAGTCCATGCAGTGTCCCAAGCTGGGAATTAAACAAAGATCCCTAGAGCTGTGAGGCAGCAGTGCTAACCATTGTGCCACCCTATGTTCTTATCATGGAAAGTTTAAGAATATAAAAATCTAATCCTGTATCAAAGACCACATGATACTTTGTGTGGAACTGGGAATAAAACAGTGCTAAAACACAACAAAATCTTGCCCCAGACTAGATGATAATTGTCCAATTCTTCACTTGTACAAATTTTACAAAATTATAATGGGGGGGGGGGTGGGGAAGAATCCTATTGATTTATTAAGGAAGATCCATTTCTTTACTCAAAAGGGAAAAAATATATGAGCACTGCACTGGGTCTGCAATTACAAAGCACACCGCATTTTCTTCATGCATTATAGTTGGAAGTGGTATATATTGCAGCGTTCAGAATAAAAATAATGGTATGACCGTAACTCTCTATGGTCACATCACTCAATCATTCCACCTGCTCAAAGCACTAATCAGAATCAATAATAAGCTGGATCACTGTAGTCTGTATGCTTAAAAAGACAAACCTTGAAAACATAGCTTGCTTTGCAAACTGAATTTCATCAGTGGGCACGGTCACCACTTGGCCAGTAAGAGTCAGCCTGGCACACCTCGAGTCTTCAAGCTCAATGAGATTTTGTCTGGACACAAATGAAATATAGAAAGTGAATATTCAACAATCCAAACAGAGTTTATCAACTTACACCAATCTTCTTCATAATTGTGAAAACTTGTTACTTCAAATACTCTTTCCTAATAAAAAGAAACTCAGCCATTTCCACTTTTCCTCATAAATAAAACTCTTGGAATCTGATACCAGATTTGTTGCTCCTTAGGGCAATAATATCTTTCTTATGTTAGAGTGCGACAAGTATACAAGTTATGAGGAGTGGACCATAGGCCTGACAAACCTGCTTCACCATTCATTACAAACATCTGCTTTCCTGCCCACTCTCCATATCACTGATTCTCTGAGACTCCACAAGCCTGTCAATCCCAGCCTTAATTATAGTTAAAATAGAGCATCCAAAACTCTCTGGAGTAGACCACTCCAAAGGTTCATACTCTTTGAACAAAATTTCTCCTCTTCTCAGTCCTAAATGATCGATAGCATGCAGTAGTCTAGTGAGGTCCAAAAAGAAAAACATGGAAGTCACTACCTGGAAACAGGCCATTCAGCCCAGCCAGTCCAAAATTGTTTACCCTCAAAGTGATGCTTTGTATAGAAAATGTGCTACCTGTTTTAAATTGACTCTGTTACTACTGTGCTTACATTGACATTTTCACTGCAGCAATACAGCAGACTAATGGTTTCAAGGATTTTTCTACAATTACTGCCTTTTTTAACACATTCAATGAGTCAAAATTCAGTCTAATATCATAGTATCATAGTATCCCTACAGTGCAGGAAGAGGCCATTCGGCTCATCGAGCTGCACCAACAGCAATCCCACTCAGGCCCTATCTCTGCAACTCCACATATTTTACCCTATTAATCCTCTTGACAATAAGGGCAATTTAGCATGGCCAATCCACCTAACCTGCACATTTTTAGACTGTGGAAAGAAACCGGAGCAGACACGAGGAGACTCTGCACAGACAGTAACCCAAGCAGGGCATTGAACCCGGGTCCCTGTGAGGCAGCAATGCTAACCACCGTGCCACCATTGCAATTATCTCCCGTGGACGAGTAGTTATGTGACCCCTGAGCTGTCTGCATCCAACTTCTGAGAGGGGCAAGTGGTGTACAGCCACATGAGGTTGAGCAATATATACTTCCTTTCATGGGCTATTGTTTCCATACTAATTACTTCTCCAAACTGAGCTGAGTTTGCCCTTCTGCTGGCCAATTTTCTGAAATGTGCATAATCTTCTGAACATATCAATATTATTCCTTGTGATTTGCTTTGCCTTTTGCTATTTGAATTCATTCCTGGGGTATGAGTGATACTATAACTTATTTACCATCCCCACTTGCCCTGAGAAGGTGTCGATACAACTGAGGGCAGTTAAGATTCAACCACTGGTTTGGGACTGCAGACACATTTAGATCACAGAGGGCATGGTCAGGTCTTCTTCTTTCAAGTCTTTTTGAAAACTTAATCTAACATCCATTGCATTTCATCTGTTCACCAAGGCAGAACTCTTCAAGAAATTTAGCTTTCTGTGATTTCTCTTCCCTGAACAAACATGACCATCAAAACCTATGCACAGTAATTCATAATCTTCAAGGCACAGGAGAACTTATACTATTAGTTTAAGATGAGGGTTAGTCCATTACAGGAGGAAAGGAGCAGAGTTTAGTTCAGTCACACATGCTACCAATCTCTCACAATGACAGCAAAATATTGCGGATGCTGGAAACCATAGAACCATAGAACATTACAGCACAGAAACAGGCTTTTTGTCCCTTCTTGGCTGTGCCAAACCATTTTTCTGCCTAGTCCCACTGACCTATACCTGGACCATATCCCTCCACACTCCTCTCATCCATGTATCCGTCCAAGTTTTTCTTAAATGTTCAGAGTGAGCCCGCATTTACCACTTCATCTAGCAGCTCATTCCACACTCCCAGCACTCTGTGAAGAAGCCCCCCCCAATATTCCCTTTAAACTTTTCCCCCTTGAAATAAAAACAGAAAATGCTGGAGAGACTCAGCAGATCTGACAGCATCTGTGGACAGAGAATCAGAGCTAACATTTCAAGTCTGTATGGCTGTTCACATTGGACTCAATGATCCATGATCAAAATGAGTGGCAGTGCAGGCTCAAAGGGCTGAATGGCCTTCTCCAGCTTCTTTTTTCAATGTTCTTATGTTTCCAGCATTTTCTGTTTGTATTTCACAATGACTACCTGACATGAGTTTTTTCTTTTCCCACGAGGCTGACTGACATTAGTTGCAAATAGTTTGCTTGGAAATGTAATCAATTATTTCCAGAAAATGGCCACTATGCAGGGATCTTGTCTTCAATGCTTAACATTTGGTCGATTTATTTTCTGCTACAACACAACACACTGCAACTTTATACATTTTAGGAAGAGGAAAACAGATCAGGACAGAAAGAGAAAAATAGTTTGGGATCAGTTTGTGACCTTGTGTAGCTGCACCAATTATCCAAAGGAACATACCTGCAGTAATCTGTTTCGGCCTCAGACAATGTTAAAGAAGCACTGGGGTTGTTCATCAAATTTACAACTGTAGGGTCCACTGGAGAGACACAGAGAAATGGAATACCAGTACCGTTGTCTACGAGGCCATCACTGATTGGAAAAATGTTTCCAAATGGCATATCTTTGATCTAGAAACAAGTTTATGTTCATGTTAAATTCATAGAAAAGATTTAAATTTAAATGAAAACTGGTGTTACCATTTTATCTGACATAAAAGTCCCATAACGGTTCTTCATCATCATCAACACCGGCAATGATGAACAGCAACAACTTAACTTGATGCTGAGCCTTTAACATAGAAATAATTCCCAGAGCATTCATGGAAGTGCAAGGAAAAATTGGAAGTCAAAGAAGAGATATTGGGAAGCTTAATCAAAACGTTGTGCTTTGCAGCAAGTCGTAATGGAGGAGTGATGCAAACAGCTAGAGGTGTTTAGGGAGAAAATTCCAGAGCATGGGATGCAGCACAGCTGCCAAAGGGACGGCACGATGGCACAGTGGTTCGCACTGCTGCCTCACAGTGCCAGGGACCTGGGTTCGATTCCTGGCTTGCATCACTGTCTGTGAGGAGTTTGCACGTTCTCCCTGTGTCTGTCTGGGTTTCCTCGAGTGCTCGGTTTCCTCCCACAGTCCAGTTGTGCGGATGAGATGCATTGGCCATGCTAAATTACCCCTTAGTATCCTGGGATGCGTAGATTAGAGGGATTAGTGGGGTAAATGTTTGGGGTTACGGGTATAGGGCCTAGGTGGGATTGTTGTCAGTGTAGATTCAATGGGCTGAATGGCTTCCTTCTACATTGTAGGGTTTCTATGATAGAACGAAAGGGAGAACACAAGATCCAGGTAAGGAATAGGTAAAGGGATTTAAATACCAGGATGTTGGAATATGACTATTGGAATACCAGGAGCTCACTGGTACTATAGGTATTGTGCAAGAGGGCCTTTTTGCAGGGCATGACACAGACACCAGCTGTGTTTGAAATAAGCTCAAGTTTACAGATGTTGACAGGCAATCCAGAAAAGGATGGGATCAGATTAATCAACTCTGAGGGGGGCAAGAGCTCCTTACTGACGCAGCAATCTTCAGCATGTTAGAAGGAGCTACAACACCTTGCAACATACCAATTATCTTGCTGTTCAACCTAAATATTCAATTCCAATAACTTATACCAGACTTTCACAGATTAATTTAATTCCTTGTGCACGGGACTTTGACAAAATGCATTACTACTGGAAGACTAATTCACCCCAGGATTTTAGTTGATGTACTAGACTGTTTAGTCATAAAGCCAGATTTTATACTGAGAAGTCAATTTTACTGAAATATGTACATTTGCAGAATGTTTACTATATTAACTTTGCAATCTGCCAGAGGCCTATTTAATGTGGGAATGCAGTTCTTATAGAAAGGTTGCATTCTCTTTCAGCTTCTTTTATAAGAGGTATTGGAAGATGGATCTCTTCTGAAAATGGTGGGAAAACCCTCAGGGTTGTGAATTGTGCTTGGTGACATTTATGGAAGCGATGAGGGCGCAGAATGTAATCTGTCCCCCAGCACTGCCAGGAGCCTTACAAAACACTTTTTCCATTGCCACCAGGCATGGAGAGGATGTTCAAAGGTTGTTTAGTATTACTCTCTGGACCCTGATACAGTGCAGGAAGCAGTTCAATGACTCTTTCATTTATCTCTTTGTCTCACTACAAATACACGGGATCCTTCACCCACTTCCCCACAAGAACAAAGAACAGTACAGCATAGGAACAGGTCTTTCAAGCCTGTGTCGATCACATTTACCTATCTAAACCAACTGCTTATTTCCTTCTATTCCCCATTTGTTCATATGCCTATCAAGGTAAGTCTTAAATGTGGCTAACGTGACTGCCTCAACCACCTCACTTGGCAGTGCATCCCAGACCCTTACCACAGCCTGTGTAAAAAAAACTTTCCCCACACATCTCCACTGAACTATTCGTAACAACTCCTTTCCCTCAATCACATCTCTCAACAACTCACATAGCAACGCTACACCACCTTTCCTTTTCATTACAACGCACACACTCACAAAAAGAACTTGAAAGCCTGAATACAAGGAAAACCAAAAAAAGATTAATTTGAATGCTAGTATATTTAAGTAGGTTTACTAGGCTGATGCCGGAGTTGAGGGGGTTGAGCTATGAGGAGAGGCTGAATAAACTAGGCTTGTACTCGTTAGAGTTTAGAAGAATGAGGGGGGATCTCATTGAGACGTATAAGATGATGAATGGGATGGATAGGATAGAGGTGGAGAGACTCTTCCCGCTCAGAAAGGATAGTAGGACTAAGGGGCACAGCCTCAAGATAAAGGGGGGGCGGTTTAGAACGGAGTTGAGGAGGAACTTCTTCACTCAAAGGGTGGTGAATCTCTGGAATTCTCTGCCCGTTGAAGTGGTGGAGGCTACCTCGCTAAATATTTTTAAGACGCGGGTTGATGGGTTTTTGATAAGAGAGGGGATTAAGGGTTATGGGGAGAGGGCGGGAATGTGGAACTGAGCCATGACAGATCAGCCATGATCTTACTGAATGGCGGGGCAGGCTCGAAGGGCCAGATGGCCTACTCCTGCTCCTATTTCTTATGTTCTTATGTAAAGTAGATTGAGGATATTGTGTGTAGTTGGCTGGGTCTCATGAAGGGGTTTGGCATCTTGTTTAGTTTAACTACAAGTGTTTAAAAGCTACCCATAACCATATACAAATATATAATACAAGATCATCACAAGAGGGTGGGGTTTTATGACCTCGTTCATCCTGAAACTGTAAAATCCCATTCCTCACCCACTGCGATTCCTGTGGCAGATAGGACAGCAAAATTCCGGCCATAGAAAACAAAAGCTATCAGGAAGTTCCCAACTCTATTCTTGATTCTGACCCCCCCAGAGATTCCTGGACGTGGTGAACCAGTTGGCTTGCCTTGCCTTGATACACGTCTCTATCCAGCCTGAGGCTACTCTCTAGATTGAGGTTATATGTTCCTTTACATCATAGTGTGGGCAGTACTGTACCCAGTTCCACATTAACCGTTTCTATGCCAGACGCTTACACAACACTCCCATTGTGGGCCAGGATGTCAACCCAGAGCCATTTGGCTTTGATGTGACCAAATGCTTGCTCTTGCTGCATGTCCCAGCACCGTGCCTCATCTTTCTGGGGAAGGGATCTGTGAACAGTGCCAAATTGGGTATAAACTGGCTCACCATATCTAGGAATCTCTGGAGGTTCAGAATCGAGAACAGAGTTGGTAACTTACCGATAGCTTTCGTTTTCTATGGGTTTGTCAAGATGACTTTGTTTCCTAAAAACCAAATCGAAGTCTTGGAGAACTTACATCTCCCATTCAGTGTTGACCCTGTTTCCTGCAAGTGTTCTAGGATCATTTTGAGCCTTTAGTCATGTTCTTCCACTGTTATGCCATAAAGCAAAGTATCATTCATATAGCAGATTACATCCCCTAGGATTTGTAAAATGACTGACATAGTGCATTGAGAGATTTCCACTGTGAAGATGATTCTGAATGGTAAGTGGTCGAATCAGAATCTGCTAAAAGGGATGACAAAGTGATCCGCAATCTGGATTTTTCATCTAGTGGAAGTTGCCAAAATTAATTCTTAATGTTGAGCTTTGAAAACACTGTGCCTTGAGAGAGTTTGGTCAGGATGTCATCCATCAAGGATGTCTCTCACCATGGCTTTACTGAGTTTGTCAAGTTGACGCAGACTCAGATGGACCCATTTGGTTTTAGGACTGGGACCAGCCTGGAACACCATTCATTTGGCTGAATGACATGGGAAATGACATCAATTTCAAACCCCCTCCAGCTGTAGCTGCACTTGCTTCATGAGTGGATGAACTATTTTTCATGGCATAAATAGGCAGACGGATTTAACATCCTCTGTTCCTGTACGTGGTACTCAGTCACCCCAATTCAGTAAAGAGTTTCGGAAACACCTTTTTAAATTTAGAACCAGGCCCCCGTGGGTTGACCTGGTCAAATACCTGTAGGAGGTTAAGGTCAACGTAGGCTTTTTGCCTTAAAAATATAATCTCTTGCTTGTGGATGATAAGCAGGGTCACTTGTATTCTTTTGTCTTTGTACTTGAGTGTCACCTGCAGAGTAACTTGCACCAGGAGTGTGATAATGTCTGCTCCTTACAGCTATGCTGCAGGTGGCATCAACATTTGGGTTAGCAGCTATGGGTCGTGTGGATCGTAGCTGCAGCTTGTGTCCAATTTAAAATTTACGACATGAAGTTTGACCAAGATGTCCATGTTGTTTAAGAAGGGGAACAGACACTTCCCCGGGAATTATAGACCGGTGAGTCTTACTTCTGTTGTGGGCAAGGTTTTAGAAAAAATTATTAGGGATAGGATTTATAGTTATTTGGAGAGTAATGAATTGATTGGAGATAGTCAGCATGGTTTTGTAGCGGGTAGGTCGTGCCTTACTAACCTTATTGAGTTTTTTGAGAAAGTGACCAAAGAGGTGGATGGGGGTAAGGCAGTTGACGTGGTATATATGGATTTTAGTAAGGCGTTTGATAAGGTTCACCATGGTAGGCTTCTGCAGAAAATGCAGATGTATGGGATTGAGGGTAGTCTAGGAAATTGGATCAGGAATTGGCTAGCAGATAGGAGACAGAGGGTGGTGGTTGATGGTAAATATTCGTCATGGAGTTCGGTTACGAGTGGTGTGCCTCAGGGATCTGTTTTGGGGCCACTGCTGTTTGTAATTTTTATTAATGATCTGGATGAGGGTATAGTTGGGTGGATTAGTAAATTTGCTGATGATACCAAAGTCAGAGGTGTGGTAGATTGTGAGGAAGGGTGTCATAGTTTGCAGGGAGACTTAGACAGGTTGCAGAGCTGGGCCGAGAGGTGGCAGATGGAGTTTAATGCGGAGAAGTGAGAGTTAATTCACTTTGGTAGGAATAACAGATGTGTCGAGTATAGGGCTAACGGGAGGACTTTGAATAGTGTGGATGAACAGAGGGATCTAGGTGTATGTGTACATAGATCCCTGAAAGTTGGGAATCAAGTAGATAAGGTTGTTAAGAAGGCATATGGTGTCTTGGAGTCGCAGCGTCATGTTGCAACTGTACACAACTCTGGTGCGGCCGCACTTGGAGTACTGTGTGCAGTTCTGGTCCCCACATTACAGGAAGGATGTGGAGGCTTTGGAGAGGGTGCAGAGGAGGTTTACCAGGATGTTGCCTGGTATGGAGGGGAGGTCCTACGAGGAGAGACTGAGGGATTTGGGGTTGTTTTCGCTAGAAAGAAGGCGGCTAAGAGGGGATCTTATTGAAACATATAAGATGATTAGAGGTTTAGATAGGGTGGATAGTGATAGCCTTTTTCCTCGGATGGAGAAAGCTAGCACGAGGGGGCATGGCTTTAAATTAAGGGGGGGTAGTTATAGGACGGATGTCAGGGGTAGGTTCTTTACCCAGAGGGTGGTGAGGGATTGGAATGCCCTGCCTGCTGCAGTTGTAAATGCGCCTAGTTTGGGGGCTTTTAAGAGATCCATGGATAGGTTTATGGACGAAAAGGGATTGGTTTAGATTAGTGGGTCATTGTTTTTTAACTGGTCGGCGCAACATCGTGGGCCGAAGGGCCTGTTCTGCGCTGTAATGTTCTATGTTCTATGTTCCAGAACAAAAATCCCTGACCTCACCCAAGGAGCCTGGTTGTGTTTGTGGCGCCTCCAGTTAATTGCCCACCATCATTCAGGATTGAATGTGGCAGGATTGCAGTTTAGACAAGATCCGTTGGTTGTGGAGTCGCTTAGCTCTGTCTATTGCATGCTACTTCCCCTGTTTGTCATGCAAATTTTCTCACTTAAACAAGCTGACACTTCATTTTTAGGAATGACTGCTTTAACTCCTGGCGTGCCCTCCTGCATTCTTCATTCACCAGAGGATATACTGGGTCATAAGGTTACTCACTGTGGCTGAATACTATTCTGCTGGCCAACAGCACTGCATGGGATGCCCAGTTTTCAGTCACTAAATCGGCTTGAAATCTATCCCTTCTAGTACAATGGTGGTGCCGCACAACAAAATGTGAAGATGGGATTTCATCTCCAGCAGGAATGTGCAGTAGTCAATTCTACTGATACTGCCATGGACAGATGCATCTGCAACTGGTAGACTGGAGAGGATGGGGTCAAGAAAGAATTTCCCTCACCGCTTGTGACAGACCCAGTCTAGCAGTCATGTCCTTTAGGGTTTGGCCAGCTTGGTCAGTAGTGGTGCTACTGAATCACTCTTGGTGATGGACATTAAGGTCCCCCCACCAAGTATATTCTGTGCCCATGCCACCTTCAATGCTCGCTCCAAGCGATATTCAACAAGGAGCAGTACTGATTCAGGAACGGTGGTAGGTGACAATCAGCAGGAGGTTTGCTTGCCCATGTCTGTAGTCAATGTTGAAGACTGCAGGACAACTCCCTCTTGACTGTATACCACACCTTTAGTGTGACATGCATGAGGATGCTGATGATTCAGTAGGTATGACTCCATCAGGCTGTTGTTTGACTAGTCTCAAGGACTACTTTTCCAGATGTCAGTGAGGAGACTTTGCAGGGTTAATAAGGTTGAGGTTGCCATTGTCATTTGCAGTGCCTAGGTCATTGCTGGATGGTCTGTCTGGATTCATTCCTTTTAGATACAGTGAATGACTTGTTTGGCCATCTCAGAAGGCAATTAAGAGTCAATCATATTGCTCTGAGTCTGCAATCAGTTGTAGGCCAGCCAAGATGAGGATGGCAGATTTCCTTTCCTAATGGCATTATCAGATGGGTTTTTTCAGCAACCATCACGGTCACCATTATTGAAAGTTGCTTTTAATTCCAGATTTATTAGTTGAAATTAAATTCCACCTGCTGTTGTTGTTTTTATTCATTCATCCATTTAAGGCCTTGGGTATTTGTGAGAGTTTTCACATTCTCCCAGTTTCCTCTGGGTCTTCTGGTTTCCTCCCGCAGTCCAGAGATAGGCAGGTTAGATGGATTGGCCATGCTAAATTGCCTCTTAGTGTCCAAAATGTGTAGGTTAGGGGGATTAGTGGGGTAAACACATGGGGTAAGGAAATGGGGTGGGAGGTGGGTCTGGATAAGATGCTCTGTCAAAGAGTCAGTGCAGACTCGATGGCCGCCTTCTGCACTGTAGGGATTCTATGATTTCTCATCTCAACCCTAAGTAGGCAACCCCTTATCTTGGTCTCCATGTTCTAGATTCCTCAGCCAGGGGAAATAACCTCTCAGTGACTAGGTGGATTAGCCATGGTAAATTGCCCCTTAGTGTCAGGGGGACTAACAGGATAAGAACATAAGAACATAAGAAATAGGAGCAGGAGTAGGCCATCTGGCCCTTCGAGCCTGCCCCGCCATTCAATAAGATCATGGCTGATCTGCCGTGGCTCAGTTCCACATTCCCGCCCTCTCCCCATAACCCTTAATCCCCTCTCTTATCAAAAACCCATCAATCCGCTTCTTGAAAATATTTAGCGAGGCAGCCTCCACCACTTCAACGGGCAGAGAATTCCAGAGATTCACCACCCTTTGAGTGAAGATAAATACGTGGAGTTATGGGGATAGAGTCGAGGTGGGATTGTTGTCAGTGCAGACTCAATGGGCTGAATGGCTCCTTCTGTACTGTGGAGATTCTATGATTCTATTTGGGCATCAGTGACTAGGCGAGCATTTATTGCCCAGACTAGTAGCCCTCGAGAAGGTGATGGGAAGCTGCCTTCTTAAATCACTGCAGTCCTTGTTGAATCTGTGGTGAGGTTTGAACCTGTATCCCACAGCATTAGTCTGGGCCTCTGGATTATGGGTCCAGTAACATTACCACCATGCTACTGCCTCCCCCCCGCCCCCCACCCCCCACCCCCCCACCAAAATGATTTCCAGTATATCAACTCAATGATAATGGACAATGATACATTCCAAACCTGAATAGTGTGAGACATCAAGGGTGACAGAGGCCTTAACAACACCAAAGAACTTCAAGATCATCTAGACCAGAGCAATTTGTCATTTTCCATTGGATTGAATATTCACCGCCAGTGTATCTTGGTTGTAGCATATACAATTTACAGGCTGCTATCATCAAGATTACTTCAATAGCAACTCTCTCCCTGCTACCTGTACCACTGAGAAATGCAAGGAGAACAATATCACTAAAATATCACCTGCAATTCATGGATTGAGCTGGTTTTGTATTTACTGTTCTCCATCCTTAGGTTGAGATGCTGGATTCCTTATCAACACTGCATAGCTGGACTGCAGTGGTTCAATATACCCCTGTACAAGCTTCTCAAGACAACTACACATGGATAATAATTGCATTCATGCCAGCTTCAACAACTGGAAAACAAATATAAAACAAGCTGGTATGCCTCAAATTGAGGTCCCTGTCCAATCAGATAGCTTTTCTAGATGGAAATAAGAGCTATTATGTTATAACATTGCCAATTAAGAACATAAGACCCCAGTTTACCTCTGCCTGCCAAAATTGACAAAAATGGAGTGTATGGGCTGTTAAAGTTACGACCACTGTCATTTTTATCTCTGGGTTTCAGAGGTGTGTAAAGCCCTCACTGAGAAAGAGTACAGGAATGAGACAGAATCTGGTGAACTGGTGGGGCGGCAATAATCTCTCCCTTAATGCCAACAAAACAAAGGAGATTGGTTATCAACTTCAAGAAGTGTAAAGGAGAACATGTCCCTGTCTACATCGATGGGGACGAAGTAGAAAGGGTCGAGAGCTTCAAGTTTTTAAGTGTCCAGATCACCACAACCTGTCCTGGTTCCTCCATATTGACACTATAATTAGATACCAATGCCTCTACTTTCTCAGAAGACTAAGGAAATTTGGCACGTCAGCTACGACTCTCACCAACTTTTACAGATGCACACAGAAAGCATTCTTTCTTATTGTATTACTGCTCTGCCCCAGACCGCAAGGAATTGCAAAAGGTCATGAACGTTGCTCAATCTTTCACGCAAACCAGCCTCCCACCCATTGACTCTGTCTATACTTCCTGATGCCTCAGCAAAGCAGCCAGCATAATTAAGGACCTCACACACTCCGGCCATTCTCTCTTCCACCTTCTTCCATCTGGAAAAAGATACAAAAGTCTGAGGTCATGTACCAACAAACTCAAAAACAGCTTCTTCCCTACTGCCATCAGACTTTTGAATGAACCTACCTCACATTAAGTTGATTTTTCTCTACACCCTAGCTATGACTGTAACACTACATTTTGCATTCTCTCATTTCCTTCTCTATGAATGGTATGTTTTGTCTATATAACACGCAAGAAATCATACGATTCATTGTATGTTAATACATTTGACAATAATAAATCAAATTAAATCATAAGTATTCAAAAATCAGGGCCCAATTATATTTAAAAAAGCTGCCGAGGATTGGAACATGGACTGGATAAAGTGACCCAATTCTGAAAAATATTTCACAGAATCCTTATGATGCAAAAGGAGGCCATTCAGCCCATCAGGCCTGCACTGACAACAATCCCATCCAGGTCCTATCCCTGTAACCTCACATATTTACCCTGTTAATCTCCTGACACTAAGGGGCAATTTAGCATGGCCAATCAATCTAACCTACTCATTTTAGGAGTGTGGGTGGAAACCAGAGAACCCACAGGAAACTCATGCAGACCTGAAGAAAATGTGAAAACTCTAAACTGACAGTGACCCAAGCTAGGAATTGAACCCGGGTCGCTGGCACTTTGAGGCAGCACTGCTCACCACTGTGCCACCGTGCTGCCTATTCATTTTATTCTGGGTCAGGAGTACTCAGGTCTCCCTGGGCTTTTCTTCCCCTTCCTTCAATCAACTTATTCCCATCACTTCCTTTGCCAGGTTACTTCCATCTGCCAGGGGGCTTGTGGCTGGGGGGGGGGGCATGGAGAGTTGTGTGTGTTGGAGCAGATTGCTACATAATTTCCTGCTCCCTTTTGCCTGCCAATCATGATGTCATTCCCACTGGAGATGAGGGCTGAGGTTATAATGATTGGGGCCTCTGATCATGTGAACTTATCATTCACCCTGCACCATCTTCCCAAGTTCTTTGTATGTTTTGTTACAGCCATTTTTTTTTGTTCAGTTATTGCTTAATGTGGTTTCTTGAATGCAAAGTCAAAATCTCATGCAATGTTACTCTGCCATCTTCCAAAGACAACATGGGTCATAAAACCAGACACTAAAATAAACTGTAAGTGTGCAGATCAATATAAACAACCCAGAAACATTTTGCAAGTTCTGTAAGTGGGCAAGTTCTGTTGATATTGGGATTCGCAGCAAGAATGTGAACATTACATTCAGAATTATAAACCAATATGCATGAGTTACAATGACAATTGGGAAGAAAAACACAGAAAATGCTGGAAAGCCTCAGCAGGCTGACAGCATCTGTGGAGAGAGAACAGAGCTAATATTCTGAGTCTGGATGACCCTTCATCAGAGTTGAAGACAATTGGAAATAGGATTAGATTGATACTGTTGCGACGATGGGGGGAGGGGGCTCGAGGATCGCTGAGGAGGGTGCGTGCGGCTGCAATGGCAGCTGGATAAAGCGTCAGCGATAGATGGAAGCTAGAGAGAGATTGACAAAGATATCATAGACTAAAGGAATGTAAATGGTGGTGATCATGGCTAAGAAGGGTGCTGATAATGGCACATTAAGACATTCAGAATGAGTTAATGGCAGAGTAGAGGTAAGAGGTGTGTCCGACGTATCAATCAATTCAAGAACAGCTTCTTCCCTGCTGCCAGACTTTTGAATGGACCTACTTCACGTTAAGTTGATCTTTCTCTACACCCTAGCTACGACTGTAACATTACATTCTGCATTCTCTCGTTTCCTTCTCTATGAACAGTATGCTTTGTCTGTCTAGCGCGCAAGAAACAATACTTGCTGATATATGTGACAATAATAAATCAAATCAAGTCAAAATGCAATCTTAAAGAGATAACAGCTGGCCTGAGTTGGATGGGGTGGGGGGGTGGGGGAAGAGGAGAGACAGTGGTCAGGAGAAAAGGTGGAAAGCATGATAAAAATGGGGGGGACAGGGAACTGAAAAATAAATGAATGGAAGAAATGAAAATGGATTTTAAAAATATATATAAAATAAATTAAAACAGTGACAACCTATGAAAACAGAAAGGATTTTTGAATGGAAAAGCATTTTTAATTGCATTCTCCAGGAGCCAATGCTATTTTCTTACACAGATTGAACTTTTATGGTAACATTCAGAAATTCTAATTCAGTCATCACACAGTTGTGCTTAATAATGACCTTTTAAGCCATTTCGTTTCATGGTTTTGTGATAGCTAGTTGTGCATCATGTTTTTGCGCAGTAGAATATAATTTGGTGTTTAACAACCAAGTCCCTCTATTATCAGCGTGGGTGATTAATTGCAATGTTCTTTCATGCATATGGAGTTGATTAATGTCATGTTTTTGGCCAAATATCCAAACTTGCAGTCGTCATAATACGATAAAATGTATCGAATAAATTACCTGCAACTCATAAAAATGTAAGCAAATACGTCAGCATTATCCACTATTCTATTAATTTGAGGAAAATAAGTTGCAAGGTGCAAGGAAATATAATTTTTTATTCCATAATATTCAATTAACTTGTGCTACCGATCACTGAAAAACATAGGCTTGCAGGGTTGGAATTGTTGTCAAGCTATTATTAACACCGAGTTTTCACATGGATATTAGTATGTGGGAACAAAGTTGGAAGGCAATAATTTGCATGAATAATAATGATGCTTCACAAAGCAACACATGAAGAAATGTCTAAAAAGGATTGTTGCTTTCTGCAGAGTGCAATTGTTTTAAGTAAATGCAACCCTCTGATACATACTGACTCAAAGAACAGCTTCTTCCCTGCTGCCATCAGACTTTTGAATCAACCTACCTTGCATTAAGTTGATCTTTCAGTACATTCTAGCTATGACTGTAACACTACATTCTGCACTGTCTTCTTTCCTTCTGTATGAAAGCTGTGCTTTGTTTCAATCGTGCACAAGAAACAATATTTTTCACTGTATACCAATACATGTGACAATGATAAATCAAATCAAATACCACAGCTGTAAGCCGCTCAAGGTTATAATAAAATAAGTAGCAACTTAAGTTGAACAAATAAAGAAATAAGAATTCAAATGTAACTGGACATGGCAATGCACTTATCCTCACAGAATGTGCGGAAAGTCGCTAACGCAGTGAAACATCACTGGGCCAGAATCCATAGGCCTAGGCTAATGAATTGACATGACTTGAAACTTTGTCAGCTGTAGGAATTTCAATTCAATTAATACATCTGGAGTATAAGGGCGGCACAGTAGTTAGCACTGTTATGTCACAGTGCCAGGGACCCGGGTTTGATTCCCAGCTTAGATCAGTGTGTGTGTGGAGTCTGCATGTTCTCCCCCTGTCTGCGTGGGTTTCCTCTGGGTGCTCCAGATTCCTCCCACAGTTCAGAAGATATGCAGGTCAGGTGAACTGGCCATGCTAAATTTCTCTTAGTGTCCAAAGACATGTAGGTTAGATAGACTAGCCATGGTGAATGTGTGGGGCTAGAGAGATAGGACAGGGGGAGAGGGCCTGGCTAATATACTCTGTCAGAGAGTTGGTGCAAACTAGATGGGATGAGTGGCCTCATTCCACACTGCAGGAATTCTAATGATTTGTATTCTTTTGCAGAAACTTAGTTCTCTTCACAACCTGCTTTCGTACTTACCTTTGTGTCATGGGCAAATTTAGCAAGCTTACATACTGCTGGCCTCTCCTCTCCACCCCTTCCCCTCAGACGCACATCGCTGCCCTACTGGCCTCCCAATCTCCCAGTGACCCAAACATCACAGGCCTCATGGCCTTCCCCATCTCCCCTCCCCCTTCACACACACAGCACTGGCCTCACTGCTGCCTTGAACACAAATAACGCTGTGCTGCCTGCAAACATTCTCCCTTGTTGAGCGAGAGCCTTGAGCATTGAACCACCCATGGACACAGAACATTGTTGACAGAGCCCAATCAGCACATTTGGAGATGGTTCACCCTCTACTGAAGGCAGGTTGGCTGTACATTTCTCTCAAGGAATTTTAACTAATGGGTCCATCACAGGTCCAAGCTGACTGCACCTGGACTCCCCTAACAGGTCAGAGCTATATACAAGCTATAATATGGACACACAGCCAGTCACACGAAGAAGATGGCCCCAAAGAAATCTGCCTGAGATTCATAGAGACTGAGTAGGCCTGCCTGCTGGATGTGTGCAGGAGAGGCACTATCTGCTGTTCCCCACTCAGGGCCATTGCCCAAGGGCTCACACAACAAAAGCATTGTGGGAGGCAGTGGTATCCACAATTAATACCAGGACCCTGACACCTCAGTCTGCAGAGCATTGTCACAAGAAACTAAATGACCTTCTTCAGGCAGCAAGGGTGAGTTAGCATCCCATTTTGAAACCTGCACATATATGTGCTGATTTACAATGTCAAACCATCCCCAAATACCTCAAGGGCATCCAACAACCACTCCTCACCGCCCCGGATGCATCCAACACATGCCCCCTTCCCCTTCCCAAAAACTGCACCTTCCAGTGGTGGAGCATATCTCTGAAACGGCCAACACAAGTTCCTCAACTCAGACACACTACACTCCATGCCCTTCCCCGCTTATGTCCCCACAGGAGAAAAATGCACACAACTGCTGTGAGAGGGCAAAGACTGGTGGCAGTGTTCCTGATCTGCAGCTGCTAACGCTCTGTAAGCAGTGTGCCACGGAGCTGGCAGGGGGAGACTCCACACCCAGAATGGTAATCGACAACCAGGTCGGTGTCTGGCACGCAAGTGAGCATTTATTTATCTCTCTTCCGAAGACTTTGAAGTAAGTGCTATGATGTGTGGGCTGCTTTCCCTCCCTTCCCCAATGTGTTCTTTTTATACAGTCTTGTACTCTGATGCTCTAGGCTGTTCAGGTGTCACAGCTCCTCCCTACTGCTACTCAACCAACTACCCAGGACACCTCGGACGACACCTCAGAGACGGGTCCCGAAGAATCCTCCAAGGACAGCACCAGTGAGTCGGCATAGGCAAGAACCACACAACCCACCAACACACAGACTATCATGAAAGTGGATCATGTTAGTGCTGAGGCTTATTGGTGAGCACATCACAGCTGCTGATGCACATTGAGTGGAGGTGGGAACATTCGAAGGCTCAGGCACACAGACGTTTGGGGGAGTCAAGCATTGAGCTGGCCCAAAGCCAGATGATGGCCTCTGGGTTCTTTTGTCTCAAAGCTGGTGGAGAGGCATCAGAAAACCTGGGGAGTTGTGGAAGAGCTGTTGGCAATCATGCTGTGACTGCATGACTGTTTAGAGGAATCAGAGTGCTGTCACAGGAGGTGGTGCCGGCACAGAGTGGTAACAAGGCCAACACTGCAAGGGTGGCGTTTGCAGTGGAAAATTTGGCATAGGGATCTGGCCTCATGGGTGACAGGATCCAGGCCATCCTGGAGACACAATGGGCCATGGCTGAGGGTTTTGTTGGCATCTAGAAGCACATTGGTCTGTGGCCACGGGCTTTAGAGTCATATTGGAGACACTGGTGGCCGTGGCTGGGACGGGACTCACTCTTGGATTTTGGAGACACGGCAGGCTGTAGCTGTGAGCCTCGACAACTTAGCCCAGTCTCAGAGGGATATTGCTGATGGGTCCAGACTGTGGCTTGTTCTCAGGATGCTGTAGCGGAGGGGCTCTAGAGTTTGGCACAGTCTCAGAGGGCAAGGGCTGAGGGATCACAGACCATGAGGCAGATCCATCTGGGCCTCCAGGACTTGCAAAGATAAGTAACACTGCAGCTTCTGGAGCTCAGTCCAACCATCCTAGTGTCCCATGTAGTTCTCCTGGGGCCTCTGGACACCCCAAAGGAGGAGGAAGGGCTCAGGCCCATGCCAGGGCCTTCCATCCAGGAGACTCTGGTGTCCCAACACCTTCCAATTCCCCTCTTCCTCACATGGGACATTTCAAGACCAGCCGGATAAACAAGGGGACACAGAAACATCGGTGACATCCGCAAGTCGGTCAGGCCCTCCAGGTAACAGCCCCCCATGCCTAGAGGACGGCCGCCAAGGGCATCACAGGCAATGGGACACAGATCACAGCTGGATCCCTCTAACTCCGATCTGCATCCTGGGGACGCGCCTAAAGAAGCAGTAGGCCACCCAAGACTAGAGGGCATGGCCAAAGGTCACCAGTTGTCAGAGTTAAGTTTTGGGAAATGTTAAGAGCACAATAAACTGTTATTTGCACCTAATATTTGTGACTAATCTCTGATTGCACGCAGAGCTGAGTGCTCCCTAATCGAGGCACAGACCGTGGTGCTGCGCGACACCAGCCTCTTGCGCATATGTTTTACACTGCATCCCTACTTTCCCAACCATACACCAGGCCCTTAAATAAGACCCCCCAACCCCCAGTCCCTGACCCATTCCCCCGCATGCTTGTGATCCCAACCCTTACTGCTACACAGGCCCAGTGTGCATCGGAGAAAAGGTCGGAGCCAAACTTGAGTGGCATCAGGAGTAGAATCCCAGTGTGCACAACAGCGAGTCGTCATCATCCTCCAGCCTTCATTAGTGCCAGCCCAGGCTCTCTAACTGGTTGGATGTTTTTTGTGGTTGGCTGACAGACAGAGTGGACATTGTGCAGAGTGCAGCAGACAATGATAATGGGGGAGGCACGTTTAGGGTCATACTGGAGGGCACTCCCAGAGCGGTCCTGGCAATGGAATCTCATCTTTAACAGGCCTATGCAATGCTCTACTACGGACTGGGTGGCAGCAAAGGCCTCACTGCAGTAGGCCTCCGCCTCGGTCTCAGGCCTCTGCACAGGCATCATCAGCTGTGACCTCAGCAGGAAGCCCTTGTCCTCCACGAGCCATCTCGATGACCTGGGCTGCCCTTCAAAGAGCCCAGGAATGTCCCACTGCCTCAGCACAGCACTTGGACACTCATGGACACTCCCTGGGAGGCGTGCACAGACCTGCATGATGATCATTCAGTGGTGACAGACAATTTGAACATTGAGTGAGTGGAATCCCTTTCTGTTAATGAATGTTTTCCCCTCACCTTGCGGGGACCTTAGGGTGATGTGTGCCCCATCCACTGCCCCGCGGACACGGGGTATCCCAGCAACGGTGGCAAAGCTTGCAGCCTGGGCTTCCTGCCAACATCAAGGTGTACATATTGGCGTGCCCAGGTGGCCAAGGCATCTGTCACCTGGTGAAACACATCTGTGGACGGAGGCCTGAGAGATTCTGCACAGGTCGCCACTGGGTGCCTGAAATGAACCTGATGCATAGAAATTCAGCTGGCAGGTGTGCAAGCACCTCACTCAGGTGCCGGACCATATCCTTGGATAGGTGCAATGGCACATAACCTCCGACTGCCCCCGAAAGATGTTCTGGTGCGGTACATTCTGCCCGTGGCACCCTCCTGCTTCTGGCCACCCTTTCAGGAGATTGCTCTCCCACCTCTTGCACATCAGCGCTCCTGCCCTCTACCCTGAAGGCCTGCCACTGGCGCCCCAACACCCTCCACTTCCTGAGCCAACTCCCCCTCCTCAGTTGCCACCATGATGGCCACCTCTACTTCCATAAGCCCGGGATCTATTCTGCATGGTGGAATTTACAGAGAAAGACTGATAGATACACATCATTGCCTGCATTTACCTCAGAACCCCCAACCACTTGTTGATGCAAGCTACAATCTGTGGTGCTATGTGTCAGCTGATTAGGTTGCCTGCCATTGGCACTGTGAACATGGTAGGAAGGGAAAGCATGCAGGTTGGTGTGCGGGTGTAGTCATTGCAATCCCTTGAGCCATTGCCACGATTGCAACTACAGCATTCCCTTCCAGGCATGTGTTGCAGGTCAGGCACATGGGGCAGAGACAGACTCCTAATTATCACAAGACGGATTCCTAGTCACTGCAGAGTACATGCAGTAAGAGTGTCTGTGTTAACCTGAGCGCCCCCGCTTGCAGCATCAGCTGCCTGAAATGATTAGCCTTCAAGCAGCACATAGCGCACCCCCCCCACCCCTAAAACCCCAGCACTCAGTCCAGTCCCTCACCACACCCCACACAGAGAGAACAAAAGAGTAGCCCAGTGGATGCCGACAGCAGCCTGATCAGTACTTGGTAATGGACCCCACCCCACCGGGACTACAAGGAACATCTCTGGGCCTGGGGACAGCGCTTCCAGCTCTCCACAGTAAGTAGAAAGTTTCCAGGCCCTGCCTTCATCCTCCCCTGCATTCTGGGGGCTGCAGCTCCATAAGACTCACCTCCTTACTCCTGTCCAACATTGCCATGTTAGCTCCTACTTTTATACAGCCTGTCAGCGTGACATCACACCAGAGGGAAGAAAACGCTAGAGGGGGCAGAGATTCTAACTGTGGACTTGCTAATTATATTTAAAAGGTATATAAACACATACTAATCTCCTTTACGCTCATTTTCAGTGTGGATTCCTCCATGCCAAGAAACTTAGGCTGGGAGACACGCATGGGGCCGGACAACTAGCGTGAATCCCAAGAATTGGATTGCGTTCAAATCTCCAGTCCGCTGTACTAATTGTTTAGCGCAGTGGGATTGAAGATCGCCCCCAATGAATATTTTTAAAACTTAGATAGATTCTTGACTGACAAGGGAGTGAAACGATAAGGGGATGGACAGGAAAGTGGAGGCGACAATCAGATCAGCCATGACTGTTGCAAATGACGACTACTTTACCCTTGCTCTTAATTTGTACATTCATAAGTTCGTATGCCACTCAGTTCAAGGGTATTGATGGGCAAAAAAAGCAGGCTTCATCAATGGTGCCCAAGAATAAAGAGAAAAATTCCTGCAAAAAACTAATGGTGTAGAAATCGATCAAATACCATGAGGAGAAAGCACAGAGTGCTGCAAAGCAAAAGGTCATGATTTTTCTTTTTCTAAATATTTCTACAATTTTCATGCTTTTTTATTTTAAATATGCATTTTTCCTCACTGCATCGGTTAATGAGTGGAACGCAAGAATACTGGAATTTGAATCTTAGATATGTGTTCCACATTTTTATCAATTATCCACTGTGATGGATTGTACGTTTGCATCTATGATACTCTATATTGTAAGCTCCAAAACTTAACTGTGCTGTTAATTTTCCTCATAAAGAGGAAGGTGAAATACAAATGCAAGAACTAAATATCATTGGTTGCTCTTGTGCTCCGCTAGATATAAAGCACAAGTAGAGATTTAGCAGCTTTTTATTTTAGCCTGTCATTATATACAAACCTCAAAATGCATAAATATCTGAAAATAAGATTTTAAACATTTACTAATTACTAAATGTATTTTTAAGAAAAATATTTGAAATGCCTACAACCAGTACAAATAACAATAAAAGGTCATACCAAAACATTATTGTTTCTCCTTTCCAATGGTGACAAACTTGCTGTGTACTTCACCATTTTGTTTTTATTAAACATCAAACTGTGGTTAGTTATCTTTTAGCATTTCATATTATTTCTGTGGGAGTTAAAATCCAAGGGCACTGCAGTAATTCTTACCAGGTTTTCTTCCAAATATTTTTCTTACCAGATATTTTCTTAAAAATGCTTTGATGAAATTCCGCACAAGGCTAATGGACTGATGGGAAAGAATGAATACCCATTTGGGAAATTGTATCTGGGGACATTTCTGTATTGATTGGCATATCCCAAGGCTGGGTGACAGAATGATACTGTTTCTAATTCATACAAATGATCTGGATTTACAAACACAATGACTTAGGAGGGTCAGTGAAAATGGAAGAGGCAATGCAGGAATTTTATAAATACAAGTGGGTTAAGAGGACAGGACAACGGCGAATGAAATTTAATGCAGACAAACGTAAAGCGCTATATTTAGGAACAAAAAATAGACAGTTGTACTTTCTAAATGGTTTTCAGTGCGCTGCGGAAGAAAATTGAAAGAAACCTAAAAGTTCTGACAGACTCAAACCTTCAATGTGTCCAATGTAATCAACAAAGCAAACACCACGTTACATGACAAGCTAGTATGGGAAAAGTGATCACACAGTATAATACTCTAAACAACAGCATGCAGCAGACACTCTTC
Source organism: Carcharhinus amblyrhynchos (assembly GCF_965287045.1). Taxonomy (NCBI): domain Eukaryota; kingdom Metazoa; phylum Chordata; class Chondrichthyes; order Carcharhiniformes; family Carcharhinidae; genus Carcharhinus; species Carcharhinus amblyrhynchos. The sequence goes on from NC_137333.1 coordinate 59,375,959, forward strand.
TATGAGTTCTGACAGAGACAGTGGGGTCATAAGAATCATAATCATAGAATCTGCAATGTAGAAGGAGACCATTTGGCGCATCGAACCTGCACCAACGACAATCCCACCAAGGATCTAGCCCATCCCCGTAACCCCACATTTACCCTCCTAATCCCCATAACATTAAAGGGGCAATTTATCATGGCCAATCAGCCTAACCCGCACATCTTTGGAGCGTGGGAGGAAACCGGAGCACCCGAAGGAAACCCACCCAGATATGGGGAGAACATGTAAACTCCACACTGACAGTCACCCGAGGCTAGAATCCAACCTGGATTGCTGACTCTGAGAGGCAGCAATGCTAATCACTGTGCTGCCTGTCATGGGTGGGCTCAAGTAATCCTTTCCAATTCACCTGGAGATAGCACATTATTTTTCCTCCTCGTTATGATCACCTTCCTCCTTCCTTGTGATCCACCAGGCCCTCTCCATCACTGCAGTAAATCAGCAGGAAAGGAGGACAAAAGCTAAAATTCAAACTGTCCCCTTGGGGTTAACACAGTAAGAAGTCTGACAACACCAGGTTTAAGTCCAACCAGTTTATTTGACAGTAATCCCACAAGCTTTCGGAAATGGTGTTCCTTCGTCAGGAAGGTTCCACACACCTGACGAAGGAACACCGTTTCCAAAAGCTTGTGGGATTACTATCGAATAAACTGGTTGGACTTAAACCTGGTGTTGTGAGACTTCTTACTGTGTTTACCCCAGTCCAACACCCTTGGGGTTAAGACAGAGAAGAAGTGGAAGATTGTGGTTTTGCAGTGCTTCACAAGGATACCAAGGTAATAATACCTTAGGTGCTCATTCATTATATCTGGTATGAGGAGTATACTCTCAACCTCATCACATCCCACAACAAAAAGCAGGGTAGCCCTCCACAAGTTCCATAAACTTACTCAAGGGTTATGAAGTAATTTATTTGGGGATGCTGCCTCAGTCATGCCAATTTCTCCTGCAACGACCCTGGTTAAGTAGAAGACTAGCAGATAAGAAATGTCTGCCAAGTTCCACAAGAAAGTTCATGTAAGAAATGTGTGGTATCAGTCTTTTATAGTTGAGGAAGAAGTTTTAGGCTTGTGCATCCAATGATTTACATTTAGGGGAAATGGATAGTGACACTGTTATGTTGGGAAGCAAGAGAAGAAATAGCAGAAGTTCTGGCCATCATCTTCGAATCCTGTCCGACTACGAGTGCAGTGCCAGAAGACTGCTAATGTTGTGCCATTGTTTAAAAAGGGAGAAAGGGATAAACTAAGCAATTACAACTGAGTCGGTCTAAACTTCTGCGGTAGGAAAATTATTGGAATTTTTGTGTGGCATGGGTGGATGTTAATTTAAAAAGTAATAGATTAATCCAAAACAGTGAGCATGGACCTGTAAGGGAAGATCGTGTCTGACTAAAATGATTGAACTTTTTGAGAGGTTAAAAGGGGAGGGCCGATGAGGTCAGTATATTTGAGATAGTCTATATGGACAGCAGCCAATGCACCCTAGATATTTTCTCTTCCATCTTCTTCCAGTGGGAAAAAGATACAATAGTCTGAGAACACATACTGACTCAGTATTAACTTCTTCCCTGCTGCTGTCAGACTTTTGAATGGACTGACCAAACTGTGTACAGTTTGGTCTCCTTACTTGAGAAAGGATATACTGGCATTGGAGAGGGTGCAGAGGAGATTCACTAGGTTGATTCCGAAGTTGGCTTATGAGGAAAGACTGAGTAGATTGGGGCTATACTCATTGGAATTCAGAAGAATTCATATAAGATTATGAAGGGAATAGATAAGATAGAAGCAGGGCAGTTGTTTTCACTGGCAGGTGAAACTAGAACTAGGGGACATAGCCTCAAAATAAAGGGAAGCAGTTTTAGGATTGAATTGAGGAGGAACTTCTTCACACAAAGGGTTGTGAATCTGTGGAATTCCCTGCCCAGTGAAGCAGTTCAAGTTTGAAAGTTTTGAAGGAAAGGATAGATAAATTTTGAACAGTAAAGGAATTAAGGATTATGGTGAGTGGGCAGGTAAGTGGAGCTGAGTCCCCAAAAAGATCAGCCATGATCTTATTGAATGGTGGAGCAGGCACGAGATGCCAGATGGCCTACTCCTGCTCCTAGTTCTTATGTACCATATATTAAACTGATCTTTCTCTACACCCTAGCTGTAACTGCAACACTATATTCTGCACCCTCACCTTTCCTTCTTCCCAGTGTACTCCATTAATGGTATGTTTTGTCTGTATAGCACACGAGAAACAATACTTTTCACTGCATGCAATACAAGCAATAATAATAAATCAAATCAAATGGACTTTGGCAAGAATTTTGATAAGGCCTCACAAGATGGAATGGTTACCAAAGCAAAAGCCCATAGAATCTAAGGAAAAGTGGCAAATTGGACCCAAAATTGGTTCAGAGGCAGGAACAAAGGTAATAGTCAATGAGTGTTTCTGTGACCAGAAGGCTATTTGCAGCTGGGTTTCACAGGGCTCAGTAATAGGTCCATTGTCTTTTGTGATATATATCAATGATTTGCACTTGAATGTAGGGGCTATGCTTATGAAGTTTGCAGATTATACAAAAATTAGACATATGACTGACAATGAAGAAGAAAGCTGTAAACTGCAGGTCCCTTCTTTATCAATGCACTAGCCAGATGGGTGTAACAATGAAAAATTGAGTTAAATCAGAAGTGTCATGTAATGCACGTGAGGAAGGCTAACAAGGTAAATGGTAGCATATTGAAAGATGGACAGGAAAATATGGACCTTGGAGTGTATGTACACAGATCCCTGAAGGTGGGTGGACAGGGAGATAAAGTGGTCAAGAAGGCATGTGAAATACTTCTATTGCCTGAGGCATAGAATAGAATCAATGGGAAGTTATACTGAAACTGTATAAAACACTAGTTAAGCCCATCTTGTATACTGTGTGCAGTTTTGATCACTGCATTTTTAGAAAGAAGTGATTGAGCAAGAGACGGTACAGAAGAAATTCATTAAGATGTTGCCTAGAATGAGAATTTTTGTTATGAAGAACTATTGGAATAGTTGGGGGTTGTTTTCTTTGCAACGGAAGAAGCTACAGAGATATAATTGATATGAACAACATTATGGGGGATCCAGGTAGTAGACGGAAATGCTTGACGGGCCTATGACCGGGGGCATAAATTTAGGGTAGGAGGTTGGAGGTTTAGATTTGAGGGAAATAATTTCATCCACAGTCTGGTAGGGATCTGCAACCCACTGCATGAAAGGGTGATAGAGGCAGAAATCCTCAGAATATGGAAAAAGTACTTGAACATACACTTGAAGTGCCATAACCTGCATGACTACAGACTAAGAGCTGAAAACTGAAGTTAGACTGGATGGCTTCTTGTTAGCTGATGAAGACATGATGGGCCGAATGACCGCCTTCCGTGCTCTAAATTACTATGATTCTACAATTCAGTGATCCCAACATCCCTGCCCGACCTCACATAGCCAGAGTGCACAGCGAAAAGCAAATTAAACAACTGTTAGAGGGTGACGTGTACCAGGTATCAAAGAAAGAAAAGGGAGATTGGCAGTGTTATTTTGCCAGACCTGGACAAGTGACTGAACTTTCTGCAACACTACTCTGCAGCTCAGGGAATGAGAGCTGTCAGTGACAGTGGAACCCGTGCCTAGGTGGCATGACTGGGCATATTTTCTGCCACAGATACCCAGCAACCTGTGATTCCAGATCTCAATTTCACGAGGGATTGTTTGCAGGCCAGACTGTGAAATTGTGGCATCTTCTTTTCTGTTTGTGTGCCATGCCCTGGTCCCTTCCTTAGCTGTTAGTCTGAAAGATATTCAGGACCAATATCTTTCTGGTCCTGAAAGATATTGTTTAAAACTGGCACTAAAAACATTCAGGAGATATGCAGCTAAGCCAGCTGGCAATCAAATAATTGAGCCAAACACTACTTCTATACTTCTCTGCTGCACCTTCACATGCTCTTGCAATATTAAGCCAAAACAGGCTGTTTAAAAACTGCACTCTTAATTTTGCACACCCTGGCAAATTGCACATATTTCATATACAAGTTTAATGCAAGTTGTTATTACAATTCATACGCAAATGAGATAAAAGCAGAAAATACTCAGTGGGTCTGATGGCATTCAACATCTGATGAAAGGTCACAGATCTGGAACGTTGACAAGAACTTTCTGGGCCCATTGGTGATGGGGCAACTAGAAGGTTAGCAAGATGGCTGGCAGCTCAATTGAGCCACTTAATTGGCCAATTGGGGGCATTTTGCCAGTGTAGGGAGAATCCAACTCCACACAGAGACCCTCTCACCTACTAGAAGGCTCCAGTGCAGGATGGGTAGCCCTCTTTTTTGGAAATGTCACCAGGCAGCAATGGCCACCCATGCAGCAATGTCTGCCCTCAGTGACCTGCCTTCCTCACTAGAGTCTGCCTACTTGATCCCAGTACCTCCAGGTTCCAATTACCATTGGTGTGCTCTTAATCCTCAGGACGCAATCTTATCAATGGTCACTATTACTAATTCTTGCATTCTTCCAACAAGAGTGGAGGTCCTTTTTCATGGTGTAAAAATGATCAATTCACTGGACTGAAAGCATCCCCCTCCACCCACTCTCTCTCTACACACCCTCAGGGGTGTTAGAGATCTCTACTCTTTCTTCCCAAATGATGGACCACAATGTAAACTGTACCCAGAGCATGTGCCAGAAAAATCAGACCCTACTAATTTTCTGGCTGGTATTGCTCTTGGGTCACATCACTGAATGCTTAAACTTAAAAACAATTGAAGTAACCATTCTTCTTTAATGAAATGGATGTCTTCTGCTGGGAGTCTTAACACCAGTGTTGGAACCCAGTCCAGCATCTGCTTGTGGTGCAGCACAAAGCATTTTAGCATGGCCAATGCACCTAACCAGCACATCTTGGGCATTTCTTCAAAGTTATTACACTAATTCCTGACACAGCCCACTTTGTGGCACACTGGCACAGTCTTATTATGTGACTCTTTATTGATGCTGTGAGAAAATAATGAAAGCTGTATTAGAGGGTGGGATGATTTGATTTTGATTTATTATTGTCACATATTAGTATATATGAAATGTATTGTTTCATGCACGCCATACAAAGCATACCCTTCATAGAGAAGGAAAGGAGCGAGTGCAGAATGTAATGTTACAGTCATAGTTAGGGTGTAGAGAGAGATGAGCTTAGTTAGGATGCTGTAGTCAGTCAGTACCTTGTCCAGGCTGGAGAGAGTGGCCAGGAAGCCCCAGTTGCTGGAGTGCAGCAGGCGGCGCGCCCTGTCCTGCTGGGACGGCTCGGGGGGCAGCTGCTGCTCGGGAGCCCTGGCGGCCAGCCCTTCCCTCCGGTACGAGAACATCCTGGAGGGGAAACTGAGGACCTCCTTGGGACTGGGCAGCTCGGCATCCTGCTGCTGCTGCTGCTGCTGGTGGGCGGCGGCCGGGTAGGGGCCCGCCTTCCAGATACTGCTGCTACTCTCGAACAGGCGGTTGGGCAGCACGTCCACCCCCTCGCCTTCCTCCTCCTCCTCCTCCTCGGCAGACACCGTCTCCTCCTGGTTGGTGACCGCCCAGGACACCGAGTTGACGATCACATAGCCGCGGCCGCGCTGCGCCAGCCAGGCCAGCAGAGAAAGTGAGAGGAGGGAGAGGATAGCCATGGAACTGAGCCCCTCCAGCAAGGGGATCTCCTCACCTCACCTCACCTCACTCACCAGTCAGCCTGGATGTAAACAGACTCTCAACAAAAACACCTACAAAAACACCACAACCCCACACAGCATTTCAAAGCAGCACCATCTGCCGGCAAGGGCCAAGCTTCTTCCACACTTCAACAGCCCCTCCTCATCTTCCAAATTGGCTTGTAAATTTAATGAAGCGATTTGTCATCGTGGAAATTTGACCCCTTTTTGCTCCTACGTTTACTTTTCTTTCTCTTCCATCATCCGATAAAAACGACCAATTTTGCATCAAAATTGCCCACCTTGTTAAAAATATTGCGCACTTCTGCCAAGAAACCCTCCTGAGAACAAGTTTCCTCTAATATACGCTAAACGTTTGATTACAAGGAAAGGAAGGCGCATAAGGGAATATTTTCAAGGTCAGGTTTTGACACCACCACCACTCCCCGAAAAAATATCAGAGTTTAGCTTGCTTCTCAGTACCATCTGAGAGAAAGAACAGGCCTGGGATGATTTTAAATATACATCAGTCAGCGTCCGTTTGGAAACTTGTATTGATTGACTATAGGTCTGTGCAAGGACTTTCCAATAAGGGCACTTGCAAGATCTGCTCTGCCTCCTCCCTCCACCCAAGGAGTGAATGATTATACTAAAGTGCTGGGTAGAGGTCTGTATGTCTGGCTCTCAAACACTTCTTGAAGAACCATATTTCAAATGGATGAGTAATCATTGACTCACTCCCCTCCACTATCTAAATTAGAACACTATATATGAAGGTGCTGAATATAAAGAATGCTTTTTAAAAAGCAGGTATTCACCTACAATTTTATATTTCATGAGATGTGAGTGTCACTGCCTTGGCCAGCATTTTTGCCCATTTTTGGTTCAAGTATGCAACTCTTTGCATTGGCTCTCAGTGCTCCAGCATACACAACTCCTCCTGGATAAGAAAGCCATCCCATTTGGCTCTGCGCACGGCAATTGCATTCAGCTCCCAATTCCCATCATGGATCAAGCCTCCCTGCAGTCACCCAAGTCAGCAAGCCCTGCTTGGTAAGCATTTTCACATTTTGTGGACTTGCAGAGGTTTGCAGAGTCCAATCTGAGAACCGATGTTGCCTATGCCTCTCGAAAATAAGGACACATTCTCATATGCTCACCATACTAATACATGTACACTAATCTTTTCTCACAGACACTAGCTATTTGTGCTATCAACAATGTTTAAATTACTCTGTTCAATTAACTCTGAACACTTTCATTAGCTCCAAAGATTATTTTTGAAAACTTTCTATTTTACAGAAAAGGGTTTCTTTTCATGTGGCCTTCCTTCCTCCAGTAAACAATCCAAGTTTTCTGATTTAGTCTAGGCTGATTAGCTTTCAATTCCTCCACATGAAAGTTTAAGTTTTAGAACATAGAACATTACAGTGCAGTATAGGCCCTTCGGCCCTCGATGTTGCGCCAACCTGTGAAACCAATCTAAAGCCCATCTAACCTACACTATTCCAATATCATCTATATATTTATCCAATGACCATTTAAATGCCCTTAATGTTGGTGAATCCACTACTGTTGCAGGCAGGACATTCCACGCTTTTACTACTCTCTGAGTAAAGAACCTACCTCTGACATCTGTCCTATATCTATCACCCCTCAATTTAAAGCCATATCCCCTTGTGCTAGTCGTCTCCATCTGAGGAAAAAGGTTCATACTGTCCATCCTACCTAATCCTCTGATCATCTTATATGCCTCTATTAAGTCACCTGTTAACCTTCTCTCTAACGAAAACAGCCTCAAGTCCCTCAGCGTTTCCTCATAAGACCTTCCCACCATACCAGGCAACATCCTAGTAAATCTCCTCTGCACCCTTTCCAATGCTTCCACATCCTTCCTATAATGTGGTGACCAGAACTGTATGCAATACTCCAAGTGCAGCCGCACCAGAGGTTGTACAGCTGCAACATGATCTCATGGCTCCTAAACTCAATCCCTCTATCAATAAAAGCTAACACACCATACGCCTTCTTAACAACCCTATCAACCTGGGTGCCAACTTTCAGGAGTCTATGCACATGGACACCAAGATCTCTCTGCTCAACCACACTACCAAGTAACTTACCATTAGCCCAGTACTCTGTATTCCTGTTACTCCTTCCAAAGTGAATCACTTCACACTTTTTCACATTAAACTCAATTTGCCACCTCTCAGCCCAGCTCTGCAGCTTATTTATGTCCCTCTGTCACCTGCAACATCCTTCCACACTGTCCACAACTCCACCGACTTTCGTGTCATCCACAAATTTACTAATCCTACGCCCTCATCCAGGTCATTTATAAAAATGACAAACAGCAGTGGCCCCAAAACAGATCCTTGCGGTACACCACTAGTAACTGAACTCCAGGATGAACATTTCCCATCAACCACCACCCTTTGTCTTATTGCAGCTAGCCATTTTCTGATCCAAACCGCTAAATCACCCTCAATTCCATGCCTCCATATCGTCTGCATTAGCTTACAGTGGGGAACCTTATCAAACAGTTTACCTTATTAACTGCTTTACCCTCATCTACCTCTTTGGTCAACTTCTCAAAGAACTCAAATAAGATTTGTGAGGCATGACCTACCCTTCACAAAACCATGCTGACTATCCCTAATTAAATTATTCCTTTCTAGATGATTATAAATCCTATCTCTTATAATCCTTTCCAAAATGTTGCCCACAACAGAAGTAAGACTCACTGGTCTATAATTACCAGGGTTGTCTCTACTCCCCTCCTGAACAAGAGGACAACATGTTCTGGGGTAAGTGAATCTCACTTGACCAAGTGATTGTAGAGTTGCGTCCTTGCTTAAGCTTAAAGGAGAAATGGTGTTTGATACTTCATTATTGATGTTTGTACTGGCATTATGCTAGCAAAACCACATTTATTGCCCATCCCCTAGTTATAACAGAATCACGATTACTACAGTGCAGAAAAGGCCCTTTGGCTTATCGTGTCTGCACTGACGCATGAAATCCCTGACTTGCCCATCTAATCCCACTTGCCAACACTTGGCCCATAGCCTTGAATGTTACGGGATGCCAAGTACTCATCCAGGTACAGGACATTTTAAAGGATGTGAGGCATTCTGTCTCCACCGCCCTCCCAGGCAGTGCATTCTAAACCATCACCATCCTTTGGGTAAAATTTGTAACTGACCCTTCAACTAAGGGGAACAACAGCTCCCTATCCATCCTGATTGAACACTCAATCAGGTTGCGCTTCAATCTTTTCTGCTCCAGAGAAAACAACCCAAGCCTATCCAACCTCTCTTATAATTTAAATGTTCCATCTCAGGCATCATCCTGGTGAATCTCCTCTGCTCTTCTTCCATTGCGATCACATCCTTCCGATAATGTGGTGACCAGAACTGCAGACAGTTGTCCAGCTGTGCTGTGGCCTCACCAAAGTTCTATACAACTCCGTCATGACCTCTCTGCTTTTGTAATCTATACCCTGACTGATAAAGGCAAGTGTGCCATATGCCTTTGTCACCACCCTATTAACCTGCCGTTCCACCTTCAGAGATCTATGGATAAACTTGCCAAGATCCCTTTGATCTTCAGAGCTTCCCAATGTCAGATCTTTTGTAAGATATTTACTTGTCAAATTACTTCTTCCAAAGTGTATCACCTCACACTTTCAGGTTTAAATTCCATCTGCCATTTATCTGCCAATTTGACCATTTCCCCTATATCTTCTGTTAACACAAGACACTCAACGTCATGGCACAGTGGTTGGCACTGCTGCCAGGGACCCGGGTTCAATTCCGGCCTCGGGTCACTGTGTGGAGTTTGCACATTCTCCCCATGTTGGCATGGGTTTCTTCTGGATGCTCCGGTTTCGTCCCACAGTCCAAAGATGTGTGGGTTAGGTTGATTGGTTAGGCTAAATTGACCCTAGTGTCAAGGGATAAGCAGGGTAAATATGTGGGGTTACAGGAAAAGGGCCTGGGTGGGATTGTGGTCAGTTCAGACTTGATGGGCCAAATGGCCTCCTTCTGCACTGTAGGGATTCTATGACTCTATGAGTCCAAAAAACATGCTGGTTTGATGCATTGGCTGTGCTAAATTCTCCTTCAGTATGAACTGGCTTTGGAATGTGGCAACTAGGGGATTTTCACTGTAACTTCATTGTAGTGCACAAGCCTATTTGTGATAATAATAAACAAAAAGTTTCCCTTGCTCTCTGTTCTAAATCTCTCAAATTTACACATTTATCTAAGGCCCCTCTTTATAGCTCTATTGCTCGAGTCTGCCTCCATTTACCCTGTACAATCTTTTTATACTTTAAATATTATCACTTTAGCCTATAAATTATTATCGCAGTAAAAAAGCCAGAATTTTTAAAGTGTATTTGCATTTTCTCATATCAGGCAGCATTTTAGTAAACCTGCATTGTAACTTCTCTGAAGCCTCAATATCATTCCTTTAGTTCACCCATTATTTACTGTAACTGAGGAGTTAAGATTTTATAATAGGCTCAAGGCTAGTGTGTGACCTGGTTCAAGTTCAGCATTCGCAGTTGACAGAATAGGTCCCAGCTGTGACAAAGTAATCTAAATGGAAGTCTTACAATGAGCAAGCATTTATGGAGTACTGGCAGAGGGAAGAGTGTGAAGGTAAAGTCTTGCGATAACTATGATCAGCGTGAAAATACATAGTAACTAGTTGATTTGTTCCAGCTGAAAAGCATTTTGAAAAAAAAACAATTTTATTTTCCCTCTCTTCTACTGAAGGTGTTAACTCTTGCTGGGTATGGTATTTCACACAAGTATCCAATCCTCATTTACTGTAAGTATTAGTAAACCATAAAGAACCTCAAATCTGGCTCAAACGTGCTTTTACCTAACAGACAGTGGATATGCACATTTTTCAGGAACTGGAATGGTGACAGATTTTCTCCCCCACCCAGGCTTCTGCACTAATACTAGTTCCCACTACTACCCTGGATAGAATTGGCTAATTCAACACAGATTTTTAATCATTTTTTTAAATTCAGTTTGCCTCAGTACTTTGCCTCAGTTCTGTTCTATAATCTTAATGATTATTGAAAATAAAGAAAATCTTATTCAGGTTCTGATTATTTAATGTTTCCTTTAATTAACAGGCTATATAAATGAATCTTGCTTGCACATGTTGGTTACATCAGCTATTAAGAAAAGCAACAAAAACAAAATCTTCAGTTCCAATATTGTATTTAGGGCAGAGCTTTGATGGATAGAGGGATTATTGCAACCATGCTATGGATAATTGATTTTCCAGTCAGAATCATAGAAGTCTGATATACTGAATTATATTACAACGTGTTCAACTCCCCATCCTGACTCCCGAATTCTTGATCAATTTTTGATCAATTTACCAAACCTTTGTAAATTATGCTAAATAAATTCAACAATTGTGCATTTAAAAAAAACTTAGCTCTCTAAAAATGGATAACTTTACACATCAGTGTAAGTAATAATGGAATCGTTCCATTCCCAGGCATGCTCGTCTTTCAACATTGCTGTTTTGGCAAATCTTCACTGTATGTCGCCTGAATATGTCACTTATGTTTGCACGTCCCCAGCAACATGTGACTGCATTCTGGAAGTGTGGATTTCAAATGTCTGACCATTCTTTAAAGTGACGACTGTTTTCTTTCCTAATGATAGATTCAGTTTAAGAGTACTTTTACTTGGCTCATCTTCAACCAGCACCTGAATTAACTGAAAGAATTAGTCACAAGGTGGAAAGCAAATTAGGCCTTTTGAAGATAGTGCTTCAGTCATTGTCAATAACAATTTGCAACATAGTGATAATATAGAGCTAGAGGGGGTTATAGAGATGGAGCGGTTTAAGACAATGGGGGGATTTAAATGCAAGGATGAGAATGTTAAACTTACAGCACTAGGGACCTGGGGCCAATATAGGTCAGGAAGCACAGGAGAGGTATGTAAGTGGGACTTGGTACAGAATAGTATCAAAGAACCCTACAATGCAGAAAGAGGCCACTTAACCCATTGAGTCTGCACTGACGACAATCCCACCTAGGCCCCATCCCCTCAAACCCCATGCATTTATCCCAGCCAGTCCTTCCGATACTAAGGGGTAATCTAGCATGGCCAATCCACATAACCCACACATCTTTGGATTGTGGGAGGAAACCACAGCACCCAGAGAAAACCCACATAGACACAGGGACAATGTGCAAACTCTATATAGACAGTGATCGGAGGCTGGGAATTGAACCTGGGTCCCTGGCGCTGTGAGGTAGCAGTGCTAACCACTGTGCCACCGTGCCACCCACGGATATAGGATATCGGCTGCAAAGTTTTATGTTGGTGGCAAAGTTTTATATTGTAGGCCTGTAAAGAGAATTTTGAAATAGTTGACTCTGGAGGTGACAAAGGCATGGATGAATGTTTCACTGGTAGATGGACATAGGTAGGAGCCGAAGCTGGCAATGTTATGAAGGTTGAAATGGGTACCTTTGTGAAAGAGACAAGACAGAAACTCATGCTGGAGTCAAAATTAATGTTTGTGGACAGTCTGCTTCAATCTAAGACAATGGTCAGTGGAGGGAATGGAGTTTGTGGTAGGACCAAATGCAATAGTGCATTAGAGGAAATGGGAGCTCAAGACTACAGGTGGAATTTTCTTTTCTTAGCTCCTGCCAGAGCAGCAGGGCCATTTTCAGGTTTGACAGGTTAGCTGTAGCTTTTTAACTCAGCCACACCATTGACATTCTACCTTCGGATTGCCTAACTAATCAGCAAAGCCGGGTGGGATGATGCATCCATGCTGTCAAAGGAAAGATTTCTAATTAATGACACCACAGCATGGATTGCAAGCAATGGATTTGTGAGGAGTCATCAACCACATGAATGGAGAGGAGACCTGGGAAGGCAGCTCCCCAGGTCTCTCATTTTTATCTGGTGGCCCTCCTGAGGTGACTGGAAATTAGTAGTAGGAGTGTGCTCCTTCCAGTCAGGAGACAGTGCACCAAGGAGTTCTAGGATCCCAGCAGTGTGTGACAGGCGGATTGCATAACATTTTTAGCAACCGTGATTTATATTTTGACTTGCCCAGCATTCTCCAGCATAGAACTTCTCAGGACAAGACACCTTTCAACTCCAGTCATTCCTCTCTCTCCAGGCACCTCCTCACATTCCTGTTTGAAAAGTCAATACTTAGACTCACCCACATCCTATTGCCTCTTGTGCCCATGACTTATTGTTGCCCTCCACAAATTATATCCTCTCCTTCCCACAAAAGCTATTAGGACACTTGCATATTTTCAGAAGTGAACACACAACCTAGCAAGAATAAGAATAAGAATGGTAGGCAGGGGTTGGGAGGAGGAGTGCCTACAGTGTTAGGCACTTTGTCAGTCACTTGCAGTGTGTGCCCACCTGCTCCACCGGGAAAGAGTCATGGTCTAAGAGGCTGCCGAGCTACTGGTGCTCAGATGATCCTCTACCTGTAGACCCTGTGTTGGGAGTCTCACCTCCCTCCAGCTGAGTTGTGGTGTCCATCCCCTCTGTCCTTTGGAGGCCCAAGTTGCTGAGAAGGCAGCTGTTCCAGCTGCTGTTGCAGTTGAAAGTTGGCTTCTACTTTTGCCTCTTACTGGAAGTGCAACATGGAACTTAAATGCGTACAGCAGGGAAGTGCAACTGAAGGTGTGTGAAGTGCTGGACAGGTGAAATGCCTTCCAACAAGCTGGTAATCACATGTCAAGCAGTGCAGTTTCTCAATGGTCATGGCTCTTTAGTGTAACTAATGAAAGCCTTCCCAGCTTGTCAGTTTCCTTGCTGACATGTTAGGAATCAGGTCTTTACATGAAATCCTGAAATAAGATCAGCATCAGTTCTTAATGTTTACATTAATAATTTACGTGAGATAGAAACATGGAAATATAGAATAGAATCATCATCATACAGTGCAGAAGGAGGCCACTCAGCCCATTGAGTCTGCACCGACTCTCTGAAAGTGTATCTTACCCAGGCCATCTCCCCAACCCAATCCCCATGACCTCACACATTTATCATGGCTAATCCATCTAAATTACACATCTTGGGATATTAAGGGGCAATTTAACATGGCCAGTCTACCTAACTTGTACATCTTTGGACTGTGGGAGGGAACCTTTTCTGGTTCTATCACAGCTGGGTATAGCTCCTACTCTGCCCAAGGCCACAAGAAACTACAAAAAGTCATGAATGTAGCCCAATTCATCACACAAACCAGCTTCCTATCCATCGATTTTGACTACACTTCCCACTGCCTCGGAAAAGCAGCCAGCATAATTAAGAACCCCATGCACCCTGGACATTCTCTCTTCCATCTTTTTCTGTCAGGAAAAAGATACAGAAGTCTGAAGTCACATACCAACTGACTTAAGAACAGCTTCTTCCCTGCTGTCATCAACTTTTGAATGGACCCAACTCGCACTAAGTTGATCTTTCTCTACACCCTAGCTATGACTGTAACACTACGTTCTGCACTCTCTCGTTCCCTTCTCTATGAACGTTATGCTTTGTCTGTGTAGTGCGGAAGAAACAATACTTGTCACTGTATATTAATACAAATGATAATAATAAATCAAATCAAAAAATGGGAGCACCAGAAGAAATCCACACAGACACGGAGAGAAGGTGTAAACGCACTCAAGGATAGAATTTAACTTGGGACCCTGGTGCTATGAGGCTGCAGTGCTAACCACTTGTGCTGTTGTGCTGCCTTGGAGCAGGAGCAGGATTAGGCCATCTGATCCTTCAAACCTGCTCCACCATTCATTATGATCATGGCTAATCATTCAACTCAATAGCCTGATTCTGTATTCCATCTATATCCCCTTCACCCAAAAGCTATATCTAACTCCTTGAAAACATACAATTTCTTGGCCTCAACTGCTTTCTGTGGTAGCAAATTCCACAGGTTTACCACTCTCTGGGTGAATATATTTCTCTTCATTTCAGTTCTAAAAGATTTACCCTATATCTTTAGACTCAGACCCCATGGTTCTGGACACCCCCACCATCAGGAACATTCTTCCTGCATCTACCCTGTCTAGTCCTGCTAGAATTTTATAAGTCTCTATGAGATCCCCCCTCATTCTTCTAATCTCCAGCAAATATAATCCTAACCCTCTTAATCTCTTCTCATATGTCAGTCCCACCATTCTAGGAATCAGTCTTTTGCTGCACTCCCTCTGTGGCAAGAACATCCTCAGAAAAGGATACCAAAACTGCTCACAATATTCCAGGTTTGGCCTCATCAAGGCCCTGTATAATTGCAGCAAGACATCCCTGCTCCTATGCTCAAACCCTTTCGCTATGAAGGCTAACATAACATTTGCCTTCATTATCACCTGCTGTTCCTGCACACTTACCTTCAATGACTGATGTATGAGTGTATGAGACTGGTGTATGAATCTCTTGATTTTAAACTATTCAGATAATAATCTTTCTGTTTTTGCTACCAAAGTCGATAATCTCATACTTATCC
This sequence comes from Carcharhinus amblyrhynchos, assembly GCF_965287045.1. Classification (NCBI taxonomy): domain Eukaryota; kingdom Metazoa; phylum Chordata; class Chondrichthyes; order Carcharhiniformes; family Carcharhinidae; genus Carcharhinus; species Carcharhinus amblyrhynchos. The sequence continues at coordinate 59,391,243 of NC_137333.1, forward strand.
ACATTATACTACATCTTAAATGCATTTGCCCATTCACTCGGCTTGTCCAAATCACACTGAAGCAGCTCTGCATCTTCCTCACACCTGATCTTCCCACCCAGTTTTGTGTTATCTTCAAATTTGGAGATACTACATTTGGTTCCCTCTTATATATATTGCAAATAGCTGGGGTCTTAGCACCAATCCCTGAGGTATCCCATTAGTCACTGCCTGCCATTAGGAAAATGGCCCATTTATTCCTACTCTTTTTATTTCTTGTCTGCCTACCAGTTTTCTCTATCCATCGCTATACACTACCCCAATCCAATGTGCTTTATTTTTGTACATTAATCTCCTATGTGAAAGTCCAAATGAAAGACATCCACTGACTCCCTTTCATAAAATCTCCTAATTACATCCTCAGAGTTCCAGTAGATTTGTAAAGCATGATTTCCCTTTTGTACATCAATGCTGATTCTGTCTGATTCTACCAATGTTTACCAAGTGTCCTGCCATAACAGACTCTACAATTTTCCCCACTACCAATGTCAGGCTGACTGGTCTATAATTCCGTGTGTGCTCTCTATCTCCCATTTTAAGTATTGGGATTACATTAGCTACCCTCCAAATGTAGATCTAAGGAGGTTTCCTGCTCACTTTCAGCCCCACCCCATGGAAATCCAAAGGGGACAGGATGATCTCAGAATTCCAACCCAACATCAATTTTGGGGGATTTAATTCCTCAAAAACCTGCCTCTCCTTACCTGGAAATATTCCCCTGGATGTTATACAAGTAGTCTGACAGAGAGAAGTGTCAGAGAGGTAAGAATTGAATGTCGTCAGGTTATATATGCAAACTGACCTGTGGATAATGTGATCAGAGGTAGCCTGAAAATTAGGAGAATATGAAGGACAGATGCTTGGGAGACTTCTAAAGTAATAATCGAAGAGCAGGAAGAGAAGATGTTGTAACAAATTGTAAGTAGCATAGCTTCATCATTTGTAGAGTTTTCATATTTTGATCACTGTAGTAAACTAACAAGTCAAGACACCATTTTGTACAAATACTTGGCCAAAGAAGCCATTTTATATTTAGCAACTTATAATTAAATTGTGTGTATTAATTAATTACCATATAATTAGTAACCAACCAGAAACAGTTGATTGACGAATATTGTAACTTAATTAAATTATAATTGATGAATTAGTAATTAAATAGTTATTAAGGTTGGACTATATTCAAAAATCTGTAAATTCTAAAAGTTACTAAAATACTGCTCTGAGATTTCGCTTTTTGGATAAGCATCAGATCAGATATTATGTGCTAAGCTCAGATCATTCTAGCTTTGATCATCTTAAGCATTGGGATTGGACAATAGACAATTGTGCAAAGATAAATAAGAAAAGAAGTTGTGAAAGATCCTTTGAATGGACAATGTACACTGGTAGTCAAACTCCAACTAAACAATTCAAAAATAAACAAAAAGCAACATTTTTGCTCTACCTTTGCATGAAACTGGATACTCACAAGGCAGAATTTGAAAGAATTGATATCAATGAAGGAACTTGGGGATTATTTTACTATTTTGCAGCCTGATTAACTGAAGCTGTAAAAGTTGATCTTGTTAAATATACTTTTTCCTTTTAAATATTTTTTCTTTATATCTAGAATCCATCTTGCCTTACGTCTTATCTCTTATAGCTCATATGTGGGACTTTGTCAAAAGTTATCTGAAAGTCCAAATGAAAGACATCCACTGATTCCCTCTCATAAAATCTTCTAGTTACATCTTGTCTTATCCAAACTGAAAAGTTATATTGGGTAATTTTGGAATTGGGTATTGAATAATTAAGCTTGAACAATGAGGAATTAAACTAAAATACTGAATAAAAAAATGGATGAGGTGTTCTGGTAATGGTTCCACTCTTGCTTATCGAAGGAAGTAAGGGTAGGCCCATTGGGCTAAACAGCAGAGGAAAGATAACTGAGGAGGATAGTTTTGTTGTCAAAAGCTGCGGATAGGTAGAAGAAGAAAATGGGAAAATGTACCATGATCACAATCACGAGAATTATTTGTGACTTTGTTTATAGGGTTGCTTCAGTATTGTGAAAGGAGCATAAATGTGACTGGAGAGATTCAAATGGTAGACAATAATTTGGGCAGCATGCTTGAAGACATGACAGCAAAGGGAAGTTGGCAAAGGGGTTATAGCTTGTAAGGAAAGAGGGATTGACATCCATTGACTCTGTCTACACTTCCTGCTGCCTCGGAAAAGCAGTCAGCATAATCGAGGATCCCACACACCCCAGACATACTGTCTTCCACATTCTTTCTTCGGGAAAAGTCTGAGATTCCGTACTTGAGAACTGACGTAAGAACAACTTCTTCCCTGCTGCCCTTAAATTTTTAAATGGACCTACCATATGTTAAACTGATCTTTCTCTACCCCTAGTTATGTGTAACACTACATTCTGAACCCTTTCCTTTCCTTCTCCCCTGTGTACTCTATGAACAGTACGCTTTGTCTGTATTTGTGCAAGAAACAACACTTTCTACTGTAAACAATACGTGATAATAATAAATCAAATTGAAGGTTAGTGTTTTGAAGAAGAGTTAGTGACAGCAGTTTTGACAGTGCCTGAGGAGAGTGCCTATTTACAAAGTCCACACAAGGGCCAAGAAGAAATGATTCATAGTTTAAGTGGGAAGAAAGAGAGATGAGTCAGGAGTGCGTGGGGATGAGGTATGGGCAGGAGAGGTGGGAGAGTAATACTACAGAATAGGGGGAAGGAATTAATTACCATCACTATCATTAGAGAAGTAGTATTAGACAAGCTAATGGGGTTAAAGGCAGGTAAGTCCTCTGGCCCTGATGGTTTGCATCCAAGGATCCTGAAATAAGTAGCTACAGAGATAGTGGATGCATTGATTGTAATTTTCCAAAAATTCTTGGATTCTCGCGAAATATCAGAAGATTGGAAAACTGCCAATGTGATACTCCTATTCAAAAAGGGAGGGAGGCAAAAAATGGATAACCATGTGCCAATTAGCCTAACATCTATTGTTGGAAAATGCTGGAATCAATTATTAAGGAAGTAAAGCAGCACATTTGGAAAATCATGATCTAATTGAACAGATTGAGCATGGTTCCATGAAAGGAAATCATGTCAGACTAATTTATTTGAGTTTTTTGAGGAAGTCTCAATCAGAGTGGATAGAGAGGAACCAGTAGATGTGTTCTATTTGGACTTCCAGAAGGCATTCAACAAGATATCTCACGAACAGCATGCTGGCACAGTGGTTAATGCTGCTGCCTTAGAGCGCCGGGGACCTGGATTCAATTTTGGCCCTGGGTGACTGCATGGAGTCTGCACATTCTCCCCGTGTCTGCCTGGGTTTCCTTTGGGTCCTCCAGTTTCCTCTCCACACGCCAAATGTGCAGGTTAAGTTGATTGACCATGATAACTTTCCCTTAGTGTTAGGGGACTAAATGGTTAAATGCATGGGGTAACGGGGATAGGGCCTGGGTGGGATTGTTGTTGGTGCATGCTTGATAGGACAAATGGCTTCCTTCTGCACTGTAGATATTCTATATATTTGGCACAGATTAGCATTTCTGTGGCTGCGAATGAGACTCTAGGATGGTATGTTACCTCCCTGGTGCCAGAATCTTGGATGTCTCTGAGTAGGTAAAAGGCATCCTGAAATGTGAGGGTAAACAGACAGATCTCATTGCCCATATTGGCAGTAATGACAAAAGCAAGAAGAGGAAAGAGGTCCTGCGAAGACAATTTAGAGAGTTAAGTAGGGAGCTAAAAAGGACTTTGAGGGTAGTAATCTCAGAATTACCACCCCCCTCTCCACCATGGCTAGTGAGGCTAGGAATAGGGAGACAGTACAATTGAACACGTAACTAAACAGTTGGTGTAGAATGAAGGGTTTTAGATATATGGATCACTGGGGTGTCTTCTGGGGAAGGTGGGACCTGTACAAGAAGGGCAGATTGCACCTGCACTAGAGGGCACCAATTTCTAGAGTGGGAGGGTTGCTAGTGCTGTCTGAGAGGGTTTAAATATATCTCTCCACTGTTGCTAAATTATTAGACTGCTTGATGAGCAGAAGTGTTGGGAAGAATGAAGCCATTGTCTACAGCCCCTGTTAACAGATTTCTTGTCAACTGGCTAAACCATTGTCCACACATTTGATGTCACATTTGACCTTGAGGTGAACTTCTAAACACACATCTGTACTATCACCAAAATCACCTATTTCCATCCCATAACATCACTTAACGCTGCTCCTGACTCATTAGTTAATCTGTTGCTGAAACTCTTATCTATGCCTTTGTTACCTTTGTACTTGACAATGCTAATGTATTCTTGGCCACCCTTCCACATTCTACCCTCTGCAATCCAAAATTCTGCTGCCCATGTCCTTATTACATAAAGTCCTATTCACCTATCACTTCTATGCTTGTTGACCTTCAGTAACTCCTGGCTAAGCAATGACTTGATTTTAAATGTTTATAATTGTTTTCAATTCCTCCATTGCCTTGACCCTTCCTATTTCTAATCACCTCCAGTCCCTTAAACTTCCAAGATATTTATACTCCTCGAACTCTGGCCTTTTGAGCAATCCTTATTTTAATTGTTCTCCCATTGGTGCCATGCCTTCAGCTGCGTGTGCTCTAAGCTCTGGAATTCCATCTCTAAACCTCTATTTCTCTCTACCTCTTTTTCCTCCTTTAAAACTCTACCTCTTTTGACCAAACTTCTAGTTATTTGACTTAACATATTACATGGCATAGCATCAAATTTTGCTTCATTACATTCCCATGAAGTGCTGTGGAATGCTTTATTACAGTAAAGGTGTTGTTTAAATGTAGGTAGTTGTAAAGGTACTTTAATTGGCATGGGCAAGCCGAACATTTTGTGGCATGTTTCAGCCCCATCATGTCGCTGGATTCTGGGGAAGTGCCAGAAGATTGGAAGACGGCTAATGTTACGCCGTTGTTTAAGAAGGGTGCCAGGCAAAAGGCAGGGAATTATAGGCCGGTTAGTTTAACGTCTGTTGTGGGTAAAATGTTAGAATCCGTCATCAAGGAGGAAATAGCGAGGCATCTTGAGGGGAATTGCTTGATAGAGCAGACACAGGACAGTTTCGTTAAGGGGAAGTTGTGTCTGACAAATTTATTGGAGTTCTATGAGGATGTGTCTAGGGCGGTGGATAGAGGAGAGCTGGTGGATGTGGTCTTTCTTGATTTTCAGAAGGCGTTTGACAAGGTACCTCACAAGAGGTTATTGCAGAAGGTCAGGGGACATGGAGTTGGGGGTAGGGTGTTAGCGTGGATAGAGGATTGGTTGTCAAATAGGAGGCAGAGAGTGGGGGTCAGTGGGTGCTATTCGGATTAGCGGTTGGTGACAAGTGGAGTGCCCCAGGGGTTGGTGCTGGGGCCTCAGCTATTTACCATTTATATAGATGATCTGGAGGAGGGAACCGAGTGTAATGGTGTCGAAATTTGCTGATGACACCAAGATTGGTGGAACGGCAAATTGCGCGGAGGGTGTGGAGAGTCTGCAGAAGGATCTAGATAGGCTGGGCGAATGGGCCAGGAACTGGCAAATGGAATTTAATGTTGGCAAGTGCGAGGTGGTCCACTTTGGTAGGAATAATGGTAGGAAGGACTATTACTTACATGGCGAAAAACTGCAGCAGGCAACGGTGCAGAGGGACCTCGGGGTCCTTGTGCATGAGTCAGCCACCTTGTGCAGGTGCAGCAGGTGGTCAGGAAGGCTAATGGGATGCTGGCCTTCATAGCGACGGGGATTGAATATAAAAGTAGGGAGGTCTTGCTGCAGCTGTATAGGGCATTGGTGAGGCCGCAGCTGGAGTACTGTGTGCAGTTTTGGTCGCCGTACTTACACAAGGATATTTTGGCCTTGGAGGGAGTGCAGAGGAGGTTTACTAGGCTGATACCGGAGTTGAGGGGGTTGACCTATGAGGAGAGGCTGAATAAACTAGGCTTGTACTCGTTAGAGTTTAGAAGAATGAGGGGAGATCTCATTGAGACATATAAGATGATGAATGGGATGGATAGGATAGAGGTGGAGAGGCTCTTCCCACTCAGAAAGGACAGTAGGACTAGGGGGCACAGCCTCAAGATAAAGGGGGGGCGGTTTAGAACAGAGTTGAGGAGGAACTTCTTCACTCAAAGGGTGGTGAATCTCTGGAATTCTCTGCCCGTTGAAGTGGTGGAGGCTGCCTCGCTCAATATTTTTAAGACGCGGGTTGATGGGTTTTTGATAAGAGAGGGGATTAAGGGTTATGGGGAGAGGGCGGGAATGTGGAACTGAGCCACGACAGATCAGCCATGATCTTATTGAATGGCGGGGCAGGCTCGAAGGGCTAGATGACCTACTCCTGCTCCTATTTCTTATGTTCTTATTATAGGAAAACTATGCCATTTAATGGAGAGGCAGATAGTGAAATGGTGTTTTTGCAACTTCCAGATTTTCCTGTTGGACTGTACATGTGTGCTTGCTGGAAGCTGCTGTCCAACTTGTACATAAATATTGTTGAGTACTGTTCACCTCACAATTATTTTCACAGTAAAATTTGGCTATTATTATTAATTAGACTCCAGGACAAACTTACCTTGTTGCCAGTCAATGTATCAACCTTAAAGCCCAAAGGTTTGATGGTGATGTTTTGCAGATTAAGGTCTTTGTCACCCGTTTGTTCTGATTTTACAGTAAGAGATTCTGATGGCACTGAATATTTTTTGAAAACAGAATCTAAGTCTGATTCCTGAATTGCATCATGTGAAAGTTGATCCATGCTTTCTGGTAATGACTTTTCCATCTCTTCTTCCATGTAGGACTGAAGTACATGAGTTAAGTACTCAGAAATGAGAAGATTCACCAAGTGCCAAGATCCTATTGTATACCAAAATAAGAGACTTATTTATAATGTATCAGAATCTTGCAAAATTGTTCACATTCACTTCCCTTTCACTTAGCTGCTTACTCCAATTCAGAGCTTATCCCATTAGACACCAGGAGTTAGGCGAGGTACATCCAGGATGTGACATTAATACATCGCAGGGCACAGACTCACACTCGTACACAAACTGAAGGGTAATTTTACCATGGTCCTAATCCACATGTCTTTGGAATGTGGGACGAGCACCCAGAGGAAACCCTACTACACTCCTTATAGACCTATGATGGTGTGGCCAAATTCCCCTCCAATTCAATTTTTAAGTTTGCTGACAACACCACCATAGTGGGTCAGGTCTCAAACAATGACAAGACAAGAGTACAGGAATGAGATAGAGAATCTGGTGAACTGGTGCGGCAACAATAATCTCTCCCTGACAATGTCAACAAAGCGAAGGAGATTATCATCGACTTTAGGAAACGTAAAGGAGAACATGCCCCTGTCTACATCAATGGGGACAAGTAGAAGAGGTCAAGAATTTCAAGTTTTTAGGTGTCCAGATCACCAACAACCTGTCCTGGTTCCCCCATGCCAACACTAACATGAAGAAAGCCCAACAATGCCTCTACTTTCTCAAAAGACTAAGGAAATATGGCATGTCAGCTACAACTCTCACCAACATTTACAGATGCACCATAAAAAGCATTCTTTCTAGTTGTGTCACAGCTTAGTATGGCTCCTGCTCTGCTCAAGACTGTAAGGAACTACAAAAGATTGTGAATGTAACCCAATCTATCACGCAAACCAGCCTCCCATCCATTGACTCTGTCTATACTTCCCGCTGCCCCGGCAAAGCAGCCAGCATATTTAAGGACCCCATGTACCCAGGACACTCTCTCTTCCGCTTTCTTCCTTTGGGAAAAAGATACAAAAGTTTGAAGTCATGTATCAACTAACTCAAGAACAGCTTCTTCCCTGCTGCTGTCAGACTTTTGAGTGAATTTACAGTGCATTAAATTGATCTTTCTCTACACCTCAGCTACGACTGTAACACTACATTCTGCACTCTCTCATTTTCTTCTCTATGAGCGGTATGTTTTGTCTGTATAGCACGCAAGAAACAATATTTTTCACTGTATGTTAATACATCTGACAATAATAAATCAAATCAAATAAAACCCATGCAGACACAGGAACAATGTGCAAACTCCACACAATCACCTGAAGATGGAATTGAACCCAGGTCCTGGGGTCTGTGAGGCAGCAGTGCTGACCACTATGCCAGTATGCTGTCCAATAGTCCACATTCCATCATATCATTCAATATGAATCATTATATATAATTAATTCTATTTGTTTAAATTAAGGGAGATCAAGTTCTTCACAAGAAAAATCTAGAAAACGTTCAAATTTCAAGCATGAGCAGAATTCTTTACTAAAAGAGCATTTATAACTTTACATTTCATTTTAAACATTTCATTTGTTTGTCATATTACTCTGTTAGTATGCAACCAAAAGATTATTTAATTGAGAATGATTGCTCTTTCCTTTAAGAATAGCATATTCCTGGCAACAATTCTTAAACCTATCTTAGTGGATTGGTTGTGTTCTTTGTTGTGTCTTAACTAGAACTGTGACTTTAGATCTAATGGTTTATCGAACACATCTAGTGGAATCTTACCAAAAAAATTGCAAAGTGAAAACCGGCATGTTGGGCCGGTTTTCTCCCCAGATCTTATAGCATTGTCAAAAACAAAAACAGGTGGGCGTGTTTGACGGCATTATGTTGAGGAGTGGGGGCTAAACACACCAGCAAAGCTGGCTGCACTGAGATTGGGGTATCATTTTTAAAGAGCAAAATATAACCTCCATGGAGGAGGTCTCAAAGAACAAAGAACAAAGGACATCCCAGCATGGGAAACAGGCCCTTCGGCCCAACGAGCCCGCGCCGCTGCATCTTCCCACCCTACCTTGCGTGTATGTGAGTGGAACCCCTAATGTAGCCAGATTCAGGGGAGAATAGTGTCAATTTGGTACACCAGTCAGCCTAAGAGCACATCTTTGGGGTGTGGGAGGAAACCGGAGCGCCCGGAGGAAACCCACGCAACCACAGGGAGAATGCGCAAACTCCCACAGACACAGGCCCAAATCCACCTATCTGTACAGCTAGCAGTGATAGTCACTGAGCTGTTATGGCGCCCGTCTGCTGGTCCAGGATTAAGCACACACAACGACACGAAGTACTAGGCCACTCCCGGAACCTCCAAGAGCAGCCCACGCACGACCCATCGTGTGCATGCCCCTCGTTTGACAACAAGGTGGACCGACCCTGTGGAATAAAAAGACAATACGTTAACATGTAATACTACATTTCCGGTGTCGTCCCGAGGCTCTGACCCTATTTAATACCCTCTACTATAACCCTCCATCCTTGTTTCGCTCATGTGTCTAAGTAAACCTTAAACAAGTCCAACGTCCCTGCCTCCACCACCCTACTTGGTAGCGCGTTCCATACCCCCACGACCCTCCGCGTGAAAAACCTTCCTCTCATATCCAAATTATACTTCTCCCCCCTCACCCTTAGATCGTGACCTCTCGTAATTGTCCCCAGTCTAGGGAAAAGCCTACTACTGTTGACTCTATCTATTCCCTTCAGTATTTTATATACCTCTATCATACCCCCCCTTAATCTCTGTCTTTCTAAGGAAAAGAGCCCCAGTTTCTCCAACCTTTCCTCGTAACTCAGTCCTTCCATGCCAGGCAACATCCTGGTAAACCTCCTCTGCACCCTCTCCAGGGTCTCCACGTCCTTCCGGTAGTGAGGTGACCAGAACTGGACGCAGTACTCCAAATGCGGTCGAACCAATGTTCTGTACAACTGAAGCATTAGACGGCAGCTCTTATACTCTATACCCCTTCCTATAAAGGCTAGCATTCCATAAGCTTTCTTTACAACCTTCTCTACTTGTGTCGACACCTTCAGAGACTTGTGCACCTGCACTCCCAGGTCCCTCTGTATTTCTATACTCCTAATCGGTCTACCTTTTATCACATAACTCCTCCCTGCATTATTCCTTCCAAAATGCATCACCTCGCACTTGTCAGGATTGAATTCCATCTGCCATCTATCTGCCCAATATACCAACCTATCTATATCCTGCTGTGTCACCTGACAGTCCTCCTCGGTATCTGCCAATCCTGCCATCTTGGTGTCATCCGCAAACTTGCTGATCACACCACGTACGCTCTCTTCCAAGTCGTTTATATATACTACAAAGAGGAGAGGTCCCAGTACTGAGCCCTGCGGCACACCACTGGTGACTGGCCTCCAGCCAGAAAAGGTCCCCTCGACAACTACTCTCTGTCTCTTATTTCCCATGATGTGGGTATGCCGGCGTTGGACTGGCGTAAACACAGTAAAAAGTCTGACAACACCAGGTTTTAGTCCAACCTATTTATTTTAATAAATAGGTTGGACTAAAACCTGGTGTTGTCAGGCTTTTTACTCTTATTTCCCAGCCAGTTTTCGATCCACCTAGCTACCTGTCCTTGTATCCCATGTGCCTTAACCTTTTCTACCAGCCTACCGTGAGGGACTTTGTCAAACGCCTTACTGAAATCCATATAGATGACATCAACGGCTCGCCCATCGTCAACCGTTTTTGTCACCTCCTCCAAGAATTCCACCAGATTCGTAAGGCAAGACCTCACCCGAACAAAGCCATGTTGCGTATCCCTAATCAGATCGCAACGCTCCAAATGCTCATACATCCTATCCCTAAGAATTTTTTCCAATAATTTTCCTACCACCGATGTCAAACTCACTGGTCTATAATTACCAGGGTTATCCCTACTACCCTTTTTAAACAGCGGTACCACATTAGCTACCCTCCAGTCTTCTGGGACCTCACCTGTGTCCAAAGAAGACACAAAGATTTGCGTCAGAGGCCCAGCAATTTCATCTTTCACCTCCCTAAGCAGCCTGGGATAAATACCATCAGGCCCCGGAGCTTTATCCATTTTTATGCTACCTAAAAGCCTTAGCAATTCCTCCCTCGTAATGGATATTTCCTTCCACTGATCTACAGCTCCCTCCAAGACACTACACGACACGAAACCCCTCTCCTTCGTGAATACCAACGCAAAGTATTCACTCAGGATCTCCCCCATTCCCTCAGTCTCGATACATAGCTCCCCTCCTTTGTCCCTAAGAGGACCAATTTTCCCTCTAACCACTCTCTTGCTCCTAATATAAGAGTAAAATGCGTTTGGATTTTCCTTAATCCTATCAGCCAAGGCCATTTCATGCCCTCTTTTCGCCCTTCTAACTTCCCTTTTTAGCTCCCTCCTACTCTCTCTATATGCCTCCAGCGCACTCTCCGTTCCCAGTTGTTTCGACCTAACATATGCCTCCCTCTTCTTCCTGACCAAGTCTTCGATACCCCCTGTAATCCACGGCTCTCTAATCCTGCCTTTCCCATCCTTCCTCTTTACTGGCACATGCCTTTCCTGCAACATTTTCAGTTTGCCCTTAAAAACCTCCCACTTACCAACCGTGGACTTGCCAGCTAACAGCCTCTCCCAATCAGTGTCCCTCAGCTCCCTCCTAATCCGACTGTAGCGCGCCTTCCCCCAGTTCAGCACCCTCCCCTTCGGACAGCACTCATCCCTTTCCATTTTTATCCTAAAGTAGACAGACTTGTGGTCTTAGGAAGTATTCCCCAGCATCGGACGCCTTCACCCTGCCCATGATGCTGGCATCAGAATCATACACCCCCCTTACCCCACAATACCATTCACCAGTCATCACTGGCATCCTTCCCCCAAAACATCATCAGCATCTGGCCCCTTCCCCACCCAAACACTCAATGCCAGCATTGGACACTCCAAAACTCAGTACTGGACCCTTTCCCTCCAGCAACACACTCCCACCTCCAACAGTCAATGCTGGCATCTCCACTGCTCCCCCTACCACTACAAATAAATGAGTTTTGCCACCCCTCATGAGGCTTTCTTGAGAGTCCGTTCCTGGTACTTCCCCTGGCACAAGTTGACACTGCCAGGTTGGCACATTGCCAACCTGTGCCAGGCCAAGGCCTAGCCATGTCCCTCTCTCGCAAGGGCTATACTCATCTTTATACCCCCAGAGGGATCCCCACAACGGGTTCATGTCTGGGTGAACCTGTTGTAAACTTCATTGATGCTACGTTACACTGGTGAGGTTTGAAAATACGGCGAGGGTGTATACATGGCAGGGGGATCTTTAATGATATTAAAACGTAGTAAATGAATTGCAATTAGGTTCAAGTCCCTGATTATGTTGCCAGCAATGGGGGACAAAAATGGGAAATCATTTTCTCGTTGATGAGATTCGCGATTTTAGTTTTTACCAAATCTTGAGCCCCTGCCGCCATTCTCATGGACGGAGGGTGTGAACTTAAGATTGCCTGCATCTTTTTTTCATTTCAAAGACCCTGTCCAATAATGTACATAATAGTGGGAGTTCGTGATCTGTCTGAATTTTACTTTTTTTAAAGAAGTTTAATTACGATAAAAAACTGTTCCTTCCACAATAAGTTTATTTTCCAGAAGTTAAAAGATGCTAACCAAATGGTACATTGGAAATCTGAAATAAAAGCAGAAAATGCTGGAAATACTAAGTAGCTTACAGCAACATCTGTGGAGAAACAGTTAACATTTAATTCAAAAGAAATTTGAATTGTGATGCAATCAGTTTTAAGCAAGGGGAGGGTGGGAAAAGTATAAAAAGAAAGGTCTGTGATATGTTGGAAGTCAAAAGAGATCGAAGGGTAGAATGTTAGTCTTCCAGAGCCAAAGGAAATGAGGACAAGACAAGAGACAAAAGATATGTCTAGAACCGATATGCTACTGACAAAAGGAAAAAAGAAGATAAAGGAATCAAAATGATTTTCTTTGCTTGTACTTTTTTCCAAGCATTTTCATTCTAGGCACATCTTTTGTTTCTTTTCTTGCTCCCATCACAATTTTCTTTGACCGTGGAAGATTAAGGGCACGATTTTCCCAATCCACTGGCTGCTCGAGTAGTGCAGTGGACTGCGAAATGTCAGTGGGAGACCAAAACCAGGAATCACGTCTGGCCAGTCACCATCTTTCTGGGCCATTTTTTTTCGGTGTAATCAGCTTCACGCTGGGGAACTGCGCAAGACTGATTACAATATGGAAATCAGCATTTACACCTATTTAGGAAGCCCGGGATACAATCATCCAGGCTCAGTAAAGTTTGTGACACCACAGTGGAAATCCACACCAGCAGAGATCATGTATGATCCACAGCAATGGGGACCAGGTATGATAGCTTTGCATGTGGGACCAGAGGACATTGAGGCTCCCTAGGAGGTTGGGGGTGGGGGAGTGCCACTTGGCACTGCCAGCCTGGCACCCTGGCACTGCCCACTGGACATCCTGGTAGGGCACCAGGCAGTGACAAGGGGATGGGGCTGGACAGGGCTAAAGCCAGACCAGTGAGTGAGGGAAGGTAGCTGATGATGGGCTGGTGATCAGAGGCATTAGGAGGCTGGCCACTGGTGGGGTGGTCAGGGCTGGCCATCAGGTGGGGGTGGTGTTTGGGGCCAACAATGTCAGTGGACGGTGGAGGTCAGGGCTGGCAATGTTAGGGGGGAGGAGGTGGAGCTAGGTGTCTGAGCTGGTGATGTCGGGGGGAGGTCTGTCCTGACAACTGGGAGGCCAGAGATGTCTGGGAGAGTTGAGGGGGGCAGGGGAGTGAGGGGTGGTGTTTGCGCATGTCAACCAATCTCCCAGTATACTGGCCCCTGAGCACTCTGTTGCCAGCCTCTCGGGTGTGATAAGGCCCCACTCACCCACCAGCGTAAATCCTCTGATGGCCTCTGTGCTGCACAGATTGCCGTTTACATGCCCATTGTGTACTTATTTTTTTGGGGGGGGGGGATAAAATTGTGCCCTAACTCTTTCAATCTCTCCTGACTTTCACCCCATTATTGGCCCATCCTCGCCCTGTTACCCCTTGCTCAAAATCATTTACATTCTTATATTCCTCAATGCATGTGAAAGGTCACAGACCTGAAATGTTATCTGTTTCTCTCCACAGATGCTGCCATTACCTGCTAAGTATTTCCGGCATTTTCTGTTTTTATGAATAGGTACAAATGTGTTTGCTAGCCAGCAAGATCAAATGGTCATCTGATACTAGTCTGAGATAGTTGCAAATATTACAGGTGCACTCTAACTTAATTGATATTGTTTTGGTTAACAAACTGGCAAAATCAAACAATATATAGCGAAATCACATTTAACTTTCAAATTAATTTTAACAAGGATAGACCTACTAATCTGCTAGGATAATTAATCTAAAGATTAATGTGTACCCACAGCTCAGGGAGTGCAGTAGTTCAAGAAATCAGCTCACCACCACATTCCCAAGAACAACAAGATGGGCAATAAATGCTGGCCTAGCCAATGAAACCCAATTCCCAATTTAAAAAAAACCTTGCAATCTCACATGATATGGAGTAATATATAATACAATCACAGAAACACTAAAATATATTTTCTATAGGTTCAGGTGGGCAATAAAAAGGGCTGAATTTTTCCCTGTGTGAAAGGCCAGGACCAAAAGGATAGTGGGATCCAGGGTGATATAATGGCAGCGGCAACCAATTAAGAGACATTAAGTTGAGGGAAGCTGGGTCCAGATAGGCAGACAGGCAGATCCTGACAATCAAGTAGGGGGAGGGAGATCCTTGGCGTCATTGCTGGGACTGCCAATGCTGCCAGGTTGGCCACGGTGACTCCCTCTCTGGAACCTGCTGGGAGGATGTCAGGGTTACTTGATACTCTCCCAATGTGGTGGCAAGCTCTCCCTGCACAGACACAATATCTGCAAGAGGCCCTTAATTGGCGATTTAAATGGCCGAGTCAGCTGCCCACTCACTGAGCACCTGGGTTGACCCCCACCAGCTCTCCCACCTCCCAGCCCATTACCAATGGGATAGAAAAACTCATCAACTTATTTCCTTTTGTTTAAAATCAATTTTCTATTCTCAGTACTTACAGAAACATGGATATATTGCAGTTCTTAGTTTCAGAAGCAAGCCTTACCAAATGACTCTGCGTTTGACAGGGTTAAAGCACGACTTATTGCAGACAGAAAATAGTTCCATCTCAACTGGAAATTTGCAGCTAGTTGTGTGAATTCTTCTCCCCTGAAGTTGCTGGGCTGGAATATTGAATGTTTTCATCTTTATATTGCACATTATTGTGAAGCGATACTCTTGAAATAAAATCTTGAAATAAAATTTGGTGATATGAATTGACATTGATGATTTGAAGGGAAAATCTAATTACAAATGTACCACACCCACTGTATGTAAGAATTACCAAACAGCATCCACCAGCTTCTTCATACATTTTCCTAATTTGATGGCAGAGTGGGTGTTTTGCAGATATCATAAAAAATATTCTTCAAGTTTAAAATTGGTTTTCTCACAATCTGCAAGACCTCAAAGTGCTTTTGTCAGAAATATTCTGGGACAGCATTGACCTCCTGGACACTACCAGGAGCCTCTCTTCATGGGGAAGCAGCAATAAAGAGGTGTCCTTCATTATGCCCCAGCAAGGGTCTTCTAGATAGTGGTGGTTTGCTGTGCTGCAGAAGGGGAGGCCCTGACTCCTGAAGATACAGTGCAAGTATTCTCAGACAAAGAGAAGGTTGAGGATGCCAAGAAGATTCAAGCATCCTGACAGATGTGAGGTGCCTCTTGGAAGGTGCCAGGATATAGGCACACAGGAGATTTGTGAGGTGCTTATGATCACGCATTTCAGCTGACCCTTAACACTTCACCCTTCCAGTCTAATAAATGTCCACACTCCAAGCACATAGAAGCAACTCAGCTCTGCTGGAAGGCCAGGCCCCCTCAGCCATTGGCACCTGATGCTTTGGCAAAATGTGAATGATGAGTGTGCACACCATGATTGCTCCCTGCCAACCCCTGAGATGACACTTCCCATTCTTGCACCGTGGATAGCCATCAACACTGCATGGCAATGTTTGTAAACCAAATTAAACATTTATTACATTAATCACAACACACAAGTAGAGACATATTACTTTTCTGAATATCCGTGAGGCCCAAATGCATCTATTGTGTTTTATTAAAGATTGTACGTGTGCTCCTATATAGTGTTGTCCCTTGGTTGCTAAATGTGTTGGAGGCAAGCTGCTGACCTTGCTGCCACATGGCTTGGGATGATTTTGGCAGCCATACTCTGGGTCCCAGCATGCTGTGGCATTCCTGCATGTGTGCAGGAACTTCAAGTCACCCTGGCTATCTGAGTATCAGTGTCACGCATAGAGGGAATGACAATATGCTATCCTCATCAGGAGCACTGAGAAAAACTCCCAGAAGCAAAATGCAGCAACTCCTCCTCCCTTGACAGCACACTTTTACCTTGCTGCTAACCTCAGAAGGACAAGGACATAGGGAGACTCCAGGTGCCTTGATTCCTCTTGCCCTGTCACTGCTTCTTTGAGCAAGGCAATGGGATGCAGGTCTGCTTACGTCTCTGATATCCAATGTCCAGTCTGCTGGATGTAGTCCACTGGATGTGACTCTCCATTAGAGTCACCAACCTGTAGACAGAGGATGCCAAGCATACAGAAGAGAGGAGATGGCAGAACCCATGGCCTGGATCGGCACCTCCTCTGTCCAAGCCAGGGTGTGAATACCCTCTGGAAGCTCAATTAGATATTCATGTATCTCATGCTGTATTTACAATATCTGCTACCTCATAAATGACTCCAAAGGCATGCCATCAGCCTTGGGCTAAGGACTGGCCTCTCACACTCCTCCTACTGCAGTATCCTCAGCTGTCATCATCTCTGAGAGATGACCAGGTGAATGTAATGCTCGTACTGTACCAGGGTGTGACCGTGAATCTAATTGTGAATGCATACCCACCATTGTGACAGTATTTGTACTTGGAATGTTACATCCTCTGAGGTCTCCTCCTCCTCAGAGATGGACGAAAGTCCCCCAGACACATCCACTCACTGGTCCTGTGATTGACCTGTGTGAAAAAACAGAATTGTGAGGCCCCCACTCCCCTCCAGGGAGGAGCCCACAAAATCAGCTGCAGTTCAAATGGACGTCTGTACGTCAGAGGACACACCGTCTCTCATGCTCGTTTAATGTTTCCCTTGTGCCCAGCTCTGAGGTGGATCACCCTCCCATGATTGAACTCTGATCTTATCACCCAGCCTGGTAATCTGCCAGTGGCAGAACCTCCTTCAACACTGGTGTAAGGTTAGCAATGATTGAGGTGTTGCCATGTGTTGTGTCCTCTCCCTGATATTCTATACCTTTTCTCCTCTGGGAACAAAGAAGAATAATATGAGTGGCTGCACCTGAGCAAACACAAGCCTAACTGCTCTGCACAATTGCTGTGACTTTTGTGACCGAAGATATACATGTAGCATTGGATCACTCTAAAGTGACCTTACGTGGATCACCAGTGCCATGCTTGTGTCCCCTGACAGGGCTGTAGTCATTCATTTTCCAGGAGATGTTACAGCCTCCATCAATCACCACCGATATGGTGATGTTTCCCTCTCCAACATCTGCACCATCATACTTACTCATTTGTTTCCCTCCACCCTCTCCATACCCCCAATAAAGAAAATAGAAGTTTGTCACTGTTACTGACCTTGGCAGAATAAAGAAGGTAATTGATCCATTTGCAGGCACCGCAGTCAGGTCCTCCAGATTTGATTTGATTTTATTGTCACATGTATTCATATACAATGAAAAGTATTGTTTCTTGCACGCTATACGGACAAAATGTTCATAGAGAAGGAAACGAGAGAGTGCAGAATGTAGTGTTACAGTCATAGCTAGGGTGTAGAGAAAGATTGACTTAATGCAAGGTAAGTCCATTCTAAAGTCTGACAGCAGCAGGGAAGAAGCTGTTATTGAATCGGCTGGTACGTGACCTCAGACTTTTGTATCTTTTTCCCGATGGAAAAAGGTGGAAGAGAGAATGTCCAGGGTGGTTGCTTTGCCAAGGCAATGGGAAATGTAGACAGTGTTAACAGATGGGAGGCTGGCTTGCTTGATAGATTGGGCTACGTTCACGACCTTTTGTAGTTCCTTGCAGTCTTGGGCAGAGCAGGAGCCGTACTAAGCTGTGATACAACCAGAAAGAATGCTTTCAAAAGTGCATCTGAAAAAGTTGGTGAGAGTTGTAACTGACATGCCAAATTTCCTCAGTCTTCTGAGAAAGTATAGACATTGGTGGGCTTTCTTAACTATGGTGTTGCAATGGGGTAACCAGGATAGGTTGTTGGTGATCTGGACACCTAAAAACTAGAAGCTCTCGACCCCTTCTACTTCGTCCATGTTGATGTAGACAGGGGCATGTTCTCCTTTACGCTTCCTGAAGTTGATAACAATCTCCTTCATTTTGCTGACACTGAGGAAGAGATTATTGTTATCACACCAATTCACCAGATTCTCTATCTCATTCCTGTACTCTGTCTCATCATTGTTTGAGATCTGACACACTAAAATGTGTCATCAGCAAACCTGAAAATCAAATTGAAGGGGAATTTGGTCACACAGTCATAGGCGTATAAGGAGTGTAAAAGGAGGCTGAGAACGCAGCCTGTGGGGCACTGGTGTTGAGGACGATCATGGAGGAGGTGTTGTTGTCTATCCTCACTGATTGTGGTCTGTGAGTTAGGAAGTTCAAGATCCAGTCACAGAGGGAGGTGCTGAGGCCCAGGCCAGGAAATTTGGAGATGAGTTTTGTTGGAATAATGGTGTTGAAGATGACTCAATGGCTGCTGATTATCTCTGACACCTCCATCCAAGTCTCTTGGTTAGGTGAGGAGCTCTTGTCCTTTTGTCCCTAATGGAGAAGACAATCTGCTTTGCTTGAATAGCCTGCAGGACATCATCACTGAAACATGGATGGGGCCAGATGGGACCTTGTTTCTGCCTTGCCCACAAGTGGAGGTTAACTGCGTCCTTGTTGTCAAGATCACGTGTTGTTGCTGGCTTCAGGCTGATGGGATTCCTTGGCTAGAGGCTAATAGGAGTTGTTGATCTCAACTGGAAGAGAGCCAGCCACAATTTGATCCTCAGGTACTGATGGCCCTTTATACATGCCACCAGCACTACCCACTTCCAGTTCAGTCTCCGTATCTCCACCGGGTCACATAAAATTCTGGCATTTGTCTCAAATGCTGCAGTTAATATGATTTTTGATACTATTTAGAGTATAGGTTTCTGTGTACCACCTTACATTGATATACAGCACTCATTTTCCATCCAGTAATTTTTGTGTGAAAGGAAAAATACCATTGATAACAACATACTACATTTTGTGACATTTTTGTCTTGTGGCACTTTGTGTTAAACAAAATAGTATAAATTTCCTTCTACCAATTCTAGTCTTGGACAGGGCGATAGATGACTTGAATGAGTGGTAAGGTTGATAATCTAAGTGAGTTAAGCAAGTGGAATGTTGGATTTTTTAGCCGTTACGGAGAGTGAGGGAGAGAGAGAATCCCAGTTAACCAACATTCCTGTGGCCCAAATCCACATATATGCTGCTCACCAATCAAATTCAAATCAGATCTGGGCCTCAAAATTATGGAGTCAAAATTTACCCTCTATTGTGAATGTACTGTTGGAGTCAGACTTTGTAATTGTTTTTCTTTAATAGATATATGAACGGTAAAAGACTTACAGGGAAAAGCATTGAAAGGAAAGCCAAAAAAATTAAAGGAATAAGGCAATCTTTACTTAGACATCACTAAGTCTATGGATGAAATTGCATAATAATACAATTCAAAAATGTTTGTCAATTGTTTTAACAGCATGGGTTATAATTCACAATATATATGTCTTGATAATCTGCAGATGGCTAGGTGTTCAGACATTAGGGAAACAATAAATTTGAACCTCCAATATACACCATAACATAAGTCATGTAATTATTCTTATTTCCAGCAAATGTCTTACTTGAAACACGAAGAGATGCACAAGGGTTGACACGCACTGAAAGTAAGCTCTAATATCTGCTGCAGTATCCAGCAAAGCTAGCAAACTGTCAAAACCTGTAATAAAAAGTAATCATATTAGGGTGTTTATACTTGCATTTTGGTTTGAGGTGCTATAGTTTTATCTCCTGATACATATCACAAAGTCAGTCAGAACAAATTTGGTGAAGACCTAAAAATGGGTAATGTCATAAATGCTCTTCAATAATGTGGAGCAATTCTTCCAGCCCACTGGGAGAATAATTCAATGTAATCAGTTCTGTGCCGGAAATCGGTGTGGAGCTGATTTCAATATGCTAATAGGCATTTCAACATCATTAGCAGGACCGGGACGAACCCTCTCCCCTCCACCAGGAGTGTTCCACTACAGCAGGGCTTACAACTGCTCCCTACTAATAGTGAACTGGTGGCCTGACCCCAATGGTGTGAATACCTCCCCCCCTCCCCACCGCACTGCCTATGGGCATTGGGCATTGCCAAGGGGACAGGGCTAGATGGGAAGGGTAATTGGGAGGGCAGCTTCTTGGTTGGGTGATTGGTTGGGGTGCAGGGTCCTGCTGCCATTTTGCATTTGGGATTGTGGGCAGAGGGAGGTAAGAGGTGATTGGGTCTGGATGGAGGGGTGCTGCATTGGAACTGCTAGAGAGGAGATGGGGGCTGCCGACAGGAGCTGGCCGGTGGGGGGGTCGGGGAGATCGGGGCTGGCCAGGGAGTGGGGACATCGGGGCTTGCCCAGGGAGGTCAGGGTGTTCAGAAAGCCAGCAATGGGAGTTTTCAGAACTGACCAACGACTGGGAGACTGGCAATGCAAGGCCAGTGCACATACGCCAATCTCTACGCTGACAGATCAGCGCATGCAGTGATCCACTCTACATGACATTGCTGGCCTCTCAGGCGGGAGTAGGCCCCATCCATTGATTTTCAGAGGGAATACCACTAGGGTATTCTGTGATGCAGAGTGTGGGAGATTCAATCTGAAAATCACGCTGAAAAAATTCGTGAGAGTTACTCCCATTTTCACACGAATTGGTGAAGCACGTCTTCATGACAATTTATAATAAAGATCTATTACATAATTATTATGGTCTGGGCGAACTATCATTGTATATTCCACAATTGTTCTTCTGTTATATGCAAACTTATATAAATCGTACATAGAGGAGTCAAACAAAAGCAATATACTTACATTTCCATTCAAAACTGCAGCCTATTTCTTCCAGTGAACAGTTGAGTGTTTTTGTAGGTTTGCTAGGAATATTCAATAGCCCCTGACTAATAATAGCACGCAGGTCAATTCTTAAAGTGCTGACCATTCTATGATTATTCAGAACTATGTGCATGCTCTAGAATTAAAAAAAAGTGAATAGTTTTAAAACAAAAATCAAAATGACAATATATTATGTATATCACTTTATATACTGTTGTTCCTTGGTCACAAATATTGGTACTTTCAAAGGATTAAGTGAAGGTAAATAAACAATTAAGTAAGATCTGCCAACTAGGCATTTGGAAGGAATTCTTCTTCATGATCTTGTCCAAAATCAGATGGAATGGCAACATAGAATGTCTTGAAATGTGAGCACTCAGGCATACCATTGACTGCTGACAAGAATTTTGGTATGTCTTTCAGAATTTCCAGTGCTCATTCCATTCACACTTGCAATATGTAACTGATGCAGTGTCAGTGCCTTTACACTTGGCAAATGTATCTGTTTTGCATCTCCCTTAGCACAACTTCCTAGATCCACAATGTGGTGGTGGCATTTCCTAAAAGGAGTGAATACTCAAATGATCAGAGCAACCCTTGTAGAGATCGTCCCCCCCCGCCAGAAAATTCAGACTTGTTTGCTAAAGACCTCAGTGGGAAGCCTCATTTTGACCTTCGAGGTGCTTCTGCCCTTTTAAGTCGCTCATTGGATCTTTGGATGTTTCAACAGCATCCCTTCTGCAGCACCATTGAAGTTTCCTCGGTGAGTCTGGTGGCTTCATAAGAACATAAGAAATAGGAGCTGGAGTAGGCCATCTAGCCCTTCGAGCCTGCCCCGCCATTCAATACGATCATGGCTGATCTGTCGTGGCTCAGTTCCACTTTCCCGCCCTCTCCCCATAACCCTTAATCCCCTCTCTTATCAAAAACCCATCAACCCGCGTCTTAAAAATATTTAGCGAGGCAGCCTCCACCACTTCAATGGGCAGAGAATTCCAGAGATTCACCACCCTTTGAGTGAAGAAGTTCCTCCTCAACTCTGTTCTAAACCGCCCCCCCTTTATCTTGAGGCTGTGCCCCCTAGTCCTAATGTCTTTTTTGAGCGGGAAGAGTCTCTCCACCTCTATCCTATCCATCCCAGTCATCATCTTATACGTCTCAATGAGATCTCCCCTCATTCTTCTAAACTCTAACGAGTACAAGCCTAGTTTATTCAGCCTCTCCTCATAGCTCAACCCCCTCAACTCCGGTATCAGCCTAGTAAACCTCCTCTGCACTCCCTCCAAGGCCAAAATATCTTTGCGCAGGTGCGGCGCCCAAAACTGCACACAGTACTCCAGCTGCGGCCTCACCAATGCCCTATACAGCTGCAGCAAGACCTCCCTACTTTTATATTCAATCCCCCTCGCTATGAAGGCCAGCATCCCATTAGCCTTCCTGACCACCTGCTGCACCTGCAGGCTGGGTTTTTGCGACTCATGCACAAGGACCCCGAGGTCCCTCTGCACCGTCGCCTGCTGCAGTTTTTCGCCATGTAAGTAATAGTCCTTCCTACCATTATTCCTACCAAAGTGGACCACCTCACACTTGCCAACATTAAATTCCATTTGCCATTTCCTGGCCCATTCGCCCAGCCTATCTAGATCCTTCTGCAGACTCTCCACACCCTCCGCACAATTTGCCGTTCCCCCAATCTTGGTGTCATCAGCAAATTTCAACACCCTACACTCGGTTCCCTCCTCCAGATCATCTATATAAATGGTAAAAAGCTGAGGCCCCAGCACCGACCCCTGGGGCACTCCACTAGTCACCATCCGCCAATCCGAATAGCACCCGTTGACCCCCACTCTCTGCCTCCTATTTGACAACCAATCCTCTATCCACGCTAACACCCTACCCCCAACTCCATGTCCCTCGACCTTCTGCAATAACCTCTTGTGAGGTACTTTGTCAAACGCCTTCTGAAAATCCAGAAAGACCACATCCACCGGCTCTCCTCTATCCACCGCCCTAGACATATCCTCATAGAACTCCAGTAAATTTGTCAGACACGACTTCCCTTTAATGAAACCGTGCTGCGTCTGCTCTATCAAGCAATTCCCTTCAAGATGCCTCGCAATTTCCTCCTTAATGATGGATTCTAACATTTTACCTACCACAGATGTTAAACTAACCGGCCTATAATTCCCTGCCTTTTGCCTGGCACCCTTCTTAAACAACGGCGTAACATTAGCCATTTTCCAATCCTCCGGCACTTCCCCAGAATCCAGCGACGTCTGGAAAATAACCACCAAGGCATCCACTATCACCTCTGCCATTTCTTTCAGAACCCTTGGATGCATTCCATCTGGTCCTGGGGACTTGTCCACAATCAGCCCCTCCAGTCTGTCGAGCACCGCCTCTCTAGTAACAGTAATGTCATTAAGACCCTCCAGTCCTACCACCTTTCCATCGCTAACACCCGGCAAATTATTCACGTCCTCCTCCGTGAAGACAGAAACAAAAAAGTTATTCAATACCTTAGCCATATCCCCATCCCCTACCACTAGGTCTCCTTTCTCATCCTCTAAAGGACCAACGTTCACCCTAGCCAGCCTCTTCCTTTTTATATATTTATAAAAACTCTTGCTATCCTTTCTTATATTAAGCGCTGGCCCAGCTTCATAGTTTCTCCTACCCTTCTTTATCAACTTCTTTGTCAATCTTTGTTGACATTTAAACCTCTCCCAATCCTCTTCTCGCCCACTACTCTTAGCTACTCTAAATTCCTCCGCTTTTAATTTAACACTTTCCTTCACCTCCTTCGTTATCCACGGCTTATTACCTCTCCTCCTACTGTCCTTTTTGACCATCGGAATAAATTTCCGCTGAGCACCAAGAAAGATCTCCTTAAAGATCCTCCACTGCTCCTCAGCACACCCTCCCTCCAACGCGCTCCCCCAGTCAACATTCGCCAATTCTTCTCTCATCCTACCGTACTCCCCTCTATTCAAACAAAGTACGCGTGTCTGGGAACCCACTTTCTCCTCCTCCATCTGCACCAGAAACTCCACCATACAATGATCACTCTCCCCAAGAGGATCCTTCACCGCAAGGTCCCTAATTCTACCCGCCTCATTACATAGCATGAGATCCAAGATAGCTCTCTCCCTCGTCGGCTCCAACACGCACTGTTCCAGGAAACTATCCCGGCAGAATTCCAAGAACTCCTCCTCGAGCCCACCGCGTCCAACATGGGTCGACCAATCAATATGCAGATTGAAATCCCCCATAACTACGGCCGTCCCATTCCTGCACGCCGCACTTATTTGCGCGTTAACAGCCCGCCCCACCTCCAGATCATTATTCGGGGGCCTATAGACGACACCCACCAGCGTCTTCCTCCATTTGCTGTTCCTAATCTCCACCCACAACGATTCCACGTTCTGCTCCTTGGCTCCAATATCATCCCTTGCTACCACCTTGATGCTATCCTTAATCAGCAGAGCTACGCCCCCCCCGCTTTTCCCTCCTGCCTATCCTTCCTAAACACTTGATAGCCCTGTACATTCAGCTCCCAGTCCCTGTCACCTTGCAGCCACGTCTCTGTAACGGCCACCAGATCGTATCCATTTGTGTTGATCTGCGCCACCAGCTCATTCACTTTATTCCGAATGCTTCGTGCATTCAGATAAAGCGCTTTCATCCCAGCCTTCACCTGGACCCTATTTGCCGTAACGCCACCAACCATACTCACGCCCCCTAATCCCTCTATTATTGGGACATCCTCGGCCTCTTTCCTTACCTGTACCCTATCCTTAACTTTAGACCTCGTAACGTCACCTACCCTCGCACCCCTCGTGATGGTGGGTATTCTGCTTGGAAAATGGCACACATGTATAATGGAAGGCAGGTCTCACCTGAAGTGGACAGTTGAAAGTACAGTCCTGCGGAACCGCCTCCCAAAGAACATAAATCCAGGTCTCTGTGTCATCATGACTTACATAAAACTAATCTGATTAGCAATAGTGGAACATTTCAGTCAATTGTCAACTTTAAACTCAGTTACAATTCAGAATTAACCTAGAGTAAGGCAAGATATGTAATTAATAGTCTTTTCATGTTTTTCAAAGGCTGTTTAGAATCTCACAGTCACTCACATATCCAACTGTCAGTAAGGTCTGGAGATAAATACAGATAGAAACAAAAAATAAACATTCCATACTGAGAAATAGCTTCAAATTAAATAGACTGAAACTAAATAGACCCAGATAGTAGGTGCAGGAAGCAGGACGCACAATCAACCGACATCCATTGATTGCAATGTAGGCAACATGCCAATTTCAAATGATCTCTGCTTCTAGCCAGCACTAACAGTGTTGTTCATTGGCTGCAAGCAGGCTGATATGTGAGTGGCTGCAAGCATTTAAAACTAACCTGCATTACTTGAAGAGAAGTTGCTTTTTGGTAACCCTCTATACAAATGCAGGTGATGATATACCTGACCTTTTACCTCCTGTCTTCTCACTCTCCAAGACTGAAACACTCCTTCCAAGTGAAGCAGTGATTTACGTGTACTGTTTTCAATCCATTTTAATTTATTTACTATTCAAAATCTGGTCTCCTCTAACTTGGGGAAACTAAACGCAGATTGGATGACCTCTTTGGTGAACAATTCCAAGCACGATCCCAAGCTAATGGTAGCTTATCACATTACTTATTCACCTTGTTCTCATGCTGGTATTTCTGTCCTCAGCTCACTGCACTGTTCCAGCAAAACTCAATGTAAGCTTCAGGGACAGAACCTCATTTTACAGTTAGAACATAAGAACATAAGAAATAGGAGCAGGAGTAGGCCATCTGGCCCTTCGAGCCCGCCCCGCCATTCAATAAGATCATGGCTGATCTGTCGTGGCTCAGTTCCACATTCCCGCCCTCTCCCCATAACCCTTAATCCCCTCTCTTATCAAAAACCCATCAACCCACGTCTTAAAAATATTTAGCGAGGCAGCCTCCACCACCTCAACGGGCAGAGAATTCCAGACATTCACCACCCTTTGAGTGAAGAAGTTCCTCCTCAACTCTGTTCTAAACTGCCCCCCCTTCACCTTGAGGCTGTGCCCCCTAGTCCTACTGTCCTTTCTGAGCAGGAAGAGCCTCTCCACCTCTATCCTATCCATCCCATTCATCATCTTATACGTCTCAATGAGATCTCCCCTCATTCTTCTAAACTCTAACAAGTACAAGCCTAGTTTATTCAGCCTCTCCTCATAGCTCAACCTGTCTTCCATGACCAAGGTACATTATACATGTGTGCCATTCTCCATCATCACGAGGGAAGCCACCAGACTCACCGACGAAACTTCAATGGTGCTGCAGAAGGGATGCTATTGAAACATCCAAAGATCCAATGAGTGACTTAAAAGGGCAGAAGCACCTCGAAGGTCAAAATGAGGCTGCCCACTGAGGTCTTTAGCACTTAACACTGAGTGCAACAATTTCAGACCAAAATCTTTGGCCCTCATTTTATTTCCTTTTCATTGCTTGTTTTTTTTTCAGTCAGCAGCACACCTATTGTAGGTACATCTTTTGTTTCTTTTCTTGTCCCATCACCATTCCCTTTGGCACTGAAAAAATAACACTTCCATCATTCAGTCTCTCCCATCTTTCATCCCGTCTTCCTTGTCCCATCCAAGCCTTGCTCAAAACCTATTAAATCTCTAACTTTTCTTAATTTTAATCAAGGGTCAAAGACCCAAAACATAACTCCACCGATGCTGCCTGAACCGATATCTCCAGTACGTTCTGGTTTTATTATAAAAGCACCAAACATTTATAGAATCATAGCAATAGCTAGAAAAATATGAGCCAGCAACTAACTAATTGATAATCCATTTAAATAGCAGTGGGAGTGAGTCTTTCCTGTTGCTGAGCACATATTCAGCTATGCCAAGTTAGGTGAGGTTTTGGCTGCAATGTTGTGCCCCAAAATGTTAATGCTGGTATTGCACATTGATTGAAGTCAGGATCTAGATACTTCTGGGAGCTGTTCATTACCTCTGCCACTGAAGTTGAGTGGAGATAATGTTTTTACCCTGTTTGTTAGCCTGTAAAAACAGTATCCCAAAAACTAACAGATGATTTCAGTGAAATCTTGTACATAGATAGTGCACGGCCCAAATAGGAACTGATTCACTTTTGCAAATACTTAGTTTCAGATCTGGATTTTTTTAAAGGATCCATTAACATAGGGAGATATAGGGCAAATTAACTTTTTTTTTAGAATGTGGCTTGTTTTATTTGGAACTCACTCACTGTTTTAGAATTTTCTGCACTGTCTCAGTTGCTGTGGTGCAATTTGTCATAGCTAGAGTTTTTGGAGCAGGTTATTAGATGTAGATTAGCCTGAAACCTCCTCAGTGAAATGGAAGCTTTCTTCACTTGTGTATGTGCTAACACCTTCACCTGCTTGATTCAAGCCATATGCCGTGGACACCATTTTGGAGTTCTAAGGGCAAAACCTGGATGCAGCTGCCCCAACATCTCACCAACTTCCCTATTTCTGTACTTCCAATGTCTCTCTGAACAATGCATAACCTGAACATCAGAGTTGGCAAGGAAATCTATTTTGAAATCAATAGCCTGATCAAGGGAGAGTCTGTCCCAAAATGTTAAGCTATCTTTTCTCTTTCAGATGTTGAGGGAGCTGCTGTGCTTTTCCAGCATTTTCTGTTCTTTCTTCATTCTAAATTCAGCTAGGGGAAGGGATGCATTTTTTCCCTTTGGAGAAAGTGTTACAAATAGATGCAGGATGAATTCATATTCAGTTAATACAATGGTGTGAAGTTGATTTTATATCTCCCATTTTAAATTATATATATTACTTCTCTACCAACAAAGTGTTCCCTATATTATGTGTTTATTACCTTTGCAAGATTGCATATACACGTTCTTCTTCGTAGTCGATTGACAAACATATTTGCTGCTGAAAAATTTAAAAGTCATGTCAGATAAGTGTTTGCATACAAAATACAAAAAAAGACTTAATTCATAAAGTAAGTGTGGAAGCACAGGTGCTATACCAAAGAGTTATGATACTAGTTAATGTTTTCAATTCTTCACACAACATGCTGTGTCAGAGTGCTCAGACATGGCAGTTTTCAAAGTAATTTTCCCAATTTCAAGTGTGGGATTTTGTAACAGAAAATGTGTGTCATTCTAGTCCACCTTTTTGTACGTATAAACATTTTAAGATTTTCTTACTGCTGAGAGTAATAAATCAAATTCACTTGTCAGCTTCTATGAATTTGCTAAGTATGTTTTCATCCCTAATGGTAAATGGCAGCTGAATCATGCATGATTTATTTTCCAGTGTATTTCAGTAAACAAGGTACAAGTTGCAAAGAACCAAAGATCGGACTTAATTTTATGTGTTGACAATAGCAAAATATATTCTAATTATGAGTAACATTATAAAATTAGATTTAGTAGAACATCTGTTTATTTCAGGTTGACTGAATCTGAGCAACAAAACAAATTGGTAACAATTAAAAATTGGAAAGGATAATGATATTTTAAAAGTTGATTTGTGAGTTAAAACAGAGATGTTCGATTACATAGATGGGATACGTGGAATAGATGCTGTATTTTCCAGAGAAGATTCATTACTGGACAGATATGTGCCCAGGAATCAGAGAGGATGTTATAAGTTTCATTAGGTGGTTATTGATGGTTTCCTCTCTGCAGAAGAATGATAAATAAACTCCCACAATCAGTTTATGAAGTGAACAATTGAGCCTGATAGATCAAGAAAATTTGAAGTTTGGCCATGGGTCTGTGCTAAGTTAGATGATATCAGCCAGGATAGCATTTGAGGTGTTATTTTTCACATCCTTGGGTTGCGGAGAGAAATATCAATTTAGATTTCTGTTCCTGATCATTATGATACTTTGGAAGCGTGTCTAAAAGATAGGGAGAGGACGATGACAAAGGTAACATGCGTATATGTAATCCCTTTAATATAGAAAACTACCTAAAACACTTCACTTGGGGAGAGAAAAATATAGATAGCAATAAATGTAGGAATGGATTCTGAAAGCTTGAGATTAGAAGGGGTCATCTAAAGTTGATTGAAAATTATAGGCTTTAATAACGATGTTAAAGGAGAGAAAATGACAACTGGTTTCTTTAGGTGGGAGTTCCAGTGCTAACAAGAACATCCTACCAATAGCTGGGTGAAGGAAGGGGCGATAGTGAAAGACAGGGTAGGATGATCAAAAGGGTTTGGGAGGGAACATAAATCTGGAAAAGGTAGCAAAGATATTATGAGCAATTTAAAGGTGAGGATAAGATTTGAAAGCCTATGTAAGCAGTTGAGAAATGGGAGAAAAAGATAAACGGAACTTATTCTTTCAGGACAGGATGTTAATGACTGCATTTTAGGACAAATGAGCATAGGTCAAGATGATAACTTGTCTGAGGACTTTAGAGGGGTAAAGGAGGTTAGGGATATGTGGGATTAAAGGAGATAAATGGGTTGAAGGTTGATTCTTTTGAGAAGAGGAACAATATGGGTTTTGAAAGAGGGATGGCCATTGTCTTAGGGAATAATTAATGTCAAACCACGGGCAGTGCAGGAGGGATGGTTAAGTAGGTAGAGATTGAATAATAAGGAAATCAAGGAAAAAGCAGGTGGGTGTTACAAATTCCAATATTGCCTTCAATATTCTCTTGGGAATATTCAAGCTCATTTCTCCAAGTCATTGGGATGTCCAACATTTAAGGAAGTGACACCCTTCTGCATGCAAGGCTATAAAGTCATCAGCATACACAACCAGATAAGAATTTAACACACCCTACCAAATAATCAGATTCTTAAATTATCCAAAACTATTTCCAGAAATCTATGTCTTAGCAGCCACGTTCATAGATTTCCATTCCCACTATCCAAATATACCTGTCATGTTTTTTCAAGCTGGAAATCCATTTTTCTAAATGCATAAACAAATCTTTCTTTTGTTTCTTTAAATTTATACTGCATGCTTCAGACATTAATTAATAATCCCTGAGAATGCTATGATTCACTAAATTATATTCAAAATTATTGTTGGATTGACTTGAGAAAAATGTGAGTACCCTGGCATAAAGCAACACCTTTCATTTTTGACCCACTTTTAATAAGCAGCGAATAATTCAATTTCCCCAAAGATATAAATATCTTCTGTGGATTTGTTTCTCTCTTAGTTAATGAGTTTAGCAATGTTCTTTCTTCTTCTTGTCTGTTCCACACAACAACATTTTCTCCTTCTTCATTTTCTCAAATGCCATCTCTTCTTGCAATCTGCGTTCCTTTCACGCTTGCTCTCCTTCCTATTTATACTGCTCTCATGTTTGTTCTTGCTCTAATTGAAAGTCATGCACTTCTGGTGAGGCTGTTTCTTGCTTGTTTTCTCCATGATCACGATTCTGGCTAATTCAAGCTCATAATATTTTATTTGGATATTTTGTTAAATCACATTGTTTCTTTTCAATGCACTTTTAAATTTTGAACATCGTAAAACGCTTTTGTCATCAGTGTAGTTTAATATTCCAGGTAACTGCCATGACCTGGTACAAAAATGAATTGTCCTTTCAGTGTTATATTGGATACAGTGGTTCTATCACTATGTTATGTTGTCTGAATGTGCAACATTTAGGGATCACAGAATCAGAATCATAGAAGGAGGCCATCTGGTCTATTGTGCCCACACTGGCTCTCCCTGTGAGCAATTTATCTGATACCACCAACCCCATCCCCCCAGACCTAAACCCACAGCTCTGAAAATTCTTCCTTTTCAGATAATCCAAATCCCCCTTGCATGCTTGGATAGAACCAACCTCCACCACACTGTCAGGCAGTAAAATCTACAACCTAACTTTTCCTCTGGTCCCCATTTCTTGTTTTGCCAACTACCTTCAATCTGTGCCCTCTTGTTCTCAATTATTCCACCAATGGGAATATTCTCTCCCTATCTACTCTGTCCTGACCCCTCGTGATTTTGAATAACTGTCAACTCTACACTCAACTTTCTCTTCTCCAAGGAAAACAGTCCCAACTCCTCCAATCTTTCTATATAACTGAAGTTCCTCTTTCCTGGGACTATTTTTATGAATCTTTTCTGTGAATGCTCTAATATCTTTACTTCCTTCCTAAAATGTGGCACTCAGAACTAGCCGCAAAACTCCAGATGAGGCTGAACAAATTTAATATAACATTCTTGTTTTACACTCCATGGCCCTATTAATGAAGCCTCGGATATTGTATACTTTATTAACTGCTCTCTCAACCTGTCTTACCCATGATTTATGCACTTATACACTTATATGCAGCTCCCTTTACTCCTGCACTCCATTTAGAATTATACCCTTTATTTTGTGTTGTCTCTCCACGTTCTTCCTACCAAAATGAATCATATCACACTTCTCTACATTAATTTTCATCCGTCATTTAACAACCTATTACACCAAATGGCTATGCCCTTTTGAATTGCTACACTATCCTCCTTACAATGCTTCCAAGTTTCATATCATCCATAAATGTTGAAATTGTATACCAAGGTTTCGGTCATTACTATTTATCAGGAAGAACAAGGGTCCAAACACTAATTCCTGAGGAACTCCATTACAACCTTCGCTAGTCTGAAATATATTAATTGCTACACATGTATGTTCAGACAGCATTGTTGTTGTTTATTCCAGGGAAAAACAAGTGTGAAGCTACAGGATGGGCTCTCTAATAGCATAGTTAATGTAAAGCATCAAATACCCTAAATGGAGTTCAATTAATTTCTTGGAACATTTCCTCTTACAAAGTATCTGGGAATACGCAAGTATTTTTTGGAGGTGTCTTGGTGAGTTGATGGATTTTCCAGCGAGGACTAGAGGAATAGGTTGTCTGTCTGAATGTGCAACATTTAGGGATCACAGAATCAGAATCATAGAAGGAGGCCATCCGGTCTATTGTGCCCACACTGGCTCTCCCTGTGAGCAATTTATCTGATACCACCAACCCCATCCCCCCAGACCTAAACCCACAGCTCTGAAAATTCTTTATTTTCAGATAATCCAAATGCCCCTTGCATGCTTGGATAGAACCAGCCTCCACCACACTGTCAGGCAGTAAAATCTGCAACCTAACTTTTCCTCTGGTCCCCATTTCTTGTTTTGCCAACTACCTTCAATCTGTGCCCCCTTGTTCTCAATTATTCCACCAATGGGAACATTCTCTCCCTATCTACTCTGTCCAGACCCCTCGTGATTTTGAATAACTGTCAGCTCTACACTCAACTTTCTCTTCTCCAAGGAAAACAGTCCCAACTCCTCCAATCTTTCTCTGGGATGTCGCCTTCTGCGATGTCGCCTTTTGGGATATCGCCATCTGCGGCATCACCTTCCGGGGTGTTGACTCCATAATGTCGCCAGGGGAGCAGGTCTGGGCTTGGGGCCAATGTGAAAGACTGCAACAGGTAGGAAGGTCTGCAGCGTCAATCCCAATGGGTCTGCAGCATGACAAAGGGATGGAGAAGAGGCTGCAGAAAGAGAAAGCTCCATGACATGCATTCTGCCAAGTTGGACTCAGGCTTCCACTATGTTTCTTGACATCAACCGGAGAATGACATACATTCAACATGCCCTACATCTGGGTTTATATGCCTAATTAAGCACATCCCTGCCTGCTTCCCATTGAGGTGCTCATCTGAGGGCTCTGAAGCTGGACTTGTTTACAACCTCTCCCCCTGGGGAGCTGGAAAATGAACCATCCCTTATACCTGGCCTGGCTACTTGGATTTGATTTGATTTACTATTGTCACATGTATTAACATACAGTAAAAACTATTGTTTCTTGCATGCTATACAGACAAACCATACCGTTCATAGAGAAGGAAACAAGAAAGTGCAGAATGAGGTGTTACAGTCATAGCTAGGGTGTAGAGAAAGATCAACTTAATGCAAGGCAAGTCCATTCAAAAGTCTGACAACAGCAGGCAAGAAGCTGTTCTTGAGTTAGTTGGTATGTGACCTCAGACTTTTATATCTTTTACCCAAAGGAAGAAGGTGGAAGAGAGAATGTCCAGTGTGCGTGGGGTCCTTTATTATGCTGGTTGCTTTACCAATGCAACAGGAAGTAATGACAGAGTCAATGGATGGGAGGCTGGTTTGTGTGATAGATTGGGCTACATTCACGACCTTTTGTATTTCCTTGCAGTATTGGGCAGTGCAGAAGCCATACCAAGCTGTGATACAACCAGAAAGAATGCTTTCTATAGTGCATCTATAGAAGTTGCTGAAAGTCATAGCTGACATGTCAAATTTCCTTAGACTTCTGAGAAAGTTGAGGCATTGGTGGGCTTTCTTAACTATAGTGTCGGCATGGGAGGACGAGGACAGGTTGTTGGTGATCTGGACACCTAAAAACTTGAAGCTCTCAACCCTTTCTACTTTGTCCCTGTTGATGTAGACCGGGGCATGTTCTCCTTTATGCTTCCTGAAGTTGATAACAATCTCCTTCGTTTTGTTGACATTGAGAGAGAGATTATTGTTGCTGCAGCAGTTCACCAGATTCTCTATCTCATTCTTGTACTCTATTCCATCATTGTTTGAGATCTGACCCATTATGGTGGTGTTGTCAGCAAACTTGAAAATCAAGTTGAAGGGGAATTTGGCCACACAGTCATAGGTGTATAACAAGTATATAGTAGGGGGCTGACAACACAGCCTGGTGGGACACCGGTGTTGAGGACGATCGTGCCTATCCTTACTGATTGTGGTCTGTGATGACTTTCATGCTGGGTGCTAACCCCAACTCTTCAAGGCAGATGTAGTGTCAGTATCTGAGCTGGTGGCAGCCGAAAGTCAGATTACATGACAGAGCTCCTTCATTAGTGCTGCACTATTGCTCTCCTTCCACCTCCTTATGGACATATGTGGCTGTGCAGATGGCAGTTCCTGGGTGATTGAAAGAAGGAACTCAGATAGAGAAGGTTGATGTGAGGGAAGGGGGATTAGGTGGTGCCAAGAGGTTCATGTTTTAAACCTAATTGCAGCTTGCCTATCATGCCAAATAGCAGAATGAGGATTTCTGAGTGTCAAGAAAGGACATAAGGCAAGAGAATTCTGAGTGACACTGGAGCCAAGGATTGTATTGCAGCCAGACCCATGATGTGGACAACCAGCACCGCTGTAGAGCTCAAGAATTGTGGGCGTCCTTGTTCCTTACCAGTTCGACTCTGCTCCCTTCAATTGTATGCACTTCGTGCTGCCAAGAGAAAAGGCAGAATGGAAAGGTAGTGATTGTGTAGCAATCTGATTGGCTGATGAGCCTGTCTTAGCTGAACAGAT
The DNA here is from genome assembly GCF_965287045.1 of Carcharhinus amblyrhynchos. Lineage (NCBI taxonomy): Eukaryota > Metazoa > Chordata > Chondrichthyes > Carcharhiniformes > Carcharhinidae > Carcharhinus > Carcharhinus amblyrhynchos. Next base: position 59,425,807 of record NC_137333.1, read on the forward strand.
GGAGATATATGGAAGCAGCGAGAGACAGGTGTAAGGTTGGCAGCATTGAAATGTATGTGAGCGTGAGGTGCAGTTTCTGGATCTGGATGCAAGCCCTGCATGGAAGGGAGTGCAACTGGATGAATGATGGGGTGTGATGCATTGAGAAATATGACAGGCTGGTGTTGTGTCAGGTAAGAGATGTCTTGTGAATATCAGCACTCTGATACTGACCACCACATTACAAGATTAGACTTCTTGAGGCTGCCAGGTCATCAGACTCAGACTTTGGCATTTGGACTTTCTGGCCATTTGCTCTCAGTTCTTTCTGAGGGTGGATCTTGAGGTTCATGTAGAGGACCCTGGGGCATTTCCTCCTGTCTTTATCACTAATGTGTCCATCACCTTATACAACACTCTGGAACCCTCTAATTGCCCTAGCATTTACTTTGCAATAATTTACATTGCACCAATGTTCAGCTTTCCTTGAATGAACATGTACCTTTAAGAAAATAGGCTGACTGTACCATATTATTTTCAAACAACACAGATGGGCCCCCTACTGACTACTCAGGCCATAGCGAGTTTGGGGGATAAGGAAGCACTGCTGGACACATTCAGGTCAATCGTGCATATATGATGGATTTGCAAAAATTGCATGGTCACCAGCTTGATCTGTATGAGTGCAGACAGGTCACAAATTACGACCACTGTGAGCGAAAATTGGGAAACCCAATTTTTAGCTGTATTTGTTCTGAAAACTCAATGCAACAATTTAATTCTTTCCCCAATTCTTTCAGTAGAAAAATAGACAGAATATCTTGAAGCCTGACAGTGGTTACTTTTGAAGAAATGAGCCTAGGGAGAACAAGCAGAAATGGGGCAGAAACAATCTAATGATCTGGGATCAGGGCTGCTGCGGATGGGTGGACAAGCCGGAATGAAAGAATGGAAGGTATTGGCAGAAGCAGTTACATAGATGGTGTAAATTTTGTTGTCAAAGAATTCCTTTGAAGGTCAGCTTGAAACTGATGCCAAAAAAAGGGGACTGAGAAAACAGCTGGTTGTAAAGAAAGAAAAATCTTTGTCCTCCAGGCATTTGGGCTTGGGAGATTGCGGCATGATAAAACCCAATATGATCCAGCCACAGCTAATGATGAGTAAGTGGATTTGCTATGTTCACTAGGTACATTCAAGATTTTGGCCTCTGACATGGAAGAGTGAGAGTTAGCATTCCAGCAATGGGAACAATAGATGGAGACAGTGAGTGATTTGATAGGGAAAATGGCATAGAAGACAAGAAGCAATGAAGCAGCAGCAGCAGAAATGTGATGATGGATGGATATACAGAAGTGATAGATTTGAGAGTAAGGATAGTACTAGACTAAGCCATGATATTACTGCCTAGATAAATAAAATGTAAAGTTTATTTATTAATATCACAGGTGAGGTTGCATTAATGCTGCAATGAAGTTACTGGGAAAAATCCCCTAGTTACCATACTCCAGCACCTGTTTGGGTACACTGAGGGAGAATTTGGCATGGCCAATGCACGTCTTTTGGTTTGTGAGAGGAAACCGGAGCACCTGGAGGAAATCTATACATGGGGAGAACTTGCAAACTCCAACAGACAGTAACCCAAGCCAGGAATTGAACCCAGGCAGCACTGCTAACCACTTTGCCACCTTCAGGTAGGTGATACATCTGTAATGTTTAAAGCTTTATTAATTATAAAAAGATACCTCTCATTTTCAGTGATTGGAGCAGCAATGGTGTGCCCTCCAGTGCATCAGTTAGCCAACTTTTAAATTTTTTGGCAAAATATCTAGCACTCTGAAGATGTTGCACAGAAAAGTCCCCAAGAAAATCGCGAAGAAGAATTTCTTCTATAATCTGTTAACACAGTAAATAATGGTTAAACCGGACTTTTCGTCATGTTAGTTAATAAATTTGAAATTTACATTTCATCCCAGATAATTTTACACTCTTTTAAATAAACCGAGCATTATCATTAAGGAGAAAAAATACAAAGAAAAATAAATACAGAAGACCGTGATAATAAAGCCTTTAAACATTATACGATCATATGTTACATTTTGTTGTGAGGATATTCATTCAAACTGTCATTAAAAATGAACTGAAGAGCAGACACAGTCAAATAAAAGTAACATTTGAAGTGAGTTTACCTATTAATTAAAGACAAACAAGAGGTAATGTGTTGTTGACTCACAAGTGGCGTGAGTCAACAACATACTGTGGCTTGGGAGAATTGTAGCTCACAACCAATTTTTGATCGTAAGGTGCCATTCATGTAGGCACTGGTGAAATGCGAGGTGCTTCCTCAGAGGAATGAGGGAAAATTTGCAGTTGCTATTGCCCATTTGCTTACACTTTCCAGTGATCATCACCAGCAAAGAGAGCATCAAGTCTCCCAAAGCCTTCACTGGGGGAATAACGTGCTGTGTGCAAGGATACTTGAGTGTGGTTTATGTATGTGATTTGTGGGATGGATTAAAATAGAGCAGAGGTGGTTCACCGCTCATCTGGATTGACAGAGGTGTGAGCACAGGTCATCTCTCATGTCTGCCAGCCATGGATGGCACAGCAACAAATTTGTTTGTTTAATCAAAGTTCGTTATTTCTTTGATAAACTTTCAAATGATTCTCAATGCTGTCAGTAAACACTGAATGTTTGGATAAAACTTTAACATGTACCTTCATAAAAATATTCCTCATCATAATACAAGGTGCATCTTTACTTTGTATTTATTATTGCAGTAATTATTCTACCACGTTGACAAGTTTCTACAGTTATCAAGTGGAACTCAGTAATAAATCATTTCAACTTTCTGGAAAGATTTTCTTTGCCATTGTTAATATTGTCAAGCTATCACTGTTTTATTTACCAAAGAAATACATAATGATTTCCAAAAGAAATTATTCCCAAAGGAACACTGTAGATCACAGTGTATAAGTTGACCCAATGTATAAGACCTGGCGACCTATTTCAGTGCCATGTTTAAGCCTCTACTTGATGTATAAGTCGACCCACTTTTCTGCTAAGTCATGCTGTACTTGCATTGATGTCAGCCTCAATTTTTCATCTCAGAAATAATTTACTCACCTATTAAGTTGGCATATTGGATCAAGAAAACAATAAAGCCCATGTTGCTAAGATGTTGTGTGCTAAGACATGCCCACACTGAAAAAATTGCGTGTGGCGAATGACGAATGACAAATAGTAAAGTGCAAAGCTGGTTTCAAGCTAAAACTTATAATATTTGCTAATTTGTCGAATAACTGCTATAGTGAGGGGATTTGCATTCATGATAAAATGGTGTGAGAATAGAAGAAGGAGGAATCTGCCATCAGGAGTTGCTCAAGACCAAATACTCCATGAGAACAGGGACCAGCCACTGGCCTGATCTCGAGAAGCATGTGTTGGAACGATCCTCAAAAATTGCCAGAATAGTAACAGCATCACCAGAAATGTAGTGCACATATACACAACACACATACATGGGACAAATAAAACCCCGAGCCTAGTAAAGGTTTCAGAGCAACTGCTAGTTGACATAATCATTTAATGGAACAAAAATGTCAAGCTTTGCAACAGAAGAGCAAGATCACTTGGAGACTACCAAAAGACATTGATGCCAAAATTACATTTCCAGCAATTCATTACCAGACAGTGGCAAGTTCCCATTATGCCACATTGGCAATATGGACAAAAAGCCCATGAATTTTAAAATGCCCAGCAGCCAAACTATGGAGCTCAAAGGACCAAAGCAATTCAAGTGAAAACCACAGGACATGTGAAGACCAGATTCAGAGAATGAAAGAAAATAGTGCATTGGATCAGACCCTTCAACCTTCCAAGCCTGTGCTGATCATGAAGCCCTAGCTAAACTAAAAAAATCCTTCTGCCCTTACTCGGTATGTATTCCTCCATAAAGAAAAAAGGAAAGTACAGGTGAATGTCCCAATTCCTGGAGGTGTTAGTCTAATTGAATGAAATTAAAGGCTAAAACATTAAATCATACTGAAAATCAAGTTTCCTAGAGGTATTTTTGTGTATCTAAGAACATAACATAAGAACATAAGAAATAGGAGCAGGAGTAGGCCATCTAGCCCCTCAAGCCTGCCCCGCCATTCGACAAGATCATGGCTGATCTGTTGTGGCTCAGTTCCACATTCCCACCCTCTCCCCATAACCCTTAATCCCCTTGCCTATCAAAAACCCATCAACCCGCGTCTTAAAAATATTTAGCGAGGCAGCCTCCACCACTTCAACGGGCAGAGAATTCCAGAGATTCACCACCCTTTGAGTGAAGAAGTTCCTCCTCAACTCCGTTCTAAACCGCCCCCCCTTTATCTTGAGGCTGTGCCCTCTAGTCCTACTGTCCTTTCTGAGTGGGAAGAGCCTCTCCACCTCTATCCTATCCATCCCATTCTTCATCTTATATGTCTCAATGAGATCTCCCCTCATTCTTCTAAACTCTAACGAGTACAAGCCTAGTTTATTCAGCCTCTCCTCATAGCTCAACTCCCTCAACTCCGGAATCAGCCTAGTAAACCTCCTCTGCACTCCCTCCAAGGCCAAAATATCCTTGCGTAAGTGCGGCGACCAAAACTGCGCACAGTACTCCAGCTGCGGCCTCACCAGTGCCCTATACAGCTGCAGCAAGACCACCCTACTTTTATATTCAATCCCCCTCGCTATGAAGGCCAGCATCCCATTTGCCTTCCTGACCCCCTGCTGCACCTGCAGGCTGGGTTTTTGCGACTCATGCACAAGGACCCCGAGGTCCCTCTGCACCGTCGCATGCTGCAGTTTTTCGCCACGTTAAGTAATAGTCCTTCCTACCATTATTCCTACCAAAGTGGACAACCTCACATTTGCCAACATTAAATTCCATTTGCCATTTCCTGGCCCATTCGCCCAGCCTATCTGCATCCTTCTGCAGACTCTCCACACCCTCCGCACAATTTGCCATTCCACCAGTCTTGGTGTCATCAGCAAATTTCAACACCATACACTCGGTTCCCTCCTCCAGATCATCTATATAAATGGTAAATAGCTGAGGCCCCAGCACCGACCCCTGGGGCACTCCACTAGTCACCAACCGCCAATCCAAATAGCACCCATTAACCCCCACTCTTTGCCTCCTATTTGACAGCCAATCCTCTATCCACGCTAACACCCTACCCCCAACTCCATGCCCCCTGACCTTCTGCAATAACCTCTTGTGAGGCACCTTGTCAAACGCCTTCTGAAAATCAAGAAACACCGCATCCACTGGCTCTCCTCTATCCACCGCCCTAGACACATCCTCATAGAACTCCAATAAAGTTGTCAGACACAACTTCCCCTTAACGAAACCGTGCTGCGTCTGCTCTACCAAACAATTCTCAAGATGCCTCACTATTTTCTCCTTGATCACGGATTCTAACATTTTTCCTACAACAGACGTTAAACTAACCGGCCTATAATTCCCCGCCTTTTGCCTGCCACCCTTCTTAAACAATGGTGTAACATTAGCCGTTTTCCAATCCTCCGGCACTTCCCCGGAATCCAGCGACGTTTGGAAAATAATCACCAAGGCATCCACTATCACCTCCGCCATTTCTTTCAGAACCCTTGGATGCATTCCATCCGGTCCTGGGGACTTGTCCACAATCAGTTCCCCCATGACAATGGTTCAATGGATGAAAATGAACTTGTGGATTGATAATTTGTGATGTGGCATCCTGGTGGCTTTTGTAAAGAAAGCAGGTTGTCAGTTTAGGACATGTTCAGATCTCTTAAAACTGATTCTTGTGAAGAAATAATGCTCACTTTGCTGTTATTCAGAGGCTGTGTTGGTAGTCTGATGTCCATAGTTCAATATTTGTATGAGTATACAATATTTGTATAAGCCATTCAAGGATCATGCTAATGTCAAAAGAAACAGATGGATGGTTGATGGAGAAATAAACCTTCACAATGAGTGAAAATATGCATGTTGCCCCGTTTGATGTTTCGTATGGTTGTGTCATCAAATCCTGGGATGTTTAAATGTACAAACTGTAATCAGACCATTCAAAAATGTGAAATATCCAATGAATGAACAAAGAACAAAGAGAACAAAGAACAGAACAGCACAGGAACAGGTCCTTTGCCCATCAAGTTTGTGCCAACACAGGTGCCTCTCTAATTTAATATTTTCTTGCCCCTACATGGTCCATATCCCTCTATTCCTTGTTTTCACCACCTCTGGCAGAATCTGTTTTCACCACTTCCTCCAGCAGTATGTTCCAGGCATTCACCAGCCTCTCTGTGAAAAATTTATCCCTTATACCTCTTTTAAATTTCCCCCCTCACTCTCAACGTATGTCCCTGAGTAATTGACCCTTCAATCTTGGGAAAAAGACTGATTATCCACTAGCCTATCATAATCTTGTAAATCTGTATCAGATTCGCCCTCATGCTCCAATGAAAACAATCCAAGTTTGTTCAACCTTTCTTCATAGTCCATATCCTCCAAACCAGGCAACATACTGATAAATTTCTTCTGCACCCTTTCCAATGCATCAACATCCTTCCTGTAGTGTGGCAATTGTACACAATACTCTAAATGTGGCCTAACCAAGGTCTTATACAACTGCAACATGGCTTTCTAATTCCTATACTCAACACCCTAACCGATGAAGGCCAGCATGTCATGCACCTTCTTGACCACCTTGTGCGCCTGAGTTGCCACTTCAGGGACCTGGGGATCTGCATGCTCCAATCCCCCTGTATACTAATATTTCTAAGGGGTGTACCATTTGCTGTATATTTTCCTTCTGCAGTAGGCCTTCCAAATCACATCAGCTCACATTTCTCCAGGTTAAAATCCTACTGCCATCTTTCGACCCAGGTCTCTAGCTGATTTATATCCTGCTGTAGTCTCTGACAATCTTCCTCACTATCTGCTTCTCTCCCTATTTTTGTATCATCTGCTAATTTACTAATTAGACCACCTACATTTTCCTCCAAGTCATTTATATATATTACAAACAACAGAGGCCTCAGCATTGATTCTTGTGGAACACCGCTTGTCATAAATCTCCAGGTAGAAAAGTACCTTTCCACTGCCACTCTCTGCTTTCTTTGCCCAAGCCAGTTTTGTAACCATCTTACCAGCTCACCTTGGATACCTATGACTTCAGCTTCTGTATTAGCCAGCCAAGAGGAATCTTATTGAAGGCTTTACTAAAATCCATGTATACAACACCCACTGCCCTGCCCTGGTCAATTTTTCTTGTCACTTCTTTAAATAACTCAATCAAGTTTGTGCGACATGACTTCCCCTTCACAAAATCACGCTGCCCATCACTAATAAGCTTATTGTCTTCCAAATGTGAGTACATCCTGTCCCTAAGAATTTTCTCAATAATTTCCCCATCACTGATGTAAGGCTCAAAGGCCTGTAATCTCCTGGATTGTCTCTACTGCCCTTCTTAGTCACTCCCCAGTCCTCTGGTACCTCACCCATGACTAAAGAGGATATAAAGATTTTGGCCTAGGCCTCAGCAATTTTTTCCCTTGTCTCTCTCTGTCAGTACTCTGGGACAGATCCTATCTCGCCCTGGGGACTTGTCCACTTAATGTTTTTCAAAACCGCCAATATCTCCTCCCTTTTTATCTCAACATGTCCTAGAATATCAACATCCTCCTGAAGAGGATGGAGGGATGATTCTGAAATTGAAGTCAAATCTAATCCAGAGTAGGATCCTCACAATAATTCTACAGCCAAAGCAACTCAGCATGAATTTGATTAACTCTTTGCATTGGATACCAAATTTGACAGTTTTTAAACTGTGTTGCTTGTGGTTAAAGGTATTTTTATGAAATTATTTCATTCAATAAAACGCGTCACATTTCAAAATGGGAACCTCCTACATAAACATCGAACGTGCAATTTTATACTTCTCAAATAAGCTGACCCCTAATTTTGTCAGGACTTTGAGGCTTTGAGGCAGTATATTAAACATGATGTAATCTATAGCATATTTAATGTATTGCCTGCAGGCAACTCTCTATGTTATCTTTCTGCTAGTAAGCATTTTTAATTACCTTGTACAGCTGGGCATCATAAGAACAGAAAAGCTGGCATATATCTGGGAAAGATGTATTGATGGCATCATATGTGAATGACTCCCAGAACAACAAAAGGAGATTTCTGACCTGTAACAACATATAATTTTATATCATAATGAGAGCATTCTGATTTCTTTCAACAAAAGGTTAATTAGTATTTTAAGTTACCTGTTATTTTCATAGTGAGTACGATGTGAATCCTACTAATGCCTGAACCATCACTCATACCTGGACGACATCATACAGTTGTAGGCCAGAATTTTACCAGTCCTTTGTTGATGGGCTAAGAGGCAGGAAGGTTGTCAAAATCACGTGGGAAGATGTCAGGGTGAAAGGGGATTCGTCTGATATCTTCTCACTGCCATGTTATTTTGCCAGTGATGGGAAAGTTGATATTTGAAGGCCAAATTGATCACCACTTCCCTCTATGGTGAGCATTTTCTCTACATTGGGAGGGGTCTGCTGATGAATGGGAAGATTATCCATTGAAATTTGCCACTTCCCTGTGAACTCACCACATCTATTGTCTCTATCATCTCGGTTTGCTCTAATATTTTATCAGCAATGTTGTCATATTAATGTAAATGCTGCCCTGATCTTTACACTGTTTTTATATCGTTCACTGTACCACATGAAAGCATGGACAGAAACTTTTTCATGGGAGAAAAAAAATCACATTGTAAATGAAAGCTTTCCCTCAGCCCATGACATTGTGGGTTGCTTTTGAGAACCAGGCTCTATAAATCTGTCTATTAAAATAATTTTACATGCTATGACTGGATTGAGACATCTTGTAAGAGTTCCATACCTTGTCAAGTTGATTGCTTCTAATATGCTGCAGGATTTCCTGGCAGTGATTATAATATGAATCGGCAACTACAGTAAACTAAAATAACAGGAAAACAGTCAAAACATTTTTGTTGGCACAAATGTAAGGGGAAAGATTTTATTGGGTGGGTAAGTGTAAAAGAGACGTGCACTTGCCATTTGAGTAGAATATTTCTTTTCTAATTCTTGTTCCCAGGTGGTAAACCGTGTTAGTTCACAGGTAGAGCCACAAAAGCTTTCTGTCTTTATTATTAATAATAATGACATTAGTGACATTTAGTAGTTCATATATGTTGACAAATATTGTTTAATAACAACTAAAACAGTTGAAGAATGTTCTTTAACTTCCTTCATATATATATATTTTAAAAATTTGTTCATGGGATATAGGTGTCGCTGACTAGGCCAGCATTTACTGCGCATCTCTAGTTGTACTGAAGAAAGTGGGGCGAACTGCCTTCCTGAACCACTGCAATCCATGTAGCTCACGAACACCCACACTGCTGTTGGGGAGGGGAGTTCCAGGAATTTGACAGAACACAATTATACAAAATGTCATGCATAGCAGAGATAACTGGTTTATTATAACTGGTAACTACACCAAATGCATGTCAAAAGTTACCAGAACAAATATTTGAAAAGACTGTTTGGGAAAGAGAAGTACGCCTGTGTGAAAACCTGGAGAATGTTCCATGATGAACATAAGCTTTCCAGAGGGGGATGAGATCCACTTGACTTGAGATTGGTCTGGAATGCAGAATCACTTCCTGTGAGATCTTTACACTAATTGGGGCAAGGACTGTTCTAGTTACCTTTGAATGTAGGTCAATTAGCACAATAAATCAGAATACAACAATGACTGATATTTAAGTCTCAACAGAATGTAACAGGAAGCATTGCAACAAAGAGGAAGGGGTTCATAACAGCAAACTCAACGGGTGAGATTCTCTGGCTTCCAAGTCATGTGTGTTCCACCAGTGGCGTGGAGGAGGGAAAGCTCTATACTCACACTGCAGAATAAATTAGAGCAGGATTCTATGGTCCTGCCACTAGTTCCCTGAGAATTCTAGCATTTTATTTAATCTGCCCAATAGAATGGCCTTGGACATGAATGGACTTCATGAGGACAATTAGAACAGCACATGCCCTCCTGCAGGGAAAGGAGACCTCTAGTACAAAATAGATGCACCAATCAAACTAAAAATGTGTGTGTAAATTATTAAAATGATAACTTGGATCTGAGAATCAATACAGCAATGTCTACTGGTACCTAATGATTGTGGAAAACTTTGACTGAACCAATGGACGGTGCCCAAATGTATTTCAAGTATATCCAACTGTAAGGAAAAGGTTAACAGACTGACTGTAAGTTCACGGCATTGTTTGTGATGCGGAAACTATACTTGCTAATTACAGTAAAATTGCTGAATTGGATGGGACAATTAACATTGAACCAGAGCAGTTAACTGTAGTAAATTATTCAAAGGCATACAGGTAATCAAAGCGGAATGGGAAAAAAATCTTTATCTGGCTAAGGCAGTGGAAGACAATTTGGGAATAAACTAACCAAGCAACAGCTAACCATTCACCCAACCAACCAATCCGCATCCAGAAGAGGACTGTGCATGAATTCTTTCAAAAACTGTATCCTGGATGTAAACTCCTAAAATGTCCCACAGAGAAGCACTTAAGAAAGAAGACATAAAATATCTATTGAGTAGAAGCACTTGTTTTGAGCACAGATCCTGGATCAATGTCTGGACAAGACCCCAGGTTGGTTGCAACTTGTTCACTTATCTTCTATCCTTCGCAAAAAGCTGCTTCATGCAACTCACCATGGGCCCCTCAGAACATCAATCTGAAATAGTTCAACTCATTGCCAAGTCAGACCATTTCTACATTCTGCATTTTTGCAATATTAATATTGATTTTCATAAACCTTATAGATAATTAAAATGGTCTATTTATGGAAGGTTGAGCTAAGATTTTCACAACTCAATTCATCTGCAACTATAATATTTTGAGAGGCCACCTTTAAGTCACTCCATTACTTAATAGTCTAAAATGTGCACTGCTACAGTGCAAGTGTCCAAGGTACATATGTGCAAATATAAAAACAATATTTTGAGCAGAACCTTTAGCTTATATAGCTACAGATAGGTGAATACTTAAGAAGTGATTTTTTTTACAAACCTTTCTGCACTTGTTATTGACAGTGAAGAAATTTTCTCCCTCCAAGCTGGAAAAATCCAAGCTATTATTCAGGAAAGAAAAGAAAAACATCTGAATATTATTGTATTACTATTATTAAAGAAAGGCTTGCAGGATGTTCCAAAATGCTGCAAAGCCAATGAAGTACTTTTGAATTATAATTACTGATGTTGTCTAAGCAAGCATGACAGGTAGTTTGTGCGTTCAGGTGAATGGTCATCTAACATACTTAACTAACAGATATACCAATACTAGATGAGTATTGTTGCAGTTCTGATCATAATGATAATGATGATCGGAATATATTGGTTTCGGTTCCAATATCAGCACGCACAGATTACAGATTCAATTCTATAGCATATGACATTATCAAAATATAATGATTTTGTTACACTTGCAGTTTATCTTGCTTCATTTGTTGTGGATTGATTTTTTGATGGCTGACCTTCTAAATATTAAATTCTAATAAGATCTGCTGCGGCAAATGAAGTATTCAATTCAGCTTGATGTAATAGTAGCAAACAATAAAAGGGACTATATGGAAGTATAATAGACCCTGATCTATCCTAGGTTTAATCTCATCAGTTTTCAAGCACACTTGGGCACAAAAATCCAGTACAGGATTTTTGGGATGTGCGATAGTATATCTTGCCTTTAGTTGCCAATTTTGCCTTTTCGTTCCATAGAAATGGGTCCTCCCAAGTTACCTGATAAAATCTGTCGAGACTATGGTACTATTTTGCCAGAGGTTTATTTTGTCATTGAAATTCCAAACAGTTTTTTGTTATCATACCAAACTCATTATTAAAATGACGATTGAATGAAGAAACAAAGGTACAGGAAGAAAACAGTTTGCGGGGTTAATTTTAGCCTGCTCCAGCAAAGAACTAACATTAGTTACTGTCTTTCAGGAGCCTTGTCCGTATCATTCAAAGGATGTTCTATAAAAATCATTTTTTTGGGAGAATTTGCTTGTGTTGACAGATTGATAAAAGGCCCAATAATAAAACAGGTTATTTTCAGATGACCTGGGGGAGTATTCATCATTTATTTTGTTGTACAGCTCCTCTAATGTGTCTAGTGTTGTGTAACTCAGCCACCCTGGTTTCCATAAACTTGTTTGATTGTATATATAGGTCTGAAAAGAATATCCCACAGTTTGTTTTTCTGGAGTAATGTAATGTTAATTTTCTTATTTCAATGCTTCTCCTTGAAAATTATACAACTACATGGTTACAAATGTTGGGATGCAACAATGTATCTTGTTTCCCTATCCTTATTTTTACATTTTGTTTCACTCCATTTTCTTTCACTCATATAATGGAGGCTTAGATTCCACAACCAGAATGTTATTCATTTTACATTCCTGCTTTGCTAGCTGAGTACAGGAATGAAACACACACACACATACATACATACACACACACACACACACACACACACACACATGTACACTCTGAATAGAAACAATGTAAAGATGATGAAAGACATATTTATCTTTTCTTCTTGAGTCAGCAGCAGATTCTTTAAGACACTGCCCATTGCCCATGACATGTGACTGGTCAAACAACAGGTACGGCACAAGTTGGGGGATGGCTGTAGAGACAGACTCTCCACTTGGGCTCTCTCTGGTCTCGCACTCAGATTGTTTCTGTTCTTCTCACCAGCCTGAAGAAAAGCAGCTTCTTAAACCCAAGGAGTGTTGGCTTTTCACATGATTGCCATCACAAACTGACCAGGTACCCAAACACGGTCATAGCAAGTTGATTTCATTGTTTAAAAATGATTAGATTATGGCTGGAGGAATTCCCTTCTCTGCCAGGTTCCATTGTCCAAAGTGATTGAATCTAATATCTTGTTCCACACCCTGTTGAATATCCTGGTGATGTTTTGGAGATAGGTCATTCATAATAATCTAAGTTAGTTGTCTTTGGTGGACTACTTCTAGATAGCCTGATTCCATACTAATGACTTTAGAATTGTAGTGCACAATTATACAAATGTTTGGCCATCTTAGAAGCTGCTGTTTAGTCATTTCAAATGCCGTTGTTTAGTCTCGTCATTTATCTGGTAATTTCAACCCACTCAATAAATAAAGTCCTTTTTAATATAAAACATGGGTTTATAATAGATGGAAGAGAAGTAACTTACTAATTTGAAGTCCTCACCAAATGCACAATATTATTTTCTTTATATTTAAATTAATGCAAATATATAACTTGTTATCCACTATATGAATGAGCATTATTTTACCTTTCAAATTGTTTATTGGTCATCAGAGATGAGTATCGACCATATAGGTGAGAATGTGCTCTCACACGTATTCCTTCATAGTGATATCTATAAAAGCAATTAGATTTTCTGTAAAAGCAATGCCATTTTTCTCAAAAAAATGAAATAACATACGATACTCTTTTTAAAATATATTATGTATTATATAAAGTACGTAGGATGTCAGACAGTGTTTACTCAACAATTCCAAAAATGTAATTTAATGTAATAACACAAAATTAAATTATGTAAATAATTAAATGAAATTATAATAGCCCGTGATAATACTAGTTCACAATATAGATTGTTCATTGGTAATTAAACTTCTGTAATAAAGATAAAGTATCCAGACTTTAAAATTAGATGAAAGGGAGACATTGATCTCTCAGCACTGGATGGGGTGGAATACTGCTTCACAATACCAAGGATCTGGGTTCAATTCCTGGCTTGGGTCACTGTCTGCGTGAAGTTTGCACAGTCTCCCTGTGTCTGCGTGGGTTTCCACTGGGTGCTCTGCTTTCCTCCCAAAGTCCAAAGATGTGCAGGTTAGGTGGATTGGCCATGCTGAATTGCCCCTTAGTATCAGGGGGACTAGCTAGGGTAAATGCATGAGGTTCTGGGGATAGCTCCTGTGTGGGACTGTGGTAGCTGTAGACTCAATGGGCCAAGTAGCCTCCTTCTGCACTGTAGGGATTCAATAATCGAGGTTTGGGACTTGATAAATGGAATGCTAAATTTGGCAGTTTGGAATTGGTTCTTGGAAGTACACCTATCTTCCTGACCTACTGTCTCTACTATGTATCTGGCTATAAATTTAATTAAACCAATGCACTTACAGTTGAGGGCCTAGCCACGGACCAGGAGCCTGACTCTGAATGGAGCATGCTTTGCTGTCATTTTTTAACTCAGCCACTGTGTTAGCATTCCACTTTCAGATTTACTTACAGAGAGTGCAGGCATGATGACGGCCCACAGCTGTTAATGGAAGGATTTCTATTTAAAAGGAGCGTGGCAAGAGTCAGAATTGTTTTTATTGCAGATTGAATATTGAGACTTTATCAGTCACAAGAATGGAAGTGAGATGTGAGAAAGCTGTGGCCTGGTTAACTGAATCTTCCCTGGAGGTCATGCTGCAGGCTGTAAGGGAATGCAGATAAGTAGTGTACACCCAGACAAGAAGAGAGACCAGCCATTCAAGCCAAGCAAACATGAATGGAAGTGGCTGAAGGTGAAAAGGAGGAATCTGGTGCTTTGCAGCTGGATTCAGTGCTACAAGAGATTCAGTGATCCCAGGAAGGATGAGTGACGTCTCCCTTTCAACTGCTGACCCACATATTTTCACTTTCCCAGCACCTCTCAGACCAACACACCTTGAAGTTCCACTCATTCCTCTGTCATAAGGCAGTGCTTCACATTCTCATCTGAATGGCTAACGTCTGACATTTTTACTTCTTTGTCACCTTACACTCAACCTTTCATGAAAATACTCACACTTGTAACTCTCTTGTTTTCTCTCCTTGTAGAAGAGAGTGCCAATCTCCAGAGAGATACAGAGAGCGGGGGTGGAGGAAGGTGGTGGTAGCCCTCCAGTGATAGGCACCCTGACCACGTCAGAGGAGAAATTTTGGGAGATGGATAAAGTGGTGGAATGCATAGTCATTAGCAAAGGAGAAATGGTAGTCTCCTAGATACCTGGTGTCAGAATTGCACATCACATTGCTTCTTGCACATCATTGCTAACAGTGATTTACTGTCACCACAAAATGAAATTAGAACATCTACACAAAGATGACATTGAACCCTTTCCCCGTGTCAGTTCTAATTATGTATTTTATCCTTCACAGGTTCTTCAGATATGGGAGGAAATTAAGGATTCCCAGACGATGTTCTGAGGAAGCACTATCCCATGATTCATGCACACCCTCCACCAGGGAGGATATACACACCTTGATGGGGATTCAGGGAAAATAGTGAGATTATCACACAGTGAGGCACAAATGGCTGACAGACAGAGGGATAGCAGTGGAAAGTCCTCATCGGAGGGTGCAGGATATCCCAAGTTCTGCTCAGCTAGATGCAGATGCTGAGCCTTGGGGTCATCTAAGAAGAGGACTATTCTGAAGCAGCAGCAGAAATGTGTGAGATTATGTCGGCATTTTCAGAGTCATTGCACATGATTGGAGAGAGATTGGATGAAACTGTCTCAAACATGAGTATCATGATGTTTTTGCGCTGATGTCCATCTCCATGGAAAGAGTGGCCACCTGCAAAGAGAATCAAATGCAGCGGGTACCTGAGTCATTCCTGACCTCAATAATGATCTGCACACATAATCTGTACTTTAAATAGGATGAAAGAAAGCCTGACCTTAGTGCCTCTTCAGCTTTTTATCAGCAAGAAGTATGGGCAGGCCATGGGAGGGAAGATGTCCACAGACAATCTTCATGTAAAATAGCTTCATGTAAATAGCTTCCTGAAACTTTAGAAATATATTCTCTTTTTTTTCCAAATAATTTTGAAGAAACAGCCAAATATATTGGGCAAGAATGGAAAAGTAGGAAGGATAGCCCTGATAATAAGGGATAACATAGAACATTGCTAAGAAAGGATCATGGCTCAGAGAAATCAGGAAGTAGAGTTAGTATGGGTGGACATTAGGAATAGCAAGACTCAGAAAACAGTAGTTTATAGAGCCCCAAACAGTAATTATACCATTAGACAGAGCATTGAGCAAAAAATCTTGGTGCTTGTAACAAAGACAATGTCATAGTTGTGGGGGTCTTTAGTCTTCATATAGGCTGGATCAAACACACTGACAGTAAATTTGAAAGCAAAATACTACAATCACAATCAAGTATCTTAAACTTAAACAAAGTCAATTACATAGATATGCGGTGAGACCTGGCTAAAGTTAAATGGGTGAAACTAAAAGATAGAGTGGTGAATAAACATTGGGAAGCATTAAAGAAAAATTTAAAATGTTTATTAAAAATAAATCCCATTGGAAAACAAAAAAATCAGCAAGACAGATCCATTCATGGCTTACTAAGTTGAGGATAATATTAGATTGGAAGAAGAGGCTTATAATTTTGTAAAGAAGTCTGATGATTGTAAGAATTTTAGAAACTAGTAAGAGGGTCACCAAAAAGTGATGAAAAGAGAAAAATAGAATATGAGATGAAACTAGCCAGGATTGTAAGAATTTTCAAGTATGAGAAAGGAAGAAAGAAGCTAAAAGGGTGTCAGCACCTTAATATGCTTCTTCCCATGCTCAAATATACTTTTGAGATGGAGACATCTAACATGATTCTTTTCTTCAATGTTCTAGTTGAGAAATCTGCTAATGGGTGCTTCACTACGGTCAACTGCAAAACTGCCTTCACCGGTCAATATACGAGTTGGGATTCGCATAGCTCCACTCACTATAAGATTGTTCTTAACAGCAATGTTGTAAGTAGGGCCATTTTGCTTACCTTGATGAAGAAATAAAGCATGTCAAAGCTATCCTGCATGACAATGGCTTTCCTGATCAGATCACTGTGCACTCTGTATTGCACAGACTTGTAATTGGGCCAAAGGCCTCCGCTTTCCTACCTGAAAAGCACAGTCTTTCTCAAATTACCCCGGGAAAGTATCTCAAAAATTTGAACATAGGTAAACAAGCCATTTCACACTGCTACTATGGTTACATGTGGTTATTCTATTATGGTTTCCACTAACTAGATACTAGTTCTGGAGTACAAGTTTTTAATGGTGTAGACAGAATGTTGTCAGAGCCCACAATCTTTGCTGAACCTTTGCCTTCAGACTGTTCTTGATATCATGTGGACTGAATCAAATTAAATGAAGACTGGCTTGTGATATCGAGGACCTCAGGAGGAGGCCCAAATGGATTTATGCAGATTAGGCATATCAGGCTGTCAATCTATGTTTCAAGTCTGGTTTGATACCAGCGGTGCCATTTTGGAGTTCAATGCTCTAACAATAGCCTATCCTAAAAACATGCACAGCTGAACATGTAAAGTGGCAGTATGCATACAAAATTGGCTGAGCAACCTTGGATTAGGACAAGAACTGTGAAGTTGACAATAGAAAGGAACTTTTATGTGTCTGGTTGCTTTCAGGCTAGTGCTGGAGATATTCAAAACATCTCAGAGTTTGCCATCTATTGTTGTGTTAGCGAGGTCACTGACACTCTCCATTCATTCAGAGCTAACTACATTTCATTCGCTCTTGCCAGAAATAATTGGAGGTGTCAGCACGTGACTTCACATTGGTTATAGACTCCCCCATCAGGCAAGTATTGACTGCACAACACTTTGTGGGTGCAACACATTAACTCTGTCCAAAACTGGTACCGAAAATTATTCCATCCCCTCAAAGTCTAATCGTAGGCAATCATAGGCAGACAATCATATTGATCAATGATGGTATCCTGGCAGCAATCAGAAGCGTTCATTTTATGGCAGATTTCTGTGCCTGCTGCTTTCTAGCCACCAAGGCAAAGTAAAGGGTGATAAAGGCCATCCGCTGACCATGTGACTGATTACTCCAGTGTGCCATGTATTTCCATGTAAACAATGAGAATTGTCACATAAAACTTCACAGCGCCAGGGACCCAGGCTCAATTCTGGCCTCGGCTCACTGTCTGTGTGGAAGTTACACATTTTCCCTGTGTCTGTGTGGGTTTCCTCCGGGTGCTCTGGTTTCCTCCTCCAGTCCAAAGATGCATAGGTTAGGTTGATTGGCTGTGCTAAATTGACCCTAGTGTCAGGGGAATTAGCAGGGTAAATGCGTGGGTTTGCGGGAATAGGGCCTCAGTGGGATTATGGTCAGTACAGACTTGATGGTCCGAATGGCCTCCTCCTGTGCTGTAGTGATTCTATGTTCGATAGAGCAGAACATTGGTGTGCTCATTCCGGTGTGACACTAATAGCTCCAACTCATTTTTCCATTTACCAACAGTCCCACACCTTCATAGAATCCCTACATTGTAGAAGGCGGCCATTTGGCCCATCGAGTCTGCACCATCAACAATCCAACCTAGGCCCTATCCCGGTAACTCACATATTTACCCTGCTATCCTTCCTGACACAAAGGGGCAATTTTGCCGAGCCAATCAACCTCACCCACACATTTTTGGACTGTGGGAGGAAACCGGGGCAGACACAAGGAGAATGTGTAAACCTTACCTTCCCTCTGTTACTGATGGTCACAGCATACCCTTGATCACAATGCAAAAATAAAAGTCACTGCAAAATAAACTTTCCATACTAAATTTATAATTGATATTATACCACACTGCATACAAAAGTAATTATTTGTGTGCTTGCCTTAAGAGGCTGTCCTCCATGTGCCTTTGCTTGGTCTAGTGCTGTCATATAACCCTACTGCAGTGGCAGTAGCATGGCTGGTGAAAGGCTGCTGAGTTTCAGTAGGAGATTGCAGATGGCCTTCAAGAACAACCATGAGCAATGATGGCCTAGAAGTCTGGCTGCTGACTGCACCACCTCAGCATGGGTGACAACAATCTGGACTTGCTGGCTAACTTGCAACAACTAGGGAACTGGCAGAGTGGCAGAGGTAGTAGGTTGACGCTGTTGTACTGAGAGAAGACAGTAGGTTTGTCCGCCTTGACAATCACAGTGGTCTATTGGGAGACAGATTTATAGACTGCTCTAATTCTCCACAAACCTCTTTACACAGTGGAATTCATAGCTATGAGGAATGCAGTTTGACCTTACATGGCAGCAAGCTGACCTTGCACAAGGAGGGCTTAACCTTGCATAAGTTGTACTGCAACACTCAGGCTTCTGATGAAAACTTCTTTTTAGCTATCAGGTGCCATCATGGGTGGGTCCACGAGTGTGCAATTGGAGTTGGCCACTGTTTCCATGCTGAAAAGTATAGGCTTCAAATTCTGCATAAAGCCCTGTGCCAACTTGGTGTCAGATTCTTCCATGTCGATATTCAATGCAGGCTTTGTGGCAGGTACCCCAATGCACCCAGAATGTTGTTGTGCATACTCATCACCCTTCTTCTCTAGGTTGATCCATTGAAGCACCAAATCTCTCATGCAGAACTCATATGATGTTGTACGGCACACCCATGCTACCCCTGTCCCCTGCTCTGTCTGGAAGCCACTCATGCCAGATGTTTCAGCTTTAAGTTATATTCTAAATTACATTCAATGTTAATATCTGAGTAGGTGGATGCATGCATGAAATAAAGTGGCAGTGTATCTTCTTGCTGTTGTTCCACTTCCTGGCCAGACAGCAGTTTTTGGGTATCTGAAAAGAAACAACACCAGGATAAAATGATGTGAGGGAGGGATAAAAGTGAAAGATGCGTGCTTACACCATCTGCACCTTGTAATTCGCAACAGGCGTGGTATGAGAGAAAGCAGACTAGATTTGAGGTTAGCACCATAAGTGATTTCAGACCCTCTGCTAGTTGTGGTCTTAACAATGGATGCCTCTATAATGGGCCAATAACGCCTCCTCCAATGAGTCCATGATACGCAGGGACACCTGTCCCCCTCTGGTTTGCTGCCTCCAATTCTGCACTATCTTGGCCTGCAATATAGAGAAATCTGTGTCGGTAATTGTGCAATCTATATGGCTAAAGGAGCCATCATGGATGAAAAGCTGGCAGTGTGTGTAAGTTATAAGTAAAGCTATGAGTCTTGCTGCAGTGCAGTGGAGCAGATGAGGTATAATTCCTGATTGACAGAAATTGTTGATAGGTGAGTGATAGGGCCACATTGAATTGAACAATCGTTGAGGCCAGAGGGACAGTTTGTGTGATATAGCATTTGAAGATATACTCACTGACCTTGACCACTTCTGTGATGTCACTGAACTTCATGCAGCACTGTACCCAGGTCCTTGCGCTTGGCTCCTGATATTCAACGTTTCACTTCCTGCATAAATAACAACGCCTGCTCTAAACACAATGCACCTCCCCTTTGAATTTTCAACTCACATTTGCATTCCTCCACTGTGCATTATTCTAAAGAAAACAGTTGTAGTGTTTGTCCAAGCAGAAATCTGCTTTATCCTATCATCAGTAGTGTATTCAGGATGTTGACAGAGATCTACTTTACTTATCAACAGGAGTGCACTTAGGTTGCTGTTAGGTGAAGTATAAAATTACATACTTTGAACATACAAATTCCCACAATATCAACATCTTTAAAAGTGACCTGTGGGGTAATTTTTCACCTTCTCTACCTGGGCACTAATGAGTTGGAGAAAATCAGCTGTATGTTGTGAAATGTATACAACTTTAATCCCATTGATTTCAAAACAAGGTAAAAGTGAAAATTGACTGCATTATTTTCAGATGATAAGAAGTGGAAATGTTACCTTGCACACCCTCTTGTACCCAGTCGCCTCGTTCTCAGATCACTAAACACTGAACGAACAAGCTTCAAAGCAAAGTAGAAAATTCATGACGATAACAAAACTGCCCCTCCTAATTTTTTGATGTTTAGTCTAGTCATTAGAAAATTAACAGATTGCATTAGATTTAAATAAAACAATTTCCTTGAATGGAATGCACATTGAAACCATTAAGTCATTCAAACTGGCATTCAAAAGTACTTATAACAACCAACATCCACATAAAAACAGTTGGATCAAAAAAGATTAAGCAGTTTATAATATAGTTCCCACTGAAATTAAATCATAAGCCTTAAGATGCATAAAAGGTACAACCATTCCATTTAGTGTTTTTAATAAGCTACTAATATTTATGTAGCTATACCAGTAGAAATAAAAATACATATGTGTTCAACTGCAATATTATCTGGTGTTGTTCTTGTGATTATAAATTGGAATAATAATCACATCTAATGATTAAATTAATTCTAAAGTGATTCAAGAACATCAATGTACTATGCCTCAAGGCTCTGGTTTATTTATTCCCTTTATGCTGTCAAATAAATGGGAATTAAATAATTTAGATGAATTTCTATTACAAGGGAATATTGAGAAGAAAACAATAATAAATGGGTTTAATTAGATGCCTGCACCAACTTTATCAGAATTTTTAAAATGTTCCGTTTCTTTATGGGTTTTTCTGCATCTGATTGGTTCATTTTAAAATGCTATTTATTTGTAATATCATCTAGTTTTGACAGAGTTCCAATACATTAAACTAATTGCATTCATTATTCATTCATGAAATGTGGGTGTTGCTGGCTAGGCCAGTATTTATTGTCCACCCCTAATTGCCCTCAAGAAGGTAGGGTTAGCTGCTCTCTTAAACCTTGCAGTCCATATGATGTAGGTACATCCATTGTGCTCTAAGTGAGGGAGTTCCAGGGTCTTGACTCCCCAAAAAGTAAAGGAACAACAGTATACTTCCAAGTCAGGATAATGAATGGCTTGGAGGGGAATTTCCAGGCAGTGGTATCCTCATGTGTCTACCATCCTTTCCCTTCTAGCTAGTAGTGGTTGTGAGTCTGCAAGGTGTTGTCTCAGGAGCCTTGCTGAGTACCCCTGCAGTGTATCTTGTAGGTGGTTCCTACTGCTGCTACTGTGCATTGATGGTGGAAACAGTCAATGTTTGGGGATGGGCTTCTTGAGTTTTGTTGGAGCTACACCCTTTCAAGTAAATGGAGAACGTTCCATCACATGTCTGATGTGTGTCTTGCAGAGGGCAGGCTTTGGTAAGTCAGGAAGTGAGTTACTCACTGCTGGATTCCAAGCCTGTGACCAGCTTTTGTAGCAACAGTATTTGTATGGCTAGTCCCACTCAGCTTTTGGTCAATGGTAAGCCCCATGATGTTGATGGTGGGGGATTTGGTGAAAGTAATGTCATTGAATGTCAAGAGTTAATGGTTAGATTCTCTCTTTTTGGAGATGGTCATTGCCTGACACTTGTTTGATGCTAATGTTTTTTGATTTGATTTGATTTATTATGATCACATGTATTAGTATACAAGTGAACAGTATTGTTTCTTGCACGCTATACAAACAAAGCATACCATATATAGAGAGGGAAAGAAGAGAGTGCAGAATATAACGTTATAGTCATAGCTGGGGTGTAGAGAGAGATCAACTTAATATGAGGTAGGTCCATTCAAAAGTCTGATGGCAGCAGGGGAGAAGCTGTTCTTGAGTCGGTTGGTATGTGACCTCAGACATTTGTGTTATTTTCTTGATGGAAGAGAAAACATCTGGGGTGCGTTGGGTTCTTAATTATGCTGGCTGCTTTTTTGAGGCAGTGTGAAGTGTACGGACTGTCAATGGATGGGAGGCTGGTTTGAGGAATGAACTGGGATTTGTTCACACCCGGCACAGTGGTGCATTGGTTAGAGATTGGGTTCAATTCCGGTCTCAGGTGGTTGTCTGTCTGGAGTTTGTATATCCTCCCTGGGTTTCCTCTGAGTGGTCCAATTTCCTCCCACACTCCAAAGATGTGCAGGTTAGGTTGATTGGCCATGCTAAATTGCCCCAAGATGTGTAGGTTACAGGGGATAGGGCTTGGGTGGGATTGTTGGTGCAGGCTTAATAGGCCGAATGGCCTTCTTCTGCACTGTAGGTATTCTACGATTCATTGTAGTTTTTTTGTGGTCTTGGACAGAGCAGGAGCCATACCAAGCTATGATGCAACCAGAAAGAATGCTTTCTATGGTGCATCTGTAAAAGTTGGTGAGAGTCGTAGCAGACATGCCAAATTTCCTTAGCCTCCTGAGGAAGCAGAGGTGTTGCTGGGCTTTCTTAACTATAGTATCAGCTTGGAGGGATCGGGGTAGGTTGTTGGTGATCTGGACACCTAGAAACTTGAAGCTCTCGATCATTTTCACTTCGTCCCCTTGATGTAGACAGGGGCATGTCCTCCACTGTACTTCCTGAAGTCGATGACTATCTCCTTCATTACTTGCCACTTGTCAGCCTAAGCCTGATTATTGTCCAGGCCTTAAACTCATCTGTTCTGTTTACAGCTGTTGCTTGACCTGTTAAGTCTCTCCAGCATTTCATTCGTGCATACACAGTCCAAAGATGTGCGGGTTAGGTTGATTGGCCATGCTCAATTGCTCCTTAGTGTCAGGGAAATTAGCAGGGTAAATACATGGAGTTGCAGAGATAGGGCCTGGGTAAGATTGTTGTCGGTGCAGGGTCAATGGGATGAATGGCCTCGCTCTGCACTGTACGGGTTCTATGATTCTAAATACAATTAATGTATTGTGACATTGTGGCAGTTTAATGTAGTGTAACTAATTGCAAATAGTCTGGGACCGAGAAAGGTTAGAATGAAACCAACCCAAATATCATCTTTCACAAGTATGGTGGTGTCAATTACAAGCAAGGATCCATGGAAAAGCAGGGTTCTTTGCTCTGTAGGAGTTAATCACCTCAAAACATCAGAAGCAAACACCTGCATTTCAGGAAAAAAAGGAGATTGACCTAAACTTTCTGCTTGTTATAATTAGGTTATTTAAGCTTTGAAGATTGTTAATCATATGCTTATGTTTAAGTTATTTGATAGATTAGCTATTCAAAGCTATTAAATTGTCAGCTATCAAAGGAATTACTCTCAAAGTAGTCTGACAAATTGTTATGATGGAGAAAAAACATTGGCTGGGATTTTCCCAAAGAAATTCTGTGTTGAATTTGAAAACTGGAGTAAATCGTGCCTTTTTTTTACAGCAGGGCTTTAAAAATGAATCTCCCACAATCCAGGAGTCTATACTCGCTGAAGAGGCTGAAATCAGCACGCTGAGTGGGTCCCCACGCATGCACACATCCCTGGGAGATCGCTAAACAAGTCCTTCCAGCATTGAAATCACTGGTGTCAATCCCCAGGCACATCACTAGCTTGACTGCTGGCCTCTAACATCCAAAACACGGCCCCCCTGCCACAGACATCACTGGCCTCTCCATCCCCCAATAACATAATATCATTGGCTTCCTGGCCTCCCCATCAGGTATCCATACCTCCCATCAGGTGCCAGGTGTGTGAACATCTCACACATATGCCAGACCACGTTGTTGGATAGATGCAGCCGACAAAGCTGACATAACCTTTGAAAGCCCCTCGAAAGATGTTCTGATCTGGTACGTTCTGGCCCTTCGCATCCTCCTACTCCTGGCCACCCTTTCAGGTGACTGCTCTCCCACCTCTTGCACATCAAGGGCAGGCCCCTGCCCTCCATCCTGAGGGCCTACCACTGGCTGCTCTTGCAATAATCTCCCCACCCACTCAAGGTCCTGAGCTTCCTCCTCCTGAGCCACGACCATGATGGCCAGCTCTAAATCTATAAGCCCAAGATCCATTCTGCATGGTGGGGGTGACAGAGAGACAGACTGATAGATACATGTCATTGCCTGCATCTATCCCAGCACCCTGCCCCTCCAATCCTTCACTGGAACCATTTCTGCCACTTGTTGATGCTGGCAACACAACCACAGTCTGGGTGCCATGCGTCGCCTGGTTAGATTGCCTGCCACTGGCATCGTGCATGCAAGCTGGTGTGCAGGCATGGCCATTGCACATCCTTGAGTCATTGCCATGAGTGCAACTACAGTATTCTTTTCCAGGCATGTGTTGCGGGTCAGGGACAAAGGGTAGGGACAGACTCCTAATTATCATAAGATGGATTCCCATTCACTGCAGGATACATACATATGAGTGTCTGTGTTAACTTAAGTGCTCCAGTTTAGAGCACCAGCTACTTGAACTCATTAGCCCTCAAGCAACACATGGTGTACTCCCCCCGCCACCCCCAAAACCCCAGCACTTAGTCCAGTACCTCACCACACCCCACAGAGAGAACAAAGGAATAGCCAGTGGCTGCAGACAGCACTGCCTGACCAGCACTCAGTAAAGGACCCATCCCAGAGGAGCAGAGACTACAAGGAACATCCCTGAGCAACCCCAATGCCTGCCTGTGTCTTTCATTCTTTCTGTGTGGATAAGCAGCTGGAAGTTTACCACACTGAAGGTGAGTGATGCAGTAACAGAAGCAGTGCCCTAACAAAAACTAAAATAGCCATCTTTTGCAGGAATATCTCAAAACTCACTTCCTGACTGGGGAAGTCAATCCAAGGAACAAAAGGATCACAGCTGAAAAAAAACCTGAAATTTCTGTGCCAAACACAACAAACTGAAATTGAAGAATCAACTATTTACCTGCAGAAATCAATTATATTGGAATCAATTTGTAATAGCCACAAGCTTCATCTTCTACTCCTTGTAAGTCAAGGACAGTTATATATAAGTTCTTAATTTATATTTACTTACTTATATAGTATTTACTTATTTCTTCTTAATTTATATTTATTGGACTCAATTTTTGCTTCTAATCTGTATGAACGTATTTGCATCTGTTTTACACATTTTTACCATTTTAGTTGTTAACTTACTCTATCTTAATCCATGTGTGTATCATACCTTTCCAAAGGTAGCTGCATTTATTGGATTTAATCTACTGTAGTTACAATATTCCAGGTAAAACTGGTAAATGAGACCACGAGGAATGCTCCAGCCTTCACAAACATAAAAATGTTCAAGTAGCCTGAAAAAAAGGGATACAACATAAATGTAGTTTGGCATTCTGGAATTTTAATTGCAGTAAAAATAACATTTTAATATTAGTGTTTCAATAACAAGTTATTTTATAAAAAGATGCAATAGGATCCCAATGTTATATGACACTTCATATAGTGATAACATTGGGACTGTAACTTCCATAATCTGGAACTACCACCACAAACCTACAAAATGAGTCAATTGCAAGAGTGTTACAGTAGGCTGTACAATATAACAAGTACAATATAATGTCAGGTACCCTGTGTAGAAATAGGGGAGACGATAGCCTTGCGATATTATCGCTAGACTATTAATCCAGAAACTCAGCCAATGTTTTGGGGGTCCGGGTTCCATAAAAAAAAATCTGGAATTAAGGATCTACTGATGACCATGAAACCATTGTCAATTGTTGGAAAAATCCATCTGGTTCACTAAAGTCCTTTAGGGAAGGAAATCTGCTGTCCTTACTTGATCTGGCCTACATATGACTGTAGAGTCACAGAAATGTGGCTAACTGTCAACTAAGGATGGGCAACAAATGATGGCCAGCCAGCAATACCCATAAATATTTTAAAAAATCATACCACTGATGGAAAAATAAATGAAAAGACTTTCCTCTCTTTATTTTCCCCTGAAATTAATGAGAGTCAACAGTTTTAAAAAAATCTAAAGTTCAAATAGAAAGTAGTGGAAGCATGTAGCAGATTTGATATCGGTAAAGAGAAAATCCAGGTAGATATTTAACAGGTTGAGTACAAACCTTTGGTCAGAGTTGTCAATTGGATAATTCCTTATTAGAGGACAAAAGCTAACCTAAAGCAAATTATTGCGGATGCTGGAATCTTAAAAACAAAAATGCTGGAAAATCTCAGTAAGTCTGGCAGCATCAATGGAGAGGGAAAAGAGCTAATGTTTCGAGTCTGGATGACCCTTCATCAGAGCTGAAGGCAATAGAAAGTAGTAGAGATGCATAGGATGAGGGGGATTGACAAAGATACCATAGACAAAAAGACAAAGGAAATGTACATAGAACACTACAGAACAAACAGGCCCTTTGGCCCACAAGTTGCGCCGATCATATCCATACCTACCAGGCCATAGAACTATCTATAACTCTTAATCCCATTAAATCCCATGTACTCATCCAGAAGTCTCTTAAAAGACCCCAGTGAATTCGCCTCTACCTCCACCGACGGCAGCCGATTCCACTCACTCACCATCCTGAGTGAGAAACTTACTCCTGACATCTCCTCTGTAATGAATGTAAATGATCATGGCTAAGGAGGGTGCTGATAGCAGCCATAATGGCAAAAATCAGAAGTGCTAATATCATCACAAATTATATTAAACCCAATGTGTTTAATATAATTTGCACATCATTTTAAATTGGGAATAAGAGAAATGATTCTGGATTATGTTCAATGGTGTGAAATGATTCTGGATTATGTTCAATGGGTATCTCAGATTGGTGTTAAGAGAAGTAGTGCTTTGGGTCATATTAGGAGTCAGAGCCTCTCAGTTTCCTCTCCACTGCTTTTCTGAATTCTGCATTGATAAAGTAGGATTGCCGTCTCCTCCCCTCCTCAAAATATTATTCATTCAATATCCACATTATTTGAGATCCCTATGGAACGCTGAGACCAAGTAATTAACATGAAAGTTTATTTACTGTTTTAGTTTCTATCAATTTCTGCCTGCAAACTGAGAGTTTCTTAGCAATGTGTCTCCTGATAAATTGGGAAAGAGGATCAGCTTGGTTTAAGATGTGAAGTATCAATTACAAAGGGGATGACAGCCGCTGCTGTACTCTGGGTTTTCAATACCTTACATTTGGATAAAAAATATCATCTCCATAAGACATAATAGCAGAATTAGGCTACTCGGCCCATCCAGTCTGCTTCACAATTCAATCATGGCTGATACTTTTCTTAACCCCATTCTTTTGCCTCTCTGTGCAGTTATCTTTCAAAGCAGGCATTTAAATAGCCAATTTTCGGCCCCAAATTAAAATGAGACAGAATCCGGGGAACAAACTTGCAACATTTATATATTTTTTATCTTAAAATACAACAGCACGTGAAGATTTGCTCTGTTACAATGCACCAATTTTATCGGGTTATAATAGCTCATCTCGCTCCTTTTCTAGATTAAGATATTAATGTGTCTGCAGTTGGTTAACCCGGCGTTCTTTCATATTGTTGACTTTATAAGGGGTAGAATTTGAGTCGATTGAGATGTGGAGATGCTGGCATTGACACCAGCTTCCTCCGCAGATGAAAACTGCTCCTTCACAACGAAATATTTAAGCCGTTTTCTAAAATGTTATTTTTTTTAAAAAAAGATAAAAGTAAATGACCGTTGAATAGATTTCTATAATTTCTAATGAACCTCGACAGCCCAAAAAGTATTTTTTGGTATTATTTTAAGTACTTTTGTAACCGAAATCTCTTAAAAACAGGCTTTCTTAAAGCTAAGGTGGTGTAAATAACTTAGTTATTTCCGAATATATCGTGTCGTGTTGTGTTGTTCCAGTTATTTCACATCTTACCACTTGACAAGCTCAGGGTGACAGCCCTTGGCCGCGGTTGATTGCTCCATGCTGCTTCTCCTCGGGAGCTGTCAAAGGTCCTTTGTTTCTTGGAGCTAATGCTTGTGATTGGAATATTTGAGTGGAACGCGCTGCACTTCAAAAACAATTAATAACAAAGCGTGCGGAATGGAATTAGAAACCATTTCAGGAATAAACTACTCTTAACTGTTACATTTGGGACTCCTTCCCTTTAATTTTGCTTCATCCAAAGTTACCTTCCAGATCCATATTGATCAAAGCAAAATTTAACATTTAAAACATACGATTATAATGTGCCTCACGAGAAGTGATAAACCCGAGTTGTGCGGCTAGAGTGTTGCTTCCATTCGAGGGATTGGAGAATGACTACCAGTTCAGGATGTTCAAAGTTTTTTTGTTCAATATCAGACCACTCCTTTCGAAAGGCTTAGTTTATTTACTAGAACCGAATTTTTTCAGAGATAATTTGTTTCACAATTTGGACAACAAAATAATGGTCTTTTATGGCCAAATAAGGCACACCAATTGCGACCTCATGATTTCTAAATCAGTGAAAAACTGCACATTAACAGACCCCATATTATAAGCTCAAAGCCAGATGTCCCAAGATTTGCAAAGTTTTTGATGGTGAATTGTTAGCATTTTCACTTGATCTCATGTCTGACCTTGAAGGGCAATGCCATGTGCAGTGGTTGGCACTGCTGTCTTAAAGCACCAGATACCTGCGTTCAATTCTTGTCTATATGGAATTTGCATATTTTTCCCTGCCTGCATAAGTTTCCTCTCAGTGTGCCTGTTTCCTCCCATTGTCCAAAGATGTGTAGGGGAGGCGATGGCTAAGTAGTATTATTTCTAGACTATTAATCCAGAAACTTAGCTAATGTTCTGGGTATCCAGGTTTGGTCCCATCATGGTAGATAGTGGAATTTGAATTAAAAAAAAAATCTGGAATTACAAAGATACTGATGACCATGAAACCATTGTTGATTTTTGTAAAAACTCATCTGGTTCACTGATGTCCTTTAAGGAAGGAAATCTGCCATCTACCTGGTTGGGCATACATGTGACTCCAGACCTACAGCAATGTGGTTGACTCTCAATTGCCCTCGGGCAACTTGGGTTGGGGAATAAATACTGGCCAGCTAGTGACACCCATGTCCCACAAATGAATAAAAAGATCAGGTGAATTGGCAATGGTAAATGCATGGGGTTATGGAAATAGAGCAGAGGGAGTCCATAGTGAGATGCTCTTTCAGACAGTCAGTGCAGATTTGATGGGCTGAATGGCCTCTTTCTGTACTGTAGGGATTCTCTGGATTCTGAATTCAGGCATAGCACAAACACAGATTAACATGAGTATCATTAAATTGTGGTATGCCATTCACTGCTCTGTCGACACAATGTCCCATGACTGCTCTCTGGGGACTGGAAGTGTGAACATGACGCACAGATGTGGCAGGGGCAGCCATTGTCACAGGGTTATATAGCACACAAAAAAGGATGGTCTCCCTGTGCAATAACGAGCCTTGCTAAGTTTTCCAACTTCTTACCTCCAAGATTGCCATTTTGCACAACTTGCCTTGTCTGACTGCTGTTATCTGCAGAACTCCACCTTCATCTTCATTAAATTCAGAACCTAATCTGCAAATGTAACTCGGGTCCCATAGGAAAATCCTGAAGGCCAGCTGCAGAGTCATGTGGTAAATCTCACTTTGTCACTACCCTAGCAACTGAAGAAAAATCAAGGCTGCTGCATTTTTTTCTCAGATCAAGAGTCCCTGTTTTGGGAAATTTGAAAAGGTGGCCAATTTATGTTTAAAAACTTAGATTTTATTCAAAAAACTTGCAAAAGGCAAAGTCTCTGTTCAAAAAATGTAACAAAATTTATTTAAAAACATAAAATCAACAGGACATACAAACATAAACACTTAGCCAAACTACAAATCGGTTATAGGATTCTGTTATCTATAATTCTGCCTTCCACTAGCTTAGGAACGATTTAATTGAACAATTATACATCAATACAGACTTTGTCAGATACTCTGGCCATTCACAATTTGCCACCCAGCATAATGCTTCTTCACTGGTCCCTTTAATAAGGATAACACCCTCCATCCTAATGAAACTGACTTCCTGGTTACTAGGCACCTGCAGGTGCTCTCCCCAGAGGTCAAAATGAACTTTCCCACAGGCGCATTGCCAAATGAATAGACACGTAAATCTTGGGCCCTAGGTACGTATTCTGTATCTAGACAACAAATGCTGCTATTCATAAAGTTACAACATTTGTTCTACATATTTAACATTTCTAATACCTCCTTCTGCTGCCTAAGGGATATTCACCCCATGGTTCTAACCTTCTGACCTAAACTATTATACATTGCGGCATCTTGTTCTTGGCCAAAGTGAACAATATATTAAAATACATTTAATACTTTGATATACATATATATATATACTTTAAAATCATATTAACGTGTTTTAATACTGTTGCTGCATTCACTTATGAGCAAACTGCCCAAATTAACGTGTTATAAAGAATCATTTAATCCCCTTCTTGTTATCCTGTCTCCTCAAAGACTACATCTATCATTGAATCTCACTAGCTAATTTGAAATTCCCTTCTATGGTCCCTCCCCACCCCATCACATAGGGAGCCTGTTAAAATGATTCAAAATAATTTTTACTTGATTAATCTTTGAAATTTGTCCTCCAGTTATTCTTTACTGACCTTTGAACAACAACCAAGTGGGTTTTGTCAGAGACTGAAAGAAGCATTCTATCATTTGTCTATCTAAAGTGCCACTGGTGTGTTTGGAAAACTGTACGCACTGTACACGCTCAGGATGCCTTCAGCTAAGAATGTCACAACTCTGGACACAAAAAACATCAAAGAAAAAATGAGATTACCCCAAAAAAAACCTAGGAGTTGCAGTATGTGATTAACCCACATGCTCATGATTGCAATTTGCAATTGAATTCATTTGACCTGCTTCTTTACATGATTGTTTTGAAGTCCGTGCTATCTCTGTTATTCTTTGATTGCATACATCAGCAGGATGCCCAATATTGCGGGTGCTCCGTACTAAAGCTAGCTCTTACCTCCTCATGAGGCTTCAAGTGGTGATGGAAGTAAATTGAGAACAATCTTATGCCATACTACTTTGAGCAAAGCTGAACATATGAGAGAACATGCAATTAGATTTTCAAATATTGCCCGAAAAAAAGTGTGGTAAAAGAAATGGAAAATAGGAGACATCCTATATCTGCCAGCTGCAGGCAGGCCCCAGGTAGATGCTCAGAAAGTAGTTGGAACAAGTGACAACAGAACCAGGAGTGTTTGTCCAAAAACATGGATGCAGTGCAGGAGAAAATTTCACAATCTCATACAAATTGCCAAGGAAAGTGAGTTCATTCTCAATTGGCATATTCTACCAAATGCCTTACTTGCCTCACCCACGACCCAATTCATCACACCCCCATCAACTGTCTACCAACATGTTGGATTCTTGATCACTACTCAATGCTAAAATCCATATGCTTTACTTTATTCTTACATAGTTAGCACTGTTAGAAGCCTCGCAACCAATTACTCACAGCTCATACACACTGGAAACCATGACAATTACATTGCTCAAGCATACTATAGGGTACTCACTGACATACTCTTTCTTGCAGGAGAAATAGAGAAACTAGTGCATAAAAGCAGCCAGCAAAAAAGAATTGAAAAAGAACAAGTTTTAATTCCCAGGGAGAAGGTAGAGCTAAGTATCTTGGGAAGAGGGACCACTGAAAAGGCTTAAGCGATCCATGAAAGTATCGTGTCTCACTGGTGGAGTGGCATGAAATACGCCACAGGACCACAAAAAGCTTATTTTAATATTTTAGCATGTTATTAGTGAGCATTCTGTCCAGGACTTCCGCACACAGACATGAACCTGTTGTGGAAGTCTCCCTAGGGTTGTAAAGGTCAGTATAGCCCCCCCCATGGAGAGAGACATGACCAGACAGTGACCTGGCAATTCCCCCAGCACTGTCCCTTGGCACAAGCTGGCAGTGACAGGTAGGCACCATGCCAAATTGTGCCAAGGGGCAGCTCCAGTGGGTGCCTCGTGGAGTGGGCTGGGATTCAATTAGGTGTAGTGGTGACCAGGAGCAGATAGAGAAGCAGGGGATTCAGGCTCAGACTGTGGTGGAGGGTGGAGGATGCTGATGATCAGAGGGTGGGTGGGGGGGAGAGCAGAATTATCAGAGTTGGGAAGTAGCCCTTGAAACCTCCATGGTGGGCTGGTGGGGGCGGGGGAGGGTGGTGGTTGGGGTACAAAGTTTATTCAGGTTCCGATTGGTTCTGATTAGGCGCCCTTTAAAGATGTTGCCTGATCTCTGAACAGTGAGATTTTGTTGGCATGTTGGGCCTTCGTTTTTGCATCCAATTAGCGGGGTGCAAATTATTTTTACACCGTAACAGTGGAAGATCCTGGAGGAAATCCATATTAACGTAAAACTGATTTCTAGGTCTCCTGCCAAATTCCAATACTCTCCATCTCTGCCATTGAACCAGCCAGCAGTGGCATAGGAGTATTCAACTAGCATAAGTCTAGAAGGAACCAGATGCACAAAAATTAAATACAATGGTCACCTTGACCAGCCAAGGGAAATGTGCTCCTTTCCCTTTTTTGAGGATGTAAATATGGCTGCAGCAGTTGGCAGATTTCACCTATAACTTCTTTAAAGCGGTGAAGATGTCTCAAGCATTTGTCCTTGTCGATTTGAGCTAAGGGAATTATTGTTTAAAGATCCTCTACAGGTTTGGTCACATACTAAGAACCTTTCTCCCAGTCTTCCTCTTCTAGTAGCTTGTTTAATCCTGCATGATCTCTCTTTACTATCTCAATCATGCTCAATTTCAAGAGGAAGGCATACTCGGCCACCCATGTCTGGAAACAACTTCTTTCAACTCTAGTTTTTAGACAATTTTAAAAAGCACTGCATCACCAACCAATAAGATCAAACGATACAGGAGCAGAAGTAGGCCTTTCAGCCTATCAAGTGTGCTCCACCATTCAATGAGTTCATGCCTGATCTGATATTACCCTCAACTCCACTTTCACACCTTTTCCCCAATAACCCTTGATTCGCTTACTCATCAAAAATCTGTTTATCTCAGCCTTGAACATACTTAACTTTACCACATCCTTCTGTGGTAAAGAATTCCACAGATTCATGACCCTCTGTATGAAGAAATTCCTCCTCATCTGTTTTAAATGGACAACCCTTTATTCTGTGAAGAAATTCCTCCTCATCTCTGCTCCTTAGTCTGTGATTGTGCCATTTAGTCCCAGACTCTTCCACGAGGGGAAACATCCTCTCAGCATCTAACCTGTCAAGCCCGAGAATCCTATGTGCCTCAATAAGATCGCTTCTCATTCTTCTAAACTCCACTGAGTAGAGGCCCAACCTACTTAACCTCAGTATTCCCTATTGACTAGTCAAACTTTAGCCAAGTATATGAAAGCTCCAAAAATGCATGCACCAGCAGACAGAAGAAATCATTCAGCACCTAACCTATAAATTGTCTATAATCCCTTTAAATTTTTCTGGTGAGAGGATTTTCATATAATTTCCACAACCAGCTGTACATGGATAACATTGTAAAGGCAGTGTGGAAGTTTGAAAAATGGCAGAACTGGTATCAAATCAGTATTGCATAGACTTCATAATCTGCCTGCTCCAGATGCTACTAGTAACCATGAGGTATGCATGCACAAACTCCTTTACCAAGATGGAGTCCAGCCCACTTCCTGTTGGAAATATGAGTGTGTATTCCAGATGCTATTTTCGAGTCCGGAAGCCACAGAGTGACTAAAAAATGGCTCTGCAAAACCTATTTTCATCACCATTATGTTTAAGACCAGTCTTTTGGGAGATGCTAAGATTGTAAAATAAAAACATTAATAAAAGCACGAAAATATATTAGTTTCATTAATAAATAAACATGTTCTGCCAAATATACATTTAAACCATTGTTTTGAAAATGAGAAATGTCACTTACTAAGAGAATATATAGCACTCAGATAATGTATATAAAGAAATTTGAATGATTCAGCACCACCTAGTGAATAAGAAATAGGGAAACGAGTAAGCCATTTGGCCCACCATCTGATCCACCATTTAATAAGATCGTAGCTGATCCTACTGTGACCTCAAGTTCGCTTTCCTGATGTCCTGCTATAAAACTTGATTCTCTTATAAATCAAAAGTCTGTCTAATTCAGCCTCCACTGCTTTCTGAGGAAGAGAATTCCAAAGATTAACACCCTCTGAGAGAAATAATTCCTCCTGATCTCCATCTTATTTCGGAGATGCATGTTTTTAAAATGTGCCCCTAGTTATAGATTCCACTATGAGGGGATACATCCTTTCAGCAACTAACCCATAAAGTCCCCTCAGAATATTATATGTTTCAATGAAATCACCTCTCATTTTACTAAACTCAGATGAGTATAAGCTCAAGCTTTTTAAAATTCCTTCACAGCATGTTGCAAAGTAGGCTAGTGTTTCTCTCAAACTCACATCAATCGATGCTTTGGACAAAGACACTCAAACTTTTGAATTATTGTCCAACAAATCTCCTTTATTATACTTTATGTTTTGTACTCCATTTTATTATAAAATGGGTTACAAAATGTACAATTTTTACAGCCATGGATGAAATATTTTAGATTAAAATTGATCATCTAAATATATTAAGACTACATGCCATTTTATTTATGTTTACAATCAAATGTAAGTTAAATATTAATGTACCATATTTAACCTTTAAAGATTTAATATATGCATTTATTGGGTTAAAATTTCACAATACTTAATATATAATGTGTTATTATGCATTATATATTGTGGTACAATATCTGAAAACTTTTGTAAACTATATACTTTATATCAAATATGCAATCAATATATAAAGCAACACTTATTGTATTCATCAACCCATGGCATTTTCACAAATACTTATTTAATGAAAATAAGTTATTCACACCTATTAAAAGCTAAGTAGGGTGACCATAAAAACAAAAGAGATTGAAAAATGAAATTGCTGAGAATTATTTTTCAATTGTTGTCAAATCTAAACTTTCTTCTGTGTGTAAATATCATGCAACAGGCAGCCACCTTCCAATTTTTTTTGGATGGCAGAATGGGAAAAATATCTACATAAAAATCAGATTGCCTTTGTCATTTCATAACAATATAGTCAAAGGCTTTGTTTTCACAATTTCCTTGTTGTACAAAATATATGGCTCAAGGAGATTGGATATATGAAAGGAGATCTCTCTAAATAACCTTTCTCAATCAATATTTCTTCTGTGATGATGACGTAGGGTCTTTCATTTGGTTTCAAAAGTTGTTTGAAATAAAATTTTATATTTAGGAAATCACTAAAGGACAGACAATAGCCAATAATTGTGATTATATAAATTCTCTGCATCATGTTTTTAAATATATGCCAGAATTCTACCGCCCTGGAATCGGAGCAGGCGAGGGGTGAATAATGGAAATATCTGTTGACCTTGGGTGAGATTTTCAAGTTGATGTTAAAAGAAAGTTAAGAGAATAGACCTTTAAGATAAAAACTGAATTTGCATGCAGATGGAATATCTCTTAATGTTAAAAGATGGCTTAGATATAATTACTGATCTTCACATGAAGATTCATTTTGGCTAATTACTAACATCAGGAGGCATCCTGATACGTTACAGGACTAGCCTAAAGTTATTCCATTCACTCACTTGCAAGTCACTGATTCACTGCAGTTTGGGCACCTTCGGCTTGACCATCTCATATTATCAAAGTATTAATTTGCACATAAGTGAATCAAAATCACTAGGCATCTCATGTTTCCCAGTGTATTCAAAAATTATGAAACAGTTCTGGGTGCAAGAAATTCAAAATTATGAAATTCTAACAAAGGAAAATAACCAATTAAACTGAAATTATTAGCTACAAGTGTAGCACATTACTTGCTTTTCTTTCATCAGCTAGATGAACATACTTCCCTATGGTTTTGAGTTAATTTTTATCCTGGTCACCTCTGAAGCTCATGACTTATGAATTATAGTTCTATGTAACCGGTAGTTTTCCAGTACCATTTTCCTGTGGTCATTCTTTGCGTACACTCTTAAGACAGTGCGAAGAAATTTATTCCATTAGGGATCACTCCAATTCAGTATTCACTCACATTCTCATGTTCCCAATCAAGAAATAGACATATATGGTGTTTCAAAACTTTGTCTAAACAAACTAGTTGTGTTTGGATCCTGGTACTTAATCAATTACACTTCTAAGATGCAGAGTGTGCGAGAGATTTACGAAGTAAACCACATGCAAAATTATTTTTGCTCTTAAGTCTGCAATTAGAGACTCATGTCAAAGAAAAAATCTCAACTATGAAACTACTAGTACTTTGTAATGCAAACAAAATATATCTTTTGCTGTTTATCATATTATACATTCAAAATTGAAATGGAAGTCTTGCTAGCAGTACTATATAAAAATCTATAAGCCACCAGCTGGTTTAGCGGGCATAATGTGGAACATTCTGTGGTCTTATGTAAGATGAAGAAGTTCTAGGTTTGAGCCACAGGCCATGCTAACTTATAGGACATTAGCTGTGAAAAGATTTAAGTTGGTACAATTGGTCTCAGTAAGCCTGGGTAAAGAGAATAAATATCAGCTAGGGTTTGTGTTCCTGACCAGTAAACTGACACTAGTGGATTGAGTGGGCACAGGAGTTTGCCTATAATGCCTATCATTACATTCTGTCTGGTGCATGATTGAAAAGAATGGTCATTTAGGCTAGGTACTGGATTAGCATGTGTCAAGACATATTCAACAAGAGAAGAGTTAAGAAAATTGACAAAACTGAAAAAGTAGAGTTTAGTTTTTACTATTTCCATTGACTTGATGAATATCTGCTTAAATGATTTGTAATGGTATTAAAGACAACTGGCTTAGAAATTTTATTGACCCAAATATTGTGAATAAACTATTATTTCAATTCAGTTTCTTCATATTATCTGGCTCAATAATTCTTAAGCCAACCCAAGAACTACAAATACCCACGCAAGATAAATGCAAAAGTAAATCATACATTTTTGTTACGGTCTGATGTCTAAAATGAGTACTGAAGGGGAGAGAATCCAATTTCAACAATAGATCACTTGTAGCGTATATGTCACTGGTAGTATAAAACATTTTGAGATGTCTTCCTGCAGATGACAAGTACTATAGAAATGCATGTTGTTACTGCTTCAAAATTGTGTTAGATCTTCTCATAGGCTCTGCTTAAAATAACCTCTGTTTGATCATTCCCATGATGGTAAAGATCCAAAGTGCATAGGAAATGTTTTCCATTTAGCTCCGATACTGTTCCCATGATTAAATCTGAGAGAAATCACTGATGTAAATTATAATTTAAAGATATAAAAACATTTACAATATAGATAATTCATACAACAGCTTTTCCCAATTAAATTTTTGCTCTTGGTCTACCTTCATCCTTTTCCATAACTACTCTAAATTTAACTGAATTTTAACATAAGAACATAAGAAATAGGAGCAGGAGTAGGCCATCTAGCCCTTTGAGCCTGCCCCGCCATTCAATAAGATCATGGCTGATCTGTCGTGGCTCAGTTCCACTTTCCCGCCCTCTCCCCATAACCCTTAATCCCCTCTCTTATCAAGAACCCATCAACCCGCTTCTTAAAAATATTTAGCGAGGCAGCCTCCACCACTTCAACGGGCAGAGAATTCCAGAGATTCACCACCCTTTGAGTGAAGAAGTTCCTCCTCAACTCCATTCTAAACTGCCTCCCCTTTATCTTGAGGCTGTGCCCCCTAGTCCTACTGTCTTTTTTGAGCGGGAAGAGTCTCTCCACCTCTATCCAATCCATCCCATTCATCATCTTATACGTCTCAATGAGATCTCCCCTCATTCTTCTAAACTCTAACGAGTACAAGCCTAGTTTATTCAGCCTCTCCTCATAGCTCAACCCCCTCAACTCCGGTATCAGCCTAGTAAACCTCCTCTGCACTCCCTCCAAGGCCAAAATATCTTTGCGCAGGTGCGGCGCCCAAAACTGCACACAGTACTCCAGCTGCGGCCTCACCAATGCCCTATACAGCTGCAGCAAGACCTCCCTACTTTTATATTCAATCCCCCTCGCTATGAAGGCCAGCATCCCATTCGCCTTTCTGACCACCTGCTGCACCTGCAAGCTGGGTTTTTGCGACTCATGCACAAGGACCCCGAGGTCCCTCTGCACCGTCGCCTGCTGCAGTTTTTCGCCACGTAAGTAATAGTCCTTCCTACCATTCTTCCTACCAAAGTGGACCACCTCACACTTGCCAACATTAAATTCCATTTGCCATTTCCTGGCCCATTCGCCCAGCCTATCTAGATCCTTCTGCAGACTCTCCACACCCTCCGCACAATTTGCCTTTCCCCCAATCTTGGTGTCATCAGCAAATTTCGACACCCTACACTCGGTTCCCTCCTCCAGATCATCTATATAAATGGTAAATAGCTGAGGCCCCAGCACCGACCCCTGGGGCACCCCACTAGTCACCAACCACCAATCCGAATAGCACCCACTGACCCCCACTCTCTGCCTCCTATTTGACAACCAATCCTCTATCCACGCTAACACCCTACCCCCAACTCCATGTCCCCTGACCTTCTGCAATAACCTCTTGAGGTACCTTGTCACCATTAAAATGTTCTCTTACTGATAGTCCTTCCACCCAGCCAGATATATTCAGAATCAGAGAATTCTAGCAGCATAGGAGGCCAATCAGCCTATCATGTCTACATAGGCTCTTCATTGAAGCAATTTATCCTGTCATCTTTTCCTTTAATTCCCTGTCATCCTCTCAGCTATGATATCATATTTGCAGGCAATTCTAAAGGATTGGAAACCATGTTGTAGCATAAGGAAGGACATATTGAGGATTGGGGGAGGCAAGTAGGACTAGAGTAAGAAATAGGTTGGGTCAGACTAAAGTAATGCAACAAAATCTGAATTAGGCTTACTGTGAATCACAGAATCCTTACAGTGCAGAAAGAGGCTATTTGGCCCATCGAGTCTGCACTGACCACAATCCCACCCAGGTCCCACTCCCGTAACCTCTCATATTTATCTTGCTAACCCCCCCTGAAACTGTGGTTAATTTAACATAGCCAATCAACCTAACCCGCATATCTTTGGACTGTGCATGAATGTGAATGCAAAGACTGATGAGCTAAAGATGCAAATAGCCACAAGGAAAAATAACAAAAACCTAGCTCATAAAAGAGCAGACTGGGTACAAAATATTCCTTAATAAAGTAATCAGGAAAGATAGGAAAGGAAAAGGCAGAGAAACAGTGACTATGATGATTAAGAGGAATATTACAGTGCTAGAGACAAAGGATGTCCTCAAGGGGCCAAGGAACAGATTTATTTAGTTACAAATCAGAAACATTGGAAGTATCATTGCATTACTGGATGTTTCCTAAAAGCCACTGACTAGGGGAAAATATAGTGGAGTAAATTTCCAGGGAAAAACACAGAGGTGCAAAACTACAGAACAATGATAATGGGGGACTTTATTTATCCTAAAAAACAGAGATGATAACAATGTAAAGGGCAAAGAGGAGGAAGAGTTTCTGAGTGCGTTCAAGAGAACTTTATCAATATGTTCCTGCCTAATGAAGCATTGCTGCTTCTGATGCTGGGGAATAAGATGGGTTAAATGGAGTTGGTATCAATCAGGTAACTTTTAGGGAACAGTAATCAGAGCATCATTAGGTTTAATTAAGCAAAGTATAAGGACTAATCCAAAGTAAAGCTTTTTAATTGGACTATGTTCATTTTCACTGGGGTGAGAATACATCTGTACCACGTCACTCAGAATCAAAGATTGGCAAGGAAAACTGGAATGCAGTATTAAGCAGCCTTTAAAAAGGAAACACAGAAAGTAAGTACAACAATATACTTTTCAGGCTCTCAAGCCTGCATTCAATATGATCATGGCTGATTCTCTATCTCAACACCAGACTCCCACTCTCTCCTTGTACCCCTCGATGCCTTTAATTTCCAGAAGTCTCCTGATCTCCTTCTTAAATATATTCAGTGACTTGGCCTCCATAGCCTTCAGTGGTAGAGAATTCCACAGATTTACCATTGAGTACAAAAATTTCTCCTCATCTCAATCCTAAATGGCCTACAGTGATCCCTTGTTCTAGACCCCCCCTAGCCACAAGAAATATCTTGCCTGCATCCTGTCTGTCCAGCACTGTCAGAATTTTATATGTTTTAATGAGTTCTCCTCCCATTCTTCTAAACTCCAGTGAATACAGGCCTAGTTAACCTAATCTCTCCTCACACGACAATCCTGCCATCCCAGGAATCCAGCTGGTGAACCTTTGCTGCATTCCCTCTATGGTGCGTATATCATTTCTAAGATAAGGAGACCAAAACTGTGCACAATACTACACCAGGGCATCCTTAGTCCTGTACTCAAATCCTGTTGCAATAAAGGACAACATACCATTTGCCTTCCTAACTCCTTGCTGTATGTGCATATTTGCTTCCAGTGATTGGTGTACAAGAACACCCAGGTCCCTTTGTACATCAAAATTTCTCAATCCATTACCATTTAAAAAAACACTCTTCTGTTTTTCCTACCAAAATGGATAACTTAATATTTATCCATATTATATTTGCTTTGTATTCGCAGAAAAGATTTCCAACAATGGTTCCAGGGATGAGGGACTTGAGTTACATTGATAATTGGAGGTGCTAGGGTTTTCTCCTCAAACAGGTTGAGATGAGATTGGATAGAAGTGTTCAAAATCATGAGGGATCTGACCAGAATAGATAGAAATTGTTCCCTTTGGCAGAGGGGTTGCTGATTTAGGGTGATTGCAAAATAACTAATGGTGACATGAGGAATAACGTTTTTTATGCAGTGAGTGTTAAGTGCTGGAATCACTTTCCGAGAGTATGATGGATGCAGATACAATCGAGACTTTTAAAAGGAGAACCTAAAGAGAAAAATAATTGCGAGGTTACAAACAATGGGAGGGAATGGAACCAACTGAATTGTTCCCAAAGAGCTGGCATCAATATGATGATTTGAATGGCCTCCTTCTGTGCTGTAATAACGCTATGATTCTATTGTTTGTGCCCTCAGCTCATCTACCATCTACACTGGTCCCCTTGCATTAAGTAAATACCACTAATCAATTTGTAAGCCCTTTGTTGCCTAATTTCGAGCTCATTTTCTTGACTTTACATAATTTTCTTACTTCTATTTCCAGCTTTACTTTCTTTCTGAATCTACAGTCAGGTTCTATCACACCCTACATTACCCCCCTCCCCACCCCACCCCACTTCCAGCCAAGAACCTAAAGTAGAAATTGTAACTGAATATTTAATTTCAAATATGAAATACATTTTACAAACATGATACAACCATTATGTATGCATTTTCTGAACATTGCATGGTTGGGGTAATGATTCTTATAAGCATCTATAGAAGTCAAATCCTCTCTTTGCACAGTGATAAGGTAATGAGCTGTGAAACAAATATTCATCTCAGATCTTATAATTGTCACTTGTTTATATTCAAGTCAAGTTGAAATGCAAATATTTATATTACCATTTAAGAGCAAAGCCTCAGAGGTGCAACCACCAGACAACATGGAAATAAATGTGGTGTCATTTATGGAAGTGATGAAGCTCTCGTCAGTTATCAGTGGTAGGAATACAACATCCATGGCAATTTCTTGATTTAGATCTGTAGAAGGTAACACAATGGTGTTGAACAGAACCAGGCACGAATAATTCCAAACTGATCAAAACCATAAATACATACCAACAATAGTCAATGAATAATAACCATGACTCCAAGCACTGGCAAAATCACAGGCACTATTGCAGGAGTCATGAAGAAAAGAGGCATATCTTGAAGGATGAAGGTTATGCTGGTTCATTATTGCTTCTTTTTTTGCATACTCAAACCTTTGGGGACAACTTTCGGGGAGAAGGTGGCCAAATGACAAGCATTCTTTCACTTGACTTTTAATCTCTGGCCACTTTGAACTTTCCCACGAGTAACTCAGAAAGTTGGGTTTTGTAAGTCCATCCATTTCAGAGACATCTAAAAGAAAATGTTAAAATAAATTTTCATGAAAAGTTTAGTAATGATAATTAATCTTCAATCTTGATAGGTAGTAGCATTACATGTTTTGCTTATGTGCCACAGCAAAATATCTACAATGTTAGTGCAAATTTATTTTATTTTTTGAATTAGACAAATTTAATGGCTACGTTGTAACAGTAAATTGGACTAATTGTTTTTTTTAAAAAACAAACCACTTATTATGAAACCTGAAAGCAATTTAAGTTCATTTAAAATATACTAATTATTGCTAAACTGGAATAAAGTTTGTAAACAAACTTCCTTCTAGAATGAAAATACTGCAGAATTAATTCTGTCTACACATTGAGACAAATATGTGTTTTGTACCACAAAATATACCATTTTGTACAACTGTTTCCATCCATGGGAATTTAGTTACAACATTTCACAACTGTTCCTGTTGCTTTGCCAATTTACATATCAACTATGCTGATAATATACTGCTTTACAGCTATTTTTCAGTTATTAGTTTGAATATATATGTTACTTAAATCAATTACAATAAGTAAAGCCTTGTTTATTTTGGTTTTCATATTTATTCCCATGATGTTGGCAACAATAGTGTGGGATTCTCCCATTTTGAGACTAAGTGCAATAACAGGTGGCTTCAGCGGCACCTGCTGATCAGAATGATAGGGTCCTGTGCTAGATTCTGTGTTGGAGCCTCAATAATTATGCACAAGTAAGTTCCTCTCCAACTCTCCTTACGGACTTACAGCTGATTGGTCCACATGCTCTCAGCATGCTCAGGGTTTGAATGTGCCAGCACCATATTTAAATACCAATCCAGCACACTCGTATCACTTGGTCTAGCACTGTCTTCATCAGAAGGCAACCCAGAGGGAACAGACTAGCAGTCTCAAGAAAAACTCTGAAACAAAAACAGAAAATGCTGGAAACGTTTCAAGTCTGGATGACCCTTTGTTAGAGTGGAAGGCAAAGAAAATAGGACAAGATTTATACTGTAAAGGTGTTGGTGAGGGGAGAGG
Organism: Carcharhinus amblyrhynchos; assembly: GCF_965287045.1. Lineage (NCBI taxonomy): Eukaryota > Metazoa > Chordata > Chondrichthyes > Carcharhiniformes > Carcharhinidae > Carcharhinus > Carcharhinus amblyrhynchos. The sequence continues at coordinate 59,469,562 of NC_137333.1, forward strand.
GGGAGTGTAATTGACCAAGACATCAAGACAAAAAGATAAAGCGAATGTAAATGTTGATGATAAAAGCTGAGAATGGTGCAAAGAGTGTCCATTAAGAATAACTATCTGGAACCCAATATATTTAAGTCAAGCCTGTTTCACAAAATTTGATGTGGATTGATTTCTTTCTTCTTTATTTTGCTACTGAGGAAGTAAATCACAATTGGTTAACTTTGTTTAATTGAGAAGGATATCACATCTGTAGGGAACTTCCATGTTTTAAATATTAGTGTCACATGTGTAACTGTTATCAGCAGCACCACTAGAAAAGATAGCCCATATTAAAATAACAAACCTTCATCAGCAGTGAAATATTCATCATCTGTTTCTTCATTATCGGACAATAAACTTGGATCAAGATCAGAAGCAGGATTTTTCATAGTGGATGTCTGAATAGCTTCATAATTATTGGATCTACAATCAGTAATACATCCTGTTACTCTCAAGAATGCCAAAGTTATGCAGGTTAAGGAGAGAATTAGAATACATATTTTGTAAATGTTCCAGTCAATTGCTTAAATAAATGCATCAGTTTTCATGATACAAATACTATGCTTGCAATGTTGTTGCCCTTCTTATGATGGACCACCGATCAAAACTGAGATCTTCCTGTCCTGCAAAACTCACTAATTATGCCATATCAACTGAAAAAACTGAAGTCTCCATCGTACACTTAAAAAAAGAGTCATTTACAAGTCATTAACTTATTCTAGTGGTTTTCCTTTCATTTTCTTTTCTCCTCTCCAAATAAATTAATTTAAACTGTCTTTCAGTGAACAGCCATCTATCACTTTTCATCACGTCATGGTGGCACAACGGTCAGCATTGCTGTCTCAGAGCGCCAAGGACCCGGGTTCGATTTCCAGCATGTTCTCCCTGTGTCTGTGTGGATTTCCTCCAGGTGGTCCGGTTTCTTCTACAGTCTGAACAATGTGCTGGTTAGATGCATTGACCAGAAGAGGCGCTGGAGTGTGATGAATTTCATAGTAACTTCATTGCAGTAAGCCTTACTTATGACTAATAAATAAACTTTAACTTAACTTTAAAATTACATTGTATGTAGCAGACCTGTACCAATCCCCCTATCACTTCAACCACCACACTGATGTCTTCAATGGGTTGTCACTGCAATTTTGATGCTGATAGCATCACTGCTGATTGTGCCTTTTAAATATACACAAGATGCCTAGCTACTTGCCTGGCTCATCTGAAGTCATGGCACACATTACTCAACTGAACCTGTTTCATTCTTTTCTGTGATCCGACTTTCCTGACAAGACCCATGTTTGTTAGCTATGCCTAACTGTGGAATGAAATCTCTACAGTGCAGAGAAGGCATTCAGCCATCAGGTCTACACAAACTCGCTGATGGAATATCTTATCCAGGCTCTATCCCCACCCTATCCCTGTAACCCCAAATTTCCCATGGCTAATCCCACTAATCTACACATTTTGGCATACTACGAGGCAATTTAACATGGCCAATCCACCTAGCTTGCACATCTTTGGACTGTGGGAGGAAACAAGAGCATCCGGAGGAAACCCAGACATGGGGAAAATGTGCAAACTCCACACAGAATTACCAGAGGTCGGAATTGAACCCGAGTCCCTGGCACTGTGAGGCATCAATGCTAACCACTGTGCCACCATCCTTGTCTTGAATTGAGTGGAATGCTAGGCCATTGCAGAGGGCAGTTAGGAATGAATGAAAATGCTGTGGTTCTGCAGTCACATATATCATAGAATCCTTATAGTACAGAAGGAGGTCATTCGGTCCATCAAGCCTGCACTTACACCAGGCTCTACTCCTGTAACTCCATATATTTATCCTGCCAATCAACCTAACCCGCACATCTACGGACATGTCGACCAGACCAGGTAAGGAAGATAGATTTCCTTCCATATGGGACATTAGTGAACCTGACAGGTTTTGCAACAATAAATGATATTCGTGGTCACCATTCCTGAAACTAGCTTTATATCCAGATTAACTGAATTTAAATTCCACCAACTGCCAGGAAGGGATATAAACTAATTTCCACAGGACATTAGCCTGGAATTCTGGATTAATAACACAGTGCTGCTGATGCTCCGTAACTACTGTACTCTCCTCCTGACAATGATAGGCCAAAAGAAAGCTACTTGGCAATGACTGATGATCATTATTCCTGAGACTTAGCAAGAAGGCATTTGCAACATCTATTGCAGCAACTGCTGCAGAGAACTCCTCAAATAGGAATGGCGTTGCTTGAAATCATTAAGGTAAATACAGCTTTCAATTTTTTCCTATTCCCTCTGTCACTTATCAGGCTACCACAGCAGATATCAAAGAGTTTATTTTCTGACTCCTTTGTAGAACAGGCACTTGAAGATCTGAAAATCTGGTTTGGATCTATTTAATTGGATCTGCTGCACGTGAACACTGAGCACAACCTTCTGGGTGACCCTTTTAGACATATCTAAAGTGGGCTTGCTGCAAATAGATCAAAGGTTTCTTTAAATATTGCAATCCATTTAAATAAAGATGGTAGCAGTTTCCTGCCTGTTTACAAGAAGGTTGAAACACCCACTTCCTTTGTCCATCTGGTGTGGGTCTATGGATAATGCAATTCTCAGGCTATTTAGCCATCTGTCTATTTTCCAGTTTTACAAAACATTAACTTAACTTTTTACATTTATCTAAATGACTTGGATGATTGAAGGTATGGTTGCTAAATTTGATAGTAACAGAAAGGTAGGTAGGAAAGTAAATTGTAAAGAGAGCATGAGGGGGCTACAATGTGCAAGATGACCACATGTGCAGGAAGCTGCAGCTACTTGAAATCTGTGGTTTGGACTTTGAGCTACAACTGAAGTTACAGTGGAGTACCCGCAAAGCTCTTTATGCATAGCATGTGCTGTGAGGTGGTCACCGCAGATAAAGAATGCAGTAAGGGACTGGGTGACTCCCAGAAATAGTAAAAGCACTAGGCTGATAGCACAGTAGTCCCCTGGGAAGATCTCCCTCTCTAACAGATTTTCCATTTTGGATGCTGCTGCTGGAGATGGTTTCTCAAGGGAATGAAGCAAGAACCAAGTCTGTGCACCACAAGTGATTCAGCTGCATGGGCACAGGAGGAAAAACTGTGGCAGATGTGATGATACTGTGCCTTTAAGGAATGCATTTATATCATATTTAAAATTCTGATGTTTTGCATGTTCACAGCTCACACGTTGAGAATGCAGGCTGATGATTGATATTAGCTCATTACTTATTTCTTTTAATCTGAGTTGATACACTTTTGTTTACCTGGTTTTTCCCTGGGGTTTCAGAATAGGGTTTTGATCAGGTTGGTTGACAGATAGTCATGATAATGGATGGAAATAAGCTTGCAGAAGAGACAGTGTTTTTAAAATCAAGAGCAGTTTCTGCCTGGTTCTGAATGAAACAGGAGGTGCCTTTCTGTCTCTCTCTGGAAAATGCTGCCTGGGGCAGTCAGAAGGCAGTTTTCTCTCTCTCTCTCCACAGACGTACAAAAGGCTCTAGACTGTTAACAAGCACAAGCACATAAATCTGTGGATTGTGAACTGATTTTAAAGAGAGGTTTTAAGTCTGTAAGAGGAATATTGTTTGAAAGGGAACTAATAAGAGATGGACTAGCAGATAAGAATTGTAACTTGTCATATTTATGTGTTGCTCAAATGTTAAACCAATTCATTTGTACAGTTAAACTGTATTGTTAAATAATGTTTGTTTTGATAAAAGCTTTCGAGTGTTCCAATAGAGTCACATCTGGGATGAAACATCTTATCCTCACAATGCCAAAATAGCAAATAGTTGGGGTCTAGTCTAATTTCATAATCTACCTTGGGTTTCTGATCTTGTACCCTAACACAGAGTAAAAATGACTGGGTAGTCTATTATAAGGGGAACAGATGGATGTTTCTGCAGCTGCAGACATGACACCGGAATGGTATGTTGTCACCCTGGTGCCAGGGTCAAGGAAATCACTGAGCAGCTGCAAGATATTCTGAAGGAGGAAGGTAAACAGCCAGAGGTTGTGGTCCTCTTTTTACCTATGTCATCCACCAGGTCCTGAAAGCAGAATGCAGGACCCAAAATAGTAATCTCAGGTTTATTCCCAGGGTGATGTGGAAGTGAGATCAGGAATAGGAGAACAGACCAGATTAATGTGGTTGGCGAAATGGTGTAAGAGGGATGGATTTAAATTCTTGATGCCTTGGAACCAATTCTGGGTTGCACTGCAGCAGGATAAGGACCAATATCTTTGCAGGGGTAATTGCTAGTACTATGGAGGAGGGTTTAAACTAGAGTGACAGAAGGATGGGAAGCCAAGCTGGGAGGCACATAAGAGGGAAGCAAAGATAGAAATGAAAGACAGAAAAGTATAAAGCAAGAGTACAAGGCACAGGAAACAAGGACCAGCAGCAAACAGGGCCATAATACAAAAAATGAGTGAAAAACTACTTAATACATTTTAAAATCTTTATGACTTCCAAACTTAAATCTCACAGCACTCTGCTCCTGTTGATCCTGAAGTTGCTGAAATCCTCCTGTCCATGACTGGGTTTCGCTTCCTTTCTACTGTTCCACAATGCAAATTGCACTCCCACCCTGTCTTTTCCCTACCTGTTTCCCCTGCGCAAGGAGTTCTGACCCAATAGGACTCTGGCAGCATAGCCTTGCCAAACTTTGTAACTTTATTTCATCCACTCTCATTGCTCCTCCCTTCCTGGCATGTGACGATGGCTTCCTCATTATCTGTTGGAGTTGCACTGAGCTCCCTTTTGCTTGCCATCTCTTTTAATTGGGCAAGATTCTGAAGCACCATGATTTCCATGCAACATTAGTAAAATTCAAAAGCACCTTAAAATTTATATCAATTGGCTAATCAGTTGTCTTAATTATCATCCTGACATCTCCATATGTGATGCCCAACCTCTATGCCAGCTGCCATCTGGAAAAAGTGAAAATGACTTGATGACATCCAATCTGATATCTTATGTCCTAAATTATGCTTTCCCCATCCTCTAAAAGTGGCCTCTGCCATTATCCCGCATGGATCAGGAAAATCAGCAGAGATTAAGCTTCAAACCCAGCCTATAATGACTAAATTATTCACTTAATCAGCCAAACTATGGAGTAAGGGAAGGGAAAAGAACAATTTCTATTTTTAATTCAGATATATCTTGAATTAATAGTCTCACCAGAGGACAATTCATTGTTCATATTATAGCTAAGATTTGACCCATCACTGAGATATTTATTTAATAGAATAAAAATTACCTGTTCACAATTATTTTGTTAAACAATGGCCTGACCATACCTAAGAGGTAAACCAAGGAAAGTATTGTCTCCGAGTATTATGTGAAAAAATACTTGTTTGAATAGTTATTGCTTTCTAACAACTTTAGCAGATCTATTTTCTACAACACCACACATATGAAAATATATCTACGAGCCAGTTGCATATTTCAAGGCCTAATTTTGTGAAAATCAGAGCCCTCTGAACTATATTGAATGAATCAGGTATCACTACAATTTTAGTGAAATATAATTTTGGCATTGTTGCCTGACATGTTAAATACTTGCGTAATTTCCCTTTCACTTCACTTTTACCATACCTGTAATTCTTTTTCAATTTTACTTTTTCTTGATTGCTGTGCAATCATAGAATCGTAGAAATTTACAGCACATAAGGACATTCAGACAAATAGGTCTATACTGGTCAAACGGAAACTATAGATCCAAAATCCACTTTTTAGCTCTTGGTCCATAGTCTTTGGGTTACAAAACTTTGGGTGGGATTTTTCTTCTGTACTCACCCTAAGACTGGAAAATCCCACCCAAGGTCAACAGACCTTTGCATAGTCCATGTCGCTCCCACTACAATTCCCGTGGCGGTCAGAATGGGAAAATTCCGCTTTGCAAGTGCATTTGCAAATGCTTTTTAAATGTGATGACAGTTTCTGCCTTTACCAACCTTTCAGGCATTGAGTCTTAGGCCATACCATTCTTTGCGTCTTCCCCTCCGATACTTCTACCAATTAATTTAATCCTTGCACCCATCCCAGTCTGTTTTTTGATCTCTCCACTAAGGGAAAAAAGTCTTTCCTATCCACTTTACCTAGGCTCTTCATAATTTTATACACATCAATTAAATCACCTCTCAGTCTCCTCTGTTCGATAAACGGCAATTTCAACCTGTCCAGTCTTTCCTCATAGCTAAAATTTTTCAATCCAAAGAACATCCTTGTAAAGCTCCTCTGCATTCCCTGCTATGCAATCACATGCTTACCATAACTGACTAGAATTATATATGGTACTTTGGCTGTGATCTAAACTAGCCTTTATACAATTTCAGCATAACCTCCCTGCTCTTATTTACAATGCTTTGATTAATAAAACAGAGTATCAAATATGCATTGTTAGCTGTCTTACCTACCTGCCCTGCTACCTTCAGAGATCTTTGAACATCCATGACAAGATCCCTCAGTTCCTCTACTACTTTCAGTATGCTACTGCATACTCTCTTGCCTTGTTTAGAATCTCAAAATCCATTACCCCACGCGTCTCCAAATTGAATTCTGTTTGGAAATTTTCTGCTCCACTGACCAGTCCATTGATATTTTCTTGCAGCTCAGCTTTGTTCCTCATCACCAAACACAACTTTTATATTATCTGCAAATTTTCACTTATGACCTCTATGTTTAAGTCTAAACCATTAAAACTTACCACAAAAAGCAAGGGAGCCAGTACACCAATGGAGCCACATTTGAAGTCACAAAAGTTACCAGTGACTCCTACCACTGCGCCAATTTTACATCCAATTTGTTAATTTCCTTGGGTACCATAAGCTTTTACTTTTCTGATCAACCTACCATATTGGATCTTGTCAAAAACCTTGCTAAAATCCATGAAAACAATGTCAAACACACTACCTTCATCATACCTCCTTGTTACCTCCTCAAAAGATTTAACTTTCCCTAAACAAATCTAGGACAAATGTGTGATTAATCTGTGCCTTTCTAAATGGTATTAATACTGTCCCTCAAATTTTTTCGGAATCATTTATCCACCACCTGGTTAGGCCAATCGACCTGCAATTACTAGTCCATCCCTTTCTCCCTTTTTAAATAATATGTTTGCATTCTTCTATATCATGTCAGTGGCCAGGAAGGATTACCAAATGATGGTCAGAGCCTCTGCCAAATCCCTCTTTGTGCAACAGCCTGCGGTACATTTCACCCGGGCCTGGCATCATATCTACTTCCATAGCTGTTCAATCCTTGATAATTTCACTCTCACTACATTTATATTACTTAATATTTTACAGTCCTTTTCCTATACAATGTTTGTACTGGCTCCACTTTTGTGAAGACAGAAGCAAACTATTTATTAAGAAAAATGCTCACATCTGCCCCCTTCACACACAGATTATCTTTTAGATCTCTAAGATAGAGACTTAAATATGAGGAACTTGCTCCAACATGCTATGCATGCATCCACCTTAATCTTTATGTTAGTAGATACTTCTCCAAAAAAGCAATAATGCAGAGTTGCCATTAAGTTCACTTGGACCTCGGTATTTTCTAGTGGATTCTTCGGTTGCTTTCAGCTTCCATGCTTTTATGTGAACCTGGTTTCAAAGCCCTTGGGCGCTGATTCATAAGGGCACCCTGATCTCAAAGTCTACTGGGAGACCCTGCTCCTTCCCTCCAAGGACATTGGGATCCGCCTTCCTCATTGGCATGGCTCGCTGGCATGAGGGCCTTTTCGATGGGTTCTCCTTCCTGATCCCTGACATGCTCCACCCATCCATCATGATCTCCCCACAATGACCCCGACCTAATCCACCACTGCATTACCTCCCCTGTATAGCTCCCCCATCATAGCACCCACTCAGATGCCACCCTCTTGACACTGCCACTGGCACACTGGCGGTGCCCAACTGGCACTGCTGGGGAGCCTGGTAGCCACTGTCAGGGTGTCTGGTAGGCATCCGGCCATGACCCCGACCACCAAGAAGATTCAATGGCCTCTGAGCACGCCCCACAGCATGGCCACTAATGGAGACCAGTAGTGATTTTCTCCGTTCTTGAGGTGCCCCCGAAGGCCAGAGAATCCCGTGCGCAGGTTATGCATATTTAAATGCTACTCTTAATATGCTAATCAGCCTCACGCCCTTCCTGGGCGTGATCCAGTTTGCACCATTAGAAAGGGGCCAAGAGAATTGCAAAATGTTTGGCATTGGAATTTAACCTATCTTTCGACCCGCACACCACTCTCCAGGATTGGCACAGATTGTGCCCTTCATCTACTTGTTCATTAGATTATTAAAACAGGCCTTTTGTAGTTACTTTTATGCAAAAATGTCCGAAGTTTAACTGGCTAGTAGATAGCATTTACTTTCATTATCATCTGAGGCAAATAAAAATAAATTACCTAAGGCTGTAATGATCTCTTGCAAGACACATAATTTCTTCTTCAGACTCCAATATTTGCGTGAAACTTTGAAAGGTCTTACTGAAGTTATGTAAATAATCCTGTTTTGACGACTGGTTGTCAGCCACTTTGGCTTGATATTCATTAGATGAGTATTTGTCTAGATCATTATCAGATTTTTCAGTCTGCAAAGGCTGTGTAATTCATAAATTGAAAAAGTCAAAGCACGGTTAAAGATTTCAATTAACAACTAGATTGGACCATGTTGGGCAGAATTCTCCACACCTTCCCACAGAGGGATCTTCCAGACCTGCTCAAGTCACCTCCCACTGATTTGATTTTGATTTGATTTAGTATTGTCAAATGTGTTAGTATACAGTGAAAAGTATTGTTTCTTGAATGCTACACAGACAAAGCATATTGTTAATACAGAAAGAAATGACAGAGTGCAGAATGTAATGTAACAGTCATAGCAAGGGTGCAGAGAAAGAAAAAAACTGCGGGTTCCCTGACAGTACCAAAGGCAAGGAATGTAAATTGCCATCAACGTTGGCGTGGCCAGAAGATCCCGGTGGCTGATGGTCATCCACCCTACTGCAGGAGGGACGGTGAATTCCCTCCATTGAATGGTATTAACTGGAGACCAGAGAGTAGTCGTCTGCTGGCTGGAGAGCTGGTTGGATTCCCATGTCACCAACTTTTGGGAAGACCCTCTGAATTAACAGCCATTTAGGCATTTAACTCAGCAAAAGCAGGTATTCCTGAGGATCATGGACCCGGGAAGTGGAAATCCCATTCCTCAGAGATGTGGTCAATCAGAGGCTGACAGCTGTTCATTGTTCAGGAGTACTACGCAAAAGCAATGGTAGCTGCCAGCAGTACAGCCACTTGAGGCCCAGGATCACAGGGGGATCCAAATGAGTGACTGAGGTCAAAGGGAAGGGGGATAGCAGCAAGCCCAGAAGATGGCTTTCAGCCATTTTCACGTTCCTCAATCAAGCACTGAATGAGTTCGCCCACCCCGCCCCATCAGCACACAGAACGAATGGGTGAAATTTGAAATAGCAATGTCTGTAGCAGGCTAAGTTTAAATCTGCTTCTCTGACTTCCTTCCATCTTCCACAAAGCAGAAGCAAATAAGTTACCTCAAGCTACATTAGTCCTCTGAAAAACACAGTCATGTAAAGAAATCTGGATGTTTCAATGCAATCTTCCTACAAGTACTGTGCATATAAAATGTACAAAGGCTTCAGGAAGTATATGCATTAATATATATTTGTTAAGAAATCAATTTTTAAAAAGTGTATCAAGCTTCCAGCTGATGAAAAAATTAAAAATGCTGATTTCTTCCTAGAAGGAATCTGCAGTCAGATTATTCTAATATGCTACCAATCCAATGTGTTGATAAGTTTTTAGGATGCATGCTTTCAGGGTGACAAAATAGATTAAATTTTGTATTTCTTTAGAAGCGGAGAATGGAAGGCTCTTTAATTTAAAGTCAGACCAAGAAGACATCATCACCGTAGTCTAAACATTCATACAACAATTTATGAAATTTTCATTCTTCTCAGTATTCTACCTGGCTGCACCCTAGTAACTGTTTTCTATTTTAACTTGGGAATGAAGGTGAGATGGACCAAAAGTGATGAGCAAGCTTGAATCACCTAATCACATGAAAAATCAGAAAGAAGATACAGAGGATGGGTATAAATATGGTTCATACCTGGGTGGATTTCTTGTCCATTAAACATCCAATGGAAGTGGTGTGTGTAATATAGTTGACAGCAGTAATGATTCCTTGAACAACTATATGCTTATGCTCCCTATAATGTAAACTTTCTATTTTTTTCTTGAACTCCTGCAATGGTGTAAGAGTGATCTCTGTAATGTTGAATGGAAAAAAAAGTATAATTTATTATTATATTGCATAAGGAAGAATGCAACAAAACAAAAAATAAAAAAAAACTTGCAAGTTTATTAACATAGAATCATTACATTACCTGTTATTCCAGGGCAATAATTTTCCGTTCCTGTTCACGTTGGGTTGGTTTAGTGACAGGAGCAGAAAATATCACAAGGAGTCCAAAGTCGGCTTTATGTTGGAGTGAAAGCTCAAAATCGTTCCCAACCCCATGAGTGGTGGCTGTGTTTCCCACTGTCTAACGTTGGGATCATCATTATAAATCATTACCAGGCCCATACATGACAGCATTTGGGACTCACTAATTGCATGTAAATCATGTCATTAATATTAAACATAACATTATTTAATATTAACATTAAAATTGGTCCTTCTTGGGCACAAAGCCAATTCCACCAGCAAATCAATGCCGGTAAATTTGTGAGAGGCGAGAAACCATGCATGATCCTGATTTTTCGCCTTTTGCCCAAGCTTACTGGCTCACCTCACCAACTGGCCAGGACAACTGTTCTATAGTTGCATTGGTTTTAATTTTCCAAAACTCTAGATTCGGGGAATTTCCCATTTGGTGGGAAGATAGCAAATGTGACTCCATTATTTAAAAATGAATTGAGAAAGAAAATGGAAAACTATAGGCCATTTAACTTAATATTAGAAAGTTATTATTAAAGAAGTTATAGCAGGGTATTTGGATAAGTTCAAGGTAATCAGGCAGAGTCAATATGGTTTTGTAGAAGGGAAATCATGTTGAGCAAAGTTATTAGAGTTCTTTGAGGAAGCAAAATGTGCTGTGGATAAAGGGGAATCAGTTATGTACTATATTTAGATTTCCACAAGGCATCTGACCAAGTGCCACATTAAAGCTCGCTGCAGAAAATAAAAGATCATAGTATAGGGGGTGACATATTGGCATGGACAGAAATGTGGCTAGCTAAAAAGCAGAGCTTAAGCATAAATAGGTCATTTTTAGGTTGGCATGATGTAAAGAATGTTGTACCGTAAGGATCAGTGCTGGGACCTTAGTTGTTTATGGATGAAGGGATCGAAAGGATGGTTGCTAAATTTGCTGATGACATAAGGATAGGTAGGAAAGTAAGTTGTGAAGAGAACGTAAGGAGGCTAAGAAAATATAAATAAAAAGGTTAAGTGTGTGTGTATAGATCTGGCAAATGGAGTATAATGTGGGGAAATGTGTAATTATTTGTTTTGGCAGCAAGAATGAAAAAGAAGCACATTAGATAAATGGTGAGAGATTGCAGGGCTCTGAGGTGCAGTGTGTCCTAGTGTATAAATCATAGAAGGCCAGCATGCAGTACAGCAAGTAATTAGAAAAGCTCACAGAATGTTTTCATTTATTGCAAGGAAGATTGAATATAAGAGTGAGGAGTTACACTTCAATTGTACAAGCACTAGGAAGACCACACATGGAGTAGTTGTGAAGAGTAGTGTACAATGTTGGTCACCATATTAAGGGAAGGATATAAATGCATTGGAAACAGTTCAGAGAAAGTTTACCAGACTAATACCTGCAATGTCTTATGCAGAAAGGTCAGACAGGCTAAGCCTTTTTTTTTGCTGGACTTTAGAAAAACAAGAGGCAACTTGATTGAACATACAAGGTCCTGAAAGATCCTGACAGGGTGAATGTAGGCGGGATATTTCCTCTTGTGGGAGAATCAAGAAATAGGGATCACTTTAAAAATAAGGAGCTCATCCATTTAAAACAGAGATGAGGCAAGATTTTTCTTCCCTCTTGAGTGTCATGAGTCTTTAGAACTCCCTCAATGAAAAGGTGCAGGAGGCAGGGGCCAGAACCTTCTCAGATATCAGCAAAGGCCAATGGGAAAAGCAGCATTAAAGCTGCCAACAGTAATTGCAGCTTTCTCCCCCATATAGTCCAGGACTTAGAAAACAAAACTTGCAGTCATGGGATCCATGACATTTCATGGTGGGTGACCTCAGATTCGCCCATCTCACCATCAAATCACACACTGGAAGATCTGGACACTATTTTTAAAGGCCACCCAACACACAGTGAGCAAACCAGGAAACAATCGTCACCGAGGTGCATTTCCTGGTACTACTCTGGCATCAAGCTGGCACTATCCTGGCATAACTGTCTCCCTTTGAGTACTGCACTCAGCTCCAAAATCTCAGGTGGCATGGTGGCACAGTGGTTAGCAGAGATCTGTGTGGAGTTTGCACATTCTACCCGTCTGTGTGGGCTTCCTCTGGGTGCTCCAGTTTCCTCCCACAGTCCAAAGATGTGCAGGTTAGGTGGATTGGCCATGCTAAATTGCCCCTTAGTGTCAGGGGGACTAGCTAGGTAAATACATGGGGTGTGGGGATAGAGCCTAGGTGGGATTGTAGTCAGTGCAGACTTGATGGGCTGAATGGCCTCCTCCTGCACTATAGGATTCTACGACTCTCTTCTGGAAGTATTGTTTGTCAGATGCACACCTCCTGAGACCAGTTACGCTTCATGCCATTCTGATATCACACCGCTGCGGATTTTTTTTTGAAGTGGGGGGATGATTTTGGCTTATTGGCCTGATAATTATGTGATTGGTTCTTACAATCAGGTTCCTGACAATTAATGACAGGGAATGCAGCCCATCACTGATGAGGGCAAAGCCAATTGCTTCCAGGTTCAATGTCATCATGAAACCCACTCTGACCTTTGAAATTTATTAGTGTCTTAAGTAGGCATTTCTCATGATATTTTCTGTTCCCGTCGCCAAACCCTCCCAATGCAAACAGGGAACAGAAAATCCCAGTAGAGTCTTTGAATATTTTTAAGGCAGAGATGGATAGATTCTTGGTAAGCAAGTGGACAATAGATTATCAGGGTATGGGGGATGCAAATCTGAAGTTACCATCAGATTGACCATGATCCCATTCAGTGGCCGTTCGTTTGGATGGGTATTAGGAGTTGAATAGAAATTCAGGAGGGGTGTAGGCCAGTCTGGAAGAAGGGGGGAATGGTTGGATGAAGAGGGACAGTTGGAGATGGAATCAAGTTATCAAGAGAGTCAAAAGGGTAGTTGGGGGTCAGGAGGATAATTTGAGAGGGCTAATGGGTGGTCAAGGGTCCAGCAGGGGAAGGGGCTGGGTTGAATCAGTACCATAGTCCCCCAGGAGTTAGAAATGGTTTGAATTCTTTTAACTTCTCCTTTGTAACTATTCTGCTCTATGAATTGGAGACATTTAAAGACTCTGATTTAAATTGGAGCACCATATAGTTCCAATTGCAAGGTGATTGTCCATTGAAAGTTTAAACATCATAGGCAATTCCCATATAGTCTTTGCCTGGGTGTCCCCCAGTACATCTTCTGCACAATTTCTGGGGTACTTATCCCTGGGGAACAAAATATCTAGTCTAACTAATGCTATTCTACAGCATCAGCTTTCAAACTTTACCTTCCATATTTTGACTGTAGGCCTGAAAGCTTGAAGGCAAGGGAGGAAACGAATAATATCCTCCAACCACAGATTTTTTCTGAAAATCTCTCTCATTTTGTGCTTTTGCCCACTGAATAAATCTTTTGACTGTAGTGTCAGTTGTGTATGATCTTCCCTTGTGATAGCCTGCATCCAATATTTTTCACAAATTATTTAAAGTGACATTTGGAATTGAAAAATCAAATGAACATACATGACCTTAAAAAAAAATTCAACCTTTGGTTTTAATTTGCATCTGAATAATTTTTCAATACTAGACAGATTTTGGTAGTTACATTTTAAATTGACTTGCTATGAATGTTGGAGTAAAGGACATTAAATTGATTTATTATTTGACAGAATATAAATGATAGATATAACGAATAATACTGTGTACACCGAAGCAATATTCCTTCTGTGATTATTCAATCACACTCTTGCTTTCATCAAAGATGGACACCAATATGTGACATTTAAAAATGAACTTCAAGGTAATTAAGATAATTCATTAGAATGCAGCTGAAACTAACAATCAGATAGGAAAACAATGTGATCAGACTAAGCAATGATCCTGAATATAAGACATGAGTGTGTCACAAAGGACTGACGTGATACAAGATGAGCAAAACTGTGTTGTTGGGGGTTGTAATAATCTTATCAAAACCAGTCTTCTATCACCATCTCCCTTTATTTACAATGTGCTCAAAATGCCACTCACTGACTACAATATACAGGTCAGCCGTAAAGTTTTTTTTGACAGCCGGCCTGAGTGGAACCAGCTGGTTATAAACAACCTGCTGCTCCTTCCCTATTGGGCAAGCCTCCACTTGTCTAACAGTGGAGCCTGTATTCCATGGTTTATTGACGATCCCTCATGCCCATCATAACAGGGGTGATGTCCTAAAGCATAAGGACCATAGGATTGGCTAGAAGTGAAAGTGAATTAATGACTGTTCCTGTTTATTTCTCTTCAGAAGTTAAATTTCTGGTGATCCTTTTGAGATAGCATTTCCATTCAGATGATTACAATAGGGTATGGTTAATATTTAATTCATTTAATATTTCTTGCATTATGTTCCAACATCACAAACACTTGTGTGGAATGTTACATGTAAAAGTTGGTGTTTGAATTTGGAGATATTTTAAGTGATGGTGATGCTGATCTTCATAAAATCGGAGATAAAGAAAGCTGTTTGAAATATAAAATATAAACATTCCCAACTAAAGACCACAAGAAAGATAGATACTTGATATCTCCATCTTCACAGTAATACATGTCATGATGTCCTTTCTAAATGTTCCTTTGCCATGATAAGATCACAAGAAGGGGACACACGAAGAAGAATGTTATGGACAGGAGGGGGATTAATTTAAATAGCCCTGATTTTGCCTTTCATTGCCCAACCATAAACAGAAAGGTGTTTTTAATTTCTGATTCTCCCCTTTATAGTCTGCTCAGAATTCAGGGACACCTCAGATGGCAGCATGGAGTCTCATGGGCTCTCTCTGATAACTGCTCTTGAATTAAAAATGTCCAGATCTCTAAGGGTCATATTAGCTATTGTTATTTTCTGAAAAGTGGTAGAAATGACTCTACACAACTCGTTTCAAATTTGTGAAGGAATCGCACATACTTGAGGGCCTCTGAATGTGTTTCCAGGTTAGGGAGATGAGGGATGCTGCCTTCCCTTGCAGCGGTGAGTGTCTGCTCTCCCTCTCCTTTTGAGCTGTTAACTCTATTTCTAATTTTCAGAGCTGAAATTCTCTTTCCTTTTCTTGAGCTTCCCTCTTTTTCCCCTCTCCTGAAATTCCAGCTGCAATTCAAGCTTTTTGAATTCAGTAGGGGCTTCAGAGTCATGATTGAGGTCTTCATCTAATTGCTTTACTGGTGATGTGTGATCCAGGCACTTTTGCATGTGGAAGACATGGGTCTCCAAAACTTCCATGCCTAAATTCTCTTGATGAACAAACATTTCAGCATCAAACAATGCCATTTTCTTAATGTTAGAACAAGGATTTTTAGGGCCCATCTATCTCAGGCACAAATACCGTTATGGTCACTAAATCTTGCCAGAGGGAGTTACATAAGGATGAGATCTTAGTTAACCAAGTTAACTGGCTGATTTTATGATGAATTAATGCACAGAAATTCTTAAAAGGAAATTCTTAATTAAAAAATTGCATAATTAACATAACATCCACATGGCAGTTACATAATAAATAGAAATTGAGAAGGTACCATGGGAATTTGTATATAAATGTTAAGGCCTATACATGAAAAATAAAACATTGCAAGGTCATACTGATGGATGCACAACCATTTTGTGAAATATTGCTGGCATTTCTGCAATAATATAATAACTCCATTATGCCTTTAAACGTAAATACTCTGGCACCAGGCATCTACTGTATTCACATTATAAAGGCATATTGCCCTAACACACTTGTAAAACACATATCTTGCTATCAAGTACTATCATTCCAATAAATACAATCAAACCAAACAATGTGACAGTTTTATCTGACTGTTTACCTGTGATATAAATTTGAGTCTCACTAGATGATGTCAAATACACAATGCTGCATCCATTATGGAATCTGTTCTTGACAACCCTCATCTGAGTACACACTAAGAAAGTCACTAAAAGAACAATCACAAAATAAACAAATGATATAAACCGTAGGTCTATTTTAGAATGAACATGCAAGACATAAACATTGAAGAAACTGCAGTCCCAAGTTTCAAATTATAGAAAGAGTTTTCGATCCCTTCAAGTCACAAACTATTAGATTACTCCAGTTTGAATGTCATATAAGCAGTTTACTTCCAACTGCTTTTAGATATTATATATTGCCTTTTTAAATTGCTTTATTACTGTACAAATACTCTAAAGTGAAATTACATTTAGGAGTTTATAAATGTACTGTGGCCTGGAGTTCTCACTCGACTTCTGGTTTATGAAAGCAACTCTCCCAACATAAGTAGTGCACAAGACTGTAGAATTTTAAACTCAAATTGCTCTGGCTTCCACAATCTCTTGTAACAGTTTTAAAAATATTACACAAGAAATCAACCAAGCACACAAAACTAACCACACTCCAGGTTGTTTAAAAAGATGTGTTTTTTAGATAGTGCCTTTCATGACCACCAGACATTTCAAAGTGTTTTACAGGCAACTAAGTACTTTTTGAAGTGTAGTTACTGTTATCATGTAGGAACTGCACCAGGCAATTTGTACACAGAAACTACCACAAACAGGTGATGGACAGATGAATATTACTGAAGGGACGGAATAGTGAGTGGATTAGGCTTGTAGGTGTCATAATGGCTGAAATTTTGTACTTAATGTTAGAGAATGTAAGGCAATTTGACATCTTATATTTTTGTCAGCTTCAAGACATTTTTAATATCTCTTATATTTCTGTATGTAAAATGTAATTCGGATGTGGTGTGGACCAGTGTGTGTGGAGCTCATTGGGTGGTAGGAACATGGAGTCTTGAGTTGTGTATGTAGATAATATGGCCTATCCATTTCAATTGCCTGTTGGTATGCCTATCCTGCTAATGGATTTGCAGGGGCAACATTGATGATATCTCTCCAGGCATTTAAAGTGTCTGCTGTACATTATCCATGTCTCTGATGGGGACAGTGGTTGCTCTGTAGACCATGAGCTTGGTGTTGGGTTTGCGGTCTTGGTCTTCAAAGAATCTGTTCCTCAGGCATCCAAAGACTACACTGGTGCACTGGAGTCGATGCCAGATTTCATCATCAATGTCTGCTCGTGCTGCGAGGAGGCTCCTGGGAAATGATCCATGTCCAATATCCAGGGTTTGCTAATGATCTTGATCGTCCAGAATGGGAGCAGGGGCGGGGGCTCACTGTTGTGTGGCAGAAGCAGATTGAAAGAGAACAAATCATCTTGATCCTGGGGAACTTCCAAACAGAAGAAAGAGGAACATGGAGTGAAGAGGACATCCAGATAGACAGAGAAGAATAACCCTGTACGATCACACAAAAATGGAGTATGGGAATAAAGCAGATTTCCTGACATTAGCAGGATTGAGCATTTTGCACACTAGGACCCAGATTCCTGCCATGACAGAGAACCTGTCCATTATCATGAAAATCCCAGAAATAGTCAGAACTCCAAAGTCCCTCCCCTAAATACAGCATTTTTTATTTTCACGGAACTGGAGTCAAATCAAGCCAGAGGTTTCACATGCATACTTCAAGGAGGCAGCTAATCATTTAACTCATCAGCTGCATTCACTGAAGTGGGATTTTGGTAGGTCAGGAGTGTGAAACCTAGAGTGTGCAGATTAGACCAGGTAAGAGGAATTCTGAACGTGGTGGATTTGTTTGGATAGCCAAGGTACCCTCTGGATCTGGTCCCAGGATACCTTTGGAGGAGACATTGGTTAGCATGGATGGGACATTTGGAATCTGTGAGCGTTGAGGAGTGAGAGCTCAAGGGCTGTTTTTGTTTTATTCTTTTTCCTATTTAGTTTAACAGTGCCCAAACATAAAGGTAGGCCTTCTGCCAAACTTACCTCCACACCTAACAGCCTCCACAATTTTTCTGGGTTTTGCAGGTCCAATGTACAACTAGTCCATCCTACACGCTGTCCCACCCAGAAGGACAGTTCAATCAGCAAGTGGCCAATTTTAAAGGGGGGGTTCACAGAGCTGGGAATTCTCTTGTCTGCACACTCAATCTGGGAGCGAAAATCTGGACTTAAGTATTCCAAACCAACAAAAAGCACAGAGGGAAATGGCGCAGGATCAGGAATCCATAAGAAAGTTGGATTTCCCCCCGAAAAATGGTTTGGCCGCTCATGCACTGAAATGCAGCTCCACAACCAAAAATTCTGCCCAACATGTTCAGGAAAAATGGGGATAGAAATAGCAGAGATGTAGTAGTATTGAGTAAACAGAGTATTGGAGTGCTGGGAAGAGAAATAGTCCTCTGTCATGGCAGAAATTAGGAACCTAGTGTGCCAAATGCACAATCATGAATAGAGCTGTTTCACTTTCCATCAGGTTGATACTTTCCAGGTGAGCCTATCAGCAACAAAAGCAGGGAGAAATCAGACTTGAGTGGCTGAACTGCTTCACTGCATTTTTCAAACAACAGGCCAGTCAGTCAGTTGTGACTACACAGGAAAACCTGGAAAATCAGTTTAATTTGATAGTCAATAGATCTTGCATTCTTTTGCCAAAATCTCACCTTGGATTCAAGAGGAGAAAATTCTGTTTTGTTGCAAAAATTGACAGGAGGGAATGTTTTGAAACTCATTCATTTTGGGGGCCTCTGAGTTTGGGCCCTGTCCAGAGCACTGTGTGCTTCATTGTATATTCGTCCCTGCATTTCATCCCCATTTCTTGCCTTCTTCTTAGGTCTTGAAACTCTGGGGTGGGAGAAAGAGAGATGCTGTTCCTACATCAGTTAAAGACTCCTCTGTGGCACTGTTGATTAAATGCTGGGAACCTGATTCTAGAGAAAGGCCCATTGCTGTCCTCAGATTGGCTTGGCTGGTACAAGATCCAGATGGCCTTCCAAATCAGAGGCAGTGCGGGTGTCTCACAATCTCCCTAGATGGCAGGCAAGATCCATGTTATCAAAAGAAGATTCAGTTTACTATTTTTCTTGATCTTTTTTAATGACCTAGACTTGAATGTGCAGAACACATTTTCAAACTTTGTAAATGACCCAAAACGTCTGAGTATTGTGAACTGTGAAGATGATAGTCATGGACATCAAGAACAGAGGTTGCTGGAATGGGTGGACTCAGATAAAATTTAATACAGAGATGTGTGAAATGATTCACTTTGGGCAGAAAAATGAGGAAAGGATATATAAAAAACACAATTTTAAAGGTATCTGCCGTACAGTAAATTTCCAGACATTCATGCAGAAGCAGAAGGATCAGGGATATAAGTTCACAAATAAGATCACAAGACCATAAGAAACAGGAAAAGGAGTAGGCCATTCGGCTCTTCAAGTCTGTTCTTCCGTTCAATAGGATCATGCTTGATCAAACAATCTTCATGTCGATTTATCCATATTTTCCCATAATATGAATTTGCCGGTGTTGGACTTGGGTAAGCACAGTAAGAAGTCTCACAACACCTGGTTAAAGTCCAACAGGTTTATTTGGCAGCGCTAGCTTTCAGAGCCTCAAGCTCCTTCATCAGGTGAGTGAGGACTTGTGTTCATAAACAGGGCATATAAAGACACAAACTCAATTTACAAGATAATGGTTAGAATTTGAGTCTTAACAAGTAGTCAAGTCTTAAAGGTACAGACAATGTGAGTGGGGAAAGGGCCAAGCACAGGTTAAAAAGATGTATATTGTCTCCAGCCAGGACAGTTAGTGAGATTTTGCAAGCCCAGGCAAGTTATGGGGGTTACAGCTAGGGTGACATGAACCCAAGATCCCTGTTGAGGCCATCCTCATGTGCGCGGAACTTGGCTATCAGTTTCTGCTCAGCGATTCTGCGTTGTTGTGCATCGTGAAGGCCGCCTTGGAGAATGCTTACCCGAAGATCAGAGGCTGAATGCCCATGACTGCTGAAGTGTTCCCCAATTGGAAGGGAACACTCCTGCCTGGAGATTATCGAGCAATGTTCATTCATTCATTGTCGTACCATCTGCATGGTCTCCCCGCTGTACCATGCCTCGGGACATCCTTTCCTGCAGCGTATCAGATAGACAACGTTGGCCAAGTCGCAAGAGTATGCACCATGTACCTGGTGTACAGTGTTCTCACGTGAGATGATGGCATCCTTTTTGTCGCTGACCTAGCACATCTTGCAGAGGTTGCTATGGCAGGGTTCTGTGGTGTCGTGGTCACTGTTCTCCTGAAGGCTGGGTAGTTTGCTGCGGACAATGGTCTCTTTGAGGTTGCGTGGTTGTTTGAAGGCAAGAAGTGGGGGAATGGGGATGGCCTTGGCAAGATGTTCGTCTTCATCAATGACATGTTGAAGGCTCTGGAGAAGATCTCCGCTCCGGGGAAGTACTGGATGACAAAGGGCACTCTGTCGTTTGTATCCATGTTTGTCTTCTGGGGAGGTCGGTGTGGTTTTCACTGTGGCACGTCGGAACTGTTGATCAATGAGTCGAGCGCCATATCCTGTTCTTATGAGTCTGTAGGTGTCTGTTGTGATCCTACTCATCTGAGCAGATCCTGTGATCACTGGATCTGCTCAGATGAGGAGAACTGCAACATACACCTGCAGACACAGGATCTGCTCAGATAAGGAAGATTGCAACAGATACCTACAGACACAGGATCTGCTCAGATGAGGAGGATCGCAACAGACAACTACAGAAGCACTTCACTATACCGCAAGCCCACGGATAACTTCACGATGCTCCACTTCTCCAGCTTCCACCCTAAACACGTGTATAGAAACAAGCCTTCTGTATACACAGGATCTGCTCAGATGAGGAGGATCGCAACAGACACCTACAGACAGTGAAAGATGCCCTCATAAGAACAGGATATGGTGCTCAACAGTTCCAACATGCCACAGCGAAAAACTGCATCAATCTCCTCGGAAGACAAACATGGGGCACGGCGGACAGAATACCCTCTTCTTCCAATACTTCCCCAGAGCGGAGAAGCTACAACATCTTCTCTGGAGCCTTCGACATGTCATCAATGAAGACGAACATCTTGCCAAGGCCATCCCCACATCCCTACTTCTTGCCTTCAAACAACCGCACGACCTCAAACAGACCACTGTCCGCAGCAAACTGCCCAACCTTCAGAACAGTGACCACGACATCACACAACCCTGCCACAGCAATCTCTGCAAAACATACCGGATCATTGATACAGATGTCATCATCTCATGTGAGAACACCATCCACCAAGTACACAGTACATATGCTTGCAACTCAGCTAATGTTGTCTACCTGATACGCTGCAGGAAAGGATGTCCCAAGGCATGGTACATTGGGGAGACAATGCAGACGCTACAACAATGGATGAATGAGCGCCGCTTGACAATCACCAGATAGGAATGTTCCTTTCTAGTCGGGGAACACTTCAGCAGTCACGGGCATTTAGCCTCTCATCTTTGGATAAGCATTCTCCAAGGCAACCTTCATGACATACGACAACGCAGAATTGCTGAGTAGAAACTGACAGCCGAGTTCCGCACACATGAGGATGGCCTCAACCGGGATCTTGGGTTCATGTCACACTATCTGTAACCCCCACAACTTGCCTGGGCTTGCAAAATCTCACTAACTGTCCTGGCTGGAGACAATATACATCTTTGACCTGTACTTGGCCCTCTCTCCACTCGCAATGTCTGTACCTTTACGACTTGATTACTTATAGAGAATCACATTCCAATCAGTATCTTGTAAATTGAGTTTGTGTCTTTATATGCCCTGTTTGTGAACACAAGTCCTCACTCACCTGAAGTAGGAGCCTGAGGCTCTGAAAGCTAGTGCTGCCAAATAAACCTGTTGGACTTTAACCTGGTGTTGTGAGACTTCTTACTGTGCTTTCCCCATCACCCTGGACTCCCTTACTGATCAAGAATCTACCTCAGCCTTAAATATACGCAAGGACTCTGCCTCTACAGCTCTCTGTGGCAAGGAATTCCAAAGACTCACAACCCTCAAGGAAGAAATTTCTCCTCATTTCACTCTTAAATTGATGCCCCTTTATTCTGAGAGTATGTCCTCTGGTTCTAGACTCTTCCATGAAGGGAAGCATCCTCTCAGCATTTACCATGTCAAGCCCCTTAAGAATCCTATATGTTTCAATGAGATCACCTCTCATTCCTCTAAGTTCCAATGTGTCTAAACGTGTTTAACCTTTCCTCATAAGACAATCCGTCCTTACTGGGGATCATTCTAGTGAACCTTCTCTGAGCTGCTTCCAATGAAATTATATCTTTCCTTAAATAAGGGGACCAAAACTGCTCACAGTGCTCCAGAGGTGGTCTTACCAATACTTTGTACAGTTGCAGCAAGACTGCCCTACTCTTATACTCCAGTCCCCTTAAAATAAGGTCCAACATTCCATTGGCCTTCCTGATTACTTGTTGCGTCTGTGTGCACTAGTTTTGTGTTTAGTGCACAGAAGTCCCCAAGCCCCTTCATGTTGTGACTGTCTGCATGGGGGCAGAAAGATGGATCCGATGGCTCTCTACTTGAGATTGATTGGGGGGAGGGGTCCACTGCCACTCTGCCTGAGATCAGTGGGGGATGAGGGGATCCACTGCCACTCTGCCTGTGATCAGTGAAGGAGAAAGGGAGCCCGCTGCCACTCTGCCTGAGATTGGTGGGGGGAAGGGGAAGGGGCCCACAATCGGTCTGAGTGGCAGGGTGGTGGGGGGATAAGGGGGTCAGTAATATTGGGGAGGAGGGGCAATATCTGTAGGGGTCAGGGGGAAGCATTATCCAGCCCAGAAGGGATGTGGCAAGGGAGCAGCAATCTATCAATTTTTTTTCTGCACGTGTAGTTGGAGGCACCGATCGGAGCTGGGTTTCGGGCACGTAAAGCCTCGCCCACAGATTTCTGCAGCGCGATTCAGAATCGCTGATATTTTTGCAGATAGAATGCATATGGAAGCGCTTAAGAAGGAGTCTAAAAATCAGATCTGAAACACTCCCAGCTTCAAGTCTGGCCAGCAGTTAGAATCAAAATGGTAAAATAGGGCCTCTTATCCCCACTTGCTGTCTCCTGCACATGAGTCAATACTCTATCCAGGCCAATATATTCCAACATATTGAACTCTATCTTATAACTTAATCTTTTGTGAGGTACCTTGTTGAACACCTTCTAGAAGCCCAAATACAACACATCTACTGGTTCCACTCTATCTTTCATGAAGCCATGCTGACTCTGCTTAATAAGATCATGATTTTCCAAATGTGTTTTTACTTCATTAATAATTTACTCCAGCATCTTCCAACAATAGATGTTAGGCTAATCAGCCTATAGTTACTGCTTTTGCCTCCCTCCCTCTTTTTGACTAGGGGTGTCACATTGGCAGTTTTCCAACTTTCCAGTATATTTGAATGTGGCAATGCAGATTGAGAAGATGATTAATAAGACATATGAGATCCTAAGTTTTACAAAGGCATACCTACAAAACAAGGAAATTATGGTGAATGTTTATAAAACACTGGTTCAGCCTCAATCTGAGTATTACGTCCAATTCTGGGCATTTTTACAAAGGATGTGAAAGTATGAGAGCAGGTGCAGAAAAAAATATGAGAAGAGTTACAGGTATGAGGGACTTTGGTTACCTGAATAGATTGAAGAAGTTAGAGCTGCATTCTACTGAGAAGAAACGGGTTGAGAGGACATTTGATAAGTGTTCAAAATCATGTTAGTAAAGGACAGAGTACATAGGGAGAAATTGTTCAACTGGTGAAGGACACCGATTTAATTTGAACAGCAAAAGAACCAAAGATGACATTAAGAAAATGTTTTTCTTTACACAGCTTGTGGTTCATCTGGAATTGCTTGAGAATATAGTGTAGGCATTCTTGATTGTGGTTTTCAAAAGTGAACTGCATAACTTTCTGAAGTGAAATAATTTGAAGGGCTACAGGGAAAAGTCAAAGCAATTGGAACTGGCTGAGTTGCTTTTGCAGAGAGCTGGCATGAGCACAATGGACCAATGCCTCCTTCTGTGCTGTAACCATTTTACTATTCTATACAGCACTTTAAATATATTCCAGGCAGCTTTGCAGAAGTGCACTGCTGGCAGACAATGTTCCAGAGGTGGGCTTTGTGATGAAGAAGATATGGGATTAGAAACTTTGCTGTGGGCCGAATGGACCTGAAAATTGCAAATAGTGTGGAAAGAGTCAAACTGGGAAGGATGGCACTAATTAGGAAGATCTCAACATATGTAAGGGCCATGGAGAATGAAGAGTCTAGTGAGTGCATGTATTAAGGATACTTTTTTTCAAGTGAGGGGTTCATAAAGACAATTTTGTAAGCAAAGGGGCAGCATCTTGAAGAGGGAAGCATTATTGGCAGCCATGGGAACATATGAAAGGTTTAACAAATAATAATGAAGTGGCTTTAAAAAGTTAATGAAATAAATGAGGAACTTATGCCCCAAGTAACTTAAGTTAACTCTCAGCAGAAGAAAACTCTGATATCAGCAGTAGAAGGAAAGAAATTAAGTGGTGTCCCTGGTTTGAAACCAATATATCTTGAGAAGCATCATATAACTATTTGTCAAAACTGCATTGGTCCTGGGAATTTATCCTGTATGGTTACAGTACAACAAAGTAGAAAAATTAATTTGGGATATACTCTTTCAATGTTCATTACCTGGATGAAGTTGATTATAAATTTCTGGTTGGGAAGTACAATAAAGTTCCAAAATAAATGGCTTTGCGCTGGTTTCATCCACCATCTCAACAAACCGTCGAACCCAAAAATCATCACCATCTTCTACATATATTAGAAAAGAAAACAAATGATTAGAAACTTCAGTCAGTACTTCCAGAAGAAACAGAATATTATTCGCAGAACATCCGTCAAAAGATATCAGTCTTTCACATACTGCACAAGTGTAGAAAATGCATGAAAAGGCATAATATTAAAGATGGACAGTACTATGCCATGTAAAGCTCCAAACACTGTGCCAATTTATTTTGGCTTGCGACTAATCTCAAAGTAAGCAAATGATTATCGCTAATGAAAACTATACCTCTGCAAAGAACGATGGCTAGGATTACAATGTCTGAAAATGCACGTTGTTTGAAAAATGAAGAAAATTCTTCAGTTTGCATTCTGAACACACTGTAAGAAGATCTGATTTCAGAAGATGAAGATTTTGTATCGTATAGGAATAGAATTGTTTAGGTAAAGGTATCTTCTGTGTTAGAATTAACACAGAAGATTCAACGTTCAATGTATCAAGATTAATCAACATGCAGATAGAACCTGGCTGAAAGATACTGGTTGAGTAACCCTTCACTTATACCTTGGTCTTCCTTTGATTAATATGGCAACAGTGTAGAATGTATCCATGTAAAGTATGAAATTGGCTATTTGCCGTTTGTCACTCGTTTGACCTAGGCTCTTGCCCCACTGAAAAGATATAGCTTATTAATGCCGTATAGTTATCTTTGACTACTTAGAATCATAGAATCCCTACAATGCAGAAAGAGGCCACTGTCCATCGAGTCTGCACCAAGCACAATCCCACCCATGCTCTACCCCCATATCCCTGCATATTTTACCCGCCAATCCCTCTAATCTCAGGACACATGGGGGCATTTTTTTTAGCATGGCCAAACAAACCTAACCTGCACATCTTTGGACTGTGGGAGGAAACCAGAGCACCCAGAGGAAACCCAATTAGACACAAGCAGAATGTACAAACTCCACACAGACAGTGAACCAAGCCGGGAATTGAACCCAGGTCCCTGGAGCTGTGAAGCAGCAGTGCTAACCACTGTGCTACCATGCCACCCATTACATGGCAGAAGCTAAATCCCAGATATGAGCTATGTGGCAAAAAGAAATTATGCAACAATAATTTATTGATCCAAATAAAGCAATTTCAGGCATATACTCTGGAGGTCTTATTGATAGTAAAAAGTCTCACAACACCAGGTTAAAATCCAACAAGTTTATTTGATAGTAAACCCACAAGCTTTCGGAACGCTGCTCCTTCGTCAGGTGAGTGGAAAGTTCTCGACTGCAAAGTTAGAATGGCAAATCAAATAGAAGTGAACCATATTTAAAGTTACAATAATTAGGTTTGCAGTTTTAATGTCCTGCCAAATGTCATGTTAAAAATGTAAATTTTCAGTTATACATTTGAAGAATCCTGTGAAAGATTCTTTCACAAATATTTCTGAAAACTTAAACAGAGATTCCAATACAAAGCAGTGAAAACTTAATTGGCAAAAATTTTCAAAAATTTCAATTTACATAAAAATGTTTAAAGGATGACTACCTGACAACCCATTTGCAAGTACGTGACTGAATCAACTGCGACGTGAACCTGAATACAAGAAATCATAGAAACCTTACAGTACAGAAAGAGGCCCTTCGGCCCATTGAGTCTGCACTTATCACAATCCCACCCAGCCCCACCCCCACACATTTATCCCTCCAACCTACGCATCTCAGGACACTTAGGGCAATTTTTAACATGGCCAATCAACCTAACCCCCACATCTTTGGACTGTGAAAGGAAAATGGAGCAGGCATTAAATTGAACAGCCCCTAAAGTGGGGCTGGAATTGCAATTGAAATAATGAAAGATGATGGTAACCTCAGTCCTAAAACCTTTTCTCATCTTTCATCCAATAATC
Source organism: Carcharhinus amblyrhynchos (assembly GCF_965287045.1). Taxonomy (NCBI): domain Eukaryota; kingdom Metazoa; phylum Chordata; class Chondrichthyes; order Carcharhiniformes; family Carcharhinidae; genus Carcharhinus; species Carcharhinus amblyrhynchos. The sequence continues at coordinate 59,496,729 of NC_137333.1, forward strand.
TCTTCTAATTTACAAGCCACAAATGATGTAACTATGCAGCGCTTAGTTTCTGTTTCTTTAATGCAGACAACATGGTGTCATCATGCTGTCTGTTCACTTTCAAGATTTTTGAATGCAGCCAGCATTGAACATGCTGTTTACTGCATGCATACATCAGCAGGAGACCTAAAATTGATACTTGATAGCACTATTAAAAGCTACCCGGCATAGCATGGAGGTGCATTGTATAATTGGAGAATGCGCTGAGAATGTTCTGTTTGCTTAACCTCATTTCATGCACTTAGCTCTGTTGCAAGCCTCACATCCCCAACTTCCAGTTTGTGCACACTGACAGCATTTCAACCAATGACAACTACACCAGCCAAACAGATAAAGAACAAAGAACAAAAACAGCCCGGGAAACAGGCCCTTCGGCCCAACGAGCGCACTGCCATTTTAACACCACCAGTCCCCCCTCCACCCATGACCCTTATCTATTGTTTTATGGCAATCCACATTGAGGGAAACTAATTTAGGGACAATTTATTACTTCCAATCAGCCTAATAGCACATCTTTGGGGTGTGGGAGGAAACTGGAGCACCCGGAGAAAACCCACGCAAGCACAGGGAGAATGCGCAAACTCCCACAGACACTAGCCCAAATCCATGTGTCTGCACAGCAAACAGTGATAGTCGCTGAGCTGTCATGTTGCCCAGCAACTGGTCCAGTTTAAGCACACACTAGCGACATGAAGCACTAGGCCAATCTCGAACATTCAAGAGCAGCCCAAGTACGACCCATCGCGTGTATGCCCCTCGTTGGACAACAAGGCGGACCAACTTAAAACCTGTGAATTAAAAGAGAAAAAACATTATTATCACACCATATCCTTTTACATTACCAGGGACGTCCCGCTGCTAATGAACTTTCTTTAAAACAATCTCCTATATCCTCCCAGCTCCAACCCACTCATGTGCCTAAGTTACTTTTAAACAACTCCAGCGTGCCTGCCTCCACCATCTTACTTGGCAGAGCATTCCATACCCCCACCACCCTCTGTGCGAAAAACCTCCCTCTAATATCTGTGTTATACCTCTCCCCACCTCACCTTAAGCCCGTTTCCCCTCGTAGTGTGTCTCTAACATAGGAAATAGCTTACCTCTGTTTATCTATACCCTTCATAATCTTATATACCTCTATTAGATCCCCCCTCAGTCGCTGTCTTTCAAGGGAAAACAGCCCCAGTTTGCTCAATCTTTCCTCATTACCCAGTCCTTCCATACCAGGCAACATCCTGGTAAACCTCCTCTGCACTCTCTCCAGTCTCCATGTCCTTCCGGTAGTAAGGCGACCGGAACTGGACGCAGTACTCTAAATGCGGCCTAACCAATGTTCTATACAACTGCAACATTAGACTCCAGCTCTTATATTCTATACCCCTTCCTATAAAGGCTAACATACCATAGGCTTTCTTCACAACCTTCTCCACTTGTACTGCCACCTTCAAAGACTTGTGCACTTGCACCCCCAGGTCTCGTTGCGTTTCTATACTCCTTATGGGCTTACCCTTTATCATATAATTCCCCCCTAGATTATTCCGGCCAAAATGCATCACCTCACATTTATCCGGATTAAACTCCATTTGCCATATATCTGCCCAATATACCAGCCTATCAATATCCCATTGTATTGCCAGACACTGCTCCTCACTGCCCGCCAATCCAGCCATCTTGGTGTCATCAGCAAACTTGCTGATCACACCACTTACTCTCTCTTCCAAGTCATTTATATACACTACAAAGAGAAGTCCCACTACTGAGCCCTGTGGCACACCACTAATGACAGACCTCCAGCTGGAAAAGGACCCCTCCACTACTACTCTCTGTCTCCTCTTAGCAAGCCAGTTCTCCACCCATCTAGATACCTGGCCTCGTATCCCATGAGCCTTAATCTTTTCAACCAACCTACCATGAGGGACTTTGTCAAACGCCTTACTGAAATCCATATAGACGACATCAATGGCTCGTCCTTCATCGACCGTTTTTGTCACCTCCTCAAAAAATTCTACCAGATTCGTAAGGCAAGACTTCCCCTTTATAAAGCCATGCTACGTATCCTTAATCAGATCGCAACGCTCTAAGTGCTCATACATCCTATCCCTAAGAATCCTCTCCATCAACTTGCCTACCACTGACGTCAAACTCACCGGCCTATAGTTACCCGGGTTATCCCTCCTACCCTTTTTAAACAACGGTACCACGTTCGCTATCCTCCAGTCCTCTGGGGCCTCACCTGTGTCCAAAGAAGAGACAAAGATTTGCGTCAAGAGGCCCAGCAATTTCATCTCTTGCCTCCCTAAGCAGCCTGGGATAAATGCCATCAGGCCCCAGAGATTTATCAGTTTTAATGCTACCTAAAAGCCCTAACACTTCTTCCCTCGTAATCGATAGTTCCTTCAATTGGTCTACAGCTCCCTCAATGACCGTACCAGACATCAAGCCCCTCTCCTTTGTGAATACCGACACAAAGTATTCATTCAGGATCTCCCCCATTCCCTCAGACTCTAAGTACAATTCCCCTCGTCTGTCCCTGAGGGGTCCGATTTTTCCCCTAGGCACCCTTTTGCTCCTAACATAGGAGTAAAACGCCTTTGGATTTTCCTTAATCCTACCAGCCAAAGCCATTTCATGCCCCCTTTTTGCTCTCCTAACTTCCCTTTTGAGATCCCTCCTACTCTCTCTGTACTCCTCCAACGCTCTCTCCGTACTCCTCCAACGCTCTCTCCGTTCCCAGTTGCTTAGACCTGACATACGCCTCTTGTTTCTTCCTGACCAGGTCCCTCTATATCTCTAGTGATCCATGGCTCTCTAATCCTACCTTTCCCATCCTTCCTCCTAACCGGCACATGCCTTTCCTGCACCCATTTCAGTTTTCCCTTGAAAGACTCCCACATGCCTAACGTGGACTTGCCCTCCAACAGCCTATCCCAGTCTGTATCCCTAAGCTCCTGCCTAATCCGGCTGTATCTAGCCCTCCCCTTAGGACAGCACTCATCTTTTTCCATTCGTATCCTAAAGTAGACAGAGTTGTGGTCACTATTAGCCACATGTTCACCTACTGCAACCTCAACCACCTGGCCCAGCTCATTGCCCAGAACTAAATCTAGTATAGCCCCCTCTCTAGTCGGGCTATCTACATACTGCTCCAAGGACCCTTCCAATCCACATCTTACGAATTCCTCCCTGTCCGAACCCCCAGCTCTAGGCACCTTCCAACCCACCCCAGGGAGATTAAAATCTCCCACTACAACAACCCTGTTCTTCCTACACTTATCCAAAATGTCTCTACATATACCCTCTTCCACTGCCCATGGGCTGTCGGGCGGCCTGTAGTACACCCCTAGCATAGTAATGGCTCCCTTCCTATTCCTCAACTCCACCCACAGAGACTCAATTTCCAACCCGTCTACGTTATCCTTCGTCTGCACCGCTGTTATGTGCTCCCTAACTAAGAGCGCCACTCCCCCTCCTCTTTTCAACCCTCCCCTGTCATGCCTAAAACACTTATACCCAGGAATATTTAGCTGCCAGTCCTGTCCTTCCTTTAACCATGTCTCTGTCACTGCCACCACATCTAAATTCCTCGCAAACATCAAGGCCTTAACTTCATCCGTCTTACCCGTCACACTCCTCACATTAAAACAGATGCACTGAAGACCCTCAGGCCCACTCTGATCCTCCTTCTCCTGGGAGATTTTCCTCTCATCTAGACTTACCCTGTCACCCAACTCACTCCCACTCCCAGTGCCTACTGAGCTATCTGTCTCCTCCCCACCCCCCCTCCATATTAGTTTAAACCCTGCCAAAACACTCCAGCTAACCTCCCAGCTAAAATATGTGTACCCTTCCCATTTAAATGTTCCCATCCCACTTGTACAAGTGCCCTTCCCTCACAAAGACTTCCCAATGGTCTACAAAACTAAAACCCTCTATCCTGCACCAATCCCTCAGCCACGCATTCAGCTGTAGGATCTCATTATTTTTATCCCTGCTATTACTGGGCCCTGGCAGCAGCCCAGAGAACGCCACCCTGGAGGCCCTGCACTTCAGCCTGGCCCCCAACTCCCTGAACTGCCTACATATAACCCCCCTACTCTTCCTTCCTACGTCCTTCTCTCCTACACAACATTTGCTGCCAAATTTTCTTCTTTCAGGAGAAACGTGCAAAATTGAAGGCAGTAAGAATGATCGGAGGGGAAGAAGCACAACTGTATGCTCTAATCCCTAAAGAGACAACGCAGGCTATTACCAAAGGTCCATTGCTAAAGCTATGGCCAGCAGCATTGCTAAAACTATCGAGGACGTTGATGTCCTTGGTCCTAAACCTTCTTTTCATATCCCCATTCCCTTTTGTCCAACAATCTCCTGATTTACAAGCCACAAATGGTGTAGCTATGTGGCTTCTATCTTCTCTCCTGCCCCTTAGCACCTCCTTTTTCATGTATCTTAATGTTTTCAAAAACACAAGTAGTATGTATGCCCTGGTCAGTCAATGGATGAACTTCAGGAAGAGTAGCAATGGTGGCACACCAGGACTTGATTTCACACAGCCACCAGCTTAGGTATTGAAATTGTGCATATATTACAGTGTGGCATAGAGAGGCAGGACCTGCATTTGGTGAGATGCACAAGTCCTCCATCACTTGGATAAGTAGCAAGGATATTGCAAGTGCCATCTCTCCAGAAGGCAAAGTTACAAATGACTTCTGTTCCATGGGCTCAGATAAGTACTTTGACGGAGCAGGCTACAGAATATGGTTTATTGGTATGCACAGCAAAATGCTTAAACAATATGCGAATCAAGGGTTATGGGAATAAGGTGGCAAATTGCAGTTGACGATCGTGGCATCAGATCAGTCATGATCTCATGGAATGGCTGTACAGACTCGATGGGCCGAAAGTCTACTACTGCACTTACGTCTTATATAGCTTTGGAAGTCTGCCAGAAAATCCATGTTTTCAATGTCAAGGAGCACACAGTGTTCCAGCACTAACTTCACACACACCGAGAATCATTGCCGAAGTTCCTCACATGGACTGTATCTCCAGGTTTGAAGTCTCTATCTGGTCTTTGATCATCATAACCCCTTTTCTGGGCTTCTTTAATTTGACATTGCCAGGCAAATTTGGAAACATTGGGCCAAACTTAGTCCAAAGGCGTTGGCCTATCAATAGCTCTGGCGGGGCTATTCCCATCGTCATATGCGTCATATAGTGAAAAAGGAAACGTGCAAGCTTTGTTTGCAGCAAACTTATAGTTTGTTTTTTCATGCCAATTTTGAATGTCTGGACTGCCTTCTCAGCCAGGAGAGAGGCAGAATGGATGCTTCTTACTCTGTTCATACTCATGAACGTCTGAAACTTCCTGCGAGTAAACAGGGTCCTGTGGTCAGGCGTGTGAACTAAATAGTTGATGAAGTTTCTCTACGGTATTACAAGAGGTGGTAGAGGCCATCCAGTGCATGTTGATCCATTTTGAATGGGCGTTGATGAGAATTAAAAACATGGAGCCCATAAATGGCCCTGTGAAGTTTGCATCTACTCGCACCTAAGGTCTCCTCAGCCATTCCCAAGGGTGCAAAGAGGCTGCTGCTTGGGGCCTTCAGGTTTTTCTGGCAAGTTTTGCACCACTAGACCAGTCTTTTGATATCACAGTCAATGCCAGGCCACCAGACATAGCTCCTTGTGAGCATTTTCATCTTAGCAATTTCTGGGTGGTCATTGTGCAATTCTTGAAGTATCGGTCTCTTGACTGGATGCAGGTCAACCGCCCAGGCTCCCAACAAGGTGATGTCATCTTTTATACTCAACTCCTGATACTTAGAGAGATAAGGTTTCAAATCCTCCATAGGCCACCCTTGAGGTCCACTCAGGACAACATGACTTAGGTTCACCAATGTAGGGTCCATGCCTGAATTTGCTTGGTGGTGGCAGTGTACATGAAGTTCAGAGTCACTGCAACTTCAGCCACCTTCTGAGGAGAAGGTAGGTTGTTGGGTAGTGGCAGGTGGCTCAAGGCAACCATGTTGACTATATGTCTCCCTGGACAATGTTCTAAGTTGTATTCATAAGCAGTGCCCAGAGTTGGATCTGGGCTGATGCGATGGGAGGAATCACCTTGGCTTCCTTGAAGAGGCCCAACAGAGATTTGCAATCAATTACTCAGGTTAAATGCCAAAATTTTTTCACCATGAACATAATTGCCAAACTTTCTTTTTTGATCTGAGCATACTTCCTCGCTGCATTCACTAGGGTTTATGATGCATACGTCCTATCATCCCAATCGTGCAAAAATACCATTCCTATCCCATAGAAGAAGGTGTTGCATGTTACAAAGAGTGGCTTCAGGGCATCATAATGGACTAATTGTTTGATGTTTGCAAAGGTTTTCTCTTGTGGCATTTGCCACAATCATTTCTGACTCTTTTTAAACAGTAACTGGAGGGCTGCCAGCAGGGTCGCCAAGTTTAGTCTGAATTTTCCCTCATAATTTATGAAACCTAAGAAAGACTTCAACTCTGTTGTATTCCTTGGAGTGAGCCCCTTTCGTGTCCTTCACCTGGGATTCCACAGAATGTAATCCATTCTTGTCAACTCTGCACCCAAGGGACATTTCATTGTTGACCTAGAATATACATTTTTACCTTTTTAATTGGACACTGTCAGAATAAAGCCACATGAGCTCCTCAAAACTCTCCAAAAGTTTCTTTATAGTATCTCCTTAGACTAAGAAGTCATCCAAATAGACTGCCACTCTAGGCACCCCTTGAAAGTTGTTCTCCAACACCATTTTAAAAATGGCGCAAACCAGACATTCCAAAGGTCAAATCAGTGTATTTGTACTGTCCTTTGTATTTATGGCGACATAGTTCCTGGATGATACCTCAAGTTCCAGTTGGAGGGGAGTTATGTATCGAGTCGGAGGGAATGGGGGAGATCCTGAATGAATACTTTGCGTCGGTATTCACGAAGGAGAGGGGGTCGGTGTCGTGTAGTGTCTTGGAGGGAGCTGTAGATCAGTGGCAGGAAATATCCATTACGAGGGAGGAAGTGCTAAGGCTTTTAGGTAGCATAAAAATGGATAAAGCTCCGGGGCCTGATGGTATTTATCCCAGGCTGCTTAGGGAGGTGAAAGATGAAATTGCTGGGCCTCTGATGCAAATCTTTGTCTCTTCTTTGGACACAGGTGAGGTCCCAGAAGACTGGAGGGTAGCTACTGTCGTACTGCTGTTTAAAAAAGGTAGTAGGGATAACCCTGGAAATTATAGACCAGCGAGTTTGACATCGGTGGTAGGAAAATTATTGGAAAAAATTCTTAGGGGTAGGATGTATGAGCATTTGGAGCGTTGCGATCTGATTAGGGATACGCAACATGGTTTTGTTAGGGGGAGGTCTTGCCTTACGGATCTGGTAGAATTCTTTGAGGAGGTGACAAAAACGGTTGACGATGGGCGAGCCTTTGACGTCATCTATATGGATTTCAGTAAGGCATTTGACAAAGTCCCTCATGGTAGGCTGGTAGAAAAGGTTAAGGCACATGGGATACAAAGACAGGTAGCTAGGTGGATTGAAAACTGGCTGGGCAATAGGAGACAGAGCGTAGTTGTCAAGGGGACCTTTTCGGGCTGGAGGCCAGTCACCAGTGGTGTGCCACAGGGCTCAGTACTGGGACCTCTCCTCTTTGTAGTATATATAAACGACTTGGAAGAGAGCGTACGTGGTGTGATCAGCAAGTTTGCAGATGACACCAAGATGGCAGGATTGGCGGATACCGAGGAGGAATGTCAGGTGACACAGCAGGATATAGATAGGTTGGTATATTGGGCAGATAGAATTTAATCCTGACAAATGCGAGGTGATGCATTTTGGAAGGAATAATGCAGAGAGGAGCTACGTGATAAAAGGTAGGCCGATTAGGAGTATAGAAATACAGAGGGACCTGGGAGTGCAGGTTCACAAGTCTCTGAAGGTGGCGACACAAGTAGAGAAGGTTGTGAGGAAAGCTTATGGAATGCTAGCCTTTATAGGAAGGGGTATAGAGTATAGGAGCTGCCGTCAAATGCTTCAGTTGTACAGAACATTGGTTAGACCGCATTTGGAGTACTGCGTCCAGTTCTGGTCACCTTACTACCGGAAGGATGTGGAGACTCTGGAGAGAGTGCAGAGGAGGTTTACCAGGATGTTGCCTGGCATGGAAGGACTGAGTTACGAGGAAAGGTTGGAGAAACTGGGACTCTTCTCCTTGGAAAGACGGAGATTAAGGGGGGACATGATAGAGGTATATAAAATACTGAAGGGAATAGATAGAGTCAATAGTGGTAGGCTGTTCCCTAGATTGGGGACAATTACCAGAGGTCACGATCTAAGGGTGAGGGGGGAGAAGTATAATTTGGATATGAGAGGAAGGGTTTTCACGCAGAGGGTCGTGGGGGTCTGGAACGCGCTACCGAGTAGGGTGGTGGAGGCAGGCACGTTGGACTTGTTTAAGGTTTACTTAGATAGATACACAAGCGAAACAAGGATAGAGGGTTATAGTAGAGGGTATTAAATAGGGTCAAAGCCTCGGGACGACACCGGAAATGTAGAATTACATGTTAACGTTTTTGTCTTTTTATTCCGCAGGTGTCGGTCCACCTTGTTGTCAAACGAGGGGCATGCACACGGTGGGTCGTGCGTGGGCTGCTCTTGGAGGTTCCGGGAGTGGCCCAGTACTTCGTGTCGGTGTGTGTGCTTAATCCTGGACCAGTAGACGGGCGCCGCAACAGCTCAGTGACGAGCACTGCTAGCTGTGCAGATACATGGATTTGGGCCTGTGTCTGTGGGAGTTTGCGCATTCTCCCTGTGGTTGCGTGGGTTTCCTCCGGGCGCTCCGGTTTCCTCCCACACCCCAAAGATGTGCTCTTAGGCTGGCTGGTATACCAAATTGACACTAATCTCCCCTGAATCTGGCTACATTAGGGGTTCCACTCACATACACACAGGGCAGGGTAGGTGTAGGAGGATGTGGCGGCGCGGGCTCGTTGGGCCGAAGGGCCTGTTTCCCGTGCTGGGTTGTTCTTTGTAGGTGTGGCTCAAGTCTAATTTGGAAAATATATGACCCCCCCAACCAGTTTTGCATATAAGTGGCACACGGCATCTTTCTAAGCAGGAGATTCTGTTGACCATCAACTTATAATCCCCACAGAGAGGGGCTGAATTGTCAGGTTTTAAAGCTGGGACTACTGGTGTGGCCCATTCAGCAAATTGTACTGGGTGTGTAATGCTAAGTTCTTCCAGATGTTCCAAACTGGCCTCTGCTTTGGCATCCTATCAATATCAATATATGCAAGACTGGGCAGAGAAGTGGCAGATGGAGTTCAACCCAGATAAGTGTGTGGTGGTTCATTTTGGCAGGTCAAATATGATGACAGATTATAATATTAAAGGTAAGACTCTTGGCAGTGTGGAAAATCAGAAGGATCTTGGGGTCCAGGTTCATAGGATGCCCAAAGCACTTTCGCAGGTAGACGCTGTGGTTAAGAAGGCATATAGTACACTGGCATTCATCAATCAAGGAATTGAGTTTAGGAGTCAGGAAATAATGCTGCAGCTGTATAAGACCCTAGTCAGACCCCACGTGGAGTACTGTGCTCAGTTCTGGTTGCCTCATTACAGGAAGGATGTGGAAGCCATAGAAAGGGTGCAGAAGACATTTACAAGGATGTTGCCTGGATTGGATGGCATGCCTTATGAGGATAGGTTGAGAGAGCTCGGTCTTTTCTCCTTGGAGAAACGAAGGCTGAGGGGTGACCTGATAGAGGTGTATAAGATGATGAGAGGTATTGATCGAGTGGATTCTCAGAGGCTTTTTCCCAGGGCTGAAATGGTTGCCACAAGAGGACGCAGGTTTAGGGTGCTGGGGAGTAGGTACAGAGGAGATGTCAGGGGTAAGTTTTTCACTCAGAGGGTGGTGGGTGTGTGGAATCGGCTGCCAGCAGTGGTGGTGGAGGCGGATTCGATAGGGTCTTTTAAGAGAACTTTGGATAAGTACATGGAACTTAGTAAGATGGAGGGTTATAGGTATGCCTAGTAGGTAGGGAATGTTCGGCGCAACTTGTGGGCCGAAGGGCCTGTATTGCTGTAGTTTTTTTATGTTTCTATGTTCTATTTAGGCCATAAGTTCGGGTCATGCCTTGAAGTATTTAGGTCGGGACTTTTTGCCCATGTAGATCTTGGGCCTAGCGCCTCTAATCTTCCCGAGGCCTTCTTGGAATACTTCAGGATACTTCCCGATGACTTCATTAAATTGTCAGTACACAAAGATCTATTGCCAATCCAGGTGGATTTTCCCTTCCTAAAGGCTGGGCCCTGATCCTTGCACCACTACTAAGGGGAGTCAGGTTGTCTGTTGCCTGTGCGTTGCTGGGGTTACAGTGGTACCAACAATATATAAGGGCTCTGCAGTGTATGTGGCCAATCTAACCTTAGTATCCTAGCCTTAGTCCAATTGGAGTTGCCTAAAGGTTTGCTCCCAAATAATAGATACAATGGTTCCTTTATCTACCTCTATGTGTAAGGGTTAGCCATTTACCTGGAGATTAATCTTGAATGGAGTTACTTTGGGTATGGCCATGCAATTTAGCTGCATCAATTCTTCATCCTCGGACTGATTTGTTTGTAAAGCCATTTGTAAATCCTGAGGTGGCTTCCCCCTTCAGCCAATGCATTTTGCCTGTTCTGGTAGCCTTGTCTGGGGTGAATCCTACGACTACAACTGCAGCATGGATGTACTCACTCCTCATTGTATTCTGGAGAAACTTCCCATCTAGTGCTAGAATCTCACGGCCACCAATTCCAATCTCCCTTTCTTGGCAGAAAATGGGAAACATGAGTTTTATCCTCACGGAACTTGTTTCTGCAGTATGGGATCAGCTAAGGATGAGGACAGTACCACTATGGATCCCTAAAGCCCCTGGGCCCTTTTTTCCACACTTTGCAGTTCTATTGTTTTCTTAATGTCCAGAGTTGGTTCAGTCAACAGCTTCCTTTGAGTTGCAATATTATTAATTCCACATAATAAACGTTCCCTTAACATTTCCGCAAGTGCTGATCTGTACTCAATGTTTTGCCAATTTCTGCAGTCATGTCAAGAATTCAGTGACTGGTTTCCCAGGGAGTCTTAATTGCTATGTTAAACCTGTAGCATTACAATATAACAAATGGTTTAGGGTCGCAGTTGTCCAATATCACATCTACCAATTTGTCAAAAGATTTTAAATCTTGAATCTGGGGCTGCCAAATAGGTTAAACTTTTTATGCTGCTGAAAGTCAGGTCGCAATAAGCAGCCAGGAGAATGACTTTTTGGTGGCTGTCCCCTTCTACCTGTTTGCCTGGAAGAAATACCTCATTCTTTTGGCAAACTTGGGGCAATTCTCCACACCTGCAAGCTAAGTTTCCCAAACAGTGGCATTTTCAATATCTTCCCATCACTGCCTTATCGGATTTGTCGAAAGGCAAAGCTGTTCAAAGCTTTTCTTGCTCCTCGTTGCCAACGTAATGACTCAGGAAGCCCGACTGGAAAGTAACATTGTCTATTACGGAATGCAATTTCCAAACCCACACGCGCTACCAAGGGTAGCAAATACATGGGAATACTACCATCTGGAAATTCCCTATGTAATAACTCAGGAAGCCCGACTGGAAAGTAACATTGTCTATTACAGAATGCAATTTCCAAACCCACGCCCACTACTAAGAGTAGCAAATACATGGGAATACTACCATATGGAAATTTCCTATGTAATAACTCAGGAAGCCCAACTGGAAAGGAATATAGTTTATTCCAGAATTCAAAGTAAAACCACTGTCGTGGCATACACACAGTGCTACCTGCCTGGAACTAAACTTCAGCAAGTCCAGTCGTGAGCCTGCCTTTTAAAGGGTCAGGTAATGAATTCTAGCTGGGAAGGCCATTGCCTGTTACCAGTGGAGCTCATGCTCAGTCAGCCCCACAGGGAGGTCAATCAATGATCCGCCATGGACCTCATTGGGGTGGGGGTGGGGGGTGGGGACTACCACACCCCTCCAAGCTATTCACCATTTTAACTTGGAAATATATTGTCATTCACTGCTGTCTTTGAGTCAAAATCTTGGAAGTCCATCTCTAACAGTACTGTGAGTGTACCAACATCATAAGGACTGCAGCCCATCAAGAAGGCAGCTCAGCACCCCCTTTTCAAGGCAATCAGGGATGAACAATAAATGCTGGCCAGGTCAGTGACGCCCAAATCCCTTGAATGGATAAACTTCCCATGGCAAATGCTAAGAACAGGAAGGATTCCAGGTCACCCATGTTTCATACAGAGTGGTATCCAGAAAGTCAAAACAACTTACCTCTCTCGAAACAAAGAAAAGATGCCTGTGAACTCCAGTGGACTATGACTAATTATAGACATAAAGAGAAAAGCACTGGTCAATGCTGATATCTTTACAGCAGTCGGTGCTGAGATAATTTGTGAACTCTTGTGAACTATTGTTCCATGAATATCCATGTTGACAGATGCTGGTGCATTCCATCATCAGCTAAAATCAGGGATATTTTGGTGCTGATGTGATCATCCTACATGTCTGAAGTTCTTAGACTTACAGTGAAATTTTGTTTCAAATATCAGAAACTCAGTGCAGCTATTTCTCACTTCTGTGCACTCAAGACAAAACCTATCAATTTTAGATAGCAAGCAATTTACAACAGCGAAGATATAAATGAATTATTACATTTTGCACAAATTGAAACTCTTGGTGGATGTTGATGAAAACATGGGACATACACTTCTAAAAAGCACAGTCTAATATGATAACAATCTGAGTTGTACAATATAGGAGTAGGAGTGCATGGGCAGTGCTACCACTGCCTATCATAACTATATTTTACACAAGTCCTCACACAAGATTTCAGGAAATCATATCATGCTGGAATGTAAGCTATCCTTCGTATTTGGAGATTACAATAAACAGTGAATCTGTTTGAATAAGCAATTAAACATGTTACCTTTCTTTCTAATTCTTTCACATCTGCCGACAAAAGTGACAAGGCCTATGACATCACAAACGTAAGTATCAGGGACAGTATCTAAAAGATCCCTGAAAATAAAAGATTCTGTTTTATATTTGAAAATAAGAATTCTTAAACAAACAACATACTTTGTACTTTATTATTTAATACCCAAGGGAATGTTAACATGCAATATTTCAGTATCACAACATTTTCCATATTTCAGTATGGAAATATATGGTTGTATATACTATAAAAAACAACATATTAACTATTTATTAAATGAATCAGTTCAAAAAACTCTCAGAATCCTCTGAATTTATTTTAAATTCTAATTAAGTGCTAAGAAAATTATGAATATACTTTACTAAACTGCTTTGCAAGTACTGTATAAATATGACTTCAGCAAACTGTAACAATAACTTGCCTCTGAAAAAGAACTGAACTAAATTTGTTTTCATAAAACAAAATAATTAATTATAATTATATATTATTGAAGCATTAAGTGCTGTTCATCCTATTTCTTTAATATCCAAAACATTGTCCTTGCAAAGACTGCTGCAAATTTTGAGTCTGTACAAGATATTCTCTCAGTTCAGCATCACAAATCATTCCTGTTAAGTGAACCTTGTGTCCTGTATGAATTGTAGCACTGCTGGCCAATTTGTTAGTAAATGATAGCATTACCCAGGGTTTTAGCAGTAAGACTATTCGTCTTAAGCGATCGATACTATGATGTTACCATTTACAATCACATATGCTTCTCTCTTTCATATGAACTCTTTACGCACATAAACTGCAGTCTGGGGAGGAGGGCTGAGTGTGCAACTTAGAAAGCAAATTAATGCTCTAAAGGGCCATATACCAAGGTGGCAATAAGGCAAACAAAGCAAATGAAACAATAGTGGTGAGGAGGGGGGAGGGAGTAGAAATGAGTGTATGAGGCTTCTACAACAGGTTGAGAAAGAACAACGATCTGCTCAGGGTTGTTGTAGCATCAAAAGGGGTCCTAGTGGGGTGGTCATAACACTATGGGGAATCCAATACTAGCTAAACTTTACAGGACCTAAAGTGACACAAGAACATAAAAGAAAAAGCATTGAACATGCACAGTTGTGCTGAGACAATGCGTTTACTGTCCATCATAATAACATAAACAACTGTTTTCAACCACAGCCATTCCAGTTGAATGTATTTTTTATGAACAAGCAAAGCACAAAGTTGGAATATAAACTGGAAAATTCATCAAATTGATGTTTGTTAAATGATGAATCTACCTATCTCCACAATCAAATTATAATAAGAGAAACATCAAGCTGCTACAAGACAGGCCATTTTTAAACCTAGTAAAATCATTTTTTCAGCTTAGTAGAAACATTTTCCCTGAAACAGCAATTGATTAGTAATCCTGTTGCGTTGGATTAACGTTCACATCTTTTTCCAGAACCTCATGTCAACGCCACTGGGATTTGCAACCTGAAACCAAGTTACATTAGCCAAAAGGAAACAGTTGATGATTGAAAGCTGCTAAGATTTTGTAAATTGAAACTTATATCTTAAACTGGCAAACAAAGATTAAAAAGTGTATTCAACTTTTTCGATGAAAGTTGAACAGTATCAAAACCTTAAAGTTTTCACTAACTTTCACTAAAAAATTAACACCTTAATTCATTTTCAATACTTTCAGCATAATGCATATCTGGAATGTCTTCAATCAGAACTACGAAGAAAATAATAATTTCTATACATATTGACAATATACAGGCCACGATTAAAAGAATATTGATTTGAAAATACAGATATATACATATATAGGAAGCAATGTGACACACACAATGTTGCACAGGCTTTTTCTTAGATTAAATTTGGTGGGTAGAAACCTGAGGGGGGGAAGAGGGGTATAGACCTTGAGGAGGGGCCACTGCTGGGTTCAGATGACCATTAATAGGCACACTCCCCTAAACTTCACTGCCATTAGTCCGGGGAGCAATCCCTGACAGGCTTCAAAATTGGTGCTGACCTCAGCCTGCTGTGGAAAAAAAAATGTAGTGGAGTGGGAAGGTTGTCCAATAATTGTTACTCAAGGGCCTCAATTAGCCCAAAGGTGTCTGGCAGCTCCCACACTATACGTAAAAAGCAGTGGAATTGGGTGGGGGGGGGGGGAAGGGCGGTGGTGGGGAGTGAGCAGGTGGGTGCTGATGAAGCCACTCATGGTGTGAGGCTAAATTTTATATCCCCTGCCTGTTCACCCAACACCAGGTAGCATAAAACTCTACCCCAAATTTTGGTTCCATCAAAATGATTTATTATCTTACAAATGAATTAGTAAATGAATACACATGTACACATGCAGTGAAGTATTGTACTGGTACGCTACCTTGTAATAAAATGATACTTAATATCAGGAAGCCTCCATTCAGGTTTAACTTGTTTTGGTGAAATAATCTTAATATCAGCTGCAGGCTTCCAAGGGTTCAAAGAAATAACTGAAATACAAACAGAATAGATACATTCAGAACACACGTGGTAAAAATCTACTTAATGAAATGCAGCACTGCTCAGAAATAAAAATAATTGAAAAACATGGTGTGTCTCTTTCATTGCAAATGGTCAAAATAAATTTATGCCAAAATATTGGGGTTATCTAAATAAGTGTGTCCCTGTTATGAATCAATCACCAAAAACAATACGTATCTTGGAGGCATAAGAACATAAGAACATAAGAAATAGGAGCAGGAGTAGGCCATCTAGCCCTTCGAGCCTGCCCCGCCATTCAATAAGATCATGGCTGATCTGTCGTGGCTCAGTTCCACTTTCCCGCCCTCTCCCCATAACCCTTAATCCCTTCTCTTATCAAAAACCCATCAACCCGCTTCTTAAAAATATTTAGCGAGGCAGCCTCCACCACTTCAACGGGCAGAGAATTCCAGAGATTCACCACCCTTTGAGTGAAGAAGTTCCTCCTCAACTCCGTTCTAAACCGCCTCCCCTTTATCTTGAGGCTGTGCCCCCTAGTCCTACTGTCTTTTTTGAGCGGGAAGAGTCTCTCCACCTCTATCCTATCCATCCCATTCATCATCTTATACGTCTCAATGAGATCTCCCCTCATTCTTCTAAACTCTAACGAGTACAAGCCTAGTTTATTCAGCCTCTCCTCATAGCTCAATCCCCTCAACTCCGGTATCAGCCTAGTAAACCTCCTCTGCACTCCCTCCAGGGCCAAAATATCCTTGCGCAGGTGCGGCGCCCAAAACTGCACACAGTACTCCAGCTGCGGCCTCACCAATGCCCTATACAGCTGCAGCAAGACCTCCCTACTTTTATATTCAATCCCCCTCGCTATGAAGGCCAGCATCCCATTCGCCTTCCTGACCACCTGCTGCACCTGCAAGCTGGGTTTTTGCGATTCATGCACAAGGACCCCGAGGTCCCTCTGCACCGTCGCCTGCTGCAGTTTTTCGCCACGTAAGTAATAGTCCTTCCTACCATTCTTCCTACCAAAGTGGACCACCTCACACTTGCCAACATTAAATTCCATTTGCCATTTCCTGGCCCATTCGCCCAGCCTATCTAGATCCTTCTGCAGACTCTCCACACCCTCCGCACAATTTGCCGTTCCCCCAATCTTGGTGTCATCAGCAAATTTCGACACCCTGCACTCGGTTCCCTCCTCCAGATCATCTATATAAATGGTAAATAGCTGAGGCCCCAGCACCGACCCCTGGGGCACCCCACTAGTCACCATCCGCCAATCCGAATAGCACCCATTGACCCCCACTCTCTGCCTCCTATTTGACAACCAATCCTCTATCCACGCTAACACCCTACCCCCAACTCCATGTCCCCTGACCTTCTGCAATAACCTCTTGTGAGGTACCTTGTCAAACGCCTTCTGAAAATCCAGAAAGACCACATCCACCGGCTCTCCTCTATCCACTGCCCTAGACACATCCTCATAGAACTCCAGTAAATTTGTCAGACACGACTTCCCTTTAATGAAACCGTGTTGCGTCCGCCCTATCAAGCAATTCCCTTCAAGATGCCTCGCAATTTCCTGCTTAATGATGGATTCTAACATTTTACCTACCACAGACGTTAAACTAACCGGCCTATAATTCCCCGCCTTTTGCCTGGCACCCTTCTTAAACAACGGCGTAACATTAGCCGTTTTCCAATCTTCCGGCACTTCCCCGGAATCCAGCGACGTCTGGAAAATAACCACCAAGGCATCCACTATCACCTCCGCCATTTCTTTCAGAACCCTCGGATGCATTCCATCCGGTCCTGGGGACTTGTCCACAATCAGCCCCTCCAGTCTGTCGAGCACCACCTCTCTAGTAACAGTAATGTCATTAAGACCCTCCATTCACAGACAGGAGAAATCATCATGGGGGAATGAGGACATGCGAAACATTGAACAAATAGTTTATGTCTATCTTCACAGTAGAGGACACAACTTATATAGCAGAAAGAAAGGGTAATCAAAGGGGCTAATGACAAACTTAAGGAACTAAAATCCCACAAATCCCCAGGACCTCATAGCTTATATTCAGCATTCTAAAAGATGTAGCTTCAGGGACAGTGGATGTGTATGTTATGACTTTCCAAAATTCCACTGATTCTAAAATGGTCTCAACAGATTGGAGTTACCAATTTGAGAACAGAGACAAAATAGGAAACAACAAGCTAATTAGCCTGACATGAATCGCCTAAAAAAATGCTGGAATCTATTATTAATTAGCAGTATAGCGAGAAAATCAGAGTTAAGATCAGGCAAAGTAAATAAGGTTTTTTGAAAGGGAAATCATGATGACAAGTGTATTGGCTTTTTCAGGAAGCAAATAGTAGGGTAGATAAGGGGAAACCTGTAGATGCGGCATACCTGGATTTCAAAAAGGCATTCAAAGTGCCACACAAAGTTTAATACACAAGGCGATGGCTCATGGAGCTAAGGATAATATCCTAGCATGGATGATAATTGGTTAACAGAGAAGAAACAAAGAGTAGTGATAAACAGGACATTTTCAAGTTGCCAAGCAGTGACTATGGAGTGCTGCAAGAATCAGTTGAGGCCTCAGCTATTTACAATAGATATTAATGACTTAGACAAAAGAAACCGAGAGAAATGTATCCATTTTTGGTGACGAAACAAAACTAGGAGGGAATGTAAGCTGTGAGGAGGGCACAATGTGGCAATATAGAAATCCAGACATGTGAGCAGGCAACAAAATAGTAAATATAGAACGAAGTAGGGAAGTGTGAAGTTATCACTTTAGAAGAATAGAACACATTTTTTTTTTAAATATGGTGTAAAACTTGTAAGTGTTGATGTTCAGAGGGAATTCAGTATTCTCAAAAGGAACAGAAAAAAATAGCATGCAGGCACAGCAAGTAATTAGCAAAGTAAATCACATGTTGATGTTTTGGGATTGGGAGTACAAGAATAAGGAAAATTTTGCTACATTTGTACAGGACTTTGGGAAACCCACATCTGGAGTATGACGTGCAGTTTTGCTGTCCATATTTAAGGAAGAATATATTTGCTTAGAGATGTACAGTGAAGGTTCACTAGATGGAATCTTGAGAGGTTTGTCCTTTGATGAGAGACTGATTAAATTGGGCCTGTAGTCATTAGAGTTTAGAAGAATGAGAGGTAATTTCAGTGAAAAATAACAGGATTCTGAAACGTAGACATTAAGGCTGCTTTCCCTGGCTAGGGAATCTAGAACAGGGGCACAATCTCAAGGAGATGACAATTTAGAATTGAGATCAGGAAAAGGTCGTGAAATTGTGGAATTCTCTACCAAGAGTTGTGGATGTTCCATTGCTGAATACATTGGGGCAGCACAATAGCACAGTGGTTAGCACTGTTGTTTCACAGCTCCAGGAACCTAGGTTTGATTTCTGGCGTGGGCCACTGTCTGTGTGGAGTTTGCACATTCTCCTCGTGCCTGTGTGGGTTTCTTCCAGGGGCTCCGGTTTCCTCCCACAGTCCAAAGGTGTGCGGGTTAAGTTGATTGGCCATGCTAAAATTGACCCTTACTGTCCTCAGATGCTTAGATTAGAGGGATTAGTGGTAAAATACGTAGGGATATGGGGGTAGGGCCTGGATGGGATTGTGGTCAGTACAGACTTGATGGGCCAAATGGCCTCTTTCTGTACTGTAGGGTTTCTATGATATTGAAGATAGGCAGAATTCTATCAGAAAATCAAAGGAATTACGGAGTGGGGGTAAAATGGAGTTGAGGCAGAAGATCAGCAATGATCATATTGAATAGTAGCAGGCTCAAAAGGCAGTTTGGTCTACTTCTGTTCTTATTATATGTTAATTTGTTTCATATATATATATTAAAAAATACTAAGTATACTCACACTTTCTTTCAATGCCATTTGACTTCATATTGGTACATTTTTGTCACCTTATATCAAATTTCTCTTATAAATTCCATGACAAAATATGATGGAAAATACTTATGCAAAATCTGATTGTTGCGCAATGTAGCGACTGATTATTTTCTTCATCTTCAAATTTCCCTCCCCACCCCCCCCCCCCGACTTCTCAGTATCAAAATTTTGAGTAGCCAAAAGTAAGGTTTATCCAAAATTTAAGTAACGAATTGTCTTTTATATCCTTTTAGTACTTTTATTAAAATTTAACTGAAGACTACAGACACTACCAAAAGCAAAGGCTTGGGGCTGATACTTTTTCAGAACTCTGTTAGTGTAAGTTAAATTTGGATTGTGCAGTCTGAGCAAGTGCAGTCTACCTGCATATGTTCTCACCTTCACGTGAAATATATTTTTGTTTAGTTTCAGGCAAGTTATTCAAAGAAAATAAGACTTTAAACTGTTAAGTGATGTAAATTGCAATTGTAATGTAACTACTTTCTTCCCCTGCAGACTCAAGAACAGCTTCTTCCCTGCTATCATCAGACTTTTGAACGGGCCTTTCAGATATTAAGCTGATCTTTCTCTTCACCCTATCTGTAACTGCAACACTATAGTCTGCACCCCACCCTTTCCTTCTCCCCTATGTATTTTATGAATGGTAAGAAACAATACTTTTCATTGTATCTTAGTATGTGACAATAATAAATCAAATCAAATCAAAGTCAAGTGCTGAATGAGATGGTGGTTGAAGTAGGAATGACAAAATATGGCTCATTGGGAGATAATATGAATTTATGGAAGGTGGCCTAGTCAGTACAATAATCAAGAACACAGATTGATTAAGTGGCTAATCTATTCAAGTATTTTTATGCGGAGCTGGTAATTGACATTTGTTCAGTAATTCAACTAGGGTAATCCATTTGCTTTCCTTTAAACAATATTAATATGCAAGATTTAATTTTAGTGTCCATCAAAGCAGTTTCCTTCCAGCCACAATAAACAAATCAAAGTGACACCAACTACCGACATTCTATAAAAAAAATTAAAAAATAGGATTAAAAACACCATCCAATCTGTCACATCACTAACATCATGAAAATATATTAGCAAATATTATTTAGGATGGGAGAATAGCCAGTGGCATAGTTCTATGATGATCATGTCACAATCAAGCATTTCTCTTGCATCATTGTATCATGAACTCGTAAACAAAGAAATAAAGGTTCATGTGCCCCATTTAATAAAGAATTTACTGATCGTTGTACTTTTTAATATTTCACTATGGAAAACACTATCACATTACCTATTTCTTTATAGATTTTTAAGTTGGGATGGTATGAAACAGGTTGTGTTCTCATTCGAAATGCATCCTTCACAATGTACTTCTGTATAAATATTACTGTCCCAACCTCCAAGCTCCGAAAGAATCTTGGACATAAGGAGTTCCATAGAACCATTGACATCATACCCGAACAGTCACCAACTTCAAAGTAAGCCTATAGAAAAAAATATATGAAGTTTAATTAGGAAAAAATACAACTGCAGTAACTTGCATTTAAGTAGTGCCTTAAAGCAGCAATGTCCCAAGACACTTCACAGGGGTATAGGACAAAAAAAAAATCACCAAGCAAAGGAAGAATGTATTAGGTCAGATGTTCCAAAGCTTGTTCAAAGGGGTAAGTTTTACGGAAGGTGGAGAGACAGATACCCTCAAAGGAAAAGGTTGAAACTCCCAATTCTAGATCATCCCTAGATATCAAAAAGCATGCAGAGTAGGATAAGGCAAAGAAAAGTTTGGGCAGAATTTATTGGGGTGGCAATCATGCTGCAACCATTCCTGCACCCCTGCCCCCAGCTCAATTTAATGCTAATCAGGCATTTATTTGGTTGATGACAGGGTCCTTGGACCTTAAGGGTGGATGTCCAGCCTCTGAAAGCTGCTAGCCATTTAGAGACTGAAAGCTTTCTAACACTGGCAACACCACTAGGAGCGGTGGATACTGCCAGCAGTACAGTAAGCCCAGGCTGAAGATTGTCATTAGAGCCCAGAAGGCACAATCACTAGGGCCACACGGTCTCGCCCTTGTGGATGAAATCCTGAAGTAGCCACTTACAGGCCTCACTTGACCTTCAAGTGAGACTTTTCTCACTCCGAATTAATCAGGGGAGTTGGGAAGGAAATGGGGTCTCCAAACTACACATTCCTACCCTATTATACAGCATAAATTTGCTGCCACATTTCCTACAACTTTGACTTCACTTCAAAAGCACTTCATTGCTTGTAATGTAAAGTATTCAGTGGTCATGAAAAGAACTTTATAAACTCAGATAATTTTTTTTCCTCATCTGTGGCTTAGTGTCAAATTTGTTTAGTGTTACTCCATTAAAGAGCCTTGAAGATGCTATATAAATGCACATTGGTATTGTTGTAATAAGTCATGTTTCGACCCTAGTGTCTCAACTTTTCGATGAAATTTCACAAAAAAAATGTGTAACCGCTGAATCTGATGATTAAGCTGAACTTTTTCTTCACCCTATCTGTAACTGCAACTCTATATTTTGCACTCTATCCTTTCTTTGGCATTATGTACTCTATGGGTGATACGTTTGGTCTGTAATTGCTCGCAAGAAACAATACTTTTCACTGTATCCTAAAACATGTGACAATAATAAATCAACTCAAATTCAATTCAAAAAGTTACATTTGTTTTGTCTGTTTTTGAGCGCATGATTTCCACAAAAGGTTGTTATAATTTTGAAACACATACACTGGACAATTTATTTTACTTCATATACTGAAACATACGATCATCCAGCAGAGGCGGCAGAAGAGAATTCTGGGAAAAGTCAACTCAGTCACCTTGATTGTACTGTGGTAGCTGAAGAACTGGTTTTAATTGGCAGAGTTGTGTGTCACTGCTGTGAGATGTGAGGGATCATGGATATTTCAAGTGTCCCTGAGGGGTACATCTGTGGAAAGTGCATCCAGTTGCAGATGTTTACAAATGCATGGATTGATTAGAGCAGCAGCTGTAACTACTGAGGAGCACAAAATTAGCTGAAATTGTTATAGATAATAACTACAGAGATCTGGTCACACCCAAGGTGCAGTGACTGCCAGGCAGGGTAAGCAACCGGTGCAGGTGTCCCCTATGGCTGTCCCCCTATCTAACAAGTATGCCATTTTTGGATACTGATGAGGACGAAGGTCCAACAAGGGACAGCAACAGTAATGGCCAGAGCGAAGGTACCATGGCTGGCTCTGCTGAACAGAAGGGGGCTACAAAACATTGTAGACCAATAGTGGTAGGAGATTCAATAGTCAGGGCACAGATAGGCACTTCTATGGCCACAAAAGGTATTCCAGGATGTAGTTTGCCTCACTGGTGCCAGGGTCCTGGAGGTCTTTGAGTGGGTTCAAAGCATCTTAAAATGGGAGGGAAATCATCCAGATGTCATTGTGCACATTGGCACAAATGACGTAGGTAGAAAGAGTAATGAGGTCCTGCAACAGCAATTTAGGGAGTTAGGTAGAAGATCCTAAGTAATCCTAAGATTACTATCTCTAGGGTAGTAATCTTAGGATTACTCCCATGTGTTACTGAGTCCAGGAAGAGGGAGATAGTGCAGCTGAATATGTGGCTAAAGAACTGATGCAGGAGGGAGATTTCAGATTTGTGGATCATTAGGATGTCTTCTAGGGAAAGTGGGGCTCATACAAGAAGATGGTTACACCTGAACTGGAGGGGCACCAATATCCTGGCTAGGATGTTTGCTAGTGTGGTTCGGGTGGGAATCAGAACAGTAGGTCAGCAAGTGCAGAGACTGGGGATGAGCATGGGGCCAAGGTCTGGCTAGCTAAGATGAGGAGCAGGCTGGGAGTGGTCAAACTCAATGGGCCTGGAGGTCTGGACTGCATCTGCTTCAATGCAAGGAGTATAACAGATAAGACAGATGAACTTAGAAACTTGATTCATAAACTTGGATGTGATTGTGGTAATGGAGACTGGGCTAAAACAGGGACAGGACTGGCAGCTAAATGTCCCAGGATATAGATGTTTTAGGCGATACAGAGGGGAAGGCAAAAGAGATGGGGGAGTTGCAATACTTGTTCAGGAACATATTACAGCTATACAGAGGAAGGACACCGTGGAAGAATCAGGTAACGAGACATTGTGGGTAGAGCAAGAATCAGGTAACATGACGTTGTGGATAGAGCTCAGAAACAGGAAGGGGACAGTCACTATGATAGGAGTGTACTACCAGCCTCCCAACAGCCCATCGGAAGTTGAAGAACATATATGCAAGCAGATTTTGGACAGTTAAAGAAAAAATAGGGTTGTTGTAGTGGAAGACTAACTTTCCTCATATTGACTGGAAATCCCTTAGGGCTGGGGGTCTAGATGGTGAGGAATTTGTCAGTGTCCAGAAAGGTTTTTTGGAACAATATGTAGATAGTCTGACTAGAAAGGGAACTAGACTGGATCTGGTACTAGGGAATGGGCCCGGCTAGGTAATCAAAATTGCAATGGGGGAATATATGGCGAACAGTGAGCACAATTCCATAAGTTTTCGGATACTCATGAAAAAGGACAAGTCCTAGGGTTAAGGTACTAAATTGGGGGAAGGCTAACTACAACCGGATTGGGCAGGATTTAGAGGCTGGGAGAAGCTGTTTGAGGGTAAATCCACACCTGGCATGTGGGAGTCTTTTGAGGAATAGTTGATCAGAGTGCAGGCCAGGCATATGCCTTGAAAAGGAAGGACAGGAAAGGCAAGATTTGGGAGTCATTGATGACCAGGGAAATTGCTAGTCTTGTCAAAAAGAAAAAAGATGCATATATAAGATCTAGGCAACTAAAAACAGATGAAGAACTTCAAGAATACAGTGAAAGTAGAAAAGAACTGAAACAGGGAGTTAGGAGGGCAAAAATGGGTCACAAAATGTCCTTGGCAAGTTGGATTATGGAGAATTCCAAGGCATTGTATACATACATTAGGAACAAGAGGGCAGCCAGAGAATGAGTTGGTCCACTCAAGGACAAATGAGGGAAATTATGCATAGAACCAAAGGAAGTGAATGAGATCCTTAATGAGTACTCTTCATTTGTGTCCTTCAAAAAGGAGAAGGACACATTGATTGATGTTGTCTCAAAGGGGTACACAAACACTCCAGAGCAAGGCAATTATTATGAGGGAGGTGAGTCACTCATCTGATGAAGGGGCAGCGCTCCGAAAGCTAGTGGCTTGTGCTACCAAATAAGAACATAAGAACATAAGAAATAGGAGCAGGAGTAGGCCATCTAGCCCTTCGAGCCTGCCCCGCCATTCAATAAGATCATGGCTGATCTGTTGTGGCTCAGTTCCACTTTCCCGCCCTCTCCCCATAACCCTTAATCCCCTCTCTTAACAAGAACCCATCAACCCGCTTCTTAAAAATATTTAGCGAGGCAGCCTCCACCACTTCAACGGGCAGAGAATTCCAGAGATTCACCACCCTTTGAGTGAAGAAGTTCCTCCTCAACTCCGTTCTAAACCGCCTCCCCTTTATCTTGAGGCTGTGCCCCCTAGTCCTACTGTCTTTTTTGAGCGGGAAGAGTCTCTCCACCTCTATCCTATCCATCCCATTCATCATCTTATACGTCTCAATGAGATCTCCCCTCATTCTTCTAAACTCTAACGAGTACAAGCCTAGTTTATTCAGCCTCTCCTCATAGCTCAATCCCCTCAACTCCGGTATCAGCCTAGTAAACCTCCTCTGCACTCCCTCCAGGGCCAAAATATCCTTGCGCAGGTGCGGCGCCCAAAACTGCACACAGTACTCCAGCTGCGGCCTCACCAATGCCCTATACAGC
Source organism: Carcharhinus amblyrhynchos (assembly GCF_965287045.1). NCBI lineage: Eukaryota > Metazoa > Chordata > Chondrichthyes > Carcharhiniformes > Carcharhinidae > Carcharhinus > Carcharhinus amblyrhynchos. Next base: position 59,522,044 of record NC_137333.1, read on the forward strand.
TGCAGCAAGACCTCCCTACTTTTATATTCAATCCCCCTCGCTATGAAGGCCAGCATCCCATTCGCCTTCCTGACCACCTGCTGCACCTGCAAGCTGGGTTTTTGCGACTCATGCACAAGGACCCCGAGGTCCTTGAACCTGTTGGACTTTAACCTGGTGTTGTGAGACTTCTTACTGTGTTTAGCCATAGCAGACAGTGGATAGCAGAAGGGTATTTTTCTGAATGAACGTCTGTGACTAGTAGTGTTCCTCAGGGATCAGAGCTGGGACCTCTGTTATTTGTAATATATATAAATGACTTGGAAGAAAATGTAGCTGGTCTGATTAGCAAGTTTGTGGATGATACTAAGATTGCTGGAGCTGCAGATAGTGATGAAGATTGTCAGAAAACACAGCAGGATATAGACAGGCTGGAAGATTGGGCAGAGAAATGGCAGATGGAATTTAACCAGGGCAAATGCAAGGTGAGTTATTTTGGTAGACCAATTCGGGTGGGAGGTAAAAAAATTGGCAGGACCATCAGGAGCATAGACACACAGAGATCTGGGAGTGTAGGTCCACAGATCCTTAAAGGTGGCAGCAGAGGTAGAAAAGTGATAAAGAAAACATATGGCATGCTTGCTTTCATTAGCTGGGGCATCAAATATAAAAGGTGGCAAATTATGTTAGTTATATAAAATGTTAGGTCACATTTGGAATACTATGTCCGTCTGGTTCCACACTACGGGAAGAACGTTGAGGCTTTGGAGGGAGAACAGAGAAGGTTTACCAGGATGTTGCCTGATATAGAGGGTATTAGGTATGAGGAGAGAGTGAATAAACTGCAATAGTTCTCCCAGGAAAGACAATGGCTGAGGAGCAATCTGATAAAAGTTTATAAAATTATGAGAGACATAGATAGGGTGAATCGTTGGAAGCCTTTTCCCAGCGCAGAAATGACAATTACAAGAGGATACATGTTCAAGGTAAGGAGGGGAAGATTCAGTAGAGATGTGCAGGGGACGTTTTTTTTAAACACAGAGGGTGGTGGGGATCTGGAATGTACTGCCAAGTGAGGTGGTTGAGACAGACACATTAGTGACATTTAAGACTTATCTGGATAAACACATGAACAGGCAGGGAATACAGGGCTACAGATGGTTGGTCTAGATAGGACAATGTGATCGGCGCAGGCTTAGTGAGCTAAAGGGCCTGTTCCTGTGCTGCACTGTTCTTTGTTCTTGTTCTATGAACACATCAGTCATTGTTGCAACACTTTCCATTTTGATGCAATCCTAGCATTATTGGTTCTGACTAAGCAGTAAGCAGGAGCTGATTGCAAAAGCTTGAGTCAGCAGTGTGAATGATAGTGTGGTAGCCAACTAATGGCAGAGTCACTCTAAAGCAAAATGTTATGCATCTCATTCTACAATGACACTGTCCTTTCGATATCATTTGTTTTGTATATTATTATAATCAACTTATTTCTTAACCAGAATGTTCACTATTACTTCCAGCTGATTGTAATCCGGCACAAAGAGGCTTTAGTCCTATCACAAGGTAATCATTTCAACAATTTATTTTAAAAGCAGCATTCATAATAGGGTCTTGCCTGATAAGGCCAATCAATGTTCTTGCCAGCTCGTCCATAATGCCGTAATCTGGATTTATACATTATTCTCACCAACAGTGGAGCCAATTTCAACCTTCGTCTCCACGTATATTCCAACTCCTTTAGTGTAATTATCCTGAGACCTAAGTACAGCAAATTAGTAAAATATGAATAAATTTTCATAAATAAATGCTGATTTATGATGTGTGTTGTAATAGATAACATAGTAATGCATCCACGGAAATTTGATTCCTTAATTTCTGACCCACTTCATAGAATCCCTATAGTACAGGAGGCGGCTATTCGGCCCACTGAGCCTGCACCAACAACAATCCCACGCAGACCTTACTCTGTAATCCAACGTATTTACCCTGTTAATCCCCCTGACAATAAGAGGAAATTGACCAATCGACCTAAACCCATCTTTAGGCTGTGGGCGGAAACCGGAACACCTGGAGGAAACCCATGCAGACATAGGGAGAATGTTCAGATGCCGCATAAACAGTGACCCAAACCGTGAAACGAACTGGGGTCCATGGCACTGTGAGGCAGTGCTAACCACTGTGCCACCGTGCTGCCCTCTTCCATCCACCTTTGCTTTCCTCAACAGGTTTTTTCAAGGTCTGCATAGTATGTAACACTCTTCCATTGGACAGTGGATATTTGAGTCTTAACGTGGTGTGATGAAACTCCCAGTTTTTGCAAAACTCAGTGCCTGAGAATTGTGGACTGCTGTCTGAGAACTTCAGGTAAGCCATGGTGAGAAAAAAATTGATTTCAAATGATTCATTGGAGTGATGCTATTACTATCCTTTCTCAGAGAGGTAGTGTCAAGTCTGGCATGTTTGGAATGAATTTCCCAAGATAGGTCACCATGTCCAAAAACCTCCCCAAGTCTTTTTTAAATTCTGTGGATGACATGTTCAAGACTACTTCCATTTTACCCTGGTCTGATTTCAGTTGCTCACTTGATAGCACATGTCCCAAGTACTTGACTTCATGAAAGCCGATTTGCACTTTTCCTTCTTCAGCTTTAAGTTGCTTTCTAACTCTTGCCAACATCTGCCTCTGTGTGTGACCATGTTCTTCTTGTGTCGCTGTTCAGACCACAACATTGCAATATGTTTCCACATCGTCTAATTCTTCAAGTAGTTGCTTCAGTGTTCTATGGAGCACCTCAGGAACCGAATACCAAAAGATAAATGTAAAATCTTATACAGCCCAGATGCTGCAGTGAAGATACAGGGATAGTAACTCCACCTATCCTTCTTGACCTTCCAACAGCCTGAATTTGTTTCCAAGACTGAATAGTGAGTAGTTTCCAAAGACATTGGTGTGTCATACCATGGGCGGCATGGTTGCACAGTGGTTAGCACTGCTGCCTCTCAACACCAGACATTGGGTTTGATTCCCAGCTTGGGTCACTGTCTGTAAGGAGTCTGTACGTTCTCCCTCTGTCTGCACAGATTTCCTCTGGATGCTTCGGTTTCCTCCCACAAGTTCAAAAGACATGCTAATTAGGTGCATTGGCGATGCTAAATTATCCCTCAGTGTAGCCAAACAGGTGCCGGAGTGTGGCAACTAGGGGATTTCCACAGTAACTTCATTGCAATGTTAATGTAAGCCTACTTGTGACTAATAAATTTTACTTCAAAAGACCCCCACCCCCTCCCCAAAAATGTGCTGCAAGAAAAGAATCAAAGTGGTTAAAAACTAATGTAATTAAACTAAAACTAACCTATCTCTTCAGTTCCTTGTTCACATCTCGAAGACCGTAGGAACCTCAGGCCTCCTGCGCAGCATTGGCCAGGAAAGAGCCACACATGTGTGGTTGAGATTCTTTACATTGGTCAGACCCATGCATGTAACCAACAGGACTTGGAGCTGAAGACAAAGGCCCCATGCGCCCGCACAAAAAGCAAAAACTCAAAAGGGCAAAAAAGCCCTGAGGGAAGTGAGAGAGAAACAAAGAGGGGTAAAGAAAGACATAAGCTGTTCTGAAAATCACAATACTGGAACCATATCAATAACTTCTATCTATAATCATGTTTAAATAATGCCTAGATGAGATTAGCATTCTGCTGAGACTTCTGTCCTGCACTTCAGCTTTCTCCTTGTTCTTTAGTAATTATATTACTGCTTTTTTTCACAATTTACTTTTCTACCTGAGGTAATAGTACTCAAAGAATTAATACAAAAACAAAGTGTGCAAGTGCTGGAAATCTGGCATTGGAAAAAATACTGGAAAAACTTAGATAATCAGGCCATATCTGCAAACAGAAAATGTCATGTTGATGGTTGCTTAAAATATTAAATTCTGTATGAACTGAATAAATTATTTGTGAACTGTTAAGGAAATCAAAGTTCCCTTTATACAGTTTACATTTATATCATATTGTTTATATTTTCCAAATCAATGGCCCAGGGTTTGTTATAGTTAGAACTGAAGTTATCAGTACTTGGCACTATTATGATCGAAATCAGATTTTTGGCATCCACACATGCACAATAAAACATGGAAACACGTGTTTCTCAATTCTCTCCAGATTTTTCACCCATATTTCTATTCTCTCTGACAATGAACATGGGCTGAAAATCACCCCTAAAAGTATTTTGTTTTAGGGCAGTTCAGACAAAATAGGAGGTGTGCCTCCATTTTTTTTAATAGTATAGAAGTGTGCATTACGTATAAAAGTTGGGAACCACTGAAATGTATTTAGCATTAGCAAGATTACACATGATCTCTTCTACTGTGGGCAACTGATAATGATCTCTTTATACCACCTGGTTTAGATCACTAGGACCTAGATACAATTCTACAATTACAATTGAATTAACCTGTTTTGTCCGATCTTCAAATTTCTTAATGGCTTAATGCCATTCTGTCCAACTCTCTTTCAGTCGATCTTTCAGCATTAGTTACTTTCCTGGGCATATGTATTTTGGGTCACTGTTTTCCTGATCTTGGAAAGTTTTCTCCCTTTTGGCAATCTATCCTCTTGAACACATTGTTGTACTCACTCAGGATGTCATCAGAGGGTACAGTCAATATTCACAGAATCATAGAATTCTACAGTGCAGAAGGAGGCCATTCAGCCCATTGAGTCTGCACCGACCACAATCCCACCCAACCTCTACCCCATACCTTTACCCTAGCTAGTCCCCCTGACACTAAGGGGCAATTTAGCATGCCCAGTCCACCTAACCCTCACAGCTTTGGACTGTGGGAGAAATCTGGAGCATCCAGAGGAAATCCTCACAGACACGGGGAAAACGTGCAAACTTCACACAGTGACCCAAGCCAGGAATCGAAACAGGGTCTCCGGCGCTATGAGACAGCAGCGCTAACCACCGTGCCTCCGCATTCTCTTAACTTCAAATTTTCACAAGCTTTGATTCCAAGAATGGCTGTTGCATCATTTTTCACCACTATTAAACGGATGTGCTCGAGACCGTGCAATGGCTAGACAAGTAAAAAATTGCTGTGTAAACAGACAGTCTCACTTTTGTTTTAGTGGTCTTCCTTTACTTATCTTACAATACAGGACAAAGGAAATATATTTGCTTGTGCACCTGTGTCAAGCCTGAAATTCACCAGCATGTCGGCAATTTTTAAACCAATCTCCCATTCATCTTCTTTCAAATATGCTGTTACTGAACCAATGAAAAGTTCAGATTCTGTATCTGTGTCATCATCTGCAATTGTATGCACTTTCTTTGATTTACACATCTTAGCAAAGTGATTTAATTGATCCTAGTTCTAAGTTGGACAACTACATAGTAAATCCTCTGTTCTGCATTTAAATATTCATTCTTTTTACCTTCAAACTTTTGATTTCTTTTCCCCCAGCACTTTCTGTTCAACAATATCTAGCTGCTTGACCGAGAGGTGTAACCAGTTCCATCTGTTTAATCTGGCATTTTGTTGTCTCTGCCACTCTGCAGATATTTACTGCTTTCTCTAGTGTGATCCACTATTCTCAAAAGCCATTCTCACAAAGAATCATTTGTGATCCAGCAAATTATTATATTTTGGATGAGTGATTCTTCAAGCTCTCTAAATTCACACGATTTAGCTCATTTTCTCAACTCAGTTGCATATTAATTAATGTCACTGCCTTGCGTGCATGTACAAAATTGGTAGCTTTTGTGCATTATGTTTTTCTAAGGACTACTGTAAGCTTCAAAATTTTCAATTATTCCTTTCAAATCATTTAATTTCTCATCACTTTCAAATGTGAATATGTTATAAACTTCTAGGGCATCTTCCCCTGCTATACGAAGGTGGAAAATTGTACCAGCTGGTCTTTCTTATCAGTGCATGTTACTGTGAGATATAGACCACAGCATTGCTAAATCTCCTCCAGTTTTCTGCGAGATTACCTTTCAAATTGAGTTCTGTCAGTGCTTTTAGAATCTCCATGTGGCGTTAAGTTCATAGAATCATAGAACCCTACAGTACAGAAAGAGACCCTTCGACCCATCGAGTCTGCACTGACCATAATGCCATCCAGGTCCTACCCCCATATCCCTACACATTTACCCGCTAATCCCTCTAACCTACACATCCCAGGACACTAAGGGCAATTTTAGCATGGACAATCAACCTAACCCGCACATCTTTGGACTGATGGATCCTGGTATCAAGTCTTTTTTTGCTACACTTCTAACATATGTCTTGTTTTTATAATGTAGCATGATCAATATCATTATTGTACACTAACTTTATTAACAACAGAAGACATACACAAATGCAGGCTTGCAGCCTGATTACAACTTACATTTACATGTGCTATCTGATCTCTGACTGCCAGGTAAGGTGATGCAATGAAGTACATAGTGTACCATATTATATCTAATATTGGAATACACAACCACAATCACTCTAATTTCATGACAATCCTCACTTCCCGTGGAAGAACGAAAAACAAAACCTAAATAAATAGCTAGTGCAGTCAGGAAATTCTACAATGGGGCAAAGTTTTAAACCAAGTCTCCATCTGCTTGCTTCACCAGTTAACAGGATGTTAAACAGTGCTATTCAGGTATAACTGTGAAGCAAATTATGTTCACTATGATTTATGTGTAAATTGCAACCAGAAATGTGCAGTGAAACAGTAAAATGCCAAAATTGCTGTCCAAGTTATGCTCCTCTGATGATGTCACCTAATATTTTGGCGCTCCATTCATATGTTCAAAATAGCATTAAAGTTCCTATACTCTCTTTTAATACAGACTTTCATTTTATTTATTTTTTGTACCTGATTGAATACTGAATTCACAATTCTAACAAATAACTTCCTATGTTGCACATTAACAATTTGCCAATTCAATTGGTTAAGGAGATACCCAATTCATGCAGGTCCCAGATGTTCCTTTGAGGACACTGAACATTGGCCAGAGCTTACCTTGCAAATCCTCCAAGTCTAAGGACAAAACCCACTCACAGCAAATATGGCTCTATATTAGTGTTACACAATAGGATTTCAACATTCACCAAACTTGAGCTGATTAGGTCACCATATTCACCACATTACAAAAATATGAAGTATTATGAGGACCAATTAACAATTTTTTGAAAGCAAGTTCAAGGTTTTAAAGAATCAACAATCAAGACTGATCAAGTCAATAATCAATACTCCCTGCCGGGACAACTTTAGAGGGGCCTGCAATCCAATTATTAGCAAAGCAAGCTTGCTGTATACAATCTCAAAGAATGGTGACAATTGTTACATTCCCCAGGAGAAACACAACTCAAAACAACAAAATAACCCCACAAAGAAAATACCAAAAAGATTTCAGTTTTTATAACTGCTACTTTAAAATGAATTACAATCAGCAAAAACTAAACATGAATTAACAGGCAAATGATACTTCTCAAGAAAATTTCACTTTTAAGTAGGCAATACAAGATACATCCTATGGAATCATAAGCACCTGCATCAATTCCTGTATAAATATGACACCACACAGTTGCAATTTCACAAAATGCTGCTCTTCTTTCATGCAGAGTAGGTCAGGAGCACTGTCTGACAACAGCTTTCATCTTAGAGTTTCACTGGTATGATGATCATCATTAAGAAGTCTGACAACACCAGGTTTAAGTGATGCCATCAACAGCAAGACACCGTACATGGCAGTGGCCTTCGGGTGGGAAGCTTGCAGCGCCTCCCCATTCTCAGGTTTGGGAACAAAGGCCAGGGAGGCGTGTGGGGCAGGAGGGGGAACATCATGCTGTTCCCGGAGACCGAGAAGAAGGAGGAGATTATGACTCCAGCTCATCTCATCTGCAGCAAGCGAGGAAAGGAAATCTGAAAGTCATCCTTCGCCAAATGGAGATGGAGAAAATGTCCTCAGCAGCTAATTGAGGTCATGGCTACTAAAGTTTTCCCTCCTATCATGGAGAAAGAGAAGTCCTGTATTGAGTACCGAGAAATATCTTCAAGAACTCACATCACAGACAGGGGTCAGGGAATACAGATCTTTATTGCAGTCTTATTCGCTTCACACTCCAAACAACTGCTCTCACGGTGGTTCCCGAGGCAGCTCACCCCACGCCCCATGTCACCTTAAAAGGGGCTCTGCCCCAATATACATAACTTTCCTCCCTTCTAAACAACAATTCCCCCCAACAGCAACAGCTTTTTTAAACTATTTACATAAAATTATACATTTATTTTACATAATTTCAAAATACTTTGTGAAGAACCCAAGTCTATTTACAACATGATTCGGGCCATTCTTTAGTTTCCCACCTATATGTCCATCCTACATTGACATGATCAATCTATCAAGGGGTTGATGGTCCTGGAAACTGTCACCCTCTCCTGGTACCTCCACTGGCACTGATCGGAATGCCTCCAAAATTGTAGATGGAGTCCCCACCCCTTGATGTGGGACCACTAACAGTTGGCCTGCATGCTGATGCTGAACTAACTTATCCAGAGTATCCATCATAAAGAACAATGGCTTCAATTGTGGCTTGAACCCACTTCTCCCCAATGCATAGTTTCTGGCAAGTACCAACTCGCCCTTCTGAAATGCTCTCAGCTTGGCATGTTTGGCTTGACAGCCCACCTGCGTCTCCTGGTTCCACCATTCATCTTGTCTCAACAGGCCTCAGTAGGTCAAACATTATATGCAACTATCTCCCATTCATCAATGCCACCGGGAAGCATTTATTGCTGAATGGCGGGGTGTTCCTGTACGCACTCAAGAACCGATTTAAATCTTTGCACCAATGATCCCTCTCCCAATGAAGCCTCCAAGGAGTGTATAACAGAATGCAAAACGCTCTGCTAACCCAATTGTCGCTGGGTGGTAGGACGCAGACTTTACATGGCGAATTCCATGCAGGTCCATGTACTCATAAAAGTCCCATGACATGAACTGCAATCTGTTGTCACTTACACTCTGATTTGGGTATCCAAACCTAGCAAACATGTCAAGCTTGTCAAGGGTCCATTCTATGGCCTTTCATTTCATACACATCACTTCTGGCTACTTCAAGTGTCTGTTGACAGCCACCAGTAATATCAGGCCTTCAACTGGCCCCACAAAATCTATGTGGACCCACTCCCAAGGCACCTATGGCCACTCCCATGGGTGCAATGACAACACAGGTTTTGCTTTCCATTTTGGAATATAATATGCACAAGCCTGCTTCTGCCTCAATGTTGGCAACAAATGTTTGGCCACCACACATAACTGCGGGCCACTTCTTTCATTTGCACCACCCCCAGGTGCCTTTGGTGCAGTAGTTGCAACACTTTTCTTCTCAAGAATGACGACCAGTGTGCCCCTCAACAAACAACCGACCTGCAGTAATAATTCCCACTGCAGACTTAAAATATGGCCTCAGTTCCAGGTTTTTCTGTTGGCTTGTCCTCTCCTTGCAGACCAGGAAGACTGCTCGACTCAGTATGAAATCCTCTCTTGTGGCTTGTTTCACCTTAGCAGCTATAATCAGTATTTGATCATGGTGTGAGAAGTACATTATCTGGATGACCTCATACTGGAACTCTTCGTGACAAGGCAACGGCTGCCTGGATCACGCATCTGCACATTGATTTGATTGGCGAAAGTGGATTTCATGAGTAGCCTAATAATATCAACGCCCACCTCTGAAACCAAGCTGTGGCCATAGATAAAATCCCCGGGTAAAGTTCCAAAATCTTCGTCAGCGGTCTATGGTCCATCAGTGAGACAAACTTCCTGCCATACAGATAGTGAAGTTTGGTAATGCCAAAAAATTATGCCCAGAATCTCCTCCTCTATTGATGCACAATTCTCTTCTACTTTAGAGGGTGACCTAGATGTGAGTGCAATGTTTCTATCTTCTCCATTTGCTGTAACACAGTACAGCACAACTCCTATGCCATTCAGCAGAGCATCACAGGCCAGCCATGGAGGTAAGTTGAGGCTGAAATGGACCTCGGACTCCTTCATTGCCTTCTTCACTGACTGTTAAGCCTTTTCACACTCTGGTGCCCATTAGCATACCTTCCCCTTCATCAACACCCAATGCAGTGGTTTCAATACTGTCACCAAATTAGTCACAAATTTGCCATAATAGTTTGAGTCCCAGCAAAGATTTTTTTGGTTGATGATGGTTAATGGTGGCTGGGAGTCTTCAGATACCACCCCCCTGCAGAAATCCATTTTTAAAAATTTGATTTATTATTGTCACATGTATTAGCATACAGTAAAAAGTATTGTTTCTTGCATGCTATACAAAAAAAAATTCATAGAGAAGGAAATGAGAGAGTGCAGAATGTTGTGTTACAGTCATAGCTAGAATGCAGAGAAAGCTAACTTAATGCAAGGTAGGTCCGTTCAAAAGTCTGACGACAGCAGGGAAGAAGCTATTCTTGACTTGGTTAGTATGTGACCTTAGACTTTTGTATCTTTTCCCCAATGAAAGAAGGTGGAGGAGAGAATGTCCGGGGTGTCCTGAATTATGCCAGCTGCTTTGCCAAGGCAGCCAGAAGTGCAGACAGAGTCAATGGATGGGAAGCTGGTTTGAGTGATGGATTGGACTACATTCACAACCTTTTGTAGTTTCTTGTGATCTTGGATAGTGCAGGAGCCATACCAAGCTGTGATACAACCAGAAAATATGCTTTCTATGGTGCATCTGTAAAAGTTGGTGAGAATCATATTTCCTTAGTCTTCTGAGAAAGTAGAGGCATTGGTGGGCTTTCTTAACTATAGTGTTGGCATGGGGGGGACCAGGACAGGTTGTTGGTGATCTGGACACCTAAAGCCTTGAACCTCTCAATCCTTCCTACTTCGTTCCCATTGATGTAGATAGAGGCATGTTCTCCTCTACACTTCCTGAAGTCGATGACAATCTCCTTCATTTTATTGATATTGAGGGAGAGATTATTGACAGCACATCAACACACCAGATTCTCTATTTCATTCCTGTACTCTGGCTCGTCATTGTTTCGAGATCTGTCCTACTACGGTGGTGTTGTCAGCAAACACGAAAATTGAATTGGAGGGGAATTTGGCCACACAGTCATAGATGGTTAAGGAGTCTAGTAGGGGGCTGAGAACACAGCCTTGTTGGGCACCGGTGTTGAGGATGATCATGGAGGATTATTGTTGCCTATCCTTACTGATTGTGGTCTATGAGTTAAGAAGTTCAGGTCCAGTCACAGAGGGAGAAGCCAATGCCCAGGCCACGGAACTTGGAGATAAGGTTTGTGGGAATAATGATGTTGAAGGCTGAACTTCAGTCAATAAATAGGAGCCTGACATAGTTGTCTTTGTTATCTACTTGTTCCAGGGCTGACTGCCACGCCAGGGAGATGGCATCTGCTGTGGACCTATTGTGGCAGTAAACTTTCGGTAAATTTTGGTAAACTTCTGACTACCAGCAAGGTCACTAAACAGATCTTCAATAAGGAACGACAGATACTGGTCCACACGTAAGTCAGGGTTTACTGTGACTTTAAAATCGTCACGTAGCCTCACGAAAACATCAGTCTTCATGACAGGAACAATGGGTATGGCCCACTCACCCTCAAACCTAGTTTCGGGTTCAGCCTCCATCTTGGGTCAAATTGCATTTGGCACTGGACGTGCCTTCATGCTCTTTGGGCATGCATCTGGCTTCAGCCATAGGTTCACTTTCACTCACGCACCAAGGGCTCTATTAAAATCTTCTTGTATTTCGCCAAATGAGACTCCGTTAATCTGTTCACCATTTCCCAGTTCAATTTTAATTCTTTCAGCCAAGGTCATCTGTAAAATGCAGAATAATCACCCTTAACAAAATACAAAACTAGATGAGCACATTGGTCCCTCAGCTGTACCTTGGTCGAGACATAGTCCTTAAGAGGAACCAACTGTCCTCTGTATGTCCTCATAATGATATTCACAAACATCAGGGGAAGATGATTCAACTTTGCTTCATATATTAATTCTGGAATTGATGACACCACCGCCTCCTGTCTACCTCCATGTTCACTAGTTTCTCTTCAACTATGGGCATTGCCCATAACTGGTCTGTTTCACCTTGCATAGACAGAATGTTTAGTTTAAACTACGTCTTCTGAGTCTGCTCCATTCCATCTGCACTCCTCACAGACTCCTTGTCCTCACCTATATTGGCCATTTGCCACATTTTAAAAATTCATTCATGGGACATGGGAATTGCTGACTGGCCAGCATTTATTGCCCATCCCTAGTTGCCCAAGGGCAGTTCCTCTGGGTTTGAACCTGATCGTTTTAGCTTTGCACTCTCCGAGGACTGCTCTGCAGTTTCAGGCGATCTGAACTATCTACTTGCAGCACTCCCTTTGCCCACAACTGGAATCCAAGCGACCCCCTCGGCCACAATGGTAGCATTCCTCAGACCATGACTAACTCTTCAGCATCTCTGCCTCCTTGTGCACCCTTGCACTAATGCCTAAGTGCACTGCACCCATTACAACCCATTCCATAGAAACCATGATCTCAAAAGCTTTCTTAAGGTCCAGCTGTGGCTGCCAGTATTCTTTGCTGGATTGCTTCCAGTTGGAAGCTGCATGCAAGTCGGTCCCGCATTGAATCCTGCAAGAAAACCCGCAAATTAAGCTTTTGAGGGTAGCCACTAATTTAGTAATGGTCTTGACCTCCATCTGGTCCCCCTTGTAAAACTATAAATGCTCCACAATCAGCAGCAGTCTTAGCACAAAGTTTCTCTCCAATATTGTACAGAACTCCCAAAAATGCTTCTCAGCCCATTTCTCAGACTGCAATAGACTCCTCAGGACGCCAAATGTTTTACTTCCAACGGTGTTCAGAAAGACCAACATGAGGTCGTCTGCCACCTTATTTTCAGTGACAAAGATACTAAACCGTTTGATGTAGGCCATCCATGACTCGCCTTTCTCATCAAAAGCCCCTATGGTACAAATTTTCCCGCCTCTGAACTAAGCCCAAAGCCAGTTTTTCCTATGCTGGCGCCTGCGCTCACTTCTTCTTGAACATTCAGTAGTCCAGTCACCAAACAGTCTAGTTTTCTTCTGATCGCCTGCAACCCAATGCCAGCAATAGTCAGCAACTTGCAACTGCTGATGGCACCCAAGTCCATCTAAGTCTCTATTTTCCACAATGCCCTCTTACCCCCGTGGTCCTTCCCATCCTCTGGGGGTTTCTTTTGCACTGTGGATCTATAGACAGTCTATGTTGAAGATCCTGATCCTTCACCTTACAAACCGTTGAATGCTCCAACCTTCATTGCCGGTGTTAAATTCATTAGTATCAAGGAACACTTTCAAAAACTCTGCAGACAGGCATCAGGGAACACAGATCTTTATTGCAATCTTACTCGTTCCACACTCCAAAAGACAACTGCCCTCGCAGGGTGGTCCCTGGGAAGACGACCTCACATCCGGGATCATCTGACCTATTCCCTTAAAGGTGCTACGCCGCAACATACATAACAATACACACGGCTCAAGGAATTGCCATCAATTCACCACACGTGTGGCCAATTTGCCATGTGTGGTGAGTGGTAAGCATACTGGACAACACCACTTTTTACATTAGCCACATTAGGTTTATTGAATAATAATCAGTGGTAAATTACACCAGAAGAAATACAGATAGTACCCACATATCAACACGAGGTTGTCCACTCTAATTGGCTGTATCAAATAAACTGGTGTCTCCGACCACAATGCTCCGATCAAACAGTCTTCACCTCCCCACCTGATACTTTTATAATGAATAAATTGAACTATACAATAATAAAAAATATATATCTTATGTAATGCCCTTTTGATCTTTCTCCCGGGTTGCTCATGGCCGTGGTCAGCATATTAATCCTTAAATCCAGAAGAGATGTTAACCTTACACTGGTCATACTCGGGATTTTAAACAGTCATGTTATACTACACCTTCAGGGTTGACAAGTTCCTGACTGCAGGTTTGCACAATCCACTCCTCCCCATAGTAGTCACTCTCCTCCCAAAGGGGCAGGTAGTACTTGCTGGAGCAGAGGAAAGAATGAGGGAGAGGCAGGGCAGCAACACAAGCGGCCGGAGGAGCGGCTCCCCTCAGCACCTCGGCCGCCTCCAGCACCACCAGGCCGTCCTCCAGCGCCGAGACGCGGCTCACTCTGAGCCGGCAGCCCGAGCGCAGCAGGTTTCTCTGCACCAGGCGGTTCAGCTGCGGGGACAGCGCACATTTCAGCGGCGCCCGCTCCCCGTCCCCTCCCCCGCAAAGCGTCAAGTCATATCGGCTGGCTCCGGGCTCTTTTGGGAGATACCGCTCTACCGCCAGCACCCAGAACACGGCCCCACCGAGCCAAGTCTGTACGGAGATAGACTCCGCTGTGGCCATGGGGAAACAAGCTGTGCAGCCAGCCAGCCGAATGGGATGCGCCGCCTCGCACAGGCTGCCGCGCGCGCTGCTCCGTCGACCGTTAAACGCGCGAGTCCCGGACTGGGTTCCAATGTCCGCGTGTGCGTCCGCCTTGGCGCCAAAAGCAACAATCCACCTTGCACCGATGCGCGAACTAATGAAAGCGGGACACAACTACCAGGCGAAGTGCCAGTCTGAGCAGAAGAGAAATGTAAAAGTCCCAAACTGAGGTACCCAAAGGTCGCAGAGAAAGCCTTCAGTGCAGGCTAGTGGAGTGAAGATAGATGTAGATTATAATGTTTAAGAGTTACAGCACAGAAGGCGGCTATTCGCCAGATGTATTTATGTCTTCTCTCCAAAAAAGACTTCATCCAATTCTCTTTTGAAAGCCACAACTGAATCTGCTACCACACATTCAGGCGCCACTCTGCACAAAAATGGTTTTCCTCATGACTTCTTTTAGCAATCACCTTAAATCAGTGTTCTCTGGTTCTTGATCCTTCCACTGAAGGGAAAGCTTTCTTCTAATCTACTTTGTACAGCCTCCCCTCCCCCCATTATTTTGAGCACTAACTTTAATTCATCCAAGGACAACAGTCCCAGTATGTTCAATGCATCGTTGTAACTGAAGTTCCTCATGGCTGGAACTATTTTCTGCATGCTCTCTAATGCTCTCACTTTTTTACCGGAAGTGTGGAGCCCAGAACTGGATGCAGTACTCGCGTTGAGGCTGAATCAGTGCTTTTATACTCTTGTTTTAATACTGTTCATATTTATAAAGCCCAGGATCAGCTTATGCTTTATTGTCAACACTTTCAACGTGCCCTGCTACCTTCAATGATTTGTGCTCATATTCACCCAAATCCCTTTGCTCCTGCACCCACTGTAGGATTGCACCCTTTATTTAATTTGCCCTCTTCCTGTTCTTCTGATCAGAATTAATCACTTCAAACTTCTCAGCATTAATTTCCCGTTTCATCCATCATACCAACATATGTTCATTTGAAGTTTAACACTATCCTGCCCACAGTTCAAAATGCTTCCAAATTTTATGCTAAATTTTAAAATTTCCTTGTACACTAAAGGTCAGGTTCCCAAACTGGGTTTCACTCCTCCTGAGGTTCTGCAATCAGTCCGAGCTTCAAGTTTTTAGGTGTCCAGATCACCAACAAGCTGTCCTGGTCTCCCCATGCAGACAGTATAATTAAGAAAGCCCACCAAGACCTCTACTTTCTCAGAAGACTAAGGAAATTTGGCACGTCAGCTACGACCCTCACCAACTTTTACAGATGCATCACAGAAAGCATTCTTTCTGGTTGTATCACAGCTTGGTATGGCCTCTGCTCTGCCGAAGACCGCAAGGAACAACAGAAGATCATGAATGTAGCCCAGTCCATCACGCAAACCAGCATCCCATCCATTGACTCTATCTACACTTCTTGCTGCCTTGGCAAAGCAGCCAGCATAATTAAGGACCCCATGCACACTGGACATTCTCTCTTCCACCTTCTTCCATCAGGGAGAAGATACAAAAGTCTGAGGTCATGTACCAATTGACTCAAGAATAGCTTCTTTCCTGCTGCTGTCAGACTTTTGACTGGACCTACCTTGCATTAAGTTGATCTTTCTTTACACCATAACTATAACTGTAACACTACATTCTGCACTTTCTCGTTTCCTTCCCTATGAATGGTATGCTTTGCATAATGTGCAAGAAACAATACTTTTTATTGTATGCTAGTACATGTGATAATAATAAATCAAATCAAAAATTTTCAAATTGCTTTCTGTGTCACTTGCCCAGTCATAGGGCCTGATTTTACCATTTTGATTCGAAGTGCTGAATCTGGCATAATTCAGATCTGACTTGGAACCCTGTTCTCAGGAGCCCCCGTACTCATTTAGCTTTGAAAAAAAACACATCTGAATTGCACTGTGGGCGGGGCTTATTGCGCCCGAAACACTGCTGTTCCAGTTGGAAGTTTGAAATGTGCATGTGCAGTGAAAAAATATTTGGAAAAAACTGCACCCCTGTCACGTCGCTCCCGGCAGCAAAAAGCGGATAAAGCAGCCCAGGAGCAAAAAGCGGGAGTGATGGCCCCCACAGACATTGCCCCATCCCCACAACATAACTGTCCCTCCCTTATCCATCCACTCCCTGCTACCCAGATTGATCGTGACCCTCCCTTATCCACCCACCCTCCCCTCCCCCCACAGAGTGGCAGCAGTCCCCCTCATCCCCAACCAGAGATCCATCTTAGTCACCTCCTCCCCCCCTCCCCCCAGAGAATGATCTGGCCTCCCTCCCCCTTCCCACCAGGCAACGACCTGTCTGTCCCCCCCCCCCGCCCCCCACCCCAACACACACACACCAGAGAATGACCTGGCCTCCCTTTCTCTCCTCAGAGAATGATCTGGCCTCCATCCCTCTCCCACCTGACAACGATCTGGCCTCCCTCCTCCCTACCACCCCCCCCCCCCCCCCCCCACCAGAGACAAATGGGGCCTACCCCCCACTGCCAAGAGAACGATCTGTTCTCCCTCCACCCCCCCCCCCCCCACCAGAGAATGATCTGATCCATATCCCTCGCCCCACCCACACCACTGATCTGAGCCAGAGAGTCATTGGAAGTTCTGAACTTACTTCTTCAGAAGCTGGAGTGCCTGAAATAGACCTTTGCCGAGCATGTCTGTTATGCGCTGAATCTGGATGGGGGAATGCGAAAGTAAAGAGTGAAATGCTGGTAAAGTTGGATGGGCAGCTCATTAATTCAATTTAAATGCATGCAAATCACCATTGTGCCCGTTTTCGATGCGATTCAAATCGGGGCCATTTTCAGGCCTTGGTAAAGTGGGCACCTGTGCGGGCGCAGATTGAATTAATGGCCTCACGCCCATCTTTACTAAGTCTCGCGCCTGAAAATGAGCGCGAAGCAATGGTAAAAATTGGGCCCATTGTTTGTTAGCTATTGATGGACTCATTAGTCAGCCTATCAGTAGCCATTGGACTAAGAAGCTGGCCTCTGATTGGATGTGCTGGAAATACTTTAATGTAAACTCAGGTAAGTGAGAGATTGAGACTAGAAGGGGGGGGGATCTGAGGGACCCAGAGAGAAACTGGGGTCGTGGGTCCCCCCAGAGAGGAGTGAGAGCGCAGAAGACAAAAAGAAGGTAAGATTTGGAAGTATTTGTTGAATGATAACATTTTAATTCTGATAAAGGTGTACATGTAAGACACATAAATCAAGTTTGTTTTTGTATGTTTATACCTATTGCGCAATAATTTTTTTTGTGTGGTTTAATTTTTCAACATAATAAGGAAGTTTCTTTGGGGTTCCATCAGTACTCCTGGGAGGTCAAAATGGCTCGGGGCATGTAAAGTTTGGGAAACACTGGTCTCAGTAGTCAATATAAAAAAAGCCAGGGTGCTAACACTGGTGAATCCCATCATAAACCTTCCTCCAATCAAAAAAAACACTATTCACCACTACTCACTAGTTCTTGTCTCTCAGGTCCATCCTGTTGCTACTGCACTTTTATTCTGCAAGTTCTAATTTTTCTTACAAGTGTTGCACTTTATCAAATGCCTTTTGGAAGTCCATTTACACCACATCAACCACATTCCCTCATTTACCTCATCAAAAACTCAAGCCTGTAATTGTTCAGCCAATCTTTACTCCCATTTTTGAACAATGCTGTAACATTTACAATTCTTTAGTCCTCTGTCAACATCCCTATATCTAAAGAAGATTGGAAAATCATGGCCATCGCCTCTGTGACTTCTCTTAATATTCCTGGATGTATCTCATCATGTTGAAACGTTATCTTTTTTTACCCATCAGCTCTCTTCTCATTCACTACCACTTGGCAACATTTTTGTAAAAATAGATTGGAGGTCTTCTGGTGCCATGGGCAGGATGGCTGCCTCTAATAACATGGTCAAACAGGTTGATTATCAACCAATAAATCGCTCCAGTGTGCTTGTGGTGAGTTGGAAAGGCTCCGAGTCAGCCATGCTTGATGTGGAGTGGTGCTCTTCAAGCTATAGCTTCTGGCTATCGGCTAGCAACCTATTCCAGGAAAAGCTAGCTATGGAAACAGAGGTAATTATATGCTTAGTCTTCCACATGTATCTCTAGGCATGGGATGAGAATCAAGAATACAGAAGCAAAACATTCATTTCATACCTAAGCCAAGTTCCATGCATAAATCTTTTAGGTCCCTATTTATCCCTATTCCTTCTTTTACCACAGCCATGCCAAGAAGACATGAAGGAAGAAAATCTTTTAAAATTGTTTCTCTTCCATATTCTCTTGTTTAAATCACATTTTTAAAAATGGACAAATGTTAACTAATCAACCTCCTGGAATGTAACTTGTCTGAACTTTCCAGCCAAGCCAATATAAAGGACTAGTAGATGAGACATCTGCAGGAGCCAGCTCTAGACAAAGCAGCTCCTCATTTCCAACATTGTAGGAATGGTTCCACAGTTATCTGCTCAAAATACAATGGGTTTTAACATGGTCCTTAAAGGCCCTCATTGTTAGCTGAATGTCTCGACCCAAAAACCACCTTGTCACATGACCAAAATTTGAGCTATTTGAATTGCTTTAATTATACAGTTTATGGATTGTCTTCAGTTGCAGTTAAACTTCAGAAGAGAAAAGCTAAGAAGCTTTTTAAAAGTTCATTTATTAGTGTCACAAGTGTGCTTACATAAACACTGCAATGAAGTTACTGTGGAAATCCCCTCGTCACCACACTCTAGTGCCTGTTCGAGTGCACTGAGGGAGAAAACAGGACTCCAGGCTAACAGCCTACCTCTGACCCCCATCACTCTCAAAGCTCTATCTCCAGAAAGAAACCTATGTTATGCCTACAGAGTGAACTAATTTCCATTAGTATTAACTAATACTTGGCTGCATTTTCGACTGCCTCAGTTGACTTCCTAGGACAAACAGGAATTCTGTCAGACAAAGCCACCTGAAAGAACCTTCATTGAACATTGACTCAATGCTAATACCTTTTTGATTTTTTTAAGCAACTTGCAATTTGTAAGTTTTTTCTCTGCCTTTCTACCTTATATACTTGTGAATGTGTGTCGCAATCCATCCCTCGGGGTTCAAACATGTTAATGAATCTAATTTTGTTTCACCTCAAAGAATTTGCTGTGGGATTATTTTTAACTTTGGACCTCATAAACCAGGGTTTGGAAAACACACCACGGCCGATTTCAACAAGGGAAAGAATGATAAAGGTACAAATTAAATTGGAAATTAAAACACTTGCAGAAGAGGAGAACAGCAGTAATAATTCAATTCACTTCATCCTCATGTCTAAAACTACATCCTTTTATATTTGTATGTCCACAGGAGATTTTTAAATTTTGTTTTATGGCAGCTGCTAGTCGCATATTCTTTCCTTAATTTTTTTCAATTCTGTTTTGATGTTCGATACTGAACCTGATTCTCAATTGTATTAACCACCTGATGTCTGTCATATGCACCCTTTTTCTGGTTCATCTTGCTCTTTATTTTTTCCAGGGAGCTCTGGTTTTGTTTGTCCTACCTTTCCATCTCATGTGAATATACCTTGACTTTAACGGAAGTATCTCTCCTTTAAAGGAGCCCATTGTTCAATTACAGTTTCATTTGCCAATCTTTGATTCCATTTTATGTGGAACAGATTCATTCTCAACCCATTGAAAATCACCCTCTCCCAATTATTCTAACTCTGGCAGATCTTCGCTATCACCACAACCTCAGATTTCCACATGGCTTTATGCATCAACAGCTCACCAATTATTTACCACATTCTGTGCATTCAGATTAATGCATGGCAGCATTAATTTAGACTTAATTATATTCTTTCCTACTCTGACTCCATCTAATACTTTATTATTTGCTTTCCAAGTTCTCTGTGCACCTTGGTTTTTGTTTCTCATATAACTTCCTGGTTAGCCAAATTAGTTTAATTTTCTCCAATGCTAGAAAATTGCCCTGAAAGGAAATTGATCCTGGTCTTGGTTCTGTTCAGATGCTACTCAACTGGCCTGTACAAGTCCAGTACCACCCCCCACCCCCCAAACCCTGAACTGGTCTCAATATCCCAGTAGTCAACAACTCTTTAATTCCTCCTGCACCATCTCTCCAGCCATGCATTCACATGCTCTATCATACTTACATGGTTACTTGTTCTTGGTACTGTGAGTAATCCAACCTTTGAGTCCCTGCATACTAGTTTCTTTCGAAGTTGCCTAAATTCTGGCTCTGGACCATACTGTTTTTTATATTTATATTATTGGTATCAATATGGCGTGTGACCACATAATCCTTCCCCCTCAGAGTGCACCATGGCCGTGCAGTGACATCTTTTACCGTGACACTTGTGACAACATACCATCCTGGATTCACATGTGCATCCACAGGAATGCCAGTCTGTTTCCCTATCTAATCCTCTATCTCTATTGCTTTCCCAATTATCTCCTATGCAGCTGAGTCAGTCATGATACTAAAGACCTGACTCTGGCTGCACACCCCAAGAAACCATCATCCTCACCAATATTCAGAATACTGGTTGGGGAGTTCGATGCAATCTACACCAGCAACTGGTCCTCTTAGTCTACCTGGCAATTACCCATTCCTTTTCTGCCTGTATAGCCTTAAGCTGTGTGGTCACCATACCTATAAACACACTATCCACAAAGTGCTCATCTTTGCAGATGTGCTGCAGTAATGTCAGCTGCTGTCCAAACTCTGAAATGGGGTCCATAGCATAGATGTTTAATTTTCCCATGGAAAAAATAGATCATGCCACCTTGTAACATATCATACAAATAATAAGACCTCCAATAATGCAGATTCACTCTGTAATGCTTTGTACTCTCAGTGCAGATTATGGGCTCAAGCCTTCAGGGGAAGTTGAACCAAAACCTTTTTGACCCAAAGCTAATAATGATTCTAACTAAACCAAGCTTAAATCTGATACTTAATGATGAATGACGCCAGCTGAAAAGAATACTGTTGGTGCCTATTGAAGATATGTGAAGTCTTTGGTATTAGACTGTATTATAACATATTCCAACCTATGTTGCACTCTTGTGTTTCAATGGCTCACCAATACTTAGACTTTGGGGATGTAGCAATCACAGGAATAGGGAAGACACTGAGAAGACTGCCACCAAGTCTTACCTGGAGTTCCTGATGTGGGATCTGAGTGGCTGCAGTGAAGTTTAAAGTGTATTTATTAGCCACAAGTAAGCTTACATTAATACTGCAATGAAGTTACTGTGAAAATTCCCTAGTCACCACATTCTGGCACCTGTTCAGATACACTAAGGGAGAATTTAGCATGGTCATACACCTAACCAGCACATCTTTTAGACTGTGGGAGGAAACCCGTGCAGACACAGGAGAATGTGCAGACTCTGCACAGACAGTGACCCAAACTGGGAATTGAACCCGGATCCCTGGCACTGTGAGGCAGCAGTGCTAACCATTGTTCCATGGAAGTGAACTCTCCCAATGTCAAGAGGGAGAGGACAACCTCTCTAATGAGGCAAGCATGGATGGATGTGGCCTAGTAAATCAGCAGCAGATGTATGGGCCCTCCAACCTGGAGACAGTGCACCAAGAAGATCCAGAACCTCAATAGGGCATGATGGGCAAATGGCATCACACTTTTAGTGCCAAACCCTACATCCAACTTTCCCAGTGTTCTCCTACATTTCACTTCACAGCTCCACTCATTCCTCTGTCTGCAGGAACCTAACACTCCCACCTGAACAACCAACACTCAAACTTATCCTCTCAAAACCATGCCTCACAGTCAATTTCCAGAAAAGCTGTCTTCCTCTCTGCTTCAATCGTTACAAACACTCACACCTCTCTGTTTTCTGTCCTGGCAGCAGAAGAGAATACACAATCTCAGCAAAACGCAGAAACATAGGTCAGGCATGGTGGATTGGGAATGGTTGTGGGGTGCATGGTGAGTAGTGACGGGCCAGTGATAGACATTTTGTTGGCCGTTGGTAACATGTAATCACCTGGTCTGCTGGAAAGAAGTCATGTTGCAGGAGGCTGCAGACGTCAACAGCATTCTGAATAGAGTCTGAGTGTCCTGAATCACTGGTTTTCAGAAAGGTCAAGTGAGTTAATCCTCCCGTAGATCATGTGTAAAGATTCTTGCCACCTTCCAGCTAGATCTCATTGTTATTCCCATCTGCTCTTTAGAGCGGCATATGATTGAGGAGAAGGCAGCTCGTGCTGCTGTTGGTGTTGCTTCTGCTCCCCAGGTACTGTTGGTGGTGGTGTGGCCTCTGCTCTTGTCTCTCAGCAGAGATGGAAGATGGAGTTGCATAAGCTGCACCAATGCCATATTAAGGCTGACAACAGGAAAGTGCAGCAGAAGGTGAGTGAAGCACTAGATAGGTGAAATGCCTTCAAAGAGGTTTATTGAACTCTCTGAGAGAAGAAGAGCTTTGAACAGTAGTCACTCAATGGCCATGGCTGGAACTCTTCATTTAACTGATCAAGACCTTCCCAACTTGTACGTTTCACTGAATAAGCTTTCCAAACTGTGTTCTCAACTTGGTGACTGTGACATGTTGTCAACATTTTGAGAAACAGACCCCTTGGCTGGGAAATCCATGATTGAGGTATAAACCTTTCCTTAATGGGTTCTTTTCCTCAACTACTTCTTAACTACTTATCTGACAGATCTTTGGGGCTTCACTATTCACCTTCAGTCCTGCCCTAGGAAATTGCCAGAAGACAATGGGCTGTTTGGAATCCTGCCCTAATATTTGTTTCTGAGCTTTCCCATCTGGCATCCACCAGAACCATCTCACTTGCCTGAGGAAATTTTGCCCAGCTCTTCAGGTTAATAATCCTTTGTCAGAACTGGAAAAGCGTGTATGTGAACAGATTTAAGCAAGTACAAATGGTGGTATCAAGTTGGAGGTGGTGGAAGTGAAAGAAGATGATCAATTGAATGTGAAGGCTAGTGAGGTGGATGGTGAGGATACAAGAAACCCTATCGTTGTTCCAGTAGAGAGGGGAAGAAGTGTGAGCAGGTCAAGGTTAAGGGCTCTGTCACCCACGGTGGGGAGTAGAATCTTCAGTTGAGGAAAAAGGAAAGCCAGAAGTGCTGACATGCTATTGTTGTCATTTCAACTCTAGTGCTACTATCAAAGAAGTCTTCCAGTCCTATCTGTTTTCAACATTTCGAAGGAACCGTTTCCAATGGACTACTTCCCTCTGCTTCCCATGCAATAAAAAATGAAATAATCCACAGGAATGGTGTATTTTCATGTTCACTCTACTATTTCTCTCAAACTCTCAACTACTTATTTTTTATTAGTTCATGGAATGTGGGCATTGCTGGCTGCCAGCATTTATTGTCCTGTTCCTATTTGTCCTTTAGAAGGTGGTGTTGTGCTAGGTCTTGAACTGCTGCAGTCCTTGTGGCTTAGGATCACTCACAGTGCTGTTAGGAAGAGAATTCCAGGATTTTGAACCAGCAACAGTGAAGGAATGGTGATACAATTCCAAGTCAGGATGGTGTATGATTTGGAGGGAAATATGCAGGTGGTGATATTTCCATGATGGTGGACTGTTTGTTTAGCATCAAGTCTTACATGAATATTAACATTTTTTTAAAAAAAACACTCATATCAAAAAAACTGCTAACTTTCACTACCATTAAAATTGGAAAAGGTGCTTGAATAGCTAGCTCCTGTTTACACAATGTCAATATTAACTGCCAAATCTTTTCCGTGTTTCGAAATTCTACTGCATTGTCCTGCCCTTTCGCTAGTGTGTCAGTATGGCTAGATGGTAACACTATAGCTGAAGTGAAAAGGTTGTGACTTTAGGGCTTGAGTGTAAAAATCAAAGCTAATACTCCAATTCAGTATTGAGGAAGTGCTGCTCTGATAGAGATGCCAGCTTTTGAATGAGATTTCAAACAGAGGCCCCAACTGCCTACCTGTAGAAGCTCCTGTAGCACTACGGCAAAAAGGAGCAGGGAGTTATCCCCAAAGTCCTGGTGAATATTTATGCATCAACACCACAAGTAACCGATCATTTGGTCATTAGTACATTACTGTTGTATGGATGTTTTCTGTGAACATATTGGCTGCCTATTTTCTAATATTAAATTCGTAACTCTGCTTCCAAATGTTCTTCACTGGCTGCTGTGCTTTTGAGACTTCTTTCTTTCCTTTCTTCCTTCCCTCCTTCCTTCTTTTGTCCTTTCTTCCCTATTTTCTTAGGAATGATTTGTTCTTCTGATTCCAGTTTTGATTGCTTCCCTCTCTCCAGTTCATACAATCTTCAGCTCTTGGGCAAAGAGAGCAATCCATGAGTTCCTTCCTTTCACCTCAACCTATTTGTATGGAAGTTGTTTTTCCCGTTACACAGCTACAAAAGCAAAAAAAAAGGAGCTGACTGAATGCCACACCTGAAACTAGAATTCAGCCCTCTAACGGCAACCTTGACATCAAGCAGATGATGTGTGCGCAATGGAGGCATCACTGAAAGTCAGCCTTCAATGCTTAATAATAATGTTTTATTGGTGATATATGCATAGATACTGCTAGAAAAATCTTCTTTATATCTGACTTCTATGTTTGCATCTACCTTGTGGCAAAAAAGGGAATGTTTGAGGTTCCCCGATGCTCTTGAGAATTCACTCAGGATCTTGCGACAAGAAAAATTTGGGAAATCCTATTGTAGCTAATTATCATTCTGATTTTGCTTGTCCACAATACGCCATAAATGGAATCTACCCCCTTTATGCTAATAATACCATTCCCAGAATTTGTCAATCAGACAACCACCAGCAGCTCAAGAAAATGTAATAGAATTATTGGTCTGAATTTTGCAAAGAATGATACATGGTGCAAATATTCAGCACGGCCTCAACTCAAGAGCTGAATTGTTTCCCCTTCCCTCAGAAGTATCTGTAAAAATTGTGAATTTACAACCTATCTGGATTGGACCTAGGATTGAGTGGAGATTTTTACAGCCTATCTTCAAACAATCTTCGAGTTACAAATAGGGATTTCACCCAGAATTTACGAGAGTAATAAAATGAGCAACAGCGAATTAACACCCTGACTGCAATTTTGCACCCACAGCCACTGTGAGCATAAAAGGCGTTGCAGGTACAAAATATAGCAAGACTCAAAAAACATGAATCTCACCAGCAAGATCATGATTTTGTACCCCTCATCGATGAGGTTTCTAATCTTCCTGGGTGTGAACCTTATTTCAATATATGAACATATCATTAACGAGTAGTCCCACCCTTCATAAACTGTAAGGGCTTCCACTTCCTGAATGTTGAGGCCATCTGTGACCGTGCCAAGCACATCCTTCAGATGTCTGCCAGGTTCTTGCGGATCATCCACAACAGTTACATCCTTGGCCACTTTCAGATACTGGAAGTATTTGAGGAAACTCAGCAGCTACAGGATTGATTCCTTGGGACCGAGGGGTATTCCCTTAGGCTGTGGCCAATGACACCTGTGCATAGTGCGACAGAGACTCATTACAACAAAGTTTATGCTGCAACTCATGCATTGGTACAGCAGATGATCAGCATCTTAAAGGTCAGACTCCAGTGCCTGGACTGGCCAGATGGAGCCCTCCCATATAGCCCCCAGAGCGTTTTGTGCATCATTGTGATGTGCTGCACCCTCCACAACCTGGTGCTACAACGGGATGAGGAGCTGGCTGAGAAGGCCAGGTTGGTGTATGATTTGGAGGGAAAGAAGGCTAAGTCAATAGCTTGCAATTAAGAAGAGAGTTATTTTCTCTTGGTGGTTGGGGGGGGGGGAGGTGGCGCGGGGAGGTGGTGCGGCGGGGGGGAGCCGTTAAAGATAGTGGTTTTAGAAAGGAGGGAACTACTTACCATGTGAGTATGAGCTGACATAGGTTCAGGATACCGGATAACATGGCAGAGTCTACCCGATTGTCATTTTTAATGTCTCCTGTACTGCTGCTGTTGATTTAGCTTTTGAAAAATATAAAATGCAAGCAGGAAATATATTTGCATTTATGAAGGGCAGAAAAGCACTCAGATTCATGGAGAAGGATTTGCTATCTTCTACCTGTGAATTTTCTACTGCAGCAGTTCAAGTTGTTAATGGCAGAGGAAAAAAACTAAAAACTTTCTGTTTAATTTTAAATGTTTAGCTAAATACCAGAAAGACATTTGCAGGTATATTGCAAAGAAAAGCACAGTGTATGAATTCTTGAAAGTACAGTACTTTCATTTACATTAAGACTGCTGAAATTGGCTCAGGTTAGCTGTGCTGGACTGTATTTTTGGCAGTGGTGCAATAAAAATGCCAGGGAACTAATGCCAAGAACTACAGTACAACAGTAGCATTCTGTGGTGGATTAAAAACTATTGATATCTTTTTTTCTGTTCTAATACAAGAAGCCATGGAAACAAGAAACACTCCTTTGAACAGACCGAAATAACGAAACTCAGATCAATTTAACATGTACATTAAAATTTTAAAAATGATGACTGTTTCCAAAATGGTATTCCGTACTTTGAATCAAAAAGTAACAAGTTAAAACTAGAACGTATCAACTTTCTTGTCATTCCATTGCAACATAATGATTGCCATTACCCGAAAGACCCCCCCCCCGTAATGCTTGCCATTTGTGATGACCCATACATTATAATTAATAGAATTATAGAAACCCTACAGTGCAGAAAGAGACCATTTGGCCCATCGAGTCTGCACCGAGCACAATCCCACCCAGACCCTACTCCCATATCCCTACATATTGACCCGCTAACCCCTCTAACCTACGCATCTCAGGACACTAAGGGACAATTTTAGCATGGCCAATCAACCTATCCCGCACAGCTTATAAGAAACTGAGAAAATGGATGGACTCTTAAAGGTAATGCATACAAAGTAGAAATGCATATAGAAAAGTGAAGCAAATTATTAAATTAAATCAGTATTGTGCTTTATTTAAAATCATACGTTATGCTGTAAATAGATTTTAAAAATACTAATTTAACAACAGTGAAGCTGGTCAAGTTGTACTCTGGAGTGCCTCCATACAATTATGATAATTGTAATATTCACCATATACATTCAATGTGAGTCATACAATCTGAAGGATTTTTCACTTCCAGCCACTAGATGGCAGTGCTGATCAATAAAGGGGTCAGGATACTTGCTGAAGTAGGTGTTAAGTAAATGGTACATTTCATGCACTTTTTGGAGGCGGAAGATTTACAGTGAAACACACTGCCATGACACAGGGCAACCAAATGACGGGGGCCCCTTAATGCAGAATAGTTTTCACACTTAAAATTTAATAAACCAAATACAAAGCTGATAATGTTGCAAACATTCATACTAAGTTGGATAGTTGGGGATGTTTCAGAAACCAGGGAAAAGATAGAATATGAGATTAAACTTTGTGTGTGTGTGTGTTAGCCACTGAATATGTTCAAGACAGAGATTGATAGATCTGTAGATATTAAAAACATGAAGGGATATGGGGATAGTGCGGGAGAATGACATTGAGGTAGATCAGACATAATCTAGTTAAATAGCAGAGCAGACTCAAAGAACTGAGTGGCCTATTCTTACCTATTTCCTATGCTCGTTGGATGCAAACAATGCACATAATATGTTATTCTGCATTCGCCATACTGTCATTGGTACATTTGAAGTAAGTTAACAGCTCAACATTTCTTAACAATACAGTGAAGAAGTTAACTACAAAATTAACATTACAAACATTTCAAAATAGCTATCACACAAAGTGCAATAATATTCAGGTTCTCTATAAACATCATTTTGCACTCCCGAAGTGCTTTAGTGCAGTCAAAGAAATGTTTGCTATTTCAAAATGATCATTACCAACTGTGCAAAGATATTTAGGTTGTCTATCTAGAGCAAGTTGTACTCTGGAGTGCCTCCATACAATTATGATAATTGTAATATTCACCATATACATTCAATGTGAGTCATACAATCTGAAGGATTTTTATACAATTCCACTCTCCTCAGTTCACTGCAGCTGAAAGGTCATTCCAAGAACAAATAAAAAAGGAAAGGAAACCCGCAAACTATATCAGGTCTGATCTACATGTGGCTGAAGTTCCATTCAATGTATTGAACCCCCATTGTGGTCAGGGCAACGAGAGATGAGCAATATTACCCTACTGGTGCCCATAGAGGTCCAAGAACAAACGAGCTAAAGCTTTGCAAAATAATAACAAGGCTATAATACTCACCATAATTTATGCTAAAAATGGTAAA
Source organism: Carcharhinus amblyrhynchos (assembly GCF_965287045.1). NCBI lineage: Eukaryota > Metazoa > Chordata > Chondrichthyes > Carcharhiniformes > Carcharhinidae > Carcharhinus > Carcharhinus amblyrhynchos. Next base: position 59,550,798 of record NC_137333.1, read on the forward strand.
ACAACTGCAGGTTATGGCATGATGCCAACCTGACAATGCCAATGTGTGCCAAGGGGGTGCCAGGGGATATTGCCAGGCCACTGCCTGGCCATGTCCATCTGCAGTGAGGGCCATGCTCACCTGACGCCACCGGGGAGACCATCACGACAGATTCATAGTCTAGGTGAACTGTCGTAAACCACATCAATGTGACAATATATGGCAAGGGGGTAGGTTAATGATATTAAAATCAATTCAAGTTCATATAAAGCAGATTCATGCTCATTATGAGTACGAACCTGATGATGTTGCTGATGAGAGATGGGGGATGATCTGAGATCACAATCTTGCTGGCAAGATCTGTGACTTCCAGATCTTGAGCCCCCATCAGCATTCACACAGATGGTGAACGTGGGCTCAAGATTGCTCCTTAAATCACTTTTTTTTAACATTCTCTTTATTTCTCTCTCTCATTCCAATCTTTCTCTTCCTTTCATTATCCTTTCTGCACCCGATGACATTGAATTCACCCTCCTCCTCAGTCCTTTTTCTGTTTATTTCCCAAATCTTAAATCTTATTCATTAAGGAGGTACTGTTGTTTGCCCTCTATATTCAGGTTACAAATGCCCTGTTTCCTTCCCTGTACATTATCTGTTCACAGTTTAGCCAATTTGTTGAGAAAATGAGCTGAAGTCTGCAAATGCCAGTCTACCTAGTGAGAGATAATGCCTACGTAATGAAGCAGGAGAGCCTTGCTTCAGCAACACTGGCACAAATTCCATTCTGTGCAGGGAAAAGCTGCAGAAAAAGATGCACGTGGGAGCTGAATAGGAGATAATAAAGAACAAGAGCAAGAAGTGCTTGGAAAGATAAAACTAAAAAGGAGCCGCTTAGAAAAAGAATAAGAGAAGGGGACCAATTGCAACATATAATAACAAGATAGAGGATTAGGCATGATCATATTGAATAATTGAGCAGGCTCGGAAGGCCGAATGGCTTGCTCCTGATCCTGTTTTCTATGTGTCTATATGTTCTATAGATAGGTAAGGAAAGGGGGCCAGTGCCAGGATGCAGAGAATGGCTAAAACCATGAAATGAGAAGTAGCAGTAGAAAATTAAAAGCTTACATTTTGAAATCCTTATGAATACTGGAAGTCTCGCACTGTAGTCTGCTTCCTGTGAGACCCTCTTTTCCAGTTTCTTTACATAATATCCTTCTCATACTTCTGGCCAAGATGAGGAAAATCTCTGATATCGACCTGAGCTTTAGCATGTCAGCAATAACATTATGTTTATGTAAATTATCTCCATGCCGCTGGGTCGTTTGCTGGAGGCCATGAGCAAAATGGAGAAGACAATTGGTGCAATGACACAACCTTTTTTGACCCCAATCTCCACTGGGATAGGATTTGCCATGGTTCCATTGATAAGAATCACAGCTTGTATATCATCAACAACTCATGAGAGTCCCTGGCTTGTGACTAGCCAAGATGAAGAAAGTTCCCTGAGAAGGCACTAAGCACATCAAGAGACTTCATCAGTAATATGCAGAGCTGAAGTCAAGGTTTTGGAGGGAACATACAAACCTCCAAACAACTCATCTACCCAACTCTTCAAGTATCACCTGCCCTTGTATATGACAGAACCTGCAGGTTGCACATTGGATTTATCCAACCATCTCAGAACTCATTGAACTGGAGTGGAATCAAGTCATCGTAGACCCTAAAGAATCAGTTAACAAGAAAGGATATTATGTTATAAAATTATATCAACTCACTTTGTTTTCTCAGATAACAATTGACTATAACATTTTTATGTTACTATTTTGTTTGAACTTAGGTGGATGGAGATTCATGTGAATGTAAACCTCTTTCTCATAAGCGAGGAGTATTTGGAGCCCTGGAAAACATTGTGGGAGGATGATAGATGTCGAATTTATTGATTACATGGAAGGCCCCAAAACACAGTGCAATTGGAAATGGGGTGACGGAAATGGCAAAGTTATCATGGAGAGAGTAGCCTCTTCAAAAATCAAAAGAGAGGTGGGGTAAATGTACTTTGTGGTTGGATCATGTTGTAGGTGGAAGATATGAGGACTATAAACAGCCAAATACAAAGTTTGGTGGAGTGGAAGGTAAGGTCGATTGTCAGAGTTAGGAGAGAATGGGCTAGAGATGAACCAGGTGAAAGGTTTGGATCATTACTATGAAAATACTCAGTTGTGGATAAAGAAATGCCTTTCAGAAGCTGTGGAAAATGTGGAAGATAATGTCATCAGCACAATCACTTGCTGCTTCATTAGTGACCTTCCCTCCATAAGGTCAGAAGTGAGGATTTCTCAGTGCTCAGGACCATTCACAATTCCTCAAATATTGAAACAGTCTCTACTCATAGGCAAAAGACCTGGACAATGTATAAGTTTGGCTGATAAGTGGGAGGTAATATTTCTGTCACTCATTTGCCAGGCAGTGACAATCTCCAAGGAAGAATCCAACCATCTCCCCTTGACATTGACTGGTATTATCACAGCTGAATCCCCTACTGCTAACATCTTCAGGGTTACCATTGACCATACTCTAAACTGGTTGATCCAGCCATGTAAATCTGTGGTTACAGAGCAGGTCAGAAACTGGAAATTTTTAGGGAATAACATACCCCTTAACTCCCTGGAACTTGTCCCACATCTACAAGGCATAAGTCAGGAGTATGATGGAATATGCCCCAATTGCCTGGATGAGTGCTGTTTCAATTACACTAATCTAGGATTAAGCAAGCCCCTTGGCCAGCAACCCATCCACCACCTTAAACATTCACTTCCTTCACTACTGATACACACTGGCAGCAGTGTGAACCACCTAAAAGATGCTCAGCAACCCACCAAGTCACCTTTGACAGTACCTTCCGACCCATAACCCCTGCCACCTAGAAGAACCAGAGTAGCAGGCATATGGAAACACCATGACCTGTAAGTTCCCATCCAGGTCACAACTATTTCAAAGTATCCTCCTTCACCATTGCTGCATCAAAATCCCTCAAGTCACTTCCAAACAATACAGTGGGTGTATCTACTGCACATGGACTGTTGTATTCAACTGTCCATTGTTTGATATGTTGCTGTAGTCAAACCTGTGAATAATGTTTTCAGAGAAAGGGAAACTAAAAAGTAAGCTGGAAGCTTGTAGGCAGCAGACATTTTTTAAAAAAAATTGAAATAAAGTCACACATAATATCTGGTGTGTGTCATCTCTACATATCTCTGAGGTACAAAATGCATAACAGATGAGAGGATGGAGAATAGTTTAAATTTATCAGATCCATCATTGAGAGATCAACCCATGCCACGGTATTGTTGGATTTCATATTTGCTTACAATGGATGTGGGTAATCTGTAGGTAGCAGTGACATGCAAGACTGCCTTGGAGCTGAAGAACAGTCAGTATACAAGCAGCTCACACAAGACATGTCTACATTTGATGTAGTGGTAAGTACTCTCAGAAAGTATTTCAAGTGTGATAACCAGATAATATACATTCTATCATAGGTGTCAGGAAAATAGTGAACCCATAAAACAATACATGGCAGTGTTGTGGAAGTTCGCTTCTACATATAAATTCGGCACACTAGCCAGCTAAATAATTCACATCAAACTTATGGAAAAAAATTTCAATGCCATAAGTCAGGAAATTCCTCCTCATGGAGGAGGATGATTTAAGCTTGGAAAAAGCCACAACAATGGCAGTCCAAATCAAACCCAAGATGTTTGATTCAAAGAGATTATGTTGACTCAAGGTCATAGACACAGCTTTCCCAGCTAGCACAAGTGCAAGCATTATAGACAAAGAGGCTGCAATAGTTTCATCAACACTTACCCCATTATAGTCTCCCAAAAGTTTGCCCAAATTGTGGATGTACCTATCAATTCACAACAGCATGTTCATGGTGTTCCCAAGAGTGAAATATGGCTTGTGTATATTACCCAGATGGTAAAGCACCAGATCATTTTAAGGTTTGCTCAGTTGAGATCATTGGCATTTTACCATCATTATCATTGATGGGAGATGGTGGTGTATTGGAATGGCAATGTCACTGGACTGGTAATCCAAAGTCCCAGGCTAACACTCTGGGGACATGTGTTCAAATCCTACCATGGATGCTGATAAAATTTAAATTCAATTATTGAATCTGGAATATAAAACTAGTCTCAGTAATGGTAACCATGACAACTATTATCAATGTTTGTAAAAACATATCTGGTTCACTCATGTCCATCAGGGAAGGAAATCTGCTGCTGCTTCATGTGACACCCAAATAATAGAGGTTGACTCTGAATTGCCCTCTAAAAGACCATGCAAGCTATTCAGTTCAAGGGCAACATATGCTGGTCCAAACAGTGATGTCCACATCCCATGAAATAATAAAGAAAAAATATTGCTTGATTGAGCAATAAACTTTACCCATGGTATTTTTCAATTCTCTCTCAGTCCTGCAACAGAAACTGTTCAAGCTTAAAATGGCTCAATTATTTCAGTTTTTGGAATGATTACCATTCCAGTACATGACTGCAGTGGTTCAGAAAGGCCACTTACCAACATCTTCTCAAAGGTAGTTAGGGATGGGAAATCACGGCCTTGCCAATGTTGCTCACATTTGGTGAATGAAAAGAAATGTAATGGAGACAGGAAAACTTAGAGAAGGGGATGGAATTCTCATAGGAAGTGTGTGAGAAGAACCTGTGGGACTCGTTGCACTTGTAATATTTATATAAAGCACATTATCATGGCTTTGGGGGTCACTTGTTTCACCCCAAATGTTCGCTAGTTGACATCAACTAATTTAGCATAGAGCCCTATGAACGTGGCATTTTTATGACTCTTTCAATGTAGTGTGAATTCCGTGTGAATCATTTAACAAAACACAAGCTGGGAGAACTTAGTTGTTAATTACAGTTTTGATTTCATTTAAAAGCTTTCTAATATTTGTTATAAAAGGACATTGTTCTTCAATTGCATTTTGAAACTTGAAAAGACCTTTATTTGGAGCTTAAGAAATTGTATTTGGTCTCAACAAATCTACAAGATTTTTCTCATTTTTACAATGCTCAATCTATATAATTGATAGCTTTGCATATAGTTGTCACACATTATATTTGTGGGTGCCCATTACATCTACTTGCAGCAGAAAATATCTGTCATCACAGTTTCTTATAGTTTCAAAGAGCCAACTGAAGCATACTGACCACCAAACATCCCAGAAGGCTTAAATCTCAACCAAAGACATCACTACAGTTATATTTTCAAATAGATTCTAGCTGCTATTTTAATGTTTTTCTAGCCCATTGTGGTGAGTGTTCTTTTAAGGATCCATCTGCAGACTAAGGGTCACATGACCTGGGAAACCAGTTGGGGAGCAGGACAAGGATCATCCTGGTGTGCTTGGGTTTCTGACCTAGAACCTTTTCAGGAGTTGATTGCAGCTCTGTATAGCCTTTATCTGTAACTAAACATGTTTCACCTTCAACTGGTGAACAAGAATTATTGCATTGGCGACAAGGCCAAAAATGTACCTCGAACTGTGGATACGTAGTTTCCATTAAAATTGAGACAAAGAAAAATAATTACAAAAATGCGTCCGTTTGGATGGATAGATCCTTTTGATGTTGTTTGATGGTCAGTATGCTTCAGTTGGTTCTTTGAAACTATAAGAAACTTGTGATGGTTGATATTTCCCTGCTGTGAACAGATTTAATGGGCACCCACAAATATAATGTGGGGCAACTATGTGCAAAGCTATCAATTACGTAGATTGAGCATAGTAAAAATGAGAACAATCTTGTCGATTTGTTAATACTAAATACAATTTCTTAATCTCCAAAAAAAGGTCTTTTCAGGTTCAGGCACAAAGGATTGGACATATAGGCTATTACTTTAGGGCCAGCAAAATAGAGGAGGGGAGGAGAAACAAAATCCTCCTGAGCACACATAGGACCCAGGCTTACAATTTGATTTGAGGCCCACGATTCCATGCACGCTCAATTCCAAGTCATTCACTGAGATCATTGAATTGGCAAGGTCATATTTCCACCCAAAACCATCAGTCATATTGTGAAGATTTACTATTAATTCAAGGGTGAGAGCCCGACGAGAAACTACTGCAACTTATATCACCAAGTTGAAGCAAGTCTTGGAGTACTATGACTTTGGAGCCACTTTGGATGATATGCTGAAGACAGATTAATCTGCAGGATGAATAATAATGCTATTCTATGGAAGTTACTAGCAGAGGCAGATATTTTTAAGTGAGCATTAGAAATAGAACTAGCAATGGACAGCACTAAAAAAGGTGAACAAGAGTTAAAAAGTGTGCAAAATGGCACTGCTCACCAGTTAGGCTGGGAAGCTGCAATCAACAGTGGTGCCAAAATCAAAGATGCAGTCATGAAGCAGGAAGCAAATTCAGCCACAGATGAAGTAAGAAGATTTTGAATAGGAAATCAATCAGCAAAGATTGAAACAGAATATTACCATTGTGGAAGTAACCATTCCCCTGAGTCCTGCAGATATAAAAAGGCTAAATGTTTTTTCTATCACAGAAAAGGCCATTTAAGGCATCAGTGCAAAAGCAAGTTAAGTCTACCCAGTAATCGATTAAGTAGAGCATCACAAGTATATAATGTGGAAGAATCTAGCACTGATGATGTGATTGTTTAATGTGAAAGCGAGCAAAATAACTCCCATTGCCGTAATCCTCTTGGTAAATGGAAAGCTTCTTACCATTCAGAGTATATAGGAGAGAAGGAAAGGAGAGGGTGCAGAATATAGGGTGGGATTCTATAGCCTCACTCATCCTGAAACCGTAAAATCCTGCCTGAGGTCAACAGACCTTTCCACGTTCGACCCCTCGCAGGCTCCGATCCCTGTGGCAGACGGAGCAGTAAAATTCTGGCCATAGTGTTAGAATCATAGCTAGGGTACAGTGAAAGACCAGCTTAATATCTGATTTGTCCATTCATAAGTCTACTGGCAGCAGGGAAGAAACTGCTCTTGAGTCGGTTGGTACATGATCTCTTTGTATCTTTTTCCTGATGGAAGAAGGTGGAAGAGAGTATGTCCAGGGTTTATGGAATCCTTATTATGTTGGCTGCTTTTCCAAGGCAGCAGGAAGTGTAGATGGGGTGGGATGCTGGTTTGCGTGGTGGACTGAACTGCATTCACAATTCTTTTTTTGTGTGGTCTTGGTCAGAGCAGGAGAAATACCAAGCTGTGATGCATTTGGAAATTTCTATGGTGCATTTGCAAGAATTGGTGAGAGTTGTATTAGGTATGACAAATATCCCTAGCCTCCTGAGAAAGTAGAGGCATTGTTTTGGAATCAGTGTTAATGCAGCAGAACCATTCATTGAGATGGGTAGAAATACACTAAGCAAAAGTTAAACCAGCAAAGTTTTCAGTCACTTTCTGTGCACTCTGTTGACACTTTGGCTAGAATTTTACTGCTATGCCCACTCAAGAATCTAGGCAGGTGAAGCTCGCAGAATGGCATTCTCCATTGGCCTCAGGCAGAATCTTAAAAGCTTCGGGCGTGAGTGTTGGTAAAATTCTGCCCTTATTTCCCAGCTCTCATTGCTAGTATTACTCTGCATCTGAATGGACCTTTTCCTTCTCGCTGAATTGCGGAATGTGTCCTGGCCTCAGTAAAATCCCTGGAAATAGCCTCCAAAGTGTCAATTTTCTCACTTGCATCGAGACAGGGTGCTTTCTATGGTGCATCTGTAAAAATTGTTGACGGTCGTAGACGTGCCAAATTTCCTTTGCCGTCTGATAAAATTGGTGGGTTTTCATAACTATGGTGTCAGCATGGAGGGACCAGAACAAATTGTTGGCAACCTGAACATCTAGAAACTTGGAGCTCTCAATCATCTCCACTTCATCACCTCTGACATAGATAGGGGCAAGCCCTTTGCTATGTTTCTGCTATGAAGTCAATTTGTTTTACTGACATTGAGGGAGAGATTGGTGTCATTGCACCAGTTCACCAGATTCTCTATCCCCTTCCTGTACTTTTTCTCGTCGTTGTCTGAGATCTGATCCACTACTGTGGTGTCATCAGCAAACTTGAAGATGGAGTTGGAGCAGAATTTGGCCATGCAGTTATAAGTGTATAAAGAGTAAGGGGCTGAGGACACAGCCTTGCAGTGAACCAGTGTTGAAGATAATCGTGGAGGAAGTGTCAATGCCTATCCTAACTGATTGTAGTCTCTGGCTTAAGATCCAGTCACAGGCGGAGGAGCCGAGCTGTAGGCCATGGAGTTTGGAGATGAGTTTTGTTGGAATAATGGTGTTGAAGGCTGAGCTCTGGTCAATAAATAGGAGTCTGACATAAGTATACTTGTTATCCAGGTATTCCAGGATTGAGTGTAGGGCCAGGGAGAGGGGATCTGCTGTGGACCCTGTTGCAGTGATAGGCGAATTGTTGTGGTTCACGGCAATCTGGAAGACTGGAGTTGATGTGTGCCATGACTAATCTTTTGAAGCATTTCATAATGATGGATGTCAGGGCCACCGGGCAGTATTCGTTAAGGCATGCTGAAGACAGAGCAGGTGTGGTCAGGATGAATGACCGACTCCAGAGCAGACCTGACCAGATTGACGGTGATGTTGGAAAGAATTTTAATAGTTCAGATCAACAGTGGAATGGGTCGCCAATTTCAGTTCAGTAACAAGAAAGAACACCACAATGCCTTCACCACAGTGAATACAATTCTTTTCAAACTATGTACATCGGTCACATTCCATACAAAGCCTCATGATGATCTCCCTGGAGAGCCCCTCTGAAGACGACTTTGATTTGGAATCATCTGTAACCAAGTGATACAAAGCAAGTGAGAAAACCATACATTCAACCATTCAGTATGCATCAGCAAACAAAATCATTAGCTACCTCGCCTGAAGAAGCTTTAATCTTTCAGCCTGTACACTCTGCATATGAGCTCGAAGAAGAAAAAGGAACATGATTTTGAAAAAGTACACAAGTTGAGCAACAAGAAATTTAATGCTGGGCAATGGGAAAGTGATTAACACAAAAAGGTTAGCAAACCCTGTTTATTTTATCTTTCAAATTTTTGCACTTCACAGAATTATTGTAACTTGAATTTTTCATAGTGAGTAAAATATTTAACAATATATAGACACAATCAATAAAAATGGGCAACTTTTTGTTAAAATTGAAACTTTGATTTCAATCAAAACTGCTGTTACTCATTTTCCATATGTTTTCTGTGTTCTGGTTTTGTTTGAACCACTATTGCGTAAGTCATGTCTGCTGTATTGCCAAATAAAGGCATTACTTCGCAGAATAAGTTTTTAATCTAGCATTGACACATGGCTAGCATACTATTTTGATTGAATAAATCCTTGGCTTGGGATTAGACGAGTTCATTGAACTGTTGTATATTATAAAGTCTTTCCGTTTGGTATTTGCAATATCTTCTATCTTTGTAAAGAAGAAAACGCTGAAAAAATTTGACACAAATACAAAAGGTAATATTACTTCATGACTGCATCACTAAATAAAGGACTTAGCGAAAATGAAGAAAAGCCCATGAAAATCAAAGAATCACCTTCGAGAGAATCTCAGACAGAGCCATTGAGAAAAATAAAATTGACTCCTGAGCAGTTCGATCAATTTAAATTGCAAGTCTTTTCTTGATATATCATTATCAGATAAATGTTTGGAGATACGGTGCCACTCAGATAGCATGCTTCCTGATTTCTGCATTTAATCGCAAGTGTACTATCACTAGAAGTTACTGTCTAATAAGCACACAAATAACATTGGTATGCTAACCTTATCATTACTTCTACTCCAAAATATGGTCCAATAAAAATGAATTAGCTGGTGCTTCTCTTGAACCCTTTTCTTTAAAATAAATTTTCTGTTCTGCCGCCTTCCACCACTGTGCTCTGCTCCATCAGCCTTTGTTGCACTCTATTCTTTGACTTCGAATGGACCAGAGTAAGCATCGCAACTCTGCTTCAAATGTCAAAATTTTCTATGAGAAATGCGAATGCCACTATTTAAAAATGCACCATCTGGAAAATATAGCTGATTCACAATGCTACAAAGAATGATTTAATGTTTTAATAAATTTAAAATCCAGGCCCTTTTCATTCAAAAAATAAACCAGAGGTAGAGGTAGAATGCCTTTCATTAGCATAATGACACTGATGGCGGAGGCTATGGAGATCAGACAGATCATGGCAAGGTAGCCTGTCACTAAGGATGAGGCTTGTGGAAATTATGGAGGGTGAGTTAAGGAATGTTTGCATCCAACATTCCCTCAACTATGTGTGAGCTTTGGTGTCTGTGTGTGCCTTCAACACTACTGGATGCCCTTGACTAAGGGGAAACACCAGGGCTTGGTTGAAGGAGCAGTTGTTCCATTTAAATCGTGTTTCTCCACCAGGTAGATAGGGAACAGACTATGGATCCTGCAACATTGAGAAACTCAGAGAATGAAACTGGGCCATTTATTCCAATGCATCCTTCACCAGTGCAGATACAGTCACATTGGTGGGCTTCGTTATGTATGTAGACAGTCCAGTGAGCATTGCATGGACAGATACAAAGAGGTAACAGAGGCAGGGACTGCTGCGGCCACTTCACCTCAAAGGAATGAGAGACTCAGTAATGTTCAGCTCCTTGTAAATGGTGAATCTTAGGTGTCCAGAAAAAGTGCCAGATGATGGACGAATCCACTCATGCAATGGGGCATATAGTACATGGCATTCTCCACTGAGAGAGTGGCAACTCTCTCTCAGTGGAGAATGCCATGTACAATATTCCCCATTGCATTGAGAGAGTGGCAATTCTCATGGAAAGACAAATGGAGCCTACTACTCAGTGGATTTCAAGGGGGTGCACAGATCTCCATAGGATGACCTCATTCATGAGGTCTGTGGAGTGCTGGGTGGGTGGGCCAACCATGCATCTCCCCATTGCCGGGAACTAATCCATTTGAGGCAACCATAAGAGTGCATGTGGGTGGGCAGACTTGAAGCAATGGACACTCCTCTCCAAAGTGCTTCGATAACTAAAGGTAGATCTTTGGCTGCTTTGACAGTGACATCAATGCTGCATACTGGTTTGACAATTAAAGCAATCGCTATAGAGGTGATCTTGAATACACCAGCACTGGTGAAATTGGTTAGCAGCAGGAACACATCAGGAGTCGAACCTAAAATAAATTAGGTTTATTGTTCACCTAATCCACCTCCCAAATTCTGATGAAAGTTCACAGATTTGCAATTCTGTTTCTCTCTCCACAATAGCAAAAGTGCTTCTCCCAATGCTTCAATAAGCAAAAGGGCTTCAGGATATAACAATCATAATGTCCTATCCAATTATGATGTTTTCACTCTGTGAAATGCCCCTGGTTTGTTCTCCTTTGTAAAATATGCTATTTGGATCCTGGATATTGTTATTGACCATTGTCCCTGTGAAGTGGTGGTAAATTGGTACTAATCTAATGTTAAAATAGAAAATATCAACATCAAAAACTGTCTTGGAAAAATATAATGAACTTGCAAAGAATGTAACTGCAACCTGAAGGGGTTCTGTGAACAAGAATGAGAACAAACAATAAGAGCAAAACAAAACAAACAAATTAAAATGACAGTAAAATAAATGAAATCTGGGTGCAGGTTTACAGTGTAAATGTATACATATATCTAAAACTTTTGATTGAGTTGATTTGATTAATAGAAGTAAACAAACAAGAATTGAAACTAAACAGGGGATAACACATAACAAAGAGGTGAGAAGTGAATGCATTCTGTAAGAATATTGACAACAGATAAGGAAAACAAGGTTAAGCACAATCAGGTTCTATGAGTCTTTCAAAATTGGATGTAATCTTTTATGACTACTTATCAAGCAGAATTTGATACATTGGGAGATTAATAAGAAGTGAACAAATTATACACAATATACTATTTGATCTAAATTTGTTTTCTTTTAAAAAAAGGATTAACTATTTTGGACATGTTGTGAAGACGATAGGGTAGATTTTCTAATCAATTATGTATGGTTAATGAGTGTAAAGTGGATGTAACTGAGTGGTGTAGATACATTATAACAGATTTGCAACACATTTAGCACCTCGTGCAATTTACTGTTCAGGTTTTCTTGCGGCACCAGATTAATCAGTAGTTTGTATTTAAGTGTATAGAATGAAGCCCCAATAATGTAATCTAGATGTCCTTGTAATTTCCCAATATTTACATCAAAATAACATTCAACTGTCTAGCTACTGATCTAAAAAGGGTGTTAATGGTGGCAAAGGTTCACTACCTGTTTTCAGAAGTATAATAAAAGAGACCTGAAGTAAAATTTGTAGCAACACTTTGAGGCCCACCTATCATTCCTATCCTTGCTAAATTACATTGATTCCAATGCCTCAAATGTAAAATTCTCATTAATGTCCTTCCATGACCATATCCATGCCTATCTCTGTGATCTCCTCAGATCTGAAACTCCCCCACCCTAAACTACCCATCCATGAAACTTTCTGTTCTGATTGTAGCCATCTCTTTGCTCTACAATTGGTTGTTGTGCCTTCTGTGGTGTTGATTTATTTTCTGGAATTCCATGGTCCACTTTACTGACTTAACTTACCACCTTTAAGACTCTCCTGAAAAACCATTATTTTGATAAAGCTTTTTATCACCCCTTTGAACTTCTCCTGGCCTACAGTGCGCACCATCCACTTTTTGCTTACATCTATGTGGAATCCCTTGGGATATTTACCTACGATGTGGAGGATAGTTTCTTAAAAATATATTTTTAGAGAAGATGTTTCCTATTTTTACAAAACACACATCAAACCCTCAAGATTGGTACAGTACAGCATAATCACTTTTCCATATATACATATAGAAAAAGAAAGAGAGCACCAGCATTGTTGCTTCAGATTATGGTGCCTCCAAAGATACAAACAATGAAGGGATGTTTCAGAGATTGGGGGAAAACAGGATGACAAGATAAAACCATGAGTATATGGCATAACTGTGCATGCCCTTGCTTACAATATATTAAAGACAGAACCACATAATTTACATTCCAGGATTTTCAAAGTAACTATTGTCATTGCATATTCAGCCACGGAGAATGTAGGATACTGACAGAGGTATAGAAAAGGCTCATCAGACAAAGATTCTAGCACCATATTTAAGTCAGTACCAAAGCATGTTTCCCCCATCTCCATCTATATCGGGGTGCCATTGATGCAAAACAATGGGCCAGATTCTCCAACCTTGCCCGCAGCTAAGATTATCCAGTCCCATTGCAGTGAACGGAGATTTGGCTAAACACTAAATTCTCTGTTGTTGTTGGCAGCAGCAGCGGGATGTGAATGGCCGGAGAACTCAACCCTAATGTTCAACCATGACAGACACGTTACCCAGACATGCTATCCGGCACAGTTCCCTCTATCTTTCAGGAGAGTGTGGCATGTAACACTAGGCAGAAACAAAGGTATTACAGAGGACCCATGTCATAGAATCATTTATGTTACAGAACATAGCCATTCAGGGCATTGAATCTATAACAGCTCTTTGTGGAGAATTCAGTCAGTCCCTCCTTCCTGCTGTATGCTCTAGCCCTGAAATTTTGTTGCCTTTGACTGTCCATCTAATTTTCCTTTGAAATAATTGAACATCTTTTCTTCCACCAACCTCATGGGTAGCAAGTTCCAAACATTACCTCTTACTGCATATAAACATTCTTTTTCATGTTCCCCTACAGTTCTTGCCTCTTATATATCTGGGTTCACTAAGTTTTGCACCATCATTTAATAGGAAAATCTTTTCCTTGTCTACCTTACCACAAATCGCCCATATCCGTGTGTGTCCACATGTCTCAACACCTATGTATTGATGGCTACTATGAGGAGAGGCATTGCTGAGGCCACAGTGACTTAGTGCTGAAAATGATTGAAGGATGGGTGGGGTGGGGTGGGGGGCTCGTAAATAAGCTGGGTGGCCAGCCATCACCTTCCTGTTCAGCCCTGATCTGTCCCTTATATGACAGCAGCAAGTTGACAGGCATCCCGCCAATCCTTAGGCCCATTGAGATCTTTAAGTGGCCAATTAACTGCCACCTAAGAGGTTCAATCTGCCTCCACCACAATCTTTCACAATGATTATCTTCTTAGTACTGCGCATGTTTGCTTGGGCAAGGCTCTATTGTTAGACTGTCTTTCTTGCAACTGGATTTGGAGGATATTGCGAAGGTACAACTGCTGGTACTTAACCGGTGTGCCTGCTATAGATTGTACAAAACTTTGAAGCCTTTGGAACTTGGGGGTCACTGTTGCCCAGAAAACAATGATCTTATTCAGGTTTGAGATCCCGGCCTTCAAATATTCTTATAAGGCAAGGGAAAGGTGAACAGCCCAACAGTTTTCACTGCTGTTATCCCTCACACTCCAGCCTGTGTAACCCAAAGTCAAACCCTCTCTCCCTGTAAATGTCATCATTTGGCTGGAATTTTCCAGCCCTTTACTCCAGTAGGATCTTCCAGTCTTGGCAATGTGAATGGAGATTTCAGCAGCTCACCAGCCCACTGCGGGAAAACTCAAGGTGGGTGGGGGGAGCTGGAAATTTTAAGCCCTTGTGTCTAATTCCGGCCACTGTACTTTAAGAAAGATATGAAGGCATTAGAAAAGGTGCAGAAATGATCTATGAGAGTATCTTTAGAAGTATGTAGACAGATTGGAGAGGTTGGACTTGTTCTCCTTGAAAAAGGATGGCTCAGAGAATATTTGATGAAGCTGTTCAATACATGGAGGGTCTGGATAGAGTAGATAGGGAAACATTGGCAGAGAAGTTAAGAACCAGAGGATATCAATTTAAAGTGAACAACAAAATAACAAAAGGTGTCATGTGGTGGAACCTTTTGAGACAGCATGTGGTTAGAATCTGGAATGCACTGTCTGAGACTGTGATGGAGGCAGATCCAATCATGGCTTTCAAAACGGAATTGAATAAATATTTGAAGAGAGAATAAAATTGCAGGGCTATTGAGAAAGGATGGTGGAGTGAAACTAACTAAGTTGCTCTTTCAGCAAGTGGACCTCTTCTGTGCTGTTACCATTCTATGATTCTATTCTCTGATTCTATTCTAAGACTTTTCTGGCTTGTGGACTGTGTGGTTTGGCATTATCCTGTTATGTAGCTCACTGAAGCTAATTAGTATAAAAGTCAGTATAAATTGGATTTGTAAGAAAATCAGGCAGCACAGTTGAAGTATGCCGTATAATTTTTCTCTCACTGTTTTCTAATTAATAGAACCACATTGTAAAATCGGTAATATCAATCTTTCATTAAATTATAGTTGTGAATAACAGTAGCTCAATCAGCCCTGGTACAGTAAATGTTGATTAACTATGTTTGAATTTATGCACACACTTAGACAGTGCTTCGGGATTAGGATGACTCATTTACATTCATGTCAAATGGATTTTGAGGTGGCTGATAAGTCCAATGCTCAATTTGCAGACTCAGACACATTCAGGGCAGGTGGTGCTTGAAGGTTTGGGTAGATGAGTTGTTTGGGGGATTGTGTGTTCTCTCCAAAGGCTTGACTTCACTTCTGTGTGTTCACGATAAAGTTGCTTGATTTGTTTGTGCCTTCTTGAAGAACCTTATCCATTTTGGTCTGTCACATGCCAGGGATTCCCATGAATCAGCGAGATGCTTGACTTCTTCAGTGCTGCTTTAAGGACACAGCTAAAGCATTTCTGCTATCCTCCTGGAAGTCTCCTGCCCCAAGTGAGTTCTGAGTTTTGCAGTTACTTTTGAAGCCTAGTGTCAGTCATTCGGGTGACATATCCCGTTCAGCAGAGTTGATTTTGAGTGATTAGCTCCTTAATACTGAGCATTTTTGCTTGGGCAAGGGCACTGTTGTTGGACTGCCTTTCTAGCAACTGGATTTGGAGGACCTTGCAAAGGCACAACTGCTGGTACTTAACCAATGTGTCTGCTCTAGATTGTGCAAAACCTGAAGTTTTTGAAATATGGGGGTCACTGTTGCCCAGTAAACAATGAGCTTAATCTTGAGTTTGAGATCCCGGCCTACAAATACTCTTTTAATCATTCAGTCGAAGGCTGAGCGGGGACATTGGAGGTGTTGACAAATTTCATCATCTATTTTTGCCTTTGTCAATGGGAGGGTCCCAAGATATGGAAATGGTTCACAGTTTCCAGGATGCCACAGCTGATTTTAATGAATGCAGTGAGGTTTCCTGCTGAGGAAGTTAGTTGGAAGAGGAACTTTTATTTATGGGCATTAAGGCCTATTTTCTCATATGCTTATAGAAAAAGTCAGCAATTACCTGCTGATGTTCAGTGTGGAGTGGAAAGAACAAAGTAGAGGACTTCCCACGGACTTGGCAAAAACAGAAGAACTTGATTTATAGATCACCTTTTAAGGCCTCAACACTTTCCAGAATGTTTGTTAGCCAAGGAAGTATTTTTGAAGTATAATCACTTTACAATATAGGGAAATTCAGCAGTCAAATTGTACGTGCAAGTTCCTACAAATAGTGATGAGCTACTGCTTAATTATATTGATTGAGTCTAAATGTTAATTTGGACTCGGAGTACTCCCCTGTGCTTCTCTGAATATTGCCACAGACTCCTATGTGTTGTCATGAGAAGCAGAGGAGTTGTTGGGGAGGGGGAGATCTTTGTTAAACTTCTAATCTGAAAGACAACATATCCCTCAGTTTTGCAATAAATTGTGTTCTCAGATCTTTGAAATGAGACTTGAATCCACGATCTGACTCTGAGATAAGAAGCTGTCACCGAATCAAGATTTTGATTTGATTTATTATTGTCACATACAATGAAAAGTATTGATTCTGCACGCCATACAGATAAAGCACACCGCTCATAGAGAAGGAAATGAGAGAGTGCAGAATGTAGTGTTACAGTCATAGTTAGGGTGTAGAGAATGATCAACTTAGTGCAAGGTAGATCCATTCAGAAGTCTGATGGCAGCAGGAAGAAGCTGTTCTTGAGTCGGTTGGTACAAGACCTCAGACTTTTATATCTTTTTCCCAACAGAAGAAGGTGGAAGAGAGAATGTCCAGGGTGCGTGGGGTCCTTAATTATGCTGGCTCCTTTGCTGAGGCAACGGAAAGTGTAGACAGAGGCAATGGATGGGAGGCTGGTTTGCATGATGGATTAAACTTCGTTCATTACCCTTTGTAGTTTCTTGCGGTCTTGGGCGGAGCAGGAGCCATACCAAGCTGTGATACAACCAAAAAGATGGCTTTCTATGGTCCATCTGTAAAACTTGGTGAGGGTCGTAGCTGACATGCCAAATTTATTTAGTCTTCTGAGAAAGTGGAAGTGTTGTGGGCTTTCGTAACTATAGTATCAGCATGGGGCGACCAGTACAGGTTGTTGGCGATCAGGACACATAAGAACTTGAAGCTCTTGACCCTTTCTACTTCATCCCTGTTGATGTAGACAGGGGCATGTTCTCCTCTACGCTTCCTGAAGTTGATGACAATCTCCTTCATTTTGTTGACATTGAGGGAGAGATCAATATCGCCACACCAGTTCGCCAGATTATCTATCTCATTCCTGTACTCTGTCTCATCATTGTTTGAGATCTGTCCCACTATGGTGGTGTTGTCAGCAAACTTGAAAATCAAATTGGAAGAGAATTTGGCCACACAGTCATAGGTATATAAGTAGTGTTGTATGGGGCTGAGAACACAGCCTTGTGGGGCACTGGTATTGTGGATGATTGTGGTAGAGATGTTGTTGCTTACCCTTACTGATTGTGGTCTGTGAGTTAGGAAGTTCAGGATCCAGTCACAGAGGGAGAAGCCAATGCCCAGGCCATGGAGTTTGAAGATCAGTTTTGTGGGAACAATGGTGTTGAAGGCTGAGCTGTAGTCAATAAATAGGAGTCTGACGTAGGTGCCTTGGTTATCTAAGTGTTCCAGGTTTGAGTGCAGGACCAGGGAGATGGCGCCTACTGTGGACCTGTTGCAGCAATAGGCAAACTGTAGTGGATCGAGGCAGTCTGGGAGGCTGGAATTGATTTGTGCCATGACTAATCTTTTGAAGCACTTGATAATGCTGGATGGCAGAGCCACCGGACAGTAGTCATTGAGGCACGCTGCTTGGCTTTCTTAGATATCAGGATGATGGTCATCTTCTTAAAGCAGATAAGGACCTCAGACTGATTTAAAGAGAGGTTGAACATGTCTTCCAATACCCCCTCCAGCTGATTTGCACAGGTTCTGAGTGCTCATCCGAGTACCCCATCTGGGCCAGCTGCTTTCCATAGTTGACCTTCAAGAAAGCTACTCTGGCATATGCAATGGTGGCCCAGATATAGGTTCATTCAGGGCTTTCAGAGTGGTGGGCATGCTCTTGCTGACCTTTTGCTCAAAATGGGCATAGAATGCATTGATCTCGTCAGCTCATCAAACTAATACCTGAAGCAATTACATTATTTTGCTTTTCGTGCTTTACTTCATTCACTTATTCATTCAAACACAGACAATAGATAAGACACAAGGCTATCTTGTGATGCAGGTAAAGCTGCATCCAGGATAAAATTTTAATTCTGCCTGAAAAGAGGAGTGCCAATCCACAAATGAGTCACCTGACAGTGGCAACTACCAGCACATACATACACTGAGGGGGAGGGATATCAATAAATGAGTTGTAAAAGGAAGCACCAATTGAAATACAGAGGATACATGAAGAGGTTCATTAAACATGAAATTGCAGAGGTGCATCGTGGAGGGGGCGATTAATCGTTGCTGATCAGTTTCCCTCTAAACATAGTTTACTGGTCAAACATCATTAGCACATGCACCACATATGCCAAACAGCTAATATGGTTGAGAGTGTCTCCAGAGGAATCTCTAAACTGTGCCTGTGTAGGATTGCATGTTTACCAGAGTGTCATTAGACTGCCATGATGGAAATATATAATGATCAGAAGAAATCTGCAACATCTTACAGTTTGTTGTCTATAGTGGTATACTGAGGGGGGAATGCATTTTCCATTTCCAGGGAGAAACAGGCAGTGTGAGTGCACAACATTTTCAGGATAGCAGACTCCCCTGTGGTGCAGAGAACTGTTTAAAGGTTTAAGCTTTAGTTGTTAATGTAACAAGTAGGCTTACATTAACGTGGCAATGAAGTTACTGTGAAAATCCCCTAGTTGCCACTCTGAGGGGGTATTTAGCATGGCCAATGCACCTAACCAGCACATCTTTCAGGCTGTGGGAGGAAACCGGAGCATCTGGAAGAAACCCATGTAGACATGGGGAGAATGGGCAGACTCTGCACAGACAGAGCCACAAAAACGTTATTTTGTGGGCAATGCATTGAAATTCAGAAATGAGTTCCACTCCATCAATGTTCAGTTCAGTGTATCATACAGGTCAATGCATTGTGTCCTGGCAGCAATCATGAAGCTTTTATTTTGCTCAAGTCCACTGTACCATCAGCATCTGGACCACCATAGGAAACCAGAAGTTGGCTTCAAAGTGAAGCCAACTTGGCTCATGACACCAGTCCACGACCAATGTGGACAGCATATATATGATGAGAGCCATGGTGCCACACAGAATGTGCAGACCACTGGGGTACTTAATCAATCTTTCTACTGCCTGGACTGCTTTGGAGGAGTCCTGCATGCTCACCAGAATGCATGTAATTATTTGCTGTGGTTTTTTGCATCCTGCCAAACCTCATCACCAGGCTTACGACAAGCAGCTGAGCAAGAGAGGGAGGAGAGGGAAGCAGTGAACACAGAATAATAATGACAAAACTAAAGGCTTTGTAACTGAATGCATGTAGCATTCAAAACAAAACAGATGAACTGATAGTGCAAATAGAAATAAATACAATCTGTTAACCATTATAGAGATATGGCTGCAGGATGACAAAAACTGTGGTTAACCAAAGAAAGTCAAAGACTGTATCAAACTTAATGAAATAACATTAATTGCCCAAAGTTGGGTGAGAAGTCAGAAGATTGGACAAAATATAAAGAACAGCAAAAAAAAATGTTAATTAGGTTAATAAAAAGAAAAATTGAAGTACAAGAGAAAGCTAGTTAGAAATTTACAGATGGATAATAAGAATTTCTTTAGATAATTAAATAAGAAAAAAGTTAACAAAATAAGCATTGCTCCTATGGAAGCTGAGTCTGGAGAATTAATGGAAATTAAGGAGATGGTAGATTAATTGAACAGATATTTTACATTGGTCTACACTGGAGGGGAAACAAATAATATCCCAGAGATAGCTGTAAAATGGGAATTAGAGGGGAGTGAGGAACTCAGGAAAATTACATTCACAAGGAAAATAGTACATAGCAAAGTGATGGAGCTATGGGCTGACAAATCCCCAGGTCCTGATGAACTTCATCCTAGGGCCTTAGATGAGATAATTGATGCATTGGTTTTAATTTTCCAAAATTTCCCTGATTTATTTCTGTGATGTCAATTTTTTACAATTTATATCAATATTTTTGATGAGGGTACCGACGTTATGGTCACTAAATTTACTGATGACACAAAGACAAGTAGGAAAGTAAGTTGTTAAGAGGACATAAGAAGGCTACAAGAGAGACAGATAGGTTAAGTGAGTAAGCAAAGATCTGAAAAATGTAAGGTAATGTGGGCATATTTGAAGTTATCCATTTTGGCGGGATGAATAAAGAAGAAGTATACTATTTAAATGGTGAGAAATTGTAGCACTCTGAGATGCAGAGGGGTCTGTATGTCTTGTGCATGAATCACAAAAGGCTAGCATGCAGGTACAGCAAGTAATTAGGAAAACTAATAGAATGTTATAATTTATTGTAAGGCAAATTGAATATAAAAGTAGAGAAGTTATGCTTCACTTGTATAGGATAGTGGTGAGACCACATATGGAGTACTGTGTACAGTATTGATCTCCTTATTTAAGGAAAAATATAAACATGTTAGAAGCAGTTCAGAGACAAGGTTTATTAATCTAATACCAGGAATAGGGAGGGTTGTCTTTTAAAAAAAGATTGGACAGGTTAGGCTAGTGTCTCCTGGAGTTTAGAAGAGTAAGAGGTGACTTGATTGAAGCAGGTAAGATTCTGAGGGGTCTTCACAAGAGTGGATATGGACAGAATGTTTCCTCTTGTGAGAGAATCTAGAACTTGTGGCACTATTTAAAAATAAGGGGCTACTCATATAAGACAGAGATTAGGAGAATTTATTTCTCTCAGAAGGCCATGAGTCTTTGGAGCGTCCTTACTCAAAAGGCATTGGAAACAGAGTATTTGAGTATTTTTGAGGCAGAGTTAGATAGATTTTTGATAAACAGGGGGATCAAGGTTATTGAGGGTAGGTGGGAGGTTACAATCAGATCAGTTTTGATCTTTTTGAATGTCAGAGCAAATTTGGTGGGCTGAGTGGCATACTCCTGTTCCTATTTCATATGTTCATATATTTGCATGTTCGTATTCCCTTTCCAGCCATGATGTCTGATCAGCACATCCCACTGCAATACCTGTGAATGCAATTCCTCATGCAACCACAGTCCCACACTTTACCTATTCTCTGTCAGTGATCATCACAGTTTACTCTTAGACACAATACTGAAACAAAAACCATGGAAAAGCTAACATTCCAAATCAACTTTATTAATCAAGTTATTCAACATTCCATATAAAAGTCAAATAATCACCTTGTCCACTCCCTGGGTGGCTGTCTTACATGCATCTTGTCTTTTCCGTCTTACAGTTTGTGTAGAGCAGCCATGGGGAAGAAGTTTTTTATGCAGAGGGTGATGGGTATATAGAATTTGATGCCTGAGTTAGTGGTGGAGGCAGAGACCTTAAACTCTTAAGTGCTCTAAGCTGCAGGGCTATGGGCCGAGTGCAGGAAGATGAGATTAAAAGAGGCACCTGGGTGTCCTCAGGCTGGCATTGACAAGATGGGCTGAATGGCCCTCTTTTGAGCTCTAACTTTTCTATGGAATTATGGTTTGAGTGTTGCTATGTAGTGCTATTCCAGTGACTGCAAAATGATTGATGAAAGGTTGCTGACATGGTCAGATGGCCTTGCAAGATTACTTCGTAAAACACTGGCCCTGGAAGGATTGATGTTGAATTCCACCACCCTGAAATAGGTAGCAGTAGTCTCAGCACAATACTGACTGACAGATTGACAGTTTGAGCTGATGCATATTGACATCCTGACAGAGAACAGCAGGTTTGGTTTCAATGGTGCCACTGCTACTTCCCTAGGGATTGCCTCAGCAATCTTTGTCATCTGTTGTACCACAGATTGCTGGATGACTTTCAGGCTCTGCAATCCCCTTTGAACACTGGTATCCCCAGCCATGATGGTAGCAGTCTCATTTTGCGTGACAACATGATTTCAATCTGAGCTTCAACTGCAGGATTCAGAAGCTGAGTGGCTTCTGCTTTTGTGGCAGTAGAAGCTGAGCTATCGACACTGGATTTTCCATCGTGTTTGGACACACAGGTGTAATAATGGAGTTTCCAACATTTTCAAGCTCAAAAGAATGAGCTTCAAGGTCTGAGCAAAGCCCTGTGCAAGACTGCTGCTTGGCCCCAGACAGGTCTGCCAATGCACGCAAGCATTTCTGTGTTAATGCCCATCAGTGAATTTAATTCACTGCCACACTGCAGTAGGACTGGTGTGCAAACTTGTTGTCCTATGAGCTGACAGTGAGCCTTGCACACAAGCAGTGGGAGAGAGCACATTGTGAGTGAGACACAGTTAGAGTGTGGGTACCATGAACTTTGGAGCATAGTGGGAATTGGGAACAGAGGGCAAAGAGGCACTTTTGTTTTACTTTCTTTGTTGTCCAACTTTTCAAATCCTCAGAGAGTGGTCTTGCCGTGCTGGAGCAGTAGAGGCCACAAGGGAGAGAGCTGATTGGTAAGTAGTGGATAGGGTCGCTTAAGAATTTGTTACTTTTATCACTTATCGTTTATAAGGTTACTTAGTGTTTATAGTCGGTAGAGGCTTTTTTCTGTAATAACAAAGACTGGGTGAGAAGGGCTCTAAAGTAAATGATATTATTTTGTTTTAACCATTTTCCAAAGGTTTAATTTAAAGGGGCAAGTCATGGCAGCAAAACTCAAAGCAGAAAGTGTCTTCAGCTACATCTCCTGGAAACTGATGTTTTGGAGCTGGAGCGGTGGTTGAGGACACTGTGGAGCATTTCTGAGGTGGAGGGTATTGTGTATAGCTCATGGAGAGGTGGTCACAGCGCAGTTTCATTCTCCATAGGTAGGAAGGGAATTTTTTTTTAAACTTTATTCCAATTTAATCAAGTCAAATTAAAGCCAATTCAGAGTCCCAACAAGTTGGGACATCCCCGATCCAAGCTGACAAGACAGGGCTCTCACCTCCTGTCTTGGGCTTGACCTACATGATCCAAGCTGTTTGGGGTAGGTGTAGCTCCACCTCCAAGGCTTGATCTAATTTGCATCTTAGCCAAAAGGCCCAGATGCTGCTTTAAAAAATTGCTTCAAATGAAGCTGAAATGTAACCTAATGACCTCAACCAAGTGCAGCATGTCGATACTATCCTTGATCTTAGCCAAGAGGCCGAGAAGCGATGGGAATGGCTGACCATTAGGCAAAGCAAGAGGACTAGCCAGGCAGTGGAAGAATCTCCTGTGGCTATTCCCTTTGGATGTTGTTGTGGGGAATGGCCTGTCAAGGCAAAGCAGTAATAGGAAAATTGTTATGCCACAGTGGCTCTGTTGCACAAGGGTGGAATAACAAGTTTAGGAATGCAATAGTTATAAGGAATTCAATTGTAAGGAGAATGGAAAGATGCTGCAAACGAGACTTAAGGGTGATATTTTGCCTCTCTGGTGCTAGGGTCAAGGATACCTCCAAGTAGTTACAGGACATTCTGAAGGGGGAGGGTGAACAGCAAATGGTCATGGTACACAGATTGAAGGGTAGCTAATGTAACCCAACAATTTGAAGAGAAGGTAGAGAGAAAACAGGGAATTATAGACTAGTCAGCCTGATGTCAGTCGTGGGCAAAATTCTACAGTCCATTATTAAAGATTTATAGCAGAACACTTGGAAAACAGGTAGAATCAGACAGTGTCAGCATGGGTTTACAAAAGGGAAATCATGCTTGACAAATGTACTGGAATTTATCGAAGATGTAATTAGTAGAGTTGATGAGGGGGAGTCAGTGGATGTGGGGTATTTGGATTTTCGGAAGATTTTCGACAAGTCCCACGTAAGAGATTAGGGTGTGATACTGAAGCATATGGGATTGGGGGTAATGTACTGAGATGGATAGAAAACTGATTTGCAGACAGGAAATAAAGAATAGGAATAAACAGATCTTTTTCCAAATGGCAGGCAGTGACTCGTGGGGTACTGCAGGGACTGGTGCTAGGACCCCCAACTATTCACAGTATATATTAATGATTTAGATGATGTAACTAAATATTTCCAAATTTGCTGATGACATAAAGCTGTGTGGGAAAGTGAGCTGTGAAGAAGATGCAGAGCTCCTTCAGTGTGATTTGGACTGGTTGAGTGAGTGGGCAAATGCATGGCAGATGCAGTGATGTGGATAAATGTGAGGTAGCAAAAACAGGAAAGCAGGTTATTATCTGAATGGTTATAAATTGAGAGGGGAATGTGCAACAAGACCAGTGTGTCCCCCTGCACCAGTTGCTGAAGGTAAGCATTCAGACGCAACAGGCGGTAAAGAAGGCAAATGGCGTGTTGGCCTTCATAGCGTGAGGATTCAAGTACAGGAGCAAGGATACTTTAATGCAATTATACATGGCCTTGGTGAGTCCACATCTGGAATAATGTGTGTAGTTTTGGTCTCCTTATCTGAGGAAGGATACTCTTGCTATAGAGAGAGCAAAGGTTTACCAGACTGATTCCAGGGAAGGTGGGACTGATATATAAGGAGAGATTGAGTCAGTTAGGATTGTATTTGCAGTTTCATTTCTGAGGCTATTGGAATTTGCCTCTTAATGACAGTATTCACTATTTATTTATAAAAGATTTATTTATTTAAAAATCAACTTCCATCATGGCCAATAGCCAAATTGAGGTGAGTTCTACAATCAATCACTGAATATAAAAATGCTAAACCTAATAGAAAGAACAGAGTAGAACAATGAACTCATCATTAGAATAGTATTATCAAAGTTCAAAGTTTAACAGATACTAGATTTTGTTCATTGTGCGGTTGAAATATTGCATTGAACTGTCCTTAAATCTTGGTCTTTTAAGTCTTAATTCAGGTAGTTGTTTTGTAGTCTGTAGCCACTAAAATATTCATTTTTGGGTAAAAATAAATATGTTTTGGAGTTCAGCAGCAATCTCACAAAAGAACAGCAGAGTTAATCGTGCCTGTTCTTGAGTGCCTCCAGACCACAATCATGAAATGTATCTGAGTAACTTTGTAATTAAGGCCAAGAATTACTTTTGCAAGTTATCCATATTTTTGGCCAAACCATGGCCATTTAAACAGTGGATGCATTTGCTCGGTTTTCTTTCCAAATCTGAAGGAGAACAGGGAAAAAATACGGAAGACATATGAAAGGACCTCATTGTCCCTACCTTGAGTGAATGGAATTCTATTGGATCAACAGGATGTGAACTATAGTAAATCAATCTGCATTTTACACATTTCTAGGCATCAACAAATTTACATAGTGGATTAAATATCTGCAAGCCATACATCATGTAAGTTACAAACTTTGCAAGATTTACATGTGTCTGTACTTTTGATATGTAAAGTGAAATGTTACATTGAACATCATAAATCTCAACTTTTATTGCAGTTTTTCCCACATCCTGTTGATGCAACTGATTTCTTTTCCCTGAAAGGGACAATGAGGCTTGTTCACGTGTTTCCCTTATTTTTTCCTTGTGGCCTTCTTCTCCTTCAGATTTGGAAAGAAAGACGAGCAGATGCTTCCTCATCTAACAGTACTATATCCTCTGAAATTGGTGAGGGCTCAATTTGTGTATGATGCTGTTACATATGCTTCTATGTGCACTCCCTGGGTTGACTGTGGGTGCTTGTGCTGTGGCGGACTTTGTGCTTCCAGTCCTTGGTTTGATTCCTTGCAGATGGTGTCCTTTGAAACTGTTCCAAGCTCATCTAAAGAGAGAACATTTAAGTATTCTAAAAATAGAACCACGGAGAATTAACCTGTTTCCACCACATATGTACACTACTGGAGTCATGTGTAATTGAAAATACAAACAATTACAAAAATATAGTAATGCATCTTTTATTTTATATTGAATGTTGTATTTTATATATGAAATGGGTAGTGCTGTTTAGAAATAATCGAATGAAAACAAACATTGGCAAATTTGGCAGTTATTCCTCTTCTATATTGCCTCAAAAATGTTCTAAGTATTCTACTAAAAAGAACATGAGTATCAGCCTAGATTTTCCAAGAATAAGCAACTCAAATTTGGATGGTATGATAAGAGAAATGTGGTAACGTGCTCTTTCAACTGTGTCAAAAACTGGTCAACATTATTTCCTTGCGGACAACCCTGCTATAACCTGCATCTATCTGCTCTGAGTCTGCTCCATTGTTTGTAGGTGAAGGTGGAGTTGTGCATTAAGAGTCCATTTTTGCCTGACCAAACTGAAGCACTTCATCATTATTATTCATGTTAAAGGTACTATGGTTGCTGTAGCAATAGATAATCTTGACATTTCCCTCCATTTCCACTTAATTCCCTCCTCCTGAGAACATTGTGAAGATTAGAAATCACTGCATAAAAGATGCAGTGTTCTTCCAGAACCATGAAACTTGGAAGCAATTTCCATTAGACCATGGGGTAGGATTTTCTGGTTCTGCCTGCTGGTTGAACCTATTGGAGCCGCCAAAATTAATGGACTTTTGGCTGGCTCTCTGCATCTGCTATGGTGAGCAGGAAACGATACTAAAAAGAATGACACAGATTTAAAATGGAACTGATGTTGTTATTAAATATTGGTTTTCCTTCTTGGAATTGCATCATTTCTATGCTTTGTGGAAGAGTGAATCCAGAGAGAAGAGAGGTTAGATAGCACCGAGTCTGGTATAATGTACAAAGAAACCATCTGACAATATACCAGATGATTTACTAATTGTGCCTTCCTTATGAACCATTATTAATTATTATCACCACATCTACCTTGTGCCTAAAACTCTTTTCACATGTGAACCTAATCTCTTACTTCTACATGGTGCTACTTCAGCGTCAGAGGATTTTCAGGCTGGTAATTTGAACTGTACTCATGGACTGAAATAGTGCTTATTTCAGGATTGTTGTCCTTGAAGAAGCTTATTCAGCTGTCCTGTTCTATTTTCTATTGGGTCCAGTCCAATGGTTCTCCTCAGTGCTGCCATTTGAGATGGGCTGTATTGAGTCAGCATAGTTATCACTATCATGAGAAACAGTAATATTTCCAATCACTTCATGTGGCCCACCTCTATTGGGCATGGTCTCAGTTGGGCTGATAGTTTGTGAGAAAACAGATCCAATGTGCCCAATTAATTCACAAAAGTTTTGAGCTAGATAGCAGGAGTGCACAATAGGATCTATGAAATCTGTTATGTCTGCCAATCCAGAAACAACAAACAACTGAGGAATCTTAATATATGTCATTGCAATGACCTTGTGACTGCTACATTTACTAGTTATTCTTATACCTACTTCATTGTACTACAGATGCAGATCATGGATTCATCAAACTTATCCATTATCTTCAACACAGGAGTTTTTCACACTGCCTAAACATCAAATCTATGCTCTTTAAAAAAAAGGGCCCTAAGATTTCATGCCCTGGTAAACTCAGTGGTGGGACCATCATTTCAGCTGTTTCCATCAGTAATAGGTAGCTGGTTTCTTCTCACACAGTGTCTCCTGTTAAATTCTGTTCAATCTGCAACATACTCTCTGTCTCATAATTTACACCCTCCCGAGTGTGTGTTTCTGATCTGGTGCTTGAATAATTAAAGTACCATGATGGAGTCAGGTTGGGATATGAGAATGGGTGCAGTGAACTGCCAGAATCTCCAGAGTCCATTCTTTTCTGAACAACCAATAGAAATAAGGGGTACAAGATGGATTCACTCTTTAGTATGATCCAGAAGAAATGATAAGCAGTCTTCCAGTCAATGACAATGAGTGTACAATATACTACCGTGATCACCATGTGATAATTTACGAAAACTGATTCAGGTGAAAAGAATAACTTAAGTGCCCTTCATAATCTTATGACATTCCACAATGCTTCACAGCCAATAAACAAGGATAATAATCATAATATAGGTTAAGTTAGCAGGCACTTTACACACAGCAAGGCCTACATGCCAAATCCCCAGAGATGTTCTAAAGCATTGAACAATTAAAAAAATAATCTCCTAGATGTTTCTGCAACAACTGAGAAGAAAAAAAATCAAAGGAACATTATAAAAAGTGTTTTTTTTCTTTCTGAATGAACACTTTCATTCATTATTTAGAAAAATATTGGCAATCAGAAAAAAAGACTGACCAGTCAGATTGGAGGTGGGATCACCAACATGGGCCCCTGCACTTCCATAACCTGACCACCCCACATGACCCACCATCCCACCTCTCAGCCCCGACTCCTGGCACCAACCTGACTTCAGATCCAGTTTCCAGTTACCTGAGGGCATCTGTAATGCCAGCAGCAGCCCAATTTTGCATTCCCCTTAATCTACAGTCTCAAATCTCCACTGAAATGAGTCCTGAGGTCTCACCTTTCTGCTGCAAGAAATAAATCATGAGCCTTCCATGAATCTCAAAAAGGGCTCAGCTGAATTTCTGGTCATATTTATTGCCAAATGTGACATACAATGTTATAGATTTTATATTTATATCCTATGTAGATAACTTATAC
Organism: Carcharhinus amblyrhynchos; assembly: GCF_965287045.1. Classification (NCBI taxonomy): domain Eukaryota; kingdom Metazoa; phylum Chordata; class Chondrichthyes; order Carcharhiniformes; family Carcharhinidae; genus Carcharhinus; species Carcharhinus amblyrhynchos. The sequence goes on from NC_137333.1 coordinate 59,579,756, forward strand.
CGTATGATGCAGACAATTTTAATCTCGGAGGAAGAAAACAATTTATTTAATCTTTCAAAGTCTGGTTCCTAACTGTGACTCAGAACACTAACAGTATCTCTTTTGCCACTTTGAGTCTTTAATAGTTGTGAATCCAGTTTGTTATCAGACATTTTGACTCCAACTCCAGTGATAACTGTTTTGTTTGCACAGCTGGGGTCACGAGGAATTCAGAGTCTTCTGGACTTCAGCTTAATTTCTTGACTGCCAAGCAAAACTTAGCTTGCTGGTCTATTTTTAGCAAGCTTTTAAATTTTCAAGGTTATAAAAGGGAGCTCTGTATTCTCAGTGGAATGTCCCACAAGAAATCTGTAACAAATATGAATATTATTCGCAGCATGATTTATTTAAAAATAATTGGCACATCAACAGATTTTTGATTAAGAATATTTTTATTCAAAGTTTTCCATTTTACAGTTGTCACAAAATGCAACAAATGCCCAAAATCTACCAAATCTAGTACAGTAGGTTGTACAGTGCAGTATAGTGGGGCGGCACAGTAGCATAGTGGTTAACACTGCTGCTTCCCAGCACCAGGTTCGATTCCCAGCTTGGGTCACTTTCTGCATGGAGTTTGCACGGTCTCTCCCTGTCTTCGTGGGTTTCTTCTGGGTGCTCCGGTTTCCTCCCACATTCTGAAAGACACACTGTATTGACCTGAACAGGACTGTGGCAACTAGTGGAATTTCACAGTAACTTCATTGCAGCATTTATGTAAGCCATACTTGTGACTAATAAATAAACTTTACTTTGTTTTATTTTAACAAAGTGACCATTATTCCACATATACATACAGGAAAGACCAATGAATATTCATACTAATAATTCCAATTAGCAATCACTGCAATCATTGTGGCTGACATCTCTTCTCGCACAGATAAAGAAGGTATACAAAGAAGAGTGGGGATCTCAAGATAACGGGATAAAACCATGAGCACATGACCCCATGGTGCACACCCTCCTCCTCAAAATAACAGGGACAGAACTACACAAGATACGGAATCCCTTGTGGAAAATATAGAACTAACCGGAGTGTGAACTCAACATTCCAGGACCTCTAAGCAATGGTAAGATAACTCAGAAAAAGGGTGGGAAACCTCAGGATACCACTATCAGTACAGAATGTGGCGCATTAGCCTAAGCTCTCATGTACTGGAACCAGTAAGCCAAGGATTCATACACCTCGTCCAAGCTCTCAACACAACAAACCTCCCTCCTCTCCAGCCATATCAGAGGCACAGATCAGGCTTTCAATCACTGGAACACTTAAACCATTTTCTAACAAGGAAATCCCACTAACAAAGAGAAGAATAGTCAAGACACGTATCAAAGAGTATGACCCTCCTCCTCCCAAAAAGACAAGGGAAACTCTCCAGGATTAATTATAATAAATCAGTCTATATTCATAATCCCCCTCTCCCCCGCCACCTGCTCCAACCTACATAAAGAAAGGAAGTCCTAGAGAAAGAGAGGAGCAACAAGATTTATCAATAGACGTCAAACACAGATGTTTCCATCAATGCTTTCACAGGAACCGTATGATGTGGGTGTGGAGGATTGGCCCTAGTAAGCCGAGCAAACTAAATATTTTAATAGGACAAATAGGACAGAAGGGGATAATTGGCAAAAAGTCATCTTGTTGACCGCTTGAGGGGCCCCAACTTTCAGCATCATAAAGAATTTAACCTACCCACAGCCCCAAATTCAAAATCCTTTACTGAACTGATACATATAGTAGCAAACTACTGTGCCCTCAAACCATTTGTTATATTACAGCACTATAGGCTTAACACGGCAAATAGACTTTCTGGGAGACCAGTCACTGAATTTTTGACAAGAGTTCAGAAATTGGCTGGACACTATGTACAGGTCAGCACTTCTGGAAATGTTAAGGGAATGCTTGTTTTGTGGAAAAAATATATAATGACCCAAAGAAAATTACTGATTGAGCCAAATCTGGACATTAAGAAAGCCATAGAACTGACCCTATCTCAGGAAAATATGGAGAAAGAGGCCCAGGAGCTTCATGGGTCCATAGACTGCACTGTCCTCAGCCTTGGGTGATCCCCATGCTGCAAAACCAAGTCATGTCATGGAGATGCTGGCGTTGGACTGGGGTAAACACAGTAAGAAGTCTCACAACACCAGGTTAAAGTCCAACCAGTTTATTTGATAGTAGACTCACAAGCTTTCGGAAACACTGTTCCTTCGTCATATTCCACACACCTGATGAAGGAACAACATTTCCAAAAGCTTGTGGGTTTACTATCAAATAAACTGGTTGGACTTTAACCTGGTGTTGTGAGACTTCTTACTGTGCAAAACCAAGTTCACAGTGGATAATAGTCAGGTCTCCCACTTTTTGCCAAGGAAGGGCAATTGGATAAGGAGGCTGTGAGATTCTGGAACTGGACGGGAATTTTCTCCTCAATACTGTGAGGAGAAGGCAGATCTGTGCTGTACTCGTAGTCATAGGGTCCGCCCCAGACAAGGCTACTGAAACAGGCAAAATGCTTATCGTGCAGGCTGAAGGACGAAGCCACCTCAAGACAGAGCTTTGCAAATAAATCAACCCATGGATGAGAAATTGATACAACCAAATTGCAACACTGCACCAGAGTTGGCCCCAAACAAGATTAAACACCAGATAAATGGCCACCCCCTAGACATGGAGTTAGACGGTGGTGCCACAGCATCTATCACTGGGGAATATACCTTTAGGAAACTGAGTTGGTATTTTGTCTTTAAGCCTGTGAGACACCAAGGCTAGATTGACCATGTACATGGGCAAGTCCTTACTTATTATTGGGATCACTGTAACCTCAGTTACACATGGACAACTGATAGTCCAACACCCTTTATTGAGGTGCAAGGACCAGGGCCCAACCTTTTGGGAAAGGACTGGCTACAGAAAATCTGCCTTAATTGGCAACAGATCTTTAAAATGGGCATTGGCAATCTATATAAAGTAATTGGGAAGTATCCAGAAGTCTTCCAAGAAGGCATCAGGAAGATTAAAGGTGCCAGGGCCAAGATCTATGTCGACCCAGCAGCCCGACCTCAATACTTCAAGGCATGGTTGGTCCTCATGCCCTGTATACCAAAGTAGGGGCTGAATTGGAATGTCCAGAGGAACTTGGTATTCCACACTGCGTAACATTTGCAGAATAGACTGTGCCAGTGGTCCCAGTTTTAAAATCCAACAACTTGGTCCTTTTCTGTGGGGATTATAAATTGATGGTCAATGGGGCTTTCCACTTTGACAGATACCTAAAGCCATGTATAGAAGACTTGTATGTGAAACTGGCTGGGGGTCACATATTTTCCAAATTGGATATGAGTCAAGCCTTCCTCCAACTACAGCTTAAGTTGTCATCCAGGAAGTACATCACCATAAATACTCATAAAGGACTGTATAAGTATACTTGCTTGCCTTTTGAGTTGTCTTTGTTTTGCACCATTTTTCATGTGATGGAGAACATCCTTCAAGAGGTATCCAGAGTTGCAGTCTATCTGATGGCATTTTAATCTCAGGAGCTACTGTAAAATAATATTTGGAGAGTTTGGAGAAAATCTCATTGCGCTTCTCTGAGGCTGGTGTCAGGGAAAAATGTGTGTTCCAGCTAACTGAATTCATGTGTACAGAGTCAACAAGAATGAACTACACCTGTTGAAGAGAAAGTGAAGGCCATTAAAAGGGCTCTGACTCCAAGAAATCCAACAGAGTTGAAGATGTCTCATAAATTACTGCAGGAAATTCATACCAAATCTAATGACCCTGCTAGCACTCCCCATGTCCTCCAAGGTCATTGCAAATGCTACAAGAGAAAACTTTTACAAGTATTAAATTGCAATTGTTGTCAACAAATATACTAGCCCATTATGATCCCCTGAGACCACTTATTGTAATCTGCATTGCCTTCCTCTATGGAATAGGAGTGGTATTGTCACACCATTGGGATGATGGGGCAGAACATCCAAACGTGTATGCTTCACGAACCCCGGCATGCAGAAAGGAAGTACACCTAGATTGAGAATAACGGTTTGGTCATGGTATTCATGGTAACAATATTTCACCAATATGCCTATGGTTGACATTTCACTATACTGACAGACCACAAGCCTCTGATGGGCCTCTTTGCAGAAGGCAAGGCAATTCCTCCCATCACATCAACTCGAACCAACGTTGGGCATTGCTATTAGGTGTCTATGAATATACCCTAGAACATTGTCCAGGGAGACAGATGGCTAATCACTTATAATGGCGGCCCTCATCTTGATGTCAACAACATTGCTGAGGCATTAGCCTGCTCACCAGTGAAACTGCCACTGCAAACTGAACCCCATCTCTGACTACCTCAATCAAACAAAGATTTTCTTGACATAACTTAGCTCCCAAAATTTAGCTGGGGTCTTCTCGGATCATAGCACAGGTTATATACATCAGGATCGGACAACAAAACGGGTTAAGAAATGAGTGGCTCCAGAGCTTGTGAAAACACAGCCGCTCCAGCACTAGGTCATATGACCGCCCTCCCCCCACCCCCCATCAACAGATATTCTGATGTAATTTGATGGCAAATTACAGTCCGGGTACATTTTGTTTTGAAATTCTTCAGTCTATATAAAGTACAAGAACAAAACATATTACTTCCGATAGAATTGACAGCTACTCCAGGTGGAAAACAAATCAGTAACATGACAGTATCAGCTGGGAGTGGTGGAAAATGTAGCTGCAAAACAGTAGACAACAATAAGCTGGTTAATGCATTGTGTCATTCCTTGCTGCCAAATCCATTATGTCATAATGGCTCCTACCCCGAGTTTACTTTGGTCACTAAATCTAATCATCTCTCAAGAAACAGCTTGATGGTACTAGTGACTCAGTACTAGTGACAAATACTGAGCCACTGTGTTGAGTGGTATCAAAGGAGAAGTATCACACAGAGATAATCGCAGTATAATGTACTGGAGATGGAAAGAAAACTGGAGGGCCCAATCTCTATATTAGTAAAAGCTCCATCTCACTGATTTCAAAACCAGATTGGCAAGGGGTACTAGATTTAAGAAAATAACAAGATAAACATCTAGCAATGGATTTGTAGTATTCTCCAACCGTGACCATCTACTGGTGTGGGGATATAGTTATTTCAGTATTATTCTTTTGGGCACACTGAATATCATTTGAAGGCCTTGGTGGATTAGTAGCTGTTGGAACAGTCGACATCACCCACCCCACCCTCCCCACCCACCCCATTCTAATATTTCAGTGTAAATATTGTGGGGGGGTGATAGCGGTATCATTGTAATATCATTGGATGAGGAATACAGAGGTCCAGGCTAATGCTTTGGATTCAAATCCTATCACAGCTGCTTGTGGAACTTAAGTTCAATTAATAGAATCTGGAACTGAAAATTAAACTCAGTATCACTGTGACCGTGAACCTACCGTCAGTTGGGGTCAAAAATCCATCTGGTTCACTAATGCCCCTTAGGAAAGGAAATTTGCCATTCTTATCTGACTGGTGTACATGTGACTCCAGACCCAAAATAATGTGGGTCACTCTTAACTGCTCTCTGAAATAACCTCCTCAACCAATCAATTCAAGGGAATTAGGGACAGGAAGTACCCACACCAATGGGAGAAAATGAACAAAATCCATTGAGAACCAGACAGGAAAAGGGAAAAAGTGCACTGAATTACATTAAAAATGAAAAGGCATAGTAGCTTCTTCAAAGATCAGACAAGTGATAGGCTGCTCTCACTCACTCTAAGCGGCTAGCAGTGTGAGGCATACATTAGTTTGAACTACCAACCTAGAGAAGCTACAACCCAGGGATGTCTGTATACTAAACAGCAAACAGACTAGACTATACAAAGTTCAGTAATTCCATCGCAGCAAAACTCTACAGCTCCAACATATCCAGTTGAGAAAACAGGTAGGATCCATAAACATCCCTGTTCTTAACCATTGAAGAGCTAAGTACATGCATATAAAAGGCTAAAACAGCAAGGATCTTCAGGCAAAATTGTCATTGGATGCTCTTACTCCTTGTCCTGAGGTTTTTATCATGCATACCAATTCAATTCACTGTATATGAAAGCGCATGGAATGGGCCACAACTTTGTGACATGGGTCAACATAAAGAGAGCAGGAATAAAGAATTTCTCTGATTTATTTGTCATGATGAGCAGAATTTTCCCATGTCCCTGCTGGTAGGGGGTGAATGCAACAAGAGGCCCAAAGATCAATTTTATATCAGTATGAATTTCCCATGGGATCTTCTGTTGGTGCCCACCATCGAGAAACCTGCTGGGAGCTGGTGTGAAACTGATTTGCACCCTGCTAATGGGATGAAAATGAAATCCCAACTGGAACCTTACCCCCACACCCTATTCTTCATGATGTCAGTGGGAAAACATACTGGTGCAAAATATTTCTGCAACAATATGGCGTGGAGAAATCAGGACTCACCTGAACAACACCTGGGGCTGCCTCTGGAGTTAGGAATAAAGGCCATCAGCAACTCTGGACCCAGGAATACTACAGCAGTGGGTGGGGGGGTGGGGGGCGGAGGTGGATTTACAACTGGATTTTCCAGCTTCACTGACATTAAGGAGATCCATCTTCCAGCCTCAGAATATTCCTCATGATCCATCTTCATTTCAGGAGGTCTACTTTTTTCTTCAATAGTGGGTCAGTGATGTTGGTCGTCTTTTCAATCTGGTGCCCAAATATGACAGTGGACTATATGCCATCAGGCCTGCTCCACTACATAATATGGTGCAAAAACACCCAGTTGCATAATTAATGAAGTTGGAGCTGAAAGACCTCTGCAGTGGGAAACTCTCCACATTTCAGCCAGCACTATGACCCGAATTAGGAGAATTCTGCCTAATGAGTGGTTGTCCCCAATTATCTCAGTATTGGTGACTTATCACCAAATATAAACATGATTGTTTCAAACAAAGATTAGTGGAAATCTGAAACTATCTTCCCTAAACGTCTGTATAGTTGCTAGGGTCACTTAAGTCTGAGATAGATCATTGTTACGTAAGGGTGTCTAAGAAATATTGAGCAAGGCAAGAAAAAGGGAGTTTAAATGCTGATCGGTCGCGATCTAATTGAATGATTGAGCAGGACCAAGGGACTAAGTTGTCTATCCCTGTCCCTAATGTTCCTATGACATCCAAAATTTCACTTGATTTTAACATCAAAATTGACACTAGTCTGTTAGCAGCAGGAGTTTCTTATATCTGACATTCATCCAACAGGAAATGTATGTTATGAATGTTGTGTGTGGAAATCCAGTGCACAGGCTGTGCCCGTAAATCTGGTCAGTTATGCCTTAATTACAATTACAATAACTGATATGGCATAATCAAGCTGAAAATCAACATTAATATAATTATTTAAAACAACACAATGCAGCATCTGAGCTCTCAATCAATCTATTATTACTCAATGGTAGAAAGTGCTAGGGCGGTCCTTTACTGGGGCGTGTCTGTATCTGTAGTTGATGCTGTAAGGCAAGACAAAGTGGCAGAACAAGTTTCATCCACAGAAACAGAGCTGTAGCAGAAATAAAGGAGTGGCAACAATGGCAGCTGTGAAGCAATATTCCATTCCCCTGACAAATAATGAACCATAATGGTGGAATAATGATTGGAGAGGACAATAGTTGGAGAATCTAAAAAAAGAAAGGAGTAAGAAAAGTAGCAATAGAATCATAGAATTACAGAATTTTTACAGCGTAGAAGAAAAGTATTCAGCCCACTATGTCTGCACTGGCTGTCTGAATAAGCAATTTACTTAGTGCCATTCTCTCAACTTTTCCCCTTGACTCTGCACATTGGTCCTTCTCAAAGACAGTCTAACTTCCTCTTAAATGCCTCAGCTGAACTTGCCTCCACCACACTTTTAGCCAACACATTCCAGATCTCAGCCACTCGCTGCGTGGAAAAGATTTTCTCATATCCTTTTTGTTTCAAAATCTGTGCCTCTCGTTCATGATTCTTTCACAAATGAAAAGTTTCTCCCATTCTATTCTGTCCAGACCCCTCATGATTTTGAATGTCTCTATCAAATTCCCTCCCGGACCTTCTCTTTTCTTATAGAAAACAGCCCCAACAAATCCATATCTTCATAACTGATTATGTGTAACTTTGAAAGATTCTTCCATATTTAAACACGCCAATGTTATAGTTTTCAACCACTAGATGGTGCAACACATTTTGCTCATTCTTCGTGTTAGGGGGTTAAGAAAATTAAACGAAAGGTAAAATTCAGTGTTTAACTTATTACAGAAATGGCATATAAACAGCTATTATCATGCAATTGATCTAATGAGTTTCACCTATTCCTGTGATGTAATTCTGGCCATGAGCCATAAAAGAAAGGGTGGAACATGATTAACAATCAAGTTCTGACTAACCTGAAAGTTGTCACAAAAGATATTAACATAGTTGTGAAACATTGCAACACATTGTGGGATGAAATTGAGACAGATAATAGTCATAACAAATTACTAGTGCAGATAAAATATGACCAGTTAGGTAACTGTTTAATATTTGAATTGAAATGAAATGATTAACATTTTGAGAAACGTCATAACAACAGCATGTTCTATTCCCTTACTTGTTGCAATATTGTGTTATTGATAATGTAGATGTTGTGATTTTTCTGACATGTCCTTTTGGTAATAACAATAGAAAAAGCTGGAAATACACAATGGCATCCAATTGTGGGCATCTGTGTTACTGCCATTATTAATGATCGTCAACATCTTTGAATCCACACGCAGATTCTGTCTGCAATATGTATTTCAATGTTAATTTCAAAAAGTTCTAAAAGGACAAATGATCAGATCATAACAATGGCATATTAGAGATATTTGAAATTTTAATGACATTCACAAAAACATCAAATCAGTCTGATAGAGATCTGCTTTTACTCACAAATTTTCTCTTCAATTTTATTTTACTGCTTTTACCTTTCCTGACGACATTGATATCCTGATGGTTCACAGATGTACAGGAGACTATGCCCTCTGGCACCTTTCTCTCATGGCCACTTTTGATGTGTGAGTGTAGATAATGTTTGTCAGCTGGTAATTTGATCAGCATAGTCAAGCAAGATTCTCTCCTTATCTGAATGTGACAAAAATTTACTTACAATGAGAATCATTGGAATTTGATCAATTTCTTCCTTCCTAATGGGGGTCAAACATAGGAACAAGGGTCTCCTTTGTCCTCACTTTCCCCCCACCAGCATCTGCATTCAAAGGATCATCTTCTTTTGTTTCCACCAATCCAAGCACATCTTCCCCTCACTCCCCTTGTCAGCATTCTGCAGGGACACTTCCCTCTGGGATACCCTGGTCCACTCCTCCATCACACCCAACAACTCACCCCCTTTTCACGGCATCTTCCCATGCAATTGCAGAAAGTGCAACACCTGCCCCTTTACTTTCTCCTTGCTCTCCACCAAAGGACCTAAACATTCTTTTCAGGTGAAGCAGTGTTTCGCCTGCACCTCCTTTAATTTGGTCTGTTGCACTCGCTGCTCCCAATGCAGTCTATCCTACATTGGAGAGATCAAACGCAGACTGCTTTGCAGAATACCTTCAATGTGTCTGCAAGCATGGCCCAGACCTTCCATTGGTTGCCACTTTAACACATCATTCTGCTTTCATGTCCATATTTCTGTCCTTGGCATATTGCAATGTTCTAGTGAAGCCGAACATGAACTGGAGGAACATCACCTAGTCTTCCAACTAGGCACTTTACAGCCTTCTGACTTAACATTGAGTTTAACAACTTCAGAGCATGAACTCTCTCCTCCACCTTCACCCATTTCCATTAATTTATTTTATTTCATTTCAATTTTTAAAAATTTTCAATTCTTCCATTGTTTCATTTTTCAACAATTTTTAATCTTGCTTTCCATCTTTTTTCCCCAGCACTGTTCCACCCCCCCACTGCACTAGATGATTTGTTATATTTCTCAGTTTGTCATTTGACACACTGCTTACCTTTGTTCTGCAATTTATATATTCTGATCTCTTAATGATACTATCAACACCCTTCTTAGCCATGATCACCACCAAAGCTGGACAGGGTGGAGAGTCCAACTGAAGTTCCCAAACAGCTTTTACACTCCAGGATTTCTCATTCCCATTGATCTCTGCCAATGGTATAATAGGGTTCCTGTCATGAAAAGTTGGGAATCCCATCATCCTACATTTAAATATCATTAGTGAGCTTCACCGCTGTATCATCCCCAATGTCAGTATTTCCCATCATTCTGACAAGGATTTATAACAGCTTTTGACAAATGCAAACATAGCGAATGGTCCCTACTGGTGATGCACAGGTAAGTACAGCCCCAGCGAAGAGAGGGGCATGCCGGGCAGAATCCTGGCAATGCCTGGCACTTAGCCATTGTTGAGGAGGGCACTGCGAGGAGTCTTCTGCTGAGGAAGTCTATGGGGGTGGGGGGGGCTGTGGGGGGTCCTCTGTCAATTGGTGAGGGGGAAATTTCCTGGGGCTGGTGGCTGCATTCAAGGGGAAGGGGGTCAAGTTCCCTGTTTGTGTTGTCAAAAATGTGATAAGAAAAGCTGGCAGTGGAGCTGGTGGACTACACACCGCTTTTCCCATCTGAATTGAAACTTAGTTAAAAAAGTGATAAAATTCTGCTACTTGTGATTTTACTGACAGTTACTTATGTGCAACTTAAGGATATGATAGCACTGTGGTTTGTTGATGAGTAGGTCATTGAAAATGTTTTTTGAAAAATTGTTCGTGTCACATTTCTAAGCAACTGAAATTTCTGATTTCAAAATACACTTTAAATTTTTTTAAAATATAGAAGAAAAGTGTAATTCATAACACCAGGATTAAATATACTAATTGAGCTCCCTTTTATGTCTATCAGTGCCTTTCTTAGCATTTCAGGATATCTCAAATTTGTGAGATTGGAGTTGATGGCTCTGAAATTACATAGCTATGGCACCTGCCAGTGCCTTTCAGAATATGTTTATACAATACTTGCATGAGGCTGATGACAACATAGAACCATATAATCCCTACAGTGCAGAAGGAGGCCATTCAGCCCATTGAGTCTGCATTGACTCTGACATATCGTACCCATGATGTGGATATGCCGGCGTTGGACTGGCGTAAACACAGTAAAAAGTCTGACAACACCAGGTTTTAGTCCAACCTATTTATTTGATAATATTCTCACTAGCTTTCGAGGGGACAGCCTCTTCGTCAGGTGAATGGAGAGTTCTGGCCTCAGACAGAGCATATAAAGCACAGACAGTTTAGAGATTACTGATTAAAATGCGAATCCTTACACCTAACCTGCTGTTCAAGACCTGAAGTGGCTGACAATGTGAGTGGTAGGAGCACTGATCACAGTTTAAAGAGATGTGTATTGTCTCCAGACAGTACAGTAAGTGAGGTTTTGCAAACCCAGGCAAGTCACGGGGGTTACAGATAGTGCGACATGAACCCAAGATCCCTGTTGAGACCGTCCTCATGTGTGCGGAACTTGGCTATCAGTCTCTGCTCAGCGACTCTGCGCTGTCGTGTGTTGTGAAGGCCGCCTTGGAGAATGCTTACCCGAAGGTCAGAGGCTGAATGCCCGTGACCACTGAAGTGTTCGCCAACAGGAAGGGAACAGTCTTGCCTGGTGACTGTCGAGCGATGTTCATTCATCCGTTGTCGTAGCGTCTGCATGGTCTCCCCAATGTACCATGCTTCGGGACATCCTTTCTTGCAACGTATCAGGTAGACAATGTTGGCCGAGTTGCAAGAGTATTTACCATGTACCTGGTGGATGGTATTCTTACGTGTGATGATGGTGTCCATGTCGATGATCCGGCATGTCTTGCAGAGGTTGCTGTGACAGGGTTGTGTGGTATTGTGGTCACTGTTCTCCTGAAGACTGGGTAGTTTGCTGCGAACAATGGTCTGTTTGAGGTTGTGTGGTTGTCTGAAAGCAAGAAGTGGGGGTGTGGGGATGGCCCTGGCGAGATGTTCGTCTTCATCAATGATATGTTGAAGACTCCGGAGAAGATGTCGTAGCTTCTCCGCTCCGGGGAAGTACTGGACGACGAAGGGAACTCTGTCCACTGTGTCCCGTGTTTGTCTTCTGAGGAGATCGGTGCGGTTTTAGAAGCTACGACATCTTCTCCGGAGTCTTCAACATATCATTGATGAAGACGAACATCTCGCCAGGGCCATCCCCACACCCCCGCTTCTTGCTTTCAGACAACCACACAACCTCAAACAGACCATTGTTCGCAGCAAACTACCCAGTCTTCAGGAGAACAGTGACCACAATACCACACAACCCTGTCACAGCAACCTCTGCAAGACATGCCGGATCATCGACATGGACACCATCATCACACGTGAGAATACCATCCACCAGGTACATGGTAAATACTCTTGCAACTCGGCCAACATTGTCTACCTGATACGTTGCAAGAAAGGATGTCCCGAAGCATGGTACATTGGGGAGACCATGCAGACGCTACGACAACGGATGAATGAACATCGCTCGACAGTCACCAGGCAAGACTGTTCCCTTCCTGTTGGCGAACACTTCAGTGGTCACGGGCATTCAGCCTCTGACCTTCGGGTAAGCATTCTCCAAGGCGGCCTTCACAACACACGACAGCGCAGAGTCGCTGAGCAGAGACTGATAGCCAAGTTCCGCACACATGAGGACGGTCTCAACAGGGATCTTGGGTTCATGTCGCACTATCTGTAACCCCCGTGACTTGCCTGGGTTTGCAAAACCTCACTTACTGTACTGTCTGGAGACAATACACATCTCTTTAAACTGTGATCAGTGCTCCTACCACTCACATTGTCAGCCACTTCAGGTCTTGAACAGCAGGTTAGGTGTAAGGATTCGCATTTTAATCAGTAATCTCTAAACTGTCTGTGCTTTATATGCTCTGTCTGAGGCCAGAACTCTCCATTCACCTGACGAAGAGGCTGTCCCCTCGAAAGCTAGTGAGAATATTATCAAATAAATAGGTTGGACTAAAACCTGGTGTTGTCAGACTTTTTACTATATCGTACCCATGCCCTCTCCTCCACCCTATGCCCGTAACCCCACATTTTTACCCCACTAATCCCCCTAACCTACACACCTTGGGACTCTAAGGGACAGTTTAACATGGCTAATCCACCTAACCTACACATATCTGGACTGTGGGAGGAAACCAGAGCACCCAGAGAAAACTCATGCAGAAACAGGGAGAAGGTGCAAACTTCACATAATCACCCAAGACAAGAATTGAACCTGGGTCCCTGGTGCTGTAAGACAGCAGTGCTAACCACTCTGCCACCATGCCTCCAGGAGTGCTGGCATCTGCTTTCTCTCTGGAGGTAACACTTGTAAGAGACCAATATTAAAAATATATTTTTAAACTAAAAGCAAAGATCTAATCTTCACTGGTCGAAACTACTTCCCTGGTTTCTATGGATTCCATTCACACCTTTCTGGAAGTCACTACACCTTATCTTGTTAATGTGTAGTTAACTGAATTAAATAGACTGCTAATACTGCCAACAGAGATTTCTACTTTTCCATTTTAAAGCTATAGAAATTTTGCTTTTAAAAATCTGCTTACAGCTGTATAAAACCCTTCTTTTACTAAGTTTATTTCTTAAAATGGTACATTAAAATTTAGTGCAGGAAATGTGCCTGTTCTTCTCCTTAGTACTCTAACGGATGGTTATAGCACTTTTTGCAGTAATGTTTTTATTCTTGCCCTTGCAATTCAGACCATGCAGAAGGAAACCATTCGGCCCATCAAGTCTGCACCGATCACAATCCCACCCAGGCCCTATTCCCGTAACCCCACATATTTATCCTGCTAATCTTCTGACACTAGAGACAATTTAGCATGGTCAATCAACCTAATCTGCACATCTTTGGACTGTGGGAGGAAACCGGAGCACCCGTATGAAACCCATGCAGACATAGGGAGATGGTGCAAACTCCACACAGGCAGTGACTTGAGGGTGGAATTGAACCCGGGTCCCTGGTGCTGTGAGACAGCAACGCTAATCACTGTGCACCATGCCAGAGGTTTGTAATTGTAAGCCCCAATCCAGTCTTCAAGCACAAAAATCAAGGCTGTCACACCAATACTTTACTGAAGGAATACTGCACTGTCAGATATGCTATCATGTGAGATGTTAAATTGAGATGCTGCCTTCCCTTTCAGGTGGCTGTAAAAGGTCAAATGGCACTATTTTGAAGATATACCCACAACGTCCTGTCCATTATTTATCCATCGATCAACAAAAGAAAAACTTGATTACCTGGTTGTTATCAATTGCTATTTGTGGGAGTTTGCTGTAAGCAAATTAGCTGCTGCATATCCTACATTACCACAGTGACTATTGATATGATCTTGGTAGAGGTCAGTAACATTAAAAAATACATAATTTTGAATATTAACTAAAATAATAAAGCCACAAGATTCCATGATTGAAAACAGAAGAATTTTGTCTTTACAAGAGTCAGCAAAGCAAACAATTATAATGCCAATCCTATACTCTGACATCCAGCATTAACGTAAGTTAAACATGAATTGTAAGGCAAATTATGGTCAAATATTAATGATAAATTACATGTTAAATGGCAGGTACAACTAAGACAGACCCTACAAAAGGTTCCAAAAGAAATCCGGGAAATTATAGGCCAGTAAATTTGACGTCGGTGGTGGGCAAGTTATTGGAAGGTGTGATAAGCGATAGGATCTACAAATATTTGGATAGAAAGGGACTTATTAGGGAGAGTCAACATGGCTTTGTGCGTGGTAGTCATGTTTGACCAATCTATTAGAGTTTTTCGAGGATGTTACCAGGAAAGTGGATGAAGGGAAGGCGGTGGATGTTGTCCACCTGGACTTCAGCAAGGCCTTTGACAAGGTCCCTCATGGGAGGTTAGTTAGGACGGTTCAGTCGCTAGGTATACATGGGGAGGTGGTAAATTGGATTAGACACTGGCTCAATAGAAGAAGCCAGAGAATGGTTGTGGAGGATTGCTTCTCTGAGTGGAGGCCTGTGACAAGTGGTGTGCCGCAGGGATCGGTGTTGGGTCCATTGTTATTTGTCACCTATATCAATGATCTGGATGATAACGTGGTAAATTGGATCAGCAAATTTGCTGGTGATACAAAGATTGGAGGTGTAGTGGACAGTGAGGAATGTTTTCAAAGTTTGCAGAGGGATTTCGACCAACTAGAAAAATGGGCTGAGAAATGGCAAATGGAATTTAACACAGACAAGTGTGAGGTATTGCACTTTGGAAGGACAAACCAAAGTAGAACATACAGGCTAAATGGTAGGACTCTGAAGAGTGCAGTTGAACAGAGGGATCTGGGAATACAGGTACAGAATTCCCTAAGAGTGACGTCACAGGTGGATAGGGTCGTAAAGAGTGGTTTTGGTACATTGGCCTTTATAAATCGGAGTATCGAGTATAAAAGTTGGAGTGTTATGGTAAGGTTGTATAAGGCATTGGTGAGGCCGAATTTAGAGTATTGTGTACAGTTTTGGTCACCTAGTTACAGGAAGGATGTAAATAAAGTTGAAAGAGTGCAGGGAAGGTTCACAAGGATGTTGCCGGGACTTGAGAAGCTGAGTTACAGAGAGAGATTGAATAGGTTCGGACTTTATTCCCTGGAGCGTAGAAGAATGAGGGGAGATTTGATAGCGGTGTATAAGATTTTGATAGATATAGATAGAGTGAATGCAAGCAGACTTTTTCCACTGAGGCTGGGGAGAAAAAAACCAAAGGGCATGGGTTAAGGGTGAAAGGAGAAAAGTTTAAAGGGAATATTAGGGGGGCTTCTTCACGCAGAGAGTGGTGGAAGTGTGGAATGAGCTGCTGGATAAAGTGGTAAATGTGGGGTCACTTTTAACATTTAAGAAAAACTTGGATGGGTTCATGGATGAGAGGGGTGTGGAGGGATATGGTCCAAGTGCAGGTCAGTGGGACTAGGCAAAAAATGGTTTGGCAAAGAAAGGCCAAAAGGCCTGTTTCTGGGCTGTAATTTTTTGTAGCTTCTATGGTTTCTAAATTGTCTCAGCAGTCCGTTCACATTTTGGTGATCACACTCACTCACAAATTCCTTCAAACTCTGTCTCCTTCATGAGGAATTTCAGCTCCTCTCCTCCTAGTAGCTTGTCTGACCATCACCTGACAGCAGCACGCAAATCCAACCCAAGTTTCACTGGCAACTCTTCATCACAAGTGGCACATGTCTGCAGAACCTGCCTGGTCAGTCTGGATGGAGTATACCCACCAACTTTTTTTTCAAGTAATAGAAACAGCTGCAGAAACTTGTCCTTAGCTTTTGGATCTGAACTTTGTTTTCTTCAGCTTGCTTGTACTGCACCAACAGATTCATCAACTACTACTATTCAGCTTGGACTTATATCTTTTTATATCTTTTTAAAAGGTTCAGTTTACCAGAAGTTTTGGATTCCAAACGTTATTTAGTTTTTGTTTCCCCAGAAATCGAGAAAGTCAGTGTCCTTTCTATGTTTACCTATGTTTCTATGTATACCACTGGAATTCTAATGGTCGGGGAGGGGCGGACCATTTAAAGGCCCACTGAAGTTGGGTGAGAATCTCTGATCTTCCGGCGAGTGCGGCTGGAGAATCCTGCCCAGTGTCACCTCAGAGGAATGGAGACTCAGAGGTTCATTTTGAAAGAATGAGCAAAGTTTAAACATCTTCATATCAGCAGGGAGTTAAATCATAATCTTGAGACAAATGTTTCATGATCTATTGACCAAGCTAGCCCGGGCTCCACTCCATGGTTTGCCACCTTGATGTTGTAGAGAGTCCTGTAGATGCAATGATCCCATGAGTGAAGCTGTTGGGAGCTTCTTGTTTCTGGTAGCACTAGATATGACAGCAAGGTCAAAGGGAGGTGCCAGACAAGTTGCAGTCCAAGTAGCCGCCAACAGCACAACAAGCGAAGAAGGACTGTGTCTCTGAATAATAACAGGTAAATGCTGAGGCTGTAATCAAGTAAGTTTTTCTTCATTTTGGTTTTATCACCACTTGTTGCAAGCCCAGTCTGCTAGTTCCTTCAGGATTCAGGCATCTTGTTAAGTGGTAGTGCTGCTGAGCCACTCTTGGCAATGGACACTGAAATCTACCACCCAGGGTACATTTTATGCTCTTCTAACTTTCATCTCTTCCAAGTACTGTTCAATGTGAAAATAATTAACAAGGTAATGCGCCAAAGTCCATGCAGGATCATAACCATCTCTGGCTGGAAGAGAGAGATAAGTAATGATATAACTTAAGGGGCATCACTCCACCATAAGCATGACTCAAGGTAAGGAAATAGCAACTCATGAACTACCAAAGCCAGTTTAGGTATTGAACCTGCGACAGAGCACCATTCTATACCATACGCTACACATAGCCAGTTGAGCTAACTAATCACCTGTTCAGTATCAAGGAGCACTGAAGGAAGGCTGCCAGTTCTAAACCACAGCAGAGCATTTTGCCCATTTTTGACATGATGCATGAAATTTCAAGGGGTCCACAGTCAATGTTGAGGATTCACATCCATCTGGGGACTAAGTTGCATTGCGGGAGCAGAAAGTGGGGTGTTTCCCACTGCACAGGTTGACAATAAGACCATAGACCATAAGATCATAAGGAGTAGAAATAGCTATTTAGCCCATCAAATTTGCTCCACCATTCAATGAAATCATGGCTGATCTGAAATTATGGTTCTCAAACCACTTTCCCACCTTATTCTCATATCCTTGATTTCCTTACTGATTAAAAATCTGTTTATCTCAGCCTTGAAAATACATGGGAAATGGGATCCTCGCTTCCCATTGCAAGTTCCTCTCCAGTCTGGAGCAGATGTCCCAGAAAAACATACCAAATCCTCCAACCATGATCTCATTAATTATGCAGCCAGGCGTTTTGCATTGTATTCTGTGGCGAGGCATGTCTGATGGCTCAAAGTCCGCTATTCTATCTGGACGCTATCTTGAAAAGGTGCCCAACATTACTGACCCACTTCTGAAGAAAGAAGGTGGATCTCCTGATGGAACTTCAAGAACATTCTGGGGCTGGAAGATGGACTCCATCCAGGACACCTAATCTGATAGGCCCACATCTAGATGCTCTCTTCACCCACTGCTATGGTGTTTCATCATCCAGGGTTGCCAGTGGCCTCCGTCCTGAATTCCACATTTAGTCCCAAGCTTTGCTCAAGTGAGTCCCAAATCTGCATACCATGTTGATCCAGATGTGTTTTGCATTGGTGTGTTTACCTCTGGCTCCATGGAGAATCTGGAATGGGGACTTTATCTGCATCCTATTAGTTGGATGCAGATGAGACTGATGAAGGCCTTCAGCAGGTATCCCAATCCACTATGTCAGGCACCAGTGGAAGATCTTGCTATAACATTATCTTACATAAGAGTCCCCAGTAGATTTCCAGATCTCCAGTGCAATTGAGTAGGGAATCTTCCACTATCTGCAAGAGTTATGAGTTTTAATTTGAGGATTCTGTACACCAGTCTCTATTTCTCGCTAAAACAAAAACAAAGATGCTGGAAATCTGAAATAAAAACAGAAGACGTTGGAAACACTCAGGAAGTTCTTCCAACTACATTCTATTCCACACAAAATTCTGCTCATTGATTACGCCAGAGATTTTACCATCCTCTATGAACGCCCTGCCCCTCAACTCATTGATTTCATGATTTTTCTCGTATTCAAATCATCCCTTACCAAAATCCTTCGATTCTGTATGCTATCCACACCGTCTACTCTTTCAACTCCAATCTATTGCAATGTACTATTAGCAATATCCTGCTCCACAGTCTGAGACATCCTGTCTGCATTCTATCAGTTTGCCACATGTCTCTTTACATCAATGTTAGATGACTTAGCCAAGATTTGACCATTATAGAGCTGAATCTTCCTCCATGAATCTGAAAGAATCTTTCATTTTGCCCAAAGCCTTTCCTCAATGCAATGTTTTTCTATTTTTGCTATAAACTCAGCTCATATCTTATATAGTCCAAACGTAATCCTTTCAGTACATGTTATTGAGCATTGTAAGGCTGAGCTGCACAGAGATCAGCAATTTTTTTAAAATCTCAAATAAATAAAAAATAAATATTCCACACAATATGCATAGTTAGGAAGTCAATTGTAACAACAGAATCATTAAGTTGCAAGGAATGAGTAAATCTGTGGTCAAATTGACTAACGACTTAACACTTTCATCTCCATCATCCTAACTCTCAACCAAGATTGCAGACAATTGCAAAGATACATCCTAGTAACACTTAGAAAGTGTTAGAAAGAGTGGAAAAACTTTGCTGTGACAGGAGACGGAAGTAATTTTTTTCTTGTATGATGGGTTGGCCAGCTTATTGGTTCGTAGAACCATCAGAAGCAGTAATTCCTTCTCCATTAAATTCTATAATTAAAAATCGGAAAATTAACCAAACAAAACATCCTGGGAAAAACCAACACAATACTGCACTTCAAATGATTTTGCCTTTGTTTTGAGACATTGTGTTGAAATTTCTTTCAAAGATAGAAGTTCAGAACTTTAGAGGTGAAGGCCATTCTAGAGAACAGCCATAGCAAAAACAAACATTTGCAAATTCATCAAGAATACAGCCTGATAAGATCAGCTCTCATATTTCTGGCACTGTCAGCAACTTTTGCAGCCAGACTGGGTATGCATAGTTCAGCAATTTGACTTCAAGAATTGATTAATCTGTATTAAACCTAACTATAAGACGTAACATTATGCGAAGTTTTCAGGATTTAATGGGCCAAAGGATCCACTAAAGAAATTTTCTTATTGCTTACATTTAATTAGTTACTCACAATTAACAGTGTATTTATGTACCTGGAAACGAGTGTCCATAAAAACACAACATAAGAATTTTTGAATTATACAGTTCAGAATTGTTTTAACAATGCTCTGACAAGATTGGTGCTTTGTCCATTGCATGCAAGCATTTATGCTGGTAGTTTGTAAAATTGGCTTGATCCAATTTTGTTACTCAGACTACTTTTCCTCATTTGAAGACTCTTTGTTTAAAACATCTGAATGGATCCATCAGAAGGATTGTAATGTAGGCCCAATGCAACATCCATTTTTTTCTCAAATGATTTCACAGTCTTCCCCCCCATTAATCTGTCTGAAAGTCTGTTCCATGCACTGTTCATTCCGTATCTGAAGAAGAATTTTTTGGTATTAATCATAAATCTATCTTCTATTAGTTTGAATCTTTTAACACTTCTATTTTTTAATTCAACTTGAAGTAATATTCCAGATTTACTTCCTGTATTTTCTTAATCCTGTAATCCTTCATATCTCAATAAGATTATATCTCAAATATCTTCCTTCTAGGGTGAATCACCATGTTTCCCCAGTCTTTCTTTATAAATTGAATCTTTAATTCTAAGGAGAAGCCTTAGGGCTGTTCCCTGGACTGCCTCCAATGTCTACCTTGAACATGAGTGATCTGAACTGAGTACAGTATCAAAATGTAGCTTGACCATTACACTGGATAGTTTGAAGATGATTTCCAAGAGATTATTTTGGGAGAAAGAATATCTAAATATGGAATCAGATAACCATTGGTACAAAAATTATTATCAGAGGGGATTTTGTATTCATTAACCTACTGTTTTCTACTTTGAAATATAGGATGGTTGATGCAGAGGACAGATTAGTGACTAAAAGTTTGAAATTCTGGGCTGTCAAAAATTCCTGGATCACCTAATGAGATTGCGTCCATCAGTGCTATGGCGCACTGAACTACCCAGACTGAGCAACACCAGCTGGACCATATTTGTGCACCATATTTGCATGGGCCATATAACTGCCCACACCATTACTGCATTCTTTAACACACTTGTTAAATTCAGTAGGACTTAGGGGAAACATATTCTTCTGGATTTTCTAACTTCCCCACTCCTCTGCTCCCTCCTCTCTCCTCTGTAAATATTTTGGGTCCATATATCTCTCCCTTTCGCTCTAATTGGGGGTGGGGGAACATCGTCCAACTTTTATTAACATAGACAAACTCATCTACTTCAGTTGTACAAGCATTCTACTAATCTGGATATCCTGTTGGACCTATTTAGCCCCAGCTTGATATCAGTATGTTTCATTTCTGTTGCTGTGCGATGTTCCTGAATCAGGTCTACATCTGTTCAGAGCCAGGGACAGAAAAACCCATCATATAAGGAATCTCTGCCCACTATTGATGTAATTGCTCTATTAAAGGGCAATCACAGGATCTATTCCATTACTAAGTCAACAAAGACCTAGTTGGTAGGCACGCATTAAACCAAGCAGTAATGGAATTATGTTGTTGCTCACAAGAACATTTGCATATCACATGGCATTAATGGAAACTACTGTTTGAGATTTCTGTGCTTGTAGCACAGAATATCTTTTCAGATAAACTAGTATACTACACTTTGCTGTATTTAGCAGATCACAGAAAAGAAAAACTTCAAAAGTTTCAAAAGAAAAACAAATTCATTACCTGCTCTAAGGATATAGCAAGAGAGGGTTCTACACTTCTACAAGATGGCAGGTATCCAAGAAGATTAAGGCCTAATCAATAGCATTTATACAGCCAGACTGGTATCTTACAATCTTGCAAGAGCAATCATCAACAGGAGAGGATTAATGCCCAATGTGTCTAAAATCACAGGCATTGTATGGTGCAGGCAGATGCTAGGATATTTAGGAAACATTCATTCAATGGATTGTTTCTGGGACACCAGGGAGATTTTTGAAGTATTAAGTACTGACATCTGTCTAAAACCCACAGATGACTACAGAATGAAGACTTAAAAAGATATTTTCTGCCATTTGGACCTAAATCAAGTAACCAATTGTATTTCTGATTCCAAGCTACTTTTGCCTGGATTGAACAGGAGGAATTATGAAGTACCTCCAAAGTCATCAAGTTGATATGGTCTGTTACATGTTTTGCAATTGTCAGTTTAGAGAGGAAGAAGCTTCGGAGATGATTTTGCCAGAAGGTAGAATTCAGGATTACCATCTTCATACCCGTCAGGGTCTGAACCTGCATGTCCCTTTGCAATAGGAAATCTTGTTATATCCAGGTTAAGTTCAGCACATCTGGGAGGAAACACTCCAATTTTTACCCTCCTTCTTCAATTCAAAAATATTTGCAGTGTAGGTCCAATCCTTTCAGAGGATTACTGAATGCTAATAACTTCCTTTGTACACATGCAATTTAGTAACATGAGCCAAGGATAAGGATAAAGAGAGATGGAACTTCTTCCTTGATCAAATAAGAGTGATGAACACAAGGAGGAGAATGAAAAAGAGGAAGAATAAATCATTATCAAGGCCCATCATAAAAACCATGGACTAATGTCTTGGAACCTGCTAACTGCTGTAATTTATATACTTCATTCTAAATAGCCACTAGTTCAAGATGGGTGTAAAAGGAGAAGTTCAGGCT
Source organism: Carcharhinus amblyrhynchos (assembly GCF_965287045.1). Classification (NCBI taxonomy): domain Eukaryota; kingdom Metazoa; phylum Chordata; class Chondrichthyes; order Carcharhiniformes; family Carcharhinidae; genus Carcharhinus; species Carcharhinus amblyrhynchos. The sequence continues at coordinate 59,602,353 of NC_137333.1, forward strand.
GTGACAACATCAGCCTCATTTACAATATATTCAAATAAAGATTACATGAAGAGCTAAAAAGCAGGTGGAAATTTGTGAGCTTGACTTTGGAATGGAAAACAGGTGGGATGGCTCTGATCCAAGTTTTCTTGCAGTTTTGCACTAAAGTCACCCTGAAAATGGGAGTGAGTTGTGGAATCTATTGTTTGCAATTATTTCCTCAGTATTCCTTTTTTGGAAAATCATATTGCTGTTCTTGATGCATGTGTAAGTTCTTTAATCTTTCAGCCTGCTTCAGCCATATGCATGTCTCCCTCTGTCTTTAATAGAAAATTACTCTCCATTTAAGTTACAATGGAGGCAGTTCTGCTATTGGAAATATTATCCAGAACCATATTTTTAGCATTAGAACCACACCATATATTTTCCTAATTTATTAGCTACTGTGAGGCTGTCATTGTGGTGAAATGGCAGATTAAATATACTATTTGTAGGTAGTACACCAATTAGTTGTTAATAAATGTATTTACAAACAAATCGGTAGTGTGATCATTTCTATTTTCATTGTCATGATAATTCCACTTTGGAACAGCAACGGTCCATGATGTCAAAATCAACATTAAAAGTTTACAGCATCTGTGCAACAAGGCTATTATTCTTTTAATTAGCTAATAGCATCATCAAAACATCAAATTACCTATGCATATATTGAACTTTTAAACAAGATCTTTTTTAAAAAATGGACATACAAGCTAGAGATGGCTACGAATGCAAATTTGGTCACTCTTTCTTTAACTCAACAAAGCCTAGTTAAATTTGCTTCTTCTACAACATAAATATATTTGGACTGGTTTAAAGTATCCCCAAGAGAAGGAATCCTTTTAAAATGAATCTTGTTATGATCAACTGAGTGGGTTGAATAAAGGAAGGAAACCAGTTCATTCTTCCTCACCTGAAGCATAGTAATTTTGGGGGTATCCCATTGGAATTTACCAAATTGGAGCTTGTGCCAAGATCGTTCCCACAAAGGAAACAGAGGTAACAAAATGGAGGCCCTGTCCCAGAAACAATCATAACAGTAGTCTGGTTAATATATATTTGTTTCTTCCAAAATTCCAACGGGTAAGCCAAGTAAAGAAAGAAAAAAAATCAGGACCAATGTCAATTGCAGTCAATGTTAAATATTTGACTTCCACATCCTGTTACAACTTTAGATATCAAGCTGATTTTTAAGCCCTGATAGGACAGGTACTGAGATTGGCAATTACAGGTTTTAGTGTTGTCGGTCAGCGTGCCAGTTCCTTGGTCCCCATCCGCCTCTGGGCCATTGCCTGGAGTTGGAAGGAGTGAAAGTAGCAGGACTACTTGTCCAGAAGTGGAAGATCATCAACTCAATTAATCAATGGGTTTCTAAGGCCTATTGTCATAAGGTGAATGGAATTTCCTAGTTTTCCTCCAGGTCCTTAAGGGGACAGGGGAACAGTGTAGCAAACCAGACAGGGGGCAGCACTCCAAGCAGGTTTAGAAAACCTGTAAAGGACTACAGTGTAGATTCTGCAGAATATTACCAGGGCTTCAAAGGTAATATTATGAAGATAATTACTCAAACTAGGCTTGTATTTCCTGGAGTATACAAAGTTAAATTTTGGTTCACGTCTTTAAAATTTTGAAAGGAATTGACATGGGCAGCACTGTTCCTTTATACAGTACAGAACAAACTATATTTGCTTTAATAATTTTATGTCTGAGCAGTGACAAGAGCTCCTTCTCACAGATTAAGGCTTTCACAAAAAAATTCCTGAAGATGAAAAATTGCAGAGGACCAGGCCACAACCTTCCTTGCAATCCTCCTTGGGTATGGGGTTGGTACACCGTAAGAAGTCTGACAACACTGGGTTTAAGTCCAACCGATTTATTTGATAGTAAATTCACAAGCTTTCGAGGTTTGCCCCTTCAACGCTGGATCTCCACATTATGGGGTTGGTGCCAGAGAATTGCAAACATTACACTCTCATCTCAAAATCTGAATGAAGATAAATGCAGTATCTACAGGCCAGCTACTTTAACCCTAGTGATGGGAATGCTTTTATAAATGACAATCAGAGGCAAAATTAAAAGTCTCTTGGAAAAGTGTGGATTCATTAAGGAAAGCCTGGATTTCTTAAAGGCACATTGCTTGTCCGATTGATGCAGATAACATGGTTGAGATATTTTACATTTTATCTCTCAGAGAGTAGTGAATCTGTGGAACTCTTTTATCATAGAGGGCTCTAGAGAGTGGATTGTAAAGTATGTTCAAGGCTGAAATAGACAGATTTTTAATCAGTAAGGGAATCAAGGGTTTTGGGGATCAAGTGGAAAGGTGGAGTTCAGGAGTTTCGAATCAGATCTGTGGCAACCAGTTGAATGGTGCTGCAGGTTTACAGAAACATAGAAACCAGAAACACGACTAGGCCATTCAACATTTGAGCCTGCTCTGCCACTCATCTTGATCAGGGCTGATCTTCAGATTCAACAGCTTGATCTGCCCTTCTTCACATATCCCTCAATCAAATGGCCTAGTTCTGCTCCTACAACTTATGGTTTTATTTCCAAAAGGCATTTGCTAAAGTGTCACATAATAAGCTTGTCAGCAATATTGGAGTCCTTGGAATAAAAGGGACTTTAGGAGCATGTATAAAGTTGGCTGAGTGACTGGAAAATAGTTGTTTATTAAATTGGGGGAAGGTATACAGTGGGTTCCCCCAGGGTTAATATCAGGATCACTGCTTTTCTTGATATGTATGAATGACTTAGATATGAGCGTACAGATCACAATTTCAAAATTTGCAGGTGGCTCAAAATCTCAAAGTATTATGAACTGTGTGCAGTATAGTGATAAACTACAAGAGAACAAAGAGCAGCTTGTGGAATGGACAGAAATGTGGCAAATGTGGCATTTTGGTAAGAAGAACTAGGCAGGCAAATCAATGGTATAATTCTAAAAGGGATGCAGGGACAGAGTTATAGGAGTACATGTGCACAAATCATTGAAAATGGCAGAACAGGTTGAAAAAGCAGTTGAAAAGACATATTGGATCCTTATAATAGAGGTATAGAGTATAAAAGAAATGAAGTTATGATTAATTTTTGTAAACCACTGATTCAGCCTCGCATGGAATTTTGTCAATTTGGGCACTGCACTTTAGGAAAAATGTGAAGGCTTTAGAGAGAATGCCGAAAAGATTTATGAGAATGGCTCCGAGGATGAGGGACTTCAGTAATATGGATACATTGGAGGAATTTAGACATAGTAAAATAAATTGTTTCTGTTAGTGGAAGGATTGAGAACAATATGACAGTAATTTAAGATATTAGCTAAAGAAGCAACAGTAGCATGGGGAAAGAATTTTTAAGCAGCAAGTGGCTCAGATCTGGAATGCACTACCTGAGATTATGGTGGAGGCAGATTCAATTATGGTTTTCAAAAGGGAATTGGACAAGCACCATAATGGAAAAAATTAGGAGGGCTACAGAGAAATGTTGGGGGAGCAGGTTAACTAAGTTGCTTTAGAAGAGAACTGACATGCTCAGTCCTTTTATTCTGAGACCATTATTATACACAGGACGCAGTCTCAGATTAAAAGGCCACTTAGAGCTCAAAGAAAGAATATAGGAGCAGGAGTGAGTCATTTGGCCCCTTGGGCCTATTCCGCCATTCAACCAGATCATGGCTGATCTTTTATCTGAATGCCATATTCTTGCACTATCCCCATGTATCTTGGGCTGAATGGTCTACTCCTGTTCCTAAACACAAATGAGCTCTCCAGTGTAGCTATGTGACAAATATTTTGCTATTTTCCTATTGCTTCACCAGCCTGTCACTGCAACCTGTTTACTGTCAGGCAGACAGATTTTTAAAGGCTGGATTCTAGTTTCCAAAAACTATTGCATGTTATTTCTAAAATATGGAAATAGAGGAGATGCTTCAGTGAATATACAAATGTAACAAATTTAATTCTGCAGACCATCGGAATCTGCTACAAATTCAATATGTTCACATGGCCTTTGCCACATATGCAAGATTGTAAAGAACAATGTTTTATTATCTGCAATTACACAAGGCATGTAGCATTCGGGCCAGTGACCTCTCTCCATTTGTGTTATGGATAAAATACATTAATCAAAGCAAAAATTATCATCCATGTAGTATCATGTATCTGCCCAAACAATTACTTTGAAACATGGCAGATTCAGCTCTGGTCTATTTTCAGACTCAAAGCTGTCTTCATCTTATATTTCTTAGTCTGCAATGGTGTTTGAAATTATCTGAATATTATTTATTTATTTTCATGGTTTGGTTGGGGTTTGATTATTTTCATGTTTACTTTTTTTGCATATGCTATAGGTTTTCCTTATTTATAAACTATACTCATATGTATACTCGTAGTTGATCAAAACTATCTCCTGATTATTTTTTCATGTGTGTCCCAGTTGTTCTCTTTCCTGGTATATGCTTTCATTGCACTACTATAATGATTTAAAGTTGAGTTACATTTTTACTATTTACAAAGTTTGCCTTTGTTTAAGGGTTACAGTTTACATCAATATCCCTTATTTTTAAAAAATATACATTGGATACATTGTCATCTGTTTTATACCTCCTACTTTCCTCCTCTTGTCCCTCTTCTGTTCTCTGCTTGTACTCTCCTCTTCAAATCTTCTTTTCCTCACCCCTTTCATTCTTTCTTCTTATCCTTCCCTTCACTGTCTTCTTTCTGTGCTCTCTCTTTCCCTCAAAAACAGGTGAATGAGAAAGAAAAAGAGTCTGTTAAGAGGTGTTCCATAATGGTTGTTATGACAGGTGATTGAAAAAGGAATGTGTTTTGATGTCAAATATTTTGTGGGATAAATACATGTATGTTTGTGGGTAAAGTAATAAATACATTCAGATGAAGCCCTGGATTGGAAAGAACACAACACTCATTTGTTGTACTATTTGTAAGTCATTCAAGCACTTTAATCCATTTAACAAAAACTGACGTTAAGTGGCGTATATGCCGAGGAGGATGCATTCTTGAAAAACATGGCTGGCTTCTTTTACTTGCCTGACCTGATAAGGTCATTAAACTTATTGCAGCACTGATCAGCTACATAACTAATGTTGCAAGTCACATTGATTGGCAATCTTCTACTTATCTCATGAAACTCTCTCTGCAGTACCTTTTTTGGGTTTTCCTCCTGACTCTATAAGCCAGTACTTTTCCATGCGAAAAGGATTATCAAGATAGTTGTCTTATGAGCAAAAGATGTGTAATGTAAATATGATCCACTAAACAACTGACTGATACTTTTTGAGAAGAAAAAAACACAATTTGTGCCCTTAATCTGAGATTATGTACTATTATTGTCTGTAAAGTATCTGTTTATTTTACAGCAATTGAAATAAATTTAGTTTGACAAACTCCTTAAAAAACAGCATACTAAACATCACAATTGTTTATAAAATCACACAGTAGCCTCACATTATGACTTCAATCCATACAGGCAGGAAAGAGGCAACATTTTATCTTGGTCTGTCCAGAAACATATAGTTGATATACTGTAAAATAGCTTTAGAGTTCCCAAAGCGGAAAATCAGTTAGATATTTTATTCCTGGTACTTATCTAGTGATTGCTTTGTTTGTAAAGTGTTTGGGTATGATCAGGAGAACAAACAATAGAGCTACTCTACATCTGTCTACACGATGGAGGCCAAACACAGATTTGGTGACCGTTTTGTGGAGTACCTCCACTTAGTCTGCAAGATCCTAAGCATAGTAATATTTAATGCTCCACCTTGTTCTCTTGCTAACCTCCCTGTCTTTAGCCTCCGGCAATGTTCCATTTTAGGTCAACACAAGCTTGGGGAACAGCATCTTACTTTTTCATTAGGCACCATGGTGGCACAGTGGTTAATGCTACTGCCTCACAGCACCAAGGACCCAAGTTTGATTCCCAGCTTGGGTCACTGTCCATGTGGAGTTTGCATGTTCTCCCTGTGTCTGCATGAGCTTCCTCTAGATGCGCTGGTTTCCTCCCATAATCTGAAACACGTGCTGGTCAGGTGCATTGATCTGAACAGGTGCCTAAGTGTGGTGGCTAGCGGAATTTTGCAGTAACTTCACTGCAGTGTTAATGTAAGCCTTACTTGTGACTAATATATAAACATTAAACTTCACTTTTCATATAGCTTTCTGGACTTAACTTTGTCTTCACCAATTTCAGACCATAATCTCTGTTCTCATTTTGTTTTCTTTTCCATTCCAGGTTTTAGTTTTAGCCTGGTTTCCCCTTGTTTTTGCTTTTGATGGCATGTCTTCGTTCACCCCTCTTCTACAGTCATATTTTGTTTCTTTACCTGTCCCATTCTCACTTGCTTTGACACCACCCACTCTTGTTTAATCTCTACAGTCTTCCAATTTATTTCAGACCTTCACTTTTTTTCCCTTATTACATTTCAGGAACCATACCAAGTTGTGATCTAACCAGAATGCCTTCTGTGGTGCATCTGTAAAAGTTGGTGAGAGTCATAGCTGACATACCAAATTTCCTTAGTCTTCTGAGAAAGTAGAGACATTGGTGGGCTTTCTTAACTATAATGTTGTCATGGGGGGACCAGGACAAGTTGTTGGTGATTTGGACACCTAAAACTTCGAAGCTCTTGACCCTTTCTACTTCATACAGGGGCATGTTCTTCACACTTCCTGAAGTCAATGACAATCTTCTTCATTTCGTTGACATTGAGGGAGAGATTATTGTTGCTGCACCAGTTCATCAGGTTCTCTATTTCATTCCTGTACTCTGTCTCGTCATTTTTTGAGATCCGACCCATTATGGTGGTGTCGGCAGCAAACTTGAAAATTGAATTGGAGGGGAATTTGGCTGCACAGTCATAGGTGTATAAGAAGTATAGTAGGGGGCTGAGAACACAGCCTTGAGGGGCACCAGTGTTGAGGATGATGGTGGAGGAAGTGTTGTAGCCTAGCCTTACTGATTGTGGTCTGTAAGTTAGGAAGTTCAGGATCCAGTCATAGAAGGAGGTGCCAATGCCCAGGCCACAGAGTTTGGAGATGAATTTTGTGGAAATAATGGTGTTGAAGGCTGAGCTGTAGTCAATAAGTAGGAGTCTGGCATAGGTGTCCTTCTGTATCTAATTGTATTCTATATTGAAAATGAAGCTGAAAATGTTAAAGACAGTAAAATCTTTATTTCAAAGTGCACATAAATGGAAACATACTTGCTTTTGAATCAGAAGGTTGTGGGTTCAAGTTCCATTCTAGGGCTTGAGCATGAGAATCAAGGCTGAAAATCCGGTGCAGTATTGAGGGGGTGCAGCACTGTCAGAGGTGCCAGCTTTTGGATGAGGTGTTAACCAAAGACCCATCTGCCTGCTAAAATGGATGTAAAAGAATCCACGGTGGCACAATTTCAAAAATTAAGGATGTTATCCTCACCGTCCTGACCAGGGATGCGTAGGTTAGAGGCATTAGTGGGTTTAATGTGTAGGGATATGGGGATAGGGCCTGGGCGGGATTGCGTTCGGTGCAGACCCGATAGGCAGAAGGGCCTCTTTCTGCACTGTAGGGTTCTATGGCAAATATTCATTCCTTAACCAACTTCACAAAAATACATGACTTGGTTATTACATTGCTGATTGTCCAGTTTTGTTTTGTAGTAACATTTTAAGACTTTCAATGGTCGTGAAAAGTCCTATATAAATGTGAACATTTATTTCATTCATCAGAAAATAGAATATAAATGCATCTTTGTACATTTTGGTAGGTAATGCTCAATCACTGCACTTCAATCCACAGATTGACCTTGAAGAGGTTTGGGGTGGCACGGTGGCTACATTATTGCCTCACAGCACCAGGGACTTGGGTTTGATTCCTGGCTTGGGTCGCTGTCTATGCGGAGTCTGCACGTCCTCCTGTGTCTGCGTGGGTTTCCTCTGGGTGCCCTAGTTTCTTCCCACAGTCCAAAAAACGTGCTGGTTTGGTGCACTGGCCATGCTAAATTCTCCCTCAGTGTACCTGAAAGGGCCCTGGAGTGTGCCCACTAGGGGATTTTCACATACCTTCACTGCAGTGTTAATGTAAACCTACTTGCGACACTAATAAATAAACTTAAAACTTAAAGACATCAATTTCGTATGACGCCCCTCGACCTTTTTGTAGCACCAGGGTTAGCTATTTGGACATACTTTTACAATATTTGGTTATCCTTCTCACCACCTATGAGGTGCCATTCATTATCAATGGTTCAGCGGCAGGTCTTGTAAGTTGGTTGGTTCCAAGTCCCGATTCTGTCCCGGCACAATTTCGAACACACATTACAGCGAGTTGCAATATTTAATATCTCACTGTCAAATAAACATTCTGCGAGTATAACTTGTTACCTTGAAACAAAATGCTTTGAAATGCATTTTCGATGGACGGTGACGGAATGTAACCTTCCCCTCGGTTTTCAAAAAATGATCGCGTTTCATCACACAGTTCCGACAAACATTTCATAAGGCTGATGCATTAAATAATTCCAGTCATTAAATTGTGATTATTCGCTGGTGAGCACATTTCTTCCTGATGTTCTCACGTTGACGTTTGGTGATATCTTTTCACTGAATGTGTCGTTTTCATTCGTCAGTTTAGCATATTGCGACCATAACTTGCGATCGACAGGCGTAGCATACTATAAGGAGCCGCATATTAGTCTTCTCAGTTTGTCAAACATAAATCGCGACAATGTAAACATATCACAAAGCAACTTAGTGTTTAACGTATTGTGAGCCCTAATAAATATACATTGGCTGAAGAAACTTTAAAAAAAGTTGTTACGGTCATTTTAGAATTTCGAAATATCCCTTACATCCTCTTGTGTATGAGCGGTGCACAATATTAACCGTTTTGCGGATCGAACATTGACCTGAATGCAATCTTTGCATTGTAATTTCCGATTTAAATTAACAGATGTTCACTTAAATGCTGTGCATGGCATTGTCAGGAGATTTTGCACTGAATGTATGTATTGTTGATGATCTCGCAGTTGTTCTTGTCCCATGATATTCCATGCAGTTGCTTACAATGTATCAAACCACAATTGCCATTTACCCGAAAGAACACCCCACCCCCACAATTGCTTTTTACTGGAAAGATTGCGGTTTTAGGACATCACCTTTAACGTTTTTGGTTAATTTATCGACTGATAAATGTATATTTCTGATTGAGGTGCCAGCGGACCGTACACACTATAAGATGCTGATTGAGACGATCTGTACAGTTCGTCGTGTTGCGCTGGATACATTTTCCTTCGATGTTTATACCTTTTATTGAGTTACTGAGCGTGCCAACTCTTTATTTTCATTTGTTCGCACAAAATCTTCTGACGGTCCGCCTTACAAACGCTCGCTTGTGTCCGCATTAAATGTATCGGAAACTTTGGCGAACTCTTGTTTTTCCTTCTCACCACACCCCTTGATGAATATGAATGACCTTTTTGTCTGGCTTTGCGGACAGCCTTCCCCTGCTCAGCAGCGAGCCGGGGTGGAGAGCGACGGGGAGATGGGGGGGGGGGGGGGCTGGATCAGCACTCGCATGTTACCCAGAAGCCAAAAGCTTGCGTGTTTTCCGCTGGTGCTTGACGCCGCGTTGCAAAGAGTTTCCCGGCGAGTGCGCGCACGACGACTGCCTTTGTTTCCATTGCGATCGCGCGCACGCTTGAAGTCAGCAGAGCGGGGCAGTCAATAAATAAACAAACACAAAAAGAAAAGGAAAGGCAGCAGCTGCGGCGCCGCTCGCATGCATTGACGTGCTGAACCTGAGGGAAGGACAGAGTGAAGCAGCTCTGCGTCTGGATACCGAGCACAAAGCGGGCGGGCTGCACCCCCGGCCATGTGACCTGGGCGCGGCGCGCGCCAGGCAGCTCCTCCGTCCGTTCGCGTACCTCCCGGGGAGGGGGTGGGCGGGGCGGGACGCTCGGGCGGGCGGGGCGGAGGCGCAGACTCGCTCTGATGCAAGTTAGTCAGAGAGAGGGAGGGAGCCGGGCGGTTTCCTGTGTTTGTGTGTCTGAAGGAGGGGTAAGAGCTGGGAGCAGCAGCAGCTGCCACTTTGAGCATGGCATAAAAGAAGAGAAGGAAGCAACTTGCCAAAGCTCGCCGATTGCACTCCTAAATGCACGAATCCCACCCGGTTAGGACAGTACAGCAGCCAGATTGTCACAAATTTAACGAAAATGGCGAACGACTCTCCTGCTAAAAGTCTAGTGGAGATAGATCTCTCTTCTTTGCGGGTGAGTATAGGCTTGGCTTTGAAGGAGGAGGAAAAAAACAGTTTCATAGAAAGACAATGTGAACTCTCCAGACGCAAACGGACACAGTTATTCATGCTTTCCAATTCATTCTCACAGAAGAGTGAAGTCGCTACGTAGCAAATCAGTCAGTTGTCAGATTTTTTTTTGTACTTTGTTGGGTTTTGATGGAAAGAACAGAGGCAGTTGAGAGCTTTCTTTGTTTGTGCATGTATTGGCATGTGCCTGGAAATAGGGCGCAACAGCTGCATTTCACCATGATCCGGCTAGATCAGATTTGGGATTTACAATATAATTACATCTCAAAAAAATTTTCTTTTCAGGACCCAGCGGGCATATTTGAATTAGTTGAAGTGGTCGGAAACGGCACATATGGGCAAGTGTATAAGGTTTGTGTAATTTCTTTAATTTCTCTGCTCTAATCTAAGGGTTACCTCCTGTGCGTGTGTGCAGTTGTAACTATTTATTTCCAACTGACTAAAATTTTATGGATTGTGAAATCTAGATTCTGTCCCTTTTAATGTTGCAGTATTAAAGATTGATTAGATTTGTAGTTGGCAACGATTCCGATTTCAGGGTGATGTATCTAGACAGGCATAGCACATAGACACAAAACAGAAGAAGCTCAAGATCATTATGGACAGGATTTGAACTGTGAAATGCCTCGATTCTGTTACAACTGGTTTGAGATGTTAGTATGAAACGAACTCTCAGACTAATATCGGATCGAACGTGTTCACAAGTAATTCTGAATTGAAGCATCACTCAAATGAAGAGTTCCCACACCAGAATTAATATTTGCTTCATTTATTCCTGGGTTTCCAATGTGGAACCTTACGTGGTCAAGTTCAGTCATCTTTTATCCCCTTAATTCCTCCAAAATGACTCTTACTACATCCACTGCACGCTCATGTTGATCTGGGCGTACCAGCCAGCTGGATCGCTTGAAACGAGCAAGCCCTTTGTTGATCATCCATGCTCGTACCAATTACTTCACTCTTATTGGGCCATTGCCACCACAGCTCAAACCATAAGGAAAGTGAGGTGCACAGCATATTTTTAATGTTGCTTTGTGTGCATTCATATATCAGTCAACCGATGTTGCACATGCATAGTGTAAATTTTACAGAAAATGAAAAGAGGGAAAGGAGGTAAAAGAATAAGAGGTTCTCAAAGCTTCTTGTTTTAATGCTAATCAGATTCACTGGCACAAACCTAATGCCAAATCTGATGTGAAAAGATTTATTGCACTGACCTGTTTGAGTGAAAAGGTGGCTTTGTTTTGATTTTTTTTTGCCGAACAGACTTTTTTGTTTGAAGCTTAAAAGGTTTTATTTTACTTGTATTGGATGTCTAGGCAACTTGGTATCCATTTCTATTCTGGAGTGACATGGGAGACATCCTCAATGAATTTTAAGCAGTTGCTCTCCAGATCTTGTTTTCTACAGTTCAAGGAGATTTTTCATACGTTGGGATTATACATTTAGATAAAACCAGTTTTGTGGGTGGGTTCAACAAGAAGTGTTATCTTGCCTCAACTATTGAGTTTTAATTTCTTCATGTCTTTTGCAACATGTAAGTTTAACCCTTTTGGCATATATTATAATAGGCACACAGCGAACTTTCAAAAGTATGTTTTGTAATGTCTTGATGCTTAGGGAATTTGTGATGCACATCAAAATCTGAAATGATACTTGTGACACCTTGTATTTATTATTATAGTGTTGAGTAAATGCAGAAGCAATATATTTGGGGATTAAAGGGTGCCTATTACATCATTTTGTTTCATCTGTTTGTTTTACATTTCCTCAAAGCTGACTGATTTCACTTGACTTCCATGTTTATATTTGATCAGACTTATTTGATAGAACATAGTGGATGAACTTTTCAGCTTTGATCTTTACTTACTTTCCTATTTTTCTTTTTCATCCAAAGTCATTGACTTCTGGTATGTGTTCAATGGATGCTGACAGCCATGTAATTCTTCACGTCTGAACCTATCAATAGTCAATTTTATTGTGGAGGGCATTGCAACAGAGTCTGATCTTTGCCCTCAACCATCACTGTGCATTTTCAAGTTGGTTGCACTGTAATGGAGCAACATCCGAAATCTAGGTTGATTTTCCTCTACTCTCAAGTGCAGTGTGAGTGAACTTGACAATAAAACATAGGCCTATCTGAGGCTGGATATTGAATTTGAAATCTCACTAGTTATTGTGGTTTACTGCCACACTAGGCAATCTGTTTTTTGTCTGTGATGCACATTTACTTAAGTTTGAATTTATACTGAAGATGCAATAGCCTGGGAAGGGCTAACTTGATTTCTATTTCTAGGCTTTACGCAAATCAGTTGGCACTTCAGAACACCTAGCTTGGAGAAATTGAGTGCCATTGCTTAGGCTACATGAAGACTTGCTTGGTAGAAAAGAAGTGCTTTGAATCTTTGTGCCATAAACTCCAGCCATCCAATATTTAAAACTTTAAAAATCCTCCCTTTTCCATCTTTCTATAGCTCTGCATTGTATTATTTTTCATTGCTGTTGCCAATAAAAAGCAATTTCAGTGTAGCATTATTTTACTAGTCTCCATGCACTAGTCTGCGAAACTGCTAAGAAATTTTTCAATGGTCTTTTTGAATGGAAATATATCTTTCATGGGGCCATTTAGAAATTTTTATCCCTACTTGATGCGGATTGTTGAATATAAGTTGACAATTTTATATTTAGTAGACTATTGAAAAGCCATATGCCATCTATACATTTTCCATTGTTTTACTTAAACTGTCTATCATTTCTGATATGACAGTTTCAAAAGATTGACAGGTACATAGGTATTCAAACTTAATGCACCCAGTTTTGCTTGTTTCCATGAATTAACTGCTGTAACATGGCATGAAGCATTTCAAATTCCAATATATTTATATGTATATTGTTGAAAGCTCGGTATTAAAGAAAGTTAACTGAATAGTGCCAAGATTATAAGAAAAGTCAAGTTATAGAAGGAATAAATGTAGGAAATAGGCATGTTCTTATTTTTGTATATGTGTATAATAATTGATCTCTTGGGACGTTGCAAATGATCGGTAAAATTATCTGGAGTGTGCATTTGAAGTTGGTTTATAGAGCAGGGGATAAATTAGACCAGGACATGCAAAACAATTCAGTCTCTGTATAAATTAAAACAGTTTTAAAATTTTCATATGGCATATTGTTTTACTGCATATCTTAAGTAGAAATAGAGTATTTCAGTGTAAAATATGAGTATGTCTGCAGCATAGGCTATAGGAGTTAGCAAATTAGATGCTTTGGACAGGATGATGTCATTGTAAGTTAAGTGGGCAATTTCCATTGTAAATGTGGAGATTGGAATTTATATTGGAAAGTTGATGCATAAGTGTAGCAAAGCATGACAATAGCATGTATGTTTTTATAGACAGGAAGTGCACACAGATTTGCATCAGCTTGAATCTATAAATATAGTAGTTCTGTTGTATTGCTCATTGTGAGGCAAAGGAATAAAGTATATTCTGTCTTTTGAGTTAGTCCATCACTGTTGTGACTCAATTTGATTTTCTCTGCTCTGTTCCATTTGCCCTGATATCCTTGCCTAACAAAAATATCATAGTCTTAAATTTCATATGAACATATAAATTAGAAGCAGGACTAGGCCATTCAGGTCCTTGAACCTGTCTACCATTGAATAAGATCTAATTGTAACCTCTTGCCTACCCCTGATGAGCTAAGGGGTGCTTTTTTAAAAATTCTTCCTGTCATAACGGACAATTTCACATTTGCCAGATCTTAATCTATATCACTTTGGAGTCTACTTATGCTACCGATCTTTGTCATTAGCAAACTTAACAGCCATATCTTTAGCCCTTTCATCCAAGTCATATATATAAATTCCAGAAAGTTGTGGCTCTAGCGTGATCCTGGTGGCGCATCACTTGTTATATTCTGCTTGGTAGAAATAGATCCATTTATGCTTGATAATGAGGCAAACATCTATTGATGCCAATATGTTTTTATTTTCTGCAATAACTTTTTGTGGTACCTCCATCAAGTGCCTTTTGGGAATCTAAATACAGTACATCTGCAGCACTAACTCCTCCAATTCATTTAACACTGCAGTCTTTTAGAGGAACTATGCAGGATGTCTCATTGGTTTTATAAATTAATAGCAATCCATGTTTAATAACATGGTTTTAATGATGCTTTTAGGGTTCCATTTCATAGCTATATCCATCATTCTTTGAAAACTGACTGAGTTAAATGGTGAATGTTTAAATGGACAACATTTTACAGCTAAGGACACATATCAAGATAAGCTGCATCAATTGATGTTACCTGGGTGGGGGTTTGGAAGAGTGAATAGTATTTAGTTGCACCAGGGGGCAGTGGTAAGAATCAGTGTGCATGGGGAAACCTGATGCTTGACACAACTAGGGGTTGAACGTGAACTTGCAATCCCAAATCCCCACTGTCACCAAGGCTGCCAACTTCCATTTCTGTAATATAACTCATTATATTATAACTCATATTTCAACAGATGCATTAGTGTATCTGTTGAAATGACAATTCAGTGCTCTTTGTCAATCTTCAGCCTAAAATTTGAATGTTTCCAAACTTTGCCTGCATCCTGACTTGCAACAAGTCCTGTTCAGTCCTTTACCATGTTCAGTGGTAGTGCAATTAAAAAAAATCATACCTTTGTGTTCACATCCCTCTTCTTCTGCATCACGCATAACACCCCAAGAACTCGATTATTCCTAATTCTGTTGATTTTTGTCTATTCCCAATTTCCTTTATCTTGCTTTTACTTCATCTTCAAATTCTGAAATTCCTGAATGCTTCTTGAAACCTACTTATTTGACTGAACTTTTGGTCAGCTGTTCTATTATCTACTTTTGTGGCTTGGTGTCACATTTTGACTTAACATTTCTGTGAAGCATCATAGAATGTTTTACTATTAAAAATGCTGCATAAATGCATGTTGTTGAAATTATGTGCTTTGTATTATAACTGCAATATTCTGGCCCTGACTGAATTGGGTGCCAAAGTTACAGTCTAAAGTGAACCAGGAACCTTCTGATTCAAAAAGGCACAGACCTAGGGATAGATTCTGGGCTGCAATTTGGCTAGGTTAGGAAGTGGCATGTATAATCTAGCAGCTGACTGGAATTTTAAGTTGGTATACAGATGCATGGGACCATCTTGATAATTTGGTATTGTTTTGATTCATTTGTGGGAAGACCACAATCTATGCCTTTTTGAGCTTAGTAGCAGTCAAGTTGCAGAAAAATGTTTCAATGCAGGAACAATAGAAACCTTTTCAGGACAAACAGTTTCACATTCCAGATTGTTTTAAAATATGTTAAGGGTGTATAGTTTACAAACATGATGTTGCAGCATTGTATTACACTAATTGTGTTCCCTCTAAACTCACCATACCTGTAATATGCTTCTTGGAAGTTTAGCTTTTCATGTTTCATGAGGTGCATTTGGTTGTGAATTTCTGAAATGCAAAATAAAACTCTTAGTTACCTGAAACCTAAAATGAAACTGTGGACAGTTTAAAAAAGAGTACAAGTTGAAATCATAGGAGCATGTAGTAAGGGTAGGGGCCAGAATACTCTGATGTCATACCCCCTGCTACTGCTGCCAGTGAGAATGGAGAATCTTCATTCACAGCAGCAGGACGGGAGATCACAGCTGCAGGTGAGGTTGGAAAATTCTGGCCAAGTAGGAAAGTATGTTGTGAAAAAGACTAAAGGAATGTAGATCGGTTAAGTAAATAGTTAAAAAGTTTTCAGACGGTATATAATGTGAACTTGTCCACTTGGCAGGAAGAATAAAAAAGCAGCATATTATTTAAATAGAGAGTGATTGCTGAAGTCTGCAGTACAAAGGGATCTGGGTGTCCTGTACATGAATCGCAATAGTATGCAGGTACAACAAGTAATTGGGAAGACCAGGGGAATTGAGTATAAACTTAAGCAAATTTTGGTACAGTTGTACCAAATCCTATCTGGAGTTTTAGGTGTAGTTTTAGTTCATTGAACACAGTGCTGAGAAGATTCACTAATCAGATTCTTGGGACGAAGGGGTTTTCTTATGAGGATGGGTTGGACCTGTATCCATTGGAGTTTAGAAGAATGAGAGGTGATTTTATAGAAACATCTAAGATCCTGAGGGGATTTGACAGAGTGGGTGCTGAAAGGGGGTTTTCTTTTATTGGGGGAGTGTAGAACTAGAGGAAACGGTTTAAAAATAGAGGCCTCCTGTTTAAAATGGAGCCACATAATGTTTTTCTGAGTATTGATAATCTAGAATTCTCTTCCTGAAAGAGCAGTGGAGGCAGGGTAATTGAATATTGTTAAGGCTGAGTTATATTCTTGACCAGCATGGGCAACCTAGGCTAGTGAGTCGGCTGGGTGGCCTCCTTCATCTCAGTGGCGACAGAATTGAAATTGGACGCGTTCATGTGATCCTTGAACAAGATTGAATACATTTAATACATGCCAGATATTTCATAATTTGTAGGAAATGCTTAATCATTCACATAGAACTGTCAACTTCTAGTGGTAAAAATAAAATAAATATTTATGCTTGATTGGATGCAGAGGGAGTGCATGGCTCTCAGTCAGTGTTTAGTGCAATCAGCACACACCTCACTTCATGTACATTTGCTTAATATGAGTATTACTTCCGTCATACTGGTAGGAAAAAAACTGGATGGAAACCAACAAATGTGGCAATTCTACACATGGGCAACAGTCAACAAAATGTATCGTGGGCCGCAGGTGACCACCATATGATGATGATGCATGTTGCCCACCACTAGTTATAGGGGGTAGACAGGAAATTGGGAGTTGAAGCCACAGTCAGGTCAGGTCTTATCAAATGGTGGAGCAGGTTGGAGGGGCCAAATGACTGACAGGTGCTTCAAATTCTGCTAATCTTATTTTTATTTAGTTACTAAAGATTTGTGTCAGAATAGTACCTTTTTTCAATAAAAGTACCATATTTCCATGAATAGCCAAAGATTTTGTTGATTTCATTAAAACCTGAAGGGTAAATAGGTCTTTCAGGGTCCAAATGAAGAACTGTGGCAATTCACATCCTATCCTTGAACATAGTTAGTATTACTGTGTTGTAGAAATGTATTTTTATACATGTTAAACATAATGTTGCATTGGAAGATTTTATTTCTGCCTTCTGTTTTTAGAAACAAGTTGAGTGCAGCTTGTGTTGCTGTTGTATTGCTCCTTTGTGAGCAACATGGCAGCTAAAGTCTCAACAGTAGACCAAATTTCTTTAAAGGCACTGAGGATGGAATGTTGCCATGCATTTCAATATTTTTCTAATTTGTATTAAACTCTACAAACTAAGGCGGCACAGTGATTAGCACTGCTGCCTCACAGCGCCAGGGACCAGGGTTCCATTCCCGACTTGGACCACTCAGTGCGGAGATTGCGTTTTCCCTCCATGTCTGTGAGGGTTTCCTCCAGATGCTCTGGTTTCTACCAACAGTCCGAAAGACGTGCTGGTTAGGTGCATTGCCCATGATAAATTCTCTGTGTACCTGAACGTGCTTACTGGTGACACTAATAAATAAATTTTACACTTTTTAAAACTTCAAAAAAAGCATGTTTGTGTGTGTATTTTTAAATAT
The DNA here is from genome assembly GCF_965287045.1 of Carcharhinus amblyrhynchos. Taxonomy (NCBI): domain Eukaryota; kingdom Metazoa; phylum Chordata; class Chondrichthyes; order Carcharhiniformes; family Carcharhinidae; genus Carcharhinus; species Carcharhinus amblyrhynchos. The sequence continues at coordinate 59,620,329 of NC_137333.1, forward strand.
ATAATAGAAAAATCTATGGAACCAATTGTTCCAAGTTCTTGGATTATTTTATCTTGAGATTATTCAGTTTGTGAGACTAAGGCACACCAACAGCTTTGCAGCAAAAATCTTGTGTTCTAATGGTTTTTCATAGATTACCTGCAGTGCAGCAGAGGCTATTCTGCCCATTGAGTCTGCACTGACTCTCTCTGACAGAGTATCTTACTCAGGCCCTTTCCCCCACCCTACGCCTGTAACTTCTCACATTTCTCATCATTAATGGGACACTAAGGTGCAAGTTAACATGGCCAACCCACTTAACGTGCATATCTTTGGACTGTGGGAGGAGCTGGAGCACCCACAGGAAATCCACGCAGACATGGGGAGAATACGCAAACTCCACACTGTAATCCAAGGCAGGAATTGAATCTGGGTTCCTTGAGCTGCGAGGCTCCAGTGCTAACCACTGTGCCACCGTGCTGTCCTTTTTACAATAGAGTGCAACAGAAAAGCGAGAGGAAATGCTAAATATAAATACAGTGCAATTGGAGAATTTCTTTCAGCTCGGAAGCTTTAGTGATAGCAAACATTACCTAATTGGTCATTAAAAATAGAATTGCAAAGTCTGCTGAAGCAGTCTGTTGGTGTTTATGCTCTATAAGAGCAAATAGCTCTGATCATATATACTCACCAAATTCCTGTAGTCCATCAGCCCATTTTTCTTTGTTCATTTATCTAAAGTAATCTGGAAGCTTAGTCATTAGCCATCTTTCAGTGGGGAATATTTATTTCAATATGGCCTGTTTAAACGAGTGGCAATCCTGTGTTGGCGAAGTGTTAGTGACAGTTTCAACCTTTTTAGCAATAACTTTGAATTGATTTTTTTTTTGTGAGTAGTATTTGATATGTTGTTTAGTTGATTGGCTTTGTGCAAAAAAAACTTGAAGGGATGAGAAGCCACATGAACTGTTCATTCAACAATTATCAAATAAGTGTAGGCCCTGTTTACAGTAAGAATACTATCTCTGCTTGTTGCAAGACTAAACCATGTCTACCAGAAGGTTTGAGTTTTCCTGTTTGATGCCAAGTTATTTGGCAGTTTCTACACATCTGGTTATCCAAGATATGAAGTGTTCTGGGGTTCTGAAATAGAACAGGATGTGAAAGGGAAATTTGTTGACAAATTTATTAGAGTCCTCTGAGTATGTAATGAGCAAACTGGATAAAGGGGATAACAGTAAATGTCAGTTTTGAATTCCAAAAGGCATTTAGTGAGGTGCCATAAGGTTACTGTACAACATAAGAGCCCACGCAGCGAGCGTAATTAGTTGTAGTTGATTGAGGATTGGCTAACAGAGTTAGATTATAGTGGCCTCTTTTAAATCGGCAGTCAGTCACTCGTGCAGTGCCATAGGGATCCAGTGCTAAGCCTCAATTGTTTTAATATCAATATCTTGAATGAAGGAACAGAGTGTATTTATAGCCACATTTCTTAATGATGTGAAGATAGTTGTGAGGAGGATTCGAAGAGTCTGCAAAGGGATATAAAGAGGTTAAGTAGATGTATAAAAATTGGCACATGGAGTATAATGTGTGAAAACATGACGTTATCCACTTTGGCAGAAAGAATAGAAAAACTGCATATTCTTTAAATGTAACAAAAGTGAGCAGAATGTGGCGGGATCTGGGTGTCCTTGTACAAGAATCAGTAAAAGTTAACATGCAAGTGCAGTAAGCAATTAGGAAAGCCAATGGAACATTGGCCTTTGTTGCAAGAGGATTGGAGTAGAAAAGCTAGAAATTGACGAGACAACTGTTGTACAGTTTAGGTTTCACTAAGGAGAGAGATTGGAAATAGCTCAGAGAAGGTTCATTATGCTAATTCCTGGGATGAAGGAATTGCCTTAGGAAGGAAGGTTGAGCAATTTGGGCCTATATTCCATAAAGTTTGGAAGAATGAGAGGCGATGTTACTGAAACTTAAGATCTGAGGGTGCTTGACAGGATAGATGCTGAAAGAATATTTTCATCCATGGGAGAATCGGGAACCAGGAGACACTTTTCAAAAGGTTCAAGATGGAAATGAAAAGAAAATTCTTCCCTGAACATTTACCTTTGGAATTCTCTTCCAAAACATGTAGTAGAGACTGGGTCATTGAATAGATTGAAGACTGTGTGAGGCAGATTTTTGGTTTACGACAGTGTCAGAGGTTATGTGGGTGTAGGAGGGCAGGCAGGATGGTCATCTATGATCTTACTGAATGGCAGAACAGGCTGACTTGGGTCAAATGGCCTATTCCTCCAATTTTTTTAATCTCAGTTTTGATCTGCAGTTGGCCTATGCATTTGACCTGTGGGAGGGAATTAATCAACCAGCCAAATGTTAACATAAAATTGGATTCACAGTGCATATGCCACATTATATGAATTCTCTGTTCCAAAAAGTAGCTTTTAGTAATGACATTGAATCATAGAATCTTACATGCAGAAGGAGACCATTTGGCTCATTGAGTCTGCACCGATCACAATCCCACCCGGGCCCAATTGCATAACCCCTTGGATTTACCCAAGCTAGACCCGCTGATACTAAGGGTTAATTTAGCATGGCCAATTCATCTAATTTGCACATCCTTGGACTGTGGGAAGAAACTGGAGCACGCAGAGGAAATCCATGCAGACATGAATGTGCAAACTCTACATAAACAGTGACCCAACCTGGGAATCAAACTTGGGTCCCTGGCACTGTGAGGCAGCAGTGCTAACCACTGTGCTGCCCATAATTATCATCATGCCATTCCTTTGTTCACTAATTTCATAATTAACAATTCTCATACAATTATTGTATATTTGCTAAAGGCACTGCTTATTTCAAAGAGTCTTCAGGGTATGATATATTTACAATGATTTTCAAATCTTGTGAATAAAATTATTTGTGTGAGTTACCAGTGAGCTTTTGGATCATTTAAACCTCAAATGTCTGCTTGTATTAATGTTTAGCCGCAAAGATGGTGTTTAACACAATACTGAGTGGACAGTACATTGTGATTTACTGGCAGTTGTTTCTGATCACTGGCAGTGGTATGTCTTGTATTCTTCCAGAAGTATGTTGGAGGACATTTGATGAGGATTAATAATTATGTTGGCATTAGATCATTGGGCTTAAATACTGAAACCAGTGATGGTAGCAAGAGAGCTGATGGTAGTGTTTGCATTCTGTTGTTGCTGGACAGTAATGATTCTCCTTGTATCTATTATGACTTAAGTAATGTTTATTTGTGTAACATAAATTACTGATCTGTGCATGGTATCAAATGTCAGGACCCTGAGGAAGTTCCAACATGCGTACATCCATGGTTCTTGTATGGGAAATTTAAACTTCGGATTGCCAGTTTTACCGTGCCTTAATTGCTCTGAGATTCTCATGACAGTGGAATGAAATGGCCAGAACCATACAGACATGGGCTGTTTGCCCTATATGTAGACTGTTTCTTTTTACATGGATTACCTGGAGCTTTACATAGCAGGCATAAAGTCAAAGTAACAAATAAGTCAGCTGATGTGTCAGAGCACTCTAGACCCCAGCAATGTTCATGCCACCCATTCACCTGCAGTGCTCGATTACTTCTGTGTCCCTTCTCCTGACTCGCCTTCCAGAACCCTTGTTCCACTGGCCAAAGTCAGAAGAGTCATAGTTGTTATGTGGGAGGCTCAGCATTTTTGTTGGGTGAAGGAGCGGGGGCTAAGCATTTTTGAGGAGTGAGGGACCGTAGTGAGCACTGTCAATGAAGGACGATTGTGTATTGTCGTGGTTGACAGCTTAATTTAAAGCAATGCTTGTCAATGAACTGAAGACAGACCTTAAGGAGCATACTTCAGTTCATGATGAGAAAACAGGGCATGGCTGCCAGGGAATTATGCTTGACAATTGGCCTCCTGGCTTTGTCCATTCCTGCATCACTGCTGGAGCTGGCATTGGAAGGTGTGAAGGCTTTAGCATGAAATTGTAAAGGGGCAGATTAAATTACAGTCAGTATTAGATGCACCCCTCTGCTGACTGCAAGATGTGGGCTATCATATTGAAAACAACTTGACAGAATTTAGTTGTTTTGCTGCTGATTTAGCCCATGTCTGCTGGTTAAGTGGAAGCAAATGTAATGGTTCAGTAAATAGGGGAGGCAGTGGCATAATGATATTGTCACTGAACTAGTAACCCTGGGGAATCTGTGTTTGAATATCACTGCAACTGATGTCTAATGACCATGAAACCATTGTCGCGTAAATCCATCTGGTTCACTAATATTCTTTGGGGATGGAACGCTGCCATTTTTACCTGGTCAGGCCTATATGTGACTTTAGATCCACAGCAATGTTAAATGCTCTCTGAAATGGCCTTGCAAGCCATTCGGTTCAGGAGCATTTAGAGATGGGCCATGAATGCTGGCCCAGCTAGTGATGCCCATAACCAGTGAATTAAAATAGAATAGAATGCAAGCAGATAAACGTAGTTAAATAATGGTTAAAAAACTGAATTAGTACTTGATGGCTTAAAGTAATGCCTATTTTTGAGCAACGCAGCAGAAAATTTCCAGGTTTGATTCGGGCTTGTGCAGAGAAAACTGTTCACATTTGGCAACCATGATGTGGAGATGCCGGCGTTGGACTGGGGTAAACACAGTAAGAAGTCTGTCAACACCAGGTTAAAGTCCAACAGGTTGATTTGGTAGTAAACACCACTAGCTTTCGGAACGCTGTTTCTTCGTCAGGTGAGTGGAGAACTCTCCACTCAGTGTTCCGAAAGTTGGTGGTGTTTACTACCAAATAAACCTGTTGGACTTTAACCTGGTGTTGAGACTTCTTACCAGATTTGGCAACAGCAGAATGGGGGAACTAGTAGTCTAGGGTTCCTTCTCCTAATACAAAGATCTTCAGCTGTAAGTATAAGTGTTGTGGATGTGTGGCGAAGGCATGATTTGGGTTTAATTGTGATACCAGAGAGTTTGCCAACGTTCGCAATCTAAATTCATAAATACTGGAGGGCAGCTGTTGGTAGGATTGTGATTGGAGAAGAAGTATAAAAGAAGTAGAGCAAATAATAAAGCACATTTTAAAATTCGAAAGGCATTGCTAAATAAATTATTATACCATATTTAGAAAATTTTAGCTAGTGTTTTCTGTTGGATTGTTGTACAATTTTAAGATCGGATTGTCTAACTGAGTAGCATACTTTTTATTTTTCTATTTTGCATAGTATTTAGTCGAGTTTCTTGCGCATTCACCAGAAACTCATAGTTGACATGCAAAATGATTCAAGAACTCTGACTTGATTTTTGGGGCAACAGGACAATTCCAGTGAAGATGGTGGAGAAGTTTGGTTTGTTGACTGACCAGTCAATGTAACTGAATACAACCAAGACTAATTCTTACTCAACTATTCTGAGCTTTCACAAAGACTTAGGTTAAATGGACTGTGATTTCTGCATCTTGCCCTGATTTGAGGCCAGAGTATTTGCTGGTTGACCCATTGAATATGGGTAGCATTTGTTGTCCTTGAAAAGGTGCTGGTTACCTGTCTTCATGAACATTGTGGTCCAAGTGTTATAGGTACATCCGGAGTGCTGTTCAGGAGGGAATTCCATGGTATTGACCCAGCAATGATGAAAAAATGGTAATATAGTTTCAAGTTAGGATGGTGTAAGTCTTCGAGGGAAGCTTACAGATGGTGGTTTTCCAGTGTATCTGCTGTCCTTGTTCTTCACAGGTGCGGAAGGTGCTGTCAAAGGCCAGGTTGTTATAGTGTGCCTATCATGTGGTGCATGCTGCAGCTGCAATGTGCCATTAGTGGCGTGAATGGTTAACTTTGTAGATAGGGTACCAAACAAGCAGGCTGCCTGATCCTGAATGACGTTGAACTTCTTAAATTTTGTTAGAGCGCTCATTCAGGTATGTTTGGGAGTATTCTATCACAATACTGTGGATCACAAATTGTGACAGATTTGGAGTTGCTTGCAGGCCAGACCTCGTAAGAATGGCAAATTTCCTTTCCTAAAGGACATTAGTGAACCAAATGGATTTTTACAGTAATCAATGATCATTTTATGGTTACCACTACTGATAGTAACTTTCAGTTCCAGATTTAAAAGATTCCACCATGGTGGGATTTGAACCCATGTTCTCAGGCCATCAGGCTGGGCCTCTGGATCGCTGGTCCAATAAAATTAAAACTACATCATGCTCTCTCTCGTCACACAGCCAGCTAGAGAAGCTGAGAACATCTCTTGGCAGTGTTCTTACTTTAGTGTGCTTCTAGTAAGTTATATTTAAATGCTTAAAACTTTGGAGATGTTAAACATGAATTTGGAGCCCTCATGCTGTGATTGTTTTTCTCTTAGCATATGACCATCTGGTTTTACTTTGACCCAAATGCAGTCGTTATTGTATGAGGCTGACCTTTAGGCTATATCAGTCTGGATCCAGATGCTCTCTACTCCAGAGTGCCATGGGACATTGTTTCCTGGGTTTCCTAAATTTAAAGATCAACAGCCTAACTAGCAAGGCTTGTTTAGAGAAACAGAAAATTTAGAGCATAGGCCATAATGCCGCCTCCTATCGTTTGTGTCAATTGAAAAAGTAGCCCATAAGTAGTTAGATTAGAGCACGCCTAAGAATGTATCCAGTTTTTTTTTGAATCCAGCATTCTTTTCTGGAACTGAGTTCCAGACCTGTACCAAATTGAATGTCCCGCTCGATTTCGCGCCCCCCGCCCCCCCCACCCACCCACCAAACTTCTACGATTCCCGTGGCACGCGGGATGGGAAAATTCCTTTCCCAGGTTTAAAAAAAAATCATTCTTCAACTCCTTTTTAGCCCTTCTCACAATTATTTTAGAATTATGCCCTCTCCACTGCCCACAGTTACTGACCACTCCGCAAATAGAAATAGGCCATTGTAGTCCAGTCTATACTGGCTCCTCATAATTATATGTACCCCAAATAAATCTCCCCTCAATCTCTTGTTCCCAAGGAAAAAAATCTAGCCTATCCAATCATTACCATAGTTAAAAGTCTCTAATCTTGGATAAATCTTTTAAATATCTACTGTACCCTCTTTAGTGCGATCACATACTTCCTGTAATATGTTGACCAGAACTCTATGCTGTACTAGTGTTTTGTATATTTTCAGCATATTCTCCTGCTTTTATACTGTAGGCGTTGACCAGTAAAGGAAAGTGCCTTATATGCCTTCTGAATTATGTACATTCCGAGGTACCTCTTACTCCAGAATTCTACCGTTTGTTGTACATTCCATTGTCTTGTTTGCCCTCCCCAAATGCATTTTGTCGCACTTTTGAGATTGAATTCCAATATTGCTTTTCTGTCTACCTGACTAATCTATTAACATCTTCTTGCAGTCTCCAGCATTCTTCCTCTTAATCAAGCTCCTTGTGTTTAAGTTTAAATCATTGATATACCATGATAAGCAAGGGATCCAGTGTTCAACCCTAAAGAACTTCACTGGAAGCAAACTTCCAATCACAAAAAGCACTCATTGACCATAAACCTTAGCTTCCTGCCACAAAGCCAATTTTGGATCATGATTGCCACTTTCCCTTGGATCCCACAAACCTTTAATTTTCTGACGGTCTGCCCTATGGGACCTTGTCACAAGCTTTGCTAAAATTCACACTAAATCAAGTGTGCCACCATCATTGACCCTTGTTATCTCCTCCAAAAATTCAACCAAGTTAGTCAAGCACAACTTTCCTCAAATAAATCCATGGTGACTGTAGTTGATTAACCGGTGGCACCCCCCCACCCCCCCAATCCTCCAGCACATAATCCAATGAGATTATGCCTGTAATTACTTAGATTATCCCTTCCCTTTTTAAACAGTTAGCAGTCTGGAAGTCCTCCGGCTTCATGCGTAGTAATGGAAAGGATTGGAAAATGCTGGTCAGAGTCTCTTATATTTATCTCCTTGCTTCCCTTAGTAGTTTGCTGATGTTTTATCACGGCCTGGTGATTTAACCACTTTTAAGGATACTGAACGGTAGTATTTCCTCTCTTTTCATGTTTATCCAATTCAATATTTCACATTTTTCCTCCTAAAACCTCCAGAGTAGGTGATGGTGTAATGGTATTGTCACTGAGCTAGTAACCCAGAGATCCAGTGTAATGATCTGGGGACCTGTGTTCAAATCCCAGCGTGGCCAATTGTGAAATTTGAACATAAGAACGTAAGAAATAGGAGCAGGAGTAGGCCATCTAGCCCCTCGAGCCTGCCCCGCCATTCAATAAGATCATAGCTGATCTGTCATGTCTCAGTTCCACATTTCCGCCCTCTCCCCATAACCCTTAATCCCCTTGCCTATCAAAAACCTATCAACCCGCGCCTTAAATATATTTAGCGAGGCAGCCTCCACCACTTCAACGGGCAGAGAATTCCAGAGATTCACCACCCTTTGAGTGAAGAAGTTCCTCCTCAACTCCATTCTAAACCGCCCCCCCCTTTATCTTGAGGCTGTGCCCTCTAGTCCTACTGTCCTTTCTGAGCAGGAAGAGCCTCTCCACCTCCATCCTATCCATCCCATTCATTATCTTATATGTCTCAATGAGATCTCTTGAATTCAATAAAAATCTGAATTAAATAAAATAATTGTTGTAAAAATCCATCTGGTTCACTAATTCTTTAGGGAGGGAAACCTGCTGTCCTTGCCTGTTTTGGCCTACATGTATTTCAGATCCACAGCAATATGGTTGACCCTTAGCTGCCCTCTGAAATGGCTGAGTGACATACTTGCTGTAATTTTACTGGCTCGTCCTGCCCATTGATGGGCGGAGTGAGCTGGTAAAATTGCACAAGAGCTGAGAAATCAGGATTGTGCTGAATTTCTCGGCTCTTGCAAAATTACTGGCACCAGATTTCTGGCCAGGTCACCTCTCACCATTTCCGGTGAGAGGCTGAATATATTATGTAAGTTCATTTTAATGCTCATTTACAGGTATTAGCAAACCCGGGACACAATCATCCAGGCTTGCATGCCGTTGTGGCCTCATTGGGAGAACTTCTCTTCGGCGAGGTAAACACCTGCTCCCTATAAACAGGGAGCAGTTGTGTTGCCCTTGCCCGTAGAATTGGATGCCATTGAGGTCTGCATATGCTGGTTGAAGAAGCTGGTTGGTAAGTTTAGCCCCACATACTGCCTCTAGTAGCTAGAAACAGTTTAGCCCGTTTTTTCATGTGCTATGTGCATGAGATTGAGAGTAAAAACATGCCCCAAAACCAGGTCTGTAACACTCCCATTTTCTTGCTAGCTGGACACTTAGAATTTTTCACATAAAATTCCACTGAGTTCAAGAGCAGTTAGGGATGGGCAACGAATGCTGGTGCATTCAGCAGCACCCATCTAATGAATGAATAAAAAATAAACTACAGTCTCTGTTTTAGCTCTCTTCTGTAAAAATATCTACAAAATGTTAATTAAGATCATGCCCATATCTTCCATCTCCAGCATACAGTTGTCTTTTTGGTCTCTAATTGGCCCTGCAGTATCCATGCTAATCTCTTATCGGACTCCACAGTCATGCGATGGTGAATTCAGTTAGAATTTTGGACATATTTGAATAACAAGGAGCCTGTCACAGCTCTTTCCTTTGTTAATCTCTTTTTTAATATATTAATAAAGTAGCTTTATGTTTTCCTTGATGCTCACTTGCTTTGGAGAGAATGCTGAGGAGATTTACCAGAACGTTGCGGGGGCTTGAAAATTGCAGCTGTGAGGAGAGATTGGATAAGCTATGTTTGTTTTCCTTGGAACATCGGAGGCTAAAGGGTGACCTAACTGAAGTGCACAAAATTGTGAGCAGACTAGACAGAAAATACTTAATTTCCCTTCAGCTAGAGGAATCTAACAGGGAGCATAGACCTAAGATGGTTGGTAGAAGGATTAGAGGGGACATGAGGAAAATCTTTTTCACCCAGAGGGTGGTAGACATTTGGCATTCACTATCTAAATTGGTGTTTGAGACTGAAGTGGCCAACTCTTTTGATAGTTACCTGGATCTGAATCTAAAGTGCTGTAACCTGCAAGGCTGTGGATCAGGAAAATAGGATTAAAGTGAGCAGCTGGTTTATTTTTCCTCCTTTTTGGTCCACACAGGCAATGGGCTGAGTGGCACCCTCTATAACTTTTCTATGCCTGTTTTTAAAAAAAACACAACTGATCCAAATTACCAGGTCGTTATTTCTTTTCTGTTGAAAAGCGAAACTGCAATATATATGCATCAGGTCGGCAGCCTCATCACTGCATATAAGGTATGCAGCGTGTGAACTGGTTTTACGGATGCAGTTGGCACGTGAATTGCTTGAAATGATTTGCAGCAAGAGAGTAATAGGAATTTTGAATGTTTCTCAAATTTGGCTGGAATCAGATTTTATCAATTTACCATCTCAAAAAAAAATCAATTATTTTAATGTAATTTGACTCAAATCTGACTTTAAAGGCTCCTTAGTATTTTGTAAGCTTGATTATATAGAGAAGTTTTGTTTTTTTTCACTTATGTTTCTGAAAGCCTGAGCAATTAGAAAACTAACCACTGTTTTGGAAGAGTTTCTTCATTTCACCTCTTGAGCTGTGAGAAAGTGTAACTTGCTTAAAGGCTGGCTGCTCTATTTATAAGAATAATTTGAGAAATCTTCTAGCATATACACACTCCCATGACTTTCTGCCTTGCCCAATTTTGAAATATTATTTATTGGTCTATGTGCCATAATTAAGTTACAGGTTCACTACAAATATGTACATAGTGTGAGAAATCAGATTTAAATGAAGGTAGATATCTGCAGAGGAGGTTATTGTTGCATTCTGAGACATCAAAACAATTTTAGAGGGCTAGACAAAAGACCAGGAATGTTGCCTTCCCCTCCAATTATAGCTAGTCAGTGTGCTTCAGTTCTGGGATGAACAGAATGAGATAAGAGCTATCCTGTACATGGGGGGAATTCCAGATAACTGTCCTGAATTTATCTAAGGTGTATAAAGTAGAACTCCTTAACATTGTTGCAGAGGAGTTTTGTTTTTTAAAAAATAGTGATTTTAATATTTTGGGTTCTTGGCTTTTTAAAACTTACTCTCTTACCTCGATATAACATTAATTGTAGGTGAAGTCAGAGTCCTTACAGTGCAGAAGAAGGCCATTTGGCCCATTGAGTTTGTTCCAAATCTAACAGAACATTCTACTCAGCCCCTATCCCTGTAATTCCCCCTAACCCCCACATCCTGGGACACTAAGGGGCAATTTAGCATGGTCAGTCAACTTAATCTGCGCGTCTTTGGGCTGAGGGAGGAGGCTGGAGCACCCAGAGAAAACCGATGCAGACACGAGGAGAACATTCAAACTCCACAGTCACCCAAGGCCTGAATTAACTCTGGGCCCCTGGTGCTGTGAGGCAGCTGTGCTAACTACTGTGCCACCATGCTGTCCAATCACTTCAAGACCAATTGGATTGCTTCTCTTTTGGTAAGGTACCAGTTTTCATTTCATAATTTGAAGCATATACAAAAACACAACTTAATATTGGCAATTTTTGGTTTGCTGGGAAAATGCCTGTTTTCTGACTTTTGGTATGTGGCTGGCCAGATGAAACCATTCTAGTGGTGAATGAAAGATATTCTAATTGCAGTTGACTGATTCCCATGCCTAATTCAGAGGGTAGGTTTGGGACAATGGGAGAGAGGAATAAAAGAAGCTGGAGAGGAAGCAAAGTACTGAATCCATAGGTTTTTCTTAATAATGGTAGTGGATAGTCAAAGTGCTTAATCCCTCTCCAACGCTCAAGTCTGCATTGTATTACAAAGAATAAAGAAAATTACAGCCAGGGAACAGGCCCTTTGGCCCTCCAAGCCTGCACTGACCATGCTGCCCAACTGAACTAAAACCTTCTGGGAACCATGCCCCTCCATTCTCATCTTATTCATGTATTTGTCAAGACACCCCTTAAAAGTCACTATTGTACCTGTTTCCACTACCTCCTCTGACAGCGAGTTCCTGGCAGCCACCGCCCTCTGTGTAAAAAAAAAACTTCTCATACATCTCCTCTAAACCTTGCCCCTCGCAACTTAAGCCTGTGCCCCCTAGTAATTAACTCTTCTGCCATGGGAAAAAGCTCCTGACTATCCAGTCGTAATCTTGTAGACATCCATCAGGTCGCTCCTCAACCTCTGTCGTTCCAGTGAGAACAAACCAAGTTTCTACAACCTCTCCTCATAGTTAATGCCCTCCATACCAGGCAGCATCCTGGTAAATCTTTTCTGTACCCTCTACAAAGCCTCCAAATCCTTCTGGTAGTGTGGCTACCAGAATTGAACACTATATTCCAAGTGTGGCCTAACTAAGGATTTTTTTTGGAGATCTGTAGTGATTGAGCTTGCGTATAAAGTTTCAGGTGTTCACAACGTGGGTAAAAGTTTGGATGCACCAGCTACTGGTGATTGGCTTTGAATTAGAGTGGATAGAAAAGCAGAGGCTTAAGGGCACATCAAACTTTTTAATCCATTTGTTTCTTTACATTAAGATTGGTAAGTTATCAGTGTGAGATGAAGTTCAAATACTACGTTGATTTATAATTGTTAAATCATGCACGCCTTTTTATATAATGGATGTAAATATCCATGCAATAAACATTTAGTTCTGGTTTGAGTTTTGCGGCCAGTATTTATTTCACTTTGAGATTTTTGTTGAGTACTGTAGCTTTGAGTATGTTGATCTCTTGTTTTGTGTGTTTGTATGAAAATCTATCTTTGCATTGTAAGTAAAAGCGGAGTTGTTTGGGTGTAACTTCTGGTTGAAATGCAAACTATCTTATTTACTGTCCTTCACATTGCTCCCATTGTGTGTTCTTAGTCGAACTCTGGAGTGTGGCAGTGTATGAATAAGCCTCTTCCTATCCATCAAAGGCTGTTGTGTGGTGTCTGTTAGATATGTTGTAAGACTCAATTTAGACTTTCACTAGAGGACAGTAGATAAGGTGAAAAGCCATGTTTAACCCAGCTCACTAATTTTAAAATGATCACCTACCAACCAGTCTGACATTTATTATTGTGTCAAGATCCATCAATTGATTAAAATTTACAAATAATTTCTCTCTTCCTTCTGTGCATTCAGTAATACATGTTTCAGTTAACAGGACAACCAAGAATATTTTCTAAGAGAGCCAAGGAAGAAGAGTCCTTTTTTGCAATGGATTTCTTCTGGTCTTCTAGAAAAACATCTGGCCTCTATTTTTCTGTAATCATCACTGTTTAGTGGATACCATTAGTGCACTTCACCAAAAGGTCATCCAATCAATGATCATCTGATCTATCTTCACTAATTCATAGGGATTTTTGGTAGTTGGGATGTATAAATTTGCCCAAGATGATTGAAAATGGTTGTGTTCCAAGAATTATAGAGTCATTCCTTGATCTAGGCTTCTAATCTATCGGTGTGTCTTGCTGAGATTTTACGACTGAAATAAAATGATTAGGATGCCATCTGGAAGCTACATTTTGCTGTTGTGTTAGTTAAAATGTAAAGTATTAAGCTTTGTGGGATGCTTGACATCAGGTTAGCCGTTCACTTACTGCTGTTTGCACTGGCTGACTTGGGTTTGCAAATTATTTTAGTATATCAAAAGATTTATAATAGCTGTTTCTTATTTGACATTTTAAGTTGCTATATAATGCTTCAGATTCAGCCATATAGCCACCTCTGTGCAATGATGACAGTGAGTTGTAATTTAAGTCAATCATCTTCTGACTCAAAAGTGAAAATAAAAACAGTTGTTCCATACTTTCTATGAAAACCCTGAATGAGGAAGAGTAATGGCGAATGGAGTAATGGTGATCCTGAAAGAGTAATGGTAATGCGGTTCGTTTGATAGGCTTTTTCTCTTCATCCCTCCATAAAGGCAAATTAGAAATGAATGAATTTGTTGTTGAATGATAACATTGTGATTCTCAGTAAATAATAGTGTTAGCATGGTGACTGTTTGTTTGTAATGCACCGCTACTGAAAATATCAATGATGCGGATATGCCGGTGTTGGACTGGGGTAAACACAGTAAAAAGTCTGACAACACCAGGTTTAAGTCCAACTGATTTATTTGATAGTAAACTCACTAGCTTTCGAGGCTTCCCTCTTTTTACCTGAAGAAGAGGGAAACCTCGAAAGCTAGTGAGTTTACTATCAAATAAATCGGTTGGACTTAAACCTGGTGTTGTCAGACTTTTTACTGAAAATATCAAAACATGTGATATAATGTGAGAAGCTTGTTTGTAGCCATAATATATACAGCATTTGTCACCACTAAAATTTTCTTCCACCTCACTTAATGGTGATTTAATGTAGTACCTCTTTTAAGGAAGGATTCCTTTTTAGTTTTATTGAAGTCAGTAAAGAGATAAAATCGAAGCTAACCACCATTTTTAATTTGTTTCAGTTTGGCAAATGCTTGATCATGATGCTGTTATTTTGAACCAAAACTGATTACAGCTATTTTACCAAAAGTTACAGTGCGATGTTCAGAGCAAACTTTCATGTTTTTAATCAGTTCTGCTAGTTGGCATAGCTGAACTTGGTATGGCTCATCAGAAATTTTACACATGATTCATTATTGTTGGTAAGAGATGCAAAATAGTTTTCATCTATTGAGCCCCTTTAAATTTGCTACTGTAGGATAACCATATGGGTAATGAATTGAGAGTGGTGTTTAATAGCTGGTGTTTGTCACAGAAATCATGTAAAATGAAGATTGAATTGAGATTAATGAAGGGATGTCAGAGAGATGGTGGTTTGTCAGTGAAGAAATTAACCTCTACAAAGAAGCATGAAAATCTTTTGTTAAGAATCCATATCTTCAAGAGCTATGTGATATTTAAAACGTTGATGCGAAAAAAAATTATTCTGGTGTGTCCAGATAATTCCAATATTACAAATTTATTTTGGTCTATCAGTAAGCTGTTTTTTTTTCCCCAGAATTCCCATTACATCAACTAACAGACTAGTAAGACACCAGGAAGATGTTTATTTTGTTTACAAAAACTGCTGTTGCCAGGCCATGGGTCTCTGCTGATTGGCTGAAAAACAGCTGATCTGGGAAAAGTTTTGTTTGAATGTTTGAACTCCGCTCACTCCCAAAACACACATTGAAGTCTCTCTCCCTCAGTTCTCTATCTCCGCATGCAGAAATATGAGATTGACAGCATTAATACCTTTGTGTGGAATATTACCATAAGTGTCAGGATTTGACTGTAAATCTGTGTTTCTCTCCAGATCTTCTGGCACATTGTCAAACAAAGAGGGTTGTGTTTGTTTCACAGCATCACTTTGAGTGGATGAGGCCTAAACATGCCAGTAAAGCCCGGCTACACTGAGATTGGGCAGATATACCCCAAACAAATCAAAAAATAGCCCACCATAGGCGTGAACCTTATTGCGTTGCCGATGAGAGCAACAAAAATCAGACACCATGATCTTGCCGATGAGATTCGTGACTTCAGTATTTTGCCAGATCTTGAACCCCTACCGCCATTCCTGTGCATGGAGAGAATGGGCTCAAGATCACCCTCTTTAACTTTTTCATAGTGTTCCCTTGTGCCAACCTTAATTGTCTTTTCCTTTGGGTGTGGGTGTGTGTATTGTGAGAAGGGGCACATAGGGGATTTTCACAGTAACTTCATTGTAGTGTTAATATAAGTCTACTTGTGACACTAATAAATAATCCTAAACCCCTCACTTTTTGACGTTACAAAAAACAGTTTAAGTTAATTGAAACAAGTCTGCTTAACATTTCTTTTCTTTAATTTTGGGTCGAGTAGCAGCAGAGGTAAACGATTGGCCATTTTGGTGAATGAATTAAACATTTTCATTTACACTATGACCCTTGGAATATGGAGTAGTGGGCTGGAAAACTCTGCACACTTCCCAAGCTGGTCGTGAAAATACACTGTACTTAAGAACACCAACTGACCCTTCTAAAAGATTTCACTGGATATGGGGCATTGGTATACAGACCTTCATGCATTCATGTGCATGTGTGCATGCACACTGCATATAACTTCATATCAGTGATGCCATTGTAATGATTGTAATCGAGCAGTACTTGAGTTACAGCAGCATGCAACTCCGCGTGATTTCCAACTGTAATTGAAGGATTTAATAAGTAGTGTTTACGCTTTTTTTCTGAAGAAAGATGGTGGGGGAGGAAGTGTGGGGAAAATATTTTCCAGATTTGCTGTTCTATTCCAGAGACTTGATTATAAAATTTAGGCTTACATGTCAGTGCAGTGCTGATGGAGTGCTGGAAATGCTATTTCTTGAATGAAACATTGAACTGAGGCCTCATCTGCTTTCATACATAGGGATTATTTTGCAGAAGAACAGAAGTTATTCCCCATGTCCTGGCTAGGATTTCTCAATGAACATCACTGAAACTCTTGAGATCCTTTACAGCATTGCTATTTATAGGAGCTTGATGTGTGCATATTGGCAGTTGAGTTTCCTACACTATAACAGTAGTTACATTTCAGAAATACTTAATTGGTTGAGAGGTGTTTTGGGTTGTCCTGAGGAAATGAAAGTTACCATGAGTGCAAATCCTTTTATAGTTGACAAAAATGCACTAATGAATTACATATTGAAGTGTCTTTGCAAATAAAATTTGATTCAGAGGTTTACAGTAGTATTCAACTTGTCAGGTGTTAACATGACTTAAGGGTACAGTATTTTATCTTTTGTCCTTAACCACTGTCAATGCATTATATAGTGTCTCATTTTCTGTCCTGTTCAGCAAAGTTATTTTATTAACAAAATCCTAAAAAATAATAATGTCAACAGTTTTAGCATTTTTCAGATTTAATGTTTTGTGTTGGAATTTGATTTGCTAACTTTTGTGAGAATGTGAGGAAAATCATCAATTTTTGTCTTTGAAATGAAACCATTGGATTCCTGTGTAATTAAAATGGGAGTGGTAGTAGCTGTTCGAATAGAATGTAATACAGAACGTAATGCTTTTTCTTACAAGCTATCTCTCTTGAAGTTGATATCCTGGAATTCCATTGGTGTATTTTGGCAACCTTAATGGCCATTATATAGTGGGGTTGGGAGTGTGGTACATCATGGCCGAGCCTAATCCACCTGATATTAATATGTCCACTTCCAGGGGTTATCAGACAAGTTGTCTGTTACTGATCTTCCTTTCCCTTGTTCAGGAACCCAAGGACAATTGTGACACTCCCACAAAGTGATTCAGCTGGGGAAATTAGTTGTGTTTTTAGGATGCCTGAATGAATGACTTGCTTCAGAAATACAAGACGTTAATATTTCAGATATTGCATTACTGTTATAATATCTAAACCCTCTACAGATTCAACTTCCTGAAGTGCATGTCAATCTTGCCTCACAAGCAAGTCTAGGCGCCTAAGAAAATAACTTAGTCCCTTGATAGTATGTTCTTTTGCAGCTATTGAAAATTGATTATATATGCTTAGGTTGAATTATATTTACAATGCAAAGCAAGAACTGTTAAATGATTTGATCATTGGGAGTACTGATAATTACATACACTTAGAATTAATTCCATTTGAATTAATTCTATTAGATAAGTATTAGAATATTTCAAACACTGATTATGGCTTATTGCAAAGATGAGTGCATGCTTTTACATGCAGTAATTATTTTGGTGCCTGTGAAAGCAAATAGTTAAAGAACTTTGTTTGTTTATGCTGGTGTATTTTGCATGTGTTTACTTAGTCTTTTCTAAAATGGCATTTCTTTGTAGTAGCATTTCTCAGATGACCATATTTTTAGAGCATTTATGATAAATGTCATTGTGAAAATTCTGGTGGTGCTTGCATTTGTTGTTGGAATATATTCTCTTCAAATTGTACGTACCAATTTCTAATTGAATTTACAAATGGTTGTGAATGTAACCAGTTTATCGCACAAACCAGCCTCTCATCCATTGACTCCACCTATGTTTCCCACTGTCTTGGAAAAACAGCCAGTGTAATCAAGGACACCCCAAGCACCCTGGACATACTGGGTGGGATTTTTCAGTCCTGCTTGTCCCGAAACTGGAAAATCCCACCTGAGGTCAATAGACTTTGGTCTGTCCCTCTCCCGCTACGAGTCTCGTGATGGACAGAATGGGAAAATTTGCCCCACTCTCTTGCACCAGCTTCTGTCAGCAAAACGATACAAAAGTCTGAGGTCTTTTATCAACCAAGTCAAGAACAGCTTCTTCCCTGCTCTCAACGGGCTTTTGAATAGTCCTACCATATAGTAAACTGATCTTTCTCTACACCCTAGCTATGACTGACACCATATTCTGCACCCTCTGCTTTTCTTTTCTCCTATGTACTCTAGCACGCAAAAAAAATACTTTTCACTATATCACAACAAGTGATGATAATAAATCAAATCAAATAATTTGTCCAAAAGTCAGATGTTAGAGTATGTTTTGAAGGTATTTTGAGTTGAAGATTTGTAGCAGAATAAAGTTTTAAGTGCAGTGATTGAATTTGCTTTCTGTCAACGTTTGGCTGTTGACTCCATAAATTATCTTTTGTAAGTTCAAAATCTGATTTAAATTGATTAAGTGGGTCACTAAGTATTCTGAAAATCTCCTAATTATTTTGTGTTTATTATTTGTAGAGCTTGGTTAATAGGAGTGTGAGAGTAATTTTATTCAGTTTAGTTGCTAATGCACTTGTGACCCCTTCTTACAGATCTAAATTTAGTTCACATTCTATTTGGCCTTGAAAATAGTCACATTGTAATTTCCTTTGGGATTGAATATCACTGCCCTTGTTCTCAGCTCCTGGGTTTAGATCACAGTTAAAGAATTTTAAAAAGCAACCTTAATTCCTGTTAGAAATGTCTTTTCTTTTGTTGATTTGATAATCAACAAAATTCAAAATATTGATTTGTCTCTTTAAAAAACTGTTGAATTTGGATTATTAACTAACTTAGTCCAATTGTTGGTGAATATGTCAATGTTAGCTGTTTATTATGCATTTTCAAGAATGTATGAAAGTCAACAGCACACAATGACGATGTACAGGATGCAGCTTTTGCTAAGTATTTAGTGACAATTACTCATTGAAAAGTTGGCCGTTGTTTCTTTATTGAAATTATTAATCCGAGTACAGTTGAGTATGTAACTGGGTTGTGGTAATGACTGGACAAAAGAAAATGAAATTTAACACCATTCGGTATAATGAGTGAGATAATTGAATAAATCAAATTAGTATTTCTTCATTTATTGAACTTTTGAATTGATATATTTTGCATATAAAGCAAAACTGAATATTAAGGCATAGAGGCCCTGCAACTTTAACTTCAAAAGACATTTTTATTCTCATGTAAATCTGGTTGAAAGCATTTCAGGTATAAGCAATTCCATAGTACATTGGGGTTAATGATGTTGTAGAATCCAACTGTTTACATTGGTTAGGAAAGGTCACTTGAGGTCAACGATGACAAACCGACCGGAAAGATGACTGCATGGATTGCTAGAAGCATGACTATTCACAGGAGCAGCCGAACAATAGCCTAAATTAGAGGAGGGGAGAGTGAGTGAATGTTTATGTTCCACTGCGATGGCTGTTGCTCATCTATTCAGACCTTACAAATGTGGTTTCAGACCCTTAACAGATTTTTAAATTCAAAGTTGAAGGCTGGGGCAGGTCTTGTGGAAGGCAGGAGTGTTTAATTCCAGATTTTTTAGTTGAATAACACAAGAAGTAGGCTAGCATTGTAAAATTTTCATTGGTTACATATTCTGCAAGTTTTAGCATTTTCAGTTTGAGATATTTTGATTTAATTTCTACATGGTAAATGACCTTTACCTATAATCACTTATGTGCCAATTTGAAATTTGTACTGTTTACGTACTACTTGATACCATATGGCAATGGTTGGAGAATTGTAAGTTGGTTTGTTAGTTTCTGAACATTACCTGGTCACCTCCATAATGTTATACAGTCATACTTTCTGTAATCAGTGGGATCAATCTAGAGATGATTATTATATGTTTCCATAGATTTTGATCTGTGATCTTAAAAATAAAAAGTGCTTAAAAGTTAAAAGCAATATTGAACACCTGTGACCTGTGTTAAGGACGTGGACAGTACAGGCAATGAAGTTTCTGGGTTCAGTCCATTGTTAGTGCTGAGTTAGCAAATCTTAGCTGGGTATATGGTAGGGGCGATACAATTTCCCTCTGTGCTTTTGGGATTGGGAAGTTAACTCTGCAGCATTGCTATTTCTGATCACTATTCTATGAATCATAATAGAAGAATGTATGTGTGGAAATCAGTGGTATTGGAATTGGGTTCAAGTGTGATGCATCCTAATGATTGGTCCATATGCCCTTAACCTACATTTCAAAAGTAGATTAGGTACTGAAAGACACTCAAGTCCTGTGGGAATTGTAGCATGTTCATTATTTTTTATACAGGTTTAAGACATGTTGTATCAATTTAAAATAAGTGAAACCGATTATAACATCTGTAAGTTCACCTGATGTCAAAAAAGGTAAATTAATTATTTGTTTCAACCTTCACCTCTTTTGCTTGCTTGATCTGCCTTCAGAGTGAATGAAGAAGGACACCGTGAAACACACACGCGCGCAATTTGTATCGCAAGAGGGCGTTACCGTTAAATCACTGTTATAGATAAATGTAGGGCATTCTGCAACAAGTCAAGAGTAAGAGGCTTTGGACTAATTGGTGCTATGAGACTTGTAAAGATAGCAACAGGCAAATTGCTGCTATAATTTATAAGTACAGTTGATCAGATGGGGAATGTTATAATTCGGGTCAGAATCTCAAGTGTTTTATGAAGTCTGCCTGGATCATATGTTTTGCTGTTTGAATTTGGCTAGGGGAAGCACGCAACCTTTCACTTCAGGTATGATTCAAATGACCCACTAGAGAGCTTTTATCAAACAAAGTTTGATATAACACCAGCAGAACTCCCAATACCAGGAGAGAGAGAGAGAGAAAAACACTGCTTTTCAGTCTGATGTCAAAAACACCTAACTCAGCCAGCAGCCAAACTGAAAGTGAAACCTTGAATTCACTATGAAAAAAAACTGTCCAAAACATGACCTGTTGTAAATTCCAAATCAGTGCATTAAGCCCAGATTAAAAATAAACAAAATCCCATTTAAGCTATTGAAGCAGCAATAAAAGGGCTTCTAGCAGATAACTCGGCAGCAATGAAAGCAAGTGGCCTGCTTAAACTGCAGAGAACATGATTTAAAAAAAATTCTTAACAGTAGACTAATGTCACCGATTGAACTGAAAATTCTCATTTTTGACAAGGTTTAAGAAATTAAGTTTAAATGTGCCCAAGTTATGTATATCTTCAGAGTTAGTAAGATAGCTCTGTGTCAGATAGTTTTTTTTAAATTCGTTCATAGGATGTGGGTGTTGCTGGCTGGGCCAACATTTATTGACTACTCCTAATTGCCTTTGAGGGGGTAGCTAAGAGTCAACTACATTGCTGTGGATCTGGAGTCACACGTATGCCAAACCAGGTAAGGATGGAAGAATTCTTTCTGCAGAACCATAGAACATTACAGCACAGAAACAGGCCTTTTGGCCCTTCTTGGCTATGCCAAACCATTTCTTTGCCTAGTCCCACTGACCTGCACCTGGACCATGTCCCTCTACATCCCCCTCATCCATGTACCTGTCCAAGTTTTTCTTAAATGTTAAAAGTGAGCCTGCATTTTCTACTTCATCTGGCAGCTCATTCCACACTCCCACCACTCTGTGTGAAGAACCACCCCCCCTGAATATTCTCTTTAAACTTTTCCCCCTTTGCCCTTAACCCATGTCCTCTAGTTTTTTTTTCCTGTAGTCTCAGTAGAAAAAGCCTGCTTGCATTTGCTCCATCTAAAGCCATCATAATTTTATACACCTCGATCAAATCTCCCCTCATTTTATTACGTTCCAGGTAATAAAGTCCTAACCTAGTCAACCTTTCTCTCTAATTCAGTTTCTCGAGTCCTAGCACCATCCTTGTAAACCTTCTCTGCACTCTTTCAACCTTATTAATATCGTTCCTGTAATTAGGTGACCAAAACTGCACACAATACTCTAAATTCGGCCTCACCAATGTCTTATACAACCTCACCGTAACATTCCAACTCTTATACTCAATACTTTGATTTATAAAGGCCAATGTTCCAAAAGCACTCTTTACGATGCTATCTACCTGTGATGCCACTTTTAGGGAATTATGCATCTCTGTTCCCAGATTCCTCTTCTACTAGAGTCTTCAGTGTCCTATCATTTGCCTTGTATGTTCTACCTTGGTTTGTCCTTCCAAAGTGCAATACCTCACACTTGTCTGCATTAAATCCATCTGCCATTTTTCCGTCCATTTTTCTAGTTGGTCCAAATCCCTCTGCAAGCTCTGAAAACCTTCCTCACTGTCCACTACACCTCCAATCTTTGTATCATCAGCAAATTTGCTGATCCAATTTACCACATTATTATCCAGATCATTTGATATAAATGACAAACAGCAGTGGACCTGGTGCTGATCCCTGTGGCACACCACTAGTCGCAAGCCTCCACTCAGAAGCAAGCCTCCACTATCACTGTCTGGCTTTTTCCATTGAGCCAATGTCTAATCTAATTTACTACCTCTCCATGTATACATAGCGAATGAACCTTCTTAACTAACCTCCCATAAGGGACCTTGTCAAAGGCCTTACTGAAGTCCATGTAGACAACATCCCTTCATCCACTTTTCTGGTAACCTCCTAGAAAAACTCGAATAGATTGGTTAAACATGACCTACCATGCACAAAGCCAAGTTGACTGTCACTGATAAGTCCCTGTCGATCCAAGCATTTGAAGATCCTATCACTTAGTACTCCTTCCAATAATGTAACTACTACTGACATCAAATTTACCGGCCTGTAATTTCCCGGATTACTTTTTGAGCTTTTTTTTAAACAACGGAACTATATGAGCTATCCTCCAATCATCCGGCACCTCACCCATGGATACCGACGTTTTAAGTATATCTGCCAGGGCCCCTGCAATTTCAACACTAATCTCCTTCAAGGTCCAAGGGAATACCCTGTCTGGTCCTGGGGATTTATCTACTCTGATTTGCCTCAAGACAGCAAACACCTCCCCTTTTAATCTGTATAAGGTCCATGATCTCCCTACCTGTTTGCCTTAAAAAAAAGCATACAAAAGGCAGGGAATTATAGGCCGGTTAGTTTAATGTCTGTAGTTGGAAAAATGCTAGAATTCGTCATCAAAGAAGAAATAGCGAGGCATCTAGAAAAGAATGGTTTGATTGAGCTGACGCAGCACAGATTCGTTAAGGGGAAGTTGTGTTTAACGAATTTATTGGATTTCTATGAGGATGTGACTAGTGCGGTCGACAGAGGGGAACCGGTGGATGTGGTGTTTTTAGATTTCCAGAAGGCGTTTGATAAGGTGCTTCACCAAAGGTTGCTGCAGAGGTTAGGGTGCACGGAGTTGGGGATAAGGTGTTAGCGTGGATAGAGGATTGGCTGTCTAATAGGAAGCAGAGAGTTGGAATCAATGGGTGCTATTCTGGTTAGCAGTTGGTGACCAGTGGAGTGCCGCAGGGATCGGTGCTGGGGCCTCAACTGTTTACCATTTATATAGATGATCTGGAGGAGGGGGCTGAGTGTAGGGTGATGAAATTTGCTGATGACACGAAGAAAAGTGGAAAAGCAAATTCGGTGGAGGGTGTGGAAAGTCTGCAGATAGATCTGGATAGAACATAAGAAATAGGAGCAGGAGTAGGCCATCTAGCCCTTCGAGCCTGCCCCGCCATTCAATAAGATCATGGCTGATCTGTCGTGGCTCAGTTCCACATTCCCGCCCACTCCCCATAACCCTTAATCCCCTCTCTTATCAAAAACCCATCAACCCGCGTCTTAAAAATATTTAGCGTGGTAGCCTCCACCACTTCAACGGGCAGAGAATTCCAGAGATTCACCACCCTTTGAGTGAAGAAGTTCTTCCTCAATTCCGTTCTAAACTGCCCCCCCCTTATCTTGAGGCTGTGCCCCCTAGTCCTACTGTCCTTTTTGAGCGGGAAGAGTCTCTCCACCTCTATCCTACCCATCCCATTCATCATCTTATATGTCTCAATGAGATCTCCCCTCATTCTTCTAAACTCTAACGAGTACAAGCCTAGTTTATTCAGCCTCTCATAGCTCAACCCCCTCAACTCCGGCATTATCCTAGTAAACCTCCTCTGCACTCCCTCCAAGGCCAAAATATCCTTGCGTAAGTACGGCGCCCAAAACTGCACACAGTACTCCAGCTGCGGCCTCACCAATGCCCTATATAGCTGCAGCAAGACCTCCCTACTTTTATATTCAATCCCCCTCGCTATGAAGGCCAGCATCCCATTCGCCTTCCTGACCACCTGCAAGCTGGGTTTTTGCGACTCATGCACAAGGACCCCGAGGTCCCTCTGCACCGTCGCCTGCTGCAGTTTTTTGCCAAGTAAGTAATAATCCTTCCTACCATTATTCCTACCAAAGTGTACCACCTCGCACTTGCCAACATTAAGTTCCATTTGCCAGTTCCTGGCCCATTCGCCCAGCCTACCTAGATCCTTCTGCAGACTCTCCACACCCTCCGCACAATTTGCCGTTCCACCAATCTTGGTGTCATCAGCAAATTTCGACACCCTACACTCGGCTCCCTCCTCCAGATCATCTATATAAATGGTAAATAGCTGAGGCCCCAGCACCGACCCCTGGGGCACTCCACTAGTCACCAACCGCCAATCCGAATAGCACCCATTGACCCCCACTCTCTGCCTCCTATTTGACAACCAATCCTCTATCCACGCTAACACCCTACCCCCAACTCCATGTCCCCTAACCTTCTGCAATAACCTCTTGTGAGGTACTTGTCAAACGCCTTCTGAAAATCCAGAAAGACCACATCCACCGGCTCTCCTCTATCGACCGCCCTAGACACATCCTCATAGAACTCCAGTAAATTTGTCAGACACGACTTCCCCTTAACGAAACCATGCTGCGTCTGCTCTGTCAAGCAATTCCCCTCAAGATGCCTCGCTATTTCCTCCTTGATGACGGATTCTAACACTTTACCTACCACAGACGTTAAACTAACCGGCCTATAATTCCCTGCCTTTTGCCTGTCACCCTTCTTAAACAACGGCGTAACATTAGCCGCTTTCCAATCTTCCGGTACTTCCCCGGAATCCAGCGACGTCTGGAAAATAACCACCAAGGCATCCAAGTGGGCGAGGACCTGGCAGATGGAGTATAATGTTAGCAAGTGTGAGGTTATCCACTTTGGCAGGAATAATAGTAGGAGGGATTACTATTTAAAGGGCGAAAAGCTGCAGCATGCTACGGTGCAGAGGGACCTGGAGGTCCTTGTGCACGAATCACAAAAACCCAGTCTGCAGGTGCAGCAGGTGATCAAGGCGGTGAATGGAATGTTGGCCTTGATAGCGAGGGGGATAGAATATAAAAGCAGGGAGGTCTTGCTGCAACTGTACAGAGTACTGGTGAGGCCGCAGCTGGAGTACTGTGTGCAGTTTTGGTCGCCGCACTTGCGGAAGGATATATTGGCCTTGGAGAGAGTGCAGAGAAGGTTCACTAGGCTGATACCGGAGATGAGGGGGCTAGCCTATGAAGAGAGACTAAATAGACTGTGTCTGTACTCGTTGGAGTTTAGAAGGCTGAGGGGGGATCTTATAGAGATGTATAAGATAATGAAGGGGATAGATAGGGTAGAGGTAGAGAGATTCTTCCCACTTAGAACGGTTAGCAGGACTAGAGGGCACAGCCTCAAGATGGGGGGGGGGGGGGCAGTTTAAATCGGAGTTGAGGAGGAACTTCTTCAGTCAAAGGGTGGTGAGTCTGTGGAATTCTCTGCCCATTGAAGTGGTGGAAGCTACCTCACTGAATATATTTAAGTCATGGGTAGATAGGTTTCTGATAGACAGGGGAATTAAGGGTTATGGGGAGAAAGCGGGAAAGTGGAGCTGATCCACTTCAGATCAGCCATGACCTTATTGAATGGCGGGGCAGGCTCAAAGGGCTAGATAGCCTACTCCTACTCCTATTTCTTATGTTCTTATTTCCATAAACTCCGTGCCAGTTTCCTTAGTAAATACGGATGCAAAAAATGCATTTAATATCTCCTCCATTTCTTTTATTTCCATACAAAGCTGACCACTCTGATCTTCAAGAGGAACAATTTTGTCTGTTATTTTCCTTTTGCTCTTAATATACCTGTAGAAGCTCTGAGGACTATCCTTCGCTTTGACTCCCGAAGCAACCTCATGTCTTCTTTTAGCCCTCCTGATTTCCTTCTTAAGTAGTTTCTTGCATGTTTTATACTCCTCAAGCATCTTATTTGTCCCCTGTTGCCTATACATGTCATATATCTCTATCTTTTTTTTATCAGATGTGCAATATCCCTTGAGAACCAAGGTTCCTTATCCTTATTCACTTTGCCTTTAATCCTGACAGGAACGTACAAACTCTACTCTCAAAATTTCTCCTTTTGAAGGCCTCCCACTTACCAATCACAGCCTTGCCTGAAAACAGCTTGTCCCTGTCCATGCTTTTTAGATCGTTTCTCAATTCTTCAAATCTGGCCCTTTTCCAGTTCATAACCTCAACCCGAGGACCAGATCTATCTTTATCCATGATCAAGTTGAAACTAATGGTGTTATGTTCACTGGACCCAAAGTGTTCCCCTACACACACTTGCGTCGCTTGCCCTAACTCATTCCCTAATAGGAAATCTAATATTGCATCCTCTCTAGTTGGTACCTCTATATATTGATTCAGAAAATTTTCCTGTACACATATTACAAACTCCACCCTGTCTTGACCTTTAACAGTATGGGAGTCCCAATCTATAAGTGGAAAATTAAAATCCTCTACTATCACAACTTTGTTTCCGGCAGTTGGCTGCTATCTCTTTGCAGATTTGCTCCTCCAATTCTCGCTGACTATTGGGTGGTCTATAATACAACCCCATTAATGTGGTTGTACCTTTCCTGTTTCTTAGCTCCGCCCATATGGCCTCAGTAGACAAGGCCTCTAATCTGTCCTGCCTGAGCATTGCTGCAACATTTTCTCTGACTAGCAGTGCCTGCCACCCCCCGCCCCCCCCCCCCCAAAAGACATTAGTGAACAAGATAGGTTTTTAAGACAATCGACAATGGTTTCATAGTTATCATTAGAATTTCAATTCCACAATTACATTGAATTCAAATTTCATCATCTGCCATGGTGGGATTTGAACTTGGGTGCCCAGAGCATTGTTCTGGGTATCTGGTTTACTAGTCCAGTGACAGTGCCGCTATGCCACTGCCTCCCTTGTGATCTGATACGTAATATTGGCTGAAGATACAAAACTTTCTGATGTACAGATGTGATTCGACTTAGTATGTAGCCATCTGTCTAGCAAACTCTGCTGTATTTGGATGCTGGCTGAGAGAATTTATTTTCAATATCTCCGCTTTCCTGATAATTCTTGCTCTCCTGCTCCACTAATGGATTTTCTGCAACTCTACCCTGCTGAGAATGTTCAGTAAACCGTTAGAGGTCAGTTGAGGTCTACAGCATGGAAACAAGTCTTTGGGCTCAACTTGTCCATGCTGCCCAGATTTTACCATTAAGCTAGTCCCAATTCCCTGTGTTTGGTCCCTATCCCATGTAACTGTTCAAATGCTTTTTAAAAGACAAAATTGTATCTGCTTTTACTACTGCCTCTGGCAGCTTGTTCCAGACACTCACCACCCTCTGTGAAAAAATTCCCTGCCGGGCCCTTTTGTATCTCTCTCCTCTTACCTTAAACCTTTGCCCTCTAGTTTGAGACTCCCCTACCTTTGGGAAAAGATGTTGACTATCTAGCTGATCTATGCCCCTCATTATTTTATAGAACTCCAAGATCATCCTTAAGCCTCCTATGCTCCTGGGAGAAAAGTGCAAATCTATCTAGCCTCTCTTTATAACTCAAGTTCCAGTAGTTTCCTAGTAAATCTTTTCTGCACTTTTTTTCTAGTTCAATAATATCCTTTCTATAATAGAGTGAGAACTGTATACAGTATTCGAAGTTTGGCTATACCAATGTCTTGTACAACTTCAACAAGATGTCCCATCTCCTGTGTTCAATGTTCTGACCAATGAAACCAAGCATGCTGAATGCCTTCTTCACCATCCTGTCCATCTGTGACTCCACTTTTAAGGAGCTATGAATCTGTACCCCTAGATCTCTATGCTATAACTCTCCCAACACCCTACTGTTAACTGAGTCAGTCCTGCCCTTTTTCGATCTAGAAAAATGCATTATCTCACATTTATTTTAATTAAACTCCATGTACCATTCATCAACCCACTGGCCCAATTCATCAAGATCTCATTGCAATCCTAGTTAACCATCTTCACTGTCTACTGTGCCATCAATCTTGGTGTCATCTACAAATTTAATAACCATACCTCCTAAATTCTCATCCAAATCATTAATGTAAATGACAAATAACAGTGGACCCACCACTGATCGCTGAGGCACGCCACTGGTCACAGGGCTCCAATTTGAAAAACAACCCTCTATAACCATCTTCCTCTTCTGTCATCAAGCCAATTTTGTATCTAATTGGCTACCTCAGACTGTATACCATATCTTGTAACTTATGCAACAACCTACCATGCGGTACCTTGCTACTTGGATAGGCTGCGTTGCAGGAGGGTCTTCCATGGTTTTACAGATTGGAGAGAGACAGTGGGACAACTTTTTCCCTTGCTCCTCGCTGCTCAATTGTCTGCAACAACGTGTGTGTTCAGTGAAGTGCTTCTGATTGTGACTTCGTAACAGGCATAGTGTGGGTTTTTGAATGAGTTTAAATCTGAAGAAAATGTAATGTTTATTCAAGCAATGTTAAAGTTAAATGTAACAAAAACACTCGCTCGTGTGCATGGACACGCACGAGTAAAGGTGGAGGCTAGAGACAAAGCATGCATTTAGGTTATTAGCAGAAATATAAGGAAAAAGAAGTTCAGTCCTAACATGCAGGTATTGCAGGGTTAGAAAGGCTCTTATGGTTCTTGTGGAAGTTGGAAGCCTCTGGAATTGTCTGTGGAGACAATTTTTTGCAGGTGAAGACAATTAAGCCCCTGTTTATTTTTCTCTCTCTCATTGCCCAAGTTGACTTGTGGTTCAAGCACAGTTCTATTCCTTTTAGCGGAATGGCCTTCTTGTCCTGTTGTTTTCCGGACTGCCTTATCTTTGGCTGGCTCTTGGAGTAACAAGATATGTTATCGGAAGTCAGTTTCAATCATGTGACCACTTGATCAAAACTTTTGTTGTCCACAGTTAGGATTCCAAGCTAGAAGCCATCGTTACGCAATTGAATTGTGTCATGGCTGCTCACACTTGCTTGTGATAAACCAATTTCTCCAGACCCCTCATGATTGAGCTTGCAGACATTGCACCTAGGGGAACTATCGAATTTGAGTTTTGGTTAATGTCCAGTCAGTTGGAGCTATAAGTTCACAAGTGATTTCATGTTTTGAGCATTTTCAAAAGAGGGCCTTCCACCCATGGTCATTTACGTTATAAGAGCTTTCTAGGACCAGTGTTAATACTCTTGCCCACAAATCACAAAATATGCTCTGACCCTTGGCCATCTTTACATGATGTCAATTTAAAAAAGTCCATATTGCATAAAATCTGTGCCTGTATTTTGACAGTTAAAAGTATGATATCTTTACAGGGCATAGTAAGAAGTCTTAATACCAGGTTGAAGTCCAACTGGTTTACTTGGAATCACGAGATTGTGGAGTGCTGCATCTTGTGAGTCCACTCACCTGAAGAAGGAGCAGCGCTCAAGCCTGTGATGCCAAATAAACCAGTCGGACTCTAACCTGATGTTGTGCAACTTTGTACTGTGCCCACCCCAGTCCAACGCTGGCATCTCCACATCCTTACTGGGCATGTCAATGCTGATTGTTGAGGCACTGCCCCTCTATTTGTGTTGATTCTACTATCATCTCTGGCCAAGAATCATTTCTTCATCCAGTGGCCCACTTTGTTCTTCCTGTGGTGGAGATGCATGATGTTATGGAGTTTAAAGTAGATGGTGAGGAAGCAAATTTGGGGTCAGGTCAGATGCGAGGGCATCAGTATTTTACTCATCCTGTTTGCACAGCAATTGCAATTCTTCAAACCTTGCTGTTGGAACTTCAGATTTGATCATGCTTTTAGAAACGTGAACTGAAATGGTCACTTTATGGAGGAAAAGCAGCCTAACTTAAAAAGAATTGCATTTGTAATTTTCTGCAGGGCAATTACATTCTTTTCTTTACTGAAGACTGCATCAAGATTCAAGGCTCTTTCAGGTCCATCCTTGGGGAAATTGAATTAGTGTCTCCCTGAGAATCTGAGCCTCTATAGAGCAGTGCCTGGTAGAGCGTTGGTACATGGGCTCAGCTTGGTTCTGCTTTCTTGGCCATAAAATAGTACATGGTAAAGGGGAACCAAGAGGATGGGAAATGTAGGAAATAAAGACACACTTGCATTTTTATTGCAATTTCATGTCTTTGGGGTATCTCAATATGCTTTACAGCCAGTTGATTACTTATGAAATGTGGAATTATTGTTTTCCAAGAGATGCATTCATGGCTATCCAGAGAGCATTTAGTTTAAATCTCCCAATGTCAGTTTGAGAATTTGAGCTTGTTCATAACATTAAATCTGAAAATAAAGTGACCCTGAAGCTGTAGCATAATGTCCTTATGCTAATTCAAAAGCTGAACAAGACTTGGAGATCTTAGTGCTCCTCCAATTCTGGTCTCTTCTGCATCCCTGACTTTTTTTAACGACATTGCACTTTTGGCTGCCTTGGTCCTAAGCTCTGGAATTCGTGCCCTAAACCCCTCAATCACCGCACCACTCCCTTCTGTTCCTTTGCGATTCTTTTTATCTTTGCTCATCTGTCCTGATATCGCACCTGTGGCTTGGTGTCAGAGATGTTTTTATTGATAGCCATCAAGTAGTTTGGGATGTTTTGCAACTATAGAAGTTATCCATATGCAGATTGTTATCGAGGAAAGGAAATCTGCCACTATTTGTGACTCCAGTCCCATAGCAACATGGCTCATTATTTATTATTCTGAAGGGCCTAGAAAGCCATTCAATTGTAACAATCCTCAGGGCAAACGGGTATGGGCATTAAATATTGACTAGTGACCCACACATCTCACAAATAAATAGAGATGACTGAGTCCAGAAACTTGACAAGTGTTATTGTAGAGGAAACCCCTCTCATGATGCAGCTTTCTAAACCTTTTATCAAATTGGTTCTATTGTTTTCCAGTTGTTAAACATCAAAACAAATCTTTTATTGTATCTTTCATGATCTGCTTTTCAAAGCAAAGAAATTGGGCACATGAAATAAGTGAAAAATACTTTCTGCTTCTAGTAACTAAGAAGTCAATGGTAAAACCATTATATGCAAACATATAAATTAGTACCAGAAATAGGTTACTGAGCCTCTCAACCTTGTTTGACCATTCAGTAAGTGCTAATTTGATTGTAACCTCAGCTCCACATTCCTGCCTACTCCTGATCATGTTTTACCCCCTTGTATATCAGGAGTGTGGCATGGTGGCACAATGGTTAGCACTGCTGTCCCACAGCACCACAGCACCACAGACCTGGGCTTGATTTTGGGCTTGGTTCACTGTCTGTGTGGAGTTTGCATGTTCCCCTCGTGTTTGCATGGGTTTCCTTCGGGTACTCTGGTTTCCTCCCACAGTCCGAAAGACATGCTGGTTAGTTGCATAGGCCATGCTAAATTCTCCCACTGTGCACCTGACCAGGCACTGGGGTGTGGGGTTGACGAGGGGATTTTCACAGTTGCGTCATTGCAGCATTAATGTAAGCCTGCTTGTGACATGAATAAATAAACTTTAAACTCTATCTATATCTGCTTTAAAAATATTCAAAGATTCTGCATCCTCCACCTTTTGAGGAGGAGTTCCAAAGACTCACTACTCTCCTGAGAGAAAATAACTCTCGTCTCTGTCCTAAATGGGTAACTCTTTTTTTTAAAACAGTGACTACTTGTAATAGATTATTGCATGAGAGGAAACATCCTCTCCACATAGACCCTGTCAAGACTTCTTAGGATCTTTTGCATGTTTCAATCAAGTTCTCTCTCTTCTGAACTCTAGCAAATACAAATCTATCCTGTCCAACCTTTCATCATAACAATTATTAGCTGTTATAAGAAACTATCCCAAAAACATTATATGAATTTCTCGTCTTGGCTACTTTTGCAGTCAATATGTAGATTAAAATCCACTGATTGTCACAGATCCTTTTCCAACAAGCTCCCATTATTTCCTCCTTTTATACCCATTCTATTGATTGATTACTGTTAGGGAGCCTTTATACCACTCCCACAAATGACTCATTTCTCATTTCTACCAAAACCATTTTTACTTATTTCCTGAACCTACGTCATCCTTCTCTAATGTGTTAATCTGGCACAGTGGTAGCCCTCTACTGCCTGACCAGAAGTGCCTGATTCATGTCCAACACCAGGACTCATTGGCCGTGGAAGGAGTGTTCAATGGGCTGATCATCAGCTCAGAACTCCTTCCACCACTTCCTTCACTATCCCTCAAAGGTTTTTTTTTAAAAAGCATGAGTGTGAAAGTACATTACCAACAATGTGCTAATAGTATAACTAATTAACACATCCACCCGTTGCATCAAGGTAGATAAATCTGCGGGACCTGATGAGATATGTCCCAGAGCGTTGTCGGAGGCAAGGGAGGAAATTGTGGGTCCTCCAGCCAAGATATTTGAATTATCGATAGTCACGGTTGAGGTGCCTGAAGATTGGAGAGTGGTAACTGTTGTGCCTTTGTTTAAAAAGGGCTTCAGGGAAAAGCCTGGGAACTACATCTGTGGTGGGTAAATTGTTGGAAGTATTTTGAGAGACAGGGTCTACAGGTATTTAGAGATTCAAGGACTGATTAGGGACAATCAGCATGGCTTTGTGAGTGGAAAATCATGTCTCACAAATTTTATTGAGTTTTTTGAAGGGTAACCAGGAAGGTAGATGAGGGCAGTGCAGTTAATGTTGTCTACATGGACTTTAGCAAGGCCTTTGACAAGGTACCGCATGGTAGGTTGTTGCATAAAGTTAAATCTCACGGGATCCAGGGTGAGGTATCTAAATGGATACAAAATTCGCTTCTTGACGGAAGGCAGAGGGTGGTTGTAGAGAGTTGTTTTTCAAACTGGAGGCCTGTGACCAGCAGTGTGCTTCAGGGCCCACTATTATTTGTCATTTGTATTAATGATTTGTATGAGAATATAGGGGGCATGGTTCGTAAGTTTGCAGATGACACCAAGATTGGTGGGATAGTGGACAGTGAAGAAGGTTATCTCCAATTGCAACGGGATCTTGATCAATTTGGTTAGTGGGCTGACGAATGGCAGATGGAGTTTAATTTAGACAAATGAGAGGTGATGCATTTTGGTAGATTGAACCAGAGCAGGACTTACTCAGTAAATAGTAGGACACTGGGGAGAGTTACAGAACAAAGAGATCTAGGGGTACGTGTTCATAGCTCCTTGAAAATGGAGTCACAGGTGGACAGAGTACTGAAGAAGGCATTTGGCATGCTTGATTTCATCAGTCAGAACATTGAATACAGGAGTTGGGACATCTTGCTGAAGTTGTATAAGACATTGATAAGGCCACACTTGGAATATTGTGTGTAATTCTGGTCACCCTATTATAGAAAGGATATTAATAAACTAGAAAGAGTGCAGAAAAGATCTACTAGGATGCTATTGGGACTTGATGGATTTAGTTACAAGGAGCGGCTGAATAGACTGGGAATTTTTTCTCTGTAGCATAGGAGGCTGAGGGGTGACCTGAAAGAGGTCTATAAAATAATGAGGGACATAGACAAGGTAGATAGTCAATACCTTTTCCCAAAGATAGGGGAACCTAAAGCTAAAGGGCGTAAGTTTAAGATGAGAGGGGAGAGATAAAAAAAAATGTCCAGAGGGGCAATTTTTTCACACACGGTGAGTGTGTCTGGAACTAGCTGCCAGAGGTAATGGGTAATAGTAGAGGTGGGTACAATTTTATCTTTTAAAAAGCATTGAGATAGTTACATGGGTACGATGGGTATAGAGAGATTTGGGCCAAATGCAGGCAATTGGGATTAGCTTAAGGGTTTTGTAAAAAAGGGTGGCATGGACAAGTTGGGCCGAAGGGCCTGTTTCCATGCTCTAAACCTCTATTACTCTATCTGGGTCTAAATACTGAGTCTGTATTCACTCAAGTTTAGAAGAATGAGAAGAGATCTCATTGAAGTATTATAAAATTCTGACTGGGCTGGACAGGCTGGGTGCAGGGATGATGTTTCCCTTGACTTTGCTGAGAATCCTATTATTTGACGCTTTATCAAATACCCTTTGGAAATGCATGTACACCACATCAGCTGCAGTAACTTGAGACCTCCCTTGTTAGCACATCAAAAAATTCAGTCCACTTACTGAAACACAATTTGCTTTTAACAAACACAACCTTGCTTTCATTAATTAAAGCAAGAGTCAGATAGCTGTATTATTGGTATCTTGATTACGCCACAAGACTTCACTACTATGTCTCAGTAGTTTGAATCCCATACTTAAATACAATGCTCCTGTTGAATAATATCTCATGCAAGTCAAAACCTACTTTTTAATATACAAAAGGTAGTTTTAAAAGTTACAATCTTTCAACACCCTATTTCCTCTTTTGAAACAATTCCTCTTCTATCATCTGGATTTGAACTGATTAGCAAGCTCACCATGTCATTTCTCTTCAGTATCAAGTTACAGTAATACACTTTTACAGTTGACATTGTCATGAACAGGATCTCAATGCCTGAGGAAAAGAAAAACAGTATTGCCCCAACCAAAATTAAGTTTCAAGTAAATACTTCAGCAGTTTAATAGTACAGAACTTGAATATTACTGAAAAAAGACATACTATAGAAGCTTTCCATCTCCTCATCTGAACAAATTAATATGAGATTGTTTCGTGCACCTGCTAACATTTTTAAGTGACTAGGAGGAGGGTAGCATCTGAATGGTTCATAATAACTGACATGAAAAGGATCATTGCATACAAGCAGTTTCAAATGGCTTGCTGAATCTATTGAAATTTTTGAGATACTCTTGGCTTTCCAGGGCAATTTGAGGTAGACTAGGCACTTTTCTGGTCTGTATTTTGTGGCCCTTGGGGCCCCTTGTGAATTTCATCAGTGCACAGTGAGCAATGATCTGATCGGGTTACCATTGTTCCACAGGATAGGTTTGATGCACTGTATTTCTGTTGCTAGCTTGAAAGGCGAGCAAATGGCCAAGGCCCAACTGATGAGGCCAACATGGACCTGTATGAATCCCAATGTGTACGTATATGATCATTTCCACTCCTGTTATTTTCCACCAACAGGATGCAAAAAAAAGTATTGCCAAATACATAATTGAGCAATGTCATGTACATTTCAGTGCTCGTGTGATGCCAGGAATGTCGGCCATATGTCCCAATAATTGGTTGGCTGAATCAGACCGCATGTTGCTTCGCTGCTTGTAATAGAGTACAGACTGTACTCAAGCAGCCTATGTTTGCAAAATTCAAAACAAAGCACCTGCTGTTAGATGTGTTTCTGTGATTGGGCAGCACTTGCTAATCAATCCTGAAGATGCTACACAAACAATCTATTTAAAATAATCAGCAAAGCTTAGAACATGGCTCAATTGCAGTTGCTAGAAGTGACATGACATTCCTAATGCAGGGATCCATTCTGTGCAAACAAGGAATATGTTCAAGCCATGAGCCTTTTTTGAATTACCGGGAGCATGAAGACATTTTGGACTTCTAAAATGTTTTGTGAAAATTTTCATGGGGAAATCAACCATTAAAAATTTACATAATGCTGAAGATTTAAGAATAGATGGGTATAATTAAATTCTATATAATTATTTATGTTTTTGAGTTTTAGTGCAAAATATTACTAAAATATCACTGCCTCATGTAGATATGGACAATGGCAGTTTGAGAAATGGCAGATTCTAGTTCAGCAATTTCAGATTGTAACCACTGCAGTATCTTTTTCAGACAGCAATGTTGGTAATGATTCTGCTGCTGCTATTTACAACCCCTCTCGATTCATCTTTTGTTTATTTACTTCCTGCTATCACCACGTATCATCTTGCACCCTTATCTCTTTTTTTGTCATTTAATCACTCCTTCCTTCCAGCCTATCACAGACTTTCACTGAAGTCCCATGCTCTCTTTTTCTGCCACTGTACTTGCTTAATATATTTTAATTTGAATTTCTAGCTCTAATGAAAGATCACCAACCTGAAAGGTTAACTTTGCTTCTTTCTCTACAGATGCTGTCTGACTTGCTGAGAATTTCCTTCATTTTCTGTTTATATTTCAGATTTCTAGCATCTGCAGCATTTTGCCCTTGTATTACTTCTATGCAAATACTGTTTTGGATTTGGGTTGGGTTGAGTCAGACATTTATGTTGCACAATGCCATTCTTGAAACACTAATTATAGGTTCATAACAGGCTATACACCTCACTTTCTCTGAGTCACAGTATTAATGCCTTCAGGTATTTGGGTGTGGGATTCCCAAGGTTTCACAGCACTGTAATGCTGAATGTTTCACCTTTATTAAAAAATACAATTGAAATAAGGTAAACACGGAGGGGAACATGATATTAATTTGTAATATTTAATTTCGATTTTAAAATTTACTGTTTCATTTTAGTTTTTCAATGAATCTCATTGACGTATGTTTGGGGAGTCTAAAAGCATACAAGGTGCTGAAATCTTAACTTGAGCCTTGGTGCAATTCAGCGTAAGTGTAATTTTGTTTGAAGGTTTTACATTAGTGCAGAGTTGAGATCAATTTAGGAAGACAAGATAGATATCTGAGTGCCTCCTTTTCTTAAAATATTCAAAAGGTCATCAGTTCAAAAAATTTAGATGTTCTTTGTTGTGTAGCATGAACATAACATAATGGAACTATTGATGCCATGATTTCAGACACATTAATTTAACTTGCCCTAGTTTAGCAGGCGTTAAAGTTTATTTATTAGTCACAAATAAGGCAGTCAATCTTACAGCAGGTCACTGGATTCATGAAAAATGATTATTAATGCCATTATACTAACATTTCAAGTATATTTTAGCTGATGAGCATTTGAAGGCTTGGGCATGATGGGCTGAATGGCCTCTTTTTGGGGCCATAATGAATCTTGTGACCAGACGCTTGAAGTTTGGCCGCACAATGCGGCCATTTATTTAAAAAGAGCACTCAAACTAAAATATACAAAAATGGTGGGGGAGGGGGAAGGACTTGGAGAGACAAGTTTTATGTTCTCAGATTTACTACTTCCAGAGTGTGAATTGCAATCCTTTATACTCATTAATTGCTCACATTCACACTTTCCTGTGTGTAACAGTGAGTAAGAACAGTGTGAGCTTTCTGTCTGATTTACTTCATGGCGATAAAGGGACTTTCATGAGCGTTCAAATTGCTGAAAATGGCTTTCAGATTTTCACAATGTAACTGGGCATTAGAATCCAGCTGTGTTCACCATAGACTTTAATCGTATATCGTAGTAAAAGCCTAAATATGGAGATTTGATGTAATTCTCCCAAGTAAAAGTCATCCAACCGTTCCAACCCTGACTCCTAATTTAATTTCCAAACATTGCTAATTCTGGAAGTGTGTGACTGGAATGTTCAAGTTGTGTCAGTTGATGTATTTTTCAATAAATACTGAAAATGCTGGAAATACTCAGGAAATCTGGCTTTATCTGCAGAGAGAGAAAGAGTTAACTTTTCAAGTCGATATCTTTTAAATGCTGCTATAAATTAAATAAATGCTGTTTCTCTTATAAAACACTAATGGTCTGACACATGGATTGAAAAGCAGGTGGCTTGGCATGTATAAATAATTTTGCAGCAACATGTTTTGCTGATGTGGTGATCGTTATTTTGGGTACTTGTACACTTAAATCCCAAATGTACATTCCTTCGGAAAGAGAGTTACATTGACACTGTTTTCACTGTTCCAATTCTATTTGTTACACCTAACAGCATTCTGCTTTTATTAGACATTTATTTTTCTGAGGCTCCTCTATTCTACTTATAGATGTACATTCAGCTCTATTTTGTACATTAGTGGGATGAGGGCATCACATGCTAGACCAGCATTTATTGCCCATACCTAGTTGCCCTTGAACAGATGGTGGTGAATTGCCTTACTGAACCGCTACAGTGTCTGAAGTGTAGGTACAACCACAGTGCTGTCAGAGAGGAAGTTGCAGGATTTTGACCCAGTGATAATTAAGGAATGGTGATATACTTCTGTGTCAGGATGGTGAGTGACTTGGAGGGCAGCGTCCAGGTGTTCCCAGGTACCTGCTCCTCTTGTCATTCTAGAGGGTAGTGATCGTGGGTTTGGAAGATGCTGCCTAAGGAACTTTGGTGAGTTCCTGCAGTGGCATCTTGTCGATGGTACACATGACTGCTACTGTTCATTGGTGTTGGAAGGATTGAATGTTTGTGGAAGGGAGGGAAAGCAATCAAGCGGGCCGTTTTGTCCTGGGTGGTGTTGAGCTTCTAGAGTGTTGTTGTAGATGCAATCATTCAGGCAAGTGGAGAGTATTCCATTACACTCCTGGCTTGTGCTGGTAGACAGGCTTTGGGGAGTCAGGAGATGAACTACTCACTGCAGGATTCCTAGCCTTTGACCTGCTCTGTAAGCTGCAGTATTTATGTGGCTAGCCCAGTTCAACTTCTGGTCAGTGGTAACCCTGAGGAGGATGATGGGTATTCAGTGATGGCAATACCACTGAATATCAAGGGGAGATGATTAGATCTCCTCTTGTTGGAAATGGTCATTTCCTGGAACATGTAGAGTGCAAATGTTACTTGCCACTTATCCAGGCTTGGGCTGACATTGTTCAGGGCTTGCTGCATTTGGACATGGGTATTGCTTCAGTATCTGAGGAGTCATGAATGATACTGAACATTGTGTAGTCATCAGTAAACATTCCCACCTCTGGCTTCTGATGGAAGGAATGTCATTGATGAAGCAGCTGAAGATGGTTGGGCTGAGGACACCAACCTGAGAAACCTCTGCAGTGATGTCCTGGAGCCAAGATTATTTGATCTCCAATCACCTCAGCCATTTTCCTTTGTGTCAGGTATGACTCCAACTAACTTTCTCCCTGATTACCCTTTACTCTAGTTTTGCTAGGGCTCCTTGACACCATACTTCGTCAAATGCTGTCTTGATGTCAAGGGCAGACACTCTCACCTCACCTCTGGCATTCAGCTCTTTTGTCTATGTTTGAACCAAGGCTGTAATGAGGTCAAGAGCTGAGTGACCCTGGTGGGACCCAAACTGAGCATCCGTGAGCAAGCTATTGCTGAGTAAGTGCTGCTTAATGGCACAGTTGATGGCCCTTTCATCACTTTATTGATGATGGAGAGTAGACTGATGGGGTGGTAATTGGCCAGGTTGGATTATCCTGTTTCTTGTACACAGAACATAACTGGACAATTTTCTCATTGCCGGGTAGATGCCAGTGTTGTAACTGTATTGGAACACTTGGGCTCAGGATGTTACAAGTTCAGGAGCACAAACCTTTAGTAATATTGCTGAAATATTGTTAGGGACCATAGCCTTTGCAGTACTGATTTGTATTCAGCTATTTCTTGATATCACGTGGAGTGAATCAAATTGACAGAAGATTGACCTCCAGAGGACACCGAGGTTGAATATTCCATTCAGCACTTCTGACTGAAGGTTGTTGCAAATGTTTCAGCCTTATCTTTTGCACTGATGTGCTGGGCTCTTCCATTATTCAGGATGGGGATATTTGTGGAGCCTCCTCCATTGAATTGTTCAGTTGTCCAATGTCATACATGACTGGATGTGGCAGCACTGTAGAACTTGGATCTGACCCATTGTTATGGAACCGCTTAGCCCTGTCTATTATTTACTGTTTGGCAAGCAAGTAGTCCTGTTTTGTAGCTCCATTAGATTGACACCTCATGCCTGGTATTGCTCCTTACATGCTCCACTGCACTCTACATTGAACCAGCATTGATACCAGTGGCAAGATGGTAATGGTAGAGTGGGGGGACATGGCAGGCCTGAGGTTACAGATTGTGGTTGCATACAATACTGCTATTGCTAATGACCCACAGTGCC
This sequence comes from Carcharhinus amblyrhynchos, assembly GCF_965287045.1. NCBI lineage: Eukaryota > Metazoa > Chordata > Chondrichthyes > Carcharhiniformes > Carcharhinidae > Carcharhinus > Carcharhinus amblyrhynchos. The sequence continues at coordinate 59,660,672 of NC_137333.1, forward strand.
TCATGGATGCCCAGTTTTGAGTTGCTAAGTCTATTCCAAGTCTATCCCATTTAGCATGTTGATAGTTCCACACATGATAGAGAGTATCCTTAGTGTGAAGACGGGACTTTGTCTGCAGAAGGACTGTGTGGTGATCAGTCCTACTAATAATGTCATGGACAGATGCATCAGCGACAAGCAGATTGGTGAGGATGAGGTCAAGAATGTTTTTCTTACATGATTTCCTCACCATGTGCTGCTGTCCCATTTCCAGCAGCTATGCCCTTTAGGACATGGCCAGCTCAGTCTGTGGTGGTACTACCAAGCCACAGTTGGTGACAGATTTTAAAGTCACCCCAGAGAACATGCACCCTTGAAACTCAAAGTGCTTCTTACAAGTGGTGTTCAACATGGAGATTCATCATCTGAGGGCGGAGATATTATGTGGTACTCAGCAGGAGGTTTCCTTACCCTTGTTTGACTTGGTGCCCAGAGACTTCATGGGGTGCAGAATTGATGTTGAGGACTCCCAGGACAACTCCTTCCTAACTGTTAACCACTGTACCTCCACCTTGCTAGATCTGTTCTGTCGGTTATACAGGACATAACCAGAAATAGTGACGGAGATGCCTGGGACATTACCTGTGAGGTATGATTCTGTGAATGTGACTAAGTTAGACTGTTGCATGACTAGTCTGAGACAGCTCTCCCAATTTTTGCACAAGCCCTCAGATGTTAGTGAGGAGGACATTGCAAGATCAACAGGGCTGGGTTTGGTGGTGTTATTTCCGGTGCTGAGGTTGATGCCAGGTGGCCTGTCTGGTTTCATTGCTTTTTGTTCCATTTACAGCAGTTGAGTACAACTGGATGGCTTGCTGGGCCATTCCAGAGGGCATCTAAAAGTCAACCACATTGCTGTGGATCTGGAGTCACATATAGGTAAGTCCAGGTAAGGATTTTAAGTTTTTTTAAAAGTTTATTTGTTAGTATCACAAGCTGACTTACCTTAATGCTGCAATGAAGTTACTGTGAATATCCCTGAGTTGCCACACTCTGGCGCCTGTTTGAGTACACTGAGGAAGAATTTAGCGTGGCCAGTGCACCTAACCAGCACGTCTTTCAGACTCTGGAAGGAAACCAGAGCATCTGGAGGAAAATCACGCAGACACAAGGAGAACATGCAGACTCCGCACAGTAACCCAAACCGGGAATTAAACCCGAGTCTCCGGCGCTGTGAGATCATTCTGCTGCCATGCCGCCCACAGGACAGGCTTCCTTCCCTAAAGGATATTAGTAAACCAGATGGGTTTTTACGACAATCAACAATGGTTTCATGATTATCATTAGACATCTAATTTCAGATATTTTATTGAGTTTTTAAAATTCCACCATCTACTGTGGTGGGACTTGAGTCTGCATCCATAGAGCATTACCCTGGATCTTTGCATTACTAGTCAAGTGACAATAGTAATGTGTAGTAGTGAGTGTAGTGTGCCAAATCGTAGAATAAAATCTTTTATGTTATGAAACCATTGTGCATTTAGATGCATAATCGTGCATTTTGAGTGGACAATCCTACACGTAGACTGGAATTTTAATGTCAGTGGTATGCCTTGATGGCAGTTCCAAAGTTTGGGGGTGACCCTTGGATCCTCGGGTGCACTTCATGGGCTTTTGGTAATGGATTAATTGTCATTAGTGCTGTTGTCCCTTTAATAGGTGGCTGCTAATTCTAAGGAACTGCTGGCTAGCAGGTCCAAGCAGCTTAGTCTCAGCATAGCCATTAAGAGTGGTGGCCAGTCCTGGGACTGCACCTAGAAAAAGAGGATGCCATGGAAGATCACTGGCTCTCAACCAGGTACGTGGGCCTAGGACACCGGGCTCAGTCAGCTGGCCCTTATGAGGATGTGTTTGGTGAAGCTGATGGTACCATTGTCATATGGGTGGCAATGGCTATTGGTGGGGTGTCCTCAATGGAACACAAGGTCCTCAAACAGCAGGGCTGTGCTCCTAAACCCATGTGGTGGCTACCTTGCCAGTAGCCTTTCGATGTGGGGCATATGGCTCTTTGCCAGTGATAAAATGCCAACAGCAGCAACAAACCCTTAGTTGAGATCTTAAATGGCTCAGTTGGCTTCTGAGTGGAAGAACAATTTCCATCCATCCTAACACTGGTAAAATGGCAGAAAGACAACTTGTTTGTGGGCTGGTTAAATTCAGCTCATCATTTGTAGAATCACCAGACCCCTTGTTGCTTTGCATTTTTCCATGCAGTCAACAACCTGTTTGCCCCTGCGTTCTGAAGCTAGTTAGGCTTTGGGACTGGGCTAAATCCCGCATACCGGAGGTTGAGTTGGTTTGTTGTTAGAGGTTCTCCTGACCAGTATGTGTTATACTTGTTTAGTGCTTCTCCAAGAACATGCCCTAGATTGGTATATTACCAGTTCAAGTTGAAGGTTGGGGATGACATTTTATATCAGCAGCATATTTGTGTGACCAAATTGTACACCCCAAAATAGAGGGGGAAATACAGCTTCTTGCAGCCAATATGGAAGTTGTGCTTGTCCACTCATTGCAGCAGATTCTTTCCTTCCAATGAGTGGGCCCTGAAAGCAGTGAGCTATGGAGAGTGTTCCACTAGTTGCCCCTTCTCTCCAGTAATTGGCTGGTATGGAGTGGTGGCTTGAGTGTGTTACTTTAAGTGGTTTTGAGTGTGTCTTTCAGCGTTCTGCTGAAAATGATGCTCTTTAGGGTTTTACTCCATTTCCTTTACTATTCCTTTTTCCTCCTTGGTTGGCCTATGTTTTGCTCCGAGTTGCTTTTTATCTAGCCGTGGATATAGGAATAGCACACAGTAAGGAAATGTAACTGGAGAAGTGTTTGGAATCCAGAAGAAAAGTTCCACCAGGTTTGTTTTGGTCTGAAGTCTACAAACTTTTGCTGTGTTCAGGAATTGGTGCTTCATCTAAAGTTAATGTTTCAGTCATGTTGTTTCAGGTTGACATTAAATCTTCAAAATTTCCCGTTGTAAGAAAACCACGTGCATGAAACCTATACATGGATTTCATTAACCAATTTTATTTTGATCTAACCATTACTTATTAAGCTCTCTACACTTTATATTCTCTGACACCAAATGGCCGGAATTTTCTCCTCCCCCCTGCCCCCCAGGAATTGGAGTGGGCGAGGAGTGGACCATGGAAAGGTCAGTTGATCTCAGACAGGATTTTACAGTATCGGGATGCTTACAACCATAAAATCCCATTCTATATATCTGCTTAGCACAAAAACATGAAACAAAATTAGTGTCTCTTGAAGTCAATGCTGGGACATGTTTTCACCACACTGATGTCACAGTTCACTGTGAAGTCCTGAGGCAAATTGGTGCTCTTTTTGCTAATCCCACTGAAACAAAAACGCAAGTACGTATGTCAGTGCAATGTTGTGCAAGAAGGAAAGAGAAAGGGTGGGGCTTTTAAAGTAATTGTAAATTTTGAACAGTTCTAAACTGGTTTTGCTTGGCTCACTTTTGTATAAAATCCTTAAAAAGCCCACAAGATTTGGTGCTTGTGAAAATGAATAGCATAACAGTTCAAGTGCTATATATTAATTTGTATCCAAGTTTCAAGCTTCAAAATATTATGATTTTATGATTGTGTAATTGAGAATTTGTGAATACAATGCTCTCTTCAACCTGCAAGTATAAAGCCAAGAGAGCTTCAGGCAGTGACATGATGTAGGTGTTTGAATAGCAAAGGGAGACATTTGCCTGGTCATCATGTATTGGCGTATGAAGCAAGTCTTGAACTGGAATATAATAATTTAATATACTTTTATATGCATATTTTATAGCATTTTACACAGGACAATGATGTAGTCATTTACAGATAATTATAAATTTGACTGTACAAATTTAAAGATGATGAAGACATTTTGGTTTGACTTATTTGCAAGGTTGTTGGATAAGGACTCAGTTCTACCGCTGAAATGCAAACGGCGATTCAGCAAGTTCTATAAATACTGTTGTGTTGATTGTCCCTTTCAGCATAAGAGGGTCACCTGGCTCGGGGGAACAATTGGGACTAAGTGGGTAATCACAGTGGGTTGGAGTCCTCTTTGACTGAAGACAGTCTGAAGACATTGTGGGGACTGGGACAGTCAAGTGGCTACCAGCATATGTACAGTTTTTCCTTATTAATAAATACCCTTTGTGTCCTGGCGAAGTCTGAGCGCATGCATCATTGCAACTACTTTGGCAAACATCAAGAATTTTGACTGAGTTGTGTGTACACCATGATGCAAGTGCTATAGTTTGCCTTGTTTTACCTATTTGAAGGACAAGCAGGTCAAGCATTCAGTATTTTGCAACTTCAGAAAATGTCAATTTTATTTGAAAACAAATAGATGCAATGTGGGGCTGTGCAGTTTCAATAAAATTGAAGTGATAATAAACATTGCCATTGCCATATTTCTACCTAGGGTGGGTGGTGAAATTTTGCTGTGTTTAGCCAGTGAGACATTGGATTTCCAAGATATTCATCTGGAGAAAGAGACTTCTAGATGGATATGCCAACACATGGGGTTTACACTGCTTAATGGAGCACAATAATATCTGAAAAACTGTATCATTTTGATGCCTCTACTAAAGAGTTGTCGAGACTGATATCCCAGTTTTACTGGCAGATTTGCAAGTGGAATGTTAAAAAGGTATAACTTGGACATAACTTTTATCAATGCTGGAAAATAATTGATCAAAGAGTGTTTTTATTTATTAAAGTTACCTTGTTAAATTGTTAGCCTAAATGACTATAGAAACTGAGGTTCTTTTTGATAATGAGAAAGTTAGGGGAGAATTTAATCGTGTTCAAAATCTCAAAATTTTGACACCATTAACTGTTTCTGGTTGCAGGAGGGTTGATCTAACTAAATGATATGTGCTTAAGGTAAGTGGTTCGGTGATGAGGAAAAATGTATTAGTTGAATGAATAGTTTATGGTCTTGAATTCACTGCCTTAAATGATGTTGCATGCAAATTCAGGAATAACTTTCAAAAGAGAATTGGATAAATATTTTTCAAGGGGAAGTATCTGCAAAACTATGGCAAAGGAGCAGCGAGGGGGACTAATTGGATAACTTCAAAGTGTCATCATAGGCACGATAAAATAAATTGATGTCCTGTTGAGCTGTAATAATTCCATGTGTTACAGACAGAATTTTTGTGGTCCCTTCCAGTCCATAATCAGGGTTTTTGTATGGTGTATGCTTTTCCTTAGTGTTTTTTTTAAATAAAAGCAGACTTTTTGGTGATTTTTTTTTCAAAAAGTAAGGAAGATTATTCACTATTGCACACTAGCCCCCGAGGTTCGAAACACAACAGAGGCGATTCTCCCAAAAATATTCTGTCGAATTTACATAAAAACTGGAGTAAATCCCACTCTTTTTCAACGGAAGTTTCAAAATGAATCTCCCACACTCTGTGCACTGGCGAGCGCCTCAGTGTGAATCATCAAAAAGTATCAAAAGCAGCGCCACGAGTTGGGAGAATTACCCCCAACGTGTCATTCACTTGTCTCACTCACATTATCTCTCGCACACTTTAGATACAGATGAAATTTAAAGAATTTATAACTCCGTCTCTATGGGTTGAAAAATGCCTGATATTGATCCTTTAGTTGGAGTGAAAATCTTTTAGCAACAAAGGATTCTCATAAAGATGCACAACCTCTTGTAGATGAATGGCCAGGGTATTGGTCCTCATTGGAAACTAAGAGGAGTGTTTTGGCTGCATTAGAAGACTTTCAGTTATGATGGCTTAACTGTATCTGGTTTTCAGATGTTTCTCTGCTGGGTTTGTTGTTTAGAATATTTTAAACTGCAGCCCCTGAAAGTTAGTTTCAGTCATGTGACTACAGGGTTAATGTTTCTGGGGTCCAGACCACCACAATACCATAGCAGTTGACAGTGATCATTCACTGTTATCTTTGCCCCAACTTGAGTTCAAATGTTTTCCTTCCTTCGAAATAAGGCACTCAGAGATCAGTACGGTAGAGATCCTGTGTTTCTCAATCACTTGTTTGTTCTCAAACAAAGGATGTGTTCATCTTTAAATAAGGGATGTGTTCACTACTAAACCAGGGATGTATAATCTTTACAGGCTGTTGCAAAGTGGCCTTATTCGGGTCTGTGATCTTTCTTACAATCTGTAAAAATCCAGTATCATCAGGCTTATACTGAGCATGACATATGATTCTATGAGATTAACTATTGCTTAAGAAAAGTCAGAACATTTTAAGGGAGCATTTCACATCCTCAGTATTAGGGTGTTTGGGCAGAGCAGGGATTAATGTGGGACTGGAGAATACTACTACCCATGGTATGATGTGGAGATTCTCATGATGGTAGACTGTGGAGTATGGAAGGAGTCAGTATGAAGTGGAGACTGCATCCATGCAGGGCTGTATCATGGACCTGTACATTATTATATGGGTTATCAATGAAAGTTTATGTTCAATCATGCAATCCTCGAGACCTCCTGGTGAGATACCAAACATTTTACAACACTTAGGATATCCCAACTTAACATGCAGTCAATTAAGTACTTCTAAAGCGATTTCACTCTTATGTGTTGAAATGTAACGACCAATTTGCACAATTATGAGATCCCACAGATAGAAATGAGATAATCTGTTTTAGTGAGTTTAATTGAGGGATAGCTGTAAAGTGGGACTCCAGCAGAGTTCCTTGCCAATTCTTTGATAGATCAAAAGAATCTACCAGTTCTTTGATTGTTATACATAACATGTTATGTATTGGATTTTGTGGTTCTTGCGGAACCTTCTCTTATAGCAACCAACCAACTCCTGTGGCCTCAACTGATATTCTGTAAGCACTTCATGGCAGCTGTCGATTTGATCACTGCATTTGGTCCAGCAGAGCTACGAAGTAAGTCTTGCTGAAAGACGAGCAATCTTGCTGGTACAATTTCATTGCTATTGCCATGCAGTGGTCCCGCAACTGATTGCAGCATTCTTTACTAGTGTGGAATTGGAGAGACTCTATGCAAAAAAAAAAGTGATTTTAGTTTGCCGCTTTTTGTTTAAAGAGCAAATTGAAGGTTGGGCCAAACATATGGGGTAAAAGTAAGAGTTAAAATATTCCAAAAAACTTTAAAAAATATATAAAATACTAAATTAACTAAATGCCAACATCTCAATTATAAAGTTTATTTTGTCAGTGTCTGCTACGTTCACCAAATTTTATTAATCATTCGGCTCATAAAAACAACACAGTTTCACCTGATTAAACAAAGTGTGACCCTCTAAAGTGTTTCAAACAGTGATGTGTGGATGAGAAAATTGAAAATTTCACTGTACGCTGGTGCTGGAGGAAGTGCCTACATTGCAGGCAATAGAGATGAAATTTTACCAGAGCAGAGCCCTGAGTAGCAGAGCCCTGAGTGACAGATCCCAATTTGGGATTTCTGCAGCAGTTGAGACATGCCCAACAAATTTAATTTGCAGTCCCTTTCAGAGGGGCAATGTGTTTGCCATCAACTCCCAACCCCTCTGCAAAATCTGGCTCGAGATCTTTATAAGTCTGTTTGAGAGCAGAAGGGGCCTAAGTTTACTTTCTCATCAGAAAAACTGTAGTTCCAGCAGTGCAGCCTCCAGAATATTACACTAAAGTTTCAGTTTTGATTATAAAGAACAGGAGGACTCCCAATGTCCTAAAACCCTTTCCAACCAATTGAGTACCTTTGCCAGCTGTCATTGATATTAAAAACATGAGCCTTAAGTTGGGTTTAAACCCACCACCTTGTGACTGAGGTCGCAGTAACACTAATTACTACAGACAGAAGTTAGTATTTGATGCAAAGATCATATCAATATTGTTTATAAAAACAGGATGGATGCATCAAATTCAGGCTACTGTTAAGCCAGATAAATGCCAATGTAGACTGATTGGGTTGACTGTTTTCCATGTTGTTTCTATGCAATTATTAGTTATTTTAAAAGTGAATGTGACTGTACTTGTCCAGTATGGTTCCATCGCTCTCGATTTCCATTTAAGTTGTAAACTTTTTAAGCAACCTTAGACTATATAACAAAATTTTGCAAACCTACTTTGTGTTTTGCAAAAAAAATTCACTGGGCTAGTGGAAAAAAACTGGAACACTGATTGCTCCATACTAATGTCTTATACCCAGCTGTTTGATCTCTTTCCCTCCACCCCGCCAAGACAATCAGGAAAAATGTTGTAGACAGCTTCTCAGAATTCAAACCATGAGTCCGCCCAGAATCTCTCATCTCTATAGTAACAGAAGATTGTTGAAATGTAAGATGGATATTAAAATTAATTATCTAGCTTCAAAACCAACATTTTGATTCTGAGACTCATGAATAATTTATACCACTAATTCAGTTAATGACCCTCTCTCTGAACTTGCTGGTGTCCCCAGGAAACTCTTGTCTACCAAGATACTTCTAGCTTGATTAAACTCAAATAGCCCATTGTTTAGTGTTTTCACACTTGCATCTTTTGACATCTTTATGTAGACTTAGTTTATCCTTTGGCAATTATCTTGGAGTGTTTAATCCATGTTTTACTCCCTGCCTTGTGTTTAATGCTTTCAATCCCTAAAACTAAAAATTATGTGTGAAATACATGAATTATGAAATTGGTTATTCACAACACCCTACTGTCATGCAAAGAGTATTTGAAAGCTGTTCCTGAGAGCTGTCTTCACCTTCTATCTGTAAATCTATCCCTCAAACATTTCTTTGTATTTTTCCATTTACTTTCCGACATCTCTCTCAAGTCTAAATATTTGATCATGTTTTTGGTTGTCTTTATATAAATCTTGCACCTTTTTACATGTTGATATGTAAAATATTTGTATTCATCTTTGAAATTATGCTAATTCAATAGTTTGATTTCTTTCAGCACCTCTGCAAAAATGCACAACAGGTTTAAACATTTATATGATTACAGTCCCTTGTGTGTATAATATATTGGCATTTTAGAGCAGCTGATTCAACCATTTTGAACAAAGGGCCCTAATATGATGTACAACATTCCTTGTGATGAAACCCCATCAAAGAACAAGGAGCAGGTGAAAGAAAAGCAGCATCCAGATTCACATCATAGCCATGAAATGTTCCAAATTACTTCCAGAATAGAATTCCTGTGGATGCTGAAAATCTGAAATAAAAACAGTATTGGAAATACTGAGGACTGGCAGCATTTGTGCGGAGGAAGAGTTGAACATGGCTTTTGAATCTATGAATTTAACCATCTCCCCAAGATGTTCAGTGGCATTACCATTGCTGAATCCACCTGCACTTGCATCTTGGGGGGTCACTATTTGACCAGAAACTGAATTAGGCCTGTCATATAAATACTGTGCTGACAAGAACAAGTCTGAGGCTAAGAAGTCTTTTGATAAGAAAATCTCCTGTTGCTCCAAAGTCAATCCACAATCTACAAGGTGCAGAGCAGAAGTGTGTTAGGATGGTGTCTACTTACCTGGATGAATGCAGCTCCAACTATATTCTAGAAGCTCAACATCATTCAGGTCAAAGCAGCTCACTTGATTGGCACCTCGTTCACCACCTTAAATATTCGTTCCCACCACCTACTGACACAGTAGCCACAGTGAGCACAATCTATTTAAGATGCACTGCAGCAACTCAGAGGCTTCTGCTGAGTATCCCCCAAACGTGTGATCTCTGTCACTGTGAAGGACAAGGGCAGCAAGTGCATGGAAAATTACATGCAGGCCGCACAGTTTGACTCTCAACAATATTGCCATTCCTGCTATGTTGCTGGCCAAATCCTTGAACTCCCTTCCTTTCTAATACCTACCATACACCACACGGACCGCAATGGTTTAAAAAGGCTATTGACCACTGTCTTCTCAATAGCAGTTGGGGATGGGCAAGAATTGATTGTTTTACTAGCTGTACCCACATCCCATGAATTTAAAAAAAAACATCCTGTACAGCAAAACTTCTGGAGATGCAGGGCAGATTGGGCAACAACTTCCTGAACGTTGCATTTGGCACTGGAATTTGCTATTTGATTCAGTCTTTGACACTGAACATTGATAGCCTTATTGTTATTCCTTCTGTAAAATCTCAGCCATTGTGCTTAAGCTGCTGTCAGTTAGTAGAGAATTTGAGTGCAAGTTCAGTAAATATAAAGCTTGGCCAAACAAGCAAGTTGTGATTTGAATGAAACTGGAAGTCTGACCATTTGGATTGGTACTTAAAGATTTCTCCAGGAAAGAAGAATGAAATGGCTAACATTTGCGTGTTAAATATTAACACTGGAAAAAAATCTTCAGAGCTTAAAAGTAAAAGATGAGATTTACTTTTTGAACCCTTATCCACCTTAAACCTGATCTCAACTGTTGAAATCTGTCCAAGGAAAGGTTTGCAGAGTAACTTGATGCACCCAATGGAAGTATGAAATAATTGTCATGTCCCGTTTCACTGATTTTTCTTTGACTTATATTGTCTTTGCAACATTGAGCGTGAAGAGTTCCAGTGGGTATATTAAGGGTTGCTTCGCATTCACATAAGCCAGTACTAGTTAAAGTACAAAATTATCATATTCAAATATGATTTGGGCTTTAATGAAAGCATAGCTAGATTATCAAAAAAGCTATACTTGAATTAGAATTTCCATAAACTGTGTTTAGTAGCTTTTTTTAAAAAATGTAATATGTCAATAAATGAATCTAAGAAAAATGAGTGGTGTACAGAATCAATATGTATATAATTGGTTTGCAGCAAGCCATTTAGACCATGGAGGAATTTAACATGCAAAAAAAGAGCAGCCAGAGATTTATTTTCCATTTGGGTAACTGTTTTAGAGCAAAAATGAGGGCATTGAAATTACAAAATATGTCAAGGAAAGAGTGGGTTGACAATTATTAAAATGATTATAAACAGCAATAATTGGAAACTGAAGAAGTTTTGCAATCCATACTAAATTAACCTTTCTAGATGGGCATCGTTCAAAAATTCATCAAAGGTTGCGTACACTTGCAAATGTAAAATGGGCATCTCAGCCTTTAAATTGGGGGCATTGCTTTCCAAGCTGAAAGTGTACCACAATTGGGCTCCACTGCAGATGTGCACAGTATACCTTGGGTATAAAAGTTAATTTTAATATGGAAATACGGGTTCTTTGCTCATTTCATGACAGTGATCTACCAGGACCTGACTCTCCACCTTACAAACTTGCTCAGCAATTCATGATCAAGGTTAGTAAGAAGCCTTCAGGAGCGCTCCATAAGTGGTCATCCAGTAAATGCAGATTAGTTTCTGGTTTTTCCTTTAGGCTGCTAGTTAAAGTCTGGATTTTTTTAAACTTTTTTCTGACTTGTACAGTTAATTTTTGACTTCTGCTAACATGTTTTTTGCCAGGGCTGGGTGCTGTACCCTTTTTATCTTTTCAAATAATTGTGTTGAGCAACGATTAGACTGCAGTTTAGAATGTTCTGTTTACTTTCAGCAACATGATTCAGGAAGGATGTCAAGACCAGGAAAAAGTCAGTGATTTATTCTGATAGGAGATGCTTTAACTATAAGGAGAAGATCAAAGAAGATGGAGTTTTTCATAAAAAAAACCTAGCTAAGAGATCCAATTAAACAAGTTAGTTAGAAAGTTAACACTTAAGTATCAATCAGTCAATAACTACTTGGTGCAAGTTCAAATCAACATAAAAACAAAGAGAGAAGCTAGTTGATTTTTAATTTGCAGAGAAGATTTTAGGATGCGCAACACTGTTAGAAACATAAAATGTATACAGATATGTGAATAAAAGAGTGAGGGCTGGAGCTAATTTGGAAACTGTTTCAGAAAGTTGGTGGAAATTGATTACATAGTTATCCTCTACTGAACAGTTCTGTGGTTCTAAATGCTGTTGAATTTCCTGCATAAGCTCTTCTCCCTTGTCAGCTCCCTGTCCTCTTCTAACTGAACTCCAATTTAAAACTCATCCAATACATTTATGACATAATATCCTTTTTTTTGTTCATTAGGCCCTTGAAGTGCTTTAAAATGTTTGTGCTATATTTAAATGTACTATATAAATGGAAGTTTTTATGTGGCTGCTAAATTCAGTATTTGGACAGGATACAGTTTTTAGTATGTGTACCTCACCATTAACCTTCCAGAAATTTTTACAACAATTTTATGCAGAAACTCTTAAACTTGTGCTGTAGTAAAAGCTTTGGTTAGAGATTTTGAGAACTAAGCTGTTTGTAATGTAGATTGCAGTTGCAGAATTTAATCACATTGTTAAAGGGAACCTGAGATGCCATGGTAGTGTTATTGTGCTGCTTGATCTTGGGTCTCAAGACTGTGTAACTGTATCCTAATGGTGAACTGCGTCATTCGAGGATTACCAGGAATAAGAATAGAGTATGAAGTTGCATGAGATAAAGTATGGCCAAACAGAAGGTGAAAGAAGGTTAAGTGCACATCAAAGCTTTCATATTCTCAAGTATTCTTGTCCAAAGCAGTCTACTATATGCAGTGGAGTCCATTTTAATTTTTCTCTCCCTTTTCTCTGCCGCTCCCCTCTCACCTAACCAATTGCTTTCATGACTATGCATTATAATGCAAGGTGGTCTCTTCATAACTGCACTCTTGACAGTTTTGTGATGCACAGTTGAAGCAATAAATTGTTTTTAATGTAAGGCTGTTCTGGATAGTTTAGATTTATCTAGCACATTTTCCATTATGGTGTGTCAAGAGAATGATTTGGACAAATTATTTCACATGGTTTATGATAATGATCTTTTCCAGATGTTTAAGTGTCTGATAACATGTACAATGTAGTGCATTTTGAGGGCTACTGCAGTGAAACTGACTGAACATAAGAACATAAGAAATAGGAGCAGGAGTAGGCCATCTGGCCCCTTGAGCCTGCCCCGCCATTCAATAAGATCATGGCTGATGTGTTGTGGCTCAGTTCCACATTCCCGCCCTCTCCCCATAACCTTTAATCCCCTCTCTTATCAAAAACCCATCAACCCGCGTCTTAAAAATATTTAGCGAGGTAGCCTCCACCACTTCAACGGGCAGAGAATTCCAGAGATTCACCACCCTTTGAGTGAAGAAGTTCTTCCTCAACTCCGTTCTAAACCGCCCCCCCTTTATCTTGAGGCTGTGCCCCCTAGTCCTACTGTCCTTTCTGAGCGGGAAGAGTCTCTCCACCTCTATCCTATCCATCCCATTCATCATCTTATACGTCTCAATGAGATCTCCCCTCATTCTTCTAAACTCTAACGAGTACAAGCCTAGTTTATTCAGCCTCTCCTCACAGCTCAACCCCCTCAACTCCGGCATCAGCCTAGTAAACCTCCTCTGCACTCCCTCCAAGGCCAAAATATCCTTGCATAAGTACGGCACCCAAAACTGCACACACTACTCCAGCTGCGGCCTCACCAATGCCCTATATAGCCGCAGCAAGACCTCCCTACTTTTATATTCAATCCCCCTCGCTATGAAGGCCAGACTTTAGTTGGAACTGCACAAAGCTGCATGACTGCATGTAAGAAACAAAGGATTTTTAACAAGGAATACTGAAATTGAGGTGTCGTTATGAAGAATAAAGAAAACAGAAGCAAAGTGAGGCAGTGATTAAGAGGACAGTGAATGTGAACAAAATCTGATACTTTCAGTGCAGGGTAAATTTAACACTTTCCACAAGTGACATTTGTCATTGGATACTAAAAATGACATTAATCTCATTCTGAATAAATAAATGCAAGCAAAGTCAAATAATGAGAGTTCTGGTGCAATGGGCACATTTCTTTCATGAGAGGGTTTCCATTCCTGTGAAATTACAGCCAGATACTTTAAACTAAATGGATATCAACATCAAAGAACTTTAGGTAATTATTTGTAGCACATAAAATCTAAGTATACATATTTAAAAGGGATTTTGTTCAATATTCTCCTCTTCTGAATCTTTCCTGTGTGGGAATACTATTGCAAGGATAGCAGCTTTCCACCAAAATATCGGACCTTTAGGTCCTGACTGAGAACAAGGGCATTGGAAGTTTGCTCACTGTTGTTTTCATGTCACCCCTGCAGTTTGGTATTTGCAACATAGTAACTGGATGCTCTACAGAAATAAGAGGGCCATCTGATTACCCCTTTTCATAGATGTGGAGACCAAAGACAATTACAGCACTCTGATGATTTAGGGTGGGAACAAAATTGCATTAATGTAAGAATACTTTTGAACTGTCTGTCCATCAAATGAGGCATGAAGTAAGGCCTAACCTAGCCGTTCAGACGAATGTAAAGCATCCCATAGTACCATGTCAAAGTTAGAGGAGGGGAGTACTCCTCTGTTTCTTGGCAAATATTTATCCTAAATCAAAAGCACTAAAAACAAATAATCTGGATGTTACCATATTTCTGCTTGACCTTGCAATCTACAAATTGGCTGCCAAGCTTCCTGTATTACAACAGTGACTATATTTTATACAGCCAATTAATGTTTTAATATTGAGTTGTCCTTGAATGCACTGTCACTTCCCAAGTCTGTGCCCATCATTCTTCTCAAAGTCTCAAATGTCACCTGTATGCCTGTCAGAAAGGTAAAATATCTTTTCTCAAACTGTCTGCAGCATTTGACACAGCTGACCACACTCTTTTTTGCTGTGCATTGAGCTTCTCAATCATATCCCCAAAGTCAGCCTGAAAGAATATCAATCATGTTGCCTGGTCTGTCATAAACTTGACCTATTGGTTGCTGAAACCTTTATATATGCCTTTGTCACATTTTGACTTGACTATTGCATTTGTGTCCTGACCAGCCTCTCTACTTTCATGCACAGTAATCAGCTGACTCCAAAACAGCTGTCCATACCCTCTGGTCACCCCCTCAATAGTGCTTTCTGTTACTACTGGTAGCAGTGCCTTCAGATGGAAAGTATCACACTCTGGAATTTTGTCTTTCCCGTCTACTACTCCATCTTTCACACTACTTAACTTGTTCTTTGACCAAGCTTTCTCCCCAGTCCTTCTAATAACTCTCCTTGGATTGATTGTTCATTTTTGATATTTCTGTGAAGAACTTTGAACATATTTGAATGTTTGAGGAATTATTGAAATGCCAAATGTCTTAAATAAGTAGGATATAAATGTCACGAAGAGAATACTTATTTTAGATTTACAGTAGTGTCTGAAATTGTTGATTTCTTTCTACTTTGCTCCTATATGTAAATTCTCTTGATCCTTTTATTTGCAGTTGTCAAGCAGCCTACATACCTTTGGAGGTGGGTAACAAGCAGGCACATATAATAAATTGCTTCTGCGATATAAATGGATTATTAAACATTTTATGGTGTTTTGGTTTCAGTAATTCCTGAATATTCATGAGGTGTTAAAAGATTGTGACTTTTATAAAATAGGATTGGAAGTTTTTAATGTGTATTTTGGAGTGTGAGAAGTGCCAAACTCTGTACGGGTGAAAATTACTTCACTAAACTGAACGGAACAGGCTTTTATGTAAATTGCCAATCTAGTTGTTCAAGATTTATGCAAATATCTTAATAGCAAATCCACTGGATTTCTTGAAGACCCAGCTGCACTCTGCTTACATGTACTGGCTGGCTTGTCCGCACCTTGTGTACAAGTGTTGTTCTGCACGAAACTGTTATTGCGATGCATTTACCTTAAGGTGAAATAGATTGATGTGTAGTTTATGCAAACTCAGTTCTGAAGGAGAGTCACATTGGATTTGAAAAGTTAATTCTCTCTCTGTAGATGCTGCTAAACCTGCTGAGTTTTTCCAGTACTTTGTCTTTTAAGTTCGGAGTTTTAGCATCTATGGCATTTTGCTATTAGTATAGTTTTATGTTGCAACCTCGGAGTGAACCTACAGTTTATACTTCCAATTTCTTACTTGGGAATTTGACTCAAAAGAAGTTTCGCAACAGTTCTGCACTGTAACTACAAGTATGTTTACCTCCAGTGTTGGAAAATATAACAAGGTGGTTCACGGAGGCATTTGGGAAAAGCAAAGCTCAGCCAAAGGAAACAAATCTAGGTGGGCTGGCCAAAAGCTTGGCTTAAGGTGGATTTCAACAAAAGAAGGGTGTGTGCTACAGATGGATTTTGGGAGATAATATTTCAAAAGCATGAGGCCCAGGTGGCTGCAGGCACGGCTACCAGTGGTGTCATAACAAGAATTTACGGGAAACTTGTATCAGGTAGTCAAAGCTGTTGGCCTCTTTTAAGGACATTGCATAGTTGAGACCATGAAAGTAATTTTCACCCGTCCAGAGAGTTTGGCACTTGCCACACCAAGATATATATTTAAAAACTTCCAATCCTATTTTATGAAAATCAAAATCTATTAATACCATGTGAGTATTCAGATTTAAATACATGATTAATACACATCTCTTGAAGGCATTAGAGGACCAGGAGCAATGAGAGTCAGGAAGAATAGAAGTGATAGGTGATCAGAACTCTGTGCAGACAGCAGAGTCTTGGGTGAATCATCGAGAGCAGGGAGTCGCAAATTGGGTTGGGCGGGGGTGGTGGTTGGTTCCAGCACCCACTTGACAAAAATATCAGTAATTTTTGAAAAACTCTGAAGAAATAGTGTGTGAACTAAAATGTGTGCATAAGTGGCCATACATTAAAGAAGAACAAGAAGTTAAATTGATCAATCAGAGCCTGCCCTCTCCAAGCATTAACTTTTGATAGACTCACTAGTCAGCCTTTCACCAGCCAATGCTGGGAAAGGTAGGGCTCTGGTGATTTATTGTTTTATTTTGTTACTGGGCAGAAAGTGAGCAGAGCAATGACTTGCGTGACGAAAGAGCAAAGGCAAGGGCGGGTACTCTTACTAAGAGAAATTGTTACTGTAGCAGTGTCAACCACATCCTGAGAATGCATTTTAAAAAAAGTAAATCCTGACAAATAAAATAAATGCTGTGTAAGGGAGGCTTTGGAAGGGGATTAATGGGGGTAACTTTGGCATGGCATTCAAGGGGGAACTTTGGCATGGAATTCCAAGGGGGGGTGTTTTAGGAGGGGATTCATGGGGAGCATTGGCAGGAGATTCGTTGGGGAGGGGGGGTGAATTTTATCAGGGAATTGCTGTGGGGAGGAGATCTTTGGAAGAGAGTGGGCTAAAACATGTTATTGACATTTTAATGTTTGGGGTTCCCCGAAGCTCTGGTGGGGTCATGAGGAGTTCCATAGCTGTAAAAATTTGGGAAATTCTGCTTTTAGAGGGTGGAGGCTGGAAGTCAGCATGGAGAATATTGGTGTAATTGAGGCTGATGATAGTGGCAGATGAGTTGAAGGTTGCTCTGCTGCTGAAATGTACATTTTACATGATTTTGTCTTGCTACTTGACCCAGTTACTTACCTGCTTATGATCTGTTATATTTAACCTCTCACCCCCATCCTTGTTGACCTCGATTTGCTTCTGACCTCTCATTTCTTGTCCTTGACTTGACCCTCTTACCCTCTTCTTTCACCTCCTTCAAACCAAAATGTTGTTCTTCCAACTCTAGGATCTTCCCACTTTGTTCTTTCTTTCACTCTGTCATTGGCAGACATGTCTTCAACTGTCACGTTAAACTCTCTGAAATCCTTGAACTAAACTCCACCTGTCTGTGTCCTTTGCATTTTTTTAAGATCTTAGAACTCACTTCTTTTGACCCCTTGTAGACAGTCCTTGGGTTCAATGCTTGTGTGAATCAAATGCCTTGGGAAATTTTTCTACATTTAAGGGTGCTGTTTAAATGCACGTTTTTGTGAACTTTTTACACTGTCCTTTTCAGTTTAAGAATACCCTCTGTTATGTTGTCTGAATATAATAATTGGGTCCAACACTCTTGACATAGGTACTGTTTAAAGACACAATCACAACGTCATTCAGTCTTTCACGTGGTTATATGCTGGTGTTACAGTATATTAAAACACACAGGCTGAATTCTCCAGCCATTCACACTGGTGGGATTCTCTGGTCCCACCCCTGGTGCTGGTTTCTCGATGGCATGGGGTGACTTCAATGGGAAAATCCACTGACAGCAGTGGGACTAGAGGATTTCACCACCAATCATTGGCATGCTTTTTCCATTGCTAAGGAAAAACAATGAGGGGAGGCCAGAGAATCTTGTCTGCAATCATGGTTTGATTCTGTTCTAGAATGCTTGAAGGATTCCTTTTGGAGCTGTGACTTGAAGGCCTGTTGTTTTCTGCTGATCCATTTCTCCTTGGTCCTTTGAACAAAGTGGAATATCAGTGAAAGTAGAAAATTTTGTTTAACTCTCCCCCAATTCGGTCCCTTTTATAGCCTGAATCAACAGATTTTTGTCCCTACTTTGCTAATCTGAAGTCAAATAGTTTCCATTAAGATATTCTGTTTTTACTATTTGCTAACAGTGAAATGGAAGTATCAACAAATTGAAAGGAATTAAAAAGTTACTATCAAATTTAAGACATGTTCAATGCAAAGTGATTTTTTTTGTTACCTGCATCTTTGCTTGCAAAAGTAATTTGTCAGTTTCTCAGTTCTGGTACTATTATGATTTTTGAATT
The DNA here is from genome assembly GCF_965287045.1 of Carcharhinus amblyrhynchos. NCBI lineage: Eukaryota > Metazoa > Chordata > Chondrichthyes > Carcharhiniformes > Carcharhinidae > Carcharhinus > Carcharhinus amblyrhynchos. Next base: position 59,679,242 of record NC_137333.1, read on the forward strand.
TAGATGCAATGCTTGATATTGATGTATGTTGGTATGGCTTTCACTTACCATTTTTGAGCATATTTGTATATGTTTTGAACATATATTAAAACAGTTTTAACATTTGCATCCATGTGCTGGCTACATAGCAATTTGCATGATGTGATTACCATTTAGGCTTATGAACATTCAGGAATTACAGCTATTATTAAAATGACACATACAATAAAATAATGGCCAATTTGAGGTAAGTTGTGAGAAGAATGACAATGTTGTCTTTTTTTTTCGATTATTCTTCAGTGAAGTATTTTTCCGGAGTCTCTAAAAAAAAACAACAACAACAATTATTTTGGGTCACTGATAACTATTGCATACATCACTGCTTTTAATAAGTTTAAGTCTAACCTTTTTTAATGGTTGAATATTCCAGAAGTAGAAGCAAATTTATCAAGTTAATGTGCATAAAGATATTCAGAGATCTGACTGACTTCTCATTTCATTAGAATTGATTGTACTCGTGTATGACCAGATACTTAGTTGTCAGATGGCCCTCTTGTTTGATATTCTGTTATATCTAAACAAAATTTAGTATCCAGCACGTCAGTCAACAAGCTTCGTGGAGGGGCAGCCACACTGTTCCCCATTTGAACGCCCTCTGGGCACACATCATGCTTGGGCCTAGAAATTCAGCTCAAGTGGAGCATAAATCCCATCCTCAACTTATTTCAAATTAAATATTTTTGTATTCCTTCAGCTTATTTTGCTTTGTTGCAAAACTCTAACTTTCCCCAATCTCCTTGTAATCTCTGATGCTGATGATTTGACCCTGAGGAAATAGTCTGGTTAGGACACCTGAAACTTGGAAGAATCTCCTAACCAAACAAAAAGCATAAGAAAGGTAAATTCAACAAGTGTTTCTTTGGAGCATGAAACAAAGATAATGTAAATTCACTCCCCAAATTGGTTTTTACAGTGTACCATTTTATTATACCTGGCAATAAACTGTTTGTTTAAAACTGCTTTCAGTTTCTAACCATTTTTGGATGTGTATTCTCTTGCAGTATAATGTGTGTTTTCTCTATAATTTTTACAGAGAGCTGTCCATTTAAAAAGCAAAAGTATTAATTCAATAACAGGAATAAGTTTGGTCATAAGAAGTGAATCAGAGATAAACAAATAATGAGAACGTTGAGAGGAAGGGACAGTACTGGGACAAAGTATTATAGTTTAGGAGGAAACAGAGTTAAAGGAAGTTGGTTTAACTCTTTTATCTGATTAGTTAGTTTTTAAATAACACTTGTAAATTAAAACTCTTCTGAAGAATGCTGAGTTGTACATCTTCTGTAATTGTATGGTAAAGATTGATGCTACTGTGGACTGCAAAGAACCTATACTTTCACACCTTACATATTCATCATAAGATTCAAATATATTTGTAAAGGTGTAGGTATCATTTGAAAGTCTAAGTTGAGTTTAATAAATTAGACTTCTGGGACCTTATTTGGTGATGACATGTTAGCAAAAGACACCACCACACCCTGACACTCACTATAGAATGTGCAGCACAGAAATAGACCATTTGGCCCAACATTTATGTGCCACTTGAGCTGCGTCTTGTTTTTCTTCATCTAACTCTTATCAATATAACACACTATTCCCTTCTCCCTTGTGTTATTTTACTAATTGAAATTAAAAAATGCCAGCTCTTTCGTAAACAGGAAAGAAAGAACCAGGAAAAGGTATTGATGGTATATTGTTTTTTTTCAGATTTACTGTAAGTTTAATAAAGTTTACCTCCGTGTTGCATGCTCAGAAGAAAATAATGGTCAGCTTGAAACAGCTGAGAGTGCATAGCTCCGATTTTCCAAATGCCTCATTTTTAACAATGCTCAAAGAGAAGAAGCTTTGGCTTTTTTTAAAAACAAAAATAACAAAGTCACTACAATTAAAATCTATGCTAGCAGGATGTTTATTTTGCTAAATGTTTAAAAAATTGTAGAAAATGCTACTACTACGTTAATTTCTAAGAACTTGTTTTATATTTAGTGTTGTAAAGAAAGCTGAATGAAGTTCAAATAAACTTGGATATATCTAGGAATTAAAACTGGCAATTAAACAATGACTTTGCCCCTTGAGCAGTGCTAGGGGCACGGGTTGGCACACGGATATTAAAGATAGAAGGATGGTAGGAGTTGAGGGCCTAAATGCGATTACTGTCACTAGAGAGGTAGCGCTTGATAGACTAATGGGACTGAAGGTGGACAAGTCCCCAGGACCGGATGGAATGCATCCCAGGGTTCTGAAAGAAATGGCAGAGGTGATAGTGGATGCCTTAGTAATTATTTATCAAAATTCGCTGGACTCCAGGGAACTGCCGGAAGATTGGAAAATGGCTAATGTTACGCTGCTGTTTAAAAAAGGTAGCAGACAAAAGGCAGGGAATTATAGGCCGGTTGGTTTAACGTCTGTAGTTGGAAAAATGCTAGAATCCGTCATTAAAGAAGAAAGAGCGAGGCACCTAGAAAGAATGGTTTGATCGAGCAGACGCAGCACGGATTCGTTAAGGGGAAGTCATGTTTGACGAATTTATTGGATTTCTGTGAGAATGTGACTAGTGCGGTAGATAGAGGGGAACCGGTGATGTGGTGTTTTTAGATTTCCAAAAGGTGTTTAATAAGGTGCCTCTTAAAGGTTGCTACAGAAGATTAGGGTGCACGGAGTTGGGGGTAAGATGTTAGCGTGGGTAGAGGATTGGCTGTCTAATAGGAAGCAGAAAGTTGGTAACAATGGGTGCTATTCTGGTTGGCGGTTGGTGACTAGTGGAGTGCCGCAGGGATCGGTGCTGGGGCCTCAACTGTTTACCATTTATGTAGATGATCTGGAGGAGGGGGCTGAGTGTAGGGTGACGAAATTTGCTGACGACACAAAGAAAAGTGGAAAAGCAAATTGCGTGGAGGGTGTGGAAAGTCTGCAGAGGGATCTGGATAGGCTGAGCGACTGGGCGAGGACCTGGCAGATGGAGTATAATGTTAGCAAGTGTGAGGTTATCCACTTTGGCAGGACTATTAGTAGGAGGGATTATTATTTAAAAGGTGAAAAGCTGCAGCATGCTACAGTGTAAAGGAGCCTGCAGGTCCTTGTGCATGAGTCGCAAAAACCCAGTCTGCAGGTGCAGCAGGTGATCAAGAAGGCGAATTGAATGTTGGCCTTGATAGCGAGGGGGATAGAATATAAAAGTAGGGAGGTCTTGCTGCAACTGTACAGGGTACTGGTGAGGCCACAGCCGGAGTACTGTGTGCAGTTTTGGTCACCGCATTTGCAGAAGGATATATTGGCCTTGGAGGGAGTGCAGAGGAGGTTCACTAGGCTGATACCGGAGATGAGGGGGTTGGCCTATGAAGAGAGACTAAATAGACTGGGTCTGTGCTCGTTGGAGTTTAGAAGGATGAGGGGGGATCTTATAGAGACATATAAGATAATGAAGGGGATGGATAGGGTAGAGGTAGAGAGATTCTTTCCGCTTAGAATGGAGAGCAGGACTAGAGGACACAGCCTCAAGATAAAGGGGGGCAGTTTAGATCAGAGTTGAGGAGGAACTTCTTCATTCAAAGGGTGGTGAATCTCTGGAATTCTCTGCCCATTGAAGTGGTGGAGGCTACCTCGCTAAATATATTTAAATCACGGGTAGATAGGTTTTTGATAGACAGGAGAATTAAGGGTTATGGGGAGAAAGCGGGAAAGTGGAGCTGATCCACTTCAGATCAGCCATGATCTTATTGAATGGTGGGGCAGGCTCAAAGGGCTAGATGGCCTACTCCTGTTCCTATTTCTTATGTTCTTATGTTCTTACGTTTATGTTCACTGCCACACTGCCAATGCTCAGGGGACACTCTCTCTCTGCCTGGGGGGCCCCCTAATTGACCCCTTTCAATCTAGCAGAGTCGGACTGCTAGTTCCCCATTAGTGGGGAGCTAGTATAATCCCTGCTGGAGTGAAATACTCTGGCGGGGTGGGAGACACTAGCAGGCTTGGAGACTTCAGTCCCGGGCCCACTAATCACGTGCAAATAATACTGAAATGACCACTTAAATGGTCTGAACGTCTCCCTGCCAATTTGCAACATGGAGTAGACGCTGCTGGAAATCCGGCGCTGGGATGCGAACGCTTGCGTAAACCCCAAAAATTGGCCACCACAGGATTCTCTTGGCCAATCACGCGAAAATACTAGCTCAGTAGAATTGGAGAATTGTGGCTAAGGTTCTGTGTTCTCTGTTCATAAGTAATAACTTGCTGTCTCAAACAATACTCCAGCAATTTTTAATTATATTCCTGGCAGCTGGATGTTTAATTGTTTTTGACTGCTAGAAAAAATGATCTTTTATTCCACCAGAATTAAAAATTCAATTTCTTCGCCCCTACACTTTAAATTGGAGAGTTTCTGGCATCATTTAGTATGCATGTACAGATAATAACCTCATGGTGAAGATAAGCACAAGGCTTTAGAAAGGCATCACAATTTTGTAGTGTCTCAAAGGCATGATTCTTAGTGCGAAAGGTTTCTCATTTGATGTCCAGATAAAGGCAAGAAAGCAGTTGATATTGACATGTCATCAGGCTGTGGTGGCTTCAGTTTAGTTGAAAATCCATGTTTCAACACATCTTCAATGAGCCAATTTTGATCCTCTTTTTTACCTAAAAAATTTGCATTTTGCCTTTTTCATTCACGTTTCAGCAAGGCCAGGGTGCTTGGCTATACTTAAATGAACTATGTTTTTCTGAGAACTTATGGCTAAAATTAATATAACTCTGGAAATATAGGTTAATGAAGGATTTAAACTAGTTCCTGTGAACTGCTTTGTGGAAGACATTTCAAGTTGTCAGACGCCCCTGCCTGAACAGCGTGGTTAAGTCAATTCTACATGTGCCTGATGCAGTCTCTTGATGTTTTGAATACCTTTATGTCCTCATCCTTCCTTTTCTCTCTAATCTTCTCACAATACTGTGACATGTCTATGCCTCATTTAATTCTGACTTCTTAACATTTTAGTAATATCCCACCCACATGGACCTAAGTGTGACACATGGACAAATCACACTGCTCAGCTGACTCTTTGCCAAAGTCTGAAGTCATCAGCTCTAATTCCAGAGCGCACAAATCTTGGCTGACACAGTGTAGTAATGAGAGAGAATGGGATCTTTCAGATGAGGTGGTAAACAGAGTCACTGGTGGCACAGTGGTTTGCATTGGTCACTCACAACACCAAGAACCGGGTTCAATTCTGGCTTTGGGTGACTACGTGGAGCTTGCATATTCTCCTGGTGTCTGTGTGGATTTCCTCAGAGCGCTCTGGTTTCTTCCCACACTCCAAAAATATGTGGATTAGGTGGATTAGCCGTGACGAATTAACCTTTAGTGCTGAGGGGTTAGCAGGGACTGGGTGGGATTATTGTCGGTGCAAGCTCAATGGCCTCTTCTCTGCTACAAAGAACAGTACAGCACAGGAACAGGACCTTCAGCCATCAAGTCTGTGCTGACACAGATGCCTCTCTCACCTCACCTAATATTTTCTTGCCTCCACCTGGTCCTTAATCCTCTATTCCCTCATGTATATATTTCAGACATCTATCCAGATGCCTCTTGAATGTTGTTATAGAATCTGCTTCCATCACCTCCTCTGACAGTGTGTTCCAGGCATTCACCACACTCACCTCAGATCCCATATGACTTCACCTTCTGTATCAGCCTGTCGTGAGGAACCTTATCAAAGGCTTTACTAAAGTCCATGTATATATTATCCATTGCATGTCCTGGCTGATTTTTTTTTCTTCTCGCTTCTTCAAAGAACTCAGTCAAGTTTGTGAGACACAGTTTCCCCTTCACAAAATCATGCTGCCTATCACTAATATGCCTCGTTTCTTTAAGATGTGAGTACATCCTGTACCTAAGAATCTTCTCCAATAATTTCTCCACCACCGATGTAAGGCTGACGCAGGCCTGTAATTTCCTGAATTCTCTTCTGCCCTTCTTAGACAGAGGAATAAAGTTAACTGCTCTCCAATCCTCTTACCCTTCCCTTAACTACCTCTTCTTCCTTATATATGCAGAAAAGCCTTGGGATTCTCCTTAATCCTGCCTGCCAAGGACATTTCACGGCCCCTTTTTGCCCCCTAAGTCCCTGTTTAAGCTCTTTCATAATATCTTTGTATTCCTCAAGAGCCTTATCCATTTTCAGTTTTCTGAAATTTATGTGTGCCTCCTTCACCTTTTTCACAAAACTCACAAGCTCTCTTGTCATCTAGGGTTCCCGACTTTTGTTGTGTTTATCCTTCATTTTTACAAAAACCTATTGTCTTGAATTGTTAACAACTGACTTTTAAAAGACTTCCCACATTTGCCCTCAAACAACCACCCACAGTCTGCATTCCCTAGCTTCCTGTCTAATACTGTCATAGTTAGCCTTTCCGCAGTTTATTATTTTTACTCTGGGACTACTTCTGTCCTTTTTTACAAGTATCTTGAAACTTATAGAATTGTGATTACTGTTCCTAAAATGGTCCCCCACCGAGTTATCAATCTCCTGTCTGGGCTCGTTTCCCAGGAGCAGGGCTAATATAGCCCCTTCCTGAGTTGGACTATCTACACATTGCCTCAAGAAGGACTCTTGGACATTCTGAACAAACTCGGTCCCATCCAAGACCCTGGCACTAAAGGAATCCCCACTGTAGGGATTCTGTGATTCTTGAGTTTCACTGATCTTAATTGTTCCACGATTTGTAGCTGTGTTTAAGTGCTTGAACTCTAAGCCCTGGAATTTCTTGCCTAAACATCTCTGCCTATCTACCTTCTTCCCTTATGGTCCTTGAAGTTCACCTTTCTATCCAAGATGTTGGCCATCTGTCCTAATATCTCCTTATGAGGCTCAGTATCAAATATTTGCCTTATTACTCTTATGTTGGGGTGTTTGATTATGTTCAAGATAATATAAAAATATATGTTTCTGATGAAGTAAATTCATTCCTGAACATTTCAGGGGTTTAAATGGAAGAAATCTGCAGAGTACATGTCACAAAGACAGAATTTTGAGAGAAACAACATGAACCACTGATGTGAGTTAAGGTTCTTGTCTTTTGGGATAACCTGGTTTTGAAATTCTGGATTTTGATTCTGAAATCAAGACTTGACCCCATATTTTCCTGACGTGACTAATTGTTTCCAGGGTTTTCCTTGTAATAACTCTCTCTCTGTATTGTGTTCTTTTTCTCCCTTTTATATTCTTCTCAGTTTTAAAATGAAAGTTCGGTGTTACCTTTATCACTGATACTTATTTTTAAATAGTCTTTGCTCTTCAACCTTCAGCCTGAGACCCTATATTATTGACCATTGTCTGTCGCCTTGGTTTCTCAATTTTAAAAATGGTTTCATTCAGAAGCTGCAAGGAGTTGTTAGCTCATGAAAGGCAACAAAAGCTCCTTTTTAGAATGAAGTAAATGAAAGAAAGATTTGGATTTATGCAAGTTATTTCACAATCGCAGAACATCGTAACATGCTTAACAACTTGGAAATATTCCTTTGCAGTCGCTGAGTCCAAATCCTGGAATTCTGTACCTAGTGGCATTGTGGGTAAACCCACAGCAAGTGGATTGCAGTGTTTCAAGAAGAATGTTCAAGAAGCTCACTACCACTTTTTCTCAAGGGCAACTAGGATGGGCAATAAATGCTGACCAGCCAGCGACACTCATGTCCCATGAATGAATATAACCAAAACTTTGAAGTGTAGTCATTGTTGTAATGTTGCAGTCAATTTGCACACAGCTAGCTCCTATCAACTACAATGTGATAATGACCAGATGGTCTCTGTTGTTTTGATTGAGGGATAAATATTGGCCATGACACTGAGGATAAATGCCCTACTGTCCTTCGAAATAATGTCATGCAATCAATTGCATACACCAGGGGAGAAGATAGCACCTCTGTTTCCCATTTCATCCAAAAGGTACCACATTCCTTCATACTATACTTAATGGTCGGCCTAGATTTCTCTGCTCTGCAATTGGACTTGAGCTAATGACTTCAGACTCTGGCAAAGAGTCAACTGACCAGTGGCTGACCTGTCTGTGAGTCACACTTATGTTAGGATAGTATTATAATGTTATGAATTAAACTGCATGTTTGAGGTTGTTTAAAATTGAATTAATGTGGATTGGGGTTGCAAATCAGCTGGTCTGAATATTTTAATTGTTGAAAATCTGCCTTTTTGTCTGCTGTAGGCGTGACAAACTTTTAACCTTGCATGCTGAATTTTCTGTGTTCACTGGCTGTTCCCTCTTTGCTCCCCTCCTTTGTTCACAGAACTGTCTATGAATAATGACAAATACAGTTTACAATTGGAATAGTTAGAAATACAGTGCTCTCTTTCTCAACATAAAAGGGTAGCATCTCTTTCAGTTTTAAGTCTCTTACTTTCTTCGTTGAAGTGATCAAGCATGACTCCAGCCCTGTGGCATTTCCTCAGGAAAGCCTGTTGCACTATGTTTGCTGATATTAACCAGCATATCCTGCTGACGCATGTGAAATTGGATGTCAAGACAGCATCAAAACAATGTTCATTGTCTTTTTGTTAATGCATTCTTTCTTTATTACAAATTGCCAAGCTTTGATGTTTAAGGGAAGTGTGCAATTTTAACTGCAATTTTTTGAGGAGGGTAATATAATGGACCCTATAAATATTTTGCCCTTGTGCACATTGCAGCTTTTTTATATTTTGAAAGTTTCTTCTCTTCCTTCTTTTGAAAACAATTTCCAGTGTTACGTGCAATCAAGAGATGTAAAAGGTGATAGGCCCCTGATGATATCAAGTGGTTAATAAGAGATATTCCGCTTCATACTTTGTCCTTCTCATGCTGCCTCATCCTAACCAAGATTAAGAATTCTGCTAGGGAAGAATGATATCTGCAAGCCTTCACTTAGTCATGTATCTTGAAATCATTTTATTTCTTTCTTATTGAAAATAAATACATTTCCATTCCCCTTTATTTCCTATTATTTTCCTTTCTAGTTTACTTAAGTCCCTAGTATAAAAGGGAGGATGTAACTTTTTATAATTTTTTTCACAATATATTTTGCAATGATGACAGTCTGCTAGCACACCCTGTATCTACCAACATAAAGCCCACTAATTGCATAACTAATGTGGCTTCTTATTTGTTTTCTTTTATTGGTGCAGCTGATTAACTGGAAAAAGTGAAGCATAGCCAAAGCTTCCTTGTAGAGATGTGACCATTATGCGGTCAATGCAAAGAAAAAAAAATCACGTGTGACTCGTATAGAAATAAAGTGGTGTTATTCGAAACACAAATGTTGGTCAGTATAGTGGGCGAACTCCTTTTTTTGTATACTCGAGAGGACAGATGAGACCTTGGTTTAGTGTCTAATCTAAAATACAGCAGCTGTGACCATGCAGTATTCTTTCCAAACCCTACCTAACCTCAGCTGACACCTCACGTTTATGTGCCTAAGTTTTTGCAGTAGGATTTAAACCCATCTTCTGACTCTAGCACCTATCATCTAAACCAAAACTAATACTTTGAAGAAGTCAAAAGTATGTTTTATTCCAGGAATTTAGTGTATTTTAGTTGTCCTAAGTCACATATACAATAGCTTTGCAGAGATAAAAACCTCTGCATGTGAAACATATCTTGAATTGTGAACTAGGGTTTTCATATTCTTCATTGATCCAATCCTGACTTATTGTGAGGAAGTGTAAAGTAAATAACTATTAGAAAGGTTTATTTTTAGAAAAATAAGTTTTTTTTCCTCTAGTTAACCATATTTCATAATTCGGAGAACAAAATTGTAAAATTTCAGACTGATTTCATATTTTACAATAAAAATTGTTTGGACAAATCTTGATCAAATTTCTCATGCAACGTGATGAATTCCATGTTAAAGTATGCTTCTCATCAATGAAATATTTGTACTCTCACCAGCTAAGATGACAATTGAATCGTCTCCAAATATCATTCAAACTTTGAATGTAGGATTCACTGTTGGGTTTTTAATGGGAGAGAATTAAAGTACAAATTCTGCCCCCTCCCCAAGATTGTGTATCTTTTACCATTTTGACCAAGTAACCTTTGTTTTACTGGAAGTTAAGTTATGGTGTTGTGCAATTTGTCAATGTTTTTTTTTCTTGAGCCAAAGTTTTTATTGATTTGTGAATTAAATTTTATATGAACCTACATTTCCATTAGCATTGACTTAGCACACAAATGGAAATGCTCTATATAAGAATTTACTGGAAATAATATATAAGGCATCAATTTGATTCAAACTTTATGGCATTGACTGATAATAGTGTCATCCATTTCAGACTCTCCTGAAGCTAAATCTATTCAATGAACGTATTTCTATTTTGGTTAAAATATTTTTATTGAGAATTTGAAATGTGGTTCATCTCTGGTCATTTTCTCTCCATGCTCTATTGAATCAAGTGCTTCATATAACTGAGACCAATGACAATCTTTACTTGGGAGACAAGTTTTCCATTAGGTAATTGATGGGCGCTCAGGCATGTTTTCTTGAGTGTTGTCTCAGCATGCCCCTCGCCGACTCTCTTTTAGCCCTCACTTGGCATCTTTAATAGGCAGTATGATACATCAAGATTTCAGTGAAAGGGGTGGGAGATATTTAACCAGGGTATAACTCAGCTTTTTTTTTCTGGTGTAGTGTTCTGTGGTGCCCCATACTTGATTATTTGGTAGTGTGCCACTTTGTTGTGTAGTGATGTTTTTCTGATCTCAGTAGTTCCTTCGTACGCTGATGATTCATAGGAACAAGGACTACCCCATTCAACCATAATGTACAATGTGGCTTCCTTGAGCGATTAAATTGCCACAAAATGAATGGGTAAAAGAATGTTTCATTTCAAATTTGTTCAGAATAGCCATTAACATCTGATTTATATTTTTTATTTTCCCGGATGTGAAATTTAATGAAATGTAATCTGGTATGCACTAGTTTTAAAATATCCACTTTCTTTTATCTTGACTTCTCACTGGGGCAGTGCAAAGCAGTAAAATAAGTAGTTTTGGTTGTTCCTTAGATGGGTTGGCTCTTATGCCATAAGAAAGGAGTGGTTTTGTTATGAACGCAGCACAAACCAGCAAAGAGATGCTGCTAGTTCGGGTTGCCAACCAACCTGGCTTGGATGGAGTCTCCAAGAATTGAAGATCAATCTCTAGGACACAGCTCTCTGCGACCCTGGAGAAAAAAAATAACTGATTTTAAAAAACAATTCTGTAGAATGGTCAAATGGACTCACCATTGACCATGTTTCTCTCTCCACAGATGCTGCCAGACCATTAAGTTTATTCAGCAACTTCTTTTCTATTTCAGATTTCCAGCATCTGCTGGAATCCTTTATGAAAAAATTTTGTTTTGGCAGTTTCTTTGAGTGTTTCTCTTTACCAGAAAAAAATATTGAAAATGAAGGCTGTTTAGCTGCATCATCCAAATTGGGCAGTAAGCTTTCCATTGGCGGCTGAAGGCAATATGTCACAAGGTTGAAAATGTTGGCTGACTAATGACTTGGAGCAGTAGGGCAAGTCATATGTTGAGACCACCAGGAATACATTTAATCACATGCGGCAACTCTAGTTAGTGTTATATTTTCTCATTAGTGTCTTAAAAAAACCTCAACCATTAGAAAAATGTTTCCACTAGCTAAATACCTGGAATCCTTTAACTACACATAATTTTCACATGGAATCAGCAACTAATATCATTCTTCTTGAATATAATTTGAAAAAGTTACTATAAAATTAGGACAAGGAACCCAATAAGTTGTCCTGAAATATAAATGTGCTGTAAAACTGTTCCTGTGATATTGTGCTTGAAGTTCCTAGAAGATTTGAGTTTTGAAAAACAAATCATTTGTTTTATGTTTTTGGCAGGGTTTTAATTGGAAAGTTAATTATTTCCTTTCTTTGTGTTTATAAGATTTCAATAGCTGAAATTGAGCTTTGTCTTGGATGGAATATTTATTAAACCTCTGACTGTACTTTCAAGTGGTCACCTTTGCAGGAGAAGGTACTGCTGATCTTAGCAACTGAGGGGACAGTTTGCTGACTTGGCATTAGATCTATTTTCTCGAGTGTGCATTTTTTTTCCTCTGTTAAATGCAATATTATTGTTGCTATAATAGGGGGGATTCTCATCTGATTATAGTTTGTAATTCAGAAATGCAAAGCAGTAAATAGTGTTGAATGTGAGTCAGTTTCATCCTTGTGATGATTGATTAATCCAACAACAAGACTTAATTTGCTAATTTGTCATAAGATAATCTGAGCCCTGCCTACTAGATGAATGATTTCACTGAAACCAGGTCATTTTATGTGCAATTCTGTTGGTGTGTATTGGGAATTTGTGCACTTTGGGAGTTTGTGCACTTTGGTTCGAAGAACCTGACATTTTTTAATAAGTATGGGAATTTGCTGTGCATCTGACATCTTGGGTTTTCACATGGCACAATGGAACACTAAAATTTGCTGAGAACAGTAGAGATCCGGATATAACTTTGTGAAAGAATGAAGAACATTGCCAGCATTACTTCAGAAAGTGTGTACTTTGAGGCGTTCTACCTAATGAAAGATCCAAACGTTAAGTTATAACTGGGGAGAGATGCTGACAATCATTTCATCTTGACAAACTCATTGAGAGGTCCAACACTGCAGTTGTCATGCGCATGCTGTGAGATTTAAACAGTGGATTTGAACATTTCACTGAAAAAAGAAGAATGACGCACCATGTTCTGACTTGTATTTTATTCCTGCTCATCAATTTTCTTTCTCATCAAAGAAGGGACTTTCTACAGAATGATTTGGCTTTTTTATGCACATGAACTAGGTTTGTAAAAGTCCAGATCTTAATAATAACTTAAGTTTGCTGAATTATTAAACCTAAATGATATGACTAAGTTACCAACAAACTAAAATGATGAAGTCCTCAATCAAAGCTATAGGTGCATTCTTGAAAAGTGTGACCTTAACTAAAAGAGCTTTAAGCATATCAATGTTCTTTTTGCAGTGTCAAAACTGGCGGCACAGTGGTTTGCACTAATATCGTTCTTTTTGAATATAATTTGAAACAGTTAATAAGAACATAAGAAATAGGAGCAGGAGTAGGCCATCCAGCCCTTCGAGCCTGCCCCGCCATTCAATAAGATCATGGCCGATCTGTCGCTGCTCAGTTCCACTTTCCCGCCCTCTCCCCATAACCCTTAGTCCCCTCTCTTATCAAAAACCCATCAACCCGCGTCTTAAAAATATTTAGCGAGGCAGCCTCCACCACTTCAACGGGCAGAGAATTCCAGAGATTCACCACCCTTTGAGTGAAGAAGTTCCTCCTCAACTCCGTTCTAAACCGCCCCCCTTTTATCTTGAGGCTGTGCCCCCTAGTCCTACTGTCTTTTTTTGAGCGGGAAGAGTCTCTCCACCTCTATCCTATCCATCCCATTCATCATCTTATACGTCTCAATGAGATCTCCCCTCATTCTTCTAAACTCTAACGAGTACAAGCCTAGTTTATTCAGCCTCTCCTCATAGCTCAACCCCCTCAACTCCGGTATCAGCCTAGTAAACCTCCTCTGCACTCCCTCCAAGGCCAAAATATCTTTGCGCAGGTGCGGCGCCCAAAACTGCACACAGTACTCCAGCTGCGGCCTCACCAATGCCCTATACAGCTGCAGCAAGACCTCCCTACTTTTATATTCAATCCCCCTCGCTATGAAGGCCAGCATCCCATTCGCCTTCCTGACCACCTGCAAGCTGGGTTTTTGCGACTCATGCACAAGGACCCCGAGGTCCCTCTGCACAGCCGCCTGCTGCAGTTTTTCGCCCCGTAAGTAATAGTCCTTCCTACCATTCTTCCTACCAAAGTGGACCACCTCACACTTGCCAACATTAAATTCCATTTGCCATTTCCTGGCCCATTCGCCCAGCCTATCTAGATCCTTCTGCAGACTCTCCACACCCTCCGCACAATTTGCTGTTCCCCCAATCTTGGTGTCATCAGCAAATTTCGACACCCTACACTCGGTTCCCTCCTCCAGATCATCTATATAAATGGTAAAAAGCTGAGGCCCCAGCACCGACCCCTGGGGCACTCCACTAGTCACCATCCGCCAATCCGAATAGCACCCATTGACCCCCACTCTCTGCCTCCTATTTGACAACCAATCCTCTATCCACGCTAACACCCTACCCCCAACTCCATGTCCCTTGACCTTCTGCAATAACCTCTTGTGAGGTACTTTGTCAAACGCCTTCTGAAAATCTAGAAAGACCACATCCACTGGCTCTCCTCTATCCGCTGCCCTAGACACATCCTCATAGAACTCCAGTAAATTTGTCAGACACGACTTCCCTTTAATGAAACCGTGCTGCATCTGCTCTATCAAGCAATTCCCTTCAAGATGCCTCGCAGTTTCCTCCTTAATGACAGATTCTAACATTTTACCTACCACAGACGTTAAACTAACCGGCCTATAATTCCCCGCCTTTTGCCTGGCACCCTTCTTAAACAACGGCTTAACATTAGCCATTTTCCAATCTTCCGGCACTTCCCCGGAATCCAGCGACGTCTGGAAAATAACCACCAAGGCATCCACTATCACCTCCGCCATTTCTTTCAGAACCCTTGGATGCATTCCATCCGGTCCTGGGGACTTGTCCACAATCAGCCCCTCCAGTCTGTCGAGTTACTATAACACTATTGGTAAACTTTACCAATATAAATCTCTCAAAATTTAGGGTCCTGGGCTTGATTTCCAGCTTGGATGACTGTGTCTGTGCGGAGTCTGCACATTCTCCCTGTGTCATTGTGAGTTTCCTTCAGAAATCTTGGCTCAAAAGATTGCAACATCAAACTTTCTTTTAAAAAAACATAGAGGAACAGAGTTACAGAAGCGCTGATTAGTTTTAACAAGAAAAAACATTTAAATGTGAAAAGTTGGATTATTATACAGTACTCCTTTACTCCCCCCTTAGCTTAACATGCACGCAGATTATAAGATCAACACCAATTACAGTGTACATCTTAAGCTACAGTGGTCCCATTAACATAAAAGTCCCTATTAAATACATAAATTGGCTCGTTCAAATATACACACTGTCTGCTCTGAACCCAAGTTAGTGTCAGCGATTTTCCCCTCAGAATCCTCCCAGATGATTGTTCCATGAGCTTCCAAACTCCACTCCCAAAAACATGCTCTAAAATCTCCTCTCGTAATAATGCTTTTCCTTAGATGGTTGCATTCTGAAATCTGGTCCGCGTTTTCCAAATGTTTGGACTGGGGTGGGCACAGTATGAAGTCTCTCGACACCAAGTTAAAGACCAGCCTGATGCACCTGAGTCTCATCTGATGAAGGAGCAGTGCTCTGAAAGCTCGTGCTACCAAACAAACCTGTTGGACTTTAACCTGGTATTGTGAGACTTTTTACTGTTTTAAACTTGACTTACACTTTTAACAGCGAATCCAGTGCAGGATTTGCACCAACCCCTTTGGGATTTCTATGTCTTGACTGCTGTACAAATTGTTCACAACCGCTTTAATTCTCAGTTCCGTACCCTGGTAAAATGGCATCAAATGTTTAATTTACCTCTGAAATCTGCTGTTCCACTTTAAATCTGGTTACTGTAATTGTCTGTTTAATGCAGAACCCTTAGTTTACTCTTCCTTGATTTCTCCTTAACAACCTTGGTCTTTGTTCTTGTACTCCAATCTTCTAAAGCATTCTTACTGTCCCAGTTCCCTGGTTATCTTGACAGTAACTGGCACTCTAGGAAGCCTGCCTCTTTGCAGCTTGCATCTTATTCAGTCTTTCTTGTAACAGAGTTGAGAGATGCTCACTCCCTAGTATTCTGTCTCCAACTACAATATATTCAACTAAAACTTTAAAACTTTTCCGCCCTTACAAGGGGCTCCAGTGGCTAAGCAACCCCAACTATTACTATTTATTTTCCACATCATAACCCTCCCTAAGCCACAATAGAATCACAGTTGGAATTGATCAACCCCCCACACATGCAGCAGCTTTGCCCAGCATGAATCTAGGTTTTGCCTTTCCAGGCACAGAAACATTAAATTAAAACTGTACTTTATTTCTAATCTTTACCAACATAAATCTCTTAAAATTAAGGAACTGTCCCAAATGCATT
This sequence comes from Carcharhinus amblyrhynchos, assembly GCF_965287045.1. NCBI lineage: Eukaryota > Metazoa > Chordata > Chondrichthyes > Carcharhiniformes > Carcharhinidae > Carcharhinus > Carcharhinus amblyrhynchos. Next base: position 59,695,437 of record NC_137333.1, read on the forward strand.
GCGAACTCTTGGTGCTACCTTCATATTGCGATTTTGATAGTAGAAAAATCTCTCACAGGTTTATCTGCAGTATTACATTTAGGTTTTGTTAATACCATCTGCTTGTGGCTTGGGATATGACTGGATTTGCAAAGATTGAAAGAAAAGCTGAATTGCAAGGAAACCAATGGCGTAGTGGTGTTTTTACTGGATTAGTAATCCATAGACCTGAGTTCTAATCTCACCATGGCTAAGTTTGAATTTCACTATGGCAAATGGTGACCTTTGAATTCAATAAAAATCTGGAATTTAAAAAACCTAATTGACAGTTGTCGCTAAAACTGGTTTTGGTTAGAAATGTGCTTTAGGGAAGGAAATTGACCTTCCTTACCTGGTTTGGTCTACATGTGGCACTGCCCTGAATTCAGTGACAATTAGGGATGGGCAATAAATGTTGGTCCAGCCAGTGATGCCCATCAATGAATATTGCTGTTTCAGAATTTAAATCATGTTAAATGTATTTCATAATAAAAGTAAATACCAAAAGGCAAAAAAAAGTTATTGAGATGGTTCTGTGCAGCAAATACTTTATAATTAACAAGCAGTGAATGTTTAGTTTCTTTTTACTTTTGGCACATTGGGCTTTTTGATAATAGAATGTTAAAATAATTATGTAGAAGATCACTGAATCCCTTTTCTGGTTAAAATTGCACTTGTTGTTTTGTGGTAATATATCTTAGTGATTGCAAGCTTAATCAAAATTATTCTGTGGTATGTTCAGGTTCTGGCTGCTCTGGATTCTGACTTGCACTGCAGGGCAGCAATTGAAAAATAATTGTATATGCAAACTTTCACATGTGCAGTTAATAGCTACGAGTCAATTTTGGCAGGAGACCTTCCCTGGTGTTTTGGGAACATCTGGTTGGACCAGCATTTATAAAATGACATCACAAGACAATTTGAGCAGCTTGTATTCCCAAAAAATAGCATCTAGTGATGATAGAGAAGCGTAAGATTTTGGCAGGTTTAGATGAATCTGCATCCATGCCTAATGGTATCAAGGGACAGTGTTATAAAGTTTTTGGCAAGAGATGCGGAAGGTATGTGAGAAGTAACTATTTGTAAAGCAACAGATTAAAATGAGCTGGAATTCTGTCTAGAGATGGTAGAAGTGGAGGCAGTGAATGATTTTGAAAGGAAATTTGATTGGTGCTTGCAAACAAATTTGCAGGGCGACAGGAATGTATAGTGCAGCTATGCACTGAATGGGGTGAATGGCCAACCTCTATGCTGTTTTGACTTTTTTAAAACAAATAATGGGGTTACCTGTCACTGTTTCCAAAGTAAATTCTATTTCAATACGATTGTAATTCAGTGGATAAGCTACAGGGGAAACTTTCTTGTCATTGTCAACTTTCCTTTGTTTTGAGGATAATGTCTTCTCAGGGTTGTGTTTCTGCCATGGGAACCGGTTGGTTCTTGAATCATAAATTTTCGGCACATGGAGCATGATGCCCTGTGGAGTAGTAGGATCTGGATCTCTTTTTTTTGTCTCTGCTGTTGCTCTGCCTCTTCATTAAAGTTGTTACTTAGCATGATGTTTGATGGACAAGTTGTCACGATTTTGAACAATTAGTAGCAAACTCCTCTCTCTACTGCCATGCTACAAGGAGAGCTTATGAGTATCTTTAATACATTTTCCTCTCCTTTGACGTTAACCATTACTGTTGAGAAAACAGGACATGGTGAGCAATATGCTTCTGGGCTGACAAGACCATCAAACTTGATTTTTGCCTGAAAGCTGTGGAGCTTTTGTTGACAGTCTCCACAATGAAACTGGGCGATATAGAAAAGGCATTTGAATTTCTCTTGTGCTATTATGTGGTGCTGAAACACAGTTCAGATCTCAGTGCACTATAAGAGTGTGGTGACAACAGCTGCTCTGGGCACAGGAGTTTTACACAGCTGACGTATTGGATTCCACTGATGTGGAATTAAGAGCTGGATGTGTGAATATTTTCCAAAGTCCTGTGAACTGCACTTGGAATTTCCTCTCTTTGGCCAGGCCGAGATACTGATCTTGTTTCTCTTGGACTTTTGGGTTTTTTTATGTTTTGGTGTCAGATGGATGGTCATTATTGATGGAACAAGTTCGTGATCTGTCCTACAGGCATCAGTCCCTTGCATGGATTAGTGAGACAGATGTCACTTAGATCTCTGACCTGAACAATAACATATTCCAAGAGATGCCACTGCTTCGAACTAGAACACCTCCATGTGGATTTTTATTTGTCCTTCTAGCAAAAAACGGTGTTTGTTAAAGTGAAACCATGCTAAGCATACTTTGTCAATTGGAGGACGCCATTTGCTTTGGTTTTTCCCACCCTGCTGGTTCCTTTCCAGATTTCAGAGTGATGGCCTATCAGGATGTTTAAATCCCTCAGAAGGATCTTCTTCTGGGGTAGCAATGAAGGCTCCATCAAGGTCAGATTAACACCTTCACTGGAGTGAGGATAGAAGCGCTGATGAAGATGGCATTTTGATTATGCCTAAGCTGTAGGTAAAATGTTATGGGTCTACCATTTATACAATTGCGCAACTTTAGTAGTGCATACAATGTTCCAGTATGGATAGCAAAACAATCTGAGGGGACAGGGATCACTGTTAGCCTTTCCTTTCCATTAAAAAAATATGTCCCCCTACTAGCTCTTTCAGCAGCCTCTCCTAGGAGGGTGCATCTCACTGAGGGCACCAATGCCTTAGAGTCTTGATTGCTCGTGTAATATGATTACAGTTCTTCTTTCTGGAATGTCACTCTTGGTTTATCCATCACTGTTCTAATATTCCAAATTGCAAAATTTGGATTTTTCTTTGTCCATGAAGATAGTAATTGCACAGGGTGTGGTTCCCCAACCAGAAGAAGTGGGGGGACAGCTTTAAGGATAGGAAAACATTCGAAAGGATGTCAAAGATTTATACACGTGGTTCTAGAGATGACAAACTTTGCAGGTAGATTAGAGCAGCTGAGGCTGTTCTCTTTTAAAAAAGAGAAGGTTGAGAGGAGATCAAACAGAGGTATTCAAATTCATGAGGGTTCTGTACAGAGTCGGTAGGAGTAATCCTTCCCATTGATGGATGGGATTGAGAACCAGAGGGCATAGTTTATGGTAAGTAGTATAAGAAATGATGGTGACAAATTATTTTCATGCAATGAGTGATTAGGAAGTGTAGTGGAGGCAGCTTCATTGAAAGCATTCAAGAAGGAATTGAATTCATATCTGAAAAGGAAGAATCTGGGGAGTCATGAGGTGAAGGTGTAGGAGTGGCACTAAGTAGCTTTCTCCATCAGAGAACCAGGGGCATGAATGGTGTCCTGTGCTGTAATTGTTCAATAGTTCTGTGATTCAGAAATGGGTGGGAAGGTTGGGTGGGGGGGGGGGTGCAAATAAGAGCTTAACAAGCAAAGTAAATTTGCAGAAAAACAGTAAAATATTGATTTTTTTGTTAATATGCCTAAATATTGTATAAAAGGTCTATATTTTTCTCAGTGTGATAGTTTAAATGATCTCAAAGTGCATTTATGGTATTTTTAAATACTCTGCTGCAAAATGTTGACTGGAAATGTGAAAGTAGCACATCACCAACTCAACATCACAAACAACATAAGAAATAGGAGCAGGAGTAGGCCATTGAGCCCTACGAGCCTGCCCCGCCATTCAATAAGATCGTGGCTGATCTGAAGTGGCTCAGTTCCACTTTCCTGCTTTCTCCCCATGACCCTTAATTCCCTTGCCTACCAAAAACCTATCTGCCCGTGTCTTAAATATATTAAGCGAGGTAGCCTCCACCACATCAACGGGCAGAGAATTCCAGAGATTCACCACCCTTTGAGTGAAGAAGTTCCTCCTCAACTCTGTTCTAAACTGACCCCCCCGCCCCCCATCTTGAGGCTGTGCCCTGTAGTCCTGCTGTCCTTTCTGAGCAGGAAGACTCTCTCTACCTCTACCCTATCCGTCCCCTTCATTATCTTATACGTCTCTATAAGATCCCCCTTCATCCTTCTAAACTCCGAGTACAAACCCAGTCTATTCAGCCTCTCTTCATAGTCCAACCCCCTCATCTCCGGTATCAGCCTAGTGAACCTCCTCTGCACTCCCTCCAAGGCCAAAATATCCTTGCGCAAATGCGGCGACCAAAACTGCACACAGTACTCCAGCTGCGGCCTCACCAGTGCCCTGTACAGTTGCAGCAAGACCTCCCTGCTTTTATATTCAATCCCCCTCACTATAAAGGCCAGCATCCCATTTTGCCTTCCTGATCACCTGCAGACTAGGTTTTTGCGACTCATGCACGAGGACCCCCAGGTCCCTCTGCACCGTAGCATGCTGCAGCTTTTCACCCTTTAAATAGTAATCCCTCCTACTATTATTCCTGCCAAAGTGGATAACCTCACACTTGCTAACATTGTACTCCATCTGCCAGGTCCTCGCCCACTTGCTTAGCCTGTCTAGATCCCTCTGCAGACCTTCCACACCCTCCGCACAATTTGCTTTTCCACTTATCTTCGTGTCATCAGCAAATTTTGACACCCTACACTCAGCCCCCTCCTCCAGATCATCTATATAAATGGTAAATAGCTGAGGCCCCAGCACCAGTCCCTGGGGCACTCCACTAGTCACCAACCACCAATCAGAATAGCACCGATTGATACCAACTCTCTGCCTCCTATTAGACAACCGATCCTCTATCCACACTCACACCTTACCGCCAACTCCATGCCCCCTAACCTTCTGAAGCAACCTTTTGTACGGCACCTTATCAAATGCCTTCTGAAAATCGAGAAACACCACATCCACCGGTTCCCCTCTGTCAACCGCACTAGTCACATGCTCATAGAATTCCAATAAATTTGTCAGACACGACTTCCCCTTAATGAATCAGTGCTGCGTCTGCTCTATCAAACAATTACTCTCAAGGTGCCTCGCTATTTCTTTGATGGATTCAAGCATTTTTCCCACGACAGACGTTAAACTGACAGGCCTATAATTCCCTGCCTTTTGCCTGCTACCCTTTTTAAACAATTTGTTTCATGTCTTAATTCATTCCAGAATTTAATTTTTCAATATGTACTGAGTGGTATTCTGCAATTGTTCTATGCAGTGTATCAATTTTATAAATCATTCTCATCATTCAGACACATTTTATTTTGCTTCAGACTCTGTTGTTCCACAGTACTAAAATTCTTATTTGGCATACATCTTTTCAACATTTTCATTCTTTTTTTCATTCCGTTTTCATTATAAATTGAGTTTTCTGGTGGGGCGTTGATGAGTGGTATACTTCAGGTTGACAATTGTGTGACTAGTAATCACTATGTTGTCTGTTAAATGTGCAACCTTGTTACATTTTATCACAATGCCTCATTTGAATGCCACCTTCATTTCCTTTTTAGCACGTCAGGTCACACATAGGTATGAGATGCCATTTAAGCTATCTCTCAAATTGTTAAGTATTTAAAGAACTTGCATGAAGTTCCTTTCCTTTCTGAATGGACATGTATTTCGATAACCTTAATGATGAAATTACTAATGTGAAATGTTATATCTCAGGATCATTATCACCAGGTTGATTTTTTTTTCATGTGAAGAGCTGGGTAGCAATTGATCAACCAACCTGGAAAAATCTGAGAAAGCTTCAGTGAAAATTGGTACAAATTCTGATAATGTATAATTACTCCAAAATTTACTATTCCAATTAAAGTGATTTGATTTTGGGTATTGAGTATTGACAGGTATTGCCCTCTGTCACAATGGCACGCTGTTGCTAACAGTGCCAAACCAAATATGACATTACTATAATAATGTGGATCTCCCCCACCTCCATTCACTGCAGTGGGATGGGAGAATCACTGCTATGAACGAGGTCAGCGTATCTGGCCCCAATTGATCTCGTTTGGGCATCATTCACAAATTACAGGAAGGTCTAGGTTCTAGATTGTTGTCTTCAGAATTGGGTTGAACATACCCAAGTCGCTTTAAAGTTGGGGACAAGGTGATAGAAAAGGATATTTTTATTTACCCATCATTTATTCAGCTATGCTCAGACTCGAGTGAAAAATTGGTTTTTGGACTATTTTACCACTTTTATGGTAAAATTCATGCTGACTTAATATTGATGGCTATAGCAGTGCATAACATTGATATACAGCAGATAAGCTTTCATTATTTTAATGTTTTGCCATTTTCTTTCCTAATCTCATTCATTTTTTATTACAAAAGTTAAACTTTTGCCCCAGTGGCTTTCGGTTGTGAACCCAGAAATTGTGTTGTCAGGCTGTTTGATCACAGGGTATCACTATAACCTCCATTAAGTTCACATGTATGCACTTTTCAGCAATGTCTGGATGATCAGAAGAACTATAATTTTCCTTGTCCATAACACAGAATCACTGAAGTCAGTTTTAACTAATGATAATGTAGTTATCACACACCGAGTTAATTGCAGGACCTTGCGGTCTGTACCTTTCCAGCTATGTGCTACCCTTGCTAACTAACCTTAGGGAGAGCTTTTGATTTCCTTGGTACCAATGGCTAAACTGTGTCCTGTCATTTTGCAAGCCAACTTTAAGTAATTTTCATATGGTGTTGATTTTCAAGAATGATGAACTTTCCGAGTGCATGGTAATCAACCGTATGTATTTTTTTTTTGTTTGCTATTCATTCAGTTAAAACGGTTTAGTGTCTGACAGAGTCAGTTAGATTCTGATCACCCGCAGACAATCTAATGGATTTGCTGTCATTAATACAGATTGTTGACTACAGATGGAGTTTGAGTCCAGTGAGCTCATCTTGCATCATTTTGCAGGGTTTAGATCATTGTTACAAGCCTTTGAATTGAAATCAGAGTTTTAAGCAGCTGCCTGATCCAAGCATTCGGGATTGATGTTACTTTGGTTTCAAATTCTACTGATGGTTTATCAAAAAAAAATTGAAGCATTAGTTTCATGTGTGGAACCAAAGTAAATGCTTTTCTTGAATTTTTATTTCTGGTGACAACTGAAAAAGTGTAACAAAATAATTTGTAACAAAAGTGTAACAAAAATAATTGTAGGGTTAGATTTCAGCAACAGCCACAACAGAATTTTTCATCCCAAAACAATTCACAGAAATACATCAAAATAATAGACATTACTCCACAAGAGGAGTTACTAAAATCAACATCTGAGTTTTAAGGAGGGTCTTGAAGCTGATGGTGGTATAAAATGTTTACAGAGCACATGATCTAGGAGGCTAAATCTTTTAATGAAGAGATGGAAGGACTCTTGTGTATTTTGTAATATATTAAATGAAATTAAAACATCTAGTATCTATAAGTTTGCATACCTTGCCAATACATTTCTATGGGATTTACAGCTACAAGTATTTTTCTATTGATCTGTCATCATTGCTTCACATTTTGTTATGGGGTTAAGCTGAGAGTTAATTAAAATGTATTACAGTTCAAACAGTTCAAGAGATGCATTTTACTTTATTTTGATTTAGTTTTTATATAATCAAAAATACTATAGCTGTCATTTTCATTTGAATTGCCTCTTTGAAAAACATTTAGCCTGTGAATTCTGAGATTGTACACATCAAACTGGCTGTTCACTGAGATACAGGATTATTGAAGAAAGCCAAAGTGTGTAAGGTATCCTTCGAAATTGAAGAAGTTTATTCACGTAAATGATGTTTGACTAGAACTCTGACATCAGTGTTTTTAATTATATCACACACTTCTAAAGAAAATGTCTGTTTTATTAGCCCATAGTACTGTAATGCAAACTTGTATTTAACACTAGTAACACGGAAGAAAAAGTCCTAAGCTTTTCTCTAAATTGGCAAACTGATGCCAAGGCATGGAGATGGAAATTAGAAGCTCGAAAGGAATGATTTGAGAAGGCTTTTGAAACTGTAGAGAGAAATAGATAGGTGTTCAATCTTTGTTAGGGATTCCAGAAGGAAGATCAAGATGACAGAAGGTTCTATCATGAATGATTGAACAGGAGGGTGTTACCGACAGAACTTGTGTGATTTCTTCCAGTTCATAATCAGGATGATTGTAAGATGTGTATTTCCTTACACTTACATGATTTTTTTCCCCCAATTTTAAAATGGATTCCAGCCATAAGCTTTCGGTGATTTTAAAAATAAAAAATTACTACTACACTTGCCCAGGATGGTGAGCTGCCACCTTGAATTGTTGCTGTCAGTGTGGTATAGGTGCACCCGCAGGGCTGGTGTGATGGGGGTTCCAAGATTTTGACCCAGCGACAGTGAAGGAACAGAAATATAGTTCCAAGTTGGGATGATTTGTCTTGGAGGGGGAATTTTCAGGTGATGCATCTGCTGCCTTTATCTTTCTAAGTGGTAGTGGTCATGAGTCTAAAAGAGCCTTGAGGAGTTGATCCTGGATGGTACACTTTGCTGCCATTGTGCATTGGGATGGAAGGAAGGAAGGAAGCCCACTCACTATTTGATGATTTCACTTGCAGAGATTCAACACTGGGAGCAATGTTTATTGCTTAAAGGTGAGACTCCTGTCCCTTTTCTTGGGAGGAAATCTTCTTAGGGGAATCCTAGCTGCTGGGAGTGGTGTGTGTCTGCTGGAGCTTTAGGCGTTCCACCACACTGAGGAGCCCAGAGAAGAAGTTGGGGAGGGGGTGTGTGTGTGGGTGGTGGTGGCGGTGGTCCATGAGGCACATTGGAGACCAGGTGCTAGAGGTAAAGGTTAAAGGAGTGAATCATCTTTAGGTGGGGGGTGGGTTGCTGCTTCCGGTTGGTCAAGAAAACCCACATTGGAGCTTTCCCCACTTTGTCTAACAGCAGCCTGTGCAGCTAAAATTGTTAGGCTTCCTGCACGATGTGCATCTTATCATGCAGCCATCACGGATAACGTAGCAGTAGGGAGAGATGAGGCCTTTAAATGGTGATTAATTGGTCACTTAGATCCAAGCATGGGCAGGCCATTAACACCTCTACATTCCCTGTGCAATGTCAGATGGATCCAGGGCAGGATGGTTAGACAGCAGGAAGGCTGGATGTTGCTCGTTCCTTTGCCTTCAAATCTACTAGCAAAGAAGTGTAAAATACAGCTCTATATTTCCAACTTCAAAAGGAAGAAGAGGATAATTGCATGTTTTGAAAATCTCAATTTAATGTTCCATTTCCACTTAGTCAAGGAGTCATAGAGGTTTACAGCATGGAAACCCCTAAACTAAACCCAGTTGCTCGCATTTGGCTCATATCCCTCTATACTCATTGTACCCGTGTAACTATCTAAATGCTTTTTAAAAGATAAAATTGTACCCACCTCTACTACCTCTGGCGGCTTGTTCCAGATGCTCACCACCCTCTGTGTAAAAAAAAAAAGTTCCCCCTCTGGACACTTTTGTATCTCTCTCTCCTCTCACCTTAAACCTATGTCCTCTAGTTTTAGATTCCCTCCCTTTTGGGGACGTCACTTAGAACTCAGTTCTTTTGATGTTTGTTGATGCAATAAAATGCAGTTACTAAAATAATGTGAAATTCTAGGATATCAGTTAAAAGGTCAGAATACTTCACATGATGTCAGGTCCTTTCAGGGAGGAAATCAGCCATCCTTACCTAGTCTGGCCTTTGTGTGACTCCAGGCCAAGAACAATGTGGTTTGATGATGCTCAATGTGGAGAAGTTTGAGGTGATGATTTTGGTAGGAAGGACATGGAGAGACAAGATAAAATAAGGGGTAAGATTCTTTAAAGGGGTGCAGGCACAGAAAAAACATGGGTGAATAAGTATAGATCATTGAAGATGTCAGAACAGATGGTGAGAGCAGTTGCTAAAGCTGGGCTTTATTAATAGGAACATAGAGTACATAAACAATGAGGTTATGCTGAATCTACACAAATTAGTTCGATTGTAGTTGGAGTATTGTGTCTAGTTTTGGGCACTACGGGAAGCAGAATGTGCAAAAGGGGTTTCCAAGAATGGTTCCAGGGATGAGAAACTTCTATTATAAGAGTAGAGAGGTTGGGAGTGTTCCCAGAGGAGATGTGATGGAGATACTCAAAATTTTGAGGGGGCTGGGCAGAATAGGTGAGGAGAAACTGTTCCTTTTGTAATAGGATCAAGAACAAGAAGGCACAGATTTTAAACTGATTTGCAAAAGAAGCAAGTGTGATGGTGAGAAAAAAACTTCTTTGCACAAGGAGTGGTTCCAGGTCTGGAAGTGTGATGAAGGTAGGTTCAATCGAGGTATTAAAGAGTGCCGTTTATTATTACTTCAATGGAAACAAATGTGCGGAAGTACGGGGAAAAGGCACTTAGTCTTCCGAACTAGGGGTCATAGTTTGAGGATAAGGGGTAAATATTTTAGAACTGAGGTGAAGAGAAATTTCGTCTTCACAGAGAGTTGTGAATGTGTGGAATTCACTGCCATAGAACTTGGTTGAGGCCAAAACATTTTCTGATTTCAAGAAGAAATTAGATATAGCTCTAGAGGCTGAAGGGAAGTGAGAGGATTAGGATATTGAATTCACTGACCAATCATGATAATGAATGGTGGAGCAGGCTCAAAGGATCAAATGGCATACTCCTGCTTCTAGTTTCTATGTTTCTGTGTCATGATGCTTGTTTGGAGAGCCGGTGCAGATACAATGGGCTAAAGGGCTGCCTCCTGCGCTGTAACAACTGTGATTCTGTAACAATCCAAGTGGGCGAGGGGTGGACAACAGAAAGAGCAGTTGACCTCTGGCTAGATTTTGCAGTTTTGAAATGAATGAGGCTGTAAAATCCCACCCAAAAGTTAGCTAAAGGACAATTTATGAATCATTTCACTCTTATGGAGTGGATTTGGATTCACATTTCCAATGCTCTTGATCAAAACATGGAACCGCAACTTTGTGACATTCTGAGCAGTGAAACATACAGGGTAGATGGTTTGTGATGTGTATATATTTACAAATTCAATAAATTTAAAAGAAATGTTTGGCAAGGGACAATCCTGAATGTTTTCAAAATGATGTAGCTGATTTACAAATTTTGGTGGAAATATTTTTTGAAGATGCCAGTAATGTAAAAAATTATTGAATGTTATTACAAACAGTTAAATGCTTTCAACAACTGAAATTGTTTAGATGGTTCTTATAATAAACATTATTGGTTTGGCCCTGAGAGGGGCCCGACTAAGTACAAACAGCTCTGTTTTCATATGACTGCTCAAGGTGCACATCCAGTGTCCAGATGAGCTTCCTTTTGAAAAGAGGGCATTTTTTGCTGATGCCAAATTAACTTGCTGCCAATTTTATATTTGGTGTAATAGTCTACCAAACTGCTTAAAATGAGACCTCAGTTTACTTCTTTTGGAATGGTGTTATATTCTCGAGGGCAAATCAACACTTTAAAAACTGGCCAGTGAATGAAAAATTTAGGAGGGATAGGAGGAAAATGTTGTCATCTGTCCAATGTTGGTCACTATAAATATCATGAAAACTGCACTGAAAAAACCACGTTTTGATTATTTGAGGAAAGTACACTCCATCCCAAAAATTGTTTGTTTTGATTCTAATGTGTCATCACAATATTGAATAATTCCAGTGTTCGCAGTTTAAAATGTTAGGAACTATTTATGAATATAATACATTATCTTGGCTAGATCATTAGCTTGGTGCTAATGCTGCCACTTTTTTGGCATTTTTATATCGCTTTCATGCATTCTACCATAAACATGAGTTTTTTTATTCATTCCTGGGATGTGAGCATTGCTGGCAAAGCCAGCATTTATTGGCCATCCCTAAATGCCCTTCAGAAGATGCTGATGAGCTGCCACCTTGAATTGCTGCATTTCATATTAAGAAGCTCTGCTACACAGCAATCAGCCAGCATTTGCTACTGCAAGTCTTTCTGCGTTCATGGTTGCAGGGTTCAATCAGAAAATCTAAAGCACACTGACATAACTTATGTTAATATGGGTAGTGTCTCAATTATTTGAAAATTTTTGGAATTTTCACTATCGTGCTTTTAACAATTTTTTTTGTTCCTGTGCTGATTTGCTCAGGAAGTCTCAAATGTTACTTTTGTAAATGATCATTTTGAGTATTGTCTCTTCAGATTTTAAAAGAAAGTATTTGGCAACTTTTTTATTCATTCGTGGGACTTTGGCATCGCTAGCTGGCCAGCATTTATCGTCCATCCCTAGTTGCCTGAGTGCAGTTGAGAGTAACCATGTTGCTGTGGCTCTGGAGTCGCACGTAGACGGGACTCTACTGAACAGATTTCCTTCCCTAAAGGGCATTAGTGAACCAGATGGGTTTTTTCCAACAATTAGCAATGGGTTAATGGTCATCAATAGATTCTTAATTCCACATATATTTTATTGAATTCAATTTCCACCATCTGCCATGGTGGGATTTGAACCAGAGTCCCCAGAACATCAGCTGAGTTTCTGGATTAATGTTCAAGGATTAATACGACTAGGCCATCATACAGAGCAAAGCTTTAACTGAATTATATTGACAGAGATGTATGCTTTACAGGACAGATTTTTTAGTTTACTTGTTGAGAAGACCTCCACTGGACTTGTGTAACCCCTTCAGATTCTTCAATTTATCATGTCACAAGTTTTAGGAAAATTTGCAGATTGTTTCTTTCGGTTTAAATTAATTTATTTGCACATTTTTTAAAAAAATGAATGCACATTTGTTATTTTAGCCTTGGAGGGAGTGCAGAGGAGGTTTACTAGGATGATGCCGGAGTCGAAGGGGTTGAGCTATGAGGAGAGGCTGAATAAACTAGGCTTGTACTCGTTAGAGTTTAGAAGAATGAGGGGAGATCTCATTGAGACATATAAGATGATGAATGGGATGGATAGGATAGAGATGGAGAGACTCTCCCTGCTCAAAAAAGACAGTAGGACTAGGGGGCACAGCCTCAAGATAAAGGGGGGGTGGTTTAGAACGGAATTGAGGAAGAACTTCTTCACTCAAAGGGTGGTGAATCTCTGGAATTCTCTGCCCGTTGAAGTGGTGGAGGCTACCTCGCTAAATATTTTTAAGACGCGGGTTGATGGGTTTTTGATAAGAGAGGGGATTAAGGGTTATGGGGAGAGGGTGGGAATGTGGAACTGAGCCACAACAGATCAGCCATGATCTTATTGAATGGCGGGGCAGGCTCGAAGGGCTAGATGGCCTACTCCTGCTCCTATTTCTTATGTTCTTATGTTTAGTTGTAGCCAATAGGTTGCTGTTTTGTAAAATGTCAGGCCTTCAATGTTTTGTGCTATCATTCTTGCAGACACTCTTGGAATTTGCATATATTGTATTTATCACAGATTATATAATAGCAAAGCATTTGAAATGTACAATATTGAGATGAAGGGGAAACATGAGCTCATTGAGCAATTGCAGATGAGTGGATCAGAATGTCAGAGGGGAAAGGCTGAGCTTTCCCACACAGTTGTACCTTGTGTATCTCTTGGAGAGTGATTCCTTATTCTTGAGGCACAAAATAATCTCCTGGGGAAGAAGGTTCAAGGTGAGCTTTGGAAGGAAATCTGGCAAATTTTCAATAGGTGATCAAAACTAATTCAGAAGATCAAATTTGCCTTTTTTCATATTGTATTCTTGGTACCTGGCTGAGTGGAGATTACATCAGTAAGGTGTACAGTGAATCAAGTTAAGTGCTGATAGGCAATTTGTTCTTAAGATCAGCTATTCTCTTAGTTTTTCCCTTGAATAATTTGTATGTGCAACTCCTGATTCTCCTCAACCAATCTAATTGATGTTATGAGTAAGAATGCACAATTTGACAGTGAACTTACCTCTTGAACCAAAGCCTATCCAGCATCAACAAGGCACAAGTTAAGAATTTGATTAAGTGACCCCCACTTGCCTGGATTAATACAGCTTTAACACCATTCAAAAATCTTCAACCATCTAGGGCAAAGTAGCCCACTTAATTGTCACCCCATCAACCACTTTCAACATTCACTTCCTCCACCACTGATGCACAGTGGCAGCTATGTGTACAATTTAAAAGATACACTGCAGTGTCACATTTCTTTAAAAGCATCTTCCAAACCCATGACTTGTATCACATACGGTGGGCAGCACATGCGTGGAAACACCACCTGCAAGTTCCCTCCAAGCCACAAACCACCCTGACCAAACTATTTTACCACTCACCACCAATTAGGAATGAACAATAAAATTGCTGGCCTAGCTAGCAATGCCCATGAAAGAATAGAAAGCCCTATCTCTTCATTGCTTCATTTGCTTGATGCAAAGGGACACAGTATTCTCAATTAGACTTAATCAAGACTTTCGTGCAAGCACAAAATGGCATGTTTTATTTCCCAATGGATATTGCTGTGAATGCAGTTCTAAACCTTACTTGCTTTAGTTATTGTTTTGTGAAATTGATTGTTATGAACTATGCACTGAAGATCTTTTCCCTTCACTGCATGAGGGATATGCTGTTCTAGTAGGATCTTAACAAATGTGATCCCATTTTTCCCAATACCTCAACATTTTTTTGCTGTTATTTTGTCTTCTTCACAGTCTTAAAACTTGCCTAAATCTCAGTATTATCTGCAAATTTGCCGAACATTCCCATACCCCTTTTTATTTAGACCACAAATATTTTTTGTGTAAAGAGCGTAAGAGTAAAGAGTAAAGAACAAAGACCCAGACACCAGTTTTGGGACACCACATGTAAGTAAGATCTGTAGTGCTGATTACAATTCAGATTTGCAGATCTGCAGTGCTGATTACAATTTTCTGCCTGTGTTACAGGGTAAAATCTTTATCCACCGTCGCAGCAGCTCGTCACAAAATTCTGTTCTTTTGTGAGATATCTCACATCAAATGTTTTCTCAGACTAGTGAGACACTGTCAAACTTTTATTAGTGTCCTATCCTGGTGAATTCTTCAGGCTATTAATTTTGTTGCATTTCCTTAAACTTCACATCTAAAAGTTTGTATCACCTCATCAAACAGCTTCTCAAATTGTAACAATTTATGGAGCTATGTTTGATAATATCTGTCTAGAATGCAATGGCTGTGTTTTTTTAAACCAACAACATAGCAGTGATGAACTGTCGGTTCCAATGTTGTTAAATCTTAACATTTCAAACAATGAAACAATTTCTGGTGATTTATTTTCCCTACTGAACTTCTCCTTTTATTTGCTTTAGCAAGCTATCAGAAATCTAATTAGAATGTATTGCTTTTGCATCAGTGGGTACTGACGTTGAAATTTTGGTGGAAAGGCATGAGTTATTGAACTTCCTGTGGGGACTAAAGCATATGGGCCTTCTGTAATTAAAAATAAGAGCATAAACACTGCTGAAAAATCCATCTTTATTCATTTAGAATATCTCCTGTCATTTTGGTGTTCTTGTTCGAAACTTTTCATATTTTAAAATGTATCGGAAGTGAATTCTGGTGAATAAAAGTGAACTGAAGTCCTACTCACTTGGAAATTGAACAGTCACATATTGTGGCAAGCAGTCCCAAAGGGTGATTTGTCACCGAAGGGAGTCTGCCAGAAACTGCCTTTTTGGTTTTAAATTGTTTTTCTACTGGTACTTGGATTTGCTTGGTGCTTTTCCTGGAATCCACAGTTGTACCATTGGGATAAAGTGTGTGGGCTTGGGACTGGGATTTGGCGAGCCAACATTGGTTTCCTGGAACCCAAGGTAGTAAAATGTGCCTTAAATTCTGGTTTAGATAAAGCCTATTGAGTAGAAGGCATTTGTAAATCCACCTTTGAAACTTGTATATAATTTTGGTTCATATTTATGATAATGATGTTTCAAATTGTGATTAAAAAAGGAATATAGATTGTGTGCAATATTTGTGTGGTGTTTAAATGGCCTATTTCGTGTACTTGTACATTTTTCTGTTGGTGTTATAAAGAATGTTGGAGACAATAAAATAAAAATATGTTGTGATTGAAGTTTCAGTTTATAACCCTTGTTCTTACCTGTTACAGTTTGATGAATGAATAAATAAATGCAGTTAAAATATGTAAACCTCTGCCTGTAATAAAGGGCAATAACTGGTTAATGTTATCTGTGTGTGTTGAAGTTTGAGTAAAAATTGAAGAATAGAATAAGTCTTTAAATATTTATTTTTTTGTTTTTTTTTAAATCAATTATCTAGAAAATAGTACTTTATTTTACCAAAGTGTTCTACTGAATATGTACGTTTAAATCAAGATCTTTTACTTGGAACCTTTTTGAATATTGAATAATAAATTGTGCAGTCTGTCCAGAAGTTGTCATTTACTGTTGAAGTTTATTTATTAGTCACAAGTAAGGCTTACATTAATACTGCAATGACGTTAATATGAAATTCCCTTAGTTGCCACACTGTGGCTCCTGTTCAGGTCAATGCCCCCAACCAGCACATCTTTGATTTTGGGAGGAAACCCACGCAGAGACAGGGAGAACGTGCAAACTCCACACAGACAGTGGCCCAAGCCCGGAATTGAACCCGGGTCTGTGGCGCTATGAGGCAGAAGTGCTAACCTCTATTGTTGTGAATTATGCTTATTTTTCATTTGAGTATCATAGTGACTAAAAGTGAGGTAACCACTTTCGGAAAACACAGAATATGTGGAAACAACTTAATAACTTGGGTGTATAAGACACTATTTGCATAGTGTTTTTACACACCCACAAGTTATCCCAAAATACATCAGCCAATGGATTACAAAATGCAAAAGCATGGAATAAATATTCCCCTTATGTTCTCAGCTGCACTTTTGTTTTATTATTTTAATTGTCCACTGTATTTGTAAGAGACTGTATTTATGTTCAGTGTGAACAGTCTTGGTGTCAAAAGTGGGAGTTCAGATATGTTTTGTGCCAAACCACATTCCAGTTATCCTAAAATAAACAATGTAATCTCTTCTAAATTTAGCATTAGAAGACATGCAGGACAGCATGTTGCATTGTTTTTTGATTGGGCAGTCTTGCTGTCAATCAAATTCTTAAAGCTGGTATGTACAAGAATCTGAAGGCTGCTATCCTGTTTAGTTTTTGAAATTGATAATTCTGAGGTTCCATGTGGTCTGCTGGTATGATAGGTGAACTGGCTAGGAAAGTACTTTGAGAGATAGAAATTAATTTGCATTTAATTTGAACTGAATTACTTGGTTCTAAAATTGTATTCTTAAAATTTCCATTGTGTAGTAAACAGTATTTTGGGATAGTTCCCAGGATTGCCAAATAAAATGTGGAACAATATCTTATGATTTGTTTGCTTTATAGTATATAGTTTTTGCTGACCCTTTTTGTTACTTTATGAAAACTGCTCATACTCTTAGCTGCTATGGATGCAATGCATATTTCACGTACTTGTGCATTTTTCTATTCATAGATTAATTGAGTTTAATTGAGTTTTTTGAAGGGGTAACCAAGAAAGTAGATGAGGGCAGTGCAGTTGATGTTGTCTACATGGACTTTAGCAAGGCCTTTGATAAAGTACTGCATGGTAGGTTGTTGCATAAAGTTAAATCTCTTGGGATCCAGGGTGAGGTATCTAAATGGATACAAAATTGGCTACTTAATAAGAACATAAGAACATAAGAAATAGGAGCAGGAGTAGGCCATCTGGCCCTTCGAGCCTGCCCCGCCATTCAATAAGATCATGGCTGATCTGTCGTGGCTCAGTTCCACTTTCCCGCCCTCTCCCCATAACCCTTAATCCCCTCTCTTATCAAAAACCCATCAACCCGCTTCTTAAAAATATTTAGCGAGGCAGCCTCCACCACTTCAATGGGCAGAGAATTCCAGAGATTCACCACCCTTTGAGTGAAGAAGTTCCTCCTCAACTCCGTTCTAAACCGCCCCCCCTTTATCTTGAGGCTGTGCCCCCTAGTCCTACTGTCCTTTCTGAGCGGGAAGAGTCTCTCCACCTCTATCCTATCCATCCCATTCAACATCTTATACGTCTCATTGAGATCTCCCCTCATTCTTCTAAACTCTAACGAGTACAAGCCTAGTTTATTCAGCCTCTCCTCATAGCTCAACCCCCTCAACTCCGGTATCAGCCTAGTAAACCTCCTCTGCACTCCCTCCAAGGCCAAAATATCCTTGCACAGGTGCGGCGCCCAAAACTGCACACAGTACTCCAGCTGCGGCCTCACCAATGCCCTATACAGCTGCAGCAAGACCTCCCTACTTTTATATTCAATCCCCCTCGCTATGAAGGCCAGCATCCCATTCGCCTTCCTGACCACCTGCTGCACCTGCAGGCTGGGTTTTTGCGACTCATGCACAAGGACCCCGAGGTCCCTCTGCACCGTCGCCTGCTGCAGTTTTTCGCCACGTAAGTAATAGTCCTTCCTACCATTCTTCCTACCAAAGTGGACCACCTCACACTTGCCAACATTAAATTCCATTTGCCATTTCCTGGCCCATTCGCCCAGCCTATCCAGATCCTTCTGCAAACTCTCCACACCCTCCGCACAATTTGCCTTTCCCCCAATCTTGGTGTCATCAGCAAATTTCGACACCCTACACTCGGTTCCCTCCACCAGATCATCTATATAAATGGTAAATAGCTGAGGCCCCAGCACCGACCCCTGGGGCACCCCACTAGTCACCAACCGCCAATCCGAATAGCACCCATTGACCCCCACTCTCTGCCTCCTATTTGACAACCAATCCTCTATCCACGCTAACACCCTACCCCCAACTCCATGTCCTCTGACCTTCTGCAGTAACCTCTTGTGAGGTACCTTATCAAACGCCTTCTGAAAATCCAGAAAGACCACATCCACCGGCTCTCCTCTATCCACCACCCTAGACACTTCCTCATAGAACTCCAGTAAATTTGTCAGACACGACTTCCCTTTAATGAAACCGTGTTGCGTCTGCTCTATCAAGCAATTCCCTTCAAGATGCCTCGCAATTTCCTCCTTAATGACGGATTCTAACATTTTACCTACCACAGACATTAAACTAACCGGCCTATAATTCCCCGCCTTTTGCCTGGCACCCTTCTTAAACAACGGTGTAACATTAGCCGTTTTCCAATCTTCCGGCACTTCCCCGGAATCCAGCGACGTCTGGAAAATAACCACTAAGGCATCCACTATAACCTCCGCCATTTCTTTCAGAACCCTCGGATGCATTCCATCCGGTCCTGGGGACTTGTCCACAATCAGCCCCTCCAGTCTGTCGCGCACCACCTCTCTAGTAACAGTAATGTCATTAAGACCCTCCAGTCCTACCACCTTTCCATCGCTGACACCCGGCAAATTATTCACGTCCTCCTCCGTGAAGACAGAAACAAAAAAGTTATTCAAGACCTTAGCCATATCCCCATCCCCTACCACTAGGTCCCCTTTCTCATCCTCTAAGGGACCAACGTTCACCCTAGCCAGCCTCTTCCTTTTTATATATTTATAAAAACTCTTGCTATCCTTTTTTATATTAAGCGCTAGCCCAGCTTCATAGCTTCTTCTACCCTCCTTTATCAACTTTTTTGTCAATCTTTGTTGACATTTAAACCTTTCCCAATCCTCTTCTCGCCCACTGCTTTTAGCTACTCTAAATTCCTCCGCTTTTAATTTAACACTTTCCTTCACCTCCTTCGTTATCCACGGCTTATTACCTCTCTTCCTACTGTCCTTTTTAACCATCGGAATAAATTTCTGCTGAGCACCAAGAAAGATCTCCTTAAAGATCCTCCACTGCTCCTCAGCAGACCTACCTTCCAACGCGCTCCCCCAGTCCACATTCGCCAATTCTTCTCTCATCCTACCATACTCCCCTCTATTCAAACAAAGGACGCGTGTCCGGGAACCCACTTTCTCCTCCTCCATCTGCAACAGAAACTCCACCATACAATGATCACTCTCTCCAAGAGGATCCTTCACCGCAAGGTCCCTAATTCTACCCGCCTCATTACATAGCACCAGATCCAAGATAGCTCGCTCGCTCCCTCGTCGGCTCCAACACACACTGTTCCAGGAAACTATCCCGGCAGCATTCCAAGAACTCCTCCTCGAGCCCACCTCGTCCAACATGGGTCGACCAATCAATATGCAGATTGAAATCCCCCATAACTACTGCCGTCCCATTCCTGCACGCCGCACTTATTTGCGCGTTAACAGCCCGCCCCACCTCCAGATCATTATTCGGGGGCCTATAGACGACACCCACCAGCGTCTTCCTCCCTTTGCTGTTCCTAATCTCCACCCACAACGATTCCACCTTCTGCTCTTTGGCTCCGATATCATCCCTTGCTACCACCTTGATGCTGTCCTTAATCAGCAGAGCTACGCCACCCCCTCTTTCCTCCTGCCTATCCTTCCTAAACACTTGATAGCCCTGTACATTCATCTCCCAGTCCCTGTCACCTTGCAGCCACGTCTCTGTAACGGCCACCAGATCGTATCCATTTGTGTCGATCTGCGCCACCAGCTCATCCACTTTATTCCGAATGCTTCGTGCATTCAGATAAAGCGCTTTCATCCCAGCCTTCTTCTGGACCCTATTTGCCGTAACGCCACCACTTGGGACATCCTCAGCCTCTTCCCTTACCTGTACCCTATCCTTAACTGTAGACCTCCTAACATCACCTACCCTCGCACCCTCCCCCCCCCCTAATTAGTTTAAAGCCCTGTCTACAGTCCTCTTTACTCGATTCGCTAGCACTCTGGTCCCAGCACGATTCAGACCAACCCCATCCCGCCCGAACAAGTCCCACCTACCCCAATACTGGTGCCAATGCCCCATAAATTCGATCCCATTCCTCCCACACCAATCTCTGAGCCACCCATTCACTTCCTTTATCCTGTCAACCCTACTCACGTCTGCACTCGGTTCAGGCAGTAGCCCAGAGAAGACCACCTTGTCGGTTCTACTTTTTAATTCCATTCCCAGCTTCTCATACTCCCTCCCCAGATCCTCAGTCCGCACTTTGCCTACGTCGCCGGCACCCACATGTACCACCACAACCGGGTTCTCACCCTCCCACTCCAGATTCCTCTGCAGCCCAGCTGCGACATCCTGTACCCGAGCACCAGGCAGACAACACACCCTTGTGTGCACTTTGTCATTGTGACAAAGGACAGTGTCAATACCCTTCACCCCACTATCCCCAATCACTACTACGTTCCTTTTCCCCTTGTCTTTGCCTATGTCCTGCTGCATCACTGTACCGTGTGCAGTTTGCTCACCAACCTCACCTGCCTCGTCCTCTTCCAGAGTGGAAGCAAGAACCTCAAACCTGTTATGCAGATTAAGAGTCTGAGGCCTCCGCTCTTCACCCCCCTTCCTCCTCCCAGCAGCCCCCTTTTGTTCCTGACCCTTAGATTTAGACAGTCTAGAGGGGGTGGATGTCACTTGCACCCCATTGACAATGGCACCCTCTCTCCCCCTGATGAGCCTCAGTGTCTGTAGCTCAGAGGCCAGCTCATCCACCTTGAGCTGGAGCTCCTCCAGCAACCTGCACTTACTGCAGACATGGTCTCTGGGAAGGACCCTGGGGTCCACCAGTTCCCACATCATACAGGAACCGCACATCACATGCCCCTCCATTATTCAATATAATTTGTTGTGGGAAAAAATTTTTTCCTTGTTTCTTGCTGTAGTAGTTTTGAAAAAAAAATTTTTTTTTTCCTTGTTCTTTCAACCTGGCCTTTTTACCTTCAAGCCCTTTTTGATATTAAGCCCTAATAGCTCACTCTGCTTCCCTCTCACTCCGCTGCCCGCTATCTACACCTGGCCTCCTTTTAAACTTGGCGCTGATTTAAAGCTGATGGGCCACAACTGCCTGATAATCACTCCCTCACAATTCTTAAAGCAGTAAATACAATAAGTAAATGCTTTAAACAGTTCTACAAAGAACAAAGTGCTTTAAACTTATTTTAAACAGGTTTTTAACAGGTAAAGTCTTAGCTTTCTCTCTGATGCTCCTTCCTCGTCTGCTCCAGCAAACAATACTTGATAGAAGCCAGAGAGAGAGTGACTGTAGAGAGTTGTTTTCCAAACTCTGTGCATGTTACCAGCGGTGTGCCTCTGGGATCAGTACTGGATCCACTATTATTGTCATTTATATTAATGATTTGGATGAGAATATAGGGGGCATGGTTAGTAAGTTTGCAGATGACACCAAGATTGGTGGCATGGTGGACAGTGAGGAAGGTTATTTCCAATTGCAGCAGGATCTTGATCAATTGGGCCAGTGGGTTGATGCATGGCAGATGGAGTTTAATTTAGATAAATGTATGGTGATGCATTTTGGTAGATTGCCCCAGGGCAGGATTTACTCATTAAATGGTAGGGCGTTGGAGAAAGTTGCAGAACAAAGAGATCTAGAGGTATATGTTCATAGTTCCTTGAAAATGGAGTCACAGGTGGACAGAGTAGTGAAGAAGGCATTCGGCATGCTTGGTTTCATTGGTCAGAACATTGAATACAGGAGTTGGGACGTCTTGTTAAAGTTGTACAAGACATTGGTAAGGCCACACTTGGAATACTGTGTGCAATTCTGGTCACCCTATTATAGAAAGGATATGATTAAACTAGAAAGAGTGCAGAAAAGATTTACTAGGATGCTACTGGGACTTGATGGTTTGAGTTATAAGGAGAGGCTGAAAGGATTAGGACTTTTCTCTTTGGAGCGTAAGAGGCTGAGGGGTAACCTAATAGAGGCCTATAAAATAATGAGGGGCATGGACAAGTTAGTCAATATCTTTTCCCAAAGATAGGGGAGCCTAAAACTAGAGGGCATAGGTTTAAGATGACAGCGGAGAGATACAAAAATGTCCAGAGGGGCAATTTTTTCACTCACAGGGCGGTGAGCGTCTGAACAAGCTGCTAGTGGTAATAGTAGAGGCGGGTACGATTTTATCTTTTTAAAAAGCATTTAGATAGTTACATGGGCACGATGGATATCGAGGGATATGGGCCAAATGTGGCAATTGGGATTAGTTTAGGGGTTTTAGGAAAAAGGGCGGCATGGACAAATTGGGCTAAAGAGCCTGTTTCCATACGGTAAACCTCTATGACTAATAATTGAATTTCTACAGTGCAGTCCTACAGTGCGGAAGGAAGCCATTTGGCCCATCGAATCTGCACCGACCACAATCCCACCCAAGCCCTACCTATGTAACCCCAAGTATTTAGAGTCATCGTCATTAACAGTGCAGCAAAGTTACGGTGGAAATCCCGTAGTCACCATACTCTGGTGCCTGTTCAGGTACAATGAGGGAGAATTTAGAATAGTCAATGCACCTAACCAGCACATCTTTTGGACTGTGGGAGGAAACCTGTGCACCCAGAGGAAGCCCATTAAGACATGGAGAGAGCGTGCAGACCCTTCACAGCCAGTGAACCAAGCCGGGAATCGAACCTGAGTGAGGCTGTATTAGAGTCACAGATGTTTACAGCATGGAAACAGGCCCTTCGGCCCAACTTGTCCATGCCACCCTTTTTTTTGTAACCACTAAGCTAGTCCCAATTGCCTGCATTTGGCCCATATGCTTCTAAACCCATCTTACCCACGTAACTGTCTAAATACTTTTTAAAAGACAAAATCGTACCCACCTCTACTACTACCTCTGGCAGCTTGTTCCTGACGCTCACTACTGTGTGAAAAAATTGGACACTTTTGTATCTCTCCCCTCTCACCTTAAATCTATGCCTTCTTGTTTTAGATTCCTCTACCTTTTGGGAAAAGAAGTTGACTATCTAGCTGATCTTTGCCCCTTGTTATTTTATAGACCTCTGAAAGATCGCCCCTAAGTCTCCTATGTTCCAGAAAAAAAAGTCCCAGTCTATCCAGCTTCTTATAACTCCAACCATCAAGTCCATCCTAGTAAATCTTTTCCGCACTCTTTCTAGTTCAATAATATATTTTACGTAATAGGGTGACCAGAAGTGTACATAGTCATTTGTCGTAAAAATTCATTTGGTGCCCTTACCTGGTCCAGCCTATACATGAAGTCAGACACACAGCAGTGTGTTTGACTCTTAAATACCCTCTGAAATTGCCTAGAAGCCACTTTGTTGTACCCAACTGCTAAAAAAAAAAAGTCTCAAAGGATTTAAACTGGATGCACCACCTGATATTGACCCAGGTGCCAGAAATGACAACAGCAAACTCAGCTATGCCACTCGCTTTCCTGACTTGGAAATACATTGCTGTTCCTTCACTGTCACTGGGTTAAAATCCTGTAAATCCCCACCCTAACAGCGCTCTGGGTGTATCTATGCCACATGGACTGCAGCGGTTCAAGACGGCAGCTCACCACCACTTTCTCAAAGGCAATTGGGGATGAGCAAAAATGCCGACGTGGCCAGAGATGCTCACATCCCACTCAAAGTGAAAAATAGTAAAACAGGGAAATTAGAATACTGGTCTGAATTGTTTCTTCCCTTCTGGGCATGAACCACTGCCACCGTGTCACTCCCAAAAAGATTGTAGCTCAAAAACATTAGTCCAAAATATTCCTTTTAATGTGCAGAGAAACTTCATACACAAGCCAGTACGTTCTGGCGCCCTGCTTTGTTATACTTTGAGAAGAAACCTAAACTGTTTATATACTTCTGGGCTGGAGTCTGAATGAAATTGGAACATTTTAATTAAAAAATTTCTGATCAAATTGAATAAACCAGGGCCCTTAAAAGTTTTAGTGTGAGGAGGCACAGATCCTTTTTTCTAGGAGATTCATGCCTTGTGAATTATGTAGCTTAGCGGCAATAAAAGAAAGCGCTTTGATTTATGTTGCATTTTTCACAACCACAGGATATCCTTAAGTGCTTCACAGGCTGCAAAGTACTTTGAAGCAAAGTCATTGTTGTAATGTTGGCAAACATGGCAGCCAATTTTTTTGTGGCAAGATTCCACAACAATGATGAGGTAGATCAAGTAGTCTATTTTAGCCAAGCCTAGCACACCAAACTTAACATGGACTGTGCCAAACGGAGCTAATATCAGCAGAAATGTTGCTAATTAATAGTTACTATTGTGAATATTCTATGTGATTAGGATTGGTTTTTTAAGCTTTTTCATTTTTCGTTTTGGATGTAATGGATCAAGCTGCAAGACGTGGTAATAACAGAATTTATTTAACTGATCAAACAGTAATCAAGCAGATGTGATTGTACACATTGGTGAGAATGACATAGGTAGAAAGAGCAGGGAGGTCATACGAGAAAATTCAGGGAGATGGGTGCTAGGCTAAAAAGTAAGGCCTCTAGGGTGGTGATCTTTGGACTGCTCCTGGTGCCTAGTGCTAGTGAGGCTAGGAACAGGGAGATTCTATAATCGAACGCGTGGCTAAAGAACTGGTGCAAGAGGGAAGGTTTCAAATTTGTAGATCATTGGAAGTCTTCGAGAGGATGGCACCTGTACAGAAGGGATGGGTTACACCTTAACTGGCAGGGCCCAAATATGCTGGCTGGGAGTTTTGCTAGGGTGTTTCGGCAGGGTTTAAACTA
This sequence comes from Carcharhinus amblyrhynchos, assembly GCF_965287045.1. Classification (NCBI taxonomy): domain Eukaryota; kingdom Metazoa; phylum Chordata; class Chondrichthyes; order Carcharhiniformes; family Carcharhinidae; genus Carcharhinus; species Carcharhinus amblyrhynchos. Next base: position 59,720,895 of record NC_137333.1, read on the forward strand.
GTGTGGCGGGGGGGTGGGGATCAAAACAGTAGGTCAGTAAGCACTGAGGCTGGGGTCGAGCGGGGGGCCAGGGCAAGGCTAGCTAAGAAGAGCATTCTGGAGGAGAATGACCTGAGTGGGCCTGGAGGTCTGGAGTGCATCTGCTTCAATGCGAGGAGCATAATGTCAAAAGTTTCAGTAGGGGAACATGTGGCAAATAGTAACCACAATTCTGTTAACTTTAGGATAGTAATGGACAAGGATGCGTGTTGTCCTACGGGTAGGGTGCTAAATTGGGGGAAAGCTAACTATAGCTGGATTAGGCAGGAATTGGTGGCTGTTGATTGGGAGAGGCTGTTCGAGGGTAAGTCCACGTCTGGCATGTGGGTGTCTTTTAAGGAGCAGTTGATAAGGCTGCAGGACAGGCATGTGCCTGTAAAAAGAAAGCATGGGAAAGGTCAGATTTGAGAGCCGTGGATAACCAGGGAAATTGAGGATCTGATCAAAAAGAAGAGAGGCATACGTTAAGTCCAGGCAACTGAAAACAGAGCACTGGAGGAATACAGAGAGAGTAGGAAAGAACTCAAACAGGGAGTTAGAAGGGCAAAAAGAGGTCACAAAATGTTCTTGGCAGACAGTATTAAGGAGAATCCTAAGGCATTTTATTCATATGTTTAGAACAAAAGAGTTGTCAGGGAAAAAATCGGACCTCTCAGGGACAAAGGAGGGGAATTATGCTTAGAACCCAAGGGAATAGGGGAGATCCTAAATGAATACTTTGCATCAGTATTCACAAAGGAGAGGGACATGTTGACTGGGAGTGTCTCAGAGGGAGGTGTTGACCCGTTAGAGAGAATCTCCGTTACAAGGGAGGAAGTGTTAGGTTTTTTAGAGAACATTAAAACTGACAAATCCCCAGGGCCTGATGGCATCTATCCTAGACTGCCCAGGGAGACAAGAGATGAAATTGCTGGGTCTCTAACAGAAATTTTTGTCTGCTCATTGGACGCAAGTGAGGTCCCAGAAGATTGGAGGATGGCGAATGTGGTACCATTATTTAAGAAGGGTAGCAGGGATAACCTGGGTAATTATAGGCTGGTGAGCTTGACTTCCATGGTAGGGAAGTTGTTGGAGAGGATCCTTAGAGATAGGATGTATGCACATTTAGAATGGAACAATCTCATTAGTGACAGACAGCATGGTTTTGTAAGAGGAAGGTTGTGCCTTACAAATTTGGTGGAGTTTTTGAGGAAGTGACAAAAATGGTTGACGAGGGAAGGGCCGTGGGTGCCTTACTGAAATCCATGTCTATATGGATTTCAGTAAGGCGTTTGACAAAGTCCCTCATGGAAGGTTGGTTAAGAAGGTTAAGGCTCATGGGATAAAAAAGAGGTGACTAGATGGGTAGAGAACTGGCTTGGCCACAGGAGACAGAAGGTAGCAGTGGAAGGGTCTTTTTCTGGCTAGAGGTCTGTGACCGGTGGTGTTCCGCAGGGCTCTGTACTGGGACCTCTGCTATTTGTGATATATATAAGTGATCTGGAAGAAGGAGTAACTGATATTATCAGCAAGTTTGTGGATGACACGAAGATGGCTGGATTTGCGGATAGCTATGAACATTGTCGGACAATACAGCAGGATATAGATAGGCTGGAAAATTGGGTGGAGAAATGGCAGATGGAATTTAATCCAGATAAATACAAAGTGATGCATTTTGGAAGAACTAATGTAGGGGGGAGTTATTCAATAAACGGCAGGGCCAACAAGAGTATAGAAACACAGAGGAACCTAGGTATGCAAGTCGACAAATCCTTGAAGATGGCAGCACAGGTGGAGAAGGTGGTGAAGAAGGCATGTGGTATGCTTGCTTTTATAGGAAGGGGTATTGTGTGTAAAAGCTGGAGTCTGATGTTGCAGCTGTATAGAACGCTGGTTAGGCCACATTTGGAGTACTGCGTTCAGTTCTGATTGCCGCACTACCAGAAGTACATGGAGGCTTTAGAGACAGTGCAGAGAAGGTTTACCAGGATGTTGCCTGGTATGGAGGGTCTTAGCTATGAGGAGAGATTGGGTAGACTGGGGTTGTTCTTCCTGGAAAGACGGAGAATGAGGGGAGACCTAATAGAGGTGTACAAAATTATGAAGGGTATAGATAGGGTGAACAGCGGGAAGCCTTTTCCCAGGTCGGAGGTGACGATCACGAGGGGTCACGGGTCAAGGTGAGAGGGGAGAGGTATAACACGGATATCAGAGGGACGTTTTTTACGCAGAGGGTGGTGGGGGCCTGGAATGCACTGCCAAGTAGGGTGGTGGAGGCAGACATGCTGGCATTGTTTAAAACTTACCTGGATAGTCACATGAGCAGACTGGGAATGGAGGGGTACAAATGGTTGGTCTAGTTGGACCAATGAGCAGCACAAGCTTGGAGGGCCGAAGGGCCTATTTCCTGTGCTGTACTGTTCTTTGTTCTTTGATTCATCCAGAGAAGTACTGGAGATTTTACATGCTCTATGTTTTGCAGTTATGCTTTTCAGTGGTATTTCCAAGGCAGCTCTGTATATTTTTCTCAAGTTTTCAGGGACCTTTTCATCCTGAGAGTGAGATGCACTTTATATGTGGCTTTATATAGCTTGCTTAGAGTGCAATATTCTAGCAAACTAAAATATGTAAGTAATGAAAATTATTAAAAGGACAAAAGCTGTAATGCCATTACACTGTTTTAGCAGGCTACTCAAATTGGGATTAAGCATTTGTCCTGTCATCATTAGGAAAATTTACATTGAATCCTTTTACTTTACCTGTGTGACTGAATACAGTGCATTGCTAAAGGTAATTCACTATCCAGTTCCAAGTTCAAATTTGCTGTAGAAAATTAAGTTCAGTAAATTTAATAGTTGTTCCAATTGTGCACAATTTTGCAAGGATGAAGTAAGACTTTCAAATTTATGTACCTGTCTGTCTTCTCCTTGTGTGCTATAAAACTTGAATTTATTTGATGTCTTAGAATATGGGATGTCCAGGTGCAAGGGTGATGTTTTAAGTCAGATGACTTATGTTAATTGAAAGAGCTTTTTGTGAGCTAAACACATGCAGCATCAAGAAAAGTTTAAGTTAGATGATATGCATGTTCCAATGTCAGAAGTGTGATATATCATCTTTCTTGTAAAGAATATGTTTAGAATTCAGATCTGTTTGGAAGATGCCAATTTGTCTAAGAAATCTTTTAAATTGATAGCTGGGAGCGCAGGATAAGTCCTCATTTTAGATCTGGAGTGTTTGTTTCAAGCTAGGCTAAATGTATTTGTTTGTTTGGGTTTCCTCTGGGGTTTCAGAGCAGAGTTTGATTAAATTAATTGACAGGGACAGAGCCATATGCTTAATGGGAGGAGCTTAGCTTGCAGAATAAAAGAATTTCTCCTTTATTCTTAAAATAAGAAGTTGCTGACCAGTTCTGAAAGAAGCAAGAGGTGTGTCTCTCTCTGTCTTTCACTAGAAGCATTCTGGAGGCTGTAGGATTGTTAATGTGATACAAGCAAGTAAGTCTGTGTTTTGTTAACTGAGAGGTTTAAGGTACCAAGAGGAATATTGCCTGAATTGGAACTCGTAGGGACAATTAACAATTGAGAATTGTATCTTAACATGCTTAAGTCTTATTCAATTGTTAAATGTTAAGCTGATTCACTTCTTACAGTTGAACAGTGTTGTTAAGTAAAGTTTGTTTCGATAAAAGCTTCACAGCATGTCAGCAGAATAGTGCCTGAAGTGGAATACCCTGGATGGGATTCTCCCAAAAACATTCTAAGTGTCAAATTTGCGTAAAAACTGTAGTAAATCCCTCTGTTTCTTTCAGCAGGTCTTTTAAAATGCATCTCTGACATTCTGTGCACTACGTGAATCTCATTAAAGATCGGGGGCAGGACTTATTCCCACTGGAGAGGCCGGCATCTTAACACTGGCCGCTGTGCAAGCGCTGAAATCGGCACATGGCAGTCACTCTGCCAAGTTCAGTCACCGGCCTCCTGGGTGTGGTAGTGCCATCGGGCCATGTTGGCAAGCCCAGGAGGCACCCCCGACCTCCTCGGACCGTCAATTTGGGAGGGGGTGGGTTTGGGCCTGGAGGCTTCAGTCCTGCTAATTATATTTAAATCTTCAATCAAATAATTTTTGAATCTCCATGCTGATTTCTGGCACAGAGCTGATGACACTGGAAATCTGATGACATGCGGAGGCTGTGGTGCCCAGCAGGAAGGGCGTTACATGGTCTCCGTTTGAATCTCCTGGCCAATTTGTTAGGGCCGAGCCTAACGCACAACATACCTTGGTGTTTCTGATCTGGTTTTCTAACAGGAGCCTCATACTATATTACATGCAGTGTAATACCCTGTTTCCATGGAAGAGCGGCATTTAATGTGGCCTGTGACCTTAAGTCCAACAGTCTAATTACCTGGGCTCAATTAGTTAATTACTGCTTGATAAGGAAAGTATACAGATTGAAAGAGATTTTGTTCTTAGGTGAGCACGGAAGCCAATTAAACTGAGCAATTATATCTGTGGCTTTGAAGGAATAAGCCTCTTAAATTGAAGAACCACTTAGAAATTCTGCTTCTGAGAATATGCCACAGGTGACCAACAAGTATGAATGAATGTATCTATGTCAATCTGTCTCAATCTATTCAGCTATTATCCCATTTAAGATTATTATGAAGAATTTTCCATATCCCTTGATAGATAAGGAAAGTGACTTTGCTCATCTTTGTTCATTTATTTGGGATAACCTAATGTCAATTGCAGCATTCAAATGGTTATGGATTTCAAGATTTTTAGCATAACTGTTTAATTTGGGAATCCATTCCATGCATCTTTCTTCTTTTGAAGAACAACTTTTTGATTCAGAATCCTAAATTTGCTTCTTATGAGCTTAGAACCTCTAGTCATAGATGATGCACTTCCAAATTAATTTGCATAAGATCTCCTGTTAGGTGTGCCATTTCAAAGCCCAAAGATTCCAAATTTCTCTAATCATTGATCATAAACACAGACCTTTAACAGTAGGTATAAGTCTTAGTGGCTCCTTGTTGCATTACTTTTAATGCTTGAATGTATTACTTCTGTCTTGGTGATAGAGACTGGGCACCATATTCACTGTGTGCTCTGACTAGATTGTAGTTTGATCATGATTACTTCTGCCTTTTTTTGGCTGTGTATTTGAACATTCCATTGGCTATGTTACTTAGTTGCTTAGCATTGGTTGGATATGTTTTGCATCCAATTAATTAAAACTTCTATGTCTCTTTCAACTAAACTGTATCTGTTTATGGTGTGCCAATGTTACTTATTTTCCTGCATTATGTGTGCAGTACTTTACATTTATCTATCATTTTTCCTTCACTGCAAATGTGATAAATGAGGGGAATTTTAAATATATGGCACGTGACACAGTGGGTAGCTTGGTTATTTCACAGCACTGGGAACTGAGTTCAAATCTGGTCTTAGATGACTGTGTGGAGACTGCACATTCTCCCTGTATCTGCATGGGTTTCCTCCGAGTGCCGCCCCCCCCGCGCCAAAGATGTGTAGGTTAGGTGGATTAGCTGTGGTAAATGCACAGGGTTATGGAGATAGGGTGTGGGCCGAGGTATTCTTTTTTGGAGAATCAGCGCAGGCTTGATGGGCTGTCTGCACTTGTAGGGATTCTATGGTTCTAATATTGGATATATAGTTGTTAAGCTTAATTATGCACGGGAGAATTTATTGTAGCACAAAATTTCCTTGTTTTATGCACAACTGAGCAAAAAAAGGAATTTGCATAACAATCATAATTGAAACAACTGAGTGAAACCACCATCCTGGAGAATTATCCAACTTCACTTAGTTAGAACTTGAAATCTCCTCGTTCTCATCCTCATCCTCCTCAACAAAAATGATATGTTTGTTTTCAACAGGACAATCACAAACTTAATTGCTTTTTCTACATTTTTCATTTTATGAATTGATAATTATTTGTGATGCTCCCAGTCCAATCATGACACAATTATGTTTGGCATAAAAGTAATATTTCGCACAAGTGTGGCATCAAGAAATCCTAGTCAAGCGGAATCCACCAGAGATGGGAGGAAACTCTCAATTGACTAAAGTCAAACATACCACAAAGGGAAAGACTGTGATTATTTGATGTCAATTATCTCAGCCTCAGGACGTTGCTGTAGGAAGTCATCATGGAATATCCTAAGCTCATAAAAAAACCCTTTCCTAATTATAAAGCATGAGTTGTGTAAAGAATTTGAGCCTTCATCTCGGATATCAATGTCAGCTAAGAATTACTAATTTTGATTGACATCTAACAGTCACAGTCATCTTCCTTTATGCTGTGTTTGACTTTAGTTGGAGGAGAGATTTCCCTAATCTCCAGTGGGTTCAGCTTTACTGGGGCATCCTGACGCCACACTCAAGTGAAATAATACCTTTTATGTCAAACATGATTGTTAAGTGCAGAATTATAGGGCCAGAGCGACAAAAGAAAGTGGGTACATGCTGCGCTTTATTGGATGAACTAGGAATATTATTATTAGTTTTGTACAGCACTCCTTAGCAGGCGACAGTAGAGGGAAATGAAGATTTAGTTCCAGGAAAAACTGCTTTATTTTGGAGATCTTTTCTCCCCTTACCACCAAATATTGAAGTCTCTTGGATTAATTTTCATAGTTGAGTCTAGATTGGAGTATCTTTGACTTTTTAGCTGTATTAAGTTCCTAACTGCAAGCTGAGGATAGCTAACAAAGCTTCATGTAAATTGCCCTGGCTACTGGAACTATTGTGTGCCTCCACAGGAACAATTTTGTAGAGAACTGGTACAGCATTGCTATATTACACTGCTTCTGATTTGAACTAATAGTTAATGTGCTGAACAATAGGTGAACAGGCAAGTTTAAAAAAACATATTCATTCATGGAACTTGGGCATCACTATTAAAGCCAGCATTTATTGCATGTCCCTAGATATCCTTGAAGGTGATAGTTAGCTGCATCCTTTACCTGCTATATTCTATTTGGTGAAGATACTTCTGAAGATGGTATTGGGTAGGGATATACTGAATTTTGACCCAGCAACCATAGAGAAAGGTGATACACTTCCAAGTTAGGATGATGTGTGATTTGAAGGGAAACTTGGAGGTGGTGATGTTTCTATGCTCCTGCTACCTTCATCCTTCTGGATTAGAGTACTTTGGTTTAGAAGGTGTTGCTCAAGAAGCCTTGACAAATTGCAATGGTGCACCTTGCAGATGTAGATTACAGCCATGATGTTCAGTGTTTGAAGTGGTGGATGGGGCGCTAATCGAGCAGGTAACTTTTTCCTTGATCTTGTGTTGTTGGAGTTGTACTCGTTCAGGCAAATGGAGACGATTCCATCACACTCCTGAATTGTACCTTGTAGAAGGTGGAAAAGGCATTGAGACGTTGAGTGGGTTATTCAGAATATTCAGCTTCTGACATGCTCCTGCAGCCACAATATGTTACTGGTCTAATTAAGTTTCTGACCAAATCCAGGCTTGGGGTGGAAGTTTACAGTGATAGTGCCATTGAATGTCAGGGGAGATTGTTAGATTTTTTCCTTGTTGAAAATTTTCATTGCTTGATATTTGGGCGTTGCGAGTGTTACTTTCTTTTCAGCCCAAGTCTGAATGTTGTCCAGACCTTGTTCCAGGTGAGCATGGACTGCTTCAATATCTAAAGAATTGTGAATGACACTGGGTACTACAATCATCAGCAAATATCTTCACTTCTGACCTTGTGATAGAGTGAAGGCCATTTGGGTGAAGCTGAGGATATTCCTTGAGGAACACCTGCAGCAATTCTAGGGCTGACATGATTGACCTGTAATGATCACAGTCATCTTCCTTTGCGCTGTGTATGACTTTAGTCAGTGGAGGGATTTCTCCAATCTCCAGTGGATTCAGCTTTACTAGGCTTCCTTGATGCCATGCTCAGTAAAATATTCGAACAGCCACTCTGTTATCCTCTGGAATTTAACTCTTTTATATTCATTTGATGGACTGCATTAACATAATCTGCATTCTTATAGCAGACATCCGAACAAACTCAAAGGAAAGCAGCAAATCCAATGCCTAAACTAAGGTATTGATCTGTATAAAGCCTTTAGTTTTATAATATTGTTTTTATGGTTAGAAGAGTTAAGTGCCCTCTTTAAGACCATCTCCTCTAAGATCACCAATCAACCTGATGGTGTGAGCAATTCATCTTATTTAACTGTTAACTCAAATCAAAAGGAACTGTTCATCATATACAAAGTGAACAAGTCACACTTTGTAAGTTTTGTTTGAATGGTTGCTCCCTATAAATATTTACCAGCTTTGGAAATGAGTAAGCCACTGTAACATTGAGTCCTATGGTTGACCCACTGGCCACTGAAAAATTGTGTAGAAGCTGCCATCTATGTTCAAATTATATTGCTCTTGAAAGATTTGCTGAAGTTGGAGTAGGGATTAATAGTGAGGCCATTTCTAACCATAAAATGTTTTCCAGTAAGAATCACACCGTGGAGAAAATCCTCCATTGTTCAACTTTAGCTGAAGAGACTGTTATTGAACCTCATTTTTGTCTGTAGTTTGTGCGTCCGTAGTTTTAATTGGAGGATAGTTGAAAAAAACCTAGGTTAAAATTCTCCAAATCCACAGGTGAAAAGTGCAATTTGATTTACTCTAATACTTGCATTGAGCTTAAAATGGGCTTTGCACCATCTGTTGGAATATTTCTGAAGAATTGTATCAAAATTCATTTTATTCACCATTGCATCTGATCTCAAATGAAATGAGAATTGGCTAAATCAGGATATGTCGTCAGGAAAAACGGATCTGTGTTTTTGTAAAGCCTTATTTTGATCACTTTGCTTTGAGTTGACCATTTGAAGCTACCATATAAATATGGAAAATTATTATTTTCCAATTCATATGTTCTTACTTGAAGAATGCTTCCTGTAATACATTATTTGTAGACTGTTTTTTGGGTTAGAATTTCGACTTCCTTTTGAGAAAGCACTAACGTCAAGTTGATGCAAAACTTAGATTGTTGTTGCTTATAAGCATTTTTCAGAGTGAAAGTAACCTGCAGACTAAGTGTATTGATTGGACTCAGTTTTCAGTTTCAGTGCCCACAGAATTGGTGTTTCCCATGAATGAAAGTTTCATGCATGTTAATAGTGCTCAACAGATGCCAGTACCTTTGTGGCCAAAATTCTGTCAAATGGTACGAGACTACAATTGTAGTAGTGGGACAAACAGAAGGACCAGATATTTCATCAAAAATGTTTTTCACTTGTGAGAAATCTTCATTGTAACAAGTCCTTGTAAGGTGAGATTTCTGTTCTCTCTAGCCAGTTTCATCTCTATTTAGTAAAGCAGCTAGTTTTAAATCAGATTAATACTCTCATTGTGCTCACCGTATTCATCGTAGAATCCCTGCAGTTCAGAAGGAGACAGTTCAGCTCTTCTAGTCTGCACGGAGTCTCTGAAAGAGTATTTTGCACAGCGACCCCGTGCGCGCACGCACGCACACACACACGCACACGCGCACACCCTTTAGCATGTTCAATCCAGCTAACCTACACGTTGTTGGACAGTGGGAGGAAACTGAGCACTTGGAGGAAAGCCATGCAGACACGGGGAAGACATGCAAACTCCACATAGTCACCCAAGATCAGAATCAAATCTAGATCCCTGGTGCTGAGCGGTACCAGTGCTAACTATTGTGCCACGATCTGGCATCATTAGGAGATGGGAGCAGTTCGCTGCTTCCAAAAATGTATGCTGCATATCCTTATATCAAGTGTTAATAGAAAATCTGGATGCTAAACGTTAGTGGGTGTTAGCAGGAGTGTTACTATTGAAATGGAGTAAAAAAATTTGGTAATATCTATGTAGTTTTTCACAATGTTGCTTTGGCCTAATCTTGTTAGCAGAAGCATTTCTGTTTACTTACACTGATATAATGACATAGCCTAGTCCCATGTCAACTGCAACCAAAAAACCAAGCTGGATTATGTATTTAACAAGTAAGTATGTATTTGCGTGGTTATCCCTGTCTTGATAACAAAAATGTATTGTGACATTTGAATACATGCAGCTAACTATTTAGATTGTCCACGCAATACATGGTTTAAATACAGAATGAAGAATATTAGAAGAAATTTGCACTTGAATGAAGGGTATATGTAAATCTGAATAAGAGACTATTAATTGTCTGGGTACAGATGCACCTGTGAAGGACTTCAGTGAAAACTGCTTGTATTAATTCTTTATGTTTCCTTAGCAAACAGCGAATAGCTGCAAATGACAAACATTGTTGTGTTATATTCCCAGTTTCAACAGTTCTCTAACAATGCAGCAGAAGTACAATTGAAAGCTGTTTATCTGGACACCACTTAACTGTTTTGAACAGCCGTGTATGTTGCATATTTACAGTATGCATTTCATTCTAACCTTGTTTCCTTACCAAATTAATATTCTTTAATGGAATGCAAATTTGGAATAATAAATTGCTTAATTATTCATTTCTAGTAAAAGGTCAGGAAACATTCTTGTTCAGAGATTAGAATTTTTCTTCATTCATTTGTGGAACATGGGCATCGCTGGCTCGCCAGCATTTATTGCCCATCCTTAGTTTCCCTTGGAGGGCAGTTGGGAGTCAACCACATTGCTGTGGCTCTGGAGTCACATGTAGGCAGACAGGGTAAGGACAGCAGATTTCCTTCCCTAAAGGACATTAGTGAACCAGATGGGTTTTTCCAATAATTGACAGTAGTTTAATGGTCATCAGTAGATTCTTAATTCCAGATACTTTTTATTGAATTCAAATTCCATCCGCCATGGTCCCCCAGCACATTGTGAGTTTCTGAATTAATAGTCTAGGGATAATAACACTAGTCCATCACATCCCTTAATACACCCATTGTATTTTGTGTTTCCATTTGTTCATGATTTCCTGTTTGTATTTGGATAGATTGAGCACTAATTTGGTTAATTTGGATTATGTTTTTCTAACTGAGGTTTGGTCTGAATTAGGAATATTTTCTAACAAACAAAGCATCAACTTTACACTTTTATCTTGAATTCTTTAATGGGATAATTGGTAGTCATGTAATCAAACAATTGGAAAACAGGGTCTTTAAGTCTGTCAACCTTAACTGTTTACATCCCCAAGCACTATATTCCTATGCTGTTGAAGGGAGTATTCTAAGGAAAAATTTATGCTGTATAAAATTCTGATTTGGCTAATTCAATATGGCAGTACTTTTCAATAAAATATTTTATTTTCTGAAAGAATAACAGTTTTTGTTTTTGAGAGGTCACACATTTATATTGAACTGTAAAATACTAATGTTCTGGCTACAAAGACCATTTGATGTGGTCAAGCTTGTTTGCTGAATTGTTGATGTAGTGGTTTGCTGAAGTGACAGGAAAATTATGCTATAATTTGTTAACGCTAAAGTAGTTTTATTATTATATGTATTGTTTTATAAGGAGTTTTCATAGCAGCCTGGAATAGAATAAAATAAAATAGATTCTTGAATTCCAGTCAATATAGTAACTTAAGTCATCATAGCTTCAAAGGAAGCCATTCACCACATTGAGTCCATGTGGCTCTCTGCTTTCTTAAAGTACTTCAGTCAGTTAGTCACATTTCTTTGCATTATCCTTGTAGCCCTGCATGTTTGTTTTCCTCAAGTGGTCATCATATTTCATTTTGAAATCCTTCAACATTCCCACTTTCACAGCTTCATAAACAATGAGTTCCAGGTCATTACCACTTGCTACATGAAACAAATTCTTCCTCATGTTCCCCTTCTGCATATCTTGCTTAATCGGTGTCCCCCAGTGCTTGTACCATCATCTGATAAGATCAACTTTTCTTTGTCAGGTTTAGAGACAGTAGACAATCTTGTACCCTGTTAAATGTCCCTTAATTTCCTTTGCTCCAAAGAGAACAACCTCAGCTTTTCCAATCTACCTTTTGTAGCTAAATTATTTCATTCTTGGAACCAAGTAGGTAAATTTTTTCTGCCCCCTATCAAGAATCCTCACATCCTTATTAAAGTGCGGTGACTGGATCTAGATGCAATATGATAGTTGTGGTCCACTCATAGGTTTATATGATTCAGCAGAACTTGCTTTCTTTTGTGCTTGATGCCTCTATGGAACTCTATGTTCTGTTTCTCTCAGTGTCAGATGCACATAATCCCCCAGGTCCGTCTGTTCCTGAACACTCATTAGAATTGCGCCACTAAATCTATACTGCCTTTCCCTATCTCTTCTACCACCTAGGCTGAGCGAGTGGGCGAGGACCTGGCAGATGGAGTATCATGTTAGCAAGTGTGAGGTTATCCACTTTGGCAGAAATAATAGCAGGAGGGATTATTTAAAAGGTGAAAAGCTGCAGCATGCTAAGGTGAAGAGGGACCTGGGGGTCCTTGTGCACGAGTCACAAAAACCCAGTCTGCAGGTGCAGCAGCTGATCAAGAAGGCGAATGGAATGTTGGCCTTGATAGCGAGGGGGATAGAATATAAAAACAGGGAGGTCTTGCTGCAACTGTACAGGGTACTGGTGAGGCCACAGCTGGAGTACTGTGTGCAGTTTTGGTCACCGCACTTGCGGAAGGATATATTGGCCTTGGAGGGAGTGCAGAGGAGGTTCACTAGGCTGATACCGGAGATGAGGGGGTTGGACTATGAAGAGAGACTAAATAGACTAGGTCTGTACTTGTTGGAGTTTAGAAGGATGAGGGGGGATCTTATAGAGACATAGAAGATAATGAAGGGGATGGATAGGGTAGAGGTAGAGAGATTCTTCCCGCTCAAAGGATAGCAGGATTAGAGGACACAGCCTCAAGATAAGCGGGGGAGGGTGGGCGCAGGAGTTGAGGAGGAACTTCTTCAGGGTGATGAATCTCTGGAATTCTCTGCCCATTGAAGTGGTGGAGGCTACCTCGCTAAATATATTTAAGTCACAGGTAGATAGGTTTTTGATAGACGGGGAATTGAGGGTTATGGGGAGAAAGCGGGAAAGTGGAGCTGATCCACTTCAGATCAGCCATGATCTTATTGAATGGCGGGGCAGGCTCGAAGGGCTAGATGGCCTACTCCTGCTCCTGTTTCTTATGTTCTTACACTCCTGTCTATTACATTTGATCAGCCAGTTGTGTGCTGAATGTGCTAGCCTAATTATGCCCTATTGCTGTTTGTTGATACCATCCTCACTGTTTGCAATATCTCCAAGTTTGGTATCATTGGAAAATGTTGATATTATATTCTGTACGCAATATCCAGATCATTTCATGTCTTTTAAAAAAAAGTAGTGGTCCTAGCACAGACCCTTAGTGAACGTCAGTGCTTACCATCCTTCAGTCTGAAAAATGACCATTTACCATGACACACTTTTTTTGTCTATAAGCCAAATTTTTTTTACATCTGAGCCGAAACTGATATTTCTGTTCCTTGAACATCAACTTTTGTTAATCAACCTTTCATCTGGTACTTAGTCTATATGGATTTTAAGAAATAATTTGACAACATGCATTATGCTCCCTTTATCAACCTTATCTGTTATGAAATTGGTTAGATTAATTGCATAAATAGCTTAACTTATTTTGAAGTTATGAGGATTCACAATTTTACTTTGCTTTAGTTTTAGTGGAGACAGTCTTTCCAGTAAAGAGTGCTGAGGACAATCTTCTGCAGCATATTATTTTGTGTTGTCATTCATGGTTACAAGCAATGAGAGTAGGGCTATTGGAAATATTAACTGAAGTACAACAGGTTGGAGCAATGGAGAGAATGCTTTGGCCTGATTATCTTCCTATGGTTTTTGCAACATGTTTTGTATGTTCTAATGGTAGCTTTTCCATGGTGTACCTTCTGTGACTGAGCTCAGCCTTTAGGCCACCAATAGCACTGAGTGTAATTGGCCTTTTCATTTTTTTCTCTTTTCTACTTCGGTTGCTTTGGAAAGACTAATGATCTCCACAGTTTAGATGGAAAATTTGCAGCATTCACTGCTTGGGGATAGTGTGCTAAAATCCTGGTGCATTTGATCTTGAAGTTTTCTGGGAAAGTTGAGCTTTTTTTAAAAAAAAAGCCGGTTATCTATTATTGCTATTCTCATAATTATAAATTCCTTGGGATTAAAATAATAGCATAAATGGTCATTTGGTAGTCTTTAAAAATTGCTGAAAGCTTTTCATCTTGCACTCATTAGGGCACTTTGCAAGAGTGCCAGTATAAGGGAAAAACAACATTTATACTAGGGAGAGAGTGCTATTGTTTGGCAAGTGGACTCTGTTAAAGGTGTTGCCATGGAGGATGGCCTAGGTGATGCTGACTTGTACTAACCCAAGGAATTTATAATTATGATAATTAATTTCAGCCCAAGGAATTTATAATTGAGAATTGCAGTAATAGAAACTGCCAAAAATTGTTTGAAATTTTAAAGCAGGCAGGTTGGCCCTGATTGATCAAGGCACTGCCTGGGGGAATGAATCAGCAACTGGCTGTCACTTATTTTGTTTAGCTAAAACAGGTGCTAATGTGTGGAGATGTTCTTTGTCTGCGAAGAGCAGGGTCATGTGTATGAGTTTGTGAAACTTCCAGTATGCGCAAACACTTCAAACTGCGAGCCCAACTGACCATCTTAAATTGGTTGTCAGTGTAAATTTTAGCACACTGAGGACTGTTTAGCAAATGTTGCCTAATGCAGAATCATATCTAATGTTGGACACGGTTTTGAGTTTTGCAAGCATCTATCACAAACAATGGAAGGGACATGCTGTTTGATATCTTTGGACACGACCTACATTACCTGCATCGCCCTGGCACTGACATTCATATGCTATGTTACTCATTTGTGTGATTGGCAAAACATCTTTTCGGCTTGATGGCAGCATTGTGTTGGTGACAAACATGACTTGTGGTGCTACTGCATAGTGAAACAGTTTGCTCAAAGTTTTAAGACATCTTGTCCTTCTAGGATAATCTGAGGTAGACTGGTTATGTTTCAGGGCCTAAAGTGACAACCTTCGGCCCATTCATGTGTTTGCACGATATGCAGCAAAAAATGATCTGATAGGGTAGATGTTATCCTGCAGGATGCCTTTGATGCACCCTATTTCAGCATCTAGCTTACATGGTGAGCAAATGGTTTGGGCCCTATTTACAAGGCTTCTGATAAAAACCCGCAGCATGTGGAACTACAAAAATCCTAAATTGGCAGTAATTACTCTAGGCAACTTTTTTTTGCAACTTCATCAGTGTGCCAGTTTGTTTGATAGGCCAAATAAATTCCTTGTTTTTTTTGTTAAATTAAAACAAAATGTAAAAAATTAATTAGCAAAAGATCAATTTTGAATAAAATTGATTTATGAAAATCAACACAGGTGCAGTTAATGTATTGCAAATATAAAGGTGAACACTAACTTGTTTGCAACGATGGGAGTATCATCTGGAGGTTACACAAAGTATTGCAATGCATCTAATTTTAACTGCTGAATTATCTCACTTTTCTTTAATTTTCAGTACTCAACATTGTAACTATAACTGAATATAATTGAGCTGAAAATAAAGGCTGTTATGCATTTGTATGCAGTCAATTTCTGGACGTTAGAAGTTATGGTTGTGACTATAAATATCTGCATATCTGGTTGAGATTGGACTAAGTTTACCTGCAACCAGCATTTGCTAGTGTTTTTAACTGTATTTTATTGTTACTATGCAGTAGCATCACGAGCCATGTTCGCCACTAGCACAATGCTGCTGTCAAGCCAAAAAGACGTTTTTGCCTATCACATGAGTAATGTGGTATATGAATCTGTGCCAGGGTGATGTCAGGTATGCAGGCCATGAGTCCCAAAGATGGCAAATCATATCAAACAGCATGTCTCTTCCACTGTTCATAATACGTCTTGCCAAATTCAAACCATATAAAATACTAATAAATGTTCAATTTCAGTATTACCATGTGCAGGTTTGTGTACATACAACTTCGTGCAAGTATATACCAAAACATTCACTTTCAGTGGAAACGGGGCACTTGTATCAAAAATCTCAGTTATGCAAGTATTTGTTGGTGAACTGGAGATTTGTCTAAACAAGACAGTTACTTGGAGTGATTGCTAATCCCAACATAAACAAGATGTTGATGAGCAGAAGCATGGGCTATCTGGGGAAAATAATACTTGAGCTGAACTGGAGGAATGTTCAATTTGTTTTGTTCACCAAAATTATATCCGTTCTCAATTACCCTTTGATGCTGAACAGGAAATGAGAATCTGTCTCTAGGTGTGTCGTAATGCTAGAAGTTGAGATAATTCTGCACTATTTCCTCTGCTTTGCTGTGCAAATTTTCAAAAAATTGCTGCCTTAGTGATGCAATGGATACATTTATAGCCAGTTAGCTCAGTTGGCTGGATGGCTGGTTTGTGATGCAAAGCAACCCCAATAGGATGGGTTCACTTTCTGCATCAGCTGAGATTACTTATGAAAGCCCACTTTCTCGTCCCCTTGCGTGAGGTGTGGTGATCTTCAGGTTAAATAACTAGCTTACAGTCACCTGGGACTATGATACCCTACCTTTTACCTCCCATGCAATGACATTGAGCAGAAAGACAGGTTGTTGACCTTTGCTGAGATAGTCAACCTCAATTTGGGCACCAATGATGTGAAAAATTTAAATGCTTAAACCTGTTACTGTTCATTTTTCCTGGATCCCAGATTTAAAATCGGGCCTGTCAAACCTGTAATTTGTTCTATTGGTTGGGAGAAGTAATAGAGCAGATTTTTTTAAAGAGAAATTAGTTTAGCCCTGAGGATCTGGCCACCTCCAATTTGATCTGAAATCTGTGTTTGGTGCCTTCGGATAATGGCGCAGACTAAGGGCATGAACCATACCCTGTGTCCTCTACTCCAGTCTGTAAGCTAATTCAGAATCTGCCTTCTCCATCTCTAATAATATTGCTGGGGTTTAATTGACCATTAGAACTGTGGACTTTTTAAATTCTAAAATACACAAACTGCTTTGCCATTTAAAAAGCTCTGCTTTTTGGTATTATAGTGTGGCGATGCTTCGCTGAGATAATTGTTACCTTTTTAAATGTGTAGTAATTTTTAATTATGTAGCAATTCAGGAGTTCAGTCATTTTTAAATTGCTGAAGAGCATCCAATTGTTCTGTTATAATCAGTCTTTTATCAGTGTGAACCAGTGATAGATTCAACTGTTTTAAAAGAGATCTTGAGAGTCTATACTAAAGAGGAGCATGAAGATTTTCACAAAGTACCTGACACATGCTTTGTTCATGCTTCTTCAGTGTCCATTGGTAAAATTGTTCTGTGAGGTAATTTTGCTATCTGTGACTAGAAACATCATTGACTCTGACGACCTTGTCAGTGCCAGATTGCTTGCTCAATAAGTTTGAGAATTAACTAGAGTCTTTTCCAGTTCAAATTTGAAAATATCAAAAGCACCTAAGTATTCCTTACCGTTGACTCTGACCCCATTCTCTTTCTACAACTAGTAGCTCAGTGTGTCTCAATTTCATGTTTATTTCCAAGCGTGCTTTCTCCTTTCCTATCACTATCAAAACTAGTACTTCCCTTGCCTCCAGACTCAACTTTCCCCAAAGCTGCTGTCATTTACCTCCCATATTCCTCCCTATATGGCTTGGTTGCATGCATTCTGTCCCATATTTAAACCCCATTTATCTGCACCGCCTCCCCTAAATCTTTCAGTCTTGTTGCAAATCAACTTCAAAGTTGTCGTCCGCAAATGCTCTTTTAATGCCACCCCACTCTCTTTTTACAACCTGTTCCAGCTGTGCTGTTTTATTTGTCATACTTGGCCTTCATCACTCCACAATCAGTGGTAGGACCTTCAGCTGTTGCAGCCTACTTTCTGGAACTGCCTCTTTTCAGAACCTGCCTCCACTTCAGCTGCTATTTTCCTCAAAATATATAATTTAAATCTTGCACCCCTTGAACAGAAATTCCTTGCTATTTTTTCCCACCTCAAGAGCAGGCAGGGCTAAATAGAGTACCAAGGTAGTGGCAACATGCGTGTTGCCACTGGTATTTTACTGGACAGTTTGCCTGACTGTTTTTGGGGTTATTCAGGCCCTTTACAAGACCAATTAATGCCTTCCTGTGGCAGCAGTTTCCTCCCAATGGAGGCCACTCCATGATATTTTCCTTGATCCACACACATCTCCTTAAGGCATGGCCACCTTGCCTGAATGAAACACCCTTTCAGCTCTTCATTTGAATCCGTGGCTCCTCGGTGTTTGGGGGCTATGTATAGTCCCGGCAATTGCCACCACTCCCAGTGATGCTGCTGGAACTATAGATGCTAGCCATTTTGATTGGCTGACAGGACTTCTTCCCAGCTGGAGGCGGAAGTCATGACCCAACAACTTTAAAATAGTAATAAGAACCTGGCCAAGTCAAGGTGGGCTTACCCTTGACTTTAACTCTTGGGGTGGGGCTACTACTTGTGTGCAGATTTCCCCACAATGCGATCAACACTGCTCCTTCAGTACTTCAATAAATTAATTTGACAGACCAAAGGATTGTAAGAACCACAGTATATGAGCCACAAGGAAGTAATGCCATTTTTTTGATCCCTTAATTGTATTTGCTTATGGTTTAGAGCAATACGTTACAGCAGTTAGAAGCAAACAGCGTTAATCACGTTTGTGTCATCACAACTGAAATTTTTTGTCTACCTTTGTTTTCGATTCCTGGTTAATGTTGTGCCAGTTTTATTGAAGGGACACATGTAACACTTTCAGATTTGAGTGGTTTTTCATGGACTGCCCATCAGTATGGAATTTAGGCACAAATAAGTAGTCTTAATAAATAGTCACTGAAAAATTTGCCAATAGCATTTCAATTTAATGTCCAGTAATTCTTCTGCTGGCATAGAGAACTGTGTTTGGGTAGAAGTCAGTTCCATCACCCTAGATGAAACCAGCTTGGTCAGCAGAAGGTCCAGAAGTCCAATGCTGTTTTTATTGTGTCTGTGTGCTGCCTGTCTCTAGAGGACCAAAGCAGGGATCTGTACTTTTCATGGAGATGTGAAATTCATCTGTTTAGTTTTATTATGTTGACAACAAGGGTTCTGCACACCTGCTGTTGACACAAAGAGCCATATGACTGTGCTCCAAACTCTGCATTGTCCCTACCAACCTC
The DNA here is from genome assembly GCF_965287045.1 of Carcharhinus amblyrhynchos. Taxonomy (NCBI): domain Eukaryota; kingdom Metazoa; phylum Chordata; class Chondrichthyes; order Carcharhiniformes; family Carcharhinidae; genus Carcharhinus; species Carcharhinus amblyrhynchos. Next base: position 59,740,115 of record NC_137333.1, read on the forward strand.
TGTTGGGAGGAGTCTTTTGCACTTGGGCAAATATTGTTGAAGGCAAATGGCTTTTTCTCATAGATATTCAGAGCAGGAAATCTGTGAAATTTTGGTTCTGTGAATCTTGAATTTATTTTTTGAAAATTCAGATTCATGGTAAAAATGTTACCTTTTCTGAGATATTTAATATTTAAAAATATTATAGAACAAAGTTGGGATTGATACGTACGCACATTTTAGTCACAATATTTGTTATAGAATGAATTTGTAACTGCTGTAATTTCCCTCTTTTCAAAATGAAAATAATTTCATTGTACTTAGTTGCTGAATGGAATAAAGTTTTGCATCAGCACAGTTTAAAAAGCTATATTTTGACTGTGGACAGTGGGCATTTTTGAAATATGAAAATGTTCTGATTTGGTTAGAAATATCTAAATGAAAATTATGATCCAATGGAGTGTAGAAAATACAAAGGCAATCTGTCAATCATTATATTGGATTGGACATAGTTTCTGCCAAGTTTATTTAGAACTAAGATAAACAATTTGTGCAAGTCAAATTGGTGGTACAGTTTTCCATCCTAAGTTAAACTGGTTTTAGATGGGCGTATGATATAAGAATAGGTCAAGCGGTATAAGTTTGCATTGTGTTCAAGAGGATTGGCACATGGAGGGCGAGGAGATTAAAATAGCATTAAAATATCTATAAATCTCTAAAAGTTGCCTTTGATTAAATACTATGTACCATCTAGAATGTCCTGGAGTAGAATAGAGTGACACTCAATACAACTTGCTGTGGTCCTATCAGAGATGATTGGTAAAATTCTGTTTGTACCAGCTACTTAAAAGTTATATCATGTAGATTTGTGGGAGTGGACATGCAGCTGTGCTGGGAAGAGCAGGTGGGAGATGGTCAAGGTTTCGTTAGTGAGGACATCAAAGATGGAAGTGAGGGTGTGGTGGAGAAATTAGTCATAACTTGTTATCTAAAGGGCCAAAGGCCAGGGATGCAGTTGTTTGTTTTAAAATTCATTTATTGGATGTGAGCGTCGCTCATCCCCAATTGTGAGTTAGGGAATGCATTAGTTTATGATTCAGAGTTTTTTTTAAAACCCCGGGATGAATGTGGAAGGAAGTGTGGTTGAGAAGGGGTGAGAGATTTGAGGGTGTCAAGTAAATGGTTGGTGTTTGCCTTTTTAATTGAATCTGCAGGACATGGTGTGATTCAGGAGATGGCTATAGAGGGGAGGGCTATAGAAGCTAAGGAAGCAAACAATTAGGGAAGAAAGGGAGATATGTTGGGGAGAAATCTGGGCTACGGTATCATATTCAAAATTATTAATTCATAGTTGTTAAAATGCATGTGTGCCAATTGTATCAAAGAAATGTGAATATCTGCATCCATTTATATGTTTGGATTATTGTTGGACAGTTACCAGTGCCAGGTGGTCAGAATAATTTAATATTATTTGTAGAAATATGAATTTAAGCTTCAAGAAAGGCAGGCAAAAGACTTCTTGGATAAACTTGAAAAAAAATGGAAATTCTTAATTTTAACACGTTTTGACAAACTTGGTCATTTTGGCACAGTGCCCTATTTGAGGAGAAAAAACATTTGCATGCAACAGAATAGATCTCAAACTGGTTGCTGAGTGTCAACAATGAACACATCTACAGTGTGTCTTGCTGTTTCATTTTATATAGAGCATGTCTTTGAAATTTCAATGTTAGATATCTTAGTAAATTTTCTCTTTACTATATTCTAATACCTTTACTTTCTTTTGTAGGGTCGCCATGTCAAAACAGGTCAACTTGCAGCCATTAAAGTTATGGATGTCACAGAGGTGAGCCAACAGCATTTCTATATAATTCCAATCCCTGCATTACACACGAGTTATTTAGCTTGCCTCTGCTTAGGTAACTCACAATATAAAACTATATACTCGCATGAAAATGTTGTCTAAAATGTTGACTTAATATCCTTTGTTTAACCTAGCCACGTCTGCTGTAGGTTTGACAAAAAATACAAATTAGGCAATATTAATATTTTAAGTTTATTTAATAAGTGTCACACGTAATCTTACATTAACACTGCAATGAAGTTACTGTGAAAATCCCCTAGTTGCCACTCTCCACTACCTGTTTACATACGTTGAGAGAGAATTTAGCATGGCCAATACACCTAACCACATCTTTTGGACTGTGGGAGGAAACCGGAGCAATGGGAGGAATCCCATATGGACACAGACGTGCAGACTCCACCTAGACAGTGACCCAAGCTGGGAATCGAACCCAGATTCCTGGCACTGAGAGGCAGCAGTGCTAACCACTTAGGGTGTCCTATGCATTTAGGTTTGTATTATATTCCACATAGTATGATGATTGTGTTTACTTTAATAAATTTGGACAAAATAAGCTTCAAAGTTTTTATCCTGCAGTGATATGAAAAGGTTCTATAATATGCTTGAAGTGTTGAAGGCATTGTCTCCTTTTTCTGCAATAAGAAAGTTATGATTTTGGTCAAGACCATCAACTATTTTTCAATCATATAGTTCTTAAATTCTGTTTTCCTCCTGAAGAATTTCAGCTCTTCTTCTCTTGGGGTTTACCTTGATCCCCAGCTGACAGCAGTGTAAAACCAACCGGAGTTACATGGATATGTTTTTCACCAAAAATTGCACAAGCCTGCAGACCCTCCTCAATTCTGCTTATGACAGTCTGGATGGCATAAATCTGCCAATATTATAATGAAGCCACAGAAACTATATATTTGCACATTCTCAGCTCCTGGATCTAGCCACCATCATCTTCAGCCTGCCTGTACAGCACCACTGGAATCATTATCTGAGCTTCGTTGAGTCTGTCTTCTTTTGTATGGTTTCAAACTGTTTCAGTCTCCCAGAAGTTTTGGTTTACAACCTTAGTTTCCATAGAAATTGGGATGGTCAGTTTCTCTCATCAATTAGGGTCTGTCTCAAAAACATACATATTTTTGAAGCCATGGATTCCATCACAGCAAGAAATTAACAAAAATGTCTGTTACTAGCACCATTTTTGATATTTGCATCCCCCTATTTTTTTCTGTCCGTATGCTGAATGAATTTTGTCATGTGAACCAATATCAGGATAATATGTGAACACATGTCACCAAAAGAAACAAAAAAAAAGTATATACTCGTAAAAAGTTATCAAAGGCATGGAAGTCGAAGAAGAAAAATGCCATATCCAGCCAGACACAGTCTCATGCTGGTCCCCAAATTGCTAGATTTACAGAATTCAAATTTGAATTTGCTACGGTGACATTTGAACTCAAGACCTGTAGGTTTAAGTTCAGTACATAACCATAATATTGCCATATATGAGAGAGACATTTGTTAGTTTTTATATTGCAGCTTGTATTTTAATAATTTGACAGAAGAAAAGTTGAATAGGTGGCAATGGCTTAAGATACAACAAGGACCTTTTGTTTCAATTTGACAAGCTCAAAATAGAAAGAGCTAAATAGGTTTGCCTTTATAATTGACAGATGATGTGGAAAAGGCAACTTTTTTTTAGTTTATTATTAGGTGTTACCTTTATTCAAAACTGATATGAATAGTGAGGAAAATAGTCGAATAATTCCTTCACATCAAACAAAATCAAATGGAGGTAAAGTATCTCTGAATTTGAGAGAGGTTGACTCTTGTGAACTGGAAGGTGAAAGCCAGAGAGAGACACTGTCCCGGTAAGTTAAATGAATATTGTGAAACATGTCTACAAACCCATGCCCTGATTTTTTTTTTGCCCCACCCCACCCACCACCTGTCAGAAGCCTTGCCCGCCCCTGCCTCCAACATGCACATATGTACCACACACTTTGATATCGAGTCCCTGCCCCCTTGGAAGTGCCAACCTGGCAACACTACTGAGGTGCCACTGCCAGGGTGGCATGGGATAGAGCCAGGGCACAGGCCAGTCTTGTACCTGACCACCTGGAGGCTCCAAAGGTCTCCAAGCCGTCCCTGGCATGGTCCTATGGTGGCTGCTAGAAGGTCCTCATTGAAAACTCCTAGGAAGGTAATCTGAGTTGTGCCGGCTTCCTGGATGGCTGTAAACAACCTCCGGTACAGGTGTTCTGTTCTGGCATAAGATGTTGAAAAAGACCCACTATCATTTTTTTAAAAAAAGCAGTCAGACTGTGCTTGGGCGGCACGGTAGCACAGTGGTTGGCACGGCTGCTTCACAGCTCCAGGGACCTGGGTTTGATTCCTGGCTTGGGTCACTGTCTGTGTGGAGTTTGCACGTTCTCCTCTTGTCTGTGTGGGTTTTCTCCGGGTGCTCCGGTTTCCTCCCACTGTCCAAAGATGTGTGAGTTAGGTTGATTGGCCATGCTAAAATTGCCCCTTAGTGTCCTGAGATGCGTAAGTTAGAAGGATTAGTGGGTAAAATATGTAGGGATATGGGGGTAGGACTTGATGGGCCGAATGGCCTCTTTCTGTACTGTAGGCTTTCTATTTCTATTTCTACCTAATCTTTCTAGGAAGGTTTTCAGAACCAAGAGAGAGGTTATTTAAAAACGATGTTAGCAGAGCAACTGCTGATTCAAGTTGGCACTTCGGACCAAAGCAAAAGCCTATTTAAAAAAAAGCTCAAAAGAGGAAGCACTTCATATTTAATCAACCGTGAAGAGAAATGAAAACAAGCAAAGCTACTGCCTACTGTGAAATAGCCTGGACCTGTCAGTCAAGAGGCTTGTAAAATTAGAGTGTGAAATGGAATGTAAACCATCCAGTTTAAGGCTTTTGGGCTTCTTAGCATGGCCAGGGGAATGAAATTAAATTTGAAATCAGCACTTCAAATATTTCCACCTCATCAGAGGAAGACTTTCACCTTCATCTGACATCTGTGAACTTGACATGCTGGGAAATGCATCATAGGGTCTCAAGGGTACTGAGGGAAGACCTGTCACACAAATCCCAGCCATTGGAAAAGATCCCTGATCTGATGTGCTCCAGCCCAGAGCCACCCCCTCTCCCCTGGTCTCCACGTCCCTTGAAGGGTTATCCTTAGCACCCTGGGGGTGAGTGTTAAGAGTGGTCTCTGGTGGCCCCAGAGACCCCCTCCACCCACCTCTGTTTTTTCCCTTTTGCCTCCCTTGTGCATATTCTTGCAGCAAATCGTATGGAAAATGGCTAACCATTTGGGTCATTGTATTTGTGCTGGTTCTTTGAAAAGCAACTTGGGTTGTCCCACTGTCCCATGTTTTCCCAATTAGTCCTGCAAGATTTTTTTTCCTGCCCAGAGCTTATCCCAGATTTCCTTTTGAAAGCCTTGATTTGTGTCTGCTACTACCATGCTCGAGGGTATTCCAAATCCTAACCACTCTGTGTAAAAGGTATTTCCCCATATTGCGGTTTAATTTTTTTGCCAAGCACCTTAAATTGATGTTAAAAACAGAAAACACTGGAAATACTCAGTCTGTCAGCATCTGTGAAAGGTCACAGACCTGAAAAGCTAACTCTGTTTCCCTGTCCACCAAAGCTGCCAGATGTGCTGTGTTTCCAGCCTTTTATATTTTTAGTTCTGATTTCCAGTGTCTGCAGTGTTTTGCTTTTAACCTTAAAGTGGCGTCCTCTGGTTCTTGACTCTTTGGCCATTGGGAACGGTTTCTCTCCAACTATCAAGATCCCTCATGATTTTGAACATCTCTATCAAGTCTCCTGTTCTGCCTTTTAAGGAGAATAATCCAGCTTCTCCAATGTAACCCCCATGACTAAAGTCCCTCATCCCTCAAACCATTTTAATAAATCTGAGATATCCTATATGCAATATGGTAGACATGGTTGACTGTTATGGTACTTGTTTAATTCTGTGTTTTTGTGAACTAATTTTATATTTCAGTTAATTTTATAATCTTATGTACTTGTCAGTTAAGCAGTCAGAATGCACAGTGGTGATTAAGAAATTGAGGATGGTCTGTGGAGAGTAAAGCTTTGTGTTATTAACATGCATGCAAAGTCTGAACCATGTCTTTGAAGGATGTTACAACGGAGTAATGTGTAGATAAGGGAATAATGGCTAAAGGGACATGGGGCTAGAATAATATAATGTGGAATATACATGGAAAAACATGACTAGCAGGAAAGGGCTTGATGGTGGGAGTTGTGAACAGAGCTGGATGTATTGCCTCAATCTTTTTGAGGTAAAGAAATCCATCAGAATATTTTTGCGCTATTATATTGATCCCTAAATTATTCACTTTTAGATTTACTTTGTACTGTGCATGAAATTCTCCAATACATTGCAGAAGATTTTAATCAACAATAAGTGGAAGGTGTTAGTGAGCCCACAGTTTATGATGTATTTATTTGAAGTGTCAAAAGCTTTTTTTTATAAAACATGTTAATGCATGGGACCATTTGCTTAGGCATTTTCTTCTCCCTCCCGAGAACATCACCACCTCTCCTCTAAAGATCACCCTGACCCTACCTGTCTTTTTTCAATTTCTACAGCAACTCTGACCTCCCTTTCCTCTACAAGGCTCAGAAATGGCTTGTTTGCTGCCCAGCTGCATCTGGAGCTTTAAATATTGTCATCTAATCCTTTCAGTTTGATTTCTACACCATTTGTACCACCAAGGCAACCACGAATATATTCATATAACATCATAACTGCACAACATTCAAGACCATTTGTGAGTATGCAGATACTGAAGTAGTCCACATCCAAATTCAGCAAGACCAAGACAATATCCAGGCTTAGGCTGTCAGTTGGTAGTAACATTTGTGCCGCACAAGTGCCAGACAATGAGTATCTCCAACAAGAGGGACTCCAATCCCTACGACATTAAATGGCATTACCATTGCTGAATCTCCTACTATCAACATCCTGGGGATTACCATTGACTAGAAACTGAACTGGACTAGCCATTTAAATAAAGCAAGTCAAAGGCTGGGAATCCTGTGGTAAGGAATTCACCTCCTGACTCCGCAAATGCTGCCACCTGCACAAGTGAGGTGTGTAATGGAATATTCTCCACTTGCCTGGAAGAGTGCAGGTCCAACAGTATGCAAGAAGCTGAATGCCGTCCAGGACAAAGCAGTCTGCTTGATTGTTACCCCTTCCACAAACATTCAACATGCTGCCACTATAGTTACGAAAGCCTGCCAATACCTCTGCTTTCTCAGAAGATTAAGGAAATTTGGCATGTCAGCTATGACTCTCACCAGCTGTTACTGATGCACCATAGAAAGCGTTCTTTCTGGTTGTATCACAGCTTGGTATGACTCCTGCTCTGCCCAAGACCACAAGAAACTTCAAAGGGTCATGAATGAATCCCAGTCCATCACGCAAACCAGCCTCCCATCCACTGACTGTTTACACTTTCCCCGCCTCGGAAAAGCAGCCAGCATAATCAAGGACCCCAGACATACTCTCTTCCACCTTCCCCCGTCAGGAAAAAGATATGAAAGTCAGAGATCATGTACCAACTGACTCAAAAACAGCTTCTTCTCTGCTGCCATCATTCTTTTCAATGGATCTAACTCGCACTAAGTTGATCTTTCTCTATACCCTAGCTATGACTGTAACACTACATTCTGCACTTTCGCCTTTCCTTCGCTGAATGGTATGCTTTTCACTGTGTACTAATACATGTGACAATAAATCAAAATCATCCCTCCACCACCTATGCACACTGGCAGCAGTCTGTACCATTTACAAGATACACTGCAGGAACTCACCAAGGTGCCTTAGGCACTACCTTTCAAACTCGCGAGTGCTACCATCCAGAAGTACAAGAGCAGCAGGTACCTGGGAATGCCACCACCTGGAGGTTCCCCTCTAAGTCACTCACCATCTTGATTTGGAAATATATTGCTGTTCATTCACTGTTGCTATGTTGAAATCCTGGAGTTCCCTCCCTAACAGCATTGTGGGTGCACCTACACCTCCAGGACTGTAGTGATTCAAAAAGGCAGTTTGCCACCATCCTCTGAAGGGCAGCAAGGGTTGGGCAATTAATGCTGGCCTAGCCAATGACACCCTCATCCCATCAATTAATTCGTAAACTCAGCAGATCAGGCAGAATCTGTGGAGAGAAAAACTGTGAATGTTTCGGAAGGCCACCAACCTGAAATATGTATCCTAATTTTGCCAACCCTTTGGGGATGAGCTAGGAGGTTGGAAGACTGACGAAGTTGTGCAGGAAGGTGTGAGGTTCCCAAAGTCCTCTTGTCGCCATGCCACTTTGCCCCTGTCAGGGACATCTGCTGACATATGGATTGACTGCCAGGCAAATATTGATGGCTTCCCAATGGGTTTTGGCTCATGGAAAGGCCCCCTGGTATCACTGGCCACTCTTGTGGCAGTAGTGCTACCTGTCCTGAGCCACCTTCTACTATCCCACTGTGTGAAACATGTTTTATGTGGTTCCACTCTTACTTGGCCCAATACTGTCAGCACATCTCCAGTTATGTTTTCTCTGCAACATCACCTTTAGATCCCCGCGATACTATCATTGATACCATCTCCTGATCACCTTCATGTCATCCTCTGATGAGATTACGTCTGTTTTGATACATGTGCTGATAATACCCAGCTCTACATCTCCGCCACGTTTGAAGACAGTCTCTTGTGCTGTCAGATAACCTGTCTAATGTTACATTATGATAAATCAAAAATTATTTTAATGAATTGTTGGGAAGACTGAAACCGATGTTTTGGTCCTACCATAAACTTGGGTTCCTCACTACAAACTATTATCCCCTTCCCCTGGCTACATGGTTAGCCTGAACCAAGTTACTTGAAACTTTGACATCCATTTGAACACAGAGCTGAGCTTCCACATCTCTATTGTTGCCATCAAGAAGACACTAATTCCATTTTTGCCACATCACCTACCCCTTGCCCACAGCTGCTGAGACCCATGTCAGTATTTGTTCATTTAAACCTAATTACACCAGTACACTTTTTAATGGTTTCCCATGATCTGTTCTTTATACATGTTCAAAACTCAGCTGCTTATGTCCAACAAAGTCCTGTTCACCTATTAACTATAGCCTTACTTTGCTCTAGCTCTTTGTCCTTCAGTATATTAAACTGCTGCAATTGTTTTGAAATTTCTCCTCTGCCTCTCCCTGCTCTACCTCTACAACCATCTCCATTACAACAGAAACAGGTGCAGAAGGCCATTTAAATTCTTGACCCATTCACTAAAGTCAAAGCTGAACTTTTCATGTCAGTTCTACTTTCCCACCTTATCTCGATATTCTTGATTCCCTTTGTGCCTAAAAATCTATTGAACTCAGTCTTGAATATACTCATTAAGTAGCCACAGCACTGGGTAGAGAATTCCCAAAAGATTCAGCACGTTCTGAGTGAAGAAATCTCACACAGCTCAGTCCTGAATGACCATCTCATCCTGAGAATATGGCCCTTGGATCTGGACTCTCCAGCTGGGGGAAATCTGCCTCTTACCACCTACCCTATCAAGCCCTAAAGAATTTTAAGAACATAAGAACATAAGAACATAAGAAATAGGAGCAGGAGTAGGCCATCTGGCCCTTCGAGCCTGCCCCGCCATTCAATAAGATCATGGCTGATCTGTCGTGGCTCAGTTCCACTTTCCCGCCCTCTCCCCATAACCCTTAATCCCCTCTCTTATCAAAAACCCATCAACCCGCTTCTTAAAAATATTTAGCGAGGCAGCCTCCACCACTTCAACGGGCAGAGAATTCCAGAGATTCACCACCCTTTGAGTGAAGAAGTTCCTCCTCAACTCCGTTCTGAACCGCCCCCCCTTTATCTTGAGGCTGTGCCCCCTAGTCCTACTGTCTTTTTTGAGCGGGAAGAGTCTTTCCACCTCTATCCTATCCATCCCATTCATCATCTTATACGTCTCAATGAGATCTCCCCTCATTCTTCTAAACTCTAACGAGTACAAGCCTAGTTTATTCAGCCTCTCCTCATAGCTCAACCCCCTCAACTCCGGTATCAGCCTAGTAAACCTCCTCTGCACTCCCTCCAGGGCCAAAATATCCTTGCGCAGGTGCGGCGCCCAAAACTGCACACAGTACTCCAGCTGCGGCCTCACCAATGCCCTATACAGCTGCAGCAAGACCTCCCTACTTTTATATTCAATCCCCCTCGCTATGAAGGCCAGCATCCCATTCGCCTTCCTGACCACCTGCTGCACTTGCAGGCTGGGTTTTTGCGACTCATGCACAAGGACCCCGAGGTCCCTCTGCACCGTCGCCTGCTGCAGTTTTTCGCCACGTAAGTAATAGTCCTTCCTACCATTCTTCCTACCAAAGTGGACCACCTCACACTTGCCAACATTAAATTCCATTTGCCATTTCCTGGCCCATTCGCCCAGCCTATCTAGATCCTTCTGCAGACTCTCCACACCCTCCGCACAATTTGTACATTTCAATTAAGTCATCTCATCCTTCTACACTCCAGAAAGTAAAGATTCACTCTGTTCAATGAGGAAAGCTCTCTTGTCCAGAAACCATTCTGGTGAAATATTATTGCACTCTCTCCAAGGCCAATATATCACTCCTTGCGTAAGGTGACCAAAAATGTGTAGACTGTTCCAGGCATAATCTTACCAAAGTGCTATATAATTGCAATAGGGCTTCATCACTCTTGTATTTTATGGAGCGTACCATATCACACATTTTTCTGGTTACTTGTTGTATCTCTGATAAATATGCAATGGCCCTAAATATCTCTGAACATCAAAATTTAGTATTTTCTCACTCAGTATTCTGCTTATCAGTTTTTCCTACCAATTTGATCATTTCACATTTTGTTCGCCTGTGACCTTCATGTACAAGCACCTAACTGTCTGTTTGCCTGTGTCCTGCTCATTGCCACTTTATAACCTAGCTTTGCAGCATTAGCAAATTTAGAAACTGTAAATCGTGGTATAAAGGTTGACCTGGCATAAAAGACCCCATTTTTCCAGCTGCAAAAATCATAATTTTGCATATACTCTTCATACAAATCAACTTTTCCCACTACTCTGTCATGATATGCTATCCTCACTTTAGTCAATATCAATTTTTCACCTCTTGAATGCAAATTTTACTTAGCAGTATCTTGTAACTGGGAGCAAGTGTAGGCTGTGTACAAGGCAGGCTGTGTTGTGAAGATGCATGGGAGTTTAGTACTTGTTGCTTGCGTCAAACACTGATGATTTTTAAGAATGGCAACCACCCCCACCCATGCTGACGGTTTACTTTTATACTTGGCGTATAAGTCAAAGCTCATTTTCCAGGGATTTTTCAAGGTTCAGAGGGCGAGTAATTCTAGATATCTATGATACATTGTGTTCAGTCCCATCATTTATTGGTATACATTGTAAGTAGCTGAGGCCCAAGTATGATCCTTGCCTCTTTCCGCTAGTAACACTGTGTCACTCTGAAAATAATGCATTTATTCCCACTCCCTGCATATTTTGTCTATCAAGCAACTATCTATTCATGCTAACTATTTCTTCCAATCCCATGATCCCTAATGTGCAACAACCTCTTTGTGGCACCTTATTAAATGCTATTAAAAATCCAATTAAATTGCTTTCACAGGCTCCCCGTTACCCTCATTTATCCTCAATAAACCCTTTAATAGATTTGTCAAGCATGAGTTCTCTTTTCTAAAACCATGTTGACCCTGCCAAATCAGGTTGTGATTTTCCAAGTGCCCCATTATTATGTCCTTAATCAAGTATTGCAATTTTCCTTGCCAATTTTCATTTGATCTCTGTAAAGACCAATAATGGTTTAAAGAAAAATTCAAACTCCCTAAAAGGATTACATGTCAATGTTTCACATTTTAAAATAACTTTCTCATCAATGACTAGAGATAAAACACTATTAAGCAGTATTTTTCTTTTGAAGGCAACTTATACTTTACAAATGAGAAGATATTTCCTCCATACACTTTTACTGACAACTAGAAACTCATTTTGTTACATTCATCTCCAATAAATGTTCATTCCTCTTGGAATAATTCAAAATGTTTTGCAGCTGTTAAGATTTTTGATTCTGTTCTTTTCCTTTCCCAACACTATCTTCCATAGTGAGAGTTTTCCTGGGATTCTTCGTTTAACTTTAATGTTATTTAATTCAAACTTTGGCTCTCAAATTGAGCTCCCACCTGCATTCTGCATAAAGAATGATGAGAGTCAGCATTTTCTCTGTTTTAAGGTACAGGCTTGGCCAACATCCATCTTTTGCTCATACTCTGTTAGTTGCAGATCTAGTCCCAAAGCACACTAATCACATGCAGCCCATGTTGTATTAATGCTGACTAACTGGACTGTGATTCCCCACCTTTCTTGAGCAGTATAGTTACATTTGCTACCTTCCAATTCCGAGGAGCAGTTCTAGGACCTATGGGATTCTGTAGGATCAAAATGGTGCATTGACTATTCTGCAACCTTTAATTCCCTCCTGCATCACTATATGTTAACTTTTCATCTTTGTGTTTTTTTTTGCTTATCCCACTCTTGATGGAAAATTGATGTGGTACTTGCTGAAAACAATTTTTTCATTTAGGCTCTTCTCCCCTTGACAAATACTGTCACTGTAGGCAAGATTTTCCAGCCTCGCTTGCCCTGATAATCTGGCCCGAGGTCAATGAGCCTTTCCATCGCGTGCCAGCTCCGATTCCTGTGGCGGCAGAACAGTAAAATCCTCCCCTCTCCCCAACCACCGTGCCTTCGACAGTAGCCAACACTGTCGAAGTGCCAAAAAAGTTCAAAAATTACCCCCCCATGTGTTCACAGGCCTCCTTGTCTAACCTTGTCCAATCAGCACCCAACCCCCCCCCCCCCCCCCCCACACACACACACACACACACACACACACACACACAATCCCCAGTAGCAGTGTGCATTGCTTCCCCTGCCCCTTTAGCTCTGCCTTGTGCCCAGTGGGCATTGCCAGGATCCCAGGCTGGCACTAACCAATGGGCTCTGCACACCCTACCCCTGACCTCCTGGGGGGCTCCCAATGGTCTCTGGTCCCACTGATGAGGTCTCCACTGTACATGATCCAAACCAGTGAGGAGCTTCACCAGTGAGGCCGCTAAGGCCAGTTAGCCTGAATGGTTGCATGCCGGGTTCACTAATATTTAGGAGATCAGCCTCAACAGAAATCTGGACCCGGTAAGATTGCGAGAAATTGATTTTTTTTTTGCCTCGAGCGATCTCATCAGCTTGCCCTGCCATTCGATCGATAGGACGAGAAGATAAAATCGTACTGTGTCTTAGTGCTTAATGATGAAATGCTTCATTTGCCGGGGCATTTACATTAAATGGGTTGTACAAAAAGTTTCTGTCGATGTTAGTAATACAAAACATTATACCTACAAATGGATGATATTTCTGCTCTTAGTGCAGATCGTAAAATCCAGATGCCTGCAGAATTATATTCAGAAACATTTTTAATTTGCTCTGCCTATTTCTATCTTTTTGCTTGAACTTCATTTAAAGAAGTGGGTTCTATTGAGCATTATTGGGAATTATTATCTTAAGGAGTTAGTGTAGAAGATGATTACATGAATTAAACATGTGTTCAGGAATAAGAATGTGTTCAGGATCTTCATGATTCAAAATAATTGTTTACTTCAGTTTAGTTTCTCCTCACTGTTGGCATTGGTAATGCTTTGAAGCCAACATGACCGAAGATGATGTTGGCACTTGTTGCTTAAACAGAAGTTTAGTCTGACGCAGTTTAAATGAACTGGCCAGGAAATGCCTTTGTTCAGATAAGGGAATAATGTAATTAACTGATTACATTTTTTTTACAATGTAATGCTGATTTAAAGGATATTAATTCAGCATGGAAATTGATATGCAGAGTAAGGAAATAGCTGTGTCTTCTGGATGCTGGGAGGTCTATTTTGTTCAGTTAATTAGGCTAACCATTGTTTAGCTTAACTAGCTTGAAAACCTGACTAGAATGGATGTAATAACGCAAGAGAAAGTTGGTTTTTGCGAATGCTAATTTGAAAAAGAAACAAATGATCCCAGTAATGAAATGCTCTTTGGAGAGATTCATTTTGTTTCTTTTTACTGTAATGAGCTTTCTAATACATTATTATACATAGATGATTTGAAGTTGGGGACCAAGTGTAGTGCGTCAAAATTGGCAGATGACACTGAGTGGCAGAGCCAAGTGTGCAGAGGATATTGAATGTTGCAAAGAGATATGGATAGTGTGAGTGAGTGGGCAAAGGTCCGACAGATGGAGAACAGTGTTTGTAAATGTGAAGTCATCCATTTTGGTAGGAATAACAGCAAAGTTGACTATTACTTAAAGGGTAAAAAATTGCAGCATGCTGCTGTGCAGAGGGACTTGAGTGTCCTTGTGCTGGAATCTCAAGGAGTTGGTTTGCAGGTGCAGTAGGTAATTAAGAAGGCAAATGGAATTTTGTTCTTCATTGCTAGAGGGATGGAGTTGAAAAATAGCAGTATTATGTTATGGCTGTATAAGGTGCTGGTGAGGCCACTGTGTACAGTTTTGGTCTCCTTCCTTGAGAAAGGATATACTGGTACTGGAGGGGTGCAGAGGAGATTCGTTAGGTTGAATCTGGAGTTGAGAGGGTTGGCTTATGAGGAGAGACTGAGTAGACTGGGGCTATGCTCATTGGGATTCAGAAGAATGAGGTGAAATCTTATAGAAACATATAAGATTATGAAAGGAATAAATAAGATAGAAGCAGGGTGGTTGTTGCCACTGGCAGGTGAAACTAGATCTAGGGGGCATGGCCTCAAAATAAGGGGGAGCAGATTTATGACCTAGTTGAGGAGGAACTTCTTCACACAAAGGGTTGTGAATCTTTGGAATTCCCTGCCCAGTGAAACAGTCAAGACTACTGTATTGAATATTTTTAAGGCAAGGACAGATACATTTTTGAACAGTAAAAGAATTAAGGGCTATGGTGAGTGGGCGGGAAAGTGGAGCTGAGTCCATAAAAAGATCAGCCATGGTTTTATTGAATGGCGAAGCAGGCTTGAAGGGCCAGATGGCCTACTCCTTGTTCTTATGTTCTTATGTGCTTAAAATGAGTACAGTTAAGAAATGGTGATAATGGGCAAACACTCAGGTGTCAAGAACACCTCTTTTGCTAACAATAGCTGCTAGAACTTGGTTTGAAATGTTTCTTTGCGCAGTATTCTTGGCTCCTCTTTTTCCCAAGATTTGTTTTGCTTTTCAGGCAGGGGTTTTTTTTCAGTTGGACCATTTTTTTCCTTTCCCTTCAAGCTAAACTACTTAGAATCCCTACAGTGCAGAAGCGGCCATTTGGCCCAATCGAGTCTGCACTGACTCTCCAACAGGCCCAGCCTCCCCCTCTATTCCTATAACAGTGCACGTTTACCTTGGTTAAACCACCTAACCACCTTGGGACAAATTTAGCCAATACGTCTAATCTGCACATTTTTGGACTGTGGGAGGAAAATGAAAATATCCAGAGGAAATCCATGCAGACATGGGGAGACCGTGCAAACTCCACACAGACAGCCACCCAAGACTGGAATCAAACCCAAGTCCCTGGCGCTGTGAGGCAACAGTAGTAACCACAGTCTTTGGTTCTCAGGAAAGTATGTTCTCAGAATAGTAGTTTCAACTATTATACCTATGAATGCACATTTATGTACAGATTTTACAATGTTTTGCAGGATGAAAGTTTTACAGCACAGAAAGAGGCCCTTTGGTCCATTGTGTCTGCACTGGCAATCAAGCGTCTGCCTATTCTAATCTCATTTTCCAGCACTCAGTCCATTGCCTTGAATGCTATGGCATTTCAAGTGCTCATTTAAATGGTGTTTGTGGATACCTGTGGTCAATGGTGTGTCAAGGGGATCAGCACTGGGTCCACTGTGATTTGTCAATTATATTAACGATTTGGATGCAAATGTAGGAGTCATGGTTTGCAAGTTTGCGGATGACACTAATTGGTGGTGTAATGGACAGTGAGAAGGGTTAGCTAAGACTACGACAGGAATCTTGATCAACTGGGCCAGTGGATAGAGGTATGGCACATGGAGTTTAATTCAGATGAATGAGAGGTGTTGTATTTTGATGAGACAAACCAAGGCAGGGCTTGCATAGTTAACGGTAGGATCCTGGAGTGTGTCGAATGAAGCGACCTAGGGGTGCAGGTACAAAAGTCCTTGCAAGTAGCGTCACAGGTAGGTTGGATGGTGAAGAGGGCATTTGGCACATTTGCCTTCACCGGTCGGAACATTGATTACAGGAGTTGGGATGTTATATTACAACTGTATATGACATTGACAAGGCCACATTTGGGGTACTGGGTACAATTCTGGTCACCCTGTTGCGGGAAGGATGTTATTAAACTGGGAAAGAAGGATGTCACCAGGACTGGAAGGTTTGAATTATAAGGAGAGGCTGGGACCTTTTTCCCTGGAGCATAGGATGATGAGGTGGGGTGGGGGGTGGGATGCAGTGACCTTATAGAGACTTATAAAATCATGAGGGGTATAGATGAGGTGAATAGTCATGGTCTTTTCTCCAGAGCAGGGAAATCTAAAACTAGAGGCCATTGATTTAAGATGAGAGGGGAAAGATTTAAAAAGGATCTGAGGGGTAACCTTTTCACACATAGAATGGTGTGTATATGGAATGATCTGTAGAGGCAGGTACAATTACAGTATTAAAGAGAAAAAGCCTTTTTAAGTACAGTGAGTGGTCTAGTGTGCTTCTAATGAGGCAAAAGTTAGTGGATTCACATCCTATACCTAGACATATGTACCAGTTCTGGATTGACATTTATAAGGGAGTGTTGCAGATGGGATGTTAAATTAAGATTTGTTCAAATGGACGTAAAAGATCCCAAGGCATTATTTGATGAAGAGAAGATGAGCTTTTCTTATTTTTTTAGCCAGCATATATCCCTCGGCCGACATGGTATTTATTTGATCATTTATTTTATTTCAGCATGTAGGACCTTATTTTTCATAAATAATTGCTGAATTTTCCAGTAAACCTGCCCTTCAAAATAACATCAGTTGTTCTTTGACAGTGAAATGCTTTGAATGGCCAGATAATATGAAAGGCACAACATAATTGCAAATTATTTACAACTGCCCAGTGGAACATCCAAGTATGGATTAACAGTTGGGCCCATTATTCCCTGGTGAGAGTACTGGTTAGGGCATGATTTCCATGGCAACCTAGTCTTCCATGATTGGCACAATGGTTAGCACTGCTGCCCCACAGCGCCAGGGACCCAGGTTTGATTCACAGCTTGGGTCACTGTCTGTGTGTTTGCACGTTCTCCCCATGTCTGCATGGCTTTCCTCCCACATTCCAAAGATGTGTGGGTTAGGTGGCTTGGCCATACAAAATTGTCCCTTAGTGTCAAGGGAACAAGCTAGGATAAATGCATGGTGTTATAGGGAAAGGGCCTGGATGGAATTGTGGTCAGTGCTGACTCGATGGGCCAAGTCAGATTAAATTTGATTAAATTTAATCTTGATTTAAATTTTGATTCTGCACTATGATTTTTTTTTCTAGTTGTCTCCTTTTAACTCTTCCTAGCTTTTTTCCACCAAAAGATAAAATGCTGTAAAATCTCAGCAGGTCTGTCAGCATCTATAAGGAGAGAATAGTGCTGATGTTTCGAGTCCAGATAACCCTTTGTCAGAAGCTTTTTTTCTACGCCATTGTTCATTTTCTATCTTTTCTGTTGTAGATTTTCTTTTTTAACCCAGTAATTGTTTAGTCTGTTGCTGAGATTTTTAATATTTATTCTCCATTTTGTTCTGTTTCCTCTCATGCCACGCCTACTCTGTTTGTGCTTTCATCCTGCTCTCCTACAATCTGCAGTATTTACTGTTCCATTTCTTTCTCATCCTGTCATTCCTTGCCAACAGTGATCAGGCTGCTTTGTATTGGGAGACTACATGGCAGGAGGAAGATGATAGGCTGCTGAGAGGTACAGTTTCTGGGCATGATTGATTGCTTTTTAAATATTTCCATGGAGCACTCTGCTGTGAATTTCATTAACAGGACGGTGGAAACTGCAGAGCTTGTTGCAGCCAAAAGGGAGCAGAGTGGCTGCAGATGAACTGGAGCATCACCTGCCAGAGCTCTGTAAAGATGAAGAAAAGGCAACAGGAATAAAATCTTCCTCAGTAAATGGTAGACCAGAATTGAAATTGGGATGCAAGAGCCACAATTCACGAGAATACAAAGCTTTAAATGACCACAGCTATAGCACAAAGAAAATTGGGATTGCTTCAAAAATTGCAGGTGCAAGAGTGATGGTGTCACTGGAAATATTGTAACGCTTTGATTCCTTTTTCTTCCCAGCATGCGTTTGTCTAGGGGCTGTTTTCCATCTTATTTCAACTTTTATGTCAGTCCACCACTTGGCCAGTTGTACTTAGTCATCTATTCATGGATAGAAGACAAATGAGCCAAATCTAGAGATGCCAAGCGCTGGCAAATGCTTATGCATTAACTTTTCCATTTGATTCGCTCCTTTGTTCCTTTCCCCAACAAATTTGAGTTAATTCACTTCACAGAATTGTGCCAATTCAACTTGCAGCAAATGACAGGTTGTCATTTGCAATTTTAAATAATTGTGGCAAATTGCTATTTCCTCCCTCCTCAGCACCACCCTTAACCTCTCTCATGCCCCCATTCCCTCCTACATTTCTTGGTTCTTTGGTGTAATCTAAGCCTTGATTGGCTTCAGCTTAAAAATTTTGTCCACCACTGGATTAAATTTACCTGTACAGCTCTGTAGTTTTGTTCAATGTGTGAGATTTTGGAAAAGGCTGACTAATTCCAAATCAATTACTACATTATTCCATGATAACTTTGGGTTGAGTTACATTAAGACAAATAAAGCAACCCAAAGTCTATTTGTTTTTGCAATTTAATCAAAATCATTGTGCATTTAAGTTAACTGTGTCCAAAGCTTTTCCAACTTTCTGAAACTGCAGATGGTTCTTTGTAAATCTGCCCCTTTGTTTATTTGCGCTTCTGCCACATGTGAAGTGTGTTAAGACTTTGACTCAACAGAGTGCTGTATAAATAATAGAGACATAATTGTCACTCCCCGACCAAGTCCTTTTTAACTTTGTTAAATGCTGCTAACTCTGTGGCCAAATGGACCCCACCTTCAAGATGGCACCGGAGCAAGGCGACTTCTTGCAATCTGTGCCCAGCATACCTTCTGATTCAATCTTTTACTCTTGTTCTATGCTTCTAAAATTTCATTCTAATTCTTTTAAACGCTGTATGACTGTAACACTACATTCTGCACTCTCTTGTTTCCTTCTCTATGATGGTATGTTTTGTCTGTACAGCAAGCAGGCAACAATACTTTTCACTATGTTAATACGTGTGACGATAATAAATCAAACAAAAAAAATTCCCCTCCAACTCAATTTTTAAATTTGCTGTTAACACCTCCGTAGTGGGTTGGATCTCAAACAATGACGAGACAGAGTACAGGAATAAGTTGGGGAATCTGGTGAACTGGTGAGACAACAATAATATCTCCCTCGATGTCAACAAAAACGAAGGAAACTGTCATCAAATACAGAGATGACAGTGGAGAACATGCCCATGTCTGCATCAACTGGGATGTAGCTTTAAGTTTTAGGTGTCCAGATTACCAACAACCTGTCCTGGTCGCCCCATGTCACCACTATATAGTTAAGAAAGTCTACCAATGCCTCTACTTTCTGTGGAGACTAAGGAAAGTTAGCATGTCAGCTACAACTCTCTCTAACTTTTACAGATGCATCATGGAAAGCATTCTTTCTGGTTGCATCACAGCTTGGTATGGCTCCTGCTGTGCCCAAGAAATTACAAAATGTTGTGAATGTAGTGCAGTCCATCATGCAAACCTGCTTCCCATCCATTGACTCTGTCTACACATACCACTGCCTTGGAAATCAGCATGTCTGCATTCTGGACATACCCTCTTCCGTCAGGAAAAAGATGCAAAAGTCTGTGGTCACATACCAACTGACTCAAGAACAGTTTTTTCCCTGCTGCCATCAGACTTTTGAATGGACCTACCCTGCACTGAGTTGATCTTTCTCCTCACCCTAGCTATGACTATAACACTATATTCTGCACACTCTCCTTTTCTTCTCTATGCTTTGTAAAGCGCACAAGAAATAATACTTTTCACTGTATACTAATACATGTGACAATAAATCAAAGCAAATGTATGAGTACTGCACTATATGAACAATGTCCAGAAAATTACCAAAACTACATAGTGTGGCAACTGAGTTTTGTTCCAAAAAGAAAATGATTGTTCATATTAGGGATAGAGAAGAGCATTTCGTGCTGTAAGGTGCAACTAATATTTGAGCTAGCTTCCTATAAATTGCATGTTTTAAGTTGCTCAATTTTATAATAGAATAAGGAACTATTCTAAAAAAGCAGCCTTTTCATTTATCTTGCAAAGCATTATTAAAAATGCAGGATTCAGTGAAGAACGTTTAGCCAAGATTGCCTACAGCATTGTTCATTGGAGCACTCTGTGGCACATTTTGCATTGCCGTACCAGAGGAAATCGTTTCTCAGTATCTTCTCCATTGAATCTTTTTATTATTTAACCATTTGAATAAGACCGTCTCTCAGTCTAAGGTCGAGGGAATGCAAGCTCAAAGTTGCAATCTCTTATAAATTAATCTTTAGGCCTGGTATCATTTTACTGATTCTGCACTGTATTCCCTTCAAGGCCAATATAGACTTAATTGAACGCAGATAATGTCTGACCAAGACTGTAGCATTGAAGCGTGGCTTCCTTTTGCATTCAAACTTTCCTGATACGAAAGCCAACATCAGTGATTATTATTGATGACTTCTAGTAGCTATGCAGTAGTCAACTGTGTGCCTTTGATCCCCCGAATTCCTAATTTCTCATCACTAATAAAATATTCTGATTTGTCTATCTTGAATCTAGTGAAGATAACTTTATGCCCGTTCACATTGCACTCCATCTGCCAGTTTTGTCTACTTATTCAATTTACCAATATCCAATTTATTGTGCCTCCAATTTACTATCATTTGCTACTATAAAACAATCAGGGACACTCTAGTAATATCCCACCAATCCGAATATAGTTCCTTTATCCTTACTCTTTCTTGCCATCTCTACTAATTGCAAACTGTTATCCCAGTATGAGTTCTAATAATCTTTATTGTACATTTTACCAATTCAGAATGCTGGTGACCTACTCAATTGCCTCAATTATGTTAACATAAGAACTGAACATTATTGATGTGATGCATCTATAACAAATCTGGTTTGTGTCTCTGATCAATTCATGTTGCTCAAAATGCTCAAACACTATGATGGTTGTTTCCAGTAAATTCAGCATAACCGACCGATCAGCCGTTTCCAGGTCCCTCATTCACTATTGTCTTAAATAATTGAGTGGTATTTGCATAACAGACTTGACAGAAGCAGTGGATAATTTGCAAGTCAGTTTAAACTGTCAACTTGTCTTAACATGCCTCAGTGTTAGATCAGCTGCAGGGGTAAATCTTGATCAGTATAACCATTCTGTTGCAGACAGTTTACAGTGGCAACAGAGAAAAAAGCATGAAAATAGGTAATTCTGGACTTCCTTTCTGACTGTAAATGAATAATTTGGCACAATCTCCCTTTCCAGAGTTTCTGAATAACGAGGGATATTTGTCATCCAGAAATTGATGCTTTACAAAGCTCCTTAGTATTTGATTTCATGGTAGCTTTATTTAGCTGTTAAGCTAGATTGTTCATGAAATTAATGTATAATGTCTGAATGGCCTAAAAGTTGTCATTTCAACCCTCATTCTATTTTGAGTTTAGGAGGATAGAGAAAGCTTCAGTATCCTTTTAGAGATGCTTCACTGAATAAAGTGCGCATCTGGAGGGCAGATGGGTGAAGGAGATCAATTTTGCTTATGACCTCCCAGCATGCACTGCACATTAAGTGTAAACAACATTTGCACTGAATTTACAAGGTAAATCCAATTGCATCTTCCCCTTTGAACTACTTTCCTATTTATTTATCTGTAAATTTCCACTCCAGCTATCTTGTTGAAGTGTTTTGGTTGACACAACTCTTTCATTGCTTGATTTGGAGGCTGGAAATGCCACTTGGAAATGTAAACCAGATTAAGGTATTTTTAAGTGTACCAATGCAAATAAATTCTGCATCTGGTGCATGTCTGCAGAATGTTTGAAAGTGCGTGACATGTCTTCTGGTTTTTAGTACAAGGGAGTTTCAAACCAATTGGGAAAGGAAGTAACTCAAAATTACTTAATTAAATAGAAATCTCTAAAAAAGCAAATGAATACCCAATAGCTATCACATCTGTTTTTTTACCACTGAGGGGTCACACACCACACTATGTAACTACTATTTATTGTTTTAAAAAATTTCACATACTAAAACTACACAGCAATACTTAGCATTTGACTTACTTAACTTACTCTACTCAATGACTGCATAGACATCCACAGGTCCCTTATTTCATTGGGAGCTAAAGCTTGCCTCTGCTCCAGTCGGCCAATTGAAGACCCTATCTGTATGTGGAAGTTACACGTGATCGTTTAGGCTTCTCATCCCACTCTCTAGCTAAGATTAGAGCCACACAGTGATGGAGAAACCATTGGAATATGAAGAGGCATCCAGCAAAGAATTGGTGGAAATAGTGCACAGTTGGGGAAAGATATATTTGTTTTGTGTGCTAATGCCCAGAAGTTCAACTAATCCATATAATGTACTAAACTTGAGTCTTTTTTAAATCATCTGTTGGCTTGTTCTTAAGATTAAGTAGTGTTTTGTGAAAATGCCAACTGTCTAAAATTAGGATAGCATATATAGAGTAGTGGGAAGCTGAAAAAGCAATGAGCAGAAGTTATGAGTTTATACATAGGTGACATTAATGTTGGCACAGTGCAACAGTGGTTAGCGCTGCTGCCTCACTGCGCCAGGGACTCGGGTTCAGTTCTGCCCTCAGGTCATTGTCTGCATGGAGTTTGTATGTTCTCTCCGTATCTGTGTGGAGTTTCCTCCAGGTGCTCCGGTTTCCCCCCTCAGTCCAAAAATGTGTGGGTTAGACTGATTGGCTATGCTAAATTGATCCTAGTGTCGGAGGATTAGCAAGTATGTATGTGGGGTTATGGAATAGGGCCTGGGTGCAATTGTGATCAGTGCAGACTTGGGCCGAATGGCCACCTCCTACATTGTAGTGATTCTATGAATTCTGATCAGTCATCCCACCAGTGCTTGTGCTCTAGAGCCAGTTACTCATGGACCATTTGCTTCCATGATTTGACAAATCTTCCCTTCCCACACTTCTTTAATCACTTCTCCCTCACCTTTGCTAGTGAATTGCCTCTCTGATTGGCTCCTTTGTCTTGCTTTTGTTGTTCTCAATTTCTATGCATCTTTTCACTACATCGTGCATTCTATCGCTGCTCTTCCATGGCTAGCCCTTTGCTCTTCTTCAGAGATAATTGTGTCCTACATTCTCATAAATACTTGTTGGGATTTAGAACCTCCTTTCCCAGTTTATTGGTTTTTCAACTTGTGTACTCTTGCCTGCTGGTCATGAATTCTGCTCATTGCCTTTCTCAGCTTCCCATTCCTCTACATATGCTATCTTAATTTAGTTGACTAGTGGTACTATGAAACATTTGCTCTTCTAAGTCATCACATCTCTTCTATATGTTATCATACTTTTCTAATTGGGAACCACACACTAAAATAAAAGAAAAAACAATTACACCATCGCGTGATTTCACATTAATTAAAAAATGAAGTAATGATGGTGAATGTTCTAAAACTATTTATCGATTCGTATAGTTTTGTATGTATTGCCTTCCATAGCCAGCAGTTTTCTATAATGTAAAAATACTAAAAAATGTTAATGTTGTATTGCATCTAAATGTTGTTAAATACTGTGCACAAATGATTAAACTGTATTAAATTCATATGTATATATAATTTAATTCTGCAGAATTACTATGCTATATCTATTTCACTTCATTTTTAAGTCAATCCAATTCCTATGTTTTCCAGTGATTGCAGCTTTTTTGTGTGCATTGTAATTTGATTTCTTAATTGAATTATTCAATTCTAATACCTAAATAAAATGTATTGTGTACATTTGTTAATGTGACACGACAAACAGGGAGTGCTGCTCACAGCACACTCTCCCCATGCATAGAACCATTGTTACATGGGAATTCTGTTTAAATAACTATTCCCAGGATGCATCGAATAAACAGTTTGAAAACACAAAATAGTCATTGCAGCATCTCCCCACAAGCCTTATAATAATTAAATAATAATTTAGTTAAAATAATCTTATAATAATTAAAAGTTATGGTACAATTATGTAGAATATACTTCCTCTTCCATCATTAAGAGTCTTTTACTATATTCTATTGCTAACAAGATTGTGCCTTCAGCAGTTCAAGTATTCCAGTATTGTGAAAACGGCATTGCCACATGTTGTAAAAATTCCCATTGGTCATTTGACCTAATGAAACTTAGCTTTTAGACTCAAGCTATATTCATATTTAAAATATACTCCCATCCTACTGACAGTTGCACCTTTTTGAGTGCAAATAAGTAAAATAATGTTTACATTATACACTATGGATGTATTCAGAAGTTTAACCATTTCATGTACAGACCCAACCTCCAACTCTGTATAGAAAAATAGTCAAAGCAGTAACAGAAGATGGGCTATAACTGTATAGCCGTGTTGCACATTTTGTGTCTTGCCCTAGTCTTGGGGCATTCTCAAATCAAAAAGGAATCTTCCCATCCTTGTTGCACCTCAAATCACAAATCATATTAAAAAAATTCATTATCCTTGCTTTGTCAATTTAGCTGCAAATATTCATGGTGAAATTGCTGAAAAATACTACAAACCACAATCTTAAATTGTAATACAAATAATATGAAAGAATAACAGGGCTTCTGTGTTTATGAAGGCGTTTTTACGTTATGGCTGAATGCCAGAACTAGATTTAAATGGTTATCTGCAAGCACCAAGCTCTATTCTCACTGTTTATATTTCTCAAGTCTGCTTACGGTTCCTCTTTGTCTTGTTTGGAAAACCCGTCAGAAAAGAGTTCTGCATTTTGCAATGTTATCAACAACAACATTTGAAGAACATAAAACAGGAGTAAGGCTATTTGCCCTACCGAGCTTTTTCCATTAATTATTGTTAGCCGTAGCACCCTCTCCTTATAATCACAATATTATATTTCTTTATCTATCATTTAATATGCTTATTTATTAAGAAGGAGCAACATAATTCAAATCAGAAGCGATAGCCATGCTTCTATAGGGAATATCTGACCGTACTGCTTTCTTGCCCCTCACTCTAGAATCATAGAAACCCTACAGTGCAGAAGGAGGCCCATCGAGTCTTCACCGACAACGATCCCACCTAGGCCCTATCCTCATAATCCCACATATTTATTTCGCTAATCCCTCTAATTTATACATCCTGATACACTAAGTTTAGCATAGCCAATGCACCTAATCTGCATATCTTTGGACTGTGGGGGGCACCCGATGGAACCCACACAGACATAGGGAGAATGTGCAAACTCTACACAGACAGTCACCCAAGCTGTGGAGCCTGGAGCTGTGAGGCAGCAGTGCTAACCACTTTGAGAATGTAAACATCCCTATCATCATCGGGAATTAGTGCTGTTGGGTTCAGTCGTCTTTCTGTTGAAACCTGTTTTGGCCAGTTGATTTTATAAAGGATTACTTAGACAAAGGTTTTATGTTGGAATTGGAAAGATCAGAATGTCTCCTATTTGCACAACTTAACATCCATTTTGTACGGATCCAGCAGTATATAGCCTAGAGGTCCCCGATGTTGGAAACATAGTAGAGGAAATAAAACAGAAATAGTGGAAATGCATAGGTAAGGTAGCATCTGTAGAGAGAAACACGGTTAATATTTTAGGCCGATGATGGCAAAAGGATAGACATCTAATGGCTTTTGAGCAAGTAAAAGTTGGGAATGGAGAAGAGATAGGATGGAGGTCTGGAGAGATTAAATGACAAGGTTTTGTGATGATGGGTAAAGAAGAGTACAAATAAGGTGTGTATGGCTGCATGGGAGCCATCTGTATAAAAAATAAATGAATGGAGAAAGGAACAAGAGAAAATGGAGGCAGAGTTTAGGATCTAAAATTATTGAACTTGGCATTGAGTTCAGAAGACTATAGGCTGTGGATGAGGTGCTGTATTTCCTCTTCACTCAATCCAAGTGTGAAGACGTACTCTTGTCTTTTTCAAAGCAAGGAGATATTCAAGTGAGGAACTGAAATAGATGCATTTAAGGAGAAATTAGACAAGCTTATTGAGGGAGATGGAGATAGTTATGACAATTATTTTAGATGAGGGAAAATGAAGATTGGTGTAGTGTACAAACATCTGCATTGACTGGTTGGGCTGAATGGCCTTTTAATGGAATATGTCACATGATATCCTAAGTAGAAAAAAAACCAACCAGCATCATAAAAACTTACACAGCGAACGCTCAAGTGGAATAAAAAAAATAAAATATTGGAAATGGTCAGCAAGTCTGGCAGCATCAGTGAAGAGACAAACAGAGTTAACATATCAGAGTTTTCTGCTTCTATTTTAGATTTCCGGTATCTTGCAGTATTTTGCTTTTGTAAGAGCATATTCCATTTGGCCCCTGAAGGAGCAATGGTTGAAAAGCACCACCCGGGATACATAGAGAAAAACAAGCATGTTTCACACTAAGTTCCTGATTATTGAATTCAACAATCTCCTAACATTTGGGATATTGCGGTTGGCTTTAGTAACCCTCAGTTCAGGGAATAATCAACTATGATTGCTGCACAGTGGCAGAGTTGGGGGTGGAGGTGGATGGTAGTGTGTGTGCGCTGATAATGGGCTCACGCATGAGAATCTCTTGTCAAATCATTTTCCAGTAGTCAGTGATGGCTCCCTCATGAGGCATCTTGAGTACCTAAACCCCATTGACATTCATGTAATTATACCCTAATATTTTGAGAAAATGGGCAGAGTAACATATCTCTGATTGTTTAACTGAACTGTTTATAATTGTGCAAATTATCTCTGTTAAATGCTTTGGGATGATGTGGATATGCTGGCGTTGGGCTGGGATAAACACAGTAAAAAGTCTGAGAACACCAGGTTTAAGTCCAACTGTTGCCAAAGCTTTTGGTCTTGCACAGTTCAGGACAAATGAAAATGCTAAACTTCAAATGAGCACAATAATTTAAAATGAGTGCTGACTGGTTGGCAGGTCAATTTTGATTGTGTGAGGCATTGCCACTGAGAAAGCAACAGAGGATTATAGACTTCCCAAGCTCTTGGGTAATTCAGAAAAACAGCAAAGCTTGAACATATTCCTTTTGTCTGCAACAAGAAGCAAATTTTTGGCAACAAGAACCAAAAATGCATTTGCATGCATTTAAATTGACTTAATGGGCTGCATGCCCAACCTTACCGGCACTTCCCCCTTTACCACCACATGAACCCATGCAGAATCGGTGTGAAACAGGCATGCTTCGTAAAAATCCGATTTGGGCACTTCAGTTAGTGAGGAAGTAAGTGCCAGTCATCCGATGGCTCTCTGCTTGAGATGGAGGGGGGGGAAGAATCTGCTGCCACTCGGCCTGAGATCAGTGAGGGGGAAGGGAGGTTCCACTGCCACACTCACTGTGATCAGTGAGGGGGATCCGCTGTCACTCTGCCTGAGATTGGTTGGGGAGGAAGGGGGAGGGGTTTGTGATCAGTCTGGATGATGGAGGAGGTGGGGGAAGGGGGATCTGTAATTTTGTGGGTGGTGGGGCGATGTCTGTGGGGGCCAGGGGGAAGGCATTACCCAGCCTGGGTGCAATGTGACAGGGGAACTGTATTCCATCATTTTTTTCTGCACATAGGCAGTTGGAGGCACCAATCAGAGCTGCAGGATTTTGGGCACGTTAAGCCTAGTTCACAAGCTTGTGTAGCGTGACTCGGAATCACTGATATTTTTGCAGGCAGAGAGAAGGGGCGCCGGAGAACGGGTCTAAAAGTTGGATCTGAAACACTCCCAGTTTCAAGTCTGCCCAGCACTTAGGCCCTATTTTACCATTTTGATTCTGTGTACATGCAAATAGTTGGTATAGCCACAGCATCTACTCTAGCTCCAGCGTCCTCTAACATTTTTTTGGATTTCCATAAGAAACGTGTTTTTGATGGAATGAGCCCTAATCTCCTACCTCATGCATAATTTCGATATGTGGATGTTATCTTATCGATCTTAGAATCTACAATTACTTGTAAGGATTTCCATGCACACTTTGATACAGTCCATTCTGTGCTCAAATTTACTGTTGAGATGGAGCAACCTAACAAGCCCCCTTTCCTTGACATGTGAGTTGAAAAGTCTGCTAATGGGTTCTTCAGTATTCTTTGGTGGAAGCCTATCTTTACCGGTCAATGCACGCATTGGGTCTCAATCCATGCGCTGTAGGATTGGCCTGATCAGAAATCTTGTAAATGGGGTTGTAACCCTTTGCTTACTTTACATTGCTGACATAAAAATGGGATCATCAAGTCTGTTCTGTGGAACAATGGCTTTCTTGGGCATTGTTTGCAGTGTATCTCAAATGGACCAAAGGCTGCCATTTTTGGATCTAAAAAGTGCGCGGAGTACTTCAAATCAATCTGGTAAGGCAAAATATCTCAAAAATTTGAACAACAGGTAAAACAAGCTCTTTCAAGTTGCTACAATGTAGTGACTTAAGCAGTGGAATTTTCTGGTAACAGTGCGCTGCTGCTCAGTCAAAAATGTTGTTCCTATCTCACAAACGAGCAACAACATGTGTAAATTGCAGTGTTAGCGTAATGCTAGATATGTAGGCTTAGTGACTGGTAGATCGAATCAAACGCCATGTTCTTTCAGCTGTTTATAATAGAAGAGCACAGGTGATAACACAACCAGCCTCTGCTTGAAAAATCCAAAACACCTGTTAGATATAATTCTGTGATTGGGTAGCACTTGCTGAACGATTCTAATAGTAGCACAATAAATTTTAAAATAATCAGTCAAACTTGGAATGTGGCTCATTTATGCTTGCTGAAAGTGAAATACGTTCATACATAGGAACCTGTTCTTTGCAGACAAAAGGAATATGTTCAAGCTTTGCTGTTTTTCTGAATTACCCAAGAGCTTGGGAAGTCTATAATCCTCTGTTGCTTTCTCAGTGGCAATGCCTCACACAATCAAAATTGACCTGCCAACAAGTCAGCACTCATTTTAAATTATTGTGCTCATTTGAAGTTTAGCATTTTCGTTTGTCCTGACTTGTGCAAGACCAAAAGCTTTGGCAACATGGTTCTCTTTAAGCAATATTCAAGTTCTGCACTGCCAAGTGATTATGGTTAGAAGAAAATGCTTTGTTTTAGCTCATAACCATATAATATTTTGAAGTGCTGTGGAAGGACTATGTGCCGGCCTTTAAGACCCAGATGCCATAAAATAAATCATAGAATTGGGGATGTTCTTTACTTTGAAACTGAGACATTTCTGTAGGGGAATAAGATAAATTCAAAATGAATTATTTTTATGTGTATTTATTAACTCATTCAGTAATGGAAAACAATCAAATGTTAATTTCTGCTTAACTTAAAGATTCCTTCGGAAACACATTACGTAAAGGCTTCAAATATGAACAGTCTAGTAGTCTGCCTGGTTTTTGGGGAAATTTAAATTTTCTCCACATGGTTCAGAGGTGCTCTGAGTAATTTTGCACATAAAAAACTGTTAATTTGCTTTTATACTTTGCCCCCAGCCAAACCAGATGGGCTGATAGCAATAAAGCAATCAGTTTAAGTATTTTAAGTGTCACTGATGACTGTTTCATCTTAGTGGTGTAATGTATCGTGAGTGCTAACTTTTGCCAAACATCTCAGATATTTTTGTACTTTTTTTGATGTCACTTGTTAAATTTTCAAGTTTTTAAGCAACCTTTTTGTTTTACTAAATCATATAATTGCTGTTCCTATAAATGGACTTGCACCTACAATTCGGCTGCTAAACTTCAGGGTACGCATGGGAACATTTTTCAAAGCTAGGATTACAAAACTATAAGCCAGCTGTATAATGGGATCGATGTCTTGCAAAGTAACTCATTGTGTAATCTGCTGTTGCCATGTTCTGTGACTTGAGGGATTCACAATTATTCTTGCTTGCAGTAATCTGAGTTAGATTTATTTGTAGTCTCGCGCTGAAATATCAAATTCACTTGGGAATGATGGCTATTAAACACTAATAGACTACAGAAACTAATAATTATAATTACATAGGGAGAATGACAACAGCATAGTGAAAACCAAAGTATTAATACAAAGTTTGCAATAAATAAACTATTCTTAAAAAAAAAGTCTTTGTCTTTGTGTATGAGCTTTTTAGAATTCAAGATAAGTTCTTGATGTAAACCGAGTTTAGTTGTTGTTTCTTCACGCAAGCCAGGTGAGCTGCGGTGAGGAGATTTTCTATCCTTTATATTCAAGTGTTCTTATGTACCAGTAGTGGCATCAACATAATGGGCTGCAACTTCCAAGCTCCAGGACAGTATATCTGCTACCCACCACCCTCCCCCACCCCAATCTATAACTCACTCCTACCTCCCCCTCCCAGCCAACTACCAACATTCCACACCCTGCCCAAAAATCCTATCCATTTACCTTCTCCATGCTTTGTCAAAGGCCTTGAAATCTGGCTGGACCTTCACATTTACCTGTTTTATGGCAATTAGTGGTTTATCTACCAGCCTTTGATGGCACTGAACTGACAGATCATGTCCAATCTGAATCGGAAGGTCAGGAGGAATAGGATCGCTTGGATTTCCAGTGAAATGACTTCATTCGGAGTGGTGATCCAACTCAATTGCCGTTTCCATTGGAAATTGCCACCCAGTATAACTTGGAAAGCGTGCTGCAGAGTTAAAATCATCCTTCAGCTGGTAAAACAACAGAAATTCTTGAATTGTAATAATTTTCAATTACGTTGTTTTAAGAATTTATTTATTTTTGGAGTCAGGCTCAGACAGTTGCAATACTGCACTCCGTAAGTACAAAACCTGTAATCAGCACTACAACATTGTGTACATGTGGAATTGATTGGATGCACACATTATTCAATCAGCATGAAACTATATTTGTGTCTGTTGTGAACTACTTGATATACAACTTTACAGATGTTCACAATGGATAAATACTGTTCATTCAGAAAATGAGAAATTCAGCTATTTGTATTGATTAAGAATTCAATTAGCAACCAAGATTAATCTCTGATCAAGACACATTATATCTGTCAAATATAGCCACCATTGGTCTCCAACTAATGAGCAACATCTGAGCACATATGTAACACTTGCTATAACTTGTTCTTGTTAATCAATGGAAACAGCATTATTAACAGAAAATTTTACCTGATGTAAGGCATATTATTGTACTAATGATATTACTTTAGCAAGATAGCTTTATAATGGTAAAAAATTAAGAATATTAGATCAACCTGACCAAGTCATTTGATTAATTCCCCCCACCCCCACCAGGTGACAATCCTCTAGGCAATTCAGTCTCATGAATTATACCATAATTGGAGTCTGTTTCCTCTTAATGCCTTTTATCTTGTTTGTTTTAAAGCATAGTGGTGCTTAATTGTTATGTTGCTGCTAGGGTTCAAGTTGGTCAACTTCCATAAAACAAAATACAATAATATAGATTGCTATCTTGTAAAAACCTCTGATCATAAACTTTAATCCTACTTCTGAATCCCCCACTTCAGTGTAATTTTTAAAATCTTATTTATTGTTTTAGAGACGTGCATCGAACAATTGTTCATTTTTTCAGAAATTTAGTCAAAACCCAAAGTTTGAGTCTCCCTCTGATCATTGTTTCTATTAACCCCAGCTGTCCTTTATACTGCTAATTTTTTTGATTTTGCTGAGCTTTCACGCAATGTGAGCCCTTAAATATGATACATGATGATCCACTGGGCTGGAATTTCCTGTGAGGTAGAGCCTCTGCTGAAAAAGTGTTGAGATTTCCAATATATCCACTCCATTCTGTCACTGTTACAGGAGCAGTGTAATTTTGATGTTGAGGCCAGTTTCCCTTGTAACTTGTGAACTCTGGAACTTGGCTTTGTCGAAGGGAAATTCAGTGCCACAGCATTTTAAATAGCAGCATTGCTGATTTCAGAGCAACAAAACATGCTACTGAGTGAAAGAAGCATAACTAACAGAGGTGCAGCGCAGCCACTAACCCGCAGAATTTTTGACTTTACCATTTTGATTTTATTGGCTCAGAGGTGAACAAAAAGTTGTGTTTGTGTGGCACTTAAATGTCGGAAAAACACCTGGCAATGCTTTGTGGGGTCATAATCCAGTGTTGAACCAAAGAAGGGGATGTTAGGGAGGTATGAATCAAAATGTCCACTTAGTACCCATTTGTCCAATAAGGGTGGCACAGTGGTTAGCACTGTGAGGGAGAGGGCCTAAGTAGGGTACTCTGTCAGAGAGTCAATGCAGACTAGATGGGCTGAATAGCCTCCTTCTGCATTGTGGGGATTCTATGATTCTAAATACCCTGTAATACTTTCATATCCCAGCCTTCCACTCCTGGCGCCGCAGAGGACAACAGCTTTCTAACTACTTACAGCCTCCTGAGTCTTCCCAGTTTGTAAATGTTCCTCCATCTCCCATTCTGTGTTCTCAGGCCTCATTTCCCACTTCAGCTCTTGCACCGACTTTCTGTAAATTTGATCAGAAACTAGCACCTACTCTTGCTAGCGATCTTCCATGTTTACTCTTTGGTCCTGTGCTCTCTTCCATACTGCAGCCAAATTTTACTTCGTTCCAGATTTGCTAGATGACTTTTCCTTGCTACCTTGGACACTGGCTGTAACTCGTCTGCACTATTGTCTTCCATGTTACAGTATGAGAATTGAATGGTATTAACTACAAAAGTGTTCTGCAGTGTTCTGAGCATGAGAGAGAGGGGGTGTAAAACAAAGATGATGACACAGGAATTATCGGGGAAAACTGGCAGAGATAAAAGTACATGAAGGGGAAAAGCAATGCTACATATGATTAACTAATGCATGATGTGTCTCAAAGCAATGTTGTTGGAGGTCTGCAGCACATATGTACTGGGGCCCCATTTTGTCATGGTCCAGCGGATCTATAACTTGTAACACCAAACCAGAAGCCAGTAGAATAAAACAAGCACCAACAAGCATGTTAACATGCCAATCAATTGAGAATCTATTTGACTAGAGTAGCCCATTATATGAGCTACTTTGCACAAGGAAATTAGGGTGTCTTTGTGTGTAGCAACATTCTGAGGAAGTTACACCTCTAGGTGGCTCACTTTGACGACCTCAATTCAACTTTTGATGTAATGTAATTGGAGCATCCCAAAACGTGTTGACAAACTACATAAGAAAGAAGTACCAAAGCATAAAATGGAGCAGGAAACTTTGGAAACTCAGGACAATGAAAAATTAAAATCTGATGAAGAGATCTATTGTAATGTCAGAGTTGCTGCCTTAACTCAAAGGAACTACTTTCAACATTTGATCTTGGAATCTTTCTGGTGTGTCTGGTTTAGGATTAGTCAGGAAGTGTTGTTGGCTACTGGAGAGTCTACCTCTATGGTCAACTGGGGATTCATGAAAAAAAATTTCATGAGATATACACAAAAAGGTTATGTGTTATACGTTGCAATGCAAAAACTACTTTGCTTAGTATTGTTCTTTCTATAATTGAACAGGATCATTTTGAACCCTTTAAAAAAAACTGAAATGGTGCTAATGAATTGCTAAATTGTTTTATTAACATGGCTGATTAGGAAATTACTATTTGTAAGGTTTGGAATTATGCCCATTAATCTCATAATGTGTTCACTGTGAACAACTACAGTTTAAAATAGTTGTATTTTGCATGGTTACAATGTTTCCACAAAAACGACAGAATGACTCAATTGAATAACCTCGAATTAATTACAAAAGTATCTAAAATATTTGTGCACCAAAGCAATAACGAGAATGACACTCTTCAGCTGCGCTCTTGAGTTTTTGAATAACTGATTGTTATTGATCTGATCATAGCCAGAGAATCACTTATGATGGCTTGCTTCCCGCTTCTGCACTCTTTCTGTCATTTTCGCCTTCCTATTTCTTACCTACATGTTGCCCATTCCTTGACATTGCATAAGTTTTCAGTGGTCAAGAAGGCGTATGGCGTACTGGCCTTCATTAATCGAGGGATTGAGTTTAGGAGTCAGGAGGTAATGCTGCAACTTTATAAGACCCTTGTCAGGCCTCACATGGAGTACTGTGCGCAGTTCTGGTCGTCTCACTATAGGAAGGACGTGGAAGCTATTGAAAGGGTGCAGAGGAGATTTACAAGGATGTTGCCTGGATTGGGAGGCATGCCTTATGAAGATACGTTGAGGAAGCTGGGACTCTTCGCCCTGGAGAGACGAAGGTTGAAAGGTGACCTGTTAGAGGTTTATAAGATGTTGAGAGGAATAGATAGGGTGGATTCTCAGAGGCTATTTCCCTGGGCTGAAATAGTCGCTACGAGAGGACACAGATTTAAGGTGCAGGGAAGCAAGTACAGAGGAGATGTTAGGGGTAAGTTTTTCACTCAGAGGGTGGTGAGTGAATGGAATCGGCTGCTGTTGGTGGTGGTGGAGGCGAACTCGCTGGGGTCTTTTAAAAGACTTCTGGTTGAGTATATGAGATCTAATGGGATTGGGGGTTATAGATAGGTCTGTGGGGTATAGATGGGATTGGCGCAACTTATGGGCCGAAGGGCCTGTGTGCTTTAGTGTTCTATGTTCTACATTCTGTATACACTGGCAATACCTAGCTTCCCCTCAGCCATCAGTTTTCTCTTTACTGTCGCTAAATTTTAAGACTGTTTGCCTCATAATTTAGAATTAGATTATTAATTTAATTAGTAAATGCACAGAATTATTTTCCCCAATCATATTCTGGGAAAACCTAGGACAGGATTTCCCAAACATATCCAGTCATAGAATCCTTTTGACCTCCCAAAAGTACTGATGGGAACTCCTGAGAAACATTCTTATGTTGAGTTAAATCACAAGAAGTTGATTGTTTTTGTGCAATTGCTACACACACACACATTCAAAATTATAAAAGTATTTTTTCTTTTATGTATACATTTATTAACACTTGCTTAAGTCATAACCTTCTGTCATTTTAATAGGAGGAATGATGCTGCTTCTGTGCTCACAAATTTGTTTCCTTTTAGAAGTACTGCTGGAGAGCTGGATTCTGATATCTTTCTTGTGCGCTCGCATATGTGTTCCTGTCTCCTGCAGTCATACTTCACTCTATCTCTCTTGCACATTTACACACTCACTTCTCTTTCACACACTCCCACTCTTTTTGACTTGCTTTTCAATTCCTTAGCTATTGATCTCAAACTTAAGCAACCTAAACCTTGTTCTAGCAGTGTGTCTAAACTCTGACTCATAAAGTGGGCAATCTGTTGTAGACTCTGTTATTCTGTAGGAGAACAGAAAGTTGCCTTTATCGAATAGAAAAAAATGACATATACTTGATCTTATTTTTTTCTGTGTTTGACAATTGAATGAAAGGAACCTTGGGTTCCGAGACACACTCACCAACTTATCACCGACTTTTCAATATGTCTGTCCACCTTAGGCTGCCAATAATAGTTTTTCTGACTGTTTTCCTAAGGATTCTTGTCTTCTCTTGGAGAAGTTCTCAAAGCTGAAAAGGAAAGCTACCCTAACTGACTCTCCATCTTGCTTGAAATTGTGCGTGTGGTTAACAACCTGTAGCCAGACCATCTTGATCTGATTGTAACCTGTCTACATTTGGAAACCTGCAAAACTAAGAGAAAAAGAAATGATCCAGCTTTATGTATTCCTCCACGCCAAAGTTCTGTTAGTGAGAACTTAGACATCTACTGGGTCTAGCGAGGGAGCTTCAGATTATTGTTGAACCCTGCAAACTTTATTTTTTTACTAAGTTTATTCTAACTACCCACCTCTGCAGAGATTACTCGTGTGTCCTTTGTCTGTGTGGGCTGGAGAGGCTTTAAGTGAGATAGATAGTTACAGATTATGTCAGTTCTTGCAACTTGTTAAAACGTTTTCTTTATAATAAATCAATTGTTCTGAATTTATTAAAAGAAGCCTGGTTAAAAATGTCTTTTATTCTGGGTGCCAGTAGTGAAGGTAAACAGTTGACCGTTTTGGTGAGCAAATTACATGTTTGAACTAATGGTAGGGGCCTGTGGAATAGTGGGGCTAAGTAATCTGCACACTCCTCCCATTCCGGTTATAACACAATTAAGTCATATATGTTGGAAGCAAGTATAGTGATGGAATGCGGATACTGTCAAATGTGGATATGCAGACTGCCTATATCAAACAAAAAGTGCTAGCCATTAGCCAACGACTTGAGTATTATGCTGCTTTGGTTAGTTTTTCATCCTTTATTAATCCTTAATTCAGTATTTAAGGATGCGCGATGTTCAGTTTTTATCCCCACAAGAACTTCAGGAAACGTAGCTTATGTTATGCATCTTTCCTGTGACTTTTGGTGCTGCAGACATGCACTTTCTGCTGGAAATTCTCTCCTTCATTAATGGAACTGAATCTGACATCAGCTCACGATTTAATGACCAGTGAACCCCTCAGGAATTGGAGCAAT
Organism: Carcharhinus amblyrhynchos; assembly: GCF_965287045.1. NCBI lineage: Eukaryota > Metazoa > Chordata > Chondrichthyes > Carcharhiniformes > Carcharhinidae > Carcharhinus > Carcharhinus amblyrhynchos. The sequence continues at coordinate 59,776,878 of NC_137333.1, forward strand.
CCATAACTTATTGCTTTAAAGGCAACATATACTTAAGACTTTAGATGAACTAGATTAGCAGCAGATCCTTGGTACATCAGTCATTAAAGGTGGAGCTAGAGCAAGCAGATCAGGTCATTAAAATTCAGGATTTAATTTTTTATCAAGAATAATCAAATACAAATGGAAGTAACATTGTACAAAACCATGATCAAATAGTAGCATACAGTCTGCAGTTTTAGGCACTCCATTGTAGGAAAAATGTAAAATAATAGATTTGCAGAATTGCATCACCATGATGCTAATGGAGGATGACAAATTTCAGTTTTGGAAAGACTGGAGATCACAAATCTTCACTATCATCAATGGGTTTAAACTATTATTGAGTGTTTCTGCTTGGTGGTGAGATCATTACATGAAGTTGCAACTTCGGATAATTGTTAAAAGGATTAAGAAGGAAATAAGAAAATAAACTTGCAGTTTTTACGCAAAGACAACACTTAGAATTTTTTGGGAGAATCCCACCCAATATCTACAACTTTCTGTCACTAATTTTGCAGATTTTCTCCTCTCTTGAGATGCTGATTTCTTGGAAGGGCTGAATGACAATCCCATCTAGAAGCTCAATCTCCGTTCCGTGTATGAACTTTTGAGTGTTGACAGGCTAGTGAGTGCATTACAACTAAGTTCAATCCTGTGCTCATGAGGAGACTTTCAACTGCTGGCTGTTCATTATGCTGCTGACAAACGACTGACCAATTGTTTAAAACTTGATGTGTGTCTTAAGTAGCTGTTTTCCCAACAGAAGCAACCTTCAGATAGTCCTTAAAATCGATGCTCCATACTCTAACCCAAAACAAATGGAAAGGATCTTTACACAGGCAGACTAAGCTCCAGTTGTAACTTGCAAATAGAAATGAGTGAAACATGTACGTTAGTCCCATGTGTTGAGAGGCCTTAATCATGATCCTTAAAATACTTAAAAGGTAACTTGCTTCATTTTTAAATTTCACTAGGTCACAAAAATGTTCTTGCCAGAATGTTGTCACCCCTGTGTTCAATGAAGCTCCTGTTGACGAGCTTTTGATTTTATTTATTATTGTCACATGCATTAGTATACAGTGAAAAGTATTGTTTCTTGCATGCTGTACAGACAAAGCAAATAGGACATAGAGGAGGAGGGAGTGCAGAATGTAGTGTGACAGTCATAGCTAAGAAGTGGAGAAAGATCAACTTCATGTGAGACAGGTTCATTAAAAAGTCTGATAGCAGCAAAGAAGAAACTGTTCTTTGAGTTAGTTGGTACATGTCCTCAGCCTTTTGTATCTTTTTCATGATGGAAGAAAGTGGAAGAGAATGTGTCTGGGGTGTGTGGGGTCCTTAATTATGCTGGCTGCTTTTCTGAGGCAGCAACAAGTTTAGACAGTGTCAATGAGTGGGAGGCTGGTTTGAGAGATGGACAAGGCTTCATTCATGACCCTTTGTAGTTTATTGTGGTCTTGGACAGAGCAGAAGCCGTACCAAGCTGTGATACAACCAGAAAGAATGTTTTCTGTGGTGCATCTACAGAAGTTGGTGAGCATTGCAGTGGACATATCAAATTTCATTTGTCTTCTGAGAAAGTAAAGGCGTTGGTGTTGGCATGTGGGGACCAGGACAGGTAGTTGTTGATCTGGATACTTAAAAATTTGAAGCTCTTGACCATTTTCATTCCCATTGATGTAGCCAGGGGACTGTCCTCCACTTCACTTTCTGAAGTCAATGACTATCTCCTTTGCTTCTGTTGACATTGAAGGAGAGATTATTGTCGTCACACCAGTTCACCAGATTTTCTATCTCTTTCCTATACTCAGTCTCATCATTGTTTGAAATACGACCCACAATGGTGGTGTCATCAGCAAACTTGAAAATTGAGTTGGAGGAGAATTTGGCCACACAGTCATAGGTGTATAAGAAGTATAGTAAGGGGCTGAGAACACAGCCTTGTGGGGCACCAGTGTTGAGGATGATCGTGGAGGAAGTATTGTTGCCTAATCTTACTGATTGTGGTCTGTAGGTTAGGAAGTTCAGGATCCAGTTGGAGGGAGAAGCTGAACCCCAGGACCTGGAGTTTGGAGTTTCATAAGAATAATGGTGTTTAAGGCTGACCTGTAGTCGATAAATAGGAGTCTGATATAGGTGAGTTTGTTATTTAGGTGTTCCAGTGTTGAGTGCAGGGCCAGGGAGATGGTGTCTGCTGTGGACCTGTTGCAATTCATTCAGCACAAATTGAGGGCTACATCTGGGACCTTTAGTAATAATTTATGCTCTCACTAAGCCATCGGGAAATAAAACCAGAAAATGCGAGAAAAACTCAGCAGGTTAGGCAGCACCTATGAGGAGAGAAACAGAGTTACCGTTTTGAGTCCGTAAGGTTCTTCAAGCGATTGGGAAAACCATGCTGGAATATTCTACTTTCAAAACTATGTTGTCTGTTATACTTCAATCTAACAGTATGCCATACTGTATGTTGGTGTGATACCAGTTAGTAAATGATTATCATTACATTTTGCATTATGATGGCATGTTACTGTCTAAAAATACAAGTGTCAAGGCTACATCACTGAAGCATGCAGAAACATCAGTAGAAAACTCCAGATGCTGGCACTGAATGTGTGTAACTCCAGTGTGCAATTTTAGTACTGGCTTGCTCTATTCACAACAAAAACTATCTCAAATGTCTTTAATTATAAAAATAAAACACTGAAAATGCTGAAATAAAAACAGAAAATGCTGGAAAATCTCAGCAGGTCTCACAGCATCTGTGGGAGAGAATAGAGCCACAGGCCAACAGTGTGGCACAGTGGTTAGCACTGCTGCCTCACAGCGCCAAGAACCCGGGCTCTATTCCTGACTTGGGTCACTGTCTGTGCGGAGTTTGCACGTTCTTCTGTGTCAGCATGGGTTTCCTTCCACAGTCTGAAAGAATTGCTGGTTGGGTGCATTGGCCATGCTAAATTCTCCCCCGGTGTACCAGAACAGGCATTAGAGTGTGGCAACTATGGGATTTTCACAGTAATGTCGTTGCAATGTTAATGTACGTCTACTTGTGAGTAATAAATAAAATTTACTTTTGAGAACCAACGTTTGGGGTGTGGATGACCCTTCATTAGAGCAGCTCTAATGAAGAAGTGAGAAACTTTTGAAAAAATTGAAAAAAAACAAAATGCTGTAGGAAGCTTTAACCATGTCTCATCCACATTGATATTTACTTAAATATTTTTTTTGTAGGATGAAGAAGAAGAAATTAAGTTGGAGATCAACATGTTGAAAAAATATTCTCATCACCGGAATATAGCAACCTATTATGGTGCTTTTATAAAGAAGAGTCCTCCTGGTCATGATGATCAACTCTGGGTAAGGAAAACAAGTATTGTACTTTAAAAGGTCTGTGATCCACATTCAATGAATGAGTAGTTTTAAGGTGCAGTTGACTGTTAATTTGAAGTTTCTTTGCACACAAATTAGCACTATCCAATAATTTCAATTAATCAAATGAAAATTTATTAACAAGGTTGCAAATAGTGGGTTTTTTGACACACTAACAATATCAAAGACATTAAGCTTGTTGTCCTCTTCCCATCAAATTTTGGGCTATTGTTAAAATATCTTCTCATGAAGTATCTGTTAAAAGGTTATAGTATTGTAGAAATTGGGTAAAATGGATACCTCCAATGGTGATTGCAAACCTATGTTCAATTTACAACTCACAATTAGATTTGGCTGATACCCTCGGTCTCAGTCTTATTGCCTCAATAAATTAAATGCCTTCTTATTACTTAGAATTGTGGGATTTTTAAGTATCATTTGAGGACCATGGGTGGGATTCTCTGGCTATTCACACCAGTGGGATTCTTTGGTACTGCTGCAGTGAATGAAAATTTAACTGATCTTCAAATTCTCCATCCTCGATGGCAGCGGAGCATGAATGGACATAGAATTCTGGCCCATATTTTACAAGTCACCTAACTTCAAATTCTCTTTAAATTCTTTAAATTAGTAAGGGGCTGAGTTCTCTGACCTCACTTGCAACCGGGATTCTCTTATCCCGCTGCAGTGAACAGAGATTCAAATTTTCCACCCTCGCTGGTAGTGGAGCGAGCATTGGCAGAGAGTTCCACCCAAGGAGACATTGCTTGTGATGTTGCAAGAGGACATTATTGCTTCTGATTACTTCAAATATAGGTAAAGCCACATTCAATTTCAGCGTGCTAAAATATTTTAACTTTATTTGCTGTGGCAAATTTAGGCACTTCTGAAGGAGGATATGTACAGTGAAGGTGGTATTTATTTCTAAGAGGAATGATATATACTGTTATGACCAGTCTGTGGATGAGGGGCCCCAATTTGTTATGATTCTGGACGAGATACCCCCAGTTTGCTCTATCCATGAATGAGGAATGACAAACTAGCTCTCCTTCTTCATTAAACCCCTTTGGTTGGTTGCAACAAGGTTAATTTAAGGATACCTACCTTTGGGAATATGTTTCCCAAGTGTATTCATGGTTTAAAAGGAGCCAATTTAACCCGGCTTTCTTAAATTAAACAATAAATGAGTTTATTAGTTACTAAATGGAAGGAAAAAATAATGAAAAGCAACATACAGAACTGAGTCCAAAACTAAAGGTTAAAAAGATAGTGAAATCAATCTTTGGCTGTTCTGTGAGGAGTAAATGGAGAAACCTTGCAGCTGTTAAGATGGATGATACTGGTAGGGCTGATTTTTGCATTTGAGAGTTTGGAGATTCTTAGTTCTGCAGGTTACAAGGAGTTGTCCTGTTTCCTTTTTGACTGCGGTGTTGCTGATTTGCAACTTGCTTTCAGCAAGCAAAGAGATATTTTACCTTCAAGCGCTGGGATACCAAGTGAATGTTCTTCAGCTGTGACCTTTACACTGCGCACCAGACTAACGTGCAGACCAGGGTTACAGTTAGTTTTTAATCTTTTGTGTAACCTGGAAGGGGAAAAAATACAAATGTCTTTTGCCCAGAACTCCTTGCTTTCAGTTCTCACCTGGGATATAACTCACAGATATGGTTTGTTTTGAGATGGTAATTAGCCTCTCTTATCTCTATAAGAGATTACAGTTCAGCTTTTTTGCATTACGACTCTTCATTTTGCATTGCATTTCTTCCTTTGAAGTGCCTCTGACTGAAAGTTGTGTGCTATTCCCATCTGTCTGGACAAGGTGTAATCTACATAGGAATTTCACTTTGCTTGTTATGTCCTTTTTCAAAAAATGCATCTTTCTTAAAAGCTAGAATTTAAAGTTCAATATGCCCGTAAGAAATGGGCTATGCTCCTTTGTCATGACAGTTCTGTCTTTTCCCCACCCATGGACTTCTGCTTTTGAACCAAAATTATATCTAAAGTCATTCCTGCAGTTTTAAATTCACTTTTGATTTTTGTACATTGGACAGTAATACATAGTGTGTATTGTATCTGAAGGACTGAGATCAAGATCCCAAGAAACCTGCATGCATCAACAACTGTATCCAATGCTTCCTAGGTTTCTGTTAATATCTTAAGCCATACAAAAAACAAAGTACTTGAATTCGCTACTCATACCATATTCTATTGGTTAACCAATTATTCAAGAAAACAAAATAGTTCATCCTCAAAGGAATCCACTAACAAGATATTGTTATCTTGGAAAAATCAGACCAGAATTCTTCCTGGATTGTCCAGAACAGAAGGATTCAGGTTGACCCTGTGCAAACCAACACATTGTTAATGAAGATCTGATGAGGATGAATGACAATGGATAGCTTTAACTTTTGCATTTCTTCAGACGCGGATCTATCGGTATTTAAATCCTGCTGAAGAAATAGATTGTTAATTTGATATCAGCTGTTTAATGACTGCCACCTGCCTATAATTAATTGAGGTTTCACTTGAGCACATATTAACTGGTGGATGCTTGAGTTAAGAGACATATGTTTGCATGTTTTACTCTGCTAATAACATAACATGGAGCAAAGGTTAGCTTCAGTATCAGCCTTCACCAATTGACTTTCTGAAATAGAACGTAGACACACTTCAGTTTTTAGTTTTGATATGAAGTATCAAAGTGTATGAAATAAAGTTGTGCAAAAATCAATGTGGATGGGCATCACTGAGCCTCTTAATACTCATCTCTAATAATGGCAAAATATTCTGTACACATTTCTTATCCGAGTAAATTGCAGCACATTCCTCTCTGATTACACTGAATTTCAAAGCATTTAAACTGTGTGCCTGAAGAATCCTTTAAAGCAACAGAGTTATCACCAATATTTTGGTCTAACCATCGTATTTAAAACACAACTATGTTGTGGGATACTGTGCTCAATGTGTGCCTCAGATAGAGTTTCCTTCATTTAAGAAGAAGTAACTCCAAGGTAGAATCTTCAAAGCTGTTGTTTCCACTTATCAGAAACAGCATTGTCTCCCTTGATTTTTTTTTCATCACTTAGTCATCTCCAATACAATTTAAATTAGTTCCTGCAGCATCATGTAATTGGCTGGAGGTTTAATATAGACTAATATCACCTGCTGCCATTTCATCCCAGGTCATTTGGCAGTTCGGATGTTTGGAGTCTATACCACGTCAGTGAAGCACTGGTATTTGGCATGGATCTGTAGTACAGCATTAAAAACTATTTTCATCCCTTTTCCTGCTGTTGTGTCTTCATCACAAATCATTGCAAATCTACATGCACAAAAATGGCATCAGAAGATATGAGCAGGAGTTGTTTAGGGGTGGCACAATGGTTTGCACTGTTGCCTGTCAGCGCCAGAACCCGGGTTTGATTCCCATCTTGGTCAATGTCTGTGCGGAGTTTGCACACTTTCTCTGTGTCAACATGGGTTTCCTCTGGGTGCTCCGGCTTCCTCCCACTATAAAAAGATGTGTGGGTTAGATGGATTGGCATACTAAATTGCCCGTTAGTGTCAGGGCGATTAGCTAGGGTAAATGCATGGCATTGTGGGATAGGGCCAGGGTGGGATTGTAGTCAGTGCAGACTCAATGGGCTGAATGGCCGCCTTCTGCTCTGTAGGGATTCTATGATTAGCCCCTTGAGCCTGTTCTGTCATTTGGTAAGATCATTACTTATCTGCAACCCAGCAGCATATATCTGTCTTTGCTTCATATCCCTTAATACTTCAATTAATAAGAAAGGAATCAATATCCAATTTAAAATCATACTGACCCAGCACAATTGCTGTTTGTAGGAGCGAGTTCCAAACTCCTGCCACCCTTTGTACATAGGCGTTCTTCCTAATTACAGTGCTGAAATGTCAGGCTGTAATTTGTAGACTCTTTCCCATAGTCTTAAGGTCCCCCAACCAGCAGGAGAGTTCCAGCTATCCTATATGATACTTTTAAATCTTAAAAGCATTGATCAAATTAAACCCAACTCTAGTAATGTAACCACACATATAATGCAAAGAACAGGGCTCTGCATGTTAATGTATGTAGCTTCCAGTAAACACGTGTGCCACGCTGTGAGCCCAACTGACAATCTTAAATTGGTTGCCAGTGTAATTCTTAGCACATTGAACAACATTGGCTAAATGATCCTCAATCGTGGAATCGCATCAAATGTGCATCACTATGTTTTAGGTTTCCCAAGTAAGGGCTAGTTGGGTGTGGTCTGTACATTAGTTCTATTGTCTCTCTGTCTCCATGGATGCTGAGATTTTCCAGCATTTTCTCTTTTTCTCCCATTTGAATTCTTAAGTTCTTGTCTGTTTCTTAATTCTAACCATGAAATTTCCACTGCCTGCTTACCCTTTCTTACATTGTCCCATCATTGAAGTGATTCCATCCTTAATTACGTTGCTTACTCTTCCCTTCTACTAGTTTCCCTTTAAACTTTATAATCTGAAATATTTAGTTCCCAATTCTGAACATCCTGCCATTCTTCATTGTTGGGTGCCATGTCGTTCCTTCCCATTCACTTGTTCCTTATACTAGAGAACTCTTATTTGGTCTCACACCCTAACTGGATTTTCAGCTCTAATGTTTTGCTCACTTATGTCTCTCTCATGATTAAATTACTATATATCTTTATTTTTCAGTTCACTTGAGTCAAAAGCACAATTTCTGACTGTTACTCCACTCTGTCCCCTTTTGAATAATATTTACCATCTTTCCATCCTGCCACTTAATTTACGTAAAGACCTTGGTCCCATCTATTTTTGGCGCCTGACCTTGACCCCAGACGGGTTCAGGTGGAGTACACCCCAATGTTAACATCCAGTACTGGTGCCATTGCTCTCTGAAATAGGATCCCTTTTTCCCACTTCACTCCTTCAGCCTTGTGTTCACTCTTTGAATCTGTTTATATTTATCCCTTATTACCAGATTCCCTCCTTCATTTTCCAAAATTCAATCAATCTGTTTTGATATAACCCTTGGCCTGGCATACCATGTGTAACATTTGATATTATCACAAAGCATGCCAACAGCTCTCTAATTTATGAATCCTTGAAGCTACCACATTAATGTTTTTCCTCCTACACCCACTGACTGAACTAGAAAAAATTAAGACAAAGACATCAACAGCAGTTTGTTCATTCGGGATCACTGTCCATAAACATCCACAAAGAAGTCTAGGAATGTAAATTACTTTGCCTTATCTTAGGCTGGATTATTTGTACTTGGCTTGTAAGAAATAATGGACACACTTTTAAAAGACTTATTAGCTCAACTTTACATGGGTCCCTACAGGTATTGAAGGCAAAAAGCAACATCTCCTTTCCACACTGCATTGTCAGTGTGCCCAAGTAAGTGTTCTATGAACAAATGTGGAATATAAGGAACAAATTGAATTCCAACTAACATCAAACTCTGAGCTTTTACACTCAATTTGCAATGTACTTTGCCTATGACTGTTCTGTGCCTCAGTCAGTAATGTTTACTTTATTCACCTCTTTGAGCCCCACCCAAATTACAATGTCAGTAAAATGAATGAGCTAGTCATCGATTTCAGGAAACGTAGCGGAGGACAAGCCCCTGCCTAGATTAAAGGTGATGAATTGGAGATGGTCGTGAGCTTCATATCTTTAGGTGTTCAGATCACCAACAATCTGTCCTGGACCTCCGTGCCAACGCTATAATTAAAAAAGCTCACCAGTGCCTCTACTGCGTCTGAACGGTAAGGAAATTCGGCATGTTCACTATGATTCTCAGCAATCTTTACACATGCACCATAGAAAGCATCCTATCCAGCTTGGTATGGCTCTTGCTCTGACCAATATTGCAAGAAATTACAAAGGGTTGTTAATGTAGCCTAGGCAATCACACAAACTTGCCTCCCATCCATTGACTGTCTACATTTTCTGCTGCCTCAGGAAAGCAGCCAGCATAATCAAGGACCCTGCACGCCCCAGATGTAACGTTTTCCACCTTCCCTCAGAGAAATAAGATACAAAAATCTGAAAACATAGCAGCGGACTCGCTGTTTTTTTCCCTGCTGTCATCAGACTTTTGAATGGTCTATCGTATATTAAGCTGATCTTTCTCTCCACACTACCTGGAACTGCAATACCATATTCTGCACCCTATCTTTTTCCTTTTCCCTAATGTACTTTATGAATAGGTATGCTTTACGTGTATAGTGCACTAGAAACAATACTTTTCACTATATCCCAGAACGTGTGACAATAAATCAAATCAGTTGTTTGCTCGTGTTCCTGCTCACTTGTGAGCAACTTTTACCCACCTACTTTCAGTTTAATGACAGTTCACTGCTGCTGACTGGCATTTTTTATTAACAAGCTTGCAGTGTCTTTTTCATTTTGTGCAGTTCTAATGCAAATTAAAATTTTAAATTAAATTTCAGCTTAAGATGTGTAATCCAGTATTGCCAAAGAATCCTAACTTGCTCCAAATTCCCAAGTTTTATACTATTTTTATGACAACAATGTGCAATCACTATGAACCACCATCACAAAAAGTTAGTATGCAGATATAGCAAGTGATTAGGAAGGCATATGGAATGTTGTTGTTTATTGTAAGGAGAATGGAATATAAAAATAGGGAAGTGTTGCTGCAATTGTACAGGTGAAGTTCTGTGGATAGTTTTGGCCTCCTTATTTAAGTAAGGATAGAAATATGTTAGAAGCCATTCAAAGGAGGGTTCACTCAACTGATACCTGGGGTTTGGAGGTGGTTATCATATGAGGGAAGGTTGGATGGGCTGAATCTGTATCTATTGGAGTTTAGAAGAATGAGAAGTGGGCTTACTGAAACATACAAGATTTTGAGGGTACTAACAGGGTCAGTGTTGAAAGGATGTTTCCCCTTGTAGGAGAGACTAGAACAAAGGGACATAGTTTAAAAGTAAAGGTTATACCATTTGAGATGGAGGTGAGAAGGATTTTTTCTGAGGGCCGTGAACCTTTGGAACTCTCTTCCCCAAAGAGCATTGGAGGCAGGCTCATTGAATAATTTAAAGACAGAGGTAGATGCTCGACTAACAAGAGAGTCAGAGGTTATTGGGAGTAGGTTGAAATGTGTGGTTAGGGCCACAGTCAGATCAGTCATGATCTTATGGAATGGCAGAGTAGGCTCAAGGGGTTAAACAACCTACTCCACATGTTCACAAGCCCCACACTTGAATAGAAATAAGTTGTGGGACGTTATGGAGAAATATCTAAAGAGGGGTTCAAGATGGTGGGAAGTTTTGATTTTTGTTCTTTGATGTTAACACGAATCTCTAACAGTTGAAGTGTGTGTATGGGATCAAGCTGGAAAATTTTTATTCTGTATGGATCAGTACTACATCAGGAAGCATATTTATGCGCTGAAACCCCAAAATGTTTCATTACCTACCAATATTACATCTGCTACATATCAAGGAATTATTTTTGGAATCGCTTCATCTTAAATTGCAACTAATTTTGTTTGGCTACTCACTAGAACCAGAATCTCAGGTTTTTGTGAATTGCTGTGGGTGTGAATTCCAGGCATGATTGAAGTTTTTTTCATTTTCATACTGGCCTCGAGCTGGATGTTGACTATGACCTATTAGTTTATGTATACTGGGTGTGCAAACTTCCCATGTGCATGAGCATTTTCTATGGGTGACAATTTGCTGAAGACTTTAATCTTGTAACTAATGTCACCATGTTACTAAATGTAGAAATAAAAGGAAAGATACATTGATCGGCAAAGACTTGTTGTCTAGGTTGGATTTTGGACATTTTCAATTTACTCCGGTGTGGCTCCATTTTGTACTTGACCTGAGGTAACTCTCAGCCGTCTGTTAAAGTAGCTGCAGGTCCTTTATAGATAATTCTGATTGTGTAAATTTAAATCAGTCTGACTGTTTGTTTCCTAACTGAATTTGAATAGGTCAGCATCTTTTATTCTATAGTCAGTGCAGAGATGATGAGCTATGCCTATCTGTGAGTTATTACCACTGCCTTTCACTGTGAGGCATCCATTATCCCAGTTTGGTTTTCCTCATCAGTGAAGAATCTTAGAAACAGAAAATGCTGAATAAACTCAGCAGGTCTGGGCAGCATCTGTGGAGATAAAAGTGGTTAGCACTTTGAGTCTGCGTGACTTCTTCAGAGCCAAAGAGGTAGAAAAATAATGTTTTTATGCTGTTGAAGAGGGGGCTTTAGCAGGTAGAGAAAAATAGAAGACCAGGGAAAGGATTCTGAAAACGCTTTCTCTGGTCATGATAGTTCATTAAAGAAACTTAGTTGACCAGGTGTCAAACAATTATTTATCAGTAAGAAATCTCTGAACACCAGGTTAAAGTCCAACAGCATTATTTGGAATCACAAGCTTTTGGAATGCTGCTTCTTCATCGGGTGAGGTAATGTCAGTTACAGTTAATATCAGCCCGCCGCAGTCCAACGATGGCATCTCCAAATTGCAATTATTTATCAGTTGACAATCTACTAACTGCTCATGAACAATGTGTTACAGATGTTAAGTGAGGGTAGGGTTAGATCCTGCTGTGATATCTTTCATGGTGTCATGACTTGCTGACTCTTTCTGCATAGAGTCAGAGTTGAAGAATGGCCAGAGGGCTGCTGAGAACTGCAAAACTATTCCCTTTCAGGACAGGAGAAAAGCACATTGGAGAAAATTATAAATAACTTTTTCAGTTGGCGTACACTGTTCAGATCCTTCTCACCTATCTCTGATGTTGTCTGGTTTATCATTACCTTTGCTATTTTAAAAATGCATTATATGATGATGAAGAGTTAACTTCTATATTTATTTCAGTCTGAGCAATGAAAATGATGCTTGAGGTCTATGCATGTCATTTTATAAAGTGAAACATTATGAAAGTCTTTATTCATCACAGTGCTGACTGTTGAATAATCTCCATAGCAGTATAAGCATGGCATTAGTGCTCACTTTGTTGTCTTGGGTGATAGCTTTCAAAATTATTTTGGCCATTTGTAAGCGTTGCATCAGAAATCTGGTTTTGATTCTGATAAATGGAGTTTTTTAATCCAATTTTGTGTAACCAATCGTTGCCTTCTATTTAAATATATAAGCAAAATCTTGTGCACTGTTTTTGATAATGTCATCTGCTTCACATACTCTGTTGCTTTCCATTGGATAAGCAAACATTTTCAAGGACATCCGTCCATTTGATCTTTCTCAAATTACTTTTTCAGGGTGGAAGCACTGTTAGAAACACTTGTGCGTCTCCATTTTTTTCGTTCATTCTGTAACTACATTGTCATCCCTCAATCCCCTGACCTTTTTAACTGGAAACTCTCATATGGTTCTATATGGGCTTTTAAATTTAAGAACAGGATTGGTGTGCACAGTTTTTCTGTTGAATTTATGCATATTTTTGGACTGTGTATTCCTCGTCAGTTGAATTATTTTAAACTGAGTGCATTTTTTGTCATTTTATATATTCTGAAAGTTTAAAAAAATTACCAAGACCCAAAGAATTTTCATGCACTTATTGTATATTGCCAATAGCCAAGACAATTTTAATCTTTCAATTGAAACTTGTGTTCTCTCAGAACAGGAAGAGGTGTACACACTGAGGAGTTGCAAGTCTGCACTTAAAGGTTGTTCCCTAAGAGTGCCAGCACTGAAATAAAGTCTTATATTTCAGAACAAGAGGAGGTTTTGCAACAGTTCCTCACTGTGTCAGTGGTGTATAATAAGCCCTGTTGCAGTTGTAGAATGATTCATAAAGCAGAACAAAAAGCTATTTTTAAGTTAGAATGTACTACATGCTTTCTGGTACTTTACAATGGCCGGGGAAGATCCCCACAGGTCAACAAGCTCAAATTTGTTCCACTGCATCTTTTGTACCACTTAGCCTGCCTATCGCTGATGAAACACTTAGTGTCTGTGTTGGCTCTGTAGGGCTGCACTCACAGAATCTGGCTCCTTTAATAAGGCTTGGATTCACTGAATGTAACTGTGGTAAAGTTTCTGTTAATAAGGAAAAACAAATGAAATAGAAAGCAGGATAGAATTGCCAGTGAATATGGTGTTACAAGTCAAGTTAGATACTTCAAGGTGTTCTATGAAGCTTGCTTGACCTGAAATGTTTTGCACTGAATTTGGCTAAGATGAGCATGGGAGGTTTCACAATAGGTGTGTTTCAACTGACCCATGAGAAGCTTTTATCAAAAACAAAGTTTAATTAAGAATATTGTTGACATGTATAGTAAGACCCTTAGCAAGGACTTTTAACAATCATAAACAAGAAACACAGCAACCACGATAATGTATAACGCTTCAGGAAATATCATTAATATGCTCCAACCAAAGCCAACATCTAATAAACAAAACCCTCCAAATGAACACAATACAGCATAGGCTAATGCCCACTTGTTACAGGAATCCCTCGATTGTCTCCTGGATTGAGTGCTGAAAGTCCATTGTGAAGAAACTCAGAAGAGATTGTAGTCAAATCTATTTACCAAAACACAGCTTCTTTAAGGCAGAACCAAACAAAGAGAAGAACCAAGAGAGAGAGAGAGACTGCTCCTTAGCTTGCTGTTAAACTGTTTCCAAAAATACGCTGCCCAAAACAAAACTAAAAGCCCAAAAGGTCACTTGACTGCCACAGCTTAGCTTAACCCCTAATGACATCACTGAAGCTATAAGCTGCATGTTTTTTTAAAAACTTAAAGGTACACTCACATGACAATAGAAAAATTAAGTTAAAATAAACTGCAACTAGTGAAGAAAGACCGAGATAACAAACTGCATTGGCTAATGTAGTCAGAGTCAAGTGATGAAATGATGAAGATAAAGCTATCAAAACTAGATCTTTTTCATATTTAAAGTTTTTCTAATTGCATGACTGTTTACTGTCATGTCTGAAACTAAACACTCGTCTCACTGTATTCTTATCCCAATAATAAGAACGTAAGAACATAAGAAATAGGAGCAGGAGTAGGCCATCTAGCCCTTCGAGCCTGCCCCGCCATTCAATAAGATCATGGCTGATCTGTCGTGGCTCAGTTCCACATTCCCGCCCTCTCCCCATAACCCTTAATCCCCTCTCTTATCAAAAACCCATCAACCCGCGTCTTAAAAATATTTAGCGAGGTAGCCTCCACCACTTCAACGGGCAGAGAATTCCAGAGATTCACCACCCTTTGAGTGAAGAAGTTCCTCCTCAACTCCGTTCTAAACCGCCCCCCTTTTATCTTGAGGCTGTGCCCCCTAGTCCTACTGTCCTTTCTGAGCGGGAAGAGTCTCTCCACCTCTATCCTATCCATCCCATTCATCATCTTATACGTCTCAATGAGATCTCCCCTCATTCTTCTAAACTCTAACGAGTACAAGCCTAGTTTATTCAGCCTCTCCTCATAGCTCAACCCCCTCAACTCCGGTATCAGCCTAGTAAACCTCCTCTGCACTCCCTCCAAGGCCAAAATATCCTTGCGTAAGTACGGCGCCCAAAACTGCACACAGTACTCCAGCTGCGGCCTCACCAATGCCCTATACAGCCGCAGCAAGACCTCCCTACTTTTATATTCAATCCCCCTCACTATGAAAAGGAGAAGCAATGGTCGAACATTGTTAATTGGGCTTTATAAAGAAAGAGAAAGGGTCATTTATGGAGAGGAGAGATGAATACTTTCCCATCACAATCATTTCAAGCATTTTAGTTAGATTCATTGAGTTATGCATAAACTGCTGTGAACAAGTTATCTCATCACTTCCACGAATAACTATCTGTTTTGTATATTTGGGCTATAAAATGAAGTAGCATTTAAATAACCTTTCATTATCTTTCTCCCTCATGTCATGGTCTCCTGAATTTTCTCCACCGATACGGTAAAATCGTTGCTCATGTTTACCTTGGGTCCTCAGTTTAATGTTTCATGTGAAAGAAAATGGTGCCGCTCCAATCCCAGAATTGTAGTAGAAAATTCCAGGATGTCACCATAATCTGGTTGAGTGATGCTTAACCGACAAGCTCTGGCTCAGAATGTTAACAACCAAGTAAAACTGACACTTATATTCAAATAAAATCAAGTGAGATCAATTTTGGCCATTTGGCTGAATTGCACAATAGTGCGCATGAAAATGATCAATTCGAAGCTTTTATAGCAGCAGAGGGAAGAAAAAGTGTGAGCAAATTCTTTGTGATGTGACCTGCTTTGCATTCATGGGAGGCATTACCACATATGTTATGCCACATGTGGCATGATGCACAATCCTTTTTAAAAGACAATTAAGTGACAAGATACTTTTTTAAATTAAATGTCTATTTTCAAAGTCATTTTTGGTTGTAAATCTTTACCTACGACACTAAAGAATGTGATAATCTAAAAAGATTGTCTAATGTTAAGAACATGCGAATTAAGAGTGGGAGTAGGCCATTTGGCCCCTTGAGTTTTCTCCACCAATACAGTAAAATCATGGCTGATTTTCAACCTTAACTCCACATTCCTGTCCAATCCATATTTCCCTTGATTCCCTTAGATTCCAAGAATCTATCAATCCCAGTCTTGAATATATTGATTAATTAAGTCCAGATTTGCAGCAGAGAATTCCAAAGATTCTGAAAAATTTTTCATCTCAGTCCGATCCTGAAACTGTGACATCTAACTCTGGAATCTCCAGGCGGGAAACAATCTGTCAGCATTTACCCTTTCAGTCCTTTAAGAATCCGATTTCAGTGAGATATTTCTCACTCTTCTTAACTTCAAAATGTATTGTTTAACCAAGTTTGGAGGGGTGAATAAATTTCCCTCTTTTCCACACCTGAGCTTGACGATAATAGAGTTTGAAAAAGTTGTGATTCTTTCAATCAGTATGTACTTGGCCATATGAAGAAATAAGGCAGCCAGATCCCTTGAGTTAACAAGTAGGGAATTAATTTTATTGTTTAATAACATGGGTAAAAGAATTAAGAAGGTAAAAATGTGCCCTGAATTCCCCACACGTACACATACATGTGGAATTGATGAGTTAAAGTCCATAAAATAGAAAAAAAACCTTCTGACATTTCCTTTCAGTGATCCTGAAATTCCAGGTGTTGTAGCTGATGTAAATTGATTATTTTTCTGGAGACCAGCCTCATTTCAGCAGTAATCTGTCTTTTTCCAAAGTAGATGTTATGTTACTTGAAGTTCGTTTTGATTGAAATGCTGCATCTGTGATGTATTCCAAAATGCATAGAAATATAGAAAATAGCTGCAGGAATAGGCCTTTCAGCCTGCACAGCCATTCAATATGATCATAGTTGATCATGCACTTTTAGTATTCCACTGCTGCTTTCCCTCTGTACCCTTGATCCCTTTAGCCACAAAAGCCAAGTCCATCTCCCTCTCGAACATATCAAACAAACTGGCCCCAACAGCTATCTGTGTTAGAGAATTCTACAAACTCACAACTGAGTGAAGAAGTTCTTTCTGATCTCAGTCCTGAATAGGCTTACCCCTTATTCTTAGACTGTGACCCCGAGTTCTGGACTTCCCCAACATCAGGAACCTTCTTCGCACATCTAGCCTGACCAGTCCCATCAAGATTTTATGCTTTTAATGAGATCCCCTCTCATTCTTTTAAATGTTGATGAGTACAAGCCCAGTCAATCCAGTCTCTCTTCATATACCAGTTCTACCATTCTGGGAATCAGTCTGTTAAGGCATCAAATTAGAAAATAGAGAAAGGTGTTATTGCTGGGACATTGTGCCGACAACTCCTTTCTGATCTTAGCGGCTTGGTTCTTTTCTATACCTCGCAGTAGAGATGGTTGCTGTCATGTTACAAGCTTTCAAGCTTCATTGGTCTCTTCTGGCAGTGGGATTCTTGCTAACCTCTTAGAAACTTTATACGTTAATAGTGGTCTCCCAGCAGGTCAGAAGATTAATTACTTTTACCCAGTTAGCCATTATGATGGTCAAAGGTGACTGAGTATTAATGTCTCAGCTACTAACTCCTTGAATGGTCCATTTTCTCCTTGGTAATATGGAAAAGAGGTTTTACACCTCCAAGGGAATGCTGACGTCTGTGGATTTTGCAAACTTGATGACTCCCTAACGGGGAATGTGGATTTCACAAATGCAAATCAGCAGATATTTTAAAATCCGTGCTTTTGCTTCATAAAGGTCCTTTTAAAGAAGTTCTATATATATCTGACCAACTGATGAAATTGAAGATTAATATTCCACATCACACAAAGCACTATCCTAATCTATTGCTGTTTGGAGGACAACTCTCTCACCCCAGGAAACAAATTTGATGAACCTTTGTTGCATGGAAAGTAAAGCAACAGTAGGGTAATGATAATTTTGCTGGACAAGAGGCCCAGACTACTTCTCCAGACAGGTTCAAATCTATATGGCAATAATTAATTAATAAACCTGGAATTTAAAAAAGCTCAGCATAATAATGACCACGAAATGACCTCATTATTGTAAAAACTCTCAAGGTTCATTATTAACCTATTAGGGACAAAATTTGCTGTTTTTTCCTGTCTGCTCAATGCAGGTCCACAGCAAAGTGGCTTGGCACCAGCTTGCCAACCTGGAAAAGACCCATTTATCCCAACTTTTTTGTGGCCAGCCAATCCACTACCCAAGCTAATATATTACCCCCCAACCCTGTGGGATTTTACCTTGTGTGTTAACCTTTTATGTAACAGCTTATCAAATACCTTCTGGAAATCCAGTTAGACTACATCTACAGGGCTCCCAGCATCCACTTTGTTTGTTACATCTTTGAAGAACTCTAGCAAATTAGCCAAATAATATTTACTTTCATAAAACCATGTTGATGGATTGTATTTTGACTTTCCAAATGTCCCATTACTATTAAATTAGGGATTTCAACTACTTTTCAATGACAGATATTAAGCTAACAAGTCTACAATTTCTTCTCTTTGCCTTTCTCCCATTTTGAACAGGAGTGTAGAATCATAGAAACGCTACAGTGCAGAAAGAGGGCATCTGGCCCATTGAGTCTGCGCCGACCACAATCCCACCAGACCCTACCCCCACACACTTACCTACTAATCTACGCATCTCAGGACACTAAGGGGCAATTTTAGCATGGCCAATCAACCTAACCCGCACATCTATGGACTGTGGAAGGAAACCCATGCAGACATGAGGAGAATGTGCAAATTTCACACACACAGTGACCCAAGCCAGCTCCCTGGAGTGTGAAGCAGCAGTGCTAACCACTGTGCTGCCATACCGCACAGTGGTTAGCCACAGTTATATTAGCCTTCTTTGAAGCCACAGGATCCTTTCCAGAATCCAGGGAATTTTTGGGCCATTATAAACAATGTCTTCATTACCTCTGCTGCTATTTCCTTTCAGGCCCAAAGATGTGGACCATTAGACCTTGGGGTCCTGCCTGCCTTCAATCCCAATAGTTTGCTCAGTACTTTTTCCGTAGTGATGGCGATTGTTTTAAATTCCTCCGTTTCAACAAGTTCTGCATTACCTGTTACTATTGGGATGGTTTAGTGCCCTCCACCATGAAAACTGATGAATTGATATATTGATTTATTGTCTCTGCCATTTCTGTCTTCCCTATTACTAATTCTCCAGTCTTGATCTTTAAGGGACCAATGTTAACTTTAGCTACACTCTTCCTCACTATATACTTTGGGAATCTTTTGCTATCCACTTTTATGTTTTGTGTTAAAATACTCGGTGAAACAAACTTTACAGTCAGTATCCCAGACTTCTTTCATCACTATCTCTGGGTATGTCTTGCTCACTGGCAGGACGGACCTATTAGCAATGGTCGTGCACTGGTAGGCAGTTAGGATGGATGATGCTAAGTGTCCTCAACATCTACTCTGGACCTCATGAATGCATAAGGCATTAGGTCAAACTACTGCCCTTCTTCATCTAATGGATAGCAAATGGAAGTGAAGGTTGAAGTAGGGAGGTTTGTTACAGTTGTACAGGGCATTGATATAATTACATGTGCAATACTGTGCACAATTTTGTCTCCTTATTTAAGAAAACACAATTCCATTAGACCAATTCAGAGAATGTTTACTCAATTGATTGCTGGGATGGGGGACTTATCTGATGAGGAAAAGTTAGGTTGGGCCCATATTCATTGTAATTTAGAAGAATGGGAGGTTATCTTACTGAAGTATATAAGATCCTGAGAGAGCTTGATAGAGTGGATAGGCCAGAACTGGGGACAGTTTAAAAGTAAGGTTATTCCAATAAAGACAGAGATGAGGAGAATTTTTTCTTTGAGGATTGAGTTCATGGAACACACCTCTTCAGAGATCGGTAGGAGCACGGTCATTAGATATTTTTAAAACTGAGTTAGATAATTGTGACTAACATGGGAGGCAGGATAATGGTGTTGAAGCCACAATCAGATCAGGTGTGATCTTATTGAATGAAGCAGGTTTGAAGGAGAAATGGCCCATTCCTGACCCGAACTCATGTTCATGTGAATCAGTGTTCTTCCATCTTGAACACTGCTCGGAAGAAGCATTGAAGGTAGCAAGAGCACAAAGTGTACTTTGGGTGAAGGACTTCAATGTCTCTCACTAAGTGTGGCCCAATAACACCACTACTGATCAACCTGGTTGAATCGTGAAGGGCATAAAGGGAAAAGCCCAGTTGACCTCATACTCACCAATCTAGGTCACAGATGCACACACTAATGGCAGTATTTGGGAGTGATGAGCACACAGCTTTTGTGGAGATGGAAATCCTGTCTTCAAACTGAGGGTATTTTTCATTGTGTTGTGTACCACCGCCCCGTCCTAAATGGGATACATTCAGAACTAATCCAATGCCTGTAAGTATCAATAGGTACTGTGAACCCACAACATCTGTAAATCTGTATTCATCTGCAATCTCATGACCTGGCATTTTCCTCACTTTACTACTGCCATTAAGTCAGGGACCAACCCTGGCTTAATTCAGTGTATAGTGGGGCATGCCAGGAGCAGCAACCTACATATGTGAAAATGAAATACCAATCTGGTGATGCCACAATACAGGACAACATACATGCTAAATAGCAGAATCAGAATGCCAGCAAGAGTTGAATGGTCACACAACCAATGGATCAGATCAGTCCTGCCATTTCCAGTCACAAATGATGGTGGACAATTAAAAAAAATTAACCTAAGGAGAAAGCTCCACAAACATTCCTTCCTCAGTGATGGGGGAGCCAACACATCAGTGCAAAAGACAAGGCTAAAGTGTTTGCAACCATCTTCAGCAATAAATATGGAGAACAATCCATCTCTGCCTTTGCCTGAGATCCATAGCATCACCGTTTCCAGTCTTCAGCCTGATATCAAGAGACAGCTGGATGCACTAGATACAATGAGTCCTGACAAAATCCCAGCAGTAGTACTGAAAACCTCTAGCCAGGCTGTCCCACTATAGCAACAACACTTGCGCCTATTCCACAACGATGAAATTTGCCGACGATGTCCAGCCCACAAAAAGCAAGAAAAATCCAATCCAGTCAATATCGCCCTATCAGTCTGACCTCAAATCATCAACGAAGTGATGAAGTGTATTGTTGACAGTGCTATCAAATGATACTTGCCTAGCCATAACTTACTTATGCTTAGATTAGGTTCTGCTCGGGTCATTCAACTTCAGACTTCTTCACAGGTCTAAATATGAGCTGAATTCCAGGGGTGAACTGAGAGTGACTGTCTTTGATAGCATAGCAGCATTTAACAAAATGTGACATCAAGGAGCCCTCGAAAAATTGAATTAAATGGGAACTGTGGGGGAAATCTCTCCACTGGTTGGAGTCATCCCTTACACAGAGAGAAAGGATTGTGTTTTTAGAGATCAGTCATCTCAGCTCCTGGACATTGCTGCAGGAGCTTTTCACTGTAACGTCCTCAGCCTGACCATTTTCAGCTGCTTCATCTATGACCTTCCTTGCAATATAATGTCATAAGAGAGGATGTTTGCTGATGATTGTAATATGTTTAGTACCATTCCAGCTTGTCATATACTAATGCAGTTTGTTTCTGCATGTCCTCAGTGTGTACCATATATGAAATGCACTGCAACAGCTTGCCATAGTTCCTCAGATGGCATCTTTCAAATCCGCGGCCCCTCTCACCTCTAAGAACAAGGCTAACTGATGCATGGAAATGTCAGCAACTCCAAGTTGTCCTTCAAGTGATATATCAGCTGAACTTTTAAATATATTGCCATGCTTCATTGCTGCATCAAAATCCTGAAATGCTCTCCCTGACAGCAATGTGGATGCAGCGGTTCAAGAAGGTGGCTACCATCACTACCTTGAAGACAATTAGAGAATGATTATAAACAGTGCCTTCATCAAAAATTCCCCATAATCAGTGAACAAATGAAAATATAACCTTCTAATGCAAGCATATGTTGCCTTCAGTGAAGTGACAACAATTGTACATGCTGTTTCAGGAGTGATCTCACCAAGGATCTGCACAATTGGAGCGTGGCTTCCTTACTCGTGTACTCCAACCTAATGCGATAAAGGCCAACATACCTTTTATGTTTTTAATTGCTGGGGTACATGCATGTTTTTAATATGCCTATTCATCCAATCTCCCTCAACACCAGCATTTAATAGGTTCTATGAAGTCCTGTTTTTCTACTCTTCCCATCAAAATGCATACCCTGAACACCATTCCATTCCATCTGGCACCTATTCATTTAACTTCTTTATTTGCAGACTTTTTTTTTCTCATAACTTGGGTTGTTCTCCATCCAGTTCGGTATTGTTGGCAAATTTTAAATACGTTAGAGTTGGTCTCTTCATATAAGTCATTTATGTAGATTGTAAATGGCTGAAGCCCCTCGTGACTCCCACTAGCTCCAGCCTGAAAATAAACCGTTCATTCTCGTTTTATGTCTGGATGTCAACTTTTATTCCTAACTTTTATCAACTTCTATAAGATTGAATACACATAATGCAAAGCACTTTGTAAAGGAATACGAAAAGCCAGAATTTAGTACTTTCATTGATCCTCATAAGACAATGGGGAAATAAATCTTTGACAGATACAAAACTTAAGATTTTCACAACTGAAGTAACTTGAACTTTTTTTTAAACAGCTTGTCATGGAGTTTTGTGGTGCAGGATCCATTACAGACTTGGTGAAAAACACAAAAGGAAATTCTTTGAAGGAAGACTGGATTGCATATATCTGCAGAGAGATACTTCGGGTGAGCATGGATTTTGTACAGCATTCAGATGTTGATTGTGTACAGGTGTTAATGAAAAATATGAAAAGTCACAGGTTATTGATGAAGAGGAATTTGGCCTAGTTATTATCAATGCTTCGCTTAGAGATTAAAAACGGAATATGCTGCACCTATTCAACAGATCAGGCAGCACCTGTGGAGAGAACCATGTAAGATTTCAGGTCAATGATCTTTCATTAGAACATCGACCTTAAACATTAACTCCCTTTCTCTGCCCACAGATGTGGCCTGACCTTGAGTTCTTGCAGAAATTTTTGTTTTTATTTCAGATTTACAGCATCTGCGTTGTCCTTTGGAGAGTCTGATTCAGGACTTGGCCTGTATTCAAACCTTTGAAAGGGTGTGTGTGTGTTAAATTTGAAAAAAGTGGACACTTGACATCAAATTAACAATATAATCTTGCAGTTTCTGGACCAATTAGTGATGATGGAGCATGAGCTGAATTGTATGCACCATTTGCTTTAAAAGTAGAAAAAAGCTCATTATTTTATGTAAAATTTTCATTCCACTGTTCAACATCTTTCAAATTAGTAAGACCTGTCAAAATTACATTCCAAACTCTTCCCTTCATAGGAATTTTTTCGGAATGCAGCATGGCACTGTGGGCTAGCTGCCATTGTAGTCGCCTTCAGATTTTGAAATGTGTTTAAAACAGCGAGGTATTCCAGGCATCGCATAAGATCTGATTGTTTCCTTTCTTGGCTGTTGTAGTCTGTGGAGAACATTATTATTACTCCTTTTGTGGACAACGCATGAAACTGTTTTCAATTGGAAAAACCTGTATAGCATCTGCGTTTAATATAAAATCTGCCCATTTCCATCTCAGCAGTTTCAGACAAAGATATATAGGTACTGTGGCAGAATTCTACATTAAACTTTCAAAAACTAATTCTATAGCTATAATAAAATGGCCATGTTAAATTTTGCTGCCTTAGATGCATCTGGAACTCTCATCTCACCCCTACTTTGAAAATTGCAATGTCTCCCCATTTATTTTAATAAATGGGTTTTAGAATAGTTGATGTTGAAATGCCATGCCAGAGCCGGGAATTCTTTGGCAAGTAGCTCACCACGTAACTCCCCAAAGCCTCGCTGCCATCTACAAGGTGCAAGTCATGTCTGCAATGGAATAACCTCCATTTGCCTGAATGAGTGGACCTCCAGTAACACTGAGAAAGGTTGAGACCATTGAGGATAAAACAGCTTGCTTGATTGACACCCCACCCAGCAGCTTAAGCATTCACTCCTTCCTTTGCTAGTGAATGGTAGCAATAGTATGTAGTGTCTACATGAGGTGCTGCAGCAACTCTCCAGTTCATCTTTGACTATACCTTCTACACCCGTGACTAATACCTCCAAAAAGGTCAAGAGTAGCAGATGCATCATTTGCAAGTTTTCTTGCAAGCCCCACACCATCCTCGCTTGGAACTATATTGCCATTTCTTCATAGTTGCTGGATCAAAATCATAAAACTTGCTTACTAGTAGTCTGTAGATGCAACTATGCCCTATGGACTGCAGCAGTTTGAGAAGATGGCTCACTACCACCTTCTTAAGGATGCTCAAGACTGGGCAATAAATGCTGACCCTGCCAGTGACCCACTCATCCCATGAACTAATTTTAAAAGAAAGGAGAATTTGGAATCAAGCCAATCTAGAAATATTAATTTCACCCCCTTGCATAAATTGCATTCAGGCAAGATTATAAATTATCTGCATACTTTTTCTTTTGTGTTTAGGGCCTATCGCATCTTCATATACACCATGTCATTCATCGTGATATCAAAGGGCAGAATGTATTGCTGACAGAAAATGCTGAAGTGAAGCTGGGTATGTAACTAACAATGGTCATGGGAAGCCTGAATTTTAAAGGTTTGAACATGTTCCTGAGATAGCTAACACAATTTCCAAGCCATAAGCAAAATGTTTATGTATGCACACTTGCATAGGCCTTATTAGATGGAACATTCAAAATGAATAGACTATTTCCTTACCACTTGCAGTTCATTCTGAGTCTATAATGTAGGATCTCTTGATTCTGAGTCAGTTGTTTCATCTTTTGGTTTGTATTCAACAGCAACCATATTACATCTGAAGTCCCCAGACACTGTTAACACTGACTTGGTGTATGCCTAATCCTAATGAACTCTCTCTTACTCAGACCACAACAGTCCTGATGGCATAGCTATCCCTAGTTCCGTTTTAATTGATCAACCAACACACTCTGTTCTCTGATATAAATGCTCAGCTTGTTCACACATTGCCTCATCAGGAGTTTCTGGAGTTGTATTTTCTTCTTACTGCCAAACAGAAAACTGGTCTATTTGTACAAAACTCTGCTTGCTCCCCTCACACAATTTCTATGTTCTGAACTGTCAGTTCTGTTCTGAACTGTCTATTTTCCTCCAACTGATCCTGCTTCAAAGGACCTGGCTGTAATTCAATTACCAATTAGCGGTCTATTTACTTTTTGTTTCCATTTTCTCCTTAATAACAATCTCCGGTTAAGGATAGAACCTGACGGATATCATAACCAAGAATTATCCCCCTTTTTGAGTACCTGCCTGATTCACTTTTGAATTAAGGGGGAATTCACACAATAAGAAAATACAGGCTTTTCTTCAAAGTGCAAAATTCATCGTCCTGAATGCCTGCTCCATCTTTACTGTTATGTCAGTAAAATGTTCATCATTGATTCTCATGATGTGTAGGATATAACTTCATGTATTTTCCCAGCTGAATGGAATGGAGTTACTCGTATTTATATGATGGTAATTTGAGGTCAGTCTCCAAATTATCTGCCATAACTTTGGTAATCACAAAGAAACAATGTAAATGCACAGTTATGTCATTCCTCCATGTAAATGTTGATCTTTTTATTATAGCTAGTAAGATTCTGGAATCACTTCAGAAATTCAGCATTCTAATGCCTATAAATTTAATGTGTATGAGGCTTGTTACCAGTTAGCTCACTTTATTAGCATAACAATCCTGCCATTCATTGTATTCATTCTTAGAGAAACATGAATTTTTGGAACTCTTCCTCAAAAGGCATTGGAAGCAGAGTCTTTGAATGTTTTTTAAGGCAGAGCTAAATAGATTCTTGATTAACAAGGGGGTGAAAGATTATCTGAGATGGGCAGGAATATGGGGTTGAGGTTGCGGTCAGCTATGATCTTATTGAATGGTGGAGCAGGATCAGGGTGGCTGAGTGGCCTATTCCTGCTCCTAACACATGTTCATATAGCTATTGTGATTACTATGTACTCTAAATCTTTCATTTCAGTGGATTTTGGTGTTAGTGCGCAATTGGACAGAACTGTTGGTAGAAGGAACACATTTATTGGGACACCCTACTGGATGGCACCAGAGGTCATTGCTTGTGATGAGAATCCTGATGCAACGTATGATTACAGAGTAAGTTGTTACCTTTCTTTACTTCCAGAATCAGTGGTTAGGTCTCTTTTTTTTTGAAGTCATGAGATTTTAAAGAACTACTTTTATGAGAAGATAATACAAAATTATGAGATTGGGCACTACTTTGTGAAACACATCTGCACAGTCCACAAGCAAAACTATGGCCTTCAGATTGCTTGACGTTTAATTTCACTATCTTGGTCATGCTCCCATTTCAATTCTTGGCCTACTGGGACAGCAGTAGTTGGGTATTTTACAGCCTCTGGATTCAACATTGAATTCATCAATTTCAGGCCATGAACTTTGTCCTCCATTTTGATTGTTTTATTTTTTGAAATGTGCTGGTATGTATCTTGTTTTTAACATTTTTATTTTCCAATAGAGGTGTCCATTATTCTGCCATCAACCCTTGTTCTGAACCAATGCTTTGTTTCTTTACTATAGCCATTATCTCTCCTGTACCTTTTGACCCCTGTCACGTTTGTTATTTAACTTCTCCCATCCTCTAACCTATCCAAACCTTCCCTTTTGTTCTCTCCCTATCACCATCAATGGCAGAAAACCCAACGCTTCAATTCCAAAGAGGAGTCATATTCAGTTTGAAATGTAACTCTGTTTCTTTCTGCACAGGTGCTGCCAGACCTACTGAGTATTTTGAGCAATTTTTGAGTAACAATAATGTTTTGTTGTAGAATTTACTTACAGATAGTAAGAATGACCAAACCGACAACCAAATGCAAAAAACTTATGGGTTTGTTTTATTTTGTTTTGTTGAAGTTAAACTATCACAGAAATGGAACTACAACCTAGCTTCACATCTCTCTGATTATATCCCTTAATATCCTGATGAAGTAGTTACATTGGGATGCAGTTTTTTGATCATTTGATAGTCTGTAGCATTTTGTCTTCTTAATTGGCCATGTTTTGCATTTGTGCCTCTGCAGGCTTTGCAGCTAGGGCTAGGGAAGGCCCGGTACCAGACCCAATCCTGTCTTTTTCAATCCAGTCTGTGTGGAGAGTATCTATATAAATGATGGGGAGCAGCAACTCTGGCTCAATGTTTTTTTAAGTCTCTTACCAGGCCAGGGATACTGACAATAATTGTAGTTTATATTTTTCTTGGTTAAACAATGCTTTTTCCACTGAGAAGTTAAACAAGTACTCCAGACTGGCTTTGCCAGTGCTGTTCTGTAACTGATCACATGGATCTTGTCCAGCGTTGCCCTTGATCCCCAGAATTTCCCCTGGGGAATAACATTGTTTTCCCACAGGGTGGTGGTGATCATGAGTGTTTGTGTGACTGAACTTGCTTTCTTTACAGTTCAATGACGTATTGTGTTGCCCCCTTTATGAGTTGCTTTTAATGTTTTCAGTGAAGATGTGTGCAACTCATTTACATTGGAAATTGACTCAAACTATGCAGTATTTCTGTTCCAGATTTTTAAAAAAGGTTCAGAGCTCAGTGGTTGATTGTTTTTTTACAAACTTGTCATTATTATCTGTTGAAACAATAATGCCACCTGAGTTCTATTTCCTACAGCAAAGAGGCTAGACCACTCTGATAACATTTGACAGTAACGTTTTGTTGATTTGAGGAAAGAAAATGGCTGGTATACAAGTTGAAAGGCCATGAACAGTGGTGACTAATGTTTACTTTATCAGTTATGGTGCATAGATCTATGCTAGTTATTGGGCTAGAACTTTCAGTGAGTGGCACACAGTCAGATTTCCACTGTTGCTTGTTGCTTATCTGAGCTGGGAGCTGCAAATTTCTCACCCCACCCATTCCAGCTTGAGCTTGGTGAGAAAACTGATGCTCAGTAAGTTCCTGAAGCTTTGGGTGCAAAGTAGTAGGATTGATATGAAGTTAACCCATGTCCCTTTTTTTACAGCAATCTTTGCTGGCGTCAAACAATTAAGTTAAAAAACCCTGCAGATTGTGGGGGTGGGTAGGGGGGGTAGGGTGAGAGATGGAGCGGTGAGGGAGAATAATGCAGGGGTTGAGGGGAGGTAGTGGGTGAGCTACTATGGGGATGAGAGGCTAGTTGGGGGTGGGGTTGGTGGGTTGTGGGGGGGTATGGGGAGGTTAGTTGGGGGTTGTTGCAAATTTAGTTGAGGGGTATAGTTGGGGGATCCAGTGGCAGGGTGGGGGCTGTAGTCAGGGTGTCAAGTGAGGGATATAGTTGGGTGGGTTCAGTGGTGGGCAGGGAGGTGCAGTTGGTGTGTCCAGTGGGGGGTGTGTGGTCGGGCAGGTTCAGTGGGGTCACTAGCATAGTTACCCAAAAGTTAGAAGCCCTTTTAATCTAATCTTTTCCTGGATAACTATCCTGCGAAGAGAGTCAGGCCATCCAAAGTCTCCGATATAAATCGGAGTATCAGTGATTCCCAATGTAGGGCAGTTGCCCATTGGGTGTTTTAAACTCTGGACAGTTATTGAACAGTCCACGTTTGGGGACTTCAGGTAGAGGTGCCCACCAGTTGCAAGACCCTGGTGTTCAGAATTTCTAGCCCAGTGTTTTTTCTGGTCTATAAATTACTTATAAATTTGGTACGTTTATTTACTGCTTTTGGTATTAATGAGTGAATCAAAAACAAATGGAAACTGTGTTGTTCTAAAAATAAAAGATGCATGCAGGTTATTTCACTGGAGGAACATATAGTTAGATAAGAAATTATCCATAACATTATTGGAATTATTCCTCTTTAGTATCTTTGCAATGCAGATTTTTTAAAAGTTATTTTCCCCTCCTTTCCAGATTTAGTGCTAGGATGGTCATCTGTCTGATTTTGAAGCTACTTTCAAGTGTGATCTAGTAATATTGGGGAATTAAATTTGGGCAACAAAAACCCAGATTTTAATTGCTTTTTTTAAAAGACAGTTGGCTGCTTGAGTATGAGCTGACCTGATAGATTTGGACATATTTAATTTCATATTGTACAGTTATAGTTTGTTCAGCATTTGTGTTCGTAATGTCACTAACTTGAGAACCTCTCTGTTGGAAGGCAGTTGGGCATAACTGCAAGATGGATCGAGAACTGTTTGTGTCATCTTAGCAAGAAAGTCAACATGCAAAGCACTGACTCCAAAAACCAGATTTGTTCCCAGGCTGGTGAAATCATAATCCTATTCTTTTTAATTGAAGTTGTGCACTCATGTCTTGGATGCTTTACGGTTTATGGTTCTTCCTGCACATACCTTTGCAAATGCTCCAACAGTGCCACCCCAATCCAACTTTTCTTCTTCTGACTTCATCTTCCCACTGTTGCTGGAATAGATTTCCACAGGCTTTGGGCACTGCCCAGCATCTCATCCAAGTGGCCATTAGTCATTTCTGACTCTAGACCATGCTACTAATCAATTCTAGAAAAAAAAATCAGTGAAATCTGTCATAAAAGAGTTCTGACCCTGTCTACATACCTGCACTTTGCAGAAGAGGTCACAGTACGGTTAATCAGGAGTAGGAATATGGACTGATAATTTCTGTAGTCAGTGTGCTTGGACGTAAGGTGCATCTTCTGCAGTTCCAATATGATCATTCAACAGAGAATCAAATTTGGGACCTTCAGCTAAAAAGAATAGGATTATGATTTCACCAGCCTGGGAACAAATCTGGTGTTTGGGGTCAGTGCTTTGCATGTTGACTTTCTTGCCAAAATGACACCTGATTGGTTCAAAACTATTAATTATTATTTTGACTTTATACTTTTTTTTCTTTTATTCGGGGAATAAGAAAAGATAACTCCCTACCACCTGGTCCATGAAACATTGAATTTCCTACAATACTTTGTTAGAGACAACTACTACATTTTTAGGAAGCTAAAACTGAAACATGAACTTTGTTCCAAAAATGACATCTGTCTGTGTATTTTGTAGTGGATTTGATTTAAGAAAGCAAAGGAACTCTTTCCCATTTTAAATTGAAACTTGGCAACTGAATCTTTAAACCTGTATATGGTGGTAGGGTTATTTTTTTTTCATTCCAACCAACATCTGAGATTCGATTTTTTACGGTAAGCCTGGGAACTAATGTCAAAAAGGTTTTGTTAGGATACCAAGTATCATGCAGGAAAAGAAGTCCAGTCACAATTGAGTCATTTTTCACTTAAATCTAATGGAGAGAAAAGCTTATATTGAAGGTGATGAATCTCTTTCCCCAAAGTTTAGTTTAAACACATTTCATGATAATTGCAAAGCAGTTCTAAAAGATTTGCATGTTTTGGGTTTCAATACATTACTTTCTGTATTTAAATATAGCTAGTAGTTAATTATCAGATTAGATGATCTAGGCTGACACTTCAGGGCAGTATTTGAGGTAATACCATATGATTTGATTGCCATGATTTGCATAAGACCCATTTGTCTACCGAGGTGGTTCAGATAAATCCAAAAGCTGCTGGCATTATTGGAAGAGCAGAGTTTGTCTGGTACCCTGACCAACCTTGTTGCTTCAGCCAGCACCATGAATTAACAGATTAATTGGACTCATCTCATTGTAGGATCTTGCTGTGTGAAAATCAACTGTTCTATAACAATCAGTGCTCCTCAGAATGATTCATTCTAATTGGCATAATTTAGGGTATTTCTGGGTGATCTGCTACTACATAAATGCAAATATGTTCTTTGTGGGGGACTTAGGACATTGAGTCTTTGCTCATTGTGGTATTTGATTTCTGTTTAATATTAGACTTCATAGAGCAAGTGCAGTTACTGGTTGTGTTGTGATTTGTTTCTATTCTTTAACCATAATTGGACCTGACTGACTACATAGTTTGTTGGTGAATGCTTCAGTTGTTTATGCAGCTCAGGTTCATGTTGAGGAAATTAGATACTTGACTAGGATAACACAGTCCTTTTTTTTCTGTTGGTTGCCTTGGTTGAAAACTCTTGGTACTAAATGTTTGTGTCAAAATCCTTGAACCACAGAACTGTTGTCAATGTAGGTGCTATATTTCAGATTAAATATTGTATAGGGATACGCTTTATAGTAACAATTCAATACTGAATCCTGGAACGATAAAGATAAAGAATTGAAAAGAAAATGTGCAAGCTTTGTCGTTATCTTTATTGCTCATAGAAACGTTTTTTCGATTTTTCCATTTGGGCTTCACTTTATTGATTTGAAGAGATAGTGATGTGGTGGTAATGTCTGATCGAGTGACTCAGAGGATCAGGTTAACACTCTGGGAAGGGGGTTCAAATCTTACTATGGTGGAATTTAAATTCAGTTAATTAATAAATCTGAATTAAAAAGCTAGTACCAGTAATGGTAATGGTGGCAATGATCATTGTTGTAAAAACTCACCTGGTTCACAAATGTCCTTTAGGGAAGGAAATCTTCCACCCTTACCCAGTCTGACCTACCAGACCCACATCCATGTGGTTGACTCTCAACTGCCTTCTGAAATGGCCCACCAAACCACCCGGTTTAAGGGAATCCAAGGTGGGCAATAAATCCTAACCATGCCAACACCAACCACATCCCATGAAGGAATAAAGAAAAAAAATCCAATTATAAATTTAAATTACCTCAAACTTTGTTTTTGAAAGCTGTTAGTTGTGATAGTCCATATTTTGTCTTGTCGTAACTCAAGAGGTAAGACGCCAAATTAATATAAAATATGATTGCTTTCTAACATTTCCCAAAATGTTGTGTCTGGTGAGTCTGTATGTTGTTGTTTGAAAGTATTTTGGACAACTTTTATTATAATTGCCATTTTAAAGTTGGAATTCTGTTAGTAGCTGCATATGAGAGTTGAGGGGAACTAGATTAGAGGGAATGAAAGAGAAGAGTTTAGGGGAGAACAGCAACATATTGATTGTGATTTGATACAGAATGTTGCACTGCACTTCCTGTAGGCCAGCTGTGTTTTAACAGCATACAAGAGTTGAATTAACATCCGAGTTCAGTTGGGGTATTTCTGAACCTCTATCATTTCAACTCTTTATTTATTTCCTTTGCACTTTCAGGAACAAGAACTTCTTCAAACCAGGTCTGAGAGCCGTCTTCAGATAGCAACAACAGGATTTATATTAGGAATTAGAGCACAATAGGTCGCCACTCAACACATCCATGCATGAGCTGATGCTTCTTTTAAATTAGAACTATTGAATCTATTTTGATTTCGCTGCTCTTTCCCTCTATGATCTTACATTTTCTTAATATTCAATGCTTAAATTTCATGTCATAGGCTGTGATTCTCCCATCCCACTGCGCCAATTTTTTAGTGCAGCAGGCCAGGAGATTGTTGCAGCAGCTGATTCGCAGGATTTGTTCGCACCCCATTACCATCTTCCAGTGCCAGATTTTTGCTCCGTGCCAGAATTTGGCAAGGAGGTGCAAAGACCACTAACGTTGTCATTTTAATGTCAACTGAATGTGATTAGCGGGCTCAGGACTGAAGTCTCTGGGCCTGTTAGCATCTTGCTCCCATCACATATGGGACAGTGCCAAGGGGGCTGGGGATGTGGGGGCAGGGCATAGGGGTGATTGGTTGGGGTGGGGGTGTATCGCTGCCACTCTGCCATTCTGCATATGGATTGGTGAGACCAGTGATTGGGGCAGGCCGGGGGTCAGTCGGGGAAGGTGGTCAGCCTGCAGAGGTTGTGGGGGGATGGGGGAGGCTTGAAATTGGGGGTCAGGTTGTGCCTGGGAATGGTTGAGAGGGGCCAGCAATTGGGCCATCGGGGTGGGTGCGGAGGTGGTGGGGGGTGTTGGCAGAGAGCCATCGATGTGGGATTTGCAGGATTGGCCAGCGATTGAACTGGCTAGCTGTTGGGAAGACATCAGTGCAGGGCCACTACACATGCACCGATCTCGGCATTGACAAATCAGCACATTTGTAGTGGTCCGTTCAGCAGGAATAGGCCCTGCCGTCTGAAATTCAATGCTGTTCATACTGGTGGTCGCTGCAATACTTACAACATGGGAGATTCTTCTCTGAACTCCCACTGAAACAAAAGTGTGAATTACTCCAATTTTCATGTAAATTTGACACTTAGAATATTCTTGGGAGAATTCCACCTAAAGTCTCTGCCTCAATAGCTACTTGTGATAACACATTCCATGTTTTGATAATCATTTTTATGAAAACAATCTACTTCATTTCTTCATTCTTCTGATGCTATTCTTCATTTCCTATCATGGATTTCCATTGGTGATATCAATCCTTCCGTTCTAAATTTAAAATGCCTAATAGGAGTCCCGTAAACCTGTATTCCAGTGGGGAAATAAAGTCTTATTAGTAACTATTTCCTCTGATTTCTTGTGTCATTTTCCTGAATTTTCATTATATTATTTCCATGATTGTAGTATCTTCTATTTTGGGGTATCTAGAACTGCATGTAATATTGTCAACTGTAGCAACTGATTCTTTGTTGCACAAACTCAACAATGTTTCTTCAAAGTATTTTTCATGTTTCAGTGCATTGAACCGTACTTTGTCATTTCTCATCTGTTTAGATTCATAAAATCTTTACATTGCAGAAGGAGATCATTGAGCCCATCGAGTTTGCACCAATTCTCCAACAGAGCATCTTAGCTGGGTCCACCCTTTCCCCGTAACCTTACATATTTATCCCTAATCCCCATAACCTACACATCTTAGGACACTAAGGGACAATTTAGCAGGCCAATCTAACACAACCTGCACATCTTTGGATTGTGGGAGGAAACTGGAGCTCCTGGGGTAAAACCATGCAGACACAGATAGAATGTGCAAACTCCATTTCACTGACATATCTGTGTCTTCCAGCATTCTTTCCCCTAATTTATCATGCTTCTAATTTGACGCTACCCAAGGATTCTGCTACTATTCTCATGCTTTATGTACAAATTGTTGAAATAAATAGAAATCAAAGATTCCAGCCTAGATCCCTAGGCCGTGCCACTCTTCAAAAGATTTAACTTCTCTGTCTTTGTATCCTTCTGGTGAATTTTGTATTGATAATTTTTCTAACGTTACTGATAAAACCACACTTTTCTGTGATGCTCAGACACAGAAATCCCTGGTTAGGACTTTGGTTGATATTTCTTGGTACAATTGTTAGGTCAGTGGCTTGTGGGTTTCTCCAGTTATTGGATTAATGTGAAATTGCATAGATTGTACGCATCAGAAAATTGATAATAAATTTCAATGTGGTATTTCTTGGATGTTAAGGAATTTGCTTAACATTTGTTGCATTTTGTGCATTTATGCAATTAATATATACCTCATGATTTACATTTATCATTTAATTTTAACTTGGGCATTAATTTACTGTATAGCAGAATTGAATCACTTTCTGCAGTCACAGAATAACTACATAATTAAAAGCTGAAAAAGCTGTTTGTCTTGTTTTCTTGCAGAGTGACTTGTGGTCGCTGGGGATCACAGCTATTGAAATGGCAGAAGGAGCACCTCGTAAGTTATGTTGAAATGGCCAATTGTGTGATTCAAATGCTATGATTTATCTGAGATCAACATTTAAATTCAGTCAAACTGATGGGGTGACATTATCATTTTGTGGCTGAGAGTCCTAAAGTAAATGAGTTTGCTGAGCTATACAAGACAATTTATGATTTGCTGTGAATCAGCTATAAATGGACAAACTGATGCCAGGCTAGGACATGGTATGCTCCTGTAAGACTGGAATTGAGGCACATTGTAGAAGTGTGCCCAGGACATTTGCTATCTATATCTGGTCTCTGCAGCTTACCTGGGAGAACTTAATATTGATCTTAAGTGCATAAAATGGAAGTGTATTCCATTCCTAGCTTAGCTTAATAATTATAACAGAATTAGGAAATAAAAGAATGTTGAGTACCATAGTATTTTTGAATGTATTCAGTGGTTGCTTGGATTAAACTCATTAATGGTGTCGAAAGGTCACAACATCACCCAAGTCAATGGATAATTGAGTTAACGTGATAACTATTCAATAAGGCAAAGGTAGTCTGGGAAAAATGAAGTTGATCAATATGGACTGTAACTCAGAATTTTGTTCAGAATCAGTTATCCTAAATAAATCATAATAATAAATGGATCTATAAGAGAATTGGGTGGGAGAGGTTGGACAAGGAAAAGAAAGCTGACCCTTGTAACTTTAGGAAGAAGGATAGGAGACTTCAATTGGGAAAATTATTTTTTAAAATATGATCAGAAGGGCAGAGAGATAGAATGACTAAACAATAATAAATTCTTCCCACAGCATCAGCAAGAGAGATGAAAAGCTTAAAGGATGCCAGTAGAAATGAACTGATGCTGAATAGAAAATCATAAAGTGCTCTGATTGCTACATTAAAGTATTCAGTTGAAGGCCAACACTAATGTCACGTATTCATGGAAATATCATGTAACTTTGCAGACAACTTTCCAAACATGAGGTTCTAGACAGGCTTGAAGGCCTCAAAATAAACAAATCTGCAGGGACTAATGAAATCTCTTCCCAGAGTTTGTGAAGAATATTGGGATAAAATTTGCCAAGTACTGATGATGATGAATAAGTCACTGAATGCTGGAGAGGTCCCACTAGATAGAAAACAAGCTATCTTCAAGAAGGGGAGCAAATCTAATTTGGGTAATTGCATGAATCCAGCTTCAGAAACTAAGATATTGGAACAAATTACTAAGAACTTATAGATTTTCCGATAAAACATTTTTATGTTTGTTCATGAGGAAATAGTCCAATCCTATTTACTGTTGAGAATGGGAGGTGAGTTCCTTGTGAAAGACTGCTCCTGAAACTAGCCTCTGAAACTAAAGAGCAGTGAGAACTCAGTATACAAATGTGGGGTAGGACACAACGTGCATCATTGTGGGTGGAATAGAAACATTTGGGCATTGGGTAAAAGTAACACATCTGGCTGCTCTCTGAATTTTCCCATTCCACCCATGACCATGCCTGGCTGGCAGGGTTGGGAAATCCCAACTATGGTTTTGGATAAAGAATTGGTTGAAGGGAAGGAAACAGCAGGTACTTGTTTTGGAGGCTAATGGCAGGGTGGCAGGCAGAAGGAAGTACTCAATGGAGTGCACTAGGAGTCAGTGTTGGGGCTCACAATTTCATTTGTGAATGTGATTAATGACTGTGTGCCCCTGCCTATGTAGAATGGTCATTATTTGGAACAGTTTGCTGGTACTTCAGTGAAATAAAAAAAACATTCTGAGACAAATGACAAGATGGGGCATGTATTTACAAATGTAGTAGCAAGGATGAATTGAATAGTCTCCATCACCGATCTGCTCAGTAGTCATTGTGATATTGTAAAAGAGATGCTGTATGTTTACTGTGACTTGGGACTTGTAAATGTGATTCATTGCACATCAACATAACTTCTCTTAACTGCAGATCCATAAAGTATTAATAAAAGCAAAATTCAGCAAGTACTGGCAATCTGAAAGAAAAGGAGTCATTTTTGACTCTAAAATTTAACGCTGTTTCTCTCCACAGATGCTGCCATTCTTGCTGTGTTTTTCCAACACATGGCTTTTATTCCATAAGTGTTTTGTGTTTTACGTGAAAGTATATTTAGTGCATTCTTAGTATCAGTGCTTAAATAACACAACCAATATGCTGTGGTAAAGTGCCATGTCATTTAGAATTCATTTATAAAATAAAGTAAGCAAGTGGTATAATCAAATATGTCCCGCTGGATTGGAAAGTCTAATCTGATCAGATCACAATACTGGTTCTGTAGAGCCATAATTGTTTCTTTTCCTCTATTATAGAATGTAGATTACAGGCAATGCTCAAAATTATATTTTTAAAACATTTTTTGATACTAGCTAGCTACTATTTGGCATGTAGCTGCATTGACGCTTTCTTCAGCACATGACTTATCATTTAAATGCCAAACCACTTGTGACTTGGAAAAAGTGAGTTGATATGATTCTGGGGAAAAAAACATTTTAATAGAATGAGACCAAGTTAAACGTAGAAATTTGTTTTAAGTGAGGCTTGGGGGCATTCTGTACTGGCAAGTAGTCAATCCCGAATTAATTTCACACGCTCCCAGTTGGCTAATTCATATTCATATCTAGCATTAGATTTTTTTCCCTTCACTACCTCCTTACCCCCCATATCAAGTTGATAATGAGAGGTGGTCTAAGAAAATATAATTTGTGAGATGCTAAGAATATAAATCAAACAGCGATCCTTACACCCAGATATAGTCACATTATAATTTCTAGGCTAAAATCCATGCATCTTGTGACTTGCACAGTAGGTTAGAGGAGAGTGGGTGGAGAATTAACAGATGAACCTCAAATGATTTAAATTTCATGAAATAAATCATGAATTTTCATTTTGCTTTGGCTAATTTATATTTCTTTGAAGTTCATGCAACTGTGCTTCGTATTTCTACCTATAGCCCTCTGCGACATGCACCCAATGAGAGCACTCTTCCTCATTCCCAGGAATCCGCCCCCACGACTGAAGTCTAAGAAATGGTCAGTACAATTGTGTCAGTGGGCAAAGTTTGAGCAATTTAATTGCTTTGACTTTTCCTTTGACAGTTCTTTGACTTTTCAAAGCCTATTGTTAATTTCTTATAGTTGGTCAAATTGCACTTTCAAAGTGCAGATGAAAGGGTGTTGTGAATGAGAGATTATTACAATGTTGGTGCAAAACACTGGCTTGACCGATGCAACTTGAATTAAAACAACTTTTTAACTCTTGCTACTTAGTAAAAGGTGATGTTTCCCTTACAATCTAGTGGTTTTCTATCCTTTTTTTGCCTATTCTGTTCCCAAAGTGTAAGGTTTTCTTTTGGGGATTTTGATTTCTAGTTGATTAGTACTTTTCTTGTAAAATCATTTAAATTTATATTCCTACTCTTAGTGGTTTTAGCACATTTTATCACAATTTTTTTTGTGTCAATCTGCCCAAATCCTGAAAAAAGAGATTTGGATTAAATAAACACAGCTTGATGGCTACAAATTTTCTAATCCATATAAGTTTCCAGTAACATTACCACATATTGCCCTGCTGCTCTTAGGGAAAATCTAGCACAGAGTATGCAGAATTCTCTGCAGCACACGCAGAGTGCAGGCTGAAGCTAGAAAATTGGTGTGCAGCTCTGCAGCTACACAGCTAACTCCTGTCTTCAGATTTTAGTGCAGTCCATGCAAAGTAAATCTGGGGCATGGCTCTGGCAGATCGGAGCCTGTTGGAGAGGGGACCCCCCCCCCCCCAAAAATTAAACATCGGGGAACACACACGCACGTATCCGGAAGGATCACTTCTGGTCCTGCTGATGGCATGCCCCAGCCACGTGTTTCCTGGCCATGTGATGTGGCCTCTCGTGGGCTTTTCCACCAGCGTTGCCATTTTCACCCACAGTGAAAGTCTTCCCTCAAATAAGTAGGCATTGGACATGTTAAATTTATCTTTCATAAAAACTTCTATTAATTTTTTTATGGAAGAAGATTGCATTGAAAGCTAATTCTCTTTTCATTTAAAACACGTGATGCTGATTCTTTTTCACATGCATATTTTGAATTGGTCAGTGTTAAATTTAATTTCCCCTTCACAACCCACAATATGATTGACGTGAATACTATAAATTGTATTCTGTGTCCCTATTGTTTTCTTTACTTGTGTTGCTTGCAAATTTGACCATTTTGCAATGCATCCTGACTCAGAACCATATCACCATCTTAGGGGCAATTGGGAGTGGGCAGTTAACACTGGCCTGCCTGGCAAGTACTATTCCTGCCCCACAAAAGCATTAAAAAAAAGAATAATTTGTATGATTGAATCATTTGTAAGAATCAACAGCATTCCAAGCATCAACCTCTACAGTAATCAGATCAGTGCCTTCAGTCCCCACAACGTTCCATTTGGATGTTGCACCTCAATCCTGCATTAATTTCTCTCCCTTGAATTTTAATGCTTTCAGACCATGTCACAGGTTTTCAGAAAATCCAAATAAATTGTAGGGAGTTTTATTCTCCACTATAACAGTTGAGGTGTTATATGGTTGTTTAATTAAAATGCACAGGTTATCCAGTGGCTCATTCTAAAATGTTAAAAGCAAATAACCTCTGGCCAAGATAGAGTTTGCACCTTTGTTTTCTTGGCTCGATGGAGTAACTTGCAACTACTCGCCTCAGCGCACTTGATCTACATTCCAGAGTCTCGAAATGTTTACAGCATGAAAGGAGTCCATTTAGATAATTATGTTCATACAGGCTGTTCGCAAGAGCGGCACAGCTAGTCTCTTATCCTTACCCTTTCCCCATAGCGTTGCAATTTTTGTTCTTTTCAGATAATAACCTAATTCCTTTTTGAAAGTCATGATTGCATCTGCCTGCACCACACTCTGGAAAATGCATTCTGGATCCTAACTGCATATTGTGTAAAAAAAAAATTCTGTTCTCACCTTTTGGTTCTTTTGCCCGTCATCTTAAATCTGTGTCCTCTGGTTCTCGACTCTTCTGCCATTGTGAACAGTTTCTCCTTCGTGATAGGCTCCTCATGATTTTGAACACCTCCATCAAAACCTTTCAACATTCTCTCCTCTAAGAGAAACAAGGCTGGATGGAAATCTATCCAAACCATTCTTGTAAATCTTTTCTGCAGTCTCACTAATGCTGCTTTGAAGGAGGCCAGGTCCTTCCTTAAGTTTGGTGCCCAAAATGGCACAATTTTCTATTTGAGGCCGAACCAACTTTTCTGTAAGTTTATTATAAGCTCTCTTTGTGTACTCTGTATCTGTTTATAAAGCTAAGGCCTCTGCATACTTTCCCAACCTGCCCTGCCACTGGCAAAAAATTTGTATTTGTACACCTCAGGCTCCTCTGCTGCTCCACCTCCTTCAGAATTCTGTAATTTACTTCATATTGCCTGTTCTTGCTCATCCCACCAAAACATATCATCCCTGCATTAAATTTCATTCACCCAATCCACCACTCTATGCCCCTTGAAGCCTCTGCTCCCTTGAGGTCCACCTTCCTCACAGCTTGCAATACAGGTTTTGTGTCACCTGCAAAATTTTGAAATTGTGCTCTGCACAACCAAATCTAGGCCATTAGTATTTTTCAAGAGAAGCAGCAGCCCTAGTACTAACAGCCAGGGCACATCTCTGTATACCTTCCTCTGGTACGAAAACCAATTATTCATCATTATACTTGGTTCCTGTCGCTTGACCAATGTATCCACGCTGCCACTTCCCCTTTTATTCCATGGGCTTTAACTTTGCTGAGACGCCTATTTTGTGACACTTTATCAGACACCCTTTGGAAGTGCATGTACACCAACCACATCAGCTGCAGTAACCTAAGACCTCCCTTGTTATCTCATCAAAAAATTCAGTCCACTTGCTTAAACACAATTTGTTTTTAACAAATACAACCTTGCTTTCATTAATTCACATTTCTCCAAGTGATTTGTTGTTTTAGTCCAGGATCAGCATTTTCTAAAAGCTTTCCCACCACTGAGATTATATTAACTTACTTGTAGTTGCTGGACTTTATTTAAAAAAGAAATACGTGTTGTAACATTTGCAGTTCTTCAGTCCTCTGGCAGCACTCCTGTATCTGAGCAAGATTGGAAGATTATGGCCAGTGCCATCTCAATTTCCACCCTTTTCTTTGCTTCATATTCTTGATGCATGGTATCCAGCCCTGGTGATATTAACAACATTTTATTGGCAGCTTTTCTAATGCCTCATCTCTATCAATCATTAACCCACTACTTGTCTCAATTACCTCCTCTCTCACTATGATTTTGGCAGCATTTTCTTCCTCAGCAAAGACAAATGTAAAATTTATTCAGTATCTTAGTTATTTAGTATCTCTGCCTCCATTTGTCAGTCTCCTTTTAGGTCCATCCTTGGCCCCATCCCTCCCTTTATTATTCTTTCACTGTTTTTATGCCTGCAGAAGAATTTTAGATTCTTTGTTGGCTGCCTACCTTTTCTCCTTCTATTTCTGTTTTCATTCCCCCTTTGAGCATTCTCTATTCAGGCCTTATTAACCTAATATTTGTCATTCACCCTCTTTTCTGCTTCATTTTACTTTCTGTCTCTTTGGTTATAAAGGAAGCTCTGCCTTGGTGTGTCTTACCTTTCCCTTGGGAATGTACCTGGACTGAACTTGCACAATTTCCTTTCCAAAGGCAGACCATTGTTCCATTACAATTTTGTCAACCATTCATTGATTCCAATTTTCTTTGATCAGATGTGTTCACACTGTTTTGAAATTGAGTCTTTTACAATTAATTATTTTCATTTTGAATTGCTCCTGGCCCTTTTCATTGCTAACCTAAATCTTATGATGCTATAATTGCTGTCTACCTACATCTCCAGTGTCCATGTTTCACGATGGAGCTTAGGCCAGACCTCGTTGCAGGTCCCCCTTTTAGACTGGCCGATTCCCTTGTCCATCTACAGTCCTGAATTGGACAGGACTTCTGGTTGCAGCTGGCTGCAAAGCCATCTCCGAGAAGATCTGTCTGATGCCTTGCAAAGCTACCTTTGTGTTTCTGGTCTGGAATTGAACCTATGAACGGGATCCTTCCAATCTTGGCAAAATCCAACTCTTAATTGCAATCAGATTCTTAAAGACTTGTTCTAAGAGCTTCTAAAGAGTGCGTAACATTTCATA
The DNA here is from genome assembly GCF_965287045.1 of Carcharhinus amblyrhynchos. NCBI lineage: Eukaryota > Metazoa > Chordata > Chondrichthyes > Carcharhiniformes > Carcharhinidae > Carcharhinus > Carcharhinus amblyrhynchos. Next base: position 59,818,553 of record NC_137333.1, read on the forward strand.
GGATCCCTACTATGCAGAAGGAAGCCATTCAGCCATCGAGTCTGCGCTGGCAACAGTCCATTCAGATCCTATCCCCATATCCTCATGTGTTTACCCTGCTAGTCTCCCCTGATACTAAGAGCAATTTTGCGTGGCCAATCAGCCTAAACTGCACATCTTTGGACTGTGAGAGGAAACCCACGGGATAATGTGCAAACTCCACACAGTCACCCGGTGCTGAAATTGAACCTGATCCCTGGGTGCTGTGGGGTAGCAGTGCTAACTGCTGCGCCACCTTGCCACCCATTTAGAAGAGTTCTGAATAATTATTTTAAATTATATACATTTGTTTTATTGCTTACAGGTTTTTAAGAATAGTTTTTCCAACTAATTTTCTAGACAGGGTGGTATGTAACTTTATCTTTGGTAATGCAACAATGTGATAGGGTTACTTTTGACCCTCAAAGGCCTATGTAACAAAATGAATTTAATAGAATCCCTACAGTGCAGAATGAGGCTATTTGGCCCATCGATTCTGCACCAACTCTCAATACATCATCTTAACCAGGCCCAATCCCTGTAATCACGCACACTTACCATGGCTAATCTCCCTAACCTACACATCTTGGGACACTAAGGGAAAATTTACCATGGCCAATCCACCTAATCTCCACATCTGTGGACTGTGGGAGGAAGCCAGAGCACCTGGTGGAAACCAGTGCAGTCATCCAGGGCTGGAATTGAACCCGGGTCTCTGGTGCTGAGAGGCAGCAGTGCTAACCACTATGCTGCCCAATTTTTGGCCTCAGAGTCACAGAAATGTTGACAAACGTACAGATCTCTTCCACCACTTTACACTACCCTTATAGTGCTGAGGGATAGGGGGAGAATTAGAGAATCTCGTTATTAAAGAATCTCATTACAACAATTGGGGTGGCACACGGCTGAGTGCTTAGCAACCTTAGCACTAAGGGACCTGGGTTCATTTCCGACCTCGGGAAACTGTGGATTTTGCATGTTTTCTCCATGTCTGTGGATTTCCTCCCGATGCTCCCATTTTCTCCCACAGTCACGAAGATGTGCGGGTTAGGTTGATTGGCCATGCTTAATTGCCCTTTTGTGTCGGGGAGATTAGCATAGTAAATACATAGGGTTATGGGGACAGACCCTGGATGGGATTGTTGTTGGGCAGTCTTGATGGGCTGAATGGCTTCTTTCTGCACTGTAGGGATTCTATGAATTCCTACACTGAGCGACCGTGTCAGAGGCAGTATCTGACTGCCATCAGTGACCTGCCTGCTAAGGCTGGGTAACTAATTAGGCTCAAGTACCAAAAGTTAAATTGATGATGCTGTTGAGATCTATCTGATGGAGGGCACGCACGAGCACTTCCTCACTGAGGCTGAAGACCACTATCTGCCTATAGATGGTCTTCTGGCAATAGGCCCAGTGAATTTTACATCAGATTCCTCTCCCAAGGAGCAGGTGTTAAAGGATAAGCTGCCATTATGTTGCGAGTTCTAGAGAAGCTGGTTGTGCATATTTAATTGCAAATATAGAACAAAGAAAATTACAGTAGAGAAACAGGCCCTTCAGCCCTCCACTACCTCCCCCAGCAACAAGTTCCAGGCACCCACCACTCTGTGTAAAAAAAAAAAACTGCCTCGTACTTCTCCTTTAAACCTTGCCCTTTGCACCTTAAACCTGTGCCCCCTAGTAATTGACTCTTTCACTCTGGGGAAAAAGCTTCTGACTATCCATTCTGTCCATGCCCCTCATAATCTTGTAGACTTTTATCAGGTCACCCTCAATCTCCATCATTCCAGTGAGAGCAAACCGAGTTTCTCCAACTTCTCATGGCTGATGCCCTCCATACCAGGCAACATCCTGGTAAATCTTTTCTGTACCCTCTCCAAAGCTTCCATATCCTTCTGGTAGTGTGATGACCAAATTGAACACTATATTCCAAATGCGGCTTAACCAAGGTTCTATAGTGCTGCAACATGACTTGCCAATTTTTAAACTCAACACCCCAGCTGATGAAAGCAGGCATGCCGTATGCCTTCTTGACTACCTTCTCCACCTACATTGCCACTTTCAGTGACCTTTATACCTGTACACCCAGATCACTTTGCCTATCAATACTCTTAAGGGTTCTGCCATTTACTGCATATTTTCTATCTGTATTAGACCTTCCAAAATGCATTACCTCTCATTTATCCGGATTAAACTCCATCTACCATCTCTCCACCCAAGTCTCCAACTGATCTATATCCTGCTGTATCCTCTGATGGTCCTCATTGCTATCCGCAATCCACCAACCTTTGTGTCGTCTGCAAACTTACTAATCAAACTAGTTACATTTTCCTCCAAATCATTTATATATATATATATATTACAAACAGCAAAGGTCCCAGCACTGATCCCTGAGGAATGTCACTTGTCACAGCCCTCCATTCAGAAACTCACCCTTCCACTGCTACCCTCTGCCTTCTTTGACCAAGCCAGTTTTGTATCCACCTTGCCAGCTCGCCTCTGATCCCATGTGGCTTCACCTTATGCACTGGTTTGCCATGCGGGACCATGTCAAAGGCCTTACTGAAGTCCATGTAGACAACATCCACTGCCCTACCCTCATCAGTCATCTTCATGGCCATTTTGTGGTCTTGTGTATGTATTAAATAAAGAATTGCCCGGTAGTGCAGAACTTGAATGTTGCTGAAAAATGAGAAATGTTGTCAAAGATTTTTGTTTTGTACTCATCAAGACAAACATAAAAATGACAAATTTCACACCACCACTGTTTATATACAGGAGAAAAGAGGTGCTGATTGGGTTGGCAAGTTGCCTCTGTCCAAGGCTTTGCCATAGAGAAAGCAGTGGGGAACTGCAGACACCCCAAGCCACCAGATAATTAAACCAAGACTAAGGCTTGAACAGATTCCTTCTGTTTGGAGAACTCAATTGATTACCTTTTTGGCAATATAGGTATTAGCACACTCAGGATTGTTCAGCAAATGTTGCCCAACTATGCAGTCACATCTAGTACAAGCAGCCAAAGGAATATGTTGTTTGTTTTGATCAGCCAATCATTGGGACATAGTCTATGTACTTGGCATTGCACCGGCACTGAAATTCATACTCTGCATTGTTCCATTGTGTGGTAGATGGAGCATCTTTTTGGACTGATGGCAACATCTTATAGGTGGGAGATGATATACCACATAGTACTAGTATGAAACAGCTTGTTTGACATGTTCAAATTTTTGCAATACTTTGCATTCCCAGGGTATTTTGAGATAGACTGCACATTTTGGGCCTGAATATGGCAGTCTTTGGTCCATTTGTAAGTTTGCATGATGCACAGCGAATTATGATCTATTCCGTATAGCCGTTGTTGTGCAGGATAGTTTTGGTGCACTCTGCTTCTGAACCAAGCTTGCAAGATGAGCAAATGGCTTGGGTTAGTCTTAAAATGTGTGTAGCGACATGAACCCTCTGGAAAGGGTGCAGAGGAGGTTTACCAGGATGTTGCCTGGCATGGAGGGGCTGGGTTACGAGGAAAGGTTGGAGAAACTGGGACTGTTCTCCTTGGAAAGACGGAGATTGAGGGGGGACATGATAGAGGTATATAAGATACTGAAGGGAATAGACAGAGTCAATAGTGAGAGACTGCTCCCTAGATTGGTTACAAATACAAGAGGACATGATTTAAGGGTGAGGGGGGAGAGATATAATTTGGATATGAGAGGAAGGTTCTTTACGCAGAGAGTTGTGGGGATATGGAACGCGCTACCGAGTAGGGTGGTGGAGGCGGGAACGTTGGACTCGTTTAAGGTTCAGTTAGATAGGCACATGAGTGAAACGAGGATGGAGGGTTATGGTAGGGGTTATTAAATAAGGGTTAGAACCTCGGGAGACACCGGAAAGGCAGGCTTGTGATTAACATTTTTGTCTTTTATTCCGCAGGTGGAGGTCCACCTCGTTGTCAAACGAGGGGCATGCACACGGTGGGTCGTGCGTGGGCTACTCTTGGAGGTTCCAGGAGTGGCCTAGTACTTCGTGTCGGTGTACGTGCTTGATCCTGGACCAGTAGACGGGCGCCGCAACAGCTCGGTGACCAGCACTGCTAGCTGTGCAGATACATGGATTTGGGCCTGTGTCTGTGGGAGTTTGTGCATTCTCCCTGTGGATGCGTGGGTTTCCTCCGGGCGCTCCGGTTTCCTCCCACGCCCCAAAGATGTGCTCTTAGGCTGATTGGTTTTACCAAATTGACACTATTCTCCCCTGAATCTGGCTAAGTCAGGGGTTCTACTCGTAGACACGCAGGGTAGAATAGGTGTAGGGTGATGCAGCGGCGCGGGCTTGTTGGGCCGAAGGGCCTGTTTCCCGTGCTGGGTTGTTCTTTGTTTAACCCCAACACGTATGTTGTTCCAACACACACATTGCCAGTGAAGGTAGGCTTGTGATAAACCATAGTAGAGAATCTAAAATAGCACATTGAGAAAAGGAAATGCGTTACACTGGTCCACTCTCCGAAGTTAATTTGAGCAGGGGATGGAGTACATTAAAGTGTGTAAGAAAATCCTTACATGTGCCTACATTCAAAGATTGCGACTGTGCCAATAAAGGATCAGAAATATGCACAGGGCAAGAGGTCAGGGCTCCAATTTAAGATAATCACATGAGCACATAATGTGACTTAACACTTACTGGAAGTGACATAACCTCATAAAAGGCAGCCATTCTCTGCAAACTAAAGGAATATGTTCAAGGCTTGTGCCTTCTTCAGTGACCTGGAGGCTTGGAGGATTATAGTTCCCCATTGCTTTCCCCATGCTTTGGCCATTTTGGGTCGACCTGTCAACCAATCAGCACCCCCTTTCTCCTGTAGATATAAACTGCTGTGGCCATTTGAAATTTGCCATTCTTGCATTTGTCCTGATGAGTGCAAGATGAAAATTTTCAGTAACGTCTTGTTTTTCAGTAAATAATATTAAATACTGTAGTTGACCTAAGTGAAGACTTATTTGAAGATAGTGTTTGAAGTAAATACTTAACGCAGATATGAACTGTCATTTTAAGTTGAAATTTAATGACAGACTTGATTTAAGGATCTGAACAAAGTCACGCTGTGTATGTGCATTTAAAAAGCCCCAGGTAGAATTAGCAAATGGATATCAAGTAATTCTGTCTGAAATTAATTTCCATATCATTGGCCATTCAAGCAAATCTTTTTTCTACACATTTGCAGGTCAAAGAAATTTTTTAGTTTTATTGAGAGTTGTTTGGTGAAGAATTACATGCAACGACCTTCAACTGAACACCTGTTGAAACATCCATTTATTCGTGATCAACCAAATGAACGGCAAGTTCGAATCCAGTTGAAAGATCATATTGACAGAACAAGGAAGAAGAGAGGAGAAAAAGGTATGTGGTGCAATACTGATGTCACTGCAAAAAACATTGATCATAGGCTTCTTCAGTTAGCAAATATAAAGTGTGAGAACATTACTCTTCTTTGACCAGGGCAAGAATTTAAACCTAAAAATTCATACATATGCATCTTGAAGTTGTTCCCACAGGAGGAGAATACTAAGAAACGTAAAAGCAGTCATTATACTGAGTGTGTAAGAAGTACAAACCATCAATTTAATACATTCCATATTGTCAAACACTAAATAGTGAAATATAAACCAACATTTTTCTCTTTGCCTTTTGGCCAACTCACCTCTGGCGTGCTAAATTCTTTTTCATCAAAGTGCTTCACAAATGACTCTCCTGCATTGAAAAGACACTTGCTTTTTCTATAACATGACCTTTTACAATATTCATACCTGAAGAGTATATAGCTTATTGTTTTACAACTAAAACAACATCAGTATGTCTCGTGGAGTTTTATAGCTGATGCATCTGGTGGAACCTTTCTGATTAGATAACTGACCTGAGGCAGCAACATGGGATAACAGAGATTCATAATGTGTAGTTTGCCACCATTTGAAGCATTTTGCAATGAATGATGAAGGGAGACAATATAAGCTATGTGATACAATTTTAAAAGAAGTGAAGAAAGAACAAGACCCTAGGGTTCACATTCATAAAACTGTGAAGATGAAAGGACAAGTTGATCTTTTTTTAAAAGGCAAAGGGACCTATGGCTTTATAAATAGAGCACAAATGAAGGGAAGTTGAGCAACGCGCTTTGCACCCTTTCCAGTGCTATCCTATTCTTCCTGCAACGTGGATTCCAGAACTGCACACAATATTCTAGCTGTGGTCTAGCCAACAATATACATAGTTCCAGTATAACCTCCCTGTTCTTAAACTCTCTGACTCAGTTAATAAAGGGAGCATACCATAATCACTTTATCCGCCTATCCTATCATACCAACAATCAGAATGCTGAATATTCTCTGAACTGTTTCCAACACAAAACTGTACACAATATCCAGTTGTAGTTTTGCCAGTGTTTGGTACAGTTTTTTTGGTTTATGTACAAGGACACCCAGGTACTTCTGTACCATAGCATTCTGCAGTCTCTCTACATGTAAATAGTATTCTGCTTTTCCTACCAAAGTGGGCAGTCTCACGGTTTTCACATTGTAGTCCATCTGCCAAATTTTTGCCTACCCATTTAACGTTTCTATATCCCTTTGCAGAATTTTTGCATCCTACTTGTAACTTGCTTTCCCACCCATCTTTGTATCAGCGACAAATTTGGCTACATGACAGTCAGTTCCTTCATCTAAGCTATTAATTTAAATCATTTATAAATTTGTTGAGGTCCTAGCAATGATCTTTGTGGCACTCCACTGGTTAAGGCTTTTCCAGCTTGAAAATGATCCATTTATCCCTACCTCTGTTTCCTGTTAGTTAGTCAATCTTATTTACGCCAACCTATCACCTGAATACCATGAGCTCTTATGTGGTATCTTATTGAATGCTTTTTGGAATGCAAATAAGTAACGTCCACTTGTTTAACTGTCTGCTTTCCACATCCTAAAAGAACTAATATATTTGTCAAACCTTTTTACCAAACTATGTCGACCCGACCTTACTGTATTTATGATTTTCTGAATAGCATGCTATTATGTTTTTTTCCCCAATGACAGATATTAGTCTAACTGGCCTATAGTTTCCTTCTTTCTATCATCCTTTTTCTTGAATAATGGTGTTAAATTTGTGGGTTTCCAATTCACTGGGATCTTTCCAGAATCTAGTGAATTTTGGAAGATTGCAACTCATGCATCTACTATCGCTGTAACCAGTTATTTTGAGACCCTAGGGTGCATGCCATCCATGAGACTTGCAAGCCTTTAGTTCTACATGTTTTCCTGGTACCTTTTCTTCTAGTGATTGTGATAGTTTTATATTATTCTGTCCTTTTTGCCCACTGATATTTCAACTATTCTTTTGCTTTTTGTGTTTTCTACTGTGAAGATAAATACAAAATACTTGTTCAAAGCCTCTGCCATTTCCTTGCCTTCCATTGTTAATTTCCCTGTCTTGCTCTTAAAATACCACTGCTCACTATCACTGCATTTTTCTTTATCTGTGGGAGCTTTTACTATCTGTTTTCATATTGCTAATTTTCTCAAATTTTTCCCTGTTTGTTACTTTTTGGTCATTCTTTGCTGGTTTCTAAAATATTTCCAATCTTCTGGCCTACCACTGATCTTTTGTATATCCTTTCAATTTGATACCATCCTTAACTTCCTTAGTTAGCTATGGATGGTATAACCTTTTTGTAGACTCATCTTACTCAATGGGATGTATTTTTGAAATATTATCTGCTTTTCTACTGTTTTACCTTCTAACCTAGCTAACCCTATCTTTGTACGTTGTAATTGCCTTTAGTTAAGTTTAAAGCATTAGTTTCAGCCCCACATTTCTCACCCTTAAACTGAATGTGAAATTCTGTCATGTTAAGATCATTCTTACCCAGGGGATCCTTTATTATGAGATTAATTAATCCTGTCATTATTACAAATGACCAGATCAAAACTAACCTATTGCCTGGTTGGTTCCAGAATGTATTATTCTGAGAAATAGTTCCAAATTCACTATGAATTTATTGTCTAGGCTACCTTTTCCAATTTGACAAATCCTGCCTGTATGAAGGTGAAAATTTAATTAGCTTATTGGCAAACGTTTCTTACAAGCGCCTATACTTCATTTATTCATTGTCCTATGGTGTGCTACTAACAGAGGGGTGGAGTGGTGGGGGGGAGCTATAAACCACTTCCATTAATTACTTCTTCCCCTTGCTATTTCATATCTTCACTCAAAATTATTCTACATTTTGATTCTCTGAACCAAGATCGTTTCTGAACTATACTGTTCTTCCAAAATATCAAATACCCTTGAATATTTAGGTCCCAGCCATGGTCATTTTACAACCATGGCTAGAATTTTCCCGCCTTTCATGCCAGCGGGATTCTCTAGTTCCACTGCAGTGAATGGAAATTTGGCTAAGCACCAAATTATCTGTCCTCGCAGCAGCATAGGGCATGAATAAATGGAGAATTCTGGCCCATATCTTTGTAATGGCTATCATATCCTACTCACTTATGTTGGAACAATCAATTCATCCATCTTGTTATGAATATGGTGTGCAATAGATAAAGAACTTTTTTTAACCATTCTTACTCGCTCTGACTTTATTTGCTGGTGCATACTTATGTTTGTATGCTGTTCCTTCTTGTCGCACTCTGGTTATTATTATCCACATTGCTATCCTGCATTATTGCATTGGTTTTTTTCTTTAACTTTTTAAATCTCTCCTCCTGTGAACCCTTCTTCTCCATATTTAATTTAAAGCACTCTCTAGAGCCCTGGTTATATAATTAGCCATATAATCACTCTTGAAGTTCAAACCCATGCTGACTGTCTTTGATTAGCAGGAAATGTTGAAATCCACCTGACCTTTTAATTATAAAATCTCCGAATTTCATGACAGTAAATGTTAGGTGAAGCTAATGTATGGCTCCCTGGTTTTCCTCTTGTGCTTCTTGGGTAGCAGAGTAATTATTTACTAAACACCAATAACTTCCAATGAAGAATTGAATATTAACTCGAAAAGGATGATATTGCAGGATTATGGGGTAGAGGGAGACTAATTGGATAGCACTTTAAAGAGCTGGCATAGGTATGATTGGCCAAACGATTTCCTGTGCTGTATGATTCTCTGTACTGTAACTGTGGCCTCTCTTCCTCCCATGTCCAATAATAAACATTCACCTTCTTCCCTACCCAAAACAAACTGGCTTATTGAAAACTAACATGATGGTTGTAAAAGCATAATGTTTAATTTAATTTAGATGAAACTGAATATGAATACAGTGGGAGTGAAGAAGAGGAGGAGGAGTTGCCTGAGCAGGAAGGAGAACCAAGGTAACAATGCTTTGTTAATTAAATATTAATTAAAATTACATTGTCCTATCTGAATTTATACAAGACCAGATTGGTGAATTATTTAGACAAATAACAAAAAATCTTAAGCCCCATGTGGGCCAATATTTTGGTTTCTGCGTTTGGATATCTCCCTTCCTCTTGCAGATTCTAAGTTTTCCTCAATCTTCAACTTTTATAATCTTTTGTTAGTCTTTTTCATCCAGTTTCCACTTTTATTTTAGTTTTTTCCACTTCAAAGAAAAAGCTCCAGAATTACACTGGCTTAGTGTAAAGCCAATCCCTGGCTGAGAGATTGAGCAGATAATGTTACAGGTTCACATTAGTACCCTTCAGCTGATTATTAGTGAGGTGCACAAGGTTACTTGTCTTCTGGACTGTTTTTATCTTCTGTTCCCCCCCCCCCCCCCGGAAAATGTGCCTGTTCTTGTTCTTTACTTCCCTCTTGTGGCAGAAGGTTAGAATTTATCATGTGCACATTTGTGCACAGCCTTGTGCTCCACCAACTTCCTCTATCACTGCAGACATCAACTTTTATAACCTGCATCTAACAAGCTCAGTTGCCACAGGTAATGTGAAAGGTGAATGGAAGTTTCTCCTCCACAGCAAAGGACTTTATCATGCAATTGAGGATGGCTTAGAGTATAAAAAGGACCAGGCTTTGAGTAACCCAATATAATGATTGAGAGCTGGGTGACTGTCATACAGATATGTAAGAGCATTAAATTAACTTGACTTCCTGTGGACACAGAGTGATTAAGTCCAGAGAAAGGACTCATTTTTGAATGAATGGCAAAATCTGGATGTTAATTTCAGAGATAGTGAAAGAGACTTTTAATGTTTTTCTGCGTATATTTCCTATATCACACATGTGACAGTTGACCAATAACTGTCACAGAACAATTGCAAATAATTAATGTTGAAAGTATGCTTTGCATATGGGGCCAATTTTAATGGGTGTATAAATATCATTGCACAATATTTCATTTATCATTCAGAAGTGAATGTGGAATGTTTTACACTTCTTACCATGCTATCGATATGTTTGTGAGAGTCTATTTTCTTCGGTCCTTGTATTTTCACCCGATGTATTTTGGAACTGGCGGTGCAGATGGATTTATTTTCACGTTTCTGATTTTGTTTGGGTCAATGCCTCATCAACTGGTTGAGATTGCATGCCAGCTGGAAGGATTTTCCTGAAACAGTCAGCGTAAATTAAGTATTGGTCTAGCAGTAGGGATTCAGGGGCTGTTCTGAGACTAGCCTCCATTAGCTGTAGACACTCACCCTGAACTGTTTAAGTTACAGTTTTACATAACATTGCTGTAAATGTAATGTTAGGGCTGACCACTGCTCTGTATGGGACCAGTAAGGATGCTCAATATTTACCATGCTGTAACAAAAAAAATGCTTAAATGTGGCTCATGTCAAGTCATGATGTCCTCAATGTTTCTCAGCATGGAAATTAAAAAATGTAATTGATTATCGCATGCTCTGAAAGACAGATCAGGTTTGTAATAAGATGATGTCAAAAAGATTTACAAATGTATCAGAACTGTTTTCAGAAGAAAATATTATATTTTATTTTGGGGTAATAGTCCCTTTAAGAACTATGTTTCTCTGGAAGTTAATTTTTTGTAAAAAGTAACTTGTTCCAGGAAGGGATCATGTGACCAAGCTACCTGGGGATAAACATTAGTAAAAGCAGAGAGTAAACAATAAGGCTATTGCAGGGAACATCTCTTTCAAGCAGTTTAGTTTAGAGCTAGCATGTTGCAGGGAGTATCTCTCAGCAGAATTCAGCTGAAATGCTTGTGTTGGCTAGAAGGATTCAGAATCTTTGATAACTGAAGGACTGTGTTAACCATGAGTTAGACTTAATTGAGTAACCCAATGCAGTGATTGACAGATATATATGCGAGAGCGTTAAATTAACTTGACTTCCTGAGTGGGAGAGTGCTCTGATAGGCAAAATTCCAGAGCTAAAGAATATTAGAAACAAGAGGGTTCTGATCTGTAGTGGCTACATTTAAGATGCAAACAACACGTTGAACCTCAAATCTACAATTGAGAGATGGTAGGAGAGGTTTTGAAGGGAAAACTTGGCTGGAAGTAAACAGAAGGCCCAAGAGATCTTTGGAACAGTACTTGGATCAAGTGGTTTTTTTTCATTCGAGAGACTTGGGCATCGCTGGCTGGCCAGCATTTATTGCCCATCCCTAGTTGTCCTTGAACTGAGTGGCTTGCGAGGCCATTTCAAAGGGCAGTTGAGAGTCAACCACATTGCTGTGGCTCTGGAGTCACATGTAGGCCAGACAAAGTAAAGATGGCAGATTTTCTTCCATAGTGGACATTAGTGAACCAAATGGATTGTGACAATTGACAGTGGTTTCATGATCATCAGTGGATCCTTAATTGCAGATTTTTTAAATTGAATTCCAATTCCATTATCTGCCTTGGTGGAATTTGAACCTGGGTCCCCAGAACATTAACTATGTTTCTGGATTAATAGTCAAGTGATAATATCACTAGGTCATCACCTCCCCTCCAGTTTGTTAAGTATCTGATTGGAATTTTTGGGGTGGAAGTCAAATGAGTTTGGATGGAAGTTTAAATTAAGAAGATAGTGGCTTCACTGTACTTTGAATATCTTTAATGTATTGATTATTTAAAACAGTATGATTATTAGTATTCATATTCTTGGTTTTTAAGTAGTAGAAATCTTTGGTTTTCACAGTAAATCTTATAACAAGGTTTTTTGAGTAAATGTTGGAATTTTTGGATTTCCAAATAAAAAATACTGGTCCTTGTTGTCACTGTCAGGTAAACTAATCTGCTGGGATAATTTTCTCTGCAAATGAGAAGGCTAAACAGTGACCAAATAGAGATCTTTAAATTGTGAAGAGTTTGAGTAAACTTGGAGATGTTGGGGTTGGGGGGGGGGTGGCGGGGAGAGGGGGGGAGGCGGAGGTTGAGCACTAGGGGACATAAATATATTGTATTTATTAATATTATATGAATGCAATCAGGAATTTGGGAGAATTTTTTTACTTAGAAACTTGGTAAGGATAAAGAAGTTGAGGTGAATAGTATTAATGCTATTTAAAGGGATGCTGGCTGAGCAGCTAAGAGAGAAAGGAATATTTCATGAAATAGGGTGATAGGAATCTGCAGATTTGTTGAGCTAAATGTTGCTAATTCTGTCTAATTTACACCTCATCACAAGTCAGCCTGAATTATGTCCACGAGAGAGCAAGTGTAACCACCAAAGTAACATTTTTCAAAATAAGGTTGTTACAAGTTTTGGGGAAATTCTAAAAAGTCTTGATGAGTAAAATGTTTCCTAACACAAATCACATTTGCTTATTTTGTACTCATGCAGAAGTTGAATTTTCAAAACTTGAGCTGCATCATAGAAAAAAAAACTTTATAAAATTCTTTACATTTGTATTGAGATCTAAAAGTTTTTAACTGTTTATGAATACTTGAGAAATGACAAGAAAAGACAATTTGGCCCATTGAGCCTGTTCCATTCCCAACCGAGACTCCTGCCTAAAGCCATGGTGAAGCAAAACATAGAGGAAAGGAAAACCTAGTCCAATTAAGAGAAAAAAGCTCTGTGGAATTGTTTTCCAACCACTTCAAGTAAGTTTCAGGAGATGTAATCGTATGCTTTTATCAATTGAGTTGATGTCTCCCAATGTTCTTTTGCTTATCCAGCTTAATCAATCTTTCCAATTCTTTCACTATTTTAAAATGTATCCTTTCAAAATTTACACTTCTTTGAGATATAGACTGGAATTTTCCAGCCCCATCTGCTCATATGATCTTCTGATCCTGTTGAAGTTGATGGACTTTTGGTTGGCTTGCCATATCTGCCATTACAGGGCTGGAATATCCTGGCCACATTATCCCAACACTCCAACTCTGTTTTGAAATGTAAAAGCTCTTAAATTTGTATCAGTCAAGTAGTGCTGTTGTTGACCTTTCTTCAAGGACTGAAGTGTCCAATGATGTGAGACACAAAAACCAAAAAGTATTTTGATGTAGCTGGACAAGGTATTTAACTATATATCTAGCTTCATGTTTGTGCATCCTAAATGGTCTTATCATTAATTCATTCATGGCTACTCCTTAGTTTTTCTCCTGCTCTGCTGCCTTGAGTATGCAACCCTCCATTGTATATACATTCTTGTACTTACCCTGACCAGATATATAGGTCGAAATTTTACCTTCCCGCCCACCACTGGAGTTGGAGCAGGCGAGGGGCGGACAATGGGAAAGTCCGTTGACTTTAGATGGGATTTTATGGTTTTGGGACAAGTGAGATTGTAAAATCCTACCCACTGTGTAGCACTTGGCTGTATGAAAAGATACCTTCCAGTCATGGGGCCATTTTTTTGCATTGCATCCAAATTTATTTGCAAACTCATTGTTTCATGTAGCGTTCTTACCTATCTTTTGAAAGACGACATTGGGGAAAAAAAATCTCTTTATCTTGTAGCTCAATTGTTAATGTGCCTGGAGAATCAACTCTTCGTCGCGACTTCCTGAGATTGCAGCAAGAGAACAAAGAGCGTTCTGAGGCTATGCGCAGGCAACAACTCCTTCAAGAACAGCAACTACGAGAACAGGAAGAGTATAAAAGACAGCTCCTAGCAGAACGCCAAAAACGTATTGAACAACAAAGGGAACAAAGGCGACGACTTGAAGAAGTAGGAATCTTTTTTTTAAACTTGACGTTATTTACAGAAATTTTGTGTTGGAGATATTGGAATGCCTTAAAGATATATTACACTTCGTGTCAAGCAGATTGAGACAATAGGCAAGTTCAGTCTTGTAACTTGTAGTAATAACTTTTAACAAATGCTTAGTCTGTTGCACAGTTGAACAATGCAATTAAAAAGCATTGATTTTAGCTTTACAAAAACTATACTCAGCTTTCTTGCCATGCCATTTTTTGCAAATTACTTTTTTGCTCTTGGTTGTGCATTTACGCTCTTAGTATTTTTTTCAGACCAGATCCTACAGATCAGATGTATTATTGACCATTAAGTTGCCAAGTATCGGCGATAGCAATCACTTTGAAATAGGCGCACCATTAATCAATAGAAAAGTGGTTCACTTAAAATTACATAGCCGGTTTCTGTTTTGTATATTTTATTTGGCTCATTGGTCTTTGCTGGTGTTTATGTTCTCCATGAATCCCCTCCCAGTATTGTTCATAGTGCACCAGCTTAACCTTTTATTCCTTGTTCCTTCATGTGTTTGTCAAGTTTCCTCTTAAATGCATTTTTTTTTTGCTTCACCTGCTTCTTGTGGTTGTGAACCTACGTGGGAAAATTGAAACAATATTTAGATGTTCTTTGATATCGAATTTATTTATTTATTTCTCTACCTACATAGTTTAAAATAGGCACATCATTAATCCTCAGGAAAATGTTCATAATTAAGTCAGTAAGGAGTGGGCTCTGCAGAAAGCTGCAGATGGATGTGCATTGTTTCAGTTACCTACTTACTTCCCAGGACAAAATCATTTGAATTTCACTAGTTAAGTTTAAATTAGAAATAAATATGGAAACATATACCCATTGTATGTAAGTATAGTTCATGGAATTGAAATGGGGAATAATGAAGTTGATGACATCAGGAAGCATGGATTCCCTTAAGTGAGAATGAATGCAGATAACAGTATAATAGAATGAATAGAATATTATTTCTCAACTCATAATTGGTTACTGATCTAGACTGATAAACGTGATTGTGAATTGGAGAAAATGGATCAGATTTTCATCTTTGTGCTTTAATGTTAATGGTGCATAATGTTGCAATCTACTCCTTAATTCACAGATTCTTTGCATGGTGGGGGTGGGAAAGTGATAAATGACAGTGCTAAGATATCTATCAGTCTTGCCATTGTACCCTCCTTTAATTTGAAAACACGATGGTTCTTTTTAGTTATATTCAGCTTTGATAGCTGAATCAAATTAATAGATTAAGACCGACTGCTGCAGAATGTCGTTCACTGTTCACTATTGTTCTGAATTTACCCCTTCCTAAGCTTCACTTCCAGTCTCTTCTTAGCAGTCAATTTTACTTTTATGTGGAAATTTTCTTTGCACTTTCACCACAAGAAAATTGATCTTTTCTACCATTCTAATTGCCACCTTATTGAACTTTATCTTGCTGCTTTCTAAATTTATGGGAATTATTTACTTCCAACTCTTAGAAGTTTTGGTCAACAGCTTATGTGTTGACATTTCACTTGTCATCAAGTACTTACCACATACAACCCCATTTCAAAGCACCACGGGTCAGAGAATCTCCCCTATCTCCATTCCATGTTCCCTTTGAATATATCCCTGCTGAATGTATCCTCTTTACATTTGATTTTAGTTGGAGTGTTTGAATTTTCACAATTTTATGATTTAGGTTTGGTGTCACTTCTACTTTTCTTGGCTCTTTATTATTTTGAAACTTGGTGTTCAGCATTACCAACCTTCACTTTATTTCTCAATATTAAAAAATCACATTCATGCAACAGAGCTCAAAATTACAGTTAGAGTTTTCAGTTCAAATGGAATATCAGTTGCATTGTCTTGAGTATTGTTAATTGGCAATTATATTTAGCTGATGTGCTGTGTAGGTATGCAAGGTGACTGTAATTGAGTTCAAAATTTGTTTATAACTTAAATTTTTTTGTATGCGGATACATAATTTTAACATCCAGATTTTAAAAATTTGTTCATGAATTGTGGACAGTGTTGGTAAGCCTAGCATTTATTATCCATCCTGAATTCCTACAGAGAAAATGAAAGCACAGGAACAGGCCCTTCGGCCCTCCAAGTTTGCACCGACCATGCTGCCTGACTGAACTAAAACCCCCTACCCTTCTGGGAACCATATTCCTCTATCCCCATCCTATTTATGTATTTGTCAAGACGCCCCTTAAAAGTCACTGTAGTATCTACTTCCACTACCTCCCCCAGCAGCGAGCTCTGGGCACCCACCACCCACCACCCTCTGTGTAAAAAAACAAAACTTGCCTTGTACATATCCTTTTAACCTTGCCCCTCACACCTTAAACCTATGCCACCTGGTAATTGACTCTCCCAACCTGGGAAAAAGCTTTTGAATATCCACTCTGTCCATACCCCTCATAATCTCATAGACATCTATCAGGTCGCTCTTAACCTCTGTCATTCCAGTGAGAACAAAGCAAGTTTCACCAGCCTTTCCTCATGGCTAATGCCCTCCATACCAGGCAACATCCTGGTAAATCTTTTCTGTACCCTCTCCAAAGCCTCCACAGCTTTCTAGTAGTATGGCAATCAGAATTGAACACTGTATTCCAAGTGCGGCCTAACTAAGGTTCTATAAATCTGCAATATGGATTGCCAATTTTTAAACTCAGTGCCCCAGCCGATGGAAGCAAGCATGCCGTATGCCTTCTTGACTACCTTCTCCACCTGCATTGCCACTTTCAGTGACCTGTGTACCTGTAACACCTAGATCCCTTTCCTATCAATACTCTTAAAGGTTCTGCCATTTACTATACGTCTCCTCTCTTCCGAAATACATTTCCTCACTTTTGTCCAGATTAAACTCCACCTGCCATCTCTCTGCCCAGGTCTCCAACCGATCTATGTCCTGCTGTATCCTCTGATGGTCTTCATCGCTATCCATAAATCCACCAACCTTTGTGTTGTGTTGTCCACAAACGTATTGATTAAACGAGTTATAGAGCAAAGGCCCCAGCACTGATTCCTGAGGAACACCACTTATCACAGCCTTCCATTCAGAAACACACCCTTCCACTGCTACCCTCTATGTTCTATGATCGAGCCAGTTCTGTATTCACCTTGCCAGCTTACCTCTGATCTGAAACGATTTCACCTTCTGCACCAGTCTGCCATGAGGGACCTTGTCAAGGCCTTGCTGAAATCCATGCAGACAACATCCACTGCCCTACCTTCATCAATCATCTTCGTCACTTCCTCCAAAAACATTATCAAGTTAGTGAGACATGACCTCCCCTTCACAAAACCATGTTGCCTTTCGCTAATATGTCCAATAATTTCCAAATGGGAGTAAATACTACGTTGGGGTAATTGGGGTAGGTGGGACCTGTTCGGGAGGGATGGGGTTGGTCTGAACCGTGCTGGGACCAGAGTGTTGGCGAATCGAGTAAAGAGGACTGTAGACAGGGCTTTAAACTAATTAGGGGGGGGGAGGGTGTGAGGGTAGGTGACCTTACGAGGTCTAAAGTTAAGGAGAGTGTACATGTAAGGGAAGAGGCCGAGGATGTCCCAATAATAGAGGGAGTAGGGGGCGTGAGTATAGTTGGTGGCGTTGCGACAAATAGGGTCCAGGTGAAGGCTGGGATGAAAGCACTTTATCTGAATGCACGAAGCATTCGGAATAAAGTGGATGAGCTGATGGCGCAGATCGACACAAATGGATACGATCTGGTGGCCATTACAGAGACGTGGCTGCAGGGTGACAGGGACTGGGAGCTGAATGTACAGGGCTATCAAGTGTTTAGGAAGGATAGACAGGAGGGAAAAGGGGGGGGGCGTAGCTATGCTGATTAAGGATAGCATCACGGTGGTAGCAAGGGATGATATTGGAGCCAAGGAGCAGAGGGTGGAATCGTTGTGGGTGGAGATTAGGAACAGCAAAGGGAGGAAGACGCTGGTGGGTGTCGTCTATAGGCCCCCGAATAATGATCTGGAGATGGGAAGGGCTGTTAACGCGCAAATAAGTGCGGCGTGCAAGAATGAGACGGCCGTAGTTATGGGGGATTTCAATCTGCATATTGATTGGTCGACCCATGTTGGACGTGGGGGGCTCGAGGAAGAGTTCTTGGAATGCTGCCGGGATAGTTTCCTCGAACAGTGTGTGTTGGAGCCGACGAGGGAGCGAGCTATCTTAGATCTGGTGCTATGTAATGAGGCGGGTAGAATTAGGGACCTTGTGGTGAAGGATCCTCTTGGGGAGAGTGATCATTGTATGGTGGAGTTTCTGATGCAGATGGAGGAGGAGAAAGTGGGTTCCCGGACACGCGTCCTTTGTTTGAATAGAGGGAAATACGGTAGGATGAGAGAAGAATTGGCGAATGTGGACTGGGAGAGCGCGTTGGAGGGAGGGTCTGTTAAGGAGCAGTGGAGGATCTTTAAGGAGATCTTTCTTGGTGCTCAACGGAAATTTATTCCGATGGTCAAAAAGGATAGTAGGAGGAGAGGTAATAAGCCGTGGATAACAAAGGAGGTGAAGGAAAGTGTTAAACTAAAAGCGGAGGAATTTAGAGTAGCTAAGAGTAGTGGGCGAGAAGAGGATTGGGAGAGGTTTAAATGTCAACAAAGATTGACAAAGAAGTTGATCAGGAAGGGTAGGAGAAACTATGAAGCTGGGCTAGCGCTTAATATAAAAAAGATAGCAAGAGTTTTTATAAATATATAAAAAGGAAGAGGCTGGCTAGGGTGAATGTTGGTCCTTTAGAGGATGAGAAAGGGGACCTAGTGGTAGGGGATGGGGATATGGCTAAGGTATTGAATAACTTTTTTGTTTCTGTCTTCACGGAGGAGGATGTGAATAATTTGCCGGGTGTTAGCGATAGAAAGGTGGTAGGACTGGAGGGTCTTAATGACATTACTGTTACTAGAAAGGCGGTGCTCGACAGACTGGAGGGGCTGATTGTGGACAAGTCCCCAGGACCGGATGGAATGCATCCGAGGGTTCTGAAAGAAATGGCGGAGGTGATAGTGGATGCCTTGGTGGTTATTTTCCAAACGTCGCTGGATTCAGGGGAAGTGCCGGATGATTGGAAAACGGCTAATGTTACGCCGTTGTTTAAGAAGGGTGCCAGGCAAAAGGCGGGGAATTATAGGCCGGTTAGTTTAACATCTGTGGTAGGTAAAATGTTAGAATCTGTCATCAAGGAGGAAATTGCGAGGCATCTTGAAGGGAATTGCTTGATAGAGCAGATGCAGCACGGTTTCATTAAAGGGAAGTCGTGTCTGACAAATTTACTGGAGTTCTATGAGGATGTGTCTAGGGCAGTGGATAGAGGAGAGCCGGTGGATGTGGTCTTTCTAGATTTTCAGAAAGCGTTTGACAAAGTGCCTCACAAGAGGTTATTGCAGAAGGTCGAGGGACATGGAGTTGGGGGTAAGGTGTTAGCGTGGATAGAAGATTGGTTGTCAAATAGGAGGCAGAGAGTGGGGGTCAACGGGTGCTATTCGGATTGGCGGATGGTGACTAGTGGAGTGCCCCAGGGGTCGGTGCTGGGGCCTCAGCTTTTTACCATTTATATAGATGATCTGGAGGAGGGAACTGAGTGTAGAGTGTCGAAATTTGCTGATGACACCAAGATTGGGGGAACGGCAAATTGTGCAGAGGGTGTGGAGAGTCTGCAGAAGGATCTAGATAGGCTGGGCGAATGGGCCAGGAAATGGCAAATGGAATTTAATGTTGGCAAGTGTGAGGTGGTCCACTTTGGTAGGAAAAATGGTAGGAAGGACTATTACTTACGAGGTGAAAAACTGCAGCAGGCGACGGTGCAGAGGGACCTCGGGGTCCTTGTGCATGAGTCGCAAAAACCCAGCTTGCAGGTGCAGCAGGTGGTCAGGAAGGCGAATGGGATGCTGGCCTTCATAGCAAGGGGGATTGAATATAAAAGTAGGGAGGTCTTGCTGCAGCTGTATAGGGCATTGGTGAGGCCGCAACTGGAGTACTGTGTGCATTTTTGGGCGCCGCACCTGCGCAAAGATATTTTGGCCTTGGAGGGAGTGCAGAGGAGGTTTACTAGGCTGATACCGGAGTTGAGGGGGTTGAGCTATGAGGAGAGGCTGAATAAACTGGGCTTGTACTCGTTAGAGTTTAGAAGAATGAGAGGAGATCTCATTGAGACGTATAAGATGATGAATGGGATGGATAGGATAGAGGTGGAAAGACTCTTCCCGCTCAAAAAAGACAATAGGACTAGGGGGCACAGCCTCAAGATAAAAGGGGGGCGGTTTAGAACAGAGTTGAGGAGGAACTTCTTCACTCAAAGGGTGGTGAATCTCTGGAATTCTCTGCCCGTTGAAGTGGTGGAGGCTGCCTCGCTAAATATTTTTAAGACACGGGTTGATGGGTTTTTGATAAGAGAGGGGATTAAGGGTTATGGGGAGAGGGCGGGAAAGTGGAACTGAGCAGCGACAGATCAGCCATGATCTTATTGAATGGCGGGGCAGGCTCGAAGGGCTGGATGGCCTACTCCTGCTCCTATTTCTTATGTTCTTATGTTCAAAGAATCTTCTCCAATAATTTCCCTGCCACTGATGTCAGGCTCACTGGCCTGTAATTACCTGGATTCTTTTTGCTACCCTTCTTAAACAAAGGCACAACAGTGGCTATTCTCCAATCCAGTCGAAGAAGTGGTGATGAGGTACCATCTTGAATCACTATAGCCCATGTGATTCAAGGAATGCACGGAAAGGGAGTTCTAATACATTTCCAAGTCCAAATGTTACGGACTCCTGCAGTGTTAATCTGGGACTGAGTTGCTTGGCCTCAAGCAGCTGCCACTGTCCCCTTTTGTGATAGGCGTGACTTGCAAGTCTGACAAGTGCTGCCTTGACGTCAAGGACAATCACCCACGTCAGTCTTGGAATTCATTCTTTTGTCCATGCTCGGACCAATTCAGTTTGGAGCTGCATCCAAACAGACCACAATATAAGGAACAAAACCTGCTTATTTATTGGTCAGTTAGTGCTACTTCTCCATCCTTAGTTACAAAGCCAATACTCAGAATGGACTGGGAAAATCCATTTCTTGCTTGCTCTTAAAAAAGTCATTCAAATTCCAATTGAATCGAATTCATGGTCCCCACAAGGAAGACAAACAAGATCCAAGCTGACAAGATAAGGCATGCATCCCATCTTGGGCTTGATCTGATGCTTGATCTTGTACTTGATCTTAACCACTGTAAACAGCACTTTGTATCACTTAGATAATTTTGAGAGTAGCCTATTAGGGCAGGAATTGGCCAGATTGGATTTGCTGCTTTTTATGGTTGGGATCAGCCTGGGCTATTTTCCACTTTTAGCTGGATGTCAGTGTTGTAGCTGTACTGAACAGCTTGGCTAGAGGTCAGGCTAGATTTGGAACACAAGCTATCAGCGCCACAGCAAGGATGATGTCAGAGCCCTAGACCTTTGCTGTGCCATGTGCGCTTCTATCATGTGGAATGAATCAAATTGGCTGGAGAGATGAATCATCCGTGGGGCTTTCCTGCCTGAAGAAAAGCCTTGTCTTTTGCACTGACATGGTGAATTCAATGATCATTAAGGGTAGGGATGTTCGTGGAGTTTCTCCTCGCATTACTTGTTGCCCACCACCTTAATGATTGAATGTGACAGGACTGCAGACATTTGCTCTGATCTGTTGATTGTAGGCTTGCTCAGCTCTGTGTTTGCTGTTTCACATGTATGTAGTCCTGTGTTGCTTCACTGAAAGGTGGCACCTCTTTAAGGTATTTCAGATGATGCTTCTGACATATTCTACAGTTTACACTATTAAAGCAGGTTTTCTTCCTGATTTTGATGGCAGTAGTAAGCGTGAAGAACGTGCAAACATGAGGTTACAGATTGTGGTAAAATACTGCTAATACCCCATAGCATCTCATATATATCCAATTTTGAGTTGTTTTATCCGTTTTATATATATGCCAGACAAGAGATTGCATCCTCAATGTAAAGATGGAACTTCATCCCCGTAAGGACTTAGTAGTGGTCTCTGCCACCATAGACCCCTTGAGTAAACCTTGCTGGTTGTGGTCTATGATTCATAACGTAAGACTAGGTCAGGCTGTTGCTTGACTAATATTTGGAGAAGCTCTTCCAATTTTGGCACAAAGTTCCCAGATGTTAGTGAGGAGGGTTTTGCAGATTTGATTGGGCTAAGTATGCCTTTGTCATGGGCAAATTCAGCATCCAATCAAAGCCAGGTAGCCCATCTTGTTTTATTATTATTGTAGCAATTTTTGCCAAAAATTAATGGTTTGCTAGGTCATTTAAGGCAGTTTATGGTCAACCATGTTGCTGTTGGGACTGGACTCAATTATAGGCCAGAATGGATGACAGCAGGTTTCCTGGCTGAAAGGAAGAAAGCTTACAATGAATGTTAGTGAAACTAGATTATCATAATAACAAAATGGATATTTCTATGGTCACCATTACATTGCAAATAATAAATTGTCTTCTAGATTTATTTTGTCCCTAAATTTAAATTCTTCAACCCATGTATTGGGATATAAACTCTTGTCTCCCCAAAGTTAGTCCAGGCCTCTGCCTTACTGCTGAGTCCTATACTACAGTACCCCTTACTTGCAAACAGCTGCTACTAAAACAATCCAAACATTCTAATTTTAAAGCAAGTGTTTTAATAACATGACTACAATTTTGCCTAATGTTTTAGCAGCCCTTTGCAAATAAGGGTACGGTAGTATAGGACACAATAGCAAGTTGCACTTTTATTACAAATATGTCACCTATTGAAGGAAATGATAGAAAAAGTTGAAACCATTGTTTGTGACAAAGTTGGTTTAGAGTAAATGTCGCAAAACATTTTGACCTTAGTGAACATTTTCTTTACGTGAGCAGCAGCAGAGAAGGGAACGAGAAGCACGAAGACAACAGGAGCGTGAACAAAGAAGGCGTGAACAGGAGGAAAAGCGAAGATTGGAGGAACTGGAACGCCGAAAGAAGGAAGAGGAGGAAAGACGGAGGGCAGAAGAAGAAAAGAGGCGAGTGGAGAGAGAGCAGGTGATTTTTGTTGTTGTTCTCCATTTCTTAATATTGGACCAAGAAAGTTGTGTGCATAATTTTCAAGATGGTATTTGAATTGGGTCATTGATGAATTTTAACAAAATGCTGACTTTGATATTCTGAATCTCTCCCTCTTATTTTGCTTTCTCAGCAAATGTTTGGGTCTATAAATGTTTGCAAGATTGCCAACAATGCTACAACATGATTGATTGGTAAGAGAGATCCAAGTAAACTGACGACACCAGGTTAATGTCCAACCTGATGAAGGAGCAGCACTACGAAAGCTCGTGATTCCAGATAAACCGGTTGGACTTTAATCTGGTGTTGTGAGACTTCTTACTGTGCCCACCCCAATCCAACGCCAGCATCTCCACATCACAAGTAAACTGAGACCATTTCTTTTGACTATTGTGATGGAATAGAACGTGAGCCTCATGCATTCCTGCATCCAATGGCACAACTGAGAACATTCAAAAAGCACGACATGATTAATTTTGGTAGTAAGTTCCATTCCTAGCTTTTTGTGATCCTCACTCCACTTCTCATGCATTCCCTTTCATGAATGCGCTCTCCCTGTCTCTTTTGCCAGTTAACAGTGCTTAGCAATACACATCCATGAAGTCTATGTTGAGTTGTTTAACATCAAAGGTAGCATCAGAGCTAAAATGTACAATTCTTTGAATTAAAAGTCTTGCTTACTTTTTGTTTTGGTTTGAAGTTTAATGGGGTATGAAATTGTATCACAATGAGTAGATGTGATCAATATGGGCAGCATGGTGGCACAGCACCAGGGACCCGGGTTCTATTCCCGACTTAGGTCACTGTCTGTGCGGAGTCTACACACTCTCCCCATGTCTTCATGGGTCTCCTCTGTGTGCTCCAGTTTCCTCCCACAGTCCAAAAAACGTGCTGATAAGGTGCATTGGCCATGCTACATTCTCCCTCAGTGTATTCGAATAGGCACTGGGATGTGGTGAGTAGGAAATTTTCACAGTAACTTCTTTGCAGTGTTAATGTAAGCCTACTTGTGACACTAATAAATAAACTAAAAAAAACTAAAACTTCAAAAATCTGAATTTGGAAATTTTTTTACCCATGACCATATCTCAAAACTCTGCAATCAGTTAAATTCAAATGAAGCATTACTTCCATGATGATTTAAAACTGCACAATTTGACTGAGGTCTTATACCCTGTACATCAGAAATTTCCTATTTTTTGAAACAAATTAAGCTAAAACAAGATTGAGTAGCATTGTTAAATTCAATTCATAAGCAATTTGTCAGTTCAACTTTTCCTGTTAGTGCATGCCAGATGTTTAAATAGTGGCTACAACATGATTCTCTTGAGTACTGTCAGTATTATTTTGGCTTTGAGGACATGTTATTAACTACTATTTGAAAGTTGATGTGCTCAAAGTGGTAGACCTGATCATGTATTCAGGTGTTTTTATTTGCCTTGTTACAAATCATTGACATTATCATGATAGAAATGACCTTGGTGTCTTGGTGACTTAAATCATACTACTTATATGTTTCACATGTGAAATTGGCTGAGCTTCTAGTTATTGCAACACATCAATTATTGTTTTTGTAGAGGATCAGCATGACATATAAAACATCTATCAATAGAATTAGAATGATGTTGTACATAAGTTGATTGTGATGGTTTCTTGACTGACAGTTTGTGGACTTGCAGCTTTTTTGGCTGCTCTTGGGGGAATGGGGAGGAGATGCAAATATGTTAAAACTTTGTTCCAAAATAGTCTAATATATACCTTTTATGACAAATGGAAACCATGCTCGCCTTTTCTCTAGTGTCTTTAGTGTGAGTTTAATGAAGCCCTGTTATACTTTCATTCAAGGTTAAAGAAGCAATGTCTCAGATGAACTGTAAATACACATAATTTCTAACTAAAACAGTACTTATGCATTATTGTGTAACTTTGCAAAAGGAATACATCAGGCGTCAGCTTGAAGAGGAGCAGCGACATTTGGAACTTCTCCAGCAGCAATTACTCCAAGAGCAGGCCATGTTATTGGTAAGTAGCTTACTGATGAAGCTGGTGAATTCTGTGCTGTCACTGGGCTGCAATGCTCATATTTAACAGCAAGTTAATCAATCAGTTGAAATTAAAATAATAGTCTAACAGCACAAGAGAATAGTCTCGATAGAAAGTTGTCATTGAATTATGTGACAATGATTTGTCATCTACTTAGACTTCTGTGCTGCATACTGCAAATGTTAGCACTGTCTGTATTATATGAATGTTATTGCTTTAAGTGCAATTCTTTTCACAGAAAAATTCATAGTTGAAAATGTAAGCTGTTTATATATAATTAAATGTCACCAAGCCTGGTTTATCATGGTGATGTATGAGTAAAATCTTAAACCACATTTCTCTGTTCTGCCCAAACTATCAATGCTGTACTCGAGGTTTGTATGGTCAGGTCACTGTAGTGTTCAATTAAGTAGTACAATTGTGTTCTTCATTGATATAATTTCAATCATGTCGTGCATATTCATCAAGCTTTAAATTGAACAGAGTAATGAGAGTAAATGCAAATTATCTTGTGATTTTCAGAAGTATTCCAGAATGCAAGCATTTAGTTATTTCGGTAACTAAAGTGGATATGGTCTTATATCATAATAAGAATGAATCATGCGACCCGTTAAGCCTGCTCCATCGTTGACTATGATCATAGCTGATCTTTGGCCTCATCTCCAATTGCCTGCCCATTCCACAAATATTTCCCTTGATTGTCTGAGAGGCCAAAAATCTGTTATCTCAACCTTAAATATATTCAATATCTGGGGTAGAAAATTTCAAACAGTCATATGACTTGGGTGAAGAAATTTTCCCCTCATCTCAGTCCTAAATGATCAGCCTCTTATCCTTAGTCTGTGCCCCTGTGTTCTAGATTCACCAACAGAAAGAACCTTTGTGTCTAGTACCCTGTCATATTCCTTCAAAACCTTTAACGTTTCTGCACAAATCAGAATGGGAAATGCATAGGTGCTACATCCTTAATATTCACTGCAAAGGAAGGAGAAAAATAAACTGTTCATGTTCTATAAAATATGGAATTAACTGGTGGAGATTGGCAGAAACAAAGACTTGGTGCCCTTTGGCAATGATGACAAAACAAGGTAACCATCCACCCAAACTACAAAGACCATTTGCTTCTAAGATAGTGTATGGCCTTGGAGGGAGTGCAGAGGAGGTTTACTAGGCTGATACTGGAGTTGAGGGGGTTGAACTATGAGGAGAGGCTGAATAAACTAGGCTTGTACTCGTTAGAGTTTAGATGAATGAGGGGAGATCTCATTGAGACATATAAGATGATGAATGGGATGGATAGGATAGAGGTGGAGAGGCTCTTCCCGCTCAGAAAGGACAGTAGGGCTAGAGGGCACAGCCTCAAGATAAAGGGGGGTGCAGTTTAGAACGGAGTTGAGGAGGAACTTCTTCACTCAAAGGGTGGTGAATCTCTGGAATTCTCTGCCCGTTGAAGTGGTGGAGGCTGCCTCGCTAAATATATTTAAGACGCGGGTTGATAGGTTTTTGATAGGCAAGGGGATTAAGGGTTATGGGGAGAGGGCGGGAAAGTGGAACTGAGACACGACAGATCAGCCATGATCTTATTGAATGGCGGGGCAGGCTCGAAGGGCTAGATGGTCTACTCCTGCTCCTATTTCTTATGTTCTTATGTTTATCAACGATATTTCTCCCCAAGGACAACCCCACAATGATGTAAGCTACCAAAGAAAATTGAGACTGCCCCATTTGACATCTTCAAGACCCATCTTTCAATTATTTATATTTTTCATCACCTGAGCTACCGTATCAGCAGGTCACACCTGATTTAACTAGCATTAGCCACATATATGTTGGCGGAATACAGGTATTAGTCTGTGATTCAGACACAACTAAAGTGGAAGCACAGGTCACCCCGTTCTTCTAAACTCTGGACAATATATGCTCTCGTTTATTTAGCCTCTCAGTAAAGGCCAACCCCCTCACTCCAGGAATGAATCTAGTGAGCCTTTGCTGTATCACCTCCAAAGCAAGTCTATCTGTCTCTCTGTATGGAGAAAAAGATTGCACAGAGCACTCCAGATGTGGTCTCTCCAGAGTCCTGTATAAATGTAGCATAACTGCTTTAATCCTAATTAATTTTTCAAAAATCTTGAGCTGTGGGGTCATGCCAGAGGACTGGAGAAATGCAAATATTACATCCTTATTCAAAAGAAGGGTATAAAGATAAGCCCAGCTACCACGGTTGCTTTACTTTTGGTGGTGAGGAAGATTCTAGAAACAATAATTCGGGATAAAATTGATTAGTCACTTGGGCAACGTATTTTATTAGTGAAAGCCAGTATGGATTTATTAAGGACAATTGTGTCTTGCTGAAATGTTTTTGAAGAAGTAACAGAGAAGGTTGATGAAGATAATACTGTTGATGTGGTGCTCATGGGCTTCAGAAAAGCATTTGATTAAGTACCCCACCGCAGACTTGAGCAAATTATAGCTCACTGGATAAAAGGGACAGGAGCAAAACTGGTATGAAATTGACTGAGTGGCAGAAAATATAAGAGTAGTGATTAGTGGGGTATTTTAGTCAGGAGGAAGGTTAGTAATGAAGCTATGTAGGGGCCAATATTGGGATCTTTGCTTTTCCTGGTATATGTTAATAACTAAATCTTGTGCCCCACAGGGCACAGTTTCAAAATGTGTGGATAATACAAAACTTGAATGGATTGAGGACTATGAGGAAGATAGGATAGAACTTCGAAACTGGTGGAATGGGCAGACAAGTGGCAGATGAAGTGGAGAAACGTAAAATGATTCATCCTGGTAGGAAGAGCATGGAAAAGCATAAAACAAAGGGTACAACATTAAAGGATGTGCAGGAGCAGCGGGACCTGGGTGTATTTGTGCATAAGGCATTGAAGGTGACAGGACTAGTTGCGAGCACAGTTAATAAAGCAAACAGTATCCTAGTGTTTATTAATAGGGGCATGGAACACAAGCGCAAGGCAATTATGTTGAACTTGGGTGAGATAGTTCTTGGCCTCAGCTGGAGTATTGTATCCAGTTCTGGGCACCATTATTTAAGAAGGATGTAAAGGTATTGGAAAGGCTGCAGAAATAATTCACATGAATGGTTCCAGGGATGAGGAGTGTCAGTTATGAAGATGGATTGGAGAAGGTAGGACTGTTTTACTTGGAGACAAGAGGCTGAAGGGGAATTTGATAATGGTATTCAAAATCATGAGGGGGTCTGGGCAGAGTGGATGGGAAGAAACTGGTCCCACTTGTGAAAGGATTGAGACAGCGAAGGCATAGATTCAAAGTAATTGGCAAAAGATACGAAAGTGATATGAGAAAAAAAAATTACATTCAGTGAGTGGTTAAGTTCTGGAATACACTGTCTTGAGAGCGTGGTGAAAGCGATGCCAATTTAAACATTTAAAATGGAATTAGACTGTTAATTGAAAAGAAAGAATGCAGGTTTATTGGGAAAAGATGGAAGAATGCTCATTTGGTGAGCTGGTGCAGACATGTTGGGTCAAATGGTCTCCTCCTGCACTGCAACAATTCTGTGATTAAGGTCTGGAATATATGGTCTTAGAATGTGATGGAGGCATCTCCAAGGATAGATTGGATGATTATCTGAAAAGGCAGAATGTACAAGATTACGGGAAGAAGCTGGAGAAGTGACATTAGGTGCATTGTTCATTCGCAGAGCTGGTGCAGGCATGATGGGTTGATTGTCCTCTTGTACTGTGACAATTCTGGGATTGATTCTGTGCTCCAATCCCCTTGCAATAAAGGCCAATGTACCATTTGCCTTCTTAATTGCTTGCTGTACCTGCATGCTAAATTTGTGTTCCTTGTACACAAAAATCCCCTTGAACGTCAAGATTTCCAACAAAAACAGAAAATATTGATAAATCTCTGCAGATCTGATAGCATCTGTGGTGAGAAAATAGAGCCAACATTTGGGTCATTCAGACTCAAAACTTTGGCTCTATTCTCTCTCCTCAGATGCTACCAGGGTTGCTAAGATTTTCCAGCATTTTCTGTTTTGTTTCAGATTCCAGCATCTGCAGTATTTTGTTTTTATCAAGATTTACAAATTCAATGCCATTCTCAACATTTTCCTCTCTCATCTTATTTACACACTTAATCTGTCTGTATTACTGTGTACCCTCTGTGTCCTTCTCGTAACCTACAATCCCACCTAGCTTTGTATCATGAACAAATTTAGGCATGTGGCCATGCTAAATTGTCCCTTCGTATCCAGTGATGTGTAGGTTAGGTGGATTGCTATTGTAAATGTCTGGGGTTGGGCATGGTTGGGGGACTTGGGTACAATGCTCTCTTGGTCAGTCAGTGCCAACTTGTTGGGCTGAAAGGCCTTTTCTTGCACTGTAGGGATTCTGTGGTTCTGATTTAGAACTGTTTGCTATTGCGATATCACAATATTGGAGTATTGGGCTGACACTGAGAATATATTCGCAATTATTGTAAACTCATAGCTTTAGTGTAAGTTATTCTTTAAGTGCCTTTTCAATAAAGTTGTGTAATGATGTGCTTCAGCCTTTACGAAGAATGTGCTATTTTTGTGGAATTTATAATACTATTCATGTTACAAGCTTGATAGTCAATGTAGTTATTATAATTTACAATATTCTTAAAGGAGTACAAATGGCGTGAAATGGAAGAACAACGACAGGCTGAGAGATTGCAGCGCCAGTTACAACAGGAGCAAGCTTACCTTCTGTCTCTCCAACATGACCACAGGCAGCAAGAAAGAAACAAACCATACCATGCACCAGAGCCTAAACCTCACTTTGAAGCAACAGATAGGAGTAGAGAGGTAAGAGAAGTGCTGTTCATCAGATGTTTGTCTGCAATAAAGGAGACTAAACAATTAACTTGTAGTCATTTTAGACTTTGTATTAGCTATTACTTTTTTGCTATTATCTAACTTGCATTACTTTCCACTTTATCTAAAATAAATATAACTATAAAACCTGTTAACAATAAAGAAATACAAAATTTTTAGGCACCCTAATCAGGGAGTTCTAATCAAACTGTCCTAATTTTTAAGCAGATAGGTTTGAATTGTGATGAATATATTTGCTGGAAAATGGAAAAAACACCTATGTTTTAGATGAAAGGTAGCTCATTCTGTTTAGAAAATAATTAATCCTTCAAAACAACTACGAAATTTACCTGTACATGCAAGAATTATTAATTTCCCACTCCAATTCCACCTTTTGATGTTTTATTTTTACTGTTTTCCCTTTTGAAATTGGCTGTTCAATTTGGGATATTGGTGTGAACCATGTTTCAGTTGGCAGCATTGTGATCTCTGAGAGCAGACACAAACGCAAAAATATATGTTGGCACTCTGGTGCTGGTATCTTTGAGATGAGATGGTGAACCAAATTCCTAGCTGTCTTCACAGATGTACATTAAAGAGCACCGACACTACCTTGAAGAAAAGGGGATAAACCTTGGTGTCTTGGCCGATATCCATGCCTCAGTCAACATCACAAAAACAAATTATCAGTTCATTGCATTATTTTTGGTGGGAGATTGTTGTGTGCAAAGTAGTAACTGTATTCCCTACATAACCACAATAACTACCAATTCAAATAAAAAGTATCTTGTTGCCTGTAAAGCACTTGGAGATGTCCTGAGGTCACAAAAGGCACTATATGGATTAAATGTTTTCTTTTTTCCTTATAGTTTATAGAAACATGGAAGATAGGAGCAGGAGGAGACCTTTCGAGTCTGTTGTGCCATTCATTATGATCATAGCTGATCATCCAATCAATAGCCTAATCCTACTTTCTCCCTATAATCTTTGAACTCGTTCACCTCAAGTGCTATATCTAACTGCCTCTTGAATACATTCAATGTTTTGGCATCAACTATTTCCAGTGGTAATGAATTCCACAGGCTCACCACTCTTTGGGTGAAGAAATGTCTCCTCGCCTCCATCCTAAATGGTCTACCCCGAATCCTCAGACTGCCTCCTGGTCTGGACTCTCCCACCATCAGGAGCATCCTCCCTCATCTATCCTGTCTAGTCCTGTTAGAATTTTAAGTCTCTATGAGATTCCCCCTCATTCGTCTGAACTCCAGCAAAAACAATCCTAATCTAGTCAATCTCTCCTCATACATCAGTTCCTCTATCCCCAGAATCAGGTTGGCACTCCCTCGAGAGCAAGAACATCCTACCTCAGAAAAGGAGACCAAAACTGCATACAGCAGCTCTCAGAAACTTTCCTATTTCTTTTCCTCACTAGAAGTTGAGAGCCAGCAGCCTTTTCAAATGTGTGATTGTTACAGCTCTCTGCTGTATGTATGTTTCAGTTTAAGCCATAGTGGATTGATTAGGAGCCAGACTCTTCATTATTTGTCCCTTTGTTCTCACTCCTCTCTACATCAAAAATGCTGAAGCCAGTTGAGTAACCTGTCAGTTCCTTGGCTGTAATCAGAGAGGCATAGAGATCAGGGATTGCGCTGAGCAGTTTGATGCCATATGAAGATTTTACTCTTTCCAGTTTTTTCCATTTCTCCCCTGCCCCTCTCCTAGTCTAGAAAAGTATTAATCCATGAGTGTGGTTGGTTCCTAAAGCCTCTTCACCAAGGTTATATTCTTAATTTGTTTGTGATATACAAGCTTCACTGGCAAGGTCACCATTTATTGCGTGTCTCTAATTGCTCTCAAGAAGGTAGTAGTGAACCCTGCCTTGTTATCACTGCTGTCTATCATAGTGCTGAAGGGAAAGAGTACCAGAATTTTTACCTGGTGACAATGAAAGAATGATAATATAGTTCCATGTCAAGATGGCCTATGAGTTGGAGGGCAACTTGCAGCTTGTGGTTTCCCATGTGTCAGTTATACTTATTGCTCAAGTATTGGGCCATCTCTCTTTAGTAGAGTTAACTGCTGTCTTATTAAATTTTTGGGCTCTCCAATGAGATAATGAGTCTAGTTCCACTGTCTGTTTTTAATTTCCCTGTTTGCGTTTTCAAGATAAGAGTGTGTGATGTCTAGCACTACCAATTACTGTTTAGGCTCAATAATGTTTAAATGATGCCTATGAATCTTGTAGAGAACTTTTATCTGCCTGCGTTTTGTATAAGTTCACTTAAAATGTAATAAAGGAGTACGGAGTGATGCATGGTTTACAGAAACTATAAAGTTACAGAGGTTACATAAAGTCTTCATAGATACTTTTAAAAATCAGTGCCCAGAGATTGATGTTGTGTCAAACTTAAGGTGGCAAAATGTCGATACAAAATATAAGTGTTGTGGGTTCATTAAAAAATAGGTACAAAAACTGATTACAGGACTCAGCTTTAAATGTAAAGTCAAAGCCAGAGATTAGTACATATTTACAATAGAACAAGTTAAAAAGACTAAGCCAGCTCTGACTAATTCTATAGAATCTTGCCATTGTTTTACTTTACACAATTTCAACAGGAACCTAGTCATCTGACTTTCTAGTGTCCCTTACTGACTACAATTCAGCAGACTATCAAGTGCATTAATTGATATTTTTCAATGACTTGACCATTACCTTAATCAAATTACAAACTAATTATTAAACTTAAACTTAAACTTTTCTGTAGTGGATGTAGTAGGAGACAGTATAGTTAGGGAGATTCATATGATTCTCTGCAACTGAAACCATGCCCAAAAGGGTGTGTTGCCTTTCTGGTGCCAGGATAACAGCTCTGGGCTGCAGATGAATTTGGAGTGGACAGGAAGAATCTAGTTGTCATGCTTCATATGGGTACCAATGACATAGGTAGGATTATGAAAGTGGTTTGGCTAAAGAAGTATGAGCAGCTAGGGCTAAATTAGAAAACAGAAACACAAAAGTAATAATCTCTGGATTACTACCTGCGTCACAAGCAAATTGCCACAGGGTAAATAAGAAATGGGTCTCTTATGTGAGAAATGGGTTTGGCTTTGTTCAGCACTGGCACCGATATTGGGAAGAGAGGGGTAGCTTTCATCTGAACTGTGTTTGGGTCAATATCCTTCTGAATCATAAAGCTGGGACTGTAGAGTGGACTTTTCATGTTGATTGAACAAATCAAATTAGCAATGGTAGTCTGGAGAGTGAATTCTGACACTTGCCTAAAAAAAAATACATTCTGGAAGCTGCAAGGCTATTGTGTAGTAAAGGATCCTTAAGGTATGAGTGATCATAAAATGAGAGAATTTTGCATGTAGATTGAAAGGGGGTAATTGGGTCCATAACTAGTGCCTTAAAAAGCCATAACGGATATGGAGACAGAGTTGGCCAAAGTGAACTGGAAAAGGAGTTACAAATGGAGATGTAGGAGCAGACATTTAAGAAGACATTTCATAACTTTTAACAGAGGTATTCCATTGAGGAAAAAAGTCAACAGGTGCTTCCACCATCTGTGCCTAACTAAGGAAGTTAAGGGTGCTATCAAATTTGAAGAAAGGATTTGCAATATTGCAAAGATTGTGGATATGGAAGATTGGGAAAGGTTTAGAAACCAGCAATGGATGAGAAAATAAAAAGAGGGAGAAATCGCAGTACGAGAGAAAACCAACATGACACACGAAAGCAGGCAGTAAAAAGTTCTGAGTATATAAAAAAGGAAAAGAGTAGCTAAACTGGATAATGGTCCCTTAGCAGGTGAGACTGGGGAATTAATAATGGGGAATGAGGGAAAGGCAAAGATTTGAAAGTATTTTGTATCTTTACAAAAGGCACAAAGCACCCAAAGAGTAGTTGAAAATCAAGAGGCAGAAAGAAGGGAGGGACTTAGAACAATCATGGTCACTAAAGAAAAGGAAAATGCTAAAGACACTTAAAGCTGGCATTTGTCCTGGACCTACCAGTTGGCAGTCTTAAAAGAAGTGGCTGCAGAGATAATGTCTGTATTAGTTGTAATCTTCCAAAATTCCCAAGATTCTGGGAAGGTCCCTGCAGGTAGAGAAATTACAAATGCAATGCCTCTGCTCAAAAAAGGAGAGACAGAAAGCAGGCAACTATAGGCCAATTAGCCTCCTGTCTCTGTTGGGAAAATACTCATTTCTATAATCAAGGAGGCAGTAGCAGGACATTTAGAAAATTAATAATAGTCAGGCAGAGTCAATATGTTTGATGTAAGGGAAAAGGGATAAAAGGGAAAGTTTCTTACATCTTCAAAGAATTCTTTGTTTGAAACAAAAGGAGTGTATAAGGGGGAACCAGTAGGTAAAGATTATTTCGATTTCCAAAAAGGCAATTGATAAGGTGCCACGTTGTTTACTTTGCAAAGGCAATATGGTGTTAGGTGATATGTTTGAATGGATGGAGAACTGGCTGTTAATGGAAACAGAGTTGGAATAAATGTTTGACGAACTGTAACTAGTAGACTGTCACAGGGGTCAGCGCTAGGCCTTAACTATTGATGATCTATATTAATGTCTTGTGTGAGGGCACTGGCTGGATTGTAGTCAAATTTACAGATGATTCTGTGATGACTCCAGTCAGGCCATTGAGGTTGGCCTGTTGGAATATGAACTCCTGATTAAGGAGTCAGTTGATAGGCCAATCAGTGAGTCTTTTCCTTGTAGTTAACTAGGAGTTTCAGTTCCTCTGGCACTCTTGAAGGTAGACTGCTGTTGGAATTGCAAATAAAGGATTTTGGTGAAAGGACTTCTGCTTCTGAAGACTTATTACAGGTCCAAAGGTAGAAGGCAAACACAATGTGAAGAGGATATGAAAATTCTGCAAAGGGCTAAAGATAGGCAGAATAGAAAAGCAGAGTATTATTTAAACAGAGAGAAACTGCAGAAGGCTGCTGAACAGAAGGACCTGGGTGACTTTGTACATGAATCATAAAAACTAACGTGCAGTTATAGTAAGTAATTCATAACGCAAATGGAACGTTGGTTTTTATTCTAAGAGGGATGGAGTATGAAAGTAGGGAAGTCTTGCCACAATGATACAGGTATTAACAAGACCACACCTTACTTGAGAGAGACAAACTGGAGGGAGTTCAGAAAAGATTCACTTGGGGATTCCTGAGTTTGAAAGTATTGTCTTATGAGAAAAGATTATGCAGGGTGGGCAGAAATACATTGGAATTTAGAAGAATGAGAGAGAGAGAGTAGATGTTGCGAGGGTGTTTCCCCTGGTGGGGTAATCAAAATTAGGTGTCCCCCATTTAACAATGCAAGAAATAGAATAGAAGTTGAATAGACTATCTGTCGAGCCTTTTCTGCCATTCAGTGTGATCACAGCTGATCTTGGGTTTCATTTCCAAATCTTTGCCATGTCCCTTGATTCCCTGAAGGACCAAAAATCTGTGTCTCAGCTTTAATTGTTTCCATACTGGAGCTTTCATAACCCTCAGAAGTAAAGCATCCAGAGATTCACAACCCTTTGAAGTGATTTCTCCTCGTCTTATTCCTAAATGATAGGCTCTTTATCCTGAGATTGTTCCTCCATGTTTTAGATTTGCAGACCAGCAGAAGGACTATTTTAGCTTGTCTAGCAAACCCCTTCAAAATCTTGTATGCTTCACTGAGATTGCCTTTAATTTGCTAAACACCAGAGAATATAGGCCCAATTTGCTCAACCTGCAGACTTTCCTCTCTCAGGGGGTCATTAATCTTTGGAATTCTCTGAGTGAGCAATGGAGGTTTGGGTCATTGAATATATTGAAGGCTGAGTTCACAGACTTTTGATTGACAAAGGGGAGTCATGGCTCATGGGGGCGCTGCCAGGAAAGTGGAGTTAAGGCCACATTAGAGCAGCCATCGTTTTACTGACTGGCAGAGCAGGCATGAGAATCTGAATGGCTGGCTGCTGCTCTGATTTCTTGTGTTTCTGTAGAAGTACTGCAGTAGCTTGGCAAGCTGAACCACTTACTTTCACGCTCAGGTCTTTCGGACAACAGCCAAAATGTTATCAAGGTCCATAACCTTTTGCCATGTCCAGTGCACTTAGCCACTATTTAATATAACGTGGATTGATCTTAATTGGCTGGGTATTGGCATTCAAGATCGGGATTTCAGGAGGAAGTCTAATGAGATTGCACACTTGATATTTTTCGCTGAAGATTTGCAAGCACTTCAGCCTTATCTCTCGAATTGACATGCTGGGCACCACTGTGAGGATGGGATTAATCTAAAAGAAGGTATTGGGGCTATAGAGCTTTGCTGAAACTGATGTGGCACTGCATAGTGCTGCTTTAGCCTGCTGCTTTTGATGTTGTGCAAGCAGGAAGCAGTAGCTTCACTAATGCCAGGTCTCTATATTGCCAGATTCTCTGTTATACCAGAGAATCCTGCTTGATTTTTGCCTTCTGATCATCTGAGAATAATTGCAGCTCTTGTACCACTTCCTGTATTAAGAACATGAGAAATAGGTGTTGGCTGTTTTTCCTCTTAAGCTTCATGTGCCATTCACTATGATTATGACCGAAGTTTTGCACCAACTTCACTTTCCCTTCCTATCCCCATATCCCATTCTCTGCATGGCCAAGAATATATCAATCTCAGTCTTAATTATACTCAACAGCTGAACAACTACACACTTTTGGATAGAAAATTCCACTGATTTGCAATCTTCTGTAAAGAAGTTTCACCTCATCCCAGTTCTAAATCACTGCCCCCTTATCCTGAGACTATGATCCGGAGTTGAGGGGGTTGAACTATGAGGAGAGGCTGAATAAACTAGGCTAGTACTCGTTAGAGTTTAGAAGAATGAGGGGAGATCTCATTGAGACATATAAGATGATGAATGGGATGGATAGGATAGAGGTGGAGAGGCTCTTCCCGCTCAGAAAGGACGGTAGGACTAGAGGGCACAGCCTCAAGATAAAGCGGGGGGGGGGGGCACGGTTTAGAACGGAGTTGAGGAGGAACTTCTTCACTCAAAGGGTGGTGAATCTCTGGAATTCTCTGCCCGTTGAAGTGGTGGAGGCTGCCTCACTAAATATATTTAAGACGCGGGTTGATAGGTTTTTGATAGGCAAGGGGATTAAGGGTTATGGGGAGAGGGCGGGAAAGTGGAACTGAGACACGACAGATCAGCCATGATCTTATTGAATGGCGGGGCAGGCTCGAAGGGCTAGATGGCCTACTCCTGCTCCTATTTCTTATGTTCTTATCCCTAGTTCTAGGTTCTTGAAGTGTCTGCATTTCAGTGCAATCACCCCTCATTCTTTTAAACTCCAGAAAAAAAAACACCCATTTTCAATTTTGCATCATAGGATGCCACCTCATCCCTGGAATTAATCTACTGCCCTTTGTCGCAACCTCTCTAAGGGGGGAAAGGAAGACCAAAACAGTATACACCTCATGTGACTTAATCAAAACCCTGTACAATTGAAGCAAGATTTCAGCACTTCTACTACAACCCCCTTATGACAAAGGCTATTTGCCTTCCTAATTGCTGCATTTGTACGAGAACGTCCTGATTTGTGTACAATGATTTGTGCATTCTCAACATTGACTTGCCTCTCACTTTTCTTAAAAAAAAATCTGCATTTCCATCCTCCTTACCAAATGGATAATTTCACATTTCCTTATGTTAAACTCCATCTGCTACATTCTTGTCCAATAACTTAACAGGCTTGTATCACTTTGCAGATTCCATCTCTTCCTCACAATTTACTTTGAAATGAGGCCACAAAAGGCGGAATTGTAGTCAAAACCTTCCAGATAGAATCATAGAAACCCTACGTACAGAAAGAGGCCATTCATCCCATCGAGTCTGCACCGACCACAATCCCACCCAGGCCCTACCCCCATATCCCTACATATTTTACCCACTAACCCCCTAACCTACACAACTCAGGATACTAAGAGGCCATTTAAGCATGGCCAATCAACCTAACCCGCACACCTTTGGACTGTGGGAGGAAACTGGAACATCTGGAGGAAACCCACGCAGACACAAGGAGAATGTGCAAACTTCACACAGACAGTGACCCAAACTGGGAATCAAACCCTGGTCCCTGGAGCTGTGAAGCAGCAGTGCTAACCACTGTGCTACTGTGCTGCCTCGGCATGGTAGATCTATGACTGAGCAACACACTTGATAATTGCTGAGCCATCAGGGAAGCTGTACGTGTTTAATTATCTTTAATGTGATATTTCTATTTTATAGAAGCAATTTTCCTCTGGGAATGCATGAACTGAATTTTAATCTTGTGTCCAGGTTGATGAAAGATTCAAGAAGAGTAACCAGGGCTCACCTCAAACACAGTCAAAACAGAGTAGCAAAATTTTGGACCCTCCAGTGCCTTCTAGATCAGAATCATTTTCTAATGGAAGTTCGGAATCCACTCCAGCTGCATTGCAAAGGTCCACGGAGTCACAGGTACAGAATCAAAAACTGTACACTGCTGTATGAGGATAATTGTTTACATCAGGCAAACAAGCTGTGTTCAAGTGCTTCCCTTAAAACTCACTGATCTTTTGCCTTAGTTTTTTTTTTGAATAAAATTGCATATTGATTTAAAATTAGCCTTTCATTGGACAATCAATGAAACTTACGTCCTACTTGATTTCAAACATCTGAAAATCACTTTAGCATTAGAGCCACTCCTGCTTCATGTATTTTATATTGTGTATTTTCTGATGTGCTTAAAAGTAGATTGTAGCATTATTATAACATTTCTTCTTTAATTATACATGTACAAAATGATTATTTCACATATGTAAGGAAAAATATGCAGGGATCTTGGATAGATTGGAAAGTGAGAATTTGCGTCCAAGAATAAGGATTGGAAAGAGGAAAGATATTTTGGGG
Source organism: Carcharhinus amblyrhynchos (assembly GCF_965287045.1). Taxonomy (NCBI): domain Eukaryota; kingdom Metazoa; phylum Chordata; class Chondrichthyes; order Carcharhiniformes; family Carcharhinidae; genus Carcharhinus; species Carcharhinus amblyrhynchos. Next base: position 59,857,575 of record NC_137333.1, read on the forward strand.
GGGTGTAAGAGGAAGGGAGGAATTCTCCCATCCAGCTCCGCTGATGTTTTAGTGTAGCGAGCTAAGAGAAGCCTGCAGCAAGTGATGCGCAGGATTTGCACATCAGTTTCTGCCAGCAATCGGGAGGCTGTCAGCGTGGGGCTACCGTGAGTATGCTGATCGAAGCACTGACAGATCGGCACATGTGCAGTAACCCGCTCAGTGTGCTGATTTCACCCTCTCTGGGAATAGGCCTCACCCCCTAAAATTTAATGATATTCATGCTGGAGGCCTCTTGAGTGTGGGAGATTCTTGACTGAACTCCCACTGAAGAAACCAGCGGGAATTACTCCAGTTTTCAGCCAAATTCAACACTTAGCATTTTTTTGGGGAGAATCCTGGGCATTAATTGCAAAATAGTGACAAGTTCCTCTCCATATTAAGGGCTCATAAGATAAATTCCCTGGTATCTGACTACTTGTGTCTCTTATGGAGGCAGAACTTCATTATAAATATGAAGTTGTTGCAGGTTGATTCCAATTGCAGTATTTTCATTGCTATGGTAAGTATTGTTAATTTCTAAAATTATTTTAGCAATGTGGATTTCATATTTTAGCTCCATTACTGACTGCTGTTCAGTGCATAACAGCCAATACTGCAGAATTAATTCCCATTAGTATATAGAAGTATTGTGATATTGGAAATGGAGAAAATTTTCTATACTGATTCCATATGGACAGCGAATTCATGGTAGGTGTGCAACAATGGTGATACTTATTTTAAAATGAAATTTGATTGTCAGGCTAGCTTGTGCTTGATTACTGGAGCTAAACAGCATAATTTTACTGGCCACATTGTACCATATCAGGATTTACTTGAACCAGCATCATTTGAAATAAGATATCTTAAAGTTGAAAATGATTGAAAACTTAATGGAACTGGGTAGGCCGTATTGCTGGCAAAAATAGTTCAGAATGATTTAATTTCAGTTAAACAAATAGATTTAAGTATGTTAAAATATACTTTAATTTCAGTGTCAGTAGTAATAGAATGAGAGCATGTTAATAAGAAATTAAGCAAGATCTTTTAAAAATTGTTTTTACTGTTGAATAACATGAATGCCTCCCATCACCCCACACACAATCTCTTACTCAACACTGTCTCTCCTACAATTGATCACTGTTATTTTTATTTTGGGGCATTTTTATCATTTTGTCAAATGTAATTTGGAATCCTTTGCCTAAATATTAAATTGAAGGCATTTTCCAGTGTGAATGACAAATTGGGGTGGCATGGTGGTTAGCAGTACTGCCCCACAGTGCCAGGGAGCCAGGCTCAATTCCTGGCTTGGGTCACTGTCTTTGCGGAAGTTACACATTCTCCGTGTACGCGTGAGCTTCCTCTGGGTGCTCCGGTTTCCTCCCACAGTCCGAAAGGTGTGCTGGTTAGGTGCATTGGCCATGCTAAAATTATCCCTCATTGTACCCGAACAGGCACTGGAGTGTAGCAGCTAGGGGATTTTCACATTAACGCTGTGTTAATGTAAGCCTATTTGTGACTAATAAGTAAATTTTACTTTAAATTGGTATTTTTGCTATAAGGTTGCAGTGAGAGCAACACCTAGATCCCCTGTATTGTCTCGTCGGGATTCTCCTTTACAAGGCAGCAGTCAGCCAAGTGGACAGAGTGGTCCGAAAAGCACAAGGTTTGGATCTCAATTTTTTTTTGATAGTATGTGCAGTTAATTTCTAATAAGCAATAGCATTTTGGGAAGGAAGTTATCCATTGACAGCAACCATTTATAAAGCACAACTATGCTCCTCATTGGACACTTGCAGAATCCAGGCCTTTAAATGCTGCAACCAGCATCCAGTTTGTTCTCCAAAAAATGAAAATGGTTTTGCTTTCAGTTAATTGCCATGCAAGTTTTACCGATGACAGCCGATTGAGGAAAAGATTTATTAATTTTGGTAATGAGTCACAAAATGCTGATTTAAGCCGCAGACTCAAAAAAAAGTTAAAAATACACAATTAGCATACAGAAACATAAGTACAGTATGTGGTTGACAGGTAATTCCTCACAAGTGAGTTGTCATTTCCGTATCTATTGTTCATTGGAAATAGTCACTGGGGTCAACAACTTTACCACAATGGGAGAATCTTCTGAAAATAATTATGCGTGATGCCTATCTTTTCCACATTTTAGTTTACTCAATAAAAAATGTTTACTGAGGCTGGTCTGACTAGTCATGTGTCTATATTCTGCTGGGCAATACTGTAACACACTAGTCACAAGGTGCTACTTTCCAGCTGCATGCAAATCATCCAAAACAAGGGAGATTTAAGGAGAGGAAGATACATTTACAACATGTGAAAATATAGAAAAAATGTAACTAGGAAAATTGAAGAAAAACATAATTTTTACCACTTAAATTCTGAACACCTGCATGTTAAGGAATGTCTAGACATGTTACATTTCAAACTTAAATGGAATTTCCTCAGATGCTGCCTGACTTGAATATTTCCAGCATTTTCTGTTCTTATTTCAAATTTTCAGCATTCACATCACTTTGTTTCTGTATTATAAAATACAACATTAGAAAGTTTGACATTCTCATTCACAGAGTGTCTGAATTGGAATAAATAGTGCAGTGGCAGTCTGTTTGACTGTATGTGTTGTCTTGGAGCTTTAATTGTTGCCAAAGAACAAACTGCCTGAATATTTCAGTTTCAAATACACAGAGCTTTTCCTTCATTCCTTTTCCACTCCAATCGACGTAGAGATTGTATTCTAAAACTGCAACTGCTTTGTGTCTATTTAATCTATGTACATTATGTTGCTCAGGCCAGCTGTGAAGAGTGAAAGTTCTTTATTTAAATTGTTCCCCTCTTTAGCAATATAGAACCCAGACTGTTGTGGGAGAGGGTGGAGAAACTTGTACCAAGACCAGGCAGTGGCAGCTCCTCAGGCTCTAGCAACTCTGGCTCGCAGCCAGGCTCTCATCCTGGCTCTCAAACTGGATCTGGTGAACGCTACAGGCTACGATGTGAGATTTTCCTTTTTGAATTATTTAACTATATTATTCACTGCTTTGCTCATTGCCCCCTTGAAGAACTGGTTCCCTTAGAGACCGTGTTGGTTTGAAAGAAGAGGATAAAAAACTCACCGAAGGAAAACAGATAAAGCTTTCAGCTGGTTGGTTTTAATCGCACAAGCATGAGAAAAGCAATTTTAATTTTTAAAAATAAATATTTAGACATTGGAAATTGTAAGCAATCTAATGTTTAGATGCCTTCACTGTTATCACTTAAATAAGTATTTGAGTGCCAAGGAAATAAAGTACTCTTTTCAAAAGTAATTACTCCTTTTTAACAAGATACATGTCCTGCAGTGTACAGGACAAATAGTGTCATCACAATATATATTAAATTTATGCCACTATTCAGTCTGTGAAGTAAATGGATACAAGAAATGCAAAAGATAAAAATCAACTAAAGCTTGACTGCATATCATGACATTGATATTGTACAGTCTTAGATTAATAAACCAACATAATTTTTAATGCATTAAATTAAAACATTAGTTAATCACATTTTTGTTCCTTAGGCTGCTTGAAATTTACAAGTGCTGTGATTCATGTTCTTGCTGAGAAATCTTGAAATTTAGTGCGTCAATGCTCAGGCTTTTGATCAAATTATTTTGTTCACAGCATCATCCAAGTCTGAAGGTTCACCATCTCAACGCCATGAAAATCTTAACAAAAAACAAGAGGAGAAAAAGGACTTCCGACCAAGTAGACCAGCTGTAAGCCCCTTAAAGCTTGCTTGCTTACTTGTAAATTTACATGTCACGTTTTCCAAAAATGCAGTTCATGCTGACTTAAAAGTTGGCTTTCTCGAAAAAAAAACTTTCGATGATGTACAGTAAAATTTTATTTTTAAAATTTAATTTGTTTGAGGTGTAATTCCTTATGTATTTGCATGATCCAATTTGATGTTGAAAGACAGTTTATAAAATCAATCTGATCTTTGCTTCATTGATTTCTTAAAACCATAACTCAATCTGTTCAAGTAGGATTCCAGGTAGCTGCACAGGTCATTACATACATGGTTTTTATTATTCAGATTGCAGTAAGTGCAATAGTAAATACATTTCTTTATGAAAAAAAAGGTGGTAGAAGTGTATGATTGTTTATGTTGGTTTTTTTCTTCTTTCTCTTTCCCTTTCACCCTGTTGGTATGACCAATGATGGCTCATGACTCAATCACATGACCACTCACATGGGTTGCTGAATGTTGTAGGGGGATGTGGTAAGCTATGTCATTTTAGCAGTCTTGTATGTGCTTGCACTTTTAGTTGCATGCATTTCTTTCTCTGTTTAAAAGCTGTGATGTGTGTGACTTTTTTTTGTGTTCCAGTTCCTATTTTTAATAAACAATGTATCCTGAGTTCTTGGAACATTTTTAATGTTATGTGAATTGGTTCCTTGCCTTTTAAGATTGAAATTGTAATAATTACAACAATTTTCTGAGTAAAAGTATTGTGCCTCACCCTGTAACTCAAAATGTAAGTTCAGATATTTTAGTTCCTTTTGAAAGTGCTGTTCTTATTTCTGTCAGGACAGAAGTTGCAGGGATACAGTTAAAATTAGTGGAAATACGCAAGATACAAATACTTCACATAAAATTGATTTTTCACTTTTTAACCTTGAAACCTATGATTTTATGTTGTTTGGATCAAACAAATTATTGCTTGAAAGTTGTAACTTTTGGAATGGTGGAGGGGATGAAAAAGATGGTAAATTTTCTAGTAAGACCAACAGTGTACTTTTACAGCAAAAATGGTATTAAGCTGTGTCTTGTTGAATACTGACTTGTACTGAATATTATTTTAACTGTATGTAGTGTGACTTGTGGGATGCAGTTCATGTAAATGAAGGCTGTATTTCTACCAATCATGTTCTGGCGCTTTTCAGAAAAAAGCTAGAATGGAAAAGTAAACGTGTTGCTTTCCCTGCTCCCTAAAACCTAATTAGTTTCATTGAAACTTGCATCTTTTTGAACACTGCAATTTGTGGTTTGTTTTTTTTTAATGGAGTAACTTTGGACTTTTCTGTATAAATCTAAACCTGAACCAGAACCTATGTTCTTTAGTTATTTACCTAATCTATCTTTGTTTGGAATGTTTTAACTTGAAGTCAAATGTGACTCATTTGAACATACGTTGAAACTTTTGATGGACCATCCTTATTTCATTTCACCTTTCCCCTTTAAGCTTTACTTCTACATTTCAGTTTCCAAGCTAGATTCCTCTTAATTTAATAGAAAATGTTAAGCTGTAAGATCATTAGAAATTCTTTTATTTTGATATTTTGGCTAATCAAGTATATCCATGTCCCTGGTTATTACTTAAGATACTAGGATTTGATTATGACATGAAAGATATTTTGCATTTTAGTATTTCATCAGGTTTAAACACTGAACCCAAATACTTGACCTGTAACCTAATTTCTTAGTTTCAGGATCTTGCTGCCTTGGCTAAAGAGCTTCGAGCTGTAGATGACGTTCGACCTCCTCAAAAAGTTACTGATTATTCGTCTTCAAGTGATGAATCAGGAACTACTGATGAGGAAGATGAGGATTTGGAACAAGAAGGGACAGATGAAACTGGACCCATGTCAGATGATGCTAGGGCAATGTACGTAATATTAATTAATGTTAATGGTGAAATTAATTTATCTGCGCTACTCATAGCATGAATTGAGATCCTTTGAAACCCACAATTGTTACTCCAAGTGTCTCTAGGCCCCCTTTCGAACATTGGACCCTTAGAGGATGAGAGGGGGGACTTAGTGGTAGGGGATGGGGAAATGGCTGAGGTCTTGAATAACTTTTTTGTTTCGGTCTTCACGGAAGAGGACGTGAATAATTTGCCGGGTGTTAGCGATGGAAAGGTGGTAGGACTGGAGGGTCTCAATGACATTATTGTTACTAGAGAGGCGGTGCTCGACAGACTGGAGGGACTGATTGTGGACAAGTCCCCAGGACCGGATGGAATGCATCCGAGGGTTCTGAAAGAAATGGCGGAGGTGATAGTGGATGCCTTGGTGGTTATTTTCCAGATGTCGCTGGATTCCGGGGAAGTGCCGGAAGATTGGAAAACGGCTAATGTTACGCCATTGTTTAAGAAGGGTGGCAGGCAAAAGGCAGGGAATTATAGGCCGGTTAGTTTAACGTTTATTGTAGGTAAAATGTTAGAATCCGTCATCAAGGAGGAAATAGTGAGGCATCTTGAGGGGAATTGCTTGATAGAGCAGACGCAGCACAGTTTCGTTAAGGGGAAGTCGTGTCTGACAAATTTATTGGAGTTCTATGAGGATGTGTCTAGGGCGGTGGGTAGAGGAGAGCCAGTGGATGTGGTCGGTCTTGATTTTCAGAAGGTGTTTGACAAGGTACCTCACAAGAGGTTATTGCAGAAGGTAAGGGGGCATGGAGTTGGGGGTAGGGTGTTAGCGTGGATAGAGGATTGGTTGTCAAATGGGAGGCAGAGAGTGGGGGTTAATGGGTGCTATTCGGATTGGCGGCTGGTGACTAGTGGAGTGCCCCAGGGGTCGGTGCTGGGGCCTCAGCTATTTACCATTTATATAGATGATCTGGAGGAGGGAACCGAGTGTATGGTGTCGAAATTTGCTGATGACACCAAGATTGGTGGGACGGCAAATTGCACGGAGGGTGTGGAGAGTCTGCAGAAGGATCTAGATAGGCTGGGCGAATGGGCCAGGAACTGGCAAATGGAATTTAATGTTGGCAAGTGTGAGGTGGTCCACTTTGGTAGCAATAATGGGAGGAAGGACTATTACTTATGTGGCGAAAAACTGCAGCATGTGACGGTGCAGAGGGACCTCGGGGTCCTTGTGCATGAGTCGCAAAAACCCAGCCTGCAGGTGCAGCAGGTGGTCAGGAAGGCGAATGGGATGCTGGCCTTCATAGCGAGGGGGATTGAATATAAAAGTAGGGAGGTCTTGCTGCAGCTGTATAGGGCATTGGTGAGGCCGCAGCTGGAGTACTGTGTGCAGTTTTGGGCGCCGCACTTACGCAAGGATATTTTGGCCTTGGAGGGAATGCAGAGGAGGTTTACTAGGCTGATACTGGAGTTGAGGGGGTTGAGCCATGAGGATAGGCTGAATAAACTGGGCTTGTGCTCGTTAGAGTTTAGATGAATGAGGGGAGATCTCATTGAGACGTATAAGATGATGAATGGGATGGACAGGATAGAGGTGGAGAGACTCTTCCTGCTCAAAAAAGACAGTAGGACTAGGGGGCACAGCCTCAAGATAAAAGGGGGGCAGTTTAGAACGGAGTTGAGGAGGAACTTCTTCACTCAAAGGGTGGTGAATCTCTGGAATTCTCTGCCCGTTGAAGTGGTGGAGGCTGCCTCGCTAAATATTTTTAAGACGCGGGTTGATGGGTTTTTGATAAGAGAGGGGATTAAGGGTTATGGGGAGAAAGCGGGAAAGTGGAACTGAGCAGCGACAGATCAGCCATGATCTTGTTGAATGGCGGGGCGGCTCGATGGCCTACTCCTGCTCTTATTTCTTATGTTCTTATAAGATGATGAATGGGATGGATAGGATAGAGGTGGAGAGACTCTTCCCGCTCAAAGGACAGTAGGACTAGGGGGCACAGCCTCACGATAAAGGGGGGGGACGGTTTAGAACGGAGTTGAGGCGGAACTTCTTCACTCAAAGGGTGGTGAATCTCTGGAATTCTCTGCCTGTTGAGGTGGTGGAGGCTGCCTTGCTAAGTATTTTTAAGACACGGGTTGATGGGTTTTTGATAAGCGAGGGGATTAAGGGTTATGGGGAGAGGGCGGGAATGTGGAACTGAGCCACGACAGATCAGCCATGATCTTGTTGAATGGCGGGGCAGGCTCGAAGGGCTAGATGGCCTATTCCTGCTCCTATTTCTTATGTTCTTATGTTATGTTCATTTATTGCCAGTTTGTTGTATGAAAATTTTTACACTTTATCACACCAAAGGCAGCTATTCGGTCCATTTGACCTGGATCTTTGAAAGAGCTGTCTAACTTAGTCCCATATCCCAGCCTTTTTCCCTTAAACTCTAGAATGAGTGCTCTTGGAATACATGCCCAACCGGTTGTTGAAATTTTCCTTATCTGCTTCTACCATCCTTGGAGCTAGTGCAAATACAGATCTTCCCCTGTGCTTCCTTCGCTCATTATTTTAGCCTGTGACCTCTGTTTACTGATCTACGCATTAGAGGAAACTGAATCAGCAAGGAGAAACCCTAAATAACCCTATATAATGTTTAATACTGCTGCCTTTCTCCCTTTGATTTTCTCTGCTCATAGGGGAACAAACATGGCTTTTCCAATCTATAAACACATCATCATCCCTTGTATCTAGTAATTTTCCTGAGGTCATTCTGGTAGTGTGGGGCCCAGAGTTGCACACAATCGAACAACTGAGGTCTAACCATTCATTTGGAAATGTTTAGCACGACTTCCTTTCTTTTGAACTCCATGGTCCTATATATAAAGTTGAGTATCCCACATGATTACTTAACCAACTTCTAAGTTCACTTTCACAATTCCCCAACCTTGAAAGTTTGTGAATATGAACATACAAGTTCGCTCTGTATTTGAATTCCTCTCCGAATAGTATCAGTTAGATAAAGCCGTTTCTCCATGTCATTCTTCCCAAAGTATATCACCTGACATGTATTACATTGAATTGTGTTTGCTATCTGTCTGCCCAAATTGCCTTTGTGTCCTCCTGACAGACTTCCAATGAAAATTGAATACCCATTGAAGCTTAACGTGATCTCTTTCCATGACAATGTGATGTATTATGGATGGGAAGTGGGCTTAATTTGAAAAGCACTAACTTCTTATGTCACCATCTGTCCATAAACAGAAAATTGTTTTGATTCCCTCATTATCAGTGATGGCATATTTCCCATATATCTCAATTTTTGTGTGATCCAGTTTCTATTAATAACCCCACAGCAATATTGAGATAGGATGAACTCAGTTAGTTTATTTATGCATGCTCCAAATGTAGGAAGAAGAGTTTGCAATTTCACTGCCATACGCAGACAGTACAAGGATGGATAGAGAAAAGAAGGTTTTGTGTAAGGAGACCACAGAGAAAATAAATATTGGTTCATGTGGGGTCCAAGTCCAATGAGATATCCCTTTTACAGAGGTTAGCGGTCTGAAAGCTGATGTTGTAGAATTAATTTTTCCAGTGGTGTTGATTTCACCAGAAATAGGCACACACAGATGAATCTGTTTTGTAGGTGATAGCACTGAGTTTCCAATGGGAGCACTGTGGATGGGGTCAGGTTTTCAACTTGGGCAGAGCTCCTTTCTATGTGGCTGCTAGTCTAATGTTAAAGAGCAGGCTGAGCCATTCAGCTCTGCAAAGCAAAATTAACTTGCTCAACAAGCCAGAGGTCCAGGTCATATGACCCCTACCTTTCCACCAGAACTTCAACAAAGAGTATATATCCAGTAGGTGGAAGTCCACAAGAAAAATTCGAAGTGTCCCACTAGCATGACACGGAAGAGTTTCAGATCCATTTTTTGGGTGCGTTTTTTACTCCATATCTTAAGGACTTAAACTATGATAAAATGGACCCGCCTCTTCTGACTGGATTGCACCAGCCTGACCCTGCCGCCAATGCCAAGGGACTACCCTAGGGGCACCTCCTGGGGTGGGGGTGCCTCCATATTCTCCGGTCCTTTTACTGAGGCCAGCATGACTGTTCGCCACTGATGGGGACCAGGTGTTTTCCTCATTGGAGAGGACCTCCCCTAGCAAGTGCACAAAGGCAAGTGAACCTGGATGATTGCATCCCGGGCTCGTTAATCACAAGAAATGAAAATTTCAGCCCCTCGTTTAAAATGGTCAAGAGGCTGATTGTGCTGGATATCCGATGCCGGTAAGATTGCGAGAGACAACCTGACTTCTTGACTGGTGTGATTTTTCCAGCTTGGCCCGCCCATGGGCACGGGTAAAATCACAGCTATTGTCTGGAATTCAGCAGTGTCTCAAAGATTGCTAAACGTCCCAGCCATTATGAATTGAAAGAATGCTTAAGGGGCCTTTTGTCTTAGCAGACCATCTGTTTTCTGCTGACATGCCTGGATTATTCAATGAAAATGGTATAGCTGTCTTTGAAGTGGGCTACACAGTACGTGATCCTTAACGGATCCTCTGAGATAACGAGGTGTAAGTTTTCCTGAATTAATTTTAAAAAAAAGCCTCCTATCCCATGGCCAATTACTGACCTAAATTACCACTATTCTTTTAATCTTGTTACTTCTACTTGCAACCACGTCTGTTATTTTGTATTCTATCAAATGCCCTTCAAAAGTTGATTTACATTTTTACTGCACTACCTTCTTCAACTCCTGTTACATCATCAAATAACACAACCCAGTTAGTCAGACACAATTTTTCATTTAATAAATCTATGCTAGCTGACCTTTTATTAACCTTGTTTCTCCACAAGAATTTTATCTTTGACAATGATCTCTACTATCACTGCTGATGTTATACTGACTAGTATGTCATTTTGTTTTTGAGTAGCGGTTTAGTATTTGCAGTTTTCCAGTCCTCTGACGTCATGTCAAAGGAGGATTGAAAGATTGTGATCAGAATTCCTATCTCTACCCCCATCAGAATTCCATATGGGTCTGGTTACTCTGGGCACTGCCAATCTATTAAGCATCTCCTTTCTATTTATTTTTTGTCGTATCTAGCATCTCCCGCCTACTCAATTTGCAACATTAAGTTAATCTTATTCTTTCATAAAGGCAATGCAAAGCACTTGTTCAGAACCTCAGTCACACTTTCTATCTGATCGGGAAATTGTGGTTAGTGGTTCTGCAACTTTAACCCTTACTTTCCTGAGTATCATGGCATCCATTTTCTCTAGGGTGGGGTTACTTTTCTAACTCGAGACTGGCAATCTTTTAAGTACCTCATTATTTTACACTATCTAATATCACTAGTGTCTCTTCCTCTATTACAGCATTAACTTCAATATCTTCTTTTATTAAGATATGCAATATACTCATTCAGAATCTGTCATGCCCTCTGTCTTCACAAAAAGATTTTCTTCTTTGTTCCTAATCGAATTTTAAATGTACTTTCTATATATTTTAGAATTTTGGGTTCTCTTCTATGTTAACTGTTCCTTTCATGATATTTCTTTGCCCTTACGTTTTTCAGTTTTCCCCCAAGCACACAATGGCTGGAATTTTACCGGCACGCCCGCCCTGATTCCAGGGGCGGACGAGGCTTGGAGAAAGGCATTCTCCATAGGCCTCGGGTGGGATCATATGAACCTCGAGCGGATGTGCCAGTGAAATTCCACCCAGTGTGTTAAGCCCCAGTTTTCTACTGCATTCTGTGCCTGCCATTTGTCATAACCCGAGCGTAATTGTTTTATTTTCACTTCAACTTCCATTCTCATCGGGGAAACTCTAGTTTTGTGTTTCCTTGTGCTCACACTCCAAAATTATAGCATTAGTTTACGTTGGCCCAAACTTTCTGCCTCTGGATTGTTGGAAGTGGATTGTACATTGGAGGATGCAAGTCAGGACCTTGCGGAAGCCCTGATGCATAGACGTATGTAAAAGTTGATCAGAAAGTTTGAACTTTCATTGGGTTACATAAGAACATAAGAAATAGGAGCAGGAGTAGGCCATCTAGCCCTTCGAGCCTGCCCCGCCATTCAATAAGATCATGGCTGATCTGTCGTGGCTCAGTTCCACTTTCCCGCCCTCTCCCCATAACCCTTAACCCCTCTCTTATCAAGCACCCATCAACCTGCTTCTTAAAAATATTTAGCGAGGCAGCCTCCACCACTTCAACGGGCAGAGAATTCCAGAGATTCACCACCCTTTGAGTGAAGAAGTTCCTCCTTAACTCTGTTCTAAACCGCCTCCCCTTTATCTTGAGGCTGTGCCCCCTACTGTCTTTTTTGAGCAGGAAGAGTCTCTCCACCTCTATCCTATCCATCCCATTCATCATCTTATACGTCTCAATGAGATCTCCCCTCATTCTTCTAAACTCTAACGAGTACAAGCCTAGTTTATTCAGCCTCTCCTCATAGCTCAACCCCCTCAACTCCGGTATCAGCCTAGTAAACCTCCTCTGCACTCCCTCCAGGGCCAAAATATCCTTGCGCAGGTGCGGCGCCCAAAACTGCACACAGTACTCCAGCTGCGGCCTCACCAATGCCCTATACAGCTGCAGCAAGACCTCCCTACTTTTATATTCAATCCCCCTCGCTATGAAGGCCAGCATCCCATTCGCCTTCCTGACCACCTGCTGCACCTGCAGGCTGGGTTTTTGCGACTCATGCACAAGGACCCCAAGGTCCCTCTGCACCGTCGCCTGCTGCAGTTTTTCGCCACATAAGTAATAGTCCTTCCTACCATTCTTCCTACCAAAGTGGACCACCTCACACTTGCCAACATTAAATTCCATTTGCCAGTTCCTGGCCCATTCGCCCAGCCTATCTAGATCCTTCTGCAGACTCTCCACACCCTCCGCACAATTTGCCTTTCCCCCAATCTTGATGTCATCAGCAAATTTCGACACCCTACACTCGGTTCCCTCCTCCAGATCATCTATATAAATGGTAAATAGCTGAGGCCCCAGTACCGACCCCTGGGGCACCCCACTAGTCACCAACCGTCAATCCGAATAGCACCCATTGACCCCCACTCTCTGTCTCCTATTTGACAACCAATCCTCTATCCACGCTAACACCCTACCCCCAACTCCATGTCCCCTGACCTTCTGCAATAACCTCTTGTGAGGTACCTTGTCAAATGCCTTCTGAAAATCCAGAAGGACCACATCCACCGGCTCTCCTCTCTCCACTGCCCTAGACACATCCTCATAGAACTCCAGTAAATTTGTCAGACATGACTTCCCTTTAATGAAACTGTTGCGTCTGCCCTATCAAGCAATTCCCTTCAAGATGCCTCGCAATTTCCTCCTTAATGACGGATTCTAACATTTTACCTACCACAGACGTTAAACTAACCGGCCTATAATTCCCCGCCTTTTGCCTGGCACCCTTCTTAAACAACGGTGTAACATTAGCCGTTTTTCAATCTTCCGGCACTTCCCCGGAATCCAGCGACGTCTGGAAAATAACCACCAAGGCATCCACTATCACCTCCGCCATTTCTTTCAGAACCCTCGGATGCATTCCATCCGGTCCTGGGGACTTGTCCACAATCAGCCCCTCCAGTCTGTCGAGCACCACCTCTCTAGTAACAGTAATGTCATTAAGACCCTCCAGTCCTACCACCTTTCCATGGCTAACACCCGGCAAATTATTCACGTCCTCCTCCGTGAAGACAGAAACAAAAAAGTTATTCAAGACCTTAGCCATATCCCCATCCCCTACCACTAGGTCCCCTTTCTCATCCTCTAAAGGACCAACGTTCACCCTAGCCAGCCTCTTCCTTTTTATATGTTTATAAAAACTCTTGCTATCCTTTTTTATATTAAGTGCTAGCCCAGCTTCATAGTTTCTCCTACCCTCCTTTATCAACTTCTTTGTCAATCTTTGTTGACATTTAAACCTTTCCCAATCCTCTTCTCGCCCACTGCTCTTAGCTACTCTAAATTCCTCCGCTTTTAATTTAACGCTTTCCTTCACCTCCTTTGTTATCCACGGCTTATTACCTCTCCTCCTACGGTCCTTTTTGACCATCGGAATAAATTTCTGCTGAGCACCAAGAAAGATCTCCTTAAAGATCCTCCACTGCTCCTCAGCAGACCTACCTTCCAACGCGCTCCCCCAGTCCACATTCGCCAATTCTTCTCTCATCATACCATACTCCCCTCTATTCAAACAAAGGACGAATGTCCGGGAACCCACTTTCTCCTCCTCCATCTGCAACAGAAACTCCACCATACAATGATCACTCTCTCCAAGAGGATCCTTCACCGCAAGGTCCCTAATTCTACCCGCCTCATTACATAGCACCAGATCCAAGATAGCTCGCTCCCTCGTCGGCTCCAACACACACTGTTCAAGGAAATTATCCCGGCAGCATTCCAAGAACTCCTCCTCGAGCCCACCTCGTCCAACATGGGTCGACCAATCAATATGCAGATTGAAATCCCCCATAACTACTGCCGTCCCATTCCTGCACGCCGCACTTATTTGCACGTTAACAGCCTGCCCCACCTCCAGATCATTATTCGGGGGCCTATAGACGACACCCACCAGCGTCTTCCTCCCTTTGCTGCTCCTAATCTCCACCCACAACGATTCCACTTTCTGCTCTTTGGCTCCGATATCATCCCTTGCTACCACCTTGATACTATCCTTAATCAGCAGAGCTACGCCACCCCCTCTTTCCTCCTGCCTATCCTTCCTAAACACTTGATAGCCCTGTACATTCATCTCCCAGTCCCTGTCACCTTGCAGCCACGTCTCTGCTGCCCTGAGCCCTCTATGAATGCTTGCAACTCAAACACAATCTACATCCCTCTTCTCTCCCTCTTCTCCCCCCTTCCTCCTCCTCTCTCTCCCCCCTTCCTCCTCCTCCTCTCTCTCCCCCCTTCCTCCTCCTCCTCTCTCTCCCCCCTTCCTCCTCCTCCTCTCTCTCCCCCCTTCCTCCTCCTCCTCTCTCTCCCCCCTTCCTCCTCCTCCTCTCTCTCCCCCCTTCCTCCTCCTCCTCTCTCTCCCCCCTTCCTCCTCCTCCTCTCTCTCCCCCCTTCCTCCTCCTCCTCTCTCTCCCCCTTCCTCCTCCTCCTCTCTCCCCCCCTTCCTCCTCCTCCTCCTCTCTCTCCCCCCCTTCCTCCTCCTCCTCCTCTCTCTCCCCCCCTTCCTCCTCCTCCTCCTCTCTCTCCCCCCTTCCTCCTCCTCCTCTCTCTCCCCCCTTCCTCCTCCTCCTCTCTCTCCCCCCTTCCTCCTCCTCCTCTCTCTCCCCCCTTCCTCCTCCTCCTCTCTCTCCCCCCTTCCTCCTCCTCCTCTCTCTCCCCCCTTCCTCCTCCTCCTCTCTCTCCCCCCTTCCTCCTCCTCCTCTCTCTCCCCCCTTCCTCCTCCTCCTCTCTCTCCCCCCTTCCTCCTCCTCCTCTCTCTCCCCCCTTCCTCCTCCTCCTCTCTCTCCCCCCTTCCTCCTCCTCCTCTCTCTCCCCCCTTCCTCCTCCTCCTCTCTCTCCCCCCTTCCTCCTCCTCCTCTCTCTCCCCCCTTCCTCCTCCTCCTCTCTCTCCCCCCTTCCTCCTCCTCCTCTCTCTCCCCCCTTCCTCCTCCTCCTCTCTCTCCCCCCTTCCTCCTCCTCCTCTCTCTCCCCCCTTCCTCCTCCTCCTCCCTCTCCCCCCTTCCTCCTCCTCCTCCCTCTCCCCCCTTCCTCCTCCTCCTCCCTCTCCCCCCTTCATCAATCCTCTCTTATGTTGACCTGTCCATTCCTTGAAGGTGATTGTAGTGTATTTACGCAGACTTGCAGCTTGAGTAACCATAAATGGCCTGAGCTTCAAATTTATCTTTTACAACTTATCCATAATTTACTTGGATTTCTAAAACGGGTTCCTGACTACAAACAGTATGTGTGTGATATGTTTTTAATTAGGTCTTCAAAGCTGAGCAATGGAGAAACTGAGTCAGTGAATACAATGATAGTTCATGATGAGCTGGAGCTGCTGACTGAAACTTCGGTTACACCCTCGAAAGATGGCACTTTAATTGTTCGACAGGTACTGTATTCGTGGCAGAAAGCTCTGTCCCTTTTTAATTAACGTATTTGCCCGGTATTTTTTGTTTTGCTATGCGTTTTTTTTTAATCTTAATAGCTGTAATTGACATGAATTTCAGTTCTTGAGTCTAGTTTTCCTTCTTGTTAGTGCAAAGAACATTTGGATTTCTTCTATTCACTGCAGTTGTCTTGCATGTGTTACTGTGTCCATCGTGAGAATTAACTTGAGTTCAGATGGACAGGAAGTGACTGCAGACAAAAATCTTAGAGATGCACAATGTTCACTTCTAAAGACTGACACTTGTTGAAAATGTTTTTAAATTAAACTAACCGGTCTGTAAGACACCATTCATTCAACTCTAACTTCAGACATTTTTAAAACTAAAATCTCGCATTTGCAGCTGTAGTCAGGTAACTAGCTTTTTAACTCCATTCAGCAGCATTTTTGCCCTTCCATCAAAGTGGAAATGGGGGGAGAGAGAGAGAGATGTTCACTCTCCACATTAGATTCTCTTTAAATTCCATCACTTTAATTGTTACAAGCAATATAAATTATTCATTGCACTACAGCACACCAAAATCGAGCTTTAATATTTGTCACTTTTTCAGAGTAAAATAATGCTTCTGATCTAATCAACATCTCAAAATTTCATCTGAAAAGAGCTTTAGAATGTAGATAATGTGCTCACTTTTGTTGAAAGCACTACTGAAATTCTAGCTTGTATCTGTTCTGCTTGGAGTAATGTGAAGTGTTTGTCTACTGAAGTGATTTTTGTCAAATTATACCAAATTTAATTGCTTTTAGAACTAGTCAATGTGCTGAGATAAAAGCTGCACAATCCAACTTTGCTGCATTAACTCTTCTGCCAATTAACTGCTAGGGTGATAGGTATTCAAGCAACTCTTAAGCAAGACAAGTATGCCTGTTTTTTCTACAGAGCGCAGGTGAATTAAAGCGTGCCAGCCACCATGAGAGTAATGGCTTTGCAACCCGCATTCACCTCTTGCCAGATCTCATACAGCAAAGCCATTCCTCCACCTCCCCAACCAGCCAGCAGTCTCCCACCATGTCCCCTCAGCTGCCCCAGGACGAGCTAACTACTAATGAGGTATGTTTGACACCATAGCCGGCTGCTGTACCGGCATACCTCTCCTGTAAACTAGTTAGTCACAACAGCACTCCAGTCAATCTCAAATGCTTTTCATCTTTAATTTTTAGCTGTATATCACTTCTACACTGCTATTGTAGAAAACACTAAATCCTCTTACATGGTAGAATGTTCTGACTCCAAAACTTGCCAGTTAATGGGTATTAAAACAATTGATTTGTTTAAAAAAAAACTGTTTTAGTAGAATAGACTTTCACTATGCCGTGAGCAATGTTTTTGCCTCTGAGTTAAGAATGCAAACAACCTCATGATTTGAATTGGGCTTTTAAAAGAATACATTTTAGACTTTAAGGACATGAACTTGAAATGTAACCAGACACAACATTTTGTGAAAAAAAAATCCTATTCCAGCAATAGATGTGATTGGTACTCATTGGCATATTGCCATTTCTGAAGTCTCTGACTGCAGATTTTCAATTAACTGTAGTGCAATTGTGGTAAAAAAAATAATCTATATCACAAATTGTGAAGCTGGTGTGATGATATGGGATGTTATCCATGTATACATCTAGGTCTAAGTGGGGAAAATAAGCTCATTTAGGAGCAGAATGTCAAATAGGTGCATTGAGTAAATCAAGTTTTGTCTCACTGTCCCGCTGCTTCAACTCATTGCCAGACCCATCTATTATATAATTTAAAAAAGTGAGAATTCTCATCATTCCAAGTTTATATTGCATTTGTAGGTAGAGCTGAGACTGAATGATACACGACCTTGTGACAAAAATGGAAAACAACCAATTTGTTTTTTGTAATCTGCAAACATTAAAAGTGATTTTTATCTCTTTCACTGCAAATTTTAAGACATCTAAAAATAAAACCCCACACAAGCAAACTGTTAACAGGACCCTTGATGTCACACGTGCGCATGCTGCAATTACTGCTCTTCACCAATAATAAAATAGCTCCTCTTACCCCACCCACCACCACCATCAACAGTTTGTGGTGCAGATTAATTACCCTTCTCATGCTCTCTTACACATATGCAAACACTGCTGTCTTTTTGCTCCAGACTTCTCTGCCTGACCCATCGCTCCCATTTTCTCTCTTACTCTCTTGAGCATGCTCTAATCTCCTCCCTCTCTCCATCTCTACTCTCTCCCCCCCCCCCCCCCAAATTCCACTCACCCTTCAACTCCATTCCCCCCTTTGCAGTCTCGTGGCTGGCCCTCCCCCTTCCTGGTTTCGTGCCCCCCAAGTCTGGTGCACACACCTCCCCCACCAGTGTGGTGTGCACCAATCTTCCCCCCCCTCCACTCCCTGTGTCACAAACCCCCACTCCCCAGGTGCACACACAATACTGTTGAGGGAATTCCAGGAAATGTGAAGGAGCAGTATTCTAAGTCAAGATTGTGTGCAACTTGGAGAGGAACTTTCAGGTGGTGATGTTCCCGTGTGCTTATTTTTAGGTGGTAGTGGTTGTGGATTTAGAAGTTGCTATTGAAGGAGCTTTTGTGAATTGGTGCAATGCATCTTATGTACAGTATGCAATGTTGCCACTGTGTGTTAATGGTGGAGGGAGTGAGTATCTAAGGTAATGAATGGGATGACAATCAAGCAGACTGCTTTGATGGTGTCCAGCTTCTTGTGTTGTTGGGTTGCACTTATTCATACAAGTGGTGAGTATTCCATTACACTCCTGCCTTGTGCCTTGTAGATGGGAATAGGCTTTGGAGAATCAGAGATGAGCTACACACTGAAAAATTTCTGACCTCTGACCTGCTGTTGTAGTTAACTGGACTAGTGATACAAGAACGTTAAGTTTCTGATTAATGGTGACACCTGGGATGATGATGGAGGATTCCTTTTTTCATTTATTCAATGGTGGGTTGTGGGCATTAGAGGCTTGGCCAGTATTCACTGCTCATCCTAATTGCCCTTGAGCCCTAATTGCTGTCATGTGGTGTAGGTATACTCAAAGTGCTGTTAGGGAAGGCGTTCCAGGACTTTGATCCGGTGTACAAGAAGTGAGAGAGTTCCAAGTCAGGATGGCTTGAAGGGGAACGTGGCAGTGACCCCATTCATCTGCTGCTCTGGTCTTTCTACATGGCAGATGCCGCAGGTTCAAAGATGCTGTCAAAGGGGCTTTGCTGCATCACTGCAGTACATCTTATAGTTAGTACACACTGCAGCCATTGTGCAGTGGTGATAGATGGAGTGAATATTTAAGGTGGTGGATGGGGTCCCAGTCAAGTGCGCTAGCTTGTCTTGGATGGTGTCAGGTTTTGTGAATGTTGTTGGAGTTGCACTCAGCCAAAGGAAAAGAGAATATACCGTCACATTCTTGACTTGTGCCATGTGGATGGTTGACAAGCTTTCTCGCTGCAGAATCCCTATTGAGTTCTGACTGGCTTTGGTAGCTATAGCATTTATAAGGCTGGTCAATGATAATCCCCATGATGTTCATAGTTGGGGAATCTGGAATGTAATGCCATGGAGCTGATTGGCTTTTCTTGTTGGATTCAGTGCCACTTGTGGCACAAAATTTACTTGTCATTATTCAGCCCAAGACTGAATTTTGTCCAGCTCTTCCTGCATGTAGGTATGGACTGCTTCAGTATCTGAGTCAAGAATAGTGCTGAAACTTGTGCGATCGTCAATGAACATCCCCACTTTTCTTATAATGGATGGAAGGTAATTGATTATGCAGTTGAAGAAGGTAATATCAAGGACACTACCCTTAGGATTTCCTGCAGTGATGTGCGGACTGAGATAATTGACCCACTGCGATCTTCCTTTTGTGTTAGGTATAACTCCAGCCAGCGGAGATTTTTTCCCTTGATTCCCATTGACTTAAGCTTTGATGCTTTGGTCAGTCAAATGTTGTCTTGATGTGAAGTACAGTCAATCTCACTTTGCCCCTGGAGTTCAGCTCTTTTGTCTATGTTTCAGTCAAGGCTGCAAAGAAGTCAGGAACTGAGTGGAGTTGGAAGAACCTAAAGTGAGCGTCAGTTGAGCAGGTTAATTCTGACTAAGTTTGTTTAATGACAGTGTCAAAGATACACCTTCCATCACTTTGCTGATGATCAAGACCAGACTGTTGAGCGCTAATTGCTGGGTTAGATTTTTCATGCATTTTGTGGATGGGACTTACCTGGGCAATTTTCCACATTGATCTATGCTAGAATTGTAGCTTACTGGAACAGCTTGGCTGAGGCATATATTTTCAGCGCTGTTACTGGAATATTGTTAGTCTTTGGCGTATCCAGTGCTTTTAGTCTTTCTTGATATAACATGGAGTGAAACAAACTGGCTATGATGCTGGGGACCTCAGGAGAAGGAGACCAAGGTAGATCATCCATTCCGCACTTCTTGCTGAATGTAGTTGCAAATGCTTCAGCCGTATCTTTTGCATTGACGTGCAGGGTGCCCCATCATTGAAGGTAGGGATGTTTTTGCATCCCTTCTCCAGTTTATTGTTTAATTGTTTGTCACCAGTCACGCTGGATATGGCAGAATTGCGGAGCATAGTTTTGATCTATTAGTTGTGAAGTTGTTTAGCTGTTCACCGCATGCTGCTTTCACTGTTTGGCATGCAAATGATTCTATGCCGTATCTTTCACCAAGTAGTCATTTCATCTTTAGTTATTGCTGATGCTGCTTCTGGCATGCTCTCCTGCGGTATTCATTGAACCTGGGTTAACTCCCTCACCCCACTTGATGACATTGGTAGAGTGGGGGATATGCTTGATGGTGAGGTCATAAATTGTGGTTGAATACAATTCTGCTGCTACTGATGGCCCTACAGCACCTCTTGGTTGCCCGGTGTTGAGTTGCAAAATCGATTCTAAATCCATTCCATTTAGGAAGCAATGAAGACATTCTCAGTGTGAAGACAGGACTTTGTCCCACAGTGAGTGTGTGGTGGTCACGCCTCCCAATGCTGTCATGATTAGATGCATTGGCGACAGGTAGATTGATGTGGATACGGTCAAGTCGAATTCCAAAGAAGAGACATAATGGACCCAAACCATTAACCATGTTTCTCTTGGCACAAATGTTGCCAGGAGTTGTTAAAGTGCTTTGTTTTTATTTCATATCCATAATTCACAGTATTATTTTTATATTAATGAAGTCAAATAGGTTTTTCCCTTCTGTTGGTTTCTTCAACACTTGCTGCAGACTCTGTCTAGTAGATATGTCTGTTAGGAATCGAACAACTTGGTCAGTAATGGTGCTTCCAAGCCACTCATAGTGATGGACATTGAAGACCCCAACCCAGTGTGCATTCTGTGCCCTTGTCACCCTTCGTGCTTTCTCAGTGTTCAACATAGAGGAGTTCAGATTCATACTGAGGAGTGAGTTTTAGGAGGTAACCAGCATGAGGTTTTTTGCCCATGTTTGACTTGATGATATGAGATTTCCTGTGATCTGGGGTCCTGTTGAAGAATCCAAAGCCCTCCCCCATTGTATACCACTATGCGCCACCTCTTGTGGATCTTTTCTGCCAGTGGCACATTACATAGCCAGGGGCGTTGATGGTCATATCTGAGACGTTGGCTGTAAATTATAATTTAGAGACTATGACTATATCACGCTGTTGCTTGGTTAATCTGTGGGACAATTCACCCAGTTGGCATGAGGCCCCAGATGTTAGTAAGGAGGATTTTGCAGGTTTGACACGGCTGGGTGTGCTTTTGTCTCTGGTATCTAGATTGATACGGAGTGGTCTATCGAGTTTCATTCCATTTTGATTTTGTAGCAATTTGATACAATTGAGTGGCTTACTAGGTAATTTCAAAGGGCAGTTGAGAGCCAACCATATTGTCATGTGTTTGGAGTCACATGTAGGCCGGACCAGATAAGAGCAGCAGAATTCCTCCCCTAAAGCACATTTGAGAACTGGATATGCTTTTACAGCAATCAACAGCAGTTTTCACAGTCACCATTACTAGGATGATCTCTTAATTCTGATTTTATTTATTAATTGAATTTAAATTCCACCATCTGCCATGGTGGAATTTGAACCTGTGTCAGCAGAGCATTAATCTTTGTCTCTGAATTATCGCTGTCTTGTTCTTGCGCTTGATCTGTTTCTCTCTCCACTTTATCTTCACTCTTTCTGTGTCCCCTTTCCATTTCATGTCCCATATCCATTGGGCCAAGTGAAATGCTCACAAAAATCAGTGAAGGGGTCAGCAATGAAATTAAATGCTCGTGTGGGACGCTCTTCATGAGAATTAAATTATCACTCAATAACTGATTAAATTGATCACATTTTCTATCATGTAACTGAAATATGTAAAACTTGACACTTGGATGTGCGTTCTATAAGCATGAAGTAATTGTGATCATCTTGCTACAAATAATATTTTTTATGCTACATCTTTTAAAGTTGTGTTTCCCCAGACATTTTCCATTAATTTTCAGAGTACTAAGTGTGTTGCCATAAGTTTCTTTTAAATCCAATTGAAATTATAGGCAGCTGTTGTTCAAAACTATATTTGTTAACATGTAATGCAGCTTTAATAGCTCCATTTCCTTGTCTTTTGAGTTATATCCTTTGATTACTTAAATAACAATCTGTTGATCTTAGTTTCAATATTTCAATGAACCCAGCATTCACACCTCCCTATCTTAGGGGAAGGATTGAAGATTTCCACTATCTTTATGTATAAAAGTGATTCCTGGTTTCACTCCTGAATGATGTAGCTCAAATTTTAAAATTGTTTCTCTTGTTCTGGATTTCCCCATTGGAGGAAATAGTTTTTTGATATCTAGATTATTAAATAAAGGTTCTATCTTAAAACACGATCATTAAACCACTCCTTAGCCTTCCCACTCCAATAGAATGTATACCATGTTTATGTAATCTCTTCTTGTAGTTTATCCCTTAAATCTCTGATATTCTAGTGAATCTACTACTATATATCTTTCAAAGTCAGTATATACTCTTCTTAAGGTTTTGTGTCTGAAACTGAATGCAGATAAGGACTGAACCAAGGCTATATAACTGAAATGAAGCATGACTTCCTCACTTTTATATTGCAATTTCCTTGCGAATACGACCATCATTCATTTATTGTTTTGATTTGACCATCATTTTGTTTTTTGTACCTACACACTAGCTTTTAGTGAATTGTGTGCATGAAGTTCAGTTTCTGGCCTCTTGCCTTCAATACATATTTACATTAAGTTTTCTTGGTTCCAAAGTGGACCAGCTGGTGTGTCCTTGCATTAATTAAATGTGTGTGCATCCAATCTCTGTGTATGTTCCTTTAACATTTAACTGTCTATACCTCTTCGTTGTCACCTGAAAATTCAGATTACTGATCTCTTCCTATATCTAAGTCATTAAAAATCTGGTGAAAAGCATGGGCAGCACAATGGTTAGCACTGCTCACAGCGTCAGGGACCTGGATTCAATTCCAAGCTTGGATCACGCTGTGTGGAGTTTCTACATTCTCCCCGTGTCCGGTGGGTTTCCTCTGGGTGCTCTGGTTTCCTCCCACAGTCCAAAGATGTGCAGGTTAGATGGATTGGCTGTACTAAATTCTCCCTCAGTGTACCTGAACAGAGTGTGTCCACTAGGGGGTTTTCACAGTAATTTCATTGCAGTGTTAATATAAACCTACTTGTGACAATAACAAAATAAACTTTAAACTTTTGAGCTAAGGCCCCATACGGATCTTAAGGTAATGCAACTTGTCACATCCTGCCAATCAGTACATTGTTTTTTCATTATCCACTGTCTCCTCCATCTCGTCCAATGGCTAACCTGATAAGCCAGATTGTCTCCAATTTGCCCTCTTAAATATGTCAATAATATGTGGTTTGATTCACTGTGTAGTAGATCTTAGGCCAGATTGTGATGTAACTTTCAACAGTGTATTAAAAATCCTGTGGATTTATGGTTTTTGTATATTTTAAGAATTGAATATTAAGTCGGGATAAGAGAATGGGATTTTGGGGTTGGAGCTTCTGATAAACCATTGTTTTAAATGCTAAGGTTATTGAGGAAAACATTATTCTGCTTTGGTTCCCATTTTGCTATAATTGATCTGGAACTGTGTCTGGGGCTCTTGTACCAAAGCTCCTTTCTCCTATGCCCACATTCCACCCAGCAAATAGAAAGAAAATGGCACCATAAAATTTATAAGATTAAACCTCAAATTGTTGTTGATTACAAAATCAACTTTGCATTAATATGAAGGTGTAGGCACAGTGAAAGCATATTTGATATATAACCAGTTTTCTTTTGGCTGAGAAAGGATGATTTCACAAGTGTGTAGCATCATTTAAATTACAATCAGCTCTTCCATGCTCCATTTAAGTCATGTAATCATCCTAACATTTATAAGCATTAAACTGGCAAGTTTTATTTCCTTAAAGTATCATTGCCATTTCATATAATTTCACTAATTTTCCATTTCATGTTTAACCAATTTCATATTTTCTTGTGTTTCTGCAATTAGACTTGTGTGTTTTTGGTTAAAATAAAAGCAATATTAACCCTTTGATCACTGCAGTCACATTTCTGCACCACAATTTAGGCATTTTATTTGCCCCAGAAATTGTTGTGAATTATTTGGCTCAACGGACAGCACCAAATTCCAATTCCGAATGATTCAGTCAAGGATGGGCTGAAATAAGCCAAGATGTGGGGAGATCTCATGAATTATAAACACTGACATAGACCTGGTGGGCTGAATGGTCTGTTTCTGTCCCTTAAATCTTATGTAATTTTTACTATTTTTGATGTGTAAATTTTCATGAATATCATTTTGGAAATACAAATATTTTACAAGAAGGGCACTCAGTTCTCAGAGGGTTAAATGAAAGATATTGTCAAATTCTCTAAGTTCACAAAAATAACCCACTATTGTTGAAGCACCTTCATGCACTGGTAACATGTCTGTCTCCAGTCCTTCATTTCACATGAGAATTATCACATCTGGCTGCATCTTTGCTGTCTTGTGTATGGCTCCACAGCTTATTTCAATTTCTTTCTGCATCTCTCTCAACTGCTCTTGATGCCTATCACTTCCACCTTTGCTCTGGCTCTCTCCCAACTTTGTGGCTCTTGCTCTGCCTCTTCCCCCACCTTCAATCTGACCCTTTGCTCCCTTGCCATCCAGTATCTGACATACTCTCTCTCCCTGCCCCTCCCCCTTTTGGCCCTTACCTGCCACTCTTCCATCTCCCCCCCCTCACCCCAATCCAAAAACTCTGTCCGTCCCCCTCAAGTATAATTTTGGTTCCATTTGGATGATGTAATTGGGTTATTTTTGTGAAAATGTAGCTGTTAAGTAGAATGTACAACAGAAATATTGACATTGCAGGATATGGCTTCGTGATTCTGTTTTGGGAAAGCCAAAGTAAAACTTCATTGTAATTGGAAATGCATTCTGGTCCAACTGATTTTTGAATGATGTGTAATGTTTAATGTGAAGGAATTAACTGGTGCTCGCTGTGAGAGATCTAAACTTTCATTAGTGCAATCCAGTGTGTTTTAGCAATCTTGCTACTTTATGTATATGTATCAATTCAGTTTCATCGTACTGTTGATTCAAGTTTGAGGAAGACGCTCCATCTAAGCAAAGTCAGCATTCATAAGTTGAAATACATTGAAAAATAAGTAATTTAAATTTAAACTTTTTTTTGCAAGTGGCAGTATTACTTTCGAGGCTTGCAGATATTTCTTAAGTTAGCATTGTAATGTGATAATGTTCAAAATACCACAACACAGTCACTGTCCTAGCGTAATATCTTGTAAAGGAGGAACTCGGAACAGTTTGAACTGTTTTATTGTTGTTCAGTTCAGCGTCTGTTAGCAAAACTGTAAGGAATAATTGCATGCACACAAGCAAATCTTTGATATATATATATACATTCAATATAAGTGCTACAGTAGGCCTTCTGTGACCAACTGCATTGAATTTTCAAAGTACAAAAATACAATTTTTCTTGTAGCCTTTTTCTAGATGCAGAATATATCTTTTTAGCATACTTTTAAAGAAGTGAGATACGATGTCTCATAATTCTTCAATTACTCTTCAAAGGACCCATTAATTTTTACAGATTTTCATTTTATTGCTATGACATGCAAACTTCTAATATACAAATTGTCTTAAATACATTTTTGAACAATTGTGCCTAATTATGCTTCCAAATTTAATTGCACCAAATTATGCAGTTTGCATTGGAAATGAGGCGTAACAATGAATTTCATTAGTCATTCAATATACCTCATCATTAATAGAAGGTTACAAGCAATTGAACTTCTCTTTTACAGAGCTGTTTTTAGTGAATGCAGTTTTAGTGAGTTTAAATTGGTCACCCAAACTGATTTGATTTGTGCACCATAAAATTAAACTATTTAATATATGATCAGGTGTTCCCAATCAAAAAATAAGCTGCACCTTTCTGCTGTAAAACCTGTTTGATGTAAAATATAAACTAACTTTGGAGATGCTCAATTAACCTAAATTTCTAAAATGCTAAATTTCTAAAAGTAGGATTAAAAAAAACTTTATTCCCAAAGCATGTGGTTCATAAATAGCAAAGCAGGTATCAATCGCTGATCGATGCGTCACCTTTATTGAGATCCTACACGAAAGTGAAGCACAGGGGATGCTGAAAATTGGCACCATCTGTGGAGAAAGAGAAATTGTAAAGTTTAAGGCTTTTCGTCAGAATTTGGAAAATTAGAAATGCGTTGGACTTGAGCAAGTAAAAGAGGAAATAATGCAAAGAAGAAGAAAAGGGAGGATTTGTGATGGGACACCAGAAAAAAGAGATTAAAGGAGAAAGGATTCATGGCGCAAAATCAAAGGGAATAGTAATGGGACAAGCAAAGAAATGAAATTAGTATCAGGAGGAGGTGTAAACATCAGTGTTAAAAATAGCTGCCTTCTGAAAGCAAAAGAAAAGGGAATTAAAAGAGAAACGAGTAAGGAAAAAAGAAACAGCAAAAGAAAGCAAAACAACATGGGAGCAGACACTAAACTTCATGTTAGAGACCAGAAGGTTGTATGGTGCTCCGCTGAAAGGTTATGTTGAGCTTCATTAGAACACTGCGCATGGCTGACAAAAAGGTCAGCATGAAACCAATATGAAGAATTACAGTAATAAGTAACTGGAAGCTAAGTGACTATAGACTGAATGGAGGTGTTTTGAGAGTGGTCATGTGGTCTGCATTTGCTCTTTCCAGTGTGGTGGAGACTACATTGTGAGTGGTGAATATAGTGTACTAAATTGAAAGAAGTAAAAGCAAATTACTGTTTAATGTGAAAATATTGTTTGGGACCCTTGTATTTTCTTTTTTTTCCCTCATGGGATGAATGTGTCACTGGCAAGATCAACCTTTGTTGCCCATTCCTAATTACAAAGAAAATTACAGCACAGGAACTGGCCCTTCATCCCTCCAAGCCTGCACCGACCGTGCTGCCCGACTGAACTAAACCCCCTACCCTTCAGCGGACCAAACCCCTCTACTCCCTTCCTATTCACGTATTTATCAAGATGCCCTTTAAAAGTCACTACTGTATCCGCTTCCACTACCTCCCCTGGCAACAAGTTCCATGCACCCACTACTCTGTGTAAAACGTCTGCCTTGTACATCTCCTTTAAATCTTGCCCCTCACACCTTAAACTTGTGCCCCCTAGTAATTTATTCTTCCACCTGGGAAAAAGCTCCTGACTATCCACTTTGTTCGCATCTCTCATAATCTTCTAAGGTCACCCCTCAACCTCCGTTGTTCCAGTGAGAACAAATCAAGTTTCTTCAACATCTCATAGCTAATGCTCTCCATGCCAGGCAACATCCTGGTAAATCTTTTCTGTCCCCTTTCCAAAGCCTCCACATCCTTCTGGTAGTGTGGCAACCAGAATTGAACACTATATTCCAAGTATGGCCTAACTAAGGTTCTATAAGGCTTAGTGACTTGCCAGTTTTTAAATTCAGTACTCCTGTCGATGAAGGCAAGCAAGCGTATGCTTCTTGACTACCTTCTCCATCTGCATTGCCACTTTGAGTGACCTGTGTACCTGTATAACCAGATCCCTTTGACTATCAATATTCCTAAGGATTCTGCCATTTACTATATACTTCCTATCTGTGTTAGACCTTCCAAAATGCATTACCTCACATTTGTCCGGATTAAACTCCATCTGACTTCAGAAGGCACCAATGCTTGCTTTAACAGCTCTCTTCTTGTATATCTAATTATAGAAACTGATTATTTTTATATTTCTTGCTAGTATGCTGTCATCTATTTTCTCCCTCATAATTTGCCAGTTTCTAAAATTTTTCCAACTTTCTGGCCTACCAGAGTTAGAGGACTTGCTGACGGTGCTGCTGTCAAGCATCTGCTCTCTTTGTCCTTCTAGGTGGTTGAGGTTAGAGTTTTGGAAGGTGCTGTCGAAGAAGGCTTGTTAGGTTGCTGCATTGCATCACGTAGATGGCACATGCTGCAGCCATTATAGTATGGTAATGAAGGGACTGAATGTTTAAGGTATTTGGGGTGCTGATCAAGTTGGCTGCTTTGTCCTGGATGGTATTAAGTTTGAGTGTTGTTGTACCAGCACTTGTCCATCAATCTCCTATTTCATCATGCTCCTGATTGGTGCCTTCTGGATGGTGGACATGCTTTGGAGAATCTGGAGGTGAGTTACTCACCAAAGAATTCCCAGCTTGTAACCACAATATTTACATGGCTGACTCAGTTAAATTTCTGGTCAGTCGTAATCCCTGTGATGTTGATGTGGGAGATTCAGCAATGGTAGTGTAATTGAGTGTAAAGAGAGATTGGTTCAATTCTCTATTTTTGGAGATGGCCTTATCTGGCACTTCTGTGCAAATGTTACTTGCCACTTCTCAGTCAAAACCTGAATGTTGTCCAGGTCTTGCTGCCTATTACCTGCAAATTTGCCAGGAGTACTGAAGATTCTGGAATCGTTAGTGAGCATCCTCATTTCTGACCTTAGTTTGGAGGGGGTAATTGATGAAGCAATGTAAGATGGTTGGGCCTAGGACACTACTCAGTGATGTGCAGGGGCTGTGATGATTGACCTCCAGCAGCCTTCCTTTGTGCTAGGTATGACTCCAAATAGTGGAACATTTCTCCCGATATCCATTGACTTCAGCTTTGCTTCTTGATGACAGCTTTGCTTCTTGATGACACATTCACCCAAAGCTGCCTCAAAGTCAATAGGAATTACTTTTAACATATGTTTTCATGCAGAGGTGTCAGTGGAGAGGGTGGGAGTGTCGGGACAAGACTATGGGATGGACCAGAGGAGCTGTCTCTTTGTGGCGCTGAAAGGGGTGAGGAAATTGTTCGTGGTGGCATCATGCTGGAGGTGGTGGAAGTGGAGGCTAGTGATGTAAAAGATGAGGGTAAAGGAACATTATCTTGTGGGACAGCAGGTGGTGGGAGTGCAGAAGGGCTGAGGGCAGAAGTGTATGATATAGAATACGTACAGTTGAGGACTCCCATCAACCATGGTGGGAAGGAACTGGTTAGAACTGACATAAAACATGTTCCACATGAAGGTAGGCATAGCTAAGAACCATGTAAATACCTATAGCAACACTTTGTATTTAGGGGATTAAATGGAGGTGAAGGAGCATTTGTTCAACATGAGAACAGGATCAATCAGACAGAGGAGGGAGCTGATTGGGATCTGTTCAAGGAAGAAGCGATTAACTCAGAATGCTTGGCAGGATGGGGTAGAGATATAGAGAGATCTGACTTCCATGATTAAACAGAGACAATAGAGCCAGGAAACATGTGATGGAAGGCTTGGAAGCGTCACAGATGTAGGTAGAAAGAGACTGGCCGTGGGGAGAACAAAGTCGCAATAGGAAGAAAGCATAAAATCACACAGATTAGGCCAATTGGTTTCTCAAATCTCCTCTGCCATTCAATAAGATCATAGCTGATGTGCTTTTGACCTCTGCGCCACATTCCATCTATCCCTTGATTCCCTTATTAGTCAAGAATATGTCCACTTCTGCTTTAGAATTATTTAAAAACCCTGTCTCCACTGCTCTCTGGGGAAGGGTGTTCCAAAGATTCATGACCCTATAAGGAGACAAACATTCTTCTCATCTCTGTCTTAAATGGGAGACCCCACTATGTCTCCTGATTCTAGTCCCTTCCACAAAGGGAAGCATCTTTCAGTATCCACCCTCTCAAATCTCTCAGGCTATTATGTTTCCATAAGATGAGCTCTGAATCTTCTAAACCGCAGTGGCTACAGGCCTGGCCGCCACCTCAATTCCAGGTGTCAGTCAAGTGCATCTTCTCTGAACTGCTTGTAATACATTTATACGTTTTCTTAAATAAGACCAAAACTACACAGTACTCCAGACATGGTCTTGCCTGTGCCCTGTACAATTGTAGCAAAATAGTCCTACCTTTATGTTTCATTGCCCTTGCGATAAACAACAGCATTTTATTTGTCTTTCTTTGCTGTACCTGCATACTAACATTTTGTGATTCATGCACCAGGACACCCAGTTCTCTTTATACCTTGAGTTCTGCAATCTCTCTCCATTTAAATAATATGCTCAAATTGAATGTTATTAAATGAAGTTAAATTCCCCCAGCAACAGTAATGAGATTTCAACTATGAACCCAGAGCCCAGAGCTCTTGATTAATAATCTAATAACATCACCACTATCTCACCATAGCAATTCAATGGAGCACAAACAGGTTAAAAGGATGAGTATATTGAGAGAATTCTGTTTTGTGTGTATTGAGGAGGTAGAAGTAGATGTTGGAATTGGGTGACCACCAGGATGCAGGCAGTAGAGAGAAGATCTCTAGGAGAGATTGAAATCAGTGACAATCACGGAGACAATGATTTGATGTTTGGGAGAGCATAGGAGGAAATGACAGAGTCAACATTTGGCCTTTGCTGGTAAAGGTTGGTATGTCAGAGCGCAATAGCATCACCCTTGATAGCACATTTGTTAACAATGTCAGGGTTGGACTTGAAAAAGTGGAGTGCAGCAAGTTCAAAGGGAGATTGGGTGGATTGACTGAGGGGGGCAGAGAATAGAGACCACACTTCCCTTAGGTGAAACAGCAATTTCCGTGTCCTTTTTAATTTAGTATACCATATACCATATTCACTGTTTACAATGTGCTCTATTTTTGGGAAGGCCAAATGTAAACATGGGTGACCGCTTTTCAACACCTCTGTATAGTTCACAGATATGACCCCTACCTTTTGCATGCTGTCAGTTACCTGTTATCTTAATTCCCCATCTTTGTTATTGACCTGCTGCAGTGTTCTAATGAAGCTCATACAAGTTTGAGGAAGAGCAGTTCATCTTATAACTGGGCACTTAACCTTTGGTCCTCAGCATTAATTGCTACAATACAAGCAAAATACTGTGGATGCTGGAGATCTGAACTTAAAATTGAAAAGGCCGGAAAAACTCAATAGGTCTGGAGAAACAGAGTTAAGATTAACATCCAGAGGTAGAACTGTAATGGGTTTTGTACTGTTGAGGGAGGATGGGGCAGAAAAGGTCAGGAATAGGTGAAAGCTCAGTAGAGATTTGACAATCTTGTCATGGACAAGATAAAGGGAGTGTTAGTGGTAGTATTAAAAATTAAAGCAGGTGTTATTAGTGGCATAAAGGTCAGATAGCAGAATGTATTAATAGAGGAACAAAGGTCGGTGCTCTCTGAAAGCAAAACATAAGAACAATTGACAGATTGGCCCTTTGGGGAGAGGGAGAGAAAAATGTATCAAAATGGAGGCCAGAGCTTATGTGTTGAACTCAGTGTTAAGTTTCAAAGACTGCAAAGTGCCTAATCGGAAGCTGAGGTGCTTATTCCCCAGATTGCATTGGGTTCATTTGAACATTGTAGCAGGCCAAAGTCAGAAATCTAGGTATAGAGCAAAATGGTGAATTAAAATGGCAAGCGACAGAAAGATAGGGATTGTGCTTGCGGACAGACTGAAGATGTTCCACAAAGCAGCCATCGAATCTGCATTTAGACTCCGAATGTAAAGGAAACTGCATTGGGAGCAACAAATACAAATTGAAAGAAATGGAAGTGATTTACTGTTCCACCAGGAAGAAGTGTTTGGGACCTTAGACAGTGAATAAGGAGGAAGTAAAGGGGCAGGTTTCCACTTCCTGCAATTGGATAGGAAGGTACAATGGATAGGAGATGAGGTGTTGTGAGTAATGGAGTGGACCAAAGTGTCACGGAAGGATTAGTCCCTATGGAAAGCTCACAGGAGAGGTGAGGGAAGATGTGCTTGGTGATATTGATTTCTCCAATTTTAGATTGTAATTTCTGCTCCCATTTTGTGCATTTTTTCTTCACTGATTTTCTCTCATTTTTTATTTCCATTTAAAAATTTACTTTCAGATGGCAGCTGTTCAGATCCTGTTATTCATGCTATATCTTGACACATGTTTGTTTACTTGTCCCATTATCACTCCCTCTGGCAGCATGCACCCTTCTGTCTCTCCCACCCTCCTCCCCACTTTCCTTCCCTTTTGTTTCTCTCATCCTGCTTTTCCCCTGCTGATAATCTATAACATTTCTGACCTTTCCCAGTTCTGACGAAAGGTCATAGACCCAAAATATGAATTATTTTTCTTTACATATGTTCCCAGACCTGCTGACTGTTTCCAGCATTTTCTATTTTTACATCTAAATTACTTCACATCTTGTTGAAATTCTGCATTGTTAAAATAGTCTGTAACCAAAATGACATGAAACAGCTGAACAACAGTGTTACATTTGAGGATCGCAACCACCACTTAATCTAACCTGTCAAGTCTAATTGACATTAAACCATTGACAATAAAGCCATTTATTCTGATCACTAAATATGTTGGTCAGGGTTTTTTAAATTAAAAGAAATCTTATCTGCCACATTTTATTTCTGTATAATATACAACTTCAATTTGAAGTTGAAATTTTTAAGGTATGTTCATTTGTATAGAATTCACTGTACGTTTCTTTGTGGATTATTGCATTCTTCAATACAACATAGATGTCTTGGCCCTGGTTTAGGTGTGGTAAAGATAGATGCACGTCAGATAAGCTCATGATCTATGAATTTTCTTTTTCTAGTGTTAAGTACTTATGATCTCTTAATGCAAAATCAGTTCCCAGTATGTAAAAGGAAATCAGATATGCAATTATGATTACAAGGAATGCATTCTGTACTTTTCATTTTCTCTTGTTAATGAATCATGATTGAATGTTCTTTTTCCAGACCGAGCCAGCAGGAAACACACTCCAGAAACACAAATCTTCTTCATCATTCACACCATTTATAGATCCCAGATTATTGCAAATATCCCCATCTAGTGGGACCACTATATCTTCTATGGGTAAGTGTTACATTTTGTCATTGTACAAGATTGTCTGAGAATTCTTTGTAATTCACTTTTGAAGGAAATGAAATTGTACATAATTTGCTGTAAAACTCATCCTAAAGACCTTAGATACATGCCTTAGATATGCAGTACAGTGACAGGGCATCTAATTGAAACATACCAAATTCTGAAGGAGCTATTTTTTCATCTTTCATGGTATGCGGGCTTCACTGGCATGGCTAGCACTTATTGCCCATCCCTAATTGTTCTTGAAGATGGTTGTAAGCAGCTTCTTGAATCACTGCAATCCATGTGGTATAGGTACACCAACAGTGCTGTTGGGTAAGGAGTCCTAGGATTTGGACCTAGTGACAGTGAAGGAATGACAATATATTTCCAAATCATGATGGAGAGTGGCTTGGAGGGGAGCTTGCAGGTGGTTGTGCAATGGTTGTGGTTTGGAAGGCACTATCAAAAACAGCTTGCTGGTTTCCTGCAGTGCATCTTGTAAATGGTACACAGTTTCCACTGTGCATTGGTGGTGGAGGGGGTGAATGTTTGTGGATGGGATGCCAGTAAAGCAGGCTGCTTTGTCCTGGATGCTATCAAACTTTATGTATTGTTGGAGCTACACTCATCCCAATAAGTGGAGAGCATTCCATCACAATTCTCACTTGCACCTTGTAGATAATTGACAGGCTTTAGGGAGTCAGGAAGTGAACTAATTGCCACAGGATTGTTAGCCTTTGACGACCT
The DNA here is from genome assembly GCF_965287045.1 of Carcharhinus amblyrhynchos. Taxonomy (NCBI): domain Eukaryota; kingdom Metazoa; phylum Chordata; class Chondrichthyes; order Carcharhiniformes; family Carcharhinidae; genus Carcharhinus; species Carcharhinus amblyrhynchos. Next base: position 59,891,538 of record NC_137333.1, read on the forward strand.
CTTGTAGCCACAGCATTTATATGGCTAGTCCAGTTCAGTTTTCAGTCGATTGCAAGCCCCAGGATGATGATAGCGTGGATGCTGAGCAATTGTTCCCACTGAATGGAGAGTGTAAAACTAACAGGCACAACCTGAGGATTAGGGGCCAATCATTTAGGACAAAGGTCAGGAAAAATGATTATGCTCAAACAGTTGTGAATCTTTGGAATTCTCTGCCCCAGACGATTATCAATGCTCCATTGTTGAATGTTGGGATAGACAGATTTTTGGTCCCTCTGAGAGTGAAGAAATATGGGAAACAGTCAGGAAAGTGTAGTTGAAACCCAAAATCAGCCCTGATCTTAATGAATGGCAGAGCAGACTCGATGGGCAGTATGGTGTACTCCTCCCTCTATTTCTTGTGTTCTTTGATTATAATCTTTTACAGCACAGAAGGCCGGGAGAGTGGGGGGAGGCATCCAGCCTGTTGTATCTGTGCCAACTCTTTGAAATAATTATCCATTTTAGTTCCGCATCCCAGCTTTCCATCAACCTTACAAATTTGTACTGTTCAATTGCCTTTGGCAATTCGTAAGGAATTTGCTTCCATAGCCCTATCGTTTCAGGTCTTAACTGTCTAGGCGATGGGGGAGAGAGGGGGAGAATCTTCTTACGTTCTCTATTCCTTTTGCTATTATTGGATCTTTTATTTTTTTGTTCCCCATCCACTTGAAGAAGCGGTTTCTAATTTCTCTTAAAATCTTCTGCCTTTGCAAACAATCCAGCCATTCCAAGCTCTCCACATAACTAAAATCTGTAACTCCTGGTATCATCTTGGTATGTCTCCTCTGTATATTTCCAAGCCTTGTCATTCTTCCTTCAGTGTTGTATCTAGAATTGTACACATTACCCTAGCTGAGGGTAAAGGTTTAGCAACTAATTGCTTTTGTATTCAGTGCCCTAGCTTACAAAGCCAAGTATTCTCTCCATTTTTTAAAACGCCTTATCAGTGTATCCTGCAACCTCAACAATTTGTGAGCATATTCTATATTTGACCTCACACACACAACCTTGGAACACCATTTGCAACACATTTTCACTCCAAGAAAGTTTATTTCGGATGTTTTCCAATCTTCAACCATCTTTAGCCACATGGCCACGTTCTCCATGATTACATTGCTATTATCAACTGCTTTATGAAAATGCACATAGTTGCAGTTCCTGTTATTAATTTAATTAGATATGTAAGGCAGATCAACTGTGACTTGCCTGTTAGAAATTAAATCTCAATTGATGGACTCACCTTCCTCCCAAGTGCTGAATAATTTTGTACTGTCGCATTTTATCAACTTAACTATGCCTGTTCAGTCTTTCCTTGTTTTTCTGTCTTTGATTAGCGGAATGAAACTTACCAGTCCCAAAATTCACAGAATTTTGGAAAATCATAGTCTAAACCCCTCATTTCTTTGCTAGTTTCACTCTAGATACCCACATGTAAACCGCAGGCTTCCTTCACCTATCTGATATGAATGCTATTGTTAGCATGTTAAAAGAGCAAACTAATGTAGAGCACAAAAGGTCATATCACCTTCTCCACTACATTAAATCAGACAACATGTGTGGCTTGCACTTAAAGGAAGGTGAATTCAAAAGTAATCTGAAATGTCAGTAAAGGACTGAATAATCTCAAGAACCAGCTCCCTCAACAGCTTTATTACTTATTCCAGTTTCATTTTGAGCAATTAAAATTTCCCTATCATAATATTACTCACAAAAATACCTATTAAATTTATATTGGCTCAGATCTTTCGGTCTCTGGATTATTGAAAACTGGATGTGCCCCTCAAGATATACCGCAAACCTTTTGGAGGTGCCACGGCAGTGACTGTGGGAATTGTGTGGGAAATTTAAACTTCTAATGGGCAATTCCCTTACACTTTGGCAACCCCCCCCCAACTCTAACTCAGAGTTGGAGACTTCAGACAGTTCTGAAATACATACCTGGATAGTTATTCAGGAAGGAAGTAGGAGGGAGGCAATGGCCTAGAGGTATTACTGCTAAACTATTAATCTAGAAACTCAGCTAATGTTCTAGGGACCCAGGTTTGAATCCCACCATGGCAGATGGTGGAATTTGAATTCAATAAAAAACAAATATCTGGAATTAAGAATCTATAGATGACCATGAAATTATTGGTGATTGTTGAGAAAAACCCATCTGGTTCACTAATGTCCTTCAGGGGAGGAAATCTGCCTTCCTTACCTGATCTGGCTGAGCCACGTTAATGTGGTCGATTCTCAACTGCCATCAGGCAAGCAGGGATAGGCAGTAAATGTTGCCCAGCCAGCGACACCCATGTCCCAAAAATGAATGAAGCAGTGAATCTCATCTTGCACCTGGGTAGCTACAGAACAGACCACTCCAGTCACACTCAGAAACCCTCTTTCTTCACTTAACCCTCTAACTCTTTTCCCTCACTTCCCCTTGCAATTCATCTGATTCATCCCCCTCCTGTTCCTCGGGCTCCCTTTGTCCCCTTCCGATCCCCAGGGCAGCATAGCTAGAGTTGGGCAAAACATATGACATTATGACATCTTGCCATCAAAATCCATATTGCATGAATAGACAGATCTTATAATGGGTATGTAATCAAGAGTGTAAAACTGAGAGCACTTATTGTGGATTATTCCTTCTTTAAAAAGTTTACCAGAATCAAAACTTCCCCCTTTTGAAACACTATTAAAAGCTTGTCCATGTATGAAAACAGGCCAAGGGATATAAATATTGTCAAAGAATCTGGCCAGTTTATAGTCCTAAACAAGGAAGTCTAATTGAGAACTCATTTCTCGTGACTTGAAAATGCAGGCTTACATCTGATGGGTTCAATATTATTCAAAGGTTAAAGGTAGTGTCTTGGGCCAAAGGAGCCTTGAGTTCCTGTGTGTAGATCATACACACAGCTGCCATTGTTTTCAGTGAGGGAGAGATTGAATGTTTGTGGGAGGGATGCCAGTTTCATCCTGGATGATGTTGAGCTTCTTCACTGTTGTTATCTAGGCAAGTGGAGAGGACTCCATTAGACTCTTGTAGATTGTAGATGGTGGACAGGCTCTGGGGTGTCAGGTGGTAAGTTACTCACCACAGAAATCCTTGCCTTCCTAGTCTGTAACTGCTGCTTTCTTGAGTCTATATTTGCACTTTGGCATGTGTATCAGAATTAGACTATAGAAACTCTGGAGGACATAGACTATTTATCATCATCTTTGTCAGTAGAATAGGATCATAAAATGGAGCAGGATTGATGAATCGGCCTGTCACTGAGCCTGCCCTGCCACTTGATAAGGTCATGGCTGATTTGGTTTTGCTGATTTATAACTCTGTTTCCCTTGTGCATCAAAAATCTGTCTAACTCAGCTTTGAACATATTCACAGCCTCCAGTATTCTCCATGGCAGACAATTCCAAAAACTATCAACTCTCAGAAGAATTCCTGCATGAAGTGAGACCCCTTATTTTTAAACTGTGCCCCCAAGCTCTAGATTCCGTCATTAAAGGGGAAACATTCTCTCGGCATCTTTGCTGTCAAGCCCTCTCAGAATCTTGTATGTTTTAATAAGGTCACCTCTCATTCATCTAAACTCCAGTAGGAGTTGACCCATCCTGCTGGACCTTCAATATTCTGAAATTTCCTGGATTCTGTAAAAGTCCCAGTTGATTAAAAAACAGTAAATATAACCCCCTCTATTCAAGGAAGGAGGGAGACAGAAAGCAGGAACATGTAGGCCAGTTAGCCTAACTAGGAAAATTGAGAGTCTATAATCAAAGATAACATTTTCATCCAGGAATAATCTTAGTGAACTTTTCCTGAACTACTCCTAATGAAATAAGGAGTTCAAAAGTGTATAGGAAACTCTAGATGCAGACATCAGTGCCCTGTAAAGTTCTACAAACTTGCATACTTTTATTCTTCATCGTTCTTGCAATAAAAGCCAAAATTCCATTTAATCTCCTAATTACTTGCTGAATGTGCGTGCTCCCTTTTTGTGATTCATGTGCCAGGGCTCCATTTAGATTGCATCATTCTGCTGTCTTTCTCAATTAAGTGATACTCCGCTCTTCTATTTTTCCAGCCAGAGTGGACAACTTTGCAGTTTCCCACATTATGCTCCATTTACCAAATTTTTGTGCGTATGCTTAATCTATTGTATCCCTTTGCAGACTGTTTGTGTTGTCACATCTTGCTTTCCTGTCTTTGTGTATCTTCAGAAAATTTTGTTGTAGCATACTTATTAATGAAGGTAATGAATGTAGATTGTAAATTGTTGAGGCCCCAGCATTGACCCCTGTGGCAGTCCACTCATTGCAGTTCATCAGACTGAAAATGACCCATTTATCTCTACTCTCCGTTTCCTGTTAGCCAACCCTCTATCCATGCCAATGTATCACCCATACCACCCTTGTGCAGAAATCATGAATTTCACTCTTTATTGAATGCCTATTGGAAATCCAACTGCACTTCGTCTACTGGTACCGCATTAACTCTTCCTTCTTCTTTTGCAGTCCCTCAGGGTCGAGAATGACTTGACTCCTTTAACTATCCAGCTTGTTACATCCTCAGATAACTAATAAATTTGTCAAACACCATTTCCCTTTCACCAAACCATGTTGGCTCTGCTTGATTGTATTATGGCCTGCTACCTCTTTGATTATAGATTCTCAATTTTCCTAGTTAGGCTAACTGGCCTACATGTTCTTGCTTTCTGTCTCCCTCCTTCCTTGAATAGAGGGGGTTATATTTACTGTTTTCTAATCAACTGGGACTTTTACAAAATCCAGGAAATTTCAGAATATTGAAACCAATCCATCCATTATCTCATTTATTAAAACCAATCCAGCCACTTATTTTAAAGCCTGAGGTTGCATGTCGCAGGCCCAGGGACTGGTCAGTCTTTAGTCCCATTAGTTTTTTCAGTATTTTGAGTGATCATGCTTGTCTGCACGTACTCCACTTTTCCTCTTAATCAATACTGATTTTATATTTTTCACCTGACAGCATTTCTAAATCATTTTTATCCATTTTCATCTGAATTTTTAGCGCAGAGAATAGCTTTTGAATAAAAGCCTGCCTCAAATAATTGTCATTTTGCTGCATTTAACCAATTTTGTCATCTCAATTATGCCATCTCCTCTGTCACATGCCACCTGTCTAAAGCCACTCCAGGTTCCCATGCCACCCCCATCCCATTACTTCTGTCCTCTGTTTTCCCCACCATAGTCTTGCCATCGCACTCATTCTCCACCTCATAGGAAAAACAATCTCTTCATCCAGGGTGGCATTGTTGTTGGGTATCTCTTGCCAATGCTGCTTCTGTTCTCCACCACTGTCATTGCATCCAGCCACCACCATAACCAACTATTGGCAGCCTAATGTAGTTCACGTGTTCCAAACCTTTTCATGTCCCTCACATCTCTGCATATATTGGGTACTGTTCATCAACAGATCTGTCTCCCAAAACAACTAATCAGACCAGTCTGGACAGACAAATACTGAGTATTATTATAGATGATTTCTGTACTTAAAAACTGAATCATGGTTTGCGCAATCCCATTAGCAGTAACATGAATTTGTGGCATTGTCAGTAATAGCTATTGTCCATCTGAGGATAATAGTTGATTTGAGATATCACTATGTTTTGGTTTACATTCTTTAACACTGGTGATATAGGGTCAGAATCTATAATATGCCTGCTCAAAGTTGGTCAACTTACAATCAGTGTCAGAATAAATTTAGAAGCTCTTCTTACTGGGTGGAAGGGGGGACTGGTGGTGTAAAGATGGCGGCGTGGGCTCATTGGGCCGAAGGGCCTGTTTCCCGGGCTGTTTTTGTTCTTTGTTCTGTCACCTCAAACTTTTGAAATCCTACCACAGCAATGGCCTGCATCTCTGGTGGTGATCTCCAGTCCAGCAAATTTCAGTTGCTCGTAATTTCAATGAATAACATGACTAGGGAAAAGAGTAAATAAGGTGATTTCTTTTGTCTTCCTTGTGCATTTAAAGGAAATACAAGCCCTCCTACTGAAGGATCCACCTGTAAGCTTTTGCTCTTCCACCATCACTATGATCATAAATTTGCTGGTTCCACCGTTGGCCCTGGCTTATAACACAGAGCATGGGACCCTTGCCTGGATCTGGTGCAACTTGCAAAATGTCAGGGACAATCGGCCCCTAAGGTCTCAAATGACCTACATCTGCTACTCTATCCTACCCTACAAAAGGGTTTTTAAACAGCCAGGTTACCTCTGGCTGCAGTTGATCTTGTGGTCACAGAGATGTGTTTTGTTTTATTCATTCATGGGACATGGGCATTGCTGGTTGGCCAGCATTTGTTGCCCATCCCTAGTTGCTCTTTGAGGGCAGTTGGGATTCAACCACATTGCTGTTGCGCTGTAGTTATACATAGGCCAGACCAAGTAAGGATTGCAGATTTGCTTCCCGAAAGAACAATGTAGGGAGCATTACGTTGGTGATGGTTAATTTCTTTATTGTTATTATAATGGTGAACGGGCAACTCGAGAGTGCAAAATTTTATGTCAATTGATGTCCAGCCCATTGTATGATATTTTAAAAAAAAAATTTTAAATATCAAACTAATTCAAAGGCCAAGCAGCAGTAACCAAATTATTTGCCTGCAGAAGTGGTGTTTCATCCTCTCCATGGAACTGGCCAAAGAAATGAAAACTTACTCGATGACTTTTCAACTTTTATCCTAGAAAAGAAAGGTGATTTAACATTTTCCATGAATGCACCAACAGCTGTTGCACAAATCATTGATAGATAATGTAATTTTTGGTGGAGTTGCAGCCACTATCATAGAAACTGAAATCCATCACTTCTTTGCAACACACTGTAAGGCAACTCAGCTGAGAACTTTTGCAACAAATCAGTGCACTAGAATTTGTCAGTTCTGTGACAGATACTTCTGGTTGTGATTTGCACACTTGGCTGCTCAAGCTAGTGGCCTGGCAGTATTAAAAACATGAAAGAATTATTAACCCAACAAAAAATAGTGTTATGTTGATTTGGATTTGTCAGCATTGTTTATGATGATTAGCGGGGGAGGTATGAATGGGCATCACATTGTACTGATTTGAACTTTGATGTTTGTCTTTTGCAGTTGTTTTTTCTAGTGATCAGATTAGACCAGAGTCGGTAAAGCAAGATCCAAGTAGAAAAGGATCTGTTGTCAATGTAAATCCAACTAATATAAGGCCACAGAGTGACACACCAGAAATCCGCAAGTACAAGAAGAGATTCAACTCTGAGATTCTTTGTGCTGCTTTATGGGGCAAGTTCTTTTCATATACCTGTCCAATAGTTCTTGTGTGAATATAAATTTAAGAAAGATTGTGCGTGAATAATGAAATTTACATTGCCCATTTGCCTAGCCTTTTTATCTGAATTGAGTACGTGCAACTACAAATGCAGTGTTACTGTAGAGCTGTTTACTTTTGGACCAACTGTGGGACAAGTACAGACTTGGAGCTTGACCTTACTCTGAAATAGGGTAGAAAGACTTGATTCAGCTCAGTGCTCACTTGGGGCTTATACAAATGTTAGCTGTCATCACAAAACAACACTGCTCTACACTAATGCTACAATAATAGTGTAAATGTTCAGTATTAAATGAACAAGGTGTTTACTTTTTGCTGTTACTTTCTTCAGGTGTGAATTTATTAGTAGGTACAGAAAGTGGGCTGATGCTGCTGGACAGGAGCGGTCAAGGGAAGGTGTATCCTCTTATCAATCGTAGGCGCTTTCAGCAGATGGATGTGCTTGAGGGTTTGAATGTTTTGGTAACAATATCAGGTAAGTGTTTGTTGGCACCTAGAAATATCAAGCACTTGTCATGGTAAATTCTGTTTGCAGCAGTCTTTACTGACCATATATTGAAGTAATAGCATCAGGCTTTTGTCAAGTGATTTGCATACAACTAAAATGGGAAGCTGTCCATTTGAAATCAGGTTGCGCATTTCAATTCAAGTTCAGTGTTAAGGCAGATTGGCACAGGTTACCTATGCCAGGAGCTTATAACATAAGAAATAGGAACAGGAGTAGGCTGTGCAGTCCTTATAGCCTGGCAGGATGACAACTGATCTGATTGTAGCCTCAACTCCACTTCCCTCCTTGTTTGCCATAACTCTTGTTCAAAAATCTGTATATCTCAGCCTTATATATATAAATGACTGAGCTTCCTCTGTTCTCTAGGGCTGGGGATTCAAAAGATTCACAACACTCAGGAAAGGAATTCCTCCTCAACTTTCACCTTAAATAGGAGACCCCATATTCTGAAACTATTCCTGTGACCCTGGACCAAACCCCCAGGTTTTTGGCAAGATACAGTTAGGGACCAACAATGTTCTGTCTAAATTAGACAAAGCTTGAGATTCAACTTGCTGAGTGGTGGGATGGCACAGTGGTTAGCATTGCTGCCTTACAGCTTTGGGGACTCGGGTTCAATTCCTAGCTTGGGTCACTGTTATGCGGAGTTTGCACGTTCTCCCCATATCTGCATGGGTTTCCTCGGGGTGCTCCAGTTTTCCTCCCACAGTCTGAAAGACATGCATGGCCTTGGCCATTCTAAATTCTCCCTCAGTATACCCGAACAGACACTGGAGTGTGGTGACTAGGGAATTTTCACAGTAACTTTATTGCAGTAAATGTAAACCTATTTATGACTAATAAATAAACTTCTAAGAAAACAAAGCCACAAGATTCCAGATTTTGGACAAACAGAAGTAAACTTTACAAGGTGAGAAATTGGAACAATTTGTAACATCTGTCTTCTCCACTAAGATTCAGGATTAATTAGTTAAACACACCACACACATAATAAATGACAGATGCTCCCAGATGTCAGTAAACACTGAGGGCAGAGTTTTCCAGCCCTGACCACGAGCGGGATCTTCCGTGCCTGACCTGATGGCCAGGGTTTCTCTCACACCCACTCTGAATTAATGCAAATCATAATGAGGGACAATTAATGTGCCAAATTTAAAGAAAAGACCTGTAAACTAAATTAAATGATTGTAAATTAATTGACATATCTGTATTACGGTCTATTGGAAATAAAGACTAGTAGAGTTCGCATTGCAGGTAAAAAGTGCAGTTAAGAATCTGCAAGTAATTGTAATACCAGAATTCAGTCATTGTACCCTGCAAAATAATAAATGCAGGAGAAGGGTGGTACAAAAGTGGAGGTGCCAATACATCACCTCAGAATATGAAGTCAGTAAGGAAACATGGACGTCATTTGCTTCATCAAAAATGTTACAAATGATGTATGGAACTGGTGGTAATTTAAAAAATGCATATCCCTGAGTTTGTCAAAATTGGCTTAACGTGAAAAGTACTTACTTTTTAGATATTTATTTTCAGGCTTATCTTTTGAACATATTGAAGTCACTTCAAAACAAAAATGTATGATTATGGGGAAGTGGGGTGGTGGGGGAAGGAGCACATAAACAAGAGAAGCGCCATGGCCCATGATTTTACTCTTAGAACCCTGATTCCAGTGGGGCACTCGGACATGCACTTGGTTTTTGGCTGAATGCACCCAAACACGCTCTGGTCAGATAAATTTTGTCAGGGATAGTGTTTGGAACCAATGTCTGTCCTTATTTCTTAATTCTGATTTACTGGAACATTGAACTCTCAGTTGTCCTTCCCCCATGTCCGATTGTATGTTTACTGTCTCAGTACGTTAAAGGATTTGAGGAGCTTGAATTCTGGTTTCACTCCCCCTTATTTCCCTTCTTTGTATGGAGCCGTCCTTAGTATCACAACGCGTTTAAGATTGATTTCAAGGAGCCATTGGGGTTGAAGGATTTCGTTCTACTTTTCTTTCTTTGGAAGGTTGAGCAGTGTGAAAGAGACTTTCACAGCCTATGGCTGTCAATCTGTATGTCCTGTTGCAGACGTTCTTCACTTGAAGGAGAAAGTATCAGATGTGACATCAAGCAACTCAACATAAATGCATGAACTTGAGCGACATTCACTGAACTGATAATCCAGAGACTCAGGCTAGTGTCCCACCACAGCAGCTGGTGGAATTTGAAATCAAATTAATCATTCTGGAATATAAAGCTAGTTTTAGTAACGGTGATCATTACAACTATTGTTGTAAAACCCATTTGGTTCCTGGAATCTGCTCTCCTTGCCTAGATCAGTCTGAGTGTGACTCCAGACCCATAGAAATGTGTTTGACTTTTAACTACCTCTAAAATAGCTTAGCAAGCCACTTGTTCAAGAAGAATTGAGAATGAGTAATAAATGCTGGACTCGCTGGCACTTCCCACATCCCGTGAAAAAAAATTTTCCTTTTTCACCTGACCCAAACAAAGCTTGAGACTTATGCTCAGTTCCTGAAGGAGCCACTGGGTGGCAGCATCATTCTGCATTTTTTTGAATGACATTAAGCACCAGCTTCATTGATCTAAGCCTTTTTGAATCATAGAATTATAAAATCCTACAGTGCAGAAGGAGGCCATTCAGCTCACTGAGCCTGCACTGACCACAATCCCATCCAGATCATACCCCCATAACCCTATGCATTTATCCTACTAGTTCTTCTGACACTAAAGGGCAATTTAGCATGGCCAATCCACCTAACCTGCACATCTTTGGGAGGAAACCCACGCAGACGTGGAGAGAGTGTGCAAACTTCACACAGACAGGGAATTGAACCCAGGCACTTGGCGCTGTGAGGCAGCAGTGCTAGCCACTGTGCCACTGTTTGAAAGATCTCGGTTGAACTATACAACTCAGGTAGAATCAGGCTCAAACTGATAAGATGATGATCTCATCTTTCCTTGCAAGAATAAGGATCTTGCATAATTAAGGTATAGTAGTCTCAATCCAGTCTGATTTCTGCTAGGAACTGCTATTAGCTTCAAGTTGGCATCAAAGTGACAAATTTTGTTAATTGAGAAAAAAGACTGTAAGATGTGTCACAAATTTGGGAATCAAGTTGTTCGGTTCAGATTAAAGTGAGTTGTGTTGTTTGGTCAATGCTTAATCTAGTTACTAGGAGGCAAAAATAGCACAGTGGTTAGCACTGCTGCCTCACCACTCCAGTGACCTGGGTTTAATTTTGGCTTTGGCGATGTGGAGTTTTCACATTCTCCCTGTGTCTGTGTGGATTTCATCTGGTTGCTTGGGTTTCCTTCCACAATCCAAAAATGTGCAGGTTAGGTGGATTGGCCATGATCAATACGTTGCTTACAGAGATAAGGCAGGGATGTGGGCCGAGGTTGAGAGCTGTTTTGGATGGTCAGTGCAGATTCAATGCACTGAATGGCCTCCTTCTGTGCTCGAGAAATTCTATTGTATAACTGTTAACTATTTTGATAGGTGAGGGCAGCTTAAGTTGATTATTTTTTTGTTTCCCAGTGAAAAGCCATTGCCCCTCTGCATTACAAATCTAGTGACCGCATACCCAAGGTTGAGAACTCCAATTTGATTAGCTAAGAGTGCAAAACAGAGTTCTAAACTCTGAGAAAATGCTCTGGAGTATTATGTGAACACATATTTTTCAAGTAGTTAATTACAGAATGGCGACTGAAAACTGAGAGCCGTTCATTCTGTATCCCTATTCTGGGAAATATTATTGCTGAATAGGAAGACTAACAGGAAATGGAATATTATCTTCCAGGGTTGAGAGTGATATGTGTTGCAAGAGTATTTAGTGTTTTTTTTACTAAATCTCATTGTGAATAAAAGAAGTACCCTGTAATCAACAGTTCTTCTTCATTGGAACTGAGTGAATGATGGCATCTGAATGGGATAAAAATTATTTTGAGGAAGAGATATATCTAATTACAAAATATTTCATACATAAACCTTGTACTCGTTAGAGTTTAGAAGAATGAGGGGAGATCTCATTGAGACGTATAAGATGATGAATGGGATGGATAGGATAGAGGTGGAGAGACTCTTCCCGCTCAAAAAAGACAGTAGGACTAGGGGGCACAGCCTCAAGATAAAGGGGAGGTGGTTTAGAACGGAGTTGAGGAGGAACTTCTTCACTCAAAGGGTGGTGAATCTCTGGAATTCTCTGCCCGTTGAAGTGGTGGAGGCTGCCTCGCTAAATATTTTTAAGAAGCGGGTTGATGGGTTTTTGATAAGAGAAGGGATTAAGGGTTATGGGGAGAGGGCGGGAAAGTGGAACTGAGCCACGACAGATCAGCCATGATCTTATTGAATGGCGGGGCAGGCTCGAAGGGCTAGATGGCCTACTCCTGCTCCTATTTCTTATGTTCTTATGTTCTTATAAAATTGCAAAATACTATATAATTAAGAATTTGTTTGCAAAACTTAGAATTATAAAAACATTTATTTTTAGACGAATGTTTAATGGATTGTTAGTTTTTAACAGATTTAATTTTGCTTCTGGCAAAAAATAGTGGGTTACAAAACATAACTTTAATCCATGATAAATTTGCATGGGAATGGTATGTTCAAAAAATGATTTCAATAGCATTTCCCTTAATTTATTCCATCTCTACATAAAAACAATTTCTTTCATCTCCTGGGGAAAAGAAACAAATTAACCAGGAACTCTTACATCTAGTTCAGATCATCTCTCTTAAATAGGGCCTTACGCCAATGATAACCTGAGTTTCTTCTCATCTGTCATTAGCGGACAACGTGATACTTGTACCAGAGACTGTTAGACGTAGAAGCTTGCTGTGTCTAATGATGCAAGAGGCAGACGAAGCACGTGCCTATTTCCATAGCTAGTTTTTCCAAGAAAAGGCCACTAACTTTTCACCAGAGTCTATAGCTTGAGGCGTGTCACTCTGCATCAAGCTTGGCTGACCAGGAGACTTTCCTTCTCCCACTGTCTCCGATATTGGAAAAATTTACTTTAGCCACATTGTGGATGCACCTTCTATAGCCATCAAGTCCCCAGAATGGGACTTGAACCCAGGACTTCTGGTTCAGAGTTAGGGATGCTGTCCACTGCACCAAAGACCTCCGCATGTAGAATGTTAATGTAATATATTTTTAGTTTTACTGAACCATGGATATTGTTTTGGGGAAGATAATATGGCCTGTAGAAAATGCTGGATATATACATCAGGCCTGGCAGTTCTGTACATAGAAATGCAGATCTGACAAATCACTGACCTAAAACATTAACTCAATCAATTGTGTATTTTCAGTGTTTTTTGCTTTTGTTTCGTAGGTCCAGCAGCTGCAATGTTTTGCTTTTATTATATTGCTTATAATGGCCTACCGAGTTTAATTCATGCACAACTTCTAATTTGTAATCCATATTCCAAAATCTGCTCTGTCTGTTGTGGATACAAACTGTCTTGCGTTGTAAACTTTTGTCAATGTGAAATTTTTACAAGTATTAAGTCTGCTTCAAAACTTTGGAACTCTCCCATCTAGCTATCTGGCTTGTAAACACACTCAAGCTGCAAGCAATTTGCTTAATTATGATGTCTCAACGAACAAGTTTACAACCAATTGTAATACGTCAATCCAATTCACGATTAATGGAAAACGAATAATATTTTAATATCATGCACATTTGACGTTGCCAGTGTTGAAGCATTAGAGATCTCTCTGTGGGAAGAATCTAGCCACTCATTTGCTTTTTGAAATTCTGCAATGAAGTCATATTGTCTCACTTCATAGAATCTCTAAAGTGCAGAAGGAGGCCATTCAGCCCATCGAGCCTGCACTGACAACAATCCTACCCAGGCCCTATCTATCACTGTAACCTCACGTATTTACCTTGCTAGTTCCGCTCGACTAAAGGGCAATTTACCATTGCCAGTCAACCTAATATGCACACTTTGCGTGTTGGAGGAAACCCGCACTGATGCGGGTGAATGTGCAACTCCACACAGACAACAACCTTGCATGTACTGATCAAACTGGCATGTTCTTAGACCAACTTGAGTTCTTTCTAAATTAATTGCCATTCAGTATTATAATCTGTTAAACTCTCCATTCTGCCACAGTTTCCAAATACCTTCTATCTTGATTGACTACTTCCCAAATAACTGTGTGGAGTTCCATGCAAATTCTTCAAAAAAAGCTTGCCTGTGTCAAAAGTAGCCACAATAGCATATTGTACATTTTGATAGTTTTTGATCTTTACTGGATCCCCATGAAGAAATTGTGCACCTTACTATTAAGTAGTGGTATCTTAATTTCTGTCCCTTATACTTGTGGTGGTTTGTTACCCTGCCAAACAAATTTCGCCATGATTCTGCAGCAGAAGTTGGTATCAGATTGGATTTGGTGAAATTATTCCCGAGCGTGCTCGAAGCTGCCTTCGTTATCAGACTCCACTATCAAAGTAGCTTTCTCACTTCAGAAAGTCATCAGTGCTGCTCCTGCCTGCTTGTCAAATGTCTCCAGTTCTGGGGGACGGTGTTCCTTCTCCCCCATCGGGAGTAGTGATTCTTCTCCAGTTTAATATTCTTGTTCAGAATCTAATTGGGTTAATTCCATTGACGTCTCACTGCCTGAGTCCTTTTACTTTTGTAAATACTCTTATAGCTCCGCTCAAACTTTGTTTTGCCTGTCTTTGAGTGCCTGTTGCCACCACAATTATATTTAGATGTAGGGGTGGGCAAAATGCTACCCCTCTGTATTTTGAGTTCTACATCATTGGTCAAATCCCATAGGAGAGCTCTGTCTCCTAGAAAATATTTTCACATCGCTTGGATATCTCATCAAAGTTGTTGTTTCTATGTATTATGCACTGAACCTTTTCACTTTGTTACAGTTCAGTGGTTTTAGTTGTCCTCTCTAAAGATGTTCCTTGAATTCGGGTGAATTGCAGTAAAATTGCACTCGACCGTCATTGAGGTTTTAGCTGTGAAATAACCTTATTAGACATGGAAAGGTGTAATGATTCCTGGTCTGATCTGCTTCAGGCCTTATTCAAATCTTAGCCAGGCAGACACCTCTCTAACTTTTCAGTACAAAGACTGAAAAGGAACTTCAATGAGAAGAGGCCAAGTATGAATCATTCAGCTGCACTTCATCCTAAACACTTGGCAGCAGATTCATGGGCATTTCTTTACAAACTAATGCTCATGTTATGATGTTTTGCTATATATTTTTAATATATTATGTTAACAGAGAAGCTATTATTCTAAACTTAAGCATCAATAATTTTGTATTATTTGCTTAAAGGGAAGAAAAACAAATTGCGAGTGTATTACCTGTCCTGGTTAAGAAACAAGATATTGCACAATGATCCTGAAGTAGAGAAAAAGCAAGGTTGGACAACAGTTGGGGACTTGGAAGGATGCGTACACTACAAAGTTGGTGAGAAAATTATATGCGCTTTAAAACATCACTAAACAAAGTAGCAGAGTTGCAAAAAAAAATTGACGTGTCTGCAGCATTACAACTAAGAAGGCATACATTGTTTATTTTCATTTGCCATTGACCTGTACTATCTGTGAGAATGAAGTCTTTTTATTAAATCACTTTTGGCATGAAGTTACATCAATCAAAATACTATTGCATTGACCCTGCAACAGATGTCTGCTGTGCCTTGTGGTATGTACGCAAGTATATTTGCAGTGGTCAAAATTTGCCATGAAAATGGTGTCCGGTATGTGCAATGTCACCAGGTTTAGAAAGCATTAAGAACAAATATCCTTCATTTTAAAAATATAATTCCAAATTATAAAACAGTATAACTTTGATTGAAAAATCGGCCCGTTACTGCATTACGCCCCTGGAGACCTCTTTCTGACTGAGAAAAGAGCTGTCAGCTAGGAGTCCACAAAGTGAACAAAACACTGGCAGATTAAAAATGACTTGAACTCAATGAGATCATAAAATTGCCTTTGACACTTCTTATGGCTATATTTGAAATCCCACTCACTGGCATTTAGGCAGTAGGAGTGCAAATGGCACTAATGCTGCTGGAAATGCTGTGCTGATGTTGTGGCAAAGGAACATTGCAAAGCAAGATTTGTGTGCTGTCAATTCCATATGTGAAATGATCGATCCCAAAATCACATCCAGCTGTGGACGTGGCTACCCTATGCCATTGGCTCTTTGGGTGATGGTTGTCCTGAGCTATGTCTCATGTTCTTTTCAGGAGTCAGTGGGAGGTCTATGTGGTGTCTCCCAGTCAGCTGGACAAATGCATCGAGCTCGTCACTGCAATGCACTGTCCTGAAGGGTCAGTACCTTCATTCATTTTAGGACCAACAAGTCTAACCAGGCAGAGCGAGCCAGAGCATTTGGATTCCCTGCATCCAGGGAGCCATTGACTACATTAAGGCACTAGCAGTTGAGCCGATTGTCTCTGTCACTAGAAAGGGCTTCCACTCCCTCAACATTCAGATTGTGTGAGATCGCAAGCATCAGATACAGTAGATTTGTACCATGGACCTAAGAAGTTGTCAGGATACCTATGTCATTCTCAGGTGCCAAGACACTTTGTTGCTCCAAGTCACTTGAATGGTCCTCTCTCAGAGGATTGATTTGATTTATTATTGGCACATGTGTTAATATACAATGAAAAATATTGTTTCTTCCATGCTATACAGACAAAGCATACATTATGTAGAGAAGGAAAGGAGTATGTGCAGAATGTAGTGTCACAGTCATAGCTAGGATGTAGAGAAAGATCAACTTAATATAAGGTAGGTCTATTTCAAAAGTCTGGCAGCAGGGAAAAAAACTGTTCTTGAATCGGTTGGTATGGGACCTCAGACACCATTGAGACACCCAAGACTGCAAAAAAGGAGAGCCACAACCATAGTCGTGTCTTCAGTAATTGAGAGATCAGTTGGCCTTCTCAAAGTGAGGTTTCACTACCTTGACCGCTCAGGTGAATCATTTCAGTATCCTCCTGAGTGTGTTTCCCTTAGTGTTCTTGTCTGTTGTTCCTGGCACAATCTAGCTCTGTCCAGTGGGAGCTCATTGGAAGATGAAGACAGTGATCCTGCTCCACCAGCCGCAGAGGGTGAATGAAGTGTTGAGTCTAAGCAGGAGTTTGAACAGTCCCAGCCTGAGGAGCAGGAATCTGATTTGAGGATCATTATGGGAGATCTGTAGGCATCCAAATCAAGGAGCCAAAGTAATGACAAAGGTTATGCCATCTTAATAAGCTTTCTTGGTTAGGCAATCCTGTCAGCCTAAGTCAAGTCTCATCATCTAAACTAAACTTTGCAGCTCTTCATATGCATGTCACACTATTCATAGACCTCTTCCTTATTAATTCCATGAAGCGCACCAAGACCACTGCACATAATGGCACATTTTTATAATTAATGTAAAGATACAGAAGGACCAATAGATAGACGTCAAGGAAACAGAACTGACCATGATCACCCCAAGAGCTTTTAATTATGTCTTATTGCTACTTTGGTAAGCTCTGGCTTTATCTGTTGACGCACTCTTAAATTTATATGCTCTGTCTCTTTCTGCCAACTTCTGATTATCATTACTTTATACTGCTACCTTGCTTTCTTGCCCTGTTCTGTCCCTTTAATTTGTCACATTACCGTCACTTGATCCCTCAACCCACTGTTAAGTTTAAAGCATTCTCTACCACATTAGTTATACAACTTGTCAGAACACCGACCCCAGCACGATTCAGTTGAAACTCTTCCACCAGTACAGTTCTTGCTCTCCGTAGTACTGATGCCAGTATCCCATGAATAAAACTTGCCCTCACCAATCTTATTTACCCAATGCCAATTTGCTCCTACCTGAGGTTATAATTTGAGAATAACATCTTTGTGTTTCTGCTTTTTAATTTGGCCTCAAGCTGTTAACCTAAGTAAAGCCTCTTTCCTAGTCCTATCCATGTTGTTTGTACAAATGTGGTGAATGAGAATTCAATCCTTCCCTTCCTGCTTCCTCTCCAGCCCAGAGTAGCTGGTTCTGTCACTGGGCAGGCAGCACAGTTGTTGAGACTCACACTGTCAACCCCGTGGGTAACTTACCCCTTCCTTGATGCATTACAATGTCTGAAGCTCAGATTACCACTCAAGAAGTCTGGTTCAAGGGCCTCAGCTACAGACACTAAGTGCAGACATGTTTGCCATAGATCACACTGCTGTCCGTGAATTCCCACGTATTGCAGCACAACATTTTCTCTGCTATCTTTGTAATTTCGTTAATTATTTTAAATTTTAATTAATACCTAGTTTTGCCTTTGCTTATATTATTATTTCAACCGATGGTCTATTTTCTCCAATTGAAATTCATTGGCTTAGATAACAGAAATAGAAGATACACACCACTTGATCACTACACGTTTCCCTGCAATGTCCCATCTTGATTCCTCTTTCTGAACGTGACTCTGGCTCCTGGTCTCGCTGCTTTGCGCCCCGCTCCTCTCGGAAGCCTCGCTGCTTTATCATTCCAATCTTACATGGTTGCATGTATTTTAATGCCAAGCCTTTATCATTCCAGCCGTACATGGTTGCGTATATTTTAGTATGGCTTGCGGAGAAGCAAAGTAGCTCAGAGTGCAACATTCAAATTTCCATGTCTAACTGCACATGCGCTGTCTCTGGAAATTGCTGCCTGATTTACTGAATCATAACGTTGAGTGCCATTAGTCTCCCCATTGTTCTTGATGAAAAATCAAGCTATTAAGTTTTATTAAAAGGCTGTTCTCTCCTTTCCCTCCCAGTTGCTGGAAGCTCCATCACATACTTCTCTGTACCCAAAACGTTTTTAATCCACTTTTCATCCCCCAAATCTCCTGCGATAATTACTTTATTATGGTAGTAAGTTCTATCCTCTGATACTTTCTGGTATGAGCACCTCCATTTCTTATTTTTTCTTTATTGGGGATTAAATATTTTTGTACTACTAATTGGCTGATTGCTTTGTGAATGTCATAGTGTACAGCTACAGTGACACTAAGTACAGTGTATTGCCATGTAGCTGAGGAAGAGACTTGAAAGAAATGGAGAAGCAAAAGTGATTTTTAAATATTGTTGAAAAACATTGCACTTTCAGAAAGGAAGTTTCTAAATGTGATTTATTCTCTCTTCCCTCCTCTTCCTGTTCCACATGACAAATTTTAACACACAAAGCAACTTCTGGAAATATATTTCAGCCATTGACACCAGAAGAGCAAATCTAAACAAACAAAACAACTGCTGGAAAGATATTGCAGTCCATTGACACCAGAAGAGAATTAGAGCCTTCTGAAAATGCCAGGATTCTTCTTTTGATCTAATGCTTTACAGAGAAAATTCATAATTGAGTGACTAAGGAGTTGGACTCTATTTTGAGACATAAAGGATCTATGATGGTGTTTCTAACCAAATGATGAATACCTGAGGACAGTTTATAATTTAATTTTATTATTACACTTTATCTCATTTTGTTCACTGCTTAATTTCAGTGTTTAAATATTTCTGAGATGGGAAAGACATTTTAAATTTGGTCCATTAATGTTGCACTGTGTTAGGAAGAATGAGATGTCCACAAACTGCTTGGATAATAATCTAAATGAGACAGAAGACCAAAGGTTGAAGATAAATAAATCACTAAATTAATGACACAGGTTAATAAGGTCTTTTATAAAATGAGACCGCAAACCAAGCAATGAGGTTCATTTCTAGAAAGAAAGAATGGAAAAGCTGAGAGATCATATTAAACGTCAATCAAACATTAATTAGACCACAGCGGGAGTTCTGTGAGCTGTTCTGGCCCCATATTATAAAAGTGATTTGGAGGTGCTTGTGATGATGGCGCTGTAATTGATTTGGATATACATAGTTTTTGAAGAGAATGTTTAAAAGTTCAGCTTTGTGCTACACATAGTTATTAAGTCTGAGGGGAAATACTCATTTCAACCTTGCAAGTGGCTATTTTAAGTAGAGATAATGGACTTTTGTTCATAATTCTAAAACAAAATGCTGTGAATGCTGAAACTCTAAAATAAGAGCAGAAAAAGCTGAAAATGTTCAGGTTAGGCAACATCTGTAAAGTGAGAATAAAGTTAACTCTTCAGATCAAAGACTATTCAGAATCATGCCTGATCAGATTGTAAATTCTATGTGCCATTCTTTATCACGTTTTACCTATTACTTCTGTCGTACTAAGTGGCCTATAATTCTTTGTATTCTCTCTCCCTCATGTTTTTGGATCATGAGATTACATTTACTATCTTCCAATTCTGGGAGATCAGCGCCAATCCCAACAATTAACTCTGTAATCATCCCTTTTAAACTCTGTAGAGTGCTGACCAGGAGATCGGTCATTTTTTTTGTCTCTTTAATGTTCCAGTACTTTTTCTTTGCTAATAATCAGTTTAAGATTCTCAGTAGACTGGTTTCAAAGGATTAATTGAGACAAATAACAGATGCTTTTAGGGGAAATTAGATAAGGGCATGATAGATAAAGGCATAGAAGGCTTGATGACAGTAGGGTTAGATGAAATGGGTTGGAAGGAGACTCGTGAAGCATAAATTATGGCACAAACCATTTGAACCAAATTACTTGTTTCTGTGCTGTAGGTGTACATGCAATAAAAGTGTTTTTAAAAAGTGGAAAATGTGTCATGGCATTTTAACTGAGATTCCTGTCTGACTTCTGTGCAGACACCCTCTCTTAATATGCAATAATGGTTTATGTTGAAATAGCTAACCTTTTATTTTGTATTGCTCTCAGAACATTACTGAATTCTAACTGTTAGGAAGTTGTCTTAAAACTTTTTCTTTGACTAATGCTGGATTGTTATTGAGTTAAATCCATGCAATGACATTTGTTATCATTATTTTAATTCGCTGATCCAATATATCTAAAACACACCAGGAGTATAATTTAACCAAACCTAGATACTGTGTAGCTTGAAAGGTTAATATGGCATTTTTGGCTTTACTGGTTAAAATGTTCATGGTTAAAGATGAAATCTTTCTGAGTACTGGTTTCCCAAAGTTGGTTAAAACTGATGACAAATTTTCCAAGATATTTGCAGATCTTAGTTCATTCTTCCCATGATATTTCCATAGTTTTGAATTACTTCAATCCTTATCCATTCTGTCACATTTCTATTTTATGCTTTTTGTAAACTTTGTCGCAGCATCATGTTAACCTGATTGAAATTGTAACGCTACTTGGAATTGCTTCATTATAATAAGCTGCATATATGTTGCTTCTGTCTATACAGAACTAAAAACTAATTTCTTTTTCCAGTAAAATATGAGAGGATCAAGTTTTTAGTGATTGCTTTGAAGAATTCTGTGGAAGTCTATGCATGGGCACCAAAGCCATATCACAAATTTATGGCCTTTAAGGTGAGTGGTATCTCCAGAAAATATTTGTATAGTTTTGGTTTGCAGGTAATATTAGCTGTGGTCCAGATGAGTAGCACTCTGGCACCGAAAGTTGTGGATTCAAGTCCCAATCTGAGCCTAAAAGACTAGCCTAATGTTCTCGTGCAGATCTGAGAATATGCTGCGTGGATAGCTTTTCAGTCAAGGCTTCATTTGCCCCACCAGGTCTTTAAAAGATCCAATGGCATTTTTTTTGAAGAGTAACAGGGATGCTCTGGCTAATATTCACCCTGCAATCAGTATCACTCAAACGGTTTCCACGAGTTGCTGTGTGCAGACTGGTTCCCACATTGCCTGCACTACAATAGCGAAAACTTGTTTTTAAAAAGTGTTAATTTGCTGTACTGTGCTCCAGGAAACACTATTATGAAAGATACTATTTAAATACATGTCTGTTCATGTTTTTGGAAAATTTATGCCATGTCATCAGTTATGACAATTTTCCACAAGTACTACCTGGTGAATCTATTAAGTAGGGCAAGAGATTTAACTAAAAGGCCTACATCTTTTTAGTTTAAAGTGAGGGAAAATTTAGCAAGTTAAAGAGAAAGGCAATAGTGTAAATTGGTGATATGGGTAATCACAACCAGTGTGTGACAGGAAGGGTTAATGTGTATTAACATAGGGTCAGAGCAGGGAAAAAGCAAAAAGACATAATTAAAGGCTGGTATTTAAACATACACAGAATTCATAATAAAATGAGTGAACTGATAGCACAAATAGAAAAAGAGATTATCTGATAGTCATCTGAGAGGTGTGGTTGTAAGGCGACCACGGACAGTTGACATTCAGAAAAATAGGCGGAAAAGAAAAGAAGGTGGGGTCACTCTGCTAATAAAGGATGAGATGAATACAGTACTAAAAACCAGTCTTGGCTCCGAAGATCCTATGTAGAATCAGTAGAAATATTAAATAATGGGAAAGAAGTCGCAGGTGGGAGTAGTGTATCTGCCCCCTAGCAGCAGCTAAACTGTGGTACAGACCATTAATCAAAAAGTAATGGGGGCTTGTAAGAAAGATACTGCGATAATCATGAGCAGCTTTTATCTACGTACAGGTTGGACAAATTATATTGCAAAGGTAGCCTTGATCATAGCTCACAGTGTATTGGGAACAACTTTTTAGAACAATATGTTGTGGAGTCAGATCAAGCGACGAGATTAATTAGAGATTGCATATTAAATGATACTCCAGGAAAGAGTGATCATTACATAACTGCTTACCTCTAACAGCTATACCTTCTCACTCTTCTCGACCTGTCTGCAGCCTTTTGACACAGTTGACCATACCGTCCTCTTCCAGTGTGTCTCTACTGTTTTCCAGCTGGATGAGATTATCATCAAGTGAACCCTCCACATGCAGAGTCTGCACATTCTCCCCGTGTCTGCATGGGTTTCTAGCAGGTGTTCTGCCTTCCTTCCACAGTCCAAAAATGTGCAGGTTAAGTGAGGGGGCATGGTATCCAAGAGGACATTGCCTTGTGGATCCAAAACTGGCTTGGCCACAGAAGGCAGAGTGGTTGTAGATAGGTCTTCTTCCTGCATGGAGGTCAGTCACCAGTGGAGTGCCCCAGGGATCTGTTCTGGGACCCTTGCTCTTTGTGATTTTTGTAAATGACCTGGATGAGGAAGTGGAGGGATGGGTTGGTAAGTTTGTCAATGACATAAAGTTTGGAGGTGTGTGTAGTTTGGAGGGATGTCAGAAGTTGCAGCGAGACATAGATAGGATGCAAAACTGGGTGGAGAAGTGGCAGATGGACTTCAACCCAGATAAGTGTGTGGTGGTTCATTTTGGCAGGTCAAATGAGATGAAAGAATATAATATTAAGGGTAAAGCTCCTGGCAGTGTGGAAGATCAGAAGGATCTTGGGGGTCTGGGTTCATAAGACTCTCAAATTGGCTTCGCAGGTAGAGGATGTGGTTAAGAAGGCATATGGTGTACTGGCCTTCATCAATCAAGGAATTGAGTTTAGGAGTTGGGAGATAATGCTGCAGCTGTATAAAACCATTGTCAGATCCCACTTGGAGTACTGTGCTCAGTTCTGGTTACCCCATTACAGGAAGGATCTGGAAGCCATTCAAAGGGTGAAGAGGAGATTTACAAGGATGTTGCCTGGATTGGGTGGCTTGCTTTATCAGGATAGGTTGAGAGAGCTCGGTCTTTTCTCCTTGGAGAGACGAAGGATGAGAGGTGACCTGATAGAGGTGTCTAAGATGCCGAGAGGTATTGATCGGGTGGATTCTGAGGCTTTTTCCCAGGGCTGAAATGACTGCCACAAGAGGACACAGGTTTAGGGTGCTGGGGAGTAGGTACAGAGGAGATGCCGGGGTAAGTTTTTCACTCAGAGGGTGGTGGGTGTGTGGAATCGGCTGCCGGCGGTCGTGGTGGAGGCGGATTCGATAGGGTCTTTTAAGGGACTTAGTGAGATTGAGGGTTATAGGTAAGCCTAGTAGGTAGAGATATTTTCAGTGCAACTTGTAGGCCAAAGGGCCTGTTCGTGCTGTAGTTTTTCTATGTTTTATGTTCTAAGTTGATTGACCACGGTAAATTGCCCCTTAGTGTTCCAAAATTTATAGGTTAGGGGGACTCATGGGATAAATATATGGGGTTACAGAGACTTGTGGGATAAATATATGGGGTTACAGAGACTTGTGGGATAAATATATGGGGTTACAGGGTTAGAATCTGTAGAATTCTAAATATTTACTCTCTCCACCACTGGTGCACATGGCTGCAATGTGTACCATCTACAAGATGTACTGCAACAACTTGGTGAGGCTGCTTGAACAGTAACTTTCAAATGCATGATCACTGTCACTTATAAGGACAAGGGCAGTAAGTGCATGACAACACCACCACCTCTTGCAGGTAGAATATAATAAGCGGATGGTTTTCAAGAAATTCAGAGGAAATTTCTTTACCGTAGGGCGGTGAAAAAGATGGAACTCGGGATTACAGAAATTTTACTGTACAGGAGGTGGCCATTGGGCCCATCATGTCTGCATCAACTCTCTGAATGATCAGTTTACCTAGTGCACTTTCCCACCTTTTCCATATAATCCTGTCCATTGTTCTTTTCCAAGTGTGATTCTAATTTCTTTTTGAATGCCGCAATTGAGCCTGCTTCCTACACAATCTCAGGTAGTCATTCCAGACCTTAACCATTCACTGCATTAATTTTTTTCTCCCTATCTACTCTGTCCAGATCCCTTGTAATTTTGAATACCTCAATCAAAATCTCTTGCAGCTGCTTTTTCTCTAAGAAAAACAGTCCCAACTTCTCTGATGCCTTCATAACTGAAATTCCCCATGCCTAGAACCATTCTCATGAAGCCTTTCTGCGCTCTTTTCTATCCTTCATAAAGGACTGCGCGTAGGTTGGATGAAATGCCACAGCCAGGGTTGAGCTAGTATTATACAAGCTCAACACGACATCCTGGTTCTTGCATTCTAAGTCCCCATTGATGAAACCTATGATACTTAATGCTTTTTTAACCACTAACTCATGCTATCCTGCCATGTTCGATGTTTTATGCACGTATACACCCAAGTCCCTTTGCTTCTGCATCTCCTTAGGAGTTGTACCTTTGTCAAGGAGCAGAGGTAGTTTTAACTAATTTTTGTTTGTCCTGTTGGGTATTAGAAATAGGTGTAGATTTATATGAGTTTAATTTCATGTTTCTGTCTAAGGAAGGATAAAACTCTAGTTACATTTGTGTTGAGCCAAGATGTTTGTTACAGGGATTTTTTTGTTTTTGTTCAAACAGTGACTGTGTTGTGATATAAGAGTTTATGATGTGTAAAGTAAATAAAGAGATTGGAGGAAAAAAATTACCTATTTCTTAGCAACCAGGGGCCACTTTAAGGGAAAGATCTTTTTGAATTTTGAAATGATCATAAGTTTGGTGTTCTTATTTCCAGTCTTTGATAATAATAGTATTCTGTTGTGGACTAAGTACCTGAGAGTTTGTGTGGAAGTTTAGATGCTATGGACATTTAAGGCAAAGGAATACTGAAAGGGGAGTTGGACAACCTGGAGGTGGATCCTTGCTAAACCGCTATGAGAGTGCCTTGTTTGAAAAGATTGTTGGAAAGCCAGGATGTGAAACCATAATGAAAACAGCTGAGGGAAAACAGTGTTTGGAAGATTTCAAAGCATGTCTTTTTGAGAGGGTAGTTTGTCACATGAGTGTTTGCAATCATCTGGGGGAGACTTGAGGAGAAATCCATAGAGGATCAATTAAGTGACATCTGCCACTTGGTTTCGAAGTGGTCTGTTGTCTGACCACTGTTAGTCTGTTGGGTTAGAGGGACTGAGAACATTATACATAAGATTTATTGTATAGTCCATGATGTCCTTGAAATTTTTTTTCATTTGTGCAGATAAGGGGAGTGAAGGAGTATTTATTATAGTCAAACTTTTCATGTTTAACATTTTTGTTGTCAAAAGTTAATTGGCATTCCTGTGACTCTATTACTCCGTGTTTTCTCAAATTAAATGTTATGACCTTTTGAACTATGGTTCCATTCTGGTATATGGAGGGCTTGTCCGTAGAGGATGGCTTCTTTAATGTGTTTAGCGTGGAAGCTGGAGAAGTGGAGCATCGTGAGGTTATCCATGGGTTTGCGGTACAGTGAGGTGCTCAGGTGACCGTCCTTAATGAGATGCGTGTGTCCAAGAATGCAACTGATTCTGGAGAGTAGTCCATGGTGAGTCTGGTGGGATGGAACTTGTTGATATCATCATATTGTTGTTTCAGTGATTGTTCACCATGAGTCCAAAGGAAGAAAATGTCATTGATGGATCTAGTGTATAGCATCGATTGAATGTCCTGTGCAGTGAAGAAGTCTTGTTCGAGCCTGTGCATGAAGATGTTGGCATATTTAGGTGTGAATTTGGTCTCCATGGCTATTCTGTGTGTCTGGTTGAAGAACTGGTTGTTGAAGGTGAAGACGTTGTGGTCCAGGATGAAGCGGATGAGTTGTAAAATTGCATCTGGAGATTAGGAGTCCTCAGCTTTGAGTACTGAGGCAGTTGCAGCAATGCTATTGTCATGGGGGATGCTGGTGTAGAGTGGCGAGACATCCATTGCGACGAGGAGTGCACCTAATGCAGCTTCTCCATATATGCTGAGTTTCTGTGGGAAGTCCGTAGTGTCGTGACAAAAGCTGGGGGTTCTTTGTACAATGGGTTTCAGGATGCCCTTGACGTAGCCGGAGAGGTTCTCGCACAGAGTCCCATTGTCTGATACGATGGGACGGCCAGGTGTGTTTGCCTTGTGTATCTTCTCGTATGAGAACAGGATATGGCGCTTGACTCATCGATCAGCAGTTCTGACGAGCTGCACGAAAAGTCGCACCGATCTCCTTAGAAGACAAACACGGGACATGGTGGACAGAGTTCCTTTTGTCGTCCAGTACTGCGACATCTTCTCCAGAGCCTTCGACATGTAATTGATGAAGACGAACATCTCGCCAAGGCCATCCCCACACCCCACTTCTTGCCTTCAAATGTCTTCAAGCAGACCATTGTCTGCAGCAAACCATCCAGCCTTTAGGAGAACAGTGACCACGACACCATACAACCTGCCGCAGCAACCTTTGCAAATGTGCCAGATCATCGACACGGATGCCATTATCTCATGTAAGAACACCATCCACCAGGCACACGGTACATACTCTTGTAACTCGGCCAACGTTGTCTACCTGATATGCTGCAGGAAAGGATGTCGCGAGGCATGGTACGTTGGGGCGACCATGCAGATGCTACAACAATGGATGAATGAACACTGTTCGACAAACACCAGACAAGACTCTTCCTGTTGAAGAACACTTCAGCAGTCACGGGCATTCAGCTTCTGACCTTCGGGTAAGCGCTCTCCAAGGCGACCTTCACAACACAACAGCGCAGAGCCGCTGAGCAGAGACTGATAGCCAAGTTCCACAGACATGATGACAGCCTCAACTGGGATCGTGGATTCATGTTACACTATCTGTAACCCCCATGATTTGCCTGGACTTGCAAAATCTCACTAACTGTTCTGTCTAGAGACAATACACATCTCTTCAACCTGTGCTTAAAGTTCTCCCCAGTCACATTGTCTGTACCTTTAAGACTTGATTAGCTGTAAAGACTCGAGCTCCAATCATTATTCATGTAAATTGAGTTTGTGTCTTTATATGTGCTGGTTGTGATCAGATCTCCCACTCACCTGTCAAAGGAGGAGCGCTTCGAAAGCTAGTGGCGTTTGCTACCAAATAAACCTGTTGGACTTTAACCCAGTGTTGTGAGACTTCTTACCACGTAAAGTGAGCCAGCCATTTCTCAGTTTGGCTTGCTTCTGAAATTCATTATCTTAAAACTGCATGCATCTTATAGCCAATGTATTCACTGTATCAGAGAAAATGTTTTTAATTGAGGATCTGATTTTTTTTTTGATAATCTATATTTTTGATTGCGGCTTTTTACTATGCTCAGTCACTCCTCTCTGGTAAGATTCTAGACCAACTCTTGTTCTTTCCCTCCCACTCTCTACTATCATGAAGTTATCCATTGAACTCTTTTTGCTTTTATTCACTGCATCTTTTGAACTCTGTCAATAGCCTCTCCTGTTCATCGTGATCATATTCAGCTGTCCCTATTTGTGCCCTCTTCTCCGGCTTCAGCTTCAGGGCACAATCCCAAGTCAAACCAGTGTTCAAATATGTAATCGTTCTCATAGATAAGCTGAAAACCCAGACAATCCTGCTTTCAAACTAAAGAGCTCCAAGTCAAAAGTACTAAATAGCTTCATTCTTCGTAATTAGGTCTGTAGATAGGTGTGGCTAAAGTACAGGAAGAAGACTGTACTCGTGAAAAGTACACCAGCTCTTACTGTCAGATTAGATCATGCTATGTGCCCTTTGGGTTCATAAATCTTAAATCCAATGGATTGTGGAAGTTACTTTAGAAGAATATAGTAGCATTTGATTTCAAAAATGTGTGCTAAAATACTTTTGACCATTCAAAACGTCAATAATATGATGTAGATTTCTATTTACAGTTATAGGTTATGTGAATGACACTATTATGTAAGCCATGAATTAAATCCATGGCTTGCAAAGATTAAGGATCAGCAAGAAAGATGAGATGCGGTAAAGTGGAAATGTTATCATTTCTGACCTGTCCTTCACCCACAGCAATCTCCTGCCATCAGGTTAGGTTGCCCATCAGTAAAGGGAGCCTGCCACCTCTTGTACTGTGGCCAATACATGACAATCATTCACCCAATATAGTTGATTCTTAATCCCTTTGAGGTGGTAAATGTTGCCTTGCCAGTTTCACCCACATTCCAAAAATAAGTTTTTTTTCATTAAAAGTTTCTTTCATACTGTCTAAGTACTATTAGTAAATTCAAATTTAAAAATCTCATACTCCAGCAATGTCACCTTGAGAGAGAAAGGTGATTCAACTTATGAACAATAAACATTTAAAATAATTAGTTTACTCATGTTATAACTACAAGTTAGCATTTATTTCATTAGAATGCCTATTATCAGCATTAATTCTACATCATTCTGAAGAAGAAGGTATTGATGTCATAGTATCATAGAATCCTTGCAATGCAGAAGGAAGCCATTCAGCCCATTGAGTCTATTCCAACACCAACCCCACCCAGGCCCTATCCCTGCTTAGTTACCCTGTTGATCAACCTGACTTGCACATCTTTGGACTGTGGGAGGAAACTGGAGGACCCGGAAGAAACCGGAGCACCCAGAGGAAACCCACGCAAACACAGCGAATGTGCAAACTCCACACAGACAGTGACCCAAGTCAGGAATCGAACCCAGGTCCCTGGAGCTGTGAGGTAGTAGTGCTAACCACTGTGCTGCCCACATTCATTGTCAAATCCTGAGGTCACGTGTAGGTTTTTTAGGGGGAGTAGGGGGTGGAATAATTCAGAATTTATCTGCACGTGAGAAATTATTTGAAGCTGTACAATAGATTGAAAAGGTTGCTGCAGAGATACCTATGAGTTACTAGATTAAATGTGCAGTGATGCCTGACCTTGTTTTTTTTTCCTTGCAGTCGTTTACAGACCTGTTGCACAGGCCATTACTGGTAGATCTCACAGTGGAGGAAGGGCAGAGGCTAAAAGTGATCTATGGTTCCAGTGCTGGGTTCCATGCTGTTGATGTGGACTCAGGAACAGTGTATGATATTTATCTGCCAACACATGTAAGATTACATTCATTCCCTTTACTGAAGGATAAAATAGTATCTTAAAAAAAATACTGACATGAGATGTAGTGACAGTGTTCAAATACTTGACAATTTTTGCGTGATTTTCAATATTTGAACAAAATTGCTGATTCAGAGTTTAATTTTATTTAAGACAAATCAAAGGTGATCAAAATTGCCCCTTGTTTAGTCCTATTATAATTGGGGATTAGTAAAATCTTATATAGATGTATCTTGAAAACAAACTCTAAGTTCTGAATAAAGACCTCATAATTTCTAAGTAAATCAAAATGCTGGAAATGTAAAAAAAAACACTTATTTTTCCAAAAGTGAATTGCAGGATATAAATGTGTTTTGTATAAACTCAGTACCAGAAAGCATCATTGAACCTCAGGTCCTTTGCACAACAGAGTGCAAGTTAATTTCAAAGAATGTGCATCTTATTTTTCAAGATTTCTGGCATTACAGATGACTGCTGAAATGCATTGATACCTCCACAAGATTTAGATGTGTTTTAAAATGTTGTGTTTCTCACTAACAGAAGCTCTAAGGTGTCCATAAAACAAATGTTTTTTTATGACAGCCAATTTTCAGCCTATCATTCCTTCCTTGTGGATGTATGTCAAATACAGCAGCAAGGAATTGGTAAATACATAGTGTGTGTATGTAAGAGACTTATTACAGCAATATTACAGTGAATGCTTGATGACTAGTAGACAGAAAAGAGAGAATAGAAATAATAAAAAATCAGTCTTCTGGATACCTTGGAGCTTAAGGTAGTCAGAAACACATGATTATTTGAGACTCTTCTAAATCTTGTGCAAGACTTCATTTCAGCAGTCACTTCTCATGCCAGATTTTAGTGTTGACAAAAAAGATGCACAATTTTTCAAATTAATTTGCACTTTTATACTGAGGTTACAAGAAACGCATCCTAAGCGTTGGATTAATGAATGTCCAAATTGTATTTTTACACTAAGAAGACCATTTTTGTCATTTTGATTCACTTTTTTGAAATTGAGTGATAGAATGTAGATACTTTGGTGGAATGTGGATAGTTGTGTGCCCCACAACTAAATGCTGTGACTTATGACTTTCCACGCTTTTAAATGATTTGGAAATGGAAAAGCCAGAATAATATTTGCTGATGATATCTAATTAGGGGCGCAGCAAAGAGCAAGAATGTGAAAAATTGCAGGAGGAGCAAGAGGTTAATAATATTGGAAGGTAGACTGCAGACACAGTTCCAATGCAGGGAAATACAAATCAAGATATTGTGGGGAAATAAACAAGAAAAAATTGCCTTAAATTACCTGTGAGGAACCAAAATCTTGGAGTATAAGTACAGAGGTCTTTGGAAGTAGGAATGCTAAGGAGCTGCAGTAAGCTTTTAAAATTAGTTATACAGTAAAACATAAAAATATCTAGATTGAGATTCACATTGTTATTAAGTACTGTAGACTAAACTGAAGGCTATTTTCTCGCAGATCCAAAGCAGCATCCAACCACATGCGATCATCATACTTCCAAACACAGATGGAATGGAATTATTGGTCTGCTATGAGGATGAAGGAGTCTACGTTAACACATATGGGCGAATTACTAAAGATGTGGTTCTACAATGGGGTGAGATGCCTACATCTGTCGGTATGTAAATGATAGATCATTTTATGCAGTTGAATTTGTCATTTCCTCACTTTATCCTTTTGCATTATTGAATATGGTAGTAGCCAACAGTTTATGTAATGTTTTATTTATTACATTGCCATTTTACTTCACTAAAGAGCAAGAAACTGAAAAAATTATGCTTGTTAAATTGACCATGCAGCTTTTCAAAAACTGGTCTTCCGTACTTCGTGTTCCCAAAGGTCTGATACAGCCACTTTGTAATATTTGCTATTACAAGGCAACAAGCATGACCCAGAGTAATGTGGCTTATTTTTAAATTGCATTATACATGAG
Organism: Carcharhinus amblyrhynchos; assembly: GCF_965287045.1. Taxonomy (NCBI): domain Eukaryota; kingdom Metazoa; phylum Chordata; class Chondrichthyes; order Carcharhiniformes; family Carcharhinidae; genus Carcharhinus; species Carcharhinus amblyrhynchos. The sequence continues at coordinate 59,923,053 of NC_137333.1, forward strand.
TGGTCCAATTCAATTGTAGCTAAATCAGAGGCATGAACAGGCATACTATGTTGTACTGTTAAAACAAGTCACTCATTTAGTTATATTTTTACATTGCTTTTTAAAAGCTAAAATTTCCCTAATTTATCTGAAGTTTTATAAAATATACATTTATATGAAATTGTGATCTGCATCCCAATCCCTATTTGCAAGTGTTCTGTTAAATTTTCCTAGTTTAATGTATAACAACAATCTATTATTCTGTCCAGTGTGCATATTTACTTTTTAAACTGATCATCCAAAAACAATTTGTTCTTCAAAGGACTTTGCCACATTAGTATTGAACCATTATTACAATAAAACTTGGGATCCCAATCATTCAGAACTATTATTTGAATGGTATACATATTGCATGAAATGTCATATTTCATGTAGTTTAGTAAACTCACTTCAGAGGATACAATAGCAAAGTTGCATTAGAAAGAAAAACATTTTTATGAGCATCAATAGCCAATCAACACTTTTCAACTTTTAATGTAAATGGTTCCTCCCAACTTTTTCTCCTTTCTTTGTGTCACTGATTCCAGGCTATAGTGTATCATTGTTTGACCACTCGTGCCGTCAGGGTTGGGGTTTACATCTCAATCTTCCCTGGTTTGCCTGCCTCAGCTCTTGCATTAATAAACATGCTGAGCCATCAGCAAATTCCTTCCATTTTTTTACAGCTCAAGTAAGCACATTGTATTTTGCAGTTTTCATTATAACTTTTATTTTGACTTTTTTCTCCAAAAACACACATCATGTTATAAATCATGGCAGAGACTACATAGTGATGGTTACATAAATTTACTTGCAGCTATCTTACTGGTATTTAGTGGAGTATTGACAAGAATTTTTTAAATTCAAAATATCTGAAGTAGCTTTTTAAATGAAATATTATGTCCAAACTTTTCTTCTCCCCAAAAATTAAATTGTTGTCCTTAAAGTTAGTTCTGGCATTGTATTTGCTCTAACTGGAACAGCAGGATTAACTGTACCACAGAATAATAGTTATTAATGTTTCTTTATATGAGATGAGCATTTGATACTGGACTGATCTTATTATTTTTCCTTCCCCAAGGGAAATGCTGTTCAGCTGCTATTTGACTTCAGCCAAATCAAAATATTTTCACTACTAGGCAGTGCAACCTCTCATGACCAGCACATTACAGATGCATTATAGATGTAGTCCTGGGTTAATCCATATCTAGACTTGAGCCTTTCAGTATCAAAGAACAAAAAAATTATAGCACCAGAACAGGCCTTTCGGCCCTTGAAGCCTGCACTGACCATGCTGCCTGACTGAACTAAAACCCGCTACTCTTCAGGGGACCATATCCCTCTAACCCCATCCTCTTCATGTATTTGTCAAGATGCCCTTTAAAAATCGCTATCGTATCAGTTTCCACTACCTCCCCTGATGACATTGTCTCATCACTGATTGAAATAGTGTTACTAAATACTGCAACTAATCAAAAGCATTGAAGTAATATCAGACTATCACAAGTAAATAAAGTCTTTTCATTCACGTAAAAGAAACGGTGGCCCCTAGGAAAACAAAATAATTTGAAGTAAGTTTTAGTCATATTTAAATTATGCACTTGCTAACCCTGAAGCATTTCACAAACTTATAGTACTTCTTCTTACAGCAGCGTGGAATTCTTATCATCTTTACAGCTAACATCTGTGTCCAGAAAATTTTGACTTGGATTTTGAAATTCTGATACATTTTTCCTTTCTGTTTTAAACTCAGCTTATATTCGTTCCAATCAGATTATGGGTTGGGGAGAAAAGGCCATTGAAATCCGTTCAGTAGAGACTGGGCATTTGGATGGTGTATTTATGCACAAAAGAGCGCAACGATTAAAGTTTCTTTGTGAAAGAAATGACAAGGTATGTGCATTTACATAAGGTTTTTTTCTTATGGTAAGGCGCACTTGAACTTGATCATTTGCTAATCTCTGCCTATGTTGTAGAAAATGTGTCATATATTCAATTTTCTCTTAAAAGGTCTTCTTTGCTTCAGTCCGTTCTGGTGGAAGCAGCCAAGTTTACTTCATGACTCTCGGTAGGAGTTCACTTCTCAGCTGGTAGGAGAACAAGTGATGCATTTAGAGCAACCCGAGTCTTCAGAAGATCTTTGAAACCTTGAATTAACTAACAACTGGAGAACAAAACTGCACTGATGCAATGCATTGCCCAAATCTGTCACTGAAATTAAGTGATCCGTAAAAAGGATGCAATGCTACTGGTGCTGTTAGAATTTTACTGTCAGGTGACAGCCAGTCTAGAATAGAAGAAAACACCTCATCTCAATTGTACGTCCCTTGACTTAAGATGACTACGTTTTGCTTAAGAAAAGTGCCCCAAGAATGCAGAAGGTTGGTTCTAATGTGGTCGGGCAAATGGGAAGTGGAAGCAATGACATGCTGACAGTAGAGAAATGTGTAACATGGGAAAGGGGAATTTTTTTTTAAGTGTATATCATTCTAAGTGACTTTTCTTTTGTAAGGTGACAGAGTGTTAAGGAGAAAGAAAATGCAAGTTAGGAGTTTTTATTGAAATGTGAATGGCAGATTCAGAGCAATTAATTGTGTTGGTCTTTGCAAGGGAAGGGTGTTTTTCGTCATTTTCTGTATATCAGGTTTTGCTTGTGTTCTCCGAAACTTTTTTAAAATAAAAGTCAATTGAAATTTGTGTGGAGGACAAGGCTTTCAGATTTGTATGGCTTTGTGGGACAGACCAGAAACTTGATGTTTGGTTATGTTACAGTATTATAGATGCCTCTCCAAGATTTGACTTATTTGTAGCAGTGCAAAAGCAGATTAACAAATCCTACACTCGTAAATCTCCCAAACTACTTTTTTAAAAAATTTGTTTTGCCTACCTCATTTGTTTAAGAAAGGAAAAAAAAAGAGGTGGTTTAGTCATTTTAATGTTATTTGTATCTAAAACTTACACATCTTTGTCTAATTTAAAGTTTATTGATACCAAATTTATGATCAAAATGTTTGTCTACTGTTGGTCAAATTGCAGCTCGTTTTAGCAGGCAAACAGTGTGACTGTTTTTGTAATTGGAAAATGCCAGCTGAGACCAGAGTGACAGATCAGTGGTCAGCTGTTGTGGTTAGAAGCAGAAAATGGAGGCAAATAATCAACTGTTCTAAATTGGTTGACAGAGATTGACACAATTGTAATCCTCCAGTTATGTGCAGATAGCAACAACTGACTGACTTGTTACTCAGCCAGAATCAGATTCAAGTAGCAGTTTGAAAATAGTTTTACTAAGCTATTCTGTTGCATTGGAATAAACTGTATATGTAGAAGGGAGCAGGTGGTTGATTTAAGATGCAATGCACTAAAACACTTAATTTCAAGAATGTAGTGAAACTGCTTATCAGTACAATATATCTTCCCAAACTTAGATCCAAAATTTCGCTGTGGAAAGATTTTTTTAATATTGCTGTCAACAGAATTTTATTTTACAAATGTTAGACATTTACATGTGTCTACAGTAATAATCTGTTGAACTGTCACTCAATTACTTGAGATACCTATAGTGTATAATATACTATACTGGTGATGTAATAATGCACAATAGCATTATATTGATCCTATGATATGTTAAACTTTTTTTGGTACTTTTTAGACAGCTGCCTTATGCTGTTATGTGCACAGGATCTCAACACTACAGGGCTTAGTTCTCTCAATGGAGACTGTTCATTCTACAATGAGATATTCTCAGTAGTGGTACAGTGAAATCAAAGGTGTACCGTGGGAATTTTTCATTCATTCATGTCACTGTGATTTTTTTCCTCTACTAGCTCCTGGTCACTGAATAATTTGCAATATTTGTCCTATAATCCTCTGTTAACTGTAAAAATAATCATAGAAACTTCCTGACGTAAGTAGGTTTACCATGAGCAGAATATTTTTTGGATTTAGTTAAAAAAGAGTTAAAGGTCCTGATGACAGTTAGAAGTAATCCTCTCACTCAGCAGAGTCTGTGATTAGCAACTCCCACCTATGAGAAGTGCCAAGGTGGTGTAACAGTATTACAAAACCACTACGTCTATGTTTGAAGAATAATTTCAACACATTAAGTTTTAATACTTCTAGATTTAGTGAAAATGCCTATAATTACTTTTGAATTTGCAACTTTATTTTAAGTCAGATAACGCTTGTTGTATGACTGCAGTGTCTTTACCTTATGCACGTTATGTTTGAGAAAATGTTTACAAAAATTGTTTTGTTACACTAATGTGCATCACATATTTATGTTTTTTCTGAAATTGTTATAAGTTTTAGTTTTGTATTATGAGTACACTTGATGTTTATAACCCTGAACTCTGCTGATAATCTAGAAGCTGATTTAAGACAAAATTGAGGTATTACTGTGTCTAGCTGCAAAGCAGATTGGGAAATATGGTTACAAGTAAACCTCTTCAAACAGTTTTCTGCTATGTGATCTAACTTATGTCCTCTGTGTATTATGGGAATTCCTGTATTTTCTCTGACGTTCATCTTTTCTTGAATAAAATCAACTAAATGCACACTGTGCATAACACACAACTGTAGTTTTGTGAAGCTTGTCCACAAAGCTTCAACTCTATTTATTTGCTGTTCCAATGCCATTGCATGCCCTGTGACTAAGGGGAAGAGGATCTGCTCCAAGACTGCTTAGGGGTGTGTAAAAATATTCTTATCTCTCTACAAACGTTCTACCAATCTTCCTGACTTCAATTTGGTTCCATCCTGACACAGTATAGATGAGATAAGAGGGTAAAGGTTCTGCCTGGTAAACATATTTTTACTGGCACATGCAAAATTGACAACTTCTGAGAAGTGGCAGGTTGATGAGCCAACTAAGCTGCTGCTTGCCTGATTAACAACTCACACCAACTTACTTCAACTGGTTTCCTACTGATATTGCTTGCTAGCGTCACAGGTAATTGCTGTGCAGATAATGATGAAATCTGGAATTCGATTCAAGATTCAATAGCACAAACTAAACAAAACAGCAGGATTCGTGAATCATTATTGCCAAAAACCAGAACATTGCCTTGAAAGCTTAGTAGCATTGGTGTTCTAACCTACAAGAATTTCCATCCTGGTGGCAACACATTGACATTCCAGTTACTTACTATCACGTATAATAATTTTCAGTAAAATAGATGCATTTGAAACCTTGTCAGATATATCCCAACTCTCCCATGGATAATATGGCAGAGTTGAGCAGGACGGTGGCACAGTGGTTAATACCATTGCCTCACAGTACTTGGGGGCCAGGTTCAATTTCCAGCTTGGGTGACTGTGGAGTTTGCACATTCTCCCCGTCTCTGTGTGGGATTCCTCCAGATGGTCCCATTTCCTCCCACAGTCCAAAGATGTGCGGATTAGGTTGACGGGCTATGCTAAATTGCCCCTTAGTGTCAGGAAATTAGCAGACTAAATAAGTGAGGTGATGGAGATAGGGCCTGGGAGGGATTGTGATCGGTACAGACTCGATGGACTAAATGGTCTCTTCCTGCATTATAGGGATTGTATAATAATATCCACCAAAGGCATAAAATGACACAACAGCAAGCCCAATTTTATCACCCATCTCCAAACTTCCTTTTCTCTCAGGTCCTCTGTCCCCCTATGCTGTGGCCTTTCAAATCTATATCTTTCTTGTAACTCCTTGTTTGATTAACCCTGTTTCAATGCTGCAGCTTGGCTGAAAAACTTCAAACTCATAAATAGCACCTACTGTGACTATAATGCATTTTTCTTCCTTGATCACTGTACAACATTCGTATGGCCAACCATACCATCACTTTGCAGTGCCTCTTCACCATTGTCCAGCTCAGTGCAACTTGGTTACATTTTTAACTATCCAATTGCAGCTGTAATATCTCAAGAAATATGTTCTTCCATACTTAAGACATTTCCCTGAGTTTTCCATGAACCTATCCTTCACCCACCAACCTCCCCCACCCCCCTTCTCTCATCTCATCTACATGCTTCTTGACGTAACCATCTGAAGATATTGGGAACAGTTTTCACATGGTGTCATAGGTCTACCCTTTCTTGATCTTCTGAATTGCCACGATTCATACAGTTCCCACTGATTTCATCCTCCTGATCAGCTATTGTCACAGGGTGAACCAGACAGTTGCCACCTTAGCATTTGACCCAAGGCTGACATTCTGATTCGACATACGCTCCATTATAATGACCACCTCTTTGTATCCACAAAACAAGCCACCTCCTCCCTCATCTCAAGCAACCTGCCTGTGCCATCTTTAGTCTTGACTGTGCTAGTATTTTTGTGGTTGATGATCCATTCTCCACACTTTATGAATCTACATTTGTTCATGGTTGCATATCTTATCCTACTTGCACATTATTTCTGTTGTAGCTGACCTGAATCCTTGCTCTTCCTTTAAGATTTTCTCTAATATCTAATTCTTTGACCAAGATCATTTTCACCCCTCATAATATTTCATCTTTAGCACAATGTCAATTTTCATTTGATTAACCTTCTTTTGAACTGTTGTGGATAGTTTGTTAATGTTTCATTAGTTGTATAAATGTTGTCAGTTGTCTTCATCTCCATCTTTAGGATATGGCTACACTGTAGTGTGCTGTGTATTGTGGGACAATTTTATTTGGGTAGGGAGTACAACTGATCTAATGCTCATTTTGCACTCCAGTAGAAGTTGAAAGTTACGACCTAGATATCCATTTCGGAAAAATAAATGGGCATGGCTTGTAAAACCATATGTGGCTGCATTGTATGTTTTTAGTTCAACACTTGGTTAACTCTCATTCCATTTCTCTTGTAAAATCTCACACCAAATATTCCTCATGTTTCCCCATGTTTTTCTTTGTGTAACGCCTTATATTTATTATTAAATTTCATCTGCAACAGTTCTGCCCACAGGCAACTTTTGTCTAGGTCTTTCCTTAACTCCTTGGATTTGATGTAAGGTTCTGGCTGTCCCCATAATTTAGTGTGTCTGTGAATTTGACCAAATTGATTTTATTTTTGGAAAAGCAGATTACCTATTCTTTAACATATTACTGTTTTGGGAGTTTGCGAATCTCAAATTAGTTGTCATTTTTCCTACCTTAAAACAACAAGTAGACTTAAAAATGCATCATTGGTTGCAAAACAGTTTAGGACATCTTGAGATTATGGAAGATGATGAATAAATGCAGGTTTTTATTTTCTGAATCTAGCTGATTTACATTGGTTAGGAAATAATAGGGAAAGAGTCACTCATTAAAGTGGATGTTCCAGTGTATTCCTGATACAATTAATTTACTCTCTATTGATGCAAAAGTAGTTGATATATAGTTCCTTGATTTTGTTTGAGAATGAATACAACATTGACTTGTTTCAAGCTGGATGACATGCCCCATTCTTTTAACTCTCTTCTGATGTATCCTCTTGCATCCATGCTTTTTTTACATACTTTAAATTTAGACTATGTTTTGAATATATTTCAGTACTTGATTGCCATGTTGCTAATAGCTTTGTGATTACTGGATATTTTCATGTGATTCGGCCAACTCTTTTCTATGTGCTAAATTAGCCGAATCAGCCAATTTTGGGAATTACAAAAATTGAGAATTAATCTCTTTAGGAGATGGGGATGAAATTTAGCTGTTGTTCTTGCTCCTCGTCATTGTCCTACTTGAAAATGCTTATCTGTTCATGTTGGCTAGGAAGTATATTGGCCTTAGATTTGAAGCTGCCTGTAGTCAGCTTGCTGAGGTTCCCACAGGAAGAATGATCATATGAACAAGGTACCAGTGGATGGATATCCCAGCTAAGGAAAGAAAGAAAAGGTGGGACACTTCTCAGTTTAACAGTTGAGCAGTGAAGTTGCTCAGCTTTTGAATTCTAGTGACTGAATTAAATGGGAAATGTATGTTATGTAAATGTGTGTGAATATTGTACAAATGTGAATATTTCTAATCCTTAAAATGTGTACTTTTCAGACAACTTTTGGTTTCATAATAAGTATTTAACAATTTTAATTATACAAAACTTTTTTTATAAGCAATAGTAACAGTCATTTAAAATTTGCCATATGGAATTCTTGGCTCTGAAATTCCGTGCTCAAATTTAATATATTTGGCAGCATTGGTGGTAACGTCACATTTGACAAGCAATGTCATCTTATTACTTGAAATAAAACCTGAGAAGCGTCCCTTACTGTTGTTCAAATATTAAGTGATCTTTCTTTATTTACCCTCATTCATCATTTCTGAAGTGCAAATTTCCTTTTGTTCCATGAACTATGTTTAGTAATGTCCTGCAGCTCACATTGGTGTCAACACAGAATGATATCACCATGATTCAGAGATATTTACCCTAGTTTTTTCAGTGGTGCAATAATTTTGCTTCTACTTCGTCTTGTCAATGCTAGGCATTGATGAGTCATTATGGTCACTGATATTTGTTTAGATAAAATGTGTTGAATCATAATGTCATTTTTATTGCGCATGTCTAGCCTTTGGGGCCTCCTTCACAATAATAACGTTGCAGGTACTGATTTGTGAAATAAACCCCCACCATCTCCTCCACAATAAAACCATTACTCTCTTTTATCCAGTCTGACCCTCATCTATACTCCCTTAAGTCAAAGGACATAGAATTGAAAGAACATGGCAGACAATTAGTTTAGCCACCCACCACCAATCTGGCTGAACCACATTGAGCACAATGGGCCTTGCTTTTGTTTGCTAAAACTGTTCACAATTCTAGAGTCATGCCCAGCTGCTTACTTCCTAAATTCCTTTTTACTGTCTCCTCTACCCACCCTAGCAACAAGGGGCTTATGGACTATTTTGACCCCCTGATCAGAGCCATCCAATTAGCTGCCTCTACCTCATCTCTCTCACAATTCCAGACTTTTAAAACTCCTCGCTGCCCTAGCCTTGAACTCGCATCTTTCTCTGGTTTGTCTCCTATCTGGCCTTATTTCTACTGAACTGCTGACCACCCAACATCCCCTCTTGATCCCAGTATTAGCTGGTGTTAAATGATTCTTTCTTCATGTGTTGTCTCTGTCTCCTTTAAAGCAGCCATCACCAATCCTTAAAAATAACAGAAATTGACCCCACCATTTTTGCAAGCTACTGTCCCATTTCTAATTTTCCTTTACACTACACTTGAACATGTTGTCACCTCAAATCTATTTTTATTTTCTGAGAATAATATATTTGAATCTCTCCAAACAGTTTTCCACCCCAGCCACTTCCCCCAAAACTGTTCATCAAAGTCGTAAATAACACCTCATTTGACTGTGACAAAGCTAAACTATTGTCCCTTGTCCTCAATCAGTCCATAGCATTTGGCATCATTGACCAAACTATCCTCCTTTTAACACTTCTCCATTGTTACCTAGCTGGGTGAGACTATTCTTGTCTTCATTCATATGTAACATAGTGTATCATTTGCAATGACTGTTTCTCTCGTTTTCAGACTATTGCCTCTGGCGTCCCCATTTGTCCTTGGTCTTTATTTCTTTTGTGCATACTGCCCATTGGTAACATCAGCTGAAGCCACAGCATTAGTTTTCACATGCACATTGATGCCACCTAGCTCTGTTATCTATCAACGGACCTTTGCATGACCTGTGTCCTGCCTGCTATAACTCCCATGATGGGCAGAGTGGAAAACTGCCACTCCTTAAAGAAAATGGTAGCCCAGGAGAGTGGGACCATAAAACAACAGGTGAGATTACTTAGCTGGAGAATTGAAGATGAGGGCTGGAATTTTCCCAGCCTGACCGCTACAGGAATTGGAGTGGGTGATGTGTGGAGCATGGGAATGTCCCTTGACCTCAGGTGGGATTATGTTTTGGGATGAGTGAGACTGTAAAATCCCACCTGTGATGTCTACACTGCTTGCAAAGAGGTCCAGTCCAGAAAATTGTTTTTTAGAGTTGGAGCTAAATTACTTGAGCATTCACTGAATCCTGAAAGGCTACACTGTCATGGAGAGCGATGGGGCTTTACAAGGTTTTCTGGCCTCAGTTTATCTGTGATTTTGCTGGGAAAGGAGTTGGTTGAAGTTTGTTCACTGCATGGTTCATTGCTTGCAGAGTCAGGGCTCTCGACATGTCCTGGGGAGCTGAGAAGGTGGCAGAAAGTCACTAGTTCCATGCAATTCAGTTAGAGCTCAGAAGCGCTGGGAGCCATTTATAGCTTGGTGCTGCCTGGAGCAATCTGGAGCACTGTCAGCTTATTGAAGCTAGCAGTCTGGGAAAGAGGTAAGAGTGCACCTTTTGTAAATCTTGTGGAGTGTGATCACAGGAGAAACAATTGAATCATTGGGATGTGAATAGTCTTTGAGGCAATCATGAGTGGGAACAGCTTTGAGGAAATTCAGAGGCTAGCTCTTCATCAGGATGCGTTGCTGAGAAATCCATAGGTTCTGTCTTGGTCACATTTTCCATTTCAGTATGCAATTAAGTAGGTGTATTTGAACGCAGTTTGCCTGTTAATTTGTTTTCACCTCATGTTGGTTCTGAATGTGTGTATGAGAAATAAATTGTTCTACTTTTCTGACTTTGTAAAGTTTATTTTGTTTGTTTAAAACTGTGGAATCTTGTGGCCTCGTTCCTTTAGTGGGTAACTGGGATTTCAAACTTAGCCTACTTTAAGACAAAGGTCCCTAACTGGATTGCAATACTGTGTTGAGATAAAATCAAATTGTTTTCAACCTTGGTGTCATATTCAACCCTGAGATAATAATGGCATATTCAACCCTGAGAACATACGTTCATTCCTTTACTAAAGTCTTTGGTTTCCACCTCCATAACATCACCTACCTTTGTCCAAGCCTCAACTCTTTAGCTGCTAAAACACTCATTTATGCCTTCCGTGACCCCCTTGGAGACTGATAACTTTAACAAAGAAATTTGAACTTCAGTTAATAGCTGATTTCCCATTTTAAAATGTTTACTATTACAAAAGAAAATCTCCGTTACTAAGCACTATTGTTGTATGCACATTATGCTCAATGTATATAACCATGGAATTGATAATCCCCTTGATTTGGAGTTGGAGACCAAATGTAGTGTGTCAAAGTTCGCAGATGATACTAAACTGAGTGGTAGAGAAAAAGTGTGCAGAGGACACAATGTCTGCAAAGGCTTATAGATAGCTTAAGTGAGTGGGCAAGGGTCTGGCAGATGGAGTACAATGTTGGTAAATGTGAGATGATCAATGTTGGTAGAAATAACAGCAAAATGGATTATTACTTAAATAGTAAAAAATTGCAGGATGCTGCTGTGCAGTGGGATTTGGGTGTCCTTGTGCATGAATCTCAAAAATTTGGCTTGCAGGTGCAGCAGGCAATTAAGAAGGCAAATAGAATTTTGTCCTTCATTGCTAGAGGGATAGAGTTTAAAACAGGGAGATTATGTTGCGGCTCTATAGGATGCTGATGAGGCTACACCTGGAGCACTGTGTACAGTTTTGGTCTCCTTGAGAAAGGATATATTGGCACTGGAGGGGGTGCAGAGGGGATTCACTAGGTTGATTCCGGAGTTGAGAGTGTTGGCTTATGAGGAGAGATTGAGTAGATTGGGACTATACGCTGTGGAATTTAGAAGAATAGGGGGGATCTTATAGAAACATATAAAATTATGAAGGGAATAGATAAGATAGAAGCAAGAAAGTTGTTTCCACTGGTAGGTGAAATTAGAACTAAGGGGCATAACCTCAAAACAAAGGGGAGCAGATTTAGGACTGAGTTGAAGAGGAACTTCTTCACCCAAAGGGTTGTGAATCTGTGGCATTCCCTGCCGTGTCAAGCAGTTGAGGCTACCTCGTTTAATGTTTTTAAGGCAAAGGTTCTTGAGTGGGAAAGGAATTAAGGGTTATAGTGAGTGGGTGCATAAGTAAACCAAGTCCACAAAAAGATCAGCCACGATCTTATTGAATGGTGGAGCAGATTCAAGAGGCCAGATGGCCTATTCCTGCTTCTAGGTGTTATGTTCTTCTCATTTTTAGCATGACTGAAAAAAACAATTCACAGCTGTCCATTACACTGCCCTTTGAGTAGAAATTAAATTCTGAAATCAGTCCAAAGTGATGCTTAAACTAATTTCGTTTTCCATTCTCAGCTTCAGAACTCTTAATCCCAGAACTAGCCTTCATGGTGGGAGTGTAACTGGAGCTCCTCCCATGAATGCAAGCTAGACAAATTTTGCAGCTTTGTTTTAACTCATTAATTTGGTTTTAGTTGGTTAGTTTTATAAGCATAGTACTATAGTCAGTATTGGACACAATAGAGACTTTCAACCTCCTAGCTGCTTTCTTGCTCAAGGATCCTGGCAGGCTATCCTTGTCCACGAGCTTTCAAGTATACCTGCCCCCCTCAAAGCCCATTACGTGGCATTGTGAATCACGTGGGCCATGTATCTAGGTAGAAATGATGATTTTCTATCTTTTGAGGCCCCACTTCTATCTTGGAAGTAAATAGATAATTTTATGCACAATTATTTACAACCTGACATTCTTAACATTTCTCTGGAACTTTGGAGACTCAGTGTTATGAATGTTAGTGTCATAGGCTGCACCTGTTGTCTTCGGCATCTACTTGCTGGTAAAACAATATTGGTTCCTCATACTTGTAACAGTTATCTCCAGATTTAACTAGACAGTGTCCCGGATTCTAAGTTCCATGAACTTGAATTTATCCAAAACCCAATTGCCCATAATTACCTTAGCTATGCAGTTAGTCCTCAAAATTCTGACCTCTTCCATGCCCAAATTACTTTTTTCTAAAAAGCTAAACCATGTTGAGTTTACCAGTGGAGTTTTAGATGTTATTACAATCGTACTTAAAGATATTCAAAATTGCAGTTTTACTCAGCAAATAGTGCACTGTTGTATCTTCAGTTTTAAAGCAGCTATATTAGCACCTAGCCTCAAAACTTTCACGAAGGCTGTGAAAATTGGTTCAGTTAGTTCTCAAATCATTAAGTTGTTTCTTAGACATTAACGTCTGAATTTTCACACAGTTGGAACGACCCAATAGCAATTTAGAAGTGGCAGGAGGGAGCTGATTTCAGGATTCCTGCCCCCATTGTCAGTACCCATTGTGGAACCATTCCATTATCATCAAAAGAGACTAGGGTTTCAAAACTTTAATCTGATGTACGAAGGGAGAAGGTCTTAGGCAACCCAAGATCAACTCCTGAAGATTTACATCAAAGTCACACGTTATGCACAGTTAGTTGCACACATATGCATTAATCTCGTTACTTACAATCATGTGAAACGTATGTCTCAGATTCGATTGCTGTTCACCATGAGTGTACACAATAGACATTGTCACACAAATGGAGGCCCGTATCTTGCAAGCCCTGACCTTGTTGGGACATATGGCCTGAATACTTAGCATCACGCTGATACTGAAATTCATATACCACATTACTCATTTGTGTGATAGGCAGAACTTTTGGTTTGACAGCAGCATCCCGTTAGTGGCGAACACCCTTTGTGTTGCTACAGTGTAGTAGCAGTGTGAAACAGAATCCCGAAGACTGGTGGATTGTATCAAAAGCATGAACCTTCCAGTTTTTGCAACTGTGAGGGAAGGTGCTGACCTTGCTAGACATGACCAGCCCATGCTTACAAAATTCAAAAGAGTGTCCAACATTAGATGTGATTCTATGATTGGGCAACTTTAAATAAACCTCAGGGTGCTAAAAGTTACGATAACAACTAATTTAAGATTGTCAGTCGGACTCGGTGTAGCAAGTTGCAGACACTGGAAACTGCACAAATTTTTATATAGAGCACTGTTGTTTGCAGACAGAAATCTCATGTACATACATACATTGCACCTTGTTCAACTAAATAAAACAAGTAATAGCCATTTGCTGTTTCATCAGGGCAATGCCTTGACCAATCAGAATCAATTTTTCGAACAATGCTTGGCAGTTCACTGATTCATTTTCTATGGTAACACTTTTACTAATTAGAATCCACTTTCCAACACATCAATACTCTTACAGTATAAAATTGGTATTTCCCCAGACTATGGGATTCTTGTGATTGTCCTGATGAGTACAAGGCAAAAAGCTTTGACAAAATGTATTTTTTCAGCAAAATCTAAGTTTTGTACTATCAAACCACTATTGTGTGTAGTAACTTGTTCTTTCTATAATTTACTTTAGTCAATGTCTCAATGTTCATTTGTACAAAAGAAGAGATGTGAAGTGTTTCAAGCCTCTGTTGTTGATACTTTGATGATCTGATGTTTTTATTGGGGTTGTAAGAACAGTTTTTTTCAAACGAAAATTTGTGAATGTGTGTTTCTGGTTTGTATGGGACGCTTGTTGTTAAAATATGTTTCATTGTTTCTCAGCAGCGCTGAGCAATTATGTGCCATTTGGGTCTTTCAACTGAGGCAGACCTGGCAAGATAATTCCAATTTGAGCAACCTGCCTTGGTAGTGAAAACCCAGGCCTGGGTGATCATGAATTATAATCGTTCTTCTGGAGAACTTTCAATTATATATATTTTTTCCCTGACTATTGTTGCATCAAAACATTAGACATCAGATGAGATACCAGTTTAGAGATAGCTGCTAATGGAGGATGTCAATGAATAACTCATCTATACTCTTGCATCTAGAAGTTTGACTATTTAAAGTTATGGGGAAAGGTTTTATTTGACGTACAATGCATTGAGAAAAAGAACTCAGTGGAATGTTTTCTTTTTTAATTACATTAACAAAGCAAATTGGTTACAAGTGATGTAAATAGATAAACTTTGCACCTGGGCAAAGTAATCAGGAATAGTTGTGCCATGATGTTACATATCAAAAAGAAATTGTTTAGAATTGGGATTGACCATTTTCTGGTATGAAATACTTAAATGTTTAACTTGCAGACTTCTTTCTTTAGTTGCATGTACTCCAGTGATCAAAACTGGCAGCTGGTGGGATGGAAAACCATGATGATTCCTGCTCCTAATGACTTTTCAGTGATTTGAAGTAAGTTGTGAACACCTCCACAGTTATATAACCAGATAGCGCTGGTGAGGTGAGCAGTAGCCTGCTCAAACAATGTTACTTAAAGAGTCACTGGGTGAAGAGGTGAAAATGCCATCTTTTTGAACCCAGAATTCAACATGTGGAAATTCTGAGTTTGTTTCCTACTTTTGTGAATTGAGAATGGAATTATTGTTTCACTAATAAAAGTTACGTTGATAAACTCCTAGTATACTGGTCATAAAACGCTTAGTCTAGATTCAATGTTGTAATAAATTGAGTAACCTAAACAATGAAAAGTTAAGTTAAATTTTCCCTCGGATGGAATGGTAAACTAAACATGCCAAGGGTTTTATAGCACAATTGTAGAATCAGATGCAGCATTCTCTGGTCAGAGGGTTTTACCAAATTATAATGAAATTATATTTAATTTTAGAAACAATTCAATATAAATAAATTCTGAAAAGTAGGATCGTGAATTGTCAAATTGATGTTTTAGTTACCATTATAAAATAAAGATGCAGGTGGTTCATGATATTCTGTTTCACCCACCAGCTCAGCCACATTATTCTCTCTTTGCCTGGCCATCGTCTCAACCTCCTCTTTTAGGTATGGTCACCAAGAAACAAACAAGGAGGAAGAAAACGTACGCGTAGCAGGGCCTTATTTCTCTGGCATTGACAGCATTTCACATAGAATGCAGCAGTTCATAGAATGTACCATCACTTAGCCTCAACCTCGCAAGAATGAACCCAGATGCATTCACTCTAATGGTCATTAAGTCATAAGTGAATAGGGTGATAGGATACTGCATACCAGGACTGAACAGAGCCAAGAGTGAACAGGAAGAGGCAGGGAGGAAGACATTGTTGGCTGGGAAGTAGTGGGGAGCAAGTGATATGACTTATCAGCTGAAGAGTTCCTCCAGTCCAAACAACGACAACTCACAATCCGTTTACTCAGCCAACTTTGTATTCATGTTACAGTTGTCCCTTTTATTTCATGAACCAAAACTTCTGTCAGACCTGTTGTGTGCCAGTTTATCAAACATATTTTGCAAGTCCTTGTACATCATATCAACAGCATTACCCTTACCTACCCTCTCTGTTACATCATCAGAAAACTCAAGAAGATAGTTCAATATGATTTGTTCTTGAAAAATTCATGCTGGCTTTCCTTGATCAGCATTTACCCATGTGACAATGTTATCCCAAACCATTGTTCTAAAAGCTTCCCCACCACTAAAGTTAAATTAACTGACCTGGAGTTGCTGGGCTTATCTTTGTATCATTTTTTGAACATGGGTGTAAGGTTTGCAATTTTCCTGTCCTCTGGACTGGTTCATAGCTAGTGTCTCTGCAATTTCCATCCTCATTTCCTCCATATCCTTGGATACATACGATCCAGTCCCAGACTGACTGCCATCAGTTTTAAGTGCAGTCAGTCTATCCAATGCCACCACCTCATCAATTTTAAACCCATCTAGTGCGGTACCTCCTCTCAGGTGTTCTGAGCAGCATTATCATCTTCCTTGTTATAGACTGATGCAAAGTTTTCATTTAAGACCTCGGGTATACTCCCATGCAAATAAGTCCTTTTTGTCCCTAATTGGCCCCACTCCTCTTTTTACTATTTATATACCTATCATTAAATTCCTATGTTCAATACTTTATTCTTATTGCTACTTAAAAAAAATTACTTTTTGATTAACCGAAAGTTTTTTTTCTACAAGTCACATGACTACTGGGTTGGTCCTTTGTTCTAGGAGCTAGCACCAGGAGTTACAAGAACAAAATAACTTTTTTTTTCAGCCTATGGAATCTTGTACCTCATCCACTGTAATGATGAAACCAGGAGATTCACACATTGAAACTCTTTACGCCTGAAACAGGGTTCTATCACACCTGGGTCTGTCCAGGTATATTTCAAAAATGGACCGAGAGATGTCAGTTGTGTCTGAAAAGTGGAGTCAGAGAGACTCTGTCTAAACAATGGCTTCCTGACACCAGACTCACAATACGGATGGATAACTCTTTGAAAAGATAATGACTGGGACATCATCAGTCCTAAAATCAAAGCCAGTTCCAGACAATAGTTCCTTTTTCAAGTGATTGAATGAAGTAGGTCTCAAGTCTTGAGGGACTATTTTGAAATCTATATGTCTTTGTGAGCTGAGAAATCCTCAGTCTGCTGTTTTAACATTCAAGAATCAGACTTGAAGGCAGATGGCAGTCTGCTCCCTGATGCCTGTCTCTGCTGGAAGATTTTCTACCATTGCCTGCAGAGTGGACCCAGTTTCCCTGTACGACACCTTACGGCATCAGCACCAACTGTAAAGTGAGCTTGACAACTCTGATCTACAGCCAGCTGAACTTGAACTCCAAACGAAAGAATTCTTCATTGGACTCTGGAAATCATGTGAACTAATATTCACTTTTGTGGTTCTTGTAAAACAATGTTTTCTATCCCCCACCACTACTACACCCATTTACTCCGTGTTTAGTGGAGCGGGTTTTGAATGTGAACTAAATGAATTTTGAGTTAATTATAATGTGAGTTTGCTGCTGGTTATTAGCAAATTGGGCATGTCAAACGAAGGCTTTGGAAAATATGCTACCATGTACATTGACAAGTAATTTGTTATTCATTTACAGGATGTGGGCATCACTGGTTAAACCAGCATTTATTGCCCATCCTTAGTTGCTCTTGAAGAGGTAGTAATGAGCTGCCTTCTTGAACTGCTCCAGTCCTTGTGGTGTCAATCCACTAACAGTGCTGTTTGGCAGGGATTTCCAGTGTTTTGACCCAACAACAGTGAAGGAATGGCGATATATTTCCAAGTCAAGACAGTGAGTGGGTTTGGGGGAAGCTTCCAGGTGGTGATGCTCCAGTGTATCTGCAGTCCTTGTCCTGGATGGTAACAATCATGGGTATGGAAGATGCTGCCTAAGGAGTTTGAGTTCCTATTGTGCATATTATAGATGGGTGGCATGGTGACACAGTGGTTAGCACTGCTGCATCACAGTTCCAAGGACCTGGGTTCGATTCCTGGCTTGGGTCACTGTCTGCTTGGAATTTGCATGTTCTCCCTGTGTCTGTGTGGGTTTCCCCTGGGTGCTCGGGTTTCCTCCCACAGTACAAAAATGTGCAAGTTAGGTGCATTGGCCATGCCAAATTGCCACTCAGGTATGCACATATTTGAATACAGATCCTAATTTCTGATTTCAGAACTTCAGAAAGGGTAAAATAGTTGTTTGTCTACTCAGTTCCTGAGGTGTCAAATCCAATCTTGATACAACACAATACAGTCTCTTTTGCGAACTTTGAGGTGTGGTAACATGCAGTTATCTTGGAATTGGTATGAACTAGTTCCATCCAATTTTCAAAGGATGCATAGTTTCTGTGCTAACTTTTGAAATGCCATAAAATGCAGTTACTTTGGAGATGGTTCTGACTTGTCATTAGTGTTGTAATGGAAAAGTCCCCTTGGGTACAAGTTGTCTCCAGAAATTGTAAAATGTGCCCCAGGACAAGGTTGTCAGATTTTAAAAACATGTTTCCATTTCTTTTTGTAAGCAGAGCAGGCCCATAATACCCAAAAACACCCACTGACTGGAGGAGGGCAGATGTATATTAAGGACCTTATCGAACAGGAGGAGCACACCTGGAAGCTGATGGGCCTCCCCATTGCCATGATAAATAGCAGTGATTCAGATTTGGAGCTAAAGCAAGGTTTTTTTTAAAAAAATCAGATCATCAAGATTACAGTTAATGTTGCAAAGTAATTTTACGTTCTTTGCTCTCTCAGATGCACCAGTACATCAGAACCTCATGTAGTTGAGCCTGCTACAGCAGCTAAGATACCTGAGAGGGATAACAGGATGGCACATTGGTCAGCACTGCTGCCCCCGCAGTGCCAAGGACCAGAAGTTCAATTCCAACCTTGGGTGACTGTTTGGAGTTCACATGTTCTCCGTGTATCTGCGTGGGTTTCCTCCCACAGTCCAAAGATGGGTAGTTAGGTGGATTGGCCATGGTAAATGTGCGGAGTTATGGGGATAAGGTAGGAGGGTGGACCTTGGTAAGATGTTGATTTGGGGAGTTGGTGCAGACTCATTGGGCTGAATGACTTTTGCATTGCAGCAATTCTATTGGTGTAATGGAGGCATGCACATTGCACTGCAGCAGAAGAGAGAGAGGCCGTGCTGGTGGGTTAGATTTCTACATTTGAAGGTGATGCTGATGAAAATTTGGTGCTAACACTAAATTTAATGGTGTTGAGGAGGGAGAGGCCTATGATGACTTGGCTGCTGTGTCAGAGGAGGGCACTGAGAACCTTCAGGAGGTGAGGAACCTGTGGCATTGGTAATCAAAGATTTCAACAATCTTGTAATTTTCAGATCATATAGTTGATGATGTAAATGATGATTTGACCACATACGTGTATCAGGATCTATTTGCAGAGGGCTGAACGTTGAGGCCAATACAGGGCTCCAATTCCAAGCCTTCACTGATGTCTCTGTCAGTAGCTTTTAAGGTTGACTGAGGTCAATACTCAGCATGTGCAGATTTCTTAGGAGCAGAATGAGCTTATGAGAGAGTACAATGAGGTAATGGGATAGCAAATTGAGCGCCTCTGTGAGATTCTCACAAACATGCTGACATCCGCTACATCTTCTGCCCACTGCCACCCAGTTTGGAGAAACCTGCTGCTGGGTCTGCATTAGGGACACAGATGGTTATGTTACATGGAAAGGGAAGGGTCCGGGGATGACAGACTCTCCAACATTGCACACTCTACCGCATCCACCTCTTTTCGTATGGTGCATATTTTTCATTGCTTTGTGTTTCCCTTTTATACATCTGCCACCGACTTGACTATAAATTCTGAGTTTGTTAACGTGGGTTTATTTTTGGTTGAGTTCTTCATTCATATATTGATGCCTTCATATAAAATACTTCCTGGTCAGATTTATTGTTTTTGTTATTCAATTATAGTTATCTTCTACTTAAATATTGTGTTTTGATGTTGTTGTAATAAATTTATAGCATTCTGCAAAGTTTTATGAAAAACATTTATTAACAAGGGATGAAAAAAAGATAAATTTCAACACCATAGTAACTTAAGCAGCTGCACTGTAATGTTTGGAATAGGAACAGCCTCAACTTTTTCAAATGTTTAGAAATAAAATAAAACTTCATGATTTCATCACAAAGTTCAATTCTCTTATTTTGGGAAGGTAAAAGGGACCTTTGAACTTTTAAAAGTTCAATGTCCACAAACAGTAAGGAACAAGTGATCTCAAGCTGCCTTTGTGGCAGCTGGAGCCTAGGCTGCCTCCTGTGCTTCAGGGGGCATGTCTGCATCAGGCTCCACATTGTTCTCCAGCTCCTCCATTTCTGGTGCCAAATCATCTTCACAGTGACAGTTCAATCTTTGCTGGAGTTCTTTGCTGCAAAACATTCTACAACAATCTTTGAGACTACTGCAGGTGCGTATTGTAATGTTCCCTCTGACCTGTTCAGGTATCAAAAATGTGACTTTAAAAATCCAATTGTCCTCTTCACCACCTGATGTCTTGCCACAAGTGCCCAGTTGTACTGTTCCTGTGCTTCATTGGTAGTCCTCCGAAATGCTGTCGTAAGTCACGTGCTCAGTGGGTATTCCAATCCGTAATTCATGCTGGTGTTGTCATGGCCTAGCTTCACATTGAGTTTGCTAGGATGAATGAGTGATGGGGACTTGCCCAGTTGTCAGCGCTTACATCGAGAATCCTCATATCATCACATTTAAAGAATGCAACTGTTTCTTTTTGATGACTGGAAGTGCCTCGTCTATTGGTGCCTTCAGTGGAATATACATTCCATTGGCAGCCCCAGTGACTTTCCGGACATCTCAAATTTGCTACATAAGAGGCTTCTTGGGATCAGTGTTGCGTTACAGAGACTGTTAAAACTGGAATACAACACGCAGTGTTAAAATGCATCATTGAAAAAAATTATAACTTAACTATAGCTGAAGCTTATTCCAAATGCTTCCAAGATTCCAACTTACTTTCTTAACGTGTAAAAGCACTTTTTCATGGAATTAATAGCAGACTTGTACAAGTTGTAAAAGGATTAAAATTTATACATTTTTTTCATTTTCTGCACATTTTCAACATCTTTTAAATATATATGCAAAAATTTCACCCACCTAAAGAATCTCCCACATGTCTGCTGCCTCTCCACTGCAGTTAGACTGAGAACGAAAGTGTCCAAAGAAGTCAATGTAAATATTTACCTACTATTGGGCATCTAAGCAAAATTAGCGTTGTCTCATCGATCTGTAATGCAGCGTAGTCAGTTTGACAGCCAAAAAATAACAATCGGGAGGTTCAAACACAAGGCATTTTTAGGGCTCATGTATAGACTTTGGGAATTTCACGGTCTCCCAGCGCAAATCTCCAGTCTACGCTGCCAGACCGACATAAATCCCAGGGAAGTTAAGGGCCATTGATTTTCACCATTAACTGCACACTTGGCAGTTGAAAGTGTGATTCATCTATTGCATAATTGCCTTGGTTGTGCTGAATTAATGTTTAATGCACATTTTACTTCCCCTGTGCCTAACACGGAAGTCTTTATTTTAACTGTGCAACACACAGACTATTTGAAACTAAAATAGGAGAAGAATCCATTCCATGTCATTTTGTTACATCTGTAGGATGACTGTGCCTTTGGTTGTGTTTATTTTCATCTGTGAATCCATCAGCAATAGCAAGGTTTATACTCTGTCAGTGCAGTACCATCACACTTCAGGTAAGAGATTAAAGCAGGTACCATACATTTTTAAAAAGACTTCAGCGTTATTAGTTTTAACACTTTTTGAAAAAGGCGACACAGGTTTCGTTATGACTGTTTCATAATCCGTGTTTGCAACAGTTCTAAGAATTAAAGGCTTTTGCTATAATCTGTTGAAGTAAAGATTTTGAGCTATGATAATCAAAAATAAAAATCTTATGGGTGCAACTTACCTTAAAATATCTCTAATACACTTAACAAAAGCTGGAGATGTTAGTTTATATAAAACTGTGGAATTAATACAGACATACTAGAGTTTAGAGATCAGACATTTCTTGAAGTTCTGCTTTGAAATGATTTTGTTTTGTGTTTGTGTAAACAGCCTTGATTTCTCCTCTCACTACCTGTCTGTAAACTGAAAGGTGTTTTGAGTTTGACTCCCCTCTTTGCAAATGGTGACATATTTTTCCCCAACCCTTAAATTTGGCATGTTCCAATCGTCTATGAATAATTTGCACAGCAAATGAGATAAAATGAAAAAGGTTGGTTTATTTCACACATGCAGAAAATGCAGTGAGTAGTTTTGCGAAGTCTGCCGCTTTGCACCCATACAACACAGAGGAATAAGGGAAAAAGGAGTTTCAGTGCTAAACCACAATGAGATAGATATATCCAGTGCCCAGAATCAAAAGTCTAATAGGATGTCCCTGCAGTTGGCTGATTATTGCAGGATGATCCGTCTTTCCAGAAGCAATGTTGGGAGACGTGTAGAGTTGGGTTAGTCCTGAAGACACAAGTTCCCTTGCTCTAGCAGTTCTACAGTTTGACCAGAGCTAGAGTTCTTTCTGTTGCCACCTGCTTGATGGTAAACAGCGCAGGCTTCTTGCCTGGAGCTACTGTTTCTCTTTGGAGATCAAACTGGAACTGCCTACAACTTCCAACAGCTTGTTAGAGGAACTCTTGAGAGCTCAAGTCTTGGTCACGTGACATTGGCTTCAGGTTGTTAAATGAACCCCATGGTTGGAAGCCATTTTGTGTTGGAACAGGTAACACTTAGGCCAAAAGCACCAGGTTATAGACTAGGGGGGGATTTTTCCATCCCGCCTGCCAAGGGAATTGTAGTGACTCGGAGTGTGGGGATGCGGAACATGCAAAGGTCTGTTGACTTCGGCCAGATTTTCAGGTGGGAAGAACCTGAATAAACCTCAGCGTCCCAGCACAAAGCAGAGGGCTCAGGTGCCCTCCTTCAAACCCTCATTTAGAGTCATCACTCGTCTACTTGACCATTGGCCCCATTTCTCACCACCCACCCACCGATCATCAGTAATTTTGGCCTTTATAGCAGGGGGGATAGAATATAAAAGCAGGGAGGTCTTGCTGCAACTGTACAGGGTACTGGTGAGGCCGCAGCTGGAGTACTGTGTGCAGTTTTGGTCCCCTTATTTGTGAAAGGATATACTGGCCTTGGAGGGAGTACAGAGAAAATTACCAGAGATGAGGGGGTTAGCTTATGAGGAGAGATTGAATGGACTGGGTCTGTACTCGTTAAGAGTTTAGAAGGATGAGGGGGGATCTTATAGAGACTTACAAGATAATGAAGGGGCTAGATAGGGTAGAGGTAGAGAGATTCTTCCCACTTAGAAAGGATACCAGGACTAGAGGGCACAGCCTCAAAATAAGGGGAGGGCAGTTTAGAACGGAGTTGAGGAGGAACTTCTTCACTCAAAGGGTCGTGAATCTCTGGAATTCTCTGCCCATTTGAAGTAGTGGAGGCTACCTCGCTAAATATATTTAAATCATGGGTAGATAGGTTTCTGATAGACAAGGGAATTAAGGGTTATGGGGAGAAAGCGGGAAATTGGAACTGATTCACTTCAGATCAGCCATGATCTTATTGAATGGTGGGGCAGGCTCAAAGGGCTAGATGGCCTACTCCTGCTCCTATTTCTTATGTTCTTAATTTCCCATCTTTGCCCCCCTCACAGTCTGAACTGGCACCCACAGCAACAAATTCACCACATTCCTGCCCCCCACCCCCCTCACCCACAGTGATCATTGGCAACGTCTCCCTCCACTTCCCATGAGGCTCTCACTGGGTCGACCTTTGGCACAAGTTGGCACTGCCAGATTAAAACTTTAAAGTTTACTTATTAGTATCACCTATAGGCTTACATGAAGCTACTGTGAAAATCCATCAGTCGCCACACTCCGGTGCCTGTTTGGATACACTGGGAAAATTTAGCATTACCAATGCATATAACCAGCACACTTTTTGGATTGTGGGAGGAAACCAGATCACCCGGAGGAAACCCACGCAGACACGGGTAGAATATGCAAACTCTGCACAGATAATAACCTGAGTTGGGAATCAAATCCGGGTACTTGGTGCTGAAGTGGCAATCTCAGCATAGGCATGGTAATTAGCTGGCATTAGCATGGGCATGGTGCCAGTTAGGCCATGCCTGGGAGCATTGCCAGGCCACTTCCTGGCCATGCCCCTGTTCCCCCAGGGATTATACTTACCTTTACAGCCCCGGGGAGATAATTGGTGCCCACTGAACAGCCAGTGAGGGAGGAAGTTCTGGAGAAAGTCCTCGCTAATGACACGTTGATGCGTTAAACTGAGCTTTCTGCTGTCCTGCGGTGTGTTTCACACCATTCTACTGGCAAGGAGCCAGTTAGATCAGAACTCAAAAACTCAGAGCATGAATCACATCCTCCGGATCTTTAGCAGGCGAAGCCATTCCTGCAGATGGAGAGTGCAGATCCAAAATCGTTCCCGTTGCGTTGGCTTGACTGGTATGTTTGTGATTCAAGGAGAGTTATATTTCGGAAAATGTGAGGCGTTAGCCTTTGTTGACTTTCAGACTGCTCAGAAACATCCAGAAGCCAGCATGGGATCAGCTGGAGCCATTTTATCAGCCCAGCAATCGTACATTTCAAAAAATAATGGGAAAAAATAATGTAGTTTGGCTGATAGAGATACGTAGAACCTGGACACTTGGATGAAGCACTTACTCAATAATGAAGGAAAATAGCAACTGAGAGGGATGAGTTTTTTTTTTGTAAAAGCAGACCGTCTTGCAACTTGGCACTTATTAAAAAAAGGGCTGGGGAAAGAATTGGATCCATCTACCATGTATGTCAAAGCTTTACCTTTATCACACTCAAAGATGACAGTTGTTTCCTCCTCATCTGGTGCTTCAGAGAATATTATGGGAAGACAAATATAATCTGTGCACTTCAGTTTAAAGGTTTGACTCAATCTTGTCCAAATGGGCCATATTTAAATGTTAATCAAACCATAATGCTCCAGTTTGTGTTAGTTTGAACTCAGGACAATGTTCATTACATCAGGTCACACCCCTACTCCCAACTTGGCCATCGGCCTGGGACCCCCGCATGCTGCCCCTCCAGCCTCCTTCATGGCCTGATTGCGGCCCCCACAGCAATTCCCGGGCCAGCCCTGACCTCCCCCACCCCCCACAGTCCCCCAACCTGGAGCACCCCGATGCACAGCCTACCACCCCCCACCACCCAGCGATCCCCCTTGCCCCGGCTGACCCCTGTCCCAGGTAAGACCCCTCCAGAGGCAGGCCCCTTCAGCCCGTCCCAATTGTTGCCGTCCCTCCGTCCCAGACCAATCCTTCTACAAATTGGCAGTGGGACACCCACCACCGCCGATCACTCCTAGGCCCTGTCCACAATGGGCCCTGCCCCTTGGTGCTGCCCAATGCCCAGTTGACCGTGCCAAGGTGCCCCCTCGGCATAGGCATTTTGCCTTTTGGGCAGTGCCAGAGAGCACAGGTTGGCACTGCCAGGGTGCCCATGCCCAGGAAGCACCACCTCCTGTTGCCCGGCCCCAATTGCGCCCCCCATTCATTCCAGCAGGGTCTCCCACTCATTCCCCGAACATGTGGAGCTAGCCTGAACCCCGCCGGAATGAAGTACTGCTGGCAGGGTGGGAGATTCAATTGGGACCTGAAAGATCCTGATAATTAATTAATAAAGATATTTGAACTAAATTACTTACCTGTCTTCCCACCAGTTTCCAGCATGGTCTGACTGGTGATTGTTCGCCAGCTCTGGGAGATGCACATGCATTCCTGGCACACGCGCAAATCCCTATTCGAGGCCGGAGATGCACATCTCGTACCCCAACCTGACAGAAAAGTTGTGGGTTGCGATGGGAGAATTGCGGCCGTTGGCTCTATTTTCCCTCCATAGGTGCTACTAAGATTTTCCAGCATTTTCTGTTTTTGTTTCAGATTCCAACATCTCCAGTTGTTTACTTTTATCTTGATGTTTCATGTAGAATTTGGTTTTTATACATAACTGCATTTCAATCACCTTCATATTTAGGTATCTTTGCTGAAAGTCTAGTCTACATGACTAGCCTTGAGAATGCTTCTTAAACTACAGTCTATTTGTTTTGTGCTTGTAACAAATGATTTGTTTCCATCCTTGCCTTTCTCAGCACACCAACACCATACTAAAGGTAGGGGGCCTATAATGGGCTGAATTTTATGGAGGTGAGACGGGGGCCCACCATCGTGGCCAAAGGTGGAAAGTGAGCCTGCTTCAGTGGTACTGGGGTTGCATTTATTCAGTGGCAGCCAAGTAAGTGAATGCAGATCAGACTGTCGCATCAGTTCAGCTGCTAGTGATGGCAATTGTTGGGGCTGCATCTGCAGGATGATTGATGCATCAATGGAAATGCCCCATCAAAGTCAGACAAGGGGAAGCTAGGAGTGCTGGGTCCAGTGAGACTGCCCTCGGTTAGGTGGGCAGGGCTGCATCACTGAGGGCAGCCAGTGCTGTAGCTCCTATTGCTGCTGGGAGTCTCTCCCTGGTCAAAGGAAAAGGGAGGCATCCCCCTGGAATCCGCCAAGATGCTGCCAGAGTTACTTGGCCATCACCCCCTGTTATTTGATTTGATTTATTATTATCACAGATTGGGATATAGTGAAAAGTATTGTTTCTTGCATGCTATACGGACAAAACATACCATTCATAGAGAACATGAGGAGAAGGAAAGGAGAGGGTGCAGAATATAGTGCTGCAGTTACAGATAGGGTGAAAAGAAAGATCAGCTTAATATATAAAATGCTCATTCAAAAGTCTGATGGCAGCAGGGCTGTTCTTAAGTCAGTTGGTACATGATCTCAGACTTTGGTATCTTTTTTCCGATGGAAGAAGGTCGAAGACACTATGTCCAGGGTGTGTGGGTTCTTGATTACGTTGGGTGCTTTTCTGAGGCAGCGGGAAGTGTGGATGGAGTCAATGGATGGGAGACTGGTTTAGTGTAATGGACTGGGCTATATTCACATCCTTTTGTAGTTTCTTGTGATCTTGGACAGAGCAGGAACCATACCAAGCTGTGATGTATCTAGAAAGGATGCTTTCTATAGTGCATCTGTAAAAAAAAAAATTGGTGGGAGTCACAGCAGACATGCTAATTTTCCCTTGCCTTCTGAGAAAGTAGAGGCATTGGTGGGTGTTCTTAAATAAAACTTCAGAATGGAAGAACCAGGACAGTCCAAAGCACTAATAAAATGCTGGAAAAGAAGCAAAAAAGCCCTTAATTGACCACTTGGCTCAATGAGCTCCAGGGAGGAGCATTTCCGCAGTTTGTAAGATGGCATGGCTGTGTGAAGAAGACAGGAATGTCACTGGCTAGTGACATTCCCGCACTGTGTTACCAACCTTCCTATCCTTAAAGGATTGATAAAATCAATAGTTAAAGGTAGCCTTACCAGTACTATATGTATAAAGAAAAATGTATCATTTAATGTCAAATGTTTTTTAAATGCATGAGTAGTTTGGTTGATAATTTTCTTTTGTTTAGACACTTGCTGTTAAATCAAAGCCCATACATCCTCAAGAAATGTAGTTATTACTCAAAGACATTCTATAATATATAACTTGATAGATGACATTTGCAAGGTTCTGTATGATTAAGTTGGAGAGTCTGTTGCTGTGTACATTGGTAGGAATCAATTCAAATTCCTGGATGGTCTTTTCTTATTTTCTTGCATAGATTCTATTTTAAGTATATTTTTGATGAGTAGAAACATATTTTATGAAAGCTCGCAACATGATTCTTTCATCTGGAAATTATTTTGTGGTTTTAAATTCTGAATTTCTCAAACTATGTTCAAAAATTACTGACATTTTCATAGCTTACCTTATATCTTAAAACTTCTTTTCACAGATCATGTTCCCCAAATTTTATATCCGTGCAATAATACGATTGAAGCATTGGTTGGTAAGTGAAGCCAGTAAAATAAAGCAATAAAATCAACTTTTGCATCCATTCTGGTTTTTCCTGATTGCTTCCCAATATAAGGAGCCTTTGAGACCACTAATTCCTCCACATAAATGCTTTGTTTAAATTCATTCTTGGGATATAAGTGCAATTGGTAAGAATGGTACTTACTGCCTATTCCTAGTTGCACCGAGGAGATGATGTTGGGGCCAACTTTGTGAACTGCTGCAATCCTATGCCACAAAACTGTTAGATAGTGAATTCTGGGATTTTGATGCATCAAGGATAAAGGATTGGTAACCTGTTTTCAAGTCAAGGTGGTTTATAGTGATGATGTTCCAATATGCCTATGATCCTGGTGGAGATTGGAAGTTTACTGTGTTTCTGTAGTGCACCTAGTAGATGGTGCACACTGCTGCTAACAAATGTTAGTTGTGGGGAGGGGGGAATGGAGGGGGAGGGCTTTTTGATGTGTTAAATTCTGGGCATATGTTTTGTGTTTTTGTAAATAGAGGCATTAACACATGCAGGTTTCTAGCCTAGACAGGAGGGAAGTTGATAACTGGCAGGGGAAATGTTCATAACTTGGAGAAGCTGAGCTAGCCTCTGAGTTATCTTCCACTGGTGGGGATGGTTATACAGACCACCAAACTGTAATCGTAATGTAGGGAGCTGTGAAGAGGATGCAGGGATGCTTCAGTGTGATTTGGGCAGGTTGAATGTGTGGGCATCTGCATGGCAGATGCAGTATGATGTGGATAAATGTGAGGTTATCCACTTTGGTAGCAATAATAGGAAGACAGATTATATTTGAATGGTAAATTGAGAGAGGTGGACACTCAATGAAATCTTGGAGTCCAGAAATTGGGAAAAATTATAGTGAGAGGAACCGAGGATAGGAATATGGTTGTTTTGCTGCAATTGTATAAGGCATTGTTGAGGCCACACCTGGAATATTGTGTGCAGTTATGGTGTACTTATCTGAGGTAGGATGTCCTTGCTATAGAAGGAGTACAACAAAGGTTTACCAGGCTGATTCCTGGGATGGCAAGTCTGTCATATGAGGAGAGAGTGTCAGTTAGGATTATATTCATTGGAGTTTAGAAGAGTGAGAGGGTATCTCATAGTAAATTGAAACAGGGTTCAATTCGACAGGTACATGGGTAAGATAGTATAGAGAGATATGGGTCAAATGCGGGCAATTGGGTTGAGCTTCAGAGATTTTAAAAAAAGAGCGGCGTGGACATGTTGGGCCGAAGGGCCTGTTTCCATGCTGTAAACCTCTCTGACTCTAGACAGGATAGATTTTAAAAAAATGTTCCCAATGGTGGGGGAGTCCAGAACTAGGGATCATAGTTTGAGGATAAGGGGTAAACCTTTTAGAACTGAGGTGAGGAGAAATTTCTTCACCCAGAGGGTGGTGAATGTGTGGAATTCACTACCACTGAATGTAGTTGAGTCCAAAAAATTGTCTGATTTCAAGAAGAAATTAGATATAGCTTGTGGGGCTAAAGGGATCAAGGGATATTGGGGGAAGGGGGATCAGGATATTGAACTTGATGATCAGCCATGACCAAAATGAATGGTGGAACAGGCCCAAAGGACCGAATGGCCTACCCCTGCTTCTACTTTGTGTTTCTGTGTTTCATCCAGGCAAATGCAGAGTTTTCCATCACACCCCTTTAGGCCTTGTAGATGCTGGACAGATTTTGGGGAATCAGGAGGTGAATTGCTTAGTGTACAATTTCTAACCTCTGACCTCCTCTTGTAGCCACAATTCTATGGGTAGTCCAGTTCAGTTTCTGGTCAGTGGTAATCCTGTGGAAATTGATAGTTGGGATTCAGCAATGGCAAAATGCTGTTGAATGTCATGGGGCAATGGTTAGATTCTCTTTTGTTGGAGATGATCATTGCCTGGCATTTGTGTGGCCTGAATGTTACTCACCACCTAACAGCCCAAGCCTGGATATTGACCAGGTCTTGCTGCATTTGGATATAGACTGCATCAGTATCGAAAGAGTCTTGAATGGTGCTCAATGTTATGTAATCATCAGTGAACATCCCCATTTTGAAGTTATGATAGAGGGAAGGCCATTGATGAAGCAGTAAAGATGGTTGGGCCTCAGACACTACCCTGAGGGACTCACGTAATAATGTCCTGGGATTGAAATGATTGACCTCCAACAGTCACAACCATCTTCCTTTATGTGAGGTATGATCCAACCAGAGGAGGGTTTTCCTCCTGATTCCCATTGACTCCAATTTTGCTATGTCTCTTTGATGCCGCACTGAGTCAAAAGCTGCCTTGATGTTTAGGGCAGTCATTCTCTACTCACCTATGGATTTTATCTCTTTTGTCCATGTTTGAACCAAGGCTGGTGTGAGGTTAGGAGCTGAGTGACCCTGGCGGAACCTGAATTAAGTATCGGTGAAAAGATTATTGCTAAGCAAGTTCATTACTGGTGATTGAGTGTAAACTAATGGGGTGGTAATTAGCTTGGTTAGATTTGTTCTGCTTTGGGGCAAATTTTTCACATTGTGGTAGATGTACTCGAACAGCTTGGCTAGGGGTACGGCAAGTTCTGGAGCACAAGTGTTCAGTACTGCTGCCAAATATAGTACTCGGCTGTTTCTTGATCTAATGTGGAGTGAATCAAATTGGCTGAAGACTGGCATTTTTGATGTTCGGGACCTCTGGAAGGGGCCATGATTGTTGCAAATGCTTCAGCCTTATTTTTTGTACTAGTGTGCTAGACTCTCCCATTTAGTGTGGTGATAGTGTCATTTAACACAGTGGAGTGCATCTTCAATGTGAAATTGGAACTTTGTCTCTACAAGAACTATGTGGTGGCCACTCCCATTGATACTGCCATGGGCAGGTGAATCTGCAACAGACAGATTGTTAGGGATGAGATCAAGTTTTTTTTAAACCCTCTTGTTGGTTCCCTCACTGCCTGTTGCAGACCCAGTCTAGCAGCTATGTTCCTTAGGAATCAGCCAGCTTGATCTGTCGTGGTACTACCAAGCCACCATCTTGGTGATCCCAGAATATGTTTTGCACCCTTTCTACCTAAGTTCTTCCTTCAGATGGTCTTCTATGTGGAATAGTATTGATTCATCAGTTGGAGAGGGTGGGAAAATATACGGTAATCAGCAGAAATTTTTCGTGCCCATGTTTAAACTAATGTCATGAGATTTTGTGGTCTCCAGAGTCAATGTTGAGGATTCCCAGAGCAACTTTCTCCTAACTGTTTGCCACTATGCTGTCACCACTTCTACTATTGGATGGTGATGGTTCTGTCTGGGATATTAGGCTGAGTGGTCAAGCCTAAGTCGACATCAGGTGGTCCATCCACAACCAATCCACAATTTGGGGTGGCACAGTGATTAGCACTGCTACCTCTCAGCTCCAGAGACATGGGCTTAATTCTGGCCTACAGTCACTGTCTGTGCAGAGTTTGCACATTCTCCCTGTGTCTGTGTGGTTTTCCTCCCAGTGCTCCAGTCCAAAAATATGCGGGTTAGGTTGATTGGCCATGCTAAATTGACTGTAGTATTAGGGGGATTAGCAGGGTAAATATGTGGGGCTACGGGAGTGGGGCTGGGTGGGATTGTGGTCAGTGCAGACTCGATGGATCGAATGGCCTCCTTCTGCACTGTAGGGATTCTATGAACTGAGTGGTTTGCAGAGGACATTCAAGAATCAGCCACATCACTGTGTATCTGGAGTCACATTAGTCAGTATTCTCTGACAATCATTTTATGGTCATCATTAGACCTTCAATTCCAGATTTTTGTTGAATTCAAATTCCACCATCTGCCATGATAGTATTATCCTGGGTCTCTGGATTACTGGCCCAGTGACAATACCCCTACCCCATCACCTCCCCTTGTGCTCTTGGGGGAATCAGAGTTTAGGATTGTCAATTATAATCTAATCATCACAACTGTCAGTGGATTATATGAGACACTAAGTTAAAAAGAAAATACCAAAACATCAAACTAATGCATATTGGTTTATTTACAGTTGAACATTATGTCAAATCAATTCAAACTGACAAGCTCTAATTTATTCTTATTTATAAATGAGAAAAAAATCAGTGCATAAAGGACTAAAAACGTCCCTTTTTAGTTTCATAAATTATTGGACTTGGGAGGAAATAGACTTTTGGGCATTTTGCTAATGTAAATTGCATTTTGATATATATTTCTGTCAGACTTAAACTAAATTGCAGCAACTTGAGCTGATGCCATGGAGGTTCAGTTACTTAATATTACAATTTTTGAAGTTAACAATTAAACTGAGTATATGGCAAATCCCACTTCCACAGGCCTCCTCTCCTCCCTGGCTCCAACTGAAAATGCTCCCTGTCCCAGGATGCACATCCTTGGCCCGACTTCCCATGCAGCGTCTTCCTTTGGTCTGACCCACAAATGATCACCCCTTAATGTCGTCATGTTATCTCATTCCTTCACCTCTCCCAATTCTTGGTGTAGCTATGAGTGGAAACAAAAGAGGAATAACATTACACACGGCATATAGAGACAATATCACATAAGGGAGACCAAGGGAAAAATCCACTCATGAAGTCAATTTGTCAGGAGACATTCGGACTTTTGCAGACGACCTCAACTCAATGCAGGGTCCTTCAGCAAGCAATGAATCATGTCTGGCCGAAGGAAAAGGCACACTCATCAGATCAGGGTCAGCATCAGCCCCGCCGACTTCTTCCTCCTTGGCTACAGAAGCCAGAGACTCCTAGGCTCAATGGAGGTCACAGGTATCCCTGGTTCCATAGCTGATATGCAGGAGTCCACAGCGGGATACACCTTTTGGTCCTTTGGGTCAGGGCCTGCTCTCTTCATGAAATGATTCATATGTATTTTCACACCGCGACCTGGTACTTTTGACACTTACAAAACTGGTCCCCTTCTCTTTATGATCCTTGCTGACACTCAGACCGGTCCACCACCACAAATTTCTTGCTGTGACTTGGTCATTGGCCTCAAACGCTCTGTCCCTTTTTGAGTCATGGTGTTCTTTTTGGGAGGCTTGACTCATCTCCACCCTCCCCAGCAAATCTGAAAATACCAAATCCAAGTGGGTTCATAAGCATTGTTCCATTAATAATTAAGCTGGTGTAACTCAGGTGGTAGCATATGACATAGTATTACATGATAACAAAAAACTTGCCAAATATAAAGTCAATGGCCTTTGAGCTTGCTTTTTCATAGAAGCTTTAAATGATTGTATGACTCACTCTACCAAGCCACTCAAGGCTGAATGAACATGACATTTCCTATTTGACTTGACAGATTGGTGGAATTTCTCAGTTGTAAATATTGTACTTTGTCAGACATTAAGACCTCAGGGATGCCATGAATAGCAAAAAAATCTGTCAAAACTTGTTGATGGTGGTAGTGGCTGTGGTAGACTTCATTAGTTGGATATCTAGCCATTTTGAATGTGTATCAGCCTGGATGATGAATGCAAGTCCCATGAATGGTCCTGTGAAGTCTATGCGCAAGTGCGATTACGGCTGGCCCAGCCACTCCCACAGTAGCATATTTGGCAGCAAAGACTAATGCGTTTGATAACTTGAACACTAGCTCACCATTTTTTTAATCTCTTTGATGCCTGGCCACCAAACATAGATTCGGGCTAATGCCCTCATTCTACTTTCACAGGGTGCATATCATGAAACTCCAGATATAAAAGCTGTTGCCCTCGGGTGGCACTATAACATGAGCCCCCCCACAATAAGATGCTATCCTCACATGTTATCTTCATCCTATGCAGTAAGTAGGGTCTGATGTGCTTCAACTTATCATAGTGCCAATCTTGTAGCACCATCCTCTTAACTTTGCAAAGCAATGGATCCCTCTCAGTTCAATGCTTTATATGGGCATTGAAATTGGCAACGTGTCTAGTGGGTCCAATGCCAACACTATTTTTTGCAGCACAAGTGGTGGTGTTACGGTCTGCAGCAGAGGGAGGTGGCTGACTGCATCTGCATTTGATATTTATGTCACTGGCTTTTCCTAGAAGGAGTAGCTTAATGCAGCCAACAGTAAGGCCCATCTGTGTACCCTCACAGATGCAATTGGTAGTACAGATTTGTTCTTTTGAAACAATTCTAACAGAGGCTTGTCATCGGATACAATAGTGAAGTGCCTTCCATATACATAAATATTGACAAAATGTCTCCACTGCATTGAGTCTGTCCTTGTCAATTTGAGAATATTTGTTCTTGGCCTTGAATATGGTTCTTGATATGAATGCAATTCTCTATTTCACCTGATATCTTGTGAGAAAGGACTGCTCCCACTTCATGTGGTGATGTATCACAGGTTCAGCACATTCAGTTGCCTGGCCATCTCTGTGTGTTTTTCTCAGAGTTTAGTCTCAGCCAGCAGCATTTTTTGTATGGTGAGCTGTTAATCCCACAGACCGAACAGTCTCAAGTCTCCCCCAAAGCTGGGCTGAATTTGCTGTGCGTTGCTAAGCGTCGTAGTCTGGCCACGAATCCAGAGACCATCTCCCCTGGAGCCCTCACAGCTGAATGAAACTTATATGCAATATGATGATTGATGGTCAGGGATTAAAATGGTATTTAATAAATCCTACCATTTGATCATGTCCAGAGCATCAGGTCATGTTAGGCTCCTCACTAGGCTGTAAGTTTGAGAGCCACAGACAGAGTAGTATCACCTTTTGTTTTTCCTTTATGGTGATCTCATTAGTTACGAAGAAATAATTTATCCTTTTGATATATTGCCCCCAGCTCTCAACTTCTTCATGATTAAAGGCATCTTAAGAGTGTTTGTATCTGTTTCTTCTTAGCTTTGACAATCACCTTCCCCCACTCAAACTGAGCATTGTAATCTCCCAACTTCTGATATAGTATTTCCTCACTGCCAGTGTATTAGTTGGAGATGACTCAATGTGGCTCCAACAACAAAGGGTTTATCAACTAATATAACTATTGTCAAGATAAGATGAGAAGTCACATGACACCAGATTATAGTCCAACAGGTTTATTTGAAATTGTAAGCTTTCAGAGCGCTGCTACTTTGTCACTTCATCTTTTCAACTGACGAAGGAGCAGTCTCTGAAAGCTTGAGATTTCAAATAAATCTGTTGGACTATAATCTGGTTTCATGTGACACTTCATCATGTTCACCCCAGTCCAACACTGGGGTTCTGACAGAAACACTTGCACAAGTCTACTCTTCTCCTCCCTGGCTCCAACTGAAGATTCTTCACAAAGCAGGATGCGTTCCCTTGCTTCCGATTGGCCCAGCTGCGCTATAGGGTCTGGCCTGATCACATGACCTGCTTAGGATTGCCCCTTAAAGGGGCCACGTTACTACATGATACAAAAATGATACATTTCCTGGAGATAAAGTTGACTGAAATCATTTTGAAATCTGATTGTTTTACTCTATTTAAAATCAAATGCTGTAAAATATGGAAATACCATAACTTTTTTCAGCCAAATAATGCGTTTGTACGGAAAGTTTATTTAGAGGAGTAAGTGTATAACTACTGGGCTAAAATTAAATGTTTTCAAATAATTTTAGGGCAATACAAGTGGAGCTGTTAATTATCTCAATGTTATTCTGTTTCTCTCCAGATTTCTTTGAAATGTGCATATTTTTACAGGTTCAAAACTAGAAATAACTTGCAGAGTATTGACTGAACTTCATCCAACAGTTCAAGTAATGGTGTACTGGCTAGCCAATCACAGTTATATTGAAGACTACAGCAAAAGTGCCAGAGTTACAGAAGTTCTAACGTATGTATTTGTAAACTTAAAAAACAATTTTGTGGAAATTTGTGAAAATTTAAGTTTTTACTGCTGTTTGAGAGTCTTCTGGTCATCATTGTGGGCAGGAAACACGCTGTTTCATTAAAGCCTGCATTGTGACACAAGTTCATTATATCTTTTATTTTGGCAGCCATGAAACTGATAAGAATGTAGATCAATGCCTGTTGTTAATTGTTCATAGGAAAGTAACTACTACATTAGTCTCTATAAGATACCTTGTTAATTGAGTGTGCCTGATGTCATTGGCTTGCCCTTCTTCACAATTTTTGAATCTATCACAACACCAAGAGGCTTATAACTAACAGTCAGTTGGGAGTACAGAACTTGAATATTGCTGAAAAGAGAGACAAATTGCTGAATGTTTTCATCTTGCGCTCATCATGACAAATGCAAGAATGCCAAATTTCAAATAATCATTGCAATTTACATTGGAGGAGAAAAGGGTGCAAACTAGATGAAGAAATCCAGCACATCAAAGCTGTCCTGTGGGAAAGTGTCTATCTTGGTCAGATCATTGCTCACTTTATTATGCAAATTCAGCAATGGACCAAAAACCACCACTTTCAGACCTGAAAATTGTCTTTGAAGAAAAGACTATGCAAGCCATTTCTTCCTGCCAATATGTAATGGTAATAGTCCTAGTTTTCTGCAATAGAATGCTACCACCTGCCCAAAACAACATTTTGCGTATTACAGATGTAAGCTGTATGTTCCAATGATATGGCTGCTCAAATCAACTAATATGTTTTTTTGGCTACTGTCATAGGACTGTATTTGACCAGTCCACAAAATTTGCATAGATCCAAAGCATAAAGTCTGCTGTTAGATGTGACTTGCAACTGGCAAGCATTTTCTGAACAATCCTTAATGTGCTAACAGCCATACTAATGACCAATTGCAGATAATCAGTTAAGCTCATAACCTAGAAGCAACATACATTGATATGCAGGGATCAGTTCTCTGGAATATGTTCAAGTCTTTCCCCCAAAACTGGGGAGCCCATAGTTTCCCCTTTTTTTTCTATATGGCAACACCTCAGTCAATCAGAGTTGACTTACCAACCAACCTCTCTGAAGCATAAATTGTGTTCATTTGAAATTTGGCTAACTTGCCTTTGTCCTGATGAGTGCAAGATGATAAACATCAGCAAATGTCTCTCTCTTCAACAATATTCAGACTTAAAACCATATTCTCACTTATGCAGTATCTGACTTATCCTGAAAATCCAGTGTTCCATGTAGATCATCATTGGTTGTAAATAGATAAGTAGCTGCAGCTGAAGTTCTACATCTAACATAACTGTTGTTATCTGAGATCTGATGTGTCCATGCAGTGGTCAGGCATACAATGCCAGTGCACTCCCAAATTCTACTGTGAGTCATGCTGCTTACCAAGCTGCTCGTGAGGAGCTCACTGTAGCTGCTGCTCACCTAACAAGCATTAAACCCACACTTGTTCAGTGATTCTCTAGTGACTGCTCTTTTACGAGAAAGTAAGATTTTTGTAGCCCAACGTGGCTTCAAAGTGACACCACTTACTATGTAAGTTCAGAACTAAATCAGTCCTCTGAATTAAGTTATACAATAAGCTGGATCAAGCAAGTTCATAACATCCAGAGTTCAACTGATAAAACTGAGCAAACTGTATGATTCATGAACAAATGGATAGACATATCAATGAAAGCTAGGTTCATTTTTAGTTGTGTTCAAACAGAGTAAGAATAGTCTTAAATGCCTATGTGTCTTTTGGAATGTGGGCATTGTTGGAAATCCAACATTTGTTGCCCATGGACCGAAATTCCAAAGATGTGCGGGTTAGGTCAAATGGCACTGCTAAATTGACTGTTAGTGTCAGGGGAATTATCAGCATAAGTAATAATGTGGTATTATGGAGATAGGGCCTGGGTGGGATTGTTGTCGGTGTAGGCTCTATGGGCTGAATGGCCTCCTCCTGCAGTATAGGGATTCTATGATTCCATGAATATCTTGCCTAGCCATTTCAGAGGGCAATTTAAGAATCAAATGCAATGGTTTCGAAATGGCGTCATATAAAGGCCAATTGTTGCAGAAGCCCATCTGGTCCACTAATGTCCTTGAAAGAAGAAAATCTGCCATCCTTACTTAGTCTGGCCTACGTGTGACTCCAGAACTACAGCAATGTGGTTGAATCTTAATGGCTCACTGAAATGCCTAGCAAGACACTCAGTTTAAAGGTTACAATGAATGGGCAACAAATGCTGGCCTTGCCAAGGCATCCACATTTCATGAAAGAATAAAAAAAAGTGGTGATCTCTAAATGTGTGCTGTACAAACATGTGTTCAATCTCTGGAAGCTGGTAACTGCGATTTGATCCTATGGAGAACTCTGTTGGGAAGGCAAAAATTCCACAAACAGCTTTCTCAATACTTTTGTTTGGAGACGGATGTTTATTAATGTCACATACTCAAAACATTGCTCAGGATCATGATTCTTGATAAATTGTTGCGGGTAACCCTGTTGTGATCTTGATGTAATTGTGCAACAGCTTAATTAGGTCAGTGAATAATGTCATTTTCTCATTATATAGACAAGTGAAATTTCTAAAAGTTGTTGGAAAAATAACTATTCAAAATGATTACCCAGCTAAATCCTCAAAGTGTGAATACACGAGTGTGATGTTTTAAAGTTTTGAATGTTTTGTGCTGAAAACCGCAATATGCATTTTAATTCTTTCTCATTCATGTCCCTTTGAATTACAAGTGAAAGAAGAGACAAGAAAGGAGCTTATATTGAAGTTGACCTGAGCTTTTCAGAAGTTAAAATGAAGGATTTCGAAATAAATTTTCTGTGTGTTGTCTTAAGTGAAGAAATTGATCAAGAAAGATTTGTTTTCATCAAGCCAGCTGGTAAGTTCATCCTAATTTAGGATAAAATGAATAGTAATGTCAGTCATTCTGTGATTTATTTTACAGCCAGTAGAAAATAAGAGGTCTGATTCTATAAAGTTTCTGTAATTAATCACATTCCAACTGAACATAAATAAAAGGCAATTTATTAATTTAGCTAAAAGGCAGTGCTCTGCAACAATTGAGGATTTGATGGCTGAATACAAATTCTCATCTGAATACCATAACTCTCAGTTTTAACTATTCTTTGCTGAATGAGTATAAAGTTGTGGATTTCTGTTTGTGAGATGGAACGCGTGAACTGGGGAGTACAGTTTGGTATTGATGAATAAATGTCCTCTCAAGTGAGCATCAAAGATGACTGAAGGAGGTTGTAGAAAGTTTGTAGAGTTACCTCTTAATGACCACTGTTGTTAGGTTTCTTTTGCACAGTGATCCAACACAAGTCTTGGACTCCAGTGTTGGCTTCTGAGACTTCATCGTGCTTGAGACTATTTTTCTACAATTGACAGAAGAACATAAGAAATAGGAGCAGGAGTAGGCCATCTAGCCCTTCGAGCCTGCCCCGCCATTCAATAAGATCATGGCTGATCTGTCGTGGCTCAGTTCCACATTCCCACCCTCTCCCCATAACCAGTAATCCCCTCGCTTATCAAAAACCCATCAACCTGCGTCTTAAAAATATTTAGCGAGGCAGCCTCCACCACCTCAATGGGCAGAGAATTCCAGAGATTCACCACCCTTTGAAGAAGTTCCTCCTCAACTCCGTTCTAAACCACCCCCCCTTTATCTTGAGGCTGTGCCCCCTAGTCCTACTGTCCTTTCTGAGCGGGAAGAGTCTCTCCACCTCTATCCTATCCATCCCATTCATCATCTTATATGTCTCAATGAGATCTCCCCTCATTCTTCTAAACTCTAACGAGTACAAGCCTAGTTTATTCAGCCTCTCCTCATAGCTCAACCCCCTCAACTCCGGTATCAGCCTAGTAAACCTCCTCTGCACTCCCTCCAAGGCCAAAATATCCTTGCGTAAGTACGGCGACCAAAACTGCACACAGTACTCCAGCTGCAGTCTCACCAATGCCCTATACAGCCGCAGCAAGACCTCCCTACTTTTATATTCAACCCCCCTCGCTATGAAGGCCAGCATCCCATTCGCCTTCCTGACCACCTGCTGCACCTGCAGGCTGGATTTTTGCAACTCATGCACAGGGACCCCGAGGTCCCTCTGTTAAAAGTTATTCAGAAATGAAAGTTGCTGGCAGTAAAATCTTCAGTCCCTGACGAATATAGCCACTTGAAATCATAAGATCTTATTAAAAAGCTAACTACGTTATAGAATACTTCAATAATGTAACTGTTATTTGAAAAATGTCAGTGGATCCTGATGCGGTGGTGGCCCCAGTGAAAAGTTGGACAGTTTCCCTGATCTACAAGCAATATACTTGTTTGTTATAAAGCTCAAGT
The DNA here is from genome assembly GCF_965287045.1 of Carcharhinus amblyrhynchos. Lineage (NCBI taxonomy): Eukaryota > Metazoa > Chordata > Chondrichthyes > Carcharhiniformes > Carcharhinidae > Carcharhinus > Carcharhinus amblyrhynchos. The sequence continues at coordinate 59,963,316 of NC_137333.1, forward strand.
GTGTGTTTGTTTTCAGTCTCTTCCAACATCTCCCCCAAATCCAATTTAATCCACAGCTTTGGGAATAAAAAATTGGAGATGGTGCCTTTAACCTCTTAAGGGGTCTTCATGTTTCGTTTTTCGTATCTGCTTATAGAAATCAACTGAAGTCCATTAATGATATAGTGTTCTGATGAAGGATCATCCAGACTCGAAACAATTGCCGGAATTTTACTGCCTCGCCCACCCGAGGCTCGTGAGATCCCGCCTGAGGCCAAAGGAGAAAGTCGTTCTATGAGGCTTGCTTGCAATGATAAAATTCCAGCTATTGACTATTCTTTCTTCACAGATGCTGTCACACCTGCTGATTTTTTTTTTTGTCCAGCATTTTCTGTTTCTGTTCCATTAATATTTGTTCCTTAATCAAATCATTTTGCAATATGTGCTGGATTATTTGCTCTGAATTCACTCTGGTTATGTTGTGGGCTGAAACTGGCAGAAAACTGAAACCGCTACTCATGAATTTAAGTTTCTGGTCATGTGAGAAAAAGTCTGCATGGATTACGAATATGCGCAAATCTGTATTACAGATTATCCCACCATCAATATGATAGTATATACTGTGATAGAAGGCATTTTTTAAAAATACTTTAGAAGCATCTGAACAAGCAGCATGCCCTCACACACACATGCATTTCTGAGTGATTTCAAACCACTGTATTCATTATTAGGTAGGATCACGTCACTAACAGGGAAATTGCATTCAAACAGGGCATGAGTACTGTGCTACCTCTGCACTAAGCTGATCCTTGGTACAATATTATTTTTTGAAATAACTCAGTACAGGGAGGGGCTGCACAACTAGAATTGAAATCAACTTTCAAAACAATATGATGCCTTTGAAAATTTTAAGCTGAAGCTTTTGTCATTGCAAGCAGTATCTTATAATAAATGAAGTATTACTTTAGCAAGAGGTGGATATGTTTTATAAATCTCCCTGTTAATAGCATCAGCAATACTATACACAGAAACAGCTTGAAAACTACCAACCATCTGAGTACTGAAACTTCCCCAGATCCACTAAGGTTTTTCCAGCAAATGTAAGTTTACTTTTTTCCATAAGAGTGTGGTTTAAAAACGTTTTACTTGTGGTTTTTCAATAAGTACAGTCAGTCTGAGCAGCAATGAAATTATGTCAGTGCCTTGTACTTGTATGAATCATGTTACTTTGCTGCCTTGCCCCAGCACATTTTGTCAGTAATTGGGGCAGGATTGGCCTCAATTCAAATGTGCAAAATGACTTCCTGAAGTGTTTCTGCAACTTAAAGGGGAAAGAGAGCATAAAACTTGTCTCCGACAAGTAAAGATATTTTTCAAGCCTTCTATTGAGCAAAAGCATTATAGGGACGTATGTTACATTTTTGCAATACAATATTATATTAAGTATAACTGATTTCATAACTGATATTGGTTTATCTTATCTTAATAACATCTTTTTTTTATTCTTTACAGTTTCAAATGTTGCATCAGATTTTGTGGTTATTCTTATTGTACTGCTCAGCATTATTCTGGTGAGCGTTTGCATATACAAGTTTGTGAAGTCCAAGCATCCACTGAGTTACGCAATCCTAAAGTAAACAAAAAAAACAGGTAAACATTGATCCTTTCATCCTACCTAACTCACCAGTAATATTGCATTACTGTTCTAAAATAAACCAAAAAATGCAATATGTAAACAGTTATCCAATACATATTTTAATTAAATATTTAGTTTCATATTTCTCGCATCTACACTTTAAATTGATATTAAATCATATTTCAGGATTAACAGAAACCAATAGTTCCAAGCTTAAGGTTTTAATTCTCAGTTCTTGAAAATTGTATTCATGAATATCTACAAGTTATGGATGAAGAAATGTTTTCCTTTTTCATTTTTATTTTCAACTCCTTTACCACCAAAAACCATCTTGTGATGTTGTATGGACAGAAACCAGAAACATGATATCTGCTGCTGATGTTCTGGAACCACAGGCTGGATGAATGGAAATGCTGAACTTCCATTCTTTCCCTTCCAGCTTTGCAATGAAGCCTTTTGCCTCCACTTGGTGGTTCATATTATGCGTGCAATACTGTCTATCTGGAGAACGAATCCTGGGCACGAATAACTGTCCTACCTCTGCACTATGATCATCGGTACAATATTATTTTTGTCAAGTTTATGTTGGATTAATGGTTTGACTAGTCTCAATTCCAATCTGTAATTTAATGGTGGTCATTGTGGCCCCAACAGCAGGTTGAAAAGCTGGGGGGTCAAACCTACTGAGGGTGCTTCCCAGAGCTCTGACACAATTCAATGCTCATTGGGCAAATATCTGCTTGACACTGAATCTTCAGTCCCAGCAGTGTCACTGAGAGCATAGATCCCTAGCCAGGTCCTGTCATCATGGAAAAGGCTGCAGAAACCAGACAGGGTGGTGGGATATTGTCACTTATGGCCTGGGCATATTTAACCAGGGTTTGCCCTCTTTGGCCACAGAACGTCCAATCAGGAGGCACCCCAGAAACCACAGGAGGCCACCAGATTTTACTGTGCAACCTCCCACCTTGCATACTCCCTGCCCCACCCCAGTAGAATAGTAGGAATAGTGGGACAAGGCCCTTAATTGGCCACTGAAGGACCTCAGTGGCCTTTAGGAGAGGGAGAAGGGTGTACTCTACCTTGCCCACCTCCAACTGAATCTCAGGGAGTCAGGAAGGTAGCAGGCATTCAACTCCCCCAGCACCCATGTCCATTTTCCTCCCAATTCTACTTCCCCTTCCCTACCTCCCAGCTCCTATAAGTTCATAATTGAATTCTCTCTTACATGTATTGTTCAGGATAGTGATGTAAAATTGATATGCTATTACATTCAAAGCCTTTGAGCTTACAAAAACATTACCAAATTCTTCACAAGCATCCTATATTTGTGATGATCAATGATTGTAAAATCCAGCTGCAAGTTATATATGAATCACTTGAGTACGAATCAATGAGTTGTTAAAACAAAATATTGTTGTGTAGCTGATGAAGTTGGATTTCTATATCTAAAATGTTTAAGATCGTTCAACTGCTGACACTTCTCCAAACTTGTCTTATTCTTTCAAAGGTATTCTACTCTTGTATCCCATGATCTTCTTCGTTGTTCACACTCCGTATTATTCTGTTGCTGAGAGAGTTAATAGATAATCTTCATCCAGACCTTTAAGGATTGAATAGGTTTTGCAAGACTGTTACAGGCTGATTTGGTCATGAATCTCCCACATCTCCCAGTGATAAATAGAAATAGTTTCACAGAATTTTAGAATATTACAGCATCAGAACAGGACATTTGGCCTGTCAAGTCCTACCAGTCTTATCAACATGAACCAGTAATCCCACTTTGCATCTTGTTTCTGTACCTTGGGTCCCAGGTTCAATTCCGGCCTTGGGTCACTGTCTGTGTGGAGTTTGCACATTGTCCCTGTGTCTGCATGGGTTTCCTCTGGGTGCTCCTCCCAGAATCCAAAGATGCATGGGTTAGGTTGATTGGCCATGCTAAATTGACCCTAATGCCTGGGATATTAGCAGGGTAAGTGCAGGGGGTTACGTGAGTGTAGGTCCAGAGAGGGATCATGGTCAGTACAGACTTGATGGGCCGAATGGTCCTCTTCTGTACTGTAGGGATTCTATGATTTCTCCCCACTCCAGTGAAACTCTTCATCTTTTAGATGCAATTTCAGCCACCAGTTGAAAAAATCTAGCACTATTTATCTTGTCTATCGAATCGCCATTCGACCCTCTCAGCTAATTTTTCATTGAAAAATTATTCAAATCTCTGTTCAGAATCTTCCATATAACAAAATTCACAATATGGACCACAACCATCCTTCTGTGGTAACTTTTCTAAACTCTGTCTAATTTTTGCTTTGCAAAATATATAAAACAAAGATCTCATAGTCAACAATTTAAAAATCTACAATGATGTATTGAACTCTGAATACAACAACGAAAATGTGTCTTGAGGAACTTTAATCTCGGCTCTAACTTGTATACAATTGCAGTAAAATCACACTCTGATTGACAGCTTAAAGTTAAATCTGAATAGCTAAAGACTTGACAAATATTAAAGAGTGTAATTAGCAGGTACTTGTTCTAAATGTATCAAATTGATGTAGTTTGTACTTTAAGTGATACAATATCTCATCAATGCACTCTTATGGTATAACACTGCAATAGTTCAATACTTCCCTTAGACACACATTATCTTTATTCCACACTCTGAGGACTTACAACTCAGCATAAATCTACCCTTTATTAAGTGAGTCTTTCCATTTAGTTTCAAATCCTTTATTATGATCTGAGAAAATCCTACATCTTTACTCTACCCTATTGAGAGTTATGGGTGTGAAACTATTGAGTGGCACGCTGCCATACACATGGAAGGTGCATTTTGATATAATAGGATTGAGGCTAGCTCCGTATAGCTTTTTGAATAAATGAGGGAAAATTCTGTATATGATCAGCAAGAAGGCAATGGAAGTAATATTTGACTTCCTCAAATGGGTAAAATAGATTACCTCCCTGAAATCAATGGAATAAAAGTCAGATATCTTTCTACAACAAACTGGGGATCTGCTTTTGACAGGTTACTATCCAGGCAATGAAGTTGAAAGTTACCCTCAATGTTTCTGCTTTGTTTTGTTATAATTACTAAAGCTCAATATAAACACAGTTTGCATCTCCATAAATTCTGCCTGACCTGCTGAGTATTTCCATCATTTTCTGTTTTCATTTCAATTTTCAGCATGCACAGTATTTTACTTGGGTTTAATTTGCTGTCATTTCTCTTCCAGGGATACCAACCTTGAAGAAGTTCTGTGCTCCCATCTGACAGGAATTCCATTTGTCATTTTTACCTTTTTCATCTTTATTGCTTTGTGGTTCCTTGCTAATATTTAATCATGTATCTTTCAAAATTCACTCCCACAGCCACATCTCTTTCCTTAGTAATTGTCTCTGAAAATGCTAAGCTGTACATTGATAATTAAGGACATTGTTTAAAAAAAAATCCATCTCTCCGGACCTAGCAAAAGAGCTCAGGGTTTTTAAAATAGGCATTGCTCTGGTGTTTCTTCTCAAAAGATTTTTGGGAACTCAATATCTCCCACCATGTGAGAAAAACTGAACACCATTCTCAAGTTCATCAGAGGACCAAACTAAAGTCTTGGACAGGGATACAACTGGAATCGGAAACAAAAATAGAAAATGCTGGAAAATCTCAGCAGGTTTGACAGCATCTGTGGAGAGAGAATAGAGCTAATGTTTTGAGTCTCTGATGAAAGGTCACCCTAGCTATCCATGCTGTAATGTCATTTCATCCTAGCTATACATCGTTTAGGGCGGCACGGTAGCACAGTGGTTAGCACTGCTGCTTCATGGCTCTAGGGACCTGGGTTTGATTCCCAGCTCGGGTCACTGTCTGTGTGGAGTTTGCACATTCTCCTCGTGTCTGTATGGGTTTCCTCTGGGTGCTCCAGTTGCTTCCCACAGTCCAAAGATATGCGGGTTAGGTTGATTGGCCATGCTAAAATTGCCTCTTAGTGTCCTGAGATGTGTAGGTTAGAGGGATTAGTGGGTAAAATATGTAGGGATATGGGGGTAGGGCCTGGGTGGGATTGTTGTCGGTGCAGATTCAATGGGCCGAAAGGCCCCTTTCTGTACTATAAGGTTTCTATGATTCTATTTCTATCCTGATATTTGCTTTTACTATACCCATTTGATGTTTACCATGGACATTTAGAGATTTAATATCTTTTAAAACTCAGGTCCCTTGCCCTCTCAACAGATGTTAATTTAAATGCTGAGCACAATAAACTCGACCGGATCAGCTGTCATAAAAGATCTTTACATCAGCACAAATCTTAATGCTATCCACTAATCTGCAGGTAATATCAATGCCTTGGATGAGAACAGTAATGTACGTTGTGAAGAGTAATATTCTAAAACCAAGTCCTGCAGGATTGCACAAATAATTAGTCTCCATGTGGCGCTATTGCCATCAGTAACATTCTTCTGTCTGTGAGGAAGCAACCAACTCCTTTTCCAACTCAGAATCTGTCCACCAAAACCACAGAATCCTACTGTGTATTACTAACCCACTGCGAGGCACCTTATCAATTTTTCTTAACAGACCAGATCTATCATATCTACTGTGCAATCTTCATCTACAAACTGCTAACTTCCTCAAAGAATTCCACCAAGTCATTGAGCCATGGCCTTATCAGAAGCCATTTTCAATGTTTCCCACTGTAATCTCTGTCACAGTAGATATATGGAGCATCCCTGACCAATGTTTCTAGCAGCTTTCCTCCAGCTGGTGTCTGGCCAATGCACCAATGATTTCCTGATTCTTGCCTTCCAATTAAATGCTGCTAAAACATCAGCCATTCTCCAGTCAGCCCCAAAACTTGCAGGTAAAGGCTCACTAATGTAGCAATCATTTTGTTAAGCAATCCTGGTAAATACCACCTGGGTCAACAATGCAATTTGTTTTCTGTTTAAGACCTATTTTTAATATCAAATGTGCATCTTCTATGAAAACTCATAACTGCATGCCCAACTACCTATTGCATTATTGGTTAATGAGCACGTTGTATACAATAACAACTTATATTTATACAGTGCACCTATAACACACTAAATCATCCCAAGGTGCGTCAAGAGAGTTATGAAAGAAAATATGAATGACAGTAAGCCATGTAAGGAGGTATGAGTCAAATGATCAAAGAACTAGGTGTTAAGCAGTGCCTTAAAGGAGGAAAATGAGGCGAAGAGTTGTAGGAGGCTCTTTTAGACTTGGGGCCTAGGCAACTGGAGATGAAGCCAGCAATGGTGAAGGAATTAAAATCAGGATTGCTCAAGAGCCCAGCGTGCAGATAACTTGGAAGGATGTGGTGTTGGTGGAGGCAAACAGAACTAGAAAGGGCAAGGCGATGGAAGGATTTGAAAATAAGGTTGCGAAATTCAAAATCAAGATGTGTTGGTCAGTGAGCCCAAAGTAATAGATGATTGGATTTTCTATGAGTTGAGACAAGAGCATCCATACTTTGGATGAGTTTGCGTTTATGGAGGATAAACCATGAGAGTAGCCTGGAGTGAAGTGAAATAGTCGAGTCTAACAGTAACAAAAAAAAGTTTCACCTCAGATGGGACTCAAATCCACAATCCATTAGGCCACTGGGATGGCCCTTAACAAGTAACAAAGCATGGGTGAAGGTTTCAGCAGCAGCTGAGCTGAGACAAGGATGATATTTGTCAATATAACTAAGATGGAAATAACAGTCTGAATGATGGTGCAGATGTGAGGTTGGAAGCTCATCTTGAGGTTAAATGTTATACCGGGTTTGCAAACAGACTGGCTTAATTTCAGATGGTTGCTAGGGATAGGGATGGAGTCAGTATTTAGGGAATGCAGTTCAAAGTGGATACTGAAAACAATGGCTTTAGTCTTTCCAATATTTAACTGGAAGAAATTTCTGCTCATCCAGTACTGGATGTCAGTCTGGTGATTTAGCAACAGTCATAGATTCATACAGATTTACAGAATGGAAACAAGCTCTCTGGCCCAACTTGTCCATGCCGCCTTTTTTTTTAAACCCCTAAGCTAGTCCCAGTTGCCCACATTTGGCCCATGTCCCTGTGTACCCATCTTACCCATGTAACTGTCTAAATGATTTTTAAAACACAAAATTGTACCTGCCTCTACTACAAACTCTGGCAGCTTGTTCCAGACACTCACCACTCTCCATGTGAAAAAATTGCCCCTCTTGTATCTTCTCACTTTAAACCCATGCCTTCTTGTTTTAGACTCCCCAACTTTGGGAAAACATATTGACTATCTAGCTGATCTATGCCCATCGTTATTTTGTAGACTTATATAAGATCACCCCTCAGCCTTCTGCGCTCCAGAGGAAAAGTCCCAGTTTAAGCAGCCTCTCCTTATAACTCAAACCATCAAGTCCAGTAGCACCCTAATAAATCTTTTCTGCACTCTTTCTAGTTTAATAGTATCCTTTCTATAATAGGGTGACCAGAACTGTACACAGTATTCCAAGTGTGGCCTTACCAATGTCTTGTAGAATTTCAACAAGACATCCCAACTCCTATATTCAATGTTCTGATCAATTAAACCAAGCATGCTGAATGCCTTCTTCACCACTTCTTCGTCTATCTGTGACTCCACTTTCAAGGTTCTATGAACATGTATCCCTAGATCTCTTTGTTCTTAACTTTCCCCAATACCCCACCATTAACTGAGTAAGTCCTGCCCTGGTTCAATCAGTCAAAATGTATCACCTCGCATTTAGCTAAATTACGTTCCATCTGCCATACGTCAGCCGACTGGCCCAATTGATTAAGATCCCGTAGCAATCCAAGATAATTTTCTTCACTGTCTACTATGTCACCAATCTTGGTGTCATCTGCAAACTTACTAACCATGCCTCCTAAATTCTCATCCAACTCATTAATATAAATGACAAATAACAGTGAATGAGCTGAGAGAGGAAGTGGTCGGGTAGAGATGGATGTTCTGTGTATATGTGAAACATTGTATTTTCAGATTATGTCATTGAGGGAGATCATATGAATGTCAAAATGGAGGGCAGTAAGGAAACTTTCTTGGAGGATATTGGAGAACTAAGAACAAAGAGAATTACAGTACAGGAACAGGCTGTTCAGCCCTCCAAGCCTGCACCGATCATGCTGCCAGACTTAACTAAAACCCCCTATCCTTCAGGGGCCATGTCCCTCTATTCTCATCTTATTTATGTATTTGTCCTGAAACTTCCACCATCTTCCCTGGCAGCGAGTTCCAAGCACCCACCATCTATGTGTAAACAAAAAAACTTGCCTCGTACATCTTTAAATCTTGCCCCTCGCACCTTAAACCTATGCCCCCTAGTAATTGACTCTTCCACCCTGGGAAAAAGCTACTGATTATCTACTCTGCCAATGTCCCTCATAATCTTGTAGACTTCTATCAACCTTCATCGTTCCAGTGAGAACAAACCAAGTTTCTCCAACCTCTCCTCATAGCTAATGCCTTCCATGCCAGGCAACATCCTGCTAAATCTTTTCTGTGCCCGCTCCAAAGCCTCCATCCTTCTGGTAGTGTGGTGACCAGAATTGAACACTATATTTCAAGTGCAGCCTAACTACAGTTACAATGCGGAAGCAAGAAGAGACAGCTCATTGCAAATGATTCTCTGGCACGTAATGAATATATAAGAATAGAACCGGGTGAGAGCTGTTCCATCCAGCTACATGAAAGTGAAGAGATTTTGGAGGAGGCGGATGTGGTCAACTGCATCAACAGTTGTGGGCAGATGGAGGAGGAAGACGAAGGAAAGTTTATCTTTGCTGTAGTCACATAATGTGTCATTTGTGTCATTTGTGTCTTTGACATGAACTGTTTCTGTAGTATGGCAGAGGAGAAAACCTGATTGGAGGGATTCATAGGTGGAGTTCTGGGAAGATGTGAATGAATTTGGGAGGCAACAGGTTCTAGGACTTCGGAGAGGGAAGGAAGGTTGGAGATAGGTAGCAGATTGCAAGGATGGTGGGATCAGGTGTTTTTTGAGGAGTTATAGAGTCAAAGTGGTCTACGGCACAGAGAAATGCCCTTTTGATCCATCGTGTCGGCATTGGTCAAAAACAATCCACCCAACTATACTAATCCCATTTTCCAGCACTTCACCCAGCCTGGTGTGTCTTGGCATTGCAAATGTACATCTAAATACTTCTTAAAGTTATGAGGATCTGTGTCTCCACCATCCTTTCAGGCAATGAGTTTCAATTCCCACCAACATTTGGGTGAAAAGGTTTACTTCCCCTCCAAACATCCTGCCCCTTGCCTTAAACCTATGCCCCCAGACAATTGATCCCTTCACCAAGGGGCAAACCTTTTTCCTGTCTAGTCTATCTATGCCCCTCATAATTTTATACATCTCAATCTCTCGGGATTCCACTCCCTCCTGCCAAATTAATTTAAATTCTCCCCAAAAACAGGGAGGCAAACATTCCTGCAAGGACGCTGGACCCATCTTGGTTCAGGTGCAACCCATCCACCTTGTACAAGTCCCACCATCCCCGCAAACAGCCCCAACGCCTTAGAGTCATAGAGGTTTACAGCATGGAAACAGGCCCTTCGGCCCAACTTGTCCACACCGCCCTTTTTCTTAAAACCACTAAGCAAATCCCAATTGCCCGCACTTGGCCCATATCCCTCCGTAACCATTGTATCCATGTAACTATCTAAATGCTTTTTAAAACACAAAATTGTAACTGCCTCTACTACTGCCTCTGGCAGCTTGTTCCAGACACTCTCCACTCTGTGGGGAAAAAAAAAATGCCCCTCTGCACACTTTTGTATATTCCCCCTCTCACCCTAAGCCTATTGCCCTCTAGTTTTAGACTTTCCTACCTTTGGGAAAAGATATTGACTAGCTACCTTGTCTATGCCCCCCATTATTTTATAGCCCCCAGTAAGGTCACCCTTCAGCCTCCTACGCGCGAGAAAATAAAGTCCCAGTCTATTCAGCCTCTCCATATAACTCAATCCATCAAGTCCCGGTAGCGTCTTAGTAAATCTTTTCTGCACTAGTTTAATAATATCCTTGCTATAATAGGGTGACCAGAATTGCACATAGTATTCCAAGTGTGGCCTTACCAATGTCTTGTACAACTGCAACAAGACGTCCCAACTCCTGTATTCAATGTTCTGACTGATGAAACCAAGCATGCCGAATGCCGCCTTCACCACTCTGTCCACTTTCAAGGAGCTATGAACATGTACCCCTAAATCTCTTTGTTCTGTAACTCTCCCCAATGCCCAACCATTAACTGAGTAAGTCCTGTCCTGGTTCAATCTACCAAAATGCATCACCTCGCATTTGTCTAAATTAAACTCCATCTGCCATTCATCAGCCCACTGACCCAATTGATCAAGATCCCATTGCAATTGGAGATAACTTTCTTCACTGTCCTTTATACCACCAATCTTGGTGTCATCTGCAAACTTACTAACCATGCCCCCTATATTCTCATCCAAATCACTAATATAAATGACAAGTAACAGTGGGCCCAGCACTGATCCCTGAGGCACACCACTGATCAGAGGCCGGCAGTTTGAAAAACAACCTTCTACAACCACCCTCTGGCTTCTGTCAAGAAGCCAATTTTGTATCCATTTAGATACCTCACCCTGGATCCCATGAGATTTAACTCTATGCAACAACCTACTATGTGGTACCTTGCCAAAGGCCTTGCTAAAGTCCATGGGGTCAACATTAACTGCAGTGCCCTCATCTACCTTCTTAGTTGCCCCTTCAAAAAACTCAATTAAATTTGTGAGACATGATTTTCCACTCACAAAGCCATGCTGACTGTCCCTAATCAGTCCTCGCATCTCTAAATGCCTGTAGATCCTGTCTCTCAAAATACCTTCCAACAGTTTACCCACCACAGATGTGAGGCTCACTGGCCTGTAGTTCCCAGGCTTTTCCCTGCAGCCCTTTTTTAAACAAAGGCACAACATTTGCCATTCTCCAATCTTTAGGGCAGACCTATCATTTTCCATAGCTATCTTAAAACTCACCTGTGACTATCGATGATTCAAATATCTTGGCTAGGGGACCCATAATTTCCTCCCTAGCCTCTGTGTCTTGGGATGTACTTCATCAGGTCCTGGGGATTTATCTACCTTGATGCGCTTTAAGACTTCCAGCACCACCTCCTCTGTAATATATACAATCCTCAAGACATCACTATTTATTTCTCCAAGTTCCCTAACATCCATGCTTTTCTCAACAGTAAAAACTGATGAGAAATATTCATTTAGGATCTCACCCATCTCTTGTGGATCCGCACATAGATGACCTTACTTTTTTGCCCTTTATGTATTTGTAGAAGCTCTTTGGATTCTCTTTTGCCTGATCTGCCGAAACAATTTCGTGTCCCCTTTTTGCCCTCCTGATTTCTCTCTTAACTCTACTTCTACACCCACTATACTCTTCAAGAGATTCACTTGATTGCAGCTGCCTATGCATGTCATGTGCCTTTTTCTTCTTCTTGACCAGGGCCTCAATATCCCGAGTCATCCAGGGTTCCCGACTTCTGCCAGCCTTGCCTTTCACACTAAGAGCAATGTGTTTACCCTGAACCCTGGTTGACACACTTTTGAAAACATGCCACTTAAAAGACATCGCTTTGCCTTCTCTCAGACTCCCCCGATTAACTTTTGAAAGTTCCTGCCTGACACTGTCAAAATTGGCCTTGCCCCAATTTAAAATTTTAACTTTTGGGACACACCTATCATTCTCCATAGCTATCTTAAAACTAATAGATTTATGGTCACTGGTCCCAAAGTAATCCCTCACTAACACTTCTGTCAGCTGCCCTTCCTTATTTTCCAACAGGAGGTCAAGTTTTGCCCACTCTCTAGTTGGGCCACCCACATAGTGAATGAGAAATTCCTTCTTGAACACAGTCAACAAATTTCTCTCCATCCAACCCTCTAATACTATGGCTGTCCCAGTCAATGTTGGGAAAATTAAAATCTCCGACTATTACCACCCTGTTTTTCTTGGAGCTATCTGTAATCTCCTTACATATTTGCTCTTCAATTTCCTGCTGACTATTTGGGGGCCTATCATACAACCCTATTAAAGTGATTTCCCCACTCGTCATGGGAATATAAAGCCTTCCCTTCTGCACCATCTCTCCAGTCATACATTCATCTGGACTAACCTACTTATAAATTCACTAGCGTATGGCACTGGATGTAATCCAGAGATTACTATCTTTTGGATCCTGTTTTATAATCTACCTCCTAGCTCCCTAAATTCGGCTCGAGTCCCTTATCCCCTTTTCTATCTGTATTATTGTTACCAATATGTACCACAATCTCTCTCTGTTTGCCCTCCCCTTCAGAATACTCTGCAGCCATTTAATGACATCCCTTGCACCAGGAGGCAACATATCATCCTGGAATCTCTTTTGCGGCCACAGAAATGCCTGTCTGTTCCCTTACAATTCAATCCCCTCCCACTATTTGCCCTGTCCCCTTTTGTGTAGCATGGTGCCATAAAGTTGGCTGTCAATGCTTTCCCCTGCACAGTTATCTCACCCAACAGTATCCAAAACAATATATCTGTTATGAATGGGGATGGCCTTGAGTGGGCTCCTGTACTATCTGCCTTCATCTACTTTGCCTGGTGGTCACCCATGCCCTTCTTGCCAATCAATCTTTACCTGCAGTGTGACCACCTCACTGAACATGCTATCCATGACTTGCTCAGCATCACAGATGTCCCACAACGAATCCATCTTTGGCTGTAGCTCTGAAATGCAATTAGTCATAGCTTCAGTTGGACACATTTCCTGCTAATGTGGTCACCAAGGACAACTGAAGCTTTCATGATTTCTACATAGCACAGGAGGAGCACATCACAGGTGAGAGCTCTCCAGTCATTACTACCCTTATGTCGCTCATTTATTCCCCCTTTTCACGTAAAAATAATGATTATATAAGGATTCCAAGAACTTAATTCTCTTACGCTAACTTTACAACCCTTACCACTTCTTTGCTTGCTTACATTACTTTATTATAATGACCCTGACTTCTCTTATTTGTGTTGTTTCTCAGTTAACCCCTTCTTCCAAAAATAGAAAATTACATCCCTGCGCACCCCCCCCCCCCCCCCCACCCACTTCACCTAACTCCCATACTTACCAAACTGCCACCCTGTGTCGTTGCATTCTCTGATACGGCAGAATAAAGCCCTTACAAACTATACACCACAAAATAAAGACCTTAAGCGATTAAAAAAACGTAAATACTTACCCAACAATACTTACCCAATCAGCTGCTTCCACTTGCCCCGCATCACTTTTAAATCCTGATGTTACCTCAGGAACTCTGAACTCAGATTTCTCACCGCGCTCGCAGGATAGCGGGGAGAGTGGTGGGGGGGGGGGTTCCTCTAATGTCACTCTGTTTGTTTCCAACAAGAATTGACTGCTGGACACATTCCCTAGACTGCGTCACTGCGACTCTGACTGAGAGAATACCGTTCCCAGACTGCATCACTGCGACTCTGACGGAGAGAATACCGTTCCCAGACTGCGTCACTGCGACTCTGACTGAGAGAATGCTGTTCCCAGACTGTGTCACTGCAACTCCGAGAGAATACTGTTCTCGGACTGCGTCACTGCGACTCTGATGGAGAGAATACCGTTCCCAGACTGCGTCACTGCGACTCTGACGGAGAGAATACTGTTCTCAGACTGCGTCACTGTGACTCTGACGGAGAGAATACCGTTCCCAGACTGCGTCACTGCGACTCTGACGGAGAGAATACCGTTCCCAGACTGCGTCACTGCGACTCTGACGGAAAGAATACCGTTCCCAGACTGCGTCACTGCGACTCTGACTGAGAGAATACCGTTCCCAGACTGCGTCACTGCGACTGACTGAGGGAATACCGTTCTCAGACTGCGTCACTGCGACTCTGACTGAGGGAATACCGTTCTCAGACTGCGTCACTGTGATGATACCATTCCCAGACTGCTTCACTGTGACACTGACTATCAGAACACTGTTCCAGACTGCTTCACTATGATGCTGACTGCGAGGACACAGTTCTTAGACTGCTTCACTGTGATGATACCATTCCAGGCTGCTTCACTGTGGTGCTGACTGTGAGGACAACATTCCCAGGAGAGGGATGATAGTAGCAGATTTAAAGGAGAGAGGGTATAGGAATAATGACTGATTCAAAGTATTTATTTCAATTCTCTACCATGTCCTGGGAGTCCACTGGAATCTTCACTGAGGAATCTTTTGCAACCAATGTTTTAATAGCTGATACCGTGCAGAGTTTTATTTCTTTGTGCGTGCTTATGGGGGACAAGATGGGAGAAGTGGTATTGTGTGTGTTATTTTTATATTAGTGGGTGGCTGGATATATGTGTACATTTTGAATCTTTTGATAATTTCTGCATCTTTCTGTATGTGAATTTTAGCAATTAAACAAACTAATTATTAACTCAAGAGATCTGGCTGGTTTCTTTATTGCACTGAACCACTCAGTTAAATGCAAATAAGGCATTTTTAAAATGCAAACACTGTTAGAACCAACTCAGGAGGGGACAAAGAAAAGAAGCAGTTCACCCTGATTAACCCGGTCGTAACTATCTTTTCCGCTGACATTTTGGTTGTTTTGATGGCAATTTTTGTTCCCTTAAGTTTGGGAAATTACATGCCCCATTTTGCAAATGTTAAACAACTCTAATATTTCAGAGATGCCACCTTTCAAAATAAGCTTAAACCAAGTTTCCACCTGTTTGATGAAGTGTATGATAAAGTTTCCATTGCTGTTGAAGACATTAGGGGAATTCTCCAAATGTCTTAGCCAACATTTCCTCTGAACAAGCAGCACAATTTTCACTTAAACATCACCAGAAAGATTGGGCATTTATTTCAAAGGCAGGACCCTCCTTTGTGCCACAGGGCTGCCACACTTGCCTACAAAACAACAGAGACTGCAGTGCAAAATGTCAAAAGTGATTCATTGGCTGTGCTTTGGGGCAGACTGTTAACAGAACTCAGAAATGGTAGAGTCTGTGCCTAATAATGTAACACTTGCCAAAAGCACGCAAGGTACAAAATTAGGTGATTAATGTAAGGAAGAGCTGTGTCTGTAAACAGATCTGGACAAAAATGGCTAGCAGCTGATGAATTTTCAAGTAAAATACATACAAATAAGAGCCGAGTTGTACAGGAAGCAGTAAATAGGTTATTTTCAGCAAAGGTGGAAAAATATAAGAATTTGGGTCTTATTAAATATTGCAAAGAATGATGTGGCCCAAGTCTGTTTAAAACCTAGCAACTTTCTGTTAACAATGTCAGTTTACTTGGGTAATGACACAGCTTGATTTTTGTATTTTCTAAACTTGCGCCCTCAGAGTAATTTTCCCATGGCACCTGTGGCAGATTTCATGGTGAGCAGGAGTGAAGAATCTAGCAGGAACCAAAATGTTTGAAACCCCCGGCATAAAAACAATTTGCAATTTTTCTGATGGCAAATAAATGCCAGATCAGTTAACCTGCTGACTGGTGGCGTCAATGCCCCATGCATTCGTTTCCATCTCATGAATGCTCATTAAGTGAGTTTCTTACCAGAATCAAGTGCTGCCTTCCAATCTTGCATCAAGTCAGTGGGAAATCGCATCACTCATTCATTTGAATCAGAATTTCATTTGAAAAAGAGTGGTGTGTGCACTTTGTTCGAGGTGGGCGCAGCACAAGTAGTACTTCCTTCCATAGCTCTGCGCTAGTCTTGTTGTGAAGCCAGTGAAATACCACACTGCTGGAACATCCCTGTTGCTTACCTCCATGTTCACTATGACACTGTTGTGCAGTGATACTCACAGTAAGAAGTCTCACAACACCAGGTTAAAGTCCAACTGGTTTGTTTGGTAGCAAACGCCACTAGCTTTCAGAGCGCTGCTCCTTCATCAGGTGAGTGGGAGTTCTATTCACAAACAGGGCATATAAAGAGACAAATTCAATTCACAGAATAATGATTGGAATGTGAATCTTTACAGCTAATCAAATCTTGAAGGTACAGACAATGTGAGTGGAGAGAGTATTAAGCACAGGTTAAAGAGATGTGTATTGTCTCCAGACAGAACAGTTAGTGAGATTTTGCAAGCCCAGGCAAGTCGTGGGGGTTACAGATTATTGACATGATCCCAAGATTCCGGTTGAGGCTGTTCTCGTGTGCGGAATCGGCATCTCCACATCTGTGGTACTCGGACAGGGCTTAACTTTCAGACATGGGCCAGTGATACCATGGAGGAAGCAAGATGTGAGAGACTTGCCCAAGATACTTTGGTTAGAAGATGGCATATGACCGCGTTCTCCAAGCCCTCAATAGGCCCAATTTTACCATTTTGATTCTAAGTGCTGAATCTGGACGCAATTCAGATCCAACTTGGAAAAATATTCTGAGGCACCCCCATAGACATCTAGCTTGAAAAAAAATTGCGAGCCTGAATGGCGCTGTGCGTGGAACTTATCATGCCCGAAATGCTGCAGCTCTGATTGGAGCTTTGAACTGTGCATGTGCAGTGAAAAAACACATTTGAAAAATGTGCCCCTGTCACATCACTCCTGGGCACAAAAAGCTCAGGAGCATGGCCCCCACAGACATCGCCCCACCCACACAACATAACTGACCCCTTATCCACCCATCCCAGCTGCTACCCAGACTGATCGCGACCCTTTGAACGACCCCCTCCCCCGCCACTCCCATCCTTCCTCACCAGAGATCCATTCTGCTTCCCTCCCCATGCCCCACCAGAGAATGATCTGGCCTCTCTCCCCATCAAAGAATGATTGGGCCTTCTTGCACCAGAGATACATCTGACCCATCTCCTTTCTCCCTCCCCACTGCCAGAAAATAATCTGGGCTCCCTCCCCACCTCCCGTCAGAGAATAATCTGGCCTCCCACCCCTGCCATTCACCAGAGAACGATTTGGCCTCTCTCGTCCCTCCCACCAAAGAATGATCAGGCCTCACTCCTCCCACCTCACACCCCCTCCCTCTCCACCCTTGCTTATCAAAGAATGATCTGGCCCCCCTCCCTCCATCCTCCCCACCACTGATCGGAGTTGGAGGGCCTCTGGAAGCTCTGAATTTATCTGTTCTGTTACTACCATGATACTACTACCACAAATGCCACTAGACACTCAATGCTGATGAGCTATCTTCATGCAGTGTTCTTCTGTCATGAAGAAGGAGTAGAAGCACATTAATGACACACTTCTAATAAAGATTTAAACATACCTCCCTGCCATCACAAAAGGGTGTGCAACTATCTTCCACGAGATTGACATTTTATGAACGTAAATCTTATCGTGAGACACTATCACTGAGTGGAAGGAAATAAGAGGATTCAAATGTATACAATCACAAAGCCTTTAGTTGACAAAGCCATTCATGTAGACATCAAGTATATTTACAAAATGCAATATATTTACAGCGGTAGCACACCCGTGATCCAAAAATGACGTCCAAATGTAACTTTCACCGTACAAATATACTTTGGTGCAGGCCCACCATCTACAATAGAGGTGGAGGCAGCCTGCTGACTGCTATGTCCACTGAAGGGCTGCCACCTGGTTTGAGTCAGATGCACACTTGTCACTCTGAGCACCTGGGGTGGATGAGGTGACAGACATATGGGACTCTGAGCATCTGGACATCCTTGGCGTGTCCTGAGAAGATGTTCCCAGAGTGTTTGGCTGGCATTTATCCTTCCTGTGGGTGCCTGATGGCCCTACCCTGATTCCTTGAGAAGACAGTGACCCTGGAAGGGAGGTCAAGGTGCCTCGTCCTCCTGTTGCTTAAACCTGATGGTGCCCACCAAGGTGTTGGGACCAAGGAGTTTAGAGCAGTGTGCAAATCCAACAACACCTGCTGGATCAAGTTATCGCCAACCTTTCCCTGGTGACCTTGAGGTGCTAGCTGTCAGAGCCGTGACATCAGATGGCAGAGTCCGTCCATGTTCTATCATTCACTCTAATATGCTGCGTGTTAAACAGTTGAACCTCTGCCTAATGTTCCACTGCTTGTTGTTGCATCTTTCGCATTGAGTTGGCAGCCACTTTCAGAGGCTCATCATCTGACTAGGATCGTGGGTCCTCTGAGTGCTGGAGACCTGGGCTGTGCTTGCCTCTGACTGTTCCAGGCATGAGTCAATGAGGGGTTCTCCAGAAAGTGACCCCGAGGCTAATCCAGAGCTGTGTCCCACAGAGGTGTAAGTCTCTGCGCTTGTGGAGGGTATATGTGAGTGACTTAAATGGTTCTTCCAGTCCTTCCTCTTTGGATGTGATCAGGGGCCTGGGACTTACGGTGAGCTGCTTTGTGGGCCTTTGTCTGCTGCTGCCTATAAGATAGAGAATACAGTTTCAGTTGATAACGTGAGCAATGTAAGATTGTATGTCACTCACTGTGATTGTCAGGATGTGATGAAGTGTGATCCATACTTGGTCAGTGGGACACTCCGATCTCCCCTTCCCAAGAGGAACAATCCCTGCCCTCCCCAATGATCTCAACTGCATCCTCCCTAAATTGTGTGCAACTGATGATGTTGGCTATCCTTCCCCTGGACTGCACTCTTTCAGACCTGCTGTGTGCCAGCGTGTCCTGGATGAAGATGAAAGAATGAGAAGGAGTGAAGCAGAAACAGGGCAAGATTCATGGTCTCCATGTTTGGTGAGTTGTCCTCAGAATGGTCAGGGGATGGATTGTGGTGTTGTAGGTAAAATAATACCTCAGACTGTTAGTGAGTCAAAATACAGTGGTTTTTATTTCAAAACTCTGGTGTTCCAGAATTTTTGGAGAAGCTACCAGACTTCTCATAGAACACAAACACAAGTGGGTATTTATACATTATGAGCTCCAGCAGGAATCACGATTCAAAGTTCCAATTCCTGCCAGGCCTCCAGTTCTTCCTTCCTGGGTCGTGATGCAGCCCCAGAGTTAATCAGGAATTACAGTCCTGCAGTCAGGACACAGGAAACTCCTTCTGCAGCAGTACCGGCATCCCTGTCTTTGAAGTTACTTGTGTCGATCGTGGCTGTTCCAGCAGGATTCTTCCTGTTAAAAGCCGGTATCATGATCTGCCATCAGCAGCTGTCAAAAGCCAGTATCGTAAACTACCATCTGTGTAACAATGTCCCAAAGTCACATTAAAGTCTGTCTTTATACAAATGAAAGTTAAAGCATGTAAGACATGAACAAATAACTTTTATCAATGTCAGGAACAGTATCAGCTAAAGGAGATCAGTCATGAAAAAGGGTTATGTTTGTGACATATTCTAGGTACAAAATCCATTAACCCTTTCCCTTCAGGTACAAAATGCATTCACCTTTTCCGTACTTCAGTAAGCAGCACAGAAGATGGAATGGAGATGGTGAAAGTTTCCATGAGACAATCAGTGTTGATATGTATCCCCCCCTAATGTTTGTGAGAGATGCTGTCATGATGAGAGTTTGCTATTGGAAGGAACTGAAGAATGACTACCATGGTGGAGCAGATAAGATCATTCTTTCCCTTTCTGCACTGGATGGCATTTTAGGCACAGTTGCCAGCCTCCCAGGCCAGAGAAATGAGGCTGGTATAGCTCCTGGACCCATCCCTGGGATACAGGACTTATCTATGGACCCTCACTACTTAATCAAGGCCTTGAGACGCCTGCTAAGTGGAAGACATCTTTGTGTGTGACCTGGAGATAGGTGGGCTGGAGTGAGTGAGTCAGCTGGCATTAAAAGGTATGATGCTTGGACCTTTGAATTAGCTAGGTAACAGCAGACAGATCAGCTCCCATTCCACCCAATGATTCAGCTCTGTGCGCAATGAGCTTCTAAGCACAGAATGGAGCACAATTTTCCACCATTCTGAACAGGGTATGTGCGAACCCTGCCCACCATTGCATTTAGCCTCATCAAAGGAAAATTCTGCTTAGAGTTTCATAGAATTAAATATAATTAAATAAAAGAATAAATCAGTAAAGGAAAAAATATTTGGGTGTGGGTATTGAACATTAACTAAAGGTAAAACAAAAATTTACAAATGTTAGAAAACTAAAAACAAAAAAGGAAACATATTAGCAATGCTACAGCACAACTGATAGCATCTGAAAAGGGAAAATGATGAGTAACATTTTGGATATTAATCCTTTGACAAAAGCTTTGCAACAGTCACTTCCCAAAACTTTCTTGGCTATTACTTGATTCCACATTCACCCTTGTTGGTGGTGAGATTAAATTGCGTATGAATTCAATTAGTTTTTTTTATTATATTTGTTTAAGTAGGTATATGTGTCAGCAGCAAATGTAGATCATTTCTGGGTTTAGAGCAAACTCCAGATTCTGAGTGAACTTCTGATTCTGCCAAATATGGCTATGTGGATTTTAATGGATAAATGTACACAACTTTAACAAAACCAAATGAAACTTCACGTGAATTATAGCTGTGACGTAGGTACATCCCAGACAATATCTTCTGTCAACATTTTATTGCAATCTATAGAAGATTTGCTTCACCCAAGAACAACCTGCTGTATTGACTTACTTACTATGTGGTTTAAAGATAGCATTCTGACTTGAACTGATAACAATCTCAAATTCACTCTATCTCTAATTTCAAGATTATGTTACAAAATTTGTTTTGCCTTATTGACCCTTTAAAACATTGTGATGGATTCTGTGTCAGAGTATCACCAAAAATACGTTCACACATTTTGAAGATAATTTAGTAGCCTCATGACTAATATTGGCCATAATCTTGGAAAAATAACAATTAATCAGTGAATGCAATAAATCTAATTTTCTCTTGTTTAAAGTCTTTCTTGACCAGCTGTACATTTTGGTTGGTGTATATTTTACACTATTGAGCAGGTATTTTTCAGCTAAAATAAACATTTTCCTTATTAGAATTATGAATTGCAGTGGTATATCTCAATGATGCTGAAGACTTGAGAATGGTGACTGAGATGTTCTTGTTTATTGTTTTGTCCAGTTTGTGCCATTGGTTGGTGGATTTTGTTTTGCTTTGACAGTTATTCTTCTGGCCTTAATATTGCATTATTGTTTTGGATGGGGCTAAGTTCAATAGTTCCCCACCCATATTGAAAGCATTGGAAGTTCTCAGTGGAGTGCATCAACAAGTGCAACAAGGAAGAAACCGAAGAACTGACTTAAATTATAAAGGGATCAGAAATGAGAAGGACCAGAAACTAGAGCAAACTGCCTAATTAATAATTTCATGCACTGTAGCACCTTCTGCCATGGAATTGCAGCTTCTTATAATTATTTAATAAGCAATGGCAATGCACTAGCCAGCAACCTTAACAGTGTTTTATTTTTGCACTGTCTCTTATTTGCTGTCTGTTGTGCTATCTTGAGAGAATAGTCTTATATCACTCACTTCTCTTCCCTGAGTTTGGAGGACCCATAGTTCCATATTCCCATTGCCTAGGATCAGTACAGCAGAAATTATGTATTCTTCTCTCACACTTTCTCCAAAAAATTCTGTACTGACTTTTGCGTTCTATCCAGGAATATGTGCAGGTTAACTTTAACTTGTCCTTTAAATTTATTTCGGATTATGGAACTCTGCCCTTTTTGCTATGTTTTGCCATGTGAAGTACTTGATATTGTAATTGCTTCTGTGTGCCTATTTATTCCTACTTACATGTCAAGGTTGTTGACTGGCCAATATTTCAGGAGAAAGGAACGTTTGGTCACATTGTCATCATGCAATATTGTATTCTCACATGTCTCCACAATTGTTTGGCTAAATTTTGACACGAATTTCTGTTTTGTTCACATGACTTTTTTTTTCCCCTTAAAACAGCTTTATCTGAATTACCAGAAGCTCTTTCTGAGCCAGCACCTCCTTTGTCAGGAAACATGGTAGGTAATCAGCAGGGAGGCTTCTTGTGTAAATCTTGTCAATGTGAATCTGAGAACAAATGCTGTGAAATTGTTCAGTACAATTAATATGTTCATTACCAAATTTCTTCAGCATTTAATTTACCAAATGCATTCATACATCATGAATCACCAAATAATAGCTCATGGAATTCCATTTATAGCATTATTGTTCTTCTGATCTATTATATAGGCCCATATCTGCAGTAAGAATATGGTGAGACTAATGGCCTAAATTGGATGGTAACCTCAAGTCTGTGCGTGGGTAACTATGCAGAAATCTGGAAGTTGCTATCTAATTTGGCCTGTTCCATTATTAATACTTTGAGAGTTTTATGACAACTGTGCCTTGCTGAAGGACTTAACATTAAAATCCATGTTAGGAGTTATAGTTGTTATATTTACCCATGTCAGTTGCACAATGTTTAACTTGGATCTAGGGCAGGTTAGGGAGGGAGGAAAACTGGCTGCATATCCTTTCCAGAGCTTCACAGATTCAGCTGATAGCATTTCTATTTGTGGCTGGTATAAATTCATTAAATCAGTGACTTGTTATGTTTCAGGTCAGAAACTCCAAGGAGCCTGCCTTGATCATAAGTTTTGCATCTTGAATTTAGCTAGGATAAGCATGATATGTTTCACTTTAGGTATGATTTAAGTGACCCATCAGGGAGTTTTTCTCAAACAAAGTTTATTTATGAATATAGTTAACATGTATAGTAATAAAATTAGCAAGACCTTTCATCAAATATAAACAAGAAATAAACAATCATGATAATGCATAACCCGTAACAAAGATCTCTACAATGTTCCAACCAACCAAATACCAAAGACAAAAGACCCTTTTCACAAGTTTAACTGCACAGACTAATGCCCATATGATACTGGGATTGAGGCTGCTAGTTGAATTTTGCAGTCAAATGTTCTTGACACTCAGAACAGTTTGAAGACAAGACGGCTTCTCAAAACATCAGAGGGATTCTGGTTCAGCCCCCAACAAAGCAGGTTTTCATCCTTCAGAAAAATAAGCTTGTGTTTTCAGCTGGCCAACAGAATTTTCAAAACAACAGACAGAGGGAAAACTCTTCTTTTTAGCTTGTTGTCCCTTCTAAAACCAAAAACTCAAACTGCAGCTCCAAACTGAAAATTAATCCCTGTCACCTGACATGCCCACAGTTTTTTTTTCTCCTCCCAACAATGCCATCACCTAAAGCTGTGATCATGAATTAAAAACAAAACGCTTGAAGGTACATCAACATCATACACCCCTCCTTAAAAAAAGAACCATCAACATTCAAAGGTGTTTCATTTTTCAAACCCCTTCAGTTTCACAGTATAACTACTCTACAATAGGCATACATACATTTTACAAAATCAAAACATACAAACATATGGGACGGCACAGTAGCACAGTAACTCACTGTGTGAGTTTCCTCCAGGTGCTCCGGTTTCCTCCCACAGTCCAAAGATGTGCGGGTTAGGTTGATTGGCTGTGCTAAAATTGCCCCTTAATGTCCTGAGATGTGTAGGTTAGAGGGAATAGTGGGTAAAATATGTAGGGATATGGGGGTAGGGCCTGGATAGGATTGTAGTCAATGCAGACTTGATGGGCCAAAGGGTCTCTTTCTGCACTGTAGGGTTCTATGATTCTATAACAGTAATATAGTCCATTTCAGTCCTTATCTTCCACTATCGAACACTGTTTCTTCTTTTACACATTTGTGACTTACTGCTTCCTCTCCAAAATTAACCCTGCTTTGATTTCAAATCTAAACTCAGTTTGTTGGTTGTGATGATACCTTAGCTCTGTAATGTCCTCACAGAACGAGGCACGATCAGCAGGATGACACATTACATGTGTGTAGTCTGGGCCATTCAGAAAGGTCATTTTATCGCTGTCCCCTTTCTTATTCATTGGCCTTAGCTGTTTTTCTGTCAAGCAATTTGACTTCTTCATTTGGTCTGGATCTGCAGCATCACTTCCTGCACACTCTTTGGCAAAGACACATGGCAGATTGTCTTTCTTGGTTTCAGAACCCATTTCGACCATGACTCCAATGATCACTGTGGCAGTTAACCTGCTGTGAAAAACACCACAATTCATTTGAACACCAGCCATGTACAGTGCTGTTTCACTAGGCATCCACATCCCGGCACAATCTACGGAATCATTATGCCAGCAGTTCATTTTAGATGATGGTACAATTTTAGCCAACAGTCTGTTTCCACTTTATTGTCCTTTCCTTTTGATTCACAGTAATATGGTACTTCCACTTCTCAATCTCCTTTTTGAGACCACACAAGACTGGTGATGTATCCACACTTTACATTGATCATGAGTTGTTTTTGATGATCCTGCAATTTATGTTCAGACAATTTGAACAACTCAGGAACATGTTCCAAAGCAGTCAACTTGACTTGTACCTGTCTCCACACCTGCTTACTTTCTTTGTTCACATTATTGTCCATTAACTGGTTCTTCTCTTCCACCTTCACTAGTCATGCGTAATTACTTGAGACTTTTGGCTGCTGTATTCAGATCGAATAAACATCAACTTTTCCATCAGAACCTGTACCAACTTGAAAAGGGTACATTAGCTAGGATGTTGTTTAATTAGAACAGCATTTTCTACAACCATCTCACCCCCAATTAACTTAGTCCTTCCCAGCTTATTCCCACATTCTTGTCCATGTGATATTAATAACACTTTCAGGTCAATTTGATTTTTCT
This sequence comes from Carcharhinus amblyrhynchos, assembly GCF_965287045.1. Taxonomy (NCBI): domain Eukaryota; kingdom Metazoa; phylum Chordata; class Chondrichthyes; order Carcharhiniformes; family Carcharhinidae; genus Carcharhinus; species Carcharhinus amblyrhynchos. Next base: position 59,988,610 of record NC_137333.1, read on the forward strand.
CTGCAAGATAACTCAGTAATTTATCCCAATTTTTAATAACATCCTCATTATCCAATTTGAGAAATGCCAAATTCAAAGTCATTTAGATTCATTTCTTCACTCTGAGGTATAACAACAAAAATATCCTTCATTTGCTCTCTTTCCTTGGCAAAATACTTTTTAAGCACATTCACATGACACATTCTGTGAGTTTTCTACCTGGCGTTCTTTTCAAATAATTCACATTACTCAATTTCCTTTCTATTTGATAAGGCCCAGTAAACCTTGCTTTCAAAGGTTCACCTATCACTATTAGTAATACTAAGACTTTGTTCCCACTAGCAAAACTACAAATTTTTGATTTCTTATCTGCTTCCTGTTTCATCGCATGCTGTATCACTTTTAAATGTTGTCTAGCCAATTCACCTACTCTATTCAGCCTTTGCCTAAAATTTGATACATAGTCCAATAATGCAGTCTCAGAACACTGACTCACCAATTTCTCCTTAATCAATTTAAGTCGTCCCCTTATCTCATAACCAAAAATCAATTCAAATGGACTGATTTTGTTTGATTCATTAGGTGCATCCCTAATTGCAAAGAGTACAAATGGAATTCCTTTATCCAAATCCTCTGGGTAATCTTGACAATAATCCCTCAACATTGTCTTTAAAGCTTGATGTCACCACTCTAATGTTCTCTGTGATTCTAGATGGTACGCAGTTGATTTAAATTGTTTTATTCCTAAGCTATCCATAACCTCCTTGAATATCATTGAGGTAAAATTTGATCCTTGATCTGATTGTATTTCTGTGGGTCATTCATATTTCATAAAAAATTGAAGTAACTCCTCTGCAATCCTTTTTGCTGTAATATTGCATAATGGAATGGCCCCTGGAAACCTAGTAGACACATCCATTTAGGAAGCCTTCCTACGCAATCAATTAAGACCCTTATAAATGGGTCATCGAATGCTGGAATGGATATTAAGGGTGCTGGTTTTATCAGCACCTGAAGTTTCCCTACGACTTGTTATGTGTAACTTGATGGATAAAATTTAACTACATCTTTATGCAGTCCAGGCCAATGAAAATGTTTTTGTATTTTAGCTTGTGTTTTCCTTACCCTCAAATGACCTCCTCCTACTGGTACCTCATGCTATTCACAACACTGTAAATTGTAAAATGCATACAGGAAGATTCTTTGGAACAATATGTAGATAGCCCAACTAGAAAGGGGGTTATACTGCACCTAGTACTAGGAAATGAGCCCGGTCAGGTCGTCAAAATTTCAGTAGGGGAACATGTGGCAAATAGTGACCACAATTCTGTTTACTTTAGGATAGTAATGGAAAAGGATGAGCGTTGCGCTACAGGTAGGCTGCTGAATTGGGGGAAGGTTAACTATAGCCAGATTAGGCAGGAATTGGTGGCCATTGATTGGGAGAGGCTGTTCGAGGGTAAATCCACATTTGGCATGTGGGAGTCTTTTAAGGAACAGTTGATAAGACTGTAGGACAGGCATGTGCCTGTAAAAAGGAAGGATAGGAAAGGTGGGAGTTAAGAGCCGTGGATAACCAGGGAAATCGAGGATCTGATGAGAAAGAAAAGAGAAGCGTATGTTAGGTCCAGGCAAATAAAAACAGATGGCGCACTGGAGGAATACAGAGAACGTAGGAAAAGAACTCAAACAGGGAGTTAGAAGGGCAAAAAGGGATCATGAAATGTTCTTGGCAGACAGGATTAAGGAGAATCCTAAGGCATTTTATTCATATGTTAAGAACAAAAGAGTTGTCAGGGAAAAAGTCGGACCTCTCAGGGACAAAGGAGGGGAATTATGCTTAGAACCCAAGGGAATAGGGGAGATCCTAAATGAATACTTTGCATCAGTATTCACAAAGGAGAGGGACGTGTTGACTGGGAGTGTCTCAGAGGGAGGTGTTGACCCGTTAAAGAGAATCTCCATTACAAGGGAGGAAGTGTTAGGTTTTTTAGGGAACATTAAAACTGACAAATCCCCAGGGCCTGATGGCATCTATCCTAGACTGCCCAGGGAGACGAGATGAAATTGCTGGGTCTCTAACAGAAATCTTTGTCTCTTCATTGGACACAAGTGAGGTCCCAGAGGATTGGAGGATAGCGAATGTGGTATCATTATTTAAGAAGGGTAGCAGGAATAACCTGGGTAATTATAGGCTGGTGAGCTTGACTTCCATGGTAGGGAAGTTGTTGGAGAGGATTCTTAGAGATAGGATGTATGCACATTTAGAACGGAATAATCTCATTAGTGACAGACAGCATGGTTTTGTAAGAGGGAGGCCGTGCCTTACAAATTTGGTGGAGTTTTTTGAGGAGGTGACAAAAACGGTTGACGAAGAAAGGGCTGTGGATGTTGTCTATATGGATTTTATAAGGCGTTTGACAAGGTCCTTCACGGCAGGTTGGTGCAAAAGGTTAAATCTCATGGGATACAAGGAGAGGTGGCTAGATGGCTAGAGAACTGGCTTGGCCACAGGAGACAGAGGGTAGCAGTCGAAGAGTCTTTTTCTGGCTAGAGGTCTGTGACAAGTGGTATTCCGCAGGGCTCTGTACTGGGACCTCTGCTATTTGTGAAATATATAAGTGATCTGGAAGAAGGTGTAACTGGTGTGATCAGTAAGTTTGCGGATGACACGAAGATGGGTGGACTTGCAGATAGCGATGAACATTGTCGGACAATGCAGCAGGATATAGATTGGCTGGAATATTGGGCGGAGAAATGGCAGATGGAATTTAAACCAGATAAATACAAAGTGATGCATTTTGGTAGAACTAACGTAGGGGGGAGTTATACAATAAATGGCAGAACCATCAAGAGTATAGACACAGAGGGACCTGGGTGTGCAAGTTCACAGATCATGCTTGCCTTTGTAGGACGGGATATAGAGTATAAAAACTGGAGTCTGATGTTACAGCTGCATAGAACATTGGTTAGGCCACATTTGGAGTACTGCGTCCAGTTCTGGTCACCACACTACCAGAAGGACGTGGAAGCTTTGGAGAGAGTTCAGAGGAGGTTTACCAGGATGTTGCCTGGTATGGAGCATCTTAGCTATGAGAAGAGATTGGGTAAACTGGGGTTGTTCTCCCTGGAAAGACAGAGAATGAGGGGAGACATAGTAGAGGTGTATAAAATTATGGAGGGTATAGATAGGGTGAACAGTGGGAAGATTTTTCCCAGGTTGGAGGTGATGATCATGAGGGGTCACAGGTTCAAGGTGAGAGGGGCAAGGTTTAACTCAGATATCAGAGGGATGTTTTTTACACATAGGGTGGTGGGGGCCTGGAATGCACTGCCAAGTAGGGTGGTGGAGGTGGACACACTGGGATCATTTAAGACTTATCTGGATAGTCATATGAGCAGACTGGGAATGGAGGGATACAAATGAATGGTCTAGTTGGACCAATGAGCGGCACAGGCTTGGAGGGCTGAAGGGCCTGTTTCCTGTGCTGTACTGTTCTTTGTTCCTTTCTGTGCCCTATTGGCAATACCACTTGAACTTCTGCTCACTTTTCATCCAGCTGAATATGTAAAAGTCTCCATTTCCTCATTAAGATCTCATTTTTAAGGTAATAGCATTCTGGTATACACTCAGATTCCTCTTCCATGTATGCTTTCTGGTTCAACTGTTTTTTATTTCTATATCTTTCTGTTGTAACTCTATCAAATTTCCTGAACTAAAAATACCCACCTCATCCTACACCCTGTTCATGATCTTTTCCAATCTTCTGATCAAAAATCATTTCATATGATTGAATTTCAACGTTCTCATCTTCACTCTATGATTTCTCCTCTTGTCTTAAGATATGACTTTGTGACATTGGTACTACACAATCAGGAAAAATCCCAGGATATATGTCTTTCAACAACTCAGTTGTTTGATTCTCCACTGGCTGTTCAACCACAGTAGGCATCACTCCCACACGTGATCCAGCTATATTGTTACCCAAGATAAACTATATTCCTGGACAAGACAATTTTGTTACTACTCCTACTACCACTTACCAATTTTCACTGGACTCTCCAACCTCACCTTTTATAATGGAACACGAGTCTCCTCACCCTGATTTGCACATATTACACCTTTTCTGGCAAACTCCTTCCAAACTACAGAACTCCTCACCTCTTATCAAAGATTGACTTGTTCCCGTATCTCTTAAAATTTTAACTTCTCTACCTGCTCCTCCTGGTATACATGAGTAAACTTTACTCACACAATTAATTCCTCAAAGCGATTTGGCATCTTCCTATCAATCAACTCCTGACCAGGCTATACATTATTTTGCAACTCTTTCACTTCAACTAGGCTTTCCTTTCCCACTTTAATAAACCCACTGGCTTATCCTGTTTTACCATATCAATCTTCCCAGTGCTTTTCTTAAACCACCAACACTGTGACTTTACATGGCCTAACTTATTACAGTGAAAACATCTGAGGCTTTTCATTTCTCTGCCACCCTCCTGTATTTCCTTTATAACCGGAGGTACCCTGTCTTTATTACCTCCCACAAAATCTCCTTTACCTTTATCACTTGAGTATTTCGCTTTACCCCAGTTTCTATCCCTAACAGGCTGAAATTGATATCAGAAACCAAATTTTGAGTTATGAACTAATTCATAATCATCTGCCATTTCTGCTGCTAACCTTGCAGTTTTGTGCAGTTGCAGAGATGGTGCAAGAGGGAAGGCTTTATATTCCCATGACAAGTGGGGAAATCACTTTAATAGGGTTGTATGATAGGCCCCCAAATAGTCAGCAGGAAATTGAAGAGCAAATACTTAAGAGATTACAGATAGCTCCAAGAAAAATAGGGTGGTAATAGTCGGAGATTTTAATTTTCCCAACATTGACTGGGACAGTCATAGTATTAGAGGATTGGATGGTGAGAAATTTGTTGAGTGTGTCCAAGAAGGAATTTCTCATTCAGTATGTGGATGGCCTGACTAGAGAGGAGGCAAAACTTGACCTCGTCTTGGGAGATAAGGAAGAGCAGGTGGCAGAAGTGTTAGTGAGGGATCACTTTGGGACCCATAATTCTACTGGTTTTAATATAGCTATGGGGAATGATAGATCTGGCCCAAAAGTTAAAATTCTGAATTGGGGCAATGCCAATTTTGATGGTATCAGGCAGGAACTTTCAACAGTTAATTGGGGGAGTCTGTGGGAAGGTAAAGCGATGTCTGGCACGTGGCAAGCATTCAAAAGTATGTTAACCAGGGTTCAGGGTAAACACATTGCTCTTAGAGTGAAGGGCAAGGCTGGCAGAAGTAGGGAACACTGGATGACTCGGACATTGAGGCCCTGGTCAAGAAGAAGAAAGAGGCACATGAATTGCATAAGCAGCTGGTATCAAGTGGATGCCTTGAAGGGTATAAGGGCTGTAGGAGTAGAGTTAAGAGAGAAATCAGGAGGGCAAAAAGGGGACACGTGATAGTTTTGGCAGATAAGGCAAAGGAGAATTTAAAGAGCTTCTACAAATACATACATGCTGATGACACGAAGATGAGTGGAAATGCAAATTGCGTGGAGGACACGGAAAGTCTGCAGAGAGATCTGGATAGACTGAGTGAGTGGGTGAGGACCTGGCAAATGGAGTATAACGTTAGCAAATGTGAGGTTATCCACTTTGGTGGAAATAATAGTAGGAGGGAATATTATTTAAAGGGCGAAAAGCTGCAGCATGCTACGGTGCAGAGGGACCTGGGGGTTCTTGTGCACGAATCGCAACATCCCAGTCTGCAGGTGCAGCAGGTGATCAAGAAGGTGAATGGAATGTTGGCCTTTATAGCGAGGGGGATAGAATATAAAAGCAAGGAGGTCTTTCTGCAACTGTACAGGGTATTGGTGAGGCCGCAACTGGAGTACTGTGTGCAGTTTTGGTCCCTGCATTTGCAAAAGGATATATTGGCCTTGGAGGGAGTACAGAGAAGGTTCACCAGGCTGATACTGGAGATGAGGGAGTTAGCTTATGAGGAGAGATTAAATAGACTGGGCCTGTACTCGTTAGAGTTTAGAAGGCTGAGAGGGGATCTTATAGAGACTTACAAGATAATGAAGGGGCTAGATAGGGTAGAGGTAGAGAGGTTCTTTCCACTTAGAAAGGAAAACAGATCTAGAGCGCACAGCCTCAAAATAAGGGCGGGGGGGCGCAATTTAGAACAGAGTTGAGGAGGAACTTCTTCACTCAAAGGGTGGTGAATCTCTGGAATTCTCTGCCCATTGAAGTGGTGGAAGCTGCCTTGTTGAATATATTTAAGTCACGGGTAGATAGGTTTCTGATAGACAAGGGAATTAAGGGTTATGGGGAGAGGGTGGGAAAGTGGAACTGAGCCACTTCAGATCAGCCATGATCTTATTGAATGGCGGGGCAGGCTCGAAGGGCTAGATGGCCTACTCCTGCTCCTATTTCTTATGTTCTTATAAAGGGCAAAGGAGTAACAAGGGAGAGAGTAGGGCCTCGTAAGGATCAACAAGGTCATCGATGTCCGGATCTGCAAGAGATGGATGAGATCCTAAATGAATATTTCTCATCAGTATTTACTGTTCAGAAAAGTACGGATGTTAGGGAACTTGGAGAAATAAATAGTGATGACTTGAGAAGTGTACATATAACAGAGAAGGAGGTGCTGGAACTCTTAAAGCGCATCAAGGTAGATAAATCCCTGGGACCTGATGAAGTGTGTCCCAGGACATTGTGGAAGGCTAGGGAGGAAATTACGGGTCCCCTAGCCGAGATATTTGAATCATCGATAGTCACGGGTAAGATGCCTGAAGATTGGAGAGTGGCAAATGTTGTGCCTTTGTTTAAAAAAGGCTGCAGGGAAAAGCCTGGGGAACTACAGGCCAGTGAGCCTCACATCTGTGGTGGGTAAGTTGTTGGAAGATATTTTGAGAGACAGGATCTACAGGCATTTAGAGAAGCAAGGGCTGATTAGGCACAGTCAGCATGGCTTTGTGAGTGGAAAATCATGTCTCACAAATTTGATTGAGTTTTTTGAAGGGGTAACCAAGAAGGTAGATGAGGGTAGTGCAGTTGGCGTTGTCTACATGGATTTTAGTAAGGCCTTTGACAAGGTACTGCATAGTAGGTTGTTGCATAAGGTTAAATCTCACAGGATCCAGGGTGAGGTATCTAAAGGGATACAAAATTGGCTTCTTGACAGAAGCCAGAAGGTGGTTGTAGAAGGTTGTTTTTCAAATTGAAGGCTTCTGACCAGTGGTGTAACTCGGATCAGTGCTGGGTCCACTGTTATTGTCATTTATATTAATGATTTGGATGAGAATATCGGAGGCATGGTTAGTAAGTTTGCAGATGACACAAAGATTGGTGGCATAGTGGACAGTGAAGAAAGTTATCTCCAATTGCAACAGGACCTTGATCAATTCGTGGGCTGATGAATAGCAGATGGAGTTTAATTTAGACAAATGCGAGGTGATGCATTTTGGTAGATTGAACCTGAGTAAGTCCTGCCCTGTTAATGGTAGGGCGTTGGGAAGAGTTACAAAACAAAGAGGTCAAGGGGTACATGTTCATAGCCCTTGAAAGTGGAGTCACAGGTGGACGGAATAGTGAAGAAGGCATTTGGCATGCTTGGTTTCATCGGTCAGGACATTGAATACAGGAGTTGGAATGTCTTGTTGAAGTTGTACAAGACATTGCTAAGGCTACACTTGGAATACAGTGTGCAATTCTGGTCACCCTATTATAGAAAGGATATGATTAAACTAGAAAGAGTGCAGAAAAGATTTACTAGGATGCTACCGGGACTTGACGGATTGAGTTATAAGGAGAGGCTGAATAGACTGGGACTTTTTCCTCTGGAGCACAGGAGGCTGAGGGGTGATCTTATAGAGGTCTATAAAATAATGAGGGGCACAGATCAGCTAGATAGTCAATATCTTTTCCCAAAGGTAGGGGAATCTAAAACTAGAGGGCATAGGTTTAGGATGAGAGGGGAGAGATACAAAAGTGTCCAAAGGGGCAATTTTTTCAGACAGGGTAGTGAGTGTCTGGAACAAGCTGCCAGAGGTAGTAGTAGAGGCAGGTATAATTTTGTGTTTTAAAAAGCATTTAGATAGTTACATGGGTACAATGAGTATCGAGGGATCTAGGCCAAATGCGGGCAATTAGGATTAATTTAGGGGTTTTAAAAAAAAAGGGCAGCATGGACAAGTTGGGCTGAAGGGCCTGTTTCCATGCTGTAAAGCTCTATGACTCTATACAGATTCCTGAGTGGAAAAATTGGTCAATGATCTGGCAAGGTTATTTTGAGAAAATGGTACATACTGTCCTTCTGATGTAATGCTTTACCTATTTGAGTTTATTTTACGCACTAATTCATAGAATATACCCATTAATAGAGAGTGGTTTTGCTGCTTGGACGATATTCACGTGACTTTCATTTTTATTTCAAATACTTTTCATATTTAATGAAACTAAAATATTTGCAGCTGGCAAATGTCAGGAATACATATTGGAAAATTAAGTGCCCACAGCTCATGAATATTTGTCCTTTAACATAGCATAAAATATAATGGATTGCAAGTCGTGACATAACCTGTTGGAACATGGGACTTATATATATGCCTCAGGTATTGAATATCTCTACATTATTTGCAGATGAACCTGCCTTCTCTGGTCAGTTCAACCTTTATTTGTTAATACTTCAGTTAACTGCTGTTGAAGGCAGTTTACAAAAAAACAAAAGTTTGCATCTGGTCTAAGTAATTCCACTTGTCTTTTTTGCGGCAGAATACTTCCAATAAGATGCTATTGTTTTAGGCTGATGTGGGTAGTTAGACAAGAAACCATAACATCTGCCCATTTTTGCACCAAAGTTTCTGGTGTCACATGCTCCAACTGTTGGAAGTGCTTAGTAAATATACATGGGTGTATTTTAACTTGGGCAGAAATTTCCTGTTACTGCCACATTCATACTGAATGTTAAACACACGATTATAAAATGGCAGTTCAATGTTGTTAAATGTTAACTTAGATTGCATGGTTAAAGGGTTACAAGAGGTACAGTGTCTCAAATCCAGCTGTCCAAAACCAAATATTTTAAAAATGTGGTGTGCATCAATCTTAATTAAATAAAATAACTTTTTAAAACTTGGGCAGCACTGTTGCCTCTCAGCTCCAGGGACCTAGGTTCAATTCTAGACAGGGGAGACTGTGAGGAGTTTGCATATCTGGTTTCCTCTCAAAGATGTACAGGTTAGGTTCATTGGCCATGCTAAATTGAGCCTTAGTATCAAGGGGATTAGCAGGTTGAATATGTGGGATTACAGGGATAGGGCCTAGATGGGATTGTTGTCAGTGTAGGCTTGATGTCTCCTTCTGTACTGTAGGGATTCTATAACAATTTAGCTGGATTGGTGTGGTATTGCGCCAGACTAATTATCTATTTTGTCTGTTTCAGTGCTCTTGAATGACCCTTGGCCCCAACTCTGCTTAGCCCAAACTTGACTTGAGAACGGCAACTACAAATTTCATGGGGTCAGGAGTGGGTCCAGTTTGAGATTTGTGCATGTGTGTTTCCTGGAGGCAGTTGCCCATACTAAAACAGAAGCCTCAACTTATGTCTGGTTTCCATTAGCTAGAAGGGAGAAACACGATGTATGCGGGTTATACCTGGTAAGGGCAGGTCTACACTTTGCAGACTTCTTTAGAGAGGTAAGATATCTTTTGAGAAGTAGGGTTGCACCTTTGAATATGGTCCCAGGATACCTTTGCGAGAGGTAAGTTGCTCTTTGGGGAGCATTATTAAAAATGGAGCGGAATCTGTGTGTGTGCAAATGCATTGGAACTATCAAGAGAGTTATCAAGAACTATAAAAAGTGTCAACAGGAAGTGAGGAACTATTAAAACTGTCAAAGCAACTTGAAAGCAACTGTCAAGCTGTCAATGCGTTTAAAACTTCTGCCCTTAAAATCTTTAAAAGAACTGTGTGAATTATTCAGAAAAACCATTGCTTCCTATTTCAGCCTGTTTGTTGAGATAAACCTAAAGGTTACCCTTACTGGAATAGTTCAGTATGACCGATTTCTCAACCTTCAAATGGAGGCCTTCCATTTCATAATTTGATATTTCCAACTGCTTGTAGACTCTTTGAAGTAGAAGTATGAATTCCAGAGCTTGTTTTTCAGTCCTGGAATAAAGGTTCTTATGTAGGATTATGTAGTTAAAGGAATGTAAATGTAGTGAATGGTTTTTTTACGAATGAGAATTTAAAAAAAATAAAGTCTGCAATAGACAATTAGAACTCTATTATTTTATCTTGGCACGGCTCCTGAAGTCTGCCCTTCGTGGATAGTGAGTGAGTTGGTATGGTGGATGCAAGGGCAAATGATAATGGGTGGGGGAGGGCAAGTTCTGGAATTAGATTGGTAGAGGGTCATAAATTGGCATTGAGATTATGGGGGTGAGTAGAGTGGCATGTGTTGGTGTGAATACTATAATGGCAATGAGGGCATGTGGTGCCCTGAGCTGGTATGGATACAGTATGTGTGGGGTGTGATGGAGTGTGAGGGTTGGAGGGATTTTCTTTTAATGTCTTTAAATAAATCTTTGGCAAAATGTTAATGTACTTAAGCAGTCCTTCCTCCTCCCCCCTCCCTGACCTACTTCCACCCCCCGACCTACTTCCACATTCGGCAGCCTCTGCACTTGTTCTGGGGTCTCCCAGCTCACCTCCCAAGAATCCCCCACCTGAAATGTAAATCCCAACTTCTGGGACACTTCCTTCCAAGTGGATATGCAGAGTCAGGAAGTGTCGTAACTCCACTCTTCAGTTGGGAGCGAACATTTACACCACGGTATTGACTGTTTACTGGAGATAGCAAAGTTTATGGGAATAACATATGTTTTGTCTTTATCATTTAAAATGTGTTAGTCTCACCAATGAACCATAGAAATTTACAATGCAGAAGGGGTACGTTTAGTTTGTTGTGTCTATGTTGGCCTAATGCTGAAGCAATTGAATCTCATCACACTCTCCTGCTCTCTCTCTCTCTAGCCTTATATCTTTCTCTGTCTCAACTATTTTGTGACATTTCCCCTTTAAAAATGCAGTGGTCATTGAATGTTTTTCTACAGGGAATGGTTAAGGCAATTTTCCAAGTAACTCTATGTCTATACAAATATTTCCTTTTTCTCCCACAATACCCTTAGTCATAATATTACATTCATGACCTCATGTCACTGACACCAGAAACAACAACATTTTCCTATCAACATTATTGAAAATTTGGAAAATTTCCAGAGGAAATAGGTCCGATATCTCAATACGCAGTTACAACTGTGGCTTCATTTTACTGATATCATCCTGGTGAATCTACACTGTGTTTCTCTGTAACTTTGTATAATGGGATGTTCAAAACTGCATGCAGCATAGATAAGATTTTGTGTCAATTCTTCATTACTTCTTTCCACTATATCCAGCTTTATAAAATCTTAAATTTTATTCGATCTGGCTATGGCTATATCTACCTGCACATTCAGTTTTATACATGAATACTTTGGTTCCTCTGTCCATTATGAATCATTCTGTGTCTTCCTATTAAGTGTACACACATGCTCATGCTTTTTCATAGATTTATTACTTCATACTTATTTATACTCTTCCACTGATCTACTCTCTGTTAATCTGTCTATGGCATTCTGAAGTATTTTATAATCCTCATCACTATTTGTAAAGCCTCCGACATTGTTTCTGTTCAAGCCTAAATAGTCAATACATACTGTGAAAATAAATGGAACCTGCACTGGAATATAAAACTTCCAACCCTTCTGCATTCCAGCAACACCTAACAGTGGAGGAGGTGTGCAATTGGCCAGGTTAGCAATGGGTGGACTGATATCTGGAGGGTTGGGGGGCCAATTGGTCAGCAATCAGGTGGGGGAGGGGGGGAGAGGCGAGAGAACAGAGAGATCTGCGCATGTGCAATTGCGACCTGTAGTATGAGCAGCCAGCTTTCTGGTAAGTTTAGGCCCTTCCACCTCCCCTGACTGGCAGAATAAGATTTTATTTGTGGCCTCACCCAAAAAATGGATCCGAAACCCTCCCATTTTCACATTTGTTCAGCAGCAGCATTATTTTGGTAAGATTGTCCCCTGGTGTCTAAACTAGTCCCATCAGCATTTCCTGACCCTTGCTATTCCTAAGCTCTACCCATACTGATTGTATTTCCTTCTCAGCCAAGATCCTTTCTCATTAATATCTGTATGCTGTGCTTTACTAGAAAGGCTTCCTCTCCATCTTTTCCATTCTGCCTGTTTGTTCAAAATGTGTTGTACCCTGGAATATTTATTTCTCAATCCTGGTTATGAGCAGAATTCATCTTCACCCTGCCTCCCTGGCTAAAGACTTGGGGAATGACAGCTAATGATCTTGATGACTGCCCTGCAGCAAGTTACCACTGTGCTTTAAGAGAGACTCCTGCCCTTATTTCAGGAAAAAGTACCTCCTTAGAGAACTGCTGGTCAACCAGAATGCTTTGTTGTCCCAGTTCAATGGGCATGGTGGCCATTGCTGGAACTACAGGCACAGAAACCAGGCGAGTCTGGGGTTGGGGTCTCAGCTACAGGATGAGGCCCTGGTTTAAGATGCAGGATGGGGGTGGGGTGGTGGCAGGGGGTAGTGAGTGCCTCATAATGGGCCTAAGCTGCAGTTCCTGTTGTTTGTCCAACAGTAGCCTGCATAGCTGAGGTGTTGGGCTTTCCGCAAGGTACGAGCCTACCACTGCATGGTTGAAACACCAGTTACAGTGGGTTGCACCCTTAAGTAGCCATTAACTGACTACTTAAGAGCCTCAATAGGCCTATGGGTGGGCAGTCCATCCACACCTCCCCAGCCTCCCTAAAATTTCAGACTGGTCATGGGTGAGAGGGTAGGTGGTGGACAGACCACCTGCTGGATTGTACAAACCACCTCTGCCTCCAGAACTGTTGCCAGAACATAAACTCCAGTTCTCCCCTCAGTAAATGGTGATTAGATCTAAACCATTTATCTCTTTTTGTGCTATGAGTTCATCAACCTTAATGTGGAATACTGCACACTTCAGAGAAAGAGCCTTTAATTTTACTTTTTAACTACCATTCCGTTCATGGAATTTACTTATTACTTTTATTCACTGATTTACTTTTGCTGTTAAACACCAACCTGCCTTGCCCCACTCTGCTTTACTCACATCACTTCACTGCTCTATTGTCTTGACCAAAATCTTTGAGTTTCTAAATCTCTGTTCATGGGAATCCTCTATCCTACACCCCCATTAGTTTTAAGTCCTATCCTTGTGTGGTCTCAGCCTCTAGTGAGCTGTCATTGTGCAATTCTTGCTTCTACCCTGGTTGTGCTTGATGTCTCACAATGTGCACGGCCCACCTCGGAACAATTCTCTAAGGTATGAGGTGAAGGTGTCTGAGCGAGTGCCTGTAAGTGTGACAACAAATTACAAATGACATGCTATGTTTTCACGTTAATGCTTTCCTGCTTCACTGCTTGGCCAAGTTGCACTTCTTGGGTACCCAAAAGAAGGAAGGTACATGGGTGATGTTGTGGTGTTGTGACAGCTTGTGCAGGAAGAGATTGAGCGCTTGCACCATCTACAGACTGCAATTCAGAAGAGTGTGTGGAATAAGATGTGGTTTGGGGGGAGGTGGTGGTTGGCAATGTGAGAATGTGGATTAGGTAGGAGGATAACGTCATCTTGTAATCTTTAATCATTTCATCCCATCTCTGGCCACAGTCTTAGCAATGGGCATCCCAATAATGGCTAGCACTGTTTTCTGTGAAATAGCTGGCAGTGTGTGCAAGCTGTGTAATGTTGGTATGGGGCTTGTAGAACTGCTCAGTAAGTGAACGTGAAGTGTAACATATGAAGGTCAGGTATGAATTTTGACTAATAGAAATTGTTGGCGAGGGATTGATTGGGCTGTGGTGAATTGAGCAGTGCGCAAAGCTAGTGGTTCAGTGGGTAGCATCTAAACATGTGCATTCATATGAGATCATTGAATTTCTTGGGGCACTGCATCTAGATCTTTGAAGCTTAAATTCTGGCATTGACTCCAATGGCTATCTATTCCCTCTGCCCTCTGATCTGGAGTGTCTCATACAGGATACAGGACATCCCTCCTCCTTCCATCTCTCAACCAATCCTTCAGGGCAGTGCTGGAAGATCTTGGAGACTCTTTTCCCCATGTTGTGCCATTATTTAGTTTATTTTCCTCAAAGGTCAAATTCAGCTTGCATCGGATGGCCGGCACTTGGTCCAGCCACAGTTCTTCTTTGCTTTAAGAGGTATAGGCTAGCTTGAAATCCTGCTGAGTTATTTGCCAATCAAGTGAGATAAACATTGGCTGGACACTGAAATTATTGTAAACACAAGCAGGATTCATTCACATGCTGCCTGTGCTGTAGTCAAAGGCTCAGGCAGGTTTATTGTGCATCACAATCCCGGCACCCAATTTTGGGAACTAAAGAATTTAACACAGCAAGGGTTTATCCCTAACTAGTATTGGTCTTACTGGTCTAGTGACCCAGTTTATCTTTCTCTACCTTTCTACTGGTGATTATGCACAACCATGCATAAGACATTCTCATTTGGTAGAACACATTTATGTACTTCATAACCAAGTGGATGCTTATTTTGTAGGGACAATCATGCAAATTTTCACATTCATCGCACGAAAGTCCCTTGTGAAGCAATGCTAACATTATTTGTGACAGAATACATATAATTGTTCCAAGATGTACTCTTATCAGTTAAGATTCATATGAGGAGACCAATATATTCTGCACTTCCTCATAATCATTTGTGGCAATTGGACAGTTTCCTCTCTTGTCAGATATTTTGCTGAGAAGGAGCTTAAGTTCATTTAGATCAGCTCAATAGGCTTAATACACGTGATTATGTTAAATGTAAAATTTTGTTGCACGAGGATAAGATGAAGGAAATTAATCGACTTAAGAATTGGTGATACCTGCATTCAGATGGCAGTTGTGACAACGCCTCACTCACCTGAAGAAGGAGCTAGACTCCAATAGCTTGTACTACCAAATAAACCTGTTGGACTTTAACCTGATGATGTGAGACTTCTTACTAGAAATATAAAAACAGATATGAGTTTCAGCAGCTATTTAAAAAGAAAAGTGCTAATAAAGTGAGCAATGGTCCTATAAAAAGTGAGTCTGGGGAATTAATATCGGAAAATAAGGAGATGACAAGAAAACCAAGGAAATGGTACTGAAATTTTTGGAGCTGTGGGCTAACAAGTCCCGGGACTTGCTAGATTTCATCATGGGGTCTTAAAAGAAGCGGCTAGTGAAATGGTTGATTCATTGGTTCTAATTTTTGAAAATTCTCCAGATTCAAGGAAGGTTCCATTAGATTGGAAAATAGTGAATGTAACTCTTTAATTCAAAAAAAGAAGACAGAAAGCAGGAAACTACTGGCCAGTTAGCTGAACATCTGTCACGGGGAAAATGTCAGAAGCCATTATGAAAGACATTGTAACAGCATTTAGATAAATTCAAGGTAATCAGGCAGAGTTGATATGCTTTTTTCAGAAGGAAATCATGTTTAACCAATTTATTGGATTTCTTTCAAGAAGCAACATGTGCTCTGGATAAAGGGAACTGATGGATGTACTGAACTTAGATTTTCAGATGGCATTTGGTAAGGTGTCACATCGAAGGTTCTTGCTGAAAATAAAAGCACATGGTGTATGGGTTACATCTTGGTATGAATACAAGACTGGCTGGCTAACAGGAAACAGTGCAGACACATTTTTTTTGTTAGTAAGATGTAATGAGTGGTGTGCCACAGGGATCTGTGCTGAGGCCTCAACATTTTACAGTTTATATATTTATGACTTGGATGAAAGGACGTAAGGAATGATTGTGAAATTTATTGATGAGACAAAGTAATATTGGAAAATAAGGAGATGGCAGATAACTGAACAGGAATTTTGCATCAGTCTTTATCATAAAGGACATGAGTAACATCCCAGAAACAGCTGTAAATTAGGAAGGTACACAAGAAAGTCAAAAAGTAAGCTGTGAAGAGCACATGAGGCTACAAAGGAAAGCTAATAGAATGCTATTGTTTATCGTGAAGGGAATTGAGCACAAAAGTTGAGAGGTTATATATGGCATTGGTGACACCATGTTTGTACAGTATTGGTCACCTTATTTAAGGAAGGACACGTATCCATTGGAAGCAATTCAGAGAAGATTTACAAGACTAATGGCAGGAAGAGGAAGGTTGTCTTATGAGAGAGGTTGCACCAGAAAGGTTTCTTTCCAAAGGAGTTTAGGAGAGTAAACGGTGTTCCTGAAAGGTCTTGAAAGAGTCAATGTGGAAAGGATATTTCCTCATTTAGAAGCATCTAGAAGTAGGGGGTCACTCTTTAAGAATAATGAGGTCATCCATCTAAAACAGAGATGAGGAGAATGTTTTTCACTTAAGTGTTGTGGGTCTTTGAAATGCTTTCTCAAAAGACCATAGAAGCAGAATCTTCTAATATTTTTAAGGTAAAACCAGATGGCTTATTGATAAGCAAAGGGCCTATCTGGGTAGGGGGCAATGTGGAGTTGAGGTTACAGTCAGACCAACAATAATCTAACAAAAGCAGAGCAGACTCAAGTGGCTAAGTGGCCTACTCCTAATTTGTATGTTCATATAAGGGTCTGTAACTCAACAATACAGACATAAGGGCATTGACACAATAAGAGCAGAGATGACATTTGGAAATATTTTTTACATAGCATATTATTTTGATATGGAGTGCACAGCCTGAAAGGATGGTAGAAGCAAAATCAATGATAACCTTCAAAAGAAAATTGGATACAGTTGAAGGCTATGGGAAAAGGGTAGGGATTTAGACTAATTGGATAAAGCCTAAAAAATAATTGTTGGGGTACAATGGGCCAAATTGTCACCTTCTGTGATGCATCATTCTACAATTTTAATTTGCTCCTGCTCCCACCATGCTCCTGTGATGTTAGTGTACCTTTAAGAGGTTTTTAAAAAATCTTGCTCTCTGCAATTGTAAGCAGACCTTTTCAGCTTCTTTTTCATTGTTGCCCAGTTGTCTAGAGGAGTCATTTTATTGCTACTTCAATGGTTTAAATGGGGTTTTATTTAATGTTACTATTGGCCTCAGGTATTTGCTGAAATTGTTTTATGACCCTGCATGGCTAGGAGGAAGACTGGTTGGCAGGTCATGTGTTTTGGACAGTTTTTTTTCCCCCCTTCCTATTGAATTTAAGGTTTCATTTTCTGTTTGGCTGCTGACTTCAGTTTTCTTTAGAAGGGAGTGGACATCAGACTGAAAGCAGTGTTTCTGTCTTGTTGGTGTGAAGCTGATCTGACTTCAAGCTGTTCTGGGAATTACCAGAGGGCTGCTAGAAGTTACAAGGCTGAGCAGTCAGGATTTCAATTCTCTAACCAAAGGACTCAGTTCCAGTATCACATGAGTATTAGCCTTTGCTGTGTTAAACTGGTGGTAAAGGTTTTGTTTAAGGAATTTGTTTTGTTGGAATGGTGTTTAGCTGTTAAGGTTTATAGAATTTCCTAATTGTTTTGTTTTTGTTGTAATTGGTCAAAGTCATTGTTAATTTTCTTATTATACATGTGAACTGCATTCTTAAATAAACTTTGAAAAAAGTTCCTCAGTTGGTCGTTTGAATCATACCTAAAGTAAAACATATGGTGCTTACCCCAGCTAAATTCAAAGTGCAAAACTTTTGTTCCTGATCGGCTTCATAAAACACTTTGGAGTTTCTGACAACTATTAACACGCCCACCCACCTAAAGCCTCCAATTTAAAATGCTTATCTTTTTGTTTAAAAATCTTCAAAACCTTGCATTCTCTATTTCTTTAATCTCCTCCAGCCCCACAACCTCTTCCTCTCAAATATTGCGATCAACAGACTCTGGTCTTTGGTACATCCCTTCACTTCACAACGTATTTTCTAAAACCCTGCAATATGCTTTACATCTGTGAAGGTAGGAAAAAGCTTTACATGAGTGGATATCCCAAATAGTTATTCAGAATCAATTAAATTGTTTTCAAACACAGTTGTTGCTATGCAGAAAACGTAAAGGAAGGCCCCATCAGCAGTAAATTAATGACCACATCCAGATTCTGGAAGTAATGGTTAAAGCAAGAATGTGGGTCAAGGCATTGGGAGAACTATATGCTTTGTGAATAGATCTGTAGAATATGTGCTTGGCAACTGGAATGTTATATTTAACATCTCACCCAAAAAGCAGCCTGCTATTGCTTTGGTAGTGCATATAATTTTCAAACAAACTTACATGATGAAGCCTTGCAGCAGAACATAGATCAACAGTCAGAGGCTGTAACATTGCTATCCAAGCCAAACTGCCAATTGGCTCAATGAGTAATGCTTTCCTTCATTCCTGCTGCATAACAAGGCCTTGCTTTACCCTCGAGTTACTGTTTGTTTGTGTTTTGTGTTTATAAGGGCCATAATCATTTCCTTATAGTCACTGACTAACCTGAAAAATGTGTGTGCTGAACAATGATTGATTCAGTAATTGACCTCTGAGTCAGCAGTTTATGGATTCAAGTAAGGGTTGGCAGCTTTGATATCAGGCATTAAACTGGGCTTCCTTTGTCTAGTCAACTTCATCCACTATTCAGGGCAACATTTCTCCTTAACTCATTGCACCAAAAAGAGACTGGGTGCAATCTTTTCATCTTGCTATGCCCATCGATCAACATGGTGAGCTGACAAGATAGTGTTTTGGGAATTGGATTGCTACATTCTAGCCCTGTTTTTTTTACTGATGAGAATGGCTTCACAGCTATAAAGGGTGTGAAGCTCATGAACATGAGAGTATCTAGATTGAAGTATCACTAAGGAGTCTGGCATGGCTACGTCCTCCCTCTGAATGCTGGCGAGGCATCGCACTGGCAAGAATAATTACTGGTCTCCACCATGCCCAGGGAATTGGAGGCCATTGAAGCCTCCTGGTAATTGGGCCAGTGCCTACCTGGCTGTGCCCACCTGACACCCTGGAAGTGCCCATCTGGCATTAAGGGAGCGCCACTTGGGCACTGTGTGCCAGGGGCAGTGTCAAAGAGGTGGGGTGTGATTGGGGGTGAAGTTGTGCTGGGGGTGAGGGGGAGGGATTATGACATGGGGACTATGCAAAATGGTGGGAGGAGGGCTATGCATTCTGATGGGGTCTATGCATGGGGGGGAATGGGTGGGACTATGCATGGGAGATTGTGAAGGGAGGGCATGGGGGGTACATGAGGGCCCAAGGGGCCATTGAAGCCCCCAGTGGCTGGAGATATGGCTGGGCATTGCCCATCAGGCAGTGCCAGCTTGGCAATGCTAACTGGCACTCTGTCAATGCCAGCTGAGCACTGCAGGGGCAGTCCTGTGGGGGTTAGGGCATGATGGGGTGGAGCCTGAGGGGACTGGGACGTGAGGGCAGGTACATAAATGTGAGCATGAGGGGTAAGTCATGAAATATGGGGTTGTGAAGAGGGAGGTTATGGAGGGGTCTCATGAGGGTGGGTCGGACCCCGATCCTGGTGATCTTTATTGGGGAGGGGCATGAGTAAACATGCCTTTAATGAATAGAGGAGGGGGGTCCCTAATGTCCATGGGAGGAAAGAGGGGGGCCCAATTTCAATTTGAGATTAGGTTGCCCTTAAAAAATGGCACCCAATCTCTGTGAAGCTAGGTTTACTGGCATGTTTAGCCCCTCTCAGAAGTAGTGCAAAATTCACCACTCTCAAAAAATGATTAAGTGCCACAGGATTGGTAGCATTTGACTTTCTCTTGTAGACACAGTATTTGCATGGCTAGTCCAGTTCAGTTTCTGGTTAATGGTAACCCTCAGAATGTTGAGAGTGGGGGATTCAGCAATGGTAATGCCATTGAATATCAAGCGGTGATGGCTAGATTCTCTTGGATGCATATGATCCGTACTTTTCTTAATCCAAACCACAAAGAAAATGCTATTTGATTTGATTAGCCAATTGTTGCCTATGTACCTGATATCATACACACACTGACATCCATACATGATATTGTTCAGTTGTGTGCTGGGCAGAGAGTATCATTTTGGGCTGACAGCCACATCCTGTTGGTGGAAAATACTATTTGCCTAGCCACTGCACTGCAGCAGCACAAAACCACTGTCTTAATCTGTTCAAATTTCTCAGATACTTCACCTTTCCAGGGTTCCTGTTACTTTCTCCATGGCGTTGCTTTCTCCATGGCAATGCTTTGGCCAATCAGAGCCAACTTGCTAAACAATCAGCCCCCTTTATCTGTAGTAAAAATTGTGGTGATTGTTTGAAGTTTAGCATTCTTGCATATGTTCTGATGTGTGCAAGATGAAAAACTCTGTAACATGCCTCTCTTTTCTGCATTTTTAACAAAATGAACAATATGTCATTAACGTTGTTTTAAATTGGTCTTGGCAATGGTGGTTGTGTTTATTTACTAGATATTTAGTAGAAAACTGTTTTCACTTTTGTAATTTTTGTACGCTTAAAGAAAAATGTATTTAATCTGGCATGTTGTTTTTCTTCCAATCAAATTTATTTATAAAAATAAATGGGTGGCACGGTAACACAGTGGTTAGCATGGCTCCAGGGACCTGGGTTCGATTCCCGGCTCGGGTCACTGTCTGTTTGGAGTTTGCACATTCTCCTCGTGTCTGTGTGGGTTTCCTCCGGGTACTCCGGTTTCCTCCCATAGTCGAAAGATGTGCAGGTTAGGTTGATTGGCCGTGCTAGAATTGCCCCTTAGTGTGCTTAGGTTAGAGGGATTAGCAGGTAAAATATGTAGGGATGTGGGGGTAGGGCCTGGGTGGGATTGTGGTCAGTGCAAACTTGATGGGCCGAAGGGCCTCTTTCTGCACTGTAGGTTCTATGATTCTATATGAACTTGGATACCAAAACATTATTGCACCTTGGAGTAATTATATTAAAAAGCAAACTTAATTATTTGTATTTTGCTTCATAATACAAAGATTTGTGGTTAGCCACCTTCAGATTTTTCACACCCTTGGGGAACTGTAACATGCTGACCGAATGAGATGTTGATAGCGTGAGTTTTGCTGACAGAAAGTAAAGAAATGGTTTTGGTTGGAGACAGAGTGAGCAGAATTTGCAAGACTAAGTAGGGAGAATTAATTTTAAGCAGCTATGTCTAGAGTTGCATAGTGTGATGATAGTAGTTGTTATATTTATATATTTTTATGTTTAAGGGGAATGTTTTGTCAGTGGAATTACTCCCAGAGTGAAGCATCTTATCTTCACATTTATGTCAAAATAAAAGTTGGAGTCTGGTCTGGTTTCCTAATGTAATTTGAGAATCTGGTCCAGGGCCCTAACAATAGGAGTATAACGATATCAGGATCAGGGGCTCAGCTGGTGATGCATGTGACAGGCATGATGGGTGTCCTGAATCTGCACACATCACAGAGGCAGAGACAAATAACAGATGTAGAAAAAAAATGTGATGGAGCTCAACACATTTCAGATTAAGGACTGGTAAATGACAATTCAATTGCACACACTATTTGTCTTTTTTTTTCAAATTGAGGGGAACATTCATTTGACTTTGCAGAACATGCAGCAAAGGGTACACTTAACCCTATTTTGATAGGAACTTGTGTCTATTAGGAATTAGATATTATCAATCTCCAAATGGTCTCTTAGAACTGTTCTGTATCACTGCTGTTCTTAAATGGAAACTTAATTGTGATCAAGCAACATGCCTATTCTGATCCATGGTGTATGAAAATATTGAGAATATGGGATTGTCAGTTTTAACCATGTGTAGAAAACACCAATAAATTTTCAAATGGTGAATCATGTCTTGTTGTAAATGTCTTTTTCAAGAAGTAGCACATTGAAGTTCCACCTTATTACATCATGGAGCATGGAGGTCCTTACAAAGATTTTGATTAACTATTTTGAATGTGGAAGGTACTTTAATGTTCCTTGCTGAACTGTTTCAGCAGACTCTGTCTCTTCAATCTTGGCAGCTTGAAAAAAGATTCCAAATTAAAGTGGTTATGATCATGGCATAAGCATAAGATTTCTTCTAGCATTCACTGAACTGGTGGGAAGTTTAGCTCGGTGGCGCAAAAGCCAAAATATTTTCAGTTTTGCAGTTGGCTATAGCTGTTCCACTTGAAAAGCAACATGCCAAATAGTGCCAGATCAGGGTGACATTAAGGCACTTCAGCCTGAAATATGTGACTTCATCAAACTAGAAAACATCGTTTGAAGAGTAAGTTATGCAATTCAAGAGAAAGGACAGTTAACAATGACGGAAGCAGCTTTTAATAATCGGCTTCCTGTTCAGAAAAGAACATTTCGAACCCCTCTTTGCCGGAGAGAGAGGGAAATACATTGCCCTGGACTCCGTGCTGCATTGACTGGGCTGTTGCTGCTTTATTTGCGGTTAATGCTGGGGAATTGCTGTCTCCGAATCACGTGGTTGTACAGCCGGCTGACGTGGTGGGAATATAAGTCACGGAAGTTTTTAATACTCACTTCCAGTTGAAACGAGTTGGATGGAATTGGACTCGTGTCGCTGGTAAGTGCTGGGGGGGCGGGTGCTGTGGGTGGAATTAACAGTTTACAGAATGGGGTGAAAATCAATGTGTTTGTGCTCTTAAAGAAATGGGAAAGCTGTTTCGTTTCGCGATTATTCAGCAGCATGTTGGAAACCCTGGTCTAAATTCCAATGTGTCAGCCAGGTCATTGGCCAGCGGAGTCGTTCCCACAACTTCAGCAAACTGCTGGGAGGGCTCTTGGTTCTGGCCAGGGAGCTGGGCAATGTTGCTGCTACTGCTGTATTGCAAATGGATTATTAATGTTCAATCTCAGGAATGCTGGTGTGTTTTTAATCTCTTTACTCTGAGTTTTTTTTGAAGAATGGAAATCAGAATTTAACGGCCGCTTGTCTTTGCGATTGTCTGTTCTCTCGGGCAATTTTGTTAAGAGCGTTATGGATTCTTGTCTTCTAAATAATGCACACTGCTGTCACGGAGTGTCGGTGGTGGAGAGAGGGGATATATAAATTGGTACTCGGATGCTGATTAAGTGGGCTGCTTTATGCTGAATTATATCAAATCTTTTGAGTATTGTTGGGTCTCCACTCATCCAGACAAATGAATATATTCCATCACACTCCTGATTGTGCTTTGTAGATGATGGACAGACTTTGGGGAGACGAGAAGTGAGTTACTCATCTCAGAATTCTCAGTCTCTGACCTTTTTGCAACTTGCGATTGAAGCACATGGAACGCACAAAACATACAAATAAGGTCTGTTTATTCTATTGGCACCAAAGTGGTATCAACTGTCAAGGGAAGGTGTAACTGCAAAAACAAAATATTCACTGTCAATGCTCCAGGTCTCTGTCGTGTTCAGGACCTTGACTTTGCAATG
Organism: Carcharhinus amblyrhynchos; assembly: GCF_965287045.1. NCBI lineage: Eukaryota > Metazoa > Chordata > Chondrichthyes > Carcharhiniformes > Carcharhinidae > Carcharhinus > Carcharhinus amblyrhynchos. The sequence goes on from NC_137333.1 coordinate 60,012,090, forward strand.
CAATCATTCACTCGCTCACATGGGGCTTCTCCAACTCAAAGGTACTAGTATTTGGTTTGAATAGGTTTCCAATTCCCTTCCTGGTTCCTTCACCATCCTCCGGCTTCAAGCAGCTTCTGTGTTATTGCCATTCACAAACCCTGCTTTTTGACTTGAGTGCTTTTTCCTTTGCCTCATGGTATCTGACAGCATCCCTCAGTTTATCAAAGACACTGCTCCATGCAGGGAGGGACCCATGGGCTGACAGGTTCCCTGAGTTGGTGTTCTATCCCAACATCACTACCTGCTTGTAGAAACCCCACTATGCTATTACCCTTGGTGAGTGGTGGCCACAACGTTTACAAGTTTCTGGTTAACAGTAAACTGCAAGATGTTGATTTTTCTTTGGCAAGTAATGCCATTGTTCGCTAAGGGGAGGTAGTTATATTTTTGGTTTTGCTGAGATGGTTGGCACAGGTGTAGCACAGATGTTACATCTCACTTATTAGTCCAAGCCTGAATATTGTTGAGGTCTTGCTGCGTACACAATAGACTAAACCAGTACCTGAGGAATGGCACTGAATACTTTAATCATGTTATGTTCCAGTTAGGGGCCATTAGCATTTAAAGAGAAATCAGAATGACTTGTCTTAAACAAAAGAACTACAGCATAGATTTCATTTTTTAAAAATGAAATCAACCTTTATTTTTTACTAAAGACTTAAACATAACAAGCACTATTAAGTGGACAATGTGGTTTATAACTACATACACCGTCAGATTTGCTTCTTTAGTTTTCCCAAGAATTTTCTTATGCCTTATTATAGAAGTTAATTACTCTAGCTATCAGGACCAGCCATAGTCCTCTGAAAAATACTTCTCCTGAGTTCCAGCTATTATGAGGTAAGACTTCCATTTATTACCTGACTGTGGTTCCATGTTCTCAGTACTAGCTTTCTTTTGTTAAGAGACTGCGAATGCCACTGGAGATTTTTCCACCAGATTCAAATTAGGCTATCTTCCAGATTATATTCCCTTATGAAATCCAAATAATGATTAAGGCCTGCCACATTCCACATGGCAAATGATAAATTTAGCTTTTTGCCTGCTTACAGTGCAGGCTTACTAACAACCATTTAGTTTGGCTAACTTTTCTCAGTAAGTTGCAAATTGCATGCACCAGGTCCAAACTGCAACTAACTCTCTCAGCAAATAAAGTTTATTTATTAGTCACAATTAGGCTTACATTCACACTGCAATGAAGTTACTGTGAAACTCCTCTAGTCACTACACTCTGGCGCCTAACCAGATACGCTGAAGGAGAATTTAGCATGGCCAGTGCACCTAACCTGCACATCTTCGGACTGTGGGAGAAAACCAGTGATGACCTGGGTTGAGATGATTGGACTCCAGCAACCACAACCATTTTCTGTGGTACTTGATCTGACTCCAACCATGGAAATGTTTTCCCTGATTACCATTTTCTTCAGTTTTGCTACAGTTCCTTGTTTAAATACATTTAAATTCCTTGTTTAAATACAGCTTTGATGTTAAGGATCGTCACTCTCACCTTATCTTTTGAATTCAGCATGTTTGTCCATATTTGGACCAAGAGTGTAATGAGATCTGGAGTACTGCTGCGCAGGTTGTGGTTTGTAAATGTTGCTTGAAAGCACTATCAACGACACCATTCATATCTTTTCTGATGAATGAGAATAGATTGATGGGGTGGTAATTGGCAGATTGGATTTTTTTCTCTTTTTGTGGCAGGACATTTTTCACATGTTGCCAATGTTGCAGATGAACTGGAGAAGCTTGGAGAGGGGTGTGATATGTTCTGAAGTATCTGTCTTTAGTACTGCAGTAGGGTGCTTTTAGGGCCCGAAGCCTTTGATGTATCCAATGCTTTCAGCCATTTCTTAATGTTGCATGGAGATATGAGTGACATTGGCCAAGAACTTGGATCTATGAATGTGAGGACCTTAGGAGAAGCAATATTCAACAATTCTGGTGGAACAATATATTTTGTGCTGATGTGCTGGGCTCACCCATCATTTTGGATGTGAATGTTTGCAGTTTCCACTTGGTTAGTTGTTTTAATTGTCTGCCATCACTCATGATTGAATGTAGCATGACTCCAGAGCTTTGCCCTGATCTGTTGATTCTAGTATCACTTTTTTCTGTCTGTTGCATGCTACTTCTGTTCAGCACACATGTTAGTCCTGTGTTATAGCTTCATCAGATTGGCACCATTTTGATATGCGTCTGGCACCTCTACTGCCATGCTCACCTGCACATCTTTGAACCAGTTTTGATTTCCCCTAGCTTGATAAGAGAGTGAGGAATTAGCCTGATTCTGAGCTAATGGATTATCATGGAATAAAATTTTGTTGCCACTGATGGCCCAGGGTCCTTAATGGGTGCCCAGTTTTGAACTGCTAAATCTGTTCAGAATCTACCCCATTTAGCGTAGTGGTAGTGCCACACAACATGATGGAAGGTATTCTCAGTGTAAAGATGGTACTTCATCTGTAGAAGAACTGCGCGCCAGTTGTTCCTACAAATACTGCCTTTGCAAAGGATAGAGAGGTTAAGTATAATTCTTCTCTTGGTTTTCTTTTCATTTGCCTCAGGTCCAGCCTGCCCAATTCTTCCTTCAAGACTTTGCTAGCTTGGTGAGTAGTGGTGCATCTGGGCCACTCTTGGTGATGTGCATTGAAGTCCCCCACCTCAGAAGATATTTTGTATTTTTCTACTTTGAAATACTTCTGTATTTTTCTATTCTGAGTGGAATTCTTATATTTCTCTCCACAGGAGTAGGATGCGCACAAGACAGCGTATCCCTTTAATTTTTCTTTGAATGTTCAGAACCCAATTTATTTTGCAAAACATTGTTGCTTATTGGACTTCAATGTGAAGTTGTTGCTGCAGAATGCAAGGCTATTTCCTTCCTGTTATCCTACAACATTTGCTGACTCCTAACAACAGTTAACATTCAAACAGAGCAAAATTCTGTTATAAAAGTAAATGGAATAATAAAAGGATAATCTCCCTGATGGTGACACACATGATTATTCTTCAAGGTTGTTAAAAACAAAAGTTGAATATGCTTTTATGAACTAAAAGCAATATCATTGTTTTATGGAATTATGCTGAAGTGGAGTAGGGAAGATCTTTTGTTGCACGAGAGCTATTGAATGAACGGTATCTAATAACTGCTATTCTGTACACGTACCTTACTGTGGAACTAAGTAGGTTCATGATTCTAGCCAACCCACATTCATTCATTCATAACTCCTTTTGGAAAGATCAATAAAATGCATTAGATCATAATGGCTTTCATATTGATATTACATTATCGTTCATGTAGATTTAGACAATTAAGAATCAACTTCTATAAATGTGAGATACTTTCAAGTGACTGATGTCATTGAATCCAACAAGATGTCTATGATGGTCCTAATTTGTGAAGACAAAAGTAGCCTTATTGATTCTATTCTGCAGAATTAACTGATCAGAGTCCATTATATGATGAGGATATTGGAATTAATTGCACTGCCTGTAGGTGAGGGAAGGCAAAATCTTCCCCATTCCTTGTTGCTATTTATTAGCACATGAATCCCAATATCTAAATACAAATGTGGATAAGAACAGGATTGAGCTGCTCCATGGTAGAATGACATAATAGCACTTGGGTACATACAGGCCCCATAGCTTGTTTTGGCTAGGTGGCTGGTGTATGGTTCAGGATAATGTCGAAACCATGGTTTTGAGTTCTGTTCCTGCTGAGAAGACTTGGGACTTACCTTCCTGTCATGCTGCTGAGTGTGGAAGCCATTCTAAACAAAAACCTGCCATGAAAACACTTTGGGATGAAGCAACAGCAGACAATAAACCAAGGGATTGTGCTCAGGCAGAGCCTACATGACATGATAGGACTTGTATAGCTTGTGTAGCCAGTCAGTTGAGTGATTGGTGGGCTGCTGAGGTATGTGAAACTATCCTGGCATGAGCTGGCTGCAACAGAAGAGGGTGTGAGCAGGAAATTCCTTCACAATTGGCTGCTTAATTGATAAAAGATGTTAACTGCTTTTTTTTAAAATCACCGTTTTTCTGAAGTATTGACATTTTTGGATTTGGCACATTTCATTTAAAAATTAATTATTTTTTATATACCAAGCGTAACTGTTTTGAGGATGCTGTTCAGGTGCCTGTGCTAACAGATGAATATCAGCTTGGAAAGCAAAACTGCCAGAGTTTGGGGTTCCTTTTTTTTGTGCCTCTGCCATAAGTTATGTGGTGCTGCGGGTTTTACTACTTAGAAGGTTAGAAATCCCACTACCCATATTCATTGCCATTCATTACAGCAAGAGCAGGAGGTACTAGCTTTTACTGCACAAAGTGGAACATCAAAGACCTTTGAGGGAGACGAAATGCTGGAAGCATTCTCTTTTGGTGGACTTGCAGTTTATTATTGTAAGGATGGAGCTGAGAAGGAAAGCAAACTCTGTGCAGAGGAGAAAAGCTGGCGGCAAAACTTTGGAAGGAGAGTTAATGAAGAAACGGGAAACATTTCTTTTCTGGAGGGAAGAAACTGGTTTCAGCACTTTTGGGAGCACAAGAAGAGAAAGAGGAAGCTGGGATTGACGCATTGCAGGGTGGGAGAAGCGGATTGCACCATTTGAGGAAAAGAAGTGTTGAGTAAGGAATGAAAGAGAAGTGTTAGCTTGAACTTGAAGGTTGGTTATAAGGGAAAAGGTATGAAGGTTAGGTAGAGGTACTAGCCAGTATTTTTTGATCTCGCTTGGGCAAGTCTCGTAAAATATTACCCAAGGCCAATGGAGGATTCTGTTCTGCAAGCTGCACCCGCCCCAATTCTGGGGTAAAATTTCGGCCACTGTCTCTGCATAAAATGATCAGGGAGTTAGAATGTGTACACCATTTTTTAGAATTGGGCCTAGACGGGGCATTGTAAACTGATGGGCTGTGTGTTTGGAGGAAGGAAAGTGGTGATGTAACATCTTTTGTAAGCAGGGACTTTTTGGTCTTCTAAGAATTCAAATGCCCCTTTGTTTTCCCTTTCCTCAATTGTGGAGTATAAATGTATTTCACACAAGCTCTGGACTCTAGGACAGTTCCACACATCATCTTCCTTCAATTCAGAACCATCCTTCAACTACTGGGGCCTAAGCCGTAGAATTCTCTCCCAGCTCTACCTCTCACTCCACAATTCTTGCTTCGTTGACCGTGCTTTTAATCATCTAACTTGTTTATCCTTTCTTGGCTCAGTCAGTTGTCCTATTGCTCATGTTTGAAGTGCCTTGAGATGCTCCATTAAAGACACTAATTGTAAATGAAAATTATTTCAGAATCTGTAGCTTGAAGATGTTCACTAGCTTAGTTTTCGAGGTTGGCATTTATGCAGTGCTCCTCTTTCTCTCCTCCACTTTTAGAATGAATTGCTAGCTGTTTACTATAATCATGGAATGAACAGATTACTTTGGAATTGATTCCATCCATTCAAGCTTGGTCACAATCACAACCGTCACATCAATGGTGAGGGATTTGGAAATTTATTTAGTTGTCACCTTTCTATACCCTTCCTTTTAAATTTTGATATTTTATTCAATCAATCGCTGTAAGGTCAGCTCCACTGAAAGTAAATATTTAATTCCTTATATTTAATGATACCTGTATGTAACAGATTGTGGGAATGTGGTATAATCTATAGTTTCTATGGTACTTATTTGCCACTTCCACAAACTCCTAGCTACCATTGATTTCATTTCCTCTTTTTGGAGTCATTTGATTACCCTTAGAGATTATTTTTAATGATTTGCTTCAGATATTCATTATTCTCCTTACTGAGTGGGAACAGGGACATTCATCATTTATTAGACAAAAATGGGGTATTTTTACTGCCATTAGTTAACAGAGGTAAAAATGGAAGTAGGAAACGCATATTAAAATTTTTAATTGAGTGGGGTCTTTTTTTTTAAACAGATGTTTAATTTTGGGAGGAATGAGTTGCAATAAATTCTTTGAGATTGCAAAGACAATGTGGCTTTTTTATTCCTAGCATAAATGTCTCCATAATTGTATGAAAATAATATAGTCTAACATTCCATTGTAATTTAAAATTAGTTGAGTTGGAGTAAAAAAAAATAAATCCCTAAATTATTTTCACCTTTATCTGCTTTCTGTCCTGCACACCTCCCCCACAACATGCCAATTTACCATATTTCTTCTCCCCCTGATTTGCTTCTTTTTTTTTCACTCCCATCACAAAGTTGTTCCAACTTCTGCTTATTCCAGGATATGTAACCGTGAACCACTGTTCATTTATCATGTCATTTTCATGGTAATAACAAAATAACTTGTATGCTCCCTGAAGTATCTAATGATTTATGCTGATATTTGCATTGAATGTAAAAACAGACAAACCGAAGTGGAAATTTACCATTTGGTCCCTCAATGGCCTTTCAAGTTCTATATTGCCACCTACCCCGATAACCTTTGATCTCCCTTGCCTAAAAAGGATCTATCTGCCTCAAAAACATTCAGTGACCCTGCCTCCAAAGCCTCCTAAGGCAGAGTTCTAAAGTTGTACAACACTCAAGAGAAAAACATTCTTATCTCTTCTTAAAAGGGCGATCTCTAATTTTAAAACAATGCCTCCTAGTTTTGGATTCACCCACAAAGGAAAACACGGTTCCCAAGTTTAGTCTTAATGTTACTTTTGATCTGATTTTTAACTGCATTGAACAAAATTAAATAATCGCAATAAGGCATTGACATGTCAAAAGAAAAAATCCATTAGCAAAGTAGAGATTATGACTAAAGAAATTTTTAAAACAAGAATGTTGAGGTTTGATCCATTTTTGACTTGTCAGAAAATGCTGCTTTTTTTTTCAAATTGTCATGCATATTGGACACAATTATTTATCTATTTGATGTCCCAAGTACCGTATTGCACGGTCCTCTCAATTAATATTTTTTGATCCATTCTATAGTACGAAGTGACAATCTGACATAATTATACCCATAGAATCATACCTTACAGATAATGTGCCAGGCACCTCCATCCTGGGGTATGCCCTGTCCCACCAGCATGACAGACCCAGCACAGGTGGTGACCTAGTTGTATACATTGGGGAGGGAGTTGGACTGGGTGTTTTCAACATCAGCTTAGGCTCAGTAAGGCTCTCATAGCACCAGGTCAAATGCCTGGGTAAGGAACCTTCCTGCTCATTACCACGTACTGTCCTCCCTCAGCTGATGAGTCAGTACTCCTCCATGTGGAACACAACTTCAAGGAAGCACTGAGGGTGGCAAAGGCATAGAATGGACTGTGGATGGGGGACTTTGATGCCCATCACCAAGAGTGGCTCAGTAGCACCACAAAGGACCAAGCTGTAGGATTTCCTCAGAGTAGGGGCACAGATCTAATTATCTTCAGCTGCACTATCAGTGACCTTCCTTCCATCATAGGATCAGAAATAAGGATGTTTGCTAATGTTCAGCAGCATTTGCAATTCCTCAGAAACTGAAGCAATCCACGTCCAAATGCAGCAAGCCCTGGACAATAATCGAGGCTTGAACTGACAAGTGGCAAGTAACACAAGTATCAGGAAATGAACATCTGCAGCAAGAGAGAATCTGATCATTGCCTTATGACATTCAATGGCATTACCATTGCTGAACTCTCACGATCAATATCCTGGGAATTGTCATTGTCCAGAAACTGAACTGGGCTAGCCATATAAATGCTGTGGCTACAAGAGGAGGTCAGAGGCCAGGAATCCTGCACAAGTAACTCACCTCCTAACTGCCCAAAGCCTGTCCACCATCTACAAGGCACAAATCAGGAGTATTATTTGAATACTTTTTCTTTGCCTAGATGAGTGCAGCCAGAACAACACTCGAGAAACTTGACACCATCCAGGACAAAGCAACTTGCTTAATTGTTATCTTGACCTCAAACATTCGGTTTCTGCACCCCTGACTCACAGTGGCAGCAGTTTGTATTGTCTACAAGGTCTGCTGCAGGAACTCACTAAGGCTCCTTAAGCATGCTCCAAACCCATGAATGTTATCATCTAAAAGGACAAGAGCAGCAGACACATGGGAACACGGTGGCACAGTGGTTAGCACTACTGCCTCACAGCGCCATGGATCTGGGTTCAATTCCGGCCTTGGGTCACTGTCTATGTTTGTACATTCTTCCCACATCTGCATGGGTTTCCTCTGGGTGCTCCAGTTTCCTCCCACAGTCCAAAGACATGCGGGTTATGTTGATTGGCCATGTGAAATTGATCCTAGTGTCAGGGGGATTAGCAGGGTAAATATGTAGGGTTTCATGAATACGGCCTGGGTGGGATTGTGATTGGTGCAGATTCGATGGACCAAGTGGCCTCCTCCTGCACTGTAGAAATTTTATGATTCTACTAACACCTGCATGTTCTCCTCCAAGGCTCACCAACTTGATATCGACATGTATTGCCCGCCTTTCCTTCACTACTGGTGGTTCAAAATGCTGGAACTCTTCCCCCCCCCCCCCAGCAGCACTGTGGATGTACCTACACCACAGGAACTGCAGCGGTTTAAGAACACAGCTCATCACTATCTCGGGGGCAATTTGAGATGGGAAATAAATACTGGCCTAGCCAGCAATGCCCAGATCCAAAGAATGAATAAAAAATTGTGGTATCCCAAACTGAAGTTTTAGTGAAAGCTGTGAATGGCACCACCTCTCACTTTGAGGTGAGATTGCTTTGAGGGGTACTCTGGCAGTTTTGAATTTCAGTGACATAAATGTAACACCCTTGTTCAAAAAGGGAGGAAGACAAAAAAAGGTAACTATTGGCCAGTTAGCTTAATGTCTGTCATTGGGAAAATGCTGGAGTCAGCATGGCTTCATGAAGGGGAAATCATGCCAGACAAATTTATTAGAATTCTTTGAGGTGGTGAGGTTGTAATGAGCAGAATAGGTAAAAGGAAACAAGTTGATGTAATATACTTCGGTTTTTAAAAATCATTCATTAAGGTACTCCAAAAAAAGGCTACTTAATAAGACAAGAGCCCATGGTATTGGGGGTAGTATATTATCATGGACAAAGGATTTGCTAACTGACAGAAGAGGGAATTGGGATCAAATGGGCATTTTCAGAATAGCAACAAGTAACTAGTGGCGTGCCACCGGGATGAGTGAAATTATTTACAATATATATTAATGACTTGCAAAAGGGAAGTGTATTATTGCTAAGTTTGCAGATGACACAAAAGTAGATGAGAGAGCAAGTGGTAAAGATGTTGCCAAGAGTCTTCAGAGGGATATAGACAGGTTAGGTGAGTGGGCAAGAACTTGGCAGATGGAACATAATATAGGAAATTGTGAAGTTATGTACGTTTTAAAGGATAAATAAAGGGCTGAATATTATTTAAATGGAGAAAAACTGCAGGAAGCCACAGCATTTGGGGGATTCTTGAGCATAAATCACAGAAAGCTAACATGCAAGTTCAACAGGAAATAGGGAAGGCAAATGGAATGTTGGCCTTTATTTCAAAGGGAATGGAGTATAAAAATAGGGAAGTTTTGCTAAAAATATACAAGGCTCAAGTTAGACCACATCTGGAAAACTATGAACAGTTTTGGTTCAATTATCTAAGGAAAGCTATAATGGTTTTGGAAGCAGTTCAGAGAAGGTGACTATTTTGATCCTGGGCATGGAGGGATTTTCTTATGAGGAGAGATTGAGTAGGTTTGTGCTGTACTCATTAGAATTTAGAAGAGTGAGAGACAATCCTTTTGAGACGTTTGATTGTCGGGGGGGCTTGACCAGCTAGACGCTGAGAAGTTTGTTTCCCCTTGTGGGAATGGACATAATCCAGAGGCTATAACCTTAGAATATTTACATGAGAGATGAAGAGGAATTTCTTCCCTCAGGAGGTAGTGAGTCTGTGAATTCTTTACCTGTAGAGGCTGGTTAAGTGTGCTCAAGGCTCAGACGGACAGATTTTTAATTGGTAAGGGAAGCAAGGGTTATTGGGATAAAGCAGGAAAGTGAAGCTGAAGATTATCAAATTAGTCATGACCTCATTGAATGGCAGAGCAGACTCGATGGGCTGAATGGCCCCTACTTCCGTTCCTACATTTTATTGCCTTATCACTAAGAGTTCACATGAGATGGCACATTACCAACCCAGGGCATGAGTACATTGAACCTGCTGGGAACTTTGAAAGCATTTTCTAAATGTTTTTTATTTTGGCATAGGGCTGACACTTATCCCTGAAAGAAAAATATGTGTTCCTCTGTCTCTGGATCAGAGATCTGTATTGCATGTGCAGAACTACCGCTTGCTGACTTTACGGAAAGTATAGCTGGTAATATAATTCCCTTCTGCTGGTTGGGCATCACTTAATTTGGATGGCAAAGTTAGAACCAGTTAACTTAAGCACAGTGTTTAGTGCTGAGGTATAATGATCATGATCTCAATATAACCAGGATGTTTGATTGAACAGAAAGCAGTACAAACTCAAATTTTTGAATAAGCATTGTGAAGTGCCTTTTTCAGTTTTGAGGTTTGTTTTCTTTCTGAAGTGTGTTGAGTGATAACTAATTAGTAGTCAGTCATTTATTTTCAAAATAATATTGTGCTATCCTAACTTGGATTTACTTTGTGCTAAATTTTTCATACTAGTTGTAAGTTAAAATTAATGTCGCAGTGCAAAACAGGAATTGTCTGGCATGCACAATTTTTTTCCACAGGATATGGCTGTGCAGCTGTCCTGGTCTTGCCAAGTGATACATTTAAACAAGAATTGGAAACCTCTTGATTTTTTTTTCTGTATTCCTTGGAAAGTAGTGAATACTATGGATTCCTTCAACTCAGTATTAAATGCATTTATCTTCCTAAAATCATTCTGATTTGATTTATTATTGTCACATATATTGGGATGCTGTGAGAAGTATTGTTTCTTGCACGCTATACAGACAAAACTTACCTTTCAGAGAGTACATAGAAGAGAACGAAAGAAGAGGGTGCCGAATATAGTATTATAGCTAGGGTGTGGGGAAAGGTCCACTTAATATAAGGTATGTCCATTCAAAACTCTGGTGGCAGCAGGGAAAAAGCTGTTCTTCAATCAGTTGGTACTTGACCTCAGACTTTGACAGAATGTCCGGGGTGTGGGGTTCATGATTATGCTGGCTGTTTTTCCAAGGCAGCAGGAAGTGTAGGCAGAGTCAATGGATGGGAGGCTGGTTTGCGTGGACTGGGCTATATTCATGAGCCTTTTGTAGTTCCTTGCGGTCTTGGTCAGAGCAAGAGCCATACCAAATTGTGGTGTATCTGAAAAGGATGCTTTCAATGGTGCATCTGTATTACTGAGAGTCACAGCAGACATTTGCCACAATCCAGTTTTAATATTCATAATTTGAAAGTTTCACTTGTGAAGCCCCTGGGGATTCCCAGTGAGTTATGAGAATGTTAAATGCTGTGGTCTGGTTAGGAACCATTCAAATTTAAATAGAAATTTGCAAACCTTGTTTAACCAATCTGATTATCTTATAAAATTTCACTTAATTAAACAAAGAAAACAATCAATATTAAAAATATATATGTTTTGTAATGACATACGTTATGTACTCAAGTTTGTTTATTTTTCCCCAAGTATTCTTTTATAAGACACATCAATCTTAAAAGCTATTTACTTAAATAGGAACCACCAATGCTCTGGAAACAATCTTTAATTCTTCTCAGCTCTAGCTATCCTCAAAGTTAGTACATAAATTTATCATTTCTTTACTGTCAGTGCCTCAGTTATTCTGGTTATTTTTCAATGCTTTCAAGCTAATCTGCTTGCTGTTAGTTCTTTGGCACACGACTGTATACGCTCCATGGTCGAATCTCCCAATAATTTCAAACTAGGCAATCTTAAAGTTTGAAGTTTACTTATTAGTGTCAGAAGTAGCCTTGCATTAACACTGCAATGGAATTACTCTGAATATCCCTTAGTTGCCATACTCCAACGCCTGTTTGGGTACACTGAGGCTGAATTTAGCATGGCGAACACACCTAACCAGTATGTCTTCAGTCTGTGGGAGGAAACCCATGCAGATACAGGGAGAACGTACAGACTCTGCACAGATAGTGACCCAAATTGGGAATTGAACCCAGCTCTGTGAGGCAGCAGTGCTAACCACTGTGCTATCATGCTGTCCCATTACAGTGTCCAATTTCAAACTGAGATTAACCCACATTCGTATTCTCGATGTTGCATGATAAAATTAGGTTTTCTCTTTTTAAGTTTTAAGTTTACTGGTGTCACGAGACAAGGAGGCTTATATTAACCCTGCAATGGAGCTACTGTGGAAATCCCACAGTTTTCGCATTCTGACACCTGTTTGGCTACACAGAGAGAGAATTTAGCATGGCTAATGCACCTATCCAGCGCATCTTTCGGACTGTGGAAGGAAACCGGAGCACTCGGAGAAAACTCATGCAGCTACAGGGAGAATGTGCAGACTCCATACAGACAGTGACCTAACAGTGCACTTCTAGTTAACTGTTATTTGCATTGCCTTTCTTCTTGGTGATCTGCAAACCACACAAGCTCCAAACTGCAACTAATTACCTCAATAAACACCCAAGATAAATTGAAGCTGGAGCAACATACCTTAGCTCCACTTATCTCCATGACAACATAGCCTTCTCTGAGCTGTCCTCGTGTAAACCTTTAGATTATTTATCCCTCATTTACAATTTATTTTTTGGGTAAATGAGGTATAATCTTTTTGGGTTTACCGAATTGTTTTTAAAATAGCTCTAATTCCCAAAACTAATCCACCTCCCTAGAATCCCTTGTTCTTCAAGCATCACCAACATCACACTCCCATACCTTTAGCTAAGTAGATCCCCCTGCTGTTTTAAGATTTTACCTTCCCAGCTGTTAACCTCTGAAATCAACATGGCCCACAAAAGGTTGGGACCATAGACACCAGGCTTGCTTCAGTTGTATTTACTCAGTTTTTCTACAGTTAATTTTTAGTTTTATGAAATTAAGGTTAAAACACATTATGCTAAGTTGTGCTAAAGCACATAAAACACACAAACCAAAACTAAATATTTGCAGCAGCGTGTGTTTAGAAAAAAAACTATAATATGCTTGAATATGGAAGAAAGTAGAAACATTTATAGTATTAAGTATAAATATGGCAGGTGGATTAATTTGCTCTAGCTGGATGAGATCCCAGCAAAATTATAGTTGGGTCAAAACCGCATAACTTTAAACTTGTACAGAATTCCATGGCAATTGCATGGCATAGCAATATCGTTTATCGTGTATAGGTGCTTTAGGTAAATCAGTTTCAGTTGCTTCTTTTGGAATACTCAGCAATTTGGATATAGAAAAATGTTATGAATGTATTTATATCTATATACTTATATGTGTTATGCTGTGGGAAATAGTGAGAGTTCTTTTCCCCTCCCCCAATTTCCTGCTGTGAAGGTTGTGACTTATGTTGAAATCTGATTCCACTTGCCGGCTTGCTCAACTGCCCTTGCTTCATGAACGCCCAGGAAGAGTGGGTGTATCACATTTGAGTCTGATCTTGTTCCTTTATATTTGTTGAAATGCATTCAAGATAGGAACTTTGCCTGATTTGGAATTCAGTTCACCACCTTTCAGCTGCCACATTTCCATCTAGTCAATGACGATTAAACTTTCCTAAAGAGTACAGCCGTTTTGAACAAATTATTATGTTGTTAAGTCGAGGCTCAAATTGATGATATGGGCGTTGATGGGCGTGTTTTGAGAACTGATATTTTTTTCCTTGAATTTCTGTGAAAACTCTTGCATCTGTGTTGTTCCTCAGGCACTTTTACATCTCACTGGGTTCAGTAATGGACCCCCAAGCCTGTCCCTTCTGTACCCACTTCTACAATTTTCCCAGCTATTCAACCAGGAGAGGTTTTTGCAGTGGTTCACAGAACTGGAGGAATGAAATGAAGAAGAGCTTTTAATAACTCAGCTGAGGTTCTGACTGTACCTGATCTAACTGCATGACTTAGTGCTCCATCAACCCCTCACATCACTAAACTCAATATTAGTGTTATGCACATGTCTCTGTATATTGTAGGGCTTAATTCTGGTGAGGGATGTACCTCAGTGGGCTAGCAAATTCTTAAAAATTGTACTTTGAAAATACACTCGAGGCTAAATCGATAAACTGGTGTGTAATGTATTATTGTGTAGACCAATACTTGTTTCTCCACTCTTAACTGTGTCACTGATCTAAACATTTGAGAAATTGCTGAAAAATAATTTCATAAGCATCTAACTCCTTGTGTCATTTTGAAGATGTCACTCTCTTTCCATACTTGCACAGTTTGTGAAATTTTCTAATAGTGTCGCAAGTTAGTGTTATCACTTTTAAAAAGTTGAGGGAAAGAAAATTGACATTACCAGAACAAAACCAAAGAATGCTGGAGTATGCTAATTGTTTTCAGTTAATTTTTAATTGGCAGTGCAGATGAGAGACTCATTCCCAATACAATATCTTGAATAAGTAATTGGGATTTTCATTTCCGAAATTGAGTATGGGAGATTTATTTCTAATAAATTAACAAAAACATCTCATTTATGGATTCCAAATTAAAATATTTAATTTAAAATTTATTTATTATTGTCACAAGGAGACTTAACACTGCAATGAAGTTACTGCGAAAATCCCCCAGTTGCCACACTCCGACGCCTCTTCAGGTACATTGAAGGAGAATTTAGCATGGCCAGTGCACCTAACCATGTCTTTTGGACTGTGGGAGGAAACCGGAGGAAACCCACGCAGACACGTTGAGAACTCTGCACAGACAGTGACCGAGCCGGGAATCAAACCCAGGTCCCTGGTGCTATGAGGCAGCTGTGCTAACCGCTAGCATATATATGTGAGGAAACAATTTTTGATATTTGTGCTAATTTATCTATCTAAGGAAGAAAACCCTGACTTCAAAAAATTCACCACAAATGTGAAAGGTAATGTTGCTAATGACTATATCAGCTAGTAAAAGACTTTGTGAGAATGAAAAAGCAGGCCCTGAATACCAAATAGTAACCCCTGAAAATCAAAATGTAGCCTTCAAGAAAATCTCTGAGCCCTTGAATGTTAAGTATTTTGATATCTAGATGGAATGTCGTTGTTTTGGGAGCTGTGAGTTGCTGGAGTTTGAGTGATATCAGTGATTTTTAAAAAATCATGCATGTTTCTATTCTTTTTGTTAATTACAGGAAAATGGTTGCTTCAATTTCTGCCACCCTCTTTGGATTATTTACGTTGGTGTCAGCCTTACCTCAAAATTTTGGTCCCACTCAAGGTAGGTGCAATGAAATTGTAAGAAATGTTGTATTGCATGATTACATTCTTTATACCTTCATGACTCAAGAAAATAACCACAGAAAAATCTAGGTCGAAACTTTCCTAATCACTCAAAAGTGGCTGTGGGTGGGTGTTAATCATATTCTGTATATATGAATGTAAGAAGGTTATGTGTACATTAGATTCCTACAAACTTGTATATGTGAGACATTAATGAAAAGTTAATGATTTTCCATTTGTATAGTTTTTTGAACAGATAGCTCAACTTGTTTTTGTTGTATTTTTAAATGATGGTACAGTGTACTGTTGTAGAATGTTTATAAAATTGACAAAGATGAAGACTGTGATGATTTTGGATCTTTTCAGATTCTTTGTCTTACTCAGATCTGCTCTTATCTGTATGTCTCACACTTGTAAACCAGGGTCTATCTATAAATGTAAAGTATCTAGTCTTGTGGTCACACATAGGATTATGGTGTGAGTTTCTTTGAATTTGCATGAGATAAGACTGGCAGAATGAGCACTCAACCAGATTTTGTGACTTAGAATATAAAATACAATTTGTTTTTAAATTTGAAAATGGGAGCCAGCCACTACAGCAGATTTCAATTTCTTCTAAATCTTTTTAACTTGAACCTTACAAAAATAACAAAAGCTACTTTAACTCTGGACCAACCATATAGACACTGTGGCTACAAGAGCAAATCAGAGACTAGGAATTCTGCATACAGTAGCTTACCTCCTGACTTCCTAAAACTGTCTACAAGGCACATGTCAAGAGTGTGATGGAATACCTCTACTTGCATGGATGAGTGCAGCTCCCACAACACTTAAGAAGCTCGACATTATCCAGGACAAAGCAACGCGTTTGATTGGCATTACTTCAACGTTCACTCCCTCCACCACCGACGCACAATGGCAGCAGTGTGTATCATTGATAAGATGTATTGCAACAAGAAACTAAGGCTTCTTCAACAGCACAGTTCAAACCTGTAACCGCTACCATCTAGAAAGACCAGGGTGGCAGTTCCCCTCCAAGTCACATACTGTCTTGACTTAGTACAATATCATCATTCCTTCACAGACATTGGGGGCCCTCGCCTCTGCAGATGCTGTCAGACCTGCTGAGATTTTCCAGCATTTTCTGTTTTAGTTTCTCAGTGTCTTATTATTTTTATGGATGGACTTAAGTTAATTTTTGTTTAAGGTTTAATGAGGATGTGGGGCCTGTGTTTTGAGAAAAATAATTGCTCGATTTAAGAGCACTGTGCTGCGATTGATTTCTAATTGCTGTAGTAAAAACAAAATATTGCAAATGCTGGAAATCTAGAATACAATCAGAAAATGCTAGAAAACCTCCGCTGAGTCTTTTTTCCAGCATATTCAATTTTAACTCTTATTACTGGAAGTTTCCATGCAAAAGCCCAACAGATATTGTGGTTAACAGTAAGTGGAGCCTTCTCCCTTCTTATCTATGCTACATGGCATTTTGTAATCAATGCCATTTGTTTCTGATTCAGTTAGACGTGTCTCTTTGAAATGCCCAGAGCTTTGCTTGTTAGGAGAGATTATTTTCTTTCTGTTTAGAAATGTATTCAAGAACAGATTTGACAGTTATTGCACTTTATATTATATCTGTTGTCCAGTGCCTTTAACTGTTCCATTTTATTTATTGTTTGCAGAATCATGCTTGGACATGGGTGTTGATTTTAACCGTTACTTTGTTCTGGAAAGTGAAGGAGTTATTTTGACCTGCCCTGAGTTGAGTACAGAACAGAACTACAGCCTTACGTGGTATAACAATGAAACATCTGAAATAATTACAGCAGACAAGAAGCAAAGGATTCACATAGAGAATGATTCGCTTTGGTTTCTTCCAGTATTGTTGAAAGACACTGGCTACTATACCTGTGTCGTAAGGTAAGGTTCCATTGGTCTGATTTTAAATGTTGAGATGGTGCAGACTACAGCTCTATCTGCTAGACCCAGAACTGCTCTAGATCATGATCCGGGGCATACAGCAGTTCCCTACACTGGAAGTCAATAAGCTTCTATTGACTGTACTGCAGAAAGTCAATGGAATAGCACTGTATAGGAGCAAAGGGAAAGGTGAAAGTACAGTAAAAAGTCTGACAACACCAGGTTTAAGTCCAACCACAAGACTTAAACCTGGTGTTGTCAGACTTTTTACTGTGTTTACCCCAGTCCAACGCCGGCATATCCGCAAGGTGAGAGTAACCAGGGAATGTACATAAGTGATGAATATCCTTTGCATGTCAGATGGCATGATTTCTGTTACAAATAAAGGCATATTGCAAAAGCGTTTGCTTTTCTAGATCCATTTTGGCCAGGCAGACCCTGTGACAGTCAGTGACGGAAGGAACGTCAGGTGTGAGAAAGAGGCTTGAGTCCTCAATTACATCCCTTAATCAACAGTAGATGACAAACAGCAAGATGTTATCAACGTCTCCAGCTTCAGTCTGGATAAGCTAATCATGTCATTGGGAAGGTCGTGTTCACAGAAACTGGCAATGTGATCCTTGCAAAAGTGCAGGATTGGTGCTTGGAATTTCAGCACTTAAGAACATAAGAACATAAGAAATAGGAGCAGGAGTAGGCCATCTAGCCCTTCGAGCCTGCCCCACCATTCAGTAAGATCATGGCTGATCTGTCGTGGCTCAGTTCCACATTCCCGCCCTCTCCCCATAACCCTTAATCCCCTCTCTTATCAAAAACCCATCAACCTGCGTCTTAAAAATATTTAGCGAGGTAGCCTCCACCACTTCAACGGGCAGAGAATTCCAGAGATTCACCACCCTTTGAGTGAAGAAATTCCTCCTCAACTCTGTTCTAAACCGCCCCCCCCTTTATCTTGAGGCTGTGCCCCCTAGTCCTACTTAAGCTACCAGAAAATATGCTGGTGTTTTATGAATTCCATCTGGACAGTTTCTTGTTGAAAATAAATGCCAAATTAAATATTTTCTCGTTTCATTATTTGAGTAATCATAAATATTTTTAGAGTCATAGAGTAATACAGCACAGATGCAGGCCCTTCGCCCAATCGGTCTATGCCAACCATGGTGCCCTCCCAACTAGTCCCAGTTGCCTGCATTTGGGTCATAGCCCTGTAATCCTTTCCTGTCCATGTACTTATTGAAGTGCTTTTTGAATATGGTAATTGTACCTGCCTCATTGACTTTCAATGACATCTCATTGCATATCCGCACCACCCTCTATGTGAAGAAGTTGCCCCTTGGGTCTCCCTTAACTTTTTTCATTCTAACTTTAAAGCTATGTCTTCTTTTGGTCAGTAATTATTTATTAAAATTGCTCTAACTCTTCTTTGTACACTTGCAGGTATCCAACATCTTGCCAAAAACATACTGTTTCATTAACAGTTACTAACTCAACCAGTCCTTCATGCCTCCAAAATAAATTTTTCTATGGATCTACTTCATACGTTAAGACTTCTAAAAAGATTTCTTGTCCAGATATTGATGACTACATAACCTCAGATGAAGAATTAGAACTACATTGGTACAAAGTAAGGAATAGTTTACATTGTATATACAAATTTATACTGTTTATTTGTAAATATGGAAGTTACTGTGTCACTTAAAATAATAACTTTGGGACTTTGTCCCAGTTGTTTTAGACCCTCTGTGTCTTGCCCCATCATATTCCATCACCTCCCTCCAACACACTCACTCCCACACACACAAATGTTAATTCATGCCAACTCATCCACCCCCCCCCAGTAGCATCCTCCATAACAATCTGTGGTTATCCACCAACTCCCAATGGTCTTTTATGGTCCCTATGCCAACTTAGTACAGATTCATGACTCCCCAACCACCCAAGTGACCGCTTTAGCACCCATGCCAAGTTATTGGAATTCATGCCCCCCACCTTTTACATCCCGCATGTCAAATCACATAGGCACACCTCAGGAGCTATGCTGAAGTGAAACAAAATAACATCGTAAATATCTATTTAAAAAATGCCATATTAAAAGAACACATTTACAAAGCCCATTCAACCTTTTATTAAATACAAAATGTTTGTATTCATGACCCAGATTAGAGACAGCTAATCCTTTAACAACCTCTTGGAGCTTTTAATCAAACAGTGGACTTGCGCCATTGTGATACTGATCGGTTGTGGAAAACACTTGAGTGGTAATAATGTTATGGTAGCACTTGGGGTCAATGAACAAGCATCGATTGAAACTGTGAACATTTTTAAAACGCAGGCTATTTTTTACTGATAACCTGATGGTTCCATGTTCCTAGTTGCTGTTCGAGAACATTTACATCTCTAAAAAGTAGTTACTCACACATTGCAGTGTCAGTGAAATCAGGTCTGTTTGAACTTGGTGCTAAGTTCAGATTGCCCTGCTAAGTTTGGATTTGCTGCATTTGAGAGTCATGGCCCTTTCCCTTTTCTCTACTGGCAGGAATAGGTTCAGTCAGAAATGGGGCAGGACTCCCCAATCCAAGTCCCGCCTGCCATTTTGAAAGGTCTCCGAAGTCACCACAAAAATGTTGCCTATTATCATTCTGTCCTTGTCACCCTGAATCCTTCCTGCCTAAGAAGGCAACTCAGCAGCACCTTCTCAAGGGCAATTAGGAATGGGCAATAAATGCTGGTCTTTCTAGCGTTGTTCACTTCTCCTGAGTAAAACACAAAAGAGATGTTCCATTAGAGCTGTTCGATAGATGTATCAAAGCTAAATGGGGACGAGAAAATTGCTTAGACCTGTGCTGCACACATTCCCATTTTCCCAGGGAGAAAGCCCATATGCTAGTTGACACAAGCAAATGAAAACAAATATAGAGAAGCAGCCTTAATTGTATTTCCTTCACCCTGATTGAAATATAGGACATCAATGCTATTCGTTTAACTCTAGCATTCAAAATGGACCACTGAAATGGATGGTGCAAATAAAGATGGTTCTGTAAGCATTGTTAAGTACACCTCAAACAGATGGGAATAATATCTCAATTTTAAGATGGTTTTTGTGGTCTGCTCTGAGGCTGTTGGGTCTGGCCATGCTGGTTCCTGATGTTAAGAGGAAGCCTTTAGTATGGAAACAATCCTGGGACATGAATCTCAGTCATGTCTATCTTTATCTCTGGGTATCTTTGTCTAGGTGAATGACCCAGTCTGCCAGAGGTGGATACTGGCTGGAAGTTTCAAGCTTGTTTTTAAAAACTGTGGGTGTAATTTTCTCAAAATATTCTAAGTGGAAAATGGGTGAGAAAATGGGAGGTTTTTCTTGCTGTTTTTTGTAGCAAGGTAAGACATACTAACTTACTGCACTCTGTGCAATATAGAGGCCGTAATGTGAATTTTGCCAGTAGGGAGGGGGTGGAGACTGAGCTAGCCCACAAGGCTGGCTGCTGAGCTCTAGGGATGCCCACATATCCCAGTATACTGTATACACCCCTTAATTCCTGTTGTAGCCAATTCCATTGCATTAACCCTGTTTAGCTTTTGAAACTTTTTATCGGTTTCAATGCAATCAAAACTCATTCTTTGAAACTCTAATGTCTGTTCATAGGACACTGACCTACATTGGCAAGATCGTGACTTTTAAATTTTTGTCCTTCTTCTCAAATCTTATACTTTGCGATAGTTGCCCTCCAAATTTTGGCCTCCAGTGCATTCCCAATGTAATTACTCCACCGCTGGTAGCTGTGCCTGCAGTTACCTAGGCCCCAAGTTCTGGAATTTCATCTCTTTGCCCCTCCATCTCATTTTCCTCCTTCATAACACTCCTGAAAACCTAACCTTTGGCCACAATCTGATATCTCTTTATGTGGTTTGGTGTCATACTCTATGTTATAATGCTCCTGTGAAGAGCCTTGGGATGTTTCATTATTTTAAAGGTGCTATATATGGCATTATAGTAGATGTAGCAGGCTGAGTTTCTTTCAGCACAATTTACAATTTCTGGTGCATTACCTTTTTAATTGCAGCAATATCTGACCTAACAGCAGACATCTAGTGAAACGGTTTTCAGGTTGACCCAGGAACAGTCAAAGATGAGTGTACATTTTCCTCTGCCATTTTTCTACTCTGGTTTTATCAGTGCCAAAAATCTGCGCTAGGCAAGCCTTGATTCTAAAATGATAACTGTGTATGCTGTCTTTTTTTATTCAGAATTGTGAGCCTCTTACATATGGAAAAAAATATATCTATCATAAAGGTGACCACCAACTTACAGTAATAAATGTGGAACCATCAGATGCTGGAATCTATGTCTGTGAACTGCACTTTATGCATGATGGTTTACAGTACAGAATGACCAAAACCATTGACTTTGATGTTAAAGGTGGGTTTGTTGTGTTCCAAGACAATAATACATATAAATTTTATTAGTAAAAATGTCTACATTGTAATAGCTGGTTAAGAAAATGCATGCTGTCAACTTTCAAATGGACTTTTTTTTGCCTATCATTGTAAATGCTTTCTGATAGAAAGCAAATCATTGGCATTACCACACATATATATAACAGCATGGCTGTCAAGTACATCAACATGAAGAACTTTCTAATGACAACAGAGAAAACCACGATGGGCATGATTTTACTGGGTGTGGAAACGTGGTAAAGTCGGGTGAGAGGCCATTAACGCAATCTGCACCTGTGTCTGCGTAGATGACCACTTTATTGAAACCTGGGAATGGCGGCGATTCGACTTGCATGCATTTAAATTGAATTAATAAACTGCCCGCCCAACTTTATCAGCATTTTCCCCTTTACCACCGCGTTCGCCTATCCAAAACTGCGCCGTAATGGACCTGCTAAATAAAAGTCTGAAACAGGCGCTCCAGCTACTGAAGAGCACGTTCAGAGCTTCCAATGGCTCTCTGACTCAGATTGGTGGTGGGGAGGGGAGGGAGGTGGGTCAAATTATTCTCTGGTCGGGGGGGGAGCGTGGGGGTAGTGAGATCATTTTCTGGTGGGGGGAAGAGGAGAAGGCGGGTCAGATGTATCTGTGGTGGTTCTGGGGTGGGGGAGGACTGATCGTTGTCAGGTGGGGAGGGAGGAGGAGGCGGGTCAGATTCCCTGAGGTGGGGAGTGAGGCCAGACTATTCCTTGGGGGAGGGGCGAGTGAAGCCAAATCATTGTCTTGGTGTGGGGGGGCGTGGTGAGTGAGGCCAGATTGTGGAGGGGAGGGAAGGAAGAAGAAGGGTAAGATGGAGGGGTGGGGGGGCAGATATATCTCTGGTGTGGGTGCGGGGAGGGTCAGGGGGTCTGCTGCCAGATCTGCTGCAACTCTGCGGGCAATAGGTGGGGTGGAGGGAGGCAGGGGTAGCAATTGGTCTGGGTAGTAGGGTGGTGGGTAAGGGGGACAGTGATGTGTGTCACAAAGATTGGAGTGCCATGTTGAAAGGGTACCCCGGTCAGAAATAAAAATGCCCCCCCCACCACATAATAATTGTCAGCATTTCCCACCAACTCCACCCCCCCCGCCCCAATCTTCTCTGTGCCTTTACACCTACCCTCCCCACCGGCTCAGTGACTGTCCTCCCTCTCCACCAGACAGGAATCAAGACCCCCACCCACCTCCCCTCCCCTCCCCCCCCCTCCCTTCCCTTCCGTGCCCCCCCCCCCCCACCCTCCCAAAGCCCACAATGTCCAGCCCTGGCACTGCCCCTGATTCAGGTTGTTTGTCCTGGCATTGCCAGGACACTGCCTGGCCATGTCCCTCTCCTGGGGCTATGCTCATCTTTGTGCCTCCAGAGGATCCCTTCAATACATCTACATATGAGTATAGCACGAGGGGGGGAAACCATATGGTGAGGGATCCAGTTAAATTTTACTTAATTTCAAAGTAATTATTAAAACCAGGTTAATTCCCATAATGGGCGTTAGCTTGATTACATTACCCATGGAGGGCAGAGAAAATCGGAACTCACTGGCAGGATTCGTGATTTCCAATTTTCTCTGGAATTTGTGCCCCCACCAGCGATTCTTAGAGTTTGGACTCAGGATCCCACCCTTAACTTTATTTTCTCAACCTAAAAAAGAAACATTTTGTGACCCTTTCCATGGTTATAAATACTCATGTGACGGTCCTAACAATTTAATGGATTAATGTACAGTTTTTTAAGAAAACGTGATGAATAAATGTAGAAATGTTCACCCATTAGAATGTACTAAAATGATGGCTCCAGCAGCTAAACAATACCACCACCTACTGGAATGGAATAGTTTCTCACCACCAGTTCTTGCCTTTCTGACAGGTTGAATATGTATAGGATAGAGCAATAATACATGGTGGAGTATCCCAAGAGCAAATCTCATTTATATCCACAGAGAATTACAGAACAAAGTTGTATTTTAAAATTTTTCTTCAATGTGCTTAATGTCAATTCAATATAGTTTTTCCAAAGTGTCCCACTTTATTATTTTGCTGACAGAATGCTTTTATTTCCACAGGCTGCAAGGCTAGTGTTGGTCCAAAGATTCTACATCCAAAAAATGGTACAATCGAAATAAAACCTGGCAAGTTTTTTTTGTTCTGTGAAATAGACAAGGCTATTTTTGCTGCACTTTGATTATCTGTTCCTGACTTGTCTCATAGAATCCCTTTTGATGCAGAAGGAGACTGTTCAGTCCATTGAGTCTGCACCGACCACAATCCAACCCCATAACCCCACATGCTTACCCCGCCAATCTCCCTGACACTAAGGGGCAATTTATCATGGCCAGTCTACTTAACCTGCGCATCTTTGGACTGTGGGAGGAAATCGGAGCACCCGGAGGAAACCCACATAGACAAGGGGAGAATGTGCAGACTCCCAACAGATAATGACCAAGCCAGGAATTGAACCAGGATCCCTGGCGCAGTGAGGCAGCAGTGCTAACCACTGTACCACCCCACCTCCCTTCCTAATGCTTTTTACCCCACTCCCTGAAATAGCCTAGTTTGAAATGTTATTTAACTATAAATTTATAGCAGGCCATCATTTGAAGAAATGATATGATTCTTATCTCATTGAACCTGTTGAGAAAATTATATAGCCATATAGCAGTACATGACTTAAATTTTGCAGGTATGTATGATTCTGATCCAAATTGATGAATTGTTTTGAGATGCTCAATTCACTTATGGATTACTAAGTGATTTTGACATTCTAAATCATGAATTCAAAGAGAATTTGTTTTCAAGGTAACTGAAGAAGGAAATAGCAATGAAGGAGGATAAGGCTGTTGTGAGAGATACAAGAAAGTGGTGATGACCTCATATCAGGAGTGGAGAAATATGAACAAGATTGAGAGAGTTTTGAATAGATGAGTTGATATGGAAGAAGAATTATAGTGTGGAAAGGATGATGATGAACTAAGAGGAGTGAGTATCAGCTTATCTGAAATGGAGATTTCAATCATTGAGAACGAAAAGTTGCTCAGTGCAGTGTCTTGAGGAAAAAATGGACTAGATGAAACTAGCTGGTAAAGGGAGATTGATAAGGATGTCACCAAGATTTAGTAAGTATTTTTTATATGCTTTTCCTTTTATATCTTGGCTATTCTTGAGCTTGTTCTGACTGTCTTGTGTGTATTTCAGTGTCACTCCGTTGATCCTAATCATAATCATACTTGATTACATATTGCTCATGTCATCCACCTAGTGCAGATTTAGAATGTGTTGTAAATTTACCAGGGTGGTTCATTTGTCTTTATTCTCAACAGGGAGAATCAAGAAGTAGTCAGTTTGTGCCTTGAAGTTAGAAGCAGATAAGACAATTGACCATTATTGTGTTTGACGCAACTAGCAATGAAATGTGACTATGATGTTGAACTTCTGGAATGGGAAATCAAAACACAAATAATCGTCTCACTCGTCAACTTCACAAAAAAACACTCGGGAGAGTAAAATCTGTCAGAATTGTTAGATTGCTGTTGGTTTCGGAGTTCAGATCTACTGAAGTTGAGGCTGCCAAAAGTAATGACCACATCAAAACTGTTGTGAACACTGTTCATTGCTCACGTGTCATGAAACTGCCTGCAAAGCAGCACCGACACTTCCACAATGGAGTTGTGGCTTGTTCAAACTGGGGTGATTTCACTGTGGTGATGCTTTTCCACACCAGGCAAAGTGTCCTGCTACTGGTGAACAATGCAAAGCTTGTGAAAATCCAATCACTTGGCTCATACTTGTTACTCAGTTATTAAGACCAATACCAACAGAAGGGTGCCTCATGTGTACCACAGCAAAATATAGAGTGTTGCCAGTGGATGAGCCTGAATATATATTTGTGCTCTCTTATGGACACAGCAGCAAATCTGTGTGACAGTGACCTTTTAGCTGATTTCATTGATGCAGGAGGATCTGGCAATGTCATGGGAGACAAAATGTTCAACAACTTCAAGATTGCCTCATTCTGTGCAAACGAAGGATTACAAAACTTTTCCCTTACATCAGTGACAAACCACTGAAAATTCTTAGAACATTTGAAATTCCAGTCTCGTTCAAAGACATTAGAATAGCTGGTGCTTTCTGCCATACCGGTGAATGGACATACACACTTATTAGTTTCCACACTGTAACAGACCTGCAGATGATTGTAGTCACATATGCAATTCCTATGCAAAACAACAACGTTCTTGAGTTGTAGACTGATTGCTTCAGTGTATGGCCAAACTGAAAGATATTACATGCAAGTTGCACGTGGACTCCATTGTGCCTCCAGTCACGTAACAAGGGTGATGAATACCATTTCACATCAGGAAGCAGAGCAAGAAGGAATTTCAACATCCGTTTGATCTTGACATTATTGACAAAGTTGTGAATAAACATTCTGCTTGGATCTTGCCTGTGCAATTTGTCAAGGAACCAATGAAGCTTGATGCAGATTAGAATCTCCATTGATCTATGGTTACCCAAACCAAGGCACACAATGACAAAGCTTGACTTCCGCAGTTGATGGCAACATAGAGATCATGGGGTCACAGTCTGAGGATTCAGGATAGACCATTTAGGACAGAGGTGAGGAGACATTCCTTCACCCAAAGAGTGGTGAGCATGTGGAATTCATTACCACAGAAAATAGTTGATGCCAAAACATTGAATGCATTCAAGAGGTGGCTGGATATAGCACTTAGGGGATTGAGATCAAAGGTTATTGGGAAAAAGCAGGACTATTTGATTTGATTTATTATTGTTGCATGTATTAACATACAGTGAATCAGTTTGGCCATACAGTGAAACAATTAGTCTACAACTCAAGAAGTTTGTTGTTATGCGTAGGAATCATGTATGTGACTACAATCGCCTGCAGATCTGTTACAGCGTGGAAACTGGTAAGTGTGTCATGTCCATTCGCCAGCTATGACTGAAAGGATCAGTTATTCTAGTGTCTTTGAATGAGACTGGAATTTCAAAAGTATTATTTCTTGTGCATTATACAGACAAAACATACTGTTCATAGATAAGGAAACGAGAGAGTACAGAATGTAGTGCTACAGTCATACCTTGCATTAAGCTGATCTTTCTCTACACGCTGGCTAAGTCCACTCAAAAATCTGACAGCAGCAGGGAAGGAGCTGCTCTTGAGTCAGTTGGTACCTGACCACAGACTTTTGTATCTTTTTCCCGAAGGACAAAGGTGGATGAGAGAATGTCCTGGATGTTTGGGGTCCTTAATTATGCTGGCTGCTTTGCTGAAGTGGTGGGAAGTGTAGGCAGAGTCAATGAACAGGAGGCTGATTTGCTATTAGACTGTTGAGTTGGATGATCAGCTATGATTGTAATGAATGCAGAGGAGATTCCAAAGGATGTTGCCTGAGCTAGAGTGTTTCAACTATGAAGCGAGATTGGTTAGGCTGGGATTGATTTCCTCAGAGCAGAAAAGATTGAGGTGTGCAAAATTATGAGGGACATAGAAAGGGTCAATAGGAAGAAACTTTTCCCCTTAGTAGTGAGGCAGGACGCATAGATTTGAGGTCCAGGGGAGGATTTTTAAAAAGGATTTGAGGAAAAACCTTTTCACCCAGAATGTGGTGGGAATCTGGAACTTGCTGCCTGAAAGAGTGGTAGAGCAGGAACCCACACAAAATTTAAGAAGCATTTAGATGAATTTGAAACGCTTTAGCATACAACACTATGGTCCAAATGCTGGAAAATAGGATTAGAATAAATAGTGCTTGATGGCCAGTGCAGACACAATGGGCTGAAGGGCCACTTTCTGTGCTGTCAATAAGACTCAATCCACTGGAGTTAATGGTCAGCATGTATGTGAATGTGATTGAGAACAAAAAAGTTGAATGATAGTAAATGCAAAGTGAAATGTAAAATTCGGAGCTACATCACAAAAGCCAGGAGATAAAATACTTGTGAAATGTGATGATCTTGTTGGAAAGCAAAAACAACCCTTATGACATCCAATTATTTGTTATGCCGGACAGAGGAGGATCAATAAGAACTGGTAAACACGGTTCACAGATCACCACACAAAACCTGTGTTTCTAAAGCACTGAAAACACCACTCACAAACACTGAATCTAATTCTGACATCAGTATTTCAATATCTGAGATGAAAAATGCATTAAATAAGACAATACCTAATATTAGCTGATAGCCTATTTGTGAGAGTAGATGTTCACCATACTTTTGGATTGTGTCACAAAGTGAACTGTTTACAGTTGATGAACAAATCATTGGGGAGAAAGAGGTGTTGTCAGTGGTAGTGTCTCAGTTTGGGGACTGTGGGGTCAGCACTTTAGTTAACCAGGAGTTAGAAGTGATTTTAATTCTTCTCACAATCGGAATCATTGCATCTTTGGGGAACCTCTAGTTTGCAAGTTACAAACCTGATGAAGTCTTAGGTTTGAACCTTCAATAGAAAATCTGGGCAACCAAGTCTTGAGGACAGGTCAGGGAAGGTTTTAATTATTTGCTTCACAAGTGGAACATAAGTAACAGCTCAAATTTCAGCTGGCCAGGCATGTCAGACCATCACCTACATACTGAAGTTCTGCCCTAAGAGATCCAATTCGGGTAGAATCACAATTATTCACAGTGGGCAGCTAAAGCTATTTAATGGGTTGTTAGCCTTGATTTTGAACTATAACTGCTTCCCCAGACATAACTAATATAAACAATTTAGGAGCCAAATGCACAGCTTGGCTGCAACTATTTAAATATACTTGGCTTGGAGACTAAGTAAAGATTGATCCCTGATTGAATTGTAACTAGCAAATAGTCCAGCAACTGTGAAGTTTAACTGTCTCGGAAGTAATCATCAATGTGGGAGGAGAAGGATGAAAACAGAACGATTAGGCTGTGCACACAGTGAAGAAGTTGCAATTTTCAGTTTGCATGGTTTCACTTGTGTGTTCATCCTCTTTATGTTTGTGTAGGTTTTAATTTTCAGGGTAAGAA
Source organism: Carcharhinus amblyrhynchos (assembly GCF_965287045.1). Taxonomy (NCBI): domain Eukaryota; kingdom Metazoa; phylum Chordata; class Chondrichthyes; order Carcharhiniformes; family Carcharhinidae; genus Carcharhinus; species Carcharhinus amblyrhynchos. The sequence continues at coordinate 60,040,838 of NC_137333.1, forward strand.
AGTTTGTGCTTGGCAAACACCTGCTTGTTCAGTATTGTTATAAATATCTATTCAATGCAAAGATTGGATATCTTGATATTTGCAAATGTTTGATAAATTATAACACTACCAGTTCAAGCTGTCTTTTGATGAATTCTAGACATTTATTCTATCCATATGTTGACTTTCTCTGTTAACCAGTGTAGATTTTTCAATAAGTTGATTTTATTTAATTTTGTTCAGGCAAGGGTGCTTCTGGCACTGATGCCATTCCAATTTTACAATGTGTTAGTGAATAAAAATGTCTTTATTTTGTTTCTACAGGATCAAAATTGAACATATCTTGTACAGTATACACAGGATATTGTGAGCCATCTACAACATTAATTTATTGGACAGTGAATGATAAGTTTATTGAAGACCATTTTGGTAATCATCTTCAAGTTGAATATAGGTATGCAGCTCCAATCTTACCAGGGTTTGAACAAGCACATAACTTACTGTCTTTAAAATTGTATAATGTTGAATTTATGTATATAAATTTTGTTTTCAGTCGAAGGAGTGACAGAGAACAAGGAAACTATTATGAGTCGACAATATTTTTTCCTAATTTCAAAGAAGAATATTATAATGAATCACTTACGTGTGTCGCCAAAAATGGCTTGGGATGTCAAATAGCAACTGTTAAATTTAGAAAAGCAGGCAAGTAACACATTACAATATTTAAGAAATGGCATTTGTCTTTAATCTAAAGATCATTTGCTTTTCCTTATGCAGGATCTCTGGTAACTTTGGTATATTATGAGACTGCCTTGCTTTTTCACTAATCAATACAGAAGACTGATCATTGTTAGCATCTGCTGACATATTAATCCTAAACTATCCCTGTTGTCATATTCATAAAAGTAGAATGCATTGATTTTCACTTTACAGTATGGCGACAAGGGGAATTTCACAGTAACTTCATTGCAGTGTTAATGTAAGCCTTATTTGTGACTAATAAATAAACGTTTAACTTTTAAAACATTTCTATCTTCAGTGTAATTAGTAGGGGGCAATTTTACCAAAATAATTCTAAGTACCGAACGTGCATGAAAATGAGAGAGAATTGCGTCCTTTTTTTCAGCAAGTTTTCAGACACGATTTTATGCCACTTATCGTGTCTGACAAATTTACTGGAGTTCTATGAGGATGTGTCTAGGGCGGTGGATAGAGGAGAGCCGGTGGATGTGGTCTTTCTGGATTTTCAGAAGGCGTTTGACAAAGTACCTCACAAGAGGTTATTGCAGAAGGTCGAGGGACATGGAGTTGGGGGTAGGGTGTTAGCGTGGATAGAGGATTGGTTGTCAAATAGGAGGCAGAGAGTGGGGGTCAACGGGTGCTATTCGGATTGGCGGATGGTGACTAGTGGAGTGCCCCAGGGGTCGGTGCTGGGGCCTCAGCTTTTTACCATTTATATAGATGATCTGGAGGAGGGAACCGAGTGTAGGGTGTCGAAATTTGCTGATGACACCAAGATTGGGGGAACGGCAAATTGTGCGGAGGGTGTGGAGAGTCTGCAGAAGGATCTAGATAGGCTGGGCGAATGGGCCAGGAAATGGCAAATGGAATTTAATGTTGGCAAGTGTGAGGTGGTCCACTTTGGTAGGAAGAATGGTAGGAAGGACTATTACTTACGGGGCGAAAAACTGCAGCAGGCGACGGTGCAGAGGGACCTCGGGGTCCTTGTGCATGAGTCGCAAAAACCCAGCTTGCAGGTGCAGCAGGTGGTCAGGAAGGCGAATGGGATGCTGGCCTTCATCGCGAGGGGGATTGAATATAAAAGTAGGGAGGTCTTGCTGCAGCTGTATAGGGCATTGGTGAGGCTGCAGCTGGAGTACTGTGTGCAGTTTTGGGCGCCGCACCTGCACAAAGATATTTTGGCCTTGGAGGGAGCGCAGAAGAGGTTTACTAGGCTGATACCGGAGTTGAGGGGGTTGAGCTATGAGGAGAGGCTGAATAAACTAGGCTTGTACTCGTTGGAGTTTAGAAGAATGAGGGGAGATCTCATTGAGACGTATAAGATGATGAATGGGATGGATAGGATAGAGGTGGAGAGACTCTTCCCGCTCAAAAAAGACAGTAGGACTAGGGGGCACAGCCTCAAGATAAAGGGGGGGCGGTTTAGAACGGAGTTGAGGAGGAACTTCTTCACTCAAAGGGTGGTGAATCTCTGGAATTCTCTGCCCGTTGAAGTGGTGGAGGCTACCTCGCTAAATATTTTTAAGACGCGGGTTGATGGGTTTTTGATAAGAGAGGGGATTAAGGGTTATGGGGAGAGGGCGGGAAAGTGGAACTGAGCCACGACAGATCAGCCATGATCTTATTGAATGGCGGGGCAGGCTCGAAGGGCTAGATGGCCTACTCCTGCTCCTATTTCTTATTAGTGCAAAAAAAGGAAAGTATGATTCACACCAGTAGGGGGGAGTAGATGGTGTCTGTTCTCATTGGAAAGCTAGCTGATCACAGCTAGAGGACACCATTGCACATGTGCAGAACTCTCCATGTTCTGTGTGTAAGTGTATATGTAGATCTGTCACTCCCCACCTCTCTGGATATCACCCCACCCCCCGCCCCCCCCACCATCCCCTGGATATCCCCCAATATCACCCAGATAACCTCCTCTAGACGTGATCCTTCCCAGTGAGGATCTCCTTCAGTATGGCTGTTAAGGCAAGTGAGCCCAGACGATTGCATCTCGGGCTCACTAATCATGAGGCAAACTCAATTTTTCACCGCTCCCGTGATCTTAGTGGCTCGCCACATTGATGACTTGCATGATGAGCCTTTAAGACCACACCCCACTAGACTGGTCCATGCACAAACCAACCTGAACCTGACCTGACCTCCAACTCCACTGCCCCATGTCTGTCAAACCCCACCCAACCCCCTGCACTACGCAAGTCCCAAACTACTTACCTTAGATGTTTATCTTCTCCCTGGCCTGTTATTTTCAATTTAAAACTAACTTGCTTTACAGCAGCTGGTGCCTTCCTTCACTGCAAATCTTTTGTACACTGAAGCTGGACTTGGAGAACCACTGCACTGCCTGGATCCTAGACAGCAGGAAAGTCGGGCAAGACAAGCACTTAAAAAATTTATCGCAAGTAAAGGGTACAGAATGGCAATCTGACACTGATTACCATTCTGAGGAAGCTACCGCCCATATGGGAAAAAAAATTGCTGTTTTTTGATCAGAAACACTTTGGAATCCACTTATAAATTTTATCTCCTTTTAAAAACTACTCTTTCCATTTTAGTGACTTGTCAGGCTAAAGAATGCATTACTTTCAGGACAAAATACAAACCATATAATTTATAATAGTTTGATATTTCCAGTAGTAACTAAAACAGGCTATCCGCTTTTGAGAATCAAGATTAAAATGTATGGGATAAACCATACATTGTCACAGAAAAGATATCAGTCTGGATGATGAAATTGGCCAGGTTTGTTTATCTCTTTATGTTGCCTGATGATGGTGTGCAATTCAGGCCTAATTTGATTGTCTTCAATAAACTCTGATCACTGTTGCCTTCTCCTACCAGAGTTATGGAAATAGACATTTCTGATTCTTGTCATTTTTAATAAAATTATTTTGTTTCTGTTCAGTTCCAGATTTTACCAAGGAGATAGTAGCTGTCTTTGGCGTTTTTGCCTGTGTGTTATTCATTTGCATATGTATTTACAAGTTTTTCAAGATTGATATTGTATTGTGGTATCGTGATACGTTTCCTGCAAAATGTTTAGTAGGTAGGTGCAAATTCAAAATCAGCTTAACCTTAATTAGCAAACTAAGTGAGACAAATTCAAAAAAATTTCAGTCTGCAGTCTGGTAAATTATACTCATGATTTGTTCACTTTCAGATGGCAAGAAATATGATGCGTATATCATCTATCCACAAAGTTCTTGTTCTCCACGCGCAGCTAGTATCTTAGTCTTCATTATGGACATACTGCCTCAAGTTTTGGAATGCCAGTGTGGATATAAATTGTTTATTCCTGGAAGAGATGATCTACCTGGAGAAGGTGAGGCTAAAATATGGTTCAGTGTATTCAGTGATCCCCTCACTTTGCATTGTTAGTATATATATATTAGGATTGCTTCAGCAAGTTCGATTCACACCATGTGAAATCAGTAAACAACTAAAGACCCTGAACACTGCAAAGGCTAAGGCCCTGACAACATTCTAGCACTAGCACCGAAGACTTGGGCTTCAAAACTAGCCATGCTCCTAGCCAAGCTATTCAAGTTCAGCTAAAACACTGACATCTCCCTGGCATGTGAAAAATTGTAGTAAGAAGTCTCACAACACCAGGTTGGAATCCAACCAGAGTAGAGGGATGGGGCAGTAATTGGCTGGTTTGGATTTTTCCTGTTTTTAGTGGGAAAGACATAACTGGGTAATTTTCCACTTGGATAGTAGCTGTAGTGGAACAGCTTGCGTAAAGTTGTGGCTAATTCTTGAGGCCAAACTTTGTCACTACAGATGGGTAGTGTTTTACAGTCCTTGGTGTATTCAGTTAGTTGTGGCATTATGTGATCTGAATCCCACTGGCTGAAGACTGGCATTTGTATTGGTTGGAAACCTCGGAAGGAAACCAGGATTAATCATTTACTTCTGGCTGACGATGGTTGCAAATGTTTCAGCCTTGTCTTTTTACACTCAAACACTGGGCATTGCCATCATTTGTGGATGCAGATGTTCATGAGAGTCATCTTCTCTCATTGATTATTGAATTGTCCACCAGCATTCACATATCTTACACAAAACTGCAGAGCTTTCAGCTGACTTTTTACCTTGGTATCATTTAACTCTGCTTGTTTGTACACTTCTCCTGTTCAGCATGCTCTTATTTAAACATAGAAAATGGGAGCAGGAGTAGGCCATTCAGCCCTTCAATCCTGCACCATCGTTCATTATGATCATGGTTGATCATCCGACTCAGAAATCTGTTCCTGCTCCTGTCTCTCCGCTCCCCCCCCACCCCCCAATATTCTTTTGATTCCTTTAGCCAAAAGGACTCTGTCTAACTCCTTGTAAACGTACAACGTTTTGGCCTCAACTGTTTTCTGTGGAGAAGAACTCCACAGGCTCACAACTCTCTGGGTGAAGAAAATTTTCTTCATCTCCGTTCTAATTGATCTACCCTGCATACTCAGACTGTGATCCACATTCCAGAATATCCCTGATGAACATTTTAAAATAAGTTAAAACACAATCTATATTTCATTTAAAATATGAAATAAATTGATAAATGTAATTTAAAAACTTCAACCTACCCATTGTCATAATATCTGTATTTCCCATGCAGTCCCCTATTCCCCCCCGCCCCCCCATTTCCTTTTCCTTCCCTCACCCCTCCCTAAAGTCCAAAATTTTGCCCCCCCCACATGCGCACATACACAATATCTTCTTCACATCATTAACAGCCGAGTGCAGGAGCGGCAAATCTAGGGAAGGTTTGCCACTCCAACTGGAGATGCAAGAGATTATGATGCCATAGTCAATGAGATTTTGTGAGCCCTGTCTATGCCTTTTCATTTTTTTTTAATGCTAGCATGGAAACAAGTGTCTCTAAACTCACTTGTGGGGATTTTTGGCCAAAAAAGAGTTGATTCTCACATTAAATCTTACTGCACAGGATCCTGGGGTATCATGAAATTCCACTGGTGGTAACATTGACTAATTAAACACACTCACGCAGAATGTTAAAGTAAATATGATGCTGAAATCAATTTCAATTGAGAGGTATTAGCAATGCAGTGGTTTTCCTTTATTTATTTTTAGATGTGATTGAAATGAAGAAAGCGTTTTAGGATCTTAAGTTTTGACAATCATATGAGTGGTATCATCTTTGTCAAAAGCTGCACTTCTTTGTGATTGAACTTATCACTGTATCAAGGGTACACAAAGTCTTTGAAACAAATGAGAGACATTTGAAATTTATGGGAAGATATCACTGTAGATCACAGCATGCACATTGACCTTGGAAGCTGCCAAAATTCTTTCCAAAAATGTTGTTGCCCTGTATGTTAAGTATAAAATGTGAAGGGCTGGTGTGGTTGGTCTTGGGCATCATCCTCAGGAGGGATTCCTCCTCCTTCCGCTCTTGCAGCAGAATTTCATTAACACCAAATCTCCTTGTTGCAGCACAGTTGTTTAATGAGTTAGCAAACGTTAAACCTTCAGTTTGAAAGCAGCTTTGCACTCCATTTGTTTTGCTGGAAGACCCACTTCTGTTCTCTTGCCTTGTCACATGCAGTCTGCTCTATGTGGGAATATCTTAAACTCCTGTGCACTCTTTACCATGCAGCTTTGTACTGCATTTATTTTGCTGGAGGATCCATTTCTGTTCTCTTGCCTTGTCATATGCAGTCTGCTCTATGTGGGAACATCTTAAACTCTTGTGCACTATCCTTACATTGCAGCGCTGTTACCTGCTTGGTCTCATGTGTCAACTTAATAGTATAAAATCATTTAAGCTTTCATTTCTGGGGTGAAAAATTGAGACCTACTACTAATGCAAGTAACTGCAATGTTGGCTATCAGCTTATAACTGAAATAGCTTTGCAAAGATGGGTCAACTTATTCTCTGCAAGCTAAGGTACTCATCTACATGGTTAGACAATGGGGTGAATTTTGATGTTCCGCCTGTCATGGGAATCATAGCGGGCAAGGGGCGGACCAGTGAAAGATCCATTGATCTTGGGCTGATTTTCCCATTTCGGGATGAGCACGGCCAGAAAATCCTGCCCAAGATATATTGTTGGAAATATCCATGTTATAGCATTGTAACGAAGTCTAGTTCTCCTGGGTATTGGGTGGCGGGGATTGTTGGGTATTAGTGGGGAAAAAAAAGTGTCTGGGCCCTCGTCTAATTTTTTTTTCTCAAATTATTTGGTTCCTGTGCTGGTGTGTTGAAAGAGCACTTGAACAGATTCATGAGGGTTGTGAGGGGAATATACATGGAGTTTCTGTATGTAGCTTGGTGATGCCTGGGATTTATCAGCAGTGTTGTAAATGTCGTTCCCACATATAAATAACATGCCATCTCAACCTGTGCATTCTGTCTGGGGTTAGTGTTGGAGGGCACCAACCAGGTGTATTAGTGTCATTGCAGACTGCAGTTTTCCAGGCACAGTAGTTTTTCTGTTGGGCTATTTCACTGTTTACCTTGTTTTCTCCCTTTCTCTTTCTTCTTAGATTACATTGAACAAGTGAAAACAAATATCAAAGACAGCAGAAGACTAATTATTTTGGTGACAAAATCTTCTGATAAACAGTTGGACACTACATTTGAACAGCAAGTTGGATTGTACGATGCACTGATATTTAATCAAATAGAAGTTATTGTGATTGAGTTGGAATTTCATGATGATTACAGTGACTTTTCAGAATCAGTGAGGCATATTATACAAAAGAAAGGAACGATTAAGTGGAAAAACAGCGAATGGGTTAAAGAAACTTCATCGTTAAACTCAAAATTCTGGAGACAAGTGAGATACAACATGCCACCAAGGTCTTCACGGTCCCGCCGTAAAATTGAGTATTACTAGACATTAGAAATGTATTAGACATCATCTCATATTTTGAGAGAGTACAGACATTTATAGTCCAATGACTTTTGGGTAAATTGCAGAAGTGGATATTTCTGAGCACTCGGTGAATTTCTTTACTCCTCTCCCACTGTAAATTTGAAAGTTCAATGGAAGTTCTGTTTACAGTATTACAAACCTCAAGGAAATTGACCCCCTTAACCAGTTATCCAAGTCAATGTATTTTTTTCTTCAATTATCTCTGTAGTTGTAAAAATATTGTGTATTTTAACTGACATTTCTTATGTAATTTTACAACCGCACAAAGCATATGGGAGTATCGACAAATGATTCATAAATGTATGTTGTCTATATATATTGGGTGGGATCTTTTAAGTCCTGCCATCCAGGGACAGGAACCTCCTGCTCGAAGTCAACTGACCTTTTCAATAGTCCATTAACTTGTTCAGCCCACTTGTAATGATTCCCATGGCAGGTGGGATTGGAATATTTACCACAGTGTGTAAATGAAAGTGAAGACAACTTGATCAACAAATACATTCCACAACCTGATTTATAACAATATAATGTAATGTTGGATTTGTTTAAAAGTCAGGACAAAGAATCCTTTTTTGAAAGTTTTACTTTTTTGTGCATCTTATTGTTGATAAGTTGAATAATTTTGTGCAGCTAAAATCTTAAAATATCTAACAATTATTAGAAGTTGATAATGAGGAAGCAGAGTAGAATTTATTTGCATGAAATAAATTAATGAATTGTAGATGATGATACATTTTCGTATTGTTCTTGCGATTGATACGCTTTGACTTGAAAGGATCCCTGTTTTGAAAAAGTACATTTAAAAAAATTAATATGAAATTTTGTGGCATGAAAATGTTTGGAAAATGAATCAGGACCTATACACGTGATTCTGGATGACAATTAGGTAGATGTGTTAAGATCTTTTTACCATGTAATCTACACACCTCTGAACTTCCATATTTCATAGCTACTTCTTTTAGTAAATTGCTCTAAAGCATATATAGAAAGTAGAGTGAGCAAGCCTTGGTGCCTGGTTGTTCAGCTCCACGACCTCTGTAAATCTGCTGGGAATTAAATCAGGATCCATGTGTGATGGATCACCGACCTCTCTGCTAGATTTTGCAGAACAAATGACCTGCAATGGTTTCCGAGCAGGGTTACTTGCATTAGTGGTAGTGGCCCTGTGACTGAAGTTTCCTCTTGTGCAACTGGTGTGCTCAGAGAAAGGAGATGAACTGATTTTTATAAGGATGGAAAAGAGGCCTGTCTGAGGTTCTGGCATGGGTTGCAGCATGTATCCAAATTTTTCTAAGGTTATTTTTATGTCCCCACCTGAACTGTGTAATGTGTTCAAAGAGTGGTCCCAGGTGCCCCTCCTGAGTGGGCAGCCTACATCACACTTGCATCTGAACTATCTGTCACGTTTCTAAGATACCAGTGTGGGCACCTCCCATAATTATAAATCATGGTGGGCTCAGTGGTTGAGGAAACTGGCAGGTCAAGCAGAGTTTTAGCCCAGTTTCTTTACCCGCTACCAACTTCAAACTAGTAATGCGCAGTTTGATGGGGCTTTTTATATATAACTTGTATTCTAACTCCCATAGGTGCTATTATAAAAGTTAACTATTGTATGGATGTAGCATGTAAAAGAAAAATGTAGTGTAGATTCACACTTTTCAAATAATGGCTTCTTTATTTTCAAACAGATATTTTTCATACATATATCACCAGATTTATGTCCTCCAAGATGATTTACTGTGAACATATACTTCATTTGGTGCACGTAGTCAACCACTCAGACTCTTTTTAATACCACATGTTTTTAGCCTAATCATGCTAAATATATGTTTGAAATAAAAACTGTTATTGAAATGCAGACTTGTGTTTCCTTGTATTATCTGCACTGTTGTATGTAATAGGGTAAATTCTATCTCTCCAACACTGAGAGATATAGGGTATATGTGATTTTCTACCAATTAGAGGCAGACTTGACCCTCCTGAATTTTTCAATACAGCTATTTCCATCCTCCTATGTAGATCAATGTGTTTTGCTCGTTAACCTACACATCTCTAGTGGAAATGTGGTACTATGAATTTTATTAGCATATATCTTGGTTTCACACGTACCAATTAGATATTAGTACCACTAATGTACCTGATAGGTAGCAAGCTTGTAAAAATAACAGTTCTTATCAGAGCCACCATCAGAAACTTGCAATGATTAGACTGTCGTACTGACATGAAAAACACATCTGTTTCCTTGTTATGCTGTTGATACTCTGCTCTACTTTGAACCACCTCTCTCAAGTCTCAAGTATCTCTTTTCGACTGCTTGTATAACATTCAATATGAACAGAAATTTTCTCTAATTTAATATTGAGAAGACCAAAACTATTAGCTTCCATCCCTGACACACATTCTTTTCCCTACCTACCAGCTCCGTTTCTTCCCCTGCCAAAGACTTTGAGGCAGTTTGCAGTTTTGGTGTTATATGTGATTCAGAAGTGAGCTTCCAATCACACATCCATGTCATCAGTGAGACTGCCTATTTTGTTCTATAAGATAGCCCAATTCTGATCTAGTCTCAGTTCATCTGATACTGATTCCCTTGTTCATGTCTTTGTTACTTCTGGACTTGTCTATTCCATTGCAATCCTGGCTGTTGACTCATGTTCCACTGCTCTAAACTTGGATGTCATCCAAAAGCTCTGCTAGTCATGTCCTAACTCACACTAAACCCTGTTCATATATCCCATGCTTGCCGCATTGGTTCCTGATTACCCAATCACACAATTTTTAAAAAACTCTTGTTTTCCTTGTTTTAAATCCATTAATAGTTTTGCCTCCTTAACTTTGTAAACTCCTCCATTCCTACATGAGAAGATATCTGCTGCTCCAATTCTGGCTGCTTATGCTTCCCAGAATTTAATTGGTCAGTCATTGGTGGTTGCGCCTTCAACTGCTTAAGCTCTGGAATACCCTTCTTACCTCTGTGTGGCTCTTGCCTCTCTTTTTTCCTATAACACGCCCCCTAAAACCTACCTCTGAACATCTGCCCTAATATCACTTTGTGATTTGGTATTAAACTTTATTAACATCTCTGAAGTGACTTGGGATGTTTTCCTACATTAGAGATGCTATATAAATGGAAGTTAACCTATTTATTCACTTGAACTATCCTTTCGCAGTTCTATTGAAAACAGTGTAGTATTATATATACCAAACCTTTGGACAATGAGTGCAGTACATCACCTTTGTTCTAATATTTAATCGCAATTTAATTGAAGAATTCCAAGATGCACAATATATTTTGAGTCTCTGCACACCTTCCCCTTGCCCCACAATATGTGTGGATGGGATTGGGTTCTAAATTGCATGCTCTTGGTTCATGGAGCAGCTATGCATCTAAATCAGCATCTTCCTCAATGTGTGTGATTTTGCTGAGGTAAGTGTCTGAAACCCAAAGTGTGCATATTAAATCAGATAGAAACAGATCTTAACCTTTGTAAATTCATTTGGATAGGTAAGATAACTCTTTGGATATGGTCTTGTGAAACATTTGGAAGAGGTAACGCACCCTTTAGCTAGATCTGGTGCTCATTGAGATTGTTCAAAGTATGATTCTGCACAAAACTTTGCACACAAAGTTGAATTGTCAATGCTGTCAAACGATTTATCTCTGTTGTGCTTGACATTAAAAAATATGTGGTTTAAAAAAAAATCAGTGACTCTGTGCTTGAAATTTTGCTCTGGCATAAGCCTGGCGCTATCATTTTGGTAGTTGTGTTACATTCCTGATTTTGCAAACAAATATTATCACAATAAGGTACCTATTAAGTGAGCAGCTTGATTGAGATCCAAACGGTTATAGAATAAAATTATTTGTTCTCATAAAAGATTAGTTGAAGGAATTGCAATGTATTGATTTTTTTTCCGATGAGTTTTTTTGTTAAATAATGACATCATGAATTGACACTGTCAGCATTGGCTCCTGAGTTTTCCCTATGGGCACTATGTGAGTTGTCATGGAGTGGGGGGTAAAGGCAAAATGTGCTGGGGCCTATGTTGGAACTAAGTTGGCATTGGGATTGTCAAGTACAAGGGGATGAGTGGGGATATGGGTTGACAGATGGGCTATAAAGGAATATAGTGATGACGGGCATGAGTTGGAGGGGCATAGGATAGTATTTGGTACATGAGGGTCCCTATGAAGGGCTGGGGAATTGTGGGTTGGCATGGATGGGGTGCGGAGAATATATGCGGATGTTCAGGGGGGTGTGAGCAGCTTTTTTTTGTTTTCGTAACAGATATCCTAGAGGAACTTAAATAAACAAAAGTCCATTAACTTGACTTAGCATAACCACTTAATTGCCCTGCACTCCCAGCATCTAAGTTGCATTTCGTCCCACCATACTGGCTGCCTGTAGTATAAACCTGAATTTTTAACTTAAACAGAAATAAATATTTCACCATTATTACACTAAGCCCTCAGTTTCTCATTATTTCTGGAAAGTTTTTTGTGTCTTCTACTTTGCAGATAGGTACATAATGTTGCTGCTATTTTCTGAATACAATTTCACCCGTCTTGCCCTCTGAGAGGCCTGTACTTACTTTCACTGATCTCTTCATATTTAGATGTTTTAGTTCATTCTGCTCTACACACATTTTCTCTTTTCCTTATCAATTTCTTGGTCCTCCTTTGCTTAAAGCTTAGTCCTCTTTTTTGGCAACATTATTATATTACAGTCATACGTCTCTAGCATGCACTTTACTGCAAAGTTATTAATTAACCTAATCTCTTTGCACAATATTAGATGAAAAATAGCTATTCACCCACTAGTTCCTTGACACAGTGATCTAGGCAACTATCTTGTCACATTTCCATGAACTTGTCCTCTATACTTTGTGGGGCTAAAACTGTGGTTATGTGTGTTTATATGCAGGCAGTACCTCTGTTTAAAAAAAAGGCAGTCTGTGATTCTTATTCTAAATTAATCCATTCCATTTTAATAGTCTTTGTTAGTGTTTTAATCCCAGGGTATTTCAAATTCTTCCAACACTTTCAAAGGCTAAGTATTGAGTTCAACTTTAACACACAGGGCAGTGTAGGTTCAACTTCAACACGCAGGGCAGGGTAGGTGTAGGAGGATGCGGCGGCGCGGGCTCGTTGGGCCGAAGGGCCTGTTTCCTGTGCTAGGTTGTTCTTTGTTCTCTTTGTTCTTTGTTTAACTAATGCAAAGACGCATGACCCAGTGGTATCCTGGTAAAGGACATTCTTTATTGATGAATGTACACTGGGAGTGAAAGAGCTGAGAAGTCCAACACTTTTCTGAAGTTACATCATGGTGGCATTACTATATTTTCTAAAAAACATTTTACCTGTCTTCTGGCTCATCATGAGCCAAACATTATTAGTACAGGTCAATCATTATTAGTAAATGTCATATAGCTTGACCAATTACAGATATTCTCTGACAGCATGGAAACAATAAGTTCTAGTGGTTTCTGTTTGACTTTCCCATGGCCATCTTTTGCCAGTACCAGACTCTCTTATCTAGTTGAAGACTCCACCTATTCATTGAGCTGCCTGGAATCACTAGCTTGTCTCTGCTCAGTGAATGTCTCTTTCATTGTTATCAGCGTGGATACCAGACAATTATGCTTCTATGAATGTATTGTTATAAGAAATGTGGTTCACGTTACTGGCTTATTTCCCATGATGCCTTAAAACGCTGTGCCATTAGGTAAGTTGTATGCCTGTTCATTAATACACTTTCAAAAATACATATTTAAATCCACTAACTGTGGTTATGTGTTTCAATGGAGACAGTACCTCTGCAAATATATATAAAACAGTGATTCTTAGCCTAAGTTAATCCATTCTGTTTTAATACCTTTTGTTAGTGTGTTGTAGTGAAGAATTTCCTGTTTTCTGAGCTGTGGTAGAAAAACTTAATGTTTGTTTCAAAAAAAATGACTTGCCTTTATTATCACAAAACTGCTTGTAGTAGATGGCAGAATCTTGGAAACAGAGAACAGTTTGTACAAGCTGCTAATTCTGTCCCAAGACTGCGCTTACTCCAAGAATCAATTCAATAGTTATACCATTTTCTCATCAGTTTACACGACTTCAGGAATTCGATTAGTAATACAAACAGCAGCAACATCATTAATTGTGTTATAACCTGGTGACCTCCGAGACCTCTTTGTCTCATCAACAATATCATTATTTTGTCCTTTGAGGGAACAAAAAGGTTGTGTGACCTCTGACCATATTGTATTTTCTGATGTAATAGAAGGTTTTGTGACTCCTCCATTTCTGACCTTATTTTGTGTATGTAGGATATGTGGAGTCAACCTTATCAAAACAGACTGAGGTCAGGCATTTGGCCTTCTCTGGTTTTATACTAGTCTTACATTATGCAGAGTCAGTTTTCCTTATTTTGTACCAAATACTTAACCAATTTTCCCATCATGCCACTACTTCATTTGTACAACTTCGTAAGTGTTTTATCCAGGGTATTTCAAATTCAACACTTTTCACTGTAAACCTGGTTTCCTAGTCTACATGAAGATTAACGTGCCCCATGTTAATAAATTACCTTTGTTATATTGTGAAGTTGAGTTTATGAAGTGTGGTCCCTTGAAAAGCTGGTTTTGTGTTCAGTGCTTGAGTGTTTAAAATGCAGATACACAGATTGCAACATGTATAACGAGGACCAAGCATCAGGGTTGCCTCAGCAACAAGTTTTGCAGCCTTTTGAATTCTGATAGCCTATCAATTTCAAGAAGACACTCAGCTTTCAGGAACCTGTCAAATTTTAATTTTCTGTTGTTGACAACATCAGATCAATCACAGTGTAGGAAAAATGTCATCAGAGTTATAAAGAGGGGATCAACTGCTTGCCTGGAGTTCAGCTGAAGGGCTGCCACCTCTGAACATCTAAAGAGGGAAAGAGTGGCTCCCTGCCAGCTTAAAATATCTCTTAAGAGAGCTCCATCTATCTAACAAAAGGTACCAAATAAGAAAGAGCTACAGTCAGTGGAATTGATAGAAGAACTCCAAATGTTTTCCAAAGCCAAAACAGCTGGTTGTACATTTTTTTAAGAGTGATTAAATTATTAAGTTTTTTGTTAATGAAGGAACCGTGTATTTATTTGAACAGTCATTCCAGAATTATCTTAATTTAATCCATATGTTACTTGTTTAGTTAAAATTCCCGGTTGGTTAAATAAATAACTTGCTAAGTATTCAGTTAAGGTGAGTGTTAGGTATTTCTGTTAATGAACTTCTAAACATTAATGAAGAAGTTAACACCTTCCCAAACACATTTAACAGATTATGAAGTGAGGTATTCATTTCTGGGGGATTTGGCACGGCTTCTCAAAAGGAGATCAACCTCTGTGTCGTAACAATATGCACTGCTAATTTCTTAATTATGCTCTGCTCTACACTACAGTCACTATCAGGAGGCCCATTAGGAGGATAACTCCCACCAAAGTTTTTGTCCCTTGCTGTTTTTTTACCTCCACCCAAACTGATTCAGCTTCTTGAATTTTTTTACCTCAGGAACTTTCTCTATGTTGCCTTATTGCCATCCTTTATCATTGGGCTTATCTCTCCTCCTTTTCCATTTTGTCTACATTTTCTAAAAGTATCCCAAAATATTTAGTTTCCAATCTTGAACAATCTGCAGCTATAGCTGGGATTTTCCAGCCCCAATAACAGTGGGCATCGCTGTGGCCAAGACGGGCAAATTTGGCTCCGACCTGTGATGTTGTCCAATGGTGTCTGACCAGTAAATCCTGGCCCATACCTTAGTATTGGCCATTAGATCAAATCAATTCATTTCTAACTACTTTATTAATTCTTCTAATTAGTTGCGATTGCTTCGCACATTCAGACATAGTACCTACAGCATTGAGCTTTTCCTAATTTTCCCTGGTCACCATAGTAACTAATGCATGATTAACCTTGCTACTTTTTTTTGTTCCTTCATGATCCAATTTCTTTTTTTAAACGAAAATATTACTTTGTCTGGATTGTTGACATTTCCTTTGCTACTTTTGAACTCACCCTATCCTGAATAATTTCAACCTTCCCTTTACAAGAGTAAAGGCCTGCCTGTAGAATTAGTCTAGGAGTCTCCAAACTACGGCCCACGCGCCACATTCAGCCTGTAGCGGGTCGCATCCATATCGGAGTTTGGAAACCGCTGCATTAGTCATTCAATTTTCCAGGATACTGGTTCCAGTCTGGTTTCCGTGCAATGCATCCAAATGGAAAACCTCCTCTTTATCCAGCGCTGGAGATAGTTGTACATGAATTGAAACCCGAGCCTCCCACATTACCTTTTCAGCAACACATTTAAACTTGTGATCCCAATCTTTGTTGGTGCATGGCTGAGGTTCTGATTTTTAATTTGGATCCTAACTTTTCAAACTCTTTCAGCAGAAGATTATTTCTTATTGAAGAAATGATATTGGTTCCTACGTGGACCACATAAACTAAATTCTCATCATCCCACTCCAAGTTCTTCTCCAACTGTGACAAGATGCCTTTGACGCTGGTACTAGGCAGGTAACATAACCCTAGCATCTCCAGTAATGGCAGCAGGAAACCGTATTTCTCCACCTGGAAATACTACCCTACATTAGTACCACATTCCCTTTCACACCTTCAATTGAATGACCTCCACGGTGCCACCAGCAGTTTTCCCATCCACCCTGTAGTACTTGTTCTAATCCACATAGTTAGCAATGACTTAGCTGCACAGTGGTTAGCACCACTGCCTCACTGCATCAGGTTTGATTTTGACCTTGGATCACTGTCTGTGTGGAGCTTGTACATTCGCCCCACGTCTACGTGGGTTTGCTCTGGTTTCCTCTCTCAATACAAACATGTGTGGGTTAGGTGGATTGGCTATGCTAAATTGCTTCTTAGTGTCAGAAGGTTAGTATGCTAATTATGTGGGGTTACGGGGATAGGGCCTGTGTGAGATTGATGGGCTGAATGGCCTCCTTCTGCTCTAAGTATTCAATGATTCTATTCCAACTCTCTTATTCTATTTCATCAAGGGATGTGACAGTCTCCTGGAACAAAGTCACTCTCTCTCTCCTTGCTACCCTAATACATGCAGTTCAGACCCTAAGTCAACGACTCAGTCGAAATTTGTCAAGGTATACTTACTGTAAATATGACATTGCTCTATGGAACGTCTCACATGATGCAACTATGGCACAACACCTGCCACGTCAATCTTACCTTATTTATTAATTTGTTTAGTATATTAAAAATGATTATTTTCATCCTATAATTGATTGCTATAGCGAGCTACTAATTTTATGAAATCAGAGCATGTTTCCCAGATTAAACTTCTCAGCCTTTCCCTGTATTTTCTACAGTTCGTGACTACACCTCAAAAGTACTTCATTAGTCATAAAGTGCTCTGATGTCTGTGGGAATTGACTGCATTCTATAAGTGCAAGTCTTCCTTTTCTCTTTCAAGTTGGAATTCCTAACTTAGAAACAAAATAAACGTAAAATTGTAATACTCAACAATCAGCATGCTGTCTTGTGATGTCTCCTCATAATTAATTCTCCTGTGATTTACATGGTACAGCCTGTTGTAAAATATTTCTGTGGTTTTAGGCAGTAGAGTTCTTGTTTTACAAAGAGAACAAAGATAACTACAGCACAGGAACAAGCTTTTTGGTCCTCCAAACCTGCACCAACCATGCTGTCTGACTGAATTAAAATCCCCTACCATTCTGGGGACCATATCCCTCCATTCCCATCCTATTCATGTATTTGTCAAGGCACTCCTTAGAAGTCTCTGCTTCCACTATCTCCCCCACCAGTAAGTTCCAAGCACCCATCACCCTCTGTGTAAAAAAAAACTTGCCTTGTACATCTCCTTTAAACCTTGCCCCTCGCACCTTAAACCTAGTAATTGATTCTTCCATTCTGGGAAAAAGCTTCTAACTATCCACTCTATCCATGCCCCTCAAAATCTTGTAGACTTCTATCAGGTCATCCCTCAACCTCCATCATTCCAGTGAGAACAAACAAAGTTTCTCCAACTTCCCCTCATAGCTAATGCCCTCCGTACCAGACAATGTCCTGGTAAATCTTTTCTGTAACCTCTCCAAAGCCTCCACACCTTTCTGGTAGTGTGGCGACCAGCATTGAATACCATATTGCAAGTGCAGACTAACTAAGATTCTATAAAGCTGCAACATGACTTGCCAATTTTTAAACTCAATGTCCCAGCCAATGAAGGCAAGCAGACTGTATGCCTTCTTGACTACTTTCTCCACCTGTGTTACCACTTTCAGTCACCTGCGTACCTGTACACCCTTATCCCTCTGCCTAGCAATACTGTTGAGGCTTGTCATTTACTATATATTTCCTCTCTGTATGAGATCTTCCAAAATACATTACTGCACATTTGTCTGCCCAAGTCTTCAAGCAATCTATATCCTGCTGTATCCTCTGATGGTCCTCATCACTATCTGCAAATCCACCACCCTTTGTGTCGTTCGCAAACTTAAATTAAAACAGTTAAATTTTCCTTCAAATCATTTATATATAGTACAAACAGCAAAGGTCCCAGCACTGATCTCTGAGGAATGCCACTTGTCACAGTCTTCTATACAGAAATGCTCCCTTCCACTGCTACCGTCTGTCTTCTATGACCGAGCCACTTCTGTATCCAGCCTGCCAGGTTACCTCTGACCCCATGCGACTTTACCTTCTGCACCATCTGCCATGATAGACTTTATCAAAGGCCTTATTGAAGTCCATGTAGACAATATCCACTGCCCTACCCTCAATCATCTTTGTCACTTCCTTGATAAACTCAATCAAATTAATGAGACACGATCTCCCCTTCACACAACCATGTTGCCTCTGGCTAATACATCCACTTATTTCCAAGTGACAGTAAACCCTGTCTCGTAGGGAAATTATTGGAGAAGATCCTATCACTGACATAAGGCTCATTGGCCTGTAGTTACCTGGATTATTCTTGCTACCCTTAAAGGATCAACATTGGCTATTCTCCAATTCTGTGGGACCTCCTCTCTAGCCTGTGTTGAAATTTCTCGGTAAAAAGTCTGACAACACCAGGTTTTAGTCCAACCGATTTATCTGATAGTAAACTCACTAGCTTTCGAGGGGATTCCCTCTTCTTCAGGTGAATGGAGAGTTCTGGCCTCAGACAGAGCATATAAAGCACAGACAGTTTACAGATTACTGATTAGAATGCGAATCTTTACACCTAATCTGCTGTTCAAGTCCTAAAGTGGCTGACAATGTGTGTGGAAGGAGCACCGATCACAGGTTAAAGAGATGTGTATTGTCTCCAGACAGTACAGTGAGTGAGGTTTTGCAAACCTAGGCAAGTCACAAGGATTACAGATAGTGCTACATGAACCCAAGATCCCTGTTGAGACCGTCCTCATGTGTGCGGAACTTGGCTATCAGTCTCTGTTCAGCGACTCTGTGCTGTCGTGTGTCGCGAGGGCCGCCTTGGAGAATACTTACCTGAAGGTCAGAGGCTGAATGCCCGTGACCACTGAATTGTTCGCCAACAGGAAGGGAACAGTCTTGCCTGGTGATTGTCGAGCGATGTTCATTCATCCGTTGTCGTAGCGTCTGCACGGTCTCCCCAATGTACCATGCTTCGGGACATCCTTTCTTGCAACGTATCAGGTAGACAACGTTGGCCGAGTTGCAAGAGTATTTACCGTGTACCTGGTGGATGGTATTCTCACGTGTGATGATGGTATCCGTGTCGATGATCCGGCATGTCTTGCAGAGGTTGCTGTGGCAAGGTTGTGTGGTATTGTGGTCACTGTTCTCCTGAAGGCTGGGTAGTTTGCTGCAAACAATGGTCTGTTTGAGGTTGCGTGGTTGTCTGAAGGCAAGGAGTGGGGGTGTGGGGATGGCCCTGGCGAGATGTTCGTCTTCATCAATGATATGTCGAAGACTCCGGAGAAGATGTCGACAGCGCAGAGTTGCTGACCAGGAACTGATAGCTAAGTTCCGCACACATGAGGACGGTCTCAACAGGGATCTTGGGCTCATGTTGCACTATCTGTAACCCCCGTGACTTGCCTGGGTTTGCAAAACCTCACTTACTGTACTGTCTGGAGACAATACACATCTCTTTAACCTGTGAGCAGTGCTCCTTCCACACACATTGTCAGCCACTTTAGGACTTGAACAGCAGATTAGGTGTAAAGATTCGCATTCTAATCAGTAATCTGTAAACTGTCTGTGCTTTATATGCTCTGTCTGAGGCCAGAACTCTCCATTCACCTGAAGAAGAGGGAATCCCCTCGAAAGCTAGTGCATTTACTATCAAATAAATCGGTTGGACTAAAACCTGGTGTTGTCAGACTTTTTACTGTGTTTACCCCAGTCCAACGCCGGCATATCCACATCTTGAAATTTCTCTCAAGACCCCAGTAATTTCTTCCCTTGCCTTTCTCAGTATTCTGGGATAGATCCCATCAGGCCCTGGGGGCTTGTCTACCTTAATGTTTCTCAAGAACCCCAGTACTACTTCCTTTTGTATTTTGTGTTTGATATTCCACTATTTGCTGAAACGCTGTGAAAAAAATGATTTAGCAAGGAACTCTTTGCAAGCTGCACAGTTGATTCTTCCCTGACAGTGGTTAGATAAAATACATATTCATATACTTACGACCTACATATGCTATTGCAGGAAGTTCACCAAGTGGGAAGTAATGTGTGAAAGGTAGCATTAAATTTGCTAGCCATCCTCCATTATGCAATGTAACAGAAATAGTTAATTACCTTGTAGCTCTGCCCTTCTGGACAGTTAAAAAATGCATTTCCCTGGAGTATCAGTCTCTCTGCAAACTAATCCTCTTTGCAACTAGAATAATGCAAAAGTGCAAAACAGCTGAAAATTAAAGAATTAGCTAATAAAGGTCAAATTTGTCTAATGTTCATTTGTTACTGTTAAAGCAATGTTTTAAAATTTGAAATCTAAAACCACTATCTGAATATCATCCTGTTTATCAGTTTCAAGTGTTTTTCTTCAGCAAAATCTTTTCAGATGCAGCTTAAAGGAAGGTGGATTTGACATTAGATGGTGTAGATTATAATAATCTGATCATTCAAAATGTTAAAAGTACGTTTTGTTGATAGTAGAAAGAAATGGAAATAAAAAGATATAGAAACAAATGATTCATGCGCAAGAAATGTGGGTGGCCCATGTAAAGATTTAGAAGAAAGATTTGTTTTAAATGTAAGGAGTTGAAGAAGTTTTGAGCATTGGAACAGATTAGAATCAAATAAATAGACTGGCAAATATGTATTATTATAAAGATACATCAGTTATGTGGTACTGTAGCCCTGATGTCATTCCACAACATATGAGTATTGTGGGGATGGGGGATGGCCAATCAGTCTCACAAATCTGCTCCCTACCCCCATGAGTGCACCTAAACTGATGACTAGAAACAAGGCCACTTCATTAAACGGCGATAGAATCAGCACATCAGAACCTCTGCGACTTGAGATGGCCATTGCTCAAGAGCTGTTTTGAATTGCAGCACGTCCCCATTTAAAATTGCCCCACTATAACTAGTTTGCTTTAAGTGGCATAGGTTTTAGGAATGGATTCATGTTTTGCATCCTCAATTTCAATTTAGCGTTATTGTGAGTTATTTTGTGTTGTTGCATAGCATCATTTTGTGATGTTTTTGCACAAATGTGACATCAAGTCCTGTGATCCGATCAGTGCGATTTTGATGTGAATGTGGCCAGAGGCATTCATTTGCTCTCGAGAGAGCCACAAGTTTTTTTTTAAGAAGTTTTGCAGCAAAATTCTCAGTGAAGAATATCTAAACTAACAGGTTGTTGTTTTGCAAGGAAAATGTTGAAGACTGGGCAGCTCATTTCTGTGCAGAAAAGGCCCATTTCTGGATTCTGATTTTTAATTTTAGTGCCCCATGTGTGTCTAATGGGGAGATTTACATTGGGTCAGTCAGAAGGAGCATCTTAAAATCTGTGAGGTAGAGGCATTTGCAACTGTGCACAGGTAAAATTGCTTTCCTTGTCCTATACTGGGGTGAAAAAGACAGGATGCAGTATTTACCCTTCAGGAACCTGACTGTAATCTTTTGATTGATGCTTTTCCAACTATGCAGCAGTAGAGGCAGAGAAACCAAACGAAAGCTGGTGAGAAAGGTATTCGCTGAAGGTGGTAAGCCAGCATGCCCAGCTCATCACTCAAAGGCACCTCCACAGAAATGTTTTGGGATGTCCTCAAAGCAATCCTGAAGATATCAAATATCACACCAACCAAAAAGAGAAAGGGTTCACTCGGGAAGGCACTGAACACCAAGAGCTTTTGTCAGGGATGTGCAGAGGTAAAGTTAAGATGATGGAGAGAGCACAAAAACCTCCAAACAACTCATCTAACTGGCTGTGCAAGAAAACATCTACCTCATGCAGCAGAGATTGCAGATTAAGCATTGGACTCATCAGTCTTCTCAGAATCCATCAAAATTGAGCAGAAACAAGTCATCCTTGAACTCAAAGGACAGCCTAAGAAGACAGAGAGTCTGGTGTTATCTAATTTGATTTTGTATTTAGAGACTTATTCCATTTTTCAAGTTATTTCATCTTGGAATGCACGGTAGAGCACATGTACAATATTTCAAATTGTACACAAATTTATTTGGACATTTTGCCTTAAGAAAGAAAGGCTATTTTAGCATGGATTCCTGTGGGAATATATGATTAATTTAAAGTTGTTTCTCACTTTGCGATTTTCTGGAACACAACTACAGTTTGAAAGAGGACTTAATGTATAGGATTTGTATTTGTCAGCAACATTCATATTATTGAGTTTAGGGGTATCTATGAAGATTGTCATTTGCAATGTATTGAGAATTTGAAAATTTGGATGGAATTTGAAATCCCAGTTACTTATCAAGTGAATAAAGCCACAGGATTCCATATTTTTAAATAAACAGAATATTTTTACTATTACAAGAGTCAACAAAGCAAACAGTCAATACCATTTATCCTGTACCATGCTGAATTAACATGAGAAAAACAAATTAAAAATTGTGGTTGAAACATAAAGCACACACCAAATGGCAAACATAACCAAGACAAGTCCCACAGATTTCTCTGCACCCCCCATCTAGACGTCAGGGTTCAGTGAGAGTGACAAACTTCTTTGAACCCTTTGTCTTCCTATGAGGGATTTCAGTTTCTCTCTTTCAAGGATTTAGCCTCAAATTTCTCTGAAACAGCAACTTCAAATCAATTTGGAGGATTTCTTGCTTAGTTCTGCCTGAAATGAGTTGTCAGGTAACAGGAATCCAGCTCAAATTATCCCAGTGACTGCTCACTTCCCAGTTGTTCAATCTCTTCTCATAAGTTACAAGACTTAACCCAGCATCATAGTCATGATCCAGCTCTCTGGCTTTGCCAAACAGGCAAGCATTTCAGCTTCCCTGAGCTAACAACTGCTCCTCATGGTCTTTCTTCACCCCCAGCTCTGAGCTGCACTGAATAGCCCCTGTAGCTGGGCGTTGCTAAACCCAGTTCCACAACACCATAGAACTAGCACCTGTTCTTACTCATTTGAATTTTTTTTGGGTGGTCTTTTATTTGTGCTCAAACTCTAGTCACCTGAACTAACTTTTGCACCATCTCCCAGGTCCATCTTCAAGCAGCCTTCAGCCTACATGTGTGGCCTGACCTGCCATGCTCTGCATTTGTGCCAGAGCCCCAGAAATGCTGTGAGTTTAGTCCTTTAACAGGTTCTGAACCTCTACCCTGAAAACACAGGGACACAGTCCAGAAATATAGATTCCCTCACAAGATTACTTCCTCCCTGGGAGTTCCTCTACTCCTCATTGTTCTCCGGAGCAGTGTACCTGGTGGCTGTGGCTTTGGTGAGTACTGGATTTACTCTGAATCACTTTCTGACTGCACTTCCGGTTCGCGGGGTTTGTATGAGTGTATTTTACTTCCGTACCGGAAGTTAGGCGAGGGAATTGTCGGGAAGGGGGAGCGGGGGGTATAAAAAGGTGGCAGCATACAGCGGGCAGCGTCGGGAGCGGGCAGCGGAGTGAGTGGGAGCTGAGTGAGAGTTATAAGGGCTTTGGCTCGCTGGGCTTAGGCGAGAGCAGGCTTAGAGAAGGTGAGTTGTAGTTTTCAACTTTTGACACATACATACCCAAGGGAGGTTGGGACATGGCAGGGGCTATGGGGAGGAACATAAGCTGTGTTAGGTGCCACATGTGGGAGTTCTTGGATGCATCATGACTCCCAAAGGTCCACATCTGTGTTAAATGTTTAGAGCTGCAGCGCTTGAGGGCCCAGGTCAGGCAACTAGAGGGGCGTTTAGAGGATGCATTTCTGGTCAGGGAAAACGAGGAGATAATGGCTAGGAACCATGAGCAAGAAGAGGTCCCAGGGGCTGAAGAGAAGGATGGGTGGATGACTGTTAGGAGGAAAAAGAAGAAGAAGAAGAATAGTCATGGTCCTCAGACCTCCCCAGTGGCCCCCCAAGATTCATCGACAGGGGCACGAAAGGATAGGCAGGAGGGCCGGAATGACTTACAGGGACAGAAGAGGGCTGGCAATGTGATAGTGGCAGGGGATGGGAGGGTCCAAGGCATTGACAGGAGGTTCTGTGGGCAGAGGCGAGACTCCAGGATGGTGGCCTGCCTCCCTGGAGCAGGGGTACAGGACATAACGGAAAGGATAGAGGGAATTTTGAAAGGGGGGGGGGACCCACGCAGAGGTAATAATACATGTAGGGGAGAGGGACATAGGAAGGAGGAATAGGGTAGATGTATGTAGGCAATTTAGGGAGTTGGGGTCCAAACTGAAGAGCAGGACCTCCAGGGTGGCACTCTCTGGGCTGCTGCCTAGTACCAGCAGGGCTAGGAATAACGAGATCATGCAGCTGAATGCATGGTTGAGGGATTGGTGCAGGGTAGAGGGCTTTACTTTTGTAGACCACTGGGAGGTATTTATGAGAGAAGGGCAAACTGTATAGGAGGGATGGGGAAAATTTGAATGGGAGAGGGACAAGTGTCTTAGCAGGGAGGTTAGCTGGTGTGTTTAGGAATGGTTTAAACTAATAGGGAGGGGGGTGGGGGATGTGACTGATAGCTCATTAGACACTGGGGCCGGGAGTGAGTTGGGTGAAAGGAAAATTATCAGGGAGAAGGAGGTTCCGAGTGACACTGGTGGGTTGGACTGTGTCTGTTTCAATGCGAGGAGTGTGACAGGAAAAACAGATGAGCTTAGGGCCTTGATGTTTGTGAGGAAGTTAGATGACAGTAACGGAGACGTGGTTACGTGAAGGTCAGGACTGGCAGCTGAACGTTCCTGGGTATAAGTGTTTTAGGTGTGACAGAGGAGGGTTGAAGAGAGGTGGTGGGGTGGCGTTGTTAGTAAAGGAGCACATCACAGCAGTGCAGAGGGAGGACAACGTGGAGGAGTTAGGGATTGAGTCACTGTGGGTGGAGTTGAGGAATAAAAAGGGAGAGATTACGATGCTAGGGGTATAATATAGGCCACCCAACAGCCCAAGGTCAGTGGAGGAAGGTATTTGCAGAGGCATTTTGGATAGGTGCATAAAGAATAAGGTGGTTGTAGTGGGTGACTTTAATCTTCCTGGAGTGGATTGGAGGGGGCCTAGAGCTGGGGGTACGGAGGGAGAGGAGTTTGTAAAATGTGTGTTGGAAGGGTCCCTAGAGCAGTACGTAACTAGCCCGACTAGGGAGGGGGCTATACTGGATTTAGTGTTGGGAAATGAGCTGGGGCAGGTGGTTGAGGTAGGCGAACTCGTGGCTAACAGTGACCACAAGTCCGTCTACTTTAGGAAAAAAATGGAAAGGGATGAGTGCCGTCCGAAGGGGAGGGTGCTGAACTAGGGGAAGGCGAGCTATAGCCAGATTAGGAGGGAGCTGAAGGACACTGATTGGGAGGAACTGTTAGCTGGCAAGTGGGAGGCTTTCAAGGGCAAACTGAAAATGTTGCAGGAAAGGCATGTGCCGGTTAAGCGGAAGGATGGGAAAGGTAGGATTAGAAAGCCATGGATTACAGGAGGTATCGAAGACTTGGTCAGGAAAAAGAGGGAGGCATATGTTAGGTCAAAACAACTGGGTACGGAGAGTGCGCTGGAGGAATATAGAGAGAGTAGGAGGGAGCTAAAAAGGGGAGTTAGAAAGGCGAAGAGAGGGCATGAAATGGCTTTGGCTGATAGGGTTAAGGAAAATCCAAAAGCATTTTACTCTTATATTAGGAGCAAGAGAGTGGTTAGAGGGAAAATTGGTCCTCTTAGGGACAAAGGAGGGGAGCTATGTATCGAGTCTGAGGGAATGGGGGAGATCCTGAATGAATACTTTGCGTCGGTATTCACGAAGGAGAGGGGTTCGGTGTTGTGTAGTGTCTTGGAGGGAGCTGTAGATCAGTGGAAGGAAATATCCATTACGAGGGAGGAAGTGCTAAGGTTTTTAGGTATCATAAAAACGGATAAAGCTCCGGGGCCTGATGGTATTTATCCCAGGCTGCTTAAGGAGGTGAAAGATGAAATTGCTGGGCCTCTGACACAAATCTTTGTCTCTTCTTTGGACACAGGTGAGGTCCCAGAAGACTGGAGGGTAGCTAATGTGGTACCGCTGTTTAAAAAAGGTAGTAGGGATAACCCTGGTAATTATAGACCAGTGAGTTTGACATCGGTGGTAGGAAAATTATTGGAAAAAATTCTTAGGGGTAAGATGTATGAGCATTTGGAGCGTTGCGATCTGATTAGGGATACGCAACATGGCTTTGTTAGGGGGTGCCTTACGAATCTGGTAGAATTCTTTGAGGAGGTGACAAAAACGGTTGACGATGGGCGAGCCGTTGATGTCATCTATATGGATTTCAGTAAGGCGTTTGACAAAGTCCCTCATGGTAGGCTGGTAGAAAAGGTTAAGGCACATGGGATACAAGGCCAGGTAGCTAGGTGGATTGAAAACTGGCTGGGAAATAAGAGACAGAGAGTAGTTGTCGAGGGGACCTTTTCGGGCTGGAGGCCAGTCACCAGTGGTGTGCCGCAGGGCTCAGTACTGGGACCTCTCCTCTTTGTAGTATATATAAACGACTTGGAAGAGAGCATACGTGGTGTGATCAGCAAGTTTGCGGATGACACCAAGATGGCAGGATTGGCGGATACCGAGGAGGAATGTCAGGTGATACAGCAGGATATAGATAGGTTGGTATATTGGGCAGATAGATGGCAGATGGAATTTAATCCTGACAAATGCGAGGTGATGCATTTTGGAAGGAATAATGCAGAGGAGCTACGTGATACAAGGTAGACTGATTAGGAGTATAGAAATACAGAGGGACCTGGGAGTGCAGGTTCACAAGTCCCTGAAGGTGGCGACACAAGAAGAGAAGGTCGTGAGGAAAGCTTATGGAATGCTAGCCTTTATAGGAAGGGGTATAGAGTATAGGCGCTGCCGTCTAATGCTTCAGTTGTACAGAACGTTGGTTAGACTGCATTTGGAGTACTGCGTCCAGTTCTGGTCACCTTACTACCGGAAGGACGTGGAGACTCTGGAGTGAGTGCAGAGGAGGTTTACCAGGATGTTGCCTGGCATGGAAGGACTGAGTTATGAGGAAAGGTTGGAGAAACTGGGACTCTTCTCCTTGGAAAGACGGAGATTAAGGGGAGACATGATAGAGGTATATAAAATAATGAAGGGAATAGATAGAGTCAACAGTGGTAGGCTGTTCCCTAGATTGGGGACAATTACCAGAGGTCACGATCTAAGGGTGAGGGGGGAGAAGTATAATTTGGATATGAGAGGAAGGTTCTTCACGCAGAGGGTCGTGGGGGTATGGAACGCGCTACCGAGTAGGGTGGTGGAGGCAGGCACGTTGGACTTGTTTAAGGTTTACTTAGATAGACACATGAGCGAAACAAGGATGGTTATAGTAGAGGGTATTAAATAGGGTCAGAGCCTCGGGACGACACCGGAAATGTAGAATTACATGTCAACGTTTTTGTCTTTTTATTCCGCAGGTGTTGGTCCACCTTGTTGTCAAACGAGGGGCATGCACATGGTGGGTTGTGCATGGGCTGCTCTTGGAGGTTCCGGGAGTGGCCTAGAACTTCGTGTCGGTGTGTGTGCTTAATCCTGGACCAGCAGATGGGCACCGCAACAGCTCAGTGACTATCACTGCTAGCTGTGCAGATACATGGATTTGGGCCTGTGTCTGTGGGAGTTTGCGCATTCTCCCTGTGGTTGCGTGGGTTTCCTCCGGGTGCTCCGGTTTCCTCCCACACCCCAAAGATGTGCTCTTAGGCTGATTGGTGTACCAAATTGACACTAATCTCCCCTGAATCTGGCTACATTAGGGGTTCCACTCACATACACACAGGGCAGGGTAGGTGTAGGAGGGTGCGGCGGCGCGGGCTCATTGGGCCGAAGGGCCTGTTTCCCGTGCTGGGTTGTTCTTTGCATGACAGAAAGGTGATGAAAGTGGTTATTGAAATGTTTAGTTTGGAGCAGTTAAAAGAAAACTTTCATAGTATGTGACTGCTACTGGCTAGGCTAATACTTATAGCCCATCCCTAATTGCCCTTGAGAAGGCATTGGTGAGTCACTGACCTGAACCACTGCAGTCCATGGGGTATATGTGATTCCGCAATCAGACATTTGCTAAATAATTCTCAACGTATTAAGAATTATGCTGACAACCAATTTAAGAATATCAGTCATGCTCGCAGTCTGGTTCCTCCTCCACTCTGACCTAAACTGCCTCCTCCCCCTTATCTTGAGGCTGTGCCCTCAAGTCCTGCTATCTTTTCTAAGTGGGAAGAATCTCTCTACCTCTACCCTATACATCCCCTTCATTATCTTATACATCTCTATAAGATCCCACCCCGCCCATCCTTCTAAACTCCGAGTTCAGACCCAGTCTATTTAGTCTCTCTTCATAGTCCAACCCCCTCATCTCCGCTATCAGCCTGGTGAACCTCCTCTATACTCCCTCCAAGGCCAACATATCCCTCCGCAAGTGTGGCGACCAAAACTGCACACAGTACTCCAGCTGCGGCCTCACCAGTACCCTGTACAGTTGCAGCAAGACCTCCCTACTTTTATATTCTATCCCCCTCGCTATAAAGGCCAACATTCCATTCGCCTTCTTGATCACCTGCTGCACCTGCAGACTGGGATTTTGCGACTCGTGCACAAAGACCCCCAGGTCCTTCTGCACCGTAGCATGCTGCAGCTTTTCGCCTTTTAAATAATAATCCCTCCTCCTATTATTTCAGCCAAAGTGGATAACCTCACACTTGCCAACATTATACTCCATCTGCCAGGTCCTCGCCCACTCGCTCAGCCTATCTAGATCCCTCTGCAGACTTTCCACACCCTCCGCGCAATTTGCTTTTCCACTCAGCTTCGTGTCATCAGCAAATTTTGTCACCCTACACTCAGCTCCCTCCTCCAGATCGTCTATATGAATGGTAAATAGCTGAGGCCCCAGCACCGATCTCTGCGGCACTCCACTAGTCACCAACCATCAATCAGAATAGCACCCACTGATACATTGAAATCAGAAGTGGGGCGGGGGTCAGAAGAGGAAGGAAGGGAAAATCAGAAGGAGGGAAGGAAGAGGAGCAGACAGAAAATTGGAGAGAATGTAAAAGTGGAGGGAAGAGGAATGAATGGAAATTAAGAGCGGGGAAAGAGGGGCAAATTGAGGGAGAACCAAAAATTGACAGGGGGTGGCACGTGAGATAGCAGAGAGAATCGGGGGGGGGGGGGGGGTGGTGCAGAGCAGTGAATGAAAAATTAGAGGGGAGGGGGAAGAGGAGCAAATGGAAAATTAGGGCGGGGGGGAAAGAGGAGCGAATAGAAAATCTGAGCAAATGAAAAATTGGAGGGGGGAGGAACTAGAAAATCAGGCTGCGAGCCAGCAACGGGGTACAAGGATGAACGGGGGGTGGGGGGGCAGGATTAGGATGGGGGGCATGCAGTTAGGGCGTGGATGTGGGGGGGGGGGGGGGGGGGGGAGGAGGGCAAAAGGGCATTGGGGGTGCAATCTATGCCAAAACAACCCCACACCACACACATCAAGACAGAGAATCATAGAAACTCTACAGTGCAGAAAGAGGCCATCTGGCCCATCGAGTCTGCACCAACCACAGCTCCATCCAGGCTCTACTCCCACATCCCTACATATTTACTCACTAATCCCTCTAACCTACACATCTCAGGACTCTAAGGGATAATTTTAGCATGGCCAATCAATCTAACCTGCACATCTTTGGACCGTGAGGGGAAACCGGAGCACACGAAGGAAACCCACACAGACACGGGGAGAATGTGCAAACTCCACACAGACAGTGATCTGAGGATAGGAATTGAACCCAGGTTCCTGGCACTGTGAAGCAGCAGTGTTAAGCACTGCGCTACCGTGCTGCTCAGAGGCTGAGCCACCATCTTTAAGGTCTAGACAGAATGAGAAAGAGCAGGAGGGGGAGGAAAATAACATAAGAGAAGAAGAATAGGCAAGGGGAATAAATGGGGAGTGAAAGAGAGGGAAGCAAATAAAGACAGACATACACAGGATGAGGAAAACAACATGGTGGAGAGAGAGAGAAGAAAAACAGGTAAGTGAAAAAATGTGGGGGACGGGGAATAGAGATGAATGAAAGAAAGACAGACAGACAGACACATACAGAGAGAGACATACAGACTGGGTGGGCGGGTGAGAGAGAGGGGGGGGGGTTGGGGGGGAGGGAAGAAAATAACGAGAGAAAGAGAGAGAAGAAAAAACAGGTAAAGGAAAAAAGGGGGGGTGAGGAGAAGAGGAAGGCAAAAGGAAGGAATGACAGAGACATATACAGACATAGAAAGTGGAAGAGGGACACAGACAGAGAGAGACAGAGGGGAAAACACACGGACACACGGGGGGGGGAACACACGGACACACGGGGGGGGGGAACACACGGACACACGGGGGGGGGGACACACGGACACACGGGGGGGGGGGACACACGGGGGGGGGACACACGGACACACGGGGGGGGGGGGACACACGGACACACGGGGGGGGGGGACACACGGACACACGGGGGGGGGGGACACACGGACACACGGGGGGGGGGGACACACGGGGGGGGGGACACACGGACACACGGGGGGGGGGGACACACGGACACACGGGGGGGGGGGACACACGGACACACGGGGGGGGGGGAACACACGGACACGGGGGGGGGGGGACACACGGACACACGGGGGGGGGGGGACACACGGACAGAGAGAGGGAGAAAGACACAGAGAGAGGCAAAAGAGAGATAAAGAAAAAAGGTAAAGAAAAAATGGGGGGGTGAAGGAAAGGAAAGACACAGAGAGACAGAGACACATGCAGACAGAGGGGGTAAGAGACAGACACAGACAGAGAGTGTGGGGGTGGGTTGTTCCTCTCTCTCTCTCTCTCGGTGTGCCGCTGAAGCCGCCGGCGCCTTTTCCGGGAGAAGTCGATGAATTTCTTCTAGACTCGACTTCCACATCCGGTGGAGAAACCTGGAATTAAAAACTTCATCCCCCCCCCCTCTCCCCCTCCCTCCGCGCCCCCCCCTCTCTGTCCCTGTCCCCTTACCTCAGGGCGCTCC
The DNA here is from genome assembly GCF_965287045.1 of Carcharhinus amblyrhynchos. Lineage (NCBI taxonomy): Eukaryota > Metazoa > Chordata > Chondrichthyes > Carcharhiniformes > Carcharhinidae > Carcharhinus > Carcharhinus amblyrhynchos. The sequence goes on from NC_137333.1 coordinate 60,072,132, forward strand.
GCTTGGGCAGCTTCCCCGTTGGCCGCCCGGCTCCGGGAGGTGAAGCGAGCGGGGAGCCGGGATCCGGGAGTTCGGCAATAATAACCTTTAACTTCTATAATATGTTCTCATTTTGTTCCTCAGCTTCTGCATCCTACAGTCACTGACATTTCCTCCACTAGGATAATCTGCTGACCAATTACCCTCTAAATTGTTTCGGATTACAAGGGTAATTTATTTAAGTGCATGTTCCATTTAACTTTTTTCATACAACTCCACATATATTAATGTAGAGAGGCCTAATTCTGAATGGCCTGTGTAATGCGATTTAGCAAATGACATGCTCCTGACAATTTGTTCCTTTTCCCACCCATCTTCTATTCACTTCATAGAATCCCTAAAGTGCAGAAAGAGGCCATTCAACCCATTGAGTCTGCACCAACAACAATTCCACCCAGGTCCTAATCCCAGAACCCCCGAATTTACCTTGCCAACCCCCCTGACACCAAGGGCCAATCAATCTAACCCACACATCTTTGGACTGTGGAAGGAAACCGGAGCACCCAGAGGAAACCCATGCAGACATGGGGAGAACATGCAAACTCCACACAGACAGTTACCCGAGGCCGGAATTGAACCCAGGTCCTTGGTGCTGTGATGTAGCAGTGCTAGCCACTTTGCCACCATGCCACCCAATTTTCACTTATCATTTCTCTCTACAACTGGTTATCATCTGTTCTCCCCAACTAATTGACCCCAGCTCATCCACCTAACAACCTATTGATAATTTTCTTTCCCTCACTAAGGTTTTCAAAAGTGTTTCTGCCTTGATCCAGCTCCATTCCCATTGTTCTTCAAATCCTACTATTCTACTTATCAGCCTACTAATAGCACCATGACAACTCTGGGTAAAGTTACACATACATTCCCTGTGAATTTGTCTATGTTGTATTATCTGTCTTACTGCTTTGTACAATTTAATTTGGTGGACTATACCATCCTTTCTCATCGCACCTTTTCTATTGTTCAATACTATGACCCTGGTTAATTCCACTCTTAACTATTCAAGGACTGTTGATGGATATGCAGCAATATTTTCACTGCCCATCTTTACACAGCCACCAAGATTTTGGCCAGAATTTTCCAGCTGTTATGCCCTGCCACTGCTGCGAGCGAGGATGGAGAATTTAGAGCTTAGCCAAATCTCTGTTCAATGCAGTGGGACCAGACGATCCCACCAGTGTGAACTGTTGTAAAATTCCAGCCGTTATCTTTGGTACTTTCTTTTCCTCATCTATGTGGTGGCCCTCTGTAACATTAACTGCAGGCACCTTTCACCTTTCTTAAATCTTGAAACAACAACCAATTCAAAGCTATCCAACAGCCTGTATGAACTTAAACTCTTTTACAAATTCTTCCAACTTGACACTTCCTGCAAATTCTATTAACTGTCACTGCCTTCATTTCCCTCCCTTTTGCTGCTTAGCCTGAATTAGACTTTACAAACCCCTAACATCCTGTTGACAGTGGACTGAGCAAAACACTCTGGTTATTTCCACCAGTACAACATTGCCTGCCACCATTGTCCTGCTGTTGAAACTTTTACTACTTGTTCCAATTGCCTCCTTTCTGGCTTCTTATTATACACCCAACAAAATATACAACCTGCCTAAATCATTGTAATAAATGGTGGTGTAATTACATCTTAAGAAATTAATTCAATCAGATAGAAATAGTTCTTTTTCTCAGTAAAGGATGGTTAAGCAACCTGCCAGGACTGATACTGATGCAGATTAGCTTAGTCAGAATCTTGCTCAAGACCTTTTATCTCTATCAAGGATATGCCTCCAAATGAAAACCTTTGCGTAAGCATTTCCTGGGCTGATAAGATGAAGGCTCACGTCCACATAACTAAAGCAAATGACTGCTTGGTAGTACAGGGCTTGAATATCTCTGGATTACTACCTGTGTCATGAGAATATTTGTATATGGTAAATAAGATCGGAGTTGAATGTATGGTGCAAGTGTTGTTGTGGGAGAAATGGGTTTTGACTCATGGGGCACTGCATCAATACTGGGAAAAGAGAGAACTACATCATTGGGATGACCTTCGTTTGAACTTCGCTGAGACCAGAGTACTAGTTAATTGTATGACTAAGGGTGTAGAGAGGGCTTAAAACTAAATACTGGAAGGGAGGAATTTGCACGAGGGGAAATTCGGAACGCTAGAAAGAGAGGACAAAGCAATAGTGTTGTTTAATAACAACAAGAGTGTGGCAGGAAGGGGACACAGAGCACAAACATAAGTGTGCACCAGCAAATAAGGCCAGAGAAAATATTTCTAATCTGTGTGCTCGCTGCATTCATAACCAGATGGATAAATTTATAGAATACATAAAAATAGGTGAAAATGAAATGATAACCGTTACAGAGACATGGGCCGTGATTCTCCCAAAAGTGCTGAATTGATGGAAGAACTGGTGTAAATCCCAACTGTTCTATCAGTTCAGTTTCTTACCTGAATCTCCATACTCTGCACTGAAGAGATCCGAGTCAGGAATCTCATTGAAAACCCAGGGGATTGGGGCCTATTCATACTGGAATCTGACAGTCCTGGAACTCTGCGCATGCGCAGTGGTCCCAATCTGTCAGTCTCCCCGTTTGCTGGCCAGCCCGATCGTTGACCCTCACGACAATTCCTGGGCCAATCCTAATCCTCCCCATCCTGGCCCCAGAGTGTCCCAATGCACAGTCCACCCCCACCCCCCAGCGGTGACAACCACTCCCCCCCCAACACCCTTCACTCCAGCAGATCCCCCACACTCCTCACCCCAGCAGACTCACCCTTGCTGACCCCCCCCCAGGGTTAGGCTGCCGGAGGCCACACCCCAGCCCGCCCCAATCCTGTCTGCAGAGAGGCAGCGGGACCCCCCCACCCCCACCGATCACCCCAAGCTCTGCCCACTATAGACCCTTCCCATGGCACTGTCCAATGCCTGGTGGGCAGTGCTAAGATGCCCCCCCCCTTGGGCACTGCCATTGTGCCCATGCCCCAGAAGCATCCCCCCACGATCTGACCTCCTGGGGGCCCGATTGCCCTCCTTCATTCTGGTGGCGTTTCTCACTAGTTCCCTGAACGTGGAGAGCTAGTCTGAACCCCATCGGAATGAAGTACTCCTGGCGGGGTGAAAGATTCAATTGGGACCTGAAAGGGACCTGATAATTAACTAATAAACATATTTAAAATATATGCAACAAAGATCTAAATGACTTACCTGCCTTCTTGCCGGTTTCCAGCATGGTCTGGCTGATGATTGTTCTCTGTCTCTGGAAAATGTGCATGCATTCTCGATGCATGCGCAAATCCCTGTTCAAGGCTGGAGACGTGCGTCTCCCACCACGACCTGACAGAAGAGTTGTGGGTCACAATGGAAGAATCGCAGCTGTGATTGCAAAACAGACAGCTGGATATTCAAAGGTATTTTACATTTGGGAAAAACAGGAGGAACGAAAAAGGGGCAGGATAGAACTCCTAATAATAAAAGAGATCAGTACATTGGTGAGAAATGATGTTGGTTCAGAAAATCATGATGTAGAATCAATTATATAAAATAAAACTGCGGATGCTTGAAATTTGTCATAAAAGTAGCACATGCTGGAAAAATTCAGCAGGTCCAGCAGCATGTGTAGAGAGTTAATACATTTAGAATCCAGTATGACTCTTCTTTGGACCTGATCAGAATAATTTATTGGTCTCTAACAGCAGCTACATATTAGGACAGAGTATATATTAAGAAATAATAGGGTGTTGCATGATAGGTATTTTATTAATAATGGTGGCTTTAATTTTCACATCGAATGGGCAAACCAAATTTACAAAAGTAGCATGGTGGATGAGTTCATAGAATGTATTTAGGACGTTTTCTTAAAAAATTCTGGAACCTACCAGGTAACAAGCTATTTTGGACCTGGTAATGGGTAATGAGACAAGATTAAAGATCTCATAATAATCTTTAAGCAAGAATGATCATAATATGATACAATTTCACATTCAGTTTGAGAATGAAATATATAGTGTCTTAAATTTAAATAAAGACAAGCACCAGGGTATGAAGACAGAAAATAAGTCAAAAGGGAAGAATGGTACAAAAGCAGTGATAGATATTTAAGGAAATGTTTCACAACTCTCACTGAAGATATATTCCATTGTCGAAGAAAGATTCTACCAGAAGGATATCCTTGGCTGACTAAGTTAAGGGTGAGATCAAATTGAAAAAAAAGGCATACAACGTTGTCAAAATTAAAAAATAGACAAGTAGATTGGGAAAGTATTTGTAACCAGCAAAGCATCACTTAACATATAAAGAGGGTGAAACTAGATTATTCGAGAAAATAAGGAAGAAAAATAAGCACAGACAGTAAAAGCTTCTATAAGTGTATGAATAGAGAGTAGCTAAAAAGTAGCATTGGTCTTTTAGAGGGCAAGACTGGGGAATGAATAATGGGAAACAAAGAAATGCTTTGAACAAACAATTTATCTCCATAATCAGGATAGAAGGTACAAAAAGCATTCCAAGAATAGTAGAAAATAGAGACAAAGGAACAGTCATTACCATGAGAACAAAAATACTGGGGAAATTAAGCCTGACAAATCTCCTGGATCCGATGACCTGCATTTTAGAGTGTTCAAAGAAGTGGCTGCAGAGACAATGGATGTATTTGTTGTAATATTACAAAATTCCTTACATTCTAGATAGGTCCCTGTGGATTGGAATGCTGCAAATATATGACTGCTGTTCATGAAAGGACAGGGACTGGAATCTGTAGGCTAGTTAGTCTATTGTCTGTCATTGGGTAAGTGCTAGAATCCATTATTAAAGAGGTAATGGCAGGACATTTAGAAAATCATAATACTACCTGGCAGAGTCAACGTAGTTTTGTGAAAGGGAAATTGTGTTTGACATATTAGAATTCTTTGAGAATATAACATGCAGACTGGATAAAGGGGAACCAGTAGTTGTGCTATATTTGATTTCCAAATGGCACTCGTTAAGATGCCACATTAAAAGTTACTGCATGAGGTAAGACCTAATGCTGATGGGGACGATTTATTAGCATGGACAGAGAACTGACATACCAACAGGAAACAGAGAGGGAGGACAAATGGTTTATTTTCAAGAAGGCAAACTGTAATACTGAAGTGCCACAGGGATCATGCTGGGGCCTTGACTATTTGCGGTTCATAATAATAGCTTAGGTGAAGGTACCAATTGTATGGTAGCCAAATTGACATTTGATTCAAAGATAGGTAGGAAATCAAGTTGTGAGAATGATACAAGGAATCTGCAAAGAGGTATTGATAGCTAAAAAAGGATCCATGTTTTTGAAACTCTTTTGCCTAACATGCATCAAGATAACCCACAAGAATACTAAAAAAAAGAGAATAATATTTGATATTTCATGAGAAGAGAGTATTGATCAGTTGGAAAATGGACGTTGATTGGCAGAGCCATTGCCATGGAGAATGTGCCAGTTAATTAATGACTGACAGTTAACTGTCAAGCTTTGTTTAAACACAAACCAGGCAAGTTGACTCTGATATGCCAAGCATTGCCCCATGAATTAAATCAAAATAGATGGCTGGCATCTATTTTGTTTAAATGAAACAGACCCAGTGTTTATACATGTTATTTCTGTCTACAAAGAACAGGACTCTGTGTATTAATAATATATGTTGTTTTTAGCACAAGCAAGCATGCCACATTGCGAGACCAATTGATAATCTTGAATTGGTTGTCAGTGTAATTCTAGTACATGCAGGATTGTTTCATGAATGTTATCCAATTGCAGGATCACATCTAATGCTGGACACTGTCTTTTGAGTTTTGCAAGCACAGGCTGGTTGGGTATGGTTACTCCTTGCCGGCTGAGAACAGCTGAAGCAAAAGCTGTTTGCTATGATTCCCCAGTCTTTGGGATGACCAGCCTACATACCTAACATTACACCAGCACTGAAATTTGTACACAACATTATACATTTGTATGATAGGCAGAACATGGGTGGATGGATGGATTGGGTGGATTCTCAGAGGCTATTTCCCAGGGCTGAAATGGTCACTATGAGAGGACACAGGTTTAAGGTGCTGGGAAGCAAGTACAGAGGAGATGTTAGGGGTAAGTTTTTCACTCAGAGGGTGGTAAGTGAGTGGAATCGGCTGCCATCGGTGGTGGTAGAGGCGAACTCGCTGGGGTCTTTTAAAAGACTTCTGGATGAGTATATGGGAGCTAATGGGATTGGGAGTTACAGATAGTTCTAGGGCTTGGTACGTATAGATGTGATTAGCGCAACTTGTGGGCCGAATGGCCTGTTTGTGCTATAGTGTTCTATGTTCTAACATCTTTTTGACTTGATGGCAGTGTCCTGTTGGTGGAAATTCTTACATACTGCTGCGGATTCAAATATAGAACACTCAAGTTCCAAATGCTATAAAATTGGCCTTATCAGCAAACTCATAAGTCTGAACCATTTGTTCATGTGCAAGCTTGATGTTGAAATAGGGAGCATTAAGCCATCCTGCGGGATAATGGCTACCCTCATCAGATCATTGCTCTCTGTATTTCACACAAAAGTATAAATGGACCTAAGGCTGCCTGAAAAGGGCCTAGCCTACCTCAGATTACCCTGATGTGGAGATGCCAATGTTGGACAGGGGTGAGCATGGTAAGAAGTCTCATTACACCAGGTTAAAGTCCAACAGGTTTATTTGGTTTGAGCAACAGATGACACTAGCTGTTTCACGCTGCTACTATGTAGTAGCATCACAAGTCATGTTCATCACTAACCGAAAGCTGCTGTCAAACCTGTCTGCCTATCACACAAATGAATAAAGTGGTATATGAATTTCAGTGCCAGTGTGATGCGAGATATGTTGGCCATATGTCCTAAAAACTAGTGGATGTTACCAAATAGCATGTTCCCTCTTCTGTTCCTAATGGGCAAGGTACAGAACTGTTGGTTCTTGGCACAAGCTAATTATATGTTGTGAAACAGTACAAAGTGGCACACAGTCTTAAAACTAATATGGGAATTACCAAGCTACTTCATATATAAAATCTACACAAAATGTATGTAAAGACAATCAGTGTGTAAAGGTGATGGTGCAAGATACATTTATAAAATATAACAGGACGCATTCAATTTATACAACTTCAGGGAATAAAAGAACCACATAGGTACATGAACTTAATTCACCTTTAAGCTTAGAAAATCAAATTATTAGTTTATTGAATAACTTGGGAAAGAAAGGTGACAGATTCTTTTTAAGGTACTGTAAGTTAAAAGACTAAATAAGCTCAAGACATGGAGATGAAGACTTAAAACCTCATATCTATTCTCTCATAATAGGACCTTGAGACGTAAGCAATGAGTATACAAAACTGAAAATTCTGGTGATTTACCAATTCCAAACACAGGCTCATTCAGTCAAATCTGATTTCAGAACAATAGCTTCCAACTAAACAATGCAAGTGTGGCTTTGCACAGGCCTAGGGTCTTATTTGTCAAGTAAGGATTTTCTATCACTTGTTAATAGTATCCTATGTTGATTACAATTAAGCAGAGTATAATATTTTGTTAATTTATTAATATGCTTTGATTACTTGTCCTGTATTATTCTAATTGATCTTTTCATCTAACTAAACTAAAAATTAATTGTAATGCATGAACTTTCCTAACCATGTCATTCACTTGCTGAGCCTTTAAGAATTCACTATCACCATAAGATGTACAGGATTTGCATGAAAATCATATATTGACCTGAATATTATAGTAAAGTATGTGGTAAAAGCCAACATGCCAAACATGAAGGCAACGATCACTCAAAACCAGCTCAGTTGGATGGAATGGACTTATGTGCCTGACACTAACTTGTTGTGTTTTGTTGACTTCTATGGTTTGTCCATAATAGTCATTCTGTATTATCCTCCATAAGAAACTGTAATACCACTTGTGTGATATGAATGTTAATTGCCACTTGTCAGCCCAAGATTAGATACTGTTCAGGTCTTTCTGGACTTGGACACGGACTTCTTCAGTATAGTCTTAAAAAAATGTAATTATTAAGTAAGCATTAACTTGAACAGACTTCTATATAAGTCCTCATAAAATCTCATTCTTTCCATCTTTTAATATCAGGGTTGGAGTGCAAAGCATGATAATTATCTGTAATGAAATATATATCAATTTGTCAATATTATAATATGGGTGTGAGGGAAACTAGCCAAACTGAAAAGAGGACATTATGCAGCTAGGTATTTCCCATGCAATGACTCGTAAGGGTCATTGCAGGGGCAATCGGCTACAGTATACCTTATGCTTGTAAAAGGAGTTTCACTATATATATATTTTCTGTTGTTAAGTATTAACTTTGTATTGCTTTGTGATACTTAATAAACTCTCTGACTTGACTAAAGAGCATGAGTTTTCTTAACTGATTATGTAGCAGATGTAATATCTGCCATCTCTGAATCCATTGAAACAGAGTGGAAGTTGATCCCAAGTGACTGCCTAGGAAGAGAAAAAGGTTAAACAGATAAAACTAGATGTTATATTGTAGAGAACACTCACATTTACAGCTGGTAAACTTTGCAATTCGTGCATGTTGTGTGTACTGGGAGTGGTCCAACGTGTGAAGAAAAATTACAAATGTGGATTCCTGTTAATCTTTACTGACAAGAAGTCCTCAAATAGGTGGCACTTCCTGAATGCATTCAATCCAACGTAGATTATAAGGTACTCATGCTGTCTTTCCCTGGAAGAAATCAGAGGCTTAAATTTATTAGTATCAGCATTACACCTATAAAAAGGACTATTTTTAGATTAGTTTGATCCTTGTATTTCTTATATTTTTATCCCAATAGAAGTCCTAGATCAAAGGACAATTCAGATTGGGGAAAAAATATAAGAAATACAAGAAACAAAAATGACCTTCCAGTTCATTAAATCTCATTGATAAGAGTGTAACATAAAGCTGATGTTATTGTTCTTGTCAATGCCATCTAGTTTTGTTCTTGGGACAGAATAACCCTTCACCTTTCAGAGTTCTCATCAAGTAAGACAATAAAATATCACTTAACTGAATAAGCAATAAAAAGAGAAAAAGCTTGTATGTAAAGCTTAGAAATAATACAATAAATTGACGAGCTTAAATCTGTGGCACAGTCAGAACAACCTTCAGGGATTTGGGTCTTTTTAGAAACTATATATTGGCAACTAATTGTTTCAAGATCTCAAGAGTTGAGTGCAAACAGATTCATAGAGTTATAGAGTCATAGAGGTTTACAGCATGGAAACAGACCCTTCAGCCCCACTTGTCAATGGCATCCTTTTTTTTAAACCCCTAAGTTAATCCCAATTGCCCACATTTGGCCCATATCCCTCTATACCCACCGTACCCATGTAACATGCTTATTAAAAGATAAAATTGTCCCTGCCTCTACTACTGAATATGGCAGCTTGTTTCAGACACTCACTACCCTCTGTGTGAAAAAATTGTCCCTCTGGCCACTTCTGTTTCTCTCCCCTCTCATCTTAATCCTATGCCCTCTAGTTTTAGATTCCCCTACCTCTGGGAAAAGGTATTGACTATCTACCTTGTCTATGCCTCTCATTATTTTATAGACCTCTATAAGGTAACTCCTCAGCCTCCTACGCTCCAGAGAAAAAAGTCCCAGTCTATTTGGCTTCTCCTTATTAACTCAATCCATCAAGTCCTGATAGCATCTTAGTAAATCTTTTCTGCACTCTTTCTAGTTTAATAATATCCTTTCTATAATGGGATAACCAGAATTGCACACGGTATTCCAAGTGAGGCCTTACCAGTATCTTGTACAACTTTAACAAGACATCCCAACTCCTGTATTCAATGCGGAGAAGTGTGAGGTAATTCACTTTGGCAGGAATAACAGATGTATCAAGTATAGGGCTAACGGGAGGACTTTGAATAGTGTGGATGAGCAGAGGGATCTAGGTGTATGTGTACATAGATCCCTGAAAGTTGGGAATCAAGTAGATAAGGTTGTTAAGAAAGCATACGGTGTCTTGGCGTTTATTGGTAGGGGGATTGAATTTAGGAGTCGCAGCGTTATGTTGCAACTGTACACAACTCTGGTGCGGCCGCACTTGGAGTACTGTGTGCAGTTCTGGTCCCCACATTACAGGAAGGATGTGGAGGCTTTGGAGAGGGTGCAGAGGAGGTTTACCAGGATGTTGCCTGGTATGGAGGGGAGGTCCTATGAGGAGAGGCTGAGGGATTTGGGGTTGTTTTTGCTGGAAAGAAGGCGGCTAAGAGGGGATCTTATTGAAACATATAAGATGATTAGAGGTTTAGATAGGGTGGATAGTGATAGCCTTTTTCCTCTGATGGAGAAATCTAGCACGAGGGGGCATGGCTTTAAATTAAGGGGGGGTAGTTATAGGACGGATGTCAGGGGTAGGTTCTTTACCCAGAAGGTGGTGAGGGATTGAAATGCCCTGCCTGCTGCAGTTGTAAATGCGCCTAGTTTGGGGGCGTTTAAGAGATCCGTGGATAGGTTTATGGACGAAAAGGGATTGGTTTAGGTTAGTGGGTCATTGTTTTGTAACTGGTCGGCGCAACATCGTGGGCCAAAGGGCCCGTTCTGCGCTGTAATGTTCTATGTTCTATGTTCTGACCGATGAAACCAAGCATGCTAAATGCCTTCTTCACTACTCTGTCCACCTGTGACTCCACTTTCAAGGAGCTGTGAACATGTACCCTAGATCTCTTTGTTCTGTAACTCTCCCCAATGCCTTACCACTTACTGAGTAAGTCCTGCCTTTGTTCAATCTACCAAAATGCATTACCTTGTATTTGTCTAAATTAAACTCCATCTGCCATTTGTCAGTCCACTGGCCCAGTTGATCAAGATCCCATTGCAATTGGAGATAACTTTCTTCACTGTCCACAATGCCACCAATCTTGGTGTCATCTGCAAACTTACTAACCATATCCCCTATATTTTCATCGAAATTATTCATGTAAATGACAAATAACAGTGGGCCCAGCATTGATCCCTGAAGCACACCACGGATCATAGGCCTCCAGTTTGAAAAACAACTCTCTAAAACCACCCCCTGCCTTCAGTCAAGAAGCAAATCCATTTAGATACCTCACCCTGGATCCCGTGAGATTCAACAAAGGATCTTCAACATTTGCAATGTGAAAAACATTATACAGAATAGTTGGTCAGTTATATTCAAAATGAAGTAAAATTAAAGCTTCAATAGTGGAGAAAGTTAAAATGTTTATCATTTTCAATAATTATGTAGGGTTAATTTTTGAAAGCTTTTTTATTGCTGTATTAAATTTTGTTTCAGTATTGTATGAACTGGAATTTACTGCATCCTTTAACTGTATCAGTGTTAAATTGATCTTACATCTGATTTCTGTTTCACTGAACCTGCAATAATATTTAATTAGGAGTCTGCAGTAGGATTTCTTTAGTCAACTTCTTGTGCAATAATTGGTTAATCACTCTGAAGTCAAAATATCTCAAAATAGATAAGACCACATGATTTCTTCTGATAATTGCATCATTGCATATTGGTTTATCACCACAACACCAGTATCATTACTGTTTTACGTTTCATTGGCTAAAATTGCAAATATTCATCGTGTTCTCTGAGACAGATGCTCAAGGTCATTCTGTGCCAGGTAGGTTTTGATCTATATGTGTATCTTTAGAATCATGTAAATCAGTTTCAATGTGTTTCATTGGTATGATGATATTAACTTACTTAAAATGAGAAGTTGTTGCTTATTTGTTCTAGGGATGTGAGCTTCGCTGGCTAGGCTAGCAATTGATCTCCATCTCTAATTGCCCTTGAGAAAGTGTTTATCAGCTGCCTTCTTGAACCTTTGCAGTCCTTGTCATTTAGGTAAATCACAGTGCTGTTTGGAGGGGAGTTACAGGTTTTTGACCCAGCAATGATCAAGAAACTGAAATATAGTTCCAAGTCTGGATGGTGTGTATGTTGGAAGATAGCTTGCAATTGGTGGTATTCCTATACATCTGCTGCCCTTGTCCTTCTAGGTTGTGAGGCTGTGGGTTTGGAATGTGCTATTAAAAAACTTTTGAGGAATTGTCACATATATCTTGTAGATGACACACACTGCTGTCACTGTCCATCAGTATTGGAAGGAGTGAATGTTTAATGTAGTGAATGGGGTGCTGATTCTGCAATGGTAATTCCATTGGACACTTTAGCAATTGGTTAGATTATCTATGGTTGGAGATGGTCATTTTCTGATACTTGTGTGATTTGAATTTTACTTCCCACTTAAAAGTCTAAGCCTGACTGTTGTCTCCTGCATATGACGATCAAGGACTGTTTCAGTATCTGAGGATGGCAATGGTAGTTGTTGATGACTTTAAATGTCAGTGAGTAACATGAGTAAGTGATTTAGGTACGTTTGCAGTTCCTAGTTAAGTAGGTTTTATGAAAAGCAAAGGAAGTCTGTTTTTAATGGCGAAATCACGTGTCTATCCCATGTTTAGGGATGGATACATATACCTCAATTTGATGTTGTTGGTGAACTAAATCAGCTACATTTCTGCCTTTCTTTAATGTAGTTGTCATATTTATCTGCATAAATTTACCCCAGAGCTGTAGCATCAACCTGTAATGTTAGGAGTAGCTCACATTTTGGGAATTGATTATGCAACTCTATATCTCACATTTCAAGTCTGACAACACCAGATTTTAGTCCAACCGATTTATTTGATAATACTGACAAGCTTTCGAGGGGACTGCCTCTTTGTCAGGTGAATGGAGAGTTCTGGCCTCGGACAGAGCATATAAAGCACAGACAGTTTAGAGTCTGTGCTTTACTGTGCTAAACTGTCTGTGCTTTATATGCTCTGTCTGAGGCCAGAACTCTCCATTCACCTGACAAAGAGGCAGTCCCCTCGAAAGCTTGTGAGTTTACTATCAAATAAATCGGTTGGACTAAAACCTGGTGTTGTCAGACTTTTTACTGTGTTTACGCCAGTCCAACGCTGGCATTCCCACATCATCACATTTCAAGCACAGAGCTTCATAGTGCCAATAATGTATCACAATATTTACCTGAATGAATAACATTTTATGATATTAAGATTTGATGGGTATACAGGGCTGGCGTGCAACTTTGGTAAATATTTGTCCCAAGGTATTGAAATCTTTTTGATCATATAAAACAATTATATCAAACGGCAAAAACTTAATGTGGGAGATTTGAAGTAAATACATAAAGTGCTGGAAAAGGGTTGGCAGCATTTATGGAGAAAGAAACAATATTAATGTTTGAATCCATTATGACTCCAAAGTAGAGTTTCTATCACTGAATCCCTACAGTGCAGAAGGATGCCATTTGGCTCTTCAAGTCTGCATTGACTCAGCCAGAGCTTTTTTCACAGGCCCCCTAACCCTACATATTTAAGAACATAAGAATATGTACATATTTACCCCACCAATCACCCTATCCTGAGATGCTAAGGGGCAATTTAATGAGGCAAATCAACCTAACTTGCATAGGACTGTGGAGGAAACCAGAGCACCCAGAGGAAACCCACGCAGGCAAGGCATCACCCAAGGCTGGAATCAAACCTAGATCACTGGCGCTGTGAGACAGCAGTGTAAACCACTGTGCCATCTGTGTGCTATTTGATGTGTATTAGGGGTATAACATTTAACCTGTTCAAAAATAGTTGTTGTGGTGTTAAGAAATTCACAATATGTGCAAGAAAAGAGGCTACGGATTATATAATCAATACAACTGACAGGTTCTACTAACTTTATTAATGTGTAATGAGTTATGTTAGTGCTGGGCCATTTTCCCACAAATGTTTAGGAGTGTTAAATGGCTATCCCACCTGAATGTTTTGATGCCCCCTGCCCACCTGGTTACAGTAACAGTTGCAGACCACTTTGTGGCAGGGCTTATCCCCCCACACATCACCCCACCCCTTCAAATGCAAACCTCAGCATCTTGATTTCTGTCTTTCAGTGCTGCTACATTCCTAGACAATCTTTCAAATCAAACTCTGTCCCATCCAGTCGTTGTTTGATAAGAATGAACTTGCCTTAAATATTCCGTGGAAGTAGTTTGTAAATAAGAGCCAGCTTGTGAGATGCAAAAGGTATGCCTGTGTTACATGGAGAGGATTGGCATTTGCACAACTTTCCATTGATTATCGAGTGCAAGGTGGCTCCAAAGAGTCTCATTTTCTCATTTCCCAGACTCGTTCTGGTGCAATTGGAATTTCTTCAGAAGCCAATAATACATCTTCTAACGTATAGACAGGGTCTGACCAAGTTACTGATTGCATGATGGAATGATATAATAATTCTGCAAGTTATGGTGATTTACTTTTGCAGTGGTACCAGGAGGCTTCATGAAGTAAGGAAAAAAGATGGGTCTTGATGTGGAGTACTGCCTCTGGTGGGCAAAGTTAATTCTCTCCTGAAGCATTCTCTTCCAATTCCATGCAATTTCTTTGTTATGCAGTTGTCCATAGATATTAATTTTCTTCCCAATTAGAAATATATTTCTGTGCTGAGACATAAGTGGAGGAAAAGACATGGCACAGAAAGTCCTTTACTCAATTACTCAACAATAGAATTTCTGACTTGGAGAATTTTTAATGTAGCCAATTCAATTAAAATTCAGAAAGTAGTGTCAAGCAGTTCAGATGCAGAGTGCAAAGCATATTATATAATTGCAATAATCCCTAACAGAATAGAATAAAAGTTGAATCAAATGTACTTTGTGAAGAAATGATCATGTATGGACTAAATATACAAATGTGGCATACTTTTACAGCTTATTTGTGAGTCTGTTAACCATCAAGGGAGTTGGTGGTGTAGTGATATTGTCACTGGATTAGGAGCCCCAGGGTAATGAACACCATGTGTAATTTAAACTCAGTAAAACATCTGGAACTAAAAGTCTAATGATGACCATGAAACCATTATCGATTGTCATAAAGGCCCATCTTCATGTGCCTCCGGACCCACAGCAATGTGGTTGACTCTTAAATGCCCCTCTAAATAACCTAGCAAACCACTCAGTTGTATTCAACAGCCATGAAGATAATACAAAGGAATGAAATCAGATGGACCACTTGGCATCAGAAGTGACAACAGCAAACCAAGGCCTGTCAGCCCTGCAATGTCTTCCTCACTAACATATGGGGGCTTGCACCAAAATTAGGACAGCTGTCTCGCAACTAGACAAGGAACAGCCTGACGTAGTCATACTCATGAAATCGTACATTATAGATGTATAATGCCCCAGAAACCACCATGTACTTCCTGTCTTACGAAGCATAGGCGGTGGTGCAGTGTGAGTGTACAGTCAGGAGGGAGTCACTCTAAGAACCCTCAACACCAGCTCTGGACTCCATGAAGTGTCGTGGCACTGGGTCAAATGGGCAAAATCTTGTTTGATTAACTCGTATCATTCCCCCTCAGCTGATGAATCATGTTGAATATTATTTGGAGGAAGCATTGAGGGTGGCAAGGGCACAGAATGTACTCTGGGTGGGGAACTTCAATGTCAATCACTAAGATTGACTCAGTAGTATCACCACATACTGAGCTGACTGGGTCCTAAAGGACATAGAGCTGCTAGACTGGAACTGCAGTAGGTAATGAAAGAACCTACAAGCGGGAGAAACGTACTTGATCTCATCCTCACCAATCTGCCTGTTGCAAATCATCTGTCCATGATGGTATTTGTAGGAGTGACCACCACGCAATTCTTGTGGAGACAATGCCCTCTCTTCACATTGAGGGCATCCTGCATCATGTTATGTGGCATTGCCACTGTGCTAAATGGGATATACTTCGAACAGATCTAGCAACTCAAGACTGGGCATCTGAGAGGTGCTCAGGGCCATTAGCAGAAGCAGAATTGTACACATCCTCATGGCCTCCTGACAAATCACCATTACCACCAAGCCAGTCTTAGTTCAATGAAGAGTGCAGGAGGGCATGCCAGGAGCAACATAGGGCATACCTAAAAGTGAGGTGTCAACTTGGTGAAATTACAACACAGGGCTATTTGTGTGTCAAACAGCATAAGCAGCAAGCAACAGATAGCTGAGCAATTCCACAGCCAATTGATCAGATCTAAACTCTGCAGTCCTGTCACATCCAGCCATGAATGTTTGTGGACAATTAAACAACACGGGATAACAAGACTTTACAAATATCCTCATCTTCAATTTTGGAGGAGCTGAGCACATTGTGCAAAAGACAAGATTGAAGCATTTGCAACAATCTTCAGCCAGAAATGCCAGATGGATGATCCACATCAGCCTCCTCCAGTTGTCCCGAGCATCACAGATGTCAGTCTTCAGCCAATTCAATTTGCTCCACACGATATCAAGAAAGGGCTGAAAGCACTGGATACTGCAAAGGCTGTGGTCCCTGATAATATTCCAGCAATAGTACTGAAGACTTGTGCTCCAGAAAAATGTCACACCCTTAGCCATTGTTTCAATACAGCTACAACATTGGCATCTACCCAGCAATGTGAAAAATTGTCCATCTATGTTCTATAGACAAGAAACAGGACAAATTCAACCCAGCCAATTACTACCTCATCAGTCTACTCTCCATCATCAGTAAAGTGATGAAAGGAGTCACCAAGAGTGCTATCAAGTGGCACTTACTTAGCAATAGCCTGTTCACAGGCACTCACTTTGGGTTCTGCCATGGTCACTTAACTCCTGACTTCATTACAGGCTTGGTTCGAACATGGACACAAGAGGTGGGATGAGAGAAAGCATTTGACTTAGTGTGGCATCAAGGAGCCTCAGCAAAACTGGAATGAATGGTCATCGAGGGAAAACTCTCTGCTGGTTGAAGTCATACCAGCTACAAAGGAAAATGGTTGTGTTGGTTGGAGGTCAATCATCTCAGCTGCAGTAGTTCTTCAGATAGTGTCCTAGGTCCAGCTATCTTCAGCTGCTTCGTCAATGATCTCCTTTCCATCATAAGGCCAGAAGTGGGGATGTCCATAGGTGACTGCACAATATTCAACACCATCTGCAACTCCTTAGATACCGAAGCAGTTCACGCCCAAATGCAACAAGAATATCCAGACTTAGGCTGACAAATAGAAAATACACTTGTGCCACACAAGTGCCAGAGAATCTAACCATCGCCCTATGACATTCAATGGTATTACCAGTGCTGAATCCCCATTGGCCAAAAACTGAACTGGACTAGCCATATAAATACTGTGGCTGTCAGAGCAGGTCAAAGGCTAGGAATCCTGTAGCAAGTAACATCTACTGACCCCAAAACCTGGCCACCAGCTACAAGGCACAAGTCAGGAGTGCGGTGGAATACGCTCCACTTGTCCGAATGAGTTTAGCTCCAACAACACTTAAGAAGATTGACACCACCCAGAGCAATGCAGCCCGCTTGATTACTACCCCTTCCACAAACATTCAATCCCTCCGCTACTTTTATAGCAGTGGTAGTCTACAAGATGTAAAGGAGGAACTCACCAGGATTTTTCAGGTAGCACCTTCCAGCTCACGGTCACTACCATCTAAAATGACAAGAGTAGCAGATACCTAGGTATACCACCACTTGGATATTCCACTTTAAGTCATCATCCTAACTTGGAAATTTATCGCTGTTGCTGGATCAATACCCTGGAATTCCCTCCTTAACAGCATCCTGGATGTACCCACACCTCAGGGACAGCAGCGGTTCAAGAAGGCAGCTCACCACCACCTTATGAAAGACCATAAATGCTGTCCTAGCCAGTGATGCCCACATCCTGTAAAATGAATTGTTAAAAATCAACTATCCAGTTTTTCTCAAATAAATAATCAGATACTTTTGTCTCATGTGTAACTTTAGATATTAATATAGTCATCCATGCAAACTAAATTGCTTTAGCATTGATAAAACCTGTATCTTTACCAAAATATCACTTGCTTTATTATTTATTATACATGCAGTATGATTTTAAAAGAGTTCATAGTTTGAGATTTATAATTAACACATGTTTTTTCAAAGGTCTGCAGAAATTAAATGGCATCTTTACTGTCAATCATCCTTGCTGCGGCCCACATCCTTCAAATAGTGGCTGAACAAGGTAAATTGAACAGAGGGAATAATTTTGGTTAAATTGGTTTCAGAATGGTATTGTTAGAAAAAAAAGAATGATTTTACATTTAGAAATTCATATGTAGAATGCCAAAACGGATCATGTGGTCTCAACATTGTCTTCAGATTGTTTGAGACTGGTTCTGGGGGAGGACATGATATATGCAAATTATTGCAGATGCTGGAATCTGAAACCAAAAGAGAAAACGCTGGAAAGTCTTAGCAGGTCTGACAGCATCTATAAGGAGAAAAAAGGGCCGATGTTTCGAGTCCAGAAGACCCTTTGTCAAAGACATCTTTTCAAAGGGGAGGACATGACGTTGCTAACTGCAGAACTTTCTCCACGGTGATGTTATGGTTCAGCAGTCTCAGGAAAGTTCATTGTCCTATTTCAAGAGACAATGCGGCATTTCTGAAAGGTTGGCACCTACTAAGCCTCAATTCCATTTTGTAACAATCATGTATTTTCAACTAATAGTTTCAAATTGACATCTGGGTTATGAAAGGACAAACTATCCCTCTGTGCAACTCATCTGTTCCTAATTTTGAAAATCCTTGAGATCATAACAAAAAAGAATTTGAATGTGCAGGTTCTTCTTCCATTCCAATTATGTTGCTCTGGCTGGAGTGTTTCCAGCCTGAGAGCTGGCATGTCGTAGAATTATAGAATCCCTACCGAGCAGAAAGAGGTCATTTTGCCCATTGAGCCTGTACAGACAACGATCCCATCCAGGGTCTATCCCTGTAAATCCATGTATTTACCCTGCTGATCTTCGTAACACTAATGGCCAATTTAACTTGGCCGATCCACCTAGCCAGCTCATCTTTAGAGTGCGGGAGGAAACCTGGAGGAAACCCACACAAACATGGGGAGAACATGTAAACTCCACACAGACAGTCACACAAGGCCGGAATTGAACATGGGTCCCTGGCGTTGGGAGGCACCAGTGCTAGCCACTGTGCCACCCATTCAAGATCCCATTCAAGTTCTGGCATATCCTCCATAAATCTCTCCATCTCTTGATCTTTCATCCCTCCTTCAAATGTTCCCCAAGATTTTCTTAACCTGTGTGTCAGTTTCTGTGACGTGTTGTCAAATATTTTTTGTTAACACTTCTGTGAAGTGCCTTGAGATATTTTACTTAATTATAAACATTCTAAAAATCCAATCTCATTGCCTTAAGAAAGCTTTTCAGGGAGAAGGCTAATAACAATCTATCCCAGAAGAATTAATTGCACTCCGAAGAACAGGTTACATTCTTCTTCTACAGGCCCTTTTTCTACAAAAGAATTGTACTCTAACTGTTTGGTAGTAACACTCTTCCTGTACATCTGTAGGAGTATCCATTGTTCCCCAGTATGTTTTGGGTTTTAGGTGTAGGATAAATGCTGGACAAAGTGGAAAGCAGTAATCCCCTCCCATGCTATGTAATGAGGCGGGTAGAATTAGGGAACTTGCGGTGAAGGATCCTCTTGGGGAGAGTGATCATTGTATGGTGGAGTTTCTGGTGCAGATGGAGGAGGAGAAAGTGGGTTCCCAGACGCGCGTCCTTTGTTTGAACAGAGGGGAGTACGGTAGGATGAGAGAAGAATTGGCGAATGTGGACTGGGGGAGCGCGTTGGAAGGTAGGTCTGTTGAGGAGCAGTGAAGGATCTTTAAGGAGATCTTTCTTGGTGCTCAGCAGAAATTTATTCCGATGGTCAAAAAGGACCGTAGGAGGAGAGGTAATAAGCCGTAGATAACGAAGGAGGTGAAGGAAAGTGTTAAATTAAAAGTGGAGGCGTTTAGAGTAGCTAAGAGTAGTGGGTGAGAAGAGGATTGGGAGAGGTTTAAATGTCAACAAAGATTGACAAAGAAGTTGATAAAGAAGGGTAGGAGAAACTATGAAGCTGGGCTAGCGCTTAATATAAAAAAGGATAACAAGAGTTTTTATAAATATATAAAAAGGAAGAGGCTGGCTAGGGTGAACGTTGGTCCCTTAGAGGATGAGAAGGGGGACTTAGTGGTAGGGGATGGGGAAATGGCTGAGGTCTTGAATAACTTTTTTGTTTCGGTCTTCACGGAGGAGGACGTGAATAATTTGCCGGATGTTAGAGATGGAAAGGTGGTAGGACTGGAGGGTCTCGATGACATTACTGTTACTAGAGAGGTGGTGCTCGACAGACTGGAGGGGCTGATTGTGGACAAGTCCCTAGGACCGGATGGAATGCATCTGAGGGCCCTGAAAGAAATGGCGGAGGTGATAGTGGATGCCTTGGTGGTTATTTTCCAGACGTCGCTGGATTCCGGGGAAGTGCCGGAAGATTGGAAAACGGCTAATGTTACGCTGTTGTTTAAGAAGGGTGCCAGGCAAAAGGCGGGGAATTATAGGCCTGTTAGTTTAATGTCTGTTGTAGGTAAAATGTTAGAATCCGTCATCAAGGAGGAAATAGCGAGGCATCTTGAGGGGAACTGCTTGATAGAGCAGATGTAGCACGGTTTCGTTAAAGGGAAGTCGTGTCTGACAAATTTACTGGAGTTCTATGAGGATGTGTCTAGGGCGGTGGATAGAGGAGAGCCGGTGGATATGGTCTTTCTTGATTTTCAGAAGGCGTTTGACAAGGTACCTCACAAGAGGTTATTGCAGAAGGTAAGGGGGCATGGAGTTGGGGGTAGGGTGTTAGCGTGGATAGAGGACTGGTTGTCAAATAGGAGGCAGAGAGTGGGGGTCAATGGGTGCTATTCGGATTGGCGGATGGTGACTAGTGGAGTGCACCAGGGGTCGGTGCTGGGGCCTCAGCTATTTACCATTTATATAGATGATCTGGAGGAGGGAACTGAGTGTAGGGTGTCGAAATTTGCTGATGACACCAAAATTGGTGGAAAGGCAAATTGTGCGGAGGGTGGTGAGAGTCTACAGAAAGATCTAGATAGGCTGGGCGAATGGGCCAGGAAATGGCAGATGGAATTTAATGTTGGCAAGTGCGAGGTGGTCCACTTTGGTAGGAATAATGGTAGGAAGGATTATTACTTACATGGAGAAAAACTGCAGCAGGCGACGGTGCAGAGGGACCTCGGGGTCCTTGTGCATGAGTCGCAAAAACTCAGCTTGCAGGTGCAGCAGGTGGTCAGGAAGGCGAATGGGATGCTGGCCTTCATCGCGAGGGGGATTGAATATAAAAGTAGGGAGGTCTTGCTGCGGCTGTATAGGGCATTGGTGAGGCCGCAGCTGGAGTACTGTGTGCAGTTTTGGGCGCCGTACTTATGCAAGGATATTTTGGCCTTGGAGGGAGTGCAGAGGAGGTTTACTAGGCTGATGCCGGAGTTGAGGGGGTTGAGCTATGAGGAGAGGCTGAATAAATTAGGCTTGTACTCGTTAGAGTTTAGAAGAATGAGGGGAGATCTCATTGAGACGTATAAGATGATGAATGGGATGGATAGGATAGAGGTGGAGAGACTCTTCCCGCTCAGAAAGGACAGTAGGACTAGGGGGCACAGCCTCAAGATAAAGGGGGGGCAGTTTAGAACGGAGTTGAGGAGGAACTTCTTCACTCAAAGGGTGGTGAATCTCTGGAATTCTCTGCCCGTTGAAGTGGTGGAGGCTACCTCGCTAAATATTTTTAAAACGCGGGTTGATGGGTTTTTGGTAAGAGAGGGGATTAAGGGTTATGAGGAGAGGGCGGGAATGTGGAACTGAGCCATGACAGATCAGCCATGATCTTATTGAATGGCGGGGCAGGCTCGAAGGGCTATATGGCCTACTCCTGCTCCTATTTCTTATGTTCACCATACCAATTTTAGGCTATATCTTGTATTTAAATCTGAAAACAATTGACCTTATATTCACTCAGTAGAAAGTGTCTTCCTGAAATTTGAATATATGGTTAACATGTCACAAGTTAATTCTGATTCTCTGAACTAACGCAATCTGATTTCTTGCAAAAAAGTTGATTGGAGCAATGCTGACCAATATTGTGAGATATATAATCAGATGATCTCATCCTGACTGTAAACCAACAACATGATGGTTATTTTCAAGTTTTAAAAGTTGTTTTCTTCCTCCAGATTCCCCTGACTGTTTTCATCTTCAAAATGAAAACAACATACAAATTCTTGAAAATGAGACACTTAAACTAACAATCTTCATGGATTCATTGAACCCAGAGGAAGAGGATTCGTTTAGATTTCGATGCTACAAGAATAATGTTGAGATTAAAATCACTGATCAAAGACAGAAGAATAATTCTCTTTCCCTTTGGTTTTTGCCTGCAACATTGACAGATTCTGGGATTTACCGTTGCATTTTGCAGTAAGATTTGCTTTTGCAATAATTAAGTTACTCCAGCTTTAAACAGGAAGGGATATAGAGTATAAAAGCTGGCATCTAATGTTGCAGTTGTATAGAATGTTGGTTAGACCGCATTTGGAGTACTGCGTCCAGTTCTGGTCGTCACACTACCGGAAAGACGTGGAGGCTTTGGAGAGAGTGCAGAGGAGGTTTACCAGGATGCTGCCTGGTATGAGGAGAGATTGGGCAAATTGGGGTTCTTCTCCCTGGAAAGACGGAGAATGAGGGGAGACCTAATAGAGTTGTATAAGATTACAGGTGTATAAGGTGTATAAGAGTATAGATAGCGTGAAGAGTGGGAAGCTTTTTCCCAGGTTGGATGAGAAAATCACAAGGGGTCACGGGCTCAAGGATCAAGAGCCTCAGGACGTTCCTGGGTATTAATAGGTTCCTATCGGCCGTCCAACAAATTTTATGGCTCACCTGTCTCTTACGTTGGAGCTTTTGGGGATCTTCCATTAATGTTTGTATAGGCTGTTGTATGTTTATTGATGTCTCTTTTTTACATCTACAGGCGATTCGGTCCGCCTTGTTGGCCAACAAGGGGCATACACACGGTGGGTCGTGCGAGGGCTACTCTTGGATGTTGCTTCGGGAGTTGCCTAGTGCTTCACGTTGTTAGTGTACGCTTAAACTGGACCAACTGATGGGCAACACAACAGCTCAGTGACTATCACTGTTTGCTGTACAGTTACAGGGACCCGAGTGTAATCTCCGGCTTGGGTCGGTGTCTGTGCGAGTTTGCACATTCTCCCCGTGCTTGCGTGGGTTTTCTCCGGGTGCTCCAGTTTCCTCCCACACCCCAAAAACGTGCTTTTAGGCTGATTGGTGTTAATAAATTGTCCCAATATATTCGTGCTATATTGCTCTATGACTCTGACTCTATAACCCGTGGTTCACCAGATCATCCTCGTCAATCCCTCTTCATTGCTTTCCAACTGAGTGGAATTTCTTTCACCTGATTTAATTCTTATCTAATCATGTCCAATGCCAATTGCAATCGTTTTTCTTCCCACTCTTGTACCATTACTCTAGTGTCCCCAAAGGGTCTGTCCTTGGCTCCCTCCTACTACTCGTTTACATGCTGCTCCATCTAAATATATAAGGCTAGTCTTCCATTTACATTGAAGTCATCCAGTTCTATCTCACCACCACTTCTCTCGCCTCCTCTCTCCCTCCTGCCAGAGATACATTTGGCCCACCGCCTACTCCCCCCGCCTCACCAGGGAATGATCTGGCCTGCCTCCCTCCCCCTCCCTCAATTTCCGCCCCCCCCCACCTCAACATCCACCGATCTGAGTCAGAGAGCCGTTGGAAGCCCTGAACTTATCTCTTCAGAAGTTGGAACATCTGAAACAGACCTTTGCTGAGCATGTCTGTTTTGCGCTGAATCTGGATGGGGGAATGCGATGGTAAAGGGGGAAATGCTGGTAAAATTGGGTGGGCAGCCCATTAATTCAATTTAAATGCATGAAAATACATTAAAATTGCCGCTACGCCCGTGGTTTGCATTGTGGCCATTTTCGGGCCTTGGTAAAGTGAGCATCTGTGCAGATGCAGGAGCAGATCACGCTAATCGCTTCACGTCTGACTTTACCAAGTTTTCATGCCCGAAAATGGGCGCAATGCAATGGTAAAATTGGGCCCATTGTATGACCATGCCTGTACTACAGCGGTGGGCTGCAATGAGTAATTGAGATGTGAAGACAATCACTGCAGTGGACTGATAGCTTTGTAACGAAGTCCTGCAATTCCTTCAATGACCTGTCATACTCCAAAAGCATCCATTTTTAAAAGCTAGAACTTCAGCAGGAGAGACTGAATTTGAGATGACATTCTGTCCCGATGGTTCATGATCCGCTGCTGTACCATCTCTAGTTGCTGCTGTTCAGTTTGCTCTGTAATTGCACCACCCCCACCACGCCCTCCCACCCCCCATACCCCACCCCAAAGGTGCTACCTTCGTATTCACTATCTAAATTCCACTAGTTAAAGGTTTGTCTCTTTCATTACATTTTCCTGTTAAAATGCAAATGTTATAACGCACACAAATTGTTTTCGTTATCAATTCTTGGCTTCATTTTTATGAAATCGTTCTTTCTAATTAGAGTTAAACTGCTTCAGTTCTTTACTTCATTTCATCCTAAGGAAATTTGCAATGTTTGTTTATTCATGCCCCTGCACTGCAATATTTCCACCGATGGCTTTTCTGGACTGTTTTCCATCAAAGCTACCCAGCCTAACAATTAAACTCATAGGGTTGAGGAAGTATATAGCTGAAATTTATAACATGCATTAAACTGTGATGCTGTCTGGGGGGAGTTTCATGCAAATTAATGACAGGTTTTGAGGCAACTAAATATTTAATTGAATAAACACTCACCTACTCAAACTTATAAGATTATTGTGTTGATTAGTTTTATAACTGTGATCCAGATTTCCTGAAAATATAAAAACAAAATACTGGGAATTTGAAATAAAAACAGAAAATGCTGGAAAAACTCAGCAGGCAGAATTTTCCCATCACGGCTGCCATGGGAATCATAGCAGACAGGACAGAAAATTTGGTGGACCATGCAAAGATCTGTTGACCTAGGGTAGGAATTTCTGATCTTGGGGTGAATGTGGCCAGAAAATCCCGCCTAGAAGTTTTGCAGCGTCTGTGGAGACAGTCATATGGATGTGAAATGTTAACTCTGCTTCTCTCTCTCAGAGTTAACATTTCAAGTCCATATGACTCTGTCCACAGATGCTGCCATACCTGCTGAGTTGTTCTGGCATTTTCTGTCAAGATTCTACTGCTTGATGTATACCAGAGAACAATCTTTTTTATTTCAGGAATACATCTTATTGTGTAAAGGATGATTTTCATGTACAAGTATTTCAACTATCCCATGGCCGGTGCTTTCATGAGAATGTACTGGAGCAGCCTCAGGAAGAAAATCCCGGTTCTATACAGATTTATTGCCCTGATATAGAAGATTATTTTCAACCATTTTCAGTTCTGCAATGGTTCAAGGTATGTTTGTCAGGCTATATGTTTATGAAAATGAAACAAAAAACATAGTGGGAGTAATTTTCCCTGGATACTTTAAGTCTTGAGGAGATAGCTTAGATTGAATCTTATGCTAAAATGCCAGTTCAGTCCACACTTAGTGCAAGACACTAACTTGGTAAAGGAGTTAAAGTTCATGTCAGCAACAACCACCCAAAGGATTGTTAAAGGGCTGATTGCCATTCAATTTCCCTGCTAGCACTTATTAGCATCGCTGCACATCATTTTAGTGGATAGAGTTTCACTGAACATCCTTTACTGACATTGGCTAGGTAAGTGGAAGTAAACATGTTATTGCTGAGGATTTTGAGCATGATGTACAGGCAAATCACCTTTATTGTTCACTCACTGCTCATGATTTGTGGAATTATTGAAACTCATCAGCCACAGATGGCTCAGCTTAGAATCTGCCTCTCTGCCGACTCCAACATTCACTGCCAGTTGTTTGTTAGGGTTGTCAGTAGTATTTAATGGTATCTTGTTGACTTCAATCAAGCAGAAGAACAAAAGCCTATTCCATCTTTTAATAAGAACATGACCTCAACTCCACATCGTTTGATTCCATTAAAATATCCAAAAATCTGTTGATTGCTAACTTGAATATGTTCAATGACAGAGTGTCCATTGCTCCCCGGGGTAAAGAATTTCAAAGGTTCACAACCCTTTGAGTGAAAGAATTTCTCCTCATCTCAGTTATAAATTACTAATAATTTATTCATAGACCGTGACCCTCCCCAACTAAGGGAAATATCCTCTCACCAAGTTATAATATCAAACCCCAACCAGACAACAATCTGGTCTCCCTCCCACCCCACCCCACCACCAGAGAATGATCAGGCCAGCCTGCTCTCCCCCCCATCAGACGACAATTTGGCCTCCTTCTGTGTGTCCCCCCCCCGCCACCAGACGACATCTACCCCCCTTCAACCAGACGATAATCTGTCCTCCCTCCCCACCCCCCCATCCACCAGAGATGCATCTGATCCACCTCCTCTTCCCGCACCCCCCCAACAGAGAATGATCTGCCCGTCTCCATTCCCCCCACCCACTGTCCCCCATCACCTGTTTGAATTAGAGAGCCGCTGGAAGCTCTGAACTTACTTCTTCAGATGCTGGAGTGCCCAAAACAGACCTTTTGCCGAGCATGTCAGTTTTGCGTCGAATCTGGATGCATGAACGCGATGGTAAAGGAGGAAATGCCGGTAAAGTTGGGTGGGCAATTCATTAATTCAATGTAAATGCATGCATGCCATTGCGCCCGTTTCGGGTGCGAATCGGATCGTGGTTGTTCCCAGGTCTCAGTAAAGTGGCCATCTGCGCGGATGCGGGCGCGGATTGCGTTAATGGCCTCATGCCCGACTTTATCACGTTTTCATGCCCGAAAATGGTCGCGATACAGTAATAAAATTGGAACCCATGTTTAACAAATCTGTTAATTTTTGAGATTAGAATTAATAGGATGGACGAGGTGAAACTAATCGTTGTAGCGTAATTAGATTTTCGTAAAGCATTCGATAAGGTGCCACAGAAAAGGTTATTACACAAAGTTTGGACTCATGGGATTGGGTGCAATATATTAGCATGGAGTGGGGATTTATTAACAGATAGAAAATAGAGTAGAAATTAAGGTGTAATATTCTTGTTGGGAGGCTGTAACTGGTCCACATCACAAGGATTTATAATCTGTACAAATGAGGGAACTCATTAATGAGGGAACTGAATGTAATATATTGAAGTTTGCTGATAATGCAAAGTTACATCAAAAAGTAAATCATACGGAGGATAAAAAAAGAGATTTAGGTGGGCTGGGTGAGTGAGCAAGAACATGGCAGATGAAATATGAAGTATGTATTTCAAGGAGGTTACGTTTCATTATTCTAAACTCAAAGAAATATAGTCCTAGTCTAGTCGATGCCCTTATAGAATAATTGACTGTAACTTGCAATGAAATGGCAATCCAGTCAAAGGGCCAGCCAGGTTTAAAAGTATTTGATAAGCCAGGGAAAGGGTAAATGGGGAGGTGGTGGCATAGTGGTATTGTCGTTCGACTAGTTGTTCTGAGTCAGAAGAGAGAGATTTGTGGGGTGGGGGTTAGTTGGCAGTTGGTGGAGCTCCATGTGGGGGACTGTTTAATACCTGCATGTTAATGTTTTGTGCTTTGTATATTTGTATATAAGAACATCAGCTCCTTCCAAGTAACAACAATTTGCAGTCGCTCGTCATTTTTTTAAAAAGTTTTTTTTCCCTATTTAAGCGGAAAATTTCACATTTCTCCACCTTATATTTCATCTGCCATGTTCTTGCTCACTCACCCAGCCCATCTAAATCCCTCTTTTTATCCTCCGTATGATTTACTTTTTGATCAGTGAGGGCGAAAGGGGGCAGAGAATCGTGATCGGTCTGGGTGGCAGGGGGTTGGGTGGATAAGGGGCACAGTTATGTTGTAGAGATAGGGGTGATATTTGCGGGGACCATTGCTCCCAGACAGCTTTATCCGATTTTTGCAGCCTGGGAGTGATGTGACAGTGGTGCGATTTTTAATTTATTTTTCTAACTGCGCATGCTCAGTTGTAGGCTCCGATCGTTTTGGGCGCAATAAGCCCCGTCCACAGTGCAATTCGGGCCTGCAATTTTTTTTCAGGGTAAGTG
The DNA here is from genome assembly GCF_965287045.1 of Carcharhinus amblyrhynchos. NCBI lineage: Eukaryota > Metazoa > Chordata > Chondrichthyes > Carcharhiniformes > Carcharhinidae > Carcharhinus > Carcharhinus amblyrhynchos. The sequence goes on from NC_137333.1 coordinate 60,100,333, forward strand.
CTAAATTTGGGGGGGGGGGGGGGGGGGGGGGGGGGATGCGGGGGGGTGTGCCTGAAAACAAATTTTCAAGTCGGATCTGAATTATGCCCAGATTCAGCACTTAGAATCAAAATGGTAAAATCGGGCTCATGATTTCTTTTTCATAAATCTATGTTGATTCTGCCTGGTCATTCTCTGATTTTCTAAGTGCTGTTTTATCATATAGATGTTTGCATTTTCCTTCTAATTGATATTAGGTTAACTGGCCTACAGTTTCCTATTTATTCTCTCCTTTCTACAATAGTGGGGGTTATATTTGCTATCCTATCTATGGGGGCTATTCTTGGGAGTTCTGGAGGATCAAATGCAGCTACTGCCACTGCAGCTACATCTTTTAATACCTTATGGTGTGGGAAATCAGATCCAGTGGATGTCAGCTTTTAGTCTCACTCATTTCTCCAGTTCTAGTTCTTTACTTATATTGTTTACTTCCTCATTTTTGCTTGTACCTTAGATCCTACTACTTGTGGATGTTTTTGGTGTCTTCAGGAAGACAGATGCAACATACTGAATTTTGTGGGAGATGGGGGGAGGGCTCAATTGGCATTTTAATTGACTACACATCCGACTGCCTCCCTGGAAATAGAGCACAGACAGGGACATCCTGGCGAACCACCACACTGGCCAGTAGCAAGAAATTGCTGGTACTCCCATATCCCCTTCCCACCAATATATTTGTTAATCTTTTTGCCATTTTCTTATTTCCTATTATTTCTTCTGTCTGCCTCTAAGGGACTCATGTTCTTCCTTTATACACTTATCAAAGCATTTCAAATCCCTTGTTTATGCCTGGAGTTAGTTTACTTTTGTTTCCTATTTTACTTTCATATCCTATTTTTGTTTTACTTATCAATTTTTTGTCATCCTTTGCTGAATTTCAAGATCCTGACTATGTTCAGACCTATTACTGTTTTGGCAACATAAACCTTTTTCTTTCATTTAATACTTTTGTTGTTAGCCACGGTTGGACCATTTTTTTTCCATGGGATGTTTTATTTTTTAAAGAAAAGTGGATTATTGTGGATTATCAATGAATTTTTTCAATGTTTGCCTTTGTTTATCTACTACATTTCTTTCAATCTAGTTTCCCAATTTACCTTAACCAAACTACCTCTCATAGCTGTATGATTTGATTTGTTTGGGTTTAGGGCATCTGTTTCATGCCTAACCAAATCACTTTTAGACTCAGTCGAAAATTCGACCATATTGTGATCATTCTCCCCAGAGGCTTCTTTACCAGAAGGTTATTAACTAATCTTGCTTCATTGTACAATACACGTGTCAACATGCAAATTCTTCCAACATGTGCCAATAACAGGCATTAAGAGTGGGAAAGATTCCTGACCATCCATGTGATAGAAAGAATGTTGGAGCCTCTAACGTCACTATCCACAGCTCCAGATTATTGCGTGCATGTAAAAGATACATGTTGCCACAGCAGTTCAGACTCCCAGAGTGAACTATAACACCAAATTCCCATTCATTGCTTTCTGCTCCTTTTAATTGTAACCTGATTTCAATCTTGAGTTTGTGAAGCTATGATCCTTTTTTCAAATGACTTTATCCAATTCTTCATAATTAGGGCAATTCTACCTCTTTTTCCATTTTACCTTTCACTTCTAAAAGCCAAGCAGTCTGGAATATTTAATTTCAAACCTTGGTCATTCTGAAACCATGGCCGGGATTCACCCAAAAAAGTGTTGAATTTGCAAGAAAAATGGAGTAATTCACACTGTTTTTTTCAATGGGAGTTCACATTAGAATCTCCCACCCTCTGGGCACTGCAGAGGTCACCAGCGTGAATATTATTAAATTTCAGGGGGTGAGGCCTATTCACACTGGAAAGGCTGAAACCAGCGGCCCTCTGTGCATGTGCAATGACCCTGAACTATCAACCTGCAGTTTGCTGGCCAGCTCAATCACTGGGCAGCTCGGGATGCCTCACACTGCTTCCCCCCCCATTCCCTTGTTGCACGGTCTCCAGCCACCAGGCCCTCCTCTCAGGTCTGGCAGATCCCCCCACCTCTGCCCCTGGCTGACCACCACTCCCCTCCCCCCAGCCGTCCCCAGTCGCTAGCCTCCCTCCTGCCCTGACCAGATCCCAATGCACAGTGGCAGCAGGAGCCTCCCACCCCACCGATTGTCCCCTAGGCATCACCCGTAGGCCCTGCCCCAAATAGACCCCACCCCCTTATCACTGTTCCATGCCTGATGGGCAGTGCCAAGGTGCGGGCACGGGCACTTTGCCCTTTGGGCCGTGTCGGGGGCACAGACTGGCATTGCCAGGGTGCCCACACATAGGGGGCACCCCCTCCCCAAATTGGAAGCCTGCAAATTGGCCGATGCACGATTCTCCCAGCCGTGGAACATTTCAAGTCTGGGTGACTCTTTGTCAGAGCTGACCTTTGTATCTCTACTTCTCTCTCCACTGATGCTATCTGACTCCTGCTTTTATTATAGCATTGATGCATTTGGGGGTAAAGTAATAAAGTGCACGAGGGAAAAAGGAAGCTGCACTGACAGAACAAGGTGAAGTAGGAGGAAGCCTTAGGTGGACTATAAACATCCACCCAGTCCAGTTGGCCAGCTGTTTCTTTGCTGTAAATGCTATGGTTGTACAGTGGATAGCACTGTTGCCTGACAGCGCCAGTGACCTAGGTTCCATTACCGGCTTGGGTCACTGTCTGTTCTATGAGATACTATGATAATACACACCACTGTGTCATGTTTAGCTTAGGGTTTGGGGCCTGAAGTATCAGGGTTTTTTATTACATTGTAGCACTGTGAGTAAAGCGTGAGCAACCCATCAAACATAGTCCATATTTACAATGTCACAAAGCTTTCAGTGCTCTTTTGTTACTGCATTGTCCATTTGTTGGCAGCACACAGTTTCCATTTGATGGAAAATCCATACTTGCTTCAGCTCAAAGCATACCATTTGCTTATGTTTGTTGTTTTGTCTTCTTAATGGTGACCTTCTTGTTTTTGTGGTTCTACGGGGTTGTCGAGAAATTCACCTTGATCCAGACATCAAATTAATGCAAGGAGGTCATCATAGAGTAAGACTATACTGAAATTAAAATTCAAAAAATTGGGCCCCCTGCCAAAACATTTCAGACAACTAATTCCCCAGTTAACAGAGTCACAATGTAGGCAATTTCATGAAATAATCCCTTTAATGCACAAGACTTCTATTCACCACACAAAAATTGCTACTTAATTCTAGTCTGGTCGGAGAGAAGGGGGTAGTCAGGCCTGGTTGGGGGGGATGGATGGTTTTGTTGGAGCATTGGGAATGTTGGGGGAATGTTGGATCAGCCATGATCCTATCGAATGGCAGAGCAGGCTTGACAGGCCAATCAGCCTGCTTCTGTTCCTATTTCTTATGGTCTTACGGATGATTGGTGATTGGTTGGGAGCAGTACACACATTGAGTAGCGGTGGGAGGGGGGGGTGGTGCATGGGGTTGTGGGGAGGTGTTTGGGGATTAGTCAGATCAAGTCAGGGGAGTAGTTGGCTTGTCAGGATGGTGGTCAGGTAATAAGGTCAGATTAAGGGGTGGTTGGGTGAGGTAGTCAGGTCAGATCACATGGGTAGTTGGGTGGTCAAAGGGGTAATTGTGTAGTTGGGTTGTGTTGGGTTGGGGTATCAAGGAATTAATTACATGGTGAGGGGTAGTCGAGAGGTCTGTGGGGGGTGATTGGGAATGAGTTGTGTGGTTAGCCATTTGCTAGACAAAGTTTTATCTGCCTAACATTTCTTGTTTCCTGGTTATCTATGAAGATAATTCCCACGGAACAGTGTAAAGTTTCTGTGGTGCACCAGGACTTCTCCCAACATGCATCTTTGGTTATAGGTTTAGTCTTGACAATCTGGACACTGGATGATTTATATAAACTTCAGAAAGACAATGAAATTTAAAAAAACTTTCAAATTGTCTTTCCTAGTTGATTATTACATTCTTATGTGATTGGCAGTCCTCCACTAGTTGAGTTTTTTGTTTGATGGATGTGTGTAATCGATTTGATAGTTTTCTCATCTAAAACATTCTCTGACATCATATTAAATTCTCTTGGTATGAGACATTGTATATATTATTCTGGTAACCTCATCCGAGGGCACACTATAAACATGACTTGGGAAGAAATTACAATGTATTTGTAAAAATCCAGGCTCATTTAATTTCCACATCTACCATAAGGTTCTCTCTTGATTCTATAAACATGGATTTTCTGCTAATGATGTTATTTTATGATTTATTCTATCAATTAATTGTGACAAGGTGGTAGGCCATGGGTTAAGTTGATTGACCATGCTAAGTTGCCCTTTAATGACCCAAGATGTGTTCGTTAGGGGGATTAGTGGGGTAAGTATATGGATGGGGCCTGAGTAAAATGCTCTGTCGTAGAATCACTGCAGACTTGATGGGCCGAATGGCCTCCTTTTGCACTGTAGGGAGTCTATGACCTATGATTTATGATTCTATAATTACAGTAGTTGGTAGCCTTATTTCCAACCTTTATTTATCATTGATTCCTGCCAACATTGAAGGTGGAAAGTTTATCTTCCCACTGCCAGTGAGTTAAGCGTAATTTGGTAAGTTACATTTTGCTATCAGATTAAAATGTCTTTATAACAAATAAGACAAGGCAATGTACACTCACACCATTGCTCTCATTTTCAGGACTGTAAACCTATTGCAATTGACAATAAAAAATATTTTCACAATGACAAACAACTCTCAATTAAGGATGCAAATTCTGAAGATAATGGAATGTATACATGTAAACTGGAATACCAGCATCTTGGCAAGAAGTATGGAGTAACAAGGACAACAGAATTAAAAATGAGAAGTAAGTCAACTGGTAAACATATCTATCTTCATCTCTTCCTCCTATCAAATTAAGAATGTAGATTTTTGAATGGTATAATTTGTTTTACAGAGCCATACTTGTAAATATTTAGTTCATATGTTTGCATTTTTAACAACTAGTAGAAGGAGAACACTCACAGATCCTTGGGTAAAATATATCAGCCCCCTCAACTTCAGAGTGGATTAGAAAGAGGTAGCATAAAGAAGATTGAAGACAAATGTGGCGTGTGAAATGAATTGTTATCTTCTGTGTATGAATTTGCTTAATACATTGATAGGGACTGAGATAATCGGAAATATAAAACAAAGTTAATTTTGTAACACAATTTCTGTTTCTCAGATATATTTGATAACTGGATGAGTTGCCCAAAATGCATTACTGCTGTACTTATAAATACAAGTTGAAGAAAAGTAATAATTCAACTGTTCAACAACACTAACATCTGTTCTGTGTTCATAAAGTGATGTGATATTATGAGACAATTATCTTGTATGGACTTGGCAAATCATCCAAACTGCAGTGGCCGGTAGAATGGGAGCTAAGAAAGTCAGTTTGTGAGTTGGCCAACAGTAAAGAAATCTTCAAAGAATCAAGAGAGAAAGAGACTCTTTGGGGATGAGTTGGTGGAAGATTGGAGGGCGAGAGTTTCTTTTACAGCTTTTCATAAAAAGGGAAGGTGAAAGACATGCTCATACTTCCACTGATCCTATTTAGATGTTGGAGGGAAGACATGGAAAACAGCCCTATTAAGGAGCTTAATAGTGCAAACTACACCATAGAATCCCTACAGTGCAGAAGGAAGCCATTTGGCCCATCGAGCCTGCACCAACAACAAACCCATCAGGCCCTATCCCCATAACTCCATGTATTTGCCCAATTAATGCCCTGACACTAAGGAGCAATTTACCATGGCCAATCAATCTAATCTGCACATCTTTGGACCATGGGAGGAAACTGGAGCACCCAGAGGAGCCCCATGCAGACAAAAGGAGAATGTGCAAACTCCACACAGACTGTTACCCAAGGACAGAATTGAACTGGGTCCCTTGTGCTGTGGCAGCACTGCTAACAACTGTGCCACCATGCCGCCCTTAGAACATGTGTAAAAAATAATATCCTAAAGCAAGTTGTCAGCATCAGTCCGATGAAACAAGGTTGGCCTCTGCCATGACTTGTGTGTCCTCAGCTGACTCAGTAGACCAATCCTGGAAGCACGGGTCTTTGGGCAGAGAGGACAATCAGAGAACAAAGAAATCTGCCTCGTACATCTCTTTTAAAACTTGCCTCTTGCACCTTAAATCTATGCTCCCTAGTAATTGACTCTTCCACCTTGGGAAAAAGCTTCTGACTATCCATTCTGTCCATGCCTCTCATAATCTTGTAGACTTCTATCAGGTCTCCCCTCAACCTCTGTCACTCCAGTGAGAACACAAGGGACCTGGTTTTAAAAGAGTTTTAAAAGAGATGTACGAGGCAGATTTCTTTGTTCTTTGATTGTCCTCTTTGCCCAAAGACCCGTGCTTCCAGGATTGGTCTTCTGAGCCAGCTGAGGACACACAAATCATGGCAGAGGCCAACCTTGTTTCATCAGACTGATGCTGACAACTTGCTTTAGGATATTATTTTTTACACATGTTCTAAGGGCGGCATGGTGGCACAGTTGTTAGCAGTGCTGCCACAGCACAAGGGACCTGGTTCAATTCCGTCCTTGGGTAACAGTCTGTGTGGAGTTTGCACATTCTCCTTTTGTCTGCATGGGGCTCCTCTGGGTGCTCCAGTTTCCTCCCATGGTCCAAAGATGTGCAGATTAGATTGATTGGCCATGGTAAATTGCTCCTTAGTGTCAGGGTATTAATTGGGCAAATACAATAGGGTTATGGGGTATAAAGCTTCTCCAACCTCCCCTCATAGCTAATGCTCTCCATACCAGGCAGCATCCTGGTAAATCTTTCCTGTACCCTCTTCAAAGCCTCCACATCCTTCTGGTAGTGTGGCGATCAGAATTGAACACTACATTCCAAGTGTGGCCTAACTAAGGTGCTATAAAGCTGCAACATGACTTGCCAATTTTTTAACTCAATACCCCAGCAGATGAAGGCAAGCATGCCGTATGCCTTCTTGACAACTTTCTCCACCTGCATTGCCACTTTCAGGGATCTGTGTACCTGTACACCCAAATCTCTTTGCCTATCAATACTGCTAAGGGTTCTGCTATTTACTATATATTTCCTATCTGTATTCTAGCACCCAAAATGCATTACCTCACATTTTTCTGGATTAAACTCCATCTGCCATCTCTCCACCCAAGTCTCCAGCTGATCTATATCCCCTGCTGTATCCTCTGATTGTCCTCATCGCTATCCGCAAATCTACCAACCTTTGTGTTGTCCGCAAACTTACTAATCAATCCAGTTACATTTTCCTCCAAATCATTTATATATATTACAAACAGCAAAGGATCCAGCACCGATCCCTGAGGAACACCACTTGTCATAGACCTCCATTCAGAAATGTACCCCTCCACTGCTATCCTCTGTCTTCTTTGACTGAGCCAGTTTTGCATCCACCTTGCCAGCTCACCTCTGATTCCATGCGACTTCACCTTCTGCACCAATCTGCCTTGAAGGACCTTGTCAAAGGCCTTACTGAAGTCCATGTAGACAATATCCACTGCCCTACTGTCATCAATCATCTTTGTCACTTCCTTGAAAAACTCGATCAAGTTGATGAGACATGACCTCCCCTTCACAAAGCCATGTTGCCTCTCACTAATACGTCCACTTATTTCCAAATGGGAATAAACCCTGTCTTGAAGATTCCTCTCCAATAAATTTCCCCATCACTGATGTAAGGCTCACTGGCCTGTAATTACCTGGATTATTCTTGCTACCCTTCTTAAACAAAGGAACAACATTGGCTATTCTCCAGTCCTCTGAGACCTCTGTTGTGGCCAGTCAGCATACAAAGATTTCTCTCAAGGCCCCAGCAATTTCCTCTTTTGCCTCTCTCATTATTCTGGGTTATATTCCATCAACCCTGGAGACTTGTCTTCAAGAACCCCAATACCTCCTTCTTTTTGATCTCAACATGACTCAAACTATCTACACGTCCTTTCCCAGACTCATCATCCACCAAGTCCTTCTCTTTGGTGAATACTGAAGCAAAGTACTCATTTAGTACCTCACCCATTTCCTCTGGCTCCACACGTAGGTTCCCTCCTTCGTCGTTGAGTGGGCCAACCCTCTCCCTGGCTACCCTCTTGCTCTTTATATATGTGTAAAACTGATATCCAAGGACAGAATTGAACTGGGTCCCTGATGCTGAGGCAGTACTGCCAATCACTGTGCCACCATGCTGCCTTTAGAACATGTGTGAAAAATAATATCCTAAAGCAAGTTGTCAACATTAGTCCGACAAAACAGGATTGGCCTCTGCCATGTTTCATGGGATTTTCCTTAATCCTGCTGGTCAATGCTTTTTCATGACCCCTTTTACTCCTTGCTTAAGTTTCTTTCTACTTTCCTTGTATTCCACACTTGGTTCATGTGGTCCCAGCTTCCTAGCTTTGACAAATTCTTCCTTTTTCTCTTTGACTAGGCTCACAATATGTCTCATTATCCATCCCCAAAACCTTACAAACCTATCCTTCATCCTTATTGTTTCCCTGAGAGAGGCTGGTGGGTTGGGTGGGGGGATTCTCCAGTCAGGGTCTCAACTTTTGTTTTTATTAATTCTCCACTGCAGAGTTTATGCTGGCAGTTTCCAACTTTGTTGTGGTTTGTTGGATGTGAGGCAGGACCACCTGGCATGATGGCACCAATATCAATTTGTTGTCTGTTCAAAGAGGCCTGCAGAGTGCCCATAAAACATTTTCTCTATTCCCCTGAAATCTGGTGGCACCGTCGTTAAGTTATGAAAAGAGGGTCTGCGTCAAAGGAGTTGATTAATCTGTTGGGCAGTAGGGAAAGATTCTGCTGAAGTGAAGGAGATAAAAAGAACCCAGTGAATGTACAAGCTGCAGGAATAGAAAAGAAAAGCTGTACTTTCACTATAAACAAACAGAAACTGCATGCTGTCATTGGAAATATTTAGCACAGTGAGAGTGTTAGAATGAGATTTCAATGGCATGTCCTACATATCAATTTGAAATTTATACATTGTAGATATCAATTTTCACACATCTGCAGTTTGTATACCTTTCCTAAAATGGCAATGTGTATCTCAGGACTTGAGAAAACATCTTTCCTAATTCTTTTAATAGTTCATATTCGTACTTGCATACAATGTTTGACATAATTTCATAAACACATGGAAAGAGTACAATGCATTTGTACATGATCTGCATAAATATTTATTTAAAGAAGTAAAATAGCAATTTTAAAACTACATGTATTTCAATTCTGATATAGGGATTTATGGGCCCCACAAATCTATAAAGCCAATGTGAGGGGATAGGTGTGGTGGACTGGGTACAGCTAATCCCCAGACTGATTCATTCCTGCACTTCAATTGCTTCTGGCAGCTAGCTGCACCAATATGTTGCAGCCACAGAAGGATGGGGGAGGGACAGAGTAAGTATTTATTAATGGGGAGACCAAGGCATCCACCTGGACATCAGCCTCTCCATGAAAATGAAAAAGGAGTGATAAGGAACATTTGAAAGAGAAAGGTGTGTAACACAATCTGATCCAATCTAGTGTATGTGCCTGTCACAAACTTCATGGTAGAGGGAAGGAGGATGCCATGAAGAGGCAGAATGCTCATACATATTAGGCCTCGACAGTGCATTTGAGTGCTCCCTTGCCCCAGAGTCAATCTCCAGTTGTTCATTCTCCACCAAGACGCTCTGATTTTTACCCTGGTCCCTACAATTGCTGACATTGCCACGGCACACCCCCACCCAATTTCTAAACCCCACTTGCCCTCACGTGGCTTCTCTTTTATTGATGGATTGTCTTGGAAGACATAGGGCCTGATTTTACAATTTTCATTCTAAGTGCTGAAGCTGGGCTTAATTCAGATCTGACATAGAAATCTGCTTTCAAGCGCTCCCATACGCACTTCTCCTGAAAAAAAATTGTGGGTCCTATTTGCGCTATGGGCGGGGTTTAGCAGGCCCAAAACGATTGGAGCTCGGAACTGTGCATGTACAGTTAGAAAAACATTTCGAAAAAGCGCGGCTGTGTCAGATCTTTCCTGGGTCGCAAAATGTGGACAAAGCAGCCCAGGAATGAAAAGTGGGATGATGGTGCACACACATATCACTGCCCCACTTATCCACCCCCTGCTACCCAGACTGATTGTGACCCCCCTGCTCCCTTCCCCCCCCCCCCTCAACTGATTGCCCGCAGAGTGGCAGCACACCCCACCCCCAGCCTCCCCCTCCTCCCCCACCAGAGATCCATCTGGCCAACGCCGCCCCCCCCCCCCCGCCCCCCCCCGCAAATCAGAGATCCATCTGCTCCCCACCCCCACCCCACCCCACCAGTGAGGAATTGGACTTTCCCCACCCATCCTCCCACCCCCCACCAGAGATACATCTGACCCGGTTCCTCCTCTCCCTCCTCCCAACCAGACAACGGTCTGGCCTCACTCCCCTTGTCCCACTCCCATCAGAGAATGATCTGACCCGCTACCCTCCCCCCCCACCACTGATCTGAGTCAGAGGGTCCGATTTTACCATTGCGTCATGCCCATTTTCGGGCATGAAAATGTGGTAAAGTCGGGTGCGAAGCCATTAACACGATCCGTGCCCGCATCCACGCAAATGGCCACTTTACCAAAACCCGGCAATAGCGGCGATTCGATTCGCACTGAAATGGGCACAACGGTGATTTAAATGTATTTGCATGTATTTCAATTGAATTAATGAACTGCCCACCCAACATTATCAGCATTTCCCCCTTTACCACCCGGAGGATGTGAAGAGTCTGCAGAAGGATCTAGATAGGCTGGGCGAATGGGCCAGGAACTGGCAAATGGAATTTAATGTTGGCAAATGTGAGGTTGTCAACTTTGGTAGGAATAATGGTAGGAAGGACTATTACTTACATGGCGAAAAACTGCAGCAGGCGACGGTGCAGAGGGACCTCGGGGTCCTTGTGCATGAGTCGCAAAAGCCCAGCCTGCAGGTGCAGCAGGTGGTCAGGAAGGCGAATGGGATGCTGGCCTTCATAGCGAGGGGGATTGAATATAAAAGCAGGGAGGTCTTGCTGCAGCTGTATAGGGCATTGGTGAGGCCGCAGCTGGAGTACTGTGTGCAGTTTTGGTCGCCGCACTTACGCAAGGATATTTTGGCCTTGGAGGGAGTGCAGAGGAGGTTTACTAGGCTGACACCGGAGTTGAGGGGGTTGAGCTATGAGGAGAGGCTGAATAAACTAGGCTTGTACTCGTTAAGAGTTTAGAAGAATGAGGGGAGATCTCATTGAGATATATAAGATGATGAATGGGATGGATAGGATAGAGGTGGAGAGGCTCTTCCCACCCAGAAAGGACAGTAGGACTAGAGGGCACAGCCTCAAGATAAAGAGGGGGCGGTTTAGAATGGAGTTGAGGAGGAACTTCTTCACTCACGGGGTGGTGAATCTCTGGAATTCTCTGCCCGTTAAAATGGTGGAGGCTACCTTGCTAAATATATTTAAGATGCGGGTTGATAGGTTTTTGATAGGCAAGGGGATTAAGGGTTATGGGGAAAGGGTGGGAATGTGGAACTGAGACACAACAGATCAGCCATGATCTTATTGAATGGCGGGGCAGGCTCGAGGGGCTAGATGGCCTACTCCTGCTCCTATTTCTTATGTTCTTATTTGCCGATCCAGAACTGCACCAAAATGAACCTGCTGAATGAAAGTTTGAATTGGGTGCTCCAGCTGCTGAAGAGCGAGTTCAGAGTTTCCAACAGCTCTCTGACTCAGATCGCTGGTGGGGGATGGTGGAGGGGAGACCAGATCGTTGTCTGGTTGGGTGGTGGGGTGGAGGGGGTGGGGTGCGGAGGAGGAGGAGGCGGGTCAGATGTATCTCTGGTTGGGAAGGGAAAGGAGGGAGGCCTGATCGTTGTCTGGTTGGGTGGGGGGGGTGGGGGGGGGGAGGTGGTGGAGGAGGAGGAGGCGGGTCAGATATATCTTTGATTGGGAAGGAGAGGAGGAAGGCCCAATCATTGTCTGGTGGTAGAAGAGGGGGAAGGGCTGATCATTGTCTGGTGGCGGGGGTAGGGGAGGGCTGATTGTTGTCTGGTGGGGATGGAGGAGGAGGTGGGTCAGATGTTCCTTTGGGGAGGGGGGCGGTGAGTGAGGCCAGACTATTGTTTGTGGGGGTGGCGGGGGGTGAGGCCAGATTGTTCTCAGGGGGTGGGGGGGAGCGGGAGGAAGGAGGCGGGGAAGATGTATCTCTGGCCGGTGGAGGGGGGGGGGTGGTCGGGGAGAGGCCTGATCACTCACTGGTGGAGGGAGAGGGCAGATGGATCTTCGGTTGGGGGTCCACTGCCACTCTGCAAGTGATCGATGGGGGGGGAGGGGGCAGGGGGTAGCGATCGGTCTGGGTAGCAGGTGGGAGTGGATAAAATTCCTCTGCTTTTTGTGGCCCGGGAGTGATATGACACGGGTGCACTTTTTCAAATTTTTTTCCAACTGTGCACACGCGGTTCAGGGCTCTGGTCATTTCAGACACTCTAAGCCCTGCCCACAGCACGGTAGCTATTATTGGTGGTTGAGTTAACACTTTACAGCTTCCTCAGCTGGTGCTTCCCCCTGTTCATTAGCCCACTTGCCAGGCGGTAGGTAGCGGGGCAATATGTTAATGATTTTTAAAAAAATGATTACTCTGTTCTTAAAATTATGAAGCCAATGTTCAGAATGGACCTGTCAGATCTAAATCTGTTCCTTGCTTGCACCAAAGAAACAAATTCAAATTCCAGTTAAATCCAATTCAAGGTCCCCACAAGAGAAACAACGAGATCCAAGCTGACAAGATAAGGTATTGCACCCCATCTTGGGCTTAATCTGACACTTGATCTTAGCCAAAAGGTGTTAATGATATCCTATTGTTAAAATTAACTCTGTGTTCCTAGTCTTGCTCAGTTCCTTGGCTGTTTTTGCCCTCATCCACACCCTCTTAGCCTCCAAGTAAATATCAGGCACTTCATATTTTTATATTCGGTCTGCTCTATTGTCCTCCCTCTCCATTGCACTTCAAAAAGGAACACAATTCTATTTCATTCATTGAAGGTTCATTCATTGCCGGGGCACTGTTTGTGGAGGTCTGATGGATCATGTAGGATAGAACAACGCAACAATGTGCTAACTGCACAAACAATGGCTTATTCCATTGAGAGAATATTTGAACAAAGAACAAAGAACAAAAACAGCCTGGGAAACAGGCCCTTCGGCCCAACGAGCCCACGCCACCATTTTAACATTCCTAGTCCCCCCCCTCCACCCATGACCCTTATCTATTGTTTTATGGCAATCCACAGTGAGGGAAACTAATTTAGGGACAATTTATTACTTCCAATCAGCCTAATAGCACATCTTTGGGGTGTGGGAGGAAACCGGAGCACCCGGAGAAAATCCACGCAAGCACAGGGAGAATGCGCAAACTCTCACAGACACTGGCCCAGATCCATGTGTCTGCACAGCAAACAGTGATAGTCACTGAGCTGTCGTGTTGCCCAGCATCTGGTCCAGTTTAAGCACACACTAACGACATGAAGCACTAGGCCACTCTCGAACATTCAAGAGCAGCCCTTGTACAACCCATCGCGTGTATGCCCCTCGTTGGACAACAAGGCGGACCGACTTAAAACCTGTGAATTAAAAGAGAAAAACATTATTATCATACCATATCCTTTTACATTACCAGGGATGTCCCAATGCTAATGAACCTTATTTAAAACAATCTCCTATGTCCTCCCATCTCCAACCCACTCATGTGCCTGTCTAAGTTACTCTTAAACAACTCCAGCGTGCCTGCCTCCACCACCTTACTTGGCAGAGCATTCCATACCCCCACTACCCTCTGTGTGAAAAACCTCTCTCTAATATCTGTGTTATACCTCTCCCCACCTCACCTTAAGCCCATGGCCCCTCGTGTTGTGTGTCTCTACCATAGGAAATAGCTTACCTCTGTTTATTCTATCTATACCCTTCATAATCTTATATACCTCTATTAGATCCCTCCTCAGTCGCTATCTTTCAAGGCAAAACAGCCCCAATTTGCTCAATCTTTCCTCATAACCCAGTCCTTCCATACCAGGCAACATCCTGGTAAACCTCCTCTGCACTCTCTCCAGAGTCTCCACGTCCTTCTAGTAGTAAGGCGACCAGAACTGGTCGCAGTACTCTAAATGCGGCCTAACCAACGTTCTATACAACTGCAACATTAGACTCCAGCTCTTATATTCTATACCCCTTCCTATAAAGGCTAACATACCATAGGCTTTCTTCACAACCTTCTCCACTTGTACTGCCACCTTCAAAGACTTGTGCACTTGCACCCCCGGGTCTCGCTGTGTTTCTACACTCTTTATGGGCTCATCCTTTATCATATAACTCCCCCCTACATTATTCCGGCCAAAATGCATCACCTCACATTTATCCGGATTAAACTCCATTTGCCATATATCTGCCCAATATACCAGCCTATCAATATCCCATTGTATTGCCAGACACTGCTCCTCACTGCCCGCCAATCCAGCCATCTTGGTGTCATCAGCAAATTTGCTGATCACACCACTTACTCCCTCTTCCAAGTCATTTATATGTACTGCAAAGAGAAGAGGTCCCAGTACTGAGCCCTGCGGCACACCACTAGTGACAGACCTCCAGCTAGAAAAGGACCCCTCCACTACTACTCTCTGTCTTCTCTTAGCAAGCCAGTTCTCAACCCATCTAGATACCTGGCCTTGTATCCCATGAGCCTTAATCTTTTCTACCAACCTACCATGAGGGACTTTGTCAAACGCCTTACTGAAATCCATATATACGACATCAACGGCTCGTCCTTCGTCGACTGTTTTTGTCACCTCCTCAAAAAATTCTACCAGATTCGTAAGGCAAGACTTCCCCTTTACAAAACCATGCTGCGTATCCTTAATCAGATTGCAACGCTCTAAGTGCTCATACATCCTATCCCTAAGAATCCTTTCCATCAACTTGCCTACCACTGATGTCAAACTCACCGGCCTATAGTTACCTGGGTTATCCCTCCTACTTTGGGTCAGTAGTTTTAGCTGGGGGAAGGGTAATTATGAAGCTATTAGGAGAGAATTAGGAAGCATAGGTTGGACTAGGAGACTACAGGGACTGGGAACGTCCGAAATGTGGAGTTTTTTCAAGGAGCAGCTACTGCGAGTCCTTGATAGGTATGTCCCTGTCAGGCAAGGAGGAATTGGTCGAGCTAGGGAACCGTGGTGCACTAAAAAAGCTGATTCGCTGGTTAAAAAGAAAAAGGAGGCTTATGGTCGGATGAGACTTGAGGGCTCAGGTAGTGCACTAGAAAGCTTTAGATTGGCTAGGAGGGAGTTGAAGAGTGAGTTAAGAAGGGCTAAAAGAGGACATGAGAAGACTTTGGCTGATAGGATTAAGGAGAATCCTAAGGTGTTCTATAGATATGTTAAGAACAGAAGGTTGGTTAGGGCAAGATTAGGGCCAGTTACAGACAGCAGAGGGAAGTTGTGTGTGGAACCGGAAGAGATTGGAGAGGCATTGAACCAATATTTCTCTTCAGTGTTCACGCAGGGGGACATAAATGTAGCTGAGGAGAACACTGGGTTACAGGGGTGTAAACTAGACAGTATTGCAGTTGATAAGGGGGATGTGCTGGATATTCTTGAGGGTTTGAAAATAGATAAGTCCCCTGGGCCGGACGGGATTTATCCTAGGATTCTCTGGGAGGCAAGAGAGGCGATTGCAGAGCCTCTGGCTCTGATCTTCAGGTCGTCGTTGGTCTCAGGTATAGTGCCGGAAGATTGGAGGATAGCAAATGTTGTCCCATTGATTAAGAAGGGGAGCAGAGACTTCCCAGGAATTATAGACCGGTGAGTTTTACTTCTGTTGTGGGCAAGGTTTTAGAAAAAATTATTAGGGATAGGATTTATAGTTATTTGGAGAGTAATGAATTGATTGGAGATAGTCAGCATGGTTTTGTAGCGGGTAGGTCATGCCTTACTAACCTTATTGAGTTTTTTGAGAAAGTGACCAAAGAGGTGGATGGGGGTAAGGCAGTTGACGTGGTATATATGGATTTTAGTAAGGCGTTTGATAAGGTTCACCATGGAAGGCTTATGCAGAAAATGTAGATGTATGGGATTGGGGGTAATCTAGGTAATTGGATCAGGAATTGGCTAGCAGATAGGAGACAGAGGGTGGTGGTTGATGGTAGGTATTCGTCATGGAGTTCAGTTACGAGTGGTGTGCCTCAGGGATCTGTTTTGGGGCCACTGCTGTTTGTAATTTTTATTAATGATCTGGATGAGGGTATAGTTGGGTGGATTAGTAAATTTGCTGATGACACCAAAGTCAGAGGTGTGGTAGATAGTGAGGAAGGGTGTCATAGTTTGCAGGGAGACTTGGACAGGTTGCAGAGCTGGGCCGAGAGGTGGCGGATGGAGTTTAATGCGGAGAAGTGTGAGGTAATTCACTTTGGCAGGAATAACAGATGTGTCGAGTATAGGCTAATGGAAGGACTCTGAATAGTGTGGATGAACGGAGGGATCTAGGTGTATGTGTACATAGATCCCTGAAAGTTGGGAATCAAGTAGATAAGGTTGTTAAGAAGGCATACGGTGTCTTGGCGTTTATTGGTAGGGGGATTGAATTTAGGAGTCGCAGCGTCATGTTGCAACTGTACACAACTCTGGTGCGGCCGCACTTGGAGTATTGTGTGCAGTTCTGGTCCCCACATTATAGGAAGGATGTGGAGGCTTTGGAGAGGGTGCAGAGGAGGTTTACCAGGATGTTGCCTGGTATGGAGGGGAGGTCCTATGAGGAGAGACTGAGGGATTTGGGGTTCGTTAGAAAGAAGGCGGCTAAGAGGGGATCTTATTGAAACATATAAGATGATTAGAGGTTTAGATAGGGTGGACAGTGATAGCCTTTTTCCTCGGATGGAGAAAGCTAGCACGAGGGGGCATGGCTTTAAATTAAGTCGGGGTAGTTATAGGACGGATGTCAGGGGTAGGTTCTTTACCCAGAGGGTGGTAAGGGATTGGAATGCCCTGCCTGCTGCAGTTGTAAATGCGCCTAGTTTGGGGGCGTTTAAGAGATCCGTGGATAGGTTTATGGACGGAAAGGGATTGGTTTAGGTTAGAGGGTCATTGTTTTTTAACTGGTCGGCACAACATCGTGGGCCGAAGGGCCTGTTCTGCGCTGTAATGTTCTATGTTCTATGTACCCTTTTTAAACAACGGTACCACGTTCGCTATCCTTCAGTCCTCAGGGACCTCACCGGTGTCCAAAGAAGAGACAAGATTTGCGTCAGAGGCCCAGCAATCTCATCTCTCGCCTCCCTAAGCAGCCTAGGATAAATGCCATCGGGCCCCGGAGATTTATCAGTTTTAATGCTACCTAAAAGCCCTAACAGTTCTCCCCTCGTAATCGATAGTTCCTTTAATTGGTCTACAGCTCCCTCGATGACCGTACCAGACATCAAGCCCCTCTCCTTCATGAATACCGACGCAAAGTATTCATTCAGGATCTCCCCCATTCCCTCAGACTCTAAGCACAATTCCCCTCCTCTGTCCCTGAGGGGACCGATTTTTCTTAATTCTCCCTGCCAAAGCCATTTCATGCCCCCTTTTTGCCCTCCTAACTCCCCTTTTGAGATCCCTCCTACTCTTTCTGTACTCCTCCAATGCTCTCTCCGTTCCCAGTTCTTAGACCTGACACATGCCTCTCGTTTCTTCCTGACCAGGTCCTCTATATCTCTCGTGATCCACGGCTCTCTAATCCTACCTTTCCCATCCTTCCTCCTAACCGGCACATGCCTTTCCTGCACCCATTTCAGTTTTCCCTTGAAAGACTCCCACATGCCTATCTTGGACTTGCCCTCCAACAGCCTATCCCAGTCTGTATCCCTAAGCTCCTGCCTAATCCGGCTGTATCTAGCCCTCCCCTTAGGACAGCTCTCATCTTTTTCCATTCGTATCCTAAAGTTGACAGAGTTGTGGTCACTATTAGCCACATGTTCACCTACTGCAATCTCAACCACTTGGCCCGGCTCATTGCCCAGAACTAAATCTAGTATAGCCCCCTCTCTAGTCGGGCTATCTACATACTGCTGCAAGGACCCTTCCAATACACATCTTACGAATTCCTCCCCGTCCGAACCCCAGCTCTAGGCACCTTCCAATCCACCCCAGGGAGATTAAAATCTCCCACGACAACAACCCTGTTCTTCCTACACTTATCCAAAATGTCTCTACATATACCCTCTTCCACTGCCCGCGGGCTGTCGGGCGGCCTGTAGTACACCCCTAGCATAGTAATGGCTCCCTTCCTATTCCTAACTCCACCCACAGAGACTCAATTTCCAACCCCTCCATGTTATCCTCCCTCTGCACCGCTGTGATCTGCTCCCTAACTAAGAGCGCCACTCCCCCTCCTCTTTTCAACCCTCCCCTGTCATGCCTAAAACACTTATACCCAGGAATATTTAGCTGCCAGTCCTGCCCTTCCTTTAACCACGTCTCCGTCACTGCCACCACATCTAAATTCCTCGCGAACATCAAGGCCTTAAGTTCATCCGTCTTACCCGTCACACTCCTCGCATTAAAACAGATGCACTGAAGACCCTCAGGTCCACTCGGATCCTCCTTCTCCTGGGAGATTTTTCACTCATCTAGACTTACCCTGTCACCCAACTCACTCCCACTCCCAGTGCCTGAGCTGTCTCCTCCCCACCCCCCCTCCATATTAGTTTAAACCCTGCCGAAACACTCCAGCTAACCTCCCAGCTAAAATATGTGTACCCTTCCCATTTAAATGTTCCCCACCCCACTTGTACAGGTGCCCTTCCCTCACAAAGACTTCCCAATGGTCTGCAGTACTAAAACCCTCTGTCCTGCACCAATCCCTCAGCCACGCATTCAGCTGTAGGATCTCATTATTTTTATCCCTGCTATTGCTGGGCCCTGGCAGCAGCCCAGAGATCGCCACCCTGGAGGCCCTGCACTTCAGCCTGGCCCCCAACTCCCTGAACTGCCTACATATAACCCCCCTACTCTTCCTTCCTACGTCCTTCTCTCCTACGTGTATAATTACATCCGCCTGGGTCCCTTGGCCCTTCAAGATTCCCTCTACCCTCTCTGACACATCCTGTACCCCTGCTCCAGGGAGGCAGACTACCATCCTGGAGTCCCGCGTTTGCCCACAGAACCACCTAGCAATTCCTTTATTTGCATGTAAATAATTTAATACAATGCTGCCTGTTTTTCTTCTTTCTTTATTGACTTTACCAGACCCAATAAAATCTTTGACTGTGCAATCTCCAAACACAGGAGAATATATGTAGTCTATAGTACTGTAGCATCAACACTATAATTGTGGTTATGTACAGAATATGTTACACTCTAATCCTCACAATCAAAATCGATTGTTTCAGCAACAGCAACGAAGACTATACAGCCAAAGATAATAAATCCTAAAAATAATACTATTGAAGCAAGTCTTGGTAAGTACAAAGAAATAGTCATATCAATAGTGTTTTCATTCTGTATCAAATATTTGTTGTGGTACTTCAACACTTATTGTAATACTGAAGACAAATGGGTGGCACAGTGGTTAGCTCTGCTGCTTCAAAGCAGCTGGGACCTGGGCTTGATTCCAGGCTTGGGTCACTGTGTGTGTGGAGTTTGCATGTTCTCCCTATGTCTGTGTGAGTTTCCTTCGGGTGCTCCGGTTTCCTTCCACTGTCCAAAGATGTGTGAATTAGGTTGATTGGCCATGCTAAATTGACCCTTAGTGTCAGAGGATTAGTCGAGTAAATAAGTACAGTTATGGGTAAAGAGCCTGGGTGGGACTGTGGACAGTGCAGACTCAATGGGCCGAATGGCCTCCTTCTGTGCTGTAGGAATTCTATGATTCGAAGGATTGATAGCTTTTTACAGCACTTTCATCCGATGAATGCTGAAAACCTATTGATAAAAAGATTTCCTAGTGAGGAGATATTTTGTTTGACCACATTCACAAACTCATAGACTTCAATAAGGAACATAATTCTAGTTTATCTATGAAGGAGCATTCATTGCCAGGAGCATTGTCTGTGAAGGCATGACGGAACACGCAGGATAGAACAATGCAAGAATTGTTAATTGCATGAACAATGGCTTATTTCATTGAGAGAATATTTGCATGTAAATAATTTTATTCAATACCTCCTGTTTTTCTTCTTTCTTTATTTCTTTGATTAATCCATTTCTTTTCAGAATGTCACTCTTAGAATGTCTATGTTTGCGTATTTATTTTTCCTGATCTTTTTCCTCCACATTTTATTTTAAGTTGCTCTCAAAGGAATGTGGAGAGGATATCATCCAGGTCATTAAAGTTTATTTGTTAGTCACAAGTAAGGCTTACATTAACACTGCAATGAAGTTACTGTGAAATTCCCCTACTAGCCACATTTCGGTGCCTGTTTGGGTCAATGCAACTGTCCAAGATGTCTTTCAGGCCTTGGGAGGAAACTGATGCACCCAGAAGAAACACATGCAGACACGGGGAGAATGTGCAAACTTCACACAGATAGGCACCCGAGGCTGGAATCGAACCTGGGTCCCTGGCGCTGTGAGGCAGCAATGCCACCATGCTGCCCAGTACACCCTAGTACACTGAAAAGCATAAATAGGGTAGATTGCAACAGATTACTTATTTTGGATTATAAGTACATAAAAAGTAGAAGAAACCCACTGCAAAATTCAGAAACCTTGAACAAAATGTTATGATTATATTTTATATTTTTATATCTAGGAGATTTATATTCTTTTTCACCAACTTAGTGGGCATGTCATACATGTGGAATAGACCTGTGGTTAGAACAGTGTGCACTATGTATATTAAGAATTTAAAACAATACTTACTGAGTTTCAAAATTAAAATGGAATCAAAGACTGCCCGAGTAATAGCTGATTGGTCTTATAGACTAATACTGAACAAATTGGACCAAGAAAATTGAGAGATTTTAAACATGCACTCGAGATATGTGTGAAGTCCAATCTATTTCACACATTTCTGCTCTCACCTCTTCCCCTCCCTTCTAGAACCAAAATATGGCTCCTCTTGTCCTCACTTTTCATCTCACTAGTCTCCATATTTAACAAAACATCCCCCATTATTTCCACTGCCTCTAGCAGGATCCCTCCACCAACCATATCTTTTCCTGCCCTCTCCTTTCAATATAGAGAGAAGGAGGTGCTGGAAGTCTTAAAGCGCATCAAGATAGACAGATCCCTGGGACCTGATGAAGTGTATCCAAGGACATTGTGGAAGGCTAGGGAGGAAATTGCAGTCCCCTAGCCAAGATACTTGAATCATCGATAGTCACGGTGAAGTGCCTGTTGATTGGAGTGTGGCAAATGTTGTGCCTTTGTTTAAAAAGGACTGCAGGGAAAAGCCTGAGAACTACAGGCCAGTGAGTCTCACATCTATGGTGGGTAAATTGTTGGAAGGTATTTTGAGAGACAGGATCTACAGGCATTTAGAGAAGCAAGGGCTGTTTAGGCACAGTCAGCATGGCTTTGTGAGTGGAAAATCATGTCTCACAAATTTGATTGAGTTTTTTGAAGGGGTGTCCAAGAAAGTAGATGAGGGCAGTGCAGTTGATGTTGTCTACATGGACTTTAGCAAGGCCTTTGACACGGTACTGCATGGTAGATTGTTGCATAAGGTTAAATCTCACAGGATCCAGGATGAGGTATCTAAATGGATACAAAATTGGCTTCTTGACAGAAGCCAGAGGGTGGTTGCAGAGGGTTGTTTTTCAAACTGGAGGCCTGTGACCAGCAGTGTGCCTCAGGGATCAGTGCTGGGTCCACTGTTATTTGTCATTTATATTAATGATTTGGATGAGAATATAGGAATCATGGTTAGTAAGTTTGCAGATGACACGATTGGTGGCATAGTGGACAGTGAAGAAAGTTATCTCCAACTGCAATGGGATTTTGATCATTTGGGCCAGTGGGCTGATGAATGGCAGATGGAGTTTATTTTAGACAAATGCGAGGTGATGCATTTTAGTAGATTGAACAGGGCAGGACTTGCTCAGTTAATGGTAGGGCATTAGGGAGAGTTACAGAACAAAGAGATCGAGGGGTACATGTTCATAGCACCTTGTAAGTGGAGTCATAGGTAGACAGAGTGGTGAAGAAGGCATTCGGCATGTTTGGTTTCATCGGTCAGAACATTGAATGCAGGAGTTGGGATGTCTTCTTGAAGCTGTACAAGACACTGGTAAGGCCACACTTGGAATACTGTGTGCAATTCTGATTACTCTATTATAGAAAGGATATTATTAAAGTAGAAAAAGTGCAGAAATGATTTACTAGGATGCTACCAGATCTTGATGGATTGAGTTATAAGGAGCAGCTGGATAGACTGGGACATTTTTCTCTGGAGCGTAGGAGGCTGAAGGGTGATCTTATAGAGGTCTATAAAATAATGAGGGGCGCAGATGAGCTAGATAGTCAATATCTTTTCCCAAATGTAGGGGAGTGTAAAATTAGAGGGCATAGGTTTAAGGTGAGAGGGGAGAGATACAAAAGTGTCCAGAGGGGCAATTTTTTCACACAGAGGATGGTGAGTATCTGGAACAAGCTGCCAGAGGTAGTAGTAGAGGCGGGTACAATTTTTTCTTTCAAAAAGCATTTAGATAGTTACATGGTAATCATATTGGTAACCTTGCTGATAAGTAAAACTATTTGTCAGTGTTACTTCAGTTAGGAGAATGGTATCTATCAATGAAGCTTACTTTGTGTGCTCAATTCATTTTATGACTCAATATTAATTAAATTAAAATGTTAAACACTGAATCATTTAGAGGTATCATCAGTAAATCCACTAGGTTCCAATAATCTCCCCTGTGCAATTTCAACCTCAATGTCTGCAGTGACACCAGAAACACATTGGGAGAGGGAACTCAAAAAATTTATTTACATTGATGGTAACCGCTTTAACTTGAAAGCGAACACTGCAGCATTTAATCCATTATTTTAAGGCTGCATATGTTTACTTTTGCTTCACAGGCTCAACGCTTAATGTGACCTGTGAAGCTCTTGTGGGATTTGGTAAAATGGATATAATTTTCCTTTCCTGGAGAATGAATAACACTGATATTCCTGAAGATGGACTCAGAATCAAGCAAGGAGATCAAATGTACGTTTTACTTTCAATCCTTGGATCACATGAGAGCTTGATTGTGAAGTAGGTGATGTATGCAAAAGTAAAAATATTCTGTAAACCTGTCTAATTGTCAGGAAAAGACATTGGCTGGAATGTTACCATTGTTCCTGCGGATGGGATTTTCCCAACCCGCTATGGTGAATGGAGATTTGGCTGAGTGCCAAATTCTCCGACCTTGCTGCAGCGAGAGTGTGGTGTGAATGGCGGGTAAGGTTGCGCCTAGAAATTGCTGGAGTTATACCATATTAACAACTTGACACCTGCTGTGTCCATCATTACATATTAATGTAAAGGTTACAAATAAATCAGTGATAAACGTCCTTTCTCTCCCTCTTACTGCTATATGGGATGGAATATTCCCTGTATTTGCGCGCAGATTCACAAATAATTAGTATGTAAAAGGGAGAACTAAGTGTACAAGACCGACAAAACTCAGGCACTATTTCTATATTTGCTTACTGTTTTACATCTATTTACTAATTGTTGTACCTAAATGCATCTGGTTTCATTTTAAAGGCACAATCCCAGTCTAAAATGTGTCACAGACAGAATTTGTGAGTTTCCTTTTACTGCACATGATCAGTATATTTGTACGTAAAAAATGAGTGTTTTCTTCCCTCCATATGGTTACCTCAGTTAAATATTTTCAGCAGCAAGTTATTGTTTAAATAGAAAGCTTATTTAGTATTACACACTCACCCCAAATTAAATACAATCTTTCACTGGCTCGTCGATGGTTCCACATCAGAGGTGGTGCATTACATGACATTTAAATGACATTTGTTTTATTCTAGAGTCCAGCTTTTCTCTGCTTTGATGCTGGAAAATGAGTCTGGGGTGAAAACAGTGGAAAACTGGTTCTTACAATTCTGTCAAATATCTTCACGGGCAAAGGTAACGGCCAGACTTTTCCAGCTGTTCTCACTGGCGGGATCTTCCGGTCCTGCTGATGGTGAAGCTCCACTGCAGATTTCCCAGTGATGAGGCATAAACAGGAAACCAGAAGGACCCACCACCAGCCAATAGCAGGGGAGTGGAGGAGGAGTCACCACTGCTGCTGTGAAACACACCATGGAAAATTCTGCCCAATGTCTCCTCAGTTGTTTTTATTTAGTTTGAATTTTCCTCAGTTTACAAAACTCACCCCAATTAGAGTTTCTCATATTTTGGGCCATTTTGCCACTTCGTTGAATTATAAGTGAAGTCGGTGACCCTGTTACTGGCTGAAAATTTGAGGGCAGGCCCGCCCCCACTTAGCCAGGTTACCCCAAATTGTTTTTTTTAATGATCTTCAGGCCATTAATACGCTCAGAGTGAGACCTCATCTGCATCTGAGACGAGGTTTTGCCCCTGGGAGCTGCTGGTTATTCAGGCAGTTCTTTAATCCCAGCAGCACTGTAGGGTGCAGTGGCCACATCTTTGACTGTATGTAGTTCCCAATGATGATCCTTGATGGACTTGGATGAAAAGATAGTTTGGGACCTTCTGTAGGGGCCAGTCTGGCAGGCCCCGGTGAGATAGATGAAGGGTAGGAGAGTGGAATGGAGGGTGCCTCAATTGGCCACTAATTGGCCACTTAATGGTCTCTATTTGCTCAATGGTGGACAGGCAAGCTGCCTGACACCTCCCCTGCTACTGATGAAACATCAGGGAAGAGAGTAGGTGACAAACTCTCGATTTTTTGCCATCTCCTCTTCCCCACCCACCACTACTTGGCCCACGTGCCAGCCGGTTTCTGGGTGTGCGTGAGGTTATAAAATTCCACGTTTGTTTAATATTACAATTTTGGACAAGTTGTGCACGCTGTGAGAGTCATCCACATATATCCCTCAGATCTGCTAATTTGCATGAAAACACACAGACTTCTGATTGGGATTCATCCCTGATTGTGCATATGTGCCAATAGAGGCAGAAATTGTCACGGTTCAGCAAAATATAATACCTGCCACTTTTCCTGTGACTGTGACCATCTGCACTGAAAGCTTGTGGATGAAGAATTGGGTGTAAGATGAATTTAAAGAGACAGGAGCAATTAATGGAGGCTGATCACTTCTTTCAAGCATGTCACCTTGAAGGATCCCTGAGAGTGATTCCTTTGTGGCTATTAAGAAGACATTGAGACAATTAAATCAATAAGTAAACATTGACACATGCCCCTAAGGCTCACAAAAGTTGGAGACTTGCTGTCTGTATGTTCATGAGCATAAAAATAATATTCCACACCCTTTTGTCCACATTTTAAAGAAACGGCAATGGAAAGTTGCAACTTGTCTGCTTAACACATTTACTAATTGTGTTGTTTTATACCTTTCACAGTGACAAAAAAGAAGCTAATCATGCGACAGTTGTTTTGAGGAATTTAATTATCTCCGAGATCATTGAAAAAGACTTTCAAACCACTTTTGAATGTTTTGCAAACAACCCAAGGGGCATTCGTTATGGTTTTGTAAAAATTGTGCCTCCATGTAAGGTTTTGCTTTTGAATTTAGTCTGTCATTGAAGTAAGGATTGTTTGGTATTGTCCTATTTGGTGTAGTGAATGGTTAGTGCTCATGTAGTTAATTGATATATGATGAAAGATTTAAACCTGGAAGAACTGATAAGAACTGTTGATATTAATTGTAAAGTAGGGTTTAATTTTTGATTGAAATAGAACAGTAGGCCTTGGTGTAACTGCTGAATTCAAACAAACCCGTATTTAGTGCTCTTTAGTACCAAAGTGCAATACCACGCATTTATCTAAATTAAACTCCTTCTGCCATTTGTCAGCCCACTGGCCCAATTGATCAAGATCCCGTTGCAATCTGAAATAACCTTCTTCACGGTCCACTATGCCAAAAATCTTGGTGTCATCTGCAAACTTATTAATCATGCCTACTAAATTGTCATCCCAATCATTAGTGTAAATGACAAATAACAGTGGACCCAGCACTCATCCCTGAGGCACACCGTTGGTCAGGCCTCCAGTTTGAAAAACAATCCTCAACAACCACCCTCTGTCTTCTGTCATCAAGCCAATTTTGTATCTATTTGGCTACGTCACACTGGATCCCGTGAGACTTAACCTTATACAACAGCCTACCATGTGGTACCTTATCCAAGATCTTACTAAAGTCCGTGTAGAGAACATCAGCTGTACTGCCCTCATTTACCTTCTTTGTTACCCCTTCAAAAAACTGTATCAAATTTTTGATACATGACTTTCCACTTACAAAGCCATGCTAACTGTCCCTAATCAGCCCTCACATCTCTAAGTGCCTGTAGATCCTATCTCTCAAAATACTTTTGAACAACTTACCCATTAAAGATATGTGGCTCACTGGCCTGTAGTTTCCAGACTTTTTCCTGCAGCCCTTCTTAAACAAAGGCACAACATTTGCCAGCCCCCAATCTCCAGACAGCTCACCTGTGACTATCAATGATTCACATATCTTTGCTAGGGGACCCACAATTTCCTCCCT
Source organism: Carcharhinus amblyrhynchos (assembly GCF_965287045.1). Lineage (NCBI taxonomy): Eukaryota > Metazoa > Chordata > Chondrichthyes > Carcharhiniformes > Carcharhinidae > Carcharhinus > Carcharhinus amblyrhynchos. The sequence goes on from NC_137333.1 coordinate 60,127,090, forward strand.
AGCCTCCCACAATGTCCTTGGATACACTTCGTCAGGTCCTGTGGATTTACCTACTTTGATGCACTTTAAGAGCTCCAGAATCTCCTTCTCTGTTGTATGTACGCTCCTCAAGACATCACTATTTATTTTCCCAAGCTCTCTAACACCCATGCTTTTCTCAACAGTGAATACTGATGAGGAATATTCATTTAGGATCTCACCCATCTCTTGTGGATCCACACATAGATGACCTTGTTGATCCTTAAGAGGTCCTACTCTCTCCCTATTTACTCTTTTGGGTTTAATATTTGTAGAAGCTCTTTGGATTCTCCTTTGCCTTATCTGCCAAAACAGTCTCGTGTCACCTTTTTGCCCTCCTGATTTCTCTCTTAACTCTACTCCTACATCCTCTCTACCCCTCAAAAAATCCACTTGATCCCAGCTCCTATGCATGTCACGCGCCTCCTTCATTTTCTTGACCAGGGCCTCAATATCCCGAGTCATCCACGGTTCCCTACTTCTACCAGACTTGCCCTTCACCCTAAGAGGAATGTGCTTACCCTGAACCATTTGAAAGCCTCGCATTTACCAGACATCGCTTTTTTTTCCAACAGACTCCCCCGGTTAATGGTTGAAAGTTCCTGCCTGATACCATCAAAGTTGGCCGTGCCCCAATTAAAATTTTAACTTTTCGGCCAGACCTATCATTCTCCATACTATTTAAAGCTAATGGAATTATGGTCACTGGTCTCAAAGTGATCCCTTACTAACACTTTTGCCACTTGCTCTTCTTTATTTCCCAAGAGGAAGTCAAATTTTGTCCCCTCTAGTCAGGCCACCCACATACTGAATGAGAAATTCCTCTGGAATACACTGAACAAATTTCTCTCCATTCAAGCCCCTAATACAATAACTGTCCCAGTCAATGTTGGGAAAGTTAAAATCCCCTACTATTACCACTCTATTTTTCTTGGAGCTGTCTGTAATCTCCTTACATATTTGCTCCTCAATTTCCCTCAAACTATTTATGGACCTATAGTACAATGCTATCGAAGTGATTTCCCCCTTATTTCTCAGTTCAACCCACATAGACTCAGTGGATGAACCCTTGGATATATCGCCTCATATACCATATGAGAAAATATAGCTTGTGAATTCAATCTTTCTTGCAGTCATGATTCTTTCATTCCTTTCCTAGCACCAGATTGGACACTTCATGTGATTAAGATCATTGTCCCATTGATCTTTGTAACTTTGGCCTGTATATTAATATACCAAGTTTTCAAGGTGGACATTGTCCTTTGGTATCGTGAAATGTTTAGACTTCACAAGCCCATTAATGGTAAATGCAATATTATTTAATAAATTTTGATATAGCCTTTACATGTTATGGAGAAAATAACATTGTTGGAGATTTTAAGTGTTAAGACAAATTGTGTATATTAAACAGTGTATAATTTCATGCTCCATATGAGATCAAATACATTCTCCTTCTTCTCCTTTTCCTGGAGATGTTGTGGCTCAGTAGGTAGCTGTGCCCCACTATCTGAATCTGAACCTGAAGCTTCAGGTTCAAGCCCCACTCCAGGACTTGTTGACCACAGAAGGAGTGTTCATGACACAGTCCAAATAGGTTGTTCCCCAAGAAACAAAAGTGTATGAAGATAGTAAACAAATTGCTTTTTGCCCTCTTCTGTACCGAGCAGCACATGAAGCATCTAATTTCTTCCACACGACTGGCGATTGTGCTCTGGGTTGTGTCCTTATCTAAGTCCCTTTTTATGTGGACAATTGCTAGCCTGGATCACAATTCATTATCAAGAGCACCCACTAGAAAGGAGGGGAGTTACCACAGAGTACTCACTAGATATCAGCCCAGCCTTGTGCTCCGTTCTCATGCCCACTGGAATGCAAAATATATTAAGAACTGTTTAATATCAATCTTAATTTAAGGCTAAATACATCAGATTTTATGTATTATCATTTTATGTTTCAGTTTTCCAAATTAAGCAGTTTCCAATATCAGTCTGAGTTTATGGCTGCAAGTGAAGATGAATTTGATATGTCAGTCTAAGCTTAGTTTATATACATTAAGCAGAATTTAATACTGCTGTCAGTTAATGACTGTAATGAAGCAGTATTGAATATTGTAATATTATTTACATCAGCCAGTATGTAATGTCATTTTGATTTTAAATTAGCCAGCTGTTTTCCATTGGAGAGTACGTCAGATCGTTTGAAATATCACTTTTCAATTATTTCCATCAATCAATGGCTAATATCTCTGAGTTTAGGACACTATGGATGAAATCTTCTGAGAATCTGACAGAGTGTTAGTTTTGGTGAGAAAACCTCCACTGGCCAGTTTTCTTTTTCCTTTTTAATGCCAAAAAAAAGTGGGCTTCGTTTGTGCCATCACTTTAGTGAGGTGGGGATTCTTAGAGCAGGGAACTGCTCTACTGAGATTGGAGCCACCTTTTTTCAGGGTGTCGCAATCACAGAAACAAATGTTAATCATTCCCTCCCCCCTTCATCATGGAGGTATCTCTGGCTTTACCACACCATTTGATCAGCCCCGGCATTCCTTTCCCCCCGCCCCAATCAGCACAGGCATCTCCTCCCCACCAACCATCACTGCCATCCCCATCCCCTCATCCCCCCCCCCACCCGTCCCCCCTAAACAATCATTATTGGCATCTCCAGCCCTCTCTTGTGTCTACTTCACTCCACCGCAAGTAGAAGAGTCTTTGCACGTGAGGCTGTCGTTAGGAGCCTGCCCCAGCACTATTCCCTTGCAAAGGTTGGCACTGCCCGGTTCACAGTGCTAGCCTGTGGCTGGGTGCTGTGCTAGCGGGTATGGCCAGGGAACTGCCTGGCTATGTCTCTCTCCTCCAGTGACCTTTGTGCCCTGGGAGGGATCCCCATGACAGGTTCACGTCTGGATGAACCTTTAATTAGCTTAGAATTTATTTAAATGAATGGAAATCAGGTTCTCACCCATTATGGAACCTGATTACGTCACCGGTGAGGGGAGGCGAAAATTGGAGATCACGATCTCGCTAGTGAGATACACCATTTCTGGTTTCACTGGATCTAGAACTCCTGCTGAAGATCTTGCAGATGGAAAGAGTGGGCTTAAGATCCTGTCCTATATATTAATTAGTTTTGTAGTGTAAGTTCTAGTTTAAAACTGCATAGATTGAGCATTTTTACATTACATTCTTAAGATTTCAAATTACACATTTTACTGAATTGACAATGCGCTATCATCAGTTAGTACAAGCAAATTAATTGGTATTTATTGTTTTCATTATTAATAATTGTATTTGACCATGCAGATGGTAAGATATTTGATGCGTATGTCATCTATCCAAGATCTGAGACTGAGGGTTCTCTCGGTAACTCCAGTACAAGCCACTTTGCTCTTCACATTTTGCCACAAATACTTGAAGAAAAATATGGCTACAAACTCTTCATATCTGGCAGAGATGAACTTCCTGGTCAAGGTAAGATGAAGGAACTTAATGCTGAGAATTTTTTCTATTACATATTGAAAGCGATCGTGTCTAGATGATAAAGAGATCATGGTAGATGCTGAACAAAATGTAGTGACTAGTTTCCTCAAAAAAGTCTTAATTTTAAGTTTATTTCTGTGTCACTTGTATATTGGTCCGAAATACAAATGAAAATGAGAAACTTTGATCTAGATCTTACCTTACACTGTAATCAGATGATACTGTTTATAGATTGCATTATGAGATGATAGCAAATGTGCTAGATTACAATGGATAAAGAAGTCCCACAATCAAATTCTCTCCTTAAAAGCTCAAGAAGTGTATCTTTTGGCCCAAAGTCTCTGTGCTTGCAAGTGGTCATGAACCTAACACAGAAAAAATATTAATCTACAGGATGTAACTCTACGCTGGGAATATGTTTAAATTGACCCTGTGGAATAACAGTTAAAGACATTGACAGATAGAACCATCATTGTTGTTGAAATATTCAAACTCTGACTGTAGGGGATTGCACAGTTCTGTGACAGCCTCTTTGATGAATTGTAATATCTACAGGCAGACATTTCCAGATAGATGTGCCTTGCCCTATTTACATATTAATTACATAAGATGGCCTCACTTTGATCAACTAAAATGTAAACAAATCAACTTTTCTACCCTCTCTGTTTGTTCTCTTTCTGTTCAGAGAGACTTAGAAGTAGATATGCAAGGAACTCAGGAAGTTAGCATGCAGGTATAGAAAGAAACTAGCAGAGTTAATGCGAGAGGGTTGGAGTTTAAGAATAAGAAAGTCTTGCTATAGTTGTACAAGGCTTTGGCAAGACTACATCTGGAGCACCATGCGCAGTTTATGTATATCTGAGGAATGCTATATTTACCTTGGAGGTAATACAAGTGTTGTGTGGCATTTTCACTATCATATTGTTATGCGCACATTTTTTTGTACGTTTGATAGTAAGGGGACGGGATGTATTATCCAATCCACTAACGAGATAATTACAGTGAATGCCCTAGCATTTGCCAATGACATAGCTATAGTCAGCACTACCCATAAGGAATGGAGAAAATCTTAAAAATCTTGGAACAATTTTGCTCATTAACAGGTCTTAAAGTCAATATGTCCAAAACAGCAAGGTTCTATATTCAGTCCAAGAATAAAATTTTTTTGTACAATAATGGCGAGCCTTGGAAAATTAAAGAGCCTCCAGTAAACTTTATTGAACCTGGATAGGTAGAAAAGTACTTAGGTGGCAAAATTGACACATGGGTTGGAACCAAGAACAAGGACTGGGAGGTAGAGCTATCCTTATGGATTGACAACTTGAAAGTCAGCCCATTAAGCTGACCCAAAAGTTCGGCATGGTAACAACTTACTTCATTCCACAATTTTACTGCCATTTAATACTAAATGAGATATCCCAAAACAAATTAATTGCCTTAGATAAAATTATTGAAAAAACGGAAAAGGAGATTCTCCATTTACCTAATCATGTTGCAGATGGAGGTTTCTATGCTAAATCAAAACATGGAGGGTTGGCCCTAACCGAAACAGGCAACAGAAATTCCAATAGCCATTTTTTAAAAATACTGCATATTTAGAATTAAAGAAGATCTCGTTGTCCAGGCCTTCTTCCAGTACAATGCTAAATGTGACAGACTTTGAACCGATCTAGCAACTCAAGACTGGGCATCCATGAGATGCTGTGGGCCATTAACAGCAGCAGAATTGTACTCCAGCACAATCTGCAACCTCATAGCCTAGTATTAACTCCCACTCAACCATTACCATCAAGCGAGGGGATCAACCCTGGTTGAATGGAGAGTGCAGGAGGGCATGCCAGGAGCAGCACCAGGCATACCTAAAAATGAGGTGTCAACTTGGTGAATCTACCAGACAGGACTACTTGCATTTCAAATGGCAAAAATAGCAAGTGATAGACAGTGCTAAGCAATCCCACAACCAATGGATCAGATCTAAGCTCTGCAGTCCTTCCACATCCAGTTGAGAATGGTGGTGGACAATTAAACAACTCACTGGAGGAGGAGGCTCCACAAATATCCCCATCCTCACACATTGCACACATCAGTGCAAAAGATAAGGCAGGCGTATTCACAGCCAACTTCAGCCAGAAGTGCTGAGTGCATGATTCATTTCGGCCTCCTCCAGTGGTCCCCAGCATCTCTGATGCTAGTCTCCAGCCAATTCAATTCACTCCTTATGATATCAAGAAGCATTTGGAAGCAATAGATATTGCAAAGGCAATGAGCCCTGATAACATTCTGGCAATAGTACTGAAGATTTGTGCTCCAGAACTTGCCGCTCCCCTAGCCAAGCTCTTCCAGTACAGTTACAACACTGGCATCTACCCAACAATGTGGAAAATTGCCCAGATTTATCCTGTAAAGGAAAAGCAGAACAAATCCAACCTGGCCAATTACTGCCCAATCAGTCTACTCTCGATCATCAGTAAAGTGATGGAAGGGATCATCAACAGTGTTATCAAGCAGCACCTGCTCAGCAATAACCTGCTCAGTGACGCCCAGTTTGGGTTTAGCCAGGGTCACTCAGCTCCTGGCCTCATTACAGCCTTCATTCAAACATAGACAAAAGAGCTGAATTCCAATGGTGAGATGAGAGTGACAGCCCTTTACATCAAGGCTGCATTCAACTGAGTGTGGCATCAAGAAGTCCTCACGAAACTGGAATCAGTGGGTGTCAGGTGGCAAACTCTCTGCTAATTGGATTCATGATGTGGATGTGCCGGCGTTGGACTGGGGTAAACACGGTAAAAAGTCTGACAACACCAGGTTTTAGTCCAACCGATTTATTTGATAGTAAATGCACAAGCTTTCGGGTTAGTCCCTTCGTCAGGTGAATGGAGAGTTCTGGCCTCAGACAGAGCATATAAAGCACAGACAGTTTACAGATTACTGATTAGAATGTGAATCTTTACACCTAACCTGCTGTTCAAGTCTTGAAGTGGCCGACAATGTGAGTGGAAGGAGCACTGATCACAGTTTAAAGAGATGTGTATTGTCTCCAGACAGCACAGTGAGTGAGGTTTTGCAAACCCAGGCAAGTGTTGGGGGTTACAGATAGTGCGACATGAACCCAAGATCCTTGTTGAGACCGTCCTCATGTGTGTGGAACTTGGCTATCAGTCTCTGCTCAGCGACTCTGCGCTGTCGTGTGTCGTGAAGGCCGCCTTGGAGAATGCTTACCCGAAGGTCAGAGGCTGAATGCCCGTGACCACTGAAGTGTTCACCAACAGGAAGGGAACAGTCTTGCCTGGTGATTGTCGAGCGATGTTCATTCATCCGTTGTCGTAGCGTCTGCATTGTCTCCCCAATGTACCATGCTTCGGGACATCCTTTCTTGCAACGTATCAGGTAGACAATGTTGGCCGAATTGCAAGAGTATTTACCGTGTACCTGGTGGATGGTATTCTCACGTGTGATGATGGTATCCATGTCGATGATCCGGCATGTCTTGCAGAGGTTGCTGTGGCAAGGTTGTGTGGTGTTGTGGTCACTGTTCTCCTGAAGACTGGGTAGTTTGCCAACTCGGCCAACATTGTCTACCTGATATGTTGCAAGAAAGGATGTCCCGAAGCATGGTACACTGGGGAGACAATGCAGACGCTATGACAATGGATGAATGAACATCGCTCGACAATCACCAGGCAAGGCTGTTCCCTTCCTGTTGGCGAACACTTCAGTGGTCACGGGCATTCAGCCTCTGACCTTCGGGTAAGCATTCTCCAAGGCGGCCTTCACGACACACGACAGCGCAGAGTCGCTGAGCAGAGACTGATAGCCAAGTTCCACACACATGAGGACGGTCTCAACAAGGATCTTGGGTTCAAGTCGCACCATCTGTAACCCCCAACACTTGCCTGGGTTTGCAAAACCTCACTCACTGTGCTGTCTGGAGACAATACACATCTCTTTAACCTGTGATCAGTGCTCCTTCCACTCACAATGTCGGACACTTCAAGACTTGAACAGCAGGTTAAGTGTAAAGATTCACATTCTAATCAGTAATCTGTAAACTGTCTGTGCTTTATATGCTCTGTCTGAGGCCAGAACTCTCCATTCACCTGACGAAGGGACTAACCCGAAAGCTTGTGCGTTTACTATCAAATAAATCGGTTGGACTAAAACCTGGCGTTGTCAGACTTTTTACCGAATTGGATTCATACCAGGTACATTGGAAGATGGTTGTGGTTGTGGAAGATCAGTCATCTCAGCTCCAGGGCATCTCTGCAAAAGTCTCTCAGGATAGTCTCTTGGGCCCAACAATCTTCAGCTGCTTCATCAATGACCTTCCCTCATAACATCAGGAGCAGGGATGTTCACCGATGATTGCGCAATGTTCAGCACCATTCACGACTCCTCAGATGCTGAAGCAGTCCATATATGAATGCAACAAGATCTGGATAGTATCCAGGCTTGGGCAGGCAAGTAGCAAGTAACACTCATGCCACACAAATGCCAGGCAATGACCATCATCAATAAGAGATGCTCCAACCACCGCCTCTTGACTTTCAGTGGTGTTACCATCACTGAACCCCCCACTGTCAACATCCTTGGGATTACCATTGACCAGAAACTCAACTGGACTCACCACATAAACACAATGGCTACAAGAGGAGGTCAGAGGCTAGGAATACTGTGGCGAGTAACTCACCTCCTGACTCCCCAAAGCCTATCCACCATCTCCAAGGCACGAGTCAGGAATGCGATGGAATACTCCCCACTTGCCTGGATGGGTGCAGCTCCAACAACACTAAAGAAGCTTCACACCTTCCAGGACAAAGCAGCCCACTTGATTGGCACCACATCTACAGAACAATCAATCCCTCCACCACCGACACTCAGTAGCAGCAGCAGTGTGTACTACCTACAAGATGCAACAATTTATCATGTATCCTTAGAATGCACCTTCCAAACCCTCAACCACTTCGATCTAGAAGGACAAGGGCAGTAGATAAATGGGAACACCACCAACTGCAAGTTCCTCTCCAAGCCACTCACCATCATGGCTTGAAAATATATCACTGTTCCTTCACAGTTGCTGTGTCAAACTCTTGGAATTCCCTCCCTTTTGGCATTTTGAGTCTACCCACAGAACATGGACTGCAACGATTCAAGAAGCTTACCACCGTCTTCTTAAGGGCTTCTCAAGGGAATGAATATTAAAAAAAATTCCAAATGTTCACTAAATTGGTTCCCAGGATGAGAAGGTTGTCCTATGATCTGAGATTGAGTAAATTAGGTTTATATTCTCTGGAGTTTAGAAGAATGAGATGTGATCTCATTGAAACATATAAGATTCTGAAGGGTTTTGACATGGTAAACACCAAGAAGTTGTTTCATTCCCCTGGATGGGGAATCTAGAACACAGCGACACAGTCTCAGAATCAGGGGTCAATTGCTGAGGACTGAGAAGAGGTAAGGAGAAATTTCCTCATTCAGAGGTTTGTAAATCTCTGGGTGTCTATGTTGGCAAAAATACCCCAATAAGACTCCTCTCATCCTTCGACATTTAACCCTATCACCATGTTGTCTTATTACTTGCTACCTTTTTATCCATTCTGTATTCCCATTTAATACATTTATGCCATTTGCCTCAACTACATCTTGTGGTAGTGCATTTCTCAGTCTTACCACTCTCTAAATAAAGACCTCTCTCCTGGATGTCTATCTGATATTTAAAGTCTCTAATTTTTGACACCCCAACATTGGATGTGGTAGCTGTGATTTGTGGTGTGGCCACACTGTCCAGTTCAAGATGGAGAAGACACGAAATTCATCTATCCATCTCCCCTGAATGATGATGGTGCAAGGTTCTGTACTTCCAAGGCTGCTCTCTCCTTCTCAGGTCTGTCAGCCAGCTCTAGACACAGTCGGGGGCATTGGTAGTGTTGATGCAGAACACTAATCCTGCACCTTCTTAAAGGCAGACTACCTTTTAAAGGACAAAATTTTGCTGCAGTGAAAGTATTTGCAGACACGGGTCCAGATTAATGGATGCAGTCTCGGAGAGATTAGTGTTCCAGGTGAACTAGAGGAGATATCCATCATCCCATATGGTGAAAGAAGACTCTATCGGACCACCCTCGGGATATTCCCCTTCACCCTCACACACTTGGTAAATCTGCCATCTTCATATTCATCTCTCAGTGCCTCCACATTAATTTAGCTATTTTGCTATGACAGGTACCTTACCCAAGCACAATGAAACACAATCAATATAATTCTCCTCTGTCTCTTGTAGGCCAAGATAGCATACAATAGAAAGGAGTGGAGCAGAGCCACCTGGGGCCTAGGAGGACACATCTCCTGAGGCCTACAGAACATCATGGGGCTGGCTGTGTTGGGGACTGCAGCATCTGACATCACTGGGGACATTAATGATGATAACATCTTTCTGTCTTAACTCCCCTTATCAACCCCAGCACACACTCATGGTGATATTTTGGCCTTCTTGCTTTCCATTCCAGCCCCTCTTTCTGACAACTAATCTTTTGATTTCTTCTTTTGGCCACCTAACAGTTTCCATCTTCCCAGACAGGGGAAAGAGAGAAATGGCAGAGCACTAATGAAGAGACTCTGACCTTGATCTAATAATCATAGCTACCAGCTCAGATACTTGCACTGCACTTACCTTAGAGTTGGGATCAATGTTGAACAATTGCAGTAATGAGTCACTGCAGCCAGGTTTAGTGAACCAGGATGATTCATTAACCAGCCCACTGGAGAGCGAGGTGATGGTAAGTACCAATGCTGAAGACTCAGATAAGGACATTAATGTAGCAGCATATAGGGGAGAGCTGCTAGGAACATCCAGGCAGTCATAGGCCAGAGGGGCCAGGCAGTCACTTGTCACTGTCAATGAGAATGGAGGTGTCAGACTCAAATTGGCAAAGGGCATGCTACGAAGTTTGCCCTCTCCATTGCTACTGCTCCATCTCCCTATTGTCCTGCAGACCTAGGGGTACTTGGCACTGCCACCTTCCATACCTGCTGCAGACTTTGTATGAACTGGTTACTACTCTGCTACCCCATGAGAATATGACAACACTCTCTAGAAAATACAGGAATTCATCAAAACATCTTTAAAAATATTCTAGGGTACATTGCAATGGAAAATATTCTAAAAAATAACTTGACTGGAATCTGAAATTTGGATTTGTAGCATCACTGAAAGTAAGAATTCAGAAGCCAATTGCCTCCCTGGGGGTGCATACTGTGCCATCAGCTACTTCTGTCCTGGGACCCTAATGAACCATCTTGAGAAAGGTGCTCGTGTAAACATCCCCTGCAAGGAACAGAAACATCTGAAGTGGTGCTATCATGAAGTCGCATAGCCCTGGTGACTAACATGAAACCAAATTTCCAAATTTGGACCATGCAGTCCATTCAATGAATTTGTGTGTCACTCAAGAAAGGTCAAACAATCAGCTGAAAGAGGGACCAAGCACCACTGTTACTTAAAGGTCCAGGGCCCCAACTTTCAGATAACGTAACTTTGACAAACTTCTGTTATTGCACCAAGTTACAGCTGACTCCGGAATGTGTGAGAACTATCTCCTCCATTGGGTTCAGGATGTACAGGCATCTTTTCCCCTTCCGGTCTGTTCTCTTCTATTCTGTGTCACATTGTCCTTCAAGTATGAAGGAAGAATGCCAGTAATTGTGTTTCACTGCATGGGTGATATACCTGCAATTGCTGAGTAGCTACAGGTATGTGGAGGTAGTGAACAGCAGGTGTGAAGCTGGCAACATTGGTAGGCATGTGAAAGTGAGGTGGAGTTTCAGGTTGAGTCTTGAGTGTATTAAATGAGCTATTGGACAATGTTACATTGCACAACATCAGAGGTGGAAAGTTGGCTTGGTGATGTCATATGCAGAGGCATTCATGACTTTGATCACTTATGTGAAGCTACTGGACCTCCTCTGGTATTCCTGCAAGGTCCTTGGTTCCAGACTTTGATAATTGCCCTCCTAGTCATCTGCTCTTTAATCTCTTCAGAACAGGGTGGCTCTTGAGCATCAACGTTCCCCACCCTTTACAGAACCAAGGCATCTCTGTTTCTGTTCACTTTTATCACTAAACCCTTCCACACTGCGCCTGTGAACTGGCAGCTTCCTTTCTGCCTTCATGTTCCATTTTCCTTGTTCCAAATTGCAACAATAATATTCAGCAAAACCCTTCTGTATTTAAGTGTAGCTTCCTTTAAGGGAGACAGCCTTTAAGAACAGAAGGTGAGTGCATCATGTGAGATGAGCAAAACTACTTGGTTTCCTGCTGAGTACAGAGGCTCAGCCAAATGCACCATGTGTTATATGCATACAATGTCCCGATAAATGTTAGCAATGTCCTGTGCCTGGAGCATGCCTTTCAAAAATGTGCCTTATGTTTGTTTGCATTTTTGTCCTTTAAGCTTGTCTTTTGGTGTAATCATTGGTTCACTCTGATAAATTAAAATTGTGTGAAATAAATCTTTCCTCTTGGTGATTACAGTAATGGAAATGAGATGGCAGCACCATCCTGCTTTTGCTAAATTTGATGTAATGGCACTAAAATAAATATTAGGCCTTTGAGTAGCTAAAGCCTATTTTAAGTGAGTGCTTGGAAGTTAACACACCTGTCGTGGGGATTGCCAATTACACCCGGATACTGGCCTCCTTCTTAACTTTGCATCCAAATTTCTTCCCCAATAGTTTTTGCTTGCCTCTCCATAACAAAGAACAAAGAACAAAGAACAAAAACAGCCTGGGAAACAGGCCCTTCGGCCCAATGAGCCCGCGCCGCCATTTTAACATTACCAGTCCCCCCCTCCACCCATGACCCTTATCTATTGTTTTATGGCAATCCACATTGAAGGAAACTAATTTAGGGACAATTTATTACTTCCAATCAGCCTAATAGCACATCTTTGGGGTGTGGGAGGAAACCGGAGCACCCGGAGAAAACCCAAGCAAGCATGGGGAGAATGCGCAAACTCCCACAGACACTGGCCCAAATCCATGTGTCTGCACAGCAAACAGTGATAGTCACTGAGCTGTCGTGTTGCCCAGCATCTGGTCCAGTTTAAGCATACACTAATGACATGAAGCACTAGGCCACTCTTGAACATTCAAGAACAGCCCTTGTACGACCCATCGCGTGTATGCCCCTCGTTGGACAACAAGGCGGACCGACTTAAAACCTGTGAATTAAAAGAGAAAAACATTAGTATCATTCCACATCCTTTTACATTACCAGGGACGTCCCAATGCTAATGAACCTTGTTTAAAACAATCTCCTATATCCACCCATCTCCAACCCACTCATGTGCCTGTCTAAGTTACTCTTAAACAACTCCAGTGTGCCTGCCTCCACCACCTTACTTGGCAGAGCATTCCAAGCCCTCACTACCCTCTGTGTGAAAAATCTCCCTCTAATATCTGTGTTATACCTCTCCCCACCTCACCTTAAGCCCATGGCCCCTCGTGCTGTGTGTCTCTACCATAGGAAATAGCTTACCTCTGTTTACTCTATCCATACCCTTCATAATCTTATATTAGATTCCCCCTCAGTCGCCGTCTTTCAAGGGAAAACAGCCCCAGTTTGCTCAATCTTTCCTCATTACCCAGTCCTTCCATACCAGGCAACATCCTGGTAAACCTCCTCTGCACTCTCTCCAGAGTCTCCATGTCCTTCTAGTAGTAAGGTGACCAGAACTGGTCGCAGTACTCTAAATGTGGCCTAACCAACGTTCTATACAACTGCAACATTAGACTCCAGCTCTTATATTCTATACCCCTTCCTATAAAGGCTAACATACCATAGGCTTTCTTCACAACCTTCTCCACTTGTACTGCCACCTTCAAAGACTTGTGCACTTGCACCCCCAGGTCTCGCTGCGATTCTATACTCCTTATGGGCTCATCCTTTATCATATAACTCCCCCCTACATTATTCCGGCCAAAATGCATCACCTCACATTTATCCGGATTAAACTCCATTTGCCATATATCTGCCCAATATACCAGCCTATCAATATCCCATTGTATTGCCAGACACTGCTCCTCACTGCCCGCCAATCCAGCCATCTTGGTGTCATCAGCAAATTTGCTGATCACACCACTTACTCCCTCTTCCAAGTCATTTATATATACTACAAAGAGAAGAGGTCCTAGTACTGAGCCCTGCGGCACACCACTAGTGACAGACCTCCAGCTAGAAAAGGACCCCTCCACTACTACTCTCTGTCTTCTCTTAGCAAGCCAGTTCTCAACCCATCTAGATACCTGGCCTTGTATCCCATGAGCCTTAATCTTTTCTACCAACCTACCATGAGGGATTTTGTCAAACGCCTTACTGAAATCCATATAGACGACATAACCTGACAAGAAGTGCTGCTCACAACAAAATAATCACAGTAAATATTTTGGCTCATTTTTATTTACAGCTGCGGTTGAAGTTATTGAAGAAAACATAAGGAATAGCAGAAGATTGATAATCATTTTGGCTCAAAATCCTTCCATTGTTGACAAGGGATACTCTGGATTTGAACATCAGATTGGATTATTTAAAGCTTTGATTCAGAATGTAGTGAAAGTAATTCTAATTGAATTGGAGAAAGGCAATTACTTGAATGACTTTCCAGAATCAATAAGACATGTCATTCAAAAAAATGGCATTATTAAATGGAAACCAGATAAAAGAAACAAACTGGGGAGAGATTATTCAAAATTTTGGAAACAGGTGAGATATGAAATGCCACTGAGAAGCAAGACTTGAACATATACTGTGTATGACTCACAAAACAAAATTGGAGCTGCATGATACAAAAATACTTGGTAAAGAGCAAAGCTAAATCTATTTTGTACTGCCCTCATTGGCCTAATGGACTTCTGATATGCTGGAAAATTGAAGCTGATGTTTCATAAGATTCCTAAATAAGGTTAAGCTTGAATTTTTCTTACTTTGGAAATTATAGAACATTTTGGTGGTTTTCATTTTTAAAATTGCTTTTTTTAAATACCGTCCTTTTCAGTTGTTTGTCACTCTTGTATATGTTATGGTAAATTTTCTTCTTGTGGACTCCTGGTGAGGAGACATGGTGCCCACCAGAGGCAGACGTTGGACTCTCAAGTACACAGCTAGTTATTTTCCAATCTGATAAAACTAATGGATTATTTACATACAATTCCCAATAAATATTAGCCATGTCCTGTTCCTGGAGCACGTAATTCAAATGTTGCCCTTTATTTAATTGCTTTTTATCCTTTAAGCTTGTTCTCATATCCCAATACATGTGACGATAACAAATCAAATCAAATCATTGTACTTATAGGTTCACTGTAGAGGAATTTTTAGGTTCACTGTAAGATTTTGCTAATTCTATGATCTTTTTCAATCTGTAACATCTTTGGATTTTTGAATTTCTGTGATCGAGAATGTCAGTCAAGACATTCTTAGTTGATTATTTATCATAGATAATTAGTTGATGTTGTTTGTCAGAAACAGATATTTAATTGCTTTACGATTTTAAGTTCCTAAGTGTCTTGTTTGGAGCAGCTGCATGCTATTTTAATTGCCCGCAATAAAATTAGGTGTTTTTCTTTAATCAGTTTGAACCCACACATTACTCTAATTGATCTGTATCAGAAGCACACCTTTATTTTCTGATATTATGAATCAAAATTTTTGCTATTTATGATTTTAGTATTTGTGGACAGTTTTCGTAATTGTTCTGTATCTAGAGGAATTTGTTTGCAGTGGAATGTAAACTCTGAGAGACCCAAGTAAACAGTGGATAAACAATGCATGGCTCTAGTTACAGAGGCCGGGCGACACGAGGTAACTTGCATTTGAAGCCAATGGAAGAGGTGAACTTGGACTATTTCCAAATGAGAGAAGGGGAATAATAAGACTGAAGGAGAAAATGTTGGAAATCATTGGCATAATGTTATGGGGTATGACTCTTCTGAACATAGTTCAACATCACTTCAGAGAGAGAGATGAGAAAGTCATTGCCTGTGTTAACAATGCTCAGGATTCCTAAGATCTTGGGAGATGAGAAACTTCTATGTTTTTATTGCTTTGTGTTAAGTATCTGTAAAATTGAGTTAATAAATTGTGCTTGATTCAACAGAACATTTAGAATGGGAAATTTAGGAAAGGTCCAAAACTCTTCAGTGTGCTGCATCTCTACCTTATTTGTTCAGTAACTAATTTATTCCTTTTTACTTTATTGTGGGAAGAATAGTACCAAAAATCTATTTGTCAGATCAACTATTACTTCTATGCCCATCACTTTACCCACTGATACTTATGATGCTTCTTTATGCAAGTTATACATAGAAATGCAGGTAAAATATGTAAGTGAAGTGTTTTCAGTTACTGTGGAAGATCAACTCATTTTAGATGCACCGACACACTATAAGTAATGTATATTCATATGTCTTTCACAACCGCGGAGCATTATTGCCATTTAGGAAATAGAGATCAGAAATTTCTGGCCTTTCCCACCAGTGGGGATCACTATCAGCAGTCCTGCAGATGGTGACCTTCCCTTGCAGAGGATCTCATCGTGATACAGCCAGTGATCAAAGTGAAGCAGTCTTCACATCGGTGGGAGTGGAGGAACCTGATGGTGGCTAATGATGAGCCCATCACTGCCAGAAAGCACAGTGCGAGGAGTGGGCAGGGTAATCCTGCCCAGAATGTGTACTGTTATTACAACGAACATTTCAGCTGAAGGATGCCTTCATTACTGTAAAGAAAGAAAAGAAGAAATACCCAGAAATTTTGTGGTCAAACCACTTACGTCTTCCACCAAAGGTGTGAGACATTAAAGCTACATCTGCTATCCGTTCCTGAGAATACAGGAAGTATCAGTGAATTCATAGAACTGATAATTGGGCAATATTGCTTCCAGGAACTCTCACAAATTTTTTGCCTATCTTGCGTTTAGAAAATTGATAACATGCCAATATGCTATCTCTGGAAACATAGGGATTCTTGCCAAGACACAAGTAAGATCAAAGACACTGGTAAAGTTGGAGGTGGGAGCATGGAAAATACAGAGACCAAGAATGATGTCTGCTTGTAAAGCACAAGAATTGCTATAATGTAAGGTTTGTTTTCCTATTTTCAATACAACAACATAACTAATATTTGGATTTACTGTGGCCCTTGGTATTGGTTAGAAGTAAAATGTAGAGGCATTTTTTAACTCTCTTTTTCAAGTTAACTTTGGGGATACGTGCAATAAAGTACAATTGGATGAATATATTCCTTCTTCACTGTACCAGGGCATTGGCTGCTTTTTTGAACATTTCTAAGGCCTACCTTAATGCAACTCACCTGGTAGGAATGGATTGGGAGGGCTATAATGGTGTCTTGAGGCTCCCACCCATTTTCATTCACCAGCTACCCGTGATGGATCAAACAACTTTCTGCCCCAGGTAAGCAGCTCCCCAACTATTTAGTAGCTTATATTGTCACCTTGCCCCCACTGGAGTCACCAACACAATCTCGTAGGAATTGTGCCTGAGTCTTCTTGGATCAATACAAGAGAGGGCTCTGAGCATCAGCTCACTGGGACTAAGATTCCAGCTGAGCTTCCAGCTCTCAGGGCATTACTTCTACACATTTTATGCCTTACAATTCTTTTGTCAGCTTTTTCTGCTTATTATCAGTGCCAGCCTTGCTTCTTTGTTTTGGAAACAGCAAATCTTGGAGAAAAAGGTGGAGCATCAAGCCTCAAGCAACACCATCATAGCAAGGTGGAGAGTGTGCTTGGGGCTACAACTAGTAGTCATGATGTGGATATGCTGGCGTTGGACTGGGGTAAACACAGTAAAAAGTCTGACAACACCAGGTTTAAGTCCAACCGATTTATTCTATAGTAAACTCACTAGCTTTCGAGGTTACCCCCTTCGTCAGGTGAATGTCTGAGGCCAGAACTCTCCATTCACCTGACGAAGGGGCAAACCCCAAAAGCTAGTGAGTTTACTATCAAATAAATCGGTTGGACTTAAACCTGGTGTTGTCAGACTTCTTGCTATAACTAGTACACAGAGGTCTAATCAAGAAACAGTGTGGACCCAGTGGCTTTCTCAGTATTTCCTCTTTTAAAGTGCTGCATGTATTGATTCACCTTTGGTCCAGTTTTATGCCTGTAGCTAAATGCCTGACCCACATTAGTCATGACTGCAAACCTGGTGTTGTAGTGTGAAACTGCGTGGGGAAAGGAAATGGAATAGATAAAGAGATGAGACCCAAATCTTCCACAGCTGGTGATACTGAGCACATTTATGTTGACTACAAAGCCAGTTGCAACTGTCCTTTTTCACGTCCTTGCTACTGCACAAATATCCACGTGGAGCAATGGCAAAATGGAACAATGGAGATGATATGTCCCCAGTAGCAGTGTGATCCTTAAAGGTCAAATTCTTGGGGGGGGGTCACAAGACCCATTCAGCCATCGGGCGAGAGCACACAGACCTTGGAGCTGAGAGCAGGTTTTTCTTGCCAGCCAGGAGTCTGGAGTCATGGAGTATGGTAGCCTTTGTATCACTCTCTGTATTTACCATAATAAATTGTTCATTTGTTAATCTATTTGGTAATCACCCATCTTTGCAAGATACCAACACCCTAAAGGGGGGAGTTTGGGAGGTAGTCAGGTTGGAAGGATGGGTAGTTGGCAGTCAGCTAGGTGGTTGTCATTGGGACAGAGTGGGGTGGATAATTGGATAAGGGAGTGGGTATTCAGGTCAAGGGAATGGGTAGTTGAGTTGGGAGAGGATAGGGTACCAGGTCAAGGGAATGGGTAGTTGAGTTGGGAGAGGATAGGGTACCAGGTCAAGGGAATGGGTAGTTGAGTTGGGAGAGGATAGGGTACCAGGTCAAGGGAATGGGTAGTTGAGTTGGGGGAGATAGGGTGCCAGGTCAAGGGAATGGGAAGTTGAGTTGGGGGAATAGGGCACCAGGTTAGGGGGTTGGATAGTTGAATTGGGGGTGGGTAGTTGAGTTGGGTGGATTGTTGGGTTGAGCAGGGATGGTTTGCTGGGTCAGTGGAGTGTGAGTAGTTGGGTCTGGAGGGGGTGGACAGTTGGATTCAGGGGAATGGAATGTGGTCAGCTGAATAGGTAGTCATAATTTGGAAGTGTGGGAGGATTGATCAGGTGGGTTACACTGTTAATCAGAGTTACTTTAGAAATTAATGCTGGGGAAGTATCTAATTAACTATCATCTAACCCAAGCCTCCAACTTTGAGGTCAGTGTTGGAGACATTCTTATTATTTCCTAAGCAACGCAAATCAGCCAATCAGAAATTTTTTTGTATCGGTCTTCACGGAGGAGGACGTGAATAATTTGCCGGGTGTTAGCGATGGAAAGATGGTAGGAGTGGAGGGCCTGAATGACATTATTGTTACTAGACAGGCAGTGCTCAAAAGACTGGAGGGACTGATGGTGGACAAGTCCCCAGGACCGGATGGAATGCATCCAAGGGTTCTGAAAGAAATGGCGGAGGTGATAGTGGATGCCTTGGTGATTATTTTCCAAACGTCGCTGGATTCTGGGGAAGTGCCGGAAGATTGGAAAACGGCTAATATTATGCCATTGTTTAAGAAGGGTGGAAGGCAAAAGGCAGGGAATTATAGGCTGGTTAGTTTAACGTCTGTTGTAGGTAAAATGTTAGAATCCATGATCAAGGAGAAAATAGCGAGGCATCTTGAGGAGAATTGTTTAATAGAGCAGACGCAGCACAGTTTCATTAAGGGGAAGTCGTGTCTGACGAATTTATTGGAGTTCTATGAGGATGTGTCTAGGGCGGTGGATAGAGGAGAGCCGGTGGATGTGGTGTTTCTTGATTTTCAGAAGGCGTTTGATAAGGTGCCGTACAAGAGGTTATTACAGAAGGTCAGGGGGCATGGAGTTGGGGGTAGGGTGTTAGCGTGGATAGGGGATTGGCTGTCAAATAGGAGGCAGAGAGTGGGGGTCAATGGCTGCTATTCGGATTGGCGGTTGGTGACTAGTGGAGTGCCCCAGGGGTCGGTGCTGGGGCCTCAGCTATTTACCATTTATATAGATGATCTGGAGGAGGGAACCGAATGTATGATGTCGAAATTTGCTGATGACACCAAGATTGGTGGAACGGCAAATTGTGCGGAGGGTGTGGAAAGTCTGCAGAGGGATCTAGATAGGCTGGGCGAATGGGCCAGGAACTGGCAAATGGAATTTAATGTTGGCAAGTGTGAAGTTGTCCACTTTGGTAGGAATAATGGTAGGAAGGACTATTACTTAGGTGGCGAAAAACTGCAGCAGGCAACGGTACAGAGGGACCTCGGGTTCCTTGTGCATGAGTCGCAAAAACCCAGCCTGCAGGTGCAGCAGGTGGTCAGGAAGGCAAATGGGATGCTGGCCTTCATAGCGAGGGGGATTGAATATAAAAGTAGGGAGGTCTTGCTGCAACTGTACAGGGCACTGGTGAGGCCACAGCTGGAGTACAGTGTGTAGTTTTGGTCGCCGCACTTATGCAAGGATATTTTGGCCTTGGAGGGAGTGCAGAGGAGGTTTACTAGGCTGATACCGGAGTTGAGGGGGTTGAAATATGAGGAGAGGCTGAATAAACTAGGCTTGTACTCGTTAGAGTTTAGAAGAATGAGGGGAGATCTCATTGAGATATATAAGATGATGAATGGGCTGGATAGGATAGAGGTGGAGAGGCTCTTCCCGCGCAGTAGGGACATTAGGACTAGAGGGCACAGCCTCAAGATAAAGGGGAGCGGTCTAGAACGGAGTTGAGGAGGAACTTCTTCACTCAAAGGATGGTGAATCTCTGGAATTCTCTGCCCGTTGAAGTGGTGGAGGCTGCCTCACTAAATATATTTAAGACGCGGGTTGATAGGTTTTTGATAGGCAAGGGGATTAAGGGTTATGGGGAGAGGGCAGGAAAGTCGAACTGAGCCACTTCAGATCAGCCATGATCTTATTGAATGGCGGGGCAGGCTCGAAGGGCTAGTTGGCCTACTCCTGCTCCTATTTCTTATGTTCTTAAACTTCCCAGGCAATTATGCACTTGTCAAGACTTGAGCTGCAGATAACTCAACATTTGTTGCTACACACAACAGACCATACAACCATTAATTAAAGTATTACAGGCGATGAAAGTCTGTTTCATCTTGTTCAGAACAGTAGATCCAGAGGACAAAGTGCGTGCTTGAAGATGGTTGAATTCAAAACAAATCTGTGGAAACAATAGGCTGGATTTTACTACAGAGACTCCTGTGAGCCTGGTAGTGCCTAGGAAACCCCAGAAATATATGCAGCAGTCATCAGTGAATTTTAATGCAATCATTTTATTATCATCAGATTTCTGATTTCTTATCCAGTAGTTGTCAGTGAACATAGGGTCATAGGGTCATAGAGGTTTACTTCATGGAAACAGGCCCTTCAGCCCAACTTGTCCATGTCGCACTTATTTATTTTTAAAAGCCCTAATCTAATCCCAATTGCCTGCATTTGGCTCATATCCCTCTATATTCATCGTATCCATGTAACTATCTAAATGCTTTTTAAAAGATAAAATTGTATCGTCTCTACTACTACCTCTGGCAACTTGTTCCAGACACTCAACACCCTCTGTGTGAAAAAATTGTCCCTCTGGACACTTTTGCATCTCTCCCCTCTCACCTTAAACCTATGCCCTCTAGTTTTGGACTCCCCTACCTTTGGGAAAAGATATTGACCATCTACCTTGTCTATGCCCCTCATTATTTTACAGACCTCTATAAGGTCACCCCTCAGCTTCCTATGCTCCAGAGAAAAAAGTGTCAGTCTATTCAGCCTCTCCTTATAACTCAATCCATCAAGACCCGGTAGCATCCTAGTAAATCTTTTCTGCACTCTTTCTAGTTTAATAATAACCTTTCTATAATAGGGTGACCAGAATTGCACAGAGTATTCCAAGTGTGGCCTTACCAATGTCTTGTACAACTTCAACAAAACGTCCCAACTCCTGCATTCAATGTTCTGACCTATGAAACCAAGAATGCCGAATGCCTTATGCCTTCTTCACTACTCTGTCCATCTGTGACTCCACTTTCAAGGAGCTATGAACATGTACCCTTAGATCTCTTTGTTCCGTAACTCTCCCCAATGCCCTACCATTAACTGAATAAGTCCTGCCCTAGTTCAAGCTACCAAAATGTATTACCTCGCATATATCTAAATTAAACTCCATCTGCCATTCCATCTGATGTGATGATGAACTTCTTGACCCAACCCCAACTCTAGTATCAAAAGGGAAATTCCTGACATACAAATTAAGAACATAAGAACATAAGAAATAGGAGCAGGAGTAGGCCATATAGCCCTTCGAGCCTGCCCCGCCATTCAATAAGATCATGGCTGATCTGTCGTGGCTCAGTTCCACTTTCCCGCCCTCTCCCCATAACCCTTAATCCCCTCTCTTATCAAAAACCCATCAACCCGCGTCTTAAAAATATTTAGCGAGGCAGTCTCCACCACTTCAACGGGCACAGAATTCCAGAGATTCACCATCCTTTGAGTGAAGAAGTTCCTCCTCAACTCCGTTCTAAATCGCCCCCCCTTTATCTTGAGGCTGTGCCCCCTAGTCCTACTATCCTTTCTGAGCGGGAAGAGTCTCTCCACCTCTATCCTATCCATCCCATTCATCATCTTATATGTCTCAATGAGATCTCCCCTCATTCTTCTAAACTCTAACGAGTACAAGCCTAGTTTATTCAGCCTCTCCTCATATTTCAGCCCCCTCAACTCCAGCATCAGCCTAGTAAACCTCCTCTGCACTCCCTCCAAGAGACAAAAAGAAGAGATTTTAAAATGCTGCACTCAGGTTCATCTTGTATTCCTGAATGTGCTGCCATGGGTCCTGGGGGAAGATATTGTTCCCTAGTTCTGGATGTAAGAAGCCCTCTATTGGAATAACAAATTCATGATTGGAAATTGTTTCATCTTGGGTTCAGAGCCTTCTTGATGGAGTTTCTTCAGGGTTTCTCATTTCCCTAAAAAGCTGCTACAGCTCATTACTCAGAAAAGCCATCCCTGCATCTTGAAGGGAATTGCTTGATAGAGCAGACGCAGCACGGTTTCATTAAAGGGAAGTCGTGTCTGACAAATTTACTGGAGTTCTATGAGGATGTGTCTAGGGCGGTGGATAGAGGAGAGCCGGTGGATGTGGTCTTTCTGGATTTTCAGAAGGCGTTTGACAAAGTACCTCACAAGAGGTTATTGCAGAAGGTCGAGGGACATGGAGTTGGGGGTAGGGTGTTAGCGTGGATAGAGGATTGGTTGTCAAATAGGAGGCAGAGACTGGGGGTCAACGGGTGCTATTCGGATTGGTGGATGGTGACTAGTGCAGTGCCCCAGGGGTCGGTGCTGGGGCCTCAGCTTTTTACCATTTATATAGATGATCTGGAGGAGGGAACCGAGTGTAGGGTGTCGAACTTTGCTGATGACACCAAGATTGGGGGAACGGCAAATTGTGCGGAGGGTGTGGAGAGTCTGCAGAAGGATCTAGATAGGCTGGGCGAATGGGCCAGGAAATGGCAAATGGAATTTAATGTTGGCAAGTGTGAGGTGGTCCACTTTGGTAGGAATAATGGTAGGAAGGACTATTACTTACGGGGCGAAAAACTGCAGCAGGCGACGGTGCAGAGGGAACTCGGGGTCCTTGTGCATGAGTCGCAAAAACCCAGCTTGCAGGTGCAGCAGGTGGTCAGGAAGGCGAATGGGATGCTGGCCTCCATAGCGAGGGGGATTGAATATAAAAGTAGGGAGGTCTTGCTGCAGCTGTATAGGGCATTGGTGAGGCCGCAGCTGGAGTACTGTGTGCAGTTTTGGGCGCCGCACCTGCGCAAGGATATTTTGGCCTTGGAGGGAGTGCAGAGGAGGTTTACTAGGCTGATACTGGAGTTGAGGGGGTTGAGCTATGAGGAGAGGCTGAATAAACTAGGCTTGTACTCGTTAGAGTTTAGAAGAATGAGGGGAGATCTCATTGAGACGTATAAGATGATGAATGGGATGGATAGGATAGAGGTGGAGAGACTCTTCCAGTAGGACTAGGGGGCACAGCCTCAAGATAAAGGGGGGGCGGTTTAGAACGGAGTTGAGGAGGAACTTCTTCACTCAAAGGGTGGTGAATCTCTGGAATTCTCTGCCCATTGAAGTGGTGGAGGCTGCCTCGCTAAATATTTTTAAGACACGGGTTGATGGGTTTTTGATAAGAGAGGGGATTAAGGGTTATGGGGAGAGGGCGGGAAAGTGGAACTGAGCCACGACAGATCAGCCATGATCTTATTGAATGGCAGGGCAGGCTCGAAGGGCTAGATGGCCTACTCCTGCTCCTATTTCTTATGTTCTTATGTTCTGTTTATTTACAGATCTACGTACATCTCAGTGACTCGACACAAGGTAATATCTCTCCTTTCCTCCAGATCTCAGTTACTTAACCATGTGATATTGCATTGTGATTACACCTGTAGTTATATCAGTATCAGGATGATAGGATGAGAGAGGAATTGGCAAATGTAGATTGGGGGCGCAGATTGGTCGGTAGGACTGCTGAGGAACAGTGGAGGATCTTTAAGGAGATCTTTTTCGGTGCTCAGCAGAAATTTATTCCAATGGTAAAGAAGGATCGTAGGAGAAGGGATAATCAGCTGTCGTTATCGAAGGAAATAAAGGAGAGTAAATTAAAAGCTGATGAGTTTAGAGTGGCTAAAAGTAGTGGGCGAGTAGAAGATTGGGAGAGGTTTAAAAATCAACAAAGATTGACTAAGATGATGAAGAAAGGAAGGATAGACTATGAAGCTAAACTAGCACTAAATATAAAAAAGGATAGTAAGAGTTTTTATAAATATATGAAGAGGAGGAGGCTGGCTAGGGTGAATGTTGGACCCTTAGAGGATGAGAGGGGGGATTTAGTGGTGGGGGATGAGGAAATGGCTGAGGCCTTAAATAAGTTTTTTGCCTCAGTCTTCACGGAGGAGGACGCGAATAGTTTGCCGGGTATTAAAGATAGAAGGATGGTAGGAGTTGAGGGCCTGAATGCGATCACTGTCACTAGAGAGGTAGTGCTTGATCGACTAGCGGGACTGATGGTGGACAAGTCCCCAGGACCGGATGGAATGCATCCCAGGGTTCTGAAGGAAATGGCAGAGGTGATAGTAGATGCCTTAGTGATTATTTACCAAACCTCGCTGGATTCCGGGGAAGTGCCAGAAGATTGGAAAACGGCTAATGTTATGCTGCTGTTTAAAAAGGGTAGCAGGCAAAAAGCAGGTAATTATAGGCCGGTTAGTTTAACGTCTGTTGTGGGAAAAATGCTTGAATCCGTCATCAAAGAAGAAATAGCGAGGCATCTTGAGAAGAATTGTTTGATAGAGCAGACGCAGCACGGATTCGTTAAGGGGAAGTCGTGTCTGACAAACTTATTGGAATTCTATGAGGATGTAACTAGTGCAGTAGACAGAGGGGAACTGGTGGATGTGGTGTTTCTCGATTTTCAGAAGGCGTTTGATAAGGTGTCGCACAAAAGGTTGCTTCAGAAGGTTAGGGGGCATGGAGTTGGGGGTAAGGTGTTAGCGTGGATAGAGGATTGGTTGTCTAATAGGAGGCAGAGATTTGGTATCAATGGGTGCTATTCTGATTGGCGGTTGGTGACTAGTGGAGTGCCGCAGGGATCGGTGCTGGGGCCTCAGCTATTTACCATTTATATAGATGATCTGGAGGAGGGAACTGAGTGTAGGGTGTCGAAATTTGCTGATGACACCAAAATTGGTGGAAAGGCAAATTGTGCGGAGGGTGTGGAAAGTCTGCAGAGGGATCTAGATAGGCTGAGCGAGTGGGAGAGGACCTAGCAGATGGTGTACAATGTTAGCAAGTGTGAGGTTATCCACTTTGGCAGGAATAATAGTAGGAGGGATTACTATTTAAAGGGCAAAAAGCTGCAGCATGCTACGGTGCAAAGGGACCTGGGGGTCCTTGTGCATGAGTGGCAAAAACCCAGTCTGCAGGTGCAGCAGGTGATCAAGAAGGCGAATGGGATGCTGGCCTTTATAGCGAGGGGGACAGAATATAAAAGTAGGGAGGTCTCGCTGCAACTGTACAGGGCACTGGTGAAGCCGCAGCTGTAGTACTGTGTGCCGTTTTGGTCGCCGCACTTGCGCGAGGATATTTTGGCCTTGGAGGGAGTGCAGAGGAGGTTCACTAGGCTGATGCTGGAGATGAGGGGATCGGACTATGAAGAGAGGCTGAATAGACTGGGTTTGTACTCGTTGGAGTTTAGAAGGATGAGGGGGGATCTTATAGAGACATATAAGATAATGAAGGGGATGGATAGGGTAGAGGTAGAGAGATTCTTCCCGCTCAGAAAGGACAGCAGGACTAGAGGGCACAGCCTCAAGATAAGGTGGGGGGGCAGTTTAGAACGGAGTTGAGGAGGAACTTCTTCACTCAAAGGGTGGTGAATCTCTGGAATTCTCTGCCTGTTGATGTGGTAGAGGCTACCTCGCTAAATATATTTAAGTCATGGGTAGATAGGTTTTTGGTAGGCAAGGGAATTAAGGGTTATGGGGAGAAAGCGGGAAAGTGGAACTGATCCACTTCAGATCAACCATGATCTTATTGAATGGCGGGGCAGGCTCAAAGGGCTAGATGGCCTATTCCTGCTCCTACTTCTTATGTTCTTATGTTTGTTTACTATCAGGCGCTCCTGATGTTAAGCCTTTGCTCTATAGATGTTGTCATGGATGTCAGGCAGCAGAAAATGTCTGCTGTGGTCATGATTCAATGCAGGAAGTTCTTAATTGATCTAAGGACAGGAAAGGGGAGGCACCAGCACATTGCCCACATCCTGGTATGCTTATCAACAAACATAAAAACATAAGAACATAAGAAATAGGAGCAGGAGTAGGCCATCTAGCCCTTCGAGCCTGCCCCGCCATTCAATAAGATCATGGCTGATCTGTCGTGGATCAGCTCCACTTTCCCACCTTCTCCCCATAACCCTTAATCCCCTTGTCTATCAAAAACCTATCTACCCGTGACTTATATATATTTAGCGAGATAGCCTCCACCACTTCAACGGGCAGAGAATTCCAGAGATTCACCACCCTTTGAGTGAAGAAGTTCCTCCTCAACTCCGATCTAAACTGCACCCCCCCCCCTTATCTTGAGGCTGTGCCCTCCAGTCCTGCTGTCCTTTCTAAGCGGGAAGAATCTCTCTACCTCTACCCTATCCATCCCTTTCATTATCTTATACGTCTCTATAAGATCCCCCCTCATCCTTCTAAACTCCAATGAGCACAGACCCAGTCTATTCAGTCTCTCTTCATAGTCCAACCCCCTCATCTCCGGTATCAGCCTAGTAAACCTCCTCTGCACTCCCTCCAAGGCCAAAATATTCTTGCGCAAGTGCGGCGACCAAAACTGCACACAGTACTCCAGCTGCGGCCTCACCAATGCCTTGTACAGTTGCAGCAAGACCTCCTTGCTTTTATATTCTATCCCCCTCGCTATAAAGGCCAACATCCCATTCGCCTTCTTGATCACCTG
Organism: Carcharhinus amblyrhynchos; assembly: GCF_965287045.1. NCBI lineage: Eukaryota > Metazoa > Chordata > Chondrichthyes > Carcharhiniformes > Carcharhinidae > Carcharhinus > Carcharhinus amblyrhynchos. The sequence continues at coordinate 60,154,189 of NC_137333.1, forward strand.
CTGCACCTGCAGACTGGGTTTTTGCGACTCGTGCACAAGGACCCCCAGGTCTCTCTGCACCGTAGCATGCTGCAGCTTTTCGCCCTTTAAATAGTAATCCCTCCTACTATTATTTCTGCCAAAGTGGATAACCTCACACTTGCTAACATTATACTCCATCTGCCAGGTCCTTGCCCACTTGCTCAGCCTATCCAGATCCCTCTGCAGACTTTCCACACCCTCCACGCAATTTGCTTTTCCACTCATCTTCGTGTCTTCAGCAAATTTTGTCACCCTACACTCAGCCCCCTCCTCCAGATCATCTATATAAATGGTAAATAGTTGAGGCCCCAGCACCGATCCCTGTGGCACTCCACTAGTCACCAACCGCCAATCAGAATAGCACCCATTGATACCAACTCTCTGCCTCCTATTAGACAACCAATCCCCTATCCACGCTAACACCTTACCCTCAACTCCGTGGGCTCAATCTGCCTTCTCAAGCTTATTGCAACAGTTCATTACTCATCCCAACTTAGCTTGCAGGTACGTCAATCCTTTGGTGAATGTACATCCTCATTGTCCCATCTCTCCATCCACCACTGACACTCACCCTCATCCTTTTGCAGCGACATGCATATCTTCGTAGTCGGCCAAGTAGAAAGATTTTTATTTATACAACACTTTTCATTATATCAGGAATCCTGAAATGCTTTACAGCTAATGAATTTCTGAAGGATTGTTGCTGTTGCAATGTAGAAAACCCAACAATGAATTTGTAAACAGCAAGGTCCACAACAGCAATATGATAATACATTTCAGTAAGGGATAGATTTTGACCAGGAAAACTGGCAGTGTACTTTACAATCCAATTTAGAAAAAACATGTACAGCACATATGGTCTCACCCTGAACAAATGCTCTCCAACCAACTGATAATCATTACTCTCGCTCCTAAGTCTCTTTGTTTCATCCTTGCAGGAGAAGAGAGCACAGGACAGCAGGGAGAGACTGGGAACCAGATATAACCCTCCATAATCTTGCAATTCACAGCTGCAGATGATGAGGCTATGGAGATCAGCAGAGTCTTAGCTTGCCTATGTGTTGGAGGTGGGAAATTAGAGCTGAAGCAGCTACATGGTGACAGAATTAAATCTGTATAAAACACCCAATCATGTTCACTGGATGTTAACAGTGAGTGGAATATGATGTTGAGCATTGTATTAAATTCCAACATTTTTGCTAACTTTAAACATGTTTATCTTTCAGTGTCCATTCATTTCCTTTCACTCATAGAACACAGAACATAGAAAAACTGCAGCACAAACATACCCTCCGGCCCACAAGTTGCGCTGATCATATCGCTACCTTCTAGGCTTACCTATAACCCTCAATCCTATTAAGTCCTATGTACTCATCCAGAAGTCTCTTAAAAGACCCTATCGAATTTGCCTCCACCACCACCGATGGCAGCCGATTCCACTCACCAACCACTCTCTGAGTGAAAAACTTACCCCTGATATCTCCTCTGTACCTACTCCCCTTCACCTTAAACCTGTGTCCTCTCATAGCAACCATTTCAGCCCTGGGAAAAAGCCTCTGAGAATCCACCCGATCAATACCTCTCAACATCTTATACACCTTTATCAGGTCACCTCTCATCCTTCATCTCTCTAAGGAGAAAAGACCGAGCTCCCTCAACCTATCCTCATAAGGCATGCCATCCAATCCAGGCAACATCCTTGTAAATATCCTCTGCACCCTTTCAATAGCTTCCACATCCTTCCTGTAATGAGGTGACCAGAACTGAGCACAGTACTCCAAGTGGGGTCTGACTAGGGTTTTATACAGCTGCAGCATTATCACCCAACTCCTAAACTCAATCCCTCGATTGATGAAGGCCAGTATACCATACACCTTCTTAACCACAGGTCCTTCAAGACATTCACACATCCATTGGGAGGTAGTTGAATTTGTCAATGCTGACTTTTCAGAGGAGCTCACTTCCTGGTAGGGTGCACTCTCGCAGAATTTATGCAGACCACGAGTCATATACTTGGTGGCAGCAGTTAGGGTTTTACATGGTTGCTTGTATTTGCAGATGGTGGAGTCAGGGTTAGCAGCAGAGAGTTTGCACCAGGAGATGTAAAATAATCAGCTGGGTGCATTTTCTCCATCCTGGATGCCATTGGTGAAGAAGGTACTTATTGAGTAGCAACCAAAAATGTGCTATGTTTGTCAGATATTCCAAATGAGCTGCGAATGATTGCAGAGTTTGGAGGAGTCTGCCTCCAAAATGTGTATGAGTGGCATAATGTTTCCCACCTTTGTGGTGATTCCATGGAATAGTGGCACATGCATACAGCATCAAATGTGACAATCAAACAAATGCATGCATGCCTTCACCATTAGTTGCACATCCTGGATAAAATTCAATGGTCATGGTGGTGGCCCCATCAACCAGTTGGAAAGTTGGCTGCCCACCCCATTGTGTTTGTTTCCAGAAATCCTGACAAAAATAAATAGTCATCAGGCAATTTAATTATCTGCCATTAGGATTACCAGGCCTTTGAAGATAGAAAGCCCACATGCAAACATTGCTGGTCAATCAAAGTGCCAACTGCTCTTCAGTGCCTGCAATACATACAAGCCCTTGCCCATGTCAGGGGAGCCACACTATGGCACAAGTTGCCTAATCACCCTACCATCCCCCACCGCACCGCCACCCCCCAAGCCTGATGCTGGCCTCACCAAATGACATGGGTTTCAAGCAGCAGCAAGTTGAGGTGCTTAAGTGACCAATAATAGGGGCAGCACCTTGGCACAGTGGTTAGCACTGCTGCTCACAGAGCTAGGAACCCAGGTTCAATTTCAGCCTCAGGACACTGCCTATCTGGAGCTTGCACATTCTCCCTGTATGTGCATGGGTTTCCTCCCGGTGCTCTGGTTTCTTCTACAGTTCAAAGATGTGCAGATTACGTTGACTGGCCATGCTAAATTGACCCTAGTGTCAGGGGGATTAGCAGCACAAATGTGGGGGGTGAGTTATGGAAATAGGGCCTGGGTGGGATTGTGGTCGGTACAGACCTGATGGGCAGAATGGCCTCCTTCTGTATTGTCGAGATTCTATAACCTCTATTGGCATTCTGGCTGGAAGATTGACCTTCATCTTCCCTATTCTTGACTTCATTGGGGGCAGTGGGGGGCCGAGATGGGAAAGTGATGGTCTGTCCAACGTGATTATTCAGGTCCCACCCCGGGGAGTGGGGGATAGTGGGGAGCATCATTAAATTCTGCCCTCTGGATGAGACCTTAAATTAGATAAAGAATACTGAAAATTTAGTCTTTCATTGTTCCACTGATTTGCAGCAAAGATTTCTCCCACATAGTATGAGCATGGGTATTCATTTCAGCCATGAAAAGGATGACGGTGGCAGGAACCATGCTGATGTTATCTACGAGCATGTCTCAACTTGGAACACTGGTTCTTGGTAGTGTCCAGTTTGATTTTTGGAATGATGTGAGGAGTCATGTAAAACCCCAGAGAGAATAATCAGCCCAGTTGTCAGGTAACAATTAATAAACACTATTTATTCAATTAAAGAAATGACAAATACATACAAACAAGACTACTGTACTTTAAGACAATTAAGCCATGAATCACTAAAACACACAGAATTTATGAAAAAATTTCCCCCATTCCAATATATACCAATGATCCCTGAATTCCTTAAGACTTACCCCTTCCCAAGCAACATTTAAATGAAATAAATCCTTAGGTCAAATCCAGCTTATAGTTATCACACAATACAAGGCTGAGGATCAAGTTTGGGAAACGTCTTTTCCTGATCCAGTAATGACATTTAAACTGCCTTCATGAAGGTTTCTGCACTGCCTTGACTCTAAGATAAAGACTATTCCCCAGAATCAGTTGCATTCTTGGACACGCGCATCTCCATTAAGGACGGTCACCTCAGCACCTCACTGTACCGCAAGCCCACAGACAATCTCACAATGCTCCACTTCTCCAGTTTCCACCCTAAACATGTTAAAGAAGCCATTCCCTATGGACAAGCCCTCCGTATACACAGGATTTGCTCAGATGAGGAGGATCGTGACAGACACCTCCAGACCCTGAAAGATGCCCTCATAAGAACAGGATATGGTGCTCGACTCATAGATTGACAATTCCGATGCGCCACAGCGAAAAACCGCACCGATCTCCTCAGAAGGCAAACACGGGACACAGTGGACAGAGTACCCTTCGTCGTCCAGTACTTCCCCGGAGCGGAGAAGCTACGACATCTTCTCCAGAGTCTTCAACATATCATTGATGAAGACGAACATCTCGCCAGGGCTATCCCCACACCCCCACTTCTTGCTTTCAGACAACCACACAACCTCAAACAGACCATTGTTCGCAGCAAACTACCCAGCCTTCAGGAGAACAGTGACCACAATACCACACAACCCTGCCACAGCAACCTCTGCAAGACATGCCGGATCATCGACATGGATACCATCATCACACGTGAGAATACCATCCACCAGGTACATGGTAAATACTCTTGCAACTCAGCCAACATTGTCTACCTGATACGTTGCAAGAAAGGATGTCCCGAAGCATGGTACATTGGGGAGACCATGCAGACGCTACGACAACGGATGAATGAACATCGCTCGACAGTCACCAGGCAAGACTGTTCCCTTCCTGTTGGCGAACACTTCAGTGGTCACGGGCATTCAGCCTCTGACCTTCGGGTAAGCATTCTCCAAGGCGGCCTTCACGACACAGGACAGCGCAGAGTCGCTGAACAGAGACTGATAGCCAAGTTCCGCACACATGAGGACGGTCTCAACAGGGATCTTGGGTTCATGTCGCACTATCTGTAACCCCCGTGACTTGCCTGGGTTTGCAAAACCTCACTTACTGTACTTTCTGGAGACAATACACATCTCTTTAAACTGTGATCAGTGCTCCTTCCACTCACATTATCAGCCACTTCAGATCTTGAACAGCAGGTTAGGTGTAAGGATTCGCATTCTAATCAGTAATCTGTAAACTGTCTGTGCTTTATATGCTCTGTCTGAGGCCAGAACTCTCCATTCACCTGACGAAGGGACTAATCCGAAAGCTTGTGAGTATGTTATCAAATAAATAGGTTGGACTAAAACCTGGTGTTGTCAGACTTTTCACTGTGTCTAAGACTTAGATGCAGACCTAGCCTCCTGGTGGTGATTTGTGGACTAGCCTCCCAGACTGTTAGATGTGAACTTACCTCTCGGTTGCTGAAGTAAACTGGCCTGCCTGCTTCAGAAGGTGCTGGCAATTACAACATTTTTCCACCTTTGACTTTGTTTTCTGTGTGTTTGGCTGTTTGCAACTCTCAAGTTCCTTCACTCTAGAAATTAGCAGGTGTATACCTCCTTTACAGGTGCAGTTGGAGCAGTCATTGCTGGGGCCATTATGGGCTCCTAAGCGCAAAGAATGTTGTCCAAATTTAACTCAACAGACAGAGTAGGGATCTGACCACAATCTGAGGTACTGATCTGCTTCAAGAAGATGACCATCATCCCGGTACCTAAGAAAAACCAAGCAGCATGCCTTAATGACTATTGGCAGGTGGCTCTGCCATCCATCATTATGAAGTGCTTCGAAAGGTTAGTCAAGGCATGAATCAATTCCAGTTTTCCGGACTACTTGGATCCAAACAGTTTGCCTACTGCTGCAGTAGGCCCACAGCAGACGCCATTTCCCTGGCACTGCACTCAACCCTGAAACACCTAGATAACAAGGATGCCTACGTCAGATTCCTATTTATTGACTACATGCGCAGCCTTCAACGTTATTATTCCCACAAAACTCATCTCCAAACTCTGTGGCCTGGGCCTCAGCACCTGCCTCTGCAACTGGATCCTGAACTTCCTAACTCACAGACCATAATCAGTAAGGATAGGCAACAACACCTCCTCCACAGTCATCCTCAACTCCGGTGCCCCATAGGGCTGTTTTCTCAGCTTCCAATTGTACTCCTTGTACACCAATGACTGTGTGACCAAATTCCCCTCCAATTCAATTTTCAAGTTTGCTGATGACACCACCGTGGTGGGTTGGATCTCAAGCAATGATGAGACAGAGTACAGATATGAAGTAGAGAATCTGGTGGACTGGTGCGGCAACAATAATCTCTCCCTCAATGTCAACAAAATGAAGGAGGTTATCATTGACTTCAGGAAGCATAAAGGAGAACATGCCCCTGTCTACATCAATGGAGATGAAGTAGAAAGGGTCAAGAGCTTCAAGTTTTCAGATGTCCAAATCACCAACAAACTGTCCTGGTTCCCCCATGCCAACACTATAGTTAAGAAAGTCCACCAACACCTGTACTCTCTCAGAAGATTAAGGTAATTTGGCATGTCAGCTACGATTCTCACCAACTTTTACAGATGCACCATAGAAGGCATTCTTCCTGGTTGTATCACAGCTTGGTATGCCTCCTGCTCAGCCCAAGACTGCAAGGAACTTCAAAAGGTCGTGAATGTAGCCCAATCCATCACATCAACCAGCCTCCTATCCATTGACTCTGTCTACATTTCCCGCTGCCTCTGCAAAGCAGCCAGCGTAATTAAGGACGCCATGCACCCCAGACATACTCTTTTCCACCTTCTTCCTTCGGGGAAAAGATACAAAAGTCTGAGGTCATGTACCAACGGACTCAAGAACAACTTCTTCCCTGCTGCTCTCAGACTTTTGAATAGACTTACTTTGCACTAAGCTAATCTTTCTCTACACCCTGTAACACTACATTTTGCATTCTCTTTGGCCTTGGAGGGAGTGCAGAGGAGGTTTACTAGGCTGATACCAGAGTTGAGGGGGTTGAGCTATGAGGAGAGGCTGAATAAACTAGGCTTGTACTCGTTAGAGTTTAGAAGAATGAGGGGAGATCTCATTGAGACGTATAAGATGATGAATGGGATGGATAGGATAGAGGTGGAGAGACTCTTCCCGCTCAAAAAAGACAGTAGGACTAGGGGGCACAGCCTCAAGATAAAAGGGGGGCGGTTTAGAACGGAGTTGAGGAGGAACTTCTTCACTCAAAGGGTGGTGAATCTCTGGAATTCTCTGCCCGTTGAAGTGGTGGAGGCTGCCTCGCTAAATATTTTTAAGACGCGGGTTGATGGGTTTTTGATAAGAGAGGGGATTAAGGGTTATGGGGAGAGGGCGGGAAAGTGGAACTGAGCAGCGACAGATCAGCCATGATCTTATTGAATGGCGGGGCAGGCTCGAAGGGCTAGATGGCCTACTCCTGCTCCTATTTCTTATGTTCTCTCGTTTTCTTCTCTATGAATGGTCTGTTTTGTCTGCATAGTGTGCAAGAAACAATACTTTTCATTGTATGTTAATACATGTGACAATAATACATCAAATCAAATCAAATGAACTGCCTCTGCCTTGAAACCGCAGAGATTGATTCATGTAGAAATGTTCATAAAAGGAAGAGTAAAGAGTTGTAGTTGTACAAGGGCATGCAAATGTTATGTTTCTGTTGTGTATGTAAAGTATATAAATATTGTTCTTTAGCACCACTTTCCTACCTTGTCTATTCCTGGTTGCAGTCTACGAGTAGCCTTTTCAGATATATGACCATGAATAGGAAGGTATGACTTGACAGTGACCACTGGGGATGTGTGAAAGAGCAGGGGTAGAGGGTGAGAAAACTGACTTTTGCATGTGGTTTTGCTTTTGATTTCTAGATGGTTTCACATGTAAAATCTTGCAATTATCCCCTTGCAAATACACTGAATGATATGGAGGTGCCAATGACAGTTTGCATATGTGGAAAATCAATCGGACCCGCTATCCCACTTAATGCGACTGGCCTCCTCATGGGCATGCTTGAGTGTTTTGAGCAGCGTGGTGCCACATGGTTAGCACTGCTGCCTCACAAAGCCAGGGAGCTGGGTTCAATTCCAGTCTCGGATGGCTGTGTGGAGTTTGCACATTATTCCCGTGTCTCTGGGTGCTCTGGTTTCCAACCATAAGACATAGGAGCAGAATTAGGACATTGTCCCATCGACTCTGCTCTGCCATTCAATCATGACTAATATTTTTCTCATCCCCATTCTCCTGCCTTTTCCCCATAACCCCGATCCCCTTTTTAATCAAGAACATAGCTACCTCTGTCTTAAAGACACTCAATGATCTGGCCTCCACGACCTTCTGTGCCAAAGAGTTCACAGATTCACCACTCTCATCCTCCTCATCTCTGTTTTCAAAGATCATCTCTTTAGCCTGATGTTGTGCCCTCTGTGCCCTCTAGTTCTAGTTTTTCCTGCTAGTGTCCAAAGGTATGCAAATTAGGTGGACTGGCTATGTTAAATTTGCCTCTTAGTGTCCCAAGATGTGTAGGTTAGGAGGATTAGCCATACCGAGGGTTAAGGGAATAGGGTGGGGGAAAGGTCCTTGGTAAGGTTCTCTAACAGAGTGAGTCAGTGCAGATTTGACAAGCCGAATCGCCTCTTCTGCACTTTAGCAATGCTATAACACATCAGTCACCTGTTTTACACATTTACCAGCTAAAAGACCTTGAAAATGACCAGATTGTGAGTTGAAGCACATTCGAATGTAATGTTCCTTTGCAGTTAGTAGATCTATGGGTGACATGGCAGCACAGTGGTTAGCACTGCTGCTTCACAGCTCCAGGGACCTTGGTTCGATTCCTGGCTAGGGTCACTGTCTGTGTGGAGTTTGCACATTCTCCTTGTGTCTGCGTGGGTTTCCTCCCACAGTCCAAAGATGTGTGGTTAGGTTGATTGGCCATGCTAAAATTGCCCTTAGTGTCCTAATGCATAGGTTAGAGGGGTTAGTGGGTAAATATGGAGGTGGGACCTGGGTGGGATTGTGGTCAGTGCAGACTTGATGGGCTGAATGGCCTCTTTCTGTGCTGTAGGGTTTCTATGATTTTTTCACCCCAATCACCCACCTCTGATTGCAAACTCTCTCCCACCCAATCGCTGCCCAGCTCATGTGCCTTGCTCTGGCTAATCGATGCCCCTATTTATCCCCTGGCTGATCCCTACCCCTGTTCACCACCCCACCCAAGCTTGAGGGCCGAAGGGCCTGTACTGCACTGTAATGCTCTATGATTGCCAGGTTGATCATTACCCCAGCAATCCCCAGTGCAGAGTTTGTAGCTCCCCATGCACAGCCTTCCCTTCACATCCTACCCCTTCAACTTCAGCCCCACCTCTTGGCACTGCCTGATGGATGGTGGACACTGTCAGGGAGCCAGACTGGCATTGCCAGCATCCCAGGCTGGCACTGCCCAAGGGGGTGGGGGCACTGTCCCCCTTGCCTCCGACCACCTGGGGAGGCCTCAATGGTCTCCAGTCCAACCAGAGAGGCCATACTGTTTGGTCCTTGTTGCTGGGGACCATGCATGATCCTCGCCAATGAGGACCTACATCGGCAAGGCCATTAAGGCAAGTGAGCCCGGCAATTGGGTCCTGGGACCACTAATAATATTTAAATTCAGATTTAAATAATAAAATCAGTCACATGCCCTTCAGGGCCAGTATCATCACGAGAGGTGAGAAACCAGGCTTAAACACAGTTTTTTGTCTCTCTTGTGATCTTACTACCTTGCCATGCTGATCAACCGGTGTAATGAGCTGATAAGATGGCCCCAGAATATTTACTGCACACATTCCATGTGAGTCATACAGCCTGAGGCGTTCTATACGATTTCCAAACCCTCAGTGTATTGTGGCTGGAAGGTCTTAGAGTGCGAATTTCCCCATTGCAATACCATTGCACTTTCTGTAATGACTGTTTTAAAATGCACTCACAGTGCAACATGGTCTATGCAGAAAATTTGAATATCCTTGCCCTTTCCCTGACGCCATTTTGAAATGTCAGATCCTCAAAATTGAACTCACTGATTATTTTTTCCCAGTCCCTTATGAGCCCTTGAAGGCCTCTGGCACCCTCATCACAAAATCACGGCATGCTGTTCATTTCTGTGCCAAGTGCGAAGATGGCCAGCTCTAGGCTACAATCATTGAATGGAGGCGGCAGCACCAAATTTGCATTATATCTTTTTCCAGTGGAACTAATGGAGACAGATGATGAATTATAACACCCACACCCAGAAATATGACACAATGTTTAACTTGAAACATGTTAAAAATAGTCTTTTTGGTATTTTGTATTTTCCAATAATTTTGGCAAAGGTTTATTCAATTTTTCTTATTTGTTCTTGGAATGTTTGCATTGCTAGCAAGCCAGCATCCATTGATTACCCCTAATTACCCTTGAGAAGGTTGTGGTGGACTGCTCCCTTGGACTGCTGCAGTCCATGTAGTGCAGGTACACCCATTATGCTGCTGGAATGAGTTCCAAGATTCTGAAGCAGCAATGGTGAAGAGACAGCAGTGAAATTCCAAGCCAGGATGCCGTGTGATTTGGAAGGTATCTTGCGGTGTCCCTATGCAGTTACTGTCCTTGTCCATCTAGGTGGTAAAGGTCACGGACTTGGAAAGTGCTGTTGAAGGAGGCTTTTAGTGAGCTGCTGCAGTGCACCTTGTAGATGGTTTATTCCTTAAACTTTCATTTCGCTTTCAAAGTTGTGCTTTTGAAAATGGCAGGTGCATGAGTGTGTTACCCGTCACATTGTCATTCATGGTATATGTACATTCTGGAAACTTGAAACTAATAATTTCAATGAGGTTGATTGTAACTTCGGGCACAAAATGAATTGGTTTTGGTTGAAGTGGGTGACAAGACTATATGTGCCAGGTATATTTAAATGATAGAACTGCCCACACCTCTCAGGGTAAGAAGTAGAAGATGGAGACAGATGCATCCAAGTACTTATGCTGAGATATGCAAGTCTTTGGCTTTTTGATTCTCTTGCTAATGCCATTTAATAGTTAACAAGCTTTCATGAAATTCCTCTTTAACACTTCAAAACCATTCTCTAATCTTTTCTCATAGCCTTGACACTGTTGTCATTTTTTCACTTTGTTAGGTTTATCACTTTTATTGCTTTTCCTGCACCCTTTCTGACACAAGTTTGATCTGTAGTGATCTAAATTACATGTAGTGGGTTGAATGCAATTAGGGTGGTGGGTGGATGGGAAATGGTGTTATAAGGCTTATTTAGTGTTTCACAGAAAAATCTGGAGACTCACATGGTTAAACATAAAGCTGTTTATTACCAAATCATAACTATATATTTCCAAGGTAAAACTTGGCATGGGTGCTGTCTCCATGCTGATTCCTTCCAGACACAGAGGTGGACTTACACTTTTGGGGGCCTTATGTTTTGTCTCCATGATGGGCCGTCTCCTTGCAGCTCCCTGTCCTCCCACCCCTGTGACATGGTGCTCCACTGTGGTGATGTCAAGACCTGCCCCATCATTGACATCAAGCTCCACCTCAAATGCTGTAATCTCCACCTTCAAATGCCATTATTGCCTCCTGACCATGCCCACCCTCAACTCACACAGTGCAAGCCACAAGAATACTGAAAAGTCCACAAATCACTGCTTTAGTGCTTTTTAACTTATGAAAACAAATCTGTAATTAATGAATTCCAATCCATAATGCAAGCCACAGGACCCCAAAAAAGTACAAGTATCCAATTTGAAGGGTGCCTTCACTGACCCCATAAGGAAACTTCCAGGGTTCCCCAAGTAGTCTACCTATCCGACAGAGATCCCACATTCCACTCTCCCTTAACTGGCCACTTAAGAGGTTCAGCTGTTTCTGGGTAGGAGGGCTGTCCTCTGCCTTCAACTCTATTGGTAAAACGTCCCAGCTGAAAGATGAGAGGCACCCTGCCCCGGCCTTCCATCACCTTTTTACCGGCAAGCCTTTGCTTCACAGCCAATCCTGACAAGGTTGGTAAAATTGAGCCCTATATACAAGATGAGATGTGATCAGTGGATTTTAAAACTCTCGCACAGCCTCCTAGATTTGATTCAGCATTATTCTGGTTGTTCACTGTTTTAATCGTTTCTTGACATTGAAGCTGATAAGTTTACAATTGCCTTTAGAACCCTTTGAACTCTCCTTCATTGTATATCTGTGCTGCTCATTATTTTCCTTTAATCACCACCAGTAAGTTTATTTATCAACACTGCAATGAAGTTATTGTGAAATTCCCCTAGTCATCACAATCTGGCACCTGTTTGGGTCAATGCACATCTTTCAGAATGTGGGAGGAAACCAGAGCACCCAGAGGGGACCTACGCAGACACATGGGGAGAAGATGCAGACTGTGGTCCAAGCCAGGAATCAAACCCAGGTCCCTTGAGCTGTGAGGCAGCAGTGCTAACCACTGTGCCACCATGCTGCACAGTAATGACCATACCTTTAGATGCTAAGACCGTAAGTCCTGGAATTCCCTTGCTGGAGTTCTTCATCTCTCCAAGTCTAATTCCTCCTTTAAAAATGCTCCTTAAAACCTATCTCTTTGACCAGGCTTTGGACTATCTTCCCTTATAATCTCCTTATGTGCTCAGTATCAAATTTTGTCTTATAACATTCCAGTGAAGCATATTGGAATGTTTTATTATATTGAAAGCACAGTTGTTGTCCTTCCACTATCTATTACTTTGCATTTATTAGAATGTATAACACAGCTGGGCAAAAGTTGGGTATTAATATCTTCACAAATATACGCTGAGGAATTGGATGAATTCTTAATCCGTTCTTTAGCTCCTCAGTAATGAACTGTCTGGAGTTTTCACTCCTAGTGTAGCTTTAGGTATGAATGATCCCTGAGTCAGCTTGCTGAACAGTTTACTTGAATCAAAATGAGATTAATTTATTCATCTTCGATTATATCAAGTTGCTTGGGAGAATTTTCCCATCTCGCCCACAACGGGAATCATAGTGGGCAGGGGGCAGACCATGTAAAGGTCTGTTGACCTCAGGCGGGTCTTTCCAGTTTTGGGGGCAAGCGTGGCTGGAAAACCCTGCCCACTAAGCCAGCATGTTAACTCTCTCTTGTCAGACCACCAAAGATGAAGTCGGATCTCAAGTCATGCATTAACCACTTTCTATTAGTTATAAAGGACAATTTAAAGTTGGGTACATGAATCCTTAATAAACATATATACATAATCAGAATTATCTAGCATTTGAGGAGCAAATCACTAATGAACAAAATTATATAACAAAATGAAGACCAAAGGCTACAGAGGTCAATTTGGTGCATCACCATAAGTGCGCATCAACAGATATTGGGCATGTAGCATGGCAGCAAACAAACTCTGAGCTTAGGCAAATTCATGAGATTACTTTAAGCAACTTTAAATAGCTGCTCTGTTAAATGGTGTACATTTATGTCTGACAAAAACTATTAAGAGCTTACAGGGCCCTAACTTCAGGAACATTGAGGTTGAGTCAATCTCCTCTCTTCCTGCTGTCCATCCATCTGTTTGTCCTTAGGCTGGATGCATTAGCTTCTGTAGTGTCCAAAGACCACCCCAGTGGCCCCCCAAAAGGCATCAACAGGGGTACAAAAGGAAACACAGGAGGGCCAGAATGACTCAGAGGGAAGGAAGGGGGCTGGCAATGAGATAGTGGTGGGGGATGGGAGGGTCAAAGGAATTGATAGGCGGTTCTATGGGCAAAAGCGTGATTCAAGGATGGTAGTCTGCCTCCCTGGAGCAGGGGTACAGGACGTATCGGAGAGGATAGAGGGAATTTTGAAGGGTGAGGGGACCCAGGCAGAATTAATAATACACATAGGAGAAAAGGATGTAGGAAGACAGAGTAGGGTAGATGTACGTAGGCAATTTAGGGAGTTGGGGGCCAAGCTGAAGAGCAGGGCCTCCAGGGTGGCACTCTCTGGGCTGCTGCCTAGTACCAGCAGGGCTAGGAATAATGAGATCATGCAGCTGAATGCGTGGCTGAGGGATTGGTGCAAGGTAGAGGGCTTTACTTTTGTCGATCACTGGGAAGTATTTGTGAGAGAAGGGCACCTGTACAGGAGGGATGAGGAGCATTTGAATGGGAGGGGGACAAATGTCTTAGCTGGGAGGTTAGCTGGAGTGTTTAGGCAGGGTTTAAACTAATATGGAGAGGGGGTGGGGATGAGACTGATAGCTCATTAGGCACTGGGATCGGGAGCGAGTTGGTGACAGGGTAGATTTGGGTGAAAGGAAAATTATCAGGGGAAAGGAGGATCCGAGTGGGCCTGGGTGGTTGGATTGCGTCTGTTTTAATGCGAGGAGTGTAACGGGTAAAACAGATGAGCTTAGGGCCTTGATGTTCATGAGGAATTTAGATTTGGTGGCAGTGACGGAGACGTGGTTAAAGGAAGGGCAGGACTGGCAGCTGAACGTTCCTGGGTATAAGTGTTTTAGGTGTGACAGAGGAGGGTTGAAGAGAGGTGGTGGGGTGTCGTTGTTAGTTAAGGAGCACATCACAGCAGTGCAGAGGGAGGACAATATGGAGGAGTTAGGGATTGAGTCGCTGTGGGTGGAATTGAGGAATAGAAAGGGAGAAATTACAATGCCAGGGGTATACTATAGGCCACCCAACAGCCCGAGGGCAGTGGAGGAAGGTATTTGTAGAGACATTTTAGATAGGTGCAGAAAGAATAGGGTGGTTGTAGTGGGTGACTTTAATCTTCCTGGGGTGGATTGGAAGGTGCCTAGAGCTGGGGGTATGGATGGGGAGGAATTTGTAAAATGTGTGTTGGAAGGGTCCTTGGAGCAGTATGTAGATAGCCCGACTAGGGAGGGGGCTATACTGGATTTAGTGTTGGGAAATGAGCCGGGGCAGGTGGTTGAGGTTGCAGTAGGTGAGCATGTGGCTAACAGTGACCACAAGTCTGTCTACTTTAGGATAAAAATGGAAAGGGATGAGTGCTGTCCGAAGGGTAGGGTGCTGAACTGGGGGAAGGCGAGCTATAGCCGGATTAGGAAGGAGCTGAAGGATACTGATTGGGAGGGGTTGTTAGCTGGCAAGTCCACGGTTGGCAAGTGGGAGGCTTTCAAGGGCAAACTGATAATGTTGCAGGAAAGGCATGTGCAGGTAAAGAGGAAGGATGGGAAAGGCAGGATTAGAGAGCCGTGGATTACAGGGGATATTGAGGACTTGGTCAGGAAGAAGAGGGCGGCATATGTTAGTTCGAAACAACTGCAAACGGAGAAACCGCTGGAGGAATATAGAGAGAGTAGGAGGGAGCTTAAAAGGGGAGTTAGAAGGGCGAAAAGGGGGCATGAAATGGCTTTGGCTGATAGGATTAAGGAAAATCCAAAGGCATTTTACTCTTAGAGGGAAAATTAGTCCTCTTAGGGACAAAGGAGGGGAGCTATGCATCGAGTCTGAGGGAATGGGGGAGATCTTGAATGAATACTTTGCATCGGTTATCATGAAGGAGAGGGGTTTGGTGTCTTGTAATGTCTTGGAGGGAGTTGTAGATCATTTGAAGGAAATATCCATTACGAGGGAGGAAGTGTTAGGGTTTTCAGGTATCATAAAAACGGATAAAACTCCAGGGCCTGATGGTATTTATCCCAGGCTGCTTAGGGAGGTGAAAGATGAAATTGCTGGGCCTCTGACGCAAATCTTTGTCTCTTCTTTGGACACAGGACTGGAGGGTAGCTAATGTTGTACTGCTGTTTAAAAAGGGTAGTAAAAATAACCCTGGTAATTATAGACCAGTGAGTTTGACATCGGTGGTAGGAAAATTGTTGGAAAAAATTCTTAGGGATAGGATATATAAGCATTTGGAGTGTTGCGATCTGATTAGGGATACGCAACATGGCTTTGTTCGCGTGAGGTCTTGCCTTACGAATCTGGTGGAATTCTTGGAGGAGGTGACAAAAACGGTTGACGATGGGCGAGCCGTTGATGTCATCTATATAGATTTCAGTAAGGCGTTTGACAAAGTCCCTCATGGTAGGCTGGTAGAAAAGGTTAAGGCACATGGGATACAAGGACAGGTAGCTAGGTGGATTGAAAACTGGCTGGGAAATAGGAGACAGAGAGTAGTAGTGGAGGGGTCCTTTTCTGGCTGGAGGTCTTTCACCAGTGGTGTGCCGCAGGGCTCAGTACTGGGACCTCTTCTTTTCATAATATATATAAACCACTTGGAAGAGGGCGTATGTGGTGTGATCAGCAAATTTGCTGATGACACCAAGATGGCTGGATTGGCGGATACTGAGGAAGATTGTCAGGTGACACAGCAGGATATAGATAGGCTGGTATACTGGGCAGATAGATGGCAGATGGAATTTAATCCTGACAAATGTGAGGTGATGCATTTTGGAAGGAATAATGCAGGGAGGAGTTACATGATAAAAGGTAGACCAATTAAGAGTACAGAAATGCAGAGGGACCTGGGAGTGCAAGTGCACAAGTCTCTGAAGGTGTCAACACAGGTGGAGAAGGTTGCAAAGGAAGCTTATGGAATGCTAGCCTTTATAGGAAGGGGTATAGAGTATAAGAGCTGCCGTCTAATGCTTCAGTTGTACAGAACGTTGGTTAGACCGCATCTGGAGTACTGCATCCAGTTCTGGTCACCTTACTACCAGAAGGACGTGGAGACCCTGGAGAGAGTGCAGAGGAGGTTTACCAGGATGCTGCCTGGTATGGAAGGACTGAGTTACGAGGAAAGATTGGAAAAACTGGGGCTCTTCTCCTTAGAAAGATGGAGATTAAGGGGGGATCTGATAGAGGTGTATAAAATAATGAAGGGTATAGATAGAGTCAACAGTGGCAGGCTTTTCCCTAGATTGAAGACAACTATCATGAGAGGTCACGATCTAAGGGTGAGGGGGGAGAAGTATAATTTGGATATGAGAGGAAGGTTTTTCACGCGGAGGGTCGTGGGGGTATGGAACGCGCTACCAAGTAAGGTGGTGGAGGCAGGCACGTTGGACTTGTTTAAGGTTTACTTAGATAGACACATGAGTGAAACAGGGATGGAGGGTTATATAAGACGGTTTTAAAAAGGGTCAGAGCCTCGGGATGATACTGGAAATGTAGTATTACATGTTAATGTTTTGTCTCTTTTAATCCGCAGGTGTCGGTCCACCTTGTTGTCAAATGAGGGGCATGCACACGGTGGGTCGTGCGTGGGCTGCTCTTGGATGTTTCGAGCGTGGCCTAGTACTTCGTGTCGCTGTGTGTGCTTAATCCTGGACCAACAGACGGGCACCACAACAGCTCAGTGACTATCACTGCCAGCTGTGCAGATACATGGATTTGGGCCTGTGTCTGTGGGAGTTTACGCATTCTCCCTGTGGTTGCGTGGGTTTCCTCCCACACCCCAAAGATGTGCTCTTAGGCTGACTGGTGTACCAAATTGACCCTACACTATTCTCCCCTGAATCTGGTTACAATAGGGGTACCATTCGCATACACACGGGGCAAGGTAGGTGTAGGAAAATGCTTTGTTAAAATGGCGGCGTGGGCTTGTTGGGCCGAAGGGCCTGTTTCCCGTGCTGGGTTGTTCTTTGTTCTTTGTGTTGAGTTGATGAAGGCTTTGTTGCAGGGTTATCTGTTTCCACTATCTATGACTGAATTTGCTTTATACCTAATGATATCTGAGCTGGTTTCACTCCCACTCTCTCTGATTTTGAATCTTTGGAAACTTAATTGAAATATTCCACTCTCTGCATCTAGTTAAAACAGCCTAACAGTTCTGAATGCTTGTGATTCAACGTGGGGAGAGCAGTGTGGGCCATGTGCATGTCACTGTAGGTGACTTATCTGTATAGGAGGAAGATTAGAAATTCAATAGTGATGGGGGACTCTATAACTAGGGACATTTTTGCAGTTGGAGATATGAATTTTTTAAAGTAAAGTTTATTTATTAATCACAAGAAAGGCAAACTGCAATGAAGTTACCGTGAAATTCCCCTAGTCGTCACGATATGGCATCTGTTCGGGTCAATGCACCTAACCAGCACATCTTTCAGAGTGTGGGAGGAAACTGGAACACCCAGAGGGGCCCCACGTGGACACGTGGGGAGAATGTACAGAGTCCACACAGACAGTGATCCAAGCTGGGAATCCTGGTGCTGTGAGGCAGCAGTGGTAAGCACTGTGCTACTGTGCCACCCTCGATTCGGATGGGATGTTGTCTCCCTGCTGCCAGGGTTAAGGATATCACCGAATGCCGACAGAACATTCTGAAGGGGGGAAAGTGAACAGCAAGTGATCATGGTACAGTTATTAGTACCAATGAATAGGCAGAGCTAAGAATGAAGGATTGCAAGCAGATTTTAGGGATCTAGGAAAGAAAATAGCACAAGATAATAATTTCCGGATTGTTCCCAGTGCCACTTGCATTGTTTTTGGACAGGCTTTAAACTAAGTTGGCAGGAATTGGGAACCAGGATGTGGGCATAGGGATGATACACAAGGTACAGAAAAATTGTGAAAAGCAGATAGTCCTACAGTAAGAAATAGTAAGGTATTAGATGGAATCAGACCAAAAGGTATTACAATAAGATCTAAATTAGGTTCACAGTGCATGTTTGTGAAGGCATAGTGTGATAAATAAGGATGGTGAGCTGCAGGCACAAATAGTCATGTGGAAATCGGGGGAGGGGGGGCAACATCAGCGGAGGCCGTTTAGTGGGCTCCCCGTTGGGTGCTACAGCCTCTGCATATCTCCGGGGCCCAGATTTCCAACGTTGTTAGCTCCGCACTGGAAATTGGTATGGTGCTGATTTAAATATTAAGATTAACATTTTAATATCATTATCAAGCCCGGGACTGAAGTCTCTGGCCCGCAAACCTCTTCTCCCTCCCGCCAAGATTGGTTCACTCCAGCGGGGTTTACAACATTTCCCCCTGGCAAGGAGTTGGTGGCTTAACCCTGCAGAAGTGAAGGAAGGTCATGGAGGTCCCCTAGGAGGTCGGGGTAACAGAGGGGATGGCCCTTGGGCATAGCTAGCAAGATCCCCTGGCATGTTTCAAGGGGCAAAATGGCAATGCCCAAAGGGCATCTTGGCACTGCCCATTGGGCATTAGGCAATGACATAGGGCAGGGCCTATTAGGCAGGGAGGACCCTATGGGTGGGAGATCAGTGGGGGTGGTGGGTCCTGCTGCCACTCTGCAATTGGGATCAGTTGCAGAGGGAGGAAAGGGAAGGGATTGGTCAGGGCTGGCCGTTGGGTTGGAGAAGGGATCGCCGGGAGCGGGGAGGTTGGGAGTGCCGGGGGGTGGGGGGAGGGGTTGGAGATGTCTGAAAGGCCAGTGATCGGGCGGTGTGCGGAATTGGAAGGTCAGCGATGAGGGGTTGCTATTCTGGACAGTGATCGGGCGACAGGCAATGTGAAGGTATTGCGCATGCTCTGATCTCTGCATTGACCCATCAGCAGATGCGCAGTGGCCCATTCAGCACCATGCTATCAGCTTCTCCAGCCCATATAGACCCCACCTGGGTTGATAAGGTTGTTAAGAAGGCATACGGTGTGTTAGCTCTTATTGGTAGAGGGATTGAATTTCAGAGCCGTGAGATCACGTTGCAACTGTACAAAACTCTGCTGCGGCCGTACTTGAAGTATTGTGTACAGTTCTAGTCACTGCATTATAAGAAAGATGTGGAAGCACTGGAAAGGGTGCAGAGGACGTTTAACAGGATGTTGCCTGGTACGGTGGGAAGGTCTTATGAGGAAAGGCTGAGGGACTTGAGGTTGTTTTCGTTAGAGAGAAGAAGGTTACAAGGTGACCTAATTGAGGCATACAAGATGATCAGAGGGTTAGATAGGGTGGATAGTGAGAGCCTTTTTTCTCGGATGGTGATGGCTAACACGAGGGGACATAGCTTTAAATTAAGGGATGGTAATTATAGGATGGATGTCAGAGGTAGGTTCTTTACTCAGAGGGTAGTAAGGGCGTGGAATGCCCTGCCTGCAGCAGTTGTGGACTCGCCAACTTTAAGGGCGTTCAAATGGTCAGTGGATAGGCACATGGATAACATTGGAATAGTTCAGGTTAGTGCGTCATTAGATTTGTTCCACTGGTCGGCGCAACATCGAGGGCTGAAGGGCCTGTACTGCGCTGTAATGTTCTATGTTCTACCCTTGTATTTTCAGAGTGAATCTCTCTGAGGGACTCTGCAGTGCTCAGAGTGTGGGAGATACATTTTGAAAATCAAGCTTAAAAGAAAACAGCAGGAATGACTCCCATTTTTACACAGATTTGGCACTTAGAATTCTTTTGGGAGAATCCCAGTCCAGTATTATGGTGATGATGGAGACCTGGCTCAAAATACAAAAGGATTTAATAGCAAATATTCTTGGATACACAATGTTTAGGAAAGATAAGGAAGGAAGTTTTAGTGGTCAAGGGTAATACTACAGTGCTGAAGAGAGAGGATATCTTACAGGGATCAGGAGAGCATTTATTTTGTCAGAGCTAAAGAAGATAGTTCTGTAGAAGAGTCATACTGGACTTGAAATATTAACTCTGTTTCTCTCTCCACAGACGTGGCCAGGTTTGCTGAGCTTTTCTGGCATTTTTTGTTTTTATTAAGGGACAATAACATTGCTGGGTGTATGGTATAGACTGCTAGTCAATGGGAAAGATATAGAGAAGCAATTATATCTTATGAATTAATTAGAAAAAAAACACCATCTTCATTTACCAATTACTGATTTATGTTTGCAGTACTTCCCATATCACTAACATCAGAATTATCAAGTTGTATTACACGGCAGGCAAAATAAACTAAAGCCCAGTCAAAGTGAAGGACTAAATGCACATTTGCAATGGTATCTAAAGTTCAGGAGATTAGAACATTTCCATCATCAGTGATCTACCATGTGGTCTTATCACAAATGCATATCTTCCCTTTTCATCCACTTGAGCTTTGTGAAAAAAAAGCAGGTCCGTTCATGTCACCCTCATCGCGTCTGTCTAATCACCCGAATCCCCAATGCTTTTCATTTTTTAATTGAAAGTACAACATTGGTGTTTGCTTCCACAGAGGATCCCAAATAGTTTTCCGTTGCTTCCTCCAACTCAGCAAATTCTATTCAGTGCTCAGAATGCTGTCTCCTCTACACCAAACATAAATTGGGGCAAAATACAATGGACAAAGAAAATTCCCTAAAAACTGTCAAGCATCTCTTCACTAACAGCAACAGGACTATGACTTTTCAACTGTGGTGTGTTGTGTACATAATACTCTGCACCAAAGTTTAAATTGACTGCAATATCATTACTTTTCTGTGCAAATATACAAATAAATCTTAGTGGAGTGGCGTACAACTATTCTGGCCACAGAAATGTTTCCCGGGCTGTTTTGTTCTTGTTCTTTGTTCTAAATGCTGGAGAGAAATCTTACTCTTGTGTTTGGCATTGATCAGAATGTTCAGATTTTGTGTGAGTTGTTTGAAAACTATTTTAATCTCAACTGGATGTCAAAAGTTTCATTTCTGGAAGTGGAAGATTCCCCTCTCCCACTTTCTTCAATGTTAAAATTTATTTACTACTCAAAAGTAGGCTTACGTTCACATCGCAATGAAGTTACTGTGAAAATCCCCAAGTCGCCACACTCCAGTGTCTGTTCAAATACATTGAGAGAGAATCTGGCACGGCCAATTCACCTAACCTGTTCATCTTTGGATTGTAGGAGGAAACAGGAGCACCCAGAGGAAACCCATGCAGGCACAGGGAGAACATTCAAACTCCATACAAATAAGGCCCAAGCTGGGATTCGAACCTAGATCCGTGGTGCTATGAAGCTATGGTGCTAACCACTGTGCCACCATGTCGCTGAATACCTGATTGCGTAGAACCACTAGTATTAAGGTTTTCAATCAATTTTCATAATCAACAAAGTAAACACCAGGAAATCAAACACAATCCTCATTGGTACAATGGAATGAAGAGTTTGTTGTATGAGGAACAGTTGAGGACCTTGGGTCTGCACTCATTGCAGTTTAGAAGGATGAGGGCGGATCTTATTGAAACTTACAGGATAATATGAGGCCTGGCTAGAGTGGACGTGGAGAGAATGTTTCCACTAGTAGGAAAAATTAGAACCAGAGGGCACAAACTGAGGCTAAAGGAGCGATCATTTAAAATAGAGATGAGGAAGAATTTCTTCAGCCAGAGAGTGGTGAATCTCTGGAACTCTTTGCTGCAGAAGACTGTGGAGGCCAGGTCTTTAAGACAGAAATAGATAGGTTCTTGATTAATAAGGGAATCAGAGGTTATAGGGGAAAGGCAGGAGAATGGGGATGAGAAAAATATTGATTGAATGAAGAGCAGACTCGATGGGTCGAATGGCTTAATTCTGCTCCTATGCCTTAGGGTCTCATGATCTTATTCCTTAACTTCAGAACTCACAAAAACTTGGAAATATTTCTTGTGCAGCCATTTTTGTACCCGATTTGCACATCACACTTAGACTCCAGTAAGATAAAAAAGAACTTTTAGAATTTCTGGATATTTACTGAATTGAAAATTATTTGCTTGTGTTTTCCAAAAGTTTTGAACCTCCAGAAATTAAATGAAGTATGACTTCAAATATTCCGAGTTCAGCCATTTTAAAGGTCTTTGTTGCACTTTAAAATTATAGAAATAGCAATGAGCATTTCTATATATTATGAGATCTTAGTCCCTCACAAAAGGGTCAGAGGTTGATTAGTTCAACGTAGAAAAATATAAAGTGATAGGTTTGCAAGTAAAAATACGGAAAGGAAACACGGACTTCAAAAACGTAAGATGTCATATGGAGCTGAGGAATTGTATTGTTTATATATATAGGCTCTTAAAAAGACGGGGCGGTATTTTACCGGCACGTCTGCCCAAGTTTCGCACGATCCCGCCCGAGGCCAATGGAGAATGCCATTCTCTGACCTATGCCCGCCCCGGGAATCGGGGCTGGCACGCCAGTAAAATTCCGGCCAGAGTCTCAAAAATCGATAAACAAATCATTGGTGTCTCTAGGTGTACAGAATACAAAGGAAAAAAGCTAATATTGGAATTTTTCAGGAGTATAATTAGATGTACTTGGGATTAGTGCGTAGTTTTGAGTACTCTCAAATATATTAAACAGAATGGAAAAGGTGCATTCCAGTTTCACCAGGATATTATGAAGGATGAGGAAGGAGATAGAGTTAGGAAGAGAAACTTGAGAAATGTGTGAGAACGTGCATGAGTGAGAGTATCTATGTGAGTGTGTGTGAGAGTGAGTGTGAGTGAATGTATGTGAGTGTGTGTGCCAGTGTACGTGTGTGAGTGAGAGGAGTGAATGAATGTGAGAGTGTATCTCTGTGAGGGTGTGTGTGAGTGCGAGTGAATGTTTGTGGGTGTGTGTGAGAGTGTGTGTGAGTGAATGAATGCATTGAGAGTGTGTGTGTAAGTAAGAGCATAGAACATAGAACACAGAACATTACAGCGCAGAACAGGCCCTTCGGCCCACGATGTTGCGCCGACCAGTTACAAAAACAATGACCCACTAGCCTATACCAATCCCCTTTTGTCCATAAACCTATCCATAGATCTCTTAAACGCCCCCAAACTAGGCGCATTTACAACTGCAGCAGGCAGGGCATTCCAATCCCTCACCACCCGCTGGGTAAAGAACCTACCCCTGACATCCATCCTATAACCACCCCCCCTTAATTTAAAGCCATGCCCCCTCGTGCCAGCTTTCTCCATCCGAGGAAAAAGGCTATCACTATCCACCCTATCTAAACCTCTAATCATCTTATATGTTTCAACAAGATCCCCTCTTAGCCGCCTTCTTTCCAATGAAAACAACCCTAAATCCCTCAGTCTCTCCTCATAGGACCTCCCCTCCATACCAGGCAACATCCCAGCAAACCTCCTCTGCACCCTCCCCAAAGCCTCCACATCCTTCCTGCAATGTGGGGACCAGAACTGCACACAGTACTCCAAGTGCGGCCGCACCAGAGTAGTGTACAGCTGCAACACGACGCTGCGACTCCTAAATTCAATCCCCCTACCAATAAACGCCAAGACACCGTACGCCTTCTTAACAACCTTATCTACTTGATTCCCAACTTCCAGGGATCTATGTACACATACACCTAGATCCCTCTGTTCATCCACACTATTCAAAGTCCTCCCGTTAGCCCTATACTCGACACATCTGTTGCTCCTACCAAAGTGAATTACCTCACACTTCTCCGCATTAAATTCCATCTGCCACCTCTCGGCCCAGCTCTGCAACCTATCTAAGTCTCCCTGCAGACTATGACACCCTTCCTCACAATCTACCACACCTCCGACTTTGGTGTCATCAGCAAATTTACTAATCCACCCAACTATACCCTCATCCAGATCATTAATAAAGATTACAAACAACAGTGGCCCCAAAACAGATCCCTGAGGCACACCACTCGTAACCGAACTCCATGATGAATATTTACCATCAACCACCACCCTCTGTCTCCTATCTGATAGCCAATTCCTGATCCAACTTCCTAGATTACCCACAATCCCATACATCTGCATTTTCTGCAGAAGCCTACCATGGTGAACCTTATCAAACGCCTTACTAAAATCCATATATACCATGTCAACTGCCTTGCCCCCATCCACCTCTTTGGTCACCTTCTCAAAAAACTCAATAAGGTTAGTAAGGCACGACCTACCCGCTACAAAACCATGCTGACTATTTCTAATCAATTCATTACACTCCAAATAACTATAAATCCTATCCCTAATAATTTTTTCTAAAACCTTGCCCACAACAGAAGTAAGACTCACCGGTCTATAATTCCCGGCAAAGTCTCTGTTCCCCTTCTTAAACAATGGGACAACATTCGCTATCCTCCAATCCTCCGGGACTACACCAGAGACCAATGGCGACCTGAAGATCAGAGCCAGAGGCTCTGCAATCACCTCTCTAGCCTCCCAGAGAATCCTAGGGTAGATCCCATCCGGACCAGGGGACTTATCTATTTTCAGCCCCTCAAGAATATCCAGTACATCCCCCTTATCAACCGTAATACTGTCTATTTTATACCCCTGCAACCCAGTGTCCTCCTCAGCTATATTTATGTCCCCCTGCGTGAACACCGAAGAGAAATATTGGTTCAATGCTTCTCCAATCTCCTCTGGTTCCACACACAACTTCCCTCTGCTGTCTGTAACTGGCCCTAATCTTGCCCTGACCAACCTTCTGTTCCTGACATACCTATAGAACGCCTTAGGATTCTCCTTAATCCTATCAGCCAATGTCTTCTCATGTCCTCTTTTAGCCCTTCTTAACTCACTCTTCAACTCCCTCCTAGCCAATCTAAAGCTTTCTAGTGCACTACCTGAGCCCTCAAATCTCATCCGAACATAAGCCTCCTTTTTCTTTTTAACCATCGACTCAACTCTTTTAGTGCACCACGGTTCCCTAGATCTACCAATTCCTCCATGCCTGACAGGGACATACCTATCACGGACTCGCAGTAGCTGCTCCTTGAAAAAACTCCACATTTCGGATGTTCCCAGTCCCTGTAATCTCCTAGTCCAATCTATGCTTCCTAATTCACTCCTAATAGCCTCATAATTACCCTTACCCCAGCTAAAACTACTGACCTGAGGTAGCTCATCAAGGCAGCTCATCAAAGATTATAATGCAAATTACATGCACTTAAGATCACTGCTCATTTTTCTAAACTCAAAGGTCAGCACGGTAACACAGTAATTAGTATTGTTGCCTCACAGCTTCAGGGATCCGGGTACAATTCCATCCTTGGGTGACTGTGAAGTTTGCACATTCTCCCTGTGTCTGTGTGGGTTTCCTCTGGGTGCTCCAGTTTCCTTCCGTAGTCCAAAGATGTGCAAGTTAGGTGGATTAGCCATGCTAAATTGTCCCTTAGTATCCCCAAGATTTGATTTCAAGAGAGATACAAACAGATGATGAAGTTAGGAACACATGATTGTGTTCCTAACAGGCTTGGAGGTCCGAAGGGCCTGTTCCTATGCTGTATTGTTTTTGTTCCTTGTCCATAATCATGACCTCCCAGTCTTCCTGTCGCTTGCCATTGTAACTCAGCACATTGTTCTCATGCCCATATGTCTCTTCTTGGCCTGCTGCAATGTTCAGTGATGTCCAAGCTAGAGAAGCAGCATCTCATCTTAGGAACAGGCATATTACAGCCCTCAGGGCTCAACATTGAGTTCAACAACATTAGACTGTGACTTTTCCACCTTAAACATTTTTTGGAAATATCCCATGCAACACACCATTCTTGTTTCAGATTCCAGTATCTGTGATATTTTGCTTATTTAGTGCTTAGTTCACTGTCATTTTTCTTCCAGGAATGCCAACCTTGAGAAAGTACTGCTTTTCTCTCCTATAGGAATTCTGTTTGACTCTTCATTGTTTCCCATTTCCTTCTTGGTGTCTGACAAAATGTTTACCAAAACTTGCTTCCAAAGTCACATTTTCTTCCTCAGTAATGTCTCTCTCTCTCTCTCTCTTTCCCTCTCACCCCACACAGATTCCAACCACCAACACTCATGTTTCAAATCCGCGCAGGATTACAGGCCCTTCTGGGATACACAATGCTCCTAGGATTGCTGTTCGCGCTGTATTATGAGATCCACACTCAGTGCCATGTAGATGATCAGTAGGATCTTGGGGTCCGGGTTCATAGGACTCTCAAATCGGCTTCGCGGGTAGAGGATGTGGATAAGAAGCATATGGTGTACTGGCCTTCATCAAGCGAGGAATTGAGTCTAGGAGTCGGGAGATAATGCTGCAGCTGTACAAGACCTGGTCAGACCCCACCTGGAGTACTGTGCTGAGCCCTGGTTGCCTTACTACAGAAAGCATGTGGAAGCCACTGAAAGGGTGCAGAGGAGATCCACAAGGACGTCACCTGGATTGGGTGGCATGCCCTATGAGGATAGGTTGAGAGAGCTCAATCTTTTCTCCTTAGAGAGACGAAGAATGAGAGGGGACCCGATAGAGTGGTATAAGATGATGAGAGGTATTGATCAGGTGGACTCTCGGAGCCTTTTCCCCAGGGCTAAAATGGCTGCCACAAGAAGACACAGGTTTAAGGTGCTGGGGAGTAGGTACAGAGGAGATGTCAGGGGTAAGTTCTTCACCCAGAGGGTGGTGGGTGAGTGTAATCGGCTGCCGTCAGTGGTGGTGGAGGCAAATTTGATAGGGTCTTTTAACAGACTTCTGAATGAGTACATGGGACTTAATAGGATTGAGGGGTATAGGTAAGCCTAGTAGGTAGAGATAAGATCGGCTCAACTTGTGGGCCAAAGAGCCTGTTTGTGCTGTATTTTGTCTATGATTCTATATGTACTCAACCTCTCTAGAAGTACTGACTCACCCTCTCTCAAACCTGTCCTTGTCCCCGGTTCCATTTATTCTTCATCTCAACCAACACCTTAAAAAAACTTTTCTCTTCCTTTCAGGTGTTAAGGAATGCAAATTCCAACAACTTAGAGATACCAACTCCTATCCTGGATC
Source organism: Carcharhinus amblyrhynchos (assembly GCF_965287045.1). Classification (NCBI taxonomy): domain Eukaryota; kingdom Metazoa; phylum Chordata; class Chondrichthyes; order Carcharhiniformes; family Carcharhinidae; genus Carcharhinus; species Carcharhinus amblyrhynchos. The sequence goes on from NC_137333.1 coordinate 60,181,611, forward strand.
AACTACACATTCCCATCCTTCTGATCCGATTCCTTCTTTTAATCCTACCCCTTGCTGTGTATTCATTATACACTTCGACTTATCCCTCTCTGATGTTGAATGTTCCATACTCAGCAAAGGGCTCAGTTTCATCCTCTTTTCTCCTCACCTCAATGAAATTTGCCCTCAGCATGATGCTGAATTCATTGCCTCTGTCTCCACGCTTACTTCTTTGGGCAAGGGTCTCACCCTTTTCACCCACCTGCGTATTCCTCCTCTACCTGGACCCCTCTCCAGCCCCCTACCTGTTCTTGATCATTACTGAAAACGATTGCCACAAATCAACCGTCTTAATTTCTCTGCCCCTCTCACCCACTCTAATTTTTCTCCCTCTGAACTTACTGCATTCCATTCTCTTAGGTCCAACCCTGACCTTGTGATCAAATTTATTTGAAAGTGAATGTATGAGTGTGTGTGTGAGTGAGAGTGAATGAATGTATGTGAGTATGTTTGTGAGTGAGAACATGTGGGTGTGCATGTGTAAAAGTGAGTGTATGTGTGTGTGAGAACAAGCATATGAGAGTGAGTGTTCTTTAAAGATCTCTCACCTTTCTCTCCTTGCTCTTTTAAGAATTCTCACCTCATGATCTGTGATTAAATCTCACCTCTTTCACTCCACACTCTTTGAAGAACTCTTACCTTTCTTTCCATTTTTTAAAAGGCTTTTCACTTCTCTCTAGTAGTCTTTATATTTCTTTCATGTTATAATTTTTATTCATAGAATCAGGGAATCATAGAATCAGAGAATCATAGAACCAAACAGCATAGAAGAGGCCCTTAGGCCCACTGAGTCCTTATCAACTCAGAAGGAACACCTGAACACCCACCTAATCCCATCTGCCAGCACTTGGCCCATAGCGCTGAGTGTTATGATAAGCCAAGTGCTCATTCAGATTGTTTTCAAGGATGTAACTCAATCCACCTCTACCACCCTCCCAGGTAGCGCATTCTAGATCATCACCACCCTCAGGGTAAAAAATCTTTTCCTCACATTCCGCCCCCCAAGCCTCCAGCCTCTCACCTTGAGCTTATGTTCCCTCATGACTGACCCTTCAACTAAGGGGAGCAACTGCTCATTATCCACTTTGTCTATGTTTCTCGTGATCTTGTACACCTCAATTAGGTCGCCCCTCAGTCTTCGCTGCTCCAACAAAAACAACCCAAGTTTACGCAACCTCTCTTCATAACTTAAATATTTCATTCCAGGTAGCATCCTGGTGAATCTCCCCTGCATCCCTCTAGTGCAGTCACGTTCTTCCAATAATGTAGTGACCAGAACTGCATACAGTACTCTAGCTGTGGCCTCACCAAAGTTCTACATAACTCCAACATGACTTCCCTGCTTTTGTAACCTATGCCTCAATTGATCCATATCTTCTTGTAGCCCAAGACACTCAGCCTCACTGTTAATCACCCGTCCAATCTGTGTCACCTGAAAGCTTACTAACTCTACCTCCCACATTGTCATCAATGTAATTTATATAAATGATAAATAATAGGGGCCCCAACACAGATCCCTGTGGTATGCCACTGGACACTGACTTTCAGTCACTAAAGCAGCCTTCTGTCATCACCCTCTGTCTCCAACAACTGAGCCAATTTTGAATCCATTTTATCAAATTACCCTGTATCCCATGTGAATTTATCATCTTTACAAGTCTCCCATATGGGACCTTGTCAATGGCTTTGCTGAAATCCATTTAACTACATCAACTGCATTACCCTTGTCTACACACCTAGTCATTTCCTCAAAAAATTCAATCAAATTTGTTGGACATGACCTCTCTCTGACTAAGCAATTCTGACTATCCCTGATCAAGCTTTGCCTCTCCAAGTGGAGACAAGATGCTATCCTTCAGAAGCTTCTCAAATAGTTTCCCTACCACTGATGTGAGACTCATTGGTCTGTAGTTCCCTGGTTTATTGTTACAATCCTTCTTAAATAGCGGAACCACATTAGCAGTTCTTCATGATATGGAGATGCTGGCATTGGACTGGGGAAAACACAATAAGAAGGCTCACAACGCCATGTTAAAGTCCAATAGATTTAGTTGGTAGCCCCTTCGTCAGGTAAGTGGGGAGTTCTGATCACAAATATGGCATATAAAGGCACACACTCAGTTTACAGAATAGTGATTAGAACACAAGTCTTTACAGCTAATCAAGTCTTAAAGGTGCAGACAATGTGAGTGGAGATAGCATTAAGCATAAGTTAAAGAGATGTATATTGTCTCTAGACAGGACAGTAAGTGAAATGTTGCAAGCCCAGGCACATCATGGGGGTTACAAATAGTGTGACATGAACCCAAGATCCTGGTTGAGGCCGTCCTCATGTGTGCAGAACTTGGCTATCAGTTTCTGCTCAGTGACTCTGTACTGTCGTGTGTCATGAAGGCCGCCTTGGAGAATGTTTACCTGAAGATCAGAGGCCGAATGCCCATAACTGCCAAAGTGTTTGCTAACAGAAAGAGAACAGTCTTGCCTGGTGATTGTCGAGCAGTGTTCATTCATCCATTGTTGTAGCGTCTGCATGGTCTCCCCAGTGTACCATGCCTTGGGACATCCTTTCCTGCAGCATATCAGGTTGACAACGTTGGCTGAGGTGCAAGAGTATGTACCTAATGGTGTTCTCATGTGAGATGATGGCATCCGTGTCGATGATCCAGCATGTCTTGCAGAGGTTGGCTGTGGCAGGGTTGTGTGGTGTTGTGGTCACTGTTCTCCTGAAGGCTGGGTAGTTTGCTGCAGACAATGGTCTGTTTGAGGTTGTGAAGTTGTTTGAAGGCAAGAAGTGGGGGTATGGAGATGGCCTTGGCGAGATGTTTGTCTTCATCAATGAAATGTTGAAGACTCCGGAGAAGATGTTGTAGCTTCTGGGGAAATACTGGACGATGAAGGATACTCTGTCCACCATGTCCCATTTTTGTCTTCTGAGGAGGTTGATGCAGTTTTTTGCTGTGGTGTGTCGGAACTATCGATTGATGAGTCACGTGCCATATCCTATTCTTATGAAGGCATCTTTCAGCTTCTGGGGATGTCTGTTGCGATTCTCCTCATCTGAGCAGATCCTGTGTATACGGAGGGCTTACCCTTTTGATTACAAAGTGCCCTTGTACTTTTTAAAAGCCTTTCTTTTCCTTTATTCCCAACAATTGTGTGATTAGTTTCAATTTAAAATGAAACAAATATTGACCACTCAATGGAAAGTGCAGTTTTTTTTCAATGAAGCCTAATGTTTCATCATTTTTAAATTTGGAGATGTAAGCAGAAGTTATGCAGCAATAGACTGTTACATCATGATATTCTCATTTGTACATTGGAATTTTGTTTGCAGTTCTTGAGTTTCAAGTCCTTTAGATGTTGCTGTCCGGATATTGCATAAGGCCTGGTGCAAAGAAATTGGGTTGCATAATATGAATGACGAAGTCATCTGTAATTGTGTGGCAAAGCATTTTTTTAAAAATTCATTTACAGGTGGGTGTTGCTGGCTAGGCCAGCATTTATAGCCCATTCTTAATTGCCCTTGAGAAGGTAATAATGAACTTGTTGATGTTGACTGTGGGGGAATTCAGTGATTTATATGACTAGAATTGTTCAGTTTTTGATTAATGGTAATCCAGAGAATGTTGATAATGGGGGATTCAGTGATGGTGATAACTTTGATTGTCAAGGGGCAGATGCTGGAATCTGAAACAAGAACCCCAAAAAGTTCTATACCCTAAATGATCCTGCATGGAAAGGCAGCTATTTCCTGAAGTTTTGTCATCTTTGTGATAAAGGACGTGTACAGTTTTCCATATTAATGATATGCCAAAAGTGAGAATGTTTAAACAGTTGGATTTATTGAATGAAATAATTGGATATAATGGATGTAGAAACGCCAGCCCTGGTCACAGAGAGGGCTTCAGTTGTTAGGGCCCATGGCAGAAAGTCCCCGAACGTTTTGCCGAGGTATTGAGGGTCATGCAAAATTATAGAGATTCGGTGAAACCTTCTGCAACAGCAACACCCAGCAAAACGACAATAAGGAAAATCACAGATTTCCAATTACTGTGAAATATGCTGAGGAGCAGAATAGATCTTTGATGGTGAAAAGTCAGAGAAAAATCACAATCAAATATCAGCAGGTCTGACAGTATTTGCGGAGAGAGAATAAAGGCAACGTTTCGAGTCTCGATAGGTTCGTGACAGGCACTGTTTGACTGGCTGAGTGTTTCCAGCCATTTCTGTCCAACGTATCGATCTCTAGCGATCTCGAACTGATGGTGAAATTTGATAGAAATCCCCAACCCTCCCATCAGCCTTATCACATTATTGTTCTTATTTTCTGAATACGCCTTCCACTTTGCCCTGTGTTCCTTCCTTTAGAAAAGGAGGAGCATGTTCTGTTTTTTTTTAAAGGAGTGTCAACTTTGCACTAATGTTCCGTGGCATGATGCTCTGACCGAATTTACGCGCACCCACGGAGTTTCCACGAAAGTTGGTTTAAATTCGTCCTTGCAAAAGCAATTTGCATAAACCGCAACACGTAAAAGGGCGCTGGTCTGGGCGGGTGCATCATTCGCTTTTTATTCTCCTGGCCTTTGGTACCTGAACCTGGAAGCTGTAAGTTGATGCTGGAGGACACGGCTGCCTTTGGGCTGAATCACAGTAAGTGAGGAATCTGAAGTAGACGGAGCTGCTTGCTCCGGAGTGCAACTATTTTTGTTTCGATTTGTAAAACGCAGTTATTGTAATGGTTTGTCTAGAGAAGTTTTGTAAATTGCAGCCTTAGAAAATGATCACCCGCTCGCATGTTTATGCAGGACCTTGCCTTTGTAAAGTGCTCCAACTCAAGTGATGCTAGCCAACCTTTAAAGGGACCTTGAAGTGTGAAAGCTGAGTTTTTGTTTTCTAATTCCTGAAAAAGTTTTGCTTCCCTGGCCTCAGCTAAAAAAAATCGATATCCTAAATGATCCAAGATGGAAAGGCAGCTATTTCCTGAAATTTTGTCATCTTTGTGATAAAGGACATGGACAATTTTCCATATTTCATTCCATTGGCATTCCATATGCCAAAAGCATCCATATTAATGATATGACAAAAGTGAGAATGTTTAAACAGTTGGATTTATTGGATGAAATAATTGGAGATAGTGGGATGTAGAAACACCAGCCCTGGTCACAGAGAGGGCATCAGTTATTAGAGCCCATGGCAGAAAGTCCCCGAACGTTTTGCTGAGGTATTGAGGGTCATGCAAAATTATAGAGGTTCAGTGAAACCTTCCGCAACAGCAGGATCCTAAGGAAAATCACAAATCTCCAATTACTGTGAAATATGCTGAGGAGCAGAATAGATCTTTGATGGTGAAAAGTCAGACTGAAACTGCAGAGACCAACAAAACAATAGGGCAAGAGATAAAAGTGTTGGGAAGATCTAACAAACTGTGTTCTCTCTGTTTGAAGGTTGTCCCTTATTCTCTCCACGAAAGTTAACATTAGCTGAGGTGTTTTTTTTTAAAGTTTATTTATTAGTGTCACAAGGAGGCTTACATTTATACTGCAATGAAGTTACTATGAAAATCCCCTAGTCGCCACACTTTGATGTGGGTACACAGAGGGAGAACTTAGCATGGCCAATGCCCCTAACCTGCATGTCTTTCAGACTGTGGGAAGAAACTGGAGCGGCTGGAGGAACCCACGCAGGCATGGGGAGAACTCCACACAGACAGTGACCCAAGCTGGGAGTGGAACCCAGGTCCCTGGTGTTGTGAGACAGCAATGCTATCCACTGTGTCACTGCATTGTTTGGTTTAATAGAAACATAGAAAATAAGAGCAGGAGTAGACCATTTGAGCCTGCTGCACCATTCACTCTGATAATGCCTGATCCTCTGTCTCAATGCCATATTTCCACTCTCTACCCATATTTAAAGTCTAAAAATTTATCTATTTCCTCCTTAAATTAAGCTGATTTATTCCAGAGCAGGTAAAACATACAGAAGAATTACAGGAACAATAAAATTCACTTGGCATTGTTAGCGTGAGTGGGCGAACCGATCACTACGGACTCAGGGTGAAGTTCAATAATGGCACAGCTTTATTTTCTTTACGTCGATGGAGAAGCACAGTCAGGACATACAATCGGACTGTCCTGAAAGTGCTCTAAAGACTCCCCCACAAGGGGCTACAGTTATACCTGAACTTCGCGTTTCAAATGCTAATCCTTTATTTACAGTATTTGACTTCAGCCATCCTGTTTTGATGTTTTCGAGTGTTGGAGCAATTGTTTTAAGTGTGTGTTAATTGTTTTTGTCTGGTTGGTTATCAATGGTCTGGAATCTCTGGGGTTTGAACCATAGGTGTGTTATTGATCTCAAGAGTTTTGAGGGGCCAGGGACGCTTCCTTAACTGTGTTAATTTTAGGTGTCTCCATGGGTTGTTTGACTGGTTTAGAAGTGCTGATTTTGATGGGGTGGGGATGTGTCTTTAATTTAGTTCCTGTAGGTGCCATCCTGTCCAATTTCCCTTATGTGCTAGCCCTCATTTGCATTCTAAAAGCATGCTCTTGCCTACTGATCAGTGTCTGTTACTTTGTGATTTTAGTGGAGGGCTCTGAGGATAACTTTAGTTTGCTTCCATTTTGTGCGCCCAATTTCATAAAATTTGTTGTCTGATAACAGCACAATCAATTCAACATCTGTTTAGACATCATTAGCAGTTGGGGGTGGGAGGAGTGTTCTTTGCTTAACATTGAAATAATCTCTTAATCAAGGCAGAAGTATCATGTGTACAGCTTCACTGGTGGACTGCGGGGCTGACTTCATGGGGGAAATTTTAACAACAGAACATGGATAAATTTGGGTCTGGTGGGATCAAACCTATCTCCAACCTGTTCACTTCTGACTTAATACGCTTTCAACTTTTGCCCACATTGGCTGCACTTCAGGGCAAACTTCATGAGCTTAAAAGCACTTTGGGGTTTCCTGAAATCTTGAAAGATGCTACATAAATGCAAGTCTTTTGGTCTTTTATTAACTGAGTTGGGAAAATGAGCAGGTACCCAACCCACTGTGAGGAAACGGCTTGACACTTTAAATATTATAGTGAGGCTGCTGACCTTATTGTCATTTAGCTTTGTGAATATAACTGTGATTAACAGCTCCATCCAAGTGAGGCTTTGACAGATGCAGGAGGTAAGTTCCTGCTGTGTCCAGCATGCCTGATTGGGCAACCTCCATCCTACATGGTTTCTGACTTCCACCCACAATCGACTCATCAGACCTATGATCCTCTCTCCACACTCAACAAGCTTCTGACTCCTTCCTAAGCCTCCAACCACATCCCTCAGGCATCTGATTCTCTCCCCAGTCATCTGACCACCCCCTTCCATTAGCTTAAAGTTTATTTATTATGTCACAAGTAAGCTTACACTAACACAGCAATGAAGTTACTGTGAAAATCCCCTTGTCGCTGTGCTCCAGTGCCCATTCAGGGACACACAGAGGGAGAATTTAGCAAGGCCATTGCACCTAACTAGCACATCTTCCGACTGTGGGAGGAAACTGGAGCACCTGGAGGAAGCCCACACAGACACGGGGAGAACATATAGAATCCGCATGGACAGTAATCCAAGCCGGGAATTGAATTCGGGTCCCTAGTGCTGTGAGGCAGCTGTGCTAACCACTATTCCACCATGCTGATGGCTCAACCAGACCTCCAGTCTTTTTTCCAAGCATCTGACCTCCCGCAGCTACATTGTGCACCCCTGATCCTCTTCTCCTCCAGAACCCAGGATCAGCAGCCTTGGAATTGCTGAATTAACCCTCCCAATGAAACTGTCCACCTCCACTCCCTATTAATCTGTCCCCTTCCCTACAGTTTGAAATTCTTCCTCCCACTCCAGTTAACAAACCAAGTCCCCTGCTCTCCTCAGGATCTGCTGACGATTCAAAGATACGGAGAAACGTGGCAAGGTGGTTTTCTTTGCTGAACTTTGCTGTTTATTTCTGCTGTCTATGGAAAATCTTTTTTGCAGAAATGCAGTTATTGAACAACAACATGGATTAAATATAGAAATTTGTGGGTTGGTCATGAGATGTCACATTATGACAAAGCACTCCTGCTCATTAGAACCTAATCATTGTGTTCCATTTTATGTTACTAAACATTTTATGCCTGTAAGAGTGTAGAAATTCATGATTGGAAATGTTATTCATGGGTGACCTCAAGTCTAGATCCAGAATCAAAAAAAGCAAAAATCACTGAGAACCATCGAAATGGGATGACAGAGGGAAATAAAATTTTTTGACATCCAAGGTTCTCACTGACGGGGCTCCTCTTGTGGAATTTAGGGTCAATGGCCTTTTACAGCCGCTTCATCTCCTGAGCTGTGAGGATTCTAGAATTAAATCAGTTAAGTTCCATTCCATCATTTATCATTTCAATAGATTTTGTTTCCCATGGTGGACATTACTATTCCTGTTAACCACCTTCATTCCTCACTCCTCCCTGAAGCACAGACTATTTCAATGAGTCAAGATCCAATTGCCTTTGTGCTTTTTTAGAATTATTTTCATGGGATGTAGGCAGCATGGCAAGGTAATGCCCATTCCTGGTTGCCCTTGAACTCAGTGGCTTGCTAGACCATTTCAGAGGCAACTACATAGCTTTGAGTTTGTAATCTCCTGTAGCCCAGATCAGGTAAGTTTGACTGATTTCCTTTCTGGAAGTAGCATTGGTGAGTGAGATGGGGTTTTATGAGTTTGGGGTCACCATTGTTGATTTTCAGATTTCTTTATTAATTACTGGAATTCAAATTCAACTAGGGATTTGAACACATGCCCCCAGGGCATTAACCTGAGCCTCTGAATTACTAGTCCAGTGAATTTGAGCCGTGAAGTCATGTTACAACTGTACAAAACTCTGGTGCGGCCGCACTTGGAGTATTGTGTACAGTTCTGGTCGCCACATTGTAAGAAAGATGTGGAGGCATTGGAAAGGGTGCAGAGGAGGTTTACCAGGATGTTGCCTGGTAGGGTGGGAAGGTCTTATGAGGAAAGGCTGAGGGACTTGAGGTTATTTTCATTAGAGAGAAGAAGGTTACGAGGTGACCTAATTGAGGCATACAAGATGATCAAAGGATTGGATAGGGTGGACAGTGAGAGCCTTTTACCTCGGATGGTGATGGCTAACACGAGGGGACATAGCTTTAAATTAAGGGGTGGTAATTATAGGACGGATGTCAGAGGTAGGTTCTTTACTCAGAGGGTAGTAAGGGCGTGGAATGCCCTGCCTGCAGCAGTTGTGGACTCACCAACTTTAAGGGTGTTCAAATGGTCAGTGGATAGGCATATGGATAACATTGGAATAGTTTAGGTTAAAGGGGCATTAGGTTGGTTCCACTGGTTGGCGCAACATCAAGGGCCTGTACTGCACTGTAATGTTCTATGTTCTATTACTATGCCACTAGTTCCAGGTCATATGCTTTCAGCTATGATCTTTGCTGCTGTTGGCACTCCTTCACCTATGTTGCCTTCAGCCCAACTGTGTCATAGGAGACTGAGCTCTGCATGTGGAGCCTGGTGAATAGTACAGTTTTAATAATCAGAACTAGTTAACATAGGGACAGCCTGGCCACAGAAAGGAATCAAGTAAGCAAAATGTTATCCTGGGGAATAGAACAGGTTACAGGGAGCTTAAGGTTAGACAGCCTATTGGAGTGGACAAGCTCACCCATGTTTTCTTTATTTGTTGCAATATTACAAAAACAGGTTATATACCAAATGTTTCTCATTGAACTCAATGTTCTTTATGTTCTGCGTAATAAAGCAGCTTATAAATCACATTTGGTGATATCTCAAATGTGTTAACTTGATCTGCCTTTAATGGGATTGAAGAAACACCCACATGACACAGAGACCCTGTCCAGAAGAGAAAGGAATATATTTGACAATGTGCTGACATTTATTGTGGAATCAGTTGATGCCACGTCATTTCAGGAACTGAAGTATTCAGTTTTGATTTCAGTGTGGTTTAGAAAGATTTTAAAATCAAAGTCATACCTCTGACCTCAAATCTCGTGGTACTTGACTTGAGGCTATCAAGATTATTTTGTCATTTCTTGGCAAAACTTCTGATTTATCAGAACTTGTTTTTATACAGCACCTTTATGATAAAAATAAGCTTTGTGTGGAGGAACGCCAAAAAACCCAGTAAGGAATACGGAACGTTGGTTAGACCGCATTTGGAGTACTGCGTCCAGTTCTGGTCACCTCACTACCGGAAGGATGTGGAGACTCTGGAGAGGGTGCAGAGGAGGTTTACCAGGATGTTGCCTGGCATGGAAGGACTGAGTTACGAGGAAAGGTTGGAGAAACTGGGACTCTTCTCCTTGGAAAGATGGAGATTAAGGGGAGACATGATAGAGGTATATAAGATACTGAAGGGAATAGATAGAGTCAATAGTGAGAGGCTGCTCCCTAGATTGGGTACAATTACGAGAGGTCATGATCTAAGGGTGAGGGGGGAGAAGTATAATTTGGATGTGAGAGGAAGGTTCTTCATGCAGAGGGTCGTGGGGGTATGGAATGCGCTACCGAGTAGGGTGGTGGAGGCAGGCACGTTGGACTTGTTTAAGGTTTACTTAGACACATGAGCGAAACAAGGATGGAGGGTTATAGTAGGGGGTATTAAATAGGGTCAGAGCCCCGGGAGACACCGGAAATACAGACTTATATGTTAACGTTTTTGTCTTTTTATTCCGCAGGGTCGGTCCACCTTGTTGTCAAATGAGGGGCATGCGCACGGTGGGTTGTGCGTGGGCTGCTCTTGGAGGTCCCGGGAGTGGCCTAGTACTTGGTGTCGGTGTGTGTGCTTAATCCTGGACCAGTAGACGGGCGCCGCAACAGCTCAGTGACTATCACTGCTAGTTGTACAGATAGGTGGATTTGGGCCTGTGTCTGTGGGAGTTTGCGCATTCTCCCTGTGGTTGCGTGGGTTTCCTCCAGTTTCCTCCCACACCCCAAAGATGTGCTCTTAGGCTGATTGGTGTACCAAATTGACACTATTCTCCCCTGAATCTGGCTAAATTAGGGGTTCCACTCACATACACACAGGGCAGGGTAGGTGTAGGAGGATGCGGCGGCGAGGGCTCGTTGGGCCGAAGGGCCTGTTTCCCGTGCTGGGTTGTTGTTTGTTCTTTGTTCTTTGAATAGATACTGAGTCACAGAAAGAAAAACTGAGGGATGACACGACTCATGGTTTTATGGTGGAAAATATTTTCATGATGCCGTTCCAAGGCTAAAGATTTTAAACATAGAAACTGGAAGCAGGTGTTGGGCATTTGGCCCTTTGAGACTGCTCCACCATTCATTTTGATCGTGGCTAATCATCAAATTCAACATCCTGATCCCCCCCCTTCGTTCCATATCCCTTGATCCCTTTAGCTCTTAGAGCTATATTTAATTTCTTCTTGATGTGGAGATGCAGGCGTCAGACTGGAGTGGGCACGGTAAGAAGTCTCACAACACCAAGTTGAAGTCCAACAGGTTTATTTGGAATCATGAGCTTTCGGGGCACTGAACTCACCCCCACTCACCTGATGAAGGAACAGCGCCCCAAAAGCTTGTGATTCAAAATAAACCTGTTGGACTTTAACCTGGTGTTGTAAGACTTCTTACTAATTTCTTCCTGAAATCAGACAATGTTCTGTGGTAGTGAATTCCACACATTCAGAAATTTCTTCTCGCCTCAGTTCTAATAAGTTTACCCCTTGTCCTCAAACTATGACCCCTAGTTTTGGACTCCCCCACCATTGGGGGCATTCTTTCTGAACCTATCCTGTCTAACCCTGTTAGAATTTTATAAGTTCCTATGAGATCCTGTCTCATCTCTTCTAAATGCCAGTGAAAATAATTCTAACCAACTTAGTTTCTCGTCATATGACAAACCTGCCATCCAAGGTTGCAACCTTCACTGTACTTCTTCTATAGGTCAGACATCCTTCCTCAGGTAAGGACACCAAAACTGTACACAGTACTCCAGGTTTGGCCTCACTAATGCCCTATATAATTGCAGCAAAACATTCCTATACTCATGTCCTCTCACTATGAAGACCAATATACCATTTGCCTTCTCTATTGCTTGCTGTACTACACTCACTTTCAGAGACTGATGCACGAGGAGTTCAAGGTCTCGTTGAGTATTCACCCCTCTCAGTTTACACCCATTCAAGTAATAACTTTTCTTCCTATTATTGCTACCAAAGTGGATAACCTCACATTTATCCACATTGTACTGCATCTGCCATGCATATGTCCACACACTCAGCTTGTCCAAATCACACTGAAGCATCTCTGCATCCACTTCACAGTTCACCCTCCCACCCAATTATTATATAATGTGAACAGTTACAGTCCTAGCACAGATCCCTGCAGAACCCCTCCAGTCACTGACTGCCAATCAGAGAAAGATCCATTTATGCTAACTCTTTGCTTCCTATCTACTAAACAGGGATATACTGAAGAGCTGAGTTGGAGGACTGAAATGTGTAAGTGATTGGGATGGCAATTCTCCTGGATTTCTCAACAGCCTCCTGGGATTGGACATAGATTTATGGATTGTGCCTTCTCGGACAGCAAAAGAAACTGATAGTTGGGCTTGGGAGAATGAGGTGTTGAAAAGAGAGAAATACCACTTTCAGCAGAACCAGGAGCAGCAACTATAGTAACATAATAAGAGCGAGTGAAGCCTGATGTCTTAACATTGGGCAGACAGTAGTGTAGTGTAACATCACTAGGCTAGTAACTCAGATATCTCGGCTCATGATGGGTTTAAATCCCACCATGGCAGTTGTTGGAGTTTTAATCCAAGTAATGAATTTGAAGGTAGTCTCAGTAATGGTGATCATAATTGATTTTTGTAAAAACCCATCTTGTTTATGAATATCCTTGAGGGAAGAAAATCTGCCATCCTTACTTGGTCTGACTTACATGTGATTCCAGACCCACAGCAATGTACTTGACTCTTAACTACCCCCTGAAATGGCCTTCAAAGTCAGTCAGTTCAAGGGCAATTAGAGAATAGCAACAAATGCTGACCTTACCAGTGACAACTACATCCTGTGAAAGAATTAAAAAAAGTATTATTTCCACTTGTGGGAAAGCGAAAGCCAGGGACAAAGATTGGGGATTCTTACTAGAAGAGCAAAATGGAAAGGGAGGACCAAGATTCTTGTGAAGGTGAATTCACTTTTAACTCCTATTCCAACAAGACTAAAACCAATTAAGGCAACTGAATATTTGGATAGTAATTCTAGAAAGTTTATTAGAAAGTAAAATTATATTTAACAGACATAAGGCTGTTTTGGTTGTGCTTTCTGCTACAAACATCTCTCTTCTGCCAGTTTTGATCTTTCACACCATGTGGAGAAGTTTTTTGTTTCTCAGCATTGGGTTTCACCTGTAGGTCCTCTATTGTTTCTATGTAAAGAGAAAAATCAGACCCTGGGCAAGATTTTACAACCTCGCTTGAGCGAGATTGCAAATTCCCAGCCGTGGTCAATGGACATTTCCATTGTCACTCCCCACCCCCCACTTCACCTTGCTTGCTCTGATTCTGCGGTGGGTGAGGCATTCAATTCCGGCGACTGACTTTGAACCTTTTCTGCCCATCAAACTGCCTTGTGTTTGGCTCAGATTTATCAGTCAGTTTTACCAGCCTGTTTTAATTGGGATTTGAGATTTGAGATGAAAGGGCACCTGCCAGCAACTGTGAATGGTTTTTTTCATTCGTAAGAACATAAGAAATAGGAGCAGGAGTAGGCCATCTAGCCCTTCGAGCCTGCCCCGCCATTCAATAAGATCATGGCTGATCCACTTTCTAGTTATTGTTCCTTTATTTTGACACAGGAAACATGAAATTTGTGTTACAGTGAGTTACACTTTGTTAGCAAGGTTGCTGTGGGTTGTCAGATTTCACAATTCTTTTCTGCTGACACAGGCGATCAGGAAGTTGCAAAAACTGATTTTTTGCTTATGGAATTCTTTTAGAACTCATAACTTGATCAAGATTTTGGAACTAATTGTGACCTGATTAGCTAAGAGAGTCCATTTTACTTTAAATCAATGTGTTAGTGTCACATTAAAGAAAGTTAATGTTAACCACATCAAAACTACATACACTTTTTGAAACACTGAGGTGTGAATTTGAGTTTACTTAATCCCACTGTCTGTTCACAAGGGGTATGATAAGGCACCAAAAGAGCTAATGCTGTGCACACGTGTCTGTGCAAATTGTAGTGGACACCACCACCTTGGTGAGGGCTTTTGGCAGAGTTCATGCAACTAATGTCTGCTGGGGGTATGCCCAGCAGGAAGGGTATGATTTCAATCAGCATGCAACACCAGTTATCATTTTAGAACTCAATGCTCCAGCCAACTCCCTCTCTTAACCTTGTTCTACTGAACACATGTTAAAAATAGCAGGAAGGATCATCACTATGAGTGCAATCTGTTTGGGTGATGTGGCTGTCAAAGCTGAATAAGTGGCAGTATCTGCAAGCTGCGAGATGGAGTTGGGAGGCTTACAGCAAGGCGAGTGAAGGAAAGTGGTGAAGCTATGAATGACAAGTATAAGTCCCAATCAATAGAGATAAATGACTTGACCAGTGATTGTGGCTAGTGGTGTAATTGGCAGGATATAGCATATGGCATCTGAAGATGCATTCACGTACCTTGGCTACTTGCGTGAGGTTATTGAACCTCTTGTGGCACTACATCCAGGTCCTTTGGGCTTAGCTCCTGGTATCGATCTTCATGACTCCTGCTACTTTTTGACCACATGCCCAGAGGGCCTCCTGACCCCCTTTGGATACACAGATTTTCTCCTTCTGTCAACCACCTCCGCCAAGACCTCCAGTGCAGTGTCTGAATGCCCTAGGGCCTCCACAAAAAATACAGAGCAAATCCAATCTGGCCAATTATTGCCCCATCAGTCTACTCTCAATCAATGCTTCTACTTTCTCAGAAGACTAAGGAAATTTGGCATGTTCGCTACGACTCTCACCAACGTTTACAACTGCAACAAAGAAAGCATTCTTTCTGGTTTCACCACAGCTTGGTATAACTCCTGCTCTGTCCAAGATGGCAACAACCGAAAAAAAGAGTTGTGAATGAAGCCTAGTCCATCATGCAAACCAACCTCCCATGCATTGACTCTGTCTACACTTCCCGCTGCCCTGGAAAAGCAGCCAACATAATCAAAGACCCCATGCACTCTGGACATTCTCTCTTCCACTTCTGTGTCAGGAAAAAGATACAAAAGTCTGAGGACACGTACGAAGTGACTTAAGAACAGTTAGTTTTCTGCTGCCATCAGACTTTTGAATGGACCTGCATCGTACTAAGTTGACCTTTCTCTGCACCTTAGCTATGACTAATACTATGTTCTGCACTCTCTCTTTTCCTTCTCAATGAACGGTATGCTTTGTCTATATAGCACGCAAGAAACAATACTTTTCACTGTATGTTAATACATGAGACAATAAATCAAATTAAAGTGCTGTAACTGACAGTGCTAACAAATAGCACTTATTGTCTGACTGATGCTCAGTTTGTGTTTCACCAGTGGCACTTGACCTCATTGCTGTCATGGTCTAATCATTGACCAAAGAACTGAATTCAAGAGGTGAAGTGAGGTGAGAGAGTGAATGCCCTTGATAGCAAGGCAAAATTTGACCAAATGTGGCATCAAAGAGCCCCTAGGACAATTGAAGTAAAAGGCAATAAGACAGAAACCCTCGATTGGTTATAGCCATACCTTGCACAAAAGAAGAGGGTTGTTTATTTGAGGCCAATTGTCTCAGTCCCAGGACACTTATATATCAGTTCATCAGCGTAGCATCTATTGCATCATCAGTGAACTTCTCCCCATCACAAGGGAGTGGGAATGATGCTGATAAAATGTTCAGCATCACTTGCAACTTCACAGATACAGGTGTTGTCCGTGTCTATATGTAGCAAGACCTAGACAACACGGAGGCTTGGTGTTATTAAGTGGCAAATGGCATTCATGCCAAGCAAATGCCAGGCAATGACCAACATTAATAAGAGAGAATCTAATCCTCTTTCCTTAATAGTCAGTGTGGCATCACTGAATCCCGTTGTGGTTACTACTGATCAAAAACTGAACTGGACCAACCTTATAAATACTATGACTAGAAGAGACTGGAATTTTGAGGAGAGTAACTTGTCTGCTGTCTCCCAAAAGTCTGTCCATTATTTACAAGGCAAAGGTTTGTAGCATAATGGAATACACTCCACCTGTCTGGATGAGTCTGACTCCAACAACACGATTAAGGACAAAACAGCCCACTTGATTGCCACCCCATCCACCATTTTGAGCATTCACTCTCTCCATCACAGATGTATAGATGCACAGCAGGAACTCACGAAGTCTCCTTTGACATCACCTCCCAAAACCATGACCTCTAGCACCTGGAGGACAGTGGCAGCAGACACTTGAGAACTCCACCACCTGCAAATTGCCTTCTAAGGCACCACCTACCTGACTTGGAACTACATTACTGTTCCTTCATTGCCATTTGGTCAAAATCCTGGGATTCCCTTCCTAACAGCACTGTGGATGTATCTGCACCACATGGACTGCAACGATTCAAGAGGGCAACTAACCACTAGCTGCTTAAAGGCAATTTAAGGATGGGGAAAAACTAGGCCCACATCCTGTGAAAGATAATAAAATGTTAATATCAAATCGTAACTACTATCAACCATCTTGATTAAGTTTTTTGATGAGGTAGCAAGGGGTCGATGAGGCTGATTTAATGTACATATTAATTACAGAAGGTATTTGATAAAGTGGCACACAATAGGCTTGCTTATAAAATTGATGCCCTTGGAATGTAAGGGACAGTGTCGGTATGGATATCAAGTTGGCTGAGTGACAAGAAACAGACAGTAGTGGTGAAGGGTTGCTTTTCAGGCTGGAGAATAGTGAAAAATTCCATATGAACAGTGCCGAGACCACTGCATTGGGCAAATTTCAACATTTGCAGGTGATGCTAAATTTAGAAATATTGAACTGTGAGAAGAACAGTGATAGACTTCAAAAGGAGATAAACTGGTTCATGAATGGGTATACACATAGCAAACTAAATTTCATTCAGGGAAGTGTGAATTGATATAGTTTGGTCAGGAGAACAAGGAGAGGCAACATAAAATAAAGCGTCCAATTGTAAAGTGGTTTCAGAAACACTGGGACCTTGAAGCATATATGCATGTGGCACTGAAAGTAGCAGAGCAAGTTGAGAAAGTTAAAAAGGCAGCAGATTCTTGGGCTTTCTTAACTAGAGTGCAAAACAAAGCAAGGGATATGGTTCAGGGGCTAGGAAAGTGAAGTTGAAGCCAGAGATCAGCAGGCCATATGGTCAACTCCTGCTCCTATTTCTTATGTTCTTGAAGTTACAAATGAATATTTATAAAGCACCGATTCTGCCTTAACTGGAGTATTGTGTGCATTATGGGCTCTGCAATTTGAGAACAATATGAAGGCTTTAGAGAGAGCAAAAATATTTACAGGGATGGTTCCAGGGAAGAATTTTAGTTACAAGGATAGGCTGCCAAAGCTGGTATTGTTCTTAGAGAAGAAATGGTTGAGAGGAGATTTCAGAGGAGTATTCAAAATCATGGAGATGTCTAGGCAGCATTGATGGAGATGAACTCTTCCTGTTAGTGGAAGAGTTGAGAACCAGACAACTCTAAGTTGAGGTGATTAACAAAAAGACCAATGGCTAGCTAAGGAATAACATTCTTATTTAGCATGTTGTTGGGATGTGTTTATTCTTGCCCTAAACTAACTACAAATATGAATAAATACAGCTAAAAATAAACTTATACTTCAACAATTTACTTTAGATTTGAATAATATTTAAATGGAATAATTAATAATCACTCTTGTGTAACTCCCTAATGCCTCTTTTTTCTATCATAGAATCCCTACAGTGCAGAAAATAGCCATTTGGCCCATACAGTCTGCACTAACAACAATCCTACCCAGGCCTTATCCCCATAACCTCACATATTTATCCCGCTAATCCCTCTAACCTATGCATCCCAAGCACTAAGGGGCGGTTAAGCATGGCCAATGAACCTAACCCATACATCTTTGGACTGTGAAAGGAAACTGGAGCACCCAGAGGAATCCCATGTAGGCACAGGGAGAACGTGCAAACTCCACACAGATAGTGACCCAAGCCAGGAATTGAACCCAGGCCCCTGGCACTGTTTGCCAGAGCTAACCACTATGCCATCCATTATTTTCCTCTTCTTTGTTTCTATTAATAGCTGCTAAGGTTTGGGAGGTGGAAAGCTGAGCTTCTTTTGAGGATACTTAGATAGCTATGATGTGAAACGTCAAGCGATTCTGGGCCATCAACACAGCTGCAGACTGCAGCATCTCAGCCTAGGCCAGGTCAGTCTAGTCTAGTCGGCTGTGTGGAATTAGTAAGAGTGCCAATGGAGTTGGTGCAGGGGACACGGACAAATTGTCACCTTGAGAGAGAGGACAGCAGGTGCCTCATCCAGGAGGCCAAGGCCTTTCTTGTGTATCTTAACAATCCTACAATTCTGTGTGAGAACAGTGATGTTGTAGAAGCTCATATCAACACTAGCCCCAAGAACCAAGATAGCAGCTACATGAATTCTATTTCCCTCCAGATCATATACTATCCTGACTTCTACTAATGCTGCTATTCATTTATCATGATTATATCCTGAATTTCCGTATCCTCGAATTCCTGAACAAATCCCACTGTGGGGGCACCATCACTACAAGGACTGGCATTTTGAAAAAAACCTTCCACCATCTTCCCAGGGCAACTAGGAATGTGCAATAAATTTGGCCTTGTCAGTGTTATTCACAGCTAAAAACAAATTTTAAAAAAGAAGACCAAAGTTGGGTGGCAAATTAGAGTTAAAATAAATTGATTCCTAGTTGGATTGTAAATAAACAAAAAGAATCTTTGGAGCTACTTGAGGAAACCTCAAATAATAACAAGCACCAAATCTGCCATCATTCCAAGAACTGCTTTAAAAACTTTCCCCATTAACTGTATACAACAAATGTTAGTTCTTCTTTGTACTTTTGTTTTTTTAATAATAGTTCACATATTAATCTAAACATAAAATAGATACTATCTAAAAGGAAGGGTCAATTAAATTGCAGTCGGTGAAATCTAATCTAGTTCTTTAACCTCTTCCAGACTTGTGTTACTACTAATTGTAATAAGTCTAATTAAATAGGTCATTTAACTTTAGTTTTGCAACAAACATGTGGTCTGGGGACAGATGCCTCTGCCCTTGACTATTATCGGAATTGGCAGATCCTTGTAGTAACCACAGACCTCATGTTTTTATTTAGTAACAGCCTGCTGCATATTGCTTTAGTGGTAAAACCCAATTGATTTTGAATAATTTATATTTCTATAGTCTTCCTCACATAAAAAGTCATGTCTCAGACTACAGAACATAGGAATATCTATTTAAATTTGTTTTTATTGAGGTAAAGTAATTGCAGTGGATTTAAATTCTCGGTAGACTAACTACCGAGCATGTTTAAATTACAGTAAAGGATGTGGGTTTTACATTTCTTCTTTTCCTCTGTATTTGGATCCGAGTCTCCTTAGACTATTAGGATGAAAGATTCTTCTGTCCACTGACTGCAATGACCTTATTTGATTTGAGATTTGGCAGTTCCAGTCCAGTGGTTTCTGGTCATTAATGCAAAACAACATCTGTTGAGGCGTTAATATGGATAGGTGCTTAAACATGGAAAATGGAACCACGCACCTGGTGCTGTAGGGTAGATGTTTGTTCATGGCGAAGGCACATTGGAGGGGAAAGTAAACAAGAGTTTACTCTACAGCTATTCGTACTGAAACTGGGACTGATGCTGAATGGTAAATCATAGAATAGGATCATAGAATCCCTACAGTGCAGAGGAGGCTATTTGGCCAATCGAGTCGGCACTGACTTGGAGAGCATCCTACCCAGGTCGGATCACCATAACCTGACATATTTTACCTCACTAATCCCCCTAATTTACATACCTTTAGGACACTAAGGCGTAATTTAGCTCGGCCAATCCATCTAACTTGCACATCTATGGACTACGAGAGGAAACTGGAGCAGCCAGTGGAAACCCACGTAGACATGGAGATGACGTGCAAACTCCACAGTAACCCAAGGCCGGAATTGAATCTAGGTCCCTGGCACAGTGAGGCAGCAGTACTAACCACTGTGCTACCATGCCATCCAAATATTTTCCGTTCCACAGCAGTGCTATATTTCATAGATATGGAATAAATTTACCCTTTGATACCTTGAGCAATGGCTGAACATGCAAGAGTGCATGCATTGAAATTTTCTCAATGTGCTGAAGGGCTTGATACAAAACACGGAGAGAGATCATGAAAGTTGATGGGCTGTCTGCAGTGCAATCAGCAGGAGAAGGTTAATTGTACATTAAGATTTCCCTGCCAAATTTTCAGGATGATTCAATCTAACCCACTTAATGCCTTCTTATATTTTGTCCTGGGTTTCCTCAATATTAACTAACTATCTACCCCAATTTGGTGTCATCCACAAAATTTTGATATTACATTTCCAATTATAAAGTTTGTGTAAGTCGGGGACAATAGCACGTCAGCAATAGAAACAGTATTTCCTGCCTTCTGCCTGTCCATGGAATGCCCTTTAGTGGTTTATTCTCATAATCAGAAAACCACATTTGCTTGATTACAAGACCTAGCTATGTGAAAAGTCACGTACGCATATTCTCATTACCCTCCTGTCATTGACATGTTATCGCCTATGCAATATTTTCTGTAAATTACAGTTTCTATTTATTTCATAAGATGAAAGCAATTTTGAATGTTCAAATTTTAATGCCTGCAGAGTTTTACTATAAAATGCTTACTAATTTCTTTCAATGAACTTCCCCCTTGGGACCAGTGTGCAGTGCAGAGGGATCTCGGGGTCCTTGTGCATGAGTCGCAAAAACCCAGCTTGCAGGTGCAGCAGGTGGTCAGGAAGGTGAATGGGATGCTGGCCTTCATCGCGAGGGGGATTGAATATAAAAGTAGGGAGGTCTTGCTGCGGCTGTATAGGGCATTGGTGAGGCCACAGCTGGAGTACCGTGTGCAGTTTTGGGCGCCGTACTTACGCAAGGATATTTTGGCCTTGGAGGGAGTGCAGAGGAGGTTTACTAGGCTGATGCCGGAGTTGAGGGGGTTGAGCTATGAGGAGAGGCTGAATAAATTAGGCTTGTACTCGTTAGAGTTTAGAAGAATGAGGGGAGATCTCATTGAGACGTATAAGATGATGAATGGGATGGATAGCATAGAGGTGGAGAGACTCTTCCCGCTCAGAAAGGATAGTAGGACAAGGGGGCACAGCCTCAAGATAAAGGGGGGGCGGTTTAGAACGGAGTTGAGGAGGAACTTCTTCACTCAAAGGGTGGTGAATCTCTGGAATTCTCTGCCCATTGAAGTGGTGGAGGCTGCCTCGCTAAATATTTTTAAGACGCGGGTTGATGGGTTTTTGATAAGAGAGGGGATTAAGGGTTATGGGGAGAGGGCGGGAATGTGGAACTGAGCCACGACAGATCAGCCATGATCTTATTGAATGGCGGGGCAGGCTCGAAGGGCTAGTTGGCCTACTCCTGCTCCTATTTCTTATGTTCTTATGTAATTTCTAGGTGAGTATTAATAATGAATGAAGTATTAAAACTGATAATATAGTCTGTGTCAATGTAAATGACACTCAGATTTTATTAGGAATACAAAAGGTAGTTATTAACAAGGAAAAACTATACAAATACCAGCAGCCCACTGGCTGCTATAGTTCCTACATGTTTTCTACATGTGTACGAGATGCCTTCTGTCTAAGAGAGGTCTTCACTCCCTGGAGTGATTACCCATCCTCAATCGCAGTTGGTTCCCTACACCAGGTCACCCGCTGTATTGCCCTTAAAGGGATAATCAGTGCAATCACCACATCCCTTCTTCTTTAACTCCTTTATATGATCTTTAGTAAGTAATCTACACAATTCTAAACTGTAACTAAACATCACACGAGTTTTTTTGTTTCTTGGAGTGGTGTAATTCTGTAGTCTGAGATGCTTCTACACGATTGACATTACAGGGACTACAATAATGAGTAACCCTTCTGGCACAGGCAGTTCATTACAGCTTGCTTCCAAGGAGACATCAGTAATGTCTATAACAGGTTAATCAGGCACTTGGATGCTTTGTTGCTTATAGGTTTGTGGCCAGTTTCTTGATGACTGCCCGATCATCTCTCTAATCCTCAAGTGACCCACATGTTTACGAATGATCCATCTCTCCATGTCTATTGGGTATGACAGAGGTCCAGTCACAGAGACAACAATTCCAGGGATCTAATTTGATCTGGCTACTGAAGTTTCATATTATGATACCATGTCATATTATTATGTACTTATTACTTTTTTTTTTAGTTGTTGCAATGGTGATGGCTCATTGATAAGATCTTGAGGCTTGTGTGTTTTTAAGCTGAAACACTTTTATTGGCAGGCTTTAACTATGCACAAATTCCAAATATGACTGAGCATGTAACTCTTCCATGTATGCTTACTGCTTTTCCATTCAAGTGACCATTTTAGCAATTGTTTACTGGCATGTAATCTCAGTTTCTTTCTCTATCCAAATTGCTGATTCTGCTGTCAATTTCAATGTTTTTACTTCTTCAGTTAATTCCTCATTGTCATGCTTCTTTCTTCAAGCTCTTATTTTCCCAATTCAATTCTTCACTGGACTTCACTGTTTATATTTTCTGGTTGCTTTTTGTGGACTTCAGCTAATTCTCCGTTGCCTCATTAAGTTAGCCTTCTTCTTAACTTCATTTTGTCAATTTTTTTCCAAGCTTGCTGTCAGTCATTTCATCTTGTGGTTTTAGAGCTTTGTTTTTTTTTGCTGATTCCTCTTTGTATTCCTAGTTTCTTTTGAAGTGTTTGATTCTGCATTTGTTCTGAGGGAAATCCACCATGTTCTTAATGAACATACATATTTCACAAATGGAACCTTCATTGCTACTTGTCCTAACTTCGGCTAAACGCTTTTTGGTTTCGTTGTTAGCCAGGCCCGTGTTGACTTGTTTCTATTCTGCAATTCTCTCATTGCTCTTCATTTGGTCATTTATTGGTCTTTCATTGCTGTCTTTCTGGGGTCTTTTGGGGCCGCTTTCTGGGGTCTTTCATTGCCCCCCCCTTGAGGTCTTTTAGTTTCCTCCTTCCAGGCCTTTCAGTGCCTTACCTTTGAGGCTTTTTATTGCTCTCTTGAAGTCTTCATTGCCTCTTCTGAGGTCTTGTGTTGACTCTTTCTTATGGTCTTCATTTCTTATGAACCTGTCTTTGAGATTTGCTCTCTATCATGGGTCTTCTCCAATTTTCCTGTGCATTGTCCACTGTTTCTTCTTGTGGTTGCTGCTTTATGTGCATTGCCACATGTAATGTATTATCATTTTAAATGCATTACCTATTTAAATACATTATCGCTTTCAGACTGTCAATTCTTTTTTAACTGCTCTCAGCAGCTGCCAGTTCACTCTATGTACTTTTCCTGTGCTTTTGAAGTCCCAGCACAAATCCTGATTGCTTTCCTTTGAACCCCTTTTTTTACCTCTTAAATCATCTCCTCTACTGTTAGAAAATTCTTTCAGTGATCTCTGCAGCCTTTTCTTCCTTTGCCTGCATGGAGAATCTATTCTTTTCTTCTTTTTGATGTGCCCATTTCCATCTATTTGGGACCTTTTTTTAAGCACTTTAACTTCTTCCTTTCAAACAGGTTGGGGACTTCACCCTAAACATTCGGAACCTCACTGCCTGCAGTCCTTCAGTGGAGGGACCACCACAGGCTCTGCTGTGATCTGGAGTCTGGCAATCTCTGCCTCTTCAGCTCCCCACACTTCTGAAGACCATGACACATCTATGGTCTCCAGGGGTAGCACAGTGGTTAGCATTGCTGCTCCAAGCACAAGGGATCCAGGTTCAATTCCCACTTGGGTCACTGTCTGTGGAGTTTGCATATTCCCCCTGTGTCTGCATGGGTTTTCTCCAGATGCTCCAATTTTCTACCACATTCAGAAAGATGTGCTAGTTAGGCGCATTGCACTGGACTGTGGCAACTAGTGGGATTTCATAGTAACTTCAGCACGGTGTTAATGTAAGCATTATTTATGACTAATAAATAAACTTTACATCTCCTTTGGGCATTTTTTTTTCAAACACTTAAAAACACTACTCTCTGTCCTCTCTTCTCTTTATTCTTGTTTTAAAAACTTTGCAGCAACACTTTATTTTAACTCAACTTCCTATTTTTCCTCCAAACTTAACCAAAGCACTTGCTTTTGAGATTTATTTTCTCTTTTTTCAAACATTTCTAAATCTCTGACTGCAAGAGCCAATTCAGGTGCACTCTGCAACTGTCTCTCAGGATTTGGCAATATTGAGTAACAACAAACAGCTTATTAGAGGAAAATAACTATTTACCAAGAGTGATATAAGGGTTGCCATACTCCACAACTCCAGACAGAGGAAAAATCTGTGCTTCACCCCAGGATTGGTGTGCTTGCCTCAGGCTTTGTGCTCCTTTTTGATTGGCCAAATGGGTCACATGACTGTTTGAGAGCTCCCCCTTAGTGTAGCACACTACTGCATCCTGCCCATTTTAAGTTCCTGAGTAACTCAAACCCTAACAATCAAATGACTTACAATATTATACACAAATTGATCTCAACACAGTTCTATATGAGACAAATTAGTCTGGGGACTTCCTGATTCTTTAGGAATGTCAGAATTCATTAGCAGGTTCTCCACTACTGAAGTAGCATTAGAAGAGTTAACTTTGGTTTGAACTTGTCCTTTCTTATCTGGAAGGGCCTGAAATCCTGAGGCCTAACTTGCTAGCCGTGGAGGACCATGTGTTTGATGCAAGAAACTAAGGAGTCTTCCTGGGTCCATAACGTGACCTCTGGCTCCAACATGGACAATGTATTGAAAAATTGTAGGGCAAGAACAATTTCCTGTGGTACTACCGAAGGCAGTATAGTTTTGCGAAGCCATGATGTGGAGTTGCTGGTGTTAGATCAGTGTGGGCACAGTAAGAAGTCGCACAACACCCAGGTTGAAGTCCAACAGGTTAATTTGGAATCACGGGCTTTTGGAGCACTGCTCCTTCATCAGATGAGTCCACTTTCGGGAAGGGGAAAGCAGCTCAAAGTATCCGTGTTTATAATGTGCTTGGCCCATGTTGAAAAGTATACTTGGGAACTGCAAGCTAATGAACCCAGTGTTGGACCCATGCTGAAACTATGGGAGGAATGGCCTTATCCTCTTCAAATAGGCCAAATAGAGATTTGTGGTCAGTGACTATTATGAAATGGCACCCATAAATGTACGAATGAAATGTCTTCACTCCATAAATGGCGATTAGTCCCTCTTTCTCAATTTAAGCGTAAACCTTTTCAGTATCAGTCAGACTCCTCAAAGTGTAGATGATAGGCTTTTCTGCACCATCTTCCATTTTATGTGATAACATTGCTTTGATTCTGTAGAGAGACATTACATTCTGTACATTAGCATCACAGCCAATAATTATGTCTTTTGAGGGTCCAAATGAACTAAGAGACTTGATGATTGAAATGCCAGTTTAGCTGCTCAAGGGCCTCTTCCTGGTGCTCTTTCCAATACCACCTCAGGTACTTCTTGAGCAGCGTGTTTAAGGGTACCAACACCATTGAAAGATTGGGAATAAAATACCCATAATATTTCACCACCCTAAAAAATGTTTTAATTCCGATACATTGCTGGGTGCTGGTACTTCCTTAATTCCATAGGGTGCAGTCTGTTTGCATCTATTCCAAACCCTAAATGTATTTCTTTATTAGCTTGGAATGTACATTTCTCTGATTTTTAGCCTCATTGTGGCCTGTTTAACTTGGCAATTTAAAGGGTAATGCCACCACACCCACTCTCAATCCCAATTGGGCCTGCAAGCTAGGTGACCCTCTTCTGTTGTGTTGCCCTTAAAGAGACAATCAACAGTCAGTGATGAGCCTTTTATGATCTGGAATGCAGTATCATGCCTAGAATCTTATACTTTGCATGTAGGTAAATATAGTAAAATCTAGAGGTTGCACAGAGAACACGTCATTGTCTTGGGTTCTGTTTATGTTAACCTGCTAGTCAAAAAGAAAAGAAAAACGTACAAAAGGTTCAGAGAGCTAGGTAATGTTAGGGATCTAGAGGCGTATACGGCTTGTAGGAAGGAACTTAAGAAGGAAATTAGGACAATCAGAAGGGGTCATGAGAAGGCCTTGGCAGGTAAGATTAAGGAAAACCCTAACATTCTACAAATATGTGAAGAGTAAAAGGATGAGATGTGAAGGAATAGGACCTATAAAATGTGACAGTGGGTAAGTTTGTCTAGAACTGGTAGAAATAGCAGAGATGCTCAATGAATACTTTACTTCAGTATTCACGGTGGAAAAAGATCTTGGTGGTTGTAGTGCAGGCTTGCAGTGGGCTAAAAAGCTTGAGTGTGTGGACATTAAGGAAGAGGAGCTTTTGAATAGCACCAAGATAGATAAGTCGCCAGGACTGGATGAGATGTACCCCAGGTTACTGTGGGAGGCAAGGGAAGAGATTGCAGAGCCTCTGGTGGTGATCTTTGCATCATCAATGGAGTTGGGAGAGGTTCCGGAGGATTGGAGGATTGCGGATGTGGTTCCTATATTCAAGAAAGGGAATAGAGATAGCCCAGGAAATTATCAACGAGTGAGTCTAACCTCAGTGGTTGGTAAGTTGATGAAAAAGGTCCTGAGAGACAGGATTTATGAACATTTAGAGAAGTATAGTATGATCAAAAGTAGTCAGCACAGCTTTGTTAAAGGCAGATCGTGTCTTATGAGCCTGGATGAGTTTTTTGAAAATGTGACTAAACACATTGACGAAGGAAGAGTGGTGGATGTGGTTTATATGGGCTTCAGCAAGGCATTCAGTAAGATCCCCCATGCAAGGCTTATTGAGAAAGTGAGGGGGCATGGGATCCAAGGGGCGTTGCTTTCTGGATCCAGAACTGGCTTGCCTTCAGAAGGCAGAGAGTAGTTGTAGATGGAGGTTGGTCATCAGTGGAGTGCCCCAGGGATCTGTTCTGGGACCCTTGTTGTTTGTGATTTTTATAAATGACCTGGATGAGGAAGCGGAGGGGTGAGTTGGTAAGTTTGCCGATGACACAAAGGTCGGAGGTGTTGTGGATAGTTTGGAGGGATGTCAGAAGTTGCAGCGTGACATAGATAGGATGCAAGACTGGGCGGAGGAGTGGCAGATGGACTTCAACCTGGATAAATGTGTAGTGGTACATTTTGGCAGGTCAAATGGGATGAAGGAATACAATAAGGGTAAGAGTGTTAGCAGTGTGGAAGATCAGAAGGATCTTGGGGTCCAGGTTCATAGGACTCTTAAGTTGACTTTGCAGGTAGAGGATGTGGTTAAGAAGGCGTATAATGTACTGGCCTCATCAATCGAGGAATTGAGTTTAGGAGTCGGGAGATAATGCTGCAACTGTATAAGACCCTGGTCAGACCCCACTTGGAGTACTGTGCTCAGTTCTGGTTGCCTCATTACAGGAAGGATCTGGAAGCCATAGAAAGGGTGCAGAGGAGATTTACAAGGATGTTACCTGGACTGGGTGGCATGCCTTATGAGGATAGGTTGAGAGAGCTCGATCTTTTCTCCTTAGAGAGGCGAAGGATGAGAGGGGACCTGATAGAGGTGTATAAGATGTTGAGAGGTATTGATCAGGACTGCCAGAGGCTTTTCCCCAGGGCTGAAATGGCTGCCACAAGAGGACACAGGTTTAAGGTGCTGGGGAGTAAGTACAGAGGAGATGTCAGGGGTAAGTTTTTCACTCAGAGGATGGTGGGTGAGTGGAATCGGCTGCCGTCGGTGGTGGTGGAGGCAAATTTGTTAGGGTCTTTTAAGAGACTTCTGGATGAGTACGTGGGATGTAAGGGGATTGAGGGTTATAGGTAAGACTAGTAGGTAGAGATAAGATTGGCGCAACCTGTGGGCCAAAGGGCCTGTTCGTGCTGTAGTTTTTCTATGATTCTATACTAGGTTGAAGCAAATTATACTGTTGCATTTTAATCTGAATTGCAGGTTGATAGCAATGTTCTGGATATTCTTGGTAACATTTACCATGTCAGAAGTGATGAATGGATATAGTACCAAAGGTAAGGTAACCTAGATTTTCTTTTCATGCATCTAAACTGCATAAAACATATGTAAGATTGTGTTTACATCGCTTGATAAGCTATTCATTCACTCATATTCTTCTCTCATCCTTTGGTGAATATGATTTTCTATTGGGAAAATACAAGTTTTATGTTTTGCAAAAAAGACCTTTTTGGTTTAAAATTTTGAACATTAGAAGCATGGGAATATATGAGGGATTGATTCCTCTCCCATCCATCAAATCATAGCCACAGTATCTCAAGCAATTTTTCTTTCTGTCCATCCAATGGTACTTCTAGGGGCCCTCAAGTGTTTCCTTTCAGTTTCTTTATGTTCTTCATCTGCATGTTACCCATGGACAATACCATCTGTAGATGTGGGTTGATGTGGGTTCCATGGGAACGCTGATGCCACATAGTTCTATCTCTCCACCACCTTTCTTGGCCTATCCACTCACTATGTTCTCAGGCTGCTTTTCCAACAACTATGCTTAAATAAGCTACAATTTCACTCCGTTAGTAGGAACAAAGTGTCTTTAGCTTTCACCACAAACTCTGTATCCTTAGTATAGATTCTATCCCCTTCACCATCTTCAGTTGAACAAAATTGGCCACAATCTCAGCATTATACTTGAACTGAATTTATGATCACCTTTGTTTTACTCATCTAATGTCTTTCCAATGGATCTACTCCAATACTTTCTCTCTCCACCCTTTACAGTTTTTTTTGCTTTTCTGGTTGAACCAAAACTCTAGTACCTTTATCTGATTCTTTGCAAAAGTCCATCACTTCTAAATCACTCATCTCCATTTTCTTCTGGCAGTTTAAAGCCTGAACTTTAAAGTTCTCAACTTGATGTTTAAATCTATCCATGGCCACCTCTCTCCCAACTCATCATCTTTCTTATATCCTGCAAATATCTGAGAACGTTTCCAACCCTGTCCTCCTGTGCCTCCTCCATTACCTTTTGCTACTTCATTATCAACCATGACTTCAACCAATTAGGCTTTAAACTCCCAAATTTCCTTTTGAGACCTCTATATCCCCTATCCTCTTTTAAGACAACCCTTAAAGCTCACTTCTTTAACCAAGATTTTAGAAACACTCCTAATATAACATTCATCTTGAGTTTTATCTCATCATGCCTGTATGAAATGACCTGGAAGTTTTTAATAGAATCCCTACAGTGGAGAGGGAGGCCATTCAGCCTATCAAGTCTGCACCAACAACAATCCCACCCAGGCCCTATCCTTGTAAACCTCTGTATTTATCCTGCTAATCCCACTGACACTGAGGGACAATTTAACAAGGCTAATCAACCTAACCACACATCTTTGGACTGTGGAGGATACTGGAACGCCCAGAAAAAACCCACACAGACACAGGGAGAACTCCACACAGAGTGATCCAATCCCTAGTGCTGTGAGGCAGCAGTGCTACCCACTGTGCCACTTTTGCATTTTTCTACATTGAAGGAGATTTATGAATATATGTTATCTGCTACATTTCTATCCCTTAAAATATTTTGCCTTATGATATAAGATATTATGAAATAAAGTGTGGTGTTCTAATAAAATTTTGACGATTTCTGCTGCATTTTAGGAAATCAGATTGGCAGATGTCTTTCAGATGGATCAACAGAAGTCTTTGCCATTGACCATGAACCTGCTTATTTAAGTTGTAGACTGTGTATTGCATCTACCCTACTGACCATGAATGACCTCAAAATACTCGGATTGACAATAACTTGGTTTAAAGAAATCCACAAAAATGGTCCTGTGAAGCCTTTAGTTAAAATGGACAGAATTGCTGGTGAAGGACTCGTACTAGAATTTTGGCCTGGAACTGTCAATGACACTGGAAGATATTTTTGTTCTCTCTTGTAAGTAGAAATAATGATATCTATTCATAGTGGTGGACTGGGAGTGTGTGTGGGCCCATACATCTAAATGGATGGCAGATGAGTGTGCTAGCAGCATTATGCAGAAAATCAGCAAAAAATTACACTCCTCTAAATAACCTGAAAGCTCAAGATGTGACAATAAATTGCCTGGGTATTTTTAAATTAAACTGTTAGAGTACGCAATGTACTTTAACATGAAGGAGAAAAATAAAAGCCTGATGGAGAAAATTTATTTCTAGAGAGCTAAGGAACCTTTCCCTATAGAAAATGTTGACTTTTTAAAATTTATGTAATTTTTGTACATAAAAATTGACCTTGAATCTAAAAATGAATAAGGTGACATAACAGGCCAACAAAAACAGCTCATATCCCATAGGTATTGTGCCCCTGCTGACCCTGTTTGGAAATATACACAAGACCTTTGGATTTAGCATCTATCCCTTTCCGAGGACCATGTTTCCAAACCTTCCAGTTCAATGTCATTCTTGCCTCTTATCTATTGGAGCTTGGAATGCTTCTGTCTCATCAAGAAGTCTCACAACACCAGGTTAAAGTCCAACCAGTTTATTTGATAGTAAACCCACAAGCTTTCGGGGTTCACCCCTTCATCAGGTGAGTTTCAACCTGGTGTTTAACCTGGTGTTGTGAGATGTCTTACTGTGTTTACCCCAGTCCAATGCTGGCATCTCCACATCATGACACTGTCTCATCAGTGCAGAGAAGTTGGTCTTTTCCTCCACTCGATCCATGGAAAATGGCATTCTTCCCTCCCCTCTAGTGTCCATGTGGGCACTCTTTTCCTTCTCTCAATTCATGCCAACATGCTCCCTCTCCAATCTCCTCATCTGAAGCTGGTATTTGCCTTTCTTGCCATTCTAACACACATCTCTTAGCTTTTCCTTTTTGCCCCCCCCCTCCCCGAGCACTCTCCCCAATGCCTGTTTCATTTATTGCTCTCTTCTATTATTATTTAATCCCCTCCTGTAGCTTTTGATCTGCCTGACTCTTTATTGCTATTTGTTTCCCACTTACACTGTCAATCACAGTCCCTCTTTTGCTAACAGCCACTCTCCCTTTCAATGTTATCCACCCCCCATCACTGCCACCCCTTTCCACCCTCACCTCTCTCCATTGCCATTCACTCACCATCGTTTTCCACCCTTATGGATTTTCCTCTCCCTTTACGTCCATGCTTCTGGTACATTTGGGAATACATTTTGAGAGGTTGAACATGCCAGCCTGTGAGTTTTTGTCTATTAAAATTAATAAGAGGAGTCCACAGGTTGAGAATTCTAGATCTCCCGGCATTTAATTCTAGCACATACAGGCAGCACAAAACACAACATTTATCCATAATACTTTTAACCACAATTTAGTTCAGTTGACAATTAACATCACCAAAGTTCTTGTACATTGCCTACCAGAATACGCTATTCAGGCTTTCTCCAACCAAGCTGCTTTGGGTAAAACAATTTCTATTGCTGTTTCTTTTGCTTTTCTTTGATTCTTTACCTTTAACAGAAAATTTCATTAGATTAATAACCATTAGATTGATAACATAATTATATTGCTATGAAACCTGAAGGATATAACTGTTATGATGTTAGGGATTGAACATTAACCAATTTGTATTAATCAGTTTATGTCAAGTACATGCTACTTTATATTCAAAGTGAGTTCATTAAAAATCTCAGGCAGTAAATCTAATTCCTGTGAAACACTGTTAATGTCATAATAGTTACAGATGATAGTACTGAATTATAATAAAATGTAACGAGTGTGAATTTTAAAAAATTGTTTGATTTGACAAGGCCATAATAATTGCTTATTCTTAGTTCCCAGGAAAGGTAGGTTTTCTTGAACACCTGCAATCCTTTTGGTGTGAGATAGGGTGATTCGTGATTTTCACACAATGGTAATAAAGGATCAAAACTATTCGTCCAGTTCAGGCCGGTGTGAAAATTGGAGGTAATGAGGTTCTCATGTTTCTGATCTCCCTGGTAGCAATGATCATCTGGTTAGGAAGCACAATGTTGATAAGTTGCTACAGCATATCCTGTAGAAAGCATATGCTGTCATCACAACAAGCTAGTGATAGAGAGGTCCAGTGATACGTGTGCCAGAAAATGTACTGCTTTGTTCTGAATGATGTCATGCTTTTTGGATGTTTAGTGGCTGCAGTTTTTCAGGCAGGCAATGTGCATTCCACCATAATTGGGGGAAAGGTGGGATCAGGATATTGAATATGATGATCAGCCATGATCAAAATGAATGGCAGAGCAGCCTCGAAGGGCCAAATGGCCTCCTCTTGCTTTTAGTTTCTATGTTTCTATAATTCTGATTTGAGCCTTGTAGACAGCGAACCAACTTCAAAGATTGAGCAATTCGTGGCAGCGTATTCAGCACCGACTCTTCTGTGTCAGTTATGTCGATCTAAATCATTTTTGATCAATGGCATGAGACTACTTCCTTTGCTTTGTCTCACATGACTATTCAACATTGAATGAAATGAAATTTGGCATTTCTTTTTGCTTATCTGATATAGAAGCATACATACAAATTAGGAGCAGGAGTAGGCCACTTAGCTCCTTGAGTGTCCTTTGCCAGTCAAGTAAATCATGGCTGTTCTGACTATAACCTCAACCCCACATTCCTGTTTACCCCTGATAACCTTTCACCTCTGTGTAAAACAAGTATCGATCTCAGCTCTGCCTTAAAAATATTTGAAGACTCTGATTCCACTGCATTTTCAGGAAGAGAGTTCCAGACTCATAAACCTCTGACAGAAAAAGAATTTCAGCTCATCTTTATCTTAAACGGATGACCCCTTTTTTAATCCATGACGTCTTGTTATGGGTTCTCTAACAAGAGGAAACAACCTCTCCACATCCACTCTGCCAAAACCGCTCAGGATCTTGAAGGTTTTGATCAAGTCGCCTCTTATCTTCTCAACTCTATTGGATACGAACCTAACCAGTCCAACTTTTCCTCATAAGGAACCTGCCTTTTCCCGATATTGGTCTAAAAAACCTTCTACGAAGTCTGATCTTGTGACAGTGCTGCTGAAAACAACTTTGTATTGAGACTGAGTTTGCAATGCAGGATAAACAGTGCAGTAAATGTGTGTTGTATTAATAAGGCACAATGATACTATTAGAACATGTGTGCCTTTTGCTACATTGAAATGAATAATCATGAATCCTTTACAAATATGTATGGTAAAGAATAAGGAAATGAGTGGAAAAAAACACATCTGTAATCTGGAACTGGCTGCTAAATCAGTTCTGGCCTTTTTGTTTCCAGATTTATGTTCAGCACAATTTATTCTAACCTATTTTCTGCTTAATAGCAATGGGACGCACAACATTACAGGTCCAAATATGAATTTGAGTGTTATACCAATCAATAAAGAATGTTACATTGAGGAACTAACATATGGCCGAACAGGGGAAATTGGATCATCTATTGAATTGCAATGTCCGCAAATCGAGTATAAGAATAATATTGAAGATCTCAAATGGTATAAGGTGATTACATTCTGCTTCGTTAATTAGATCACCAAGCTTGTAAATCACATTTTCACTTAGAACAGCACTTTAAAGAGAGAGCGAAGCATTAGAAATGTTAGCAAGCATTAAATTACAGCAGCAGCAATGGCTAAATTTAGGAGAGCTGACGGCCTAGTGGTATTATCGCAAGACTATTAATCCAGAAACTCAGAGTTCTGTGCACCTGGATTCGAATCTCACCACAGCAGTTGGTGGAATTTGAATTCAATAAAAAAAATCTGAAATCAAGAATCTACTGATGACCGTGAAACCATTGTCGATTGTTGGAAAAACCCATCTGGTTCACTAATGGCTTTTAGGGAAGCAAATCTGTCGTCTTTACCCGGTCTGGCTTACACAATTCCAGACTCACAGCAATGTGGTTAACTCTCAACTGCCCACGGCAACTAGGGATGAGCAATAAATGTTGGCCAACCAACAATGCCCATGTTCCACGAATGAATAAAAGAAAGCAACAAGGACATTAAATGTGAACATTTTTAAAACCTGTTAATTATCAACCAAAAAATATCATGACCCAAACCTAGAATCCGTGCAGTGCAGAAGGAGGCCATTCTGCCCATCCAGTCTCACCAACTCGATGAATCTTACCCAGATCCACCTCCTCTGCCCAACCCTGCACACTTACCATGGCTAATCCATCTAACCGATACATTTTGGGACATTAATGGACAATTTAACATAGCCAATCCACTTAACCTGTGCTTTTTTAGACTGTGGGAGGAAATTGGAGCATCCAGAGGAAACCCACATAGAAACAGGAAGACTGTACAAATTTCACACAGTCAGTCAAGGCTGGAATTGAACCCGGATCCCTGGCGCCGTGAGGCAACAATAATAATCACTGGGATTGGAATATGTATAAAAAAATTAGCGTTGAATTGGAGCTAAATTGTTCAAGGCCCTATTTGAGAAATAAGTGACCAATAATCTAGCATTCCCGTTTTTGCATAGAGCAGGAGTAATTTCAGATTACTGAATAGTTCCATTATGACTAATATTTTCATTGAGTGCCAATAAAACACAATTAAATACCAGGAGCTTGAAACGTGATGAGAATTCATTTGTTTTTAATGATCATGTTACAAGCTTTGATTTTGCTTGTTTAAATAGTAACAACATTTGGTTGATTACATCTTATAGAATTGTCAGGAGAATATTCACACAGGATCATCACTGCTGTTTAAGAAGCTAGAAAAAGAAAATGCTGGATATTACACTTGTACACTTACAGTTGAACGTTTTGGAGTACAGTATAATATTACACGGACATTATCATTGACACTGAAAGGTAATACTTTATACTAAAATCTTGGTGGGAGGGATGGAAGAAATCTTGGTAGGCTGAATGCCTGTAACACAGCATACCAGTGTCAGCTCTTGGGCCTGTTTGGAAGTATTGCTATGAAATAGCTATCTACTATTAAATTGGCAGGTCAGCAAGCATTTTAGTCAAGTCACGATGACAAGAACAACTGTGCCCTTTTTTAGTGGATACCTTCAAGAAGATAGTCTGCAAACTCTGATCCAGGTCTTAGGATCGAACCTAACCTTGACCATTTTTTAAAAATGCTATTGTAACAATATTCCAAAATATGTGGAGTGTTTGAAAATGAGGAGGTGTTTCAACCCTATTTTCATATCCATCTTATTCTTGCAGTATAGTTTATCCTGCTTCACACTGGTGATGACTGAATTGTGGGACTGACTGTGGAGCGATAGCTGACTGAGCAATCCAGACGCCTGGATCTGGAGACAAGTGGATAAATTTTTGGCCCTGCAGGAATTGTCGCAGGCAGGACAGAAAATTTGACAGACCATTGAAAGGTCTATTGACCTCAGGTCTCAGAGTGAGCAGGACTAGAAACTCCCACCTATGAAGTCAAATCTCAGCACTGAAGATAGAGGATTAAAAGTCAGTTAATTAAACAAACTTGGAATAAAATGGAGCCTCAGTAATGATGACCAGATTGTTGTAAAAATCCATCTAGTTCACTAATGTCCAACAGGGAAGGAAATCCGCTGGTCCTCCATAGTCTGGCGTACATGTGGATTCAGACACACAACAATGTGATTGATTCTTAATTGCCCACTGAGGTGACAAATCCATCAGTTGTATCAAATTACTTCAGAAAGAACAGAAAAGAATGAAAATAGACAGATCACCTAGCATTTATCCAGGCATGGGATCCCTCCCTAACAGCACTGTGTATGTACCTACATCCCATAAACTGCAATATGGTTCAAGAAAGCAGTTCACCACCACCTTCTCAAAGGCAATGAGGGATGGGCGATAAATGTTGGCCTCGCCAGCAAAGCCCGCATCCTGTGCACAAATTAAAAGGTACTTTGAATAGCGCTTTAAGTCATTGATGTACTTTTGATTATCATCATTGTCTCAATGCAAATTTATAAAACTTTCATAAAAATGTATGAAAGTTTTACACTTAAGTTAGGTACCATAAGATTTTCCAGGTTTATATAGGATGATTTACTGGGAGTAATTTTAAAAATCTGGGTTTCTGATATGGCGCTTAAGTCCAGCCATACTCCATACCAGACATAGAAATTCACAGTTTATCCCCTGTGGAAATAATATATTTCATAAAATCAACATACATAGAAATTAATGTTGATTACATTAGCAATGTGTTTGTATAACATTACTTTTACTCTTATGTTTTGATAGAATACACTTTTAATACATTCATTTATCAACTAAATTTTCCCCAGTTATTTACCTCACCTCATTTTCACAAAGCCTAACTTTTGATCATGCTTATCACTCCTGATTCTTGTAGTACAGGTTATTTTCACCTCTGTAAAGTTCTTGGACATTTAGAATTCTGAATAAATACAGATCATTGTATGGTTCTCATTGGAGAATTTCATTCCATTAACTTCTTTTTAATTTCTTTTCAGAACCTTCTGACAAACCAAAGTTAATTTACCCACTTAAAGAACATATTGAAGTTGTTCTAGGTGGGTACAGTTTATTTGTATTCTATTTTATATGTTTTTTTTACCTGTGTGGATTAGCAGAATGGTTTATGATGAAGGAAACAGAAAGTGAAATGCAGTGGACTTCAAAGGAACACAACAAGTTCTTGATTTCAGCTAAAAGCATAGGATTCTTGACACATTTCTAAATCTTATAACAGCAATTTACTGATGTGAATCTGCCTAGATCCTTTGTGAATTCCATCATAGTTTTCTTAGTCCATCAACTCTTGCTGGCCATCTAAACCTTATAACCACCCTTTAACTTATTTATCTTTCTTTCTAACTTTCTTTTCTTGTCATAGAATAAATTCAGGGCATTTTCTTAGAATAGGACATTCTATTAGCAATCAGGGACCAGGCTATGTTAGGCTTAGTAATGTGCAGTGAAACAGGATTAATTAATTACCTTATGGCAAAGAAGCTTCTAGCCAACAGTGAACGTTACATAATGAGGGGAGATTTTCTAGCCTCCCTATGGGGTGTTTCTTGTGGCATGAGGCGGTGTGCTGCTTACTAGCAGCAGGATCTCCTGGAGTTCCCATTGAATGCCCCTGGGAAATCAGTGGGACCAGAAAATCTGCCAGTGTGAATGGCTGGAAAATTCCGGCTATTAGAATTTTTGACATTTTGAGGGTAAGAACTGTGGCCCAAAGTTTGGTGTCTTACACCTAAATAAAGGCAATTAGAAAGGTACGAAGACTGAGTTGGCTAAAGTGAATGGGAA
This sequence comes from Carcharhinus amblyrhynchos, assembly GCF_965287045.1. Taxonomy (NCBI): domain Eukaryota; kingdom Metazoa; phylum Chordata; class Chondrichthyes; order Carcharhiniformes; family Carcharhinidae; genus Carcharhinus; species Carcharhinus amblyrhynchos. Next base: position 60,219,173 of record NC_137333.1, read on the forward strand.
AAATAGTTTAAAGAGTAGGATAATGGAGGGACATTAAGAAAAGTCGATGGGAAGAGTACACTGATTGTGGCTAACTATGGAAGTTAAGAATGGAACCAAATTTAAAGAAAAAGCATACAATGCTGTGAAGATTAGTGGTAATTCAGAAGATTGGACAGATTTTAGAAACTAGTAACGAATGACTGAAAAATATGTAAGGAGAGAGAGATTAGAGTATGAGAGAAAGCGAGCTAGGAATATACAAACACATAGTAAGGATTTCTACAAGCATTTGAAAAGAAGAAAAATATTTAAAGCAATCATTTGTCTCTGAGAAGGTCAGACTGGGGAATTAATAATGGGAACCAAGGATATAGCAGAAGCATTGGACAGACATTTTTATCTCTCTTCACTCTAGATGCTACTTAACCACCCCACAGATAATAGAAAATCAAGATGTAAAAGGGAGAGAAGAACTTCAAATAATTGCAATAACTAGTTGACTGGATTTGCTAATTTACTGCTCCACTGAGCACTGGAAAATTTTTAAATCATCCACAAATCTCTTTCAGTCAAATCTAACTCATTGGATTCCATTCACTCAGGTCAATAAGCATGTTTTTCTTCCAGGTGTGCCTATCTATGCTGAATATCATTTGCCATAGTTCTGACCAGTTGTAAATATTGTCTAGTTCCTATTTCATTATTTCCACAGCTTCAGCAGCCTCTGATTCTCTTCCTCCCATCAAAATCTCCACTATACTTGTATTATCAACTTACATTACGCTTCTGTAAATTAATATCAATTTGAAATAATAAAGGCTGCTGCACATTCAGTGCAATTCCTCAAGCCAATATCACTTCTCAATTGAATATTTTGTTTACAGAATTATTTAATTTTAGATAAAGATTGAATGAAATGTAAAATCTAGCAGCCCAGACATCAAACTATTGTGATTCCCTTCAAATAACTCATTTGAGTGCAAGATTGATTAAATCTCAATTAATTTAATTAATTCAATCTTCAGGACTTATGCAATTGCTGGTAATATCTACTGATATCTGATTATTTAAATATTTAGGTGAAAATAGAACAATCAATTGCAGAGTTGTTGCTGGCAACGCAATGATGTCGCAGATGCGGCTAACTTGGTCTTTGGGTGATAGCCCTGTGGTTAAATGTAAGCAAACACAGCCTGTGTGTCGAAATAATATGAGGTAAGGGATATATACTTTTTGTGTTTATCATTTGCCTATATGACAACAATCATTACTGCAGCCTCCTGTATTACATTGGAAAACATGGAATAAGTAAAGAATTTCTTACCAACAGGAATTTCTTACCTACATACAGAGAGTGAGAAAGATGTTACTGATTACTCCAGTCTCTGGACAGCGTGGGAGAGCCCACACACCTTAACTTTAGATAGCCTTTTCTACAAATTTCATTGCTTGGATTTAGAACTCTTAAATCCATGGACTGATGCTCTCCCATTTCTCGGAAAAAGATCGAATGAAGTACACCCTAAAGTATCTCACATAACCTGAGCTCTTGATTTATTTCTGAGGCCAGGTTATTGTTTTGGGCAGTATGTTCCCTGATGTAGGCACCTAGAAAGTGGGAGAAAGCATCTGGTGATCTTCATTCTATAGCTGAAGTAATACGTGTCAGCCGCAAAGCCTTCTGCTTTCCTGCCGATCAGTGCTCCTTCCACTCACATTATCAGCCACTTCAGGTCTTGAACAGCAGGTTAGGTGTAAGGATTCGCATTTTAATCAGTAATCTCTAAACTGTCTGTGCTTTATATGCTCTGTCTGAGGCCAGAACTCTCCATTCACCTGACGAAGGGGGTAACCCCGAAAGCTTGTGAGTATATTATCAAATAAAAAGCAGCCAGACAGCTTCAGATCACAAAGGCTCTGCTGACCTAAAGGGAAAAACCTGCTTTTGGTATAATCAGCATTTCTCAGGCTCTCCAATGTGCGCAGAACTGCATCAATGCCAAAGACTCACTTGCTGCTCATTGTTGGTGCCTCTGCCAAGCAGAGATGCCAGAATATAAGGTGGGATTTGTCTTGATGTCAATCCAATCTCATTTCCATGTTATTATCAAAGTAGCACCTGGAACCCACAGGAGTTCCAGAAAAGGATCATAGTCACTGTGGGATTGGTCACTGCCACCCTGATTGTGTGGCAGCAGGAAATGGAAGAGAAATCTGATTTGATGTCCTCTCCTACTTTAACCCATGCTCAGTTTTATAACATCATTTCTGAGAGCTCCTAGTTTCTGCTTTTAGTTTGCACAGGAACAGGAATATTAGCAGCTCAGCCCCTTCAGCCTGTTCCAAAGTTTACTGAGATGATGGCTGATCTGTATTCTTGACACTTTGTCTCTTAACAGCTTTGATTAGCAGAAATGTGTCAATCCTGTATTTAAAATGATTTATTCAGCTAGAATTTACTGTTTTATATGGGAGACTTCTACCATCTTTTGCATAAACATGTATTTCCTAACTTGTCTCATGAAAGGTTTGGCATGGATATTATCCTTCTGCCCCCTTGTGCTATACTACCCTATCAATTATTTTCACTTTCTGAGTTTGCTCTGGTAGTCGGGCCTCTGGCCTACACACTGGACACTGTCCTGAGTGGACATACAGTGCTTGGAAAAATTAATGGTTGCCTAAGGAGATGATTATTGACCAATACACCACCACCTGATATCTGGTGCTAGGATGAGTTCAGATACCAATGCCTATGCCATTGATAGCTTATAAGACTCAACAGTGATAGCACAGTAGCAAGTGGCTGTTTGGTCCACAGAGCATTTAGTTTGGTGATCGATGCACTGTTTGGCCATGCCCATGAATATGTTAACTTTGGTGTGGAACAACACCTGCATTCTCAATAGCAAGAGTTTCTTCCATCTGGTGGATTTCTTAAGGTTCAGGGAATAATGGATTACACAGATGTTGCTATTTAGCCACTATCTGGAAATGCCACGGTATAAATCAAAAGGTGTTTAATCCCTTGATTCGCATGGGACATGGGTGTAGGTGCAGCATTTGAACTAAAAGGTGCACTAGTTTCAAAATATATTGTGGCTGGGAATCTCCCTGAAAACTGCAAAGTGCGGTGTGGGTGAAAGACAGGCTGCAATGGCAGGTTCTCACAATTGCACTTCAAAACATCTTTAGATATTCATTCAGAGAGAACACACTGTATCGCTGGTCGGCTGCCTCTGACCCAAAAAGTTTAAAAGTTTATTTATTAGTCACAAGTAGGGCATACATTAACACTGCAATGAAGCTACTGTGAAATTGCCCTAGTCGCCATAATCTGGTGCCTATTCGGGTCAATGCACTGAACCAACACATCTTTCAGAATGTGAGAGGAAATCGGAGCACCCGGAGGAAATCCACACAGACATGGGGAGAATGTACAGACTCCACACAGATAGTGACCCAAGCCAGGAATCAAACCCAGGTCCTTGACGCTGTGAAGCAGCAGTGCTAACCACTGTGCTACCATGCCTCAATGCTCCTTAAATCCAGATACCATATTTAAACACTGTCCCTGCACAGCTTCCAAACTCTCTGCAACTTAGGACTGCTCTACAGAAGATATGGCTTCCAAATGCAAGAAACCCGCAGTGCCCAAATTTAGTGATGTCTCACTGGAGTGCCTGTTGGACACAGTCAAGGCTTGTTGCAATGTCCTGTACTCCCGCTCTGTCTGTAGGACTCTCAGCAAGGTGACCAAACCACTTTGGGAGATGGTCGGAGCGGTGGTCAGTGCCAAGGCATCTACCCACTACAAAGAAGAATAATGATCTCTTCCATTCCGCCAGGATAAGTGTATCATCTCTTCAATCTCAACTCAGAAACCCGTCACACGTTCACAAAAATCTCACTCACTGCCACCTCACCACTCAGTCTCACATGTACTGATATCTCCACCTGGTGTTATCTCCTCTAGAACTTGTGTCCTGATCCTGCCCAGGGCTCCATTCACTAAGTACACATATGCCAGGCATCTTTGTCATCTGCTTTCTCTTCTTTCTATCTGTCTTCACGCAGGAACACATTAGAGAGGAGGACTCTCTGAAATCAATGTTCTCATGGAATTTGAGAACAGAGCCAAAACAATTGGCCATGCCAGCAGTGGGCTGAAATGAAGCCCCAGGAGGGCTGTTTCCCGGGCTGATTTTGTTCTTTGTTCTTTGTTGTTCTTTGAATCTGCAGTAGTGGTTGAGGGAGTGGGGTGATGGTGAGGGCTAGGTATTGGCATGGAAATTGTAACTGTAGAATTGAGGGAAAAGTCCTGTTCTGCTTCCCTTCACGGGAAAGGTTTAAAAATTTCAAATGAACAAATATTTACCTATCATTGGTATTTGCAGGGTCTCTTAGCCCAGTCCTGATTTACATATTACATACAAAACTTTGACGTTTCTCCTTTCTCCACAGAGGTTTCCTGATATGCTGTGTTTTTTTTTGTTAATTTGCTCCTTGACTTTGTTGTTACCTAGCAAATCCATATGTACTGATCTTTTTGTATCCCTTCAGTTAGGTCTTTATCCCCCAACTGTATTGAAACAATTCTATCTAAGTGACATTCCCTGTGACTGTGATCATGGTCTGTTTTCCTCCTTATCCTCTTTGACCTATCTGAAGACTTGAAAGGTGTAATTGCACCAGTTTCTCGTATGGTCCCTCCTCCATTGTCCAGCTCAGCAGTATCACACCTTCTTGGTTGCAGTCACTCCCACCATAGTCAGAACATCTTAACCAGTGTCTTCTCTTTACACTCCGATATGGTCACCCCTGGAAACTTTCAAAAATTCATCTTTGGATCCTCCCTCTTCCAGCTTTATATGCTACTTTTTGGAGATATCATGAACATGTACCTTTATGATTCATCCTTGGATAATTTTCTATGTTTAAGGAGCTAAATAAAAACAAGCTGTTGGTTCAACTTTTATGTTGCTTTTTTTATGGCAATTCAATGCAACTTTATTCTGATATTTTATTGTCAAAGTAAAATTCATTGTGCATTTCAGAGAGGAAGTTGAAAACGATGAACGATATATTGTACGTCCACTGATATTTACTCAAATTAAAGAACAGCAGCTGAATAAACACTTTAAATGTGTTTTACAAACTTCAGAAGAGCATACTTCTGGATACATCATTCTCCAACAGAAAGGTACTGTCCCGTTGGGGTGGCATGGTGGCACAGTGGTTAGCACTGCTGCCTCACAGTGCTAGGGACCCGGGTTGGATTCCTGGCTTAGGTCACTGTCTGTGTGGAGTCTGCACATTCTCCCCGTGTCTGTGTGGGCTTCCTCTGGGTTTCCTCCTACAGTCAGAAAGATGTGCGGGCTAGGCACATTGGCCATGCTAAAAAAATTCTCCTTCAGAGTACCTGAACAGGCACCGGAGTGTGGTAACTAGGGGATTTTCACAGTAACTTCATTGCAGTGTAAATGTAAGCCTATTTGTGACTAATAATAAATTTTATTGTTTTAGTTGTCTGCTAACGTGGGCAGGAAATGGTTGGGGAGTGGCTGGCAGTCTCTGGGAAACTGGGTGACTCCTGGCCATATGGAACTCTTCCTTCTCCTGCCTCTGAAAATGAAAGATTACTGAAGGAGCATTTCAACTTCTGATCACTTCCACATTGACCTTTGCCAACTTTCTCACTCAGGCCAAAGTTAAGATTGCAGTCAGAACACCAGTGGTGTCATAGGACCCTAATTAGCATTTAAGAATTAGGACCCCCTTGGATTTGGATGGGTTTTTTGATATTCATGGAAAGAAGATAGAACTGAGGATTCAAAGGCCAGGCAAAATTTCTGGAGTTTCATGTTAAGAATAGAATTTTTACTCATTTAATCAAGTAAACTAATGAACTTAATCAGAACCTGTGTTGAAACATTCCAATTAAACATTTTTATCCACATGTTAAATATTCACATTATTTTGCATTTGGGATGTGGCTGTGAAGCAAAAATATCTCCTGGAATCCTCATGCACATTCTTGTGGCTTTATAATCCTTTAAAATGTAAATGTCACGTGTCAGAACAAATAGAAATGTTCTTAAATATAATGTTTAACGGAATGCGTCTATGCCAACTTTTCAGACATCACTAAGATTGTATTTGTTATATGAAAATAGACAGCAGCATAAATGATCACTTAAAATGTTCTCTTCTCTCTCATAGGGAAGAGTGATGTTCATGGAGTTATAACAATACTAGCTTCCGTTCTTGTCGTACTCATTGTTGTGGCTATTGCATGTGTAGTGTTCAATGTGGAAATTGCCCTTTGCTTCAGGGACCTCACTGGTAAAGATGAAACTCTTAAAGGTAGGAATGTGAAAAAGCTCTGAAAGATAGCAACTCCTTTACTTTAAAGCAGTCATCTACACACTGCATAGTGATCACTCTTTATGACAAAACCATTCTGGGAAGGCCTGAGGATGTGAATGGCGCTGAGTAAATGCAGTTCATTCTTTTTATGTTCTGATAGACATGCTGTCAAGACCTGCAATGATTCAAGCAAAAGAAAGCACCAGCACATTCTAAGAACAAAATGTGCTGGACAATTAGTGCAGCCTTGCTTGCATTTCATACTTCCTGGCAATAAGTAAGAGAAAAAAATATTTTGGTATTGTTGTGTTTATGAATGGCCCCATCCACCTTGTTCCACCCTAGGATAGATTCTTATTCAAAGTACTTCAGCTGTACATCAATTCAATATTAAGAGCCAAGGTTCCAGTCTCTCTCTTGAGCACACCCCAAACCCAACCCTTCTGACTGAGCCACTTACAACTCTACCTGTTGAATGTCAACTTATATTTAGAGACCGATGGGCTGGCTTTTATGCTCCCCCGCCCAAAGGTTTGAAGGCAGGAGGGCTCATTAAATCCAGTGGGTGAGTAACCTGCTTGCTGCCCACCAGCTATCCCTGTCCCCACTGCTAATGTATTAGTGGCTGGGATGGTCTTCTGTGATCCGTCCACCAGTGAACCAGTGAGGGCTCTTAAGTTGACTATTAATTCCCACTTTTTAGAGCCTTATTCCATTGTTAAGGGCCGTACAGTGTCGTGTACGGAACAGTAGCAAAGTGGTTAGCACTGTTTCCTTATAGCACCAGGGACCCGGATTCAATTCCTGCCTTGGGTAACTGTCTGTATGGAGTTTGCACATTCTCCCTGTGTCTATGTGGTTTTCTCTGGGTGCTCCAATTTCCTCCCACAGTCCAAAGATGTGCAGCTTAAATGGATTAGCCATGCTAAATTGTCACTTAATATACCAAGATATGTAGATTAGGAGGATTGGCAGGGTAAATATGCTGGGTTTGTGGGGATAAGGCCTGGGTGGGATGCTCTGTCAGAATTGGTAGTGACTTGTTGGGCCAAAAGGCCTCCTTCAGCAGAGCAGATTGCATTCTATTCTATTCAATTTATTCTGTTTCTGTTGGGAATTAACCAGCAGCAGAAGAGGCCCTCACCAAGTGACCACCCTAGCACATTTTCTCCCGCAGGCTAGTGTTGAGTAGGGGATAGTTTCTCTTTTAATCTAGGTCCCATCAGAGAGCCCCTTCAACACCTTTACTCCAATACTACCCCCAACCCCACTCAGTTTTATCTCCAGGCCTCCCTCCTCCCATTAGAATTTCAAAATACAAGCTCTCACCTCCCTTGGCAGGGCCTGCTTGCTTAACACCCAGTAAGACCTGCCTGCCTCACCCCCACTCCTCCAAACACTGATCCACAACCTAAACCAATGCCACATGCCTATGTCCCAAAGTACTTGTAGCTCTTTGTGGTGAGACCTTCTGAGGTGCAGAGATCCCACCTTCAGTCTATTAATGACCAATTGGCCATTAAATGAGTGTAAGGTGCGGATGTTCCCCTCGGTGAACTTGCCCCCTGACATTTTAGTCAGGGAGTGGGTAATCTATTTCTCATAATTCTGCTCAGTATTCTCGTTTTCCACGTTACCTAGAATAAGACTTGAACCATCAATTTATGAATGGCGATGCTACCACTAAGCCTAACACTTACTACCTGTAAATAAGTAACAGCCCTGAGTGAAGCCCTGAATAATATGAGAGACCATGTAATAGATGTTCCTGCAAGATCACATTGATTGTAGAAGTTTTGCTGATCTAACAAAGTGCACACTGATATATGAGCGGTGCAGATGAAAAAGATAGTCATTAATATTTTTAGGTGAGTATGTCATGGAATGTTTCCCTTGCGTTCTTCTATATTTAAAACATCATATAATGCCCAAATAGTACTATGTCTCATACATTGGGTTTTTTTTTATTGTTCAAAAGTTACATGAGATTTCAAAAAGCACATTCCACAAAACATACCAAAGCTAGAATTTCCTGTCCTCTGCTACACCACTAAGCATAAACATAATACTATATTTTTCTGTTCTTGGGATGTATGCCACACTGGCAAGATCAGTGTTGATTGCTCCCTGCTGATTCTTCTTGAGAGATGGAATTGGATAAACTTTAAACCAAAAACAAAATCTGTTTAGCTATGCTGATTGCAGCTAACGTCTTGGCTTTCACTTTCAGACAGTAAGAAATATGATGCCTATGTGTTGCTCCTTGAGAGTAATGAAACTCTCCTCAATGCTGAGGAAGAGCAGCAATTTGCTTTGGGATTGTTACCTGCAATTCTAGAAAAACAATTTGGCTACCGACTCTGCCTATTTGAACGTGATGTTCCTCCAGGAGGTAAGATTGACTCATTCTTGATTTAATTGTCTCTTTATTCTACTAAAACTCAAATGAAAAATAGGTCTATTTTTAATATGTTCAGTTTACTTGGAGATGCAAGGAACACCGTAGAATAGAAAAGTGCAGATCGTTCCTTTATTGTTATTAGCATTAACGTCAAAGAAAGGCTTTCTGTTCTATCATGCCTTATGTTTTGAATTATGCTGATGCTAATGTGGAAATTTTAAACGAAGCCAACAGGGATTTGGGAAAGAAGAGATAATGGCTTGAATTCTCTGATGTTATTTGCCCCACCAATGCGGCCAGTGAGAATGGAGAATTTGGCACTGATCCAAATCCCGCAATCATGGCCACAGGATCACAGAATCCCAGCCATGTGCAAAGTCAGAGAATCTTGGTCAATATCAGAAAGGAATTCGAAGTGCAGAGAATAACTGGGAAAACTGGATAGCGGTAGACAATGGTAGATTAATAGGTGGGGTCAGAGCAAGGGAGAAAGTGGAAGAATCTAAATCAGGGTTACTATGCCTGTGTATGAATGCACAGAGTGTGGTTAATAAGATTGGTGAGTTAACAGGCATAGATCGCCATGTAGAATTATACACCAGGATTTAACAGCCCTGCTACTGTACGTCTCCACCTGGTAGTTGCAGAGGGCCATTTAAATTGCTGTTTACTTCGGTGGAACCATGATATCCTACCAGATGGGAGGGGCTGTACAATCCTGGCCCCGATGAGGCAGCAATAACAGAGACCTGGCTCCTGGAAAGGCAGAACAGGATGTTAAATATTCCTGGTACAAGATTTTCATGAAAGGAAGAAAAATAAACAAGGAGCAGGGTTGGTGGTATTGATTAGGGAAAGTATTGCTGTGCTGGAGAAAGAGGATTTCCCAGAGGGGTCATGCTCAGAATGTATTTCGCTTCAGCTAAGGAACAAAAAAACATGCAATTACATTGCCTCATGTAGTCTATAGCACGCCAACTAATGGGAAGGATGTAGAAGAAAAGATTTGCAAGGAAATTGCATAGAGACACAATTATTATAGAGTATTTATGCTGGGGAACTTTATTATTATAGACAATTATTATAGAGTATATATGCTGGGGAACTTTATTTATCCAAATTTAGACTGGGATAATATTAGTGTAAATGTCCAAGAGGATCAAGAGTCCCTAGAGCGTGTTCAGGAAAATTTTCTACAGCAGTATGTCTTCAGTCCAACGAGGATGCATTGCTAAACCAAGTTCTTGGAAATGCGAAGAGACAAGTTGATTAAGTGTCAGCAAGAGAAAGTTTAGGGAACGGTCATCATTGTATCATAAAGTTTAGGCTGACTAAGGATCTGTCCCAAATAAGAAAACTTAACAGGGGAAAGACAACTTCAATGGAATAAGAATGGTTCTGGGCTGAATAAATTAGAGTTAAAGGCTGGCAGGAAAAACAATACATGATCAGTGGGCTACCTCCAAAGAAGAGATAATTTGGACACAGTTGAAGAATATTCCCTTGAAAGAGAAAGAGACGGTAAACAATGCCGAGTTCCCTGGATGACAAAAGAAATCAAAATTAATATAAAGAAGCAAGGGTCTGTTTATCATAGGTGCCAGGTACAAATTACAGTTGAGAAACAGGCTGAATATAGAAGGTTCAGAGGAGAAGTGAAGAAGCAAATAAGAGAAGCAAGGAAGGAGTATAAAAAGAGGCTGGCAGCCAACATAAAAGGGAATTCCCAAAGTCTTCTCTCGGCATCTAAATGGTAAAATGGTGGCAAAAAGAGTAATAGAGCTGATTAGGGACAAAATGGGGGATTTACACATGGGGTCAGAGGACATAGCTGAGGTAGTAAATGAATACTTTGTAGTTGTCTTTATGGAGGAAGAAGATGCTACCCAGGCTATGGGAAAATACAAAATAATTGAGACACTTGAAAGGTTTAAAATTAAAAAGGGGAGGTATTGGATAGGTTATCTGCACTTAAAGTTGATACAGCTAGATGCAACCAAGGACAAATGAAAATGGAAATGACAGAAGCACTGGCTATAATTTTTCAGTCTTCATTAGACTTAATGTGGAGATGCCGGCAATGGGCTGGGGTGAGCACAGTAAAAAGTCTCACAACACCAGGTTAAAGTCCAACAGGTTTATTTGGAATCACAAGCTTTTGGAGCTCTGTTCCTTCATCAGGTGAGGCTGTGAGAGTTCTTCCACAAACCCCAAGAGGCCAACAGCGAACATAATGAGACAGCCAATGAACCGGAACAGCCAACAGAGATTCACAGTACAGCAACCAAAGAGGAAAGAGTCCAATTGGACTCCTCCGGAAGGCTGCTGTCCTCGACTGGACATGTATGCCCAAGTCATCAGGAGGTGCGTCAACACCAGGTTCATCAACCGCACTCACAAGACAGCCCCGAACATCACCCAAGCACAACACAATGTCATCCACACTCTCAAGCCCAACCGCAACATTGTCATCAAACCAGCAGACAAAGGAGGGGCCATTGTCAGACTGAACAGAATGGATTACTGCAAAGAAGTGTACTGACAACTGAACAACGAGAAACACTACATACAGTTACCTGCAGATCCAACCAAAGAACACACCCGTCAACTCAACACTCTGATCAAGAACTTTGATCCGAACCTTCAGAATGCCCACATTGCTCTCATCCCACTTACTCCCCGCTTTGGAGATCTCTACTGCCTCTCAAAGATACACAAGGCAAACACACCCGGCCGTCGCATCGTATCGGGCAATGGGACACTGTGTGAGAACCTCTCCAGCTACGTCGAGGGCATCCTGAAACCCATTGTACAAAGAACCCCCAGCTTTTGTCGCAACACTACGGACTTCCTACTGAAACTCAGCACACATGGAACAGTTGAAACAGGGGCACTCCTTGTCACAATGGATGTCTTGGCGCTCTACACCAGCATCCCCCATGGCGATGGCATTGCTGCAACTGCCTCAGTACTCAACGCTGACAACTGCCAGTTTCCAGATGCAATCTTACAACTCATCTGGTTGAAGAACAACCAGTTCTTCTTCCAGACACCCAGAACAGTCATGGGACCAAACTCGCACCTCCAATATGCCAACATCTTCATACACAGGCTCGAACAAGACTTCTTCACCGCACAGGATCTTCAGCCAATGCTATACACTAGATACATTGATGACATTTTCTTCCTTTGGATTCGTGGTGAACAATCACTGAAACAACTATCTGATGACATTAACAAGTTCCATCCCACCATTGGACTCACCATGGACTATTCTCCGGAATTGGTTGTATTCTTGGACACACGCAGCTCCATCAAGGATGGTCACCGCAGCATCTCACTGTTTCGCAAGCCCACAATAACCTCATGATGCTCCATTTCTCCAACTTCCACCCTAAACATGTTAAAGAAGCCATTCCCTACGGACAAGCCCTTCGTATACACAGGATCTGTTCAGATGAGGAGGATCGTAACAGACACCTCCAGATGCTGAAAGATGCCCTCATAAGAACAGGATACGGCGCTTGACTCATCAACCAACAGTTGATGAGTCAACAGACATGCCACAGCAAAAAACCACACCGACCTCCTCAGAAGACAAACACAGGACACGGTGGACAGAGTACTCTTCGTTGTCCAGTACTTCACCGGAGCGGAGAAGCTACAACATCTTCTTCGGAGTCTTCAACATGTCATTGATGAAAACGAACATCTTGCCAAGGCCATCCCCATACCCCCATTTCTTGCCTTGAAACAACCACACAACCTCAAACTGACCATTGTCACAATAAACTACCCACCCTTCAGGAGAACAGTGACCACGACATCTCACAACCCTGCCACAGCAGCTTCTGCAAGACATGCCGGATCATCGACACGGATGCCATCATCTCATGTGAGAATACTATCCACCAGGTACACGGCACATACCCTTGCAACTCGGCCAACATTGTCTACCTGAAACGCTGCAAGAAAGGGTGTCCCAAGGCATGGTACATCGGGGTGACCATGCAGACGCTACGACAATGGATGAATGAACACCACTCGACAATCACCAGGCAAGACTATTCCTTTCCTGTTGACAAGCACTTCAGTGGTCATGGGCATTCGGCCTCTGATCTTTGGGTAAACATTCTCCAAGGCGGTCTTCACGACATATGACAGTGCAGAGTCGCTGAGCAGAAACCGATAGCCAAGTTCCACATACATGAGGGTGGCCTCAATCGGGATCTTGGGTTCATGTCACACTGTCTGTAACCCTCATTAGTTGCCTGGGCTTGCAACATCTCACTTACTGTCCCTGTCTGGAGACAATGCTTAATGCTATCTCCACTCACATTGTCTGCACCTTTAAGAATTGTAAGTAAAGGCTCACATGCTAATCAATATTCTATAAACTGTGTGTGCCTTTATATGCTCTGTTTGAAACCAGAGCTCTCCACTCACCTGACAAAGGAGTAAACCCACAAGCATTCGGGGTTTGCCATCAAATAAACTTGTTGGACTTTAACCTGATGTTGTGAGACTTCTTACTGTAATAATCTTAGGCAATATATATTGAACCAGGCAAAAATGAGATTGGAAAGAAGGTTAAATAACCAATCTATTATTTTCATTATTTAATCTCAAAATGCAAATTAGAATATTTGATGCAGTTTTAATTTTTAAAATAAATCACTGTGATTTTTTCAAAGTCTTTATTTTACCTTATACCTAATTCAATCAATCATTTATTTTCCGAATTTAAATTAAAAAGGAAAGTTGTTAACTGCTTTTTAACTTCTTGGTTTAGTATGTGTGGCTATAAAACCATTTTGGCAGGGACTAACTATGTGAAAGGTCCTAACTAAATGCAAGTTCCTTGCATTTGGGCACCCCCATCACCTGTATTACAGATTACACACCATCCTAATGTGGACTTGTATCCATATGCCTTTGTTAGATCAAAACAATATGATACACAGTCTAACACCATCATCACAATTGGGGGAGGCACAGTGGCACAATGGTTCACACTGCTGTCTCAGCTCCAGCGACCTGGGTTTGATTCCTGGCTTTGGTCACTGTCTGTGTGGAATTTGCATGTTCTCCCCATGTCTGCGTGGGTTTCCTCCAGATGGTCTGGTTTCCTCCCACAGTCCAAAGATGTGCAGGTTAGGTTGTTTGGACAATAGTAAATTAACCCTTAGTGTCTGGGATGTGATAGGTTAGAGGGATTAGCAGGGTAACCAAGTGGGGATAGGGCCTTGGTGGGATTGTTGTTGGTGCAGACTCAATGGGCTGAATGGCGTCCTTCTGCACTGTAGGGTTTCTAGTGATTTTGTGATTCTATATCCCAAAGACTTCAGCACTTTAAGTAGAAAGCTCACCAGCACAGGTTCTCAGGGCAATAGAAAATATTTCAATGTGACTGTCTGCTTACCTGCTTTCTGTTAATCACTGCTGCTGCACTTCGAGACACCCCAGTGACTTAACACCTGGTTTCCCCTGCCATCAGGAAAGGGGAGAATCCACAGCACAGAGGTTATTAGGTCTTTGTGGGCTGCTGTTCTCAAGGTCAACAGCAAGAGCCCTCATTATTCTGGTGACTGCCAGAGTAGAAGAACACGAGCGATGGAATCAAGGAGTAAATAACATGATTCATCCAGTCTGCTCTGTCATTCAGTATGATCATGGCTGATTTTGAGCTTCAGCTGCAATTTCTTGCCCACTCCCCATATCCTTTGATTCGCTGAGAGATAAAAACCTGTCCATCCTGGAGATAGGAGCAAAATTCAGTCCATTGTGTTTAAATCTGATTTCCTGCTTGGCTTTCTGGGAAAGCAGTTTGACTGTACAGAGATTGTACTTTGCACAAATTTATATGTAGAATGTTCAATTTTTTTCCCAAATGGTAATTTTAATAAATCAATAATTAATTTGTTTTCCAGGTTCTGCAGATGACATACTTTTTTATATAAACGAATGCCGAAGATTGATTATAATACTCAGTAAAGAATATGTGGATGATGAGTGCAGCTCAATGTATGAACTTATGACTGGACTGCATCAAGTATTAGTTGAAAAAAAAATAGAACCAATACTTATTGAGTTTAAGCCCATAAGCAACATTAAGTCACTACCAGAGTCACTCCAACTTGTTCTCAAATCAAGAAGAACTGTGAAATGGAAAGGAAGTAAATCTGTTTCCAAACAATCATATTTTTGGAAGAAAGTGAGATACTTAATGCCAGCAAAAGGTGGCCAGCGGGCGGAAAAATCTCTGTTTCCATGAAGAAACATCTGTCACAAACATGTAAGTTACAGACTTGCTGGCATTTAATCTTTCCAAACATTTACTTAAACTGTGTTTGTGCCAGGTTGGCCAAAATTAATTTCTGCATCAGTAATAATGGGCTGAATTTTCATCTTGAAGATGACAATTGATTTGGTATGCATGCCTCAAGCCTCATAAGCCTCATTGTATATTCATGGCTGGGAATCCAGATATCCATTAGAGTGCTGAAACAGCTTCACTCCAAGGAAAATATTCCTTTATTGACAGCTCTTGTTCTGATCTAATCCGTCAATTTCAAAAGCAAAGCGGTTTTAAGTGCTTGCAGTTTCTGCTTTAAAGAATCTGGATGATTGACACTTTTATTGGGATGTGGTAAAAACAGTTTTTATGTATGCATAACTTTATTAAAGCTTTTATTGCATACTATTGATAACGTAGTGTCTAGTGGTTTTAGAGTTGTGGGTCAATAAGCATGTGAATAACATAGGTTGGTGTGGAGGGATGAGGGACCATGTGGGATGGGTGGGGGGGCATCGCTTAGTATGGGGAGCATGGGTAAGAGCTTCTGAATTTAGCTTTCAAAAAGTTCCTTCATGCAGACAATGGTTCATGACATCTCTGAAGTGCCGTGAACCACAAGTCCTTTAACTGCTGGCCCGACTCCATAACAATAGCTGAGGAATAATGCATGCCTACCTCCGCAATACAGCTGGCCAGGTTGGGAGTAGAGGATGTGGGCTGCACTCTTAAATTACACTGGTGAAAACCGGAAACCCTAAGAATGGAGTGAGGAATCCTGAAATCTACTCCAGGACACCATTTTCACACTTAACCGGGTCTCCCTGACCCTATGAAAATCCAGCCCAATGTGTGCTATTCAGTCAACACAGAAACAGAAAATGCTGGAAAATCTTAGCAGATCTGACGAAATTTCATCCAGACTTGAAACATTGGCTCCATTGTCTCATTTTCTGTTTCTGTTTCAGATCCCAGCATCCACAGTATCTTGCTTTTATCTTAGTGTGTTATTAGGTTCTGGCAACTTGTGTTGCAGTGACTTTCAGACAAACACAAAAAGAAGTCTCACAACACCAAGTTAAAGTCCAACAGGTTTATTTATTGTACTGCTCCATTTCAGACAAATACCAGTGTAAAAAAGGAACATAAAAGCAGTTGATTGTGCAATTATTTATGTTGATTAAATTAACCGTTTTTGTAAATTTAGGAGTAATGTTTTAGCATTATTTTTATGGAAGATTGTTTAAAAAATGGGTATCTACAGAAAAGCTGTATGATTCTGTTGTAGCTACTAGTCAGTTAACTAGTGCTTGCTCAATGTGACAAATCCCAAGGCATTGTTAATGTATATAGGTAGAGAAAGACATTACCACAGGTACAAATGTAAATTTATACATTGCAATAAGTATTATTTTAAGATGGGAAACAAATATGTAGACAGTGATGCCCATATCCCATGAAGGAATAAAAAGAATGACAAAAGTGTCTTTTGATTTTGATTTTTCTAGAGAGTTATGGAAAGAATTTACTTGCATTGTGCCACTTCAACATGCTGCATAAATTCCCTGGGGGGCTGACAGCAACTGCTGATTGCTATCTACACAACATGTGATACCTACCAATGATATCATTGAGGTGTTTTCCATGAAGAAATGACTCAAGTGCTACATAAGCCACATAGGCTTTGGTTCAGATGTTTTAAACAGCACATGTCCTTTCAATTTGGAAATGAGAATGAGGCCTGGATTTTCATTGTTGAGGTGTAAAGTCAAATTTGGAAATTTCCTGATTGTGGAAGACCTATCTCCATAGAAATAGCCCGCATGCACTATTTTCACTGTGGGGAGGTGGGCTGGAATTGAATTAGGCCTGTTAACCCATGGTCCAGGCACGGAGATAGGAAAATGCCAAGACAGGTGGTTGGAAGGGTGTATTAAATGCTGTTAGATCTTTTAGCCTTCAAACCACACATTCCCCCCGCCCCCGGCATTTCCCCCCTCATTGCCACCTCCATGACATCTGTGTAATCCCATGCTCCCCACTTCGCCCCCCCACCATGGTCCCCTGCTTCCTCTATGCCTGGATACCACATTCTTGTCCTCTGGCAAGTCCATGCCCCCATGCCACCTCCAAGGCCTTAATGCCCCTTCCAGGACCTCCTGCATCTCTCATATTAACTCATCAAGTATGCACCATAGAACTAATGAGTTGTAGAATAATAATGATACCTTGATATGGATGTTAGAAAAAACACCC
Source organism: Carcharhinus amblyrhynchos (assembly GCF_965287045.1). Classification (NCBI taxonomy): domain Eukaryota; kingdom Metazoa; phylum Chordata; class Chondrichthyes; order Carcharhiniformes; family Carcharhinidae; genus Carcharhinus; species Carcharhinus amblyrhynchos. The sequence goes on from NC_137333.1 coordinate 60,236,476, forward strand.
AATTAAACATCTGCTTTAAACATAATCTGCTATTTTTACAGCTCTATAAAAAGTGCCAATAAAACACTATCATCACAGAATTAATAACAAAGGTTTGACCTCACTTCAAACCTCCAAATGAAAAGAAACAGTTCTAAAAAATAACCTCATAAAGATGTCAATCCATGCACACATAATTCAGCCTGTTGAGCTCATCCAGTGGTGAGTCTTGGAGCTCAGCCAGGCTTTCATAACAAGGCCATCTGTTCCTGTTATACAATTCCATCACTAAGGATCTTTTTAACCTGTACTCTGAGAAATAAAGAGATTGAGAATGAGAGAGAGAGAGAGTAAAAATGTACATTTTTGTTGCTCGGTTAAGTGTTTGGCGCAGAACCTCATTACCATGTTTAAAAGTCTCCAAATCAAGTTGTTGTGAAATCTATACCTCTATCCGGTATACAAGAGGGTTTCTCCTTTCATCCTACTTAAACATTTCAGAAATCTAAAGTACAGATGACAGAACAAAGTTTTCAGGACTTTCAGATGTTTATTGAGGTACTACAAGAGCATGACCAGCTTAAACTGCACAGCTTACAAAGTTGGCTTCTTGTGGCTTGTCCACCTGACACCAACCTATCTGTTAGCCTGTTGCCTTGGAAGGTTAGCTGGAGTGAGTGGGAATAATCCCAGCCTCAAGTGGTCTTCACAAACAGATTCAATTTGTGAGTCATATTGGGGTGGTTCAGAACAATACAAAATCCACTTCAGTATAGTGAGACAGTGCAGGAGAATGCAGTTTTAAAATACCCTACTACGACATACTATTTTGTATTTTTACATTCATTTTCCCAGAGCCTCCATTGATTTTTTTTTTAACAATTTTAACTTTGACGCTGGAGGGTTTTCTCTGATTTTTGGGCAATCCTTGTGTGGTTGGTTGTGTGTCAGTATAGGAAAAGATGGACAAGACTCAACAAGAACAGAATGGTACACATCCAGGGTTCACTGAAGGCTTAAGACTCCACTTTGTAGTTAAAAACAGATCTACCAAACTTGCTTAGCTCTTGTGTCCCCTTTCCCAACCATCTTTCCACTAAGAGAACGTGGATTAAAAAGAGTCTAAAATGTTTTTCTGTTTTTAGGCCTCCATCATGTACCATGGATGCACCACCGAAGAGAGCACCAAACTGAAGAAACTTTTCACTTGTAAATCTGGTAGATGCTTGAGAAATGTTGGAGTACTGGCTTGCAGTATCTGCTGTCTGTTATATGTACAATTACGCTTAATTAACATTTGAATTTGTTATAATTTTGTGAATCTCGAAGTGCTGATCTAAGTGCCCACCTCCTTTCTCTAAAATGTTACGGATGACCTCACTGCAAAAGGAGAAACAAATGTTGACTGTATTCAGTCGGCACCACACATTGATAATAAATCTAATTCTTGCCAGAAATGAGCATAGGCTTTTTAAAAAAAACCCTCAAAAAATCATTTTAATGATGCTTGAGATTGGTAAAAATAAGATGAAATAAAATGAGGCTCCAAGGTTGAGAGGGTTGATCTTTGATGAGAAGCAGAGTAAACAAAATTTGAGTCTAAGTTCTGTGAAGTTTAGAAGAATGGGAGATGATCTCATTGAAACATTTAGGATTATGAAGGGGCTTGACAGGTTAGATATGAAGAGTTTCCTTCTCCTGGTTGGAGAATCTTGAGCAAGGGGAATAGTCTCAGGATAAGAGGCCAATCATTTAGTACTGAAATGAGGAAAAGTTTCTTCACTCAAAGGGTTGTGAATTTTGGAATTCTCCACCTCAGAGGATTGTGGATGTGCCATCATTGAAATTATTTGAGGTTGGGATACACAGGTTTTTGATTACTCGAGGAATCAAGGGATATGAGGATTGGGCAGGAGAGTGGAATTGAAGTCAAAGGTCAGCCATGATCATATCGAATGGCAGAGCAGGCTCGAAGGGTCATAGCATCTTCTCCTGCTTCTATTTCTTATGTTCCTCTGATCTTACTTCATTTTCCGTTATTTGTTATGTATTCTTTTTTCCATTCAATTAACACTCTTACAGACCAGAAGGCCAATAAAACTGTGCTGTGCATTTGAATTCTTTTTTCACATTCCAAGATTAAGATATGTCTGTGTATGTTGACTTCATTTTCTGTAGAACTGTTACAATATTGGTTTCTAATCTACAGAACATTTTGTCTTATCAAAAAGTGCCCAAAGTGGACGCTAATTTCTTTATTTTATTCTTTTATAAAGTGTGGGTATCGTTGGTTGGGTTGAGAAAGTTGATTTAGTGATGGGCAGTAAATATAGGCCTAACCAACAATACCCAGACTCCATAAAAGACTAAATTAATAATTAGTGTCCAACGCTGGGTACATCTCGACAAGACAAAATGACTTTTGATGTACTTTTCAAAGATACATTTTAAATAAAATCTTATGTAATGTTTACAGTTTCTGCCTTAATTATGTATTGTTGGCACTCGTAACTGCTGAACTTTCAAACTTTAATTAAACAACAAATATATATTAAACATTAATTACTTTTACAAGAAATATCAAACATGTAAGTTACTAAGGTTCAAAATGCATGTAAGTAGATAAAAAGAATGGAACTGATAATATATAATGGCATTTGATGCCATTGAAAGCTCAATTACAGTCAAGATTTGATATGGTTATAAATGCCAGTTACATATTTTTCTTTGCCTTTATCTCTAATACATTAAAGCCCCAATTTTGTAATCCCAGCCATTTAAGATTACTAAATTTGCATGGCTGGCTGGTGTTCTTGGGGGGGGGGGGGGCGGTGGGCGGTAGCAAGTGGAGCAGGTCAACATGATGACATGGTTCATGGTTTGCATAAACTGCACACTCATAATATTATGGTTTAGGGCTCATGAACCATCTAGTCTTTCCTTTCCATTGTATGTTCAGAATAAATTACAAGTACATGTAAAGCTTGTGGAGTGCCCCAGGGGTCGGTGCTGGGGCCTCAGCTATTTACCATTTATATAGATGATCTGGAGGAGGGAACCGAGTGTAGGGTGTCGAAATTTGCTGATGACACCAAAATTGGTGGAAAGGCAAATTGTGCAGAGGGTGGGGAGAGTCTACAGAAGGATCTAGATAGGCTGGGCGAATGGGCCAGGAAATGGCAGATGGAATTTAATGTTGGCAAGTGTGAGGTGGTCCACTTTGGTAGGAATAATGGTAGGAAGGATTATTACTTACGTGGAGAAAAACTGCAGCAGGCGACGGTGCAGAGGGACCTCGGGGTCCTTGTGCATGAGTCGCAAAAACCCAGCTTGCAGGTGCAGCAGGTGGTCAGGAAGGCGAATGGGATGCTGGCCTTCATAGCGAGGGGGATTGAATATAAAAGTAGGGAGGTCTTGCTGCGGCTGTATAGGGCATTGGTGAGGCCGCAGCTGGAGTACTGTGTGCAGTTTTGGGCGCCATACTTACGCAAGGATATTTTAGCCTTGGAGGGAGTGCAGAGGAGGTTTACTAGGCTGATGCCAGAGTTGAGGGGGTTGAGCTATGAGGAGAGGCTGAATAGATTAGGCTTGTACTCGTTAGAGTTTAGAAGAATGAGGGGAGATCTCATTGAGACGTATAAGATGATGAATGGGATGGATAGGATAGAGGTGGAGAGACTCTTCCTGCTCAGAAAGGATAGTAGGACTAGGGGGCATAGCCTCAAGATAAAGGGGGGGCGGTTTAGAACAGAGCTGAGGAGGAACTTCTTCACTCAAAGGGTGGTGAATCTCTGGAATTCTCTGCCCGTTGAAGTGGTGGAGGCTGCCTCGCTAAATATTTTTAAGACGCGGGTTGATGGGTTTTTGGTGAGAGAGGGGATTAAGGGTTATGGGGAGAGGGCAGGAATGTGGAACTGAGCCACGACAGATCAGCCATGATCTTATTGAATGGCGGGGCAGGCTCGAAGGGCTAGTTGGCCTACTCCTGCTCCTATTTCTTACGTTCTTGTCCAGAGAGCTTAGCCTGACCATAGTTGACTGGGACTTCACATTTTGCCGGGGTAGTCGGGATGTATCAACCTTTCTGATCCCTGTGCTCCTGAAGAACTGGAGACCCTGCTGTAGAATGTAAAACAAATAAGAGTGGTCTTATATTGGACTGAAGGTCAACCACCCATAGGAGTACATAGGAACTGAATGAGAAGGGTTGCAAACCAGATTCAACTCAGTCACCCAGTTCCCTCATACCTGGCTGCAAGAAACATACTGGTACCAGGAATAAGGCAAAGATATTTATTATGCTTGTATATATGTCTTCTGTGCATTGCACAAGTATTGCACAGATCTAAGTTTGAAAGAATGACATTCTCTGGTATCGTGCATAATCATTGCTGATCTGAATGAACATAGAACGTAGAACACTACAGCACAAACAGGCCCTTCAGCCTACAAGTTGCGCCGATCATATCCCTACCTACCAGGCCTATCTATAACCCTCAATCCCATTAAATCCCGTGCACTCATCCAGAAGTCTCTTAAAAGACCCCAACGAGTTTGCCTCCACCACCACCTACAGCAGCCAATTCCACTCACTCACCACCCTCTGAATGAAAAACTTACCCCGACATCTCCTGTGTACCTGCTCCTCAGCACCTTAAACCTGTGTCCTCTCGTAGCGACCATTTCAGCCCTGGGAAATAGCCTCCGAGAATCCACCCTATCTATACCTCAACATCTTATTATCCTCTATCAGGTCCCCTCTCATCCTTCGTCTCTCCAGGGAGAAAAGAAATAGCTCCCTCAACCTATCCTCATAAGGCATGCCACCCAATCCAAGTCTAACACCTGGTCTGGTTCATTACCCAGTACCAAATCCAACGTGGCCTCACCTCTTGTTGGCTTATCTACATACTGTGTCAGGAAACCTTCCTGCACACATTGGACAAAAACTGACCCCTCTAACGTACTTGAACTATAGCTTTTCCAATCAATATTTGTTAAGTTAAAGTCCCCCATAACAACTACCCTGTTACTTTCGCTCCTATCCAGGATCATCTTTGCAATCCTTTCCTCCACATCTCTGGAACTTTTCGGAGGCCTATAGAAAACTCCCAGCAGGGTGACCTCCTTTCCTGTTTCTAATCTTAGCCCATACTGCCTCAATAGATGAGTCCACATAAAACGTCCTTTCTGCCACCGTAATACTGTCCTTGACTAACAATGCCACGCCTCCCCCTCTTCTACCACCTTCTCTGCTCTGACTGAAACATCTGAACCCTGGACCCTGCAACAACCATTCCTGTTCTGTCCCTGCTCTATCCATGTCTCCGAAATGGCCACAACATTGAAGTCCCGGGTGCCAATCCAGGCTGCAAGTTCATCCACCTTATTGCGTATGCTCCTAGCATCAAAGTATACATACTTCAAACCACCCTCCCGCCTGTCAATACACTGCTGTGACCTTGAAACCTTATCCATGACCTCCCTATTATCAACCTCCTGTACATTGGACCTACAATTCAGGTTCCCATCTCCCTTCTGAATCAGTTTAAACCCCCCCGAATAGCATTGGCAAATTTTCCCCCCAAGATATTGGTATCCCTCTGGTTTAGGTGCAGACCATCCCTTTTGTAGAGGTCCCACCTACCCCAGAATGAGCCCCAATTGTCCAGGTATCTGAAACTCTCTCTCCTGCACCACCCCTTTAGCCATGAGTTCAAATGTTCTCTCTCTCTATTCTCGTTGCTATCCTGTGGCACGGGTAACAAACCAGAGATAACAACTCTGTTTGTTTTAGCCCTAAGCTTCCAACCTAACTCCCTGAATTTCTGTCTTACATCCCCATCCCTTTTCCTACCTATGTCATGGGTGCCTACGTGAACCACGACTTGGGGCTGATGCCCCTCCCCCTTAAGGATCTCGAACACTCGATCAGAGACATCACGGACCCTGGTACCTGGGAGGCAACATACTAACCGCGAGTCTCGCTCGTTCCCACAGACTCTCCTATCTGTCCCCTTAACTATGGAGTCCCCAATCACTAATCCAGTACTCTTTGTCTCCCTTCCCACCTGAGCATCAAGGACAGGCTCTACTCCCGAGACCAGTACGCCATGGCTTACCCCCATTGAGTTGTCCTCCCCAACAGCATCCAAAACAGAGTACTTGTTTTGCAGAGGAACAGCCACGAGGGATCGCTGCTCTGACTGCTTCTTACCCCTTCTAGCAGTCACCAATGTATCACTTTTAGGAGTAACTATCTCTCTGTAGCTTTTATCAATAGCTGTCTCTGCTTCCCAAATGATCCTTAGTTCCTCTAGTTCCAGCTCCAGGTCCCTAACGCGGTCCTCAAGGAGCTGGAATTGGATGCACTTCCTGCAGGTGTACTCATCTTACCTGCCAAGGCCTTCTCATGACCCCTTCTGGTTCTTCTAATTTATTTTTTAAGCTCCTTTCTACAAGCCTTATTCTCCTCTAGATCCTTAACATCTCCTAGCTCTCTAAACCTTCTGTATGCCTTTCTTTTTCTGACTAGGTTCACCACACAACCTTCGTGCACCACAGTTCCCGTGACCTACCAAAACCTCCCTGTCTCATCGGAATGTTGTCATGCAGGGTTCCAGACAAACATTCCTTAAAAATCCGCCACCTTCCTTCAGTACTTTTCCCCAAGAACACCTCCTTCCAGTTTACTCGTCCAATTATCTGCCTGATGGCTTCATATTTCCCCTTCCTCCAGAGAAACACCTTCCTAGCCTGCCTGATCCTATCTCTTTCCGATGCTATCGTGAAGGAGATAGAATTATGATCGCTATCCCCAAGATGCTCTCCCACCAAGAGATCTGACACCTGTCCAGGTTCATTAGCCAGCACCAGGTCAAGTACAGCCTTTCCTCTCGTAGGCTTATTCACGTGCTGTGTCAGGAACCCCTCCTGAACACACCTAACAAACTCCTCCCCATCCAAACCCCTTACCCTAGGGATATTCCAGTCGATGTTTGGGAAATTAAAGTCTACCATCACAACAACTCTGTTATTACTACATCTCTCTAGGATCTGTTTCCTTATCTGCACCTCAACTTCCCTGTGACTATTGGGCGGCCTATAGAAAACACCCAGCAAAGTTATGGACTCCTTGCTGATCCTAACTTCCACCCACAGAGACTCCGTAGATAGTCCCTCCATGGCGTCCACCTTCTCTGCATCCATGACACTGTCCCTGATCAACAGTGCCACTCCGCCACCTCTTTTGCCTCCCTCCCTGTCCTCCCTGAAACATGTGAATCCTGGCACCTGAAGTACCCAGTCCTGTCCCTGAGACATCCAAGTCTCTGTAATGGCCACCACATCACATTCCCAAGCAGTGATCCATGCCCTAAGCTCATCCACTTTATTCACTACACTCCTGGCGTTAAAATAGACACACCTCAGACTTTCGGTCTGGGCGCTTCCCTTCTCCATCACTCGTCTATCCTCCCTCTCACACTGTCTACAGTCCTTCTCTACTTGGGAGCTAACCTCCTTGCTCTCAGTCACCTCACCTCGATTCCTTCCCCCCAACCTTTCTAGTTAAAAGTACCCCCAGTAACCTTAGCCAACCTTCCTGCCAGGTTATGGGTCCCCCTGGGATTCAAGTGCCACCCGTCTTTATTGTACAGGTCACCCCTGCCCCTAAAGAGGCCCCAATGATCCAGGACCTGAATTCCTGCCCCCTACTCCAGTCCCTCAGCCACGCATTCATTCTCCACCTCATTCCATTCCTGCTCTCACTCTCCCGCGGCACAGTCAGCAATCTCGAGATTACTACCTTCGCGTTTCTCTTTCTCAGCTGTCTACCTAATTCCTTATAATCTCTTTTCATGACCCCTTCTCTCTTCCTGCCTATGTCAGCGGTACTTATATATACCATGACCTCTGGCTCCTCTCCCTCTCCTTTCAGGATGTCTGGGACTCGTCCAGAGATGTCCCGGATCCCAGCACCAGGGAGGCAAACCACCATCCGCGACTCCCGTCCGACCCCCTCACTATAGAGTCCCTTTGCACTTTGCATTTTGTGTAAACTGCAAGCACGTTTGTTGTGAAAATGGAAATGGCAGCCAGTGAACAGTAAAAAGATATTGAAGCATCCAGGCCAATGGGTTCTCTGCTGTTATGGGGCTTCTCAGACAGTTAAGGGAACATTGATGCAGTGTGAGAGGGAGCTTTATCACTATCTGGCTAAAGTTTATTTATTAGTCACAAGTAAGGCTTACATTAACACTGCAATGAAGTTACTGTGAAATTCCCCTTGTCGCCACAGTCCTCGCCTGTTCGGGTCAGTCCACCTAACCAGCACGCTTTTCAGAATGTGGGAGGAAACCGGAGCACCCATAGGAAACCCATGCAGACACAAGGGGAACATGCAAACTTCAGATGGTCACCTGAGGCTGGAATTGAAGCCAGACCCCTGGCACTGTGAGGCAACACTCTTCTAGATTCATCTTTTGTATCTTCACCACTTGCAGTACCATCTCTTTTTGCCTTGCACCATCACCCTATTTGTTATTCAATCCTTCCTCCATTCCACCCTACCACAGACCCTGCCTTTTCCTCTTCCCCTTGTGCATCTTCCTTTGTTTCTGTATTTGCCTAAAACCTGTTGCATTTCTAATCTTTTTGAGTTCTGATGAAATGTTGTTGAAGTTTTCTTTATGCAGCTACTGCCTGCTAAGTATTCCCGGAATTTTGTATCTCAAACTTCCATCATCAGCAAGTACTTTTCTAGGGCAGCATGATGGCATAGTGGTTAGCACTACTGCCTCATAGTTCCATTTCTAGAGACCTGGGTTTCATTCCAATGACATGCAGATTAGATTGATTGGCCATGCTAAATTGCCCCTTCCCACTAACGATATGCAGGTTAGGGGGATTAGTGGGGTAAATACGTGGAGTTACAGGGGTAAGGCTTGGGTAGGAAGTAGGACAGTAGGTGTAGACTGGATGGGTGAAAAGGCCTCCCCTGCAATGTAGGGATTCTATTCTATTTAAGGAGACACAAATAGGAGCAGCAGAATCTTCGTCAACTTCTGCCACATGAAAAATGGGGACAGATATTCTAATCTGAAATTGTTGAACTCAGTGTTGAGTGTGGAGTGTTGCATAGCGGCTAATTGAAGAATAAGATTCTGGTTCTTTCATTGTTACATTGAACTTCATTAAAACCACAAAGGGGCCAAGGGCAACGAGCACAGAGAAGGAACATGGTGGAGAATTAAAACGACAGGCTACTTGAAACTTCACATTTGTGGTGTGAATATCCCATGAAGTGGTCTGCATTTGGTCTCACCAATATAGAGGAAATCTCACTATGAGAACTAAATGCTTCATTTTAAATTTAAAAAGTACGATTAAATTTCTATTTCACATGGAGAGACTGTTTGGGACATGGAAAGCAGATAGAAGAATAGGCATTGCAGCACCAGCTCTTGCATGGAAGGTTGATATGAAAAGGAAAAGAATTTGGGAGTGATGGAAAATTGAACCAATGTGTTTTTTGAAAGAGGGAAAGATCCCTTTGGAATGCTGAAAAGAAGGGTAGTTAAGATTTGTTTGGTTGAGGCATCATGTTATAGATGGAAGGAATGGCAGAGGATGATCTGGTCAATGTGGAGTCTGGTGAGGTGGGAGGAGAGGTCAAGGGGATGTCCATTATGGTTCTGGAAGGAAATGGAAGAAGTGAGAGTAGAAGTGCAGGAAATGGAATGGATATAGTAGAGGGAATCTTCGACTGATGAAAAGGAATGCATGTAGAAAACATCGATATAGAGAGTGGGATTCTCAGAACAGATACATTGGATTCCGAGAAGCTGGGAGATTGGAATAAAGCCCTCACAAGAAGTGAACTGAAACAAAGTACAGTCAATGTACCTTTGGGTTGATGGTGAATTTTTGTCCATAGATTATCTCCAGCAACTGAGACAGACAAGTCAAGGAAGGGAAAGGAAGAATTGGAGATGGAACATGTAAAGGGTAAAAATTGGAAACCAAGGGGGCGAATCTTCTAAAAAAGTTCTAAGTGTTGAATTTGCGGGAAAACTGGTGTGAATCACGATTATTTTTTCAGTGGGAGTTCACACTTGAATCTCCTACTGAAAAAGGCACCAGATTCTGGCAAATGGGGGATTTTCCTAGTAACTTCATTATAGTGTTAATGTAAGCCTACTTATGAATAATAAATAAACTTTCTGTGGTCATGACTTTCTTTTCTTGATCAAATTGAACCGCTTGTTGATAAGTGGTTCCTGGAAATTAGAGACAATTTGAGAATCAGTATGTGAAGACTCCCAATTTGAGGGCTGGTAAACATTTGCAAATGTTATCCTTGTGCGGGCTCAAAGCTTTTTGTTGAAGTTTGTGTATATCAAAATAGAAATGATCTACCAACCAGGTAAGACCAATATGAAAATAGATAATTAATCACGTGAGACATTCCAAAACAGCAAACGTATGACTCCCATCAGCACCATGAAAGATGGCCTAGTAACTAAAAATAAACATTGGCATTATCCTATACATCATATTAACTGTTAAAATGAGGACCAAGTCTCTTCCTTGAATATCTAATATTTTTAAAAAATTTAGTTCTTCCCTTTCAGCAGTAGGTGGCGCTATTTTAAAAGCCAACCAGTGACCAGCCCTCCCACTGGCTCCTGAAAGTTAGAATGTGGCTGTCAGTTGGAAAAGAGAACAATTATGCATTTAGCGCTCCATTCTTCTCATTCTAAAGAAAAATATTGTGAAAGAAGTAAATAGTGGTATTGCTCGTTACTATGTCAGCAGATTGTTATTGTAGTAACTTCAAAAGTGATTTATTGTGACTTCAAATTGGTCTATTAATTATATTAACTATAACTGGATGGCACGGCAGCGCAGTGATTAGCACTGCTGCCTCACAGCACCAGGGACCCAAGTTCAATTCCTGCCTTGGGTCATTGTCTGTGTGGAGTTTGCACATTCTCCCCGTGTTTGCGTGGGTTCCTCCAGGTGCTCCGGTTTCCTCCCACTATCTTAAGATGTATAGGTTAGATGGATTGGCCATGATAAATTGCTCCTTAGGATCAAGTGGACTAGTTAGGATAAATGCATGGGATTATAGGGATAGCGCTGAGTGGGTTCGTGGTCGGCGCAGACTTGATGGGCCGGATTGCCTTCTTCTCATAGAACCTCATAGAACCCTACAGTGCAGAAGGAGGCCCTTCGGCCCATTGAGTATGCACCGAACACAATCCCACCCAGGCCCTACCTCCATATCCCTACATATTATACCCACTAATCCCTCTAATCTATGCATCCCTGGACACTAAGGGGCAATTTCTTAGCATGGCCAATCAACCTAACCCATACATCTTTGGACTTCTGTGCTGTAGAATTCTATGATCTGTATATACACACATAGATATAAATACAAGATAAGGGTCTGACAAAATTGCAATACAAGTCTACTCTCTTCTCCTCTTTGGCTCCGACTGAGGTTCCTCCCTGGGATTTGATTTGATTTATTACTGTCACATGTTTTGGTATACAATGGACTGGGCTTCATTCATGACCCTTTGTAGTTTATTGCGGTCTTGGGCAGAGCAACAGCCATACCAGGCTGTGATGCAACCAGAAAGAATGCTTTCTATGGTGCATCTGTAAAAGTTGGTAAGAATTGTAGTGGACATGCAAAATTTCCTTGTCTCCTGAGAAAGTAGAGGCATTGATGGGCTTTCCTAACTATAGTGTCAGTATGGAAGGACTAGGACAGGTTGTTGGTGATCTGGGCACCTAAGAACTTGAAGTTCTCGATCATTTCTACTTTGTCCCTATTGATGTAGACAGGTGCATGTCCTCCACTATGTTTCCTGAAGTTGATCATTATCTCCTTCATTTTGTTGACATTGAGGGAGAGATTATTGTCATCATACCAGTTCACCAGATTCGCTTTGCTGTACTGTGTCTTGTTGTTGTTTGAGATGCAACCCACTATGGTGGTGTCATTAACAAACTTGAAAATTGAGTTGGAAGTGAATTTGGCCACACAGGCAGAGGTGTATAAGGAGTATAGTAAAGGGCTGAGGAGACAGCCTTGTGAGGCACCAGTGTTGTCTTGCACGGCCTCTCCATGGGGTCCGGCCTGATCATGTGGCTCTCAAAGGGTGTCGCCTTAGAGGGGCCACGTTATTGTATTCCTTCCACTCCTAATTCCTGAGTCTGCTTATGAATGAATCAAAAGGACCGCAATAAACTACAAAGGGTCATGAATGAAGTTTAGTCCATCACGTAAGCCAGCCTCCCACCCATTGATACTATCTACACTTCTTGCTGCCTCGGAAAAGCAACCAGCATAATCAAGGACCCCACACACCCTGGACATTCTTTCTTCCACCTTCCTCTGTTGGGAAAAGGATACAAAAGTCTATCAGTAAACATAGGCATACATAACACAATGACACATCAGGGACACCCCCAGGGGAAAACTCATCATAATGTCAGTCGGTTTGGAGACTTCCAGTCTCTAGAGGAACATCTCAACTCGGTGCTGCTTCAGTGAATAAAGAATCCAGGTGGGCAGATGCAAACGATAAACTCATCAATCTGGAGTTGACATTCTCCGTAATAGCTACTACTTCCTTGACCTTGGGAACCATAGGTTGCCTCAACTCCACATTTACAACTGGGATCCCTGAATCAGTAATTGGTGAACATGAGTCCACTGCAGGACAGACCTGTTGATCCCCTTGTATCATAAGATCATAAGACCATAAGACATAGGAGCAGAATTAAGCCAATTGGCTCATCGAGTCTGTTCCGCCATTCAATTATGGCTGATATTTTTCTCATCCCTACTTTCCTGCCTTTTCCCCATAACCCTGATCCCTTACTAATCAAGAACCTATCTATCTCTTTCTTAAAAACATTCAATGACCTGGCCTCCGCAGCCTTCTGCGGCAAAGAGTTCCACAGATTCATCACTCTCTAGCTGAATAAATTCCTCCTCATCTCTGTTTTAAAGGATCGTTCCTTTAGCCTGAGGTTATGCCCCCTGGTTCTAGTTTTACCTACTAGTGGAAACATCCTCTCCACATTCACTCTATCCAGGCCTCACAGTATCCTGTAAGTTTCAATAACATCCCCTTCTTCCTTCTAAACTCCTATAAGTATAGACCCAGAGTCCTCAACCATTCCTCATACGACAAACTCTTTATTCCAGGGATCATTTTTGTGAATCTCCTCTGGATCCTTTCCAAGGCCAGCACATCCTTCCTCAGATATGAGGCCCAAAACTGCTCACAATACTCCAAATGGGGTCTGACTAAAGCCATTTACAGTCTTGGAGGTACATCTCTGCTCTTGCATTCTAGTCTTCTTGGCATGAACGCTAACATTGCATTTGCCTTCCTAACTGCCAACTGAACCTACACATTAACCTTCAGAGAATCTTGAGTTGCAAGTCCCTTTGTGTTTCCTGATTTCCTAGCTTGACTTAACAAATCTTTGAAACAACTCTGCTGTGAATGCTGCGCCATTCTCTGACACTAAGACCTTTGGAATGCCATAAATGGCAAAAATCTGCCTCAACATATTGATAGCAGCTTTAGCCGTTGTAAACTTCATTAATTGCACATCCAACTATTTTGAATAAGCATCAACCAGGATGAGGAACAAATGTCCCCTAAACAGTCCTGCAAAGTCTATATGCAGTTTTGACCATGGCCAATCTGGCCACTCCCATGGATACGTATTTGCCAATGACAGCAATGACTGCTGGGCTTCACAACTTGGGCACTGGCTAACCAGTCATTCGATTTCTTTATCGATGCCTGGCCATCAAACATAAAATCTGGCAAGTGCTTTCATCCTATTTTGCCTGGGATGTAAGTTGTGCGATTCCTGTAATAAAAGCCATTGTCCCTGTGGTAGTATTATAACACGAGTCCCCTGCACAATAACATAAGAACATAAGAACATAAGAAATAGGAGCAGGAGTAGGCCATCTAGCCCTTCGAGCCTGCCCCGCCATTCAATAAGATCATGGCTGATCTGTTGTGGCTCAGTTCCACTTTCCCGCCCTCTCTCCATAACCCTTAATCCCCTCTCTTATCAAGAACCCATCAACCCGCTTCTTAAAAATATTTAGCGAGGCAGCCTCCACCACTTCAACGGGCAGAGAATTCCAGAGATTCACCACCCTTTGAGTGAAGAAGTTCCTCCTCAACTCCGTTCTAAACCGCCTCCCCTTTATCTTGAGGCTGTGCCCCCTAGTCCTACTGTCTTTTTTGAGCGGGAAGAGTCTCTCCACCTCTATCCTATCCATCCCATTCATCATCTTATACGTCTCAATGAGATAACGTGCCACCCTCAGATGTTATTTCCATCTTACACTGCTGGTAATGTCTAATTTGCTCTAATTTATCTTATCATCATCCTTGCATCACCATTCTCTTCACTTTGACAACACTGTGTCCCTTTTGATCCAAGTGTTTAAATGAATAGCTGAGGCCAGCAAAGTCTCTATCAAGTGCAGTGTCAACACTATCGTGGTACATGTGGTGAAGGAACTGTCTGCAGCAGTGGGAAGCGGCTGAGTGTGTCAGCATTTAATATTCACATTCTTGGCCTATGCTGGAAAGAATAGAAGTATGCAGATAGCAATAGAGCCCATCTCTTCACCCTTACAGAGGCAATTGGTAGCACTGGTTTACCCTCTTGGAGTAAACCCACTAGCGACTTGTGATCTGATACTCTGGTGAAATGTCTACCATATATATATTGATGAAACTTTTTCACTGAATAGATTACTACCAGACTTTCTTTGTTAATCTGAGAATACTTCTTCACAAGCCATTTAAAAAATATTCTCATTTTCTATTCTTACTACTGAAGTGAACAATCTCACACTTCCCCACACTATAGTCCACATGCCATCTCCATTTATATCTCTGCAGCCAACCTTCTCACAGTTTCCACTCCTGTGAGCTTTGTATTGTCAGGAAATTTGAATACATTATTTTCAGCCTCTTTTCTGAGATATTAATATGGATTGTCATGAATCTCATGAGAAGGCCAAATCGTGCTTTATGTAAGTTGGAAAGCTTCCCGTGGTCATCCCTTCTCCCCCCATGCAACAACAGCAACATCTTTTCCATTCAGGAATCATAACTCCATCCCCTCCCCAACCTCCCTTGCCCCACCACAATCCACCCAGCGGTGTGATGTCATGGCAGGGCGAATCATGATTGCTTTTAAAAGGCATGCACCTGGTGAGCATACCTCTGGGGGGTTCAGAGTTGAGGGTTGTGCTTGTGGAGCAGCTCTGCTTATTCAGAAGGGACCTGAGGCACCAGTCACAGACCCGGAGGTACTGTGGAAGCACATGGCCATACCAGCCAAGGACATGGGGAAAGGGGCAAAGGCCTCAGTGTTGAGCAGCCAGGATCTGGGGTGACGGGGGGATGACTCAGAGTCATCAGGGGAAGACTGCAGGCCAGAAGGGGAGAAGACTCCAGGCCAGAAGCAGGGGTAGATTCCAGGCCAGAAGGGGATACGACTCCAGGTCAGAAGGTGGAGTAGATTCCAGGCCAGAAGGGGATACGACTCCAGGTCAGAAGGGGAGAAAACTCCAGGCCAGAAAGGGGGGAGAATCCAAGTCAGAAGGGGGGGAAACCCCAGGCCAGAAAAGGGGGAGAATCCAGGCCAGAAGGGGAGGAAGAGTCCAGGCCAGAAGATGGATTACTGACCAGAGCAAATCTAATGGTAAGACAAGTTAGTAATGAACATTCCATTGCAGCTGAAATTTTTCAGTTACAACTCAATTAATATGCCTGGAGTTTGACTGCTGAGCCAATTATACTCACTAAATCATTACTCATTGCCACTCAGCAGTTAAGCCCTAGCACAATAGCTTCCAGATACAGTGACTGCTCTGGTTTTCCTGCACCATTGGCCAATTGGGTAAGTAAATACATCCAATTGGCAAGGGTGCACTCCCTGAGAGAGTGCTCTGAACCGTGCAATGTGTACTGAGGTGCATTTTGACATGTGTCTGCAAACACCCACCACCCCCCGCCAACACCTCCAGAGACTGGTTTGCAAATAATGCCTTTAATGAAGCCTGGAGCAATTTTTATGGCACAAATGAGAGCTCAGGATGCAGTACAGTAGCCAAAGCTGTGGCCACTTGGTCATGTTGCACGGGGTAAGGGTGGTGTGGTGTTGAGTCTATTCAGTGAGTGACTGAAAGACAGATTATCAATGTGATGGCCAGCACATGAGTCACTGGCTCTGGAGAAGCAATTTCCAATTGTGATTGGGCAAACAGTGAACCCTAGGAGGCAAATGGCAACAATCAAGTCACTCTTTCATATTGCTGTGAGGACAGTGAACTAAAGTTTCATTTTAATGTTTATTTATTAGTGTCACAGGTAGGCTTACATTAACACTGCAATGAAGTTCCTGTGAAACTTCCCTAGTTGCTACACTCCGACGCCTGTTTGGGTACAGTGAGGGAGAGTTTAGCATGCCAATGCACCTAACCAGCATATTCTTTTGGAATGTGGGAGGAAACCCACACAGACCCAGGGAGAACATGCAGACTCCACAGAGACAAGTGACCCAAGCCAGGAATCGAACCTGAGTCCCTGGCACTATGAGGCAGCAGTGCTAACCTCAGAGCCACCATGCCTTTTGAACTGGCCTGTTGAAATGGTGGCATGGAGGCACAATGGTTAGCATTGCTGCCTCAGTGCAGTGTGTTCAATTCCAGCCTTGGGTGACAATTTGTGTGGAGTTTGCATATTCTCCCTGTGTGTGCATGGGTTTCCTCCGGACGCTCTGGTTTTCTCCCACAGTCTAAAGATGTACAGGTTAGGTGGATTGGCCATGCTAAATTGCCCATTAGTGTTGAATGATGTGCAGATTAGGTGGATCAGCCATGCAAAATTACCCACTTATGCCCAAAGATATGTAGGCTAAGGGGATTAGCCATGGTAAATGTGTTGCTCTTTCCGAGAGTAGGTGCAAACTTGATAGGCCAAAAAGCACTGTCGGGATTCCATGTTTCTCTGGTTCTATGGCTCATGGATAGGAGAGAAGACAGCAATGGTGGTGCTGGTCTCACCAAAGGCACAGGTAAACCCTAAGGAGGAAGGGGATGGCAAGGCCTGCTCCACAGGCAGAAGAGATACCTCAGAGGGCGGTTGCTCGGAGATGTCTTTCTGGACCCCAGGTGTACGGATGGCACCTGATGTTCCTGCAAATGATCAAGAATAGTGTCACCAAAGATTCTATCTGAAAAGGGAGCTGATTTTTCACATATGCCATCTCCTGCAAGATTTGGCACTATGGGGTCTTGGAGGCCATCCACGGCCAATGGTGTTGCAAGTTATAGCCCCACTCAACTGTTATGTGACTGATTTCTTCCAGGGTTCCACAGGCATCTTGCAAGCCTCCACACACAATTGCATCGAGGAGTCGATGGACCCAATCTTTGCAAGGATGCAAAATGTTCATCTAGGATCATGCAAGCTGGGATGCAAGGGTCAAGGGATCTGCACAATTGTGTGGCTTTCCACAGATGCAGGGTGTCATCAATTGTACTCATGTTGCCCAGATGAATCTTATGGGTTCAAATTTTTGGTCCAATGTTGCACTATACAATATGGTGTATGCCATTGCTGTCAGCGGGCTCAACACCACTTTTCCCATGTACCATCAGCCTTTGCTAAATTCTGGGAAAATTCCTCACAGTCTATTAACTTGAAAATGCCCCAGCTAACCCTAGTCTCAGCTTCGTGGCTTTTAAACAACCCTCTATTCTTGCTAATATGTAACCCTAAGTGCACAAGACTTTACCTTGTGTAATAATATTTGTGTGGCATGTTATTAAATGCCTTTTGGAAACTCAAATATACTATGTTTACTGGTTTCCATTTTATTCATCCTACTAGTTAAATCTTTAAAGTTGCATCCTCTAACAAATTTGTAAAATGCAATTTCTCTTGTGAGTATATCTGATCACCCTATGGTTTTCTAAATTTGATGCCTGATGTCAAGCTAACTAGCCTGTCATTCCCTGTTTTCTCTCTCTCTCCTTTCTTGAACAGCAGAGTTACATTTGCTGATTCCAATCTGCGGGGACCAGTCTAGAATCTAGGGAACTTTGGAAAATCATAACTGGTGCATCCAGTAACTCTTATAGCTGCCACATTTAGAACTTAGGATGCAGGGCATCAGGACCTGGAATTTTTTGAATTTTAATCCCTTAAGTTTCTCTGGCGATCCAATGTACCTAGGTACATTATTCGATCATATCCATATTTCTCGGAGGTCCTGTGGCACAGTGGGTAGCATTTCTGCCTCTGAACCAGAAGCTGTGGATTCGAATCTTTCCAACACAAACCAAATGGTGAGAGCTGGAGAGATTCTTGATCTGTCATGTGATGGAAAGAAAACTGGAGTCCTTACCATCACTATTCGTAACTCTGGACTGCAACACCATAGAACCCCTACAGAAGGAGGGCATTTGGTTCATCAAATCTGCACTGACCATAATCCCACCCAGGCCTTATTCCTGTAACCCCAAATATTTATCCTGCTAATCCCCCTAACACTACAATCAATTTAGCATGGCCAATTAACCTAACCTGCACATCTTTGGACTGTGGGAGGAAACCAGAGCACTGCAGGAAACCCATGCAGACACAAGGAGAATGTGTAAACTCCACGCAGTGACTTGAGGTTGGAATTGATACGGTGCCCTGGTGCTGTGAGGCAGCAGTGCTAACCACTGTGTCATCATGCTGCCCCATGTATACAGAAGTCTCCATGTGGGACTGACAGGTGTGGATCAGATTGGTGCCAATGGCATGGTGTTCAATTTCCATTCTGGTGGATTTAGGACCCACTTCTTTGCCCTACCAGTAATGGAGATTGTGGTCCAGTGTGTCAGATTTGCCTTCAGGCAGATAGATGCTGAAGAAGTCTACATTTCTATGGGAATTGTAAATCATTGATTGTGATTATCATGTTTACTTAGTACTGTGCCCACTTTTATAACAAGCCTTTTTTTCAAAAAAAAAGTCCCAGGTCCATAGTAAGATGTCCTATGGTTTAGGAAAGTCAGAAGCATACAGAAGATGCTCATTTCAGGGATCTGGGAATGTAAGGAGGAGGATGGTGGAGCTTGGAAAGACTTGTTCTTAGGTTTGGGTTTATTGACAGGACCAGGGAGCAATAGAACTGATCTTTAGTGAAGGAGGTGTTAAAATTTTGCAGTGATAAGAGGATGTTTGTTTTTGAGGGTGTCAGTGCTGGGACGGTGATACTGGGAGTGGGAGGGTGGTGAAGTAATGGAAACAATGATAGATAAGATTTCAATTACTATAAATCTAGCCATCAGAGATGTTTATTTTTTTAAAAAACCACAATAAAACAAGATGAGGGCTGCAAACAAGTTGTATAAAGCACACCATGAAAGAGACTCGCCATTGATCAGGACCATGCCGGGAGGTGACAAAGAGGATCGACTCTTTACTCAGTGAAAGTGAACCTCTGCACTGCTTTTCTCTGTCGGTGAGTGCCTGTCCCCTCCATAGACTGATCTGGATAGAATTAGTGATAAAAAGGAGATTCAATTTTTCACCTTCACTCTGAACAGACACTGTAGTGAAACTGTTGGATCCGAGTGATGGATCTTGTGACCTACAGCAGCAGAATGTAAGTGTAGTCTCCAGAAATGTTCATTCTCACCAAAGCTGCAGCCTTATCTAAGCAATAGACATCCAACATCATTTAGATTCTCATTTTCAGCAATTCATCTGTTGATGATTTTCATCCGTTAAAACTCGCCCCAAAAAACCCCTCCCCTTGCTCGTTCCGACTCTTGCATCCATTGCCCTTTGCACATCTCTGGTAAGTCATTCCAAAAGGAGGAGGTGAACGGTCTGGTAGTAAGTTAGCATGACATTTGAGGGATTGGAAATCCGCAGGATGCTTTGCACAGGACTTAATTCTTAATATAAGACAATGTTTCTGTGATGGTTTCTGCGGATACGTTTTGTAAAATAATTGCCTCAGAAAATGTAAAACACAAGAATCACCGCCCCCCCCCACCCCCCAGCCAATCCCCTCGCCCCCTCTAGTTCTGACTTAGAGGTCTGGGATCTGCAGGAACCTGGAATCCAGCAGATAAAACCATTCACACTGTGGGTGTCACTGGAACTGCCTTAAGCTCCAATGTTTGCACTTTGAAGAATCAATCTCTCTCTCTCTCTCTGACAACACTAAAAAAGGTCACCCAGTAGCTGCCCTGACTTTACATGGTCAGTAGCTAGGTTATAAGAGGCCAACACGTGAAAGAGCCAGGAAGACCCTTGTCAATTCCCCATCCACACTGAGTTTGGTGATCTCAATTGGGTAGTGTGGTCTGCTCATCAAAATTGATCTCAATGCTCAGTAATTATACAAGAGAAAATTGGCAAAAGGGCTCTTGACTTTGAGCCATTTCCAGACTCATGTGATCACTGTTGTTTATGATGGGCCTTATTATTAATGTCCATGGCACTCATAATAAGGCAACAACATAATATATGGAATGTGTTCCCTCATATGTTTTGATTTGAATATTTGATTCCCATATGTTGAAAACAGTCTAATTCTTTCTGAGTTGTGATTAAAGTGTTGACTTCAGATTGTATGCACATTTTCTTCACAATTTAAAAAACACATATAAAAGGGTAGATGTTTGTAATACTAAATATGCGCTAAATATAGGATGCCTATTTTATGTGTAAATATTTAAATGATAAAATTTGATTGTGAGTAGAAGCACATTCGAATGTAATGTTCCTTTACAGTTAAAAGATTTATGGGCGGCACTGCACCACAGTGGTTAGCACAGCTGCTTCACAGCTCCAGGGACCTGGGTTTGATTCCTGGCTTGGGTCACTACCTGTGTGGAGTTTGCACATTCTCCTTGTGTCTGCATGGGTTTCCTCCGGGTGCTCCAGTTTCCTCCCACAGTCCAAAGATGTGCAGGTTAGGTTGATTGGCCATGCTAAAATTGCCCCATAGTGTTCTGAGATGTGTAGGTTAGAGGGATTAGTGGGTAAATATGTACGGATATGGGGGTAGGGAATGGGTGGGATTGTGGTCAGTGCAGACTTGATGGGCCAAATGGCCTCTTTCTGCACTGTAGGGTTTCTATGATACATTTAAATTTTTAAAAATTATCTGCTTTGTGAGTTGTTTACAACATTTGTTGTGATGTTTTGGCTTATCTGTGTAATCTATTCTATTATCATAAAGAATCCAGATAACTACCTATGTGTGAGATAAACTTTTCACATCACTTCTGAAATTGGTATTATATTTCCTTTATCACTTGCAGCTGTAGCATAAGATACAGTAGATTTGGGTTTGTGCATCATTTTAAGCAGGAGAATATATTTTATCAAGAATTGCAAAGCACAACATTTGTTAGACCAGTCTTTTTATCTGGTGTAATGAAAATGTGAGAAATATAAGTCGAGAATATCAAGACCACTTGTGGGTTACGATATACAGTTTTTGCCTCATTATTTAAGAAAGGATGTAATTGCATTAGAAGCTGTTCAGAGAAGGTTCACTTGACTGACTCCTGGGATATGAGGGTTATCTTATAAGGAAAGATTAGAAGGTTGGGCTTGTGTCCATTGGAAAGTAGAAGAATGAGAGGCTGAAACATTGGAATTTTATTGAAACGTTAACAATTCTGAGGTTGGACACAATGCTGAAAGGATGTTTCCCTTTGGGAGAGAGACAGGGGGCACAAGTCTCCCCAAAACATTCAAAGTGCCAAATTCAGTAAACTGGAGTAATTCCCGCTTTTTTTTTTCAGCGGGAGTTCATATTAAAATCTCCCACACACTGTGCAATGCAGAGGCCACCAGCGTTAATATCATTAGATTTCAGGGGGTGGACTATTCCCATCCGGGAGGTTGAAACCAGTGGGCCTCTGCGCATGTTCATTGGCCCCGAGATGTCAGCCTCCCTCTTTGCTGGCCAGCCCACGACCCCCGCAGTTCTGTCCCTCCAAACCCCCCCAATTGATGCCAATTGTGGCCCCCTCTGATCACTTCTGGCAGGCCCCGATTGCCCCCCATTCATTCCAGCAAGGCCATCCCAATAGTTTTCTCAAAAGCGGGAGCCTACTGTAAAGCCCGCTTGAGTGAAGTCTAGCCTCTCCCACCTCTGCCGGGGTGGGAGAGGCTAGCAGGCCTGGTGTATTCAGTCTCAGGCCTGCTAATTACACTTAAATAGCTTACCTGTCTTCCCACTGGTTTCCAGCGAAGATCTGACATCACCAGAAATCTGACGCTGGGAGATATGCTTGCGGTGGGAACGCATGCATGAATTGCATGCATTCCCGGATGCAAGATTCTCCCATCGTGTTGCGCTAGAAAATTAGCATGGCCGGATGGGAGAATTGCCCCCAGGGTGCAGAATGATATGGATGGCATGATGGCATGAATTCTCCAGAAACCATGTCGGCTTGAAGCCAACCCACTCCACACTGAGCTGCCCCTCGTGGGGAATAGGTACCCCTGTAGAGATGCCAATCGATTAGATTGGCTGGCAGCTCCATCAGTCCTGACAGCACCAGAAAGGCATCAATGATAATTGCCAGGATTGTACCTGAAGAAAGGAACCCAAGGACTAGGATTCCTGGAGCAGTTAAGCCCAGGGTCTTTGGCTGGATGGGTTTGAGAGGGTTAGGAAGAGGGGCTTATGGGGATATAACAGGGGTGTGGAACTGAGTAGAATGATCTTTCAGAGCGCATGATCAGCAAAGGGCAGCACCATTTAAGAGTAAAAAATCACCTACATGCTCATGCAAAATGTCTCCTGGTATGAGCAGTGTACTCTTAGGGACAGTTAGGCTTGATAACAAACCTAATTGACCCTTAATTGGTCAGCACCCACTCTTTGAATTACATATGAGCTCTTAGGTGAGGGGAATGCGGAGGGAGGTATGCCCATGCCATTTTACGTGTATCCCACACAGGAAACATGTCCACTTGGGACACATAAAATTTAGCCCTGGGACCAGGGTTCACACTTTAAAATTAAGGGTTGTCTCATTTAAAACAGAGGTGAGGAGAATTTGTTTTCTCTCAGAGTGCGGCGAGTCTCTGAAACTCATGTCCCCAGAGAATGTTACAGATAAGGTCATTGAATATTTTCAAGATAGATGTAGATAGGTTCTTGACTAACAAAGTGAATTGTAAGGTCTTGGAGGTAGGCAGGATAGTGGCACTGAGACCACAATCAGATCAGCTATGATTTTATTGATGGCCATGATGTGAAGATACCGGCTTTGGAGTGGGGTAGGCACAGTAAGAAATCTCACAACATCAGGTTAAAGTCCAATGAGTTTATTTGGAATCACGAGCTTTCGGAGCATTGCTCCTTCCTCAGGTGTCCACTCACCTGATGAAGGAGCAGCGCTCCAAAATTTTATTGATGGCAGAACAGATTCGAGAGAATCAAATTAATATTGTATTCTACACGATAACATTTTGGGATGTTCCGAAGTTGTGAAATAAAATTGAAGTCTCTATTTTTGTAATATGTGTTGAAAAGGTTTGGTCATTTCCATCTGGTCCCATAAAAGGCAGGGCAGGATTTTTGCAAAATTTTTTGCCCCAGAGTCCAGAACAAGTAAATCATGGTAGGAGGGATGGTGAGACCCAGGTGTTGGGAGAGGAGGGAGGTGTGGATCTTGAAGGAGAGGTGGGTGGAGGGGCTGCATGTGGGGAAGGGAGCAACCATTGGGCATTTGAGGTGAAGCCCCAGTGTGAAGGGGGCCAATGGATGGCAGCACCCCAGGACTGTGGAACATCAAAATTGAGGCTGGGTTGGAAACCATCTTTAAGTGGCCAATAGTTAGCCACTTAAGGATCTCAAACAGGACCAGGGCAAGCAGGCTGCCCCAGGTTGCACCTCCCCCATGTAAAATTTTGGATGGGTCAGGGGCAGATCGGAGAGCCACCCAGGAAAGTTTAAAGGTTCCATCCCCATGCTGGCAGGGGACCATAAATTTCTTCCCGTTCATCTTTCAATTCATGGTAGAATTCATTTGCAGATGACAATATTTTAATTGCTGTCCTCGTGACATTAATGCACAGGCAATATGACATTTGTTCCACTGCTTTACAGTTGTGATACTAATGGTTGGAGAAATGCTATTGCTCTGTGAAACTTTTTTTGTGTGTCTATATATGTGAAACCAGTACTGCAGAAATGTCGTGTGTTATATTGCTGTTTAAATTACTGAGAACCCAGATTGAAAGATCTCAGTTTACAGAATGAGATCAAATCAAATTTGAAGAACGTAGGTGAGAAATTGTGGTTCAGTGAAACAATGCTTTGTTTCAAATACTTGCAGTTGGTTCAGCTTAAAGAATGAGTTGGTTAGAAAGTCTCTAAACAAGATAGTTATTGCAATATCATTAATATTAATAGATAACTAACATTAATAACATTAATATTCTGTTCTCATTGATTTTTGGGGTTTTACTAGTATACAGTTAACTGGAAATGTAATCAAACCTAGTTAAATTTTTCAGTCTTGACATTTCCGATTTAAGGTCTTCTTCACACTTTGTTTTCTGCAACTTTACTTGATTAGTGGAACTGGATTTTTGCTTATCTTGACATATTTGGTTTGATTTGCTTTTGAAAAGCAATGACCATGCTATCATGTTAAAATTACATTCAATGCATAGCTTTCTACTTTTTCTGCTGTCTCTGAGTCAAATTCTAAAATTGTTATGTTGCTAAAAATGTTTTGCATGCTTGTTTCTAACTGAGAATATTGAATATCATGAGTAAGGTAAGTTATCCAACTAGCAAAGACATACATTCCAACAGTTGTCAGAAAAGTTCTAAGATTTATCTTATAGGCATCCTTAGTCAGGTTTAGTTCTCCCTGACCATCAGTATCAATCACAAGATAAGAAATATTTTGCAATAGGACCATCCTATACATTTTACTCATTCCTTAAAGGTTTACAAAAGGATTGATGGTTTGAAAATCCATATATTATGACCTGCAAATGCAATATTTGTTACAGCTGCATAATATCATTCAAAGGCTTCAGTCAGAAAAACAAGAGATGAAGGACAAAATAAACATTTTTCAAACAACATCTAATTATCACTAATGAAGCACATGCTCATTACAGTTTAGTAACAGTGAAACAGTTGGATAGCTATTGTTAGAACATATTATTCTTTAGCTAGTTAACATATTAATAATTAGTAAAAGCCTATGTATGCACCTTTTGAAGTCTACCAGTATTGAACCCATTAAAAATACATGTGGAATTATTTGCTGATACTAATCTGCAGATTACAATTTCCTTGACAATCTACAGAAATCCAATTTCAAATGCATGCAAAGCTAAATTGCAGATAATGTCAGGTGTACGGAGTTAACAGTGTGAGACTCACCAATGTCAGCTGTTTTCTTTCATAAAGACATACCTTTATGATAAATCAGTTCCTAACATCAGCCTAGAAGATGAATGAACTTGCTTCAGGTCAAAAGATCAAAGAGTATTTGTAAGACACATTCTCTGATGATTCTGCCAGAAACAAATTTAGTATTGTTTCAGAGAAAAGGACATGAAGAATAAAAATAGACATCCATAAAAGAAGGGGAAATAGTAAAGAAAATATAAGCACAGTTTATTTTTATTATTTTGTACAACATTGGGATCTAACTGTATTTGTGAAGTTAATGTCAAAGAAATCTGTGTTGAGAAAGTATTGGCTATGAAACATAATTCCCAAGTGGAGAGTATGATTACACGGGAGAGGAAGGTGGTGGACAAGAGGGATGGGGAAGATCAGTTCCAGTGTTTGTGGGGATGGTGCAGGGGTTTGTAGTGAAGAGTAGGGATCTGGGGAGGGAGACATGTAGAGGGTCTAATGATGGGGACAGGACCTAAGGCCTGGCATAAGCTCTTCCTAGGGTCCAAGGCTGTCTTTGCTGTGGCTGCCAATTTCAAGGAAATCCAACCAACCAAAATTTAAGCTACAAAGCAAATTAAGTTCATAGGATTTTAAAACTTATTACTATTATTGAAATGTCACCCCATTTCCTGTCCCTTAACCTGCCTGAATAAAGGGAGGTAATCACAAGTTAGATTTGACTTCCAATGGATTTACAAAGATGATACTAGAGGCCTGTACGAAGGGATTTGATGGGGTAAACATAGGGAAGATGTTTCCACGTAGGGAAAGTCCAAACCTCAGGTCATAAATAATAAACAATCACCAATAAATTCAGTCATGAATTCAAGGGAAGGGTCTTTACAAGTCAGATCAAATGGCTGAATATAAAGTTATATTGTTTCATGTGTACAGTAACAGTTCTAGAAGTTATTATCTTTCTTTATATTTAAGAAGTAATTTTTCCTAACATTAACAAAATGTCATTTCAGTGGTGAAATCTAACCAGAATGTGAAAATGGATGTGAAGTATTTGACATTGATAATATTCATTTGTTTTCTGGAAAGAATTCAAGGTAAGTAAAATAGTAGGTTTCCTAATGAACATTATTTTTGCTTCTATTTAAAATGTTAACTTTCAGAATAAGAGTAAAGCTTTGCTTTATATTACTTTTTCAGTGCTGATGTAAAATAAAATTATTTCAATGAGTTCCAGTTGAGCTAAATTCATGATTTCATCTGGAGTTTAGTGAAAGTATTAATTTTTTCGTTATATCACATTAAATTAGAAAATAGTCACCTGTAGTAACTGTCTGATACAATGAATTATCTTAAAATGCCTCATAAATTGCAGGTGATGAACTGGATAATGAGCAAAAGTTTCAAGAGCAGTTAGGAGAGGTGACCCATGATTTAGACTGGAATTCTTCAATCTCATCAATGGCGGAGATTCTCCAGTCCTGCTGCTGTGAATGGAGATTTGGCTGAGTGTCAAATTCTCTGTTCTTGCTGGTAATGGTGGCAGAGTATACTAGACTGGAAAATTCTTGCCTTGGTCAAAGAGAGGGCTGGAATTCCCTGCCCTTGCCTGTGGCTGGGATTTCCTGCTTTCGAGGGTGCATTGGTAAGTTGCTGTAGTGCATTTTGTAGATGGCATACACAGCTGCCGCTGTACGTCGGGGGTGGAGAGGATGAATGTTTAAGGAGGTGATGGGGCACCAATCAAACATGCTACTTAATCCTGGGTAGTATTTAACTTCTTGAGCATTTTTGAAACTGCACTCATCAAAGCAAATGGAGAGTATTCCATCACATTCCTGACATGTGTTTGGAGACAGACTTTGGGGAATCAAGAGATTAGTTACTTGTCATAGAATACTGACCTGCTATTGTAGTATTGATATAGCTAGTCCAGTTCAGTTTTTGGCTAATAGTAAGCCCCAGGATGTTGATAGTGCCAGATTCAGCGTTGGTAATGCTATTGAATGTTCAGGAGAGATGGTTAGATTCTCTCTTGCCTGGCACTTTTGAGACATGAATGTTACCTGCCACTTGCCACATCCTGTCTGAATATTGTCCAGATCTTACTCCATATAAATATAGACTTCATCAGTTTCTAAGGAGTAGCAAATAGTGCTGAACACTGTGTAAATCAGTGAACATCTGCAAATCTGATTTTATGATGGAGAGGTCAATATAGCTATACTGGTCAGGATGGTCCAGGAACATTTAACTGACCTCATTTGGAGCAGCAGTAGGGAAATTATAATTAATCTTAAAGAGTGATGCATAACCTCCTGCTGCTAATCACATCCAGTCACTCCTGCTAGAAGAGGTTATGTAGACATTGACTGAAATTTTACCAGCCTGCTGCCATGGGAATCGGAATGGTTGAGGGCCGGAGCATAGGAAGGTCCGTTGACCTCGGGCGGAATTTTACGGTTTCTGAGACGAGCGAGGCCGTAAAATCCTGCCCATCAAATGAGATATTAGGTGAACTTGATTGCAATGCCCCTGAGGCGGAATAGCATTTTCACACTCAATAATGTAAATAGGTGAAACCCAACAACAATATGGAGTAACTGGAGAGTTTACATCAGAACAAAATACATCTATGGTATCATATATTTTGCAATTAGCACATCCAAAATAAACATTGAATGAACAATCTTTGACTGGCATCATCACCCAGTAAAAAGTACAAAGAATGAACCTGTGTAAACAAGAACCAAGATGCTGTTCATAACACTTTTTTGTCACCTCCCACTGAGATTTTCTACTTCTGATTATAGGAGATCTGATTAAATGCCCTCAAAATTGGGGATCGACAACAACCAATGCTCTTGAAGGGGAGCATGTGCGTATAAGGTGTAAACTGTGCAATCTACCTGTCCGGAGTGACTTTCAAACATATGGATTTAACATCACCTGGTTCAAAGACACTTCCAAAAGTGGTCCTGTGGAGCTATCCAGAGAAACAGACAGAATTACATTTGACGGAACCTCACTAGGATTTTGGCCTGCATTCGAGAATGACACTGGAAGATATTTTTGTTTTGCCTCGTAAGTAGCAATGAGAATAATAACCCACACAAGCCCATAAATTTCCATCCAGGAACCTGTTGAAGCATCTTATGTCTGGTGACTTTAGCAGAACTTGGCAGGTATTCTGTCCCATTGATAATGGTGTGCAGTTTCTTTTGAGTTGGCACCAGGTACTTTGAAATTCAGTTCTCAAAAAGGTAGATGCTTCAGTTAAGTGCACATTAAGAATAGAGTTGCCCTGATGTCCTTAATGTTGTTGGTAAAGAATGCCAATAGAGGAAACATGTGCAACATTTCTGGGGCATGCAATCTGAAGGGCACAGGTAAGTACTTAAAACTATATTTGGGATAGCTTTAACACATTTTTGTGAGAAAAAGTTCCACTGACATTCAGATTCAAACTAATAAGTGACAAAATTCAGCACTGGAATCACTAAGTACTTCTTCACACAGCAAGTGATAGACACCTGGTATCACTTTTTGTGTAACATAGTGGAAGCAAATGATTTTCTCTAGATGGTTAAAACAGGATTTTCCTCTGAGACTTCAGGACACCACCATCAGGTTCAGATGGGAGTCAGCCCGCTCTGTGCGGATACAGTCACTCACTTGTGATTTTCCCCAATTTAGTGGTCAAAGGCCAGACTCGCCATAGGATGGCAAGCAGGATGTTGAATGAAGTGGCCATGAGAACATAACATAAGAACATAAGAAATAGGAGCAGGAGTAGGCCATCCAGCCCTTCGAGCCTGCCCCGCCATTCAATAAGATCAGCAAGACCTCCCTACTTTTATATTCAATCCCCCTCGCTACGAAGGCCAGCATCCCATTAGCCTTCCTGACCACCTGCTGCACCTGCAGGCTGGGTATATGCGACTCATGCACAAGGACCCCGAGGTCCCTCTGCACCGTCACCTGCTGCAGTTTTTCGCCCCGTAAGTAATAGTCCTTCCTACCATTATTCCTACCAAAGTGGACCCCCTCGCACTCACAAAGCCATACAATTTAGTGAACGCACAAGATTCAATAAATGCATCACAAGCCTCAACCAAAAAAAAATCAATTAAAAATGCAGCTCACTGAGTATTAACAGGAATTTCAGCAATTCAAATGAGCACCCTCTCGGAAAGGATTTTCTTCCCCCCCAAACACAAAATAAACCGGGTACACATGCAGATTCACACTGATGTTGTGATCAGGCACAGGTGTGGTGGGTAGCCCTCCAGCTCAGAGGCAGCATCTGGATGCCATGGCAGCTAAATGAGGGAGAAGATTTCTCATCTAGATGGAAGCACATTCTGTCCAACGTTTTTTCAACTGAAAATTCAAAAGGACTCTTTGCAACTAGCCATCAAACAGAGGTGGGGGTGTGGAGGGAGGGGGACCCTTCATGGGGTGACCTGTGGTTGCATCTGAACTGAGTAAAGCAGAGAGGGCGTCTATGAGAGAATGATCACCTGCACTGATCTTTGTGATTGTCAACCCATCTTTGGCCAATTCATACAGGGTAAAAGGATTATTATAAATAACTAGGATGTTGTACTATCATGATTGTGGGACGATGAAACTGTTTAATTATATGGTAAATATATTTTTGCTGTAGATGCGCATCGCTTAAATCCTATGAATTTCTGTTTGCCTTTATTAGTATTTGGGGTGAGGCAGAAATATATAAACTGAAATATATCTTCCTTTCCAAACATGTGAAGAAGATATTCAACTTATGGTCTAGAATTAGAACATAGAACAACATAGAACATTACAGCGCAGAACAGGCCCTTTGGCCCACGATGTTGCGCCGACCAGTTACAAAAACAATGACCCACTAGCCTATACCAATCCCTTTTCGTCCATAAACCTATCCAGAGATCTCTTAAACGCCCCCAAACTAGACGCATTTACAACTGCAGCAGGCAGGGCATTCCAATCCCTCACCACCCGCTGGGTAAAGAACCTACCCCTGACATCCGTCCTGTAGCTACCCCCCCTTAATTTAAAGCCATGCCCCCTCGTGCTAGCTTTCTCCATCCGAGGAAAAAGGCTATCACTATCCACCCTATCTAAACCTCTAATCATCTTATATGTTTCAATAAGATCCCCTCTTAGCCGCCTTCTTTCCAACGAAAACAACCCTAAATCCCTCAGTCTCTCCTCATAGGACCTCCCCACCATACCAGGCAACATCCTAGTAAACCTCCTCTGCACCCTCTCCAACGCCTCCACATCCTTCTTGTAATGCGGGGACCAGAACTGCACACAGTACTCCAAGTGCGACCGCACTAGAGTAGTGTACAGTTGCAACATGACGCTGCGACTCCTAAATTCAATCCCCCTACCAATAAACGCCAAGACACCGTACGCCTTCTTAACAACCTTATCTACTTGATTCCCAACTTTCAGGGATCTATGTACACATACACCTAGATCCCTCTGTTCATCCACACTATTCAAAGTCCTCCCGTTAGCCCTATACTCGACACATCTGTTGCTCCTACCAAAGTGAATTACCTCACACTTCTCCGCATTAAATTCCATCCGCCACCTCTCGGCTCAGCTCTGCAACCTATCTAAGTCTCCCTGCAGA
This sequence comes from Carcharhinus amblyrhynchos, assembly GCF_965287045.1. NCBI lineage: Eukaryota > Metazoa > Chordata > Chondrichthyes > Carcharhiniformes > Carcharhinidae > Carcharhinus > Carcharhinus amblyrhynchos. The sequence goes on from NC_137333.1 coordinate 60,267,599, forward strand.
CTATGACACCCTTCCTCACAATCTACCACACCTCCGACTTTGGTGTCATCAGCAAATTTACTAATCCACCCAACTATACCCTCATCCAGATCATTAATAAAAATTACAAACAACAGTGGCCCCAAAACAGATCCCTGAGGCACACCACTCATAACCGAACTCCATGATGAATATTTACCATCAACCACCACCCTCTGTCTCCTATCTGATAGCCAATTCCTGATCCAACTTCCTAGATTACCCACAATCCCATACATCTGCATTTTCTGCAGAAGCCTACCATGGTGAACCTTATCGAACGCCTTACTAAAATCCATATATACCACGTCAACTGCCTTGCCCCCATCCACCTCTTTGGTCACCTTCTCAAAAAACTCAATAAGGTTAGTAAGGCACGACCTACCCGCTACAAAACCATGCTGACTATTTCTAATCAATTCATTACACTCCAAATAACTATAAATCCTATCCCTAATAATTTTTTCTAAAACCTTGCCCACAACAGAAGTAAGACTCACCGGTCTATAATTCCCGGCAAAGTCTCTGTTCCCCTTCTTAAACAATGGGACAACATTCGCTATCCTCCAATCCTCCGGGACTACACCAGAGACCAATGACGACCTGAAGATCAGAGCCAGAGGCTCTGCAATCACCTCTCTAGCCTCCCAGAGAATCCTAGGGTAGATCCCATCCGGACCAGGGGACTTATCTATTTTCAGCCCCTCAAGAATTTCCAGCACATCCCCCTTATCAACCGTAATACTGTCTATTTTACACCCCTGCAATTGTCTTGGAACTTTTTATAGCTCGATGCTTTTGTTGATAATCGTGCAAACTAGTGATTTTGTGGAAAGCTATTTGCATTGATCTCTTACTCAAGGCATCTAGTCTCGAAAGATATGCTGAGTAACTACTGGAGCCACCATGCCTAAGTTAAAGCTGTTTTACAGTATTAAATAAACTGGTACAGGCAGAAAACAAATACCAAAAATGCTTTCAAACATTGAAGGTTGAATGCTAGATTTTTGGCACTAGCTCATTAATAATGAGTATAATATTATAAAATTTATGGTGCTTATTTTCCTATTTGTAGGAATAGAACTTCTCGTATAATGAGTATAAATACAACCTTGAATGTACAAAAGAACAAAAGAGAACAAAATTGTCATGGCAGTTTCTATCCTTTTAATTCAAATGTTGGAGAATCCTTTACGTTGAGATGTCCAGGACTACAAGAATATAGCTATAAGGAAGACAATATTATATGGCTGAAGGTATAAACATTTTCATACTTTTGTGTAATTACTTACCTTATGGAGGAGAGTTACATTTTTAAGTTTTTGCAAAATTGTTTCAATTAGTGTATACATGCCTTGCAAAAAATAATTAACTGTTTCACAACTCAAAATTAAAAAAAACCTTTTCCATAAAAGAGATGACATTATTTGCAGGATAAAATGCCTTTATTGAAGGAGTTCGTTACTAGATAACAATACTGACTGTTCTTCAAAAATAGGTAATTGACTGTAAAGCAATTTGGAACATGTTGAGGATGAGATGAAGTGCAATATATGTGCAAGTTCGTTCTTTCATTCCGTCTTCTGGCGTTTCATTGATGAAGATAGAATTGTTATTATTGTAATTCAGTCTATCAGAAAAAGAAAATGTAAGATTTAGGCTTTTGTCATGTTATGTAGCCTATTGTAAAAGCAGAAAGGCATTTGATGTGTTACATCCTCTGATTATTTACATATATGATGCATATCTATGTTATACTACTCATGAAAATATTACACCAACAATTGGGGCATACATTTCTACCTTCGCTACATGTGTGATCATTTGGCTGAGCAACAACTCGTTCATTTGTTTTAAAATCTACTCATCAAGCTCAATAGGATGAAAAGCAGGCAACTTCTACAAAGTCAGAATGTCAACTCCATCAGATGTCCATTCAGAGAGTTCAGGTGAAAAGTACAACCAGTTACATTCTTGTATCTTTCAGGATTGCAAGCATAATGTCCACACAGGGACTCAGTACGTTATTCGGAAAGTGGAAGAAACGAGTGCTGGATACTATTTGTGTGTACTCCCTCTAGAAAACGGTGGTGTTCAATATAATGTTACAAGATTACTGAAATTGACAACCCAAGGTATAGATCGACATCCATTTTTATTACTGTGTTATTAAAAGGTACCAAACTGATGAGTTCAATTATGCAAAATATATTCTAACGTGAGCTGTTATTTGGAAAATTTATAACAAGATTTGGTCCATTTGGGCCTCAGAAGAACTGTATTCCTCTTTGGAAGTGAAGATTACCTTGCACTAGGGCAGACACACTCCAATGGCCAGCTCCGATCGCTAGCTTCCTGCATTCTGTCACTGATCCCAGTGCAGACTGGCAGCGGGATCCCCCACCCCCACCAATTGCCCCAAGTGGCCCCGCTCCAATAGGCCCTGCCCCCTCTGGCCTCACACCCTTGGCACTACTCGATGCCTGCTGGGTAGTGCCAAGATGACCCCTGGGTATTGCCACTTTGCCCCTTGGGCAGTGCCAGTGGGCCAGGCTGGCAATGCCTAGCGTGTATTCCTCATTACCCCCAATCTCCTGGGGGGACCTCTATGGCCTCCCTTCACTCCAGCATGGCTGGTCACCAGTTCCCCATTCGTGGGGAGCTGTTGTAAACTCCACTGGAGTGAACTGCTCCTGATGGGGCAGGAGGGGGAATGGTGCTAGCGGGACCGGAGGCTTCAGTTCAGAGCAGTGCAATAGGCTTGGAGAATCGTCCCCCACTCACCTCTGTGGTGAAGGTTGTGTGGAACTCATGAGGGAGCTATCTTGTGGATTATGGCCAGCCCCTCATGATGATGCTTTGTAGTTGCCTGCATGTGATGTCACCAGGAAGAACTGCTTGAGTTCCTGTATTCGACAAGAAGGTAGTACCTCCACAACCATAATGTCTATATCTTCCTCATGCCTCTCCTGAATTGTGGTGGGTAAGAAAGCTCTGAAGAGGCTATCAGTCAAGTACAACTCCCCGTCACATATGCGGATGATGCTGAGGTTGTAGTATAACAACTTTGGCATTATGCTTTGCAGCCATAATGTGGAGAGGTTTCTTTATGCTAGTTATGAGTAGCTGGTGATCTGTTTCAACCATTGCAGGGTGACCCTATATCAAATCATGACACTTCTGATAGGCAAAGACTAGAGCAAGGATGTCCAACAAAGGTAGTTTATTCCTAAACTCAACAGTTATCTGTTACTTGTACTCTGCCCAAGCAGAGCTTTGTTTTTTTTTTCCCTCTTTGCTTCTTTCTCCAGTGTTTGTTTCTTAAATGTACCATTATTGCCTCGGAATTAAAAATTAAAATCTGTTAATGAATATGTTCCTCCTTCTTCACAGAATTTGTCGAACCATTTAAACCAAAGTTAATTTATCCTATTGAAGAACAAATTGAGCTTGTACTTGGTATGTGTAATTTTGAGTAGCTTTGTGACATAACAATCCTGACAATTTTCTTTCCTCCTCTGCCGAGGATACTATTCATACTGGGGCAGAGGTTTGAGAAGCTTACTAAAGTAACCATTCTACATGTCTAAGTCAAGGTGGTTGGAGTCAAAACTATTTGACTCTGCCCACTCATGTGCAATTGTTACCAGGAATGACTGGAGAGCAATCTGGCCAAGATTCCTGACTCTTACCTTTCAATTACAAAGCAGAAAGGTCAACTGTAGTAACCTGAACATTGCCCCAGCTGAGATCAATACTGACTGAGAGTCAAGTTTGCATAGATCCATCCTTTATGATTTAGCAGCATAATAAATTAGACTTCCTGATTTGGTTTAGTTAACAGTGGCATTAATCCATGAATGGAACCTGGGTGGCATGGTGGCACAGTGATTCGCACTGTTTCCTCACAGCTCCAGGGATCCGGGCTCAATTCCTGGCTTGGGTCACTGCCTGTGTGGGATTTGCATGCTCTCCCTGTGTCTGCGTGAGATTCCTCCGGGTACTCCAGTTTCCTCCCACTGTCCATAGAAGTGCGGGTTAGGTTGATTGGCCATGCTAAATTTCCCCTTACTGTCCTGGGATGCGCAGATTAGAAGGATTAGTGGGGTCACGGACATAGGGCTTTGATGTCAGTGCAGACTCAATGGGCCGAATGGTCATTTTCAGCACTGTAGGGATTCTGTGTGTAGTTCCAACCTATTTGTTTCACATGGGTTAGCAGCCGCATTAAAGTCACATCATTCAATGTTGTTGGAAATTGTCTTTAACCATTTGGTGATCAGGATAGCTGTATATTTGTAAGGCGAAATTTCATACCTTATGTAAAAGCTGTTAGATCATTCAGGTCCTGAAAGCCTGCACTGTGGCTTGTGTCTCTGTTCCTTCTGCTGGTTAAAATCCATGAAAAGTAATCGACTGGAGAAGCTAACCCTATCCCTCTCACCATGGATGTAGCAAGATCTGCATGAGTGTTTCCAGCATTTTTTGTTTTTATCTATGACCCTGCAGAAATTTGTGAGGTCCTGCAGATTGGGAGTTAGCTAATGTGACACTGCTATGAAAAAAGGAAGGAATGGAAGTCCAGGGCAATTAACCTAACATCATTCAGAAAGCGTTAAGAATGGACTTGGAAAATCATAATATGATCTGACAAAATCAACATGCTTTTATGCAAGGGAAATATAATTTAACGAATTTATTAGTATGTTATGAGGATGTAAATAGTAGGGGTTTTGTATTATTTCAAGGGATGTGTACATCACAGGCCAGTATTTGTTGCCTACCCTTAATTATTCTTGAGAAGATGTTGATGAGTTGCTGCTGCCTTGAGCATAGTACATAGAACCATAGAACCATAGAACATTACAGCACAGAAACAGGCCTTTTGGCCCTTCTTGTCTGTGCCAAACCATTTTTCTGCCTAGTCTCACTGACCTGTACCTGGACTATATCCCTCCACACCCCTCTCAGCCATGCATCTGTCCAAGTTTTTCTTAAATGTTAAAAATGAGCCCGCTTTCACCTCTTCATCTGGCAGCTTATTCCACACTCCCACCACTCTCTGTGAAGAAGCCCACCCTAATATTCCCTTTAAACTTTTCCCCCTTTACCGTCAACCCATGTCCTCTAGTTTTTTTCTCCCCTAGCCTCAGTGGAAAAAGCCTGCTTGCATTCACTCTATCCATACTCATCATAATTTTATACACCTCTACCAAATGTTCCCTCATTCTTCTACGTTCCAGGGAATAAAGTCCTAACCTATTCAACCTTTCTCTGTAACTCAGTTTCTCAAGTCCTGCCAACATCCTTTGTAAACGTTCTCTGCACTCTTTCAACCTTATTAATATGCTTCCTGTAATTAGGGGACCAAAACTGCACACAATACTCCAAATTCAGCCTCACCAATGTCTCATACAGCCTCATCATAACATTCCAACTCTTATACTCGATACTTTGATTTATAAACGCCAACATACCAAAAGCACTCTTTATGACCCTATCTACCTGTGATGCCACTTTTAGGGAATTATGTATCTGTATTTTCAGATCCATCTGTTCTACTGCACTCTTCAGTGTCCTACCATTTGCCTTGTATGTTCTACCTTGGTTTGTCCTTCCAAAGTGCAATACCTCACACTTGTCTGCATTAAACTCCATCTGCCATTTTTCAGCCCATTTTTCTAGCTGGTCCAAATCCCTCTGCAAGCTTTGAAAACTTTCCTCACTGTCTGCTATACCTCCAATCTTTGTATCATCAGCAAATTTGCTGATCCAATTTATCACATTATCATCCAGATCATTGATATGGATGACGAACAACAATGGACCCAGCACTGATCCCTGTGGCACACCACTAGTTATAGGTCTCTACTCAAAGAAGCAATCCTCCGCTACCACTCTCTGGCTTCTTCTGTTGAGCCAATGTCTAATCCAATTTACTACCTCTCCATGTATGCCTAGCGACTGAACATTCCTAACTAACCTCCCATCTGGTGTGAACACTCATAGCATGGTTAGGAAGGGAGTTCAGGAGTTTGATAAAGAGGAGCCAGTGCGTGAAGTGTACTTGGATTTAAAAAATTGCATTTGATAAATGGCCACATGAAAGCTTAATCTGCAAGATGAGATAATTCAAAATAGTACCAGCTGAATAAAAATGACAGCCCAGAAATTGTGGTCTGAGTTTGGAGAACTGCAACAGGATTTCTAGCCACCAGTTAGATCTCATCTTTTCCAAAGTCCAAATTGTTGGAATGGGATTGTGTGAATACTGGGATGGGGGAGCAGGGGAAGGGTTATCTGCCATACTAATGGTGCAGCTGGTGTTAGTTTTAATTCTGTAGCTAACAATTTTAATTCCCTGCTACTGTCTGGGTATTTAGAATTTAGAATTTCTACAGTGCAGAAGGAGTCTATTCAGCCCATTGAGGCTGCACTGACCACAATCCCACCCAGGCCTTATCCCCATAACCCCATATACTTACCCTGCTAATCCCTGACACTAGGGTCAATTTAGCAACTTAACCCACGCATCTTTATACTGTGGGCGGAAACTGGAGTACCTGGAGGAAACCCACGCAGACACGGAGAGAATGTGCAAACTGCACACAGACAGACATGTTGCTGATGTCCAAATTGTAAGCACTTCTCTATTAGAAGTGGCTAAAAAATTAGCAGGACAGTGACCTTGGCAGTTAAGCTGAGATCTCATTCACTGAGAATTACCAGGACAAGGCCTTGACTTAATTTGTAGCCACTCTGAAAGGCTCATAGGTTTTTAGTTCCAACATATATTTTTAGTTTGTTTGAAGTGATAGGGAATCTGATGATATTTTTGAGATCATTTAGGTTATAAGAATAGTTTTAAAAAGTAACAGACAACAAATGCTTGTTTTACTGGCCACAGCAAAACATAATCACTTGCATTACTGTTTTTTTTGTATTAGGTGAAAAAAGAGAAATTGAATGCAAAGCTATTTTTGGCTATAGAATGAATGAATTCTGCATACTATATTGGATTTTTAATAAGAATGAAAATGATACAGTGTATGAAAGTTCTGAAAGGTAAGAGTGGACTAATATGTATATTGTATTTGGTGTAATGGTATCTTATTCTTAATTGCTTGCATGAGAAGAATGACAAAGTAGTATCATTAATCCATAGAGTTCAATCATTAACTCCCTTTATTCTCCGGTATGTTGGTTATTACACCCTCTGCTAATTTTGTGAGGAGTTATGCTGCATGGTGACATTCAAACAATCAAAGAACAAAGAACAACCCAGCACGGGAAACAGGCCCTTCGGCCCAACGAGCCCGCGCCGCCGCATCCTCCTACACCTACCCTGCCCTGTGTGTCAACCTTCATGCTTTTCATTAAATAAACCACAGAGAAGTGCAGATTTTATTCTTGTTCTTATTCATACAAAAATCCATCAAGCCTTTTCCATTTGGAGTAAATGTACATATTCTGCCATGGTGTTTGCTCCCACAGCTTTACCTATTGTAAATAACTAGGGCCTTCCCATGTTACACATTTCTATCGCTGCCGTGGGTGAGAATTTCTATCCTTTGGCCCGAGAGTGATTAGGAACATTTTGGGTTAATACCACTGTTGGATTATAAGTGATAGTGACAATGTTTTGATTTCAATGAACGTAATCTTATCAAAAAATGGCAGTGTTGTTTTGGTGAGAAAACTGGTGTATTTCTCACCAATAAACCAATTGGTTTCCTTTCCAGATTTGATCACACTCTGCCAAAAAAAAATCAGTGGGATGTGAATCATGCCATCATAGAGGTGGACAGGGCTTAAACACACCAGCAAACCTGGCTGCTCAGAGATCGGGGCACCATCTTTAAAGGGCGCCCTGATCAGAACTCCAATAAACTTCCCCTGACTCCACCATTGAGGAATGAGGGGTCCCCTTTGCACCCCCCAAATCAGAGCAAATGCTCGCTCTGATCTCTCACTCATCCTGCACTGTGATCATCAGCCCCTTCTCTCCTCTGTTGTCATTACTGGCCCCTTCTCCCCTCACCCCACCCTGCTATCATTGATCCCTTCCCTCCCACAGTCAAAGCCACTAACATCCCCTCGCAATGACCATCACCAGCATCTGGCATCCCCCAATCGTCAGATTGCTGCCAGCCACAAGCACAGCAACATTAACACCCCACCTCCAATGAGGCTACCTCTGTGACCTGTCCCTTGCACAGGTTGACAGTATCAACCTGGCAGTGCCAACCTGTGCCAAGGGGCAGTGCCAGGACAGTGCCTAGCCTTGGCCCTCTTCCCCAAGGGCTATACCTACCTTTATACCCTCAGGGAGACAGACCCCAATGACAGGTTCATGTCAGTGTGAACTGCATCAATGTGATGTCACTTCAGACTGTTGTCAATATCTGGCAGGGTGGGAGGGGGTCAAGATACAGAGAGGGAAGCAGGATTTTGGTATTAAAATGCATGCTAATGCGTAAAAAACAAGTGAACCTGATGGCGTCACCAGGGAAGGGCGCCAATGAGAACTGCAACTTCCGGATCTTGAGCCCCTGTCGCAACATGGGCTCGAGATTTCACCAAGAGATTTTAGAGATGTTTTTCTGCAGATTTCTTGTGTAATGGGAACTGTTGATTGTCCATTCTATTCAAGTTCCATATTCATGGCTAAAATGACATACCAGTCATTCCTTGAGAAGAAACGGGCAAGGAGATGTAAACGGTAGAGTTTTACATTCTCTCATCAATAATAATCATCTCCCATTCTCCCTCTGTTCTGTTTGCTGAAGTAGAAATTATTTATTTTGTTAAAGTCATTTGGTATTTTCCATTATAAAATGTTCACACTTCTGTACCTTTTAGGCTTGTTACTGAAGATAACAGAAAATTCTTGATCAGACCACTTGTGTTCACCGAAGTTAAAGCAGAGTATTTGAATCAATCTTTTAAGTGTGTTTTAAATTGTCCGGACACTTACCAAATCGGTAACATCATTATTCTAGAAAGAGGTATTCCATTCTTTCATAATAAGATGGTAAAATCACAACTGAGCAACTCTAACACTGCTTCTTGTCCTTTTATTCTGATGGATAGTCTAAAAAGTGAACTGATACTAATTGGTACTGGTCAGGGAGATCCAAGTCCATGTCAAGTCAGCTGAAACAATAACTATGGTGATATAATTGTGTGCTCATAGAATCCCTACAGTGCAAAAAAAAGCCATGTGGCCCATCGAGTCTGCACCGACCACAATCCCACCCAGGCCCTATCCCCATATACCGACACATTTACCCATAATCCCTCTAACCTACGCATCTCAGGACACTAAGGGGCAACTTTGGCATGACCAAGCAACCTAACCCGCACATCTTTAGACTGTGGGAGGAAACCGGAGCACTCAGAGGAAACCCACACAGACACGAGGAGAATGTGTAAACTCCACACAGACAGTGACCCAAGCTGGGAATTGAACCCAGGTCCCTGGAGCTATGAAGCCACAGTGCTAACCACTGTGCTACCATGCTGCCCATGTGCTTTTAAAGTAAAAGTTTAGTTATTAGGCACAAGTAAGGCTTACATTAACACCACAATGAAGTTACCGTGAAATTCCCCTGGTTGCCACAATTTGGCACCTGTTCAGGTCAATGCATCCAACCAGCACGTCTTTCAGACTGTGGGAGGAAACCCATGCAGACACGTGCAAACTCCACACAGACAGTGACCTAAGCTGGGAATTGAACCTAGGCCTCTGGTGCTGTGAGGCAGCAATGCTAACCACTGTGCCACTGTGCCATTCCATGGCAAGCAAAGGGAAGATTCAAGTAAATTTTCACTTCTGTTAAATAGCTGCTCTGGATGTTAGTGAGGATAGAATTGACTTGATTTGCAATGCACTCCGGGTTTAATTAGCCTGCCTTTGGTCACTGTTTACGTTTCCATGAGCATCAATTCCCTGTTTCTGTTCACCTGAACTCTAGGGACACAACTAATTAAAGCAAGCATGAAATTGGAAAAGAAGGGCCAGTCTCAATTTCTTTCTGGGCTGCACTCTTCCAATTTTAGTGAGTTAAAATGCACGTGTCAATTTTTTGCATGAGCTCTATTAATGTGAAATATAAATATATATAAAGGAACAAGAACAACTCGACAAAATTAACTTTTAAGGAATGAACCCTCGGAGTGGAATTTTCCCACCCCGCCCGCCATGGGAATTGTAACAGGCAGGGGGCAGGCTATGCAAAGGACCGTTGACCTCGCGTGGGATTTTCCTGTTTTGGGGCGCGTGTGGCTGGAAAATCCCACCCTTTGTTAGAAGTGGAGGATATTGCAGATGTACAGCATTTAAGAAGGAACTGAACGGGGGGAAAAGGGAACTGAACAAAACATAATCCCGCACGGGAAAGTGTTTTGATGAATTTAGAAGGTTGAGAGGGGAACTTATTAAAATAAGGAGAGGAGAGGAGAACTTATTAAAATATGTAAGACTCTGAGAGTGCTGAGATGGTGTTTCCACTCCTCAGGGAATTTAGAACTGGGGGTGGGAGGGGGCACAATTTCAAGTTGAGGGGTCTCATATTTAGGATGCAGGTGAGGAGGAATTTCCCCTAGAGGGCACACATTTTTGTAATTCTTTTCGCCAGCGAGCAGTAGAGTCTGCGTTGACTGAATTTATGATGTGGGTATGCCGGCGTTGGACTGGCGTAAACACAGTAAAAAGTCTGACAACACCAGGTTTTAGTCCAACCGATTTATTTGATAATATTCTCACTAGCTTTCGAGGGGACAGCCTCTTCGTCAGGTGAATGGAGAGTTCTGGCCTCAGACAGAGCATATAAAGCACAGACAGTTTAGAGATTACTGATTAAAATGCGAATCCTTACACCTAACCTGCTGTTCAAGACCTGAAGTGGCTGACAATGTGAGTGGTAGGAGCACTGATCACAGTTTAAAGAGATGTGTATTGTCTCCAGACAGTACAGTAAGTGAGGTTTTGCAAACCCAGGCAAGTCACGGGGGTTACAGATAGTGCGACATGGGATCTTGGGTTCATGTCGCACTATCTGTAACCCCCGTGACTTGCCTGGGTTTGCAAAACCTCACTTACTGTACTGTCTGGAGACAATACACATCTCTTTAAACTGTGATCAGTGCTCCTACCACTCACATTGTCAGCCACTTCAGGTCTTGAACAGCAGGTTAGGTGTAAGGATTCGCATTTTAATCAGTAATCTCTAAACTGTCTGTGCTTTATATGCTCTGTCTGAGGCCAGAACTCTCCATTCACCTGATGAAGAGGCTGTCCCCTCGAAAGCTAGTGAGAATATTATCAAATAAATAGGTTGGACTAAAACCTGGTGTTGTCAGACTTTTTACTGTGTTGACTGAATTTATTCAGGACTGAATCAGACAGGTTTTTGACCTACAAGGGAATCAGGGTGGGAACAGTCAGGAAAGTAGAATTATGGCCACAATTAGATCGGCATGCTCTTACTGAATGACAAAGTACACTGAAAAGGCAAATTGGCCTACTGCAGTTTCTATCTTTAATAAGCCTTTGGAGGCAGAAGTCCCTTCACTAAAATCCCTTTATTTACAACTCTAACAGCAGTACACAGAATGCTATCAGTCAGCAGTCTACCTCCAGAAGTGTCACAGGAACTGACACTCCCGGTTAGATACAAGGTAAAGACTGCCTGATGGCCCATCAATTGGATCCTTAATTAGGGAGTTCATACTCCAATAGGCCAACCTCAATTGCCTGATTGAAATCATTACACTATCTCTTATATTCTTACGTATTGCAGAAATGTGGGAAAATGGGAATAAAAGGCAGTGACAAGATATCTTTGCCAGTTAGCAATTACCTGTTCAAACCTAAGTAACTTAAAGAGTTATACTTTCCTTTCCGGTTCTTTATTTGCATTTTCTTTTCTTCTTTCACTGTTCCTTTTTAAATTTATTGGTAATAACTTCCGTTTCCAATGAAAGGTTCATACTTGAAACATTCACTTGTTTGTTTCTTTCCCACAAATGCTGTCTGTTGAATATTTATTAAGCATTTCCCAAATTTTCTGTTCTTGTTTCCGATTTCCGGCAACTGCCATATTTTGCACGTTGTCCAAAAGTATTTGTGTCAGGTAAAAGCAAAACACTGTGGATGTTGGAATCTGAAACAAAAACAGAAAATGCTGAAAATCTCAGCAGGTCTGATAGCATCTGTGGAGGGAGAATAGAGCCAACATTTTGAGTCTGAATGACCTTTTGTCAGAGTATTTGTGTGAAGTTTGGAACAGTACAATCTGATGTCATGGCATTTACTGTAAAAACAATTTTTGGTGGGAATAGGGGGTACTTTGTTACAACATCTTCTATAAATTAACAACTGGTTTCAAGTTAAACTATGTCATAAGTATATTGATGATGCATTAATTTCAGCTCACTTCACTTGAGTAAATAAAATATGTAAATTGTACAATGTGTGCACAAACAATATTGTTGAAGCCTGACTAGTTACATTACGCAAATGATGTTTATTCAGTGCCAGCAGCTGCAGAAACCACAGTATTTTTGGATAATGCGGGCTGCAGTGTCAGATTGATATTCCAGATTTTTGATAATGACCAAAAATGTTATTTAAGTTTTCACAGACAAGAGTGAAACTGGTCCAACAGTCCAGCTAATAAAAATAATAATAATAACAGTGGCAACTTTCATCGTTGTATCAGTTATGTACGTGAGGTTCAAGATTTACTTTGTCCTTTGCTTCAGAGACTTCATGTCCGGGGATGAAACTCTGGAAGGTAAGATTACAAAAAGAAAGCATACGTACAGATAGTATTTTGGTTTAATATCAAAAACAGCCCAACTAACTCAAACAGGGCTAGGAATGGAGTGCTTCTGTCAGACAGGGCTAGAATAAATCATAGCAGAAAGTGCTAGCATCACCTATATCAGACAGAACTAGATTCACCTGTATCAGACAGGGCAAGCATCACCTGTATCAGACAGGGCTAGCATCACCTGTATCAGACTGGGTTAATATCACCTGTATAAGACAGGGCTAGCATCACCTGTATCAGACAGGGCTAGTATCACCTGTATCAAACAGGGCTAGCATCACCTGTATCAGACAGGGCTAGCATCACCTGTATCAGACAGGGCTAGCATCACCTGTATAAGACAGGGCGAGCATCATCTGTATCAGGCAGGGCTAGCATCACCTGTATCAGACTGGGTTAATATCACCTGTATCAGACAGGGCTAGCATCACCTGTATCAGACAGGGCTAGTATCACCTGTATCAGACAGGGCGAGCATCACCTGTATCAGACAGGGCCAGCAACACCTGTATCAGACTGGGTTAATATCACCTGTATAAGACAGGGCTAGCATCACCTGTATCAGACAGGGCTAGTATCACCTGTATCAGACAGGGCGAGCATCACCTGTATCAGACAGGGCTAGCATCACCTGTATCAGACAGGGCTAGCATCACCTGTATCAGACAGGGCGAGCATCACCTGTATCAGACAGGGCGAGCATCACCTGTATCAGACAGGCCTAGCATCACCTGTATCAGACTGGGTTAGTATCACCTGTATCAGACAGGGCTAGAATCACCTGTATCAGACAGGGCGAGCATCACCTGTATCAGACAGGGCTAGCATCACCTGTATCAGACAGGGCGAGCATCACCTGTATCAGACAGGGCGAGCATCACCTGTATCAGACAGGGCTAGCATCACCTGTATCAGACAGGGCTAGCATCACCTGTATCAGACAGGGCTAGCATCACCTGTATCAGACTGGGTTAATATCACCTGTATCAGACAGGGCGAACATCACCTGTATCAGACAGGGCTAGCATCACCTGTATCAGACTGGGTTAATATCACCTGTATCAGACAGGGCGAGCATCACCTGTATCAGACAGGGCTAGCATCACCTGTATCAGACAGGGCTAGCATCACCTGTATCAGACAGGGCTAGCATCACCTGTATCAGATAGGGCTAGCATCACCTGTATCAGTCAGGGCTAGCATCACCTGTATCAGACAGGGCTAGCATCACCTGTATCAGACTGGGTTAGTATCACCTGTATCAGACAGGGCGAGCATCACCTGTATCAGTCAGGGCTAGCATCACCTGTATCAGACAGGGCTAGCATCACCTGTATCAGACTGGGTTAGTATCACCTGTATCAGACAGGGCGAGCATCACCTGTATCAGTCAGGGCTAGCATCACCTGTATCAGACAGGGCTAGCATCACCTGTATCAGACTGGGTTAATATCACCTGTATCAGACAGGGCTAGCATCACCTGTAATCGGACAGGGCTAGCATCACCTGTATCAGACAGGGCTAACATCACCTGTAATCGGACAAGGCTAGCATCACTTGTATCGGACACGGCAAGGATCACCTGTATCAGACAGGACTAGCATTACCTGTATCAGATAGGGCTCGATTCACCTGTATCAGACAGGATTTGGACCAACCGTTTCAGACATGGCAAGGATCACTTTCATTATATAGGGTTTAAATCATCAATTTTTGTACACAGACTAAAATATCTTGTTATGAATTTTAAGTATATACGTGTTGAGAATCCCACTGTTGTTCGATGTGATGTTATCCCAAAACCCAGAGTGTAATGTGGAACACTGGTTCTTAAGTGTGTGTTTTGTCAATTTGGTATGATGTGAAGACAGATATATAAACCAGTAAAGGAGAGGCCTAATCTTGTTTTAACCATAAAAAAATGTTTATGAATATGTAAAAACACACAACATAAAAGGCTTCAATACAAAAGAAAGATATACAAAACTACAATAATAGCTATATGCAGGTATTGTATTCTGGAATTAACCCAATTCCATTTATCCATGTTCCTGAACTCTGAGACATGTCCAAACACAATCATCTCAAACAGTATAACTCTGAGCTAACTCCAGCAAATGATTACCAACCACAAGTTGGGGGCAATTCTCCCAGCCCACTGCACTGCTCTATCATCTTTAATGTACCCTATTTTTGAATCTTTACTTTATTCAAGCTCTTGATTCCAGCAACATTCATTAGAAAACATCTCATTTATTATTCAAAGGATTTCCAAAGGTTCCATCATGCTACCCAACTTGTTTGTTCATTATTCCCCTTGCTGTTCCTTGTCCCCAAAGAGAAAAGTAATATTTACATGTATGTAAATGCAGAAAAACAATAGGCGCGTTGGAGATACTTACAGAAAGAAGTGATTTTGAACACACTCTGTAGTCTATCCAAGGAACCACCAATCCTGTCATGAATAGATTAAATAAGTTTTCACAATTTAAAAAAAAACACACTTCCAGCCTATAGGAGAACTTAAAGATTAAAGTTAAAATTTATTTATTAGTGTCACAAGTTGGCTTACATTAACACTGTAATGAAGTTACTGTGAAAATCCCCTGGGTGCCTGTTCAAGTACAACAAAATTTCGCATGGCCAATGCACCGTACCAGCATGTCTTTTGGATTGTGGGAGGAAACCGGAGCACTCAAAGGAAACTCAGGCAGACATGACAATAACGTGCAGACTCCACACAGTCACCTAAGCCGGGAATCAAACCCGAGTCCTTGGCACTGTGAGACAGCATTGCTAACCATTGTGCCACCATGCTGTAAGAAGTCTTACAACACCAGGTTAAAGTCCAACAGGTTTATTTGGTAGCAAACGCCATTAGCTTTCGGAGCTTTTGCTGCTCCTTTGTCAGGTGTGTGGGAGATCTTTTCACAAACAGGGCATATAAAGGCACAAACTCAATTTACAGAATAATGATTGAAATGTGAGTCTTTACAGCTAATCAAGTCTTAAAGGTATAGACAGTGTAAGTGGAGAGAGCATTAAGCACAAGTTAAAGAGATGTGTATTTTCTCCAGACAGGGCAGTTAGTGAGATTTTGCAAGTCCAGGCAAGTCATGGTGGGGTGGGGGGGGAACGGATTATTGTAACCCCTATGACTTGCCTGGACTTGCAAAATCTCACTAACTGTTCTGTCTGGAGACAATACACATCTCTTTAACTTGTGCTTAATGCTCTCTCCACTTACACTGTCTGTACTTTTAAGACTTGATTAGCTGTAAAGACTCACATTTCAATCATTATTCTGTAAATTGGGTTTGTGCCTTTATATGCCCTGTTTGTGAAAAGATCTCCCACTCACCTGACAAAAGACCAGCAAATGCTCTGAAAGCTAGTGGCGTTTGCTACCAAATAAACCTGTTGGACTTTAACCTGGTGTTGTAAGACTTCTTACTGTGTTTACCCCAGTCCAATGCCGGCATCTCCACATCATGACCACCATGCTGCATCAGGGCAGTTGGCCTAACGGCCATGGGAAACTAAGAAAGAAAGAATTCTGGAGGTCTAAAGTGATGGGTGTGAGGAAGTCAGAGAGGCACATACTCAGTTTGGTCTGGTGAAGCCTGGAGAAGCAGTCTTGCTCCCCCTGGTCATACAAACATGTAGATAAAACTACTTTTGGCATCTTCATCAGTTGACGACAACTGATTCTTCACAGCATGCACGGTACACAGCCCGTTTGAACTAAGAATGCAACAGGTGTCCTTTGCATGTCATAGTATTTTGAATGGGTGTATTAAATTACTCAGTTTTGCCTCGCTGTAGGCCTGGGGGAGCAGTACCATGGCTATAGCAATGGTAAACGTTTTGGAGTTGTCACTGGTCTGTTTACATTTGGTAGAAGGTCTAAAATATTAGGTCAACAACTGTTCATAGCACTCACACTCTCACAACTAAAATCTTGCATCCAGTGCTATATATCTACTTTTAAAGAAGAAACTATTACATTTTATCTTCTTGTTTTTCTTTAAATATATGGATTAATGCTGATGCTCCAAACTTAATTTTCAGACAATAAGGAATATGACGCCTATGTGTTGCTCCTTAAGAGCCATAAAACTCTCCTCAGTGCTGAGGAAGAAACATTTGCGTTGGAACTATTACCTGCAATTCTAGAACAAAAATTTGGTTACCGACTGTGCATTTTTGAACGTGATGTTCTTCCAGGAGGAGGTAAGGTGGATTTATTCTTTTCTAATCTTGCAAATCACCAAATCCAAGGGTTGCAAATTTATACATATCTGGTGCACAAGTGACCACCATTCATGGCAGATCATAATTAGGTTGAATTACACAACATATACAGCACTAAATAGACTCATTAGATTCTCTTTAAATCACCTGTATATTAGATTCCCTTGAATTCATCTATATGCTATTTATTTTAAGTACTCCCAATGGTTGTGAATTTCACAGAAAACAGAAAGTAGGAAAATCGGGTCACTCTCAGGTGGGCAGGCTGTGACTAGTGAGTAGCACAAGGGTCCTTTTGAGATATCTGTGTTGATTATATTCAAGTCTCTTGAGAATCCCCTATTTTAATATCTGGGGGTTACCACTGACCAGAAACTGAACTGGACCAGTAATATAAATACCATGGCTGCAAGACCAGGACAGAAACTTGTTACATTGCAGAGGATAACTGACCCCCTGACTCCCCAAAGTTGGTCGCCATCTGCAAGTCACAACTCAGGAGTGTACCAGGGACGTAGTGGCAGAGTGGTATTGTCACTGGTCTAGTAATTCTAAGGATCAGGGTAATGGTCTGGGGACCTGGGTTTGAATCCACAATGGCAGATGGTGAAATTTGAGTTCCATAAAAATCTGGCTTTAAATCTGGATTATGAAATGGTTGTTTTGAAAACTCATCTGATTCAGTAAATTCCTTTAGGGAAACAAATCTGCCATTATTACTTAGCCTGGACATGACTCCAGATTTGCAGCAATGTGATTGACTTTTATTTGTCCTCTGAAATGGTCTGGCAAGCCATTCGGGCAATTAGAAATCCAGCAAAGAACAAAAGAAGTCACTATTCAAAAAGTTCAACACGATCTAGAACACATCATCCTGCTTGATTGTCACCCCATCTTCAACATCCATTCCCTCCAACACCAACACACAGATACAGCAACCTCTACCAGCAAAAAGGATAAGGATAGCAGATGCATGGGAACACCATCACTTGCAAGTTTCCCTGCAAAGTGCCCACAATCCTGACTTGGAACTATATTGCTGCTCCCTCACTGTTGCTGGGTCAAAATCCTGGAACTCTAATCCTAACAGAATTGTGATTGCAGTGGTTCAAAAAGGCAGCTCACCACCACTTCCTCAAAGGCAATTAAGGATAGATAATAAAAATGCTGCCCTTGTCAAAGACATCTATGTTCCATGAAAGAGTTTTTACAAATCTGTGACTGTGCCTTCAGATCCCTAGGCCCTAACTGATAGATTTTCCGCAATGAACAGTTCTTCCTCTTTTTTGACTTTTAAGTCACTCCTTGATATTCATTGATACTCTTTGACCAACCTTTGGTCCATCTGCCTGAATATTGCATTATGTGGCTCAATGACAAATTTTGCTTTATACCAATCCTGGCAAGCAGCTGGGAACAATTTAATACATTAAAGACTCAATTTAAATAAATGCTTTGCTATTTACTTTAAATTATTTGTTCATCTAAAACGTTTATTTTGTTTTTCAGCTTCTGCAAGTGACATACTTTCCTACATTAACAAATGCAGAAGATTAATTATAGTACTTTGTGCTGAATGCATGGCAGACGATAGTTCCATGTATGAATTGATGACAGGTCTCCATCAAGCTTTAGTTGAGAGATTAATAAAACCAATACTTATTGAATATAATCCAATAGGAGATATTACAGTTTTGCCGCAGTCACTTCAGCTTATTTGGAGATCAAACAGGAGAGTGAAGTGGAGAAGTGCATCTCTATCGCAAAAGTCACACTTTTGGAAGAAGTTGAGGTACCTTATGCCAGAAAAGCACATTAAGGCATCTGAATATTCTCAAAATGGAAGAACAATTCCGTGACGGCAGAATCTAATGACCCAGAAATCATATAATTATAGACGGGAGCTCATACAGATCTCATTGTGCCTGTGATCATAGAAAGTATATCGTCTATGTCAGCAGCAAACTTTAAGTTCTGAGAAGTACCCTGCACACAAACCATAGAAGTGACTGACTAATACGAAAAACAATGGATAAATATAAAGAAATAAGAATTTAAGGATGGTTCATCTTGCCCTTCCCACAGATATATCTATAATTTGCACTATCACGATCTCTACTCAGTTAATTTGATCTCTGAAAAGGATGAACCAGCCTGAGGTAAGCTTCCATAAAAGAGCATCAAACTTACATTTTCTGAACACTTGACCCGGTTCGCAAAAATATCCCAAGGCATTTCACACAGAATCAATAACATTGTGAAGATACTGTTGATGTGTAAACAAAACACCATTTTGCCCATAGCTAGGTTCCGTCAGCAGCAATTAAACAAATGACTAGTTAATCTGTTTCTTGTAGTAGTTGAAGGAAGAATATTGACCATAACGTCAGAAGAACATCCTGCTCTTCATCGAATAGCGCCATGGGGTCTTTAACCTCCAAATGAACAAATGGGACCTCAGCAATGTGAATTTTTCATTCTATTCTTAATCAGCTCTTTTCCCAGTAACTAATGAAGAGTTATTTGATTTATTTGTGACAGAAGTAAAATTCCTCCTGATTTTGTTGAAAACATTCATGCACCAAAGAGGGGAATGAATCTGTAAAATGTTCCTGTGGCATTTAAGTATTATTGTGACAGTTCAAGTTACAATGACAATTTACGCGTAAATAAGGGGCTTTGTTGATGTGTAATGTGACTTTAGTGTAAAGATTAGTTAGATTAATTCAAGGTACTGTTTGGACTTGTGGCTCTCTATCCTGCCATTCATAAATAATGTTGTAATCGCAATCCACAATGGTCACATTTGCCAATTTTAACATTTGCTTATTATCTATGCATAACATATCTTGGGGAATGGGATTAATTAGATGAATCTACAGAGAGCCTGTGCTATTTGGATGCTTTGATGAAAAGAAACTTCTATAAGTGGAAGTATATGAAGATTTGTTTGTAATTCAAGGAAAGGAATATTTTGTATTGTTTGTTAAATTTAATAAAATATTTATTAAACACATCACCAGTGCCTATGTAATAAAAGGCAGAAAATGCTTGAAATCTCAGCAGGTGCAGCTGCAACAGTGTAGAGAGTTAATGGATGGAATGTTCTTTGGCAGAGTGGCGCAGTAGGTGGGAAAACAGGGTGGAAGCCCCTGGCCCTGAGAGTGGCTCACTCTGCCATATTGAGAGCCATTTGGTGAAAAAAGTTAAGGGGCAGGTATCAAGACATCGCGCCATCAGTGCCCACTCCACCAGCAACTTAGGTTTGAAAAAGAATGGGGTGCCATGTTTAAAAGGTGCCCTAATTTAAAACAATATAAAAACATCCTCCCCGCCACCACTTCCCAATCATGAAACTCCCTTCCCATGAAATCACCTCCCCCAAAACTGTGCTGGAGCTGCCTCCTGTGGCACAACACCCGAATATTGCCACTGCAGTGTCAAGGGATTGTTCCCAGACATGACCCTCTTCCCCCTGAGGTGCATTCACTTGTGTGCCTCTGATGGGTCCTCACCAGTGCATGTCATGGAAAATATGTTGTAATTCACCAAGTGGACAATTTACCGTGAGAGTGGGACGAACAGGCGTAAAGGCCTGATAACTATATTTAAATGTAATCATATGGAGAACCCAGTGTTCAACGCCAGGAGACCAATTACATTATGAATGGGGTGGGGGTGAGTTTTGGGACTCCCACGGGATTTTCTGATCCCCACTGCTATCCCCACATCTCCAATGATGGGAGCAGCATATTCCCCCAATATTTCAAGTGTCAGTGACCATTCTTCATCTTTTCCACATTAATATAGTCAATACTATATTAGTTTAGTCCAATAAATTTATTATGCCGCACCATTGATATTCCTGAAATTAGATATTCCTGAAATTTCAGAAATAAGAGATGTCATTACATAACACCTGGATATAACTTCATCAATTCTGTTGGATTTTGCCTGGATAAATATGTCCAAATGGTCTCTGATTTGCTAATATTATGGGTGAATTGATCAGTAGGGTAGATTTTATTAATTTAGACTTCTGGTGCAGAACTTTACTCAAAACATGAGGATTTGTGAGCATGAATCAGAAGAGCACTCTGAATTTTCCATTTATTAATATGCAAAGTCTTAAATCTTTCAATCACTTTCTGTTTATCACATTCTGGTTGTCATACTTGTTCAAGAGCACTGTTGATTGGTCCAAGATAAACCAGCAGTTAATAGGGACTACCAAGTTAAAAAAAAACTTAATCTCTAAATAATGATAATTTACCAAAAACTTAAAAACAACCAATCTTGATTGTCAGGTTCAAGAAAACATTAAAGAAATCAAAGCAACAGAAATAATACAAAGGATAATGGCTGCTGGAAATCTGAAATAAAAACAGGAAATGTTAGAAATATTCAGGCAGCATCTTTGGAGAGAGAAACTGAATTAGATTAGAATAGAGTAGAATCACTACAATGCAGAAAGAGGCCATTTGACCCATTGAGCCTACACTGACAATAATCCTATCCAGGCCCTAACCCTATAATTCCATGTGTTTACACTGCTAGTCTCCCTAACACTAAGGGTGAATTTAGCATGAGCAATCCACCTAACCTGCACATCTTTGGACAGTGGGAGGAAATCGGAAGCAACCCACACAGACACAGGAAGAATGTGCAAACTCCACACAGAAAGTGACCTAAGACCGGGATTTAACCCAGGTCCCTGGTGTTGTGAGGTCGCAGTGTCAACCTGTGCTGCTGGATTTTCCCCATGGGCTTCTGAGTGCTTCTGTCAGACTGGATTTTGAGACCACGTTCATATTGAGAACAGAGGCAGGCAGGTGGGCAATAAAATACGCACACACAGCTGGTGTATCAGTTCTCCAGCTTTATCTAATCCCTGTATCGTGTTCCTGGAAAATAGGTATGGGGAGTGGTGAGGGGCACATCAGGGGCATGGGTGGCAGGGCTCTGGCCCACATGACAGGAAACCAAATCAGCAAATTAACAGTCTACGAAGGTCAATTGAGGAAGGTTCTTGGAAGGGGTGGGGGCCATTTTAACTGTCAATTTGGAGAGCCTTCTTGCCTGGCTGGGTGCAGCAGCAGCTACAGGCCACCTGGTAGAGGGTTTCAACAACTCCACCCCTCACCCGAACCTCCAGCCTTCCTCCTTTCAACCACATCCCACCCACACTGTGATGATCAACTTCAAAGCCCCTTTTTTTATTTTGCATTTTAAAACCTGGATAGGACTTCCATTTTAAAAATTGGCTTGTTTTATATTTAAGTAGTTGCATGATTGTTTTTAGAGTGGGTCACATGATTTGGTGTTTTTGTCATTGAGGTTTTTGAAGCTCCTGCTTTTAGTTTCAGTTTATACTCAGTACAGTGTGGTGAACATCTCTTTCAATTATGCTGTTATGTTTTACTTTGAATCTACATGTGCATACTTCATCTTTTTCTTTTTGTGTAAAAACTCCAACCCCTAACATAATTAGGACATGACAAGGGTCAGAAGCCTCACTGTGTTATGCAGTCACTCTATGTGATATTCCTCACAATGGCCAGTTATTGGCCTGGCTCGGCATCTAATTAAAGATGGTGCCTGTGCTCTGGAAGCAAGAAGATTAATCAATGATATTCCAATCAGGGCTGAGTGCAGCATAGACAATTGAGGGAACTCAAACTGGCATGGATATTATTGTTCATAAAGCCAATTGCAGAGAACATGTTTGATTCATCAAGATAATGAATGCGTGAGAACAGAACTAGATCTTTTAGCAGGTTAGAGCTCCAATTAGGAGTGCAATTTAATGCAGGTGATGGGGGTCTTCTCCACTGGTTGAAGAATCCTGTTTTCTCTTCATCTGGGAAGGTCAGCATATTAAATGATTTGGCAACAGCAGAACTTCCTGGGGATCAAGGACCCCAGCAGAAATCCTGCCCCCTTACCCTCTCAGGAGCGGAGGCAGTCGGACCTGCGAGGGACACACTGTACTGGAGAGCAGGTAAATAGAGAGCCAGACTCGGAGTCTTCACATCTTGTTAGGAGCAGAAACAGCTGGACCTGTGAGGCTCGCACTGCACTGGAACAGCTCGCTTAGTTTGAAAAAAATATTCAGACACGCAGGAAAACTATAAATTGATTGGCTGCTGAGAAGATTGTGTTGGGGTAAATTAAGAAACTGAGTGCAGAGATCAGAGTTTAGTGAGAAGGGAGGCTAGTTAGTAATTTAAAAAACAAAGAAAAAATGTGGATGCTGTATGATCTGGGAATTCATGGACGCCATTGTGGTTCCTGGTGACCATATTTGTAGCAAGTGTTCATTGCTGAAGGAACGCTGGTTCAGAGTTGATGAGCTAGAGTCCATGCTGCAGACACTGCAACACATCAAGGAGAGGGAGAGTCAGGAGACTGTCATGCCCCCTGGGTTAACTAACTTGAATTCGGCCAGTGGTCAAGGACAGGAGGGTGTGACTGTGAATGAGGCAGGTACAGGGATTCAGGAGGTAGACTTGTAGGAACCTCAGCCTTTGTCTTTGTCCAACAGGTTCAAGATTTTTGCTGCCTGCATGAGTGACAGTAGGGACTCTAGGGAAGATGAGTAAACAGAACATAGCACCATGGTACAAGGAGCCATTGAAGTAGGGGAAGCCAAAAGAAAAATTATAGTGGTAGGGGATTCCACAATCAGGGGTATGAATGGTATCATTTGCAAGCAGGATCGAGAGGCCCCATGACATATTACCTACTTGGTGCCAGGTTGATGGACATCTCAAACCAGCTTGATACAATATTAGAGAGGGAGGGAGTGGATCCAGTTCTTGTGATCCATGTTGGGACCAATAACATAGGCAAGAGTGGGCAATAGGTCCTGTTTGGGGAATATTAGGAATTAGGAACAAAATTAAAGGACAGGACCTCAAAGGTTATAATCACTAGATTATAACCATGTGCAAATTGGCACAAATAATTCTTGCCATTCCTTTATGCTCTATCTTGTTATTTGTTTTTTTAAACTGTATTGACTTCCCCTGAGTCCTCCAACCCACATTTACTAGCTTAAAGTCCTTGTAACCACCTATTTAGCTTCTCTGCTAGGTTGCAGGTTTGGAAGAGGTTATCAAAGGTGACTTGATGAGTTGCTTACAGATGTTAGGCACTGCTACCAATGTGTTTTGGTGGTGGAAAAAATGGATGTTAAGGCTGGTGAATTGGATGCCAATTCAGTGGGCTGATTTGTCCTGACAAGTTCTTGAATGTTGTTGGATCTAGACTCAATCGGAGCAGTGGAGAGTATTCCATCAAATTCCTGACTTGAGTCTTGTAGATGGTGGACAGAGTTTGGAGTGTCAGGAGATGAGTTAGTACCACAAGATTCCTAGCTTCTAACATGCTCTTTGTAACTACAGTATTTATATGACTGGTCTAGTTCAGTTTTTGGTCAGTGATAACCCCAAGATGTTGATAATGGGGGGTTCAGCGTGGTAATGCCATGAATAATCAAAGGGATATGATTAGATTCTCTCATGTTGGAGATGGTCATTGGCTGGCATTTGTGTGGCGTGAATGTTACTTATCAGAGCAATGCATAGCTACTGGCCTCCAACTGACTGGCTGCTCTCAGGCGAACATAGGAACATACAAACAGGAGTCAGCCCATCGAGCATATCTACCATTTAATGAGATCGTAGCTGATTTGTGGCCCAACTCCATACACCTGCCTTTAGTCTATATTCCTTCATACCTTTGCTTAACAAAAACATTGTCTATCTCAGATTAAAGATAGCAACTGATTTAGTATCAACTGCTGTTTGTGCTTGAGAGTTCCAAATCTCTACTACCTTTTACCGAAACCTTGCTGCCCTTCATGCTGGTGGGATTCAAAGTTTTTAACTAGAGGTTTCTTAGCAGAAACAATTGGAATGAATGTTTTCATTTATGACAATTGCCCAGGAGAACTGATAACTCAGGGCATGGGACATAGTCAGATGAAATCTCTGCATAATGGAAAAGTAACTAGATCAATATTTAAATAAACATTGTAAAGTTGAGTTAGAAGAGTTTTTAAACTTTGTTTAACAAAGCTGTTTGTTAATATGTGTGTGTGTTTGAAATATGAGGTGTTTCTGTGAACACAGTCAATGATTTATGGTAAAACAATTGGATAAGTGAGTAAAATAGTCAGTATGGATGACTGGCTTCAAAGCATAAATACTGATAACATTCAGAAACAGACAATGAGGATGCCATCCTGTGCTGGATATTTAGGTTCCCACTTGACCTCATTATGCATGGGGTGGCACAGTGGTTAGCACTGCTGGTTCACAGTGCCAGGGACCTGGGATTGATTCCCTGCTTGGATCATTGTCGGTATGCAGTTTGCACATTCTATCCATGTCTGCATGGGTTTCCTCCAGGTGCTCTGGTTTCTTCCCACATTCTGAAAGATATGTTGGTTAGGTGAATTGACCTGAACAGGAGCTAGACTGTGGTAATTAGGGGAATTTCACAGTAACTTTATTGCAATGTTAATATAAGCCTTACTTAGGACTAATAAATAAACGTTAATGTTTGGCTGAGAGCTCAGAGCAATAAAAACATTAGTTCAGCAGGAAATCTGCTTTGACAATTGAAGTGAATTGTTGAGTTTGTTTGATTGACATCTTTAAGCGGTTGTAAAGGTTGCTGTTTTCATGATCTATTTTTCACAGAATCATAGAATCCCTCAGTGCAGAAGGGGACCATTTGTCCATGATTCAAATATATTTGAACAAGATTAAGAAGTGTGATCTATTTGAAGCTTCTGTTATTGATATTTAAATGGTCCACCTAATTGAAATTTTTGTAGCCTTGCAGGAACAGCAGTTTTTTTTTTCAAAGAACATTTCTGAATTGCTTTTTTCTTTTCCCAGCAGTTTCATTTGTCATTGTTATTATAAAGTTCATTAGTTATAAATCTGGGGCACACTGAGTGAATGGGCACGGAAGATGCATTAATTAGCATGGAGAGTACGAGTAGCCCTGAAAAGTGACCGGGAACAAGAGTAATATCTTTGGTCCCATCCCTTCAAAAGTTCCTGTGTACAGACAATGGTTCATGACTCCTCTGAGGGATCACAGAGAAACCGGCCTGACTCCAATAAAATTGCAGTGATCCAGGAGAACCTTACAATGGGGCTGACATGCAGGAATTCTGGAATTTGATCCCATCCACCATTGTTTAATAGCTCCAGAGTCATCCTGACTCTGTGAAAATCTGTTGGCCCTAAGATGTGGAAATTGTTATAAAGGTCAAAGTAGGCAGTCCATGTGATGGGGGGTGAAATGAAAAATGAACAGAAAGATGTGCATTCATGTAACACCATCCACAGTCTAATGATATCACTGAGCACTCTACAGCCAATGAACTGAAAACAGGGTTAAAATTCAGCTCCGTCAAATAAGATTTTGCAGCGATACAGCGATGTCTGAAAACATTTGTTTAAATTTTTCACTCATATACCCAACATTCCACATTCTTTGTATATACAGTAAAATCAACCAAAGGCAGGGACATTAGTCCTGCTGCAGGAGCAGCACTCCATGGCTGAGGCACTTCATGACATCCATCAGTGTTAATGTGAGACAGGAAGGGCATCTTGAACTCATTCCAGCTGCCCTTTCCTCTGCTAGGAGTCAGCCAGGGGTCCTAGGACCTATTTAGGAGAGGGATCAGCAAGTGCGTACCCCAAAGTCATCCACACAGGTGACTCCAAGAGTGATAACATCAAATCAATCTGTGATCTCCTGGTATCATTTATGGGTGAAAGCATACAGAACCCCACTGGAGTCCTGGAAGGATGTGGCGATGCCGGCGTTGGACTGGGGTAAACACTCAGCCAGAACTCTTCATTCACCTGACGAAGAGGGGAACCTCGAAAGTTTGTGAATTTACTATCAAATAAATTGGTTGGACTTAAACCTGGTGTTGTCAGACTTCTTAATGTGTCCTGGAAGGAGCCACTGCTGAAGTAATTGAGCACAGCAATCATTTTCACTGGAAATGGATGCGCTTCAAGTCCCCATTGTGCCAAATCCTGCAGCAGTTGGCATATGTGCATGACCAGTCCCATTGACATCGACGACATTACTTCTCACTCATCTGCAGCAAGCACACAAGCATTCTACAGACTCTGGGTCTGTTGATGCACCTGCGAACAATGGTTTCCTGCATTCATCCTCTACGTGCAGACCTTGCCACCCTTGGCCTTGAGGGTCCTGCTCCTACATTTGGTGAGCTAAGTACCACCATTGCATTCTTCTCCATCTTCTCTCCTGCCTGCAAGCAATCAGGCAGACAGGGAGGTCATCAGACTCCACTTTGCTGGTCGTCTCTTCGTTGCAGTATCAAAGGGGGAGGCGTGATGGCACTTGTCTCCTAAGGACCACTTTCGGTCATGTGTTCTCTTACAGCTGCCTCTCAAAGCCTTTTTATGCATAACAGAGAGTTCTACCCAACACAGGGATGCCCAGTATTCAGTGCACATGATACTTGATCAAAACCCCACCACCATGCCACAGCACATGAGTGAGTATTGACAGCTTCAACCACTTGACTACATCCTGAACTCTCACCCCAGGTGTAAGCATTGTTCTAGCCTGCACTCAAAGGCTTTGTTGCTTGCTTGGACCATGAGGGTGGCTTGTCAGTGTGTACTTTAACATAAAGCAATGGTTTGGGAGTGCACCCATCACTCAGTATTCCAGAATCACCTTTCTAAGAGGGTTCTCAAGTTTGCCCAGTCACCTAATGTTTCTGCAGCAAAATTGCACTCAATGAATTTGGAAGTCTGCATGTGAGGGGTTGAATGCAGAGCAGCAATTATTCCAATTTTTAAATAAATGAAATAACCAAATAAATTAAATCAAACTGAGGCATTTTTTTCAAATAAGCTGATGGAGTGGTCATCATCGGCACTCTCAGGAATTAATGCTGCTTGTGTGGGCACAATTGTTTGACAAGCCTAAACCCAAGCATGTCAGTTGAGCTCAAGCTAAACAGTTTCAGCTGTAGAAGAGGGCTTATCTTTGGCATGTGTTCCATTTGGCTGTTTTTTTCACCACCAACATCCTGACCCTTCACACTCTCACCCCTACCTGTCTTTAGGTGCAACCTCTTCAGTTTATGCTATCATGACCCATCCTTGCACTGTGACCCTTGACCCAGGATTCCCTTCTCCCCTTGCATTATTGTCTTTGCTCCAGTACCACACAACAACCATGAAGATGCCACCGTGGAGAGCTGTCTGTAATCTCTCCCCTGAATCCGTGGAGCTGCTTCCATGGATTGGGACCTTGTGAGTGCTGCACTAAACTGCTTGCACACTCACCTCTGAATTCCCCTTAAAACTCAGGGTGCCTTTAAAAGACTATTGTGAATCACAGGATTCTGACATCATGCCAATCTGGAGGGTGATTCGGTCATCGGGCCTCAATAGTGAATTCAAATTTATTAAAATTAATTTCCCGACATTCCACATCAGGAAATAATAGGGGAGGAGGCAATCGTACCTGGATTTACTCTACTGGGAAAGGCATCTAGGGCCTTCTCACGGGATTTTCCAAACTTACCACAGAACACAGCCAAACCAATTAGATGCAGAAAATCATAGGATAATAGAATACCTAAGGTTTAGAAGAGACCATTCAGCCCATTGAGTCAACATCAACTCTCTGACAAAATGTCTTACCGAGGCCCTCTCTTGCCCTTATCCTTGTAACCACACAGACTTCCTGCGGCTAATCCATCTAACCTACACATCTTGGAAAATTAGATGGCCAATCCACCTAACCTGCACATCTTTGGACTGTGAGAGGAAACTAGAGCATTCAGAGGAAACCTACGCAGAAACGGGAAGAATGTACAAACTCCACACTGTCACCCAAGGCCAGAAGTGAACCTGGGTCCCTGGCACTGTGAGGCAACAGTGCTAGCACTGTGCCATCATGCTGCCCTGGCTAATATCTCAGTACTTAGTAGATTTTCATAGCCAACCTCCAGTAATCTCTCCTCTTAAGCCAATTGCACCCTAATATTTTCAATTGCTCCCTTCATCAGGTCTATTAATATGAATGCTGAACATATTTGCATATTGCTGCACTGCAGCAGTTTATCAAAATTGTACATTTTAACACTTATTAACAACCATGCAGTGCTATTGTTCACACACCTCAACAGGTTTGCAAAAACCAATGACTCCCAGCTGAACAAAACCATGTTCTTCAGTTAGCTCCCCTCACAGGATTCTCCAAGAAAATTGAGCAAGGGATCAACAGTTACTCTTCCAGGCTGGCTCTACTTTCACGGGGCTTCACTGAGCGGTGCTGAAGACCTAAATGGATTGTCATTCAGAGACAACCAGAGGTAAGAGGAACAGAGATGATAAACTATTTTTCATGGGTCAAGAAGATCTTCAGTTCACTCAAAATACAACAACTGAACTATAGTCTGGTAAACATAGTCACATTCACATCAATATGTGACTCCTCGCAAAATTGTGGTTGATTATTCCTTGTTCAATTAATCTTGGATGACAAATAGTGGTCTGGTGAGTGACATCCATTTTCATACCCAGTGCTGCAATGTTAACACAACCCTGCATTGTACAACTCTAAAAATGGAACAGCATCAGTCACCACATCTCTGTGGCTGATTTGCCATATGCAGCAAGTGGCAAGAGGATAACACTCTAGGAAATCTGATGGATTATATCTCATGTTAATAAAGTGACCAGCTCTATTTCTTTTCATCAGTGTAACTGAGCAGCTGTACACTGTGAGCTACCCGATTTTTGAACATTGGTTGTGCTTGACGAATCCCCTACGCACGGGCACAGAATGCGAAAACTTCACTGCTTTGTCAAAGAGTTCAACTACTTCATTGCTTAATTGGGGCAAAAGTGAGAAAGGGATATGGGGGGAAAGCAAGATCAGGATATGGATTTTGATGATCAGCCATGATCAAAATGAATGGCGGAGAAGGTTGGAAAGGCTAAATGTTCTACTCCCCCTTCTATTTTCTCTATTTCTATTTTTCAATTATGCTGCGTATTTGGACTGAACCCTACTGGTTCATGTTATTCTCACCTCTCCCCCCCTCCCCCCTGCCCCACGCAACTCCTCAGCAAATAATCTGTTAGTTCTTTCTCTCTCAGAGTTGCTTGCCAAGATTTCAGGCTTTCACAAACATCAGCAGGATTTTTAAAGGAAGCTTTGCTCTCGAATTCATTCATCTTTTTCTGACCAGAATATAAGTTAGGAAGTGCTGAAGGGAAAAGTCCTGGCAGTTTTGGTCCATTGATTTGTTTGCTGCCAGTGTTAACAGCCCTTCCTCTCACCTTTACAAATCAAAGATTAATGAGAATCACGCCTACATTGTCACTGACGTTTGAGGATGGAAAATCCCTGCTCCAATTGCAACAAGTTTCATGACGTCCTTAAACCAAGATAATCAGGGTATTTACATTCTCAATTACATTTATCAAGGTGGGAATGGGGAAATCACTAAGAGGAATGCAGGTAGCATTATTATAGGAATGGGGGAAGTGGAGAAATAAATTAGATGTCACTGGCACTAACATTGATAAATCCTAAGAGAAAGAGTGGGAATAGGGATTTCATAAGTGGGTAAGGGATTTTCACAGACTGGTAGAGTTTGAGTCATATAGTTAGACATTATCAACAAATAAAGACAGCACCAAAGCAGACTTCCTGTGAGAAAACATACTCATGGCATGTGCAAATGGCAGGTGGCATAGGCTTAATCGTAGAATCATAAAATCATATAGTGCAGAAGAGGCTCTATGGCCCATCGATGCTGCACCAACACGTGAGAAACATCTGAACTCCTACCTAATCCCATCTACCAGCACTTGGCCCATAGCCTTGATGTTAATTTGTGCCAAGTGCTCATTCAGGTTCTTTTTTAAAGGATGTGAGGCAACCTGTCTCTACCATCGTCCCAGGCAGTGCATTCTAGATTGTCATACCCACTGGGGAAAAAAAATTCCCACACATCTCCCCTCATCTTGAACCTATGTTGCTTTGTGACTGATCCTTCAACTAACTGGAACAGCTGCTCCTTATCCACTCTGTCCATGCTCCTCACAATCTTGTACACCTTAATCAGGTTGCCCCTCAGTCTTCTCTGCACCAACAGAAAAAGCTCAAGCCTAACCAATCTCTCTTCATAACTTAAATGTTCCATCCCAGGCAGCATCCTGGTGAATCTCCTCTGCACTCCCTCCAGTGCAATCACATTCTTTCAATAATGTGGCAACCAGACCTGCACACAGTACTCTAGCTGTGACCTCTCCAAAATTCTATACAACTCTAACATGACTTCCCTGCTTTTGTAATCTATGCCTCAATTGATAAAAGCAAGTGTTCCATATGCCTTTGTCACCACCTTACAAACATGCTGTTCCATCTTCAGAGATCTCTGACAAACATGCCAAGGCCCCTTTGTTGCGCAGCATTTCCTAGTGTCCTGCCATTCATTGAATACTTCCTTGTCTAATTACTCCTTCCAAAGTGTATCCCTGCACACATTTCAGGGTTAAATTCCATCTGCCACTTATCTGCCCATTTGACCATATTGTCAATACCTTCTTGAAGCGCAAGACACTCAACCTCACTGTTAACCACCTGTCCAGCCTTTGTGTCATCTGTAAAATTACTAATCATAGCCCCCACATGGTCATTCAATGTTGTTTATATAAATAATGAATAATAGGGAACCCAACACAGATTCCTGTGGTAACCCACTAGAAACTGGCTTCCAGTCACCAAAGCAGCATTCTGTCATCAGCCTCTGTCTCCTACAACTGATGTAGAGATGCTGGCATTGGACTGGGGTAAACACGGTAAGAAGTCTCACAACACCAGGTTAAAGTCCAACCAGTTTATTTGATAGCAATTCCACAAGCTTTTGGAAATGCTGTTCTTTCATCAGGTGTAGGGAAGGCTCTGATCAGAGAAGGGCATATAAAGTCACATACAGTTAACTGTGTCCTTCTCTGATCAGAACCTTCCACACAACTGACGAAGGAACACTGGGATTACTATCAAATAAACTAGTTGGACTTTAACCTGGTGCTGTGAGACTTCGTACTGTCCTACAACTGAGCCAATTTTGAATCCACATTATCAAATTACCTGTACCCCATGTTCATTTACCTTCTTTGCAAGTATCCCATGTGGGACCTTGTCAAAGACTTTGCTGAAATCCACATAAACTACATCAAATGCACAATCCTTGTCTACACACCTGGTCACCTCCTCCAAAAATACAATCAAATGTGTTAGGCATGACCTCCCTCTGACAAAGCCATGCTAACTATCCCTGATTAAGCCTTGCCTCTCCAAGTGGAGATGGATGCTCTCCTTCAGAAGTTTCTCCAATAAAATCCAATAAAATTAAGAAGCTCAGAGTGGTGGACAGTTTTCAGTTGAATTTTTAGCGAAGACAAATGCAGACAATGGATAACTGGAGGCTGAATAGGAAGAGGCATGAATGGAAATCATGCCCAGTTATTGGGGTGAGTTGTTGGGTGTGAATTTCCAACCTTGCCACATCTGGCGCAGATTGTGCTGATCCCAGAAAATAGCGTGCAGGCCTAAAAGTCGATTTCGTACCTGGCACCAAACAGTCTACAATTGTCCCACTCCCTTTCTAGTGGTGTAAACTGGATCATACCCAGAAAGGCCACGAGCCTGATTAGCATATTTAAAGCAGTGTTTAAATATGCATAGCTGGTTCAACGCTGTGTTCTCCCAACTCCTGGAGCCTTCTGACCTTGGGACGCACTACAAGACGAGTAAGAATCACTACTAGTCTCCACTAACGGAGACTAGGCATGATGACTATACCAAGAGACTTAAAGGCCATTGAAGCCCTTGGTGATATAGCTGGGCAGTTCCATCAGGCAGTGCTCACCTAGCGCACTGGCAGTGCTTACTGGGCACCCCAGCAGCACCCACCCTGCATCCCCACAGTGGCAGTTGACCACTGCCAGTGTGCTGGGGCAATGCTGACAACGTGGGGCCTGAGGGGTCTATGATGGAGATGCTATACAGGAGAGACATGAAGGGGGCTTATGCAGTGAGTGTTGTGCTGGGGTGGAGCATGAAGGGGGACATGATGAGGGTATGTCAGAAATCATGAAGGGGACCGACTGGGTGGGCCCTGATGCTGATGATCGATGTCGGAGAGGGGGGTGGGGAAATATGCTGCTGATGAAGGGGGGGCACGCAATGTTTGTAGGGAGGGGTGGTCTCCCTGTCCACTATGAAATCGGGATGCCCTTCCAAAATGAAGCGCAAGTACCTTGCAGTCAGGCTCACCAGCATGTTTAGGCATCCTTACCAACCGCCACCCCCCCCACCACCGCCCCACATCCCCTCCTCCCACCCCTCATCCCCTACCACCCAGCCCACTCAGGACTCACTGTTCTCTCAAAAAATGATTGAGTATGGGACGATTGTGGTCTGGACTGCGCCTGACAGACTGATGCGGATCGCTCTTGTATTCTTGCCATTATGATACTTAAGGGAAATTCCGTCCATTATCTGTTATTGTTTTCTCTTCTGCTACCCTCATTTTCTACACATCACTTGTCACAGTGCTGAGGTATTACACCAGATCTGGCAAAATAACATCCTTGCCAAAAAGATTTCTTCACAATAAACATTTCTTGCTGGCTCCTCACACTGTATTGGGGAGCTAGGCACTGACTTGAATCCCACTGTTTGGATTACGTGGCAATTTGAAGATTATTTTCTGGCTCTCCCAGCCCACTAATAAGTTGTTCAAGGAGCTCAGCAGGAAGTTAATTGAGGACAAATGGGTTCCTGGCTCCTTCTCTCCCATGCTCTCACTTTATGCTAATTGGGGGCACTTATTTCTAGGTGTGCCCATAACAGACCTTGCTGCCTCCCAGAGGCAATTGAAAATTAAATGCACCATCTCTAACTTACCCTTTCCCTAAAAACCTTGGAAATTAATTCTTATTTTCTTCAGATTTTCCTTACTCTGCTACCTTTGGCCTTTTACAATTCATGCTTGGTGTCATTAAATTATGACTTTTGCACTTAACTTTTTTTTGTTCCATTCTTTCAACCAATGGTTCCCTGCACTGCGGGACCTGACCTCTCTCTGATGGTCATTCTTTTATTTGGATAAATGACTGATTTTTAAATGTGGAATGTAAATAATGGTGTGTAGTAATGATAAATTCATTCGCTGGAAATTTCTTCAGAGATTCCCCTATTTACCTTCTATAACTTTGGCAGATCAATAGAAATTTTGGTAGATTGAACCAGGGCAGAACTTATTCAGTTAATGGTTGGGCACTGGGGAGAGTTACAGAAAAAGAGATCTAGGGGTACATGTTCATAGCTCCTTGAAAGTGGAGTCACAGGTGGATAGGTGGTGAAGAAGGCATTCAGCATGCTTG
This sequence comes from Carcharhinus amblyrhynchos, assembly GCF_965287045.1. NCBI lineage: Eukaryota > Metazoa > Chordata > Chondrichthyes > Carcharhiniformes > Carcharhinidae > Carcharhinus > Carcharhinus amblyrhynchos. The sequence goes on from NC_137333.1 coordinate 60,302,203, forward strand.
GTTTCATCGATCAGAACATTGAATACAGGAGTTGGGACATCTTGGTGAAGTTGTACAAGGCATTGGTCAGCCCACACTTGGAATACTGTGTACAGTTCTGGTCACCCTATTATAGAAAGGATATTATTAAACTAGAAGGAGTGCAGAAAAGATTTACTAGGATGCTACCAGGACTTGATGGTTTGACTTATAAGGAGAGGCTAGATAGACTGGGACCTTTTTCTCTGGAGCGTAGAAGGCTGAGGGGTGATCTTATTGAAGTCTATAAAACAATGAGCGACACAGATCAATTTGATAGTCAATATCTTTTCCCAAAGCTAGGAGAGTCTAAAACGAGAGGGCATAGGTTTAAAATGAGAGAGGAGAGATACGAAAGTGTCCAGAAGGGCAATTTTTTCACACAGAGGGCGGTGAGTGTCTGGAACAAGCTGCCAGAGGTAATAGTAGAGGCGGGTACAATTTTGTTTTTTAAAAAGCATTTAGGCAGTTACATGGGTAAGATGGGTATAGAGGGATATGGGCCAAATGTGGGCAATTGGGATTAGCTTAGCAGTTTAAAAAAAGGTGGCATGGACAAGTTGGCCTGAATGGCCTGTTTCCATGCTGTAAATTTGTAAACCTCTAAGTAAAAGAATAGTTGGATGGGTAACCCTTAATAATGCACTCTTAGTTATAAATATGTAAATCTAACACAGGAAATTCTGAAAATGTCACTATCATCGCTGGAATTCTCCAAATTCTTCAGGCTCACAAATTAATCGCACCAGCAAAGGCAACTATATAATTATGCCCAATTTTATGCTCTCCCTACACCTCCCCTACCCAGTGACAACCTGTTATGGGGAAATGTAAAATTCTGCCCCAAATTATTGAGGCTGAAAGGCAGGCAATGAAAATGCTATATGTTTTAAAACTGTAGCTAATTATCTGACAATGGGGATCTTCTCACACCCTGCATGTGGTACATATTCCTTAACATCGAAGCTTATTTTTTCTTCTCAGTATTCACACTCTAATTTCAGTTATTGGGTTCCAATGCACCAAATAGAATATAAACTAAATTGAAAGTGTTTAAGAAGGACAGAAAGCATGGAGTTCCCAAGTTCTCACAAAACAAACCTCATTTTCTTCCAGAGCTTATGTTCCGTTGACTAAAAAATGAATGAAAAATAAATTTTAACATGCTATCTAAATGCTTCATTTTCTTTTTTTGTTGTTGTATCAAGAACACAAGAAATAGGAGCAGGCGTAGGCCACCAGGTCCTGCCCTGCTATGCAGTGCAATCATGGCTGATCTATGCCGGCCTCATCCCCTTTTCTGTGTCATTTCTCCATAGCCCTTTATTCTTTGAACTATCAAATATTTATCTATGTCCACTTTAATAACTTCTAATGATCCAGCTTCCACTACCCTTTGGGGCAGAGAATTCCAGAGATTCCCCACCCTCTGTGAAAAGAAATTTCTATGTATTTCAGTTTTAAAAGCATCTCACCATCTATCCTGTTACACTCCCTCAGGATCTTAAATGTTTGAATAAAGTCACACCTCACTCTTCTAAACTCCAAGAAATACAAACCCAGGCTACTAAGGGCACAGTCTTATGATTTTGTCCTGCCCAACTATTGGCGAGGTGGTACGATTGGGTGAGAAGCGAAAAATTAGAAATGTGCTCAGTTCCTTGCTTGCTTTGCTGGTGAAATTGGTTTCACACCCAGAAAGGTACTCACCAGACACCCTGGCACCATAACTGTGCCAGAGCTGTGTCAAGGTGGTGGGGCTTGAGTGAGAGCAGAGCTTATGTGGCTGGTGCTATGATAGGGAGAGGGATGTGATCTTGGCAGCAGTGGGAGAGAAAGGAGATCTCTGCAGGGATGGGTGGGAAGGGGAGAACTGTGCAGGGGTGGGAGGGAAAGGAGGAACAATGCAGAGGTGGGAGGGGATGGGGGCTCTGTGGGGGGGTGAGCGGGGAGGGAGGGAATTCTGCAGGGATGGCAATTTGGGAAGGAAGGAATTGTGCAGACAATGGCAATCAGCAGGGGAAAGGAGATAACCTGGCAATGAGCGTGATTGGCGTGAGTTGGTCCTGATGTCTGTGAATTTGAGGGGGTTGGGAGTGGGGGGGAGGAGACGGTGTGGGGGGTGGAGGGAAGATCCCAATGTCCATGGGGCAGTTGGGGGGGGGGGGGTGAGATCACTGGGAGACTGGGCCAACTGCGCAGTTGTGCCCCAAGAGCTCAGCAGCTGGCTTCCCCACAGTTTTTTCACACTGAGTGCCATAAGATTGTGAGTTGCAGCTTGCTGAAAAAACTGTTGCGGTTGTCTCCCATTTTCTCGCTTGTTCGGCTTTTTTTTCATATGATCATGCACTAAGTCTCTCTTGATAGGACAACCCTCATATCCCAGGAATTAGCCTAGTGAATCTTCTCTGGATTGCCACTAATATCCCCTTTTAGGTAAGGGGACCAAAACTGTATGCAGTATTCGAGGTGAGTGTGATGACTTCAGCCAGGCTAATGAGCTTGGTTTGCTAGAGTGTGAATTATATGATGGGTCTTAATTGATGGTTAAATCAGGGAGCTTCATGGTCCCTATTTAAAGCAGGTGTGTCAGATTCCCAGCCTGTATTTAGCAGGGAGCAATTGGAGAGCTGGTTGTGTATAGATGCATGGTATAAATAAACTAACTTGGTGAAGGGCCTTCTGCCTCGATGGAGTTATTACAGTGAGGCCTCACCAACACCTGGTAGAATTGCAACAAACCTCTTTATTTTTATATTCCAATCCCTTTGCAATAAAGGCCAAAATACTGTTTGCCTTCTTAACCACTTGTTGGGCCTGCCTGCAAGCTTATCTGCTGTATCAGCTGTAAACCAAAGCTATAAAACATTTTTGAGGCTTTCTTGTTCAGAATGTTCAGTTATCACAGGAAACAGTAACTCTATGGTCATAGATGTTGTATTTTTCTCTTTGGGTGTCATTTTACTGAAGAAAATCACAAGCATATTTTATTTTAATGCAGTAACAAATAAGGGAAGGATAGAACATGTTTTACTTGTATTGTTACTGATGGAAAAGGAAAGGAAGTTGAAAAATGTACATTTCACTGACTTAGAATACAATTATAGTGCTACTACTTAGGAAAGAAATTTGCATATCTAAAAGAGCAATGTTTTGTACAAACATTGGTTAATTCCCAGACTTGATGATACTGATGAACAGGAAACCACACACACACTATTTCAACCTTTGTGGTTCGGAGGCTTAAGGACAGTGTTCACGTCAAGGAAACAGACTTAGATGAAATTTTGAAACTGTGACTGCTTCAGATGGAAAAACAGCAGTTAAAGTAAGTATACTCCATATACTCCATATGAACATGATTAAAAGCTGTAGATATGGTTCTTTGGAAACAAAATGATTGACTGAACCTAGCAAAGCCTAAGGCCCACAGATATTTTTCACCGGTTAAGTTTAACTGTTAGCTGTGCCAATAAACTATCCATTGCTGCTGTTAAATTTAGAATTATGCTATTTACTGCTCTTAATACAATTAGTGGCTTACTTTTCTTGAATGCTGTACCATTTCAATAAAAGTCTAACACCAGATTAAAGATTTGAAGGGATACTGTCGTTCAAGTGTAAACTTACCCTTTAAATTAAAAGTTGCCATGAAGCTGATAAATTTTGCTCTGGCCCAGTGATGCTGAGGCCACAGCAAACTAAACTAAGAATTTGCCAAGCCTTCACTCAAGAGCAATGGCCTTGCCAGGTAATGTGAGTTAATAGTGCCAAGCAGATTACTATGTCTGGGAGCACCTTGGAATTTAAGGTTGGAATGTCAGGTACTGGTGTTATAAGAGAGGCTGCAAGCAATCTGTAAAGCGCCATGGTTTTACTTTTGAAGGTGAAAAACCCCTTTTGATAAAATGTCCTTCAAACAGATGAAGCAGACTCTGGGTTATCCTGTTGCATTGACAGTAACATCCAGGTAAAAGTGTCATTTTGACATTTTAGGGATGAAATTGGCCTTTGACATGTCTGAAAAGAACAATCACAAATTGACAGCTGGTTTTATTATCCCACTTGACTGTTTTTTCTTTATTGTAAAATGAGTCAAATTCCTGTTTTTGTTAACTTTAAACAAAGAAACAAAGGTTAGAAATGATGCAACTAAAAACAATCTCATGACCAAGAGTCAGGATCCATTAAAATGACATTTTTGTGTGGAACTTTCTTTCTGTGACATACTTGATGAGCCATTTGGAAATTAGAGGTTTTTTAAAAATTTCCACAGTCCCTTGTTTATTGTTACAATTAACAGTTCCCCTTGAGGTTTGGAGGATTTTGCAATCATTCATTGCAAAAATTACAGTTTGCATTTCAACGACTCTGGGTTGGTTCCAAGTGTTTCATAATCTTGGTGAAATCTGCCTCACGAGTTACAAGCTCCTGACTGTTTTTATGGAAGTAACATATTCAATAGAAACTGGTATTGAGATCTACTGCATTCTTGGTGTTTGATTCAGTGTCACTAGCTTCCTCCATGTGGGTGAGGTCTAAATTATAAATCATAAATAAAAGAATTGTCACTAATAAATTCAATAGAGAGCTGTCTTTGTTCAGAGGGTGGTTAGATTATGGAACATAGTGCCACAAAGAATGATTGAGGTAAATAGTGTAGATGCATGTTAGGGAAGTTAGATTAGCAAGTGAGGAAGAAAAAGAAGGATATGTTAATATGGTTAGATGAAGATGAATCAGAGGAGGCTTTTGTGGAGCACAGATTAATTGGGTTGAATGATTTGTTCCTTTGCTGTAAACTGATGCTACCCCTATGCATTGATTCTGAATTATGCATACTGTAGGTTGGTAGATTGTAGAAAGCTCCTTGTAGTTGAAATCCGTAAAAGGTTGTCTTATCAATGGAGAAAAATGCATCATACTTTGTAGTGTCTTAAGTGTACTATTCTATCTAATATATCATACATGCACCAGTTTTACCTTTTACCTGCTCAACTGCTTTTGTCCAAACTACAGGATGATTCAGAATTTTTGGATCCTCTTTTTTATATTCACCACACCTGAATTAATGAGTGGAAACCTTGTTACACATCCTTCGGATTCTTCAAATTATCCAGGTTAGATGTCATTATTATTTATTTAACTCCTCAAACACTCATAAATAATGATAGAAATTACATATATGTACTCCTAGTTTGGGGTCCTGACCATCAAGTGAATGTTCAAGCATACAGGTTCAATTCCCTGAGAAAATGTCAGCCAGGGTTTCTTCTCCAGATTGCTATACAATGCCCCCATCAGAAAGTGCACATTTGTGGAATTCAGGTACAGACATGATTGGAATATTGTGATTCCTTTGATTGAACCATTGAATCTCTACAGTGTTGCAGGAGGCCATTCAGCCCTCATGTTGGCACCAACTCTGCATAAAAGCATTTTACTCAAGGCCACATCCCCCATCCTACCTTTTCCCCATAACTCTGTGCATTTACCATGGATAATCAACCTAACCTGCACATCTTTGGACTATGGGAGGAAACCAGAGCACCCGGAGGAAAACCACACAGACATGAGGAGAATATGCAAACTCCATACACACAGTGACCCAAGGCCAAAATTGAACCCAGAACATTGGTAATGTGAGGCAGCAGTCCTAACCATTCGTGCCATCATGTATTATTATGCTCACTGGTATCTCAACTTTCAAGGGAATTGGAAATGGGTAATGGCTTGCTAGCTTATGATGTTCTTGTCTCGTGACAGAATTTTTAAAAATCTAGACTTTGTTTAAGGATGGAGGTTGTCAGTGTTTAAGGTAGTAAAGTAAATTAATCTTGGAAGGATTCTGGATGGAAGGCTGACATCTTCTACTGCCAGAAGATATTCTCTGAAGTTTTTGATTTGATGTGATTTACTATTATCACATGTTTTAGTTTACAGTGAAAAGTATTAGTTCTTGCACACTAGACAGACAGAACATACCATACATAGAGAAGGAAAGGAAAGAGTGCAGAATGCAGTGTTACAGTTGTAGCTAGGGTGTACAGAAAGATCAGCTTAATGTAAGGTAGGTCCATTCAAAAGTCTGATGGCAGCAAGGAAGAAACTGTTCGTGAATCAACTATGTACGTTTTTTCCGACAGAAGAATGTGGAAGACAGTATGTCTGGGGTACATGGGGTTCTTAATTATGCAGGCAGATTTTCCAAGGCAGTAGGAAGTGTAGACAGTATCAATGGGTGGAAGGCTGGTTTAAGTGATGGACTGGGTTTCGTTCACAACTCTTTGTAGTTTCTTGTAGTCTTGAACAGAGCAGGAGTCATACCAAGCTGTGATACAACCAGAAAGAATGCTTTTCTATGGTGCATCTGTAAAAGTTGGTGAGAGTCGTAGCACACATGCCAAATTTCCTCAGTCTTCTGAGAAAGTAGAGGCATTAGTGGGCTTTCTTAACTGTAGCATTGACATGAAAGGACCAGGACAGGTGGTTGATGATTTGGACACCTAAAAACCTGAAGCTCTTGACTATTTCTACTTTGTACCCATTGATGTAGACAAGGATATGTCCTCAACTATGCTTCCTGAAGTCAATGATAATCTCCTTTGTTTTGTTAACAGTGAGGAAGAGATTATTGTCATCGTACCAGTTCACCAGATTCTCTATCTCTTTCACGCACTCTGTCTTGTCATTGTTTGAGATTTGACCCACTACAGTGGTGTCATCAGCAAACTTGAAAATGGACTTGGAGGGGAATTTGCCCACACAGTCATAGGTGCATAAGAGTAGTAAGTGGCTGAGGACACAGCCTTGTGGGGCACTGGTGTTGAGGATGATTGTGGAGGAGGTGTTGTTTCCTATCCTTACTGATTGCGGTCTGCGGGTTAGGAAGTTCAGGATCTAGTCGCAGAGGGAGGAACAGAGCCTCGGGCTACAGAGTTTGGAGATGAGTTTCATAGGAATGATGATGTTGAAGGCTGTGCTGTAATCGATAAATAGGAGTATGACATAAGTGTTCTTGTTATCTAGGTGTTCCAGGGTGAACAGTGTGAACAGAGTATCCTTTTAACGATCATTTAATGATCTATACCAATTTACCGGTGTTGGGATGGACCTCTCTTGCACATGTGAGGAGATGGCCAGCTTCAATAAGGTGACTTCCCGTAGGGAGGTAGTTGTGGGGAGGGAAGGGGCCCTTCCTTTCTGGGTGCTTGATGGCATACGTAGGGGCTCCCAATGCCAATGGGCACCCACATGATTCCATTGGCAGTGCTGGAGCGTTCACTCCTCCAATTGCTGGGGCCTGCCTGCCTGACTCAGTGCAATAAAAAAATACTTTCTAGATCTTCAGCCTTCTCCCTGCAGCCTTAGGGCCGTCAGCTCAGAGCGATAGGCCGCAATCCATAATCTGATGATGGTTCCGGTGATAGGCTCTTAATTGGCTATGCTGGTAAAATAGCTTCTTCAGCCCCATTGCCTGCCAGTGTCCATGGCATTCCGACATCGGGGACTTCATTCTTGTTTGAAAACTTCCAGCCAATGGACAGGGATTTAATAGACTGGAGCCAATTTTCATCTTACCAAACTAGTGTCTCACGATGGTAACAAACTCAAAATGATGTTGGTCGACTTATTGACTCAGCAGCGCCAAAGATTCGGTTGCTGCACATTTAAATGGTCTTCCACATTGCCTGTTTTAATTGTTCCACTATTGGTGGCCATTCCTTTAGTTGCTTCCGCCCTATACTCTGGAATTTTCTCCCAAAACTTGTCTACTCTTTCCTCCTTTAAGGCATTTTTTAAACTTGCCCTTTTGACCAAGTTGGCCTAATATTTCCTTATGTGCCTCAGTGTCAAAGTTTAATTGTTAAAGGTGCATCCTAAATGCAAGTTATTGTTATGAATGTACTATGCTTCTACTTTACAATAATAGACTGATGTTAAGTTCACGGAATGATAGACTCCTAGGATGGCTTCAGCACAGGAAGCGGTGATTCAGGCCCTCGAGTCCATGCCAACTGTCTGCAAGAGCAGTAAAGCTAATCCATTATCCTCCATTTTCCCTGCAACTCTGCAATTTGTTTTATTTTCAGGTCATTATCCAATTCTCTTTTGAAAGATATCCACTACATGGACACAAAATTTGCATGCTCTGTTATATAAGGGTGCTTACTGGATAGACGCTGAGAGGTTGTTTCACCTTGTAGGAGAGTCTAGGATCAGAGGGCACAATCTTAGAGTTATGGGTTGATCATTTAAGACAGAAAAGAAGGGGAACCTTTTCTCTCAAAGGGTAGTGAATCTGTAGAATTCTTTACCACAGAGGGCTGGAGAAGTTGGGTCCTTAAGTATGTTTGAGGCTGAGATAGACAGATTTTTAATCAATAAGGGAATCAAGGGTTATGAACATAAGGCAAGAAAATGGAGTTGAAAATAATCATAACAGATCAGTCACGGTCTAATTGAATGGTGGAGCAAACTTGCTGGGCCAAATGGCTCCGGTATCTTATGGTCTTACAGTTTTGCTTATTGTTTCTGGAGAATATCTGGACCAAAGAGGTGATATTTGTCCTGGAGTGTGTGCCTGAGAAGAACATGCAGGGTGCAGTCAGTGAAACAGAATTCATGAATTTGCCACACAACAATATTATAAAATCCACTGCTGAATTTGTGATCTTGTTATTGTTTCTATTGAATAAAATGACTACGCTGAAAGTGCCAAAGGATACAGAAATATTTCCACAAAGCTCACGTCTTGTTGTGTATCCTTATTAAATGTTTATATTTCCACACAATTCAATGGAATGATTGTTTTATGTGTATGACTTCCTTCGAAAAGGAAATCATCAATGTTATTTTTCATGCAGGTTGTTTCAACAAAGCAGTAGAGAGGTATTATTATGCATTTGCCAGAGACCCTTTTGAATTGGCATGTGACCCAGATAACCTGACTAATGATACCTGCATGTCCAATGCAAATGATTCATTATGGTACAGACAAGATAAGGAAGGAGATTCTAAAGTAAATGGCTGGAATGAACTTATCAATCAGACAGGAAGGAACTTCTCATTCACGTCAATCAGCACTGCTGATACCGGCACTTATCTCTGTTTTCTCAGGTATGGGAATTAATCTTAAAGTTCAAATATTCAACCCATGGATATTCACCAATTGATATATTACGTTTTGACTTTAACAGCCGATGGTTCTATTTTCCAAACTGACAACAGGGGTCAAACAGCGGGAAGCTTCTTCAGTGAAATAGAGAGGCTGAAGTAGCATTAATCAGTGAAACTGAAGAGGTCCAGCCATGGCCAGATCAGAAGCTGCTACAGCACTCCTCAGAGAGTGCTTTCACTGCTTGACTGGTGACTGCCAATTTCCATGTTCATGGGTTTGTACTTCATTCACCTTAACTGCATTTCCCCACTGTCCCGTACTTTCACCATTGCATTGGGGCAGCTTCTGTAGCTCTGCATTGCACGCAACAGGGCAAAGGCAATGGACAAATAAATCCACCTCCAAGGAGTGAGACCAACTCATCAGCACACTATGGTCTACAGGCAATTGATCAAGTCTTGTGACATGTCAATGCCTCAGATAGCTCAGGCTCTTGTGCAAGTCTTTTTGACATCTGCAGCCTTCTGAAATAAGACTTCCTTCCCAGCTGGTGGGTGTGTGCTGCAAGTGACCTACAAGCTGACTACTACTGGAGTATAACACCTGACCAGGTCTCCAACTCTCCCCAAAGTTGTGCCCTCTCTTGTTCCTGCAAGAAGAGAAAGCAGCAAATGTATGGAATAGGTTTTGTGATGAGGTGGGAAGGACATTTATGGCTGTGACTGTGAGAGATGGATGCAAGATGGCACAAAGGTGAGTATTGGTTGATCAAATGTAATCTGAGGAGACCCCTTGAGAAAGAGGAGTGAATGGAGCTGCAAGGTGTATTAGTCAGAAAAGCTTTGATCAGGAGAATACTGAGAAAGTCAGAACATTGTGCCACTCACTTCACACATTCTACTGGGATCCTGGATCCTCGTGATGCTCCATGATGAAAGGAGCCCACTCCAACTGCTGATTTCATGGAATCATAGAATTTCTACAGGGCAAAAGGAGGCCATTCAGCCCATTGAGCCATCATCGACAACAATCCTGCTCAGGGTCTACCCTGCCTCATGCCCATAACCCCATACATTTGCCCTGCCAATCTCCCTAACACTAAGGGCCAATCAACCTAGCCTGCATTTCTTTGGAGCATGGGAGGAAACCAGGACACCTGGAGGAAACCCATGCAAGCAGGGGGAAAACATACAAATTCCACACAGACAGGCACCTAAGGCTGGAATTGAACCTGGGTCCTGCAGCTGTGATGCAGCAGTGCTAATCACGGTGCCACTGTTGACTGCTTCCATGCATATCTGCTTGGTTTGAGAAGTTGTCCTCTTCTTCCTGTCCTTAGGAGAGTCCCTGCAGCAATACTTCCAGGTAAGAGTCAGAGACTCGGGAGGCAGCCTTCTCAGTTCTCTTCTCTGTTAACGCAGTATCAGGAATGCATGTCAAGTTGAGCTTCCCTGAGCCCCACTGGAATCCCTTTAATTAGAAACCTTTCCTTTGACAAATTTGGCACATCATCTTGCCTGACCTCTTAATGTCGATTATTCGCTAAATGTGTTCCACAGGAATGCAATATCCACTGCAACGTTAATAATGAGTCAGGCAGTCTGATCCATTGGTGAATTCTAAAGCACTAAAACTGTCAGTGAGAGCTGGGATCCTTCACACTTTGCTCAGGATAATTGCACAAACTAGTATCATCGCTGGTAGGTTGGCTGTGGTTGGGAACACAGTAAAAAGTCTGACAACACCAGGTTTTAGTCCAACCGATTTATTTGATAATAGACTCACAAGCTTTCGAGGTTTCCCTCTTCGTCAGGTGAATGGAGAGTTCTGGCCTCAGACAGAGCATATAAAGCACAGACAGTTTAGAGATTACTGATTAGAATGCGAATCCTTACACCTAACCTGCTGTTCAAGACCTGAAGTGGCTGATAATGTGAGTGGAAGGAGCACTGATCACAGGTTAAAGAGATGTGTATTGTCTCCAGACAGTACAGTAAGTGAGGTTTTGCAAACCCAGGCAAGTCATGGGGGTTACAGATGTCGCACTATCTGTAACCCCCGTGACTTGCCTGGGTTTGCAAAACCTCACTTACTGTACTGTCTGGAGACAATACACATCTCTTTAATCTGTGATCAGTGCTCCTACCACTCACATTGTCAGCCACTTCAGGTCTTGAACAGCAGGTTAGGTGTAAGGATTCGCATTCTAATCAGTAATCTCTAAACTGTCTGTGCTTTATATGCTCTGTCTGAGGCCAGAACTCTCCATTCACCTGATGAAGAGGGAAACCTCGAAAGCTTGTGAGTCTATTATCAAATAAATCGGTTGGACTAAAACCTGGTGTTGTCAGACTTTTTACTGTGTTTACGCCAGTCCAACGCTGGCATACCCACATTGTGGTTGGGAAGCCATAGGATCTCAGGTAAGCTGTGCATTCTATTCTGGTTACAGTCCAATAGCAAGTCTGTGCATTCTCGAGGGTCACTGAACCTTGTCTCTTAACCTGCACCCAGTTTTTCAGGGTTTAGGAAGGTAGGGTATACTCCAAAGAAGAACGTTCTCCATTAATCAGCAGTTGGGCAGTCTATATTGAGGACAATCTGATTCCTCAGCAGTTTGATTTGAGAACTCTCATGTACACTGATGTGTTCTACATGTGTCAGACATTCAAATGAGTGAACAAATGGTGAAAAAAATAACTTGTTAATATTAATTCAGAAACTAAAAAAAACCAATGGACTGCATAAAGCTTTGTCTCTTTGCTTAAATTTATTTATGTTTAATCAACAGAAATACACGCCTTTGTCTTAAGGTTTTTATATTAGTTGTACAGACGCAGAACAAACCAAGCTGTCAAGATGCAGGAAATTGTGATGTTTTCATAATTCGGAGTACTGCAGATATAATATCATGTCCAGGAATTCAACATTTCAATGTTTCAGCAAGCTTCCCTGTAAAATGGTACAAGGTCAGTTGTTTGCACTCGGAATATGTGAAAAATGTAATGTTTTCCAATTATAGGTGTGGGATGTTTGGCAGATAAATTCAGAAGTTGGGGACAGGCATTCAGAGAAATTTAACACTCAAGACCAATCAAAGTTAAAAATGTGATGTTTGGAACACTGACAAGAAAATAGAATGGAAATTGAGGACCTGATTTTACCGTTTTGATTCTAAGTGCTGAATCTGGGCGTGATTCAGATCTGACTTGAAAACCTGTTCTCAGGTGCCCCCATATGCACTTAGCTTGAAAAAAAAATCACGAGTCTGAATTGCGCTGTGGGCAGGGCTTATCGTGCCTGAAATGATCAGAGCTTTGAACTGGGCATATGCAGTGAGAAAAAGAAATTGAAAAATGCACCCCTGTCACATCGCTCCCAGGCTGCAAAAAACGGATAAAGCGGCCCACGAGTGATAGCCCCCACAGACATTGCCCCACCCCCACAATATAACTGTCCCCCTTATCCATCCATCCACCCTCCCTGCTACCCAGATTGATTGTGACCCCCTGCCCCCCTTCACCCCCACCAATCGCCTGCAGGGTGGCAGCGGTCTCCCCTGTGCCACCACCCCCCCCCCCCCCCCCCCCCCGCCCCCAACACACACCCCCAGCACTGCCAGACAACAATCTGTCCTCCCTCTGTCTTTGCTCCCCCGCCAGAGAGCGATCTGGCCTCCCTCCTCACCCCCCCACCAGAAAATGATTGGGCCTCCCTTCTCCCACATTCTCCTCACCAGAAAATGATTTGGCCCGCCCCCCCCCCCCCTCCCCACCTCCACCACTGATCTGAGTCAGAGAGCCATTAGAAGGTCTGAAGGTACCTCTTCAGAAGCTGGAGTGCCTGAAACAGACCTTTGCTGAGCAGGTCTGTTTCACGCAGGATCTGGATGCACAAACATGGTAGTAAAGAGGGAAATGCTGATAAAGTTGAGGGGGCAGCGCACTAAGTCAATATAAATGCATGCAAATGCATTTAAACCACCGCTGTGCCTGTTTCGGGTTTGAATCAAAGTGTGGCCATTTTCGGGCCTTGGCAAAGTGGGTATCTGCACGGGCGCAAGCGCAGATTGCAATTAATGGCCTCACACTCGGCTTTACCAAGTTTCCACACTCGTTTTCAGACGTGACACAATGGTAAAATCGGGCCCTGAAAGTATCACAAGGGCCATCAGCCACATTCCTACACTCTGCACCTTTGTTCTGCCATTTCCGCATTCCACCTCTTAATGGATGCTCTTAACACCATTCCTATCCTTCATCATCACCATTTACATTTCCTTGTCCATGCTATTCCTATCAATTAAAGCTCCCACTGTCCCACCCCATTACTCTCATCCTATTTTCTTTATCTTTAGCTCTGACAATGGGTCATCCAGACTCGAAACATTGGTTTTATTCTGTCTCCTCAGATGCTGTCAGACCGTCTGAGATTTTCCAGCATGTTTTGTTTTTGTTAGAAGTGTACGTTTAACACCAATTGCTGAAAGTAATGTAGGAAATTTAAAACAGGATGCTAGTTGTTGATTTATTTTGCAAAAGAAGATCTATGATATTAAATAATCTCAGCTTGGTTAAAAATGCAGCAGTATAATTGACTTTTCCAGATTAAAGAATAGAAAAGGATTCAAGTTTATACCATAACTTCTACTGAAGAGCACTAAGATCAGGATCTGTTGTGATGGTTGAAAAACCTGGCACATTCACTGCCAGGGTTGCACTATTTATTTGGAGTGCACTAGATGGCTGAGGAATTACATTCAATTTGCCTTCCTGAGTGGAGGGAGAAATGCTAGACAGAAAACATGGGCAGGATTATGAGGTTTGTGTCAGTACCCCAATTTCAGGATCAAGTCATGACCCTAACATTGTAGGGAACAGTGAATCATCTGACAGCGATTTTCACTGAATTGACCAGTTAATGGCCAGGGGGTTAGCTCGCCATACAATTAAGGATGGTACTTAGAGCCTTGAAGGAAGAAACCTCTTCCTGCCACTGCAGATAAGGAGGAGAGATCATCAAGTGCCCTCTTAGCAGATATCAAAATCTTGTTTAAAAAAATGGTCACAGCTGCTAAGCAACGACTCTGAACCCTGTCTTTCTGCAGGCAGTTAATAAATTCTACTGCTGTTTCTGTTGGAAATTACAGGAGTTGGCAGTTGAAAATCAAAGAAACTTCCCCATTTGCGCTTGTTGAAGTCCACCTAGCTTCATTTCTGAATAGGTTTAAATGGTGGCCTTTGAATTGCTACATTGTTAATGGCGTGAGATAGAGCTTAAGTACAAATTACTGGAAGGTCAATATTAGGCTGAAGGTAGCAAAACGAATGGAGGAATCAAAATGATTGTTTGGGAATTAATATCATGGAGAGACAGAATTTGTGGTGCTTCACGCTGTGGAAAGTTTCAGGCCATTCAGCATCTGAGTCGACAACTAGACTCCAATGCTTGCCCCCACCCTGATTGCTGACTGACACACCCAGTCCCTGATCGTTTGTCTGTTCTCAACTCCTTCATTTGCTCTTTCTGTTTGCTGCTTCAAACTGGCTGGAACCAGCCCTGTTCCTTGTTTGTGCTCCAACTCCCTGCTCAGGCCATCCATCTGGCTGGCTCCCTGCTTGGAGACTGCAGCATGTTAGTTAACTTCACATTCCTAGTCTTGCTGTGTTTTTTGTTCACATCCTGCCTTCCTCCACATCCTTCCTGCCTTCCAGCCAAGACTGGGGCCATTGTTTCAGTAACCAATCCAATTATTGCAGAACAAAAAAGATCAAAAGTAAATGTTTATTGTAATGAGCTGTTCTGAGAGTGTTCCTGTTGATTAATTATGTAAATCACAATGAACAATTCTGCCGTATGAGTTTGGACAGCATGCTTAATCAAGGTAACATCCTCTATTTGTGACCTTTTACACTTTTCAAAGAAAATCTTCATATGGAAATTTAAGATTTACACAGGATTTAAGCCCACAAAATTCATGGAAGTTCCAGCATAATGGTTGTTTATTCTCTTGGCATCAAACCTATAAACACATTCATGTAAAAGCTTATTTTAAAGAAAGAAACATTTTTACAAAGGACAATGTTTATTCATTATTCTAAACCTTAGGAAAGCCGTTGAGAGCTCATGCCTGACCCAAAGAGTTCTGATAAAGGGACATCAAGACTCGAAATGTTGGCTCTACTCTCTCTCCACAGACACTGTTTGACCTGCTGAAATTTTCCAGCATTTTTCTGTTTCTCCCAAAGAGTTCCACGTTATCCCACCAATTTCCTTTTTAACCTGTCAGAGAGTTGTGAATGTGAAGAATGGTAGCTTTGATTAAAGAATCCAACTCTCCCAAGTTGCAAGTGGCAGGGTGAATGTGCTTCACCTTCAAGGTTTGGCAGCTCTGTCGAAAATCTCATGGCCTATTCAGCCACACCAATGGGACCATTCTGCACAATCAATTTGGTCCTGTCCTGTCGCAGCAGGAATCTTCTTTCCTGCAGCCACAGTGGCCCTGCAGTCTCCAACCATGCAGCAGCCAACTTCTTGTTGGCCCTGCTGCCTCTCTCTTTCTCCTCAGCCCACATTCAGAGCTCCTGGCTTGGCCTCTTGAAAATGCTGCTCCTTCAATCGAAGGACCCAAAAGAATTGATCAGTTCCTCTCCCTGATGCTGTCCCACACCATCAGCACTGGCTGGCTGCGAGCCGATGGACCATTGCCATAGCAGCCATGGGGCCCAGTGCAAGTCACAGAATTGTTATGGTGAAGAAGAAGGCCATTTGGCCCTTTGTGTCTGCACTGGCTGGTCCAAACAAGCACTATCTTTACTGTCATTCCTCTGCCTTTTCTCCGTTCACTTATACAATGTTTCTATTGAAGTAATTATCTAATGCCCTCTTGAACGCCTTAGTCGAACCTGTCTCCAACACCCATCCAGGCAGGGCAATCCAGATCTCAACCACTCATTGTATGAAAACAGTTTTTCTCATATCACATTTGCTTCTTTTGCAAATCATTTTAAATTTGTGCCCGCTCATTCTTGATATTTTTAATGAACGGGAACAGTTTCTCCCTATCTACTCTGTCCAGCCCTTCAAGATTTTGAACATCTCAATCCAATCTCCTCTTAGCCTTCCTCTCTCCGAGGAGAACAGTCCCAACCTCTTCTGAAGTTTCTCATCTCTGGAATTATTTTTGTAAACGTCTTCTGCACTCTCTCCAATGCAGTTCACATCCTTTCTATAATGTGGTGCCCAGAACTGTACACAGTATTCCAGCTGAGGCCTAATTAGTGTCTTGTATAAATTCAGCATACTTTTTTTGGTTTTGTACTCTATGCCCTGTTAATAAAGCCCAAAATACTATGGGTGGGATTTTCCAGCCGCCGTGGCCCTGAAACTGGAAAATCCCGCCAGAGATCAACGGACCTTTCCATGGTCTGCCCCTAGCCCACTATGATTCCAATGGTGGGCAGAATGGAAAAATTCGCCCCTCAATCAACTGCTCTCTCCACCTGTCCTGGCACTTTCAATGATCTAAGCAAATATACAGCCAAGTCCCCCTGCTCCTGCACCCCTTTAAGAATTTCACCAAAATTCATCAAATGCATCATCTCACACTTCTCTGCATTGAACTTCATCTGCTACTTATCTGCCTACATCACCAACTTGTCTAAGTCTTTTTGAAGTTCTACACTCCTCACAATTTATAATATTTCCAGGTTTTGTGTTATCTGCAAATTTTGAAATTGTCCTCTGCGCATCAAGAGCTAGATCGTTTACATATCAGGGAAAGCATGGGTATCTATACCGACCTCTGGGGAACAGCATTACAAACCTTTTTCCAGTCCAATAACATATCCATTGACTGTTGCTCTCCGCTTCCTGTTTTGTATCCACTTTGTTGCTGTCCCTTTTATTTCATGAGGCATAACTTTCCTCAAGTCTGTTGTGGGGCACTATGATGATGCATCCATTAGATTAAAACAATGCCTGTACTTTACAAGTAGTTAATAGCCACAAAGCACTTTGGAATGTCCTGTGAGGTGCTAAAAGATGCTATATTAATGTAAGTTTTTTCTTCTTTCTTCCCCACAGTTAAAAGGACAGTAACATGTGGCACATATCCAATTTCTTTACAGAATAGTAATGATAACCGCAAAATAATATATTAAAATCTATTAATGTAGCTTCCTGGAATTTACTATTGGCTTTGATTTCCTTCAGAATAAGAAAATATTTGAAGAATATATTGAGCGACCTTCTCTCAAGATCAAAGATGGTCAAATCCATTTAAACAAAATATATGATTTGGATTCTGGCAATTACACATGTATCTTTAAATTCATTGAAAATAATATCACATGGATTGTGAAAAGAACATTTATGGTGACAGTTGTGGGTAAGTGAAAATGTACCATTAATCTTGATTTAGTATGTACTTTTTCTGAAGAAGTTTTACTACAACTACCAGTTCAAGAACTCAGGTTCTATACTCATCACCTGTACTCACACACTCATGAACAGAAACTACAGGCAGGGATTCTTGGACAGGTGTGTTTCTTGCCCTGCCTCCCAGAGAATTGGTGCGGACCCATCCCACCTGATACCAACAGCTCCACAACTATTTAACGTTCAATAATTTACTTAAAACAAGTCTTCTGCCCCCGTCTTGGGAGGAAGTGCCTCTTTAGAGTCTGCCAGCCAGTTAGATGACGAAAAGTTCTGTCTTTGAACAGTTGTGCTGGTTTTGAGCAGAGGCCAGTTCAGGGACTACAGCAAGTTCTCAAAGAGAAAAAGTGAATGGAGGCCAGACTGAAGGTATATCCAAGGTATTGGCAGGACCTGGCTGGTCAAGGAGGAGGAGAGTTGAGGGCTAGAGGTGGAAAATTAAAGAGGGGGTATGACTTTGTGAATTGGCGTTACTTCCCAGGGACACAGGAAAACCACCTGTCCCTTGCATGACACCAACCTGTGCACCTGCAGTTGTTGGACTACCTGCTTGGCGTGACCCTCCATGCCACAGATAAATTAGCAGTGGGAGTGAGATGAGACTCTTACATGGCCACTAATTGGCCACTGAAGGGTCAAAAGAATAGGTGGGCCAGTTGATTCCTCTACTAACACTAATGAAATGGAGGGCAGTTAGGTTAGCAGTGGACATATCACTTGCTGCATTTTATAAGCCTATCCCCACCTTCAAATGCACTGGCGAAGAACCATAACATTTCACCCTGTGAACTCAAATCAAATCCCAGTATGAGTCAACATTTTGAAGAAGAAAGAGAAAAGGAGGAAATTGATAATACTGCATGAAAGGTTTTTTCTTGCATTATTCCTTTTTGTGTGAACATACTATTTTCATAGTGTTTGATGATAGTATGCCCTATATCAAAAAAAACTTCATGAATTTATACAAACCCTTAAAAACAAACCCTCTTTTTTTAAAGGAAAGATTGAAGCAACATTCCAGTGACTTAGGAACACAGTGAAAGACAGCTGGGCATCACATACTAACATGATTGAAATAAGACAATGAGCAGAAATTTCCGGGATACCTTGAGTGGGAATCTAATAGCTAACAGATTCCAGGCAGAATAAGCTACCGATAGATATCCTTAGTAATTTGATTTTGAATTCTCTGCTGTTGGAAAGTTGCAGCTCCTTATTTGAAGGGAATCTCATAACACCATGTTAGAGTCCAACAGGTTTATTTGGCATCACAGGCTGCTCCTTCATCAGGTGAGTTGCCTGGTGAAGGAAGAGTGCTCCAAAAGCTCGTGATACCAAATAAACCCATTGGACTCTAACATGGTGCTGTGAGACTTCTTACTGTGCCCACCCCTGTCCAAAACCAGTGTCTCCACATCATGGCCCTTATTTATAACACACATTATAGTTTACGCTAACATACCTTGGGCAGAATTCTCTGACCTCCTAGTTGCGTGTTTCTTGGTGGCAGGGGATGGCATGCTGTTTGCTGGCAGTGGGATTCTCTGGTCCTGCTGCTGTCAATGGGATTCCCCATTGAAGCCAACCTGTGTGATTGGGAAATCTGCGGACAGGTGTGCTGCCAACAGGACCAGAGAATCCCGATGGCGTGAACGGCCGGAGAATCCCACCCCTTGTTTTATGACGCCTGAATTAAATTGCAGTAGTTAACATCAGCCCTGCTGATGGTGTTATACTTTGCATGCACCAAAATGGACCCCTTGTGCCAAATGCACACATCAGTGTCTGCAGAGTACTCCATTTTTCCTCATTCTTCACAACTGCAAGTAGAAATGAATTTTTTTTCCAAGCCCTCACAAAATCCGTATAGAATCATAGAATCCTACAGTGCAGAAAGTGGCCATTCGGCCCATCGAGTCTGCACCATCCCACCCAGGCCCCATACCCATCATCCCAAGTATTTACCCTAGCTAGTTCTTCTGACACTAAGGGGTAATTTAGCATGGTGAATCCACCTAACCCGCACATCTTTGGACTGTGGAAGGAAACTGGAGCACCCTGAGGAAACCCACATAGACACGAGGAGAATGTGCAAACTCCACACACTGACCCAAGCCAGGAATCAAACCCGGGTCCTGGCGCTGTGAGACAGCAGTGCTAACCAAGCTGCCACCATACCATATGCATGGCACATTGAAAGCATATCGAAAAATACAAAAGAATCTAACTATTTAAGGAATGTTTAAATAAAAACTACCAACACATATCTAATATTTCTGCAGTGTCAACTGCAATGATAAACATCTGGTAAATTCAGCAAAACATAATTGATATAAATAACTTTGAAATTTGTACAACTTTTAGGCTTTTCACACAGCAAGTTATAAGAATAATAAATATTCAATGGCTGGTTCCAATATTCCATGACTGGAGATGGGGCTCACTTCTGAAGCTGCGCAACTCCAAGAACAAATCAATTACTCAACAACCAACAAGAATTCTCCCTTCTCTGGTTTGTGTTTCTATCTCTGCCTCACCAGCTGGTGTTTCTTCCCTCAGTCCCTCCGTCCCAGTTGGTCTCCAAGGATACTCAGCTTTCTAAGTGACTGATTAGGCATTGTGCCAATTCCACTCATAACTGGCAACGAAACAGTGAGTTACAAATAACCAGCAGATCTATCTTAACGCAGGAGGAATTCCACTCGTGTAGCCATCACATATGCCCCCAATGGAGAGTAGTCCTTGCAGAAAGCTCTTTCAGATGGAACCTGGTGAACCGCAAATATTGGAGTGCATGACCCATGCCCAGGCCTCACGCTCACAAATAATGACCAGTATTTTGGCATCCTCATGCCTTGTATAAGAGCAAGTTTATTCTTTTGAGGTACGTTGAATACTAGGATGTCTGTAGCTAAGTTTAAAGACCTGAAATCCTCATGAAGGTACAGTTCGCAATTCTCCTCACTTTGAGTAGGAATTTATCAAAATGGAGATTGATGTTTCCAAGTGTTGCTACTGGCAATTTGGGTGAAATGGTCCTTCAATGTGCAGTTCCCGCATTTATAGTGACCTAAATATCATAGCTTGAAACTAAACCATTTTGTCTGAGCTTTTCTGTCTATTTGTAACACACTGTTTCATTGCCAGTTGGGAGTGGAATTGCCATAGTGCCTAATCAGAGTCACTTAGAAAGCTGAGTATCCTTAGAAACCAACTGGGGAAAGAGGGACTGAGGGAAGAAACACCAGCTGGTGAGGCAGAGAGAGAAACACAAACCAGAGAAGGGAGAATTCTTGTTGGTTGTTGTGTAATTGGTTTTGTTCTTGGAGTTGGGCAGCTTTAGAAGTGAGCCCCATCTCCAGTGATGGGATATGGGCACCAGCCAAGTGAAAAGTCTAAAAGTTGTACAAGTTTCAAAGTTATTTATATCAGTTATGTTTTGTTGAATCATTGGTATTTACCGGATGTTCTTCATTGCAGTTGTCACTGCGGAAACATTAGATGTGTGTTGGTTGTTTTTATTTAAACATTCCTTAAGTAGTTTGATTCTTTTGCATTCTTTGATTTGTAAACTATGTTATTCATCTCACTGTAAAACATAAATGTTGAATATTTTATTTGGGCTAAGTGATACTCAAACACATAACTAAAGTAAATGCAGTATTGGCTAGCAGTGAGGAAATGTCATGTGGTTTAAGCATCACATGAAATGTGTCATAGTCATATGATCCAATGTCCCACATCAAATTTTCGGAAATACGTCGAAGCAGAGTTGGCAACTCTCAGTAAAGGGAAAATTCACCTTCACATGTTTTAATATGTGAAAGTTAAATGATTGAACATGAGAATGTTGGGGTGGATGGACAAGGGTGGTGGACACCTTTTAATCTTGTCTGCTCTAATGAAAGAAAGTATGATGAGTTCAAAGAACAAAGAACAAAATCAGCCCGGGAAACAGGCCCTTCGGCCCAATGAGCCCACGCCGCCATCTCAACACCACCAGTCCCTCTCTCCCCCCACTACCCCTGTCTAATGTTTTATGGCCATCCAGATTGAGGGAAACTGATTTAAGGACAATTTATTCCTGCCAACCAGCCTAACAGCACATCTTTGGGGTGTGGGAGGAAACCGGAGCACACGGAGAAAACCCACGCAAGCACGGGGAGAATGTGCAAACTCCCACAGACACCAGCCCAGATCCATGTGTCTGCACAGCAATCAGCGATAGTCACTGAGCTGCTGTGTTGCCCAGTATCTTGTCCAGTTTAGGCACACACTAACGACATGAAGCACTAGGCCAATTCTGAACAACCAAGAGCAGCCCCAGTACGACCCATCGCGTGTATGCCCCTCGTTGGACGCGAGGTGGACCGACTTAAAACCTGTGAATGAAAAGAGAAAAACATTATTATCATACCATACCCATTTACATTACCAGGGACGCCCCAATGCTAATGACCCTTATTTAAGGCAATCTCCTAGATCCACCCATCTCCAGCCCAGTCTAAGTTACTCTTAAATGACTCTTGCGTGTTTGCCTCCACCACCTAAAAAGGTGACACATGTATCATGGTACCCTCAGAAAGGAAACTCATGGTAATCGCAGAAATGTTACAGAGCAGAAAGAACCATTATGTTTGCACCAGCTCTCCAAATATGCATTATGACTTAGCGCCATTCCCCTGCTTTTTCCTCATATCCCTGAATAGTGCTTCCATTCAAATCATCTAATGTCCTTTCAAATGCCTCAGTTGAACCTGCACCCACCATACTGAAGTGTATTCTACACTAGAACCACTCACTGTGTGCAAAAGTTTTATCTCATATCACATTTGCATCTTTTGCAAATCACTTTAAATCAGTGCCCTTTCATTCTTGATCCTTTTATAAGTGGGAACCATTTCCCCTATCTTCTCTGATCAGTCTCCTCATGACTTTGAACACCTCTATCAAATCTCCTCTTAGCCTCTCCCTAAGGAGAACAGTCCCAACCTCTCCAACCTCTGCGCATGTCTGAAGTTTCTCATTGCTGGGCCAATTCTTGTAAACCTCTTCTTCACTCTGTTAAATGCATTCACATCCTTCTTTATAGTCCAAAAGAGAAAATGCTAGAAAATCTCAGCCAGTTTGGCAGCATCTGTAAGGAGAGAAAAGAGCTTCTTGGTAAATACCTTGTAATTTCTTCCTTACAGCATTGTGCCCAGAACGGCACACAATATTCCAGCTGAGGTCTATCTACTGTCTTGTATAAGTTCAGCATAATCTCCTTGCTTTCATACTCTGTGCCCCTATTGATAAAGCCCACCAAATTATATGCTTTATTAATTGTTCTCTTCACCTATCCTTCGACCTTCAATGATCAATGGATTGAAACAATTAGGCCCTTCTGCTCCTGCATCCCTTTAAGAAATTTACCCCTTATTTTACCTTGTCTTTTCCTGTTCACCGGACCAATGCATCACCTCACACTTTCCTGCATTGAACTTCAACTGTCACCCATCTGCACGCTCCACCAACTTTTCCATGTCATTTGTATTCTACACAGTCTTCTTCACAGTTTACAATACTTCCGAGCTTTGTGTCATTCACATACTTTGAAAATGTCCCCTGCACACCAAGGTTGAGGCCATTGATGTATACTAAGCAAATGTTTGAGATGAAACTAAATCAATTCAGACTGAAGAAAGAAGGGTGCTGAAAAGAAGAAAATCTTAATCACATCAACTCTTGCCAGAAGCTGAAAAATAGCTTCCCGAAGTGAACAACATAGTCATTCTCAGAACTTTCTGCTGCACTAGAAGGTTACCCATTTTCCTGCTAAAGCAGTTCGGATCCTTATCAAATAGATTGTTTACCGGAATAAATAGAATAATCGCCGCATAAATTTGACTCTGCGGCATGTGCTGAACTTTACAACAGGTACTGATATTTTTTGCTGACACTAATTTGCCATGTAAAAGCCTGGCTGGCAAAATTGGAGATGTGGGCTCTGGAGAGCTCTCTATAGCTTAGTCTACATTGACCAGGAGAATGGGCAAATCTCAGAAAATCAGGAACAAAAGTGCTAGCTTAGCAGGACTAAAAGTAAGTGACCACATTGGAAAGACTCTCATTACTGACTATTTCCATCCTTTTTGATTTCTGGTATTTGGCACATCATTGGCATTTTCAATTATAATGAAAGGAGTAAACCTACAAACACAAAGTAACCTATTGAACTATGATGAGTGACCACTTTACTAATGCAATATTATTATTTTTTCAGTTGAGAACACAAGACAAACTCCAACTGTTATTAACCCTCACGGAGTAAAAACAATTGAAATAGAGCTCGGTAAGTTAGAACAAGTTTGATTCTGGATGGAAATAAATGTAGGTAATGTTTTAAATTCTGCAACCTGACACTGCCAGTGAGGCATGACGTTTATGTCGTAGAACCAGTGGATGTCCATGATTTCCTGAAATGACCTCCCGATGAGTGTTGCTCCCCACTGGGAATGACAGATCACAGATTTCCCCCGCTATAATCTCAATACCAGGAAATTTTGTGAGCTGATTGCTCAACTCTGTTGTCCCAAGTTTCCACAGTAGTGCAGAACCTGATCATTACAGGTCAGTTATAGGATCTTGGTTCATGGCTGTTAGCACCCAATCCATGAGCTTATTTTCAAACTGGCAATTTTTCATCCAAGCTGGAGTGAGGCATTATCACTGATATGTGCAAGCTTCCTTTGAATGAATTATTTTTATTCAAATGTACAATCTCTCTGAAATCCCCTGCAGATGAGTGACATTTGAGGTTATTACGTATGTGTGCTTTTGGGATCCTGAACACCTATTTGTTGAAATGAGCACCTTCATGGTGGAGGCATATTATGGCTGATGGAGAAGCTAATTTTAATTTGACAGTGTTGTTGTGTTTTGCCCAATGCATTATCTGGGCAGAGTTTTCCAGCCTTTTCCACCGGTGGGATCTTCTAGTCGTCTCCCCCTACCGTGGCAGGTTCTCTGATGGCAGATCGTGCACACAAGGCAAAACTCTATACACATCAGCTGGACTGGGAGATCCCACTGATGGCCAGTGGTGGTCGGCTCTGCCACCAGAAACACACAGTGTGGGGGTGGAGAACCAGTTTTGCTCCGAACTCTGTCTTTTTTTGTTCTTGTTTATGCATTCCTTTAACATTTTTAGCTGCTGTGAGTATTTTTTTGTGAGACATGAGCATCACTGGCTGGCCATCCCTAATTGCTCGAGGGCAGTTGAAAGTCAACAGCATTGTTGTGGCTCTGGAGTCACATGTAGGTCAGACAAGATAAGGATGGCAGATTTCCTCCCTTAAAGGACATTAGTGAACCAAATGGATTTTCCTGGCAATGGACAATGGTTTCATGGTCATCAGTATATTCTTAATTCCAGGTATTTTTTATTGAATTCAAATGCCATCATCTGCTGTGGTGGGATTCAATCCTGCAGCATGGTGGCACAGTGGTTAGCACTGCTGCCTCACAGCGCCAGAGGTTCAATTCCCGACTTGGATCACTGTCTATGTGGAGTTTGCACATTGTCCCTGTGTCTGCATGGGATTCCTCTGGGTGCTCCAGTTTCCTCCCACAGTATAAAATATGTGCAATTTAGATGGATTGGCTATGCTAAATTGCCCCTTAGTATACTGGAATGTGGCAACTAGGGGTTTTTCACAGTAATTTCATTGCAGTGCGAATGTAAGCCTACTTGTGGCAAATAAATAAACTTTCTGTAAAAAAAAACCCAGGTCCCCAAAACATCAGCTGAATTTCTGGATTAATAGTCCAGCAATATTATCACCAGGCCATCATCTCCCCTTAAAAGGCACTGCAAAGGTGCTGTGCATTGATATTCTGAGATGAGTTCTGAAAGTGTGGGATGCTTTAAATAAGGGAGAAGTTTTGAAGAACAAAGAAATACTACACTCATATTAAGCAAATGGTAGTTGATCAAAAGCAGCAACACTATCATCATCAGTATCCCTGGAATAGGAGTCACCAATTGGGCATAGTACTAAAAACAGAGAGCTGGATAAACTCAGCAGGTCTGGCCACATCTGTGGAGATTGAAAGAGAGTTAATGTTTTGAGTCAAAAATAACTCTTAAAAGAAAATACCCCTGGAGTTGCTTGTAGATAAAAATATCTAACTCGGCCTTGAATATATTCATTGACCCAACCTCCACCACTCTCTGGGAAGAGAATTTAACAGACTAACAATCATCTGGGAAAAGAAATTCTTCCTCATCTCAGTTCCAAATGCGAATCCTCTTATTTTTAAACTGTGCCCACTTGTTCTAGATTTTTCCTATGAGGGGAAATATCTGTTCAGCATAAGCCCTGTCAAGCCCTCAGAATCTTATGTGCTTCAAGAAAGTCACCTCTCATTTTTCTAAACTCTGAGGAATATAGGTCCAACCCTGCTCAACCTTTCTGCATAAGACAATACCTTCATCCCAGAAATCAGCCAAGTGAACCTTCTCTGAAGTGTTTCCAAAGCCAGTATATGAGTTGATTTGATTTATTATTGTCACATGTATTGGAAAGTATTGTTTCTTGCATACTATAGAGACAAAGCATACCATTCATAGAGTGCATAGGGGAGAAGGAAAGGAGAGGATGCAGAATATAGTGTTACAGTCACAGCTAGGGTGTAGTGAATGATCAACTTAATTTAAGATGGATTCATTCAAAAGTCTGATGGAAGCAGGGCTTAAGCCAGGTGACCAGGTGTCCATGGCACTTTAGAAGTGGTCCACCAAAGCCCTGTACAATTAAAAACAGAGAGGTCTATTGTATAGCTTTGAGGACAAAAAAATGTCGGAAGCTTGGAAAAGTACTGTGTTGAGAGTATGTTAATTCCCAATTTAGTATTTAGGAGTTGTCTCCTTGTCAAATATTGTGATCCGTAGCCAAGTGTGCTACAAGCCAAGGTCAATTGGCAAGTTTTTTTTCCTTGCACACAATTGAGAGACAGGGTTTCCCATTGAGAACTGGAGACAGTCTATCATACTGCATTACATGTACAGGTAAGCCCACGAAGCAGTTCATTATTGGAAAAAGCAAGGCTTAGTTGAGGTGATAGGAGTCAATTTAGTATTTTTCACTATGTAAGCCATTTCTAACAGCTTGCACATTTCACTTTAGGACAACCTGTACAATTAACGTGTGAAGTTTATTTTGGTTACGAAAGAAATTTTCATCCTGTAATCAAATGGTTAACAAATGGCAAAGATGAAGCAGAAAACATAAGACTCCGACAGGGTGAAGTTCAGTAAGTATCGGCCACTGAGATCTATGGTGCGTCATTTGATCATGTATATCATAAGTTAATTGGACAAAACCTGATAAGAGAATTATTCTTAGCTCCCACCATTCAGATTTAGACCATAAGACCAAAAGACATAGGAGCAGAATTAAGCCACTCGGCCCATCAAGTCTGCTCCACCATTCAATCATGGCTGATATTTTTCTCATCCCCATCTCCTTTTCTTTATAGTCCCTGATCCCCTTATTAATCAAGAAACTATCTCTCTTTGTCTTAAAGACACTCAATGACCTGGCCTCCATAGCCTTCTGCGACAAACAGTTCCACAGATTCGCCACTCTCTGGCTGGAGAAATTCCTCCTCATCTCTGTTTTAAAGGATTGTCCCTTTCCCCTGAGATTGTGCCCTCTGGTTCTAGTTTTGAAAAACCTAGCAACTTTGGAGGAAAAATTAGATAAAGCCTGATAAAATGTTAGGAAATTGCAATATGCAGTTAAGTAAGCTGTGCCCATTCATTGTGGTACAGGCAGCATGCAAACTTCATGCTGCCTTCTCATTATAAGGAGGGCAGTAGCCCAGCACTAAATATGTTGCCACATACCAAACCAATGAGTCAAATTCTTGCGAGGCTAGCTGTACTTAAAGTTAGCATACGTACTTAAAACCTTCTGTATCTCTGTGTCCAGTCCCGATTTTCAGTTTTACACTGGATCTGTAAATCGCTGGCTCCCGGCCCTCCGATACCGCTGTCTGATACCAAGGATAATGAGTATTCACAGGTATCGTCTAGAACTGATTTGAGGCCATCATCAGGAAACTGATGACCCTACCCAATTGTTATGGGGAAAATCTATTAGAGCGTATAATTTCAAGAAGGTTACTACTTGCTGAATTGAGGGTCGTCGAGAGAAAAAAAGTAACCATGATGAGACCCTGACTAGGCGCAGAATTACAGCAGACTTTAATATCATTGCAAAAAGAGATGTGAACTCTCAGAAAGCCAGCTCTGCAGAAAAAGGTCATTATTGAGTTGCATAGAAACTAGAAGAGTAGGCCACTTGGCCCTTCGAGCCTAATCCGCCATTCATTTTGATCATGACTTATCATCAAGAAGAACTTTCTGCTCACCTCAGTTCTAAAAGATTTACCCCTTATCCTCAAACTATGACCCCTAGTCTGGACTCCCCCATCAGTAGGAACATTCTTTCTGAATTTATTCTGTCTAACCATGTTAGAATTTTATAAGTTTCTATGAAATTCCCTCTCACTCTCCTAAACTCCAGTGAATATAATCCTAACCAATTTAGTCTCTCCTCATATGACAGACCATCCCAGGAATCAGTCTGGTAAACTTTCGCTGTACTGCCTCTATAGCAAGGGCACCAAAACTGCATACAATACTCCTGGTGTGGCCTCACCAATACTGTATACAATTGCAGCAAAACATCCTTATCCCTATACTCACTATGAAGTCGAACATGCCATTTGCCTTCTTTACTGCCTGCTGTACCTGCGCACTTATTTTCAGTCACTGATGCATGAGGACTCCAAGGTCTCATAAAGTATCCACCTCTCTCAAATTACACCTATTCAACTAATAATCTGTCTTCCTATTACTGCTACCCAAGTGGATAACCTCACATTTATCCACATTATACTGCATCTGCCATGACATACCCACACACTCAGCCTGTCCAAATCACGCTGAAGCATCTCTGCATCCTCTTCACAGCTCATCCTCCCATCCAACTTTTTATCATCTACAAATTTGGAGAGAATACATTCAGTTCCCTCTTTTAAATCATTAATATATACAATTGGTGTCTTAGCATAGATCTCTATGGAACCCCACTAGCCACTGACTGTCAATCAGAAAAAGACCCATTTATGCCAACTCTTTGCTTCCTATCTGCTAACCAGCTTTCTATCCATCTCAAGACATTATCTGCAATCTCATGTGCTTTAACTTTACATAATAGTCTGTTATGTGAGACCTTGTCGAATGCCTTCTGAAAGTCTGGATGAAACACATCCATTGGTTTTCCTTGGTCAACTCTATTAATTACATCCTCAAAAAATTCCAGTAGATTCGTCAGACATGATCTCCCTTTTGTAAATCCATGCTGACTTTGTCTGATTGTACCACTGCCTTCCAAATGTTGAGTTATGAAATCCTTGATAACAGACTGTAACCGATGATGTTAGGCTCATTGGTCTATAGTTCCCTGCTTTCTCTTTACCTCCGTTTTGAATAGCAGGCTTACATTAGCTACCCTCCAATCTGTAGGAAGTATTCCAGAGTCCAAAGAATTTTGGAAAATAACCACCAGACATTAGGATCTATTATTTCCAGGGCCATTTCCTTAAGTACTCTGGGATGAAGATTATCAGGACCTGGAGATGTATCCATCAGCACTTCTGGTACATTATTCATGTCTTCCTTCGTGAAGGCTGAAGCAAAGTACAAATTTAATTCCTCAGCCATTTTGTTATTCCCTGTTATGAAATCTCTTGTTTCTGACTGTAAGGGGCCTACATACATTTCTGCCAATCTTTTTCTCTTCACATATCTATAGAAACTTTTATAGTCAGTTTTTATGTTCCCCTGTAGCTTGCTTTCGTAGTTTATTTTCCCCTTCTTAATAAGAACATAAGAACATAAGAAATAGGAGCAGGAGTAGGCCATCTAGCCCTTCGAGCCTGCCCCGCCATTCAATAAGATCATGGCTGATCTGTCGTGGCTCAGTTCCACTTTCCCGCCCTCTCCCCATAACCCTTAATCCCCTCTCTTATCAAGAACCCATCAACCCGCTTCTTAAAAATATTTAGCGAGGCAGCCTCCACCACTTCAACGGGCAGAGAATTCCAGAGATTCACCACCCTTTGAGTGAAGAAGTTCCTCCTCAACTCCGTTCTAAACCACCTCCCCTTTATCTTGAGGCTGTGCCCCCTAGTCCTACTGTCTTTTTTGAGCGGGAAGAGACTCTCCACCTCTATCCTATCCATCCCATTCATCATTTTATACGTCTCAATGAGATCTCCCCTCATTCTTCTAAACTCTAACGAGTACAAGCCTAGTTTATTCAGCCTCTCCTCATAGCTCAATCCCCTCAACTCCGGTATCAGCCTAGTAAACCTCCTCTGCACTCCCTCCAGGGCCAAAATATCCTTGCGCAGGTGCGGCGCCCAAAACTGCACACAGTACTCCAGCTGCGGCCTCACCAATGCCCTATACAGCTGCAGCAAGACCTCCCTACTTTTATATTCAATCCCCCTCGCTATGAAGGCCAGCATCCCATTCGCCTTCCTGACCACCTGCTGCACCTGCAGGCTGGGTTTTTGCGACTCATGCACAAGGACCCCGAGGTCCCTCTGCACCGTCGCCTGCTGCAGTTTTTCGCCACGTAAGTAATAGTCCTTCCTACCATTCTTCCTACCAAAGTGGACCACCTCACACTTGCCAACATTAAATTCCATTTGCCATTTCCTGGCCCATTCGCCCAGCCTATCTAGATCCTTCTGCAGACTCTCCACATCTTCCGCACAATTTGCCTTTCCCCCAATCTTGGTGTCATCAGCAAATTTCGACACCCTGCACTCGGTTCCCTCCTCCAGATCATCTATATAAATGGTAAATAGCTGAGGCCCCAGCACCGACCCCTGGGGCACCCCACTAGTCACCAACCGCCAATCCGAATAGCACCCATTGACCCCCACTCTCTGCCTCCTATTTGACAACCAATCCTCTATCCACGCTAACACCCTACCCCCAACTCCATGTCCCCTGACCTTCTGCAATAACCTCTTGTGAGGTACCTTGTCAAACGCCTTCTGAAAATCCAGAAAGACCACATCCACCAGCTCTCCTCTATCCATCGCCCTAGACACATCCTCATAGAACTACAGTAAATTTGTAATCAATCGCTTGATCCTTCTTTGCTGAATTTGGATATTCTCTCGAGCCTCAGGCTTATTGTTTTTTCTTGCCAATTTGTATGTTTCTATCTTGAATATGATACTATCTCTAATTTCCTTTGTAAGCCATGGTTTGGCCACAATTCCCTTATCACTCTTGCACCAAACAAGAATAAACAATTTCTGGAGTTCACCTATTCGTTCTGAATGTGGCAGGCAATGCCTGCCATTGCCTGTCCACTGTCTTTCCTTTCAGTAATTTTTCCCAATCTGTCATGGTTTGACAGTAAACACTTCCACATGCAGGATATCAGGAACAGGGCCATATAGACTCATAGGCCAAAGAATCCAAAACAGAAGCTGCACTCTTTTGTCACAACTACCATCCGATCATTGCTAGACTTCGTATCTCTTCTTCCAGTGCTTCTACATCCTGTGACGTATCTTCTAATCCTTTCAATCTATTCCCAATACATCCATAATAGAAGCAGAATAGAAGCTGGAAAACCTTAGCAGGTTGGACAGCATCTGTGGAGAGAGAAACAGAGTTAATATTTCAAGTCCAATATGACTCACCTTCAAAATTTCTTTGTTCTTCCAAAGAAGAGTCAGACTGGCTGAGGTTTTCCAGAACTTTCTGTTTTTATTTCAAATTGCCAGCACCTGTAGTATTTTGCTTTCATTTTAGTGCTCAATAATCTCATCTCCATTATTGCCATCCCAACACTCCCAACCACATCTTTCCACAGCTGCCAAACTCCAACATCCCCATTCATAGAATCCCAATAGGAATCACAGAATCCCCACAATGCAGAAGGAAGCCATGCAGCCCACTAAGTCTGCACCGAATCTCCAATAGAACATCTATAGAGGCCCACACTTCTGCCCTATTTCCATAACTCCACACATTTGCCCTACTCACCCCCCAATCTACACATCTTAGGACACTAAGGGACAATTTAGCGTGTCCAGTCAAACTAACCTGCACATTTTTGGACTGTGGGAGGAAACTGGAGCACCTGGAGGAAAACCATGCAGACACGGGGAGAATATAAGAATAGGCAACAACACCTCCTCCACGATCATCCTCAACACCAATGCCCCACAAGGTTGTGTCCTCAGCCCCCTACTATATTCCTTTTACACTTATGACTGTATGGCCAAATTCACTTCCAAATTGATTTTCAAGTTTGTTGATGGAAGCACCATAGTGGGTTAGATCTCAAACAGTGATGAGACAGAGAA
Organism: Carcharhinus amblyrhynchos; assembly: GCF_965287045.1. Lineage (NCBI taxonomy): Eukaryota > Metazoa > Chordata > Chondrichthyes > Carcharhiniformes > Carcharhinidae > Carcharhinus > Carcharhinus amblyrhynchos. The sequence continues at coordinate 60,334,232 of NC_137333.1, forward strand.
TCTGGTGAACTGGTGCGACAACAATAATTTTTTCCTCAATGTGAACAAAATGAAGGAGACAGTCATCGACATCAGAAAGCATAGTGGAGAACATGCCCCTGTCTACATCAATGGGGATGAAATATGCTAAGATTCCACCTACCAATTCTATTCCCAACAGCACACACTCCCACCAGAATCCTGTGCTCAAATTCCAGTGATCCCACATCTGAGAATCTTTCCCCTAATTCTTTCAGACCATATCGGAAACCGATGGTTACCACCTTTAACCTGCTCATGGTATTCCCAGACCCCAGGGCCATCCTCCTATTATCGTCTGCCTACACGGCTACACTCACTCCCCAGTGCTGCTAGCTTCATTCAACCTATCGCAGCCTTTACACTTACTCATGGTATTTAAGCCTGAACATGTCATTAAAACTCAATATTTAGAGAAATGAATATTATCTAATTACTGCATGCCCTGACAAAATATTGGGCACTTTTTGCTTTTATTGCATTTGGACATATTGAATTCTGTACTTAAACAAGTAATCATCAAGCAAACACTATTACAAGGATATAATCCTCTTTGTCTGATCTTCACTTTGTATGCCCAAAAACAATAACAGGAAAATATATTTAACTGGGGGCAAATTTGCACCTGCGTTACTGGGAGCACAAACAGCAATATGGGTGCAAAATCTTGCAAAAATTGGAAAACGAGATTCTTGGCAGTGAGATTTAATTTTCTGGTTTTCCCTGCCCTCGCTGATGATGTAATGATGTTCCTGCCCTTTGCAGGAACTCATTTAAATACATCTGAATATGTTTAAATACTATTAAAGGGCTTCCCCACTATATGCTCGCCCAACAGAAAGAATTCCCTCTGTGTTAATGTGATGTCATGTTGGTGAGGTTTCCAACAAGTATTTTAAAATGTGAAGCAGTCAAGGGGAACTCGTCAGAATACGTAGATAAGCATAGCTCACAGGGGGAGAGAGAGATGCCCAGGCAATGCCTTGGCAACCTGATACTGCCCCTTGGCAGGGCCACCTTGGCAGTACAAACCTGGCAGTGCCACCCTGGCACAACCATGCTGGCACAGCCAGGAGGCAGTGCTGGAGCAGGGCCTCTGCTGAGCTCCATTATGGGGGGGGAGTTCCTCAATGAGTGGATGGGAGATGTAGGGAAGAGGGGAGGGCAGGGAGCATTTCCCCATATCCGTGAGTATTGTTTTCAGTGCAGACCAGGTCACCCTTTAAATAAGGGTGCCCTGATCTCTGTGGAGCCAGTGTTGCCAGCTCTGTCAGGTCCTGCCCACCAATGTGATGGCAAAAACCATGCCCCTAGATTTTCTGGAGAGAAAACTCAGCTGTGCAGCTGGAGAGATACACGCTAGATTTTTCACCTTTAACAGCACACTGTGCAGAGTGAAAAATTCCCCCTGTTGTGTCTTATAAATAATAAAATTGCATTCCCACTTACCCACTATGACCAAGGCTGCTGCAGATCATGTTTAAAATTGAGCTGCATTGAAATTGTGCTGTGCATTAATTCTGCTGAAGAGACGAATGAATCGTACAATTTTCCTGTAAATGCTATTTTAACAAAGATGGTAAACCATGTAAAATAATGGTTGAGTTAAGATCTTTGCCAAAGCAATTCTATAGAATATTGTGCAGTGCAATATGGCATATTTTGTTAAAACTAATATACTCTACTCAGATTCTACAACATTAGTGTAAAAATCAAGATCAAAAAAGCTTCACCAAACAAACTAATTGTTTTATTCATCTTGAAAAAGCATACCATGTACTTCTTTACCATGAAATAAATTAAAACCAATTCTCATTTAATCTTTTCAGGGAGTCAAAAACAAATGAAGGATTTACTTTAATTCGGAACGCATTTCTGAGTAAAGTTACTGAGGAAGACTTAAGTACCAACTTCACATGCTTCTCCCAGAATTCCCAGGGAAATTCATCTGGTGAGCTCAGACTCAAAGAGAAAGGTAGGAAACAAGCAGTGAATACCTCCAGTGTCACGTGTTTCGGAAAACCTCAAAACAAAAACTGGTTATTGTTTCAGAGAAATCTTTCAATTACTGCAATATGGTAAGAGAAGGCAGGGTGGAGATTTATAATATATTTGTCGTAACCTGGGACTGAAACTAGCTAGATTCATGGGAAGAAAGTCCTACAGAAACAATCTGTGCACACACTCATCAACACATACACATGATTTTAATTATCAGCTGAAAATCAGAATGCTTTCCGATCAAATCTCGAGTACAGCATGGTGGCACAATGGTTAGCATTGCTGTCTCACAGCATCACGGACTCATATCCAATTCCAGCCTTGGGTGATCGTCTGTGTGGAGTTTTCGCATTCTCCCAGTGTCTCCGTGGGTTTCCTCTGGGTGCTCCGGTTTCCTCCCACAGTCCAAAGGTGTGCAGGTTAGGTGGATTGGTCTTGCTAAATTGCCCCATAGTGTTCTAAAATGGGTAGGTTAGGTGGATTAACCACGGTGAATGTGTGGGATTGCATGGATAGGGTGGGGGAAAAGGCCTGGATAAGTTACTCTGTCAGTGTCTGAGAGTGGGTGCAGACTCTATGGGTTGAATTGACTCCTTCAGCACTATAGGGATTCTCACTGTAGTGATTCAATGAATGAAGCAAGGTTGGCCTCTTCTCCCTGTATTGTTCTTGTGTTGAACTGAGCATTTTGCAGAGTCCATCAGAAAGGATGCGAGATGGAGTGGGCAGGCATGCCGCTTTTGCGAGGACAGTTGGATTTTTTACTAAATGTCCTGGTGTCCCAACAGCTTTCTCCGAATTGCTCAAATGTATGGGTTTTCAGCTGCACTGACTCCCCTCCCTTTAACCCACTCCTCACGTACCATTTACAAATGGCAGTCCCCCAAAAACTCTTTCCACACTGCACGGTGCCCTAGAAATTTTAAAGAGATGGGAGAATACATCCTTCACCATGCACTTTAAATTACTTTTCCCTTCAAATGAGAGTGAGATGGGAGGCTGTCCGGCTGTCTCTCAGGTTGTTGTGTGGTGTTGCTGTGCTTGACGTTTAGGGGTTAGAGACACCACGAAACATCTCAACCCCTCCCTTACTCATCACCAACCGTGCCGCCGTGATACAGACACCGGCACAGGGTCCACTTTCTGGAGAAATTGTTCACACTGACACCCTAAACAAATGGTTAATGTCTTCGTGATATTTGTAATGGCAATTCATTGCTCTCATCTATACTTGATTTTGCATTTCTCAGTGACATGGGCAAAAGACTCAGAAAAGTGCTGTCAGCCCTTCCCTGAGTTAGAAAATATTTTAATTATTTTTGTGGATTTTTTTTAAAAAGTTAGAAAAATTAAACCTCTTCTTTTGATTTGATTTAATTTATTACTGTCAAATGTATTAACATACAGTGAAAAGTATTGTTTCTGCACGTTATACAAAGCATACCGCTCATAGAGAAAGAAATGAGACAGTGCAGAATGTAGTGTTACAATCATAGCTAGAGTGCAGACAAAGATCAACTTAATGTAAGGTAGGTCCATTCAAAAGTCTGATGGCAGCAGGGAAGAAGCTGTTCTTGAGTCTTGATTGGTATGTGACCTCAGACTTTTATATCTTTTTTCTGATGGAAGAGGGTGGAAGAGAGAATGTCTAGGTTGCATGGAGTCCTTAATTATGATGGCTGCTTTGCCGAGACAGTGGGAAGTGTAGACAGAATCAATGAATGGGAGTCTGGTTTGCGTGATATATTGGGCTACATTCACAATCTTTTGTAGTTTTTTGTAATCTTGGGCAGAGCAGGTGCTATACCAAGCTGTAATACTTGAATAATAGAAAAGGAATTAGTTGGTCCTCTCAGATGCTTTCTCCAAGCAAACTATCAAAGCTATCCGGCAGAATGCCTCATTTCCAGAACTTTCAAACAAGCAACAAGATATAGGTTGGCGAGTGGTGGCAATGGCCTGCCTTGTCAGATTCTTTTTACGTGCCTCGGAGTCTCAGTGCCACCACACGGAGGAGGCTGTGATATGGCATTGGCCTTTGTTGGAATTCAGATTATCAGAGTCAACCCTTTATTCTCATGGTCTGAATGGATTCAAATTAATAACCCTACTGGTGACAATACGTATATTTTATTCATTACACACACTAATGTCTGAGCAATCATAACAAAGTGCATTATTATTACACCCTGGGAAGAAGCGTGGCATCCACATTAATACTGCCTAGTTCTGCCCTCAGTACCATTCTATCAGTCAATGCAATGCAAAATACTCAGGATGGCCCTTCAAATTGGGAAACAAATGGCTAGCCCCAGTTCTCTGCCTATTAGTGGTTTGTAGGCAGAATCATCTCTTTTCTGGTGGCATCTCTTCCCTTTGAGTCTCCTTGTCTCCCAGATTGACTGACATGAGACTGGTCTCCAAACATGTATTAATAAATATTCCTCATCACAAACTGGCTTCTGCCAAGTCGACATAAATTCATTTTATTCCATTGCCCATACAAATTGTCACTGGCATCTTGAACACAGACATAAAATAAAGTTTGCATTTATCTTGCTGTTACTCCTGACCAGCCACAGACATACAAAAATATCTGAACAAGCAAAGATCAAATCTCTCTGACTGAGAGATGAAGAATGCTGATACCTGACCTTTAGCTGACACTGAAAGCTGCAGCTGTAGCAGGAATCTGCATTGTAAGTATAAATTTAACATATTTAACCCAATGCACCTTGCATTGCACTGTGAGTTGCCACTAATATATAACTTTACAAGCATATACCTTAACAAATCTTATAGATAAAGTATGCTTTTGGAAAAGAAAGGTCACAGCAGTCAGTCCTAACTTTAACTGAGTGCAGGGAGTGGGTAATGAGCCCAAACAATTTTAATTCCAGGATATTAATTGCATGCTGCAGGTTAGCTGCTTGCCTGAAACTGGTGGAAAGCAGCAGTTGGATAGCAGATGGCAGAGGAACTTTGGATCTGCCAGCAGCAATTGAACACCGTCCAGCAAGTGTGTGAAAAGGGGTTTGAGAAATGCCATAGCTTATGCACATTGGAAAATTTACAAACAGCAGCCAACTGATTCTTTTACGCTTTAAGATTCTACCCCTGCCCCACCCCCTTGCATTTCCCAGAAGTTTTGCCTTTATGCTTCTGTTAATTCACATTCCAACACACTCTTGGACAGTGTCCCACATGCCAGCCTCTGTAAATCTGAGATCATCCAAATCTCTCCTGTCTTTATTTTAATTCACTGAAAGACTGTTCCCCTATCACCCTTATATTGTTTTTACAAATCACTGGATGACTTTGCCCATCCCCATGTCTATAATCTCCTCTGAAAACAATTCTCTGAGATATATCTGTGCTTTTATTCTGGCCTCTTGAGCATCCTGGATTTTAATTGCTCCATCATTGGTGGCCATGCCTTAACTATCAAGTTTTACGTTGTGGAATTTCCATTCCCACTGTAATATCCTCCTTAAAACCTATAGCTTTTGGTCATTTGATCTAATGCCTTCCTGTGTGGATCAGTGTCAAACTTTGTTTCATATTGTTCCTGTGAGGCATTTTGAAATGTTTTATCATGTTAAAGGTACCTTAGAAATATACGTTGTTGTTAGTGATTAATTACTTTGTATGAAGACAAATTCTATCTTTGAACCTGATTATAAATTTCATTTATCTGTTTGAATAAGCTGAGGCGTCATAAAAACTTGCATTCAAATGTAAAGAATGAATAAAATGCTTGTTAAATGAAATTGAATTCCTATGTGCTAAAGCCTAATAATATTCTTCGTTCTTTATATTGCGCTTTCAGAATCCAACATCTTCCAAATAAAAGTGATAACCATACCTACATCGCTAATATTTGTGACAATTGTTTGTGGGTGTGTTGGAGTCTATAAATTTTGGATTGAAATTGTTCTTATTTACCGACACTATTTCTCGAAGGATGAAACCATTGGAGGTAAGATAAATTCTAGTTTAAAAAATAATTCAGGAGAAACGATGGCCCAGTGTTATCACCCGATTATTAATCCGGAAGCTCAGTTAATGTTCTAGGGACCTGGGTTCAAATCTTGTCACAGCAGATGGTGGAATTTGAATTTAATATAAAATACCTGGAAGTAAGAATCTACTGATGACCATGCAACCATTGTTGACAGTCGGGAAAAACCCATCTGGTTCACTAATTTCCCTTAGGGAAAGAAATCTGCTGTCCTTACCTGGTCTGGCCTAAATGTGACTCCAGAGCCACAGCAATGTGGTTGACTTTCAATTGCCCTCCAAGGGCAACTAGGGAAGAGCAATTAGGGATGGCCAGCCCGTGACGCCCTTGTCCCACGAATGAATAAAAAAAGTAAAAAAATCATAATTTCTTAATTATAAGTCATCTTGTTTGTAACCTCGTCATGGATAGACAGTCTCATAATCATTTGGGGTCATTACATTGCAGCTCTATTGTACCTTGTTTTAGTTTAGTCTAAACATAACATTAATTGAAAAAAATAGGATTTTTACTGATGAAGGCAGAGGGAGTCACAAAGAAGGAGTAGCATCTTGGGAGGAATGGTGGGTTCCCCATGGCCACAGGGCACCCCTTAAAGGACGTACTGCCCTTTCTTCCTGCCTTTTAACCTTAGATGGTGAAGTGGTGGGCTGGCCTCCCCCATTATGTCTCCCAGTCGTACATATTATCATGGTGTGGCCAGAAACAGCCCTTTAACTGGCTTTTAATTGGCAGGTTAAGGGCCTCCATAGGTCTAAAAGCAGATGGACTGGCTAATGTCTTACATGTCCACCATAATTTGGCGACTAGGCTAAAAGTGGGTGTGAAGGCAGTACTAGGTATCTGTCCTAGGAATTGGGGGGAGGGGGTGGGGTGCGGTGGCTGGATCTGGGAGCATGACATTCTCTTCTAGATTTCTATATTGTTTCAGATTAAGTTTATGATATTTGAAAAATAGTAGAATATATTTTTGAATATTTAATCTGTTACCTTTTGTACTTCAGTATGTTAGTGACGTGCTACTTTTCCTCTAAAAGTTATTGTAAATATAAGAACATAAGAACATAAGAAATAGGAGCAGGAGTAGGCCATCTAGCCCTTCGAGCCTGCCCCGCCATTCAATAAGATCATGGCTGATCTGTCGTGGCTCAGTTCCACTTTCCCGCCCTCTCCCCTTAATCCCCTCGCTTATCAAAAACCCATCAACCCGCGTCTTAAAAATATTTAGCGAGGCAGCCTCCACCACTTCAACGGGCAGAGAATTCCAGAGATTCACCACCCTTTGAGTGAAGAAGTTCCTCCTCAACTCCGTTCTAAACCGCCCCCCCTTTATCTTGAGGCTGTGCCCCCTAGTCCTACTGTCCTTTCTGAGCGGGAAGAGTCTTTCCACCTCTATCCTATCCATCCCATTCATCATCTTATACGTCTCAATGAGATCTCCCCTCATTCTTCTTAACTCTAACGAGTACAAGCCTAGTTTATTCAGCCTCTCCTCATAGCTCAACCCCCTCAACCCCGGTATCAGCCTAGTAAACCTCCTCTGCACTCCCTCCAAGGCCAAAATATCCTTGCGTAAGTGCGGTGACCAAAACTGCACACACTACTCCAGCTGCGGCCTCACCAATGCCCTATACAGCTGCAGCAAGACCTCCCTACTTTTATATTCAATCCCCCTCGCTATGAAGGCCAGCATCCCATTCGCCTTCCTGACCACCTGCTGCACCTGCAGGCTGGGTTTTTGCGACTCATGCACAAGGACTCCCAGGTCCCTCTGCACCGTCGCCTGCTGCAGTTTTTCGCCACGTAAGTATATATATGTATGTATTATATTTTTAGGGATGTTTATCTGGAAGTTTTCATTTTACTTTTATGATGAGATGCAATAAATTTCCAATTTAAATTTCCCTATGTTGTATTAATTTACATCTGGACAATTTGGGATCCCTGACACCTAATGCTTTGATTGTAACCACTGGGATATGGACTTGGGACAAAAGAAAATCTGATTTGTTTTTGCATATTAATGGGATAAAATTGGACAGAGCTCTGATGACAAAACAGATATAATCTCATTTGCCAAGCAGTAACAGATCGTACATTAAGGTCAAAGGCTGAAACTTTCCAACCCCTCGTGACGGACATGAAGCCAATGCAGTAGAAGATGAAAAATAATTTCCTTGCTATTGTAAAATGATGGCAGGAACTTGCGCTCCTGCTTGTAATGGCAGGTCACCATTATCACCAGAGGCCAGCGAGAAACCAGTTTGCATTCTGTTAATGGGATGCGGATGACAGCCTGGCCAGAGTTATCCCCACCAACCCCCACCCTCAGTGGGATACCATGGCGATTTGGAACACATCCAGACCAATATGGCCAACACATTGGATTTACCTGCAAGAAGGACTGGGGCAGATCAGAAGGGAGGATGGTGGCCTCCATTGACCATGGACCCTCAAACAGCATGTGCAGCAGTGGGTGGTAGGAGCACTTCCCATGTGAATCTTCTGCAGTTTCCAGGTGGTGGATCTTCTACCTTTTGAAACTGCCAGAGGTGATTTTTTTTTTCCTTCAGTTGTGGTTAAGTTGACATCCAGGTGCTTCTTCAATATGATGCCTGGATATGATGGCAGGGAATGAGTCATTCAACCCTGTCTGCCATGAAAATTATTGGGAAATTCCCAACTGCATGATCAATCAGGCCAGTGTCGCACAATATAGCATGAATTCCCACAGGCCTCTGTAGCAGGAGATGATTCCTGGCCCCAATCTGGTCACAGGAATTTCTCCTGGAATGGAAAATTCCTCCTAATGGAACTTAAAGCAGTGCGGCTAATAGGTAGTCAATACCATACAGCCTGTTGTGCACCCTCTGCATGTGTCCAATTCAATCTCTAATACATATGAAATTCCAAATGTGATTTTAAAAAAGGGATTTTATTCTAATGTACTCCTCTTTTGTTTGTATCAAAAAAGTTTAAAATGTTGTCAAAATGGCTCAAAGACAGTAATTGTTATTTCTGCTGTTTTGTTCTCTCCCACTAACACCTCCTCCACCCTTGTGACCAGACGGTAAAGAATTTGATGCTTTTGTTTCACATGCAAATACTTCTTTGGGGGAGGAAGATGAGAGCGATGATAATATTATTACAGAGGAGAGGTTTGCTCTGGAGCTCCTTCCATTCATATTAGAGAAGCAGCATGGATATAAGCTGTGCCTTTTTGAGAGGGATGTACTGCCTGGAGGGGGTGAGTACTCTTTGCATTTTGTTGTGTTTGTTTTAAGTTGTACTGTATTTATTGTGTACTGCTTATGTGTTGTGAAGTTTGTCACAGAATGCATCTTTATTATATAAAGCCAAAATATAGAAAATGGTTGATTCGATATTGTCATATTCTCATTTATTTCTACATGACAGACATTTCCATTAAGAAAAAAGCAAATCATTAGTATCTCTTCAGTGAATGTCGAAATCCCGACTCACTCAACAGCTCCAAAAGGTGAAATGTATCATCCTCTAAAATCCTCACAGAAAATTCATTATTTACACAAATGGGTATTGCACTGTGTTGAAGAATAAATAAGGAACATTTCTGAAAGGAAAATGTTTTGTTTGTTGTAGTTTACTAAAAGTTCCAACTGCTATATGGCCATAATTTTTCACACCCCTTTTCGAATAACAAATTCAAATGAATTATTGCTGTTATTGAGTGAGATAAAAGTGAATTATTAAGATACAGATCCGACTTGGTCAGCAAGAGTGGCCAAATGCAAAGCCAGAGTTCCATTTTAACCTGCTCTATTATTCATAAAATTGTGAACAATGTTGGTAAAATACATCAAATACAATTAACATGCTGATTTATTTTTAAATTTTACCACATAACTTCCATGTGAACCATGAAATATAACCACACGATCCTAAGATAACAGATAGCACACTGTTTAACTATGTGCATAGCTTCAGAGAGAGGAAACCTGCAAACTAAAGGGTGGGATTTTATGGCACTTTCCACAGGTGAATTTTCCAGTCCCGTCAAAGTAAATGGAATTTTGAATGGCTCACTGCATTTTACAGCTCCACCCTCAAAATGACAAGCTGTAGGGACGGCACGGTGGCACTGTGGATAGCACTGCTACTTCACAATGCCAAAGACCCAAGTTCGATTCCCAGCCTTGGGCCACTGTCTGTGCGGAGTTTGCACACTCTTCCCCCCGTCTGCGTGAGTTTCCTCCGGGTGCTCTGGTTTCCTTCTAGAGTCTGAAAGATGTGCTGGTTAGGCTCATTGGCCAAGCCAAATTCTCCCTCAGTGTACCTAGACAGGCAATGTGGCGACTGGGGGATTTCACAGTAACTTCATTGCAGCATTAATGTAAGCCTACTTGTGACGTTAATAAATAAACAGTCTTAAACTTAAACTTACTCTGCCCTAAGACTTCAGGTGGAATTTTCTGTTTTTCCTTCTAGTGCTGGACCAGGCCAGAAAAGCAGTGTGCAGCACACTGCCAGTTTTTCTTGCAATATTGTTCTGCACATAGAAGAAAAATATCCTGGAAGCATGCCCCATGCCATTACGCAGGAGGGTGGGGCCTGAAAGAGCCAACAACATCAGATTTCCAGAGACCTTTTCAAAGGATGTCCCAAACTCTGGTAAAGAAAGAAGATCCCCCACAGACAGAGAGATACCCTTATAGGTACACGGACATGCAGCTCTCTCCCCAAGTGCACAGGAAATCCTCTCATGAAGTTCCCCAGATGTCCCCCCCTCCCATACTGCCCTTTGACATTGCCCCTTGGTATTGCCAGGGCACTGTCCAGCATGTCCCGCTTCCCTCTGTGAGGTGTATCTATGCGCCCCCTGCATTTTCTCTTTGCCCAGTTCATGTTGCTCTAGACCTGTTGTAAACCTTGCCAACGTTGTGTTGGTAGGGGGGACATCCGAATGTGGGGGGGAGTGATACAGTAGGAAAGCCCACCAATGAGATGGTACATGAGGATCCTTATCTTCCTGGGAGGAAGCCTCGTTATGTTAATGGCAGTGGGTGGGAATGATTGTGCCAAAGGATCTCGCTGGCAAGATTCCTGCTTTTGGCTTCTTGTGGGATTATGCCCCCATGTCATTTTTTGTGTCCATGGTGAATATGGGCACAAAATCCTGGCCTTAGGCTTTCAGTTCAGATTCTAGAAAATCAGGTAGCCTCTGCATTTACAATGCTGAATCTGGTTCCCTTATCGCAATGACAGAAACACAAAACCAAATCTTTGTAAATCAATAACTTTTTTGCTACTCTTCAAGAAAATAAACTAAACGGACAAGTTTTACTTTGGTGGAGTGAGTAATGTCATTCATCCTCTTGTGGCACTAGATTGTTGACCCCCTGGGCACTTATGGCATCAGTTACCTGTACAAATGGCACATTGTCATTCTTGCTAGGCCTGTTCCTACCTATCAGCTGGGTACAGAATATCCCCCTGGCCTTGACATGGTTGAGGAGGATGAGCAGGGAGGCATCACTAAACTTGGGCACTGGACCTTCACCTCTCCCTTTTGACATTTCCTGTCAATGGTACGTGGTACCAATGGTACATCAGGGTTCTGTGGTACATCAGGGTTCTGGGTGCTTTTTGAATATGGTGCCTGAACATGATGATGGGATGCACACCATCAAGCCCACCCAACACAGGAAACAGCACAAACACTTAGATTCATAATTAATGAGGTCGGTCTGGAAAATATGATATGGTTTCCCTTCGATCTCTGCAGGGGCAGAACTCCCCATCATCACCACATGCCTTAGTAACAGATGTGAGAATTTTCCTCATAATATTAGCGAATATTGTAGATAATGTTTTTGTGGCTTGCACAAAGTTGTTCTATTTAGTTTCACACTTTTTAACCAGAATTTCCTGTTCCTATTTTTGTGAATTAATGATAAATAACCTTTTGCACATAAATCTGACTTATAGAGCTCCAGTCCATATTAAGCCTGTTGAGTCACTTTTAATTATTTATCTACATGTACGTTTTAAAATGCACAACATTTTTAGTAAAGGTTAAAATATGTGCAAAACTGTTTTTGTGCCAGACCAGACAGAATTAAATAGCGCATACATTTATCTAATAGAATCTTTTGTATCACTTTGGTGGGTTGAACTAGACGTTGACATTTTGAGTGTGAATTTCAAATCAGAGGTGAGATGAGTGTTTCCTTTATGACACCCGCTTTAAAACGTGTTTAATTTGCACCATATCACACCTGATTTAGAAGAATTAATTTTACTTTGCTATTTGGGAGTGGACTACTAGGGTAGGATTTTACTGCTTCGTTCACCTCTAAACTGTAAAATCTCACCCAAGGTCAATGGGTCTTTTCATGGTCCACCCCTCACCGGCTCCAATTCCCGTGGCACGCGGGATGGTAAAATTCTGGCCCTAGTCTTTATAGCATATGTTAAGCTCCATGGAGATACAATAAACCATTGCGTTAAGCCTGTAGCAAAATTAGAATTGGCATGTATTTATGATTCTGTCAGTTCCTGGGTTCCAGATATGCTTAGGTTATGAAAGTACCAGAAAGAGATTAGGACATTTGGAGGTGACTGCACTCATACTGGGCTAAATCTTACCAAAAAATGGCAGAGTGTTGTTTCTGGCGAGAAAACTGAAACAGGTCAGTTTTCCCTCCAGATCTTACGATGCTGCCAAAAACAGATTCTCATTTCAGTTGGCTTCACCAGAATTTAATTTATTCCCTGAAATTAAAAGAAAGGTAAGAACATGGGTTAATGTATTCAGTACTCAAAAGAAAGTGAAAGTTCATCTTCACTTCAAAATAGTCATTTGGATGATTGTTCCTTTTCTTTGTCCAGTTTACACAGAAGATGTTATTTCATGTATAAAAAGAAGCAGGAGAGTAATAATTGTCCTCAGCCCAAACTACGTTGCCCGGAATGGATCAAAGGTTTTTGAACTGCAGACAGCAGTCAACAGCATGCTGGATAATTACAAAACCAAGGTGATTTTGATAAAATTCCGATCTCTTCCTGACACAATCGATCTTCCACACAATGTGAAAAAGGCAATCACAGTGCTACCAGCGATAATGTGGAAAGGAAACAAGTCTTCTCCCCCATCCTCAAAATTCTGGAAAATGCTCAGGTATCATATGCCAGTGAAGAAGAGTGCTGCAGCCTAAGGGACAAACAAAGATCTTTAACTGATGTATATCTGCCAGTTTTCCATTTAATTATGTTCTGTAGACTATGTTGCCAGTTGCGTATGGAAATCACAAACTCTCGAGCTGTTTTTATTGTATGAAATACAAAGATGCCAGCTGTGACTCCATTATGATAATATGATAGTTATTATATCAGTATAATACTCCAGAGGCATGGTTCACATCTCACCAAGGAAGCTAGGGAATTGAAATTCAATTAATTACGTAAAAATCTGGGATGGAAAACTAGAATCTGTAACCATGAAACTACTAGACTGGTATAAAACCTAACGTCCCATAAAGAAGAAAATGAGCTGTCCTTACCCGGTCTGGCCTATATATAACTCCTGATCTACAACAGTTTGGTTCCTCCTAAACTTCTCTCTGGAGTGACCTAGCAAGCCGTTGTTATATTTAAGAAAGTAGCCCATCACCACCTTCTCAAGAACATCAAGGTATGCACAGTATATGCTGGCCTTACCGATGACCCCCCACATCACGTGAATGAAATTTAAAAAGCGTTGGTTGGGCTGTTGTCTCTGAATCAAAAGGTTGTGGGTTCAAGTTCCACTCCAGAGTCTTGAGGACCAAACTTTAGCTAGTGCCGTACTGAGGGAGTTCTGCATTTTCAGACATGATGGCCTGAATTTTCTAGCCATTCTTGCTGATGGGATTCACTGGTCCCACTGCAGTGAACAGAGATTTGGCTAAGTGCCAAATTCTCTGACCTCATTGGCAGTGATGATGTGGCGTGAAAATTCCAGCCAATGCCTTTTGAATTAGATGATAAATCAAGGCCTGTCTGCTCTGTCAGATGTACCTAAAACATAGATCAAGTTGCACTCTGAGGTGCTTCCATACAATTGTGATACATTGAACATTCGCCGTTTACATTCAATGTGAGTCATTTGGCTCGGCGGGTTTCTATACAGTTCCGTTCCCCAGAGTTCACTCTGGCTGAAAGGTGTCAGACAGCACTATCATGTCGCACTATCATGTCGCACTATCATGTCGGCCACTTTAGGACTTGAACAGCAGGTTAGGTGTAAAGATTCGCATTCTAATCAGTAATCTCTAAACTGTCTGTGCTTTATATGCTCTGTCTGAGGCCAGAACTCTCCATTCACCTGAAGAAGAGGGAATCCCCTCGAAAGCTAGTGAGTTTACTATCAAATAAATCGGTTGGACTAAAATCTGGTGTTGTCAGACTTTTTACTGTGTTTACGCCAGTCCAACGCCGGCATATCCACATCATGACTACTATCGACTCTGCAGCAGCTCAACCGAACCTAAGCACGTCCTTCAACAAGTACTTCTGAGCTTTGAAATGTGCCAGTCTGCAACATTCAGTCAGGGACAACTCTTTGCACTGAAAGACCAATAGATTTCGGCAGACCAAAGAGCATCATTCACCTAGTTGATGATCCCCTAGCAATGAAGCACCTCAGAATGCAACATGATCTATGTAAAAAAGCTGAATATTATCACACCTTGTGTGACAGCCATTTTGAAATGTGTGTAAAAAAATAAATGATGTACCTCATATCCCAGCCACTATTCAGAGAAGAGCAGGCGAGACATCTCTGGTGCCTGGGAGATTCCTTGGTCAACATCATGTGGGAGTTTGCTGTGGCCAATTAGTTGTTGTGTTTTCTATGTTACAACAATTATTGCACTTCAAAAGTGCTTCATGAACTGTCAAATGCTTTTGGGTGTCTTGAAGTTGTGAATGGTGCTTTATTAGTGTAAATCTTTATTTTTATACTTCAAGGAACTATTTAATATATATAAGTGAAAGAATTTCTGCAGTGTAACTGTATTCCTGCATGAACTGTGCACTTGCTGTTGTAGTTCAGAACTTTTGATTTATGTTTTTCTTGTAGCAAGAACTTATCTGATTAAACAGTAATGCAAAGAAACAGGTAAGGTGGCCCATAAGAGGACAAGGTTGTGGTTGATTCCTTTATTCCATTCTTTTGAGAAAAAAGTGAGACTGAGCTAAATGAACATCATTTATTTTGACTAGTTACTTTATATGTTCACTTGATGTCTGTGACTTAAGCAGATTAACAATTTGCCTTCATCTATCGAATATTTTTCATCCAGTTTTGAGAAGATGGAAGAAACACTTAAGAGAGAGCTCTTGAAAAAACTCAGGTTGGGGAGATTTTCCTCCTCATTTTTGGGGGTAGGAGTGGCAGAGGAAGTGAAGCATCAAGCAGGAGACCCAAAATGACTTTTACACCAGTGGGACTTCCCCTTCAATTGTTCCTACCCCTGCAAGTGATTGTAACAAGGATCCTGACTTTGGAAGACGGGTTCTAATTTACATCTAATTAAGTATGCATGTCAGGCGTGTTTGCCTCCCACGTTAGATTGTCCATTCATGCCAGCGTGAGGGCACACCGATGTGAATAACAGCAGATCCCCCACAAGGTGCACTTGGCGAACTGAACCTGCTAGAGGTGCACAGCTAAGTACAACTCGGTGGGGGGGCGGGGTGGGGGTCGGGAGGCGAGGGGGGTGCGGGGCGGGGGGGTGGGGTGGGGTTGGGGCGGGGGGTGGGGGCGGGAGGGGGTTACTGCGAGGGAGGAGGCAGAAAGAGGATCTTGCCCGAGCAATATCCTGCCGCTGCCCCCCCAAGTACCGACCCCTCATTGTCAGGGGGCAAAGCCAGGGCTGGGTTCTTGTGAGGAAGGTGTCATGGGTTCCACGTTTGGGGGCGGTGGGGGGAGGCAGAGGGAGTTTCATGCTGGGGGAATTGGGGTGTTCTGCATCAGGAGTGGAGGCAAGGGGTTCCTGTTTCCGTGGGGTGTTCTTATTTTGCATCAGGGCATCCTTTTTCTTTCAGAAACCTAAATCGTTGGCAATCTCGCCCCACAAGTGTGATGTTGTGGGGCCTACCTCTTGGTTTTTCTTTTGATAAAGTGTCATAAAAATAGTGGGGAAATCCGACAGTGCAGCTGATGGGCAACACTCTGTTTTTCTTGCCCAAGCTAACACCTTGCCAAAAAATGGCAGAATTCCACCATGAGTTTCTCTGATTCCACTCCTTGGTTTTGTTCAGGAAGTGATGACACATTGAACATATGTTTAGAATGCTTATGGGAATAACCAGCATTATAGGTGAGAAAACATTTGCACTTGCACTTGTAAAACTTAAAAATCTGCAACTTAAGAAAGAGTCCTATTATGTTATATTTATGGCATTTTACAATTTGTAACAATAAGGTTTCAAAAAATGGGATATTTAAAATGAATTAAATTAATATATTTTGCAAATAAAATTGAAGTTTTATTGTAACATGGAAGGTAAAATGTTCATTGATCAGTGTGCTCTGTTTCAAATGTAAATCTGTTTATTTTAAACTAATAAGTCACACCGCAAAACAGTCTCTGGCTCAGCTTCAAGTTGACTGAATTATCTGATTTATTAAGAACATATTGAGCCAGGATTTTCACCATAAAAACAGTGGTAATTTAAAGACTGATTAAAACATGAGTCACTTGAATTTTCCAGTTGGTCTGTTGATCTCTTGCAGCACCTTGAAGTTGAGAAACATCTTAGTGGGGGGACAGGGGAAGGTGAGAGTTGAAGACAAACATCAGCCTTGATCGTTTTGAATGGTGGAGCAAGTTTGATGGGCCATGTGGTTTACCTTTGCTCCAATTTCACATGAGGCTTCAAGATGGCAACACCCCCTTCTCTCCATTACCTACATTAGGCTGCAGCTCCTGTTATGCTAGAGGGCCTTTTAATGGTTCTCACAGACTCAGGAGCCCAGCCTCTTGCCACTAATTGGCAAATCCAGGCAAAATCACTATCAGATGACACAGTGCAATGTTGGGGCCTATGCTTGACCCTGATGTCAGGATCATGACTTAAGTAGGTGATCAATTCTGAGGAGGAAATAAAAAAAAAAGGTGGGCAGATAGGGTGCTGATGAGACTGGGGACCAGGTGAGTGGGGTGTCCTTGATAATCATTCACCCAGTAAAAGAATTAAATTGCACGTGTAACTAATAATTATGCTCCTGGAATGATTTGCAGTTATAGAGGCTGTGTTGTAAATAATAATAATGTACAACATTCTCATGCTTGAAGGTCAAGGCAGTAAAGATGCCACATTTAAAACACAATGTTTCTGTCTGGGGAAATTGGAGGTCACCTAACAACAAAACTAAGTCCCTTGCAAAACATCAAAATAATCTCTTTTACTTACTCTCTGCCTCAAGTTCCTTCTGGGGGATCAACAATCACTCTTCCTCGACTCTCCACCCTCCTCCACAAGGCCCTCTGTGCCACCTGAGGATCTCACTGCTCCTCAAGGACCTTGCTGTCCCTTCCTTAAGATTTCTGAGATGGCACTGGTGGAAATTTGCCAAATGAAGGAGATTCTCATCCCTAAAGATACCTTCATTGCAGTCCTTTACATATGGTTAAAGTTACTGTACATTTGACTGTAATAGATTTGAAACGTCTAGTCCCCTGTCTCACTGCTTGAAATATTTTTCTTTTGATGATACAATTAGATTGAACAAGGCTATAAATTGTTACAACCAGCCCTGGGTGAAGTTCCCCAAGAGTCCCCAGGTCACCATCTGCCTGGGATACTCCCAAAACTTAATAATGTGGGAGAAGGGCATTTAAGTGGATAATAAGCTATAATCATATTGAATAGCAGAGCAGGCTCAATGGGCTGAATGGCCTACTCCTGTTCTATGTTCCGAATCCAACATTATTCTTCCCTGGAACTGAAATAGCGTTTAATGAGAAAGGCAAAATTCTGCGGATAAAAGCAAATTACTGCAGATGCTGGAATCTGAAACCAAAAGAGAGAATGTTGGAAAATCTCAGCAGATCAGGCAGCATCTGTAAGGAGAGAAAAGAGCTGATGTTTTGAGTCCAGATGATCCTTTGTCAAAGGGAGATATTTATTCTGCAGGGCGAGGGAATGAAAGATGCGTCATAGCTATAGAAAATCAGTGGAAAGACTGCTAATATTTGTCCACAGAGAGAATAAAGAGTGTGAATGGTCAAATGGCAGAGAAGCTGTAAGCTGTGAGAGATGAAGATGTTGGGGGGGAGTTGTGGGGGGGGGGGTGGGGGGAGATGGGACAGAGGTAGAATGTAGAAAAGAGGAAGTGGGGGAGAAAAAGCAAGGGAAGAGGGATGAAGTGGGGGAAAAAGAGTGGGGGGTGTTAGAAAAATGAAGAAAGACAATAAAGAAATAAAAGATAGAGGACAGTAAAATATTAAATAAAATAGAATGAAAACAAAGGGGGCTGTGGTGGGGCAGAGCAAATCATCTGAAGTTGTTGAATTGGATGTTGAGGCTAGAAGGCTGTGAAGTGCCTAGCCGAAAGGTGAGATGCTGTCCCTCCAGTTTGCATTGAGCTTCACTGGAACATTGCAGCAAGCCCAGGACAGACATGTGGGCATGGGAGCAGGATCGTATGTTAAACTGGCAAGCAACCAGAGGTCAGGGCCCTGATTGCACACAGACAAAATACTGTGGGTGCTGGAATCTGAAACAAAATCTTTTGTAACTTTTAGTTTTAAGTTTATTTATTAGTGTCACAAGTAGGCTTACATTAACACTGCAAGGCCTGTTCAGGTATATTGAGGGAGAACTTGGCATGGCCAATGCATCCAACCAGTATGTCTTTTGAACCGTGGGAGGAAACCCACACAGACATGAGGAGAACGTGCAGACTCCGCACAGTGATCGAAGGTGGGTCTTGGATGCTGTGAGGCAGCAGTGCTAACCACTATGCAACCCTGCTGCCCCAGAGATGTTAAACTCCTAATTATGCAATCATGTTACACAATACCACACCTCCATTTAGATTTCTCAAAGTTTTGACATCTTAAATCCTGATCAAAGCAACTTTTTGTTTTCTAGTCCAAAATATGAAAGATTTCTTTCCCATGCGAAGTCTTTGTAAAAATCATATTCCTGGCGTCAGGCTCATTAAACTCGGAAGAGTAGCAAGAATGACAATATGGCTAACGTGAGCTTATTCGAAAGTATGGGTCGCCTCAGTGAAGTAGTGCTGTGTTCATCAAGATCCCTGCATTTACCCTTTGACATTTGTTTTCCGAGCAGTTGCTGCCGCCTCAGGTAGCTTGGAAAATCACCGCAGGTAGAAAGGCAGTCAGAGCTGGGAACTTGTTCTGGGCAATTAAGGGAGTGGTATGCAGGATCGAACCGAGCAGCCATGCAATACAAGGGTCGTAACTGGTATGCATCAGCAGCCAGCCAGATAAAAATTACTGTGCGTTCCTTTTACTTGGCAGAAAGGGGACTGGATCTGTCTGGTCCACAGGAGAGTGGGTGGTGTTCGGGTGTCAATGGTGTTGTAAATGTAAGCGACGAGTGTGTTGATTGGACGGTGGAAGTTGTTATACCTGTTCAACTTGTTAGCTGAGTCTTACTGCTTCCCGAATCAGTCCGTCTTAGGCCTGGAAAATTTGATCAATGTACTGATTGGAAAACTAAGACGCCTTTGTAATTTAATGTACAGCAATCTGCCTGCTATTTTGTAGTAAAGATTTGATTTGTTTTTACTAATTGTGGCCATGGCTGGTGGGAGAGCCAATGGATTATTCCGGGTCACTGGTGAACACTGCCGTTTGCTGCTTCCCATTTATTTCATTGTGGTCGTTTCTCTCTCCACCAATGTCGAGGCCACTTCTGGAAACCTTTCGACTCTGAATAATGAAGGAGCAGGGGATAGTAACCAGCACCAAGACTCTTCTAAACATCACCTTTCCAGAAACGTTGCAAGCCAGGATGAGCGACTCAGTGTGTTCTCTCTCGATTATTATCATGTGCAGATTCCCTTTGAAATCACCCTCTGGATATTACTGGCTTCTTTAGCGAAAATTGGTAAGTGCGTAAGAATCAAAGTGTGTTAGAGTCAGAACCTGATGCCACGGGAAACAGGCAAATATTGACTGTCACTTCATAGAACAAGAATAGCATCTATTTAAATATTGACCCCTTTAACGTTTAGCAATTATCCGAATGTACACAGTTTAAAAAGCGTTTTAGTAGGAAATTAGTTCATTTTTGCACTCACTTTCCATTAGCCAAGCATAAATTTCATGTTTCGTCTGTTTAAATATCATTTCCCTTATCAAACAGGTAAACCAATGGTGCTGTATCCATTTGTAAAGGGAAAAGTTGCATGTAAATAAAGTGAAGATTTGTTTGTTTTAATATAACATACACAACCTTGTCATGGGCAAAATTGTTCAGTTGTTTCAGCAACAGTTCAGCATAATAAATAAATTTTATGCAAGTACTTTAATTATTTTAAATATAGACCACTTTTTCAGCATTAGAATCCCTGCAGTGCAGAAGGAGGCCATTTGGTACATCAACAACAATCCCACGCAAACCCTTTCCACGGATTTACCTCATTAGTCCCTCTGACACTAAGGGGCAATTTAGCAATCACCTGACCTGCACATCTTTGGACTGTGGGAGGAAACTGGAGCACCCAAAGGAAGCCTTTATAGAAACGGACAGAATGTGCAAAGTCTACACAGACAGTGACCCAAGGCTGGAATTGAACCCCGGGTCCCTGGCCTTGTGAAGCAGCAGTGCTAACCACTGTGCAACTGTGGATCTTTTTTATAATCTGGATCTTGGGAGAATAATGGGCTCAACCCCACTCACCCCTGCCCCCAAATCCAAATACTATGCATGTGGAAATTTGAAAGGAAAACAGTGTTGGTATCACCCAGCAGGATAGGTAGCATATATCCTCTGGAAAGATCAATGTCTAAGGTTTTGGGTGTTAATCTTCCTTCCAGCTGAAAGATATTACAGATGAATAGCATGTTGGAAGGAAGAGAGCAAGTGGGGATGGAGCAAACAGGTGATGGGCAGTCGGTGGAGAGAAACAAAACAAAGGGAAAAGAAATAGACAAAGTGCTGAAGTGGGAAACAAAAGTTGCTGAATGGTTGAAGTGATATTCCATTGAAACATGAGGTGGTATAATGAGGGAGATGAAATAAATGACATCCATGAGACAGTGTGTGTGTGACTTAAAGGGTGGTGGATAGATAGAAAGGAAATCTTGGAAAAACTGATCACATGGAGCCTGCTCCACTGATCTGGATATCTAGCGGAACAAAAACACATAGGATGTGCGCATCACTGGCTAGGCTAACATTTGTTGGCCATCCTTTAATATACTCCAAGATAGCGGTGATGTTGCAGTCCATCTGGTATAGGTACACTTACAGTGCTGTTAGGAAGGGAGTTCCAAAATTTTGAATCAGTGACACTGAAGGAATGGCCATGTAGTTCCAAGTCAGGCTGGGTGTGTGCCTTAGAGGGGAACTTGTAGATAATGGAGTTCTCGTGCATCAGCTGCCCTGGCCCTCTTTGGTGGTTTGGAAAGTGCTGTTAAGAGGACCTTGGTTGCTGTAATGTGTCTCCTATATGGTACACACAGTCACTGTCTTCTTTGGCAGTCCCTCGGGATCTTTCTCTTTCTACAGATACTACCAGACCTGCTGAGTATTTCCAGCATTTTGTGATTATTTCACGTTTTGATGATTACATTATTTTGTTGAAGATGGTCATTGCCTGGCATTTGTATGACATAATTGTTACTTGCCACTCATCAGCCCAAGCCTGAATAGTGTCCATATTTTGCCATTTTTTAAATTTATTTATATATATATATATGCACTTAGACTGCTTCAGTATCTGAGGAGTTGTGAATGCTGCTCAACATTGTACAATCATCAGCAAACATCCCCATTTCTGCCCTTTATCAGAAGAGAAGCTCATTGGTAAAGCAGCTGAAGATTGTTGGGCCTAGCACCCCACCCAAATGTCCTGGGGCTAAGATGTTTGGCCTCCAGCAACCACAACCATCTTCTTTTGTATTAGGAATTATGCCAACTGGTGGAGAGAGTTTTCCATTTAATTCCCTGTGACTTCAATTTTACCAGCGCTCCACTTGATCAAATGCTGCCTATGAGTTAAGGCTAGTCATTCTAATTAAGAAATTGCCCCTTAGTGTATAGGGATGCGTAGGTTAGAGGGATTAGTGAGTATAATATGTGGGGATATGGGGGTAGGGTCTGGGTGGGATTGTGTTTGGTGCAGACTCATTGGGCCGAAGGACCTCTTTCTGCAATGTAGGGTTCTATGATTCTCTTGCCTCACCTCTTGAATTCAGTTCTATTCTCCACATTTGGACCAAGACTGTAATAAGGTCAGGAGCCAAGATGCCCTGATGGAACACAAACTGAGTATTGGTGAACAGATCATTGCTGCATAATTGCTGCTTGGTAGTGCTGTTGATAACGCCCTGAGACTGGGGATAATTATCTGGGTTGGATTTGTCCTTTTTGTAGACAGGTCATGTTGAGCAATTTTTCAAATTATTGGTTTGCAGAGTTGAGATCAGATATGTTGGTGTGGGATCTCTTAGCGCTATATTTATTGCAAGCTTCCTTTGTTTTTTTAACATGCATACAGTTCTATAAAACAGGTTCACCAGGTTGACTTTTTTAGATATATTTGGTGCAGTTTCTGACATGCTGACCTACACTCCTCAGTAAATCAGCATTGGTACCTTGGCTTGATAGTAATGGTAAAGTGGCAGATGTGCTGGGTCAGAAGGTTACAGATTGTGGTCAAATACAATTCTGCTGCTGCCTCATGGATATCTAGTTTTGAGCTGCTAGATCTGTCCTGAATCTATCCCATCAAGCACACAACACAATGGGCCTATTCTCAGTGTGAAGACAGGACTTTGTATCCACCTGGACTGTGCAGGAGTTACTCTTACCAATACTGTCCTTGGCAGTTGCACCTGCAACAAGTAGATTGGTGAGGATGAAGTCAGGTAGGTTCCTCCCTCTTGTTAGTTCCCTCACACCCTGCTGCAGATTGAGTCTGACAGATATGCCCTACAGGGCTTGGTGAGTAGCGGTGCTACTGAGTGTGTCTCTCTGCTACGCACAGTACTTTTTCCGAGTGGTGTTCAGCATGGGAGTATTGATTCATCAACTGAGGGGGTGAGGTTGGTGGGAATCAGCATGAGGTTTCCTTGCTCATGTTTGACCTGATATGCAACTTCATGGCATTTGGAGACAACGTTGAAGACCTCTGGGTCAACTCCTTCCTGACTGTTTGCCACTGTGCTACTACCACCCCTGGTGGTTCTATCTTGATTATGGTCAAGGCATAACCAGGGATGGTGATGGATGTGTCTGATACATTAGACATGATGTACAATTTGTTGGCTATGAATATGTCAGGCTGCTGCCCCAATTCCTTCAATTTATCTACATAGCTAAAGTCTCACCCTTGGAACTATTTTTGTAAGCTTTTTCTGCATCTTCTCCAATGATAACTCAGAAATGGGCACAATATTTCAGTTAAGATTGAATCTGTACAAAGATTTAACATTAACTATTTACTTTTGTGTTCCATATTACCATTTAAAAAGCCTTGGATTCTTATTTAACACTTTCTCAGCCTGCCCTACCAGCTTCAATGTTTTCTGCATGTATACTCTGCAGTTCAGATGTAATTCCAAGGTTCTGAGAATTATTTAATTGACCTAGACCACTAGATCTGATCTGAGTTTAGAAGGATGAGGGGGGATCTTATAGAGATGTATAAGATAATGAAAGGGATGGCTAGGGTAGAGATAGAGAGATTCTTCCCGCTTAGAAAGGATAGCAGGACTAGAGGGCACAGGCTCAAGATAAGGGGGGGCAGTTTAGAATGGAGTTGAGGAGGAACTTCTTCACTCAAAGGGTGGTAAATCTCTGGAATTCTCTGCCCGTTGAAGTGGTAGAGGCTACCTTGCTAAATATATTTAAGTCACGGATAGATAGGTTTTTGACAGACAAGGGAATTAAGGGTTATGGGGAGAAAGTGGGAAAGTGGAACTGATCCACTTCAGATCAGCCATGATCTTATTGAATGGCGGGGCAGGCTCGAAGGGCTAGATGGCCTACTCCTGCTCCTATTTCTTATGTTCTTATGTTCAAACCTCTTTCTGAACTGTGTCCAAAATATTAGGACAAAAATATAGCAGCAGGTTTCTGGAGGATGACATTGTACACAAATTCTGCTGTGGAGGATAGATCTGAGGAATTTGATGGGTTGACGTACAGAGAAAGGCTGTCGGACATTTTCCAGTAGCAGTGAGGTTGTTGATAACAGGATAGAAAGTGCCCAATGCTGTCTCTCGGGGGTGTGTGTACCTTGAATAATGCGGCAACCAGCCAATCAATGCATGGAAAGGAGTGGAGGCAAGCACACAGAAGGGCAGGCAGGAAGCCAATGTCCCCAGCATTACCTCCAGGCGTTAAAAGGGTTTTCAGGCTGACATTCATTCCCTAAAAGGCAGGGACATCATTCTGGCTCTCTGAATGAACACTGATATTAAAATCCTCTGGTTCTTAATCTCTGAATAATCTTAACTGCAAATTCTCTCCTGGAATGATATTGCAGAGAAGACAATGAAGAGTGGCCCCACAGTCCAGTGATACCCATCAAATTCCTCAGATCTATCCTCCGCAGCAGAATTTGTGTACAATGTCATCCTCCAGAAACCTGCTGCTATATTTTTGCCCTGTGTAAGATATGCAGTTCAGATGTAATTCCAAGGTTTTGAGAATTAATTAATTGACTACTACGCTGAATTAATTGCATTTTGGCTGCTGTAAGATTCACCTCACCTGTCACTAGATGTCTTGGGTTCTGTAGCCTCCACTGTCTCCTTTTCATCATGGACCTATACTCCCACTATACCTACATCAATAATCTTGAGACATTTTACATCTTCGTGGAATTGTAGCTTTGCACCTACCATTGTACTCTTTCTTCCTCAAGCAATTTTTCTTTAGCTCTGTTTGCTTTCTCAAGGTAAGTATTGTTGCAATAGGAACTGCATGCATCTCAGCTGTCTTATCTTTTTGAAGGATTTGTGGAACATTTTTTCAGTTTTCAGGGTGGAGAGACTTCTTCATCACATTTGAGTAATTTGATTTTTTTGACTTTGGATGATGAAAAGTTTGTTGCCTACACTTTGCATCTCCATCCATTCCTCATCGTTACATGTTACAGGTGTTTTGTGCCATTTCCTTATAAGACCACACATATACAATTAAAAAAAAATACAGCTGAGTGGAGTGATATTCGAGAGGCCTGGCTAATGAGAGGCAGAATTTAAATCCCATCATGGCAGCTGGGGGTTTTGATTCATTGAATTAAATAATTCTGGAAGTTAGCAGCAATAATAGGGACCGTGAAACTATTGGAGTGCTGTTTATTTTTAAATAAAATTCTTCTGATTCACTAATGTCCTTTCGAGAAGGAAACCTGTTGCCTTTACCCAGTGCAGCCAAATGAGTCTCCAGACCCACAGCAATGTGATTAACTCTTAACTACTCTTTGAAATGCTCCAACGAGTCACTCAGTTATTTTCGAGAAGGAAGCTCACTACTGCCCTTTTGAGCAGTTAGGAATGCAAAATAAACACTGAGTTTGCCAGCAATATCCACACCCATAAATGAACAATTATGATAATAATAAACAAGTGGGAAGCCAAGCACATTTTCCTGTCCATTCCCTTCCCCTCTCCGCTTAATAAAGGAAAACCTTCTTTCTGAGATAAGGTCCAAGATTTGGGTTTTCAAAGGGATGGAATGCCCCCATGCGACTGCAGCAGGTGCAGCATTTTTCCATGAATCTCTTCCCACACCTCTGGGATTGCAGACACTTCGTATATATCTCATAAGAACATAAGAACATAAGAAATAGGAGCAGGAGTAGGCCATCCAGCCCTTCGAGCCTGCCCCGCCATTCAATAAGATCATGGCTGATCTGTCGCTGCTCAGTTCCACTTTCCCGCCCTCTCCCCATAACCCTTAATCCCCTCTCTCATCAAAAACCCATCAACCCGCGTCTTAAAAATATTTAGCGAGGCAGCCTCCACCACTTCAACGGGCAGAGAATTCCAGAGATTCACCACCCTTTGAGTGAAGAAGTTCCTCCTCAACTCCGTTCTAAACCGCCCCCCTTTTATCTTGAGGCTGTGCCCCCTAGTCCTATTGTCTTTTTTGAGCGGGAAGAGTCTTTCCACCTCTATCCTATCCATCCCATTCATCATTTTATACGTCTCAATGAGATCTCCTCTCATTCTTCTAAACTCTAACGAGTACAAGCCCAGTTTATTCAGCCTCTCCTCATAGCTCAACCCCCTCAACTCCGGTATCAGCCTAGTAAACCTCCTCTGCACTCCCTCCAAGGCCAAAATATCTTTGCGCAGGTGCGGCGCCCAAAAATGCACACAGTACTCCAGCTGCGGCCTCACCAATGCCCTATACAGCTGCAGCAAGACCTCCCTACTTTTATATTCAATCCCCTTCGCTATGAAGGCCAGCATCCCATTCGCCTTCCTGACCACCTGCTGCACCTGCAGGCTGGGTTTTTGCGACTCATGCACAAGGACCCCGAGGTCCCTCTGCACCGTCGCCTGCTGCAGTTTTTCGCCCCGTAAGTAATAGTCCTTCCTACCATTCTTCCTACCATCTCATTGTAGTTTATCATTCTGTTTATGCTGCTGTACATGGAGACCAAAAGCAGCTTTAGTGGCCATTTTACTGAAGACAGTCTGTCCACACGTGTCATCTGACCCATTCGTGGTTTGCTACTTCCATTCTCTTTTCTGTTGGGCTGTGGCCTGTCTTTTACCTCCCAGGCTGATCCAATTCACTTCCATGGAAACATTTTGACTGGGGTATCCTCATTTTCTCAGATATGTTATAGCCTTCTGGTATAAATTCAGCCATTGTTTACGAAACTTGTCAAGCATTGACCTGCCAGGGGCAATAGAGGGCAACTGATTAGTGGAGTCTTCAGTTAAGCTTCATTGTCAATAAAAACATTTTTCCAAAGAAATCCTATTTTATTTGAAACGTTAACTCTTGTTTTGCTCCACACAGTTGTTGCCAGAGCTGCTATGTATTTTCAGCATTTTTTTATTTCTGATCCCCACTCTTCAGGCACGTTATTTTGCTTTTATTCTGTTGTCAACTTCAGCGACTAAGAAAAGTCAGGAACCCACATTTATGCATTATGAGTGCCACAGATTTATTTTATTTCTCAAACTATTATCATTAGATACTAAAATTTATTTAAAACCTAGGACATTATCTCGGTTTCAGTACCATTGATTGCAGTTGTAAGTAAACCCTTTTAACCTTTTATCTTGGATGTTTATCTAGCCAGTTCCTAGTACAATCAAGAGAGTTGTATCAATCGGTATTGTATCATTATTTGAACAAGGTAATCAGCCATGTATCTCCATAAGCTTATTTCCTGTCTCCAGATGGCAAACTGATAAACACCAATTGGGATGTGAACAAAATTATTTTTTTGGTCACGTAGAATATGTGACAAACAGAATAGTACCTACAATGATTTTAGTTTGTTTTCTATCTCGCAGTTCCTCCAGTTGGTGTCAATCTGAGTTTGCTCTCTTTATATGTAACTCTTACTCTGGTTTCCTCAGCTTTGCTCGGGAGGATGGGAAACTGAAGATTTAAACATTGGCTTTTCCCACTGCTCTCCTGGTTTGGGGACTGGTCAGTCGAGCTGTCAATAAAACCAGCTACTGCTTTCCAAGTGTTACAATTCCCGCTGAGATCAATAACTGACATGAATTTTCCAGCCATTGATGCAAAGAATCACATGAGATGATTTTATGATTTAAGACTTCTACTGTAACAAACAAAATGAACATTGGCTAAACATTACTTAGTAGGTAACTAACACATTAAACTGCAGAAAAGATGCTTTCCAGAAGTGCCTTGTGCCATGCTTTTGTTTGCCATACTCTCGGTGGATCTGTCACCTTGTAGATTATGTCTTAGGTGACTCCTGATATCTTTTTAGCAAGCCCCCTTCTCTCAGCTACACTAGGTCGAGTATTCCAGTATAATTTGAAGGCTCTATTACTCAATCTTCTGAGTTTCCTTGAATTGACTTCAACCAGCCAGACAATCTGGTGACTCCTTAGTCCTTCAATCCTTACAAGTCCCATCTCTTCAAACATCTCACCATTCTCACCAGCATACTGCTTGGTGTCTCGCACAACAGTCTTATCTGCTGCTTGGCACATCAGCAGCTGTTTCCAGTCTCCCTCTCCAGATCTCTCTCTCTCTCTCTCTTCCAGTCTGTGTCTAAGATTCTGTGTTCAGCAAGACAAGCTGCCCCTTTGTGTCAAAATGTGAAAACTGGCACTTGAGTTTCTATGGATTTTGATCTCGACCTCTGTCCTCATGACAATCCAATCACTTTTCACATCCGCCCCCCCCCCCAATTTTCAGACATTCTATTTTACCTTGAATTAAGATTTTTTAAAACATAGCTGTCTTATGAATTTTTGCATTTGAAATGCTAGATGTTCATTATTACCAATGTGCCCTTCCTGGACTAATGTGAAATTATTCAAAGTTAATATGTTTTTTTTTAATCAGGATATTGTAAGCTTCATTGCTCTAAGTTTAGACCCCTGGCAGTCATCTATTTTATGAGACAATAGTTTGTGTCTTTGTGCTGCCTGTGGGTGGCACGGTGGCATAGTGGTTAGCACTACTGCTTCACAGCACCAGGGACCCAGATTCAATTACAGCCTTGGATCACTATCTCTGTGGAGTTTGCATATCCCCCCCATGTTTGCAGGGTTTTCTCCAGGTGATTTGGTTTCTACCCATACTCCAAAGATGTGCGGGTTAGGTTGAATGGCTATGCTAAATTGCCCCTTAGTGTCAGTGAGACCAGCAAGGTAAATACACGAGGTTATGCAGATAGGGCCTGAGTGGGATTGTTGTTGGTGCAGGCTGTTGTAGTTTTAAAACCTCTTCTTTTGACCAGTTTGCTTACTCCAATGTTTTACCCCAGTGCCCTTATTTGCAAGATGGACAAAGGACAAGCACAAGTAACGGTTCAACAAGTTTATTAACAATAACACTACTAACCCTTAAATTACCCACATAAAACAAGAGGATACCCCAAAATCAGATATACTACCCGCAAAGATGGTTTGGTTAAAATTGCAGGCTCGATTCTCTGAGTCCCTCTGGCTTGTCGTCACAACGGTGAATCTCGATGGCAGCTTCTTCCTTCCTTCCTTCTCTGGTCAGTTTTCTGAACAGTCAAGGGTCGCCTCCTTCATCGAGTCTTTGCGAGTCTTCACTGCTGGTGTCTGAAAGTGCATTCCTTTATCCACTGCCTGCATGCCTTTCCAGAAACTTCTCTGGCTTCCAGCCAATGAGGTCCCAGGAGGGGGTTCCAATACCCAGTGGGTTTCTTGATGTCTGCCTGACAGGACACCAGGGTCCGCCCTCAGATGTCCATCTCCATGCTGTTGCTTACATGTAACCTGTTATCAGATTAAGCCAACTGCAGGAACTTGTGGTGACAGAAAGTCTGGCCCGATCTGGGCTTCTAACAATAGGCTGGTGCATTTCAATGGGGTGCAATGATCTCCTGCTAAGTATCAGTAGGGTGCAGGGGAGATTGATGAATCAGGCCCAGACAGGTTTGTGTATTGTACAACTGGCCTGCCTGAGGTTTGACAGTGTTTGATTTTTAATATGCCCAATTCTGTAATTTAGGATGTCCAATTTTATCAGCCTTAAAACTAGGACCTGTTTATGTTACAAGGCTCAATAGGCCAAATGACCTCTTCTGTACTGTATGGATTCTGTTTATCTCATTGGTTAACCTTGCTCAGTGAATTGCATAAACTCCAGAGTGAAAGCCAGGCAAAATGTATGGAAACCGTCTGCTCCAAGCACATTATGGTCCTCCCATTGACCTCCCAGACTGAGTCCAATGAAATGTGCGCACTACGGATTTGATCTGTCCTTGGGCTCTACTTCAGATTCTCTGTCAGGGTTGTTACGGTAAAAAGTCTGACAACACCAGGTTTTAGTCCAACCGATTTATTTGATAATAGACTCACAAGCTTTCGGGGTTAGCCCCTTCGTCAGGTGTGCTTAGACAGCTTGGCAGGCTTTGATTAGAGACTTTTAAAATCAATCTGGCTTTGAAGAGCCATCACAGCTTGGTATGGCTCCTGTGCTGCCCAAAACTGCAAGGAACTCCAAAAGGTCGTGAACTAGCCCAATCCATCATGTAAACCAGCCTCCCAGCCATTGACTCTGTCTATACTTCCTGCTGCCTTGGCAAAGCAGCCAGTATAATTAACAACCCCATGCACCCCAGACATTCTCTCTTCCACCTTCTTCCGTCAGGAAAAAGATACAAGAGTCTGAGGTCATGAATCAACAGACTCAAGAACAGCTTCTTTCCTGCTGCTGTCAGACTTTTAAGAACATAAGAACATAAGAAATAGGAGCAGGAGTAGGCCATCTAGCCCTTCGAGCCTGCCCCGCCATTCAATAAGATCATGGCTGATCTGTCGTGGCTCAGTTCCACTTTCCCGCCCTCTCCCCATAACCCTTAATCCCCTCGTTTATCAAAAACCCATTAACCAGCTTCTTAAAAATATTTAGCGAGGCAGCCTCCACTACTTCAACGGGCAGAGAATTCCAGAGATTCACCACCCTTTGAGTGAAGAAGTTCCTCCTCAACTCCGTTCTAAACCGCCTCCCCTTTATCTTGAGGCTGTGCCCCCTAGTCCTACTGTCTTTTTTGAGCGGGAAGAGTCTCCACCTCTATCCTATCCATCCCATTCATCATCTTATACGTCTCAATGAGATCTCCCCTCATTCTTCTAAACTCTAACGAGTACAAGCCTAGTTTATTCAGCCTCTCCTCATAGCTCAACCCCCTCAACTCCGGTATCTGCCTAGTAAACCTCCTCTGCACTCCCTCCAAGGCCAAAATATCCTTGCGCAGGTGCGGCGCCCAAAACTGCACACAGTACTCCAGCTGCGGCCTCACCAATGCCCTATACAGCTGCAGCAAGACCTCCCTACTTTTATATTCAATCCCCCTCGCTATGAAGGCCAGCATCCCATTCGCCTTCCTGACCACCTGCTGCACCTGCAAGCTGGGTTTTTGCGACTCATGCACAAGGACCCCGAGGTCCCTCTGCACCGTCGCCTGCTGCAGTTTTTCGCCCCGTAAGTAATAGTCCTTCCTACCATTCTTCCTACCAAAGTGGACCACCGCACAATTGCCAACATTAAATTCCATTTGCCATTTCCTGGCCCATTCGCCCAGCCTATCTAGATCCTTCTGCAGACTCTCCACACCCTCCGCACAATTTGCCGTTCCCCCAATCTTGGTGTCATCAGCAAATTTCGACACCCTACACTCGGTTCCCTGCTCCAGATCATCTATATAAATGGTAAATAGCTGAGGCCCCAGCACCGACCCCTGGGGCACCCCACTAGTCACCAACCGCCAATCTGAATAGCACCCATTGACCCCCACTCTCTGTCTCCTATTTGACAACCAATCCTCTATCCACGCTAACACCCTACCCCCAACTCCATGTCCCCTGACCTTCTGCAATAACCTCTTGTGAGGTACGTTGTCAAACGCCTTCTGAAAATCCAGAAAGACCACATCCACCGGCTCTCCTCTATCCACTGCCCTAGACACATCCTCATAGAACTCCAGTAAATTTGTCAGACACGACTTCCCTTTAATGAAACCGTGTTGCCTCTGCCCTATCAAGCAATTCCCTTCAAGATGCCTCGCAATTTCCTCCTTAATGACGGATTCTTAACATTTTACCTACCACAGACGTTAAACTAACCGGCCTATAATTCCCCGCCTTTTGCCTGGCACCCTTCTTAAACAACGGCGTAACATTAGCGGTTTTCCAATCTTCCGGCACTTCCCCGGAATCCAGCGACGTCTGGAAAATAACCACCAAGGCATCCACTATCACCTCTGCCATTTCTTTCAGAACCCTCGGATGCATTCCATCCGGTCCTGGGGACTTGTCCACAATCAGCCCCCTCCAGTCTGTCGAGCACCACCTCTCTAGTAACAGTAATGTCATTAAGACCCTCCAGTCCTACCACCTTTCCATCGCTAACACCCCGCAAATTATTCACGTCCTCCTCCGTGAAGACAGAAACAAAAAAGTTATTCAATATCTTAGCCATATCCCCATCCCCTACCACTAGGTCCCCTTTCTCATCCTCTAAAGGACCAACGTTCACCCTAGCCAGCCTCTTCCTTTTTATATATTTATAAAAACTCTTGCTATCCTTTTTTATATTAAGTGCTAGCCCAGCTTCATAGTTTCTCCTACCCTCCTTTATCAACTTCTTTGTCAATCTTTGTTGACATTTCAACCTTTCCCAATCCTCTTCTCGCCCACTGCTCTTAGCTACTCTAAATTCCTCCGCTTTTAATTTAACACTTTCCTTCACCTCCTTCGTTATCCACGGCTTATTACCTCTCCTCCTACAGTCCTTTTTGACCATCGGAATAAATTTCTGCTGAGCACCAAGAAAGATCTCCTTAAAGATCCTCCACTGCTCCTCAGCAGACCTACCTTCTTTTGAATGGAATTACCTTGCATTAAATTGATCTTTCTCTACACCTTAGCTATGACTGTAACACTACATTCTGCACTCTCATTTCCTTCTCTATGAACAGTCTGTTTTGCCTGTATAGTGGCCAAGAAACAATACTTTTCACTGTATGTTAATACATGTGACAATAGTAAATCAGATCAAATCAATGAGCTGGCAGGCCAGTGGAACCCTTTCAGTTTGGTGTTAAAACAGCAGTCTGAGCATTTCTCAGTTCTGAAAAGAATATCGAGGTTTCAGAACGATCAATCAAGACTTGTGACCTTTTCCTGCCATGATTTTCATAGGGCAAGTTTATTCAATGTATGGAAATAGCTTTTTATTTCAGGACTGGTGAGCTCCAGGTCATTAGCTTTTGGAAGAGTTACCATCCATATTTCAGGCCTTGTGTTGAATTCTAAATTCTCCCTCAGTGTACCCAAACAGTTGCCAAAGTGTGTGGACTAGCAGATTTTCACAGTAACTTCATTGCAGTGTTAATGTAAGCCTACTTGTGACACTAATAAATAAACTTCATAAAATGGCTTTTCTGCTGGTTTAATCCCTTCTGAACCAGCTTTTATTTTAATAGCAACATCTTGATGTAAACTATGTCCATTTCCCCTCAGTCTGAATAATCCTAGGGTATGATGGGAATAAAGGTGTAGAATATGAAGTTCATATATTTTGTCATGTGGTGAGCACCATTGAGCTTAATGCTTGAAATAATACTGTACAATGTATACTGTCTTGAGTATGTTACATTTTGCTCTTCGTGATTCACAAGGTAATCACAAGTTGAAAAGACTTTTGGTTTCGGATCAAATTGGAACGACTGAATCATTCTTTTATTAGTGTATTCATATCAGCTTTGTGTACTGTGTCCTTGACCATGTAATACCTGTAGTTTCACTTAGCTTTCATCAGCTTCACAAATCATAAAGGGGCAATTCTTTTTCTAATCTGTAGTCAGAAAAGCAACTAGTAGTGATTTCTGGATGTTTTACAAAATTATTTTATCAGATTATTTATTTGGATCATCTTGTCTGTTGGGGTTTAGATGTAGGTGTGTGTAAAGTAACTCTGTTGTTAAGCCTATTCCAAACCTGTAGAAGGATTCCAGCATTAACTCAGCAACAATTTCATTAATGAATCCCTTTTTTTGTAATCTTTTGTTCCTCCCTCATAACCTGTTGCCCACTAGGTACCTGCCTCTCCTCAGTGTTACAGCACAACTTGGATTGAATGTTTAGTGGAGCATTGGAAAAGCATTGTTTCCTTACCATTCCCTGAATCTGTGTCAATGACTTGGGACCTGAGGCTGTGAGAAAGGTCACGATCAGGAGGATACACAGGAATATAGCTCAATTTGATCACTGGGCAAGAGGTGTTCGATGGCGTAAATAAGAAAGTGAGAAATTATACACTTTGATAGAAGAAATGGAAAGGTAGAACATTAAAAGATGAATGAGTACTAAGTGTTGATATTTGGAGGAATTTGGGTCCCTCGTATATGAATCACTAAGTTAACATGCAGTATTGTGAGGAATTAGGAAGGTTACCGGTATGTTAAGCTCTGTTGTGAGGAGGTTGGAATAGGAAGTTCAAGGAAGTCCTTGTTTCTGCAGTTTTGGGCTTTGGAGTAACTGTGGTTTTGGTCTCTCTTTCAGAGGTGCCAGCTTTTGGATGAGATGTTAAACCGAGGGGCTTCAACTGCTCTCTCAGGTGGGCATAAAAATCCCATGGCACAGACATACTTAGAAATAACGCACCAAGCTGGAGAAGTTACAACACAAAACTGACTACCTGCATGTTAAATAGATGCGTCTACGACTGATTAGTGAGAACGAAGTCAAGTTGGTCTTTCCCTCCTCGTGTTCTGAGCCGCTGGCTCAGTTTAATAGATGTGTCCTTCAGGATGTGGTGAAGCCTCTGAGTCACCTTAGGTGATGTATGTTGAAGTACCCCTGTCAGGGTGCTTTCTCTGCCTTTGCTAGCCTCTTGCTTATTTCAAGTGGAGGAGTACTGATTCATTAACTGAGGAAGGACAGTAGGTGGTAAGATGTAGGTTTCCATTTCCCTGTTTGATCTGATGCTATGGAAATGCCAGGCCCACTCTGGCGAACCCCCCTGCCCCCCCACCCCCCTGTGGAACAGAATCCCACCAGCTTGATTTCTGGGTTGAGAAGGCTGTCTTGTGAGAATTGATTGAGTAGGTCTGCAGTTTAGAATAATGGGGCTTATTGTCTCAAGATAACAGATAGTGACCCAAGCCGGGAATCAAACCAAGTGGCATGGTGGCACAGTAGATAGCACTGTTGCATCACAGCTCCAGGGGTCCAGGTTCGATACCTGGCTTGGGTCACCGTCTCTGTGGAGTTTGCACATTCTCCCTGTGTCTTCCCCCATGTGGATTTTCTCCCACAGTCCAAAGATGTGCTGGTTAAGTGAATTGGCCATGCTGAATTGTCCCTTAAGAACATAAGAACATAAGAAATAGGAGCAGGAGTAGGCCATCTAGCCCTTCGAGCCTGCCCCACCATTCAATAAGATCATGGCTGATCTGAAGTGGATCAGTTCCACTTTCCCGCTTTCTCCCCATAACCCTTAATTCCCTTGTCTATCAAAAACCTATCTACCCGTGACTTAAATATATTTAGCGAGGTAGCCTCCAACACTTCAATGGGCAGAGAATTCCAGAGATTCACCACCCTTTGAGTGAAGAAGTTCCTCCTCAACTCCGATCTAAACTGCGCCCCCCCCCCCACCCCCCCCCCCCCCCCTTATCTTGAGGCTGTGCCCTTGAGTCCTGCTATCCTTTCTAAGTGGAAAGAATCTCTCTACCTCTACCCTATCCATCCCTTTCATTATCTTATACGTCTCTATAAGATCCCCCCTCATCCTTCTAAACTCCAACGAGCACAGACCCAGTCTATTTAGTCTCTCTTCATAGTCCAACCCCCTCATCTCCGGTATCAGCCTAGTGAACCCCCTCTGCACTCCCTCTAAGGCTAATATATCCTTGTGCAAGTGTGGCGACCAAAACTGCACACAGTACTGCAGCTGTGGCCTCACCAGTGCCCTGTACAGTTGCAGCAAGACCTCCCTACTTTTATATTCTATCCCCCTCGCTATAAAGGCCAGCATTCCATTCGCCTTCTTGATCACCTGCTGCACCTGCAGACTGGGTTTTTGCAACTTGTGCACAAGGACCTCCAGGTCCCTCTGCACCGTAGCATGCTGCAGCTTTTCACCTTTTAAATAATAATCCCTCCGACTATTATTTCTGCCAAAGTGGATAACCTCACACTTGCTAACATTATACTCCATCTGCCAGGTCCTCGCCCACTCGCTCAGCCTATCTAGATCCCTCTGCAGACTTTCCACACCCTCCACGCAATTTGCTTTTCCACTCATCTTCGTGTCATCAGCAAATTTTGTCACCCTACACTCAGCCCCCTCCTCCAGATCATCTATGTAAATGGTAAACGGTTGAGGCCCCAGCACCGATCCCTGCGGCACTCCACTAGTCACCAACCGCCAACCAGAATAGCACCCATTGGTTCCAACTCTCTGCTTCCTATTAGACATCCAATCCTCTATCCACGCTAACACCTTACTCCCAACTCCATGCACCCTAACCTTCTGTAGCAACCTTTTATGAGGCGCCTTATCAAACGCCTTTTGGAAATCTAAAAACACCACACCCACCGGTTCCCCTCTGTCTACCGCACTAGTCACATCCTCATAGAAATCCAATAAATTCGTCAAATACAACTTCCCCTTAACGAATCTGTGCTGCGTCTGCTCGATCAAACCATTCTTTTCTAAGTGCCTTGCTATTTCTTCTTTGATGACAGATTCTAGCATTTTTCCAACTACAGACGTTAAACTAACCGGCCTATAATTCCCTGCCTTTTGTCTGCTACCTTTTTTAAACAGCGGTGTAACATTAGCTGTTTTCCAATCTTCCGGCACTTCCCTGGAATCCAGCGAATTTTGATAAATAATTGCTAAGGCATCCACTATCACCTCTGCTATTTCTTTCAGAACCCTGGGATGCATTCCATCCGGTCCTGGCGACTTGTCCACCTTCAGTCCCATTAGTCTATCAAGCAGTATCAAGCCTATCAAGATTTAGTGTCAGGGGATCAGCTAGGATAAATGCATGGGGTGATGAGGATAGAGTCTGGCTGAGATTGTGATTAATGCAGTCTTGATGGGCCAAATGTCCTTCTTCTGCCCTGTGGGATTCTATGATAACAGATTGGCTATTTAGGTCTGAGCTGAGGTGAAATTGCATCACTCAACTAGATGTGAATCTTTGGAATTCTGTATCCCAGTTGGGTGTGGATGCTCCGTCATTGAGTATGTTGAAGATTTTTGGACTCAGGAGGATATGTTCTGTTGATACTTAACCTGCGGCAGGAGTAAGTTGGGTGTTTAGTTAATTTAAAAAGTCACCATCTGTATACAAATGGTTCTGTAGTATTCTTACTATGACTCAGAGCTCAAAGGAATCTATGCAAGAGTAGATTAGAAGATATGTAGATACAGGTGAGGACATTTTCCATGAGGATCCGGCACTTCAAGTTCTTCTGAGGTCATGCAGATGCTATTTGGATTGAACAATCTATACTGTGGTAAATAACCATCTTCAGTTTTTATTCAGTTACTATAGGGGAGAATTTTCACCAATAAGTACAACACAGAAATGGGTCATTCAGTCTACATTGATTGTCCTCCCCACTTTTACTCTATTTTGCCAATCAACAAAACCTTCTCTTTCTTTCTCCCTCATTATAGTTAGACACATTTTAGGGAAGGCTGCATTGCAGTTCAACTCTTCAACATATAGTCAGATCCAGTGTCTTCCGAGAAAAGAAATTACTCATGAATTGGTAATTTTAAATCCTCATTTTTGGACTCTCCTACAGTTATCAACCTTTCTGCACCTATCTCCTTATTTTTAAGACCTTTTTCAAATCTCAGCATTCCTTATTTTTCATGAGAGTAAAGTAAGAATCTGGCCTGTTTCATCTTAGGGCCCTATTTTACCATTGCCTCGCACTCATTTTCGGGCACAAAAATGTCGTAAAGTCAGGTGTGAGGCCATTATCGCGATCCTCACCTGTATCTGCGCAGATAACCACTTTACCTGGGAGTGGTGGTGATTCGATCCATGTCCAAAACGGGCACAATGACGATTTAAATGCATGTGTGTATTTAAATTGAATTAATGAACTGCCCGCCCAACTTTATCAGCATTTTCCCCTTTACCGCCACGTTTGCCGATCCAGAACTGCGCCGTAATGGACCTGCTAAATAAAAGTCTGATTCGGGCGCTCCAGCCACTGAAGAGCACGTTCAGAGCTTCCAATGGCTCTCTGACTCAGATCGGTGGTGGGGGCAAAGAGGGAAGTGGGTCAGATCTTTGTGATTGGGGAGTGGGGAGAGTGAGGCCAAATCGTGTTCTGGTGGGAGGTGAGGAGAAGGCGGGTCAGATGTTCATCTGGGGGGGCGGTGGGTGAGGCCAGGCCATTCTCTGGGGGGGGGGGGCCCGCGGGGAATGAGTGAGGGCAGATCGTGGTCTGGGGAGTGGGTGAGTGAGTGAGGCCAGAACATTCGCTGGGGGGATGAGTGAGGCCAGATCGTTGTCTGGGGAATGGGAGGGAGGGTAAGTGAGGATGTGGAGATGCCAGCATTGGACTGGGGAAAACACAGTAAGAAGTCTCACAGCACCAGGTTAAAGTCCAACAAGTTTATTTGCTAGTAAACCCCACTAGCTTTTGGAGTTTGCCCCTTCGCCAGGTG
Source organism: Carcharhinus amblyrhynchos (assembly GCF_965287045.1). Taxonomy (NCBI): domain Eukaryota; kingdom Metazoa; phylum Chordata; class Chondrichthyes; order Carcharhiniformes; family Carcharhinidae; genus Carcharhinus; species Carcharhinus amblyrhynchos. The sequence goes on from NC_137333.1 coordinate 60,372,861, forward strand.
AGGACTTTAACCTGCTGTGGGGTGAGTGAGGTTAGATCATTTTCTGGGGGGATGAGTGAGGCCAGATCGTTGTCTGGGGGGACATTGAGTGAGGCCAGACCATTATTTGGGGGGATGAGTGAGGCCAGATCGTTGTCGGGAGGGGTGGGAGGAGGGAGATGGGTAATATATATCTCAGGCATGGTGGGGGGGTGGGGCAGATGGATCTGCAGTGGGGTGGGCAGACGGATCTCTGGTGAGGGGCAGACGGATCTCTGGTTGGGGGGAAATGGATCTCTGGTGGAAGCTCTGGAGGCGCAGGGGGGTACACTGCCACTCTGCGGGCGATCGGTGAGGGGGGCAGGGTTGGCCATCAGTCTGGGTAATGGGGGGGTGGATAAGGGAGACAGCGATGTGTGTGGGTAGTGGGAGGCGGATAAGGGGGACAATGATGTGTGTGGCTAGTGGGGGTTGATAAGAGGGACAGTGATGTGTGTGGGTAAGGGGGATAGATAAGGGGGACAGTGATATGTGTGGATAGGGATGGTGGATAAGGGGGACAGAGATGTGTGTGGGTAGGGGGGATGGATAAGGGGGACAGAGATGTGTGTAGGAAGGGGGGGTGGATAAGGGGGACAGTGATGTGTGTAGGAAGGGGGGGTGGATAAGGGGGACAGTGATGTGTGTAGGGAGGGGGGTGTTGGATAAGGGGGACAGTGATGTGTGTGGCTAGTGGGAGTTGGATAAGGGGGACAGTGATGTGTGTGGCTAGTGGGAGTTGGATAAGGGGGACAGTGATGTGTGTGGGTAAGGGGGATAGATAAGGGGGACAGTGATGTGTGTGGGTAAGGGGGATAGATAAGGGGGACAGTGATGTGTGTGGCTAGTGGGGGTTGGATAAGAGGGACAGTGATGTGTGTAGGTAGGGGGGATGGATAAGGGGGACAGTGATGTGTGTAGGTGGGGGGGGTGGTTGGAGAATGGGGACAGTAATGTGTGTGGGTTAGGGGGATGGATAAGGGGGACAGTGATGTGTGTAGGGAGGGGGGTGTTGGATAAAGGGGACAGTGATGTGTGTGGGTGGGTAGGGGGGATGGATAAGGGGGACAGTGATGTGTGTAGGTGGGGGGGTGGTTGGAGAATGGGGACAGTAATGTGTGTGGGTAAGGGGGATGGATAAGGGGGACAGTAATGTGTGTGGGTAGGGGGGATGGATAAGGGGGACAGTGATGTGTGTGATGTCCATTGCTCCCATGTTTTGCTCCCAGGCTGCTCTCTCCACTTTCTGTGGATTGGGAGTGATCTGACACAGGCGCGCTTTTTCAAATTTTTTTCTAACAGGGCATGCCCTGTTCAGAGCTCCAATCGTTCTAGCAGCGCTAAGCCCCACCCATAGCGCGAATCGGACTGGAGATGGCTGAGAGCATATGGGGACGTCTGAAAGCAGATTTCTAAGTTGGATCTGCATTACACCCAGATTCAGCACTTAGAATGAAAATGGTACAATCAGGTTCTTAGTGTTAGTTTCCTCCCAGGTCTGGTATCATCCTAGTAAATCTGGGTGGGGAGTATCAGTGGTAGTAAAACAGTTCAGAAAGAGATGGTGTTTCAACGAACCAAATATCTTTTCATCATTTATTATCTTTCAAGTCTGCTGCGACCTTCGTTATCAACCCTAATGGAAATTGGCAGATAACCAAGTTTCTTCATAATTCATTTGCACTGCAGGTTTATTACTGGTACAACACTGTTTTACTTTTGCATTGATGCAATACATGTACTGTATTGAGAGTGTTTAAAATCTCAAGGGGAATTTTATTCATTGCTGCAGAGTCATGAAGGCTCTGGCCCTTGGTTCCAGGTACATTTATATTAGAAGTCTCATTGCTGTAAATATTCAGATGGTTAAAGTATTGAATTGTTAAACTGCTATGGTAAAGCTAATTTGGTGATTGAGGATATAGCTAACATGAAATTACTCTGCTCCTAAATTATCTCTGGCAAAAGATGCTGCCTGGGAATAATGGATGATTTTAGTCTGCTGACTTGTTTGCCTTGCTGGTGAAGGCAGCACAAAATTATGTATTACTTCCAGACATCCGTCAATACTCACATTACAGCAGTGACTGCACTTTACTTCAAAAGTGAAGCAGTTTGGAATGTTCTCTACTCATGAAAAGTGTTCCATAAATGCAAATTTTCACTTTCCCCTTTTCTATCATTAGGTGTAATATATGGATCAATATACTGTGTAGCTTTCATATAAATGTGGAACAAATTTACTCATAAATTAACATGAAATAGAGAATTTAACTTGGGAGGGAATACCAAAGGTGATGTGTGCATTTTTCATGCCTCTCGTGCTTTCATTAGGGATAGTTGATTTGCAGCATATTGTGAAATCCCATTAAAAATAGTGCCCAGGCCTTTGACACACTTTGGAGAAGCATTTTACTTGCAGGTTAATCACTTTTCTCAAATGCGTCCAACATTGAAATATTAGTTGTCTGCAGAAAGGTGCTATGTGTGGTTAAAGTTTATTTTGTATGCATTTCACAAGTCATTGAAAGTGATAACACTCGTACACCAACTGTCCATCATGGGTTCCTGATTCCTTTATTCATTCTTGAGATATGGTGCAGAAGAGGCCCTTTGGATCATTGAGTCTACACCAACACATAAAAACACTTGATTAACTTACCTGATCCTATTTACCAGCACTTGGCCTTGAATGTCATAAGAACATAAGAACATAAGAACATAAGAAATAGGAGCAGGAGTAGGCCATCTAGCCCTTCGAGCCTGCCCCGCCATTCAATAAGATCATGGCTGATCTGTCGCTGCTCAGTTCCACTTTCCCGCCCTCTCCCCATAACCCTTAATCCCCTCTCTTATCAAAAACCCATCAACCCGCGTCTTAAAAATATTTAGCGAGGCAGTCTCCACCACTTCAATGGGCAGAGAATTCCAGAGATTCACCACCCTTTGAGTGAAGAAGTTCCTCCTCAACTCCGTTCTAAACCGCCCCCCTTTTATCTTGAGGCTGTGCCCCCTAGTCCTACTGTCTTTTTTGAGCGGGAAACGTCTCTCCACCTCTATCCTGTCCATCCCATTCATCATCTTATACGTCTCAATGAGATCTCCCCTCATTCTTCTAAACTCTAACGAGTACAAGCCCAGTTTATTCAGCCTCTCCTCATAGCTCAACCCCCTCAACTCCGGTATCAGCCTAGTAAACCTCCTCTGCACTCCCTCCAAGGCCAAAATATCTTTGCGCAGGTGTGGCGCCCAAAACTGCACACAGTACTCCAGCTGCGGCCTCACCAGTGCCCTATACAGCTGCAGCAAGACCTCCCTATTTTTATATTCAATCCCCCTCGCTATGAAGGCCAGCATCCCATTTGCCTTCCTGACCACCTGCTGCACCTGCAAGCTGGGTTTTTGTGACTCATGCACAAGGACCCCGAGGTCCCTCTGCACCGTCGCCTGCTGCAGTTTTTCGCCCCGTAAGTAATAGTCCTTCCTACCATTCTTCCTACCAAAGTGGACCACCTCACACTTGCCAACATTAAATTCCATTTGCCATTTCCTGGCCCATTCGCCCAGCCTATCTAGATCCTTCTGCAGACTCTCCACACCCTCCGCACAATTTGCCGTTCCCCCAATCTTGGTGTCATCAGCAAATTTCGACACCCTACACTCGGTTCCCTCCTCCAGATCATCTATATAAATGGTAAAAAGCTGAGGCCCCAGCACCGACCCCTGGGGCACTCCACTAGTCACCATCCGCCAATCCGAATAGCACCCGTTGACCCCCACTCTCTGCCTCCTATTTGACAACCAATCCTCTATCCACGCTAACACCCTACCCCCAACTCGGTGTCCCTCGACCTTCTGCAATAACCTCTTGTGAGGTACTTTGTCAAACGCCTTCTGAAAATCTAGAAAGACCACATCCACTGGCTCTCCTCTATCCATCGCCCTAGACACATCCTCATAGAACTCCAGTAAATTTGTCAGACACGACTTCCCTTTATGAAACCGTGCTGCGTCTGCCCTATCAAGCAATTCCCTTCAAGATGCCTCGCAATTTCCTCCTTAATGACAGATTCTAACATTTTACCTACCACAGACGTTAAACTAACTGGCCTATAATTCCCCGCCTTTTGCCTGGCACCTTTCTTAAACAACGGCGTAACATTAGCCGTTTTCCAATCATCCGGCACTTCCCCGGAATCCAGCGACGTCTGGAAAATAACCACCAAGGCATCCACTATCACCTCCGCCATTTCTTTCAGAACCCTCGGATGCATTCCATCCGGTCCTGGGGACTTGTCCACAATCAGCCCCTCCAGTCTGTCGAGCACCGCCTCTCTAGTAACAGTAATGTCATTAAGACCCTTCAGTCCTACCACCTTTCCATCGCTAACACCCGGCAAATTATTCACGTCCTCCTCCGTGAAGACAGAAACAAAAAAGTTATTCAATATCTTAGCCATATCCCCATCCCCTACCACTAGGTCCCCTTTCTCATCCTCTAAAGGACCAACATTCACCCTAGCCAGCCTCTTCCTTTTTATATATTTATAAAAACTCTTGCTATCCTTATTTATATTAAGCGCTAGCCCAGCTTCATAGTTTCTCCTACCCTTCTTTATCAACTTCTTTGTCAATCTTTGTTGACAATTAAACCTCTCCCAATCCTCTTCTCGCCCACTGCTCTTAGCTACTCTAAATTCCTCCGCTTTTAATTTAACACTTTCCTTCACCTCCTTCGTTATCCACGGCTTATTACCCCTCCTCCTACTATCCTTTTTGACCATCGGAATATGCGGGGTTGATGGATCGGCCATGCTAAATTACCCCTTGGTGTCAGGGAGATAAGTAGGGTAAATATGGGAGTTGCAGGGATAAGGTGGGATTGTTGTCAGTACAGGCTCGATGGGCCTGGGTGGGATTATTGTTGGTACAGGTTTGATAGGCCGAATGGCCTCTTTTTGCACTGTAGGGATTCCATAAGAAGCCATCAATGTTCTTAAAAGGATGTTTGACAACCTGCCTCCACTACTCTCCCAGGCAATGTACTCCAGACCAATCACCACCCCGTGGGTAAAGAAGTTTTTCCTCATATCTCCCCTACCTCCACACCTCCTGCCTCTCATCTTGAACTTGCATCTCCTCATGACTGATCCTTCAGCTAAGGGGAGCAGCTGCTATCTATCCACCATGACCCTTAGAATCTTGTACTCCTCGATCAGGTCACCCCTCGATCTTTTCTGTTCCAATGAGGATAACACAAGTGTCTCCAGCCTCTCTTTATAACTTGAATGTTTCATCCCAGACAGCATCCTGATGAATCTCCTCTACACCCCATCCAACACAATCACATCCTTCTTCTAATCTGGCGACCAGAACTTCACACAGTACTCCAGCTGCAGCCTCACCAAAGTTCTATACAATTCTAACATGATCTTCCTGCTTTTGTAATCGATGCCCTGACTGACAAAGGCAAGTATCCAATGTGCCTTTTCCACCCCCCACTAACATCTCTTTCTGCCTTCAGAGATCTATGGACAAACACTCCAAAGTCCCTTTGTTCCCCAGAACTTCCTAGTGTGATGTGTTCATTGAATATTTCCATGACAAATTAGTCCTTCCAAAGTGTGTCTTTCACTTTTCAGGGTTGAATTCCACTTATTTACCCATTTGACCATCCCATTTATGTCTTACTGTAGCCCAAGACACCCAACCTCACAGTCAACCACCTGGCCAATCTTTGTGTCATCCACAAACTTATTAATCCTAGCCCCACATAAGCATCTTTTTTAATATATAAATGACAAATAACAGGGGACCCAGCACAGATCTACCGCTGGACATTGACTTCCAGTCAGTAAAGCAGCCTTCTGTCTCCTATAACTAAGCCAATTTTGAATCTACCCTATCAAATTACCCTGTATCCCATGTGCATTTACCTTCTTTGTAAGTCTCCCATGTGGGACCTTGTCAAAGGCTTTGCTGAAATCCATATAGACTATGTCAACTGCATTACCCTCATCTACAGACCTGGTTACCTCCTCAAAAACTTCAATTAAATTTGTTAGGCATCTCCTGACTGAAGAAGCAATGCTGACTATCCCTGATCAACTCTTACCTGTTCAAGTGGAGTTAGATTCTCTAATTTAGAATTTTCTCCAACAGTTTCCCTGCCACTGGTGTGAAACCGAGGCTGATCTCTACAAATGTTCTTAAATAGCACAACCACATTTTCCAGTCCCCTGTCTATTTCCCCGTGATGTAGAGATGCCAGCATTGGACTGGGTAAACGCAGTAAAAAGTCTGACAACACCAGGTTTAAGTCCAACCAGTCTATTTGATAGTAATCCCACAAGCTTTCGGAAATGGTGTTTCTTCTTCAGGTGTGGGGAAGGTTCCACACACCTGATGAAGGAACACGGTTTCCAAAAGCTTGTGGGATTACTATCAAATAAACTGGTTGGACTTAAACCTGGTGTTGTCAGACTTCTTACTGTATTTCCCCGTGACCAGAGAAGAATTAAAAACATGTCAGAGTCCCTGCAATCTCTGCTCTTGCCTCCCACAGCAGCCTGGGTCACAGTTCATCTAGACCTGGAGATCTGTCCATTTTTAAGCCTGACACCACCTCAAATACCTTGTCACTTTCCCTCTGTCAATTTGTTCAAGAACCTTACAGAATCTCTCCCTGAATTCCATACCTCCATCCTCATTCTGTTGGGTGAAGATGGATACAAAACATTAATTCAACATTCTGCCAATGTCCTCAGGCTCCGCCCATAGATTTCCCCCTTGGTACCATTTTTCTGGTTATTCTTTTTCCATTGATATCCTCCCATCACCTCCCCGCACCCTTTGGGACCTCCCACCGCCTCCCCATACTCTGTGTCACTGCCATTTATTATAGTTGCCTAGCCTAGAAGATGGTAATGAGCTTTCTTAACCACTGCAGTCTGTATAGTAAACATTCACAGTGCTATTATGTAGGGAGTTCCAGAAGTTTGACTGCGCAATTATAAAGCAATAGTGTTCAGTCACGATAATGTGTATGGGGAGAAGGTTGAGATGATGCTGTTCCCATGTGTTTGCTGTTTTCTTCTAGGTGCTAGAGGTCACAGGCGTAAGAGACATTGATAGATGAAGCCTTGATGATTTGCTCCAGTGCATTCTATCTCAAAATATCTATCTAACGCTAGTATAGAGTATATATTTTATAAACAGCAAAAGCAAAGTCAAATTGTACACAATCCCTTTAAAATTCAATTACAAAGTTGTATAGCTTGAATTTTGGTACCTTTTCCAAAGAAGTCTTTGAAGGCTAAAATAAGTCTTGAACTACAAGCCTTGAATTTAAAGAAGCTTTACACTGATGCCAAACAACTTGTTCTTCTGTCATCTGTTACATTTGTAAATATAAATTTCCAAACATTTGTTCTTTCACTGCCTAGAGGGAGGGAGGGAGCCACTTTATTCAGATGCATTATAATGGACAAGACATTCATTATTCTAAAAATTTCTATGAAACAATCTTGCATCTATATGGCTGAATTTGATTTATTATTGTCACATGTATTAGTATACTGTGAAAAGTATTGTTTCTTGTGCACTATACAGACAGAGCGTACCATTCATTGAGAAGGAGAGGAGAAGGCGCAGAATGTAGTGTTGCAGTCATAACTAGGCTGTAGAGAAACTTTGAAGTGACAAACATGACAGCACACAAAAAGATTCCACAAACCAAACCAATGAATGAGTGGATCTATTTGGTGGTGCTGCTTGAAGGAGAAACATTACCCTCATCTACACACTTGGTCACCTCCTCAAAAAAATTCAATCAAATTTGTTAGGCATCCTTTCCCGCTGAAGAAGCCATGCTGACTATCCCTGATCAACTCTTACCTGTTCAAGTGGAGATAGGACATTGCTCTGTTCTATTTTTAACTTATTTATCTATCAATAGTATATAAACAAAATTGAATATAAGGAGAGCCATTATTACAATTAAAAGCCCAAAAATATGCATCATATGATAAATCTAGAGATCATTGCAAAATAAAACAGTATGGGGAGGAGCAAAAATATTCAGTGGCTAATAAGGAAAGAAATGGAATGATATTGAATAATATTACTAAATAGAAATGAGAAAGGAAATCTGGAGGTGAAAGAAAGGTAGCTATACTAAGTGAATTGCCCTGCTTCAGTTTTCTGATTATGATGACATTTATGTACATTGAAAACATTTTAAGTACTAAATAAACACTGCACAATTTGCTAGTAGTATTTGCAAGGTCACATTAAAAACCTCCCTTGCTCTAGAGATGTGACTTTGTAAGCAAATATCAATGATGACGCATTACCATCGGAACGGAGCAAAGGGCAGTAAAACTGATTTACAGACCCACCTTTTTCATACAAATCTGACATGAATACTGTATGCCCATGAAGTTTCATCAGTGGTTTCGCTTGGCTTCTGTCCATTTTCAAAACCAGAGAATCACTAGAAGTTCTGAAAAGACTTCTGGAGATTTTGCAAAACTATTTGAATTGGTGGATTTTGGGAGTGGGCAGCAGTTGCGTTGAAACGTAGTATAAGCAAGAAGCATGATCCTCAGTTAACAAAATATCTTTACTGCTATCACAAGATTTACAGTCATAGTTCACCAAAAAAAATCCAGATTTTGTTTTTTTTTCCCTCAGATCTCAAAATCCTGGCCTCCACCTGGAGCCTCAGAATAGCTGAAATTGAGTAAGAGGTTCTATACTGAAATGGCATTACCCCACCTAGTTCCTAAAACAATATGCACTATTTGTTGCTGATGAGTGTAGAATATTTGACTGATTTGAATAAAAAACAGAAAATGCTGTAAAACCTCAGGAGGTCTGACAGCATCTGTGGGGAGAGAATGGAGCCAATGTTTTGAGTCTAGATAACCCTTTGTTAGAGCCACGATATTTTGCTTTTATCTGACTGATTTGAATGTTTAGTTTTATTAGCAAAATGATGTGTACATAATTATATAGCGCTACTTTAAAAAAAAAGTTCCTTTGCAAATGCTCCATAACTGATGAAATATTTTGAAGCATAGTCATTGATGTAAAGTAAGGGACCCAATTTACTTGTAGCAAGCATTCCAAAAATGTAAGAGCTGAATGACCAGATTATTTGATTTACAGGTGTTGATTGAGGAATCTAAATTTGCTAGGTTAACAGAAGAGCTCCCCGGTCTTTGCATTTTCCTAAGGATATTTTTACATCTACTTGGGAGAGGAGACTTGTAAAATACCAATAGAGTTTTAAGATCGATGAGAAATATTGTTTTGAGTTCGCTGAATTTTTACTTTGGATTAATGTAAATTTACACTTCCAATTGCAGAATGAGTTTGAAATGTTGTAGCTATGGTACAACAACATATAAGATATAGATTTAAATTCCAATAATCTTTAGATCCAAGAAAATTTGCATTGTACAAGGCCTTCAGACTAGCTTGTTGATTCTCTAAATTTATTCTCATTCATGATTTTTGGTTTGTCACCTACCTATTTTGCTGTCTTGTGCTACATCATTTTGCTACTTGCAAAGTAATTAATATTTTTGGATTAAAACTGAATTAATGTATTTTTAAAAACATCAAGCAAAGGGTTGCATCTAAATATAAATATAATATCCACCTGTTATGTTTGTGGAAAAATAATTTTGTTTACCGATAAATTAGCAATAATTATTTTCACATTGCTTTCAGTTTCCCACAGGAAAATTAAGTTTTAGTACTTGTTTGGTTAAAAATTATCGTTAGCATCAGATCCTGTTTTTGTTTCTTTTGAGGTTGTGAAGACAAACAATTATTGACATACTTGGCTTAGTGAATATTACAATAATGAAGAACACTTTAGCACTACAAACCATTTTATGCCCCCAGTACAAACTCTTTTAAAGGCAGAGTATATGTTTAGCCATTTTTGTTGCTCGACTTTAAAATGCACCTGCATCAACTGGACTTCAGTAGAAGTTTGTCAACACTCCATGTGCCATTAGATTAATTAAGTATGGAATAGACCTTTTGTTGTAATGATCAAGATCTTGTTAGTATCTTGTGAACTGTCCCCACATGATTGAAACAAGTTCTGATTAAAGGTCAGCAACCTCTAACTCTGCTCCTCTATCAACAGCTGTTGTCTGACTTACTGAGTGTTTCCAGCATTTTGAAACAGTGTTTTGCTCTGAAATATTGTTTACCAGGTAACTGATTGTCATGTATAACACAGCTCTCCTTATTTCCTTTCTTTTCATAGTTAATTATATTCTGCCTTTCTTGCAGGATTTCATCTCTATCATAAACTCTCCACATTTGTGCCAGAGAGTTGTCTGCTGATTGTCATTGGGCTGTTACTTGGAGGAATCATCTTTGGTGCTGAAGAGAGATCTCCCCCTGTTATGAGCACAGATGTCTTTTTCCTGTACTTATTGCCACCTATTGTGCTTGATGCTGGCTATTTCATGCCTATCAGGCCATTCTTTGAAAATATTGGGACGATTCTATGGTATGCAGTGGTTGGAACCCTATGGAACGTAATTGGCATCAGTTTATCACTATATGGGATTTGCCAGGTTCAGGCTTTCGAGTTGAGTGACATTACACTATTGCAGTTGCTGTTGTTTGGGAGCTTAATCTCGGCAGTGGACCCTGTTTCAGTTCTAGCTGTCTTTGAAGAAATCCATGTAAATGAACAACTACATATCCTGGTGTTTGGAGAATCACTGCTGAATGATGCTGTCACTGTAGTAAGTAGTAGAGTTGTATTATTTTCACATGTACATTTTAATATATGTATTAGTATATAGAATATATTTTAATAAATTAAATGATCTTAGCATGCCCCAAACTTCTTTACAGCCAATGGATGTATTTCAGAAATGTAGTCGCGGTTATAATGTAGAAAATCATAGAATCCCTGCAATGCAGAAAGAGGCCATTGAGTCTGCACCGACAACAATCCCAGCCAGGCCCTATCTCCATAACCCCATTGTATTTACCCTGCTAATCTCTCTGACAATAAGGGGCAATTTACTATGGCCAGTCCACTTAACCCGCACATCTTTGGACTTTGGAATGTGACTGCCAATTTGCACACTGCTAACCCCCACAGACAGCAGTAGAATAATGACCAGATAATCTGTTCTTGTGTTGTTCAGGAGGCATAAATATTACCCAGTAGACCAGGAATAACTCCCCTGTTCTTCAAAATAGTGTCATGGGATTTTTGACACTCATCTGAGAGGGCAGGTGACATCTCAATTTAATGTTTCATCTGAAAATTGGCAGCTCCAGCAGTGCAGCACTCCCTTGATGCTGTACAGGAGTGTCAGCTTTTTTATTTGTTCTTTGGGCTGAAGTCCTGGTGTGGGACACAAACCCACAGTCTGACTCTGGAAAGAGAACTACCAACTGAGCCACATCTGACATCTAAACAATATTATGCCAATCTTCAGGAAGCTTATTCTCAACCCCTTTTGTATTTAAAAGCATCAACCTAGCTCCAATTTTTGTTTTAGTGCCATTGTCTGATCAATTGTACTTGGCTTGCTGCTTGTTTGTGATGTGCACATTTGGCAATGCTGCAGCTTCAGCATTAATGAAAATGATACTCTTTGTTATTGTGATTCTTACTCTTCTCATTGCCTTCTTACCTCTGTTGTATTCACCACTTCATCTTCCTCATCAATTAAATAGGGCATGGCATATTGGTTGGAGGTTACACTGGGGCAGTTTAAGGAAGAGGACAAAATTCAAGCAGATGGAGTTCAATCTGGAGAAATGTGAGGCCATGCACCTGCATCCGAGAAAGGCAATATTTTCTAGATGGCAAGAAATTAGGAACTTAAACAGGAGCAGCAGGATTTGCATGCGCATGTTCACAAATCACTAAAAGCTATCGGACAGATTGGAAAAGTGATTTTAAAAAAAGACAAACGGAAAGTTGGCCTTCATCTGCAGAAAGCTGGAGTGTAAAGCTGGGCAAATTGTGTTTCAGTTTTCCCAGAGCTTTGATTGGGCCCCAGGCAGAGCACTTTTTTAGACACCATAATTAAGACAGGAGTGGGAAGAGTGGAGATTGAAAGGTTAAATTAAGAGGATGGGTTGTATAAGTTTTGGCTTGTATTCCTATAGTTTAAAAGTTCGAAGATTGATCTAATTATGTTTAAAATGAAGACACACTTGGAGTATAGATCCAGAGAAACAATTTGAACGTCAGTCGGCATCATCTACACTGAGTGAACCTGGAGCAGATGTCAGAAACCTTTCTCTGTTTTCAATTCAAGCTGCTAGTTACTCCCAGTCTTTGCGTGAGTCAGTTGGATAAAGTGAGCTTTGGAAGTTGCATGTGAAAAAAACTGCTGCTAGGCAACAGTACACAATGAACCAAGCCCTCGGTAATTAAAAAGGGTAACACCATGTGTTATAGACACCAATTTCTCACCTGTTAATTTAATGTGTTCGCAATAAATTCTCAACTGGTGTTGACTTCAGTATTTTAAAACATCAAGCCAGGTTTGAGTAGATGTATCTGATCTAATAGTGAGCTTTAAATTGCCACCTGATTTTTATTTTGGTACATGTTGTAAATATACAAAGTGTAGTTCATAAGATTGAGGTGTAGACACAAAGCAGCCACTTGGAAAAAATGATGATGTTGTGGTGGTAGAGATCTTTCATTTATTTATTATTATTAGTCACAAGCAAACAAATATTAACACCGCAATTAAGTTACTGTGAAAATCCCCTAGTCGCCACACTGCGGCGTCTGTTCGGGTACACTGAAGGAGAATTTGGTATGGCTAATACACCTGATCAGCACTGTAAGGCAGCAGTGCTAACCAGAGACTGGCTGGAAAGAGGGTGATTTGATGCTTTATGCTGGGTACAGGGAAGGATAAGAAGGATTAAAAACACAATATGCTAAAAGTAATCACCAGGTCAGGCAACATCTTTTCTGGTGGAAAGTCATTGACCTGAAGCATTAAACTACATTTCTCTCTCAAAATGCTGCCTGATCTGTTGTTGCAGTAAGTATTTTGAGGGAAATGAGAAAATGGAGTAACTATTTTGATTAAAGAAAACGGTAGTGCTAGAAGAGAGGATGTCCTTGAGGGGTTAAAAGTAGAATCCATTTGGTAGGAGATAAATAATGAGCTGCTTAGGTCACCAAAAAGTGGGAAGGTGGTGGAGGAGCAGATTTATCTGATTTAATCAATGAGGCCCTGATCAATTGGAGACAAAATGTTGCAGACCAATGAAATGGAGCAATGGGTCTAGATGGCAGTGTGTGTGTACATAACATAGGTACATTTCCAACAGAAGACAACCAAAGTTGGAGCTTTTTGAATGACAAAGGAGTTAGAGAATAGAATGGAGCAGAAAAAGGTACATATAGCAGACGTTAGCTTTATACAATGTACAATGGAGAATTTTACTGCGCAAACAAAGTGCAGAAGATAAGTGCTAAGAGGGACAAAGAGACAGTGAGAGAATAGATCAGCAGCTGTAGTAAACGGGTCCAAAGATCCTATGGATATATTAATAGAGAATTGGTTTGACATAGGATTAGGCGTCATTAGTGGTGGTGGCAGAAGGCATGTTTGAGGTACAAAGTAAGAACATTGTACCTGTGTTTACCAAAGATTTTGCCAAACCTATGGTTGATCTGTATCAGATGAGGTAAAGATAGATGAAGGCACAAAAAGGGCTGGCAGTACTAAAAGTAGAAAAATTACTCAGTCCAAATGAGATTTGTTGAGGGACATAAAGGTAGAGATTGTGGAAGTGTTGGCCATAATCTTCTAATCCTCCACTGTTGGTGCCAGAGTAGGGAAGAATTGTAGATGTCCCATGGAATAAAAGTGGTAGTGGCAGCTTGGGTTACAAAAAAATAGAAAGCGAGAGTTGAGGTGAGTTGCTGGTTTTCAGACCCAAGGGATGTTTACAATGGCAATCCTAAGGTTTGGATACCAAGACCACTGCTTTTGTTGATATACATTTGTACCTTGAAGATACAGGGTACAATTTCAAAACTTTCAGGTGACACAAAAAATGGAAATGCAGTAAACAAATGAGGAAGAAAGTAATCAACTTCAAGAAGACGTTGGCTGGTGGAATGGATAGGAACATGGTAGCTGGAATGCAATACAGTTAAGTGTGAGGTGGAGGAGCGAGGGATTTTTAAAAGATTCATTCATGGGCCAGCATTTGTTGCCCATCCCTGAGGGCATTTTAAAAGTCAACCACATTGCTGTGGGTCTGAAGTCACATGTAGGCCAGACCAGGTGAGGATGGCAGATTTCTTTTCCTGAAGTAGATGGTTGTTGCAACCATTGGCTATGGTTTCATAAATTTCAGCATTTGCCATGGTGGGATTTGAGCCCAAGTCTCCAGACCATTATCCTGAGTTTCTGGATTTGATTTGATTTATTATTGTCACATGTATTAGTATACAGAAAAAAGTATTGTTTCTTGTGCACCCTGCAGACAAAACATACTGTTCATAGAGAAGGAAATGAGAGAGTGCAGAATGTAGTATTACAGTCATAGCTAGTGTGTAGAGAAAGATCAACTTAATGCAAGGTAAGTCCATTCAAAAGTTTGACAGCAGCAGGGAAGAAGCTGTTCTTAATTCGTTAGTACGTGACCTCAGACTTTTGTATCTTTTTCCTGATGGAAGAAGGTGGAAAAGAGAATACCTGAAGTGTGTGGGGTCCTGAATTATGCTGGCTGCTTTGCCAATGCAGCAGGAAGTGTAGACAGAGTCAATAGATGGGAGGCTGGTTTGCGTGATGGATTGTGCTATATTCACAACCTTTTGTAGTTCCTTGTGGTCTTGGGCAGGTTAGGAGCCGTACCAAGCTGTGATATAACCAGAAAGAATGCTTTCTATGGTGCATCTGTAAAAGGTGGTGAGAGTCATAGCTGACATGTCAAATTTCTTTAGTCTTCTGAGAAAGGGGCAGCATGGGGACATCCAGGACAGGTTGTTGGTGATCTGGACACCTAAAAACTTGAAGCTCTCAACCCTTTCTACTTCATCCACGTTGATGTGGACAGGGGCATGTTGTCCTTTGCACTTCCTGAAGTCGATGACAATCTGCTTCATTTTGTTGACATTGAGGGAGAGCTTATTGTCGCTGCCCCAGTTCACCAGATTCTCTATCTCATTCCTGTACTCTATCTCGTCATTGTTTGAGATCTGACCCACTATGTCAGAAACTTGAAAATCGAATTGGAGGAGAATTTGACCACACAGTTATAGGTGTATAAGGAGTATAGTATGATACCGCATGAGAAGACAGCCTTGTGGGGCACCGGTGTTGAGGATGATCATGGAGGACATGTTGTTGTCTATCCTTACTGATTATTAGTCCACCGCTATGTGATCCAATTTAATCTCATTGATTCTACGTATGATTTTTTTTTTCCAATCTGCAAATTCAAAATATTTAAAGGTATTAAAATAAAAGTTTATATATTAGCCTTACATTCACACTGTAATGAAGTCACTGTGAAAATCCCCTTATCGCCACATTCTGGCACCTCTTTGGGTACACCGAGGGAGAATTTAACATGGCCAATGGACCTAACCTGCACATCTTTGGACTGTGGGAGGAAACCAGAGCACCTGAAGGAAACCCACACAGACACTGGGAGAATGTGCAAACGCCACACAGACAGTGACCCAAGCCAGGAATTGAACCCAAGTCCCTGGCACTGTGAGACAGCAGTGCTAACCACTGTGCCACTGTGGCTGCCCCAAAATCTTTTAATGTTTAACATTGTTTGGATTGACCCTAGTTTTCAAGATTTCCCATCTAGTGTAAATTCTATTTCCCCATCTTTAAAACAGTCCAGTCGTCCAATTAAACTGTCGGATTTATCAACCTGTTTTTCTTTTGTCCCTTTTAGGCTCTGTACCACTTATTCAAGTCCCTCTGCCAGATGCACTCGATTCAAACTGTGGATATCTTTGCTGGAATTGGCCAGTTTATTGTGGTGGGCGTTGGTGGAATAATAGTGGGGATTATTTATGGATTTGTTGCAGCTTTCACCACTCGCTTCACTCAGAATATTCGTATTATTGAGCCATTGTTTGTCTTCCTGTACAGTTATCTCTGCTACCTGACAGCAGAAATGTTTCGACTGTCAGGCATCATGTCGTGAGTATTCTATAATTCATCTACTGAGCATATTGAAGATCAGTTTGTTTTCCAAGTAATGTCCTCTTGATGAAATCTGGGCGGCAGATCATTGAATCGACACCCTTTTGATATTTAGAGGAAGAAAGCACTAGTCTAGGGTACTTTTGCTTTATATGTGCATTTTTGAAATATCTGTGCACTTTACTAAATTGATAAAATAATGAAAGCACTGTCATGAAGCATTTCCTTACTATTGCATTTATCCTCCTGCTGTCTTGCAGCAAGATTATTGCATTGTAAGTTTTGATTTGATTTATTATTGTCACATGTATTAGCATATAGCGAAAAGTATTGTATCTTGCGTGCTACACAGACAAAGCATACTGTTCATAGACAAGGAAAGGAGAGAGTGCAGAATGTAGTGTTACAGTCATAGCTAGAGTGTAGAGAAGGATCAACTTAATGCGAGGTAAATCCATTCAAAAGTCTGACAGCAGCAGGGAAGAAGTTGTTCTTGAGTCGATTGGTACGTGACCTCAGACTTTTGTATCCTTTACCCGACGGAAGGTGGAAGAGAGAATGTCTTAGGTGTGTGGGGTCCTTAATTATGCTGGCTGCTTTGTCGAGGCAGCGGGAAGTGTAGCTAGAGTTAATGGCTGGGAAGCTGTTGCATTCCTGCAGATATGAGAGCAGATTTTTCTTTGATTCCAGGGAATGCTCTGAAACCAAGGAATGCTTAGTTCCAGAAACAACAAAAAGGATACTTAGACCTGTTGTTTTCTCCTGGCAGGGACAGGCCTGCTGCATAAGTACTCCCTCTGGTGTGCTGTGCCTAGCAGACACCTGGTGGGGGCCAGGACTATGCACTTTGGCTAAGCTGAACTGACCTTCTCACTAAGTAGTGCTTTTTGCAAAATAAAGCTCCAAAGGCATTTCACAAGAACATTATAACATTGAGCCACTTATGGAGGGGATATTAGGTCGGATGACCATAAGCTTGGTCAAAGCAGTAGGCTTTAAGTGTTGTAAAAGAAGATAGTGGGATGGAAAGGCAGAAGTGTATGGAGGGAATTCCAGATCTTGAAACTGAACAAATGTGAAGACATGGCCAGCAATGGTAGAGCTATTAATATCTAGGATGCTCAAGAAACCAGAATTACATGAATGCAGACATTGCAGATCATTATGAAGTTGGAGACATAGGAAAGGCTGAGATTCTGGAGGAATTTCAAAGTGTGGTTATGGACTTGTGTAGAGCTGTGAGCTCTGTGAGATGATAGGGAAACAATATCTGGTGAAAGTCAAAACATGAGCAGCAGAAGAGTTTTGGACTACCTCCACTTTACAGAGGGTAGAATATGAGAACCCAGCCAGGAGTGCACTGGAATAATCCAATCCAGAGGTTCTACGGCAGATCAGTTGAGGCAGGGCAGCAGCTGGGCAACATTGCAGAGGTAGAAATAGGCAGTACGAGTCATGGCTTAAATATGTGACACAGTGGCACAGTGGTTAGCACTGCTGCCTCACAGTGCCAAGGACCCGGATTCGATTCCCAGCTTGGGTAACTGACTGTCTGTGCGGAGTCTGCACATTCTCCCCTCGACTGTGTGGGTTTCCTCCGGGTGGTCCGGTTTCCTCCCACAGTCTGAAAGATGTGCTGGTTAGGTGCATTGACCCAAACAGCTGCTGGAAAGTGGCAACAAGGGAATTTCACAGTAACTTCATTGCAGTGTTAATTAAGCCTTACATGTGAAAATAATAAATAAATTTTAAAACTTTAAGCTTTTCTCAGACAACTATGACACCAAGGTTGTCAACAGTCAGGTTTATTCTCAGACAGTCGCGAGGGAAAAGATGGAGTCAGTAGCTAGGGGTGAGTAATGATACGTGAAAATAATTGAGAGCGCTACTTCCTACATGTAGGTCAAATTTGTGGCAAGATGGTAATGTTCCAAAACAGCTTAACTTCCCATCCTGTATTTTTATAATGAAAGTATATGCCGTTATTAATTCTGCAGTGCTCTAAAAAACCTGCATCAGCCAGGCCAGCTTGCTTTGATTCTGAACTATCCACCCTTGAAGATTGTATCTCTGCATTGAAATTCAAAATAGTTGCTCGATAATTGCTGAAACTTTGCATATTTTGAAGCTTTAAAGTTGAGTAAAATAATTTCAAAATATTTTAGCATCACGTGTTCAAGCACCAATGAGCTGAACCCTGTCATGGAATGATGTGGGTTTTGGGCTGTGATTTCTCAGACAATGAGGTTTCCTAATCTTCATCCAAAAACCAGTGGGATTTGTTCTTCAAGGTGGGATTGGATCCTATTCTATCACCACTCTTGGCAGTCAGTCTAACGGAGTGTTGACTTCATGAAATCAACTTCTTTCACAATGAGCAACTCTTGTTGAATACTTTTTGTAAAAGCAGAATGCCTCCAGATGGTAGAAGTTAATTGTACAGCATTATGATTGGAGTGTTGTGTGAATTGTGAAGTGGGTATGGGATGAGAAAACTCCCAGGTTTTAAAACCATAGAAAAATGGATTTGGGCTTCTGTTTGGTGCAATGAGCCTTGCATCATCTATCCCCCAAAGGCAGATGGATGGCTAGCTTTCCCCCATCCTCATACATGCAGCTTACTTCGTTGAAGATCAATGCAGAATGTTTAGTGAGCTGCACAGGTAGCAGCACTGCCACCCCCAGGGAACTGAAATCATCTTAGTGTTACCTCAAGCAAGTACATTCTCCTGTACAATATTTTGAAGGCTGAGTTCTTTCTGCTGGCCGTGGCAGAAATAAGTCATTCTAGCATCAAAATGTGTGTCAAGCTTTAGCACAGGAGTTGGCTTGAGTCCAAAACGTAATTTCCATTTTCATTTTTGGAGCACGTGTGTCACTGTTTAGGCTGTCTATTTTAGGGGCCAGTGTTAAACTAAATGAAGAGTGGAGAAAATTGCACTAACAAATTGGGTCCAGATAAAGGCCAGCATAAAGGCACTTTACCTGAATGCACGTAGCATTCGAAACAAAGAGAATGAGTTGATGGCACAAATCAGTACAAATGGGTATGATCTAGTGGCTGTTACAGAAACGTGGCTGCAGGGTGACCAGGACTGGGAACTGAATATCCAGGGGTCTCGACATTTTGGAAGGATAGATGGGAAGGAAAAGGAGGCGGGGTAGCTCTGTTAATTAATGATAACATCAGGGCGGTAGTGAGAGACGATATAGGCTCTAAGGAGCAAAATGTGGAATCGATGTGGGTGGAGATAAGGAGTAGTAAGGGGAGAAAGTCACTGGTGGGCGTGGTCTATAGGCCCCCAAATAGTAACTTTGAGGTGGGGCGGGCTATAAACAAACAAATAATGGATGCATGTAAAAATGGAATGGCAATAATCATGGGGGACTTTAACCTGCATGTTGATTGGTTGACTCAAGTCAGGCACGGTGGACTTGAGGAAGAGTTCTTAGAATGCTGTCGGAACAGTATGTTACAGAACCTATGAGGGAGCGAGTTATCTTAGATCTGGTCCTGTGTAATGAGGCAGGTAGAATTAAAGATCTTCTTGTGAGGGATCCTCTTGGAATGAATGATCACAGTATGGTTGAATTTCTAATACAGATGGAGGGTGAGAAAGTAGGGTCCCAAACCAGTGTCCTCTGCTTGAACAGAGGGGAGTATGATAGGATGAGGGTGGAATTGGCTAACGTAGACTGGGAGCACAGACTGTTTGGTAGGACAGCTGAGGAACAGTGGAGGAATTTTAAGGAGATTTTTCTCAGTACTCAGCAAAAATATATTCCAGTGATAAAGAAGGAATGTAAGAAAAGGGATAACCAGCTGTGGATAACTAAGGAAATAAAGGAGAGTATTAAATTAAAAACCGATGCGTACAGAGTAGCCAAAACTAGTGGTGAATTAGAAGATTGGGAAAGCTTTAAAAAAAACAAAGAACTACTAAAAAAGCAATAAGGAAAGGAAAGATAGATTATGAAACTAAACTAGCACAAAATATAAAAACTGATAGTGAAAGTTTTACAAATATATAAAAAGAAAAAGAGGGGCTAAAGTAAATGTTAGACCCTTAGAAGATGAGAAGGGGGATTTAATAATAGGAAACGAGGAAATGCCGAGGCCTTAAACAAGTTTTTTGTGTCGGTCTTCACGGTAGAGAACATAAATGGCTTACTGAAAATTGACGGTTGTGGGACTATAGGGGGTGAGGACCTTAAAATGATTACTATTACTAAAGAGGTAGTGCTTGGTAGGCGAATGGGACTAAAAGTAGACAAGTCCCTAGGCCCGGATGGAATGCATCCCAGGGTACTGAAAGAAATAGCAGAAGTAATAACAGATACGTTAGTTGTAATTTATCAAAATTCGCTGGACTGTGGGGAGGTGCCAGCTGATTGGAAAACAGCTAATGTGATGCCACTGTTTAAAAAGGGAAATAGACAAAAGGCGGGTAACTACAGGCTGGTTAGCTTAACGTCCATAGTTGGAAATGCTGGAATCCATCATTAAAGAAGAAATAGCAGGACACCTGGAAAAAAATGGTTTGATCAAGCAGACGCAGCATGGATTCATGAAGGGAAAGTTGTGTTTGACGAATTTACTGGAGTTTTATGAAGATGTAAGGAGTGTGGTTGACAGGGGGGAACCAGTGGATATGGTGTTTTTAGATTTCCAGAAGGCGTTCAATAAGGTGCCTCACAAAAGATTGCTGCAAAAGATTAAGGTACATGGAGTTGGGGGTAAAGTGTTAGCATGGATAGAGGATTGGCTATCTAACAGGAAGCAGAGAGTTGGAACAAATGGGTGCTTTTCCGGTTGACAGTTGGTGACTAGTGGCATGCCGCAGGGATCGGTGCTGGGGCCTCAACTGTTTACCATATACATAGACAATCTGGAGGAGGGGGCCGAGTGTAGGGTAACAAAGTTTGCTGATGACACAAAGATGAGTGGGAAAGTGAATTGCGTGGAGGACACGGAAAGTCTGCAGAGAGATTTGGATAGGCTAAGTGAGTGGGCGAGGATCTGGCAGATGGAGTATAACGTTGGCAAGTGTGAGGTTATCCACTTTGGAAGGAATAATAGTAAGATGGACTATTATTTAAATGGTGAAAAATTACAACATGCTACTGTGCAGAGGGACTTGGGGGTCCTTGTGCATGAATTGCAAAAACCCAGTTTGCAGGTGCAGCAGGTGATCAAGAAGGCGGATGAAATGTTGACCTTTATCACGAGGGGGATAGAATATAAAAGCAGGTCTTGCTGCAATTGTACAGGGTACTGGTGAGGCTGCAACTAGAGTACTGTGTACAATTTTGGTCCCCTTATTTGCGAAAGGATATTTTGGCCTTGGAGGGAGTGCAGAGAAGGTTCACCTGGTTGATACCGGAGATGAGGGATTAGCTTACGAGGAGAGATTGAGTAAATTGGGCCTGTACTCGTTGGAGTTTAGAAGGCTGAGGGAGGATCTTATAGAGACATATAAGATAATGAAGGGGCTAGATAGGGTAGAGGCAGAGAGATTATATCCACTTAGAAAGGAAACAAGAAGTATAGGGCACAGCCTCAAGATAAGGGGAGTCAATTTAGAACAACTTCTTCTCTCAGACGGTAGTGAATCTTTGGAATTCTCTGCACAATTAAGCAGTGGAGGTTCCCTCATTAAATGTGTTTAAGTCACAGGTAGATAGATTTCTGATCAATAAGGGAATTAAGGGTTATGGGGAGCAGGCAGGTAAGTGGAACTGAATGACTATCAGATCAGCCATGATCTTATTGAATGGCGGGGCAGGCTCGAGGGGCTAGATGGCCTACTCCTGCTCCTGTTTCTTTTGTTCTTATGTAGGAAGGCAAATGGAATGTTGAAGGAGGATGGAGTATAAAATTAGGAAGATTTTGGTACAACTGTAGAGGACATTGGTGAGACTGCACTTGTCATACTATGGACCATTTTGGTCTCCTTATTTAAGGAAGGATATACCTGCCTGGAAGTCGTTCACAGAAGGTTCACTAGGCTGATTCTGGGACATCTTATGAGGAAAAATTGAGCCAATACTCATTGAAGTCCTGGAGAATGAGCGGTGGCCTTATTGAAACATAGAGATTGAGAAGATGTTTCCTCTCCTGGGGAAGTCCAGAACTCTAGGCACAGTAAAGGTTCACAGTAAGTAAAGGTTCTTCCCATTTAAGATGAAAATGAAGAATTTATTCTCTCAGAGGGTCATTAGTCTTTCGAATTCTCTTCCACAGAAAGCAGCGTGGTGGGGGTCATTGAATATGTGCATGGGGTGGGGGCTGTTGAATATGCACACGAGGCAGGGGTCATTGCATATGCACACGCATGGGGCAGGGGTTATTGGATATGTACATGGGGCACGGGTCATTGAATATGTACCCAGTAGGGGGTCATTGAATATGTGCACAGGGTGGGGATCATTGCATATGCGCATGCATGGGGTGGGGTCATTGCATATGTGCATGCATGGGGTGGGGTCATTGCATATGTGCATGCATGGGGTGGGGTCATTGCATATGTGCATGCATGGGGTGGGGTCATTGCATATGTGCATGCATGGGGTGGGGTCATTGCATATGCGCATGCATGGGGTGGGGTCATTACATATGCGCACGCATGGGCTGGAGTCATTGCATATGCGCACACACAGGGCGCAGACATTGCATATGTGCATACACAGGGTGGGGGTCATTGCATATAGAACATAGAACATAGAACACTACAGCACAAACAGGCTCTTCGGCCCACGAGTTGTGCTGATCACATCAACACCTACCAATCCATAGACCTATCTATAACCCCCAATCCCATTAAATCCCATATACTCATCCAGAAGTCTTTTAAAAGACCCCAGCGAGTTCGCCTCCACCACCACTGATGGCAGCCGATTCCATTCACTCACCACCCTCTGAGTGAAAAACTTACCCCTAACATCACTTTTGTACTTGCCTCCCCGCACCTTAAGTCTGTGTCCTCTCGAAGCGACCATTTCAACCCGGGGAAATAGCCTCTGAGAATCCACCCTATCTATTCCTCTCAACATTTTATAAACTTCTATCAGGTCGCTTCTCAACCTTCGTCTCTCCAGGGAGAAGAGTCCCAGCTCCCTCAACCTAACTTCATAAGGCATGCCTCCCAGTCCAGGCAACATTCTTGTAAATCTCCTCTGTACCCTTTCAATAGCTTCTACGTCCTTCCTATAGTGAGGCAACCAGAACTGCGCACAGTACTCCAAGTGAGGCCTGACAAGGGTCTTATAAAGTTGCAGCATTACCTCCCGATTCCTAAACTCAATCCCTCGATTAATGAAGGCCAGTACACCATACGCCTTCTTGACCACATCCTCCACCTGCGAGGCCGATTTAAGAGTCCTGTGGACCCGGACCCCTAGATCCTTCTGCTCTTCAACACTACTAAGACTCCTGTCCTTGATAGTGTACTCGTTCATCCCATTGGTCCTGCCAAAATGGACGACTACACATTTATCTGCGTTGAAGTCCATCTGCCACTTCTCCACCCAGTCCTGCATCCTATTTATGTCCTGCTGCAACTTCTGACATCCTTCCAGACCATCCACAACACCGCCACCACAACACCATGTGCATGCATGGGGCGGGGTCGTTGCACATGCGCACATATGGGGAGGGGTCATCGCATATGCGCATACAAGGGGCAGAGTTATTGCATATGCGCGCACACAGGGCAGGGGTCATTGTATATGCGCATGTACGGGGCAAGGTCATTGCATATGCACACGTGCGGGGCAGGGTCATTGTATATGTGCATACATGGGGCAGGGTCATTGCATATGCACACGCAAGGGATGGGGTCATTGCATATGCACATGTATGGGGCGAGGTCATTGTATATGATCACATACGGGGTGGAGTCATTGCATATACACACACATGGGGCGGGGTCATTGCATGCACATGCATGGGGCAGGGTCAGGCAGATTTTTGATTGACATAGAGTTAAGGATTGTAGCAGGGCAGACAAAGAGCTGATAAGGCTCCTATCAGATTAGGCATGATTTTATTGGATGATGGTGAGCAACCTACGGCCATCTGGGACTATAGTGACTTTACCATTATTATAAAGTATTTGCCTTATTATTTTGACATAGTCATTCACCGATTCATACACCTCTGTCAAAGTCATGGAAAAATGAACATCATGTACCTACATGAGCATTGTCCACTAATATTGTTGATCATATTTTTTGTTTTGTGGAAAGCATTCGCAATTCATTTAAAATATAGGTGCTAAATAATGAAATCTATGACTCAAACTCAGTGATTTGTCTTTTTAATTCACCCGCTCATATTTGGTGTTGATGCTTACCGTTCGAACTAGATGATTAGTAATGTTAATTGAAAGTAAAACGGTTGAAGCTTCCTGTTAGTCATGCTTTCACAGATTGTGGTTTTGGAAAGAAGTCCGTTCGGTTAATTATTGCAAAGATTTCCTTTGGACTGTTAATTTGAGATCTCCATAGCTTCAAACTTCTCAGAAATGCTATTTGCAAAAATGAAGCCTGTGCTTATCTCTGACATCAGATTAAAAACCGCAAACAAATTCCCCCACCTCCCATACTGGATTACCGACAATTTAATTTCTGTGGTGTAGAAGGTGAGGAAGAATGGCTGAGAGAAGATGTAATTATCATTTTTAAAGTCTGCTGGTGATAACCGTCAATATTCTGTGTTCAAGTCCCATACTTTTACTGGAGTGTAAAAATCATGGTTAGTTGTTCAGTTGTCCATTTCAATTCATCACTAGACATGACTGGACTGTAGCGCTCTGATCTGATCCATTGGTTGCGAAATCATTTTGCTCTGCTTATGGTTCTTCTGATTTTCCGAATACACGTGATCCTGTGGTGGTAGTTTCATCAGGCTGATACGCCTGCATTAAAAATTGTAAGCCTTGTTGAGATAAATTAATGTGTTAAATATTTCCTTTATCGAGTATTTTTAATGGAAAATTTTGATATTTGTATGAGCAAATCAACACTTCACAAACCTATTAACAATATTTTTTTCACGTATGTATTTGGAAGATGAAGAAGCAATGAGATCCCCTGGTGGTGAAATACTGCAAAGTTACATTGCTTTCTCTACAGCACATTAGCTTATGATTTAGAGCAAGAGCAAAGAACAATAAAGCTATTACTTCCGCTGCCTCCTCAAATTGTGCAAGAGTTTTCCAATGTGGGCTTTACATTAAGAATTAACAATTTTTTAAAAACTTCCAGGTATTAGCAAACCACATGTAAAACTTCCAAAACCTCGGTGGGAATTTCTCTGTGCCTTGCTAAGTCAAACTCAAGTGTATGCTATCCAAGCTTGACCCAATGATGTTTGCAGCACTGCAGACATTATTGTTCCACTAATCATTTTGACGTCTGAGTCAATGTTCTCTCGTGCTGATTCAACAGATTTTCTTCAAAGGTGATAACTGACATAGCGCTAACTGTTCTTTCTCTGCCCGTGAGTTATCAGTTCAGTTCTGTGTATCATCCTGCTTATCCAGACCCATGTCCCTCTTTCCAGCTGTCTAGTATATTAAGGCTCCTTTTGTGTTGATCATACCTCAAACTGCACTCAGTCTTGTAACTGTGGCTGGCCCAATGAGTTCTGTAAGATTAAATGTGGCCCTTGTGTCGTACTTCTTTTGATGTGTAACACAGATTATGCATAACAGTCACAAATAGGAGATTTAAAAATGACAAATGTTGGCTATCTGAAACAAAAACAGAAAATGTTTTGTGGAGTATCAGCAGAGAAGAAAATATCGGTTGCCATTTCAAGAGAAGTTTGTTGTTTTGAAATTTAAAAGATAATATACTGATGGAATCAGAAAGAGGCCTGCATTTATATACCTTTCTTCAAGGCATTCCACAACACTTTATACCAAAGAAGCTCTTTGGTGGTGCAATCCCCATTGTAAAATGGGAAACCTGGCAACCATTCTGTGCGCATTTTCAAACTGCCTCTCTGAGAGGCAGTTTGATCACGAGCAGATAATCTCTGTTAGTTATGTTGAATGAAGTGTAAATATTGCTCAGAACACCAGGGAGCACTTCTCTTTATGTCTACAAAATACCATGGAACCCCTTAAGGTAGGTGTTTCCTCTTATCTGCAGTGAAAATTCAACCTGGATTTTATGCACTGATGAGGGATACCAGTGGGGAAAAATGCTCAAATAAAAGGTCTTAGCAGCCTTAGAATTTTAGTCTCAAATTATTAACTCCAGAAGACAATTCTGGGAGTTTTTAAAATACAGCAAATAAAGGCCATATAATCAAATATTTATCTATTTAAAGAAACGCTTTTTTACTTTGAGTCTTGGGTCTGTTTTTACTCCTTGTTTGCCTTGGCTTATGTTAGTTATTTTGTGCCTTTGCTATAATAAAATGCCCCAAGGCGCTTCATTGGACCATTACCAAACAATTCGAGACTGAGCTACAAGGAAGTATGGCACATGAGCAAAAGCTTGGATGAAAGTTGGGTATAAGGAGGAAGCAGAGGTTGAGAGAGGGAATTCCAGAGCTCTGAACACACTGCTGTCAGTGGTGGGATGATGAAAATCTGGGGGTGCTTGTGGCTAGATTGGAAGAGTATAGATATCTACAGGTTGTTGGGCTAGATCACAAAGACTAGAAGGGGTGAAATCATGCATGGATTTGAAAATTAACATGAGAATTTTAGAACAGAGGCACTGAGTAACTTGTGGAGGGGGTATGTGAGTGTGCTTGTATATACTCTATGCTTTCATTTGTATATGCATCTATATGGACGGATCAGTCTTAGAAAGGCTGGTGGAAGGAATGAGACAACAACCAGGGGACCTTGACTTTCACTTTTTTGGAAAATAAATATCTTCTGTATGATTTAAAATCCAGGATACTTGGGGAATGGTTGCTATAGTTATTATATGACTGGACTCTGTTTTTATGTCCTGTCTAATTGGTGCCTGTTGCATTAGCCCACTTTAGAATGTCCACTTGAGTGAAGCAACAAGACACTATTCCTTCACGAGGGTTAACATCTGTAGAGAGGTGCTGATGAAAGAAAATTCAAATGAGAAAAGAAAGAGGGGTTTTTGTAATAAACTAAATTACTTTTATTTTGGATTAAGATAAATAGCCCTTAATAATTAAATTTAATGAATAAAGTCCATAGAGTTTTCTTTCCTGTTCTATTTCATATTTCATTGACTGCACCCTAGTCTGAGATTAGCTACCTCAGCAGAAAGTAGTGTATAATCCTTTCATGGTTTTGTGCAATGTGAAATGATGCTTTTATTTACTGAATCCCTGGGTTTAAGAACAGAAGAAATGCCAACCTTGTTTCTTCTATGAAGTAGTCTCCAAAGTTGATGCCTATTTGTCTTTATTTAAAAATGTGCTGATATAAAATATCTCCTCTTCAGATTGATAGCCTGTTCGATAAGCATGAAGCATTATGTGGAAGAAAATGTCTCTATGAAGTCCAGCACTACTATTAAGTATTTTTTGAAGATGTGGAGCAGCGTCAGTGAAACTCTCATATTCATCTTCCTTGGTGTAGCAACAATCACAGACACCCATGAATGGAACTGGGCCTTTGTTTGCTTCACTCTATTGTTCTGCTTGATTTGGCGGGCCCTAGGTAATCAGCAGTTAATTTATTGAGAAAGCATTAAGGTTAGCTGTGCAAGGAAGTTCTTTCTGGCTTTGCACACAGACAACCTCGACTTTTTGAGTGCAGTGAATACAATTTGGTTAATTTTAAATCAATACAAGGAAAATTGGATGAGTTCCTTTTTTTTAAGAGGCGTGCATTCCTACATGTTCAATTTTCCAATGTCTATGCATCACTACTGCACTTAGAATGTAAGAACTGGGAGCAACAGTAGGCATTTCAACCCTTCGATAGCCTGCTCTGTTATTCAATGTGATCATAGCTGATCTCATCTTGGTCTCAACTCTTCTTTCCTTCCCGTTCTCCAAAATCCTTCAACCCATTACTAATTAAAAATTCATTGATCTCCTCAAAGTTACTCAATGTCCCAGCATCCACCATACTCTGGGATTAGTGAATTCCACAGATTCACAACCTTTTGAGAGTAGTAGTTTCTCCTCATCTCTGTTTAAAGCTGTTACCTCTTATCTGAAAACTATGACTTTTAGTTTTAGATTGCCCCACAAGAGAAATCATCTGTTCTATGTTTACTTTGTCAATATCTTTTATCATATCTACTTCAATTAGATGCCCTCTCATTCTTCTGAACTCTAGAGCGTATAGGCCTAAACTCTGTCTTCATAAGATAAATCTCTCATCTCTGGAATCAATCTACTGAACCTCCGCTAAACTGCCTCGAATGCCTCTACACACTATACCAAAACTATGCACGATACTTCAGGTGTGACCTCACTAATGCCACGTATAGTTTCAGCAACTCTTCCTTTTTATACTCTATTCCTTTAGCTATAAATGCCAAAATTTCTTTAAGTTACAGTTTATTTATTAGTCACAGGTAGGCTTACATTCACACTGTAATGAAGTTAGTGAAAATCCTCAATTACCTGCATCGTAGTTTTCTGTGATTCATGCACAAGGACACTTAGAACTCTCTGCACCGAACCACCTCAAAATGTGTCTCCATTTAGATAAGTTGTCTTTCCATTTTTCCAACCAAAATTGATAACCTACATTTATCCACATTAAACTCATCTGCCACATTTTGACCCACACCAAAGCTAAGCATGTCATTAATACTTGAATTAGCCTTGTGCCTTTCCCGGATGCGGGGCTAATTTTGCTGGCCTGATAGGGCCAGCAAGATCACAAGAGCCCAGAAATCAGGAGGTTGAAAGAATGCAGTTGAGTGTATCTGCATAAGTCATTTCCTTTTTATTTCTGTTTCTCTATTACACATAACAAGGAACTAGGGGCACAGTAATCAAATACATCCAGCAAAGCCTGCACAGTCAGTCACACCTTTATGTAGAAATCTGAGAGAGGTTTGACAGGGGTCACAGATGTAATACGTAGGTAGAGAATTGGGTATTTTAATTTGTGTAAGAGCACCTCCCTGAGATGAAGAAGCATGCAGCATGATTCTCTTTTTTATTACATGAAGAGCAGTTTTACTGAATGAGCTAATTGAAGCTGATCATGTTGTCAATCTATGTGTTCATTCTCTGAAATGAAACAGCTTACAATTGCTAACTGATCTCATCTTGGATGGTGTTTCTTCAGTTTGCCATGAAAACCATTAAATAAGTGTGTAGACGGCATTTGAATATTATCACTACTCCCTTTACCCAATTTACACTATCACACAGTTGGATATTGGACAATATGAGCATGGCCCTAAATACATCAGCGTATTTATGGAAATGACTAGCAGTGCCATACTTGAGTGAATCACCATCTTTCAGTTTTTCCCATTTCACTTGGTCACCACAATTTTGGTTTATTTCCCTTTTCCATCTTCCCCGTCTGTCATCTATTCTTCTTCCAATTCAGTTATGTATAAGTCTCTTGTCGACCCATCTTTCCATTTGATCTTTGGCCTTCCTTTTCTTCTACTCTTTGCCAGTCCCATCTCCATCGCTTGTCTCATCTCATGTCCCCTTTTTCTATGTAGTAAGAAGTCTCACAACACCAGGATAAAGTCCAACAGGTTTACTTGGTAGCAAAAGCCACTAGCTTTTGGAGCGCTGCTCCTTTGTCAGGTAAATGGGAGTTCTGTTCACAAACAGCATATAAAGACACAAACTCAATTTACAAAATAATGGTTGGAATGCGAGTCTTTACAGGTAATCAAGTCTTAAAGGTTCAGACAATGTGAGTGGAGAGAGGGTTAAGCATAGGTTAAAGAGATGTATATTGTCTCCAGCCAGGACAGTTAGTGGGATTTTGCAAGCCCAGGCAAGTCATGGGGGTTACAGATAGTATGACATGAACCCAAAATCCTGGTTGAGGCCGTCCTCATGTGTGCGGAACTTGGCTATCAGTCTCTGCTCAGCGACTCTGTGTTGTCGTGTGTCATGAGGCAGCCTTGAAGAACACTTACCCAAAGATCAGAGGCCAAATGCCCGTGACCATTGAAGTGTTCCCCAACAGGAAGAGAACAATCTTGCCTGATGATTATTGAGCGGTGTTCATTCATCCGTTGCTGTAGCGCCTGCATGGTCTCCCCAATGTACAAAGCCTCGGGACATCTTTTCCTGCAGTGTATCAGGTAGACAACGTTGGATGAGTTGCAAGAGTATGTACTGTGTACCTGGTGGATGGTGTTCTCACGTGTGATAATGGCATCTGTGTCAATGATCTGGCACATCTTGCAGGGATTGCTGTGGCAGAGTTGTGTGGTGTCATGGTCACTGTTCTCCTGAAGGCTGGATAGTTTGCTGCAGACAATGGTCTGCTTGAGGTCATCCGGTTGTTTGAAGGCAAGAGTCGGGGTGTGGGGATGGCTTTAGCGAGATGTTTGTCTTCATCAATGACATGTTGGAGGCTCCGAAGAAGGTGTCGTAGCTTCTCCGCTCCGGGGAAGTACTGGACGAAGAAGGGTACTCTATCTGCCGTGTCCCATGTTTGTCTTCTGAGGAGGTCGGTGCGGTTTTTTGCTGTAGCACGTCGGAACTGTCGATTGATGAGTCAAGTGCCAAATCATGTTCTTATGAGGGCATCTTTCAGCGTTTGGAGGTGACTGTTGCAATCCTCCTCATCTGAGCAGATCCTGTGTATACGGAGGGTTTGTCCTTGGGGATGGCTTCTTTAACGTGTTTAGGGTGGAAGCTGGAGAAGTGGAGCATTGTGAGGTTATCCCTGGGCTTGCGGTACAGTGAAGTGCTGAGGTGACCATCCTTAATGGAGATGCATGTGCCCAAGAATGCAACCAATTCCGGAGAGTAGTCCATGGTGAGTCCAATGGTGGGATGGAACTTATTGATGTTATCATACAGTTGTTTCAGTGATTGCTCACCATGAGTCCAAAGGAAGAAAATTTCATCGATTTCATTTTCATGCGTAGGTTCGAACAAGACCTCTACTGCACAGGACCTTCAACCGATGCTATACACTAGATACATCAATGACATTTTCTTCCTTTGGACTCATGGTGAACAATCACTGAAACGACTATATGATGACATCAACAAGTTGCATCCCACCATCGGACTCACCATGAACTACTCTCCAGAATCGGTTGCATTCTTGGACACACACATCTCCATCAAGGACAGTCACCTCAGCAGTTCACTGTACCGCAAGCCCACAGATAACCACACAATGCTCCACTTCTCCAGTTTTCACCTTAAACATGTTAAAGAAGCCATCCCCTATGGATAAGCCCTCAGTATACACAGGATCTCCTCAGATGAGGAGGATTGCAACAGACACCTACAGATGCTGAAACATGCCCTCATAAGAACAGGATATGGCGCTCGACTCATTGATCAACAGTTCCAATTTGCCACACTGACATTCTCAGAAGACAAATATGGGAGACGGTGGACAGAGTACCCTCTGTCATCCAGTACTTCCCCAGAGCAGAGAAGCTACAACATCTCCTTCGGAGCCTTCAACATGTCATTGATGAAGACGAACATCTCGCCAAGGCCATCCCCACACCACCACTCTTGCCTTCAAACAACCGGTCAACTTCAAACAATCCAATGTCCACAGCAAATTGCCCAAGCCTTCAGGAGAACAGTGACCACGACTTCACACAACCCTGCCAGAGCAACCTTTGCAAGATGTGCTGGATCATCGACACGGATGCCATCATCTCACGTGAGAACATCATCCACCGGGTACACGGTACATACTCTTGCAACTTGGCCAACATTGTTTACCTGATACGCTGCAATAAAGCATGTCCCGAGGCATGTACATTGGGGGGACCATGCAGACACGACAATAACGGATGAATGAACACTGCTCAACAATCACCAGACAAGAGTGTTCTCTTTCTGTTGGGGAACATTCAGCAGTCATGGGTATTCGGCCTCTGATCTTCGGATAAGCGTTCTCCAAGGCAGCTTTCACAACACACGACAATGCAGAGTCGCTGAGCAGGGACTGATGGCCAAGCTCTGCACACATGAGGATGGCCTCAACCGGGATCTTGAGTTCACGTCACACTACCTGTAACCCCCATGACTTGTCTGGGCTTGCAAAATCTCATTAACTATCCCGGCTGGGGACAATATACATCTCTTTAACCTGTGCTTAACCCTCTGTCCATTCACATTGTCTGTACCTTTTAAGACTTGATTACCTGTAAAGACTCGCATTCCAACCATAATTTTGTAAATTGAGTTTGTGTCTTTATATGCCCTGTTTGTGAACAGAACTCCCACTTACCTGATGAAGGAGCAACTTCCAAATAAACCCTGTTGGACTTTAACCAGGTGTTGTGAGACTTCTTACTGCGTTTACCCCACTCCAATGCCGGCATCTCCACACTCTTTCTCTACAACAGACCACTATATCATTTCAATCTCTTCTTGACTGCATTATTTGCTTCCATCATCTTCACTGACTGCATTCCCCCACCACCACTGGTGAATATTCTGACCTTGTCCCTTCTCATCACTCCATACGTCCAATCTCAACATTTACATTTCATTAATGTCCAGCCTGTTCCTCTCTTTCTGATAAGGGTAGCCTCTCAGCTGTCTGTAATTTTCTCAAGAATCTAGATGAATAACATTAAGTCAATTTAATTTAGTCTCATATAGGCCAGAAAAATACACAACTTCATTTGTTCATCTATTTTAGGAAAATGTGTTTAGCAAACTTTTGTTTGGGAAGGGACAATATTCAGATATCTTCTTGCTGGAATTCTATGCCAGCAATTTGTATGTATTTTCAACAAAGAATGCTATCCCTCTAATAACTTTGATATTTTAACTATATTTGTTTTTCTCTCAGGTGTTATTGTGCTGACTCAGATCATTAACAGATTCCGAAAACTGTTGGTCACCCGCAAGGATCAGTTTATCATTGCATATGGCGGGCTGAGAGGAGCTATTTGCTTCTCACTTGTGTTTCTACTTCCTTCTCATGTATTTCCTCGAAAGAATTTGTTCATCACAGCAACTATTGTGGTCATATTCTTCACTGTCTTTATTCAGGTTCGAAATATTTCCCTACCTATCTTGGCTGTGAAATATCTGTTGTAAAACTGTAATTTTGGTATAAAATCATACATTACTCTATTAGTGGGAGTAATGATGACTGCCAAATCTGTCTCAAATCCTTAATCTACCACAATTGGACATCTTCATGATATTTTGTTCTATCTGACTTGCATGCTATTCACAGAATATATTCGTTAAGGCAATAATAGCTAGAAATCTCATTTTGCATATGAAGAAGGCAGGGGACAAGTACTAAGTTCTCAAGTACACTTTTGACTTATCTGTTACTTGATTGTCAAACTTCTCACTTAATCTTATTGCAGCTGTTTTGGATGCTCTGATATTGTGAAGCTTTGAAAAAGTGTATAGATCAATGAAATATTTCATTCTAGATAATATCAGAAGTATAAATACCAGATCAGGGTTACAAATAAGATCCTTTCTGATGGTGACAAAGGAAAAGTATCCTTCCTCTTCATTCCTGACCTGTCAGCGGCCTTCAGCACTGTTGACCACAGCATTTTCCAACATCTCTTCAGTATTATTCAGCGGGGTGGAACTGCAGTCATTGTTTCCCTTCTTACCTGCCCAATCATAGCCAGGGAAGCATTGATGATGGCTTTTCTCCCTGCTCCCAGGCAATCTCAGCTGGTGTGCTTCAGGGTCTATCTATGGCCCCCTCCTATTTCTGTTCTCTGCTCTAAGGAGCACAGCACTTTTTGATTCTCCACGTAACTGAATTTCCTTTTCACTGGTACCATTCTAATGAATCCTGTCTTCACCCTCTCCAGTGAGTTGATATCCTTACTGAAATATGATGCCCCCAATAAAAGCATTCCACCTCTGTGATGGTGCATTTCCATTTGGAATTACACTGAGACGGCCCATTAAGACTCTTGGAACCAACATATCAATTCATCCTCCAAACTTGGTCTTTGGGTTAATGGAGTATTTGCCCTATTCAATATCTACCCATTATTCATTTTCTCACTTGTTTTGTTCTTTTGAATACAATGTCCCCCCACTCCCCATCTCCCACCCCTTTATTTTAAAAATAAAGTCCTTTGTGCTGTTGTGTACGGTAACTGGCACCAATGCTGATATCATTAACAGATACAATGGAAAGTACTGCAGAGTCAGTGACCTTTTTGAAGTATCAATGTTACTCAAGATAAGAGAACTGCAAAATTTGGAAATGAGCAGACAATCTGCAGGTTGGAAGGGGACAAAAATAAGCGAATGTTTGAAATAAAAGATATGCTGAAAATATACAAATATTAACTTTGTTTCCTCTTTTCAGAGGAATATATATTTTCTTAAAACTTCCAGCAGATTAAAATTATCCTGTTTATCCAAACAAATGTAAGACCACTAGTTGAGAAAGAGAAAAGTAAAATAGATAAATTAGAAAATAAAAAGCGTCAATTGTGGGGATGTTACTAGAATCTGATATCTGGGACAGACTAACTTGAGCATTTGGATGAACATGGGCTGATCAGAGAAAGCCAACACGGATTTGTAAAGGTAAGTCATGTCTAACAAATCTGATTTTTTAAAAAAATGAAAAACAGTGGGTAAGGGAGTCTCTATGGATATTATGTATCAACTTCCAGAAGGCAATCAACAAGATTCCACATAAGCCCGTTAAACAAAATGAGAGTGCTTGAAATTGGATGCAACCTGTTGGCTTGGTTAAACAATAGGAAACAGAATAGGGATAATGGGTGTGTACTCAGATTGGCAGAATGTGAGTAGTGATATGTACTGGGACCTCTAAATATACATGGCTTGATGAAGGAATAGATAGCAGTATAACTAAATTTACTGATGATACTAAGTAAGTGGTGGCACAGTGGTTAGCACAGCTGCTTCACAGTGCCACAGACCCAGCTTCAATTCTGGCGTCAGGTGACTGCCTGTGTGGAGTTTGCACGTTCTCCCTGTGTCTGCGTGAGTTTCCTCCAGGTGCTCTGGTTTCCTCCCAGAGTCCAAAGATGTGCGGGTTAGGTGGATTGACCATGGTAAATTGCCTCTTACTGCCGGGGGATTAGCAAGGTATATATATGGGGTTGTGGGGGATAGGGCTTGGGTGGGATTGTTGTTGGTGCAGGCTCGATAGGCCGAATGGCTTCCTTCTGCACTGTCGGGATTCTATGATTTGGTAAAGTGGTATAGAAGAGAGCACAAAGTTACAACAGGCTATCACTAAATTATGTAAGTGGGCAAAATTGAAAAATTTAGTTTTATGTAGACAAAGTGAGAGGTCATTCATTTTGGAATTAAATTTCCAAATGTTTTCTAAATGGTGAGATTCCAGGAATTGTAAATGAGTAAAGGGTCTAAGTACAGAAACCATTAAAAACTAGTGGACGGGTACAAAAAGTAATCAACAATTCATGAAATTTTGGTCTTTATCTTGAGCAAGCCAGAATATTAAGGGATCAAAGTTATGGTTAAAGTGCACAGAGCTCTGGTTAGATCCTATTTGGAAAATAGCCTTCAGTACTGGATGCAGCATTGCAGGAAGGACACA
Organism: Carcharhinus amblyrhynchos; assembly: GCF_965287045.1. Lineage (NCBI taxonomy): Eukaryota > Metazoa > Chordata > Chondrichthyes > Carcharhiniformes > Carcharhinidae > Carcharhinus > Carcharhinus amblyrhynchos. Next base: position 60,408,769 of record NC_137333.1, read on the forward strand.
TTAGATTTGGAGATTGCTGCATGGATTCACTAGAATGTTACTGGAACTAAAAATGTTACATTGTGATCATAGTTGGCATAGAGTATTCCCTCTAATGGAGAGTACTATGGGGTGATCTAAATTGGCATGAGTAAAGGTTTCAGTATCCTAGATAGAAACTGTTTCCTTCAGTGAGAGAATACAGAGAAAGTGGAGGTAACGGTAATATTAAACTTTAGTTTAACATTTTGTTTGTCCTGAATTGCCAAACAAATGCGTTTCTGACTTTGGTAAAAGTAAATGTTGATATTTTAGGGAACAACTATCCGCCCATTGGTTGGCTTTCTGGATGTTAAAAAGTCAAATAAAAAGCAGCCATCAGTCAGTGAAGAGATTCATATTCGGGTAAGTGCCCTTGTATTGCTGTTTTTTTGTATAGTAACCTTTATATTACACTTCTAACATAAAGATTATCTCAAAAAATCTTGCAGAAGTAGATGTCAATTCAGGATTGATTAGAAGGCATGGCCAAAAATGTGACCAAAAAAAAACATGTCAGGGTTGAATATGGGAACATGAGACTTAGAAACAGGTGAGGCTGTTTGGCCCTTTGAGCCTGTCAAAAGATTCTTAGCTGATCTGCTTGTGGTCTGAACTCCACTTTCTAGTCTGTCCCCCATGACTCACTTGTCTAAATAAATCCATCTAACTCTACCATGTCTAAATGACCCCGTTTCCGCTGCTCTCGGGGCAAGCCAATTCCACATAACATTATGACCCTATGAGAGAAACACACCCTCCTCATCTCAGCTTTAAAAGGCAATCTCGTATTAAAATGTGTCCGCTCGTTCTAGTCTTCCCCATTAGTGGAAGCGTTCTTCAGGTATCCATGCCATCAAGTGTCCTCAGAATCTTGTACGTTTCAGTAAGATCACCTCAGTCTTCTAAACTCTAATGGGTATAGGACCAATCTTTCTTCAGAGAATGAGCCCTTCATCCCAGGAGTGAGTCAACTGAAACCTTCTCGGTACTGCCTCTAATGCAATTATATATATTTTTTTCAAGTAAGAGACCAAAATGGTCCTCAGCATTCCAGATATGGTTTCACCGTGGTGGCACAATGATTAACACTGCCGTCTCTCAGCACTAGAGACCTGTGTTTGCCTCCTGGCTTGGGTCTGTCTGTGCGGAGTCTGCATGTTTTCTCCATGTCTGTGTGGGTTTCCTCCGGGTACTCCGGTTTCCTCTCACAGTCCAAAAGACATGCTGGTTATAGGTGCATTTGCCATGCTAAATTCTCCCTCAGTGTATCCCAGCAGGTGCTGGAGTGTGGCCACTAGGGGATTTTCACAGAATCTTCATTGCAGTGTGAATGTAAGCCTACCTGTGATACTAATAAATAATCAGTGCCCTGTACAACTGCTGTAAAACTTCTCTATTTTTGCATTCCATTCTCCTTGCAGTAACCACCAATATTCCATTTGCCGTCTTCATCAATTGCTGTACCTACATACTAAAGTTTTGTGATTCATACCCAGATCCCTCTGCACCAGAGCTCTGCAATCTCTCTCTCTCTATTCCCATTCTTCCTGCCAAAATGGATGAGTTCACATCTTCCCACATTATACTCTATCCACTAATTTTTGCCCTCTCATTTTACCTCTTCACATCCCTTTGTAGACTCTTATCCTCCTCTTAACCACTTGCTGTCCTACCTTGGTGTAATCGGCAAATGTAGCCATCATGCTTTTGGTCCCATCATCAAAATAATTTAGCAGATTGTAAATTTATTTGATTTGGAAGCTCAGTGCTTGACCACACATTCCCTCTATCACAAAAGGCATCTACTTCCATTTCCGTAACATGACCTGTCTCTGTCCCCACCTAATTTCATCTGTCTATAAACCCTCATTTTATTTTCATGATCTATAAATGTAACTTATTCTTGGCTAGCTTTCTCAACATTTATACCACCCTTGCTGACTCCCGGAACATTATATTGAAGCCAGCAGTTCAGCTGTATCCAAAGAAAGCAGTTTCCTAAATAGTCACAAGAAAAAAAAGCCTTGGTAAGACCAGTATTCCTGCCCTGACAGTGGCTACACAGGGCGTGGGAAGTTTGATCCTTCAGGAGTTCCACAATTCTGGTCCTTGGCTGGCACTATTATTAGAGAATTGGGGATAATGAGCATGGCTGCTCCACTTATGCTCACCAGACATAACTCACGTAATTGCTGCCAATGGTACTAGCCACCTTGCCATAAAAGCCAAGCTTTTTGCTTTTAATACTTTGCATAAATACGTATTAGCTGCTTTCAATTTAAAATGTTGTCTTTCTGTATAGTTTTTTGACCATCTCTTGGCTGGGATTGAAGATGTCTGTGGACAATGGAGTCACTACTATTGGAGAGACAAGTATGATTTCATAGTTTCACTTCTAGGTTTTATAAAATAAGTTAAATGCCTATGATTAATTACATACCAAGGCAGCCTAGGAACCTGATCAATTAATTGCATAAAGAAAACACTTTTTCTATACATGGTGATTCATTGACAGCTACTGTGCAAGTGCCACTGAATTCAGCTGTGCAATATCTACACAATGGATTTTTTTGTCTCGGATGATGGTCATGAACCATAATTAATCCTGTTCCACTTCCCAATGCAAATATCAGGTCGACAGACATGACTCTGGATGCACTTTCTCCCCTGCTGCAGTCAAGCAGAAAACGTGAGCCCAATATTACCACTTTGTATGCGTGGCAGACCAAGGATTAGTACATGTCAGTGCTCTCTCTGCTTTGAAACTTACCATTCAATACCAGATCTATCCAGTTCCCAACCAATCAATCCAGTCTGTTCAAACTGCAAGATTACCCGATTATAGTGATGATGTCTTGCAGGAGCAATCTTTTTATTGTTTTTCTAAAAATATAAATATAGTCAGGCAGGGAGCTTTTTCCCGCGTAGTGGTCCAGCACCATTACCTTTCACTTTCTCCATTAATCAGAGAATGTGATGAGCACAGTATGTTTCTGCAGTCAGCCGTTTAACATAATTTGAGATCAATTAGCCAATAGTTTTAAATAATATTTTTATCCAATGATAATATTGTCCAGTATTTTTGAACAAGTACATTAACTGAGAAGTATCAGAAGTAAGGAAAAGTTAGGGCTAATACAATAAAGTAGTATGAGTGATCAATAAGGTACTATTTGTAATCCAAAGTAGAATAAGGGATGGAAAGTTATAACATGGCTGGGCAGCTTAGTTGAGTGGATTGTGCCAGCTGCAGAGAGTTGAGCTTGAGTCACTGGTGCATTTGAGAGCTACATGGACAGCACATTCAGAGTCGGATGGTTATATTTCAGCTTAAGGGCCAGGGAGAGAGAAGGAATGGGTGATCACCAGGCAATCCAAGGGAATAAAGTTGGTAGTGCAGGCATCCTCTGGGATCTTGCTTACAAGTCAATTTTCAAGTTTGGAAGTTGGTTCCTCTGAGGAGTGCAGTCAGAGCCAGGTTTGTGGAACCACAAACAACTCAGCTATACAGGAGGGGAGGAAGGAAAAAGGAAGGGAAATAATGATAGGGGATTTATCAGTTCGGGAAACATACAGGTGCTTATGTGGCCACAGATGTGATTCCCTAGTGCCAGGATCAAGGATGCCAAGAGTGGCTACATTCTTGACAGGCTTGACCCCAAAGAGAAAATGTTGGAAAATCTCAGCAGGTCTGGCAGCATCTGTAAGGAAAGAAAAGAGCTGATGTTTCGAGTCCAGATGACCCTTTGTCAAAGCTAAAAGACATTGAAAGTCCACCGTGGACTTGGAAAGCTATCCACTTTGACACCCTTGGCCCTGGGGGAGGGTGAGCAGCTAGGAGTCATCGTCCACGTTTGTACCAATAACTTAAGTAGGAAGAGGGATGTGATCTTGCAATCAGAATTTAGGGAGCTAGGTAGAATGTTAGCAAGCATGTCCACAATTACTCCCTGCAACATGTGCAAGTGAGTATAGAAGTAGGAGGATAAGGCAGATAAATGTGTGGTTGGAAAGATGGTGCAGGAGGGAGGGCTTTAGATTCCTGGGACATTGGGGCTGGCTCTGGGGGAGATGCTGCCTGCATGGGCCAGGTGATTTGTGCACTTGCACAGAGCTAGGACTGAGTTTCTTGAGGGGCTGGTGCTGTTGGGAGGACATTAACTAACTTAGTAGGGGTGTGGGAACCAAGGGAGAACATTAGCGAGGAATACCCGAGTACACCAAATACTGGGTGGGACAGATAGCACTAATATAGAAAACTGTAAGTTTAATAGACAAAGTTAAAGTGAAGGAGAAAGAAATGACATCTCAATCAGTGTGCATGTTTGTGAATGCAGTTTATAGTAAATATGAATGGGGAGTTTCTGGTGCAGATTGCATTGTGGAAATGTAATGTTAAGCAATAACAGAGACCTGGCTCAAGGAAGGACTAATCTGGGTGTTAAATATTTATGTGTACAAGATATTCAGAGAAAGTGGGCAAGAAAGGAAAGGAGGTGGGGTGGTGGTATTGGTTAAGGGGAGCATTGAAGTATTGGAGAAGATGTCCCAGAGAATTCATGAACAGAATCAATTTGGCTAGAGGTAAGGAACAGGTACAATTACGTTGCTCAGTGTAGTCTGCAGACCACCAACTAGTGAAAGGAATGTAGAAGAACAAATCTGCAGGGAAGTTGCAGGGAGATGCAAACATTATTGGGACCTGAATTACCCAAGTGTAAACTGGGACAGTGGTAGTGTAAAGGGCGAAAAGGACCTGGATTGTGGTCAGGAAAAGTTTCCATAGCAGTGTGTCTGTCCGATATGACAAGAGAGGATATACTGCTGGACCTATTTTTTGGAAATGAGGTATGCCAAGTAGATCACATGACAGCAGGGGAACGTTTAGGAAACTGTGATCATTGTATCCTAAGGTTTAGGATGATGATAGAAAAGGATAATGAGCAGTTCAGAATAAGAATAATTAACTGGAGGAGATTGAAATTCAATGGGCAAGGATGGAATTGGGTCAGTTAGACTGGAATAAAATGTTGGCAGAAAATCTAGCTGAATAATGGGTTACCTTCAAACCAGAAATAGCGCAGATACAGTCCAAGTATACTCCTTTAAAAGGCAAAGGTAAGGTAAACAAATCCAAAACCCTCTGGATAAAAAAGGAGAAACAAAAGGAGAGTGTGCTTGCTTCAGGGGTGAGGTAGAAAATACAGTTGAGAACCAAGAGGAATACAGATGGTTCCGAGTGGAGATGTGCTTTTTGCACATTAGAGAAGTGAAGGGGCTTTAAGAGAAAAGACTGGCAGCCAACTTAAAGAGGACTGCCAAAGTCTTCTACATGCATATAAATCGTCCAAGGGTGGTAAAAGAGGAGTAGGACTGATTAGGGACCTACACGTGGAGCCCCGGGACATGGCTGAGGTATTAAATGAACACATTGCATCCATCTTTACCAAGGAGGTAACTGCTACCCAGGCCATTTAGACAGACGGGGACTCTCTGAGGGATTGTCAAAAACGTTATAACACTTAAAAGTTGTCAAGGCACTGGAGCCAGATGAGGTGTATCCAAGGATATTAGAGGCAGTGAGTGTGTAAGTTGCAGGAGCATCAGCCATAATGTCCCAGTCTTTTCTACATTCAAAGGAGATATCAGAGGACTGGAAAATTGCAAATAATACATTCTTGTTTTACCCCATCAATTACTGACCTGTAAGTTTAGCATTAGCAGTGAGCATTCTAGAAACAATTATTCAGGACAGAATTCGTATTGGAAGAATGTGTGCTAATTAGATTTCTAAAGGAGAAATCATGTTTGACTAACTTGTTGGGAGTTTTTTGAAGAGGTAACAGGGTGGATCAGGGTAGTGCTGTTGCTTTGGTATAAATGGACTTTCAAAAGGCATTTGATATAGTGGCACACAACAGACCTGTGAGAAAAGTTATTGTTGATGGAGTAAAAGGCACAGTAGCAAGCTGGTTAGAACATTTGCTAAGTAATAATCAATGGATATTTTTTAGGTCGCAGGAAAGCTTTATAATCGGTATTGTGACCCTTGCTTTACCTGAAATATATTAATGGTCTGGGTGTGCAGGAGACCTTTTAAGAGTTTGAAGATGATATGAAACTTGAAAGTATTGTAAACTGTGAGGAGGACAGTGTAGAATTATTGTAGACAAATTGGTGGAGTGGGCAGACAGATCACAGATGAAGTCCCGTGCAGTAAGAAGTGGTGAAGTTTGGTTGCAAGAACATGGAAAGAACAATATGAAGGGGTAACATTCTCAAGGAGTGCAGGAGCAGAGGAAACTGGGCATATATATGCACAGATCATTGAAGGTAGCAGGACAGGGGGAGAGAGCAGTTAATAAAGCATATAGTATTCTGGGCTTTATTAATAGCGACGTTGAGTCCCGGGGCTCCACGTGTAGGTCCCTAATCAGTCCTACTCCTCTTTTACATTGAGTACAAGAGGAAGGAGGTTATGTTGAACTTGTATAAGACATTAGTTAGATTTCAGCTAAAGTCAACTGAGTGAAGAACTATTACGGTAGGAAATTGCTACCATTATATCATCGCTAATGGAACAAGAACTTTTCCACCGATATTCCAAAGCAAGGCCAAAATCAATGGAAAATATTTTTTAGAAATACATTTAATCTTTGTATTACATATTGGTTTCTTAACTCAATTTTCAAGTTGCGTTACTCCCCGAGTGTAAAATAAATGTTGTTCTTTGGGCATTACATTACACTCGGTCGCAGCTCAAATGCAGTAAGTATTTGCAGACTTTAGAGTCATTTTGCAAAATGACTTGTTATAATACCGGCATTGTTTCTGCTGTTGCAGAATTCTGTCATATCAATTATTTTCTCAAATTTAATAATTAATCAAGAAGTTAAAAAAATGACAAACAGCAAATGTAAACCTCCAATGAATTTTACTCCATATAATAGAGGGATCTTTAGAGAGACATTGAGGATAGATTAAAATAAAAAAAAGGTTATCAAGCTGGATAAACATTTTTAAAAGTCATCAAAAAGGAAAACACCTTAATCTCTCACTTCATGCAGTCACTTAGTTTGATGCATAACTTAAACTCAAATTTTGCACCACGTTTTCTTTTCAATTCTTTACATAGTCCTTAGTGTTTGTTTCTGCAACTTGTATCTCAAGACAATGGGCCCTATTTTACCATATTGATTCTAAATGCTGAATCTGGGTGTGATTCAGATCAGACTTGGAAACCGGTCCCAGGTGCCCCCATTTGCACTCAGCCTGAAAAAAAAGTTGCGAGTCTGAATCGCGCTGTGGGCAGGGCTTATCGCCCTTGAAACGCTGCTGCTCTGATCGGAGCCTTCAGCTATGCATGTGCAATAAAAAAAATTTATAAAACATCGCTCCTGAGCCACAAAAAATGGATAAAGTGGTCCAGGAATGATGGCCCCCAAAGACATCGCCCCACCCCCACAATATAACTGTCCCTCTTATCCACCCATCCCCTGTTATCCAGACTGATTACAATCCCCTGCCTCCGCCCCCCCCCCCACAATCGCCCACAGAGTGGCAGTGGACCCCCTCTGCTCCTGCCCCCCAACTCCTCACACTGCCCCCCACCCACTCCCCCGCCACCCCACTAGAGAATGATCTGGTCCCCCTCACTCTCCCCACCAGAGAACGATGTGGCCTCCCTCCCTCCCACCCGTCCCCACTAGAGAATGATCTCTTCCTCCCTCCACCAGAGAATGATCTGGGCCCCCTCATCCCCTCCCCACCAGAGAATGATCTGGCCTCCCTCCTCTCGCCCCCGAGAATGATTTAGCCCGCCTCCCTCTCCCAACCCCCCCCATTGCCCCCAACCACCGATCTGAGTTAGAGAGTTGCCGGAAGCTCTGAACTTACCTCTTCAGGTACCAAAACAGACCTTTGCCAAGCATGTTTGTTTCGCACTGAATCTGGACAGCTGAATGCTATGGTAAAGGGAAAATTCCGGTAAGTTTGGGCGTCCAGCTCAATTTAAATCAATTTAAGTCAATTTAAATGCATGAAAATGCATTTAAGTCGATGTCGCGCCCGTTTCAGGCGCGGTGCTGATTGCAGTCATTTTCGGGCCTTGGTAAAGTGGGAATCTGTGCGGATGTGGGTGCGGATCATGCTATTTGCCTCACGCCCAACTTTACCAAGTTTTCACGCGTGAAAACGGACGCAACGCAATGGTAAAATTGGGCCCAATATCTCATTCAGCACGGGATAATATAAACATGTGGTTTATTTTTGTTCTTTCATTGGATGAGGCTGTCACATATTTGTTGCCCATCCCTAATTGTCCCTGAGAAGATGATGGCATTGGAAGAGACTTCCAGGATTTTGATCCAGTGACAGTGAAGGAAGAGTGACACAGTTCCAAGTCAGGATGAGGTATGGTTGGGAGGGAGCAGGTGTTGTTCCTGCCAGTGATAAGGATGTCAGTTGTATATTGATGAATAACTTTTCTTGAAATCAAAAGTTAAGACACACAAACAGCACCATCTGTAAAACTGATGATTGTACCTTGTAGTCAGGTTTGGATATTTTTAACCCTCTTTGAATTACAAAAGATAAAGATAATTGAAAAGATGAAAATGAACATTTCTAGAGAATATCAGATCTGCTTAACTGTTGAAGGACTGAAGGGTATCTTTTAAATTAAGTATCATGTTGACTCTGTTATTCTTTGGATGTGGTAAGATAGTGTTACGATGTTTTTAAATAATCAGATAACTTGGTACTGTTTTTAAAATGTTTCGGAAGGGTGGAGATAGCCATTTCCTCTGCAGGTGCTGTAATCTTTACTAGTTGTTTGAAGCTGGCGCTTGTTAGTGTACCGCAGGGCTTGTACAACAGCGTTATCAATCGTATCATTGGTTCCCTAACCATTTGCAACAGTATTATGAGGAACACACTGTTAATGTTAATGTAAGGAGATAAGAATCTTTTGAAAAATAAAGCACTCCTAAGAGTTTTCAAAAAATGTTCAAGAGCAAACAGTCAGAAACCCATAGGTAATTTTAAGTGATTTATATTTTATGGTAAACATTAGAAATAAGATATAATTTTAGGTGGGTCTAATTTAATGTTTCTGTACCTGGAAGGAACTTAGAATTAGATTAATATTGGTCAAAGGTGTATATATTTGTGGGGGTTGGTTAAGTTCCAACTGTATTTCTGTTGTCCTTAGAGAGTGTTATTGCATATAGAATAAATAAATCAACATTGGGTGGCTTAGCAACTGAAGCCCACTTCCTAGAGAGAGGGGGCTTCTTTTGTCTTTCATTTTAACTGGAAACTAGGGCTGTTGGAGATGGATCACCCACAGACTGAGCAGCTCTCAACTTTGCCAGGAGAAGCTAGACAGGATAGAGGACCAAAAATGCGGGCTTCTTGAGGAACAAGTATCAGTCCAGACAACCAGCAAACTAGGACAAAAAGAAGGTTGCAGACAACTGAAATTAAGTGAACAGAGATGAAGATACTGTTGAGAAGAATTCAAGAAGAGTGAACAAAGTGCAATGAGAGACAATTGCACTAACTAGAATTAAAGTGGGGAGCACATGTCTGGGATAGATGAAAATATTTGATGTCGTTTTAATAAGAGTTTGGGATTTGAGAGTTAAAGCAACTGCAACAAGTTTGGATAGCAGTCAAGATAAAGAAATCCTAGAGGGAGTGATAAAACCCTGGACTGGATTCACTAGTAGAAGTATACTGGAAGCTCAGTGCAAAAGAGTGATTTTAAAGCGTGTCTTTGGGAGTGGAGTTTGGAAACTCTCTTTTGATGATCATCTAGGGGGATTCGGGGGAAAAATCCACTGACATTAACTTAGATTCAGAGCAGAGTGTGTATTTGACCACAGCTGATGTGTGCTTTATAGAAGGGCTTTGTGTGTTAACGAGATCATTGTACCTTCAAATGTACTCTGTCATCTTTAAAATCTGCATGTATTTGTTAAGCTAATGGGTGAGTAAAGGAGTATTGCATTATAATCCATTTGTTTCATGTTTAGTTTTTTTTCTTGTCTTCAAAACTAATTGGCAGTCCTGTGATTCTATTCCTCCACATAAAAGTAAAAGTTACAGGCTTTTGAGCCAGGTTTCCATTCTGGGATCTTCCCATCCAGTTATAACATCACTAGATCATAACACAACTGCTTTTTAGTAACAAGCATGAAGTTGAAACTTGGGGCCTGATTTTACCAATTGGAGGCTCGTGCTGGATCCGGACGTAAAACGGATCCGAGCCCGGAATCCCCGTTCCAGCACGCCCATATGCTTCTTGCTGGCTCCGGTCTAGTCCGCGCAGTGGGGCGGGGCTTAGTGCTGTTGGAACGATTGGAGCACTGAATGCGCATGCGCAGTTCCAAAATAACCTGAAACAGCGCGCCAGGGTGCAAAAGACAAAACAGAGAGAGCAGGAGGGCGGGGGGAATGGGGGAAGGATGAGCCGCGATTGGACCTCCCGGGAGGCAGGCCCCCCTGGCAGATGCTCCCCTGATCACAACCCCCCCTGGGAGACAGCCACCCACCCCCCACCACCACCAACACCACCACCTACCCCCCCAACCACCGATCAGACCGCCCCTAGGAGGCAGCCCTTCCCAATCAAACCCTCCCTCCCCCAGGAGGCAGGCTCCTCCGGCAGACCCCCCCCCCACCCCCCAGAGGCAGGCCCCCTCTTGCAGAGACACCCCCAACCTACCTTGATTGCTGCTCTCCTTTCTGACCTGCACTCGTTGATGTGGAGATGTCGACATTGGACTGGGGTCAACACAGTAAGAAGTCTCACAACATCAGGTTAAAGTCCTGTTGGAAACTCCTGTTGGACTTTAACCTGGTGTTGTGAGACTTCTTACTGCACTTGTTGGACAGCCTACAGCACCTTCCTGGCCTTCTGCTGCTGTCTGCCGGAGGAGGGTGTGGGCTCAGATGGATCTCTGGTTTGGGGGGGTGGTGGAGGATGCTGGAGGATGGACTTGAGAGAATCTCCTCCACCACCGCCCCCCTCCAAACCAGAGATCCATCAAAGCCCACGCCCCCTCCCCCACTGACAGACACCAGCGGAAGACCAGGAAGATGCTGCAATCTCTCCACCGAGTGCAGGTCAGAAGGATGGTGGAGGGACAGGATCTGATCGCGGTGGGGAGGCGGGGGGGGCTGCCTCCCAGGTGGGTCTGACCGTAGTGGGGGGGGGGTGGGGTGGGGTCTGGCAGAGGAGCCTGCCTCCCAGGGGGGTTTTGATCTGGGTGAGGGGATCTGCCTCCGGGGGGGTCTGATCGGGGGCGTGTGCTGCCTCCCAGGGAGGGTCTGATCGCCTGGGGGTGGGTGGGGGGGCTGACTCCCTGGGGGGTATTGGGGGGGGGTCTGCCTCCCAGAGGGGGTCTGATCAGGGTGATGCTGTCTGATCGGGGGGGCCTGCCTCCCAGGGGAGTCTGACCGTGGTTGGGGGGGGGCAGGGGTTCTGCCAGAGGAGCCTGCCTCCCAGGGGGGTTTGATCGGGTTGGGGGGTGGGGAGAAGTTCTGCCTCCCAGGGGGGTTCTGATTGGGCATGAATTTTTGGTAAAATCGGGCCCTTGGCATTCCTCCCGTTTCTAAACCTGTTGTTCTAAAATACAGCTGTGCAGGAGAAGCCAGTGATTTTACATTCACACAGATTACTTAAAAAGGACATTGTAGCAGTTGGGATATTTTGTCCAGGAACATTCTGCTTTTAAACTCCATCATCATTCTGCTTTATTGGTGAGTTACAAACTCACTCTGTGAAAACCTTTCTTAAGATGAAGAGGTCAGTTCGGTAGTAATGTGATAGACAAGGATAAGAGGTACTTTGGACATTGATCTATTACAAAATATATCTAACAATGATAATATGTATCTAGTGAGCTTATTATAGGAAATACTGTAGCTCATTGTACTTTATCTATTAAAATGATTTTTATATCTGCTTTTACTTTTAGGGCCAAAAAGTTTGATCGCAAGTATTTGTCGAAGCTTTTAATCAGGGATAAAATGCCAAAGTCCAGCATTGTTGCTCTTTATAAGAAGCTGGAATTGAAACAAGCAATTGAACTGGCTGAATCTGGACAACTCAGCAAGGTGTCATCATCTGCGTCCCTGCTGTAAGTGAAACGTTATCTTCAACTTGTTGAGTTGCATCAAAAATTCCAAATAAGCAGTTAGGAACATCAGTTGGAAATGGCATGGTCTTGTATGTTTTGCATATGACATGGGTAAATCTGAAGCTGCATTCATTCACTAGATTTATGCAGCAGTCTTACTGGAAGATGCAAGTTCCAAGCAGTAGATTGTTTTAAAACAGGCATTAAATCAGGACCATTGCGTTTATCAGATTTGGGTGTGAATGTTGCGGATTCTTTTCTTGTGTATCTTCAGGGCAAATAGAGTTACAGTCCTGAATTTCTGAATCTGTTTTGTTTCAATACAGCCCATTTTTTGCCTTCACTTGCATTACCTGCTTGAATCTGCTGTCAAAGCCCAACCACAGGCCTCTATTAATTCTAGGCCAGATTATTCCAACCAGCCTCCCATCTTATAACATCTGCAAATCTGAGGTCATTTGAAAATCTGGTGACAATTTTCTGATGGTCACCAAAGCAGGCTCACCAATCTTCCCACGTGCTTGCTGATCTGATTTGGTTCCTGGCCAAGCAATGCCAATTTAAAAATTATTGTGTTTGTTTTCAAATTCCTCCTTGGGGGTCTTGCCACTCTGCATTTTCTTCAACCCAAAACATTTTCCTAAATCACTGCAACACCATCAATTTCTGGCTTCTTCTGTCCATTGGAGTATAGATTATAAAAGCAGGGAGGTCATGATGGAGTTTTATAGAACTTTGGTGAGGCCACAGCTGGAGCACTGTGTGCAGTTCTGGCCACCACATTATAGGAAAGATATGGACACACTGGAGGGGGTGCAGAGGAGATTCACTAGGATATTGCCTGGGATGGAACATTTCAGTTATAAAGAGAGGTTGGATAGGCTTGGGTTGTTTTCTCTGGAGCAGAGAAGACTGAGGGGCAACCTGATTGAGGTGCTCAAGATTATGAGGGGCATGGACATGGTGTATAGGGAGCAGCTGTTTCCCTTAGTTGAAGGGTCAGTTATGAAGGGACACAAGTTAAAAGTGAGGGTTGGGAGGTTTGGGGGGATTTGAGGAAAATCTTTTTTTACTCAGAGGGTGATGAGAGTCTGGAATGTACTGACTGGGAGGGTGGTGGAGTTTTATAAAGCAACTTTCAATGTGATCAAACATCCAAGGGCTTTGCAGATAGTTTTGGAACAAGACTTGACATCAAACTAAGTAAGGAAATATTAGACCAGATGACCAATAGCATAAGCATAAGGTAGTACCATAGAACCAAAGAAACTCCACAGTGCAGAAAGAGGCCATTTCACCCATCAAGTCTGCACTAGCTCATTGAAAGAACACCTTTGTCAATTCACCTAACCTGCACATCTTTGGACTGTTGGAGGAAACCAGATCATCTGGAGGAAACCCATGTGGACATGGGAGAAGGCGCAAATTCCACACATTGTCACCCAAGATTGGAATTGAACCTGGGTCCTGGGTGCTGTGAGGAAGCAGTGCTAACCACTGTGCCAGTACAACCTCTAACTCTCTTTGCCTTCCTGACTCTCCCTTTTTCCTCCTTTGGGATGCTGCTTAAAATCTACCTTTTGCTTATGCTATTGGTCATCTGGTCTAATATTTCCTTATGTGGTTTGATGTCAAGTCTTGTCCCAAAACTACCTGCAAAGTCCTTGGATGTTTGATCACATTGAAAGTTGCTTTATGAATGCCAATTGCTTTTGTTTGGTCTTGATGTACTATTTTGTTTCAACTTGCAGAGGTAAGAAACCTAGAGAAGTCAAGGCTGTCTCCCCTGACGAACTGAAGAACATCAAAGAAATCTTAGCCAAAAATTTATATCAGATAAGACAGAGGGTAAGATTAACAAACTATGCTGAGCTACCAAACGTTTCATACCTGACACCTGAACAATAAATATCTTGTTGTTGCACTGATACATTTTGTTTGATTGCTGGTAAAACCTCCTTCTTAACTGAGTTGTTAAAACTTGAAGGTTTTGTATAGGTTCTCCATCATTATCTAACAGTGCTTCTTTTAAGTGAACCCCCTACATCCTGGAAGTTGTGCTTTTTCTATACTCTGTGCTCGATATCATAACAATTATTATACTTAGTCATGTGTACTTTCTTAATGGATTTAACAGTCTTCCAATATATCTACCACATTCTCACTAGATGTAGGCAATGCTGGCATTGTTGCATTTATTGCTTAATGTTAGTTGTTTTGAGAAGGTGGTGGGCTTTTTTTCTTGAATTGCCTGCACTCCCTTGTGCTGATGGTATTTTCTTTGTATCATACCTTTACTACTTATTTAAATCCTATAAAACAACTGAGCATTCTGCATTGCTTTTTTGTCCTGAAGTTGAAAGTTCTGATCTTGAAAATTTTAAAGGAAAAAGTGTTAAAAAAGTATATTTTATAACTTTTTATGCATATCAGATTGAAACACCTTATCTGATCACTTCTGTGACATTGCCATATATTTGAATATCACTGCCCTTTCTTTCAGCTCAAAATATGTGCCTTACACTACCTGTGAAGGTGGTGTCATTTTTGAAAGAAACTACACACTCATAACATTCCCTGAATATAGTTTATACAAGAGCATTGGTGAAAGCATGCACTCTATATGAGAAAGTTGCTGGTATACCATCCATTGTTGCATGTACACTTAAGACAATCAAATGTCTCCAATATTTGCATTAATAAATATGAGTTAATGTATCATTAAATTACTTAACCACAGACCCCATCATACAACAGGCACAGTTTGCCTAGAGAGACCAATGAGAATCAGGTCAAGGAAATCCTAATCCGAAGACATGGGAGTCTACGGGAAAGTATGCGGAAAGCATCGAGAGCCCAGCAGGTAATTCCTTGAAATGACCACAGCTTTGTGTATCCACTTGATACTGCATGTAAAACGTGAGTTATGGTGGAACTCAGACAGCTCAGTATTATTCAGAAACTGCATGACACGATGAATTTTGGTAATTGGGAATCTAACAAATGAGCATTTGACAAAGTAAATGCAATGTATTTTTAATATGTATATTTACTTAAGTTGGAAGGAAAACATAATGAAAATGAGCAATTTTATCCAAGTGATAATGTCAATCTGTATAGGAAAGAATGAGGGGATATAGCAGGAAGTATGTAGGAGGCAATATCAAAACAGTTCTCGATTGCTTAAAGACAATCAACTGACTCATTGTTACAATTTGTACAAGGAAGTTTATTTTTCTTTAACTTCCATAAGGGGTAGTCCCTTTTACCTTAAACAGTTACGAGGAGTTTTGATTTAAGGGATTAACTTTAGGGCAGAATTTGAAGTTAAAGTTTCAAGTAGTTCACCCTCTCCTATCAGCTGGTAAAATTGAAATGAGTGAAAGGGGAAAATGATGGTCTTAACTTTCCTTGTCCCACTTGCATACAAAATGTTGATTTTCATTTTTCAAAGTAACGTTGTAATTTGATGTTCAGTCCTGTGGCAAAACATACTGTTTGGCAAACTGTACACAGGTACTCTAAGAATATGTGGTTGTGATCATCGCTAAGTACATCTCTTCTTTGCCTCTCTTTTTCCATAGTCTGGTGCTACAAAGAATCGTCCATTTTCACAGCCTCCAAATGCCAGGATTCCTTCTAGACTCAAAAGAAGGAATGTTGATTTCATAGGTAATATGTGCTGCTATTTTTAACTTTTTTACTTTTTCATTGTGACCAAGGGATCTTCTGGTCTCACTCGCTTGCCCTGAAACTGGAAAATCCTGCCTGAGGTCAGTGGACCTTTCCATGGTCTGCCCCAATTCCTGTGGTGGGTGAGGCAGTAACATTCATCTCCTAATCTAGAGGGAAGTAACATCATCAAAACAGTGGTGAGATAGAGTTTGCTTTCATTGGAAGTTAAAGGATCACTGTCATTATAATGTGGAAATTCTGACTTTTATATACCTACAAGCAATGTTAGTCACCAGGTATGCTTTGATGTCCATAGTGTCCAACATTGTTGAAGGTGCTGATGTGGAAATTGTTTAATGATATAATTCCTATATTTATGGGTGGGTGTAATATGGGGTTGTCCCTAAAAGGACCAGAAACTTCAGGCAGGGCAGTTTTTGGCTATGGCCCCATTCCATTTCCATCCTCTTTACCTGGGTCTTCTCATAACAATCTATAAAACCTTCTCAAGGAAAAATAGGGCTGGGCAACAAATGCTGGCCTTAACAGACACACTTACATCCTGTAAAATAATATAAAAAAAGGAAATGGATTGCTGAATGAATCGAGTAGTTATGAATCAATATCAAACTTGGACTCCAAACTCAAGAGAACTGAATGAGGAAAATAATGTTGAGGTAAAAAGAGACTCTGTTTTGAGCACTGAGGAAATAATGAGTCTTTCCTGAGCAAAGTGAGGTTATAGGAGAAGGGGATAGGGCCTTAATCTGTTACTGCTGACTTCAAAGTCATTTCACAGTCAGCTGTTGCTGTGGAATCACATATGTGTTGACTTATTGCAATCCTCATGGCGATTAATTTCAATCTGGAGAGAGGATTCCCTCCCAACAACTGCTTCGCCTGTAGTTTAGGCAAAAATGTGTAGGGCTTGACTTTAATCATTGCACCCCAGAAATTATTTCAATCTGGCTGCTGGAGACAAAGGACTAAATCTTATTTATTTGAAATGATTCATTTTACAAATGTGATGATGGATGTTGTATATTTTAAATATTTTTTGGGATTATAATGTTATTCTATAAAAGCTGTCTACTGTGTGCCAATGATGAATTAAACTAAGGGAAGGTTAACAGAGACAGCTGCCGGAATTTTACTGCCTCATCTTCCCAAGGCTCGTAAGATTCCGTCCAAGGCCAGTGGAAAATGCCATTCTGCGAGCCTCGCCTGCTCTGATTCTGAGTAGGGCAAAGCGGTAAAATTCCGGCCAGCTTGTCTGTGAGAGCTGTTAGCTTCATGAATTTGTAATGAGGGGTTATGGTGGGTTTGAGTTTAACTAAATAGGCTGGATGTAAAATTTGGATTGTAACATAAGTGGCTTTTTCACTGTCCAATTGCAAAGAGAAATTCCAAAGTGACAAGAAACTTACAACTTATGAAGATTTCATTGGTAGGAGAATTGGATTAAGCTAGTTAAAATCTATAAAAAAAAGTTGTTTTAGGAAGTTTTGACCAAGTGGACTTTTTGAGAGATTGAAACTTTCAGCTTGTGTGCTGAGGTTTTTAATTTTTTTTAATACATCTTTTGGATTTTTAAAATCCAGAGGTATTACTGGAGCTCTATGCTTTTTGGGTCAGTAGCTCTTTATCCTTGTTTTCAGAATACAAAAAAAGGTTATGATCAGTAAACCAGACTTCCCTCCAGGATCTGGCGTGCTCCGCAGTAACATTTATGGTCATAATATAAAATTAAACAGTAAATGATAAAAAGTGTCATAATTTTTCAAAACCATTTTGAAGAAGCCAGATAATTCATTTTACCAAGTGACATGGTTGAAACATTTTAGCATGATTTATCGTTTTTTAAAAGTCATAGATTTTACTTTTTAACAAGATTTTTTAAAGTTTGTTTTTAAAGTTTATTTATTAGTCACAAGTAGGCTTACATTCACACTGTAATGAAGTTACTGTGAAAATCCCATAGTCGGCACATCCGGCACCTGTTCAGGTACACTGAGGGACAATTTATTATGGCCAATTCACCCAATCTGCATATTTTTGGACTGTGGGAGGAAACTGGAGCACCTGGAGGAAACCCACACGGACATGGAGAAAATGTGCAAACTCCACATAGACAGTGACCCAAGCCGGGAATCGAACCTGGGTACCTGGTGCTGTGAGGCAGCGGTGCTAACCACATGCCACTGTGCTGCCTCCCCTGCCAGATTTATCTGACCTTTTAAGATTTATCAAGAGTTGTTTAAAATGTGATTAACATTGAAAGAACAAAATATCTGCAATTTTAAAACATTTGAAGTTGATAAGGTTGTAAAAGCTTTTGGAACTCATTTTTAACATTTAAGGATCCTTTAAGATGGGTCTCCTCACTAAGCATTTATCAAATGAGAGGAGGCCTTGTGATATCTAGATACCAGGTCTGAAATTTTTAGGTGTGAATAATTAATAATTTGTGGGAAATTAGCCAAAATTCACACTATTCAAACTAAAATTCAGCAAGAGAAGTAGCACACCCTTGATAATAGCATTGGTTAGCTCAATTGTCCCTAAATTGTCCCTAAACTATTCTCCCCTGAATCTGGTTACAATAGGGGTACCATACGCATACACATGGGTCAAGGTAGGTGTAGGAAAATGCTTTGTTAAGATGGCGGCGCGGGCTCGTTGGGCCGAAGGGCCTGTTTCCCGTGCTGGGTTGTTCTTTGTTCTTTGTTCAATGTAATTTTTGGATTTACAAACTATGATAAGGGCACATTCCAGATGTTGCTGGACTGTTTCATCCAATAAGTGCAAACACTGTGCCAGTTATTGACAACGTGGACTATTAAACATTGTTCAAATGGAATTAATTTGGAAAGGATATGTCAGTCTAAATTGCCACTCTGTTCTAATAACATAAGAATATATTTTCTGAAGTGATTCAGTTGTAACTTTATATTGTGCTTTTGTTCTTCAGTGGGAGATGACAGCAATTTGGAGACAGATTCCTTTAAATTAGAGAATCGTTCACAATCCAGAACAGGTCCATCATCACGTCACCAAGACCCATGCAGAATGGAGTGGAGGAATGAAGTTCAAAGACAGAATAATAGACGTCAAAGGCTCAGTTCTGTTGGCTACAATGATGATGGATTAGGCAATGGAAGTGATGGAGGAAGAAGACAAGCACTGATGCCAAGGACAAGATTTGGTACTCTGGATCAACAGGATTGTTCCCATAATGAAAGTGAAAGAAGCCAGCAAGGAATTGTGGAAATTGAACCAGTTAGTTGGACAGCAGAAGATACGCATGAAGACACTGAAAGCAGTAATCCTTTAATAAGGAAACCAAAATGATTCTAATTGATAGGCTTTCTCACTAGACTGAAGTTATGATTTTCAGCATAATTTAACATTATATCACTGGGTTTGAAAATTAAGTGACCATCGATTTTAGGTCTCGAGTTAATCCAAATGTCTCCCTACTTTCAGTTGGCCCTTTGATAACTTGTTGACACTACCACGTATTCAAGTCCCATAGGACACTTTGCAAGCACAAATGAAAATGTGATCTCGGCATGCCTTTCGTCTTCTGGTGATTTTTTTTTAACAAGGATCTGACTTGTAAAGCTGTGGTTTTAATTTTTAACTGAATTTTTGTTTTTAACATTGAAATAAAGATTTGCATTTATACAGCAGCTTCCATGATCTCAGGACTTCCAACATGCTTTGTAGCCGATGTATTTTTAATCATGCTGTCACCATTGTAGGAACTACGACAATCACTGCGCTCAGCAAGTTCCCACAAACAGTAACATGATAATAACTCAATCTTTTTTTAGTGATAGCGATTAAAAGAGAAATATTGGCCAAGATGTCAGGGATAACTTTCCTGCCCCTCTTCAAAAATATCCAATGCCTAACAGAGTTAGCAGGGGTGTAATTTAACATCTCATTAAAAGGACAGCTAGATTTTTGTTCTTCTTTGGATTGGAGCTTGAACTCTCAACCTTCCACTGGAGGTAAGTGCTTCCAACAGCCATTGTTGACTCTTGAGGTATTCACTTACCTTGGGCAGGGGAGGATAATCAAAGAACAAAGAACACAGAACAACACAGCACAGGAAACAGTCCCTTCGGCCCAACAAGCCCACACCACCATTTTAACACTCAGTGAGTGCCTCATTGCAATCCTTCTACCTATTACTTTTGCCTACGCCTCTTGGACTCCACAATAAAGGTGTGCAAGTTTGAGAATTATGTGTATGCCAAATTGAGGGAGGTCTAATTTTGGGCCAATTTGTTAACACCAATCAGCCTAAAAGCACGTTTTTGGGGTGTGGGAGGAAACCGGAGCACCCGGAGAAAACCCACACAAGCATGGGGAGAATGTGCAAACTCCCACAGACACTGACACAAGTCAGAGATCCAACCTAAGTCCATGTATCTGCACAGCAAACAGTGATAGTCATTGAGCTGTCGTGCTGCCCGTCAGATGGTCCAGTTTAAGCATACACTACGACGTGAAGCACTAGGCAACTCTCGAAGCAACATCCAAGAGCAGCCCTCGCACGACCCACTGTGTGTATGCCCCTTGTTGGCCAACAAGGCGGACTGAATCACCTATGGATGTAAAAAAAGACATCAATAAACAATCGGACCTCTTTTTAATATAAGTGCACTAATTAATTACCAATTTAGCATTTTCCAGGCAATGTTAAGGAATCTACCTACTCAGAGTGTATCTCTACATTGCTTAGTGCTTTTCTCCCCCCTCAATTTAAATCCCCTCCTTGTATAATGTGGCACTTACAATCCTATAGATTCTTCTCAATTCGCCACTTCTACTTAACCCACACAACTCAGTTCCTAGCACCACAGAGAATACTCATACATCCATTTTGTGCCTCTGTTTATTTCTGGTGAACTGCTGAGGCTGATTTGATTTTAACTTTCACTTCTAAACCATTTTCCTGCAAAATCCAACCTTGAAACATAGCCCTACCCACACCCCTAACCTGTATATGCCATGAAAGGCAAAGTGGGCACTGGTGAAGGTTGGGGGAAATAATTATCTCTTTGCTTCTGTTCTCTCTTCTCCTCCACATTCCCATCATAATCCTCTTCCATGCCTTTAATCCTTTGATCACCCTGTTTTCTTTTTCCATCCCTCTCCTTTTCCTGCTTCTTTAAGCCCTTCTGTTGTCTGGCTCCAATTAGTTCTCACCCTCTAACCTTGCTTAACTTGAATTTTTCACGTGGCTTTGCCTGACTAAGTACAAAATGAAATTTACTAATGACTAACATTTTTAAATGTTAGTATCATGACACAATGCAAATAAACTAATGAGGGGAAAAAAGTGACTCTTATATTGTACAAGTATTGGGGCAGCACAGCGGTTAGCACTGCTGTCTCACACCTCCAGGGAACTGAGTTTGATTCCCAGCTTGGGTCACTGTATGGGGTTTGTACGTTCTCCATGGGAACAATTTTACCATTTTGATTCTAAATGCTGAATCTGGGCGCAATTCAGATCCGACTTGGAAACCTGTTCTCAGGTGCACCCATATGCACTTAGCCTGAAAAAAAGTCACAAGTCTGAATCGCGCTGTGGGCAGGGAATGATCGGCTGCCCTCCTCTCTTTTCTCTCCCCGCCCCACCACCAGAGAACAATCTGGCCTCCTCCTCCTCTTCCCACACCCAAACTCCCCCCACACCTATCTGAGTTAGAGAGCTGCTGAAAGCTCTGAACTTACCTCTTCAGAAGCTGGAGGGGTGAAACAGTCCTTTGCTGAGCATATCTGTTTTGCCCCATATCTGGTTGGGTGAACATGATGGTTAAAAGGGGAAATGCTGGTAAGTTTGGAGCCCAGCTCATTCAGTCAAGTTAAATGTGTGCCTAATTTAAGTGCCCGTTTTGGGTGCAATGCCAATCGCCGTCATTTTCAGGCCTTAGTAAAGTGGGAATCTGTGTGGACACGGGGCAGATCGCACTATTCACTTCATGCCTGACTTTACCACATTTTTGCACCCAAGAAACAGACGCAATGCAATGGTAAAATTGCCTTCCACATCTGTGTGGGTTTCCTCTGAGGGCTCTAGTTTACTCCCATAGTCCAAAGATGTGCAAGTCAGGTGTACTGGCTATGCTAAATTGCCCCTTAGTGTCCTGGGAAGTTAGGTTCGAGGGATTAGCGTGGAATTACAAGGGATCAGGCCTAGATGGGATCGTTGTCAGTATGGACTAATGGGCCAAATGGCTTCCTTCTGCATTGTACAGTTTCTACGATTCTAAGTGTCTCTGCTTAATATTGAAATTATGCTGTGATATCAGCAATAAGTTTGTTAACATTTATGCTATTTATAGGAATATTTTGATTCATTTTGCAGACCAAAATTGCAAGTGATTGTTAGTCTTGATTAACATATTTAATAAAATTTTATTTGGGTTAATTATTCAACTGAGAATTGGATTAAAACCCATAAGTTTGAATTGAGTCAGTTTATGATTATTAAAAAATTGCTAGTGTAGCTAAAACTGCAGTCCACATTTTTCAGTTATTGGTTCACTGTCCTTGCCATGTGATGATAATTGCGAGTGTATTTAGTTAAAAAAAATCAGTTTAAAGCACTTTTTTTCAAATTGTTCTTTTGTACTAGATCTTCCCAGCATAATATTGGAATTTTCTGTTTGATTTTCCAGCCTGCACCTGACAGTATTTAACTGGGAACAGTAAGATTTGTGACTTGAGCCATGGTCACTGGGGCCATTAACGTTGTACCATTTAAACCAGAATCGCTAAAGATGCGGCAGTTTCTGTCGAGTAATAGCCATCCAGTCAGCTCTTGACAATCACATTAGCTCTGTAAAAGGTTGATTTCCTGCTTGCTAATCCCCTTTAAAAGCCATTTGTTTGATGATTGGACACCTGTGTGCCAGGGTTTGTTTTTGAAAAATGAGACAAAAGGTGTATTACAGAGTCAGGAAAATGTTTATCAGTTAGGAATATTGCAGTTGTTAATGAGAGTATGTTCTTGCCTTAAAATGGTGACAATTGTACTCTTACCTCATTTCTTAGAATGGGGTCAATATTTTAAGCCATTGATGAGAATTAAACATTTCCTTTTAATTTTAAAGGGACTATTTACATTTTTATTAGTGCTACATTACTATGCTTTCTCAGAGAATTATCCTTTTTCTGAGGATTATCCTTCTCTGTAAACCCTATACCACGCAGTTGAAAGATGCGGTGGACAATCTGATAGCTGATCAAAGGATACATCATGAACATTCCCTTCCTCAAACATGGCACAGCCCACTGAGTACAAGAAGTAAGACTGAAGTATTGGCAAGTATTGAAGTGTAACCAGACCAGCTGTAGCAATATCTTATAGTATTATTAGCTACCAGCATAAGGAAGAGCTGATACTTTCTGGAATGTGGAGACCAAAATTGCACTCAGTACTCCAGGTGTGGTCTAAAACCCCAGACAATTGTAGCTCGATTTCCTTATTCTCAGACCCCAGTCCCCTTGCAGTAAAGGGAACATACCATTTGCTTTCCTAATTGCTTGCTGAACCTCCATGCTAACTTTGTGTTCCTTCTATAAATACACTGAACGTCAACATTTAGACGTTCAATATCTTGAAAAAAAAATCTGGTTTTCTAATCTTAACCTCACACTTTTAATCGTCCATCTGCCACATTGTTGCCCAGTCGTTAATTCTGTCCTCTGTGTGTCAATCACGGCTTGAAGATCCTCACAGGATGAAAATACTTGAAGAGTATATTTGAAAAAAATACTGTTTCAGGGGATAGTGAAAAGTGTGGAAAATGTCCCAGTTTGGCCACAGTTAGACACCAAAGTACTCTTAAAAAAAAATAATTTTCAATAGTCACTAAAGATAAAGATAAAAATGACACTGGATCTTTTTTTAATCTATTAGTGCTATGATGAATATTTTAAATACAAATGACTTGTATTTATACAGTGCTTTTCATGACCACAGGCTATGAATTACTTTTGAAGTATAGTTACTAGTGTAACGTAAGAAATCATCTACAGTTCTCTGTCCGAAGACAGCATGTAGGTGATTATTTATTGTACAACATGAAAATGCCATAATTTTCACTACAGATGGGGCAAGGAAGGCAAACCCCGAATTGACTTCCGCTAGAATAGGGATTGAACCCTGTGATGTCAGCACTAATTTATTCCATATTGTAGCTGTCTTGCCACCTGAGCTAACTGGGTGAGGGGGAAGAAAGGGATGGGGGCATAGGGTAATGCGCAGAGATGTATACAGCATAAGAGCAATGAGAAAGATGGAGATGTTTGGGAGAATGAGGAGTGAAGGCAGGAGATTTATGCGATGGGAACACTAGTGGAGAGAGGAAAGGGATTCTAAGCATAGAAACTTGGGTTGGATTATGGAAGGTAGTAAGGAATGGCAGCACTGGGGAGCAAGATTGGAGTGCGACAGGACAGGAAAAGTGGTGATGAACTGCTGACAAAAACCTGTCATTTGAGTTTTTTCAGAGCTGTTTAGGGCAGTGGAGAATGAGTGGTAGAAACTGATTGAGATAAGTAATTTCAATGAGAGCAAGCACATCTCAGGAAATGTGATTGGGTGAATGCAGAGTCGGGGGACAGAGGGGTTGTGGTGTAGCTGGAAAGCCTAATGTAGTACACAATCAAACAGCCATCTTGTTTACCTAAATAACAGGGATTGTACATCACAAAATGCAAATCCAGTGGTTGACAAGTGCTTTGGAATGTGAAATCATATAAATGCACTTTTTTAAATTTTGTTTGGAAAGACTGAAGTAAACACAGTAAGACTGCAAGATAAACACAATAAATATCTCTCATACATATATTACAACTTAAAATGACCTCATTGCAGTGGCAGAAGTATGATAGCATGGGTATTTTAGAAACACGAAGTACAGATCCAACATAAAAGTTATTTATAAATAAATATCCATTATGAAAACTTCTGACTTCTGAAGGGAGTGACTCTTGCTGGATTACAGTTTTGCAAGCATAAGACAGCACAGTGGTTAGCCCTGCTGTCTCACTGTGCCAGAGACTTGAGTTCAATTCCCAGCTTGGGTCATGCGGAGCCTGCACGTTCTCCCCATGTCTGCGTGGGTTTCCTCCGGGTGCTCCGTTTTCCTCCCACAGGTCGAAAGACGTGCTGCTTAGGTGCACTGGCTGGGCTAAATTCTCCCTCAATATACGCAAACAGGTGCCAGACTGTGGCGACCAGGAGCTTTTTCAGTGCAACTTCATTGCAGTGTTAATGTAAGAGGGTGCTTTCAAAAGTCTTCTCCTGCATATTCTTCATCTAAGCCTTGATGCTGACTGTCAGCAGATTCTTTGGAACTTTTTATCTGCCATTCATTGGCAAAGAGAAATGACTTGAGCATAAGCCAGAACAGGAACTATTTGCCTCCACCTCTCCACCCCCACCCCTCCACCTCTCCACCCCCACCCCTCCACCCCTCCACCCCCACCCCTCCACCCCTCCACCCCCACCCCTCCACCCCTCCACCCCCACCCCTCCACCCCTCCACCATTTAAGCTATTGTCTTGGTTAAGATTACGTAACTCAGCACAGACTGAATTTCAAATCCTTAGGGCCTCTTTTGTACTTCACAAAGAGATGCAACATTTGGGTTGGTTTATCTGATACTGACATTTAATTTTGACCTTCAGGCTGAAACCTTCTTTCCTTTCACAACATTCTTGTTGTTAGCATATTTAAGTCATGAATCACAGTGGCTGAGGGAACTTATATGATGAGCAACCTAGCTCTAAATGCCATGAAGTTAACAGTTTTCTGATTAGCCATGACAATAGTAAAGACTTTAAAACTAGCCTCAGAACACAGGAAAATCAACACGCGTTCCCATTTCTGAGCATTGGGATGTGGCTGAGATCAGAATTGGGATGCGCTGCTGTTCCCATCATGGGTGCACAGCCTGCTGACAATCACTGTCAAAACTCTGCCATAGTGGGTATGAGAGAGGAATCAGCGGCTATTGAACTGTTGTCCAACAAAGAACTGTGTAGCCAGAAATAAGGAATAAAGACAAGGAACTGGCGTAAGACAATAATGGCATCTTTGCCCATATTTTTCTTCAAAAAGTTCTCATTGCTTAGCCATACTAGTGCAATTTCTTAATGCAACTTGACTTTTGCCTCCGTCGGTTTACTGAATTTTGAATGGATGAAGGTCATAAGGAGGATGGCCATTAAAGCTAAGGCAGCTCCAAGTCTTGGTGGACCACACACGCTGAATTCCTGAACAATCCCAGAAAGCAAGGGGGCAAGTACACGTGCAACAGCAATCACTGACTGAGCAGCTCCCATCAAAGTTCCTCTGGCTTGCCTCCCGCCTCGGCTCAGTTCCATGTCAATGATGCACATGCGGCCAATAGTGGTCGAAAAGCCTAAAACAGTTGAGCACAATACAACTACCTGTATGGATGTTGCAATGGAGTACATCACCATCATGCAGCATGTGAGGAAGCTTGAATGTAACAACAGTAAGATCATTTTGTCATTATAGAGTCTGGTTATCGAGCCAACCATAAAACTTGACAGAGCTCCAATTATTCCACCATAGCTGATGAGGTATCCTATTAGTCTGGGTGTTACATTAAATCTTTCTTCAATGGCAAGAACAAAGTTGCTGTAATACAGAAGATTAGCTAAGGACATCAGAAACCTTATCAGGAAGACATCCCATAGATTAGAATGGATCAGTCCTCTTATGTTTTCTACCACAGACAAACACTGACTCCAGACGGAGTTTAACGTTTTGCGCCTTCCCACTCCATTGGTTGCTGTAACCACTGCGTCAGAAGTGCTATTTTTTATGTTTTCTTTCCACAAAGTCCTGCAATTGGTCTCACAATTAATATCAGTTGCTAAGTGCAGTTCTTTTGCTGGAATATATAGGCACTCTTCATAAGGCAGCTTCCAGACAACGCCTGTAACAATAAAATATAATTAAACAGTAAATCTGTAATGTGATATTGGTATTTACCTACAACAATTTACATATCCACAGCAGTCTTTATGTGTAGCATAATGTCTGAGAGCTTAGAACAGCTGGTGGAGAAAGAGCACATGCAGCAGGAACGGCAAAGCAAGACATTTAACATTTCCAATACATTCACTTAATGAAGTTTGATAACAGATTAGCTGCGCAGGAGGCAGGTTTAAAGTCAAAATCTGCACTGACGTTCTGCATTTCTAAGATTAACCTCAGAGAGATTGATGAGAGCAAACCATTATGAGACAGCAAAGAATGGGTTCAGTTTCTCAACATTTGACCTGAGAATATTTTGACTCATCTTTGGGTCAATGTAGGAGGCTGAGATATAAAGCTGAGTGTTATAAGTATTTATGTAAAAAGATGGTTTGTTTACTTCAAATTTGATATTTACTTTTCTTTTAAGGCCACTTGGTGGTTACTATAAACTGAAACCCATGATTCCTGTTTGTATTGATATTGTTGTTATAGGAAATGTGTCATAGTTAAATGTGAAAGAACTAAAGAATGCAGCAAAAATGTTTATATACTTCAGTGCATTATCCGTAGTTGTAGTTAATCATGCAATGACTGAAAAATGGAAAATTACCAGAGTATATTTCATTCATTTTCTAAAGCATTGCTGGCAAATGATTTACCATTTGCAGTGATTCCAAACTGATTAGGAGCATGGTTTGTAGACGTGAAATAAAATTTACTGGGACCTGGTCTCAAATCAAGCACGTACTGGGCTCCTTCAAAAGTGACAACATGTTCTATTGCCTACAAGCCCTACTGTTTGATAGGAATCTTTTGGACAAAATTATGAGTCACATTAGATGAGGAAAATAAAGAGGTCACCAAAAGTGGCCTCTAAGAGTAGAGAACTGATGGCTTTCACCCAAACAGTGATAGGGCCAATGTCAGTCTCATAAGTCTTAGTGAGGGGAAAAACAGGAATGGGTGGCAGGATTAATAAAATATCTCTCTCAATATTAGACAAAAGTATTATAAGGGAGGTTATGTTAAGACAGAATCCATATTCAGAGTTAAGTACTAGGTAAGGAAATGGTACAATTCTTTACATACTTAACAAGCCATCAAAATAATGGGCCTAAAATAGAGGGAGATTTACAAGAAGGTTTGTCTCAAAATAGACTGGAATAAAGATAATGCAACTGTTGAATTGGGAAACACCTCTCAATCCTTCTTGGAGCTCTATGTTTCTGGACCAAGAAAAAGGAAGCATCACTGAATTTAGTTCTGGATATAGTGGGATGTGAATGTAGAAGAACAAGCGAGTACGCATGACTACATACAAAAAAAACAGAAAAAGATGGTGAAGAGTTGAAGATAAGGGTGTTGGAAAAAGAGGTTCATTGAAATAAAAGAGCATTCAGTTCAAATTAACTGGCAAAAAATAACAGCAAGATGACAAAAACCATAGTTGTGTGTATGGCAGGGAGTGGTGTCATTAGTTACCCAGAAGCAGCGAGTTAGAATTGGTTTCAAACTTTCTAACTTTTCTTGAGCTACTATTCTGCTAAGTCAGAACCATCTGAAGTCTCCGACTCTAACTCCAGACTTTTGGAGGTTCCAGATAAGTACTCAATGGGCAATTCCCATGTAGTCAGTGCATGCAGACTTCCAAGGATTCTCCCAGCTACCTTTAAGGATACCTCCTCAGGATATGGCCGGAGATTAGAAGATTTGAGCCATAAATTGCTATTTCACCCAGAAGAAGTGTTTGGCATCTTGGACTATGAGGGGAGTGGAAGTAATAGGGCAGATGTTGCATCTCCCGTGCTGAAGAAAGGGGAGGGAAAGGACATCTCTCGTAGCCCTTCCTTTTTGGTTGTTTCCTCCCCCCACCCCCTCACCCCTTTCAATTGCTTAAAATTTATTACAAGTCTAACTTTTCATCAAGCTAAAATATTGATTATTTTCTCTCGCCACAGATTCTGCCTGAACAGCTGAGTATATCCAACATTTTCTGCTTTTATTCAACTTTTGATACACATCCGATGCAGCAATGGCATAACCATCACTAGTTTCTCAGTCACTATTCCCTTTTAATGAGTGTTAATTGACTGAACCTGAATATTTTGGGGATATGCTGTCTGGGATTTTTCTGGCACAAGTAATGCAGAGTAGAGTAAGAAAGAAAAGAATGTTTTAATTAGGAATGTGCTCAAAAATATACACCCATATTCTGTAAAGAGGGAACCTACCTGCATTTACATAGAAAATGAAACAGCAAATAAAGGAAGTTGTATAGAAACCTCCATCCTGCTCAACAAGATATCCACTAAGTACAGGGCCCAGGATGAATCCCATACTAGAAGCCGCACTGAACCTCCCCATCACTTGGGGGCGTTCATGTTCAGGAATCAGATCTGACAGAAGAGCTTTCAAAATAGACTGAGTATGTTTGAAGATACCTGAAGGTAGAGAACAAATAAATATGTCAATCAAACAGGTCACAGATATTAAACAAGGGGGTATTAATACAATGAGACCATTTTATTTGATAACTTCAAATATGTAACTATTTGTCAGATGGGACATACAATTGTGCACATCACAATATTGTTCATCTCGTCAGTATTGCAAAGTGGATCTTAACTCGCTGCTTATTTAGCCTGCCAACAAATTATGGAGGTGGGGGGGCTCAGTTGGTCAGCAACAGGCTAGTGTGTAGATCAGATGACCTGAACATTGTTGGGCCTGATTTTCATTCCAGCCGAGGCAGCCTCACCTTAGTCATAGTATAAAATCACGGCACTCTGCAGTGGTTCAGCAAATAATCACCAAGGAACTGCCTCCGGGCAGGGTACTCAAAAAGAAAAATAAACAGTTTTTATCTTGTCATGTCAATGCTGATGCAGCCCAGTTATTAGCAGCACTGTCTCCTTAAAGGCAGAGCCAAATTATTAAGACATGGTGTTGATTTATGCCTCTATGGCCAACACTTTCCCAAATAATAACATGAAAGGAATTGGAATTGCTGGTAATGCAGAGGTGCAAAGATTTTCTGGTTTCTGGCAGATTATGTGCCTCAGTTCAATCTTGTGAGTAAAGAGGTTTCCACTTAAGCAGAGCAGCACTGGCTTTGAGTTTGTCAACAGACCATCCATCTACCCTCATCACTGCTAGAACGTAACACAAAAATATACAAAAATGAACAGAAAGCAGTAAATGTTCTTGTAATGACTAATCACTTTCATTATTTCTTTCTTCACTGTGTTTTGAATGTGAAAAGCAAAATTAAAAGCAAAAACCCTAGGAACTGAAGAAGCTGAGAGCATTAAATTTTGTAGGTGTTTTTCAAAATTACACATTTTTCCTTCCCTACTAATCTTTTAGTCATCCTTTGCTGATCCACTCTTCTGACCTGCCACCTGTCTTTGCACAATTATACGCTTTTTCTTTAACTTTTGTACAGTCTTTAGCCTTTCTGGTTAACTCAACTTCAGGGGGAGGAGTGGAGAGGTGGACCTGCAGGAAATACCTGTGAGAGCTGAGTGAGGATAAATACAGCCCAGGGAGAGTGGCCCACTTCACTCACTTTCGGGACAAGCGGAGATGTAGACTGTGGAAAATACTTGAGGGAGTAGAGAGAGAATAAAAACACCTTAGGGAGTGCAGCCTACATCACTCACCTTCAGGAGGAGCAGAGAAGTGGATCTGTGGTAGATACTCATTGGAGCAGAGAGGGGAACTCCCAAGTGTCTGGGAACGCTTTGAGTTTGAAAATAAAGTGAGTAGTGACATTTCTGTAATGTTATAAGTTGATTGGTTGGGAGTGGTCTTGCCCTACTGCAGGAGTAGAAACTATAAGGGAGAGAGCTGATTGATAAGTAGTGGGCAGTTGTTTCTCTCTAAGGTAAAACTACATTAAGGAAAAGTAAAATTCCACCTTTTTAAAAAACTTAAGTAATTTTCTACTTGACATAATTAATTATAATAAGTAATAAAAGGATAAGTAGGCCAAAGTAGAATTAGACAAGGAGACTAAGGTAAAATAAAAGGAGTACCTTTTTAGACTAAGTCATTAGAAAAGTTAGCAAGAAAGACAAAGTACGTTTAAGACATGGCAGGTGAGGTCAGTCGACTGGAATGCATTCCCATATGTGGGAAGTCATGATCCTATTAGTATCCTAGATGATGATATGTCCAGGAAGTGCTCCCAGCTGCAGAAACTTTACCTCCAGGTTTCGGAACTTGAGTGGTGGCTGGAGACATTGTGGTGCATCCATGAGGCTGACAGTTACATGGATGACATGTTTAGAGAGCTTGTCACACTGCAGTTCAAGGGATTAGAGGAAAGAAGGGTGATCACCAGGCAGTCCAAGAGAAATAGACAGGTAGTGCAAGGGACCCCTGGGGCCTTCTTTCAAATCGGGTTTCCATTTTGGAAACTGATGAGTGCACTGGTTCCTCAAGAAAGTGCAGTCAGATCCAAGCTTCTGGCACTACAAGCAACCTGACTGTACAGGAGGAGAGTAAGAAGGCGAAGTGATAGTGATAAGGGATTCATTAGTTAGGGGAACAGACAGGTGTTTCTGCAGCCACAGATATGACTCCAGGATGCTGTGTAGTCTCCCTAGGGACAGGGTCAGGGATGCCACTGAATGGCTGCAGGGCATCCTAAAGCAGGAGGGTGTTAAGTCAGAGGTCATGGTACACATTGGTACCAATAATGTCAGTAGAATCAAGAATTCAGGGAGCTAGGCAGTAAATTAAAAAACAGGGCCTCAAAGGTTGTAATCTCTGGATTACTCTTGGTGCCAAGTTCTAGTGAGTACAGAAATAGGAGAATAGGGGACTTGAATGCATGGCTCAACAGTTGGTGCAGAAGGGCAGGTTTTAGATTCCTGGATCACTGGGACCATTTTGGGAAGGTGGGACATGTACAAGTGAGTCAGTCTGTACCTGAACCAGATTGAGCTAGCATCCTTGCAGGTGGGTTTGCTTGTGCTGTTGGAAGGAGTTTAAACTAGTTCAGCAGGGGGAAGGGACACAGACTATTAGTACAATAGGATCACAGCATGCTATAGTAAATAAATCAAGACAGAGGGAGTTCAGCCACGTTCCAATATGAGGTCTAGTATAGCCTGCTCTCTGGTTGACTCCAGAATATGCTGTTCTAAGAAAGTATCTCAAACACATTCAATGAATTCCCCATCTAAGTTATCTTTGCCCATCTAACTTTTCCAATCTATATGCAAACTAAAATCTCCTGTGATTATCACCATACGTTTCTGACAAGCTCCAATTATTTCTTTCTTGTACACCAATCAAGTGACTTTGTGCCTTTATCATTTCTCATCTCTAAAGTGTTTCCACATCCTGGTTCCCTGAACTTAGGTCATTCCACTCTATTGTGCTAATACCATCATTAACTAAGCGAGCCACCCCTCCATCTTTTCCATGCCTCCTGTCCTTTTTAAATATCCTGTACCCTTCAGTATTAGGTCACAAACATATCCTCCTGCGGCCATGTCTCCGTAACGGCAATGAAATTGTACTATATACTTCTATGTGTGTTCTCAGTTCATCTGTTTTGTTTCAAATGCTATGTACATTCAGATACTGTGTGCAGTTTTGGTCGCCGTACTTACGCAAGGATATTTTGGCCTTGGAGGGAGTGCAGAGGAGGTTTACTAGGCTGATACCGGAGTTGAGGGGATTGAGCTATGAGGAGAGGCTGAATAAACTAGGCTTGTACTCGTTAGAGTTTAGAAGAATGAGGGGAGATCTCATTGAGACGTATAAGATGATGAATGGGATGGATAGGATAGAGGTGGAGAGACTCTTCCCGCTCAGAAAGGACAGTAGGACTGGGGGCACAGCCTCAAGATAAAGGGGGGGTGCGGTTTAGAACGGAGTTGAGGAGGAACTTCTTCACTCAAAGGGTGATGAATCTCTGGAATTCTCTGCCCGTTGAGGTGGTGGAGGCTGCCTCGCTAAATATTTTTAAGACGCGGGTTGATGGGTTTTTGATAAGCGAGGGGATTAAGGGTTATGGGGAGAGGGCGGGAATGTGGAACTGAGCCACGACAGATCAGCCATGATCTTATTGAATGGAGGGGCAGGCTCGAAGGGCTAGATGGCCTACTCCTACTCCTGCTCCTATTTCTTATGTTCTTATGTTCTAGACACAGAGCCTTTAGTTTCATCCTTTTATTCTTTTTGTAACTTCTAATCTCATCTGTTGACTTCCTTTTAGATTGGTACTCTCCATCCCTTCTTGTCACGGTCTTTTTTTATTTCCCATAGCAGTAGCTTTTTCTTTTCCCTTATCTCTGCTCTTTGATTTAAATATCTTCCCAAATTTGATTCCCATTTAGTTTAAAATCCTCTCTACTTCCCTTGTTACGCAGTTTGCAAGAACACTAGAACACGTGAGTTTGGCTGTCCCAACTGTACTGCTCTCACTTTCCCTAGTACTGGTGCCACTGCCCCATGAACTGGGGCTGCCTTCCACCACACCAGTCTTTCAGGCACTAATTTCTCTAATCTGATTTGTCCTTTGCCAATTTGCATGTTATAATGTAGGAAACAAGGCAACCAATTTCCAAGTTTATTTATTAGTGACACAAGTAGACTACTTTAACACTGCAATGAAGTTATTGTGAAATTGCCCTCAACTCCACACTCCAGCACCTATTTGGGTACACTGAGGGAGAATTTAGCATGGCCAATGCAGCTAACCAGCATGTCTTTTGCATGTGGGAGGAAACTGGACCACCTGGAGGAAACCCATGCAGACACAGGAGAACATGCAGATTCTGCACAGTGATGCAAGCCGGGAATCAAACTCGGATCCTTGGCACTGTCAGTCAACAGTGCGAACCACTAAAGCTAACATTTATCCTTTAAACAACGTCACTGAAACAGATTATCTGGTTATTATCATGCTACTGTTGGGGGAGCTCACTGCGTGCCATGTTTCTTTAAATTACAACATGTGACTACACTTAAGAAGTACTTAGTTGGCTGTAAAATACTTTGGGACAATTGGAGGTTGTGAAAGCTATTATCTTAAGGCAAGTCCCCTTTCTGCCCCAACCAAGACAATTTAAGCATAATTAACCCAATAGTATAATTGTTTTCAGTTATAAATCAAACACCAGAATACCTGACTTCAGCTCATAGGTTGTAGATGAGTGAAAGTCATGTCAGCAAAAAATATAAAGAAATCTGAGGGTTTGAAATGTAGAATTTAAGAAATGACTTTTTGAAGTAAAGTCGAATTGAAACCACATCACATTGTTAAAGTGTTCCAACATACGTTTGACATCAAAAGCTTAAATTCTTAATCATAAAACAGGGTTTTTTTTTGAGGTTGTGGACTCACTGCCAGTAACCTGCTCGTTTTAAAATCCCTTAAAAAATTTTATTTTCAATTCTGTCACAGTGCAGTTAGCATATTAATACAGACAAACATTAATGCGTATGAAAGAATGTACTTTGGTTCTGTCTTCACAAAGCAGGATGTAAGTAAGATACCAGAAATGTTGGAGAACACAGAGTTTAGTGAGGTGGAGGAACAGAAGATGAGTATTGAAAAAAGTTTATTTATTAGTCACAAGTAGGCTTACATTCATAATGGGATGAAGTTACTGTGAAAATCCCCTATTTGCCACACTCCGGTCGGTACCTGTTTGGGTACATTGAGGGAGAATTTAGCATGGCCAATTCAGCTAACCTGCATATCTTTGGACTGTGGGAGGAGACCGCAGCACACAGGGGAAACCCAGAAGACATGAGGAGAATGTGCAAACTCCACAAAGACAGTGATCCAAGCCAGGAATCGAACTCAAGGTCCCTGGAGCTGTGAGCAGCAATGCTAACCATTGTACCACCCTAGTAGAGAAATGGTGTTGGGGAAACTGATGGAATTAAAGGCCAAAAAATCCCCAAAGCCTGATATTCTGCATCCCAGATAATTTAAGGAACTGGCCTGAGAAATAGTGGATCATCTTCCAGGATTCTATTCTATAGATTGGAGGGTATCTAATGCAACCCCACTATTTAAAAAGGGGGTAGAGAGAAAACAGGAAATTATAGTCAGTTTGACATTGGTAGTGGGGAAAAATTCTAGAATCCGTTAGCAAAACACTTGTAAAACAGTAGCAGATTGGACAGAGTCAGCATGGATTTATGAAAGAGAAATCATGCTTGACCAATCTACAGAAATTCTTCAAGAATCTAACTTGCAGAGATGGTGAAGTGGAGCCAGTGGATGTGGTTTATTTAGACTTTCAGAGGGTTTTGACGAAGTCCCACGTAAGAAATTAGGATGCAAAATTAAAGCATATGGGATTGGGGTGGTGTATTGAGATGGATAGAAAACTGATTGGCAGACAGGAAACAAAGAGTAGGAATAAATGGAACTTTTTTAAAATGGCAGGCAGTGACTAGTGGAGTACTGCAGGAATCAGAGCTGACGTCTCAGCTATTCACTATAGATACAAGTGATTTAGATGAGGGAACTAAATGTAATATCTTCAAATTTGCAGATGACACAAAACTGGGTGGGAGGATGAGCCGTGAGGAAGCTGCAGAGATTTCCCTGCAAACTTCAGTGTGATTTGGACAAGATGAATGAGTGGACAAATGAATGGCAGTTGCAGTATAATTTGAATAAATGTGAGGTTATCCACTTTTATAGCAAAAACAGGAACATAAGAAATAGGAGCAGGAGTAGGCCATCTAGCCCTTCGAGCCTGCCCTGCCATTCAATAAGATCATGGCTGATCTGTCGTGGCTCAGTTCCACATTCCCGCCCTCTCCCCATAACCCTTAATCCCCTCTCTTATCAAAAACCCATCAACCCGCGTCTTAAAAATATTTAGCGAGGCAGCCTCCACCACTTCAACGGGCAGAGATTCACCACCCTTTGAGTGAAGAAGTTCCTCCTCAACTCCGTTCTAAACCGCCCCCCCTTTATCTTGAGGCTGTGCCCCCTAGTCCTACTGTCCTTTCTGAGCGGGAAGAGTCTCTCCACCTCTATCCTATCCATCCCATTCATCATCATATACGTCTCAATGAGATCTCCCCTCATTCTTCTAAACTCTAACGAGTACAAGCCTAGTTTATTCAGCCTCTCCTCATAGCTCAACCCCCTCAACTCCGGTATCAGCCTAGTAAACCTCCTCTGCACTCCCTCCCAGGCCAAAATATCCTTGCGTAAGTGCGGTGACCAAAACTGCACACAGTACTCCAGCTGCGGCCTCACCAATGCCCTATACAGCTGCAGCAAGACCTCCCTACTTTTATATTCAATCCCCCTCGCTATGAAGGCCAGCATCCCATTCGCCTTCCTGACCACCTGCTGCACCTGCAGGCTGGGTTTTTGCGACTCATGCACAAGGACCCCGAGGTCCCTCTGCACCGTCGCCTGCTGCAGTTTTTTGCCACATAAGTAATAGTCCTTCCTACCATTATTCCTACCAAAGTGGACCACCTCGCATTTGCCAACATTAAATTCCATTTGCCAGTTCCTGGCCCATTCGCCCAGCCTATCTAGATCCTTCTGCAGACTCATATGAATGGCCATGAATTAGGAGAGGGGAATGTGCAATGAGACCTGGATCTCCTCATACATCAGTCACTTGATGGTAAGCATGCAGGTGCAGCAGATAGTAAAAAGGCAAATGCTGTTTTGACCTTCATAGCAAGAAGAATTCAGCTGCAGGAGTAGGGATGTCTTGCTGCAATTATACAGGGCCTTGGTGAGGCCACACCTGGAATACTTTGGTCTCCTTATCTGAGGAAGGATGTTCTTGCTCTAGATGGAGTGCAGAGAGATTTATCAGGCTAATTCCTGGGAGAGCAGGACTGAGGTGGGAAGAGAAACAGAGTTGGTTAGGATTGTGTTTGCTAGAGTTCAGAAGAATGAGGTGGGGTCTCATAGAAATCTATAAATGGACTAAACAAATCCATAGAATCATAGAAATCATAGAAACCCTAAAGTACAGAAAGAGGTCATTCAGCCCATTGAGTCCACACCGACCACAATCCCACCCAGGACCTACCCCTATATCCCTACATATTTTACCCACTAATCCCTCTAACCTACACATCTCAGGCCACTAAGGGGCACTTTTAGCATGGCCAATGAACCTAACCTGCACATCTTTGAACTGTGGGAGGAAACCGGAGCACCCGGAGGAAACCCATGCTGACACGAGGAGAATGTGTAAACTCCACACAGACAGCGACCCAAGCCAGGAATGGAACCCAAGTCCTTGCAGCTGTGAAGCAGCACTGCTAACCACTGTGCTACTGTGCCGCCCGCGCCGGTAGACGCAAGAAGGATGCTCCCAATGGTGGGGGTGTCCAGAACTACGAGATATAGTCTGAGGATACAGGATAAACCATTTAGGACAGAGATGAGGAGAAATTTCTTCACCTAGAGACTGGTCAGCCAGTGAAATTTTCTACCACAGAAATTGGTGGAAGCCAAAACATTGTTTGTTTTCAAGAAGCAGTTAGATATAGCACTTGGGGTGAAGCGGATCAAAGGATATGGGGGAAGGCGGGATCAGGCTATTGAGTTGGATGATCAGCCATGATCATAATGAATGGCAGAGCTGCTCAAAGGGCTGAATGGCCTCCTCCTGCTCCTATCTTCTACGTTTCTAGATCTAAGATAGAGGGGTTTGTGCATTCAGATTACTTGCTTACCTGTGGAAATCCTAGCCAGTATTAACAAAGGGATGCTACCAGCGAGGCCGAGTAGACCGTAGCTAAATCCGCTAAGTATCAAAGTGGTCAATAAAACATTTTGTCTTCCTACAACATCACTCCAGGAGCCCTGGGCAAAAGAAAAATCAAGTTTAATTGCTTGTAACGTTAATTACCATCTTTAATCATGATGACATCCACATTTTGATTGAGGCACTCTACATAGTTAGAAACATTAACACCTGTTGCCAAAACCACTGCATGGCTCTTTCACTAACAGGAGTCGTGTCCACTATCAAGGAGAAAACAGATCATAGAATCCCTACGGTGCAGAAAGCATTCAGCCCATCAAATCGGCACTGACTCTCTGACACAGCATTTTGCCCAGGCCCTAGCTGTGTTGTCTCACATATTAATCCTGTTGGTTCCCCCTAACCTACACGTTTTTGGACACTATGGGCAATATGACCAATCCACCTGACCTGCATTTCTTTGGACTGTGGAAGGAAAACGGAGAAACTGGAGGAAATCCACACAGATGCAGGGAGAATGTACAAACCCTGCATAGACAGTGACCCAAGGCTGGAACTGAACCCGGGTCTCTGGCGCTGTGAGGCAGCAGTGCTAACCACTTTGTTGCTTGACGACAGCACTTCATTGAAACTCCACACTTAAGGAATTACAAACAATAAGATTAATTTATTATGATTTTTTTCAGAATGTAATATTTAACACTAGGATATCAAACACATTTTTTTCGGCAATTTGGCACCATTTTCCACCTACAAGTATGAACCCCATAGGCTCCATGAGGCAGAAGGTAACACAAACCAAGTCTAGATCATGAGGGCCCTCTGCTGGTTATCTGAAGTTACATTATCTAGGTGTAGCAAGCAATACTAAGAAACAAAACAATCTTCAAGAAAAAAAATCATCAAAACTAGCAGCTGATAATTTTATTGTAACCTGAAAATTTAGTACAAAAGTTGGTTGTATTTTTAGATATTAGAAATAAAAAGCTATACCAATGACAAATTCTATTCCATAACCGGAGAAGATCAGATTTTATGTTAGAGCTGTTTGCATCTTAAAATCTGAGATCATTGTACTTAAAAAAAGTGATACTGAATTGGTGTCAAAATAGAATGTGCAATGAAGTAATAAAAGTATTCCATTCCTACTCCAATCTGTGAAAGAATGCCAATGTTGTGCAGGTTAAATTTTCAATTTTGTCCAAAAGGAGGTTTTGTGGTGCAGTGCATAGCTGTCCCCTGCCTCCCCGCCCCAGAACTTGATAGCCAATGAAGGTGCATTCATAACAGTTCGCCTATTGCTGCAACAGGTCCACAGCAGATGCCATCTCCCTGGCCCTCAATCCTGTAACACCTGGATAACAAATACACTTATGTCAGACTGCTATTTACTGACTACAGCTCAGTCTTCGACACCAAGGGGAAAGTATTGATACATTTATCAATGATCTCTATAGACTTACAGGGAACAATGAATATGATAGCTTACAGGTGAAGAAATCAGGGACAGAATTGTTGTTAGACTCTTGGATGAAGCATCGTCAGTTGAAAGCCAATTAAACTCAGCAGATAATCTCAGGTCAGGAAGCAACATCAATTAGTGAGTTGGAGTGACAGGGAAACCATCTCTCAATCAGTGGATTGAGTTAAATACAAAAGCAGAGAAGTGGCCATAAAAGAGCATGGGAGACAAGAAAAGCATCCAACAACTGTCCCAACTAGCTGTAACCGGTGTGGCAGGAGACAGTACAGGTGCAGAATACACTATAAGGGACAGAATGCCATTTTTGCAGAATGAAGGGTCACTTTCTAGCTGTGAACTACAGCAAGAAGATTGCAGAATACACAAAAAGAATCCCTTCAAAAGGTAGCAAGATTCATGAAATAGAAGATATCAATGATGTTGAGATGCCTTTTCTTGGAGAGATCCAGGAACTTACTTGGAGAGATCCAGAAAGCTGCTGGAGTACTGATAATTTAATAGGGAGAAAGAAGATAAACTAAGTTAGACATAGGCACATAATTAGTTTTGTTTTTTCTGACAATGAACCATTGTTGAAAAGAGGTTCTCTTCAGCAATCAAGCATAAAACTATACGGGACAGGAGATATAGAACTTAAAGTCACAGGACAATTGAATGGAACTCTACAACATATCACAGGGTCACAGAATTCCTACAGTACAGAAGGAGGCCATTTGACCCATCCAGCTTGCACCAACTACAATCCCACCCTATCCCAGGAACCTCACATATTTATCCTGCCAATCCCCCCAAACCTAGGGTCAATTTAGCATAGCTAATCCATGTAACCTGCACATCGCTGGACTGTTGAGGGTATAGTGAGGAAAATCACTAAAACCTTATGTGATAGCTCAACCAGAATTGTTCACTCCTAATCACAATAGCCTACACCAATTTACATCTGATTTGTAGAACAGAGGAACTGCAGCTTTTTTTAAGGCACCAAACAAGTAAACAAACTCAAATTAACTTAGGGGCAAATTAAAAGGGGCAGCCCCCCAAAAAGGAAAGGGGGAACGGCCTGAACAAAAACCAAAGTCAAAAGGAAACTTAAAACATTAAATCAAAATGTGATTGTCGGGGTCTATAATGCACCCCAGCCCCTGCAATGCCCAATGAGTGCGGAAGGCATCAACTGCACCATGGATACCGCATGCTCCGTCTCCAGGGACACCTGGCCGCGAATGTAGCTGCGGTAGAGGAGCAGACAGTCGGGATGGACGACCCCATCGATCGCCAGGCTCAGGAGCAGGTTCATGAGGAGGTCGGCATCCTGACCCGCCCCTCTCCGCATCAGGTGCCCGTAGATCAGGAAACAGAGGAGCTGCAAAGCCAAGAATTCGGAGGTGTATTTCCACAGCCATTCACAGGACTAGGAAAACCAAAGATTGAATACCACAACATTCTACATTCTGAAACATAGCCAGTGAGTTTGTCCAAACCCAAAAATATTCCCCATTCCCTCTTGACAAAGGTAAAGAAGAAAATTGACTCTACGTAGAAGCAAGGGGTTAGTTCATCTGTGACAGAACCAACAATTTGACACTCAGGGATGATCCTAGTGTCAAAATCCAATGGGTCAATCAGAATTTGCTTAGATCTAACACAGCTGAACTTGAATTTCATCCTCTGTTGGCTATGGATGAGACCTTAGCAAAATTGGGAAAGAAATCAATCTTCATGAAGCTAGATGCGAATAGTGATTTATTTCTGTTGCCTCTAGTAGAATAACACATTTCTCACAACCTTCATTACACCATTTAGGATGTTTTGTTTCAACAGATTACCCTTTGAAATCACATCAACATCAGAAATCTTCCGGAAGACAATGTCAACTATCCTTGAAGTGCTCTTGGAGTGGTCCGACAGAACATGATAAGAGTGCTAAAACGCTTACAAACAAATGTAATTTTTTGTAGCTGAATGTCAAGTTCCTTAGACATATTGTGCATGCATCTGATGTCAGAATTGATCCATAGAAGGCGAGCAATCAAGGGCCTTTCAGCTCCTCGTAACATAACCAAGTTCCAGAGGTTCATGGGTATGGTAAACCAAGTTGGGAAATTCCTACCCAATCTAGCTATTGTCAATGAGCAACTACATTAGTTTTTGCAATAGATGGTGCTGGAAGGAAGTACAAAATAGGTCTTTTGAAAAAAATCTAAGATACGCTGATATTTTATTTGATATTTTTATTTGCTCACTCTGACATAGAACTACCCACTATCATTGCTGCAGATTCTTCTTCTACAGGACTGGGAGTTGTACCCTTGCAGGTAATGAACAGATGGAAATCATAGACCAGTTTACTATGCATCCCATTCATTGACAGAAACTGAACAAAGAAATGGAGTGACAGGGAAAGAAGCATTAGCTGCTACGAGAGCTTATGCAAAGCTTGCAAATTATGTTCGCAGTCGCCACTTCAAGGCAGAAACAGACCTCAAACCCTGCATGAAACTTGCAATTCTAAGGAGTAAAAATGCCTCCATGAGGACAATGATTCAGACTGAGGGTAATGAGGTTTGAGGCAAAGACGCAGCATGTTCTGGGACAACAGCAGACTACAGCAGATGCTTTAGTCCATATTCCAGTGGTAAAGCTTGAGGAAGGCGATGAATTCTGGTTGAAGAGGTAAAAACCTTTTTGTATCGACAACAACCACAAGTCTACTGGCAACAATTCAATGACTGAATGAAATTGGACGTGCACAGAAATCTGATGAACGATATGCTCAGGTCAGAAAGCATGCATGCCAGACAATGCCACACTCTCAGACAGTACGAGGAACAAAAAGGACACCTCAGTGTAGTTGATGTTTATTCATACATGACAAGAGAGTGGTCATTCCAAGAGTCTGGAGACTTGATATACTACAATGATCGCATCAAGGATTTTGAGTATCACAAAATGTTAAGCCAGAGCAAGATATTCTGTTTGGTGGCAGGTTTCTCAAAGTGGTTGAGATAATATCAAACCTACTCATTATCAGGAGACACGAAAACCATTGGTGTCATCTTCCTTTCCAGCAAGACCATGGGCATGTCTTAGGACGAATCTTTTTGAACACAAGTAAAATGTTCTTGTTCATAATTGACTGCTACTTCAAATGGATGGAAGTCAAGCAACTGCAGGGTCACACTTCTGAAGCAGTGGTTACATCAACAAAGGGGAGTTTTGCAGCACATAAAATCCCAAATGTTGTCATCTCAGACAATGGACTTGTTTGGCAATTGTCATGATGAGGAAAAATAGCATAATTGCCAGTTAGTCAACTATCCTTAAGTTTTCCTGCTACCTGGCATCCTTTCAGGGAGGGGGTGAGAGTGAAGTCAGAAGCCCCCAACTCCCTTGGTTGAGGTGGGTTGTCATTCAAGCAGTTAAAATGGCATTCAAGAATCTTTTCACATTTTTAATGCCTTTTCCAATGGCATACTGGTGACATGCTGTGTGACCAGTACAAACCTGGCTGGTTAGAAAGGCGATCATTTTAATATTGGTCAGTTCCTTTTAATGTAAATTTTGTCTGTCTGACTTAGGGAGCTACATGGCCTGATCAGTCCCACTTGGAGCTGCATCCCTAACTCAACACTCACTCCTGACCCTCCAACTTGCAGTCTCTGTTGCTCCCTGATTTTCAAAGGCTTATATCTCAAGACTCATAAGGCCCCAGTAACTATGACTATCATCCAACTTAAGGGATATTACTATTTTAATAGTGTTTATAAGATGGAGTTTAAATTAAGCAAGCAGTCATACTGAATACATATATAGGTTTGTGAGTGTCTTGCGGCTCGTGAATACTAGAAGGTTATCATATGTGGTTCTAAGATTCAGAAAGTTTGGCTACCCCGATCTACACTCTTCACCAAAATGACAAATTGTGGTAGCAGGTTTCACTCTCTGGATAAGAATGTTTCTTCTGAATTCCCTATTTAATTTCCTGGTGACTGTCTTATATTGTTGACCTCTAGTTTTCCCTTAATTGTATGTAGCTCTAATTCACACAGAGTGGAATGTTGCAGTTTGATTTCTCTTCCATGCTGTGGGTGGTTGACTAGGAGAACATTACAACATAGCTAAGCATTAACTGGGTGTCCTAAAGGTTACGGGCAGGATTTTCCCTGCTGGGTTCTAAACCCTATCATCAGGCTCAAATGTGGGTCAAAAACCCGCACTGTGTGGGAAACAGACACTCATTGTGATTTTTCCTAAGTTGCCCAATTAATATCTAGAGGTTGGGCTTGCCATCCACCTAAGGACATTGAGCAGGTTCTTGAAGCTGAAAGGCCAATTAGAGGTTTTCCAGATTGAAGGCAGCAGCAGAATATTTTGGCAGGCAAGAGGAGAGGATGCTTCAACTGGAGACATTCACTCTGGCTGTTTTAAATTAAAATACAGTAAGAAGTCTCACAACACTAGGTTAAAGTCCAACAGGTTTATTTGGTAGCAAAAGCCACTAGCTTTTGGACTGCTGGCTGCCCTTTCGTCAGGTGAACGTCATTTAAATTAAAATAAACAATGGTCTTTGCAGCCAGGTCACCACAGTTGAGGGTTGGGGATGACATGGGGAGAGTGCCTCTACAAAGCCCCCTGAAGTTGCTTTTGCACACAGACAGACAAGGAGGGTCTCCAAAATTGTCTGGTGTGCTGCACCCCACTCCCCAGGTTCTGCTGCTGGCAGTGCTAAATTGATCCCTTCTGCCTGTGGGGAACTTGAAGGAGAACTAGAAAACCCCAGTTGGCCTCGGTTAACAGGCATTATTATGGCCTTAATGGTTTAATTAGCTACCCACTGCATGCAGGTTGGTAGCACTGCACCGATCCCCATGCTGCTGCCAAGAAAATGGCCCGAGGAGGATAGAGAACCAGGGCACTGGCACACCAGCTGGCAACACTGTTTTCAGGGCACACCCATCTTCCTCCATTCTCCGTCCTGACAGGGGCTGAAAATGAAGCCTGGGAATTGGAAATCTGGGATAATTTTCTCCTCTTTGACCTGCTGGCCTGGATTTTGCAGTGGGAACAATGACAAATGCCTGCACGTCATAAAAATAATATGGAAATCCAGAAGTTCCTGCCAATTATTCTTCAGTTCCAGACTGCAAGAATATCAAATTTCTCCATAACGATAAACAA
Source organism: Carcharhinus amblyrhynchos (assembly GCF_965287045.1). NCBI lineage: Eukaryota > Metazoa > Chordata > Chondrichthyes > Carcharhiniformes > Carcharhinidae > Carcharhinus > Carcharhinus amblyrhynchos. The sequence continues at coordinate 60,453,043 of NC_137333.1, forward strand.
ATTCTATATATTATAAAATGTATTTACTCTTTTTAAGGGGCTTGTTTCCCTACACTAACTGAAAACTTTAATTTTATATTCCTGGTTTGTTGCATGTGAACAATTTGATGCAATCGGTGCCTTCCTGTATGACGACAGCTTTCATTTGACAATAGAAACAAAATGCTGCAAGAAAATGGGAAAACCATATCCCAGAGATCGTTAGATAATCGGCAGCAGTTCTGAGGTCAGGGTTGAGCACCTTGCTTCACTACTGATTGCAAAATCTGCACCAGTGGATTTTGGGCCAGTTGCATCATAGCTGCTGTCTCAAGTAGGATATCTAAACTCAAATGGAGTAGACATCAAACTCAGACATTTGGTCTTGTGTATTTTGTGCTTACTTGTAAATCCATGATTAACAGAAAACATTACATGAGTATAAGGTTTACTCCAGAAAATGATAACTAGGAGTGACCGGTTAGGGTAAAATGTCCTCCACACTTCATGCTTTTGTAGAAGTTTAAACTGACAGATAATTCTATTAAACACCTGTCATTTTAAAAGTAATACTTTAAAAGTTCAACCATATTTCAAGTTAATTTAGCTGTGAGCATAGCACCAAGTTTCATGCCCATTTAGACTGGAAACCAATTCTGTTCTATTTAAAGACGTGTCATATTGAATCAAATGATTTATTTCACTGAGACAAATTTCAAACATTGCTTCAAACAGCTGCCTGCTGACCTGTCAAGAAGAGATAGAACATGTGGTGCAGTGGATTCCTGAGGAATTAATATGTTCATTGCAAGCATTTCTTCTGAAAAGAATTCAGAGACCGTAGCTTTGCTTTGGTAAACACAGTTGCACTTGTGAGAAACCCAGTGAAGAATTTAACTGCATAAAATATTGATGAAAACATGTTAACTGAGAAGTGAATGTAATATAACCAAGGAAAGGTTCCTTTTCGCTTTATTATGATAGGACTGAAGTTCCAACACTAACATGTGACTAATTTTTGTTTCTCAACCTCGACAATCCAATCTGTGATTGTTCTCATTTGCTCATAATAAGAAACATATCGTTATGATCAATTATATAATTTTCAAAGAGGGCGAAAAGTAACTACACATACAGGCGTCCCAAAATCCAGAAGGACTCAAAAGCTGGCTCCCATCATGGAAACTATAATCACTATCAAGCATCGCTATCCATCATATCTGGGTTGAAGCATACTGATTTGCTGCTTTTTGTAACATATTGCAGAAGTTAGAAATATCCCTTATTCTTATGGTGGCTATACAAGAATTGCATGAAAGCTCCAAAAAAAGTTTACTTCTAGTACATTAGGCAAATATGAATGAAGGATCCAAAATCTGGAAAATCCCTGTATCCAGCACCTGTATTGCAGCAGGGGCTTTGATGCATACCATGGAACCTCTTGGATCTCATAGAAAACTTATATTAATGGGTCCATTCATTTGCTCCCACCTAAATCCAGTTGTAATAAAACATCTTGCTGATCAGTGTTAGCCATGGCTCAGTTGGTAACACTCGCCTCAAAGTCACAGCTCAAGTCTGGGCTCAAGTCGCATCGCAGTATCTGGGCATAAAATTCAACAATGATACACTTGTACAGTTTTGAGGAAGTGCTGCAGCGCCAGAGATGCCATCTTTCAGATGAGATGTTAAACAAAGCCTGCCTTCTCAGGTGAAAGTAAAATATGCCAGTGCACTATTTTGAAGAACAGAAGTTTTCCCTGGTATCCTAATCAACATTTATCCCTTAATCAACATGAGAAAAACATATAATCTGGTTATTACCACATTGCTGTTTGTGGGAGTTGGCTGTGTGCAAATCAGCTGCTGTGCTTCCTACAGCACAATCGAGACTAGACTTCAAAAGTACTTCATTGGCTGTAAAGAGCTTTGAGACATCTGATGATTGTGAAAGGTGTTACATAAATGCAAGCCTTTCTTTCTATTTTTTGTCGGATTTAGGATTTGACTCTCAATCAGGCAACAGCACTACGAACTCCTATAGAGGCTCATGAAATTCAAACAGCATGACTTGGTCAGTAAGAAATACACAAAATGAAATACCTTTCCTTGGCTTTATGGGCAGGATCAGAGCTCCGAGGTGGAAAATGGTTTATCGATCATATCTTAGACTTCAGTAAAATCAGGGATGTCAATCAACATAGCACAGGGACAGCACAATGGCACAATGATTCGCACTGCTACCTCACAGTGCAGAACCTGGAGTTCAATTCCAGCCTTGGGTGAGTGATGGTCCCTGTCTCATCCTCCCTGTGTCTGTGTGGGTTTCCTTCCACAGTCCAAAGGTGTCCAAATTAGGTGGATTAGCTATGCTAGATTGCCCCTTAGTGTCCAACAATGTGTAGGTTAGGAGGAATAGTTAAGCTAAATGCACAGGGTTATGGGGATCGGGATGAAAAGTGGGAGAGTTGGTGCAGATTCAATTAGCTGAATGGCCTCTTTCTGCACTGTGGGAATTCTATAATGGATCATGTAGCCGAAACTACAAAAGAAGTCATGAAATGAAGAAATTGTGTTCAGCTAATTATTCTGATCAATCTGCCTGGTCAGGGGGAACTATACCATTATGCTTTTTAGAGGAAGAATTTTGCAGCACCTCTCCCAAAACCCTAAAATAAATTATTAAAACCCCAGAATATTAAATTAATTTCACCTAAAATACTCAATTAGGTCATTGCTTTACACAGCAGCCACAATCGAAGTCCCAGCGACAAATGAACCATTGTGTCCTGTGGAGTTATTAAAATGTGCAGCTGTTCTTTTTTTAGCCTAAATCAAAGAGACCAGCAGCTCCTAAGTTATTCAGCAGTTACTAAGTCCCCTTATCTAGGCAACTGTTTTGGAAGCTGATGAAAAACTGGGTCTACAAGTTTGTTACAGGGATTTGCAATGCAATTACCAGGAGCTTGCTTATATTAGCCATCTGCAACAACAGCCAAAATAAATTTTAGATGGAATTTCTACAAGCGTTCACACAATTATGGTGGGCAACTAAGAAAACGCTGAAAAATTTCCACTTTCTTCCTCTACTCATCTTTCATTGCCCCACCCATGCCCCTACATTTATTTAGCCACATTTTGAGAAGATTATTGACATGGCGTCTGCTGTTTTATATCCAAGTTACTAGTGTATGTTGGTGCTGAAATCTTATAAAACTCAAACAGTAACCATGGTCAAGTTAAATCAGTAACACAGCCCTTGTTCATTTAGACTCGTACTTTTTGACACTGCTGTCAGGTCCTTTGAGCAATGCTTTGCTACTGGCAAATGAAAATATTCAAAAATCAAAAAGAGATGAGTGCTGAGCAGGAAACCACTTAATGATTTTACGCAGAGATTTCTCAAAGCCTCAGTAAAGACGCTGTGTGCTATGGTACAGCACAATACTGAGCTGTAGTGTATCAGGTTTAGTCCCTAGTTTGTGCTGAGTTATCTGGTAATAGCCAGAAAAATATTCAACTTGCCACAATTGGTTTGTGTATCCATGGGCTAAGAAATTCTTTAAAAAAATAAGAAATTCATTCAGCCAGGGCTTCATTTCTGATCAGTATTCAGGCCTCTACATATCTAGATTAGGCCATGATTGAACAAGGCATGATTACTCGATAGGCTACTGATACAGCCACATGAATAATGGTCATTTGGTGAAATACTACAAGGCTTTTGCCATTTGTCACAACCTTCAGGACAAGGGATATAGCAAAGAAAAATACATTTGCCTTATCAAATAATAAAATTTACTTTGGCAAGTTTCATTTGATTGAGAGATTGAAAAAGACAAGATCATTTAAGTTTTCTAAATGTTCATTGCAATGATTACAATACAACTGAGATTATTACTTACAATTATTGTACTAGAAAACAGTTGCAGCAATCCATACACAGAACCTGAAATAAAGACGCATCAACTTAGTTTTAATGCAACATGCTAGCTGATACGTCTATCAGCTCACTGACAACTGTAAGATTGAAAGGAAATTGGGAGCAGAGGGGAGAAGGTGGTTAACAACCTGCCGCATTTAGCAGTGAGATCTGACTAAATATTCCTAGATTGGTTTGTCCCAGCCATAACTGGCCAAGTTGAGAGATTGGGATAAAAGCAAATTACTGCGGATGTTGGAATCTAAGACAAAAACAGAAAATGTAGGAAAATATAAGCAAGTCTCTCCAAACAGAGTTAATGTTTTGAGCCTGGATGATCCTTCCCCAGAGTTTAAGACACTAGAAAATAGGATGATATTTATACTGTTAGGGCGGGGGGAGGGGGGAGGAGGAAATTAACAAAGATATCACAGACAAAAAGACAGAGGGGATGTAAATAGTGGTGATCATGGTTAAGGGTGCTGATAGCAGCCTATTAAGACATCAGCATGTGGAAACGGCAGAGCAAAGGTAGCAGACAGTCAAAGGACAACCTGAGACATGTAACAGATGGCCCTAGTCAAATGAGGGGAGCGGAGACCATAGTGGGGGAAAAAGTTGGAAAGTGAGATTTAATTTGAGAGATTGGGAGATGAGTGGAATATCTAAGGTAGAATGTTCAAGGTCAGATGGGATCACGGAGGTCAGATATCAGTTGGAACATGAGATAATTGGGGTTGACTGATACAGGAAATGTTGGATCAAAGGTTGATTTACAGGGAAGTTTACAGGGCTTGTGAAAGTACTCCTGTTCCCCCTGATCCATAAGCACTTACCTGTTCCATCTAGGAATTCTCACCTCTCTTCAGATGCTGTGTTTTCTGAGTTCTAAGAAACCTAATCTGAAGATGTTTAATTTAAAATCTCTGAAATTCCAATTTAAAGAAATGTTTAACATCTCCCAAGGACATTAATTACTGCAATAACTACCCATCTGCCTGCACTAATCAAGTCCTTATTTTGGTGAGTCGGTTACCTGCAAGCATCCAAATGCAGCTCCATGTGACAGCTGCAAAGATCTGTTTTAACTGGCCATTCTGGGGAGTTAAAATTCATCCTTTTTTCTTTTCATGAAAATCACTGTAGTCAGCAGTCGCTTAAAAATAATCAATTCTATAACTATATGTTACATTTAAGAAAGCTAAATCGACAAAACATTCATCAGAAATAAAAGATAGATCTTTTTGATTTAGAAGAGATGATAGAAATTGGGACCAAATATTCTATGGTGTTCTCCATTTGGCACCCATCAATGACTGAACAACTATACAAATGGAATACGTTACAAATTCCTTTGCAAATGGAAGTCCAATACACAAAGTATTTTCCATGCAGGCCCAATAGGCTTAGTTTTAACTCATGTGTAACCCAATGGCTTACATAGAAAACTGAAAAAAAAATTAGTCTCACCAGCACAGTATTAAATGGTGCAGCATCTGATTCAGTAGTAAAAATGTGAAATGTTGGTAAAGATAAAGAAAAGAATCAGAAAACTGGAATCTTACCTCACTGAGGACAAGACATGGAGATGCTCTTCTCTCAATAAATAAAACATTAAAAGTTCCTAGCATAAAGCTGCAGAACTAAAATCACAAAATTGCTAGCACAGCCCACCCACCTCAATTGCTATGGGACACTCAGGAGGACTAAACTAGGAAAACACTAAAAAAAGGCTTGAACTTCAGCCTACTAAGACAATAAGAATAGTGAGCAGTAATCAAGTTACTTATATGTAAATTTACTCTCCTCCAAATATTTAAATATAGAAACAAGGTACTCAAAACAGTGACAGTAAATCAAGTAGATTTCAAAGCCACTTCAGTTAAATTTTCCATACTTTTCTTTGCCAATTTTCGATTCATATCTTTCTCAGGTGGACATGCTGCTGTATAGTTCCATGGCTGATCACAATTCCTGTGTTCTTCACTGAAGTTTATGCTCAAGTCTCAAAAGTGAGTGTTGGCAGTCCATTTCAATTTGAAGTATGTCATAATTAAGCTTAAGTGCTGTTCTGATAAGTAATCTACTTCAACATACAAAGTCACTGAACAGCAGGATGAGGCACAGCCAATTTCTGTTCACCCCCCCCAGCCCCACCCCCCCCCACCCCACCCCACACCCCCACCCCCCCCACACCCCCACCCCCCCCCCACACCCCCACCCCCCCCCCCCCCCACACCCCCACCCCCCCACCCCAGAATACTGAAATAATTACCTCGTCACCAATAGTCTCTGTTCATATTGCCTTAGTAGGCTTAAGTTCAAGTCTTTTTTCAGTGTCTTCCTAGTTTAGCCCTCCTGATTGTCTCATGACAATTGAGGTGAATGGGCTATGCCACCAATGTTATGACTTTAGTTCTGCAGTTTTATGCTGGGAAATTTTAATATTTTATTTATTGGGAGAAGAACATCTCAATGTCTTGTCCTCAGTGAGGTAAGATTCCAATTGTCTGATTCTTTTCTTTATCCTTACCAGCATTTCACATTTTTACCACTGCTAATCAGTTAATGCAGTGAGATAGGCATTCAAGATAATAACTATCTAGCAAACACTTTACATATGTGTGCCCTCATGGAATGGAATGGAACATACTAACCTACTAGTCCAGCTACTGTTGAGCTTCCTCCAAGATGCCTGATGTGTCGACTTAGTAAAGGAACAACCATACTCACACCAAATAAGTCCTAACAAACAAATAAAGAAAATGAATAAAAGGTATTTTGACAAAAAAATGTAGTCAACATGGATTGTATAGACTGGAGCTTCAATATCACTTTAACCAGTTATCTAGCAATGAAATAAAAGTGGACAGATTCTGCTTCATAGTCCATCCTTAAAAATCTCATTTCAGTACAAACCAGTGGAAAAGCATATAACCAAATTCAGCAAATCTATATACGAATCGTATTGAAGTTCTTATGTATTGTGAATCACAAACAGGAAAAGGCAATTAGGCTAAGCAAACTTAATTACCTTTAACTTGATCAAATCCATCTCTTAACCCTTTCTCACTCATCATCTAGTTGAACCTTCTTATAATGGGGAATAGCGATGTGAAACAGCAACAAACTGAGGTGTGGAAGGGGAGTTTAATTCGGCCATGTTTCACAGCTTACTGCAACCCTGACTGCAGAGTCAGGGCTAATCTAAAAACGTCCATCATTTCACTGAGATGATATTTCAACCTACATCAAATTGAATATTACATCTATAAGTCTTCATGGCATCCTGAAACTTCCCACTGGAATCAAAATGAGTATACTATTCAATAAAAGGGACTCGTTAAAAAACAGGCAAATAATAGAATAAATACACAGCACCTGCTTTTTTAATCTCCCACTGGGAAAGTGTTCAGAATGTTTGTGGTGAGTCATTAGATTTCACACAAAAGAGGTTTTGAAACTCATTTCTGAATGATTGGCAACTTGGTGGCCTTAAATGGACCACAGATAAGGAGAATGCTGACTATCAGCCGCAGCTATAGTCTGTGTGACAAGGCCTGCAAGTGATAAATGGAGATCAAGTAGAAGAGAGTGACTGAGCTCACTGGAGACTTAATCCAAATAAAGCCACAAAGGCAGAGGCTCAGCTTACTTCTCAGAAGAGCAGCAGTCTCTCCAGAGGCTTAGGCTGCTGCATCAGGTGATGGCAGCAGATATCTGCCTCCCTCAAGACCAAATGGCCACATAGTAACATAGTTGTGAAAGTGACCACCACCCTCAATACTTTCCCTGCTGAATCTTTTTGGGACACGGCCAGAGACACATCCAGAATCTCCAAGTTAATTGCACAAAGATCAGATAAGTCACTAATAGAACTGGCAAAATTCATCCGAGATGGTGCCAGTCAGAATGAACAGGCCAAAATCAGGGTGACTCCCCACACGTTCAGGTCATCAAATTTCACATATCTGGCAACCCACAGATCATTAAAGCAGCCCTTTGAGTGCCCAAAGTCAATATACTAGAATTGCTATCTCAGTGCTAAGTCTCCCAACTCCTCCAAATTCCATCTTTGGATTGGCCTTTAAATACTGGAGTTGGGTTTGGACTATATGGATCCGCATGACGCTCACTGCCATGCAATCAACGCCAAATGCAGAAGGAAAATGATAATAAGGTGCTTGAATTAAAGTGTCATGTTTCCGGTGTGATTTTGGACACAATGCTCCCAAAATGTCTTTAAATTAGTATCATAGTCATAATGTCCAATGGCTTTCCTCAGTAACATAACATCAGATATCCTTCTGATGAAAAGGTTTTCTGACTTCCAAAGTTTTTTGAACTGAAGCCCCTTGTTGAATTTTTCTCACAATGAACAAAGTATGAACAGAACATATAACTTCACACATCGACCTAAACAATAACAAAATAAAGGACACTGTCCGTGAATCACACCACGCTAATATGTTAGTTTTAAAATTAATGTGTAGTAAAGTATAATACACAATTACCTCACAGTAGCTGTTAGCCTGCATTGTGTACCCATCTCACGCTAAAATTAATACATATTTTGTGGCTCAGATGTGGCTGAGAGTGTCATTCAGATTGAATATGTGACAAGTCATTTACATAAGATTCCTCGGTGCAAATACCAATGTAAAATATCCTGTAGCAACAGTTAACATGAATGCCACTGTTGTTACTTGATGCCATCAGAATCTTACTATAAACCTGTGCAGTTGCCTAGCCAAAGTAGAATGTGTGAACTCTGTTGATCCCGAACTGATACCTAGCCATTAATGGAGCTGTGGTAGCAGAGGTCTCGCACAAGTCACTTGGAGTAATAGGAATGGATTCATTAAATGCTATTTAGAACGTAAGAGAATAAAAGCAAACAGGTACAAAAAGTAAAATACTGCTGCTGATGAAAATCTGAAACACAGAACAACAAATGCTTAGCAGGTCAGACAGCATGTGTGGAGGTCTCAACCTTGGTTCAGTGACAATGCTCACATTTTAGCCAGAAAGAGTACACAATCCATGCTGACAGTTCTGCACAGTACTGAGTAAATGCTGCAATGTCAGAGGTGTCATCTTTCAGCTTAGACCTTAAAGTAAGGTTCCACCTGCATTTCCAAGTGGGTATAAAAGATCCCACAGCACTATTCAAAAGAAGACAAGAAATTTTCCTCATTTCCAGATCAATATTCATAATTTAGCCACCATAACTAAAACTGATAATCTGGTTCATTATCTTATTGCTGATTGTGGGAACTTCAGTGTGCAAATACTCTGCTTCATTTTTCTGCATTATATCAGTGACTACACTTCAAATATTAGTTAATTGGCTGTGAAGTTTCTAAATATGTCAAGTTGGGAAAAACTGGTAAAAAAAATAAAGAAATAGTAAATAAAATTATTCCTATTCTTATTTTTCAATCTGGATTTGTTGAGTAGTTTAAAAAATAAAATTAAAAGACTTCAAATACAACTCAGAGTACAGGGGAATTTTAAAACCCCCCAAAATGGGAAATATGTAAAATCAGACAAACATTCACTGTGAATGTACCTACTACCATTTTTAATGCGGTGGGTTCAGGAGCATCCAAATTACCTGCTCTGGAGAAGTGGGGCCAGAGAGTTCCTTCCTCACACTGGTGCAGCTAAATGAAGATAACATTAGCTGACTAGATTTCCCAGGGTTCAGGAACCAGCAGTTTCAGGGAGGTGGAAGTAGTCAGATCAAGCAGGCATGTTGATGGGGCAGGAGAAACAGGAGCGTTTCCCAGCGACACCTCAAATGATTTTTCTGGTATGATAGCCAATCTACCCGTCATGCTCAACTCCACCAAATTAGAATCTCATCTGGTTTCCCCCCCCGCCACCACTCTTCATCTGAATTCCCAGTATGCTCCTCCACTGCCACATGCTTCACAATTAACTGGGGCTTATATGCCCTAATAAATTTTGTGGTACAATGAGTAGCATCCCTGCCTCTGAGCCAGAAGCTCTGGGTTCAAGTCCCATCCCAGGACTTGATGGCCAAGGAACGTGCATCCATAGTATGGTCAACTAGGTTGAGTGTCAACCTACAAATACATCCAGCATGCCAATGGCTGGTGGTAAGAGTGGGAGAAGACTACTGGCCAGTCACGCTTAACGTGGAGTGGCACCCCACAAGCTATTATGGACTGCACAATATCACAGTTGCTAGCACACCAGGACCGAGGTTCGATTCCGATCTTGGGTGACAGTGTGGAGTTTGTACATGCACAAGATGAAAGGGATAGAGCTGGGGAAAGCAGTAGGTAAAAGCTCTTTCATAGAGTCAGTGCATATTCGATGAACTGAATGGCCTCTTTCTGCACTATAAGGATGCTATGATGCAAGCCTCTGGTGATGGAATAGTAACCTGTTCCGGAAATTACTGGCCACGGAAACTGACAAAAGTCTGCTGTAGTGCACCACTAGAATTGGAATGGGAATATGTCCCAATATAGCATTCTATCAGATATACTGATATTTGCTGACACTTGTATTCACTTTATGACTTTAAACTGGACACTTCTTATCAGTTCATGTCTTGCTAACACTAAACACCAATAGTTTCTCTCAGTAATAAGATAAGAAATCAGTTTGGACGTTGAGACTTTAAGGAGGATGGATGCTGAGGTCCACAGGTTTAACACAGCTAGAAACAATATAACTGGCATAGGAATGTGATCATAAGTGGGAGGAAATTGCAACAGGAAGAAGTTGGAAGAAGAAAAAGGGAAATGGTTGAGTTCAGCTGTAAAATGATGATGATTAAATAACAAAAGATTCACCCATGTGACAAAATGAATCACATCAAAGAAATCAAAGAAATAAAAGGCCAATACAAGACACAGACAATACAAATAGCAAAAGATGGCTAATTAGATAGAAAGGAAAACATGAAGAAACTGCCAAAGAGGAACTGGTTCTAATGACCCAGGGGTGTGATGGAAGAGCCTTAACAGCTTAATGACAGGAATGCAAGAACGCAATGCATTCTGCCAGCAGTTTATTAATGAGTGAGAAAGGTGGTTGTGGGGTAGGGTGGAAGGAAATGGGAGAGTCCCCACTGCAGACATTTAAAATGTTCCAGATTACAGGGGCAGAGAAACAGGAGTCTCTCCAACCTGCTGGCTAATCAAGATTTCACGCGAAGCCTGGATGAAAAAAGTTTTCTGGAACTGTAGTTTTATTACTTCATAAATGTAGAATAGTTTTCAATTGTAGGAGATAACTGAGTGCACTTATAATTTAAACATGTCCAATAAAGGCAGTTTGAAAGTTAATGTTAATCGTGTTCAAATTGCTGGCTTGGTTAGTGCCTCTCTGTTTATACTGCCTTTGTGTCTTGTATTGGCCTTTTGTTTTATTTGATTTCTTTCATGTGATTCATTTTGTCACATGGGTGAATCTTATGTTATTTAATTATCTACTCAGCATTTTACAGTTGAGCTCAATCATTTCTCTTTCTCTCCTTCCAACTTCTTCCCTGTTGCAATTTCCTCCCACCTACGGCCACATTCTCACTCCAATTACACTGTTTCTAGCTATGTTAAGCCTGTGGTCCTCAGCATCCATTCTCCTCAGTTTCAACCTCCATTCTAATGTCTTATCACACCATTAGGGAAACTATTGGCGTTTAGTGTTGGCAAGGCATGAAATGATAAAAGCCTCCAGTTTAAAATGGTTAAGATAATCCAAGTCTAAGCAAAAACATACCAGATAGAATGTTGTATTGGATTATACTTCCATTCCAATTCTCTTCCCTCACCTAGTGGTGCAAGAAAAGAGACTCATCTGTTTCCATAACTAGTAATTCACAGAACAGATTGCTATTGTGTCACTGGGGCTTTATAGCTTGAGGGCACCACTCCACATCAAACATGGCTGACCAGGAGTCTCTCCCACTCTTACCACCAGCCATTGGTATGTTGGATGTATTTGAAGATTGACACTTTACCTATTTGACCACCCCAAGAATGCTCGTTCCTTGGCCATCAAGTCCTGGGTGGGACTTGAATCCAGAGCTTCTGGTTCAGTGACAGGGACACTACCCACCCCACCACAAGATTGCCTTCTGCCCCTGAGATATGCTTTTTCTTACTTGGTTGCATCACGTGGTGATCCTAGACAATCTTCTCCCAGGACTAAGTCAATATCAAAACCCCTAAGTGAGGTATTCAGAGTGTCTTTGTTGTGCTTCCTTTGACCACCACGAGAACACAATCCAGACTTTTACTCTCCATAAAAAATTTGCTTTGGTAAGTGAGAGTCAGGCACTCTGGCTACATGACTGTGCAGATGGAATGTAGCAGGAGAGGAATTTCTGAATACTGTACAGGGCCTGATGGGTTAGAAGTGTTATAAACGAGTAGCAGCAGATGTCCAAATCCCTGTACATCCAATGCAGATTTAACAAACAGGCAACTTGTGAAATTGAAACTTATATGAAAACTTATCTTGGAATCTTACTTGTAAATATCTTAAAGCTCATCCAGACCATGCCTCTATCAAGGTTTTGCCATTTTATTTATTTACAGTTCTTCCAGGAAATTTTTTTTAATATTTAACTTTGTATTACTCACGTCTTTTCATGTTGTTACATGTGATATTAGTTGGAACAACTGTGCAAACAATACTTCAGATACCTCAAAATCATGAAGTATGTTTCAATCAACCCTGATCCAATTCATTAAGTTTGCGATCAATAGAAAGATTGAATGCATTACACCAGGACATGTTTTAAGTCAAGGGCAGCATAATAGTACAGTGGTTAGCACTGCTGCTTCACAGCTCCAGGGACCTGGGTTCAATTCCTGGCTTGTGTCATTGTGTGTGTGGAGTTTGCACATTCTGCTCGTGTCTGCGTGGGTTTCTTCTGGATGCTCTGATTTCCTCCCACAGTCCAAGGATGTGCAGGTTAGGTTGATCGGCTATGCTAAAATTGCCCCTTAATGTCCTAAGATGTGTAGATTAGAGGGACTAGTGGGAAAATATGCAGGGATATGGGGGTAGGGCCTGGGTGGGATTGTAGCCGGTGCAGACTCGATGGGCCGAAAGGCCTCTTTTTACAGTGTGGGGTTTCTGTGAAAAATAAGGCCAGCATCTGAAAGGATTTGATGCTTACTAAAATCGTGGGGATTCACACCAATAAATTTTGACAGAAAGGGCAGAGAATTTCCAGGCGGAACATAAGAGAGATACTGTTCTCTTCGACCAGTGCTGAGAACACTATTTGAAGGGGGGATTTAAAAGGCGGCTGTTTAAATTCTCACTTCCTGTTTGCAGAGTGTAACAGACCTTACCCTGAAACATGCTACTGCCTCAGCCAGTCACATGACCGCCACAATGTTACTTACCAGGAAGCCCACGACATACAGACAGAGCACGAGAGGTGGGCGGCGGGGGGCGCGCAGGCTGCAGCAGCTGACACAGCCCATGGTCCCGGGACAGGCTCGCGGACTAGCCGGCCGCCTCTCCGGCTAGTGCCGTGTCTGCCTCCGGCCGTGCCGCACCTGCGCACAAACACCCACACGCACAGAGCAAATGGATCGACTCCCAGGAGCGCGCAGGGGCAGAGGCATGTATCAAATTGAATTTTTGGTGCAAATCGACTCTTTCAGCCTATGGTGAGCAGATCATGCAAAAAAAAAGTCCTGAGAAACCTGGGCTCAAGTGAGGCAACCCATGTTCAGTGATCAATGGCAGGAGCCTGGAGGAGGGGCAGCTGCAGGCCAAAGGTAATGCCATGACATCTCCTGGCACATGTGCAGCCAGAGTTGACATCACCTGTTGAGACACTGGGGTTTCCAACTCTGGGAGTGGACCTATTCCAAGAGATGTGGACAGAAGAGACACATGAAAAACCAGTAAAAAACAGAAAATGCTGGAGAAATTCAGCAGTCTGACAGCATCTGTGGAGAGAGAATAGAGCCAATGTTTAGAGTCAGGATGATCCTTCATTAGAGTGGAAAACCAGTGTATTGGAGCACATGGGTTACCAACCACGATTCAACATATCCAATGGAGGTGTCAATACACTGCTTGCCCCATGGTTGGCCATAAGATCTAGACATTGGTTGGCCAACACATTCACCCTGTGATGCACTGCCAATATCAAGTGGAACATAAAAAGATTCATGGCCCATTTGGATGATGCTAGGTTGTCAGCCAAACAACAACCCCTCTCCATTGTCTTTTTTTTATATCAGGGAAAGAAAAATGTTCAAAGAAAATGACAAAAAAGTATTTTTTAATGCCCCAATGATTTTTCTCCAGGATTGTACACATTAGTTCTGGAAAATCATCTATAATTCCTGGAAACTCTAGGCCAATTTTGGTTTAAGGGAGAGCAAGAGGAAAACAATTCCATGTGAGAATTCAACATGTCCAATCACTACAGCTTAGCGTAGATAAGCAATAAGGCAGAGTTTCACTTATCTGCTCTGAGGTTCATCTTGTTCTAAAGGAGAAGCTTAGAAAACAAGTAATTGCTTCCAATTCCTGTTTGGATTAAAATTTCATGAGGCTTGATACTTCACATTCCCCAAAAACAAAATCCCTTTAGCATCAGCTTTCACCCAAATGATAAAACGGAGAAACCCATTGGGTCACAACCTTCTCGCTGTCTAACATCCAAATGATGCACTGGGAAATCTCTCTTGGAAGTCCCCATGTAAGGCTTTACCTGGCAATTATCCAGATGGGCTAGGTTTCCCTGGACAATTGTGCCGAGAACCATCCAACAAAACAATTTAAATCATCAACTTTGGATGGTTTTGCCAGTTACTTTGAAAATGTTAGAAGGAAAATAGCTCATTTAACTTCAGAATAACATTTTTAAAAGCCTACACCAAACCCACATGGGATAACCTCATGCCCCTGAATCCTCAGGGGGGATCCCAAAGCACTTTGGGAATTCCACACTACCCTCACCCTGATGCCCCACATAACCAGGCCCCCCCAACCAAGCACAATCCCCTTCCCCCAGCCCGACATTGCTCTTCCACCATGACCTGGATTTGAGTGCGACTTTGACCAACCCCTCTCTCCTGTTTGATCACCCCCAGCTCCCAGCCCAAATCACCTCCTCTCCCCCACCCATTCCCATGGAAAAAATGCTGTAAACTTTCCTCCTTAATTAATCCAGTTAAACTTTTTTGGGTATTTTCTATAATGGTTACATCCTGAACATCGGATAGAGAAATGATTCAGGTTCTTAGCCACCCAAGGAAAAAAGTGGGTAGGATTCAGACCTGCTCTGACAGATGACTCTGGACCACATCTGGGCCTATATCTGGACATCAGGGTGGCCACTTTAATCTCTTCCCAATGTCATTAATCAGAATAAACCATGTCATAATCCAAGGCAATGCATTCTTGATAAATCAAAATCACTTCATAAACTAAAAATAATCTGCTGGATTGCTTTCAATAATCACCAGGAGATAGATACAGATTAGGTAGACTCATGACCAATCCGGGAAGATTGACGACCAAATAAGACACTCAGTAATTGAAGGCAACAGTTTCTAACCACAGATTCTTGACATTCCTGCCTCATTTTCTTAAAGAAACTGAACAAAGCCTTCATTTGTCATAAGATTGCAGAATTGTCTATTTTGCTCTAACTTTACTGTGCAACATATACTGCCCTCTATCAACAGACATTTCCAGCCAGAAGATGGATTTTAAACTACCAAACATAACCTCGAACATGGGGAGCTTTGTCTGCACCCAGAGCCACAAGCAGGAAAGCATGCCATCTTTCAATGAAAAGTTTGGTTGAATGTCCCATAGCTCAATCATTCCTGCATGCTACTTTCCTCAGCATTGATTGGTAGGTCTCTGATGGATGGTGTGTGACTGTCCAACAATCCATGAGAGCATTGCAACATCAGGCTTGTTTTTGAGGCCCTCACATCAGCCAAATATTCTGCTCAATACCTACTATCACATATTGATGTGTTATGAGTGGAGAGGAACAGACTGAGCCAGTGGGATTGTGCACCAGAAATGGTTGTGCCAACAAAAGGGCAGACTCACAGAGTCAGTAGAAAACTGGGAGTGGAGGGAGATTACTATAAATAGTTAATGGGTTCCTGTTCCAAGAAGGAGGATGCTGTGAGATGTAATGTATCATGTGGAGGGGACTATCCCCAGTATTGAGGTGTTGTTTGTATTGAAATTCAGCTGGCTGAATCCAGTATAGTCACTTAGTTGTGTGCATACTTGAGGTTTTCTTTGCTAGTTTTGTGCGGAGTGTAACTGACACTTAGCTAAAAATGAAACCCTGCTGATTTCCCAGTATGAAACACAATTCCTTTAGACTGAGCACTGTCACTCATTGCAACCAGGAAATAACAGCTAATACTGACACCTGCCAATGGCGAGTGAGTGGGACTTTAACCCACGCCTTGAATTTCCCTGAGCTATTTCAGGTATCCCGTTTTGTTTTAGTAAATCATTTCTGTTACTATTTTCTGGTCGCAATGAGTTACAATGCTGGGTGAAAAGGAATTGTTTTTCATGATGAGAAATCATCAAGGCCCTATTTTTGTTTTGGTGTCAGTTTACATGCCACAGGAGGACTACCTCTTCAAAAGGTAAAGGAGTATCAGTTTAAACAGGCCACATGAAAAATAAAGTGACAATTGAGGTGAGTAGTATAAGGATTAACATGAGACTATGTAGAGGACCGCTCACACAATGATGTAAGAGAACACATGGCCTGCACTTAGGGTCACAGACAGAGTCATGTGTAGAAGAAAGCATGGTAACAGCCTATAGTTTGGACCTTTACTGTACTTACGTATATCGTTTCTAGCAGTTAATAAACACTTACTGTTGAACTGTCTTAAAATGACAAGTACCTCAAGAAGACCCAGTAAATTATGCACAACAGCATATCACATGGTAGCAGTGAATTGAATAACTCAAACCTTTTCATAGATTGAAGAACAATAAACCCTAAAAACCAAATAAAGAAAATCAAAGCAGCATTCTGACCTGAAAAAAAGTTAAAGTTTATTTATTAAGTAGGCTTACATTAACACTGCAATGAAGTTATTGTGAAAATCCCATGGTCTCCACACTCTAGCACCTGTTTGGGTGCACTGAGGGAGAATTTAGCACAACCAATCCACCTAACCAGCACATTTTTTGGATTGTGGGAGGAAACAGAGTGCCCAGAGGAAACCAAGTAGACAGTGCAGATTCCACACAGACAGTGACCCAAGCCAGGAATTGAACCCAGGTCTTTGGTGCTGTGAGGCAGCAGTGCTAACCACTGTGCTGCTCAAGAAGTGAAGATGCAAAAGGAAAATCCCACAGAGAAGCTCCTGAGGAAGACTTGGAAGCTGAAGGTAGAAATTCAATTCCTCACTGCAGCAGAACTCTCTATTGAATCCTATAGACGTCCAGTTTCAATATCCAGACTGTACAGAGTCAGCAGACCTCACAGATGTGACCAAACAGAACCCCACACTGTAATTTTTGTTTTAAAAATCCTTATTGCTAGTTCTTAATTTTAAATTGGACCTATTGGCCGAACAAAGAAAATTAAGATAACTGACCATCCATTTGTGAGTTATCATCTGTGAGACGCTAGGATGAAAGAAGTACTTCACAGTTTTGGAAATGTCACACCACATTATTTCTGAGGAGCTACTAACAGACTATTTGTGAACTACACAGCCATTCTTCAAAAGGAACTACACAAAGGCCATTTGAATTTGATAAACCAGGCCTGCCAATTGAGTCAGGACGTTCACAGAGACGATGACTTCTTAAACACCAGACCCTCAATAAATAGTACCTTTTTCAACCATTATCAGCACAAAGCCAATTTCTAAACACTGGATAGACATCATCCTGGAAAATGTCAGCAGGTCAGTCAGCATCTGTGAAGAGATAAAATTGAGTTAATGGCATGAATTCTCCAGCCATTCATGCCACTACCAGTGAGGACGGAGGATGTGCTCTCTTCATTGCAGTGGAACCAGACAATCGCACTGGTGTGAATGGCCAGAGAATCTCACCCACTGTTTTGAGTTCATAAGGGCTTAAAATGCTAACTCTATTTTCTCTCTTCACAGGTGCTGACAGACTTGCAGAGATTATACAGCATTTTCTGTTTTACTTTCAGTTTCCAGCATCCACATTGGTTTGTTTTTATTTCATTGGATAAACATCCTTTGTTGAAGATATTATGAAGGGGTATAATCACACAAGCTAAGACTCAGGCCTGTTGAATGGATTTATATTGAATTCGTAGTGTGCTGATTTAAAATCTGACCAGCAGGCCACCTAGAAGGAGTTCTGGCTGGAGTGGACACCTAGCCCCATCCACCTTAATTATGCTGGAAGTTGTCTCTGCAACATCACCTACAAAACATTGATTAACTTCTGCGTATCTATTTCATCTTGTCAAGTCAACATCACCAGAAAAAACAATTTTATGACACCAGTTTTCAGCCCACCAACCTCTGTAAAGGAATTTCTCATTGAACTTTGATTCTGAACTCTGAAACTCACGTGGACCAATATTTAGCTTCTCTGTGGTCTCGGTCCTATTAATTCTTCTTTTCTTTATCTCTTCTAACTGTAAGAATGTAGAGGGGGCACTGCAGACTGTCCTTTTCCCCTTTTCTGAATGTGTACAATAGACAATAACTTTTGAGTTCATCCTACCTGGAGTTATTAGTAGGAAAGATATCACACAAAAATCGAGGGGTTGGGAAATATGCCACTGCTTATTAAAAAGGAAACAAAAAATCTTTCTAGTTATGGAAGGGTGAGGAGAGGAAATATTAGTGTTGTTCTAGCAGTCCCCCAACCCTCTCTGTAACAAAGAGGTGTGCTAAACATTTAAAACTCTTGGACAACACACTTCCTGAAAAAGTTAAATGCTGCAGTGGTCAGAAATTGCCATTTAAACTGTAGTACAAGAAATCTGATCCTGAACACCCGCTTCAAATACGAAAATAAATCAATCATTAAAAATTATTCATGACTGAGTAGGCAGCTTAAAAATCCAGCAAAAACCAGGATTTGGTACTTCCAAGACCCGAGAATTTTGCACTCAAGCAAGGAAGACTCTAACCATGTGATCAAGACAGCCAATGTTTAAAAAGATTGAGCGCTGTGATTGCATTACTGAGGGAGCTGGCCAATACTGGAAAGCATGGCATAACCCTTTGCACAGAAGTTCCATCTTGAATTTTTGGAAACCTCTTGAAGTTGAACCTGCAATTTAAAAATTACAACCATGGATCAGAAGTGTACTTGCCCAGATCAATCACAAATTTTGGGACTTTGGAGAAAGAGATTCCTTAAATAAATGAATGCTTCGGGTCTAGATAAAAAGACAGAAGCTGAACAAGTTAATACACTGCTTTATTCAGTAAGCCCACCAGCCGATAAAATGATAGCTAGACAAGATTCAACAAATCTGCAAAGTTTGATGAAGGTTAAAGTCAATCGAAGCTTATTTAAACTTTGGAAGTAACAAAATCCTTGAAATGGCTGAATTTAATAAGAATGCCCAACAGCCTGGAGAACCTCTCAGCCCATTCATTAATGAGCTGTACAGAATGGCTGGAGGCTGAGATCATGGTCACTTGAAACCTGAGCTAATCATGAATAGGGCAGTTGTAGGAGCGGTGGACAATGAACTCTTAGGCTGCTTAAATGAAGGAAGATATAACCCTTGAGAAAGCTATCCAGGTTGTCAGGCAATTTGAAATCCATTAGCAGCACAGTTCCCTATTAAGGCGAGAAAGCAAATTATGGTACAAAGTAAAACCCACTGATTAGGCAGTTTTTGTAGAACAGTATGTGTGGGTTCCGCGCACCCATTTCCTCTGAAGGTGTGAACTCAAGCTATCTGACACTCAGCAACAGGTTTCAGGATGGCTGAGTAATTGAGTGCAAGGGTGCACAAGTTCTCAGATGAAGCTAATGAAGCAAACGTAGAAGAGGAGGGATGATCAATACCCACAAGGGGCAAGGACAGCACCACATCCTCCTGTCCTCTCCTGCAGTAGATGGTGCATCTCTGCCTGACCACGTGTCCTCCTCCAATTTCTTCTGCAGATCAGAGATCTCTGGTATGATACACATGGCCAAGTATTCATTTCTCCTGGTGACCCTTTAAGGTGCCAAAAAGGTAGAGTAAATTTAAATTAATTCTTAGAATTTCCAGAATAAATGTTGATAGACTGCTGGTGAAGCTTTGACTAAGTGCCCCAGAAATTCTCATGATGTATTTCAAAAGTTCTGTTCTAACCTCCAGCAGGAAGTAAACAGTAAAAGGTGACAGACCTTTAAGTAGTGCTTAAAATTCTCCACAATTGTTTATTCCAAATTATCTGGTCTCTGCTAGGAGAGGACATAAGGTTAAATGTATCCATCAAAATAATATGTAGTTTGTTAATGAGCATGAGCTTGAGCAGGCAATTTAAATGGCAATCATCTCTTTAACCATCCTATGGTCAGTTGTTCCTAGCACAAACATCAATTCCTTTACCAAGATCATGTCTTGAACTAAATGCCAGCTAAATCATCCTTTCAGCTCAAGACTCCTTTCACGGCCACCTTGTAGGCTCTTTTGCACCTGAAGGAGCATTTAAAAATCACTCCTTCTTTCTCCCTTTTTACTGTTAGATAAAAATCACTCTATTAGATCCATAGACGTGGACTTTACATGATTGTACTAACAGTAGAACAGATTTTCAATTTGTCTGTCAGACATGGAAGTTGCATGTGGATAGATTATGAAGCTGCCTAATTAATATAGAGTGATTTCTATAACAGACGGATGATCCACAACATCAGTTTATGCCAAACAACAAATTGAAATTCTAAATCATACCCTCTTTTTATGCTTTGATTTTTTTTCTCAAACTTAATTTTATTTAACTATTTTCAAATCAAGTGATTTGGTGTCATGTGATGTTATGTAACAACTTGCATGTGGTATGGTTTTCTGCATGGCTACTAAGATGTTTCATAAATGTCTGAAAAGCAATAAAAATAGACATTTCAGTGACAAGGAAGCATTTTCCACAATAAAGAACTGACCCTATTCACTCATTGTGAATGTCAAACTAGTTGGAAACAAATTGATGCCAAACTACTTTTACAAAATCACAGAGAATAGACGCAGCTCAGTGGAAGACGCTGATTTAATGTAATACCTCTACAGCTGCTGCCATAGTGTAACAGCTTTTCCCAAGTGGGAAGCTAGATATTTGAGAGGCTATAAAGGGCATGTGGGAGCCTTTGCACATTAATAGGAGGGTTAATAAGTAACTCTCAAGTCTTGAATGCTTGGGGCCATGTCATTTCTGGATTTCAGAATTTTTGAATAATATGATGACATTGGAATGTCTAACCACAGAGGAATGAGCTGAAGAACACTGCTTTATATTTTGATATAATTATTTACCAGAAGCATAAGCAGTGATAAGCCATTATAATTCATTATGATCAACATAGAGATTGATCATTTTTTTGTTTTTCCAAATGACCAAAAGAAATCCTTATTCATATTTCAATTTTTTTTAATTATTTCATGGGAGATGAGTGTTGATGGCTTGGCCGTCATTTATTGCCCTCCCCTACTCATGCTTGAGAAGGTGGTGGTGAGCTGCTATCTTGAACTACTTCCACTTGTAGTCATGGTACTTATATGGTTAGCCCAGTTCAGTTTCTGGTCAATAATAATCGCAGGATGGGGATAGTGGGGAATTTAGTGATGGTAATGGTATTGAATGTAAAGGAACGATGGTTAGATCTCTCTTGCTGGAAACAGTTAATACCTGGTTTGGGTATGGCGTGAATGTTACTTGCCATGTGTCAACCCAAGCCTGGATATTGTCCAGGTCTTGTTGTATTTGGACATGGACTGCTACAGAGGAGTCACAAATGGTGCTAAATGTTATGAAACCTTCAGCAAAGATTCCCACTTCTGCGCTTATGATGTAAGAAAGGTCATTGATATTTGTGATGCCAAGATGGATCATCGACTCAACATTTCTGGCTGAAGATTGTTGCAAATTCTCCAGCCTTATCTTTTTCACTGATGTGCTGGGCTTCTCCATCACTGAGAATGAGAATATTTGTGGAGCATCCTCCCCCAGTGATTTGCTTAACTGTTCATCATGTTTCCCGATTGGATTGGATAAAGATTGCAGAGTTTAGGTCCGATCTATTGCTTGTACAGTCCCTCAGCTCTGTCTATCACTTAATGCTCAGCTTGTTTGGCACATATGTATGTTGTACCTTCACCAGGTTAACTCATTTTTGATGGTACATGGTGCTGTTTTGGCATGACCTCTTTGTTGAACCATAACTATATTCAACATAAATCAGAGAGTATGAAACAAGCAACTAATGTACTAAAGTGAAGAAAATGCACTTTTGCATCAGCTAACTAAGGCAATTAAGAACAAGTGCAGTGTAATTCCTGACTCTCCAGCAGGCTCACTTCTCCCCATTATGTTAGGTGGTAACTTCCAGGGTCCTTCGAAAGTCGTTCCACTCAGTTTGAGTCATTTCGATCTGACTTCCATTAGCAAAATTTGATTCGACAACTCCTTAAATTCCAAAGTCCCTCTGTTCTGTTTCTTTCATTTTGAATAGAAAACAATTTCTTACACACACCCTGCTTACTCACAGCAGCATCTCTCTTGTATGTCTATCTCTGCCTGTGTTTCACAAAAGCAGTTATTCTTTTACTGTGAGTTATTGTATACAGGCGTGGAAACTGCCTCTTTATGAACACCATGACTGAAATTCAGCAGAGGTAATGTTTTCACTCCTGTTATAGTTAGTTTGTTTGTAAACCATGTATCTCAAAAACTAATGGAGAAATCCCAATGAAACTGTACATAGATATAGCCCAAGGAAGAGGTTTTTGGCAAAGATGCAGATCCCAATCCTAAGTTTTTTTTTAAAGGATCTGTTACAGGGAGATAGAATGAACTGACTTTTTTTTTAGATTATTGTGTATTGTTTTAATTAGAATGTTGTTGATTATTTGGATGTATGCCTTGTGTCAGCTGCTCTGGTCCAATTTGTCAGAGACATCAAAATGTGAGCAGACAGGTTGTTGGATGTGGATTGTAGTGAAGCCACTACAGTAAGATGCAACATCTTGATAAAAACATTAATTTTTGCAGTTTTGTTGTTTCCCAGGCAGGAAAAAGCTTCAAGGAAGCTTCAAGGTATTTGTAATAATTTTGGATTAGCATAGAATAGCCGAGGTACGCACTGTACTGAATGCCCTCTTCATCTGTTTCAATGGATTTCTGTTTGACTTTCATACCGCAACACAAGATTATATAAGCACATCTCTGAGTGGGAATGCTTCTGGAATTCTTAAGCAAAAAGGAATATTTTAAAACATTGTTTTATAAAGTCTTGCCTAAGATATTCTGGCTTTAAGGCGAAAACAGTAATAAATGTTGGTCCAAGTTTCCAAATATTCTATCTTCTGTGATGTTAGTGTACCTTTAAGAAAGTTTTTTTTAAAAAAACATAATTTCTGCAACTCTCACAGCTTCACTGGTTTCTTAGCTCACAGCTTCAGTGAAGTCATTGTTGCCAGCTTGACTGGAAATGTCCTTTTATTGCTGCTGAAGTGGCTTAAATGAGGTTGTTTGTGTTTACTCTGGGATTAGTTTTACAATTCTGCATTGTTTAGGAGGATGGTCATGTGTTTTTGGACAGTTTTTTTCATTTTTAGTTTGGAGCTGCATGTTTCAGTTTTAGTCTTAGAAGGGCCAATAAGCTAAAAAGAAATGTTTTCCCTCGCTCCCTGTTGTTTTGAAAATTCTGTTGGTCAGCTGAAAACAAGATTTTGTTTTCCTGAAGGGTGAAAATCTGACGTTGGGGGCTGGACCAGAGTCTGTCTGGTGTTTTGGGAAGCTGCCTTGTCTTCAAAGTGTTTGGAGTGAATCCAGAGAACTGGAGACTTCAACTAAAGAACTCAATTTCTATTATCATGTGAGCAATAATCTTTGCTGCATTGAACCTGTTAAAGGGTTTGTCTATGGCAAGGATTTTGGTTTGATGAGAACACATTAGATATCTTTGTTAAAGGTTATACATTATAGTGGTTGTTTTGTTTCCTGTTTGTAATTGATAAAAGTTCTTGCTAATTTTCTTACCATACATGTTAACTATATTCTTAAATAAACTTTGATAAAAGCTCCCTAGTGGATCTTTTGAATCACACCTAAAGTGGAATATATTCAAAATGCAAAACTTATGATCCAAGCAGGTTTCATAAAACTCTTTGGAGTTTCTAACCTGAGCCATATCACTTCTATGTTTCTGCTTCCATAATACTGTACTAAAATGTTAGGATAAACGGTATTTCCAAATAATATTTCTTGACCAAAGAGGTTGCAGTGTAAATGTACTTGGCTAACAATTAAAATGATGAACAATTGAAAGGACTTAAATTTCAGATCTTTGGCATCTGTAACTGAGCAATAATTGTTAAATTGGTTTGTGATTGTTTATACACCAACGCACCATATAAATGTGCATTGCTGTTGTTGCTGCCTAAATGTCTTAGATTGAGTAGTGTACATTTTATCTACATACAATGTCCTTCACTTACTGATATTAATAGCAATACTTCATTGTCAATTAAATTTGGGAACCAAGAACTAGAAACAAGAGACCATGGAATTCTTAAGTGTCTTCATATTAACAGGAATAGAAAGTCCATCTTTTAGTTAAAAGTACTGGTTGCTATCATTACAAACACCACTTAATTTTGTTAATTAAAATACATATGACAACTGTTTCTATTGAAAGTTCACTTTGAATCATAAAGATGGATCAGAATTCATCGTGGTAATAATTCTCTTATTTTTGACAGTAAGGGCAGTCACATTTACAATGGAATTGGATATACTGGCATTCATGTACATCTCTTTGCAGAGTGCACAAGTTCACAAGGGGTGGTTAATGAAGGCAATTCAAACATATTCCTGCTAATTACAGCTATCAGTGTTATTTTATAAAGGCATATTGTGGCTATAATGTGTAAAATGTGCCATAATTGTGACAAATATATCTGAATATTATGGAATTCTGAGCACTTTAATCATTAGTTTTATTACATATTCTTGTTTTTCGAATGAAATGGAATATTTTGTTAATAGTGGAATTTAAAATGGATGAGCAATCAGAACTCTCCATTGCCTATGCAAACTGAAGGTTAACAGCATTGGACGGCACAGTGGCTCAGTAGTTAGCACTGCTGCCT
Source organism: Carcharhinus amblyrhynchos (assembly GCF_965287045.1). NCBI lineage: Eukaryota > Metazoa > Chordata > Chondrichthyes > Carcharhiniformes > Carcharhinidae > Carcharhinus > Carcharhinus amblyrhynchos. Next base: position 60,478,269 of record NC_137333.1, read on the forward strand.
CACATTGCCAGGGACCTGGATTCAATTCCCGGCTTGGTCACTGTCGGTATGGAGTCTGCACGTTCTCTTTGTGTTTCCTCCGGGTACTCAGGTTTCTTCTCACATTCCAAAAGACATGCAGGCTAGATGAATTGGCTATGCTAAATTCTCCCTCAGTGTACAGGCACTGGAGTATGGCGACTAGGGATTTTCACAATATCTTCATTGCAGTGTTAATATAACCCTATTTGTGACACTAATAAATAAACTTTAAACTTAAAAAAAATGTTTCTAAGTAGAGTAGAAGAAACAAATGAATTATCTGCCAAAGTGATATGCAAGAAAGTTTACTGAGTGTGAATAATGTTATGCATGTTGGGATATAGTGCCTTTAAGGGAATGGATCAGATGACCCTGGATGGTGGGGTGATCTGCCTGGGAACCTCTCAGTGGGCAGTTGTTTGGAATGTGGAATGAGTAAGATTGCAATAAATAGTTATGTTCCCTGACGCCTGTCTGTGGAGTGAGTTCTTGAGGATACCCCTCAATAGTAAAGAATTTAACACTAACAATGTAATTAATGACACAGCATTACTATATTATGCCTTGTATTGCTGAATTGAGAAGGAATACATTATAAATGAAACAGAATGTGCTGGAAACTTATCAATTCGTACAGCAGCCATTAAGAAAACATGGTTCAGAACGGAAAGATATTCAGATGAACTCGTTGAAGAAGGAGAAGGAAACACTCAATAACCATAAGCATAGGAAAAGACAGAATGGCCAGTAAAGTTGCAAATCAGGAATTGGTAAAAGGGCAGAAGAGGTAAGCGCATAATGAGAGAATTCAAAGAAACAAAATATATATGTAAGATGTCGAAGGAGAAATTTTAGCTCCCAGGTGGGAAGCTTCCAGAAACTGCAATGGGAGACATGGTCCATTTTAACGGCCAGCTGTCTGTCCAAAACTGGCACCCATAGACAGCTTGCTGGCTTTCAGCCTATGAATATTAAGCAGCCCAGAGGCGACTCGACTGGCAATCATTTAAATCCTTGATGGGATGGGGTATTGACAGATTTTCATTTTTGGGAAAAGAGCAGCCTGAGAGACAACTGTTCAAACTTTTTCCATTGAGTCTGGAGGAATACTGAATTGGGTGTCCTGGCATCTGTATTGATTTTACTACTTCTCCCAATTTATGTTGACAATTTGAATTCAGAAACTCAAAGCAAACTAGGAGGGAGGTAGTGGCCTAGAAATTACAAAAGTCAGACTAAACTTGTAAATGGATGATTTTTAATACGGCCAATTATGAATTACTACTCATAAGATGGCTGACTTACATATTCTGTTGTAGGAGTAAGGAATAGTGATAAAATAACTATGAAAGAGAACTAGGAATCTTAGCATTTCTACTCAACATAGCCAAATAATGCAGTGGCATTTTAGAAACAACTGGATAACATAAGGCATTTAAAAAATATTTATTAGTTGCAGAAGTAGGCTTAACACTCCAATGAAATTACTGTAAAAATCCCCATGTTGCCCCACACTGGCACCTGTTCAGGTACACTGAAAGCAAATTTAGCATGGCCAATCCAATTAACTAGCACGTCTTTTGGACTGTGGGAGGAAACCAGAGCACCCGGAGGAAACTCACGTAGGTGCAGGGAAAATGTGCAAACCTCTTACAGACAGTGACCCAAGCCAGAAATCAAACCCGGGTCGCTGGCGCTGTGGGGCAGCAGTACTAACCACTGTGCCACCATGCTGCCATCAAACTTCAGTAGATGAGCTAGAATGGCTAAATGGTCTTCTTCCATCATGGCAAATTATGGAAATGAGACGTATATAACTTTATAATAGAACACAGCCAGTAATATATGTACAAGAATCTTAGTTATCTCTTGTAGACCATCCACTTCTCATAAATGATATGGAGAATGCAATTATACAACATAAAACACAATAATTTCTGGATTGAATTTTTGTCTCTTATGTTGTATTGTTTCGCAGAGAGGATAAAGCAGATTTTTAATGTGGCTTAAGCCAACTGCACTTCAAAGGGAATTCCATTGTTTCTATGACATTGATAACCAATGCATGTAGCTGTTAAATCTGCTGACTTATTTAATGAAAAGCATCTATTCTGGAGGGTATTTTTTCTGTCCATCCATTCTTCATTCAGAAATTAAGTCAGTAAATGTTAACTTGCAGTTTGACAGGATATGGAACTAACAAGATTAATGTCTCCTATTGCAGAATCATTAAGATAAATGTTTGAAGAAAATAATAGCCAGATATCTAATTTTGCAAGGTGTGGGATTTGCTGGTTTGCAGTTTGATGGTTGACTTCAGAGTAAGCATTGTAACATAAAAGAATTCCCACAGCATTATTGAGAACTCAGGTTACTCAGTTCAAGCTCTGGTAGGAAATCTGAACTCTGAATGCATTGGAAATACATATCACTGCATTGTGACTTCTTCATCCAAATCCTGTTCATAATCACTCCTGTCTATTTACTGGCCCACTGTGTCTTCCCACAGTGCGCCCACCCCGAAACCCTCATCCACTCTGTTGGAACTCAGTATCATACCTATGGATGATAACCTAAACTGGGGCATAATCAAAGGTGCCTTGTCCTTCTCTCACCTTCTTCTTTAAGCTTCACTCTAGCATTTCTGAATAACAATCTTTCTGAAAGGGTAATATAAGCAGATTTAACAGTTATTTTCAAAAAGAAAGCTGATATATACTTGAAAAGATTATGTGCTCTTAAAAGCCTGTATTTTCATCTGTGAAATGTTCCTTTAAGACCAAAGCAGACTGAAAAATATTTTAAAAATGGGTTAATTGGTTTCCTGATTTTGACATCATTAGTTTTCATGAAATTACCATATGACCTGGATTTGCCATGGGGATAAATGGCTAAGAAGCAAAAGGTAAATAGGAAGCTAATTGCAGTGGGGTTGGGTGTCAACCTATATTTTCTATCTGACAGTCACAAACATACTGTGAATTCAGATAAAGAGAAAAAGCAAGGTTCTCTCTGAATGAAACAGAGTCTTTGATAGGTCATGGTGTAGAAACATGCCTCTGAGAATAGAGCAAATGCTGTGTCTTACAGTTAGAAAGACCAGAGAACTGAAAACAGGAAGGCAAGGGATTGTGAATTGGATAGTACCCATTGTTGCTGGTCAGTGTTGCTTGAGCTGACCGGGCTGTTTGCAAGAGTCAGAGAAGGGAGTCTCTGCAGACTCTGTGTCACCTGGACTATTATATTCCGAATGAGAAAGGATTTACTGATGTGGCCTTGTCAGTGGTAACCATATCTGCAGATTTCAAATGGAATGGGGCTGCTGATGAATGAGACTTAAGGACCAGAATGATTGAGTGTGAAGTGAGAATCTGACATAGCAAAGGCTGAATTGTAAACATTGTGAGACTGCATGTAGTGCCCCATGATACTTACAAAAGCAAGTCAGAGATTGAAAATTCTGACTCCTCAAAGCCTGTCGTCCATTTAAAAGGCACACGTCAGGAATGGAATACTTTGCACTTTCCTGGATAAGTGCAACTCCAACAACAGTCAAGAAGCTCAACACCATTCAGGACAAAGCAGCCTATTTGATCCATCAATTTAAGCATTCAATCTCTCCACCACCAACGCCACAGCGGCAGTAGTGTGTACCACCCGCAGCAACATGTGAAGCATCCTTTAATAGCTTCATCCAGACCTAAAACTACTATCACTGAGAAGGACAAGGGCGATAGTCACATAGGAACACCACCACCCTCAAGCCATGCAGCATCCTGACTTGGAACTATATTATCATTGTTTCACTGTTGCTGGGTTAAAATCCTGGAATTCCCTTCCCAGCAGCACTGAGTGTGCCTACAACACATGAATATTTTTGGCTGGGAGCCCAGACATCAATTAGTCTGGTGAAACAGCCATGATGTGGAGATGCCAGCGTTGGACTGGGGTAAGCACGGTCAGAAGTCTCACAACACCAGGTTAAAGTCCAACAGGTTTATTTGGTAGTACAAGCCACAAGATTTTGGAGCGCTCCTCCTTCATCAGGTGAGTGGGAGTTCTGTTCACAAGCAGGGCATAGAAAGACACAAACTCAATTTACAAAACAATGGTTGGGATGCAAGTCTTTACAGGTCATCAACACTTAAAGGTACAGACAATGTGAGTGGAGAGAGGGTTAAGCACAAGTTGAAGAGATGTTAATTGTCTCTAGACAGGACAGTTAGTGAGATTTTACAAGTCCAGGCAAGTCATGGGGGTTACAGATAGTGTGACATGAACCCAAGACCCCGGTTGAGGCCATTCTCATTTCTGCGGAACTTGGCTATCAATTTCTGGTCAGCAATTCTATGTTGTTGTGTCGTGAAGGCAGCTTTGGAGAACATTTACCCGGAGATCAGAGGCCAAACGCCCATGACTGTTGAAGTGTTCCCCAACAGGAAGAGAACACTCCTGCCTGGTGATTGTTGAGTGGTATCCATTCATCTGTTGTCATAGCATCTGCATGGTCTCCTCAGTATACTGTGCCTCGGCATATCCTTTCCTGCAGCGTATCAGGTAGACAATGTTGGCCAAGTCACAAGAGTATGTACCGTGTACCTGGTGGATGTTGTTGTCACATGGGATGATGGCATCCGTGTCGATGATCCAGCACATCTTGCAGAGATTGCTATGGCAGGGTTGTGTGGTGACATGGTCACCGTTCGCCTGAAGGCTGGCTAGTTTGCTGCAGGCAGTGTCTTTTGAGGCTGTGCAGTTGTTTGAAAGCAGGAAGTGGGGCTGTGGGGATGGCCTTGGCGAGATGTTCATCTTCATCGATGATATGTTGATGGCTCCGGAGAAGATGTCGTAGCTTCTCCGCTCTGGGGGAGTACTGACGAAGGGTACTCTGTCTGCTGTGTCCCGTGTTTGTCTTCTGAGGAGGTCGTTGCAGTTTTTCATAGTGGCATGTCAGAACTGTCGATTGATGGGTCAAGCGCCATATCCTGTTCTTATGAGGGCGTCTGTAGGTGTCTATTGCGATCCTCCTCATCTGAGCAGATTCTGTGTATACAGAAGGCTTGCCCATAGGAGCTGTCTTCTTTAACATGTTTAAGGTGGAAGCTGGAGAAGTGGAGCATCGTGAGGTCATCTGTGGGCTTGCAGTACAGTGAAGTGCTGAGGTGATTGTCCTTGATGGAGATTTATGTGTCCAAGAATGCAACCAATTCCGAAGAGTAGTCCATGGTGAGTCTGATGGTGGGATGGAGCTTGTTGATGTCGTCATATCGTTGTTTCAGTGATTGTTCACCAAGAGTCCAAAGGAAGAAAATGTCATCGTTGTATCTAGTGTACAGCATTGGTTGAAGGTCCTGTGCGGTGAAGAGGTCTTGTTTGAACCTGTGCATTAAAGATGTTGGCATATTGAGGTGCGAATTTGGGCCCCATGGCTGTTCTATGTGTCTGAATGAAGAATTGGTTTCTGAAGGTGAAAACATTGTGGTCCAAAATGAAGCAGATGAGTTGTAAAATTGCATCTGAAGATTGGCAGTTGTCGGTGTTGAGTACTGAGGCAGTTGCAGCAATGCCATTGTCGTGTAGGATGCTGATGTAGAGTGCTGAGACATCCATTGTGACGAGGAGTGTTCCTGGTTCAACTGCTCCATGTGTGCTAAATTTCTGCAGGAAGTCTGTAGTGTCGTGACAAAAGCTGGGGGTTCTTTGTACAGTGGGTTTCGATGTAGACGGAGAGGTTCTCGCACAGGTCCCATTGCCTGATACGATGGGACAGCAGTGTGTTGGTGTGCGTATCTTCCGAAAACAGTAGCAATCTCCAGTGCAGGGGGTACGTGGGATGAGGGCATGGAGGGTGCTCTGAAGGTCTGGATCAAAGATCTTGATCAGTCTGTTGAGTTGATGGGTGTGTTCTTTGGTCAGATCTGCAGGTCTGTATTGTTCCTCGTTGTTCAGTTGTTGGTACACTTCTTTGCAGTAATCCAGTCTGTTCAGTACAGTGAACAGTGGCCCCTCCTTTGTCTGCTGGTTTGATGACAATGTTGCAGTTGGTCTTGAGAGCATGGATGGCGTTGCATTGTGCTTGGGTGAAGTTCGGGGCTGTCTTGAGAGTGTGGCTGATGAATCTGGCATTGACACACCTCCTGACACCCTGGGCATACATGCCGAGATAAGGGTAGCGGCCTTCCAGAGGAGTCCAGTTCGACTCTTTCCTCTTCAGTTGCTGCACTGTGGATCTCTCTTTCGGCTGTTCCAGTTCATTGGCTGTCTCATTGTGTTCGCTGTTGGTCTCTTGGGGCTTGTGGAAGAACTCCCGCAGCTTCATTCGCCTGATGAATTCCTCTGTATCCACTGCGAGACTGACGGCGTCTATTTTGGTGGTAGGGCAGAAATGAACCCTCAGCTAAGAACTTCGATTTCATCTGGCTGAAGTGTGTAGTCCAACAAGTTGACAATGGATTTCCCTGCAGTGGTACTATTTTCTACTTTGGTACCAGGGAAGGCTTGGTAACTGCTAATGGTGATGCTGAGTTTCTCAAGTTTCCTGTTCTTGGTGTGCATGTAGATGGCGTAGTTTCTTTGTCTCTTATGTTTGGCAGAGCTTCGCAGATGGTCTGCACCCTGAGTGCAAGTTGAGAATATGGACTCTAACTTGGTTTCCAGGATGCAGCTTTTGCTGTAGAGCTGGTGTATGAGGTGGTTGAGAAGTGTGAGAGAGGTGCAGTGGCAAAGTCTCTCAGTGTTATAGGTTGACCTAGGTGGGTTCATGATCTGTAGTCCTTTTGGTATCTTGTCTGCTTTCTTGCATTTTTGTAGAAACTTGATGTCTGTGTCGATATGCGCGATCTTCTTGCAGATCCTCTCCACCTGGAGCCGGAAGTTTACAGTGTCAATGGGACCACAATGTCTCCATCTTCAACAACCAGTTCTTCATCCAGACACATGGAACAGCCATGAGGATGAAATTCACACCTCAATATGCCAACATCTTCATGCACAGGTTCGACCAAGATCTCTTCACTGCACAGGACCTTCAACCAATGCTGTACACCAGATACATTAATAACATTTTCTTCCTTTGAACTCATGGTGAACAATCACTGAAACAACTATATGATGACATCAACAAGTTGCATCCCACCATCAGACTCACCATTGTTTACTTTCCAGAATCGGCTGCATTCTTGGACACATGCATGTCCATCAAGGATGGTCACCTCAGCACTTCACTGTATCGCAAGCCCACAGATAATATCACGATGCTCCATTTCTCCAGCTTCCACCCTAAACACATTAAAGAAGCCATCCCCTATGGACAAGCCTTCCATATACACAGGATGTGGTCAGATGAGGAGGATCACAATAGACACCTCCAAATGCTGAAACATGCCCTCGTAAGAACAGGATATGGCTTTCAACTCATCAGTTCCAAAGCGCCACAGTGAAAAACTGCACCGACGTCGTCAGAAGACAAATAGGGGACACAGCGGACAGAGAATCCTTTGTCGTCTAATACTTCCCCAGAGTGGAGAAGCTACGACATCTACTCCAGAGACTTCAATATGTCATCAATGAAGACAAACATCTCGCCAAGACCATCTCCACACCCCCACTTCTTGCCTTCAAACAACTGCACAACATCAAATAGACCATTGTCCGCAGCAAAGTATCCAGCCTTCAGGAGAACAGTAACCATGACACTACACAACCCTGCCACAGCAACCTCTGCAAGATGTGCCGGATCATCAACATGGACGCCATCATCTCACGTGAGAACACCATCCACCAGGTACATACTCTTGCAACTTGGTCAATGTTGTCTACCTGATACGCTGCAGGAAAGGATGTCCCGAGGCATGGTACATTGGGGAGACCATGCAGATGCTACAACAACAAATGAATGAACACTGCTCGACCATCACCAGGCAAGACTGTTCTCTTCTTATTGGGGAACACTTCAGCAGTCACGGGCATTCAGCCTCTGATCTTCGGGTAAGCGTTCTCCAAGGCGGCCTTCACAACATATGACAACGCAGAATCGCTGAGCAGAAACTGATAGCCAAATTTCGCACACATGATGACGACCCCATGTGGGATCTTGGGTTCATGTCACACTATCTGTAACCCCCATGACTTGCCTGGGCTCACAAAATCTCACTAACTGTCCTGGCTGGAGACAATAAACACCTCTTTAACCTGTACTTAACCCTCTCTCCACGCACATTGTACCTTTAAGATCTGATTATCTGTAAAGACTCGCATTTCAACCATTATTTTGTAAATTGAGTTTGTGTCTTTATGTGCCCAGTTTGTGAACAGAACTCCCACTCACCTGATGAAGGAGAGGCACTCTGAAATCTTGTGGCTTGTACTACCAAATAAATATGTTGGGCTTTAACCTGGTGTTGTAAGACTTCTTACTGAAACAGCCTTGCCCAGATGAAGCTGTTGCTTTGATCTTTCTTTTAAAGGCATTTTGGGAATAGGGTTGAGAATCTGGAATTGGATTTCCTTCACCATTTTCAAAGGTCTGCAGAGTCTCCCGGGACAATGAAAATACAAACCTTTGTTGTTTTGACAAAGTTTTTGGAGATTTAACATAATATCTGCTCAGATGGCTCTGTGCCCTACTTCGTTTTGCAATGTTTCATTGTGTTGAAGGCACTATACATAAATATAAGTTGTCATTGTGGTTAGTCTATATCACCAGCATCTTAAAGAAACTCAGAACTAGGTCATAGTTTGAGGGTAAGAGGTAAACCCTTTAGGGCTGAAGTGAGGAGAAATTTCTTCACCCAGACAGCTATTCCCAAAATGCCTCATTTCCATCAGCATGGGATAAGTGAGCATGATGGTGTGGGTTATGAGGCCATACCCTACACTCCCAAAATGGCTGGCCCTATTGTGAGGATAGACAACGTTTAGTGTCCACTATTTTCACGGAGTCAGACCAAGCTTTTCAAGGACTCACCGATTAGGACCCTTCAGATCATTCACCACCACAGAAAGTAGTTGAGGTCAAAACATGTGATTCAAGAAAAAATTAGATATAGTTCTTGGGGCTAAAGGGATTAAGGGATATGGGGGGGGGGGTGCGGAATTAGGACATTGAATTTGATTATTGGCCTTGACCATAATGAATGGTGTAGCGGGCTCAAAGGGCCGAATGACCTACTCCTGCTTCTAGTTTCTAAAAAACATTCACAAACTGCTGAAGAAGCAAGCAGAGTAAGAGGATCACATATCAGACACTCTGAAATGATTGTGTTGCGTGCTAGCATGGAGTTAGTCACAAGTCTTACACACTGCCCACAGCTATTTAAAGAGATGCTATGTAATTTCTCAGTGAATTGATTCCTCACTATCCCAATACTTCTAAGATCAGAACGAAAAGGGAGAGGTCAGTAAGGCTTGGCTAAACCCCTGCTCTGATATACACATGGGAATGACAATACGTCCCACTCATGGTTACAAGAAGGTCGGTTATTTTTGAAACGCCGCACCCGTGTGCAAAGAGGAGGGCAGCAAGATCAGATTCCTAAAACAGGGCAAAGACGGGAGAGAGAGAACGAGCGAGGGATCTTCCTGAGGAACTTCCTTCAGTTAATTAGGCAACGGTTAATAATATAGAATATTCGAAGTGGATCACTATGAAACTCAGCGTAGCCTTATTCTTCGCCGGGGTATTTGGAGCTCTTGGAGTTCTACTCTTTCTGCTGGCTTTCGGCACAGATTACTGGCTGCTGGCCACTGAAACATGTCCCTCTCTCCGAAATAGAACAGATTCAATCGTCGCAGAGGTTAGTGTCAATCTCCGTTATTTTGCAGACTTCTGTAGCCAGGACTAGCGGAGGAGCAGTGAATAAAACTCATTCAAACAGCTAAGTATGTTAAAACCTAGAGGTATTGATTGCAGTACAGGCAAATTAAAACGTGATTTGCTTTCATTCATTTATGCATCATCAATTCACTCGGCCTGAACGCGTGCATTTAATTTTGTTCAGGGAATCTCCAAAGCGGTTCTCGCCAACAAAAAATGATCAGCTTGGAGGGTGTAACATGTATTCAAACTTTAAACTCCCCAGTATGTCGCTCAGAATTTCTATGCAGATATTGGTACCCGTCGTCCTGAGACTTCTATGATTTAAGGGTAATAAATATGCTTTATGAAACATTTTTTGCCAGTTTATATTAAATCACCATTTTAACACTAGCAGTTTGTATGAACTATGCATGATGTTACTTCTTGTGAATTACACTTTTTATAACGTGAATTATTGTATTGGGATAAAACAGTAGTAGGCAATAAACACAAAATAAATGAGTAGATTGGGAAATTAAACTCGTTTTCTCAGTCAGCACCTATTTAGTACATGGAGTTATTAACCATCAAGATTTCAGAATAAACGTTGCCAGATTTTAGCGTTTCAAGCAGTAGCAGTCAAAATTCCATCATATGCACTCCTGCACTATAGTCATGTGTTTGCATTTTTTAAAATATTACTGAATAAAGCTCAGGATCTTAGCCACAATTGTTGATAGATATAGTGAGAAATAATTAACTGAGTGCATTGACGCCACCATACTGAAGTGGTTTCAAGGCCTAAAGGCTTGAGAATGTTAAGAATGGCATGATAGGTGGCCTACTGAGTTGGAAGCTCAGTTCTGATTTTATTGTAACACAGATTGCAAACAGCTTGGCTCAGACTCAGATACTGACTGCACAGGGGGATGAAATTTGCCACAAGGCAATAGTGTGTATGTGGGACCAAAGACTTTGGCTTCCCAATATTTAACTTTAGGAAATTGCAACTCCTACAATACTGGCGGCTGGACATCTGTCTGACAACATAGAGGTAGCGGAAGCTGGGTGTTGTAAGCATATATCTGGAATCTCACCCCATATCTGTGGATGGTGTTGCAAATTTGTTGCGCTGGTGAGGAAGGGGCCTAAATTAGATTCATTGGACTCCAGAGTTGATGATGCACGGTTGGGAAGTGAAACCATTTTTGAAGATGTTCTGGTTGCAATCAGATTGAAAGGAGTGGAACCAATTAAGGGCAGCTTTACTGAGCAGGTGTGGTGAACATTGCCAACGGCTGAGCAGAAGTCAAGGGATGATGATGCACCCCTGAAGTACAATGCTAAGAACTTTCTCAAACTTCCTCCAAAGTGGTCACTGTTTGTTCAGCAGAAGATTGGCAGATACTAAAGAAATTGCCAAGGAAATAATTGGTGTAATAATTGTATGTCATTTCAGGAAACAAAGACAATGGAAAATATTTGGCTCACTAGGATATTTCTGGGGAAGAAGCATTACAGATATAAAGAGATGTTTGAGAGGAATTGTTGAGCTTGGAATGGGTGCTGGAGGCTTTGCTGAAGCAGAAACCTCGTTACCTTAAGTAAAAGTGACATAAAAAGCTTATTTTAAAGCACAAATCTAACATCTAGTGTTAGACAAGAGGCCATTTAAAAATAAAAACTTTGCAGACAGAAGCTTTTGGGATATTTCTGTGTCTTCATTGTGGATGATTGCATTGATATTGTAACTTACCTTTTGGATAGTGGCACCTTGTTCCTATACTGACACCTGCCTGGCAATGCATCATTGGCCCCACTCAAATGCAAATGATGTGGCCTTCTATTGCTAAATCACACATTAACATCTCCCATTATCCCCCGAGCATCTTCTCTTCCTTTAAGCACCTCAACTTGTTTCAAACTGCTTGCTTCCTAAACATCTTCATTCTCTACTGCCCATTAAGCCCCAACATGCTGTCAAAGATGGGTTCACTAAGTCCTTCAACTTTGTTAAGGAAAATGCCATGTTCCACCACTTGAATTACTCACCATCACTCTACCCAACATCCTTCCAATCCCAACTTTTTCTATGTTTACCCCTGGAGGAATAACCATCATCCTCATTGTCTCAACTGTTCCCAGTTGAACTTTCTTGGTTGCACCTGGTTCTCATTTGTGTTAGTACTTTGGATTATTTTCACCCTCAACCCCACAATAGGCTATTTGGCCCATCAAGCCTACACCAACAACAGTATCACGCAGGCCCTAATCCTTAATTATTTATTCTATTATTTCCCCTTGATACTGAGGGGCATTTTAGCATGGCCAATTAACACAACCCGTACATCTTTGGACTGTGGGATGAAACTGGAGCAGCTGGAGGAAACCCAGGCAGACATGGGGAGAATGTGCAAACTCCACACATGCACTGACCTGAGGCTGGAATTGAATCCAGGTCCCTGGCACTGTGAGGCAGCAGTGCTAACCACTGTGCTACTGTGAGAGGATGCTCTCGCCCACTGATTGGAGAACTGGCAGGAGTCCTGCATTGTCTCCACTGGGGAAGGCCATGAGAAAGGATTGGGCCTTTCCCAAGAGTAAATACTTCTACAGGGCAGAAGTCTGCACCCCCAAGAGCTGCCAACCAATCTGAATTCAGCAGCTTTCCATTGCTAACAGTGATGCTGGGAGCAGTTGCTGGTGGCAAAGCACCCACCAATGTTCAGGCCAAATGTGAGTAAGGGTGGGACTAGGATAATGACTAGGATCGCAGGAGTGCGATGGGGTGAAGAGGGTCTGCGGAAAAAGCAAAGGCCTTGCTCTTAGTGTGCCTCCATTCCCAGTGTTGGTTCTCTAGCTCAGGCACTGAATGCCTTTGAATGAGGGGACTGCCCCAGCGAAGCCTGCAAGCAAACACAACCCCATTTTGCTTTTCCAGCTCTTCATGTGGCAACTTTCCCAGCCTTGGCCACTTTACTGCCCACTTTAAGGCTCTTGATTAGCATCTTGATAGTAAGGCGAGCCTTCCCACCCTGGATTTAATTGGTTGGAGGAATGAAGGTGGCAGGGTCCCCTGACTACGGACCCTCCTGACTGAGGAAATGACCCCCCCCTCCAAACTCACCACCAGGGAAAGATTGAATTCTGCTCATTGATTTTTCATTTTCAGACTTATAATATTGATGAGTTCCAATTGCTTTTTCACAGGGAGGAAAGACCTATACCTCAGCAACATGACAGGCACAGAACAAGTTGTAATTTCTAAACATACATCTGATGTGATGATGATATGCTTTTTGTTTAGCTGCTGCTCAACAATTTATATTCAATACATTTAAATATAAATTATATCATGTGTATTGCTGAAAAAGGACATTGTGTGGAAGTTTTTTGTCTTACACTCATCAGAACAATCACAAGAATACTAATAGGAAGTTACCATCAATTGTGATCCCCTGCCCCTTCTATTCCACCAATTGCCCGCAGAGTGGCAGCAGACCCCCTGCCCCCCTGTCCTCCTTTCTACCAGAGATCCATCTGCCCCCCCAGCATCACCAGTGAGTGATTGGGTCTCCCCCCCTGCCACCAGAGAACGATCTGGCCCCCCTCTCCCCCCTGCCCTCCTGCAGGGGAACATCTGACTCACCTTCTCCTCCCGCCCACCACCAGACAATGATCAGCCCTCCCCAACTCTCCCACCACCAGAAAACGATCTGCCCTCACCACACTCCCCCCTCCCCAGACAATGATTGGCCGTCCTTTCCCCCACCATCACCTGACAACGATCGCCCCCTCCTGGCCAACCCCCACCACCACACAATGATTGGGTTTCCCTCCCCCCACTCTCCCCATCAGACATACATCTGACCCGCCTCCTTCTCCTCCCCCACCTACCCACCCACACCTGCCCACCCTCAGACAACGATCTGGCCTCCCTCCCCTCCCCTCCAACCAGAGAATGATCTGACCCACCTCCCTCTCCCAGCCCCCACCACTAAGCTGAGTCAGAGAGCCATTGGAAGTTCTGGATGTGCCTTTTCAGCAGTTGGAGCACCCGATTCAGACTTTTATTCAGCAGGTTCATTTTAGCATGAGTATGGATTGGCAAACACGGCGGTAAAGAGGGAAGTGCTGATAAAGTTGGATGGGCAGTTCATTAATCCAATTGAAATGCATGCAAATACATTTAAATCACTGTTTCGCCCGTTTCGGGTGCGAATGGGATCGCGGCCATTCCCGGGTTTCGGTAAAGTGGTCATCTGCGGGACACGGGCGCGGAACATGTTAATGGTAAAATAGGGCCCACAGTGTCCAATATTAGATGTAATTCTGTGACTGGACAACATTTGTGAAGTAACCCTCAGTGTGTTAAAAGTTACGTTGACAGCCAATTTAAGATTATCCGTCATGCTTGAAGTATGGACGTTTGTGTGTACTGGAAGCTACAAATATTAACACACAGGCTTTATTCTTTGTTGACAGAAAGGACATGGGCACAAATTGGGACTGTTTTAACTGAACAAGATAAATGATAGCCATTTGCTGGTTTATTCCTCAGGGCAATGCCTTGATCAACCAGAGTCAAGCTGTCTAATTTAAATTTTCAGACATTGCTTGGTGATTCACTGCTGTATTCTCTATGGCAATGTCTCTATCAATCGGAGTCCACCTGCCAAACAATCAACACTCTCCTTTTATACAGTATAAAGTTGTTTTCACCTGACATTGGCATTCTCGTGATTGTCCTGATGACTGCAAGATAAAAAACTTTGATAAAATGTCTTTTTCAACAATACTTAAGTTCTATACTATCAAACTACTATTTATAGAATCATAGAATCCTACAGTGCAAAAGGAAGCTATTCAGTCCATTGAGTCTGCACCGACCATAATTCTACCCTGGCCCTATCACCAAGACCACATGCATTTACCATGGCTAGTCTCCTTGACACTAAGGGCAATTTAGCTTGGCCAGTTCACCTAACTCACACTTCCTTGGAGTGTGGGAGGAAACTGGAGGAAACCCATGCAGACATGGGAGAATGTGCAATTTCCACACTGACAGTGACTCAAGTTGGGAATCGAATTTGGGTCCCTGATGCTGTGAGGCAGCAATGCTAATCACTGTACCATCTCTAAACTATATCAATTAATTATTCCAAATCTACAGGAACTATAGTAACGTTATTGTGATGTCTCTGTGATCTTTTTCAGAGGATGAAACTAATTGTGCATTTCTTACTAGCTCCTCCTCATAGCACGGAAAGGAGCTAACTGTTTCATCTTGCCTGTACCAATGTATGAAAGATCTATCCAATTATTCTCATTCCCCTCCTATTTCATCATATTGCTGTTCTCCCCTTCAAGCATTGATTCATTTCCCATTTGAATGTTGCCATTACCCTTTCAGGCAGTGCATCCCAGATCATTATAATATGATGCATAAAAAGAATCCTTCTCAATTCACCTTTGGCTTTTTGCCAAGTACATCAAATCTATATTCTCTGGTTACTGACACTTCCACCAATGGAAATAGTTGCCCTTTGTTGTAATGCTTTGTGACTTTGAATATCTCAATTATTCCTTCTCTGCGCCAAGAAGAATCATCCAAGTTTTTCTAATCCCATTACATAATTCCATCCTTTTATAATTGCAGTCAATCTTCTCTGCACATTGTCCAAGGGCTTGACATGCTCCGAAATGTATTTAGGATCCTTGCAAGAGTTCTCTATGGATTGTCACCTTGATGTGGTGAAGAGGCCTCTTTATTCTGGCCATCCCTTGAGTGATGCCTTCTGGAGCTCCTTGTTCCTGGTAGGCCCAGTCATGACATCAAAGAGCTCCCAAATCTGATCACAAATCTGTCAAGATTATGCAGAAACAGACAGGTAATAGGTCCTCACATTAAACAAAATCACATGCCTTGTGGCAGTGGGGCATTGGAGATTGGACAGAGCTATGAAACGGGGGATTCCTAATCAAGGATCTGCACACAGGTGACAGGTGAATGACATCTTTGTTGGGAAATAGGTGCCTTTGGACAGCAGCATCTGCGACTGACTGTGACATCTGAATTCACCCGCTCCACTGTTGTCTTTATATTGGTTAGCAACCTTATAATACCAAAAAGGATTGCTCTTTCCTGCCACGCCAATGAAGTCCAGTGTGTAAAGCTGATTATTGAATCTATCTGATGTAAGATCACATGACAACAGAGTATGCTGAGAGATTGTTCTATGTTCAGTCTTGAGCTAAGCATTGTACTGTAGATAGTAGAATGTTTGATAGAAGTTAAAGTTTACCAACAGCTTCACCTTGGGTAGTTTCTTTCAATCCTGACCAAGGAAAACCTGAGCTAGGACCCACAACAATGATAATAGATATTGGCAACAGTAAAACAATGGAAAAAGCCCAGTGACTGAAAAAACTGCAAGCAAAATGACTCATAAAAAGGACAGTGCAGGAAGAATGCCACCAGAATTAGAAGAAAGGCTAGACTGAAGAATAGCTGTGGAGAAAATCTTACCAGAGTGCTTCAAGCATGTGAAAGGCTCAGATTAAGCCAAGAAGTAGCAGAATTGGCATCATAGGTTTACCAGGTACAGAACCGCTTCGGGACCAGCAGAGAAACTTAGAAAGGAACAGGTCCATATCCTCTACACCACAAGCAGTGATGTGGATGATGTATTGGTTAGACAGGACATAAGTAAAAAGTCATTGACAAAGAATCTAAAAGCTTTTGATACATATTTCAGCCTTAGAAGGAACATCATCTTAGAAAAAGAGAAGTTCAATTGATGTATCCAAAGACCTTCATTGATAGTTTATATTGACTAGTTGAGAAATGTAAATATGGAACCCTGAAAGATGAATTAATTCAAGACGACATTGTTAGAGGAGTCTTAGAGGAGGCATTATCAGATTTTCCACGTTCAGAGGAGGATTTAACACTCAAAGGATTTGCAGTAAACATGGTCAGAGGAAGTGAAAAAGCAAAATTAGATATTTGTTCAAGATGACAGGGAGATTTGATGGATAAAAATGACTGAAATAGTGCAGTTTATAGGACACAGAAATAGCAATGTACTGACTGAAAAACGGGAACAGTGACGTGGGTATGTTCATTGCCATTACTCAGTGTTGTCACTATGGCAGGAAAAAGCTGTGTCAGTACAAAGAGTGTTCCACCCACAAATACAAAATGTCCTTTCTGCAAGAGCAGAGACATTTCAAAATGGTACATTGTAACAAAATGCTCCCAACTCAGAAATAGATACTTAAGGATAACCAATTAAAGCCTGCGGGCTTGAATTTTTTGCTATATTTACAGGCACACGTCCAATTTGAAGAACAACAAATCTTGCAAGAAGATGTCAGGCACGTGCCTGATATCATCACACACTCACCTAATATTTTGGTTGACGTGCGCACATAGGGGTTGGAAGCATATCTGACGACAATTAATAAGCTTGTTAAGACAATTAAAAGTGCAATCAACTGGAATTTAATTTTGCCTGTGGGATTATTAGATTGGCACATGGGCAGGTGGCCATCCCAATTTTCTAACTTTTCTCATCCAAGGACACAATAAAAGTGGACTAGTGCTTTGGCTGTGTTAGAAGTTGTTAGAAGGTCAGGGGAGAGTTTGATATTGCTTTACTCTGTTTGTTTTAAGTATTTGCTTTTTACTCTCGTTCCGAGGACTGTTTTATGTCAACCCTGATGGAGCATCTCTGCCCATCAAAGACTTCAGGGCATGGGACAGTGCCATCTGCTGGGGATTATCTACTCTGCTGGGTGCACCTTCTTCTCTGAGGAAGAGCTGGGTCCAAGGGAAAGGAGGCCAGGTGTCCGCAGGAGTCACAAGGAGATGTGGGAGGTGAGGCACAGGCACTGGGGGTGTAGGGCCAGTCGGGAGATCAAGGTGGATGCTACTGCTGAAGATACCACTATCAGAGTGTACAGACTGCGATCAAGCTATCTCAACATGTCTGAGGTCCAGTGCTGCAGGGGGCACTGCCCCTCATGGAACACCATGAAAATATTGTGCCAAATGATTGGGTCAGAGATTGCCTTCAACTGTATGTGTGTGCGCATGCAATGCCAATGGCTCTGAAGGTCACAGTATACTCAATTTTTATACAGATCATTCCAGGGGTCAGTGGAGGATCTCTTAATCAGCAGCCCATAGCTGCATCAAGCTTGTAGCTGGTGTTCTGTTCAGATGGTTCCGCACATTCATTCTTGACAGATCAAGCCAGCCAGGCTAAGTGAAACAGAGGCTTCACAGCTATTCCTGGCTTTCCCTACAGGGTGCCATTGACTGCACTCATGAGGCTATTAGGGCTTCAGCAGGTCGGTCAGATACCTTTGCTGATAGGAAGGGTTACCTCACCATGAATGTCCAGATGTATGATCACAGGACCCAGATTCTTCAAATCTATACAAGGTGCATACATTCTGTGACACTTACAGTTCCAAGGTTGTTCTTGGGTCCAGCTCAGCTGGATGGTTGGTTGCTACATGACAAAAAGTATCCATTGAAAAGATGGCTCATGTTGCCACTCGGCATTCTAGGGCAGAGGTGGATGAGAGGCACAATGAGTGTTATGTTTCCACAAGGATGGTAATTGGGAGGACTATATAAGTACTGAAGAAGAGGTTTAGCTGTCTGAAAACCATGAAAACTGTGGAAACCATGACAATCCCACCACTTATGTGCCATATATGGTATTATATGTAAATTTGAATGTTTTCCTAGATACTGGTTGAAACAAGAGTTTACAGTGCATTTTAAAATGTTTTGAGTACTAGATATTTTTAATATATAATCATTTTTAATTCATTAATTCAAACAAAATTTAATTTTCAAAATGTCATGAAATTTTCGACTTTATAGAAAGTGGTACGGAAAGTGGAATTTGACAAAAAATTGCAACAATAAAATTGATTTTGGTGGTTTTGTATTTATTTAGTTTAATTGGAAAATTAACAGCAATTGGAGAGTGTAAGATCTTAAAAAATGATATTATATAGTATATTTTTGCATATTGTAATACTGCAAGTGATGGAATGATTAATATTTCCTTTCCTGTTTAGAAGGGTGATATCATTGTACCTCCTCATAAAGCTGGTGCCACCTTTCATCATGAGGGTTTCTTCTGGAGATGCTGGTTTAATGAAGCGGTGGCCGACGACAATATCTGGAAGTTCTGGTTCAGTGAGTAAAATAATCTTTTTATTTAGTAAATAAGTAAAAATTGTTGATTGGACCTTCTAAACTTTAGTTACCATCTGAGTAATTTTCAAAACTAATTCTATTATGTTCATTAGCCTGACATCAGTTGGGAAATGCAAAGATTTTTATTGAGGAGATGGCAAGAGGGGATTTGGAAAATCACAATATGATTAGACAAAGCTAATATGGTTTCCTGAAGGGGAAACTATGTTTGATAAATCAGTTAGTAATCTTGAGGGTGTAATTAGTATAATTAATAAGATAGATAAGGAGGATACAGTAGAATTATTATATTTGGGTTTTCAGAGAGTATTAAATAAGATGATTTGCACTTCTTTAAAGTTTAAAAGTTAATGTTTATTTATTATTGCCGCAAGTAGGCTTTCATTAACATTGCAATGAAGTTACTGTGAAAATCCTCTATTGGCCACACTCAAGCACCTGTTCAGGTACACTGAGGGTGAATTTAGTCTGGCCAATGCACCTAACCAGCACATCTTTTGGGCTATCGGAGGAAACTGGAGCATCCAGGGGAAACCCATGTAGACAATGTGTAAACTCCGCACACTCTGTGACCCAAGCTGGGAATTGAACCTGGGTCCCCAGTGCTGTCAGGCAGCAGTGCTAACCACTGACCCCTTGGAGGTAGAGGGCATGGCTGAGGTACTAAATGAGTACTTTGCATCTGTTATTCATTATGTCTGTCTTTATTTCTGTCTTTACTAAAAAAGATGTTGCCCAAGTCCCAAGGAAATGGTAGTTAAGACACATGATGGGCTAAAATTTAAAAAGGGAAGAAATTGGAAAGACTGGTTGAACTTAAAGTTGGTAAGTCACCAGGATAGGGCAAAATGCATCCAAGGATACTGAACAAAGTAAGGGTGGAAATTGCAGAGGCACTGACCATAATTTTCTAATCTGCCTTATATACACCAGACAACAAGAAAATTGAAGTAAGGTTGTGGGGATAAGCACACATAAAAGAGAAGTTCAGAGATGGGTTAGGAAGAGATTAAATAATAAAGGTATCAAGGAATAAAAGGCAAAAGGAGTGGACATAGTATAGTAAAGAAATAAAGCCTGGTTCCAGGGTACATGTTAATCGAAGAATAATTTAGCTCTGACTAAAAGCAAAAATATGAAAATGAGGCACTGACTGGCACTTGGCACAAAAAATCAAAATGGAAACCATTGGAGAAGCTGGGGTTATTCTTTTTAGAGAGCAAATGTTAAAGGGTATTTCATAAAGGTATTGAAATTAAGAGAGGTCAGTTTAGAGCTGACAGGGATATATTCCAATTGCTGGAGCGATCTAGAACCAGAAGACACTGATTTAAAGCAATTGGCAAAAGAAGCAGCAGCAACATGAGGAGAAAGTGCTGGAAAAACTCAGCAGGTCTGACAGCATCTGTGGAGAGAGAACAAAATTAATCTTTCAAGTCTGGATGACCCTTCATCAGAGCTCTGTTATCCAGGGTCATCCAAGATTATGATTTTACAAAAGTTCCACCAGATTAGAAGTAGTGAATGCGACTCCATTAAATTAAGAAGGAGACATAGATGGAAACAAGAGGCCAGTTATTTAAACATTTAGAGCACTCTGTACAGTTTTGGTCTCCTTATTTAAGAAAGGATATAATTGCACCAGAAGCAGTTCACAAAAGTTTCACTTGACTGATCCCTGGATGAATTCTCTTATGAAGAAAGGTTGGATAATTCATTGAAATTTAGAAGAATAAGAGATGATCTTGTTGTATCATGTAAGATCCTGAGGGAATTTGACAGAGTGGATGCTGAAAGGATGTTTCCCCTTTTGGGAAAGGCCAGAAATAGTGGACATGATTTAAAAATAAGGGGTCCCCCATTTAACACAAAGAGGAAGAGAATTTTTTTTTCTCAGAGATTTGTGGGTCTTTGGAACTCTCTTTCCCATAAAATGCAAAGGCAAGGTCATTGAATATTTTTAAGGCAGAAGTTCTCATCTGCTGAGCTCCATTAAGGTTGAGGGTGAGGATATTCATGAAACCTCTTTCAATTAGTTTTCTATTTGTTTACTAACATTCTGAACTGGATTTGATTGATCTTCACAGATTGATTGTTTCTTGAATCAATTAGCCCTGGCTATAGCCTGTATGAATCTCAGCATTGTATAGTGGCTTCATTGGGTTTGTATCACATGCAGACATTGCTGACACACCCAATTCTACTCCCCATACTGACAGGGTTGGTTTCTTCATTTGAAAGCAATTGGAACTGGTGTTGGGTGGGAATGGGGCAGGGTGATGGTGCTGGTGGTGAGTGTTTGGGGTTGTGTCAGGCCATGAGGTTGCAGAATGTGGTGATATACAATAGACTGAACAGAAAACTCAGTGACATTATAATAGGAACATAGAAACGTGAGGACAAGAATAGGCCATTCAGCCCCTTGTGCATGTTCTACTATTCTGTGACATCGTGGCTGATTTGAATACTGTAAAGATATTAAAAACAGTCTGTTCATATCCCCATAAGGCAACAGCTATGCATTGATTTAACTCAGTTGGTTGGACAGTTAGTTAGTGATGCTAACAGTGTAGGTTCAATTCCCATATCAGCTGGGGTTATTCATGAGGGTTCTGCCATCTCAGCCTTGCCCCTCACCTGAGGTGTGCTGATCCTCAGGTTGGAAAACCACCGGTCAGTTTTCTCCCTCAAAGGGGAAAGCAGCCTATGGTCATTTGAGTTTATGGGGACTTTTGTCTTAATTTGTACATTAAGGACAGCTAGTGCCTGCCTTTGAATTTAGTTACCGAAGGAACAGTCTGCAAATTCAATGCTTTTGGATTTTTATTATTCTCTTTTTGATCAACAATTGCCAATTTAGGTCTGTGTCTCAAGTTTTGGCCATTAACTTATTGTTTTCCATTTACAAAATGGACCAAAGGGTGCCTGATGGAAACTTCTTTGTATGTATGTTTAAACGGTGAAGCAAAAGATAGGGAAATTCCAGGCACAGGAAATTGTATGAGAGAGTGTTGTTATTCCCCAAACTGCACATATAGACAAGGCAGTTTGGCTCTATGTAAGGAACACTGTGCATAGGCTAAGATTCACAAATCATTCCATGTTCTGTAAGATTAACTTTTACTGCCAAAGCTATCAAGGTCACTTAAGCTTTGAACTTTATTCCTTCAGCTTATTCTGACTATGTGTCTATTGGCAATATCTCTACTATTACAAAGTCCATTCTTTATATCTCTGTGTGTTGTTAGCAAAAAGTCTGACAACACCAGGTTTTAGTCCAACCTATTTATTTGATAATATACTCGCAAGCTTTCGGGTTAGCCCCTTCGTCAGGTGACGAAGGGGCTAACCCGAAAGCTTGCGAGTATATTATCAAATAAATAGGTTGGACTAAAACCTGGTGTTGTCAGACTTTTTACTGTGTTTACGCCAGTCCAACGCCGGCATACCCACATCATGTTGTTAGCAAACCATGGAGACTGTATCACTTAAGATTCCACTGCTTCTTACAGTGCTCCCTACTTAGTAATGTGGAGGGAACCTCTTGGAGTGTTGTGATCAGTTCGAGGGCCAGTGAACAGCACTTTTTGGGGAGTCAGTATTAAGGCAGCAAGTCACTTTTAATCAGAAAAAGTGTCCCAGAGAAAGGGGCAAAGGGACAGAAAAAGGTCCTGGTTAAGTCAAAGTAATGGAGCATAGAGACATTTTCCAAATTAAAGAAGGGGTGATGTGGAGCAGATTTTAAGGGAAGTGGGCTAGGGAGAAGCCCTGATAATTGAAGATGCTCAAAAGAAGTTTAGAAGCTCCAAGAAGGTAGCCAAAGTTTGGTGACTCCATGTTGTGGGGTGTTGGGGCAAAGTTAGCCTTTTGGAGCAGTAGTATTCTTCTTGGCAGGGCCAAAGATTTGAAATTGTGCTTGTAATTTGATGCTTGAATATACTCAGAAAGCCAGGGAAGCATAATCCTGGAAGGCGAGATTGAAACACCGCGATGTGGGCCATCAGTCAAATTGTCCAGAGTGACCTGCATTGGAGGTAAATATTGGAAACCCTCATGAGAGATTCAGAATTTCAGTGGGATTGGCTGACTCAGTGTGACCAACATCTGGGAGGGTTGTTGAGAAATATATGGAATTTGTTTTGATTGCATTTGGCATTGATTGTGCAATGTGGTGTCTGACCTCAGTGGGCTTGTTAGTTCACATTTACCTCATACTTACCCTGAATGTTTGCGTGTAAGATGGATATTATAAATTGTTTTCTCTTTCTGTACGAGTAACATTTATTTTTCTTTATTCAAGACCCATGGAACTTATAGTTTTCATTACTTAGTCTCTTTGATCTCACTTTATCTATTTTAAACAAAATGTTATTGGTCACGAATTGGATTCCATTAACATGTAGGAGTCTGGCCAAGAATCATAACACTACAGTGACAGATGTATTGAATTAGTATTTGATGAATTGCTTTATAAAGTTAGTAAAATTATTTTCACTATGGGCAACAACAGCAACTGCATGAAAAGGCACAAATCATGATATTTTGCAACCTGCATCATAAAACAGTGTAGATGAATTAAACAGGCATCCAGATGGATGAGGGATGCCCTACATCTTCATAGTCTGCTAAATGTTATGAACCTTTACATCTAATTATCACATTGAGCACTTGGAGGTGAAAGTCAATAAAAAACAGCAAGGTGATTACCTAAAGGCGAGGAAAAAGGCTGAATCTGCAGCAGCAAAATGTCTTTGTGATAGTTGTGTGCTAGACTCTCTCTGATGAGTCGTGCTGCTGACTAGCCATTCACTAATTGCATAAAGCATCTTCTTAGAATCATAGAATCCTGCAATGCAGAAGGAGGCCATTAGGCCCATCGAGTCTGGACCAAGCACAATCCTAGCCAGGCCCTAGACGTCAGTGAGGTTACACTGAGGCTTCATTTGAAGCCTCGGCATTTAGGCCTTTTGGCTAAGATGAAAGTGAGATCAAACACTGGAAGGGGTGCAATGCCTGCTCCTATCAACTTGGATCATGTACATCGAGGCCAAGACGGGAAGAGGGTAGCCTGTCTTATCAGCTTGGATCTGTAATGTCTTGCTGGTCGAGACTTTAATTGGCTATAACTACTGCTTCATTTATGTGCTGCTAAGTGTGGGTGTATGTGAGGTAGCTACTGCTCTTTTTCCATGGAATGGCTCTAGGGACTGTCTCTTGACTGCTATGAGCAGAGGTCTGAGATGGTTCAGCTTAAAATGTCTGTCACTTTCATTGCTAAATGGTTTAAAAAAGGGTTTATGTATTTATTGGTTACAAGTAAGCTTACATTAGCATTGTAATGAAGTTACGGTGAAAATTCCCTAGTAACCACCTGTTTGAGTACACTGAGGGAGAATTTACCATGGCCAATGTACCTTTTGGACTGTGGGAGAAAACTGGAGCACTCGGAGGAAACCCATGCAGACACAGGGAGAACGTGCAAACTCCACATAGACAGTGACCCAAGCTGGGAATTGAACCTGGGTCCCTGGTGCTGTGTGGCAGCAGTGCTGACCACTGTACAGTTCAATCCATTTTTTTGCACTTGTGCATTCATCAAGGACAATGCAGGAAGCTCTAAATATGTTGGTATATAGCGACAAAATCTTCTGTTCAGATTTTATCTATGGTCATATTATTGAACACTATTAACAATTCCACTGATGTACATAAAGCAAATATGATGGAAGCAATGGCATTTGTGAAGCTCCTCTATGTGATTCTGAAGCATGCCAAAGGTGTAGGAGAGAGCTTGTTGCATACTGGAATTCAAAGGCTCCTGCAGCAGCATCTTGCGCATTCACTATTGATGATGTCACTGGTCTTTATTTATAGAGGCATGGGAGGACGTTCGGATCAAATAGAATTGTCACATGCTTCATAGTGGGTCACAATTTTTCAATTCACTACATTAACACAGCACAGATGTAGATATTGAGCTTCATTAGATACTGGGCATTCCTTTATCTGCTAATAGCTGCTTGCTACAATTTCCAATGATTATGGCAATCCCCAATGCTCAGCAATTCTCTTCCTTTAAAAAATACCTTTTCTTATTCATTCATAGAACGTGAGCATCACTGCCAAGGTCAACATTTATTGCCCATCCCTAACTGCTTTTGGTGGTGAGCTGCCCTCTTGAACTACTGGCATCCTGATTGTGAAGGCTGTCCCAGAATGCAGTTAGGTGGGGAATTTCAGGAATTTTGATCCAGTGATGATAAATGAATATCAGTATAATGCCATGTTAGGATGATGTATGCCTTAGAGGGAAGCTTGTCGACATAGAGATCCAGTATGGCTGCTGCCTTTATCCTTCAAAGTGGTAGATGCCACAGGTTTGGAAGTTGCTGTCAAAGAAACCTTGGAATAATGCTGCAGTTCATCTTGTGTATGGAGTACAGTGCAGTTACAGTGTGCTGGAATGGAGGGAGTGAATGTGTAAGGTGCTAAATGAGGTGCTGAATAAGTGAACTGTTTTATCTTGGATTGTGTTGAGCTTCTTGAATGTTGGTAGAATTGTATTCAACCAAGAAAGTGAAAAATATTCCATCGTTCTCATCACTTGTGCTTGCAGTTGGTGGATAGGACTTGAGGAGGTCTTGCTGCATTTGGCATGGACTGCTTCATTATTTGAGGAGCTGTAAGTGGAATGGAATACTGCAATTATCAATGAACATCCCCATCTAGGGTGGCACAGTGGCACAATGGTTAACTTTGCTGCCTCACAGCCTCAGTGACCCAGGTTCAATTCCTGCTTAGATCACTGTGCGGAGTCTGCATGTTCTTCCTGTGTCTGCGTGTCTTTCTCCCACAATCTGAATGATGTGCTGGTTAGGTTCATTGGCCATGTTAAATTCTCCTTCAGTGTACCCAAGTGTGCCAGAGTTTGGCGACTCAGGGATTTCCACAGTAATTTCATTGCAGTGTTAATGTAAGCCTACTTGTGACTAATAAATAAACTTCTGACCTTATGATCTTCTTTTGTGCTCTGTATGATTTCAGTCAATGGAAAGTGGTGCCACTGGTTTCCATTGACTTCAATTTTACAAGGTTTCCTTGATGCCACACTTGCAAATTCTGCCTTGATCTCAAGGGCAGGAACATTCATTTTCCCTCTGCATTCAGCCATTTTGTCCATGATTGAACCAAGCCTGGAATGAGGTTTGGAGCTGAATCTGGCGGAACCTAAACTGAGTATTAGTAAGTCATTATTGCTGGGCAAGTGCTGATTGATAGCACTGTTAATGACACATCCCATCACTTTGCTGATGGTTGAGAGTAGATTGATGCGGTAAAAATTGGCTAGTTTGGATTTATCCTGCTGTTTATAATTTTCCATATGACAGACGTCAGTATTTTAATTGTTATTGGAACATCTTGGCTACAGATCGGGCTAGTAGTGGAGAAAAAAATCTTCAGTGCTACAACAAGGATGTTGGCAGGACCCAAAGCGTTTGCTGTAACCAGTACACTTAATGATTTCTCAATATCATATGGAATGAATTGAACTGGCCGAAGACTGGTTTTTGTGATACTGTGGACCTCAGAAGGAGGCAGAAACGGAGCAGTCACTTAGCACCTCTGGATGAAGATGTTTGCAAATGTTTCAAATTTTTCTTTTATATTTACATATTTCTGCTGAGGGAAGGCCATCGGCAGTAATTCACAGGCAGTTTCCTTGCCAATGTTTGAGTTGATACCATGAGACTTCACATGGCCTGGCTCCATGTGAAGGACTGCCAATGTTGAGGACTGCCAAGGTTACTTGATTCCTCTCAGCTCTATGCAACTATGTCACCACCTCTGGTAGATCTGTCCTACAAGTGGGACAGGACATGTTGAAAAATGGTGATGGAGCAGCCTGGGACATTGGCTTAAAGTTAAAATTTTGTGAATATGGCTAGGTCAATCAGTTGCTGGGCAAATTTGTGGGGCATTTCTGCCAGTTTTGACACAAATTCTCAGAGGTTAGTAAGATTTTGCAGGGTTTAATGGGCAGGGCGTGACTTTGTCCAGTGCTATGATTGATGCCTTGTGGTCTATCTAGTTTTTGATTGCTGTTTGGTACAACTGAATGGTTCACTAGGCCCTTTCATAGGGCAGATTAGGGTCAAATAAATTGTTGTGGATCAAGTGTGAGTGATAGATCAAACTGAATACAATTACGAATTTCTGTCCCAGTAAGTCAGATTTTATGACCAGCTAGTCATTTCGTGGTCCCCACTGCTGATACCAGCTTTTTATTCCAGATCTATTTACTTCATTGAATATAGAATCTCCAGCTGTTGTGGTGGAACTTGCATTCAGTTATTTGGATCATTAGTACAGTCTTCTGGATCACTAATCCAATAACATTAACACTAAACTACCAGATCACTTTAAGATCTTTAGAGATCCAAATCTATTGTCTCATCAACCGACAAAGGACATGAACTGCTCCTTCTGGATAGCAGGTTCCTGTGTCTTCTCTGTTACTATCACTTTCTTCTGCTCACTTAAGTTTGTGTATCAACAGGAACACCTTCCTCCAACACAGTACAGAAATTGCAAAGAATAGAGGGATTTGAATTTATATAGTTAGTAGAGTCTGTGAAGTGCTGTTTTGTTCAGTGTCATTGAGTGCATATTGTTCTTATTCTGGCACAGGACAAGAGAAATGTAGTATTTTCCTTTTCTGAACTCTTCAGTGTTGACTTTCAGAAGGATAAGTGACTTGCTTTTCGCTTCGGTATATGCAGGGGAGGTGGTCGGGCAGCTAGTTTGAGAGGATAGTCAGATAGTCTGGGAGTAGTTAGGGTATGTAAGGGTGTGGTGAAGGGGGGGTGTCAATTGTATAGTTCCCCACATGTTAGACAAGGTTTTTATCTGTCTAACATTTCCTGGGCAATTATACAGTTAAGTACTGCAGAACTATCTAAAGTCTCTGCCTCTAGCTCAGAGTTGGAGACATTCGCAGAAGGTTCCAGGGAGTCAGAGAATCATCCATTGAAAGTTGAAATTTCTACATAGGTCAGGATTTTGACAGTGTCCTGATATGCATTTTCAATCATGTATCCAATCTCCAACAACACGGAAACTGGAAGATTTGGTCTATTATCGTTAATGAATGGAGCCTTTGGATTATCGGCTATAAGCAACAGGTCTTTATATTATATTGTGGAATATGAATTTACAAATGTTAAACCAGCTCTTATGAAACATATTTTAAATAGATTTCAGCCTCTAATGTAACAACAGGTGACATTTGATAAATGTGTAAAATGAGCATATGTTAGTATCTGATAGCATAGTTCTACATTCATGTGTCACAAAAAAAGGACCAGTTTATCAATAGTAATTATTGAGCTTTTGTGGAAGAGTTTTATGATTAACAAATGCTGCTCACAATTGTTTGCTTTCTTTATTACTCAGCTAATCAACCTCCTTCGAAATATTGTATGCACGCCTATCTTCTCCCTTTCCCTCTGACAACGGAAACATACAACTCCACTGCTTATGAGACTGCAATCAGTAAGTAAATGATTGTCATTACCTAGAATCATAGAAATTCCTGGATAAATAGAAATATTGGCAACTTGACAGTGATTATAGGCAATTCAGGGATTGCACAATTATAAACCTCAAAAGCAATGCATTTGTTTATCTTAGTTACTGAAACGGATAATGAGATTACAACACAGAGACCATTCTGGGATACTTTCATGGGTTGGTTTTATGTCATTGTTTTGCCAATAGCAACTATCATTGGCAGACTCAGGTCTAAGATGTATTCTGCCTTCCACATTTCAAGTTATTTACAAATAACCAACAAGTATATGCTGAGAACTAATTTGACCACAATAACTTTTCTGGTTTCATCAGGTAAGATCATAAGTAAACTTTTAAAAACAAAAATTTATGTATTTTGGTAAACACTACCAATTTTAGCATTTGTTTACACAAATTATTTGCTGTAAAAACTGCTAACTGTGCAATTCTGAGGCTAGAAAAATATGAAATCAATTTCAAACTATTTTTATGAAGACTGAAGGATAGAAATTATTAAAATTATTTTGTGTGATTAAATTCTGCAGATCTGTCATACAAAATATCTCAAAATATCTTAACCAGTCACATGTTTATGGTTCAGGTCAACAACCCAAAGTATTCTATGGAGCCCTACTGGATCCTAAGTTTTGCATCTTGAATTTGGTTAGGATAAGCATGATATGTTTCATCTAGGTATGTTTCAAATGACCCACTAGGGAGCTTTTATCAAACAAAGTTTATTTAAGAATATAGTTAACATGTATGGAAAGGAAATTAGCAGTAATTTTAATCAATTACAGACAAAAACAAAACAACCATGATAATGTATAACCCATAACAAATATATCTAAGATGTTCCAATCAAACCAATCCCATGGGTCTTTTTCTGAATGGAGGTCAGTCACCAGTGGAGTGCCCCAGGGATCTGTTCTAGGACCCTTGCTGTTTGTCATTTTCATAAATGACCTGGATGAGGAAGTGGAGGGATGGGTAAGTAAGTTCGCTGATGACACGAAGGTCGGTGGTGTTGTGGATGGTCTGGAAGGATGTCAAAAGTTGCAGCAGGACATAAATAGGATGCAGGACTGGGCGGAGAAGTGGCTGATGGACTTCAACGCGGATAAATGCGTAGTCGTCCATTTTGGCAGAACCAACGGGATGAACGAGTACACTATCAAGGGCAGGAGTCTTAGTAGTGTTGAAGAGCAGAAGGATCTTGGGGTCCAGGTCCGCAGGACTCTTAAATCGGCCTCGCAGGTGGAAGAGGTGGTCAAGAAGGCGTATGGTGTACTGGCCTTCATTAATCGAGGGATTGAGTTTAGGAGTCGGGAGGTAACGCTGCAACTTTATAAGACCCTTGTCAGGCCTCATTTGGAGTACTGTGCGCAGTTCTGGTCGCCTCACTATAGGAAAGACGTAGAAGCTATTGAAAGGGTACAGAGGAGATTTACAAGGATGTTGCCTGGACTGGGAGGCATGCCTTATGAAGTTAGGTTGAGGGAGCTGGGTCTCTTTTCCCTGGAGAGACGAAGGTTGAGAGGCGACCTGACAGAGGTTTATAAAATGTTGAGAGGAATGGATAGGGTGGATTCTCAGAGGCTATTTCCCCGGGTTGAAATGGTCACTACGAGAGGACACAGATTTAAGGTGCGGGGAGGAAAGTACAGAAGTGATGTTAGGGGTAAGTTTTTCACTCAGAGGGCGGTGAGTGAGTGGAATCGGCTGCCGTCAGTGGTGGTGGAGGCGAACTCGCTGGGGTCTTTTAAAAGACTTCTGGATGAGTATATGGGGTTTTATGGGATTGGGGGTTATAGATAGGTGTTGATGTGATCGGCGCAACTCGTGGGCCGAAGGGTCTGTTTGTGCTGTAGTGTTCTATGTTCTATGTTCTATAAACACCCCTTGTCACTGGTATAACGCAGAGAAAACTCATGCTCATCGAGACTGGAACTGAGTCCTTCGGATGAATGCTGAGGTTCTCTTGATACACTCAAAATAGCTTGATGTTAGAACAGCTTCCCTGAACATCAGGAAGAGACTCTAGTCACACCACCAACAGCAGATTTTCTACTCCAGGGAGGCTTTCAGCTAACCAGCAGAATTTCCAAAACCAGGAAGAGAGAAAGAGAGAGAGAGAGAGAGATAGAGAGACCTCTTTCCAGCTTGATGTCCCTTCTGAAAGTAAAACCTGCAGCTCAGAACTGAAAATGAAAGAGCAGCTGTCAGCTGACCTACAAACATTCTTCTTCCTGACAATGCAGGGTCATGAAACTAATTCTCAAAGTAAAAATAAACAGCCCTCATTTAAACCACTTAAGGAGCAATAAAAGGATCCCTCCAGCCAACTCGGCAATAATGACGTCAGCTGAGAGCTACAGAGAACATATTTATTAAAAAACTTTTAAAGGTACACTAACATCACACACAATGAAAGTATGTTGGCCTGAATGTTTATTATTGTCACAAGTTATCATGTATACTTGAGTCATAAACTGCAGTTTATACTGCTTCCATTTTCATTTTTTAAAAAGCTTATTTAAAGCTTTAAAGTATAAGTTAATAATGTATTTACAACTGATGAAGTTCTTCAAATGTTTAATAGAAGAGCGTACCCCTCTCTTTGGAGCAACTTTCTCTTCTGGTGGGAATGTCCAGTATTTGTTTGGCATCTGTACATTGGTCATTCAGCAGATTGAGGATCACCAGCATGATGATAGGTGTCACATCTTCATGCTGCTGGGCTGCATGATGTTACACCACCACACAATTCTCTACATTTGGCCACTGGCGTCACTTTTTTTAAAACCACATTGAATACTGGACCAATGAGTACACACCAAGAAGACTGGTTTAAAAATATATATTGAAAGGTGCTTAAGCCAGTTATGAAATGACCGTAAATGATTTTGCAAAGTAATATGTTTTATGCTATTTGAACACCACATTTAAAAACCAAGTTTACACTTATTTATTTACAACAAAAAAGAAGTATTGTTTTCCTTATGCAATTTGTTTGTTCTGTCCTTCTCAGACTGCTTAAATAACTCTATCTTTATAAATTGTTACCTAATCCTAAATGTTTGTGAGCCTATTTCCCTGTGTAATAATCATAGTCATATGGATGTTTCAGTCATTATTTGTACCTTGCTTAATGAGATATCACTGATGTTGTCACTGAGAAAAAATCTTCAGTGACATAAAAGGGAAATCGCCCTACACGGTATATTCCCCATCCTCCTCAATCTAACTTGCACCCTTCTACACCACGTGCTGCGCATTTCCTGCTCTCTTCTCATGAAGACAACTTGAGCAGGGATGATGTATCCTCTTACTGGTTACCTGGAGTCATTACAGAAGGAGGCCATTTGGCCCACTGAATCCATGCTGTCTCTCACTGGTAAGGAATCCAGTCAATCCTATTCCCCTGTTCTATTACCTTAGCCTAGCAACTTAAATTCCCTTAAGTCCCTATCCATTATCCTTTTGATATCATTGATTGTCTCTGCTTCCATCACCCTTATCAACAGTAAATTCTAGGTCATTATCACTCGCTGCAAAGAAAAGGTCTTACTCACATTCCTCTTGCATCTCTTGCCCAAAACTTAAAGTGTGTCCTCCAGTTGTTGCAACATCGTCCTTGCCCAGTGGCCGTGACCCTAGGGCTCTCCATCATGGTTATTCAATGGAGTGTGGTTGTGTGCCACAGAAGAATCTGAACCTGCCCCATCCAATGTATCTTTATGTACTTTACAGAGGGAATTACTGAATATTGATTTCAAATGGCCCACTGACTGATTCCCCCCGCCCCCTAGCTAGGTGAGCTCTGACATTCCTGTTGCCGCAATGACAAAGACAGGATCGACAATTAAACCTGATTTGCATAGATCAATTCCACAGCCAGCTGTGTCAATGCAGGTAACCATAAGTGCTACGCAATACTGTCTCAAACAGGGAATGTTTAACCTCCTCCACTCTATATTCAATGGTATTATCATCATTGAATATGCCACCATACACATATTGGGTTCACTTCTGGCCAGAAACTTATCTGAACTAGCCATATAAATACAGTAGCTACAAGAACAAGTCAGAGATTGAGTGTTTTGCAGCAAGTGATCCATCCCCTTGCTCCCCAAAGCTTTTCCACGTCTCCAAGGTACAAATCAGGAGTATGATATAGAATATTCATTCACCTGGGTAAATACATCTACAAGAAAATTCAGGAATCTCAACACTATCCTGGACAAAGCAACCCGCTTTACTTGTATCCAATCTACCACCTTAAACTCTCCACTTTAACACCATGTAGCTGCATGATTTGTTTTACAAAGGCTTCTTCAACAGCACCTTTCAGTCAAGTGATCTTTACCACATTGATGGACAAAACTGGTGCATGAGAACAATACCAGGTCTAAGTTTCCCTCCATGTCACACACTATTCTGATGTGGAAATATATTGCTTTTCCTTCTGGGTCAGAATCTTGAAATTCCACATCTGTTGGCACTATGGGAGTTCCTTCGCCACACAGATTGTAGCAGTTTAAGAAAAAAGTTGACTATGACCATCTCAAGAGCAATTTGGGCTGGATCATAAAGCTTGGCCTATTGCTAGTCACCTCCATTGAATAAGTAATCAAAAAAGCAGAAAGGAGCAAGTGAGAGCCAGTCTTGCATACTGGTGTCTCCTCTGAAAATATTAATTATATGGGAATTCCCATGGCCATGATTAGGATGTAGTGCCTGTGGCTCATTGTTTCCATTATATAAATCAATAGGTTTTTCATATTATAACATTTATAACAATATATACTCACATAATTCCACTTTGAAACAAATAATATTGGTCTTTACAATCAGATACTGAATGTAACCTTTCTTGTCTGTGCTTTCAGTTTACCGTGGTTTCTGGTCTGTATTCATGCTGTTGGGTCTCGTTGCTATCATAGTAGGAGGCTTCATCATCATTTGTGCAGCTCCATTTTCGAATCATAAGCTCTACAAAGCAGGAGGTGGACTCTTTCTGTCTGCCGGTAAGTGGAATATTCAGATTGTGAATACTTTGCAGCAACTAATTAGTTCATGTTTGTAGCAGAATGAACTTGCAGAATGGAAGTGGATATTTATTCACCTGATTCATTCAAAATTAACTCGTGCATCTCCTGGTTTAATAATGAGTTGAGGTAAATGAGTTCTGGCAAAATGATGACACATCAAGTCCTGAACGGGATAATGAGCATTATCATTTTCATTTTTTTTCATCTTTTCACAGGGCATGAGTAGTATTTATTGCCCAACCCTGATTGCATTTGAAAAAGTGGTTCTCCTTGAAACACTGCGGCCTTGGTGTACTTGCACCGGGAGTATTGTTAGGGAATTCCAGGATTTTGATCCAGCAACATGGTGATATAATTCCAAGTCAGGTTATTGTGTGGCTTGGAGAGAAACCTGCAGTTGCTGGTATTCTCCTGCGTCTGTTACCCCTGTTCCTAAAGGTGATAAAGTTTGTATGATGTGGAGATGCCAGCATTGGGCTGGGATGGGTACTGTAAGAAGGCTCACATGTGCTTTTGGAGCATTGCTCCTTCATCAGGTCACCAGACAAAGGAGCAGTCCTCCAAAAACTCATGATTCCAAATAAACTTGTTGGACTTTAACCTGGTGCTGTGAAACTTCTTAAAAGTTGTAGGCTTGGAAGGTGCTGTCAAAAGAACCTTGGTGAGTTGCTACAGTAGATCTTGTAGAGAGCACATACTGCTGCCATTGCATATCTGTGGTGGAGAGAGTATATGTTGAAGGTGGTGGATGGGGTGCCAATCAGACAAGCTGCTTTGTCCTGGATAGTGTCAAGTGCTTAGTATTGGAGCTGCAGGCAAGTGGAGAGCATTCCATCGCACTCCTAACTTGAGCCACATTGATGGTGGACAGGCTTTAGGGAGCCAAGAGGGGACTTAATCGCCACAGAATTTTCAGCCTCTGGCCTGTTCTTGCAGCCACAGTATTTACATGGCCGGTTCAGTTCATTTTCTAGTCAATTGTAATCCCCAGATGTTGATAGAGGGAGATTCAGTGATGCTAATACCATTGAATATCATCTAATAATGCACAAATATACCCAGATTGCTATACATGTATAGAATAGATAGCAAAACTGAAGAAAAACCCACCTCAATAATCATCCCATTTACAATGCTTGGCTAAAGTGGAGAATTCTCAGTTTCCAGTCAGAAAGCAGAGGAAAAGGAAATAGCGAGTTGGTGCTCAGAATCATGAGGCGATGGTGCAGAGGAGATAGCATGTCTTGATCCTTGTGGGGTTTTCCAGCTTATTTTCCACCAGGTATGGAAGACAAGTGCCCAAGGGCACTCAAAAGAAACAAGCATTTGTTCTGTTATAAAACCGTTTTTATATTGAAAATGAGTTGATTTATTGAGGTGGACTGAAACCACAGAATACGTTTAAAAATGCTGAATAACTGCTCCTAAGTTGGCCGAACATTGCCACAGCTGCAACCTGCAAATTACAAACTCATCAGAAAGAAGCTGGGCTAGAAGTGGCCCACCAGAGACAATTGACATAAATGAATATGAATGATCCATTTCCTGAAGCACTCGGAAAACATCCAGACATAACCTGTGAATTCAGGTTGATGCAGACCAAGATATTAGACTCAGTCACTTTGGACAATAGACCCTGGCTGAGAAGGAGGACTTGACTGTCATGTAATCTAATCACGTTAAACAATGAACCTGGAATGAGATTTCCCCAGCTTGCTGGATCTAAACCTGTGAATGGAGGTCCTGTGTTGAGCAAGCTAACCTTTGTGCTTAATGAAACTGCTTTTCCAGAGAGAGAGTTAGACCAGAAAGTCCTTGAGCAGGTAACAGCAAGAAGATGACTTGTGATGCCATTCTCCCCCTATCCAGTCAATCTGCAAGCTTGTATCTTGCCTCTATTCTGACCAGTCAAACCCTGCAGGCAGCATTTTCAATATAAACTAAGCAGCTGCTGACTCCAGAGGACAGTGACGGAGATTCATCAGTCAACATCTTAAATCATCCTGACATAGAATCCAGAAAGGTCATCAAACCCAGCCCAAATCATCAAGCTACAGGATAAATTGACTTCCTCTTAAACTATTTAACCTACCCTCCCTCATTGTAATTTACTTCAGTACGTGTGTTTGTGTGAACCCTTCAATGCGTGTGTGAGTGAGAGATGGGGCTTTTCTATTAGGTTGAGCATTAAGTACAATAAATACTACTTCCTTTTCTTTTGAAACTTACAAGAAAACTTGTGTGTATTTTACAGTCACAGCACTTAAACACTTGAAAATACAGAATTGGTAAGGGAATTCCTTTAAAAACATTGTTGTGTTTAATCTACAGGTGGATAGAATGACATATAGACATATTTCTTGCAACTAATGGCATCAAGTATTATATTAACAGTTTAATCTTTTCTTAATAAAATTTGCACACACTTGCTTATATATCTAATAACTTACGTGGCCAGGGCTTCCCCTGCAGTTTGAATTTGGTATCAAATCACGGAAATATCCAAACGTCCAGCAACAAAACAGGTCACCCAGCAGGCTGAGCAGCCAACCACAATGAAGTATTCTAAAAGACAGCAAACTTGGAAGTAAGATGTTTTAAGTTTATTTATTAGTGTCATAAGTAGGCTCACATTAACACTGCAATGAAGCTAAAGTTTACTTATTAGTCACAAGTAAGGTGTACATTAACACTGCAATGAAGTTATAGTGAAAGTCTCCTAGTTGCCACACTCCAGCACCTGTTTGGGTACACTGCACATCTTTCAGACTGTGGGAGGAAACCGGGGCACCCAGAGGAAACCCACACAGACATGGGGAGAACGTGCAACCTCCTCATAGATGGTGACCCGAGCTGGGAACTGCACCTAGGTTCCTGGCGCTGTGAGGCAGCAGTGCTTACTACTGTGCCACCCTACTGCCCATACGCTGCATTTCCCATTTTAATTATAATTTTGGAAGGTGTGAAATAAATGATTGGAACATACACATAGAAAACACAAGGAAGATACAATAAACATTCCTTTCTTAAAATTATTTTTCAATTTTTTTGTCGTAGTAGAGAAACTAGGCATTCCACAAAAAAAAATGAATTTTTCAGGGACAATGCAACTGTTCAGCATTGTTTATGAACTTATTACACTATTAAAACAACTTATACTTCATTCAGCAATTTGTAACTTTTTCAAGGATTTATATAGTGAAATTAATAACATAAAACACAAGTTTTCATCAGTTCAGTAATTTCTCCTGTTAAGAATCCCGCTGATATTCAATGCGGGGGTATCCCAATTCCCAGAAAGGAAATTTGGAATGCCAGTTCTTAACTATTTTTGCGATTTGGAAAAAATGTGAGAAAGGAGCACATACATAAATCCTTTTCATCAGCATCCAGAACAAGGAGCAAGTTCTTTTCACCCCAAATCGTCCTCAATGGGACAGGTCTAATTGTAAAACTTTTGTGTTCTTCCCTCTGTTTTCTGGCACTGTCTTCAGCTGCATTAACTTTATTTACACTCCACTTCTTATAATCTTGCCCATAAGAGAAAAGCAATTTCTCAAATTGATCCTTCTCCCCACCAAACACTACGCTCGAGAGCCATTGTCTAGACCACAAAATGAATACTTGGTTCTGATTTGCTTGTTTGGAGAGTCGGTGGGGACGCAATGGGCCAAATGAGCTCCTTCTGTGCTATAACAATTCTGTGATTTTCTGATTTGTTAGTCAGACCTGCCAGCATGTTTTGTGTGGCCCTACAACCTGTAAATCACACTATAATTAATGTCCCCAGTTAAACTCTTTTCAGAATCTGTGTGGGTTTCCTCCGGGTGCTCTGGTTCCTCCCACACTCCATAGATGTGCAGATTAGATTAACAATTGACCCTAGTGTCAGTGGGATTGGTAGGGTAAATATGTGGGGTTACCAGAATAGGGCCTGGGTGGGATTGTGGTCAGTGCAGACCCGATGGACCAAATGGTCTCCTTCTGCACTTTAGGGATTCTATGATGCTATGGTACGTTTCATGGAAGTTAGAATTGACAGTCTAGGGTGGGTGTTGTGAGGAATCAGAGAGATAATCTCTCCAAACTTAAAACACAAACTGTTGGAGCAGCTACACAAAGGGCATGGTCCAGATGAAGGAACTTGCTCGGAGTCACTTTTGGTGGCCAGGTCAGGACACCCAAATAGAAAGAAAAGTGGGACAATGCCAGTCTTGTATTTGGGTGAGGAACTCACAACCATTGTCACCTCTTCACCCTAATAGTGTAAAATTCATGGCAATGCCTACATATTGAGTCCACTGATCCAGTAGAGGAGTATATGCTCCTGGTTGTAGTCGACACCTATTCTCAGTGACCGGAATTAGCCATGATGAAACACACCACATGGAGAAACCATTGAAAAACTAACGAAGATCTTTGCAACATTTGGCAACCTGGAAAAGATTGTCAGTGACAACGGGTCACAGTTTACCTCGCAAGAATCTGAAGATTAGCTCAAGGGCAGTGATATCCAACATATCAAATTAGTACCCTATCACCCAGCTACTAATTTGTTAGCTGAATGATTTGTACAATAACTGAAACAAACACTGAGGGCTTCTCGAACCCAGAGATTATTAACCCAAGGTTTCAATAGCTTTTTGGCATCCTATAGGAATATTGCACATGTAACCACACAGAGTACACCCACATTGCTACTCATGAAGAGGAAGCTGCGAGGGATATTTGATCTGTTAATACCCCAAGAGACACCAGCAATAGTAGAGATCAACAGTTGCAAATAGCCAGGAAACAAGTGAATGCTAAACAATGCTTATTTCACCAAGGGGAACGAGCGTTGGCATGCAGTGATACTACCCAGGGTACCTCAAATTGTATTGGCTCAAATTGGCCCTGTATCATACATAGTCTAAACTGAGGATGAACTGGTTTAGAGATGCCATCCTGACCAGTTGCTGGCTGCCCACAGTTGCTTGCTAGAACAACCTGGAGATGAACTGCCTTCTCTAGTTCCTGACATTGGGCCTGCTACCACCAGAGTGGCAGGCGAGTCAGAAAGGATTTGTGATCTTATTGCTACTGCCAATTCCCCTGTTGGAAGCGATACTGCAAATCGTCCAAGGGAGGAAATATCTAATGATGTGCTTGAGCGACAGATGCAACCAGCGAGGGCTCGATGACCTCCTGATAACCTCTCCTTTTGATTGTGTTACATTTGGTCTGGTTGCATAGCCTAATGTGTATCCAGCTTTGTAATGCTGTGTATGAACACCTCCGTGATTGATCTTGGGGTGGGTGGGGGTGTTGGGGTGGGCAGGCTGCCTTAGAAATAAAGGGGGAGGAATGTTGTGTATTCAGGGAATTACTGTGTAGCATGGTCAGTCACGTGATCACTCTGTAACATCACTGGTGCCTCCGCAACCAACTGGCAGTTGGGGATTGGAGCCTGTACAATGTAGACCTAAAATAAACATGCCAGTTTTTTTTATTCAAAGTTGTGTGGATCTCCTGAATGGAATTGATGTCTGCAACCCCAATCCCCCTAGCCATAGATAATGCAACAGTTTTAGATTACAGTCCTCCACCATTGAATTTTAATTGATTATTACTGTTGGCAAGGCTGACATTTATTGTCCATCCCAAGTCACTCAGTAACAGTTTGGACAACTCAAAAGCATGTCGATTCTGAGGGTCTATGAGTTTGATGTGGAACTGGGATCACATCTAAGTCAGGTTAGATAAGAATTGCGGGTTTCCTTCCTTGAAAGACATTCGCAAACCAATTGGGTTTTACGGATGCCCTAATAGCTTCATGGTCACTTTTACCGATACCACATTTATCTTTACAGTTAGTTCAAATTCTCCCATTGTCATGGTGGAATCTGAACTTACATTCACTGGATTATTATTTCAGACTAATGGGAGTGCAATGGTTATGTTACTGGATTCTTTGTCCATGGGAGGTCTGTGACTTGACAACAGGCATTTTCTCTAAAATGTTGGTGTTCCCAGTGACTAATTGGGACCACATTTTTGAAAAGCCTGCCATTGGTATAGTTGTCTCAAGCCTCACTTTTCCTCTTTGGAAACTTGTTTATTA
Organism: Carcharhinus amblyrhynchos; assembly: GCF_965287045.1. NCBI lineage: Eukaryota > Metazoa > Chordata > Chondrichthyes > Carcharhiniformes > Carcharhinidae > Carcharhinus > Carcharhinus amblyrhynchos. Next base: position 60,518,057 of record NC_137333.1, read on the forward strand.
CCTTTAAATTCGCTATCTTGCAACAACGAAATTCATACAGATAATGAAGAGGAGATGGTGGGGTAGTGGTAATGCCACTGAACTAGCAATCCCAAGGCCCAGGCTAATGATCTGGGTAGACAGGTTCAAATCCCAACACAGCAGCTGGTAGAATTTCAGTTCAATGAAACAATCTGGATTAAAAGCTAGTCTAGCTAGTAACACCGTTGTCGATTCTCATAAAAATCCATCTGGCTCACTAATACGCGTCAGGGAAGGAAATCTACCATGCCCCCCTTGATTGATATCTGGTGACACCAGACCGGTTGATTCTGAACTATCCTTTGAAATAGCCTAGCAAGCTCATTTGGATCAAACTGCTACAATGTCTAAAGAAATTAAACTGGACAGACCACCTGGCATCAACCAAGATACCGGAGACAACAGCTACACACCCATCCCATGAAGCCTGCAAAGCCCTCCTTATTAACGTCTTGGATTGTGTCAAAATTGGGAATGCTGTCTCACAGATGAATGAAGTAACAATCTGAGAGAATCATACTCATGGAAACATACCTCACAGACAATGTCCTAGACATCACCATCATTGTTCCTAAGGAGGAGGGCAGAGTGGTAAACAGCTGAGAGGAATTGGCTGGGAGTCAGTGAAGCCTCATGCCATTGACTGAAACATGGGCAGGGAAATCTACTGTCAGTAGCATTCTTGTTGCTAAATCCTCTGCTGTCAGTATTCTGGGAGTTACTATTGACCAGATGTTGAACAGCAACAACACCATGGCTGTGGAAGTATTTCACTGCCACTGTCACTTCACTGTTCCGGGTCAAAATCCTTTGGGTGTAGCTACACCACGTGGCATACTGCCGTTCAAGAAAGCAGCTCACCACCACCTTTTCAAGGGAAGGGCAATAAATGGTGACCTACTTGGTGACACCCATATCCCATGAATGAAAAGAATGACAGTTGTTGATTGTAACTGCTTCCAAAATGGTGATATTTTGGGCCTGATTTTACCATTTTGATTCTAAGTGCCGAATCTGGGTGTAATACAGATCCGACTCAGAAATCCGCTTTCAGGTGCCCCCATACGCTCTCAGCCACCTCCAATCCAATTTGCGCTGTGGGCGGGGCTTAGCACTGCCGGAGCGATCAGAACTCTGAAATGCGCAGTTAGAAAAAAATTTGGAAAAGCGTGCCCTTGTCAGATTGCTCCTGAGCCACAGAAAGCGGAGAAAACGGCCCGGGAGTGAAAAGTGGGAGAGAGCGTGTACCTTGGGGAGTGGAGCGTGAGGGAGGGAGGTGGGTAAGATATATCTCAGGGAGGAGGAGGAGGGAGATGGGTAAGATGTATCTTGGTGTGGGCAGATGGATCTCTGGTGGGGGGGAGACAGGGGGTCCACTGCCAGTCTGCGGGCGATCGGTGGGAGGGGGAGGGGGGCAGTGGGGGCAATCAGTCTGGGTAATGGTGGGGGGAGGATAAGGGACACACACGCACATCACTGCCCCCCTTATCCACCCCCCCCACCACCCAGACCGATCGCCACCCCTGCCCCCTCTCCCCCCACCGATCGCCTGCAGTGTGGCAGCGGACCCCCTGCCCTCCCCAGCAGAGATCCAGCTGTCTCCCCCACCAGAGATCCATCTGCCCCTCCACCAGAGATCCAACTGCACCCCCCCACCAGAGATCCGTCTAACCAGTCTCCCTCCTCTTCCCCCTTGAACCAGACAGCGATCTGAGCTCACTCCCCTCCTCCCCCCAACCAGATAGCAATCTGACCTCACCCCCCTCCTCCCCCTCAACCAGACAATGACCTGACCTCACTCCCCTCATCCCCCCCCAACCAGAGAATGGTCTGACCCACCTCCACGCCCACCCCCACCCCCACCCCCACCCCCACCACTGATCTGAGTCACAGAGCCATTGTAAACAATGAAGGCCCTCTTCAGAGGCTGGAGCACCTGGCTCAGACTTTTATTTAGCAGGTCCATAAAGGCGCGGTCTTGGATTGGCAAACACGGCGGTAAAGGGGGAAATGCTGATAGAGTTGGGCACGCAGTTCATTAATTCAATTTAAATGCATTCACAGGTCTTGGTAAAGTCGCAATCTGCTCGGACTTGGGTGCAGATTGCAATAAAGACCCCACAGCCAATTTTATCACGATTTCGCGCCCGAAAATGGACGCAAATTGTTGGTAAAATCGCGCCCTTTGTCTCAATGGTGCAGCAGTAGAAGGTGTGATCTACAATATAAGAATTGTCAGACATCCAAGTTACATATTGCAAAGTCCCCGTACCAGATTTAGATCAAAATGCAGCAGCTGCCTGAACATGCTGGTGACTAGGACATGGAGTATTTTGATCTCAGCTGTAAGAGCCAAAGATTGAACTGCACTGGAAATGAGTTGCCTATTGAAAGCATTTAGTAAATTCCATAACAACTTCATGGAAATGAACCAAATTAAATTAAATTAAACTCAGCTCCCATATTCATTGACAATGTTGAAAGTTTATTAAGGACAGAATCTGGGGATAAAAGTGTCCTTGGCTTTGAAGTTGGAGTTGTTTATTGTAGCTTAGGTCTCAGTGCTGTTTGTTTTTCATATCATGTCTCAGTTGGGGTAAACGCAAAACAATTTTGAGCCATATTCCAGTGCAGTTCATATTGACAGAATTTACTGAATGCTTTCAGTAGGCAACTCAATTCCAGTGCAGTTCATATTGACAGAAGACTTCACAAAGTTATTGGGTGAAAGTTACTGCCCTCTCTTTATTACGTCCTCTTCTGCACACACCCTCCCCTGAGGGTTAGAGGCAGGGATCTGTGTGATTGGACAGGGAGGTACAGGGAGAGAGAGATCCTGCAACATTTCTGCCTCCCTCTGATCAAGTCTGGGGAAGGAAGGCTTGAGGACGGCCTTCCCAACTGGAGGCCAATTAAATCCCTTATGTGGCAATTTAAAGGCCTCATCCTTCTGCTGCTGGTATTTCACAAGCAGTGGGCAGAGTCCATGCCCAGTAATCTATTGCCAGGAAAGCTGGCAGGTAGACGTGGGGCTTAGTGGCATGTGGGGTGTGGTGAGGAGTTATCCTTCCTTGTCAGACACTCAATGCCTGATTGAAGCACCCAATTGTGTGCATCAAGGGAATAAGAACACCTTTTTCCTCTAAACTGACCCACCCCACTCACTAGAGACTCCTTACTTGGCCTTCGTGAATCCACGCCACTCACAATTTTCTGGGGCTCCAATGTTGATCCATAGTTTAGGCTATACTGCTGGTCAGGCAGGGGCCACCCTCTCCATGGTGATGTTGGTATTGGTCTTTTTTAAGGTAACCAATACCAACATCACCATGGAGAGAGCGGCCCGTGGTATTGGAGAACTGGAGAACTCTCAGACACAGGATGTCTGCCCCGCACCAGGATTTCTGTGGGGGAATTCCCCTGACAGGAGCCAGGAAACCCAACAGGAAGTGTCCAAGTGGGATTATCGCCACCGGGCTTACCAAAGATTGGTATACTGGGATTTCCCCCGATTTCCCAGCTGGTAGATGGGCCCCTCCATGACCATTAATTCCTGCTCATTGTACCTCACGTAAAAAAATACTGTTTAAGGCCAAACATGATGATGTTCCTGTCCAATATTGCTGAGAATGACCAGTTTGTTGAATGCACAACAGAGGAAAAGTTAGCAGAAGTCTGAGATACCAAGTGGGTGATCTTGGGATCAGACTGAATCCATTTGCTGACCTGTGGCTGTACAATTCTTGATTCATCACATTGTCAATACAGCTAAAGTCCTGATTGTAGGCAAACACTGGCTTAATTAAAATCCAAGCATTATGACCCAGTTATATCAGCAAGACCTCTCCAGGATCATCACCCTGCGCAGGACTTGTGTGTGAGGTATAATACTCTCCCAGGTCTGAAATGTGAGCTGCACTGCTAAATTTGCTGCGGGTGGTGGCAGAAAGCCAGGGCTAAATTCCATATTGGCCCTTTCCAGGAACCTGAATTAAGTGCCTGGCACAGGGGCTCCCCTCTCTTTAAAGGATGAAAGCTTCCCTCCATGAGTTACCAGCCAATCAGAGGACTAGCAGATGTTCAGTCCCAGGAGTGCCAATGACCAAATGGTGGGATTGCATCCCATTTGGAGCAACCGCATGTTTGCTGTCCTGGAACCCAGGCAAGTGGATTCAGGGGTACCAGGGCAAGTCAGGCAGGCCTTATCAAGGCAAATGAAGGTGTTTCCATGACAGGTAGTTGCAGTAGGGAGGCTCCTCCATGGGTCTGAAAGGCTCTCCACTACCCACGTGGAGGCTGGCAGTTTTTACTGGGTGGTCTCTATATGCAGTGGGGATCCTCCCTCTGCTGACTGGAATGCCAGTAGACCTTAAATGGCACTTAATTGTTGGCTTAAGTGCCTCAATTGTCCTCTGGGTGGGAAAGACACCTTCCACCTTTCCAGCTGCTGGAATAGTTGCGTGGCTCTGGAAAGTTAAGGGCACTTCACCCCTCATGATTCTATAGTCCCATCTCCTCTTGCAACTCAATATTGTGGGCCACTTTAAATTCTGCTCTCAGTTTGGAAACTAGTGTTACATATGCACCAGGTAGGATTCTTTTCTATTAATTTCATGTGCAGTGAACTATATGACCTGCAGAGGGCAATCTTAAAGGACATTAGTGAACCAGCTGGAGTTTACAACATTCTCGCAGTTTTCATAGTTATCTTCTCTGATGGAGCTGAACTGATAATTGAATGCATTGCACTATTTGTCATTGTGAGATTTAAACTCATAGCTACATAACCACTGTACCAGATGAAATGTCCTGAGAGGGAAAGATTGAGGAATTACTGAGCGATAGACTGCAGAATGGCATGAATGGTCTGGAGTGACATAACTGCTGGTAATTTTACCAACCTGCCCACCATGGAATTGCAATGGGTGGACTTTGGAAAGGTCTATTGAGCTCAGGCATGATTTTCCAGTTTGGGATGAGCGAGGCCAGAAAATCCCATTCACCATCTCTGATGGGGCATCAATCGTTACTCATTGTTCTCCGGAGCAGTGTACTGGTGGCTGGTGAGTCTGAACTGCGATTGTACTTTAATTTTAAATTGTATTGCTGGTTCGCAGGGATTTTGTTAGTTTGCGCTTTCTGTCGCGGGACCTAGGTGCAAGGGCAGTTGGGAAGGGAACGAGGGAGTACAAAAAGAAGGCCACAATAGACAGCGGGCAGCAGAGTGAGGTGGGTGCTGAGTGAGTGCTGCAAGGGCTTTGGCTCACAGGGCTTAGGCGAGAGCAGGCTTAGGCGAGGTGAGTTACTGGTCTAATTTTTCCATTTGTGTCCATAAGTATAAGGGTGGTCAATTAAATAGCAGGGTCCTTGGGGAGGCGTGTCAGCTGCATTAGTGCAATATGTGGGAGTTCCTGGAGACACCGCATCTCCGGAAAGTCCACATCTGCACCAAATGTCTGGAGTTGCAGCGTTTGAGGGCCTGGGTTAGGCAATTAGAGCTGAGGCTGCAAGATTTATTTTTAGTCAGGGAGAATGAGGCGATAATGAATAGGAACCATGGTCACGAGGGGATCCCAGAGCCTAGGGGGTGGATGGGTGGGTTACAGTTAGGAAGGGGAAAAAGAAGAGGAGTAATGTTCCAAAGGCTACCCCAGAGGTAGTCTCCCAAGATATCAGGGGTAAGGCGACAACTGGGGTGGAAAGGGCAAGAGAGTAAGACCGGAATGCCTCAGAGGGAAGGAAGGGGGCTGGATGTGAGATAGTGGTGGGGGACGGGAGGGTTAGAGGAATTGGTAGGCGGTTCTGTGGGCAAAAGCGGGACTCCAGGATGGTAGTCTGCCTCCCTGGAGCAGGGGTACAGGATGTGTCGGAGAGGGTAGAGAGAATCTTGAAGGGCCAAGGGACCCAGGCGGATGTAATTATACACGTAGGAGAGAAGGACATAGGAAGGAAGAGTAGGGGGGGAATTACGTAGGCAGTTCAGGGAGTTGGGGGCCAGGCTGAAGTGCAGGGCCTCCAGGGTGGCGATCTCTGGGCTGCTGCCAGTAGTCATGATGTGGGAATGCCAGCATTGGACTGGCGTAAACACAGTAAAAAGTCTGACAACACCAGGTTTAAGTCCAACCGATTTATTTGATAATACTCACAAGCTTTCGAGGGGACTGCCTCTTCGTCAGGTGAATGGAGAGTTCTGGCCTCAGACAGAGCATATAAAGCACAGACAGTTTAGAGATTACTGATTAAAATGCGAATCCTTACACCTAACCTGCTGTTCAAGACCTGAGGTGGCTGACAATGTGAGTGGAAGGAGCACTGATCACAGGTTACAGAGATGTGTATTGTCTCCAGACAGTACAGTAAGTGAGGTTTTGCAAACCCAGGCAAGTCACGGGGGTTACAGATAGTACGACATGAACCCAAGATCCCTGTTGAGACCGTCCTCATGTGTGCGGAACTTGGCTATCAGTCTCTGTTCAGCGACTCTGCGCTGTCGTGTGTCGTGAAGGCCGCCTTGGAGAATGCTTACCCAAAGGGCAGAGGCTGAATGCCCAGGCAAACACGGGACACAGTGGACAGAGTACCCTTTGTCGTCCAGTACTTCCCCGGAGCGGAGAAGCTCCGACATCTTCTCCGGAGTCTTCAACATATCATTGACGAAGACGAACATCTCGCCAGGGCTATCCCCACACCCCCACTTCTTGCCTTCAGACAACCACACAACCTCAAACAGACCATTGTTCGCAGCAAACTACCCAGTCTTCAGGAGAACAGTGACCACAATTCCACACAACCCTGCCACAGCAACCTCTGCAAGACATGCCAGATCATCGACATGGATACCATCATCACACGTGAGAATACCATCCACCAGGTACATGGTAAATACTCTTGCAACTCGGCCAACATTGTCTACCTGATACGTTGCAAGAAAGGATGTCCCGAAGCATGGTACATTGGGGAGACCGTGCAGACACTACGACAACGGATGAATGAACATCGCTTGACAATCACCAGGCAAGACTGTTCCCTTCCTGTTGGCGAACACTTCAGTGGTCACGGGCATTCAGCCTCTGACCTTCGGGTAAGCATTCTCCAAGGCGGCCTTCACGACACACGACAGCGCAGAGTCGCTGAACAGAGACTGATAGCCAAGTTCCACACACATGAGGACGGTCTCAACAGGGATCTTGGGTTCATGTCGCACTATCTGTAACCCCTGTGACTTGCCTGGGTTTGCAAAACCTCACTTACTGTACTGTCTGGAGACAATACACATCTCTGTAACCTGTGATCAGTGCTCCTTCCACTCACATTGTCAGCCATTTCAGGTCTTGAACAGCAGGTTAGGTGTAAGGATTCGCATTTTAATCAGTAATCTCTAAACTGTCTGTGCTTTATATGCTCTGTCTGAGGCCAGAACTCTCCATTCACCTGACGAAGAGGCAGTCCCCTCGAAAGCTTGTGAGTATTATCAAATAAATAGGTTGGACTTAAACCTGGTGTTGTCAGACTTTTTATTGCTGCCAGGGCCCAGCAATAGCAGGGATAAAAATAATGAGATCCTACAGCTGAATGCGTGGCTGAGGGATTGGTGCAGGACAGAGGGTTTTAGTTTTGTAGACCATTGGGAAGTCTTTGTGAGGGAAGGGCACCTGTACAAGTGGGGTGGGGAACATTTAAATGGGAAGGGTACACATATTTTAGCTGGGAGGTTAGCTGGAGTGTTTCGGCAGGGTTTAAACTAATATGGAGGGGGGGTGGGGAGGAGACAGCTCAGGCACTGGGAGTGGGAGTGAGTTGGGTGACAGGGTAAGTCTAGATGAGTGAAAAATCTCCCAGGAGAAGGAGGATCCGAGTGGACCTGAGGGTCTTCAGTGCATCTGTTTTAATACGAGGAGTGTGACGGGTAAGACGTATGAACTTAAGGCCTTGATGTTCGCGAGGAATTTAGATGTGGTGGCAGTGACTGGCAGCTAAATATTCCTGGGTATAAGTGTTTTAGGTGTGATAGGGGAGGGTCGAAAAGAGGAGGGGGAGTGGCACTCTTAGTTAGGGATCAGATCACAGCGGTGCAGAGGGAGGATAACATGGAGGGGTTGGAAATTGAGTCTCTGTGGGTGGAGTTAGGAATAGGAAGGGAGCCATTACTATGCTAGGGGTGTACTACAGGCCGCTCGACAGCCCGCGGGCAGTGGAAGAGGGTATATGTAGGGACATTTTGGACAAGTGTAGGAAGAACAGGGTTGTTGTAGTGCGAGATTTTAATCTCCCTGGGGTGGATTGGAAGGTGCCTAGAGCTGGGGTTCGGACGGGGAGGAATTCGTAAGATGTGTATTGGAAGGATCCTTGCAAGCTGTATGTAGATAGCCCGACTAGAGAGGGGGCTATACTGGATTTAGTTCTGGGCAATGAGCCGGGTCACGTGGTTGAGGTTGTGGTAGGTGAACATGTGGCTAATAGTGACCACAACTCTGTCTACTTTAGGATACGAATGGAAAAAGATGAGAGCTGTCCTAAGGGGAGGGTGCTAAATTGGGGGAAGGCTAGATACAGCCGGATTAGGCAGGAGCTTAGGGATACAGACTGGGATAGGCTGTTGGAGGGCAAGTCCACATTAGGCATGTGGGAGTCTTTCAAGGGAAAACTGCAACGGGTGCAGGAAAGGCATGTGCCGGTTAGGAGGAAGGAGGAAGGATGGGAAAGGTAGGATTAGAGAGCTGTGGATTACTAGAGATATAGAACACCTGGTTAGGAAGAAACGAGAAGCGTATGTCAGGTCTAAGCAGCTGGGAACGGAGAGAGCATTGGAGGAGTACAGAGAGAGTAGGAGGGATCTCAAAAGGGAAGTTAGGAGGGCAGAAAGGGGGCATGAGATGGCTTTGGCAGGTAGGATTAAGGAAAATCCAAAGGCGTTTTACTCCTATGTTAGGAGCAAAAGGGTGGCTAGGGGTAAAATCGGTCCTCTCAGGTACAGACGAGGGGAATTGTGCTTGGAGTCTGAGGGAATGGGGGAGATCCTGAATGAATACTTTGCGTCGGTATTCACGGAGAGGGGCTTGATGTCTGGTATGGTCATCGAGGGAGCAGTAGACCAATTGAAGGATCTATCGATTACAAGGGAAGAAGTGTTAGGGTTTTTAGGTAGCATTAAAACTGATAAATCTCTGGGGCCCGATGGCATTTATCCTAGGCTGCTTCGGGAGGCGAGGGATGAGATTGCTGGGCCTCTGACGCAAATCTTTGTGTCTTCTTTGGACACAGGTGAGGTCCCAGAGGACTGGAGGATAGCGAACGTGGTACCGTTGTTTAAAAAGGGTAGGAGGGATAACCTGGGTAACTATAGGCCGGTGAGTTTGACGTCAGCGGTAGGCAAGGTGATGGAAAGGATTCTTAGGGATAGGATGTATGAGCACTTAGAGGATTAAGGATACGCAGCATGGCTTTATAAAGGGGAAGTCTTGCCTTACGAATCTGGTAGAATTTTTTGAGGAGGTGACAAAAATGGTCAAGGAGGGACGAGCCGTTGATGTATATATGGATTTCAGTAAGGTGTTTGACAAAGTCCCTCACGGTAGGTTGGTAGAAAAGATTAAGGCTCATGGGATACGTGGCCAGGTATCTAGATGGGTTGAGAACTGGCTTGCAAATAGGAGACAGAGAGTAGTAGTGGAGGGGTCCTTTTCTAGCTGGAGGTCTGTCACTAGTGGTGTGCCGCAGGGCTCAGTACTGGGACCTCTTTTTGTAGTGTATATAAATGACTTGGAAGAGAGAGTAAGTGGTGTGATCAGCAAATTTGCTGATGACACCAAGATGGCTGGATTGGCAGGCAATGAGGAGCATTGTCTGGCAATACAATGGGATATTGATAGGCTAGTATACTGGGCAGATATATGGCAAATGGAGCTTAATCCGGATAAATGTGAGGTGATGCATTTTGGCTGGAATAATGTAGGGGGGAGTTATATGGTAAAGGGTAAGCCCATAAGGAGTATAGAATCGCAGCGAGACCTGGGGGTGCAAGTGCACAAGTCTTTGAAGGTGGCAGTACAAGTGGAGAAGGTTGTGAAGAAAGCCTATGGTATGTTAGCCTTTATAGGAAGGGGTATAGAATATAAGAGCTGGAGTCTAATGTTGCAGTTGTATAGAACATTGGTTAGGCCGCATTTGGAGTACTGCGTCCAGTTCTGGTTGCCTTACTACTGGAAGGATGTGGAGACTCTGGAGGGAGTGCAGAGGAGGTTTACCAGGATGTTGCCTGGTATGGAAGGACTGGGTAATGAGGAAAGATTGAAGAAATTGGGGCTCTTTTCCCTTGAAAGACGGCGACTGTGGGGGGATCTAATAGAGGTATATAAGATTATGAAGGGTATAGATAAAGTAAACAGAGGTAAGCTATTTCCTATGGTAGAGACACATAGTACGAGGGGCCACGGGCTTAAGGTGAGGTGGGGAGAGGTATAACACAGATATTAGAGGGAGGTTTTTCACACAAAGGGTGGTGGGGGTATGGAATGCTCTGCCAAGTAAGGTGGTGGAGGCAAGCATGCTAGAGTTGTTTAAGAGTAACTTAGACAGGCACATGAGTGGGTTGGAGATGACTGGACATAGGAGATTGTTTTAAACAAGGTTCATTAGCATTGGGGCGTCCTGGTAAGGTAAATGGATATGGTATGATAATAATGTTTTTTCTTTTTTCATTCACAGGTTTTAAGTCGGTCTGCCTTGTTGCCCAACGAGGGGCATACACATGATGGGTCGTACTTGGGCTGCTCTTGGTTGTTCGAGATTGGCCTAGTGCTTCATGTCGTTAGTGTGTGCTTAAACTGGACCAGATGCTGGGCAACACGACAGCTCAGTGACTATCACTGTTTGCTGTGCAGACACATGGATTTGGGCTAGTGTCTGTGGGAGTTTGCGCATTCTCCCCGTGCTTGCGTGGGTTTTCTCCGGGTGCTCCGGTTTCCTCCCACACCCCAAAGATGTGCTGTTAGGCTGATTGGCAGTAATAAATTGTCCCTAAATTAGTTTCCCTCAATGTGGATTGCCATAAAACAATAGATAAGGGTCATGGGTTGAGGGGGGGACGGGTGGTGTTAAAATGGCGGCGTGGGCTCATTGGGCTGAAGGGTCTGTTTCCCGGGCTGTTTTGTTCTTTGTTTCTTTGTTTCTTTGTTTGTATTACATCTTTACTCAGATTGGAAACTGGCCATAACCTGCATCTTGTTACTTCTGATCATCTCCAGGATTAAACTTGCCAAAGCTTGAGCAGAAAAGATATAATCAATGGAAATATTTCAAATGCCCAAGAAAGATTGTTGGTTGCAGAGTGGATGATTATGAAAACAAGGAGGCAGCTCAGCATATTAGTTAGAGGGGTTAATGAAGAGCCAGTGAGAAGAAGCATCAACTGATAGAAAGTTTGCTTGAGGGAGGTTTGGGTGGGGCGGGGCGAAGCATTCTGTTTCCCCCCAGCTCACAAATAAGTGCAAAATGCAATTAAAAGCACTTGCATTGAAACAGAGAAAATAGGAGAGGGGGTAGGCCATTTGGTCCTTCAAGCCTGCTCTGCCAATCATTATGATTGTGGCCGATCATCGAATTCTTATGTTCCAACGTTTAACTCAATAGCCTGATCCTGCTTTCTCCCATATCCTTTGAACTCTTTTGCCACAAGAGCTACATCTAACTCTTTCTTGAAAACCTATAGGCCGGAATCTCACCACCGTTCTTGTTGGCGGGATTTTCCCATCCTGCCGCAGTGAATGGAGATTTGGCAGGCCACTAAATTCTCTGACTTTGCTGCAGTAGAATTGTGGTTGAATGGCAGGTAAGATTGCACCCACAATATTTTGGCCTCAGCTACTTTCTGTGGTAGCATATTCCACAAAATTTCATTCTCTGGGTAAAGAAAGTTTTCCTCATCTCAGTCCTAATTGATCTACCCTGTATCTTCAGAGCATGATCCCTGGTTCTGGACACCCTCATTATCGGGAATATCTTTCCTGCAGTTACCCTTTACCTCCTACAACCAGCTGCTTTTTTCTGTATTTAACTACCAGACTTCCTGAAGTTTGAGTATTTCCACCACCAACTGTAAAGGTTAAATCATGCTCCCAACTCCATTTGTGAGAGTCTGATTAGAATATTATAATGAAGTGTTCTTTGTCTCTAAAGTAAAGTTTATTTATCAGCTGCAAGTAGGGCTTACAATAACACTACAATGAAGTTACTGTGGAATTCCCGTAGTTGCCACATTCTGGTGCCTGTTCGAGTCAATGCACCTAACTGGCACATCTTTCAGAATATGGGAGGTGCAGAGGAGGTTTACTAGGCTGATACCGGAGTTGAGGTGGTTGAGCTATGAGGAGAGGCTGAATAAACTGGGCTTGTACTCGTTAGAGTTTAGAAGAATGAGAGGAGATCTCATTGAGACGTATAAGATGATGAATGGGATGGATAGGATAGAGGTGGAAAGACTCTTCCCGCTCAAAAAAGACAATAGGACTAGGGGGCACAGCCTCAAGATAAAAGGGGGGCGGTTTAGAACGGAGTTGAGGAGGAACTTCTTCACTCAAAGGGTGGTGAATCTCTGGAATTCTCTGCCCGTTGAAGTGGTGGAGGCTGCCTCGCTAAATATTTTTAAGACGTGGGTTGATGGGTTTTTGATAGGAGAGGGGATTAAGGGTTATGGGGAGAGGGCGGGAAAGTGGAACTGAGCAGCGACAGATCAGCCATGATCTTATTGAATGGCGGGGCAGGCTCGAAGGGCTGGATGGCCTACTCCTGCTCCTATTTCTTATGTTCTTATGTTCTTATGACCACAGCACCTGGAGGAAACCCTCACAGCCATGGGGAAAACATGCAAATTCCACATGGTGATCCAAGCTGGGGATCAAATCTGGGTCCCTGGCATTGTGAGGTAGCAGTGCTAACCACTGTGTCACCACGCTGTCCTACAGAGAACACAATGCAACTTGCTGCTGTAAAAATAGAACCATAGGACCACAGAAAATTACAGCTCAGAAATAGGCCTTTTGGCCCTACTTGCCTGTGCTGAACCATTTTTTGCCTAGTCCCACTGACCTGCACTTGGACCATAATCCCTCCACGCCCCTCTCATCCATGAACCCATCCAAGTTTTTCTTAAATGTTAAAAGTGACCCCGCATTTGTAAATGTGGTCAGAATCAAAGGCACAGGCATAAAGTTGCATTTTTCTGTTTTAATTTAATTTAATTTTAACCACATCATAGTGGGGTTAATATCCACCCCCTAGTGGCCACTGATTCACATCTTTTATAAAGAACAGATCGAATGTGAATTAATTTAAGGATTTAAGATTGCCCTCTATGGGTCATATAGCTCACTACGCATGAAACAATTCCGTAGAATTTCTCAACAGTGAAAGGGCAAGATTTAATTCTGTGTCTTCCTTTTAGCAAATGCTGCTGCAATAAACTAATTTGATTTAAAGACTTAGTAACTAAAGGGCAATTTAGCATGGTCAATCAACCTAACTTGTACATCTTTGGACTGGGGATGAAACTGGGGCACCTGGAGGAAACCTATACAGGCAGTCACCCGAGGCCAGAATTGAACCCAGGGGCTGTGAGGCAGTAGTGCTAATCACTGTGCCACCATGCCTCCTGGATAGAGGTGAATGCAGAACAAATCAATTGTTCTGAGCTGTTGGTGGTAACAGGGTAGAGTGAATGTATTGCAAATTAGGTAATATTTGAAAATACATAATGTTTAAACTATTGATTAAATTAATCCTTTTCTTTTTTGCTCTTCCAGGTATTCTATTTACAATACTTGTCATTATGTATGTCATCTGGATTGAAACTATTATTGATGTTCAAGAGTACATTCAGAAGCAAAGAATCCAACTCTGTCCCGACTTTGCGCTAAGCATTCAGTATGGATGGTCCTTCATAGTTGCACCTATTGGGATATTCTTCTCGTTGTTCTCGGGCTTGCTGTTTCTCCTCGCAGGCCACACCATTCACATTCATTATGATTAAAAGACAACTCAGTAGAAATCAGTGCTATTAGTGCAAACCGTTTGATAAATATGCACATTGCAAATGTTAGTTCATCTGTTGAACGTTTGTATTTCCAAATAGTATTTTGGTTATTCTCTTCACATACTGTATAGCTTTTGTCCTGCTTACTATTTGCCTCAAAATTAAATTGTTGTTTGATAAAAAAATTAAACATAACCACAAACCAAATGATTCAAAATCTCCCAGCGTTAGCTTTTCACTTGAAAGAATTATCCCATCCACTCTGATGAGAAAAGATACAATCTTTTTTTGCTTAGCTGTTTATAATGTATTTACTGCTGCTACCCTAAGGATTTTTTTCCTTGACTTTTCCTAAGCCAGATGTAATAGAACGGCTGCAATAGTTTAAAGAGTTCAGGAAATTTGGGGGTAAAATTCAGAGTGTTGATACTGTTTTCAATGTCCAATGATATACCAGAAGCAATGTTAACGTCCGCATTGAATCAGTCACCCTTTGGATATGGAGTTTGCCAATAATCAAAATTGGTTTGTGATGTTGTTAATTAAATTATGAATCAGCCATGAAAGCACCAATTAAACTCATTGACTGACACCAGATGAAATTATACAGCCATTTATGTTCACATTTTGATCACTTAATCCTTTTGTATAGGTGTTACTCCATGTAAATCCAAAACTGATGTTTGTGGAATACACCAGTTGCTAAACTTAACCAGAGGACAAAGCAGAGATAAGTTGTTTTATTTTTAGTAACAGGTAGAATGAATCTGAGGTTTGAATGGATGACTTCCACATTTTTAAGCTAAGGGAAATTCCTATGCTCTAAGCCAGAAAACATCATGCACATATACAACTTTGCAATCAAAGAAAGCTGACACGGTTTTGCGCATAATGATTGTTGGAGACAAATGTGTTTTCTTTTGTTACATTGGCAAGGAGAGGAACATACATTTATAGGTGGGGGGGTGATCTCTGATTGGAAAAGGGGACTGAGAAGAAGGTATTTCTCCCTTTTTTTTAACCCAAGGCCCAAGCTGGCTTACTTACCAGTCCGCCCACTCATCACTGATCTCCTGCCGCCGGCCAAAAAATTGTGGCTGGGTGGGAAGTGGCTGTTTAAGTAGCCATTAATTAGCCACTTAACTGGCCATTTAAGGACCTCAATTGGTGTGAGATGCAAGTGGTCTGAGGGCTTCCCTGCTATATATTAAATTGCAGTCAGTTAGGGGACAGGATGGCAGGGGGACAAAAGGCTCCCATGGAATTTGACAGGCTCCCTGCCTGCAGCAGGTCATAAAATTCTTCTTGGTGTTTATACTTTTAAAAGGTGATTGTGACTTTTTCCATAATTGTGAAAGTTGTGAACTTGTGGTATCAATGGTCAGAATTTTACACCCTCCCGCCCAATGTGTTCACAGGAGGGGAAGAGCAGTGAGGGCATTCCCTCTGGGATCTCTTCCACCTTGACCTGATAGCAATTTTGCACTGGGGCTAGTGGGCCACAAAGGGCATTCTGTTCTTGACCCGTTAAAAGCTAAACAAGGGCCTTTTCCCACTCAGCCTCAATTTTTAGGCAGATAACAGCTCAGTGAGAAAGCAAAATTGAACAGCTGGATCTTGGGTGGGCAGTGAGGTGTGCGCCTCGATCAAAAGTCCTCTTTTGACTGGGGGTACCCTTCCCTGAACGCCCAATGACCTCCGGATGGTCATCTATACTCCACTCCCTTCGCGCACACTGGCCTCTCCCCAAGTAGCTCTCCAATGTGGGACCTCTGCCCAAGTGAGGACGATTGTCCTGTCTGATGTCAATCAGTGCTTGTTAGAGTGGTAATATAGCATTGGCTGTTGGTGTCAGCATGGATGTGTTCCTCAATGTCCTCTGTAGGGTAATCCTGGTAGCTACCATTTGGCAATGTTGACATTTAAAAGTAGGCATCTGAGATTATTTGTGAGGGTTGGCAGAAAGAATGGAATGCCTTGAATAGTCACTAAGAATTTACAGGTTTCAGGCGACTCCTGAAAATCTCAGTACTGATATTTCTTATCTGAGGTTTCTTCCTTAGAGCGCTGTTGGTAGACACCTACTCATAACTACTATTGTTCATTTCAGGAGATTCTATTCTACATTCGTAAGCCTAGAACACTCACAGTTGACAAAGCTCTCCAGAACTTTCAAACTCTGTAGGATTCCTTGAAATTTAAACTCAATATGGGCTGGAGCATTTTAAAACAAACTCCTATGTTGTGTGTCCATGGGTCATAGAGGGTTTATATTGAAAGCACTTTATTAGTTGTTATTTAATCAATGATAAATTGTAGTAAACAAATTCATTAGTCTGGGACATTGAAATGTTTTGTGATAGAGAAAGATCCCTGAACAACTCTAGGATCTACTTGACCACTCCAAGATTTCTAATGGAGGGTAAATGTGTTGGAACCTTAAATGCAAGCTAATCACTAAATTTTGAGGGTGTACATATTTTTGTCAACACTGGTCATTGTGTGATTGGCTTCTTATGCAGTATGTGATTGGATGGATACAATATTCCATGTGGAGGGCAGAAGAGTGGATATTAATAGAGCATTGCTATTGGTTAACACTGGAAGACTCTCCAATCCAAGGTTTATTCTTATAATGTGATGATGTCAGAGCTTTGGACTCTTGTAACCCACGACTTGTGATGGGTTTGGCAGAAGGCCAGTTTCTACTACATTGTTTTCTAACATCCTGCAAACCTTGTGCATGACTGCGTGAGCACCATAGAAAGTAGTGAAGGGCTCCAGGCTAATTTTTGACAGAAGCAATAGACAGCAAAATATTTCAGACCTTCTACCTGTTTGCAGTTGAATACTCTGTTTAGAAATAGGCTTTGAAGGATGGTTGACATGCCATTCCTTGATGTCTATCAATGGTATTGCTGATTGATGGCCATTCTGTTCCTCGCAAAAATTAAAATGTTATTTAATTAATGCAGTTAACTCTAGTAACTCTGCTCTGGGTAGTCACACAACTTTCAGAAACAACAGCTAACACTGATCTGCACAACGGAAATTGTTGTTGGTCGGGAGTTATTTCTTTGTGTTTTAATCTCACATTCATCATTAAAAGCCAACATTCTAATGATCAATCACATTTGGAACTCTGGCATTATGAGAACGAACATTGTCCAGGGCTGCTCAGGCCCTATCATTTTGGTGGATGAGATTTGAGAAAACCCGTTTGCACCAACATTCCAATGAACCAGGCTATCAGAAGTAAAGTCCTGAGGAAATTTTCCACAAATAAGTTATTAAACTTCACTGAGAAAGTGGGAAGGCCATCTGTCTTTTCTACCGAATGACATTGTAAATATGTTTTAACATTCCACCACTAGGATAAATAAATACTCCTTCATTGGGGGACAAAAATTTAGAGGATTTACTTATCTAGCATCTCCTAAATGAATGCTAACTTAGCTACCCTGGGGCAGCATGGTGACACTGTGGTTAGCACTGCTGTCTCACAATACCAGAGAGCCGGGTTCGATCCCTGACTTGGGTCATTGTCTGCGCAGAGTCTGCACGTTCTACCAAAGAGTTTCCTCTGAGTGCTCTGGTTAGGTGCATGGCTATATTAAATTCTCCCTCAGTGTACCTGAACAGGTGCTGGAGTGTGGCGATTAGGAGATTTTCATAGTAACTTCATTGCAGCGTTAATGTAAGTTTATTTGTGACACTAAATTAACTAGATGGTAAGGTAGAAAAGGACGTCACCCATGTTTTATTGTGCTGGCATGATGGTTGTTCTGTCGAAGTCAACAAATGGACGTGAACAGATTTTATAAAGGGAGGATGCTCTGCTCTTCAGGTTACCATCCTGGTAGCAGAATTGAAGATTACTTGTATTGCTTTTTTAATTCATCCTCCTGTTCTGGTCATAACTACATCTACCAGATAATATGCTGCACTTGTCTGTCCAGCTCCATCCTAACTTATACATTGTAGCTCGTCTGCAAATGTTGTGTGATGCCATCTAACTATGCTTAGGTTGACTCCTCTTTCTACTTTCCTCCATGTTTTTTAAAGGGCAGATGAATAACAAAGGTACCTGTGTACAGAATCAGTATGGCTCCATCCCTCTCCATGACATTGTCTATCTCT
The DNA here is from genome assembly GCF_965287045.1 of Carcharhinus amblyrhynchos. Taxonomy (NCBI): domain Eukaryota; kingdom Metazoa; phylum Chordata; class Chondrichthyes; order Carcharhiniformes; family Carcharhinidae; genus Carcharhinus; species Carcharhinus amblyrhynchos. The sequence goes on from NC_137333.1 coordinate 60,536,244, forward strand.
AAAAGAAATGTTAGTAGCCTTTGCATCTACTTAGATCATGAGCTGAGCTTCCAAATCTGAATCCACAAGTTGGCTCAGTGGTAGGAAACAAAAGATAATTGTTGGTAGGTGTTTTTGTGACTGACAGACTGTTTCCAGTGGGATTCCACAGAGTCATAGATGCATAGAGGTTTACAACATGGAAACTGGCCCTTCGGCCTAACTTGTCCATGCTGTCCAGTTTGTACCAATTGCCTGCATTTGGCCCATATCTCTCTATACTCATCCATGGAAATGTCTAAATGCTTTTTAAAAGTCAAAATTGTATCTGCTTCTAGTACGTCTGGCAACATGTTCCAGACATCCACCCTCCTCTGTGTGAAAATATTGCCCTTCTGGACACTTTTGCATCTCTCCTCTCTCATCTTAAACGTTTGCCCTGCAGTTTTAGACTCCCCTACTTTTGAGAAAAGATATTGACTAGCTGATCTGTTCCTCTCATTATTTTATAGACCTCTACAAAATCACCCCTCAGCCTCCTATGCTCCAGAGAAAAAAGTCCCAGTCTATCCAGCCTCTCCTTATTACCCAAACCATCAAGTCCTGGCAGCATCCTAGTAAATCTTTTTTGTAATCTTTCTAGTTTAATAATATCCTTTCTATAATAGGGTCTCCAAAACTGCACACAGCATTCCAAGTGTGGCCTTACCAATGCCTTGTACAACTTCAACAAGACAATGTTCTGACCAATGGAACCAAGCATGCCGAATCCCTTCTTCACCATTCTGTCCACCTGTGACTCCACTTTCAAGGAGCTATGAACTATGTACCCTTAGATCTCTTTGTTCTGTAAGTCTCCCCAGTGCTCTACCATTAACTGAGTAAGTCCTGCCCTGGTTCAATCTACCAAAATGCATCACCTCGCAGAGCTCAGAACTAGGTCCCCTTTTTTTTGTGGTATACCTTAATGATTTGGACTTAAATGTAGGGGGAATGATCAAGAATTTTATAGACAACACAAAAATTGATAATGTGGTAAAAAATGAGGAGTTTTGTGGGTGATGTCTTGAAATGGATAGAAAGCTGGTTAGCAGATAGGAAGCAAAGATTGGCATAAATGGGTGTTTTTCTGATTGGCATCAGTGAATATTGGGGTTCTGCAGGGATCTATGCTAGGACCCTAATTGTTCACATTATATATTGATGATTTGGAAGAGGAAACTGAATGTGTTATGTCCCAGTTTGCAGATGATACAAATTTGGATGGAAGAGTGAACTATGAGGAGGATGCAGAAATGCTTCAGCGTGATTTGGACAGGCTGTGTGTGTGGGCATGTGCATAGCAGATGCAGTATAATGTGGATAAATGTGAGGTTATCCACTTTGGTAGCAATAATAGGAAGACAGACTATCACTTGAATGGGTGTAAATAGAAAGATGTGGATACTCAATGAGAACTTGGAGTCCTCGTGCATCAGTCGCTGAAAGTAAGCCTGCTGGTAGACTAGGCTGTAAAGATGGCAAATGATATGTTGGCCTTCATAGCGAGACAGTTTGAGTATGGGGATATGATGTTTTGCTGTTATTGCATAGGGCATTGGTGAAGCCACAACTGGAATATTGTGTGCAGTTTTGGCCTCCTTATCTGAGGAAGGGTGCTCTTACAAAAGAGGGAGTACAGCAAAGGTTTACCAGGCTGACTCCTGGAATGGCAGTCTGTCATGTGAGGAGAGATAAGTTGGTTAGAATTATACTCACTGGGGTGTAGAAGAACGAGAGGGGATCTCAAAGAAACTTATAAAATTCTAACAGGGTGAGACAGCGGAGATTTGGAAAGAATGTTCCCAATGATGGAGGAGTCCAGAACTAGGGAACATTCCACAGATTCACTACTCCGAGGGTAGTGAATCTGTGGAATGCACTGCAGCAGAATATAGTTGAGGCCAAAACATTGTCTAATTTCAAGAAGAAATTAGATATTGCCTTGGGGCTAAAGGGATCAAGGGATATGAAGGATGGAGAAGGGGATCAGAATATTGAATTTGCTGATAAGTTATGATCAAAATGAATGGTGGAGCAGGTTTGAAGGGCCGAATGGCCTACTCCTGCTTCTAGTTTCTATGTTTCTATATCTTCAGACAGATATCATTGGACTAGTCAGGTGGATAGTAAGGTGACATAAGGAACTCAACTCGGAAGAGTGTAGAGTGATGCACTTTCATTGAATCCACACAGCGCAGAAGGAGACCATTCAGCCCATCAAATGTGCACTGACTCTCCAAAAGAACATCTTACCCTGGCCTTATCCCCATAACTCCATGTATTTACCATGGCTAGTCCACCTAACCTACACATCTTTCTACAGAAAGGAGAAATTTACCATGGTCAATCTACTTAACCTGCGCATCTTTGAAGTTCTGGAGGAAACTGGAGCACACAGAGCAAACCACCAAAGACACAGGGAAAAACATGCAGACCCCTCACGGACAGTCACCCAAAGCTAGAATCGAGCCTGGGGGCCTGGCTCTTTGAGACAGCAATGCTAACCACTGTGTCACTGTGCTGGAAGGGAGATTAAACAAGGCAAAGGATTACACAATAAAGGAGAGGATACAGCGAGGTATAGAGAAAGTGACAGAACATGGAATGAATGTCCAAGATCCTTGAGGGTAGCAGGACAGGTTCATAAGGCACATGGAATCCTATCATTTATTAGCAGAGGTGTAGAGTATGAGAGCAGGAAGGTTATGCCAGAGCTATGTAAAGCATTAATTGGGCCACAACTTAAATACTGTGCACCATTCTGGTCACCTCGTTACAGAAAGGAAATAATTGCATTAGAGAGGGTACAGAGGAGATTTATGAGGATGGAAAGATTGCAACAGAGGAGGCTGAGGGGAGATTTGATTAAAATGTAAATGTGAGAGGCATGGATAGAATGGATAGGAAGAGGCTACTTTAGCAGGAAGTTCAATGACTTTGGAGCATAGATTTAAAGTGATTTGTAGAACAATTGAGGAAGAATGTTTTCACCTGGAGAGTTGTGGTGGTCTGGACTTTTGCCTGAAAGGCAGAAACCTTCAATTCATAAATTTGGATATAGACCTCAGGTTCTGTAACCTGCAGGGCTTTGAACCAAATGTTGGAAAGTGGGATTATGGAATCATAGAATCCTGCAGTGCAGATGAAGGCCATTCAGCCCATCAAGCTTGCACTGACCACAATCCCATCCAAGACCCATCCCCATAACCCCATGCACCTACTCTAGCTAGTTCCCCTGACAATAAGGGGCAATTTAGCATGGTCAATACACCTAACCAGCACATCTTTGGACTGTGGGAGGAAACCAAAGTACTTGGAGGAATCCCATGCAGACACGGGGAGAATGTGCAAACTCCACAGAGACATTGACCCAAGTTGGGAATCAAACCCAGATATCTGGTGCTGAGGCAACAGTGCTAACCACTGTGCCACTGTGCTGGATAGGTCATTTTCAGCCAGTGCAGACACAATGGACCAAGTAACCTCTTTCTGTGCTTGAGCCTTTTATTGTTCTGCTACCATCTAGAGAAAAATTTGTTCTCTGTTGGATCCAGTGGCCACACATGGCTGTGAAAGTGACTTCTGCCTTTAACTTTAGAGTCTCTGCATCTTCCATGTCTCTGCCAGATTCATGTTTTTGATGTGCCAGCCAACAGCCCATAAATACATAATAGTCAGCAATTTTTTTTATTTATTTATTGTCACCTATTTATTTTCACCTCACAAGCCTTGTCATTCAAAGGATCATCCTCCGCCATTCCAGCATGATGCCACCACCAAATACATCTTCCTCTTACCCTCACTCCCCTGTTAGCATTCCACAGAGACCATTCTCTCTGGGACACCCTGGTCCACTCCTCCATCACATCCAACATCTTAGCCCCTCCCCATGACACCTTCCCATGCAATCACAGAAGGTGCAACACCTCCCCTTCCTCCCTGCTCACAATCCCAGGCCCTAAACACTCATTTGAGTGAAGCAGCGCTTCATGAACACTTCCTTTAATCTGCTTGACTGCATTTGCTGCTCCCAATGTGGTCTACTCTACATTGGAGACACCACATGCAGACTGGGTGATTGTTTTGCAGAACACCTTTGGTCCATCCACAAGCAAGACCCAGACCTTCCTACCACTTACCATTTTATCACACCATCCTGCTCTCTTGTCCACATGGCCATTCTTGGTCTATTGCAATGTTCTAGTGAAGTCCAGAGCAGCACTTCATCTTTCAATTGGGCACTTTACAGCCTTCTGGACTGAACATTGAATTCAACACTTCAGTGTATGAACTCTCTCTTCCACCATTACCCCATTTTCATCAGTTTATTTTATTTATTTTATTTTCATTTTTTCCGTTGTTTCATTTTTCAATTTTTAAAAAATCTTGTTTTCCATCTTTTTCCCCTTACCACAGTCTCCCCTCCCACTACCACACTAGCACAGTCTGTTACCCATTTCAGGTTGTCCTTTGACTCACTGCTTACCTTTGCTTTGCCATTTACACATTCTGATCTCTTAATAGCCACTCTTAGACCCTTCTTAGCCATGATCACCGCTATTTGTATTCTCTGTAACAATATTCAGGTCCGTATCTGTTATCCTGTAGCCATACCTCTGTAATAACAATCAAATTGTATTCATTATTTTCTATTTGTGCTGTCAGTTCATCTGTTTTATTTTGAACACGATATGCATTTAAATACAGGGCCTTTAGCTTTGTCTGTTTTCTAGCCATACCTGCTGATTTACTCTCAGATTTGTACCCTCAGTCCCTTTCTGTCACTGTCTGTTATTACCTTTCTCTCTTACCTTGTCTCTACTCTATGATTCAGCACATCTTCCCAAATGTGATCCCTTGCCCCCACTATTCAGTTTTAAACTGTCTCTACTTCCCCAATCATATGGCTCGTGTGAACATTAGCCCAGCACGGTTCAGGTGTAGGCCATCCTAATAGTACAGATTGCACTTTCCCTCATACTGGTGCTAATGCCCCTTGGACTGGAACCCATTTCTTCCAAACCAGTCTTTGAGCCATACATTCATTTCCCGAATCTTATTTGTCCTCTGCCAATTTGCATGCGGTTCATGTAATTCATAAGTGATCTTTGAGTTTCTGCTTCTTAATTTGGTACCTAGCTCCTCATATTAACTATGTGGAATCTCCTTCTTCATTTTGTCTATGTCATTGGTCCCTACATGGATCATTCCCACAGGCCCTCCCGGTGTCAGTTCCTCCCCAGCCAGAGTAGATGTCTGGAACCCTGGCACACCCTGTCTGCACTTTCACCCTTTTCCCTGTAGTAGAGTAAGAACCAATCCTAAAGGGTGAGAAAGAGAGGAAAAGTGGAGGGAAACAAATGCCTCCTCCCTTACTTCACCAATCCCCACACCCCACCCCACCCCACTTACTAAACTCCAAGCCTGCACTCAGCTTTCTTGCTGAACTCCATTTGCTTTTCTCCACTATCTAAACTGAAGTTATAGAAAACTGAAATGGAACAACAGTAACCAGATTAAACCAGTTCACTATTAACTATTCAGTTCCCACAGCAGAGGGTGAATTTGCCCTATCTAAATTTCTACATACAAGTCTATCATGCTCACAGCTGCACATTGCTTCACCTACAGGCTCATTATGTGACTGAGTTAAAAATGTGCTAACATTCTTGGTTTCGCACCATTGTTGGATCTCCTCCCTCCTGCACTTCTGTATTCAAGTTAATAGCAAGGCCTATGTCTTCTGCACACTTTTCTCACACACTTGTTGAGTATAACCCGATAGATTATTTTCCACAATACTACAGGTAATTATTTAAAGAAGAAATGCACTCTTGAAAATACCATTATTATGGAGAATTATTTAAATTTATAATCTTCACTTGGCTGTTTAGAAAAAGTGCATCATTCATTGGCTGCTTTACTTGTTACAAGTTAACATTTGTCAATTCATTGGCAGATGATGAAGTTAAGTTTGAAGTTAACCCATGACAAGATTATGGTCCACATTTACTCTAATATGAACTAAATGGTATTTTGATCTGTTACAGCGATTCAGAGTTGAAATCAGAGTTAAACACTGATGTGAAGACAATTTATCTATGAAAAGAATTCCAAATGTTCAAAACAATTCTGCTGCTTCTATTAATAGTAACATTTTAAGCCAAGAGATGGGCGTTGGCTTAATAACAATTTTTAGTTTTGTAAGTCATTTGATAATTTTAAAATTAAAATTTACTTTTATCTTGCTTCCAGCTGCAAGTTGTATTCACAGGACAGAGAATCAGGACTAGCCTAATCCTTGACCTTGATGTTTTGCTGCAATTGTATAGAGCACTGGTGAGGTCACACCAGGAGCATTGTGTGCAGTTTTGGTGTCCTTATCTGAGGAAGGATGTCCTTGCTATAGAGGAAGGTTACCAGGCTGAATCCTAGGATGGCAGGTCTATCATATGAGGAGGGACTACGTTGGTTAGGATCATATTCACTGGAGTTTAGAAGAGTGAGAGGGGATCTCATAGAAACTTATAAAATTCTAACAGGTTAGACGGGACATTCAGAAAGTATGTTCCCAGTGGTAGGGGGGTCCAGAACTAGGGGTCATAGTTTGAGAATAAGGGGTAAAGGGTGGTGAATGTGTGGAATTCACTGTCACAGAATGTAGTTGAGGCCAAAATGTCTGATTTCAAGAATATAGCTCTTGGGGCTAAAGGAATCAAGGGATATGGGAGGAAAGGGAGATCAGAATATTGAATCCGATGATCAGCCATGATCAAAATGAATGGTGGAGTAGGTTTGAAGGCCGAATGGCCTACTCCTGCTTCTAGTTTCTATGTTTCTATGACCACTACTTTCTTTGCATGTAAAGCATTGGAGGAAATTAGTGAAACATTGAGTCCAGATCTTTCAAACAGTGGCAATGATCATCGGGTCCTGCAGTGAACAAAAATTCCCAACACAACCGACTCTACATTTCTTCTGGGACCTTCCGAGGCCAGCTTCCATAGAAATGTGCAGTGCAATGTCCTTTGGGGAATGCTGTCAGAATGGAGTAGAGTCAAGGGAAAACAGGAAGCTGCTAGATGGTGCTTCCTGCTAGATCCAGTTTGAATCCTAGAGATTGAATACATGAAAGGGTGAGTGGATGAATGTGTGAATGGATGAGTTAGTGAAGAAGTAGATGCGGAGGATGGGTTGGGTAGGAGGATGAGGAGGGCAGGGTGGGTGAAGTGATAGGTGGTCAGGGTGAGTAAAGTTTTTTGTAAGTGAGGTAGGTAGGGTATTGAGGTGCTGGTGAATGAAGTAGGTAGGTGGGTAGAGTGGATGCAATGGTAGATTGATGAGATGTTCAGTGAGTAAGTTAGTTGTCAGATCGGGCCAGTTGGATAGGTAGTTGGCTGGTTGGGAGCAGGTTGTTGAGTGGTCAGGGAAGTGGGGTCGGGTAGGAAGCATAGATCGGGTCAGAAGATGCTTGGGTTGGATTGGGTTGGGTTGGGCTGGGAGTTGTTGACAGTGTAATTGTGTGGATGGGAAGGTAATAGGGTGGTTGAGAGGTGGTTAAGGAATTGTTGGACTAAGTTGGAGGAATAGTTGGTCCGGATGAGGGTGGTATTCGGGTCATGTCCAGGGATAATTGGGAGGCTGGTGGTGATTTGGGGGGTGGGGGGTGGGAGGTGGGGAGGGATGGGGTGGTAGCATCAGTTGTGTAGTTACCCAAGTTTTAAGCTAGATGTTAGTTTGTTTAACATTTCTTGGAAACCTATTCTGTTAAGTACTACACATCTGTCCCAATCTCTGGCTCTAGCTCAGAGAGGTGCACTGGATGGATTTTTGGCTGGGCTGCCAAATCTGTCATGGCAGGTCCCACCACATTGGGACCAGAAAATCTCAACCAAAATTTCCTAGACAGCTTTTCCTTTTCCTTTCAATGGAGGACAGGATGTTACATCACCAAGGCCTCATTGACCTATATGATTAGATTAGATAGCCATAGATCATGGTGACCAAAAAAAATTGCATTTTGAACATTAAAGCCCACCTGACACTGTCTAACTTAATTAAACCTCCTTTCAATAAATTTCCATGTCTTCTTAGATTGTCTCTTGTGATCAAGGGTGACTTGCTTCCATTCCAGTTCCATGGGTTCCAATGGCTGATAAATCCAATGCGTGATGTGCTGCATATGGGACAGATGGTGTTTGGAGGATAGGGTAGATGAATTGTTTGGAAGCTGTTTATGTGTTTTCTCTGACATCTCCATTTCACCTCTGCATGTTCCTGCTGAAGGTTTCTGATATGTTTGGTGCCTTCCCAAATGAGCCTTCTTCTATTTTGGTTTGTCACAAGTCAGGAACTTCCACGAGTCGGCAGGAATGTTTGACCTGTTCAGGTATGCTTTGAGGGCATCCCTAAAGCATCTCCATTATCCTCCGAGGAACCTTCTGCTGTGGCCAAGTTCAGATTAGAGCTATTACGTTAGGAACCTGGTGTCAGATATACAAGTGGAGCTGGTTTAAAGTGATTAATGCCTCGCTGTTGGCTTGGGAGAGGATGCTACTATTGAATCACACTATTTGTCACCAGGGTGTACCAGTATCAAAGCAAGGACAGCCTGTGTCACTAATCTTATTGCACAGATGGTGTCTCAGTTAAAGGAGCCAAGGAGGCCGACAATCATGATGGTGACCTATAAAGGGTGACCCCCTCCTCCTCATCAGGACTACCTCAGTCCTTTGATGAAGCTGTGGATCGCCAGATGGGATGATCATATGGAATCTAACTAGCATTCACTCAATGCATCTTTGCATCACTGGCCAGCCAATGTTTCAGGCTGTTGCATTAATTCTGTGTATGTCAATGCATGGTTCTTGTGTTCAGTTTGAGTGCTGCTGCATATGTCTTTCCACAAGATTGGCCACTCTCTCAATGGAGGAGATGGAGTTGTCAAAACCCTGAACCAGGATAGTGCATAATTAGTGAATGGACTCCTCCATTCTCAGCCCGTGACTCCAAACAGGTTCAGGGAACTCCAACATGTGGATATATATCTCACAGTCCTTGGGTCAAAGCAGAGCTGCTCTGCTTGTGACTCCTGAGGCCGTGCATGAGCACCCAGCTGAGCAGGACTGTATCTGTCAGCTATCATCCAAGGGGGCGTCCTCACCACTCACCCTATCACCTCCTCCTGTTCATTGATGCCATGTTCTTCACCCACTGTCCCCTGATCTAACCGCAGATGATGATCCACCAATGCATCTGTTCTGGTTGAGGGCACATTTGAATGAATAGAACATAGAATTCCTATATTGCAGAAGGAGCCCCTTCGGCCCAGTGAGTCTGCACTGACCACAGTCCTATTCAGGTCCTATTCCCTTAATCCCACATATTTACCCTGCTAATCCCCTGGCACTAGGGTCAATTTAGGATGGTCAATCAACTTAACCTGCACATCTTTGGACATATGAATGTGCTGACCTTGCTGGTATGGTTTCTTGAGAGACCTCCATTAATGCAGATGTGTTGTCATGTTCCCTCTCCACAACTGAGCCTCTGGAGATAAAAGAAGGGGACCATAGAAACTTGCCTTTAACAGCAGACATCACTGCAGAGCTGAGGCTTTCTAATGGAACTGAGACTTTAATATATGGCTGCACAGGAGGTGTGTATTCCACCCACTTCATCTATAAAATTCAACATCTTTTTACTCTCTTCTACACAGATTCTCCCTTTAATCATGCAGGACCACACTAGTATTTCCGTTGCCACTTCCTTCATGGCTGTGAGTTGCATCTCTCTTTCTCTAAAGCAAGCCATTTGCCTGGTGTTATTTGCCCTCTTCTCCTGCAAAGATGAAAGAAGGAGAGAGACAGGACAATGCCTATGTGTCGGACCAATGCCAGTTCCCATGTACGTAAGAAGCTGCATGTCAGTTCCCCTGGGAATACTGAGTTTTGGATCTAGCTGATGGGTCAGTGATGTCTTCCATATTCAGGAACGTGATGCACTGTCAGGCTGTTGACCTGCTGCATCTGCTGGTAGTCTGTAACTGGATGTTCTGCTGCTCTTTTCTTTCCAGAGTGAAGAAAGTCATTAATTCTCTTGTGGTACTGCACCCAGGTGAAGGCTTGCCAACCCTCCTGGTTTGGCTGATTGTCAACCAGAAGTGGCATTCTTCTCCCACTAGCTTTTGAAAGCAATCCAGGAGATTTCACAATAATATTTTAAGCAAATAAATAAATACACACAATTTGCACAGAAGGTCATAATTCATTGAACAATGATGATCTGGTTGGATACTGGGAAGTGTAATGACATAAAATATGTAGTGACATGTTCTCTCTCCACAGCTGACCCTCTACATGCATTCCTGAGTCACATCTGGACTAACCAGTCACCAGGAGCAGCCACCATGAAGGGAATGACATCATTACAACCCCCATCATGAGGCATTGCCTTGCAGTAATATCACATTCAGCGTGGTGCTGGACAATCAAATTCAAACCTTAAGCGGAAGGAAAAAGCCCAAGGGACCTGATCAGCTTCATATATTCATATCTTGGCAATTGCAAAGGGCTTGATGGGATATGAATTTCATTGAGAGATTAGGTGCAAGCAGTGAGTATGAGTCTGTATGCGATCAGTGCAAGGGGTATTTCAGGTCACTTCTCCTCATATCTTTTATTAAAAGCACAGAGACAGAGAGAAATGAAAAATCATTTATTTTCTCCATAGTTTTAACAGCTTTTAGTATCCCTGTTTGAAACCATGGTGTCAGGTCTTGCATCAAACCCCTTAAGTGTTAAGCTTTTTTTCCCTCTGAACTTTAATTATTACTCTAGCCACAAATTCATCCCAATGGCCTAGTTAAAGTTGATGTGTTTTCTTCTTTTGTGCTGCCTTAGAACCCAGTTGCACCACGCTGCTGGCTTTCAATGACACTATTTCTCTGACAACTCCTGGAATGTGCTTGACCAGTTGGGAAGCCTATCCAGTTCCTCCAGACATTACTTTAGCTGCTGGCATTTTCTGTTTGGTTCATTTGGTTGGGTGGCCTTCTCTTACCACATTCCACAAACTAAACTCCTCACCATCCTCTTTTTCAGCCACAAAGGCTGCATCAGAAACCATGATGTTGCCCTGCCCTGGTTGCCAAGCCCCTTGTCTCTCCCCCTGCATGCTGAGGGCAGACTTACATAACAATGCAGAATTGCTGCCATCATGACGTTAAATGAGGTCTGCCCTTTAAAAGGCCTGCCTCCATCATTTGCTTAACACAACTAGTTTGCTGCGTCAATGCCAATTTGTGAAAACTTGGCTATATATTCACCACACTGTAATTAAAAGATATGTACTAATTTCCTTAAAAACATCAATTCAGTTAAAGATGATTTGACCTTCACAAATCTACGCTTAGTCTCTGATTAGCCCACGCTATGCTTAATTGTTAACCAGTTTCACTCTGGACTTATGGACTATAGACACTGTATTTCCTTCACCAGGTAAAAGAGTGGGACTGTTGCTTAGTTCCATGCAAGGTAGTGTAGACCCCATAGCAGATTTTGGGATGAATTTCCTTAGATTAATATGGTGGACTCCAGGCATTAGAAACACCTCTCATTAGCAGATTCTACATTTAAATACAGGGCATAATAGACAGTTTCAGGCTTTTAAAAGCCTGCAGCAGCCTAAAGAGCTAGCAGCTATCATCAAACAAATGTTCATTTGTGGAAAATGTGAGAACAGGTCTGCCGGCAGGGAAAAAAATGAAACGTCCCAATGCGAGACAATAGGAGCAGAGAAGAAGTTGGCAACTACAATCCCAATTTTTATGATCTGTATAAAGCTCTTAGATGTCAATAAGTTCATGTGAAAAATTGTTGCATGGCTATTCCTCCTATTCTAGCTAAAGCAGAAATAACCTTTAAAATTGTCAAACACAAACTCAGCACTTTAGAGATATAATTATTAATAGGCTGAACACCAAAAAGAAACCCCTGTGCAGGTCAGTAATCTTCTCAGTGTCGTTATTGATCTAAAAATAGGCAGGACTAGGCAAAGATCCATCCAGTTACTCCCACACTTCACACAGAGCAAAGACTGAGTGGAGACTCTTGTTTGTTTTCTTCAACTCTTGATAAAGTCATGAAAACTTCAAAATCAAAAGTTATAGCTATTGCCAGATTACTTTGTACTCTGGGAGTTATTTTTTCTCTGATGACTTTCTGCACCAATTGCTGGCTGGTTGCTACCGAGACTTGTATTCAATCAAAAAATAGCACAGAACTGGATTTGAGACAGGTCAGTGAGTTAGTTTCTCTCTTCTACTTGCAATGTACACATGTAATTTGTATGAAAACAAACTAAATGGAAAATATCTTCTAGATTAAATAGAATGTTTACTCTAAATTCACTCCAAGTAAAAGAATTCAAATGAGTCAGTCATTGGTTTACAATTGTTTGACCATAAATCCTGTTCAATTACAGTGTGTTTTTAAAGAAAAGAGTGATCCCAATTCTAGGTGTAGTTTTCAGTTACGTCACTGTCAACTGGAAACATGGCCAAGCTTATGATGGTTGCTTCATTTTCTGATCTATGTGTTGTTTGTGCTGAGACTCCTTCTCCCAGTCACTCATTTTCTTCAGCTGTTATCTTATGTCTCCTGGTCTGCCCACCACCCATCAAAGCAACAGGGAAAGAGTGGGAAGATTTTAATGTCAAATACTTTCTGTAACACACATATTAATAATTGAAAAGAATTGATTATCTTGCAGTCCCCTGATCCCCACTCCACCAAGAAACTGCTGGAAGAGCTCAGCAAGTCAGTCGACAACTGTGGGAAGAACAGGTGAAGTAATGTGTCACCATGGGTGATATTACAGATGAGGAAGACAGAGCAAAGGAAACAACGCACACACAAAAAAGTTGATCGATAAAGTTGTAAATGAAAACAAGAGGCAGGAGGTTTATGTTAAGAATCATAATGAGAGCAAGTTAAAATAAAATGAAATCTTCAAATCTTGAAAATGAGTGAACGCTGAAGAAGTGATGGGTTAAGCGAGGTAGAAATGGAAGTATAAAGAATTAGTAAATGGTGTAAACACGGATACATGGAAGAAGGGAAAAAACAGGTCAACACGAAGGGTACAAATCATCCCTGTCAACACAGGTTTCTGATAAATAACCACTAGTTCCAAAGTCTATGATAAAGAAATCACCAAAGAGCAAAACAGGAGAACTTCTGATTGAAGTAAAATTCTTTCAAATTTAGATACTGATGGGAAGTTTTTGTGTAATTTGTAAACTCAAAAAAAGATGAAGTGCAATCCATGAAAAAATATGGCCAAATTTTGAAATAGATGGGGAGAAAGGTTAATAAGTAACGTTGAGACAATTAGCAAACAAACTTACAGACATGTATGTTTCTAGCGTCAGAGTAAAATGAGAGTTTCTGAGTTTGCATTTCTCCAATAGGAATGCTCGTTATATTGCTATGGCTGTTATTAGGCCCGATTTTACCAAAAATTTGTGCCTGTTTTTGGGCGCGAAATCGCGGTGAACTTGGGCATCAGGCCTGCAACGCCATTTGCATGCGAAACCGAGCAGATCGCGCCTTTACCGACACTCGATTTGGGCATGGATCCGGTCCATGCCCCAATCAGGTAGCCCGCAGTTCATGAAATATACTTAATGAACTGCACACCCAACTCTATCGCCAAACCCCATTTGACTGTCTTCGGATCCGTTCTGGATCTGCACTGTTACCAACCTGCAGAATAAAAATCCGAAGCAGATTCCTATTCTGCAGGGGAACCTCCAAAGCCCATCCTCCTCGAACATGCTTTGCAGACCCTCCGCTCACCCTGGGAGGCAGCCTCCCCACCCTGGGATCCGAACTCACTGGGAAGCAGACCCCCTCGGCAGACCCGCCCCCCCGCGATCTGAACCCTTGGGAGGCAAACCCCCCCGGCAGACCCTCCCCCTGCGATCGGACACCCCCAGGAAGCAGGGCCCCCCTCAGCAGAGCACACCCCCTGCGATCCTCCCCCTATGTGCTGGAGGAGGGGGGAGGGCGGGTTCAGATGGATCTCTGGTTGGGGGGGGGGATGTTGGAGGATGAGGGGAGGATGGACTTGGGAGAATCTCCACCACCCCCCTCCCCCCATCCCCAAACAGAGATCCATCTGAGCCTGCCCCCTCCTCCGGCAGACGCCAGCGGAAGGCCAAGAAGGGGCTGTAGGCTGTCCAACAAGTGCAGTAAGAAGTCTCACAACACCAGTTTAAACTCCAACAGGACTTTCCAACAGGACTTTAACCTGGTGTTGTGAGACTTCTTACTGTGTTGACCCCAGTCCAATGTCGACATCTCCACATCAATGAGTGCAGGTCAGAAGGATGGTGGAGGGACAGCAGCAATTGAGGTAAGTTGGAGGTGTGCTCTGCCGAGGGGGGCCTGCCTCCGGGGGGGAGGGTGTCTGATCGCTGGGGGAGGCCCTGCCTCCCAGGGGGGTCTGACCGTGGGAGGGATCTGCTGGAGGGGCCTGCCTCCCCGGGGCGGGGGGTCAAATCGCCGGGGATGGGGCTGCCTCCCAGGGGAGGTCTGATCGGGGGGCAGCTGCCGGAGGGGCCTGCTTCCCAGGGGAGGTCCGATCACGGCTCATCCCCTCCCACCCCTGGCTCTCTCTGTTTTGTCTTTTGCGCCCGGGCGCGCTGTTTCAGATTTTTTTCGAACTGCACATGCAGATAGATCTTATCTGTTTTAAACATTCATAACTGACACAATGAAGGATATAGCTCTCGCTCCAATGAAATTGAGATCAGTTTAAACTCAGCACTGACTTCTGATGACTACTTTTTTCAGGTTTCCCTCATGTGTTCATCATGATCCACCTCTGTGCCACACTGGTAAAAATAGGATCTGCTGGAAACGTGGTGAGGACCTCTGATCTGGGTCCTGCCCACCATTTCTGAAGTTTCTGCCTACAGTGCGGACCGGACTGGAGCCGGCAAAAAGTGTGTGGGCGTGCTGAAATGAGGATTCCGGGCTCGGATCTGCTTTATGTCCGAATCCAGCCCTTAGCCTCTGATTGGTAAAATCTGGCCCATTGTGTCAGTATTTGATTTATCTAGATTGAATCATTTCAGTTTTCTTGATTAAAGGCATTCAGGACTAATGGGAATTTGCTAATCATTTCAAATTTAATGCTAAGCTTTGAGCAAAACAAATGCACTCCCCAAAGTATTTTGAGCAGCCAATGTCTGTTCATGTGTCAAATTACGCTAGTAAACCAGTTAACAGGATCTGCAGTCCACAATTTAAAGCATGATACTCATGACAGTTTTAAAAACTTTCCCTGCAAGAGAATGTAGTAACCATATACTCTTGTTTATGAATGGAGACTGTGATCATATTTCAGAGGGTTGATTTCCCAGTTATCAGGATTGGTGCCACTGATGTAGAGTCAGCAACGGGGGTATATTGCATCCTTTTAGGAGGGTCTTCAGCAATGCTACACACTCTGGGGCTGGTTTTATGAAGAATGCCACTGGCAAAAATCCTGTTTGATCATTGGACAAGCAGATAGGAAGTGATTTGATGAGTCTATGTTGCTGTTGTGTTGGCGTCTTTAATTGCAAGTGTAAAGAGGCACTAGGACCTGGATTTCACTCCCAAGACATAGGCTGAGAGCTGGAAAGTCTCTGGGCTTACCACACCTATCTTGTGAAAATTGTCCCAAATAAGCAAGATCTTTGTTCAGGGCACAAAATGGCTGGTTGTTGTGGAATGAAATGAAGCCTTTCCTGAATGCAGATCAGAGGTAGCCACAAGGGATGGTCTAGTGCTGAGGCAAGCTGGTTAAAAGCCCACCTCCCCATTGTTCTTTAGATGTTTATCCCAGTTGATTTTTTAATCATTAGGCCCCCAAGACTTACTTCTCACATTCCTCAACTCTCTCTTCAACTTCATACATGCCAACCCTTCAATTTCTTGATTACCACAACCTCCATGATCTTTTACAGTTTCCATGTCAACTCAACCAGTATCCAACATTGGCAGACTTCAGGAGCTATGCTGAGATGAAATAGTATAAAGTTCCAAGTACTACAGACTTCACTATATATATATACAAAAATACTCCAATTCATTAAAATCCACTCAATTCAATTATATCCCCTCAAGTACATAATCTGCTATAAAAACAAATATTTGCATTCATGACTCTGCATCAAAGATAGCATATTCTCTAATAATGTTTTGAAATGTCAGTCAAATTGTGAATTGATAGCCTCTCAGTGTGATAATGATAGTCTGTGGAATGCAATCAAGCAATAATAATGTTATAATGATTACACATAAGATTATGTCAACAAAAAGTTATTGAAATGTTCAGAAGCAATTTGTTACAACTCAGACAGATGTAGGCAGGTTTTTCAGAGGGCATGCTATTTAAAAAACTTGGGAGTTTGATAGTTCTATAGATCTTACCTATTTTAAACATTCATAACTGACACAATGAAGGATATAGCTCTTGCTCCAATGAAAATGGGATCAGTTTAAACTCAGCACTGACTTCAGATGGCTACTTTTTTAAGGTTTCCCGCATGTGTTCATCATGACCCACCTCTGTACCACATGGTAAAAATAGGATCTGCTGGAAACATGGTGAGGACCTCTGATCTGGGTCCTGTCCACCATTTCTAAAGATCACTGGCATCTCCAGGGCCCCCACAAAAATCTAGGCCCAGGTTGCCTTTATGTCATTAAACTCTGTTCTCTCCTTTTAGAAAGAAAATTGTAAGGAAAAGGAATTTAAACAAAATAAATAATAATACTTTTGCCCTGGTCTCCTATGGCTCCAATTACTGTGGTGCTCACCGATCACAAGTGTTCTCGCAGACACTCTCTTTCTTCAGGACCTATGGATGTGCACAAATCTCTTGCATGCTGGAAATATGGATTTATATCATTTCCCCTTTTGCAAGCCACAATTATTTTGAAGAAATCATAAGTTGATATTTAGGTTTAGATTCTGTCAATATTGAGGTCATAATCAATGGAATACTTGAGATCTATTCAAATGTGAAAGGAAATGAAAATAAACACAGGTGGCTGGAGGATGATAGCAATCCATTAAGCTGTCAATAAAATCAGTCTCAAAGCACTGCATGTTGAATTTGTTAGAGATCAAAGGTTTTATTGGAATGAAGAGTGTTTCAAAGAATTCAACTTGCTAGGAAGTCTCAGAAGCTTGAAAGCCATGTGTATACAGTGGGGCTGAATGTATACAGTGGGGCTGAGTGCACACCAGTGCAGAATGGATGCCACCCCCACACCCCACAGGTAAAACTGACATCTTCTCTCTGTCAGAGGACATTAACTGCAGCTTCTGACAAGGAGGAAGGGGAATCCATGTTGCAGAATGGAATGCTGCAGTGATTTAAAAGCCTGCCAAATGATTGGGAGGATGGGGGTTGGGGGGTGGGGGTGTTAGGTGCATGAAGATTAAAGTGACTTGGCCACTTCAGAATTTTCACAGCTGATGGGCAGAAAAGCAGGTGTTGATCACAGGGCTGCCTAAAATTATCATGTCAGGGGTGATCTTCAGGTCAGCCAGGGCTGGAATGAACAATCTAACCACGACATCTCAATCCCAGTGGAGAGTGGCAAGGTCAACCCCTTGCCCCCAGCCTGAGCCCACCCAACTCTCAGGACTCCTGAGGGATACATGCTCTGCGGCCTGTAGGCAGCAAAGGGGCAAATAGTCATTGGACCTTCCTCCTTGAACCCCCCTCGATGCCTAAGGTGCCAAGTCAGGGTGTCAGTAGGAGAATACCAGAGACAGTGCACCTTGGGCATTGCCAAGATGTGTGGCCTGAAGGGGGATTCTGGAAATGTTTAACTTAACTTTGACAACAAACTACTTACAATGGATAATCATAGCCAATGCTCCAGAGCCATCAGGATGTTGAGAACTCAACTCCTGATCTCGAATCAGCTGGAAAGCGGAGTTCAGTTTGTGGAACTCCTCACAAACCAGACTTGAGATGAATTCCTCTCCTTGGGTCTTCGCGAACACAAACCCTCCAAACAGGTTTCCAGCAGCTATATGCCCACTCCACTCCCACTTCTCAGTTCTCTAACCACCACCAGAAGTTTCAAGCTGTCCTATTTGTGATGTTGGCTCTTACCATGCTGCAACTGGTCGACCCTGTTCCTACTGCAAACCTTGATTCCCCCTCCTAGCATCTGGCTTCATCTTTCAGCTTGTCAGACATTTCCTGCAGAGGGGCACTCAAGGTTGACCACTTTGCTTGGTGCTCTGCCCTGCCATCACCACCTATTGGCACAAGCCCTACTGCATCACACTTTAATAATCTGTCCTTCTTTTGTTTTACAACCGCTTTTCTTTGTACCAAAGAGTAATGCCTTGGAATGTAGCTGAAGGCATAACTTAATGCACATTTTAGTTTCTCTAGATGATATACTTATTAATACAGGACTATAAGTGAAACATTTACTTCCGAAGGACCAGGTGACAGGTGTACGTACAGTGTCAGATAACACATTGATTAGGGTTTTACAGCATGTTTGCCACTTGGCTGATGCAGTGGGACACTTAAATTGCCTTTTACTTTGGTGGGGCCACAATATCCCCCTGGGTGGGAGGAGTAATACAATCCTGGCCATTAGGGTGCCTGGGAGCTCATCATTTCCTAGATATAAGGTTCAAGGTAAAAGAGTGGCAACCCAAGTTTCACAGTGGTAACATTTTGAAAATCAGAGTGTCAAGAAAACGGAGGCACAATGGCTTATATCCAAACCCAGCAGATCAGCAACTTGGTGTGAATTTCCTGGGGTGGACTAAATTTCTAAACTCCTTGAAAATTATAGCTATGTCTGTAGGGAGATACAAAGGTTAATCCAAACTTTCCAATTCCAGAATAAGAAAGAACGCAGGGGGATATTGTGGCCCCAGCAAAGTAAAAGGCAATTTAAGTGTCCTACTGCATCAGCCAAGTGGCAAACATGCTGTAAAACCCTAATCAATGTGTCAGATGACACTGTACGTACATCTTTCACCTGGTCCTTCAGCAAAATGGGTGAGGAAGCCCAGAAAAATAAACACTAATTATTCATTAACACGGATAAGATGTTTACACACCGAGTGATACATGTATTTACAGAGTAGCAAATAGCACACTTCTCCAGAATATTAGTTGGTATATGCAAGGATTTGCTTGAAGCGTTTTTTCAAGCCAATGGGTAGAATTAAATACCCTCACCCCAGAGCTGAGTTTGGAAGTGAGAAACATTTAAACAGGCAAGAGGTTGGAGTGTGGGTCCTGAGTAAGTCTGAGATGGGAAGGCTCATGGATGGCCATGCTGAGGCCCTTTAAAAGGTAATGATGTTCACTTAAGGGCCTTCTCTGGCCTTGGCTGGTATTTAAATATCCATCCCAGCCAACCTTGTGACCATCCACATCCTGCCCTCACTTACCCTTGGGGTACCTTGATGATCTTGGGACTCTGATGAGTGCATCGCCAGCAGCTGACATTAATCCCAGTGGCACATACGGAATTGGTGGGCCCCCGGCCTCTGATTAGCCGGCACCTATTTAGGGGGAAAGATTTATGCCCCTGATGCCCTTAATCCTGGGGAAGGCCCAGTTGTTGGCCACTTAACTGCCTGGTTGGCATCTCAAATGGAGGCGGCCTAAGTGCCCACCAGCTCTTTAGCCAATGGGAAAGACCACCAACATCAATGTTAAATTCCAACCAGAGTTTATTTTGGAAAGTTTTATAATTTTGCTGAAACTAGAATGCCAAGAAAAAATTGAGAATTGAAACTTTGAACTGCATTAGGTAATCAGTTGTGCTTATTCTATAAATAATTGTCTGCATCCCACTGCCCATATTGTTACCTACAAACCAACTTGTGAATTTAGCTAAGGGATGGAATTCTGTTGTGTAAATATTTCACTTGAAGAGGATAACTAGAAGATTGAGAAATTGCTGTCACTTCTGTGTCTCTCCTGTGTTTTTTTTCTCTCAAATGGTAAAATGCCATTATGTCCTTACTTTATTTTATCCATTCATGGGGCATGGGTGT
Source organism: Carcharhinus amblyrhynchos (assembly GCF_965287045.1). NCBI lineage: Eukaryota > Metazoa > Chordata > Chondrichthyes > Carcharhiniformes > Carcharhinidae > Carcharhinus > Carcharhinus amblyrhynchos. The sequence goes on from NC_137333.1 coordinate 60,556,374, forward strand.
CGCTGGCTAGCCAGCATTTATTGCCTATCCCTAATTGCCCGAGGGCAGTTGAGAGTCAACCACATTGCTGTGGCTCTGGAGTCACATGTAGGCCAGATCAAGTAAGGGCAGCAGATTTCCTTTCCTAAAGGGCATCAGCAAATCCGTACTGTACTATGGAGCTAAATCTTACATGTACATGGAAAAGGATCCACTGAATCAAACTTAAGGGCTGGATTTTAGCTGACTAAGGACTTGGTGTCCTTCAAAAGTGGTGGCTGGGATCAGATTCCAGGATTCCCAAACCCACCCAAATGTTTCTGATTTTCAGGAATGCCTTTTAATGGTGAAGTCTGGTTCAGATCGTGAACCCGCACCCTGCAAATGCCAACCTGGCTGTCGACATTGCAGGGATAAGTATTTCTGACTTTTCCCAATTTTTAGGGAGTCAAGCCAAATTTTTAAGGAATTGTAGTCATGGCACCTCAGCATTTCTTGAACCATTCTCTGCCTGTGGTTATATCTTGAAAGGTAACCTTCATCCTAACCCATACCCTAAAGATTCCCCATGTCATGGTCTGCCCAACAATGATTTCCTATTGTTCTTCATGCCCCTTATGCCAATGCATGCCCATACCTACCCTTTATGTCCTCTCATAACCCCATTCCAAAGTTTTCCCCCTAAAAACTCCCCGTGGTTCCTTATTCCCCATGCTAAGTTCTGGCCCTTCCATGCCAATTATTCATTATACACTGTATAGGAGTAATGAATCCTATAGTGACAGCAATATTGAAAACAAATAAAATAACAGTAATTCATTGACAGCTTTCCACATTCTAAAAAGAACACCCTTTTTTGCCTGATAAAAATATCAATTTGAAAGTGACCCTTTGAAGTATCAATAGTTGAAACTGTAAGCATTTGAAACCTTCTTACCTTGTTTAAATAACTATATTGATAGCATAGATCAGAGTGTCAGAGCTGTAAATCATTCAATAGTTTCTCTGGGGCTCAGGTGTTTTAGCACTCTAATGGATATCTGGTTTCTGAACCAGAAATATATCACAAGGCTTGGCTGAGAGCCCATATATTCATCAACCTGTTAAAATTCCTGAGCCTTGATAAGACATTGCTTGATTGACAGCTCTGGCTCTCTGATCTATACTCATACGATCATCATTGAATATACGGCATGGAGATAGGCCCTTCAGCCCAAACTGGTCCATGCTGACAACAAAGCCCATCTAAGCTAACCCATTTGCCTGCATTTGGTCCATATCCCTCTAAACTTTTCCTTTCCATGTGTCTGTCCAAATGTCTTTTAAATGTTGTCAGTGTTCCTGCCTCAACCACTTCCTCCAGCAGCTCATTCCACATATGTACTATCCTCTGTGTAAAAAAGTTGCTGTGGAGGTTCCCATTAATTGTTAAACCTATGCCCTCTAGTTCTCCACTTGCCAACTCTGGGAAAAGACTGAGCGCATTCACCCTATCCATGCCTCTCATGATCTTATGCCCTCTATAAGATCACCCCTCAGTCTCCTATGCTCCAAAGAAAGAAGTCCTAGCCTGTCTAATCTCTCCCTATAACTCAGTCTATTGTGTCCTGGCAACATCCTTGTAAATCTTTTCTGCACTCTCTCCAATGAAATGGATGCAATTTAATTCAACAGGCCAGTGACGCCCACATCCCATGAATCAAAAGAAAGAACAATTTGGGAAATAGTTCTGAGGTATTCACAGTGGCCGTTGAGTGTGGAGTCAGGCCACATGATGTGGAATTTCATCCCATCTAAAACAAAAACAGAAAGACCCTCCTGCACTCATCCCTCACACCTCCTCATCCCCACTACATTTTCTTTAAAAATAAGTCCTTTTTACTGCAGGGCTATATAACTGTCAGTCATCCAATCTAAAAGTAGTAATAAAATAACAAAATGTACAAGCAATTGAAACCTCCTTGTCTAGTATAAATAAACATTTTGAAATTAATAATATTGGAGGGGGAATAAACAGGACGGCAAACTTTGGAGGCCGGCCATGGGAGTGCAGTGCTCATGCGTCAATCTCCCTCCACTGTCAATCATCCCAACTGAAGGGGAACCAACATCCTGGGGGGCAGATTTGCTCGTGCTATAAGGGAGGATTTAAACTAGATTGGCAGGGAGGTGGAATCCTCAACAGAGTGCCATAGAGAGATTCACGATGAATATGGGCGGGGGTTGGCGGTGGGGGATCTCATCCTACTGGAGTGGCGAGCATCATCATGCCGAGCGGGCCACTGTGCATGCACTGATCTGTTAGTGGGGAGATCGGTGCATGGGCACAGCGCTCCCCCCTCGACTCCCACCACCCCCATTGCCGACCTCCAATGTTTGGCATCTTGTTTATTCACAAAGCCCTATCTTGATTGTTGGCCTCCTCCTCCTGATTGCCGGCCTACATGACCAGCCCCCACCCTCCCTGACTGCTGGCCTACTGGGTGCACCCCCCCCCCAATCCTGCACCACCACCACCCCCCCCCCCCCCCAACCACCCCGTCAAGTCCCACATGGCTAGTTCTGGGTTCTCCTGATGGCCAGCCCCCAATGGCAAGCTATGACCCCCCCCCCCCCACCTCTGATGACTAGTCCTGATCACCCTCGCCTGTCCCTTCCCCACCAATCCTATTGCTGAGTGGCAATGGATCCACCCCTCAACACCATCAATCTTACCCCCAATAGGTCCCATACCCCAGTATGCCCCATCTCCACTGGCCCTGCCTCCTTGGCACTGCCCTGTGCCTGTTGTGCAGTGCCAAGGTGCCCAGTGTAACTATAGTGAAGACATTTGCCTGTTGATATAGGAACCTTTGACGATAGAACAAAGATAAAAATTTAAAACACATGCAAAGTTTGTTACAGAACTGAATATTGATAAGCAATAACCCATGACAGCCTATAGAAAACTTTTTTCCATTGTTCCGATGGAATTATTCATAAAGTGCAGGCAAAAATGCAATTCCCTTTCATTTAGGAAAAGCAATGCCATTTTACTACTAGCTATCATTCCATTATTGTATCTTTGAAAGTGTGAAAAGTTTCTTTTCTCTCTGTCTTGTTTCTAAATAACATACTCCTGATCAGACACTGACAAAGCTATAAGTAAATATAACTTGAATAAGTTCAACAGCTGTTGCATTGACCTTTGTATTCTGGTTCACTGGTGTAGGCTTAGAGCCATATCTTCAAGAATGATGTTTCCTTTTAAAAATTTCTTCTAAAACTCTTTGGATTTTTGGAAACTGGCCTGGACTCATTTTTCAGAATAAGTCATAAGTTCATCTGAGATTGTAAACAATACCTTTTCCAGGAAATCATGTGATTTCCACTAACTGATCAGCGTTGTCCTTGGGGGACAGAACTCTCTGTGCCTTTTAACTGCAATTACTTTAATTGCCTTGCCTGATTGTCAAAGGAACCCTCAACTCAGTGCAATATGTTAGTAGCTTCAAAGGTTGAGACACGAAGAATTGAAGTTTTGTTAGTGAGAACCTCCAGGCACGTATTAGGTCTTTATCTCTTTTTAAAATAAAGTCTTGTCTTAACTATCCAAATCTGCAGAAACCCTATTCATTTATGTGTGTGTGTTGTGCTGGGGAATTTTAAAAGGAACAGACAGTTACATTTTCAGATTACAAATTGTGCATTAACCAGTTCTTGCAACTTGTTTTGAAAAAAGTATTCCATTATAATAAATCAACCATTGCGAGTTCATTGAAAGAAGCCTGGTTAAAGTCTCTTTTGCTCTGGGTCTAACAGCAGCAAAAGTAAATAATTGGCCATTTTGATGAGCGAATTGAACTTTTGAGTGAAAGGTGTGATTTGTGGAGTTGAGGGGCTCTGGTCGTAACAGCAGCAACATTGCATGTTATTTTGCTGGAGTGTATACTCTATCGATTCATACTTCGATTATCTGATTGTCATGATTCACATTTACAAAAGACTTACATTCAATCATTTTATAAAGAAAGCAGTTAAAGGCTTGTGATACGTTTTAATGGGAATAGCCTGACCTTTTGCAAAATTTGAACCTTTCACAAGTAAAGGAAATGCACAGTATCAGTTTATTTGTGTAAATCTGGTTTCCACATCAGTCAATGAACATGACGTAAGTGTCACCAATCACTATTTTTTCCTGCAGCACGCCCCTTATTCCTGGCTCGAGTTATGCCAGTTGAGATTTTCCATTCATTTTTCAGAATTAGAGAAGCTGTGGTATGAATATTCTGTTTATTGTTTTGATGTTGTTCATTCCTGTTCATGATCACAGTTCTGCTCAATAGTCCAGTTTAAGATTTCTTCGATGCTTCCACAAACTCACTCACCCCTTGATGTGCAGGCTCCTAATTTTGTCCTTCCTCACCACTCCGCACATCCATCTCAGTATCTGCATCATATTTGTATCCAGCCATTTTTCTTCTATGCTGGATATTGGCCAAGTTTCTCACTGAATTACAAGGCTGGCCTCACGAACGTGAATTCTTACTTTCAGTTTTAGTGGTACATTTCTATCATATTAAAACTCCATTGCTCTCCTTCCAATTACTCCAACCAGAGTTAATATATTGTTTGATTTCCATTTCCGTCATTCCATCCTCTGCTGTCACTAACACAGATGTTGGAAACTATCTATTTCCCCTAAGTCTTCACCAATAATCTATATGTTATCCCGAGGCTCAAACTGACAGTCTGCAAATTTGGTCTTTGGACCGTTGACCCCTGTCTTCCAGTTCCCCAGCTGATGTTCTTGACATCTCCAATTCAGCAATTACTGACAACAATATGGTAAATTAAAAGTTTACTTGGATCATTAACACAAAACTTTACAACCTCATCATGCCCGTTTTGCGGCAGGAAAATGCCATCAAATTGGACATGATGCAGCTCGTGGGAATGGTGCCCGTTTTCGTGCCCATTTCCATTTTACCAAGAAAAGAAATTGGCACAATTGGGAGCCCGTTTTGAAGCCCAAAATGGGCAAAATGTCAATTTCCATTTTTCCTTTGCATTCATTGCAATGTCATTAGCGAGCTTTGCTCCCAATCGTCCCAGCTCACTTACCTTAACGACCTAGTTTGCAGCAGCCGGGTGGGTCAGGGAAACACCTTATGTATAAAAGTTGCATTTGGGTGCTTCAGCAGTAAGGTGGAGCGAGGAGGCAAGTCTCTGCTTTCAAACAACTCCATGCTGCCTAGAAGGGTTGCTTTGTGGGGCCATGTTGTGTTTTGGGTTGGGCTGTCACTGTGAGTGTGTAGGAGGGATGGAGGGGCTGTTGTTGCTCCCAGGATCCAACCTCAGACTCTCAGGACAGACCCGGGTCAGAGCGCTGACCTCGGGACTTAGAGCTGATTCTGGGTCCTAGTGCTGGCAGCAGCAACATTGTTGCGGGTGGGGGAATGGGCTGGAAAGTCTCTGAAGTGGCAGTGCTGCAGCCTCAAGACTTGTCAAGCAGCACTGTCTGGGGTCATCACTGCATGGGTTCTGGGTCAGTGTTTGTGAGTGGGGGGAGCTGTGCTGCCATTCTGGGATCTGTGGGGGTATGGGGAATGTGTGTTATTGGGAGGCTGTGGGGAGCGTGTTTTGCTGACGGGCTATGGGGGGTATAGAAAGTGTGTATTGCTGGGGGCTGGTTGGGGATATGGGAAGCGTGTGTTGCTGGAGATACTGTGTGTGCTGGGAGGTGGTTGAGGATATGGGGAGTGTGTGTTGCTGGGAGGCTGTGGGGGAGTATGGTGAGTGTGTTTTGCTGGGGGGTTGTGGGAGGGTATGGGAAGTGTTTGTTGCTGGGGAGTGGTTGGAGGTATGGGGAGTGTGTGTTGCTGGGGATTTGTGGGGCGTATGGGGAGTGTGTGTTGCTGGGGGGTATGGGGAGTGTGTGTTGCTGGGGGCTGTGGAGGGTATGGGGAGTGTATGTTGCTGGAGTTCTGGGGAGTGTGTGTTGCTGGGGATTTGCGGGGGTGTATGGGGAGTGCTTGCTGCTGGGGAGTGGTTGGAGGTATGGGGAGTGTGTGTTGCTGGGGGGTATGGGGAGTGTGTGTTGCTGGGGGCTGTGGAGGGTATGGGGAGTGTATGTTGCTGGAGTTCTGGGGAGTGTGTGTTGCTGGGGATTTGCGGGGGTGTATGGGGAGTGCTTGCTGCTGGGGAGTGGTTGGAGGTATGGGGAGTGTGTGTTGCTGGGGGGTATGGGGAGTGTTTGTTGCTGGGGAGTGGTTGGAGGTATAGGGTCTGTGTGTTGCTGGGGCTGTGGGGGGTATGGGGAGTGTGTGTTGCTGGGGGGCTGTGGGGGGTATGGGGAGTGTGTGTTGCTGGGGCTGTGGGGGGTATGGGGAGTGTGTGTTGCTGGGGGGCTGTGGGGGGTATGGGGAGTGTGTGTTGCTGGGGCTGTGGGGGGTATGGGGAGTGTGTGTTGCTGGGGCTGTGGGGGGCATGGGGAGTGTGTTTTGCTGGGAGGTATGGGGAGTGTGTGTTGCTGGGAGCTGTGAGGGATATGGGGAGTGTGTGTTGCTGGGGCTGTGGGGGGCATGGGGAGTGTGTTTTGCTGGGGGGTATGGGGAGTGTGCGTTGCTGGGGCTGTGGGGGGTATGGGGAGTGTGTTTTGCTGGGGGGTATGGGGAGTGTGTGTTGCTGGGGCTGTGGGGGGTATGGGGAGTGTGTGTTGCTGGGGGGTATGGGGAGTGTGTGTTGCTGGGGCTGTGGGGGGCTATGGGGAGTGTGTTTTGCTGGGGGGTATGGGGAGTGTGTGTTGCTGGGGCTGTGGGGGGTATGGGGAGTGTGTTTTGCTGGGGGGTATGGGGAGTGTGTGTTGCTGGGGCTGTGGGGGGTATGGGGAGTGTGTTTTGCTGGGGGGTATGGGGAGTGTGTGTTGCTGGGGGCTGTGGGGGGTATGGGGAGTGTGTGTTGCTGGGGGCTGTGGGGGGTATGGGGAGTGTGTGTTGCTGGGGGCTGTGGGGGGTATGGGGAGTGTGTGTTGCTGGGGGGTATGGGGAGTGTGTGTTGCTGGGGCTGTGGGGGGCATGGGGAGTGTGTTTTGCTGGGGGGTATGGGGAGTGTGTGTTGCTGGGGCTGTGGGGGGTATGGGGAGTGTGTGTTGCTGGGGCTGTGGGGGGTATGGGGAGTGTGTGTTGCTGGGGGCTGTGGGGGGTATGGGGAGTGTGTGTTGCTGGGGGCTGTGAGGGGTATGGGGAGTGGGTGTTGCTGGGGGCTGTGGGGGGTATGGGGAGTGTGTGTTGCTGGGGCTGTGGGGGGTATGGGGAGTGTGTGTTGCTGGGGCTGTGGGGGGTATGGGGAGTGTGTGTTGCTGGGGCTGTGGGGGGTATGGGGAGTGTGTGTTGCTGGGGCTGTGAGGGGTATGGGGAGTGTGTTTTGCTGGGGGGTATGGGGGGTGGGTGTTGCTGGGGCTGTGAGGGGTATGGGGAGTGTGTGTTGCTGGGGCTGTGAGGGGTATGGGGAGTGTGTGTTGCTGGGGGCTGTGGGGGGTATGGGGAGTGTGTGTTGCTGGGGCTGTGGGGGGTATGGGGAGTGTGTGTTGCTGGGGGCTGTGGGGGGTATGGGGAGTGTGTGTTGCTGGGGGCTGTGGGGGGTATGGGGAGTGGGTGTTGCTGGGGGGTATGGGGAGTGTGCGTTGCTGGGGGCTGTGGGGGCTATGGGGAGTGGGTGTTGCTGGGGGGTATGGGGAGTGGGTGTTGCTGGGGCTGTGGGGGCTATGGGGAGTGGGTGTTGCTGGGGGGTATGGGGAGTGGGTGTTGCTGGGGCTGTGGGGGGCTATGGGGAGTGGGTGTTGCTGGGGGGTATGGGGAATGGGTGTTGCTGGGGCTGTGGGGGGCTATGGGGAGTGTGTTTTGCTGGGGGGTATGGGGAGTGTGCGTTGCTGGGGGCTGTGGGGGGTATGGGGAGTGTGTGTTGCTGGGGCTGTGGGGGGTATGGGGAGTGTGTGTTGCTGGGGGCTGTGGGGGGTATGGGGAGTGTGTGTTGCTGGGGGCTGTGGGGGGTATGGGGAGTGTGTGTTGCTGGGGGGTATGGGGAGTGTGTGTTGCTGGGGCTGTGGGGGGTATGGGGAGTGTGTGTTGCTGGGGCTGTGGGGGGTATGGGGAGTGTGTGTTGCTGGGGGCTGTGGGGGGTATGGGGAGTGTGTGTTGCTGGGGGGTATGGGGAGTGTGTGTTGCTGGGGCTGTGGGGGGTATGGGGAGTGTGTGTTGCTGGGGCTGTGGGGGGCATGGGGAGTGTGTTTTGCTGGGGGGTATGGGGAGTGTGTGTTGCTGGGGCTGTGGGGGGTATGGGGAGTGTGTGTTGCTGGGGCTGTGGGGGGTATGGGGAGTGTGTGTTGCTGGGGGCTGTGGGGGGTATGGGGAGTGTGTGTTGCTGGGGGCTGTGAGGGGTATGGGGAGTGGGTGTTGCTGGGGGCTGTGGGGGGTATGGGGAGTGTGTGTTGCTGGGGCTGTGGGGGGTATGGGGAGTGTGTGTTGCTGGGGCTGTGGGGGGTATGGGGAGTGTGTGTTGCTGGGGCTGTGGGGGGTATGGGGAGTGTGTGTTGCTGGGGCTGTGAGGGGTATGGGGAGTGTGTTTTGCTGGGGGGTATGGGGGGTGGGTGTTGCTGGGGCTGTGAGGGGTATGGGGAGTGTGTGTTGCTGGGGCTGTGGGGGGTATGGGGAGTGTGTGTTGCTGGGGGCTGTGGGGGGTATGGGGAGTGTGTGTTGCTGGGGGCTGTGGGGGGTATGGGGAGTGGGTGTTGCTGGGGGGTATGGGGAGTGTGCGTTGCTGGGGGCTGTGGGGGCTATGGGGAGTGTGTGTTGCTGGGGGCTGTGGGGGGTATGGGGAGTGTGTGTTGCTGGGGGCTGTGGGGGGTATGGGGAGTGGGTGTTGCTGGGGGGTATGGGGAGTGGGTGTTGCTGGGGCTGTGGGGGGCTATGGGGAGTGGGTGTTGCTGGGGGGTATGGGGAGTGGGTGTTGCTGGGGCTGTGGGGGGCTATGGGGAGTGGGTGTTGCTGGGGGGTATGGGGAGTGGGTGTTGCTGGGGCTGTGGGGGGCTATGGGGAGTGGGTGTTGCTGGGGGGTATGGGGAGTGTGTGTTGCTGGGGGCTGTGAGGGGTATGGGGAGTGTGTGTTGCTGGGGGGTATGGGGAGTGTGTGTTGCTGGGGCTGTGGGAGGTATGGGGAGTGGGTGTTGCTGGGGCTGTGAGAGGTATGGGGAGTGGGTGTTGCTGGGAGCTGTGAGGGATATGGGGAGTGGGTGTTGCTGGGGGGTATGGGGAGTGGGTGTTGCTGGGGCTGTGGGGGGTATGGGGAGTGGGTGTTGCTGGGGCTGTGAGGGGTATGGGGAGTGGGTGTTGCTGGGGCTGTGGGGGGTATGGGGAGTGGGTGTTGCTGGGGCTGTGAGGGATATGGGGAGTGGGTGTTGCTGGGGGGTATGGGGAGTGGGTGTTGCTGGGGGGTATGGGGAGTGGGTGTTGCTGGGGCTGTGAGGGATATGGGGAGTGGGTGTTGCTGGGGCTGTGGGGGGTATGGGGAGTGGGTGTTGCTGGGGGGTATGGGGACTGTGTGTCTTGCAACATTGTAACAGCAGAGTGGTGGGTCTGGGTACACTGTGTTAGTGAGTTTCTGTGTTAGGCAGGAGGGTGATAACAAATTGCTATGTGCCATTGTGATGATGCCCTAGTGCAAACTAATCTGACTCCTACCTGAGCTGTGGACGCACATCTGCACCTGGGCCCACATCTGGACAGGGGGTAAGGGTGCACTAAACTCTCATGTCGGGCTCTGCAGCGGGTGGGGTATGGGAGGGAAGGAATGAGGTTCAAACCTACATAACCTCCCATAGGTCCTTGGGATGTCACGGCAGATGATGTAAGTTGCTGCCAATGCATGCCACCTGCTGTAGCCTATGAATTATTTGAGTGCTTTGATTTTCTCAGTAGCAGTGCATTGAGGGACCTCCCCCACTGATATCAATATGCAGGATCCCTCTGGCGACCATCCAGGTAAGTACATTCCTGTTAGAGGCTAATTAGAGACAAGTTAGTCACAGATATGGGGTGAAATAATATTTATTGTTGCCAATAATAGGGCTTTCAAAACAAGTAATAATATAAAAACATGTGAATGTGAGACTCTAAAGTACCAAAGTATTCCATCTATGTAGTGTTATCCCTCACCTGTCCTATCTTAGTGATACTACAACTTTTTAACTTTATGTGGTCCACCATTACGTCTCAGTGTTTCCCCAGGATGTACATCGGATATGGAGATGGCCAGCTGCCTGCCGTGCCCCATGGCTTGTGATGCCCTTGGAAGTTGTCCTCTGGCGGCTCTGGATGTTGAGGGCCCTGACTGCCTTCCAGATGTCAAGGGTGTATCCATGACACTCTCTTCATCCTGCTGTCCCTGAGATGCCCCAGTGTCAGGAAGGGGGGAGTCAGAAGTTGTAGCCACAGCCACAGCCACAGTCTCCTGGCTGGAAGGCCGTGGCATGGGCTCAAGGCCTTCCTCCTCCTTCAGGGTTCCTGTGGGTTCCTGGGTCACTCTATGGGACAGAGGTGCTTCTGCAGTGAGCTCCAGAAGCTTCAGCATCATCTGGCCCTGCTATTCCTGGAGGACCACCTGCATTCTTGCCATGGTGGTCAAGACCTCTGCGATGTCCCTCTGAGTCAGGGGCTACCTGTCAATGGCAGCAGCAAGGGGTCATGCTCTGCAGCTACTCAGTCATGAGCCTTTGTAACTGGCCATGTTCTCAAGGGCTCCTGCTATAGCACACCGTGTCTCAGCTCTGTCCCATTGAGCATCGTGCAAGCTCTCGAGTCTCTCAGCCATGGGCTGCAGAATCTCGAAGCCTGTTGAAGCCCTCAGCTGTGGCCCTCTGGGAGTCTGCCATGGCCTGCTGTGATTTGGCCATCACTGAGACTCTTCCACTCATGGTGAGGATTTCCTGCCCCAGGCTTTCCATCGCGGACCCTACCCTTGCAGTATTGACCTGGAAACCACGCATGACAAGCATTAGCTGGTCCACCTGAAATTTTAGGAGTCTTCCCAAAGCCTTGCAGTGTCCTTGTCAGCCTCTCCTGCGTTCCTGGTTCTGCTGCTGCATCTCCAGCAGATGAGGGAGAAGTGATCTGAGGTCCAGCATGTAGCCTGGGAGCAGCTGAGTCATTGCCTCTGGCAGACCTCTGTGTGCTACAGGCCTCAGACGTTCCCTTCTCCACCTGATGTATATCAGCAGATGTGTGTGTGCATACCAGTAAGTGACCCAGATGCCTTGCCACTAACTTGACCCACTGATGTGCGAGTCTCTAGGATGGTGAGTTATGAGATGGAAGCTGATGCAAAACTGGTGCCAGTCTTGGGAGTCCCTTCAACCTCTTCTTCTGAGGAGTTTTCTGAGCTGTCAAGGGAAGGTTGGGTGGGAGCAACAATGGAGGCCATGATACCAGATAATCTAGGCATCTTGGGGTCTCTTCCTGTGACACAGGACACAAGGTTAAGTGCAAGGAAAAGAGAGGAATCTGGGCTGCATGCAAGTTACTTGCGATTTCTCCAACAGGTGAAGGATTAACAGGTGCTCATTTCTATGCTCCAGTCTGACTATGCTGTCGCTAATGGTCCACATCCCCTCCTCTCCAGCAGTGCCCACTCCTCAAAGAGGGTGAGGACCCGCATCTCAGGCACACCCCCTGTCTTCACCCTCTTACAGCAATTATGGGCATTTATCTTCTGTGGGGACAGAAGGAGACAAGAAAAACCTGATGGCTTGAGTTTTGCAGGATTTCAGGGGATGGCCCTCGGGGGCAAGGGTTGTGATACTCTTGAGTAGGAGAAGGGAGGTGCTTGGGAATCAGGGGTTGGAAGCATGCAGTATTGTGGGGGTGGGAGGGTGGGGTCTGGGAGAAGATGCTAGATAAGGTAAAATCCTTGCTGCCCAGATGAGCTCTTTCAGTTTTTTTGCAGCACTGCTTCCCGGTTCTCCTGGCCAGTGTCCTGGCAGTGACGCATGCTGCCACCATCTCCCAGGCTGCAATTCCATTCCTTCCTGTGGGATGGTGTTCTGCGGAGGAGAAGAGGGTGTCCCGCCTCGCCTCCACCGCCTCCAGTAATCTGGCCAGGTCAGCACCTGAAAATCAGGGAGCTGTCTTCCTGGAGGCCATTTCTTCCTGCACTATCTGCCCATCTGTCCATCCTTGGGGTTTTTCCGGAGCTCTCCCTTGTTAGGGCAGACCAGCTGCAGTCAGTTTGGGTGAGTCATGCACTCATTAGGGCATTCCAACGGGTTTAATGCTGTTTGCCTTTTTACCATGGAGGGAAGACAAGTCAGCACTTGCAGGTGTGCTGATGGAGGGGGTGGGATTTGTGCCTCTGTGATGATCAGGGGCAGGGGAGAGAGAGGGTCATGTCAATCAGCCACTGGGACTGGGGAAGGGAAGGGAGGGGGTTCATATGCAAAGGTGTCCGGGGATGTTAGGTGGGGGATAAGGAAGTCAGTAATGTTGGGGGTCTCTGGTGCCCTTGATGAGGCTATATCTGGCATGGTGGGTTCTGTCAGAAGAGCTGTTTTTTTCCCCCACTTTTCTTGCGCAGCGTAGTTTATGGCTCCACTCTGAACTGCTGGCTGCCAGGCCTTTAGTGCCTAGAAACAGTCTAGCCCATATTTTCAAAGACTGAGTGCATACGATTGGGTATGAAAACTCATCCAAAAAACAAGTCAGGAACTCTCCCATTTTCATGCTAGTTGGACACTTACAAAAAGTCTTGCAAAATTCTGTCCCAGATTCATTCTCAAGACTAGTCTCTGCTCTCCAACTTTTGAATATGTTTCTTGTGTCACAGGCAGTACTGAGGCACAATGGTTAGCAATGCTGCCTCACAGAGCCAGGGACCTGGATTTGATTTGGCCTTGGATAGAGTTACAAAGAACAAAGAACAACCCAGCACGGGAAACAGGCCCTTCGGCCCAACGAGCCCGTGCCACCGCATCACCCTACACCTATTCTACCCTGCATGTCTACGAATGGAACCCCTAACTTGTTCTCCGGAGCATTGAACCTGGTGGCTGTGGCTGTGTACATTCTGGTGTTTGTACATTCTTCCTAAGGGTTACCTCTGGGTGCACCGGTTTTCTCTCTCATTCCAAAGATGTGCAGTTTAGATTGGCCATGCTAAGTTGCTCCATAGTGTCCAAATATATGTAGATTAGGTGGATTAGCCATGGTCAGTGCACAGGGTTATGGGGTAGAGCCTGGGTGGGATGCTCTTTTGAAGAGTCAATGTAGACTCGATGGGCCATACGGCAAGATTCTATGGTTACCATAACCAGAACCTTCACACTACTTGAGGTGTATTCTGACCAGAGCATTGTACAATTTGATCAGAATTTTCTGACTTCTATTTAATTGTTTTGTCCATGTAGTTACCATTGACCATCATTTTAGGTAGCATAGCTGTATTAATAGCACTGTAATAACACATCAGCACATCTACAATGTTCACCACGTAGAGTGGCAAGAGGAGCAAAATCATAGGGACAACATCACCCCAATAAACGTACCAGTTAAACTTGGATGCATACATTAGTCCTCCGTTACCACTGATCAAAATCTAGGAATGCCTTATAAAACATACTGGGTGGAATCTTCCCATCCTGCCTGCCATGGGAATCATAGTGGGTGAGACATGCACAATGCAGAGGTCCATTGACTTCGGGTGGATTTGCCAGACTTCAGGTGAGCACGGCCAGAAAATCCCACCAATTATGTGAATTTCATTGCCACATTTCAATCAGAAAACCCACCTTCATCGGCAACCAGGTATTGACAATAAATGTGAGTTTCCCAGCCTTGGCGCATATCCTCAGAACAAAATAATACAAACTCAATTTTAAAAAATCTACCTATGAAGAATATCTGGAGACATCACACCAATATTCAGTTTTTGCATGTATTTTGGATGTTGGAAGAGTTGTGGATAAACAGAATTCCAGAGCCTAGACTTATATTTTAGCCACAAGGCAGAATCCTCTGACTTGCTCAATTCTTCAGGGTTCCTGTGGTCATTAATCACTGATTTCAAATTATTTTATGTCTTTATGAACTGAGACAATGTCTGTTCCTTGTAATGTTTGCTCATAAGTATTTAATTACTTTGATTTTCATCTGGTGTGATGCAGTTTTATGCTGTAATTTCTTGTGAACATCCTTAGTTGTAACAAGTAATGCTCATGCCACACAATTCCCAAGCAATTACCATCTCTAACAAGAGACTCCCACCCTTGACATTCAATGACATTGCCTTTGCTGAATCCCCCACTACCAACTTTCAAGGGGTTACTGTGAAACAGAATCTGAACTGGATTAACCACATAAATACTGTGGATACCAGAGCAGTTCAAAGGCTAGGAATCCTGTGGCAGGTAACTCACCTCCTGACTCTCCAAAGCCTGTCCACACTCTACAAGGCACAAGTCAGGAGTGTAATGGAATACTCTCCACTTGCCTGGATGAGTGCAGCTCCAACAACACTCCAGGAGGTTAACACCATCCAAATCAAAGCAGCCTGCTTGATTGCTACCTCTTCCACAAACATTCACTCCCTCCACCACTGATGAACAGTGGCAACTGTGTGTACCATCTACAAGATGTATTGCAGGAGCTCATCAAAGTTTCTTTGGCAGCACCTTCCAAACCCATGACCATCTAGAAGGACGAGAGTGGGAGATACCTGAGAACACCATCATTTGGAGGTTCCCTTCCAAGTTACTGACCATTCTGATTTGGAAATGTATTGCCATCCTTCACTGTCACTGGATTAAAATCCTGGAATTCCCTCCCTAACAGATGTACCTACACCTCAGGGAAAGCAATGATTCAAAAAAACAGCTCAGTGCCACCTTCTGAAGTGCAACTTGGGATAGGAAATAAATGTTAGCCTAGCCAGTGACAGCCACATCCTGTAAATGAAAAGAAAAGTGACTTCTAAGCTAGTGTTAAGTAGAAATCACATTATCCCTTGATTCACCATTCAGAGTATATTGTTCTCATGTTACCTGCAAAGATTGTGACTGTAAACTGACTGTGTGTCTTTATAAGCCTTGTTTGTAATGAGAACTCCCCACTCACCTGACAAAGGGGCAGAACCCTGAAAGCTAATGGCGTTTGCTACCAAATAAACCTGTTGGACTTTAGTAGCCTGGTGTTGTGAGACTCCTTACTGTGTTTACCCCAGTCCAACGCCGGCATCTCCACATCATGCAGACAGAGAGGCCACAGCACAAGCCAGGCAAAGCAGTCGCGCGGAGGAGTCAGCAGATTCCAGGACAAGGAGGATGAGCAGTATCAAATGTTCTCTTGGACTCGTGCCCTCCAACATAGGCCCATGTGAACACCAGCATGACTACCTTCACTTTTCAACCACCACTGATTGCGAGTGCTTACAAGAGGCTCACATTGTCCAGATCCTTTGAAGAAAGGCCAGACCTCAGATAAAATGGGGTGCCAACTGCATTAGGTTGTTCCGGAGACAGACATCAGAAGATGCTGCCTTTACCAGCGTTTCTCACACATCCCAGTCACTACATCAGCCTACAAGAGATAGCAGCTGCTCTACTATCCTTGCTGGACTTGTCACTCCATGCCTCCAATGTGACCAAGCTTCTCCATAAGATCCAACAGCAGCATCTGTGAAATTCACTCTGTGCCACATCAAGGATTCTACTGAGAGGCAGTACTGGGACCAAGGCTGCCAAGGAAGGAACACAGGCTTCCAAGGAACTATTTAGATATGCTGACATCCTCCATGTCACCCTGTTCCCAATTACATTGATACCTGGCACTCACAATTAGGGATGTTGGCCTGTTAGATGTTCTCTCAATTTCTGTTAAATAATCTAAGGATAATGAGTTTGTAAAAGTTGCTGCCATGCTTTACAAAACTTCCTCTTGAGCAAAGACAGTCTGCCATCATTGCCGTGCCTGGGATATGCAGAAGGCTAAGAATCATGAAGTTCTCAATCTTGCCTTCTTGTGATAATAAAGAGCACATGTCAAACTCACTACATCCTCATTCCTACTATACCTTTCCTCAGTTTAGATTCAATCCTACCATAGTGCTTGTTCTAAGTCTATAGCGTACCTTCATTAACCTTGGTGAATGCTGAGGTCAGGGTGCACACAGCACTGCCCCCCTGCTTTGTGAATGGAGCCTGTTGCTGCTGGGCAAACAACTGAAAGGTAATATATTCAAAGGTGTAGGTATCAGTGGCATGACTTAAGGTGGCTGGCAAGGGCATAACCTAAGCACATTGCCACCTTAATGTCCTCAATTTTTGGTGAGCCTGCTACATGTGCATTCAGAAACATGGAATCATGATTGACACACAGGAACGAACAAACCTCTGGGACTCAGCTTGGAACCCTGCCATATTACAAGTTCCAGATAAAGTTCCAGTTTCAAATTGAAAGCAGCTTTCTCAATCTGTTTCAACATCTTTCCTTCTACACTAGACTGTGACCTTTTCAGAAATCAGTTGAGCTGGGAATGCGTGTCAGCCTCAACCTTACTGGCAAGAATTAGCAATGCATAGCCCTTAAAGTATGTGAACCAGATTCTTCCACGAGGACACCTGACAAGAAGAATGATCCATCACTGATGTTGGGAATGATATGTGAATGAGCACTCACTGTTGTACGATAGAAGCTGACCACATAGACAAGAGGCACCAGATAATGACATCAGCAATAAATGGGGGGGAGGACCACGTTGCCACACCTGTCTGACAGCAACACAACTCAACAGAAAGGAGAGTTAAACACAAAAGTAGATAGAAACATAGAAACTAGAGGCCCTTTGAGCATTTATCATGCTGATCAACGAATTAAGATGTGAAATTTGTTGTATTGTATGTACACTGGTGAACATTATAAGCATATACTTAACACTCATGCCATCATAATGCTCTTAATATTTCTTCCCTTCCCTTACTCTACTTCTATGTCTTGGTACTTTCTCGACATTCACAATGGAAGTTGATGCAGCCTGCTGACTGCTATGTTTTGTTGTATGTGATGACTTTGGCAGGTATACTCTGGAAGGCTGAGAGCTGGAGTGCTTCAGCCTGTTCTGGTGCCCTGTGTGGGATAGGTGCACTCTCGTCAGCCTGTTATTGTCACATGCTGATCTCAACAATAGTTTAATAGTCAATGATTCAGTTAATGCTAAGCTACAGTGATACACTGAACTGCTTTAACAACTTTTGTTAACCAATTTAAATAACTCTCCATTAATTATTTGTTCAAATTACCAGATGACCTTAATTACGAGATTTAAGTCAATTCACTGTTTTGCACACTCAGTGTTTAAGCCTAAGGTATGATTTTAGTCAATAAATAATTGTTAGTGCATGAGAGATTATCTGACTTTTAATAAGTTGGCATGAAAATGTTAATGAATTCATTCTGTAGCTTGCAGGTATCTTAATTGAAGGATGAAGCTAAACACAACTTCATTTGGAACTGGGTACTGCAAGGCAGTTTGGTGATCCGATTTAGGCATTATTCGTTCCTTAGATTTAAGCTGAATGGTGAACCAAAACATCTTGTATAGGAGCTACAGCTAAAAAGCTGAGCGCTCATCCAGAAACATTCATCTGACTCCTTGACATATATCTAGTAGGATA
Source organism: Carcharhinus amblyrhynchos (assembly GCF_965287045.1). Taxonomy (NCBI): domain Eukaryota; kingdom Metazoa; phylum Chordata; class Chondrichthyes; order Carcharhiniformes; family Carcharhinidae; genus Carcharhinus; species Carcharhinus amblyrhynchos. Next base: position 60,574,045 of record NC_137333.1, read on the forward strand.
CTGCAGTTCTCTTATGGTATAAGTTAGGCAGGCATTTCACTGAAGCTGGAGATGATGCCCTCTCTCAAATGGATGTAAAAGTTCCATTGGGCATTGTTTGAAGATGAGTTGAGTGGGAGTGAGGAAGAGGGGAATGGTGGGTGGAGGAGGTGGAGGATGGAGGGCCAGGTTCCTTTGATGGTCTGAGGTTAGTATTACCATAGAACTAATGGTGACTGTATAACCATGTAATGTTTCGAATGGGTTGAGAAATTAGTTGCAGTTTGCTGCTGATTTCACATTGATGTATTATTAACTAATGAAACTTAATGATATTCTGCAATGAATATAGAGGTGGCACAGTAACATAGTTGTTGGCACTACTGCCCCACAGAGCCAGGGATCCAGGTTCGATTCGCGGCTCGGGTCACTGTTTGCCATGCACGTTCTTCCCTGGGTGCTCCAGTTTCTTCCTATAGTCCTGGTCAGGTGCATTGGCCATAGTAAATTCTCCCTCAGTGTACCTGAAGAGGGGCCGAAGTGTGGCAACCTGGGTATTTTTACAGTAATTTCATTGCAGTGTTAATGTAAGCTTATTTGCGACAGTAATAAACAAACTTTAAGTATAAGATTTGTGTGAAGCTCTGGATTGTGCGCTCATATTGAAATGATGAACTCTGTGTGATGCTGGTCTACTCATATTAGATTGGATAATATAAGCTGAGTACAGACCTGTGTATTTACATTGGGAACATGAAGCATGAAACTTGAACAATTATCTAACATTATGCCATCTGATATCTTGTGAATGACTGGATTCTGCATTGATACATATGTATCTGATGGACATAATAAGAATTGAGTAAATAAACACTTGAACAAAAAAGCATCCCCAATAATGTGCTTTATTTGCCATGACAATTATTTTTCCAAATGCTGATGCACACAACATGTAAATAAAACCTGGCATGCTACTGAATGGCATGAATATGATCATGGCAGGTCAGAAAACCCACCAGAGGATGACGTGAACTTCATTTGCTTCCCATTAACGGGATACAGGTGATGGCCTGACTTCCCTCCCTGCCACACAATGCCGGTAGGAAAACACACCAGTGTCAAACTCATTAGTACAATGGTGTGTGCAGATGTCGGGACCCATCTGAACAATGTCTGGGGCCACCTGCAGAATTCAGCATGGAGGCCACCTCCAACCCTGCAATGTGTCGGGAAGCATCCACAGTTGGACCTGCCAGACTTATGGCCTGCGTGAGATTCATCTTTCAGTCTCAGAATGTTCCTGGAGATCCATCCACATTTTCAGAAGGTTCACTTTCTTTCTTCAAGTATGGATTAGTGATGTTGGATTCCTCTTCAGTATTGCACGTGAACATGACCATAATTAATGGGTGCATAATTAATGACTTCGGGGCCAAAACATTTGGCACATTTTACCACAGGCAGCTGCAGCTCCATGTTCCCACCCCTGCCTCCTCCACGGCACTTAGTCTCAAACTGAGAGAACACCATCCTGTATTGTCGGATACCTCATATGAACTAGCCCAATCTTGCAACATTTTAAGAGAAATGGACAGTTCATTAGTATTGAATAATGTGAATGATTGTCTGAGGTTGCAATATTTCAGCATCTGAAATGTAAATTCCTTCCCATTGTATTTGGATAATTCAGTATCCTTAAATGTAAAACTTTCTAACAATATATCACAAAATGGAATTGATAGCATTCAAAATGGAGGAAGAAGCTCCAGCTAAATTTCTATTCAATACTGTGCCAATGTAATAGACTGTGAACTGCTTCAAGTAGTGACATGTTGAGTTTCACAATTTTTCCATACCTGAATGCAACATTAATCAGTTGGTATTTCCCTTACAGGAAGCTCAAGTTTCAGCAAAAGTGAAAGCAACTCCAATACGAGATCAAATAAGTAACCTGGCATGGAATCACAGTGAACGTGAAGAGCCACCTGAGGGATACATTCAAAAACGGAGTATCGCCGAAACAATGAAAAAAATCAAACATTTCCCTGGATCATACAACCTGTTCAGCAGAGTAAGAACTAATTAGCATTGTAAAGAAACGTTTATTACCTGTCCCTTGGTGGTTTTCATTTTCCTTCTATTCTATACAATGATGCATCTTCTGGGATATTAAAACATATTTTGGAAAAGATGAAAACCCAGCAATGAGCATTTAAATTACATTAATCTCACAAACTTCATTGTGACAAAATGAAAGCACTTTCTAAATATTGTGAAAAGTAATTTTAAGTGGAGTTCAGCTTGCCTTCTATTTCTGAAAGGAAAAAGAAAAGTTGTTAAAAAAACCCAGGCCCTGAAATTTTGATGGCTCTAGATACACATGCTTGTGGTAAGCTCGGGTTATACCGTGTGACTACAGGGACTTGAACTAGAACTTGGGTAATCCAGGTCCTGGACCAGGCTACTGGTTTCTGCAGTGCTACCAAGGTATAGCCTTCATGCTCCAAGAATTTCTTTACCCTGGCTGCCTTTTGGTTAAGAACAAGAGTCAGGTCAAGCCCAAGATCAGGTGCAATGACTTTTCTTGTCAGCTTGGATCTTATATACCTCTCCAGTGGGGACCATGAATTTAATTCAATTTGAATTGGTTTTTGGAACAAGAAAGGAGATGGATTATGGACTTGCCCTGTCAACTTTGCACATTGGCCTTGTATCTTTCAGAATGGAGTAACATTTTTCTTTAAAACATTTTTGGCTCTGATCTCTCTGATGCCGTGATTTGGTTGATTGATGAGCAGAAGTGGCCCTTCTGTGTTGGGGGCTAAGATGGTTACACTTGACACAATTAGTAATAATGGCCTGAAAAAAAGAGTGTTAATTGGCCTAGTAACTGAGATGTTCATTGCAGATGCATTGCAAGAAATGCCACAGTTATATAATTTCTAAAAGGGCAAGCTAAATCAGCCATGTAACCATGCACAAATTTATTGTCCTTCACTTTTTTGAATTTCTTTGCAAATACAACCTATTGTCATTGATGTGGAGATGCCAGCTTTGGACTAGGGTAGGCACAGTAAGAAGTCTCACAACACTAGGTTAAAGTCCAACAGGTTTATTTGGTATCACAAGCTTTCGGAGTGCTTCATTAAGGAGCAATGCTTGTGATAGCAAATAAACTTGTTGGACTTTAAACTGGTGTCCTGAGACTTCTTACTATTGTTATTGGAACTTAGCTCTTATTATATTGTAATTATATATTGTACTTGTGCCATTTATATGGCACCTTTAGTACTGCACAACTTCTTCACAAGCACTTTATCAGGCAAAATTTGATGCCAAGCCATAGAAGGAAATATTAGGTTCAGTGAGAAAAACATGATCAAGTGGTACATTTTACAGAGTGTCTTTCAGGAAGAAAGAAAGGTGTAGAGACACAGAAATTTAAGAGGGAAATGTCAGGAAACTAGACAGCTAAAGGCATAACTACAAAAATTATAGTGAAGGAAATTGGAATGCACAATAGAATTAGAGGGACCCAGACAGCATTTTCAGAAAGTTGTAGGACTGGAGGAGTGTAATAAGTCTTCAGCGGCAGAAGTCCCTTCACCAAAATCCTTTTACTTACAAACTTTATCAGCAGTACACAGAGTGCTATCAATTAGCAGTCTCCCTCTGGGGGTGTCAGAGGAACTGACACTCCAAGTTGAGTACAAGACAAAGACTCCCTGAATGGCTTGTCAATTAGATCCTTAATCAGGGACATCTTTTGTTGTCCAAACCAATAAACAAAATCAAATTACCTTAGGGATAATTCAAAAGCTCCCTAAAAGGAGGGGAACCGCCTGAAAAAAAAGACAACACAGAAGGGAAACTTAAAATATCAAATTAAAATGTGATTAAGGCGGGGTGGTCAATAATACACGCTCATCAGGCACGGAAGGCATCAATTGGGCCCTTGGACACTCGGCTGCGAATATAGCCATGGTAGAGGGGCAGACAGTCAGGTTGGGCGACAATATTTAATCAAGGAGTTCATACTCCAATAGGCCAACCTCAATGGCCTGATTGAAGTCACTACAAGGAGGTTACAGATATGGGGTAAGGATTTGAACAAATGGATGAGGACTTTCAATCTGAGACATTGCTGGAAGAAAAGCCATTGCAGGTCAGCAAGCACAGGGAGGAGGGGAGAATGATATGAATTAGGATACGAACAGCAGAGTTTTGAATGAGTTCAGCATAATATTCAAATCAGGCAAAGTGTAGTTATTTTCTCAAATTAATGAATATTTAACTTAAACTTAAGATGTATGAATTCTAACCTACCATTTCTTCTAATTGATCCATTTTCTGGAAGAACCAGTCATGGGAGTGGAATTACTTCAGCAGGGTACTGGAATTCTTTGGTTCCAGAGCTCTCTTCTGGCAGTAAATTTTGTGAACTTTGTACGAGGGCGAGCAACAATTGCAATATGTGATGACTGACTGGAACTCCTGCATTTAACCCCTGAATCTGCATTTGCAGTCTTCCATCCTGTCAAAGATATACCACAGTTTAATTAATTCTTTATTTTGCTTTTGGTGTGACAGTGTAGAGAATGAAACAATGGGCCAGATTCTCCAACCTCGCCTACAGCTGAGGTTCTCCAGTCCCCTGCAGTGAATGTAGGTTTGATTGAGTGCCAAATTCTCTGTTCTCGCTGGTGGCAGAGTGTGAATAGTCGGAGAATTCCAGCAGATTTTTTTCTATGGAGTACTCCTGATAGTGCTAGGTTCAGCAAAAACCCCCCAAAATAGTACCAACAATAGGAACAATGCACATTCGGAAATTATACTACTAGGTGACCGTTGAACCATCTTCCCACCACACCCAACCCACCCCCTCCTCTAATTACAAGCAAACATTTTAGAACTAGCACCACATTAAAATAAAATATATGCAAGACAAACATGCTTATCTTTCTGATCATGTTTTACAGTCGCTGCAGCCTTTCAATTGCAGAACCATAAATATGATCTGATTTAATTGAAATATGAGAACAATTTCAAACTGGAACCAAAGAAAAGTAAAGTGGAAAAATTCAAATATCAACAAAAGATCTACATGTTACCTTCCTTCAAGTAGTTGAAGGATGGAAAAGAATTACAAGAAAAATGAGCTCCTAATACTTAATATTTATTTGTATTTTCTTAAATAATGTTGCAGTTGTTTTTCCATAGGCATCACCAAAGACGTTTCACTATGAAGGTTTCTTCTGGAGTTGTGCATTGAAAGTACAACGTGCTGAAGACAGTTTTTCAACATACGTGTTTTGTGAGTGAACTGGCCTTTTTTAGCACAGTTTCTTACAGGTTGATAGATTGCGAAGTCCCAGATCTTTGAAGTACTAAAACTTTATGGGATATTAATGTGGATAATAAGCCATGCAAGACTGCTTCCTAGTGAAGCTATTACCTCATTCGCCATCTTCAATACAACCCTAGGAGCATTGAAAGGCATGATCGATTATTTTATAAACCATGTTCCCTGCTAATTTATAATAGAATTATTTAAATTATCATAGTTAGCTTTAACTCTTATGTGTATGTACAAAAAGGTGACGCCCTTTAAAAGTAATTCATTAAATACAAGATAGTTATCCTGCAGAACGTTGTTGAGAAAATGCGACATCGGGCCAACCAACTCATAGTTACACTACTCTCTAAAACATTGAAACTACGTGTTTACTGTGCTGTAGTCCATTGGCATTACTCCAGTGTTTAGGTAGTTCTGAAACTAATTAGCTACAAAACAATTTACAAATATTGTCCTTTTAATTCCTTTAGATTCAACGATGCATCCTATTTGACTAAGGAGCTTTATGATTATTCAATTCTTTCATTTAGCTGTAACATCTGCTTTGCTATTTGTGGCACTGATCATTGGGTTCCACTAATCATGATTAGAATTTGTCCGTATTTCACTTTGGCAGAAACCAATGTAAAGAATCTATTTAGAATCTATTTGCTGGATACCCATCTTGTACGATAGTTTTATGCAGTTTTTCTTCTAAATGGCTCTATTGGCCTTACATAACTAACATATTTGTAAAACTTATTTGAGTCCACAACTGCCCTCTGTAATTAGGTTGTTCCTTCTTTTCCTAATAGGAAATACTGCCAACAATCCAAAATGGAAATGTGCAATACTACAGGAAGAAAATAGTAAATAATTTCAAAAATTACATGTCTAAAACAAAACCAGCAATTCTTTGATTTAAGAAAATAAGAATATAAGAATTAGAAGCAGGATTTGGTCATATGGCTCCTTGAGCTTGCTCTGTCATCCATTAAGATCCTATCCGAGTGTTTATATCAATGCCAGAATGCCTGGTCTGCCTTCACACTCTTCACGGTCTGAAAATAATGAAATCCAGACTTAAATACATGCAACAGCTGAGAATTCACAACTTTCTGGAACAGAGAACACCAAAGAAATCTCACTTTATCTCAGTCCTAAGTTGTCGACCTTTATTCTGAGACTGTGACCATCATTTCTAGGCTCACCAGGCAGGGGAAACAGCCTCTGTATTTTGCTATCAAACTGTCTGAGAATTGTAAGTACCTACAGTCCAGGCAATGATCCTTGTTGCACCTCACTAATTACTTTTTCTCGTACTTTTTCTTTATTAACATTAATTCTCTAAGATCCTTATTCTCATTAGATCCTCGTGCGGTGGTTTCCCATCCCGCCTGCTATGGGAACCGTAGAGGGTAGGGTGGGGGGAGAGTACCATGCAAAGGCCTGTTGATCCGGTTTTGGGATGAATGTGGCTGGAAAATTTCACCCTTGGTTTCCCACGCTTTACAATGTGCTCTTTGTGCCTTCTGTTGTGAAGAGAAAAATAACTTATTGTTTAGTTTTAGTCCCATTTTCTAATTTTCCATTATAATTACATCAGTTTCTCCCTCTAATGGACCCATGTTTACTTTGATCAATCATCTCCTTTTTGCATACTTGTAAAATTTCTTCAAATTTTAAAATACACCATGCTAATTTACACTCAAATTTACTCTCTCTTGACTTAACTTCTTGGTCATCCTTTGCTAAACTTCAGGCTTATTGCTTTTTAGCAATCTTGTAAGCTTCTTTTAATCTAAAATTATCCTCAACTCTTCAACTTAGCTGTGCTTCAACCACTACTTAAGTGGAGTTTTATTCCTCAAGGAAATAAATACTCAGTGAGAATGAATTACTTCGCTCACAGACATCAACAACAAACAGTTAACACATTCATTGGGCATTAATCTGTTTATTATAGATGAGTTAATGGACCTGGCAAAATAGTACATAGTGGACGTAATTTAAATGCACTAAGTTTTTGTTCACAAACAATGCTCACAGACATTTCTAAACATCCTTAATTGTATTGTATCTGAATTCTTTTGACCTTATTAAGTTGATGAATATTTGTATCTGATGACATTTTCAAACTTTAAGAAAAGATGAATTTTGTGCGCAATTATGTATTTTCAACTCCAAATCATTAGTGTGAATATATTAAATGTCTTGATGCAAAGTGGTCTGAAATTGGGAATAGAATATTGTTTTCTAACTCAGCAGAATTGATGAATGTATGGATCACTAGCATTGTAAGCAGCAAGCATATCAAGCTTCACTAATTCAAGAATGAATGGACTCAAGATGAAAGTGTTTCTCTGATCTCTTTTTGATTTTATAGAATGAGCTTGGTGGTTGGAAATATAGATGGTAAAATATTGAAATAGGCAGCATCAGATTGTGCCCAGAACTGTGTGGCGTTGAGCAGGAATAAAGACTGCAGTATGTGCTAATTTCAGAGTGCACCATAAAGAAGGAAAGTTTCAGCCATGGAGATGAATTTGCGAGATAGTGTAAAATGGGTGATCACGAATAAATGCTTGTTTTACATCACTGCTAATTTTTATCACCATTCACTTTTATCACACGAAGTCCTCAGAAATAATGATAACCAGACTGAAGTTTAGCAAAAAACATTGAATCATCAGATCACAATTATGATGAATAAATTTATGGTTAGTGTTGTGGGACAAAATTAGCTGTCCATGTATTTGTAGAATTTGTCCCCTTTAAGTGACCAGATGCAGAATTTCGGAGGTAGTGGCACAGCCAAGAGCTCTGAATACAGCATCAAACAGACAGATACACTTTCAGATTTGACTACAAATATTGGAATTTGCATTTCCAATCAAAGATGTACATTTGTTCAGAAGTTATCTATATCCACTTACAACTATTGATTAGGATTGCATCATGCATAAGGTATGAGAACAACTAACTAAATACAACCTGTGCATGTCTATTTGATTATAATATCCAAAGATTATGATTATTTACCTATGCCTCGCAGGTCTATAAAATAATGAAGTGCATTGTCAATATCTTTTCCCAAAGTTTCGGGGGAATCTAAAACTAGAGGGCATAGGCTTAAGGTGAGAGGGGAGAGATGCAAAAGGTCCAGAAGGGCAATTTTTTCACTCAGATGGTGGTGAGTGTCTGGAACAAGCTGCCAGAGGTAGTAGTAGAGGCGGGTACAATTTTGACTTTTAAAAAGCATTTAGACAGTTCCATGGGTAAGATGAGTATAGAGATATGGGCCAAATGCAGGCAATTGGGATTAGCTTAATGGTACAAACTGGGCAACATAGACAAGTTGGGCTGAAGGGCCTTTTTCCATGCTGTAAACCTCTATGACCTCTATGATCCAATCAGTATAAAAGCTTGCACATACTATTTAGTCTAATTTACTACTGGTTACAGTTTGTTCTTAACATAACAACTTGCATTTGAACCATAGAACCCTACAGTGCAGAAAGAGGCACTTCGGCCCATCGAGTCTGCACCGACCACAATCCCACCCAGGCCCTACCCTCATATCCCTACATTCTATTACCCGCTAATCCCTCTAGCCTAAGCATCTTTGGGCACTAAGGGGCAATTTTAGCATGGCCAATCAACCTAACCCACACATCTTTGGACTGTGGGATGAAACTGGAGTACCTGGAGGAAACCCACGCAGACATGAGGAGAACATGCAAACTCCACACAGACAGTGACCCAAGCTGGGAATCAAACCCAGGACCCTGGAGCTGTGAAGCAGCAGTGCTAACCACTGTGCTACCATGCTGCCCTGACTTATAGGTCAGGGCGGCACGGTAGCACAGATAAGATTAGGTAGCACATTGACTTATAGGTATCAATTATCGTCCCTGACCATGCTTAATGAATTCTCCCAAGCTAGGGAGGTTCAATAAACAAACAAACTCTTGTGTTCAATGTAGATAATATTGCCTTCCTACATTATCATTAGACCATTTTGTTCTCAGAGCAAATAGTAGAGCAATCCCACATTGTTTTTATAATCTCTGAGACTTAATGAATAGCTTACATTTTGTGTCCTTGCTCATAGTTCACAGATTGTACAGTTTTCGCTTAAACAAATTCTTTAAGCCTTTCAGTGAACATAATTATCAGTTTGGCTTCAGTTTTCCCCATTTGGCTATTTGGTGACCATCCAAACAGACCAATATGATGTTGACAACACCTCTCCAAATCCTTCAGATGGCCAGTTGTCCAGATCTCCTAAACCACCTTTCTGTAAAGTTCAGCTTCTATATTTCCCCCTAACTTTTCACAGAGTGCCCAAGAGCATATTGAGACACTACCAGAGCTAACAGTTTAGCAGATTTTCTTTGATAACAGCACGTTGTGGTGGCCCATAATAACATTACCACTGTCCCTATGGTCATTGTCATCCTGACTATTTCCTACCAGTCAATTAAGCAGTTCCCTGCTGTTCCAGGGACTAGTATATCCCAACAATGGCATATCCTGGATTGTTCTATCTTAGTAACAGTCTGAGTGGCGAGGTTCATCTGCAGTCCTCCTTGATTGGTTTGATCTCTGGAGGGCCTGACATATTCATGAGCAATTTCCATAGCATCCCACATGGCCTGTTGGAGCACCTTCTGTGGTGTCTTGTCAATGTACAATGAGACATTTCACTAGGTAACAAACAAATAACCTGATGCTTCTCGGTAGGTGGAACTCTCCTACAATCAATGAGTCTGTTACTTGCAGACAAAAGCTGTGACTGCTTCCACAAATTAAAGGCCTGGATATTATCTCTGCCTCTGGAGTGATGAAGCCACATTGGGTGGGGCCCACACGTAGAGCTTTACACACCTCTTTCAATAGTAAAATATCAATAATTATCTTGTTGGTGTTCCCTTGAGCTCAAGTGCCCAACAAACACACATTATATAGTGTTCTGATTCTGAACAGCATTCTACAGGGATCATGTCTGCCAGGCCCCTTTTGTGGGTTATATATCCTTTAGACCCAGCTCGGTAAACCCAGCCCCCTTCCTCTGTGATTCAAATCTGTAGTTGTCCTTAAAAACCTCATTGAATATATTCTCTTGTGGGCCAGTCATAATGAATTTTATAGCCTCTTTACTGGGCCTCCATCTGGTCGAACGATTCATGTCTATCTTGGTGAATATTGAGAAAATGTAATTTATACAGAGAAGCAAACAAATGTTGGGGAGTCATTCCAAATCTCAAATCCTCAAAATCCAACCTAATCTCATCTGTCAGAGCTCTGGCAGGATGTCCCTTCTTTGACTTGGGCCTCAGTAGTCTTGATCATCCCTCCAGCTAGATGATAAAATGTTTTTAAGACTCCCTCATCCTGTAAGTCTACAGCAGTCAGTGCATACTCGGTTCTGTAAGCTCCATACTGCAATCCCTTCCCAACTTCTGTGGTGACCCAGGAGGAGTAGCTATTTATTTCAAACAGTTGTACCAAATTAACTACCACGTTTGCACTTCCAAATAGTTCCCTGATATCTCCCCAGATACTTCTTTAAGTCATATCAATGACTCATGAGCAATTCTTTAAGTATAATAATCAATGATTCTCTGCTGTTGGACTTTAGCCCATTTGATAGCATTGGAATGATAACAGCATATGAAATCTAGAATCTTTATTAACTTGGAAATATTAAAATTTACCTCTGGGGATGCCATTGCCATATCATGTAGTAGAATTTTAGCTTTCCTAATCCTAATTCTTCATCCTGCCCTCTGCAGCAGCCAAATTCGTAGCTCTACTGTTGGCTCTGCTGCTGCACAGGAGGGGAGCAAAAGGAGTTAAAATAGAGTAGTCATAGGGGATTCAGTTGTGAGGGGAATAGATTGACGTTTCTGTGGCTGCAAAGGAGAATCCAGGATGTCTCAGAACAGTTGCAGGATATCCTGAAGGAGGAGGGCGAGCAGCCAGTTGTCGTGGTACACATTGCTGCAGACAACGCAGGTTAAAAAAAGGGACAAAGTCCTAAAAGCTGAATAATAGGGAGCAAGGGAGCAAGTTGAAAAGTAAAACATCAAAGGCAGTTATCTTAGGAATACTACCAATGCCCATGTGCTAGTCAGAGCAGAAACAACAGGACATATAGGAAGAATGCGCGGCTGAAAAGATGGTATGGGGGGAGGGTTTCAGATTCCTGGGGCGTTGGGACCATTTCTGGGTGTGATGAGCCCTACACAAACGAGATGGGTTACACATGGGCAGAGCTTTCCATTTACCCCCTCATCTGCTGTCTCCCACATTGTCTTTCCAGGCCCACCTTGCCCCTGCCTATGTTTTGTTCACTACTTCCTCTTCTAAGTTCCATTTAAGTTTGCTCTCTTTACTCGGGTTCTGCTCTGCCCTAATTTCTCCTGCTTAAAGTTTGACATTGTCCTATTTCTACTTGTTTGGATTAGCTTTGTCTGGACTCTCCTTTAAATGGCTGTCATCTCCCTCTCCAGTTTGCCCTTTCCCAGAATTATTCCACCAGCATGCTTGAACTCTTTTACTCTAGGCCCTACTCTCTTCCATCCTCACCCTCTCTCTCTTTCCTCAAGCTGTTTTCTTTCAATGAGGCTGCAAGATGTCCGTAATTTGGTTGAATGAATTTGTCCATTCAACTAATTTTCTTGCTCTCACGTAGTAGAGCAAATTGTCTGCTGTAAGTATTGGCCTTGATTTGGTGGTTATGCTTTGGTATCTGGGGCAGAAAATTGACTGTTCAGTCCCACTGGGGAACTGACCATGCTCTCAAAAGTGAGACTTCAGTGGAGTACTGAGGGACTGCTGCAGCTTTGCAGGTGCTACCTTTCAGATTGGATATTACACTAGGGCTCCATCTGCCCCCTCAGGTGGATGTTAAAGATCTGAAGAAGACCTCCTAGTGTCCTGGTTCATATTTATTCCTCAATCAATATGGAATCATAGAATCCCTACAGTGCAGAAAGAAGCCATTCAGCCCATCAAGTCTGCACTGACTCTCTGACAGAGCATCTTAGCCAGGCGCACCTCCATAACACCACTAATCCACTTAACCTACACATTAAGGGACAATTTATCATGGCCAATCCACCTAACCTGTATATCTTCGGATCATGGGAAGAAACTGGTGCATCTAGAGGAAACCTATGCAGACATGGGGAGAATGTCCACACAGACAGTCATCTGTGGCAGGAGTTGAACACATTAGAGATACAATCGACAGCTGGTGCTTTCAATGTAGATAGCGTTCCACAGCAGCCCATGAAAGCATAAATCAAACAAAACCTGACACCAAGCCAAAGCAGTAATGCTCGACAATGTGATTAAAACCTTAATCGAAGATGCAAGTTTTAATGGCATTCTTAAAGGGGGAAATTTACACCAAATTCTTTCCTCCATCTTATACGAAGCATAAGTTCAATTGTATGCTTCAAGTGTTCACTCAGATTTGTGTTTACCATTGCAGTTTTATATTTATATATTCCTTAACCACTCCCCCCCACCCTTATTCTTAGAGGACAGCTTCATTATCACCCAGGTGTCCCTGATAGATGGACTGCTATCATCTTTTTGTTTCCTCCAACATTTTTCATCTTCTAGATTTAACTATATTGCAGTTATTCCCAGTATTTTATAACTCCCTGCCGTCACAATCTCTGGTTCTGCCATTTTATTGTGAATATGTTCCCCACTTATATGGATACAGTTAATACATTTATACCCTTGGTGTTCCCCAGTACCTGAATATTTCTGGACTCTGTTTTACATTCCTCTTCCCAACGTTGTCCAAATCCAATTGGTGACTGGCAGCACCCATACAGACAGAGCAACAGAGAGGCGCTCGACCGTATTCTGTGAAATTAGATTGTTTACATCAGTGACTTTCAAGCAGGATGGATGTTTTAACACAGCGATGCTACATCAATTGAATTGACATAATGATTTAAGCATTGACAAATTGTTCCAAAGTGACAGTGCTTAAAAGTGATAGGAAGTGGGAGTGGTGGGAACGGATTATGTTGTGTTGCTAACCCATGTGGATCATAACAAGTAGGGAATGGTCTATTTTGTTTTAATAGTTTTGTCCATTTGGTAGATTTTGTTCATATTTTGTGTCAAGATGTAATGTGTGAACACTGAATGAAGGCAGGGTTCAAAAGTATAAAAAGTAAACAAGTTGGCAGCACTCTGTAATTTAGAATAGCCTGCAGTATTGTTACATTGTGGGATTACATTGGATGAAAACAATTAGTTGGATGGTTTTGTTCCTCTGATTTTCTCCCTTTCAATCGTCATCATTAGTGTTAATTCCATTGATGACAACAGCCTTTGTTACATTTGTGCTCATTCCTCATACCTGAACCTGGACATTAAGTGGCAGTGGACCCATTGTATCATGACTTCAATCTTCATGCTATCAGGCACATGCACATCTGTCAGGTGTCCATTTCTCATTATATGTGACACTTTTATGAAAAGCTTGATGTATGGGGAGTGTTTGAGGATGGAACTTAGAAGGATGAGGGGAGATTGCATTGAAACTTACAGAATACTGAAAGACTTGGCTGGAGTGGACATGGGGAAGATGTTTCCATTAGTAGGAGAGATTAGGATCCAAAAGCATGGCCTCAGAAGAAAGGAACCAAGATGAGGATGAATTTCTTCAGCCAAGGGGTGAACAATCTATGGCATTCATTGCCACAGACGACTCTGGAGGCCAGATCATTGAGAATATTTAAAACACAGATAGATAGGGTCTTGGTAAGAGGATCAAAGGCTATGGAGAAAAAATGGGAGTATGCAGTTCAGAAACACATCAACTATGCTGGAGCTGACTTGATGGGCCAAATTGCATAATTCCCTTCCTATATCTTGTAGTCTTATGGTCTCTATCATGATGTATCGGTGCTTTTGTTCCATAACCTGTACTGAAATCTGTATTTTCGGTGCAGATAGCTGATGGAATCAGGGATCTGCCTGGTTCTTTTCACTGCATTCATCTCCAGGGTCATGAGAGTCAGGGAAACTAAGTGAATAGTAGATGCAATTTTTTGAAATATACCTTACAGATTTCTTGTTATTAAGTTATATCTTTCATCTTTTGTGTTATTTAGTTGAAAATGCTGCTTCAAAAAGCTGTATTGGAGCTTACCATCTCCCATTTCCAACAAGATTGAACCACAACAGCTCTGCATATGAGTCTGCTACTGGTAAGTATCATATCAGACAATATACTGTCACCAAAAACAGTTTTAATTCCAACTATTGATGTAAATATAGAACTGTGGTATGATTGGATAGGAAATATGAAATTTCTGGTTGGACAAACATTTCTGAGTTAAGATTTTCCCCATTCTCACCAGCAATGTAATCAGGTTTATTCCCAGCGAGGGCATGAACATCATTAAATACATTTAAATATACAGAAGCAGCTTCTCACCATTGCTCCTGGGGTTGTCTGTGTCCATCTCTGCCCCCACATGATGTCATGCCAGCAACAATCCAAAATTGGAAATTAGTTGCGATGACCATGTCAGGGACTTGGAGGTGAGTACAAACACCTGGATGGTGAGAGAAATGACTAGGCAGTGCCCTGGCAGCCTTTGATGGTCCAGAACAGAGCAATGGTGAGATCAGAAAGTGTTGGAAGACAGGGATTTGGAATTTCATTTCCAGGATCCACAATCTGATGTTGTTATCATGGGCATCAATGGATTATGGTTGGGCTGGCTGCTTCTTCCCTTGGTCTCCTCTTCCTCCCTCTCTTTGTCTTCCTTTTGGTTTTCTTTTTTGTCATCTTCTTCCTCCTGTTGAGCTGATTTCTTAGCCTGTGATGACAATGGCTGTGCTGTTATAATGGCCAGGTTTGGAGGATGCTGCAAACTGATTAATGCAAGTAACCTACCATTAGCCCAGTACTCTGCATTCCTGTTACTCCTTCCAAAGTGAATCACTTCACACTTTGCTGCATTAAACTCCATTTGCCACCTCTCAGCCCAGATAAGTCTGCAGCTTATCTATGTCCCCCTGTAACCTGCAACATCCTTCCACACTGTCCACAACTCCACCAACTTTAGTGCCATCCACAAATTTACTAACCCATCCTTCTATGCCCTCATCCAGGTAATTTATAAAAATGACAAAAAGCAGTGGCCCCAAAACAGATCCTTGCGGTACACCACTAGTAACTGAACTCCAGGATCAACATTTCCCATTGACCACCACTCTCTGTCTTCTTGCAGCTAGCCAATTTCTGATCCAAACCCTCAATCCCATGCCACAGTATCTTCTGCAATAGCTAACCGTGGGGAACCTTATTAAACGCTTTACTGAAATCCATATATACCACATCAACTGCTTTACCCTCATCCACCTCTTTGGTCACCTTCTCAAAGAACTCAATAAGGTTTGTGAGGTATGATCTACAATGTTGACTATCCCTAATCAAATTATTCCTTTCTATGTGACTATAAATCCTATCTCTTATAATCCTTTCCAAAACTTTGTCCACAACAGAAATAAGGTTCACTGGTCTATAATTACCAGGGTTGTCTCTACTCCCCCTCTTGAACAAGGAGACAACATTTGCTATCCTCCAGTCTTCTGGCACTATTCCTGTAACAATGACAACCTAAAGATCAAAGCCAAAGGCTCTGTAATCTCCTCCCTAGCCTTCCAGAGAACCCTGGGATAAATCCCATCCGGCCCAGGGGACTTATCTATTTTCATACTTTGCAGAATTGCTAACACCTCCTCCTTAAGAACCTCAATCCCATCCAGTCTAATAGTCTGTATCCCAGTATTCTCCTCAACAACATTGTCTTTTTCCTGTGTGATTACTGACGAAAAATATTCATTTAGCGCCTCTCCTATCTCTTTGGACTCCATGCACAACTTCCCACTACTGTGCTTGACTGGCCTTAATCTTACCCAGTCATTCTTTTATTCCTGGCATAACTATAGAAAGCTTTATAGGGTTTTCCTTGATTCTACCTGCCAAAGACTTCTTATGCCTCCTCTTGGCTCTTCTTAGCTCTTTCTTTAGGTCCTTCCTGGCTAATTTGTAACTCTCAAGTGCCCTAACTGAGCCCTTACGTCTCATCTTGACGTAAGTCTCCTTCTTCCTCTTCACAAGCATGCACAGTGCCCCCTGGCACTGTCCAAGAAGCAAAATGGCAATGCCCAAGGGGGCACCTTGGCATTGCCCATTGGGCATCAGGCAGTGCCAAGGGGGCAGAACTGAATGGGGCAGGACCTAATGGGAATGACGAGTGGGGGTAGGGATCCTGCTGCCACTCTGCAATCTGGCTGGGTGACCAGAGGGAGGGAGGCCAGCGATTGGGGCTAGCCATCAGGGTGGGATGCGAGGATGGGGGGAGATCAGGACTGTCAGGGGTGGGGGAGTGAAGGATCGAGGTGAGCCGGAGGGTGGGGTAGATTGGAGCTGGCCGGTGGGAGTTGGAGTGCAGGGTGGTCATTGGGTTAGCCAGGATACATCCGGGAGGCTGCGATCGGGCCATGGGCAGATGGGTCAGAGGGCCACTGATGGGGGAGTTTCCGTGCTGGTCAGCAATTGAGCTGGACAGCGATTGGGAGGCTGGGAATGCGTGGCTATTGTGCATGCACCGATCATGGTGCTGACAGATTGGCACATGCACTGTGAACCGCTCAGTGCTATGCTGCCAGCCTCTGCAATGGGAATAGGCCTGCCACTGATTTTCAGCATGATTTATGCTGGGGCACTCTGTGATGCACAGGGTGTGGGAGATTCAGTTTGAAACTCCCGCTGAAATAAACAAGGGTTTTTACTCCAGTTTTTATGTGAATTCAACACCTAGAATTCTTTTGGGAAATATTCTTCCTGCCCAAATCGACAATTTCACATTTTCCCATTTTGTACTGCAATGCCAGAGTTTTGCCCATTCACTTAGCTGATCTATATGCCTTGGCAGCCTCCCTGTGTCCTCTTGACAACTTACATTTCTACCTATCTTTGTATCATCAGCAAATTTAGCCATCTTACCATCAGTCCCTTCATTCATGTGTTGTTCAATGGCAATGGAGATGGAAACTTATTGTGGACCTTCAAACACTGATTCCCTGACTATTACTATCAAAGGGTTAAAATCCCATTGTCACTGGCGTGAAATTCACATGTGAATGTATTCCTTGCAGTTGAACAGACGGTTGGCAGCAATAATACACTTTGACAATCTTAATAGTGGGAATTATGCCTCTCAGGGACATGAGGTCCCAGACTTGAGAGCTGCTGGTAAATCTGATTGGTGGGGGGCGGGGGGGGGGGGGGTAGCTTTTGTAGTCTCAGCAGTACCAACAACACTGCAAGTCTCAAGAAGAAGGATTTCTCCTGGAGTTAAAGATAAGTCTGGGACTTTGGTTGGAGAGTGATTGAGAAGCCTTGTGTGGGAGAAGTGGTGGATTCAGAAACTGGGGTTGGGACAAAAGGGGATACAATCTTGGGTTGTGTCCCCAGTGGGCAAAGGGGGTACCCAACACATTCATTGTACCTTCTAAGCCCAAGATCAGTGTTTCTGTTTTTTCAGGAATTCATCTCTTGACTTTAGATTAGATGAGACAAAATTCATCCTTAATAGATAAAAACCTTCAAAAATTTGAACTCTGGCATTTTTAATCTTGGGTGTCTTCAAAGTTAAAGCTTATTTATTCATCACAAGTAGGCTTACATTCGCAATGCAACAAAGTTACTGTGAAAATTCCCCAGTCGGCACATTCTGGCGCCTGTTCAGGTACGCTGAGGGAGAATTCAGTTTGGCCCAATTCACCTAACCTGCACATCTTCTGGACTGTGGGAGGAAACCAAGGCACCTGGAGGAAACTCACGCAGACACAGGGAGAATGTGCAAACTCCACACAGACGGTGAACCAAGCTGGGAATCGAACCTGGGTCCCTGGCGCTATGAAGCAGCAGTGCTAACCACCACGCCGCCCCTCAACTACTGTAACTTTTTCATTGAACATCAACCTAAATTTCCACTCTTTGGATAGAATTTAGTTTCTTCCCTGAGGCTAGCTAGTAAGATGAAGGAAGATAGGAAGAGTTTTTTTCAATATATGAAAGGTAAAAGAGAGGCAAAAATAGCCATTGGACACTGGAAAGTGAGGCTGAAAAAGTAATAATAGGAAACAAAGCAATGGCAGAGGAATTGAATAGTTACTTTGCATCAGTCTCCACAGTGGAAGACACCAGTGGGATGCCAGTGCTCCAGGAGAATCAGAGGGCACAAGTCAGTGTAGCGACCATCACTAAGGAAAAGGTCTGGGGAAACTGAAAGGTCTGAATGTGAATAAATCACCTGGACTGGAAGGACTATACCCCAGGGTTCTAAAAGAGATAGCTGAGGAAATTCTGGAGGCATTGGTGATCATCTTTCAGGAATCACTGAAGGCAGGGAGGGTACCAGAGGACTGGAAAGCAGCTAATGTAACACTACTGTTTAAGAAGGGAGGGAGACAGCAGATGGGAAATTGTAGGCCGATTAGCCTGACTTCGGTCATTGGTAAGATTTTAGAGTAGATCGCAGAGTACTTGGAAGTGCATGATAAAATAGGACTGAGTCAGCACGGTTTCATCAAGGGGAGGTCTTGTCTGACAAATCTGGTAGAGTTCTTTGAGAAAGTAACAATGAAGTTATATAAAGGAGAACCAGTGGATGTGATTTATTTAGATTTCCAGAAGGCCTTTGACAAGGTGCTGCATAGGAGACTTTTAAATAAGTTAAGTACTCATAGTGTTAAGGGTAAGATCCTGGCATGGATAGAGAATAGGCTGACTGACAGAAGGCAGAGAGTGGGAAAAAGGGGGCTTTTTCAGGATGGCAGCCAATGACAAATGGCGTGCCTCAGGGGTTGGTCCTGGGATCACAACTTTTTACAAAAAAGAAGAACGATTCGGAGGAAGGAACTGAAGGCACTGTTGCTAAATTTGCAGATGGTACAAAGATATGTAGAGGGACAGGTAGTATTGAGGAAGCAGGGGACCTGCAGAAGGCCTTGGACAGGTTAGGAGAGTGGGCAAAAAAATGGCAGGTGGAATACAATGTGGAAAAGTGTGAGGTTATGCACTTTTGAAGGAGGAATGGAGGCATAGACTATTTTCTAAATGGGAAAATGCTTAGGAAATCAGGAACACAAAAGCCTTGGGAGTCATTGTTCAAGATTCTCTTAAGGTTAACATGCAGATTCAGTCGGCAGTTAGGAAGGTAAATGCAATGTTAGCATTCATATCGAGAGGGCTAGAATGCAAGAGCAGAGATGTACTTCTGAGGCTCTGGTCAGACCCCATTTGGAGTACTGTGAACAGTTTTGGGCCCATATCTAAGGAAAGATGTTCTGGTCTTGGAAAGGATCCAGAAGAGATTCATAAGAATGATCCCTGGAATGAAGAGCTTGTTGTATGATGAACGGTTGAGGACTCTGGGTCTGTATTGGAGTTTAGAAGGATGAGGAGGGATTTTATTGAAACTTACAGGATACTGCAAGGCCTGGATAGAGTGGACGTGGAGAGGATATTTCCACCAGTAGGAAAAATTAGAACTAGAGGGCATAACCTCAGGCGAAAGGGATGATCCTTTAAAACAGAGGTGAGGAAGAATTTCTTCAGCCAGAGAGTGATCAATCTATGGAACTCTTTGCTGCAGAAGGCTGTGGAGTCCAGATCATTGAGTGTCTTTAATACAGAGATAGATAGGTTCTTGATTAATAAGAGGGTCAGGGCTTAAGGCAGGAGAATGGGGATGAGAAAAATATCAGCCGTTATTGAATGGCAGAGCAGACTCGATGGGCCGAGTGGCCTAATTCTGCTCCTATGTTTTATGGTCTTATGGCCTTATGATTGGTTTAGAGATGAGATCACTTAATCGAGTGGGAGGGTGCTAGTTGTGAACCCACCTGCCTTGCCACTTTGCACCAAAAATGCCTGGGGTGAGAACAGCCTTCCTGCCCCGATGTCAATTGAGGCTCTTAAGTGGGCAATTAATGTCCAACAATGGGCTCATCCTGCCACCACCAGCAGTGGATGGGGTAGTTGTCAGTTGGAGAGCATGAGAAGAAAAAACTTGAATTTGTTTGCGGGCTCCCTAGTGGGGGGAGTCCAAGGGGGGAGGCTAGTGGTAAGTATGGAATTCCTTTGTTTAAGCTGAAAACCACTCTCTTGCCCTTTCTTCAAACCCCCAGTCTCCTCTAACCAGTGAACTTCTTCCCCATGATCCCCTATCCTTCCTCTGTCATGGTGCTCTGTCCTTCATTGATTTTGGACCCCTGGTGCATGCATTGCCAGCTGCTGCCACTGCTGCTGGAGGTTCTGAGGGCAGTGAAGAGCTGACGTTCTCTGATTGCCCAAAGGACTCAGTGAACTGGGTTTCCACCCCTGGACACTTGACCCTGGGAAAGGCCTGTCGCCGCACACTTAAGTGCCTGATTGGCACTTAATATGGTAGGACTTAGCAATGGAGGTGATGTGGGGATCTTGCCAGCTCTCCAGCTGGAGGGCAAGACCCCTGTTGCCTGGATTGAATATTCCTCAAAGAAACAGAAGCTGATGCTTTGCACAACCTTCATGGTGCCCAAGGATGGAATGTGATATATATAGGGATCTTAGGTGTAGTGACAACTAAAAATGTGTTTTGAATTTAGCAACCAGCCATCACTGTTGACAAGTGTTCAACAAGTCCAGTTTATTATATGTCTTATTACTGTTGTGCACAAGTTTTAAGTTTATTTATTAGTGTCACAAGTAGGCTTGCAATGTGAAAATCCCCTAGTCGCCACACTCTGGCATCTGTTCGGGCACACTGAGGGAGAATTTAGCATGGCAAATTCACCTAACCAGCACGTCTTTCAGACTATGGGAGGAAACCGGAACATCTGACAGAAACCCACATGGACATGGGGAGAACATGCAGACTCCACACAGACAGTGATCCAAGCCAGGAATCGAACCCAGGACTCTGGCATTGTGAGGCAGCGGTACTAACCACTGTGCCACCGTGCCACCCTTTATACTATCATTAACTGTTATTTTTGTTATTTGCAACATAGATTAGAAACACAGAATCACGACAGTGTAGAAAGAGGCCATTTGGTCCATCGAGTCTGCAATGATCACAATCCTATCCAGGCCCTATTCCCACATTCCCGCATATTTACCTTGCTTATCCCCTAACACTTCAGTCAATTTAGCATGGCCAATCAATCTAACGTGCACATCTTTGGACTGTGGGAATAATCCGGAGCACACAAAGAAACGCACGCAGGCATGGGGATCATTCCAGTATGACATTTAACTGCTTCCACTCCATTCAGCCCATTGCTCCATTGTTTTCCAGCAGCAAGGCACTACTTGAAATTAAAGTAGGGATTACTTTTAGAATGATCCCTCTGTCTCTCCATTTGTTATGATTCTGGAAGAGTTACCCCAAATTGTTAGACTACAATGTGAGGAGGGTTGAACTAACTCCCTTTCTTTATTGAACCCCTTTGATCTGTCACAACAAGAATCCCCTCCCTTGTGGATACCTTTTCCCAGTTCAGATATATTTATGTTTTAAAAAAAAACAATTTAACCAGGCTTTCTTGAGTTAAAAAAAGGAGTGAGTTTATTAGTTACTAAGATGCCAGAAGAAAATAATAAAACATGGCATGCTTGCACACAGATTAGACATGAAAAGTGAGTCCAAAAATAAAAGTTAAAAAGGATGTATGAATCAGTCTTTGGCTTGTCTATGAGGGGTAGATGGTGAAATGTTATGGTAGTAATACCAGGAGCATTGACTTTGTAATTGAGCAGTTGGTTTGGAGTTCTTGGTTCTGTCGGTTAGGCGAAAGGAATTGTCCTGTTTCCTTCTCGACTATGGCTTTGTTGACTTGTGACTTGTTTCCAGCTATCAGAGAGAGAGAGATCTTTTTTACCTGTAAGCACAGGCAGTGGATGTTCTTCAGCTCTGACTTTCATAGCACACAGTATTAGAGTTGATTCAGAACAGGAGGCTGGCACACAGAGACCAGAGTTGCAATTGGTTTTTAATACCTTTTCCTGTGTATTCTTCAATGGGGAAAAAAATACAAACAGGTCTTTCACCCAGAGCTGCTTTTGTTCAACTCATATCCACTTCTGGGCTATAACTCATAGGAGGTGGTTTCTGTTGAGATGGTAATCAGCTTCTGTTATCTCCACAGGAGATTACAGTTCAGATTTTGCATTGCATCTTTTCCTTTAAAGTGACTCTGTCTTAAAAGACATGGCATTCCATTTTCTGTGGTCTAGTTGGTCAGCTGTGGTCCAAATGGTATTTTCCAGCAAATGATTACTTTGCAGTCTCAGCAACTTTTTGCTTGTATATCCTTTTTTAATAGTATGCATCTTTATTTAAATGTTATTTAAATGTTAAATATGTCTTTAATTAATTCAGGACTATGATCCATTGTCATGACATTAGATTAGAGTGTTTCTACTTCATAAAATAAATTATCATTTAATTTATTTCTGGAAAATTGAGTAGGGCAAATAATTGATGTAGTAGCCATTGAATGGATGCAATATTAATCCACCCCATTTTGTCACGCTAACTGCTATAATTAAAGAGATGCAGCCTAGTGTGAAACATACTGCTGATTTGCTATGTGGTTCAACAAGGGGATAGCTTGCATAAGGCTAACTTCACTTAAAGCTAACCTGGTGGAATAAGGTGATATTGTTGCAATATCAGTGGACTGACAGAATTTGAACTGAACATTGGTGAGCAAACTATTTGTGCGTAAGTACTACTTCATAATAAACAAGTCCTGAAACAATGCATATTAACATTTTGACTAGAGTTTATTTAGAATTTGACAGAGGCAGGTTTAATAGCATTCAAGAAGCATTTATTGGATTCATATCTGGAAAGGAAAAATGTGTGGATCTACTGGGAAAATGCAGCTTGTATCACGGGAGCCAGCACAGACACAATGCTGCCACTGGAATTGTAGCATGCAGGACACAGACCATGCAAGGGTCCGTTGACCTCTGGTGGGATTCTCTGGACTTGGGTGAATGTGGCCAGAAAATCCCACTCAATGATCAATCATTTTCAGATAACTTACACCACTGTTGTGATTCTGGCCCTGAACAGTTCCTAGGAAATCATGGTAGAAAGAATTCAGGGCACCATACTGCAAAATAACCCCTGATAAGTTTGAATTTGGAGTCAAAAAATCTTTGGAAAAAATAACTCCATAAGGCAAAGGCTGGGATTTTATGCCCCCATTTGCTGCAGATGTAAGTGGTGATGGAACAGAAATGTCACTTGAAAGGTTGAGGGGGTTTGGCTTTGGGACCAGGGATTGGGAGATTTGGAGGCTGCAGCAGACAATGGGGCTCAGGGTACTGGGAGGATTGAAGACTGCAGCAAAGAATGGGGTTTGGGGTACCAGGAGGACTGGATGCTGCAGCAGGCAATGGAGCTTGGGGTACCAGGAGGACTGGAGGCTAAAGCAGGCAATGGGGCTCAGGATATTGGGAGGAATGGAGACTGCAGCAGAGAATAAGTTTTGAGGTACTGGAAGGAATGGAGACCATAGCAGACAATGGGGTTTGGGATACTAGTGCAGTATCATAAGGTTGGGTGACCAGGCAATGGGTTCCGGAAGGTGCCCCCAGCTATACACACCATGGTTGTGAGGCGGGGTGGGGAGTGCATTGGCAGGCAGCCGCATGGGAGGAACCGACCAGGCATCTTGGGCGGAGGAGGTTGGGGTGTAGTTAGGGGGGCTTGCGGGATTCTGAATCATGCAGAACCTGAACCAGAAAGTGTAATTTGGAATATTGAATTCAGTGTTAAATTGGTACATAAAAAGAAATTGAAAGCAAATAGAAGATTAATGCAGGAAAGAATAAGAGATGGAAAGTAAAAGAAAACTTCTTTAAACCCTCCAAAAATAATTAAATCTGAAAAATAATAAGATTTCACACTTGTAAAATTAATTTTCGGTCCCAAAAAAGTTATTTGATGGTTAAAAAAAAAGAAAATTTATCAGATAGTTAAACCTTCTTATACAGCTTTAGGCAAACTCTAACTTCTAGCAGATTCAGTGAGTATACACATTCCATGTGTATAGCAACTTCATGCTGTGTCCTATTTTTCAATGGTGAGTCACTTGGTGAAGTACGATTAAAGTGCAGCTTTTGGAGGAGTAGCACTGAACATCAGTTTCCTAATTTCTGTATTTAATTATGCATCCGCAGTTCCCAGAGGTTGCTGTCTGAGTTACATGTAAATGTTAGTCTTAATGTCCTCAACAGCAAAATCAAGCCCATTGTTACTGTGGGATGATGCATCACTTCATTGTGATTTTTAACATCGTTCAGTTAATGTCTCCAGAACTTCAATCACAATATTTCTTAACTGATAAATTGCAGCCTTTGATCATTCTGTATGATGTTATTTAACTGATTGTTGACTTGTTTTTATAGGTTTCCGTCATTCGTGGAGCGTTCTGATCGTGTTGTCTGTATTCACTATTGGGATTGGATTTGGGCTCATTGTTTATGAAGCTTTCCAAGGCCGTGACACCCTATACCTTCTCGGAGGAGGGTTTTTTGTTTTGGCTGGTACGTGAAATTTAGGGTCTATATTTTGAATAGTAAATAGGAAAAGTAACGGAAAGACCCAGTTCATGAAATGGTTATTAATTTTGGAAAGAAATACAACTTACTTGTTTGAATGTAATTGTTTTATTATTAATATGATTGTTAGTTTCAACCTCCAATCGCTGACCAGTAAGCAGAAGACACATGACGGCAAAATGGATGGAACAAACTTTATTCTTATACAGTTAGTGTTTGGCCGAACTACACAATGAAAGTAGCTTTTTGGTTCTTGTATGTTTTAGGATCTCTGAAGAAGTATTGCAAAACAAATTCCTTTATATAATATAGTTTGCTTATATCAAATGTGCGTGTTGCTGATAAGTGATCATGACATATCTATTCCCAAATCCTGTTGAAGACAGTCTGTTCATGTTAACTGTTATTACTCTAAAGCTACTCTCTCAAACTAGACTTCTGACCTAATTGTTATGAACCCTTTTGAAGAACAGGCATTATTGACTGTTACTTTGCTACAGTATTGTTAAGAGATCCCTCTCCCTATGCCTATTATAGAGCCACTAAAGTTGCACCTTAATTGCTGATAGCTAACAAAGAACAAAGAACAAAGAACAACCCAGCACGGGAAACAGGCCCTTCGGCCCAACAAGCCCGCGCCACCGCATCACCCTACACCTATTCTACCCTGCGTATCTACAAATAGAACCCCTGACTTAGCCAGATTCAGGGGAGAATAGTGTCAATTTGGTAAAACCAATCAGCCTAAGAGCACATCTTTGGGGTGTGGGAGGAAACCGGAGCGCCCGGAGGAAACCCACGCATCCACAGGGAGAATGCACAAACTCCCACAGACACAGGCCCAAATCCATGTATCTGCACAGCTAGCAGTGCTAGTCACCGAGCTGTTGCGGCGCCCGTCTACCGGTCCAGGATCAAGCACACACACCGACACGAAGTACTAGGCCACTCCCGGAACCTCCAAGAGCAGCCCACGCATGACCCACCGTGTGCATGCCCCTCGTTTGACACGAGGTGGACCTCCACCTGCGGAATAAAAGACAAAAACGTTAATCACAAGCCTGCCTTTCCGGTGTCTCCCGAGGTTCTAACCCTTATTTAATAACCCCTACCATAACCCTCCATCCTCATTTCACTCATGTAACTGAACCTTAAACGAGTCCAACGTTCCCGCCTCCACCACCCTACTCGGTAGCGCGTTCCATACCCCCACAACTCTCTGCGTAAAGAACCTTCCTCACATATCCAAATTATACCTCTCCCCCCTCACCCTTAAATCATGTCCTCTTGTATTTGTAACCAATCTAGGGAGCAGTCTCTCACTATTGACTCTGTCTATTCCCTTCAGTATCTTATATACCTCTATCATGTCCCCCCTCAATCTCCGTCTTTCCAAGGAGAACAGTCCCAGTTTCTCCAACCTTTCCTCGTAACCCAGCCCCTCCATGCCAGGCAACATCCTCTGATGTACAACAGCTGATGTAAGTGCTGTCATATATTTCCTTGTACAAGCCCTTCCCACATATAACGCATTTAAAAGTAAAAGTTTATTTATTATTTATTAGTCACAAATAATGCTTACACTAACACTGCAAATAATTTACTGCAAAATTTCTCTGTTCACCACACTCCAGCACCTGTTTGGGTCAAAGAACCTAACCAGCACATCTTTCAGACTGTGGGAGGAAACCGGAGTACCTGGAGGAAACCCACGCAGCCACATGGACAGTGTGCAACTCCACACAGACAGTGACCCAAGCCGGGAATCAAACCCGGGTCCCTGGCGCTGTATGGCGGCATTGCTAGCCATTGTACCACCATGCCGCCCATTTCAAACTAAGAGCAGAATCATAGAATTTTTACAGTGCTGAAAGAGACCATTTGGCCTATCATGCCTGCACTGGCCTTTCAAATGAACATTTCCTTTTGTGTCATTCTCCTGCCTTCTCCCTGTATATTGTAACAGTTGATAAATTTCAAATCTGTGCAATAAATGTGACCCAATATATTGACACATTTTCACATATCCTTAGAATGTGATTGTATTTCCTTCTGAACATGTTCTGCTGTAATTATCTATTTCTCAGAGTTCACAAATTGCCAGGGGAGCTATACGGAGCAGGTTAAAAATCCAGAATATCTGATATAGGTAACCGCAAAATGCTGTAATAGGTAAAGCGTTGATCGGAATAAAGAGGAGAATGTTTAAAAAGGAATGGGCCAATTAACATGCACCTCTGCAGGGCCAGTTCTGTCACTGATTTTGCCAATTTGATGAGATTAAGAATACAAATTGAATTCCCTTATAAATAGGCTGTAGGGAAACCTATTCATGTAGTTCATTGAAATTCACTTTCCCAGGTGTAAACAAGAATTCTGCTGCATGCTACATGGTCATGGCGCCGAGAGGGAGAAGCCCTGATGGACTGATAATATACAAATAAGTCATTGCTTCTATATTCCCTACATGCAATGTTTACACATACTAATGGATTTAACCATCTAATATCACAATTTGTAAGTTGGAAATGCAACATTCTGACACAAGTAGATACTATAATCACATTTAGCAATGAGTTCACTGAAAATAACCAACGGTATAGTTACCAAATACCTCCCTAGCTTTGAGAAGAGAGATCCTGGGACAGCATTGAAAGGCACAGAATTGGACTTCTGACAAATAAATATTCTTGGCTTTCTGTTGGTTTGAACTTCTGTAACCTTTGTTTATGAGGTTGAAAGTGTCCTTTGCACAATCTGCAGGTGCAGCAGGTGGTCAGGAAGATGAATGGGATGCTGGCCTTCATAGCAAGGGGGATTGAATATAAAAGTAGGGAGGTCTTGCTGCAGCTGTATAGGGCATTGGTGAGGCCGCAGCTGGAGTACTGTGTGCAGTTTTGGGCGCCGCACCTGCGCAAGGATATTTTGGCCTTGGAGGGAGTGCAGAGGAGGTTTACTAGGCTGATACCGGAGTTGAGGGGGTTGAGCTATGAGGAGAGGCTGAATAAACTAGGCTTGTACTCGTTAGAGTTTAGAAGAATGAGGGGAGATCTCATTGAGACGTATAAGATGATGAATGGGATGGATAGGATAGAGGTGGAGAGACTCTTCCCGCTCAAAAAAGACAGTAGGACTAGGGGGCACAGCCTCAAGATAAAGGGGAGGCGGTTTAGAACGGAGTTGAGGAGGAACTTCTTCACTCAAAGGGTGGTGAATCTCTGGAATTCTCTGCCCGTTGAAGTGGTGGAGGCTGCCTCGCTAAATATTTTTAAGAAGCGGGTTGATGGGTTCTTGATAAGAGAGGGGATTAAGGGTTATGGGGAGAGGGCGGGAAAGTGGAACTGAGCCACGACAGATCAGCCATGATCTTATTGAATGGCGGGGCAGGCTCGAAGGGCTGGATGGCCTACTCCTGCTCCTATTTCTTATGTTCTTATGTCTTATGTTCTAACCTCCTGTTTAGCATGCAGACAATCAAATGTCCTATATATTCTGATATTGGTAACCTCAAATGTTGTAATAGTGGTCATCTGGAATAGAGGAGAGGATTTTCATGGAACCATAGAATCATATAGTGCAGAAGAGGCCATTCAGCCAATCAAGTCTGCACCAACATGCAAGAAACATCTGAACTCCCACCTAATCCCTTTTACCAGCACTCGGGCCATAACCTTGAATGTTATCATGTGCCAAGTATTCATTTTTTAAATTTTGGAATAGTTCAATTAACAACTTTGTCAATGGAACCTTGATAGCCTTTAAACTGCAGTGTGAGCAGAGCGCACGTTTCTGCCAACCTGTTAATAAGAGACCATTAAAAAGTGCAGTTCAATTTACTTACAAGATGCAACACAAGACTCACCTTCATTGTAGAGTTGCTTAACCATATAGAAACATGCAGGACCACATAGTTAAACAGGTTTTTGAAGGGCAGTAACCAAGTAGTTTTAACACGCAGGTTTGCAGATATCTGCACTGGATCAGTTAAAAAATACAAAGGAAAATAGTGGAAGTTGAGTCTTTTGGCATTACTATCATCACAGTAAAGCTGACTAGCTTTCTCTTGGTGCTGCAAAAATAATCCTTTACGTGTTAGGTAACAATTAAAAATCTTGATAAATGAAACATAGAAAAACTGCAGCAGGCGACGGTGCAGAGGGACCTCGGGGTCCTTGTGCATGAGTCGCAAAAACCCAGCCTGCAGGTGCAGCAGGTGGTCAGGAAGGCTAATGGGATGCTGGCCTTCATAGCGAGGGGGATTGAATATAAAAGTAGGGAGGTCTTGCTGCAGCTGTATAGGGCATTGGTGAGGCTGCAGCTGGAGTACTGTGTGCAGTTTTGGGCGCCGTACTTACGCAAGGATATTTTGGCCTTGGAGGGTGTGCAGAGGAGGTTTACTAGGCTGATGCCGGAGTTGAAGGGGTTGAGCTATGAGGAGAGGCTGAATAAACTAGGCTTGTACTCGTTCAGAGTTTAGAAGAATGAGGGGAGATCTCATTGAGACATATAAGATGATGAATGGGATGGATAGGATAGAGGTGGAGAGACTCTTCCTGCTCAGAAAGGACAGTAGAACTAGGGGGCACAGCCTCAAGATAAAGGGGGGGCGGTTTAGAATGGAGTTGAGGAGGAACTTCTTCACTCAAAGGGTGGTGAATCTCTGGAATTCTCTGCCCATTGAAGTGGTGGAAGCTACCTCGCTAAATATTTTTAAGACACAGGTTGATGGGTTTTTGATAAGAGAGAGGATTAAGGGTTATGGGGAGAGGGCAGGAATGTGGAACTGAGCCACAACAGACCAGCCATGATCTTATTGAATGGCGGGGCAGGCTCGAAGGGCTAGATGGCCTACTCCTGCTCCTATTTCTTATGTTCTTATCTATGTCTGATTATACTGATTACAATTATTTTTGTTTTCAGGTATTTTGTCCACATTTTCCATTATTATGTACATCTATTGGGTTCAAGCTCTTGATGCTGTGGTGGACCAGATCATTGAACCAACTAAATTATGTCCGCATCCAAAGCTGAAAGTTCAATTTGGTTGGTCTTTCATGGCAGCTCCTGCTGGCATCTTCTTTTCATTACTTGCAGGTCTACTCTTTATTCAGGTTGGACGAGCTGCTCAAAACAAGAAAAAAAACATAGGCTATTCTTTGCCATTTGATAAAGTTGGCGATGAGGAACTCTGATCGCTTCATTTCATATCCTCATGCTGTGATTTCCCCTTCCCACAATTTTCTCCCCTTTTCTCTCCAGGAGTCACGTTGGGTCGTCTGCAATCCCCCTGTTGTTCACCAGAATAGTCATTCTTCACATTTCAGCCTAGATATAGATTGGTAATGAGCTATTTTCCTGAGCTCGCCTGACATCCACACAAATATAATTTTGCGTAGCAAAAACTGGACAGTAATCTGGGATGGGAATCCTGACTCTTTACTTCCTGCATAGATCCAGAAGCATTAAGTTAAATCCCAATGTTTCTACAACCGCCAGTTTAGTCAACATTTCTTTATTGAGCCATGGGGGTTAGCTTCTTGCTAAGTTTTAATCCCTTAAAATGTGAAAGTAATGTTTATAATATAGAATATAATCAATGTTTTGCTTTATAAATTTAAATGAGTTGAAGAAAGAAAATCAGGGCTTTGTGCTCTCAATTTTCCAATATGCACTCTCAGTAGACAACATCCTAAAGCAGGAATACAAAAATGGAAAATGTACTCAATAGTTCATATGTTGCTAAAAAGCTTTAAGAAGTCTGTGATATCAGTTACTTTCATTACCTGTGTAATTCAGAATTGTGCACTGAAAATAGAAACAGATCTGTTCAAGGTTCTAATATTAAAGCACTGCTGATGTTCATAAGCTGGTGTCAGTTTGCTTTGGGATTGTAATGATAACTTCACCAATTCAGTCATCCCAATGGAAATGCCTTTTTGGCAACAATGCTGGTTGTAGAACTTGCTCTGTAATGTTATAGACCTACCTCCAACCCACATTTTGTTTTAGTATGGCTCCCTGTTGAGAGTATAGATCATTGATCTTGACATATGGTGGAAACAGAACCATAAGCATGTTAAATGGTTCTGATGTTAGTGAAGAATGTGTTAACTCAGTAATTCCTATGTGCACTTTTTTAAAAAAAGTGTTAAGCCATTCAGTTCAGTTTGTATCTTAAATGAAAATTTATTTAAAATAATGATCTGAGAAATTTCTTAAGAACATGGTGATATGTTTGTAGCTAATGCGTTGTTATTTCAATGAAACAGTTTGTTAACTCTTATGAACCATGTAGTATCTCGTATCTTTTTCCTCATATCAAGATCTCATTGATGAAGTTAATTAGGCTATTGCTTGGTATTTTGTCCTGAATCCAACCTTCATTAATAGGATCAAAAATCGTGGGGATGAAATTTGTCAATGTTAGCATTGTGGAATAGACTGATTGTGAATTGGTAACTGATTTTTTACTATGCCGTATCACTGAAAGTCAGTCATTGTACAATAATTCAAACTCTTTTTGGAGACTCATTGTCTGGACTCCATGTTGGTTGCTTTTGTTTGGTTTGAAATTACAAATCTTGGCAAACTGGTGAAAAATCAACTGCCTGTTTTACACTACTGTTGGAGATCAATTTGACCTCTTATATATCTGTAAAGTGACTTTGACAGTTTCAATCTTGGTCCTCACCAATACTTCTCATTGTTTGATATAAAGTGGTGATCTCACTCAGTGAACATATAGGGTGTGTTTGTGGGAAATTGAAATTCCAAACTAATATTGTTAAAGATGCTCATCTGAGTTGTCTTCTAAAGTATGTTGCAAAGATGAATAAGAAGGAGCTTTATTCATATTTATACCTATTCTGGAGATAGTTTTGTGCATTATCCAGAAAAATAAAGCACAGCTGCAGTGACATTCTGCACCATTGTACAAAAATCTACTTCCCCCAAATGAGGAATGGTCTGGTATTGTGTGGATGAGAGTCAATTCTGCTTGGACAACAAACTTCACTGGCACAGTATATTTACACTTTCTCTCATTCTGAAAGATTCCACAAGGTGCATTCATTGAACTCTAACACTGATTTCTGTTTGCCAGTTTTCCGTTTCTTTGAACTTTTCTTATTTATACCTAGTTCCTTCCAGCAGTTTCTCTGCTATGCTGTTGCCATCTAATTTCTTCCTACCTAATTAAACGCTTCAAGTCCTTGTCGATTCTGAAAAAAACTTGAATTAATCCCATGGACGTGTATGGGAGAGATGTAGAAATATGAGGGCATGATCCTGATTTTACCTCCACTCAGTTTGTGGGAGTTATAATTCTCACCCATGGTGCCAAAATACCAGAAATGAGATCAGGACATTTTACCATCCAGACTTCATTTAAATCCAGCTGGCTGATTTCCCCACCAGGAACACTGGGTAGAATTTTACACTCAGCTCAGGTGGGTTCTGATATAGAGGGGCAGAGAGGATTGGAGTGGGGAGAATGTAATGCATGGCCATTTTATGGCCAGTTAAGGGCATTTTCCCACATAGCCTCAATATTTAGATGTAGGTATTTAGATGTGGGTCGGAGCAGGATGGGAAACAGAAAAAGGAACAATTCTCTATCTCAGCTGGGAAGGTGGGGGCACTCCTTTCCAAGAACTGGGAGCTCTGGTCCACCTTCCCCACTCCCAGGATACTCCCTGACACTATCAATCCCCCCCTCTCCTGACCTGCCCTTCCCCCCACTTCCCCCCTTTCCCTGGGTAGTCCTACCCTCCCTCCTCAAGAGTTACCTTAAAAATGGATAAAGGTCCCAGGATTTAGTACCAGGCAGAGTGCAGCATTGTCTCTTTTGGTTATTGCAGGGCTGTGCTTGGATGGTTTGGAGAGCTGTCAGATTGGCCAACAGCTCTCTAAAGCTGGACTATCTTCCATGGGCAGGTGGAAGTTCCGCCTACTGCCAATCAGAACTCAATATTATGTTGTCTTAGCTTCCAAAATAAAGAGCTAATGTTTGAGATGTTAATTTTTAATTTCCAAAAGTCAAGCAGATATTGCTTTGATACAAGCACAGAGGTTACAACTCAAATTCTTTCATGATAAGTTATGGAATGAAATCTTTTCCGCGCAGGAACCAATAATGACTGTATTTCTGTTGTTAAAATTCTACTCATGCACTTAACGTTCTTCAGAGAAGGGAACCTACTAAGAATTCACAATAAATACTGCTTTAAAGAAATAGCAGTAGAACTAAACATGTATCAACATTTCTTGCACTGTCAATAAGCTAACACAAGTTGTAACTTGGTGGAGGAGGTCACTTGTCAAAGTGCATCCACCAAGAATGAAGGATTCTTGTATTTCATTGTGTTTTCATTTGTTTTACATTATTTTTCAAAGTACATTTTCAAAATTCACTTTGCTGTTTCAAATAGTATAGGACATTTCTTTTATATGAGGTCATATAAATTGTGAATTTGTACCTTTTGCTTAATTTTTCCTTCAATAGATGTTTGATTAAAAATCACAAATATGCACAAAAGTCTGTATAAAGTTTAATTTCACAATAAAGTCGGTAAAAGTATCAATGTGGTATTGATGTATCTTTCATAGCTAATGATAATGAGTCAGATTTTTTTTGCAGTGTTATCACATATATTTTACCGACGTGCATTTCACATTGGAACATCACAGAAGAAGAGCTCTGAAAAAGAGTATATGGATTCAAACGTTAACTCTGCTTCTCCACATATGCTGTTAGACCTGCTGAGTTTGTCCGGGATTTTCTGTTTTTATTTCTAATCAGGTTTGTTCATTAATGTTAAAACCATTTTTTTTATTTTTGCTATTGTAAAACAAACTGTTTGGACTGGATATTTCCCATGGGACCATGCTCCTGATGTTGACCTTAGTTCTAGGTCAGGATCCTAGAAGTGGTCCAATTGGAGGACACAATGTGATGTCACCTTGAGAGTTGGCACTGTTGAAGCACAGTAAAAAGTCTGACAACACCAGGTTTTAGTCCAACCTATCTATTTGATAATATACTCGCAAGCTTTCGGGTTAGCCCCTTTGTCAGGGCTAACCCGAAAGCTTGCGAGTATGTTATCAAATAAATAGGTTGGACTAAAACCTGGTGTTGTCAGACTTTTTACTGTGTTTACGCCAGTCCAACGCCGGCATACCCACATCATGACTGTTGAAGCAGGCAGATGACCATGTGGGTACAGGTTGGGAGAAACCTCTGCAGCATTTAAATAAAAAATAAAACTCACATAAAACCAGAGCTGTCAGCCTATCAGTGTGGATTGGTGGTTTGAACCCATGGTTCTGGCCATCGCTTCCCAGAAGGTGCTTAATGCCTTCCAGCAATGGCGAAACAAAGGCCATAGGCGATGGAATTTTATGAGAATGATTCCAGTTAGAGTGAAAATAGGAGAGTTCCTGATCCTTTTTCGGGCGAGTTTTCACAACCAATCTTATGCATTTAGTCATTGAAAAAATGGCCTAGATTGTTTCCAGCTGCTGCAGGCAGTGGGCTGGACTTAATTTGTCAGCAAGCCTGTAGAGGGAGCTACTATGTATGTGCAACCTCTGGTGATGCACATACTCAATAGCAACTGCAGTGGTCTGACAGAGAGTTAGAGCTAGAACCATAGAACCATAGAAAATTATAGCTCAGAAACAGGCCTTTTGGCCCTTCTTGTCTGTGCTAAACCATTTTTTGCCTAGTCCCACTGACCTGCACTTGGACCATATCCCTCCACACCCCTCTTGTCCATGAACCCGTCCAAGTTTTTCTTAAATGTTAAAAATGACCCCACATTTACCACTTTATCTGGCAGCTCATTCCACACTCCCACCACTCTCTGCGTGAAGAAGCCCCCCCCCACCAATATTCCCTTTAAACTTTTCACCTTTCACCCTTAGCCCATGCCCTCTGGTTTTTTTCTCCCCTAGCCTCAGTGGAAAAAACCTGCTTGCATTCACTCTGTCTATACCCATCATAATCTTGTGCACCCCTAGCAAATCTCCCCTCATTCTTCTACGCTCCAGGGAATAAAGTCCTAACCTATTCAATCTCTCTCTGTAACTCAGCTTCTCAAGTCCCGGCAACATCCTTGTGAACCTTCTCTGCACTCTTCAAACTTATTTACATCCTTCCTGTAACTAGGTAACTAAAACTGTACGCAATATTCTAAATTTGGCCTCAATAATGCCTTATACAACTTTACCATTACACTCCAACTTTTATACTTTTATACTGTCAGGCCTCTGCTATTTAAGATAGCCTCAACCAGCTCCCCCTCTGCCCTCAATTGCGGAGGCCAATGGCTGATCACGAGCTCCATAACACATGGACCCTGCCACCACTCCCTGCCGCCCAGACCGATTGGGCCTCTCTCTTCTGATCTGATTGCAACTGCAGAGTGGCAGTGGGCTTCCCCTTCCTGCAGATCTGATCCCACTGCAGAGCAGCCTTGGGCCCCCCCGTCTGATCCCATTACAGAGTGTACATTAGGCTCCCTTCCCCACCACAATCCGGTTGCCCCCTTCATATTGCACCCTCATAGGCCCAGCCCCAATATGACTTGCTCCCATAGGCCCTGCCCCATAGGCCCAGCGCCGATAGGCCAGTTCCCCATAGACCCCCCCACCCCCCCCCATTGGTCCCAATCCCATAAGTTCTGCTCCCATAGGGTCCAGTCCCTAGTACTTCCAAGTCGGCAGTGCCAAGATGCCCACTTGGCATTGCCCAGGTACCTGGTGGGCAGTGCCAAGGTGCCAGGCTGGCACAGCCCAAAGGGCATGCTCCTTGCCCTCAGACTTCCCGGGAGGCCTCAAAGGCCTCCAGTTCCACCGGCAAATCCAACATGACTGCTCCCCATTCATAAGAAGCAGGTGTTTTCCTTGCTGGAGAGCACCTACCCCAGCGAAGCTATAAAAGCAAATGAGCCCAGGTGATTGAGTGTTAGGCTTCCTAATCACATGGAAATAAATATTAAAATACCTTTAAATAAATTATTCAGCCTCTCGCCCGTTTCCAGTGAGAGGCTGATCTCGCTGGAAATTCAGCTCCCATAAAACCACGAGAACTGAGAAATTGGGTGTGATCCTGATTTTTCGGGCCTGGTGTGATTTTACAGCTCTCTCTGCTCATTGATTGACGGGTTGAGCTGGTTAAATTCTGCCCCATTTACAGTGTGTTAACAATCTTTCATTCCAGGGCCAATTGCACAATGGAAAAAGTTGCTGAAGGAAATAACTATAGCCTCATCTCTTGAAATCTTCCAAGATCCATCTTTAGACCATATGTTTTTGATAATCATGGCTGCTTTATCAATTGGTCATGGATGGATCAGCTACGATCCCCATTTATTAGAGTTGGTGAAATACTAATTTTGTGATGTTGATGAAACAGGAGCAGACATGGGTCATAAGAACATAAGAAATAGGAGCAGGAGTAGGCCATCTAGCCCTTCAAGCCTGCCCCACCATTCAATAAGATCATGGCTGTTCTGAAGTGGATCAGTTCCACTTTCCTGCTTTCTCCCCATAATCCTTAATTCTCTTGTCTATCAGAAATCTATCTACCCATGACTTAAATGTATTCAACGAGGTAGCCTCCACTACTTCAATGGGCAGAGAATTCCAGAGATTCACCACCCTTTGAGTGAAGAAGTTCCTCCTCAATTCTGTTCTAAACTGCTTCCCCTTATTTTGAGGCTGTGCCTTCTAGTTCTGTTTTCCTTTCTAAGCGGGAAGAATCTCTCTACCTCTACCTTATCTAGCCCCTTCATTATCTTGTAAGTCTCTATAAGATCCCCGCCTTGGCCTTCTAAACTCCAACGAGTAAAGGCCCAGTCTATTTAATCTCTCCTCATAAGCGAACCCCCTCATCTCCAGTATCAGCCTGGGGAACCTTCTCTGTACTCCCTCCAAGGCCAATATATCCTTACGCAAATAAGGGGACCAAAACTGCACACAGTACTCCAGTTGCGGCCTCACCAGAGCCTTGTACAGTTGCAGCAAGCTTTTCCACTTACCTTCGTGTCATCAGCAAATTTTGTTACCCTACACTCAGCTCCCTCCTCCAGATCGCCTATGTAAATGGTAAACAGTTGAGGCCCCAGCACCGATCCCTGCGGCACTCCACTAGTCACCAACTGCCAACCAGAAAAGCATCCATTCGTTCCAACTCTCTGCTTCCTGTTAGATAACTAATCCTCAATCCATGCTAACACTTTACCCCCAACCCCGTGTACCGTAACCTTCTGCAGCAACTTTTTGTGAGGCACCTTATCGAACGCCTTCTAGAAATCTAAAAACACTACATCCACCGGTTCCCGTCTGTCAACCGCACTAGTCACATCTTCATAGAAATCCAATAAATTCGTTAAACACAACTTCCCCTACATGAATCTGTGCTGCGTCTGTTTGATCAAACCGTTCTTTTCTAGGTGTCCTGCTATTTCTACTTTGATGATGGATTCTAGCATTTTTCCAACTACGGACGTTAAGCTAACTGGCCTATAGTTCCCTGCCTTTTGTTTGCTACTTTTTTTAAAAAGCGGCATAACATTAGCTGTTTCCAATCCGCCGGCACTTCCCCAGAGTCCAGCGAATGTTGATAAATAACTACTCCATGCTGATGGCCAGCCAGGCTGCTGCTGAGAGGTCAATTCTTGGCTGAGCCATAAGAGGGCTCATCCACCACTGCTGAAAAGATCTGGCAGTGCTATCAACCTTCCCCACTTAGTACATTAATGGGTCCAACTGATTACTTGCCACTGCCACGACAGCAGGAGGTAGCCTCTCCTGATTGATCCTGTCTCCAGCAAGATTGCTAAGAGGCAGGGACTCATCAGCTAGCTGACCTACACACGAAGGGCAGAATTTTATGGTCCCATCATGGCAGGAGCACAGTCATAAAATGTGGCAAGCCGTTCAAATGTTTATTGACTTTGGCAGAAACATAAAATCCTGTGTAAAATGTTGCCTTACATTCTGATTTTTCTCCCAGTGCTGCCTCCGAACCTAACAGCGCAAAGTGGAACAATATGACTCATCATTTTTTGGTGCATTTCTCATATGAAAGTGTGAAATAGAATGGGCCAGAAGTTTCAGGATGATAGGAACTGCTGACTCCACCAGGCGTGATGCCATTTCACACACTAAGAAGTGTTGAAGTCAGGACTTCCACCCATCACTGGGAGGAAGTCCCTCCTTAATGGCTAACTGCCTGGAATTAAGTGTCATGAACTGGATGATTGGTAAGTGGAAGGGGTCAGTGCTGCAGTTCCATGGGGGGTGGGGGGGGGGTGGTGTTTTGGGGGTGGATGGGTGGTGCGGGGAGGGGACCCTATGGGAAGGGTGCCTCTGCTTTCCACTGATACTGCACTTGCTTCAATTGTGGGTTCCCTCAATCTATCATCTGTCAAAATTGAGGCTGGGCTGGAAAAGATCCTTAAGGGGCTGATAAGTGCCTTAATTTGGGCAGGGGTGGCCGTCCTATTTGAGGGTCTGCCCATCCTGACATAAAATCATAACCAGGTTGTGACCCTAGAGGCCATCCCATCTATTCAATTTTACTCTCAACTACTTCAGACCCCGGCAGGGGT
Source organism: Carcharhinus amblyrhynchos (assembly GCF_965287045.1). Lineage (NCBI taxonomy): Eukaryota > Metazoa > Chordata > Chondrichthyes > Carcharhiniformes > Carcharhinidae > Carcharhinus > Carcharhinus amblyrhynchos. The sequence continues at coordinate 60,612,656 of NC_137333.1, forward strand.
TGTGGTGGCTAGGGGATTGGTGGGGTGGGAGGGTTGAGAAGTGGGAGAGTGCGGGAAGTGTAAGGATCTGGCATACTTCTTCAGCTTTGTACTGGCAGGTTAGGTAGCAGTACTGGCAGTGAATTCAGAACAGAAGACAGTATTCTACACTAACAAAATTTTATGCTTCTGGCCATATTTTTGCATCAGCACCAAACCTTCAGTTCATCAGCTTTATTTCCACTGCTCTGTATTGGAAAGAGATTGCTCACTCACTCAATTATCTTCATATAGACTTGACCACAATCCTTGCAGCGGGTAGCTGGACTCAAAACTATCATCTGATTTTATGCCCAGCTCCTAACGCATCTCCACAGGATGGGAAAAATTCAGCCCTTTGAATTGGATTTCCAGCTCTGGGAATAGGAAGAAATTTTCTATTACCACTTGTGAGAAAATACACATGAACCGACATCAAGTGCAAATCAGAAGAAAGCGATAAATGATGAGTTGGAAAACCTGCAAAACATTGCCTTATTGGCATCATTCCAAGCATTATCTCAAGGAGGTGACTGAACTGGAAGGGAAAATACAGAAATTGTTTATTCTCACAGCCCTCTACAAAAGAAGTCTATTAATTAAAATAAAAAAACGTAGCAAGCAAGAGACAGTCAGAGAGTGGGAGGCTGAGATTGGGTTGATGGAGCCACTGAGGGTGAGTCGAAAGTCTGTGAATCTGACTGAATCTGTGGGAGGCAAAAAAAATCACATATTTGTGTTACAACATTAGAGGCATGGGGAGATAAATCAACATGTAAGCAATTACTTTAAGTTAGTCAACTTCTAATATAACCTAAATCAATTAATTACTATGAACAAAGTGATCTCAGCACAAGGGAGCTGAGTTATAACTAGCTCGTGATGTTTATTTATGTTGCTTCCTTGGTTTAGGGTGGCTTTGGGTAGTTGCAGAATATTCTCAGAAGGGAAGGTGAACAGTCAGAAGTGGTCCATATTGTATTCGAAGCAGAGGTGGAAAGAGGGATGAGGTGCTCTTGGTAGATTTTGGGGATTGAGGAAAGATACTAAAGGAAAGATTGCGCCGTCCTGCTGAAAGAAACCCTGACAGTGAGTTCCCTGGAGTAGCCTTTAAGCAATGAAAATGGCCACTGACTTCGGCAGAACTGGAAGTTCCTGCCAATGGTGAGCTGCCTCCATCACCAGAAAAGCAACCACAGAGGCGCTGGAAAATCTCAGCCTAAGAAGCAAGACCTTACAATACACAAGACCTAACCGTAACAATCTCAGGGTTATGCCTGATGCCATGTACTAATGTGTGTAGAAATAGGAGAAGGCTCCATGTAAATGCATGGCCAGAGAGATGGTGCAGAAGGAACGGCTTTAGACTATTGGAATATTGTGACTGATTCTTAGTGCTTGGACCTAAGCAGGAAGATTGCATTTCAAGAAGGCCATGACCAAGGCTTTCTGATAGCGCTGTCTGAGAAAGTGAATTAATTTGGAAGAGGAATTGGAATCATAATTTAACATCTGAAAGGAGAAACAAATTGCATAAAGGATTGGGAAAACCTAACTCCAGAGTGAGAGGAAATACAGTAAAGATCCAATTCAGCTTTACTGGGAATATATCTAAATGCACAAGGTGTATTCAGTAAGATTGATGATCTTCAGGAACAGATGGGAGTATGATGTTGTGGTGGTAACAGAAATCTAACTCCACTCTGACACAGAGTCATCCAAATTCAAAGCATCAATTCTGTCTTCCCTCCACAGAAGCTATCAGACTTGCTGAGATTTTCAAGCACTTTCTGTTCTTATTTCAGACTCCAGCTTCAGCTCCAGCAGTAGTTTGTTTTTATCAAAAAAAGAGTAGGATTAGGTGCTGGATACAATGGGCCCTATTTTACTATTTTGATTCGAAGTGCTGGATGGACTTGAAACTGGGACTGTTTCAGATCTGACTTTTAGACCCATTCTCAGGCATCCCCCAAACACCCTCTGCCTGCAAAAATATCAGCGATTCCGAATTGCGATGCTTGAAGCCTGTGAGCAACGCCTAACACCCTGGAAATCCTGCAGCTCCGATCAGCACCTCCAACAGCGCATGTGCAAAAAGAAATAGACTGCGGCTCCCCTGCCACATCCCTCCGCCTCCAGATAATGCGTCCCCCTGAGCCCCACGGACATTGTCCCAGACCACCAACATTACTGGCCCCCTGATCCTCCCACCCTCTCTGCCACCCAGACTGATCGCTGGCTCCTCCCTCTGCCCTCCCACTGATCTCAGGCAGAGTGGCAGTGGACCCTCCCTTCCCCCTCTCTGATCACAGGCAGAGTGACAGTGGACCCCCCCTTACAATCTCAAGCAAAGAGCTGTCGGACCCACCTTCCCTTCCCCCAACTGATCTCAAGCAGAGAGCCATTGGACACTCGGCACTTATCTCCTCACTAATTGGAGTGCTGGAATTGGACTTTTGTAAAGCATGTCTGTTTCACATGTCTGGATGGGTGAACGTGGTGGTAAAAGGTAAGTGCCTGTAAGGTTGGGTGTGCAGCCCATTAAGTCAATTTAAATGCATGCAAATACATTTAAATGGCCGTCGCACCCTTTTTGGGCGCGGTCCCAATCACACCCATTTTCAGATCTTGGCAAAGAGGGAACCGGTTTGGAGGTGGGCGCGGATCATGCTACTCACCTCATGCCTGACTTCACCGAGTTTTCATGCCCGAAAATGGGCGAAACATGATGGTAAAATCAGGCTCAATGTGTTCAGGAAAGATAGGCAAAGAAATAAAGGAGGAAAGGTGACAGTATAGATGTGGTGGCAGTGACGGAGACGAGGTTAAAGGAAGGGCAGCACCGGCAACTAAATATTCCTGGGTATAAGTGTTTTAGGCACGACAGAGGAGGGTCGAAAAGAGGAGGGGGAGTGGCACTGTTAGTTAGGGAGCAGATCACAGCGATGCAGAGGGAGGATACTATAGAGGAGTTAGGAATTGAGTCTCTGTGGGTGGAGTTGAGGAATAGGAAGGGAGCCATTACTATGCTAGGGGTGTACTACAGGCTGCCCAACAGCCCGCGGGCAGTGGAAGAGGGTATATGTAGAGACATTTTGGATAAGTGTAGGAAGAATAGGGTTGTTGTAGTGGAAGATTTTAATCTCCCTGGGGTGGATTGGAAGGTGCCCAGAGCTGGGGGTTCGGACGGGGAGGAATTCATAAGATGTGTATTGGAAGGGTCCTTGGAGCAGTATGTAGATAGCCCGACTAGAGAGGGGGCTATACTGGATTTAGTTCAGGGCAATGAGCCGGGTCACGTGGTTGAGGTTGTGGTAGGTGAACATGTGGCTAATAGTGACCACAACTCTGTCTACTTTAGGATACAAATGGAAAAAGATGAGTGCTGCCCTAAGGGGAGGGTGCTAAATTGGGGGAAGGCTAGATACAGCCGGATTAGGCAGGAGCTTAGGGATACAGACTGGGATAGGCTGTTGGAGGGCAAGTCCACGTAAAGCATGTGGGAGTCTTTCAAGGGAAAACTGAAATGGTTGCAGGAAAGACATGCGCTGGTTAAGAGGAAGGATGGGAAAGGTAGGATTAGACAGCCGTGGATTACTAGAGATATTGAGGAATTGATCAGGAAGAAATGAGAGGCGTATGTTAAGTCTAAGCAACTGGGAACGGAGAGAGCGTTGGAGGAATACAGAGAGAGTAGGCGGGATCTCAAAAGGGGAGTTAGGAGGGCAAAAAGAGGGCATGAAATGGTTTTGGCAGGGAGAATTAAGGAAAATCCAAAGGCGTTTTACTCCTATGTCAGGAACAAAAGGGTGGTTAGAGGAAAAAATCGGTCCTCTCGGGGACAGAGGAGAGGAACTGTGCTTAGAGTCCGAGGTAATGCGGGAGATCCTGAATGAATACTTTGCGTTGGTATTCACGAAGGAGAGGGGCTTGATGTCTGGTACAGTCTTCGAGGGAGCAGTAGACCAATTGAAGGATCTATCGATTACGAGGGAAGAAGTGTTAGGGCTTTTAGGTAGCATTAAAACTGATAAGTCTCCAGGGCCTGATGGCATTTATCCTAGGCTGCTTAGGGAGGCGAGAGATGAAATTGCTGGGCCTCTGACGCAAATCTTTGTCTCTTCTTTGGACACAGGTGAGGTCCCAGAGGACTGGAGGATAGCGAACGTGGTACCGTTGTTTAAAAAGGGTAGGAGGGATAACCCTGGTAACTATAGGCCAGTGAGTTTGACATCAGTGGTAGGCAAGTTGATGGAGAGGATTCTTAGGGATAGGATGTATGAGCACTTAGAGCGTTGTGATCTGATTAGGGATACGCAGCATGGCTTTGTAAAGGGGAAGTCTTGCCTTACGAATCTGGGAGAATTTTTTGAGGAGGTGACAAAAATGGTCGACGAAGGATGAGCCGTTGATGTCGTCTATATGGATTTCAGTAAGGCATTTGACAAAGTCCCTCATGGAAGGTTGGTAGAAAAGATTAAGGATCATGGGATACAAGGCCAGGTATCTAGATGGGTAGAGAACTGGCTTGCTAAGAGGAGACAGAGAGTAGTAGTGGAAGGGTCCTTTTCTAGCTGGAGGTCTGTCACTAGTGGTGTGCCGCAGGGCTCACCACTGGGACTTCTTCTTTTTGTAGTATATATAAATGACTTGGAAGAGGGAGTAAGTGGTGTGATCAGCAAATTTGCAGATGACACTAAGATGGCTGGATTGGCAGGCAGTGAGGAGCAGAGTCTAGTGATACAATGGGATATAGATAGGCTGGTATATTGGGCAGATATATGGCAAATGGAGTTTAATCCTGATAAATGTGAGGTGATGCATTTTGGCCGAAATAATGTAGTGGGGAGTTATATGATAAAGGGTAAGCCTATAAAGAGTATAGAAACGCAGCAAGACCTGGGGGTGCAAGTGCACAAGTCTTTGAAGGTGGCAGTACAAGTGGAGAAGGCTGTGAAGAAAGCCTATGGTATGTTAGCCTTTATAGAAAGGGGTATAGAGTATAAGGGCTGGAGTCTGATGTTGCAGTTGTATAGAACATTGGTTAGGCCACATTTGGAGTACAGCGTCCATTTCAGGTCTCCTTACTACCGGAAAGACGTGGAGACCCTGGAGAGAGTGCAGAGGAGGTTCGCCAGGATGCTGCCTGGTATGGAAGGACTGGGTTATGAGGAAAGATTGAGCAAATTGGGGCTGTTTTCCCTTGAAAGACAGCGACTGAGGGGAGATCTAATAGAGATATATAAGATTATGAAGGGTATAGATAAAGCAAATAGTGGTAAGCTTTTTCCTATGTTAGAAACACACAGTACGAGGGGCCATGGGCTTAGGGTGAGGGGGGCAAGTTATAACACAGATATTAGAGGGAGGTTTTTCACACAGAGGGTAGTGGGGGTATGGAATGCTCTGCCAAGCAAGGTGGTGGAGGCAGGTACGCTGGAGTTGTTTAAGAGTAACTTGGACAGGCACATGAGTGGGTTGGAGATGGAGGGATATAGGAGATTATTTTAGATAAGGTTCAGTAGCCTTGGGATGCACCTGGTAATGTATAAGGATGTGGAATGATACTAATGTTTTTCTCTTTTAATTCACAGGTTTTAAGTCGGTCCGCCTTGTTGTCCAACGAGGGGCATACACGCGATGGGTCGTACAAGGGCTGCTCTTGAATGTTCGAGAGTGGCCTAGTGCTTCATGTCGTTAGTGTGTACTTAAACTGGACCAGATGCTGGGCAACACGACAGCTCAGTGACTATCACTGTTTGCTGTGCAGACACATGGATTTGGGCCAGTGTCTGTGAGAGTTTGCGCATTCTTCCCGTGCTTGCGTGGGTTTTCTCCGGGTGCTCCGGTTTCCTCCCACACCCCAAAGATGTGCTATTAGGCTGATTGGAGGTAATAAGTTGTCCCTAAATTAGTTTTCCATCAATGTGGAATGCCATAAGCATAGGTAAGGGTCATGGGTGGAGGGGGGACTCGTTAAAATGGTGGCGCGGGCTCGTTGGGCCGTAGGGCCTGTTTCCCAGGCTGTTTTTGTTCTTTGTTCTATTGATTAAGGAAAATATTATAGAGAGGGGCTGTCCTCGTGGAATCAAAGACAGAGGCCAATTTCCACGCTTCACTAGGACTGATGTGTTCGGTTGTGAGATAAGAAAATTTCACGAGAAGTGCCTAATGTGATTTCCAGCTATGTAAATCCAGGAAGCGGTTGTCCCTTCCCTGCTGTCATTAGCAGACTGCACATCCCAAATTTGAACACTGGAAGCTTAATTTAAATACATTTGCATCTCATTATGCTAGAATCACCACCCAAGTCAAATTTAAATCCTATGTCAGCATAACTTCAGAATGGCATGATTCAAAACTGCTTTTAAAATATGTACACCTGGTGACTTGAACTTCAAGGGGAACTCAGAGGTGAGAATACACTACTTAGAGTGGCACTCACTCGGACCCAGTACAAGGCAGTGGCTCTGTGGATTTTGGGAGAGGGGATCACAGGAAATTCTCTATACCAGCTTATTCTTGGTTGCCTTGCAGCATTGGGGCATGGGCAACAGTACAAGAGAGAAAGGAACCTCAGGGAAAGCAGTGCAATGTATGTAGGAGAGTTGACAATACAGATTAAAGGTTGAGTGCAAACACATGGGGGCCAGTGGAGAGGTGACAAAAACGGTGAAACAAATGGAAAAACCTATTAAAGATGAGTACACTTTTACAGCTGAGACCATTTAGCTTGAGCTCAATTGACATGCTTGGAATCAGGCTCATTAAGCTGCTATGCCTACACAAGCAGCACTAATTCCTAGAGTGGCTCTAAGCAGACACGTGTGACCCTCATGTCTCTCTCTTTGATACTGGAATGAGGAGACCATCAGGAAGATAGAGACTGGTGATCTTGTTGTTTTCTTCATTGCTTATAGGCAGGATAGAAGACGCAGAAGAATATAATTGCTGTGTTTGGCTTGCCAAAGATAGGACCAGGACTGCCAAGTCCAAGGGACAACAGGGCCTCTGCCTTTCACGGATGGACCCCACAGAGCTGTAGTTCACAGGCTTATCAACAGACCCACTTTTTATAGAATGTATAGGTTCTACCTGCAGGTGAGCGACAACCAGTGTCACCGATGACTGCACAAATGCCATCTTCAGTAGGATTTGGTGCCATGCTGATGCGGAGGACATCCATTGCCAGTGGCAGTGGAAGTAACCACTGAGCTCAGTTTCTACAGCTGTGGATCCCTCTGGGGTTCCACTGGGGAGTTGTGTGAGAACTCACAAGCCTCCACCCACAATTGTATCCAGGACATCCCGGATGACATTTTTGCCAAGGAGCACAACTTTATCAACTTTGTCAGAAATCAGGCAAGCCAGGATGAAAGAACTCTTAAATCTCCCTGTCAACAATCAGTCTTGTGCATGAACCACAAAGGCTTCCACTTTCTTGTTGTTCAGCTCTGCTCAAATCTGACTGTAACAAATGGACCATGCAGGTTTGTGCAAGGTATTCCAGGGATGTACAGTACTCATACATCCTCAGCAGGTCTCAAATTCCTAATATCTACTCACAAAGTATGTGGCTGAATACATGTAGGGCCCTCTTACTACGTCTTGGTGCAAGCAGCTGCTGACTACTACACCTGTTGTCTGTGATGACTTCGATTGGCCCCCTTTGGAGAGCTGAGATCTGGAAGGCCCTGCCTGCTTTTGGGGTCCTATAGTGTGGCAGTGCCACTTTCCTTGGCTTATAGAACATAGAACATTACATAAGAAACATAAGAAACATAAGAAATAGGAGCAGGAGTAGGCCATCTAGCCCTTCGAGCCCGCCCTGCCATTCAATAAGATCATGGCTGATCTGTTGTGGCTCAGTTCCACATTCCCGCCCTCTCCCCATAACCCTTAATCCCCTCGCTTATCAAAAACCCATCAACCCGCGTCTTAAAAATATTTAGCGAGGCAGCCTCCACCACGTCAACGGGCAGAGAATTCCAGAGATTCACCACTCTTTGAGTGAAGAAGTTCCTCCTCAACTCTGTTCTGAACCACCCCCCCTTTATCTTGAGGCTGTGCCCCCTTGTCCTACTGTCCTTTCTGAGCTGGAAGAGTCTCTCCACCTCTATCCTATCCATCCCATTCATCATCTTATACGTCTCAATGAGATCTCCCCTCATTCTTCTAAAGTCTAACGAGTACAAGCCTAGTTTATTCAGCCTCTCCTCATAGCTCAACCCCCTCAACTCCGGTATCAGCCTAGTAAACCTCCTCTGCACTCCCTCCAAGGCCAAAATATCCTTGCGTAAGTGCGGCGACCAAAACTGCACACAGTACTCCAGCTGCAGCCTCACCAGTGCCCTATACAGCTGCAGCAAGACCTCCCTACTTTTATATTCAATCCCCCTCGCTATGAAGGCCAGCATCCCATTCGCCTTCCTGACCACCTGCTGCACCTGCAAGCTGGGTTTTTGCGACTCATGCACAAGGACCCCGAGGTCCCTCTGCACCGTCGCCTGCTGCAGTTTTTCGCCACGTAAGTAATAGTCCTTCCTAGCATTATTCCTACCAAAGTGGACCACCTCGCACTTGCCAACATTAAATTCCATTTGCCAGTTCCTGGCCCATTCGCCCAGCCTATCTAGATCCTTCTGCAGACTCTCCACACCCTCTGCGCAATTTGCCATTCCACCAATCTTGGTGTCATCACTAAATTACAGCGCAGTACAGGCCCTTCGGCCCTCGATGTTGCACCGACCAGTGGAACCAATCTAATGACCCTCTAACCTAAACTACTCCAATGTTATCCAAATGCCTATCCACTGACCACTTGAACGCCCTTAAAGTTGGTGAGTCCACAACTGCTGCAGGCAGGGCATTCCACGCCCTTACTACCCTCTGAGTAAAGAACCTACCTCTGACATCCGTCCTATAATTACCACCCCTTAATTTAGAGCTATGTCCCCTTGTGTTAGCCATCACCATCCGAGGTAAAAGGCTCTCACTGTCCACCCTATCCAATCCTTTGATCATCTTGTATGCCTCAATTAGGTCACCTCGTAACCTTAAGAACATAAGAAATAGGAGCAGGAGCAGGCCATCTAGCCTCTCGAGCCTGCCCCGCCATTCAATAAGATCATGGCTGATCATGGCTGACCTTCTTCTCTCCAATGAAAATAACCTCAAGTCCCTCAGCCTTTCCTCATAAGACCTTCCCACCATACCAGGCAACATCCTGGTAAACCTCCTCTGCACCCTTTTCAATGCCTCCACATCTTTCTTATAATGCGACGACCAGAACTGTATGCAATACTCCAAGTGCGGCCGCACCAGAGTTTTGTACAGTTGTAACATGGCTTCACGGCTCTGAAATTCAATCCCTCTCCCAATAAAAGCTAACACACCGTATGCCTTCTTAACAACCTTATCAACGTGGGTGCCAACTTTCAGGGAGCTATGCACATATACCCCGAGATCTCTCTGCTCGTCAACACTACTAAGAGTCCTTCCATTAGCCCTATATTCTGTACTCCTGTTATTCTTACCAAAGTGAATCACCTCACACTTTTCCGTATTAAACTCCATCTGCCACCTGTCGGCCCAGCTCTGCAGCCTATCTATGTCCCTCTGCAAACTGTAACATCCATCCTCACTGTCTACAACTCCTCCAACTCTGGTGTTGTCAGCAAATTTACTAATCCATCCTTCTACACCCTCATCTAGGTCATTTATAAAAATGACAAACAGCAGGGCCCCAAAACAGATCCTTGAAGTACACCACTTGTGAAGCTGAAGTTGATGGGATCACAGGAAGAGGGGATTCAGATGTCAACTTAGGTTAATGAGTGGGCTGCTTGAGTTACCCTCCTTCATCTCAGCAGCTGCAAGATAGAAATCAGGCATGTTTACTAACTGTAACCCTAGAATATAACTAAATACATTCAATATATGCCAAATATTTCATAACAAGTTATAGGAAGTGTTTAATTATTTATATACCAGTAGAACTGTCAATAACTTCAAGTGGTAAAAACAAAATAAATATTTACACTTGGAAGGGCAAGGAAGGAATGCCTGGCTCTCACAGTCAGTGTTTAGTGCAAACAGCACACACATCACTTCATGTGTCCTTGCTTTGTGCGAGCATCACAACCATCATACTGATAGGAAAAGAGCCACATAGATGGAAATCAGCAGAATGTGACAACTTTGCTTGTAGGCAAATGTCCCATGGGCTGCACTAAGAACCCAGATAGGTTTAAGGTTGCCCACCACTGATGTATTACATTGGGGTGTAACTTCCAGCCCGAATGCTGGGTTAATTATGCCTCGCACATGCACATGGGGCATCATGGAAGTCCCGACACATGCGCATGTATGCTGAATGTCAAATTTGAACCTCCAATCGAGGTTCTGAAAGCTGCCAGTACCGAAGGGCTGAGCTGCAATTGTGCCAAAACTTCTGCCACGTGCATTGTTGTTGAGTGGTTTATTTTTGCTCTTATTTATTTGCACTTTTATTTTTTGGTCTAGCTGCGGCATGTAAAAACACCAGTCATTCTTTGGATGGGCTTGTACATGTTTTTTAAAAAATGTTTAACATACATGTGAAACACAGAAAGTTGAAGAATGATTTTTAACATTTTTTTTACAACTTTGTCATTACAACAAATTCCAGTAAAAAAAAAGTTAGTTCACATATAACAAAATCGATGTTAGTTTCTGGAATGAATTTCAGCATTTGGATTTGCAATATATTTTAACCCTATTTTAAGAGTCTCCCTGATGCAACGTTGATCCTTGTGTAAGTTGACTTGTTCAAATGCTTCAGGCAAGTGTATCCCTAAAATAACGTACGTAAGTCTCATGTAATGTTCATCCCAATTTTATGGGTTTTCCTGATGCAACGTTAATATTTATGACATTTTATTAGTTCAACTGCTTTGGGAAAATGTATCCCTTAAGATAACATATACAAGTCTCCTGTAAGCTGATGTGAACTAGATATTACAGAATCCAGTGCAGCTTGAAAATCTGGAGTCATATTCCATCACCACTGCAACATGATAATTTTTGCTTGATTCTTAACTGAAGTTCTTTTTCATGCTTTGATGTAGGTATGGAAGAGTCAGGTTACATAAAATCCAAACCCTTCTTTCTTCCCTTTCACCCTTCCCCCCTTTCCCTTCTTCCTCTTTCCCCCCATCCTTTTCATCCTCCCCCTCCTTTTCCCCTCTCCTATTCCTCATATCCATCTCTCACCTTCTTGTTTAGAAACAACAGAATTGTTGTATTAGTGGATATATATCTTATTGATTGTTGTTAAAGAAATAAATAATTTTGTAAGAAACTTTTAAAGATGAGGCAATTATTATGTTAGTGCAGCTGTTAAAGTAAAATGTTTAGTTAAATGTTACATGGTCTCAAAGTTTTGTATTTATAACATTAGTTTTGTTAATAAATATTTTTTATTAAACTACAAAATTCTACTAATCCGTTATTGAAACAAAACATTAAAATATTAAATTATACAAATGTTTTATTGAAACATACAGAACAGTTAAATATGAGAATTATAAATGAAACAAACAAGGCAGTAGAAATACTAGTGATAAACACACCTAGATTTTCCACAGCCCAAAATGTGAACTCTCCTTTGCTCAATCTTAAGCAGGTATCCGAATCATGATTCAAGAAGTTCTGATCCCTCATCTTCCCAGTAAATTTTCAGTTTCCATCTTTTAAATTAAAACACACAAAAACTCATTTTTTTTATAATAATAGAATGCTGGTTAAATAGTTTCCTAAATTTAAACTATTCTAAACTAAAACACTTCTAAGCATGTTTAATGCAGATTTAAATAGTAATTTTCCATGAACTTTCCTCTGTTCCACTCCATGCATTAATTTTTCTAAATCATGGTCAGAGAAATTCTGAGCTTTCTTTTTCCCAGCAAACACTTCAGTCGCCATATTCTAAATTAAAATGCACGAATACTTCAATCATGCCACACATATTAAGAAGTTACATAATAATCCAATGCAGATTTAAGGTGGCGCAGTAGCACAGTTGTTAACACTGTTGCCTCACTACTCCAGGGATCCAGGTTCAATTCCAATCTTGGGTATCTGTTAGTGTGGAGTTTGCACATTTTCCCCAAGTCTGCGTGGGTTTCCTCTGGGTGCTCCAATTTCTTCCCACATTGCAAAGATGTGTGGGTTAGGTTAACTAGCCATGGTATATTCCCTTTAGTGTCAGGGGGTTAGCAATGCAAATTCATTCAGTTCCGGGGATAGGGCCTTGTGGAATTGTTGTCACTGCACGCTTGATGGGCTGAATGGCCTCCTTCTGCACTGTAGGGATTCTATGATTCTAAATAGTATTTTCACAAATTTAAAATATATGTTTATTCATACTTATTAAATAATACTCATGTTCAATCATTAAAATAAAGAATTGCAGTTTGAGTGAGCCAATAACAATAGTATTAACTACTTAAAAGAAATAGCAACAAAAAAAGACAATCTTCAATATACCTTTTATAAAAGCAGGGAAATCCTTCTGTTTTCAATGCAAAACTACCTTTTGGTACCTGGACTTTAATGGGCGTTCCCAGTCTTGTCACGTCATAAGGGACCATGGTTCAGGTTTGTCTGCCTCGCGCTGGGGCCGGGGAGATGGCTGCGCAGGTCAAAGGCTGCTGCATCCGTCGGGAGTTTCTACACGAAAAATAAGTGCGCAAAAGTTTCGTCTATTTTTGGTGGCCCATAGATTTCCGCCAGCGACCAAAGGTTACAGGCTATTGTTTTCCTATGTATTAATCATTTTAGTCCCCAACTGTCAATGAAACTATGTTTTTAAATGAAAAATATAAGTGCTGCTTGGCATTTTATTTCAAATCATGAAACATTGAATCATTAGTCTTTAGCATAGCTAGAAATTTGTTATGCAACAATTTAAATTATGTAATTCAAGCCTATTGAAATGAATTATGGAATTTTACTTCCAAATATGGAACAAGGTTGAGTAAATAGAGTTAAGATATAGATAAGTCATAATGATAGAACAAGCTCAAGAGGCTGAATGGCCTGCTCTTGTTCGTATGTTCCTATGCAAATCTTAATGAATGGGGCTTGGCACACGTGTGGATATATCCATGCACAAAGTCAATTCAAATGGTCCAGGTTTCAAAGAACTATTAGGCAGCTAAATTAATGGCTTGCATTGGACTTCTCTAATTTTCTCCAGCATTCCAGTTAAATGTTATCAGGTCCAACAACCTGAAGAATCTTCAGGGTCTCAAACCAGATTAAGGCCATTTGTGCATTTACTTTCAAAGAGTCAATATCTAAAGCATACATTTCTTCCACTGTATATGCTCAATAGTGAAAATGAAAATATATATAATTACATTTCAGTCACATCCTATTCCTCAATCCTTACCACCATGCTAAATCTTTCAAAGGTAGCTTTTCTGGTGATAGACAGAACATATAAAACTTTACCATGGTAATACCTCTGATAGGTTGTTTCTTTTTTGTAAGGTATTTTTGGCATTCATTTGTGGTTTAGGTTAGTTTTAATGACTATTCACATGAATTGCTAGGGCAGGAACAGTGGCAAGAATACAGTCCATCAAATGTTTTACATCTAAATTTAAAAAAAGAGAATCGGAGTCCCCCAGGAGGTCACGCGGTGCCTGGGTATGGGCACTTTGGCAGTGCCAGCTGTGCCCACTAACACTGCCCAAAGGGAAAAGTTCCTATGCTCAGGGGGCACTTAGGCACTGCCCATTGGGCATCAGGAAGTGCCAAGGGGGCAGGGCCAATTGTGGGTGATCGGTGGGGGTGGAGGGTACTGCTGCCACTCTTCATGGCGATTGGCATGGGATGGAGGGAGGGCAGTGATTGGGGTGGGCTGGCGGGGGGGGTGGTTTGCCGGGGTCAGGGGGATGGGGGAATCACCACTGCTGGGGAGGGTGGGCTGTGCATTGGGATACTCTGGGATGGGGGTGGGGTACGGGACTAGCCCGGGAATTGCAGTGGGGTCTGCGATCGGGCCGGGGGGAAGCGGGGTGCTGGAAGGGCAGCAATGCAGGTGTTCTGGGCTTGCAGAGTTGGAGCTGGCCAGCAAATGGGGAGACTGACAGATTGGGACCACAGCACATGTGCATAGTTCCAGAACTGTCGAACTCTGGTGCGAATAGGCCCTGCCCCCCTAGGTTTTTAATGAGGTTCATGACTGGACTTGTGCAGTGCATAGAGTGCAGAGATTCAGGTGAGAGGCTGAACTGAGAAAACAGTCAGGATCTGGAATAGTTATCCCACCAATTTTTGGGAGAATAGCAGCCCAAATTTCACTCAGGAGTCCTGCTGCTGATTAAGTCCATTGCTTGTTGATTAAGGAATAAATTCTTGGCTGCATCCTCAACTATCTTTTCCCTATCATACAATCTACTGAATAAGATATTACACCCTAGTTTTTGACCAGATATCAGTGTTTCATAATAGACAAAGTTAACTTTAGGTATTGTGTTTATGCTTCAAATAAGATCAATTAAGTAATTAACAAAACTTCTGGGGTCTAAACAAGTCTCTAAATTCTTTGAGCATTTGGTTTAACATGACCCAGGTCTTGATCCTCATAAAATATTTATTAGATTGGGAAACCCAAAGAGGCTGCAGCCGTGGTGCTCAGATTCTATAAGAGAGGCCATTGCCCAAATTTATTCCTGCTTGTGATAACACGAAGGAAAAAAAAAATTAATCGAAAAGCAGAATACAACATTGATTCTGAGGGAATGCAGGCCTAAAGTGGACTGACTTGGCCTGGCCTTTGTGCTAGGGTGAGAAATTTTCTTGCAGAACTTCTATCTCCTGGTAAGTTTGTGGTGTATGCCACATGCCACTGTGAGGGCAAAAGCAAAATACTGACCATGCTGGAATCCAAAGGAAAAACAGAAAATGCTGGAAGGGTTATTTAGACTTAAAACGTTGGCTCCATTCTCTCTCCACAGATGCTGTCAGACCTGCTAAGATTTTCCAGCGTTTTTTGTTTTTGTCTGCGATAATAGTTGCCTGTTGAAAAATTCCAGTAACCAACTGCACCAGATGGCCAGGTGGAGGCTGCCGTCAGAATTGGCTCACTGTTGAAAGACCCTGGATATAAACAGGTGGCACGCACACACTCTCACTCCCAAACAAACAACATTTTTCTACTGGGTAAATGGGGGAGAGATGAAGGAGGGGGGCATAGGTGGGTGAAGGAAGAGGACATGGGTGGGGTTGGTAAAAAGGCAGGTATGGGTGGGTGAAAGGGGATGGATATGTGAAGGAAAGGGTTGGGGAAACGAGGGGTGTGTGTGTGTGGGGGGGGGAATGGGTATGTGAAGTTATATGTGAAGGAAAGGGTGGGGGTAAATGAGGGGGGTGTGTGTGTGAGAGGGGGGGAAATGGTTATGTGAAGTTAGGGACATGAATTGAAAAGGAGTGGAAATGGGGGTGGGAAAGAGGGAGGTTAAAGGTGTGAAAGAAGGGGGATGGCAGTGAAGGAGGGGAGATAGGGTGAAGGAGATGGTGGGGGGTTGGTGAATGGGGTATTTGAGGTAGAGGATGTGAAATGCTTGCGATCTTGGTGCCCACTGCCATGGGCTGGGATTTACAGGTGCCTTCATGTGTACAGATACCAAAAACCTGAATGTACTGCCAAAACATTGAAGGTGTTCAGGGGGCAGCTAGATACAGCACTTGGAGTGAATGGCATCAAAGGTTAGGGGAAAAGCAGGATTAGGCTATTGAGTTGGAAGATCAGCCATGATTGTAATGAATGGCGGAGCAGGCTTGAAGTGCCAAATGGCCTCATATCTTCTATATTTTTATGAGCCTCAGATTCCAGCCTTGCCCACATGACAGCTGTTTCTGCCTATCAGCTCTCTGATTCAAAATCCCAGATGCTTGGCACCAACTACCTCTGTGCTCCCATTAGGCACTGTGAACTGACTCTCTCCCTGGTTCCATGCTGATGCTACTCACTGAGCTGACACTTACCACATGCAGCATGGGTAATGTTGTTCTGGTCATGTGACTAACTCCATAGACTTTGCGCAGCAATGGATCAGTCTTGCCCTCCTTCTGCGTGTGGTTCAGAAAAGTGACTAACTTTTCCAGTTTGGGAGGGTTTGCCATATATGTCCGCACCTGATTGGTTGTGATTGATATGAATCAAAAAACCTGCATTTTGAGGCCTCTTACCTAGGTGCAATATTTTCATTGTAAATCTACCCCTAACCTGACTGGATGGTCCCCGGGGTGTGCACCTATTGATCTTCTTCCCTATGAGTGCCAAAAGGTCCCTGGCTATCTCCTTGAGAGGGAGTGACAACAAGAGTGAGCTGTGACATTGATAGATAGCAGCAAGTGCCTCAGCCATGGAGTGCAGCTCCCGCAGCAATGCTCGACGAATATCCTGGACCAAGGTCTCCACAGTGGTCATGACCCAATGAGCGTTCGGCTTGGTGCATTAGCATGTTGGCACTATCACCTCAGTCGGAAGGCAGACAGACTCCTCCATTGAGCTGGGAGTGCAACAGACTTCCCTTCTCGATGTTCCTGAGTTTGCCTTTGCAGCTCTGGCAACTGAGGCATGACTAGGTTTAGAGGCTCCTCATCTGCTGATTCCTGGTCTCCAGCAGTTCTCCAAGTGCCAGGGGTGTCCCTGCTCACCAGATTGTGACTCTATGGCTACTCATGAACTCAGTGCTGGGTGTGGGTGATCACTGATGGGTCAATAATGTTGGTCTGTTGATTAATCTTCTGTAATGTTTTCAGGGCTGGAGTCCAGGATCTGGCTGTTGACCCCCTTTTTGAGATGTGCCAGTGAAAGAAAGATTATTAGTAACGTGTCTAAGAGACAAGCCTGTTTGTGATAATAATAAATAAACTTTTTGTTGTGTGGCAGCTTTCTTGCACAAAGACGGATGGAAAAGTGTAAGCAGGATACCTCCCAGTCCAGATGGTGAGGGAGCCTGGAATATGTGGGCGCTGAGGATCAGGACATGACCCTCAGGGGAGATAAAGGTGTGTGTGGGAGAGTGAGCTGGCAATGAGTGAGAACTCTGTAGACGTGTGAGTTGAGAGTAATAAGAGTTATTACATGCTAATGCACCAAGCTGAACACTCATTGGGTCATGACCACCGTGGAGACCTTGGTCCAGGATATTCGTCGAGCATTCCTGCGGGAGCTGCACTCCATGGCTGAGGCACTTGCTGCTATCTATCAATGTTACAGCTCATTCCTGTTGTCACTCCCTCTCAAGGAGATAGCCAGGGACCTTTTGGCACTCATTGGGAAGAAGATCAATAGGTACACACCCCGGGGGCCATCCAGCCAGGTTAGGGGTAGATTTACAATGAAAATATTGCACCCAGCTAAGAGATCATTCATCCTCTTTCATCACTGGGTGTCTGTCCTCTTTTGGAGGTGCTGGTGCTGATCACAACTGCCAGTGCCTCCCATGCTGGATTTGTTACCTTGCTTGGTGGACTTGGCCCAGAGTGAGAGGAAGGACATTGTAGTGGGTCTCCACTGTGTCCAGCTGGTGCTCGAGGGAGGCATTGTAAAATTTAAGGGCAGTTCCCAGTGGCTTCCTGTTTCTTGAGGAATTCTACTTCTGAGCAGGGCAACTTTTAAATATGATGCCCAGATTGCTGAAGCTCTGAGATCGCAGTATGGTGGGTGAATCAGAGACTACCAGCCAGCAATATGGGGAGAAACCCATGCCCCTGCATTGAAACAACATGTCACACAATACTGTCGCCAGCAGGTCAAATACCACTTTACTCACCCAACATATAACATTGCTGATTCCTGGGATGATTCTGCCCTGAATCTATTTGGTTACAGCTAAGAGACAAAAGAGATACCATTGCATTATTGTATGTACACAATAGGCCACCGACTAGTGGTAAAGACATAAAGAGAAATTTGCAGGGAAATTAGAGAGAAGTGCAAAACTATAGTGATAATGAGGGACATTAATCTTCCTGGGAGAGCCTGGAATAATGCAAAGGGTAAATGGGGAAAGATTATCTGAAGTGTGTTCGGGAGAATTTTAAACATATGTTTTCTGGCCCAATGAGGAAGAAGGCATTGCTGGATTTGATTCTGGGGAATAAAGTTGTCATTAGTGGAGTATTTAAGGAATAGTAATTATAGTATTACAAGATGACTGACATGTCCTTGAGACATGAAATAGAATCCCTACAGTGCAGAATTATGATTTGATATATTATTGTCACATGTATTCGCATACTGTGAAAAGTATTGTGTCTGGCACAATACACAGACAAAGCATATCGTACATAGCGAAGGAAAGGAGAGAATGGAGAATGTAGTATTACAGTCATAGCAAGGGTGTAGAGAAATATCAACTTCGTGCGAGGTAAGTCCATTCAAAATTCTGACAGCAGTAGAAAGAAGCTGCTCTTGAATTGGTTGGTCCGTGACCTCAGACTTTTGTATCTTTTTCCCAACGGAAAAAGGTGGAAGAGAGTATGTCCAGGATGTGGGGCATCATTAATTATGCTGGCTGTTTTTCTGAGGCAGCAGGAAGTGTAGACAGTGTCAATGGATGGGGGGCTAGTTTGAGTGATGGACTGGGCTTCATTCACATCCCTTTGTAGTTTCTTGTGGTCTTGGACAGAGCAGGCGCCATACCAAGCTGTAATATAACCAGAGAAAATGCTTTCTATGGTACATCTGTAAAAATTGCAGAGTTGTAGCTGACATGCCAAATTTCCTTAGTCTCCTGAGAAAGCAGAGATGTTGGTGGGCTTTCTTAACTTTAGTGTCCACGTGGAGGGACTGGAACAGGTTGTTGGTCTGGCCCATCGATTCTCCACTGACAACAATCCCACCCAGGCCCTATCTT
This sequence comes from Carcharhinus amblyrhynchos, assembly GCF_965287045.1. Taxonomy (NCBI): domain Eukaryota; kingdom Metazoa; phylum Chordata; class Chondrichthyes; order Carcharhiniformes; family Carcharhinidae; genus Carcharhinus; species Carcharhinus amblyrhynchos. The sequence goes on from NC_137333.1 coordinate 60,631,594, forward strand.
CATAACCCCACATACTTAACCTGTTAATGCCCTAATACTAAGGGTCAATTTAGCATGGCCAATAAACACAATCTGCACACACATCTTTGGAGTTGGTAGCCTATTGTGTATACTCAGGATCATAAACTTTTTAGTTAAACCATACATTTTTGCTTATTTAAAATGTGGACCTTGCCTAACCAAAAGATGGCTGCTACAGGCCACATGATCCACAAGTTGGCTTTGCTTCTAGAAATTGCCAACAGCAGTTTCAGGACAAAGGCTCAACCATTGTTCTTGTGGATTCTCACAGCTCCATTGTGAGGACATAAGAACATAAGAAATAGAGAGGACATAAGAACATAAGAAATAGGAGCAGAAGTAGACCATCTAGCCCTTCGAGTCTGCCCCTCCATTCAATAAGATCATGGCTGATCTGAAGTGGATTTGAAGTGGACATACTACAATAAATGATCTGTCTCCTCAGCCTGGTCTGATAACAAAGAGGAAAACATTGATATGCATTGTACTTGCCTAAAAAGCCATCCTCTATCTCTTAAACTGAATACTGAATTTTGACCAGAGGCATAGAAACTGCTTGCTGGCCTGCAACTGACTCACTAAGAAGCAATGCACATGACCAAAGCTTAACCATGACCTGGGCAACATGGTAGCACACCGGTTAGTGCTGCTGCCTCACAGCACCAGGGACCCGGGTTCAATTCCTGGCTTGGGTCACTGTCTATGCAGAGTCTGCACGTTCTCCCCATGTCTGCATGGGTTTCTGCTGGGTGCTCTGGTTTCCTCCCATAATCCAAAAGATGTGCCGGTTAGGTACATTGGCTATGCTATGTTCTCCCCCAGTGTCCCCAAAGTGTGGTAACTGATGGATTTTCACATTGTCAATGTAAGCCTGCTTGTGACATGAATAAATAAGCATTAAATCTTTAAACTTCTGACCTTCAGAAAGTTTTAATGTTACATTTCCAGACTTGCAACTCAGTCAGTTGTTAAGGATTTGTGCTCATTTGCCCTGATGCAAACATCAGGGCAAGACTCCAGGCTGTTTGAGTCTGTTTGAGCGGTTCCTCTCTGGAAATTTCTGGTTACTGTTTGCCCAGCAAACTCAGATCACTGGCTGGAAATTTCTCGTCCCATCCAGAGTGGTAATTGTAACAGGTGGGACAGAAAATTCAGCAGACCATTTAAAGGTCTGCTATCCTTGGGCAGGAATTTCTGGTTGTGGCGTGTGTGTGGCTGGAAAATCCCGCTCTCTCAAAATACTGCAGGTGCTGGAATTAAAATGGAAAATCTTGGAAAATTTCAGCAGGTCCTCCAGCATCTGTGGAGTGGAGAGAGAAACAGATTTAACATGATCTGAAGAAGAATCATATGGACTTGAAACGTGAACTCTTTTGTGTTTTCATCCCTTGTATATCAACCTCATCTCTGAAGAAAAGCAATATAAACTAAAAATACAATTCAAGGAGGTGGTGGGGTGCAGGGTTGGGGGGGGGGGGGGGTGGGTGCGTGGTGTGTGGGGTGGTGAGTGGAGCGAGAAAGAGACCTGGGGTTAAATGAGCACAAATCCTTGAAGGCGGCAGGACAGGTTGAGAAACTGATTATAAAAGCTTACAGGATAATGTGCTTTAAGGGCTGGAATTCTCCGAATGTTCACGCCTGTGGGATTCTCTGGTCCCATTGCAGTGAACAGAGATTTTGTTGAGCATCAATTCTCAGTCCTTGCTGGCAGCAGGAATTGGGGCATAGACGGCCAGAGAAAACCTCCTTATAGAGTACATAGAATACCAAAGCAAAGACATTTTGATGAACCCAGGTAAAACCACTTTGACGAAGGCCATCTGGACTCAAAACGTCAGCTCTTTTCTCACCTTACAGATACTGCCTCACCTGCTGAGATTTTCCAGCATTTTCTCTTTTGGTTTCGCAAGTTTGGCCTCAACTGGAAAATTGTGCCTAATCCTGGCCACTGCCGTTTCGAAAGGATTTGAAAACTTCAGCGAGGGTGCAGAAAGGATCTACCAGATTTTCCATCATCTGGATAGGTTGGAGAAGACAGCTTTGTTTTCCTTAAAGAGAAGGTTGAAAGCAGATTTGATGGATCTGTTCAGAATCATGAGATAAAATGCAGTGTGTGTGTTGTGGGGTGGGGGTCTGGGCCGGGGGGAGGGGGGGTGGGGTTTGAGGGGAGCCAAATTTCTTGTGTACTGGGGTGACCCAGATTGCCACAAACGACCTCCTTCTGTATCACAGCAGTTCTGATGAGAACTCTGCAAGTATTAGTGAATAATGCTCCACTCAAGCCTCATTCATTTTTATCCCATTTGATATTCCTGCCTTATGTTCCCTTCAAACGATTCTCTGCAAGTCACCTTAACCACTTTGTGTGACAAGTCAGTATCTGAATAACAAAGTTTCCCCTGAATAACTAGCTTAACTGTATGGACCTGTACTTTCGATTCTCATGGGGGAAATCACATTATAATCTGATCCGTGCACGCATTTCTTTGGAATCTTCAATTGGACAGACAGACAGCGCGCTTCATGGGGTGCAAAATACTTGAACCAAGGCTGAATGAGAGATAATTGCCGGAATTTGCTCGTAACTGGACTGATTCTGGCTGACATTGTCAGTGCTGTGGGAGAGTGCGAGTTTTCCGGAACTATACACACGGCGGAGGTACAAGAGCTCCGAGTTCTCTCTCTCTCCCTCACACACAGCCGTGCTGCTGCTGCTGGAGTGAGTCAGTGAGGGATCCTCCACACACCGCAGCGGCACCATGCAGCAGCTCAGATTGATTCTGCACTGTGCCAGGCTCAGCGCTGCTATCGCCTTCGTCTTCTGCTTCTCAACTTCGTGCACCAACTACTGGCTCCACGCCATCACCTACCCGGGCACCAATGATACCGCGGTGGCCAAGCTGGTGAGTCTCAGTCATCAAAAATGTAGGTTGTGTAGAACCCTGAGCCTGAATGAGGATCCAAGGATTGAAGCTGCCCTCCTGCCGGACCTCACCTGTTAGTGCCCCTCTCCCCCACTTTTCACACACCCTCCCTCACTCCTACTTTCCATAGACCCTCCCTCACCCACACTTTCATCCGTCCCTCCCTCCGTCTCTCCATTTTCTCCAGATCCCCCTCTCCCTCACTTTCACCAGTCCCCTCCCTCCCTCTCTCCCACTTTCTCCGGACCCTCTCTGTCCCCAACTTCCTCGAGATCCTCCCTCACCCCCACTTTCCACAGACCCTCCCTCACCCCCACTTTCACCAGTCCCTCCGACCCTCTCTCCACTTTCTCCAGATCCTTCCTCTCCCCCACTTTGGCTGGTCCCTCCCTCCCTCTCCTCCACTTTCTCCAGACCATCCCTTTCTCCCTGTCCCCAGTTTTCTCCAGACCCTCCCCCTCTCTCCCCCACTATCCCCATGCCCTCCCTCTCCCCCACACACCTTCTCCAGACCCTCCCTCTCTCCCACTTTATCTGGACCCTCCTTCCTTCCCTCACCCCCACTTTCTTCAGACCCTCTCTCCCTTTCCCCCACTTTCCAAAGACCGTCCCTCGCCCCACTTTTCATGGACCATCCCTTATCCCCACTTTCCATGGACTCTCCCTCACCCCCACCTTCGCCGGACCACCCTGCTCCCCAATCCCTGTTTTCCTGCAGCTCCCGTCACCACCCCCGTCCCGTCCCGTCCCGTCTCCCTGAGGGTGGATGTTACAGGGACTGTTTACCTACAGTCTGTTTGAGTACCAGATAAGCGCTTTCCACTGTAAATCTTTAACTTTTAAACATCGAGTGAAATGTCATACCAGAACTTGAACAATTTGTGCGGGTTCTTTTTAAGCTCTGAAAAAAAGTTAGCACTTTTAACTGTCGGATTTGTTGTGTGTTTTTCAGAGCTTGTTACATTCTGAGACAGCCCACTGTTGTGTGTGTGGTTGCGAGTGACCCATAGGGAAAAGACTGGGCACTGTTTTGTGTGGTAACGCGTGTCCAAAATATGGAACAGACTAGCCACTCATTGGCTTCCACAGCTCGCCAGGAACAGATTAAAGTGGGAGACTTGCCCCTTCCCAGATCCATGCAGCTTCTTGGAAATCTGGATCTGATCAACATCTGATTTCACTTAAATATTGGCTATACAGACTCCTTTGAGAGGGCAGCAAGTCCATAGTTTATTTACAAGAGCTAATCTGCACAACCCTCCCTCCCTCTTTTTCCAAATTATTTTTTCCCCACAATCTTTTTCCAAATCAATGGGTGCTATTCTGATTGGCAGTTGGTGACCAGTGGAATGCCACAGGGATCGGTGCTGGGGCCTCAACTATTTACTATTTATATAGATGATCTGGAGGAGGGGGCTGAGTGTAGGGTGACAAAATTTGCTGATGACACGAAGATGAGTGGTAAAGCAAATTGTGTGGAGGGTGTGGAAAATCTGCAGAGGGATCTGGATAGGCTGAGCGAGTGGGCAAGGACCTGGCAGATGGAGTATAATGTTAGCAAGTGTGAGGTTATCCACTTCGGCAGAAATAATAGTGGGAGGGATTACTATTTAAAGGGCAAAAAACTGCAGCATGCTACGGTGCAGAGGGACCTGGGGGTCCTTGTGCATGAGTCGCAAAAACCCAGTCTGCAGGTGCGGCAGGTGATCAAGAAGGCGAATGGAATGCTGACCTTTATAGCGAGGGGGATAGAATATAAAAGTAGGGAGGTCTTGCTGCAACTGTACAGGGTACTGGTGAGGCTGCAGCTGGAGTACTGTGTGCAGTTTTGGTCGCCGCACTTGCGCAAGGATATTTTGGCCTTGGAGGGAGTGAAGAGGAGGTTCACTAGGCTGATACTGGAGATGAGGGGGTTGGACTATGAAGAGAGACTAAATAGACTGGGTCTGTACTCGTTGGAGTTTAGAAAGATGAGGGGGGATCTTATGGAGACGTATAAGATAATGAAAGGGATGGATAGGGTAGAGGTAAAGAGATTCTTCGCCCTTAGAAAGGATAGCAGAACGAGAGGGCACAGCCTCAAGATAAGGGGGGGGCAGTTTAGATCGGAGTTGAGGAGGAACTTCTTCACTCAAAGGGTGGTGAATCTCTGGAATTCTCTGCCCATTGAAGTGGTGGAGGCTACCTCGCTAAATATATTTAAGTCACGGGTAGATAGGTTTTTGGTAGGCAAGGGAATTAAGGGTTATGGGGAGAAAGTGGGAAAGTGGAACTAATTCACTTCAGATCAGCCATGATCTTATTGAATGGTGGGGCAGGCTCAAAGGGCTAGATGGCCTACTCCTGCTCCTATTTCTTATGTTCTTAAATTATTTGGTTGAAACGGCAAAGGGTGAATTGTTGCAGAGGTCAGAAGAAATGCTAAAATGTGGGCAATCAGTTAACTTGTTTGACTTTCACTTATCAGTTAATGGTGAGGAAATGCCATACATAATAGTAAGGTAGTATGATACTTAACAGCAATTACTAAAAGGAACAAAAAACTGAGTGTAAGTTGATTTTAAAAAGCCACATTCACAGTTGCCACTGCAGTACTATCTGCAGCGTAAATTGTCAACATGGTCATACCTGAGACCCTTTACCCTGATATTAAAAGCTGCACACTCTGTAACACAATGCAAATACTTGAGATGCATAAACATAGTTATATAGTTCAACACATTCATAATTTGATTTATGTGAAACTTGTTGATGTCGTGCTAGCCACCAGATTGCTGCCTGTGTGAGGGGGCATCGCACTGAGCCCCTTGCTCTTTGTGTTTAATATCTATGATTTGGACCTGAATGAGGCAGGGGAGAGGGGGTGCACAATTAAAAAAATTGTTGTGTGGTCGATAATGAGCAAGAAAGCTATAAACTGCAGAAAGCTATCAATGGACTAGTTGGGTGAGCAGAACAGTGATAAACAGAAGTCAATCAGCAGGGCACAATAAATAGTGGGATGCTGAGAAGTGTAGAGGAACAGAGGGACTTGGAGTCCAGATCCATAGATCCTGAGGATGGCTGGACGGATGGTCAAGAAGAGATATGCCTTTAATGGTTGAGACATAAGTTAAAAAGCTGGAAGGTCATGCTGAAACTGTATAAAACACCTCAAATACTGTGTGCCGTTCTGGTCATTGCATTCATATAGGAAAAATGTAATTGAGCAGGAGATGACACAAAGGAGATTCACAAGGATATTGCCTGGACTAGAGAATTTTAGTTATGAGGAAAGATTGGATAGATTAGAGTTCTTTACTTTAGAAGTGAGGCATCTGAGGAGAGATGTGATTGAATTGTATCCATGATGTGGAGATGCCAACGTTGGACTGGGGTGGGCACAGTAAGAAGTCTCACAACACCAGGTTAAAGTCCAACAGGTTTATTTGGAATCACAAGCTTTCAGAATACTTTGCACTGGCCTTCATCAGGTGAGTGGAAAGGTGGGTTCACAAACACGGCATATATAAGCAAAGACACAATTGCAAGATAATGTTTGGAATGCAAGTCCTTACAGGTACAGACAGTGAGAGTGGAGAGAGGGATAATCACAGGTTAAAGAGGTGTGAATTCTCTCAAGCCAGGACAGTTAGTAGGATTTTGCAAGTTCAAGCCAGATGGTGGGAGTTACATGTAGTGTGACTTGAGCCCAAGATCCCAGTTGAGGCTATCCTCATGCGTGCAGAACTTAGCTGTCAGTTTCTGCTTGGCAATTCTGTGTTGTTGTGTGTCAAAGAATCACTGAGCAGATAAATGATACTATATAATTGCAGTGGCCAATTATAATAATGAGACATAATAACTATCAGGCTAATAATTTTAACAAAAAGTCCATTTCATATATAAACACCAAAGAACAACATTCCAACATGCCACAATCTCATTCCATCAAGACAACTGGCTGCAGGCCACCCCTTCATATTAAGGTTACATAGAACATAGAACACTACAGCACAAACAGGCCCTTCGGCCCACGAGTTGCGCCGATCACATCAACACCTACCAATCCACAGACCTATCTATAACCCCCAATCCCATTAAATCCCATATACTCATCCAGAAGTCTTTTAAAAGACCCCAGCGAGTTCGCCTCCACCACCACTGACAGCAGCCGATTCCATTCACTCACCATCCCCTGAGTGAAAAACTTACCCCTAACATCACTTCTGTACTTGCCTCCCCGCACCTTTAATCTGTGTCCTCTCGTAGCGACCATTTCAACCTGGGGAAATAGCCTCTGAGAATCCACCCTATCTATTCCTCTCAACATTTTATAAACTTCTATCAGGTCGCCTCTCAACCTTTGTCTCTCCAGGGAGAAGAGTCCCAGCTCACTCAACCTAACTTCATAAGGCATGCCTCCCAGTCCAGGCAACATCCTTGTAAATCTCCTCTGTACCCTTTCAATAGCTTCTACGTCCTTCCTATAGTGAGGCGACCAGAACTGCGCACAGTACTCCAAGTGAGGCCTGACAAGGGTCTTACAAAGTTGCAGCATTACCTTCCGATTCCTAAACTCAATCCCTCGATTAATGAAGGCCAGTACACCATACGCCTTCTTGACCACATCCTCCACCTGCGAGGCCGATTTAAGAGTCCTGTGGACCCGGACCCCAAGACCCTTCTGCTCTTCAACACTACTAAGACTCCTGCCCTTGATAGTGTACTCGTTCATCCCATTGGTCCTGCCAAAATGGACGACTACAGATTTATCCGCGTTGAAGTCCATCTGCCACTTCTCCGCCCAGTCCTGCATCCTATTTATGTCCTGCTGCAATTTCTGACATCCTTCCAGACCACCCACAACACCACTGACCTTCGTGTCATCGGCGAACTTACTAACCCATCCCTCCACTTCCTCATCTAGGTCATTTATGAAAATGACAAACAGCAAGGGTCCTAGAACAGATCCCTACATACCCAGCACTATGTCAATTGGACAAAGACTGAGATGTATGTAGTGAAATGTCAGGTGCAATACAAGTCTAGTACCTACCCTTAAAAGGCAATGACCCCACTTATGTGGTTAGTCAATATACTGGCAGCAAATGAGGTAAGATACAATATCAATGTAAAAATAGAGACCTACACGCATGCGATGGAAAATGAAAATCCAGCAGTCTGGAACAGCTGCAAAATGTAACACATAAACAACAGTAAGAGCTGCAAAGATTTACATGAAAAAGAGACTTATAATGGTATTAAAGCTAACAGTAACATTTTGCATTAATATATCAACAAGAGAGTGATTAGGGAAAACGTGAGCCGAGTAAAGACAGACGCAGACTACATTATAATCATATGTCGTACTTGCTAAATGAGTACTTTGCACTGGCCTCGCAGTAGAGGAAGAGGAAAAGTATCATTGGTACAAGGTAAACAACCATGAATCAATAGGTGGAACTTATTGAAATCAATCAGTTTAAAAATCGCAATGTTGAAAATAACACGGCTTAAGCTATCACCAGGATCCGATAGTTTCCAAGTCACGGTATTAAATAAAGGAAGTTATGGAATTACAGATGCATTAATTCTCCCAAAGCTATATAGATTCAGGAAGTTGAATGGAAAACTATCCAAGAAGGGTGAGGAAGAGAAGCAGGGATGGAATTTTATGGTTCTGGCAGTGGGCCTATCCTGTTGGCTGGCAAGCTGATAGCAACCCCACCATAGCGATTTCTGGGGCTTCATTGGAATTAAGTTCCAGTCAGGGAGTCTTCTGGCCTCAGGGTTCTTGACTCCTACAGGTGTTTCTCCTGCATGCTGGATGACCTGCCCCCCAAGAGCTGTTGGCCAATCAGAGGTGTGTAGTTGGCCCTTACAAGAGGATTGTAGCTGGAGCCCAGAAGTGGGACAGAATTGCCAGGGTCAGTTCAGGGAAGCCCTGGTGAGGCTGTGAGAGAGAGGTTGGTACAGAGGGTGTCTTTCTGTTGGTCCCTCTTTTGCCACCACATGGTCTCTTTGTTGGACACAGGATGCCTGGGAAGGAGGCTCCCTGACTCCAACAGGCTTCAGGCATTCCTGCTGGTGTTTACCGAGTGGTTTGGCCACATGCTGTGACTCCTACCAATGATGTACTTTTCACGTGACCTTAGGGCTACAGTTAGTCTCTGCCATGACATTTCTCAACACTTCCCATCCTAGAGTGAATTGATGGATTTCTGGAAGGCAATGGGTTCTCTACCCTGGGCTTTCCTGCCTGATTATATGTCCCCGCCTCTTGGCCTCACAGCTACGGGGGTAGTAAATTCCACCCCAAGTAGTTGTATACCTGTCTGTCCAGTATCAGTTGTGGGTGAGTTAATATATTTTGTCGTGACTGAACACTTGGATACATTTGTGTCGATCAAAGAGTCTTCATAGATGTGCAAGTAGCGAGTCGTATTTGGTGAATGCGATACACCATTCAACACTCTGATCTTTGTTATCTAACTCACAACCAATTTCTAATCAATGAGTGTTGAAGATTTAAGTGTGTGTGTGTGTACATTACACAGTGGTTCCTGGAATTGTCCACCCCAGAGTTTGTTACAGAATCCTTCAATATTACCTGCCCTGCCAGCGAGAATGAAGAATCTCCATTCACAGAAATGGGTGGGGTTGGACAATTCCAGGCTTGATCTGATCTATTGGTTGGGGAATTGCTGAGGTTTGTTCATTCCATTGCATAGCATGTATGTATAGTCCTGCATTGTAGCTTCACCATGTTGATGCCTCATTTTTAGTTGTGGTTGGTGCTGCTTCTGGCATGCATTCCAAACTCCTCACTGAATCAAGATTGGTCCCTGGCTTTTTAGTAGGGTGGGGGACCATATTGGGCCACAAGATTTCACGTTTCAATTAAACACAATTCTGCAACACGTTATTGATGCCCAGTTCTGAGCTGCTCGATTTGTTGTGAGTTAATCCAATTCACATAGTGGTTGTGTCACATGACACAATGGAGGGTATCCTAATTGAAGATAAGGCTTAGTCTCCACAAGGACTAAAGGCTAAGATCAAGTGTAGTATCGACATGCTGCACTTGGTTGAAGTCATTGGGTTACATTTCAGCTTCATTTGAAGCAATTTTTTAAAGCGACATCTCGGCCATTTGACTAAGATGCCAATAAGATCAAGCCCTGGAGGAGGAGCTACACCTACTCCAGTCAGCTTGGATCATGTAGATCAAGCCCAAGACAGGAGGTGAGAGCCCTGTCTTGTCAGCTTGGATCGGGATGTCCCAACTTGTTGGGACTCTGAATTGGGTTTAATTTGACTTGATTGGATTGGAATAAAGTTTAAAAAAAAAATTAAACAACCAATAGAAGGCTATAGACACCACCCCTCCTCAATGTTGGCACTGTCTAGTGCATCAGTGCAAAAGACAAGGCTGAAGCATTTTCAGCCACCTTTAGCTGTAAGTGCTGAATAGTTGATTCACCTTGGTCTCCATCTGAAGGTTCCATTATCATAAATGCACATGTTTATATTGCACGAGAAGAGAGTGCTGATTGGTAGAGGCATTGCCATGGGGAATGCACTAGGAAATAGTTAGGTGCCAAGCTTTTATTTAAATTCAAAGCAGGCAGACTGACTTTGATTGGTCAAGGCATTGCCAAGGATGGCTGTCTCCGAGCTTCTATTTAGTTGAAAAAGGAGCAATGTTGGGACATGTACTTTCTCTCTGCGAAGGACAGGGCCCTGTGTGTGAATATATGTAGCTTCTAGCAAGTGTAAGATAGCCCCATTGTAAATCCGAAATTGGTTATCAGTGTAATTCTTAACAAAATCAGGACTATTCAACAAGTTTTTTGATACCAATCTGACGTCCCTCTGACCTTCCTCAATTTCTTTATTTTTATCACCATTCTCAACCTCCTCCAAATATGACATACAAAAAATTCTAAGTGCGGAATTTGCATGAAAACTGGAATAACTCCCGCAGAATTTTAGTGTGATTTTCAGAATGAATCTTTGACACTCTTGACTGCTGCAGAATGCCATAGCGAGATTCACACTGAAAATCAGTGGCGGAAGTTGTCCTGCTGGAGAGTTCAGCAGCATAGCACTAAGCAGGCCACTGCGCATGCACCGATCTGTTAGCATCGAGATAGGCGCACACGCAATGGCCCTGCACTGCCGGATTCCTGATCCAACCACCTCCCCCAAATCCCTCCCACCTCCCCCAAAGCAGCTCTGAACTCCCACCCCCACCCCAATGGCCAGTTCAATCACTCCCTTCCCTCCCTCTGCCAATGATCCCTATGCAGATTGGCAGCAGGAATCCCCATCCATCGGCCTTCTTATAGGCCCTGTCTTCTGTCTGGTGACATGGTAATGCTGGTTTAAGTATTTAAAATCAGCCCTATGCCCGAAATCGGATTACTCCAAAAAACCTGGAGATGCACAGAGGCTGCGGCAACCAGCCAGGAGCTCGCTAAATGATTTGATTTATTATTGTCAAGTGTATTAGTTTACAGTGAAAAGTATTGTTTCGTGCATGCTATACAAGGCATACCGCTCATAGAGAAGGAAACAAGAGAATGCAGAATGTAGTGTTATAGTCGTAGCTAAGGTGTAGAAAAGATCAATTTAATGCGAGGTAGGTCATTCAAAAGTCTGATGGCAGCAGGGAAGAAACTATTCTTGAGTCGGTTGGTACATGACCTCAGATTTCTGTGTCTTTCCTGACGGAAGAAGGTACAAGTGAGAATGTCCGGAGTGCGTGGTGTCCTTAATTATGTTGGCTGCTTTTCCAAGGCAGTGTAAAGTGCAGACAGAGTCAATGGATGGGAAGCTGGTTTGTGTGATGGATTGGCTACATTCATGAACTTTTGTAATTTCTTGCAGTCTTGGGCGGAGCAGGAGCCATACCAAGCTGTGATTCAACCAGAAAAAATGCTTTCTGTGTTGCATCTGTAAAAGTTGGTGAGAGTCATAGCTGACATGCTAAATTTCCTTAGTCTTCTGAGAAAGTAGAGGCACTGGGGGCTCTCTTAACTGTAGCATTGGCATGGGGGAACCAGGATAGGTTGTTGGTGATCTGGACACCTAAAACTTGAAGCTGTTGACTAATTCTACTTCGTCCCCATTGATGTAGACAGGGACATGTTCTCTTTTATGGTTCCTGAAGTCGATGACAATCTCCTTTGTTTTGTTGACATTGAGGGAGAGATTATTGTTGCCGCACCAAGTCACCAGATTCTCTATCTCATTCCTGTAATCTGTCTCGTCATTGTTTGAGATCCAACCCATTACAGTGGTATTGTCAGCAAACTTGATTATCAAATTGGAGCGGAATTTGGCACAGTCATAAGTGTATAAGGAGTATAGTTGGGGGTTGAGAACACAGCCTTGTGAGGCACTGGTGTTGAGGATAATCATGAAGGAGTTGTTGCCTATCCTTAGTGATAGTGGTCTGTGGTTAGGAAGGTCAGGATCCAGTGGCAGAGGGAGGAGCTGAGGCCTACCACAGAGTTTGGAGTTGAGCTTCATAGGAATAATGATGTTAAATGGCCTCTACTGATGTCTCCCAGCCCACTCCCTCTGCTAGAGCCGTGCAGCAGACTGGGAGAATTGCCCACAAAGTCTTTCATTTGAAAAGTGTCTCTCACAACCTCAGGGGATTCCAAAGTGATTTACTGCCAATAAAGTTGAGGTGAAGTCACTGGTTGGAGGGGGATGCCTAATGGAAAGGAATTGAGAGTTTGGCAGAGGATATGAGATTCAAGAGGTGAGACAGGTAAATACCATACTACCAGTAACAAGTTCAGCAAACAACTTCCAAAGCAAATGGAAGACTGAATTAAAGTAGAGTTTTGTTATTACTGAGCAAATTTTGGTAGGCAAAATGCCAGGAAAATATCAAAGTGTTGCTTCTGCTGCACAGTCTATTTTAACCATTATATGGTGGACAAAGAACTACAAGTAGACGTCTTGTTAGTACAATCAATATTTATTTAAACCCACACAATCAATAATTACCCATAAGAACATAAGAGCATAAGAAATAGGAGCAGGAGTAGGCCAACTAGCCCTTCGAGCCTGCCCCGCCATTCAATAAGATCATGGCTGATCTGTCGTGGCTCAGTTCCACATTCCCGCCCTCTCCCCATAACCCTTAATCCCCTCTCTTATAAGATACCCATCCAACCAATGATAAGTTATTTTACAGGGAAATACTAAAGTTCAAGGTCCAACACGAGACTTTGACTTAACTTTGCGTGACTGGCAAATATCCAAGCAGGTATTGGCCTTTATCTGTGCACTGGTCTCGGTAGTCATCTGTTTTGTCTGGTCCTTTGGTCTGGTCTGGTACTCTGGCTCTGGTCTTCCTTCTTTCTCGGGCATGGTGGCTCTCCTCGTGCTAGGTCGTCGCTGGCAATAGTCGTCATTGTTGTAGCCCATTTGTGAGTCAGAGAGAGAGATATTCCTAGTTGCGCAGCACCCTTTATACCCCGTTGGGTTTTGCACCCCTTTTGGCCATTGCCAATCAGTCAATCAGGACTTGATCACCCTGATAGATAAAGCTCAATCAGGCTGCCACACCAATCTCTGGGTGTGTACCCAACGGCCATGTATGCAGATGCTGGAGTCACATAGAGTTCACACCTTCCCCCCTAACAAGGGGTCATGATGCCCTTCTGTCTGGTAAACAACTCAGTTTGACCAGAAAGTTTCTTTGATCCTGGAGATGACCCATATCCTATGGATTCACATGTCCGGGTTGCAGCCTGTTTGTCCCTGTCTTTTAAACTGCAGCCTGTCATTTTAGCTGTTGCCTAATTGTCCCAAAGTGCTTTACAAATCGCCATTTTAGATGGCCCATTTGGCCACAGTCTCCCCTTTGATCCTGAACGCGAAGCATGATGGATCACAAACGCAGGATTAGTATCTGTCAGGAATTCCCCAGTCAAGTAAGGCCCAGGTATTGGCATGCACAGTAATAATACATCCCTACAACATGTACAGCATTAATTACCCACAACTACAAATAATCACATATTCTAAACACCATTTTAGGTTCAAAATTATGCACAGGACAATAATAAATGATTGATACAGATGCAAAAGGGAAATAACGTTTAAATTTGGATTTTGGAAGGTCATGCACCAAAAGTGCTGAAGAGGTCGGTTTAACTCTCCAAAATATTTGTAATTTAAAAATGATCCAAATTTGTGTAATAAACACTTTTTGTCGCAGTTACCATTTTAGATTTAAACTTCCACAGTCAAAACTCAAAATCTATCTCCTTCTAGCATACACATGCTATGTTCTTTTATGACCCAATTAACACAATGTAATCAAAGTACAAGTTAGAAGTAATTCAAATGATTTTCTACCAGTTTAACAAATCAGAGAGGAAACTTCTCTATCATTCTGTCTACTTTACCAATTTTATTTATGAGTAACATGATTTGCACAAAAGGTTTATTTGTTCCTCTTTTAAGCATTTTAACTCCTGTAACCCCAAATAACTAAGTACTGGGAAAAATCCTGTCATCTGTTGTAAAATCATTGACACTTTCCAGAGCCCTTAACTTTTCAATAACTCCCAACTTATTAGCATTTATCTACATTGAACTGAACAAACTTTACGTGTGAACATGAGGAACATGATGAACATTTAGTCAGTATAGGAAAGTCACAAAATAAACAGATATTACTTTGTAAATTTATCTCACATTCAAATGGTTACATCATAAACTGACAATATCTTTCAATGCATCCCTCTTTGAAACACAAAATCCATACAGACCCTCTTTTCATTACCCTTTATTTGTCAAAATTAAACCTATTTACCTCTTTAGAATTTAGGCAACTTCCCATTTATAAGTTAGTTATTTTGTGCACTCAATTTATTCTATCAATTAAATGTCAGAAACTGTAACACTTACGCATAACCAATCACTTCAGTTTGAAAGTTAACAGTGTGAAAACCTGAATGAGCCAAACTCTTCAAGTCTCAAATATCACTGGGTTGTGATAAACAATCTTGGAGTCTTGAAGCTGCTAGACTTGTTATTCACGGGCTACCTATTTAAAACAAAACACAAAAAAAAGCTTCCGGCTTGGAGCCAAATGAATTAATTTGGTCTCAAAATCTGTCAAATTAAAAAAAAATAAAATTTACAACCTCCAATGTATATAATTTTTTAATCGGCAAATTAGGAACAGAAGACGGTAAAATCTCTGCCAGTTTAAAAAAGAACAATGTGATGATGTCACGATTTCTTCAAGACAAAGGAAAGAGCAATGGTTTAAATCCTTTCTTAACAAAATTTAAACCCAGGATTATTCAAAATTCAAATTGGTTATTTCAAACTTCAATTTATGTACTTTGATTTTAAAATTTCAATATATTTTCCAAAAATTGTGTTCAAAGTAACATCACACTCACACACACACACACACACACACACACACACACACACACACACACACACACACACACACGTATATATATATTATGTATTTATATTCTATACGTCTTAAGCACAATCATGGCCATTGATTATACTCAAAAGGTTAATGAATTCTAAGAATTCATTTAAGTTTAATCCAATCCAATTTCCAATTTTTATTTAAATTCTGTATCAAATTTGTAAAATCACAATTTGGGGAAGAACATTAAAACATTACAAGAAACAACAACAAAAACATTGACGCAACCATTTTATTAAACACACACAGACACACATGGACGCTTCCAACATTCATTCCACTTGAATATTCAAACTTAACATTTTAAACTGGGATGAAGATAGAAACATAGAAAAAACTACAGCACAATACAGGCCCTTCGGCCCAGAAAGTTGCGCTGAACATGTCCCTACCTTAGAGATTACTAGGCTTACCTATAATCCTCTATCTTACTAAGTTCCATGTCCTTATCTAAAAGTCTCTCAAAAAACCCTATCGAATCCGCCTCCACCACCGTTGCCGGCAGCCCATTCCATGCACCCACCACTCTCTGCTCTGTGCCTACTCTCCAGCACCTTAAGCCTGTGTCCTCTTGTGGCAACCATTTCAGCCCTGGGAAAAAGCCTCTGACTATTCACTCGATCAATACCTCTCAATGTCTTATACACCTCTATCAGGTCACCCCTCATCCTTCGTCTCTCCAAGGAGAAAAGGCTGAGCTCCCTCAACCTATCCTCATAAGGCATGCTCCCCAATCCAGGCAACATCCTTGTAAATCCCCTCTGCAACCTTTCTATGACTTACACATCCTTCCTGTAATGAGGGGACCAGAACTGAGCACAGTACTCCAAGTGGGGTCTGACCCGGGTCCCTTATAGCTGCAACATTACCTCTCGACTCCTAAAAACAAATCCTCGATTGATGAAGGCCAGTACTCCATATACCTTCTTAACCACAGGTTCAACCTGCGCAGCTGCTTGGAGCATCCTATGAACTCGGACCCCAAGATCCTTCTGACCTTCCACACTGCCAAGAGTCTTACCATTAATATTATATTCTGCCATCCTACTTGGCGTGCCAAAATGAACCACTTCACACTTACCTGGGTTGAACTCCATCTGCCACTTCTCTGCCCAGTCTTGCATCCTATCAATGTCTCGCTGCAACTTCTGACATCCCCCCACACTATCACAACCTCCAACCTTTGTGTCACCAGCAAACTTACCAATCCAGGTCATTTATAAAAATCACAAAGAGTAAGAGTCCCAGAACACTGGGGCACTCCACTGGTGACCGACCTCCATGCAGAATATGACCCATTTATAACCACTCTTTGCCTTTTTTGGGCAAACTAGTTCTGGATACACAAAGCAATGTCCCCTTGGATCCCATGCCTCCTCACTTTCTCAATGAGCCTTGCATGGGGCACGTTATCAAATGCCTTGCTGAAGTCCATATATACTACATCTACTAAATAAACAAATAAAACATTTAAAGAAAATACAGAAAATTGATGAAGACAGTCACTTTCATTCTTCTTTTTCCAAAGTGTAATTAAATTCAAAAACAGAAGTAAATTCAAGAAATCTTACACTTAACTTTCAACATTTAACAGTTTTAACATTTCCTCAGCCCATTTGAAGTTAAACCAAAGTGTAAAGCATTGCATTTATTGCCCGCAAGACCAGCGAGCCTTACTTCTGTTCTAGGCAAAGTTTTGGAAAGGATTATAAGAGATAGAATTGATAATCATGTAGAAAAGAATAATTTGATTAGGAATAGTCAACACGGTTTTGTGAACGGTAGGTTGTGCCTCACAAATCTTATTGAGTTCTTTGAGAAGGTGACCAAAGAAATGGATGAGGGTAAAGCAGTTGATGTGGGGTACATGGATTTCAGTAAAGCGTTTGATAAGGTTCCCCACGGTAAGCTATTGCAGAAGATACGGAGGCATGGGATTGAGGGTGATTTAGCAGTTTGAATCAGAAATTGGCTAGCTGCAAGAAGACAGAGGGTTGTGGTTCATGGGAAATATTCATCCATGAGTTCAGTTACTAGTGGTGTACCGCGAGGATCTGTTTTGGGGCTACTGCTGTTTGTCATTTTTATAAATGACCTGGATGAGGGCGTAACAAGATGGGTTAGTAAATTTGTTGATGACACTAAAGTCGGTGGAGTTGTGGACAGTGCGGAAAGATATTGCAGGTTACAGACGTACATAGATAAGCTGCAGACTTATCTGGGCTGAGAGGTGGCAAATGGAGTTTAATGCGGAAAAGTGTGAAGTGATTCACTTTGGAAGGAATAACAGGAATACAGAGTACTGGGCTAATGGTAAGTACTTGGTAATGTGGATGAGAAAGATCCTGGTGTCCATGTGCATTGATCCCTGAAAGTTGGCACCCAGGTTGATAAGGTTGTTAAGAAGGCATATGGTGTATTAGCTTTTATTGGTAGAGGGATTGAGTTTCAGAGCCATGAGGTCATGTTGCAGCTGTACAAAATTCTGGTGCGTACAGTTCTGGTCGCCACATTATAGGAAGGTTGTGGAAGCCTTGGAAAGGGTGCAAAGGAGATTTACCAGGATGTTGCATGGTATTGTGGGAAGGTCCTATGAGGAAAGGCTAAGGGACTTGAGGCTGTTTACGTGAGAGAGAAGAAGGTTAAGAGCTGACTTAATAGAGGCATATAAGATGATCAGAGAATTAGATAGGGTGGACAGTGTGAACCTTTTCCCTCGGATGGAGATGGCTATCACAAGGGGACATAGCTTTAAATTGAGGGATGATAGATATAGGACAGATGTCAGAGGTAGGTTCTTTACTTAGAGCATGGAATGCCCTGCCTGCAACAGTAGTGGACTCACCAACATTAAGGGCGTTTAAATGGTTATTGGATAAACGTATGGATGATATTAGAATAGTGTAGCTTAGATGGGCTTTAGATTGGTTTTATAGGTTGGTGCAACATTGGTGGCCAAAGGGCCTATACTGCACTGTAATGTTCTATGTTCTAAATACTCCACAAGAACAAACAGGCTTTAACAACTCCTGCTCTCAATCTAATCAACAACAATCACCTACATTCAACAAACAACAAGACCACACAAATACACTGAAATACAAAAACTAGTCACTTATTAGCTCAACCTTAGATTTTCTCTAATGATTTTCCATCTTGCCAATTTATTTATAGTATTTCCCAAGTTGAGAGAACATAGTTCCTTTCTCTCAAAATTCTGTAACACACACTACACACTCGCTCCTTTTAAAAAAAACAAAGGACCACTTGGGGTTCTTTGTGATGTTAATGAAGGTGTAAGCTCCTTACTTCACATGGTCTGTTTCAATGGGGTTCATGTACATAACATTTTCTAATAACACAAGACTATCCATTGATGGGGACGGTTAAGTTTGCATTCAGAACTGTATACAGTGCTGAGATTCTTTAAAACATTCATTCCTTCTAAATCAACAACATCTCCTGGTAAGTCACAGGATTCATCAGACCAGGGGCAAATTCTAGACTCACTGGGGGATTAGGTGCCTCTGGAAAAGGAGGTGAGGTTCCCAGTCAATGCCACGTGCAAAATGGGCATTCTTTTCTAGATACAATCTACAATCCAATCCATAAACACTATCTCCCTCAGACTGAACTGTCCCAAATATAGACAACATCCTTATCTGCATTGGCAACTGAGATTTTAATTGATTAATCTCCTGCTAGAACTTGGAGTAATCAGAACTTTAATTCTTTTCACTTACTTGATATACTTTAAACTGACTCATAGACAATATATTTACCTCATTGTTTTGTTCCTGCTTGTCTACTTTTCCACAAAATTACTTATTTTCTTCTCTTCTCAATTAACTCTCTCATAATTTCTAACTCTTCTTCTAACTTCATTTTCTCTGACTTCTCACCCTATAACTCTGCTAAACTAATAATCACAATAACTTTACTCAATTTCAACAAACATTTGCCTTTATCTCTCCCCAATCTGCATTGTCTATCTCCTCTTAATTCTTTTTCTGTTCCAAATAGTTCACAATGGCAATTTCTTTCTCACATTTGACTGCCCATTTTCCCTGAACTTTCCTTAGATCATCCCAATACTTCTGCCCTAGGGATTCCGGTCCCGCCTCAGTATTGGCACAAGATTCTGCCCATAGGGGCCACCCTTACTTCTCAACATATTCCTTGATTCCTGTTTCCCATATGGGACTCTTCTCTGTTTCTATACTGTTTCCTGCCATTCTATATTTAGTGACAAGGGGTAGGGAGTCGATTGGACTGCGGGTACGGCTTTGGGCTGTGTTCCTGTCCTAATCCCTCTGAGTTCTAATACAGACCTATGGAGTTTACCCTATCCTCCTTGTTAGTAACAATACATGCACAATACACGATTTCCCAAAAGCAGTTATTTGTCCAATAAGGTGTTTAGCTCTGAATTTTAAATAACCGTTCAATATAGATTCTGCGGGATTCGATTTTGGAACAACAAAGTTACTTCATTTTGATGTCCCACCGGAGTCACCAATTGTTGTGCCTGCTGCACAGTCTGTTTTACCCCTTATACGGTGGACAAATAATTGCGAGTCGACATCTGGTTAATTCAATCAATATTTATTTAAGACACACAATCAATAATCACCCACCCAACTAACAACAACTTAATCTTACATAAAAATGCTAGAGTTCAAGTCCAATACTTGACTTAACTTTGCGTGACTGGCAAGTACCTGAGCAGATATCGGCCTTTATCTGTGTGCTGGTCTCGGTCGTCCTCTGCATAGTCTGGTCCTTTGGTCTGGTCTGGCATTCTGGCTCTGATCTTCCTTCCTTCTTGGAAGTGATGGTTCTCCTCCTGCTGGTTGTCGCTGGTGATGGTCACCGGTGTCAGAGTTCGTTTGTGAGGTCAGAGAGAGGAGAGATTTTGGTTGTGCAGCACCCTTTATACCCCGTTGGATTTCGTGCTCCTTTTGGTCGTTGCCAATCAATCGATCAGGGCTTGATCACCCTGATCAATAAAGTCCAATCGGGTGCTGCCACACCAATCTCTGGGTGTGTCCCCAACAGCCACGTCTGGAGGTGCTGGGGGCATATAGGGTTCACACCTTGCTCCCTTATATCTGGTAAACAACCAGTTTGACCAGAAAGTCTCTGATCCTGGAGATGACCCATATCCTGTGGAATCACACGTCCGGGTTGCAGCCTGTTTGTCTCTGTCTTTTAAACTGCAGCCTGTTGTTTTAGT
Source organism: Carcharhinus amblyrhynchos (assembly GCF_965287045.1). NCBI lineage: Eukaryota > Metazoa > Chordata > Chondrichthyes > Carcharhiniformes > Carcharhinidae > Carcharhinus > Carcharhinus amblyrhynchos. The sequence goes on from NC_137333.1 coordinate 60,652,244, forward strand.
TCTTGCCCAATTGTCGCAGACTACTCAACCTTCAGGAGAACAGTGACCACGACATCACACAACCCTGCCAGAGCAACCCCTGCAAGTCATGCGGTATCATCAATATGGATGCCATCATCTCTTGTGAGAACACCCTCCATCAGGTACATGGTACACACTCTTGCGACTTGGCCAACATTGTCTACCTGATATGCTGCAGGAAAGGATGTCCTAAGGCATGGTACATTGGTGAGAGACCATGCAGACATTACAACAACCGATGAATAAACACCGCTTGACCATCACCAAGCAGGAATGTTCTCTTCCTGTCAGGGAACACTTCAGCAGTCGCGTGCATTCAGCATCTGATCTTCGGGTAAACGTTCTCCAAGGCGGCCTTCACGACACACGACAATGCAGAATTGCCGAGTGATTCGACTGATAGCCAAGTTCCGCATACATGAGGACGGCCTCAAATGGGATTTTGGCTTCCTGTCACACTGTCTGTAACCCCATGACTTGCCTGGGCTTGCAAAATCTCACTAATTGTCCAGGCTGGAGACAATTCACAGCTCTTTAACGTGTTCTTAACCCTCTCTCCACTCTCATTGTCTGTATCTGTAAAGACTTGATTACCTGTAAAGACTTGCATTCCAACCATTATCTTGTAAATTGAATCTGTGTCTGTGTTTGCCCTGTTTGTGAACACAACTCCGCAGTCACCTGAGGAAGGAGCCAGACTCCGAAAGCTTGTGCTACCAAATAAACCTGTTGGACTTTAACCTGTGAGACTTCTTACTGTGCTTACCCCAGTCCAACGCCAACATCTCCACATCAATGCAAGTTTAGCATAGCTTCCCTTCTTTTCAATTCTAGCCCTCTGGAAATTAAACCTAGTGCTTTGTTTGGTTTGTATTTGGTCCTGCTATCCTATAACTTATAATGCTGTAATTTTAGTCAGAGATCTCTTTGTTCCTCTACCCCGTCTGAACATGCAACCTCCAAGTAATAAACAATCTCCCTATCCTACCAAAATGGACTATCCTCACATTTTTCTGTATTGAACTTAGTTAGTCAATTGTTTGCTTATTTGATAAGTTTTATTCATGCCTTCCTGTAATTTGTTGCAGCACTCCAATTCAACTGGAACCAATCAGAATTACTCCAGTGAGAAAGACAATTTAACTGAAGTGATGCAGCCACTTGCCCAGAGAATGAAACCTGATAAAAAGCTCCCCAACTGGAGGAGATATCTTTTTATGGTAAGTTTGTAATGATGTACTTTCATGAACTTCATTTGTAACACAAAAAGGTATTTTATTAATCAGAAAAGCTGTACATTAGCACAGCAGCCACCCAGCTGCCCTACGTCCCTACATGGGTGAAATTTTCTCAAAGAAATTTTAAATGATGAACAGTGAGGAAAAACATTAGGTTTTCTCGCTTTTTTTCCAGCGAGGCAAGTAATGAGAATATATGGCACACTGCAGAATAGAAGCCATCGTGTGAATCTCACCAGTGGAAGGGGCAGTGAGGATCTGAAGATTAAAATTTTAAAGTTTCACATCTTGAGTATTTTGCTTCTCTATTTTTACTGCCAGGGAGAATAACGTCACACCTTTTCTGTTAGGATGAAGGCGCATTCCTGTCAGGATGAAGGCCAAATATGGCAAGTTTTGCGAACCTTGGATAACGAGAGATATTGTGAGCCTAGTCAAAGAGAAAAAGGAAGCATTTGTCAAGGCTAGGAGGCTGGGAACACTCAAAGCAAGTGTGGAATACAAGGAGAGTAAAAAGAAAATTAAGCAAGGAGTAAGGAGGGCTAAAAGAGGTCACAAAATATCATTGGCCATCAGGATTAAGAAAATCCCAAGGCTTTTTATGCGTATATAAAGAGCAAGAGGATAGCCAGGGACAGGCTTAGCTCACTTAACGACAGGGGAGGGAATTTACGCATAGAGCCAGGGGAAATGGGCGAGGTATTAAATGAGTACTTTACGTCAGTATTCACCAACGAGAGGGACTTGGTGGATGATGAGTCTGGGCGAAGGCCTGTAGATAGTTTGAGTCAAGTTGAGATGGAAAAGGAGTTATTGGGGTTCTTGAGAAACATTAAGGTAGACAAGTCCCCAGGGCCTGATGGAATATTTCCCAGAATACTGAAAAAGGCAAGGGAGGAAATTGCTGGGGCCTTGAGAGAAATCTTTGTATCCTCATTGGCCACAGGGGAGGCCTCAGAGGATTGGAGAATAGCAAATGTTGTTCCTTTGTTTAAGAAGGGTAGCAGGAATAATCCAGGTAATTTCAGGCCGGTGTGCCTTACGTCAGTGTTAGGGAAATTACTGGAGAGAATTTTTCGAGACAGGATTTACTCCCACTTAGAAATGAGTGGATGTAGAAGCAAGAGGCAACATGGTTTTGTGAAGGGGAGGTTTTGTCTCACTGACTTGATCAAGTTTTTTGAAAAAGTGACAAAGACGATTGATGAAGGGAGGGCAGTGGATGTTGTCAACATGGACTTCAGTAAGGCCTTTGACAAGGTTCCTCATGGCAGACTGGTGCAGAAGGTGAAGTCGCATGGGATCAGTTTGTGAGCTGGCAGGGTGGATACAGAATTGGCTCGGTCATAGAAGACAGAGGGCAGCAGTGGAAGGGTGCATTTCTGAATGAAGGGCTGTGACAAGTGCCATTCCTCAGGGATCGGTGCTGGGACCTTTGCTGTATCTAATATACATAAATAATTTGGAGGTAAATGTAACTGGTTTGATTAGTAAGTTTGCAGACGACACAAAGGTTGGTGGATTTGTGGATCGTGATGAGGGCCATCAGAGAATACAACAGGATATAGATTGGTTGGAGACTTGGGCGGAGAGATGGACTTTAATCCAGACAAATGTGAAGTAATGCATTTTGGAAAGACTACTACAGAGAGGAAATATAGAGTAAATGGCAGAACCCTTGAGAATATTGATAAGCAGAGGGATCTGGGTAGACAGGTACACAGGTCAGTGAAAGCGGCACCACACGTGGAGAAGGTAGTCAAGAAGTCCTATGTCATGCTTGCCTTCATCAGCCAGGGCATTGAGTTTAAAAACTGGCAAGTCATGTTGCAATTTTATAGAATCTTAGTTAGGCTGCACTTGAAACATAGTGTTCAATTCTGGTTGCCACGCTGCAAAAAAGTTGTGGAGGCTTTGGAGGGAGTACAGAAAAGATTCACGAGGATGTTGCCTGGCATAGAGGGCATGAGTTATGAGGAGAAGTTGGAGAAACTTGGTTTGTTTTCACAGGAACAACAGAGGTTGAGGGATAACCATATGGAAGTCTACAAGATGATAAGGGGCATGGACAGAATGGATAGTCAGAAGCTTTTTCACAAGGTGGAAGAGTCAATTACTAGGGGGCATAGATTTAAGGTGCGAGGGGCAAGGTGTAAAGGAGATGTATGAGGCATGTTTTTTACACAGAGGGTGGTGGGTGCCTGGAATTTGTTCCCCAGGGAGGTCGTAGAAACAGATAAATGGTGACTTTTAAGGGGCATCTGACAAATACATGAACAGGATGGGAATAGAGGGATATGGTTTCCGAAAGGGGAGGGGGTATTAGTTCAGCTGGGCAGCATGGTCAGTGCAGGCTTGGAGAGCCGAAGAGCCTATTCCTATGCTGTAATTTTGTTTGTTCTTTCTCTGTAACACTCTACCTGCCATCTATGTCCCTACTCGCGTAAACTTTCTCTCTCTTTCTGTTGATACTCTGTCACTTCCTCCCAGCTTACATTCCCACACAGCAAACTTAGATGTATTACTCTTGGTCTCTTCATCTTTCATATAGCTTGTAAGTAGCTGAGGCCATTACACAGATCTTTGTTGCATTCTATTAATCACAGCCTGCCAGCTTGAAAATACCCAATATATCCAGCGTTTCTGCTTCTTGCCTGTTAGGTAACCCTCTATCCTTGCTAATAGATTTCCTCCAACTCCATGAACTCATATCATATATATTAACTCTGTGTAGATTTTTTGACAGCGGTTCGGAAATGCAGTTCTTCTACATCCACCCACTGGTTCAATCCTCAAAAAAGAACATAAATAAATTCATCAAGCACAATTTTCTTTTTGTAATACCATGTTGACTTTGTCTGATGATAAATGTTAAGACTTTGTACATAATCGGTTTCAACATTTCCCAATGACTAATGGCAGGCTAATGGGCTGTACTTCCCTGTTTTCTTTTCGCCTCCTTCCTTGGATAGCAGATTCCAATCTGTTGGGACCATCTAGAATCTGGAAAATTTTGCAAAGTCATATTGAGTGCATCCACTATCTTTGCAGTTACCCCTATGAGAACCCCAGCTTGCAGGTCATAATTTCTTGGGTGTTTGTCAGAGGCCTGATAGATTTCTACAATACTTGTTCTCTGCTGATGCTGTTTACCCAAATTTCCTGACTTTTTAGCTCCTCGGTTACTCTGTATTTCTGTAGATAACATGTCTTCTGTGAGGACAGGTGCAAAATATTTTTAATGTCCCCGCAATAATTTCTCCTGTCTTTGCCTCTAAAGGAAGCAATATTTACTTTATGAGGAGCTATTCCCTTTTTTATGATGTTTGTAATTGCTTTTATAAACTGTTTTTGTTTTCCTGGCTGGCTTACTTTCACATTCTATTTTTACGTTCTATTCTATTCATGAATTCTCAAACACATTCAATCCTCCGGCTTCTTACTGTCCTTTGCCACTGTAGAAGCCTCATCTTTCAATTTAACATTATCCTTAATTGCCAGAGTAAAAGACACGCATGGATCTATCATGTTTTTCAATGGAATGTATTTTTGTTGCTCATTTTGAATTGCCTCTTTAAATGTTTCCTGCTGTTTATTTATCATGATATCTTTCAGTCTGTATATCCAATTAGTTTGAACCAGTTCTCCGTTTATACCTTTGGTTATATTTCCTGCCCTAGATAAATGCATAAGAAAGGTTTACCAGGCTGATTCCGGGGATGGTGGGATTGATGTGTGAGGAGAGATTGACTAGGTTAGAATTGTTTTCACAACAGTTCAGGCGAATGAAGGGGGATCTCATGGATTTATAACATTCTCATCGTGCTTGACAGGGGAGCTGCAGGGAGGATGTTGCCAATGGTGGGCGAATCCAGAACCAGGAGTCACAGTGGGAGGATTCAGGGTGGACCATTTAGGACGGAGGTGAGGAGGCATTTCTTCACCCAAAGAGTGGTGAACTTGTGGAATTCATTGCCGCAGGAAGTAGTTGATGTCAAAACATTGAACGTATTCATGAGGCGGCGAGATATAGTTTTTGGGATGAATGGGATCAAAGGTTATGGTGAGAAAGCAGGATTAGGGTATTGAGTTGACCGATTAGCCATGATCATAGTGAATGGGGGAGCAAGCTCAAAAGGCCAAATGGCCTCTGCCTGATCCTATCTTCTACATTTCTATATTTCTAAAGTAGAACTGAGTATATGTGGAACATTAGTTTTTACTGATGTCAATACGTTTGCAAAATCAATAAGGACAGGACTTTTGACTGTTGAATCTAGTAAATTGTGATTTAGATGAGTGAGGCTATATTACAATTGTAATTACTGCATTGAATTTGAAAGCAATGGGCATATTTTTTGGTTAACTGGCTCATTCTCATGAGTGTGTTCGTGTGTCAGGAATTTAAGTGAAGACCTATATTATGTAACCCTGTATAAATTGGACAGATATTTGGCTTTACAAACAAGCATTTAGTTTAACCTGTGTTTGTGTCTGGAACAAGCTGCCAGAGGTAGTAGTAGAGCAGGTCTTTTAAAAAGCGTTTAGATAGTTACATGGTTAAGATGGGTATAGAGGGATATGAGCCAAACACAGGCAATTGGGACCAGCTTAGAGGTTTAAAAAAAAGGGTGGCTTGGACAAGTTGGGCCGAAGGGCCTGTTTCCATGCTGTAAATCTCTATGACTCTATAACTTCAAGCCTAGTTATGAAGGGGAATTCAATCCAATTTAGCTTTGCCTAAAGCCTCATTTTCATAGAATTCCTTCAGTGCAGAAAGAGGCCATTTAACCCATCAAGGCTGCACTGACTCTCTAACAGAGTATCCCACCCAGGCCTTATCCCAAAACCCCATATATTTACCCAGATAATCCTCCTCCACCCTACTCAGCTTTGGATACTAAGTGGCAATTTAACATGGCCAATGTATCTAAACTGCGCATCTTTGGACTATGGGATGAAACCTACAATAACATGGAGGACATGCAAACTGCACACAGACAAACAGTCACCCCCCAAGGTGGGAATTGAACCCAGGTCCCTGGTGCTGTCAGGCATCAATGCTAACCACTGTGCCAACCAATTTTGCCTTGATGAAACAGCAGTGGAGGGGAAAAAAAAGAACATGCATGTATTTAAATGAGACATGGGCGTTGCTGGCTGGCCAGCATTTATTGCCCATCCCTATTTGCCCTTGAGAAGGCAGTGGTGAACTTTCTGAGAGCAGTTCAGAGTCAATCACATTGCTGTGCCTCTGGAGTCACATGTACACTAGCTCAGGTAAAGACAGCAGATTTCCTTCCCTAAAAGGACATCATTTTTTATTGAGTCCAAATTCCAGCATCTGCCGTGGTAGAATTTGAATGCAGGTCCCCAGAATATTCACAGAGTTTCTGGACTAGTAGTCCAGTGAATAATACCACGAGACTGTCACCTCCCTGATTAAAGACAGGCACAAACTACTTTTGGATTAATGATAAGGGTAAATTGTTTTTCTCCAATTTAAAACTACATTAAGGAGAAAAACAAAGTTCTAGCTTTTTCAAAAAATAACTTAAATAATTCTTTTACTTGAAATAAATTTAGCATAAGAAACTTTTAACTTAAAGTATGACTGGGAAGCTCAGTCCCATGTTTTGCACAGCCTGCAGCTTGTGGGAATTCCACATTTGCAGAAAGTGTCACCGCTTTGACTAATCTGAGAATGGGTTTCAGACCTTAAGCATCAGCCAAAGGCACAGCAGAGCGTTCACAAGCCTGAGAGGTTCGTGGATAGCACATTTTCAGATGTGGTCAGCCTGCACCTTAAGGAAATGCTGTCAGAGAGGGAATGGGTGACCACCAGTCAGAAGGAGGACAAGCAGGTAGTTAAGAAAGCCCCAGAGTGCATCTCACTCAAGAACCACCTTTTCTATGTTGGAAAATGGTGAGTGTGACAGTTCCTCTGGGGAGTGCCAGAGCCAAGTTCACAGTACTGTGGGAGGCTCAGCTGCCCAAAGCGGGTGAGGGGTGGATGGGGGTAAGAACAGGGGAGCAATAGTGATCAGAGACTCAATAGTGAGGGTTGCAGACAGGCATTTTTGTGGTTACAGACTTCAAGATGGTGTGCTGCCTCCCTGGTGTCAGGGTCAAGGATATCATTGAGTGGCTGCAGGGCATTTTAAAAGGGGAGGATGAACAATCAGAGGTCATGGTTCATTTTGGTATCAATGACACAGGCAGAAAGAGGAATGATGCCTTGCAGCAAGAATTTAGGGAGCTGGGCAGCAGAATGAAAAGCAGGACCTCAAAGGTTGTAATCTCTGCATTTCTGTCTGTGTCATGTGCTAATGAGTGTATGAGTAGAAAGATAGAGCAGATGAACCATAGAACCATAGAACACTACAGCACAGAAACAGGCCCTTTGGCCCTTCTTGGCTGTGTCAAACCATTTTTCTGCCTAGTCCCACTGACCTGCACCAGGACCATATGCCTCCATACCCCACTCATCCATGTACCTGCGCAAGCTTTTCTTAAATGTTAAAAGTGAGCCCACCTTTACCACTTCATCTGGCAGCTCATTCCACACTCCCACTACTCTCTGTGTGAAGAAACCCTTCCTAATATTCCCTTTGAACATTTCCCCTTTCACCCTTAACCCATGTCCTCTAGTTTTTTTCTCCCCTAGCTTCAGTGGAAAAAGCCTGCTCGCATTCGCTCTATCTATACCCATCATAATTTTATACAACTCTATCAAATCTCCCCTCATTCTTCTACACTCCAGGGAATAAAATCCTAACCTATTCATCCTTTCTCTGTAACTCAGTTTCTCAAATCCTGGCAACATCCTTGTAACCTTCCCTGCACTCTTTCAATCTTATTAATATTCTTCCTGTAATTAGGTGACCAAAACTACACACAACACTCTAAATTCGGCTTCACCAATGTCTTATACAACCTCACCACAATATTCCAACTCTTATACTCAATATTTTATTTAGAAAGGCCAATGTTCCAAAAGCACTCTTTACAACCCTATTAACCTGTGAAGCCACTTTAACGAATTATGTATCTTTATTCCCAGATCCCTCTGTTCTACTACACTTTTCAGTGTCCTACCATTTACCTTGTATGTTCTACCTTGGTTTGTCCTTCCAAAGTGCAATACCTCACACTTGTCTGCATTAAACTCCATCTGCCATTTTTCAGCCCATTTTTCTAGCTGGTCCAAATCCCTCTGCAAGCTTTGAAAACCCTCCTCACTGTCCACCACACGTCCAATCTGTGTATCATCAGCAAATTTGCTGATCCAATTTACCACATTATCATCCAGGTCATTGATATAGATGACAAACAACAATGGACCCAGCATTGATCCTTGTGGCACACCACTAGTCACAGGCTTCCACTCAGAGAAGCAATCCTCCACTACCACTCGCTGGCTTCCTCCATTGAGCCAATGTCTAATCCAATTTACTACCTCTCCATGTATACCTAGCGACTGAACCTTCCTAACTAACGTCCCATGTGGGACCTTTGCCAAAGTTCATGCAGACAACATCCACTGCCTTCCCTTATCCACTTTCTGAGTAACCTCCTTGAAAAACTCTAATAGATTGGTTGAACATGACCTACCACGCACAAAGCTATGTTGACTTTCCCTAATAATTCCCTGTCCATCCAAATATTTGTAGATCCCAGCTGTTAGTACTCCTTCCAGTAATTTACCTACTACTGATGTCAGACTTACTGGCCTATAATTTCCCGGATTACTTTTTGAGCCTTTTTTAAACAATGGAACAACATGAGCTATTCTCCAATCATCCGGCACCTCACCTGTGGATACCAACATTTTAAATATATCTGCCAGGGCCCCTGCAATTTCAACACTAGTCTCCTTCAGGGTCCGAGGGAATACCCTGTCCGGTCTTGGGGATTTATCTACTTTGATTTGCCTCAAGACAGCAAGTGCCTCCTCCCCTTTAATCTGTATAGGTTCCATGACCTCCGACTTGTTTGCCCTACATGAACGTGTGGCTGAAGAGATGGTTCAGGAGACAGTACTTAGAATGTGTAGGCTACTATTTGTATAGATGCAGCACAAAAGACTTGTAGAAACATTAGAGAGAAGTGCAAGAATTATAGAACAGGTATAATGGTGATTTAATCCAAATGTAGACTGGGATGGTAATAATGTATAAGGGAGAGAATAGCTAGAGTTTCTAGAGTGTGTTCAGGAAAATTTTCTACACCAATGTTTCCAGTCCAATAAGAAAGGAAACACTGATGGGATCTGGTTCATGGGAATGAATTGAATCAAGTATCAGTAGAAGAAAATTTAGGCAATAGTGATCATTGTCTCATAAAGTTTAGGTTGGCTATGGAAAAGGAGAAAGTACATGTCAGAATAAGAATAATTAACTAGGGGAAAAGTGACTCCAGTGGGATAAGAATGCATCTTGCCCTGAAAAATTGGAATCAAAGATTGGCAAGCAAAACTGTAACTGAGTAAAGGACTATCTTTAAAAAAAAAATTACTGTCAAGTTATATTCTCACAAAGGGGAAAAGTAGGGCTAATAGAGAGCTTCCTGGCTATTGCCCAGATCATGGTGAAAGAGGAGACACTTTAAGTAATTAAAGATAAGAAAAAGGTATTACATAGGCTAATTAATAAAGGCATCAGAATCTGATGGGGTGAATCCTGAGAGAAATGAGTGGAAATTGCAGAAGTACTGACCATAATTTTCCAATCATCTTAACACTCAGTAGTGGTATCACAGGAGTAGAGAATTGAAAATGTTACACACTCTTGTACAAAAGTAGTTGTGAAGACAGTCCAGCAGCTAAAGGCCAGCCAATTTAGTCATGATGGTTGTGGAAGCTTTTAAAAATGATAAGTTGAGACGGCATTAATAATCACTTAGGTACATATAGATTAAGCCAGCTTGGATTGGCTAAAGACAACTTGTGTTTTATTAACTTGCTTGAGCTTTTTGATCAGGAAGCAGTTGATGAAGATAATACTATTGTTCTTATGCATGTGGACTTCTAAAAGTCATTTGATACATTGCTACAGAACAGATTTTTGAGCAAAGTTGGAACTCATGGAATAAAAGGGACACTAGCAATCTGGGTATGAAATTTGCTGAGTGACAGGAAGCAGATTAGTGATGATTGCTTGTTTCTGATAGGAGGATGATATATACTGGAGTTATATAAGATTTAGGGATTTTGGAGTATAAAACTCTTTTAAACAAAATCATAAGCTCTGAATGTTTAATCTATGGCAAAGGGTTCCTTAATTGTGCTTGACCTAACAAGGTACAAATAACTAGTATTTGTGAATTGAGCAGAATTTCCCCTCCCCCACCAGAGAATGATCAGGCCTCCCTCCTCCCTTCCCCTCTACCAGAAAATGATTGGGCCACCCTTGTGCCACCCCCTCCTGCCACCCCCTCCCCCACCAGAGAATGATCTGGCCCGCCTCCCCTTTCCCCCAGCCGATCTGAGTCAGAGAGCCGTTGGAAGCTCTGAACTTACCTCTTCAGAAGCTGGAGCGTTTGAAACAGACCTTTGGCCACCATATCTGTTTCACACTGAATCTGGATGTGTGAACGCGATGGTAAAGGAGAAAATGCTGGTAAAGTTGGGCGGGCAGCCAATTAATTCAGTTTAAATGCATGCAAATGCATTTAAATTGCCGTTGCGTCCTTTTCGGGCACAGTTTGGATCATGGCCATTTTCGGGCCTTGGGGTAAAGTGGGCATCTGTGCAGGTGCGGGCGCGGATCACACTAATCGATTCACGCCTGATTTTATCAAGTTTGTGTGCAATTGGGCCCAATGTCATTTGCCTCAGAAAAAATGTATTTGTTCTACATATTGAGCCCAGCCTCTCACAGCAGGATCAAAGAGTCCAGTTCCCCAGACAGAAGCATGATACCTGTCAATGGATCATGGCTGTTAGCAAGCAATTTCCTTTGCGTCTTTTTTTCCCTCATCACTCCTGAAACAAGTCAGCAGAAACCAGTATCTGTTCACCAGATTCCCTTTTTATTTCCAAGCTGTATTTAAGTTCATAAAGTGTCACAAGTTCTGAGTCAGCAGCCAGAGTAACAGGAGACCTACCATTCCCAACAAAAGTTCTCCGAATGGACAAGCAATAAAGAGCTCAGGGATATTTTTGTATTTAACCAAATAAATAAAATCAACATCGTCAGATTGGAGAAGAAAAAAAATTGAGCAGTTCAAGATCATGAGGGGGCTGGATAGAGTAGGTAGGGAGAAACTGTTTTCTTTGGTGGAAGGATTGAGAACAGGAGGGCAGAGGTTTAAGGTAATTGGCAAAAGAGGCAATGTTGACCTGAGGAAAGACCTTTTCATGCAGTGAATGGTTTGGATCTGGAGTTCAATTCCACAGACTGTAATGGAGGCAGGTTGAATTGAAGCATTCAAAAGGGAACTGGATCATTATCCGGAAATGAAAGATGTGCAGGCTTTCAGGAAAGTGTAGGGGTCATACTAGATGACTTGATCCTACAAAGGGCCAGTATGGACAGGACAGGCTGAATGGTCCATTCTGTGGGTGGTATTATGCAGGTGTTAGATTCCCTGCTCTGCCAGATAAAGCGTTAGTGGAGGTAGAGGAGGTGGACTTGACAAGTGGCAGCACCAGTTGGCCTGCACCCATTTGATGGACAATTTAGAATTGGCTGTCATTGGACTGGACCTAGGAATATCATCTCTCAGGGATAGCTGCTGCTGTCTCAGAGAGCTGCCAATCAATCAGAGGCCAGAAACTTCCAGGACTCTGGAACAGTGGGGTGTGGAATTGGATTGAAATTTGGGTAAGTGACTGATGGTCCTGCCACATGCCAAACTGGCAGGCCTGGCTGAGTGAATTGGGATTGGAATTTGAAGGGAGGGCAACCTGAGGACTCTCAAAGCTTGGGGAGGGGGCCTTCAGTGTCCCCCTGGGATCCATTATGTAGGGACACCCCCCTCCCCCATCCACCACTAGCCAATTCAGGATAACCTTCTCCCACCACCATTCTGTTGCTGGTGAGATGAGGTGCCTATGTGGGCATTAATTGGTTCTCAGTTGCAATCATAGAGAAAGTCTTGGTTTCTGGGTTCCCCATCCCGCAGTGGAGGAAGCACCCACAAGATCTCCCAGTCCCAGTCCCACAGAAGTCAATGGTAGATTGCATGGCTCGCCTGTCCAGCCGCTTGGGAACCCATAGCCGGCATTGGCTTCAGCGGGACTGATTCTCCCAGCAGGAAGGACTGGGAAATACCACCCTACGTCCTTTGCTTATTTTATGAATTTGCCAACTTATTTCTTCCACCAGTTCATTCCTACAGTTTGGTTTTGGACTGTACAAATCTGAGTGTGATTGAAGTTTCTTCTTATTTCTTCTTATTTCTTCTTATTTGCTATTTGCCATTATGCTATCTCTAATTAATACAATTATATAGCTTTCCTCCTCCTTTCAGAATTCTTTCTAAATATGTTTGAACCTTCAATATTTAACATACAATATTCAGCCCACTCATATTCCTCAGTGGTTAAAATTGCTGGAAATGGGAATGGGAATACTGGTATGTGGTCTTATCTGCCATTCTAAAATGCCTCCTGAGCAGGTGAAAAGCCAGACCCGTTTCTCTCTCCATAGTGTTAATATTGGAAATGCAGTGATAATTGAGTGCATGCTCCAGTTATGATTAAGGGCCTCTGATACTAATTGGGGATTGGTGAGGGCGCATACTTAAGAGCCAGTTTTCACCTGTGGTGGAGGGTACTATAGTAAGTTCATTTTTGTGAGACTCTTCCGTCCTTGATACAAAGGCCAACACCAACTGTTATCCGATTCAAAATTCTTTATTTGTCTTACATGTGCAAGCTGGTAATCCTTTGCTGCATAACTTCCGCTCAGTGGTGGGAGTCAGTTAGCAAAAGCACGCCGAACAAAAAGGCAGTCCCCTTTTACACAATTTACAATTCCAGCAGGCAGATTTCAGCAAGCACGTATCACCTAATACAATCAAGGACAAACACAAGAAAGATCATTCTGTTCCTAGCAAAAACAGCACCCCAATTGTCTTAAGCAAAAACAAGTATAGCTGCAGGAGAAAAATCATCTTTTTTTAAAAGAAAACGCACCGTGGGTGTGCTCTGAAAGCTGGAACCTGGGGTTACCTCGTTTGTCAGTTTATTCTCATGAGCTGTTTTTCTGTTATTCTTGCAATCCCAATAGTTCATCGGAGGCTCTACAGTGGATAGTTAGGACTTTGGGAGGCAGTGGCATTGTCACTGGTCTTGTAACCCGGAGATCCACGGTAATCCTCTGGGGACCCAAGTTCGAATCCCACCACAGAGGTGGTGAAATTAAAGGTCTAATGATGATCATAAAGCCATTGTTGGTTGTTGCAAAAATCCATTCGTTGTTTCTAAAGGAGCAGTTGGAGTGGTGATTCAGTGAAGAGAGCTTGTAGATAAGAGGGACTTTTACCTTACTTTTTTCAGAGTTTTTTTCTAAACCGGGAGTGTAAAACCGAAAGTAGGCCCCAGCGAGACCTGGGAAGGTTTTTTTTCCCCAATAAATTTGAATGCGGAACACTTCTAGAGTCTCCCACCCTTCCCCCTCCTCTAACCTAAAAGAAAAGACTTGGAGTGAGACCAAGTAAGCTTTCTTCTTTTTTCTTTTTCTTTCACTTATTCCTCAAACCTAAGGGGGTGAGGGGATATCAGGCAAGATCTTTCTTCCTGGACCTGGTCATCCACTGCACCTAGTCCCACCTCCAGCCATCTTGACTCTTGTCTTGCCATTGGATCTAGATGGGAATTGGGAAGACAGAGTGAGGCTGACGCTGCGCAACTCTCCCTCACTTTAATCCAAATCAAGCGCTCGTTTCGTCACCATCATCATCATCAGTGTCCTGTTCAACTCTTGAAGGGGCGTGTATGGGGTGTCAGGGAGGGGTAATACCTTTGGTGGGGGAACATGTCGCATCCTTTCAGGGCGGTTTGTCCATACTTTGCCCCCTCCTGGCACTCAGCTCTCACCTGTGGCTCCCTGTAGCTGTTTGCTTACGACAGTGGCCACACCCCGGGCAATGACTTGGAAGAGGGGGCTGAAGGATGGGTTAGTAAATTTGCTGATGACACCAAGATTGGTGGAGTAGTGGATGAGGTGGAGGGCTCTTGCAGGCTGCAAAGAGACATCGATAGGATGCAGAGCTGGGCTGAAAAGTGGCAGATGGAGTTTAACCCTGATAAGTGCGAAATGATTCATTTTGGTAGGACAAACTTGAATGCGGGTTACAGGGTCAACAGCAGGGTTCTGAGGCATGTGGAGGAACAGAGAGATCTTGGGGTTCATATCCACAGATCTCTGAAGGTTGCCACTCAAGTGGATAGAGCTGTGAAGAAGGTTTATAGTGTGTTAGCGTTTACTAACGGGGGTTCAGGACTAGAGGGCACAGCCTCAAGATAAGGGGGGGCAGTTTAGAACGGAGTTGAGGAGGAACTTCTTCACTCAAAGGGTGGTGAATCTCTGGAATTCTCTGCCCGTTGAAGTGGTGGAGGCTACCTCGCTAAATATATTTAAGTCACGGGTAGATAGGTTTTTGACAGACAAGGGAATTAAGGGTTATGTGGAGAAAGTGGGAAAGTGGAACTGATCCACTTCAGATCAGCCATGATCTTATTGAATGGCGGGGCAGGCTCGAAGGGCTAAATGGCCTACTCATGCTCCTATTTCTTATGTTCTTGTGTTCTTATGTTTGAGTTTAAGAGCCATGAGGTTATGTTGCAACTATACCGGGTGTTGGTGAGACCACATTTGGAATATTGTGTTTAGTCCTGGTCACCTCACTATAAGAAGGATGTGGAAGCATTGGAGAGAGTGCAGAGGAGATTTGCCAGGATGCTGCCTGGTTTGGAGGGTAGGTCTTATGAGGAAAGATTGAGGGAGCTGGGGCTTTTCTCTTCAGAGCAGAGGAGGATGAGAGGTGACTTAATAGAGGTTTATAAGATGATGAGGGGGATAGATAGCATGGACGTTCAGAGACTATTTCCTCAGGTGGATGTAGCTGTTACTAGGGGGCATAACTATAAGGTTCATGGTGGGAGATATAGGAGGGATGTCCAAGGTAGATTCTTCACTCAGAGAGTGGTTGGGGTGTGGAATACACTACCTGCTGTGATAGTGGAGTTGGACACTTCAGGAACTTTCAAGCGATTATTGGATAGGCACATGGAGCACACCAGAATTATAGGGAGTTGGATAGCTTGATCTTGGGTTTGGATATAGCTCGGCACAACATTGAGGGCCGAAGGGCCTGTACTGTGCTGTACTGTTCAATGTTCTATGTTCCATCTGGTTCACTAATATCCTTTAGAGAAGGAAATCTGCTGCCCTCACCCGGTCTGGCCTAAATGTGACTCCAGCAATGTGGGTGACTTTTAAATGTCTTGTGAAACTCAGTTCAAGGGTAATTAGGGATGGACAATAAGTGCTGGCCCAGCCAGTGATGCCTATGTGAATGTATTTAAAAAAAAAGGTTATGCTGGGTTTTGTGAATGAACCTATTTTGAAGACAGACTAAATCCAACTTCCTTTGCAAGATGGATATTCACTCAATTATCACATATTTAACCTAACTTTTCCAGTATTTTTTGTTTTTTCCAGTATCTGCAGTATCTTTCATTTGTAAGAACAAGATGGTCTAACGGTGAATGTGAGGAAGCCTGTTGCTTCATATAATTAAACCTTCTTCTCTGATCCTCAGATTTTTAGAATGATATCTTCAAAAGCAGGGAAAGTTTTAAAATTGCATTCCTCTTCTGATAGTTTTCTCTTTCCTGTTACTTGGCATATGGTTCTGAAACCATTGCAGTGATTTTATGATATTGGAAATTTGAAGAGGACATACAGTGATGTCCAAATGTTCAGTCTGGGTTATAGCTTGTGAATAGTTTAAGCAGTTCTATTGTGACTATGATTGCAGCTAAAATGCTTGGATTGCTAAATGTCCAATTGAATGTTGTGGCTGTTTTCTTCAGAAGAAGTTGGCTATAAGATGATGCGAGCCCAGGAACATTCAATGTGATTATTACCCCTAAGGCATGAGTAAAAAATTCTCAAAGCACCAAATGAGCTCCAATTGGGAAAAATATCTCCATAAAATATCTCCATCTATTGACTATAAATTGACTTTGTAATATATAGCACATCAACCCAAAATTTACAATTATAATGTTAAGTTTAAAAAAAACTGCAAATAAATTAATTATAATGAGTAAAATCATTCATATGAAATATTATTTTGGTGATTTTAAGTTGTATCTCTGTGAACTAATGTGTTTTTTTTGGTGGTTTTACAGAAACAGTGGCAAGTGAATTACTATCATGAGGGCTTCTTCTGGAAATGCTGGTTCACAGACCAATGGGTAGAAGATACAATCTCAAAATTTATTTTCTGTGAGTGGTAATATGATTTTTGATGTGATGATATCTCTTCCAGTTGTTAAGCCAGCTTCTGTATTTCTATTTGGATGAAGTCACCACACCTGTTATAGGAGTTTGTGATATTTAAATATTTCAATTGTGTTTCCACCATATAACATATGAAGTGCTGGAGGCAGTACAGAGGCTGGTAACTCGGGCAAAAGCAAGTGAAAAGCCATTGTTTACTCAACAGTGTTGTCATCATTTTGATATTGGCCTACAGCTGGATACTTGTCCTGAAATGCCAATTGATCCTCAGGTACAACTGGACGGCATCAATCTGCATTGTGTACGGAACCTGGGCCTGCAAGAATTCTGCTCCATTTACCGAAACCAGCAAATTCTAGAGGGTGAATCTTCTGCCTTTTACCCTCCCATTTCAAAGATTTTAGAAGATTTTTACATTGTGAATTCTGCATAATGTGCCCTCATAAATCTTCAACAAATCTCTCTCCACCCTTTAATCCACTTGTTGGAAAGAAGCCTAAAAACTTCTCTTGTTTTCTAGTATTTCAACTGATTCTTCCTATCCCATCATAATGGCATGCTGTCACGCTTGATTTCCCACATTGCTTTGAGAATGAGTGCTTTCTGAAGCAATGTTAGAGATCCAGCCAGATAGTGTCTGACTGAATAGCTAGGTAAGAGATCTCTATCAATTTTACTCAAATTTTATTGTTCTAGCAGGGATTGACTCCAGAAGTCTCCCTCACTCATTGTGGACATTGGAGGCTGATGGTAAATTATAATAGTTCTATGTTAAGAAACAGGTCACTCGACAACAAAGCGCATCTTTCTGTAACTTCCTACAGATCATTTCAAATGTGTTTAGCAAAGGTCTGGGTGACACATTTACATATTTTGTTTTCAGACCCTCAACATGTTGGCTGGTCACATTGGGTGGAGTTCTCTCCATCTTGAGAATAAGTGGGGTGGTGGGTGGCTCTAACAGTGCACTCCTGCCAACCAGACTATCGGGATCCTGTGCTTGGAACCTCATTAATTATGCATTAGCAGGTGCCCCTTTGAATTACCTGGCAGTCTGACAGCTGATTCATTCGCCCACCCATATCCCCATATTTAAATGCTAGTCCAGCACACTCTCACTCTCTCCAACCCACTTGTCTTCACCAGGCTGTGCAGGATATCAGCAACCCAGAGGGAAAAATCTGGCAGCCTCAAGAGGAAGTCTGTTCCTCAATTCAACCACCCTCCCCCTGAGCCCATCACCTGCGAGGGGCCCATGCCCCACTTGGATGTGTATCCTCCACCTCTGGAGTCTCTGTACATCCCCTTTCAGTAAAAGATATAATATCTATCGGTAGATGGGGATTTCCCCTCAAGTCTATGTATTGCTACTTAAGCTAATACAGAGATTCATGGAATGCGGTGTACTGATTTTTAAGACGTGACTTAATTTAACCAAACAATCAAATGGGAGAATGATACAAAGTAGCCCTGCTCTCAAGGCATAGAATGCAGGCAGCCCAATATTACTTTGAAAAACAATGCCTCCATGAAGGCAATTATAGATTCCCAAATTCATATTGCCCACCAGTAAATATTACTACAAATCAGTCAATAATCATCATTAATTCCAGCCAATAACAATACACATCCTGACATCATGGGATTTCACTTGTCATTAGTTATGGACGTTACTTCCCTTCTGTTGCCCAGCAACATGGGACATTGGACAGTGAACTGGTGGAATAATCCCACCAAATTGAACCCATGTGACTCTCTTCCGACCCTGAGCATTAATTGTGTCTACCCACCGCCTGCATTATTAACCCAAAGTTGTATGACTCCATTCATAAAGCTAGCATTGGTAGCCATCTTGTTTCCAACCACTGCTGATAACATAACTGCTCTACAGTGGACCTATTATTTCTTACCTCTCCCACCAGGGCTTGCTGTATTTTATCATTGACTGAAGTTTCACAAAATGTCACTAAAAGCAAAAGACATTCATTTAAAAATTCAAAATGCATTTTTTAAATGAGAAATATTTGTTCATCATACAGAGCTGTCTTCTATGGCAACAGACCTGGCTTAGATTTCCATAGTCTAAGATCGTTCACTCTAAAGTTAGTATTGTGTTAATGTTCCTAAATCTATGGTTATGTGTTTTATTAACCTAATTAGTCCCCCTACATCACCATCTGACCCACTTGTCTGTGAGCTTTTCTTGCAGTTATATCAGGGTCTAACTTCCTTCCCTTTGGCCTTTCCTCTGCCTTCCATAGTCACCCACAACTCCACCTTACCTCCCTCACTGTACATTCCACCCTTGGTCGAATTTTGGACCTTTGTTGTGATGGCTGCGTGGGCCCCACAGCACAGCTGTCCAGATTGACACTAGTAGATACTAGTGCGTGGCACCGGGGGTGAAGATGATCCCTGTACTGTTTGGGTATGTACTGTTGGTTAAGTATTTAGTACTTTTACCACTTACAGCTTGTAAGGTCTTTATTTTGTGATCCATAGTTTGTAAGGGCTATATTCTGCAGTAACAGAGAGTGCAATGAACAAAGAGAGTGGTAGTTTGGTAAGTGTGTGAGTTAGGTGAAGAGGGGGAGGGAACTGTATTTTTTTAAAAGACGGGATTAACAGAACAAATAAGTTTAGGGCCGTTATTATAATGTAATGTAGGATATAAGCAAAGTAGGGTAAGGGAAGTAAAGTTAGTGTGAGGGAGATATGTTAATAGAAATCTAATATAAATATAACATTTTGTTTAAAAAAAGGGAGTAAATATGAGGCTTTAAGCTTGTCATGGCAGGGGAGCTCGCGCCTGTGATATGCTCCTTCTGTGCTATGTAACAAATTGTGGAAGCTTCAGTTGGCCATGGTAACCATGGTTGCGATTCTCCCACCGCGATCTGCAACTTTTCTGGTGGGTCACAGTGGGAGACGCGCGTCTCCGGCCTTATACAGGGATTTGCGCACGCGCCGGGAATGCACGTGCAAACAATCGCTGGTCAGGTCACACTGGAAACCGGTGGGAAGGCAGGTAAATAATTTGAATCTTTTTTAAATGTGATTATCGGGAACCTGTGGGTCCCGATTGACTCTCCCACACCATAGTACTTCATTCTGGCAGGGTTTAGACTAGTTCCCCATGTTTGGTGAACTAGCAGGAGATTTTGCCAGAGTAAAGTTGGGGGGGGAGCAATCAGGGTCCCCGATGGGGTCAGGCAGCACGGCGCGTGGTGCCCCCTGGGTATGGGCAGCCTGTCAGTGCTAGTTTGTCACCCTGGCACTGCCCAAGGAACAAAGTGCCCATGCCCAGGGGGCACCTTGGCACTGCCCATTGGGCAATGGGCACTGCCAAGCTAATGAGGCTTATTGTGGGCAGGGCCTAGGGGTGATCAGTGGTGGTAGGGGGGTCTCACTGCCACTCTGCAGACAGGATCGGTTAGTGATGGAGGGAGGCCAGCGATTGGGGTAGGCTGGGGGAGGGCAGTGGTCTATCAGGGGAATGGGCCTGTCTCCAGGGAGTGGAAGCGTCTGACCCCAGAGGAGTTAGTGGGGGGGGGCTTGCCATTGCTGGGGGGTGGGCTGTGCGTCGGGGCACTCTGGCCTGGGTTGGGGCAGGTCAAGGCTGGCCTGGGAATTGTTGTGGGGGGCCGCGATTAGGCCGGGGGAAGGGATGGAGGGGCAGCAGGGTTTGTGGACTGGCCAGTGATCGGGCAGGCCTGCAAACCGGGAGTCTGACAGATCGGAGATACTGTGCATACGCAGAGCTCCAGCCCCTGGAATTTTAATGACACTGCACTGCAGGGACCCCTGAGTGCAGAGATTCGGGTGAGAAGCTGAGCTGACAAAAGTCGGGATATAGAACAGTTTTCCGTCAATTCAGCACTTTTGGGAAAATCGCAGCCTACGTGATCGGGAAGTGTGGCCAACTGAAGCTGTGACTAACTGCATTTCAGAGCTGGAGCTGAGGATGGATTCATTGTGGAGCATCTGTGACACTGAGCAAGTCGTGGATAGCATGTTCAGTGAGGTGGTCACACCACAGGTAAAGATTGATAGGCAGGAAAGGCGTGGGTGACCACCTAGCAGAGTAGAGGAAGGCACGTTGTGTAGGAATCCTCTGTGGCCATTCCTCTTTCTAACAGATATATCATTTTGGATACTGTTGGGGGAGAGTGTTGGGACAAAAGAGTGTGCGGGGGAAAGCAGTAACAGCCAACTTCACGGCACCATGAGCGGGTCTACTGCACAAGAGGAAGAAGAACAGCAGGGCTATAGTGGTGGGGATTCAATGGTAAGGGAAGGCAGAAAGGCATTTTTGCAGCCACAAAGGAGATTCCAGGATGGTTTGTTGCCTTCCTAGTGCCAGGGTCAGGGATTTCACTGAATGACTGCAGGGCATTCTGAAAGGAGGATAAACAGATAGTAGGTGGGCGAGAATAGAGCCACCCACTGATTCTTAACTCGATTCACTCAGCAGTTCACAGAGTGTGGGAGATTCATTTTGAAACTCCTGTGGGAAAAACAGTGGGATTTACAATGTGGGTTTGGAATCAGGGAGAAGGACTGTGATCCAATTGAAGAAATTAACATAATGTGGATGTGCCGGCGTTGGACTGGGGTAAACACAGTAAAAAGTCTGACAACACCTGGAGAGTACTCTCCATTCACCTGACGAAGGGACTACCCCAAAAGCTTGTGCGTTTACTATCAAATAAATCGGTTGGACTAAAACCAGGTGTTGTCAGACTTTTTACTGAAATTAACATAGACAGAGAGGAGGTTCTGAGTAGACTGGCAGGCTTAAAAGCAAATCTCCAGGGCTGGATGAGATATATCCCAGGCTGTTGAGCGAGGCAAAGGAGGAAATAGCTGGCAATAATTTTCAACTCCTCTCTGGCCATAGGAAAGGTGCCAGACAGCTGGAGGACAACCAATGTGATACCATTATTCAAGAAGGGAAGAAGAGATAAACCAGGAAATTACAGACCAGTCAGCCAAACCTCAGTGGCAGGGAAGTTATTGGAAGAAATTTTGAGAAACAGAATTAATCTCTTGAGAGAAGGGATTAATCAAGAACATCAGCATGGTTTTGTTAAGGGGAGATCTAGTCTGATCCACTTGGTTGATTTTTTCAAGAAGGTGGCCAGATGTGTAGATGAGATCAATGCATTTGACGTAGTCTTCTTGGACTTCAGAAAGGGTTTTGACAAGGTCTCAGCTGAGAGACTGGCAGAAAAGGTAAGAACCCATTGGATCCAGTTTAATTGGATCTAGATTTGGCTGAGTGGCATGAAGCAGAGGGTTATGGTCGAGGGGTATTTCTGACTGGAAGATTGTATCCATTGGGGTCCTGCAGGAATCAGTGTTGGGGTCCTTGCTGTTTGTGATCTAAACAAATGATTAAGTTTTGAAAGTCGGTAAGTTCGCAGATGGTACAAAAATTGGTGGTGTGATAAATAGTGAGGAAGATAGTGTTAGGAGAATGTGGACAAACTGGTCAGATAGGCTGATCGAATCTGGATAAGTGTGAGGTGGTGCACTTGGGCAGGACAAGCAAGGTGAAGAAATACATGATGAATGGCAGGAATTTGGGAAGCATCGAGGATCAGAGGGATCTTGGTATGTATGTAGACCGGGCCGTTAAGGTGGAAGGACAGGTGGATAAAATGAGTAAAAATTCGGAGTCATGCAAATGCAAAGTTCTGTATCTAATCATGATGTCACTGTTTTAAACAAAAAAATACTCATTAGTAAAAAGAAAATCATTCAGAAGTCAATGATTTCTGTTTGAAAACTACTTGGGGCTGTCAATCAAATTGTTCACTTAACAGGCATCCCATTGTGATAATGTTAGTTTGTAATATCAGTCATTGTAGCACATATCCTACAATCTTATGGCATGAATTATCAAGCGCTGATTTTTTTTTTGAACACCAGACTTTTTAAAATTTAAAGCAGATCAGAGTTAAATCTTTTGACAGCTTTAATAGCTCTTGACGGTTTTTTGACAGCTAAACAGTTTCAATGACTTTGTACACAGTCATGTTTACTTTTAACAATCCTGAAGCATGTTTTATCTCCAAAAAGGTAGCTTACCTCCCCAAAGATGTCGTGGACCAGATTCAAAGGGGTACTCTGGCTATCTAAACAAATTCACCAAATTCAAACCAGATTTAAATTGATCTAAAGTACATACTCGAGGTTCCACCCTCCTGCCTACCAAAATCTGACAGCTGTGGAGGCAACTGAGGATGCAATTGGCCAGCTTCCTCTGTAAATCATGTAAGCATCTAGCTCACCTCAACTCCTGTCCTGCACCCACAAAAATAGCAAGTGCGGTGTTTGGGAATTGGTGGTAGAATTTCTGGGCTCGTCCACCTTTTGATCACAATGAAAAGGTTTCACACCCTTAAAGTTCCTTTATTTTAGACACTAGATATGGACCCACATTTCTCACATAAACAGAGTGTGAAGTTCCAACATTTTATGATCAGTTTTGCCAAGAGGATCCTTTTGTTATGATTCTTCATTAATTCAGCAGAGAGATCTTGATGAGCTCAAGCAGAGACCCATAACATTGCACGACTGGTAGATGGAGTGTGATACAGAGTGTGATAGATACTAGTTAAAGGGAGGTTGTCACACCAAGATTCTGTCAGGTACATGGATGACCGCAGGTGAGGCAGGCAGGTAGTGCAGGAGTTTCCTGTGGCTATTCCCCTTTCAAACAGGTATACTGTTTTGGGTACTGTTGAGGGGGAAAGCCTGTCAGGGGGAGATACCAGCAGCAGCCAGGCATGTGGCACCACACTTGGTTCTGCTGTAGAGCAGGGTCGGGCAAAGAGCAAGCGAGCTATAAGAAACAGAGAACTTGCTAGTTAGAGGCACAGACAGGTGTTTCTGTGGCCGTGATCAAGACTCCAGGATGATGTGTTGCCTCCCTGGTGCCAGGGTCAAGGATATCTCTGAGCAGCCAGAAGTACATATTGTTGCCAACGACATAGGTAGGAAAAGGGATGAGGTTCAGAAGTGTGAATATAGAGTGTTAGAACATAAGAACATAAGAAATAGGAGCAGGAGTAGGCCATCTAGCCCTTCGAGCCTGCCCCGCCATTCAATAAGATCATGGCTGATCTGTCGTGGCTCAGTTCCACTTTCCCGCCCTCTCCCCATAACCCTTAATCCCTTCTCTTATCAAAAACCCATCAACCCGCTTCTTAAAAATATTTAGCGAGGCAGCCTCCACCACTTCAACGGGCAGAGAATTCCAGAGATTCACCACCCTTTGAGTGAAGAAGTTCCTCCTCAACTCCGTTCTAAACCGCCTCCCCTTTATCTTGAGGCTGTGCCCCCTAGTCCTACTGTCTTTTTTGAGCGGGAAGAGTCTCTCCACCTCTATCCTATCCATCCCATTCATCATCTTATAAGTCTCAATGAGATCTCCCCTCATTCTTCTAAACTCTAACGAGTACAAGCCTAGTTTATTCAGCCTCTCCTCATAGCTCAATCCCCTCAACTCCGGTATCAGCCTAGTAAACCTCCTCTGCACTCCCTCCAGGGCCAAAATATCCTTGCGCAGGTGCGGCGCCCAAAACTGCACACAGTACTCCAGCTGCGGCCTCACCAATGCCCTATACAGCTGCAGCAAGACCTCCCTACTTTTATATTCAATCCCCCTCGCTATGAAGGCCAGCATCCCATTCGCCTTCCTGACCACCTGCTGCACCTGCAAGCTGGGTTTTTGCGATTCATGCACAAGGACCCCGAGGTCCCTCTGCACCGTCGCCTGCTGCAGTTTTTCGCCACGTAAGTAATAGTCCTTCCTACCATTCTTCCTACCAAAGTGGACCACCTCACACTTGCCAACATTAAATTCCATTTGCCATTTCCTGGCCCATTCGCCCAGCCTATCTAGATCCTTCTGCAGACTCTCCACACCCTCCGCACAATTTGCCGTTCCCCCAATCTTGGTGTCATCAGCAAATTTCGACACCCTGCACTCGGTTCCCTCCTCCAGATCATCTATATAAATGGTAAATAGCTGAGGCCCCAGCACCGACCCCTGGGGCACCCCACTAGTCACCATCCGCCAATCCGAATAGCACCCATTGACCCCCACTCTCTGCCTCCTATTTGACAACCAATCCTCTATCCACGCTAACACCCTACCCCCAACTCCATGTCCCCTGACCTTCTGCAATAACCTCTTGTGAGGTACCTTGTCAAACGCCTTCTGAAAATCCAGAAAGACCACATCCACCGGCTCTCCTCTATCCACTGCCCTAGACACATCCTCATAGAACTCCAGTAAATTTGTCAGACACGACTTCCCTTTAATGAAACCGTGTTGCGTCCGCCCTATCAAGCAATTCCCTTCAAGATGCCTCGCAATTTCCTGCTTAATGACGGATTCTAACATTTTACCTACCACAGACGTTAAACTAACCGGCCTATAATTCCCCGCCTTTTGCCTGGCACCCTTCTTAAACAACGGCGTAACATTAGCCGTTTTCCAATCTTCCGGCACTTCCCCGGAATCCAGCGACGTCTGGAAAATAACCACCAAGGCATCCACTATCACCTCCGCCATTTCTTTCAGAACCCTCGGATGCATTCCATCCGGTCCTGGGGACTTGTCCACAATCAGCCCCTCCAGTCTGTCGAGCACCACCTCTCTAGTAACAGTAATGTCATTAAGACCCTCCATTCCTACCACCTTTCCATCGCTAACACCCGGCAAATTATTCACGTCCTCCTCCGTGAAGACAGAAACAAAAAAGTTATTCAAGACCTTCGCCATATCCCCATCCCCTACCACTAGCTCCCCTTTCTCATCCTCTAAAGGACCAACGTTCACCCTAGCCAGCCTCTTCCTTTTTATATATTTATAAAAACTCTTGCTATCCTTTTTTATATTAAGCGCTAGCCCAGCCTCATAGCTTCTCCTACCCTCCTTTATCAACTTCTTTGTCAATCTTTGTTGACATTTAAACCTTTCCCAATCCTCTTCTCGCCCACTGCTCTTAGCTACTCTAAATTCCTCCGCTTTTAGTTTAACACTTTCCTTCACCTCCTTCGTTATCCACGGCTTATTACCTCTCTTCCTACTGTCCTTTTTAACCATCGGAATAAATTTCTGCTGAGCACCAAGAAAGATCTCCTTAAAGATCCTCCACTGCTCCTCAGCAGACCTACCTTCCAACACATTCCCCCAGTCCACATTCGCCAATTCTTCTCTCATCCTACCATACTCCCCTCTATTCAAACAAAGGACGCGCGTCCGGGAACCCACTTTCTCCTCCTCCATCTGCACCAGAAACTCCACCATACAATGATCACTCTCTCCAAGAGGATCCTTCACCGCAAGGTCCCTAATTCTACCCGCCTCATTACATAGCACCAGATCCAAGATAGCTTGCTCCCTCGTCGGCTCCAACACACACTGTTCAAGGAAATTATCCTGGCAGCATTCCAAGAACTCCTCCTCGAGCCCACCTCGTCCAACATGGGTTGACCAATCAATATGCAGATTGAAATCTCCCATAACTACTGCCGTCCCATTCCTGCACGCCGCACTTATTTGCGTGTTAACAGCCCGCCCCACCTCCAGATCATTATTCGGGGGCCTATAGACGACACCCACCAGCGTCTTCCTCCCTTTGCTGTTCCTAATCTCCACCCACAACGATTCCACGTTCTGCTCTTTGGCTCCGATATCATCCCTTGCTACCACCTTGATACTATCCTTAATCAGCAGAGCTACGCCACCCCCTCTTTCCTCCTGCCTATCCTTCCTAAACACTTGATAGCCCTGTACATTCATCTCCCAGTCCCTGTCACCTTGCAGCCACGTCTCTGTAATGGCCACCAGATCGTATCCATTTGTGTCGATCTGCGCCACCAGCTCATCCACTTTATTCCGAATGCTTCGTGCATTCAGATAAAGCGCTTTCATCCCAGCCTTCACCTGGACCCTATTTGCCGTAACGCCACCAATTGGGACATCCTCGGCCTCTTCCCTTACCTGTACCCTATCCTTAACTTTAGACCTCGTAGCGTCACCTACCCTCGCACCCTCCCCCCCCCTAATTAGTTTAAAGCCCTGTCTACAGTCCTCTTTACTCGATTCGCCAACACTCTGGTCCCAGCACGATTCAGACCAACCCCATCCCGCCCGAACAAGTCCCACCTACCCCAATACTGGTGCCAATGCCCCATACATTCGAACCCATTCCTCCCACACCAATCCCTGAGCCACCCATTCACTTCCTTTATCCTGTCAACCCTACGCCCGTCTGCACTCAGTTCAGGCAGTAGCCCAGAGACGACCACCTTGTCGGTTCTACTTTTTAATTCCATTCCCAGCTTCTCATACTCCCTCTGCAGATCCTCAGTCCGCACTTTGCCTACGTCGCCGGCACCCACATGTACTACAACGACCGGGTTCTCACCCTCCCACTCCAGGTTCCTCTGCAGCCCAGCTGTGACATCCTGTACCCGAGCACCAGGCAGACAACACACCCTTCTGTGCACTTTGTCATTGTGACAAAGGACAGTGTCAATACTCTTCACCCCACTATCCCCAATCACTACTACGTTCCTTTTCCCCTTCTCTTTGCCTATGTCCTGCTGCATCACTGTACCGTGTGCAGTTTGCTCACCAACCTCACCTGCCTCGTCCTCTTCCAGACTGGAAGCAAGAACCTCAAACCTGTTATGCAGATTAAGAGGCTGAGGCCTCCGCTCCTCACCCCCCTTCCTCCTCCTCCCAGCAGCCCCCTTTTGTCCCTGACCCTTAGATTTAGCCAGTCTAGGGGCACCCTCTCTCCCCCTGATGAGCCTCAGTGTCTGTAGCTCAGAGGCCAGCTCATCCACCTTGAGCTGGAGCTCCTCCAGCAACCTGCACTTACTGCAGACATGGTCACTGGGAAGGACCCTGGGGTCTGCCAGTTCCCACATCATACACAAACCACACATCACATGCCCCTCCATTATTCACTGTAATTTTTTATGGGAAAAAATTTTTTTCCTTGTTTCTTGCTGTAGTAGTTTTGAAAAAATTTTTTTCCTTGTTTTTTTTCAAACAAACTCACCTGGCCTTTTTCCTTCAAGCCCTTTTTGATATTAAGCCCTATTAACTCACTCTGCTTCCCCCTCACTCCGCTGCCCGCTCAGACGCTGCCCGCTGTCTACACCAGGCCTCCTTTTAAACCTGGCGCTGATTTAAAGCAGGCTGGTCCACAAATGCCTTTTCACCACACCC
The DNA here is from genome assembly GCF_965287045.1 of Carcharhinus amblyrhynchos. NCBI lineage: Eukaryota > Metazoa > Chordata > Chondrichthyes > Carcharhiniformes > Carcharhinidae > Carcharhinus > Carcharhinus amblyrhynchos. The sequence continues at coordinate 60,680,242 of NC_137333.1, forward strand.
TCAGAATTCTTAAAGCAGTAAATACAATAAATAAATGCTTTAAACAGTTCTACAAAGAGTAAAGTGCTTTAAACTTATTTTAAACAGGTTTTTAACAGGTAAAATCTTAGCTCTGTCTCTCTCTCTCTCAGCTCCAGCAAACAATGGAAGGCTTCACCGTGTGGCCCCTTGATAATTAAGCAGGCTGGTCCACAAATGCCTTTTCACCACACCCTCAGAATTCTTAAAGCAGTAAATACAATAAATAAATGCTTTAAACAGTTCTACAAAGAGTAAAGTGCTTTAAACTTATTTTAAACAGGTTTTTAACAGGTAAAATCTTAGCTCTGTCTCTCTCTCTCTCAGCTCCAGCAAACAATGGAAGGCTTCACCGTGTGGCCCCTTGATAATTAAGCAGGCTGGTCCACAAATGCCTTTTCACCACACCCTCAGAATTCTTAAAGCAGTAAATACAATAAATAAATGCTTTAAACAGTTCTACAAAGAGTAAAGTGCTTTAAACTTATTTTAAACAGGTTTTTAACAGGTAAAATCTTAGCTCTGTCTCTCTCTCTCTCAGCTCCAGCAAACAATGGAAGGCTTCACCGTGTGGCCCCTTGATAATTAAGCAGGCTGGTCCACAAATGCCTTTTCACCACACCCTCAGAATTCTTAAAGCAGTAAATACAATAAATAAATGCTTTAAACAGTTCTACAAAGAGTAAAGTGCTTTAAACTTATTTTAAACAGGTTTTTAACAGGTAAAATCTTAGCTCTGTCTCTCTCTCTCTCAGCTCCAGCAAACAATGGAAGGCTTCACCGTGTGGCCCCTTGATAATTAAGCAGGCTGGTCCACAAATGCCTTTTCACCACACCCTCAGAATTCTTAAAGCAGTAAATACAATAAATAAATGCTTTAAACAGTTCTACAAAGAGTAAAGTGCTTTAAACTTATTTTAAACAGGTTTTTAACAGGTAAAATAGGCAGAAGGCTAAAGTGCAGGACCTCGAAGGTAGTGATTTCTGGACTACTACCAGTGTCACGTGCTAATAAGAATAGGAATAAGAAGATTAGACATATGAATGCATGGCTTGGAAGCTGGTGCAGGGGGCAGGGATTTAGATTTTTGGATCATTGGGATCTTTTCTGGGGAAGAGGTGACCTGTTCAAGACGGACGGGTTACACCTGAACTGGAGGGGGACCAACATCCTGGCCGGGAAATTTGCTAGAGCCACTCGGGAGGGTTTAAGTTAGTTTGGCAGGGGGGTGGAACCCAAAGCAGTAGGGAGACAGGAGAGAAGGTTGAAGACAGCACAGAAGTTAAAGACAGCACATTAAGTAGTAAAGACAGTGTCAGTAATCCTAGTACCAGACAGATCAGGTAAAAGCAAGACAGAGACCAAGGTAAGTTCAAATTAAACTGTATTTATTAAACTGAGAGGGGATATATCCGCGGGTCAGCCACTGAGTCTATATGGGTAGTAATGGGAAATAAGAAGGGGGAAATCACTTTGATAGAGTTATACTATAGGCCTCCAAATAGTCAGCAGGAAATTGAGGAGCAAATATATAAGGCGATTACAGATAGCTCCAAGAAAAGTAGGGTGGTAATAGTAGAGGATTTTTACCACAGTATTAGAGGGTTGGATGGAGAGAAATTTGTTGAGTGTATTCAGGAGGATACTCCCCCCCCCCCCTCGAGAGAATGGTGTGGCCTCACTCCATCTCCGCTCCAGAAGAACATCTGACCTGCCTCCTCCATCCCCACCACTAGACAACGATCAGCCCTCCCCCGCCCGAGATATATCTGAACAACTTCCTCCTCCTCCTCCCCCAACCAGACAACGATCTGACCTCACTCCCTCCTCCCCCCCTCCAACCAAAGAATGATCTGACCAGTTCTGGTAATATGCTCATGAATTTCCTATAAATAACTCTCATGTGATCATGTCCTTCCTGTAATGCTGTGACTGGAACTACATGTCCTTTTCAAACTATGGCCCACTGTAACTGTAGTGTTTCTTACAGTTCTAGATCATCTCTCTCTTCTTACATGCTTTTACTCAGCTAAATAAAAACATATAGAATCATAAAAGTTTACAGCATAGAAACAGGCATTTTGACCCAACTTGTCCATACTGCCCTTTTTTTTAAACCCTGAAGTTAGGTCCAGTTGCCCACATTTGGCCCATGTCCCTCTATACCCATCTTACCATGTAACTGTCTAGAGGCTTTTTAAAACACAAAATTGTACATGACTTGACTACTATCTCTGGCAGCTTCTTCCTCCCTCTGTGTGAAAAAATTGTATTTAATGTCCTGACCAATGAAACCAAGCATGCTGAATGCCTTCTTCACCACTCTGTCAACCTGTGACTTCATTTTCCAGGAGCTATGAACCTGTACGTTTAGATCTCTTTGTTCTGTGACTCTCCCCAATGCCCTACCATTAACTGAACAAGTCCTGGTTCAATCTACCAAAATGCATCACTTTGCATGTACCTAAGTGAAATTCCATCTGCCATTAGATAGATGAGGGCAGTGCAGTTGATGTTGTCTACATGGATTTTAGCAATTGCCATTCGTCAGCCCACTGGCCCAATTGACCAAGATCTGTTATAATCAGAGATAACCTTCTTCACTATCCACTGCCACAATCTTGGTGTCATCTGCAAACTTACTAACCATGCCTCCTATATTCTCATCCAAATCAATAACATAAATGATAAATAACAGTGGACCCAGTGTTGATCTCTGAAGCACATGCTGGTCACAGGTAGCTAGTTTGAAAAACAACCCTCTACAACCGCCCTCTGGCTTTTGTCATCAAGCCACTTTTGTATCCATTTAGCTACCTCATCCTGGATCCTGTGTGGATATATCTACATGATCCAAGCTGATTGGAGTAGGTATAGCTCCTCCTCCAAGGCTTGATCTTATTTGCATCTTAGCCAAAAGGCCGAGATGCCACTTTAAAAAATTGCTTCAAATGAAGCTGAAATGTAACCTAACAACTTCAAACAAGTACAGCATGTCGATACTACACTTGATCTTAGCCAAGAAGCCACCTGAATTTAACCCCAATTTTAGATAATATGTGACTCTTAACCTCAGAGACCCATAATGCAGAGCCCCTTTAAGATACATCTTGGTACACAGTGGGCCCGATTTTACCACAATTTGTGCCCGTTTTTGGGCACAAAATTATGGTAAAGTTGGGTATGAGGCCTTTATCGCGATTTGCACCCGAGTCCATGCAGATTGTCACTTTACTGAGACCCGTGAATGGCTGGGATCCATTCCGCACCCAAATCGGGCGCAACGATAATTTAAAAACATTTGCATGTATTTAAATTAAATTAATGAACTGCCTGCCCAACTCTATCAGTATTTCCCCCTTTACCACCACATTTACCGATCTGGAACTGTGCTTTTAGGGACCTGCAGAATAAAAGTCTGAGTCGGGTGCTCCAAACCCTGAAGACGCGTTCAGTGTTTGCAACGGTACTCTGGCTCAGATCAGTGGTGGGGGTGGGGATGGAGGCGGGTCAGGTCATTCTCTGGTTGGAGCGGGGAGGAGGGGAGTGAGGTCAGATCGTTGTCTGGTTGGGGGAGGAGGAGGAGGAAGCTGTTCAGATATATCTCTGGCGGGGGAGGGCTGATCCTTGTCTGGTGGTGGGGGTGGGGGCGGGCGTGGAGGAGGCAGGTCAGATGTTCTTCTGGAGCGGAGATGGAGTGAGGCCAGACCATTCTCTCGAGGGGGGAGAGGGGGGAGTGAGGCCAGTCCGTTGTCGCTGGAGGCGGTGGGGGAGAAGATGAGGACAGATTGTTGTCTTGCGGGGGAGGAGGGAGGTGGTTCAGATGGATCTCTGGTGGGTGGGGGGCAGATGGATCTCTGGTGGGGGACAGGAGGGTCCACTGCCATTCTGCGGGCGGTCAGTGGTGAGGAAGGGGGCAGGGGTGGCAATTGGTCTGGGTAGTGGGGGGGGGGGCGTTGATAAGGGGGGCAGTGATATGTGTGTGTGTGTGTGTTTGTGTCTTTTCCAACCCCCCACTACCCATAGACATCACTGCCTCCCTTATCCACCTTCCCACTACCCAGACCGATCGCCACCCCTGCCCCCCTCACCCCCCAGCGATAGCCCACAGAATGGCAGTGGACCCCCTGCCCTCCCCCGAGATACATCTTACCTGCCTCCCCCCCACACCCCACCCCCCGCCCCCACGATACACCCTTGCTCCGGGCCATTTTCTCTGCTTTCTGCGGCTCGGGAGTGATCTGACAAGGGTGCGCTTTTTCCAATTTTTTTCTAACTGCGTATGCACGGTTCAGAGTTCCGGCAGCGCTAAGCCCCATCCACAGTGCGAGTGGGACTGGAGATGGCTGAGAGCGTATGGGAGCGCCTGAAGGTGGATTTCTAAGTCGGATCTGTACTACGCCTAGAATCAGCACTTAGAATGAAAGTGGTAAGATCGGGCCCAATGAGTTCCAAACAGCCTTTCCCACCAAGAAATAGCTGGTAAAATTAGCACAAGATTTGCCCCAAAGTTTCAAACTTATCAACATGGCAATGAAAGAAAACTGCTGTTCCTGCCTTTCTCAAAAATAAGTGCTTCAAAATGTTATTAGAAAGGTACACTATGGGCCCGATTTTACCATCAAGTTGTGCCCATTTTTGGGCACGAGAACTTGGTAAAGTTGGGTGTGAGGCGAGTAGCGTGATCCGCGTCTGCCTCCGTGCCAATTCCCCCTTTACCAAAGACCGAAAATGGCCACCGTTAGGACCGCGCCCAAAATGGGTGCGATGTCAATTAAAATGTATTTGCATGTACTTAAATTGACTTAATGAGTTGCATGCTCAAACTTATCAGCACTCCCCGCTTTACCACCGCATTCATCTGTCCAGATTTGGCAGGAAACAGACATGGTCCGCAAGGGTCAGATTTGGGTGTTCCAGCTTCTGAGGAGATAAGTTCTAAGCTTCCGGCAGCTGTCAGACTTAAATTGGTAGGGAAGGGGTAGGGGAGGGAAGAGGGAGGGAGGTGGGTTAGATGGCCCGCTGACTCAGATCAGGACTGGGGGGAAGTGGGGGAAGATAGCTCTCTGAATCAGATCAGGACTGGGGGGAAGTGGGGGAAGATAGCTCTCTGAATCAGATTGGGGATGGGGGGAAGTGGGGGAAGATAGCTCTCTGAATCAGATTGGGGATGGGGGGAAGTGGGGGAAGATAGCTCTCTGAATCAGATTGGGGTTGGGGGGAAGCGGGGGAAGATAGCTCTCTGAATCAGATTGGGGTTGGGGGGAAGTGGGGGAAGATAGCTCTCTGAATCAGATCGGTAGGGGAGGGATGTGGGTCAGATGGCTCTCTGAATCAGATGGAGGAGGAGAGGGCGCGGGGGTGGGGGTGTTCACTGCCACTCTACATGTGATTGGTTGGTGGGGGTGGGGGCGCTCTGCTGCCACTCTGCATGTGATCAATGGGGGGAAAGGGAGTCTGCTGCCATTCTGCATGTGATTGGTGGGGGCGGGGGCGAGGCGGGGGGGGAGGGGTCTGCTGCCACTTTGGATTGATTGGTGGTGGGGGGAAAGGGGGTCCGCTGCCAGTCTCCATACGATCGTTGGGAGGGGAAGGGGAGAAGGGCGTGGGTGTGTGTGGAAGGGGGAGCTGGGGGTTAAGGGGGTCAGTAATATTGTGAGGGTGAGGTGTTGTTTGCGGGAGCCAGTTGGAGGCATTATCCGGCCTGGGAATGATGTGGCGGGGAGTCTTCTCTCTACCTTTTTTTACCTGTGCATGTGCAGTTGGAGGCGCCCATCAGAGCTGCAGGATTTATGCAGCGCGATTCAGAATCATTGCTATTATTTCAGGCAGAATGTGTATGGAGGTGCCTGAGAATGGGTCTAAAAGTTAGATCTGAAACACTCCCAGTTTCAAGTCCGCCTAGCACTTCGAATTAAATTGGTAAAATAGGGCTCTGTTTCATGCCTTATATGGTTCATGCCTCTGATAAACTTGTCATGGTTAAAGCATTATGGTTGTCAAAAATGTATATATAATCAACCACAAAAAGTACTTGTGGCATGAGTAAATTTCATTGATTTTTGAGGTGACGATATCCTGTCAAAATTTCAGTCAGTGCATGTAAGAACTTGCTATGAATACGAAAGAAATTCTCAATGTCAAACATTTTCCCTCTTGTGAAAACCTCGGAATAATTCGGAAGGCCTGACCTACTGTGTCCCAATTTAGTTTTTAAAATTTGATATTTTGCTCATGTTAATGAAAATTGTTTTGTTAAATAGTAATGTGTAATTTTTTCTTTGTTTAGTTAACCAACCACCTTCAAAATGCTGTGTACATGCCTTTCATTCTCCATTTCCAAGTACCAATGAAAAATCCTCCTTTGAACTTAAACCTTGGATTGGTAAGCACTTTTTGAGTTGTTACCATAGTATATATTATAGTTGGAAAATATTTTGTTAAAATTATCCACTCACAGGTATTTGAATTGCATTTTATAACCAATGGAACTTGTTAAGAGCTGGAATGAGGTAATTGCCAGGTAATGAAATCCAAAGGGAAACTTCGGCAAGCTATCACAGTGATGTTCAGTTTGTATTTTTAGCATACAACATATAATCCCAACAGTGCAGAAGGAGGCCATTCGGCCTATTGAGTCTGCACCGACCGCAATCCCAGCCAGGCCCTATTACCATAACCCCACATATTTACTCTGTTAATCCCCCTGACACTAAGGTCAATTTAGTGTGGTCAATCAACCTAAGCCGCACATCTTTGGACTGTGGAAGGAAACTGGGGCACCTGGAAAAACCCACACAGACAAGGGGAGGGAGTGCAAACTCCGCACAGACAGTGACCCGAGGTGGAATTGAACCCAGGTCCCTGATGCTGTGAGGCAACAGTGCGAACCACTGTGTCACAGTGCTGCCCAATGAAGATTCATGAAGATCTGTGCACTGAAGTTAGAAGTCACAAATTCCAGTAACACTTTTGGAGATTTTCGAGAGCAAATTAAACAATTTATTAACACAAGAAAATAAAACTTGAACACACAAGATTGCATTTACGCAGTTAAAATTAGTTTTGCAGAAGGTTGCTCCCCAAAGATTTTTACTTAGTTAAACTTGCAAATGAACAACCTCTTTAGGAAACAATCCTCATAGATATTTAATCCTTACACATTCCAGAAATATTACAAGGCAATCCCTATTGCTTATAGGGATGATATGTCACCGGAGGTCACTTCCCGCACTCCACTCTGGATTATTCCAAAAGCTTTAGAACCAAACTACTTTCTGAAGACAGCAGGAACTCATCTGGGTGGTTGAAGGCTGCTTCTTTTTATAGCTATGACCCAGCACAAAGCACATTCCAGGGTCTCACATGGCTACTCCCCTTCAACAGAGCTCCCAAGTTTCCTTAAATATATTCTTTTTTTACTTCTTTAAAACAATTGTTTGTAATATCCCTCTAAACATAACTGTTTTCAAGATATACACATTTTTCATATTCTCTATTTGCACAACTCTTGGGACAAGTAAACCTTTCCCAAGTTTATTTATGACATTTACCACGTTGTAAAATCTTTTAGTTCTCTTTGAAAGTTAACAACTAAAATCTAAACCCTATCACCTAATGCAAATTTCAACCCATGTTGTGTTTACCTTCAGCAAAACGAGGCTGGCACTGCCAAGGGAAAAGGGCCGGGCCAAAGGGGGTAGGTCCAGACCAGGGGAAACCAGATGTGGTGGTTGGGCAGGGAAAGGAGCGTGGGGGGATATGTGGTGGGGGGCGGGGGGGAGGTGAGGGACTTGTTGCACACTCTGCATTGGGATCATTATGGGGAGGAAGAGGGGTCTCACTGCCACTCTGCATTACAATTGATGGTGGTGTTGGTTGGGGGGATTGATGGAATGCCTGCTGCCAATCTATACTATGGATTGGTGGGAGGAGGGAGGGGGATGATTGAGGCAGGTCATGGGGGAGGGTCAGGCGGCCAACTGTAGTGGGGTGGGGGCTGTGGGAGGGAGAGGAGCCAGTCTGCGTGGGGGGGTCAATTGGTTCAAGCAGACAGGGGGGTGGGGGTGTTCGTGTTAGACCATGGGCCCCTGTGGTAGCTGGTGGGGAGGTTTGCTATTTCTGTTTCAGCCTCTGCTGCTAGAGACCTGCACATGCGCAATGGTGTCCTCTGCTGCCCTCAACCATTGTTTGGGTGACTTAAGCCGTGCCCCCACTGCCTACAGGCAACAAACCTATTTGTCCTTTTTTTAAAAACTCTAAGTAAATGAGAGCAATGTGTCCAGAAGACGCTGAAAGTCTATAACGAGATTTGGATAGTTTGTGTGAGTGGGCAAAGGTCTGGCAGATGGAGTACAATGTTGGTAAATGTGAGGCCATCCATTTTGGTGGAATAACAGCAAAGTGGACTATTATTTAAATGGTGAAATGATTGCAGCATGCTGCTATGTAGAGGGACCTGGCTGTCCTTGTGCATGATTCACAAAACGTTGGTTTGCAGGTGCAGCAGATAAGTAAGAAGGCAAATATAATTTTGTCCTTCATTGCCAAAGGGATGGAGTTTAAAAGGAGGAAGGTTATGTTGCAGCTATACGAGGTGCTGGTGAAGCCACATCTGGAGTACTGTGTGCAGTTTTGGCCTCCTTATTTGAGAAAGGATATACTGGCATTGGAGGGGGTACAGAGGAGACTCACTCAGTTGATTCTGGAGTTGAGAGCATCATAGAATGCCTACAGTGGAGAAGGAGGTCATTTGGCCCATCAAGTCTGCATCAACCACAATCCCACCCAGACCCTATGCCCATAACTTCATTTATTTACTCTGCTAGTCCCCCTGACACTAAGAGGTAATTTACGATGACTAATCAACCTAACCCCCATATCTCTGGACTGTGGGTGGAAACTGGAGCACGTGGAGGAAACCCACACAAACATGGGGAGAACTTGCAAACTCCACACAGAAAGTCAACCAAGACCAGAACTGAACCCAGGTCCCTGGCGCTGTGAGGTAGTAGCGGGTTGGCTTATGAGGAGAGACTGAGTAGGCTGGAACTATACTCATTGGAATTTAGAAGAATGAGGGGGATCTTGTAGAAACATATAAAATTATGAAGGGGATAGCTAAGATAGAAACTGGGAGGTTGTTTCCTGTTTCTGTGTGAAACCAGAATTAAGGGGGATAACCTCGAAATAAAGTGGAGCAGATTATGGATTGAGTTGAGAAGGAACTTCTTCACCCAAAGGGTTGTGAATTTGTGGAATTCCCTGCCCAATGAAGCAGTTGAGGCTACCTTGTTGAATGTTTTAAAGCAAAGATAGATAGACTTTTGAACAGTAAAGGAATTAAGGGTTATGTTGAGCGGGTGGGTAAATGGAACTAAGTCCATAAAAAAAAAACAGTCATGATCTTATTGAATGGCAGAGAAGGCTCGAGGGGCCAGATGACCTACTTCTGCTCCTAGTTCTTATGATCTCAGATAGCAGATTTGAACTTGCCCAAAAAACGGATCTGAAACTCTTTCATTTTCACACCCGTCCTAGACTTAGAATTCTAAGTGCTGTCTTCAGTTTAATTAAATCAGGCACAAATACACTTACACTCCCATCATACACACACACAGACACACACACACACCAGCTCTCAACAACTCACTGTAATTCTTCCTCATTATTTGGTCTGACTCTTTGCCTTCTAGAACATTCTTCTCTCTCTCTCTGATGAGTCCACAGAAACACTGCACAGACACAATTTAGTGCAAGTACACGTAATATGCACATCATCCATCCCTCCCTCACTCACTCCTCCCTCACCAAAAATCTAAGCGCACAGTGGGCTGGGAGAGGGCGAAAACCCAGACTGAAAGACATCCTGCTTCTGACACTCACATTCATATGAATTCTGCTGAAGCCAACTCAGAGTTTACACCATTAGCAGTGAATGCAAGGTCAGTATAATATTTAGACCCAGGTCAGAAACTGCAAGGTATTGTGTGAAGTTAGCCTAGATTCAAAGTTTTACATTTGATTTTAGCATTGGTGAGCATTAGCTGTTTCACTCCAGGTGTAATTTAAGTGATCCCCTAGGAAGCTTTTGTCAAACAAATTTGATTTAAGAAAGCAGTTAGAAATTAACAAGAAGAATTACCAAAAATTGGTAACTTTTACCAATTACAAGACTTAAACATGACACAGTATATTTCTTAAAGCAATACCCCATAAATATACACTCTTCTTCAAAATTAGCACAAAAACAGGTATGCTCAGATGATGCTGGATTTTCAGCTTTTTATCACTTGTGGACAAAAGTGCAGGTAGCAATTTTCAGAGAAGAATTTATCCTCAAAGCAGCAAAACCTCAGAGAAGCAAATCCAGCCTCTGGCAGTTCCCCGTCCCCAGACCCCAGCGACAGAAAATAATACCCCTCCCTCTGCAGCTTCCAAAGCAACAATGCTCATACAGCAGAATCTCCAACTTTAGACAGGGGTAAAGAGAGAGACTTCTCTCTCTTAACTCAAAAGCTGCATCTAACCTTGAATATTCTGTGAAAAAACCCAGTTTCCTCCGTTACATCTCAGTTCCAGAGCATCACTGCAGGAATTCCTCAGGGTACTGTTCTAGGCACAACTATCTTCAGCTGCTTGATCAGTGACCTTCTTCCATATCGTAAAGTCAGAATTGGAGATGTCAGCTCTGCTGCCTCACAGTGCCAGAAATCCAGGTTTGATTCCTGGCTTGGATCACTGTCAGTGCAGAGCCTGCAAGTTCTCTCCATGTCTGCATGGGTTTCCTCCCACAGTCCGAAAGACATGCTGGTTAGGTGCACTGGCCATGCTAAATTCTTCCTCAATGTACCCAAACAGATGCTAGAGTATGGCAACAAGGAGATTTTCACAGTAACTTCATTGAAGTGTTAATGTAAATATTCTTGTGACATTCATAAATAATAGACTTTAAAACTGATTTTTAAGAAAAACATGCTGAAACCTGAACTTTTGATGTGCTCGGTAATTAGGAGCACAGCATACAGAAGACAAAAAGTTTTGTTGGACCTTTATAAAGCACCTCACCCCCTTTGTGACATTGGTTTTCCTTTCTGAGCAGCTAAAGGATGTGTGGGAGGAGGGAGGGAGATGTTAAATGGAGGATGGGATATGGAGCCTAGAAACACGAGAAGCACCAGGGACCTTTCCTGGGCCTGATCTTACTATCAGCTGAGGAAATAACTATAGGAAGCTTCCCACCACCATAAGGATATAAAATATCTCTTTTGTTCTGATTTTTCAGCCAGTGCAGTGTCTAAAAGCCAATATGCACATTCTTACCCAACCTCAACCATTGTTGATTGTTGCTATTCATTATTCCCAAACATCTCAGCACTTCCAGCAGCTACAACACACTCGGATGTGTTTTTACAACAACTGACAATGATTCCTTGGTCGCCATTAGACTTTTAATTCCAGATTTTTATTGAATTCAAATTTCATCATCTGCCATGGTGGGATTTGATCCCGGGCCCCCAGAGCATTATCCCAGGTCTCTGGATTACTGGTTGAGTTACAATACACTGTGCCATTGCTTCCCCTAAATGAATGGCTAGGAACTCCATTAGCATATATTTAAATACCACAAGAAGGCCTCCCCACTATATTATCTAGTCACGTAAGGATTTCCATCACACCACGGCATGATGTCATGTTGGCAGGGTTTACAACAAGTCTTGACAAATGGGGACCTGGCAAACAAACCTGTTGGGGGCGCACAGGTAAGTAAACCCTCCAGCGGAGGGGCAAGGCTGGGTATCGCCCAGGCACTGCCTGGGAGGGCCTTGCATAGTGGAGATTCAGCTGGGGGTTGTTTCTCTGGGAGATGGGGGTGTCCCCTGTCCATGGGGGTTTCTGTTTTTTATTTTTACTTTTTTCGGATTGTTCTGTCAGGAGCCAAGGTTGTTGGCAGGATGGGCTCATTCAGGAAAGAGAATAAATTAGCAAAGCTTTAGGGATATTGTGATGGGCAAAGAAGCGCAATAGTGATTGGTGGAAGGAAGAGAAACTGACAGGGAAATTGGGACATATTGCATTGCATTTCAGCACAGGAACAGGCCCTTCAGCCCACGATGTTGTGCCAAACATGATGCCAAATTAAACTAATCCTTCTGCCAGCCCTTGGTCCATATCCCTCTATTCCTTGCGTATTCAATTGCTTATCTAAAAGCACCCGAAATGCCCTTATTTTATCTGCCTGCAACACCACCCCTGGCAGCATGTTCCAGACACCTACCACTCCCTGTGTAAAAAAAAACTTGCCCCTCACATCTCCTTTGAACTTTCTCCCTCTACCTTAAATGCATGCCTCCTAGTAGTAGACATTTCAACTCTGGGAAAAAGATTCTGACTGCCTATTTCTTTCCATTAAATTGCAATGCTGTAGAATAGATCTTTATGCAATTTTCTGTAATATTCTTGTCAAAGGTGCAATAAAACAATTATATATTTTAAATTTGCTGGCCTACCATGAGCTGGGAAGCTGATGCGCAGGGAACCCAGAACTGAGACTTCCATCACATGCTGCAAGCTTAAACTCTATAGCATGGCAGTGAGCCTTGACCTGCAACCTTTAACTCCTCAGAGGTCCACAACTGGTTGTCTACCTGGCAGACCACCTGATAGCTTTAGCTTCTGAGAAGGTGGGGAGCAGTTTGGAGGAGGTAAGCCCACACTCCAATTAGGGAGAGAGAGGTGAAAAATTGACTTTGAGGTAGGAAGAAGCCATTGTGAGGTGCTTGAGTAGAGGGGTTGGGGTTGGGACGTTGGGGGTCAGGAATGGGGGAAATCAGTGATCTCAATTTGGGAAGGCTGTGAGGACTATTGCGGATATTGAAGGCCTTTGGGGAGAACAGTTTTGGCGTATAGAGAGAGAGAGAGATCAGAGGCCTCAGAGTGAGGGCTGTAGAGAGTGGAAGAGGAATATATCTCCAAGACTCCAGAGTGTAACCAGGCAGGCCGGATACAGCAGAAAGTGGAAAGGTGTTTATCTCCCGACTACAATAGTTCTGTCTGAGTTTCACTGACAGTTTTTCTGAGGCTATAAGGCACACTTTTTCATATACTTAAAATGCCAACCAGCCACCTTGGAATGCGTTGGGCAGTCACACCCCTTGTCCTACCCACCTCTGTTAAAAACAGAAGTGGGTGGCATGGGGACGGGATTCAGACATTAACCCTTTAATCCCACACTAGCCAATTTTTGGGGTTCTCAGTCTAACTGAGTCTTCCTGAAGCTCTTAAAGGAATAGATGTGCAGAAGGCTCACTCTGAAATGCAAAACGCTATTGCATTAAGCTCCTTTGAATATCATGAATCTGTGTTTGCATTCACTAGATGGTAGTGTGATTTGCAGAGATTAGTTTCAGCAGCAGTGTTGTTTAATGAGTTCTTGCAGCACTGTGAGAATGAGGAATTATGTTTACAGATGAGAAACAAATTGTTACATGTGGTCAATATGTACACTGTTTTTCTAGTTTATCGTCGTTTGTGGGGTGCACTGATGTTTCTCACAGTGATATTTATCACAATTGGATGTGTAACCATTACACTTGAAGCATTATGTGAGACTTACCGGATGTATAAACTTGTGGGAGGCATATTTTTACTGTCTGGTAAGTGAAAGTTTCACTCATTGTGTTGCGTAGCTTCTTCCCATTACTTGTCCTGAAAGGTATGACAGTTTTTCATGGGTTGTCTGGAGTTTATAAAATCAAGGTGGTGAGGGAACTGACAAAGGTGAAAAATCCTGATTGACCTTGCCTTTTTCAATCTGCCTGCCACAGAAGTCCATGAAAATATTGGTTGGAGGGACCATCACACAAAGTCCCATCTTCACGTGAGGGACGCTGTTCCTCGTGCTGTGTGTCACTACTACTGTTCTGAAAGGGATAGATACAGATCTAGTAGTTCAAAACTGAGCATGAGGCAACGTGAGCCATCACAATCTGTAACCTGATAGCTTGGCATACTTCTCACTCTTCCATTACCACCAAGCTAGAGGGTCAACTCTGGTTTAGTGAGGAGAGCAGGCGAGTAGAATCCAGTGCACGATTACACTCATGCTAAACAGCAGAAGCAGCATGCAATAGATATAGCTAAGTGATCCACACATCAGAAAAAACGTTCTGCAGTCCAGACACACCCAGTCATGAATGGTCCTTGATGATGAGGGAGCTCAGCAGCTTAGTGTAAAAGATGAGGCTGAAGATTTTGGGTAAACACATTATGAGTTCACTTATTAAGACTAGGCACATGGGAACTGATGTGCATAGGTATACATATAAGTAGAGCTATGTTCTGCCCACAAATAAAAGTAAAACCAAAACTGAAATTTGTGACACAGTTCCCTTCCTGTGATGTTATACCGCTATCTCTTAAAGTATGTATAATATTCCCCCATCTATTTTAAAGATAGTTCTCTTTTACTCCCTGCAACCGCCCCCTCTCCCCCACCACCACCACCACCACATTGTCTTGGAGTACATGCATGTGGTAATGCTGCTGTTGCTATGGTCACTTTTGCTAACCTCTAACAGCCTGCATACATCTTTGCTGCAATCCTTACTTCCCTGTTTGCTACCCCTGTCCTTCTAGATCTTGGTGGTTGTGAGTTTGGAAGGTGCTACCATCAGAGCCTTGGTGAATTCTTGCAGTGCATTTTGTAGGTGGTACACACTGCTGCCACTGTTTCACTGTTGGAAGGAATGGATGTTGTGGACAGGGTGCCAGTAAAATGGGTTGCTTTATCTTGGATGATGTTAAGCTTCTTGTGTATTGTTGGAGTTGCACTCAGCCAGGACAGTGGAAAGCATTCCATTGCACTAGCTTGTAGATGGTGGACAGGGTTGGGGAGTCAGGAGATGAGTTACTTACAACAGGAATCCAAGCCTCTGACTGGCATTTGTAACCATAGCACATAATATTGAAAGCTAGTGAAATTCAGTTTCTACTAAATGATAACCTAAGAGATGTTGACAGTGGCAGTTCAGCAATGGTAATGCCATTGAATGTCAAGGGGTGATGGTGAGATTCTCTCTTGTTGAAGATGGTTATTGTGCAGTGTGAATGTTACTTGGATATTGTCCAGGACTTGTTGCATTTGGACATGGATTACATCGGTATTTGAAGACTTGCAAATGGTGCTGAACATTGTGCAATAGTCAACAAACATCCCCACTTCTGAGGGAAGGTCAATGATGAATCAACTGAATGTGATTGGGTCTAGGGCACTATCCTGAGGAACTCTTGTAGTGATGTCCTGGAACTGAAATGATGGACTTCCAACAATCATAGCCATCAGGAGCTGAGTGGTCCTGGTGGACCCCAAACTAAGCAGAAATAACTGTTATTTCTAAGCAAGTTCTGCTTAATAGCACTATTGATGACCCCTTCTGTTACTTTATTGATATACTTGAGCAATTTTCCACATTGACGGGTACATGTCAGCGTTGTAATTGTACTGGAACAACTTAGCTAGTGATGCAGCACATTCTGGAGTACAAGACTTCAGTACTATTGCTGGAAAATTGCTGGGCTTCATAAGATTTGTAGTACCTTGTGTCTTCAGCCATATGTTGATATCGTGTGGGATGAATCGAATTAGCTGAAGACTGCCATCTGTGATGCTGGCAACCTCTGAAGGAGACCGAGATGACCAACCACTCAGTGCTTCTGGCTGAAGATTGTTGCAAATGCTTCAGTCTTGTCTTTTGCACCAAATCTTACCTCTTCAGTATTAGTAGAGGAATTGTCAAGACTAAGATCCATAGATTATTTGAGGATTAACACCTTTAGGAACATAGAGCAAAGGTGGAGTAATGAAGCTGAGATGCAGATCCATCATGATCTATTGGAATAGTGGGAGATGCTTGAAAAGCTAAGTGTAGTCCAGATTCTGTATTGCTATCTTGCCCTGGACTTAAATTGTCAAACTCCTGACCTCTTGTGAGACTGCCTGCTATCCCCACACCTTGCACTGAAACTGCTGTTCTCCTCAACATTACTGGATTTTGTCTTAAGCTTCTGAGGCTGTACACTCTGGTCTTCAAAAACTAACCCTCAATTTCTTCTAATTGTCTAAGTTTATCCAAAATCAATTTCGTCTCCCAAGCTTCCTTTCACTTCTAATCTTTGGTTCATTGTGCATTTCTTCTCTTCAATAATGCAGGCTGTTGTTGTTCTGTGGAAACAAATTAAAGGTAACTTCCAAATAGTATTCCAGATAAACTCTTAACCATAGAGAAAATTCATATTTTGTAACTATATTGGATTGCTGCAGCTTAATACTGAACAGCCATCATGTTCAATGGAGATATCAATTGCATCAGTTAAAATTAGCTACTTAAAATTTATCTCAAGGCACAAAGCACTTTTTAAAATCTGAGTGAATGTTTTGATCCGTAAGAAGATTTAATACAGTCTAAAAATGAAACATTTTAATTTAATTCTGCTCTTCACTCTTGTACTTAGCTGTTTTGTATTCGATATCGATTATCATGTATGCCTTCTGGATATCTGCTGTACTTCAAATAACTGCGAATCAGGCAATTATGCAAGACGATATGGATGTGATCATTTACAGGACTGAAGTGAAATTTGGCTGGTCGTTCATGACAGCTCCTGTTGCAGCATTCTTCTCTTTGGTTGCAGGCTTGTTGTTCATTAAAGTAGGTGGCATTGCTTCCAAGGGACGCAGTAGCATCATTTAAATGTATATGCTTCACGACTAAACACAAAAATGTAAAATGTGCCATTGTATTTTATCCTCTCAAAACATAAAAAAAGCATGAATTTGATAGACATTTGCTAACATGCAATAATTATTCTCACAGTGTTACTTCAGAATTTTAACTGTGTCTTCAGCTTTTCATATTGTATGAAATGTGTAATGCTAATTTTGATTTGCTTCAAAGGTCTTTTATCATTTTTAAGATTGTGTACCAAGGTACCATAACATTGTGTGGAGTAAAGACTTAATACAATTAATATGAGTTATAAAGTGAATTATATTCATGATAACTGCCTCTGTCGGTGTATTTATCCACCAAAACTTTTTGCCTATTAATTTCCTAGATATGTTTAGCTAGAGATAATGTCACTATATCTCATGAGCTGTAGATATTTTTAGTTTCCTTCCATACTGTACTTCCCATTAACTTGCTGACCAAACAAGTCTGGCCAGCTGCAGCTGTATTGCTTTTACTTCTCCTTTTACCCTTCAATGGAATGTGGGCGTGACCAGCATTTGTTGCTCATTTCTCATTGCCTTTGAACTGTGTGTCTTTCTAGGGCAGTTAGGGTCAACCCCATTGCTGTGCGTCTGGAGTCACAGGTAGGCCAGAATGAATAAGAATAGCAGATTTCTTTCTGAGTGCAGCTTTCAATTCCAGATATATTCATTGAATTTCAATTTCACATGCTACTGTGGTGGAGGGATAAGCTTGGGATTATTAGTTCAGTGACATTACCACACACCAGCATCTCCCTTGGGAAAAGGTTCAAACTGCAGAATCTTTTTAAGTAGCAATCACACATGTATATACATTTAACAAAATATGATTAAATGTAAAGGATTGACTTTGCTAGTATAAAGGAAATGCTAGAGATAAAAAGTTAGAAATCTTGAGATAAAATGGTATGGTGCAAGTTAAGAATTATTGGACTGCTTTACAAAAAGGAATCCTTGCTCAAATAAATGATTGGAGGTCCTAAAAGAAGGACATTATATCTAAGATGGGCATGTGGAATAGGAAAATAATTCTTTCTTTTTGTTTTGTAATGATTTGAATGTTTAATAACGAGGGCGGCACGGTGGCACAGTGGTTAGACCTGCTGCCTCACAGTGCCAGAGACCTAGGTTCAATTCCGGCCTTGGGTCGCTGTCTGTGTGGGGTTTGCACATTCTCCCTGTGTCTGCATGGGTTTCCTCCAGGTGCTCTGCCTTCCTCCCACTGTTCAAAGATGTGTGGGTTAGTTTGATTGGCCATTCTAAATTGCCCCTTAATGTCAAGGGATTAGCAGGGTAAATATATGGGATTGCAGGAATAGGGCTTGGGTGGGATTGTAGTTGGTGCAGACTTGATGGCTGAATGGCTTCCTTCTGCACTGTAGGGATTCTATGGATTCTAAAGCTTTTGTTTAAAAGAGGATCTATTAATAGTATGTTAATTATATTACTAAAATACACAAGGGAAAGTCATTGTTTAATTAATAACTTATATTATAAGTTATAAAGAGAGACTACACTGAACTTCTATTGTAAGGGGAAATTTTCTTGTTTCACTCACCGTGGGAACCATGCAAAGGTCTGTTGACCTCGCAGGGGATTTTCCAGATTTGGGGTGAGCATGGCTGAAAAGTCTAGCCCGATGTCTTTTGCAAGAATTGCTCCTTAAACTTTAGCTGCATTCCAGTCGAACACTCCTGATCTGTGACCACCTGGTAAATTGGAGGTGTGGGAAGGGAGGAGAAGCTCCTTGTAAGTCTGCTCCTAGGCCTGACAAAGCTGCCCTCGAATAAATCCAGGCAGCAGGCAGTCAATGGGATGTCCGATCCATCTGTTTGCCCTTCTACTGCAAATATGTTTGTGGCTGGTTAACCCTGGAGAGGGTGAACTGGTACATTTGAGGCCTTCTGCAGCTGGTGGACACTGTGGGGAATGGAGTGCATCACTGGGTCCCAAAATGACATTTAACTTTGATTTAAGAAGTTTCCTGTAATATTATTGTCTTTTGTTCCAGCACCCCTTTAAGGGGCTGTTACTTTAATTTGTTTCATTAATTTGACCATTGCTTTATCTCCAGAGTTTAAAGAGAGACTGTTGGAACATGGGGTAGTTGATTAGCAGCAGACACAACTAATCATGTATTCTGTAAATAAAGGCATTATCAAGAAAAGTACTTGTGTCTATTTCGATTTTTCACTAACTGGTTTGGAATTGGTTTAACAGAATGATGCAGAGCTGCATTCTTTACCATTAATGCAAAATATAAAAATAAACACCAGTAATAGTGATTGCATCATCATGGTTAAATATTATTGAAATAGTCTGACACACTTGTTTTCCTAAAAATTATTAACAATGGTGAATGAATGGGATTTATCACTGCATTAAGCTTACATGTTAATTCTAAGGAAAATAAACAATGAATTAGATTGGGAAGTTTTGAGAATATCTGAAATATAAAATCTTAAATGTGCAATATTGGGCTCTTTGACCATCCAGTTAATCCCTTGAGCAATTTAAGCATTCTGAGAAAGACTTTGGTGGAGTGCTTCTTTTAAATTTCAGCTAAGAGCTGCTATTGTTGTTATTCCTTATCATTTTGAGCCAAAAGGAAATAAAAGAGATAATTCTTTCTTGGACAGCTACCAATAAAAAGAGCACTAAAAGTACACGGGCAAAGAGCCATTTGGAGTTTGAAACACAATTGCTCAAAACTCTATCTTTACACTTTTTAGGAGTGGTTTGAATTCCAGCTCTTGTCCCTGCCTTTGGCTACAGTCCATCTGTTGGGCTGATCTTACAGGAGGCAGTTCAGTTAACTGGCTGATTCAACATTTGCATTCCAATCAGGCAAATAATGGGTCATGTCACCTCTTCACACTGGTTTTGAGAAAAAAAATGTGTATCTCTTTGGGTCCTTGAAGTTGTTTATGTCTTAAATCTTATAGGAAGATTGTGATGTCCTTTGCCCTTGAAGATGAGTCAGCTCTGGTTGGCCAGGCTTGAATTATGAAATGTAGATGGTCTTCTTATGGTTCCCTTTAAATTTCATCTCTGCAGCCCACAGGAGGTTGTTAGAGTCTCTTCAGAGATAACGAGGTGTAGAGGAACTACCATATTAGCTTTTGTTGTCCAAAGGTCACAGGTAAAACGTAGCTTCAGGCATTTAAAAAAAAAGTTATTTGTCCAGTTTTTAAGTGTTTAGAAATTAGGCAGGAAGATATCCATATATTATAGAATTCCTACATTGCAGGAGGAGGCCATTTAGCTCACTGAACCTGCGCCAACATCCAAACTCTATCCTCATAACGCATATGCTTAAAAAAAACATACAGCAATATTCCAGCCCCCGGCTTCTCCCTGGTGTGTTTTACGGTGGTAAAGGTGGCTCACCATTGGCCACCAGTGGAATCTTCTGCAGCCACCACTGTCTACAATGTTTTGGTATTTTGTTTGGCTGCCCATCCCACCACTGGATAATCCACTGAGGGAAGAATGGAAGGGAGTCACCTTCCAGCAAGAAAGGCCAGAAAATCCCACCCATAGAATGTGAGTTCTTGCCTCCCGACACAGCATTTAAAATTAAAAGAAGACAAACCTAAAACTACTGTGTTAAACCTCGAGTTACCTAGAATTCAGTTACAAATGAAGAAGCTTGAGATATACAACAAAAATGTAATCAACTCTATAATGCCTCTTATGATCAAGGGTTATGGCAGGAAAGTGGAGTTGCAGATTATCATTTCAGATCAGTCACAATCTCATTGAATGACAGAGCAGACTACTCTGACAGAGGGTCATCCAGACTCAAAACTATTCTCTATTCTCTCTCCACGGACCTGCTGAGATTTTCTGTTTTTGTGGCAGAGCAGACTTGATGGGCTGAATGGCTTACTTCTGCTCTTACGTCCTATGGTCTGAACAGAAGCTTGAAATTGAGTGCCAGAGGAAGAGGTTAGAAAAAAAAGGAACTTAAAAAAAAGGAACAAAAAAACAAAATGTGGATATAAAAATTTGAGCACAGGTATTAAAGAAGGAAAGAAATTGGCTAGAGAGAAGCTTCAAATAAAGAAAAAACAGAGAGATGGTAGTTTTATGGATGATTCTGGTTACACTGAGGATTTTTATTGAACTAAAAAATAACATTAAGTAGAAAGTTAGACTTTGATGTTTTTAAAATTATAAACAATTGTGAAAATGCTAAGAAGTAAAAGTATTGTATGGTCCCTTTAAAAAGTAGTGTTTTTTTGTGCTTGGCTTGGAATGTTAAAAAAAAATGCAAGTACAGATAGAGTGCCCAAAGTGAAACATTTGTATCAGAGGTTCAGGCACCAGTGTTGCCAAGACAATAAACGGGGTTTGGAATTTTTTTGAATTCAGTCAATCAATTTAAATCAGATACTTGGGTGCCAGCAACCTATTAGATTCAAATTTGATGGTTTTGACAACCTGAGACCAATTATATTGTAGGGGATGTTGATATGTCATCACAGGTATAAAAGAAGAAGGCAGTTGACGAATAAGCAGAAAGAGCAGCCGCCATCTGTCAGAGTAACCGCCTCATTCATGTCTTGGAGAAAGCTTCATCTAGATGGCAAATGTACTAAAGAAGACAGAAATTTCAGACAGGAGAATCAACAGAGAAAGCCCAGAGTATTCCAGAAGTTGCCAAACCTGGTTATAATTCAGAGAGTGACTAAAATTCTATTTTTTTTATCAGTAAATGGGAATTGTATTTATCTAAACAGCATTCCATTAGAATCATGTTTTATTCGGTTTGTTAATAGTTCAATTAAATTGTTCATTGTTAATTAGATAAATAAATTGTTACTCGTTGATTTTAGAGAGTGTATCAAGCAGTTATTTTGATTTAACCACTGAAAGTTGCTGAAGTGCAGATCGTACCACTTCCCACTCAATTTAACAGATTATAAGGTGAGGTATTCCTCTTTGAGTGGTTAGGTGTTAGTTCTCAGAGAAGGGGGGTGGGGGGAATCTACCTCCATTTCATAACAATAATGAGTACACCAGACAGAAGGAAATGTCAACAAAGTGAGTCATGTTAATATTAGATAGTTAGGATTGGAGCGTATTTGCAGTGCAAAAAGAAGTAGGAAGTTAAGTAAAAATAGCAGAACATTGAGAATGAATCAGAAGTCAAAAATTCTAAAGTTGACCTTCCATTAATCAGATTGAGTAGACATAGGTGCTTAAAAATTTATATGTAAAAATAAACTATCTTCCAGAAAACTGTCAAGGTGACTTTCAAAAGCTTTTATAAACTCATGAACCAATTTAAGTGACTAGGCCAGAGAAAAGACATCTTTGGCCATACATGATGTTAATGTATGTGTAACATCCTTACTGGATAAATTCCGAGAGATTAACTCAAGTGATGGAAGAGGTGAAGTTTGTGATGGAAATTGGCATTATTAAACCGAGTTACAGTAGTTGTAAAACATTGCCAAAACATTGAATGTATTTTGCCAAAACATTGAATGTATTCAAGAAGCAGCTAGATGTAGTGCTTGGCACGAATGAGATGAAAGGTTATGGGGAGAAAGCATGATTAGGCTATTGAGTTGGACGATCAGCCATGATCATAATGAATGGCGAACCTGCTCAAAGGGCCAAATGGCCCTCTCCTGCTCCTATCTTCTATACTTATATGTTTCTATGTCTATGTTTCTATGTAGCTGGACCTGACTTATTGTAAAAGTGCTGAAACCAGATGGGTTATAGCGATCATGTATAGATTACTGAAAAGTCAGTGCGGTAACAAACGTGGATTCAAATTCAATTCCACAGTCAGAAGACTGTATTGAAGAGATTGGACAGGAGAGTTTGTTATAAAAATTGATTTATTGAAGGGATATTTTGACAAGTTAGAGTCATAGGCCTGAATTCTCTGGTTGCTCACACCCTACCACTGCTGTCAGTGAGGACGGAGAATTTGATGCTCAGCCAAATCTTTGTTCACTACAGCGGGAAGGGAGAATCCTGGCTGCAAGTAAGATTGAAGAATCTGGCCCATAAGAGTTACAGCACAGAAAGAAACCCACAGGCCCAATGTGTCCTTGCTGGCCATCAAGCACTTAACTATTCTAATCACATTTTCCAGCTCTTGGCCCGTAGCCTTGTATGCTATGGTATTTCAAATGCTCACTTAAATACTTAAATGTGTGAGGGTTCCTGCCTCTACCATCCTGTCAGGCAATGAGTTCCAGATTCTCACCATCCTCTGGGTGAAAAGGTTTTCCCTTACACTTTCCGTCCCTTAACATAAATCTATGCCCCCTTGTTATTAAGCCCTCTTGTAAGGGGAAAAGCTTTGTCCTATCCACCTTACCTATGCTTTTTATACAACTCAATCAGGTCGTCCTTCAGCCTTCTCTGCTTCAAGGAAAACAACCTCAGTTTATCAAGTCGCTCTTGATAACTGAAACCCTCCAGTCCAGGCAACATCCTGATGAATCTCCTCTGCATCTTCTCTCATGCAATTACTTCCTGTAGTGTGATGACCAGAACTGCACACAATACTCAGCTGTGGCCTAACCAACATTTTATATGGTTTCATCATAGCCTCCATGTTCATCTTTCAAAGCCTCAGTTCATAAAGACCAATATCCCACATGCCTTCTTAAGTACATTATGTGCCTGTCCTGGTGTCTTCAGAGATCTGTAGATATGAACACCAAGGTCCCTCTGATCCTCTGTACTTCCCAGGGTCTAGCCATTCATTGTATATTTCTTTGTCTTCTTAGTCCTTCCAGAATGCATTACCTCACATTTTTCAGGATTAAAATCCATTTGTATTGTTCTGCCTCTTTATATAGAATAGCCCTTCTATACTGTCCACTAATCTAAGGCTTTGTTCCTCACTACTTACTTATCATGCCTCTTACATTCATTCCAAATCATTAATGTGCACTACAAACAAGAGACCCAGCACTGATCCCTGCAGAGCACCACTGGGCATAGGCTTCCAGTCACTAAAATTAAATTCCATGAACTGATACAGCCAAAGAAATATCAGCTTTTCTAACTTTGGATGGATTTCATCAATGCAAATAGGTAAGAAAAGGGATGGGGATGTCAGGGAGTTAGGGTGGAAGCTTACAGCTAGAACAAACAGAGTTGTTATCTCTAGTTTGTTACCCGTACCACGTGTTGGCAAGAAGAGGAATAGAGAGAGCAGTTGAACACGTGGCTACAGGGATAGTGCAGGAGGGAGGGATTCAAATACCTGGATAATTGGTAGTCATTCTGGGGTAGGTGGGACCTCTACAAAGGTCTACACCTGAACCAGAGGATACCAATATTCTTGGGAGGAGATTTGCAAATGCTCTTCGGGAGGGTTTAAATTAATTCAACAGGGGGATGGGAGCCTGCCTGAATTGTCTACAGTTCCAGTCTACAGGAGGTTGAGAGTAGTGAGGTCATGAATAAGGTTTCAAGGTCACAGGAGTATACTGGCAGGCAGGAAGGTAGTTTGATGTGTGTCAACTTCAATGCCAGGAGCATTCGGAATAAGGTGGGTGAACTTGCAGCATGGGTTGATACCTGGGACTTTGATGTTGTGACCATTTTGGAGACATGGATAGAGCAGGGACAAGAATGGTTGTTGCAGGTTCCAGGACTTAGATGTTTCAGTAAGATCAGGGAAGGTGGTAAAAGAGGGGGAGGTGTGGCATTGTTAGTCAAGGACAGTATTACGGTGGCAGAAAGGACGTTTGATGAGGACTTGTCTACTGAGGTAGTAAGGGCTGAGGTTAGAAACAGGAAAGGAGAGATCACCCTGCTGGGAGTTTTCTATAGGCCTCCGAAAAGTTCCAGAGGTGTAGAGAAAAGGATTGCAAAGATGATTCTGGATAGGAGCGAAAGTGACAGGGTAGTTGTTATGGGGACTTTAACTTTACAAATATTGACTGAAAAAACCATAGTTCAAGGAGTTTAGATCGGTCAGTTTTTGTCCAATGTGTGCAAGAGGGTTTCCTGACACAGTATGTAGATAAGCCAACAACAGGTGAGGCCACATTGGATTTGGTACTGGGTAATGAACCAGGCCAGGTGTTAGATTTGGAGGTAGGTGAACACATTGGTGATAGTGACCACAGTTCAGTTACGTTTACTTTAGCGATGGAAAGTGATAGGTATATACTGCAGGGCAAGAGTTATAGCTGAGGGAGAGGAAATTATGATGTGATTAGGCAAAGTTTAGGATGCATAGGATGTGGAAGGAAACTGCAGGGGATGGGCACAATTGAAATGTAGAGCTTGTTCAAGGAACAGCTACTGCGTGTCCTTGATAAATATGTACCTGTCAGGCAGGGAGGAAGTGGTCGAATGAGGGAACCGTGGTTTACTAAAGAAGTTGAATCTCTTGTGAAGAGGAAGAAGGAGACTTATGTAAAGATGAGATGTGAAGGCTCAGTTAGGGTGCTTGAGAGATACAAGTTAACCAGGAAGGACCTAAAGAGAGAGCTAAGAAGAGCCAGGAGAGGACATGATCTTTGGCAGGTAGGATCAAAGAAAACCCTAAAGCTTTCTAAACGTATGTCAGGAATAAAAGAATGACTGGGTAAGATTAGGGCCAGGCAAGGACAGTAGTGGGAAGTTGTGCGTGAAGTCCGAAGAGATAGGAGAGGCGCTAAATGAATATTTTTCGTCAGTATTCACACAGGAAAAAGACAATGTTGTCGAGCAGAATACTGGTATACAGGCTATTAGAGTAGACAGGATTGAAGTTCATAAGGAGGAGGTGTTAGGAATTCTGGAAAGTGCGAAAATAAATAAGTTCCCTGGGCCGGATGGGATTTATCCTAGCATTCTCTGGGAGGCTAGGAGGAAATTGCAGAGCCTTTGGCGTTGATCTTTATGTCATCATTGTCTACAGGAATAATGCCAGAAGACTGGAGGATAGCAAATGTTGTCCCCTTTTTCAAGAAGGGGAGTGGAGAAAACCCTGGTAATGATAGACCAGTGAGCCTTACCTCTGGTTGTGGGCAAAGTTTTGGAGAGGATTATAAGAGATAGGATTTATAATCATCTAGAAAGGAATAATTTGAATAAGGATAGGCAGTACGGTTTTGTAAAGGGTGGGTTGTGCCTCACAAACTTAATTGAGTTCTTTGAGGTGACCAAAGAGGTGAATGAGGGTAAAGCAGTTGATGTGGTTTACATGGATTTCAGTAAAGTATTTGACAAGTTTCCCCACTAAGCTATTGCAAAAGATACAGAGGCATGGGATTGAGGGTGATTTAGTGGTTTAGATCAGAAATTGGCTAGCTGTAAGAAGACAGAGGATGGTGATTGATGGGAAATGTTCATCCTGGAGTTCAGTTACTAGTGGTGTACTGCAAGAATCTGTTTTGGGGCCACTGCTGTTTGTCATTTTTATAAATGATCTGGATGAGGGCATAGAAGGATGGGTTAGTAAATTTGGGCTGACAGGTGGCAAATGGAGTTTAATGTGGAAAAGTGTGAAGTGATTTACTTTGGAAGGAGTGACAGGAATGGAGTACTGAGCTAATGGTAAGTTACTTGGTCGTGTGGATGAACAGAGAGATCTTGGTGTCCATGTGCATAGCTCCCTGGAAGTTGGCACCCAGGTTGATAGGGTTGTTAAGAAGGCGTATGGTGTGTTAGCTTTTATTGGTAGAGGGATTAAGTTTTGGAGCCATGAGGTCATGTTACAGCTGTACAAAGCTCTGGTGCAGCTGCACTTGGATTATTGCATACAGTTCTAGTCGTCACATTATAGGAAGGATGTGGAAGCATTGGAAAGGGTGCAGAGGAGATTTACCAGGATGTTGCCTGGTATGGTGGAAAGGTCCTATGAGGAAAGGCTGAGGGACTTGAGACTGTTTTCGTTAGAGAGAAGAAGGTTAAGAGGTGACTTGATAGAGGCATATAAGATGATCAGAGAATTAGATAAGGTGGACAGTGAGAGCCTTTTTCCTCGGATGGAGATGGCTAGCACGAGGGGACATAGCTTTAAATTGAGGGGTGATAGATATAGGGCAGATGTCAGAGGTAGGTTCTTTACTCAGAGAAAAGTAAGAGCGTGGAATGTCCTGCCTGCAACATTAGTGGATTCGCCAACATTAAGGGCATTTAAATGGTCATTGGATAAAAATATGGATGATATTGGAATACTGTAGGTTAGATGGGCTTTAGATTGGTTCGCAGGTCAGTGCAATGTTGACCTGAAGGGCCCGTACTGCGCTGTAATGTTCTACTTTCTGTGTTCTAAGTCATGTCTTTCAGAATGTAAGTGCACCAGCACCTTTTCAAAGATTAACCAACAAGATCAGTGAAGGATTATGCCAAATCAAAGCTATCTTAGTTGGGCTATACTGTGGACAAAGCTAAGTAGCGCCTTGAATAGTAGAATCCCACAATGTGCAAGGAGGCCATTCAGCCTATCGAGTCTGCACCGACCACACCCCCACCCAGCCCCTATTCCCATAATCCTGCATATTTATCCTGCTAACACTAGGGTCAATTTAGCATGGCCAATCAGCCTTAATCCACACATCTTTGGGCAGTGGGAGGAAACCGGAGCACCCAGAGGACACCCACGCAGACACGTGGAGAATGTGCAAACTCCACACAGACAGTGACGCAAGGCTGGAATTGAACCCAGGTCCTTGCTGCTGTAAGGCAGCAGTGCTAACCACTGTGCCACCGTGCTGTCCGCAAAACAAAAATAAGGGCTGTTTTGGTGCCTAAGATGCAAGAAGATATTTTGTGGTTTATGGGCACGAATGGATTCCATCAGCAATTTGTTCTGACTTTCAGCACTCTCTTGGGGCTCTGCTAACCAATTTATTGAAGAAAGGCAAGGAATATGAGTGGACAAGTCAATGTCAAAGCATCTTTCCTAGGGTCTTCCTAGGGTTGGACCATTCATTGTACAGAGTGCCACAACTCTTCACTTGTGTTTGCAGACCAGATTCAAATTCAAAGAGTGAAAGTCTTTGAGAATCATAACTGCAGTTGGCTGGTCCTAGGGAACTCGAATGGGCACAGGAGTGCCGGAGATGCCCAGTTGCACCCTAGAGAAATGAAATGAGCTGAGCAATACCCCAAACCCTGCCAACTGTCCTCTCTTTAATCCCTCTTTCACTCTTCAATGCCTGTGACCATACTCCTACCCACAGCCCACCATTGACTCACCTTTGCCAATCTTGAGTCTTCCCACTTGCTGCCAGTCTCTGCTCTCCTCCCTGTGCTGCAGAGTTAAAAAGAAAAACCACTAACCTTAGCCACAATTAACCAAAACCAACTAGTGCTCGTCGCTTTTAAATGAACACGAATCAGACGGTGTGAGATTCTCAGGTGCCACGGGCTGTGGGGATGATTTTGAATCTCCACTCTCCGTCAGTCGCAAGATGGTGCACGCTCAAAATCCAGAAAGTGCGATTTGCACTGAAGAGTTTTCAGGTTGCGACTCTCCAGCCCGTCACCAATAGAGTGACATGAAACATACCACGGAATCACAGAAAGCTCATTTTAATATATTAACATGATATTATCCAGCACTCTCTCTGGGACTCCCCTCACTGGATGCTCAGCAGGCATGGCATGGATCACGCTGGCTGCATTTACAAAAGGTCTACATAAGCATGAACCTGACACCTTTACCTCTGCGGGATGTTCGCTGCTCCCCTTTCTATGAACTGGTTGTGAAGGCTGGAATGCAGGCAGCACTTCCCGAGTCCTCCTTCCTGGGTTCTTGTTCATATTGAAGTTGAGGGAATGCCCTTCCTCAGTGGAGGCTGGCCAGAAAGTGGCAGGGCTTGAAAGCAAGTGGCTCAGCACTTGGGGGAGATTGTGAGTTACCCAGTGGGGTCACATGAGAGGCCGGACTGTCAGGATACAGAAGGAGAATCAGGAATGGGCTGCGTCTCCCCTCATGCAGAGTGAAGGACCTGGCACTCCGAGGAGGATGACTGCAGTGTGATTGGAACCCCTCACTCAGCCAACAGTGTGAGGGTAAAGGTAATAGGCTGCCCAGAAGACCAAAACCAATTGTGCTAGATCTCTATGGGTTGCCTATCCTACTTACTGGCATAGAGCCAATTTCTATGAATTTCTACATGAGTGGTTCATTCCAGGGCAGCATGGGTGACCTGAGTGGCATCTCCCAGTCACTCAGACTCACACAAATGTATTCAGGAGGCTACAGATGTCCTTCATGCGAGGGCTTACAGGTATATCAAGTTGGACCGGAACCAGGCAAGTCAAGACACCAGGGGCATGGATTTCAAAGATCAAAGAACAGCCCAGCACAGGAAACCGGCCTTTTGGCCCTACAAGCCCACGCTGCCATTTTAACATTCAGCAAGTGCCTCATTCCAATCCTTTTTCTACCTATGAGTTTTGTCTATGCATCTTGGACCCCACAATAAAGGTGTGCAAATTTAGAGAATTATATGTGTGCCAGATTCAGGGAGGTCTAATTTCGGGACGATTTGTTAACACCAATCAGCCTAAAAGCACGTTTTTGGGGTGTGGGAGGAAACTGGAGCACCCGGAGAAAACCCACACAAGCATGGGGAGAATGTGCAAACTCCCACAGACACCGGCCCAAGTCGGAGATCCTACCCAGGTCCATGTATCTGCACAGCAAACAGTGATAGTCACTGAGCTGTTGTGTTGCCCATCAGTTGTTCCAGTTTAAGCGTACACTAACGACATGAAGCACTAGGCAACTCTCGAAGCAACATCCAAGAGTAGCCCTCGCACGACCCACTGCATGTATGCCCCTTGTTGGCCAACAAGGTGGACCGAATCACCTGTGGATGTAAAAAAAAAGACATCAATAAACATACAGCTTATACCGACATTCACGGAAGATCCCCAGAAGATCAAACGTAAGACAGGTGAGCCACAAAATATGTTGGACGGCCCATAGGAATCTATTGATTCCCAGGAAATTCCTGAGGCTCTTGAGCCTTATTTAGAACAATCTTTTGTATCCCTCCATCTCTCGTCTGCTCATGTGCCTATCTAGGTAAGCCTTAAACAACTCTAGCGTGCCTGCCTCCACCACCCTACTTGGCAGTGTATTCCAGGCTCCCACAACCCTCTGTGTGAAAAACCTCCCTCTAACATCTGAATTATACCTTGCCCCTCTCACCCTAAGCCCATGGCCCCTCGTGATTTTCGTATCCAACCTGGGAAAAAGCTTCCCACTGTTCAATCTATCTATACCCTTCATAATCTTATACACCTCTTTTCGATCTCCCCTCATTCCCCATCTTTCCAGGGACAACAGCCCCAATTTGCCCAATCCCTCCTCATAGCTAAGACCTTCCATACCAGGCAGCATCCTGGTAAACCTCCTCTGCACTCTCTCCAGGGTCTCCACGTCCTTCCAGTAGTACGGCGACCAGAACTGGACGCAGTACTCTAAATGTGGTCTAACCAACGTTCTACACAACTGCAACATTAGACTCCAGCTTTTATACTCTATACCCCTTCCTATAAAGGCAAGCATACCATAAGCCTTCTTTGCCACCTTCTCCACCTGTACTGCCACCTTCAAGGACTTGTGAACTTATACACCTAGGTCCCTCTGTGTTTCTATACTGTTAATAGTCCTACCATTTATTGTATAACTCCCCCCTACATTATTTCTTCCAAAATGCATCACCTCACATTTATCTGGATTAAATTCCATTCGCCCCCTTTGCAGGCTTGTCCTAGGTGCAAGTTTTGACTGACCCACATGGTCTTGCGCACTCCAGGATGCCATGCGATGCCAGTGATGAACTGCAATGGAACACCCTTGACAGTTATAACTTGTGATACTCTCAGATCCCAGCCGCTTTTGAGGGAAAGCGATTGTTGGAAGGATGGCTCCTTGGAGACAGGGCCTACCCATTCAGTAGGTGGCTGATGATGCCAGTGCAGAGGCAAAAAACACCAATGGAGACCTGTTACAATGATGCTCACACGTCAATGCACACGCTGCCCAAGCAGGCAGTTGGCCTGCTGATGATGCAGTTCAGGTGCCTGGACAGGTTGGGGGAGGTACCCGAAAATATTGCCCCCAGGGACTCTCCTCATGATTGTAGTCTGTTGTGCTGTCCACCACTTGGCACTGCAGAGGGGGGATCACCTGGACCAGGAGGAGATGGAGGAGCACCACATCCCCTCAGATGAGGAGGACATCAAGGAGGGTGGTGAGAGTGGCCACTCAGAGGAGGAAGCAGAAGAGGCTCAGGCAATGGACAGGGCCTGATGGGTCGAAGTGCTAGGGATGGCCCCATGTTGTCTCACTTTGGAGACAAGCAGGGCTAGGGAGCTATTAGCACTCCTGCCATGAGGACTAACATCTAACCAGTTATGTGGTGCCGGCAGTATGCTCCCATGCTGTTGCTAGAGTTGTGGGCAGGGCACTGAAGTTATTGGCTGAACTCTGCAGACAAAGTGATGCTCCCATCATCCTCAGCGATATGTCTGACTCCAGCTTGACAGAGAGCTTAATGATTCCTGCCATTGAATGGTCTTATCATAGGCTTCAGAAAGGCAGGATGCACAGCATCAGCTATTACTGGCCTCACCCACATCAGGAGCCTGGTGGTGTTCACATCCACCTTGCAGTGGGCAGCTTGACAACACCTTGGCAAACCTTGGTCTCATGATTGCTACAGAACACTGTTAAAAAAGAAAGGGGTGCAATTTGATAGAGGGGGCGATGGGGGGGTGGGCGTGGGGATTGGGAGATGGCTTCACAGAAGGGGAGGTGGCATACTAGTGGCAGCGCCTTCTCACTGCATCACCAATATGGGACGGACATAGCACTGTCATTCTCACACACTCCACAGGAATAGGGCGGTGGGCGGGTGGTTGGTGAGGCTGCTGAGTGAGCATGGTGCTCCCCCCAAACTTGGATGCATAGACAGACAGGATAGAGACCCCATGGGTGAACAAAGTGAAATTTAATGCAAACATTCAAAACAAAATGGTGACACTATTGCCTATGTTCACTCGTGCCCACGAAGTGCCCACAGTTTTTTAATCTTCCTGACCCTCCCACCGCATTGAGGTTTATCCCCTGGATCCACAGCTGAGGTTGAGGTGGTCTTGCTGACTTCCACACCCTTTTACCTGGTGACCTTGGTGGGTGTTCCCTGGTAGGCCAGGACCTTGAGGGTCCAAGCCTGCTTTCAGGCAGCACTCATTTTTGATTGCGTCCCTCTTTGGTGTCAGGGACTGGAGGAGTGTCGTTCATAGAGAGTGGGGTGTCAGATGGGATGGAGAGAGTGTATGTGTTGTGGATTCTCTCATTTCTCTGCTGCCCTCACTTCACAAGCAGCACTCTTCCTCTTTCTTGAGGGCTCAGTTCTCAAAATGCATGAGGATTCAGAGCTCAGACATGACTCCAACTGACTGCTCCTGCTTACAGTTGTGGTTGAGTTTGTCCTGCAACAGAGGGTGTAAATGGGAGTGATGACATTTAATATGGTGATGAGGTGTGGCAGGCATGAGGCTTGGGTAGGAGATGAAGTGTGAGGAGCATAGCAGCTACTGGGGGGATCATAGTGATTGTGGGAGGGAAGGGGGAAACTGGTGCCTGATGTTGGCAAAGGCCAAGATCGCTGGGTGAGAGAAAAAGTTGAGGGTGCGGAAGGGGTGTGCGAAGGGGTTCAGTGGGAGACTTGGGTAGTTCACTTACTCTGACTGAGTAAAGACATTGCTGCCCAGTTCTCTTTTGGAGTGCACTTGCACTGACCAAGGCTGCCACTGCGTCCCAGAAAGGGGTGGTCACCCTGCTGGAAGGTCGTCACCTGTACCGGGGCAGAGTGTGTCCTGCCTCTTCTCCACTCCATCTAGCATTCTGGCGAGGCCCCTCTGTAAAGCACGATGCTGCCTTCTTGCCTGACATCTCCTGCAGCCATTGTGGAACCAGTGCTGGGGAATCTGCTCCTAATGGAGCGCCTCAGTACTGGTAGCAGTTAAATTGTTGTGGGGAGGGCCAATTGGATGGAACGCACTGCAAGTGTGGCATGATACTGGTGAGCATGGAAGTTATCACGAATGAAGCATAGGATTTGGTCCAAAAACATGCCATCGCTATTGGTGGGAAACACTCCATTTCTCGCGCTGGAAGCAGCACTGCCATTTTTTCGTGAGATTTTGCGATTTATTTTGAAGGTAGGATGTATTTCCAAATAGTTTTGAGATATTCATGGTGTGCAAACATGTTACAAGTAGGTACCTGTCACAGTCAGGCATGAGGAACGATACACCACTGTTGTGGGAAATCACCACTCGGAGTCAGATTTAAAGATTCAACATGCAGTTTATTGAACAAAGCATTGGGAGAAGCGCTTGGCATGCCACAGTGCTCGCAGTCACCTTCTCAATTGTAAAATGGCAGCTGAGCATCTTTTATACATTTCAAAGAGTTGACAAGTACAGACATTAGCAGTTATTGCATCATTAGCCTTGGTTAGTTACATGTAATAACCAATTGGGCTCCGCTAGCAACAATTAGCTTCCAATCACACTCCTTCAAAAACAACCATTAACAAAAGGGGAACTTATTGTTTCAGTTCCACTTTATCTTAAGCTAAGCTGATCACCTGGACCTCAAGATCTGATCTTTTGCCTGTTCCGTAATTTTTTTTTCAATAACAGGATGCAGCTCAAAGGTTAGTTCGTTGTGCAATGTCTATGCCTGCATCAGCACATTTTAATGTCTTTCCACAGAGTCCATTTTGTACCACGTAACCATCTTGTATCTTCTAATTTTGGGATTCCATCTGGCAGCGTCTTACTTTTACTTCAACAATTCCCCCATTTGGTCATGATTATGCATTAATAATCAGATTGACCAAAAATAGCAAAGTCCCTGTATTGCTGATCTGGCAATTAATACACAGCCTTTCAAATATTTATCCTCTGTGATGTCCTGTGTGTATGCCTGACCCATAATTCACAGGTTACATGTTTACAGGTAAACTTCCATTTCCTTGTCCATCTCTCCATCACTGCCTTCTTTGGGTGTTTGCATTAGATGTTCTTCTTCAGGGACCACGCTGGCCCCTGGCACAATCTGAGCCATCATAACTCCGATAGCCTGGGACTCCCTTCGTCTCCCACATTTAGTCCCGTTCTGACGCAGTATCCATTCTATAGTTTCCTGTGTGGATAAGGGGACAGGGAACAAGGGGATCCCTCCTTTGTATGGGTAGGAATATGTGAACATATGCAACACTTAGTCAGGTTTGACTACAATGCATACAGATAAGACATGTACAGAAAGTTATTAGAATGCAAATGTCCATTGGTTAGTCCATTTCCCAGACTTCTTTTCCTTTGGATTGGTCGTCTTCATACCAGAGGGCTAGCCGAAAGGCTGAGAATGATGAGAATAAACTTCATGGTTTATCAGTAGGTACTGGTGTCCACCATTTACAGTCATTCAGATGTATCAACGCTACAACCATATGCTATTTCATTAATGTTCGCGACAGACAAGTATCAAGGCAGATACAATAAACAAAATTATCTCATTATTCTATATTAACAACTTCCCAAAGGCTATATTGCCAACATGATCACATTAATTAATTTTGCTTGCAGTTGTCACCTGTTTTGGGGGAAAGCATTCTGGTTACTTTATTGATTAATCATAAATCGCATATTACTCATTAATTACTTTGTACAATTTCAGCCGGGTCCAATGTTTCCAAATACCTTTCCCTCTTATGTCCAGACAGGCACAAGCATCTCCACTGATTATGACCTCATATGGGCCATTCCATTTTGGGGCAAACCCCAGTTTTTCAGGTAATGTTTTTACTATAATGTGACGTCCTTCCATCAGGACGTCAGGGAGCATCTCAAACTCTCTCTGTAGTCTCTTTCTTCCTGATTGTCTTTTACTAATTTACGCATCCATTTTAGTTGGGCACTGAGTTCCAAAACATACTGTTTAATCTTGTCTTTTAGTGGGCCTACATCGACCCCACCTGTCACGATGTTTTCTGATATTTGCATCATCCTTCCTGTTATTAGTTCATAAGGGGTTAATCCGGTTATCCAGTTTGTTGTGGCTCTTAACCTCATTAACACAATAGGTAATACTTCTGTCCACGTTTTTCCTAACATTTCCATGGCCTTGGCCAGGGCATTCTTAAGGGTTCGGTTCATGCATTCTACCATTCTAGAACTGTGTGTGGTAAGGGATGTGGAATTTTTGTTTTATTTCCATCAGTTGGCATACAGTTTTTATCACCTTTCCGGTGAAGTGCGTCCCTTGATCCAGATCAATCTGTATGGGTATTCCCCATCTAGGGATTACCTCCTCCACCAATATCCTAGCCACTGTGGTAGCAGTACAATTTCTGGTAGGGAATACTTCTACCCACCTGGTAAACTGGTCTATGATAACTAAATAATAGGTTATACCGTGGGATTGTGGTCGTGACCCTGTGAAATTGTAGATGTTCCCAGGGCCCCTTTGGTCAGGGCTGGTGTCCCATCTTAATTTTTATGAGTCGACTGGGGTTGTATTGCCACATGTCGGTGACAATGTCGGGCTCTGTCCCTCTGCTCGCTCCTTGTGCTTCCCAATTCTTCTTTTTCTCTTCCGAGGTATCTTTGTGTAAGTCCTGAATATCTACTTCGTCTTCGTTTGGCCCATTACTGCTATTGGCAACTTGCCAACTGCCTCCTGTTCTAACGCTAGTTGCGATGCTCTGTCTGTGGCTTGGTTCCCTTTGTATTTTAACCAGTCGGGATTATCCCTCTCTGATTCCTTCTGATGTGCTTTGATTTTTATTACAGCTGCTTCTCGGGGTTTTTTGCTGGCCCTTAGTAATGCCTCGATCCTTGGTTAGTGTTTAATAGGAGTTCCTCCCGTGGTTACAAACCCCCTCCTACCCCATGCCATCATATAATCATGTACTACTCCAAACGTGTACCTACTATCTGTATATATATTTACCATCTTTCCTTCAGACAATTCTAGTGCCTTTGTGAGTGCCACTAGTTCTGCCATCTGCGCGAATAGACTTCTGTCAATTCTTTCTGACTTTACTGTTTCCAATCTGTCATTTATTACTGCCAACTGCCAACTGTCCAGGGTGATCCTTCCATGTATTTATGTGAACCATCTACAAAAAGGGTCAGCTGTTGCTAAAGGTACATCCTTTACCTTACCTTCTTCTGTATCCTTATCTACATTTCCACAATTATGTGATTCTCCTGTATCCAAAATTCCTTCTGCTGGGTTATCTCCTGTGTCTGTTATTATTATGACTGATTTGCTGGGAGGCAGAAGGATGGCTTCCCATTTAGCCCTTCTCATGTTCTGGATGGATCTTAACTTTCCTGTATTTAGTATTTCCACCAAGGTGTGTTTGGTGTGGAGGATTATGTTTCCTGTCATTACTATCAGCTCGCCAACCTTTACTGCCCAGGTGGCGCAATCTAAGACAGCTATGCGCCTTGGCAGTCCGGATACTACCAGCCCTTCAGCTGTTGAATAGTAACCTATGGGTCTCCATTTATCACCATGATCTTGCATTACTACTGCAGAGTAGAACCCCCTTCATTGTTACAGTGTATGTGGAAATCTTTATTGGAATCTGGTAGTCCCAATCCGGGGGCTGATATCAGTTCTGCCTTTAACTTATTGTGGGCCTCTTCTTGCTCCCCATTCTATGGGGTTTAAAGCTGGCTTTCCCCCATCAACTAGCCTTTGTACAGGCTCTGTCAATTTTGCAAGTTCTGGGATAAAACTTCGGCTATAATTAAACAGTCCCAGCACCTTCCTCACTCCTTTTATGGTGACTGGACGTGGTATTTGTTATACCGCCTTCTTTCAGCCTGTTGGCATCTCTTTAAGCCCTTGTGATATTAAGTGCCCAAGGTTCAGGACTTATTCTTCCCGATTTGTGCCTTTTTGGGCCTCACCTTTAACCCTGTGGTTTTCAGTTCATTCAGCACTAGGTATAGTGCTCCCTGGTGTCCTGACTTGGATTCTGAGGTAACTAATATATCATCAACGTATTGTAGAATCGTGCTACCCTTTGGTAGTTCTACCCTTTTCAAAATATCACTCATTACTCGATGGAAGATGGGGCTATTGTGGAATCCCTGCGGTCAGCGAGTCCAAGTGTACTGTTTGTCTCCCACTGTAAATGCAAATTTTTCTTGGGATTCAGGATCCCAGGGTAGGGACCAGAATCCATTGGCTACATCTAATACAGTAAAGATTTTATACTATGGTGACAATCCATTCAGAGTTGTTGAGGGGCTTGCTACAATGGGGTGCAATTTGGGCGTGACTTTATTGAGAGCAGTGTAGTATATTGTGAGTCTGTAACTTCTGTCGGGTTTGCTTACTGGCCAGGTAGGGGAGTTAGTGGTACTCGTAGTTCCCCTCAGGATTCTTCTCTCCACTAACCCTTTAACTATTTCTACTACAGCTGCCTTTGCCTCCGGTCTTATCGTGTCCTGTCGGTGGGGTTTATGCTCTGGTCTGGACACCTTTATCAGATCAATTTTGGTTAGGCCAGTGTCTAATTTTGTTTCAGACCATGCTCCATGGACAGAGGCGCAGATGGCTCCGTACCTCTTTGTTTCTAGGTCACTGTGATTTTACTTCAATTAGAAGGGGCATTTCCCAAAACCCTCTGTACTTCTGTTTTAAACAAGACGATGGGTGCCTTTTCGGCGTCCATCTCTGCCGTTAGGGCTACTGCATAGATCCAGCCCCCCCACCCCGCCCCCATTGTTGTCTACTCCAGGGAGGACAGTGGGCCCCCTGGCTACCTGCCTCCATCTTTCCACTGGGCATGTGGCCCTGACTAGTTGGTGTATATCCCTTAAGTGCAGTTGGCTGGGAGGCCGTTCCCCCTCTGGTTACTGGTGCCAAGTTATATTCTGGCATTATTCCTTCTTCTGGAGGGGCTGTTGTTTCCTATTATATTGTCTCATAAGGGGGTGAGGAGACAGTTTTCTCTCCCCATTGATTCCCTTCTAATAATTGATTCCTTTTTTCTAATTCCCTTACCCTAGATTCTAATTCCTTAACTTGTCCTTGTCTTCCTTCCATTTTTTAGTGGAAGCGGCTACTTGTCCAATTAGTCCAGCTAATTGATGTACTAATAATACCCCTGCCTTTTTTGTTTTGCTTTTCTTTTCCCCATCTACCCACTTTCTTTGTTGTTCTAAGGTCTGAGAAACATCCCAGCCATCCTTTGCATCTTTTTATTCAACCAGTGTCTATCTGTCATATATTTATCAATAAGGGAACCCACAGGTCCCCACTTAATTTCCTTACCTGTCATCTTGCAGGCTTCTACGCCCCTTCATTGGGGTTTCTGCTTATCCTCACGGCCATGATTACCTTCTCAGCAACGTGCTTCCTCCACCAAAGTCTGGCTCTAGATCAGGATGATCAGCTCCTTACTGTGCCACTCAATAACATGAACGACAAGTACACCAACTTCTATGCAAACAAATGGCAAACTCTGTGTTTGTTCACCACTACACAGTCTGATGTTAAATGACCTTTATTGCTTGCGCTATGCGATCCCAAGTGCCTTTATGCCTCTACGCCCACTTTATGGTCCTGACCATCATGTGGGGAATTTCCCCTCTTAGCAACAGGTCTAAGGTTGTGTGTTTGAGACAGGCACTTCCTTGTCCTTAGT
This sequence comes from Carcharhinus amblyrhynchos, assembly GCF_965287045.1. Lineage (NCBI taxonomy): Eukaryota > Metazoa > Chordata > Chondrichthyes > Carcharhiniformes > Carcharhinidae > Carcharhinus > Carcharhinus amblyrhynchos. Next base: position 60,718,715 of record NC_137333.1, read on the forward strand.
TGATCAGCACAAGCAATCAATTCCTGTTTCTATCTGATGGTCTCATAAATTCCCCTAAGGTTCACGTTTTTAACTGCATTGTTGGCTCAGTCTGATTCCCACAGTTCAATAATCTCTACTCCAGTTTACCAATCATGGCCAACCGATCAACTCACCAGCAGTGAGATCCTGCTGACTACACCAATTTGTTGTGGGAAATCACCACTCAGAGTCAGATTTAAAGATACAGTTTATTGAACAAAACTTTGGGAGAAGTGCTTGGCATTCCACAGTGCTCGCAATCACCTTCTCAATTTTAAAATGGCAGCTGAGCTTCTTTTATACATTTCAAAGAGTCAACAAGTACAGACACTAGCAGTTATTGCATCATTAGCCTTGGTTAGTTACATGTATTAACCAATTGGGCTCCCCTAGCAACAATTAACTTCTAATCACATTCATTCAAAAACAATCTTTAACAAATGGGAAACTTATCGTTCTGGTTCCGCTTTATCTTAAGCTAAACTGACCAAAGTCTGTTTTTTTGCCTGTTCCATAGTTTTTAATACAATAACAGGATGTAGCTCAAAGTTTAGTTCGTTGTGCAATGTCTATGCCTAAATCAGCACATTTTAATGTCTTTCCACAGAGTCCATTTTGTACCAAATAACCATCTTTTATCTTCTAATTTTGGGATTCCATCTGATAGCATCTCACTTTTACTTCAACACCATAAATGCACCACTAGCGTAATCTCTAAATTTCAATTTGCTGTCAGGAAATAAAAATTCTAGAATTAAGGCCACTTGCTGACTCCATAGGATTTCCCAAAATATGTGAGATTTTGAACCCTTATAGTGCAGGAAAGGATGTCAGAGCTATTCATGGAAATGCTCTGAAGAAGAAAGGAACTGTCATGCAAGCAATCAGTCAATTTTATAACTAAATAAGTTGAATTGTTCAAGATTACATCACTTAATTGAGCCTGCATCGAAGAGATATTGTACCTTTCTTTTCCTGTTTTCTTTCTAATCCTGGTGACAATTAAGAGACTGATCAGGGAAATTTATTTGAATTGATGGTGGAAGATGGACTATTTGCGAGTTTGAAGGAGTTTTAAAGAGGCTAATTTTGAACCTTGGCAATTAGAATTGTTCACTTGTGTCCATAGCCCTGGTGAACACTGCCATCTACAGTTTGGCTCTGTCAGGTCTGAATGCAGCTTCATTCATAGCCTGGCCAGTGAATAATCATTCAGATAGATACTGACAATTCTGACATAGTTGCCCTAGCACCAACAAGTGATGACAGGTTGTCCTCAAGTACACACATGTTGGTATAATGTAAAATTACAATCCATTAATTAAACAGTTGCCAGTTGCCAACAGACATAGCCACTTACATCCTTCACAATGAATTGGTGACTGACCCAGAAGAAGCCCACTTATAATTCGCTCATCAATTCACTCCCCACTACACACTGGCAATACATTCACAACAAACTTAATTTGTGTTGTATTAAGCCTGTCAGAAATAATTGTTATGCAGCAAGTTAAAAAGAAAGACTAATTTAGGCTAATCAGTATTTAATAATTTAAAATGCTGTCAATTAACCTTCACATCTTAAGTCTTTGTGATTAAAACAAAAAAAAATATTGACAAGGAATTTCCGGAGCAGAGAAAGGTATTTTTTTCTGTGGGAAAAATGGAAAAGAAAATGTGACTTACAGGAGACTTATAGAAAATGATAATGTCGTTGTGCTTTATCAAGAGTCTCACTTCCATAACAAAGCAAATTCAAGAAGTCCATCAAAAATAAATACTTTTGGTTGTCACAGGCTATTCAATTATTGTTGGAAAACTTTCTTTTTCATTTTTGCTCAGAAGTTAAATGTAAATTGAGTTCATTGTTCATTGGCAAAGACAAAAAGTGCTTCAGGAATTTTTAACATGATTTGATGAAAGTCTATAGTGGAGCATGAGGTATTTATTTAACAATCTACCTTTGGCCCCAGTATTTTTTAATTTTTAAGTTACAAGTGATCAAATCAGGATTTAGATTAGTTTCCGGATCATCACTTTTATTTTGAAGCAGAGAAGCAATAAGTTCTCAAAACTTGAGCAGTCAATCTTCAGGTTTGAAAACAGCCTCCATCAATTTAGATGAACTAAAAACTCAACTCTAATCCTGAACAGTATGTTACATAGTAGTGCACGGGGCAGCACGGTGACATAGTGAATGCTGCCTCACAGCGCTAGGGACCCGGGTTCAATTCTGGCCTCGGGTGACTATCTTTGTAGAGTTTGCACTTTCTCCTCGTGTCTGTATGGGTTTCCTCCGGGTGCCTCGATTTCCTCCCACAGTCTAAAGATGTGATTGGCCATGCTAAATTGCCCCTTATGTCAGGGGGATTTGGAGGGTAAATATGTGAGGTTACAGGGATAGGATCTGAGTGGGATTGTTATTGATGCAGGCTCGATGGGCCAAGTAGCCTCCTTCTGCACTGTAGATTCTATGATTCTATGCTAACAATGTACATAAGAGGCAAATTTCAAATTTTATGTACTCTGTCTGGCACCTCTACATTTTGCAGGAATTTCTGATGTGAAATTTTAGCGACAGTATTGGAAAGAACACACACCCCATTCTTCTTTGCAGCAACTTTGTAGACAATTCATGGTTAGATTGAACTTGTGCCAAAGTTGTAATGGTGGTGGAGCAGGAGAAATCCCCAAAAAATTCCAGGAATACATGATTTACTCATCTCTTTTCCCCTCCTTTACTGTCTTGGAAAATGACATCTCTTAAATTAGATTTATCAGTAAAAAGCAATGTCTAATCTGATTGAATTTTCATCTCAATACTGAAACACCACTGCTGAATAAAGGACTATTTACAATATTGATGGTTTCCTTATCTCAATGGTACTATAGACCACTTCCACAACAAAATGATTGGCTTTTAATTATCTCTGAAAGGGCATAGCAAGCCACTCAGCTAAGGCCAATCAGACTTTTGGCCATAAATACAGCCTTGCATAAGACAGTCAGATCTTGTGTGTGAATTTAAAAGAAAAGGGGGAAATTGTCTATTAGAACAATTCTGCTCTTAGCCACTGGATGGCATAGGCTACATGCATATGTAAAAATAATGAGGTAAGGCAAGCTATGCATGAGGGCCAAGAAATTTTATTCAACCTAAAAATGGTGCAGGGGGATTGCAGGGGTCTAGGATGTACATGCCTACTTTATATGCACATATAAGGGCACTGTGAAATTTGTTCGGTCAACTCATTTTCATGAGTCAGACATATGCTGCTTTCTTTGTTGCTCCCCTGTTTGAGATATGGGAATGATGTGGATATGCTGGCGTTGGACTGGGGTAAACACAGTAAAAAGTCTGACCACACCAGTTTTAATTCCAACCGATTTATTTGATAGTTAACTCACTAGCTTTCGGGTTTATCCCTTCGTCAGGTGAATGACGAAGGCACTCACACATACACCTTCTGCAATCGCCCAATTCACAGTTCTCACCTTTCCCAATTCCCTTCACTTTGCTACCTGCACTGCATTGCATTTCATTCTAACCCCTGCTCATCCCACTCACACACTCTGAACTTCCTACTGTCATCACTAGCACACACCCCCACACACCTCCAATTGTGGACACAGCATATAAATGATCCGATCATGACAGACCCGTTCTCAGTACAGTTCATAGGGTTGTCACAAATTCATTCCTCATTGGAGAATGTAGCACACAATGTAGGGTATTTTGTTTGGCACTGTTGCCTCACAGCGCCAGAGACCTGGTTTCGGTTTCGGCCTTGGGTGACTGTGTGGTGTTTGCAAGTTCTCACCCTGGCTGCATGGGTTTCCTCTGAATGCTCTGGTTTTCTCCCACAGTACAAGGTGTGTGGGATAGGTGGATTGGCCATGCTATGTTGCTACTTAGTGTCCAGAAATGTCTGAGTTAGACAGGTCATACATGGAGTTATGAGGATAGGGCCAAGGTGATATGCTCTGATGGAGAGCTGATGCAAAACCGATGGGCTGAATGGCTTCCTTTTGCACTGTAAGGACTCTATGATTCTATCAAAATGAGGTGGCAGGAAAATTCTGGGCCCACCAGTCAAAGTCGGTCTGTAATACTTTGTAACATAAAGTTAAATGTAATGTGGTAATGTGTGGGCTGACAACCACAATTCTCATCAGAGTCATCTATGGTGTTACCATCGCTGAATTCCCCATTGTCAACATCCTGGGGTTATCATTGACCAGAAACTCAACTGGACTCTGGGGCTACAAGAGCAGGTCAAAGGCTAGGAATACTGTAGTGAGTAACTCACCTCCTGACTCCCAAAGCCCAGCCACAAGTCAGGAGTGTAATGGAATACTCCCCACTTGCCTGGATGAGTGCAGCTCCAACAACACTCAAGAAGCTTGACAACATCCGGGACAAAGATGCCCACTTGATTAGCACCACATCTACAAACATTCAATCCCTCCGCCACCGATGCTCAGTAGCAGCAGTACGTAATATCTACAAGATGCATTGCAGCAATCACCAAAGATCCTTAGACAGTACCTTCCAAACCCATGACGATTTCCATCTTGAAGGACAATGGCAGCAGATATATGGCAGCACCAACAACTGCACATTCCCCTCCAAGCCACTCACCATCCTGGAAATATATTGTCATTCCTTCGCAGTCGCTGAAAATCCTGGAAGTCAACCCAACAGAACATGGACAGCAGTAATTCAAGAGGGCAGCTCACCTTCTCAAGGGTAACTAGGAATGGGCAATAAAAATACTGGCCAGCCAGCGACACCCACGACCCACCAATGAATTTTAAAAAATCAAGCCATTAAAGGAGATTGAGTGAGAATTAAAGGGTTCCGTGCTAAGCTTCTCCCACAAAGCTTGGTGACATAACCAGATCAACCCAAAGTAAGTTAAAAAATAATTTAGTTTTAACAAAATTTGAGATAAGTTTTGTTGCACTGAAGATTTAATGAAAAAATGAAAAATCTTTCCTTTTTGAATGCCACATTTAGTAATCAAAATAATTGATGTATAACTAAGCATCAGGAAAATGGCATCAAATGCCAACACTTGAGAATTATATTTTTTTCAAAGTACATTTTTGAGCTATTTGGAGAGGCAGAGTTATTAAATACTGGAGATTTTGCAAGAAATAGAAAATGAGAATGCGAAGAAGAGTTTTGTGAAAACAAGACTAAATGAGAAAAGGTTTGAGAAGTAGTGAGAAAAACAATGCTGGAAGCGATTCAGCATGTGGCATTTGCTGCGACACTCGTATTTTCTCTACAATATGACTGTACTTCAATCTAGCGTCTTCAGTGCAAATCCTCTGCCAGTTTTTGATGTCTAATCATGAAAGTTTCAATGCAAACTCTCACTGGTTGAGGTGTTCAAGTAAATCAATTGAGATAAAACTTAATGAGAGATGTAAACTGAACAGATCTGTTACCACCCTTTTACAATATTACACAACTTACTGAGTGCACTTAATTGCCGGCTACACATGAGAATAATTACAATTAATCTTTTCCTACTACATCCCACTAGACTATCTTTTTCTTGGTTTATGGTCCTAATTCTTAACTATCATTGTCACTTCCCTATTTGTTTGGTTTGTATCAGGTTGTTGGATCAATTCAGATCAAATCTATTGAGGAATTCAAGCAAATATTGTATAATATCTATAATTCATTGTATTGTTATCAGTGGCTAGGTATACATAGGCATCCTTTACATAGGGTGAGCTATGTTTTCATTTTCATTTTCATTTCTCACCACAGCACATATTCTTCAAGTTGTATCCCTTTGGCCAGATATTGATCCATGTTTTGCTGCTTTTTGCATTTTAAGATACAGGGCAATACTTTTTGAGCAGGAAGTCCAGCCACACTATGCAGAAAGGTTGTCCCTGCCTTTACACTGTTGGCTATTGTCCGCAGATCATTGCTAGCAAATCTGACTTTCATTGCCTCTGCTGTCCATCCAATATTCCCGCAATAGTACTAGGGGATTGTTTTACATTCCGAAACAGGCAGACAAGACTTCAATTTAATGTTTCACTCAAAATGTGACAACAATACATGACATGACCTCCAGGTTTTAATGCTTTCATTATTCAACAAAGGAAATGTAAGCAAATTATGGGATTACGTGGTTGTAAAACAACATAGGCTGAGGTTTCCCAGTAGGATAGTAGCTTAGTGCTGGGGGTGGGGAGGAAACAAGGAAAATAGAGGGGAGCCACTTTGCATTGACTCCCCAATGAGGAACATCCCTTCCGCAGCCTGGGATGCAGATAAGCTGTCCACAGTTAAGGCCCTAATTAAGGGTGATTTTCGGCATTGCCATTTTGGCATTGGCATTTGGTATTACCATACAGCTTTTGGACCACTAAATGCAGACAGTCTTGCTGCAGCAATTTGAATGGCAATCCTAATTTCAAACTCCATGTTGCAAAGGGGTGGCTGCATTTGTGGCCAATTCTTAGTTTCAGAGAATTTAATGAAATGTTTTCAACTTAAGCTAAGATCGGCATAATCTAATAAACTAACCCCTTATCTGAACACTGACATCTTGCATACTTTTGCTTATTAGGTTGGATTTTCACTGAATTGGGATGACTTGGGAACTCATTCAAAATGAAAGACCCAGGCTGGCATTCCTGACCACAAACTCGGGGCCTCTGATGTTTGGGAGTACCTTTTAAGGGTGCTGTCTAGTTCAGAGTTTTTCAATGGCAAGCGCTTGAAGCCTCTTTATATTGAGTAAATAAACAGTGTAAAATTGCATCAATCAAAGAGACAGAGCTGTCTATCAGGCAATGTTTCTGCTGGTGTTCAAATCTTTTAACTGGCTAATGGATCACCGGGCTCTCAGCCAAAACTCATAATCTATTCTTGACCAATAACCATGGCTATTGACATTTTTGCCGATAGCATAGCTGACACTTGCCAACCAGGGAACTGCTCAGCTGCGGCAGCTCAGACAACCATCAGAGCCAGAGGCTCCAAGACCAAAAAAAGACTGTGGGCAGGAAAGGCTGCCCCCAGGTCCCCAACGAAACCATCGGTGACATTTCCCCTCCAATGGGTGGAGTCTTTTGACCTTGTTCATCCTGAATTTATTATTGTTTCTCTTTACCTTTCTGAGGGCACCTTTATGTTGATGCACTCTGCAGTCATCTTACTTCAGCACTGCCCGACCACTGCCCCAATGTGACTGGCCAAGTTTCAGAGCTGCCAGCCTCATCCACCATCTTTGATTGGACACTGGACTCAGACATTGCCAATTAGGAAGCAGCCTGCAGTAAAATCACCGAGCTGGCATCATGGTGCAGGTTTGGGATCCCATTTGGTCCAGAAATTAGGTCCTGAACCCCATGATAAAATTCATCTCATTTGTCTTTCGTGAGAAGCACTGAGGACTGGGACATCAGCACAAACCAAAGGTGTGATTTCTCTTTCTCTGTAATTGCTGATCACTCATATTCTACTTCCATATTGTCATTCACATTCAAAGATCTCTCATACCCCAATTCCTGTGCTGGGTTTCCTCAATACACAGAATTAGTAACCACAAATTTGTATTCTGCAATCTAGTTTGCACATACTACTTAGGTCTTTGGTAGCAATGGGTGTGAGATCAAAGGAACCCATATCTTTTGGGGCATCTGCGCACAGGCCCTTATAGGCCCTTGCATTAATTTAACCCTGATTAATGTTAATGGCTGGAATATCAGGGGCAAGGATTGTCTGAATATTCAACTGATGCAACTGCCAAGAGAGACTTCCTGTCTGATATGTGGATTACCCCAATTGCTCTGCTTTCAATAGGAAAAACATGCAAAATGCTTTCTAATACACTCTTCAGTCAAAACACATCTTTCTAGAAAGGATATATTGCACTGAAAGCATCTAATAGATCAGGTTATAATGTAGATTACAGCAAATAATGATAACATGTATCTGTTTCTTTAGATCTCTCCGTGTTTTGACTAGCCTTTGCTAAACATGAGAGATTTGTGGATTTTAATTTATCTACAAGCAATAACCTCTTAAGTATAAGTAATAAATCAGTAGGAATTAGTGCAACACAGAAGGTTTGCTCCTAACAGGCTTTAAGTAAATGTGCCAACGTATTATTAAATGTGAGCGATGTACACTATGTGTGGCCTTGATTTGGACTGTCTTACAGTAGATGTAGTTAGATTAATATTATTAATATTCTATTGAAATTCAACATATTGTTAACAAACAAACCTAACATCAGCCTGGAGTTTGTCATCCTGTCATTGTTACCTGGAATGCCTGGGCAGGCGTATATTATGCACAGGGGTGGCCACAGGCATAACTGAAGAGATTAAGTCATGATGCATGCTGAGCTGAGAGCTCTTGTCTGCAGTTATATTTATTCAAGTATAAATATGTAAGTATGTCTGATAGAGATTTTGACTTCACAAAAAAGATGTTAACTGTTAGAGTGAAATAATTGTTGGCATTTTTACCAGGAGCAACGGGAAAGACATCTGACCGTTAATTTCATTTCTTTTACCTATTTCTTTTGATGCTTGAAAAATGATAAACAATGAGTCATAATAGCACTTACTGGAGTTGCCTTGAATTAACACACGCAACTGGAATGGCAAATCACTGAGGATTGGTTCAAGGCTGTGTCCTCTGATCTTACTACAGCTTCCTCATTATCTAACTCAATAAATCTTCTACCAACCATTTCCTTAAATAGCCTCACCAGGATGCGATGTTATATAGTGTTTCTCTGAAAATCTGGAATAACAAAGGAAGTAATTTCCTCCTGTTAATGCAACTTTTACAAAGAGATCAAACAAGGGGCCAGATTTTCATTTCCACTGGAGATGTAGCCAGATTGTGAAACACTGAACAGTATTTCTTTGCTGGAAAAATAATTTTCCCTTGCCCTTTTGATCCCGTTTAGGGTGGGATTTTCCAGCCATGTTTAACCCAAGAGGAAAATTCCACCCAGGTCAATGGACCTGTGCATGGCCTGTCCCCACCCACTACAATTCCCATGGCAAACAGGATGGGAAAATTCAGCCATTTGCGTGGGATTTTGGAAACACACATGCATTTCTTCCAAGGTAAACATCCCTATTGTGAGGATAAGAGGAAATTTGTATTTCCTCCCACATACTTTCTGTGTGGGGGAAGCCTGCTGAGCGCTCAGGAAAACTTTGAAAGGTAGACATAATATGTTTGAATACCTTCAAATATCACTATGAGATGCTGTATTGTAATGCAGATGTTTCTTTAATGTAGAGATTCATCAAAGGGAGCTGTCCTGCAAAGGTAAGTTGATCCTTATATTGACCACTATTATGTATGTATTGTTATACATCACAATACTTTTTCCATTGGAGAAAATGCCACAATGAATTAAACGAGTAAGAAAAATGTCCTGTCAACTTCTGCTGTCGTGTTTTGTGCTATGATTTAAATCAACTGATTGCTCTGACTGTCAAAAGACCCTGCCTTTGAAAGTAGACTGAATGCCTGCACCTGCTTCCCTCCATTAATTGACAGGCAATGCTTTGAAATGGAAATCAGATATCATTATGTTCTGCGAGTTTCAGCCAATGTAGCTGGAAGCTTTTTTATGACAGCTGTAGCTGTTGTGAATGTTTGGCTGGGTTTCACAAGCTGTGAATTGCATCAGCTCAGCAGATGGTCCATTGATTGAAGAATGAATGTAACCTTTGAGATGGAATATTAACAGAATATTCCTCCAGTGTAGTTCCTTATTTATTTACAAATCTAATAGGTACTTAAAGGTTTATGTTTTTTTCACACCAGAGTAGTTTTCTTTTCAGTATCAATGATCAAATTCAGGATTGTATTAGACTGTTAGAATGATTTTAAAATAATTCTCACTGCAATTGCATGACTCCTGAGGACTCTATATAGTTATTCTTACTGTACAATTTAGAAGGCACGAAAGCATGCAGTTTAAATTTTTCAGGCAAAAAACTGGCCCAAGGTACCCTATTTATGTTCATGAGTTGATTTCCCCTTTCCTCTGACAGAGAAAATTCATTGATAGCATGCATTCTCTAACAGTATCTATTTGCAATGAGATATTTATTTAAATTGTTCTGAATTTCCTTACAAGCTAGGAGGAAAATATTTTTGTCTCCTTGCCATACACATTGCAAATAAAAACACCTATTTGAAGAGGACATTTATTGTGGCATTGGTTCAGTTGCTATCCATACTGCAATGTTTATTTAACCATCATTGATTACACGTACATATTGTAAGCATTTTCTTGCTATAGGACTACACCAACTCGGCTTTTCAAATGAACTCAAATGGCAATCACCTTTGAATATATTCCATGTATATACACTAGAGGGTGGTGTTGCATGTATTTCACAGCAGAATTCCTACTCTCACAATTAATAATTGCGAAGGATGAGGCAATTATAGCATCTATCAAGGAGGAGAAAGATTTCCGTACTAATTGTGATTCTACTGGAGTGCACAAGTTATAGTCCTAGTGAAACAAAAAACAATGGAGTGCTTGAAGAAAAATCCAAGATTAGACCAAATGTTATAAGCAATCTTGGGTTTGGGTTTACAATTTACAACTGTTAATGAAACCCTCCCATTAAAAAGCATAATTAAGTCAGGCACTGATTAATTCTTCAAATGTTCAATTGTGTTTCTTTAATAGCCAACAGCTGGATGAAGGAAATATTTTTCTTTTTGCTTGTCACCACCATGGGCTTGTGATGGGGGTGGTTCTGATTAACAGTATTAATATAATCAAGAGCAGACTGAAAGTTGCTCAAAAAATGTACTCAACAGTCTACACACTTTTCTCAGATCAGCCATGCCTGCAAATGGATGGGACTGTTTAAGGAATCAGACTAGAGTTTATAACATTGGCCAATTCTTTTAGTTTTGGGAATGCAGATTTATGCAAAAATCTATCTAAAATGAAACATTTTATGAGTGACGAGAATTCAGTTCGAGCTATCGGAAAATCAGAGGCCTTTAACATAACTGAAAATATATTGAGGAACAACGATAGATAAGTCATTGAAAATGATCTTTCTCACCTTTCTCTCTGGATTCATCCTTGCTCTTTAGTTTGTAGGAAGACTTTGGAATAAGCTTTCCACTTGGCCACCATGTGCTAACCAACATAATAAAATAAATGGAATGATTTCCCTGTTTATTAACTAGCAAAATTGAAAAGACTTTCAAAATTATTGCATTTAAAGTTGTAGTAGAAATGTAAGTAACTCATAAAGGCCTTAGGAAAGCTTCCATCCATACAATCAAAACTTAAATTGATATCATGACATTTAATTAAGGTCCAATTTTTGAAATTGTGAGTGTTGGCGATTTAATTGCTGAGAAACAACTCAATAAAATTTGGGGACGTGAGTTTAATGCCAATTGACAGAATTTTTAAAAATCTCTTACAATAATTTATCACATGTGGGAATGAGATTCAACAATTTTCATTACTCTCTTTCAGGGCTGGAGAGATTCTTTGGTATTGCATCAACAATTGTCACATTATTAAATGGGCCTTTAGGGTGTTTATTAAGAGTCCTAGCCTTCTGTGGTGAGTTTAACATACAATTAAGGTCTGACAGGTTTCTAAAATTATATGGAAGCTAAAGATGGGATGCATTTCATGGAAGGCAAATGGTAATGTGGTATAAATCAATCAGCAAGTTATGAAGATTCACAATTCACAGCATGTCTCTTCATTCGTAGAATTTGTTGGCTGATTTGTGCATTGATAACTGCGTACATCATTAACATGCCATTATTTTTCCAGGGAGACTTTGTGTATGTAAAATCATTAAATTGCATATTTATTGAGAAAAGAACAAGAACAAAGATGTAAGTATCTCTAGTCCTCTAAACGTGTGCATAGAAGCCAGTTGTTAACTTGAGAAGGAAATTAGCCCTCTATTTTGATTTCACTGTTGTTAAGGTAACATCTATAGTTGAAAACAAAGTATGCTCCAATGCATTCATTTTCTTAAATCAGTCATTTTTAAGGCTCTAGTATTCATGCCAAAAATTTTGGAAGAGGCTCAAATCTGGCAATCCTATTCCGAACATGGCATGTACCATTTTCACTTGGATGGGAATATGTTCAGGTTAGGATTCAATTATGCACACTTCATTAAGGCAACTGCCCATGGAAATCAGCAGCAGCTTCCACTCTTGTGATTTTGGTGTGAAAGGTCTGAAACCTGAAATTCACAGATTGGACCTTGTAGGAGCACATCTGAGCTTTTCAAATTTATTTGGATAGCCAGAGTTAGTCTTTTCGAGAGGTAAGGCATTCTTTTAGATCCTTAGAGGGAGCTCTAATGCCCTTTAGGAGAGGTTAGATGTTTTTTGGAAGAAGCAAGCTGCCTTTTGGGAGAGATTAGATGCACATTGGGATTTCTGAAATTAGGCAAGTATGTGCATAAAATGTGTTAAAACTCATTGGAACTGTGAAGTTATTGGATCTTTCAAAAAAATCACTGTAAAATATATCGAGATGAACAGTCAAATGGAGCTTTCAAAAAGGCATTTAAAACCCCTGTCCTTCAGCCCTTTGAAGATAAACTGTCGGGTGTGTTAGAAGATAAAATACTTGCAATTTCACTCTGTTTATTTACATAAGCCTTAGTGTTTCCATTACTAGATTAGTGCTTATGGCAGATTTCATAATCAGCCATTACCACAGTAGGGTGCCTGTCATTTCACAGTTTGATTTTTAGCTCCAAGTGGTGATGGACTCTTTGAAGGGGATCTGGGGAGATTAAGAATTTCAATGATTGTTTTTATTAGGAATTGAGTAATTGAATGACATGTGTGTTGTTGTAATGGGGGATAATGTGATTAACGGAATATAAACATAATAAATTGATTTTATGAATAAATATTTTTAAAAAACATCTGCAGTAGACATTCGGAACTTTACTAATCTCAGTCCTCAGACCTACCAATGGTAGATACTGCATGAGTTGGCAGAATAGTGTAATATAAAAGAACTGAGACAAGTTTCCACCCATATAATTAAAAATCTCTTCAAATAATTTACTACATGTAAAAATGAGACTCAACAGTTTCCATTGTTTACTTTCAGGACAGATTCTTTGGCATTGCATCAACAACTATCACATTGTTTAATTGACGTTCAGCTTTGATTTGATTTGATTTATTATTGTCACATGTATTAATATACAGTGAAAAGTATTGTTTCTTGTGCGCTATACAGACAAAACATACCGTTCATGGAGAAGGAAAGGAGAGTGCAGAACGTAGTGTTACAGTCATAGTTATGTTGTTGAGAAAGATTAACTTAATGCAAGATAAGTCCAGGGAAGAAGCTATTCTTGAGTCGGTGGTCCATGACCTCAGACTTTTGTAACTTTTTCCCGAAGGAAGAAGGTGGATGAGAGAATGTCCGGGGTGTGTGGGGTCCTTAATTATGCTAGCTACTTTGGCGAGGCAGTGGGAAGTATAGACGGAGTCAATGGATGGGAGGCTGGTTTACGTGATGGATTGGGATACATTCCCGACATTTTGTAGTTTCTTGCGGTCTTGGGCAGAGCAGGAACCATACCAAGCTGTGATGCAACCAGAAAGAATGCTTTCTATGGTGCATTTATAAACGTTGGTGAGAATTGTAGCTGACATGCCAAATTTCCTTAGTCTTCTGAAAATGTGGAGGTATTGGTGGGGTTTTTTAACTGTAGTGTTGGCATGGGGGGACCAGGACAAGTTGTTAGTGATCTGGACACCTAAAAACTTGAGACTCTCGGTCCTTTCTACTTCGTCCTCATTGATGTGAACAGGGGCATGTTCCCCTTTATGCTTCCTAAAGTCGATAACAATCTCCTTCGTTTTGTTGACATTGAGAGAGAGATTATTGTTGCCACACCAGTTCACCAGATTCTCTACCTCATTCCTGTACTCTGTCTCGTCATAGTTTGAGATCCGACCCACTACGATGGTGTCATCAGCAAACTTGAAAATTGAGTTGGAGGGGAATTTGGCTGCACAGTCATAGAGTATAAGGAGTATAATAGGTTGCCTATCCTTAATGGTTGTGGTCATGAGTTCGTAAGTTCAGGATCCAGTCACAGAGGAAGGTGCCAAAGCCCTGGCATTGGAGTTTGGAGATGAGTTTTGTGGGAGTAATAGTGTTGAGGGCTGAGCTGTAGTCAATAAATAGGAGTCTGGCATAGATATCCTTGTTATCTAGGTATTCCAGGGTTGAGTGCAAGGCTAGGGAGATGGTGCCTACTGTGGACTTGATGTGGTGCTAGGAAAAACTGTAGTGAACCCAGGTAGTCCGGGAGGCTGGAATTGATTTGCGCAATGATTAACCTTTCAAAGCACTTCATAATGATGGATGTCAGAGCCACCAGCCGATAGTCATTAAGGCACGCTGCTTGGTTTTTCTTGGATACTGGGATGATGGTTGGCTTCTTGGAGCAGATAGGGACCTCAGATTGTTGTAAAGAGATTTCGAAGATGTTTATGAATACTTCTGCCAGCTGATCCACGCAGGATCTGAGTGCACATTTGGGTACCCCATCTGGGCCAGTTGCTTTCCGTGGGTTTACCTTCAAGAAAGCTGCTCTGACATCTGCAGTGGTGACCCCAGATACAGATTCATCCAGGGCTTCCAGGGTGGAGGGCATGCTCTTGCTGACCTCTTGCTTAAAACAGGCATAGAATGCACTGAGCTCATCAAAGTGGGGTGCATTGGAGCTGGCGATCTTACATACCTTCATCTTGTAGCCTGGTATGTCTTGCAGACCTTGCCATAGTCGGCGGGGGGTCTGTGTGGCTAGCCTGGGACTGTAGCTTGGTCTAGTATTGTCTTTTGGTATGTTTGATGGATATCCTTAAATCGTATCTGGCTTTCTTGTATAGATGTGGATGTGCCGGCGTTGGACTGGGGTAAACACAGTAAAAAGTCTGACAACACCAGGTTTTAGTCCAACCGATTTATTTGATAGTAAACTCACAAGCTTTCGAGGGGACTGCCTCTTCGTCAGGTGAATGGAGAGTTCTGCCCTCGGACAGAGCATATAAAGCACAGACAGTTTAGAGATTACTGAAGGAAAGGAGAGTGCAGAACGTAGTGTTACAGTCATAGTTATGTTGTTGAGAAAGATTAACTTAATGCAAGATAAGTCCAGGGAAGAAGCTATTCTTGAGTCGGTGGTCCATGACCTCAGACTTTTGTAACTTTTTCCCGAAGGAAGAAGGTGGAAGAGAGAATGTCCGGGGTGTGTGGGGTCCTTAGTTATGCTGGCTACTTGGGCGAGGCAGTGGGAAGTATAGACGGAGTCAATGGATGGGAGGCTGGTTTACATGATGGATTGGGATACATTCCCGACATTTTGTAGTTTCTTGCGGTCTTGGGCAGAGCAGGAGCCATACCAAGCTGTGATGCAACCAGAAAGAATGCTTTCTATGGTGCATTTACAGTAATCTGTAAACTGTCTGTGCTTTATATGCTCTGTCCGAGGCCAGAACTCTCCATTCACCTGACGAAGAGGCAGTCCCCTCGAAAGCTTGTGAGTTTACTATCAAATAAATCGGTTGGACTAAAACCTGGTGTTGTCAGACTTTTTTCTTGTATAGATCAGTGTCACCTGACTTGAATACATCAGACCTGGACTTCAGCAAGCAATGGATATCCCTGTTCATCCATGGTTTCTGTTTGGGGAACACACCATTTGCTTCTTCGGTACACAGTCTTCTATACACTTACTAATGAAGTCAGTTAATATAGTGGCATACTCGTTTTTAGAGTTTTTAGAGTTTTTAAATACTGACCAATCCACTGACTCCAAGCAATCCCCTGGGGCATCATTTGATTCTTCAGACCAACATGTTGTTGATTGTAGTGAGCTATTTGAAGTCAATGAAAAGATCCCAATGCAACATGCTATACAATTTGGCTAACTGCTATTGCACACCGGAATGGGAAATCTCTTATTTTAGTATTTTCATTAGTCCACTTAGACTGCTGTAACTTGATATGCACCAGCACTTACAGCACAGATACATATTTAAAGTTTAGAGGTTATTTATTAGCCACAAGTAAAACTTACATTAACACTGCAATGAAGTTATTGTGAAATTTCCCTAGTTACCACAGCCCGGTGCCTGTTTGGGTCAATGCACTAAACTAGCATGTTTTTCAGACTATGGGAGGAAACCGGAGCACCCGAAGGAAACACACGCAGACATTGGGAGAATGTGCAAACTCCACACAGACAGTGACCCGAGCTGGGAATCGAACCCAGGTCCCGGCACTGTGAAGCAGCAGTGCCAACCATTGTGCCACTGTGCCGCCTATCCCTTAATTGTATAGAGAACTGTGGGAATGCTTTTGAATTATATGTACAAATGTATTTCCTACTCAGACAGCCAGCTTCTAGGAAGATAAGAACATAAGAAATAGGAGCAGGAGTAGGCCATCTAGCCCTTCGAGCCTGCCCCGCCATTCAATAAGATCATGGCTGATCTGTTGTGGCTCAGTTCCACTTTCCCGCCCTCTCCCCATAACCCTTAACCCATCAACCCGCTTCTTAAAAATATTTAGCGAGGCAGCCTCCACCACTTCAACGGGCAGAGAATTCCAGAGATTCACCACCCTTTGAGTGAAGAAGTTCCTCCTCAACTCCGTTCTAAACCGCCTCCCCTTTATCTTGAGGCTGTGCCCCCTAGTCCTACTGCCTTTTTTGAGCGGGAAGAGTCTCTCCACCTCTATCCTATCCATCCCATTCATCATCTTATACGTCTCAATGAGATCTCCCCTCATTCTTCTAAACTCTAACGAGTACAAGCCTAGTTTATTCAGCCTCTCCTCATAGCTCAATCCCCTCAACTCCGGTATCAGCCTAGTAAACCTCCTCTGCACTCCCTCCAGGGCCAAAAGATATCCTTGATAATCTTGATTTTGGGCAATTCTTGCTTTGTATAAGTGTTCAATGCTGGCTGAACCTCTGTGATAGAGCAGTGTCAGCGATAAATTGAATATTATGAAACATTATAAGTAAATAACTATCAATAAATAAAATTGAATTTGGGCGCATTTGGAGTATAACTAAGAAAAGGGTAATGGCTCCAAACCAACATGGTGTGGCAGACAAAAGCAGTATGCTAATGCTTGTATATCTTTGTTGGCGTAAACTTCCAGTATTTTACTGTTTCAAAAACAATTTGCATTTATAAAGTACATTTAATAGAGAAAAACATCCAAAGGCATTTCACAGAGATGCAAGGGAAAATGCACACAAACTGAAGGGATAGATGTTAGGAAAAAGGACAAAATCTCTGGGTAAAGAGTCAGGCTTTAAGAAAGTTCCTGCGAGGACAGGCAGCTGGAGAGTTTAGGGAGGTTTCACGTTATCGTATCTGTTCTAAATCTATTTAACTTCTTTTCTCTTCTATTGTCTATGTATAAAACTTCTCATTGTGCATGACATCAGGGACAGAATTTCACTGATCCTTGTTGGCAGCAGGCACCATAAAATTCCCAAGTGGCCTTTGAATGACCCTATTGCCCTCAACTTTTACAGTGGCTGCTGCCAACTGAGACCCTTAAGTGGCCAATTTGCTTTCTGCATGTCCTCAATTTTGAGGAGGGTGGGGATGGAAGTTGGAGTGGGTGGGGAGGGATGGAGGTGTAGGGAGAGGGGAATGGGGAAATAAGAAAAGCCTAGTAGGTTATCCTACTTGGGCTTCCAGTTGGAAAGGAGTAGTGGGAGGATGCCTTCCTCACAGGCCATTGTTCCTGATTGGACCATTCCCCCCAAAGTCAGCTCCCATATGTGTGTTCCCCTTCCCCCATTAGCTTCTCTGTCAACCCCACCCCCCCCCCCCCCCCCCCACCCATCCACACCAGCACTTACCTCCACCTGGCTCTGAGTTTTTTTAGTTCAGTTTTCTATTCACGGGCTGTGGGCGTCACTGGCTAGGCCACCATTTATTGACCATCCCTAATTGTCCTTGTTCTGAGATATTAAAGAGTCATATAAGGTATGAACTTACATGTAGGCCAGGCTAAGTAAGGATGGCAGATTTACAACATCAGTGAGCGAGGTGGATTTTTACAACGATTGAAAATAGTTTTGTTGTCATCATTAGACTTTTAATTCCAGATTTTTATTGAAAACAGACAATCAGATTGGCTAAGAGAACTCTGACATAGGACTTCCTCCAAAGTGAAATCCCCAGGACTTGTCTCCAGCCAATTAATGGCCCTAAGAGCATTAACTGGCTGAGGGGCTGCCAGCATCAGTGGGAATGCATTCTCCGCTAACTCTTTGGGTGAAGGGATGGAAAACCTCATCAACCATTAAATTCTATCCGAGGAGTAGGAAATTACATCAATAATTGTAGACCTGTATGACTTAGCATTTACAACTAATTATGAAGGATAAGTACGGCAAGTTTTGGGAACTTTGGTTAACGAGAGATATTGTGAGCCTAGTCAAAGAGAAAAAGGAAGCATTTGTCAAGGCTAGGAGGCTGGGAACACACGAAGCAAGTGTGGAATACAAGGAAAGTAAAAAGAAACTTAAGCAAGGAGTAAGGAGGGCTAAAAGAGGTCACGAAAAGTCAGGAGGATTAAGGAAAATCCCAAGGCTTTTTATCCATATATAAAGAGCAAGAGGATAGCCAGGGAGAAGCTTGGCTCACTCGACAACAGAGGAGGGAATCTACGTGTAGAGCCAGAGGAAATGGGTGAGGTATTAAATGAGTATTTGCATCAGCATTCACTAACGAGAAGGACTTGGCGGATGATGAATCTGGGCGAGGGTGTGTAGATAATTTGAGTCATGTTGAGATGAAAAAGAAGGAGGCATTGGGGTTCTTGAGAAACATTAAGGTAGACAAGTCCCCAGGGCCTGATGGAATATACCCCAGAATACTGAAAGGGGCAAAGGAGGAAATTGCTGGGGCCTTGAGAGAAATCTTTGTATCCTCGTTCACTACAGGGGAGGTCCCAGAGGATTGGAGAACAGCCAATGTGGTTTCTTTGTTTAGGAAGGATAGCAAGAATAATCCAGGTAATTACAGGCCGGTGAGCCTTACGTCAGTGGTAGGGAAATTATTGGAGAATATTCTTCAAGACAGGATTTATTCCCACTTGGAAATAAATAGACTTATTAGTGAGAGGCAACATAGTTTTGTGAAGGGGAAATCATGTCTCATTAACTTGATTGAGTATTTTGAGGAAGTGACGAAGATGATTGACGAGGGTAGGGCAGCGGATGTTGTCTTCATGGACTTCAGCAAGGTCTTTGACAAGGTCCCTCATGGCAGACTGGTACAGAACGTGAAGGTGTATGGGATCAGAGGTATGTTGACAAGATTGATACAAAATTGGTTTGGTCATAGAAGACAAAGGGTAGCAGTGGAAGGACGTGTTTCTAAATGGAGGGCTATGACAAGTGGCGCTCCTCAGGGATTAGTGCTGTTTCTAATATACATAAATGATTTGGAGGAAAATGTAGCTGGTTTGATTAGCAAGTTTGCGGACGACAGAAAGGTTGGTGGATTTACTGATAGCATTGAGGACCATCAGAGAATACAGCAGGATATAGATTAGTTGGAGAATTGGGCGGAGAGATGGCAGATGGAGTTTAATCTAGACAAATGTGCGGTAATGTATTTTGGAAGGTCTAATACAGATAGGTGTTGTGGGAAATTCGCCACTTTGAAGTCAGACTTGGAGGTTCAACAAACAGTTTTATTCAGACAAAGCATTGGGAGAAGTGCTGGCACTCTGTAGTACAGTCAGTCACCTTCTCAACTACACTATGGTAGTTGAGCGTCTTTTATACATTTTAGATAATAGACAGTACGGACATTTCGCCGTTAGCACATTGTTACAAGTTGAGTAGACAGTACGGACATCGACAGTTAACACATTGTTATACACAGACAAGTAAAGACACTGACAGTTATCACATCATTGTACATAGGGTAGATACATTTAAGCAGTTATGTCCTGTGTTAATGGCTGTTCTTGTTATATACATTTATGCAGTTATGTTCTCATCATGGCTGATCTCGTTATCAAACTCATTGTTCTGGGTCTGCTTTTATCTCAAGTTTAAGGTGCCTTAAGTTCTGACCTGTTTCCTGCAGTAATCTAAACACTACAGGTTTTAACTTTTTGTGTAATGTCTGTGCCCAAAGTCAGTGACTCTTAATGTCCCTTCCCAGGTGTGTGCCAGGTAACCATTTTCTGTCCTTTACTTTGATTTCACTCCAACATAGGAAATATATAGTAAACCCTTAAGAGTATTGATAGGCAAAGGGATCTGGGTGTACAAGTACACAGGCCACTGAAAGTGGCAATGCAGGGAGAGAAGGTAGTTAAGAAGGCATACGGCATGCTTGCCTTCATCAGCTGGGGCATTGAGTTTAAAAATTGGCAAGTCATGTTGCAGCTTTATGGAACCTTAATTATGCTGCACTTGGAATATAGTGTTCAATTCTGGTCGCCACACTACCAGGAGGATGTGGAGGCTTTGGAGAGGGTACAGAAAAGATTTACCAGGATGTTGCCTAGAATGGAGGGTATTAGCTATGAGCAGAGGTTGAAGAAACTTGGTTTTTTCTCACTGGAACAACGGAGGATGAGGGACGACCTGATAGATTTCTATCTGATGGACCTGACCTTATAGAAAATCTCATTCTGGCCAAAATGGAAGATCAATGGTTCCACCTACACAGCTAATGAGCTAGCAGGTTTTCACAAAAGATCTCAGATTTCATGCCAAAGACCAGAATTGGTTATAGTTTTTGTTATCAGATTATACAGCCCAGCACTTGACTAAAAGCAATTTCATTCATTTGCTGTTCTGTCAATCTAACAACAGCATGTCCTTTGATCAATCATATTTTGACATATTCAAATATTTATTTGTTATTCGTTTGTCTGTTTTATGGAAGTTCTCTCCCAAAAATGGCCTCTAATGATTCAACATTTCTCTAACTAATGTAAACCAGTTCTATTGAAGGCACCTTTACCTATTGGACTTATTCCACTGGCCTAAACATGCATTGGTAAATTACTTTGTTGCATTATTTGTGCCTGACTTGTGCTGATATCTTTCATGAATGCATTTTTCATTTTAATGGCATGTTAAAAACATTTCTTAGAGACATTATTAAGATATTACTTACATATTTTGTATTATTCTCAAACCACATACTAAACATTAGCTGCCAATTATCCTCATGCTGGGAATTTAGAATTAATCAGAATTCTCCACTACAGTATTATAACAGGTGTGATTTTCCCAAAAAATCTAAGTGCCTAATGGGTGGCAAAATAAGACTTGACCCACGTAGGGGGGAAGGAAAATTGTGCCCAAGATCTTTCAGATGAGGCGCCCAATCAAAATCTCTTAGTTCACTATAAAAGATCCCATGTCATTATTTCATAGAAAGGTAGGAGAGTTTCATAAAAAGATAGGAAATAGCCGGGCTAGAATTCTCTGATCTTGTTCACCCCATCATAGCTGCCAGCGAGAACGGAAAATTTGGTGCTAAGCCAAATCTTTATTTATTGCAGCGGGATCAGAAATTTCCAGCATCGGGTGAGTTTGGAGAATTCTGGCCCTTGTCTTTTATCCCTTAACTCTGTTTTTGGGTCTTTGCTCTGTGCTAATTGGCTGTGGCATTTCTCCACATTGAAACAGTAACTACATTTCAAAAAATATTTCACCCATATGAAGTTTTCTTTATTCATTCAAAAAATGTGGTCTTCACTGTCTAGGCCAGTATTTATTCCCATCCATAATTGCCTTAAGAAGAGGATGGTGAGCTGCATTCTCGAACTGCTGCAGTCCGTAGTGTAGGCACTCCGACAGTGCCGTTAGTGAGGGTATTCTGGGATTTTCATCCAGTGACAGTGAAGGAACGTTGATATATATTTCCAAGTCAGGATCATGAGTGGCTTGGAGGGGAAATTCCCAGTGCGGGTGTTTCAATGTGTCTGCTGCCCTTCCAAATGGTAGTGGTTGTGGGTTTGAGAAAGTTCTGTCTAAGGAGCCACAGTGAGCTACATTGGGATGTTCTACGGTAAGGGAAGGTGCTACATAAGATCACATTCTATTTTTGAATGGAGAAGTTAAATGAATTTTGTATGTATGTACTCCCAAATGTATCGTATTTAAGGTATATCGAAAGTTAAAATATTGGATTACTCCTCTAGCCACCTGACTGCCTCTGCTCTCCCCTGACCACTCAACTATCAAATGACCACCCAACTATCTCATGATGACCTGATTATTACTTCAACCTCCCATTGACCATCACTACCTTCTGATCACCAGCTCACCTGCCACCCTATCCAAACCTCTGATTACTACCCTGCACCCTTATCTACCCCTTCAAACCCCCCCCGACCATCCCATTACCTTATAACCATTCACCAACCTCCAGCTGTACTCCATCTGCCACATTCTACTCCCCTCGAACGACCCCCTGCCCACCTGACATACGTCCAAATATACATCCACCCCCTTGACCACCCAGTTACCCCACAAATCTGCGG
The DNA here is from genome assembly GCF_965287045.1 of Carcharhinus amblyrhynchos. Lineage (NCBI taxonomy): Eukaryota > Metazoa > Chordata > Chondrichthyes > Carcharhiniformes > Carcharhinidae > Carcharhinus > Carcharhinus amblyrhynchos. Next base: position 60,741,343 of record NC_137333.1, read on the forward strand.
CTATCCTCTAACATTCAACCACAATCAGTTGACTTGCCACCCTGTGAATATTTGATCCCTTACTGACTACACCCTTGACCGCTTGACTCCCTCACCCAATGGACCTGACCCTTCCTGATGACACAGCCCTCCCCAACACCTCACAAGCACTTGACCACCTGTCCCACCCTACTCCTTCACCTACCTACTTTACTCCCTTATCATCTCTCCTGTCAAAGTGATTTGGACATTTAAACCCACTGTTTTATTGCAGCTAGCTCTGTAAAAAAAGGGTCGTGGCTTGCTTCCCTCCAACATTACTACATTACACTGAAGGATTCTTAGAGCAGGAACAATCTACATTTCCCAGCAGGCCAGGTCAGAAGCCTGGGTGAGAAATGTGCATCCTCAGTCTAAGATAGAAAAATTAGAGTTGAGTGGCAATCTGATATTGTTTTCCACTCCCCAGAAGATTCAGACTCTTACTTAACTCAGAAAATATTTGTAAAGATTAGTTAATTAATCTGTATGATTACCATAGTGCTACGAAGAAATATATAACATTCAAAGAAAGAAATGTTTTGACAGATTTGACAGCTAGTCAAGGGTGGAAGGTGGTGCAATGGCACAATGGTTTGCATTGCTGCCTCACAGCACCAAGGACCCAGGTTCGATTCCTGGCTTGGGTCACTGTCTGTATGGAGTTTGCACAATCTCCCCATGTCTGCATGGGTTTCCTCCGGGTGCTCTGGTTTCCTTCCATGGTCCAAAGATGTGCAAGTCAGGTGGATTGGCCATGCTAAATTGTCCCCCTATTGTCAGGGGTCTAGCTAGGGTAAATGAATGGGGTTATGGGGATGGGACCTGGGTGGAAATGTGGTTGGTGCAGACTCAATGGGCCAAATGACCTCCTTCTGCACTGTAGGATTCTATGATTCATGACCACTGAATATCTCAAAGCTAATTTACAGTCAATAGATTATTTTTCAAATATAGCCATTATTGGAATATAAGAAATTTGGCAGCCAATTATTGCATTGCAAACGCCCACAAACAGCAATGCAATAATAACCAGATGTTTTTTTTGAGAGGTAAATATTGGTCATAGAGTCATAGGCTGGAATGTTACAGCCATTCACACCAGCGGGATTTCCCCATCCTGCTGCAGTGAACAATGATTTTCTGAGTGCCAAATTCTCCTATTTTGCTGCAAGTGGGAGCATTACGTGAACTGCTGATAAGATCGTGCCTATAGAGTTTTACAGCACAGAAAGAAGTCTTTCAGCCTGTCGTGTCTGCACCGGCCATCAAGCATCTATCTATTGCACTATGGCCTTGTGTGCCTTGGTCAGGAATGACTTTTCTATCTTTCTATGAAATAATGTCAGCTATAGTGAAATACAGCCATTTAAGAAGGTTTGATTGGACATCTAATCTGAAAGATGGCATCTTCAGCAGTGGAGCATTGGAGTGTCAGCCTTGATTTCCCTGCGCAAGTTCCCAGAGTAGGACTTGATACTAGAACCTTATTGACCCAGAATTGAGAGTGCTACCAACTGATCAGCCATTGACATGGGCAACCTCCAAACCTGAAGAATACAAGTCCTACATTAAATAAGGTGCACTTTTGAACATGAAAATCCTTACTTTCCAATACAAAGATGCTCAATAAAAGTCAATGGACAAAGTTGATAAGATCAGAATTCATGTTCTAACCCAAATCCCATTCCTGTTTTCCACTGTGCTGCAATGGTAGAAAGAAAGGGTCCAAAGCCAGCTTCCTTTTAAGCAAGAGCCATCCTCTCCAACAATGCAACCTCATCCATTTTTCTTCTCATAAATAAAATAATAAATTGCCAATGAAGAAAAGTAGAAATAAAAATAAAATGTTCACTGAAATATAGAAAGGCAGAAAATACAATAATCAAACTGGATACAGGCATCTTGTGGAATATAATCAGTAAAAAGCAGAGTGTTTCTGAAGCAAGATTGTGTGAGTCATACAACTGTATTATCATTAATTTTTTAAAATGTATATATTTCTTATTTTCTGAAATGGACAGTTGACACAATGACAAAAAGGATTGCAGTTCCGACAAGTTTACAAACCATGGATTATGAGGCATTTGTCAAATTTGTTTCACTAACGAACTGTTGTTTTAATCTGTTCTGTCACATTTCCTAGTTGCTCTTTAACCTGCAAGAAATAATCAGAATAAATTGATATTTTTTAAGGTACCAGTTAATGAATAATCTGGTTTATTCAATCAACTCTTCAGGTAAAACGTTATCAGTCTTTGGCAGATTCATTACTATAGAGGCACATAGTGCATTTTATATAAAGTTCTTTAATTTTTTTCCCTTGTAAACTCTCAGTATCTGACTGTCTTAGAATCTAATTCTGTGTCCCTGAAACTCTTCTGTCTATTGCAATTACTGACTGAACCTGTAATCTGCATGAACCAAGGCATTTTAATCTTTTCCTTGTGGAAAAAATGTCATTAAACGTACACTCTGTTTTAAAATGTACATTGTCATTTGCTTTAGGCTCACAGCATGAGCTAGTTTTCCACTCTGATAATGAAATAAATCTGGGGAATGGGAATGAAATTCATTTGAGCAATGACTGTTTTGCATCTGGGTGTATTCTGCAATTGATTCTAGTCATATACATTCATATTCATTATTAAAGTTGTATTCCCAAAATACAGTGTGAGTATACAGACTGCAGGGGCCCAATTAATCATACAAATAAAAGATGGGTATCTGTGAGCCCAAAAAGAACTAAAAAAAGTTTCCAACAACCACAGGCTACCTGACATAATTCAAGTAATTGATGAAGCAAATTACTAAAGTTAGTGGCATAGAAAAAAGAAGTCTTATAATTTGAATTCCAGTTTTAAGTCTGACAACCTCAGTATTATCCTTATCAGTGGCCACTGACTGGGATTTTACAGCCCCTTCATGGTGTGTTTTTCAGAAAAGAAGGATGATCGCTATAGGCCACTGGTGGGATTTTACAGTCCCAAAGAACAAAGAAAAGTATAGCATGGAAATAGGCTCCTCAGCCCTCCAAGCCTGCGCCCGCCTAAACTAAAACCATACGCACTGATGGAGTCCATATCCTTTCATTCCATCCTATTCATGTATTTGTCTAGTTGCCCCTTAAATGCTGCAATCATACCTGCTCCCACCACCTCCCCAGGCAATGTGTTCTAGACATTCACTACCCTCTGTGTAAAAAACTTGCTGAAGTCCCGCTGAAGTCTATGGTTTTTTGTGTGGGTCACCTGCCCCACCTCTGGGGAACCTGCTGTAGGGGGTTACCTATCTTAGGATCAGAAGATCCCACTGGCGGGAAGGGCTGGAAAATCCTGCCCTAAGTAGAAAGAAAGAAAAGTGATTCTTTCCCCCAATCATCAGTTGACAGATCACGCTTGTACAGTATTGAATTAATATTATCATCTGCGAGATGCACTACAGGAAGTCACCAAAGTTTCTTTGACAGCATCTTCAAACCATGTGACTGCTTACCATCTAGAAGGACAAGGGCAGCAAACACATTGGAACTCCACCACCTGGAGGTTCTCCTCCAAGTTACTCATTATCCTGACTTGGAGATCTCATCATTCGTTTACTATCACTGGGTTAAAGTCTTGGCACTCTCTCCCTAACAGCACAGTGGGTGTACCTACACCTCAGGGAGATTCAAGAAGGCAGGTCGCCATCACCTTTCGAAAGCCAACTAATGATCGACAATTAATGCTGGCCAACCAACAGTGCCCACATCCTATAACGTGAGTTAAAAATACATTCTTTTAATGTATGGAGATTCTGAGTAAATATAAGCTGACCATGAATAAAAAGACGCTGGAGTTGACCATCTTTTAATTATTCTTGAGACATGGATATTCTTGGCAAAGCCAGAATTTCTTGCCAACCACTAACTACCTTGAGAAGAAGAAGTTGTGCCTTCTTCTTGAACCAATGGAGCGTTGTGTGGTCCCGGTATTGCCACAATGCTGCTAGGTAAAAAAAACACCAAAAATAACAAAGAGACTTTGGAGCCATCGTTCAAGATTCTCTTAAGGTTAACGTGCAGGCTCAGTCGGCAGTTCGGAAGGCAAATGCAATGTTTGCATTCACGTCGAGAGGGCTAGAATACAAGCAATGATTGTACTTCTGAGGCCCCATTGGAGCATTATGAGCAATTTTGGGCTCCATATCTAAGGAAGGATGTGCTGGCCTCAGAAAGGGTACAGAGAGGTTCACAAGGATGATCCCTGGAATAAAGAGCTTGTTGTTTGAAGAACGGTTGAGGACTCTGGGTTTGTAGTCATTGGAGTTTAGAAGGATGAAGGGGATCTTATTGAAACTTACAGGATACTGTGATGCCTGGATAGAGTGAATGTGGAGAGGATGTTTCCACTAGTAGGAAAAATTAGAACCAGTGCGCACAACTTTGGGCTGAAGGGGCAATCCTTTAAAACAGAGATGAGGAGGAATTTCTTCAGCCAGAGAGTGGTGAATCTGTGGAACTCTTTGCCACAGAAGGCTGCGGAGACCAGGGATTGAGTGTCTTTAAGACAGAGATAGATAGGTTCTTGATTAATAAGGTGATCATGAGTTATGGGGAAAAGGCAGGAGAACAGGGATGAGAAAAATATCAGTCATGATTGAATGGTGGAGCAGACTCGATGGGCTGAGTGCCTGATTCTGCTCCTATGTCTTATGGTCTAATGGCCTTATAGGTTGGAAGTTGCAGGATTTTGAGTCACAGAATCATGCAGTACAGGAGAAGCCTATCAGTCCCTTGAGCCTGAATCAACAAAACTACAATCAACCTACACTAATCCCACTTCCCAACACTTGGCCCATAGCCATTTAGTGTTGATGATGATGAAGGTGCGCCAATATTGTTATGATTGCTCGACTTTACAGGATGATTATGCTTTAAACTGTCCCTTTCAATTAATTTGAACTGTTGTCTTTCAGATTTGAGAAAGATTCTACAGTGGGATTCACAGCAATCTGAACGAGGACTGCTGTGTTTCTTAGGAGGAAACGGAGCACCCGGAGGAAACCATGCAGACAGGGGAGAATGTGCAGACTCTACACAGACAGTGACTCAGCTGGGAATCGAACATGAGTCGCTGATGCTGTGAGAAAACAGTGCTAACCAATGTGCCACCATGCTGCCTAACTTGCAACTATTGCAAACTGTGAGGCAGAAAGTGATAGGCTCCTAGATTCCATAGACAGGTGGTTGGAATAGTTGGACATGTGGTAGATGAAATTTAATGCAGAGAGATTTGACTACATTTTGGTGGCAAGAATGAAGAATGGTGATACAAAATAAAAGGCACAAATCACTGACATTTTCAGGGCAGATTGAGGTAATGGTTAACATAGCAAATGAGATCCTGGGCTTTATAAAATGGGAGCATGGAATTCAAAGTAGGGAACTCTTGTAAAATGCTGATTCAGTCTCAACTGGAATATTGTGTGCTATTCTGAGCACTACACTTTGGGAAGGATGTGAAGGCATCAGAGAGGTTGTCAAACAAATCCAAAATTAATTCCATGTGTGTGAGCGACGTCAGGTACATGGTTAGATTGGAGAGGCTGAGGGATCACTTGTTTCTCCATCAGAAAGATTGATCCTACCTGAAAACATAGGGGTGGCATCACAAGGTGGAGCCCCTTCAGGAATGGCACAAACTACATCAGCCCTGTCATGGCCCACATGCATGCTCACAGAGTCCAAATGTGGGAGATCCCAGGTTGCCCACCCATATAACTAAAGTAAAGTTTATTTAATGGCCACAAGTAGGTTTATATTAACGCTGCAATGAAGTCACCATGAAAATCCTCTAGTGGCCATACTCTGACACCTCAGTTCAGGTACACTGAGGGAGAATTTAGCATGGCCAATTCGCCTAACCATCATGTCTTTTGGACTGTGGAAGAAAACACATGAAGACATAGGGAGAATGTGCAAACTCCACACAGATGGTGACCCAAGCCAGAAATCGAACCTGGTGCTGTGAGGCAGCAGTGGTAATCACTGTGCCACTGTGCTGCCATCACTTCAACACTATGTTGCTTCATTATGTGTCATCACTGCTACAAAGTGGTCAATGTTGCAAACTGTTTCATACATTTTGTTCATGCCAGTTCGCTGCCTCTGAACCTATCTAATGGATTGCTACATGTGACTCTTTATGAGGTCAGCTGATGGAGGATTTGATGCACTCATGTTGCTGAGACATTGTGCTGCTGGTGACGTGAGCAGCCTCTTCCATTCTCTGCCCAGGTGTCCGCAGTGCCTCCGGGACGTGGGAAAGAACAGGATGTGGGATTGGTTTTGGATTGCCAATCAAATTGCCGGCACAGACATGATGGACCAAATGTCCTGATTCTGATTCTGCAAAATCTAGCTGCATAGACACTGGAGTGACTGCTTTTTTTTGAATCTCCAGCCTCACATCAACTCTGATTATTGTCATGTATCTTTCTTTCATCAGAATGTTCAGTTAAGCAGCTGTCACTCCCTTCCTGGTCATTGATCAGACACAATTGCCATCCCCCACTCTCCTATTTTCACAACCTTGTTAACCCAGCCTGTCAGCATAATAATGTTCTGATTGCACTCTCTCTTCTTTCTCACTGCACCTTACAGCAGGTTAATGTAGAGTGAGGACACCAAGAAGAAGCTGTTAAATATGTCATTAACGCTGTCCCTGTAGCAAATGAAACACTGGCATTGGGATTATTTGATATGTTATATTTTATCAGATGAACTTTGTCACTCAATGGGTGGCCTGCTGTATACAGAATCATACTCATATTTGCTTTGTTTTTATACCAAGACTTTCACATTTTTCATGAAGAATTTTCTGGCAGGCTTTGAGGAATAGCGATTACGGGAAAAGTACTCTCTCAGGCTATTAATACAAATTCAGCAAGATTTTTTTCAATCTGTAAAATACAACTCGCTCTATATTTCCTAGTGGTAATTACATAGAAATTGTATGCACTGAGGACTGCCATCTGATAATTACTCCTATGCAGGATTTGTCATATGACACAAAAAGTTCTTTTGCTTTGTGTTTTCAGAGAAAAAAAATCAACACAGCATACTTGATGAGTGAGCAGGACACCTTTGAAAGTCCCTGTCTGCTTCTCTGTTGCTCAATATTAATGATTCTTTCATCTATTGGCTCAGGAAGATAAATGCTCAAGCGCAGCAGATTATGACTGTAAATTCTAGCAGTATTTGATGTGAGGGAGTTTGACAAGAAGCTAAAGCTTTTCTTTTAGTGGTGTTTGGAGGCATGGCAGGCTGCAGGTACTTCTGTCATATGGTGGCTTCCTTTTACTTTATTTCATGTATGCTGAAGATTGTAATGACTTGGTGTAAAAGTGAAGAAGAACATTTCAAAGGGTAATCAGATAGATAAGGTCTGCATTCGTGGACTAAATATTTTAATATAGTGATGAAATTGTGCCTTTAAGAAATGCATTTTCATCATGTTTTCTGCAGTTTTTGCAAGCAGGCCTGGCCTTTTTGATTTTGGCATCGGACTGTGAACTGGAATCTTTTATTTTTACTGAAGCCATATATTGGACCTTTTGTTTACTTTTAATCTCAGCCAAATGCAGTGTCTTGGAGCTTCATGACTTTTTTGGGAATTATTTGATTCGCGACTGATTGGCAGGTAAGGTGCCTTTGGACAGTTTTTTTTTGCATAAAAGAAATCCAAAGGTTTTTATTTTCAGTTTGGCAGAACTTGTTTGGACTGCAGGCAGGATGCAATGTTTTTGTCTAACGCCACCCCCTGTCAATATTGGAAATTCTGCTACTTGCTGGCTGGCCAGAAGTGGGGTCTCTGTCGCTCGAGATATGCTATAAGTTCCAGGGCAGGAGGGCCTCAGCGTCTCAATTCCCCATCTGAAGGACTGATTCACAGCAGGTGTTGCAAAGCTGCAAATTACACCATCACATGATCATCATGTGAGCAGACTTGCTTTCTGTGCTAAGCCTATGGTTGTATATTTCTTCTGGCTCAATATTACAAAGACAAAACGTTGCAGAAATTCCATTTGCTATATATGTTTGGAGGGATATTTGGTTGGAACAACATATTTAGCTGCTAAGGTTTATATAATATCATGGTTGTCTTTTCTTTCTCATTTGTAATTCGGAGAAGTTATTGCTGATTTTTCTAATTATACTTCAACTGTATTCTTAAATAAATTTTGTTTGATAAAAGCTCCCTAGTGAGTCACTAGAATCATACTTGGAGTGAAACACCTTGGGGGTGATTCTCCCAAAAAAACTCTGAGTTCGTGGGAAAACAGGAATAATTCATACTGTTTTTTTCAGTGGGAGTTCACATTAAAATCTCCCACATTCTATGCACTGCAGAGGTCACCAGTATGAATATCATTAGATTTCAGGGGGCAAGACGTATTCACCCTGAAGAGACTGAAATAAGCAGCGGCCCCAAAGTGTCAGTCTCTCGTTTGCTGGTCAGCTTGATCACTGCCCAGCCTGGGACTCCCACAGTGTTGCGCCCCCCTCCCCCAAACCCCCCACAGCCCAATCACAGCCCCCTGTCCATTAGTGGGCCAACTCTGATCTCCCTCATTCTGCCCCCCCACAACTCCAGCAGTGATGATCTCCCCCACCCCTGGCAGACATCCCTCCGGCAGACCTCCCCCCGCAGAACCCCCTGGCTGACTAACCCCTTCCCAGCCCGCCCCAATCACTAGCCTCCTTCCAGCCCCCACTGATCCTTATGCAGAGTGGCATTGGGACCCCCCCCCACTCCCACTGATCATCCCCTAGGCCATGCCTGGTGGGCAGTGCCAAGATGCTCCCTGGCATTAGCACTTTGCCTCTTGGGCAGTGCCACGGTGCATAGGCTAGCACTGCCATGGTGCCGATGCCCAGAGGACACCAGCCCCCATCGCCATCCAAGCCCCTCGGAGGCACTGATTGTCCCCCCTTCAGCCGTCCTGCTGGTTCCCCAAAAGTGGGGAGCTATAGTATTCCCTGCTGGAGTGAATTGCTCCTGGGGTGTGGGAGTGTGGTGTGGGGGAGAAGAGGAGGGAGAGACTAGCAAGCCCGAAGAATTCAGTCCCAGACCCACTAATAGCACTTAAATAGCCTCACCTCTCAGCTGATTTCCGGCACTGCACAGAAGCTGCTGGAAATCTGAGCCTGGGAGACGCAAATGTCGCGTGAATGCTGACAATCCCACGAATTGGCCAACATGTGATTCTCCTGGCCTACTGTGCACCGGGATGGGAAAATCCCACCCTCCCCACCCATGACCTGTGCCAAATTCAAAGTGCAAAACTTATGGTCTAGGCTGACTTCATAAAAACCTTGGAGTTTCTAATCTGGATTATAACAATATATTTTCTATAATTCCAGTGCTGATTTTTTTTATTAGGCCTATCAACTATTTTCTATATGCAACGCATAAATGAAAAAATAAAGCTGGATGCAGAAACATTTACAGGTGCAAATAAATGCTGCAATCTATCAGTACATGGGTTAATCATACTGGCTTGACTGATTATGCATCCAGTTTCTAAAATACATTATTCTAAGCAAAATGTTCAAACTGTAAACAAATTCAGTTATCTATGAGGAAACAGAAAATTTGACGTTGGACTCCACTGGATACTTCTAAATCTATCCAGCTACAACTAGGGAATCATCTGCAAGGGGTCATTTGGAAGCAAAACATCAGCTCTTTTCTCTCCTTAAAGACATTGTCAGACCTGCTGAGATTTTCAGCATTTTCTTTTTCGGCTTCAGATTCCAGCATCTGCAGTAATTTGCTTGAATCTCCTGCGATGCCTTCTCTCCTCAAGGATCTATCCTTGGATCCACTTTTTCTCATCAACATGCTGCCTGTGTCATCTGAATACATAGCATCAGTTTCCACAAGTATGTTGAGGACAATTCTACCTCACGATCACTTCTCTCAACACCTTCTGATGGTCAAAAGCATCAGATTGTTTGTCTAACTTTCAATACTGGACGAATAGAAATTTCTTCCAACTGAATATTAGGAAGACAAAACATTGCCAGAAATTCCATTTGCTAGCCTCCAGACCCATCCCTTCCCTGGCAATTGTTTGAGGTTGATCTATGTTATTTATATGTCTTATCTGACTCCAAAATGGGCTTTACTCTGCATGTTTGCACCATTGCTAAGACTGTCTGTTTCCACATCTGATCGATGTTTGCTCTAGCCAGCACACTTTTACATGCCAGTTGATACCCAGATATCCAGGCTTGGATTTTCCATCGGGCTTCAGAATCCTGAAGCCAGGACCAAATGGAGGCCTGGAGCTGCAGTTTCTGGAATGTGAGCGGGCAGCCAATCCTATTCCCGGCACACATCTGGGAAGCTTCCTCGGCTGCTGGATTGCAGTGTGGATCCCATCTGATGTGGTCCCCCACTGTTTGCCCGGCCCTCTGCCTCCAAACCCACCACGGGACCTGGCGAATTTAGCCTGCAGTGCAAATAGAATCCCTTTGTTTAAATTCCATGTTTTATCTATCTTTGTGTTACCTTGACAACGTGCTGATCCATCAGCCACTCTCCGTCACTATGGTTCATCATGTTCATATTATAGCTTATTATTAACTCTCAAATCTCCAATATGTCCAACACCCCTCTCAACTATCAGGTCTCTTTCCTGAATAGTAAAGGCATTGCCTGCAATGTCACTGGTTTTGGATGCAACACAGAATGACTGATTCATTGGGCCAAATTTTATTTAAAAAGATCGGCATGGAGTGTGAAGGCCAGTATTGGGTTGGGAACCCCCAATTTACAATTGGACTGAGCTTTGCTGTGGCTTTTTAACTCAGTCACAGCTTTACCAGCCAGCAACCTGGGGGGTGAATCTCCCAAAAGTGCTGAATTGGCGGGAAAACTGTTCTAAATCCTGATTGTTCAGTTCAGCTTCTCACCCGAATCTTTGCACTCCGTGCACTGCAGGTGTCCCAGACGTGTGAATATCATTAAAATCGCAGGGGAGCAGGGCCTATTCGTGCCAGAGTCTGCCAGTTCTGGAACTCTGTGCATGTGCAGCGGCCCCGATCTGTCAGTCTCCCCATTTGCTGGCCAGCCTGATTGCTGGCCAGCTCGGGATCTCCTCAGTGCTGCCCCTCTATGGCCTGATCGTGGCCCCCACAGCAATTCCTAGGCCAGCCGTGACCCTCCCTTGTCACGGAGAGCCCCGAAGCACAGCCCACCACTTCCCCAGCAGTGTCATCCTCCCACCCCCCGAACCATGGCAGACCCGCCCCACCTCATCCAGGGTCAGACGCCCCCTGGAGGCAGGCCACCTTCCCCCCTGCCGGCAGACCACCCCCGCCCAAGTCTGCCCCAATTGCTGCCCTCTCTCCATCCCAGACCGAATGAAGTAATCCTGGTGGGGTGGGAGATTTGATCGGGACCTTAAAGTTCCCGATAATGAACTGCTAAACGTATTTAAAATCCATTTTAAAAAGACTTAAATGACTTACCCGTCATTTCCAGTGTGGTCTGACTGGCCACTGTCTACCGGCTCTGGGAGATGTGCATGCATTCCTGGCGCACACCAAAATCCCCCTTTCAGGCCAGCGATGCGCACCTCCCACCTCGACCCGCCAGAAAAGTTGTGGGTTGCGATGGGAGAATCGTGACCCTGGTTTCCCAGAGAGGGTGGTGGGTGATGGTCCATTCCTGTCAAAGTAAGGATTTCTGGGTATCAGCACATCTGAACTATATGTTGGTACCTGAGCCTTTAGCGACCACAGGAATGGAAAGGAGATGTGGAAAGGCTGCACCACCCTCCACCTCTCACCACCCAGTGTTGCATCCTGGACCATACCCTCTCTAACCTGGGTACAATGTTCCAAGAGGGTCTCAGGAGGGCAGGAAAGTTGAGTGCCATATTCCACAGTCTGACTTTTCCAGTGTTCTTCTGCAAAACACTCCTCAGGACAATACACCTTGCATTCCACTCATTCCCCTCTCTCTAAACAGCTCCACATATCCCCGGCTGAACAAGCAGCTCTCACATTCACTTTCAACTTTGTGCCAGCTTCCTCCATCCCTTCACAAACACCTTGTCCATCACTCCGCTCCAACAATCTGTATCTTGTACTCACAAATCACTGCCTTCTCTTTCCTCAGGAGAAGAGAGCATACTATTCCAGGGAGGGGCAAAAATCAGGTTTGGGGTGTGGGAGAGGCCTCCAGCGACAGTGATCTTGGTGACAACTAGCAAAATGTGTCCACTGGGAAAGCAATCTTATTCAGCAGCAGCAGTGACCAGCCAGGAAATTCTGAGGCTTCTGACATCTGTCAAGCTGCAATGCTGTCTGCCTGTGACTCTATTGTGAGGGTGTCGCTTCCTTCCAGCTGAATCTTAACGTCCATCCTTTCTGCCCATGGGTCAGCAGGATCGTGATTTCCATCTCCATGACTAACAACAGCATCATTTTACCTCACCAGTTCTTGACATTGCATCAGGTGCAAGATCCTAAATGGTCAATGCTATGCTCTAATGATGTCATGTGCACCCACTACTGACTTAATTGAAAATCATGGTGGCTCCTCCCATTCCTAGACTGGCCACCAATCCTTGTGGGTTTGATTTCTGAGAAGTTTTGAAGCCGTGTAATGAAGGAACTGGATTCTACTGAATCACATTGCTTAAGCTCTGATTTACCATAGAATCCCATAGTGCAGAAGGAGGCCATTCGGCCCATCACATCTACACCGACCACAATCCCACCCAGACCCCATCCCCACAACCGTACGCATTTACCCTAGCCAGTCGCCCTGACACTAAGTGGCAATTTAGGATGGCCAATCCACTTAATCCGCACATCTTTGGACTGTGGGAGGAAACTGGAGCACCTGGACACGGAGAGAATGTGCAAACACCACACAGTTGTGACCCAAGCTGGGAACTGAACGTGGGTCCCTGGCGCTGTGAGACAGCAATGCTAATCACTCGGCTGCCCAATTTCTACAACCACACCTTTTATTGCTTTACTCAGTTTTCCGTACTTACTACTGGAACTTTTATTGTTTCTTAGTTCTAGTTGCAACGAGACTTAAGAAGGGGAAGGAGAAGCCAGGCGTCTCAGAGGATATCAGGACAAATGGGATGTGTGTGATTGGGGGATACACATATAGAAGACCCAGTCTACAATATCTAAAGTCCCCTCTTGGGCCTATCTGAGAAGCAGTGCAGGCAGAGGAATCTGTGACTGATACCACACATCAGCTGTCTGCTGGGCCAGGACGTTTGCCATATCAGCAGTCTCTCAAAGCCACCACAATCCTGAATTTTTTTACTGCTGATTCTTTCAAATTGCAGGAGAGAATGTCAGCTGCATAAAGCAGAATTCAGCTCATAGCTTCATTTGACAGGTGACTGATGCTCAGTTCATCAGAGTTTAAAGGGTTAAGTTATGAAGGCAGGTTGCATACGTTTTGCTTATATTCCCTGGAGTTTAGAAAGTTGTGATGTAATTGATGCAAATTAAATTGATTTCTTTCAGAAGATAATATTTTGGGACCCAGTATTTGAGTAATTTGAGACATGACATATGGTAAGGAGGGAATGTTGTTGGCTAATTGATGACTAATTGAGTTACATTAATTGTCATTATTAATCAACAACTTTGCTATTGCTACCGTTATTGTGCATCTACCAGGAAAAGGCAAATTACAATACTTGGGAACATCTCCAGTCAGTGCGCAAGCATGACACCAACCTTCCTGTCACTTCCCATTTTAACTCACCATCTTACTCTCATGCCCACATATCCATCCTTTGCTTGTTGCAACGCTCCAATGAAGTACAACGCGAACTGGAAGAACACACCTCACCTTCCGAGTAGACACTTTATGGCCTCAATACCGTGTTCAACAACTTCAAACTTGAACTTTCTCCTTCATCTTGACTCCCTGTTTTTCTTTTTCTTTGCCTGTCCCTATGCAACCCTCCCTTCCACAGGGGTCATCTGTCACTTGTCCTTTAGTTTTGCTTTCACTGATCACTGACATCCTCCTATAAACATATTCTGCTATCTTAACTTTAATGCCACTATCAGCATCTTCTTTTAGTCCTTAATGCTACCATTAAAACTCCCTTTCTTTTGTGTCCATGACATCTTGTCAGTCTCATCATAGCTTCTACCTATTCCTGACCTTCTATTCTGCTCCACCTTCTCCATCCAACTCTCCAACTCTAATCCATCACTTTTCTACTCTTCTAATAAAAGTGAAATATTGCAGGTGCTGGAAATCTGAAACAAAAACTGAAAAAACTGGATAAACTCAACAGTTCTGGCAGCTTGTGTGGAGAGAGAAAGGTTTTGAGTCCATGGGTGGAATTGTCCCAAAAAAATTCTAAGTGTTGAATTCACGGGAAAACTGGGGTAATTCACGTTGATTTCTTCAGCGGGAGTTCAGACTAGAATCTCCTATGCTCTGTGCACTGCAGAGGGCACCAGTGTGAATATCATTAAATTTCAGTGTGCGGGGCCTATTCCTGTAGAGTGGGCCACTGCACATGTGCTGATCTGTCAGTGCTGAGATCGACACATGCGCAAAGGCTGCACAGATGCTGTCAGACCTGCTGTGATTTTCCAACACTTTCTGTTTTTGTGTCTGCAATCTTTTACTTTTGTTAGATCTCCTGAGTTAGATAGACAGACTTGCTTTTATATAGCATTTGTCATGACCAACAGACATCTCAAAGAGCTTTGCAGTACTTTTGAAGTGTAGTCACTGTTGTAATGTAGGAAACGCAGCAGCCAATATGCGCACAAGTCAGAAATGAACAAAACCAGGAATTCCAATGTCCCTCACTGAGCATTCCTGAAACATCCAGCACTGTCAAAAAATAATCTTGTAATTTTTACATTACAACATCAAAATGTGCAGCGGAGCACACTTGTCATTATAAGCTCTCATTTTCATTCATCAGTTGTATATTTTTAAAGAAACACGGTCACCTTCTGCTCAACTCTACAGCCGGCATATTATGATATACTAGATCTCAGTAAAGCTGTCAAATTGCATCAAAATAAATCTGGTAGAATAAAATAGCCAAGAGACTGGAATGGATTAGGAACCGATTGCTGGGTACTCGGGAGAAAGTTATTATAAGGTACAAGCACAATGAAATGATTTAGACCACATTGTAAAACACACAAGTAGGGCTGTGCTATCTAGTTGAGTAATTTGAATGATTGCTATTTTGAAACATTGCAGTGAAATGGCATAATTATAACATTTCCAGTTACTTAATATATATATTTTTTACAGTAAGATACTATTTTCATTATTATTTGATATCAAGCAATTTGCAGTCTGGTTTTATCACATGAATGTAATACGATTTGAAGCAAGTAGACTTGATAATCCTGACAGTTCATTACTCATTAGAGGCTGAATTTTCAAAGATTTGGGGAGAGTCTGAGGAGGGAGCTGAGCATGGAAATCCCATCCTCATTCTCAGTGTTTCCAATATTCACAGCTGTGTGAAAGGGGACTACACATTGTTGAGTCTGTACTCCAGATCCGTGGTGGGCTATTGGGTGATAGAGATTACTCACTGAGGAGTTAGCTGCCTACTCCATTGTGCCAAGTGGAAACGGTACCAGAACAGCATTATAACAGCAATCACCTTCAAACCAGGGCAACCATCGAGTGGGCCATTGGTCTTTTCAAAATGCATTTTCAATATCTTGCCAGCTCAGGAAGTCCACTGCAATACTCTCCTGAGAGAATGTCAGGGATAGGGGTGACCTGTTGCATGCTACATCATATAATGTAATGAAAAGGTTTGCAGTTGCAAAATCTTCATTGGAGGAAGAGGTGGGGAAGGAGCTGGAGCTATTTGCCTCAGATGAAAGTGTAACCAAGGATGAGAAGCATGAGGAGGACAGTGGGGGAAATGACAAGAGGTGTACCTGGAGCTGGCTGTGCACATGACTCCATCGTAAACAGGGAGCACCAAATAAAGAGGCGCTTCTCTGAAGCCACATTGAGGATATGGATACACCCTTGGAAACAAATCATTGTCTCACTGCTAGATGAGTGCCTTTAATACACTGTCACCTCACAGCTTCCAGGAGATGCCCATTCCACAAAAAGAGAGGCAATTTAAAAGTGCCCTTGAGATTCTCTGGGCGCACACTGTCTAAAGGCTTTACCTTTACAAATCAGCATCAGCCATCTTGAGGAACAGAGCAGAAGATGAACTGTGGCAGCTTCAACAATACTCAAGAAACTTGACACCATTCAGGACAAAGTAGCCTGCTTGATGGACACCCAATTTTGCATCTTAAATATTCTTTCCAGCTGTGTGTGTGCCATCTTCAAGGTGCGTGGCATTAATTCACCAACGCTCTTTCTACAGCATCTTTTAAACTTGTGACATTTAACACCTTGAAGGACAAGGGCATGAGAACACGACTGTGTGAAAAATTCTCTCCAAGCCACAGAACATCAATCTGGGAAATATATTCCCCATTTCTTCAGTGTCACTGGCTCAAAATCATGGAACTTGCTTCCTAAGTGCAGTGTGTGTGTACTTAAACTACATAGATAGCAACAGTTCATGATGTCATCTCACTACCACCTTCTCAAGGGCATTTAGGGATGGGGAATAAATGCTGACCTGTCCGTTGGAGCACAAATACCATGTTTGGCAGCTATCAACAGAGGAAATCTCACAGAGCACCCAATTTGACAATGATGGATATGCGATTCATTCACATCGCAGTAGACTAAGGGTTGGATTTCTGGCTGCAATCTTCAATGACACTGCTGAGAATATTTCACTCAAAGGCTTGTGAACGTGTGGAATTCCCACTACCTACCTACCTACCTCAAGGATGAAAATTCTGCACAAAATGTCTCATGAAAAACTAATACAGCAAATAGCTTTACGTTTTTTAAATACGTGACTGCTCTGTATACCTGGATTGTCAACCGAATGTATTTCTAGAAGCAAGTTTTCCACTGGGGGCAGAATTTGCTGACCAGCATGTTGACTACATGAAAAAACATGAGGTATCCTTCAAGTAAAATGTTGATTTGTTTTCTTCTCACAAAGCTTGCTTTAGTAGAAGCTTGTCACAGTTACACAGGATTTGCCTCAAGCAGTAACATCATTCTTCACAGCAGAAAACTTAGATGTCATGTTTCAAAGAAAACTATTTGACTCTTGCGCTAATAGAAAAGGCAAAATACAAACAACCCAGCTTAAAGGGATTCAATCTTTTGATGGATATTTGAGAGTTAGAGGCGTCGCATAAGCCTGCATATTCCACTTTCTGACACATTAAATACTAGTGGTGACAAAGACAAAATCAATCAATACGTTTGTGCCACCCAATGATTCCGAACAATTGGTTAATCACAACTTTTCATGCCTCTCTGGAATGTGATTTAGTCTCCATGTTTAAGGCTGAGTATTATTTCTTTATTAGTTCCCATTCTCCCTATGCAAGATGCAGAGCAATAGAAGTTGGTTCCACTAGGTGAAATATCTGAATGCACGTTGTCAGAGATGTGTGTTCATTATGAGCTGCAACTCTTGGTTGCGCCAAACGTCTTCATGGATTTGGCAGCTCTTTATTAGCATCTGGGCCATTGTAGGGCCTTGCTAACTCTTGATCCTCAGGATGATGATCTCTCCTAAGTTGTGTCAATTGGTGATGAGTCCTTTGTCTCCTAATTATAACAATTAACAAGGCAGCATTTCCTACAACCTGCATTCTCCATTCTTCATTGTATCTGTGAACTGAGACAATTGAGTGTTCAATGTTAGTGTCTGGCCATACACAAGGCAGGAACACAGACTCCAGCCCTTAGTCTTCGCATCACATACCAAGGCCACCCCTTGCATTATGATATGATCATGGAGGAGTACACATGGCTGAGTTTTCAGACGTGTCTGAACATTCACAATGATGGTCATCATTCAGGTTAAAAGACCCAAGTCCTAGCAGTCACACTCTACCTTATGTTCTTTGCCTTCCACTGGTCTACACAACCTAATGGATACCCAGCCCTTTCACCTATATCATGGCTGCAAACTTGGTACCTTGGATGCCATGACCAACATATTGGGAGCATGCAGGCTTTTAGGGCCATATCTATCAAGCACACATTACAGTTGATTGTTTGACTCTACATCCACTTTGACATGTTTCTGTCAGGATCAGCTGCACTGGGAAACCATGCCACAAAATAGCAAATCCACCTGAAAACCTGGACCTATACTCTGCTATTTTCCCCACCCCCACTAATTTCCTGGCCCCCTGCTTCCTATTCCACCTCTGGGAAGGATAGGATGGCAGGTGATGGTTGGGGTGAGTGGGTAACTGATGATGGTAATGGTGAAGAGGCAAAGCTGTAAGGGGCTGGGAATACCCTGTCCAAGACATATAAATAAATACTAGGACAGATAGCTCAGATCAAAAGGTTAAATTTTATGGCATGTCTTAGATATAAAACATACTCTCCCACCATCATTAATTCTCAGTGGCAGCACTTGTACCATATACAAGGTGCCCTGCAGAACTTGGCAAGGCTCCTTCAACAGCACCTTCCAAACCAGCTATCTCCACCATGTGGGAGGACAAAGGCGCTGGATGGATAGGAACATCACTGTTTGGAGAAATGCCTTGGCCAAAAGTTGCCTGTGTGTACTGTGGTTTGCATAGTCAGGTGCCCTCTGAGTCATGTGACCTCTGATGTCATTCTCTGTGTGTGAAGGATTCAAGCAGAAGCTATTTTAGCCATCAAACAAAACATGGTGTCAGCTGAAATTGAGAGGATTTTGATATCCATGAGAGAGTCAACAGCTGTAAAAAACAGCAGAGAACAATTAAAACATCAGTCTGCAACTTTGTAAGGAACATTGACCACTCTGTGTCTCTTTATTTTGGCTTTGAATATTTTGGTACCAATTCCTATGGAGATGAAGGGAAATGGAGAAAACGAATTGGAAATTCTTCCATTCTTAATGGTAGAACTATGAAATTGCCATAAATCTAGTCAAGAAATCAGAATGAATAAGATTAGCAACTCTGTTATTAACGTTGGAGAAAGCATGCTACAAGGTATTTTGCAACCTAGAATCTCGGAGGAGCAGAAAATCTTGCAAAATTTTGGAGGTTTTGAAGACTCACTTTATACCCTCTTCAAATATCACTTATGAACGCTACATGTTCAACAGCAGAGTTCAGGAAAAGGGGGGAATATAGATTAGTATATGACTACACAGTGATTGCTAACTCGAACTTGTGAGCTTGAGCAATTCAAAGATAATCTGATTGGAGATTGTCATGAGAACAAGAGATATTGCTGTGAGAATGTATCTGCTAAGATAACAGAAACTTACTCTCAAGGACTTAACTGCAGGAGTTCCTCAGGGTAGTATTCTAGGACCAACAATCTTCAGCTGCTTCGTCAATGACCTTCATTCCATCAAAAGATCAGAAATCAAGATACTTGCTGGGTTTTTGCACAATGTTCAACAACATACCTGTGATTCTCCCCCCAAAAAAATGAAGTGCCCAACAGGCTGGAAAACGGGAGATTTTCCCATCTGTTTTTTGGGCATACTTAATCGAATGAATCTCCGGCACTCTATGCTCCACAGAATGCTGGTAAGTTGTGGCCGCCCTCACCCCACTGGGGAGGCCAGAATTAGTGCACTAAGTGGCTGATTACATTAACAAAAAGGGGAATAAACAATCAGCTGGACATCGGTCACGAATTTAACAACCGGCCCCCCAATAATGTCTCTGGCTTGCAGTGCTACCTGAACATCGCCTCCCATTTGTGACTCCTCAGTTATTGAAGTAGTCCAGATGCAGGAAACTTAGAACAATATTCAGGCTTGGGCTGACAAGTAGCAAGTAATACTTGTGCCACACAAGTCCCAGGCAATGACCATCACCAACAAAAGAGAACCTATCCATCTTCCCTTGACATTTAATGGCACTGGCGTTACTAAATCCTATCCTGGCAGGGGAAATAGCAAATGCACGAATGGCAATTTACCAAAATTCACTGGACTCTTGGGTGGTTCCTGCACATTGGAAATCAACAAATGTGACGCCACTGTTTAAAAAAGGAGGTGGACAAACGGTTGGTAACTCTAGGCCAATTAGCTTAACTTCTGTAGTGGGGAAAATGCTTGAATCTTTCATCAAGGAATCTATCAATAGCGAGACATCTAGATATAAATTGCCCCATTGGGAAGAAGCAGCATGCGTTCATGAAGGGCAGGTCATGTTTGACTAATTTGATGGAATTCTTTAAGAACATTACTTGCGCAGTGGACAATGGGTAAACTGTGGACGTGGTATCTCTGGATTTCCAGAAGGCACTTGACAGGGTTTTGCACTAAAGGCTGCTGCATAAGATAAAGGTGCATGGTGTTATTAACATGGGTAATGTATTAACATGGATAGGGAATGGTTAACTAATAGAAAACAATGAGTGGGGTAAATGGGTGCTTTTTTGGTTGGCGATCAGTGACTAGTATTGTGCCGCAGGGATCAGTGTTGGGACTACAGTAGTTTACGATTCACACAGATGATTTGGAGTTGGGGACTAAGTGCAGTGTGTCAAAATTTGCAGATGATACTAAGATGGGTGGCAGAGCAAAGTGTACAGAGGACACTGAAAGTCTGCAAAGGGACATAGATCGTCAAAGTGAGTGGGCAAGGGTCTGGCAGATGGAGTACAATGTTGATAAATGTGAGGTCATCCATTTTGGTTGGAAAACAGCAAAATAGACTATTATTTAAATGGTAAAAAATTGCAGCATGCTGCTGTGCAGAGGGACCTGGGTGTCCTTGTGCAGGAATCTCAAAATGTTGGTTTGCAGATGCAGCAGATAATTAAGAAGGCAAATGGAATTTTGTCCTTCATTGCTAGAGGGATGGAGTTTAAAAACAGCAAGGTTATGCTGCAACTGTATAGGGTGCTGGTGAGGCCACACCTGGTGTACTGTGCACAGTTTTACTTGAGAAAGGATATACTGACACTGGAGGGGGTACAGAGGAGATTTGCTCAGTTGATTCCAGAGTTGAGAGGGTTGGCTTATGAGGAGACACTGAGTAATTTGGGGCTATATTCATTGGAATTTAGAAGAATAAGGGGAGATCTTATAGAAACATATAAGATTCTGAAGGAAACAGATAAGATAGAAGCAGGGAAGTTGTTTCCACTGGCAGGTGAAACTAGAATTAGCAGGCATGGCCTCAAAATAAGGGGAAGTAGATTTAGAGTTGAGTTGTGAAGGAACTTCTTCACACAACGGGTTGTGAATCTGTGGAATTCCATATCCAGTGAAGCAATTGAGACTGCTTCATTGAGTGTTTTTAAGGCAAGAATAGATAAATTTTTTGAACATTAAAGGAATAAAGAGTTATGGTGAGTGAGTGGATAAGTGGAGCTGAGTGCGTGAAAAGATCAGCCATGGTCTTATTGAATGGCGGAGCAGGCTCAAGAACCAGATGGCCTACTCCTGCTCTGAGTTCATATGTTCTTATCCTCTGTCAACATCCTGTGGGGTTACCATTGACCAGAATCTGAACTGGACTAGCCATATAAATACTGTGGCTACAAGAGCAGGTAAAAAGCTAGGAATCCTGCTGTGAGTAACTCACCTTCTGACTCCTTTCACCATCTACAAGGCACAAGTGAAATAGAATACTTTCCACTTGCCTGGATGAGTGCAACTCCAACAACACTCATGAGACTTAGCACCATCCAGGATAAAGCTTCCCTGCCTCTTCACTGGCACCCAATCCACTAAAATTCATTTCCTTCATCACCAACATACAGTGGCAGCAGTGTTTACCATTGACGAGATGCACCTCAGGAATTCATCAAGGTTCCTTAGACAGCACCTTCCAAACCCATGACCTCGACCATCCGCAAGGACAAAGACAGCAGACGTATGAGAACACCACCACCTGGATGTTCCCCTCCAAGTCATTCACCATTCTGTTTGGCAATGTATCACCACTGTTCCTTCACTATCACTGGGTAAAAATCCTGGAACTTCCTATCTAACAGCATTATGGGTGTATATACATGACTACAGTGGTTCAGGAAGGCAGCTCATCACCACCGTCTGAAGGACAGTTAGAGATAAACAATAAATGCTGGTTTGGCCAGCAGCGCCCGCATTTCATGAATGGATTTAAAAAAGCTATTGATATGTGCGGAAGCGCTGAAATGGTTACTCATCAGCTGAAGGGTATCGATGGGAGTACTGATGCGGCTTAGCATTACGCTAAGGGACAGTTTAAAGGCTCAGATATTCACAATCCATATCAATGATTTGGATGTAGGCATGAAAGGTAATGGGGGTGATTCTCCCAGAAAGGTTCTAAGTGCTGAATTCATGGAAGAGCTGATGAAAATCACAATTGTTTTTTCAGTGGGAGCGCATACTCGAATCTCCCACCCTCTGTGAAATGCAGAGGTCACAGTTGTGAACATCATTAAAAGCTCCAGGGTGGGGCCTACTTATGGCGGACTCTGACAGTTCCGGAACTCTGCAGATGCGCAGTGGTCCCCATCTACCAGCCTTTGGTTTGCTGGCTAACCCAGGAGCCTCTTAGTGCTGCCCCTTCACAAGCATTCCCAGGCCAGTCCTGACACCGCCCTCCATGTCCAGGAGCACCCCCATCTCCAACACTCACTCCCCCCCCAGCAGTGACAATATCTCCCCACTCCCCCATTCGGAGGAACCCTCCCCACCACCCCCTTACAGGAGGCAGATGTCCCTGGGAGATAGATCCTGCCCATCCCGGGAAAGCCTCCCTCTGGTCCTGACCAGATCCCAGTGCAAAGTGGCAGCAGGACCCTCCACCCTCACTGATTGCCCCTAAGCTCTGCCCCCTAGATCCTGCCCTCTAGGCCCCATCCCCTTAGCATTGCCTGATGCCTGGTAGGGAGTGCCAAGGTGCCCCCAGGGCATGGGAACTTTGCCCATTAGGTAGTGCAGAGGGCACTGACTGGTACTGCCAGGTTGCTCATGCCCGGGGACACCACCCCCCACCACCTGACCTTTTGCAGGGCTCTGATTGCAGCCCCCCTTCACTCCAGCCAGGTCAGGTCACTAGCTGCCTGAAAGTGGGGAGCTAGTCTAAACCCTGCCAGAGTGAAATTGTACTGGTGTACTGGGAAATGCTAATGCAGTCCAGGCCTGATAATCACATTCAAATAACATTAAGATTAAAATTACTTGCCTGCTGTTCTTGCTGGTTTCCAGTATGATCCCGATTGTGCTGGATATCGGTCACTGGGAGATTTGCACCTGTCAGGAGTGCATGTGATTCTCCCAGCCCGAGCCCACAAATTCCGAATCGGGGCACGGCCCAAGCCACCAAACAATTTGCGGGTCAGGATGGGAGAATCACGGCCAATATTTCCAAGTTTGCAGATGACACAAAACTAAAAGTGTTTGAGTAGTGAGGACAATACAAAACACGTCAAGTGGATCTACAGAGGCTAAGCACGCGGGCAAAAATTTGGCAGATGGAATACAATGTGGAGAAATGTGAGGTTATCCACTTTGAACATAAGAACTAAGAGCAGAAGTAGGCAATTTAAATCCTTGAGCCTGCTCTGCAATCCAAATGATCATGGCTGATCTCATCTCAGCCTTAACTTTCCTGCTCATTCACCATTACCCTTCAAATCCTTACTAATTAAAAATCTGCCCACCTGTAGGAAAGAGATAGAGAAGCTAGTGAATTGGTGCAAAAATAATAATCTATCCCTCAATGAGAGGAAAACAAAGGAGATAGTCATCGGCTTCAGGAAG
Source organism: Carcharhinus amblyrhynchos (assembly GCF_965287045.1). Lineage (NCBI taxonomy): Eukaryota > Metazoa > Chordata > Chondrichthyes > Carcharhiniformes > Carcharhinidae > Carcharhinus > Carcharhinus amblyrhynchos. The sequence goes on from NC_137333.1 coordinate 60,765,229, forward strand.
CACAGCAGAGGACATGCCCCTGTCTATATCAACAGGGATGGAGTGGAAATAGTCAACAGCTTCAAGTTTCCATGCTGATGCTATAGTTAAGAAAGCCCACCCACGCTACTACTTTCTTAGGAGGCTGAGGAAATCCAGCATGTCCACTACAACTCTCATCAATTTTTACAGAGGTACCATAGGAAGCATCCTTTCTGGATATATCACAGATTGGTATGTCTCCTGCTCTGACAAAGACTGCAAGAAACAGGAAAGATTTGTGAACAAATCCTAGTCCATCACGCAAACCAGCTTCCCATTCATTGACTCGGTCTACACTTGCCACTGCCTGGGAAAAGCAGCCAGCATAATTAAGGGTGCCACACACTATGGACATAATCTCTTCCACCTCCTTCCATCAGGGAAAAGATGCAAAAGTCTGAGGTCATGTCCCAACCGACTCAAGAGCAGCTTCTTCCCTGCTGCTGTCAGACTTTTGAATGGAGTTTCCTTACATTAAATTGATCTTTCTTTGCACCGCATCTATGACTATATTCTCCACTCTCTTGTTTCCTTCTCCCCTATGTAGTCTATGAACAGTATACTTTATCTTTATAGTGCACAAGGCCCAATACTTTTCATTGTACACCAACACACGTGACAATAAAAAATCAAATCAAATCGCTGCCTGTGTGGAGTTTGCGTGTTCTCCCCGTGTCTGTGTGGGGCACTTTCTGCTCCAGTTTCCTCTCACAGTCCAAAGGTGTGCAGGTTAGGTTGATTGGCCATGCTAAATTGACCCTAGTGTTAGGGGATTAGCAGGGTAAACATATGGGGTTATGGGAATAGGGTTTGGCTGGGAATTTTGTCAGTGCAGATAGGCTGAATAGTCTCCTTCTGCACGATGGGGATTCTATGGTTGTATGAGAGTTGATTGTCACCCAGTCAGCTGAGTTAGCTATCTTATCAACTTTTTAACTACACTACTGAACTTACCACACACAACCCTGAATTGGAACTATATCGTCACTCCTTCACTTCCACTGGTTCAAAATTCCCTTCCTCACAGCGCCTATGCTACTTTGACTGCGGCAGTTCAAGAAGTCAATTCACCACCACCTCCTCAAGGGCAATTAGGAATGGACAATAAATACTGACCTAGCCAGCAAGGCCAAATCATATGAAAAAAATTTAAAAGAGAGTAGTGAAGCTGAAAATTGTAAGGAAGGAAGGAATTCCAGAGCTTTGAGTTTCAGACAGCAGACATGGGTAGAATTTTCCAGCTACGTTCACCCCAAAACCAGAAAATCCCGCCTGAGGTCAATGGACCTTTGCATGTTTCGCCACCCCCTGCCCTCTACAATTCCATTGGCAGGTGGGAAGGGAAATTTCCCCCATTGTCGCCGCTGGTGGAACACTTAAAATCAGGAATGTCCAAGAGGCAAATGTTGGAGGAACACAGAGATAGTGAAAGGTTATAGGGCTGGAGGAAATTCTAGGGAGGGGGAGTGGTGAAGCCAGATAAGCATTTGAAAACAAGAATCAGAATTTCAAAATTGATTAACCTAACGTATTAATCACTTTTCATATTGTCAGAAACAGTGGTTAACGCTCACAGCGCCAGGGTCCCAGGTTCAATTCCGGCCTCGGGTCACTGTTTGTATGCAGTTTGCAGGTTCTTCCTGTGTTTGCATGGGTTTCCTCGGATGCTTCAGTTTTCTCCCACTGTCCAAAGGCATGCAGGTTAGGTTGATTGGCCATGCTAAATTGCCCCTTAATGTCAGGGGGATTGGCAGGGAAAATACATGGGGTTACAGGGATAAGGTGGGATTGTGGTTGGTACAGACTCGATGGTCTGAATGGCCTCCTTTTGGACTGTAGGTTTGCTATTCTATGATAACTGAGTTATCAAATGTATAATACTAATTAAAACTTTTGGCAGACTTTAGGACAATAAAACTCAGATATTCGTGCATGAATACTGCCTACTTCTTTTTCCTCACATGAAATCTTTCATGAGACATCACTTGATTTGATTTATTATTGACACATGTGTTAACATAGAGTGAAAAGTATTGTTTCTTGCATGCTATATAGACAAAACATACCATTCATAGGGAAGGAAATGAGAGAGTTCAGAATGTAGTGTTACGGTCATAGCTAGGGTGTAGAGAAAGATCAACTTAATGCAAGATAACTCCATTCAAAAGTCTACTGGCAGCAGGGAAGAAGCTGATCTTGAGATGGTTGGTACGTTGCCTCAGGCTTCTCAGGCTAAAGTATTCTGTAAAATTTACTACCAAATTTTCTTCAGATGAAGGAGCCTGAGACTCTGAAACCTCGTGATGCCACGTAAACCTGTTGTACTTTAACCTGGTTTTGTGAGACACCTTACTGTGCTTACCCCAGTCCAATGCCAGCATCTCCACATTCTGGTTACAAACGCAGCACAAGAAGTTTCCATGCACTGTTAAAATAAGTGGGTTGTAGGCTTTGTTGAAGGTTATGGACTGGAATTGCAAGTTAAGGAATAAAAGCAGAAACGGTGGATAGACATAGCAGGTCAGCCAGTAAGTGTGGAGCAAGAAACAGTGCTAGAATTTCAGGTCAGAGTTGGAAAAAGTTTAAGATATACCTGCTTTTAAACTAATAAAAAGGCAGAGAAAGGGTGAGAGGGAGAAAGAATATGAGGAAAAGAAATGAGGAATAGGGTGAAGGGCAAGAGAGATTAAATGGCAAAGGCATTGATCGTTCAAGACAAAACAAGAAGGTATTGGGGTGAGTAAAGACACAAAAGATCCCAGATCACCAACAACCTGTCCTGGTCCCTCCATGTCGATGCTATAGTTAAGAAAGCCCACCAATGCCTCTACTCCCTCAAGAGACTAAGAAAATTTGGTACATCCGCTACAACTCTCATTAACTTCCACAGATGCACCATTCTTTCTGGTTGTATCATAGCTTGATACGGCTTCTGCTCTGTCTAAGACCGCAAGAAACTTTAAAGGATTGTGAATGAAGACCAGTCCATCATCAAACCAGCCTCCCATCCATTGACTGTCTACACTTCCCACTGCCTTGCAAAATCATGATCAAGGATCCCATGTATCCCATACGTTCTCTTTTCCACCTTCTTCTGTCGGGAAAAAATACAAAAGCCTGAGATCGATTACCAACCGACTCAAAAACAGCTTCTTCTCTGCTGCATTCAGACTTTTGAATGAACCTACCTCACATTAAGTTGATCTTCCCTAGCTATGACTGTAACATTACATTCTGCACTCTCTCCTTTCCTTCTCTATGTACAGTATAGTTTGCCTGTATACAGCACAAGAAACAAAACTTTTCACTGTACGTTAATACATGTGATAATAATAAATCAAATCAAATCAAAAAGATAGTTCTAGTGGAACTGTAAATGGGAATTACAAAATCTTCACTGGCCCAGAAAAATGAAGGCTGAGGTTAGGAGCTTGAATGGTTTAATTCAATGTAGTGTCTGAAAGGCTGTAAAGACTGTTTCAGAAGCTTATGTGGAGCTTCACTGAAATAGTATAGAAGTTAGAGGGAACTGAGGTCACAGTAGGAATGGGGTGGAGTATTATAATGCCAAGCGACCAGAAATTCAAGGGCATCTTAGCGGTTTGAGTGGATGCATCCTTTAAAGCACTCAGCCAATTTAAAGTTGGTCTCTCCAACGTAGAGGAGGTCACATTGTAATTGTGGGCAGCACAGTGACACAGTAGCCATTACTGTTGCCTCAATGCCAAGGACATGGGTTCAATTCTGACCTCAAGTAACTCTCTGTGTGGAGTTTGCACATTCTACCGTGTCTGTGTGGGTTTCCTCTGGGTCCTCCAGCTTCCTCCCAAACACCAAAGATGTTCAGGTTAGGTTGATTGGCCAGGCTGAATTGATCCTAAGTGTCAGGGGGATTAGCAGGGTAAATTCATCGGATTATGGGTGAGATTGTTGTTGTGCAGGCTCAATGGGCCGAATAGTTTCTTTCTGTACTGTAGGGATTCTCTGTTTATGATTTGAACTGTTTCTGATACAGTAGATTAATTTGAATGAAGTGCAAATGAATCACTGTTTCATTAGGCAAGACTGCTTAGGGTCCTGGATATTGGGAAGAGAAGAGATAAAAGGATAAGTATTTCCTCTGCTGTACTTGCATGGGAAAGTGCCATGGGAACATCTCAGCTCACCTGCTTCAGATGGACAGTTTTCTGTTTCCATATTAATGTGGCCCTGATGTTAAAATGGACCGAGCTTCCTGCATCACCTTCCTGGAAACAACTAGATTTCTCGAGAATTAAAATTTTCCATTTATGGTTAAAATGGAATGCAGTAAAGGTTGTTGTAAATATATATCGGGATTCTCTGATCGTGTCCCACTGCCCACAAGAATGGAGAATTTGGCACTCAGCCAAGAAACCTCTCACTGCAGTGGCATCGGAGAATCCCAGCCAAAACGAGGCAGAGGTTTTCAGTGATAATGTCATTGATTTTCAGAAACTACCTTAGATCAGATCTAAGACAGTTATTTCCCTGTTCTTCTGTATTTTTCATTGTTATTATCAAGCTGGGCATTCAAGCCTGTCTTGTCTCATGCCAGGTTGTGACAAAAAAAGCAATCCAATTAAGAGCAACTTTTTAAAGAACCTCAGTGCAAATCAGATTCAAATGTGGCCATTCTGGCTGTAATGGAGATCGTGGATTGCATACTTGAAATGATGAATAAATTAGCTGAAGGAAACATTCCCAACACATACAAGGTGATATAATGTTAATGCTCACCAATGTTATCTCTGCTAATACAATAATAAAAATGGAAAATGATGGATAAACTCAGCAGATTTGGCAGCATCCGTGGAGAGAAAGAACGTTAATATTAAGGACCTAAATGATCCTTTTACAGATTTCCAACATCCACAGTATTTCACTTTTATTAGGACTTTTATACTTCAAATGGAGTGGAAAATGACATGTTGGGAGAATGGGCAAGGAGAAATGTAACTATTCACATACTTGGTTCACATTGTTAAGTTTAAATGATTCCTCAGAGATCATTTCTGAAAGCAATTATTTCATTTTGAATAGAAATACTTTTAACTATAATCATCAATTTTGTTTCAAATTATAGAAGACAACAGGGAAATGGTCTTCTGGTCCTGTGGAGATTAGCACTAAGTACTCCTCTGGTAATGGATTGGATGAAGTTTTGTCTATTCAAAGTTAAGACATTTGCTATGATGGCCACGAAGGACACCAGGGATTGTCAATAGATCTCCCAGTGGGCTTCATGGAGTACAAACTCCTTTACTAAATGAATGGAGGCTTGTCCAACGGGAAGTGAGCAGTGAGGTTTAAACCCATTACTTCAACCTGGACTGTTGTAGGTCACCGGGTATTAACTTGTTTGCTGTAAGCCACAGATGCAGCTCTTCCTTTGGCTATCAATAAAGGGGTTCATGGTGATGGAACACTGGCCATGTTATAATTAGTACAGTAAAGGCAGAGTTGTCATAGTCCCAAATGACCATAGGCTGCTTTCCTCTTTGAGGGGGAGAGCTGACTAGTGGTGATTTAACCTGAGAATCACCTCGCCTCAGGCGAGGGGTAATGTTGAGAAGGCAGGGCCTCCAGTTCAACTGGTACAGGAATTGAACCCACACGTTTGGTATTCCTCTGCATCACTAACTAGCTTTCCAGCCAACTGATCGAAGCCAACCCCAATTATTACTGTTCTACTTGATCAAACCAGAGTAGTTATAGCAGGATCCTTAATGTATGGATCTGTAGAAAACATGCAACTTGTAGTTTAGCTTGAATTATTTGTCTGTTGACCTATGAAAATATGTTAACTTATTCTGAAACTCAATATTAAAAACACAATTTTATGATTGCAAATTATAAAATGTAGAATTTGAAGACAAAAATGTTTAATGCCCTCTATCCACAAGTACAACTATCAGAGTGCAATGTGCTACATTTTTCTATTGCAAAATGGTAATACCACTATAATATTTTAAACAATTCGACCAGTGTTCATGTTGAAAAAAAAATGAATTACTGCCACAGTGTCAGAACGCAAACCTTTCCTCAATAACAATGTTGACCTGCATTCAGCAGGGATTGTGAAAATATGTATGTATTCACCAGTGTGAGGGTAATAGTTTTTCATTGTGATAAAGCCTATACAATAGTTGCTGCATTGTGTTATCTTAGGTGACCTCAACAAATAAAATCCATAGTTTATTTCACATATTAAACCTACTATTAAACATTTCACATCACAATGTTCTCTTGCAGGCTGAGGGCTGATGAATACACCTTGATTTTAATTAAATTGGCAGCAACATATGATATATTGTCAGAAAGATAAACAGAGTACTCAAGCCCTTTTATGATCTTCTGGTAGAGGAAAGTTGTTAAAATCCTTTCTTTTGCCATAAAAAGACTCTGCACTGGCAAGTGTGGCTGTATCAAGGGTTAACCAATTGAGCATTATTGAGTGACAGTGTGATCAAGTAGGGAGAGCTCCAAGGTCATTCAATTATAGTAAACTCTCAGCTCAACTTGAAATTGTTATATTCTTCTTTTATTTTGCCAATTTTCTTTTTTCCTGAAGTTATCAGCTCCTGCGGGCAAATGATTCCACAAGCATTGGGTATGTCTCACCAAGAAGTCATTCTTCATCTATGAACCTAGACAGTGAGTGTCACTGGGCTATTCAACTGTTGGCGGCATCGTGGTTCAGCCAAATTGCACTTTCCAATAAGGATCCCTGAATAGAGACTTGAAATGGGATTTGTTTTTTGTTCCCCTTTTTATAAAAAGTTGAAGTTCACACTGTTTTTACCAACTAACTTATTGTGGGTTATTGTTTAAGTCCTGGTAGTAATTATAAGAACAGATTCAACCCTTCCCTAAAGAAACTTGCATTTATTGTAGCCCTGACACCATTATGGTCAGCATAGAAATAATCCTGAATCTACTTTTCTTTAACTGTGCTAAAATGAATGTTTAATTAACTGATTCAGTCATTGCATGGATGTCTATTTGGGGATTTCAGACAGATGGTTGGGTTTATATGATTGAAATCTTATTGTTTGTTATGGTTCAATAATGAAAAAGCAATACAGTTTTCAGTATAAACGCGTAAAACTTCCGCTGTAGTTTGAGTAAAGTTCAATGTAGTCAAACATGAAGTAGAATAAAGTAGAATATTTTAGAATATTTGTCATTAGAAATAAATTTCACCATATAAAGATTCACATTCATGTCTTGTGTATTCATTTTCTTGACTGTCTCATAGAGTTTTTTAAAATTGTTTGGTGCAGTACTATTATAGTTTCATAGAATGATTTTACTCATATCATTATATTTTGCCACATTTTGAAAACCCCAGTGATTATTCTTAATATTTCTATTGACAAACTTCATTGTTTGTCAGGAAGAGGGAAAGGAGTTCCTTCAGAAGGAAGAGTCTCAACATATAATCTGCTCAGTGCAAGCAAGTGAAAATAATACAACTATCCCACTGTTCAATCAAGAGTGTTTGTTGATTTGAGTTGAGTTTCTATGCTGTGAAATGGGAAAAAGAAAGAAAACCAAATTTCTTCAGCAATCTTGCTGTTCCTGCTTCAGGTGCTAGGCCATTTCACTAAAGCAGCTCATACGAGAATGTCATTAGTTCCTAAGCCCCAGGTGAATTTGCCACCGTTCCACATGATTAAGCCAGATAATTGTGTGTTGATAGCGAATGTGGCCTGTGAAATACAATTTCTGGGACCTTCCTAAACAAACACAATGTTGAAGGAGTCAAAGTGCTGTCATTACAGTCCTCTATCACAGCCTTCACACTTTTATACATCACTGCTATGGCTGGTTGTACTTTTCCATTGTACTCGGCTGCTCCAGAATATGGCCAGACAAACCCAATTATGTCCAGCATTTATTAAACTGTACCTGTTGCTGTGTCCCATAGCAACGATGCAACCTAATGCTGCACAATGTATCTGGGAAATCTATTGAAAATATTCTTTTTGAACTGATGGCTCGTAATTATCAACCACATATTGGTCTCCCTCTGGTGCTGGTACTCTGGGAATGAAGATTGGTCCTTAGCATAAGAGAGGGAAGAGGGATGTAATTTTCAGTGATATCTGTGACAAAATTAATCTGATTGAAATTGCTTATGATTATTTTGCTGAATGCTGAGTGGTGGTACAATCACTTAAGCCCCCCTTTTTTTTCCTTGACTAGCCTCTTTAGATGAAAGCTAATTAGAGATCCTTCGAAAGTACTGATGTCAAGCAGTAAGGAAATAGTTTAGATAGCTGAGTACACTGCCAGCTAATTGGGTTTCATGATTACAGAGATTGCTGTTATTGAGAATGAATAAACTGTCTCTCCCACAAAGCTCCTCATCAAGAGGAAGGTAAAAATAGATATTGGATTTGCGATAGACCTAATTATCCTTTACTGTTTTCATTTACACCAACCACGTCACAGCAACTGAATTCAGTGATTGTATTTTGGTTGTGTTTTGATACGGAGTCTACAGTAAATTGTGAAGTGCTATACATGCAACTACCTTTACAGCCATTAGAATTATGTGCAGCTACTGGAGCCTAAGGACTAAGTCAGCCAAGCTGCCTTGTTGAAATAAATCAAATTGGGTGCTGGCTTTCAGTGGCAATGAGTAAATGTAGAGGAATGGTCATCTGTGAGATAAGTACTGCTAGCTGTGCTTAGGCAATAGAAAAATACTGTACAATAGGTTCCAGGTCAGCCAGTAATCTTCAGAGGGTACAGTTTATATGCAAGATGACATGTAATCTCCTAACTCAGAGTATACTTGATATTTTCAATTTCATGCTGGACACAGATTTTATAGCTGAAACAATATAAAGTAGTTTACATAATCTGTGTAGTCCACACTCAAATGTTTCATGCTCCAAAAAGTGACAGTTAAAACATGCTTTTCCACATTAAAGCATCACATTACCAATCATATGGTCAACAAACATCAATTATATCAAGAACTCAATGACAAGTGTAGACACAGTATAAACAGAAAGGCAAGAGGCTGAGAAGCAGATTAAACAGTGAAGATTTGTGTTTAATTTTGTGGAAGAATTTGATGGGGTTCAGACCTCAGTCATAGGGGAAGGATTTCGATGATTGATCCACGTAGATAGATTGTCAGTCACAGTAAGACTATACAAATTCACTTTCTAAACTCCAGCCTCAAACTGGTCCTGAAAATGAAAGCATGATTACGGCATGTGACTCACCAATATTTCTCACTACATAGCCAGAATATTATAATATTAATAACATAGTACATACTATTGTATATATACCATCACCCAAAACAAAGAACAAAGAACAACACAGCACAGGAAACAGGCCTTTCGGCCCAATGAGCCTGCACCGCCATTGTAACATTGTGAGTTCCCTCTTCCACCCATGACCTTTGTCTATGCTTATGGCACTCCACATTGGAAACCAGATTGAGCGGAGACTAATTTAGGGACAATTTGTTACACCAATCAGCCTAAGAGCACATCTTTGGGGTGTGGCAGGAAACCGGAGCACCTGGAGAAAACCACGCAAGCACGGACAGAATGCGCAAACTCCCACAGATACTGGCCCAAATCCATGTATCTACACAGCAAACAGTGATTGTCACTGAGCTGTCGTGTTGCCCATCAGCTGGTCCAGTCTAAGCATACGCTAACGATATGAAGCACTAGGCTATTCTTGAAACATCCAAGATCAGCCCTCGCATGACCCACCATGTGTATGCCCCTTGTTGGACAACAAGGCGGACCGACCGAAGCTCAGCTAACAATCACAGTACTTAATAGTCTAGGTACATCTTGTAAATGGGGTATTAGAAAACAGTGTTTGTAAAGAAAAAGTGATATATGCTGCAAGAGAGGCATGGCCAGTGCTACATATAATATTTTTCAGAAACCACCATATCTGCTTCTTTATCTTCTAATTTGCAAAACATTTTATTTTATTCATTTTCATAGTTTTAAGATTTTAAAGAAATGGCCTTTCTTCTGTTTGCAAAATTTTAAAGGCAAGCAAATGGTCTTGAGGCAGAACATGTTATATTCACCATTGACCATAAGACCATAATAGAAACAGGAGAAGGCCATTTGGCCCCTCAAGCCTGCTCTGCCATTCAATAGGATCATGGTTGATCTGACATTCCTCACATCTACTTTCCTGCTCTTTCCCCGTAACCCTTGATTCCTGTACTGATCAAGATTCTATCTATCTCAGCCTTAACCGTACACAATTAATGGAACTCTACCACCTCACCCACCATTGAATCAGAGTGGGTGAGGGTCTGACAATGGAATCTCTGTTGACTTTGGGCGGGAATCTCTGTCTTGCCTGAGTGAGACTGTAAAATCCCACCCAATAACTCTGCTCCCATAGCTCTCTGTGGCCAGGAAATTCACAGAGTGGGATTTTACGGTCTCGCTCATCCCAATGTTATAAAATTCTGCCCAAAGTCAATGAACCTTCCCATTTTCTGTCCCTCACCTGCACTAATCCCCATGATGGGCAGGGCATTAAAAAGTTGGCCAAAGACTCACAACTTTCTGAGAGAAGAAATTCTTCATTTTCTTGTAAATTGGCATTTCTTGATTCTGAGACTACGCTCTCCGGTTCTAGACTCTTCAACGAGGGGAAACATCCTCTCAACATTTACCCAATAATGCTGTTTCAGAATCCTATATGTTTCAATGAGATCACCTCTTTTTGGCGGGTACACGTCAATGTAGCAGAGAAGACAAAGCCCACTCAGAGCATAGACATAGGCAGTTTGGAGGAATACAACTATTCCAAGCTATTGATATGCAGCAACTGAGTAAATTACCTAGACACAATAGAGGGACAAAGCATGATAAGGTTTGGACCTGTATGTTCCTTACTTCCCATTTCAAGGTGTTGGAGTCCTTAGCATAGCTAAGACCATTTCAACTATTTTGTGATTTCTCAATATGTGTAGTCTGTTTGTGAAAGCAGGCATAAATAAGGCCAGTGTCATTTCTGAGGGATACATGAGGTATATTGAGATGGAATTAATTGATAACTTCATAGCAAATGCACCCAGGTAGCAGCAATCATAACATGATCAAATTCTATATTCAGTTTGAGGAAGATAAGAGTGCATTGAAGACTAGAGGGGGATGATCTTATCAAAAGAATTCTAAGTGGTGAATGAGCGTGAAAATGGCAGACAATCACACCCATATTAATTGAGCAAGCTCCTAAATGCTATTTTATAGCAATTAGAAACAATAATGAGGCAAAGTGTGATTCTCACCAGGAGGGGAAGTGGATGGAGTCTATTCACGTTGGGAAGCTGGCTGCTGACTGCTAGAAGCACTATTGTGCCTGCGGCCCGATCTCTCAGTGTGTACAAGTATACACAGTGCACTGAGAGATCTGTCACTCCCCTACTCACCCAGACATCGATGCCCCACCCCCCAGATCACGCCCCCAGACATCGCAGCAACCCCCATTGCTTGACCTGATTCCCCCCCACGGGCCAATTGCTACCCTGATCCTCCACCAGTCATTGGCCCTGACAAGCCTTTCCTCCAATCGATCACTTGCCCCGATAACCCCCCCCTCCATCTTCGATCATTGGCCTCATTATCCTCCCTTCCCCCACTCCCCACCCCTAGCTGATCACTGGCTCTGATATTCCCCCTGGCTGATCCTTGGCCTTGATATGTCCCCAGCTGACTGCTGGTCCTGATTACCCCCAGTCAATCTTTGGTCCCAAAATACCTTCCTGACAATTGCTGGTCATGACATCCGCCCCCCCCATTTAGCCAATCACTGGCTCCAATAGCCCCCCATTGATTGTCATTGCAGAGTTCATTCCCCTGCCTCCCTGTCATGGCCCTGCCCCAATTATGGCCCCACCTCCTACAAAGCCCACCCTGTTGGAACTGCACAGAGTCCAATGGGCAGTGCCAGGCACCCAGGCTGACAGTGCCAGGTTAGCATTGCCCAAGGGGCACTGTTTGCCCCTGCCCCCAACCACCTGAGGGGCTTCAAGGGCCTCTGGTGCTACCACTGAGGACATCACGTCTGGTCCACATTAGTGGGGATTTCCACCAGTGAGGTTGTTAAGTGAACCCGGGTGATTGCATATCGGGCCCACTTGTCATATTAAAATAAACTTATAAACATTTAAATTAGCCTCGAGCTCTTCCTGGGTGTGAGGCTGATTACACTGGCAGGTCAGGGCCAGTAAGATCGCGAAAGAGGGGAAATAGGGCACGAACCCAATTTTTCACCTCTCGCCCAGTCTTACTGGCTCACCTTGCTGATCGACCGGCAAGACGAACTGATCAGATCACTCCCTTGTATTTTACACAAAATAGATGCATTCCAATGAGAAAAAAAATCCAAGGGGAGTCACCAGAATCTGTCGTTAACTAAAAAAGTTAAAGTCAGTATCAAACTTAAAGAAAAAGCATATAGTTGCAAAAAGATGTGCCATAGGTCAGATATTGGACAGGAAAGAACAGCCAAGTATGACTGGAAGATTAATAAGAAGGTAAAACTAGCGCACGAGAGAAAGCTAACCAGAAATTTAAAGATGGAAAGAATTTCTATGAATTATTAATAAGAAAAGAATTAACAAAGTGAGTGTTAGTCCTGTAGGAAGTGAGTCTGGAGAATTGATAATGAAAAGTAGGGAGATGGCGAATGAATTGAACAAGTGTTTTGCATAAGTCTTCACTATAGAGGATAGAAGTCACATCCCAAAAATAGCTGCAAATCAGGAAGGGAGGGAGGAACTCAGGAAAATTACAATCACCAGGGAAGTAGCATTGAGCAAATTGTTCGGGCTACAGGCTGACAAATCCTCAGGTCTAGGTGGGCTTCATCATAGGGTCGTGAAAGAAGCGACAAGGGAGAAAACAGATGCATAGACTTCAATTTTTCAAAATTCCCAAGATTCGGGGAGGATTCCATTAGATTGGAAATGAGCAAATTTATTCAAAAAGGTAGACAAAAAGTAGGAAACTGCAGGCCAGTTAGCCTAACATCTGTCATTGAAAAAATGTTAGAAACTAAAGATGCTTCTGTACAGTACTCACCAGAGGCCTAGGACTGTGCTGGATCTCAGTCCAAGGATGAGTAATGGTAAGAAGATGGTTTTGAGATGGAGATCATGTGGGAGGGGGGATGAGGGACAAAGATTGACAGCAACGGCAGAGGATGGCTTTCAGTAGCCCCATCCTTCCTGATGTCTGATCCTTTGTGCAGGCACTGAGTGTCTTTTAACAAGGACCCCTCACCTGAGTTAGGTTATTACCGGAGGTGGCAGGAAGAGGTCTTTCTGCCAGGCTCACTCTACTCATGACCCCATTACAGCCTTGCTTCAAACATGGGCAAAAGAGCCGACTCCCAGAGGTGGGGTGGGAGTGATTGCCCTTGATATCACGGCCACATTTAGAGATGCGGTTGCAAACATTTAAAGGGGTATTTCAGAATGCACAGAATAGATGCATTTCAATGAGAAAAAATAATTCCAAGGGGAGGATCCAGAATCCATGGTTAACTAAAAAACTTAAGGTCAGTATCAAACTTAAAGACAAAGCACATAGTAGCACCAAGAAGACCTGACAAAATTGAAGTCAATGGAAATCAGTGGTAAAGCTCTCCACAGGTTTGAGTCATACCTGGCACAGAGGAAGATGGTTGGCCACCATCAACATCCTGGGGGTTACCATTGATCAGAAACTCAACAGAACTAGCCACATAAATACTGTGGCTTGAAGAGCAGGTCAGAGGGGGGAATGCTACAGCAAATAACCCAACTTCTGACTCCTCAAAGCCTGTCTATTATCTACAAGGCACAAGCTGGGGGGATGATGAAATACTCTCTACTCGCCTGGATGAGTACAGTTTTAACAACACTCAAAAAGTATTATTTCACCAGCCAGGATAAAGTAGCCTGTTTGATTGGCACCCATTCCACCTTCAATCCCTCCACTACTGAAGCAAAGTCGCAGCTATGTGTACCATCTACAAGGTGCAATGCAGGAACTTACCAAAGCTCCTCAGACAATACCTTCCAAACCCATGACCACTACCATCCAGAAGGACAAGGAAGCCAACAGATGGGAACAATACCACCTGAAGGTTTCCCAACAAGCTTCTCAACATCATGACTTGGAAATGTATCCCGGTTCCTTCACTGTCGCCAGCTCAAAATCTTGGAATTCCCTTCCTAACAGCAATGGTGAGGTACCTACACAACATCCATTGAATCTGTCTACACTTCCCGCTGCTTTGGAAAAGCAGCCAGCATAATTAAGGACCCCATGTACTATGGACATTCTCTCTTCCACCTTCCTCCGTCGGGAAAAAGATACAAAAGTCTGATATCATGTCTGAGGTCATGTACCAACCGACTCAAGAACAGCTCCTTCCTGTTGCCATCAGATTTTTGAATGGATCTATCTCATATTAAATTGATTTTTCTCTAAACCCTAGCTATGACTATAACACTATGTTCTGCAGTGTCTCCTTTCCTTCTCTATGTACGGTATGCTATGTCTGTATAGCGCACAAGAAACAATTCCTTTCACTGTATACTAATACATGTGACAATTGTAAATCAAATCAAATCAAAGACTGGAGTGTTTGGAAAAAAACAGTTCACCAGCACCTTCTCAAAGACAATTGGGAATGGACAATGAATGCTGGCCTAGCCAGTGAAGTCCATACCCTTTGAATGAATAACAAAAGGAAGTGAACATTAAATACCATATAAGGGGCTAGGCTGGTGGTGGGGCAGAAAGGCTGCTATGGGCCTTTCTGCCTCAAATTTAGTTGGGGCGGAAGCAGGGAATTGATTAAGTTTTCACCCGCCAACTCCTATCTAATTAAATGTCCCTCTCTTCACCCCAAACTCACTGTGGGGAAGGTCATAGGGTTTCATCTCTATAGAAACAACTCCACTGTTGCTATTAGTTTCCAACGTGTTCACTGCTTCACATTTCGCTGAGTCACAAAGCAAAAGTCATTTTCCCAAACCGACTTCGAGCAGCAAAGTTCAGTTCAGTGATTCCATCTCACTGTCTTATCAAGATGGATCATCCAGTGTCCTTAAATATCTGTAAGCTCCTTCTCTTTAACCAGAGGACAAGCTTCCAGCATCACTCTAGCTGGTAGTGAGCACACAATTGTCTTTACCCTGCTGCTCTCAATGATTGCTGCTCTTCTCTCTCCCTATCTTTCTTTCTCTCAATGCTCAGAGTTTCCTGATAAGTCTGCCTGAGGGTGTATGTTTGTAAGCTAACTTCTCCGTCCTCTGTTTTCAGCTGTTCAACCTTACACATACATTTCAGTTCTCGGATTAACAAAAAAACTAAATCAAACTGAGGGTAGCCCTTAAAGTGACACTGCCAAGAAAAAAAATCAGAAATGAAACTCAAAATGTCAAATCAAAATGTGATTAAAGGGGGTTGATAAGGCACCCCAGTCCCTGTGGTGCCCAGTGAGTATGGAAGGCCTTGACAGTGCCTGTGGACACAGTATGCTCCATCTCCACATACTGACGGATGCCAATCTAGCCATGGTAAAGGGGCAGACAATGACATCAGACGACCTCTTGGCTGCCCTCTGGCTGGACCTGTTTGTGGCGAGTTTGGTCAGGCCCAGGAACAATTTCCCAAGGAGACCCTCCTCTTTCCACTTCCACAGCAGGTGCCTGTAGATCAGGGGTGTGGGGCTGAAGTGCAAAACAAAACTGTAACTGAAAGTTTTTCAAAGTAACTAAAAAGGAGTGTGGTCTAAAGCAACAGTCCATGGACTCCACAAGACTGCAAAAAGGGCACATGCCTTGGGAGTCTGTGAACCGATGCAACCTAACATTGTATGGGACTGCTTCTTTCAACACTAAAGTCCCTGATGTTAAAAGGGAGGATCCTTCCATGGAGCAACCTCTAATGGGGACTCCTGCCACCAGATGGCACTAAGGTGCTCCATGGTGTTTCCGGGTGACAGGCAATGGCAAGGAAGTGAAGGGTGTGCGGTAGCAGTTCATATAGGAAGCACTTCAATGCAGTGAGAAAGGGCACGGAGGACAGTTCCTTGAAGTGGCTCAGGCTGTAAGGCTCCAGCTCCTGAAGTGGGGTGGGATTCAGGACTTGGAGCTGATGTAAAATTCCGTTGAGCACAAGTGTGCTCAGATGGGAGTTCCCACACATCTGTGCCATCCTGAGACCTTGAGTGCCATTGGGTCTGAGTATGACC
Source organism: Carcharhinus amblyrhynchos (assembly GCF_965287045.1). Taxonomy (NCBI): domain Eukaryota; kingdom Metazoa; phylum Chordata; class Chondrichthyes; order Carcharhiniformes; family Carcharhinidae; genus Carcharhinus; species Carcharhinus amblyrhynchos. The sequence continues at coordinate 60,781,531 of NC_137333.1, forward strand.
GTTTGGATGGCATTGGCCAAGAACTGGACACTAACCGCTGTGTGATGCTCCGGGCACATGGATTTCAATAGCACTTCACCTGGGTTCCCTTTGTCCATGGTAATTAGCTCATATTGACTTATTACTGGGCAGGACTAGCAGATCACATGCTCCTTTTTCATCTCAACTTGAATTGGAGATAATTAAAACATAACCATCTTCTAAAACCTCACATCTATAACAAGAGGCTCTTTTGAACCTAAGATGTCTGCAATAGCAGCCTGAGCAGTCAAAAAAGATCGTGTGGCTTTAGGATTTGTGTTATGGGGGATGATGATAGCTCTGGAGCTGCCATGTGCTCTATTGTGGGATGCCATTCTAACAAGCAATACTTTATTACTGAGTGAACTCCCTTATTGAAACCCTTCACAATTTCCTTCAAGCCTTGCTGATGCTTCACACACTGGTCAATAATTGCAGAGAATGTGGGTATCTGGATAGCATTCTTCTTTTAAATGCAGATACTCTGAGGCCAAGAATCTAAGGTTGGGTATCTCATAAAGATGTGAACTGGTGCTCCAACTTGTTCCTGCTCCTCCTCCTCCTTTAATGGGTAGCACTGTAGCATAATGGTTTCCACTGCTCCCTCACAGCACCAGGATCCATGTTCGATTCCAACCTTGGGTAACCGTCTGTGTAGAGCTTGCATGTTCTCCAAGTGTCTGTGTGGGTTTCAACCGGGTGCTCCGGTTTCCTCCCACAGTCCAAAGATGTACAAGGTAGGTTGATTGGCCATGCTAAATTGCCCCTTAGTGTCAGCATAAATCCGTGGGGTTACACAAATGCGGCCTGGATAGGATTATTGCTGGTTCAGGCTCAATGGGCCAAATGGCTTCTTTCTGCGCTGTGGGGATTCTATGAAGCTTCCTCCTCATTAGTGTTTTGTGCTTTATCTGGGTGCCTCTGCTTCAATCCAACTCCCACATGCCAGCGTGTATGTTCACCCTGCCAGTGTTTGCTGCAGTTGGAATAGGCAATGATGACAGCTATAGGCTGCTGGTTTTGTGGATAGAGCATGAGTTCTGGAATACCTTCAGAAAGAGTACAAAAATATACCATTAGAATGGTGTCCAAAAAGCACCACCTGAGAGAAAGCTTAAGATTAATCATGATGGTTTGCTTTCAGATAGGACTAGGCAAGTGGAAGAAGAAAGGCAGGAAAAGGATAATGTTAACTCTTAGCTGCAAGGAGTCCTCCAGCTTCACTATGGCCCATTCTTTCTTTGCTCCCATGCAGCACCATAGAAACTGGACTGAATCTCAACATTCAAGCTGGTGTACATAGTTTTAAGATGTTCTTTGCATTTTTAATTTCCACTATTGCTAGGTCAAGGTTTTTAATCACCATTGTCACTAATGACGTAACATTCATCTCTACTCAAGGCTTTAATCAAAGGGAGATGCCCTTCAGTTTAGCACAGCTCCATCCCCTGTCCTGCTGCTAGGAATGGAATAATGGGGTTCTCTGCTGATTTACTGACAATGTAAAGAACACAAAGACAAGTGAGAATTCAGCTTGTAGCTGAAACATGTATCAGAGGAGTGTGACAGTCTTATTTTGAGATGTAAACTTTCCAAATAGAATGCAAAAGCAATTGCATTTTGAAGTTCTGGCAATAAGTTATCTCTGTTGCAGCATTGGCAGGCAAGCCTGGCTTGTAAATATAACCTTTCTGAGGGCCCATCATGCAGTATTAGTCAGAAATGTTTTTATTTGGCCATGAGACATGGGTATCACTATCCAGGCCTACATTTATTGTCCATCCCTAACTGTCATTGAGGAGGTGGTGGTGAGTTACCTGCTGCATTCTATGTAGCATAAGTACATCCACACGTTGTTTGGGAGGGATTTACAGGATTTTGATCTGGTGAAAGTGAAGGAAGGGCAATATATTTCCAACATAAGATGTTGGATAACTTGAAGGGGAATTTGCAGGTGGTGGCATTCCCATGTGCTTGCTGTTTCCCCCAAAATTGAGCAATTATTTATAATATCCACACAGAATTTTAGTTTTATACTGATGTTTTTAAATTATTTGCCTTTGATGGATTATTTGCTATCAGGTCAGAGAATCACAATTTGTAAGAATTCATTTGAAGCAAATTCACTTCCAATTATTGAAGAAATGGTTTTCAATATTTGTACTTTCTTTGATAAACTGGAATTCTAATGGCAAAATACGAGAAGCAGTGCACTACAAGAACTATGCTCATGCAAGTAAACAAGAACTGTTAGAGGAACAAATTAAAATATTACTTGAGATAGGTCTACAGAGTGTATACCACGAAGCTGGTCTACAAATAAGTGAGACTCATTTATTCAAGTTATTTTATCTCCTTCAAGTTATTATTCACAAATTTTGGCTCCGTAGTGTTTCACTGCTATGGATAGCAATTGGGCTGTGTGGGCACATGGTCATTTGTCTGTCACTGGGAACGTATTTCAGAAGTATACAGAGTTGGCAGAATGTGGCATCGGTCAGTGTGTAATGTTGATTTAATGCTAGCAGTGACCCTTATCCTCCAGCTCCCATCCTCTCTTTTGAACGTACAAATTAGGGACAGGAGTAGGCCACTTGGTCCCTCAAGCCCACTCTACTATTCAATAAGATCATGCTCGAACTGATTGTAACCTCAAGCCCATATTCCCGCCTACCCCCGATAACGCCCGGTACATGGCACAGAGGTTAGCACTATTGCCTCATACAGGTAGGGACCCAGGCTCAATTTTGGCTTGGGTCACTGTCTGTGCGGTGTTTGCATGTTCTCACTGTGTCTGTATGAGTTTCCCTTGGGTGCTCCGGTTTGCTCCCACAGTCCAAAAGATTTGCTGGTTAGGTGCATTGCCATGCTAAGTTCTCCCTCAGTGTACCCAGACAGGCGCCAGAGTTGGCGATTGGGGAGTTTCACAGTAACTTCCTTACAGTAAGCCTACTGGTGACACTAATAAATAAATATTATTTGACTTAACCTTTCACCTTCTTGTTACTCAAGAGGGTCACAAGTAGGCTTACTGCAAGGGATGGCACAGTGGCACAGTGGTTAGAACTGCTGCTTCACAGCTCCAGGGACCTGGGCTCAATTCTCGGGTCACGGCCTGTTTGGAGTTTGCACATTCCTCTCGTGTTTGCGTGGGTTTCCTCTGGGTGTTCCGGTTTCCTCCCACAGTCTAAAGATGTGGGGGTTAGGTTGATTAGTCATTCTAAAATTGCCCCTTAGTGTTCTGAGATGTGTAAGTTAGAGAGATGAGTGGGTAAAATATATGGGGATAAGGGGGTAGGGCCTGGGTGGGATTGTGGTCGGTACAGACTCAATGGGCCGAACGACCTCTTTCTGTACTGTAGGGTTTCTATGATTACTAAGAATCTACTCAGCTTGGCCTTAAAAATATTCAGATTCTACTGCCTTTTGAAGAAGAGTTCCAGAGGTTCACAACCACTGAGAGAAAAAAAAATTCTCATTATTTCTGACTTCAGTGAGAGACCCCTTATTGTTCGATATTGGCCTCTAATTCTAGATTCTGCGACAAGAGGAAACATCCTCTCTACTTCCATCCTGCAATACCCCTCAGGACCTTAATGGTTTTGATGAAGCTGCCTCTAAATCTTCTCAACTCTGGTTCATACAGAACTAATCACTTTGATCTTTCCTTGTAAGACAGCTCTTAAAACATGCAATGCTGAGCAGCAGAGAGGAAGCGCCCCAGTGCTATATAAAGGGATCACCAACTACCTGCCAGTTAGTAAATGATTGATTTCCACAAGGTCTATGTCAATTTGTACAAGGGCTGGTGATTTTTAAATAGTTGAAGTTGTTGTTGCCAGCAGTGAAGACCTTGGTTCCGACTTCCAGGGTTCTGCTTACACCAACTGTTCCATCATGGGTCATTGGAGTTACCATTCCCCTGACAAAATAAGGGGGAGAATGAGCAGAGGCAGCTCCATGGGCAACAAGAGTTAGGAGAGGGGCAGGGAGAAGCTCTTGGTAGGACATGTATGTGGATCAGCTGTGGAGGGGAGCAGAGGTGGCTTCATGTGTGACTTTTGAACATTTGGATTTTAGGTACATTTCTAGGTTACAGTTCGCTGACTGAAACAAACCATTACTGGATTCATAAATTTTAAAATAATCCATAGAAAATGATCAGTACCCAAATAACCGACTCTTTTGACTTGGTGTACAGAATGGGAGAGATTAATGTTTAATATTTCTCTCTAAAAAGCTTTAAGCGAATATAAATGACAGTGAATATCAGTTGAAAATTTGGCCATTAATTTGACATTTTATTTTTGTAAGAAAAGGCAATATTTTGATGATTTTAACAGTAATGATGGACTCCATGTGACATATTTAATGATGTATATACCATACAATACTTACTTCACACTTTATAGTTTATTTTCATGAATATAATATACTTTTTGACAACATCCTTCATGCAAGACAATGTGATGTATACAACAAATTACTTTTTGATGGTCCCTGTAATTCAAATTTTAAGTTCAAATTGTGACCTTCCCAGAAAAAGGAGTATCAGATCTCAGATGTATTAGTCACATTATGTCACTGCAAATTGTACCAATTTTCTTGCAACTTTATTCGTCTCCTTCCATTCTTTTTCTCCTTAACAACATCATCGTAGAATCATAGAATCCCTACAATGCAGAAGAGGTCATTCAGCCCATTGAGCCTGCACTGATTCTGAGCTTTCCTGCCCTATTCCTATAACTCTACAAATATATCATGGCTAATCCATTTAACATATATATCTTGGCCACTAAGAGGCAATTTATTGTGATTAATTCACCAAACCTGCACATCTTTGGACTGTGGGAGGACATCGAAGCATCCCCACGCAGACACAGGGAGAACGTACAAACTCCACACAGGCATTTGCCTGGGTCCCTGGAACAGAGAGGCAACAGTGCTAACCACTGTGCCAATGTACTTCCCGTATTGCAGTAAAATGTCCAAATGTGTTTCACAAGTTATTCAGCAGGAAGGGAGAAAAAGGTTTGGGGATTTGATTGAAGTGGTAAATTTAGAGAAGATTTTTAGAAGTGAAAAGAAATGTGATTCAAAGGCAAATTCCAGCATTCAAAGATATGTCACCGAAGCCTCTGCCATCTGTTGTGACAGGAAGGTGTAAACCATACCAGAGTTAAGAAAGCAAAGATTGTAAAGAGAGTTTTAGAGGGAGGATGGAGTGAAGCTTTATATAGAAGCTTTATATACAAGGACAGGACGTCAATCTACAAGTGGGCAGAGAGTTGATGAAGGAAGCTCAGGTTACATGCAGTAAGGAATGGGATTTTATGTGACGTAGGAAATGGGCAGTGAAGATTTGGATGAATTGAAGTTTGCATGGGATGCAATTCAAATGGCTAATGAGGACAGGAAAGGAGAAAATTTGGGAGTGACATAGGAATGGAGGTGTTCTATATTACAGGACAAAGCCTTTCATGAACATATGGGTTTGGAGTTCCTCATATTTCACTTCTACTAGTGTCATGTCCCCTCCAGTATCTTTACCCAAGTAACTATGCTGCATGAGTGACCCGACACAGTGGGCCCTATTTTACCATTGTAAGTGCTGGGCGGACTTGAAACTGGCAGTGTTTCAAATCCGACTTTTAGACCCGTTCTCAGGCGCCTCCATACGCATGCTGCCTGAAAAAATATCAGCGAGTCCGAATCACAGTGCACAAGCCTGTGAGCGGGGCTTAACGCACCCGGAATCCTATAGCTCTGATCAGCACCTCCAACTGCACATGCACAGAAAAAAAAGATAGGAAGCTTTTCCTCTGTCACATCCCTTCTGGGCTGTATAATGCCTCCCCCTGGCCCCCACAGATATTGCCCTACCCCCACAACATTACTGATCCCCTTAACCCCCCCCACCCCCCACCACCCAGACTGATAGTGGGTCCCTCCCCATTCCCTAGGGGAATTTCACAGTAACTTCATTGTGATGTTAATGTAAGCCTTACTTGTGACTAATAAATAAACTTTACTTTACTTTACTTTCTCCCCCCCACCGATCTCAGGCAGAGTGGCAGCGGACCCCCTCTTCCCCCCACTGATCTCGGGCATAGTGGCAGTGGACCCACCTACCCCCCCCACCCCACCACCCCCCACCAATCTCTAGAAGAGAGCTGTCAGACGCTGGCACTTACTTCCTCACTAACCTTCACTGATGGAGTGCCCGAATCGGATTTCTATGGAGCATGTCTGTTTCATGCCGATTCTGGATGGGTGAACGTGTTGGTAAAAGAGGAAGTGCTGGTAAAGTTGGGTGTGCAGCCCATTAAGTCCATTTAAATGCATGCAAATGGCTGCAGTGCCCATTTTAGGTGTGGTCCCAATTGTGGCCATTTTCGGGCCTTGGTAAAGGGAGAATTGGCGCAGAGGTGGGCGCGGATCCCACTACTCGCCTCTTGCCCAACTTTTTGCACTTGTAAATGGGCGCAATGCAATGGTAAAATCGGGCCCAGTGAGCACCAGTACTCCGATTTCCTCTTCTTTCAGCTCTGACGAAGGATCATCCAGACTCAAAACTTTGGATCTATTCTCTCTCCACAGATGCTGTTTAGCCTACTGAGTTTCTCCAGCATTTTCTGTTTTTCTTTCAGATTCCTGCATCTGCAGTATTTTGCCTTTATCTGAGTGCCAGTTGTCTATATGAGTGTGTTGTGGTCCGACTATGCAGCAGATCCAATGATGTTCTTAATGCCTGCGTGCATGCTGTTTCCAGCAGAGAACGATAGATAATGTGCAGGACTATGAATCCTGGCTGTTTTCTCCCTCACGATAGTCCAAAAACTCAAGACCATTTGCAATTGTGTCTACTGCTGCCACAAATTAAGATGAGCTAATTCAACGCCTTGAACATTTTTAGCAACAGAAAAATATTTAAGGAGTTGTTTTAATGCACCATCGTATTCCAGTGACCATTCTGTTGAACTCTGATCTTAAAACAAAGCTTTTTTCATTCTGAATATTGCATAGGATAAAGGAAGGCATTCTGTCTTAAATTTTTGGTCATAATTATCAGCCTAATTTTAATAGATATTTGTAAGACTTTAAGATCATGTTTGTGTAAGAACTTAAGGCTCTAATTTTCATTAAACTCAATGATGCCTTACACACATTCATCACTGACTAGTACAAATCTGAAACACAGATGCCTAATGTACAGAGGATTTGGAAATATAAGTGAAAGGTACTCCTTCATTATTTTCCTTTTAACACCCTGGTTATGAATCTTATTCAGGAGTCAATATTAAATTTCTGTTGTTGTCTGAAAGAAGCCACTAACTCAACTCACATTAACATTGTGTAAGGAGCTGATATGGTTTATCCATATTTCTGTTTAATGTGAATTTCTGCTTACCTAAACAAGTCCTATTTCAGTTTTCACGCAGTGTAGTGGTCTAAATTTCCTTAGTGACCTGACAAAACACATTTTAAACATTTCTATTATATCAGTGTATATTTTCCTTTGCCTTAAAATTTGTGTTTGTCACATTGAAATGAAAAACATACCTGTGCATTATATGACGGGTTGCGTTGTGTGCGGATTATGTTGATTGGCTGTGCTAAATTGACCCTAGTGTCGGGGGGATTAGTAGGGTAAATATGTGGGGTTATGGAAACAGGGCCCAGTTGGGATTGTGGTCGGTGCAGACTTGATGGGCCGAATGGCCTCCTTCTGTACTGTAATGCTTCTATGATTCTATGACAGTTAACTAGTTGAATCAACATCATATTAAAGCACAAATCATGTGCCCATCACAAATGTCCAAGCATTTCATGGACTATTACGGTTATTTGAATTAGATGTCATTCTAACTGGACAGATTGGACGGACAACGTATTTGGAAATACAATATTGTGCTGAAATTGGATGTTTTACCATTATTGCATTTGGAGGTTTTCAAGCTGTGTTAATTCCACCAGTTTACAGCAGGTGGCGGTGTTGGTGCATTTATCTACTTCTTTCAGCCAGAAACAAAGGTTCCTATTTTATTTGTTCCAGATCAGTTTTCTTAAAATTAGACCATTACCAGCAAAAATTGCTTTATAGTAGCCCTGGATTTAATCTGGATTGAAGTGAGGGTATTGCTAATGGAAGTATTTTGTGTTGTTTAACTGCCCTCATCCTTTACTTTCCCATGGTTGATCCAATGTTGTTGAGCTCTTTTGTTTGCAATGCTTAACCTTGTTCACTGGTGGAATGAATGGGCCATTCATGTCACTGATAGTGCAACTCCTGTCAGCTTAGTGTAATTGACAGTGTACTTAGGACCCAGCTCTTTATTAGCTGATACACAAGCACATTTTTCTACCAGCTCACCTTGCTACCAAAATATTGCTACGATGCCAACTTTAATGTGCGTTGAAAGACAGCCACCTAATTGCACAGTGAAGCAGGCGAAAGCACCAAGGATGGTGTATAATTTCCGAAAGTGCTCTGAGCCTTAGGCAAAAGGCTTTCAACTGTATCTCAAACTGAATGATAAAATATGTTCTACAAATTATCTGTGAAGAAGAAACACGTGGAAGTGGCAGAGGACCACAAATGTAACACTTGTTAAAAAAATATGAAATGCCACTCATTCCTCCCTCTCAACTCCTCTTGTTAGAAAGTCCATGGTTGAACAATTTAGTTGCGTAACACCTGTATTTTAGGTGCTACGAATGCAGCTGCAGGTCCAAAATGATGTCCACACTGTGTATGCACAGTTCTGGTGCAGGCTACACCAGACACCATCCTGGGAAGCTTGCTAACACCAGCGGTAAGAGCATGTGTGGGGAAGTATACACAGTGGGCAGGGTGCAACATCACCTAGTATTTACTTTGTATGTAGATGTCACTTTAAGAAACTGCATCAGATGGTGAACTGCTAATTATATTGAAACGGTGTCTGAAGATGGTGGGTAGTATTTGTCCTGTTTAATGGAGGTGGGTGGGGTAATGTTCTGATATGTATATATGGAGGAGTTGGGTAGGTAATACTTCATTGGTTTTTGGTAAACTGTCTTTGAAGGCGCCTACAATCTATGTCCTCCTTGGAAAGGTACAAATCCAACAGTATGTAGTACTGATTTGACTGCAGTGGTCAATTTAGACTTCGACCCTCCAGCTAATAACCTATCTTAACCTCACAGAGCCGAACAGTGATATTTAGAGAAATCATCAACTGTTTTCAGGTTAGTTAGCTGGCTCAAAGTCCTGAAACATCATTGTTCACAGCAATGTGGGTGTACCTACAAAACATAGAAGGGCAGCATGATGGCACAGTGGTTAGCACTGCTGCCTCACAGTGCCAGAGACCCAGGTTTAATTCCTTGGGACACTGCCTGTGTGGGGTTTGCACGTTCTCCCCGTGTCTGCATGGGTTTCCTCTGAGTGCTCTGGCTTCCTCCCAAGATGGGTGGGTTAGGTTGATTGGCCGTGCTAAATTGATCCAGTATTAGAGGGATTAACAAGGTAAATATGAAGGATAATAGGAATAGGGCTTACGTGGGATTGTGGTTGGTGCAGACTTGATGGGCTGAATGGCCTCCTTCCGCACTGTAAGGCTTCTATGGATTCTATGGACTGCATTAGTTTAATATGGAGTCTCACCACAACCTAAAGAGATATTAAGGATGGATAATAATTGCTGGCCTAGCCAGCAAAGTCCACAAAATGTGAAAGAGAAGAAATAGATGCTTTCTTAGGCTATTTGCAGGATATTATGTGATTGGGAAAAATGAGGCATTAGAAGAAGGATGAGCTGTGAGCATAGGGTCATCAGTGATGTTTTTAGCCCTACCTCTGGCCACTGCCACAGAGATAGTGCTACCTATGATGGTCAGCACCACTTCCTTCACCAAGGTGATGACTTGCAGCCATCTGCTGATTTGATGCTTCTACCTCTGGTAATGTGGCATGTAGTTCTGAAAGGGAGAGAAAAGTGTGCCAGTGAACATGGTGCAATGTGACTGGTTGATTTGGCTGCCATGTTTAAATAGCTGGCAGCATACACAAGCTGTGTGGTGTGTGTGTGAAACAGTGCCAGGTGTGGGTGAGGTGAAACTATGAACTTGAGGCATGAGTCATGGTTAATAGAGACTGTTGATAGGTGAATGAAGGAGGTGGTGTATGGAACAATGGACCGAGTGGATCAGTTGTATGGATATGGTATTTGAAGTTGCACTTAACTGACCTTGTCCATTCATGTGAAGTAATGGAATTTTTAGTGGCACCGCACTGAGATTCTTGAAGCCACACTGCTGGTGTTAGCATGATGACTATCTCACTGCCATCTTAATGCATGCCCAGAAGGCCTCCTAGTCCCCTGTGGATTCAAGACTTTTCTTTTCTGCTGGTTACCTCCTGCATCGAAAGCCCCCTATGCTTCACAGAGAACGTTAGCATACAGTCTCTGCCATGTTTTTCTGTGTTTGTCTAACTTGGACATTCTTTCCTTGTCACTTCCAGCACCTACTACAGTCAGAATGCAGCTCTCCTTTAAGAGATGCGGGTTGGCTTTAAGTAGTGCATGCTACTTTAAGTGGTGCTAGACTTTCATGATTTTGCACCCTCTGCTCAAGTGTATAGCCACTCAGCAGTGTGCTTAATACTGGCTGCCTGCTACACTCACGGTAATGAGCAAATAGCATAAAGTTTGCCTAGCGCCTGCATTGTTAGCAACATGCCTGGGTTAATGGTGCATTATAGTTCCCATCCCTGTTTTATGGCCTTATTGAATTTTGCTGAAATTAATCCTGACTTGTCTTTGATTTGGGAAAGTATGTTAAAATTGACTCTAAGTCATGTAATATCTATTCAAGCTGTTTGAAACTACAATGATTGGGCTACCAAATTGTTAACCCTTTGATTAGAATCGAATAGAATAGAATCCCTACAGTGTAGAAGGAGGCTATTTGGCCCATTGAGTCTGAATTGACAACAATCCAGGTCCAAGGATATTCCTGTTTCCTGGGACACTCCAACTGTATCATTTTTCTAGCTTTATCATGATGGGAAAAAGTTTGAAATCATTTACTATTTAATTAGCTAAAAAAATCTGATGTCTTCGCCATTAAAATATCAAAATCATCAAGACTAGTCTGCTTGCATCAGAACTGCAACTGAATCACTTTATGAGTTGAATCTAATTATTTTACCTATGGCTGTGAACAATAAGAACGTTTGAGCTTAGGGTACAACCCCTTATCCTGTCTACTAAAATAGAAATATGGAATGAAATGCATAAAGAAAAAGGCCTACAGAATGCATGTAAACTACACAATAATGAAGCTCTTCATAGTACATTACCATCTGTTTGGCTAAACATATTCCCATAGGGCTCAGTGATGGGCCCTTACTTTTGACTGGGGCCCTTAGACATAGGCCTTAGAGGTCTATGTGTTAATCTGCACCTGTCCTTGGAAGATAAAATCAAAGACTACAATTTTTGTGTTATATATTTCACAATCAAAGGTTGTGCTTTACAACCAGTAAGTACTTCAAAATGGATTCACTGATGGAACCCTTGCAATGAGTAATGTAAGAAATGCAACAGCTAATTGCACATACGTATCAACAATATGATAATGAGCAGAAAATCTGATCTTGGTGGTGCTGTTTCATGATAAACGTTGGCCAAGACATTAGGAGAACTCTCCAGCTCTTTTAAATAGTGTCATTGGATGTTTTATGTCCATTTGAGAGGACAAACAGGCCTTATTCTCATTTAAAAGACGCAACATTCAAAAGATCAAAATGTCTTCTGTGCCGTACAGTTAGCCTAGATCTTGCACTGAAATCTCTGGACTTGAACATGCAACCCATTGCCTCAAAAGCAAAAAGACTACTACAAATTTATCCATGACAATATCTATGATAACTGTTCAGCATCCAAAAAGAAAGTTAATGGTGGTTGAGTATAGCTGATGACAATTTTCCCTCAATAGTGCACTTAGATGATCCTGTCAATTTTAAGGGTTAAAGAATAGTATTGTAACAGCTTTCTTGTTTTATTTTCATAGATTTCAAGAGGGCTATCTTCTTCAAAAAATATTCAGTCGATGTTTTTGTTGTTTGGAGGAGACAACACATTGTGTTATTTTCACAATGTGATGTTACCTGTAAGTGATTTAAATATGTATTTAATCTTTTAGTATGTAGTTGCATTATAACAGTTGACAAATATTCACCAAAGGCATTTCAAAATGATGGCATCTCTTTCCAGAAAACAAAAAAGATGTAATAACTGTCAATGTCTTATCAATTACATTGTTAAGGTTTGTTTATGTCTATTATATGTTAAGGCAAAAAGCTGATGGTTATTCAAATACCAATTAGTATGGGATAGCTGGGACACTGGATGGGTAGGAGTAGTGTTGACACTAAACAAAACTTCCTCAGCAAGGAGAGGGCTGTATCTTAGTTTTGACTTCACCAACTGGTGTGGAAATCGTTCATAATAACCGCAATACCCTTACTTACATTTTGTGTAAATAATTGCCAAGTCAAGCATTTGGCTATAAAATCTAATGACTTAGGATTTTATTTAAATGAATCCTTCGAGGATCTCTTTGGAATGTTTGCACTAAAAATTAAAAAAAAATGAAACCAGTCTTCCTCATGAGGTATTTTTCTGAGAATCTGGTGTAGAATGGAACATTTGCTTAATCACAAGTAGTTCCTATGATCCTGTCCAATTTCTTGATGACCAACATCATTTACATGGATTGGGAAGACAGCTGTATCATTAACAATGCCTCAGAACACTTGAAATGAGATCAAATAAAATGCAATGTTGTTGTTCTGAAGAAACCTGGTTCCCCATATTTGAGTGATTGTAACAGTATAGAAGCCTGTTTGAACACCCACTTCCAAATGGGTTGGAAATTTTGTCAGTGAGATAAATGTTTAAAATTCCAGGTCCCCTTCTGCACTCTTCCCAATAAAATTATCATTTCTTACATGTCCAAAAATGCTGTAAATTACCCTTTGTGATATTAGTGGACAGATGTTTAATATGTTTATGTGACATTATTCTTTCATTATTTAATGGAAGTGTTAAACATTGAAAATTGACAACTTTCTTTAGTGTCCAGATTAAAGTAGCAAGCTTAATAATGCCATATGATCATATTAAGCATTTGTCCACTTTTATCACTAACAGTATAATATAACCCAGTGTGGTCATGTAAGTACATAATTTTCAACACATATGTAATTTAATTTTTGTTCAAGTTCAGCAGCAAATCAGCAAGGCAGAATGATAGAATTTTAGCAATGTATTGCATACTGCAAAGGACATAGGGATAACATTCAACAACATTTCTGTGAACACCAACAAAAGAACCTCCACCTTCAGCTATTGCCAGTAAGAATAGAAATATTGCCAACAAAACCTGGTCACACTCCTAATCAATTTGAATTGGTCCAGTAAAAGAGCAATGAATTTCACTAATTGATTTTGTTGTTAATGAAAACTTCTGAACCTTTAAAAGCTTCTTGGTGATAGAGGTTTTACTGCTAGGTTGTCACTAAAGCTTCTTTAAAAAGGGGAGTAAACTTATTGAAGCTTATATTTACTGCATTATTTTTCCCTTGTATACATCTTGAGGTTACAAACACTTCCAGCACTCTCTGGTGTCTTGCCATAATTCTGAGCTTCCAGGTAGACAATTTCATTGTGGTGCCAAATTCAGATCCATTCTGAGTCACGTGAGCCCTTTTCATTTTCAGGCATGTACATTTAAAACAAACAAATAAACAATAACTGTTTCTGATTTGTAACTGTTTATAGTAAGAGGCACAAAAGCAACAAGATTGGAATAAAATCTTTCACAAACCGTTTGAGCAATTTGATTGGTTAATGTTTTGTGAATGGCAGCTTTGAAAGTATTGAGAGATTTGATTAATTTATTGTGATTGTCATTTGTTAATTGATAACTTTTCTTATTTGGCCATTGAATGAAATGGTCATTTTTTTGAGTGTCTAGTACTAACTCGATTACATTCTTGAGCCAATCAGTGTTGTTAATTTAGCTATTGGCTCTTTGACTGTCTAGTCACTGAGAATGCAAGTGATGCAAGATTGTGTAACTGAATGTGAAAGACTATAATTGTTGTTAAATAATTGGACAATTGCTTCTCTACCTTCTCATTCAGCACTCTATCCTCATTCTTTCCAAATTTCTCCAGTTGCTTAATCAATTGTTACAGTGCTGATCTGCACCATTGTGCTTGAGTGTTTTAAACTAAATTCCTCCATTAAGAAAAATTCTATTCTACATAAGGTATGTTACAGCTAAGATATGTACACAATGCATGTGTGCTAGACTTCTCAATTTCATAGATTTTATCTATTGGTGATTTATTGTTACATTTCATTCTGTTGCCAAATATATATTTTTATTGATGTATTTTCTCACTGTTTCCTCTGTCATACTTCTCTATTAAAACAAAACTGAGGAATTTAATTCTAAAACACCCAAGCACAACTGTGCAAATCAGCACTGCAACAATTGATTAAGAAGTTGAAGAAACTTTGAAAGAATGAGGGTAGAGAACTGAATGAAAAAGCAGAAAAGCAATTGTCCAATTATTTAACAATAATTATAGCATTTCACATCCAGTTACACAATCTTAACTCACTTGCATTCTTGGTGACCAGATAGTACACTTGTTGCAAAACAATTACATTCCTAAATTGTTCTTTACTTTGCTTGAATGGGCAATACAGTTGCAGTGCGTATATATATTGCTCCTGAACAGGAGTCCGAAGTGTCCTGAGGGGATTAGGTGGGACTATTCATGTTTGAATCTGGGATGAGCGTTCAGATATTTTTAAGTTTGGGATTAAGCTGTGTTTGCAATAAAATGTTGATTCATTATAAGGTTTAAGAATTGAATGTTGGCATGCAGGAGCTTAGAAAGTCTAATTCTAATATTTAGTGCTCCAGCCGATCAGAAATGGGATTACAATATTTTAACCATAATTAGTTCTTTCAAGGGATGGTCTTGCTGGGTATGTGGAATCTGAGAATTAACGCTAAACTATCACATCATTCAGGACAATGATAGCAGCCGTGCTCTCGCTCTAACAGAACTATCTAACTCAACAATGATTGACAGTTAAACCTGGAACATTTAACTTGGTGCCAAATGTTTTTATCAACTGAGCTAAATTGAATATTTTCAATCTTAATACAGACTACATGTAAATAATCTCATTAATATTAAATCTACTTACAATAAATCTCCACTTACATTGAATATATTGACATGTCTTAAATTAATGTGTAACTATGTAAATATTATGAACATATAACAAATGTATCACTCATTTATAATGAGCAAATCAGTCCCATTGGAATGCTGGATTTAGTCCACTGAATAGTACCGCAACAATAATTTGAGTACAAGTGTATGAAAATGTATCTCAAACCATTTTTAAATGTCATAACGTGATTAATTATTAAAAATGTTATACCTTCCAAGCCAGGTGGTTTATACCACTTTTGCATCAAGCAATAGATTTTCAGCAAATGTGGGCGAAATAGTGAAATCAAAAGTCAAGAGGAAAAGATAGTAAAACATACACAACCTTGAAGGAAAATGAGTCTAGCTTAGTTAAAAATTATGCCAAATACCTGCAACCTCTGGGAGTAGTGAGAGAATGGAATGACCCAAGGACCAAAACTGGCTGATGAAGCTGGAAGCTTAAATCAGTTTGGGAGATAAAAAGGCACATTTAACAAGTTCACAAAATAGAAAAATAGCATCTTAATTCCCATACTCATTTCTGTATTGCCCTTATCAATATCAACATAAACCATATGTGAAGGCATTGCCAATCGTCATTCACAAAGTAAAACGAAGGAGAAGTTTCCTCAAGGAGTTGCCAAAATTTCACTCCGTTTCTAATGAAGAGAGCAGTGATGGTAAATATTTGCTTTCCATTGGAAGTGAATCCTGTCAGTGAGTTGAAGAAAACCCATCATGACCAGAGTTATTTATCGTATGAATGTTGAGGCTTCCACAACTTTTGGAATTATGAGTGAACAACCCATGATTTTCCATCAGGACACATCACAAAGATGATCCTAGCATCCGAGGGAACGTTTCATCCTCTGTTGACTAGTACGAAGTAATTCCACATTCAGTGAGTTGATTCCACCTTCAGAGAGTTAAATCAATCATCAGACAGAATAATTCACCTTCAGGATATCAACCTCATGAAAGACGATGGCCTAGTGATATTATCACTAGACTGTTAATACAGAAATTCAGAGAATGTTCACAGGACCTGAGTTCAAATCCCGCCACTGCAGATGGTAGATTTGAATTCAATAAAACAAAATCTGAAATTAAGAATCTACTGATGACCATGAAACCGTGAGTTGATTCTCAGAAAAACCCATCTGGTTCACTAATGACCTTTAGGGAAGGAAATCTGCCGTCCTTATCTGGTCTGGCCTACACGTGGCTCAAAAGCCACAACAATGTAGTTGAAATTGCCTTCAGGCAACTAGGGATGTGCAATAAATGGTGGCCAGCCAGCGACACCCATGTCCCACGAATGAATAAAATAAAAATTAGCATCGGAATGATTCTGCCATTGATGAGTTGATTCTGCCAGCATGTGATCCCACTCCAGGATATATCAAAGCAATAATTCTGCTTTCAGAAAATTTATTCAGCCCTCAGAGGTGATTCTAACATCAAGGAGATGTTTCTGTACCAGGACACCAGGTGTCTCTGCCAACGGATTTGATTCTGACATTAGAGATGATTCCTCCCTCAAAGAGATGATTCCACCCTATTAGAAATCAAAATGGTGATTCTGCCATCACAGAAGTATTCTTTGATCTATGTAAGCCCGATAGCTGATGTTTTCTGGGATTGAGCTATGTCCAATCCCACAGTCACACCATGCTATGTAAAATAGGATCCATTGCTATTGTTACCACCCCAAGATTGAGAATATCTGATCAGTTGCCTTTTTTATTCTCCGTCTTTTAAATGTTCCTAAATGAATTACTCCAATGTTCCCTCCCATTCGAGCCTTGAGTTCCTCTCGCTCATTTTCTTCTCCATTTTCTCTCTAGCCTTTCCAAGGCCATATTCTGCTCTATTCGGTCATTCAACTTTCATTATACCGCAGTATAAGGGTCTGGTATATATTGGGTTAATGTGGAGCTGAGTACAGTACCACCCATACAGTGATGGAAGAAGTCACATGGCCTAGAGCTAAGGTCAGTGTAGTGTTGAACAGAGATGTGTTAAGACCTAAACATAGAGATAGCTCCTACCCTGCACCTTTACTACATGTGTGTATATAATTATGAGTAGTTAATAACACACAGGAGACTACAAAGAGTTCTTTAACGTACACATTTTGTGACCAACACCATCCCAAAAGCAGCCATGCCACCGAACATTAGAAATGTTTTCATTTCCAGATCCATTTTCCCTTCTTTACAAAACAGCCATATCATTGCCATTGGGAATGAAGACACTCTCAGCTCCTCTACCTTGGAAACTACTCCCCATCATCATCCTTCCTTTCCTCTCCAAAATTATTGAAATTTTCACTGACAGACTTTTGGATCATGGTCTCAGAGTTTGGGTTGGAATATTTATTCGCTCTCATTACCATAGAAATGACCTTGGGCTGAATTTCATTATCCAAGAAGTTGGTGTCAGGTCAGGTCTAAAATTATA
Organism: Carcharhinus amblyrhynchos; assembly: GCF_965287045.1. NCBI lineage: Eukaryota > Metazoa > Chordata > Chondrichthyes > Carcharhiniformes > Carcharhinidae > Carcharhinus > Carcharhinus amblyrhynchos. Next base: position 60,799,307 of record NC_137333.1, read on the forward strand.
AAATCCTGTAAATCGACTCCAACCCTCAGCCTCCACTTCCAGGTTTAGCGACAGCAGGACAAGAGGTGGACAATTAACCTGTCTTCTTTTGGCAATTTCTAACATTAGCAAGCAGATTTTCCAGGAAACCTGGTAGCTAAAGCTTCAAATGTGTGGACCTGGAGGAGCAGGAGTGCATCATCCCAGCATCCCCAACCCCCTTCAATCAGACCTTAATGCAAAAGACCCCTGGGATCAGACACAAATTCAACTTATACAGGGGAAACCCAGGCATCCTACCTGTAGCCAACTTCCTTCATTAATATCCAAGCCCTGTTTTTTGTGGGTAAGTTAAGTTTCTGACTCACTTCTGAGGAAGTAATGAAACAATTGCTGAGAAGTTTTGCAATCTTGCTGTCATCAGAAAATTTAGCAGGGACATCAAAACCTTTATTAATTTTGGTGGTAAAAGTGATCCAGAGGAGACAGAAGTATAATAGACTGAACTAGTATGTAGAAATATTGCAGTATCTAACAATTCATATTCTTATTGCAGAGCTGGATATGACTCTAATTATTGGCTTACCACAGTGGCTACACTTCAAAAGTGACTTCAGGAACTGTGAAGGACTCTTGTTATCCAATAATTATGAAAGTTATTTCTTTTTTTACTGTTCCATTTTATGCATAATGATGGTTTTTACGATTGTACCTCAATAATACCTCAAGAAGGCAGCACATGGCACAGTGCTGCCTCACAGTGCCAGGGAACTGGGCTCGATTCCCAGCTTAGGTCACTGTCTGTGTGGCATTTGCACATTCTTCCTGTGCCTGCGTGGGTTCCTCTGGGTGCTCTGGTTTCATCCCACATCCAAAAACATGCAGGTAGGTGGATTGGTCATGCTAAATTGCCCCCTAATGTCAGGGGGACTAGCAGGGTAAATGCATGAGGCTACGGGGATAGGGCCTGGGTAGGATTGTGGTTGGTGCAGACAAGATAGGCCGAATGGCCTCCTTCTGTACTGTAGGGATTCTATGATATCAATTTCTCTTTAACCATAATCCTGAAACTGCAAGCCACAAAATTCTGCTGTTAACTATTTGGACTTGCTATTTATTCAGCAGAGGAAGGGTTAATGGTGTTGCCTCATCAAAGAGAGCAAAGCAATTTTATTTCAAGCCACACACTCTCTTTGAAACTACCATCATGAAAAGCATCTAAGGACATTTGGGCAATTGTTTTCAAACCTATTCCTGTTCAAAATGAAAGGCAAATTAACAGTAGTATGAATATGAATCATTGTTACATGTGTTTTCTTTTCCTTCGAGCTGTGTTTCAGGGTGATGTAGTGTCCTCTTCAGTTTCACTGAAGCTAGCATATGACTTTATTATTCAAAGCTACAGGTGGTCCACAAGTGTGGTACATCAAAGACAGTTGATTTAATCTAATAATGTTTTACCATAAAAACACAGGAATCTTTGAATACACTATATACAAAGGTTTAATTAAGTGAGATCAGAAGACAGTATAGTGTTACTTGATTTCTATCAGTTAGTGACACTGACACTAAACTTCTGCTTGATAACATCAATGTGAATTACATTTACAGTTTTTGATGCACCTTCCATTTCTCAACAGCATTAGAAAAATTTGCAACATTGTTAACAAATCTAAAATGTTCCATTATCTTTGACATGCATGAATTACAGTTTTCTATTATTTATTGGCACAATCTGTGTTTTGAATATTTAATTCCTGCTGAGAATATTTATCATTGCTAAACCTAACATTTTGCATGTTGCGATGAAAAACAATCCTCATGATAATTCTATTATCGTGAACTATCCGACTCATTTTCTGTCAATACAAAGCTGTATTAGCTGTGCACTGATGTGAGATGTGCATCTTCGTCTACATCTGAAGCGGCTTCAACTTTGCAAGTAGTACAAAATCACCCCTGAAAGTTAGTCTCACACGTGCGCTTGCACATTTGCTTCTGCTGACTGGAAAGTGGTGTGGCAGTAGAGGATCAATGATCAGGCAGGTTGATCTCCCAGGTTGGGGCTATTCCACTGCACTTGGGGTGTGCTGATGCCTACGATGGTGGTTCGCCCAGGCTATGGAGGAGTAACAGATCAGAGTATCCAATGAGGGTAAACTGTGGCATTACTTGATGTGATTTTTTTTAAAGCCATCTCGACCTTTTGGCTAAGATGAAGCATCAGATCAAGAAGGGGTGCAATGCCTCATCCTGTCAGCTTGGTCTTGTTTGTCCCACATGTGGGGACCATGAATTGGATGCAACTTGAATTGCTTTTTTTAATTGGAATAAAGTACCGAAAGGTACCAATAGAAAAAGACTACAAAGTGGTGTGGAATTGACAGAACCACTTGAATCAATGCTGACTCTGAGCAGCTACATAATATTCAAGATCACCATTAATATCTGTCTGTAAAGTTGGTGTACTTATGCAGTATTGGCTATATTGTTCTTACTTCAAACTCAATTGCAATACAGAAATATTCTTGTCTTTCTCGTCAATTTCATGAAAGAAACACCATGATTGGAATCTTCCATTCTGGAAATTTGGTGATGGATTCAGAGGTGGGAATGAATTCCCGTTGTGGGGTGGGACAGCTGACAGCACATGATTTTGTCCTGTTCAGCTCATTACATATGCATCTGCAGGGAGCTTGCCGAATCTCATGGCAGGGCCTGGCAGGAAGTTGCCATCCCCATGGTTACCTCATGGGGTTGAAGGTTGGGGCACCATGTTAAAGGGCACTCAGACAGCCAATCACTGCAAACCAAGAGCTCCAGATTCTGCCAAGACCAGAATGCCACAGACCATGTGGCCTCACCGTTCAGTGAAGCCTCACTGCAGGTTCTCCTGTGGGCTGTTTAGGAAAGACAGGATGGCATCCCTAGAGATGGTAGCAGGAGGCTCTCCTGCCTGATTACAGTGACCTGGTAAGAGGTGTCATGGGGCCCACAGGAGAACGACCCATCAGTGCAGGAAAAGAATGAATAATCTGCTGTGTTCTGGCGGGGTAAGTGGGAATCTTGACATAGTGCTAAGTATCACTCATCAGGGCACTAAACATTGGAATCCATAGAATCCCTACACAGCAGAAGGAGCTATTTGGCCCATCGTGTCTGCACCGACCACATCCCACCCAGGCCCTATTCCTATAGCCCCACATATTTATCCTGCTAATCCCCCTGACACCACAGAGAAATTAATGTGGCCAATCAAACTAACCCGCACATCTTTGGATAGTGGGAGGAAATCGGAGCACCCGGAGGGAACCCACTCAGACAGGGGAAAATGTGCAAACTCCACACAGACAGTGGCCCGGGGCTGGAATTGAACCCAGGTCCCTGGTGCTGTGAGGCAGCAGTGCTAGCCACTGTGCCACCCTGTGCTGCGCACATTGTTAATGTGTGAGTAAAGGTAGGAATTTAGGTTGCAGGACTCAGCAGCTGATGAGATGTGTGAACTGAATGTGAGTCACTTTGTGCTCTCAGTTGCAGGATATTCTGCTTGTTAATCACTGGGCAGGGCCTAGGAGCTGGCATAGGCATACATGCTCCTAAACAGCTTGTACACCCATTGGGATGACACTCAATCCTTCTGTCTCTATGCAGGACAAAAATGCCCACCATAAGAGGAAACTGGCCAAGACCAGAGGTGGCAATCTGGACATTAAAGTCCTCACCACTTTTCCGGAGGAGGCTGTTGAGCTAGCTGGGAAAAGCAGGACTGATTTTGTACTGAAGATGAGAATTAGCTATCACACACAAAGTGGAAAGAAGCAATCCAACTGATTGCCTTGGTTTGTGGGAAATGTAGTCGAAGCATGTTCACTCAGCGATATCCTGAATTGAAGTAAAAAATTGCATCAAAGGCTTTGAAAACTCAGTCAAAGTTTGCACAGGTCTAGTTAAACCACTGGCTGAGAAGGTTATGGTCAGTGACAAGCCCTTGTTGTAAAGGACCAGGATTGACCTGGAGTTTCTGCCCTTTTTTTAAAGAGACCCGAGGCTGTTCAGTTCCTCAAGAGGTTATCACACCTTCCAACATTCATTGCCATCGTCAGCTGTGAGTGTTCTGTCAGTGGCACAAAGTCTTGCTTAGTTTGATGTCACCACTACTGTGTTTCATGGACGTAAAAAGTCTGACAACACCAGGTTTTAGTCCAACCTATTTATTTGATAATATTCTCACTAGCTTTCGAGGGGACAGCCTCTTCGTCAGGTGAATGGAGAGTTCTGGCCTCAGACAGAGCATATAAAGCACAGACAGTTTCTGTGCTTTATATGCTCTGTCTGAGGCCAGAACTCTCCATTCACCTGACGAAGAGGCTGTCCCCTCGAAAGCTAGTGAGAATATTATCAAATAAATAGGTTGGACTAAAACCTGGTGTTGTCAGACTTTTTACTGTGTTTACGCCAGTCCAACGCCGGCATACCCACGTCATTTCATGGACGTGCCAGGTTGTGTATTTCATGAAGATGGACTAAAGCCTGACTTGGGTAGATATTCCAAACGTATTTATTTACACTAAGGTAGGCTACTAATGAAACACATCTCCCCTGAGTGCTGCCTGTCTGCTGTACACAGTCTCTAGCCCATGACTGCTGATGACACAGGTGCATATAGTTTATAACACTTATTAGCATATAACAACTTTGACGCTGATAACTGCAGCCGTAATGGAAGCTTGCATTGCAGCTCTTTCAATATAGAGTTCTTCTACCTGTATCCCAGTGGAAGTTAAGACATTAACCATCAGACATTGCATTATGGCTGGGTCCACAAGCATATTAATTGAGTAGGCAAACACTTCCAAACCAGAAAGGATGGGCTCCAAGTCCTGTGCCTGTTTGGTGCTGGACTCTTCCATGCTTCTTGACATTGCATGTAGATTTTGGGCAGGTCAGCCAAAGCATCAAGCACTAGTGCCTACCCATCAACCTCCTTTTGCAGCCTGATTCATCAAAGTTCTTGTCAGTACCTATTGACATCATCCTCTGGTGAGCAAACATCTGCACTATTCTTTCTTCCTCCACCCTGACTGTAGGTCACTTGTGCCCAGTGTCTCACCAGATGCAAATCCCACTACTCTGCTTTTCCCTAAATTGAAAACAGTGTTTGTATCATAGGTGGCAATGACTGTAAAAGCAAGTGATAGTCTTTTTTCATCTTTCTTTCACCATTGCCTGCCAGGTGGCAATCCTTAGGCATCTAAAAAGAGAAAGGCACAAATGGAGAAAAGGGGGGAAAACAAGATGCTTATTCCATCTGCAACTTGTAAATCAGATTGTGGAATGTGAGATGGATGTTTGTGAATGAGAGTAGCATCATATTCAATGGTTTCAACTTTGCTGCTGGCCATAGCCCCTGCAATGGCAAGCACAGTTTCCTCCATTAATGTAAAAGTCCTCCAACAGTTAAGTGCAGTTGTGTGTCATCATGTTCTGCAAGAAAGTGATACAATTTGTTTGAGTGATGTGGTTATCATTGGTGAATTGCTGCATGTAGGAGCAAGTTGTGAAATGTAGATGTAAGGCTTGAAGCAGTGTTAGAAGTGAAACTATGAATTTTAGGTCATGATTGGTAGAAATTTGTTGATAGGTGAGTGATGGACGTATGTTGCAATGAACAATGTGTGTGTCAAATGGTGCAGTTATTGGGATATGGCATTTGAAGATGAATTGACTGACCCTCTGCACTCATGTGAGGTTGCTTCATTTTTTTGAAACACTGCATTCAGAACCTTTGGTTTCAACTCCTGGCATGAATCAATATGACTATCTGATTCCACTGCTACCTCATGTTCCTAGCCTCTTATTGGATAAAGCAGATTTTGCCTCTTTTCCACCTCCTCCAAGGCTTCCAGTGCAACATTGGAAAGTCTCAGAGCACACCCTCTCCCATCTTGTACCATAATCACTGTTAGAATGGCTTCCACAATGCATTTTCCCTCTTAAGGGAGACAGACTGACATTAAGTCTAGTTTCAGTTGTTTTAGCCTTTGCTACTGTGGTGCTAGGTGTGCGACTACTCAACAGTACACTTAGTAATGTGAGCAGACAACATGAAGTTTGTGTACTGTCTGCATGGAAAGAAATACATTCAGTGTAATCCTACATCTTAATCCATTTCTGGGCCTTGTCCAGTTCAGCTCTTTCTTTTCTGCATGCCTTATAGTTGAAATTTAACTTAAGTTGAATAGTTGCATTTTAATATGAATTGAATCAAGATCTAGGGCATTTTCACAATAATTTCATTGCAGCGTGAATGTAAGCCTACTTGTGACTAATAAATAAATAAAATTTTCTTTTACTTTCCTTTGAAAGATCTGTCCATATCAAAATAGTCAGTGATCACAAAACATGGCATATACCAGTGATTTGCGCAGTTTATTTGCTTTTCTACTGTATGCCTCAATTATCAAATGCTGTTGATTTTCTCTATACATTTGTTGGTTACATTCTGCTTATGCTAATTTATGGCAAGTCGCTGGCAAAATCCACGAAGTATTTGACAGCATCATTAATACAATAATAAACTTTTATCATTTATCCTCATGCTTGACCCTAACATTTAGTTTGACTTAATAAGTGCACATTCCTCGTAGGGAGACTTGGAATGCCGATTGGGAATTTACCTGTGGTCTGCTCCCTGTGGCTGAGGCTTCCCTTTGGGAATTTACATTTGTACCATTTCCTTGAGGTTTTGTATCTGAATTTGTGATGAGCAATAATTTCATTTTAAATCCGCCACATGGCAATTCACTGTTGAATTCAACTCTAAGTACATTACATTTTCTAGCACATTATCACAAATTAAACATTTTCAAATCTATTCACAAATTAAATGATTCAGGATGCTTTATTAACATTGCTACCAACATTAAAAAAATTGCTTTTACTGAAGATACCTATAATTTCACAAGCAATGGCAGCCATGTTACAAAATATCTCCTCGAAAGACAAGCACCTTTTTTCCTATGGAAATGCAGAGTGAAAACCTGGCAATAAAATTTAGAATATAGCATTTCTAATTGCTACAACAGCTCATTTTCTTTAAAGTAAAGCCATGTGTTTAATGGTTCTAAAGTAATACAACATTTGTTGCAGTGGCATATTATATCCCTGACAATGAGAAAATGAAAGAACAGCAACAGAGATCAGAAATTTTACTTTAACCATGGGGGTTCATATTGTTCAACCGACTGCAGTGATTGTTGCCAATATTGGATTGAAGCCTTCTACTGAGGTGGAGTTTTGAGAAGGTTCATAACTGGTCCCTCTGCACCAAAAGTTGTCTTATGATTGGCAGCCACAACATAGACTCAACATGTAGGATAAAGAGCACGTCAAATTCACTTTGAAGTGTTTGCTGTTTATTACTCATAGTATACCGCAACAAATGTTACATGCTGTTAAGGAGCAGAAGCAATGCTCTGGGATTCCACCAGAATGTTTTAGTTATGATGCAGATAAGGACAAGATACATTTGATGTCAGTACAGCAAACTTTTCTTTGACAGCCAATGTAATTTCCAGCTTTGACCAATAAAGGGAATTTTCTAGGCATACCTGATGGGACAGAACTTTGTCTTCTGCCAGTGAATATCTAAAAATCATACACATACTGTCTATGATGTTCTGCTTAATAATTTCAGTGGCCAGATTCCCATTATACACAGAAGAAAATATTGGCAACACATATTTGGAAAACTAACAAATCATTTCTGAGACTTGAAAGAGCTCCACCATTTTTATCCTTTTAATTTTTAAGAGCTCATTCTCAGGATATGAATATCACTGGCAAGGCTGATGTTGTTGCCCATTTCTAGTTGCCCTTGTGATGGTGAGCCTCCTTGAACTGCTGGAGTCCTAGTGGTAAAATTACTTGCACACATTGAAGCAGCTGGAGTCATTATGCCCCAGAAATGACAGGACATAGATGCATGTCCAAGTCAGGATCATTTGTAAGTTGGAGAAAAGAAAATGGAAGATGATGTCAGTGGAATTCTCAAGCCTGGTTGTGAAGACACACTGGTACTAGGATACAAAGAACAAAGAACAAGGAACATCCCAGCATGGGAAACAGGCCCTTCGGCCCAACGAGCCCGCGCCGCTGCATCTTCTCACACCTACCCCGCCCTGTGTGTATGTGAGTGGAACCCCTAATGTAGCCAGATTCAGGGGAGAATAGTGTCAATTTGGTACACCAATCAGCTTAAGAGCACATCTTTGGGCTGTGGGAAGAAACCGGAGTGCCAGTTCTCTGGTGGAGACAGTTCATTGTTTGACTCAAAGTTTAATTCTCCACTCCAACCCCAGACATTCAGTGTCTTGGCAGATTCTTTATACATACCTGAGTATAATTACTCAACACCTCACAGAATTTCTACAGTGCAGAAAGAGGCCATTCGGCCCATTGAGTCTGCACTGACAACAATCCTACATTGGCCCTATCCTTGTAACCCCATGTCTTTACCCTGCTAGTCCCTCTGACACTAAGGGGCAATTTTGCGGGGCCGATCAACCTAACCCGCACATCTTTGGACTGTGGGAGGAAACTGGAATACCCAGAGGAAACCCACGCAGACGTGGGGAGAGTGTGCAAACTCCACACAGGCAGTGACCCGAGGTCCGAATTAAACCCGGGTCCCTGGCATTGTGAGGCAGCAGTGAGAACCATTGCATCATTGTGCCATCCCTATTCACATTATTAGCTTACCTACAAGGTATTTAACTTCAACCAACAGAATCTATTGGAATCCAACAGATTTCCCTCTCTTTGTTAAATTAAGTTGATAGGCAAACAAAAACTAATCATTAGAATACAAAATGATAATACATGCTATCTTACTACATAGTGAATCTTTAACATATTCCATATTCTTCCCTCCATCTTGGCTTGAAAACAAAAATAAAATTATCATGATTACAACATGAAACTTTTCATGTTCCCACAAGTTATCAATACACAAAGTGTTCTCTTTGAGAATCTCTACCAATTTCTTTAAGCAAGCAGTTCTTTTCATAAAATAATCTGACAACAGGTGACTTGCATAGACTCATTTTATTTTTTTCCAATCCTCTTCCTTTCCAACATCTCTTTCATACTCAGAAAATCAGGGGCAGCATGGTAGCACAACGGTTAGCACTGCTGTTTCACATCTCCAGGGACCTAGGGCCAATTCCCGGCTTGGGTCACTGTCTGTGTAGAGTTTGTACATTCTCCTCTGCATGGGTTTCCTCAGGGTGCTCCGGTTTCCTCCCACTGTCCAACGATGAGTGGGTTAGGTTGTTTGGCCATGTTAAAATTGCTTCTTAGTGTTCTGACATGTGTAGGTTAGAGGCATTAGTGGGCAAATATGCAGGGATAGAGGGTAGGGAATGGGTGGATTTGGTTGTGCAGACTTGATGGGCCAAATGGCCTCTTTCTGCACTGTAGGGTTTCTATGATAAACCCTTGACCCCTTTTCCAGAAAACTGCAGAAAATGGACATTGTCCCAGAGTGAATGGTCATCCATAGCATTCTATAGGCATATTGTTCCTCAGTTGCCTCTCATATCAGAGTTGCAGACTTGGGCAGAGAAATGGCAGATGGAGTTTAATCCAGACAAAGGAAAGGTGATGCATTTTGGAAGATCAAAGTCAGGTTCAAATTATACAGCAAATGCAGAACCATTAGGAGCATTGACATGATAAGGTGGTCAAGAAGGCATACAGCATGCTTGCGTTCATTTCAAAAGTTGACAAGTTATGTTACAGCTGTTTAAAATTTAGTTAGGCTGCATTTGGAATATTGCATGCAGTTCTGGTCACCACACTATCAAAAGGATGTGGGTGCTCTGGAGAGACTTCAAAGAAGGTTTACCAAGATGTTGCCTGGTCTAGAGTGTTCTAGGTATGTGGAGAGGTTGCATAAACTTGGACTGTTTTCATTAGAAAGTTGGAGGCTGAGGGGTGACCTGATGAAGTCTACAAAATTATGAGAGGCATAGATAGGGTGGATAGTCAAAGGCTATTTCCCAGAGTGGAAGGGTTGACTACAAGAGGGCACAGGTTTGAGGTTAGAGGTGGTAAGTTTAGGGGAGATGTGCAAGGCAATGTTTTTCACACAGAGGCTGGTGGGTGCCTGGAATGCACTGCCAATAGAGATGGTGGACACATGACAAACACATGAACAGGAGACGAACAGAGGGATAGAAACTGTGTCTTGGCGTAGGCTTGGTGGGTGAAAGGCCTCTTCCTGTGCTGTTCTTTCTTCTTCTTTCTTTGTTCTCTTTGTTCTTCCTTTAAAATATTCTAAATACATAGCCATGTTTGTCACTTCTAGCCATGGACTAAGGTGCTTTTAACTACTCTCTTTATTTTCTTGATACCCATGTTAATGGACAACATTTTATTATTTCTTCCCACTGAAAGTACAATGAATCCTGCTGTACTCACATAACCAGCGGGAAGGTTAGAGTGTGGGGCATCACTCAAATGACTAATTTCATCCCTTCTCGGTCACCTGGCTTTGGGAAATAAGCATACATTCTTCTAAACTTAATGCCTTCAATGTCTTATTTGCTTTTAGCACTTTCCCAACAGTAGCAAGTTTCAGCATAGTGCTCAATTCTAATACATCATTGTATGCACACATCCAGTCTATATGCATAAACAGTTTAATTGCCCAATTTAGCTTCTTAATTGAACTATTTTTTCCTTGGTTGTCTTCCTTCTGTGAGGATTTAGCCCAATTTATTAGGATCCTGTTAACATTCTCCAGGTAAGACATCGAGTTAGGGTTATTTCCAACATTATCTACCTAACGTCAAACCCACTATACTTTAAAGGTCCAGAAGCCAGACTTCAATCTTTTAAATTCCTTTATTGTTTAACCTATCACAAATTTCTCATGCTGCAGATCCCCCCCCAACCACTCACAGATAATCATCTATGTGCATTCAAAAAATGTTGGCTGGTTTTCCTTTGTCATACCGATAAAATATTGCTGAATCTATGTTTAGCTGAGAACAGTCAGTTTTCAGTAGGACAAATCCAACTGAAAAATACCACACCCTGAATACATTATTTAGCCCATAGAAACACCTTCAGCCTTCATAATTTTTCCTTCAGGTCTCCAGCTTCTTTAAGGCTTTAAGATTACCTTCTCTTCTGAAATTATTCTCCTTGCAAAAGTACTGCATTGATGTCAATGCATTTACTTTCCCATGGGTATGTCGCTAAAAGTAAAACCTCACTTTTCCTGCTGTTGAGGAGCCTACTCGAACTTCCTGGTCACCTAATTGTGTGCAGTTTTGGGCGCCGTACTTACGCAAGGATATTTTGGCCTTGGAGGGAGTGCAGAGGAGGTTTACTAGGCTGATACCGGAGTTGAGGGGGTTGAGCTATAAGGAGAGGCTGAATAAACTAGGCTTGTACTCGTTAGAGTTTAGAAGAATGAGGGGAGATCTCATTGAGACGTATAAGATGATGAATGGGATGGATAGGATAGAGGTGGAGAGACTCTTCCCGCTCAGAAAGGACAGTAGGACTAGGGGGCACAGCCTCAAGATAAAGGGGGGGCGGTTTAGAACGGAGTTGAGGAGGAACTTCTTCACTCAAAGGGTGGTGAATCTCTGGAATTCTCTGCCCGTTGAAGTGGTGGAGGCTGCCTCGCTAAATATTTTTAAGACGCGGGTTGATGGGTTTTTGATAAGAGAGGGGATTAAGGGTTATGGGGAGAGGGCGGGAATGTGGAACTGAGCCACGACAGATCAGCCATGATCTTATTGAATGGTGGGGCAGGCTCGAAGGGCTGGATGGCCTACTCCTGCTCCTATTTCTTATGTTCTTATGTTCCTCAAATCCCCATGCTACAGGTTTGCCTCGCTTTTATTGGTACCATCAGATAGTACTTACTCCACACGTATCCATCTATAGAACAACAATGGTTGTCCTTTGTCTGGCACCTCTGTGTAAATGACAAACTCTCTCCAACTATTAAGTCCTTTTTGTTTCCTTTACCAGTTCACCATCCAACTTAATTGTCGCTACTAGAGCTCCTTTATCATAGGGCTCCTACTTCTTGTGCCGCTCCTTGCCTATTTGATCCTTGCTCTTGTTAAACAACATCCCTTACTAAATCACCTCCTTACCTACACCACTGCTACATATCCCTCCTGAGACTAGGCTTCCTTTTCCTTTGAATTAATGGGTTTGTGAGGTGTTGCTAACAATGTCCTGAAGTGATGGAGAGAGAATCTTGTAGTCACAGCAAGGGTGCTGGGAGGTGTGGAAGTTTAAGTTGATGGATGGGATGCCAATCAAATTAATTGACTTTTTTTATATTGTATTGTACTCCTTGAATGCTTTTATGGCTGCATCTAACGTAAGTCAAGAGTATTCCACCAATTGTTGGAAAAGAACGTAGGAGGAAATGTAAAATGGATGGCCCTAGCTTTACTACTCACTTTTCATCATGATAAAAATTTAAAATTATCCACATTTAAAATGTAAACATGACACTCAAATTTCCTGGGTCAGAGCATTTGCATGCTTTTCAAAGATTGAAACGTGAATTAGGACAAGTGGAAGCTGCCCATTTATGATCTTCCTGCTGAAATAAGCCTACAGTCACCCCTCTCCTCTCACCAAGGGGCTCACTGAGGCATTCAGTTCTGTCTCATTATATGCAGCAATCACAACTGCCCCATTCTACTCTTTCATCGAATGTCCTGCCCAGCATGTCTACTTGGCAACTATTCTTGCTAATCTTTGTTCCAACTTACATTTTCCACTGTGAACTCTGCCAGGCGATAAGCTCTCACCAGTCTCTGTTCATTCTCTCCAGAATGCCTATTCACTTGCAGGCAAGGCCTTGCCATCCATGTGCTTATTGTGGATGATCACATCTACACTATAGCCTTAGCAGAAATCTGTTGAAAGATTATTTGGCATGCCCAAGAAGACATGAAATAATATAAATGTAAGTATGTTATCTTGACTATCTTATAAAATTAGGCTCCCAAAATATAATGGACACAGGCTTCAGACTGCCTGAAGCTATAACCACAGAAACTTCATTAACATCAAAGATCGGCTAATGCCACCCACCTCCACCATTACTGCAGAAATCATATCCCAAGAAATGCACAAAGGCCACTTTACACCTCTGAGGTAAAGCCCTGGGCAATGGAGATGAATCATCTGTGAAGCCAAAGGACAATGGAACTTTTGGTAAACATATTAATGGAGAAACATTGACCAACTCAAACATCCAGTCCAGGAATATGCATTTTTTGTCTAAACCAAGGGGAAGAAGTGGGAGTTATATCACATGTCACTCTCCCTATACCCCACCTCACTAAAGCTGCCAGAACCTGTAATATTGCCTCTTGAAGTCAAAGGAGGTAGTCTGTTGCCTTCTATTAACAAAGCAGAAGCAGCACAGAGCTCTGTCCAAATTATATTTGTTTGGACCTCATCTACACTGTTTCTATTGGAAGATCTGAACTGTCTACTACAAGACTAATTCATCTCTACTTGCTTTGCTCATTGTGAAAGGAAGTGTTACTGGAAAAGTGGATAGTCCTGAATCAGCTTCAGCCTATAATACCAAAAGACATAGGAGCAGAATTAGGCTATTTGGCCATCGAGTTTGCTCCGCCATTCAATCATGGCTGATATTTTGCTCATCCCCATTCTCCTGCCTTTTCCCCATGACCTTGATCCCCTTAATAATCAAGAGCCTATCTATCTCTGTCTCAAAGGAACTCAATGACCTGCCTCCACAGCCTTCTGCGGCAAAGAGTTCTATAGATTCATCACTCTCTAGCTGAAGAAATTCATCTCTGTTTTAAAGGATTGTACCTTTAGTCTGAGGTTGTGCCCTCTGGTTCTAGTTTTCCCGATTAGTGGAAACATCCTCTCCATGCCTACTCTATCCAGGCCTCGGAGTATCCTGTAAGTTTCAATAAGATCCCTCTCATCCTTCTAAGCTCCAGCGAGTACAGACCCAGAGTCCTCATCTGTTCCCCATATAGCAAGCTCTTCATTCCAGGGATCATTCTTGTGAATCTCCTCTGGACCTTTTCCAAGGCATGTTCCATTGCACATCCTTCCTTAGATATGAGACCCAAAACTGCTCACAATTCTCCAAATGGGGTCTGACCAGAGCTTTATACAGCCTCAGAAATACACCCTTGCTCTTGTATTCTAGTCCTGTTGACAAGAATGCTAACATTGCATTTGTCTTCCTAACTGTCGACTGAACCTGCATATTAACCTTAAGAGAATCTTGAACAATGACTTCCAATTTCCTTTGTGTTTCTGATTTCCTAAGCGTTTCCTCATTGAGTGAATAGACTATGCCTCCATTCCTTCTTCCAAAGTGCATAACCTCACACTTTTCCACGATGTATCCCATCTGCCGCTTCTTCGCCCACTCTCCTAATCTGTCCAAGTTCTTCTGCAGGCCCCTGCTTCCTCAATACTACCTGTCCCTCTACATATCTTTGTATCATCTGCAAACTTAGCAACAGTGCCTTCAGTTCCTTCTTCCACATCATTAATGTATATTGTGAGAAGCTGTGGTCCCAGCACTGACCCCGGAGGTACACCACTAATCACTGGCTGCCATCCTGAAAACGACCCCTTTATCCCCACTCTCTGCTTTCTGCCAGTCAGCCAATCCTCTATCCATGCCAGGATCTTACACTTAACATCATGGGCATTTAACTTACTTAGCAGTCTCCTATGCAGCGCCTTGCCAAAGGCTTTCTGGAAATCTAAATAAATCATGTCCACTCGTTCTCCTTTATCTAACTTCCTTGTTACCTCCTCAAAGAACTCTAACAGATTTGTCAGACATGACTTCCCCTTGGCAAAGCCATGCTGACTCAGTCCTACTTTATTATGCACTTCCAAATGTAATGTACTCTATTACATTATACAGTAATAATGTACTCTAAAATCTTGCCAATGGCTGAAGTCAGACTAATTAGCTATAATTTCCTGTCTGCTGCCTCCCTCTCTTCTTAAACAGTGGTGTTACATTAGCTATTTTCCAGTCCTCTGGGGTGTAGTCTGATCAGTCTAGGTGATTTATCCACCTTCAGACCTTTCAGTTTCCCCAGAACCTTGTCCTTAGTGATGGCCATTACACTCATCTGTGCCTCCTGGCTTTCCTGGAGTTCTGGCATCCCACTGGTGTCTTCCTCTAGGAAGACTGATACAAAGTAACTATTCAGTTCCTCTGCCATTGCTTTGTTTCCTATTATTACTTCTCCAGCCTTATTTTCCAGTGGTCCAATTGCAATTTTTGCCCCTCTCTTACCTTTTATGTATTAAAAAAAACTCTTTCTATCTTCTTTTATATTACTAGCTAGTTTACACTCATATTTCATCTTCTCCCTCCTTATTGTTTTTTTAAGTTGTCCTGTACTCACTTTTAGAGGCTTCCCAATCCTCTGGCTTCCCACTAATCCTTGCCACTTTGTATACTTTTTCTTTTACTTTTATGATGTCCTTGACTTCCCTTGTCAGCCATGGATGCCTCGTCCTCCCCTTAGCATGTTTTCTCCTCTTGGGACGAATTTCTGTGGTGCCTCCCGAATAACTCTCAAAAACTCAAAAAATTGCTGATCCGCTGTCTTCCCTGTTAGGCTCCCTTTCCAATCAACTCTGGCCAGCTCCTCCCTCATGTCTCTGTAGTAATCTTTATTTAAATGTAATACTGTCACATCTGATTCCAGCTTCTCCCTCTCAAACTGCAGGATAAATTCTATCACATTGTGGTCACTGCTCCTGAAGGGTTCCTTCACTTTAAGTTCCCTAATCAAGTCTGCCTCATTACACATCACCAAATCCAGAATTGCTTGTCCCATGGTAGGCTCTGTCACAAGCTGCTCCAAATAACCATCTCTTAGACATTCCACAATTTCCTTTTCTTGGGATCCACTAACTACCTGATTTTCCCAGTCCACCTGCATATTGAAGTCCCCCATGATTATTGTAATTATGCCTTTTCTATCTCCTGATTTATTTTCTGAAAGCCTGAAGGAATACACCATCTATCTTCCATTACATGCACTATTGCAGTGGTGGTGGGTTGCTTATCACCAAGTCACATCTTGACCTGACCCCCCCAACTTCGCTGACACTTTCTTCTCTTTTGAGAAGTTCTTTCTACCTCCCAGATGTCTCATTCAGAATTTCTGCTGTCTACCACCTTCTCCGATATGATAAATTTTGTCATCTAATTATCTTCACTCCATTAGTCTCTGCATCCAATGATTTCTCATTCCCTAATTCCAAACTCCCTCTGAACTCATCTCCTCTGATTTCACTGCTATTTTAGCTTCTTTGAAACTCTTCCTCCATGTAAACACATGAATATCTAGTTTATAGATCATCCTAATATTTAGTTCTGGCAAGATTGTTGTTGCGAAGGTAAGGCAACTAAAATGCCATAATTTAGAGATTGGAAGAACACCTAAAAGAAAATAATAGTTCAGAAATTTATCCATGTTTGTTTAATAGAGTCAGGATAGAAGAGATAAAACCATGAAACAACAGGTGGGCTTCCTTAGCTGGAGAACTGGAGACATCTCTACGGTGCTTGAAAGATGTGCAGTTCAGAGAAATGTTTTATTTTGGGAGATAGAGCTAACAAAGTTTAAAAATATTCAGTGAACTCTGAAAGGCTATCACTGGGGAGATGTGTGGAGCTTAAAAACTTTTCTGGTTTTAACTTACCTGTGTGTCCCACAGTAGATAAAAGGGTCCATACTGAAGTAGAGTTGCTGTTAGCAGGCTCCAGACAGCTAAGGTTTAGAAAAGTCCAGGGAGCTATGAGGTGCAGCTAAGGTTTATGGACGAAAAGGGATTGGTTTAGGTTAGTGGGTCA
Organism: Carcharhinus amblyrhynchos; assembly: GCF_965287045.1. Taxonomy (NCBI): domain Eukaryota; kingdom Metazoa; phylum Chordata; class Chondrichthyes; order Carcharhiniformes; family Carcharhinidae; genus Carcharhinus; species Carcharhinus amblyrhynchos. The sequence goes on from NC_137333.1 coordinate 60,816,216, forward strand.
TTGTTTTTTAACTGGTCGGCGCAACATCGTGGGCCGAAGGGCCTGTTCTGCGCTGTAGTGTTCTATGTTCTATGTTCTAAGTGTTATAGTTTGGGCCTTGTATGATTTACAGCTCTGATAAGATTGGGGAGCTGTTCTGTGTAGTTCGGGGTCAGGTGCTCTGGCGAGTAGAAACAGCAGAAAAGGTCTATAGTTCTGTGCTGCAATAATTTAAGGCTGAAAGAAGCCCTGGGAGTCACTTAAAGCTAAGTGCAGGTGGGAAACTGAGGCTTGGAGAAACACAGGAGCAGTGCCCACTTAGCAAAGCTAGAAGTCTGTGAAAGAGCTGGAATTGTTCCTGTAATTAATGGGGAGAGTACAGTTTTGTGAATCCTGTGGGTCACAGTCTCAGGAGGAGAGGCTGAACTATCTGGAGATGAGCAATCATTGAGGCCATTCAAGGCAGAGTAGCAGTGAAGGAAATTCAGGGGCTAGATTTTCAAAAGAAAAAGACTGAAATCTCTCATAACTGAAACCTGGGTGAATTGCTGAAAGATCCATGGAATCTATTTTGATATTGTGATGATTTTAAGACGTGTGGCTTTAAGAAGTTTATTTTGATGATGTTTCTCTGCAGGATGTTCTTGACTTTAATCTTGATTAAAGTCACAAAAGATTTCATAAGTGACTCTGACAAAGGTAAATTATCCTTTCTTTTTCTTCTTGATCTGCCTGTATCCTTGGATACAATTCACCATATAATCCATCTTTAAGCCACTTCACTGTTGTCCAGCTGGGTGTCAGTGCATTCATCTGGTGTAATTCTTATCTATCTAAGCATCATTTGCAATGGTTTTCCTTCCGGCTCTTGCACTGTTTCTTGTGGTGTCCCCAAAGGCTTCACCCTTTCCCCCTCCTTTTTTTTCCCTATCTACATGTTGCCCCTTGGCAACACCATTTGAAAGTGCAGCATTGGTTTTTACTTGTACACCAACAACACCCAGATTTAGCTCACCATCACACAGCTCAACTCCTTCACTGTTGCTAAATTATCAGACTGATTATTTGACTTCAAAAACTGGATGGATAGTAATGTCCTCCAATTAAATGTGGGGAAGAATGAAAACTTTGCAGTTGTTCTTGTACCAAACACCAAGCCCTAGTTACCATCTCCACAGGCAACTGAGGTCCAGCACTCCATCTCAGCTCATCTGCTGCTGAAACCCTCATTTGTTATCTCTAAATGAGGCAATTCAATTTGTTATGTCCTTAGCAGATGTTACTTACTGAGCAAATCAAATCCCTGAGGCAAACTTGTCTTATGGGCCATATTCTTTTTTTTGTATTCTAAAAATGAGAAGAAAAGTAATGATAGCAGCAGCGAGAAATCCAGTAGCAATTTTGGGATTTTAAAATTAAAACTAAATGCTTATTAACAAGAAGAAAAGAAAACTTAAGCGCACAAGTGCCAGAATGTTCCTGTTCTTCATGCCAGCGTGATCTTCCAATCCCACCAATGTAAATGGAGGTTTCAATGGTATTCCAGCCCCAATACAGGGAAATGCTCAGTGGAGGTCTGGAAAATTCCTGCCTAGATTAAAGGTGCACAGTTAAAATCAGTCTGAGAAACATCACCCCCAAAAGACTCCTGACTTGGTCTGATGCACAAGTAAAGACATTCCAGGGAACACCTCATATAGATATTTTAACTATAAAAGTCCAGTAATCTAAGACAAACTTGCTGTCATGTTAATAAGGTTTACCATACAATCTTTCAAACTCACTTCCACTCTGCTATGGAAATCCAAGAAACATTCAGAAACAAGAGTTTTTGCAGCCCAAAACATTGCTGGGTGACTGATTCAAATTGTATCTTCTCCCTTCCCACAGCTGTTTTCAAGTGATCTTCCCTACACAGCCAACACCTCAGCTGTAACTCTAAAATACCCTATTCTCTCTTTTGCCTCAGCTTCCATTGTCCTCACACCTCTTTGAACTCAAATCCCTCTAAATATGTTTCTATTTTGTCTCTGCTTTTGGGTCAATAAAATGTAACACGCCCTCTTCTGTTTACCCATTGAACTCCTGTAAGGTGCACGGTGTTTCTTGTCACTTCTGACTTCTCTTTGATTTTCAAACAAACTCTCAACTTATCCAAAAATGCAAATATTAAATCCAATCTATTTATTTGTACCTCAAACCATCACAATATCTCCATTACAAATGTACAAACCTAACACATCTGTCCTTTCATATCTGAAACCTCACAAAGAATCTGTCTCTAGTAACAGTTCTCAAGCTTAACTAAATCATTTACTAGCGCGCGCACACACACACACAGACACACACACTCAGCCTTCTTCACAGAATAACACAATATCCCCCAAAGGTATTTTAAGAAATAACATCCATTACCGACAATGCAATCCTGGCTGGTATCTAAAGTTCTATCCGTCATAGACCTGAAGTCATCAAAAACTCAGCAGCCCATTTTCTTACCTACACCGGGTCTGTTGCCTATCACCCCATTCTCTCCTCCTCCCACCCCCCACTGCCCCCTGTTCATTGACCTACATTGCCTCCTGGTCAATCAACAACTAGATTTTAGCGTTATCATGCCCTTTTTGAAATCACTCCATGATCAGGCTTCTCCATTTCTCTTATCTTTCCCAGCCCTTCACTTGTCCAAGGACCTAGAATAATTCTGGCCACTTGCACAACTTTTAATCACTCCACCATTGCTGATTGTGCCTTCAGTTGTCTCATTCCTAATCTCTGGAATGACATCACTTGTGCTTCTCTATCTTTACCTCATTTAAAACCTAACTCTTTGACCAAGCTTTTGGTCAGCTTACCTAATATCTCCAGTGTAGCTCAGTGTGAAATATTGTTTTATACTGCTGTTATGATATAGTTTGGAATGTTTTATTACATTAAAGGCACTACATAAACATAAATTGTTGTTACAGGAGGTAAAGTTGATGCACAGTAAAATTAAAAGAAATGAATATAGATAGACTATCATTGTGATAGGACAATATCCTAATAGCCTACAGAAATATGTTCTTTCTGAACTTAACACACTGATAACTTTGAATAAGAAGGCAATTAAGATATTATGGAAAGGAAGCCCTATGTACAGGTTTGAGGTCGCAACAGAACATCTTTGTCTCTGGCTGTACCAGCCCTATGTAAAGTATGGTGGTGTATGTTAGCAGCAGATGTCCTCATAGCAGATGGCACAGCTCTGTAGCTGGCTTTGCTAACCCAGATCCTGTGAAGACACTTCCTCACAGCCATTGCCAGTCAGGATTGACAATGCCTGCAAACGAATTGGTGGTGCCTTGTTGGATGCACTGTTTGCTAGCTGATGATTACATTGGCATGCCACCTTTCATGTATTAACACTGAAATTGTGACAGGCTGTGGTCAAGCTGCTTCTAAAGAACCATCCAGCATTATATGTGGGTTCAGACCAATGTTTCTGCTCTTCACTGTCTCCATAAGTTGAGTAACTACTTTTTCACTCAGAAATCAGAACTAGCCACAACATACACATGGAGTCTAATCAGACTACTGCACAGTTTGATCATAACTTCCACTGATTTGTAGTCTACTGTGCTGAATAAGTATTTACATTCCACTGGCTTTGATTGGTGTTCCGCGTTGGTTACTCAGATTGAATATTGTATCTGTTCAGACTCCTGGCTCTCGTTCAGTTTTATCACTAATAATGAAACACAGTTCATGAAATACATTTGTCACACATTTTTCTTTCTTGTATCGAAGTACTTTATATTTCCCCACATCAAAATAAATTGACTATTGGTTTGGCCACTTACCAGATTCGTTTAAAGCATCCTATAATTTCTACGTCGCCTCCTTTTATTCCATTTCTTCAAATTTAGGATTGTTTGCAATTTTGAAATTTGCATGTGATTTGTTATGTTACTAGACTAATACTTCAGAGGCCTAGAGTTCAAATCCCACCGTAGCACTTTGTGAATTTGATTTTGGGTAATAGATTAAACCTAAGATTTTAAAAAGCAGGTATTAATATCAGCATGAAGTTACCAGATTGTCATAAAAATCAAACTGGCTCACTAATGTCCTGGCACCTGCTGGGAGCTATATGTGATTCCAGTCCCATTCTAATCTGGTTAACTCCTCGCATTTGCTGGGAACTCTATGTGACTCCATTCCCATTCTAATCTAGTTAACTCTAACTGCACATTGATATTACTGAGTAAGCCACTTATCTGAATCAAATATTAAAAAAAACCAACAAGTATAAAACTAGAGAGATCCCTTCTCATTGACCTAGGTATCAGATTCAAACTTGACTTGCCCAGTCTCACTGACATCTGTGGACCTCTGCTAAAATTGGGAGAATTGTCCCAAAGACTAGCCACAGAACAGCCAGATAGTCACATCCACTGAATCATACATTATAGTCAATGTTCTAAGGCTCCTCCATCATCACACCTGAGTATAACGTACCTAACCAGCTGCCTCTAGGGAAGAGATGGTGGCATTATGATAAAATCACTCGACTGGTAATCCAGAGATACAGGCTAACCCTCTAGATACATGGGTTCAAATCCTACCATGGCAGCTGGTGGAATTTAAATTCTACGGCTACGTATGGAATATAAAGCTGGTCTCAGTAGCATAACTATCATCAATTGTTGTAAAAATGCATCTGGTTCATCAATGTCTTTAAGGGAAAGAAATCTGCTATCCTTATGTTACGATCCCAGCTGATATTACTACTGTGCATCCCAGAATGGAACTATTGCTCAACAGAACTTTCTTTGCTTGGAGGCATTGATGAACAATGAACAGAACTGCCAATTAACTTTTAGCAAAATAATATAACATTTATTCAACAAGAAAATATTAACTCTAAAACAATGCACCTTCATCCCACCTATGTGGAGGGGGGGTGGGGTGGGTAGGTATAGGGAAAATCTCTGGCCTCCCAATGACATGTTTCTTGCAGTGGGAGGCAGGGCACTGTTTGCCAGTGGTGGGATCTTCTGGTCCTGTCACTGTTCATGGGATTTCCCATTGATTGCACCCAGGCTGCCGGGAAACCTGTGGTGGGGGTGCACAGTTGGAGTGAGCATGAACAGCAGCAGAATTCTATATCTTCATAATGTATATAGATTTTTAAGGATAACACAAGTTACAAAAATTATCTTCTACTTTAATGTTCTTGGAAAGTACACAGTCCAGGTGAAGCACCAGAATAACTGTGTTCAGACACACCACACTCTGAATTACGGATGCCACCCAATATATATGGATTTCCCATCAAATTCCTTCCAGTGCTTGTTACATTATGAGTCAACTGGTTTCACTGGGCTTCCAAACTCCACAGTCAAAGAAACAGGCCTTAGAATATTCTCCTAAACAATGCTTTCTCTCGGAGGCCTTCACTAAGGGTCCACTTCCAGGATTTCAATCTCTCCTTCAGTATTCCTCTGATCTGGATTGCCATGTGTGTTCAGGCTTCTACACACCCTGTCAGGTACCAGCCACATCAATAGAACACCAATGTTTCACAGGTTGTATTGTGTCACCAACCTTAGGATTATTTCAGGTGTCTGCCTTCTCACTAACCAACTTCACCAAATCTGCACCTTTCAGCTCTGTCTTGACCTCGCCAGGTCTGCATCTTTCAACTCTTCATTTAACTGGGAGGCTTTCTCTGCCCTTTTCTTTACCTTATTCAGATTCCAGTTCTTTGTTCACTTTGACTTCAGTCTTCCTGATACTTCTCTTCTCATCCCCTGGTTTCCAGAACTATCTGTTATTAGCTTCTGGGACTTGCTTTCAGACCTTTCTCCATTGTCTTGCCTCTCCACTGACAGTTTCTGTGAGAGTTGTTTTCTTCTCAGGTACCTGGTTCCAGCTGAACCACAAGTGCTTATGCTTTTCAGTGTGGGTCTGTGGTTGCTAACCCTGCTATTTTCATGTTGTAAACCTTTAATTACAATGTAGATACAGTTTGAATTGAAACCAACACCCACAGGCATATAGTTGGTTGATATGAGCTGACTAAAGTTTTAACCCTTATATAAAAACACAAAATTAAATTTACTTAAATGTATACCCAATTTCTAACATCCACAAAATACAAATATTTATTACTTAAAACTACCATTGTTCCCTGCTTCTTACCTGGTCTGACCTACATGAGACTTCAGACCCCACAATAAATGTAGTTGACTCTTAACTGCCTTCTATAATGGCCTAGCAAGCCACTCAATTCAAAGGCAATTAGAGATGGGCAATAACTTTTGACCCTGCCACATCCCATGAAAGAAAACAAAGTAATGGAGGCATCGTGATATATGATCAGGAGAAGTGGGCCTGTGAGTCCTTGGCATTTGACTATCATGGCATCAGGAGAAACATTAGCAAAGAATTCGCCTGATGCTTACCACTTAATGCCCTCATTCAGGAAATGAATCAAAATGCTTCAATGTTAAAGATCACTTGTAAGAAGCATTTGTAAGGGCGGCACAGTAGCACAGTGGTTAACACTACTGCCTTACAACGCCAGGAACCCGTGTTTGATTCCCGCTTGGGTCACTGTGTGGAGTCTGCACATTCCTCCCATGTCTGCGTGAGTTTCCTCCAGGTGCTCTGGTTTCCTCCCATAGTCCAAAGAATTGCAGGTTAAGTGGATTGGCCATGCTAAATTGTCCCTTAGTGTCAGGGGGACTAGCAGGGTAAATACATGGGGTTATGGATTTCGGCCTGGGTGGGATTGTAGTCAGTGCAGACTCGAAGGATCGAATAGCCTCCTATTGCACTGAAAGGATTCTATGATTCTGAGTGTAGCAAAAGAACTGGGTAGCAGGTTCGTGGAATATACCCTTGGTAGAGATTTCGTTGTTTATTATCAAGAGAAGCTTGGTAGTACTACAACTGAATGAGCTCGTCAAGTCCTGAAGGATATGGCTTGCAAAATGAGCCTATGACTTTCCCTCCATCATAAGCTCATAAGTGGGAAAGTTCACTATGACTGTACAGTATTCAGTGCAATTCCTTAGAGAATGCATCTATCTGTCCCCCTACAGCAAGACCTGAACAATACTGAGGCCTGGACTGATAAGTGGAAAGTTGCAGTTATGTCACATAATTGTTAGGCAATATCCATCTCCAATAAAAAGGAGGATCTAACTATATCCCCATAATATCTTTAAGCATTACTATCATGATAACCCCACCATCAACATCCTGGGGTTATGATTTATCAGAAATATGAAAAGGACTAAACACATAAATGCCATGGCTACGAGAGCAGTTCAGAGGTTGGGTATTGTCAGGCAAGTGCCTCATAAACTTGACTTCAGAAAACCTTTCCATCACCCACAAGCACAATATTCCTGTGTGATGAAATACTGTCCATTTACCTCCAGAAATTCTCGAAGCTTGACACATCCAAGCCAAAATGGGCCATTCAACTGGCACTCCTTCTACCACCTTAACATTAATTCCCTCCACTACAAATACACAGTTACTGCATTATGCACCATCTGTTCTTTGCCCTGAGTACAAATACCCTAATGATGTCACGATCAAATCATGTGATCAGCTCTTAAAGCAACCTGCAACCCTTTTAAATGTGTAACAATTCCCTTCATAGGCACGGAATCAAAATGCTGGATCTTCCTAAGAGTTTTGCCAATGTACCTATACCACATGGACTGCTGCAGCCAATCAGGGATAGGCAACAAATGATGACCTTTCCTGTGAATTAATTTCTTTTTAAATTCTGAATTTAAATAATTTATGTAAACTTAAAACAGAAGCAGCTACAACACTGAATCTTGCTTCGTTTTGATTAGTATTTTCCCCCATTCTGATATAACGTATCTAACGAGTCTTGTTGCTGCAGTCAATTACTTATCCATTTCCAAGATTTATAGATTAATTTCCCAAGCCCGGAGTATTTAGTAGTTTTTCATTTGGAAATTTATCAAATAGTATCTGCTATTCTAAGTACACTTCATAAATTCTACTTAGGTTGTCAATTCCTCAACGTCAAGTTGTCTTCCTTAGTATCAAGTTGTCTGAAATCTATTTAGTTTAAGTGTTAAATTGATTCAAGATATTTGTACATATATTTTCCAGAGTCAGAACCTTCACTGCTTTAACTCTCAGCTAAGTGACAATTTATAAGTCGGGAAGATTTTGTGCAAATATGGAATATGATTTATAAAATGTTTACAGATAAATGACGGTCTTGCAATTGAGCAAAAAGGAATATTTGTGGTAGACAGCATTTCAGGATTGCTGCGTATTTGTAAAGACAAAGTGGGGATTCTTACCGAAAGATGGCAGAGTGTTGTTTCTGGCTAGAAAACTGTTTCCTTGCAGAGAAACTGATCTGTTTTCTCTCCAGGTCTCACCTCACCCTGCCAAAAAAAATCAAAGGGCACGTTTCATGCTGCCATACAAGGGAATGGGGCCCCAACTGACCGACAAAAGAGATCGGGATGCCATTCTTAATGGGCACCCCAATCAGAACATGCATAATTCTGCCATGCAGCTCACCATGAAGAACTTAGGGGCTCCTCTCCCAGCCCTGATTGGAGTTGGCACTTCTCTCCCCACTTCCCCTCATCATCAACCCCTCCTTATACCCCCCAGCAGGAATCCCAATGCCCTGGGGAGTGTGGACTCCCAGGATTCACCCGACTTATCCCGCCTGTCTCAAATGGGCTGTCGCCCAGAGCAGGTGGCAACCCAATAATTATACAAACCCGCTAATTTGAATGTCACTGGCGGATTTGACAGGCCATTCACCTGACTCCCACCATACACCTGCCCTGCAAGTGGGAATGGCAATGGATGGGATTTACAGTTGCTACCCCAGGTGGGGACATGGCGTGCTGGTCCCCGAGGGTCCAGGGGAGCACCACCAACCCTTCAGAAAAGAGGGACAGCCTTCCCCCTCCACTCAAATCATGGGCCACCCCACCTTCTCCCCACACACTGAGCAAGAATGAGAGTAACCCAAATGACCACCCCCCCCAACTCCAGGTCCCCTCCACCCTCAGATTTCCCACTTAGGTCCCCTCCCCTCCTCAGGTATCCACTCAGGTTCCCTTCTGGTCATGCACCTTGGCAGTGCCAATATTACATTGTCCCCTGGCATTCTGGCACTGACACATGACCTGGGCCCAAGGGTGGTTCAGTTCCTCTTTTGGAAATGACAATCGTTTTGAAGAAATCACAGTCTGTCAAATCAGGCTTAGACTCTGTCAGCGTTTAGGTCAGGATCAATGAGGTACTTGAGGCGCATTCAAAAGATACAATGGATTTTGATCAATCTCCAAGTTGGATGGTTGGAGATTGATCAAACTCCATTGTATCTTTTTACGAGGCATTGTACATTATATTTGTTACAGATTGAAGGTTTCTATTGGAATGCAGAGGGTTTCAAAGATTTCAGCTTACTTGAAATCCCCAGCAACTTCAAATCAAAGCTGCGATTTGAAAGCTGTGTGCATACATTGGGGCTAAGTGCACAGCAATGCAGACTAGAACCAACTCCCACCCTGCCCCCCATGTGAAATTGACATCTCCTCTGTCAGAGGACTTCAAAGGGGTCTGCTCTCACCTGCTGCTTCTGACAAGGAGAAAGGAAAATCTTTGCTGCAGAAGGGAATGCTGCAAAGAGTTAGAAGCTTGATGGTGATCAGATTAAAGTTACCTGACCACTCCAGAATTTTCATAGCTGACAGGCAGGAATGCAAATGTTAATAACAGGGCTGCCTGAAATCACCATGCCAGGGGTGATCTTCAGGTCTGTCAGGGCTAGAAAGAATTGTCCAGCCACAACACCCCTATCCCGGTAGAGAGGGGTGAGGTCAACCCCTTATCCCCAGCCTGATCCCAACCAACTCCCAGAATCTTTGCGGGACCCTTCCTCTGCAGTCTGGCAGCAGCAGAAAGGAAAATGATCACTGTACCAACCTCCTCAAGCCCCCTTGGACCCAAGGCATCAGGCCAGGTTGTTGGTGCCAGGGTGCTAGGGCACAGTGCACTGTGGGCACTGCCAAGGTGTATGGTTTCAGTAGTGGGTCTGATGGGGAAAGGGGAAAGGGGGACTGCAGGGATGGTCTGTGCAGGGAGGGGAGCTGAAAGGGATGCATCAGTCTAGTCTGCGTGGTGTGTTTGGGTGGGGATTATCCATTATTTGTAGATGAGGGGGAGGATGCCCCTCTTTGGTGAGGGGTTGGTGATACTTGCTCGATTAATGTGGGGCTGGGAGGGAGACACTAAAGTACAGTTTAGTAGGTGAGAGGAGGCCTGTAAAAAGGAAAAACCTGTTCAGTGCTTTGTAAATTCCATGTAATATCCATATATCTATGTATTCTAATACATTCTCTTTGGCACCCTTTCTAAAACCTCAGCATCTCTTCTAAAATGTGATGGCCAGAATCAAACACAAACTTCAGCTGAGGCCTAACCAGTGTTTTCTAAAGGTTTTAAATCATTTATTTGCTTTTGTATGTCATGCCCCAATTCTTAACCCATCTGCATTTTATAGCAGCCTTCTCAATTTGTCTTGTCGCCTTTAAAATTTTGTATACATACACCAGGGGTTGGATTTTCATGTTGGGAGATGGGAATCAGGAGATGGGACTAACCCCACCAATTTAACCTTGTCTTCATCTTGAGGCTCTTGGCAGGTGGAATCTTCTGGGGATCCTGGCCTTGAGTGGTTGGCAGTGGGCCTGCCTCGAACCAAGTTTTGAGCTGGCAGGTTAAAAGGATGGCTAAAAGTCTGAGTCTGTGTTTCCAATCAATCAGCAACTCATCTATGTACAGTTAAATCACTTGAAAAAACCCTTACCTATTCACTTTATGACAGTATTCACAAGCCCTATTAAAACAGTCAGAAGCTGTTGAATTCTGAGTGGACAGACTCTTTAAACTAGCTATATAGAACCTGCAAAAATGATTAGGCTTTTGGATTGTAGCCAAGAGCCCACAAAACTCCCAGAATAAACAAACAGAATTCAGAATTGCTGTTTCAGCAGCTGTCTACATTGAATACATTAAAGCAATAGGAAAAGATTAAACACTTGTTTAATGTTTCATCTTGTAGGCATTTCCAGAACTCGGGATGACTGTTTAAACATAAGGGTTCACCCATTTAAAATGGAGGTGAAGCACTTCTTTTCTCTCAGAGGGTCACGAGGCTTTAGGATTCTTTTGCTGAACAGGTTGTGGAAAAAGAGTCTGAATATTTTTAAGGCAGAGGTGGATAGATTCTTGGTAAGCAAAGGAGAAGTAGGTTATTGGAGCTAGAAGGAATGCAGAGTTGAGGTTACTTTCAGAGCATCATAGTTGGCACGGTGACACAATGGTTAGCACTCTGCCTCACAGCACCAGCGACCCAGGTTCGATCCTTAGCTTGGGTCACTAACTGTGTAGAGTTTGTCCGTTCTCCCAGTGTCTGCATAAGTTTTCACAGGTTTCTCTGGTTTCCCCCACAAGCCAAAGATGTATTGGTTAGGTGCATTTGCCATGCTAAATTCTCCCCCAGTGTACCCGAACAGATACCGGAGTGTGGCGACTAGGGTATTTTCACAGTAACTTCATTGCAGTGTTAATGTAAGCCTACTTGTGTACACTAATAAATAAACTTAAAACCGATCTTATTAAATGGCAGAGCAGGTTCGAGGGGCTGAATGGCTTGCTCCTGCTCCTTGTTCATATGTTCTTATTTGCATTTGGTTATAGAAGGCTTCCCTTTTAATAGTATGAAATGTGTTCTACCTTTTTATCAATTTTTTCACTCATTTGAAGACTTTTTCATTTTTATAACACTGATCTTTTACTTGACAGCTTGCCAGCTGACAGAAGTAACAATCTGGCAAACACAGTTTGTGGGGTAGCTATATCTTCCAATGACAGCACTGTCATAACTCATCTTGCTGAATACAGATACAGATCTAACATTTGATCAACTATAAACAAGGCAAAGCCTTGACTTACCTCTGAAACACTTCCACCTTCAATCCATCGTCATACCTCCATACAACTGGTATTAAATCCTTCACCTATTTCCTCCTCCTCCCCCCTCCCCCCACTCATAAAAATGCCTGAGAGGAATGGAAACAGGACCTCAGTTTGCCCAGATTGGCAGCCATTTCTTTCATTCCTGACTCTATTTGGTCTTAATCAGGACCATGTAAATCCTGTTCCATGTCTCTCAGTTCCTGCTTCCAATTTAAAATTGTTATCATTTCATTTATATTGCCTCTCCCCATTCTTCCTACCACAATGTATTTTTCCACATTTCCGTGTGCTAACTCTGATCTGTGATGTTTCTGCCCAGATCTTTGTTCTCCTGGATCCTTTTACTATATTCATCATTGTTTATTACATATCTGAGTTCTGTGTCATATACAAGCTTTGAAATTGTGCACTGTATATTCAAGTCCAAGTCACTGGTATATGTCAAAAAAGCAGTGACCCTAATATTGACGCCTGGGAAACAGTGCTTTAACTTTTCTATATTTTGGATCTTCCTGTCCTGCCGACATCTACAGGGTTTTGCATGCCCAGCGCTCTCTACCACCATGGAACATACCATTGTTGGGGAGGAGGGGGAGGTTGCCATTGGTGGGACAGGACGATCCCACCAACAAGAAGAGCCAGAACATTTTTGCCACTGTTGCTTCCTTCCTCGAAAGGCTGGGTACAAATTGATAAAGAAAGCTTGTACACATTAGAAATTCCTCCTTACTCTTTTTCCTTTATTATTCTCTTAGTCTAAGTTTGGATAATTAAAGTCTCCCATTATGGCGACTCTAGTTCCTGCATATTTTTATAATTTGTCTGCAAATATGCTCCTCCAACTCTTTCCCATGATTTGGTAGTCTATCATATACAACCAGAAATGTATTAGTTCCTGTATTGTTCTTAATTCTAATCAAATTGATTCTGCTTTTGACCCCTCAACAATATCATGATTTTATCGAGCAATAACACTTTATAATGAATATTATGTTCCTAATTGCTACAATAAGAACATAAGAACATAAGAAATAGGGGCAGGAGTAGGCCATCTAGCCCCTCAAGCCTGCCCTGCCATTCAATAAGATCATGGCTGATCTGTTGTGGCTCAGTTCCACATTCCCGCCCTCTCCCCGTAACCCTTAATCCCCTTGCCTATCAAAAACCTATCAACCCACGTCTTAAAAATATTTAGCGAGGCAGCCTCCACCACTTCAACGGGCAGAGAATTCCAGAGATTCACCACCCTTTGAGTGAAGAAGTTCCTCCTCAACTCCATTCTAAACCGCCCCCCCTTTATCTTGAGGCTGTGCCCTCTAGTCCTACTGTCCTTTCTGAGTGGGAAGAGTCTCTCCACCTCTATCCTATCCATCCCATTCATCATCTTATATGTCTCAATGAGATCTCCCCTCATTCTTCTAAACTCTAATGAGTACAAGCCTAGTTTATTCAGCCTCTCCTCATAGCTCAACCCCCTCAACTCTGGTATCAGCCTAGTAAACCTCTTCTGCACTCCCTCCAAGGCCAAAATATCCTTGCGTAAGTGCAGCGACCAAAACTGCACACAGTACTCCAGCTGCGGCCTCAACAATGCCCTATACAGCTGCAGCAAGACCTCCCTACTTTTATATTCAATCCCCGTCGCTATGAAGGCCAGCATCCCATTCGCCTTCCTGACCACCTGCTGCACCTGCAAGCTGGGTTTTTGCGGCTCATGCACAAGGACCCCGAGGTCCCTCTGCACCGTCGCCTGCTGCAGTTTTTCGCCACGTAAGTAATAGTCCTTCCTACCATCATTCCTACCAAAGTGGACAACCTCACATTTGCCAACATTAAATTCCATTTGCCAGTTCCTGGCCCACTCGCCCAGCCTATCTAGATCCTTCTGCAGACTCTCCACACCCTCCGCACAATTTGACGTTCCCCCAATCTTGGTGTCATCAGCCAATTTCGACACCATACATTCGGTTCCCTCCTCCAGATCATCTATATAAATGGTAAATAGCTGAGGCCCCAGCACCGACCCCTGGGGCACTCCACTAGTCACCAACCGCCAATCCGAATAGCACCCATTGACCCCCCACTCTCTGCCTCAAATGAGTCATTCCCTTTAAGTCATTTTTTAAATGACTGCGGATTTTCAACTCCACAATCTTCTATCACTCCACCATGTTTAAAGGAAGATTGTGGCCACAGTCCCTGCCATACAATCTCATAATCTCATATGGTAACCTTATTTACCATATCATATTTAACATACTGGGCCCTATTTTACCATTTTGATTCAAAGTGCTGAGTGGACATGAAAATGGGAATGTTTCAGATCTGATTTTTAGACCCATTCTCAGGCGCCCACGTAGGCACTCCGTCTGAAAAGATATCAGTGATTCTGAATCACACTGCAGAAGCCTGTGGAAGAGATTTAACCCACCGGAAACCCTGCAGCTCTGATCGGCCCCTCCAATTGTGCATGCACAGAAAAAAATGATAGGGTGCTGCTCCCCTGCCACATTCCTCCCAGGCTGGATAATTCGGCCCCCTGGTCCCTACAGACATTGCCCCATCCCCACAACATTACTGACACCCTTACCCCCCAATTGTCTGTCACCCAAACCGATCGCAGGCCCCTCTCCCCCTTCCCCTCCACTGACCTCAGGCTGATTGGCAGCAGACCCTCTCTCCCCCCCAGTGATCTCAGGCAGAGTGGCAGAGGACACCCCCCTCCTCTCCACCAATCTCAGGCAGAACGGCAGTGAACCCCTCTTACCCTCCCACTGATATCAAGCAGACAGCCGTCAGACGCTTACCTCCTCACTAACTGGAGCGCCCGAATCAGGCTTTTATGGACCATGTCTGTTTCGCACTGAAACTGGATGGGCGTGTGCGGTGGTAAAAAGGGAAGTGCTAGTGAAGTTGGACGTGCAGAGGCAGATGCAAATCACACTACTTGCTTCACGCCTGACTTTACCAAGTTTTCATGTCTAAAAGCGATCACACATGATGGTAAATTGTACTCAACAAACTATTGGGATTGAAAGCAGATGAGTCCCCAGGGGCTGATGGCCTACATCTTAGGGTATTAAAGGAAGTGGCAGTGAAGATAGTGGATCCATTGGCTACAATATTTCAAAATTCTCTGGATACAGGAAAGGTCCCAGTGGATTGGAAAAATGCTGATATGATGCAAGGTTATATTGCAGCTGTAGAAGGTGCTGGTAAGGCCACACCTGGAGTACGGTGTACCGTTTTGGTCTCCTTATTTGAGAAAGGATATACTGGCAGTGGAGGGGGTGTAGAAGAGATTCACTACGTTGATTCCAGAGTTGAGAGGGTTGGCTTACGAGGAGAGACTGAGTAGACTGAGATTATACTCATTGGAATTCAGAAGAATGAGGGGAGATCTTATAGAAACATATAAGATTATGAAGGGAATAGATAAGATAGAAGCAGGGAAGTTGTTTCCACTGGCAGGTGAAACTAGACCTAGGGGGCATGGCCTCAAAATAAGGGGGAGTAGATTTAGGACTGAGTTGTGGAGAAACTTCTTCACACATAGTGTTGTGAATCTGTGGAATTCCCTGCCCAGTTAAGCAGCTGAAGCTATCTCATTGAGTGGATTAAGGCAAGAATAGATACATTTTTGAACAGTAAAGGAATTAAGGGTTATGGTGAGCGGGTGGGTAAATGGAGCTGAGTCCACAAAAAGATCAGCCATGATCTTATTGAATGGTGGAGCAGACTCGAGGGGCTACTACTGCTCCTAGTTCTTATGTTCTTATTCAGTAGGAAAAGGAGGCAGAAAGTAGGAAACCAATTAGTTTAATGTCTGTTGTTGGGAAATAGTTAGAACCCATTGTTAAGGAAATAATAGGACATTTGGAAAGTCAAAATACAATGCATCAGAATCTGCATGGTTTTATGAAGGTGAAAACATGTTTAGCTAATTGCTAGAGTTCCTCAAAGATGTACCAAGCCTTGTAGATAATGGGGATCCTGTAAATTTAGTGTACCTGCACTTCAGGAAGGTGTTTGATAAAGTTCCACTTTGAAGTTGAATACATAAGGTAAGATCTCATGGGGTTAGGGGTAATTTCTTAGTTTGGATAGATGACGGCTAACTGACAGAAGGCAAGTTGTAACTAGTGGGGTGCCACAGGGTCAGTCTTATTTACAACTATGTACAATCTATATGACTGACTTGGATACAGAGATAGAATATACTATGCATAAACTTGTAGATGACATTAAAATAGGTGGGATATTAAGTTGCAATGAGGAAAAAAGAAACTTACAAATGGATATAGATAGATTAGATGAGTGGGCTAAAATGTAGCAGATGGAATTTAATGTGGATAAGTGTGAGGTCATCCATTCTGGTCAAAAAATGGAAGGATAGATCATTATCTAAATGGAGGGAGACTTTGGGATACTTCAGTGCAGAGAGATCTGGGTGTCCCTGTGCATGAGTCGCAGAAAACTGGTATCCAGATACAGCAGATAATAGGGAAAGCAAATGGAATTTTGGCATTCATAGCTGAAGGAATAGAGTATAAAAATAAGAGAGTGTTGCTATAACTGTGCAAGGCATTGGTGAGACTGTATCTGGTGTACCATGTACAGTTTTGTTCTCCTTATTTGAGGAAGGATGTAATGGCACTGGAGGCAGTTCAGAGAAGGTTCACGAGATTGATTCCTGAGATGAGGGGTTTGTCTTATGAAGAGGGATTGAACAGTTTGGGCTTATATACTCTAGAGTTTAGAAGAATGAGAGGAGAGCTAATTGAGTTAAAATAAGATGATAATATATGTTGACAAAGTAGACACAGAGCGGATGTTTCCTCTTGCAGGGCAATCTAGTACAAGAGGTGATAGGAAAAGGGGTAGAAAATTGAAATCAGAGATGAGGAGAAACAATTCTCTCATATGGTCATGAATCTGTGGAATTCACTACCCCAAAGTGCGTTGGATGCTGGGACATTGAGTAAATTTACAAAGGAAATAGACAGATTTTTAATTAGTAATGGGTTGAAGGGTTATGGAAAGCGGGCAGGAAAGTGGAGTTTAGTCTGAGATGAGATCAGCCATGATCGTATTAAATGGCTAAGCAGGCTTGAGGGGCTGAATTGCCTACATCTGTTCCTCGTTCTCATGTTCTTATATTAAATCTATTCTCAAGCCCTCAGACCCATTCCTGTTCCCCCAAAATTCCATCATTTTCCCCATGTTGGAGTGCATGCGTTCTCCAAAAGGTCATCACTCCACTGCCATTTGGCACTGAAAACCCATTTGAGTGACACACTCTTTGATGATTTCAGGACTGTCAATGTCGTCCTTCCCTGCAGGACGTTCACCCTCAAGCTCTCTCTCCATCATATTATAAACATAAAGTTTATATGATTGTTATGTCTTGGGCCTAACTTTTTAGGTAGAATGGAGGAATGAAGGGGGTCATGAGATCTACTCTGAATTCTGCCCAACAACAAGTTGGGGTGACTGGTTTATTAAAAGTTAAAAGGGAGTCCAGGCTGTTTTACTGGGGAAAGGGTACAAGATGATCACAGCTGTAACTACATTTGTGAAGACATGAGTCTAACAGGGTGGTGTTAGCAATGGTAAGCACAGTAAGAAGTCTCACAACACCAGGTTAAAGTCCAACAGGTTTATTTGATAGCACAAGCCACAAGCTTTCAGAGCACTGCTCCTCCTTGGTCAGGTAAGCAGGATTTCAGTTCACAAACAGGACATATAAAGACACAAACTCAATTTACAAAATAATGGTTGGAATGCAAGTCTTTACAGGTAATGAAGTCTTAAAGGTACAGACAATGTGAGTGGAGAGAGAGTTAAGCACAGGTTAAAGAGATGGTTATTGTCTCCAGCCAGGACAGTTAGTGAGATTTTGCAAGACCAGGCAAGTCATGGGTATTGCAGATGGTGTGACATGAACCCAGGATCCCAGTTGAGGCCGTCCTCATGTGTGTGGAACTTAGCTATCAGTTTCTGATCAGTGATTCTGCATTGCTGTGCGTCGTGAAGGCCACCTTGGAGAACACTTACCTGAAGATCAGAGGCTGAATGCCCGTGACCACTGAAGTGTTCCCCAACAGGAAGAAAACACCCTCCGCAATGATGTTGGGAATGTAAGGTTTTATAAACAGTTATCCATCAATTAAAAATTGAATGGAGTTTAGCTTTAGAAGTTAGGCAGCATCTCTACCTGGATAAAAACTCATGTTATTCATGTTGCCATGGAGATGGACTTTATGAGGGCAACAAGCCTTAGAATGATTGTACAGATCTTTCTTAAGATATCCTTGAACCTCACTGGCACGCTAGTCTTCAAGGCAGAACCCAGAAATAAAGGTAATTAGTCTATTGTCCACCATGCAGACTGCATGTGGGAATCTCAGATTAAACAGATTATTTAAATGAGCATTTAAATGAAGTTAGGATATTTGCCAAGCTCTAGCTGGGGTTGGGAGTTATGGGGGCTATCTTCAGCTTTAACCGTCCTGTCAAAATCAGTTTGGTGATTATAGATTTTCCAATTGAGTAACTTTAGACTTGTTCCTGGAGAATAAATTGTTCACGTCAAGGATAGAGTGAAGTGAAGTGAAACAATGGAGGGCGATATTTGGTTGTCTTAAAAGTTAAATGTGGAAAGGTTTTTGTAGTTTAGTGTATAAGTTGCCAGCTGAAATAACGTTTAGTTCATGTTGTGAGGGTCGGTTGGCTCAGTTGGCTTAATCGCTGGTTTGTTATGAGCAGCAACGCCAACAATGTTGTTTCAATTCCCTATGGCTGAGGTTATCCATTGAAGGCCCTGCCTTTTCAACCTTAACCCTCGTCTGAAGTGTGGTGTCCCTCAGACTAAATCACCAGCAGTCTCTCTCAAAGGGGCAAGTGGTCCATGGTCCTCTGGGAGCACAGACATTGTTAATGTTCCTTTCAGTTTGTTTATTACAGTGAAAGTCTTAATACTTAAAATCTTGTTGTGTGATCTTTCCAGTCAAGCACTGGAATGTAAAAACTTTTAAAAAGTTATCGGTCTCCACAGGGGTCATAGTGGCAGCTACACAATTATCTCCTGGAACGCGTTTTTGTGAAATTCTCAGTCTCCTCCATATCCTGTAGTGATTCAGCTGTTCCCAAACTTAAAAATTGAGCATGCTGCAGTTCCCACATAGCACAGGAGTTCCAGGTAAAGGGTCTCAGTGCTCCATTTCAGTGTTCTGCAAAAAAAAAGCCTATACATTGTTTTTAGTGTCGCCTTACTCTTGTTCACTTATTTATGGATGTCAGTTTTTATTTCATGCAATTCAGACGCCTTTAATGTTTAACTTTACTGAATTAATTTTTATCCCCTTAGATCTAATTAATTGCTTTGATTAATTATATATTGTTGCCTTTTGCTTAAGGTACTCTGCATCCTTTTCTCCTCTGCACTGAATTTTCACTCTCAACAAATTCCTGTTGCCACCCTGTTTCACAAATTCCCCAAACGCTGTGTGCAAAAGCTACCTTAGGGTGGTACTAATTAAAAAGCAAGCTCTTCTCTATAGGGAAGATATATCACCCCCAAGCAACCCAAATACACTCACCATTTTGTTACAGTTCGGAACTACCAAACATCTGGACCTTTCTTCTTGTCTACCATTCGACAGTGATAGTGTTCGCCATTGTGAAGGGTTAAATTAATAAACATCAAGCATTGATAAACTGAAGTGCAGGCAAAATCGTATAAAATGAAAACCTGGATAAATTGTTAGATGTAACAACGTCCTGGACTCTCTTGAGGTTAAGTTTAGTTATCTCCCAGTAATAATGGAGGAACTTGATAAGAAAGTCTCTTGACGTGGATATTCATAAGAAGTTGTGATATCATTTGCTGAAAGTAGTGCAAACTACGGATCAAGTCTGCTTTATTGTCTAATGGGGGAAAAACATTTTTGTTATGTTAGCATACACTATGCTAACCAAATTACACATGATATATCAAATTGTGAATTGTATCCATACAATGACAGGTCTTGGTAACTGTAACCCATTGAACTCTGCACAAATTTTAATTACAGGAAAACAACTGCAATTGATACTGCGAGATAAGAGCTCATAGTGAGGAATGTGACAATACTATTCCTTTCTGAAAATATATAGGTGTGTCATATGGATGGAATAGTTCTAGCTAAGACTGTGTTATTGTATATCTTCAGTTTATGTAATGGATGAGCATGGAGCATGGAAAATTTGCAACAAAAGATGAGGTAGTAATAGAAAATGATGGTATATGCAGCTACTTTAGTGATACAGACATCTATGCTGGTATTTTATGACATCGCTCAGGTGAAATTTGTTAAATCCCACCCAAGGCCAATTCCATTCTATGAGCCTCACCCTAATTCCAGAGTGGGTGTGTTGGTAGAATTCCGGCCCTAATTCCTTTCCACACTATCCACATATCTTGGATGTTTCCCATAACATTCATGCTGGCATGCCACCTCCTCTTATTCCTCCTAAGTTGTTCTTAATGTTTCTAGTTTTAAGATAGACCATTTCTATATTTCACTTGTCCCAGGAGTACATGAATGGTCCCATTGTAGAAAAGGAATACTTTATAATTCCCAGCACTCCTTATATGCATTGCTTTTTAAATGAGTTTGTCATATTCAAAATTTTTCGAAGTATGCCTTTCTTTTTAAACTGTTGCAGCCCTTCCAGTTCTCAGCAGCTTGTGATTTTCTGCTCATGTTAGGCTCTCAATTTTGGTCACTGTGGTTATTGTGCCTTTAAGGGCAACATAATAGAATAAGGGTCACATGGCCAATTGGGGGTAGCCTGACCATTGTGCCCCAATGAGCAGGACCAGATGAGCAGTAAGATCGTGTGAGTGCCAAGAAATCAGGTTCTCATCATTTTTCTTGCTTCTCGCAATGTTACCAGCACTGGATATCTAGCGTATTCAGCCTCAAATTCATTTCCAAAATGAGGCTGAATAAATTATTTAAATTAAATTCAAATGTGATTTAAATAGAATTAGTGAGCCTGGGTGGTTCACTCGCTTGTGTGGCCTTGCTGGACAGAGGTTCTCCCCAGCATGAATCACAGCTTCTCCCCACCAATGGGGACCAGACATAATGGCCTCGCTGGTGGAACTGGAAGCCATTGAAGCCCATTGGACAATCGAGGGCAAGGGCGTTGGTGCCCCTTGGGCAATGCCAGCCTAATACTGCCAGCCTGGCACCTAGCAGTGCCCACTGGGCACACTGACACTGCTCATCAGGCACCCAGGCACTGCTCATTTGGCACCCTGGCACTGCCCACCATCCAGTGCCAAGGGTTGGGGCCTGATGTCTCATGATGACCATGAAACCATTGCCTATTGTTGTAAAGACCCACCTGGTTCACCAAGTCCTTCAGGGGAGGAAATTTGTTGCTCTTACCTGTGACTCCAGACCTACAGCTTTGTGTTGACTTTTAAATGGCCTCTGAAATGGCCTAGCAAACCACTCAGAAAAGGAACCTATTATTGCATTCCCTATTAATGTCAACCTGCAGAAGCATCTTTGGCAACTGAAGGGACAGAATACCCCCTCAAAGATTTAATTTATAATTGACCAACTCATGTTCTCAATGTTTCATTAACATTTATGCCTGAGTGAATGAGTTATTGAAAACAGTATAAAGAACCTGAAGTTCTTGGCACAGGTAAGCAAAACCCTAGAACACTGGGCTTTTCTGTGCATAATGTTAATAGTTCTTTCAGTGTTATTATTCCTTTTTCAGGTTATAGCACTGCATTTCTTTTGAAAATTATTTTTGCAATATGAATGATTAAAATAAGCAACTCTACATTGTACCTTTAATAAATGATGCCTGAATAGAGAAGGTGAAGTCTTTGTGCTTGCCTCATATTCACAACTGCCACGCAGCAAAATTTACCGTAAGTTAAACTCGATTACACAATTTCAAGTGTTTGGTTAGTAAAATGATGTACACCTATACCTCTCAATAACTTTTCCCATGATTTGACAGATTGCCCCAAATATATTTTGGTGCTAGAAAGATGAGTGGATGCCAAGAACATAGAATAAAGCAGTCTTTTTGCTTTTATGACAAATTGACTGTTACAAATTTAGCCTTTCCCCTGACATTCTCTTGAGTATAGTGGTGATAATATCTATGTTAATATGAGCATACTATCTAACTATAGAGAATGCACCAGGGGTATAACAATAGTTTCCCTCCTGGGATATGAGCCAGATATCTTGCTCACATCCCTCTTCAATCTTTTGAAAGGTAGTGAACCAACATATAGAACAATAATCATGATGGAGCTCACGTATTTCAATGTACTTTAGTTAATAACACAACATAATGAAAGTAATGCACTTCTCTAGATTAGTGGGTCAACTTGCTTCACTTAAAGTCATTTCTAATGGTCCTCCCACAGTCTAATCTTTTGGGGCTGAGTTGTTCCTAACTCTCCATGTGGAAAGTTAACTGAATCCGGTGAGACAGAATTTGTATCCTGTCTGATGTTACTTCAATTGACTTCTAAACCCAATTGTGTCAGTTACCTGATGAGCTAGGTTAAAATTGCCCATGCAGCTTTCTCAGGAAAGACCTGACTGACTGTCTTCAGTTTTTCTTTGTTCACAACCTCGGCGTGTGCCAGACAAGTCATGGAAAAAGTATCCAGAATGTGATGCTTCCTAAGACAATGGATATAGGGTGATGTTCAATGAATAAGACAAGCTGAAAAATTGTTTATCATTTTCAGCCTCAGCTTTGTTCATTATAATTTTAATTGACAGTTGTATCATGCAAACATACTTTGCTTTAAAGAGACTCATAAATGTAAAAATTTTCGGAAATAATTTTTTAAAATGACAGGGTTCTTATGGTCTTTGTTGAGCTCCCTGGAAAATTAGGTTAAAATACTAAATCAGCTTTATCAATGTTTGTAAGTACACAATTTTACTTCATGTTTGGAACTGTTAACATTTACAATCAATACTCTGCAATTAGAGTATAAAAATGTCTCAGACCACTTCACAAATGGAAATAGATAGGAAAATAATTCTGAATCATTGATAGAGAGATTAGAAGGGGGATCTGAAAGTTTGGCTGAAAACTTAGATTATGAAAAAGTTAAAGGTGGAGAAAGATGTTGAGAGGAAGAAGTGTTTCATAAGGGAGCTCCCGAGAGGAGTGCTGGGTGGCACGATGACATAATGGTTAACACTGCTGCCTCATAGTGCCAGGGACCCAGGTTCGATTCCTGGCTTGGGTCACTGTCTGTACGGACTCTGCATGTTCTCCCTGTGTCTTCATGGGTTTCCTCCAGGTGGTCTGATTTCCTCCCACAGGTTAGGTCATGCTAAATTCTCCCTCAGCATACCTGAACAGGCGCTGGAGTATAGCGACTAGAGAATTTTCACATTAACTTCATTGCAGTGTTAATGTAAGCCTACTTGTGACTAATAAATAAACTTTTACTTTGAGGATGTTGCAGTCTTTGATACCAATGATGGGGTGAAGGGAGGAAGTTTATTTTGCTTAAAAGGACAGAGCAAATGATCAAAGGATGCAAGAGCAGATGCCAACCTCAGAGTTTGTCGAGATACTGGAGAATGAGGCCACGGGAGGAAATGAAGACAAAAATGAAGATTTAAAATTGAGGCTTTTTGCAGGCGAGCAGGCAAAAGTTTCAATCAGCGAATGGGGGATTTTGCGGATTGTTGGAGAACGAGGCAATGTCAAAGACTTCATTGGAATAATCAATCTTAAGAATGAGAAAAGCATAGATAAAGAATTCAGGAAATGTTTCAACTAAACAGCATCTTAATTGTTAATAACCACCAATTAACCAATAAACAATATTAGAACTACATGTTTATTTGTTGATCTGACAGCTAATAGACAGCATTCAGCTGGAAGTAAGTTCTGGGGACCTTTACCATGATTTGTAATTGGCTATCAATCTAGTCTAGTATACAAGCGATCCCTGTATAACCACCAAAACTTTATGTTGACTTTAAATTGACAAATTCATTTCTCTTTTGAAGCAACATGCAAATGCAATTAGTATCACTTTGAGTCCAGTTCTTGGCCTATTTTAGTCAATAATAGACAAATATACTCACAAGCTGAGTTTGCAAGTGCTGAGATTTCTCTTATTTCTTCCAAGATTAAGAGATCGATATCATTAAATGCCCACATAAATCTTGCAGGCGAAAGTTGAACTGCACAGTTTACCCAAACTGTTAAACTGTTCACAACCTTTTACACCTTGTCTAAAATGAGCATAAAACTACACCTACAAATTATTTGTGATGAAACAAATAAACTTCATAAAAGAAAAGGAATATTAAACAATAATTATGAACTTGCAGCCTAAATTTGATTCGAGCGAGGGCAACTGAAAATAGAAAAGTAAAACTTAGTTGTGCAACTATTTTTGATTTGCAATATGGCCAAGGATTGTAGCTTTGATTTTTGGTCCACCACCACACAACATACACATTGTTCACTTATTAATAGATCACTTGGAGGTTCTCTGTAATAAATGACTCATTGAATTCTAAGAAATACAAAATTCTGGCTGAATGATCACTGCATTTTCTAGCAGACAATGTGCATGTCATGGAAAAGATGAAGTAATTTTTCTACATGTCAAGAAATTCCATGTTGAACATTAAAATAATCTGTGATTCCATGCAATTATTACTAATTAATGGAACCTTTATAATTGTCTCTCATTGTCAGGTGGTAATCAGACACTCTGGTGCATTAGAACAGATTAATTACATGAAAGCACATGGAAGACAAAATAATTAAATTGGAAACCAGCAAGCTATGCTGTAACACAGGAAAAAACGCTGCGATTTTCCAACCAAGTTGTGCCTGGCGCAGAATACATTAGTGCAGAACAGGGCTGGAGCATTGTGGGGTGAGTGGTTCCGTGCATTCTGCACTGGCGCCAAACATTGTCGGTATCTTTCCACCCATCACTCTGGTTCCTACCCTTACTGGAATTCCAAGGCAACTGGGCAGGAAACAGATCAGTATATTTAAATAAACATTTAAATATGCTGATCTGCTTAGAGGGCATTAAAGCCCCTAGTGTTCAGGGATATGGCTGAACATTGCCCATCTGATGGCGCCATCCTGGCAGTGCCAACTGGCACACTGGCATTGTCAGGTGGGCACTGCAAGGTGAGCACTGCCAGGGTGCCAGGGTAGAGCCAAGGGGGATGCTGGCTGACAGGCCTGGGTGATAAAGAATGGTTCACGAATGGGGAGGTCATGAATGGAGGGAGCATAAAGGGGGAACCACAGGATGGGCCCCTTTACCCCGATGCCAGTGATCTATGTTGGGGAAGGGGCTGGGGAAACATTTCTTCAGTAACAGAGGACAGTGTAGAGGGATTGGGGAAGGGCGATATCCTCAATTTTAATTTGATACCAGGGTACCCTTTAAAAAGGGCAACTGAACTCTGTGAAGCCAGGCCTACTGGTGTCTTTAGACCTTGTCCCCCTCAGAAACAAAGCTCACTCCTCTCCCAAAAAATGACTAAGTGGTCCACATGAGTATCTATGGTTTTTTAATCTTCCTGACTCTCCAACTATGTCTCGATGTCTGAGATAACCTGACAGTCTGGTCAGGTCACTGCCTTGACCAACCTAATATGTAGATTAAAATCCCCCATGATAATTGCTGTACCATTTTTACATGCATCAGTTATTTCTTTGTTTATTTCTCACCCCACTATGATGTTATTATTTGGTTATTATTTACAATCCAAAGTGAAATTTGGGACTGTTTGATTCATGGAATGATTCTAGTTTTCAATTACAGTAAGACCTTGCTAACCAGTCTTTCTAAACTACAAGACAGCACAGAACAAGTTGTACCTTTTTGTGCCAATTATTTTTGCTAATGAATTGGGAGACATCGGAATTGCAGCAGCAAAAATGTACTTGTAAACGAACAACAAGCACAAGGTTTTCAAAAAGTAAGTGAAGAGCAAAAGTATTTGTTGTAGATTCACTCTAACTTTCTTTCACTTACAGGATGATGATGGTCTGGAATACATCGCCTGGCAGGATGGTAGAGGTGGGTTGCCTCACATCCTTTAAAAAGTACCTGGATGAGCACTTGGCACATCATAATATTCAAGGCTGTGAGAAAAGTGCTGGTGAATAGGATTAGGTAAGTAGGTTCGGTGATTCTCACGTGTTGGTGTATGCTTGATGAGCCAAAGGGCCTCTTCTGCACTGTGTGATTCTCTAAACTAAAACTCTCCAGCCCAGTCAACATCATGGTAAATCTTCTGTGCTATCACATCCCTCCTATAATATGGATTCAAGAACTGTACATGATACATTAGCTGTGTATGTCAACGTTTTATATGTGTCCAGCATAACCATCCTGCTCTTAAATTCGATGTGGAGAAGCCGGCGTTGGACTGGGGTAAGCACAATAAGAAGTCTCACCAACACCAGGTTAAAATCCAACAGGTTTATGTGGAGAAGGAGCAACACTCTGAAAGCTTGTGCTATGTGGGTTCATATCCACAGATCGCTGAAGGTTGCCACTCAAGTGGATAGAGCTGTGAAGAAGGCTTGTAGTGTGTTAGTGTTTATTAACAGGGGGTTTGAGTTTCAGAGCCGTGGGGTTATGCTGCAACTATACCGGACCTTGGTGAGACCACATTTGGAATATTGTGTTCAGTCCTGGTCAGATGTGGAAGCATTGGAGAGAGTGCAGAGGAGATTTACCAGGATGCTGCCTGGTTTGGAGGGTAGGTCTTATGAGGAAAGGTTGAGGGAGCTGGGGCTTTTCTCTTTAGAGTGGAGAGGATAAGACCCAACTTAATAGGGGTTTATAAGATGATGAGGGGGATAGATAGAGTGGACGTGTAGAGACTATTTCCTTGGGTGGATGTAGCTGTTACTAGGGGGAATAACTATAAGGTTCATGGTGAGAAATATAGGAGGAATGTCTGAAGTAGGTTCTTTACTCAGAAAGTGGTTGGGGTGTGGAATACACTGCCTGCTGTGACAGTGGAGTCGGACACTTTAGGAACTTTCAAGCTGTTATTGTATAAGCACATGGAGCACACCAGAATGATAGGGAATGGGATAGGTTGATCTTGGGTTTGGATATAGCTCAGCACAACATCGAGGGCCGAAGGGCCTGTACTGCGCTGTACTGTTCTATGCTTAAACTTGACACCTTGGTTGATGAAGGCGTATACTATATGCCTTTTGTGCTGCTACCTTATGTGACCAGTGTACATGAACACCGAAGTTCTTCTATTCATGCTGCTTCCCAGGGTCTTGCTGTTCATCATATATTCCTTGCCTTATTTGTCCTGTTCAAGTGCATCATCTCACTCTTATCAAGATTAAATTCCACTTGTTACTGATCAGTCCATTTGACCAGTCTGTCTGTATCCTCCTGCAATCTGAGGCTGTCTGTTTCACCAATTATCACCCTACCAATTTCCATACCATCCTCTAACTTACTGATCAACTTGCCTACCCCTCATTCCGCCACCACCCCATGTGTTTCCTACATCCTATACATGCCAACTCATGCCACCTCGTGTCCTCCATGATCTCTCATAACATCCATGCCAATCTATGTCGCTTCACCCTCCACCCATAAACTTTTATACCCTCCATGTTAACCTATAGGAATGATGTGGGGCCAGAACTCTCCATTCACCTGACGAAGAGGCAGTCCCCTCGAAAGCTTGTGAGTATTATCAAATAAATCGGTTGGACTAAAACCTGGTGTTGTCAGACTTTTTACTAACCTATAGGAACACAGATGCCAGTGTAGGCCATTTGGCTCCTTGAGCCTGCTTTGCCATTGAACTGGATCATGGCTGATTTTCTACCTCACTGACATCGACCAGAATATCTCCATATCCCTCAGAGTCATTAGTACCTAGAAATCTGTACACCTGTACTTAACATAATCAATGACTGAGCCTCCATAGCCCTCTGGGGTAGAAATTTCCAAAGATCCACCACTCCTCGACTAAGAAATTCCTCCACATCTCAGTCCCAAATGGTCTCCAAAATCAAATCATTGAAAAAGATTGTGAATACTGAGGCCTAAACACTGTCCCCGCAGTGCTCCACCAATCACAGCCTACCAACTGTGAAAATGAGCCATCTATCCCTCCTACTTTTCTGTCCTTTAACCAATCCTAAAGTTTATTTATTATTATCACAAGTAGGCTTACATCAACAGTGCAATGACATTACTGTGAAAATTCCCTGGTTGCCACACTCCGACACCTGTTCAGGTACATTGAGGAAGAATTTAGCATGGCCAATGCACCTAACCAGCACATCTTTTGGAGTGTGGGAGGAAACTGGAGCACCCAGAGGAAACCCATGCAGACACAGGGAGAATGTGCAGACTCCGCGTAGCCAGCTCCCAGCTCACAGCTCCCTGGGAATTGAACCTGGGCCCCTGGTGCTGTAAGGCAACAATGCTAACCACTGTGCCACCATGCTGCCCTTTTTCTTCAATCCTCAATACATTCTGGCATATTACCCCCAATTCCATGTGCTCTAATCTAATTTATTAATCTCTTGTGTTTGATTATTTAGAAAGCCTTCTGAAAATCCAAACAGACAACTTCCACGGATTCTCCTTTAATTGTGCTGCTGGTAACATTCTCAAAAATCTCCAACAGACTTGTCAATGATTTCCCTTCATAAATCTATGTTGACTCTGTCAAATCTGACCATTATTTTCTAAATGTTCAATTATCGCATCTTTCTGAATAGATTCTAGCAATATCCTTATTAATTTTGTCAGGCTGACAGGTCAATAGTTCCTTGTTTTCTCTCTCCCTCCTTTCTTAAATTGTGAGGTTACATTTTCTACAATCTTCAGACACTCTTCCAGAATCTATGAAACTCCAAAAAATGATCACCAATGCATCCACGATACACCTCTATCCATCTCCCAAGAGCCTACATAGCCCCTGTGCCATCCTGGTATTAACTCATGCAAATCCATGACTCCCACTCATCACCTTTCACCCTTGCCTTGCCTACTTAGTTGCTACCAGAATCGGAGTTTAAACAAAATAAAGTTCCAACTGTATATTGCAAACTCTATTTTTTAAAAACTCTCATTCATAAAATTCACTACATATACATTCCTTCACCAGCATTCTTACAAAAACACACAATCATTCAGGTGCTTAATCCCTTTAAAAAATACAAGCATTGGAATCCATAGTCCCACTTCAAAGATTCTACAGCCATTTGGAGCTGTCAATCAAAAGTGAAATGGTGTGCACCCTACTGTGTGAATGTGAGGTTGTGAAATCAATCATGCAGCACTAATCCAGTAACGGAAACCCTCAGACTATGTTTACAGACAGAGTGGAATAGCAAGTAATAATTCTTTAAAATTCCAGACAATTTTTTCCAAAGATTTAAAGGGCAAAACTTTTAAATGCTTTAACAGCATAACAATTGCCTTTGACAGTTCATTGTGGCACTTTCGACTGTTGTCTTTGGCAGTTCATTTTGACACCTTTGATAGCTGATATGAGCCTAACAGTTAATGAGATTTTACAATTTTTGCACACGTTTGTGTCTAATTTTAATAATCCCAAGGTGTATCTAATATGCAAAGAGTTGTCCTATCTTTCCAAAGAGCTCCACAAAGTTCAAGCCTGCTCCTACCAGATATACCATGCACACATTATTTTTCACACAACTGGATCACTAAAATTATATTAGAGTGGTGGTGGCTAATGATTTATCTGGGCAGCTGCCTTAATGAAATTTGCATATACAAATCCTGATCTAGGTCCATCTGCAGCCCTGCAAAAATTGTAGGTGCCATGTTCAAGAGTGGAATTTACAATTTTTGGCTTTTTACATGGTTTTCACAATGACAGAGAAGCTTTCCATCATTGCAAAAATCCAGGTCCTGCTCAGATTGTTTTACATTTGCCCTCTGTTCATTCAGAGCCAGGTTCCTTGGTTTTCAGGGATGATATAATGTATAACATTTCTCTGTGCTTTACATTAAACAAGCTGTTAGCTCCATGAAATAACAGGCTAAGTAATATTGCACATGCACATTCAGAGTTTGCTAGTAAAAAGTAATTTCTCCACTATAGAAGTTCATGGTAATAAATTAAAAGGTATGTGTTAATTAGGCAACAAGGAGGGCATTCATTTATGAGTTCATTTGGAACCAAGATGTAAAAATTTATATAGCGCCTTTTATGACCCAGTCATCCAAAATTACTTTACAGCCAATAAAATACTTTTGAAGTGTAATCAATGTTGAATAATTATTATGGACTGCTGGCTTTCTAGTTTCCATTATTTCCAAAACCCTCCCATTGTCAGCATTTAGACTTTGCTTTAGCTGTCTTATGAAGTTTGATACATTGTTTAAGTGATTTACAGCAAATTATGTTTCTGAGACATGACTCCCAAATGTTATAATTTTAACATGTTATATTTTAACATGTTATTATTGCAGCATGAATCAGAATCACAGCATCCCGATTGTAAAATATTTAGGGAACAATTCGTACATCCTAACATTTAACTTATGTTCAGCTCAACAGCACTCGATGGCAAAGTATTCCCAACAGATAAATGTTAGTGACATACTTTGGGTGGAACTTTCCCAAAAAAAGACTAAAGGTGAAATCTTCCCAACAAAATGGCAGTATTGGTTCTGGAGTGAGGAATGGAATGTTTCCCATCCACGGTGCCAGCAGGTTTTTGGGCCAAATCTTATGGTGCATTTGTGGTAATTTTAATGCCCACAAGTTTCATGCTGCTCCAACAGCGCATTCCCTCTAATTTGCTTGCTGTGTAAAACTTAAGTGCTGCAAGCAATGAGGAGTTCCATATAAATGGCTCCCAGCACTTATTCCACAACAACTGAAGGCAATGGCAGGCACAAAGGCAGCACCACACTTTTCAGATGGGGCCTTCACCAGGATGCTGAATGGAGTGGACCAGTGAAGGGACATACTCTACTCCAACTTCAAGAGAAGGCCTTTCAGCAGGGTTACCATCCCCACCTGGGATGCAGTGGCAGCCCTGATCAGTGTAAATGCACTCTGGAAGAGCATGGGGAAGCAGTGTGGGAAGAAGATGAATGATCTTCTTTACTCAGCCAGGCGAGATGAATCACCCAGTCTCTCACTGAAATCCCTTACACACCCAACACTTTATCTCACTCAGCCATCTTGACCATTGCCAATACCAGGCACTAGGTTCCCCCATCCCTCCCACACATTCACCATGTTCCCCCAGTGGCTGCAATGTTTCTCACACTCCAGCCTCCACCCAAGCCCCACACTTGTCACATCTCATCACCAACATAAATGTCAACACCCCCACCTACACTCTTCCTCTGTATGTCATTGCAGGACTAACTCAGCCACAACAAGCACCAGACGCAGGGACATCCAGGGAACCAGCCCTCAGAGGAATGATGGAGCCCAAGCCTCTGCTGAATGCTTTGCTGATGATGTGCCCGGTCATCGCACAACTGCTAGATTTGAAAAGGCAGAGCCGCGAGTATCAGGAAGAGATGACAGCATCCCTCCCCGGAGTGCAAGGCCAATTAGAGAGTTCCATCACTTTCTATCCAGGGAGATGATGATATTTACACCATGATGCAGGGTTTCAACCACAAGGGGCAGGCACTGGTGGAAATCCACAAGTATCAATACCAGAGGAGGGCAGCATTTCTGGATCTCACTCCTGCTGGCCCACTATCTCATGGGGGAGCACAGGGGCTCTGGGGAACCCAAAGGAAAGAGGTTCAGCAGGAGTACAGCCGGGGGCCCTTCAGCCAGGGAACCGTGGGTGTCTCCAGCCCATAAGACATCCCCCCTCCCTGTGAGTGACACACTTCCAGCCCCTGACTCTGAGGACGGAAACAGTCAAACATCTGTGCTGCCTGACAGTGGAGAACTTTCAAAGCAATCTTTCACAGTGCTCAGCAAAAGTATATACCAGTGATAAGGAAAGACTGTAGAAAGAGATAATCAGTCATGGATATCTGAGAAAATAAAAGAGGGTATCAAATTGAAAGAAAAGGCATACAAAGTGGCAAAGATAAGTGGGAAACTAGATGATTGGGAAATCTTTAAAGGTCAACAGCAAGCCATGAGAAAAGCTATAGAGAAGAGTAAGATGGATTATGACAGTAAACTATTTCAGAATATAAAAAAAAGCAAAATTTTCTATAAATATGTGAAACAAAAAGAATGCCTAAAGTAAACATTAGTCCTTGAGAGGATGAGAAGGGGGAATGTAATAATTGGAAATGAGAAAATGGCTGAGGCATTGACAGGTATTTTGTGTCGGTCTTCACAATGGAAGACACAATAACATGCCAAAAATTGATAACAGGAAGGCTATGGCAGGTGAAGACTTAAAAACTATCGTTATCACAAAAGAAGTAGTGTTGGGCAAGCTAATGGGGCTAACGGTAGATTAGTCTCCTGGCTCTGATGGAATGCATCCCAGGGTACTAAAAGAGATGGTGGAAAAAATAGCAAATGCACTAGTGGTAATTTACCAAAATTCACTGGACTCCATGGTGGTTCCCGCAGATTGGAAAACAACAAATGTGATGCTACTTTTTGAAAAAAAGAGTAGACAAAAGACGAGTAACTGTAGGCTGGTTAGTTTATCTTCTGCAGTAGGGAAAATGCTTGAAACTATCATCAAGGAACAAATAGTGAGACATCTGGCTATAAATTGTCCCATTTGTAAGGTCAGCATGGGTTCGTGAAGGGCAGGTCATGTTTGACTAATTTGGTGGAATTCTTTGAGAACATTACATGTGCAGTACACAATGGGGAACTTGTGGATGTGGTGCATCTGGATTATCAGAAGGCATTTGACAAGGTGCCACACCAAAGACTGTTGCATAAGATAAAAGTGCACGGTATTACGGGTAATATATTAACATGGAAAGAGAATTGGTTAATTAACAGAAAGCAAAGAGTGGGGGTAAATGGATGTTTTTCTGGTTGGCGATCAGTGAC
The DNA here is from genome assembly GCF_965287045.1 of Carcharhinus amblyrhynchos. Classification (NCBI taxonomy): domain Eukaryota; kingdom Metazoa; phylum Chordata; class Chondrichthyes; order Carcharhiniformes; family Carcharhinidae; genus Carcharhinus; species Carcharhinus amblyrhynchos. The sequence continues at coordinate 60,849,323 of NC_137333.1, forward strand.
TAGTGGTCTGCCTCAGGAATCAGCGCTGGGACCACAATTGTTTATGATTTACAGAGATGATTTGGAGTTGGGGACCAAGTGTGGTATGTCAAAATTTGCAGATGACACTACAATGAGTGGCTGTGCAAATTGTGCAGAGGATGCTGAAAGTCTGCAAAGGGGTATAGATAGACTACATGAGTGGACGAGAATCTGGCAGATGGAGCACAATGTTGGCAAATGTGAGATTATCTATTTTGGTAGGAATAACAGCAAAATGGACCATTATTTAAATGGTAAAAAATTGTAGCATGCTGCTGTGCAAAGGGACCTGACTGTCCTTGTGCAAGAATCACAAAGAGTTGGCTTACAGGTGCAGCAGGTAACTAAGAAGGCAAATGGAATTTTGTCCTTCATTGCTAGAGGGAAGGAGTTTAAAAACAGCGAGGTTATGTTACAGCTGTATAGGGTGCGGGTGAGGCCACACCTAGAGTACTGTGCACAGTTTTGGTCTCCTTTCTTGAGAACGATATACTGGCACTGGAGAGGGTGCAGAGGAGATTCACTACATTGATTCCGGAGTTGGGAGGGTTGGCTTATGAGGAGAGATTGAGTAGGCTGGGGCTATACTCATTGGAGGGCATGATCTCAAAGTATGGGGGAGCAGATTTAGGACTGAATTGAGGAGAATCTTCTTCACAGAAAAGATTATGAATCTATGAAATTCTCTGCCCAGTGAAAAGTTGAGGCTACCTCATTGAATGTTTTTAAGGCAAGGATAGATACATTTTTGAACAGTAAAGGAATTAAGGGTTATGGTGAGCAGGTGGGTAGGTGGAACTGCGTCCACAGAAAGGTCAACCATGATTGTGTTGAATGACAGAGCAGGCTCGAGGAGTCAGAATCCTAATTCTTATGTTCTTATGTTCTTATGATCTTAATGAGACTATTAGTAATGCTTTTCAAGGAAATTTGTATACCTTCACTTTTAAAATAGAATCATAGAATCCTACAGTGCAGAAGGAGGCCATTCAGCCCATCGAGTGTACACTGACCACAATCCCACCCAGGGCCTATCTCCATAACCCAATGCGTTTACCCTACAAATCCCCCGACACTCTCCTTATAGGAATAAGGAAATTCTAAAAGGGATCAAATGAAGCCAGTAATTGCCAGTTGTGCAATTTGTTGGTGTTTTGGAATATGTTCAATATACCACATACAGGTTTCTTCCCCTCTTCTCCACAAATTCTCTTTGGTGATTACATTGACTCACGTATCCTCTTTGCCCCTTGAGGGACACAAGGCTGCTATACATTTCTACCATCTTTCTCTATCTGTAGTTGTTTTTTTTTCACCCTATGAAAGATCCATTAGCCATCACAATTCTATGCCAGGTTATCTTTGGCCTGTCTGGTTTTCGCTTCCCTGGTGGTGTCCATCTAAGGGCTACTTCAGCCATTCTCTCCAATGGCATTCTGATTCCACATCCAAGCCAGCTGTTGGCTGTATTTCGAATCATAGAATTCATACAGTGCAGAGGAGGCTATTTGGCCCATCAAGTTCTCACCAACTCTCTGACAGAGTATCTTACCCAGGCTCTCTCCCCTGTTCTATCCTTCTAAACCTACACATTTATCATGGCTAATCCATCTTGATCTCATTTATAATGCTGCAACAGTATGCAAGTCTAAAGTCAGAGGTCTTGTTTGGGCAGGAGGTGAGGCAGATTTTCCTTAAACATTCATTATGGAAAGCTTCTAATTTGTTCATGTCTGATTGTATGATTCACCAGCACTCTGATCCATTGAGCAGAACAGATTTGACATTGGTTCACCTAGCCTAATTTTTATCTTTATACTACATTGCTTGGACTTCCAGATGGATTAAAGTCGAGCAAATGCATTGCAAGTCTTGCAGAGTCTTGCCTTGATGTTCTTCTTGGCCCCATTGTCTTTGTTGATAAGACTTCCAAGGTAAATAAAATCTTCTACTTTGTCCAGAGGAACTTCATTCACAGTTATGCTGTTGTTTAGATGGTTAAAACACTTGTCTGCCCAGCTCTAATTCTGATAGGAAAACAAAATGCATTTAAACTTTCCTCAGTGTTTTCTATGTGACTGGGGAGTGCGTGCTTCCTTTCCTCAGCCTTGCAGCCCACCTCCAAGAATTGATGCCTATATAAGGGAAGCATTTCCAGATATTAGCATCTGGCAGATAGAAACATGTTTAAAGGCCATATTATTATTTCTGTCACTAAAGATGGATGGAGATAAAGTGTATGCCCTATTTATTAGTTTGCTTGTCTTTAAATAATAAATCTCAAAAACTAATGGATGGGTTTTGCTGAAACCTCGTACATATATAGTGTAGGGCCCACAGAAGCACTGATCAGTTTTTGATGAAGATGTGAATCCCGACCCTGGAATGTTTTAAAGATCGGTTAACATTGGGAGAGAAGGTGCATTGCCTTTTTTTAGAATGTTGCAGATTATCGCAGCTGCTGTGCCAGAATATGTCACAGCTTTTGAAATGCAAACAGTGTTTCTAGAGCAGATTGTTGGATATGGAGCATCCTGAAGCCTCCTTAGTGAGAAAGCAGTTCTGAACAGAAATATTTAACTTTTTCAGCTATTGAAGAGCTTCAGGGAAGAGCTGCGTAATTGTGAAAATGTTGTGTGAACACAGCATGATGGAGGTACATACTCTACCAAGCACCCTCTTCTCTTGTTAATTTGATGGAATAGTCACAACTTTGCTATTGGACAATCTTTCTCTTGTTTTGTTTTACTTTCAGCATTGACCCCACTGTTTCCTTTTAATTTAAACAGCTTCATTGTGGGAGAAAATACTAAGTTTCACCTGGGGATTCCTCTTTATTTCAGTAACAATGAGGAAGAAAAGAGGAAAAAGAAAGAGTTCCACAGGGCAGGGATGCCAGGGTCACCAGCATTATGGCTGGTGCTTCTGCTAGTTATAGATATTCACAAACCAGAATCCCATCCCAAAGATGCTCTTGTCCGGACTGCACATCAATGAGCAAATCCTGAAAAGACTCTGCTTCTCTCAAGTAGCCTATATTAATATAAATAGCTTATATAGAATAAATATGTATACTGAGACCCTCATTGATGATTGATTGTTTCGAATGAAAATCAAGAGAGATCGAAAATGAGCTTCCAATTTCTTATCATGTTTTATACTATCACACAAACTCAAAATCTTCCTCGTAGAATGGTCAAGACAAGAAGTCCTCGATCCCTTTCTTCAGGTACCATACCCTAAGACAGTATTGGTGACTTCCATTAGATTGGTTTATGATTATGCTAGGCATAGCACTGCAATGGTTTGCCATTGCCTCCTGCAATATGCTAACAAGGAATTTCTACTCTTGCCATCTGTCATCAGGGATATTGGAAGGATTCACAGGTCGATAATCAACTTGTTTGTCTACATTATGAATGCATTTCCCTTGGCCATCGAGTCCTGGCATGGGACTTAAACCTAGAGCTTTGGGGATGGGACTTGAACCTAGAACTTCTGACCCAGAGTGAGGGACCTTATCACTGCACCAAAAGACCACCTGGATTCCTAAACAGAATGGTGGAATTGAAAACTCAGATAATGTGCACCTGCTTAATATTCTAGACATGGATTTAAGTTAAACAATTTTTCATCTGCTCTCAAAAAAAAGTGCTGAATGATAATGATTCCAAAGTCAAATTTAAAATGGGTGCAGGAGAGCACACAAGACAACTGTCTGAATTCAGGATGCCGTTAAAGAGTTATCAAGCCTCAGCTAATTCAGATGCAGACACAGTTAAAAGGGTTTTCTCTCAGGATGACTGTTAAGAGAATTTCATTTTAAGTCCACAGCACGATGCATTGCTGGAGCGATGTGGGACTGCCCTCAAAGGGCAACTTGTTAAGTAGTGATAGGCTGTGATTTACGATGATTGTGCAGCAGATTGTTTCATTTGGAAAAAGTGTTCTTCCAGATTACTCTCTGTAGAGAGTATAAGCTTTTGGCTTTGACAGTAAATCTATTGGTTTTCTATTTAAGATGCACACGTACATAGTGATATCTGTTAATCCTAAAATGGTGGTGTATCAAGAGAAGTAGGCTCCATGGTATTTTAAAGCCCCATGCAATTTAGTAGATTGTACTTTACAGAAAATGTACTTAAATTATTATTTAATGCCATATATGTTATAGTAGTGCTTTTAATGAATTTAACCATCATATTTTAATATAATTATTGTAATTATATTCTAATAAGTAAATCCTGGTACTAATTTTAGCTTAAGAATATTTTTGTTAAAGATTAATAAACATTATTTATCCAAGAAGTATATTTGAATTAATCAAAATTAAAACAGTAATTTTGAATATAACAAATAACTCAAATACTCATTGTCTTAGCTTGCTTTTTATTAAGGTTGTTCAAACTGCATTGTACTGGGGAGGGGGTGGAGTGTGGGGAGAAGGTGGGAGTTGGGGTGGGAGGGGCAGTGTTTATGAATTAATTATTATGTACAAAAGCAAAATACTGTTGATGCTGGAATCTGAAACAAGAACAAAAAAACTCTTCAGGTCCAGAAGCATCTGTAAGAGGTAGCACAATGGCACAGGATGGCACAGTGGTTAGCACTGCTGCCTTACAGTGCCAAGAACCCTGGTTCAATTTCAGCCTTGGGTGACTGTGTGGAGTCTGCATGTTCTCCCCATGTTTGCATGGATTTCTTCTGGGTGCTCCTGTTTCCTCCCAAACTCAAACGATTGCAAGTTAGATAAATTGGCCATGCTAAATTGTCCCTTAGTATCAGGAGGTTTAGTAGGGTAAATCTGTGGGGTTATGGGGATAAGGCTTGGGTGGGATTGTTGCCGGTGCAGATTCATTGAGCCAAATGGCCTCCTTCTGCACTGTTGGGGTTCTATGAAAGATGCAGAGTTAACATATTGAGGCCTTTTGGCACTTAAAAGGACAGGTTCAAGGCAGGAATCCCACTATATAATGTTACCTGATAATGGTTTGGATGGAAAATCAATTTAGCTGCAATAGTTAATAGGCTGCTGCAGCTTAAAGAACCAGGAGGCAACTGATCACTAACACAGTGAGAAGGAAAAAAACAAGAAGGTATCCCAGTGTTTGGGGTGTCTGCTCTAGCAAGGCCCAAGATCCCAATAAGCCTCCTTGGGTGGGGATGTTGGTAGACATGCAGGCAAGAAGAGACAGGCTATTTAAAACCAAAGATAACATAGCTGCTGAAAGGTGGCTCTGACAGCACAGAGTGCCACCTCCGCCATATACATTTTTGTCAGGTAATCCTATCTGTTAAAAAAAAAAATTACATGCAAAGATAATGGGGAGATTCTCATGGCTGTAGGAAATGGGACCTGCAGTATAATTTGAAAATAGCTCTTGGGGGGTCAATTACATGAGCGGCTCCTGCCTCTAAATGGTCATGTTGAAAGAAGAAACAATGTAAGAGTGATTATCCACCCCAGCAACAGCAAGTAGACAATTAGTCTAATTGAAGGACCAATTGGTGGTTCCTGTCACCACTGGTGTCTTCCTGAAGACCGATCAGCCACCCCCAACTAAGATTAGAGCATAGCAGGGATCTTGAGGTAGCCTCTGGTAGCAGGGCAGGGATCATTGATGCCTTATCTTAATTCCTCCTATGTAAGAGGGAATGAACAAACTGAGTCTTCTGAGACCATGTAGAACTTCAACAAAAATGTCTTTATTCAAAATGCATGAGGGAGAGCAGAACTCATGACTGTAACTATCGTTTGCTTCTGAGTTACTCTACTGAGCATTGGTTCTTACAGACTTTTATACCTCTTTCTTTACATTACAAAGCATCACATTTATATCAGTTTGTCATATTGTTACCTTGAATTGGTTACTGTTCTGTTTTTGATTACATAATACAGCTCCATTGACTTGTGTGATTTAGCTTTTCTCATTTTCTGGACATCTCCTGTCTATCTGTTTACAATATCAAAGCACTGTGTTTGCCAAACTGATTTCAATGGGGTGTTAATTGTTCCATCTTCCAGATACTTGCTTAGCTTTTCAGAGGCACAATAGTTCTCTAGACTTTTTGGGGCCTTAATAAGTGATATCAATTCTCTTATGATTGCTGTAGCCTTGGAACGATCCCACCTGGGGTGTGCCTGTTCAGTGCCATCTGAGATGTAATTATTTGTATTTTGTCCTGGTTACCTGCTGTGAGTGTGGATACTGCAGTGCTTTCCATACGTTCCACTCCTGCTGCAACCCACACTGCCTGGGTTTGCCCTACTACACCCTGTAATGGAGCTGCTGGGATTACACCCACGGCTGTAAGCAACCCCCTCCAAACCGATGACCTGACAGCTGTAGCCATTCTTCATATTTGAAATTAAGAGAGAATCTCAGTTTTAAAGCACCTTCATAGTTCCTTATTTGCCTCAGCAGCAAGGATGCGCACCATCTAGAGTTGAGTCATTCTGATTGGACCTCCCACCTCAGGAACCCATTCCCTTCCTTAACTGGGTCCCAAATGTGGAGACAGACTCTTATTTGATCACCCCCTGTAAGATTGCATCTTGGAGGTGATGTGATCCCAGCAGCAGAAAAATGTCAACGCTGTTAGATTTTATCTAATGAATCCAGACATAAGTGTTCATAAAACTGTGCACATACATTCTTTGAATCCACATCCATGTTTATCTTCACACTAATTCTCCAAAGTTTCTCTGATGGATGGATGATTGGGAAAAACCACATGGATCTTTTCTACGGCAACATTCCTGACATCCTTTGAAAACTGGGGCATGCCATATTGGCAAGTTTAAAGCCACATGCTGCAATGTTGGTCAACCTTCCACTGCAATGCTGCATCAGCTTACTGTGCAAGTCGCTTTGCTGAAAAGAACTGTTTTACTTGTACAATTTGCTCCAACTATTTCTCTTCCAGAACAGTTTAGAGACAAGCAGCAAGTAAGAACAGTTGCGCTCAATTTCATTCCCCTGACACTCTGTACTCCCAGCAACTCGTGCACTACAGGTCAGCACTACCTATACATTAAGCACCGAAGTAACCTCACTCTATGGCTTGAGGCCTATTCACTGTAGTGTAGGGAAATACAGCGGCCAACAATAGCAATCCCTATGTCCTTGGGGTTACCACAAGCAGCATAGTGGGAATTCCACTTGTAAAATGTAACATCAGAATGGGTTTGCACTTCCAATATCAACTGCTTTTACCAAATGCAGGATTTTACATTCATGGAGTGGTGGAGGATGGGGGTGTGTGTGGATAACAAGTTGAACTGACTGTTAATAAGTTATTTTAAATGGTAGGCAATTTTGGCACTAGCCTACTGACCGTGTTATGGGAAACCAATATGTTGCCATCAGGTTTGTAATCCAATATCAGCATGCTGGATTTTATGCGTGTGCGGAATGGCAGTAGTTGTCCATTTGCAAACATAAATTCCCGGCCCAAGTATTTGAATGAAACTAAATTGATGAAATTTGCTGATAATTCACTCCAATACAACTTTAAAATTGTTATAGCTAACAGCAACTGTGAGGAAGCTCAAGGCGTTAAGTTCCTCAGGCGGAACACAATTTGAAGATTGGCTTTAACCAAAAGGGTGATTATAACCCTCACAAAAATATCAGCAATGCAGACGGTATTATCAATGAATGATTTTATCTCAAAACATACAAAATTACATTCTTTATTATAATTTACCACTAGCTGCACGCATTACAAGTTCATTAACAGTGATGACAAGATTGCTGAGTACATCTACAGTCTGTCAGCAAAATGTAGCCTCATGGGATTTCATTTTTGACACTTTAGTTGTGCAACACATTTAATTACTGTACTTGTGGACAGCATAAAAGCATATGGTGAATGCTTTTTATTTGCCACTTATCTATAATAATTAGCTCACAAACAGGTGAATGACTCCATAGACATGGATAGCAGGTGGATATTATATATACAGTGCAGTGACTAATATAATTGAATGGGCAAGGGTGTCCATTGCCGGTGCTATAAAATTGACTTCAGTCACTTCAGTCAACATCATTCAGCAATTGTTATTCAAGATATAGAAGCCAAAGGCTTTTTTTTCAATGATTTATTTCTCTGAACACTGCTGATTCTTCCCCTGTCACTGATTATATGTGTGTTCCGGAAAGTCTCTCTTTTCATCCCTCCCCCCTGTTGAGATTCTTACCATCAAATTACTTTACTCACTCTGATCACAGAATCATAGAATCCCTACAGTGTAGAAGAAGGCCATTCAGTCCATCAAGCCTGCACCAATAACAATTCCACTCAGGCCCTATCCTCGTAACCCCACATATTTACCCTGCTAGTCCCCTGACACTAAGGGCCAATTTTAGCATGGCCAATCAACCTCACCCGCACATCTTTGGACTGTGGGAGAAAATCGGAGCACCTGGAGGAAACGCATGCAGACGCAATGAGAACATGTAAACTTGACACAGACAGTGGCCTAAGGTCAGAATTGAACACTTGTCTATGCCTCTGTGAGGCAGCAGTGCTAACCGCTGCGCCACTGTGTTGTGATGGTGAGACAACCTGTGTTTTGGTCTTTTCCACAACCATCAGTAATCCCTAACATCTGATTGGCAGAGGATCTGCTTACAATAAGATCATCTGAAGTGTTGCACTTTCTGTCAACTATCCGGGATGCAGAAACCTGAGTTTGAAAGCATCTGGTATCAGTGCCCAGTTAAACCCATAACTTCTGTCATTGATCTTGTTAGAGGTTTGTGGTATCAGATGTGGGTTTGGGGAAGTGGGATTAAGGGGTGAGATCCCTTTATTAGCATGTGGCACATGAGCTACTTGGAGTGCGTCAAAAGCCTTTCTCCTTCCTGGTTCTGTGAGTGAATGGGGACAGGGGAAACATACTAGGTTCCCTCGCCCAGAAGCACCGCATTGTCCACCAAGCACCATGTTTGTAATGGCAAAGCATATGCATGATTTTAATAATTACTGTTAGTCCCCAGGGGGTGTCGGCCATGGCAAGACAAAGGGTACCATTGGTGAGTTTACCAGCACATGCTTGGTGCTAATTTGAGTAGGAAATTGTATGAAAAATGAGCATCAAGGTCAGGAGAACAATTATCAAAAACTGGAAAGGGTACTGAGAAATGGAACAAAATCTGAAAAGTTATCACCATCCTTTACACTTCTCCCTTCAGAATGTCCATTCAATCCATGAGCTTGATTGGCGTGCAATTTGGAAGGGTGTGGACTGATTGGAAGATGTCCTCATGGGGCTCGTCCTGTGCCAAACTAAGGTGACCATCAACAGATCCAAGCACTGCGTGGCTGAGACAGTCATTCACCCTGACTGCCTGCCTCCATTCCATGGCCACAGCCAAATGGAATGGAGGCATATTGATTCTTTCATCCAATCCCTTATCGGATGAAAGCATCAATATCAGGCCTTGACTGAAAGCGGGAAAGGATTGATGACATATTCCCCATAATTAAAGCCAGTCCGCCAATATTTTCCATCAGTTGCTTTGTCCAGGTTGTTGTGATAGTGGTGCAGCTCTTTAAATCAATCTCACTCAGGTCTGTCCTCTTATTCCTCTGGCATTTTCTCTCTCTTTGGCCAACCTGTTATAGCCAGAGAGTCAGTTGGTAAGAGACAGACCGGGAGCTAATCTTACGCAATTTTATAAACATTTATATACAGAGTTACATACTACAAGCATGCACATCCTAATGTAACAGCCAGTGTTTCAGTCTGAGTCTATTTACATATCTTTTGTTGCAATTTAAAGCTGTCAGTTACCTGACATTTGAAGGGATGCCACACCCCAGTGTAATAAAATTTTAAAGGAAACTTAACAAATCAAATTAAAATGACAGTCATGGGATTAACAATGCACTCCGGTCACCCCAGTGCCCACTGGTTTTAGAAGACCTCTAGCATAATGGTAGATACTGAGTGCTGCCTCTCCAAAGACACCCAGACATGGATGTGGTCATGAAATGCAGGCAGGCAGTCAGGGTGAATGACTCTCTCAACTACCCAGTGCTTGGACCTGCTGATGGTCACCTTAGCCAGGCACAGGAAAAGTCCCATGAGGAGATTTCCCAATCTGTCCACATCCCTCCAAATTGCACTGCTGCCTCACAGTGCTAGGGACCCGGGATCCTGAATTTGTTACAGATCAAAAGTTTCCATTGGAATGGAGAGGGTTGCAATGATTTCTGATTGCTGGGAAACCTTGGCAACTTCAAATCAAAGTTGTGTGTATACATTGGGGCTGAGTGCCCAGCTGTGCAACTGGAATCCCACCCCCATCCCAAGTGAAATTGACATCTCCTCTCTGTCAGTGGACTTCATCTGAGCTCATCTGTACTTCTGAGAGGGAGAAAGAAAAGTTTCTGCTGCAGAATAGAGTGCTGCAATAATTTAACATCCTGCCAGGTGACCAGGCGCATGGAGATTAAAGTGACTTGGCCAGAATTTTCACAGCTGATAGGCAGGAATCAGGAGTTGATCACAGGGCTGCCTGAAATTACCATGCCTGGGGCAATCTTCAGGTATGCCAGGGCTAGAAGGGGCAATCCAGTCATCACACCCATAGCCTGGTGGCGAATGGTGAGTTCAGTCCTTGTTCCCAGCCTAACCAACACCTACAAACATTGGGGGACCCTTCCTCTGCAGCCTGGCAGTAGCAGATGGCCACTGGACCTTCAGTTGCCTATGGTCCCAAACTCTGGAGTGTCCTAACTAAATTCCTCCACCTTGCTTTTCATTTTCAAGATGCTTCTTAAATCCTACCCCTTTGTCCAATCCTTTGGCCATCTATCCTACCATCTCCTTATGTGGCTCCGTTTCATATTTTGTAATGATTCTTGGAAGGGCTTTAGGATGTTTTGTTACATTAAAGATGCTATATAAATACAACTTGCTGCTAATGAAACCCTCTCAAATACCATTCCTCCCCAGCCCCTACCTTGAAAGCCTAACGTGCTATCAAAGTCAGACGTTTGTGTATGCGCTTCAGGTCATTTTTTTTAAATGAGTGCCAAATTGTGGGTAGCACTTATTTAAATTTTCAGGCCCTTATTTCTTACAGTCATTGGGTAGTAGAGTCAAAATTCAAGACAATATTTCCTTTAGCATTGAGAGGCTTGTTGATGTTGAAGAGCTAACATGTGACTTGTCCTCATACTTATGAATCATTGCTCGGAGTCCTGAAGATTTGATTTGGAGGCTTTCAAAAGCTCCCGTGCTAAATTATGCTTTATTTCTGCATGGTCCTTCAAACATCTGAAATCCTTTGTGGTAATGCCTATATGTATACAATATTACTACTGAAGAATAAAAATAATACAATTATTTCAAAAAATGAAAATTATTCTCTCATCAGCTTTGTTCGCTTATAAAAATACAAGTGAATTCTGAAGCAACTTGGAATAAGTTAATCTTTTGCAGAAAAGATGAAGGCAAACTTTTTGTTCGGGGAGGGAGATGAACAGCATGCCAATACAAAATTTTAATCTCAAAAGCAAGGGATGTGATTACATTTTTGAAAGCAATTCTACATTTATACTGTGAGCTTATAAATAAGCAAAACAAGTTTCTAAGAGAATTTTTATGAAGAAAATGCACTAGAAATTACCATTGTCCAAATGAAACCCCAGTCAACTTCAAAAGTAACACGTGTTGCTCATATATCTAGAATAGCCCAAATGGGAAAGGTCATTCAGTCCATGTAACTCATTCTTCCAAGCATATCTCCCAATCACCACATCCAACAAATTCTTGAAGGAGATTGTCTCCTCCACTCTGCCCAGAAGATTATCCCAGGTATCAATCATCCTATGTGAAGAAAATGTACCAGTACCAGTTCTGAATTTGCTTATCGCCTATTTGTACTATTGTCATTTTATCATTCAGTCATTCATTAACTTAAAATAGTGCTAGGGAGGAACCTTTTGTCCTAGTTAGAAGCTTAAATTATTTAATAAAGTTATGTTCTTCCATTTCTGGACCAAAGAATCTTAGGCTGTCTAACTTCTCACTTTCTAGAAATCTATATTAAACCAAAATATTGTGTGGTAGGAATGGGCTGAGCTAAGGATAATTAGCGAGCTAATAGTTGCTTCAATATTGTTATATAATATGTTAGTTCCTGACCTGTGAAGGAACATATTACACAGAGGAGAGTAATTGGACTGGCTTGCACAAGGTTGGATGGAGGGTCATCAGGCTGACCTGACCTGATCTTACATTCAGGAGATATGGAGAAGGTTACTTCAGAGATGGCGTAATTAGGTAATTGATCAATCTGCATTCAGTCTGGGCATCCTACACAAGCTTTTGACCACTCCTGCTCAGGAAATCTTTCAGAGCCTTACATGAGCTGAAGATTGGGTTTCAGAAGTTGATTTACAGACTGGGCATCCTAGACTAGATGTGATATTTGCTTAATGTATTCACACAACACTCTGGGAGCACTAACCCATTTGTGTGGGAATGTAGGGTAACACGGATGTTACAGCTCCCTGAAAGACACCTTCCTCATTTTTACCAGCTCCTGCTTTACCTCTGGTGCTGGGTATTTCCTCAATATGTTGAGTGATTTTTTTGACACTGCAACAAGATCACAGAAGTCCTTCAGAAGGTGTCTAGATGCTTCCCTGAAAGGAAATATCTCAACTGGATCCATCTTTCTTTACTTGTCCCATTGTTTTCTTACTTGCCTTGTATCATTATCTTTTTTGTAATTTCATGTCTCCTGCCTCCAATTTTATCATTTTTTTTGTTCTTCCCACCGCCCCTCTATCTCTGTGCCAGCTCAAATCTCTAGCTTTTTCCAATCATGTTAAAAGGTCATCAACCTGCAATAATGCTGGGAGGAATTTTTTCTGGCCAATTGCAATCTTTCAATGAACACCTACAGACCACTAAGGGCATCATCCCACTTCCAATGATATTCAAATAGAGGCGGGAGTATCCACATCATATAAGCAACACACCAGGTAAATCTTGGTGGATATGCCTTTGGACTGATAGGTGGATGTCCATTTTACCAAATGCAACCCATATGCAATGGAGATAGCTGTCGGTGGCATGGGCCACCCACAAGGAACATTGTCCGAATATGCCTCCCCACCCCACCACACACTCATCGATGGGCCTTCTCTTACTGGTTGTAGCAGCCTATCTTCCTTACCTTCATTCCAGGCTCCAGCAGTCTTGCAGCAACCTGGGCCTCTTACAGTACCGACAGCGCCCACTGCTCCTGATACTGGAGGGCTCTTGGCCTCTGATCGGCCGGCATGACATCTGCCTGAGGGCAATTAGGACCCTGACTCCAATCAAATAAGTATCTGAGTGCCACTAAATTGGGTCAGGCATTGGGGATGGGAGGTTGCAGACTGACCATGGTGGACGGCTCCACCGTCAGTCACACTTAATTCCAACAATCAACTCCATTTGTCTTGACAAAGAGCTGCTGAGTATTTTCAACACTTTACATTTTTATTTCCGATTTTAAGCATCTGCACTATTTTCCCTTGTATAATAGGGGCACTGTGGTGGAAACAACACTCTATCTCAGAATTTTGACTTGCCAGAGGAATGGTGCGCGAACTAATCACAAATATCCGCGATATTTATGGATGTCTGAGGAAGAAAGGCCCAACAGAAAAGTGGCAAACTAACTTGTTGATGATGGATATTTTCCTTATTGACCTTCTGCAATTGATTCTAAGGCAGCTGCACCCATTACTTTGAGGGGTATGGCTTCAAGATGAATCAAGGGTTTTATGATGGAGGAGCTGCTGCCTGCCTTTTGCCTCTCCCTTTTGTTATGAACTTTCTTTTTTCCCCTGCAACAGAAAATGAATGGGTGTAGTGTTGGAAATTTGAAAAGATGCTACAATCCCAATGATCATCCTGTCTTCCAAATTAAGCACAAGTCAGTGGACAGGCACAATGTACATGGCTGTTGGTGGTGGCCACATTAGTGAGATTAATCCAGCTGATAAATTTGCCATGTTATTTGAGAATTTCATAGATGGATTGTGCACTTTGAATTTAGGTGGATGACCTTGTATTGCACAAGAGGCTGAAGCATTCCAAATATTATGCCACAATCGAAGTGAGGCTGATTGAGATGGAAGTCTTTGTTCCAGGCATGACACCCTCCTTGAAGCAGTTACATTTGCCACAATTCATTGTTCAAAAAACTCCATCTGCATCTGTGGAGCAGTTCTCCAGAAATGTGAAATTTTATTCACCAAATCCAGACAGACTAAAGATTTGAAGAAGGTTTGTTGCACCTTGTGCAAAATACCACCCAATGTGTTTATAGTGAAGCATTCCCTGTTTTTTTTGAGCTCCTGTAAATGTGGTGGCAGCATGGCGGCACACTGTTACCTCACAGCGCCAGGGATCTGGGTTTGATTCCTGGCTTGTTCACTGTTTGTGCGGTGTCTGCACATTCTCCCCATGTCTGCGTGGGTTTGCTTCAGTTTTCTCCCACAGTCTGAAAGGCTTGCTAGTTATGTGCATTGACCCGAACAGGCCCCAGAGTGTGGTGACTAGGTGAATTTCACAGTAACTTCATTGCAGTGTAAGCTTTATTTGTGACACTAACAAATAAACTTTACTTTAATCCAATCAATAGGTTCCTGAAACAAACTTTAAAATCAGCAACTTTTGTCATTTAGGACACCGCAGGGATTCTTTAATCTAGCGTGTGCTTGAAAATGTGTCCTGGGACTTACAAACTCCTTGTACACGTTTAACCATTCATGCAAAATGAAACTATTTTGTGAGTGAAAGAAGTTCACAAATTCATGCCCAATCAGCTGAGTCCACTTAGTACTGGAGTTACATTCACATCTTTTTGGTCTTAGCATCACAACGATGGGAATCAAAACACAGCAGTTTTATTCTATCAACTTCACATAATGTGTCACTCCCCCCACCACAAAATAATTCAGGTGAATATATGCTACTTGGCGATTACCTATGTTACTTTGGCTGTGAGGAAATCAAATATAACATATTTCCTTGAAGGAGCAGAATGGATATGTGACAGGCTCCTTCAACATATGGATTAGACTATGCAACTACAGTTGTTGAAACCTCATATCTAAACCCTGTCCTGCACCAGAGGACAGATGCAATGGAATAGATGGGCAAACCAAGCTTTTCAATAAGCAGATCTACTAGTCACATAAAACTATATGCTTGAATCAGTTAAGAGGGGCCTAATAAAGTACCCCAAAAAAACTGAGGAAGCTTTTCCATATAAAATGCTTTGTACTGCAAAATATTGCTTTGGATAGACACATTACCACGCACTTTAAAAAAAACTAGTAGCCATGCAGGGCAGGAGCATTATTATTTGCACTAGTGCAGTACTGCTAATTGTCTGCAGTTGGTCAATATTAATCTTTGATCATTATATTGTTAACATTGGAATTGGTGGTTGATTTTCTCTGCTGCATTTTGTCTATGAATTGATGTTCTGTTTGCTCTACTTTTGTAGAAATCCAAATAATTTCTTTTTTGCGCAACAACAGGATATCAATCTATAAGATGTTCAGAGTAATTTACTCTCACGGCCTGGTAGAAATGTGATTTTTTTTATACCCAGCCTGAACTTACTTTCCTTTGAGATCAATAAAACACTCTCTGCAGATGGGGTGAGAGAGCTGGTGTAAAACAAAGGGCTGATCCCATCTCCGTTGGCTGGATTAGCTTAAAATTAATTCCATTCATTTCATATGATGTGTGTGTGTTTACTTGTTTATAAGAACAAATAGGAGCAGTAGACCATATAGCCCTTTGTACATGTTTATATGTTTGGCGCTTTTTTTCCAAAGGACTTATAATTATTTGAGTTGTGACCTTTATGTTCATTTTCAAGGTTCCCCATTCCTGAATCATCTCTTAGGTCAGTCAATACCAGATATGTTCCACATTAAGTTACTGGGAGCTCTATTTGAACCACTGTTAGTTCCAGTGCTGTTGAATGTGCTGTCTCATCATTTATGTATGCTTACATTTTTATACTAAGCTACTGCTGACATGGAAGCGAATCAGATCCTCATTTGTGAAAGCCAGCAGAACCATATATTCTCTCTTTGTACAACAGATATTCCCTTCCATTCTTTTCTCTTCCATCTTAAAAGTGTAACCCCTTTCTCACCACTCATTACATTTCCCTTCAACAGATTTTCTCACTTGAAACCCCACTAGAAACCTACCTGTCTGTCTTTCCCTCTACGACTTACCAAATGGGTACTCGTATCTGCCTGCCTCCCTTCATTGGGTCTCTCTTCTTTGTCTCTCATTTTCTCCTATCAGTAATATTTATATTTTGTTAGATAACACGATCCTAGCTGCACAGGCTACAGCATGGCTGAAATTAATAAAACTTGGAGTTTTTTTAGGGGGTTTTAGTTCAGTCGAGCAGCCTGTTCCTGTGCTGTAATTTTCTTTGTTCTTTGTTTTTTACACTTCAACGTTTTGGCTATGCCAATGATGAGGGTTATAATTGGTTATGTCACTGGTTCTCAAGTTTTTTGTGGATTTTCTTGCCAAAAGGATCTGAACTCTTCATATTAGGTATCAGTGAGCCTGCAAAGGAATTGTCTCCCTCAAAGTCACATTAGTTTTGTATAATCCTTCTGTCTCACTCTTTCCTATATTCCTCTAACGTTCTATTGCTATTAGTCTGTCCCTTTTTTTTAATTAATGAATTATCTTCC
Source organism: Carcharhinus amblyrhynchos (assembly GCF_965287045.1). Lineage (NCBI taxonomy): Eukaryota > Metazoa > Chordata > Chondrichthyes > Carcharhiniformes > Carcharhinidae > Carcharhinus > Carcharhinus amblyrhynchos. The sequence goes on from NC_137333.1 coordinate 60,866,099, forward strand.
CTGCAGAACTTTTTTCTCTCATTATTTCTTCTTCACTTTCTTTTCTTTGTATTGTTTAATTTTCTTTTATTAGATAACATAATTCTAACTGCACAGAATTCACTCCACAGATCTCCATGTCTTACCAGCATGAGCTGCTCTCAACAATTGAAGCAAGGTCAGCTCATTGTAATGTCTTGTGTTTCGCAGTCAATGACAAAGCAATGACAGTCACTGCTGACCTTGAAGGAGGTTCCTGCCAAAGGTCTAGCAATATCCATTGCACAAATTCCCCTTTTCCTGAAGTCAGTTTGGATCTATGAGAAGCCAATGGGAGCTCCCGATATCCAGCAACAGTTATTTTATCAACTGGAGTAAGCAGCCAACCAGATTGAAGAGTGCTTGCTGAAAGCAAACCAGGAAGTAAAGTGCATTGATATTGTTCACTTACATTTAAATTTCACAGAGGGTAAAATAAATGATTGAGACATACACATAGATTATGGTAGAAGCTGAAATGTGGTAAACATTTTTTAAAAATGTATCTTTCATCGTAAGGAAGAAATTTGACATTCTACAAATTCCAGGGACTGAGGGGTTTTCACCAGCAATAATGAATTTTGCAATCTGCTAAAAATAGCCACGCTTCAATCAGAAAGATATAACTTTCTCAAGACCTTTCACAGTCAAATTAATAGGGTGAAGGGGCAAGGCTTTGTTTGTTCTGTGATTTCTACTTGAATGCCCTCTTGGGACATTTGAACAGCACAACCAATGAAGAAACACAAAACCACTGAGAGGAACATCGGAATTTCTGCATCTAATGGTGTTTGTGCAGATTCCAGGAGTTGCTCTAGATTTCAGACAAGCAACAGCAGCAAATGTTTTGCCACATCACAATTACTACTGCAAAATCCAGATTAATATTAGAGTGTTATTCACCACACCATGTATATAATGGGGTGGCCGCACACACAAGCTCATGGAGGGGAGCTTTTTAAGTGCATTTGAGTAGCTGGTTACATCTCCATCTTGAATAGATGGTTTCTGAGACAAGGAAATAAAGAGGCATGTTCTGACCTCCACAGAAAATTGACTTCCGAGATCTAGTGAATAGATCTAGTGATCTAGTGGCTGAGTACCTCCAGTGCTGATTGTGAACAATCTGTGTCCATGTTCACAAGCTCAGCTGCACCATGGAGCTGCGGGCACCTTGTATACGTAACAGATTTTGCATCTCAATACCTGATAGTACAAATGGTGAGAACCCAATCACGTTGTATCAATCAATATTCCTCTGACGATACCTTCTTCCCTTAGTAATTATCTCTGCACTTGGTAAAGTTTCTTCACTATTTTTCATAATCTCCCCATGTCTACGTGGGTTTCCTCCAGGTGCTCTGGTTTCCTCCCACACTCCAAAGATCAGGTGACTGGCCATTCTAAATTGCCCCTTAGTGTCAGGGGGATTAGCAGGCTAATATACGAGGTTAAGGGGTTTGGACCTGGGTAAGATTGTTGTCGGTGCAGGTTCACTGGGCCATTTGGCCTCCTTCTGCACTGTAGGGGTTCTATGACTATCTGGTGAGTTGGTTTCAAGCTAGTGTTAAAAATACCCAAAAAGCAAAAACTTTCTTCCTAAACACCATTCCATTATTCAGAATTTCTGTCCGCTTCAGTGATTTCCTGCCATGGTCCTTTAGTTTATTAACACAATGTTACAAAAATTCCTCTTCACTATATGTACAAAAGTAAAGTTTATTTATTAGTTACAAGCAGGCTTATATTCACACTGCAATGAAGCTACTGTGAAAATTCCCTAGTTGCCACACTATGGCGCCTGTACACTGAGGGTGAACTTCGGAATGTGGAAGGAAACCAGAGCATTCGGAGGAAACCCACACAGACACAGGGAAAACATGCAAACTCCACACAGACAGTGATCCAAGGCAGGAATCAAACCTGGGTCCCTGGCGTTGTGAGGCAGCAGTGCTAACCACTGTGCCACTGTACCATCCCTGTGCACAGGCTCTATCAGGAAATAGCACTGAATGATTCAAAATTAATGTGGGATTTGACTGTCTATCTGATGACACACTGTTGGGAAAATCAGGACCACAATGCTATATACCAACAGTCAGGGAAAGATGGAGAGTTGCTGTGCACCTGACATGGGACAAGTGCACTGTTTTATACAGGCAATGGTGTACATGGCAAAGGTCACTGATTAAGTGTGCCAACAGGCAAGGTAGTCAATTGGGTAGGGAATCCTAACTTGTTTTGCCGATAATTTATTTCTTATTTAGGGCTGCATGGTCGCACAGTGGTTAACACTGCTGCCTCACAGCATCAGGGACCCGGGTTCAATACCCCATCAATAGCTGTGTGGCGTTTGCACATTCTCCCTGTATCTGCATAGGTTTCCACTGGATGTTTTGCTTTCCTCCCACCGTCTAAGTATGTGTGGATTAGGTTGATTGGCCATGCTAAATTGTCCCTTATATCAGGGGGATTAGCAAGGTAAATGAGGGTTATGGGAAAAGGGTCCGGGTGGAATTGTGGTCAGATAGACTCGATTATCCAATGGCCTCCTTCTGTATTGTAGGGATTCTATGATTCTATATGAATCTTAAATGGTGAGAGGCTGGGAAGTGTTGAATTTCAAAGGGACTTTGGTATCCTTGTTCATTCAGGTACAGCAAGCCAACATGCAGGCACAGTAAGAAATCATGTAAACAAATGGTATGTTGACCTTTATTACAAGAGGATTTGAGTATAGAATAAATATGATATGCCTTGCTGCAATTCTAAAGCACCTCACTAAGATCGCAGCTGAATACGGTGTACAGTTTGGCTTCCTTAGGAAATATGTGCTTGCCATAGAGAGATTGCAGCAAAGGTTCGGCAAATTAATTCCTGAGATAAAGGAATTGTCTTGTGAGGAAACATTAAATAGCCCAGGCCTTTATTCTCTGGAGTTTAGAAGAATGAACTTTGATCTCATTCAAACATACAGGGGGCAGCAGCACAGTGGGCCAGGAGACATAAGCAGAGGCCTTTTAGCGGGCTGTCCACTGGGTGCCATGGCCTCCATGTATCTGTGGGCTCTGGATTTCCAGAGGCATCAATTCCATGCTGATTTGTTGATTAAAATATTTTAAAATCAGGTTTTAACATTTCATTAGCGAGCCTGGGACTGAAGTCCCTGGGCCCACTAACTTCTCCCCCACCCCCGCCAGGAGTGTTTCACTCCAGCAGGATTTAAACAGCTTCACTAACAGGGAGCTAGTGGCCTGACCCTGCTGGAGTGAAGGGAGGCCGTGGATGTCCTGCTAGAGATCAGAGGTAAGTGGGGTGCCTCTTGGGCATTGCCAGCCTAGCAGAGCCAGCCTCACTCCCTGGCACTGCCCAAAGGGCAAATGGCAATGCCTAGGGGACACCTCGGCACTGCCAACTGGCTTCGGCCATTCCCAGAAGTCAGGCATAATGGGGGGAACCTCTGGGGTGATCGATGGGGCATCTCACTGCCACTCTGTATTTGGGATCAGTTCAGAGAGAGGGAGGACAGTGATTGGGGCTAGCCAGCAGGGGAGGGGGTGAGGGGAGGGGGGACAGTAGGCCAGCGATGTGAGGTCATGGCACTAGGCAACAATCGTGAGGTCAGGAATGTAGGGCCACTGCGCATCCGCCTTTCTCAGTGCTGACAGATTGGCGCATTCACAGTGGCCCGTTCAGCGCTATGCTGCTGGCCTCTCCAGCAGAAATAAGCCCCGCTCCCAGATTTATATCGTGATTCATGCTAGGGCACTCTGCAGTGCTCAGAGTGTGGGAGATTCATTTTGAAAATCCCACTAAGAAAACCAATGGGAGTTACTCCAGTTTTTACGTGAATTCGGCACTCAGAATTTTTTGGGGAGAATCCTCACGACTAAATTCCTTCAGGCCTTGACAAGGTTGATGCAAAAAGGATGTTTCCCCTGGCTGATAGGTCTAAAGCCAAGGGACAGGGTGTCAGGATAAGAGGCAGGCTATTTAGAACCAAAATGAGGAGGAATTGGTGAATCTTTGGAATTCTGTGCCCCAAATGGCTGTGGGCCCAGTTGTTGAATATGTTCAATACAGCGATCAATAGCTTTTTATTAAAAACATTAAGGGATACAGGATAGGGCAGGAAAATAATATTGAACTAGAAGATCAGCCATGATCTTATTGAATGGTGGAGGGAGCTCAAAGAGCTGATTAACCTCCTCCTGCTCCTGGTTCATACATCCTTATGTACTGGAAATGAGTGCAATAATTCAAATGTGAATTAAAAAGGTAAAGAAGTAAAATGTTCCTCGCTGCAGGCTTCCTAGATGTACACTGCTAAGAAGGAACATGATAGTATATTTGTATGTAATTCATGTCTGCTATTTTAACAAAGGCAACAATAAATTTACCACTTGTTTTTCTATTTATTCATGGGATGTGGCCATCATTGACATTTATTATCCATTTGCAGTTGTCCTTGAGAAGGTGATAATGAACTGCCTTCTTGAACTGAAGTCTGACTTTGTAACAGTTTGGTACAGTTGAATGGCTTGCTTGGCCATTTCAAAGGGCAAATAAGAGCTAACCAGATTTCTATGGCTCTGAAATCACATGTAGGCCAGGCCAGGTAAGGATAATAGATTTTCTTCCCTAATGGACATTTGTGAACCAGATAGATTTTTGCTACAATGAAGCTTAATGGTCACTATTCCAGATTTATTAAGCAAATTTATATCCCACCAATTGTCATGGTAGGATATGACCAATGTCTCCAAAGTCTGGGCCTCTGGTTTTTTAATCTAATGACATTACCACTATACCACAATCTGCTAATATCACACAGCACAATTTCAGCTCATAGTTTGGAGCTGAACACAAGAGACAATAGAACAACTAACTAACTAAATCCTCCTCCATAAAAGCAAATTATTGTGGATGCTGGAATCTGAAACCAAAAGTTTTGACAAAGGATAATCTGGACTTGAAATGTCAGCTCTTTTTCCTCCTTACAGATACTGCCAGACCTGTTGAGATTTTCCAGCGTTTTCTCTTTAAATCATCCTCCAATTTGTTTATATTTCTTGGTAGTTAATAAAAAACAAAGAGAAAAGTATTCTGCAATTATCCATTTTTTTTCCAAAATTTTAAATTGTATGCGCTGTTTTTTCCACATAGTGTCTGACCGAACTAATACCATCAGAATCTGCGGAGTCAGTAGATTGACTTTCAAACATTAACCAACTTTTCACTCTAATGAGCCTCAGAAAAGTCTCCTTCTTATTTCATTTGTTATTGTATTATTGCATGAAACATCCAGTGACATTCTGAAAAACCAAAATATTAGACACCTTCAGCAGATAAAATGTTACCACAAATGATTGGTCTTTTGATTTTAATTGCAATCCCTTTTTACTCAAGGCTCAAATGCATCACTTAAAATCTCGTGGAGACGTGATTTTTGTTCCCTCTTTCCTGAAGAGCTTTCCTTAAAGCTCATGATACATTGAAAGGAGTAATCCAACTCAAATATAAATCATAAGTTCTTGAAAGCAAATTACAAATGAAGATAATAGGGCATTGCTCTGCAACTAAAGCATCAGCCAATCCATCTCAGGCAGTTTCTTTTCAGACAAAATTGCAGTAGCACTGCTATCATCAGTAATAGTGCAGCTTGATTACAAGGTTACAGTAAATAATCCTTTTACATGACATCACTGAATAGAAGAGTACAAACAAGACTCATCCACTGAAGTCAAACAGAAACATAAGGCAGGGTACTTGGCCTTTACCATTTCTTTAACGATTGGTCCAGTGCTTATTTATTTTCTCTTTGTCGATACTTCATAATCACCAGCAGCTCTGGTAAAGCCTTAAATTGCTTTTGTCATTATGAGCAAATAGCTCATTGTACATGATTACAAGTTTGACATGTTAATGGTAACTACAACACAAATTACAACTGAAGAAAGCTAGGGCGGAACACACTCCTAATTTACAGCATCAACCCAGGCATTTCTATAAGGATCGTCTTTTCTTTGCTCTCTCACTTTCTCTCGCTCACAAAGAAACAAAGGTATGATTAAAGTAAAAGAAAGACTGATTTCTCTCTGGCCTGCTGCCAATTAATCCTCAAAAATGAATACGGTATGGAAGAGAAATGGCTGATAATCATTATCTCCCATTCTGCTCTTGAAAAACACAGCAATTGCACTTGTTTATAACTTGTTTGTCAGCACTTGCCTCTACCCAAAGAAGGTAAGTTGAGTTCAAGGAAATGTTTGAGGGCTTTGCAGTCAGATTTCATCAAAACACAATGGGTGTAAGTCAGAAGCAAACAAGGAGCTCCAATAAAAACGTTGTGCAGAATCAAGCCACACGGACTCCTCCCTAGGGCACAACTGCCCTCCTATTCAGGGCATAACAGCATGAAATTGGCAAACAGCTGCAACTGGCATTTATAGAGCAAAATGTTCTGAGGCACTTCATAGTAGCATTAGCCAACAAAATTTGGCACCAAACCACAAAAAGTGATGTTACGATAAGAGGTCGGTTGTAAGAAGCATTTCAAAGGAACAGACAGACCTAAAGAAGCTGAGACGTTTATTCATGTAATTTCAGAGTTTAGGTGATCATTCAGCTGAAAGCATGACTGCCAACAATGGAGCAAAAAATAGGTGGAGATGTGCAAGATGCCGGTCTTGGAGGAGTGTAAACATTGTGGTTAGCTACAGGACTGGGGGAAATGCAGAGTAGGGAGATGTGAGGCCACAAAGGAATTTTGTATGAGAATTTTAAAACTATAACATCGCTGGACTGGGAGATGATGTAGGTCACCAAGCACAAGGGTGGTAGATGAAGGGGATTGGGTGTGATCAAGGACATGGGAAACAGTTTTGAATGAGATCTCACTGTGTGACACCAAAGAAGAGATGAGGGTTTCAGATCAAATGAACTGAGACAAGGGCGGTACAGGGGAATGTTATGGAGCTAGGAGTAAGCAGTCATGGTGATGGAATGGATGTGGTTGTAAACTCAACTCAGGGTCAAATAGGATGTCAAAATTTCAAATAGTCTAGTTCATTCTCAAGAGGGTTGCCTGGGAGTTGAAGGTGAGAGCTAGAAAATGGAACTTCTGCCAGGGTCCAATGACAAAAGGGGATAAAATTGTGTCAGGCAGGAATATGGGCATGGGGATTACAATGTGTGATTCACCCACATCTCTTCATTCTGATGCAGGCAGCACACAAACATTTACATGTTTGCTGTTTACTGCCACTGCTAAGCGTACAGTCAAGTGCTTGCATGAGTGAGTACGGAGTACGGAATCATGTGAGGTGAGCCTGCCCTTTGAAAGAAGAAGTCCATTTTAGCTGGTGCAGGTAATGGAATTCATTGCACAAATGACTGTCACTGGAAATCCACACAAATGGCACAACATGACAGAGAATGGTTCTAAAGTTTTCAGATACAGCACTGAAGGCCTGAGTACAGGAGATGGACAGGAGAAGGAAGGTCCTCTGTCAACAGAGAGTTAAGTTGCTCTCCAGACCAACTCTGAAACGGCAATGGAAGTAGATAGCTATGTAGCTCAATGCCAGAGTATAGTTCTGAGGACCTGGATGCAGTACTGCCAAAGTTCAATGACCTCACATGAGTGATCAAGATCAGCAAATGCATATTTAGATGTCACATTCCACTAACTGCACCACTAACCACACACACTGCTCACTGTGCCACACCCCATCACTCCATTACCAACAGTCTTCATCAATCACAGCTTATACCCATCATTCATAACTCTACTGCACCCTCACACACTTAGTTTCTGCAAGCCTCAGACTGTCACCTATTCAACCATGACAGCTGCATCACTCAAACACATTGCACCCTTCACACTGACACACCTCTCTCTCTTTTACAGGAGAAGCTGGCATAGAGCTGGAGCTAATCATTAGGGAACAGGTTTATCAGCATGTCATCATCTCCACAGAGAAGACTGTGCTCATCCTCACAGAATTGTCATTATTGAGACAGTGACCAGCATTGAATCACTGAAGGTAACAATATGCTCCTACATAATCTGCCTTTCATCTCATTGAGCCAATCGCTTTTGATTCCCAGGTTGCAGATGATGTAAGTGTGCATCTTGTGCTTTCCCACCCCACCCCGTCCCTTAAGACAATCCCCTCTTTTTACTTTTATTATTTTCAGATACTGAAGAACTGCCATATGTGCGGAGTTTTCACATTCTCCCCAAGTCTGAATGAGTTTCCTGTATATGTCCTATTTTCTCTCACAGTCCAAAGATGTCTGGGTTAAATGGATTGGCCATGCTAAGTTGCCCCTATGTGTCAAGGGGTTAAGCAGAGTAAATTCATGGGATTACAGGGATAGGGCCTGGGTAGGATTGTTTTGGTGCAGGCTTGATGGGCCAAATGGCCTCCTTCTGCACTGTAGAGTTTCTAGGATTCTATGTCCATGCCGAGGTGCAGTGACGCAAGTTCAAGAGATACAGACTGGTGACAATGAAACATCCTCACGTTGAGTCATAGAGTTAGAGAGTCATAGAGGTTTACAGCATGGAAACAGGCCCTTTGGCCCAACTTGTCCATGCCCCCCTTTTTTTTATAAACCCTAAGCTAATCCTAATTGCCCGCATTTGGCCCATATCCCTCTATACCCATTGTGCCCATGTAACTATCTAGATGCTTTTTAAAAGGCAAAATTGTACCCGCCTCTACTTGATCTCACTCTTACAGCCACCAGTTCAGGTGCTGCTATGGTGTACAATTTAGAAGGAGCATCAAGGCGGAGAATGTGATGAATGATCAGTCACAAGTGGCATGCAGCCAGGGCAGGGGAAAAGGGTAGTGCCCAGAAAATCAGAAAATAAGTTCATTCACATATTCTGGAATATAGAAACATAAAATTCCTACAGTGTTTAGAAGATGCTACAGTGATGATCAGAGGATTAGATAGGGTGGACAGTAACAGACTTTTTCCTAGAATGGTGATGGCTAGCACAAGGGGACATAGCTTTAAATTGAATGAGGGGTGATAGATATAAGTCAGATATCAGAGGTAGGTTCTTTACTCAGAGAGTAGTAAGGGCGTGGAATGCCCTGCCTGCAACAGCAGTGGAGTCACCAACATTAAGGGCATTTAAATGGTCATTGGATAAACATATGGATGATATTGGAATAGTGTAGGTTAGATGGGCTTTAGATTGATTTCTCAGGTCAGCGCAATATCGGGGGCTGAAGGGCCTGTACTGCGCTGTATTGTTCTATGTTCTACAGTGCAGAAGAGGCTATTCAGCATATTGAGTCTGCACTGACCCTCTGACAGAGTATCCCATCTTGGCCTTTTTCTCCCCACCCTATCCCTCTAATCCCACACATTTACTATGGCCAAGGCAATTTAGCATGGTTAATGCACCTAACCTGCACACCTTTGGACTGTGGGAGGAAACCAGAGGACCCAGAGGAAACTCATGTAGATACGGGGAGAACATGTGAGCACCACACGGACCGTCATCCAAGGCCGGAATTGAACCCGGGTCCCTGGAGCTGTGAGGCAGCAGTGCTAATCACTGTGCCATCGTACCACCTATAACGAGGACTTTGATGGGACAATGTACAGGAAAAGGCTGACCGATATGCATATAGAAATGAAGATGTATCGGCTGACCTGCCGAATATCTGTGGTCGCTGTCAAGGAGCTAACCAAGGACAACATCAACTTCGTACAAGGCTTTGTGTAGAACTTGGAATCCATCCTTCGCAGCATCCAAATGGTGGCCACAGATGGGAATTCATCTATCATGTCTATCATGGACACGTCACTGTGTTGATGTTGCCAAGGGGCAGCATGTAGATATCAAAACAGTCCCACTCATCTGCTTCAGAAACAGAAAGACATTAGAGAAGGATAGCATGGTTACAATGTCAAAAGCCTCAGACAACAGCCTCAGTGAAAATGAACAAAAGCATCACTGACACAAATTACAACTTTAATTAAATATTTATTTTTGCCTGTTGTCATAATTCCTGTCCAGGCCAATAACTTTCAGAAAGATATTTGTATTTCCAGTGACTGACTGGAAGAATCACAGTTTTAAGATTTCTACTGCAATAAACAAACTAAAAGCAACTTTGTCCTCTCACTTATTTTAGTAGGCAATTAGAACTCTACGCTATAGAAAAGATCCCCCCCAATTAACTTTTAAACAATGGAAAATCCCTGTCCACAATTCAACTTTACTCCATCTCTTAAGTAGACACTTTATTCTGCAGGAACCAGTCCAAGGTTACCATTAGCTCCTAAAGGGCTGGTCCCTTTTTGTTTTCCAGCCAGGCAACTTCTAAGCCCATAACTGACATTTATGGTGAGAAAATAGTTGGAGATTCTTCCTTCTCGCCAAATGAGATCAATCTTCCAGTCATTTAAATTCTCTTAAAGAGAAAGATGGTGCACTTGTAAGATAAGTTGGTGTGGGGAGTAGGCTGGGGGGGTCTGTTGATATGGACAGCAGGATGGAGGTTAATGTGCGATTGTACTCAGCTTTGCTGACCTGGTTAAATCATTAAAGCACTTCCTGCATTGAAGCCTAAAGTGTGGCTTAACTGCTGACCCCGAGGCATGCCTCCTTTGGGTCAGTGGAGATTTCTTTGCTCCATTACTGAAGGAGAGAACCTTATTCTGACTGGGGCAGTAAAAAGTCTCACAACACCAGGTTAAAGACAAACAAGTTGATTCGGTAGCACGAGCTTTCAGACTGCTTCTCCTTCATCAGTGAGTGGTGGTTGAGGACTGTGAAAGAGGTGCGATGGCAGAGGCTCTCAGCATAGTCTGTGGTATAGGTTGACTTGAGTGGGTTAGATATCTGTAGTCCTTTCGGGATCTTGTTTGCTTTCTTGCATCCTTGTAGAAATTTGATCTCTGTGTCGATATGGGTGATCTTCTTGGAGCTCCTCTCCACTTTGAATTGGCAGTTTGCAGTGTTGGTGGTAACTATGCTGTGGAGATGCCAGTGTTGGACAGTAAGAAGTCCATTCACCAGATGAAGGAGCAGTGCTCCAAAAGCTCGTGCCACCAAATAAACCTGTTGGACTTTAACATGATGCTGTGAGGCTTCTTACTGTGCCCTCCCCAGTCCAATGCCAGCTCATGCTCACTGCGATGCATCGAACAATCCTTGTTCAGTCATGGTGGAACTCTTTAACACCCTAAATCCACCGTGAAACTGCTCCCTCTCTTCATTGAAATTCTTCACTCCTCCACATTCTAATCTTTGGATTGACCTTTTAAATAATTATGATCACAGCACATGGGTCCTTATCCAATCTGCTGCTGCAAAATCAATGCTAAACCTCAAAGTAAAACAATAATGAAGTAGTTGCATTAATCTGACACAGTCAGGCACATTGGAATGCTTCCTGGTTTCAGACACAACTGCCCTGCCCCACTCTACTCCAAATGCACCTTTGAGTTAACATTAGGACTGATGTTGCTACTCTTGGGGGAGTTCAAAACTAAGGGGCATTTTAATAAAATGTTAAACAATGATTCCAATAAGACATTCAGGAGATACAGCTTTATCCAGTCCTGACAAATGGTCATCCAGACTCGAAACATTACCTCTATTCTCTCCCCACAGATGCTGTTAGACCTGCTGAGATTTTTCAGCTGTTTCTGTTTTTATTTCAGATTCCAGCATCTGCAGTATTTTGCTTTTACCTTTATCAGGAGATAGGTCAGAATGTGGAACTTGCTGCCTTAACGATTAGCTCCTAATAGCACAGATACATTTAAAGAAAAACTGAGATAATATTCGAGGGACAAAAGGGTATAAGGATATGGTAATAGTATTAACTGAAGTAGTGTTAAAGACAGCTTTCGTGGGGCGTACCATCAGCATATGACTGATTAGGCTGAATGGCCTCCATTTGCTGTAAATTCTACGTAGCTTTAACAGATCAGAGACAGCCCAAAAATGACTGATAAACAGTCTTCTTAGTATTACGGTGCCCTGTAAATGAACTTCCACTTGACTTACAAATCCCTAGAAACCCTGTGTGTCTGGTTTTATCAACACTGTTTACACTAGATGCCTGCATACACAAAGGTTGAAAAATTGCAGATAGGAAGGACCTTTCAAGTCCAATTGGCATTTATGCTGGAGATCCTGCTTGTTTAGTCCACCTGAAACCCCATCACAAACACAAGTAGCATGCCCAACGGAGAATAAAATCAAGATGTGGAGATGCCGGAGTTGGACTGGGGTAAACACAATAAGAAGTCTCACAACATCAGGTTAAAGTCCAACGAGTTTATTTGGTACCACAAGCCACTAACTCCCACTCACCTGATGAATGGACAGTGCCCCAGAAGCTCGTGGCTTGTGCTACCAAATAAACCTGTTGGACTTTAACCTGATGTTGTGAGTAAAATCAACCCAGTGATTTAATGTTGGCAAGTGTGAGGTGGTCCACTTTGGTAGGAAGAATGGTAGGAAGGACTATTACTTACGTGGCGAAAAACTGCAGCAGGCGACGGTGCAGAGGGACCTCGGGGTCCTTGTGCATGAGTCGCAAAAACCCAGCTTGCAGGTGCAGCAGGTGGTCAGGAAGGCGAATGGGATGCTGGCCTTTATAGCGAGGGGGATTGAATATAAAAGTAGGGAGGTCTTGCTGCAGCTGTATAGGGCATTGGTGAGGCCGCAGCTGGAGTACTGTGTGCAGTTTTGGGCGCCGCACCTGCGCAAGGATATCTTGGCCCTGGAGGGAGTGCAGAGGAGGTTTACTAGGCTGATACCGGAGTTGAGGGGATTGAGCTATGAGGAGAGGCTGAATAAACTAGGCTTGTACTCGTTAGAGTTTAGAAGAATGAGGGGAGATCTCATTGAGACGTACAAGATGATGAATGGGATGGATAGGATAGAGGTGGAGAGACTCTTCCCGCTCAAAAAAGACAGTAGGACTAGGGGGCACAGCCTCAAGATAAAGGGGAGGCGGTTTAGAACGGAGTTGAGGAGGAACTTCTTCACTCAAAGGGTGGTGAATCTCTGGAATTCTCTGCCCGTTGAAGTGGTGGAGGCTGCCTCGCTAAATATTTTTAAGAAGCGGGTTGATGGGTTCTTGATAAGAGAGGGGATTAAGGGTTATGGGGAGAGGGCGGGAAAGTGGAACTGAGCCACAACAGATCAGCCATGATCTTATTGAATGGCGGGGCAGGCTCGAAGGGCTAGATGGCCTACTCCTGCTCCTATTTCTTATGTTCTTATGTTCTTATGATATTGAGTGCTCAGGTTTATTGAACAGTTAAGTGTTATAACACAGATATTGCTCTCACACAAGCTTTTTCTTCAAAAACTGGTTTTGCTGCATAAAGATAACCTCCTCAGATTTTGCTGAACCACACATACTTGTGTTTGCCACTCTTTCATAAGTATATTATGCTGATGTCATTCCCCCTTTTCCTTCAAATTTGAAGCACAATTTTGCCACGATCCAAGCATAGGGAACGTGATAGCCTCGGAGGAGTGCTTTTGTTCAGGAAAGCAGTGAGGCTTGGGTGCCTTCCCTGGATCCACAAGAAAATTTAATGTTTTCTTTTAAGATGTATATTAAATGTATAAAATTTGTGAAAGAACATTACGTAACAGTTCAAATTTGACATGACAAGTGCAACTCAGTTACTATTCTTTCAATACAGATGCTCCACCACACTTAGACTTATCAATTACATATTTCACATCAAATATTCTCTGATACTTACAACCAGGGAGTTCCTAACCCCTCAATGTACAATGGCAGGAGAGCCTTAGACTGTGGCCTTCCCCCATTCAGCCTTTGTGGTTGCTGTACCAAGCTTCAGTGCATTCCTCAGCACATAGTCCTGGAGTTTGGAATATATCAGTCAGCAACATTCAGCCTTATGGTGAATGTTGCTGACTCTTTGCACTGAAAGATCAAGAAGTTTCAGGCAGACCAAAGAGCATCTTTCATTGAGCTGATGGTCTTCCAACAGCAATTGCAGCGTGCTTCTCTGAGAACAGGCCGCAGAGCACTGAGTTATGTGTTAAGGAGCTGCTCATGATGAATTTTGGCAAAAGTGACCGTATCTCTTTCCAGACCTTCTTTGCCCAGAAGGCAATGAGTGACTGCAGCCATCACAGGGACAGGTCTAAATTCCACCATCTTTCTTCCCAGGGCCTTGAGGAAGTTAAAATAAAATTTTGAAACTTAACCTCTTCAGGCCTGACAGGGAAGTCATCAATGCTTCCTTACACAGGCCATCAAGTAAAATAATAGGAAAAATCAGAAAATATTGGGAACACTTAGCAGGCCAGACAACATCTACAGAAAGAATAGGGTTAAAATTTCAGCTTGGTGATTCCTTGCCATTAAAATTGCAAATTGAATCATGATGACATGATTTGATCTTATCTGTGTACTTAAGTTTCAAGTTTATTTATTATTGTCACAAGTAGGTTTACATTAGCACTACAATGAAACTAGTGTGAAAATCACCTAGTTGTCATACTCTGACACCTGTTCAGGTACACAGAGGTAGGGAGAATTTAGCATGGCCAATGCAGCTAACCAGCATATCTTTCAGACTGTGGGAGGGAACTGGAGCACCCACAGGAAACCCATGCAGACAGTTACCTAAGGTATTGAACCTGGGTTCCTGGCACAGTAAGGCAGCATTGCTAACCACCGTGCCACCCCCTTTAATTTAAAGTTATATTCTGTACTTTTCCTTTCAAAAGAGCAGGGAAAATATATTGTGGTCCCAGGTGATGTTATAGGTGAATGGGAGATCCCAGAATGGAACTCTGGCTCACAAGACTGTTTTTTTTATATAAAACACAGTGGAACAGAGTCACAGGACAGCTAACTAGTTTTAACAACAAGGGGAAAAAAATGAAACATGAAAAACTTGGACTAAGATACAATATGCCTTTATTCCCTCCTCAGTTTAATAAATACACACAGATTTTAAGATCAACACAAATTGCAAAATACATTGTAAACTACAATGGTCCAATTAACATTAAATTACTTTGTAAACATACATATTAGCTGTGGTCAAATACACACACACAGTCTGAACCCAAGTTAGTGTCTGCAGATTTTTCCTCAGAATCCTACCAGATGATTGTCATGTGAGAGTTTCCAAGCTCCACTCCCAAAACAAGCTTTAAAATCTTATCTATTTATAATGTTTTCCCTTGATGATTTGCATTACAAAATCCAGACCAAGTTTTCCAAATGACACTTTTAAACAAAACATTTGCTTCACTTTTAACAGCGAATGCAATCCAGGATTTATTTGTCTTGACTGCTGTGCAAACTGTTCACAATTGCTTTAACTCTCAATTTCCAGCCACATAAAAATGGCATGATAAATTTCACTTCCAAACTCTGCTATCCTATTTTAAATCTAGTGAGTACAACTATCTCTTTAACCCAAGGTACATTGTTTACTCTTCCTTGAATTTTTCTGAACAATACCTTGGTCTCTATTCACTTAACACTCTTTCTGTCCCAGTTCCCTAGAAATCCGGATTGCATTGTATTGGATTCCTTAGGAAGTTTACATCTTTGCAACTCTCTTGTCCTGTCCAGCTTCTCCTAGCAGAGTTGGGAGAAGTTTACTTCACAGTGTCCTATCTCCAACTGCTGACAAATTCAAAAAAAACTTAAAATCTTCTCTGCCTTGGAAGGCCCCAGCTGTTAAGCAATCACTGCTGGTTTATTTACTCATCATGCCTTAACCTTTTCTAAACTCAATAGAATCACAATTTGAATTGAAACCATCCCCACACATATAAATCTTTTCCCAGCATGAATTCAACTGTAGGTTCTACCCTGCCAGACAAAGAAACATTAAATTAAATCCACTTAAAACTATATCTTATTTCTAATGTTTACCAATGCAAATATAACTTCCTTAAAACTAACTTTATTTTCCTAGCAAATAGGAATACAGCAGGAAGGTAGTGGAAATGAACAGTGTTCGAAACTTATCTCTTTTTAACAGACACCTTGCTTGATTAAAGCAAAAGCCAAATTGTCTCTGCTTCCCTTTTACTATCCTTGTCCCCTGCTTCCTCAACCTCTCACTTCCCATCAAATATTCCTAAATTTAGCATCAAATAATGCTCATTCAAATAATAATCTGCCTTCCTATATTTGCTGCTGAAGTGGATAACCTCACATTTATCTGCATTATACTGCATCTACCATGTATACACACATTCACTCAACCTATGACACTAAATCACACTGAAGCATCTCTACATCCTCCTCACAGCTCACTCTCCAGCCCAACTTTGTGTTATCTTCAAATTTGGAGATAATACATTCAGTTCACTTATCCAAATTATTAACATATAATGTGAATGGTTGGGTTCCAAGCACAGATCCTGCAATACCCCACTAATTGCTGCCTGCCAATCAGAAAAATACCCACTTATTCCAACTCTTTGCTTCCTATCTGCTAACCAGTTTTCTATCCATCTCAAGACGCTACCCACAATCCTATGCACTTTAACTTTACATAGTAGTCTGCTACGTGAGGCTTCTCAAAAGCCTGTTGAAAGTCTAAATAAACCATATCCACCAGTTCTCCTTGGTCAACTCTACTAGTTACACTCTCAAGGAATTCTAGTCGATTTGTCAAACATGATTGCCTTTTGGTAAATGCATGTTGACTTTGTCTGATTATATCACTGCTTTCCAAATGCTGTGCTATGAAGTGCTTAATAATGGACTCCAACAACTTCCCTACTACCAATGTTAGGCTCACATAAATGCTAAGTTAATGATGCCCATGAAACCATTGTTGCAAAAACACACCTGGTTCACTAATGTTCTGTTAGGAAACAAAATCTTCCATCCTTGCATGGTCTGGCCTAGCCAACGTTTGATTCCAAACCCACAGCAATGTGGCTGACTCTTAACTGCCTCTGACATGGCCTATCAAGCCACTCAAATCAAGGGCAATTCAGAATAAGTGACAAATATTGGCCTAGCCAGTAAAGCCTACATCCCATGAAAAAATAAAGAAAATACAAATTTCAACTTAAATAGTGGTACTGACCTCAGCATTTCCACTGCAGTTACTTCTTTTCATATGTCAGGCATAAGGATATTGAACTGGCTTTCACCAGCTTTCCTGAGTTTTGGAGGTCAGCATATGTGATTCTGCTCCACACACTGTTACAACTAAATTCACTGGCAGAGCAATTGGCTCTTTCTGATGTAAGTAAGAATGTAAGGGGGAGATTGTCATGTGCAATTACTATTGGATGAGGAGGTCTTATGGTGTAGTGAGCAGTGTCTCTGCCTCTGAGCCAGAAGCTCTATGTTCAACTCCCACCCAGGACTTGATGGCCAAGGAAAATGCGGCCATGATATGGTCAAACAAGCTGAGTATTGACCTGAAAATCCTTCCAACACATACTAATGGCAGGGATAAGTAGGGGAAAATTTCTTGATCAGCCATGCATTGGACTCTCTATCTATAATTCTGGCCTACGACAATTATGTTGCGACAGCCACTTGGACTGCCCGAGTGAACTGTAATGCGCTATTATGCAATGTTGAGCTCATGTTATTTCTCTAAACACACCTTGAGGCTCTAAGTAGTTTGAAATCACATGCATCATTGAAATAGCAAATTGCTTGCTTCAAGTAGCCTTTTAATGTACAAGGTGTATTTATTAATTTCACCACTGTAACAAAATTGCTAAACACATGTTTCAGTGTTAAATATGTTAATAAAAATGTTCAACATATTAGTTACTGTTTGTAAGGCTATTGAAATAAAATCATTTGGCCCATTGTATTCAGACTATTTCGCTGGAAGAGCAACTCAACCAATATCATTCCTTTGCTCTTTCCCTGTAGTCCTGAAAATGTTCTCTCTTCAGGAGCTCACTCAGTTTCCTTAAGAAAACTGCAATTGAATCTGACCCCACTACACTCCAGATCCTAACTACTCACCAATCATGTTTTCATTGGCTCTTTTGCCATTCACGTTAGTTCTTGATACTTCTGCCCATGAGAACAGCTTTTATTGACCTCTGCTTTGACCCCTAAAAGTTTTGAACACCTCTTCCAAATCTTCTTTCAATCTTCTCCTCTAAGGAAAACCAACAAATCTCTCCAATCCACCCATGCAACTGAAGTCCTTCATCCCTGGAACCATTCTGACAAATCTTTTCTGCACCCTCAGTAGAACTTCACATCCTTCCTAAAGTACAATGCCCAGCTGAGGTTGAACAATTGTTTTATAATTTTCATCATAACTTCTACTTTTGTACTCAGTACCTCTATTTATAAAACTCAAGGTCCCCATGCCTTCTTAACCACATTTTCAACCTGCCTTACTACCTTCAATGATTTGGGGTTGCCCATTTAAGACGGAGATTAAGAGGAATTTCTTCTCTCAAAAAGTAGTAGATCTGTGGAATTCTTTACTGCAGAGAGCTGTAGAGGTCATTGAGTATTTTCAAGGCAGAGACAGACAGACTTTTAATCTGTAAGGGAATGAAGGATTATGGGGATTTGGTAGGAAAGTTTGAGTTCAGGATTATCACATGAGATCAGCCATGGCAGAGCAGGCTCAATCTGCCAAATAATCTATTTCTGTTTCTCTGTCTTATGGTCTTAAGTCTGTCTCCAGCTCCTTCCTTTCTTGTACCTTCTTTAGTAATTCCCTTTATATTGACTCTCCTTGTTCATCCATCAAAATGTATCACTTCAAACATCTCTGCAATAAATTTCATCTGCCACTGGTCAAGCTTGTGTTCTTTTGATGTCTCTCATTATCCTCCTCACAATTCACAATACTTCCAAGTTTTGTGCCATCTATAGATTTTGTAATTAATTCATCAAAGTCTAGGTCATTAACGTATACTTAAAAAAAAACATTCATCCTAAAACAAATCCTAATATATAACTTCATCCAGTTTGAAAAACTATCTGTTGGGATTTGGACACTATATTAAACCACAGAATAAAAAATCTTGTCACTACTGTTGTAAAAGGGAGCATGTCCTCCTTGAATCTGTTTCCTTTATGCTTTGGCTTTGAACCCACAGACCCTCTGTGCAGTTTGAATCTCACCCAACCTGAGTCAGGGAGTTCATTTGAGACAGGCACTTAAGAACTACAGTATTTTAGTGCAGGTAGGTCAGTCCGAGGTGGAAATCCACCTTTGATTGCCAACCCAAGGATGGCCCATTGCTTTTCCCATGGATCCAGGGACATCTGGAATCTGCTCTTCTTGGTTCCATGAGCTTGGTACATTGATTCATGATGTTGGTCATTTTGGATTCTTATGGCAACCTCCAGTCAATGAAAATTACCCACAAAAGGCAATGTTTTTTAAGCATTGCTAACTTCTTAGCATGTGCCCTATACCCAATTCCATGTGTCCTGGGATGGACACTTTCCCTGTCAAGTGCAAAGATCCTTGTGATACACTTCTATTGTACCATTTTTGCAGGCACTTATAGCAATACTCAGCCCAAATTGTGCATCTTCATCAACACAACTACTAGCTTCAACCTAATTCTTGACCAATGGGAAAAGTCTAGGCTTTCCTAGAATAAACTAATCTTCACTTGTATCCTTCACTTACAATTCTATCCCTCAGACTATCATTCTAGCCAATTGACATTCTGTTTTGGCTTCGATTTATTACTAATGCTAGACTCACTGTAACCCAAATGTATAAATAGCAGCCCCCCCACCCACCACCAACCCCTCCCACCACTGAGCTATAATTCCACATGTTCTTTCTTAAAGAAACAGTGCAGTAAGTTTACACTTAAAAGGATGTCAATAATACATACTAATTAAGACTTGTCATCATTAAGTTTATGTACAGCTCAATTTGTAAACTTAAACCTTACTTAATTACACAAGTGTTAATGAAGTCTGATAAACATTTACCATGACTCTGATTCCTGGCATTCAGCCAACTCCTTAACCATTCTGTCACTGACATTTTATTCCATGGAATTCAACTTTGCTGGCAAGCTTACCATATGTCACATTATCAAATGTCTTTCAGAATTCCATAGATACCAGATCAAACCATTATCCTCATCAACCCTCCTTGTTACCTCACCAAATACTCAATCAAATTAGTTAAACACAATTTGCCTTCAACAAAGCCATATTGGCTTTACTTAATTAATTCACATTTGTCAAAGTGATTGTTAATTTTGTCCTGCATTATAATTTCTAACAGTTTTCACTCCACTGAGATTAAGCTTATTGACCTGTAGTTGTTTCAGCCATTTTTTAAAAAAGACATGCAACGTTTGCCACTCTCTAGTCTTCTGACAAAACCACTGTACCGAAGGAGGTTTGGAAGATTATGGTCAATGCTTTTAACCACTTTTATGCATCCTTGGAAGCATTACGTCTGTCCCTGGCAACATATTTACTTTGAATGCAGCCAGCCTTTCTGATATCTTCTATCTTTAACAAGATTTAGACCATTGAGCATCTCAACTATTTCCGCTTCCATTATAACTAAGTAGCATCTTTTAACTTGGTGAAGACAGATAAAATGTACTCATCTAGTATTCCAGCTATGATCTCTGCTTCCATTTGCTCACAAACAACCCCCCTTTACCACCATCACCATTCATACAGTTGTCAATTCACTTTATTGACTGTTCATTGGCCTTTAACCATCATTTTTGAGCTGTATAAAGGCATATTGCTGTTATCTGCTCGCCAGTTGCAACGATGGTTGCTGATCTTATCTGCATGCTTCTATGATATAAAGTATCATCATTCTGAGTGTCATGCTATTGCTGATGCATTATCACTCTTAACTTTACCTATTGAGTAGATGCCATCAAGTAGTTTTACCAATATTCTTTATTTTTCACTAGTAATGTGATAATGAAGGTGATGGATATGGCATTGAAAGCAACAACAGCTGGAAGGCATCATATGCATCCTATGACAGGAAGGCTTGAGTTGACCGTCCAAGGTGGGTGTGAGTGATTATTCCTCCTAATCTGCATGGAAGAGTTTGTGAGCAACCTAATGAAGGACATTGTTGTGTAGTCTGAATGAAGGAAATAGCATGTAGTTATTTTTGTGGTTGGGTCTGGATGTTCCGATTGAAGAAAAAATAAGACAGTGTCAATCCTGTGCACAAATAGAATTACACCTCCATTTTTTTCCTTTACACCCTTGGAGAGGCCTAAAATGCCATGGCATTGATTGCATGTAGACAAAGTGGCCAGATATTGCTTTCATGAGATCTATACAATTGAACAAACCGTTGAAAAACTTGACAAAAGTTGTGCAAAGTTTGGCAAATTGGAACAGATTGTTAACAATAATGTTGACTTCACAAGTAATTGAGGATTATTTCAAAGTAAATGGCATTCAGCACCGAAAATCTGTACTTTATCAAGCACCAATCAATGAAGTAGCTGAAAGATCCATAAAATTCTTGAAACATTCTTTAAAAACTTCAAGACAGCTAGGTTATCATGTCATGTGAATAGATTTTTTGGCATGTTATAGAAACACTATTCATGCGACTACCCAAAGTTCACCTGCATAACCACTCAAAGTGAAAGTTGAGAAATATATATTATTTGCACAAGCTTTCGGAGCACTGCCCCTTCATCAGGTGAGTTGGACTTTAACCTGGTGTTGTGAGACTTCTTTCTGTGCCTACCCCAGTTGAACGCCAGCATCTCTACATCATACATTTTATTTGTTATTACCTCTACAAAATTCAGAGATAGTAGAGCATCAAGAACAATCTTAAATTGCTCAATGTGAAGTGAGGGCTAAACAATGCTCATTTTAACAAGAAGATCACACTGGGACATAATTATGTCACGAGTGCGAAATGGGTACCAGCCATAGTTTTGGCAAAAACACGTCCAATTTTTTAAGCAGTTCAAACTACAGATGAACTTGTTCGGTTATAGCACGCTGACAAATTGTTGTCATCTCATAATGATTTCTCAGAATTATCTTCGGACGTACCAACGTCTTTAGTCCCTAATGTTGTGAATACTACTATGATAGACTTAGTTTCATCTGAGTTGCTTAATGATTACCTATGTCTTTGCTACATTACAATGTAAGAATGATGCACAATTCTATCAAGGGGAGAAGTGTCCACTGTAGTTCTAAATCATACTTCTAAGGTCAAGGCCAGCCAAATTCAACAATGCTATATAGAAACAAAGAGGATTAGATGTCCTCCTGATCAATTTTCTTATTGATTGTGTATAATAATTAGTGGTGTATAGTTCTGCATCTAGATTATTATTGTTTCAGTGCAGAGATTATGCACTTTTGAAAGGTCACTAAAAGGTAGACAAGGGTTGTCCATACAATTAGAAAAACTAGGTTCAATTTTGTCATCAGAATTTAATTTACAAAACATTTTTTCTTGAAGAATTTCAAATGATAAGATTAAGTGGACACTGAGGAAACCAGAACAAAGAATGTAAAGCCTGATCTAGCAGCAAATCCCAAATGATGACAAGAGCTGTGATTACAAAGTACCAGTATTGGCAGTAGCAACTTATGATATGAATGTTGATTAAAATAGACACAAAATCATTCTGTAAGACGACAGATTTATAGACGAGTTGGTACTAAAAGCCAAAGAATTATGTGATGAAAGAAAACTTTCTGGGAAAAAGAAAATCAAGCCTTGAGTGACATGCAAATTGATGCTGGGATCCAGGAAACAATGGAATTCAACTTTAACTTTGATGATAACCTCTATCTGCACCATCAGCTGAAAGACTCCCATTTATACAGTAAGTTCTATAAGTCTATAATTAAATAGTTTGACTGGAAGGGAACATTCACACCTAGCACTTTAAAGTTGTTTTTGGGGAAAAGGCAGGAGAATGGGGATGTGAAAAATATCAGCCATGATTGAGTCTGCTCCGCCATTCAATGGGCCGAGTGGCCTAATTCTGCTCCTATGTTTTTGCTGAAACTATGGCTGGTCCCATTTTACACTCATGACATCATTATGACCCAGTGTGATTTCCTTGTTAAAATGAGCATTGTTTTGCCCTCATTTCTCATTGAGCAACTTGAGATTGTTCTTACGGAGTTGAGGAGGAACTTCTTCACTCAAAGGGTGGTGAATCTCTGGAATTCTCTGCCCGTTGAAGTGGTGGAGGCTGCCTCGCTAAATATTTTTAAGACGCAGGTTGATGGGTTTTTGATAAGCGAGGGGATTAAGGGTTATGGGGAGAGGGCGGGAATGTGGAACTGAGCCATGACAGATCAGCCATGATCTTATTGAATGGCGGGGCAGGCTCGAAGAGCTAGATGGCCTACTCCTGCTCCTATTTCTTATGTTCTTATGTAAAATTTCTTTGCTTACTTGCACTCAGAATTTCAATTGGGTTGAAATCTTATTGTGCAATATTAGTATCAAATCGACTGATATATTATTCTCCTACTTTAACCAAAACATTTCCCATTTCAGATGGATTAAAACAATATTTAAAATAGTGCATCTTTTGTTATACAGTATCCCACATGGTTCATGCTGAATTTCATTTTGTATTGACAGAGCTGATTGAAGGTTAATACCTTGACTGTTTGAGGTACACTTTCTTTTTGTGATAGCTTTTCCCCCTTGATGAGGAAAGGATAACATCATTCTTAATTTGTGAAAACCAGTACAGAAAAACATAGGGAGGAGGAAAGATCATTCTGCCCAGCTTGTTTCTTCAGCTTCCAGCTCTTGTTTCAGAGCAAGGAAGTATCCTTTCTCTCCCAAATTTGTGTTCCTGTACTCTCAAGAATTAACCTAATTCTGTTACAAGTGCTTCAATCAGGCTAGCATCTCTACACTATATGGCAAATTATCCCCAAAATGATGACTCCAAATGTAAAAGTTATGACTTGAATTAAATTTAACTTATTAACATGTTAGGAGCAATTTTATGACCTCATCATGCCCATTTTGTCTGAAGAGCTACGGCCATAACCCATTGTATCACGGCGCTCTCCCACTGGGTCTCCTGCAACCTGTCAAGCCTCTCAGCCATGGCTTGGACCCTGCCCACTCATGGAGATGATTTCCTGCTCCAGGCCTTCCACTGCAGACGCCACCCTTGCAGTGTTGGCCTGGGTACCACCCAATACTGGCAATAATTGCTCCACCTGAAAGCTCTGGGAGTCCACCCAACAACCTTTCAGTTGCTGCAGTGTGTCTGACTCTCCTTCCTGCATTGCCTGGCTCTGTTGATGCATGTCCAGCAGATGAGGGAGAAGTGATTGCAGAGGCCCAGTATGTAGCCTGGGACCAGCTGAGTCCTCACCTCCAGTGGGCCTCCGCGTGCCAGAGGTCTCAGATGTTCCTGCCTTCACCCTAAGCACATCAACAGATGTGTTGTGCACGTCACAGACTGACCGAGAAGCCTCAGCACTAACTTGACCCACTGAAGTGATAGTCTCTGGGATTGTGAACTGTGAAGTTGAAGCTGTCACAAAACTGGTGCCAGCCTTGGAGATTTCCTCTGCCCTTCCTCTGAGGAGGAGTCTCCAGAGCTTGTGGAGTTTTGATGGGGGTGCTGGGGTGGGTGGGGGTGGGGTGGGAGGTGATGGTGGCGTGGGGTGCCAGTACGTGCGGATCATTTTCTGCAACACAAAACAGAAGAATCAATGCAAGGGAGGGACAGGATTCTGGGCTGCATGCAACTTACTTGAGATATTTCAAACATCTGGAGGATTGGCAGGTGCTCACATCTGTGGCACAGCCTGACCTAGCTGTCACTGATGGTGCGATCATCCTCCCCCCCGCACCTCCCCCCCCCCACCAGATCCAGTGCTCGTTCTTCAAAATCAGATATTACTTGCAGATCAGGTACACCTGCCAGTGTTGTTTATTATGGGCATTCTTCTCCTGTGGGGACAGAAGGAGGCTTGTAAAGGCTGATGGCTGGAGGTAGCAGGAGGTGACCCTCAGAGGGCAGGGGTTGTATGGTGACTCATGGGTGGGGCAGGTGGTGGAGGCAGGTGGTAGGCGGTCAAGGCTGGAAGCATGCAGGGTGTCAGTGAGTGCGGGGTGGGAAATGCGCACAGTATCGGTCACATAGGGGGATGCTGCCAGAACAGAATGTGCACTCACTGTTGCAGCCCTTATGAGAACATTGATTTTTTTTCTGGTGCTGTTGGCCTGTGCTCCATGCCAGTGGCTTTGCACTGGCTACAAGCGCTACTGCCTCCCAGGCCACCCTGCCTTCCACACCCCTGGTTGATTCTTACCTGGAGGGTAAAAAGTGTCCCTCCTTTCTTCCAGTGCTAGCTGTAAATCTCAGGGCTGTTATTCTGGCAACCATCTTCCTGCCCAGCCTGCCTTTCTGTCCATCCTTGGAGCTTATACACATCTATCCCTTATTAAGACAGTTCAGCTGTAGGTGGTTTAGGCGAGTCACGGGCCCATTACGGGATTCTAGCAAGATTACATGCAGTTTGATTTGTTGTACTGAGGGGGAAGTGAAGGTAACACTAGCAGGTGTGCTGACGGGAAGGGGATCGGGGGGGGGGGGAGGACTGTGCTACTGTGGTGATGGGGGTAGGTGGGGTGGTTTCAGGAAGATTCTGCAAACAGGATAGAGAGCATATGTTGCAGACTGCCATCAGGGGCAGGGGGAAAGAGGGGGCGAGGGAGAATCTGAGCTCGGGGACATGGCGGGGAGAGGGGGTGAGGGATAGTCTGTAATCAGGGGGAGGGGGGGATGACAGCGAGAGTGTGCGAGGGTGGGATGCTGGGAGGTGGGGTCCGTGGGGATGGGAGGGTTGAGACTGTGGGTGGAAGGTCTCCGCTATCTGTGGAGGGCAGTGAAAGGCTATGTCTGCGGTGCGTGGGCACTGCCCAATGCTTGATGCCAATTCTTTGGGCATTGTCATTTTGCCCCTTGGGAAGTGTCAGGAGACCAGGCACCCCCTTACCTCTGACCTCCTAGGTGGGGGAGGGCTAATGGCTTCTGTTCCCTCCAGCAGGGTTGGCTATCTTTTCACTGTTAGTGGGGAACAGTTGTAAACCCCACTGGAGTGAAACACGGGGGGATGATAATCAAATGCTAATTGGAATTTAAATATTTAAATAAAACTCAGTGCTGATTTCCAATGTGGAGCTGTTTACTCCAAAGATTTTGGAGTCAGAGACACGCGGAGCCCACAAGACGGCCTCCACTGGTGTCTCCCAGCCCGCTGCACTGCTAGGGCTGGGAAAATCACCTCCCTGGTACATGGAGCTTTGTTAATAGGGGCATAGAGCATAAAAGCAGGGAGATTATGCTGAACTTCTACAAGACACCAGTTAAATCTCAGCTGGAAAGCTGTGTACAGTGCTGGGTGCCACATTTTGAGAAGGATGTGAACTGCACTGGAGAGTGTGCAGAAGAGGTTTCCAAGAATGGTTCCATGGATGAGCAGTTATGAGCATAGACTGGAGAGGTTGAGACTGTTCTCCTTGGAGAGAAGAAGGCGAAGAGGAGATTTTATAGAGATGTTCAAAATCATGAGGGCTGGATAGAGTAGACAGGGATTAGCTGTTCCTGCTTGTAAAAGGGTCAAGAACAAAAGGGCAAAGGTTGAAAGTGATTTTCAAAAGAAAGTAAAAGTGATATCAGAAAATCTTCTTCACACAATGAGTGTTCAAGTCTGGAGGCATTGCCTGGAGGTATGATGGAAGCAGATTCAGTTGAGGCAATCAAGAGGACATTAGATGATTATTTGAAAATAAATAAATGTGCAGTTTTATGGGGAAAAGGCAGGGGAATGGCATTAAGTCATAATGCTCATTTGGAGAGTCAGTGCACACATGATGGGCCAAATGGCCTCCTTCTATTTTCAAACAATTAATGTTTCTATACTCTTGTGAAAGTTACTATAGAATTAGCTTCTATAACATTTTCAGACCATAACAAGTCACCACGTAAAACAACTTCTCTTCACCTCCCCTGTGGCCAATCATCTTAAATCTGTGTCCTATGGTTACAGACCCTCCTGATAATGGAAATGATTTCTTGTTATTTATTGTTTCCAAATCACTCATCACCTTGATTAGATCTCCCCTTAATTTGTGTTTCAATGAGGAAAACAATCCCAGCTTCTCCAGTCTCTTCATATAACTGAAATCTCTCAATCCAGTATAATTTTAGTAAATTTCCTCTGCAACCTCTCCAAGACCTTGACATTCTCCTTAACCTGTGTCCCAATTAAGGGAAGGGAGGACAGAAAACCTCAACCATGGATTCAGGAATCTTAGAAGCAATATCACACTATACAAAATTAGTTATGAACTAGTGATGCAGTTGTATGAAGGTATTTGCCAACTCTTCCATCAAAGCTGTTAATCTGTTATAAGTGAACTTTTTTAAAAGAGCAGAGGAAATAATCCTATGCAGCCGATTTTAGTCCACATTTTGGGTTTAGAAACAAACTCAACAGTTTGCAATGATCCCTGTATATTTCCTCCCACCACCTACCTACCTCAGCCAATACCCCCTCCACCCCACCCCCCACCAACTCCATCTAATGTGGTATCAGTAGGCATGTCACAGGAGTAACTATTTCTGCTGCAAGTATACACCAAGTGCACTATTTATTATTGTGTTGTTTAATTATTGCACATTTTTCTCAATTTGTTTAAATCAATTCTGTTCTATTTGGATGTATAGCAGGCTGCTTTTACAAATTTATAACAAATTGAAAGTTGGAAGCATGAATAATAAGCACGATAATAAGCACGAAAAAAATATCCAGGTGATACTTGGTGGAAATGGAGTTGATAAATGCTCTTTTTGTTTTCAGTGGATCCTACTGATGATTCACCTGAGCTGGAGGATAAGAATCCGCTTTCTTGGTTTGTATCCATTAGGAACAAATTGCCCATTGATACACTGCCTGTGATAAAGTTGCAAATGGGAACATTTTTCAGGGAACAATGATACTGGAATCATTTAGTGCAACCCTATACCTTGACAGGTGCCACTCTTCGACAGTCTAATTGATCCAAGCCATACTTATCCTCTAAATCTAACTGTTATCATCACAGCTCCAGCAGAAAGGAGCCCACAATGTGTCAGTGACATAAGACAGTAGAACAAGCACTAAACGAACTCCACGGGATAGGCTTACTGTCTGAATTACAGCACAATAATTCCCATTCAACTGAGAGCTCTGGAAATATTCCAGTTATATGAGTGCTCTGGTATAATTGTTCATTATTTTGCTACATGACAAATCAGTTATCGGTACTTCTCATCATGTGGCTCTGCATGACAGGTGCAATGTAGAGAATTCCTACAATCACAATTAGTTGTTAGTGGGATAATGAGTAAGGAACAAAATGTTCGTAATAAAACTGATATATATTGATTTGCATTTTCATGAATAAGCTTGGTGAATATGATTATAAACAGTTAGGATTCTTTAGTAAAATTGATGATAAATGTTCATGCTTTCTAAGGAAACCAGGCCAAAAACTGGCACCTTGAACTGCAGTGAATTGTGAAAATGAACAACAGTTTTTGCTGCTTCTATTTATTCCACCTCAGTTTGATGCTGCTTTCACATTCATGCTGAACTCACTTCATAATAGAAAGTTATGTTTTATAATCTCTCATCCACTGCTTTTCTTGTTATCTTTCATGAACTAGATTCATTTGTGGAATCGCTGCAGCTGAATGACAGTCATGTTTTTATGCATTTAAGTGAGATACGCAGAGTCAATTGTCCAATTTGAAGCATTTTCTTGAAAAGTATATCATACTGTGTGGCAGCAGCCAATCTACAACTCAACAAAAAGGTTGATGATATGGACTCTGAACTGAAACATAGGAATGTTTGTCATCTGAATTTAAAAATAACTAAATAACAGGCGTCAGAGGTAACGGTATTCAGTTAATTCAAGTTAATAGGAAAGCTGATACTTTTGGAATAGGTTTAATTAACATGGTTCATGAAGTATCAAATATCAGCCTCCTTTGTGACCTTAGGATGTCAAATTTGCCAATGAAGTACTTCTGAAGTGTTTATCACTGCTGTAAAGAAGTGAACTTAGTCATGCAAACTTTGTACGTTCATGCACAAAACTTTGTACATTTCCCTGTGTGTCCTTCATTGCTACATCCTATCTGTGTCATGCATTGCATTCCTGATGAAATAATGAAATATTTAAATATTTAGCTAATTGTCCATACAGATAACTTTACACTCTCAATGTAGAAGAATTACTCTGAAATGGTTTCCATGACACATAGAGCAGACAATTCAAGCTCTATCAGATATCATCAAACATCTATGCCTGTGCCTGTGCCACACTGAACTGCTTCTGGCATGAATCCTGACCACATTACACTAGCATGTTCCAACATCCTATTAAAAATATCCAGAATTTTTTTACATAAATAATTCACACAAAAGTGGGATTTAAGATAAAGAAAGCAACTTGATTTAAAGAGAATACACATGCTGAAATACAACATCTGCTACTGTCCTGCAAAGCTCCTGTAATTTAACTGTCCATCTGAAGTCTTCACTTGAGCAATGTTCTCTGTACCCCATTCCTCTGTGCTTAGTGTGTCTCTGCTTTTACTGATCTTTGGAAATAAATGTCAGTGACGTTCTTTATTCCAGTAAATCCGGATGAGGCATGAAGTAAATTATTTAATCCATTCGTTGGGAGGGAGAACAAGATAAAAGAAAACCAGTTAAGTCTGGAAAATGTTCAATTACTGTTAAGTAATAATACAAAAACAGCTTTTGGAGTAAATAGCTAAGGTTTGTGCACTGATTCTCTTTTATGGCCTGTGGCTGAAAAATAAAATTCAAGGCCAAAAATAGTTAGGATGGATATCCATGTTATCAACAACTTGTTAAATTACATTGAAAAGATGTAAAGAGGAATGAATGGGCATCTTACGTAAACATACGGGCAAGAAATACTTTTAAAAGTGTACAGTACTTAAAATTTCAATTTCAATGCAATATTTACTTTAATTGTGGAATACATTGACATGTCTTTGAGAAATGCAGTACCAATTCTTTAACAGCTTGGTCCATGTTTGCATGATATTTAAAAGCCATCTTGCTACTAAACAGCACTTTAACATGTTAATGTCTGTTCAAATTGAAATTGCATGACTTGCACAGCTTTGCAATGCCATAGGTGTCATAGGTAACAATGCCCCCAGTGAACTTGTGTCTATCAGTTTACTCCCTTGTGGAGTTTGAGAATTTCACCTTCTTAGTAGCAGCTTGACAACAAAGGGCTCCAAGCATTTGTGATCACAGGACAGGTCTTTATACATCCTTGATGCAACAGTTGGTTTCCGATCTAAGGCTGTCTCTTAAACTTAGCCTAAAGTACCAAGAAATGAAAAATGGAAATAACCTTTTTGGGATTTGGACAAAGTGAGTTGGAAGCACTTTGCCTGTGAAGATTTCAGGACAAACACTATTAAAAAATCACCAATCCTTGCAGACAAAACGTATTTCCTAATGTAACTGATCTCACCATCCTTATGTCGTCTGCTCTATTTGGACATTGCATTTCTCCTGCCAGTTAATTCAAGTGTTTTTTTCATCATTAGGATTTGCCAATTAATCTCATCTCTGTTACCCCCTCATCCATCACCAATGCCAGTGTCTCAGAGTAAAAACTGAAATGAATAATCGAGGCCCATGGCACCAGTATTGGCGCAAGTATAGCATGTTTCAACTGTCGAGTAGAATCTGCATTGTCCATTCTTTGTCAGTGGTAAAGGAAATGAAATTAGACTAATATGAACCTAATTTTTGCCCTGATTAAAGGACTGCAATTTCCCTAGGCATTGCCTGACCAGTTCTTGACTTGTGAGATATTTCATGTTCTGGGAATGTCAGTCACTGGGAGTGCGCCTGTCTCCTTAGGTCATCATTCTTCAGATTCACTTGTTTTACACAGAACATAGGCTAAAAAATCTAGACTTCCTTTGGGGTGTTAATTAAGATGAGCATCAAAAATTAATCAGCAAATTCACTAGGGCGAAGGGGAACTGTCTGAAGGCCTCAATATAAAACACGCTTACCGAGAGGAGAAATGAGCCTTCAGCTATTGACAAAGAGGAAACAACCATCCAGACCACAATGTGACACAAAAATTCATATAAGTATAACATTTTACATTCATTTTACTTGTCAGCTTGTCACGTTTAATTATAAAGGTTGATTCGCTATTTGGTAGAATGGAAAATTGTGAAACCCTGGCCTTTTGAATCTCATCATATGGCCAATATCTTTAGAAAAGTATGATTCTATGGAGCAAAATTAACAGGAAAAGGATGAAAACTATTCCTTTAAAGTTTAAAGTATTATTTGAAAATTATTATGGAAAGAAATTCTTGTTCCCATGATGCAATTGTAACACATCAATCATTCCTGATGTATGTGGACTTTGTTTTTCCAAAGGAACACCAATCTTCATTTGTCTATCTTCCATTATCCATATGCCTTGCATTATACGTCATGACAAAAGCCTATAATGATCTACTTTTTTTTGCTAAGTGCACCTAGGATATATTTTCTAATGCAGAAGATATAATACTTGGCAATGATATTATTACAAGTAATGATCTCAGGTTATAGCTATTTACTCTCCCAAAACTCACTGAAAACAAAAGATTAAATACCTGTAAACTTGATTCATTCCATTACTATAGCAACATTATAAAGTTACTTTGCAAACGATCCTCCTAAAGATGATAACTTCCATGTATAAGATATTGTAGGACATTCTCACGTACAGATGTAACAATTAATGGCTTTGAATGCTTTTTTACATTTTATGGTGTATATAAACCCAGCCCTTTATACTTTTTGACAAGATGAAGAGGCACTCTGCACTTAACATCAGCTCAACCCAATAATGTGAAGCAGAATATCAACCAGCTTGTTGTCACATTTCTGAATGGTTGTGCGGCAGCCCAGTGGCAGGATTTCCACAAGTAGATATTTTGTTAAAAAGTGCTTCCCAAATCTGAAATGGCAAAAAAGAAACACAATTAAGAGATTTGTTTATGCTCATAAAGTGTGATTGTGGAGTGCCAAGGATGGTGATGCAAACTGGCTAGGAACAAATTATTGTGGAGGGTATTTGCACAAATCTGCAGCACTTAACTTTTGTTCAAACTGAAAAATTATTCCTGTTGTCGTTGGAAATGTGGGACAGCCGTGTAACATGACTGTGAGCAGGAAGATAAAGATCTTGGATATAGTTTTACTAGCATTTTTGAATAAAATCCAGTGATATATTTCACTTCCTAATTTGTATTATTTGTTTTTTATCTGTTTGAGCTTTGGATAAATATTTTAAATGTGCCAGCAACAACAAATAACAACTGGTGACCCTGCCACTTTCCATGCAATGCAAGCCTCAGCAAACTGAATACAATGACAATGGAAGCTGTGCATACAAGAAATCTCAACAGGTCAGAACAGTCAGACCATTTATAAGAAGTTTGATGATATCAGTGTTGCAAACTGCAGAAATAAATTGAGATTTAAAAAAACATTGGCTATATCTAACTTGGGTAAGGGCAGCACAGTGACACACAGTGGTTAGCACTGCTGCCTCACAGCACAAGGGACCCGGGCTTAATAGCTGGCTAGGTTACTGTCTGTGCAGAGCTAGCACATTCTTCCTTTGCCTGCATGGGCTTCCTTCGGGTGCTTCGGTTTCCTCTCACAGTCCAAAAGATGTGCTGGTTAGGTGCATTGGCCATGCTAAATTCTCCCTGAACAGGTGCCAAAGTGTGGCGACTAGGGGATTTTCACTGTAACTTCATTGCAGTGTTAATGCAAGCCGACTCGTGACACTAATAAATAAACTTTAAAACTTTAAATTTTCTGCCTAATAACTTATCAATAGTTGAACATTAGAGGCTTTGTCATTTTAGGGCATTGACATATTACAAGTAGCAATTTGTAAAGGTGATGTGAATCACCAGATCTGATCTAAACTGTTGATTTCATGCAACTCATTGGCCAAGAAATTGAATGGTGTGCAAGCCCTCTGCTATCTGAGTATCAATCCAACCTTAATGCTTTTTCACCTTATTCTTAAATGTCTCCATCCTCAATGATGAGGGAGCCAAGCATATCAGTGCAAATGATAAGGCAACAATTTGCAACCACTTTCAAACAGAAGTACCATTTGGATGATCCATTTCAGCCTCCTCCTGAAGTCCCCAGCATCACAGATGCCAGTCTTCAGTCAATTCAATTTACTTCATATAAATAAATACTGAAGGCACTGGATACAGCAAAAGCTATGAACCCTGACACAATTTCAACAGTTGTCCTGAACATTTATGCTCCAGAACTAGCCATACACCTGGCCAAGTTGTTCCAGTACAACTACAAGAATTTACGCAACAATGTGGAAAATTGTCCAGGTATGTCCAGTCCACAAAAAAAAGGACAAAATGAATTTTGCCAATTAATGCCCCATTCTACTATCAGCAAAGTGATGGAAAGCGTCATTATTGCTATCAAAAGACCTTCCTCAAGATGTTCAGTTTGGGTTCCACAGGTCCACTTGGTTCATGACCTCTATAGCCTTTGTCCAAACATGGACAAAATAATTCAATATTCAAGGTAAGGTGAGAATGAGTGCCCTTGACATCAAGGTAACACTTCACCAAATGACTGAAGAACCCTAGAAAAATTGAACTCAACATGAATCTGGGGGAAATCTCTCAACTGGTTTTAGTTATACCTAGCACAAAGGAAACTTGTTATATTTGCTGAGGGCCATTTGTCTCAGCCCCAGAACATCACTGCAGGAATTCCTCAGAGTGGAGATCCAACCATCTTCAATTGCTTCATCAATAACCTTCTCTCCATCACAAGAACAGGATTGTAGATATTTTTGATGTTTGCCCAGTTGTTGCTATCATTTACGAAGTTGTCTGCATCCAAATACAGCAAGACCTGAACAACATTCAGACTTGGAGCGATAAGTGACATTCATGCCACTCAAGTGCCAAGCAATGATTATCTTCAACAAAAGAGAAATCAACCTTCTCCCATTGACATTTTCTGCCATTAACATAGCTGAAATCCCTAGCATCAACATCCTGGGGTGGGGGGGGGCAGGGGGTGCGGTTACCATTGACCAGAAATATAATTGGATCAGCCACACAAATACAGTGGAATTTTACTGCCTTGCCTGCCCAGAATCGGGAATCTTCAGTCAAAAAATTGAACTCAACATGAAAGCATTCTCTGTTGGCCTTGAGTGGGATCTTACCAGCCACAGGGTCAAGGTCGTAAAATACCACCTACTGTCTACAAGAGCATGTCAGAGACAGGGAATTTTGAAGTGAGTTGTTCACTTCCGGACTTCCCAAACCCTGTCCACCATCTGCAAGGCACAAGTCAGAAGTATGATGGAATACTCTTCTTGCCTGGATAAGTGCAGCCCCTACAACATTTAAGAAGCTCGACACCATCCTGGATAAAGCAACCCATTTTATTCGGCCTCCATTCACCAACTTAAATATACAGTTCCTTTTCCACTGACACACAAGGATAGCAGTATATACCATCTACACAATGCACTGGGGCACCTCGCTAAGCTTCCTTCAACAGTATCTTTCAAATCTATGACCTCTACCATCTAGAAAAACAAGTGCAGTAGATCCATGGGAATGTGGCATCCTACAAATTTATATCCAATGCATAAAACATTCTGATTGGAACAATATCAACATTCTTTCAATACCATGAGTGGCGAGTGAGTGGAATCGGCTGCCGTTGGTGGTGGTGGAGGCGAACTCGCTGGGGTCTTTTAAGAGACTTCTGGATGAGTACATGGGATTTAATGGGATTGAGGTTTATAGATAGGCCTGGTAGGTAGGGATATGGTCAGCGCAACTTGTGGGCTGAAGGGCCTGTTTGTGCTGTAGTGTTCTATGTTCTATTGCTGCGTTAAAAACCTAGAGTTCCCATTTTAACAGCGCTTTAGATATATCTACACCAGATGGGCAACAATGGCCTACCACAACCAATTCAAGGGCAATTAAGGATGGACAACAAAAGCTGGCCTTGCCAGTGACATTTACACCCTATGAAAAAGTTAAAAAAAACTTGGCTGTATTGTATGTTGTATTTAGGAATATAGGAACATGAATAGGGCATTTGGCACACTCCTTTCCCCACCCCCACCTCCACCTTCATCATACAAACTGCATATAAGAACATAAGAACATAAGAAACAGGAGCAGGAGTAGGCCAACTAGCCCTTCGAGCCTGCCCCGCCATTCAATAAGATCATGGCTGATCTGTCGTGGCTCAGTTCCACATTCCCGCCCTCTCCCCATAACCCTTAATCCCCTCTCTTATCAAAAACATGCCTTTTCTCTACATCTCTTAATGCATTTTTTTAACAGAAAACTATAGATTATTAACAAATGACCCAACATTAATTGTCATTGACAGAAGAGAGTTCCAAATTTTTTTTATCTTTGCTTAGTGAAGTCCTTCCTTAATTCACTTCTTGAAGGCTATTCCCTAATTGCGAGGCCCAGTTCCCAGTTCTAGTGGATAAATCTGATTGTGATGTACAATGAACTCATGCATGTTGATTCCAGTGCAGGATGTACTTCAACCTTGTGCTGTCTGCCCATTTCTATGAAATTATCATAAATCCAAGACTCACCATGCTGCTGATTAGCTAGATGCATTCAGAGGAGGCCAATATTGTGAATGGTTAGTACTATTTAATACTGGTCTGAACTGCTTTAAAGGGGAGGTGTGTTCTACTTGGGGCAGGTCTGGTAGGGAATCACTCAGGACTGGGAATTATCAAACATGGAGGGGGTAGGTTCCAAAGTTTTCAGACATTGTTCTGGAAGTCTTGAAGGAAGAGATGGAAAGGAAGAGAGATGTCTTGTATCGCATAGGGATCCAAGAGCTCTTCGAGTCTTACACTCAGAAAGCAGCGGGAGCACTTAATCATGGAGGTCAATGCAAGGAGTCACTCTCAGAAAATCGAGACTCATTACTGCAACAAGTTCAGTGACCTGACATGAGTGGTGGAGGTCAGCGAATGTATCATCAGATGTCATACCCTACCAACTATACCAGTTATCTCACATATCACATCCTCATCACTCACCTAGCAGCAATTTCTATCAAGCAGGAATCATACCTCACATTCACATGCTTCACAGCATCCTCACATACAGAACATTGTAGTTGGCCTCAACCCTACATCTCACTGCTTGCACATACTGCCAGCTATTCCAGATATTCACTTTCACACTTCCCTCACTCTCTTGCAGGACGAGGTGGCATAAACCAAAAGGCAGCAAGAGCTAACTTGCAGGGGGAGGAGAGGGTGGTGCGGAGCCAGGCATGGCTGCAAGCCTGAAACACCATGAAGGAGATGTGGCATAATTGGAACAGCCATTCCTTAGACTGTGGCCAGTGATGAACTGAAATCAAAGATGAAGGAAAGTTCACATCTAGTTCTCCTTCACAAATATCACCTCCCACTTTGTTTCACAATCTCTTTTGATTCACAAGTTGTAGATAGTGTAAGAAAGTACTTCTCACTTCCCTTCTCTGCACTCCCTACCAATATCAAGGAGCATGGATGTCACCCGCACCAACTTGGCACAGGGTTTTGCGTCTACACTGCAGCCCTCCTCTCCAGCACAGAAGTGATGGTCAACTATGTTCACAAACTTGTGGACCCACACACGATGCATTGTGGGTGACCAAAGTCACAGCTTTCACTGCAGCACAAGCAATAGTCACCAAAATTTAAAAGCCATGGTAGAGGTTCAAATTGTCACGATGCAAGTTTAGGCCTGCTGTGAATTAATACAGATTTTAGGGTATCATGGCAGTCCAGAAATCTAGGATTGCTAGCATTCCTGAGGTGCTACTCCCTGGGTGAATGGCAATCATCCCTTGGAGCAAGCACCAAATGTTGTGTTCCATTTCTCAAGGTAACCATATTCATTCTCCCACTCTTGCCATTCTCATAGAATCATAGAATCCCTACATTGCAGAAGGAGGCCACTTGGCCCATCAAATCTGCACTGACCACAATCCCACCCAGGCCCTATCCCAATAACCCAATGCATTTACCTTTGCTCGTCCTCCTGACACTAAGGGGCAATTTAGCATGGCCAATCCACTTAACCCACACATCTCTGGACTGTGGGAGAAAACCAGAGAACTCAGAGGAAACCCAAGCAGACATGGGGAGAATGTGCAAACTCCACATCGACAGTGACCTAAGCCAGGAATTGAACCCGGGTCCCTGGCATTGGGAGGCAGCATTTGCCACCATGCCGCCCAATGTCCTTGCTGCCATTCATCAGCAAGCCAGACTGCTGCCACCTTTGCCTGGCTGGAGAAGACTTCACCTAGGTCTTCTAGACACAAAGCTACTCGAGATCATCCTGTAAGTCCAATTGCAGTCTCCTCCACCAAAATTCAGCTGCTTTACATCATCCATGTTGCGGCTACTGGGGTAAAAGAACAGACAAAAGCTCACAGGGATCTGACACCAGGGGTATTAGAGTGATTACTGGATTTTTGTATGCAATATGGCATTGTTTGATTTATAAATTTGTATTGGATTCCTTACTACGTCATTGTTTTCATGTTTGCAGTGTGCTAAGCAGTTGAAATGACGGTGAGTGTGAAAGCTAAGGAAGGTGTGTGACTGTTGTTAGAAGTGAAATTGAAATTACAATCACTGGTACTGCACTCAAATGATACTTCATGAACATCCTGGACAAAATGAGAAATTTCAGGCTGCTTCCTTCCATCCTCTTCCTCCTCAAGAACTTGCTCCTGAACTGCTCATCATCGCACTGATGACAAGTGAGATTATGCAGCATGCCAGGGGAGGGGGTAGAGATGGAAGTGGAACTAGATTGTGTGGATCAGTGCAGTTGAATGGTGGGGTGCGCTTAAAGGACTGAATGTCCCATTCCAGCTCTTAAGTGCTATGGTGAATTAAATTGGCCATAATTTCTCCAGTCTCTCCTATATTAGCATCTGAGTGGCTGGAAAAGGCACTGCACTGAGCCACCTAGGTAAGTGTCAGGGGTCTCAGGGCAGGGAGGGTAAGAAAGGCCTGAAGGATACGGGGATAGGCCAGTGGAAGGGAGGTCCAGAGGTCACAGGGCCTTAGGGGAAGGTGTCCTCCGTCACAGAGGACTTCTGATTGGGGCATCCTCTACCTGCCAAGATCAATCCACGTTCGTTTTCAGGTTTTATTTGATGGAACTTCAACATTAAAGATTGTATGGCATGTACCCTACTTTGTGGTATTGGTCTGATTTGACATCTGTTTTGTTGCACTGAAGTGCATTGTTTTCTGATGTGATCTTGACTCTGGACACATGCTGCTGATTTCTGCTGATTTCATGTGTAATCTTTTGAGTGTTATACTCAAATCTTTTGTCCAATGTTTAGGTGGGGTAACTCATTGCTTGCATGATAATCATGAGCATCTCTCATCTTCTGCTATTTTTTGATTAGGACACTACATAGTCCTGGGAGTAATGAGAAGTGATAATTGGAAAGAATTGTTCACACTTGTCTGCTGAATTGCAGTTTGGCAGTGAGATGAAGTTTGTAAGTTCAGATTGAGTATACATATTCACTTCAAACAGTGGCACATTGACTGTTGGCTAATGATTTACATTGTAGAGTTAGGTGGTCTTTTCCAGGTGTGACAATATGTTTTACAAGGATGCTCCCAGCAATCTGTGGTCTTTGTCGTTGTCTTGGTGATATTATGAATAGTGACAAAGAATGACCTGTGGGCATATACTCTGGATGGTGGCAAAGGATGGTACCACTGTACCAATATATTCTTCAATGCTGTTACGGCTAGGGAGAGATTGTTCAATAACTTTTCCCATTTGTCCTCACTACTCTATTATCCACACAAGATATATATCTTAGAAATAGTGTTTTATGCCTTTTGAATGCATGACTTTGAATAATAGACACAAAACCAGCTTGTTGACAAGTTTAAATTAGAGGAAGCGATCAATGTTTATTCACACAACAATCCAAAATATAGTCCTTGTAGAGACAAATTTGTGACTTCACATCGCAATGAAAACACTCATTCCCTCAAACACACAAGCACACATATACAAGAAAAGATGAATTACAGAGACAAAGTATGCACTCGGATTATTAAAAAAATACATCACATTACATCCTGTTTCATGTTGAAGCATGATGGATAACAAGTTTAGGATACACCCCTTAAAGATGTATCACAACAGTGTTTAAAGGAAGGATAAGATTTGGGGAATTAAGGAGTGACATACTTAACACAGAAATTCTCAATTCTGACCTGATTATGTAGCTCCAGTATTTATATTGCTCAACTAGTTAACTTTCTAGTAAATGGTAACTCTCAAGATGTTGATATTGTTGGATTCAGTGATAGTAATGCCATTGAACATCAAGGAGAGATAGATAGATTCTCTCTTTTCAGAAGTGGTCATTGTTTGGCAATTGTGTGGCAATTGAAAGTAGTCTGATGGGACAGTAACTGGTGGACTGGATTTTTGTAGATAAGACATACCTGGGTAATTTTCCATATTGCTGGATAGATGCCATTGTTCTAGCTTACTGAAGAACCTCAGTTAAGGGCATAATTACATCTGGAACACAAGTCTTCCATATCACAGCAGGGGATGTTTTCAGGGGCCTTAGTTTTTGCTGTATCCAGTGCCTTCAACTATCTCTATATACTATATGAAGTGAATTGCATTGTTTAAACTGGCATCTATGAAGCGAAGACCTCAGGAGGAGCCTGAGATGGATCATTCCTTCAGCAATTATGGCTGAAAATGGTTGCAAATGCTTCAATCTCATCTTTTGCTGGGCCCCCTGTCAGTAAGAACATGAATGTTCTTGGAGCTCCTCCTCCAATTAATTGTTTATTTGTCCACCCATGTGCCACAATTACAGAGCTTTGATCAGATCCATTGTTGATTGTGGGATCACTGAGCCCTGTCTATCTTCATCACATTTTTAAATATGCCTGGTGCTGTTCCTTTCATGCTCTCTTGTACAGCTCACTGTTTGTTTACAATAGTAGAATGAGTGCTATGATGGGTTATGGAGCACAGATTTGTGCTTGAACACAATTCTTTTGCTGTTGAAAGCCCAGTGTCTCATGGATGCTCAATTTTAAACTGTTAGATCTTTTCTGAATCTATCCCTCTTAGCATGGTGGTAGTGCCACACAACACAATGGAGACACAATAGGGGATATCCTCAATGTGAAGTCACAACTTTGTCTCTATCAGGATTGTGTGATGATCTCTCCTACCTGTACTGTTATGAATAGATACATCTGTGACAGGCAGAGATCAAGCGTAGGATCAAGTGTGAGATCAGGTACAATACATGTTGTTGTCAGCTTGGATCAAGTATGCCTCTTTTGTGGAGACAATCAATTGCTTTCAATTTGAATTTGAATTATTTATTGGAGCAATCAAGGAAATGAATTAAGGGTTTACCCTGTTCACTTTGTACATTGTCTTTGTAACTCTGAGAAAGGGATTTTTTTTAGCTTTGAGGACAAAAGAGGTCAAATAGATTTTTCACTCTTGTTGGTTCCCTCACCATGTGTCATAGACCAAATTTAGTAGTTATGTCCTTTAAGTCTCCAGGCAATTAATGACACCGGGGGACTATTTCACATCCAGCCTGAGTTTGCAGGCTGGCTGGAAAGGTTCCGGGGGAATGGGGGGATGGGGAAGCTTGAAGCTTGAAAAGACATCGGCTCAGACATCAGTCAAGAAAGGAGGAGAGCGTATCCATCGGCAGCCTCCTTTCAACATCAGGCTCTCCCCCCCAAAATGTCTACTCCCTATAAGTGTTCCACACCCTCCCAACCTCTCACTCAACTACAAGGGACTCACCTTCTGTCCCTGTCCTGACAGCTCCACATTTACCTGGTCCTAGATTCCCAGGATCTGGGTCAATCTTCTGCTCCTGCTGCTGGTGAGCTTGGAGATGGGGAGGGTATTTCATCTGATGGGATGATGACATATCGTAACCCATGACTTGCCCACCTGCACCAGAATGAAGTTTAGAATGGGAAGGCCCATGCTTGAATTTCCTGGCCAATTAATGACAACTTAAGGACCTCATCCTGTCACCACACATCTTATTTCAACTGCAGATGGGCCTGTTGTCATGTGGTATGTATGGCAGCTCAAACTGTGCAGTCAGCTTGTCAGCCCTGGGGTTTGGGGAAGTGATCCCTCAATCCCTTGATCTAGGAACTCATGAGGGAGTTGCTGAGAGCCACACCTGATCTTATTGCTGATGGTCCATCCCACACCCCTCTCCATGTGACACTACCCTTCCATGTGGTGCTGGTGAGCAGAAGAGCTGCCAGCCTCTGATTGGTCGGCAACACTCAGTAGGCATGACCTCTGCTTCTGGGGTCTTGATTCCAGGACAAGTTTCGTTGCTAGCCATGTCATTACCTGACTGGAATGTGGGTTGGCAAGTCTTCCCGAAAAGAGGCAATGTGAGTCTCTCACCAGCTCTGCACCTTGTTGACAAGACCTCTCCCTAAAGATTCAGCAAGATTCTGCTCTGGGCTCTGGGGTTATTTGCAGTTCCAATCCTGTTCACTGCAGCTTCTGGTGCTTTTGGGACTAAGTTAGCTGGCAACTCTCTGAGGTGAGATTTTCTCCTGATTGAGGGGTAGAAGTTGCACCTCCAATCAATTAACGCTTGTTAGAGTCATAAATAGCTGCGGTGCAACCAGTATTGGTAAGAATGTAGTCACTACCAACTAGATGTCAGAAAGTGAACATCTTTCATCCTAAACATCTTGGCCATTCTTTAGTAGGCAACTAAGATGCTAAAGTACAGAAAAAGCAGCCCATATTACTTAACATACCTAATAACCCCTATACCACCTTCATATGCCACAATCTTTGCTGAAATGCGGTCTTACTTTTAAAGTTCTGAACTTTCACAGGCTGTCTTCTCCCTGTTACATGAAAACAAGTCTTTTAGCATCCTTTTTATAATACAATCCTCCTGAGCATAATTAAATTGACTCCCAGCAGCAAGGCACCCACTGGCAAATTCTTAGTTTTTATGTTCCTATATGGCCCATCTCTACAAATTGGGAATCCATTCTCACTATCATTCTGTTCTAACAGACATTGGTTCACTTCTTCTCTATCTCTCCCTCTCTCCAGGTTCTTTTGATCTGATTACCAAAAGCTATGTTCAGGCTTTAAAACAGGCACCTGACTTTCAATAAGACTTGACCTGGACCCCACAGTTAGATGAGGCAGGCTTGTCATTGACTGGAAGCAGTAGTACGTCACTGTGTCTTTATAACTGCACGCTTTGACATTGAATTAAAGACATTGTTTAAAATATAATTATCTTATATCTAGTTTTTTTTTAAGCGTATCTTCACACACATCTTTTTCCCTTTGGAGAATAATGGAAAAATGGTGGAAGGATCCCTGAGCTGGTTATCAGCCCATTGAATAAAGTCTAGTGACAATTAGGCTCAAGAAGG
Source organism: Carcharhinus amblyrhynchos (assembly GCF_965287045.1). Taxonomy (NCBI): domain Eukaryota; kingdom Metazoa; phylum Chordata; class Chondrichthyes; order Carcharhiniformes; family Carcharhinidae; genus Carcharhinus; species Carcharhinus amblyrhynchos. The sequence goes on from NC_137333.1 coordinate 60,908,756, forward strand.
AGTTTCAGGATTTGGGTCTAATGACGATGTAGTTCCAAATTAGGTTATTCAGTAACCTGGAGGGGAAGTTGCAGATGAAGGTGTTCCAATGCTTCTGCTGCCCTTGTGCTGCTAGGTGCTAGAAATCACAGGTTTGGAAGCTGCTGTTAAAGGATGCTGAGCAAGTTGGTCCAGTGCATCTTGTGATGGTACACACTAACATCTGCGCACAAATATTGGACAGAATGTTAAATATGGTGACTGAGTTGCCAATCAAGCAGACTGCTTTGCCTTGGATAGTGGCCAGCGTCTTAAGTGTTGTTTGAGCTGCATTCACCCAAGCAAGGGGAATGTATTCAATCACACTGCTCACTTGTACCTTATAGATGATGGACAGGCTTTGGAGAGTCAGGAGGTGAGTTACTCACCGCAGAATTCCAAGCCTCTTTCCTTCTCTAGTAGCCATCCGAATTATATGGCTGTTTCAATTAAGTTTCTGGTTCATGGTTTCAGGTTTAAATGATATACATTTAAATTGGTTTACGAAAGTCTTCTGCCATTAGCAGAAGCCTGGAGCATATTTCCTACATGAGTGCCCACCCTCAGGATTCAAAATCCCAAGTTCCTTTCAGTATATCAAATGGCACTCAGATCTGTGCCTTGTACATTCTGGTTATTGTTCTCCAACACTGAGAAGAAGACCAGAGTTGCAGCTGCAAACTGCTCACAGACTTCTGTTCCCGACCACAGGTCCAGAAAGTGTCAATAGTGCGCTTGAATTATTCTGATGATTGCGTTTACCAAACTTCTGCAGTAATGTGAAAGGAGATGAAGACATGAAATTTATGGTGGCCTTGATGAGCATGCCATCACATGTTTTAGTTTACCTTCAAGGCTTGAGGTTCTGGAAGCAGCGTTCCTCTGTTATTTCGAGCCAGTGGTATTCTAATCTTATATTGCAATGGGTAGCATAGTGGCAGGTACTTTGATGCCATCTGACATCACTGGCAGCCTTCCTGTGCTCCTACTCACCCTCCTCCATTAAATCCTGCTCAACATCAACTGAACGTTCTAAGATCATTTCCCCTCTCATGTTGACTCTGGTCAATGTCTCATGTTGCATTTAACAGTTTGTAATATACGGACTTAGATGCAAGATTAACAGGTTCGTAAAGTTTATCATCATTGTCTAAAGCCAATAATGTGCACTAATACAAATATTCCATGTCCCACCTCACCACACATCTTTGTCCCACAAAGGGAGAATTCCACTCACAAAGCAGATTCTGTTGGGAAGCCATTGAAAACCAATACTAACTGATGAGGAACTGGCTTGACTTTTAACACACATCTTAAACAATATGAGCCAGGGTACTTCAAGTCAGTGATACCAATGACTAAAGCATCTTTAATGTAGTAAAGTATACCAAAGGATCTCAGAAAGATAAGCACATATTCTGAGCATTGGGAGGTAGTTAGGGGAAGTGATCAAAGGCAATTAAAAGGTGTCTTTTAAAGAGGGGAGAGATGTAGCAAAACAAAATGGCTCAGAGAAAGAGATCCTGCTTTTAGTGTTAATATGGATGCAGGCATCCTTATAGAAGACTGAATGGGTGAATTGAATGAGAAGTAGGAACAGTAGGGTAAATGCTGGCACATTTTGAAGCAACTAAACTGGATGTTAAATTGAGAAACATCTTCCTGATCCAAAACAAGCAAACAGATGTTGGGGGTGGAGTTGCAGAGATAGACTAGCTGAGTGGGATTTTCTGGCTGCACTTGCCCCAAGACTGGAAAATCCCACCCGAGGTCAATCTTGGCATGGTCCATGTCCTGTCTGCAGGTGGAACTGGAAACTCCGCCCCATTTGTGTAAATATAGAATTCAGTCCTATGTCTATGATGTTGCTGAGTACAAGGGCCCAAGAATGGAAGCTTGGGGCATTCATGAACTAACGATACGGACAGAAAGAGAATCTATTGCAGGAGATGTGATGGGCTATGTTGGAGTCGAGAAAGAACATACAACAGTAAGATGGGAAGCATCTACAAAAGCCAGCCTATGCTTAAGAGCAGGTGCTAACAGTACAAGTTGCATGGAAGGTGACCACAAAATGGTTAGGCGGGGTAACTGTAGAAGGTATAGTGCCTGGGTGCCCTTCAAATATAGTGTCTAGACATTCAACCTCATGAAGTAATGGCAGGGATGGGAACTTCCTGTCTGACCAGAATTGGTGTACTACATGAAGAAGCATATTTGATGAGCTAAACAGCACAAAATTGCACATCATCAGCTGGTCCCAGCCCCACCGGGAGAGATTAACTTCTGCTTTAGTGCCCAGCACTGAATTTAGACTCCAGAACAGAATGTTGCAGCCAATATTTTTGTTTTAGTTCAGTTGTTGTTAGAGGTGGTGAATATTGGGACAGGACAAAAGATTACTAGTGTACATTATTTGTTATATATTTTTTAAATTAAGTGGGAAAGGAAAGATATAGAATCCTATGGTGCAGAAGGAAGCCATTCAGCCCATCAAATCTGCACCAAACATAAGCCCACTCAAGCCCTGACCCCATAACCCCATGTATTTACCCTAACTAGTCCCCTTGATACTAAGGGGTAATTTAGCATGGCCAATCCACCTAACCCACACGTCTTTGGACTGTAGGAGAAAACCAGAGCACCCAGAGGCAACCTGCTGACATGGGGAGAATGTGCAAACTCTACACAGACGGTGACCCAGGCAGGGAATTGAACACAGGTCCCTGGCACTGTGAGGCAGCAGTGCTAACCATGAAGCCACCATGCCGATATAAGAGTATCTGGAGATTTGCATGCAAGTGGCACATGAATTGAGGTAGAAATAGCTAATGGCATGGTAGCACAGTGCTAATTGCTGCTTCACAGGTCCAGGGACCCGGGTTCAATTTCCGGCTTGGGTCACTGTCTATGTGGAGTTTGCACATTCTCTCTGTGTCTGTGTGGGTTTCCTCCGGGTGTTCTGGTTTCCTCTCACTGTCCAAAGATGTGCGGGTTACGTTGATTGGCCATGCTAAAACTGCCCTTAGTGTCCTGAGATGTGTAGGTTAGAAGGATTAGTGGGTAAATGTGTAGAGATATGGGGGAAAGCCTGGGCAGGATTGTGGTTGGTGCAGGCTCGATGGGCCAAATGGCCTATTTCGGTACTGTTGAATTTCTATGAATAGGATCACCGGAGATGGCAGTAACTTTATGAGAGCAAATGGTTAGATCAAGCTTTGCAAGAAATCTGTTTATTAAGTCAGTGACGAATCTCAACAATGACACATATTCAACTGTTATTTTCCAATTCTTTAATCAATTATAAAACTAATATTTGTGTTTCCATTTCCCCTGAATTTCTCTTAGGAATTATCGAAGAGAAAAACCACATGGAGTATTATAAGTGTATCCTGTTTATGTACTGCTCCCTGTAAAATGAAATGAAAAGCAGTTTGAAAATATGAGCTCCCTTGAAATGCCTTCTGATAAACAAAGCCTTCATAACTCATGCTTTAACTTATCAAGAATATAAACAATATTGGAATAAGCTGTCCAGCCAATGACATAAAGCATTTCGATTTGACAAAAGTTTGATTTTTTATTCCGAAATGCAGATATTTATAGCGTTAGTTTTGTTTTTCAGAAAAACCTCCTTAATTTTTCAGGATGTTAATATTTTTTAGTGAACCTCTGCACCTTCAAATAAAGCCATATGCAAAAAAGAAACATTTAACTGTGCAATTGAGGAGACTGAAAATCCCAAAGACTTTTTAAATTCTTTCATGGAATGTGAGCATCATTGGCAAGGTCAGTATTTGTTGCCCATTCCTAATTACGCTTGAGAAAGTGGTGGTGAGTTGCTTCTTGAATTGTTGTAATACACCTGGTGCGGGTACTCCCATGCTGTTAGGGATGGAGTTCCAGGATGTTGATAGCGAAGTAATAGAACGGGATTTTATGGTCTTGCTCGTCCCAAAACCGTAAAATCCCACCTGAGATCAATTGACCTTCCCATGGTCTGCCCCTCGCCTGCTCCGATTCCTGTGGTGGGCACGGTGGTAAGATTCAAGCCAAAGTTCCGAGTCAGGCTGGTGTGCGGCTTGGAGGAGAACTTGTAGGTGGTGATGTTCCAGCACGGTGGCCAAGTGGATAGCACTGCTATTGCACAACGCCAGGGATCTGGGTTCAATTTTGACCTCAGGTGAACAAAGAACAAAGAGAAGTACAGCACAGGAACAGGCCCTTTGGCCTTCTAAGCCTGCGCCAATTGTGGTGCCTGGCTAAGCTAAAACTATATGCACTTATGGAGTCCGTATCTTTCCAATTCCATTCTAGTCAAGCAATCATCTAGTTGCCCCTTAAATGCCGCAATTGTATCTGTTCCTACGACATCCCCAGGTAGCATGTTCCAGCCATTCACCACCCTCTGTGTAACAAACTTGCCTCACACATTTCCTCTAAACTTTCCCCATGCACCTTAAAACTATGTCCCCTAATACTTGACTTTTCTACCCTAGAAAAGACTATCTGACTAGCCATTCTTTCCATGCCATTCATAATCTTGTACACCTCTATCAGGTCACCCCTTAACCACTATCATTCTGGTAAGAACAGACCGAGTTTACCCAATCTCTTCTCAAAGCTAATACTCTCCAGACCAGGCAACATCCTGGTAAACCTCTTCTGCACTTTCTCCAAAGCATCCATGTCCTTCTGGTAGTGTGGCATCCAGAATTGTACACAGTATTCTAAATGAAACCTAACTAAGGTTCTGTATAACTGCAGCATGACCTGTCAATTTTTATATTCAGTGCCCTGACCAATGGAGGCAAATATGCCGTGCGTTTTCTTGGCTACATTACCCACCTACATTGCCACTTTCAGTGATCAGTAGACATGTATGCCAGATCTCTCTGCCTGTCAATATGCATAAGGGTTCTACCATTTGCTATATAATTCCTACATACATTGGACCTTCCAAAATGCATTATCTCACACTTGTCCGAATTAAACTCCATCTGCTATTTCTCTGCCCAAGTCTCCATTCGGTCTATATCTTGCTGTATCCCCTGACAGTTTTCTTCACTATTCGCAACTCCACCAATTTTTGTGTTGTCTATGAACTTACTAATCAGACCAGCTACATTTTCCTCCAAATCATTTATAAATACGATGAACTACAAAGATCCCAGAACTGATCCCGGTGGAACGCCACTCGTCACAGCCTTCCATTCAGAAAAGCACTTCTCTACTGCTACCCTCCGCCTTCCATGGCCAAGCCAGTTCTGTATCCAACTTGCCAGCTCTCCTCTGATCCTGTATAACTTCACCTTTCGTACCAGAAGTACCTTGTCAAAGACTTTACTGAAGTCCATGTATACAACATCCACTGCTTTTCCCTCATCTATCACCTTCATCACTTCCTCCAAAAATTCAATCAAGTTAGTGAGGCATGGCCTCCCCTTCACAAAACTGGCCGTACGGAATTTGAGCAATCTCCCCACAATTTGACAGTTTCCTCCAGATGCTCCAGTTCCTCCCAAACACCAAAAATGTATAGATTAGGTGGATTAGCCATGCTAAATTGCCCCTTAGTGTCAGAGGATTGGCAGGGTAAATACACGGGATTATGGGGATAGAGCTTGGGTGGGATTGTTGTCGGCACAGGCTCGATGGGCCTCCTTCTGCACTGTAGGGATTCTATGATTCTACGATTCTATGATTCTGTTTCCCGAACTCTTCAATCTTGTCCACAGCCAGGATTTTCCAGTCCCGCTGCTGTGAATGGAAAAGCAAATTCCCCATTCCCACTTGCAGCAGTTGTGGAGCAAACATGATTGGAGAATTCTGGCCAGGCTCTTGGTCTATAATATCTCATCCAATAGATGACACATTTGGCAGTGCAGCACTCCCTTAGTACTGCACTGGAGTGTCAACCTAGACTTTTGTGCTCAAATCTCTGGAATGGGACTTGTATCCACAACTTTCTGACGGAGAAACAAAAGTAATATCCATTGAGCCACATCTGACTTGATGAGTCAGGCCAAGCATTTTGTAAAGGGGAATAAAAATGCAATCTTAGTTCTGCACAACAAACGCGATGTTTAGCTACTGCAATGATTAGAAATGAACTAAATGTAAATCCAAGATGACTATAACAATTTTGAAAGGTACATTACTTTTTTACACTAATAGCAAAATACTGCATAAATATATCATTTAGGTCACATTAGCATTAATGATATTAGAAAACAGAAAACAAAAGGAATGGCATAGAGATATATTGTGCTGAATAATATTACCGGTCAATTTATCATCAGTTTTGACTGTGACTTGCACAAATTAACACATGCAACAAAGACTAAAGCAAGAAGCTTAATTCAACATGCAATATTTCACTCACAAGATGTGATGATTGCAAGTTTGCAATCATGTGAAAGTGTTAATTAATATCAACCAAATCTTTGCAAATGAATGACTGTTTGACACTCCTCAATTTTTATTTTCCATAATTTTGTTTGCTGGAGCATTATGAACATATAAGACTTTTCTTCATCACCATCCATGAATTCACATGAATAGGAATTGATATAATTTATTTAATTTGGAAGCTTTCCTTCCACAGCAGGTGGAGGCTGTGAGCTGTGACTGTCAAATCCTGCCAAGGGTGCAGGGCATGACCTGGGAGACAGAGCTAAGGAACTGACCTTGTCACACTTGAACACACACAGCTGCTAACCTACTGTTTGGTCACATTATCTAGTGCAGTGCAATGTCATCTTCCAATTAACTTAGGATAAGAATTATATTGAACCCTAATTTGTAATAATGAATTGTGACGGTTTAGCATGAAAGACAAAGTGAAGTGATTCTTTATTCACAAGCAATGAACAAAACTAAAAACATTAGGAATAGCAAAAGAAAATAAAAGCATTAAATGTCAAAAGGCATTTTATGTCTCTATTTAATGATAAATTTGTATTAGATGAAATTTGTTTGTAAAGTCATAAGGTAAGTTTTCTGAAAATTATATTAGCCAACATTATTTTCTTAAATATCTTAATTTATCATTTGTTTTGTTTTTCTTCTTGCCAACGGGAGAATCTTTTCAAATCAAAGATCTATTAATTCTGCGGGACTTTGAATTCATATTACTTGAGTCTCAGATTGGAAAAGTGTTCTTGTTGAATACATTTTTCACAACAATTAAGATTATTCCTCAGTTTGTAACTAACATTGGAATCAGGGTTTGGGAGATAAAGTTAGAAGTACACCCAGAAGCCAAAAAAAAATATACTTTGCATTGCAACATTAGAGAACATGTGTGATCAATTAATCAGTCAAATAACTAATTTTCACATCATAAAGCAATATATCTTCCAATAAATAAAACAACAATCACACTGTTTGAGTGATGAATGAATAAATGATAATGTTGATTAATATATTATCACATTGGTTGTTGTACTGTTAAAAGATTTTGCTGTACAACTCAGCCATCTTGCATTTCCTGAACATCAAATGTTGAAATTCAGACAGCGATTTTTAAATACCTCATTGAAATTTATACTGGAATTAAAACTATGCTTTCTGTTACAATAATGACCTAAAATAATCATAGGAAAACAAAGGTCCTGAGTTACTGAAGTGAAGAATATCTTTGAACTTCAGTCTGTGTTGAGTTGACTAATTCCACTCACGGTAGCGGTGGACATACTAAAATCGGCACTTTACCAATATTCAGAAGCTATCAGAGAATCACTGCAGTGCAGAAGGAGGCCATTTGGCCCATTCAGTCTGCACCAACTCTCTGACAGAGTACCTTACCCAAGCCCACCCTCCTGCCCTATCCATGATATCTTTGATATTTACCTCCCTAATCCCCCTAACTGACACATATTGGGAAATTGGTGTCTGTGACTGTGGGACAGGGAGGATGAAGATGTGTCTTGACTCACCTAGCAACAACTGCTAGAAATACAGTTTATGTTGTTGTTAGTGGAAATAAGGCTTTGCCTTGGGCTTGGCGCAATCTTCTTTCAGGAGATGATAGTGGGAGTTGTGGGTGGGCAGGGGTGCATGCAGAAAAGAAAGGAACACAGAGGAGAAACAATGCATTTGCTTTTGAGATGCTGCAATTTTTGCAGGCGGATGTTAAAACAAACATGGCTGATGAAAGCGGTCCAAGGCCTAAAAAGTGCTCTTGGCTGGGCTGGGCAGGGCCACATTACAATTCCTTTGGCAAACTGTCCACAAATTAACACAGTAGAAACTTTTAGGTTGAAAATTCTGTGGACTAGGCACAAATGGCCAGAAGGTGATTCTCCAACTAAGCAATAGAAAGTTGCAGGATAAAAGTTAATCCAAAGGCTGAAGTTCAGAAAGCGGGGGACAGAAACCACAGAAATCGTACAGTACAAAAGGAGGCAATTTGGCCCATTGAGTTTGTATTGACCACAATCCCACCTAGGCCCTAGCCCTGTGACCCCACACATTTATTCTGCTAATCCCCCTCACATTAAGGAGCAATTTAGCATGGTCAATCAACCTAACCCTCACATCTTTCAGACTGTGGGAGCAAACTAGAGGAAACCCACACAGACACAGGAGAACATGCACAGACAGTGACCCAAGCTGGGAATTGAACCCAGGTTCCTGGAGCTGTGAGGCAGCAGTGCTAATCACTGTGCCACTATTCAACCCAATACCTTAAATATGCAGAGTTTAGCATTACTAACTTCTCATAAAAAGTCAGTAATAATGTACGTTAAAAAAACAGCCTGGAAGGATATCAAACTGACATGGAATGAATAACAGAGTTGAAAGATTCCAATCGCTATGTCAATTTAAAGACAATAATTTATAAGAATCTGATATTTTTTCATTAGTATGTAATTTGCTGTTATATTGGGATTATTTCTTCCAAAAGTTGGGATTATTTGAAAAAGGCGCACTTAAAATTGAAATGTAACTGTTAATTTCACCAATAATGAATAATATTACTTAACATTTTGCTGATAATTTCAGTTCTTTGTAAATCAAGGAACATAGAACATTGTATTGTCTATCAACTGTGCCTTGGGAGATCTGATTCTCAAGATCCTGTTCTGAAGAGAAGCAGAAGGCAAAAGGAGGCAAATGCTTCTGTAAAGTTTAAAATGGATTTGATGCTTATTTTTGTCCTGAAAAGCCACTAATGTTGTCAACAAAACAAGTTCCTTCCAATCATGCCAGGAAATCAAAATAGCATTTCAGTTCAGTGCTTGGTATCATTTTTAATTATATTTTAATTAAGAAGTAGTATAAGGCATGGATACATCTCTTTTTAGCTTCTATTGTGTGACTTTACTGGCGTGGGCATTGCATATAAACATGTACCATTTTATGTTGTTTTAAACTTTCATATTTTATTTATTTGATCAGAATCAGGGTTTTCTTATTGAGTGTAAGCAGAAAGAATTTGTTTTGCTGTTTTGAAAGATTACTGAAAATACACAAATAGTTCATGAAAATAGATTAACCATTACAGGTTCCGAGATGGTGCCAGAGCATAGTGACTTCTTGCAAGCTGTACCCAGTATACCCTATGATTCTATCTTTTACTCTTACTCTATACTTTTAAAACGCTAACTCTTTTAAACTCTGTAACAATGCTTTAATCATATTAAGTTGATCTTTCTCTACACCCTAGCTATGACCAGAACACTACATCTTGCAGCCTCTCCTTTCCTTCTCTATGTACTGTACGCTTTGTATAATGCACAAGAAACAATATTTTTCACTGCATATGAATACATGTGATAATAATAAATCAAATCAAATCACATAAAGCTCGTCGTGAACTTTATCACAATTCTTAAGGACGTCATTAAAAGTTTCATTGGATTCTATTACATTAATAATGCCTGAAGATAAGTTAGCTTGAGGTTCACATTGTTCTAAAGTTTGAGTTTACAAATATTTTTTAATCTTATGTGAGTGTTAAATATAACATATATAAGTTCATCCTCAACCTAGGCCTCCTTAGTCTGCTTAGGGTATTTGAGGTTTCAGGAAGAATTGTTAAGGCCTTATCTTACCAATGCAGACTTACACATAAAGGATGACAAGTAGGAAAATAGCAGGTGTGTTAACCACAGCCTGCCTCCTGTTAAAGGATACAAAATTGGTAAATTTTTCATTAAGTCACCTGCTGCGTGCAAAACCCTGCAGTTAGTTTGAGATTTCAAAAAGTTTTGTTTCTGTAGGAAGTAGAGCAGGAAATTCTCATACAGTCTGACTGTATCGACCCTTTATCGACCAATAGCACTTAAAAGTTCAGGGGAGATAAATATTCAATTCAGTCTGGTGTGCAAAATGGTTGTTGTGTTAACCTACATAACACAATCACTGCACTTCAAAATAATACTTTCTTAGTTATGCTTTGAGACATTCTAAAAAATATAGTAAAGTAGTATATAAATGCAATTATTGTATTGTTAAAAGTTCTTAAAGTTTATTTATTAATGTCACAAGTAGGTTTACAATAACACTGCAATGAAGTTACTGTGAAAATCCTCTAGTTGTCACTCTCTGGTATCTGTTTGGATGTACTGAGGGAAAATTTTAGCGTGGCCAATGCACCTAAACAGGATGTTTTTTGGACTGTGGGATGAAACTGGAGTACCCAGAGGAAACCTATGCAGATGTGGGAAGAATGTGCAGACTCCTCACAGACAGTGACCCAAGACAGGAGTTGAGCCCAGATCCCTGGTACTGTGAGGCAGCAGTGGTAACCAATGTGCCACTGTGTTGCCCCAGTACTTTGTAAATATAGGCTGTGTATAAATATCTCATATGTTGTCCAATTGACAATTAAAATATAGCATTAAATTATCATGTTTAATAGATTTCATATTCAGAGAATCACATTGAACATGGATACAAGGCATGACAATTTGCCCATCATGTTTCTTCATACAAAGCCAGTAAATGTACATTAACCCCTTTCTAGCTTCCACTTTTTTTGCTTTAATAAGAAATTATCTTAAGGACAAAATATGACTGAAATTGTAATGTTACTACAACTACATGATGCAGGCATTAAAGTAAAAAAAGGGTTGTTTAAAACATTGAACAGGTTATTCTTCAAACTCTCATTCTAATATAAATAATAAAGATTTACATTGGGGTTATTCTACCATATCCAGAAAATCAATCGCTTTTACAGATTCAATGATCCATTTGATGCCAACAATGTTATATAGAAAATTTCACCAGATGTTACTGTTGGACAATTGAACTTATTCCAAATAGTTACTTGCATCTTATGTGGATTTATACCATATGGGATGGCATTACAATGCATGGACTGGGTAATTCCCGAGGTAATCCTCTGGAGTCTCCACTGTAGCGTGCATTATCTCAGCCACAGTAGGTCCCTAACCATCAATAACTGCTCTGTCCACTAGTTATACAACACAACTGGATAGGTCGAATAATTTGTTCAGAATTCTCCTCTATTTCAGTGATGTGATAGCCAGGCTTACACTTAATGCTTCTGTGAAAAATATCATTTCTTTGCTTTTCTTATTGTTATTCTTCACTTAGTGGGCTGGCTTACTCTAAGCTTATAGACTAAGAGGACGACTAGAAATAAATTACACAACACATAACAGTATAACAGTAACACTGAAATACACAGAAAATTACTCTGGCACATTTGATCCAAAGAGAATAATCAATCTTATGCTAGCATCATGTGTAGCTGTTCCGAGAATGAGAGAAATACTAAGATAATGGTTAAAGCAACAATCAAAGGTAAAGGATGCTAGTTAAATTCACATAAATAGCAATTATACAAAAAACATTTCTCCTGCAGGTAAGAGCACAATATATAGGCATTTGATTGATTTTTGAATAGAGAAGTATATACTAAGTTGAAGTAAAATAGTTTGGATTTTTCAAGTGATCTTTAATGCTGCAGCAGGAACTTTTAATTTGCTGTTGGTGTTGATTTTATATCAGAGGTGAATTCAATGTTAATTATGGATAAATACCCAAGGAAAGCAAAAATAATTAAATTTTAATTTATGATGTCCAGCTATTTTCTATTAAGAGCATTCATCTTTTCAAGAAAATTAGAGTTAAAAATTCAAATAACATTTTTAAATTCATCAAATTAAGCTAACATTCATTAATACGTGAAATTAAAATATTGCCTTAAAATTATTCTTTTAGCATCTAATGATATTCTCCAGATTATCAATCTAATCAAGACCAGAGTTTGGGGTGGATGTGACAATGGAAAACTATTAGACAAAAAGTACTGGGAAAATGAATAAGCTAAATAAAGGCTGTTATCAATTAATGAAGTTGGTATCTGTAATATTCTTCGTTTTCTTTTCTATTATCTTATTAACATGACTTTAATTTGAGTGATAAAAGATAAGAAGGTTCATAAAATAATGAGGAATGTGCATGTGGTATTATCTAGTAACATTCAGTACTTGGCTTCAATAAAGATAACAATCCTTTGTATTGTTAAAACCTGTCTGACTCCCAACTACCAGACACTTCCTACTGCTCTGCTTACATACAAACACTCCAAATTAGCAATTCAACTCCTTATTTTGATTTTTGATTCCCCTCTGGCTACTAATTAAAGCTTAATCAAAACCGTTGAACTGATGTTGTAAAGAATTCATTAATATTAAAATTAGCCCCAACAATTTTTTTGGCAGGGTGGGTGGGAGGAAGAGAAATTGGTAAAATTCTATTGTCAGACAAATGTTTGAAACTCAGAAGTTCACGTTATTTGAGATTAATGCGTAAAAAGATTGTTAAATATTTCTGATGTAAATGATGATTTTCTTAGTTGTTAATGCAACATAATGTGCAAGGTATGCTTAATTCCTGTACAATATTCACAGCAGCAGGAAGTTGAACTCATGATTTTTCTTAAATCTTATAGCAGAATTTTAAAAATAGATTAAATTTAAACAGAAATGAATATTGGATCATGGAGACTAATGATATTCTGATGTAAAAAATAGTTTTTTTAGGATTAGTAACTAATTATCAGCTGAGAATCCAATAATATTTAAAAGTATTACTTATTACAGAATGCATACTTATGTGTATGCTTTTACTGTAATAATTTTTAGACATAGAATAAATTGTACATAGAGTTCTTAACTTTTTCTCTGTGATCTGTTTCAACAAATAGACAATACATGTCTGGATAAACTAGTTTCAATTTTATTTAGAAAATTATTTTTCTGTCATTCTACTTTCCAGTAAATGGGACAGATCCAGTCATTCCATACAAATTTCTCATTTCTGAACTTAAATGAACATATACAACAGCAGACCATGCAGAAATACCTCTGCTGCTGCTGTTTTTCATCAAGTGCCTGTGTTTAAAATTTATTTGACAACCTTCAACAAATAATTTTTTTTTAGAAACAAGTAGCAAAGTAAAATTTCTCCAGGTTAGATCATTCTTGTATCCAGAAAAGAAACATTAACATTGACATTTTTGATGACATTTTTGAAATCAAGTTCTGCTGTTAAATTATTTTTCTTAAAATTATGCAAGATTAAACAATCGTGTCATTACAATGTTCAAAAATATTTTTGTTACAAGTAGTAATACTACTTATAACAAATAAAGCTCTCTCAGTCTTCCGAGATTGACACTTAAAATAGAATGTTTTTTTTCTGTTCCAACTTTATATATGTCAATGCATTAACATTTTCTCTTGATATAAACATAAACAGAGTTGATTTTTTTTATGTTAAGCTGTAATATTTTGAGCTACAATTTCTATTTTGACAACAGCAAATCTCTTGCAACCTGCTATTTTGTTTTTCCTCTGAGTATTAGTATTCATGCATTTTAACCTTTTCCTTCAAACTCAAGCCCAACATTAACTGACATTCTATTTGAATTACTAGTTGTTTCTAATTACCTTTTGGTTTTGAAAGGATGGATAATTAGCTTACTTAGAAGATGAAGTTATCAATCTTATTTAAAAAATAATGGAATTCTTTCCAGAATAAGTACAGTTATTTTGTTAAAAAAAATAGCTGTTATTAAAACCTAAAAATTAACATGTATTTAAACACTGTGAAAATTGCAAAAAAAAAGAAAATAAGCATTAACAGATAATGATAAATAAGATATGCATCTAGGCCACATGTAAATAGAATTTCTGACATAGAAATCTTGCATACATATCCAAAGGAAAACAACATATGTCTACTTTTTCTCTGACTGACCAAATCAACAATGGCATGCATTGTACTCAATTCTAAAATCTTGGTGACAATTTCTCTCCTGTTATTCAAATACATTTTGACTCATGACAAGAGGATGTAATTTACAAAACAGAACATGCCTATCAGTGGAACTTGAATTTGCATAATGAGGATACTTTCATTTCTGCGAGCACTTTTCCTTTTTTTTGACGTACCAACTTGAAGCCAGGCAAGAACCCAGTAAAAAAAATGTCAATATACATAAGTAGGGAAATGATGAATAAAGCACCCGCCTGTTTCTGAACGCGAGCATTTATCACAACTTGAGTAAACAGAACAAGTTTTGCTTTCAGAATACAATTATAGCCCTGCTAGGACCTGCTGTTATAAAGTATTGTATCAAATTAGAAAAGTCTGACAATGCCTTAAGCAGTAGTCATCACAGGATGAGGAAAAGGTTTTTTAAAAGTATTTTAAGGCTACGGTGAGATGTCGAAGAACAACATTTTGACACTAATTTAATTCAGTTGTTAATTTGATTACAATTCTGATCTAATTATTTCTGAAATGTCTATGGCTAATGTACTTTCACATCCACTATACATGCAACTTACTAATCACTGTTTCTCTTGTGTTAGAACCTGCTTTTCCATAGGATATAAGCTGACAGATATCAGTTAGCACAATAATTGAAAAATAAGAAGGAATTTGTATTTATGTAACACATTTCACAAACTTGGGACATCACAAAGCACTTAGCACTCAACAAGATATTTTTGAAACCAGTGCTGTAAAGAAACGCAGTAACCAAATTAAGCACCGCAAGGTCCAGCAATGACATAACGACCAGGTAACCCCTTTTCTGGTGATACTGATTGAGGAAAAGAATGTTGATCATGACAACTTTCCTGCATTTCTTTTGGCACAGGATCGTCTATTTTCACTTGAAAGGACAAATAGGGCCTCAGTTCAATGTTCGTCTGAAAGTTATCACTTCTGACAATGCACCACTCCTTCAGTACTGTACTAAAATGCCAGTTGAAAATTATATGCTTAAGCACCTGGATGCAAACTTGATCCCACAACCTTTGGCTTTCGAGGTGAAAACATTACCACTAACTCAAGGTTGAAAATGTTTGCCTGAGCATCTGAGTTCCACCAGCTTTCTTCAGTAACTGTAACTGAAATAACTAACTCAGGGAGGTTGAATTTTAAAAGCCTTGGACTATTCGTAGTTCTAAGGGAGAGTATAGTGTAACTATCTTACTGCCCTATTCTATTGTGTTCAGCCTAAAAATGGATTGACATGGAAACTGGTTTATTTAAATTCGTAACAAAAATTAAAATTAATTGATCCTATTATTATTTTGCACCTTGAAACATATCTATATGATTGATCATATGGAATTGCGGTTAATATAAACAAATGGAAATTAAATGAATACAGCATTGATTTTTTTCACAAAATATACTCAAAATTAATAATCATAAAATATTTGTCAATCAAATAAAGAAATTTAAAAATGTTATTTGTTTTTCTGGTTTATAATTATTCATCATCAAATGAAGTCTGGAGTACTTAACTACTGTAATTTTTGTAATTTATGTTGTAGCATAGTAGGGCTTAAAAAAACAGGTAAGTCAGTTAATATTCAGTGAATTTATGTATTATGCCTTTTTAATGTAATGACTATATATGTACATAAAATGTGTGTATTTAGAATTTGTATTTATTCTTATATTGTGTGTAGAAAAAATAAGATTCTAAAAATACATAACCTCACAATTAATTATCAGATATTATTTAAAAACTGGCTACATTTTTCATTCAATTTTTTTCCATTTGAAGTAAATTATGCAACATAATCTCATGCTAATTAACACAGCATGGGGGGAAAATTCCGTTGGCTGTTATTTCTCGTGATATCGCAAATACATCTGTGAAGGTTCTTCAGCTCAGTATCTGCAGTAAACTTAGAAAGCTTACAATGCAAAGAACACGTCTATCCTTTCCTTAAGAATACAGACATTGGAGTGGAAAACTTCATGAGCATATTTTAAAATGTTGCTACACATAGTGACCAAACGAATTCTTACCCCATATCATTAATTTTATTACACTTGAGATCTGAACAACAATTAATTGAGAAGTAATAATTAGCTGTGTTCAATTAATCACAGAGTAGATGGCACTCCTACTGAGGATAGTGTAGCTGGTTATTATGCTTTAGGTTTTGTTGTCAGTTTCTGGAAAGCACATTGTAAAATAATTAACAATGCAAAGCTTTGATTAAAGGGACGCAGCTTCATTTAAAAGATATTACTTCGATAATCGTAAGCTCAGTGCTGTAATATTTGTCTTCCTGGAAAACAAAATGGCCCAGTCTGTAACAGAAATACTGCTGTGTATACTCTTGTATATTTGATAAATTTTTCACAAAATGGAGATTGCTTCACATCGTGTACAATATTTTCCCAGAACAACTTTTCACAAGATATTGGTGAGTTAGAACCTAAGATAGGAATCAAAATGTGAGTCAAATAAGACCGGTAAGACTCATTTTGCTGATCCCAATATCCCATAATGCTTTTAAAATCATTTGACCATGATATAATCATCATATGATTTTCATGATATGTTACAAATTAATATTTACATCCAAATAATCATTTTGTAATACAGATCTTGAGTATTGCTGAAAAAATATATTTTGTCAAAGCTTTTTGTCTTGCACTTATCAGGATAATCACATAAATACCAATGTCAGGAGAAACAACCACATTATACTGTATTGGAAGAGAGTGCTGATTGGTTGGCAAATTGACTCTGATTTGTTGAGGCATTGCCACGGTGAATACACCAGCTACTTGTGACTGACAGTTAATTGCTAAGTATAGTTTGAAAATTTAAACCAAAGCTGATTAGTCAAGGCATTGCTCTGAGGAGGGAACCAGCAAATGGTACAACTTATTTTGATTAACTGAAATGGGCGCATTTTGTGTACATGAGCATGTGTTCTTTGTAGACAAAAAGAACACGCACACACATTGTGCCTGTTCCAATTAAAAAAGAAACAAGTGATAGCCATTCACTAATTCTAGTTTAGCAACTTGTTGTGTTGCATGTTGATTATCTCTAACTTGGAATAATTCACTAGTGGATTGATTAATTAGCGATGTTATCATCCTTCATTGCTAGCTATCGCAAAGGGTGGAATTTTACGGCCCCTCTCGCTAGTGGGATATTCCGGTCCCACAAAAGTCAATGGACTTTGAATGGCTCACCACAATTCTCCCCCCCACCAACCCCCCTGCCATACCATGATGGGGGCTTAAAATTCCACCCATAGGGGTAAATCCTTCAATCCCAGGTAGAACATTTTAACGTCCATTGACGGTGGACAGGAATTCTCGACCTCAGAGCAGATGTGACTGGAAAATCTTGCTCATAGTCTCTGTACAATTATAGAATCCCTACAGTTCAGAAGCAGGCCATTCAGACCATCAAGCCTGTACTGACAATAATCCCACCCCAGGCCCTATGCCCACGAGGGGGATTGAATATAAAAGTAGGGAGGTCTTGCTGCAGCTGTATAGGGCATTGGTGAGGCCGCAGCTGGAGTACTGTGTGCAGTTTTGGGCGCCGCACCTGCGCAAAGATATTTTGGCCTTGGAGGGAGTGCAGAGGAGGTTTACTAGGCTGATGCTGGAGTTGAGGGGGTTGAGCTATGAGGAGAGGCTGAATAAATTAGGCTTGTACTCGTTAGAGTTTAGAAGAATGAGGGGAGATCTCATTGAGACGTATAAGATGATGAATGGGATGGATAGGATAGAGATGGAGAGACTCTTCCAGCTCAGAAAGGACAGTAGGACTAGGGGGCACAGCCTCAAGATAAAGGGGGGGCGGTTTAGAACGGAGTTGAGGAGGAACTTCTTCACTCAAAGGGTGGTGAATCTCTGGAATTCTCTGCCCGTTGAAGTGGTGGAGGCTGCCTCGCTAAATATTTTTAAGACGCGGGTTGATGGGTTTTTGATAAGAGAGGGGATTAAGGGTTATGGGGAGAGGGCGGGAATGTGGAACTGAGCCACGACAGATCAGCCATGATCTTATTGAATGGCGGGGCAGGCTCGAAGGGCTAGATGGCCTACTCCTGCTCCTATTTCTTATGTTCTTATAACCTCACATATTTATCTTACTAATCACCCTGACAGTATGGGGCAATTTAGCATGGCCAATCAACCTATCCTGAACCTCTTTGGACTATGGGAGGAAACTGGACCCCCCAGAAGAAACCCATGCAGACATAGAGAGAACATGCAGACTCCACATCCAATGCCAAAATTGAACCTGGGTCCCTGCATCTGTGAGACAGCAGTGCTAACCACTGTGCCACCATGCCACATTTAATGTTCTTTTATTGTTGTAAGCAATACAACTTAAAATGTCACTTATCATCTTGTTGCTTTGTTGCATGAGGATTATGTATATTCCTTGTATTTTGTACATCATTACAACATACTAATAACATATACATGAGGAGATTTCTAAGTGTGTTCAGATTGCAAGGAAATATGCCTTTTCATTGTGTATTAGAAAGAAGTCACAAGGACAATGGGTGGAATTTTCTCCTTTGAGTGGGGAAGCACAAGTCACGCCATTTCCTGGTGTTGCATTCTCAGCTTCCTCAAGTCAACTTATTCACCTTGAATTTTCATCTTCCAGTGTCAGAGGGTATCTGGAACCATAGCTTCCACCTCCCAATATGGGCCTGAAATGGGAATGAAGGTAGGCAGATGCTGAGGCAGATAGGGTAGAAGACCCATCTCTATTCACTGGGACATTGGGCATTAGCCCAGTTCTTGACATGGTTGTGAGACTCATTAACCCTGGGAAATATTTGAAATAGTCAAGCAATTTAAAAAAAATCAGCTACTCAAACCTCAGCTGAAAAAAAATTGCCCTCCTAGAAGCTCATAAAACTGTCAATCAAACACACTGCCCCTCACCTCTTTTTTATTCTTTCAATTCAGAATTCTAGTAATAGACTTAACTCAAAAGGGGTTGTTGTTACAGCAACAGAGACAATCGTGTTCAGGACTTTCTGTTCCTGCTTTCACTGGGTAGTTAATTTTCCTCAAGAAGGTACTGGTGAGCTGTCTAAAATTGCTACAATCATGTGGTGTAGGCATATAATGCTGTAAAAAAGGGAAGACTCTCCGATCTCAATTTGTTATTTATCAATCAAGGTAAACACAAAGCCATTCAAAAATGTCTTCAAAGCATTAAATCCTATTAGCTCCCCCTCTTAGAAGGTTCTCAAGCTGTCAATCAAGCAGACAGGCAGGCCTGGAACTTTTCTGATATCGGGAAAAGCAGCACTGAAGCCGACAGTGGCAATGGTGGCTTTCTCTGCCATATAGTACAGGACTTAGAAAAAAAAACTTGGTGTCATGGGTTAGACCATGTATCGTTGCCCACCCTGCCAGAAACTCAGACACTTAATGATCCAGAAGATCATGTTTCAAGGTTGCTGCAGTGCACAGTAAGCAAACCAGCTCACCCAGAGTCACCCTCCCAGCACATTCTTGCACCTCCTCCAAAACTACCCTGCTAGGCCCTGGCACTACGCTAACATTAAGCTGGCACTCCTCAGCGGCACATGGCTCCACCTAGCCACAGTAAAAAGTCTGACAACACCAGGTTTTAAGAACATAAGAACATAAGAAATAGGAGCAGGAGTAGGCCATCTAGCCCTTCGAGCCTGCCCCGCCATTCAATAAGATCATGGCTGATCTGTCGTGGCTCAGTTCCACTTTCCCGCCCTCTCCCCATAACCCTTAATCCCCTCTCTTATCAAAAACCCATCAACCCGCGTCTTAAAAATATTTAGTGAGGCAGCCTCCACCACTTCAACGGGCAGAGAATTCCAGAGATTCACCACCCTTTGAGTGAAGAACTTCCTCCTCAACTCCATTCTAAACCGCCTCCCCTTTATCTTGAGGCTGTGCCCCCTAGTCCTACTGTCTTTTTTGAGCGGGAAGAGTCTCTCCACCTCTATCCTATCCATCCCATTCATCATCTTATACGTCTCAATGAGATCTCCCCTCATTCTTCTAAACTCTAACGAGTACAAGCCCAGTTTATTCAGCCTCTCCTCATAGCTCAACCCCCTCAACTCCGGTATCAGCCTAGTAAACCTCCTCTGCACTCCCTCCAAGGCCAAAATATCTTTGCGCCGGTGCGGCGCCCAATACTGCACACAGTACTCCAGCTGCGGCCTCACCAATGCCCTATACAGCTGCAGCAAGACCTCCCTACTTTTATATTCAATCCCCCTCGCTATGAAGGCCAGCATCCCATTCGCCTTCCCGACCACCTGCTGCACCTGCAAGCTGGGTTTTTGCGACTCATGCACAAGGACCCCGAGGTCCCTCTGCACCGTCGCCTGCTGCAGTTTTTCGCCACGTAAGTAATAGTCCTTCCTACCATTCTTCCTACCAAAGTGGACCACCTCACACTTGCCAACATTAAATTCCATTTGCCATTTCCTGGCCCATTCGCCCAGCCTATCTAGATCCTTCTGCAGACTCTCCACACCCTCCGCACAATTTGCCGTTCCCCCAATCTTGGTGTCATCAGCAAATTTCGACACCCTACACTCGGTTCCCTCCTCCAGATCATCTATATAAATGGTAAAAAGCTGAGGCCCCAGCACCGACCCCTGGGGCACTCCACTAGTCACCATCCGCCAATCCGAATAGCACCCGTTGACCCCCACTCTCTGCCTCCTACTTGACAACCAATCCTCTATCCACGCTAACACCCTATCCCAACTCCATGTCCCTCGACCTTCTGCAATAACCTCTTGTGAGGTACTTTGTCAAACGCCTTCTGAAAATCAAGAAAGACCATATCCACCGGCTCTCCTCTATCCACCGCCCTAGACACATCCTCATAGAACTCCAGTAAATTTGTCAGACACGACTTCCCTTTAATGAAACCGTGCTGTGTCTGCTCTATCAAGCAATTCCCTTCAAGATGCCTCGCAATTTCCTCCTTAATGACAGATTCTAACATTTTACCTATCACAGACGTTAAACTAACCGGCCTATAATTCCCCGCCTTTTGCCTGGCACCCTTCTTAAACAACAGCGTAGTCCAACCGATTTATTTGATAGTAAACTCACTAGCTTTCGAGGGGTTTCCCTCTTCTTCAGGTGAATGGAGAGTTCTGGCCTCAGACAGAGCATATAAAGCACAGACAGTTTACAGATTACTGATTAGAATGCGAATCTTTACACCTAACCTGCTGTTCAAGTTCTAAAGTGGCCGACAATGTGTGTGGAAGGAGCACCGATCACAGGTTAAAGAGATGTGTATTGTCTCCAGACAGTACAGTAAGTGAGGTTTTGCAAACCCAGGCAAGTCACGGGGGTTACAGATAGTGCGACGTGAACCCAAAATCACAAAACCAAAAGAGATACACATCTCTTTAATCTGTGATCAGTGCTCCTTCCACACACATTGTCGGCCACTTTAGGACTTGAACAGCAGGTTAGGTGTAAAGATTCGCATTCTAATCAGTAATCTCTAAGCTGTCTGTGCTTTATATGCTCTGTCTGAGGCCAGAACTCTCCATTCACCTGTAGAAGAGGGAATCCCCTCGAAAGCTAGTGAGTTTATTATCAAGTAAATTGGTTGGACTAAAGCCTGGTGTTGCCAGACTTTTTACTGTGTTTACCCCAGTCCAACGCCAGCATATCCACATCATGTCCACCTAGCCATGCAGAAGAACACTTTAACTACTGGATAAATTGATTTACCTGATATGGAGCCCAGTTACCTCAATGAAAATGCTGATTTCAGAGAAAATTGCATGCTCAGAAGGCATTTATGTAACAACCCATCATGCTTCCTGCTTTGGGGAAAATGGTCTATTGGGACTGCCTGGTTAAGCTTAAAATTACAGCTGCACATGGCTCCACCTAGGTCCTAATATAGTTTCACTCAGTTGAAATCCAGGTTTTACACCCATCAATTTCAATTTACTGCTAAGTACGAGTGAGCTGGATGCCATTTCACCCAGTGACAAAGCCTCATCAAAAATGTTATTTCAATCTTTTCAATGGATGGATTTTGCTGAATCGTTGAGTGAGAGAGAAGAGGGTGAACAGAGTGGGGAAAGTTCTGCTCCATGGGTGGGCCGATAAACTTTCCAGGTAACACCTCCCTCACCAGTGAGAAAAGATGGCTTACAAGGTCAATGCAAGGATATTCACTCACACAACATGCTGCAATGCCATATAAAGTTTAATGATCTGAGGAGATTTGTCAAGGTAAGAATCCTACCTCTCACTTTCAAGTCACAAAACACACCTTTATCCTAAGCACTCGAGTGACTGTCACTTCTTCACATCTCATAACCCTGCACCCAATATTTCCATGATTTGACTATGACAGACAGAGCCTTCAAACAACCCACCAGGCTGTCACCAAGCACATTTCCTTCTTTCTTACAGGATATGTCTGTCCACAACTTAGGCAATTCTAGCTCATCCTACACACTACAAATTGCACTTGACTTCAATAGCCACTTATCTTGCTCTGTTTAAATTAGTAACTAACCCTTATCTTTCTCCCTCTCATGTTAAGTGCTGAAAATGTTTTGGCCCCTGTGCACATGCAGTATCTTCCTGAAGATGCATGATCATGACCACTCAATCTGACATTGCAAGCAGCAGTTCTAGACTGGCACTACATATGCTTTAGAGAGTGACCACTGAGAACTGTCTTTGGGCTCCTTGAAGATGGAAGTGTGGATGATAACACCCATTGAAGGACCTTTCATTGACATTGATAAAAGCAAGAGATTAAAGTCTCCACTGCTGTCAGATGCTGGGAATGGGACGAAAGAAAATGCAAATCAGCCAGCCAGGCCTTTCTTTTGAAACAGAAACAGAAAATATTAGAAGTACTTGTCAGATCAGAAAGGATCTGTGGAGATTTAGTATTTCAAGTTGATGATTTTTCACCAGAATGTTAAGTACTGTTTATCATCCTAGGTTGAAATAATGGAGGCTATTTAGTCTTTCCTGTGAGTCATCAGGCTCATTGTTTTGGGGTAGATCCATTTATTTAGAATGCAGGAAGAACTACCTAGTATAATTTGAGAAAAGATTTGAAAACTAAAGCAGGATGTCCCAGACATCTTTGTAATGCTGTTAAATGAAATAAAGATTTACTTAACAATAACATTCACAATAAGAAAATCAACTTGAAATTCACCTAACTAACTCAATAGCTATGTACAGTAGCCGGAATTTTCTGACTGATCCCGCCAGTGCGATCTTCTGGTCCTGCTGACAGTGAACCCCAGTCAGGGGTACCACAGCAGCAGAAGGGCGCATACAAAGCCATGACAGCAGCAGGACTAGGAAATCCCAGCACTAGCCATGGCAGGCCACCTCCGTCACTGCAAAAGGTGCTGTGGGGATACACAGAAAATCCTGGCCAGTATCTTTAATGTTACCCTGTGTTTCCTAATTTCAGAGTTAATACTCCCTAATCAGCATCCTATAGAGCTTCAAAGATTATGGACAAAATCCGGTAATAGTTACCACACCAGGCACTTCGATCTCTCGGGGTTGCTTCTGACATAGGACTTTTCTACATGTACAGCTTGCTGGGAGTTCATGCAAATTTTCCTGCTGAGTTCTCAAAGCAGCTAACTTGAATAGGTTGAAGTTGCTTCTGATATATTGTTTTCCCATTTGATCTTTCCTTACTTGAACTAACCATAGCAGAAGTAACTCTTAATTGCCTTCATCATAAAAGTCCATCTTTTAGAACGTAATTGTATAGTTCATACCTTGTCTCCTCTTTAATCAAACCCGCGACATTCTTTTCTCCATTGTTACCAACTTGCCTTAGGTAAACATCTATTTATGGTGTTGTTATCAAAAGCACTAATTTCGTCAATCCAGGCAAATTGTTTCTATCAATACACACCTTTGATTTTTAAATAGTTTAAAATAAGACCATACATCAGCAGAACTCAGCGAGAAGGGTGGAAAATTCTGGCCATTGAATCAGTTTCCGCATGTACAGTGTTGAAACCAACTCTTCTTCTCCATCATGGCCTTGATTCTTCCAATTCCTCTGTGCTTTCATACTATTTGTCAACATGAAGCCTTGGATGAGCCACCATTTCTTCCAGTAGCATTTCTTGAAGATGGCTGAACAGGTGGATACAGTAGTTAAAAAGATACACACAATACTTGGCTTAATTGGTAGAATACAAAATCTAGGAAGTTATGTTGGAACTGTATAAAATACATTTTGAACACTGCTTACATTCTGGTCACTGCATTGCAGGAATGACGGGGATTACACTACAGAGGGTACAAAAGATTTTTATGAGGACATTGCCTGGAATGGAGAATTTTTGTTATGAGGAAAGACTGGACAGGCTAGGGTTGTTTTCTTTAGAATAGAGAAGGGTGAGGGGAGATGAGGGCACCAGATAAAGTGATAGGAATATCCTATCCCACTTGGTTTTTGTTTCCATATCAAGGGGAAATGGACTTAGGGTAAGAGTTTAGAGGTTTAGTGCTGATTCAAGGAGGAATGTTTTCACCCAGCGGTTTGGGGGGCAGTGGGGGGAGGGGGATGTAGAACTCATGCCTGCAAGGACAGAAGAGGCAGAAACCCTAATAAGATTTAAAAAGTATAGATATGCACTTGATATGCCATAACCTGCAAGCTGTGAAACATTGTTGCAAAGATTAGGCAAGGTGGCTACTTTTTGGCCAGCAATGGACACAATGGGCCAAAGTGCCTCCTTCTGTGTTGGAAGTTTCTATGTTGTACACTGGGAAGACAGAAGCCATTGTCTTCATTCCCTCTCACAACCCCTTGTCCTTTCTATCAAAAGAATGTCCATTTACATCTCCATTGCATCACCCACCTCCAGCCACCACATTCCAACTGCCACTAAAATCCATATTCATGTCTTTCATTCATTACTTCAAGTTTCATCTTCCATCAGCTTTATCTCATCTAAAACCAGTTTGCTTATGTCCAATCCTATATCAATTCCACTCACTCATCACCCCCAACTTCCTCTTCAGTTCCTCAAAATTTCCATTTTAAAATTCATATTCTGGTGTTTAAATCCTTTCCTAGTCTTGCCTCTCTCCATCTCTCTAACTTCCACCAGCTCGAGAACCACCCGAAATTCTCCATCTGAACTCTTGGATATTGCCCCCCATTTTCAGCCCATCAGTGGTGGTTGTGCCTTCGGCCACTCTGGCCTCCAGTTTCGAAACTCCCTACCTTTTCAATAAAGAAGAAAAATGTACATGTGGTGTAAACTGTACTGTTATTCACTATTATCTTTTTGTCCTGCTACCCAAGATCAATGACACCCTCATGTTATTTTGAAACAATTTATAATATTTCCAAATAGAGCGAGCACGGTAAATCTTCAACTTACACTTATGGTAATGCTAAAACATCACAGTCAGGGAAAATCTTCCTCTCTTATATGTTTGTTTATTGAAAGTCTCACACATGCCCTGCCTTCATCCTAGATGTTATTTCTTTCCTTTCAACCAGTTTTTAATAATTTATGTATTAGAAAACCATCCTAAAATGTTCACATCTTAAACTAATAAGTTGAAATTTCTTAAAAGTAACAATAGTTGTGATGAGTGGGGAGTGACTGCACCTGTTTTTAGTTTGATATTTTTAAGGCTAATATACATTTTTGAGAGGTTGAAATTAATTTTGAAAAGTTATACATTGAGTTGGTAGAATGATCTCTGAATGCGTGAGAGTGGGAACATCATTCTGGTCTCCTATTCCTGTTGAACAATATACAGAATTAGAGTACAGAATCACTATACCAGTTGTTGGGAATCCTCCTGCTTTACAAGATCTCAACAACTTGATGTAACTTTACACCCAAAAGAAGTCGGCCTAAAGACTCCTTGTGGCTCTTCATGGATGTGTAACGTAGTGAAGTCAAGAGGGTGCCGCCTTTACTTTGTGAAAGAAAGATGCCGAAATGTGAGACTTCTGCATTTGGTCTCTCAAAGCAGGTCTGCCAACCACTCACTCAGCCTTGTTTCTTTACTTGCCTCATACAAGGGGCTTCATCAAACCCTTGAAAATTTAAGTGAGCTCTGTGTATAATGGATTTTGCTCATACTCTAGCTTAATCGCCTCCCCCAACAAATTCCAGTCAGTTTATAATCCATGAATTATTATTTTTAAAACTACACTGACTGCTCCACATGATACCTGAGATCCTTACACGCTCATCCATTGTATGTTGTGGAATACAGGGCTAAGTTTCAGCTTGGCAACGTGGGAATTAGTATGGCAGAATCCTGTTGCAGAACTTACATAAAATCAATGGGATGGAAATCAGTTGGGTTCAACAAAAGGCTGACAATTTGCTCCACTAAGTTCCTGCCTAAGCAATGATAGTGAAAATTGCTCCTTCCATTTGATGTTAACTTGTGGGAGCTGTGAGATTTACAGACCTTGGTCAAGACAAAACCTAGCCTGAGATCTCCTGTATGAACTCCCTGATCATTTATTATTTTATGTACAAATAGATAGCTCCATATTTGAGGCAATCCATAAATTGTTGCTGAATTACTGGTGAGGTTAACAGCTCTCACCAATATTCAAATGCAATTGTCACAGCAACATCAGATGAGGCCAGATGTACAGTAAGCTGCCAAAGCTATTGAAGATGTGCTACCGCATTAGCTTTGCAAAGATGGCATCCTACTGCCTGACAATCCATTCAACTGCATTGAACAGCACAAGTATCCTGTATTTGTACTGCAGACGTGAGGCAAACTCACTTCAGAAAGTTAAATCAAGTAATGGAGGGATGGTCTTATGAGGAAAGGTTAAACAGGCTGAAATTCAGAAGGATGAGAGGTGATCTCATTGAAACATACCTGGCCTGATTCTCTGTCCTCTTCTGATGGCCAGTGGGAATCTCGGCAGCCCATTGAATGGGGTGTTGGCCCAAAATTGGGATTCCTGAAGAATGTGAGAACCCTCGGGATTCAGCCAACCGCCCCCTCCCCCCACCAGTTCCGATTGGGCTCCCACCCAGATCAACTCAATAATTATGCAATCCCGCTGATTTGAATTTCATTAGCAGGTTTGACAGCCAATTCACCAGTCTCTCACACCATTCACCATGCCTGCCAGTAGGAAGGGCACCAAGTGGGCTTTACATACTTTACCCACAAATGGGGACATGGTGTGCTGGACCTCAACAGTCCAGAGGAGCACCAGCAACCCCTCAGAAAAGAGGGCATCCTTCCCATACCACTCAAATCACAGGTCATTTCCTCCCCAACATGCCAAGGAGACATGAGGGTGACACGACCTGACCCACTACTCAGTACCCCTTCTCCCTCAGACCCTACCCTTTCAACCCCTCCCCCTTACTCAGACTCTTCTCCCCTCAGAGCTCCCTCCTCACTCAGCCCCCTTCCCGACAGACCTACCCCACTCCTTCCCTCCCCACTCAGGCTCTTCTCCCCTGAGACCACCCCATTCAGCCTCCCTTCAGGCCAGGTGCCTTGGAAGTGCCAACAGTGCACCACCCCGGCACACTGGCATTGAAACCCTGGTCAGGTACCTTGTGCCCTGAGGGTGGTCAAGAATATAGGTCCAGTGGCCATTTTCCCCTCTGCTGCTGCCTGGCTGAAGAGGAAGGACTCTTCAAGGACCCTGGCAGTTGGGGGCAAAGGATTGACATTGCCATTCTATGCTGGAATGGCAGTGTTGTGGCTGGACTGTCCCTTCAAGCCCTGACAAACCTGAAGATCACTCCTGGCATGGTGATTTCAGACAGCCCTGTGACCAACATTTTCATTCCAGCCTGTCAGCTGTGAAAGTTCTGAAGTGACCAGGTCATTTTAATCTCCACGTCTCGGTACCTAGCTGGTTTTTAAATCTCTGCAGCACCCCATTCCACAGCAGAGATTTTCCTTCCTTCCTCTCAAAAACTTCAAGCCAGACCTCCCTGAAGTCACCTGACAGAAAGGAGATGTCAATCTCACCTGGGGAGGATCCCACGCTGCACAGCAGTGCACTCAGCCCCAGTGTATGCTCACAGCTTTGGTTTGAAGTTTCTGAGGCTTCCCAGCAAGTTGAATTCACTGAAATATTCTCCGTTCCAGTGGAACCCTCTAATTTCTACGTGCAGTGGTTTGAAAAAGATTGCACTGACAGCTCAATGAATTCTTATCATCCTCCAGTCACCTGTGTTTATTTGAATCTCTTTTCAAGCTTGAATGCACTCAAGTACCCCACTGATCCAGACTGCAACCTGGACAGAGTCTATTGACAGCCTATGGTTTCACTTTCTCTTTTGCACATCACCATCCTTTTGAAGAAATCACTTGCTGCTGAAGGATTAGGGGAGCTGAGGGAGGTGCCTGAGTTTGGTGGTGGGGGGGGTGGGGGGAGGGGGGCAAGGTGGCTAATTATATTTGCTGATATTTTATCAAATTGATTTTTTAATCTTTTACTGTTTTTGCTCTTTCTCTCTCTCCTAACCTAATCTTTCCCTCTCTTTATTTTGTTTTTGTTGCTCATGTGACACTGAATTCACCATTTTAATTTATACTTCCTTCACAGTGATGTTAACTTCACAACCTCTCAATCTACTTGGTTAAGATGGTATATGTCATGTACCACGTTCCGTCATTCCCAGATCCATGCTGTTTTCATCTTGCATTTCAGTAATTTGTAGAGCAAGGATAATGTTTCACAGAAAGATCCCTGTTCACAGACCTTTTAATAACATGTTTTTCTGGAATTTTCTGCAAATAGTAAAAGGAATACACTTTTACAAAATAATAACGCCAAGAATTCTAGAGAACTTAGTGGCAACTAAGAACACAAACTGTTTATTGATTTGCCGCAAGAAACTTTGGGCCAATAAATGGAAAATTACAAATTCAATTAATTTTGGAAGAAAACCCAAACCAAAGCTGCTTCACAGCTCCAGGGACCTGGGTTCGATTCTTGGCTTGGGTCACTGTCTGTGTGGAGTCTGCACATTCTCCTTGTGTCTGCGTGCGTTTTCGCTAGGTGCTCTGGTTTCCTCCCACAATCCAAAGATGGTTATTTGGCCATGCTAAGATTGCTCCTTAGTGTCCCAGGATGTGTAGGTTAGAGGGTTAGTGGGTAAATATGTAGGGATATGGGGATAGGGCCTGGTTGGGATTGTGGTTGGTGCAGACACGATGGGCCAAATGGCCTCTTTCTACATTGTAAGGTTTCTGTGATTCTATGAAAACCATGTTTTGGTAAGAAAACCAAAAAATAGCCTAACCATTGTAGGTACAAAATGAAATGAGATAACTATGATGGGCAATTTTTATTAATATCAATTTAGAATCCAGTTGCAACCCATTCTAGAATTCAGGAATTGGTAATAGAGAATGGAAAACAGTCTGGTTATGATACAATAGTACCTCTCAAATCCCAAAATTATGGAAGTTTTGTATAGGCTAAATGGCAGATGTTTCCCAACAAAGAGTCCTATTCACAATTTTTTTCCGATCCGCAAAGATTTTCTGCAATTTTGCTGCTGAAAATATTTTGACAGAATATTAATGAAATTAATTCTAAATGGTCATAGATTCTGACGATGCATAAAATCTAAGGAAACATTAGCAATGAACTTTATTCTGGGGTATAATGGACAGATTTACTTTGGTGGCAGCAAGGTTTAATCATTCCCAAAGCACTTGTGGGAACTTCTTGAGATTTTGAAAATTCTGCATCATGTCATACAAACAAAAATATGAAACAATCAGTCTAAAATATATTGTCTAATTCAAAGATTCTTTTCAAAAAGAAAATAGTCTGGGCTGTGTTTTTGACTCTAATTATCTTGGCGAAATTCCCATATTCATAAACCAAGCATAACAGGATGTCAAACTAATTCGTTAATATTTAAATACAAAGTGAAACCATATGTTCAGACCACTGGGTTTTATGAAAATTAAACTTAAAAAAAACCCCAGTACTTTACTGAAAACATATACAATATTGATGGATGCCTCATCTTGATTTACTTAGGAAGCCCACCCTGCTCCATAATTTTTTTAACCATTCTTTAACCTTTATTTTTGTTTTATTTCATCGTGGATCAACATTCAACACCAAGTTTAATATTTTTTTCAGGAAAAAACCCGTCTGTTTCCATGGAACTATCTGACAGCATTCCTCACGTATATGTTATAAACACTAGGGGGCGCTGCAGGTTTAAACAGTGACAAAGAAAATTCGACTGTTATAGATAATAACACCATTCCTATTTCAATCTTCAGAATTGAAAATTATTTTCAGTTCTTAAACTGTAAGCCAATACAGTTAAATAATTTGAATATTTAACCACAATTAATCTTTGCAAGTATCTGATAATTATTTTATTTTAACAGCCAGACTTCATTTTGAAACATCAGTCAAATAAATCGTCAATCTCAGTGAAATTAAATTTGTGCACAGTTACAGTTTGTGTGACATATTTGCATGGGAGACTCCATTACAGCAATGCCAACACTGTCAAGCCTGTCCCTAGATCTGGTGAACTGTTTGTGAACCTCTTGTGGCTGTGGGTAAATCATTCACTGGTCTGAACACTGAGACACTTAGATGTCGCCACCTACAAGCACAGCTTTGTTATATAAATCCTTCACTGCGTATATAATGTCATGATCTGTGAAAGCAACAGAAAATAAACTTCTCACCATTGGACAATTCTGGTCTTAACAGAATCAACCACATCATTTTAAACACAATGACCGTGCACAGTGGATTAGATTAAGGAATTAGAAATGTTAAGGCCTGCAACATGGAGGCTTGCATTATGCTGACTTTTGTTTCGTAAGATATAGATCATAGTGAATATTTATGTCATCTTCTAATTCACTAGGATTCTGTTTATTCCTACATGGAATCCCTAACGTGCTGAAGAGGCCATTTGACCCATCGGATGTGCACCAACCCTCCAAAAAAGCACCCTTTCTAGGCCCAAACCCCCACCTTAACCCCCCCATTTACCGTGACCAATCTACCTAACCTGCACATTTTGGAGTGTGGGAGAAAACCAGAGCACCCGGAAGAAACCCACACAGACACAAGGAGAATGTATAAACTCCACACAGTCTCCAAGGCTGGAATCAAACCCAGATCATTGGTGCTGTGAGGCATTAATGCTAACCACTGTGCCATCTTAAAAACTTTCCTTAGTGAAGTCTTGCATTATGTTGCATTAATTTAACAATACCATCAAGTGGCTAATACACAATATAATTTATTAAAAATCCTTAAATAACATTGAGTAATCATCAGGGAAAGAGGAAGTAGCCTTCAGTAATTGGTAAGCAGGCATCTGGAACAAGACTGAGTGTCACATCTGGTCAAAAATATAGGCATAATGATGATTGGACAAATGGGATGAATCTGAGCTCTAATATTCTGCAGTTTGGATGATAAAAAGAAATCATCTGATTTTTGCTCTGTGGGGATTTAAAAATAAATTATTGGAGTCTGAATTCCTTTTTTGCACTGGCCAGCATGTAACTTCTCGCATCTTCACTTTAATAGAAGGATAATTATGGGCTGATAATTCCCGAGATGGAATTTCTACCCCTTTATCATTTTATCCCCATTTGACTGGGGTCGGAGGGGAACATTTGAAACCCCTCTAAGGTGGGCATGGGAATCACTGTGCCAATTACTTCCAGCCCAGACAGCACACCAACTTTATACAGCCTTCTCAGTGTCATGATCGCAACATACAGACAGCACTGGTGTCATGAATGGGGCACTACATAACTCAGCAGGGGGCCCAAAATTGTGAGAGGCTAGCACCAGTTAAAATTAAAGCTGCAATGCTCACAGCCACCTATGTCTCTTACAGGGCAGGTACATAGACCATACATAGCAGGTGCTGTAGGCCATTCTACAACTGTTCCTTTACTGAAAAGGGCACAGTAATGTCACAAGATGGGAGAGAGCCTCCCATCCATTGACTCTATCTACACTTCCCGCTGCCTTGGCAAAGCAGCCAGCATAATTAAGGACCCCATGCACCCTGGACATTCTTTCTGCCACCTTCTTCCTTCGGGAAAAAGAAACAAAAGTCTGAGGTCACGTACCAACCGACTCAAGAACAGCTTCTTCCCTGCTGCTGTCAGATTCTTGAATGGACCTACCTTGCACTAAGCTGATCGTTGTCTACACCCTAGCTATGTCTGTAACATTACATTCTGCAGTCTCTCATTTCCTTCTCTGTGAATGATATGTTTTGTCTGTATAGCACACAAGAAACAATACTTTTCACTGTATGTTCATATATGTGACAATAATAAATCAAATCAAAGAGTGGGCTTCAAGAATTTCCAATGCTGTACGTAAGTCCTTGATCTTGGAGTTGTTGAGGAGGAGAGATGTGGTCTATTCACAGCAAGCCAAGTAAGTCTCTAAATAAACTCTGAGGCATAGTGAGGTCAGATAGCTCTGGCAGTCAGTGCCAGACAGCAAGTCCCAAGGATCTGGATGCAGTGTCACAAAACATTCAATGACTTCACATGACTGGTCAATGCTAGTAAATGCATCTTCAAATGCCATGTCCTACCAACTGCACCACAGCCCTATCACTCACATACCAACCATCTCTATCAATCACAACTCACACCTACCATTGACTGCTGCACCTCACCCACTTACATTGTTGCAGACCTCACACCCCATATCACAGCTTGCACACACTGCCAAACTGACTGCATGATGCCCTGATACTTATAGGGAAAGGTGGTGCAAAATTGCAGGCGGCAGATACCGGCCCACAGAAGGTGCACATGGATACATGTCCTTATCTGAATGGATGAAGTGGTACCTACTATCACCGGATTGGTCCTAGCTGTGGCTTTTAGAATTATAGAATCCCTACAGTACAGAAGGAGGTCTTTCAGCCCATTGAGTCTTTACTGGCAACAATCTCCCCCAGACCCTGTCCCTGTAACTCCACATGTTTACCCTACTAATCCCCCTGACACTAAGGAGCAATTTAACTTTGTCAATCAACCTAACCTGCACATCTTTGGATTGTGGGGGGAAACCAGAGCACCCATAGGAAATCCATGCAAACTCCACACAGACCGTGACCCGAGGCCGAAATTAAACCCAAGTCCCTGGCACCGTGAGGGAGCAGGGCTAACCACTCTGCCACCATATCGTCCTCAATTGTGGCCATCAATAGGGCTAAAATAACTGAAGATGACAATGGAAGATTTTCAAATCCCACTTCCCTCTAATCCCACATTCTCTTCCGATTTAGAAGATGTAAGCATGCACCTGTTACTTTCCCCCTTCGCCTGAGCACAACTCTAACCTTGATCTTTCTGCTTTCATATACCCAAGAACTGCAAACTAGGCAGGTAGTGCTGGAAGGTCCACAGATAAAAGAGAAAGTAAACAGCACAGATAAAGTAACACCATCATTTATTCTTGCACTTTCAGACACTGCTCTGCTATTGTTAACCATATAGCTGGTGGTTAGGACTGATCCCTCATGGTGACAAACTGCGCAGTAAACAGCAGGTCACAACCAACCTTGGCAAGTTCTATGTTGACTACTGCAGGGCTACTTTAAAGCTGTTCAGGAAGGAAAATCATTGGTTCAAAATGCGAATGGCCCACTGTGTGGTAACATAGCTCTCAGTATTTGTTTGCATCCAGTGTGTACTTGGGTTGTGAATGGAAGTCATCACTCAGCTGGTCAGCAGATAGCCTTCCTCACCAGGAAGCCACCCTTTGATTATGTTGAGGTAGCTGAATTGTAAATGACACAGTGAAGTGTCGCAGAATGAAGGCATTGTGACTGCCAGCAGTATACGAGGTAAGATTCTCTGTGTTTGGTTACACACAGCTGAACAGTGTGGAAGTGAAATCCCTTTGGATTGCAGTTCATCTCAAAATTAACAAGAGGCATCTGTGAGATGTGTGTGTGCAGCCAATGACCATGCAGTATGCTGAGGCCTGCATTCCTCATAAAGACACGTGCTCAGTTTGCTGCTGTCTGGCAAGAAAGTATAGAATCTCTGTTTGAACAGAGAGTATCAGTGACTCCCATTACACAGTAGGAAGTGAGATGTTGCTACCATCTCCAGCTACATCCTGGATGAAGCCCAATGCACAAGTCTTCATGATTATGATCAGCTTCCCACACAGTAGCAATGTGGTGATAAGCCCTGCTCTGGAGATCTCATTGAGACATACAAGATGATGAATGGGATGGATAGGACAGAGGTGGAAAGGCTCTTCCTGATCAGAAAGGACAGTAGGACTAGAAGGCACAGCCTCAAGATAAGAGGGGGGGGGTGCAGTTTAGAACGGAGTTGAGGAGGAACTTCTTCACTCAAAGGGTGGTGAATCTCTGGAATTCACTGCCCATTGAAATGGTGGAGGCTGCCTCGCTAAATATATTTAAGACGCGGGTAGATAGGTTTTTGATAGGCAAGGGGATTAAGGGTTATGGGGAGAAGGCGGGAAAGTGGAACTGAGCCACTTCAGATCAGCCATGATCTTATTGAATGGCGAGGCAGGCTCGAAGGGCTAGATGGCCTACTCCTGCTCCTATTTCTTATGTTTTTATGTTCTGATGCTGCATTATGGTGGCAGCAGGAGGGGGCAGATCACTGTAAGACGGTCCTTAGTGAGGCAGAAAGGATTGACACACTGTTCCTCACTGATGTTCAGATAAGAGCATTGCTCTGTGAATATATGATATGGCTTCCTGCTGAGGGGCCTCCCTCTTCCAGCAGCTTGCCCTGCTCTCGGTGACCTCTACAGTGCATGCAAACGTCCTCATATCTGGGAGCAACTGGTTGACAAGATCAAGTCTTTTAGAAGCTGCCACACCATTCCTTGTAGACCTTAACTATAGAAAGCACCAACCACTTCTACAATCACAGACATAACTAGAAGAAATCAATCATCAACTAACCTGAAAGTGGTTAATGCTTAAATACCACTGGTTGGGGTGGAGGGAGGATGCCCTCCCTGCTGCTAAAGACATGTTCAAATATACAAGTTTAAGAGAGGGAGTTAGCTGAAGCATTGAGCTCCATTAGTATCGAACTAGTGTTGTATTCTGACATAATGATCTGCCTGTGCTGCATGTTCACCGTATGCACACTAGCCATTAGCTAAATGGTGTCCAGTACAACTTGGATCAGAAATGTACCTATATGCCAACGGCATCATTTTGGACTTTTTAAAAATTGGGTGTTATTCATCCAAATTAGGAGGGGACAATGACCTACTGGTATTATCACTGCACTATTAACCCCCAGACACTTAGCTAATGGATCCAGGTTCCAATCCCATCATAGCAGATGATGGAATTTGAATTCAATAAAAAAATGGAATTAAGAATCTATTAATGGCTATAAAACCATTGTCAATTGTCCGAAAAACACATTGGATTCACTAACATCCTTTGGGGAAGGAAATCAGCAGTCCTTACCTGGTCTGGCCTACATGTTACTCCAGATCCACAGCAATGTGGTTGACTCTCAACTACCCTCAGGCATCTAGGGATGGGCAATAAATGCTGGCTAGCCAGTGACACACATGTCCCACAAATGAATTTTAAAAATATTGTGCCCATTGTTCTGCTTGGTTACATTTTGCAAATTTTAGTGATATTTTTCTGTCGGCACTACTGTTCTGACTCGAAGACCCCACATGGGCATTTCTAGCAGTGGTCAGTGAATAGGGAAATCGGAATCCTGACCAGCTTTCCCCTCCCTAACCCAGGGGTGCTAAAGCTAATTGCAGTGTCTGTGTCACCAGCCTGAATGACATCATCCACCTCAGCACAAACAGGGACTTGAATGTGGGGCGTTACTAATCAACTACACACTGAATAAACTCGCAAAGACTGCAGGGGAGCAATTCTTCTGCATTATGGTGTCATTTGAACCATTCGATTGGATTAGTGCCCGAGCAGCTCAGTAACAGTTAGCCATTGGCCACTGCATGTGTTAGCCACTCGCTGCAGAAGCCTTTAGAACTCGGTCGCCTGCTCCATCTGGGTATTATGCATAATCCTTGTTACATGAATCCAGAAACTCGGGGTAAATAATAAAAATTGTCTTTAAGGTCTCATTTTCAAACAATAATTTCGAAGGGTCCCGTTTTTTAATTGCACATACACAGCCTCCATTTTGCTGCTTTGAGAGTTTGCTGGGTTTGTAAATAAACCTGACTTTGGAGTGTGTTTGATGCAGTGTGAGACTGGAACGGAATCCAAATGATCAAAGTAGAGCTTCTGGATCAAGACCTCTGATAGCATTTGCTGCAGCAAGGTTTCCCATACCCACCTACAGTCCGAAGTCCATTCTTTAAAGAGAATATAACTCTTAAAAGGAACAGAAAGTAAAGTCTTTATTGATTTTAATTTTCCTGAATCTTGGTTGGTGAACAAGTCCCCCTCACTGGCACAGCACATAACATTGACATTCTTTGTGTGGAGCACCTGAAATCTATTTAGTGCTGAGATCAGTAACAAAAGTGTTGGAATTATAGGTGTGAATGGCCCTTCCTACCATTTCCTGATACTGAGCCGTAACCTACTAAATTGTGAAACAGTATTTAGTTTCAACCCTCCCCCGGCTGTGATCTCACCATAACATGAAAACGCGAGGTCTCAGTAAGTGTCCTTCCTTACAAAGTTATAGACGGTCTTAAAAAAGGCTGCTTCACATATTGAAACTGAATTTTTGTCCAGACACAAACTGTGTTCTTTACCTGTGCTCACCGAACAAGTTATTTCAGAGAGTTTGTGGTATCAAATTAAGAATTGTGGTATCGAAAGACATATCTTTTATTCTTTGCCGGTGTATCTGGTGTTGTGCAGCACAAACTCATTGTAGATTAAATATTAAATTCGTTATTTAAAAATATAATCGTTAATTGGAATTCCCCCCAAAACGTTTTGAAATGCTGAATTTCTCCACTGTTTACAGATTTCTGTAACAAGATAAAAAGTAAAACCGCTGGGAGGAGGCAGATGATTTATTCCCGGGAATGGATGTCGGCTCTCCCAAAATGTCACAGAACAAACAGCAGCTTTCGCCTCGCTGATATGTATCATTTGAATCGGCTTCTTTCACTCCCCCTGGTTATGGCCTGTTTGAAAGTAAGTGCAATCTCAAAGAGATTTAGGTGGTCGGTGCTCCGTGTCAGGAGACAGGACCCCTTACGGGCGTTAAATAACGGAAACTCCAAATTTCCGCAACAATACTCTCACTTCAATCCAGTGTGGTTTCAG
Source organism: Carcharhinus amblyrhynchos (assembly GCF_965287045.1). Taxonomy (NCBI): domain Eukaryota; kingdom Metazoa; phylum Chordata; class Chondrichthyes; order Carcharhiniformes; family Carcharhinidae; genus Carcharhinus; species Carcharhinus amblyrhynchos. Next base: position 60,946,390 of record NC_137333.1, read on the forward strand.
GTCCAACCAGTTGACGGCGGCTGAGAGTTGGGGCCGCCTCATTCGCAATCTTCGTGTTGCTTTAGGCACCTATGCATGCAGAAGCAGGTTGATAAACTCATTCCTTCTGCAATGTTAGTGTCATTGCGACAGTGGGTGCTGCCCAATTCCCCAGAGGAATAGTGCGAGATTCCCTGGAGGGGTCAGTCTCTCACCATTTGAAACTGGTACCGCAGAATCTGGACTGCAAAGCGAATCTACAAAATGCGCCGATGGTGGGTGGGCGGGAGTGCTTTTAATATCTGGAGTACTCAGGGGGCAAAAAAACACTGAGTTGGTTTAAATGTTGGGGGAAGCAAGGACTCTTAAGTATTAAACTCTTAATGGGCTGGAGAAGCTAAGTCTGCATATGTGTGTGTATGTAACCTTGAATGCACGTGGCTTTCTCCTTGAGTAAACTAGGCAATGCCTCGCTTGAAGTGCAGCTACTGGTCTTAGACTAGTAATTGCAACACAAATATATCATGTAGGTCATTCCAGAACAAGATACTTATTTCAAATAAAATATTTCAAAAACTGAAAATATTTAGGTTCACTACTGGATCATATAAACTGTTTATTTCAAGAAACTGTTCACCCGTATTGTAAAAGGTATTTATTTTGGAGTAACTTCATTTTTTCCCAGAAGCCTTTGTTTAATGTAAACCTATGTTATCTTATATTTCATCTAGTTCTAATATATCACAACTTGAAAATGGCTGATCCAGATCCAAATGGAACTAAAAATACAGAAAATGCTGACAAGTGCATCAAAGGATGTGGACTGCTATCTGTTACTGAAATTCTCTCAAATACTATAATCTGCTGATCTACCAATGTCAATAGTTTCGGAATTAATATAATATACATTTGAAATCATGTCTCTAAAAGATGTCTCTGATGTTTCCCAAAATCATGGTCTATATTGCACAGATTTTGATTTGAGGGGGCAATATAATCTATATCACATAGCATTAACCATAACATAAACTTCTCCATTCATGTCAATGCTGTTTTGGTGAAAATATATAGACAATAAAAGACAGTTGCATTTTCTCCTGAAATGCAATCACTTGAATTCCTTTCATAAGGTACACATTAACTGCATTGGATGGTTGCTGCTATTGTTCCATCATGACTTTAAACTGCTCGTGGATTATTTTAATCTTTCGTATTATTGAGGCATGTGTAAAACTTAATCCTAGGAATATTTCATTCAGGGCATTTCAAACTAGTCCCTCGCATGTTTGAACTTGTCTTTAATGACAGGTCATTTACGCTACTCTACGTTAGATTTGACATATCTTAAGCTAGTTAGGTAAACAACCCATACTGGTTAGCGTATTGTCTGGTTTTAATCAGAACAGCAACGGAAGATAAATATGTGGTTGCTTTTAATTAGCCTTACTTAATTAAAAAGCACCAGAAGTATTGTAGTCATTATGAACCCTTGTAAAGGAGCAGGCACCTAGTCTGTTGCCTGTCTGTTGCAGAAAATGAGATTTTTTTTGAGGGAAGAAGGGTGTGTGTATCTCATGAGAAATAAATCTTACTGTGTTTGTATCATAGTTTCTTACATTTTATCTGAGTGAGATGGATGTGCATCTTGTGAGTGTTAGACCAATGCTGGGCTGTATTAGCCATCATTAGCACCCCGGTATGGATCCAATTCACTAATTACTTATGCTGTCCTGGTTCACTGAGATTTAAGTACCAAGTCAATCCCATTATCTGCAGTCTCCCAAGCTTGCCGGAGTCATCAGTCTTTTGTGGAAAAGAAGCACAAGGGTTATCAATAGCCCCAAAATGCTCAGGATTCCCCTGCTTCATGAGAAAGTGAGATTATCCCTGACCAAAGTCGCAGCTTTTGTAAGCTGCTGCTCTGGATGTGATGAAAGAGAAGAGTGACAAATATCCATGAAGCCACAGAGAGGAGAAAATGCTGTGTTCCTGCAGCTGTTCCAGGGTTTCGGGCAGCTTTTCAATCTCCTCAGAGCTGTGAATTACAATTCATCTGTTAAAAACATAAGATAATATAGTCAAAAGTCAGAATAAAATATTCTAAAGGCCCGAGGCTTCCTCACAGAGGATAAACTGAACCTCTCAGCTGCCAGTGTTATTTCTGCCCTCCCTTTGCATCCCACACATTTGGCGTCTGTGGTGTTTGGGCCCTGTCTGCTTGGGACGCTTGATTGACATCTGCTCTGCCAAGAGGAAAGCTTTGGCAGCTATTGGCAGCCTCTTCACATTCATATACCCGATGCAAGTTGCTGAAGCACAGTTAGTGCTGGAAAGACATTTTGTCTAAACAGCGTGACACCTCTTGGAATGGAGTATGTCAATGCCAATATTCACAGTTTTTTTGACAAGGTATAACCTCACTTGGTAGACCCTGGTTTAATGTGGTGGGGGTGGGGGCAGTAGTCGGGTACTGGTTGGAAGGGATAATCGAGAACTACGCATTTTCTGACAAAATAATGGATTTTAAAACTTTCATCCAACGACGGCAGGGACAAAATCAGCGCAAAGCTCCTGGATATAGATAGAGGAAAAAAATAGTGTCCAGGCTAATGTGGAAGAGTTGAATAGATATGTGAACAGCTGCGCATTTAGAAATAATATGTCAGAAAAGTTGATCAGTTCACTATTCTTCAATGATGAATAGTAATCAAGAGCTGGAATGATTATTTTAGAATGCTAAATCACCCCCAACTAGCGAACTCCTAGCCCTGTAACTTCACAAAAGTGATCGACTTGCTGGCTTTATTATGTCAATAATTTAATTAAACTTGGAGACATGAATACCACCAGATTTTGCTAAATATTCCTGATGTGTTTGTTGTAGTATCTGTGAAGTGTAGAGCAATATCACACAGTGCAAGCACACAAAAAAAAGGAGTCTGGGCCTGGGAAGGATATTTCTCAAAATCATCAGTACCCTCTTGGCATTTGACATAAGGGGATATTTTGACTGGGTGAACATGGTGCAGTAGTGTCTTGTCCTATAGGCGGTGCTGTTGTCAGCATCTTCATTGTCTAACACCAGAAACATTAAAAGTAGACCAGAGCCCAGAGGGATATTTAATCATTGAAATATTAACAAACCCACTGTTCATCATTTGTATCAAAGAATTGCGGGGGGGGTGGTGGTGGAATATGAGGGATGAGTGGCAGGTCTTGACAAATTCAACTGGGTGTGATGGCAAATGATGGATTAATTTAGAATGACTGAATTTGGATCTGGAGTGACCATGCAACACTGCAACTCGTCTGAGTATACAACAGAAGCAACCTCCATTCAGCCTATGCTGTGGACTACATAAGTTCACATCTGACCAGGTCAGTGACCTGACAAGGAAAGCCAGGGCACGAAATGATCTGGAGGTGAATTAAACAGGGTAACAAAATTCCAGTGAATGAGATCTCAAAGCATCAATTTTCAATGGACAGATTCCACGTTAAATATTAAGCAGCACTTTTTAAAATGTAATTATTTCCACTTTTGGATGGTCCAGACACAGATTCAAATCCTATTTTTAATATGCATTGAAAAACAGCAGGGATCTATCATGTAATCCAAGCCCAGGGATGAAATTCTTTTTCCCTTTGGAATTTTTCCTTTCTGAAGTAATAAATGAAAGGGAACAGCACCAACTTAAAACTTTCATTTGAAGTGGGGGAGATTACTTTTCTGGACCGTCTCCCCACCTCCCTCCCCCCCCCCCACCCAACCCAGAATATTTCATTACAGTCTGAATCATGAGCATCTTACTTATAGAAACATTATTGTGTTCAGGGCAGCAAAATAAACTTGACTCAATTATCAGGTTGTAAATTGATTTTGAGAAATCTGATAGATGAATGCAAAATTAGCATCTACACTCTGACCTCACTTCTCCCCATCAGCACTGCTCAGTCACCACTTGCACATGATTGACAGGCATGGCAATGAACAGTGGCTTTGGTCCTGTAACCATTTTAACTGCAAAGACAAGCAGTGGCACCTCCGCCTCCACCTCCCAGTCAAAGCAACATCCAAGGAAAGAGATGAAAGTCGAAGGGTCACAATATGAGCTTTGCAAGGGTGCAATTTTTACGAGGCATTTTAAAAAAAGTGTTTCAGTCTTGTGTCGATTTTACAACGCTGATTTTTAATAAGAGCACTTCACAGGAAAGTTAGCATTGTTACATGGGTGCCTTGGCGACCTATAAGACAACAAGGTTATAGACAGCAAGGAGATAAATGTCCAGTTAACTTGCTTTGGCGGTGACAGTGTTAAAAATCTCATTTCGCTTAAAAACTACCAAGATACTCGGTAGATTTAAATTCCATATAACAAAAATATATCTCTCCTTTAAATTGCTTCATAACCTTAACATCAATTTCAATAAGTTAGTTTTGGCTGCTTTTGATTGATAACTTATAATTAAAGCGAAAATATAATGTCACAAATTATATAATGCAGTTGAAAAACTGCACCCTGTACTAATCAAACAAACTTGTAAGTTTAAAATGGTTTTTGTCTTTATATTAATTTAGGAGGTGGTGGGGTCTGTCCATTCTATCTAATGAAGAATCCCATCAACATTAGTTTAACCCTTGCTTTATATGAGGGTTTGCTGCATATTTCCTGTTTTTGTTTATTTGGATTTCCTGCATTTGCTGTTTTTCTATCTCTCTATATTTTTTCAATGTTTTCTGCTAGTTACAAAATTTTTCAACTGGCAACGCAGCCTAAGATAGAACCTGCAATTTCATAATTAAAACACTCTTGTTGTAATTTTGGAATAATCATAAATGGATTCTGCAGCAGGATTATGTTTGTTCTCTTTAGTTTCCCCCTCCCCTCCTCCCCTCCCCCCCTTGATGGAATTGGAGTGGAGGTTGTTGAGAGGGTCTGCAAGATCTGAAGCTTGGAGCTGTGAAAGAAGAAAATACTCAGCAAACAAAACAGCCTACCACACAAGAAACTTCATCTGTTCTTACAAAACCCTCCTTTCTTTACATCTTTTCTTCCCTAATAACAGCTGCCCTCTCGTTCACTGTTACTCAGCAGAGAAGAACAAAACCTCCCTCTGACTATCTGTTTTTCTTTTCTTCCCCAGAGTAGGTCTCATTACTGGTGATTAGCAGATGATTAAAAACAATTCAGCTTTCCCCAGTAGATATTTTCTCCCAGTTTGTGACTAAAGCGTCAGTCTTCAATGAACGTGCTCCTAAGCTTATTACCAGGCTCAGCGGATTAAGTGCCAGTGAGCGGCAGGCTCTGATATGGTGATGCAGTGAGTGACATGATGCTGCTCAGAGGTGTGGACTAGTGGAAATAACAGTATAAACATAGCAAGGAAAAGATGGATGCTGTTTCATGCTGCACTCTTTGCACTTAGGACAAAGTTCCTTCGTTCTGAGACGACTATCATCTGCCCATTATCCCTGACTGAGACATTTACTACCTGCCTCCACAATGATTAGAACTGAATGCTTTTTTTTCCCATGCCTATCTTTTGTATGTACATGGAAGTTCATTCAGCTTTGCACAGACAAGATTGACAGCTCCACAAACATGTGAATCTGTAATTAACAAAATAAAGAATATGAATTTCAAAAGATTAGGAGTTGAGTGAATAAGACCCCATGGAATACATATCCATTTAACTTTACAAACAGGGATAATGCAACTTGTGCAATAAAACCTAAACATTTTACTGCCTAACTTTAAAGACATTTTTGGAAACATCTGAAGTGCTTTTTATTTTTTTAAACATTGACTGTATAATATGGCTAAGAAATTGGGTCATGTCATTCCCAGTTTTCAGGTGCTAAGTGGCTTCCTAACAGCAGGTAGGAATTGTACCTGCACTTCCAGCCAAATATGTGTTACTTGCCATAATAGACAAGGACAGACAAAAGGCATCCTTATGCTTGAAGAGGGTGTGATAATGTTTACAAATGCAAATAAGGGACCGACACACATGGAAACAAAAAAATAGTTACTTGCCCAGCAAGCTCCGTCTCGACCACAGTTGTTGCTGATCCTGCGATCTCCAACTTCCAGGCCCTAACTCGGTCCTTCAATCTCTACTCACCCAGTCTAAACTTCACGGCTCCCCAGCTTTGACTTCTATGCTCCCAGTTTTGTGATCTCCAACTCCAAGAACTACAGGTCAGTTAGCTTAACTTCTGTCATTAATATGATGGTAGCAGGCATTTAGAAAGCCTTAATAAAATCAGGCAGAGTCAACATAGTTTTGTGAAAGGGAAATCATGCTGAACTACTTTGATGTGGTGTACATGGACTTCCAAAAGGCATTTGATAATGTGCCACATCAAAAGTTCCTGTACAAAATAACAACTAATGGTGTAGAGGTAACATATTAACATAGAGGATTGGATAGCTAACAGGAAGAGAGCAGGGACAAATAGGTCTTTTTTGGAAAGGCATGCTATAACTAGTGGAGTGTTACAGGCACCAGTGCGGAGCCTCAAATATTTACAATCTGTGTTGATAATTTGGGTGAAGAGATGATGGCTAGATTTCCTGATGATACAAAGATGAGCAAGTTGAATGTTGTCATTTATTGCTTAGGGAATTAAATAGTAGAGATGTTTTGCAATACCTGTACAGGATGTGAGTGAGACCACATCTGGAGTACTCTGTACAGTTCTGGCCTCCATAAGAAAGGATATCATTGTATTATAAATAGTTTAGAGAAGGTTGGCTCAGTCAATTCCTGAGATGAAGGTGATACCTTACGGGAAAATGTTGGAGTTTTGAAATTTATTGAAACATGCAAGATCCTGAGAACTTGACAGGATAGATATTAAGAGGCTTCTCTTTATAAGAGAGGCTAGAACAAGAGAATACAGCTTAAAAATAAAAAGGTTTCTCATGATCCAAAATGAGGAAAATTTTTTTCATGCAGGGTTGTACTCTTTCCCAGGAGCCATGGAGGCAGGGTCATTGAATATTTTTGGGAGGATGAGTTAGATAGACTCTTGATTGACAAAAAAGTGAAAGGGTGAAGGGGGCAGAGGCCACAATCGGATCAGCCACGATCTTATGAAATGACATAGCAGGCTCCAGAGGCCGAATGGCCTACTCCGGTTCCTAATTCGTATGTTTCTTTCAATTCTGACTCCCTGCATCCCAACCCCAAGTTGCACTACACGCCTCCCCTGTCCAGACACACATCCACTAACCCCTTGAGCCAACTGATTTGCCCACACTGCACTAAGGCCTGTTATCCCCTCTCCAAGTTCCAAGAAGCTGCACTATAGAAAATGTAAAAATCATAGAATCATAGAATCCCTACAATGCAGAAAGAGGCCATTTGGCCAATCAACTGTACAGCAAAAATAATCCCACCGAGGCCCTATCCCCATAACCCCATGTATTTACCGTGCTAATTCACTTGACATTAAGGGGCAATTTAGCATGGCTAATCAGCCTAACGTAATGCTGACAATGTGATAGATTTAGCTGAAATTCAGCTATGAACCTGCTCTGCCGAAGGTATACCCAGAGCTTGCTCTAAAAATAATGTGAGTGCAGATAGAGAACAGTGTTGTGGCAATATAGAGAGCAGCTGTGTATGGGACATTGAAATATCATTAGGCCATTCAGCCCTTTAAGCCTCCACCATTTAATTCTGTCATGGGCTGATCTGAAGCAAATGTAATTGTCGATAATATTCTTTCTACAATTTAAATTTCTAAGTTTTCATTAGTTCTGTCACCATATTATTGTGACATTCCAGACCCTCACCCTGCCCTCATAAGTGATTATTTTTCAGGACTTATAAAACCTGCACAAATTCAAGAATCAGAGTAAATTTTACAACTGCTTCAAATAAAGCACTACAGAAACTAGATGCATTCTGGATGAATTGCTCTCAAAATCACTTTAAGTTTTTAAATTAGGAGACTCCAGTCATGCATTCATCTTCTGGGAGTGGGAGTGAATATATTAATTACTGCATCATGTTTGGATAAAAGTTGGATTTTTACCAATTGTCTGCAGCTTTTTCGACAAAACTGCCAGGTTTATAAAAGCTGTGTACCTGTAAAACACACTGACATTTAGCAGAGAATAATTTATTACAATTATGTGCATTGCTCACGAACATGTCATGAATATTGTTTGCAGCAGTGCTCACAAGGTGAAACAGTAGCTTTCTACTGGTCTAGTTCCATGATTTTTTATATATTAAGAGTTGAGATTGTTAGGAAAAATGGGCTGACAGGATTTTTTTGGATGCTATGGTAGAGTGTTAAAATGCTGTTGCACCCTTTTGTTGTACAAGTGTGCAGCACTTAGAAATGTTATTGCCAGCAGTGACCAGGTCATGATGTACTGATGATAAAAGAAATAACTTGCAGGAAGGTGTGTCTTCTCTCTTGAAAGAGCTAGGTATGAACTATTGAAGCTGCTGCTCACATCCATACCCCAGAGCAAGAGAAAGAATATTCTGGAATGTAAATCAGTCCTCCTTCTTTCATTTAGATTCTTTAGCCAGCAATTAGGAACTATCTTGCCGAAAAAGAGCTTCTAATGAAAGGAACTAAACTAAAGACAGAAATTAATTTGTATAATGATAGAGCATCGGGAATATAATTATATAAATAATCACTTTCACATTTATTGTTTTACATTTATTAAATAAATTTAGAAATTGCACCGGGCAATAGGAGCAAAATAATGGTTAACATGCTCCGAGGATGTTTGCTTGCTCACTGTTTCAATACTGCCATTGATCCATTCATTATAAATGGATTGCAAATATAGGTCCATTGATTTTGCCAACTAGACTATACTGTTTAGGTGCCAATCAGCATAACTATGAAATAAAACAGAGATAAAATTAGTCATAATCTGTATAAATATGAGGAACTATAGGTAATGCTTAAGTTGCACATTGTTCTTGTTGGCTATTTGAGACTGAGCCCTAATTTATTATTTAAATTCTTACGCCAGTTGACATAATAGGAAGTAGTAGGCTTGCTGGGGCAGTACAGTGGCACAGTGGTTAGCATCGCTGCTCCACAGCGCCAGGGACCCGGGTTCAATTCCTTGCTTGGGTCATTGTCTGTGCAGAGTTGCACGTCCTCGCTGTGTTTGTGTGGGCTTCCTCAGGGTGCTCCGGTTTCCTCCCACAGTCCGAAAGACGTGCTGGTTAGGTGCATTGGCCATGCTAAATTCTCCGTCAGTGTACCCGAAGTGGCACCAGAGTGTGGTGACTAGGGGATTTTCACAGTAACTTCATTCCAGCATTAATATAAGCCTACTTGTGAAAATAATAAAAACAAAATGTAAAACTTGCTAATTCTTCTTGCATTGTAACGAATTTAAAGATAATACATTAAATAAAGTCTGCTTTGTATAGTCATAATTATTATGTTTGTACTGAGAATGTGAGAACTATTCTTCGAGTTGTGTGGAGCAATATGCAACATATTGAAAAAGCGTTGTAAAAATAGCACAGTGAGATTTTATGGGGATTGTGTTAAGTTTAGATCAGACCTCGAGTAGATTGGAGCATTTTATGAAATAGTAACACATCATGATATTAAAGTGGTGCCATAATCAGTGAGAGAGAAGCTTTTTTTTCTATTTTTGTTGTCAGGATGTGGGTGTTGTTGTCAAGGCTGTATGAATTACTTTGAGAAGGTGAACATAGTCATTCAAGTACTGGCTTAGATTTTCATCTGTGAATCAGGTTCACAGAGTTGGGGGAATTCCCAGCTCCACAGATCCAACTTCTATAAATGTGCCCCCCACATGTCAGAATTTTGGTCTGGGGGAGTTGGGTGCAGGATGGGGGGAGGGGGGGCGCAGGTAGTGAGGAGTCACTGGTGGGTTGGACAATCGGGCACATGTAAAAAGTGAGCCTTCAAAAAGGCCCATTTAAGATGTCAGATGCTTAAGTCTCTGCTTCGAAGATGTCATGGACAGGTCAGTGGGAACGTAAATGTTGTCCCACTGTTAGCTGTCCCTGGATCAGATGGCCCATCCTGGGCTTTCCCTGGGTGAATAAAACTGTCATTGTCACTCCTTGTACTGAGTTCGAGTGGTGGATTCATAAGACGCAGCCATGGAGAGGGTATTGTCTTGGTACCACCACTTAATAAAGATATCTATTGTAATGTAGTTAGCTGCCATGCCTCTATCAGAATGTACCTACACTGTTGACCCTTGGTCTCTCGTATCTGTACAACGTCACAGCATAACAATATGAGTCAGAGGCGGAACCCCAGTAGGGCTGTCAATGGTCACAAAGTAGTTTGCCACGTTATAGTTACAGCTGCCATATCCATGGCACCAAGCATTTGTGGAGAGCAATTTTCTCCACCTCAGCTCAACAGTACTGTTTGATGATATTTCAAAAATGGTTAGTGCATGTAAGCACAGAATGGCAGCATTGTAATCTGAATGGCTGTTGACCCTTTTTGCCTTACATTTGAATTGTGACATTTGAATAATGGAAACATGGGAATGGGATGGTTTCAGCTGCTCATGCTTCTCAGCTCAGGATCTGCAAGTTTTAGTCAAGGAGATCCTGAGGAGGAAAACAGTTCTCTGACCTGCTGGCCAGCATAGTCCACCAGCCACTGCAGAGAAGGCCTGGATTTAAGTAGTGGCTGCAGCAAGCGCAGTAGAAGATCATCAGAGTTTGTGGATTCAGTGCGGAATAAGGTTCAGTGTCCTGCTGCATTCCAGCAAGGTATATAACTTAGCTCTCCTACTCAGAGCTCCATGGGAAGGGTCAAATCTGCATGCTGCAGCTAAGGTGCGAGATATGGCATGTACATGTACAAATCTCAATGCTGAAGCTAGAACGAGAGCAGATAATGTTGGTGCACAGAGAACAGATGTGAAGGAGCATTGAAGCACAGATATAATGAAGAAAAGTATATCTGTGCGCACAATATATCATGCATAATGAAATAATGTTGTTATTGTTGCAGTCAAAGAGAGTGAAGAAAGCCCAGGTGGTGGGCCTGGATGAGGGTAGCTCAGCCCAGACATAACTGATTCACTCAGTAGGACAGATAGCAATGGAAATAGCCAGGATGCCATAGACAGCTGTCTGTTGGTGACAGTGAATCACTGGTGGTGGGCATTAAAAGCTTCCTGCAACATGATGATCTTGCTATAACTTCACTGAGCACACAGAAACTTTGGCATAACACAGAATGCAAGGATGGGGTTCTATCATAAGAGCATTGTGAGCAGACTTAAGGCAATGGCATGCACCACAGTATAATTTTATAATGATAATAGTTATGCCTAGAGAATTCCTTTTGTGTCTTATACAGGTCGTAGCTCTGCTCACTCACTCCCCTGGGCCAGATCATACCTTGGGTATAAGGAGGAGAAAGGTATGTTTGAGGAGGTAGCATCACATCAAAGGACATCACACTCCTCCAATTGGATTGCCCCCTTTGTGAAGGCATGGCTGCTGTTGTAGTTGCACTCTACCTTAGTTTGTGGGTTCCTAAAGTGGGGCAATAGCGAGGGTTTTCAAGGCAGCCCTCACTCCTAGAAGACAACCATGGATCTGCAAATGTGGTTGAGATAGATGAGGGAGTTGGGAACTCCTCATTATGAAGGAGTTATGGTAGCTGCTGGACATTGAGAGAGTGGAAGAGAGTGGAAGATTTCAGTTGAAATTCAGCCCACATGTTGACTGGGGCCTTTATGGCAACATGAGTGTAATCAATAACATCCTGCACCTGAGAGAAACCTGTTACTTGGGCAAAGGCCATTGCTTTCTGAGTCTGAGATACTAAATATACAGGGATCCCCATACGAGCAAAACAAGGCATTAGGTACAGCTTTAATAAAACTGTGTGTTATTGACTCCGATGCACAGCTATGTGTTCCACTGAGCCCTGAAAAGACCCTGAGGCAGGCAGAAAAATTGACACCAGTGGTTATTTTTATATGTTCTGGCCAAGCATGGGGGTTGATAGAATGTGGTTCAAATTGTCGATGCACAATGGGAACGGCTTAACCTCTGACACATTTGGCACTGGTTCTCCATCATATTGAGGTATGATCTCCAGGGTTGATAGACCCTTCCCAGAGGTTAGAACCTAGTTGTCCTCGCTCTCCTCCCCCTCATTCATGATGGGTGGGGCCCTGCCTCTTCCTCCTAACCTTGTGCCTCCCTCTTGCCTCCAGCTGTTCACGTCAACTGTCATCTACGTGTGATGATGCCATGCCCATCTTCAATCTTCCTTCACACTAAGCACAATGCAGCCTTCTCATGCACAATGTTCTGCCTGGTGCCTGAGTGGACAAGTCAGTTGAGGCAAATAATATTGCCCTGTCAAGTCTAGCCACCCCATCCTCTTAGTCACTTGGGTTTAATTCAGACAGTTGGTATTGAGGTTTGGCCACTTCTGGGGCAATAAATACATATTGAAAGCAAGATTCCAAAGAAGTCCCTTTGTCACCCCAAAAGGATACTCTGGCTATCCAAACAAATTCCCAATGTTCAGACCAGCTCTTACCAGGCCTATCCTGTGCATATTGTGTTTCACATTTCTAGATCAGCAAAACCACATGCGTAGAGGTGGCAACTGGCTTAAATGGGAAGCTGCCTCTGCAAAGCATGTATATGTGATACATACGAGGAGGTGATGGCCGAGTGTTATTATCACTCGACTGTTAATCCAGAAACTGAGCGAATGTTCTGGTTTCGAATCCCACCATGACAGATGGTAGAATTTGAATTCAATAAAAAATATCTGGAATTAAGAACCTATTGACGACCATGAAACCATTGTCAATTGTCAGAAAAGCCCATCTGGTTCACTAATGTCCTTTAGAGAAGGAAATCTGCTGTCCTTACCTGGTCTGGCCTACATGTGACTCTAACTGCCCTCTGAAATGGCCAAGCAAGATACTCAGTACAAGGGCACATGGGGATGGGCAATAAATGCTGGCCAGCCAGCGATGCCAATGTCCCACAAATGAATGAAAAAAACCGATCATCCATGGTGACCCTGGCAGAAGCCCCAGAAGAAATAATGTAAATTCCATTTATGCCATTTGTTTGGGGTGTCTCAAGCTCTTCTTCTGAGCATGTAGTAGATGAGTGGAAGGTGTCCCCCACCACCATGGAAAGTCACCCTCATCATATCCAAGTCAGGACTCTTTGTGTGTGGCAGTGATACAAACCTTCTGACCATTTATTCAGCACAAATTTGTGTCCTCCAACTCCTCCCTTTCTGTAGAAATCCCTCAGTATTGGTTTCTTCACTTTAGTTCTATTTCCCTGTTGCAAAAGATATTCTTCCAACCCGTCACCATTTTTTCTCTCATTTTGGACTGAACCCTCTCTCCAGTATTTTCACCTCTCCTCCAATTTTTTGTGAGGGAAAAAAAAGCCCAGTCTCCAAGCACCTCTTTCTTGCTTTATTTCCCTTCAGAACCTCTCAGCAGCTTTTTTTTTGTCTTGTTTTCTCTCCTCAGTGCATTGAGCTTTCTCTCCAGGCTTCCCTCTCTCGCCTGTGCAAAGCTGCTTTAATGTGACTGTTAGCCAACCACTCCTCCCAGTGACCTATCTGAAACGCGGATGAAGTGCCTCACAGATGTAGCAGCATATTTGAATGCAGTTTTCCACTGTCTAAAGCTCAAAGCTGTGAGGATTGAGCTATGAAAAGAGCAGCCTACTGCTTCATTACAGAGCTGCTATATACCCAGTCGATTTTTATGCCTTCGCATCGATCTGTCAACCAGCAACAGAAGACACTCAAGTCCTAACATGTGATGAATCCACAGGAACGCCAGCTTTCAAGAAATGTAATTAAAATATTCAATATGATACCTCAGAAACCAAGCTTTTCTTTTGTCTTTTAACTTTGGCTTTCATTAGCTGGCTTTAATGGAATTTTCAGTTTTTATTGGATAGTTTATTATGATTTCTCTTTTGACTTTTCGAAAATCAAACCAATGCAACGTGGAAAGGCTTTTTAAGTGGAAAGTCACGTATCTGTGTTTTGTTTTTGATTGAGATTATAGCTTGGAAATTGTAGCACTGGCATTTCCAAAGTGGCTATGCAACATTTACCAGCCTTAAGCAGCCATTTAAACACTGCATTTCTGAGAAAAAGGACAGGAATTAATCTGCTGAAATTTCTGAAAGGTTTCAAATGTGCCGCGCTGGTGAGAACCCTCGATTTGAGGATGCCTGAGGACAGAAGGGCCCTTGCCACCTCACAGCAACTGATTCAAGAATCCTGTTGAGCGACAGCAGCCAAGGTTATTGCGCTCCCCATTGACTGGATGTAGCTCACCAAGAAGATGACCAATGTCAAGAACAATTTTAAAATTGTTCTCTTTGTCAACTCCAAGTCACAATACCCCTAAAAATCTGCAGCACTACCATATTCTAACTACAAACTTATCGTGAACAGCTTTGTCAGGACGACTGACTTCCTCACTGCATGCTTACTATGCATCCACAGACTGCTAGAATGCCAATATACAAGCAGCTTATACATTAATTGTTGGCGAACTGAAATATTAAAAGTGGTTGACAAAGGAAATCCTTGCAATTCCTTCCCTAAACCTATATTCACCTCTCTCCAAATATTTGGCCTCTTTTCATTCCCTTTCCTTTACCCCTCACCACTGGGGAGTCTGTAGCTTCAGATATCTAAGTTCTATGTTCTGAAATCTCTTCCCTTAACCTCTCTGCTTTTTCAGCTCCTTCTTTTCTATTAAAGCCCTCCTTAAAATCCATCGTCTTTATCAAGCTTTCAGTCACCTCTCTCAACAGGCAAGGTGGCACAGTGGTTAGCAGGGCTGCCTCACAGCATCGGGGACCCGGGCTCAATTCTGGCCTCGGGTGACTGTGTGGCGTTTTTATGTTTTCCGTGATATCTGCGTGGGTTTCCTCTGGGTGCTCCAGTTTCCTCCCACACTCCAAAGATGGGCAGGTTAGGTTGATTGAAGATACTAAATTGTCCCTTTGGAGAATTGGCAGGGTACATAGGATTATGCAGACAGAGCCTGGGTGGAATTGTTGTTGGTGCAGGTTTGACAGGTAAAATGGCCTCCTTCTGCACTGCAGAGATTCTATGATTCTAACATCTCTTGACAGCATCAATTTTTGACCATGCTTCAAAGATCCACTTTGGGGTGTTTTCCTACATTAAAGATGCTATAGAGAAAGAAACACTTCAGTGACCCTGTTTCTAATCTCTCTCTTCTGGCTGTGTGTCTGATGCCTTACACCTATTTCAAAAGTGTGTTTCCTTGCATTAAAGGTAAAAAATAAAAGCATTTATTAAAGTTACCTAGCTACATCACGTTCGATTACAAAGAAACAGATAGACTGCTGTTTGTTTTTCTGGATGCTCTCCAAATCTCAAAACTGGCTGCTGTGTGCAGACCAAGATGGCATAAGGTTGGACAACTCTTGACTCTATCTGAGATATACACCCTCAACATCGCTCAGCATGAAGGAGCAGAGGAGGGTAAAACAATAAGCCTCCCTCAAGCATTTAGCAAATCTTGTCATCTTACTCTGACACAATGGCATACGCTCAATGCTAAAAGCAGCGCACACAGCATATTGCAATGCCAAAACATTTTGAAGGTGCTTTCTTGAGAGAGCATGTTGACCGATGTTTCATTTCTGTATTTCTAGGCCTATGTTTACAATGATAACTTGTCCATTCTGTTTACACATGCTGTCTGGTCTGTTGAGTGTCTTATACATTTTGTATTTTAGGTCTGGATTTCCAGCATCGTTTTTTTTTTACTTTTTGCTCTTTATTTACTTAGAAGAAGCAGATTAGGAAAGGATTTGCTAGCTGGTCAGCTCAGATGAGAAGCATTCTGGTAAAACTCACACACCATCCATGAGAAAATGATGATAAATTAGTTGCCCACAAGTTTGTTCTGATGGTGTAGATTGTGCTACAACACAGCATGGTTAATGTTGGCAGTTGAGGAGGTTCAGAGAATAGACAATGGTCCGAATTTTGTGAAGGCAACAGGAATCCCATTGCTGGATCTGAAAGTGGGGAGAGGGGTGGGGGGACAGGGTAGTGCTGACAGCTCAGCAGCGCTGAAACCAGTCGTGAATATAATAGAGTAAAATCCAACTGAAAGGAGGCTCTACATTAAGGACCACGTGCTCTCAAAGTCAGATACAAGGGGGCTTGGGCTACTGCAGCCAATGAAGCAAGCCCCAGTATTTGGGGAGGGTGTTAGGGGCTGCTGCCTCCTTGGCAACCGTACTTAGGCCTGGCAGTGCAGTTGCCATGGGGGTCATCCATTGACATTACAGAGCATCCCTCTCTGGACCCCCTTCCACCTTGAAGTGAGGACACCACACAGTCTCTCCACAAGGAGCAGACCCACCCCACCCCCCTGAAAAATGCCAGTGGAGGCAGAAGGAGGCCCTTATTTGGTCGCTTTAACTGGTTCAATTGAGGTCCTACTGGGTGCCTCATCTGCCACCTTTCTCGCAGTTGGCAAAACGGCACAATGGCAAGAAGCTGTCAGGAACACCCTGACACATTTCCAGGTCATTTTGCTAGCCCTTTCACCTCATAGCTATTGAAATGGCACTGAAAATTCTGGCCAATGCTTTTTAAAAAAAACAGAAAGTGCTGGAAATGCTCAGCATGTCTGGTAGCAACTGTGGAGAGAGAAACATTTTAAGTTCAATATGACTGTTCCTCAGTCAGTTTTTATTTTTAATGTCTGTTTTTGTTTCTGATTTTATTTCAGATTTC
Organism: Carcharhinus amblyrhynchos; assembly: GCF_965287045.1. Lineage (NCBI taxonomy): Eukaryota > Metazoa > Chordata > Chondrichthyes > Carcharhiniformes > Carcharhinidae > Carcharhinus > Carcharhinus amblyrhynchos. The sequence continues at coordinate 60,963,167 of NC_137333.1, forward strand.
TAACATCTAGCAGTATTTTGCATTGAAATATTCCTTTATTTAAGAAGGGTTGTTTCACAGAATTATAAAGTCTTAGAAACTTACCTCACAAAAGGCAGCCATTTGGTCCCTTGAACCTGCTGTGCGATTACACCATCTCCGCTTTCTTGCCTTATCCCTTAATTCCACTAGTGCCCAGAAATCTATCGATCTCAGTTTGTACTGAGCATTGATCAACTTTATCTGTTATCAAAGGGTTCAATCAAGTTAGACACGATTTACCATTAACAAATCCTTGTTGGCTTTCCTTGATTAACCCAGGCCTTTCCAAATCAAAGTTTATTTTGTCCCTAATAAAAGTTTCTCATAACTTCCCCATCACCTCTGTTGGATTGGCTGACTTAAGTTACCTGTTTATTCCTCTCCTTATTGAGAGGGTGGTCTTTGACACCAAGCAGTCAGCCTCAGGTTCATTGTGGTGGCTTAAGTATGATTGAAATGGGCTGACAGGATGAAAGCTCCATCATTGCTGCCAAGATAGTGAGTATTCATTGACGTGATGTTTTTGTACAACACCAAACGCATTTTCAGAGAAGAGCAGCCCTTGTGCTTGTGATTACTCCCCCCATTCCCACCCTCACTCTAGGAGGCAACCTACCGTTCAGAAATGAATACTCGCAGTTGCAGAAATGTCAGTCTTTGCCCCTGACTATTGAATTCTCTATAACTAAGGCATTTCTACTTTTTTTGTGCTTGCAACCACATCAGCCATGGTACTGTTGATTGGTACTGCTTTTCTCCTAGGAGTTGTCTTCCTCTGCTATATTCAAAACTGGAAATTGGTCAGTGAATGCCTGAGAGATTCCTGAACTACTTACGTCTTCCTACTACTCTGTCTGGTACATAATCATTCCCTCACCATCTGCACCTTCTTTAGCCGTGGGCTGAGCACACGTACTTCCCAGGAAAGTCTCAGACTTCTGGGGCTGGATGGTATGAAACTCAGAAGCATTGTGAACCATGAGGAGGTTAGCGTAGAACTTCAAAATGACGCACATAGTTGATGGAATAAACAGATAGTGGGAGATTAAATTCAATGCAAAGAAGTGTGAACTGATTCATTTTGGCAGGAAGAATGTGGAGAGAAATATAAAACAAAGGATGCAATTTTAAAAGGGGCGCAGGAGCATAGGGACCTGGGTGTATATGTGCATAAATTATTGAAGATTGCAGGATACATTGAGGGTGTGACTAATAGAGCACGTAGAATTCTAGGCTTTACTAATAGAGGCATAGAATGCAAAAGCAGGTAAGTTATGGCGACCTTGTCTAGACCACTGGTTCAGCCTTACCTGGAGAATTATGTCCAAATCTGATTTGATTTGATTTATTATTGTCACATGTATTGATATACAATGAAAAGTATAATTTCCTATGTACAGACAAAACATTACATTCACAGAGAAGAAAAGGAGATAGTGCAGAATATAGTTTTACAATCATATCTAGGTGTTTTTGTTTCGGTCTTCACGGAGGAGGACGTGAATAATTTGCCGGGTGTTAGAGATGGAAAGGTGGTAGGACTGGAGGGTCTCAGTGACATTACTGTTACTGGAGAGGCGGTGCTCGACAGACTGGAGGGGCTGATTGTGGACAAGTCCCCAGGACCGGATGGAATGCATCCGAGGGTTCTGAAAGAAATGGCGGAGGTGATAGTGGATGCCTTGGTGGTTATTTTCCAGACGTCGCTGGATTCCGGGGAAGTGCCGGAAGATTGGAAAGCGGCTAATGTTACGCCGTTGTTTAAGAAGGGTGGCAGGCAAAAGGCGGGGAATTATAGGCCGGTTAGTTTAACGTCTGTTGTAGGTAAAATGTTAGAATCCGTCATCAAGGAGGAAATAGCGAGGCATCTTGAGGGGAATTGCTTGATAGAGCAGACGCAGCACGGTTTCAGTAAAGGGAAGTCGTGTCTGACAAATTTACTGGAGTTCTATGAGGATGTGTCTAGGGCGGTGGATAGAGGAGAGCCGGTGGATGTGGTCTTTCTTGATTTTCAGAAGGCGTTTGACAAGATACCTCACAAGAGGTTATTGCAGAAGGTCAGGGGACATGGAGTTGGGGGTAGGGTGTTAGCGTGGATAGAGGACTGGTTGTCAAATAGGAGGCAGAGAGTGGGGGTCAATGGGTGCTATTCAGATTGGCAGTTGGTGACTAGTGGAGTGCCTCAGGGGTCGGTGCTGGGGCCTCAGCTATTTACCATTTATATAGATGATCTGGAGGAGGGAACCGAGTGTATGGTGTCGAAATTTGCTGATGACACCAAGATTGGTGGAATGGCAAATTGCACGGAGGGTGTGGACAGTCTGCAGAAGGATCTAGATAGACTGGGCGAATGGGCCAGGAACTGGCAAATGGAATTTAATGTTGGCAAGTGCGAGGTGGTCCACTTTGGTAGGAATAATGGTAGGAAGGATTATTACTTACGTGGAGAAAGACTGCAGCAGGCGACGGTGCAGAGGGACCTCGGGGTCCTTGTGCATGAGTGGCAAAAACCCAGCTTGCAGGTGCAGCAGGTGGTCAGGAAGGCGAATGGGATGCTGGCCTTCATAGCGAGGGGGATTGAATATAAAAGTAAGGAGGTCTTGCTGCGGCTGTATAGGGCATTGGTGAGGCCGCAGCTGGAGTACTGTGTGCAGTTTTGGGCACCGTACTTACGCAAGGATATTTTGGCCTTGGAGGGAGTGCAGAGGAGGTTTACTAGGCTGATGCCGGAGTTGAGGGGGTTGAGCTATGAGGAGAGGCTGAATAAACTAGGCTTGTACTCATTAGAGTTTAGAAGAATGAGGGGAGATCTCATTGAGACGTATAAGATGATGAATGGGATGGATAGAATAGAGGTGGAGAGACTCTTCCCGCTCAGTAAGGACAGTAGGACTAGGGGGCACAGCCTCAAGATAAAGGGGGGGGCCGTTTAGAACGGAGTTGAGGAGGAACTTCTTCACTCAAAGGGTGGTGAATCTCTGGAATTCTCTGCCCGTTGAAGTGGTGGAGGCTACCTCGCTAAATATTTTTAAGACGCGGGTTGATGGGTTTTTGATAAGAGAGGGTATTAAGGGTTATGGGGAGAGGGCGGGAATGTGGAACTGAGCCACGACAGATCAGCCATGATCTTATTGAATGGCGGGGCAGGCTCGAAGGGCCAGATGGCCTACTCCTGCTCCTATTTCTTATGTTCTTATGTATAGAGAAAGGTAAACTTAATGTGAGGTAGGTCCATTCTGAAGTCTGATGGCAGCAGGGAAGAAGCTATTCTTGAGATGGTTGGTGTGTGTCCTCAGAATTTTGTATTTTTTTCCAAATGGAAGAAGGTGGAAGAGAGAATGACCGGGGTGCATTGGGTCCATAATTATGCTGATTGTTTTTCTGAAGCAGTGAGACGTGTAGACAGTGTCAATGAGTGGGAAGCTGATTTGTGTGATGGACTGGGCTTTGTTTATGATCCTTTGTAGTTTCTTACAGTCGTGGACAAAGCAGGAGCCATACCAAGATGTGATACAATTATATCTGGGCTCCCTACCTTAGGATTATTCATCGAATCATAGAATCCCTACAGTGCAGAAGGAGGCCATTTGGCCCATCAAGTCTGCACCAATCACAATATTTACTCTACTAATCCCCTAACACGAGCATTAGAAAGAACACAGAAAAGATTCATGATGCGGCTCCTGGGATGAGTAACTTCAGTTATGTAGATGATTTGGAGAAGTTGGAACTAACTTAATTGGACACTAGAAGGTTGAGAGGAGATTTGACAGAAGTATTCAAAATCATGAGGTTTCTGGACTGACTGGAGAGGGAGAATCTGTTCCCATTGATGAACTGATCAAGAATCAAAGGGCTTAGATTTCAGATGATTGGCAAAGGTAGCTAACATCTGTGCCATCCCATCAAGTGAATTTCAACAGGGAAAAATGAGCAATTTAATAAAACAAACTTACACTTGTCTATTACCCCCTAATCCACTTGCTCAGCAGCTTTGAACTTTATCCTCAACTTTCTGCACCCAGCTCAAGATCTCTTGACTTGTGCTCACTGACTGTACCATTGGATCCCCCATTTCAATCAGTTGTTCTCTTATAATTTCATTACAGTGTTAATGTAAGCCTACTTGTGACTACTAACTAAACATTAACTTTACCATTTCCTCTCAAGCTTGCTCTCTCACTCTCACTATCTTTCTACCATTGGTTCTCCTGTTTTTCTCTATCGGTCCTCTTGTTCTTCTTCCCCTCAGGTTTGATCTCTGATCCAACTGAAGAAGCAGCTGAGACACTTTAGTTGATTATTTGTTGGATGCCAGCTTGCTTCAGTGGCAGTCTTCCTGGCATCAGCTTGGCTGCATCGATAGTGTATATCTACCTCTGAGTCAGGTAATTGTGAGTTTAAGCTCTACTCCAAGAAATAATCAAAAACCGAGGAAGTATTGCCAGCTGACATCCTGTGTATATGTATATAAAGGAAAAAAGCATATGCTTCAAATAAAGCAGTTCAGTGGACTGGGTGTTTTAATGCCTTGTATCTCTTCAATTTTGAAATGCCTCTCTATTTACGTCAGTCCCCACAAATCACTTTCTATTGAGCAGCCATGCAATACTCCTGCTAACACCATTCTACATCCAGCTACTATTTTCCCAAGTTAATGCTCTTTGAGATTGTTCTCCTTACTTTCCTTCTGAATACGTATCTTCAGCTTGGACAGAATCACCCATAGAAATTCGGAGTGGGGAAATCAGCTTAAAATTCAGTGGATCCTTGGCCTACTGCGGTATTCTCTTCTTTTCTCACATGTTTTAAATATAACAATCAGGTTGCTTCACTATCGCACAACTATCTCTGCCTTGGCGGAATTTTTAGTTCTCAGATTGAGTACTGAATCACTTTTAACTCGAGTATGAGAAAATTTGCAATCATTGCAGGATGCAGAGGTACACCATTTGGGGTTTTTTTTGAAACATTGTTTCAATTAAAAGCTTTCTTAAAAATGTACCGGAGACCGTAGTGCAGCATTGTATAGTGTCAGTCAAATGGCTTAAACTGTCTGAGAAATGGTCCGCAGGAGTGTGAAAGCTCAATATTCTAACTATAACTGAGCAATTAATTGGGCAGAAAGGCTATAGGCAGGGGCCACAGAAGTCATACATTGTGTGAAATGATGCAGTAAAAGGTCAGTTAGTGCATATAGATCCAGGGACATCACGTCCAAAATAGTACTCCAAGGAGTTAATGAAGAGGAACCAAAAGTGATAGAATGTCTTCTTATCAAGCTGCAGAAAGTAAAATACATTCTCAAGGGAACAATCCTGTGAACAATGGAGAGAGATTGGGAGCTCTCCAATTGGATAAGATACATTTTCTCTTCATATGTTTCTGTTTATAGAGCCATTGAAATCTCCCAGAAGTGCAAGCAGTAAGTGTAAAAATACCCAGCTTGTTTAGTTTTGGGTATCTCACCTACTGGTACAATCATAAGTCCAAAGAGACTTGTAAAGTACGAAGTGCTATTTATATTGTGCAAGTATCTACTGCATTCTTAACTCTTCAGTTGGATTCTAGTGCACAATAAAGGAAACAGTCATTGATGTGACTAAAACAAAAGGAAAAAGGTGCAACTAAGCATGCTGCCATCTTCTTCCATACATAACATTCAAAGCTGTAACCAATTGTATGACATTTCCATCAAGTTGCCAATGTTTAGACTGAAAGCACTTACCAGGTAAATCAGCGATTCAGACGTTTTCTTACTTTTCTGAGATGGGATATAATGGTGTCCTAAATGAAGATTGATGCGATCATGTTGGTAGGAGATTATTTTATTTTATTACAGTGTAGGAGCAAAGCAGGCCTTTCCCAGATCAATTTGCACATTGATCTAGCAAGCAACATCCTCCTGTTACATTGACTGGGGTGAAAATGCAAAGCCACATTATTTATAAGGAGTATGAAGAGTGACACAATCTCCAGTGTAAACTATGATTCCTAGCCAATTTCTTAAATGGCTTATTTGTAATAAGTACCATGATTTTCAATAACTCTCTCTTATCTTCAAAAAGGGAGACAAATAAAACCCTGAAGCAGATTTTGGTTGAGAGTAATCCAGATACAGCATGATGTAAAACTGAATCGTCAAATTGTCTTCTCCATCAATCCCCAGTTAACTACTTTTCTCTTGTACTGTTTTTATTTATGTTCATTCTGGCACTGCTACCTCACAGCGCGAGGGACCTGGGTTCAATTTCCAGCTTGGATCACTGTGCAGAGTCTGTATGTTCTCACCGTGTCTGTGTGGGTTTCCTCCAGGCACCCCAGTTTTCTCCCACAGTCCAAAAGATGTGCAGATTAGGTGAATTGGCCATGCTAAATTCTTCATCAGTGTACCCGAACAGGTGCTGGAGTGTGGCGACAGGGGGATTTTCACAGTAACTTCATTGCAGTGCTAAGTTAAACCTACTTGTGACACTAATACTTCATAAACTTAACTTCTGTTTGATCACAGATCCTCTTCAGAGTGATGACCAAAATTCTCTGGTCTCACATGCCCCACAGCCAGCGAGAACAGAGAATTTGGCACTCAGCCAAATCTCCATTCACAGCTGCAGGCGAAGTCAGAGAATTCTAACCAATGAGTGGGCATATTTGGTAGTCATGTCAACTTGGATTAGGTGGCATCACACTTATCTCTGATGGTTCAGTGTTAAAGCTGCACTGTAGATCTTGGCTGACACTTTAATGAAGTACTGAGGGGCTGCTATGCTGCTGGAGATACTATCCTTCAGATGACCTCACATTCAGTCTCAGACTGGTCCAGTGGTTTGCACAGATGTTAAATATCCAATGGTACCATTTCTCACTTTACCAACATCAACAAAAACAGATTGACTGGTTACTCACTTCTTCTTGTTGTGGGATCTTTCTTTGCAAAAGCATTCCCATGTTTTGAAGTGGTCATTGTACTTCAGGGTAATTTGTTGTCTGTGAGGTGATTTGAAAAAGTCTAAGATATCATAAAGTGCTTTATAAAAGTAAATTTTGCTTTCTAGAATCTCCCCTACAATTACCCAGGAATGTTCTGTACACAAAAAAAGACACATCAGTTTACTTTTTGTCATCAATAAAGCGATGGAGGGAGCCATCAACAGTGCTATCAAGCAGTACTTCCTTAGCAATAACCTCAGTTTGACTTCCGGCTGAACTACTCAGCTTCTGACCTCTTTACAACCTTGGTTCAAACATGGACAAAAGAGTTGAATTCCAGAGGTGAGGTGAGGTGAGTTGTGCTTGATATCAAGGCTGCGTATGACTAAGTATAGCATCAAGGAGCTTTAGCAAAAATGGGAATTGGGAGAAAACCCTCCACTGGTTGGTGTCATACTTAGCACAAAGGAAGATGGATGTGGTTGTAGGACGTTAATCAACCCAGCTCCAGGACACCACTGTAGGAGTTCATAAGGGGAGTGTCCTAGGCCCAACTACCTTCAACTGCTTCATCAATAAACTTCTCTCCTCATTGAGGTCAGAGGTTGAGACATATACTGATGATTGCACAATGTTCAGCACCATTCTCAAGTCCTCATATACTGAAGCAATCCATGTCAAAATGCAACAACCTGGTTGTTCTGATGTGGACAATATCCAAGCTTGGGCTGACAAGTGGCAAGTAACATTCATGCCACACAAGTGCCAGGGAATAGCCATCTTCAATATGAAAGAATCTAACCATCTCCCCTTGAAATAAATAGCATTACTATCACTAAATCCCACACACTCAACATTCTGGGCATTACCATTGACCAGGAACTCAACTAGACTAGCCATATAAGTTCTGTGGCCAACAAAGCAGTCCAGAGGCTAAAACTCTTACAGTGAGTAACTCACTTTCTGTTTCCTCAAAGACTGTCTGCAATCTGTAAGGCACAAGTTAGGAGTATGGTGGAATACTCTCCCTTTGCCTGGATAAGTACAGTTCCAACAACATTCAAGAAGCTTGAGACTGTCCAGAACTAAGCAACCCATTTCATTGGCACCCATTCCATATCCAGCACCAATGCACAGTAGCAGAATTATGTATTATCTACAAGATGCTCCGCAGGAACTCACCAAGACTCCTTGGATAGTACCTTCCAAACTTATGACTACTGCCATCTAGATGACCAAGGACAGCAGATGCATGGGAACACTATGAGTTGGAAGCTCCTGTCCAAGTTACACACTTCCTGATTTGGACCTATATTGCTGTCTCTTCACTGTCACTGGGTCAAAGTCCTAAGAAACTCCCCCCAACAGCACTGTGGGTGTACCTACGCCTTGGGGGCTTCAAGAAGGCCGCTGACCACCACCTTCTCAAGGACAGCTAGGAATAGGTAATAAATGATGACCTGACCAGTGAGATCTATGTCACTTGAATGAATAAAAAAAATTGGAAAACCATCAAATCGCTAAAAATCTAAGCAAACCCTAGGATTCATACTCATTATTATTGATATTGGACAAAAAAAAGAGAAAAAAGTTGCAATCCTGTAAGTGCCTACTATATTATTAAAAACAACTATAAATCACATAATAAATATAACAAACTCTTAAAAGTTTCAGTTAATTCTTGGATCTATAAGATCAGCTGCTGAGATGAAGCTTCTGAAACACAGCCAAGCATTCAAAATGGAATAACTGACATAGCAAATGCTTCCAGCTCTACTGATTGAATAGATGTCCAGGCCCATTTCAAATAGTGTACATGTGAATCAATAAAGGGGAAGCAGGTGAATTTTTTTTTCTAATTTCAGATACAGGATCTATTTATAAAATGGTCAGATGTACCTGTTCAGTTAAATCTGATCACAAAAGCACGATAGCAGAGGACATTTTTGCTCACGTTTTTAAAAATGTTGTGCCACTTTCTCCATTGAAAAAGTAATGTATGTGAATAAATAAATACGGTGTGGTCATTGATGGTCAACTTATCTTTTCAGGACATATCACTATAATGAATCACAGCATTAAAAACACATCTATATTTTACCATCTTTTCATGATATTTGAAGGTAAACATACATGTTACACTTACTTTTCAGAATGTTCAAGACTCCTCAGTAGTTTCTCACTTTGAAGTCTCAAACCGAGTGTGTTTTTGATGGGTTTCACATTACCAGGTGAAAACAGTGAGTAGAAGGAAGTCTGATTTCCATACCCCATTTAAAGTGGGGAATCTAACCCCAGCAGGGTTGGGGCTGTGTTTTGCACACTCCACATTTCTTACCTGTAAATACGGCCGGTCCTCATGATTTTTATTTACCTTAAGTAGAGGTAATTTCCTTTGTACCATTCCACTTTGAATAATGATCTCCAGTAGCTGTGCTATGTGATCTCCTGCATCTACTGCTCATATCTGTTGTAGCATATCGAAAATGGCATAGTGCATTTTGTCCACTTGAAGTTACCATACACACAAAGGGAGTACAGTTGGAAGAGATACTAATAAATGATCCATGTTTTAACATCATGTACGGTTCTGATTCTCAATGCTCCTGACTGAATATCTTATTGTTCTTGCCCAAGAGCTTCCAATTTGTACATTACCACAATCTCCTTTGAGTAAACTCAGAAAAAGTGCTTACTTAGTATCTGTTATAAGCTTCAACACCTGCTAACTGCTTTAACTATTCTTTTAGAGCAATTGCGTTACATGCCCTTTCTGTTTTTTGTTAATATTCTCCCCTGCATTTTTAGTTTCCAATGTTATCAAGTTTCTCAGCTCATCCATAGCGACCTCCTCATAAATATGTTCCCCTTTTTCCATAATGGTAGTTAATTGATCTGGAAACTTGACTTTCCATCGAGAAGAAAAAAGATTTACTTCTGTCATCCTCCAGCAGAAAATAACTGGACTTAAAAGAAAGAGGACAGCTCACATATATTTGACTTTTGTCCAGACTTTATGGGTCCCATCACAAGGGATCTGCCCCAGTTACGCATTTGCCTGGACCCAAATTTTATGTTGGGGTTTGTTCACGTGAGTAGTGTTCTTTTCTGACAGGAGGTCTAATTCATAGGGCAGAATTTTCCCACTTGCCACGGGAATCGTAGCAGGCAGGATATGGACAACGCAAACGTCCATTCATCTTGGGCAGGATTATCCAGTCATGGGACGAGCATGGCCAGAAAATCCCTCCCTTAATCTATAAAATAAGTCATGTGTTGTGAGGTTTACTTCATGCTTTTCAGCTACTGACTCAGACTAGTGGAGCAATGCAGCCCAAGTATGATTGTACTAAAACTTATTTGGTGCTAAGGACTTGGCTTTTCTAACTATATCCCTGCGGCATTACATCAACAAACTGCTTCTGTTATATTTGCTTTGGCAGCTGGTGCTAGTGTAACAGATTCTTTAACATTTAATCAAATAGCACACCGTTTTAATGGCAGAGCTCTGATGGTTTAATCATATTTGTTGTGCTTTGAACTACAGACAACATGTTTTTCAATATGAAACTCCATTTGGTATAGCCAGATGCTATTGCTGCATTTGTGGATTTCTTTCAATATTTCTTTTCTTGGAACATGAAGGTAGATTTTCTGTTCCCTGTGGAACCAGTGCACTGCAAACATCGTGTTCACCTGTAATGAGAACAGCCAACTCTGCCAAATCTATGGGGATCAGCCCAGATTAATTATGCAGAGTGACAAAGGGCAGATCAGAATATCCAGGTCAGCAGTGCAATTTTTCTGTAGTGAGAATATCCATGGCATGAATGCATTGAAAAATGATTAGGCAGCATCTGCAGAGAACCCCTGTTGTGGAACTGCTTCTTCGCAAAGTCAAACGAAGGAGGGATTACCCTGTTTAGCTCTAAACAACACTCTGCCATCCACACTTTATGAAGGTAATGCACTGACCCGTGAAGGTCTAACTTTAACCAAACTCAGCTGGCAAGAATAGTGTTGGTGAGGAGAGGAAGGGTCAGACTTGGGATCTTCCTGCACTTTTCCCTCACTCTAATAGTTTGAACTCAGTGGGTTCAGGCTGCATGTCAAATATTCATTTCAGGGAAGCGGATTTGTAATTAAAAGACAAATACATGCTCTCGTAATGTCATAGCCCATTGTATTTTAACTCAAATCATGTATTTACTACTGATCCCTGAACTGCCAGAAGCACCTGATGGGTTTGGTGTCTCAGAGTCCCTGAAGCAGTGTAAAAAGGGCAGCATAATGGCACAGTGGTTAGTACTGCTGCCTCACTGTATCAGGGACCTGGATTCAATTACAGCTACGGATCACTGCCTGTGTGGAGTCTGCAAGTTCTCCACATGTCTACATGCGTTCCAATGGGTGCTCCAGCTTCCACTCACATTCCAAAGGCCTGCCGGTTGGGATGATTGATTATGATAAATTGCCTCATAGTGCCAGGGGGATTAGCTGGGTAAATACGTGGAGTAAAAGCAGGGATAGGGCCTGGGTGGGATTATTGTTGGTGCAGGTTTGATGGACCAAATCGCCTCGTTCTAAACTCTAGGGATTCTATATGAAAAGACACTTTCAACGGATCACTGGATTTTTTGTATTCAGTTTGGCAGGGCAGAGTTCTGCTTCCAAGGGCTGAAACATCAAAAGCTCATGAGGTATGCTCAGGTGAGGCTGGCATTGAAAATAATGATTTTAGATAGTGTCACTGGATCCTGATGCTTCCAGATCACAACACAAATTTTCAAAGGGAGGATGGGAGCAGGGAAAAGCATTGACTGTTCGCTATGAACATCAACCTTGGCTATTTCCTTTATTGACTGCTTGCTCATAATTCCAATGAGTCTCTCCTCAAAAGAACTCATGATTGCATCTACACCATTTGATACATAGGAGCCTTGGCATTGTTGTCATGGAGTCTACAAGATTGGTGCGATTATGAAGGACTGGAATCCCTGAGTTAATTGCAATCAAATTGCATTCAAATCCACCTGGCAGGTAAGGCAGCAAAAATGCTTCAGTGTCTAAAACTAATTTGGGGTGGGGGGAGTGGGGTTGTGGGGGAGAGGGGCAGGGTCAAAAAGGACAGAAATGGGGAGGCTGTGGTGTAGTGGTATTGTCATTGGATTAGTAATCCAGTAAACCCAGAGTCATATGTGGGGACCTGAGTTCGAATCCCACCACAGCAGATGGTGAAATTTGGATCAATAAAAATCTGGAATTAAAAGTCTAATGATGACCATTGTTGATTATTGTAAGAACCCATCTGGTTCACTGATGCTCTTTAGGGAAGGAAATCTGCCATCCTTACCTAGTCTGGCCTACATATGAGTCCAGATCCACAGCAATGTGGTTGATTTTTAAAATCCCACAGGGATGGGCAATAAATGCTGGACCAGCCAGCAATGTCCACATCTCATGAACGAATATAAAAATGCATTTGAATAACAGGTTTTACAGTCAAGGCTTTTCTAAAGTGCATTACTAACTAATAAAGCATTTTAGATGTTGGCCTAGGGATAAAGCTTATCCAGGAGGCTGGGGAACATGGCATACTCCCCTGTTCTTCAATCAGTGACAGGAGGTCTTTTAAATTCACCTGAGTGGGAAAAGGGAGCCTTAGTTTAACAAATCTTACAAAAAACAGCACCTTCAACCTACGGTGCAGTACCAAGGGCCTAACTTATTCTCAGTTCCCTGGAGTACAAACTGTGGGAAGATGGTAGTGTCATGATCATTTCACCAGTCAGAGGCTCTGGTTAATGCTGTGGGTGCATGAGTTCAAATGTCATCATGGCATCTGGTGGATTTTAAATTCAGTTAACAAATTAGGAATTAAAATCCATTCTTCGTAATGTTGCCCATTAACCCATTGCTAATTCTCATAAAAACCCACCAGTTTATTAATGCCCTTTAAAGAAAAAGTCTTCTATCTTTACCTGATTGGCCTTCATGTGCCTACATGTAACTTCAGACCCACAGCAAAGTGGTTTGCTCTCAGCTTCTATCTGACATGGCCTCACAAATAACTCGGTCATCAAAACTGCCATAAATTCTAAAAGGAATGAAACCAAATGGAACCATCTCCTCTTTGCTTTTAATGGCATTGCCATCATCGAATCCCCACCATCAACATTCTGGGGATTACCATTGATCTGAAATTGAACTGGTCTAGCCATATAATTCTGGTGGTACTATTGTCGGTATATTTGCAGAAACTAAAATGCAATGATCACCCCAGACGCAATGTCAGCAAACTTGAAGCACAAAAAGTATGGTGTAAAGGAACTGCTGTATTGCAAGCAGTTGTGTGTGGCTACCATTCATTCCTCATTGCATGATAAAGCTAATGTGATTGGCTGATTTGTGTCAACAATAGGAGTTTTAATTCCATGGTCAGGTGATCAAACTGGCTTGAGATAATAAATATCTTATTATTCAGGCACAGCCCTAAGGGTCAGTCTGGAATACAGAGAATACTAAAGAAAAACAATCTCTTCTCTAGTACAAGGGACAACCCTGCCTCAAAAGTCACCTTAGGAGAATATTAGGACTTATTCATTTTATCTGTAAGGTTAGAAGTCTTCACTACAGGGGTTCAACAAACTTCAATATAAAAGTCAGACACTTGGTAGGGGTGAACCAATGTGAACTCATTACTAGCAATCTCTAGTAATTTTTTTCCAGTAAATCAAGAGAAAATCCTCTAGGCCTACAGCCATCTTGTAGACTGATTATAAGTGACCTTTTTTTTCACTCTGGCAGCTAACTAAATGCTACCAAATCATTTGAAATCATATTTTCTTGTGTGTGCGTAATTAATGTGAATGAGAAGTGTATGCATGCTGTGATTACATTTTGTGTATTAGGAGGAATAAACCTATAAGCATTTGATTTAAACCTCCAAGAAAGTCTGCTTCATGTCTGTTCTTTAAAGTCGTAGCACTCAATGGGTTAAAGCGCTCCTTCTCAAAATATATTGTGCGGCGGTCAACAGAGAGGTGAGAAAATGGGGAGGTTGTGGGGGGAGGGCAGAAATTACCTCAAATCACTCCCCATCCATAACAAAGCAAAAACCAGATATTAGGACTGATCTGGAGATATTAAGACTGATGCCCAAAGATTTGGCTGAAGAGATGGGTTTTAAGGAGCGTCTTAAATGAGATGAGACATGCGGAAAGGTAGAGTGGTTTAAGGAGCAAAATTTGGAACTTTAGAGCCTAGACAGTTGAAGATACAGTTGTCAATGGTGATGAGAAGAAATTGGAAATTCACAAGGTTTATAGTATCAAGAAGATCACAAAGATCTCAGAGGGAGTTGTAGAACTGGTAGAGGTTACAGAGATCAGGATAGGTGAGGTGGTGGTGGGACTTGTAAATAGGGATGAGGATTTTAAAATTGAGGCATTGCTGAACTTGAGGCCAATGGAGTTCAATAAACTTGTGATAATGGCTGAATGGGTCTTGTGTGGGAGTTGGAAAAAGGGCAGAAGAATTTTAAATGAGGTAGGCAGGAGGGTGGCCAGGGGAGCATTTGAATAGTGGATTATAAGGGGAATTAAAAAATGGATAAGTGGAAGAGAGATATTGGAGGAGGGTGATGTGATTGAGATAGGTTGGATTGAAGGCAGTACAGCCACATCATTCTTGATTAGAACTGTTTCAATGCTGTGGGATGACTAGAACTCTCATTTCTTTCTTCATAAAAGGAGTTGTGGGTAAGATGTGCACAGTTAATCCTAATATCTCACAACAGTGCCACCACTCAAAGCCTTTGAACAACTAAATGAGCCCAACTTTGGAAAAGAGCTCACAACCGCTTCTTGAGGTGATTCTTCCAGCCCGCTGCACTACTCTAAGCAGAGGCCATGTAGCAGGTTTCCTGCTGGGTACCACAGCCTCCCTGTGTCTGCAGCCACCGGATTTCCAGCATCATAAGCTCCGCACTAGAAATCGGCGTGGAGCTGATTAAAATATTTAATTAAGTATTTAAATACCATTACCAGGCTCAGGACTGATGTCTCCGGGCCTGCCAGCCTCTTCTCTTCTGCCAGAAGCTGGCGGCCATAGAGGCTGCCCAAGGAGGTTGGGGATAAGGGGGTGCCCCCTGGGCATTGCCAGCCTGGCCCCCTGGTGCTGCCCAAGGGGCAAAGTGACAATGCCCAGGGGCACTGTCGCATTGCCCACCTGGCATAGGGCAGTGCCAAAGGCTCGGAACCAGAGGGGGCAGGGTCTATTGGGAGCAGTGCCTGTGGGGGGAGATTAGTGGGGGTGGGGGGGGTGTCGCTGCCACTCTGCAGTTGGGATCATTGACAGACGGAGGGTGGACAGCGATTGGGGCTGGTCATCAGGCTAAGGGCTTGTGTGGACATGTCCAGAAGAGGTCACATTTCAGGACCGCAAGGCTGACCAGCGATTGAGCTTGCCAGTGATTGGGAGGCCGGCAGTGTGGGGCTACTGTACGTGTGCTGATCTGTCATCGTGGAGATAACAGATCGGTGCACACACAGTGGCCCACTCAATGCTACACTGCTGGTCTCCCCTGCGGGATTCGGCCCTGCCCACAGATTTTCAGTATGAATCCCGCTGAGGAACTCTGTGCTGCTCAGAGTGCGGGGGATTCATTTTGAAAACCCCGCTGAAAAACTATTAACTCCAGTTTTTATGTGAATTCACCAGTTCAGATCATCCTACCCCATTTCTTTGCTTTCTTCTGTTTAGTTCTTTAAATCTCACTTCAACACAAAAGTACTCCTTGCAACTTGAACACTTGTTGTTCATGACATATGTGTATAAAGTCCAGAACTAGGCTAAAGGCCAGAAAATATCTGGAACTTGGAATCCCACATCATTGAAGACTGCCCCTTGACAGAATTCAGCAGAGGCTCAGAGAGCTCCATTTAGCCACTGCTAAAGTTATTGCTGGATTGATAATTACTACACATGCTGAATAAAAATCCCCTAGATAAAACATTGAAACACAGTTTCCATCTGTATCACCGTTAATTCATTAGTCATAACATCCACTAGAAATGCATGTAGAATATTTTGGGCAGATACATATAATCATAGAATTATACAATTTTAAGGAACAGCAGGAACCCATTGAAGCCATCGACCCGGTGAAAGAACTCTTCCCTGACTTCCAATCCCCCAGCTTTCCAGACACCTTTTTCATTTCTCCTTTCTAATACTTTTTTCCATTTCCCTGTTAGAAGGGATTATAAAATCTATTTCTAACACTTTCTGGCAATTCACTTGACCCTTCTCTTCATTCTCCTGATAATGAAGATCATACATTCTAGTTTTAATCCTCTTTTGGTAAATTCATCCCTCTATTTATATAACCTTGACTTTTGTGGGACTGAATTCCCTCCGCTGTTCTGTCAGACAGCTGCTGGAGCTCATGTTGGAGCTCAGTCTCCAGAGAGGGAATTCCATACTCTTTCCATCCCTCATGATCCCGGGAGTGATTCCTATGCCTCACTATGTTGTTAGTAGATTGCACTGATGCCGGAGAATAGCATGCAAGCCTAAAAATCCATTTTACACCCAGTGCCAAACAGTTTACAATCTTGCTGGTCCTTTTCAAATGGTGTGTACTTGCTTGTGCCTATTTGTGCCCAGAAAGGGCGCAAGGCTGATTAGCATGAGATTAAATGCATTTCAATCTCATTAGTGAATTTGACATGGGACCCACTTCTCCCCCCCGCCACCCCGAATGCACCCACCCCTCTGGCATGATGTCACATGGGTGCGAATCACTCCTGCCCCTATAAAGTGTGAGTAAGGCGCAGTAGTTGTGAGGGAGAGCGAGGACAGTACTGCTGTGTGCCAATTTCTAGGGTGCAAGAGGGTGGGTTAGCCAGTGCAATAGTGTCGGAGGAGTGGGTCCCCCATGGCTGCAGAGGTGTGGCAGGACTTGGCCTGGGTCGAGGGTGCACAGGTCGGGGGTTGCTGCTGGGTTGGAACCTTGTGGTGAGCACTCTGTGTACCTGCTGAAAGACCCTCCAGCAGTTGCATTTGAGGTCATGGTCAAATCCTGCAATCTGGAAAGCTGGGGGATTGGAAGTCAGAGGATAGTTCTTTCACAGGCTCAATGGCTTCAATGAGCTCCTGCTGTGCTGTAAACTTATATAATGTTGCAGCCTCCACCCTGCCACTTTTCGGTTGGGAAGCCTCCGTGGTTTAGTGCAGATATCTGATCTCCAACCCCACTAACAATTACAATCACCTGGCAGTAGTCGGCTGAATCAAGGAAGCTTGATAGGTTTTAACACGGCTCCTTAAACTGCACGGACTCTGCAATGCTCCCAACAATGGAAATCAGAGGGTGTTTCCCTACTGTCTATCTGAAAGCCAGTTTGCACCAAAAGTCCAGGTAGGTACACACAGTTTATACAGCAAAAGTACCTCAGTAAGGACCTTCTCACAGCCACTCTTATGCACAACCTGAGTGCCAGGGTGCTGAGCCCAGTCAGCCTCACACTGCCACCAATGGCCTGTGGTATCAGGGGTCCATGTCCAGGCAGCCGGCTGTCCGGAGGGAGCAGATCTGTGCTGCACTACACTGGGGGCACTGAAAGCATCATGGCACATCAGAGATTGCACCAGGACAACAGGGGGCTGCTGTTCTGGGTCAGGTCGTGGCCTCACATCGGCCTGATGGGCAGCCTGAGAGGGAAGGGCAGAAGATGGTGGTGGGGAAGACCCTGGCTTTACAAGATATGCATGTCCTAACATGAGTTGTGGTAGCCATACACTGATGTCCAAGGCTCCTTGTGAGTGTGGAGAGAGTGCAACCCTGTGCCAAGTCCTTGCAGACCTGGCACCTTGTGGGGTAGGATGAGGACACCTGCTGTCAGTGGCAGTAAAAGTGATGGGTCATTTCAGGCCTGAGCAGGGAGCTGTGTGGCATCTCACAATCATCAGTGATCTCCTGGTGCTTCCAGGAGGTCACTGTTGCCCTTATGCCTGGGCACTGCCACCCACTTCCCCCCCATCCTGTCTCCAGAAAATGTCCCTGTGGTGGAATATAACCAGGGACCAGCATGTAGTCCAATGGTGTTATTTTTAGTGCCAGACTGCCTCCATCCCAGTCTCTGACGGAGCCTAAAAATCAACCCCCTGATGTTAGTGCTGTAGATATGTCAGGCTGATATCAAATGATAGCAAAACGCTGCAGTCAGAGAATCCTTTCCAGTGTGCTCCAATTTACTGGAATGTTCCACATGCCATCATGTGATTTCCCTCAGCTTTTCTGTCTTTGATGATATAGCTTCATTAGGATCCCTGCACAGTCACTGAGTGCCAGTGGTACATCTCCATAAAGAATCCTTGAACACAAAGGGAGAGCATTCATTGCGTTGTGGCTGAGACCCAGAAGTGACCCTTTTTGACTCTTTCCCCATAATCTTGCAACCTACCTTCAAGCATTTGTCCAACTCCCTTTTGAAATTTATTATTGATTCACCTCTTGACCACGGTATAAGAAATTCTCATCTCACTGTCGTTCCTTCACTAATCTCCTTAAATTGTGTGTCCTCTGAGAATTCTTTTTTCAGAACAATGTTTGCAATGAGATACTTGAACAGGCTTGATAGTCCAGAAAGAAAGGGCCGGAATATCAAGGAAGGTAGCAATGTCATAGCAAATTTGATGTGGAGATGCCGGCGTTGGACTGGGGTAAATACTGTAAGAAGTTTCACAACACCAGGTTAAAGTCCAACAGATTTATTTGGTAGTAAACACCACTAGCTTTTGGGGTTTGTCCCTTCGTCAGGGAAGGACTTCCCTGCCTGATGAATGGGCAAACCCCAAAAGCTAGAGGCGTTTACTACCAAATAAACCTGTTGGGCTTTAACCTGGTGTTGTGAGACTTCTTACATCACAAATTTGAGCCAGAGTTTGTGGCAAGACTGGTTGTTGATGGTGAACTATCAGCATTTGTTGTCATTACACCACTGAAACTGATTGTAACTTAAGGATATTGAGCACCGACAGATTAGTGTGTAAATCCAGAAACTGTGGTCTGCCACCCCAGGCTCTGACACAGGCTGAGCTACGAACCCAACCCTAGAGCTTGCAACCACTGAAATCACTGAGAAAGTCAACTTTCCCACTCTGTCATCCACTTTGTTCAGTTGGGTGTCACTGGGTTTTTAACAGTGATATATGGACCAGAGAATGTAGGCTTACAGTAGACAGGTGTAGTGAAACAATGAATGGATTTGGCAATTAGCATTTCAAGGAAAGGGATCTCGTTGGATTGCTCTATTTCAAAGATGAATTTGATCGTGGAATGGTCTGCATTAATGTGTAAGGAAATCCTCATACACAGCTGTGGATTCAAATATAACAAATATGTCATCTACTTTTGCAAAGACTACATGTAACTGCACATCAACAGTAACGCCCTTTCCATGTGCTTATTTGATGTTACAAGTTAATTCACTAATGTGCCATACAAGGAATCATAGAACCATAGAATCATAGAATCCTACAGTGCAGAAGGAGACCATTCGGCCCATTGAGTCTGCATCGACCACAATCCCACGCAGACCCTATCCCCATAACCCCATGCATTTACCCTAGCTAACCCCTTTGAGACTAAGAGGCAACTTAGCAAGGGCAATGAACCTAACCTGCATATCTTTGGACTGTGGGAGGAAACTGGGGCATCTGGAGGAAACCCATGCAGATGCAGAGAGAACATGCAAACTCCACACATACAGTGACTCAAGCCGGGAATCAAATCTGGGTTCCTGGTGCTGTGAGACAGCAGTGCAAACCACTGTGTCTCCATGCCACCCAGGAAGCCATAGACATTTGTGCCATGTCACTGCATGATGGCAATCTAGAAGCGCTGTCATGTTCTGAGTCTGTTTTCATTCTAGGAATTCAGCATCTTGTGCAATTGAATGCAACTTTAATGACTAAGAAGTGGTGTTGGTATGAGATTCCCTTTTGAGCTAACTGTCAATAACATTTCCATCAGTTCCCATGAAAAACACAGTTTCAATGGAATGACTCTTGGCGTCTCCTAATAGACAGTTGTCTATTAGGTTGTCTTCTTGAGTTTTATTCTTCCTGCCGTAGGGACAAGTTAACATTCCTAAGTGGACAGGTTCACATCTTGGATGGTGGACAGGAGATGAGTTACTCCCTGCAGAATTCCCAGCCTTTGACCTGCTATTGTAGCCACAGTATTTATATGGCTAGTCCAGTTCAGTTTTTGGTCAATGGTAACTCCAAGGATGTTGATTGTGGAGGATTTTGTGATGGTAATTCCATTGAATATGATTGCTATAGCAGAGATCTGACTCAAAGAAGGGCAGGACAGGGTGTTAAATATTTCTGGATACAATGTGTTTAGGAGAGACAGGGGAAAAAAAAGTTGGGGAGTGGTAGTATTGATTAAAGATACTGTTGTGTTGCTGGTACCTTTCAAGATCAATTAGTACACTCATTGACACAGGAGTTATTAACATTCCAACTGTTTCATATTGCTGCAGCAATCACTAATCAGAAAACTTAGATCCTGTGATTCCATAATGCACTGGCTTGCAAAGTATGGTAAGCCAGACAAGACAAAATATGCATAACATATTCCTCCTCCCTTATTGGAAATGTTAGTTTGACAAAACATTTTCTGCATTAGGGAAAGGGGTAGACTGCCTTAAAGAAAATACATGGGGTCACCTTAATAGCTCAGACACTCAGGATGTCTTCTCTCCCAATGTGGATTATGGTGGTCCTCTGGTGCTTTTACAGAGTAATGTTCTTTGTAGACCGATGACAATTTAGGACTTGTAGCCAAATTTGAAGTTCTACATAATGCTGGTGAAGTGAGATTTCAACTTCAATTGAGCCAGGCTAAGAAGGTGAGACTGGAGTCAGTATTTCTTGACTTAAGAGATGACCCACTCAGTGATGAAATCAGGCTCTTCCATAAGAGGTAAATATTTAGAAGGGGCTTTGACTCGGCAAACATGATCAACATGTCTCCATCAGGAGATATTGTTTGCTGTTTGAACTGTATAGGAACCAGCAAAAAGGTTCTGTTTGAGCTATCCCAGTAGCTCTGGTACATAATTACAAACTAGGATTTCTTGTTCTGAACAGAAATATTTTGTCTTTGATCTTTGTACTCTTTTGTCCATTTTGTATGCTGTTGATTTTGCATAACATATAGTGTGTTTTCACTACTTTCAGAAGAACAAAACAAGTGTGCAGTCACCGTCCTATTAGTAGGAATGCTGGAGATGCTTTAGTCATAATGTTTGGTGAGTTTTGCTATGTCAGCAGAACTATATTTAGACACTTTCAAATGGAAAAGTGTCCTTGTGTCAACCTTATGTATATTTCATGTTGAAGAAATCTCTCTGCTAATCTATTGGTGGATGGATGGTATGGTGCGGAGGTGATGTGATTAATTTCATTGCATCTCAAAAAATTCTCAAACTCCTTTGAGGCAAATTAAGGTCCATTTTCAATCACAACTTGTTCTGGTAATGACTGAACATTTCTCCTTTGAATTGTGCTCTTGAGTTGTCTTCTTGCCTTGGCTTCAATGTCTTGGTCCAAATCAGCCCATCAGAAGTAACTTCTGGTGATCTCTTTAGTGCAAACTATTCAACAGTGTCCTGAATGTGATTGGTCCAAAACTGAATTCTGCAATCTTGGTGGAATAATAAGACCATAAGACATAGGAGCTGAATTAGGCCATTCAGCTCACTGAGTCTGCTCCACCATTCAATCATGGCTGATATTTTTCTCATCCCCATTCTCCTGCCTTTTCCCCATAACTCCTGATCCCCTTATTAATCAAGAACATATCTATCTCTGTCTTAAAGATACTCAATGACCTGGCCTCCACAGCCTTCTGTGGCAAAGAGTTCCACAGATTCAGCACTCTCAGGCTGAAGAAATTCCTCCTCACCTCTGTTTTAAAGGATCATTCCTTTAGCCTGAGGTTTTTCCTACTAGTGGAAACATGCTCCCCACGTCCACTCTATCTAGGCTTTGCAGTATCCTGTAAGGTTCAATAAAATCCCCTCCTCATCCTTCCGAACTCCAACGAGAACAGACCCAGCGTCCTCAACCTTTCCTCATACAACAAGCTCTTCATTCCAGGGATCACTCTTGTGAACCTCCTCTGGACCCTTTCCAAGGCCAGCCCATCCTTCCTTAGACATGGGGCCCAAAACTGCTCACAATACTCCAAAAGGGGTCTGACCAGAGTTTTATACAGCCTCAGAAGTACATCCCTGCTTTTGTATTCTAGCCCTCTCGACGTGAATGCTAACATTGCATTTGCCTTCCTAACTGATGTCTGAGCCTGCATGTTAACCTTAAGAGAATCTTGAATGTCTCCCAAGTCCCTTTATATTTCTGATTTCCTTAGCATTTCCCCATTTAGAAAATAGACTATGCCTCCATTCCTTCTTCCAAAGTGCATAACCTCACACTGTTCCGCATTGTATGCCATCTGCTACTTCTTTGTCCACTTCCTAACCTGTCCAAGTCATCTGCAAATCCCCACTTCCTCAATACTATCTGTCCCTCTGCATATCATCTGCAAACTTAGCAACAGTGCCTTCAGTTCCTTCTTCCAAATCATTAATGTATATTGTGAAAAATTGTGATTCCAGCACTGACCCCTGAGGCACACCATGAGTCACTGGCTGCCATCCTGACAAAGACCCGTATATCCTCACTCTCTGCCTTCTGCCAATCAGCCAATCCTCCACCCATGCCAGGATCTTACCCTTAATGCCATGGGCTCTTAACTTATTTAACAGACTCTTATGTGACACCTTGTCAGAGGCCTTTTGGAAAGCTAAATAAGCCACGTCCACTGGTTTTTCTTTATCTAACTTCCTTGTTACCTCCACAAAGAACTCTAACAGAATTGTCAGACATGACCTCCCCTTGATGAAACCGTGCTGACACAGTCCTATTTTATCATGCACTCTGTACTCTGCGATCTCATCTTTAATAATCTTTTTTAATAATCTTTAATAACTCACACATCCCAAAGCAAACATTTTGATCTGACTGATAATCTAATCCTCCTGGAAACAAACATAAGGATGAAGGTCAGATGAGATTTAGAAGAGTTGCAATGCACCACAAGGTCCATGACTGAACAATGCTGGATCCATTCGAGTGGCCTGCTTGATTTGGACTGAAATGATGGGTGTGTTCTGCACAGGTGCAAAGTAGAGGATGTCCTTATAAGCAGTGTGCTTGTGGAACTGATAGGAGCTGTCTTGAAAGACCATTAACATTGCCATGAAAGGGAGATATTCAATATTTTACATTTTATGTGTGAGCATACAACATCAATCCCTAACGCTGCATCGTGCTTGCAGCTAAAGAAGGGATATTTGTGTGTGAACTGAATACTGGGGTTCATGGTTGATGATCAGTGAGGAGCATAAATTTTCACATAAACAGGTATTGGTGAAATTTCCAGATTCTGAAAATGATCCCAAATACTTCACATTCAATTTGAGCATATTGGTTCTCTACTTTACTTTAAGATTGCGATGCGAAAACTATGGACGTCTCCATGCCAGAGGGCATTACGTATGAGACAAGAGCCCCAATCTCATAAGGTGATGCATCATGCACAAGTTGGAGGGGTAAGTAGAGACCAGATTCCAGTGCGAAGCTGACACTGCCAGAAATTTGGGGCCCAGAGACGTGTGGAGGATGTAGTGCCCAGCAGACAGCCTGCTAAATGGCCTCTATTTATGTCTCCCGGCCTGCTGCACTAGAGCAGCACAGTGGGCTGAAAGATGCACCTCCCGTCTCCCCCCACAAATGTCTCTGGATAACAGCTGCCAGACTTATTCCTTTTGCTGCAATGCTATATACGTCTGTCCAGTATAACTGGATCTTCTCCAGCCATGATTGTTCTACTAAAGCTGGGTAGTTGCCTTTCACCATTAAGTCATATCTAAACGGTCAGTCCATTTAGTTCTACATTGATTTATGTCTGCCTATAATAGGTACAGAATCTCCTGCAAATGTTTTCATGACAACTTTTTGCAGATGTCAAGGGAAGATATTGAAGTTTTTTCTTATACATATCATCTGGGACTAGAAAAACTGCTGCCCCTGTATCAATTCCATTGCTTGCTGTCCAGCAGCAGTATTATCCAGCTGTCCTGTGAACTATCTGTCACTGACTAGATATGGAGGGGCCTTGCACCTTTGGGCTCAGTGTCACTCTGTAGTTACATTTCTTACAGTATGAGATGCAAATTCTACTTCTTGCTATGCCAGACTGCAAGTGGCTTTTCCTCTGGTTTACTTTTCAGATTCAACGCTTCTTTTTGTCCCTTTCTGCCATCCTAACGGCCTTCAAGCTCTCTGCACCAACATTCAGATGGATGGTGACCAGGCTTTCCACAATAATAACTTTCTTGGCTGCTTGCTATTTTGTGTTCATACTCAGTTGTCAGGTTGATGCATTCAGCTGCTGTGTTCCTTTGCAGCCAGCTCCATGGACACTGCAATTTCTATTGCTTTCTGCAGGGTGAGATTATCCTCTGTAAGGAGGTGTTTCTGTATTGTTTAAATCCAAAAGCCACAGACCAACCTGTCACGGAGGATATCATTCAGTACTTCATTGAATTTACAGTGCTCAGTGAGCTTTTTAAGTAGAGCAACATATTGAGCAATTTTGTGCTCAAGTAGAGCAACATATTGAGCAAATGAGTTTTTCCATCTTCTTGATTTCTTTTGTGAAACTTAAATCGATCTTCTGTAACAAATAGCCTCAGAGAAAAATGCATCTCCTGCATTTTTACAATGTCCTTACATGATCATGCGCCAGGCTTGCCAGGCTGCAGCAAACTGAAGAAAAGTTCTCACCTTTCTATCATTTTCAATTCCATTTGTAAGGACAAAAAACTCAAAATGTTCAGTGTAGGAGTTCCACGGTTCAACGGTCACATCAAAATGTCCCATAGATCCGGTAAGTGTGACCATTCTGAGCCTTTTATTTTCCCTTCTTTGTCTATTGTTGTGTTGCCATTTTAAATGTGTTGCCACTTTAAGAACTGGATTCGATTTTTTTTACATCAAGCTGTCACTGCAGCTGTCGTTTTTTTCTACTGCGAACTCCCGTGTTTCCTGAGTTTAGGTGGACTCAGGAATGTGGCTGCTGTCTGTTTTAAAATATTTCTAAACTCCTTTGTGTTTAACGTGCAGCACAAATCTCATGCTGTTTTTTTTCAAGAGATTTGAGAGTTTTTTTCTATTTACTTGATTTTCACTCTGTGTTTCCTGTGCTTGGGGAATCCAGGAGGGTTCATAGTTCAGTCAGGAACAATTTTCTTTTCACTAGTAATTTCTTTTTGTTATCTCTTTTCTGACTTTTTAGAATGTGCTGGGTTTTCTTAAACTTAAAACAACAGTGTTTTTGAGTCCCATTTTAAAATATCTTCCAAATAGCTGCAATTCTTTACTTTTAACCATATCTACAGTTCCCTTATGAACATAGAACATAGAACACTACAGCACAGACAGGCCCTTCAGCCCACAAGTTGCGCCTATCGCATCCATACCTACCAAGCCATAGAACTATCTGTAACTCCCAATCCCATTAAATCCCATATACTCATCCAGAAGTATTTTAAAAGACCCCAGCCAGTTCGCCTCTACCACCACCGACGGCAGCTGATTCCACTCACTCACCACCCTCTGAGTGAAAAACTTACCCCTGACATCTCCTCCGTACTTGCTTCCCAGCACCTTAAACCTGTGTCCTCTCGAAGCGACCATTTCAGCCCTGGGAAATAGCCTCCGAGAATCCACCCTGTCTATTCCTCTCAACATTTTATGAACTTCTATCAGGTCGCCTCTCAACCTTCGTCTCTCCAGGGAGAAGAGACCTACCCCCCTCAACCTATCTTCATAAGGCATGCCTCCCAATCCAGGCAACATCCTTGTAAATCTCCTCTGCACCCTTTCAATAGCTTCCACATCCTTCCTGTAGTGAGGCGACCAGAACTGCGCACAGTACTCCAAGTGGGGTCTGACAAGGGTCTTATAAAGTTGCAGCATTACCTCCCGACTCCTAAACTCAATCCCTCAATTAACGAAGGCCAGTACACCATATGCCTTCTTGACCACATCCTCCACCTGTGAGGCAGATTTAAGAGTCCTGGGGACCTGGACCGCAAGATCCTTCTGCTCTTCAATACTGCTAAGACTTATGTTTTTAAAGTTTGTGGGTTTATTTTTGTTCCAAATGCTACAGTTCCTTGTATTTAATTGCCAGCCCTACTCAGCCATGCAGTGCAAATCCAACATGCAGTTCTGGCGAAAATTAAAATTTCCTTACTCTAGTTTCACTTTCCGTATAGAATTACACAAAGGTCTGTTGCCCTTGTCACCAGTTTGTCAAACTTTTGGCCTTGGTACCTTTCAATATCAGTCAGTACACAAGTAGACAGGGGAGGTGATTAACTTTGTAACTGCCCTTTCTTACTGCAGCAAACAAGCCAGTAAGAAAACATGAATCCTGTGATCCCTCAGTGCACTGGCTTGCAAAGTATAACTAGCTGTACAATATGTAACAAATGACAGCATAACATTGAAGTAAGAGGATGGTCCAGAGGGATCAAAATGGAATCTCTCTGGCTACAGATTAGGGCTGGAATTTTATCACCTGTTTGCCATGGGAATCGGAGCGGGCGAGGGGCAGACAATGGGTGGGATTTTACGGTTTCAGGATGAGTGAGGCTGTAAAATCCTGCCCATGGAAGGCAAAAGGGTGCAGTAACATTGATTGGTATAGTATATAGACGACCAGCTAGTGGAAGAAATGGTGAGAGACAAATTTCAAAGGAATTACAGTGAGATAGATGAATTATTGAGTAATTATAATGGAGGACTTTAATTATCTAAATGTAGACTGGGATTGGAATTGTCCAAAGGACAAGAAGTGTGAGAGTTCCTAGAATGTGTTAGACCATAAGACATAGGGCCTGATTTTACTATTTTCATTCTAAGTGTCAATTCTGGAAGTAGTACAGATTCGACTTAGAAATCCACTTTCAGGCGCTCCCATTCGCTCTCAGCCATCTCCAGTCCAATTCGCGCTATGGGTGGGGCTTAGCGCTGCTGGAACAATCGGAGCTCTGAACTGTGCATGCACAGTTGGAAAAAAAAATTTAAAAAGTGCGCCTGTGTCAGATCACTCCCGGGAGCGAAAAGCAGGAGCAATGGACACCACACACATCACTGTCCCCCTTATCCACACCCCCCCTACCTACACACATCACTGTCCCCCTTATCCACCCAAAACCCCCACTACCCACGCACATCACTGTTCCCCTTAACCACCCCCTGCTACCCAGACCAATCACCACCCCTGCTCCCCTCCCCCCCCAACCGATTGCCTGCAGAGTGACAGTGGGCCCTCCAGCCCCTCCCACACCCCCACCAGAGACCCATCTGCCCCCCCGCACCAGAGATCCATCTGGCTGCCCCCCACCAGAGATCCATCTAGCCCCCCACCAGAAATCCATCTGCCCACACCCACGAGAGATCCATCTACCCCCACCCCCCACGCCTGAGATACATTTTACCCATCTCCCTTCTCCCATTCCGCCCAACAATGATCTGGCCTCACTCATCCCCCCCAGAGAATAGTCTGGCCTGACTCACACACCCTCCCCCCTCCCACCAGACAATGGTCTGGCCTCACTCGTTCCCCCCCCTAAAGAATGGTCTTGCCTCACTCACACCCTCCCCCCCCAACCCAAGGAACATCTGACCTGCCTTCTCCTCCCTCCCCCCACCAGACAACGGTCCAGCCTTAGTCCCCTCCCTCACAACCAGAGAATAATCAGGCCCGCCTCGCTCCTTCTCCCCTGTCACTAATCTGAGTCAGAGAGCTATTGCAAGCTCTGAACGTGCCCTTTAGCAGCTGGAGCGCCTGATTCAGACTTTTATTTAGCAGGTCCATTACGGCGCAGTTTTGGATCAGCAAACGCGGTGGTAAAGGAGAAAATGCTGATAAAGTTGGGTGGGCAGTTCATTAATTCAATGTAAATACATGCAGATGCATTTAAATCGCCATTGTGCCTGTTTTGGGCATGAATCGAATCGCCGCCATTCCAGGTTTTGGTAAAGTGGCAATCTGCGCAGAGCGGGTGCGGATCACGTTAATGGTCTCATGCCTGATTTTACCATGTTTTTGCGCCCAAAAATGGGCACGAAGCAATGGTAAAATAGGGGTCATGGAGCAGAAGTAGGCCATCCAGCCAAATGAGTCTGCTCCAACATTCAATAAAACCATAGCTGATCTGATATTATCCTCAACTTTCCGCCTTACCTCCATAATCCTTGATTCCCTTACTGATTATTAAAGGCAGAGGAGACCCAAGAGGCCAAAAGACCTACTCCTGCTCCTTGTTTGTATGTTTGTATGTTCATGTCACTCTGGATCTTGAATACTCCACCTATTCTCTCTCAGCCACCTTTTTTCCAAGGAAAACAATTCTGACTGTGCCAATCTGTCATCATTGCTACAGTTCTTGATTTTACTAAGGTTCGTAGTGAAGTCAGGGACTCAGTGACCCTGGCAAAATCTGAACTAAGCAACAGTAAGAATGTTATTGCTGATTAAGTGTCACTTAATAGCACTGTTACGACACCTTCCATGACATTACTGATGATTGAGAGTAAACCGATGAGGCAGTAATTATCCGGGCTGAATGCTCTGCTTTTTGTCATTCAGTGAATTTGACCATTTCATAGAATCATAGAATCCCTTCAGTGCAGAAGAAGATCATTCGGCCCAATAAGTCTGTACTAACCACAGTCCCATCCAGGCCCCACATTTACAATGCCAATCCCCCCCCGACACTAGGTTCAATTTAGCATGGCCAACTAACCTAAACTGCACATCTTTGAACTGTGGGATAAAACTGGAACACCTGGAGGAAACCCATGCAGACACAGGGGAAAAGTGCAAACTCCACACAGACTGTAACCCGAGGCTGGAATTGAACATGGGTCCCTGGCGCTGTGATATAGCAATGCTAACCACTGTGCCACCGTGCTACCCCATTGTGTGAAATCAGTGAAGATCTTGTGGTAATATGTCCATATCTTGATGGCAGGTCTCCTTATATTGATCAACACACCTAATCTGATTCCACTGCTTTCTGAGAGCTGGTTAAGAGGCCTCCTATGCCCGGCAGCAGACAGATGTTATCTCTTTGCATCGCTATTTCCTGCACCAAGGTCCCTGATGCAGAGTAAACAATGTTTAGAGCTCACTCTCTGCCATTTTGTACTTGTGTCTTCTGGGAAAGAATTAGTTATAGAATGACTTCTAATGTCTGGACCAGTCACAATGCATTTCTGCTTTAAGTGGTGCAGGTTGACTCAAAGTGATGCAGACTGGCCTTAAATGGTGCAGGCTGACTACTACAGGTTAGCTTTTACATCCGCTAACCTTTCACAGTTTAGCACCACCGGCCAAGGTGTGCAGCTACTCAACAGCATGTTTATCACTGGCTGCAAGCTGCAATCATTTAAATCAGCGGGTAGCACAAACTTTTTATGTTGCCTGTGTCAGAAGCAACAGATGCAGGATAATCCCATGCTGTAATGCCTGTGTCTGTTTTGAGACCCTGTTCAACTTTGTGGCCTCTAACTTTGCTGGCCTGGCTTGTCTTATGAAGGAATGAATAGTAAATAGGTTGATCATGCACTGAAATGAACATGTGGCATAGAAGCTAAAAGCTGAGGGCACTCTCTCTGTCACAGCTAGTGCTGTGAATGCAGTGCACCTTGACAAAAGTCAACTTCACTTTTGTCCATTCCAAGTTATGATGTCTTGAGAGAAGGAAGTCTTTAATTCCAAAAAGGCTGATCTTAAAGCCCAGGTCTTTAGGTAGTGTTAGATTAGGGATGGAAATAGTATATAGAAGTATCACGACTGCCCCAAGCATGTTGTGAATTAGCAAGAAGCTGTGTGTGCTTGTCATTGCAAATGAGTTGCACATTTGGGAAATGGAGTGCATTGTGGTCCATACAAATAAGTTTTCAGATGTCAAAAACCCTATAGGCACAATCAATAGCACCTATAACACGGCGGAATCTGCAAATTCTGAAATAAATTGATGGCTTTCTTATCTGTGTTGGTGTTCTGTCAAGTTGGATAAATTGAGCTGCCCTTGTGAAATAAGGATGTAAATAAATGTCCTTCTCGAAGTGCACAGTGAATTGGCTGAAAGTTCCCCTTTGCTAGCTAGACTGAAGAAGTGTGGTCACTTTTTCCCCCATAGTTAGAGCTGTCCATGCAATGGATCTTTATTGCAGAACCAGCTGCAGCAATGAATAGCCCCTTGTGACTTGGCTTCAGAAACAGATCTCCAAAATGAGCCTGCTGGATGGGTTGCTTTGGCTGTTATCCAATGTCACCTTGCTGATCCTTGACCTCATCTTTCCTGAGCATATAGATCATTGAAAGTAGGATTTCCATTGCAAATCCCGCTGTGCAGCAACCAAACTCCAGTTCAGTTATTCTGCTGAAACAGAGCGGCGTGGTGGCACGGTGGTGGGCACTGCTGCCTCACAGCACCAGGGACTCGGGTACGATTCTGGCCTTAGGTCCTGTCTGTCTGGAGTTTGCACGTTCTCCCCCTGTCTGCTTTGGTTTCCTCCCATCCACCAAAGATGTGCAGGTTAGATTGACTGGCCATGATAAAAAATTGCCCTTTAGTGTCAGGGTAAATATGTGGGGTTACGGGGATAGGACCTGGGTGGGATTATTGCTGGTGCAGGCTCCTTCTGCCCTGAAAATTCCATGACTCTATAAAATACTTTTCAGAGGTAATGCAGAACGTGTGAGAAGGCTTCCTGACTATAGTGAGTTTTGTTTCCAATTACTGCAGTAAGTGCCAAGATGAGGTCAAACGTTCCCACCAGTAATCTCAGTCGAATAATGTCCATTTAATCAAATACTTCTGCCTTAATGAGCAAGTCCTGGCACATCAGATCCTTTAAATAACTCCACATATTGGGCCCGATTTTACCATTTTCAATCTAAGTGCTGAATCTGGTTGTAATGCAGATCGGACTTAGAAACCTGCTTTCAGGAGCCCCCATACGCACTTACCCTGAAAAAAAATCTCCAGTCCAATTCGCAGTGAAGGCGAGGCTTAGCGCTGCTGAAATGATCAGAGCTCTGAACTGCACATGCAGTTAGAAAAAAATTTGAAAAAGCGCGCCCGTGTCAGATCGCTCCCGAGCCGCAGAAAGTGGAGAAAGCAGCTCGGGAGCGAAAAGCAGGAGCAATAGACACCACACACACCACTGTCCCCCTTATCCACCCCCCCACTACCCACACACATTGCTGTCCCCCTTATCCACCCGCCCCCACTACCCAGACTGATCGCCACTCCTGCCCCCTCCCCCCCCGATGACCTACAGAGTGGCAGCGGAACCCCCTGTCCCACCACCCTCCCCACCAGAGATCCACCTGCCCCCCCCGCCCCTGCCAAAGATTTGTCTGTCTACCCGCACCCCCCTCCCCACATCAGAGATCCATATGACCTCCCACCAGAAATCCATCTGCCTTCACCAGTGAGCGATTGGGCCTCCCCCGCCCACCAGAAATACAGCTTACCCACCTCCCTCCGCCCCCCTCCCAGACAATGATCTGGCCTCACTTCCCCCCACCCCCACAGAGAATGGTCTGGCCTCACTCAGCCCCACCCACCCCCCTCACCTCCCCCCTCCCCCCCCCCAACCCTAGACAATGATCTGGCCTCACTCCCTTCCCCTCCAGAGGAACATCTGACCCACCTCCTCCTCCTTCCCCAGCAGAGAACAGTCAGCCCTCCCTCCGCCACCACCAGACAGTGATTGGCTCTCTCCCCCAACCCCACACCAGAGATACACCTGACCCACCTCCTCCTCCTCCCTCCCCCCCAGCCAAACAACAAGCTGGCCTCACTCCCCTGTGCCCCCAACCAGAGAATGATCTGACCTGCCTCCTTCCTTTCTCCCACCACTGACCTGAATCAGAAAGCCACTTGAAGCTCTGAACGTGCTCTTCAGAGCACCCAATTCAGACTATTTAGCAAGTCCATTATGGCAGGGTTCCGAATGGGCAAACGCGATGGTAAAGGGAGAAATGCTGATAAAGTTGGACGGGCAGTTCATTAATTCAATCTAAATGCATGCAAATACATTAAATTGCCGTTGCGCCCGTTTTGGGCCGATTCGAATTGGTGCCATTCCCAGGTTTCGGTAAAGTGGCAATCTGCGCGGACACGGGTGGCGGATTGCGTTAATGGCCTCACACCTGACTTTACCACGTTTTCACGCCCATTTAATCGGGCCCATTGTCAATGACTAATGGAAGGTGGAAATCATGGAATTTAGGATGGGCGATCATTCTTTCCCACCTTTGTATTGTTACTTGCAGACACTGGGATTGTCTCAGTAAGCCTGAATGCTAAGTGGAATTAATACTCAAATGCCTTTCCAATAGCAGCACCTTTAGAAATTCAACAAAGACAATGATTGCTGATCTCCACCCTTGTCCAATCCAGATGTTTTCAAGCATTTGATTTTCTCCAGTTTGTTTCCTTTTGAGATGAACGTGTTGCTTGTGTCTTCAAAATGTGAATATTAATTGGAACGAACCACTGAAAATACTTATTTTGTCATTTGTCCTTATTTCAAACATATTTGCATTTTTTATGGTTTTTTCCTCTTTGACTCCCCTTCTATTAATGTATTACTGAAAGTATTCTCTACTGCTTTATTTATTTTCTCATGCTTTGCTTTCAACCTCTCTTTACCCAACTGATCACCGTTCAAATATGCATTTTGCATTTTTATGTACATTTCAGTGAACTCTTTATCCCAATCTCTCCGCAGACCTTGTAGAGATTGTTTTTCCCCTTCAATGCGCTCGCAATTGAACATTTATTTGATGTTATATCTTCCCTGTCTTCTAACTGAGAAAGGTGGCAATAAGTGAAAAGACCCAGGAGAAGATAAAGAGGCTGAGCAATGTCCTATATAAAAATTTGACCCAGCGAGGATAAAACTACTGGGGCCTATTAACAAAATGGCACTACTCTAAGATGCACCTGAAAAATAATAATTATCGAATCTCCACAATGCAGAAAGAGGCCATTTGTCCCATTGAGCTTGCACTGACAACAATCCCACCCTAACCCCATGTATCTATCCTGCCAATCCCCTCGACATGGGTGGGGAGGGGGTGGCAATTTATCATGGGCAATCTACTTAACCTATATATCTTTGGACTCTGGGAGGAAACCAGAGCAAAGAGGAAGAGCATGCAAGCTACACACAGTCACCTGAGGCCGGAATTGAACCCAGGTCCCTAATGCTTTGAGGCAGCTATGCTAACCACAGTGCCATCATGCTGCCCTCATAGCAAGATAAATATAGTATAATGATAGATAATAACGATAACAAGATAGCAATTCATATTTACTGCGTAAACAGAAATGGACCAAAAAAAAACTTATTTTCCTGTTATCTTACTGGAAAGATTAGGAAATCAGGTGAATGGGGGAACTAGTGAAAGAACAAAGCAATTTCAATTTTATTGTCTGCAAGTGAAATCATATAGTTAGCAAAAGGAAAAAAATAATCAGACTGGTATTAGGACAAATCTGGCTCTGAGCATCTGAAGACATATTCGGAACATACTGTGGTTCTAAACCCACAGTGAAGGAGTGCCTAATTGCACTGATGATACTGCCACACAGCACACAGAGATGACAGGAAATGAAGTAGCCATTTGATCTGTAGACATATCAGCAGGTTGGGAGCGTTGTTATTCTCTCCTTTCACACCTGCGTGAGACAGTGACAGTTTGAGCTATGCCAAGTAATGAGCATCAAAAGAAATGGACTAATATCTTGCGAACCAGCAAGAAATAATTTACAGAAAATCAGTCAAACCTTTCAAATACACCCACTATAATCTTCTGATTAGATTTGGAACCATTTAATTATAATTAACGTCTCTAATTAACACATAAGTTATCATTAATTTTCATAAAAAGGATTTTGAAAAAAAAATAAATTTAACACCCAAATTATAATTTTTAAGCAAAAATATTTTGTTGCATATTTATTTGGTACGTATATTACTGGCAAAGTTTAATATGCACTTTTGACAGCTACATTATCTAATTTGGGAACAGACAGTTTCAAAGTGTGAAATAGTCTGATGAAGTCATTTTTAGAATTGCAGAGCACCACAGTTACTTCCAATCCTACTACTGTCCTCTAATGGCTCACTAATTGATGTTGTCCGCAACAATCCTACTCATCTCACTTGGTTCTGTCTAGTTGCCAGCATTTCTTCATCTAACTCCATTAATTTTATCCTTAGCTTGTTTCTTTCTTCGCTACTTATCTTGCCACCTGGGGAACAATTCGAAGTGAGAAGCATTGAATTTATTTGCTGTAACTTGCTCCAGTTGACCACACAATTCTCTAAGAAGCCTTGCCATCTGTCTATATCTGTCACAGATTGAGAAATAAATTATTTTGCGAGCTTGATGCCATTCACTGACTAATTGGTGTTAACTGAAAAAGCTGAAAAAGCACAATTTATTATTCCAAATTGTGACATGCAAAACTGATTATATGGTAAACTGTTAATAGTTAACAGTTCTGTAGTATTTGTTAGGTGACACTCCCATGAGGTGCATGATCTTGGTTACTGGTGCATTGTGCTGGCCATTAGCCATTTATAATTTCATGTTTCATGAATTCTCACTTCGTATGATTTGTTTCAGTGCTGGTGAAGTAGTTAGAAAATTATTCTAGCTGAGGATTACGATAGCAATATTATTAATTTAAGCAATATACATAATAATATTGATTTTTGAAGAGTATGTCCCATTGTGTATTACTCCCCTGTTCATTTTAGCTCATAAGTTTTTACAACTCTGCAAATTTATTTGAACTCCTCAATATTTGCTAAATGGTAGAAATGTAAAGAAAGTTAACACTGAAACCTAGAAATTACTGTTATAATATTAGTGGTAGAATGCACAAATGTTCATAAGACATTCCTCTGCTTGCTGTTTTAATGCCTTTTTGCTTTTAATGAATACTTACATTTGTTGAAACAACAGAGAGGTTGGTGGCACAGTGATTAACACTGCTGCCCTCACAGCATCAGGGACCCAGGTTCAATTCCCTGCTTGGGTCATTGTCTGTGTGGAGTCTGCACATTCTCCCTGTGTCTGCGTGGGTTTCCTCTGAGTGTTCCAGTTTCCTTTCACACCCCAAAGGTGTGCAGCTTGGGTTAACTTACTATGCTAAATTGCCCCTTAGTATCAGGAGGATTAGCAGGGTAAATATGTAAAGCTGTGTGGATTGGACTTGAGCAGATTGTTGTTGGTGCAGGCTTGGTGGGCCAAATGGCCTCCTTCTGCACTGTAAGGATTCTATCATTCTATGATTCTATTCTAACAGTAAGAAAAATCGCAAAATGCCCACTGATATCACCAACAGCTATTTCTACATTTAAAATTTACAATTTGGTCAGTACTCCAACTTTTCATGCAAAACTTCACTATTTCATAGAAACCCTTCAGTACAGTATTTAAAATATTCAAGTGATATTATAATTGACTACTTACTTAAGAAGTTGTGTAATTTATATCCTGTGCTCAGCGATTTATAGAGATATCCATGGAGCAATACTCTATACTTATTTATGAGAAACACAATTGGATGTGTAGAATCATAGAATCCCTACAGTGCAGAAGAAGGCCATTCAGCCCATTGAGTCTGCACCAACAGTAATCCCATCCAGGCCCAATCTCCGTAACCCCATATATTTACCTGTTATTCCCTCTAACCTATGCATCCCAGGACACTAAGAGGCAATTTAACATGGCCAATCAATCTACCCTGCACATCTTTGGACTGTGGGAGAAAACTGCAGCACCCAGAGGAAACCCATGCAGAAGGGGAGAATGTGCAAACTCCACACGGACACTGACCCAAGCTGGGAATCAAACCTGGGTCCCTGGAGCTGTGGGGCAGCAATGCTAAGCAATCTGCCACGGTGCCACTCTGCATTATCAGTGATTGCCATCATGATAAAGGTTACAATTCCTAGTTAAATGATCAAATCTTTACTGTGTCTGCAGTGATTAATTGTAGAGAAAATAAAATATCTGTGATCCTCAAAAAATGAGATACATTGATAAGCAGAAATATTGCTCTCTCACATACACTTTCCTGATTCATTATAGACATCATGTTAAAAATACTGCAGTAATTAGCGTACTATCTAATATAACAGGTTTCTTGGTTTACAACTGTCTTAGATAATGTAAAGATGATGGTTCAGCCTCACATTGTTGAATGAATCAATATACTTTTTGCCAGACTTCATCATGATCATTTATTGTGCCTATCTACCATGGGCAATCTATTTCTTTCAATTCAAAGTTGCTTAAGTCAAGTGATCTGGTAATTCCTTTTAGCCCCAACTTCCCATTCAATTGTGCTGTTTACATTACTTAATTAAAATTATTGAATAATTCTAATTTTTAGTGCAGATATTAACATCAATTTACTGAGCATTGAGGTCAGACTAGCATGGTAGCATGCTATCCCAAACATGCAGCATTACTTTTCCAATGTTTAACCTTCCTTTAGTTTAAATGTTAGGTGCTAGCTATACTTCTTTAAACATCCCCTCATTTTCAGGTTAGTTCCTTCCTCAGTGCTTTGCATCAGCTCCTAATTGAAAAGCTGGACAGGAAATGTTCCTCAAGTCAAGTACAGCAGGTCATTTTTATCGTTCACCATTTGATGATAAGCTGCGAAAATTGGTAATCTGTTACAGATCCTGTTGGGTTCTCATGTGAAAATCAGGTAGGTTCAATACAAAAAAAGCATACAATGCTGGAAAGACTCTGTTGGTCAGGCAGTGTAAGCTTATTTTAAATAGGGTGCATTAGTATGAGCTTATGCTAAATTGCATGATCTTGAATAGATATATGCAGCCACACAATCAGGGTGGCATGGTAGCACAACAGTAAGCACTGCTGCTTCACAGTGCTAAGGACCTGGGTTTGATTCTTGGCATGGGTCACTCTGTGTGGAGTTTGCATGTTCTCCTCGTGTCTGTGTGGTGGTGCTCTGGTTTCCTTCCACATTCGGAAAGATGTGCTGGTTAGGTGGATTGACCTGAAGAGGTGTCAGACTCTGGCAACTAGGAGAATTTCACAGTAACTGCATTGCAGTGTTAATGTAAGTTGTGACTAATTAATAAACTTTTACTGAAAGTTGCAAACTTCAGTCATGTTAATGAGCAGGCAGCAATATCAGAAGAAATGGACACAGGCTAATTGCGGGTGTGATTTTCTGCCCACCGCCCCACGGTGTGTTTTCTGATGGCAGAGGTGGCCTGCCCTTTGCCAGACTGCTGGTCCCATTGATTTCTATGGGGTTTTGCATGGCTCACATCCTCCACCAACAAGGAAGTTGCCGTGCTGGAGATCGCCATCGACAGGACCAAGAAATCCTGCTAGTGGGAAGGGCCGGAAAATTCCGTCTATGGATTCTGATCCACATGCCCGTTTTCAGGTTTTATTTTTTTCTTTCTCACATGGTTGAAGACAGCTACATGCACAATAAGACTTCTCTTATTTAAATGACAATAATTTGTCTTCATCTTCAATATGGTAAAATGTATCAGGTCTGTGGACAAACATAAAGTATTACCAAGCCAAGGAAGGCGATATTTTTACTTTAATTAAAAAATTGGTTAATGAGTTAGATTTTAAGGATAGTTTTGAAGGAGATAGTCAGAGAGATGAAGAGGTCCACAGTACCAATGCAAGTGATTTCCGGTTGGGCTTCAGTTCCATCAGCACTCATTGCTCTTGCATACATAACCTACATGACCATTAAACATGTGTGAACCTTGACAGCAGAACTGTTAATTGTCAACAGAATTTTCAGCCACCCAACATTGCAATAAATCCATATCCTACCCTTATTGAATGTCCACGCAAATACATTTGCAGCTGGGAATATATTTGGTAATCTAAAAGAGAAATTCTGCAATTTCCCCTCCTGACCATAGGGCATCAAGGTTAACTGTATTACCTCACCATCAGACAGATGCAAAAACCTGGGAGCTGACTGATCTGCATGACTTATGGATATTAAGATCTCAGTGGGGACCAGTAACTTTCATTTCTAAAAAATAGGCAAAGCTTGAAATCCCAGTTATTCACTAAATGAATAAGGCCACAAGGTTCCACTGTTTAAAACAGAACATTATTTTTACAATATAAGAGTCAACAAAGCAAACAGTAAATACCATATAACCTATACTCCAGAAATAACCCATGTCAAACATGAATTAACGGGCAAATTGTGGTCACATAGAAACTATAATTTGCAACTTAATTGGCAGACACAACTAAGACGGATCTCACAAATTGGCTCAGCAGTCCATTTAGATTTTGGTGATCACATTTAGTCACTAAGTCATTCAAATTCTGTCTCCCTCATGGTAAATTTAAGCTTCACAGCTGAAAGCAGGGCATAACCAACTCGAGTTCCATAAGCATGGTCTTCAGCACAAATAGCACACGCATGTCTGCAAAACCTGCTCAACCTGGTCCAGCTGGGCTCGACCCTCCAATGTTATCTTATAATAGAAACAGCCAGAGCAACCTATTCTCAGCCTCAGGATCTGGACTGTCTTCTTCAGCTTGCTTGCATTGCATTAGTGGACCCAACAACTGTTACTGCCACTTGGACTGATCTGTGTATTTTTTTAAATATACCTTTTGGATTTCAGTTTTGATTTCCCAACCTCAACTTGCTCCTGATTTCCCAAAAGACTGGGAAGTTCAGTTTCATTTTCAGCTCAGCTTCTATTTTAAGGTAAGCGCTGCCACAAATGCATACAAATTAAATTTAGAAATATAGATTCCCTCACATGGGATTACTAAAGAAGCCATTAGGTGGAAAAAAAAGGTCAGTGGCAAGTGCTGTCACAAAATCTGGGTCATGTTTCTTACAGAACGCTCACCAAGATTTGTACAGAATTAAAAAGGCCTAGCAATCTCTGTTATGTGCTTTTCTCCTTTCTTGATATTAACTCAAAACTAGCACCAAGTCAAGAGGATTTCCAGGCATGGAGCAGCCCTGATGTCATCAAGCAGGCAAAACACTGAAGAATTCTCACAGACAGCAAACCAGGAATTAAATTGCACTGATATTCATGACTTTTTAAATACATTTCGGGAAGCGACGTAAAGATTGGGACACACATATTAGAAGCTGAAATATTATAAACAAAGCTAAAAACATTATATTAATACAATTTATTGTTTACTAAAAATTATATTAACATATTATGAACATTATTATACAGAATTTTTACCATAAGGGAAAATACTGACATTGCACAAAGATATGATTAGTTTTCTAGAGAGAAAACTAATCATATCTTTTACCAGGATGTTGCCTGGTATGGAGGGGAGGTCCTATGAGGAGAGGCTGAGGGATTTGGGGTTGTTTTCGCTGGAAAGAAGGCAGCTAAGAGGGGATCTTATTGAAACATATAAGATGATTAGAGGTTTAGATAGGGTGGATAGTGATAGCCTTTTTCCTCTGATGGAGAAATCTAGCACGAGGGGGCATGGCTTTAAATTAAGGGGGGGTAGTTATAGGACGGATGTCAGGGGTAGGTTCTTTACCCAGAGGGTGGTGAGGGATTGGAATGCCCTGCCTGCTGCAGTTGTAAATGCGCCTAGTTTGGGGGCGTTTAAGAGATCCGTGGATAGGTTTATGGACGAAAAGGGATTGGTTTAGGTTAGTGGGTCATTGTTTTGTAACTGGTCGGCGCAACATCGTGGGCCGAAGGGCCTGTTCTGCGCTGTAATGTTCTATGTTCTATGTAGTATGAGAAAGATGTTCACATGGCTTAGACCATCATTAAAAACCTGACTAATAAGATGTGACATTTCCAGGGGTTATGAATGATATTACAGTGTAAAAGAGGGAAACTTCAAATCAATTCAGTGATTTCTAAAAGTTGGCTTCTATGGAACAATAAAGAATCACTACAGCAACCTCAGGATTTCTGCATTTAACTGTACATGTGTAGACACGGAGATTGCTGTTGGTATCAAAGGGTAATAACAGTAAACGCTGACAGTCTCGTCATTATAACAACGCCAAAATTCTGAGGGCTATTATAATACTTAATTTTCACTTCACTATCAATGTTTTTATGTAATGAAACTCACTGTACAGTGTTTTCATCTATCATAGCACAGGAATTTATATTAAATATTTTCTTCTTCAATTCTCTCTTCAAATCTACCTGAGTTTCCTCCTAACCCTGAAAGAGAGTGAATATGTGAGATGTGAAGATCTATGACAAACAGAACTTAGTGTAAAAAGATAAAAAT
The DNA here is from genome assembly GCF_965287045.1 of Carcharhinus amblyrhynchos. Lineage (NCBI taxonomy): Eukaryota > Metazoa > Chordata > Chondrichthyes > Carcharhiniformes > Carcharhinidae > Carcharhinus > Carcharhinus amblyrhynchos. Next base: position 61,003,656 of record NC_137333.1, read on the forward strand.
GGGTAAGCCATCCAATGATATTAGCTCTGGTTACTAGAGATAAGTATAGCATTAGGATGAGAACTTGAATCCAGATGGGATTTTGTTTCAGAGGTTTTTCCTTTTGCTGAATAATCTGAAACACAGTTCAAACAAAGATACCTGGAATTGAGCCAAGATTTCATTTGTACAGTTAACTGTGACTCAACAATTTTGGTGCTTTGTGCTCCAGTTTAATGGCCTGAGAGAAGGGATCAATTTGGTTCAAGGAACAGAAAGCTCAAACAAAGTCTGATTCCATCTTATAATAGAGTAAATTGATAACTCAAATTGAATAGAAACATTATAGAAGTATACTCTATCTACCACTTAAAAAAAAACAAATTCTGCACAATAAGAACCTGGAACCTTTCTTTTCTGGCTTTTAAAAGTGCCATTACGGAACCAGAATGATACCTATGAACTTCTAATGTGAAATGGCTAGGTGCAACTTGGTACACATGGTTAATATACAACTCTGATTTGCCTACCATTTTGGAGCTCAACGTTCCAGCTGATACAGTTGATCACACAATAAGTTGTAATAGCAACCGGATCAGAAAACCCATGGTATATTATGAAGTTAGACTAGCCCCCAACTTTTTTTTAAGTTTAAGTTTAAGTTCATTTATTAGTGCCACTAGTAGACTTACATTAACAGTGCAATGACGTTACTGTGAAAATCCCCTAGTCGCCACATTCCGGCACCTGTTGGAGTACACTGAGGATGAATTTAGAATGGGCAGTGAATCTAACCAACATGTCTTTCAGACTGAGGGAAGAAAACAGAACACCCAGAGAAAACCCACACAGACCCAGGAAGAATGTGCAGACTCTGCACAGACAGTGACCCAAGCTAGGAGTAGAACCTGGGTTTCTGGCACTGTGTGGCAGCCATGCTACCTGCTGTACCACTGTATAGTATCAGGATAAGGTGTTTCACTCCAGGTGTGATTCTATTGAGCCACTAGGAAGCTTTTATCAAAACAAACTTTATGTAACAATACAACTTAAATATAATGAATGAATTATTTTAACTTTTGTCAATTGAGAGACTTAAATATGACAAGATTCAATTCTTAACTGCTAGCCTATCTCTATTAGTTGCAACTTGAGCAATATTCCCCATAGATAAGAACTCCTCTTCAAAATCAATTCACACACATCAGGCTTATGTGCTGATATATACAGGTCACTAGTCCTCAAGCCTCCAGAGCACCAGTGCAATGAAATGTGGTGTGGTTCTTGACATTGTTCTTGGATTCATCTAGCAACAAACACTATGTCAGGGGTTCCTTTGGAAGGTCTAAAACCACACTCTTTGGAATTTCCTTGGCCACAGGAAGTAGATGATTCAAGAGAATGTTTGTCAGAATTTCTGCTGCAATGGACTAGAAGAAAGCATCTCAACACGTTCCATGACATAATGCATCAGCTTTTGAAGATAGTTATGAAAGATTAAAGTATATGGAATTGCAGATGATGTTTTGAAATGGATAGAAATCTAGTTAGCAGATAGCAAGCAAGGAGTTAGCATAAATAGCAGTTGCTATTCTGAAAATGAGTTGGCCTACTCAATATTTCTCCAGCACTTGTCTCAGGACAAAAACAACAGCAGTGGTGCTTCTTCAGGGCAGGAATTCCAGCTGATCTCCATGGACTTCCATCATTTTTCTCAATCTCTGTTCCGTGGCTCTGTTCTATATCTTCAAGATATGTAATAGGAGGTTAATTCCTCGGTAGTTTTAGCAATCTTGAATGTCTCGCTTTCCTTTGAACAATGATACCAAATGCTTTGCCTCCACACCCTCTCTTAACATGACATAATTTAGCAGCTTGTTGAGGGCATTGTTCCCAAATTCATCTAACCAGGTCCATAGTGTCGCTGTTACATTATCCAGTCTGACTACTTTACTGCTTTCAATTCCTTTCAGTGCTGTGCTGATTCCTTCCAGATTGATGCTGGTTGTCATTTCTTGATTTGCAGCAACCTCTTCTGCCTTTGCTCTTGGGTTTTCTTCAGTCATTAAGCCTCTTGAATTTCACCCTCTTTCACTAAGGTTACTCACCTACATACTTGATTGTACATATATTTCTCACATCTTTTGTTTAACTCTGTAGCAGCTGTTATTCTGAAAATATCTTCTTGTCCCCTTTTTGCATTCTAGTCTTTAATATGTTCCCTTCATAACTAGTGATCTTCTTCTGGCAATGATTTAATTTGCCCTTTTAGCACAGTTCTTAACCTTTTTTGAGCCCTGATCAATGCCATCTTTTTAACATTTCCTTCTTTCTTTTTACTGTATATTCTGTGTTTTTTATTCCACCACCAAATTTCTTTTCCAGCTATCCTTCCCCCTAATGATCTTTTGTATGCTTCTTCATCAGTTTTCCTGGTCAAGCCTGCCATTGAGTTCTACCAATTTTCCATGGTGTATGCCTTCTATTTCTTTTAGCCACTGGTGCAGGCATGTAACAATGTAATGGTGCTGGTCCCAAGCCCAGATAAATGGGGAGGATTAGCGGCTAGCAGCCGGAAGGGCATCTGGTTGCAAAACTGCCCGCCAAATCCAAATGACGATTGACATGAATGCAAATGACACCCTTGTTAGGGTTTAAATTGCAAGCAATGTACAGGGTTGCTGCCTGAACCTTCTGAGGAATGGACAAGGATTTCCCCATCCAATAGATAAGGATGACTAAAGAAGAAAGCCTGAAGGAGAGGTGAAAAGATGACCAAACTCAAAATAAGTGAGGCTAAACATCAGTAGAATAACAGATACCAGACTTGATGGTGAAAAAAAATACAAATCATGGGTCTCCTCTGGAAGGGCAGAAAAAAAACATAAATCTGTAGTGGATAGGAAATTTTCTATAATGGGCAGGATGGGAGAAAAAGTGGTGTTGGTGTAATACTAAGCAAAGAAATGAAGAACAAGGTGCTGACTGGACAGAACTCATGACAAAATCATCAAAGTAAACTTAGAAATTGGGGATGAGATGTGGAACATAATTATTAAGCACCATAGAGTGGGTGTGGACAGAAGAGAAAGAATTCTGAGGCTGGGTGGACAATGTAATTCAAACAATAGTGATGGAAGGTGCTGTAATGGACATGTGTGCAGAGAAAGAGTGAGATACAAGGATATCCAAGGTGGACACCATTTTGGAGAAATATATGGAATTGCAACCAAGATCCTGGAGTTTGCTATGTATTCTGTAATACTAAACACTTAGTACCAAACATGAAGAAACTTCCTTGATAACTTATATCAGTGGTAGTAGAGAAACTTAGCTGGACATGCTTCCAAAATAAAACACGCAAAGGAAGATGGAACTAGCATTCCCTATGCTTTTGCTTAAAAAAAAGACCCACTGCCTGATCATTTTCCTTTTGCCTTCAGAGGGCAAGTCCCTGTGTATGACTGTGTTCATATGCTGTACATCCCAATGATTAGTGGATCGTATTAAACAGTACATCCCTTCAGCTGCTTACAATAGGCAGAGTACTGACTGTACTCAACAAGCTCATACTTGCAAAATTCAAAACAAATGTCCAATGTTAGATGTGATTCTGTGATTGGGCAGCACTTGCTGAAAAAGACCAAATGTGCTAGGAATTACTCTAATGACTAATTTAAGACGATCAATTTAGCTTGAAATATAGCTCATTTATGCTTGCTAGAACATATGTACCTATCCAGATATTGCAATTTTTAAAAATTTAAACAGAAGCTTGCTAGAATCTATATACCTATCCAGGTATTACAAATTTTTAAAATCTAAATTGAAGCATGGAGGATAATATCTCCCTGGTAATTGTCCAATCACTTATCACTCTGATAAGTGATTGGACAATTACCAGAACGATATTATCTCCTCTATCAGAGCTGACTTGTCATCCAGTATTAACTGTTGCTCCCTTTGAAATTTGGAACTCTCGCATCTGTCTTGATGAATGCAGGATGGACAGCTTCAACTACGTGTCTCTTTTTTCAGCAATACCGAAGTTCTATATCACCAAATGACTAATGGTTTGTTTCATAGAATTTTGTTACATGTTATATATTTGACTCAAACTAGTTAGAAAAAAAATCTCCCTAAGACTAATAGACTGAAAACCTAGAATGAAAGTAATATTTAAATTACCTTTCAATAAGCACCTCATCCATGATGGGAATTTTACTATTAAAAATTCTCTACAAAATTGATCAAGAAAATTCAACTTTAATTTTTACATTAAATAAATTCCATCATATTATACAGTCTTATCTCATGTACATTTGATTGCAAAATGTATTAATTTGATACCTAATGTGCGTTTTAAATGCATAAATTCTGATAATACCCTGAACTCTACAAAGTTTCAAGAATATTTACAAGCGCTGAAGTTGATGATATTTATCAGACTAACTGCCAGAGACTTGATGGTAAATTCACTCCCCTTCCATTCCCAGCAAGGACATGTGTGTGAGAGGTTTATTAGTTATATAGTGTTGTACAGCTATCGTAACTCAAGTTTCATTCAAACTTGTATCCAAGATGTATCTATTATTTTTAAATATATTGCAACATAGTTATGCCTTAGAATTCATTGGGCACAACAAAATAGTGTAAGAGAAACCTTTTGGCCAATCCAATATGTTTCTTCAGCTAAGATCAAGCCCTACATTTTATATTTTTATGAATTTACCCCATTTATTTAATCCTATTAAAGAGATTATTACCTCAGATAAAACTAGTAAGGTCATGCATTTCACTTACACTATCATCATTATTATTATAATTATTATTATTATTGCCAAGCAAATTATTGAACTGGTAATGCAATATTTATTGTCCAAAATATTTGTAGTAAAGCATAGTTTGGACATACTCTTTTCACTGGAAAGGAGGTAACAGGATATTTCAACAGATTATTTCTTCATAACATTGGATGAAAAAGGTCAAGCATGCTGACTTTCTCAGCTTTCCTGAACCTTTTTTTTCATGGACTAGTCTAAACAGCATTCACCCTGCTCCTTTGGCAAATCACATCCCATACTCACTGCTGAGTCAAGGGTCAATCCCCTTCCCTCTAAAGTATTTACTGCTTTAATTGGGAGTCAATCCCAAGGGGGGAACATTCGTTCATGTAGCGCCACTTCTGACATTGATATAATTGAATAATGCCTCATAGATCACTACCTCCCATTCCCTAGGGAAGTAGTGACGTCTGTGTAGTGCTGTTTACACAAATAGATTTTTCTCCCCAAGAGTCAACAACGACTGATAAGGAGAACAGATATTTATTGATTTACATTTATTTAACTATTCATTTATTGATTTTGCCTCCTCTGTTAACATTTTTGTTCCTTTATCATAAAGATTTGCTTTTGTGATATTCACAACATTTTTTAATTTTGAATTCTATTTGTTACTAATTTAACTATTTCTAAGTGCTCAAGATAAAGTCTGACCCATCTTATTTACTTCTTGTTTACTTGGATGTAACCTCCCCTTTATAAGAAGTGCAGCCCTTCACTGAAACCCGTCAAATTGTTCCTTGTACTTTTTAGCTTCCCCTCACGATCGCAAAAGTCTTGCTGGAAAAGAAATGATGCTATTATTAGTGTGCAAATCTGACAGCCAGTTTGTTAGTAAACTGCCTAACGGGTGTATAAAAGGCAGAATAATTTCAATATGCTTGGTGCAAGATAAGCTTCTGACTCCATATCAGCTCCATCAACAAAATCTCTTAATTCCACCTCCATATCATGCTCATTCAGTGCTAAATCCCATATCCATGCCCTTGTTACCTCCAGACTCGACCATTATAGTTTCTCCTTTTCAGCTTCCCATTTTCCATTTCTCATAAGCTCTGCTGCCCAAACCTTAACTTGCACCAATTCATGTTAAACAATCAGCCCTGTGCTCGCTGATCCACAATGATTCCTTGGCCTGACCACACCTCAGTTTTAAACAACCAATCTTTGTTTTCAAATTCTTTCATGCACTCACCCAACCCCCCTCAGACTCACATTCAGCACGCTGAAATCAAATATTTTGTGCTTCCCCAATTTTAATCGTTCCACCATTGGCAGTCATGTATTCTGCTGCTTAGGTCCCAAATTCTGGAATATTCTTCTTAAATCTCTCTAGCTCTCTCTTCTCCTTTACATTGCATTATAAAGCCTACCTCTTTGTCATTGGTACTAATATCACCTTAGGGGATAAAGGAAGAAGTATTGGTCATTTAGCTCCTCAAATATGTTCTGCCATTCAATGCGGCCGAGACTAATCTGTGACCTTACTCCATAACCAGCCTTAACTTTGGTAAATAAAAATCCATCAACCTTAGATGTTAAATGAACAATTTTAAGTTAAAGTGAACAATTGATATTTGATGACCCAGCAGCAACTGCCATTTGTAGAAGACAGTTCCAAATTGTTCCCACTCTTTGCCAGTCAAAGTGCTTTTTAATTTGACTCTTGAAAGATCCAGCTCTAATTTTTAGGCTGTATTGCCTATTCCTAGATTCGTCAAGGAGTGTAAATAGATTCTCTGTATCTATCCTTTCTGTTCCCCTGCATATCTTGAAATGTATCAAATCGTCCTTAACCTTCTAAATACCAGGGAATAACAATTCGTTAGAATTGTTATTCAATTTCGCTTTGCAATTTAACCCCTTGACTATAGTTACTAATGTAGTAAACTTGTACTTTGATCATTTCAAGGCTGATGTATCCTTCTGAAGGTGTAACACCCAGAACAGAACACAGCGTTCCAGGTGAGGTCTAATCCTCACCTGCAGCATAATCTTTATTTCCTGGTATTCCAGATCTTTAGACTAAAGGTCACCATTCCACTATTTTGTTCTTAATTTTTTTGCATCTTACCATGACGTTTTATTGATTGGTGTACATGGGCCTCTGAATCTCTTTGGATTTCCACAATTTCTGGCTTTTAGCCACTTAGAATGCATTCTGATCTCTCCTTTTTATATCTTAAGTCAACCTTACTGTTAAACAGAAAATGTTGGAAAGTCTGAGCAGGTCTGAGAGCATCTGTGGAGAGAGAATAGAGCCAACATTTCAAGTCTGGATGACCCTTCGACAGAGCATTTTCTGTTTTTGTTTTAGATTCCAGCATCTGCAGTATTTTGCCTTTATCTCAGTTATATATATTGAAATCCGTTTGCCACAACTTTACCCATTTACCAACCTATCAATATCTCCCTGTGATTTTATGCATCTGTCTACACTGCTTACAATGTAGTGAGTCTTTGTGGCAAGCTGCGGTATGTGGCACTCACTCCCATCATCTAAATTGTTAACAAATACAGAGAACAATTGAAGCTTCTGCATATATCCCCATGAGATGCCAGTAGTCTCATCCTGCCAATTAGAGTAGCCAGCCATTATCTCTTCACTCTGTCGCCTGCTGCCCAGTTAATTTCCAAACCAGATCAATAATTTGCCTTCAATTTCATGGGCTTCAACTTTTGCTAACAGTCTTTTATAAGAAATGTTATCAGATACCTTCTGGAAATTCAAATAAATAGCATCCATCGACATTCAGCTATTCACTTCTATAGTCAGCTCTTCAGAACACCCTATCCAATTTGTCAGGCATGACCTAGCTATTACAAATTCATGTTTACTCTCTCTGATCAGCTGAAAAATTTCAAGGTGTTCCGTCACTATCTTTAATTATAGATTGTAGTAATTTCCTGATGACAGATGTTTGGCTAATTGATCTATACTTGCCTGGTTTCTTTGTCTCACCTTTTCTTAAATAGCAGAGACACATGTGCAATTTTCCAATCTGAATACAATGTTCCTGAATTGAGTTAACTTTGGAAGATCTTAGTTAAACATTTGTAATATCCTCACCCATGTCTTCCAAAACCATGGGAAGAAAACAATCTACTCCTCAGAATTTGTCACTTTATTGTCACTAGCTCAGATCTCCCTGCCTCAAGATAGTTGAAGGCTGAGTAATTTGGAGACTTCGAACAGTTCCAACTTATATACCTGGATAGTTACCCAGGAATTAAACAGAAAAATCCTAGTCTAACTCCTGGGATACTATTCAACTGATCCCCTTACTAACTCTAGCCCTGAACACTCCCCTGCCTAAATGCCCTGATGTCTCCCTGATTCCCCCTTACAACTCTGCACTCCTCCAAGACCCGACGATCCATGACCTGATCTGATTAGCCCCACCACTTGACTAGTCCCTGAACCACACCCCCAACTCTTGAGCCCCTTCCTACCCCTCCGACTCACCCAGATCTGACCTGACTAACTATCAATACTGAACTCCTCCTCTGATTTGACTAGCCTCCGAACTGACAGATGTTCCTGAACAAACCCAACAGTCTCCAACCCACTTATCCACTCCCTCTCCCCATCTCACACTCCTTACCCGACTTCACCCTACTACCTCACTCACCTGCCTTCCTATCAATTTGTCACCTTGCTACTCTTGGACCTCACCCACCTGCTACCCTATCACTTGGCACCATACTGCCGTACATCCTCACCCACCTACCACTTTATTTATCTGACACTTAACCATCTCATCTACTTGCCAGCTTACCACCTGTCTCACCCACTCTATCATTACTCATTCATCCAATCACCCACTCATCTGATTGACTAACATTCATTTATCATTGATTTATGAACATTTGCACTGGATACTTAAACTTACCTAATGGTAGCAAGAGCTGCACAAAGGTTGTGTGGCTTATGCACTAATTTCCTTCTCCCTGCATGGATTCCTGTGCACAGGGCATTCCTCGACATTGTAGATCAGAAGTTGGAGCCTTTTCATCGTATCCAGTTAAGTGGGTGGTTTTCTGTCTGATCAGTGTGGGACACAAGAGTTCCAACTCTGATTGAAATGTTTGGATCATTGCTGTTCCTTTACTATTAAAGAACTATAGATTTGTTTACATTAATTTTGATGAGTGTCTATCCTTGATTCAATATTTGTTTCCCTGCATAATCTGGCATTCTGGCCTCATTCTCTGTAGATACTGAACAAAGTAATTATTTAACGTATCTGCCATTTCATTATTTTCATTTGTCAGGTTTTAATGGACTCACATGGCTCCTAATCATCCTCTTTCTCTTAATTGTTTTTTATTCATTCGTGGGACATGGGCGTTGTTGGCTGGCCAGCATTTATTGCCCATCCCTATTTGCCCTTGAGAGGGTGGTGATGAGCTGCCTTCTTGATCGCTGCAGTCCATGTTCTGTGGATTGATCCACAATGCCTCTAGGGAGGGAATTCCAGGATTTTGACCCAGTGACAGTGAAGGAACGGTGATATATTTCCAAGTCAGGATGGTCAGGACTTGGAGGGGAACTTGCAGGTGGTGGTGTTCCCATTTATCTGCTGCCCTTGTTCTTCTAGATGGAAGTAGTCAAGGATTTGGAAGGTGCTGTTGAAGGATCTTTGGTGAATTGCTGCAGTGCATCTTTTGGACAGTGCACACTATTGCTACTGAGCGTCAGTAGCGGAGGGATTGAATGTTTGTAGATTGGTGCCAATCAAGCGGGCTGCTTTGACCTGGATGGTGTCAAGTTTTTTAACTGTTTTTGGAGCTGCACCCATCCGTGCAAGTGGGAAGTATTCCATCATACTCCTGACTTGTGCCTTGAAGATGATGGATAGGCTTTGGAGAATCAGGAGGTGAGTTACTCGCTGCAGTAGTGCCGAGCCACTAACCTGTTGTTGTAACCACTGTGGTTATGTAGTGAGCCCAGGATCAAGGATGTTAACATGAGGGGATTCAGTGATGGTTACACCACTGAGTGTCAAGGGGTGTTGGTTAAAGTATCTCTTATTGCTGATGGTCATTGCCTGGTATTTGTGTGGCACAAATGTTACTTGCCACTAGTCAGCCCAAGCCTGGATATTGTCCAGATCTTGTTGCATTTAAACATGTACTGTTTCAGTATCTGAGGAGCCACAAATGGTGCTGAACATTGTGCAATCATCAACGAACATCCCCAGTTCTGACCTTATGATGGAGGGAAGGTCATTGATGATGCAGCTGAAGATTGTTGGGCCTTGGACACAACCCTGAGGGATTTCTGCAGAGATGTCCTGGAGCTGAGGTGACTGACCATCCACAACCACAACCATCTTCCGATGTGCTGGGTGTGACTCCAACCAGCAGAGAGTTTGCCCTCCTATACTCATTGATTCCAGTTTAACTAAGACTCCTTGATGCCACACTCAGTTGAGCGTGGCCTTGATGCCAAGGGCTGTCACTCTCACCTCACCTCTGTAATTCAGCTCTTTTGTCCATGTTTGAACCAAGGCTGTAATGAGGCCAGGAGCTGAGTGATCCTGGTGAAACCCAAACTGGGCATCACTGAGCAGGTTATTGCTGAGCAGGTGTTGCTTGATAACACTGTTGATGATCCCTTCCATCACTTTACTAAATGATTGAGAATAGATTGATTGGCCAGTAAGTGGCTGAGTTGGATTCGTCCTGCTTTTTGTGTATAGAACATACCTGGGCAATTTTCCACATTTTTGGGTAGATGCCAGTGTTGTAACTGTACTGGAAGAGCTTGGCTAGGGGAGCGGCAAGTTCTGGAGTACAAGTCTTCAGTACTACTGCTGGAATGTTATCAGGGCCCATTGCCTTTGCAGTATCCATTGCCTCCAACTGTTTCTTGATATCCTGTGGAGTGAATCGAATTGGCTGGAGACTGGCATCTGAGATGCTGGGGACCACTGGAGGAGGCCGAGATGGGTCATCCACTCGGCACTTCTGGCTGAAGATTGCTGTGAATGCTTCAGCCTTATCTTTTGCACTGATGTGCTGGGCTCCTCCATCATTGAGGATGAGGAAATTTGTGGAGCCTCCTACTCCAGTGAGTTGTTTAATTGTCTACCATCATTCGCAACTGGTTATGGAAGAACTGCAGAGCTTAGATGTGATCCGTTGATTATGGGATTGCTTAGCTCTGTCTATCACTAACTGCTTTTGCCATTTAAAATGGAAGTAGTCCTGTTTTGTAGCTTCACCAGGTTGACACCTCACTTTTTTAGGTATGCCTGGTGCTGCTCCTGGCATGTCCTCCAGTTGATCCCCTGGTTTGATGGCAATAGTTGAGTAGGGGATATGTCAGGCCACGAGGTTGCAGGTTGTGTTGGAGTACAATTCTACTGCTCTCAATGGCCCACAGCGCCTCATGGATGCCCCGTCTTGAGTTGCTAGATTGCTTTGAAGTCTGTCCCGTTTAGGACGGTGATAGAGCCACACAACACAATGGAGGTTATTCTCAATGTGAAGACAGGACTTCGTCTCCGCAAGAACTGTGCGGTGGTCTCTCTTACTGATACTGTCATGGACAGATGCATCTGTAGCCAGCAGATTGGTAAGGATGAGGTCAAGTACGTTATTTCCTCTTGTTGGTTCCTTCACCACCTTCTGCAGATCTAGTCTAGTAGTTATATCCTTTAGAACACGACGGCTCAATCAGTAGTGTTGCTGCCAAGCCACTTTTGGTGGCAGACATTGAAATCCCCCGTCCAGAGTACATTTTGTGCCCTTGTCACCCTCAGTGCTTCCTCCAAGTGTTGTTCAACATGGAGGAATACTGATTCACCTTACTGATAAAACCTTACTGTAACTACAAGAATTTTTTTGTATTGGTGTTTTTAATCTCTTACAAGTATCTTTTCATTCTCCCCTTTTGTAGCTCTGTTGATGCATTGTTTTGTCATTCTTTGCTATTCTTACTATCCCCCACAATTGGCCAGGATGTCTTCCATGGTTTGCATTTTTGTGTGTCTTTTTTTTATGTTGCCTCTTCAGTTGTCTATGGTTTGTTTTGGCTGTTAGGGCTCTTGCCCTTAGGAATATAAATTGGTTTGTATCATGTTAAGTTCACCTTTCACTCACCTCCTGTCATCTTCCCAATAGCAAAGTTTCCCAGTTGAATATGAAACTGTGATACACAATTAATTCATGCTACCTGCAAATTTACATGATTGTGGTGAGTAGCCAATGCTAAACTCACTTTTGAGTGGCTGCATGCCTGAGCAGATGGTGCACAATCGTGAGAGGCTAACTCCAGTTAAAGCCACTCTGCCTATTTGAAGACTGTCTGCTTCACTTCAAAGGAAAGTGTATTTTGGCTGGAGAAGGTGCTGGAAGTTATTCTGGAAATGAGTTTGATCTGTGAAAGACACAAAAATGATCCACCAGAGCAGAGATTAGGCTCCAAGATTTTCTGAATTTTGCTCAAAGCCTTGAATACGTAATTGCAGAAGAGGAGAGATGTTATTTGTCCACCATGGGCAGGTGGGCCACCAGATGTATACTTAGACAGCAGTGAGGCCAGATAATGAGTTAGTCAATGTCAGGAGGCTAGACTGGAAGACCTGAATGCAGTGCTTCACAAAGTTCAATGATCACACACGGGTAATCAAGGATAGAGAATTCAGCTTCAAATTCCATATCTCACCAACTGTATCATTAATGGCAGTTACTGCCCAATTCACCACACTCTCATCATTCACCAGTAACAATCTCTATCTTGCCCTTGACAACAAGGCAGCATTTGACCAGGTGTGGCATCATGTAGCCTTCACAAAGCTGGAGTCAATGGAATTTGGGGGAAAACTCTCCTTGGGTTGGGCTCATACCTAGCACAAAAGAATATGGTTGTGGTTGTTGGACTGCTGTCATCTCAATTCCAGGATATCACTGCAGGAATTCCTCAGGGTAGTCCTAAGCACAAACATTTTAGTTGTTTCATCAATGACCTTCCCTCCATGATAAGTTCAGAAGTGCAGATGTTCACTGATGGTTGCACAATGTTCAGCACTGTTTGTAACCCTCAGATACTGAAGCAATCCATATCCAAATACAACAAGACCTAGACAATATTCAAGCTTATGCTGACAAGTTGCAAGTAACATTGATGCCACACAAGTGTCAGGCAATGCCATCTCCAAAAAGAGAGAATCTAACCATCTTCTCTCGATATTCAATGGATTATTATTGCTGAATCCCTCACTGTCAGCATCCTGGGGGTTTCTCATTGATGAAAACCTCAACTGGACCAGCCATAGAATTACTGTAGCTACAAGACCAGGTCACTGTCCATGAATCCTATGGTGAGTAACTCACCTCCTGTTTCCCCAAAGCCTGTCCCTAAAATGCACAAGTCAGGAATGTGATGGAATACTCCCCATTTGCCTGGATGGGTGCAGCTCCAACAACACTCAAGAAGCTTGACACCATCCGGGACAAAGCAGCCTGATTGATTGGCATCCCATCCACAAACATTCACTCCCTCCACCATCTAAAATATGCACTACAGGAATTCACCAAGCATCTTTAGACAGCACCTTCTAAACCCACAATCACCTAGAAGGACAAGGGCATCAGATATATGGGCACATCACCACCTAGAAGTTCAATTCCAAGTCATTCACCACCTTGATGTGGAAATATATCGGCATGCCTTCACTGTCGCTGGGTCAAAATCCTGGAACTCCTTCCCTTATAGCTCTATGGGGTGGCATGCAGCGATTCAAGAAGGCAGCTCACCCCAACCTTCTCAAGGGAAATTAAGGATGGGCAATGAATGCTGGGAGATCTTGTGGCACAGTGAATAGCATCCCTGCTCCTGAGCTAGGCACTGCTTGTTCGATTTGATGGTCAAGGTAGGTGTATACATAACGCAGTTAATCAGGCTGACTGTCAATCTGCAAATCCTTCCAAATATGCCAATGGCTGGAGGCAAGTGTGGGAGAGACTCCTGGTCAAGCATGCTTGATGTGGAGCGGTGCCCCTCAAGCTATAAGCCCGTAGTGACAGACTAACAATCTGTTTCGGGAATTCCTAGCTATGGAAACAGAGAAAATTCTGCCTTAGTGCACCACTAGAAGAGAATTGGATTGGAATAAATGCTGGCTTGGCCAGGAACACCTACATACCACAAATGAATTTTAAAAAGTCAGAATTAATATTTCACATTTATAGTTCCATCTCCCCCTCACATACTGTTGCAAGCCTCCCACCTATATCTCACATCTTCAATACCAGATATTCAATCATGATAATTATTTTACCCAAACATGTTCCATCAGACTGACATTCTTCCTTTTTTGATCTGATTTATTGTCACATATAATAGTATACTGTAAGAAGTATTGTTTCTTGCGTGTTATACAGACAAACCATACTGTTCATAGAGAAGGAAACGAGAGAGTGCAGAATTTCGTGTGTTACCGTCATAACTAGGGTGTAGAGAAAGATAAACTTAACGTGAGGTAGGTTCATTCAAAAGTCTGATGGCAGTAGGGAAGGAGCTGTTCTTGAGCCATTTGGTACGTGATCTCAGACTTTTGTATCTTTTTCCTGATAGAAGAATATGAAAGAGAGTATGTCCGAGATGGCTGGTTGCTTTGCCAAGGCAGTGGAAAATATAGATAGAGTCAATGGATGAGAAGCTGGTTGTTTGATGAATTGGGCTACATTCACAACCTTCTGTAGTTTCTTGTGGTCTTGGACAGAGCAAGAAACCAAACTGTGATACAACCAGAAAGAATGCTTTCTATGGTGCATCTGTAAAAGTTGGTGAGAATCATAGCTGACATGCCAAATTTCCTTGGTCTTCTAAGAAAGTAGATGCGTTGGTGGGCTTTCTTAAATATAGTGTTGGCATGGGGGAACCAGGACAGGTTGGTGGAGATCTGGACACTGAAAGACTTGAAGCTTTCAAACATTCTACCTCATCCCCGTTGATGTAGACAGGGGCATGTTCTCCACTACACTTCCTAAAGTCAATGACGATCTCTTTCATTTTGTTGACATTGAGGGAGAGATTATTGTAGTCGCACCAGTTCACCAGATCTCTTATCATTGTTTGAGATTCCACCCACTATGGTATCGTCAGCAAACTTAAAAATTGAATTGGAGGGGAATTTGGCCACACAATCATAAGTGTATAAGGAGTATAGAAGGGGGCTGAGAACACAGCCTTGTGGGGCACCAGTGTTGAGGATGATTGTGGAGGAGGTGTTGTTGCTTATCTTTACTGACTGTGATCTGTGGATTAGGAAGTTCAGGATCCAGTCACAAAGGAAGGAGCAGAGGCCCAGGCTACAGAGTTTTATGGGAATAACGGTGTTGAAGGCTGAGCTGTAGCAGAAGTCTGGCATAGGTGTCTTTGTTATCTAGGTGTTCCAGGGTTGATTGCAGGGCCAGGAAGATGGCATCTACTGTGGATCTGTTGCAGTGGTAGGCAAACTGTAGAGAATCCGGACAGTCCAGGAGGCTGGACTTGATTTGTGCCATGACTAACCTTTTGAAGCACTTCAAAATGAAGGATGTCAGAGCCACCAGATGATAGTCATTAAGGCATGCTGCTTGGTTTTTCTTAGGTACCGGCATTATGGTCATCTTCTTGAAAGAGATCGGGACCTCAGATTGTTACAAAGAGAGATTGAAGATGTCTGAGAATACCCCCGCCAGCTGATCTGTGCAGGACCTGACTGCTTGTCCAGGTACCCCATCCGGGCCAGTCGCTTTCTATGGGTTGACCTTCAAGAAGTCTGCTCTGTTACCTGCAATGATCTCTCAAAAATCTCTGTTGCTGGACAGCATGGTACATAACCAGAGACAACAATACATAATATGCAAGGATAGGCACAGCTGCATGTCTTTAGTTCCAAGCCAATAGTTCTCACCATCATTGAGCACCTTGACTGAGGCTATCATGAATGACGAGGCTAAAACCATCCAAGACTATGTTATGTTCAAACCTAATTGTCCTCCTCACATTCATCTTTAAACTCACCACGAAATTTAGGATTCTGTAGGAGCATAAATACTCCTTTAACAATGTGATAATCACTTACGCAATGCTCGTCAAACCTAAGATATTCAATCTCATCCTTGTGAGTAGTCATTTGGCGATTGAGACATAAAACAATGACAGATGTAAAATTTTGTATTATTTCTTACTTTTTCTTGCTCTCTATTTGCTCTCTCTTAAATCAATCTTTCTTTTCCTCTCGTTAGTTTTCTTTCTGTACCTGATTTGACACAGTTTGCCCTCCTCAGCCATTCATGTCGGATTTTTCCAACCTTGCCTGCCGGCCCTGCTGCTGTGAATGGAGATTTGACTAAGTGCGGAATTCTCTGTTCTTACTGGCAGGACCGAAGAATTCTGCCCCCATTTCAGTTTCATCTCAATCCTTAAATTTCCTGCATTAATGAGATTCATCGTCTACCCTGCCACTGGCTAAGATTTCTCAGTTGTCCTCAGGACACTGTTATCAGCTCACAGCTCCAGCCAGTCACAGTGCAATGCTTTGTAGAGCTGTTGGTGAAGAAAGATCTCCCAAACAGTGTATGCTGCATGATGTCCTTCTCCAACAAGATCTGAATCAGCCACTTTAATTCTAATGGCTATTTCTACATGTTACTTATATTTATGAAATGTATTTTAAAATCAATCAGTATTTTGTTCTTTGCTTGTTTCTGTGGGTTCTATTTTGTCCTAACAGAGCTGAAATAGTAAATAGATTTAAATGCCGGTTCTGAATGCTGTCGTTCTACAGAAAACTTGTATACACTGCCAGTCAGATTGGACTGTTTATTTCTCTCTTGCTCCAAATCAATTACTAGGAAGCAATTTACAGACATGAATAGTAATTTCCAAGCCATTATTTATCAGAATTAGCTTTTTAGCTCAATGTGCACTGCAGTTAAATTCAAGATGAAAATGGGGATCTACTGATGTTTTCAAAACCCTTTGATCCAGTGTACTCTCCCAAATTGTACTTCTCTTGATCAACAAAGCATGTGATTAGAGTTTAATGCAACATGTTTACACTGCAATGAAATTAGAGATATCATGAGCTCATAGAAACAATACAATTTATGTGTTGAATTAACTATGATTGATTGGGTTGAAGTGGGGAACTACTCCAATGCTTCCATGCTAGTATGGCTTAATTATTGTTTCGGTTGTTCCAGTCTATCTGCAATAGTGGGTTTGACTTAAATGAGACAATTCTCCACTAATAATCCAGTTATATTGCTGGTACCAGTACTGCCTTGAAAGATGTATAAGAAGATGCACCAAGCTATGCTGACATGCTCAAACTGATCTTCTGTTAGGGACATCTGAGTTCTTCACTAACATTTAAAACAAATGGGTTTGTCAGCCAACTTCCTCCATGTTACTAAAAACTTGGCTTCCAGCAATGGTTGGTAGGGGTCTTTTTACAATCAGCCCCAGATGAGGCTCTCCAAAATTTGTTGATCTGGTGAGACCCTCGATTTGTCACTGTCCGGCTAGGATACACTCAGACTGAACAAACGTGGGTGAGGAGGGACAACTGGTACCATGCCTTTATTCACCTCACCCTCTACTGATAGCAACAGAAGTTAATCTAACAAGGTTCCCCTTCCTTTGGATACCTTTTCCAGACTCAATAGTTAAATTTTAAAAAGAAAACAATTTAACCAGGCTGATACCATTTACATATCTTGGTACCCTCATGAGTTTTACACGCTAGTAGGGGACACATGTCCAAGCCAAATTCATGTAAAATGCATGAGAACATGTCAGGTGAGCTTTGAAATGTCATTATGCTCTTGTGTCATATTACAGTTGGCGTGCATGCACGAGAGTTGGAAGCACACATGCTAACATTTACCATAGAAACTGTAGAAAATTACAGCTCAGAAACAGGCCTTTTGGCCCTTCTTGTCTGTGCTGAACCATTTTTTACCTAGTCCCACTGACCTGCACTTGGACCATATCCCTCCACACCCCTCTCATCCATGAGCCCATCCAAGGTTTTCTTAAATGTTAAAAGTGACCCCACATTTACCACTTTATCCAGCAGCTCATTCCGCACTCCCACCCTCTCTGTGTGAAGAAGCCCCCCCTAATATTCCCTTTAAACTTTACTCCTTTCACCCTTAACCCATGCTTTCTGGTTTTTTTCTCCCCTACCCACAGTGGAAAAAGCCTGCTTGCATTTACTCTATCTATACCCATCAAAATCTTATATACTTCTATCAAATCACTCCTCATTCTTCTACGCTCCAGGGAATAAAGTCCTAACCTATTCAATCTCTGTCTGTAACTTAGCTTCTCAAGTCCCGGCAACATCCTCGTGAACATTCTCTGCACTCTTTCAAACTTATTTATATCCTTCCTGTAACTAGGTGACCAAAACTGTACACAATACTCTAAATTCGGCCTCACCAATGCCTTATACAACCTTACCATAACACTCCAACTTTCATACTCGATAGTCCGATTTATAAAGGCCAATGTACCAAAAGCACTCTTTATGACCCTATCCACCTGTGACGTCACTTTTAGGGAATTCTGTACCTGTATTCCCAGATCCCTCTGTTCAACTGCACTCTTCAGAGTCCTACCATTTACCCTGTATGTTCTACTTTGGTTTGTCCTTCCAAAGTGCAATACCTCACACTTGTCTGCGTTAAATTCCGTTTGCCATTTTTCAGCCCATTTTTCTAGTTGGTCCAAATCCCTCTGCAAGCTTTGAAATCCCTCCTCACCGTCCACTCCACCTCCAATCTTTGTATCATCAACAAATTTGCTGATCCAATTTACCAAATTATCATCCAGATCATTGATATAGATGACAAACAACAATGGACCTAACACCGATCCCTGCGACACGCCACGAGTCACAGGCCTCCACTCAGAGAAGCAATCCTCCACAACTACTCTCTGGCTTCTTCCATTGAGCCAGTGTCTAATCCAATTTACTACCTCCCCATGTATATCTAGTGATTGAACCTTCCTAACTAACCTCCCATGAGGGACCTTGTCAAAGGCAATTTGAGTGGACAATTAAGCTCATTAAAAAGCCACTTGCCTTGAATTTTATGTTGCCCATGCAATTTTGTGTTCAATGTATGGGCAATATGGGCAGGCAGCCATTCTGTTTTGATGGATTTTTTTATTCCAGGATAGGGATAAAGGGGGCCAGAGCCTTGACAGTGTGAATAGGTAAGAGTTCAGGCAAAAATTTGCTGCTGATTTATTTCTGAATCACCTCTTTTTCTGAGTTTTCTGCTGGACTCTTTGTATGGTAAGTTTTTTTAAAATAACCTCTTTTGTCTCCTCAACTTTCTTGGAGGTTTTCTAATGGGTTCAACTTTCAGTGCCATTTGCATTGCGGTAAATGGATGATGTATACTCTGCTGGTGGCACATCCTCTGAAGAAAATGAGAGAGGTAGAAGGAAGACAAGGCCAGGTGTCCGCAGGTAATATCCCAGGGAACACCCTGTGGGAAGAGAGGTGCAGCCACATGGGGCACAGGGCCAGCAGGATGTGCATGGCAGAACAGCCTGCAGAAGATGCCACTATCCTGCATCTAGAATCTAAAGGCAGCGTTCCTGCTAGCTCAGAATATCTGAGGTCCAGTGTCAAAGGTGGCAGTGTCTGTCTAGGGAGATTGTAACCTCTATATGTCAGATAGTTGGACTGGAGATTAACTCCGACTGTATGGATCACCACCCATTGCCAGTAGCTCATAAGGTTAAAGTAGCCTTCAACCTTTTCACCTCCAGTTCTTCCCATGGATCTGTGGGAGATCTATGCAGTGCATCCCACAATTATATCAAGATGGTCACTGATGCTGTTTTCAAATGGGTCATGACCTTCATGAGCTATCCAAACTGTTAAGTCAAAGCCAGCATGGATAACTTTGAAATGCTCTGTTGAAGTATTTTTTGAGCTAACTTAGGCTGGAGCCAACAATGACACAGCTTGAGAAGCTCTTTTCTGTCCGAAGTGATTTTTTTTTTCAATCTCAAGAGTCCATTTATATATCTTATTTCTGGGAGGCTTATGCTAATCATCCACAAGTAAGGAATAGATATCCACAGTAATCCCTCCTATTTCCATCAGAAGTCCATGTAGTCAGCTTGTGGCTCATCGCTTGCCAAGACATTCTTTTTAACCTTCAGAAAGTTGGTTTACTCCTAGGTCATGAGTTCACCTCCCTTATCAGGATTAGCAATGTCTCATTTCAGGGCTTGTGCTTGAAGTAGGTCCTTGGCTGAGTTAATAGCCTTCTCTATATTGAGCCCAGGAAGCAGCCAAAGAAGTTTGCTTTACGAGAGAGTGAGAGAAAAATATTCCTATCATATTCAAAGCATTCCTTAGGATTTTATAAAGTTACTATATGGTGATTTCTTCCGGTCTGATTGGTTAAGCCTGGTGTAGACTCAGAGAAAAGTAAATATACTCTGGGAAGAATTGGAAGCCAAAGCAGAAACATGGAGAAGACATTTTTAAACACTGTCGGTAAAACTTGTTATACACATAAACCAGTTTCATCTCAGGGGGGAGCCAAGTTATAAAATATAAAACTGTTTCTATAATTGGACACTAGTTAGACAGAAATAAATGGTAGTCTTTTCCATTTGCTGCAAGTTTTCAAGAATCTCTCAATGGGGAGGCTAATTTACTGCTCAGCCCTGGTAAACATACCATCAGCAGCGACCAGCATAGTTCAACTGTTTACTGCAGAATGGCAGATGCAACTGGTGCCCTTCTAGACTAGAATGAAGGAGCTAATAGAGATGTGGTCCTTCTGATAGTGATTAGTAAATTAAACCTTCTTTGGTCCAGCAGTTGGCAGCTCCTACTGGGAGTGAAGCGACAGTCTGCCTGATGTAGAAAAGCCTCCTGATATCCTTTGGTTAGACACAGGGAAATATCGCTTGACCTATACACAAGTACTATACAGATACCTTACTGTTTATGCCACAGATTTTGACATTGAATAACAAAGATTTCAGGCCAAAGGTGTGTCTTTTTGCTGTAAACATGGGTGTGGATCTGGTGTAAGGGAATTTGGGGTATTAATCAGAGGCAACAGATGATCTCCTCTATACTGCCTATTAATTTCTGGTAGAATTGGTTGCATGTGTAAAATGCATTAATGCTCAGAGTGGTACTTGGCCTGAAATATACTGTTCCTAGCATTTCAGGGGAATTCAGCCATGACAATTTATCTTATAATCTCAAAATTGGGATGGAAGCCAATGGTTTTTGATCCAAGAAATGATTCGCTGGAATTAACAATCTTAACTTGGTCCATTTCTTCGACCAAATTCTCAAATAGCCAAATGTAATATATGCAAATAAGGGTCAAAAGTGCTGGACAACTAAATTTCTGGAATTTACCTTCACAATTAGAGTAAGAAATCTGTTCCAAGAACAACTGTGATTAGCAAAAGTTACTGAAGCCTCCTGAAAGTTCATGTCCTCACAGCAGTAGGGACACGGGTTTGATTTTGGTCTTCAGTCACTGTTTGAAATTTGCACATTCTGCCTGTGTCTGTGTGGATTTCCTCCAGGTGCTCTAGTTCCCTCCCACAGTCCAAAGATGTGCAGGTTAGGTGGATTAGCCTAGCTAAATTGTCCCTTAGTGCCAAAGATGCATAGGTTAGGTGGATTAGCCATGGTAAATTGCCCCTTAATGTCCAAAGATGTGTAGGTTAGGTGGATTAGCCATGGTAAATTCACAAGGTTACGGGAAAAGGGCAGGGAGAAATGTTCTTTCATAGAGACAGTGCAGACACGATGGACCAAATGGTCTCATTCTAAACTGCAAGGATTTTGTGGTTCTATGCTATTGCAGCTCAGAATAAATATTACTAGATTATTTTTTTCATTTGAGTGTAGCCAGGTTTGGAGTGCCCAAAAAGGAATGCAATCTCTTTACCTTCCAACCCCCAGAACTAGATATCACACTGGACGGTTTTCCCATGAAATGGAGGGCCACCCAGGAAAAGAACAGGTGAACAGAAGGAATAGGAAAAAGAGTTTCTTGCATGGTTCATTGAACCTGTTTCATCATTCAAAATGGTCAAGGCTGATCTTGGGCTTCAATTCCATCTTCCTGCCCATTTCCCCATATCCCTTAACTCTCTGGGAGAGCATAAATTCAAGGCTTAAATGAAGCATCCACAATCCTTTGGGGTAAAGAATTACAAAGATTCGCAAGCCTTCAAGTGAAGAAATTTCTCCTTATTTCAGTCCTAAACAAAGAACTCATTATCCTGAAACTCTGTCCCATTTTTTAGATTCCCCCACCAATGGAAACAATCTCCTGGCATTTACCCTATCAGGCTCCTTCAGAGTTTTGCAGGTTTCAGTGACATTGCATTCAATGCACTGAGCCGGGATGCATCTGTATTGTAAATGATTTAACAGTTCTGGTAAGAACAAACCAAGAACATAACCGCAATTTACATTTATTGATGTAAGCGACAAGTAATGAAAGATTGGTGTTCAACAGTCTCAAATGCAACATCAATATTCAGCAGATCAATTTCTTCTATTCTGTTTATTCTAGTGTTGGCATCTGTCCCGATCCAAGTAAAATAGAGGCTATTGAAGCCATGCCAATTCTTTAAGATATGGACAATCTTCAAAGATTGGAGAGACTATGGCAGGCATTTAAAGAATGAATAGGTGAACTCCAGAAGTTATTTATTCTTGTTTGGCACAAGAGGGGTAATGGAATTGTGGCCAAACCATGGCTTACAAGGAAAATTAGAGAGAGTATCAGATTCAAGAAAGAAGCATACAAATTGGCAAGAAAGAGCAATAGGCTTGAGGATTGAGAACAGTTTAAAATGCAGCAAAGGAGGAGCAAGGGATTGATTGAGGAGGGATAAATAGAGTATGAAAGTATTGGGTGAAGAAATTTTTCCTCATCTCAGTTCTAAAGGTTTTACCCCTTATCCTCAAACTATGATCCCTCATTCTACACTCCTTCGCCGTTGGGAACATTCTTTCTGAAAAACTCTGTCTAATCCTGTTTGAATTTTATAACTTTCTATGAGATTCCCTCTCAACTCTTCTAAAATCCAGTGAATATAATCCTAAAGGATTCAATCTCTCCTCATACGACAGATCTGCTATCCCAGGAATCAGTTTGGTAAACCTTCGCTATATTCGCTCTATAGCAAGGACATTCTTCCTCAGATAAGGACAACAAAACTGCACACAATGCTCCCTCCTAATCACTAGTCCCTTTCTGGGTCATGTCATTCTCTCTCTAGTACATTGAAGCATCATTAACGGTAATTGACCATATATATACACTTATGACCCTGCCATGGTTGACATTTTTCTACAGTTGTCTCAGTTACTCAATAAACATGAGCTGAAACATAAACAGAAAACCCTGGAAATACTCAGCAGGTCTGGTAGCATCTGTAGAGAGAGAAAAACAGTTAATGGGTGGGATTTTCTGGCTGCACTCACCGCCAAGACTGGAAAATTCCACTGAAGGTCAACGGACATTTGCATGGTCCATGTCTCATCCGCTACAATTCTCATGGTGGGTGGCTGCTCAATGTTTCAGTCGTAACTTTTCATCAGAACTGGGAAAAGTTAGACTTGTAATTGTTTTTAAGGAGATGAAATGGAGGATGGTGGAAAAAAATGTAAAGGAATAGCTGTGATAAGGTGGAAGATGGGAAACATTAAATGACAAAGGAGTTGGTGGGGCAAAGGCAAGGGAGTGCTCATGGAACAAGTAAGGAACCAAAAGATGTGTCCAGTGGGGATGTGGATGGGCGAACAATGAACAATTGAAGCAAAAATGAGAAAAAGGACTGACACATGCAAAGAAAAGAAGACAAAATGGCAGGAGGAGAGGTGGTGGGGAGGGTGTGGTGGGGGAGGTGGGGGAGGTGGGGGGGGGGGGGGGGTGGGGGGTGAGGGGGCGAGGGCAGGAACAGAGATAAAAGCCTGAAATTGTTGAACTTAATATTGAGTCCAGAGGCTTTAAAATGTCTAATTAAAAGATGAAGTTTTGTTCCTCGAGCAATGCTTTGAGCTTCATTGGAACTTTGCAGTAGGCCAAGGAATTAAAATGACTGACCACTAAAAGCTCAGAGTCATCCTTGTGAGCTGAATTTAGGTGATCCACTAAACAGTCACCCAGTGTGCATTTGGTGCCCCAGACATAGAGGAGACCAGGGGTGAGACTCTCCCAAATAAATTCTGAGTGCCGAAGTTGCATAAAAACTGGAGTAAATAACATTGATTTTTTTTTTAGCAGGATTTTCAGGATGAATCTCCCACACTTTGTGCACGAGTGTAAATCATTAATAACCATGGGGTGAGCCTATTCCTCCTGCTGGAGAGGCCGGCAGCATAATGTTGAGTGGACCATTGCACATGCGCCAATTTGTCATAGCAGAGATCAGCGCATGCGCAGTAGTCCTGCACTGTTGGCCTCCCGATTGCTGGCCAGCTTGATCGAAGGCCTGCCCCACATCTCCTCATTGCTGATTCTCCGCCCCCCCCCCCCACCCTCCCCCCACTTCCTGGTCATGTCTGGGCCAGCCCTGAAGCTCCTCGACCCCCATCCAGCCCGTCTTAATCTCCACTTGAAAGAAGCACATATATAAATCATTGTTCACTCAGAAAGAATGTCTGGGACCTTCGACATTGAGGAGGGAGGAACAAAAGGACCGGTGTTAGACCTCCTGTTCTTGCAATGGAAAGGGGCAATGGGAAGGGGATGGGGTGTTGGAGACGATTGAGGAGTAACCACAGCATTATTGGGTGCATGATCAGGAGCTTTGGAATTTTGAAAAGCAATGGGATGAGTATTTGGTGGTGGCATACACTGGAGTTTTTGGAAATGGCAGAGGAAGAACAGCTGAATCTAGAGGCTGCAGGGTGGAAGGTGAGGACAAGGGGATTTCACTTGTGAAGAGAAAAGAAGGGAAAAAGCAAAAGCAAAGAAATGGGTCAGGCATGACTGAGGGCCCTGTCAACACAACTGGGGGTATCCCCAGTGGGGGAAAAATAAAGACATATCAGAGGCATTGGCATGGAAGGTTGTATCATTGGTATAAATCCAAGAGAGTCAGTAAAACTGGGTAAATGGGATGGAATTGTTACAGAGTGCAGGGGTGAGAAGCAGTAGTTGACATAGTTGTGGGAGCCAGTGGACTTATTACGAATATCCCCTGAAATAAAAAACAGAGAAATCAAGGAAGAGAATAGTCATAGATGGAACATGTAAAAATGAGAGAAGAATGGAAATTAGAAGCAATCTAGATGAAATTTTCCAATTCAGGGCAAGAGCAGGAAAAGGCACCAATACAATAATCAACATATCAGGAAATGATTGAGGCAGAAGACCAGAACTGAATTAAAACAAGAAATGTTCCACATAACCACAAAAATCAGGCATAGACAAAGCTGATGCAAGAAACTACAGCAACACCTTTGATTTAGAGAAAGTGACTTGAGGTTAAAAGAGAACTTCTTTAATGAGAAAGCAGATTTGGGCCAGGCAGAGGCAGGTTTTAGTGAATGGACAGTGGTAGAGCCTTTGTTCAAAGAGAAAGTGGAGAGCGAAGGCTATTTGCAAACTTCTCCAATTCAAAGACTGAAAGCTTTACTAAATTAAAATGTAAATTGATAATTGGCAAATAAACCAACTATATAAAGATAACAAACTGATCATCTGTTTTTGTGATGTTGATTGAAGGATATGTATTGACCAGGTCACCCAGGTTAACTCCCTTGCTCTTCTTCAAAATGGTGCCATGGAATCTTTTACATCCACTCTAGATAGCAAATCAGGCCTTAGTTTAACAGTTTACCTGAAAGGCAGCACCTCTGGCTGGTTAGCACCCCCTCAATACTACACTGAAAAGTCAGCCTAGATTTCCGTTTTCAAGTCAATAGAGTGAGACTTAAGCCTACAATCTTTCAAGTCAGAGCTGATAATGTTACCAACTGAGTCACAGTTGACACATACCAAAGCTGACGGTTAACTTACGTTAGTAAAATAAAAACAATGGGGTCGAGCTTGGTTTTGTGTAATAAAGCAAATTGGTTAATCGTGAATCTGCAGCCAATTTGACATCTCTCCTGATTTTTATTTCTATTGGGTCAGGATGTGACTCAATGAAAGCTCAAAACTTGTGTTATGTTTAATGAGTAGAAGTAATTATTTTCCTATTGTGGAGATGTCTGTTCCAGGTGCTTCTTCTCCACATTCCTACCATTTATCACAGGAAGGGAAATGATTTTCTCTCTTAATTAGCATCAGCCAATCATTTGCTTGCTATCATGCATTTCCTTTCAAAGCGCAAACAGGTTATTTAATGGCCTATTATTTGCTGAAACAGAATGGATCATGCTAATAAACACAGAGAATAAAACTGGCAGTGTCAATGAAAAATGTGTTGGGAAATAATGGGGAAAAGATGTTTTGTTCAGATGGTCTTCGCTAGCGTTTTGTTCTATGGAAGAACACTGCTCCAATTACTGCCAACAATGGAAGGAGAGATATAGATAGTTTCATTACCTTCAACGGCACTAACAGTCTTCTCGTGAATTTGCTTATCTACTCCTTTTTTTTTCTCTTTCAAAGAAACATCGCTGCGGAAGGAGGAATAAATAAAATACTGACTGGCATGAATGTGTCACAAATTGCCACAAACACACTTTGACTCAATGCACTTTTCATTTCTCTTCTCATTAACTGTGTCTTTCTCAAAATGAGAGACTGGGCCTAAACATAATCAAGTTCACAGATAACAATTGTTGTGACTGCTGGGGCAGTCATCACCTTCCAGCTACCAAGGAATAAATTTAGAAATAAAATGAGTTAAAATAAAATTCACTATGCTTTCTTTTACTCTGCTCAGATAATTTGAAGACCATCAGGCCCCCAGAAACAATCCATCTCTCTGAAGGGGAAACCAGCCAGTGCCAGTACCAATAAGGCATGTCTGTGGTGTTATCAAGAGTAAGTATAATTACATAGAGGAAAGGCCATCAGAGTGTCTTGGGCTTTGGTATTTTTTCCTGAGGTCTTCATCAATAGTGCTGCCAGAATGTAGAGAATAAGAGCAAAGGAATGAAAATAATATCCTCCAGATTGGTGTGACTGACCTGTAATCTACTGAAAGCACATTATAATTTGAGCGCTGCAGGCGGATTCAATAAAAATTTGCTCTGTCCTAGTTTTTAAACTGGGAAGGATTAATTCCATGGTGCTGTCTGTCTGTTATTAAATTTACTGTTTTTTTTCATGGGCTCATCACCACAACACTGGAATCAAACAAATAGCAGTGTTACACTGCACATGATGAGCACAGAATAAGGAAACAATTACCATTAGCCCTGTTTCAGTTTCTGTCTGACCATATTTTGAACAGTTTCAATCTATTTTTACGTCTGTTGTTTCATCTTTTATCCAGAGTATGGTAACCATTTACGCATCATTTTGGAATCAGAATTTTAAAAGACTAATGCAAGAGCATTAGTCTCCTGGGTACTGAAGACCTGAATTACACGTTGAATGCCATATTATCAGTATGTTGTTGAATAGATCTCAAACTGTAGATGTGAGTGGGTTTTTTTTTAGTTTATTAATTATCTTAGTGTCTAATATTTAGTGTTTGTCCTGGTGGTGCTTGTTAGTTGAACATTTGTTTAAATAATCAAATGCAATATTGGAATCTGTCAATTGGTTTTATTTCACATGTTAACAGAATTGCACTTTAATTTTTTCAACACCTGCTGGAATTCAAGGTTTGTAGCAAACATAATTTTATTACAAACCCTTTTCTCTGACAAACTTGTTTTGGGATCATATCTTAAGCCCTATTCATAAGAATGGCACCTAATTTAAGACTAAGTAAGTCTAATTTGTCTTCTTTACCACAAATGATTTGCAAGTAAACTCTTGCTTTGCTTCTGTTATTAATTTTATTTGTGATGGTTTTTAAATATGTTGGGGGTGATTCTCCCAGCCCACTGAACTGCTCTAGCAGTGCAATGGGCTGAGGGATATCAGCGGAGACTGTTTAGTGGGCTTCCCACTGGTACCATGGCCTCCGTGCACCCCCCGGGCCTGGATTTGTGGTGTTGTCAGCTCCACATTGGAAATCAGAGCAGAACTTGATTTAAATATTAAAATCACAATTTGCCTATCATTAGTGTGCCTGGGACTGATGTCTCCAGGCCCACTAGCCCCTCCCCCCACTCCCTGCTGGGAGTGGTTCACTCCAGTAGGGTTGATAACAGCTCCCCAGGAATAGGAGTGAAAAGACGCCATGAAGCCCCCCCAGGAGGTCAGAAGTAAGGGAATATGTACGCTGGGCATTGCCCCTGGGCATTGCCAGCCTGGCCCCTGGCACTACCCAAGGGGCAAAGTGGCAATGTCCATGGAACACCTTGGAACTGCCCACCAGGCATCTGGCAGTGCCAAGATGGTGGACCCAGAAGGATTCGGGCTTATGGGGGAAGAGCCTGTGGGGAAGATTGATGGGGGTGTGGATCCCGCCACCACACTGTATTGGGAACAGTGGCAGAGCGAGGGAAGGGGCTGATCAGACTGGCCATTGAGGTGGGGGTGTGCCGCCAGGGGGCAGGGAGTGGTGGAGACTGCCTGGCGAGAGGGGGGTTCAGGAGTGCTAGGTGGGGCTGGAGGGGGTTGGGCCTGCCAAGAGAGGGGACATTCGGGGAGATCGGGACTGGCAGGGACATTGGAGCTCGCCTGGAGAATTGTCCCTTACAAAGGCATTGTGTGCTCAAGTAGACACCAGCAATATAAACATACACAGTTACTTTTCATATGTGTGATTTCTATATATCTCCATAGTCAGGTATGGTTAATACTTCTGCTGAAGTTATTCCAATCCAAGCTATTACCTAGCAGAGATGCAACCTTCTATGTGTAAATAACTCTTCTGCCCCAGTCTCCATCATTTTCCAAGAAATTTAGCCAGCTTCTTAGAATGCAAGTTGATAATTCCAGAAAAAAAATTGTTTATGAATGGACACATTCACAGAAACATAAAAACTAGAAGCGGGAGTAGGCCATTTGGCCCTTTGAGCCTACTCCACCATTCATTTTGATCATGGCTGATCATTAAATTCAATATCCTGATCCTGCTTTCTCCCCGTTTCCCTTGATCCCTTTAGACTCGAGAGCTATATTTATTTTCTTCTTGAAATCACACAAAGTTTTGTCCTCAACTACTTTCTGTGGTAATGAACTCCACAGATTCAGCATTCTCCAAATAAAGAAATTTCTCCTCACCTCAGTCCTAAAAGGTTTATCCATTCTCCTCAAACAAAGACCCCTAATCCTGGATGTCCCCACTATCGGGAACATTGGCCACAATTCTCCCAAAAGTGCTGAATTGGTGGAAGAACTGTTCTAAATCCTGACTCTTTTGTCAGTTCAGCTTCTCACCTGAATCTCTGCCATGAATATACCCATTCACTCAGCCTGTCCAAATCACACTGAAGCATCACTGCATTGTCCTCACAGCTCACCCTCCCACCCAACTTTGTATCATCTGCAAATTTGGAGAGATTATATTTATTCTCGCTTCCAAATCATTAATATATAACGTGAACAGTTGAGGTCACATTCTGTGGAAAGTCACTGCCTGCTAATCAGAAAAACACGCATTTATGCCAATTCTTTACTTCCTATCTGCTAACCAGCTTTCCATTCATCTTAGTTCATTATCCACAATCCCAAGTGCTTTAACTTTACATAGTAGTCTGCAATGTAAGATCTTGTTGAAAGCCTTCTGAAAGTCTAATTAAGAACATAAGAACATAAGAAATAGGAGCAGGAGTAGGCCATCTGGCCCTTCGAGCCTGCCCCGCCATTCAATAAGATCATGGCTGATCTGTCGTGGCTCAGTTCCACTTTCCCGCCCTCTCCCCATAACCCTTAATCCCCTCTCTTATCAAAAACCCATCAACCCGCTTCTTAAAAATATTTAGCGAGGCAGCCTCCACCACTTCAACGGGCAGAGAATTCCAGATATTCACCACCCTTTGAGTGAAGAAGTTCCTCCTCAACTCCGTTCTAAACCGCCCCCCCTTTATCTTGAGGCTGTGCCCCCTAGTCCTACTGTCTTTTTTGAGCGGGAAGAGAGTCTCTCCACCTCTATCCTATCCATCCCATTCATCATCTTATACGTCTCAATGAGATCTCCCCTCATTCTTCTAAACTCTAACGAGTACAAGCCTAGTTTATTCAGCCTCTCCTCATAGCTCAACCCCCTCAACTCCGGTATCAGCCTAGTAAACCTCCTCTGCACTCCCTCCAAGGCCAAAATATCCTTGCGCAGGTGCAGCGCCCAAAACTGCACACAGTACTCCAGCTGCGGCCTCACCAATGCCCTATACAGCTGCAGCAAGACCTCCCAATTAGACAACATCTACCTGTTCTCCTTGATAACTCCACTATTTGACTTGATTTGATTTGATCTTTTATTGCCACAAGTATTGTATACAGTGAAAAGCATTGTTTTTTGCACGCTATACCGATAAGACATACCGTTCATAAAGAAGGACAGGAAAGAGTACAGAATGCAATTTTTTGCGGTCTTGGGCAGAGCAGGAGCCGTACTGAGCTATGATACAATGAAAAAGAATGTTTTCTACGGTGCATCTGTAAATGTTGGTGAGAGTTGGAGTGGATGTGCCAAATTTCCTTAGTCTTCTGAGAAAGTAGAGGAATTAGTGGGCTTTCTTAACCTGGGGGACCAAGTTGTTGGTGATCTGGACACCTAAAAACTTGAAGCTCTTGACTATTTCTACTTTGTCCCCATTGACGTAGAGAGGGGCATGTCCTCCACTATTCTTCCTGAAGTCAATGACCATCTCCTTCATTTTGTCGACATTGAGGGATTATTGTTGGTGCATCAGTTCACCAGATTCTCTCTCTCATTCCTGTACTCCATCTCATTATTGTTTGAGATCTGACACACCACGGTGGTGTCATCAGCAAACTTGAAAACTCGAGTTGGAGGGGAATTTGGCCACACAGTCATAGGTGTCAGGGGCTGAGGACACAGCCTGTGGACTATCAGTGTTGAGAATGATCGTAGAGGTGGTGTTGTTGCCTATCCCTACTTAATAGTTATATCCTCAAAAATTAGTGTAGATTCATCAAGCATTATTTCTCTTTGTAACTGACTCATGTATGCTCATGAGTCTTATTCCTTTGTTTGGCCAAGGATTGACTTCAAATATCTATGATAATAGTGAACAGAGCAAAAGGCAAGCTGCAGAAGCCAGTAGAAACAGGCAGCTAATGGAGTAAGTGGATAGCCAGGCATGGTACAAGAAGCAATCCTATTGGGGAGCTCCTGTTACTCTGGCTCCATTAAAAATCTCCACCTAAACCCAGCAGCAAGAAGACAGGTGACCAGTCTGCCCTCAGGAAGTGTATTGGCCATTGAAATCTTTTTTAAGAAGGATGCATGATTCTGTTTTAATTATCTTCCTATTTTTAGTTTTCCAAGATCTTACAGGAACCTAACTTTTAAAAGGAAGTTAGAAGGGCTAGTCTCAGAAAGATATTGGTTTGTTAATACTTCCTCTGGGCCAGGGGCAGCTGGAATCTTCCCATTTTCCTGCTGTAACCTCTGTTGCTGTATCTGATGACCTAGGAACTTCCAGAACAAGTTATGCTGCCTGACATTATAGAAAATGCCTTTTCATAAACCACATAAGAATTCACATCTCTCTTCTAAAGTGTAGTTGGCTAAATTTAGGTATCAGCTAAATTTCCCACTCTGCCAATTGTCAAGGAGTTCATAAGGAGTGCAATTGATGCTGACACCTTACATAGTATAAAATTGACATTATTCTGATGCTAGTTGCATGTTGTGGACAGATAGAATCCCCACCCACTATCCAGTTAATCTTTGGAAATAACTCCTCACCATGTATTTACCATATCTTCCAATTCACTGTGAACACCACCATTGTATATGCATTAGTATCTTATAAGATTATAATAAACGTCTTAATTTATATTATTGCTGAATTGTTTGAACAGCAGGAGATGCAGCACAAACTCTTGCAGAACTCTACTAATTCATATAATCATGGAATCACTGCAGTGCAGAGGGAGCCAATTTGTTTCACTGAGTCTCCACTGACTCTCTGAAAGACCATGTTAACCAAGCCCACCAGCCCTCCCTATCCCTGTAACCCTGTGCATTTCCCATGGTAAATCCATCTAACCTACATATCTTGGGGTACTAAGGGGCAATTTAGCCTGGCCAATCATCTAACCTGCACATCTTTGGATTGTGGGAGGAAATCAGAGCACCCAGAGGAAACCCACGCAAACACAGGGAGAATGTGCAAACTTCACTCAGTCAGTCACCCAAGCCCGGAACCAAACCTGGATCTCTCACACTGTGAGACAGCAGTGCTAACCACTGTGCCACCGTGCAGGGATTTTTTATTCTTCCTCTCTCCCATGTATCATAACTATTTGTTTCCTATTACTAAACTAAATTTGCAATCAATTACTTGTGTCTATGAATCTTAATCTTTGTAATAAGCCTTGTATGCGTAACAAATGTCAATGGATAGCTTTCATCTACTTCATTTCCTGAACCAAATAATTATTGGAGATTCATGAAATCCAATGTTCACTATGTCCATTCACAGAGCCTTGTTTTGCCTACCAGAAACACATATCTATTACCAGGAGTTGCTCCCTACAATTGGCAACCTTTATTTTTAACCAAAGAAACTTCACGAGGAACTTGCTATCATTTTCCCGATATGTGTTGCTGGAGGTTAAAGCCATTCAGGAAATTAAACTCATGTCTAAATCCATATTGAGCGAAAAGCTAATAACTAGGATACTTCAACAAAACATTTGATTATTTGTTTAAATATGTTATTTTAGATCTTTAATAAGCTTACTTTTAAATACTGTTTATACACAATGTGGGCACCAAACATCGAAGGGTAATTGATGTGTTGACAGAATTTCATAGAATCACAGAATGGTTACACAGAAGTAGGCAATTCAGCCCAATGGTTTGAATTTTCATAAATGTGGGGCGGGTCTGTGCTTTAGCTAAAATGGCCCGAACACTGAGGGGTGATCTTACCAAAACAATTCAGAGTGCCAAATGAGCGTGAAAATGGGAGACTTTCAGATCTGTTTGATGGGTCAGTTTAAAAATGCAAGCTTATGCCACTTTGTGCAAAAGATAATGCACAATCTGTTTCCTGTCAGCAGGGGTGGGGGTGGGGGTGGGGCCTTAACTCACCAGAAAGCTGGCAGCTGACAGTAGAGGGCAGAGTTGCATATGCACAGATCTCTCTCTGTTCTGTGCAACAGATCAGAGAGATCTGTCAGTCACATCCCCCCTCTGGGAAATTGCCCACATCTCCACTCCCACCCCCCATGATTGCCAGCCTCCCCAGCCAATTGGCCCCCCCACCCCTTTGATTATTCCCCCCACCCCACCCATCCCCCTCCCCTCAATCACGGATGACACCCTCCCCCCCTCAGCCCAAGGGGCACTGCCCCCCCATCCCCAACTTACCGGGGGTCTCAATGTAAAGCCATCATGACAGATACCCATTGAGGAATTCTGCTGGTGAAGCCGCTAAGGCAAGTAAGCCTGATGATTCCATCCCGGACTCACTAATAATATTTAAATCCACATTAACATGGATTTAAATATTATAGTCAGCCTCACTGGCTGTCCGAGTCCAGAAAGATCACAGGAGGTGAGAAATTGGGCACGAACATGATTTTGCGTGTCTCGTGTAATCTTATTGGCTCATCCTGTCCATCGACCACTGAGACAAGAAGGAAGATCACTCCCTAATTCTAGAAATCACAGCCCAAATCCAGCACCCAAATTATTTGTTGGAAGGTGGAGGAATGTGGGGGTGGGCGTTTACATTCCGTATCCTTGGTTCAC
Source organism: Carcharhinus amblyrhynchos (assembly GCF_965287045.1). Lineage (NCBI taxonomy): Eukaryota > Metazoa > Chordata > Chondrichthyes > Carcharhiniformes > Carcharhinidae > Carcharhinus > Carcharhinus amblyrhynchos. Next base: position 61,037,472 of record NC_137333.1, read on the forward strand.
AGAGGAAGCTGAACATGTGAAATTGTAGTTGCCTTTCAAATAGAAGTAATTTTAGTATTGGGAATTCCAAAATACAACTCGTGGGTTTTAGACATTCATAGCTAAGGTCTAAAGTTGCCAAAGTTTTTTGGAATGGTAAGGTAGCCCTTTGGAGAGGTCAGGTTATCTTTGGGAAAAAGCAGGTACCCCTTTGGGATTGTTCAGAATAACATGCATAAAAAGTGGATAAGCTCTGTGGAACTGTTAAGTTATCAAATCATTTAAACCTTCTGACAAATGTGCAAAATATCATCTAGCCTGCAGTTGAAAAAATAAGTGTTTGCTATTTCAGTGTCAGTTGACACAAACCTGGCAGTTATCATTGTAAGATTAGCATGCTTAACTGTTTCCACAACAGTCATTATCAAATGAGGAACCTATACCTTCACAGTTTGATTGACAGATCCAAGTGAAAAAAAATTAGGTGTCTTTTATGTAGAACTATGAAGACAAAGGTTTGTTTTTATAATGGATTAAGTACATGAAGGAAATGTTTGTTTTCAGAAGGGATTGACTACTTCAAGGAAATATTTCTTTTATAAGGGATTAAGTACATGATTTAAATGCAATTAATGAGATATTTTATAAATATCTTAACAAATGACTGCAATAGATAGACAGAACTTTATTTTATTTCATTTTATCATAGCTCCTGAGGTCTTCCCATCACAGATAACGAGTGCGTTGGCATCCACGGAGGATGTAAGGGCAAAGGCTGATTGGTGGAGGTTTCAGAGTTTTGAAGGACTTTGTGTCTGGTATTAGTATCACATATATTGAGTGGACTGCCCAGTAAATCCATGAGATCTTTCTTTGCAGCATCAGCTATTTAAAGTTTAATTGATATTTGATGTTGATCACAATTTGTCCATTTATTCAAGTTTAACTTATGTTGATTTTTAAAGTCAAAGTTATACAAAGTGTTCATTGGTTTCTTGTTGGCATCATTTGGTAAATTTCTTTCTTTTAAGATGTTCATCTTCACATATATCATAGCAACATCTTTCAAATCTGCTTTCAACTTCTCTATATGAAGGACAACAACCACAATTTCTCCAATCTATCCACAGAACTAAAATGCCTTATTATCTGATCTATGCTTGTAAATGTTTTCTGCACCCTCTCTAAAGCCTTCACTTCCTGAAATGCAGTGCCCAGAATTGGGACAGGATTCTCCAACTGAAGCCAAATCAGCATTTCATAAAGAACCAAAATAATTTCCTTCGCATTCCATTCCTCTAGTTATAGAGCCTAGAATTCCATTTGCCTTTTGCTCGATTTCCTTAACCTGCACTACCACATTCAACAATTTGTGCACATACAGACCCCAACTCCAGGTTGGCACAGTGGTTAAGACTGCTGCCTCACAGTGCTATTGACTGGGGATCAATTCCAGCCTCAGGTCATTGTATGGTGCTTGCACATTCTCCCCATGTCTGCATGGGCTTTCTCTGAGTGCTCATCTATATATTGCAGTCATTTGTTAAGATATTTGTAAAATATCTCATTAATTGCATTTAAATCATGTACTTAATCCCTTATAAAAGAAATATTTCCTTGAAGTAGTCAATCCCTTCTGAAAACAAACATTTCCTTCATGTACTTAATCCATTATGAAAACAAACATTTGTCTTCATAGTTCCACATAAGAGACACCTTTTTTTTTCAATTGGATCTGTCAATCAAACTGTGAAGTTATAGGTTCCTCTAATGATGTGCAGGTTAGGTTGATTGACAATGCTAAATTGCCCCATAGTGACAGGGAGACTAGCAGGGTAAATATGTGGGATTATGAGGATAAGGCCTGTATAGGATTGTTGTCAATGCAGGCTCGATGGGCTGAATGGCCTCCTTCAGCACTGTAGGGATTCTATGAACTCTTTCTGTCCCAGCACTCACAGCATGTGGGAAGAGCAGTATGTGTAACTTTGGACATTGCAACAAGTACACAGCAAAAGCAATTTATACTGTGTTAATTAAATCCGTTAATAAAAACTGAATGGATATCTGGTTTAAAATGGGATTAAAGATTATGAGGATATGTGTAAATAGATACTCTTTAGCACATAACATCATCAGAAATCATACTGTTGAAAATGCTGGCATGAAGAAGTATGTCACAAGGTTAGGTAGGTCTTCAAGAACTTCATTCAGGTAGTTTCTGAGGACAAGAAAAACATTTCTTTAAGTGCTTTCCAGAGTCCGTGATAGGACTTATGTTCTTTGGAAGCAATAGCTCTGATGTCTCCTTGTGCACTTATAATCAGATGACAACCAACAGCATGCAGGTTGATTGCAGTGTCATTTTGAAAGGAATCAACAGTAATTTTGAAATTCTGAGTTAAATTCATTTAATTTTATACACAAATATCAATGTAATTGTTTGTAATCTAACATATTAATGAATTATGTTAATTGGAGTTAATTTATTTATGTAAATCAGATTGATTGGAAAATAAAATTTCCCTGTTTGACTGTAAAGAAATCACAAAAGATTGAGAGTATAATTTGTATGCTGGGAGGTACTGAGAATAAATGATGTATGTGAGTGTGTAACACCCTCAAGGGATTTTGACGATCTCATAAACTGAAAGCAAAATGCAAGCTGGTATGAAGAAAAAAAATACAAAGAAAGACATGAGAAATTGAGTTGTTTTGTTATAACAGTGCAGATTTGGGAAAATACAATAGGACTGTTTAAAATTATGAATGGATGGGATGGTGTTGCAGAAACGTAGATTATTTCCAGTGGTTGAGAATTCAAGAACAAGGAGCCAAGGACACAAGATTCTACCTCAGAGACTCAGGTCAGAGGGCAGGAGAAACTTCTTCCCGCAGAGAGTCCTGAGGCTTTGGATTCACTTGCAGGATTGGCGGTGAAAGCATCAACATTCAGGCTTGGATAGGTGAATGAAAGGAAAGAGGCAGAAAGGGGGCGAGTGAAAAAATGTGGCTGGAACAATTTGCTGCTATGGAAGGTAAATATCAACACAAACTGGTTTGGTGAAATGCCCTGTTTGGGTATTGTAATTTCAAATTACTTTTATGAATTTCTACGTACAAGCTGATTCCAGGTCTTTACTTGCAATGCTAGACATGCTTGCAAATTTCACTTAAGTACATACCAGGGTTGAATTTTCTCATGGGGTGAGGGTCATGATATTGGTGCCTACATGGTTGAAATTTCTTTTTGGGCATTACGAGAGTGGTCGCATGCAATCTCATGGCATCTTGCCAATTAAGAGCCATGCAATGTGGAGGCTAGTCAATTAAAGAACTTGAGGGCTATCCAATCCAGGGCCGAAGATGGTAAAGAGGGCAGCGAGGTTAGTATCAGCTGAAGCAACAGTTGCCAATTTAAAGGTCTACCAGACCTGCATTTGTTGCTGCCTGAACAAAGGATCCCTTCCTGTTTCTCCAGCTACCATTGCCTTGTCACATTCTACTGTTGCTCCCATCACTGAAGACCCAAAGCAATCAAGGAACTCAGTGGAAATCAACAGTAGTAATGGCAGAAGGTAGACTCTGGCAGTCCCACGATTCAGCAATGACTCCCTGCAGGTTCCCCTCTATACTGCAAGGACAAAGTAAGATGACCTCTTCTCAAGAAACAGGAGGAGCAGAGGAGCACACCTGAACAAACAAACCTGGACAGAAACCATAGTCCTCAGTTGTGGGGTCAGCTAACTAACATGGATCCAGTGTCGAAAACATTTAATGTGGGCGCTAATCAATTAAAGAACATGAGGGCTTTCCAATCCCAGGCCCAAGGCAGACACAAGATTACGGCTGGAATTTTACTTGCACACCCACCCTGGAACTGGCAAGGCTCGCATAATGGCATTCTCCATTGGCCTCGGGCAGGATCTTACGAGCCTCAGGCAAGCAAGGCAGTAAAATTCTGGCGTATGTCTCAGAGATTCAGATCAGAGAGCAGGATAAACTTCTTCATGCAGAGAGTCCTGAGGCTTTGGATTCACTTGCAGGATTAGTGGCTAAAGCATCAACATTCAAGCTTAGATTGGATAGGTGAATGTGATAATTCAAGAGCGGGGTGGAGAAAGAGTGACCACCCAGTCAGTGACAAGAAGGTGGAGGGTGGGGATGGGGTGGGGTAGGGGTGGAGGTGGGGTTGTGATTAGGAAACAGCACTTCCTGTCAAAGACATAGCTGTATCTCAATGAGAGGTGTCAGTCTGTGTCCGCTGCCCCCCACTGGAATGGCCATAGGCAGACGGTATTTGTGTACCCCAATCATGAACTCCCACCAGCAAAGCTATTGCACCTGTGTCCTCGGGGAAAGCAGTAATCTTCCTGTTCGTGTTTGCTGGGGCAGACGGCACACAACAATGAAGCACTGTGAAGGAGCGCTGTGCCTGCATATCATCATCCACAGAAAGAAAGTGAAAGTCGCCAAAATCCTTGAGGACCATAGCCTGCCTATCCCCTTTTTCAGAGATCAAGAACTGACTGTTGTTGATTTAATCTGAAGGTCACCACAGCACGGCAAGGTAGAGAAGGTGGAGCTTTCATGAATAACCTCAACTAGTATGGGAATTGAACCCATACTGTTGGTGTCACTCTACATTACAAACCAGCTTACAGCCAACTGAGCTAATCAACTCCCTTTCTCCTCAGTGGGGTGCTGATGTCGGACTAGTGTGTGCCTGTTCGGCTCTTATTGCTGTGCATTTGTGTCCTGAGTGTCCTTCTGACAAAGCACAAGTCTCACAAGAAGTGGTTATGTATTAGCTCATCCCATGTCCCTCTTGTGCATCTCTTATTTTGCCCTGCCTGTGATCCAATGGGTTCCTCATCTTTCCTCACCCAATCAGCCAGTTCCTTTAAATTGTCATCATCAGAAGAGGCATCACAATCAGCGAAGATCTCATTGTTCAACGCCTCTCCTTTCTTCAGGAAGCAGAACAAACTGTGGCACCTGGGGCTGTAAAAGTATGTAGACAGCGTGGCTGTCCCCTGGGAATTGTGCACACGGTTGAAGGATCTGTCTGCAGTGATTGCAACCAGTTGGGCATTGATAGAATGAATAGTCTTCCTGTTAACATGGCTGCTGGTTAGTCCAAGGGAGCCTTAATGGCCACATGTGTACAGTCAATAGCACCTTGCAATTGGGGGAAATCAGTTATATTTCTGAACCCAATGGCCCTCCACATTGATATTGTATTGCACATTGTCACCAGGAGAAAACCCACACAGACACAGGGAGAACGTGCAAACTCCACACAGACAGTGACCCAGTGTTGAACCTGAGTCCCTGGACCTATGGGGCAGCAATGCTAATGATTGTGCCACCGTGCTGCCCGTATAGCCAATTGCTTGGTCAAAGAGGCTAAATGGGTTTTAAAAATTCTGAGAAAATCACAGATGTCCCTCCCAGCTTCTCTTCTTTCTTCCCAGTCACTCATCCCCGTCACTCTCCAGGTGGGAATTTTGCATCACCCTGCAGCACGTTTTGCGGCAGTGAAGACAGCAAGCCATTAGCTGACGGTGGGATCTTCCTGTTCCAGGAAGGGGTTTCCCATTGTTAACATCCTTGCCAGGAGTCACTGTTAACAGGACCAACTGAAAAGTCCTTCCCTTCCTCTCCATCCAAACTGTTTCTCTTTTCTCCCTCTCTCACTTCCAGCCTGAATTCCCCTCCTTCCCTCTTATCAAATTCATTCCAAATTAGAATCATTGATGTCAAATTATAATTGAGAGTTTTGGTTACATTTGAAAGCAAAAATAATGTTAACATTTTAGGGTAACATTTTGGCTTTCTCCTTTGAAGATTTTTTCTTGCAATTATGTCATTCAGGTTTTTTTGTAGTTTTATGACATCAGATCAAATGTGCAGTGAAGTTAGCTGGCAGGAAATCTGGTCCTCACTGAGATTGATGCGCCCATTCTACTCATCGGGCAGAATTTGATGCTCCCCAGGCAGGTTCTGAGGCGGTGGGAGTGTAAAATTGTATGGACAGGATTCCCTCCAGGAACCTGCTTACCTCGACACAGGTACAATTTCACAAGGGATGGGCAGGCCTCAAGCAGGAAACAAACCATTTGTCCTGAAAAGGATGGCCACTTAAGGGCCTTTACATATCAGCCTCAATTTTTAGTCTTGCAGGTATGGATCAGAGCAGAGTGGAAAACCAAAAAAGAAATAATTCTTCATTTTAGGCAGGAAGGGGAGGGGAATGCCTCAAGCTGAAGATTCTTCCAGATTTGGGGTGCCCTCCCCTCTAGGACCTGGGAACTCCAACCCTCTCTTGCTCCCCACCATCCTGGCATCCCCTCCGCTTGTGCAATCACACCCCCTCCCCGCCCCTGACTCGCCAAGGCGTCCTATACCCTCCTGCCCCCAGATCTTGGGACTTACCTTAAATATAGTCCCAGGATTTTGTTCCAGGCAAGCACTGCAATACCCCTTCTGACCACTACAGCACTATGTATGGATGGATTGGAGAGCTGTCGGCCAAGCAGATTGGCCATCAGCACTCCAAGACAGAACCTAATTTCAAGGACAGATGGAAGACCTGCCCACTGTCAAGCAGAGCTCAACTGAGCTTGATGAATTGGCAGTGGACTTCTGAGAGTTGGCATGAGTGCATTATACACTGACTCAGTCATCCTGAAAACTCTGTCCATAGAATAGTATGTGTTGCAAGCTAGTAAACAAGTTTGGATCATACCAGTGGTGGGACTTTCTGGCTATTCCCACTGGTGCAATTTTCCTGTCCCATCAACAGCAATTTCCCACCATGGGTTCCTGGCAGCAGAAGGTGCAAACAACAGGATTCCACATTGATAGCAACAGGACTGGAAGATCCCACCGCTGTCCAATGGCTGGCTCCCTCCACCACTGCAAATCATCCCCGATGTTTACCAATATTTTTGAATCCTGAGATGTATGACTGTTTTGAAATATATTTCTGTGTTATTGTTTACAATCCTATGAAAAAATTCTTAGCAAAACAGATTAATTTCAAACATACAAAAGATGTGGCACATCTCCAACTGATCATGCCATGTGGTTAATATTGCCTAATATTGAGTTTTATTCCATAACATGTTACAGACAGATATCATACCTTGTGTATATATGATATCAGTGTGGGCTTTATGTATAGAATTTGAAATGCAATAATCCTTTTTTGCACTGCAGTCTTCTGTATTCTATTGCTTTCAATGTAGGCAATATTCATCCAACAGCATCACAGGTATGAGCTGATTTCCTAGTAGGCAGTCATAGGGGAGCATCAACCATTGGGAGTACGTTACAGAAAGTTGTAGGCTTGAAACATATGATGAGTGGATGAGAAGCATTATGGATTGCATCAATGATTTACTTCTGTGTGTTGACAGTGGTTGAGACTGATCATCAACATTACACATTGGAAAAATGAGTCATGTAGTATACATTTAAAATCAACTTGTGTTAAGCTTATGGTCAGATCTAATAAGTAATAAAAGAGGCACGGTGACACAGTGGTTAGCACTGCTGCCTCATAGCGCCAGGGACCCTGGTTTGATTCCTGGCTTGGATCACATGTGGAGCTTGCACATTCTCACCCTGTCTGCGTGGGTTTCCAATGGGTGCTCTGCTTTCCTCCCAAAGTCCAAAGATGTGCAGGTTAGGTGGATTGGCCATGTTAAATTGCCCCTTAGTGTCAGGGGGACTAGCTAGGGTAAATACATGGGGTAATCGGGATTGCGATTGATGCAGACTCGATGGGACAACCAGCCCCCTTCTGCACTGTACGATTCTATGATTCTAAATGTGCCTAATGCCCTCAGTTATTTTTTAAATCTGTTGTTCCCTTGATCTAAGTGTTGTAATTCTGGAGATTCCCTCAATTAGGAGATAGATGTGGATTTTGTTTTAGAGGAGATCAAGTGTAACATATTAATGAATATGCCATTCACAAAATAATTGTATGTACACAATAGTTTCCCTGAAACTCAGACATACGATTTTTAGGAGGATGAAAAGGTCATTAAACCAACAATCCTACTTCCATTATAGATCAGCCAATACTTATCGACCTTCTTAGGAACACTTACGTTCTCAAAATACATAAGACTTCTTGTTAGGAATCTCAGGGCACGTATTTGTTATATTAGTGTGAGCATATTAATGTTATGATAATTGAACTCAATTCACAAACCAGTAATGCCTGTAAGAAAGTACACTTCTATATGTCAGTAACTGTAAATCTATTTTATGAAGTTTTGGAAGTATAATTAGTATGCCATTAGCACATATTGAATTATACTAATTAAATGTCATTTACATACCAAATTAGGTTATTTAAAATACTTTCTCCATTAACTTACAAGCTCAAGTTGGTCTGTCAAACAGGAAATCCTGTTAAAATGTCTCTTCCACCGGCAGGCTATGATATGTCTTGGTTGCACTCCCGTAACGATGTGTCTGTTCATGTGCGTGTGTGCCTACTACAAATACTGGTGCGAACCTATCATGCAAATGGTTTACCCCATATTGATTAAGCTCCTCATATACTATTTACATCTCAATTACCTATTACTTTTATCTGCTTAAATCAGAGATATATTTCTTACCCATTAATCAAAGTATCTGAAGCATACATAGAAAATAAAAGCTGGCGTAGGCCATTCGGCCCTTTAAGCCATTTGTTATGATCATGGCTGATCATCAAATTCAGTACCCTGACACCGCCTTCTCCTCATATCCCTTGATCCTTTTAACTCAAGAGTTGCTTCCTCAGCAATTTCTTTGTTCTCCAGGATGAATTCCCCCTTTTCTGACTGTAAGGGACCTAATATTTGTTTTTGTCAATCTCTTTCTCGTTACATACCGATAGCAAATTTTAGACAGTTTTTATATTCTTGCTAGCTTATTTTCATCTACTATTTTCCCCTTCTTAATCAATCCCTTGGTCCACTTTTGCTGAATTTTAAATTGCTCCCGATCCTCACGTCTATTGGTTTTTCATGCCAATTTGTTGGCTTCTTCCTTGAATCTTTAATTTTTCTTGTAAACCATAGTTCAAGTACAAAACCTTAAGGCAAATCCTTCTAATGTTCCTTGTCCTGTTCCTACTATTTTTTACTGTGGCCTTGTCTGATTCTGGCCCATGATTTCCCTGCCTGCCACTTTTCTTATTCTACTTGATGTCTTTTTCTCTTGTTCTTGATTCCCCCGCTCTGATCAGCTCATTACCTTCCCTTATTTTCACTGAATGAATTACCCCATTATCATCCCTTGAGTTCGCTATATGAATCAGCACTGGTGCCTCACAGCACCAGGGACCCAAGTTTGACTCCTGCTTGGGGTCACCGTCTATGCGAAGTCTGCATTTTCTCCCCATGTCTGCATGGGTTTCCTCCACATTCTGGTTAGGTACATTGGTCGTACTAAATTCTCTCTCAGGGTACCTGAACAGGCACTGGAGGATGGCAGCTAGGGGATTTTCACAGTAACTTCATTGCAGTGTTAATGTAAGCCTACTTGTGACACTAATAAATGAAGTTTAAACTTGAAACTCCTTATCTTCCCTTGTTTGCACTGAATGTGAAAAACACTCGATCAAGAATAGCATAAGGCCTGCCCAATGGTCCCATCAATGTCAGCCCATTAATCCCTTTCATGTCTTTATTGAGGGAGGAGGTGGGTGGAGGAGATTGAACCAGTATATCTGTTTCAGTGAGTATTTTGATTGAATACAGTGACGACGCAGTAATTTTATTTCACTCTTTTTTGTGCATAAGGTGCTGAGGTTGGGCATCAGCACTTATATATAAATCTGAATTTTCTGTTTGCATTCCAGACTGCAATGATCCTGTGGTAGATCAGCTCAGGTTCAAGGGAATGATTTTCCCCCCCAAAAATTTAAGTGTTGAATTTGTGTAAAAACTAGAGTAAATCATGTTTTTTTCAGTGGGAGTTTGAGAATGAATCGCCCACACTCTGTGCACTGCAAAGTGCCTCAGCATAAATCCTGTTGAAAATCAGTGGGTGAGGACTAGCCCCACGGAGGACTCCGGCAGTGTAGCACTGAGCAGGCCACTGCGCATGCGCTGATCTGTCAGCACTGAGAGTGGCACATGCACAGTGACCCCCGTCTGCTGGCTTCCCGATTAGTGGCCCACATCACCAGCTCTCCCAGTTCCCACAGTCTGATTGCTGGCCTCTCAAACATGCCCAGGCCCAGCCCCAAAACCCCCCTTCAGGGCCTTCCTCGAGCTCCCACCCCCTCACCATCACCCGCAGTCCTGGCCCCAGTCCCAAGAATGCCGACCCACCACCCCCACAGTGCTGACTCCCCCACAGCCCTAACATCCCGAAGCAGGCTGCCCCCCACCCTCCCCCTCCAGCCTAACAGGCTACCCCCCACTTCACCCCAGTGGCTAGCCCAGTCGCTGGCCTCTCTTCCTCCCCCACTGATCCCGACTGTAGAGTGACAGCGGGACCCACCACTGCCACTGATCGACACTGGAGGCCTCACCCCATCAGGTCCCACCAACTTGGCATTGCCCCAGGCTTGGTGAGCAGTGCCAGGAACCCAGGCTGGCACTGCCAAGATGTCAATGCCAAGGGGACACACCCTCCTAGCACCCAATTCTTTGAGGGGGGGGTCCTCAGTTGCCGCCCACCTTCACTTCGGTGGAATCAGGTGGACAGCAATTGTAAACCCTGCTGGAGTGAATCACTCCTGGCAGGAGGGAGATGCTAGCAGGCCTGGACTCCCGGGCCCACTAATGGTATGGAAATAATATGTAATTCAGCGACCACATATATTTTGCGGCTCCGATGCCAATTTCTGGTGCGGAGCTGATGGTGCTGCATATCCGGCATTGGGAGACGCACTCAACCTGCACACCCAGTGTGGATCACGTGAATTGAGCATCATTTGAATCTCCCAGCCCACTGCACTAAAAAATCAGTGCAGCAAGATGGGAGAATCGCCCACCCTAACCTTCTACTTGCTATTTGGCAACTTTAAATAAAAAGAAATGTAATTAAACTTTTCACCCAGCCCGAAGATTAACTGCAGCATCTGTGGGGAGAGAATAGAGCCAATATTTTGAATCAGGATGATGCTTTGTCAGGGATCCCTGATGAAGGGTCATCCCCTCTCGAACGCTGACTCTATTCTCTCTCTACAGCAGCTCTCAGACCTGCTGAGATTTTCCAGCATATTCTGTTTTTGATTCAGATTCCAGCCTTCTCAGTATTCTGCCTTTATCAGAAGATCAACTGCTACTGGTGGGATAAAAAAGACTTAAAAGTTAAAAAAAATTAAATTCCCAAATGCAAACAGGAAGTCCAACAATTACCTCATGAAAATAAATTCAACAATTACCTGATGAAAGTAAATGCCATGTTCATGTTCAGTATACTTTTCAAATGATGGTAAAATAACCAACAGTGTCAGTTTTTTAACTGCGTCAACCATGGTTCAGTGGGAATCAGACTTGTCTCTGAATTGCTTGAACAATCTTGGCTGACAATCCAATGGAATAATGAAGGAATGCTATATTGATGGAGGTGCTGTCTTTATCATCAGATGCTAAACTGAGGCTTGTTTGGATGGATGTCAAATATTCTATGGCATTATTTTGAAGATGAGTAGTGTCTTGGCCATGTTTAGATCCCCAAAAAGATTATCTGGTCATTATCACATTGCTGCTCGAGGGGGCTTGCTATGTGTATATTGGCTGCTGTGTTTCCTACATTACAACAATAACCATATTTCAAAATATACCCCACTGCCAAAAAGCGCTTAGAGGACGTTGTGAAAAGTACAAGATAAAATCAAGTCTTCCTTTTGACTGGGAACATATTCTAGGATCCTCAGAGATAAATGTTGTGTTTTCATCACGTATAATCTCTTTCAGGCTTTTGTGCAATTAGTTTTTTTTCATCATCCTATTTCAATGAAGGAATATTAGATATACCTACATCTTCAGTTTCAAACCCTTGTTATACCATACTTTGAGTTTAACTGTATGTTTTCACCTGCCATAACCTTATACAGAAGGATGTTTTGCAGTTCTTAGTTGTCTTGGTCCTAAGCCTTGGAATTCTCTCCCTAACCCTCTCTTCCACTCCATTTATTTCTTGTGTTCCTAGACCATCCTTAAAACCTACACCTTTGACCCCGCCAATTGTTAATTGCTTTTGTTGGTTTGGTGGCAACTTTAGCCGGATTCACCTCTGTGAATAACTTTATGACATGTTTCTACTTCATAGATGGCATTGAAATGAAACTACTGTTTCTGTAATCAGACGTGATGCAACTGTGCCTTGGAGTGCCAGATAGGATGTCACTTCTTGCGCCCTTCTCATGTGACAGTTATTTTGCAATTATATTGCTGTATCTTAAAAACACATTCTTACCAGAATTTGACAAAGTCCCAGGGTCTGATTGAAAACCAGTGTGTTCTTCTCTTCAGATCTTCCCACACTCTGTCAAAAAAAACAAGTGGGTGTGTTTCACACTGTCATGTAGGAGGTCGGGGCCTAAACATACTGGCAAAGCCCAGCTGTATTCACAAAGAGCTTCCAGGTCAGAGCAAAAAATAAAATAAAAAAATTCCATCCCTCACCCACCAGGTGGTCCCAGGGATTCTCCAAGCCTACCCCACCCTGCGCTCAGAGAGGACATTCACCAATGACTCCATGATCAGAGAAGGCATATTCCCACCTCTTGATTAGAGCCAGTCTTCACACCACCACCACCACCACCACCCCCCAACACCCCCCCCCCCCCACCCCACCCCACCCCCACCACCACCCCAGTCAATGCCGGCATTCCCAATTGCCACTACCTCCACAAATAAATGAATCCTTCCCCATGGGTGTCCTACAGGGGTCTGCCCCAGGCACTTCTCCCCATCACAGGTTGGCACTGCCAGGTCAACCCAGTAGTGCTAGCCTGTGCCGGGGCTAGTGCTAAGTGGCATTGCCAGGGCACTGTCTGGCCATGTCCGTCTCCCCTCGAGCTCTATTCACCTTTACGTCCTTGGGGGTGATTCCACTCGACAGGTTCACGTCCAGGTAAACCTGTTGTAAACCACACTGATGCAATACAAGATACAAAGATATGCTGAGGTGCCAATATATGAAGGGAGTTGTTTAATTAAATGTAAATATATTAAAATGTATTGAAATCTGGGAGTGAACCTGATTTCATTGTCGACGAGGTGTAGTGAAAATTGGAACTCATGATCTTGCCAAGGAGATTCGTGATGTTTGGGTTTTGCCAGATCTTGAGCCCTTGCCACCAATCCTGCAGATTATGAGAGTGGGCTCAAGATCCCACCCAGAAACTGCCAATTCCTCAGGGTAACCCAAACCACTCTACAAACACTGAATTAGTTTAAAAATGCGGTCATTCCTGTTTTCTGAGCAGATTCAGTGAACAATACTGTCCCACAAACAGCAATGAGAATGCTGCTGATCAAGATATAAATGGTGGGCAGCACACAGGAAATTGCTCTTCTATTCTTCACATGAGGGTATAGCATCTCCTTACATGCACCTGAACAGCCAGATGGGGCCTTGCTTGAATGCTGCATTGGAAAGACAACTGTGTAAATAAAACATTACTCCTTCCATACAACACTGAAATGATTTCTGTGTTATGTATTTGGCTCCTGAAGCAAAGGTTGAAAGCAGGCATAGTGTGTAACTGCAAATGGTCCAATGTGCCCCTTTTATACTCTTACCAAATGTTCAACTGACCTCCATGATCAACTGGCTCAGTGGCAAGTCTGTGACCAAACGTGAGCCTCAAGCTTATGAAATATGATATGAGTACATTTGGGTACATAGATTTATATACTTATTTGGGTTGTGGAAGTTTCAAAGCAATAAATTAAGTATCTGAACTGAAACAATGATTAAGCCTATGCCTTTCAATCTTTCATATGTTTAGTTCTCAATTTGCAAACACTATCTACTCTTAAATTACAATGATCTGGATTTTGCAGTCAGCAATGAAGGGATGATGGTTGCCATTAACCTTCAAAAAAGCCACCCACAAAGATTTCAGCCCAGATTGTCAGCACATTGAAGAACCTTCCTGTCATGGCGAAAATCCTGGAAATTGCCAAAAATTCTAAGTCCTACCCCTGAACACAGTCTGTTCCACTTTTGCAGGGAGTAGGGGTGGAATTGGGTCAAGTTTCATGCCACTTAAATCATCAGCTGCCTCCACTGAAGAGGGATTGGTAGACCAAGCATGTGAACCATAGAATCATAGAAGTGTACAGCATGGAAACAGGCCCTTTGGCCCAATTCGTCCTTACTGCCCCTTTTTTAACCACTAAACTAGTCCCAATTGCCCATCGTTTGGCCCATATCCTTCTATACCCATCGTACCCATGTAACTGTGTAAATGCTTTTTAAAAGACAAAATTGTACTGCCTCTAATACTGTCTTGTTCCAGACACTCACCACCCTCTGTGTGTCCCTTCTGGACTCTTTTGTATCTCTCCCCTCTCACCTTAAACCTATGCCTGCTAGTTTTAGACTCCCCTACCATTGGGAAATGATATTGACTAGCTGATCAATGCCACTCTTTATTTTATAGACCTCTATAAGATCACCCCTCAGCCTTCTATGCTCCAGAGAAAAAAGACCCAGTCTATCCAGCCTCCCCTTATATTTAATCCATCAAGCTCCAGTAGTATTGTAGTAAATTTCTTCTGCACTCTTTCTAGTTTAATAATATCCTTTCTATAATAGGGTGACCAGAATTGTACTTAGTATTCCAAGTGTGGCATTTCCAATGTTTTGTGCAGCTTCAACAAGACGTCCCAACTCCTGTGTTCAAAGTTCAGACTAATGAAACGAAGCATGCTGAATGCCTTCTTCACTACTCTGTCCACCTGTGACTGCACTTTCAAGGAGCTATGAACCTGTCCCTCAAGATCTCTTTGTTCTATAACTCTCCCCAGTGCCCTACCATTAACTGAGTAAGTCCTGCCCTGGTTCAATCTGCAAAATGCATCACCTCACATTTATCTAAATTAAATTCCATCTGCCATTCGTCAGCCCACTGGCCCAATTGATCAAAATCCCATTGCAATCCTAGATAACCTTCTTCACTGTCCACTATCCATCAATCTTGGTGTCATCTGCAAACTTACTAATCATGCCTACTAAACTCTCATCCAAATCATTAATATAAATGACAAATAAAGTAGACCCAGACTCTGAGGTATACCACTGGTCACAGGCCTTCAGTTTCAAAAACAACCCTTTACAACCATCCTCTGCCTTCTGTCATCAAGCCAATTTTGTATCCATTTGGCTACTTCACCCTGGATCCCATGAGATTTAAACTTATGCAACAACCTACCATGTGGTGCCTTGTGAAAGGCCTTGCTAAAGCCTATGTAGACAATATTAACTGTGTTGCCCTCACCTACCTTCCTGGTTACCCCTTCAAAAAACTCAATCAAATTTGTGAGACATGATTTTCCACTCACAAAGCCAATCTGACTGTCCCTAATCAGTCCTTGCATCTCAAAATGCCTATAGATCCTATCTCTCAAGATACCTTCTAACAACTTACCCACTATAGATGTGAGGTTCACCGGCCTGGAGTTCCCAGGCTTTTCTCTGCAGCCCTTCTTAAACAAAGGTGCAACATTTGCCACCTTCCAATCTTCAGGAACCTCACCTGTGGCTATTGAGTCAAAGCCTAGAATGTGCAGATTAGACCAGGTAGAGGAAGGTCTGAACTAAATGGATTCATTTGTATAGCCAGGTTACCTATTTGGAGGTGTAAGATACCCCTTCCGACCTGGTCTTAGGACACCTTTGGGAGAAGCAAGTCATCCTTTAGGGGAAGTAATGCACCCTCTTTGGCTGATCAACTTGCCTGATGATATGATGCCACAGATCCCCTATAAATGATGCCAATTCCAAAGCAATATTGGGATAGAGAAAATATCCACTTTAGGGAAGACTAAACATTTTTGTGAGTAAAAAGTGTATAACCTCATTGGAATTGTCAAACTGCCAAAGTGTCAAATTGTTAAGGAACTATTAAATAACTGTTAAATTGTCAGATGCTGTCAAGGACCTGTCAAACCTGTCTCGGAACTGTCAAAGAATACTAGGTGAGTGAGTTAGCATGGAAAGGGTCAGATTAAAGAATAGTGGGTGGGGGGACTTGGGTTTGCATGAGTTGGCAATAAGTTGGTATGGGGCTATAAAGGGCCATGGGGATGTGGGGGGTATGAGGGACCATGGGCGTGTGTAGAAGGACATACTTTGGCACAGGGGTTATAAGAACCAATGGCATGAGTGCGGTCATGAGGTGGCATAGGTTAATTTGGATGGGGCATGAAGGTGTGTAGGGTGTGAGAGGATGAGGGCTGAGAGCTTGTGGGCTTCCAAGGGGTTGCAGACCCAATTTATAATCTGGCAAATCCCATTCCCACCTCCCCACACCAGAGCAAGAATCTGACTATAATCGGCGATTTTTAAAGGTCGGGTTTGCAGAGCCAGAAATTCTACTGAAACAAAAATCTGGGCCTTATCTGCCCTAATGTAGACCCTTTATCTATACCAATGTCGCTTTGGAGCTGGCATCATCTATAGTGGATCTGTTGTAGGTGTATAAGATTATGAAGGGTATAGATAGAGTGAACAGTGGGAAGCTTTTTCCCAGGTTGGATGAGAAAATCACGAGGGGTCACAGGCTGAAGGTGAGAGGGGCGAGGTATAATTCAGATGTTAGAGGGAGGTTTTTTACACAGAAGGTTGTAGGGGCCTGGAATGCACTGCCAAGTAGGGTGGTGGAGGCAGACATACTAGGGTCGTTTAAGACTTACCTAGATAGGCACATGAGCAGACTGGAGATGGAGGGATACAAAAGAATGTTCTAGCTGAAGATCAAGAGCCCTAGGACGTTACTGGGACTTAATAGGTTCCTATTGGTCGTCCAACAAATTTTAAGGCTCACATTGTCACTTACGTTGGAGCTATTGGGGATCTTCCATTAATGTCTGTATAGCCTGTTGTATGTCTATTGATGTTTATTGATGTCTCCTTTTTACATCCACAGGCGATTCAGTCCGCCTTGTTGGCCAACAAGGGGCGTACACATGGTGGGTCATGCAAGGGCTGCTCTTGGACGTTGCTTCAAGCATTGCCTAGTGCTTCATGTCCACTAGTGTATGCTTAAACTGGACCGATTGATGGGCAACATGACAGCTCAGTGACTATCACTGTTTGCTGTGCAGGTACAGGGACCCGGGTCAGATCTCTGACTTGGATCAATTTCTGTTTGCGCATTCTCCCTGTGCTTGCATGGGTTTTCTCCGGGTGCTCCGGTTTCCTCCCACATCGCAAAAACGTGCTTTTTGGGCTGATTGGTGTCAATAAATTGTCCCTGAATTGGATCTCCCTTAATCTGGTGCACATAAAATTCCCTAAATTTGCACCCCCTTTATTGTGGAGTCTACTAGAGGTAGACAAAAACGTTCTTGATCGACGAAAGACTTGCATAAGGCACTCACTGAGTGTTAAAATGGGCGGTGCGGGCTTGTAGGGCCGAATGGCCTGTTTCCTGTGCTGTGCTGTTCTTTGTTCTTTGTCACACCCAAACTGGCTATCTACAACTTAGCTGATCAGCCAATCAGACTGAAGAATTCTCACTGACAGCAAAGTTGTTAGTAAAACACATACAATTATACAGGAAGTGAAATAATGATTTTGGCATACATTTTGGACTAAGGGAGAAGCTTGAACTCATAAACATACTTCAAAAATGAAAATAAAAGTGTTTTTATTATTTTAAAGATCATGATATTTTTAATTATCTAAGTACTTTGATAAAGCTCAGTTCTTTTTAAACAAGATTTAATATTTCTACAGCTTTTTACAAAAAGAATAATTTGTAAAAAGTTGAAGTTCATATCAAGTAAATTGGTAGAATTTTCACCCCTGAATCACAAGGTTCTGGGTTCCAGTGCCACTGCAGGATTAGGACACAAAGGTAAAGACCGAGGGAGTACTGCGTTGTTGGAGGTGCTGAATGAGACAGTAACCAGAGACCCCCATCCACCTACTCCGATGGATGTAAAAGTTTGAAGAAGAACACAAGTGTTGTCCCTGTGTCCTGGCCAATATTTATCCCTCTATCAACATCACAGAAACAGATTATCTGGTCATCATCACATTACTTTTTGTGATAATTTGCTGTGTGCAGATTTGCAGCCGCATTTCCTAAATTACAGCAGTGACTACACTTCAAAAAGCACTGCATTGGTTGTAAAGCCCTTTGAGAAGTCTGGTGATTATGACAAGTGTTATATAAATGTAAATCTTTTGTAATTTAATTGCATGTGTGAGGAGCGTGGTGTTACTGACAGTAACTTTCAGATTTCCATCTTCAACTGTTTATATGCAGAGACCAGAAAGAGCTGTCAGTTTTATACAATGATATTAGAGAGTACTGAAAGTTCCATCATCATTACAACTACAAATTTCAGGCCAGTCAACTGCATGTGGTTCCTGTAAGAAATGAGCTTAATGTTTTCAAAGGTCTTTTCCTACTTAACGTTCTTTTGTTTGGAATATAATTAGAAATAAGAGGACAACTTAATGTGGTAACATAGGACTTCATCGATTTCACAGTCCCTTTACTACAAGACTGTACCATGCCCCTGCTTCCATGCATCATAATTGATTAATTATGTTTAGCCTACTACACAGCTAGATCAGAACTATGCCTTTGTTTGGAATCTATAGCCCACCGCTTTTTTTTGTCATTAAATGCCATCACTTGTTCTCAATTAAAAATGTCTGAGATCACCTTGCTTTCCTGGCTCATCTTGTTACATTTAACATTGCTGCCACAATGCAAATCGCTGAAAATCAGGCAGCAGCTTTACCAGGAGAACTTGGAAAATCTAAAGGCAAGAACCCAGTAAAATGTAGCTCTGGAAATGCTTTAGTTACTGACCGCGAGCTCAGCCGATCGAACTTGCAGCCATCAGAAATGTTAGAGAAAGCCTACAAGTGCACAAAAGAACTGTGCTCATGGAGTATCGCCGTGGTAATGAGCACAAATGACATTGCTGCAAATTATTTATTGGGTACAGTAAAAATCCACCCACGTCACCTAGAAACAGATTTACGTCACAGTACTGATGTGGAAATGCAGAAAATGCATTGATTTCGCTGGCTTCTTTCCAGTCCTTTACAACTACCACATTCAACAACAAACTGCCAAAGGTCTACTAAGCAGTCTGTGCTAATGGTGATTCTGGTATTTTACTAAAAATGCAAATGAGAGAAACTGTCACTACCAAACAATTAAATTGTGGCAAAAATAAGTCAATTGCAGTCTAACAATGATTCTCAGGTTAAATATATAATTTGAATTTAGTTGCTTAAAATGAATGATTTTCTGGCACAAAATGCTTCGATGCCTACCAGAATTTTGTTTCCATGGTTGACTCATAAATGCTGTCTAGAATTTGAATAATTAATTATTTAAGTTATATAGAAATCAAGATGGCAGAATCGAATGCTTCAGGTCATGGGACAATTTAAAGATTTGTACTCGATCCACACATGATTTCAATTGCTCTTACCAATTTTCTCTCTTTTTGTCCTCTCATAGAGGTATTGATTCCTGGCCGTGTACAATTCCTTGAGCGCCAGTCCCTCACCAGTACCTTATCCAATTGTCCACAATTCACCTTCATGCTTTCATAGATATCTGGCTCCGGAACATTAAAATCAATTGTAGCACCACACTACTGTTCCGCTGAGAACAATTTAATCAGCACAGACTGAATTCTGAATCTTGGCCCATTTTGGTCCAAAAGGCTTTGGATTCACTGAGACATCAGACGCTGGATGCACATCTTTCTCTGATAACATTTGGACTGTATGGAGCATTTCTTTGTTATGCTTTAAAGCTAAATGGATGAAGAAAATAAATTATCATTCAAGATTAGTAAACTAGGAGTGTATTTTCAGCCAAATTATTTTTCTTTAAAATAATTTAAATATTTTGGATTGTAAGTTGCTGAAATCTCATCCTTTTTTTGTAGTTTTCTTTAATATATCTGTATGGACAACCATGATCATACTTCAGAGTGTGATGTGAGTCTCTTCGATTGACTGCCGCCCGAGGGGAGAAACTAACAAATCGCTCAGCTGGTGGCTGACACCGTTCTTGAAGACAGCTAGCAAGGAACACTTTGCAGTCTTTTAGAAACTCCACACCAGCTGTCACCCAGCCCTGAGTGCTGAAAAGCTCCTGTCACTTTGTCCAAAGGGATTTAGCTGGTCAGAGGGAAAAAATTTAAATACAAAGAAACTAGCTAAGAAGCTGGTGAAAGGGATTAAGAGTGCACAAGAGCACATGTGTATGAGACACTAATACATCTTTAGGAAATTTCAGATCCCTAAAGCCAGGATTACTGCCAGAGGCAGGGTGGTATACATACGCAGGGATCTGCACCATCACAGTTATTATCTGCTCACTATTCAAGTTATTAGCTCTTTCATCATCAACAATTTCAGATTCTTCATTTTCTGAGCTCTTCCCATCTGGAGAGGGGAAAAAAGACAGTTTTTTAAAAAAAAATTCTGTTTGCTTAAAGAATCACCTGCATGCAAATATTCCATTATATCTCATTTTGTTGAATTATATTGTTCACATTTATCAAGAACTGTGATGTACTGAAAATATAAAGTACAAGGATGCATCTCTTTCAAAAGTATCCATTACCTTAGAATGATTCTGTTTTAAAATTCATTCTCTGTGCTACAAATTGATTTTTTAAAATGAATTTCCCCAAAATGATTTATCCTGACATTCTAGTATTTGCACTATTGTTACCACCAGAAATTTTCTGCAGACCTTATTTCTTTGTAAAAGCTGACAAAAGGCTCGCACAAATGTAGCGGAACTATTAGGGGTCTGGAATAGCATGTCAGCTTCCTGTTTTATCTTTTGTATGCTGATTCAAATCATCATTCCCCGCATTAAAAATTACTACCAGTTAAAGCAAAAAGACATTTGTGGATGCCTTTCTAAAGTTACAGATCTGATCTGTGATAAAACATTCAAAGATATATAAAATACAGTGCAGATACTGATGAGAAAAATGTAAAATTAGCAAATAAACAAACAAAAAAGTTTTGGGCCGAATCCTAGATTGAAAATTTTCAGTTGCATGGAATTTGAATTGGGACATGTTTCACCTTTATTTTTGAGTATGCCTTTCCATTCAGAACTGGCGTAAATGCAGGCAACCCATTTCCCCAGTTTTTTGTATGGATCAGGTGAATCCTTTGCCTGAATTTTCCAGTCCTTCCTGCTGGCGACATTTTGCACTCTACCCGCAGTGAGTTTCCCAACGTTGTGGCTAGTGAGCAACACAAATGGCTATTGATTGTAATGGGACTGGAAGATCCCACCAATTTTCAACGGCAAGTCACTTCCACTGCCAGAAAAACCATGGCTGGGGATGAGGTAAGAGGGATCGAGAAAATCCAGGCCCATGTTAATGAACAAAATAGGATTTTGAAGTAATTTGGGAGCAGCTCACATGGTGGGGGAAGTTCACATGCAATGAGGTTCTGGTGAAAATCTGGCTTCAATCATTGACAACACAAGGTTCTTCAAATACCCTGGCGCAACTGTTTTTATATTATTGTTAGGCCAGAAGTCATAAAGAAACTCAGGGCTAATATATGGTAAACATTATAGTTTAATCTTTTTCTAATTAATATTATATGTCACCATCAATTAGTCAATCTTATACAATATATTAAACAATTTTAACCTCTCACTTCATGTACACTAACATCACTAGAGTCCAGAAAGGATGTCCACCTTTTGTGGCTAAGTACCTCCTGCATGTCAGAACTGGTGAATAGGCCAAATAGGATTATACAGAAATGCAAGCCCCCTTACATATCTTGCCCATTAACCCAAAAATGAAGCACCCCAAACCCCTTTTACCCACACAAAAATGAGATCCCACAACAAATGACAAAGACATGACCATGACAGACAATAACAGAAATGCCAAAAGTGGAGTTCCCTGTGATTGATTAAAATTTACCAGTCAGGAATCAGAACTGTGCACCATTGAATAGGTAAACCTCAAACCTGGATCAATGCTCTGAGGTTCCCGCTTCGAATCTGACCATATTAGTTGGTTAAATTTGAATTGGAATTGTAAAACAAACCTCCGAGTTCTGAAATTTTAGAAAGCTGAAGCAGAGATCAACATTGTGTATAACAGTCAAAACAAAACAAGATGATTCATGGTAAGATCAAAAGTGCTTTAGGGTCAGATTGTAGACAAGCCTGACATGGTTTTGCAACATGTCATTACCCAGCATTGTGGTCAGGTTGGAAGATGGACCTGAAAATTGTTCACTTGTTGAATAAGCACAATATATATGAATTAATTAAAAGCATGAAATGACTAAAACATTACTTCAAAGTAACTGTTTGGACTACGATTCAACCTTCAATTTTTATGTTGGCATAGTGGTTAGCACTGCTGCCTCACAGTGCCAAGGACCTGGGTTCGATTCCTGGCTTGGGTCACTTCCTGTGCAGAGTCTGCATGTTCTCCTTGTGTCTGTGTGAGTTTCTTCTGGGTGTGGCAGTTTCCTCTCAGTCTGAAAGGCATGCTGGTTAGGTACCTTGGCCATGCTAAATTCTCCCCCAGTGTACCCAAACAGGCACTGGGGTATGGTCATTAGGGATTTTAATTGTAACTTCATTGTAGTGTTAATGAAAACTTACTTATGACATAAATAAATAAAATTAAACTTCTGTATACTTTTGTTTTGTTCTGGAGTACAGATATACAGCATGATAGATGTTATGGACATAGATGAGAGATATACTAGAACTCTAAATCCCTTCCCTTACTAACAGGAACACCAGGACTGGAATGGGTTTTTAGGGTGGGTGTATAGAATGGGGTTGGGGGTATGTGCATGAAATTGAAGATTCAGGATCCCCACAGGTTTCCCGCTCCTGACCACCTGGCCTTACCGATCTTGGACAGGAAGCCTGCCCTTGCCCCAGTTGAGGATTGAACACCCATGGAGGAAGCCTGAACCTCATCTTGGGCAGGAAGTGTGAGTAGGGGTCGTTGGTGCCTCCATCAAAGTCAGGCATGCCCTCCTCCCCAATTCCCATAAAGTCTGGTAACCTCCGAACATTTCTCATGCCCTGACCTCTCTCCTGAGATGCCAAGTACCCTCTTCATGCTCTTCAAATCTTTCCTACAAACTTTGCTTGGGGTTCCTTGAACATACTTGGACCTCTGATGTCTGGACTTGGGCTTTCACATCCTTCTGCATTTTTTCTTCTGTCTATTATAGCGGTGTCAGTACAGGGGCTGGAGAGCTGTTAGCCAGTCTGATTGGCAGGCAGCTTTCTAAGATCGGACTTTCCCCCAAGCGGGGGGCAGGAGACCCTCCATGCAGCCCCTTCACATTCATTCAAGCATGAAATAGCTGTGGGGCACTCAGAGTTGACAGGGCCTCTCTGGATAGTGGGAAGTAAGACCCCATCATTCAAAAGATTTAGGCCCAGAAATTGAAGCAGGTGCGGTCATACGGCCTGTTGAGTCAGCTCCTCCATTCAATATGATCATGGCTGATCCTGGGCTTCAGCTCTATTTTCACACCAGCTCCCCCTGATGGAGCTTGCACAGCTCTCTGGTGTAGTGAATTCCAAAGATTTACAACTATTTGAAAAAGGTAATTTCTCCTCAACTCGGTCATAAATGATTGACCCCTTGTCTTGAGACTTGCCTCCCCCCCACTTATTTTAGACCCCGCAACCAATGGAAACAAGCTCTCACTGTCCACCTATGAAGCTGCTTCACAATTTTTTATGGCTCTAGAGAATATAGGCCCAATTTAGTCAACCTCTCATCATAGGACAACCTCACTAATTGAGGCCTGTAAACAGTTGTTTTCCTTAAAGGGAGATGTATATGCTTCCTAGCCCCTTATGTATATGATCAAGTTAGTTAAAAAGCAGGAAGCTTCAATTTACCATGGCAATGCACCTAACCCTGCACAACTTTGGACTGTGGGAGGAAACTGGAGCACCCAGAGGAAACCCACACAGACACGGGAGAGAATGTGCAGACTCCCCACAGATAGTGACCCAAGTCGGGAAGTGAATCCAGGTCCTTGGAGCTATGAGGCAGCAATGCTAACCACTGTGCCACCCTGCCACCCATAAAAGGAGGCCATTCGACCCATTGTGCCTGACCAATAACAATCCCACCCAGACCCAATCCCTGTAACTCCACCCATTTACCATGACGATGCTCCTGACACTAAAGGGCAATTTAGCTTAACAAATCCACCTAACCGGCACATCTTTGGTTTGTGGGATGAAACTGGAACACCCGGAAAAAAAAACATTTATCAGTGTTGTGGGATTCCCTCAAAGAGATGGATTTTTCAACACATCACAAAGTCAGGTGTCTGTGCTTTTCTTATTTGGAGGCCAGGAAGTTAATTGAGCTAGCAAAATCAGAAGGAGCCTTGCTTCTGCTCCTCCTCACCACTCCTGCTCATGGATTCTTCTGACCGTAGCTCACTCCTTGCTCCGAAGCAGGAAGTTCTGGCTGGGAGGATGAGAAAAGGTTATTGCAGTTTATAGTGACTGCCCCAGTACTGCCACGGACCGGAAGAGCTGCGACCTTGGTACTTGCTACACCAGTCTGTACACCAGTGAAAAAGTAAACACCAAGCAAAGGCCAGAAAGAATTATCATCAGTGAGTGATTCTTCTTTGTGCATCTCCTACTGGATGGTTTCAGACACCTGGACCAGACTTCCAGTCTGCCCTCTCAACCCATCGACATGCTGCTGGAAACCCAAATCAACAGTAGAGAGAAAATAATTTGCAAAAGAATGAGCGTTTCTTTTATATTTGACGACAACGTTCTTTGCTGTTGATGAGTGCTGTCTGGGCACTTCCTGACATGTATTCAAAGACAACACATTTAAATAAATAAGCATGTCACAATAAATGTTACAATATTTTTACAAACAGGCTGGTTATTATGTTCTTTCCTCAGTCGTCATTTATTTTTGTTGGTGCATTTAAATCATCTCCCACTACCTCCTGTTCCACACTAAATGGATGGAACCGTTTTGAACTTGCAGATGTTGAGATGATGTTCGGTTAGTTGCTTAGCAACCAAGCATGCACCCAATGACATTGACAGTGTGTCTTCCCTTTATTGAGCATGTTTTTTGATGCATCTGTCAATGACTTTTGAGCTTGTCATGTGGCAAATTTCTTTTGAATCGGCAAGTCTGAAAATGAACATCGGATATGAAATAATCTGGCATTTTATGGCACAATATCAGACGACATTGTTTGTACAACTTTGTCCTTAACCTGGAGGAAAACATTGGGTGGAATTTTCCCATTTTTGGTGTCTCACCAAGCAGAATGGCAGCTTCCTGCTCCAGATTCTGCACTTGGAAACTAATTAGTTATGCGCAGCTGAGTGCCCCCCCCACTCCCCCCACCCCTGAAGCTCCTAATGGGCTGGCTGCTGAATCATCCGCCTGCCCTCAGCTGACAGGTTGAAAGGTGCCGGCACCATATTTAAACACCAATATCGTATCCCCTCTTCAGCCCACCTGTCTTCACCAGGCTGTGCAACATGTCAGTATCCCAGAGGGAAAAGGATAACAATCGCAAGAAGCCTGTTCCTCGATTCAACATTCCCCCTGCAAGCCCATCGCTTACTCATTTCAACCTCTACCCACCGCATCTTGAGCTTTCATCCATCCTCTTGCAGTAAACAGTTATCCCTTTGACCTCCTTGTTTGTGAGTTTGTAGTGCAGGTATATCTGGATCCAGCTTCCATCCCCTGCTTTCCATTGTTCATCTTCTTCATGCACTTATTGCCTCTTTACCTGCCATCATGAGGCCTCACCTCACCTCCCTCCTTGCACAGCTCTCATTCCACATTTCTCCCTTTGTCTTCATCAAACAACCACCTCCTGCTACTACTGCGCACAACCCTCCTGCCACTGCTGCCCCCTCCCCACCCCCCTCCATCACCACAGACCCACATCTCAACCTGTCCTTACCTCACAAACCCCTCCATCCCCAGTCACATTTCAGATCTTTGTTGCTGTGGCTGCATGGAGTCCCCCAGCACAATGCTGTCCAGATAGACACCGTTATGTTGCACTGGGGGAAAGGAGACTCCTGTATTCCGCAACCCCAGGCACCGTACTGAATCAAGACGGTGACATAGGAGGGTACATAGGTCCAGCAGCAGAGTACTGTCCATGAAGACCAGCTAGGCATGGAGATGGAGGACAGGAACCAGTCTACCCTGGCAGAGTGGTGAACAGTACATCAGGAACAGCACAGCACAGAAAGGCTTTGTTGCCTAACCTCAAATTCTCTAGTGAACTGAGGATCTCCTATTGCACACCACTTTTTAGCAATTGCATTTCATGCAGGTGTGACTTCCTACTCGCGTGGAAAGCCTGATGAGACACGGGCGGGCAGCCGTTTTAATGAGCATTCATGAGATGCAAATGAATGCAAAAGGCAATCTCACCATCCGCCAGTGGGATGACCAACCCACCATTAATCCACCATTGTGAGAATTCCTATGGGATTTGATGCCAGTGGACTCCAACATTTTGTCTCCTATCAGATTCTTTGTGTCTTCCAATTCCCAGAGGGTTCGGAGAATTCCACCGTCTGAGAAGTGGAAAACTTTCCATCTTCAACTCCCAATTCAGTAGTATCCATTTCCTCATCATTACACTGCAACATTTACACCAACAATAAATTGCCTTTATATAGTAGTTTTAACATAATAAACTCCAAGGGTTCCTAAGCATTTCACAAGGGAGGGGTTTGCAAAAAAAACTTGATATCTAAGCCAAATAATGGGAGTGTAGGACAGATAAGAAAAAACTTGGTCAAAGAGATAGGTTAAAGGAATGTCTTAAAGGAGTAGAGCAAGATAAAGAGGCAGAGATGTTTATGAAGGGAATTCCAGTGTTTAAGGCTGAAGCAGTTGAAGGCATGACCACCAATGGTGGAGCAATTAAAATCAAGGTACCCAAGAGGCCAGAAGTGGAAAAACACAGAGACTGCCTTGGGGTTTAGGGCTAGAGAAGGATACAGAGAGAGGGAGGGACAGCGCCATGAAGGGGTCTGAATGGAAGATGAGAAATTTAGAATTGAGGAGACAATGTAGATCAGGAGTGATGGTGAATGGGAATTTGTAAAAGTTAAGAAATAAGTTGAGTTTTAGGTGAGTTTAAGATTATGCGGGGTGGAGGATGGGAATTTGGTCAAGACAGCATTGTGACAGTTGAACCTTGAGCTACCACAGGCATGGATGCTGCCCATGTACACTCAGGCAATGTTAAAGTAGGCAGGCTTGGTCATGAAGTGAATACATAGCCAAAAGTTC
The DNA here is from genome assembly GCF_965287045.1 of Carcharhinus amblyrhynchos. Lineage (NCBI taxonomy): Eukaryota > Metazoa > Chordata > Chondrichthyes > Carcharhiniformes > Carcharhinidae > Carcharhinus > Carcharhinus amblyrhynchos. The sequence goes on from NC_137333.1 coordinate 61,064,990, forward strand.
TTATCATGGTCAAATTGTACACCAAGGTCATGGATGGTCCACCAGGAAACTTTGTGACTCATTGTGAAATCATCAAGAAGTTCAGGAGCTAACCAAACATAAGTGCAAAGCTTTCATAGACTGAAATTCACAACTCAGGAGAAAGCAGCAGTCCTATGTGTATCTGAAACATAAAACCATGACATAAAAAAAGAATGCTGGCTAGAAAGAGTACAACAACACAGGACACAACTGCATATAATGTAGAAAAATATGAAGTTATGCTCTTTAGCAGAAAGAATAAAGAAGCGGAATATTATTTATATGGAAAAAGACAGCAGAAAGCAGCAGCACAGAGAGATCTGGGGAGTCCTTAAGCATAAATCACAAAAGGCTAGCATGCAAGTTCATCAGGAAATTGGGAAGGCATAGGGAAAATTGGCCTTTATTTTAAAAGGGAATGAAGTACAGTGGAACCCCAAATTTACGTGCTCCAATTTAGCACGAAATTGGATATGACGCAGTATGACAGATAGACTTTTTTTAGCTTTTTCTGGTTTAGTGATTTAGCGTGACCCCAATTTAGCGCGACCCCGATAACATTCGTGATAACATTTTATGGACCCCAACCATCGCGTTACAATGGGGCTGCACTGTACAAAAATATGCAAGTCTTGCTAAATTATACACAGCATTATTTAGACCATACCTGGAATACTGTGAACAGTTTTGGTCTCCTTATCTCAGGAAAGATATATTGGCATTGGAGGCAGTCCAGAGAAGGTTCACTTGGTTGATCTGGTTATGGAGGGATTTTCTTATGTAGAGAGGATAAGTAGGTTGGTCCTGTACTCATTGGAGTTTAGAAGAATGAGAGGCAACCTTATTGAGATATTTAGGATTCTCAGGGGCTTGACAGTGTGGATGCTGAGAGGTGGTTCCCCTTGTGGGACAGTCTTGGACTAGAAGGCAAAATCTCAGGGTAAAGGGTCACCCATTTAAATCAGAGATTAGGAGGAATTCCTCCTCCCAGAGGGTTGTGGATCTGTGGAATTCTTTACCGCGGAGAGTTCTAAAGGCTGGGTTATTAAACATGTTAAAGGCTGTGATAGACAGAACTTTAATCAGTAAGGATTATGGGGATAAGGCGGGAAAGTGAAGTTGAGTTTTATCGATTATTATCAGTTATTCTCTCATGGAAAGGTGGAACAGGTTTGATGGGCCAAATGGCCCATCTTATGCTCTTGTGGACATACTCAATGTCTTCCAATGCCATCAAGACAACATATGCCCCAAGTAGTCAACCCACTGAGAGCCAAGCATTGAGGAGCTCAGTCAGTTCTCATTGAAGAACACATTTTGAAGAAGTCTTTAACTGAGATTCTTCCTTGAGCTTTAACACCTTGAACTTGATTCCTCAGTACCCTGTCTGGCTCAGTCTCAGCACACTGGTCCGTAGTGCAGTTGGGAATATCATCCGACAGCTGGAAGACAATGAAGCCTCTGGAGCAGAGGGAATCCCTGCTGAAACATGGTGGGGACACAGTTCTAATGCAGCTGCACAACTTCATGGCTGGAATTCTCTCCAAACAAAACTAAGTGGCCAGCAGGCAGGAAAAACAGGAGTACTTTCCGCCTGTTTTGGGCATACCCAAACAAATCGTCCAGATTCTAAGCAATGCCTCAGCGTGAATCACTCTGAAAAGCAGGATGCGGGGCCTATTCCCATCTGAGAGGCTAGCAGCGTAGTGCTGAGCTGGCCATTGCGCCAATCTGTGAGTGCGGAGATCAGTGCACGTTCACTGCCACCCCCCAGCCCCCCCCTTCACCACTCGCTAATTGCCAGTCTGGCACTTCCCAAGTGGCAGCTCCCTCTAATCCCTGACCTCCCTGGGGGGCCTCGGTGGCCTCTATCCCCACCAGTGGTGTGAGCACACATGTTCCTTGTTAGTGGGGAGCATTGTAAACCCCACTGATGGGAACCACTCCCGGTGGGAGTGTGAGGGAGACACTAGCGGGCCCAGAGAATACTGTCCTGGACCTGCTAATCATATGGAAATGTCAATTTCAATGACATTTCCATTTGATAATATGCATGGATGTAAGCATGGAGCTGATTGTGCTAATATAGAGCACTTGGGAGACTCATGAAATGCCTCTCGCTGAATTCTCCTGGCCTATAATCTTCATCTGAGCAGAGGAAGGCGTGCCAGGGTTTCAAGGACACTGCGATCATGACTTTATTCAATAAGTGAATAAGTCCCATTTTTGTAACCACAGGGGAGTCAGCAACAGGGAAAATCACTGCAACAATTCTCCTCAATCGCCTCCTCGCAGTGACCCAAGAGCACCTTCCAAAGTTGCAGTGTTGTTTCCATCCACCTAGAGGTACCACAGACAAAATCTTGTGGCAAATTCAAAAACAATTTGAAGGAACAGAAGCAATCAATGACATTTTTTGACTTAACAAAATCCTTTGACTCTGCCAGCCAGACAGGCTTATGGACTGTCCTCCTCAAATTTAGCTGCCCTCAGAAACTTGTCACCATCCTCTGACTATTCCACAATGCCTTGCAGTGATTCATTTTGGCAGGAAGAGTGTGCAAGGACAGTGTAAAATAAAAGGAAAAACTTTTAAGAAGATGCAGGAACAAAGTGATCTTGGTGCATAGGTACATAATCATTGATGTGGCAGGAGATGCTGAGAGAGCAGTTAGTAAAGCATATAGTATCTTTAGCTTCATTAGTAGGGACATTGAGCACAAGAGTAAGAAGGTCATGTTGAACTTGTATAAAACACCAATTAGGCCTCATCTGGGGTACTATGTCCAGTTCTGGGCATTATATTTGAGGAAGAATATGAAGTTGCTGGAGAGACTGCAGAAGACACTCACAAGAATGATTCTAGGGGTAAACAATGTAACTATGAGGATAGATTAGAGAGATTGGGACTGTTTCTTTAGAGAAAAGAAGGCTAAGAGGAGACTTGACAGAGGTATAGAAGATCCTGAGGAATATGGACAGGGTAACTAGTGAGAAACTGTTCCCTCTCAAGTCTACATCAAGAATTAGATAGCACAGATTCAAAATGATGGGCAAAAGAAGTAAAAGCGATGTGAGGTAAAGCTTTTTCACCCAGAGGATGGTTGGGGTCTGGAACAAACTCCTTGAGAGGGTGATGGAGGCAAGCTTGATTGAAGGAATCGGATTACTACCTGAAGACAAAGAATGTTCCAGGTTAGGGGGACAAGCAGGGGAGTGGGACGAGGTGGAATGCTCTTTCAGAGAGCCAGTGCAGATTTTATGGGCTGAGTGGCTTCCTAAGGCACTGTAAAGATTCTGTAATTCTATGATCCTCACCACAAACCCTTTCCCAGTGAAGACATTGCACAAATACCCTTCTCCACCTTCCCTACTGCAATGATGCACCTCACCCCAGCAAACTGTCCACAAGCATAGTGTTCATCAACAGAACAGATGGGAGCCTGTTTCAATCCAACTCCAAGGTCACTCCAACTCACTCATTGAGCTTTGGTGTACAGGAAACACTTGTTAACGTGCCCACTCATAAATTATGCTCCAGATCATTAACTCTTTCTCCAATGCATCAAAGAACATAAGAACATAAGAAATAGGAGCAGGAGTAGGCCATCTAGCCCTTCGAGCCTGCCCCGCCATTCAATAAGATCATGGCTGATCTGTTGTGGCTCAGTTCCACTTTCCCGCCCTCTCCCCATAACCCTTAATCCCCTCTCTTATCAAGAACCCATCAACCCGCTTCTTAAAAATATTTAGCGAGGCAGCCTCCACCACTTCAACGGGCAGAGAATTCCAGAGATTCACCACCCTTTGAGTGAAGAAGTTCCTCCTCAACTCCGTTCTAAACCGCCTCCCCTTTATCTTGAGGCTGTGCCCCCTAGTCCTACTGTCTTTTTTGAGCGGGAAGAGTCTCTCCACTTCTATCCTATCCATCCCATTCATCATCTTATACGTCTCAATGAGATCTCCCCTCATTCTTCTAAACTCTAACGAGTACAAGCCTAGTTTATTCAGCCTCTCCTCATAGCTCAATCCCCTCAACTCCGGTATCAGCCTAGTAAACCTCCTCTGCACTCCCTCCAGGGCCAAAATATCCAAAGAAAATGAGCTTTAATTAAACACCCAGAAACAAAAGTCCCATAGCACATATTTCACTCCCACCCCAATCAGTTAAGATCAGTGGAGGGATTGTGGAAAATGTCTGCCATTCCGCATAACTAGGGAGCCTCTTATCAACAAAGACAGACGTGGACAATGAAATTCCCATGGCCCTCAGTATGCCGGCTCAACCTTTGGTTGACTCAGATGAAGAATATATGGGGAGCATAATCTCAAACCTGAAATTAAGGTCATGGTTCACCAGGCAGCGGTGATCCTGCCCTCCTTTTGATTTGCTTTGATTCATTATTGTCACATGCATTCATATACATTGAAAAGTATTGTTTCTTGTGTGCTACACAGATAAAGCATACAATTCACGGAGGAGGAAAGGAGAGGGTGCAGAAGTAGTGTTACAGTCATACCTAGGGTGTAGAGAAAGATCAACTTTATGCAAAGTAGGTCTATTCAAAGTTTGACGACAGCAGAGAAGAAGCTGTTCCTGAGTTGGTTGGTACGTGACCTCAGACTGTTGCATGTTTTTCCCAATAGAAGAAGGTGGCAGAGAGAATGTCTGGGATGGGTGGGGTCCTTAATTACGCTGGCTGCTTTTCTGAGGCAGTGGGAAATATGGACAGAGTCAATGGATGGGAGCCTGGTTTGTGTGATGGACTGGGCTTCGTTCATGACCCCTTTATAGTTTTTTGCAGTCTTGGACAGAGCAGGAGTCATACCAAACTGCGATACAACCAGAAAGAATGCTTTCTATGGTTCATCTTAAAAGTTGGTGAGAGCCGTAGCGGACATGCCAAATTTCCTTAGCCTCCTGAGAAAGTAGAGGAATCATTTGGCTTTCTTAACTATAGTATCAGCATGGAGGGACCAGGACAGATTATTAGTTATCTGGACACTTAGAAATCTGAAGCTCTCAACCACTCCCACTTTATCACTGTATTCTTTGAAAGCTTGAACAGTCTATAGCAGGCAGCTCAAATCATTAGGGGAGTACTATTGCCTGTGCAAATCTAGTGGAAATAAAGGCAGTCCAGTAGCAATGTTCTCTCCTAAAATAAGATGCTGTCATTCAAAACTAGCCTTCCTGAGTGGTATATGTCATTTGCATACCTGACACCAGACTCCAAGCAATTGGCTTACTCAGAATCAGAATTCAGTCATAGCAGGAGATTCCCAGGACAGTGGAAATGGTTTCAGAGTGTTCTGAAAGCATTGCTGAAGAGATCAAAAATCCCTGCCAACTCATAGGAGCCCCTAGTTTGCGACTGACTAAAATAAAGAAGGTCCATTCGGGAACGCACCAAGCACATTAAGGGACATTGTCGGGAACATGCAGAGGCAAAAGTGAAGTATCAGAAAAATCTTTAAACACCTCTTCCACCCAACTCTTCAAACACCATCTGCCCTGTCTGATAAGTCCAATGCATGATTTACAGAGTCTGTAAATCATGCATTGGACTTATCAAGCTATCCGCTATCTCAGAATTAATTGAACTGCAATGGAAGCAAGTCATCCTGAATCCTGAGGAAAGAGAAGAAAGGTCAGAAAGCACAGAAGGTTACATAGCACACCAAGGTTGTTGAAGGTCAATTGAAGATCTCCAGACCAACCCAATAATGTGCTTCAGTCTCATTTTTGTATTAGGAAAATATCAATGCTCTGAATGAGACGGCTAATTTGATGAGAACTTGTGGCAAATTCAGTACAGCGCTAATAATATGACCTTGCTCATTAGAAACTGACCAAACTCATTTACAAGGATCACTACTGTTCACAGATGAAAAGGAGCTTTCTCTAATCTATTTTGACTCAGGTCGCAAAAGTGATGATTTAATGTGGTAAGCAACTGCCTTATTCGCTCACCTTACTCCCAAATAATAAAATATTTAACAATGAAACAATTTACTTTACTCTGCCAAACATAAAACATGTGACCAGTAAAAACACAAAATGAAATTATCTTACATAATATATCTAGAGTATCAAACTTAATATGCAAATGCCATATTAAGTTGCTGAGATTGTTCCTCTGAGAGTTTGTTCAAACAAATCGAGTGGGAGATCCCAATACCATCTTTAAAATGGGAACACTATGATGGGAATAGTGTAGTAAATTCAGAGGATAATCTCCAACCAAGATAGAAACTATAGTGACAGCGAAACTTATCACTGACATGGCATTTTTCAAACACGAAAGGGATGTCCAAGCATTTGAAGTGGTGGGTGGCACTTCAATGATCTTTGTGCAGCATAAAACCTGTTATTGGCCATATTGGACTGGGCTGCTCTTTCAGCATCCGAGGAAAGCACCAGAAGTATAGTAAACAATGATTAAAATAGGTGGAGTTTGGTTTAGGGTTTGAATAGATAATGCAACATTCAGCAACACAACAGACATGAAAGACCATTCAGCAATGTTTTTTTAAAGGGTAGGTTTGTGGCTTTTTGTACTTTTAGGCTGCTAATTGATTTATTTTTTTCTAATGTAAAATTGCATTCCGATTTCTGAAAAGCTTTTGCTCTTTTTGGTTTTCTTCAAAACAGTTTTACTGCCGGCATGGTTAGACATGTAGGGCTGTGTTTGGGGCATCTGGGGATAAAGACCAGCAGCAAAGAATTGGGAAAAGCAGAAGCTGGGAGTAGAGAAGATTTGAGTGCATTGCAGGAGGCTGTACACACAGTGGGTTCTCAGGGAGCAGCAGCTGCTGCAGGTTCACAAAGGGGCCAGTTATGTCATCTTCTGAAAACACAGCTCAAGGCTCAAAGCAAGAAATGTTCAGTACTGCCTGTGGCTGTCAGTCATTCTGAAGCCACCTTTTAACCAACTGGTGCAGATTGCAACACTGTGACCAGCAGCATCTTCCAATTAGATCAGGGAGATGGCTGAGGATTTCTCCAACAGAAGGAACACTGAAATTACTTCCCCCATGGAAAGAAGCAGGGTGTGAGACAGCTCTGTGTACACCTGCCATTTCAATTATCCACAGTTGCAAAGCTCAACAGACATGCTCCCATGTTACCTTCCTTGTTACCCATCAGCATTTTGGCATCTGTCAGAATGAGAAGGATTCCACTCAATGCCTGATTGCTTTAGGCCTATAGGTACTGCTTCATCAAATCTGTGCCCATTTCCTGGTAGCCATGCTGTTACACCCCAAATCTATGCCCATCTTTCTGGGAAACCCATGTTCAACTGCCTCCAATTGCTTGTTCACCCTTGCCACATTATAGAAACGGTTCTTGAGGAAGTCACAAGTTATATCCTATTCGACTGTCTCAATGATAAACTATCTCTCCTCATCTGCCTGGCCTTTGATCATTTAATTATACATCCTCCTTCAAAGTATGTTCACTGCCAACCAGCTCAACGGCTCTGTTCTCACCTTGTTCTGTTCTTATACATCTAGTCACCAACAATGTATTACGTACAATGACTTCTCTTGCACACCCCCCCCAACACTTTTACTACTGGGGTTCCCAAGGATTCATCCTTGGCCCCCTTCAATTTCTCATCTACACACCCACGTTCGCTGTACACTAATCCACTGTTCTGCCATTGTTCTAAACTGAGAGTTAAGTTATAGGATGTCTACTGGGCTACAAGGACTATTTCTTTCAGTCTTGCTCATGAATCATGTTGGAATACAGATACAATGAGAGCCAGGCCATCATGAGAAACATCACCAAGCAGAGAGTTGCCCTGCTCAAACATCACTTCCACTGCCACTTTATAACTTTGTGATATCAGGCCTTATCACCACCCCGACAAAACAGAATTGGAGCAAGAGGGGAAACTGGGACAGAAAGAGGAGAATGTGAAGGAACAGGAGGAGATAGAATGACAGCGGTACAGTAATTACTGGTATCCCCAGCTGCTGAGCCCTCAGATAATGGGCGGGACTTGACCCCGCAGTCTCCATGTGCGAGATCACCCATGGAGCCCAAGACTAGGCAAAACCCAGAAATCGCAAATCTCGCCGGCGAGATCTCAATTTCCGATTCTTGCCACCCCTCGCTGGCAATGTAATCAGGTTCACAAGGATAATGGGAAATGCCGGTTGTCTGGGGGGAGCCCCTGATACCTCTGTGATGGGGTGGAGGGAAGGTTATTTTTTGCTCTGGAGCTTGATCTTGGTGAAGACAGCTTTGCTGGTTTCTTTAAGGCCCCACATCTCAAAATGATGGCGTGAAATGCCTATTATTTTTCAACAAAGTATCATAAGACCTGGAGAGAAAAACCTGTCTGCTTCTCTAGTGAGAAACATACTGGTTTTCAGGCAGATCCTGACTGACCATTTTTTGGTAAGATTCCGCCCAACAGTTCGTCCAAGACCTCTTCAGGTGAACCAACCCTCCCATCCTCATTTCACTAACAATTCTGCAAAGTCTAACCCCACTGTCCTGACCACCCGTGTTCAGCCATCATATCATTACAAATATAAACACCAACACCATTATAAACATTAACAACAAATTCAGAATAATTAACCAAACAATATAATTCCACCTGTAGCTAATAATCAAAAGAAATACTGAAGAAATTCCCTTGAGAAAAAGGTTGGAGCTTCTGTACCCAAGTTACTTATTCCGGTGCTCATACAAGGCAGCCTCAGTTTGAAGGTCTTTGAAGGTCATTGAACTTCCATTGAGAACACTTCAGATGGCTATCTATCGTGGGTGACCTCATATAGTTCATTACGGATAAATAAACATAATTCAACAGCATGCATCAACATAATGTTCAATGTTGGGCCACAAAATGCATCTTTTTGTTCCACTTGAGATGAATCCTTGACCATTCACCTGTGGTTTTGTCACTCATAAATGAGTAGGTCATCCTCCTCCAGATTCTGTATTCCACAGGTTCACATTATATAATTAGCCTCTTATAATGAACCACCCAGTACAAAGGAATGTTTTAAAAGTTGCCAAACAGTTGTAATTATTCAGAACCATGGCAGTTAAGTGAATTCTTGATTTGGGGAATAGACCAAATCAAATTAAGACTTTCAAGGAATTATTAAATGGAAATGCCAAACACAAGCCTGATTCAGAAAATATCTCCTATTGTTTGTATGAATAAATGAAACATTACAGGGAACGATTATCATGTCTGTCCATCTCACACGGTCCAGCCTTCATACCCCCACCCCTCACCCTATAATCCATAGATCAATTTATGTTTAAAAAAAATCTGTGGGAAATTCCTTCTTCGATCTTGAAAGCAATCAAGTTATTTTCGAAAAACCACAGTGGCCGATGCCAATAGTCACACTTAACTAACCACCAAACTTGAGGTTTCTAAATCAATTCATTCACCTTTCCTTTGTACCCTTGTTGTAAATCCCGTTACCCCATTTATTCCAGAGGTTGACGACTCTCTGCAAAAAGAAAATTTTTACTTGCATCTCGCCTTACTCTGTGCTTTTGTAACATGTACTGATGCTCCCCTAATCCTCCTCTGTCTATTTAGTTTCAATAACCTCTTCAAGTGAACAGATTCTAATCCCTACATAATTATAAAGACTTCAATCATAACCCTCAAAGTCTCTACTTTTCCTTAATACAAAACCTCAGTTCTCTAAGCCTGTCCTGATAATTAAGGGCCCTTAAACTAGGGATCAATTGAGTAGCCCTCCTCTGAACTTTTTCTGAGGGCTTCGATATCTCTCACCCTATGAGGAAACCAAAACTGGATTCAGTATTTTAGATGCAGACAGAATAAGGACAGTATTGTTTTAATGAGAAGCAAATTTTATATCTAATTGTTTTACCAAGAAATCCAAACAATCTATTTACTTTACTAAAGGCTTCATGATACTGGTCATGGACCTTCATGAATATTTATCTCTCAACCCTCCTCCCACTTGGCATACTTCAGCATGCAACCTTTCATGTTGTGTACATTCCTGGAATTGTCCCTATTCATCCTGCGCTATTATAGATTTGAAAATGGCATCCAGACATGGACCAATTCCCTCATTATATTTAAATTGTCTGCAATCGACTTTTTTTCAAGAAAGTTATTAATTTTCACACGTATCTATCTTCTGCAAACTGGCACAACATCCCCTTCACCACTGCCATCCTGGCACTTGCATGCACTTCATTAACAAAGCTGTTGTAGAGCAACTGACTCAATATTTATCCACTGGGCCCCATACAGAGGTGATGCCTTTGAGAATGCAGCCAATTCACTAACCCACTTTAAGATTGATCTATCAATCCTACAAGACACAGCCTTACTGAGCAGGTTTTTGTCATGACGTCAACTGTCACCATGCAACAAGTGCATAATTTCAAAAAAATCAATCAAATCATTGAGACAAGGTTTCCCTTTCCTAAAGCCAAGCTGCAATTTACTAACGGACCTGCTCTCCCCCAGTCATCACAAAATTTCTGTTTGCATAGAACCTACAGCACAGAAACAGACCATTCAATCCACCTGGTCAATGTTAGTATTTATATTCCATAAAAAGCTGCCCCATTCTAATTACTTCAACATCCAGCTCTCATATCCCTCTAAGGCACCTTTTAAAGGGCATCTTGACAAATACATGAATAAGATGGGAATAGAGGGATATGGTCCCTGGAAGGGTGGGTGTTCAGGTGGGCAGAATGGTCGGTGCAGGCTTGGAGGGCTAAAGGGCCTGTTCCTGTGTTGAACCTTCTTTGTTCTTTGTTTTTTCCTAATAATAACTTGCATAAATTTGCAAGTTACTCAGATACGGAAGCAGTCCATATCAAAATGCATCAAGACCTCAACAATATCCATGCCTGAGCTACACATGGCAAGTGAGGTTCACATCACACAAGTGCCAGGCAATGACGATCTCCAACAAGGGAGAACCTATCCATTGCCCCTTAATATTCAATGGCATTACCATCACTGACTCTCCTACTATCTACGTTTTGGGGTTAGTCCATTAACCAGAAATTCAACAAGCCATGCACATATTGTGGCTAAAAAAGCAGGTCAGAGGCTTGGAATCCTGCAACAATAATTCACCACTGGATTCCCCAAGCCTGACCACCATCTAAAGACACAAGTTAGTGTTATGGAATACTCTCCACTTGCCTAGATGAGTCTAACTTCAACACTAGGAAGCTCAACACCATCCAAGACAAAGCAGCCCCATTGATTAGCACCCCATTCACAAACATTCATTCCTTCCACCATCAATGCACAGTGGCAGTAGTATGTTCTGTATACAAGGATTGCAGGATCTCATCAAGGCTCCTTATTCTGCACCCTCCAAACTCACGACCACAAACATCTAGAAGGACAAGGGCAGCAGACATGTGGGATTAACACCACCTGGAAATACCTCTCCAAGCCACTCACCATCTCACCTTGCCTTTCCTTCACTATCACTCGGTTAAATTCTGGAACTCGCTCCCTAACAGCAGTGTCAGTGTACCACATGGACTGCAGCAGCTCAAGAGGGCAATTCATCATCACCTTCTCAAAGACAATTAGGGATGGGCAATGAATACTGGCATAACCAGCAACACTCATATCCCGTGAATTAATTAAAAAATTTCAGTCAGCCCTTTCAAATCCATCGATGGCTTTATACATTTCTTAATGGCCTATGATATCTCACAAGGCTGAAGGAGTTTGAGATCTACAATACTTATCAATCTCTATTCCACTGTTAACCTATCAGATAACAGATTTTGTTCCCAAGCTATGATTATTTTATTCTCTTCAGTATTATGATTGTTAATATGCTTCCAGTTGAATAATTTGGTCTTAGATGAGGCCAGATAAACATTTTTTGCCATGTGCTATTCTTTTGACTCTTAGGACACACAATTATCAATTATCTTCACTGAGTTGGACTCTCCAGTTAACCTTCCTCGTATCATCTGCTTTCTTTGTAAACTTAGTTCTCTTATAATCTGCAGCATTAGCTTGGCAAATCAAATTGAATCTAACAACAATTTGTCATTCCTGCCCAGTGTAATCTATATGAGACAATAAACTGTTTCCCAGTTCTAAACACTTCTGAAAATTAAATCATAGAATCATAGGAGAACCATAGAATCATAGAATCCCTACAGTACAGAAGGAGGCCATTCAGCCCATTGAGCCTAACTGACGATAATCCCACCTAGGCCCTATCCCTGTAACCCCAAATATTTACCCTGCTAAACCTCTGACACAAAGGGGCAACTTTTTTTTAGCCTGGGCAATCCACCTAATCTGCACATCTTTGGACTTTAGTCAACCATTTACAGAGTGGCATGGTAGCACAGTAGTTAGCATTGCTGCCTCACAGCATCATGGACCTGGTTTCAAATCCTGGCTTGGGTGCCTTCCTGTATGGAGTTTGCACATTCTCCCCATGTCTGAGTGAGTTTCGTCCGGGTGCTCCAGTTTCCTCCCACAGTCTGAATGGCGTGCTGGTTAGTTGCATTGGCTGTGCTAAATTCTCCCTCAGTGTACTGGAACAGACACCAGAGTGTGGCAACCAGGGGATTTTCACAGTAACTTCACTGCAGTGTTAATGTAAGCCTACTAATGACAATAATAAAAAATCTTTTTTTTCAGCCTGAATCATTTGTTCATCAAAATTCTTTACAAGTGGCCATAATTATTAGAGAGAAGTATTGTATAACTTAGCAATGTTCTGCAAGCCAATAGTGGAGTTTGCTCAATAGATTTTCTCTGCTTAGTAACAATTGAAAAAGAAAAACAGAATTGTGTACTAAATTTGTTTGATTTGTGAATTACCATAACATTTTGTTGTTTGATGATAGGTTCTAAATGATAGGTGACAAAAATAAGTTGTTGATGGTTAACAACACACAAATATTCATCTGATGTACTTTCATTTGTTCTTTATAAATTGGTTAAAACATGTCAAAATTGTGGACGGAGGCATGTTACATGAAAAGGTGAAAAATTCACTGGGTAATATTATCAAAAGTAAACTGCGATCAATGTTTGTGGGTTTAAAATTAATAAAACTAAAAGGTTTTACAAATTGTTGGTGATAATGGTTTGTGGAGTTTAGATTAACCTGGCCCTTACAGTTTCATGAAACTGTAAAAACAAACTATAATATATTAATATATTTAGATTCCCCATAACTTTCTGTCAATCTAAGGTAGAATAAAATACAGTCAGTAAACCTGCCCATAGGGGTCACTAATAGCTCATTGAATAAAGACTAACATTCTTCGAAGATTACGGAGTATCAGGCAAGTATTGATTTTGTACAAATCTGTTTCTTGCTGTGTACTGTTTTCAAAATATCGCTCCTGCACCATGTCCAGATAGGATTTCTTACTTGGCACAGCACAGCTGATTAGTGAAGCAGCGTGATTCTGGCACACTCATATTGGCAGCCACAAGCCGCCTTCTGCAACCCACTATTCACTGCTGAGACAGGCCTGAAGCAAGATCTCAAAACAACAAAATGCAAATGAACTGCAGCTTGCAACACTGAAACTGAGACGGCTGCAGTGCACTGCAGCTTAACATGCCCAGGGGAATGGATGATGCCAGACCTGATTCACCAGCAGCATCTTTTAGACCCACTAACAGCCACACAGGACTTGGCACCCAGGTATGTTGTAATACTCAAAGCATGGTAGATTATGCTGGAGTGTTAACTACCAATCACAGAAGGTCAAGTATCTTCAAAAGCAAAATGTGGGGAAAGGGCACACTGTTTTGTTGCCTATAAGGACATGCATAGAAAGTGGGAACTATATGAGATAAATTAGTATAATTAGTACAATATTTATGGTTATGAAATATATTAGAAATATCAAAAATATCAGGGCTTTGTGCACTGTAGTGCCAAAGTGACCATTTCTAACACTAGTGGGAAATACCTCTGGCTGGATGAAATGTAGATCCAACTGGAATTTTGTGAAATTGCACAACGCTGTATAAGAATGCTTAATGTGCGCACCTGACATTCTTTCTGCTCTTTTTAGCAGAAGCTTTAACTGATATAAAATAAGTGGGTTATCCACAATTCTTAAAGTAGGGACAAAAGAAAATTCATTGGAAGGGGCTAAGTGTCGGTAAGCTTGTATTTCACAAGGTAATTTCAACACCATTCCGCTAAGAGAAATTCCCAATGATTTATTAAACGAGCAAACAGACAGGACACAGGTTAGACTGGCTCACCAGAATGCACATGGAAGGGATTCTAATAGAAAGTGGGAGTCACTCATAATACAGAGCTGTGGCAATGTCGCAGAGACACTCAGGAAATCTCCTGATTTCCCATCTGGCCATTGTGAGACACACACATGCACATTCATGTGCACCACATAACTATTTGCTGTCTGGTTTGAACCTTATGCAGGCTTTGACCTACTTTCAGTTCTCAGGATACGATAGAAATAAAATAATTTAAAAGAACACACATCTTTTGTCATATTAGTTGTAAGACCGATGACAATTTGAAAAGCAGGTACATTACTGAAGCTGTTGAGTTAATCAGTATCATCATTTTCCTGATGCAGTGAGTAAGTAATAGACAACAATAATTTATTGCAGAAATAAATTGAAAAGTTAAGCATGACTTATAGAGGGATCTGGGCATGCAGGCCCACAGGTCCCTGAAAGTGGCAACACAGGTGGATAAAGCAGGCAAGAAGGCATGTAGCATGCTTGCCTTCATCAGCTGGGGTACCAAATAAAAAGTTGGCAAGTTATGTTAAAGCAATATAAAATTTTAGTTAGGCCGCATTTGGTTGCCACAAAGGGATGTGGAAGCTTTGGAGAAGGTGCAAAGAAGGTTCACCACAATGTTGCGTGGTCTGGAGGGTTTTAGGTATGACTAGAGTTTGGGTAAACTTGGATCATTTCCACTGGAAAGACAGAGACTGAGGGGTGATCTAACAGAATTCTACAACATTATGAGAAGCATAGATAGGATGGATAGACAGAGGTTTTTTCCCAGGGTGGAAGGGTTGACCACAAGAGAGCACAGCTTTAAGGTGATAGGTGGTAGGTTTAGGGGAGATGTGTGGGGAAAGGTTTTCACACAAAGGGTGGTGGGTGCCTAGAACGCACTGCTAGTGGAGATGGTGGAAGCAGGCATGTTATCAACTTTCAAGGTGCATCTTGATGGACACATGAAGGGATGGTGAACAGAGGGATAAAATCCCTGTATTGGCAGAGGTCTGGTGGGCTGAAGGGCCTGTTCCTGTGCTGTATTGTTCTTTGAAATGCACAAAGCAATTTGATGCAAACATAATGCCCAACATGTTAAAATTCAGATTTATCCAACATGGTTGTGATTACATCAGTAAACACTTTTATTTCAACAGGGCACATTTGAATGTGGTTGTTTTATTTTGTTCTTCTTTTACTTCATTTTATTCAGGGTAAATATTTGATAGATTTACATAAAAACAAAAAGTGTAAGAATCATTCAGCAGATCTGACATCATCAGTAAAGAGAGAAACCACATTACAGGTTGGCTGCCTTTTATCAGAATTGGGAATAGTTAAGGATGTAACAGGCTTGAAGCAAATTAAAGATGAAAAAATCAGATTAAAATGGCAGGTCTGTGACAGAGGGCAAGAGAGATTAAATGTCAAAAGAGTTGGTGGTGCTGGGCCAAAGGAGGTCGTAATGGGACATGTAAACAAACAAAAGGTGCATCCAGAGGATGTGTGAATGGCAGAATCATGAACAGCTGCCATCAAAAAGCAAAAAGAGAGAGACAATTGAATAAATCCGAGAGCAGTAAAAACAAAGGAAACAAAATGACAACAGAGATTGTGCTCTGAAATGTATTCTTTCATGGAATGTGAACAATGCTAGTAAGTACCAGCATTTATTGCCCATCCGTAGTTGCCCTTGAGAATGAGGTGATGAGCTACCTTCTTGAAACACTGAGGGGCCGTTTCAGAAGGCATTGCTATGGATTTGGAGTCTCATGTAGGCCAGATCAGATAAGGATAGCAGAGTTCCATTCCTAAAGGACATTAGTGAACCAGATGGGTTTTTACAATAATCAATAATGGTTTCATTGTCAACATCAGACCCAATTCCAGATTTTTATTGGATTCAAATTCCATCATCTGCAATGATGGGATTCAAACCCGATCTCTGGAGCATTATCTTGGATTAGTCATCCAATGACAATACTGTTGTGTCACCACCTCCCCTAAATTGTCTGAAATTGTTGGACTCCATGTTGAATCTGAATGGTTATAAAGTGCCGAGCTGAAAGATGAGGTGCTTGCTCCTTGAGTTATGTTGAGTGTCATTAGAACATTGCAAGAGGACAGAGTAATCAGAGTGAGAGAAAGGTGGAGAATTAACATGAGAAGCAATTAGAAGCTCCAGGTCATGCTTGTGGACTGGAAACAATCTCTCAGTCTGTTTTTGGTACCTCCAATGTAAAGATTGCCACAATGTGAGCATCAAATAGAGTATATTAAATTCAAAGCAATAAAAGTAAATCACTGTTTTACCTAGACAGAAAGTTTGAGACTTTGACAGCTGAAGGGTGAGGAGAAAGAAGGGCAGGTCCTGCATATCCTGTGCATGTGTGGAAAGTCATTGTGGGATATGAAGGGTTGTTGGGGGTGACTGAGGAAGAGACCAGGTCACAGAAGGAACAGGAACTTTGGAATGCTGGAAGGGAATGGGGTGTGGCGATTCTTGTTGGTGGCATCATAATAAGTGTGACAAAATAGCATAGGATAATCCATTGAATATGGAACAGTGTGCAAGTTAACAACAACAGGTATGCTATTATTATTCTGGGAGGGAGTGGGAGGGATAGGAACAGAAGAAAGACTTAATTAAAGTGCCGGTAACAAAAGAGGCATAAACATAACAGATGCAACAGAGGTGAAGGATCTGGGAGAATGGAATGGTGCCTTTACAGGTATCAGGATGTGAGGAAGTGCAATCAAGGTAGCTCCTGGAATCAGTGGGTTTGTAGTGAATATTGGATGCCTATACCCAAAATGGAGACTCATAATTCAAGGAAGGAAGGATACAGAGATAAACTATGGAAAGGCAAAACAAGGATGGATCGTAGAGGATGGGCCATTTGGCCCATCATTCCACTGGAAACTCTCAACAAGGGCAAATCATTTAGTCCTGCTCCACCACACTTTCTGAGTAGGCCTGCGAATATTTTCTCCTCAGGAGCCTCTATAATTCATACAGGTTGGAGAAAATTTGATGACATACAGAAAACAGCATTTGTCATGGAATGTGGACATCACTGGCAAGGCCAACATTTGTTGCCCAGCCCTAATTGCTCTTGAGAAGCTGGTGATGAGCCAAAGTCCGAAACCTCTGCAGTCCATCCAGGGTAGGTGTATCATAAGTGATATTCCATAGGGAGTTACAGGATTTTGATCCAGAGACCATGAAGGAACAGTGACGTAGTTCCAGGTCAGGTTGTTGTGTTGTTTCAAGGCAAATGTGCAGGAGGTGGTGTTCTCATGCGTCTGCTGTGCTTGTCCTGCTAAGTGGCAGAGGTCACAGGTTTCAACAGTTCTTTTAAAGGAATCTGGGTGAGTTGATAAAATACATCTTGTTTATTGGACAGACTGCTGCTACTTTGATGGAGGGAGTGAATGTTTAAGTTAGTGGAAGGGGTGCCAATTAAGCTGACTGTGTTTTTTTGGATCATGTTGAGCTTCATGAATGTTAATGGAGGCACAGTCATTTCATCACACTCCTAACTCACAGAGTCATCGAGGTTTACAGCATGAAAACATGCCCTTTGGCCCAACTTGTCCATGCCGCCCTTTTTTTTAACCACTCAGCTTCTCCCAATTGTCTGTGTTTGGTCCGTGTCCCTCCATACCCATCTTATCCCTATAACTGTCTAAATGCTTTTTAAAAGACAAAATTGTACCTATCTCTACCACTACCTCTGACAGCTCATTCCAGACACCCATCACCTTCTGTGTGAAACACTTGCTCCTCTGGACCCTTTTGTATCTCTCCTCTCTCAACTTAAACCTATGACCTCTAGTTTTAGGTGCCCCTGCCTTTGGGAAAAAATATTGGCTATCTACCTCATCTATGATGTGGAGTTGCCGGCGTTGGCCCAGGGTAGGCACAGTGAGTTGTCTCACAACATCAGGTTAGAATCATAGAATCATAGAACCCTACAGTGCAGAAAGAGGCCCTTTGGCCCATCGAGTCTGCACCAACCACAATCCCACCCAAGCCCTACCCCCATATCCCTCCATATTTTACCCGCTAATCTTTCTAACCTAAGCATCTCAGGACACTAAGAGGCAATTTTTAGCATGGCCAATCAACCTAACCTGCACATCTTTGGACTGTGTTTATTTAGTAATCATCAGGTAAGTCTGATGAAGGGGCAATGCTCCAAAAGCTTGTGCTACCAAATTAAACCTTTTGGACTTTAAACTGGTGTTGTGAGACTACTTACTGTACCTACCTCATCTATACCGCTCATTATTTTGTAGACCTCAAATAAGATTACCCCTAAGCTTCCTACGCTCCAAGAAAAAAAGTCCCAGTCTATCCAACCTCTCCTTAGAACTCAAACCATCAAGTCTCGGTAGCTAGTAACTCTTTACTGCACTCTTTCCAGTTTAATAATATCGTTTCTATAATAGGGTGACCAGAACTGCATACGGTATTCCAAGTGTGGCCTTACCAGTGTATGATACAATTTCAAGAGATGTCCCAACTCCTGTACTCAATGTTCTGACCAATGAAACCAAGCATGTCGAATGTCTTCTTCATCACTCTGTCCACCTGTGACTCCACTTTCAAGGAGCTATGAACCTGTACCCCTAGATCACTTGGTTCTAAAACTCTCCCCAACACCATCCAACGTCATCCAAAATCATTAATATAAATGACAAGTGAAAGTGGGCCTAGCACCGATCCCTGAGGCACACGGCTGGTCACAGGCCTCCAGTTTAAAAAGCAATGCTCTACAACCACCCTCTTTCTTCTGTCATCAAGCCAATTTTGTGTCCGATTGGCTACCTCACCCTATATCCTGTGAGATTTAACCTCATGCAACAACCTACCATGTGTACCTTGTCAAAAGCCTTGCTAAAGTCCATGTAGACAATATTGCCTGCACTGCCTCATCTGCCTTCTTGGTTAACCATTCAAAAAACTCAATCAAATTTGTGAGACATGATTTTCCACTCACAAAGTCATGCTGGCTGTCCCTAATCAATCTTTGCCTCTCTAAATGCCTATAGATCCTATCTCTCAGAATACCTTCTAACAACTTGCCCATTACAGATGTTAGGCTGGCCTGTAGTTTCCAGGCTTTTCCCTGCAGCCCTTCTTAAACAAAGAAATAACATTTGCCAATCTTCAGGCACCTCACATGTTACTATGGGCTACATAACCACAACCATTTTGCCAGGTATGACTTCAACCAGTGGAGAGATTTCCCCGATTCAATTTTATTGAGGCTCCCTGCTGCCACAGTTGGCCATACGCTGTCTTGGCATCAAAAACAGTTGCTGTTAACTCATGCCATGTTTTTAGAGGACCGGCATTGGGAAGTTAGGAGGTAAGTTATTCACCCCAGAATTCCATGTGCATTTTCTAGCCAAACTTGCCTCAAAGCTGAAAGATCCTGCCAAGGTCAACGGATTTTGCATGGTCCATGTCTCACCCACTATGATTCCCGTGGTGGGCGGGAAGGTAAAATTCAGCCTCCAGTCTCTGACCGGCCCTTGTAGCCACAGTATTGATATGGCTAATTCAGTTCAGTTAAGGGGAGCCAGTGGGGGATTCAGTGATGGTGCCACCATTGAATATCAAGGGGAGATGGTTATTGTCTGTCTTGTTGGAGATGGTCAGATCCTGGCACTTGTGTCACACAAATGTTACTTGCCACTTATTAGCCTAAGTCTGAATGTTATCAAAGTCTTGTTCATTTGGACATAGGAAAACCACAAATGATGCTGAACTCTGTGAATTATCAGCAAACATCTGCATTTTTGACCTTACAATGGAGGGAAGGTCATTGATGAAGCAACTGAAGATGGTTTGGCCTAGGACACAACCCTGAGGAACCCTGCAGTGATGTTCTGGGACTGAGGTTATTGGCCTCCAACAACCACAACCATTTTGTGAGGCATGGCATCAACCAGTTGAAAGATTTCCCCTGATTCATCTTTATTGAGAGTTCTTGCTGCCACACTTGGCCATACACTGTCTTGATATCAAGAACAGTCACTCTCATCTTTTTTGCCTATTTCACCAGACTCCTTGGTGGGTGTTCCCTGGAAGTTAGCCTGAGAATCTGGATTACTAGACCAGTGACATAACCATTATGCTCCTGTTTCCTGGAAAAAGAGATTGGGAATGGGGGAGAAGGCAGGGAGCTACAATTAGGGCTTGTGTGGTTTCCATAGCAATGGCTTTACTATGGAGGAAATGATTCAGAATTTGTTCACGTCAGAACAGGTTCAACCATGTGAAGCTGAGGGCTGTGTGGCCATCTATTCAAGGAAGAAGTTGAGAGCCCACAGACAATACTGCAGGGGGATGGAGGTATCTAACAATTAGATGTTTGTGGTGAAAAGGAGATGGTTACAGCTAACAACCTAGAAGAAGTTAAAGTAATGGTGGACATTGGATGAGTTTTAGATGTAAGTGAGAAGTTACAAGAGGAAGAAAAATAGGCTAATAGCTTGATGTTCAATGGTTGGGTCATGGTCTGAAAGAGTTATGAAATAAGGTCTGAGCTGCTAGGAAGATGTTGGTATGCCACATACCAGCACCATCTTTTCAGCATGTTTCATGAATGTTAGTGTTGGATGTGAGAGCATGGAGAGCTGCAGATTCAGTGAGAGATACAGTCGAGTGACTAATGAAAATAGCAGAATTAGGATGGCTGACGTCATGCCACCAGTTCCCAATGAAAAGATCAAAAAAGGGTATGAGGCCAGAGGAAGGGTTCCAGGTGGAGGGAGAATACTGGAGACCAATGTGAGGGCAAAGCATTGTCTATCTTTACGTACAAATCCTCAGTGATATGGAAAACGTTATTCCAACATTCTAATTATCTTCCATAATCTTCATTTTCACACTGATATAGTAAAATGTCCATTTTCCATGGCAGACTATCCTAGAAAAGTGATGGTGGAAATTATCATTGCCTTGCCTCAACTAAAACCTTGGACAATATAATAATTACATGCATAGAAATGAGATAGACAATCCACTGAATTGGTGCAGCAGCAATAATCTCTCCCTCACTGTCAACAAAACGAAGGAGATTGTTATCAACTTCAGGAAGCATAAAGGAGAACATGCCCCTGTATATATCAACGGGGACAATATAAAAGGGTTGAGAACTTCAAGTTTTTAGGTGTCAGATCACCAACAATCTATCCTGGTCCCCCATGCTGACACTATAGTTAAGAACGCCCACCAATGCCTCTATTTTCGCAGAAGACTAAGGAAATTTGGCATGTCGCCTACGACTCTCACCAACTTTTACAGATGCACCATTGAATAGAAATCATTTTTTCTGGTTGTATCACAGCTTGGTATGGCTCCGCTCTGTCCAAGATCGCAAGGAGCTACAAAAGGTCATGAATTTAGCCTAATCCATCACGCAAACCAGCCTCCCATTCACTGTCTACACTCCCGCTGCCTCAACAAAGCAGCCAGCATAATTAAAGACCTGGACATTCTCTCTTCCACCTTTTTCCATTGGGAAAAAGATTTAAAAGTCTGAGGTCACTTACCAACCGACTCAAGAACAGCTTGTTCCCTGTTGTTGTCAGACTTCTGAATGGACTTACCTTGCATTTAGTCGATCTTTCTCTGCATCCTAGCTATGACAGTAACACGACATTCTGCACTCTCTCGTTTCCTTCTCTATGAATGGTATGTGTTGTCTGTATGGCACAGGAAACAATGCTTTTCACTGTAAATTAATACATGTGACAATAATAAATCAAAACAAATCAAAAATGTATTGCTCATTTGTCTGACTGAACCTATCTTCATCAACATAATCCATTGCTTTTGCTATTCGTTAAAATTACAATAATTTACAACAGGGAAAAAAATACCTGTGCTATGTATCATTAACCTCATTAGATAATGGAGAGATTTCATATATTTGTTTTGTCCAGCAATATCAGGATAACATTCTAAACTAACATGTTACCGGATACAGGGACAAAGTAAATCCTTCAGATCTGATAATGATGTCACAACACATAATAATTAAATAGCATGAAGACCCTAACTGAGTTAGTGAACTAAATTACCAATTATTTGGGCTTTCCTGCAAAGAATTGTTGTTTATTAATGTTTGTAGATATTTACTAGCTTTCATAGACTATAAAGATTTTGGCAAAATAAATTAAGATCTATATAAAAATAAGCTTCTGCTAAATGTAGAAACTGGATCATGCAATTATTAATAACACTGTCCTTTAAATTCTAGGACTTGAGGTTGAATTCAGCCCAGGCAGATGGGATGAAAGTCTTATCTCTTCGGTGGCTTTTCAAGTTCCCAGTGGGCATGAGTGTACAGTACAGTCAGACACACACACAGACATGAAAAGCTTCATACAATTCAATACTAGCTGGCACTAATGCACCAAAGATGGCTATAATATTGGCTGATGTAGGAACTGGGAATTTCACAATGGTGCAGTAGGCGGGATATTGTTCTGATGCTGATGTTAGACGCATTTTGTTGACACTCAAGAATGAGCACTCTGCTGCTAATCCAGGCTGTACATGACCTGGGAGGGTTTAGCACTTGCATGAATAATGTTGAAGTACCAAATAAGCTTTCTGAGATACAAGTTGTCATATTATTGCAATCTGTTAATATTAAGAGTGGGAATGCATGCTTTGTTCTTCATTTCATACATTTTAATAATTGAACAAACATGCAGCAACATGGAACATGTTTTCTTGATCTGTGGTGATAAATTTGACTCTTATTTATATAATATAAATGCACCATAGCTCCAATAAGCGTGGGCTTTTTAATAGTCGTACACTTAATTAGATCTCTTTGCTTTCCTCCCTCATGGTGATTCTGCTTTAAAATCTTGATGTTGGCCTTGTCAGAAGAGAAGAAGCAAGGAAGCAGCTTGAACTGCTCGGGGATCAATTTTCCCTCTATCTAAAATACAAAAACATTTTATAATACCTAGCAGATAAATAAGTTTGGTACCTTGGGGTTATTTACTATTAAGTTATCAGGGGCTCCAAACACTCACAATTATACCTTGTAAAACATTTTAAACCCCTGCCATAATCACATTTCAAAAGACATTTTAAGAACTTTCCAATTATCATTAACAGTATGACATTAAGTATCGCTAAGGCAGGAATTTTAATAGAAGTGCAAGTTCGGACTGCTATCAATTCTGCATTAGCTTTGCAGCATTTGAGATTCCATTCTGAGACAAAGTTCTGCATTTAAAACTAACTGCTATGCCATCATTTACCAGGAAGACCAGAAACCAGCTGTTGAAAAAGTGTCCAGGCTCCAACTGGAGATGATGTCTTCAATTTGCTACCTCACACCACAAACAGGTGAAAATAGTAGATAAGGATTTTTGATGTTGCCTACTGCTATTCTTCCACCCAACTTTACTTTTCCTCCAACCCCTTCTTCAAAAGAAATACTTCAAAGGCTTCCTTGCTTTACACTTTAATCCACAGCGCTGAAGCCTGCAGTCCAAACGAACTTCCCTTAAACCATCTCCTCAAAATACAACCCAAACTTTTGTTCCTATCGACAAAGTAGCAATTACAGCTCTGTTGCCCGATGACTGGGCTCGGGCCGATCTGCTCCTGCTATTAATTAATCTCACAAAAGGAGCTCATTTCCTGGTATTCAGATTGACAAGAGACTGGAGAACAGAAAGCTCTTTCAAAACAGCTTCAGCTTAACTGAGGAAAGAGGTAACAGAAGAAAGGGAGCCAAAGCATTTGAGAGGGAGAGCACATTTGATACAGCCCGCTTCTCAGTGATTGAATGCTTTGTTAAAAAGAGCTCTTTACTAATCTTTACCTGCAAAAGCTTAGGCATGAGTAAATTCAGCACAAGTACTGCTAAGGTGAGCCATTCACAGGCCTGCAATTTTATTTCTTTTAACAAATGCATCTTCCCCCTTATATTATTTGTTCTTTTTTTAAGTGTGCATTTTACTTAAATAGACAAGCACTTGGAGGAGAAGGAAGATGAAGAGAGGCAAAAAAAGCAGAGCAATAGAGAAAAGATTAAAGCATCTTATTTAGTATCTCTTTCGTATTCAAATCATGCGAAGGGATCCATGAAAGTTAGAAGCAGGCTTGTTCAGGAAGACTTCTAAAGTGTGTGTACGTGGATTTCATGGGAATAAAATAGAAGCCATGGACGAAGTGATGAAAGGAAGATAAGATGCCCTGTGTACAGCAACTGAAGAGTGGTTCAATTACTTCAGCAATCACCAGACACACTTTGATGATTGAGAGAGGCAACCTCAAAATAATAAAAAATGAAAACAGTCAAATTTTTAATGACTATCACCTGAATGCTTAGACTTGAAAGCAAGTTTAAATGTAATTCATACTAAAACTCCTTGCTTAAAGGTTTCAATAACCACTTGGATGTTTTAAATTGGGGAAATATATTTATTTAGACTGCTGATGTGTTCCCTGATGTTTGATGTGGCTGTTTCAATGGAATATATGTGGAGCTGTATAAAACAGGTCTTAGCTTGACTGATCTGTTAACTTTTGTGGTGTGATTAATTGCTCTCACACAAGCACCTTAGCCAAACCTTCACCCTCATTTTCATTAATTCTCCAGTCATTCCCCTAGATTTTATCATTAATACCTGATACTAAATTCTTCATTTTTAAAGTGCTTGATTCCTCTATTTTTAAAATAACTTTTATTTTTCTCCTGCCTCCACATTTCTTCTGTTCACCCCTGCAGGTGTTTACTCAGGCTGATTTTAACTGATACTTCATGGGCCATTTGCTGCCCCCAGTATTCCAATCACGTAACTATTCGGCATGTGAGAGTCAATTTGACAAGCTATTTAACTATGTGTTGGCATCATATTCGCACCAGATTCTGTCCTCGTCTGGCAAGCATGTACAAGCAGTTCCAGGTAGAAGTCACTGTATACCACTGGGTTAGCACGAAGAGACGCTCGAATGATTACTTTCTCATAAAGTTCATGGGCACAAATGCCAACTGACCTGCTTTTTCTTCCTTCCGGAGCTCAGCTCTGAGCACAGAGGAAATCAAATCTGAGGGTTTTGTCAGACCTTGTGACTCAATTCTACATTAGGGAAATGGGATCCTGCTTTCATTTACTTCTATATCCAAGTGAACAATTTATTTACAAGCAATGCGGAATCTTGAATTACCTTATTAGGTACAATAGAAGCACTTTAGAATACTGATACAAACAAGTCCTGGTATTAACTGGATATATGCAAATACTAGAGGGTCAATTTTAACACTGCACGCCTGGCTGAAATCAGGTGGGTAGACAGTTAACTTTGATCTGGTGATATTTACACTCGTGTGGCTCCTGTATCTCACTGCCTTTCATTTTAAGCAAGTGGCAACTGATGCCAGCAGGGACCTTCTTTAAATGTGGAAATCAGAATCCAGTGGCATAACTGACAGCCAACATTTTAACCTGAGTCAGAATATTGCCACCAATTTGCTGACAGATAAATTTTAGTCAGCAGCCCAAGAGGCCACTCAGGTTATATACTTTATTATCCTTTTTGGGGGTGGGAAAGTATAGGATTGCAGGCCTCACAGGAGTGGTTTGGATTTCTCCTGCCCACAGCACTGTTACCTACTTCATCAAGAGATGCCAGCCTTGCCATTGCGAGAACTCAAAGAACCATAGAACCATAGAAACCTACAGTGCAGAAGGACACATTCAGCCCATTGAGTTTGCACTGACAACAGTTCACCCATTCCCTATTGTTATAACCTAACATATTTACCCCACTAATCCCTCTAACCGCTGCATCCACAGACACTAAGGGGCAATTTGGTGTGGCTAATACAGTTAACCTGCACATCATTGGCATGTGGGAGGAAACCAGAGCATCCGGAGGAAACCCACGTAGACACGGGGAGAACATGCAAATTCCACATAGACAGTGACCTGGTACCTGGAGTTGTGAGGCAGCATTATTTTCATAATGAATATTTGCTCTAGGAGATGGAGGGGAGGTGGAGGAGTAGTGGTATTGTCACTGGACTAGTACTCCAGAGACCTAGGGCGATGCTTTGGGGACCTAGGCCTGGACCCTAACCTGGCATTTGAATTTGAATCCAATAGAAATCTGGATTTAAAAGTCTAATGATGGGATGGATTCACTGGTTCCATTTTCCACTGGCAAGAATCCTGGCATCCAACCGAATGGGACGTTGGGGCTAAATCGGGCTTCCCTCTGGGCGGCAAATCCATCGCCATTCACCTGGCCAGCTCTGCTCGCCCCAACTGGGTTCCCACCGAGGCCGATAATTAAGCAAAACCCTTGTTTAAAATGTAATTAGCAGGCTTGGAGCCTGAAAAACCTTCAAGTGGCCCACTCAATTTAATTCCCATGTCCCCGAACACCTGAAAGCTTCCGAATCACAGCAGCACTCCATTCCGTGGAAGAGATTCCTCTTTCCTTCTCTAAGGAGACTTCAAAAGTTGGCAATGGGTTTCAGCTTCCTAGGAAGGCTCAGAATCTTGAAAAAATGAAGTGTGAAAAGAATGGGAACTCCCCTCCCCCTGGTGATTGTTACTTCTCCTGTGAGTCAGAGGACTTCAAAGGGGTCTTCTCACACCTGCAGCTTCATAGAAAGAGGAAGAAGGATCCCTTCTGCAGAATAGCATGCTGCTGTGATTTGGAAATCCTGCAGGTTTCCAAAGGCATGGAGATTAAATTGAGCATGCTACTTCAAAGTCTTTACAGTATCTGGGAAAAAAATGAAGATTTTGATCAGCGAGCTGGCTAAAATCACCATACATAGAGTGATGGTCAGGTTTCCCAGGGTTAGACAGAGAAGTCTGGCCATAAGAGCCCCCCCATACCAGGAGACAGTGCTGAGATCAAGCCCTTGCCCCCAGCCCAAGCCCTCCCAAACCCCTTCCTCTGCAGCCTGGCAGCAACAGAGAGGCACATGAGCAGAGAACTTACCTCTTTGACCACTTTCAGGGATCAATGTACCAGATAGGGGTATTGTTTCCAGGGTGTCAGTGGCAGGGTGCTGGGGCAGGACAAAATTAGCACTGCCAAGGAGAGGGCGGGACCTAGAGGGGGGCCTTGGCGGGGTGGCTAAGAGGGGAGGGTGTAGGTGAAGGGGGTGGGGCCTGAGGTCCCTATATCAGAGTCTTTGTCTGGTGAGAGATGAGATCAGGCCACCCTTATGCTTGCATACTGCATGGTGTTGACTCATTTTCTCACTGGTGAGGGGAAGGTACCCATTCTGTTCTGAGGTGTTGTGGGTGCACCCCTGGTCTGCTGGGGTCATCTTTTCTATTGTTGGGAGGGGCGGGGGGGGGGGGGTGGTCAAGGAAACCTGTGTCTGAATGCTGAGTTTGGGATGCTCTTTTAAAAAGGCTCCCCAATCTTTGAAATGCTGGGCTGGTCGTCGTGTTTCCCATAATGCATAAATTTGCATCGATCAAGTGGATGAATCCCACCTTTCAGGCGCTGCTAACGCCAGCTGCAAACACTCCAGTTTTCCCACTGGTGTGGGTGCTTGGAGCCGATTTGGATGAAAAGCACTTGATGATGATGAAACCATTGTCAACTGTAGTAAAAACCCTTTACTAATGTTCTTTTGGGAAGGAAATCTGCCTTCCTTACTTGGTCTGGCCTACATGTAACTCCAGATCCACAGCAATGTGGGTGACTTTTAAATGCCTTTGACTGCTCGTTTCAAGGTCAATTAGGGATGGTCAATAAATGCTGGTCCAGGCAGCAATGTCCACATCCAATGAATGAATAACAAAAAATGTAGCTGATATTATTTGGCTGTCATCTGACACTTTCTTAAAATGAAAATACATTAATTTTGTCCCAGTTTTCCTCCCTACGTGGTAACACAGCCAATCCTGTTGCACATTGGTCTAGTTGTATCCAACTTTTTATATTTAGCACAATCTATAGTGACACTTGTTGATCCAAAATGTATATTGGTCTGAATATTGCTGTAAAATGATTCTGAGTCCAACAATGCTTCTGTTGTCTACACAAGCACAGCTAAAAGCAAAAAAAACCCCCTGAAAACTGCTGACCAAGATGGGCTGCTTCACCATCAACTGCTTGAAAGCGCCACTTCAGAATTTGGCTCCTCCTTCATATGTGTTAAATGGTGCAAAATTCCTGTTCTGGTGACCCAGGTATGGATTAAACTCACCACATAATGTTAGGGCTTGACCATTTCAGTCTAATTAGCCTTCTAACAGCATGCTAGGACCTGATGGCAACACACATCTGGCACTGAATATTAACATTTACAAGTTTGGAGAAATCATTTATTTTATATTTCTACAGCTTCTATGTTTCTATAATTTTCCTGTGTTTCTTCTATGATCTTGGGGCTGAAGGGATCAAGGAATATGGGAGGAAGGCGGGATCAGGATATTGAATTTGATGATCAATCATGATGGAATGAATGGTGGAGCAGGCATGAAGGGCCAAATGGCCTACTTGTCCTTCTCGTTTCTATGTTTCTACGTTTCTAATATTATTATTAGAGGTTTTTTACATGTTGTTTTACTTTATTCTGCTTGCCTGCCTTCTATCTCTCTTTCTTTCCCTCTTTATTCTAGTTTTGGTACCTGATCTGATATAAGTTTACTATTCCAACTCACACATCCTGTGCTGCTCATTTATTATGTTTGGCTGTGATTGGTTAAGGAGACACATAGTTGTTAACCCTTTTTATACAGATACGAAATGCTATGTGGATGATGCCATACTGCTTGGATGTTCAGCTGACAGCAACTTGTCATGCAAAACCCAATGGAAAGTGAATGGGCAACTAACTGCAAGTCTAAGTAATAGTTAGTGCTATTTGCTGCTCAAAGAAAGATGTGGTCCATTATGCTTAATTTTGATCATGGTGAAAATGATGATCCACACCATGGTCCATGGGTGGCACAATGGTGCAGTGGTTAGCACTGCTACCTCACAGCGCAAAGGACCTGGGTTTGATCCCTGATTTGGGTCACTGTCTGTGCAGAGTCTGCACGTTCTCCCCGTGCCTGCGTGGGTTTCCTTCGAGTGCTCTGGTTTCCTCCCACTGTCCAAAAGATGCTTTGGTTAGGTGTATTGGCCATGCTAAATTCCCCTTCAGTGTACCTGGAGTGTGGCAACTAGAGGATTTTCACAATAACTTCATTGCAGTGTTAATGTGAGCCTACTTGTGGCGCTAATAATAAACAAAGGAAAGCATCAATACTTATTTACTGTGAGTTTATGCGAAGAAGCATAAACAAGATACAGATCAAGGCTGGTGCGATCAATTGGGCCAAATGACCTGATTCTTAGCTGTAATTCTTTGACAAATATATTTTGGTTTGCTGAATGTAGGATGCAGGCAGATATTAATTCCAACCAGGATTTT
The DNA here is from genome assembly GCF_965287045.1 of Carcharhinus amblyrhynchos. Lineage (NCBI taxonomy): Eukaryota > Metazoa > Chordata > Chondrichthyes > Carcharhiniformes > Carcharhinidae > Carcharhinus > Carcharhinus amblyrhynchos. Next base: position 61,094,709 of record NC_137333.1, read on the forward strand.
CATTTCAGAGTTCCAGTCAAAAATTCCATTTTCAGAGAACTTCATCTCTTCCTCAGCAACAGAATAACACAACACATCAAAGAAAAGTCAAAGGTCAGAATTAGATATTTAGGCTCATTCTGGGGAAGAATGTATAGCTGGCTCTCAAGAAACTAAAGCAAACAAGGTAAATGGGAATGTTGCATGAAGTGTGACTAGAGTTTCCTTTATTTTTGTGTGGTCCATCTTGTCAGTTCAGAATGTGTTTCTGCCCTAAACACCTTTCACATGTAGGCAACTATTTGGCCTGGACTTTAACCTGTGAGGCGGGCAGCAAGAGTTAGGATTAATCCTGGCTCTGCCTGTCCACTTGCAGGAAAAATGCCACAAAGGCAGGATCTTCATTGAGGGGGAGAGGGGGGAGGGTGCAGGTATTTTTGTTCAGGAACCAACCCACAATATTTTAAGGCATGCCTCAAAATCAAAAAGCCTGGGAATGGGGTCGGGGAAGGGAATCCTGGATTTTGGGGCCCACTCGCCATTTTTAAAAGGCTCCCGAGTTATCCCAGCTCAGTGAAAATCCAGACCTTTGTATCGGTCAAGATAAGCTTAAAACAACATTACTTCATCTGTGGCAATCAGTCAAACGAAACTGCCTTCAGGAAAGCTCTCTGAGAAATCAAAACACTTTGTGAACCCAGTTGAGCATGGCATTTTGGGATGTGACTTGAAAGTTGGAATCTTAGTCTAATAACTCCTGCCTCCTCTGCATTCTAATCTGGTGACCTTGTAATTCTTGCCTTATTTTGTACAAGAATAATTGGAAATAGCAGGCAGCTGTGGCGAAGGTCTATACATTGCCATGCTCTACTCATTAAATTAATTGTATTCATAAACTTTAGCAGGGAGCGATGAGAGGTGACTTGTGCAGGGGCTTCAGAGAGAAAGAGCAATAAATGACTTTGACCACTGTATCATCGCTACCTTAACTAATCTATGAGTTTTAAGCTCCTGATGTGAACTCATTACAAGCTAGTAAGGTTATAAAAGACGCACTTATTTAGTCCTGCTTGAGGTTGGTGTCACATAGCGAAATAATTCAGTGGAGTCCTATGATTGTCTGCATTATATTCACTGCAGCCTCATAATCAACTTTATTTAACAGCTGGCTGGCACTGAATTTCCTCAGTATCTTCAGCACTGGCATCATTGTTACACCAATACTTCAGCAAAAAGATGGAGAAAATTTGTGTTTAAATGATTTGGGGGCGCTTGAGCAGTTATTGTGCTGAACACATGTTTACTCAATTTTTTAATAGTGGGTACCTTACAACCATCAAAGCCCTTCAGGATTCATTCATGAAGCAACAATATTCAAGTATGTGAAGGTTTTCTGGGCTTATTTCAATGCTGCAATGGATATGACTTTACATCCACAGTAAACCAGTCTGACAGCTCCCTCTATTCCTACAGGCAACTGTAAATGAAGTGCTGATCAGCTGAAGAGGACACTGCTGCAGATTTCTGAGGAACAGTCTTTAGTTCTTCACTTTTTTTATTCACTGGCACTTGCGCTTTATTTTACTGTAGTGCTTTCTTTCTCTTCCCTGAAATCATTTTTTGGGTCTTGTGACTCCCCGCCCTAGCCCAGCCCACCAAACTCAAACTCAGACTGACGTGGGACTGGGAATGTGTTTTCTCCCTGTAGGGCATATCACGTTATCCATCATAATGGAAGGTGTGCTGCAGCAGCACAAAAGCTCACCAGATGCAACCCTTCCCAACACATGTTCAGGCTGGATCCATCCTACCAGGACTTCCTGAGGAGCTGTGAACTTCTGGTGGCTGGGCCTCCCCAGGGATGGCATTATGTACCTCTGCCACTTTCCTCACCTAGATTTGCAGCCTCTCTCCATTGCCAGAAATATTCAATTGCAGCAAATAAAGTGATCATAGAATCACTACAGTGCAGAAGGAGGCCATTCAGCCCATTGAGACTACCCTGACCACAATGCCACCCAGACCCCATTTCTGTAACCCCCACATATTTAGTCTGTTAACCCCCTGCTACTAGGGTCAATTTAGCATGGCCAATCAACCCAACCCGCACATCTTTGGACTGTGGAAGGAAACCGGAGCACCCAGAAGAAACCCATGCAGAACAGGGAAGAATGTGCAAACTTCACATAAACAGTGATCTGAGGCCGGAATTGAATCCGGGTCCTTGGCGCTGTGAGACAGCAGTACTAACCACTGTTCCACTGTGCCGTGATAACAGTCCTTGTGACAGAGGCCTTTAACTTTAATGGCTTTGCATTCTTCCAGGCAACCAAGGCGTGTGTCAGGCAAAGAAATCACAGGCCCTGGTTCTTCTCTCATTTCCAGGCCCTCTATTCTACATCACCATACACTACCACCTGCCACCCCCCAACCTGCTCCCCCCCACAACCCCCTGCCTTCCACTTCTCCTTAACCTCCCTCTCAGTTATGCATGGCATGTTTTCCCCATTCAAAATTCTCCAATCAAATTCACCAAATAGTCACAGCAAAATTGAAGCAAAATGATAGAGGGTGCCCCTAGACTGGCTAAATCTAAGGGTCAGGGACAAAAGGGGGCTGCTGGGAGGAGGAGGAAGGGGGGTGAGGAGCGGAGGCCTCAGCCTCTTAATCTGCATAACAGGTTTGAGGTTCTTGCTTCCAGTCTGGAAGAGGACGAGGCAGGTGAGGTTGGTGAGCAAACTGCACACGGTACAGTGATGCAGCAGGACATAGGCAAAGAGAAGGGGAAAAGGAACGTAGTAGTGATTGGAGATAGTGGGGTGAAGAGTATTGACACTGTCCTTTGTCACAATGACAAAGTGCACAGAAGGGTGTGTTGTCTGCCTGGTGCTCGGGTACAGGATGTCGCAGCTGGGCTGCAGAGGAACCTGGAGTGGGAGGGTGAGAACCCGGTCGTTGTAGTACATGTGGGTGCCGGCGACGTAGGCAAAGTGCGGACTGAGGATCTGGGGAGGGAGTATGAGAAGCTGGGAATGGAATTAAAAAGTAGAACTGACAAGGTGGTCGTCTCTGGGCTACTGCCTGAACTGAGTGCAGACGGGCGTAGGATTGACAGGATAAAGGAAGTGAATGGGTGGCTCAGGGATTGGTGTGGGAGGAATGGGTTCGAATTTATGGGGCATTGGCACCAGTATTGGGGTAGGTGGGACTTGTTCGGGCGGGATGGGGTTGGTCTGAATCGTGCTGGGACCAGAGTGTTGGCGAATCGAGTAAAGAGGACTGTAGACAGGGCTTTAAACTAATTAGGGGGGGGGAGGGTGCGAGGGTAGGTGACGCTACGAGGTCTAAAGTTAAGGATAGGGTACAGGTAAGGGAAGAGGCCGAGGATGTCCCAATTGGTGGCGTTACGGCAAATAGGGTCCAGGTGAAGGCTGGGATGAAAGCGCTTTATCTGAATGCACGAAGCATTCGGAATAAAGTGGATGAGCTGGTGGCGCAGATCGACACAAATGGATACGATCTGGTGGCCATTACAGAGACGTGGCTGCAAGGTGACAGGGACTGGGAGATGAATGTACAGGGCTATCAAGTGTTTAGGAAGGATAGGCAGGAGGAAAGAGGGGGTGGCGTAGCTCTGCTGATTAAGGATAGTATCAAGGTGGTAGCAAGGGATGATATCGGAGCCAAAGAGCAGAACGTGGAATCGTTGTGGGTGGAGATTAGGAACAGCAAAGGGAGGAAGACGCTGGTGGGTGTCGTCTATAGGCCCCCGAATAATGATCTGGAGGTGGGGCGGGCTGTTAACACGCAAATAAGTGCGGCGTGCAGGAATGGGACGGCAGTAGTTATGGGAGATTTCAATCTGCATATTGATTGGTCGACCCATGTTGGACGAGGTGGGCTCGAGGAGGAGTTCTTGGAATGCTGCCGGGATAATTTCCTTGAACAGTGTGTGTTGGAGCCGACGAGGGAGCGAGCTATCTTGGATCTGGTGCTATGTAATGAGGCGGGTAGAATTAGGGACCTTGCGGTGAAGGATCCTCTTGGAGAGAGTGATCATTGTATGGTGGAGTTTCTGGTGCAGATGGAGGAGGAGAAAGTGGGTTCCCGGACACGCGTCCTTTGTTTGAATAGAGGGGAGTATGGTAGGATGAGAGAAGAATTGGCGAATGTGGACTGGGGGAGTGCGTTGGAAGGTAGGTCTGCTGAGGAGCAGTGGAGGATCTTTAAGGAGATCTTTCTTGGTGCTCAGCAGAAATTTATTCCGATGGTTAAAAAGGACAGTAGGAAGAGAGGTAATAAGCCGTGGATAACGAAGGAGGTGAAGGAAAGTGTTAAATTAAAAGCGGAGGAATTTAGAGTAGCTAAGAGTAGTGGGCGAGAAGAGGATTGGGAAAGGTTTAAATGTCAACAAAGATTGACAAAGAAGTTGATAAAGGAGGGTAGGAGAAGCTATGAGGCTGGGCTAGCGCTTAATATAAAAAAGGATAGCAAGAGTTTTTATAAATATATAAAAAGGAAGAGGCTGGCTAGGGTGAACGTTGGTCCTTTAGAGGATGAGAAAGGGGAGCTAGTGGTAGGGGATGGGGATATGGCTAAGGTCTTGAATAACTTTTTTGTTTCTGTCTTCACGGAGGAGGACGTGAATAATTTGCCGGGTGTTAGCGATGGAAAGGTGGTAGGAATGGAGGGTCTTAATGACATTACTGTTACTAGAGAGGTGGTGCTCGACAGACTGGAGGGGCTGATTGTGGACAAATCCCCAGGACTGGATGGAATGCATCCGAGGGTTCTGAAAGAAATGGCGGAGGTGATAGTGGATGCCTTGGTGGTTATTTTCCAGACGTCGCTGGATTCCGGGGAAGTGCCGGAAGATTGGAAAACGGCTAATGTTACGCCGTTGTTTAAGAAGGGTGCCAGGCAAAAGGCGGGGAATTATAGGCCGGTTAGTTTAACGTCTGTGGTAGGTAAAATGTTAGAATCCGTCATTAAGGAGGAAATTGCGAGGCATCTTGAAGGGAATTGCTTGATAGGGCGGACGCAACACGGTTTCATTAAAGGGAAGTCGTGTCTGACAAATTTACTGGAGTTCTATGAGGATGTGTCTAGGGCAGTGGATAGAGGAGAGCCGGTGGATGTGGTCTTTCTGGATTTTCAGAAGGCGTTTGACAAGGTACCTCACAAGAGGTTATTGCAGAAGGTCAGGGGACATGGAGTTGGGGGTAGGGTGTTAGCGTGGATAGAGGATTGGTTGTCAAATAGGAGGCAGAGAGTGGGGGTCAATGGGTGCTATTCGGATTGGCGGTTGGTGACTAGTGGGGTGCCCCAGGGGTCGGTGCTGGGGCCTCAGCTATTTACCATTTATATAGATGATCTGGAGGAGGGAACCGAGTGCAGGGTGTCGAAATTTGCTGATGACACCAAGATTGGGGGAAAGGCAAATTGTGCGGAGGGTGTGGAGAGTCTGCAGAAGGATCTAGATAGGCTGGGCGAATGGGCCAGGAAATGGCAAATGGAATTTAATGTTGGCAAGTGTGAGGTGGTCCACTTTGGTAGGAAGAATGGTAGGAAGGACTATTACTTACGTGGCGAAAAACTGCAGCAGGCGACGGTGCAGAGGGACCTCGGGGTCCTTGTGCATGAGTCGCAAAAACCCAGCTTGCAGGTGCAGCAGGTGGTCAGGAAGGCAAATGGGATGCTGGCCTTCATAGCGAGGGGGATTGAATATAAAAGTAGGGAGGTCTTGCTGCAGCTGTATAGGGCATTGGTGAGGCCGCAGCTGGAGTACTGTGTGCAGTTTTGGGCGCCGCACCTGCGCAAGGATATTTTGGCCCTGGAGGGAGTGCAGAGGAGGTTTACTAGGCTGATACCGGAGTTGAGGGGATTGAGCTATGAGGAGAGGCTGAATAAACTAGGCTTGTACTCGTTAGAGTTTAGAAGAATGAGGGGAGATCTCATTGAGACGTATAAGATGATGAATGGGATGGATAGGATAGAGGTGGAGAGACTCTTCCCGCTCAAAAAAGACAGTAGGACTAGGGGGCACAGCCTCAAGATAAAGGGGAGGCGGTTTAGAACGGAGTTGAGGAGGAACTTCTTCACTCAAAGGGTGGTGAATCTCTGGAATTCTCTGCCCGTTGAAGTGGTGGAGGCTGCCTCGCTAAATATTTTTAAGAAGCGGGTTGATGGGTTCTTGATAAGAGAGGGGATTAAGGGTTATGGGGAGAGGGCGGGAAAGTGGAACTGAGCCACAACAGATCAGCCATGATCTTATTGAATGGCGGGGCAGGCTCGAAGGGCTAGATGGCCTACTCCTGCTCCTATTTCTTATGTTCTTATGTTCTTATAACGCTCATTGTTGGCATCTGGTCACAAATATTGTCTGCTACATATGGAGCATGGGTCATCAAGAGCAGCAAAGATGTAATGTAGTGTTAGTTTGTGTACAGCCTGTAGGCGATTCCACTATGACTATTGAACAAACCAGAGAGTAAAAATTTTACTTTAACTGTGCTGTGCAAGTGTTAATTTGACAGGAAAACATTCCAATAGTTATTTATAACACAGATTTTTATTGCACCATATGGACGCGGTGACAATAACTTCATATTTGCGGAACAATTTAAAGCTTGCAACCTAGATAAACTGCAGAAGATCTTTTCCATTCTGTAGAAGACATCAGCTGAAACTGTACCATCTTGTCCACCACCGAATCAGAGCAGGCAAGGGTCCAAGAATAGAAATTTCCATTGACCTCGGGTGGGAATTTCTGGTTTCGCTCGAGCATGAATGTAAAATCCCACACGTAGACTTTCTCTTGCCTAGGTGCATGATATTATTCAATTTAATTATTTTATAGAAGGGATGTACTCAATTCTGTATTATCATGGGGCAGAAAGATCAAATAACTCCTGAGAAACAAAGTGGAATGATTGAACAACATATGTTTTCACTGTCAGATGTCTCGGTACAGCATAATCTTTAACAGGACAGAGGACAAAGACAGAATGCTTTAGTATTGTATCTGTATTTTGTTGATCAGCAAATCTGAAGACTCTGCTGATTAAAAATCTATTGTAATGAGAAGCAGTAATCTTAATAATACAACACAACTTTATCACTATTTCAATACCTCAAAAATTTAGAAGAATAAGGGGGAATCAAATTGAGGTATTCATGATAAAAGGGATGGATAAAGTAGACATAGAGTGGATGCTTTCACTGATGAGGCACTCTAGGACGAGAGGTCATAGTCTTAGGATAAGGGATAGCAAATTTGAAATAGAGTTGAGAAGAAACTACTTCTCTCAAAGGGTTGTGAATCTGGGGAATTTGCTACTCTAAAGTGCGGTGGATGTGGTGGACAGTGAGTAAATTTAAAGGAGGAGTTAGACAGATTTTTAATTGGCAATGGGTTGAAAGCTTATGGGGAGAAGGCAGGAAAGTGGGGATGAGAAGCATATCAGCCATGATTGCATGGCGGAGCAGATTTGATGGGCCAAATGGCCTACTTCTACTCCTATAACTTATGAACTTACAAAGAACTCAACAGCACCAAGAGAGTGTGGGATAATAGGTAAATAGACAAAAGGACAACTTTGGAATCAATGGAAATTGAGTCAATGAAAATCAGGTGCAATGTAAAACAGATTCTAATTCATTACATTTCCATTACACACTTCTGTCTTGACACTTTCACCCACAAAGTCTGTTTGCAACAAACCTCCATTAACAATAAAATAAACAGAGGTTAACCATGATTCCGCTCTCTGCTCGCAAGATAATTATGGATGACAAAGGCCATCTAGCCCAGCTCATGTCATTCATTCAGAATACTACACAAACATGCATATTAGGAGCAGGCATAAGTATTTGACCTCTTGAGCTTACTCTGCCATTTTATAACATTGCCCGCATTATACCAGTGATCAAAGTTTGTACCAAGTTCACTATAAGGCAATTTGGGGACAATGTGAACGGTGTTGTATAAATGTAGGCTTTGTCTTTCTTTCATTATATCTGCATGCAGTAGGCAGAATAACTGCAGAAATGGTGAAATTGGAGGCCTAATGCTGAGTCTCAAAGGATAATTAATCACAGAGAAGTCAACTGATGTTAGGAAAGTTGCTGCATAAAAAAAAAAATCACTGAATTTACAAATAATTCTATAGCTAATACAACCTTACAGTTCTAACTTATCTGACACCAACCCACAATATACCATAAGTGGTATCTGCCCCCTTGACAAGAATTACACTATTCCCAGAATGCGTCAGTCAGATATGTGCCAGTAGCTCTGGAAAAATGTAGATTGAATTGTTGATCTGGAGCTTTTAGAGAAGAATAATATATGGTACAAAAATTCAGCACAGCCTTAATTCAAGAATTGGATTGCTTCCCCTTCAATCAGAAGCAGCCAAACACATTTCGTTGCATTCTGAATATACAGTCTCTGTGTGGTGAATTTAGGATGGAGTAGAGATCTGTAAAACCTTTCTTTGAATAGTCTCCCAGTAACAAATAGGAAGTTCATTGCCAGACTTTGCAAGAATAATACAATAGGTGATAGTGAGTCGCTCTCAGTTTTCAGTTTCTTACATTTATTTTGATGAAGCTCAATTTTTATCTACTTTAGAGTATAATGAAATGTAGACCTCTATTTACATGCTGTTTAAAATCCAAAAGAGAATTTTAGGGAAGGTATAGTACTAACTTTGTGGCATTAAACATTAAATTTGATTCTCCCTTACCCCTACCATTCCAACACTGCCTCCTCCCCAAAACCACACTACCAGCCCATTCCCTCACTCCCACATCACTCCTCACTCCCCAAGCCGCCACAGGTCAGAAAGAACAATGCAACAGTTCAGTGAAACTGGCCTCACAGGCTGGCTTTAAAATAATAAAAACTGTCAGGCTGACTGTTCTAAGTTCTTTTAAAGCTGGTTATCCATGGCTGCACCTTTGGCTGCTTAGTCTGGACAGCAGGAAACACTAAGCCTGGGTCTGCCCTAATCCCTGAGCCCTGATGAGTTTGGCCCTGTCTATAACTCACCTCCTGGCCAAGGGACATCTATGCATATTAGTCAGTGCATTCACAGGAGTGCATCTTTCAGATAATGGATGCCTCTATCATTAACCAAGCATCAAACCTTAAACTTCCTCAATCTGCATGATTTTTCTACCTATTGGACCACCAGAAAGATCCTATAATTTTATTTTAAAAGATTTAGATACCTGGCAGGGCCTGGTACCTGAAGAGAAAGGAGATACCTGGGAGAAAAAGCTGTTATTTACCTCAGAAACAATTGCATCTTCCTCGGCTTTCTTACACACTCAAGCTGTGAATCAGTTGTTAAGTAGCACTAACATGCAGGAAGGATTCCCACGAAGAGACTCTTAACACCAAGTTAAGTACTTCTAGGTCTATAATAATTTAATAAATTGGTGCAGAGACTGTTGCAGACATGTTATAAGAAATAATACATTACGTCAGAATTTTTTAAAATATTCTTATTTGTTTGCAAGGACAACAGATAACGATATAAGCACATTACAAAACACAAACTGTTTTCTCTTTTAAGAAAAAAATCACATTTCATTAAAACAATATTATGAAATATCTGTTTATTACAGCACAAACAGCTAAAGTTAGAAAATTGACAGTAATGTACTAACGCTGTTTGCATATTACAATGTTTTGATGTTTACCTTGAAGTCTGCATTTGAAAAGCAATGTCAGTGTTGTAGGGTACAATTCTCTTTTAATGCACACATTTTAAAACCAAGTCAGGCTGCACATAATTGCACATTTCCTTTATTTTAGACACACATTGAGCAATGTGATACAACAGGAAAAACTGACGCAGAAAATAAACATGAAAACTTCAAAGGAGAGACTCACAAGTATTTGCATAAGTATCTGAGTCATTGGGAGAAGGGTACAAGTCAGTGGTGATCACAAACATAATACATTATTCATATGATTGGTGACTTGAACCTGATGTTAAGGTTTGAACAAAGCGACAAAATTTGCAAAATTGGTATTAATATTCAAAGATCTAGCAATGCAGGTTGTCAGATTTTCCCTCTATATCCATCTATTTTCCTAGAATTCTGCTGCAGAAATGTGTAGGCAGCCATTTGCAAAGCCTGTCAAATTTCATTGCTGCTCATCAACACTGAAGTTCCTACACAGACCTGAAGAAAATTCAATTCAGACCAAACTGGAGTCAATTTCAGTTGACAAGGTCTGCATATTAAAACAAAGCAAATAAATGAATCACTTCAAGTTCTTTGAGTGACCTTGTGGGTAAAAGAAAATCCACCAAAAGCTTCAGTGAGACACATGGTACAGACATTTCAAGCTCTGATGCCAGTCTCTCCAGACTGTGCAGACCAGGGGAGCTTCTCCAATAGGCTCCATCATTCCTGGATTGGGAAGGGATGAAATCAGCCAAGATTACATTGCTTAATTACAGTCTTCAATATGTTCACGTGTACCTATGATAAGTACAGGACTAAGATGGATTGTGAAGCTGCCACAGTCAAATAGCTTGCCAGCAACTACCATCTAGGCTTGTACATGAATAATGGCTCGGGAGACTTTTTTTGGAACCATATCACAGGAAGAACATTCAATGCACCCGAATAGCTTGAGATGTGTTCTGCACAATCTATCTTCTGAGATCCTTTCATTTAAAAGAAAATCCTGCTATCAATGCAAAAATTCATTGCACATGGACCATTTTTTAAATGATGTTAATGTGTCTTTCAGGGAAAGTGATCTCTGTAAACTGCTTCAACAACTCAGACCCAAACTCAAACATTCAAAGGCCTGAAAGAAGTGATAGAGAACAGATAGGCAGATAGAGAACTGCTCACTCTCTTGAAACAGAACTAAAGGGGTCTGCAGAAAATACTATAGGGATATACCAAACGAACAATCTTGGATCCAGAACCTTCACTGAAGACTAACCAAGGTATATATAGGGCAGTGTGTTGCTCCTGATAAGAGAATCCATAAGGCAAGAAGCTTGTCAAAATAAATGTTTCCAACATTTCCTGTGTTAGGCTCAGTGGTATGGGGTGCCTGCATACTATCCTAAGACAGCCTAAACTGATGTTGGACACAATTTTCATTGTCCATGAAAATCTTGCATGACTTCAGCTTATTAATCTGCAAACTAAGATATACAAAAATTTTGGGGGCAATTTTGTACCTGCATTCACTATTGGCAAGCACATGGGCACAAAATCTTGTGAGAATCCCCATTCCCTCTTTGGTGACATAACTAGGTTCCTGCCCTTTCTGTTGGGAACCTCATTTAAATACACTTTAAAATAGTCATATCTGTTTAAAGGTCCTTATTCAACTTTCCCTAATCCTTCTCACATTTAGATAGTTTGGACCATTACATCATGCCACACTTGGTATTATTAAACCATACTTCTTACCAAGGCCCTAGATTTCCTCACTGTCTTCAGCACTTACATGGTTGTGGTGGTGCTAGGCATCAAAAGCCTTGCAGAGTTTTGCATCCTGGCACGTAACATCAATCTGCGGCAGTACAGCTTTAAATACAAATTTGAACGATTTGTTAACCTGTGCAAATCTTATGCCTGTTGAAGCACCTTAGGAATTGACAATCTGAGGAAAAAATCCAGTGTCACTTAGTTTCTGAGAAAGCTTCATTTTAACTCCTTCCTTCCTTTACATTTGGTAGTTACTGGTTGTTGCACTTCAATTTACTCTGGTGCTTTCCTATTTTTCCAGCAAGATTGTAGAATCACTGACTTTCCTCATCCCCACCTCACACTCAGCTCAACTTCCAATATGGGATGGTTTTCTTCAAAGATATGACACTATACTATCATATCATACAAAGATGATGATACAGCTGTGCTGATTTGTATCAATTTTTATGCTTCTGTCTTTATGTGCATATTCTACATAAATATGAGTAAAGCTGTGGCTGTGTGTATTCAGGTTTAATCAAAGGAGAGGTTGCTGGAGACATAGGCAAAGCTTGTAAAATCCTGCCTGAGGCCAACAGAAAATTCCATCCTGTGAGCCTCACACACCCCGATTCCAGAACAGAATTCCAATTCCGGGCTGGACGCGCCAGTAAAATTTTGGCCAGATTGCCTGTACAATTTAGGGAATGAAAGACTAAAGGAACCCTCTTGCATTTGTGAAATTGATTAGTAGCTGTTGCATTTAAAAGGAGTCTCAAAGCTATTGAAGAATATTTGCATTTTGCAGAAGATTCATGAGTAAACAAGGGTGGACACAATAGTTTGTTTTGAACCTTCCTTTGGAAAAACCTCATCAGTGTGGAGCTACTCCGGGAAGTCATGGCTTTTATTTCTGATTAAAATGAAAACAATTTCTCAGTTTGGATAATATTTTCTGGATTTTACGGTTAAGAATCTAAGGATTATTGCCAGAAAATAAAGTTTTGTTAAGTGATCAGCATTTTGAGAGTCATTTTGTAAGACCTTTCAAACTACGTATCTGTTACCTTGTGGGCTTTGAAGTTTTATCTTTTTTTTTAATAATCACTTTAATTCTTCAAATTTCAAAAGTTATCAATGAAGTCCTATGCTTTTGTATTCAGTAGCTTTTCTTCCTCAATTCTACAATACAATAAACAATTACGATCAAATGATACAGATTGTGATCTGAGGTCCAGCATGTTCAGCTGCAGTCATAACACAGGAACAGGATATCCAGGACTGGAGAACTACTCACACCATACCCGAGAGCAGAAGCTACAATCATTGCAATATGTGCACACGGTACACGCATCTTATTGGGATCTCCAGGAGGAACTGCATCCAACTGTGGTGCCTATGTAAGAATGCCACCTTCGTTATGACAATTTGCCGACTTGTTTCACTGTTACTACTACTGTGCGGCAAGTAAAGGGACACCAATTCACAGCTTTTTTGGGAGGGATTTTCTGGTTCTCTCACCCCAAAACTGGAAAATCCCGCTCGAGGTCAACGGAACTTTGCACGGTCCACCCCCTGCCCGCTACGATTCCCATGGTGTCTGGGACAGTAAAATTCCAGCCTATGTCTCAAATTTCAGACTGCCACAGGGAATCAGTGCAGTATCAGCTAAGGAAGTTTTCAGGGCATGTATTTTTATGGGACTCTTTTAGAAAGCAGCTGAAGTCATCCACTTTGGTCTAGCTTCAGACAGCAGAGGCACAGAGCCAGGGACGTCTCCAGGATAATTGGATCCCCCAGTGTGCAGGGTGCCACAATGACCTGAACACGACACTGAAAGTGCCAAATGAGCAGCCGCTGACATATGTGAATAAGCAGGGGCTCCACTCTCAGGGCTTTCAGCTTGTCTGTGATGCAAACCAGGCCATGTCTTCACTCACCACTACAAGGGCACCTAATCTAATTAAGGACAAATTTTGCATGACATCTTCGTTGTGACAGTTCCTCCTACACAGCCTACCATTTGACACTGAGTCAGATCGCTTCATCCTAGCAGCACCTGACGAGGAATTTTTACCTGCGTGGAGAAGTGTGAATCTATTTCCCGACTTACTGTAATGTTCGTAAATAACAAATCATAAGACAAGTTGCCAGCATATTTCAAAGCACAAATTTCTTTTTATGCAAGCTAAGGGAACATAGGAACAGGAATAGAGCATTCAGCCCTTGAACCTGTTCTACCATTCAGTTAGATCTTGGCTGATCTGTACCTCAACTCCATTTACTTATCTTTGATCCATATCCTTTGATATCAAAAATCTATCGATCTTAGTTTTCAACTGATCTAGCTTTTTGGGAAGGTGAGTTTCAAGAGTTGTGGAGTTAGTGTTTGTGAAAATTATAAAACAATTGTAAAAATGCAAAGAACAGACAGCGTTGCATGGTCTGTTTTAAAAGGTGGTTCGATACTTAGAGTTAAAACAAAATCCAGTACACGGTCTGAAACAATGTATCAGGGGCAAAAAAACAAGGTTGCTTTGGTAACAGCATTAGGATTTGAATCAGAACATGTTTTTGAATTTTAACCAATCAGTTTGGAATAGGTATTTGAATAGTCGTAGTCTATCAAATTTGAATTTTACGTTTTGATAACCTGTAGACCAATCCTATTGTGCAAATTTTGATATGTCATCTGGGGGCATATAACCAGCTCCTAGCTCTAAATGGCCAGACAGCACCTGCTTCTGACAGCAATTGCCACAGCTCACTGCTAGTGAGAGACAGAAACTGCTCTCAATCAGTGACAGTAAGTAGTTTCACAACACCAGATAAAAGTCCAACAGGTTTATTTGGTAGCATGAGTTTTTGGAGCATTTCCCCTTCATCAGATGAGTGAAGAGTTCAGTTCACAAGCAGGGCATATATAGACACAAACAAGATAACGGTTGGAATGTGAGTCTTAACAGGTAATCAAGTCTTTGCAGGTGCAGACAATGTGAGTGGAGAGAGGGTTAAGCATAGGGTAAAGAGATGTGTATTGTCTCCAGCCAGGACAGTTAGTGAGATTTTGCAAGCCCAGTCAAGTTGTGGGGGTTACAGATAGTATGACATGAACCCAAGATCCTGGTTGAGGCTGTCCTCATGTGTGCGGAACTTGGCAGTTTCTGCTCAGCGATTCTACATTGTCGTGTGTCGTGAAGGCTGTCTTGGAGAATGCTTACCTGAAGATCAGAGGCTAAATGCTGTTGACTGCTGAAGTGTTCCCGGACAACCCTCCATAGACACAGGACCTGCTCAGATGAGGAGGATTGCAACAGATTGATGTCATTTTCTTCCTTTGGATTCATGCTGAACAAACGCTGAAACAACTATATGATGACATCAACAAGTGCTATCCCACCATCAGATTCACCATGGACTACTCTCCGGAATTGGTTGCATTCTTGGACACATGCATCTCCATCAAGGACAGTCACTCAGCACTTTACGGTATCACAAGCCCACAGATAACCTCACGAAGCTCCACTTCTCCAGCTTCCACCCTAAACACATTAAAGAAGCCATCCACTATGGACAAGCCCTCCATATACATAGGATCTGCTCAAATGAGGAGGATCGTAACAGACACCTACATACACTGAAAGACGCCCTCATAAGAACAGGAAATGGTGCTCAAATCATCGATTGACAGTTCTGATGTGCCACAGTGAAAACCGCACAGACCTTCTCAGAAGACAAACATGGGACACGGCGGAGAGAGAGTACCCTTTGTCGTCCAGTACTTCCCCGGAGCAGAGAAGTTACGACATTTACTCTGAAGCCTTCAACATGTCATCAATGAAGACGAACATCTCACCCCCACATCTCATCTCCACACCTCCACTACTTGCCTTCAAACAACTGCACAACCTTAAACAGACCATTGTACGCAGCAAACTACCCAGCCTTCAGAGGAACAGTGACCACAACACTACACAACCCTGCCACAGCAACCTGTGCAAGACGTGACGGATCATCAACACTGATGCCATCATCTTACGTGAGAACACCATCCACCAGGCACGCGATACCTACTGTTGCAACTCTGCCAAAGTTGCCTACCTGATTCGTTGCAGGAAAGGATGTCCCGAGATATGGTACATTAGGGAGACCATGCAGACTCTACAACAACGGGTGAATGAACACCGCTCGGCAATCACCAGGCAGGAGTGTTCCCTTCCTGTTGGGGAACACTTCAGCAGTCTTAGGCATTTAGCCTCTGATCTTCGGGTAAGCATTGTCCAAGGAGGCCTTCACATGACAACGCAGAATCGCTGAGCAGAAACTGAGAGCCAAGTTCCACACACATGAGGACGGCCTCAACCAGGGTCTTGGGTTCATGTCACACTATCTGTAACCCCCACAACTTGCCTGGGTTTGCAAAATCTCAGTAGCTGTCCTGGCTGGAGACAATTCACACCTCTTTAACCTATGCTTCCACTCACATTGTCTGTACCTGTAAAGATTTGATTACCTGTTAAGACTCACATTCCAAGCATTATCTTGTAATTGAGTTTGTGTCTATATATGCTCTGCTTGTGAACTGAACTCTTCACTCACCTGATGAAGGAGCAATGCTCCAAAAGCTCGTGCTACCAAATAGACCTTTTGGACTTTAACCTGGTGTTGATGGGACTACTTATATGTGCCTACCCCAGTCCAATGCCGACAACTCCACATCTCGGTCAGTCAAACAGTCACATTTTATGTCTTAAAGGAAAGCCTCATCTCATCTCAGAAGAACAGACCAACAGAGCATAACAGAAATCAGCAAAGAAGAAAGAAGATTCTGGAAGCCTACAAAGCTGATTGACATTTGAGAGTGACTAAAAGTTCTATTTCGTTTGTTAATAAGTGGGAATTGTAATTATCTAAACAGCATTCCATTAGACAAGTGTTTTATTTAGCTTGACAATAGTTTAGTTAACCTGTTCACTGTTAGTTAGATAAAATAAAGTGGTACTTGTTTCTTTTCAAAGAGAGTGTCTCAGGTAGTTATTTTGATTTAACAACTAAAAATTGTTGAAGGCAGATCATACTATTTCTCACAAACTCTTTCATAGATCATGAAGGGAGGTACTTCTCTTTGAAAGGTTTAGTGTTAGTTCTCAGAGGAGATCACCCTCACCTTCACAACACAAGTTTCCATTATCCTTTGTGTGAAAAAATAATCCGTGGTTTCACATTTAAATTGCCAAGGTCTAATTTTAAGTTTTTGCCCTCCTATCCTTCTTTAGCCCACCAGAGGAATTTGTCCTATCAAATCCCTTTATCATTTTAAACACCTCGATTAGCCCATCCCTCAATCTTCCAAAATTGAGCAAGTGTAAGTCATATTTATGCAACTTGTCCGCATAAGTAAATTGTTTAAATTCTGGTATTGTTCTGGTGAATGTGCACTGTATTATTCCTAAGATCAATATATCTTGCCTGAGCAAAAAGGGAAAATGCTGGAAAATCTCAGCAAGTCTGACAACATCAGTGAGAGAGAGAGAGAATAGAGCGAACGTTTCAAATCAGGAGACAAAGGGTCACCAGATTCAAAATGTTAGCTTTATCCTCTCTCCACAGATGCTGAAATTTTCCACCATTTTCTGTTTTTGTTTCAGATTGTAGCATCCACAGTATTTTGCTTCTAGATTTTTCCTAAGGTTTGATGCCCAAAACTGAACACATTTCCCCTGATGTGGTCTGGCCAACACTCTGTAGAACTGAAGCATAAATTCCTCACTTTTGTATTTCCAGCTCCTTGTTATAAAGGACAATATTCCATTTGTCTTGTTTTTCTACTTGTGCACTGGTTTTTAGCAATTTGTTTACATGGTCATTTAAATACCTTTGTTCTTCCTCAGCTGTTACTTTTTCACCATTAACAAAATTAACAATTTATTTTGTTCTGGTACAAATTAGATGAACTTGTGCATAAATCATAAAATGTTAGTACACAGGTACAGCAAGTAGCTCAGTAGGCAATGCAATGTTGGCATATATTGCAAAGGGGAATGGAATATAAAAGTAGAGAAGTCTTGTAGCAGCTGCACAAGCCCATAATGAGATCATATCTGGAATATTGCACACAGTATTGGCCTCCATATTTGAAAAAAAACATAATTGCATTAAAAATAGTTCAGAGAAGATTGGACATTTACAGATCAGAGTTTACAAGAATGAGAATATATAATGAAATATATAAAATCCTGAGGGGATTTGATAGGGTAGATATGAGGAGGATGTTTCCAGTTATGGGAGAGACTAGAACCAGGTGACACAGTTTAAGAATAAGAGGTCTATAGTTTAAGATGGAGATATGAAGAAATCTTTTCTCTTAAAGAGTAGTTAGTGTGTGGAATTTTCTTCCTCAGGAAACAGTAGAGCCTGCGGTCTTAAATTTATTCAAGACAGAGTTAGACACATTTTTGATAGCTAAGGAAGTCAAGGGTCATGGGGTCAGATGGCAAACTGGAGTTGAGATATGCCCAGATCAGCCATAATCTTATTTAATAATAGAGAAAATTTGATGGCATGTATGGCCTACTCTTGCTCATTTGTCCTTTGCTCCCAATTCGTATTTGACAGTAATTTGGAAGCTGTGTTCATAAGGATGAAGTTAACTGCTATGGATTGATGGAATGAAAGATGTGTGGGTATAAGGATGCTAGGGTGGAGGATGCCATTTGAATCCAGGATGGCAACTGGTGAGTTTTAGGTATCCTTTGTCAGCGTGTAAAGGAATTAGCCCTATGGGTGTTCTTTGAAGATTGTACCTAAAGAGTGGGACAGCACCCAGAGTGGGTGGGGAGTGAAGGACAAACGTGGTGACATGTGACCTTTGCCTGTGAATGTGAAGTGGTTTCTCTTTTTCCTGCACAGTTGATCAATCTTGATTGTGAGGAGTCAGGGATGAGTGCCAGTGTTGGCTTCCGGCAGATGTTGATGTTGGCACTTGATTTGCTAAAGGGAAGACTCAGGAGTGTCAGGTTCTAGTCTTGCATTTCTTGGAGACGGGCTTGAAGATCTTCATCAGAGAAATGGATTGTGCTTTCTATGCCTGCCGTCCTGGCTTGGTGCCCAGTGGGCACAGCTGGCAGTTAAGTAGGCAGGATGATGCCAATCTGGACTGTGTTGTGGGTGAGAGATGCCATCAAATAATTGGATGGAAATTGCCAACGAAACCACTTGTGCAGTCCTTACCTTGCTACTGCTGGGTGTCTGCAGAGGACTTTAAAAGATTTACATTTCTGTTGCCCTGGAGGAGGTCAGGAAATATTCGTAGGGTTAACCTTAGGTTCACGTGGAGAAAATCAGGAGAGTTGTAATATAGGCTGCTGACTTGCAATGAAAGTTGTAAAACAAGCTGCTAATTCACTATGTGGAGCATCAACGTGGCTGTGGATGGAGATTGGGGAGCGTGGGTTTAGGTTCAGAAATGCAACAACGAAAACAACGGGCAGGATTTTATGCCCCTCTCCCCCCATTATGTGGTTTACAGCAGCCGGAGGAATCTTTCGGTCCTGCTGCTGACAATGGGGTTTCTCATTGTTTGCATCCTCCAGCAACGGGGAGCTCGTGGCAGGGGCTTGCGATTGGTAGGATTGGAAGATCCCACTGGCAGAAATAGCCAGAAAATGCCAGCCAACATTTAATTATACCACATCCTCAAAGCAGTAAAACATCCCAAAGCAGTTTACAGAAAAGTTAACAAAATTTTATAGTGAGCCATTTAAAAGCTGATGAAAAGGTTTGGTAAAAGTAATAGATTTTAAGGAGTGAAGTAAAGAAGGTAAAAAACCATGAACGCAAATGGCGACAGGCGCAAAAATCTCATGCGACTTGGACAACGAAACTCTCAGCAACGAGATCTTGTTTTCTGATTTTGCCTGCCCCTCTATGGTGATGTGCTGAGATTCCTGCCCAGAAAGGGAGGAACTGCATTTCAGTACATAAATATACTTTAATATAATTAGCAGGCTTCCCTGCCATGTCCCTCCCCATACATTTAGAATTCTCCTTGCATTGATATGCCGTGATGCCAGTGAGGTTTACAATGACTTTCTAAAAACCTGAAGCAGTTGAGGGAAATCCATCAGTTGTAAACAGTTAAGGATAGCCCATCAAGGAGAAAGGACATGCCCAGCCAGACCCTGGCACTGCAAAGGTGGCACTGCCATGTTGGAACTGGGAGCTCTAACAGGGGGTTTACCATATGTGTGAAATAGTTTGCCGTGGTACTTTGGGGGAAGGGGTTCACCTCATCCATGGGGTTAGGGTAGGGAGGGAGTTGCCTGGTAAGTTGTGTGCAAATTTCCCCTTGTCTGTGGGTGGTTGGCTTTGCCTTGGTGCATGTGGGATAGAGGGGGTTCTGTGGGGATGGGTGAGGGATTGCCCTGGTACATGTGGGGAGGTGGGTTCCTCATATCCTTGGTTGGGGTTAGGAAATTTTTTTATGCTGAGGGCTGTTCTCTGTGGAGCTGGTGTTTCAGGTTCTATCAAGCTCTGCCCCACCAATGTGCAGTGTAGACCATGCCTCTACATTTTTTGTATAGAGAGCCATAAAAACTGTGGAGAAAACTCAGCTTTACAGCTGAGAAGCACTCTGCATGGGAACTCCATGATTCATTTTCTTCATTGAAACTACCAATGAATCCTACTTAACCCACCATTTCTCTTGCAGGCTCTGCAGCCCGAGGCTTCTCAGTATATTTCATACAGAATCATAAAAGAAATAGGCCATTCAACCCATCGAATCTGTACTGACAACAATCCCACCCAGGGCCTATTCCCATAACCCGACATATTTATCCCACTAATCCTTCTAACTTACGCATCCCAAGACACTAAGAGGCAATTTAGCATGGCCAATTCACCCAACCTGCACGTCTTTGAACTGTGGGAGGAAACCAGAGAACCCAGAGGAAGCCCACGCAGACATGGGGAGAATGTGCAAATTCCACACAGACAATGACCCAAGTGGGAACTGAACCCAGGTCTCTGGAGTTGTGAGGCAGCAGTGCTAATCACTGTGCCGCCATGCCCACCCTGGATAATGCCTGGAAACTCACCCTGCTCTCCCTGGAAAACCACAGAGTTTTTTTACTTCCGTGTCTTTCTGCACTTGCATTTCAGTTTTTAGTCCTGTTATTGCTCCTCTCTAACCTTCTAATATTCAAAGTATGATAACCCACAATATCATTCCTCAAATTAGGATCTGTTTTCAATGTTCTCAATAAAACAAAATCCTATCCACATTACGCAAGAAAAAAAGTTGGCAATGTCCTAACTATGTTGGTGGTTGTGTGTTTAAACAAAATGAAAAGCTGTGGTTTGCACACAGGTTCAAGCTAACACACAATAGGTTTTATTGAAAAAAGGTATTTTCTACACTGCACAAAATACAAACTGAATGTAAAACAGCAGCCTGTGACAACACCCTAATGACATCACCAGCAAATCATGTGATCATCTCTTAAAACATTCATGCGATGCTTTTAACTATGTTACAAGACCCAGACAGCTGAAGGTATAGCTGCCATTGGTGCAACATTGATAAGATTAGGGATGCTCAAGAAATCAGAGTTGGGGAAGCACAGATATCTCAGAGGATCGTAGGACTGGACAAAAAACAACAAATAAGATGGTGACTGTGTTGGCTCTATATGCTCACCCCACTGCACCCCCACAGAATTCAGCATACATGCACAATGTGTGATAGACTCCCTGTGGGTTGTATTCCTGAACCTGTGTATCCAATGTGAACAGGCTAATGTGGTAACCTAGATGCCTCCAGTGGAATTCTGGTTGTATCTCTAGTTTGCAAGCAAGCACAGCTTATACACAGGAACCAGGAGCCACATGCACAAATAGCTTAAACTCAAGCTGGCATGCCGAATATGGTTAGGTATCGAGGGGATGCTGGACATAGGTGTTTCTGGTTTGACGGTGACCAGGAATCAGGCACAGGCCTGCATGACTTGTTGGCAATTATCATTCATCAGCTGAGTATTGTTGGAGTGCTGGCTTTTCCTCCTCATGAAAGCTGCAGGATGATTGGGATGTGCCCTCACAGCTATTTGTGCGCAGTTATTGACAGACCATAACGCAAGCCTACCGTGGTTACAAATTCTACAGCTCTTTGCTGCTGATTGCTGCTATCTGTCCAGAACATAACAGTCCAAACAAGTACTTGATGCAAAAGTTGGAAATACAATGTGACTGACAATTCTGAAGCAAAATAACTAAATGACTATTGTCACCTTGACTTAGACTAGCAAGGTAACGTAGAATCATAGAAACCCTACAGTGCAGAAAGAGGCCATTCGGCCCAACGAGTCTGCACCGACCACAATCCCACCCAGGCCCTAACCCCATATCTCTACATATTTTACCCACTAATCCCTCTAATCTACGCATCACAGGACACTAAGGGGCAATATTAGCATGGCCAATTAACCGAACTCGCATTGCTTGGAGCAGGCCTTATTATAAAGAGGCAGCACAGGACTGAGGCAGCCTCTGGAGAAACATAGACTCGTGTTGAACTGCTGTTTAGAAAAGTGAAGATAGACTCTGTGCCAGTGGATCCAGTGGCAGAGTAAGGATACCTATGAGCAGTTCTTGTCAGATATCAGTCCTGACAGCAGTTCCTCAAGGTTCCTCCAGCCTGTTCCTGTTAGTCCTCTTTCCTCCTGCAACTGACGAGTGGGTCCAGGCTGACTCTCAAGAAGCTTGTGGCTTCTGATGTGAGTACAAAAGCAGAATAGTGAAAAATAGAAAATTCCAATGACAAGACTTGTGAAATAATCGAATCATTTGAAATGCAAACAAACAGCACTAATCTGAGTGGTTGCTGATGAGTGCCCCCTTTAAATATCAATTCTGCATCATGCCTGTACAGTTCAGTAGTACTGGCCCTGTCCATCATTTCAAGATACTGAAAAGGTTATCAATGTCCTACTGATATCATAGGGCTCTGATTTATATACTTTAGTGAGGCTGCTGCCTGCTTCAAACAGGCACATGGTCCATATATGTGAAAGTCTCCAGTAAAAAAGCAGTGAGCAGGATCAGATGGGGGGATGGAGCAGTGTGCAGTAATCTGAATTTAGGATTTCTGCCACTCCATTTCTGCCAAGTGAAGTGAGCTTAGATTGACCGTGCCATCTGGGCGTTTGGCAAATCTTGCTTTCACTGAGAATGATGCCATCATCCAAGACCACCAAACTCTTCCAAGACCTCAATAGTCTTAAAATCAATCATACATAAAGTTCAATGGTGTTATGCAGGGCTTCTTCTGTTGATAAAGCCAAGGTCATAGAATCCCTACAGTACAGAAGGAGACCATTCGTCTTATTCACACTCAAGCCCTATCCCTGTAACACCATGCTAATCCCCCTGACAATATGGGGTAATTTGGCATGGCCAATCAACCTAACCTGCACGCCTTTGGAGAGTGGGATTAAACTGGGGCATCTGGAGGAAACCCATGCAGACATGAAGAGAATGTCCTGGGGATGTTTCCAGTTACTTCTAATTATCATTCAAAAATAATAACTTACAAATTTTCAGAAGGACAATGATGGAATATGTAACACAACATTCCTACCCAGCCTTGGTTCAAAATCTCACCTGGCCTCTTCCATGATACAGATTCCATTGTCATCTTCAATTACTTTACCAAGTATCCCACTATTTGACAATTGCACAATAAGTCAGGGACAACAATCACACATTGGAATTGCTATTTTCAGTTTATTTGGTGAGTCATTACATATAATGTATTGGTACGCCATTTCAAAGTATTTGTGAAAAATGGAATATGATTTGCACTGCTTCTTCTCTTCATTACCTAGATCTAACAGCCAAGCTGAACAATGATTCAGAGGGTGATATCCTAATTCTCAAATATAGACAGACCAAGAAAGATCTACACATTTCAATATTATATCTGAGTGTAACACCTTTAAAATGCAACTTTTCTATCACTGGCAGAACTTGTGTTTGGCAGATAGCTGCATACCAATCTATCTTTTCTTATCCATTCCACTCTCTCAGGAACTAGAGAGAAACTCTTAAAACTGCAAGTGAAGCTAACCAACTTGCATAATAAAAATGCAGTACAAAATTTCCAAATTCACAGTTGGAACAGGTTTGCATCCAAGATCCCACAGCAGGTTCATGGCAGCCAACCGATGTGACAAAGATTTGTTCAGAAACAAGTTCCTATGAAGTCATTCCACACAAAGGCATAATACTAAGGCATAACCAAAGACAAATCAGATCCATTCTAGTTCTTCAACCAGCACACAGTTCAATTGCATCTTGGACAAGATCCCAAATAAAACCAGGAATAACATCCAAGAATGAGCAATTGAAGAAACTTCCAGATAGTGTTGCCTTTGGAAGGTTTGGGCATGTTAGCAGATTGCCTCTACACCTGAGACTTATAAGGACCAATTTTATCAACAAGTTGCGCCCATTTTCGGGTGTGAGAACATGTAAAGCTGGGCGTGAGGCGAGTAGCACGATCCACAACTGCCTTCCTCGTCCATTCCCTCTTTACCAAGCACCTCAAGTGGCCGCAATTGGGACTGTGCCTGAAACGGGCATGACAATTTAAATGCATTTGCATGCATTTAAATTGACTTAATGGCTGGACAGCCAAATTTACCGGCACTTCCCCCTTTACCACTGTGTTTGCTTGTCCAGATTCGGCATGAAACAGACATGGTCTGCAAAGGTCCGATTCGGGCACTCCAGCAAATGAGGTGGTAAGTTCAAAGCTTCCAGCAGCTCCCTGAGTCAGATTGGCATTGGTGGGGGAGGGGGGGTTGGGGTCAGTTGGCTTTCTGATGGGGTGAGAAGGGAGGCAGAACAGATGGGTCTCTAGTCGGGGGTGGGGGGGGGAAGGAGGGAGGCGGGTCAGATAGCTCTCTGGTGGGGAAGTGGAGGAGGGGGTCTGCTGCCACTCTGCATGTGATCAGTGGGAGGGAAGGGGGGGCAGGGGGCTACAATCCGCCTGAGTTGTGGGGGGGGGTGGGTGGAGATATAAGGGGGTCAGTTATGTTGTGGGAGTGGGGCAATGTCTGTGGGGGCTGGAGGGAGGTATTATCCACCCCGGGAATGGTATGGCAGAGGAGCGTTTTTCTTTTTTTTTACTACAAGTATGCAGTTGAAGAATCGGAGCTGCAGTGTTTTGGGCATGATAAGCCCAATTGCAGGCTTCTGCAGTGCGATTCAGAATCGCTGCTTTTTTTTTTCAGGCAGTGTGCATATGGGAGCACCTAAAAACAGGTCTAAAAATCAGATTTGAAACACTCCCAGATTCAGCACTTAGAAGCAAAATGGTAAAATCGGGCCCATTGATTGATCAATTCAATGTATTTGCGCAATGGTAATGAGCATGTATTGTAAATAGTTACACTTCTTTGGAAGGGGAGAACATATCTTGAAAAAGGAAGTGAATGTCGTAATCTGCCTTTCAGGGATTGTAGCATGATATCACTAGAAAGGAAGTGCGTCATACAATCTACTTTTAGATTTGCTTTTGCATTTAAACAAAACACATGCACACGCACACATAACATCAGACTTGCAGAGGTATCAGGCTTTGCCTCTGTATAAATATTTCTATGGGTGGGATTTTACTGTCTCACTCGTCCCAAAACCGTAAAATCCCACCACAGGTCCACGGACCTTTCCATGGTCTTCCCTGCACCTTCTCCAATTCCGTGATAGACGGGACGGGAAAATTTCCCCCATGTGTCTAGTCACAATAAGTGAACCCACAACATCTTTACACAATTGCTAATGAGTGATTGCTTTTTACATTATCATAAAAAACAGGATACCTAAATGCTGCCTGATCTTCTGAGTATTTCCATCATATTCTCTCCATTCGATATTTCAGATATTTGCGCTGCTAGTGCAGAAAGACACAAAGATGTTTTGCTCTATCGAAAATTGAACCCAAGTTTACTAACCTGTCATTGGTTTATAATGACAGCTTAGTGGAGGTATTTTTCATTAACTTTACATATAGAGAAAGAAATACCCCAATAAATAATAGCAGCAAATGCATTATGAGCCAAGTGGAACTTTCAATATATCAATATGTAATAATTAACATTGCAAATTGGGCTATTAGTGTGACTACCCTTGTAACTTTGCACTCTCAGATCATCACCCCTAATTGTGCAGCATTGCATCCAGGACTGTTAGTCATGAATATATTGTGAAAATAGGAAAAGAAGCTTTAATAAAAATTACAGCAGAAAGAACAATGGCCTTACAATCCTCTTGTATTTTTTAAACAACTGTAAATTCAAAGCAGGTTTGCCAAAGAACCCAAAAAATTAAGAATGAAATGAGTTTGGTACCATTATTTCAGTCAGTTCAGCCAGAACCTTAAGACTGTTCACACTGGCAGGATTTTCATCCTGCTGTAATGAATGGAGATTTGGCTGGCCACCAAATTCTCCAACATCACTGCAGCAGGAGCAGGGCATGAACAGCAGGTGAGATCAAGTGAGTTTCTAGTGGGGCAGCACTTATGACAGAACTTAGAAATTTATTTTACAGCAAA
This sequence comes from Carcharhinus amblyrhynchos, assembly GCF_965287045.1. NCBI lineage: Eukaryota > Metazoa > Chordata > Chondrichthyes > Carcharhiniformes > Carcharhinidae > Carcharhinus > Carcharhinus amblyrhynchos. Next base: position 61,120,762 of record NC_137333.1, read on the forward strand.
CAGTCTATTTACTCAGCAGGACCCACTTAAACAGAATCTCTATGAAACACAGCAGACAGATTTTAAGAAACATCTCCCAATAAAAACTTTTTCAGCAATTTGCAGTGACTGGAGGGTGGTTACACAGTACAAATTGTGTGCATTCAATCAATTCCAGTCACTTGTAATGTAATCTTTAGATGCGATTGATGGGGGAATTAGCAAATCAGTTTCATTTTGTCTGGGAATGCTGATATCATGATATGCAGCCAATAAAGGTTAACATTGCACACATCACCTGTCATTACAACTTCATTCTAGTTTTGTCCTTTGAGGGGGGGGATAATATAAACTTTCAGAATGAAGGAATTAAATGAGAGGTTCCCATTTTCTAGTTCAAATGGCAAATTCTGTCTGGGAAAATAGAAGCGTCCTGAAGAAGAATCTTAAACAGAATCTGGAGTACAGGGATGGGAGGAAGAAGCAGAAATGAGAGTGATTTCTGCATGGGGACAGGGTGACATGAGATCTTGCTCTGGTCAGCTCATTACAAATGTATGTATGAGGGGCTCAGTGAATCTTGCAGAGGGACAGGCAAGGAGTCATCACACTGGACCTTACCACAGGGGCTTGAAAGTCAGGGTGTTATATTTAAAGAGCACCCAGACAGCTATTCACTCACTGCAAGTCAAGAGCATCAGTCTGGCTGTCAATCCAGAAGGGGAAACCTACGGCAGATATCGCAAGTGTGGCATCAAGTTTCAGTGACCCCTAGCTGTACGTGCTGTTTCAAGTCATTGGGCATCGCAGGACTTCCTGTTCTCCTGGGCTGGCAGCAGGAGGCATTCCCATCGGACCCCGATAGCCTGGATGGAGGTAGCAGAGCAAGACAACCCCAGTGGATCCCAGAGCTAACTTGGATGAAATGTCAAAAAAGGATCTTTTGCGCTATGCAAGTGGTGCCATCCAGTCACTGCAAAGTGACAGTTGTAGGAGCATCAGGCAGTATAAAATGTGCAAAAAGGATGTGAGCTTTGAAGGTCTCAGCAGCAGATGGAATGTGTGACCTGTGTGTGCAGCAGCCACTTGAATGTTGTACCATTTGTAGGACAGTGTGCTTGTCAATCACTGACTGGGGAGAGTTCAGGGGCTGGCATAGTTATATACGTTCATGCACCAATAGAGTGCATGACACTCAAACCTTCTATCTGCAGGAGAAAAATGCCCCCAACACGAGGAGTGCTCTGAGGCAGTGGTGATGTGCTAGATATTTGTATCCTCAGCTCATCTGAAGAGGAGGCTGTAGAATCAGCCAGAGAGGATTGGGACTATGCCTCTATGGATGGCAATAAAGGACTTTTGCAGGAAGCTAGTGAGCATGCCTCTACTCCATAGCTGTCCAATGTGCTAACAATGGGAGACATTAGATAAGGCGGTTTGCAGCACCATCAGATAATTATTTCTCTTCTCTACCAAGTGCAAGCAAGCAGGTTGAGCAAAAGCAAAAGTATCAACCCAACCCTAATTCCACCGCCAACCCCACCTACAAAGATGATCACTCCTTAGTGGGTGCAGTAACAAGGCATATCACTGCACCCTCCACCAGCACAGAGACACTCACCTTGGTGGGGGCATGTTCTAGAGTAGGCTCTGGGTCACAATCTGCTGAGTATATCACTGACACACCTCCAACAGTTGGCAGAGAAAGTGACAGCTGACAAGGTTAGCTGGAGACCAGAGTCCTGCTCAGTCTCATGCTGATGAGGAGTGCCTGGATCTGGCATTAAGTGACATAGTGGAGATGCAGAGACGGGAAAGGAAACATTAGGCTGTGATGTGAGAGGCTATGCACAGACTGGGCTGAAAGCTGGAGAAGTCCGTCCATGTCTTGTCTGCTGTGTGGCTCTGGTATTTGAGCACTTGGCTGAGTCCATGTAAAGTGTAGTGGCCCAGATCAAGCAGAACACACAGTGGCTGCCAATGATGTGCTTGTTCCTGCTCTCCATCACCCTCACCATGGTTGCAGTACAATAATGTTTGGGTGAGAATAGGATGAAGCACCTCAACCTCCCTGCAGGTGCTCCTTCTCCTCAAGGAGGCAGAGAGATGCCATCAACCAGCCACAGAAAGGAGGAGCATTGACCAGGCACCTTGGGACCATCAACTCCGTCAGGGCCCTGTTGCTTCACTTCCTCTCTGTCAGTGACCGCATCCTGTCCAGCAAGGCTGAGGAGGGTATGCCTGAACCTGTGCAGGAGCCTTCTGGAATTCGGAATGCTAGAGTTCACCTGGCAAGTTCATTACAGTCAACAAAGCAGATTTCCTGTACTTCAGCTGGGGAAGTTGGGACCACACGTTGACATATCAATAAAAGGAAGTAGTCGTCAGTTTGAAGGCGGACAGGTAATACAGGTGTCCAATCACTGTACCTATGATTCACACTTCTAAATAACTGTTTATTGCAGCCATTTTAGGTTTGCTGCATTTGGATTCTGCTACTAGTTGCTCAAAGGTTGAGGGGATTTAAGGGATTGCACGTTATTTGCCATTAGATACCAATTATGTTGTTGTGCTGATACACTGTTTATTGTCTCACACTATCAGGAATTTTATCATTGAGTATTTGACTTTTGACGTGATCATTTTTAAGCCTTGGATCAAACATGGGCAAAAGGACTGAAATTCAGTATTGAAGTGAAAGTGACTGCCATTGACATCAAGGCATCAAGATGCACTGGCACTGGAGTCAATGGGAATTGGGGAACGCTGGTTGGAGTCATATCTAGCACAAAGGAAGATGGTTGTGGTTGTTGGAGGTCAATCATCTCAGCCCTAGAATATTATTGCCGGAGTTCTTCAAGGTAGTATCCTCGGCCCAACCATCTTCAGCTGCTTCATCAATGACCTTTCCTCAATCACAAGGTCAGAGTGGGGATGTTCTCTGATGATTGCACAAAGTTCAGTACCGTTTGTGACTCCTCGGATACTAAAGCAGCCCATGCCCAAATGCAGCAAGAATTGAACAGTATCCAGCCTTGTGTTGACAAGTGGAAAGTAACATTTGTGCCACACAAGTACCAAGCGATGGCCATCTCCAACAAGAGAGAATCTAACCATTGACCTCTGACATTCAATGGTATCACCATTGCTGAACTCCCCACTATCAACATCCTGAGGGCTTCCATTGCCCAGAAACTAAATAGGATATAGATTTAAATTCCTTGGCTACAAGAGCAGGTCAGAAGTTAAGAATCCTTACCTCCTTACAGCCCAAAGCCTGTCCATCATCTACAAGGCAGCAGTGTATTGGAATATTTTCCACTTTCCTGGATGAATGCACCTTCAATAATATTCAAGAAGTTCGACACTGTCCAGAACAAAGAAGCCCACTTGATTGGCACCCCATCCACACATATTCACTCCTTCTAACAATGAAGCAAGCGGCAGTAATGTGTACTATCTACAAAGCGCACAACAGAAATTCACCTGGTCTCTTCCAACAGCACCTTCCACACCCAAGACCACCACTATCCAGAAGGATGAGGGCAGCAGGTACCTGAGAATACCACCACCTGGAAGTTCCCCTCTTAGCAACTTACCATCCTGACTTGGAACTACATCGCCATTCCTTCAATGTTGTTCAAACAAAATACTGGAACTCCCTCTCTAACGGCACAGTGAGTGTACCGACACCAGAGGGACTGCAACAGTTCAAGGAGGCAGCTCACTACCACATTTCAACGGCAATTAGAAATGGGAAATGAGTGCTGGCCTATCCCAGGAATGAACTAACAAAAAAATAGTTGTGAGCATGCAGCCTAGGCATGCATCAGGTACCCCAGCAGCTCTTGCTCACCCAGTTTTGAGCCCTGTGAATTATCTTGAAACATTGGCTCTATTCTCTCTCTACAGATGCTGTCAGATCTGCTGAGATTTTCCAGCTTTTTCTGTTTTTGTTCCAACATCCACAGTATTTTGCTTTAATATTATGTTAAAATGTAAGTGGCATACAACTGACATGTAATCGTGCCAAGATTTGCATAAATTCATAGGGTTGCCCCTTGCTTTACATGGACACTTCAGTCGCCCCTCAATCTCTTCAGGTTATGATTGTAGGTGATGGGAAATGGTCCAGATCCAAACAAGTAACGAAGCCCACTGCATTTTAACTGACCATTCAGGTGAGTAGGGTTAATATTTAACTTTGTGTTTTCGCATAAACTGTCCAGCATCCACTCAAGGTTAGCCCAGTCCTGGTTTTATTTTCCTACACAGAAGTATCCCAACAACAGTCCAGCTGAGAACTGATTAAATTTATCAAAGGCTTGGCAGAAAGGCTGAAAAACTGATGGTGTCAAGAATAAATGTAGTAACAATCAAGCGGTCAAACATTTTGCTGCCTATTGCCAGGCAATCCAAGGCAAAGCTTAAACATATTCATGGGTTTTCACACTGGTCTACGATTCACTACCTCTGTCAGCCTGACAATGAAAGCAATCCAGTAGGTTGTTCATAAGGTTTCTATTTGTCAATGTATAATACTGTAACAGGCTGAATTAACCTTTACATGTGAGGTGCAATGTTTCTTTAAATGACTGGATAGTCACAGAACATTTATTTAGAGGGTGCACAGCCCAGGAGCTCAATAAGGAGTCCTCCTCCGTAAGTAACTTGCATTGGAAGTATACTTTACAGTTATAAGGAGCCTGGGCCTTGATATTCTGCTTTGACAGAATTGGAGTGCATCTTTGAAGGAAGACTCGTCTGCCTGTCAGAAAAGTTCTCTGGACTCCAGTCATTCAAACATCTCTTTTGGAGTTACTGCTTCTGCCAGGCAGTCTGCCAGAAACATGGAAGGAGGTTGTGTTCAACAGGCCTCAGGCGGTGACCAGCACCAGTAGCTTACCCAACTATATGTATAAGGCACAAGGATTAATTTCCAGTGATCCTTGGGCCTTTTGATTCAGATACATAGTGCTGAATCTAAGCCCCAAAGTGTGCCAGGTTAATCTGCATCTTGTAATTTTTTTGATAGTGAGAATAGGTAACTAAAAACTACCAGAAAAAGCCGATAGCAATTTTTTTTTAATAAATAAAGCCAAGGAATACAAATCCAACAAGATAATGGAAAATTTGGATGAAACACTGGGTAGATGTTCAGCCAACATCCTTGGCATTACCATTGACCAAAAACTCAACTGGACTCGCCACATAAACACAGTGGCTTCAAGAGCAGAGCAGGTCAGAGGCTAGGAATACTGTAGCGAGTCTCTAGACTCCCAAAAGCCTATCCACCATCAAAAGGCACAAGTCAGAAGGGTGATGGAATATTCCCCACTTGCCTGGATGGATGCAGATCCAACAGCACAAGAACAAAGCAGCCCTCTTAATTGGCATCACATCTACAAACATTCAATTCCTCCACCACTGATGTTCAATAGGAGCAGAATGTACTATCTAAAAGATGTACTGAAGCAATTCATCAAAAATCCTTAGTCGGCACCTTCCAAACCCATGACCACCAAGGACAAGGACAGCAAATAAATGGAACACCACCACATGCGAGTTCCCCTCCAAGCCATTCACCATCCTGACTTGGAAATATATCACCATTCCTTAGTAGTCGCTGAGTCAAAATCCTGGAATTTCCTCCCTAACAGCATTGTGGATCAACCCACAGTACATGGACTTCAGGGATTCAAGAAAGCAGCTCATCACCACCTTTTCAATGGCAATTAGGGATGGACAACAAGTGCTGGCCAGCCAGCAACGCCCATGTCCCATGAATGAATAAAAAATTAGAATAGAGGGTACAATTTTGAGTACCCATTTATAAAAAGGCTTAAAGTCATAGAAAGCATTCACATTAGATTCACCAGAATGATGTCAAGGAGTGTAAACTAGTTTAGGTAAAACGTTTGAGGCATCAAAATAATTTCCATCATGGCAGGAAATGAAAAGGTGAATACCCCATATCAATTTAGAATTGTCAAAAAGGGAATGAGGAGAGCTGTAATGCTGAAAATACTGGAAAAAGATAGAGAAGTAATAGCTTTATGCAATTAGAAGGCTGGGAGGGGAGGACAGAAGAACAGATTGCCTATGATAGAATGGACGACAGGAAAGATATTGGGTGCCAATCTTATCTGCTGTTCATGCCACGCTACGCTGCAGTGAAGTTGGAGAATTTGGCGGCCAGCACAAACCCCCCCACCATTGCCAATTTCCCTTCCCCAGTGGGCCTGCAGGGAACCATTGCATTCCCCAGATTTTTGAAGCATCTCAGGCTATACAAGTTGTTATAGCTTCCCATTTGTTTGCAAACACATTTATCTACCCGGAGGGAATTAATTAACACAGCATGAATGCTTTTGTTAGGGCTCCGATCTACAAATTGACCACTCCATAGAAGAAGACTTTCTCTAATCTGTACTGTTTCTCAAGCTTTATTTATTTTGAACATTTCCTGATTCGCAGTAGAAACTCCAGTCAGAAAGTTTGTTTACATCTACATCATCTCTGCCTCTAGCACTTTGGCTTCATGAACTCCCAAACTGCAAAGGCTTTGAACTTGAAACCTGAAACAAGCAAGAGATTCCAGAAGCAACAGATTACTGTGAGCCAAGGAGCCTTCGACATCATTGAACAAGTTTTAGGCAACAGTTCAAAATGCTATTCCAGTGCACCCCAGGCAGCTGTCCACTGGTATTTCAACTTACTGTATCACAGCAGGTAAATGATCACACCTGTAATTCTCAAGCAATGAGCTTCTAACTTTGACTCTGCACCATGTTGAGATAGCTGGGAAAGAACTGCTTTTTTTATTATTCATTTGTGGGATATGGGCATCACTGGCTGACCAGCATTTATTGCCCATCCCTGGTTGTGCTGGTGGTGGTGGTGAGCTGCCTTCTTGAGGTACCGCAGTCTACACTACCCAACAGAGATAGGAGAAAGTGAAGACGGGACAGGCTATCACTGTAAACCTGTGGGACTCTTTGTAGATTAGCTTAGCTAAGCCCAAGCTTCAGATAATATCTGTAGCTCTTTGCAATTGGGGAAGCTGTATAATGCATTAAGCCTTGATGAGGAAAAGGCAAAACTAATCTACAATGAATTTGCTTTTAAGTTTTCTGATCTGGTTTATTAGTGAGAAAGTATGCTGGAAAGAGTAGTCAGGCATATACTACCCACCTTAATTTAGAAAGTTGTCACCATGTGGGGAATGTGCTATAGTGTGGGAGAAACTCCCAATCAGTTTTTCCTTAAGGGTTTATAAATACATTCACAGTCTGTCTCCACCTCCACACTTGTGCCTTGTCATCATTTTGAGTTTTGTTCTGTAACTTTCCATTGTTTGGCAGGGAAGTGTACATTTTCTATGTGTGATCCACCCACAAACTACAAATGATGTTTCCTGCAGCTTCTTGGGACGAAGGCAAATTAAACTTGGGACATTTATCAGCAGACAAACAGATTGTAGAGCTGGTAGAATTTAGTCACAGAATTGGCCCTAACTTGTCTCCTGGAATTTTGTTTCAGAACTTGAAAGCACCACATCCCAGAATCCTTTTCAGAACAGCAACATGAAAGCAGTGACATCTTTAAATATGGATGTGTCTAAATATAGCTGAGAAACAATACATTCCTTCAATTTTCAAAAGGCACATTTTTGAACTCATCAAAAAATCAATAAAGAGCAAAAATTCTTAACATTTATCTACAAGACTATATACTCTTTAATGTCACAGTAAACTCAGCTTTGAAGGAAAGCTCAAAGGAATGCACGTTTCCAGATCGGGATCGACTTGATGTCTACTGAAATCTTTACTTTAGCACTTGATTTGAATCATTTAAACTCTGAAATCTTGAAGTACATTTAAGTCTTTGACTAATACTTTAAATCCGATGCTGTTGAAAATGCTTGTGTAAGGACTGAGGCTGACATATTGGACTTCAGACATTAGGATTTCTCTTAGGGCCAAGTAATCTATTCTCCCCAACAGAAATCTTGGAAATGACAATATAGTTTTGAATCCAATGTTGTCATCATTCTGTTTAAGCCTTTCACCCAAGGTTTTTAACCAATTGCTTGCAGAAATGAACAAATGGTTACCATAAGCAGGATGTGGAGATGCCGGCGTTGGACTGGAGTAACACAATGAGAAATCTCACAATACCAGCTTAAAGCCCAATGTGTTTATTTAGATTCAAGTCCCAAACCACGATGTTGCAATTTTAAGGTTTTGGGAGTGTATGGATCAATGTGGGACTTGGAAAATAGTGTTGCCCACATTATGATGTAGAGAGCCATTTGAAAGTAGTTAAGTACAGTAGTGAGTCTCGTAGGAGTTGACAAGAAGGTAACACCAAGTCATGACCATATCTTATCTGTCTGTATGTAGTTATGTGTTATTGATTAACAGTTATTATTGAGCCATAGAAACTCTAGACCTTTTCCTGAGACAATAGGTAACATTACAACATTGTGAAAACAGGTGAAGGACCCCAAATTCCCTAAGAATGAAGAAGTAAAGAAATAACAGTCTGATTTGAGAGAATCCAAACTTGAAAACCTCAAATATATAACTTGTGATTGCCTAAGAAACTCCATTAAAGTGTGGAGGCTGAAGAGCATAAGAAAGATCTACAATTCAATGCAAAAGGGTTCCACCGAAGCACACAGAGGTCCTCTGTGAGACCCAATTGAAAGCAGAGTCAAAGGACCAAACCAGATTGCAAATGGGTGAGCAAACTCCAAAACAAATGTTGAAATAAGCTTTTCAGTTTTCAGATGTGAGAATCAGGCAACGCTGCAAAACTAATTGTTTTAACAAGCATGGCTTGGAGAACACTATAGCCTGGATTTGGACTCAGCAATATAGCACATGGGAACAACGTACAAACAGAAAAAAAATTAAAGAGAAAAAATTGACTTCAAATCGATTCTTCAAGTTTAAGAAAGCAATTAGCTGACAAAATCAATTTATTCAAAAGGTTTTCTGCAGAATTGCTGAAGTTTAAAATGAGTCTATAACTATGACAGGCCCCTGCCAAATCCTGAAAAGTGTGGGAAGAGAAGAAAAAAAGATTATTGCGATGACATTTAAAATCAATTGAAGCCAAATTCCCCTCTGCTGATGGATGGTAAATCAACACTGCCAGACTAATTAAGGCAAATGGAAGGGCCATGTCAGGCACATAACTGGACATTATGGAGAAGAAGATTCTTAAGATATATGATAGCATTAGGCTTGAATAAGAACAGGAAAGCTGAACTCGTGCATACATATTATATTCAAGAGGTCCAATAGTCGATGACACAATTGCCAGACAAGGAATAAATTAATCTTCCAATAACTTGATGCCATGAAGTCCTCTGACACCTACTTTAACATAAAAAGCATTAAAATCTTAGAGTGAGCAAAATTTAGCAAAAGAGTCCAAAAGTCCAGACAACCCATAGATTTTCGTAAATGAATTATACATATTGGTCAAGGTCAACCTTAAGTCGGACTTAGAAGAGACTGAATAGTAGCCAGAGTAGCAAATGATACTCTTTATGATGTACTCCAATCTAAAGAAGATCTGACTTTGGAAAAAACCACCCAAATCGTAAGACAATCGAAGATCCACTAGCAAAACTAATCTGGTGTTTAGCTCCTGAGGTGGTTATGCAGGGTTGGGAAATTTCCTGATTTTGCACTCCCATCTTGGGAGAAACAAGCCTAAATGGACAGGTTTTCATTCTGAGGAGGATGGGCAGAGTGATGTAGCGGAGTCAAGCCTGCTGCCCTAGAACCAAATGTACTGAGTGCAGTGGCGAGCTGTATAAAAGGCCCATCTCAGTGCTCTGGGACTTGTCATGATCATGTGACTTGTGTATGAGTAATAAATCTGTAATGTCACAGGGTGACCAAAAATGAAAAGAGACTAAGTTGGTTAGGATTATTTTCATTGAAGTTTAGAAGTATGAGGGGGGAATCTCAGAAACTTATAAAATTCTAACAGGGTTAGACAGGGTAGATTCAGAAAGAGTGTTCCCAATGATGGAAGTAAACCTTTTAGAACTGAGGTGAAGAGAAATTTCTTCACCCAGAGGGTGGTAAATGTGTGGAATTCACTACTACAGAATGTAGTTGAGGCCAAAACATTGTGCAATTTCAAGGAGAAATTAGATATTGCTCTAGGGGCTAAAGGGATCAAAGGATATGAGGGGAAGGGGGAGAAAGAATATTGAATTTGATGATCAACCATGATCAAAATAATTAGCGGAGCAGGCTCAAAGTTCTGAATGGCCTCCTCCTGTTTCTAGTTTCTATATACTAAACTGTTTAAAAATGACTTCCTAATGACAAGAAAACTGACTATAGATGGCTGCCATAAGTAACCTGACGTCTGATATTGCCAGTTGACCAGCTTCTGGAAAGTCCCAAGGCGAAATTACAATTCAAACTTTGCAATTTGAAATGAGACAGTGCAAACTGCTTTAAAATGCCAGGCTGAATAGATAAAGGTGAAAAAAACAAACATACCTTCAGAGCCATCAAAGATTATAGCTTCTAACGAAGAAGCATTAGAATGCAAAGTACTGGGTATTGAAACAACTGCTGCCACAAACAGACCCAGCCAAAACCCCTTGGAAATACACAGTGGGTAAAGTATAACAGGCTAGGCTGCTAGTCACCACAGAAAGTTTGCAAGTGGTACAGAGAGTGTGAAGAAAGTTTTCAGCAGAGGAAACAGGCTAATAAGTTGTGCTCTATCCCTCTCTCTCTTTTGGAAAGAAGTGTGCTTCAGCAGTTGAGTCGTCAAATATCAGAAATCTATCAGCAAACTGTGATCTTGTAATAATTATAATATCTCCTACATCTGATTGCATCCAAGAAAACAACTAACCTAAATTGGCCTCAATGTTTAACAATCTATCCCTCAAAGTCAATCAAAGGATATTAACGCAATCCTTTTCTTTTGGATGTCCTGCATTTCTGATATTTGTGTGACATCATGTTATTATATTTCCTCTCAGTTTTGTGGTCAATAAATTTGTTTTTTTCTTCACTCAAGAATTTGATTGGGCCCTGTTTGATATTGCATAAATAGCATTATAATTTGAAAAAGGCATTTCCTAAGAAGACAAGAATGTAAGAACAAGAAATAAGAGCAGGAGTAGGCCATCTAGCCCTTTGAGCCTGCCCCGCCATTCAATAAGATCATGGCTGATCTGAAGTGGATCAGTTCCACTTATCCACCTGCTCCCCATAACCCTTATTTCCCTTATCAATCAGAAATCTGTGACTTAAACATATTCAACGAGGTAGCCTCTACCACTTCAATGGGCAGATGATTCCAAAGATTTACCACCCTTTGAGTGAAGAAGTTCCTCCGCAACCCTGATCTAAACTGCTCCCCCCCTCCGCCTTATTTTGAGGCTGTGCCCTCTAGTTCTGTTTTTTCCTTTCTAAGCGGAAAGAATCTCTCTACCTCTACCCTATCTAGCCCCTTTATTATCTTGTAAGTCTCTATAAGATCCCCCCTCAGCCTTCTAAACTCTAATGAGTACAGGCCCAGTCCATTCAATCTCTCCTCATAAGCTAACCCTCTCATCTCCGGTAATAGCCTGGTGAACGTTCTCTGTACTCCCTCCAAGGCCAATGTATCCTTTAGCAAATAAGGGGACCAAACCTGCACACAGTACTTCAGTTGCGGTCTCACCAGTACCTTGTACAGTTGCAGCAAGACCTCCCTGCCTTTATCTTCTAACCCTGTCGCGATAAAGGCCAACATTCCATTCGCCTTCTTGATCACCTGCTGCACCTGCAGACTGAGATTTTTGTGATTCATGCACAAGGACTCCCAGGTCCCTCTGCACAGTAGCACGCTGCAGCTTTTCACCCTTTAAATAACAATCTCTCCTACTATTATTTCTGCCAAAGTGGATAACCTCGCACTTGCTAACGTTATAGTCCATCTGCCAGGTCCTCGCCCACTCACTCAGCCTATCCAGATCTCTCTGCAGATTTTCCAAGCCCTCCATACAATTCACTTTTCTACTCACCTTTGTGTCATCAGCAAATTTTGTTATCCTACACTCAGCCCCCTCCTCCAGATTGTCTATGTAAATGGTAAACAGTTGAGGCCCCAACACCGATCCCTGCAGCACTCCACTAGTCACCAACCAGAAAAGCATCCATTGATTCCAACTCTCTGCTTCCTGGCAGATAGCCAGTCCTCAATCCACGCTAACACTACTCCCAACTCCGTGTACCGTAACCTTGTGCAGCAACCAATTTCCTCATGAGAACTAAACAGAAAACTTTTGTTGTGACCAACTGAAGAGTTTGAATAAAGAGTCAGTTCACTCTTCATTTGGTCATATTTATAACATCCATTGTAATTCAAGTAGTTAGTCACTTTAGCCATTGATTCTTATAATACCCATGCAGCATCCATGACAACACATGTACCCACCCACCCCAATGGGTGCTCTAAACCCATGACACCCTAAACCCCTCCATCCACTCTCAATGGCTCCTCATATGCTCCATGCCAACCTATGCCCCTCTATCCAATCCTCATGCCCTTTTATAGCCCCTATGCTAACTTAGTGCCAGAACATACCAACCCATGACCTCCAATACACCATACTTTGCCCTTAACCCGCCATGCCAACTCACATACCCACCAATGGCAGGCCACAGAGACCATGCTCAGGTGAAATACAATAAAAGTCTAAGTATTCATTATAAACTTCATGATATAAAAAAACCTCATTGATAAAAACCCCATTTAATACACTTAAATCTGTTCAAATACCAAGCCCATTATAAAAAACAAACATTTGTACTCATAGCCCCATCTCAAAGCTAGCTAGCCCTTAATAATTTGGAACTGTCAATAAAATGGTGAACTTGTAGGCTCTCCCTATGATAATGATATATTGTGGAAGCAGTCAAGCAGTAATAATACTATACTGATAGACCACAGGCTTATGTCGAGAAACAAATGGATTTTACTAACTTGACAGCTTGAAAGCTCCACTAACCATGATCACTATGGTGCGCAATAGCGTCTAAGCTTAAAAGTCATGTGAGAAATGGTCTTTCCTCTAGCGACAACTCAGTACTAAAGTTCAAATCACCTTCCTAGATTTGGGAGAGAACCAGGCAACCTGTAACTAATGGAGTATCAGGGATCAGTGCTGGAGCCATTATTATTTACAATGCATATTAAATTGGATGAGGGAAATAAATGTGCTATTGCCAAGCTTGTGGATGACACAAAAATTGATGGGAAGGCAAGTGGTGTAGACGACACAAAGTGGGTGATCTTACCTTCTCATCTTGTCAGTCAATGGGTGGGGCAAGCCAGTAAGATTGCAAGATAGGTGAAAAATCAGGTTCCTGCTTGATTTCTCACCTATTGCAACCTTGGCCTGGATATCCAGCGAGATCTGTTTCAAGTCCAGGAAGGTTGTTTGCTTCGCCAAAAAAAAGAGAATCTGAAATTCCCATTTTGCATTCAGGACTTATTTTGGTAAGATCATCCCCAAAGAGTCTACAAAGAGTTAATTGAGTGGGCAAAAACTTAAGCGAGATGGAATATAATGTTGGAAACCAAGAGGTTAAGCAGTTTGTAGGAAAAATAAGGGAGCTGAATATTATTTAAATAGAGAAAGAATGCAGAAATCTGCAGCGCAGAAGGATTTGGGTATCTCATGCATAAATCACAAAAAGCTAGCATGCAGGTTCAGCAGGTTATTGGAAAGGTAAAACAAATGTAGACATTCATTTTAAAAGGAATGGAGTATAAAAATCGAGAAGCTTTGCTCAAGCTGCGCAATGCATTCATTAGATCACACCTGGAATACTACAAGCCGTTCTGGTCCCATTATCAAGGAAAATTATGCTCGAATTGGAGGCTGCCCAAAGAAGGTTCACTAGGATTGATCTCGGGTAAGGAACAATTTTCCAATGAGGAGAGGTTGAGTAGGTTAGGCCTGTACTCATTGGAGTTTAAAAGACTGAGAGGTGACCTTATATAGGATTTAGAGAGGGTTTGACAGGGTAGATGAGATCTTGTTTCATCTCATGGGAGAGTCTAGGACCAGAGGCCATAACCTCAGAGCAAGGGGTCACCCACTTAAGACAGGGATGAGGAGTAATTTCTTCTCTCAAAGTTTAGTGAATTAGTGGAACTCTTTAATCGCAGAGAGCTGCAGAGCTTGGGTCATTAATTATGTTCAAGGCTGAGGGAGATGGATTTTTAATCAGTAAGGGAATCAAGGATTATGGGGATAAGGAAGGAAAGTGAAATTAAGAATGATCATATCAGATCAGTCATAATTTTATTGAATAGCAGAGTGGAATCAATAGGTCAAATGGCCTACTCCTGTTCCTATATATTATGGATCTCCCATATGTATGAATCACACTCAAACCCCTTTTAATTTCCGAGTGAAAGTAAGGTCAGTTAGAAATAGAGGCAGGACATCCAGATCCTGGATCCAGGCACCATTTTGGATAATCCAAGAGTCCCCATGGCTCTGTGAAAGTCCAGGACTTCCTCTCTATGTACACAACATTATTCATCTGTCTCCTTTATACAATAGTGGAGAACACACCACAGGGCATTGGCAATATCCCTGCTTCTGCCTGGATTGAGCCTATTGAGAGGACATCCATGGTTACAATGACCCTTACTGCAAACTGGGATGGATTTCTGTTCTGCTTCATGAAACAGAGACATATTTTCCCAGCTTAGGATGAAGTAGAAGAATTGCTCCTCACAGACTTATGGTAGATCTGGACACCTCTGAGAGCCCTTCTCATCCGCCATCTTCCCTCTTCCAGCAGTTTATTTTCTGTGCCATGCTCTAAGTCAAAGGAGGCTAAAAACTATAACACTCTTGACAGAAGCAAGCAATTTGCAAGAACCTTTGAAGTAAGAAGCAAGATCTTCCCACAAACCACTCGCTTTACCAACTTTAGCTAGTAGCACACACCAGGAAACACTTCTACTAACTCAACAAGAGCTGCTATTGGAAATCAATCAGCAACTTGACTGAAAGTGGTTGATGATCCTTTTAAGTAGCACTGGTGTGGGGTGGATCCTCTAGTGAATGCATGTTCAGCTGTGCCTGGTTAAGAGCATTGAGGTTGAAAATGGCACTAATAGACTCAAATTAGTATTGAACCCTAACTGACATCACAGTCTGCCGACTTTGCATTCTTCCAGCTAGTGCTTTCAGTGCCTGCGCTAATAGACCATTTAAAATGGCAACAGGACTGGAGAGGGAAACACAGTTAACAGTAGAAGAAGCACATGGACTTGATGTATTTAACTGTGTTTCTCTTTCTACAGATGCTGTTAGACCTGCTGTGTTCATCCAAAGTTTTCTGTTTTTATTTCAGATTTCTAGCATCCGCAGTATTTTGCTTTTTATGCTTCCTTTTAAAATGGCACCTGGAGTGACTCACACCAGAAGATTGCACACGCAGTGTAGTATCACTTTTAGGCCTGCCATCGCGCTGTAGCACCAAACTAAGGGTGTTAGGCAACCACATTTTGTGGTATCTATCTATTGAGACATTGTTTTGGTCAATCCAAAATTTTGAAGACCTATGAGCTGTTTCACGTGGGGACAAAGGGCCTTAATTGCAGTGCTGTTCTTGTGTTCATTCTCGCTTGATTCTACTTTAAGTAAATCAGTCAATATCAATAATTAGAAACCTTCTTCAAACTCAAAATAAGTGTGGCTAATATATTTGATTAGTGTATCAAAAGAAAGAGTAAAATGGCCCAGGGCAATATCTTCAGATGAGATCAAGATAAGGAAACAATTGTCAAGCCTGTGCTTCTTTCAAATATTAGTGAATATTTAAAATAAGTAGCTACAGCCTAGTGTTATAGAAAATGGCATTGATTTTTCCAGGAATATTCTCCTTCCTTACAAAGACTCTTTATAAAAAAAACAAAGTGCCAGAGGGATAAGGTTAGAGCACTGAAAGGAAAATGTTGGAAATAACCATGAACAAGGCAGAATTATACAATAATTAATTCTTTCCATTATTGGCTTGGTCTTCCATTATTAACTCTCATACAGATCCTACTTATTGTCGAAAAGCAAATTACTGCACATGCTGAAATCTGAAACCAAAGGACAAAATGCTGGAAAATCTCAGCAGGTCTGGCAGCATCAGTAAGGAAACAAAAAAGCTGATGTTTTGAGTCCAGGTGACCCTTTGTCAAAGCTTTGGCAAAGGGTCATCTGAACTTAAAATGTCAGCTTTTTTCTCTCCTTACAGATGCTGCCAGACCTGCTGAGATTTTCCAGCATTTTCTCTCTTGTTTCCTGCTTGTTGTCAATGTTCTGCAACAACTTTGATTCCTGTAGACTTTCACTGTAACAAAATATGCCAACACACTTCACAGGAGCAATATCAAACAAAATTTGACACCAAGCCAATCAGTTATAGACCTGGATTTTGATAGTGAAAAGTTTAGGTTTTTGTTGTCTTTACTGCTCTGAAACTGACAATGACTTCTGGGCTGGAATTTTCAAGATTTACTCTGTATCAATTCAATAATGGACCATCAGCCCAAATCGTGAAGGACAGGAATTTTGCATCCTGCTTGGCTGACCAATCTGAATGGGCGGGCGGGTGGGTGGGTGGGTGGGTTCAGTCAGTGGATTTGCCTAAGATAGGATTTCTAGTGAAATAAATCTTGGCGTGGGTTAGAATGGCTGAACTCTGCATTGATTCCTGATACTGCAGCCCTACAGGAATGCAGAAAACATAGATGACTCCTTCCCTGAGTGTCTCATTCTATCCTGAGGTTTCTGATGCTCCATTTGATTTGAGGGGTTGCAGTGAGATGATCTTTCCCATGATGGGTGAAATATGACAATCTCTTTAACCAAGCAGGCATGCATTGAAGTGTCCAAGGAAGTCAGGAATTGAAAAGTGGTCCCTCCAACCTGGTACACCAAGAGGATCCATGACTTCATTACAGGTGAGTGGCATGACTTTCAGGTGCCAAAGTTCACATTGACCTTCCTAGAACACTTGCTTATATTTGTTACTTATGTTAAGTCACATTTTTGGCAGGGTCATTGCTGAGGCCATTGCCAGCAATAGGTCTGAATCTGCTGAATGTGATGTTATCTTTATACTTAATTCTCTTTTTCACATCCTACCATTCCCCTGATCCCACAGTCTCATTTAACCTGCAAGCCAAAGATGGTGTAAGTATGCACCTCTTACTGATCCCTCCTTTCACCACAATTTTACCCCTCTGTCCTTATCTCTTCACATACCCAGGAAATTCAACCTGCTCAGGCAGTGGAGGAAAAAGAATCATCAAAAAGAAACACATTTACTATATTTCACATTCACAGCTTGTACTGATATATGACTGATAGGAGAGGTTAGAGATGGGATCTGCAGCCAGTACAGGAGGCAAGGGTAGAACAGTCGCCAATTCATTGGAGGACTGCTGATGACTCGGATGGGCCAGGCTACAAGAGAAGGCTGATGGATGTACACAATAAAATACCTGGCGCATTGGGAAGCTTGCCAGAAAGCTTATATTCAATGGCAAGGAGGCAGGGAAGAGTTTGGATCTGAATTTGGATGAGTTTGTACCCCACCTTTTTTGAACATGGAAATGGTGGTCAACTCCATCAATCTAGTTGTGGACATGACTGTGATATCTGAGCTTCCATTGCAGGTACTAGCAACTTCCATCAAAAGCCTGAATGTTGTAAAGGAAGTTCAGACTGCTGTTATTCAGGGTCAGTTCCCTGGCCAGACTACTGCCATCAAAGTTGTGAAGATTATTGTACAAAGGGACTTCCAGAATGTCATGGCCATCCAGCAATTTGTCTTCCAACAGATTACAAGAATTGTTGATCTCCCAGGGGCGTGGCTGTGTTTCCATGGATCACTAAGCTGAACAACAACATTTATACTCCCATTCCTGTCACTCCAACAAGGCCTATTGCTTGTCAGCCAGCCAGCCCAAACTGCTGCTGTCTGTGCTGAGACAGTGCAGTCATAAGTCAGGTCCAAAGCTGCCCGAGGCTGTGCTGCAAGGCTAACTACAGTCTCCTCCAATGAAGGTCAGCAACCCGCCATCAGCCACACAGCAGTCACACTGGAGCACTGCTGCATAGAAGCAAAAGGGCAGGTAAAAACTCACAGAAGATAGGCACTAAACCAGTGCCAGTTGAATGCAAAATGGCTTACTCCCACTTATAAACTTAGTTGGGAATGATTATTTTGTGGTTTTATTTTTCTGTTGTGACTAAGAGGACAATGCATTAATCCTCACCAGAGGGAGGGTGAGGAGTATGGGATTGTAGGCAAATGGGAAATTGGATTTGAGAATAACTAGTATTTTTCTATACAGTCCAGGTAGAAAAGGGCTGTTTAGATTACTGTTTCCATCCCTCTTCCTATTCTTCCACCTTCTCTAGTTCCTCTTTCATCTTCTACTCCTCATGCTCCTGCTCCACAGCTTCTCCCCCAATAGCTGAATGCAAGGGCTGTGACTTCATGGAGGTCATGATGTAGAGATGCCAGCTTTGGACTGGGGTAAACACAGTAAGAAGTCTCACAACACCAGATTAGAGTCCAACCAGTTTATTTGATAATAATCTTACAAGCAAGATTCCTATCAAATATACTGGTTGGACACTAACCTGATGTTGTGAGACTTCTTACTTCATGGAGGCACAGTGGTGCAGCATGCAGCAGACCACCACAAATCTTGCTACTCAGTCAGTCGAGTACTGCAGAGCTCCTCCTGAGCAGTCCAGGCAGTGGAGTCATTTCTTCAGTTGGTGCATGGCCTGCTTCATCATATACCTTGTGATAACATGGCTCTTAGTGAATTTGCATGCTGTGTACTTTGCATGGGTTGAGAACTGAAAGTATGAACCATGTTGAAACCAAATAGTTTTTGATGTCCAATACCTACTCTTTGGTTTACTATGGTGGTTGAAATGTAGCTGGCACAACAGACTGGCTCAGAATGAAAGCATCCTGGCCACTCTGAAGATCCCAGACTTGACCAGCACAATGCACTGCCCATTGTTATACACCAGTTGGGCATCAAGAAAATTGAATCCTTTTCAATTTTGGTACATCACAGAGATGATGTGCAGCATCCATAAAAATGTACCTGCAGGCAATCTGACCCAGTATACAATGGGGAAGCCAGCAAACATTGCAAATGCTTTTGTCCATTTGTCTCTTCCCGCTCAAAAAAGACAGTAGGACTAGGGGGCACAGCCTCAAGATAAAGGGGAGGCGGTTTAGAACGGAGTTGAGGAGGAACTTCTTCACTCAAAGGGTGGTGAATCTCTGGAATTCTCTGCCCGTTGAAGTGGTGGAGGCTGCCTCGCTAAATATTTTTAAGAAGCGGGTTGATGGGTTCTTGATAAGAGAGGGGATTAAGGGTTATGGGGAGAGGGCGGGAAAGTGGAACTGAGCCACGACAGATCAGCCATGATCTTATTGAATGGCGGGGCAGGCTCGAAGGGCTAGATGGCCTACTCCTGCTCCTATTTCTTATGTTCTTATGTTCTACCTGTCTCCTGCAAGAGAAAATGAAGCAGTTAACTGTCTCTCACCAAAGAGCCTCAGTAATTTCCAGTACAGGACAATCAAATGTCAGACTTTGAGGTCCTACTTATACTCCAGCACTAATCTAGAAAGAACCAGGCACATAAAAATCCATCGCTGTGGTCACCTGCACAGCCACTGACAATGTGATTCTCACCCTGTTCTGAGATTCCAGTTGTAGTTGCAGCAGGTATTAGATTTCAGCGAGGACCTTCTTGATGGAGTGAAGATCTCTCACATATTGTTTATCACTGAGCTATTAGTAGGAAAAATGATCTCTGAGCACCCTGGTTAAATATGGCCTTCTCCCCCATCTCCTTCTTCCAGCAGCTTGTCCCACTCTGCATGGCCACTACTCATTCTCGCAGTCATATCTATTTTAAGAGGAGGATGTGCTCGTCCTCCCATGTCTGGCAGCAACTGATTTGCTTAGAACGCTAGAGGTCAGTAAAAATCCTTTAGCACCTATACACCCCTCCATGCAGAATTTTGAAACTTGAGTCAACCAAAAATGTGTACAATTAAAGAAACACTAAAAAACATGATCAGGAACTAACCTGCAAGCTGATCCCTTTGAATAATGTTGGTGTGGGTCCTTCCTATTGTCTAATACACGTTCAGCTGTGCAAGCTTAAAAGAGAGCATTGGCTGGAGCACTGAGTTCCAAAGTGGCAGTGCTAGTGTCAAATCAACATTGTACATGGATTAACATCATAATCTTTCTTTTATGCATTCTTCCAGCAGATATTAACTATGCTGAGATAATGCTGTTATAAAATGGCACCTAGCGTGTTTTGTGTAAGAAATCTGTGATTGTCCTTTGAGGCTACTTTGGGATGCCAAGGGCATGTGTAGTGCCAAAAAAAGGTACGATTGAACCCAGAAGTGAACATTATAGTACTGAATCATTCCAGTATATTGATCACTATCTTTGATCATCTTCTGCTATGATTGGCAATTATGATTGAGAGATCCAATGTTTATTGTGATGCAGTCTAGACTGACAAAGTAATATTTGCAACCCTATCGAGCAAAAATTAATTAACTACAGTAAAATGACAGTTTATGTAAGTTTAAGTCATGACCCAATTGTATTTATTTTCTCAGCCAAATTAATATTACCACGTATCCTTTTATCTGTGAGAGACCACAATATGTGTTGTTGATTGACAGATTCATGATGTCATTCTGTAATCTTTATAATGAGCTTGAAATCCTGGAAGATCTTATATCACCTGGTCTTCTGTAACTCCATCTGACTATTTTTTACCTGCTCACTTAGCCCGCCTATGTCCCTTTTTGGACTCTCTAGCTCCCCTTGACAACTTACTTTCCTACCTATCTTATTGTTATCGACAAATTGACCTGAATATTACCATATCATTACAACAAGATGTAATTACCTGAACATCTTCAGACATATTCACTTTGTTTGAAGATGTTCAGAT
This sequence comes from Carcharhinus amblyrhynchos, assembly GCF_965287045.1. NCBI lineage: Eukaryota > Metazoa > Chordata > Chondrichthyes > Carcharhiniformes > Carcharhinidae > Carcharhinus > Carcharhinus amblyrhynchos. Next base: position 61,141,820 of record NC_137333.1, read on the forward strand.
AATTACATCATATTGTAACATGATATATATTTTAGTGGATGTCTTTTATTTAAAATCACAATTGTGGAATTATTATTTTACAAAAAGTTATCAAAACCCATTACATCTCATGGAGATGAGCATAGCTTTCATAAAGAACTTTAAGCTCATCTATCAGATTTAGTAGTGGTCAATGGAAAATGGCTCTTACGTTAATATCAAGAGTTTTATAATTTCAATTGATTGTGGTGAGATTTGATACATGCACTGTGTCACAGCAGCAAAGGACTTAGAAGCATAAGTAGGCCATTCAGTATCTCAAACCTCCTCTCCCATTCACTAAAATCAAGGCTAATCATTGTATCTCATCTCCATTTTGCTCTCCACACCCCGCCCCCAACCCCCTGACCCCCTCACCTCCTCACCCCCCAATAACCCTTAGCTCCCATGTCCATCAAAAATGTCTAATTCTGCCTTGAACAAACTCAATGACCAAAATTCTCTAATGTCATATGCCCCGCCATTGTTGCCAGCAAGAATGGAGAATTTGGCGCTCTGCCAAATCTCCATGCACTTCACTGGGCCCAATGAATCCCAGCTACGGCTGAGGTCAGAGAAGCCTTCACTGTCTTCTGGGAAGAGAATTCTATATACCAATAACCTTTGAGAGAAAAGAATCGTCCTCATCTCCCTCTTAAATTGTCAACCACTTATTCTTAAACTGTGTCCCCTGGTTCTCGTCTCTCCCACATGTGGAAAGATCTCCCCTGTATCCGTGCAATCAAAACTCCTCAGGATCTTACATGTTCCAATACGATCACTTCTCACTCTTCTAAACTCCAATGGGTACAGACCTAAACTGTCCAACCTTTCCTCATAAGGAATGAGTCCCATGAGCCTTCTCTGAACTACTAATGCAATTTTATCTTCTTTCAAATAAAGAAACTAAAATGGTACACAGTATTTCAGATGTGGGCTTACCAAGACCCTGTCTAACTGCAGTGAAATCTCCCTACTTTTACGTTCCATGCCTTTTGCAATAAATGCTAACATTTTATTTGCCTTCCTGATCACATGTTGTACCTGCATGTTAACTATGTGTGATTCACGTACCAGGACACTTGGATCACCTTGTACCACTGAGTTCTACAAACTCCTATCTAAATAATATGCTGCTTTTCTATTCTTCCTGCCGAAGTGGACAAGTTCACATTTTCCCAAATTGCACTCCATCTGACTATTTTTTGCCTGCTCACTTAGCTTGCCCACATCCCTTTTTGGGCTCTCTAGCTCCTCTTGACAACTTACTTTCCTACCTAACTTGATGTTATTGACAAATTTAGCCCCCACACATTCAATCTCTTCATCCAATCACTGATGTAGATTGTAAACCGTTGAGGCCGTAGCAGCAATCCTTGTGGCACTCCACTTGTTGCAGCTTGCCAACCTGAAATAGACCCACTTGGTCCCACTTTCTGCTTCCTATTAGCCAACCAATCCTTTATCCTGTTACCCCCAACACCACGTAACCGTTTTTTTGTGTAGAGATATGGCACATTTTCAAATGTCTTCTTGAAATCCAACTACACCAGATCTATAAATTTTCCTGTGTCCATCTTGTTTGTTACTTCTTCAAAAATTCTAATAAATTAAAAATGATTTCTCTTTCACAAACCTATGTTTGAACAAATTATGACTTTATAAGCATCCTTCTAAGACCTGCTTAATAATGGATTCTAACAATTTCCCTTATTAGGCTAACTGGCCAGTAGTTTCCTGCTTCCTGTCCCCCTCTTTTATTGAATAGTGTTGCATTAACTATTTTCCAATCCACTGAGACCATTTCAGAATTTGAAGAATTTTGGAAGATTATAACTGTCTTTGCAGCCACCCCTAAGACCCTTGGAAGTGGGCCATTTGGTCCTGTCAAGGGACTAAAGGCCTAATAGTTTGCCCAGAACCTTTCCCCTAGTGATGGTGATTGTTCTGAGTATCTTTCAACTATATTTGGAAAGCTTTCTAAGTCTTCGACGGTGAAGACAGACACAATACCTGTTCAACGCCTGTTATTTCTTTGTTTCCTTTAGTATTTGCCATAACTCACTTTATAAAGATCGAACATTAGCCTTAATTACTCTTTTCCTATTTAAATATAGGTGGAAACTCTTACTTTTTGCTTTTATATTACGAGCTAGCTTCCTCTCAGTTTTCTTTTTCCTTCTTTATTATTGTTTAGTCATTGTTTGCTGATTCTTAACATTTGTCGAATATTCTGACTTACCACAAATCTTTGCAGATTTGAATAGTGTTTATTTCAATTTGGTGTTATCCTTAACTTGCTTATTCAGCCATGGATAATGTACCTTTGTCAAGAGCAAAAAACAAAGAAAATTACGGCACAGGAACAAGCCATTTAGTCCTCTAAGCGTGCACCAACCATTCTACCCATGGGAACTAAAACTCCCTTCTGGGGACCATATCCTTCTATCCCCATTCTATTCATGTATTTGTCAAGACATCCCTTAAAAGTCACTATCGTATCTGTTTCCACTACCTCTCAACATGTCTCAAAAGGTTCTTTCCTTCTCACTGGGATAAGTCTTTGCTGAGTTATTAAATGTCTGCCACTGCATCTCTACTGTCCTACCTTTTAAACTAGTTTATCAGTTCACTTTGGCTTGATTTGTTTCCATACCCTTTGTTCTGCTGTCAGGGAATACTTGCACATGGGAGCCTGCTCATACTTCCCCACGTATTTTAAGTTCTTGTCTGTGCCATCAAGTGGAGACTATAATGGATGCAAGATGCATTTCAAAAAGGATTAAACAACAATACCTTGGTAGATCAGCAATCTGATATCAAAGAACGCAGAACATTACAGCGCAGGCCCTTCTGGCCTTGATGTTACGCCAACCTGTGAAACCAATCTAAACTACACTATTCCAATATCATCCATATGTTTATCCAATGACCATTTAAACGCCCTTAATGTTAGCTGGTCAATGGTGAAGAAATCAGAAAAAGATGATATTGTACAGTTATCGCTTTACTCCAGCTGTCTGTTGCATGGCCTTAAATGTCCAATATTATAAAAGATCTGACTAACCTTTCCAATCCAGCTGGCATCAAAATATCATACCTGCTCACAGGAATATTCCTGATGCAGTGTCCCAACATCTGCTTTGAGCAGGGTAGGAGAAGGAAATAAATGCAATCTAAGATTGCCAACCATGCCTTGATTTTGTCATTAAATTGCTTCAAAACCATACAGGCTTACTGCAACCACTTGAATATTATTTCACCATCTTTAACCGGTCTGTATTTTCACATGACGTTTGGTAGATGACTAATACATTATAGGGCTTGATTTATACTTCAGATATTTCAGATCTGGTCTGTCATTCCTCAATCATTTGCAGAGATTTATTGACTTTGTAACCTATTCTGATGTGCCTCGCTCTGAAACATAAATGTAGCTCCAAATCCTTTATGGTCAATTAAGTTTTCTATAGCTGGAATTTGGAATTCTAGGCATCATTCTCATTAAAATTTATATGCAAATTTCCAGTTATCATAAAGCCTGTTACTGATCTAATATGATAACTTCCTTAACTCTCTTTATTTTTAAGTAGTTGTCCTCCATGTAGCCACGTGAAGTATATTGTTTGACAGGGGAGTGGAACAAGGAAGACTATACTATACTGGTTTTTGTAATTGCCCGTGCAAGTTGATTAACAAGATGATATCATAGAATCTGGAGAAAAAAAAATGGGAAAATAGAGCTCAGGTGCACATCTACCATGATTTGATTGAATAGTGGAACAGACTTGAGGGGCTGAATGGCCTACATCTGCTCCTAAAGGAAAACTTTACTGAGCGTGATAAGTCTATTCTGTTGTTTCTTTCCTTCCTTTTTGCCTCAGTTGCCAGCAGAATGTTTGGACAACAGTCTGTTATTATCCTAGGCTTTACCCTTAGGTTTTTGGTATGATATGGTTAGGGATGTTTAAAGAAAGAAAGACTTCCAGTTGAAGACACTTGTTAAGAGAATAAAGCCAAGGTTTTTGAACAAAAATAAACTTCACTGACCAAGTCAGAAATGTAAAACAATTTACAATATGTATCTTATCCTTTAATATTCAGACATAACATGAGGTACATGTGAATTCACAGAAAAACAATGGTCAAACACACTACAGTGCACAATCAAATGACAATTATGACAAAGACAGATCTCAGATTTCTCAGACCCAGATGGCAGTAAACACTGAAGACGGAATTTTACATCTTTGCTCAACCCAAGGCCGGAAAATCCCACCTGAGGTCAACGAACCTTACTATTGTCTATCCCTCGCCCGCTCCGATTCCATGGTGGGTGAGGCTGTAGAATTCCAGCATGTGAGGCAACCAACCTCATTGAAACTCTGGGCAGAATCATATCGGCTCACCTGCCAAGGGAAGCTTGGGAGGTGGGGAAATTAAACTGGGCAGGAGGCCAAAAATCAGTTTCCTGATGGTGGGATGGATTTTTCCAATTATGTCCTCGGGACTTTAAAAGCAGGTTGAGCTTCCTGACCAATGTCAAGAAGCCCCACTGCATGCATTAGCAAATCATGGATGCTCAGTAAAAAGCCACCTCACCAAATGTAAGTACCCACACCCCCCCCCCCACCCAAATCAAGTTCCTTGCTAGTCTTAAATTAAGATGTTCACATATACAGCTATATAAACCTGGTGAGGTTGACTTCTTCCATGATTTTGAAGCATATAACAGTTGCACTGGCTTTCTTGGGGACCGCTCACAAATCTCAGCCTTGTGATTGAGATGGGATGTTGGTAGACCAAGCAGTGCAGAGGCTGGCTAGGGGAGGCAAGATTAGTGGCAAAAAAAATGGATTGAAGACTGAACACAAGAGGCAGACTAAAGGTGGAATGTTAGAAGGCTGTCAAGGGAAGAAAGACAGAATTTCCAATATTGGGGAATGAGGCTGGCCAGGGAAGAAAGACACAATTTCTGGATCGGGGGGAATGCAAAGGTCTGAGGAAGCAGAATGGAGGAATTTTTTGGTTCTGGGAGTCTTGTGGTTTGGTCAGAGGTGGAGTTTCCAGGCAGGGATGCTGGCAGAGAGATGATCTTAGAAGTTTGTGTCAGTTCTGCCTAAAGTGGGGTGCTGGGGGTCGAACTAAGTGTACTGGGCACCGGAGGGAACAGTTACAATAAGAGGAGGGAATGGGATGTGGTAGGGTTGCAGGTCCAGGCTGATAGTTAGGTAACTGGAGGTTTCATGGTGGCTGGTTAAAGAAGTGATTGAAGTAGGTGACTTGGATGACAGGAGGGGTTAGGGTCAGGGTGGCATGTGGACAATAACAAAGGGGAAATAAAGCATGTGGAAGGTGCTGGTTATAGGTGAAAGACAAATGGAGGGAGGTTCAATAACTGTTCAAATCCCAGGTTTTCAATCTCATCTCCCAAGACTCTATTTCCCTGGATTGCTGACTCTGCCCTCTAGCACCAGCTTACACACAGTTTCAGCTCTTCAGTCATGATGAGAAGAAGGTCATTGACCCAAGTGATTACCTTTAGCCCAATAGCCTGTAGCGTGGAATCGCCACTGGCCTGCTGACTTCTGAGATTCAGAGTTCTCCCAAGCCCTTGAAGCTTTCCAACTGCAGCTTTTTTACTGCTTAGAGCCTCTTTCCTTGCTTGTCCCCCTGATTCTCTCTCCCAGACTTGAAACATTGGCTCTATTCTGTCTCCACAGATCGACCTGCTGAGATTTTCCAAGAAATTTTAAGGTCTGGATGGATGAAATTGAATGGGTTGAGTTATCTTTCTTATCCACACTTATCTTTTGTTAAGAATGCAAGTTCTGCCACAGTTCATGTCAAACAATCTCTGAAGAAAGCAGATAACAAGGCTGTTTACATTTCTAATTGTGAAACTTTCTTCCAGACAGAACTGTTGTCTGGAATTCAATCTTTCTGCATAAAATTGCAAAAGCAATGTTAACCATCTACTTCCTGAATCAGTGTTGTTGAATTATGGCTCATTAGTACATGGGAAATCAAACTTACTTGTTGGCTTGTCATTTATACCATGTCAATGTGATCCTAGCAACTACCAACAGGATCGGTTTTGTAAGATATCTGAAGCAAAGTAAAGTTTATTCATTAGTGCTACAAGTAGGCTCACATTAACATTGAAATGAAATGACTGAAAATCCCCTAGTCACCACACTCCAATACTTGTTTGGTTACACTGAGGGAAGAATTTAACCAATGCACCTAACCAGTACATCTTTCAAACTGTGGGACAAAATCAGAGCAGCTAGAGTAAAACCACACAGACACGGGGAGAACATGCAGATTCCACACAGTTACCCAAGCCGGGAATCAAACCTGGGTCCCTGATGCTGTGAGGTACAGTGCTAACCACTGTGCCACCATGCCACCAAAACCCTTGTTTCATTATCCAGCTATTTGTAATACTGCCCAATACATACCAAATATTCAATTCATTTTCATCCACCCAAAAAGAACACAACTGTTGATATTTAAATTTGTCCTTTGCTTTTCAAAAATTAGATGCAGGTACCAACTAGGATTAACAGCTTTGTCAGTCTTTGGATCAGAAGTCCCTTCATAATGAGTTAATAGTCTACCTTTGGGAATCCCAGAGTTAAATGCAAGGAATAACTCCCTGATTGGCCTAGCAATCGACTCCTTAATCAGGGTGTTTGTATTCCAATAGGCCAACCTCAATGGCCTGATTGAAGTCATTACAATAGTTAATAAAAAATTTAAATTAGGTAAGTCAATGTTTACCAATGAGAAAGGCAGCTCACAGGTTACATCCCTTCTCAGGACAATGGGGTTGATTTTTAACTTGCCTTCCAAGTGTAAAACTGGCATTGTGATCAGCCTCCCAAACTAGAAACCGCTGATAAGCAAAGCCCAGATTGTGTCTATCATAAAAAGGGCTGATGTACCAAATCAATGTTATACCTTGGTGGCAAGCTGAAAATCATGTCACTCTATGCACATTGGCTGCTTTCAGGAAATGGAAAGGCCTGTCAGATTTCAGTAAACAGCCACACTGTTATTTTACAGCAAATAAATCATCATTTGGAGAACAGAAATTAATATTTAAAAACAGTTACTTGTGGGCGGAATCTCAATGGGATTTTCAAATAGCAAGTTGGCCAACATGCCAGAGCTGTAAAATTATTGTAAATCACACACTCCACATTCATACTGTTTGAAAAATTAATGGTGTGTGGGACAAGCAGATTAGAATACTGCTCAACCAGCCTAGAAATTAGACTGCCTAAGGAAACCAAGAGGCTGGGAATTCCTATGTGTTGCCTGTCTACTGGCAGCTTCATATGGTGCCGGTTTACATTTACCTGATGTTAAGATAGTGGACACAAATTTTTGAAGCTTTTTTTCAAACCAAAAAGGCTTAATTTTGAGATGCATTTTAAAAATTCTTAACAGCCCATTCCAGCTCTATGTGATGAAGTTTTCTTTTTAGAAATGTTTGACAGGTCAGTTTTGTCTTCTGGTGCCATCTTGGCAGATGGTGCACCTCACTGTGCCATTTTGTGAGTGGAAAACAGACCACAAGAACCACATCCCATGCCCCAAGGATTCATGATATAGACCTAACCCTGTAGGTTAAGCAGGAGTGTAACATCTATTTCAGGACCTATTTCAGATATGTATCAGCTCTGCAACTCAGGGTTAAGTGGTCGATGTGAACCATTCCAGAGGTCCTTAAAGGACTTGAGACTATCAACAACAGTAATTTTTCCCATATTAGGCAGCCTTTACCAGAGATGTACCTATAACATCTCCAGATTGGGTCCTATAACAGACCCAAATTATGGGCGGAATTTTACGAGATTTTTTCTAAGTGTCCAGCTAGCATGAAAACGGGATGGATGCTGATCCACTTCTATCTTTTCATCCATTCTTTTGTGGACAGGATGATGACAGACCAGCGCATCTGTATGAACCCAACTAAAAAAAATGTGAATATGAATTCTTGGTTGAATATTATGAAAATTCTTGAGGTTTGGAAGAAATAAGCATGCAAAGTAAGTGATTTGGGAAATCAACCCAAGTTCATGAGGGATAAGAGATAAGGATTTCATAATTCTGTGTTTGGAAGGCAGTGGTATAATCAGACAAAGTCAGCATGGACTTACAAAAGGGAAATCATGCTTGACAAATCTATTGGAATTTTTTGAGGATGTAACCAAGGAGAACCAGTGGATGTGGTTTATTTAAACTTTCAGAAATCTTTCGACAGGGTATCCCATGATAGATGACAATGTAAAGTTAAAGCACATGGTATTGCAGGTAATATCTTCAGATGGATAGAAAGCTGGCTAGCAGACAGGATGCAAAGAGTTGGCATAAATTGGTCTTTTTCAACTGGCAGTCAGTGATTAGTGAGGTTCCGCAGAGATCTTTGCTTCGATCCCAACAGTTCACATTATATATTAATGATTTGGAAGAGGAAACTGAATGTATTATCTTCAAATTTGAGGATGATACAAAGAGATGCTGGTCTGCAGGTACACCTCAAGAATCGGTACATGATGCAAGACTGTCATCCGCACTGCAGGGTCACATATTGGCCTAGTCGTAGGCATTGCAGCTCCAGAGGCCATGTTTAGAGCAAATAATGTTGCTTGTCTAATGTACCCATTGCATTGGTTCCACTTGTATTCTAGGTGTCACAGAATGTGCTTTATGAGGTAAGCAGAGGTATATGGAAGCCAGGAATGTTGCATGTGGTACACAGATTGGAAATAAGATTGTTGGCCAGAATGGATGGTCCTCATTCTTCCAAGGAACTGATGCTGCACAGTTCAGGGCTCCTTGTGCACATGTACCTGATCTGCATGGATGCTACAGTATACAATCCTTTCAACATGTGTAGGGCTTGAAGGCTCATGTTGTCACCTTCTTAGAGTTGTGAGCATGGTTTGATCATGGATAATTTCTACACTAGAACTGTGTGCAGTTCTGGTCCCCACATTACAGGAAGGATGTGGAGGCTTTGGAGAGGGTGCAGAGGAGGTTTACCAGGATGTTGCCTGGTATGCAGGGGAGGTCCTATGAGGAGAGACTGAGGGATTTGGGGTTGTTTTCACTGGAAAGAAGGCGGCTAAGAGGGGATCTTATAGAAACATATAAGATGATTAGAGGTTTAGATAGGGTGGATGGTGATAGCCTGTTTCCTCGGATGGAGAAATCTAGCACGAGGGGGCATGGCTTTAAATTAAGGGGGGGTAGTTATAGGACGGATGTCAGGGGCAGGTTCTTTACCCAGAGGGTGGTGAGGGACTGGAATGCCCTGCCTGCTGCAGTTGTAAATGCGCCTAGTTTGGGGGCGTTTAAGAGATTGGTGGATAGGTTTATGGACGAAAAGGGATTGGTTTAGATTAGTGGGTCAATGTTTTTTTTTAAAAATAAGACTGGTCGGCGCAACATTGTGGGCCGAAGGGCCTGTTCCGCGCTGTAATGTTCTATGTTCTATGTTCTATGTTCTAATTTGGTGACATGGGCCCCTCATTTACAGTTATGCCATTCATGTGAGGGGCCAGGTTGTGAATGACTTATTGCCATCTCTGTTTGCAACGTGATGAAGTCCATGGTTATCATGGTGAGTGCTCCAGACATATAAATGTGACTGAATCAAACTCAGTGACTTTTATCCTTTGCCTTGTTGAGGATGGGCAGTTCCATGTGTATTTTTTATGTACATTTATGCTTACTTTTAGCAATTCCAAAGGGCATCTGACCTATCCCGTAGGATGAATGACCCTCACCATAGTCTACCTTAGTAGCTTAAAAGGTCATATCAAAGGGGTTCCTTACCCCTCCAAAGGGATATCCAGGCTATTCAAATGAATCCATAAAGTTCAGACCTGCTCTTATCTGGTCTTGGACACTTTGCGTTTCACACTATTAGGCTACTAAAATACCACTTCAGTCGAGGCAGCTGATGAATTAAATTGCTGCCCCATAATTAACATATGTCTTAAATGGGCCTCATCCTCCAATCTGGCCCCCCTCATTCAAAAATGGGAATTGTCATGTTTATAATTCATAATTTCCAGCTATTTCTTCTACTCTCGCCATGATACTGAACCATTGTGTTTTCGGATAACATCGCTGTGGGGCATGTTGTGGGTGAAGAGTGGTTAAGGAGCAGCAGTCCTTGGGCGATGGTGGAGAGGCATTGGAGGAAGATGGTGGGGTCAACCTGGATACAGACAGGTCGAGAAGAACAAGATGAGGCATTTTACAGCTGTCTCAGGTCACATGTCAGATTTTGACTTTGGTAAGAGCTATTTGCATACTGTGACAAGGATGGAAACCTGACTGGAGGAATTCAAACATGGAGTTACTGCAAAGTCAGCACAGATTTGAGGGAAAATAATGGCTGGAAATTTGCTGACACCTCCCCCCCACCCTGGCCATGGGAACTGGAACAGGCAAGAAATGGACAATCGGAAAGTCCATTGACCTCGGGCAGGATTTTCCAGTTTTGGGGTGAGCGAGTGCAGAAAATTCTGCCCAATATCTTCCAGGATTTTGGATAGGAAAGAGAGGCTGGAGATGTGGTAATTATTTGCAAGGATAACCTGGGTTCATCTTCTTGAGGAAAGAGTTGATGACAGCAGATTTGAAGGAAAGGGGAATGGATAAAGAGGAGAGAGAATCTTCAATAATATCACATGAAAGGATATGAGGCAATTAGGAGAAAAACTAGAAAAGGAGGCAACTTCAGGCTTGAGATTAAGTAGAAAGTTTGGCTAGATCCTTGAGATAAATAAATGTAATCGTGTCAGATATGTGGCAGACCGTAAGAATTGATTTTCCAAAAGCTGTCTTCCCATTTCATAATTTCTTATGAATATTAGAGTTTCCACAGCGAGTGTTTATGGCATTAGAAATAAATAACATAATAAGATTTTAATTACCATGTACAGCTGTAATGGCAAAAAAGCTGAGGCTTCACAAGTTAATGGATATATTGTTTTTGGTTTAGCTTCTTCACTCATTGTTTAAAAAAGAATTTTCGCAAGTTCTTGGTAGCAGTTAAAACACAAAAAACATCATCATAATTACTCACAAATTATTATTTAAAGAGGATGTCAATGGTGAGATTTCCTCCTAAATTACTTTGGTATATTAAGTAATTGGAACAGACTATTTGCACTAATGTGCCTCTTTGAAAGTGTAAATATTCACTTGTATTTATGTATTGCCTTTAACATAGCAAAATGCCTTGAGGCACTTCACAGAAATGTTCTCAGATAAACTTTGACACTGAGGCACATAAAAAGATATTTGAACAGGTTGCCAAAATTTTGATCAAAGAGGTTGGTTCTATTTATGATACTGTTTTGCTTTTGTGTCAGTGATTTCTGTACTGGGAATGGCTGCCTTGGAGGAATTCTACTCTTCTCGCTGACAGGATATCCGTTTGTCTCTTTTATTTTTATATCTTCTTTGCTTCTCATGTTCGATTAGGTATCTACCAAAACCCGTTTTCACAGTCACGTCTCTTCCATCAGCGTCTTTCCCCAACTCATTCCATGGAAATTCCAACTTCATGGTATTTATTTATTTCATTTATTATATCACAAGTAGGCTTACATTAACACTATAATAAAACTACTTTGAAAATCTCCTGGTCGCCACACTCTGGTGCCTGTTTGAATCAATACATGTAACCAGCATGTCTTTCAGACTGTGGGAGGAAACGGGAGCGTCCGGAGGAAACCCATGCAGACACTGGGAGAATATGCAAACTCCACACAGACAGTAACTTAAGCTGGGAACCGAACCCAGTCCCTAGCGCTGTGAGGCAGCTGTGCTAGCCACTGTGCCACTGTTTCAGACTGTGAGAGGAAATGGGAGCACCTGGAGGAAACTTACGCTAACACAGGGAGAACGAAGGGACTCCGCACAGACTGTGGCCCAAGCCAGGAATCGAACTCCAGTCCCTGCACTGTGAGGCAGCAGTGCAAACCACTGTGCTGCCCCCATGGTGCTGACCAACCCATAATTACAGATCTCTCTAAAACATTCAGCATTCCAATACAATGCTGTCCTGGCTGCATGCTTACATCCACACAATGCCATGCACTGTCACATGCACACCCTCAATCTTTTTCTTCAGCAGCCTCTAACTCACTTTACCAAAGCTGTCTACACAGCCTTACTTCATCCTTCATCTCAAATGGTGCTTTAACAAAAATGTTCTTTCTTCCTTTCAGGCGTTAAGGACTACAACCTTCGGCAACTCATGAATGCTAACATCCCTCCTTCCTTCCCCTTTAAATTTCCACTCATCCAAACTGTAGGAGTTGGCCCGTTTAAGAGGTGTGCATCAGAAGGGTCATGTGACCCAATGGGAAATGAGCATGGAGATCTTGGGGCAAAGTGTGGACTTTTGCAGCCAGATTGATCCTGGAATTGAGAATGGGGATGCTGATTGTAGCATCTTGTAAGTAATTGTCTATAATAATAAACCCATTATCATTTGTTGGCTAATTGGTAATTGCCAATTATTACATTTACTACATTGGCGATGAGGAAAACAATAGCAACTCAGGCTGCAATGAAAAATTTGAGGGAAAGTTCATTTGTAAGGGCTGCACAATAAACCCAGTTGAGTTCAGTCTCTAAAAGCAAATGGTAGTCATGTCTCTCTTTGGAAAAGTAGAAGTTTTCAACATTGCTACAGAAGACTGGATACAGTATGTGGAGCATACTGGAGCAGGGACCCAGATGTATAATTTGATCCAAAGTTTAATGTTCCCGGAAGCTCCCGACATGAAAATATTTGCAGAGCTTGTTGAGCTAGCAAAGGGACATGTTATGCCCTCAGTAATATTACAAAGATACAATTTTAATTCAACGGGGTAAGTCCCAGGGAGATCATTGCAGCCTTTGTAGCAAGATTAAAACAAATCATGGAGCACTGTGATTTTGGGTCAGCATTAAATTAAATATAATTTGTATGCAGTGTACAAAATGCAACAATAAGAAGAGAATTGTTAGCTGAATCAGAGATAATGCAAAAATAAAATGTTGCAGATGGCATCAGTGATGGAGAGTGGAAAGAAGAATGATCAGGAGATAAAAAGTGCTCAGAGTGATGAGGTCCACCAGTGAGGGTAATAGGTTGTCAGCAGCAGTGACACCAAGAGTGAAATTGTTGGTTTAAAGAGAGAGATGAATTCAGAAGCCAGAAGAGATTCACAAATTATAGAAGATTTAACAACAGTTTTTAATAATGCAGAGTGCTATTGATGCAGGGGAAGTCTCCAGAAATGTGCATATTTAGAGAAATAGAGTGCTTCATGTGTGGAAGAAAAGGACATTTGAGGCACAAGTGTAAAAAGAAACAGGTCTGCCCAATACCAACAGAGTAAATAATCCAGCCCCAGTGCATAGTATGGAGGATTGCGCTGTATGTGAATGGAACATTTTGTGGCTAAAAAATGTAGACAAGGTAGTCCCCATCACAGTGGTGTTGTTAGTGAATGACTGGCCACTGAAGATGGTGGTAGACACAGGGGCGCCAGCTACAGCCATGAATGAACAGACCTATATCTCCAAGAAGGGGTTGAAGAACATAGCAGCTAGGTTAGCTACTTATACGGGAGAAGCCAATAAAATCGGAGGGACAACCATGACACAACAAAGTAACCAGACAGCATTCTGCACAGCTACCATCAATTGTGGTCTAGGGCCAAGGACTGGGTTTAGTGGGACGTTGCTGGCGCTAGGTGATCAAAATGAACTGGCTAGAAATTTCTAAAATTATAAAAGGAGGCCTGCACAAAGTCACCAGAAAATATCAGGATATGTTTCAGGAGGAACTGGGAAAGACACAGGATTGCAAACAAAAAGCCATGTGGACCTAAAAGCCACTTTGAGAATTTATTAGAGCAAGAACGTTGTCAGAATGCATTAGTAGAGAGCCAGAGACAGAGATAAAAGAAGTGTTTATAAGGCAAATTCTATAATTTTTCTATTTTTCAGATTCTTTCCATACTTAAGTAATTTTGATTAGTATGTCTGGATTTGGGAAACAAAAACAATTGATAGCCTTTTTTTTCTTAAGATAGGTTGACGTCGGGTGTTCTTGACAAGACGGCTGTCTGTAAGCAGAGGAGTTTATAAAAAGTCTTGAAAATGGGAAGTGGCAGTTTGTGAAGTCCAATTGTTAAAGTAACTCATAGCAAATGCTCTTTACGATTAAACATTCAAATCTGGGGGCATGATTGCAACTTCACACAGACACAAATATATAGTAAAGGCAATAGAAAAGCAAAGTTGTACATCAATAAATAAATTAATAACAAAATAACCACATCATTTCACATGATTTTCAGAGCAGGAAGTCAAAGTCTGGGGCAGGAGGGGTGCTAACTATAGTTCTTGGCTGAACGCAATGGTGCAGAATTTCTTTAAAATAGATGGTGATGCAATGGGATGAGATTACTCACATAAACTTGGTCCACTTGGCAAGTAATGATCAGAGGCTTCCAGTTAACCAGGTTTCCAGGGGTTGAGACCTGTTGTAGGTTGCTTTATCAACCTGGAGTCCTGGTGTTGGATCCTGCAGTTTGGATGTACATTGGAAGACTGAGGTAAGAATTTCAAAATGTAATATTAGAAGTGCTCCAAAGGTCAGAGGTTTGGATCATGTGATGTGGCTCATTAATAAGGCAATTGCAGGGTAATAAACAATTTTTCTTCCTCTGGTCAAATCCATTGTCTGTCTAATGAGATAAACAGTGGCTCTTAGTGTCTCTGGAGGGATATTGATGGCTCTTCCTTTGTATGTTTTAGCTGGGGAGAACAATGGTCTGCTGTCCCCCCACCCTCCCTGTTTTATTTATTGTAATATAATGTCCTCACAAAGAGAGGGATGAGATTCTACACTGATGGGGTATGCTTTTGCATTATAACTGCTGGTTAGAAACTTTTACAAGTTGAGACCGCCCTTCTGAGTCATGTGACTTCTAGCTGATTTTTTTTTTGGTCCAGAGTCACTTTTAAATATAATTTGATGTTAAATAATTTCTCATTCCTTTTGTGTCTCAGGGAAAAGTAAGCACCACAAATGTATTCATCAAGGAGGCAAATTAGTAGCTATCAGGCATTCTCAAACCTAGATAAACGCATCAGCTTACTACAGGTCAAAAAGAAACCTGCTCCAAATGTCCAACACAGAGACAGAAGGCTGCATTCCCCAGCGAGGTATGTTTTTGAGAGGAGGGAGGGACATGTTAAATAAGGTAGGGACCCACCTGCCATCTTCCTACCTATCTGCAAAATCATACCCATGATATGGAGGGTTGAGGAGGTGCCACAATGGCAGCCCCATTATTTAAATTGATATTTAATATAACATTTAAATAGATAGACATGGGTAAATTGTGCTAGTTACCAAACCAATTGACTCCAATAATACACAACTCATGACATAAAATGGTTACGCAAGCTGCTGGGTGAGAGTTGATTCTCTCTTCAGGGGCTGCCCTTTGCAAATTGGGTGGGAGAAGACTTCTGAAGATAAAACACCACTTATTATCCTGCCCACCTGCCACCTTAAACACAGTCTCCCACCTCCCCTCCCTAACCTCCCCAAAACCCACATTTACCTGTTTCTGAGCACTGTCTTCTTCTTCTTTGTTATAGTTCCAAGACTGGTGGAGCTACCAGCCAGATGCCATTTCCCAAGGGTGGGATTTCTCTCCATTAAGGGTTAGACATCGCCCTCTGCCTGTTTCTAGCAGTGCTTTATGGCTGTGGATCAGCTCCACATTGACTTTGCCTTTGGAGGGGTTGGGATGATGAGCTGTCTACCTCTGTATAATGTTCTGTCCACTTTTGTGTACTGTTCTATCCATACTAACAGTAATTGGTATGGCCAACATTGTCATATGCCTAATGAAGGTAACTTACGCTTAGCATAGTTATCTTTGTCTTGGTGAGCAACACGACAAGCTGGTTCACTATTTCCAGCATCTGCAGTATTTTGCTTTTATTCACTATTTATCCACTGGTGCATTGCCCAAAAATTTAGGAGGTCAAGAATGGCAGCCTCATTTGCTGCTCAGAGGTGTGGTCTAGTTGGGTGGAATAGTGTGTTTCTCTGCCCTTGCTATATTGTGAAAACTTTGAAATGCTTGAGTGTCACAAGACTTTCAACCATGTGTGACATCTTAGCATTTTTTTATTCATTCATGGGACATGGGCACCCCTGGCTGGCCAGCATTTATTGCCCATCCCTAGTTGTCCTTGAGAAAGTGGTGGTGAGCTGCCTTCTTGAACCATTGCAGTCCATGTTCTGTGGGTTGAACTACAATGCTGTTAGGGAGGGAACTCCAGGGTTTTGCCCCAGTGACTACGAAAGAGCGGTGATATATTTCCAAGTGAGGATGATGAGCGGCTTGGAGGGGAACTTGGAGGTGGTGGTGTTCCCGTTTATCTGCTGCCCTTGTCCTTCAAGATGGAAGTCGTCATGGGTTTGGAAAATGCTGTCTAAGGATCTTTGATGAATTGCTGTAGTGCATCTTATAGATAATACACATTGCTGCTACTGAGCATCATTGGTGGAGGGATTGAATATTTGTAGATGTGGTGCCAGTCATGCGGGCTGCTTTGTCCTGGATGGTGTCAAGCTTCTTGAATGTTGTTGGAGTTGTACCCATCCAGGCAAGTGGGAAGTATTCCACCACACTCCTGACTTGTACCTTGTAGATGGTGGATAAGCTTTGGGGAGTCAGGAGGTGAGTTACTTGCTGCAGTATTCCTAGCCTCTGACCTGTTCTTGTAGCCAATGTGTTTATGTGATGAGTCCAGTTGAGTTTCTGGTCAATGTTAAACCCAAGGATGTTGACACCATTGAATGTCAAGGGGTGGTGGTTAGAATGCCTCTTATTAGTGATGGTCATTGCCTGGCATTTGTGGGGCGCGAATGTTACTTGCCACTTATCAGCCCAAGCCTGGACGTTGCCCAGATCTTGTTGCATTTGAACATGGACTGCTTCAGCATCTGAGGAGTCGCGAATGGTGCTGAACATTGTGCAATCATCGGCGAACATCCCCACTTCTGACCTTATGACAGAGGGAAGGTCATTGGTGAAGTAGCTGAAGATTGTTAGGCCCAGGGCACTACCCTGAGGGACTCCTGCGGAGTTGTCCTGGAGCTGAGATGACTGACCTTCCACAACCACAACCATCTTCTTATGTAGCAGGTATGACTCTAACCAGCAGAAAGTTTGCCCCCGAAACCCATTGATTCCAGTTTTGCTAGGGCTTCTTGATGCCACACTCAGTTGAATGCAGCCTTGATGCCAAGGGCTGTCACTCGCACCTCACCTCTGTAATTCAGCTCTTGTGTCCATGTTTGAATGAAGGCTGTAATGAGGCCAGGAGCTGAGTGACCCTGGCTAAACCCAAACTGGGCGTCACTGAGCAGGTTATTGCTGAGCAGGTGCTGCTTGATAACACTGTTGAGGATCCCTTCCATCACTTTACTTATAATTGAGAGTAGACTGATTGGGCAGTAATTGGCCGGGTTGGATTTGTCCTGTTTTTTGTGTACAGGACATACTTGGGCAATTTTCCACATTGTTAGGTAGATGCCAGTGTTGTAATTGTACTGGAAGAGCTTGGTTAGGGGAGTGACAAGTTCTGGAGCACAAATCTACAGTACTATCGCCAAAATGTTATCAGCGCCCATTGCCTTTGCAATATCTATTGCTTCCAACTGTTTCTTGCTATCATGTGGAGTGGATTGATTTTGCTGGAGACTGGCATCTGATATGCTGGGGACCACTGGAGGAGACCAAGATAAATCATCCACTCTGCACTTCTAGCTGATGATTGTTTCAAAAACTTCGGCCTTACCCTTTGCACTGATATGCTAGGCTCCTCCAACATTTAGGTGGGGATATTTGTGGAGCCTCCTCCTCCAGTGACTTGGTTAATTGTCCACCATCATTCAGACTGGATGGGGAAGGACTGCAGAGCTTAGATCTGATCCGTTGGTTGTGGGATTGTCTTTTTGAAACGCAAGTAGTCCCATTTGGTAGCTTCACCGGGTTGACACCTCATTTTTAGGTATGCCTGGTGCTGCTCCTGGCATGCCCTCCTGCACTCTCCATTGAAGCAGGGTTGACCCCTGGTTTGATGGTAATGGTTGAGTGGGGGATATGCTGTTGCAGATGGTGCTGAAGTACAATTCTGCTGCTATTGGTGGTCCACTGTGCCTCATGGTTGCCCAGTCCTGAGTTGCTAGATTGGTTTGAAGTCTGTCCCATTTAGCACAGTGACAATGCCACACAACACGGTGGAGATTATTCTCAATGTGAAGGTGGAACTTTGTCTCCACAAGGACTGTGCAGTGGTCATTCTTTCCATTAGTATCATGGAAAGCTGCATCTGCAGCTGACAGATTGGTAAAGATGAGGTAAAATATTTTATTTCCTCTTGTTGTTTCCTTCACCAGCTGTTGTGGACCTAGTCTAGCAGATATATCCTGTAGGACTCAAACTGCTCAATCAGTAGTGTCACTGCAGAATCACTCTTGGTGACGGACATTGAAATCCTCCGTCCAGAGTACATTTTGCACCCTTGCCACCCTCAGTGCTTTCTCCAATGTTGTTAAACATGGAGGAACACTGATTTGTCAGCCGAAGGAGGATGGTACATGGTAAGTAGTAAGAGGTTTCCTTGCCCATGTTTAACCTGAAGCCATGAGGCTCATGGGGTTCAGAGTCAATGTTAAGGACGCCCAGGGAAATTCCTTTCTGACTATATACCACTCTGCCACCACCTCTGCTGGGTCTGTCCTGCAGGTAGGACAGGACATTTCCAGGGATAGTAATGGTGGTGTGTGGGGTACTATCTGTAAGGTATGATTCCATGAGAATGACTATGTCAGGCTGTTGCTTGACTAGCCTGTGAGACAGTTCTCCCAATTTTGGCACTAGCGCCCAGATGTTAGTAAGGAGGACTTTGCAGGATTGACATGGCTGTTTGTTTTGCCATTTTCTTTTCCGGTGCCTATGTCGATGCCAGGTGGTCTGTCCGGTTTCATTTCTTTGTTGAGACTTTGTTCCAACTGAGTAGCTTGCTCAGCAATTTCAGAGGGCAGTCGAGAGTCGACCACATCACTGTGGCTCTGGAGTCACATGTAGGCCAGACCATATAAAGATGGCAGATTTCCTTCCCCGAAGGACATTAATGAATCAGATGGATTTTTCTGACAATCAACAATGGTTTTATGATCATCAGTAGTTTCTTAATTCCAGATATTGTTTATTGAATTCAAATTCCACCATCTGCTGTGACCTCATTTGAACCCAAGTCCCCAGGGCATCATCTGGGTTTCTGGATTAATAACTGAGCGATAATACCACTAGGCCATCGTGTTTGGTCTGCTGAGATAGATACCATTATGTGAAGGTACTGTAGGGCCCCTGTCATTGCTGTATCTTCCTCTTGATCGAGAAATCAGTCCTGTTGATTCATAAAAATATACAAACAAGCTCTGTACCTCTGATACAAATACTTACACATCGGCTTCCAACTTTCCTACATTTTTCAGAAAACAGTAAGAACGAAGATTGCATTTCATAATCAATCCATACATCCCCTCCTATTTATCCAGGCTTTGAAAGTGTAAAGAAACACTTGCATAAACTATATCCATCTTTTCTGCCCTTTAACATTAAGCTGGTGCATCCACTATGACCTAAGCACATTTAATAAATTGGAGGTGAAACAGCATTCGGTAGAAAATGAAGCCTATTATTAAACAATCACTCGATCAAAATGAATTTGATTTTAGTTTCGTGTTTGTTCATAATCTGACACTGAACGTAAATGGAGCTCAATACCACAGTGGGGCTTCATTAGCAAATCACCAAACACCCAGGGCAAACTATTTTTATTCTGACACAATCCACTGAAGAAATGAATAGTATTATATACAATCTGTTTAGGAGACATTATTAATGAATTGTCCTAGTCTCACTAGAGTTGGAAGTGGGTAGCTTATTAGGCTATTCAAGCGCATATTGTGAAAAGATAAATATTATTTGCTGGCAATTAATTTGTACTGGCTATTGTCCAGGGATAATCAGTATCCACAGTCAAAAGTCTGTAATTCATTGGTTTGAAGTCCTAGTACACAAAACTAGAACTATCAGAAATAAAATCGACATTCAAATCGAGTGCAGTTTTCACAGGAATAGCTACAAAAAATATATCTATATAACAATTTGTTTTATGCCAAATCATTTCAGTTTCCCAGAAAGTTAATATCTATAGTTGCTTAAAATAGACCCTCAACAATTTGAGAGAGCAACACTATTCAGAGTAAGTATTCTCCATTGCCTACTTAGTGGAAGCTGTATCATTCAGAGAGAATTTAAAACAGGATGGATGCACAGATTTATTTTGTGCATTTAGACCTTTAAAATCCTGGCTGTTTCGAGACCTGTTCCAAAAATGTGATGTTCCACAAAACTGAGAGGCCCTAGATGTCAAGTCGTGCATATCACAGTTAACCTAAAGAGATGTCCAGATACAGGCTGCTTATCACAGCAATCGAGCCATCAGGATACTCTGGAGCTTTGGACTATATACAAACAAGGGAAATCAAGCTTCTGTTACACTTTGTTGCTTATCCTTTTGTGCTAACAGCGCAATCCATGTAAGATATTGTTGTCCTTCTAAAGATTATGTGCCAAGACATGAAACAAAAGCATTAGCGCTCAGAGAGCTTCCACTCCCCGAGTGTCAGCACTCAGCAGGGGTAGTGACTGCTTGAATAAATGAATATTATAGTAATATCACCATTTTTAATCTCTAAATGTCATCCACTGTAGTGTCTATAGGTGGCATCTGCAAAACTGAATATTTTTGGGGGAACATTATTTGAATTAGCCATGACCGCTACAGAAAGGAAAGTTTAACAAAACAAGTTTGTCATGTGGATTGTTCTCTACCAAGATGCAGTAGTGAACATATTCTATTTGCAGAGCAAATGAAATACCTTTTCAGTCTCTGGTAGTGGAAGTGATTATTTGCTGTTTGCTGCAATAAGGTGGTGCCCACATGGAGATGTATGTATTACATTATCCTGAGGTAAAACTACTGCAGCATTTGAATCATTGATGAAAACAGGTGTACTCATTCCTTGCCTTTGCGATCAACAAATTGCTGCATTTACCAAACGTTCATTTGATGTGTCAACACATCTTCAAAGAACATTAAATTTCTTACTGTATTCAAAGCATTTCTGTGCTTAAAACAAGATTCCTAATCAATCCCACTCAGACTACACAAACATTAAACTCTTATTGTTTGATACTCCCACTTTGTGAAGAGTTCTGAATAATTTATTCTTTGAAAAATTACTTTGAGAAAAAAATAGATATTTGTGATTACAAGATTACTAAATGAATCTGGGAAGCCTTTTTTTCCTCTATTCCAAGCCCAAAGTAACATAATTGTAAGAGTATCAGAAGAGACATAATGGTATCATTGATTAACCAGTAATTAGAATATTGTGTTCAGCTTTGAACACTTTTATTTTTGGAGGAGAACGAGGACCATCAAGAGGGTGAAGAAGAGATTCATGTTACCAGTGATGAGTGGTTTTAGTTATGAGGAGAGACTCGAGAAATTAGCACGCTTTAACCGAGATTTTTTTTTAAGGATTTGACAGATGTGTACAAAAATCCAGAGATGTTTTGATGAGGTAAATGTGGAAAATATACTTCAACTGATAAGTGAGTGGGTAACTAGAACAGGTACATTTAAAATCATTGCCAGTGGATAGAAAGGGGTGGATGAAGAGAAGGACATTTTGAGAACAGTTATTAGGACTTTAAATCTCCTACCAGGAACTTTGGTGACTATTTGCTGTAAAGATAATGAGGATAAATATTATGTGCTGGTCTCGGTGCCAGTAACAGGATTGGGTCCCATTGCCACAGGAGTGAATGCAGCAGCTGACTGTGATTATGCAGCAGCTGGCCAATTAGTGATGCAGGATCCATCTGATGGACGAGTGGAGGTAGGCCATGAGATGTCAATCTCGATTTCACCTAGTGGGAAAGACATTCAGAGGGTTGATATGGGATATCCCTGCAGTTTAGCAATGTCTCCCAGGAAGTTTGCCTCCATGTTGTAAGGAAAAGACAGGTGCTTCTTGACTGAGGAGATGAGAAGACACCCATCCCCCTGACTGAGTAATCCTGGACAGATGTTACAGAGGAGATCAGCAGTCATGGGGGTACCCACTAATTTGGGATGGAATGTCATAAGCAGGTCAATGGCCTCCTTCTCTGTGGTAGGATCATTTGACTCTACTCTCTGAGGTTTACATGTGGTAACATATGACAGTGCATTATATAAGGAGGAGGTGGTTGCCTAGGGACTGGGAAAGGGAAATGGCAGCCTCAGGTCCTTCTGATGTATGGTTGCCTCTCAACTACAGTCAGCCATTTCTTTGCTGACTCCTAGCGGATCCCTGGAGAGTGGACATATAGAGGAGGGCCACCCTCAAAAGCCATCCATCCTTTTACTTGCAGGAAATATAGACCCACAACACCAAGTTGAGACAGGTGGGGGAACCCCCAATATTCCTTTTTTGATGTTGGATGTGGAGGATGCCCTGGAACAGGCTGGCTGTGCAATTGCAGACGGCAAGACAAGAAAATCAATATAAGAGAGTGCAGAGACAGCGGCACATGTGGATATATGGAATTCACATTGGGCATGGATGCAATATAGTGATGTGAAGCCTTGAAGCCCTAATAGGTTGCGTTCTCTCATGAAGTTCTTGCTGACTGGTGTGATGACAATAATACCTCAATGTCAACAAAACGAAGGAGATAGCATTGTGGAAGACATGCCCATGTCTAAATCAACAGGGATGAAGTGGAAATGGTCAAGGGCTTCAGGTTTCTCGGTGTCCAGATCACCAACAATCTGTCCTTGTTACTGACACTATAGTTAAGAAAGCCCACCAACACCTTTACTTTCTCAGCATGAAATTTGGTATGTTTGCTTCGATTCTCATCAACTTTTACAGATGCACCATAGAAAACATTCTTTCTGGTTCTATCATAACTTGGTAAGGCTTCTGCACTGTCCAAGACCGCAAACAGATAAAAAGGGTTGTGATCAAAGCCCAGTCCGCCACTCAAACCATTGAGTCTGTCTACACTTCCCGCTGCCTCGGAAAAGCAGCCAGCATAATCAAGGACCCCACGCATCCACATACTAGAATAGGATTCTTAGAATCCCTACAGTGCAGAAGGAGTCCATTTGGCCCATTGAGCCTGCACCGATGACAATCCCACCCAAGCCCTATCCCCATAGCCCCATGCATTTGCCCTAGCTAGTCCACCTGACACTAAGGGGTAATTTAGCATGGCCAATTCACCTAACTCACACATCTTTGGACTGTACTCACTTCCACCTTCTTCCATCAGGAAAAAGATCCAAAAGTCTGAGATCAGGTCTGAGATCACATACTAACTGACTCAAGAACAGCTTTTTCCCTGCCATTATCAGGCTTTTGAATGGACCTATCTCATATTAAGTTGATCTTTCTCTACAACGTAGCTACAACTATAACACTATATTCTGCACTCTCTCCTTTCCTTCTCGATGTACGGTATGTTGTCTGTATAGCATGCAATAAGCAATACTTTTCACTATATACTAATACATGTCACAATAATAAATCAAATCAAATCAAAAGGATGGTTAACTGCTGAAAGTGGGAGCCTGCAGTCTGCCTCTAAGGAGGAGGAATCTCAGACAGGGCACTGTCACATTATTCCCCAGCACCCTCCCAAGCATGGATACTGGCCGGAATTCTCCGGCCATTCATGCCCTGCTGCTGTTGCCAGTGAGAATGGAGAACTGGCGCTCAGCCAAATCTCTGTCCACTGCAACGTTACCAGAGAATCCCAGCTGCAGGTGAAGTTGGAGAATCTGTCCCACCGATATATTGCTGGATCTACATTATTGATTAGATTCAGGGTCACAAGCTGGTGACTACATCACAGGAGTGCCTGAGCAGCCGTTAGAGGCTGTGAAAGTCGAGGCCATGAACAGTCAGAATCAGGCCGGTGCTAAGTCCCTGGTTGTTGACGTGCTTCTGGGTTCATCAGCAGCAAGGAATCTGCTGAAGTTGCCAGAGGTTATGCACAGCTACACATGGTTGATGGAGAGCCCAACCAGGCTATAAGTGCTGCCATGTCTCAAGTGTATGTGCACATTGCTTCCTCCATGGGAGGAGGGGTTGATGACCTTATGGATAGCTCGATCTAGCAGGCCAGTCAGTGGAGGTGGAAATATGCCCAGACCTACATGCCATTGCCCTGTCCATGAGCTCATTGATTGCATCAGAGACAAAGGGAAAGGCGCACAAAACACCTGGAGTCTCCACAGGTCTTTGCCTTTCTCAGGTCAGCAACGAGGTAGAAGAGTACCTTACAAGGGAGGAGGAGAAGCTGGCTCCTGGTTCTGAATGTTCCTTTTAGCACAATCCAAGTATGGACAGTAGATCCTCGGATCCATGCCCAGTAACTCCAATTTCAGTAGTTGCAATGACAGAGATTGGCCTACACCTGCGAGGAAACATCCTCCTGGTATCTAATCTATCAAATGGCCTCAGGATCTCACATGTTTCAATAAGGTCACCTTTCATACTTCTCAACTCCAATGGGTTTAGCCCAACTTTCCCTTATACAATAGCCTGTCATCCCAGGAATGAGTCGGGTAAACCTAATGCAATGATAGCAAATAAGGAGACCAAAACTGTACACATGTAAATGTAAAATGTAAATGCAAGCATGCGGGAGTTGCGTTCTGTAATCACGACTGGAATTCTTCCATCCTGCCTGTCACTTGAATTCTAGTGGGGGAGTCTGGGGGATTGGGGGGGGGGGGGAGATGCGGGAGGGCAGGTGGTGGGGGGTGGTGAGCAGCAGACCATGTAAAGGTACATTGAACTCAGGTGAGATTCTCTGGTTTTCAGGCCAGCGCAGCTGGAGAATTCCACCACACATATGAGCTGCTCATTCTGCTCATTCATAGAGTGCAATCTTTGCTATTGATGAATGTAACTGGCTGTTGTGAGGAAGCTCTTAAGGCCCCATGTGTACAGTTACTAGTACTCTGCACTCGCAGGAAACTTGAGATTGCTGCAATTCCCAACACTTTTGCGAGCTGCCTGTCAGGATCCAGGAGTTGGATAAATTGGCATGTTCTGAATAGGCCATTCATCACCTGCTGGATGCCTTTGTGTGCCACTGGCTGGGAGATGCTGCATAGGTGCCCAGTGGAGCCCTGCAAGGAGTCACTGACAAAGAAGCTTAAGGCAATAGTGACCATTAATGCCATGAGTATGGAATTGCCTCTAAGTGTGTAAAATCTCAGGCCCTTGTGGAGAAGCTGGCAGATTTGAGGAAACACATTCCAGGACATCTGAATAACCTCTGGCATTGACTTTCATTCATTTGTAAATAACTGCGCCACCTGTGATATACCTTTGTTTGGGTCACTGCTTGCCATTTCGGTGGACCCTATTTGCCAGCATCCTGACTTGCTTAACGTCCCACTGCCTCTTGTTTTGTGCCTCCTGGCCCTGTGCCAACTTGTCACAGGCCTTCATTCACCTTTCCAGGATGAGAACCAGTGGGAAGGTAGGGTTGCCTGGAGCCTGGATCATCATTATCTGTGAATGAATGGAAACAATAACTCTAATGAGCATATTCTTTTACAGGTCTGCCTCCACCTCAGAGCCACCAAGCCAGTGCTTAGCCCTGTGCTTGATCTCCATCTGGTGTTGGCATCCAAACCACTTTTACCAGGGGAAGGATATCCTGGAGGGATGGAGATGGGTGTTCCTCCTGTACATAAACTACTGTGAATGGAAACATTGTCCTCTGACTGGCATGATGAGAGTCATGTGTGAGAACTCTCCCTCTGACATAATTGAACTTTCCTCCACTACCCTAGAGATTCCATAGAGAAACAATTGCCTCTGCAACATCAAAAGATTAACCAAATCAACTTTTGTCAGCCAGGAGGATGGAGGTTTGGAGATGTGAGTTGGTTGTCTTCCACCAGTCATGCTTCTTAAAGGCATCCACCTCCCTCCCTCCCTCCCTCTCTTCATCCCTGACTCTTACAGCAGCAAGTATAAAATTGCACAGAATGAGCAACAGCTCCCAACCTTGCCAGAATCCTGATCTTATGAGAGCCCCATGAGGCACGAACAAAGCTGCTGCCGTGTGGGTTTCACCACAGAGAGCACACAACTGAGCATGGCAAACATCCAGTCACTTCAGGATTATTAGTAAGGCAATTGTGCCGAGCTTCTCCACCCACTCAAAAATAATTCCTTCTCATTTTGAGATATATAAGTTTTAAATCAATTCTGTTGTATTGTTGTTACATGAAAATGGTGCAGATTGACAGCCACTAACTTATACTTTCCCCGTTTCACCCATCACCCTCTCTCAACAAACACCTTTAATCCCCAATAGATGAATATACAAACATACAAACAAGGAGCAGGAGTAGGCCATTCAGTCCCTCAAGCCTGCTCTGCCATTTAATAAATCATGGCTGATCTCATATTAATCTCAAATCTGCACCTACCCCTGATTACCCATCACTACCTTGCTTACCAAGAATCTATCCAGCTCTGCCTTAAATGTATTCAAAGACTCACCTGGCTTTTCAGGAAGAGAGTTCCAAAGATTCACAACACTCTGCGAGGAAAAAAATTCTCCTCATCGCCATTTTAAATGAGTGACCCCTAGTTCTCAATTCTCCCGCAAGAGGAAACATTCTTTCCGCATCCACCCTGTCAAGATCCCATAGGATGATATATGTTTCAATTAGGTTGTCTCTTACTTTTCTAAACTCCAGCAGAAACAAGTCTGTCAAACCTTTTCTCATAAGACAATCAGCCCATTCCTGTACTATCATTTCCCCCCATCATCACTTTGGATCTTCCCCCATTATCTTGGACTTGATAACCATGACTCTCCACATATTTTCTCGCCTCTGAACCAACACCCATTACCTCATCCATGCCCACTCTGACACTGACCCCTCCCATTAGATCTCTGAAGGTGGAAAAGCAGGTTAATAGGGTGTGAAAAAGGCATATGGCACACTCGCTTTTATCAATCAGGGTATAGATTACAAAAGCAGCAAGATCATGATGACGTTGTATAGAACTTTGGTGAGACCACAGCTGGAGTACTGTGTGCAGTTCTGTTCACTAGAAGGAAGGATGTGAACATACTGTAAGGGGAGCAGAGGAGATTCACCAGGATGCTGCCTGAGATGGAACATTTCAGTTATAAAGAGAGGTTGGATAGGCTTAGGTTGTTTTCTCTAGAGCAGAGAAGACTGAGGGGGCAACCTGATTGAGGTGTTCAAGATTATGAGGAACATGGATATGGTGTATAGGGAGCAGCTGCTTCCCTTAGTTGAAGGGTCAGTTATGAGGGGACACATGTTAAAAGTGAGGGGTGGGAGGTTTAGGGGCGATTTGAGGAAAAACCTTTTTTACCCAGGAGGTGGTGACAGTCTGGAATTGCACTGCCTGGGAGGGTGGAAGAGGCGGGATGCCTTGCATCCTTTAAAAAATACCTAGATGAATACTTGACACATCATAACATTCAAGACTATGGGCCAAGTGCTGGCAAGTGGGATCAGGTGGACAGGTCAGGGCCTTTCATGCATCAGTGCAGTCTTGGTTGGCCAAAGGGCCTCTTCTGTGCTGTAGTTTTCTGTGATTTTGTGTTTATCCTAGTCATCATATGGTCTGCCTCCAAAACCGTCCATTAAAATTTCACCTACCCATCATCCTGGGCCTGCCACCCTGCTTAATTCCATTGCATTCCTCCTGTGACTGTCCAACTCCCAGGACCTCACCATCGCCAGCATTGCTGCTGGCCTCTCGGAATATCCTTCGCTGGCGAGATCATGATCTCGGATCTTCCTCATCCCTTGCCAGCAATGTCATCAAGTTCACACCCATGGCAGGTATGATCCTACTTTATGTGAATTTCAATACATGCCCTCTCGCTATATCTTTATTCCTCTCCCACCCCCACAACCGTCCCCCCCACCCCCACCCACCCACCATATATCGACACCACATGGCATGACATCAAGTAGGCGCCAGCTGAATATTCAGTGCGGGCTCAATATTCAGAGGTTGCGCTCGCTAATGATATGCTGATACCTTTAAATTAGGTTCATGCCCTTACCAGGCATGTTCCACATCATTCCGCTGGTGAGATTAGGTCAAAATCAGAAAACACAATCTCACCAGTGAGCATCACACTGTTTCGACATGTCCACATTTTAAGCCTGTGCTTCCATTCCTGCAGACGGCGAACACGGACTCAAGATCCTGCCCACTATCTTTCTGTTTGTCAATGTTGCTGTATATTTCCAGTTTGCTTTATATCTTTCTGTATCTACAAAATAAAGATGGCTGAACTAATGAAATGACCAAGTTACCTGCACTTAAATGTTTGTGAAATTTACAGAATGAAATTCACACCATTAATTAGTTACAATCAAATGTTCAGCTCCTGCTAACGCTACACAACCCTTAATATTACACCCACAATTAGACCAAAAGAAATGTCATGAACGTTCTGAAGACTTAGCGGCTCTATAACTCCTTACATAGATAACACTATTACTTTCAAGAGAATGCCTGTCTTCCAAGATATTCAAAGTCAAGTGACTGCCTTTGATTCTGGATAGGCCCAAAGCCCGGGATTTACTGTAATCGTTAATGTTCAAAACACTGACAAGATTTAGTTTCTTTTTCTATCAGTATGGCAATCCATTGATTGAAGTTGCTGTGTGAATTCATGCTTCACATTTAGTCCAAACGTCAGAGACCAAAGAAATTACTAGCTTGAGGATTTTGGTGCTCTTTTTCAATTTTATTTTTCTCGATAAATCTGTGGAATAATAACATTTCTTATGACAGTGATAATGCCGTGATGAAATGTAGTTATTGAGTTAAAATTTCAGTCCTAATGTAAAATATCCAGGTAATATGTTTATCATTAAAAAGATGCACTAGCATTGTATTAAAAATTCATCAAGCTTTCTTCCGATTTAAAGGGCGACTGGTAGATATTCTGGGGAGGAGAAGGATCCAAGTATCGCTGGACATATGCAAGGAATGTAGTGAGGACTTTTAATGTGACTTGTATAATTGCAACAAATCAAAAAATACTTTTGCCAAAACAGGTCCTTTAATTATATGCCGCTCTACAAACCCTTTAGTTAGAACATTGCCTCTGTTACAAGGCTGCTGGATCATGCCTGTTGAATTTTTCATAATAGATTTTAATTTACTGTTATAGGACATTCACTGCAACAACTATCTGATTATAACATGCACGATTCTTGGCTCTTGAGGGCTGTGCTATAATGAAGAGTCACATGTGTAAAATGTTATTGTTAGAAATAATGCCAGGGCATATGGTGGCTAGACTTGAATATTAAAATATCCGGCCAAACTTGCAAGCTATGAGAGAACAGTATAAATTCTAATGGCCAAATGCAGAAGAGGACCATAGAGAAACCAAACCAAATTTATTAATTGGCAGCAAGATAGTGTCTAATTAGCGTCCCTGCACACAATTCTGTTCGTTGAACATTATTTGTTCTCCCATTGGTTTCGTTTCAGGCAAAAGTTTCTTGTGAAGTTTCTTTTTAACAATTAGAGCCAGACCTTCAAGTTTCGTGGGCTGTCTTCCTTCAGGCTGTCTGTGCTCCTGTCAATTTAGTACTTCCAGGGAATTATTCCTCTTTGAAATGCATATTGCAGGCTTGAAATGCTGTGTATGTACACTGTAGAGTAATTGTGTGGGCTAAATGTTTAATTACACATGACAGCTGGAGCTACAGGAGTTCGAGGCAAGCATGAAAACAACTCATGCCCTGTGCAATAATAATAAAGTCAACAGATACTCTGTACTTAGTGGGTGGACCACACTTTTTTGCAATGCCACCACACTGCCAGAATAAAGACAGAAATGAATGTTTCTGTGAAAAAAAGGATTTCCTATCAGTATCAATTCTGATTAGAAAATTTGCACTCTGCTTTAATTATAATGAATTACACTTGTACAGACATAACTTTGTTTAATTTAAACGTTTGTTTTATTGGCTATAAAAATGCTTTAAATGTGATTTTGAACTGGCTGTTTTGTGCCTTCCAGCATAAGGAGAATGCATCATTTTTACAAACAGAACAGATAGCTCCAAGGTAAGCTTTGAACACTGTGGGATATATGCCACTGGCTACTTGCCAGTTTCCAGATCAACTTTGAAGCATTTTTCAGCTGGCAGTAGCAATGTCTGCACTGTCATTTGCATTTGTTTTATCCACTGATTTGAAGCATATATCCGTATTAACTTCAGCAATATCATTCATGGTGCATAAACTGTACACAGCTGCAGATGAGGGGCAACAGGGACTTAATGTGAGTTAAGATATTGGCAGTAGAGCTTTGGATAGGTCATGGAGTCATTTATGGCACAGAATGAGGCCATTTGGTCCATCAGGTCCAGACCCTGCAGACCTGTTTTCTTAAAATGTCCATCCAATTTCCTTTTGAAATCATTGGTTACTTCCACTTCCACCAGCACAGCAAATTCCAAGTCATTGCCACTTGCTGTGTAAAGAAAAAGTTCCTCACACTCCCCTTGCATCTCTTACCCAAAACTGTAAATCTGTGTTCTCTAGTCCTTGTGCTGACAACTTTTGGGAACTGTTTCTCATTGTCTATCTTATCCAAGCCTGTCATAATCTTTCTCTTAATTCTCCACTCAATCCCTTGCAAAATAATAAGGAGATTTTCCATTCTAACCTTGTAACTAAAATCCCTCATCTCTGAAACCATTCTAGTAAATCTTCATTGCATGCTCTCAAGAGCTGTCACATCCATCCTAAAGTGACCAGAGTTGGATGCAATACTCTAGTTGGGTCCTTACTGGAGTTTATAAAGGATCAGTATAACTTCATTGCCTTTGTACTCGATGGGAGAAATCTTAAGCCCATTCGCCATTCGTGGAAACGGCAGCGGGCCTCAAATTCTGACAAAACCCAAAAGACACAAATCTCATTGGTGAGATCATGACTTCTGATTTTTGAGTGTGGCATGATTAGTGACCTAAACGTGCCGATTTCAGTGGATCCTGGCTTTACCGGCATGTTAAGGCTCCATTTCTCTACATGACAGCGTGAAACATGCCCACCTTTTTTTTTGCTGATGAAAAGAGAACAAACCTGATTCTCTCAAGAGTTGGCCATCCCACCCACAACAGGAATTAGAACAGGCCAAGGAGCGAACCATATTGACCTCAGGTGGGATTTTACAATTTTGAGATGAGTGAGACTGTAAAATCCTGCCCATTGTTTTTCTTGCCTGAACTAACACTCTCGCCGGATGTCTACCACTCTATTAATATCTCCAGCAACCTTCAATGATTGATGGTTATGCACTCCCAGGTCTCTCTCTGCTGCACACTCTTTTAAACTATGTTCTAGGATATGCCAGAACTTACAGAATATGGAGGGTGAGAAGGCAGAGTAGTCAAATCCCGAGATGATGAAAGCATGACTGGTAACTACAGAGTTGGAAATAAACAATCTTCATGATATGGAGGATTATGGGTCAGAATTTTAATTCAAGATCAATTTGGTCACTAATGGTAGAGATGGTAACAACCTTTGCCATCTCCAGGCATGACAGTTCTGGTCCCCAACCTCCATGCTTTGTGCCAAAGATTGTGACTTTGATCTTATCAATGGTTAACTAGATGCTCATCCAAAACTAGACATTGGTCAAGCAATCCAACAGCACAGAGTTAATGAAGAGATTGAGAGAGCTGGTAGACAGGGCCATCTGTATATATGTACACATTTGGCCCCATGTCTTTGGAAGACCTTATGAAGGGGCAGGACGTACAAGAGAAAGAGAAGGGAGAGAAGGATAGATCTACACGGGGTCCCTGTGTGGGTGCAGGAAAAGAGACTATAGCTGATATGACTCAACAGAATAGAAGAATGCAAGAGAGGCATTGGCGCAGGTTGGTGTGATCAACAAAGGCTGTACAGGAGTTAAGGAGGAAAAGGAATAAATATTCATGGGGATACAATCAGACATTGAATCATTTATGTCTTTGATCAATGCAATGACAATACTGGAAACCTAATTCCAGAAGTGTAAATAGAGTGCTAGAAACGATAACACTGTTACAGCCAGATGTTATTTGCTGATCAAGCCTAATCTCAGAGAGAAATTTGACTTATTGATCACAACCCTTTTTGCATTCTGAAAACAAGGGGGGAAAGTTAATGATTCCAGGAGTGTAGAATTCTGGTAAAACTTTTCCCTTTTTGAAAATTCAGAAGATTCATTGCCAAGAAGAAAATAAAAGTTAAGCATGCAACATTAACATTACGTGTTAAAGGTCCAATAAAATTGGGGTGGCATGGTGGCACAGTGGTTAGCATGGCAGTCTTATAGTTCCAGGGACGTGTTCGACTCCTGACTTTACTCACTGAGTGTGTGGAGTTTGCATGTTCTCCCCGTGTCTGCGTGGGTTTCCTCCAGTTACTCTGGTTTCCTCCCACAATCCAAAGATGCATGGGTTAGATTGATTAGACACACTAAATTAACCTTTTCTGTCCCAGGATGTGATAGGTTAGAGGGATTAACAGAGTAACTGAGCAGGGGTAGAAAACGGGTGGGATTGTTATTGGTGCAGACTCAATGGGCCGAATGGCCTCCTTCTGTACTACAGGGTTTCTAAAACCTTCTCAAAATAACTCATTTGATCAGAACACACAAGACACCTTCTAGACACTTAGAGATTTTAGTTTTAGAAAATCCAGTCATATTACCCAAGGCAAAGCCTGCTGTCACTTTACTAAAGGCATACCACACAATTTCCACCCATGTTCTGTTGTGAACCTTCAAGAAAATTCAGAATCAAGACTGCTTCTTGCATTAAAGAATTTTCTAGTTATTGGATGATTGTTTCAAATTTTGCACCTTCTCTCCGCACAGAGCTGTCCCCAGAATATCTTCCCCATATAGCCAAAAAAATTCTGTTTAACATCTCGTCTTAAATATCCTTTTACCCTCTCACCTCTGATTCCATTGTCCTCAGCTTCTCTTTGAACTCTTTCCAAATTATAAAAATCCTTCATATTTTCTTACTGCCTCGACTTTTGGACCAAATAACATTTAATAGCTTTCCTTTGCTTACTTATGAAACCTATTTAAGTTGTGAAATTTCCTTATGTCCCATTGAAATTTAACTGAAAAGCCAAGTCCCTTACTATCTCCTAATGCAAATTTCTAAACCTAACCTCTATTTATATATCCATTTCACAATGGCCTCTAGCTACAACTAACTACATTCAGACACCTTTATCGATTTCATCTCTCAACTGTCCCAGATACGTTGGGCAGAATTTTATGGCCACTTTATGTCCATTTTGTGGCGGGAAAATGTAAAATCAGGCGTAAAGTGGCTAGTGTGAATGGTGCCAGTTTTCACGCCTCTCACAGTTTTATAACACCCAGATTTCAGGATATTTTGCGGCCAATGGGGGCTGTCTCATTTTAAGACTAGTTGGAACTATCCTCACAGAACTAACTTGCAGGTGACAAAATACTCAAGAACCTCAGAGAGGAAAAATAGGTTAAAACTGGGGCAATTTCAAAGACAGAGGAGGCCATCCTACCTGGTCAATGGATGTTGCGAGCCAGTAAGATTGCATGAGAGGTAACAAGTTGGGTTTGTGCCCAATTTCTTGCCTCTCATGATATTACCCAGATATCTGGCAATACCTGATAATGTCAAGGTCAGTGCCTGGGCACTGCTGGAGGAAGGGGTCACTTCCGTGAGGAGGTTTGAGGTGGGGCCACTTCCCTGGGAGGTCTTATGAGCATGCGGGGAGGGGGAAACCATGTCAGTGGGGGAGGGGGGGTCTTTTCTTGCAGGGA
Organism: Carcharhinus amblyrhynchos; assembly: GCF_965287045.1. Classification (NCBI taxonomy): domain Eukaryota; kingdom Metazoa; phylum Chordata; class Chondrichthyes; order Carcharhiniformes; family Carcharhinidae; genus Carcharhinus; species Carcharhinus amblyrhynchos. The sequence continues at coordinate 61,175,956 of NC_137333.1, forward strand.
TGAGGGATACCAATTTCTGTAGCACAGATGGGAGATGGATCCCGTGGGGGTTTTGTCCTTTTAAGTTCAATGCTATTCAATACTGTTAACTGTTCCTTCAAAGCAGAAAAACCCTTGAATTCAGACTTTGAGGCACCTTTGGAGTCATAAATTCATTAAACATGGCTTCTCAAGAATAACTGCTATCCTGTTCCCTAATTACCTTGACTGTTAATTGTCCAACAGAAAGTCAAAACTGAATCATTTAAATTGTGATTACAGAAGAAAATTGATAATATTACAGATTCTAAAAAGTAATCAAATTATCAAAATCTTGCACTTCACTGTGTTCTAAATTTTTCCCAATCTTTGAGTTTATCATCTTTTCTGACTTCTATATAAGCCACTTTCTTTGATCTAATGCAATGTTCAACTTATGTCATTAATCACAGTTAATTTACTTCACCCTGTGAGTGTTTGTACCTTAGAGGAATATTGGAGACATCTATTGGACCATATGGTATTTCTTTAAATACCAGCCATTGCCTGTTCACCACCAAATTTTTTTAGTGCATTCTCCCAATCCACTATAGGCAACTTCCCTCTCATACCTTTATAATTTTCTTTCTTCAGATTTAGTTTCAGAATGAACAATATTGCATTCACATCTATTGCGAAGCTATCATATTATGGTTACTGTCCCCAAAGACTCCTTTATAACAAGGTTATTAATTGGCCATTTCTCATTATATAACAAGAAATTCAAAATAACCCGATCCATAGTTGGCTCCTCAGTGTGCCGTTCCAGAAATCCATCCCCTGTACACTCCAGGAATTCCTCCTCCAGAGCATTAGTGATGATTTGGTGCTCTCAGTCCATGCTAAAAGCACCTCTAATTTCTTAACTTAACCATGAGCAACACTACCAATACAGATTGGGTGCAGGGGTGGGGGGGGATGCCATAAACATCTCCTAGCAACGTTTGCTGCCCCTTGCTGTTTATTTGCTCTAGCCAAATTTAGTTTACATATTCATCTTTTGATTCTTTTACCAATGGACTGATCTTATTTCTCACTGTCTCCTTTTCCTTTTTACCTCTCCCTACTATGTGCCAAATATCTTACAACATTCAGGTTCCAATCTTGGTCACCCTAGAGCCACAAATCCATCATTGCAATTAAATCATACCCATCATAGACCAACACTGTAGTTAAGAAAGCCCACCAATGCCTTTACTTTCTCAGGAGGCTAGGGAAACTTGGCAAGCCCACTGCGGCTCTCACTAATCTTTGCAGATACACCATGAAAGCATTCTTTCTGATTGTATCACGGCTCGGTATTGTTCCTACTCTCCCAAGACCACAAGAAAATACAAAGAGTTGTGAACGACTCCCAGTCCACCATGCAAACTAGCCTCCCATCCATTAACACAGTCTACATTTCCTGCTGCCTCAAAAAAGCAGCCAGCATTATCCAGGAACCCATGCACCCCAAACATATCCTCTTCCACCTTCCTCCATTGGGAAAAAGATACAAAAGCCTGAGGTCACATACCAACAAACTCAAGAACATCTTCCCTGCTGCCATCAGACTTTTGAATGGATTGACCTTATATTAAGTCGATCTTTCTCTACAGCCTAGCTATGACTGTAACTCTACATTCTGCACCCTCTCATTTCCTTCTCGATGAATAGTATGCTTTGTCTATATAGTGCACAAGAAACAATACTTTTCACTGTATGCTAATATATGTGACAATAGTAAATCAAATCAAATTAAAATCTACCTCAATCTGTGCACTCAAATACTAAGTGCATTCATATAGAGTGCCTTTAGTCTTGCTTTTTTAACTTTACTCTCCATTCTGATCCTATTTGATGCTTACCCTTGCTTTATCCGTCTTCTATTTTTAGTTTCTACTTTAATACTTTCACCAGTTTTGCTTTCCTCCCAACTGAGTTCCCTCACTGGTTTCCATTTTCCTGTCAATCAAGTTTGAACCCTCCCGACAGCATCAGACAATCTCCTTCCGAGGATGTTTGTCCTGGTCCTGTTAAGGTGCAGACCATCCATCTTATACAATTCCACCTGGACCGCAGCTGATCCCAATGCCCCAGAAGCCTGATGACCTTTCTTCTACCCAGTTTTCCAGCCATATGTTTAGCCATTTAATTCTCCTATTTCTATGCTCGCTAACATGTAGGACTGGAAGTAATCTTGAGCTTACTCCATTCCTCCACTGCTATTCAACCTCCTTCCTAGCTCCCTGAAATGTGCTTTCAGGACCTCATCCCTTTTCCTACCTAAGCTATTGATACCAATGTGGACCCTAACCTCTGGCACTTTGTCCTCTGATGTGGAGATGCTGGCATTGGACTGGGGGTAAGCACAGAGAGAAGTCACTGGCATTCAGCCTCTGGTCTTCAGGTAAGCATTCTCCAAGGCTGCCTTCATGACACTGTTCAACGCAGAATCGCTGAGCAAAAACTAATAGCCAAGTTCTGCACACATGAGGATGGCCTCAACCAGGATCTTGGGTTCATGTCACACTATCTGTAATCTGATGACTTGCCTGGGCTTGCAAAATCTCACTAACTGTTCTGGCTGGAGACAATGCACATCACTTTAACCTGTGCTTAACGCTCTCTTCACTCACATTGTCTGTACCTTTAAAACTTGATTACCTGTAAAGACTCGGATTCCAACCATTATTTTGTAAATTGAGTTTGTGTCTTTATATGCCCTGTTTGTGATGAAGGAGCAGTGCTCCGAAAGCTTTTGGCTTATACTACCAAATAAACCTGTTGGACTGAAGGGAATAGATAGAGTCAATAGTGGTAGGCTGTTCCCTAGATTGGGGACAATTACCAGAGGTCACGATCTAAGGGTGAGGGGGGAGAAGTATAATTTGGATATGAGAGGAAGGTTCTTCACGCAGAGGGTCGTGGGGGTATGGAACGCACTACCGAGTAGGGTGGTGGAGGCAGGGACGTTGGACTTGTTTAAGGTTTACTTAGATAGACACATGAGTGAAACAAGGATGGAGGGTTATAGTAGAGGGTATTAAATAGGGTCAGAGCCTCGGGACGACACCGGAAATGTAGAATTACATGTTAACGTTTTTGTCTTTTTATTCCGCAGGTGTCGGTCCACCTTGTTGTCAAACGAGGGGCATGCACATGGTGGGTCGTGCGAGGGCTGCTCTTGGAGATTCCGGGAGTGGCCTAGTACTTCGTGTCGGTGTGTGTGCTTAATCCTGGACCAGTAGACGGGTGCCGCAACAGCTCGGTGACTATCACTGCTAGCTGTGCAGATACATGGATTTGGGCCTGTGTCTGTGGGAGTTTGCGCATTCTCCCTGTGGTTGCGTGGGTTTCCTCCGGGTGCTCCAGTTTCCTCCCACACCCCAAAGGTGTGCTCTTAGGCTGATTGGTATATCAAATTGACACTATTCTCCCCTGGATCTGGCTACATTAGGGGTTCCACTCACATACACACAGGGCAGGGTAGGTGTAGGAGGATGCGGCGGCGAGGGCTCGTTGGGCCGAAGGGCCTGTTTCCCGTGCTGGGTTGTTCTTTGTTCTTTGACTTTAACATGGCATTATGAGACTTGTCCTCTCCTAGAAGAATGTCCTGCATCCATTTGTAACATTCTTGACTCTGGCACCTGGGAGCCGCCTATCATCCTGAAGTTATATCTTTAGCAACAGAAATGACTGTCTATTACCTTAACTAATGAATCTCCTATCACTACTGCTTTTCCACTTTTCTTCCTCTGATCTTATGTAGCTTAACTATCATGGTGCCATGAACTTGGTTCTGACTGTACTATCCTTGAAACCAATGCCCTCACCAGAAATCTAAATCAAAAGTCAACTAGCGAGCAAGACCCCATGGCAACTGTTGCTTTACCTAGTTCTCTTAGATTATCTGGTGGTCACCCATTCCCTTTCTACCTCATGCTCCTAACCTACAGTGTGGCCGCCTCTTAGGATGCGCTATATGTTTAACTGTCAGTCTTGCACATATGCCACGGTTCACCAACTGTAATTTGAATTCTGAAACCCAGAGCTCAAATTTCTGTAGCTGGTGATGCTTCCTGCACATTTGGTTGTTTAGGTTACTAATAGCATGCACAACTTCCCACATACTACAGGATATGCATTCAATCCAACCAAGCTGTCCTGCCGTGTCTCAACTTTACATTAATTTTATTTTTCCTTGGTTTACTTATGTTAAATTTATTTTACTTGGCCTTAACATTCTTAAAACTATGATAAACCTTACCACACTGATAAATCCAACTAACACTTAATACATTTTAGTTATTTAATGATTATTTAATACTTCACATGTTCCCAATTTCCAGTTCTCTCCACACCCTCCCTAATAGCAGCTACACAGCAGCCAATCAACTTATGGCTTCTTGGGATGTGATTGTTCACTTTTGTTGCAAACTCAGCACACTACCCTACCCTTATAAGCTTGTTCCCCTGTCCTGTGATTATCTCCTGCAGATCTACCTCTCTGCTCCTCTTTCTAAAGATGAGTGATGTAGGCTGTGCTCCCAGACTGTATTTGTACTCTCCCTGCTCTGGGAGTATTTCTTACAAGTTCTCCTCTCCACTCCTCTTCCTGAAGGTGAGATAATAAAGTCAACTAGATGTCTGTGAATAACACTGTCTTTTTCATTTGGGTATTCCTAGCATTTATAATTATATTATTGTTACTTATTTATTTTGGATAATTGTGACACGGTGGCACAGTGGTTGGCACTGCTACCTCACAGCTCTAGGGACACAGGTTTGATTCCGGCTTGCGTCACTGTCTGTGTTTAGTCTGCACATTCTCTCCATGTCTGCATGTTTCCTCCAGGTGCTCCAGTTTCCTCTCATGATCTGAAGGACATGTTGGTTAGGTGCATTGGTTGTGCTAAATTCTCCCTCAGTGTACCCAAACAGGTGCCAAAATGTGGTGACTAGGGGATTTTCACAATAACTTCATTGCAGTGTTAATGTAAGCCTACTTATGACACTAATAAATAAATTTAAACTTATTGAAGTTGTATAGTGACTGTCCATAGTTTTACACCCCCATGCTCTGAGTCAATTTATTATTTGGCTCCAGTTGCTCTACAGAGTTTTTGATGTGTGCACGATTGCTCTACCATTCTCAAAAACGACTGTCATGTTTGATCATGTTTGATAAAATAGTCTGATATTCATTGATTATTACCATTTTGTAAAAGCTGTGGTATTTTTGATCAGAACATTTTTTTTGTATTTTAATTGTTCAGTCCATGTGAGTCATGTTCCCACTGCCTGTATCATTGTAATTGATAGCTCAATGTTTGGTATATATTCTTGTTTTCATTTGGTCTAATACAGGTTGATTTATTGACTAATCTAATGGTAATGTTAAATTTCAAGCTGCATTTTTATCAGAGATTGTTTCTAACTTTGTGATTGATTTAATACTCAGTTTCATCTCATGTCAAAACAATTGATGATGATTGATATGCAAAAACTCCTGATATATGTACACTTTTTGTCATTTATTATTCTACACTTGATAACACTTGCATTTTGCAGATGATGGGATGCACTGTAAGACGTTTTTGAATGTAAGTCACATCCCCATTCTATATATTAAGTTGCATTTTCACAACTTTTAGACACTAGGCATGGCTCTTTCCAATGCCTTTTTAAATTCCATGATACCAGAATGATTTTATAACCTGACAGGTGATCTATATTCTCAAAAAGATATTCCCACCTGTGTATCTCAAAATACTTCTTCCCATCAGTATCACCATGGTGTTTCTCCTTTGTAGGTTAATAATTTGGTTGACTCATAAGCAAATAAGAAAAGTAATTCTTCATTCAATTATGCATAGGATCCTCAGTACAAATAAAGCCAATAAGAACATAATGACGTTAAGCATGCAGAGATACTGATATTTGCCCAAATGAGTACAGCATCATTGCCTACTCTCAATATTGCTACTCATTGTTGTTCAGTTGGATCCAGGTGAGCTCCCCTCCCCCTCATTAATATTCTCTCTTCATACAGCCACTTCCGTTATAATGAAAGCACTAGGCACGCTTGTAACGTACAATGTGGAAGGCATTATTTGTTCTCTGGATGTTGGCAAAACTGCATTTATTGTCCATCCTTTGTTATACTGCAATGTTAGTTGATGGGCATCCCCACATACTAAGCATAATTTTCTTTACTAATCCTAGAGATTTATTTGCAGATATAGCAATACTAAACACAAACCAATGTTGGGAAGAATGTTGTGGTGGTTACTAAAGACAAGATTGAAAGAAAAGGCCTAGATTTTGAAATTATTCTGTTAACTAATGGACAGTCAAGCAAGATTAAAGAGATTTTCCTGATAAGAGATTGGGCTTGGTGTTGAATAGAACCCCAGTGATGGAGAATGGGGTTATGAATGGGAACGTTTGGGAGTTTGATAACAATAGCATTGGAGTAATTAGGTGTGGACTGACAAAACATTTCCTAAGAACTTCAATGGCAGTGTTGGTGGTAGTGAAGTAAGATGTAGGCTGACAATGGACTTCAGCAAGCCTTTTGAAGAGGCCCCACATGGGAGGCTGATAGTGGAGGTAATAACCCATGCGATCCAAGGAAATTTGGCAAATTGGATCTAGATTTGGCTAATTGGCAAAAAGCAGAGGGTGACAGTCAAGGGGTGTTGTTTGAACAGGAAGACTGTGTCTAGTAGGGCCCTGCAGGGATCAGTGTTGGGGCCCTTGCTCTTTGTTGTTTATATAAATGATATAAACTTGAATGTAGGAAGGTTGATCAGTAAGTTTGAGGATGATACACAAATTTGTAGGGTGGTAAATAGTGAGGGAGATACCCTTAGATTAGAGGAGGATGTAGATGGGTTGGTAAAATGAGCTGATTCGTGGCAAGTAGAATTCACTCTTGATAAATGTGAGGTGCACACTTGGGCAGCACAAACAAAAAAAGTGAATTCATGATGAACATCAGGACCCCAGGAAGCATTAAGGATCAGAGGGACCTTGGTGTGTGCGTACATCAATCCTTTATGGTAGCAAGCCAAATGGATAAAATGACTAAGAAGGCATATGATATACTTGCCGAGACATAGAGTTTAAGAGCAGGTAGGCTATGCTGGACCTATACAAAACATTGATTAGGCCACAACTAGATTATTGTGTGCAATTCAGGAATCCACATGATAGGAGGAACATGATAGCAATGGAAAATGTGCAGATTTACCTGGATGTTACCAGTTTTGCAGAGTTTTAGTTATGAAGGGAAATTGGAAAGACTGTGGTTGATTTCCTGGGAGTCGAAGAGGCTAAGGGGCAGGGGCATGATTGACATGTATAAAGTCATGAGGGGCATAGATAGAGTAGACAGGAAGAAACTTTTTCCCTTGGTGGAGGAATCAATGAAAAGGGACATAAAAGGGTCGGGAGTTTGAGAGGGAGTGTGAGAAAAATATTTCCACCCAGAGGGCGGTGGGAATCTTAAGTACACTGCCTGAAAGAATGGTGGAGGCGGAGACCCTTATAACATTTGGGAAGCATTTAGATGTGCACTTAAGGCATACAAGGCCAAGTGCTGGAAAATGGGATCAAGATAGTTGGGTGGTTTGTCTTTGACTAGTGCAGGCTCAATGAGATGAAGAACCTTTTTCTGTGCTGTAGACATCTATGACTCTCTCGCCAGAATTCTACCACCCTGCCCACCATGGAATCGAAGTGGGCGAGGGGCAGGTAACGGAAATGTCTGTTGACTTTGGATGGGATCTTCCAGTCTCGCTCAAGCGAGGCTCTCTGACTATGATAATGTTGCATGTTCAAGGTAAGTTCCAGGTTTGATTTGATTTGATTTCATTTATTATTGTCACATGTATTAACTTATAGTGAATAGTATTGTTTCTTGTGTGCTATAAAGGCAAAGCATACTGCTCATGGAGAAGGAAACAAGACAGTGCAGAATGTAGTGTTACAGTCATAGCTAGGATGTAGAGAAAGCTCAACTTAATGCAAGGTAAGTCCACTCAAAAATCTAACAGCAGCAGGGAAGAAGCTGTTCTTGAGTCAGTTGGTACATGACCTCAGACTTTTGTATCCTTTTCCCAAAGGAAGAAGGTGGAAGAGAGAATGTCTGGGGTATGTGGGTCCTTAATTATGCTGGCTGCCTTGCCAAGGCAGTGGGAAATGAGGACAGAGACAATGGATGGGAGGCTGATTTGTGTGATGGATTGGGCTACATTCACAACCTTTTGCAGTTCCTTGCGGTCTTGTGCAGAACAGGAGTCACTTCAAGCTGTGATAAGACCAGGAAGAATGATTTATATGGTGCATCTGTAAAAGCTGGTGAGAGCTGTAGCTGACATGCCAAATTTCCTTAGTCTTCTTAGTCTTCAAGTAGGGTATTGTGCTGGGATCCTACAAGCTCTCCTTGAACATCTTACCAGCAAAGGATTGTTTCAGGGCTAAGTTATGATGGTTTTATTGGGAACTGAACATAGCTTCAGTCTTGGAATAGCTGGGTTTCATAGAACATAGAACATAGAACATAGAACATTACAGCGCAGAACAGGCCCTTCGGCCCACAATGTTGCACCGACCAATTAAAAAAGCAATGACCCTCTAACCTAAACCAATCCCTTTCCATCCATAAACCTATCCACGGATCTCTTAAACGCCCCCAAACTAGGCGCATCTACAACTGCAGCAGGCAGGGCATTCCAATCCCTCACCAACCTCTGGGTAAAGAACCTACCTCTGACATCCGTCCTATATCTACCGCCCCTTACTTTAAAGCTATGCCCCCTCGTGCTAGCTTTCTCCATCCGAGGAAAAAGGCTATCACTGTCCACCCTATCTAAACCTCTAATCATCTTATATGTTTCAATAAGGTCCCCTCTTAGCCGCCTTCTTTCTAACGAAAACAACCCCAAATCCCTCAGTCTCTCCTCATAGGACCTTCCCTCCATACCAGGCAACATCCTGGTAAACCTCCTCTGCACCCTCTCCAATGCCTCCACATCCTTCCTATAATGTGGGGACCAGAACTGCACACAATACTCCAAGTGCGGACGCACCAGAGTTTTGTACAGTTGCAACATGACGTTGCGGCTCCTAAACTCAAATAGTCTATTCGTATGACACATTTGTGTGCATGCACAGTGGCATATCCAAATCATTTTGTAAGATGTATTATATCACAATTGATCTGATATAACAAAGTGCTTTACAGGACTTAAACTTTGAAACCATCATGAAAAAAATGACATAAATAGAAAAAGTAGAGCCTTCAGTTTTGTTAATATTTGAAAAATTAAGCAATTATTTTCAAATTATGAATTCTCAAAGAATGATCAAGGCCCACATGTAGGACATTACAAGATTGAAATGAGTAGGAAAAATTAGATTAATTCATAATCTTTAAATGATGCCAAGCTGAGTTTCTAAATCAGGAGGAAGGAAAATATGAGTGAGGGAGTTCAGAGGCTCTTGGAGAGAACAGTTGGACTTGCCTGCGTGCTCTGACATGTCTTGGTAATCAATTTGTCTCAGTCATATATATATATATATCTCCACCTTTTCTGCACTTTGCTGTATGCCTTTTCCTAACCTCCTACTTCACCATCCCACTTCCATCAAGATGGCCATGCTCAAGCCTGTACCAACAATCTCAGAACATCTTCTAAGTCACTTCTCTTTCCAGCCTAAATGATCAAATCAATATGTTTCAAAACTTCCTATAGCTACATACTATGAACTAATCGAAAGGCAGATTGTCAATTTGACATTTTTTTCTGATGATGCTCAACTTTATCTCTCTACCACCATCTTTAATTCCTCAAGCATTCATGCGCTATAAAATTGCTTTGGCAAATGTTAGAGAATGCTAGAGAACTCTGAATAGTGTTGATGAACAGAGGGATCTAGGTGTGTGTGTACATAGATCCCTGAAAGTTGGGAATCAAGTAGACAAGGTAGTTAGGAAGGCATACGGTGTCTTGGCGTTTATTGGTAGGGGGATTGAATTTAGGAGCCGCAACGTCATGTTGCAACTGTACAAAACTCTGGTGCGTCCGCACTTGGAGTATTGTGTGCAGTTCTAGTCCCCACATTATAGGAAGGATGTGGAGGCATTGGAGAGGGTGCAGAGGAGGTTTATCAGGATGTTGCCTGGTATGGAGGGAAGGTCCTATGAGGAGAGACTGAGGGATTTGGGGTTGTTTTCGTTAGAAAGAAGGCGGCTAAGAGGGGACCTTATTGAAACATATAAGATGATTAGAGGTTTAGATAGGGTGGACAGTGATAGCCTTTTTCCTCGGATGGAGAAAGCTAGCACGAGGGGGCATAGCTTTAAAGTAAGGGGCGGTAGATATAGGACGGATGTCAGAGGTAGGTTCTTTACCCAGAGGTTGGTGAGGGATTGGAATGCCCTGCCTGCTGCAGTTGTAGATGCGCCTAGTTTGGGGGCGTTTAAGAGATCCGTGGATAGGTTTATGGATGGAAAGGGATTGGTTTAGGTTAGAGGGTCATTGCTTTTTTAATTGGTCGGTGCAACATTGTGGGCCGAAGGGCCTGTTCTGCGCTGTAATGTTCTATGTTCTATGTTCTATGTTCTATGAAACCCAGCTATTCCAAGACTGAAGCTATGTTCAGTTCCCAATAAAACCATCATAACTTAGCCCTGAAACAATCCTTTGCTGGTAAGATGTTCAAGGAGAGCTTGTAGGATCCCAGCACAATACCCTACTTGAAGACTAAGAAGACTAAGGAAATTTGGCATGTCAGCTACAGCTCTCACCAGCTTTTACAGATGCACCATATAAATCATTCTTCCTGGTCTTATCACAGCTTGAAGTGACTCCTGTTCTGCACAAGACCGCAAGGAACTGCAAAAGGTTGTGAATGTAGCCCAATCCATCACACAAATCAGCCTCCCATCCATTGTCTCTGTCCTCATTTCCCACTGCCTTGGCAAGGCAGCCAGCATAATTAAGGACCCACATACCCCAGACATTCTCTCTTCCACCTTCTTCCTTCGGGAAAAGGATACAAAAGTCTGAGGTCATGTACCAACTGACTCAAGAACAGCTTCTAAACTCTAACAGGCATCAGCCTAAACCTGCCAACCTTTCCCCATAGGATAACTCCATCATACCAGAAATCAGTGAACCTCTCTGAACCACTTTGAATGTTATGTCCTTTCCAAAACAAGGAGACCAGAACTGCATACAGTACTCCAGATGTGTTCTCACCAACGCCCTATACAATAGTAGCCAGACTTCCCTACCCTCAGCTACAACCAGGACAAGCAATAGCTCTGAAAACTGATCTGCTTGTTAGCTTTACAATAACTCAGATTAAGAATGCTGGTATGCTTTCATGTGTTTTTTCTGTTCAGTTAAAAAAAACACTAACTGCAGCAAGGAACAAAAAAGATATAACACTTCAATGTTGAAATATGCAGAGCACAGTCTGATTGTAAAACTTTGCTTGTTTTGGTGTTGATAGCTAATCATTTTACCATAGTGCTGTTATTGTGGTAGCATAGCACTACACACCAGCCTTCAATTGATGACATTGTCCTCTGCTTGTTTTCCAATTAAACAAATCCATCTTAAGATGACATCAAATATTCCATTAATAATGGATCACACAATATTCAACAAAACATTTACTTAAATAACCACTCTTGCCAAGTCCTGCACTCTCCTTCCTTTGTGGATAATGTTGAAACCCAGCTGATGTGAGGTTCACCAGTGAAATGAATATAGATCTGATTAAGTGCACTTCTCACTATCATTAATGCACATTTTGTGATTCTATGTATGTCAAGCAAATATGTTAGTTATTTCTTGTACCACGAGATGGATATGCCTAATGTGCTTAACAATCAATCAGATACAGTCTAAGCAGTAACATATTCTACATTACTCAACTGTATTAATGTTAGATATAAAAGCATTGCTGATAACAGTTTTATAACAAGCATGACAGTTAGTTGCATTTCTTCCAATATTGTTTGGTTTGTTGCACAATATTTTTACTTCATTTGAATCAAGTGGCAGATATACAAAACACCATTGGGATAAATGTTTAAAAAAAAGCAATATATACTTCTAATGTTATAAAACATTTAATTCGCACTCTGCCTTTTCCAAAATGATACTGTGCGCACTCTCAGAAGCCAGCTCCCCTCAAATTGTACAAGTGACTGATGTGTTCCCAAGGCTGCATCTTGCAGATGAATATTCATCTTTGGATTTTCAGTAAAGTGTCCTTTAAAAAAAAACTCTGGCCACCAGCAGCATTTTGCTTTCTGTTCAAACACTCTGGTGCTAAAGATTCCATCAAGATTGAAAACAGTAAAAGAGAACATGATGCAGATCGATTGTCAGGTGTAAAGCTATAGCAGGCTTGAGTTCCAAAAGTGTGAAGGGATTCAGTATGGGTCATCATTTCAAATTCAGGCTAAAAAAGAAAATGCAAAATGGGGAATCCTAGTCAATACTTCTTTCAGTAGAATCATTGACAGCCACAGGTGAGGTGCCTGAAGATTGGAGGGGAACAAATATTATGACTTTGTTTAAGAAGGGCATATGAAAAAGCCTAGGAACTACAGGCCGGTGAGCCTAATGTCTGTAGTGGGTAAGTTGTTAGAAGGTACTCTGAGAGACAAGAACTGCAGACAAGGAATAATTAGGGACTGTCAGCATGGCATTATGAGTGGAAGATCATGTCTCGTGAAATTGATTGAGTTTTTTGAAGGGGTGGACAATAAGGTAGACGAGGGCAGTTCAGTCAACATTGCCTGCGTGGATTTTAGCTATGTAGACAATGACAGGGCACTGAATGATAGGTTGTTGTATAAGGTTACATCTCACAGGATCCAGGGTGAGGTAGCCAATTGGATACAAAATTAGCCTAACGACAGAAGGAAGAGGGTGGTTGTAGAGGGTTGTTTTTCAAACTGGAGGCCTGTGACTAACAATGTGCCTCAGAGATCAGTCCTGGGTTCACTGTTATTTGTCATTTATATTAATGGTTTGGATGAGAATTTAGGAGGCATGGTCAGTAAGTTTGCAGATGACACCAAGATTGGTGGCATAGTGGACAGTGAAGAAGATTATCTCGGATTGCAGCGGGATCTTGATCAATTGGGCCAATGGGCCGATGAATGGCACATGGAGTTTAATTTAGATAAACGTGAAGTTATGCATTTTGATGGATTGAATTGGGGCAGGATCTATTCAGTTAATGGTAGGATGTTGGGGAGAGTTATCGAACAAAGAGATCTAGGAGTACAGATTTATAACTGCTTGGAAGTGAAGCCACGGTTGGTTGTGAAGAAGGCATTTGGCATGCTTGGTTTCATTGGTCAGAACATTGAATACAGGAGTTGGGATGTCTTGTTGAAATTGTACAAGACATTAGTAAGGCCACACTTGGAATACTGTGCATAATTCTGGTCACCCTATTATAGAAAGAATATTATTGAACTAAAAAGAGCGTAGAAAAGATTTATTAGGATGTTACTGGGACTTGGTGGTATAAGTTATAAGAAGAGGTTGGATAGACTGGGACTTTTTTCTCTAGAGCATAGAAGGCTTAGGGGTGATCTTAAAGAAGTCTATAAAATAATGAGGGGCATAGATAACAACTTTTCCCAAAGGTAGAGGAGCCTAAATCTAGAGGGCATAGGCTTACGTTGAGAGGGGAGAGATACAAAAGAGTCCGGAGGGGCAATTCTTTCACACAGGAGTAACGAGTGTCTGGAACTAGCTGCCAGAGATAGTATTAGAGGCGGGTATAATTTTGTCTTTTAAGAAACAGCTTGACAATTACATGGGTAGGATGGGTATAAAAGGATATGGGTCAAATACAGGCAATTGGGACTAATTGAGTGGTAAAAATTGGGTGGTATAGACTAGTTGGGCTGAAGGGTCTGTTTCCAAGCTGTAAACCCCTATGACCCTATGACTCTCAGGGTGATAAACGTGTGGAGCAGGATATCAGCAAGGATATTGCAGAGTAGTATTAGCTTGCTTTTATTTTTCCTGATACATTGGATTCAGTTTCACTTTCGCCACATTGTCGTGGTTCCATTCCCCCATTACCTCAGCTATTTTAATGTCTTCTGCTTGTTTTATGCTATTATCCTGTTATCAGTCATCTCCCTATTGCATAGATTGAAATTTTCCCAATTCGTAACAGGCGAGACAGAAAATTCAATGGACCATTCAAAGGTCTGTTAAGCATGAGCAGGAATTTCCGGTCTTGGGGCACATGCAAATTGAAAATCCTATCCATAGTGTCTCAGCTGTGATTAAGTGGGTAAAACCTTTGCCCCTTAGCTTCCAAAGTTCAGGTCCAACTCTCCCGTCATGCACTCCTGACCATACCTCAACCTGAGTGTGCAAGCCATGGCTGATATTCCAGCTCTGGAATGAGGGAACCTGCACTGGTGAAGGTGATGCCTTGGCATTTTGGATCATGTATTAAACTAAGGCCCCACTTGCCTGCTCAGGTAGAAGTAAATGATCCCATGGCTCTATTCCGAAGGGAAGGGGAGTTTCCCTAGTTGTGCGAGCCAATATTTATCCCAAATAAACATCACAAAAACAGATCATTACTTTGCTGCTTTATCTAAGTTTGCTGCATACACATTGGTTGTTGTGTTCCTGCAGCACAACAATGGTGACACAGGAGTGCTTTATTGGCTGTTTTGAGATAGCTGGTGGCCAGGAAAAGTGTTATATAAATATAAGTCTTCCTTTCTATCTCATGTTGATATATTTTGCCATTTAGCCATTTTGTGCAATTAATTTTTTTCTTCCCCCCACCCTGTGACTCATGAATCTGTGTGTTTTTGTCACCCCAGCCTTCCTTTGTTTTGTTCTTTTTAAATGCTTTTCATCTATATTTTTTCACAGTTCTGAAAAAGGGTTACAACTGAAATGTTAACCAATCTGTCTCTTTACAGGTGCAGTCTGAATTATGAGCATTCTTAGGTTTATTGGATTCACAAATTCTTATTGTGATCTTGAGGGAAATTGAATGGGTAGATGACGTGAATCAATGGACTACTTCTGTCGAAAACAGTTGGCTTATTTTAAATATATTATTAAATCCATAGATGGAAAGAAAAGCAGAAAGATGTGAGGAACATTTCAAGGTTCTGGGAAAGAATGAGTAAAATATTACAATGGGTTTTGATATCAAAATATTGAAGATATAGACCAGACGAAAACAAAAGAGAACAGAGAATTGGAAGAATAGAAGGAAAAGGGGGCAAAGGTCAGAGGAGCAAAGACAACAGCAGTATCAATAAAATAGAGAAAGACAAGAAGGGGTGCAATAGATGAGAAGGTTAGAGATCAGAGAAGCATTATCCAACAGGCGACAAGCTTTTTTGTAGCCTGTCGAGGGAGAGAAGGTCTCTTACATTTTGTCCGAAAATCGAAAACATGCAGATGTAATTTGACATTTAGAGCTATGCTTGCAATACAGTTTACATTAGGAGTGTAGAATTGTTGAAAAGCAAATTTGTTTCTTACAGCTAAAGTGTAAATCCAGTCTTAGGGTTGGAGCAGATTGTGCAGTGAGATTTGCTTTTCTAGGAAATGCAAAGATGCTACCATTGCCTTGTTAATGTTACAAACTATTCCTGTAAGTATCTTCACAAATCTTCATATCATTAAATGAATAAACATGAGGACAAAGGAAATAAAGCTATGGGAGCAGGTTAGGAGATAGTAATTAAGTAGGAGGAGGCACATATTGAGTATAAACACCAGCATAAACCACTTTTACCAAACAGCTTGTTGCTGTTCTGTAGATTCTATATAATTCTGTGAATAAATAAATAGTGTGCAAGTTCAGTGGATGATGGAAATATCATTCTGTGATCATTACTTAGAAGTTTGCTGATCAGCATTTATGATTGTTCATTACCAATTTATTCCTCATACTAACTATATGCGCCCACATCCCTATAGTTGCATAATATTCAAATATTAACTGTAACTGGCACATCATGATTGTGTCAACATTGTCCAATAAACAGTGCCAAGAAAGGTCACATGGCTGTTAACACATTAAAAAGTTCCATCATTTTGGCACATCTCCACACTTACTGGGTACGAGAGGCACAATAGTGAGAGAGACCACCAAGATGCAACTACAAGCTATTTTAGCCGAGAGCAGGAGGTCATTTCATTTGTGCTGCACATGAATGTTAGATGAAAAATGCACGTTGATTAACATGGAGTCCAAAGATGCCAAGGTTCTTGTGGTTCTCAAATAATTGTTTGAACCAATGAGTGCAATCAAAGATTTATTGCCTTCAAATGTCTATGTCTTCTAATTTCAGAATTTCAGTATCTTCCTAAAACATTGATAGGCATATAAACTAGAACAGTTTCTAGTTTATGAATTTATGAGTGAATATTCAAAAGAAAACATACAGGAAATGGGCTCTTTTTTTTAATGTAAGTTTTTTTTTATATAACTTTCAGAGACCTTTGTTGGGCAGTTAGCCAGACCCATCGCATTATCTCTTGTCTCACCATAAGAGTCATTTCAACTAATAGAATTTTGCCCCATGTTTGTCGTTGCCATGGTAATGGAATATTATCAGGCATGTCATGTACACAGATCAGTAGCAGCAGTGCGGCTGCTGACACACAACAGCTATCAGCCTTTGACCACAGACAGGAATGTGTTCTGTCAAAAAGGAAGTTGACTGTCTCTGCGAAGCCCTGGCACCCATAGTGCTGGCCATTTTGTTTCCGCCTATAGCCTGCATGCCCCCATTATCATAATAATAAACTCGGATGATCGCAGGCTCTTTCAGTGTTAGCCAAACAAAAAAAAATTCAATGAAGCTATAAGAGCTTTGAGGAAAGCCAAAGGGTGAAATGTCAAAGAGCACTGCCTCGGTTTAAATCCATGACTGTTCAACCTGAAAGTGACACCTAGTCCACCGGATAAAATCTTATTCTTCCCAGGGACAAATCTGACTGTGTTGACTGACACCAAAGTCAAAGTCAATTCAAAGTCCTGAAAGGTGATGGGGATGGGCAGATTTTTGCCCTTTGTCACACCACTTCCGAAAATAATTTAAGACAATGACACAAAAGGAGTATGCGCGCAGACAAAATGCACAATTTGACAATACTGTGTACCGAGTACCAATAACTGTGGGAATCGTTTCTGAAAGATGTAACAATGGAATATGGCTGGCAGCTCGTAATAGCAGTGAGGTCTAGCTCCTTTTGGTAACTGGCATCAAGCATGGGATCTTGTGACATGAATGACATCACATCCATGTTTGAGTTTGACAGTATAATGCATGAATGGAGCTGAGAAAAAGATACTGTCTGGCACTTGTCAAAGTAGAGCTTTTTCCTCAACGCATCCCATCATATCCAATGGAATAATAATATGGAAAATAATTAAAATGTTATATAAATATATTATTTGATTCAGAGTCACAGAACGGAAACAAGCAGCAAAACACTGCATGCAAAAAAGCAGAACTGAATTTCTTACAGCACATCAGCTTTGACCACAAATGAATGTTTAAACAAACATAAACTGAATTACTTAAAATCATTTTGCCATGTGCAACAGTCTTAACAGAATCCAAGTAACCTTGTTATGACCTTTAATTTGCAGGAAAGGTTTGATAATGCAGGCAATTAGGCTTAGTCATCACAGCAAGCGCCTTGTCCATGGATATGACCTTCTTCTCATTGTAGCTCTGCCTCCTTGCTGATAAAATGTGGACCATTTTACTGTCAGTATTTTAAATGTCAATGGCATGCCTACATTATCATGCAAAGGAAACATCAGAACTACAGTAAGCCAACTCAAGTGCTACAGGCTCTGATTTTAACTTGAGGCATGAGTGCAACGTGCAAGGATGGAGCCCCACTGCACCCGTGCCCCCTCTCTCCAAAGCATTTAAATGACGGGACTTTGGCTCCTGTCTAAAGCCGCAGAAATTGCTACCTGATCAGTGGGAGGGTGTGGGATTTTGAATTCAAACAGCCATATGAGGCCGTTGTCAGGAGCTCATTGAAGCGGCTCCCCCAGCATAAAGTAAGTTGTCAGGGAATGGATCCTGATGCAATCCTGCTCAAGGCAAGTTTAAAGTTTATTTATTAGTGTCACAAGTAGGCTTACATTAACAATGCAATGAAGTTAGTTTGAAAATCCCCTCATCGCCAGCGCCTGTTTGGACACACTGAGATAGAATTTAGCATGGCTAATACACCTAACCAGCACATTTTTCAGATTTTGGGAAGAAACCCGGAGCACCGAGAGGAAACCCACGCAGACACAGGGAGAGTGTGCAGACTCCACCAAGGGCAGCAGAGCCCTAAAGTTTCCTTATTTCCTAATCCTAATTTAGTCCTGGATCTTCACCCCCACAAGAAAATCTAACAAATGACAAGTAATTACATTTGTCGACCTCTTCTTACCTTGCTCTCTCTTTGGCTGGCTGCTGCAGCACTGAGGTTCTTTCCTCTATCTAATGGGTGGTTCTGGTGCCGCCAGAAATCCAACAGTTATAATGGCAAACAAAAACAGAGAATGTTGGAAAATCTCAGCAGGTCTGGCAGCATTGGTAGTGAGAGTTAATGTTTTGAGTCTGTTTAGCTCCTCACTGAAATGGCAGTGCGCAATGGCCTTGGAACACAGTCCAGAGCTTTGTATGTCACTGTTACAAGCTGCTTGCTCGGTGAAGTGAGCAACTGAGTTAAAGTCAGCTTTGTCTTTTCAGAAATTCGTGAGCAGTGGTGCATAATTTAGTGCCGATATCTACCCTTACACTTTACTTAAAAGCTCACACCTCAAAACAACGCTTTAGAGAGTTACAAACTTGATAATACTAAAGTAACAATGGCTATATTTAAAAGAGCAATCTAAATAGATTCTGTGTTAGACAATAAAAAGTGGTCATACTGGAAAACACCTGGAAATAGATCAAAACATAGAATGGAATGCATTTTTATTGCAACATAGAAAGTAACAAACCTGAGAAACAAGTATCTAATATTTAGGATTTCATTCTTTGCCATTCTCTGGACTGCATTTTTAAATGGCTGTGGAGGTGAGATCAGAGGTGGATGCATTTCCCAACACCATTCGGCATGTTGGTCTCTCACCATGGTTCCACCTCTGGCTATTTTCAGTCTGTGAAGAGCTAAGGGGGTCACTATCAACCTGGAAGCAGTGGTTAGCCTATTGGATCAATTATATAACCTGTTAGGCTATTCTGCAGAAGCTGACTGGAATTTTTCAGTTAGCCTGGGAGCCCCCACTGAGTCAGAGACATGGCTGGACACGGAGGTAGCCTCTTAGTGGTAAACAGAGTGAGAAGCCAACATTCCATCCAGCTAGGGAATACCCCCATATCTGCCATCGCCATTGGGTCTCAGCTGTGGATGCTGGCCATCCAATGGGGGGTTGCTATCCACAGTGATGACCTGGCAGCTGTGTCCTTTTTAATGGTGACTGATTAAGAAATCTCTTGAGAGGACACCTCTACTGGGAAGCACACTCTTTCAGTCTCTTGCATGCATTCGCAGATGGTGAAACTGTCAATGCACCTTTGAGATACTTTTAGCCTGAAGAACTTGTTTGCAATCCTTTGTTGGAAGGCAAGCACAGATCCTGGCCATTAATTGGCCACTCTGACAACATTATGTCAGGGATCAGGTGCTGACATGGGGTTACCATGGGGTAGGGAGTGGTGGGTGGTTGTAGGGGTGGAGGTGGGTAAGTGGTTAGGATCTCACCAGTCATCTAACATCAGGGTCTTGAATCATAAAATCTCTATAGTACAGAAGGAGGCCATTTGGCCCATCAAATCTGCAATGACTTTCTGACAGACCATTTTACTCAGGCACACCCCCTGCCCTATCCCTGTAATCCCACTTATTTACCCCACTAATTCCCCTAATCTAGACATCTTGGGACACTAGAGGTAATTTAGCATGGCCAACCCTCCGAATCTGACTCCAGGAAAAAAATCTAGTCCCCTCCCCATGTGATTAATGTCTAAGTATCATAGTGAAATGAAAGAAGTTTAATTTGATAACTTGATGGAACATGGTTTCTTTTAGCACAGGAAACACTACATTTCAGGAATTGAAACTGTACCCTGGCCCTATGCACCAACTTTGTCTTCTTTCATCATTTGTTACCAGAAATCCTATTAAATTGAACTAATAGCTCACTCTGTATTATCATAATTTATCCTTCTTGCTTTTTAGATCCAAGCTATTAGATATATATTTCCAATAAAAATTAGGCAATCTTATTTGGAATCTTGGTTAAGGATGACCTATGTCAAGAGTTAAGGCTATGTTAACTGCTGCATTCTAATTATAATGCCCTTATCAAAAATAATGGACACAAAGCCCAAAGGAGACATCAATAAGGATGACCGAAATCTTGGTCAGAGAAATGTGTTTTAAGGTGGATCTTAAAGGAAAAGAGGGAGGTGGAGAAGTGGAAAGAGTGGTGAGGAAATTCTGGAGAGTTGTTGATGGAGTGGCTGTTTATGGGAAGAGATAGGGACAGGAACAGGACTGAGGGATTTAGATTGAAGGGTTTGGGTAGCGTAAAGGTGGTAGAGTAGGAAATGGAATAGGAGAAAAGGAAAAAAGGGTGTATGCGTTGGGATAATAGGTGGAAAAGGAACCATTGGCATATTTAGCCAGTGACCATAACCTAAATGCAGTCTATACTAATGGCTGGTTCTTCTCCCCAGTTTGCATGTCATATCACACTGTCCACCACCTAAAAGATATCTAAACAGGAGAAGATGCAGAAAGAATAAAGGTGAGACAGATAGCAGTAAAGAAACACAACCAGACAAAATCAGGAGAGGGAAGACCAGGGAATCAGCAGCGCAAATACAACAGGCCACAGAGCAAGAAATTGATATATATTTTCTGACTGACTATATGTAATATGTACACACACATTTATATATCTATATATAGTATATATAAACATGTACACACCCACCCATATATAAATATTATATACATACAATTTAACAGTAGGGGGAGCTTTAACAGTAGAGTTGCAGGATTAACTGCCGCACTGTGAGTTTCAATATTTTGAGTCTCCATTATTGCCAAGTTCATGAGTTGATACATTTGTTGGGAAGATATGCATGTTTGTTACAAAACTATATTGAATGATTTTGTACATCAGGTGTGGATTTTATTTACATATTTGACACGTTGTCTACATTGATGGAAAGTAAAATTACAAGTGTAGCTCATGTAACACGAGGATAGAAGTTAAGAAATAAAAATATTATTAAATTAAATATATCAATACACATAAAATCATGCCATTTCCCCAAAAATGTGCACATATGCAACCATCTATTGACATGCATATACTTGAGCAGTCACATACGATTATCTACTGATATTGCAAATAGGCAGATCAACACACTTGCATGCACTCACGTACAGTCTCACACACATACCTGGATAATGTCACTTGATGAGAAGGACTAATGTCAGTATCTAGTGTTAAGTGAAGTATCCTTTCAGTCTTAATGCCAAGGTTGTTGAATACAGTATTTACACTGCAGAGAGCTCCATTTACAGGGAATTATTGATCCAGAAAAGTATTATAGGAGTGTTTCACGTTTTGGACAGTGTTCAAACTTTTCTAAAGTGGCAATAACTATTCTTGTGAATTCAAATTCAGGCAGTCTGCTGTCCTAAATACAAATGTTAAGATGAGGAAAAAAAACATTGAAATTGGGTATATCCTAAAAATCATAATTTATTGTTCAGTATATCATAAATACTTTATGTTACAGAAATGTCAGAGTTGCACATAAACCACAATAAATGTATACAGTTTATAAGTGTAGGCAGATAGGAATGACATGGGAACATAGGCTATTCGGAAGTGTTAGCCAGGCAATAATCAGGGGCTCATAAGCTAGAAGAGCAAAGATTGAGCATTTTATAGCCACTGTTTGAATTTTCAGGTCATAACCATGAAATTAGCACTGGAACCTGAAATATTTATTTTATGAATTGTATTAATGTGACCAGAGGGAAATTATATTTTTGATCT
This sequence comes from Carcharhinus amblyrhynchos, assembly GCF_965287045.1. Classification (NCBI taxonomy): domain Eukaryota; kingdom Metazoa; phylum Chordata; class Chondrichthyes; order Carcharhiniformes; family Carcharhinidae; genus Carcharhinus; species Carcharhinus amblyrhynchos. The sequence goes on from NC_137333.1 coordinate 61,198,096, forward strand.
ACTTTTAAGATAACATTAGTTATCAGAATAGATTCTAAGGCCTGGATGTTTGGAACTATGGAGTGCCTCTCCATTGTTGCAAAAATGGTGGAAAAGCCTGAAAATCAGAAGTCCTGCCCCATGAATGCAGCACTGACCATTTCCACAGGGCAGGGTTGGGTCACATATCATGGAGGCAGCTGCCCAAAGAGATCAGCAGTTATCTCCATCCATGTGCAATTTTGGTGGTGCAGGTATGCAAAATGTGATGTGTGCCGGTTTAATCTGCCGGGAGCCGATCTGAACTTAGTGGAAACTGGGCACTTCTTTGAATGTGGTCCTGGGACACTTCTGGGGGGCTCAGATGGCCATTGGGAAGGTTGGGTGCCATTGAAATTGTTAAAATGTGCATTAAAATACATAAACTCATTAACTATCAAAAATGTCAAAACGAATTGTCAAAGGCAGCTACCAAAAGTGTGAAAATTAATTGTTCAAAGCAACTGTCAAAATGAACTCTGAAAGGGTTAATAATCATACAAGTTTGAAAAAAAATCACATAAGCTCTAACTGTTGAATTCTCAAAGATAGCGAAGCTCTGAGAAATCAGGTGCCTTAAAACTAGAAGGCCTCCAGGTAATAGTCAAGGACCATGAAATTTTTAATTACAAGGGAGGGTCCAATCACACAGCATGCATACAAGAATTCAGTTGAACTATGTGCAGTTACAGCTCATGACTGCCCATTACAAAAAGGGACAATGAACAAGGGAGTTTGAAACACCACTGGCCAGACATACATCCATCATACTCACGTCTGGAAGTTAGTAGGTATGTAGAGAAAATATGTGCTTGATGATATATTATTAAGTAGATGTGCACAAATTGTAATTGGACAACTATGTTCATATGTTATACATTATGCACCAGGGACCCAGGTTCCATTCCAGCCTTGGGTGATTGTGTAGTTTGCATATTTTCCCTGTGTCTGCGCAGGTTTCCTCCGGGTGCTCCAGTTTCCTCCCACAGTCCAAAGATGTGCAGGTTAGGTAGATAGGCCAGGCTAAATTTGCCCTTAGTGTTGGGGAATTAGCAGGATAAATACATGGGGTATGAGGATAAGGTTTGGGTAGGATTAGTGTTGGTGCAGGGATGATGGGCTGAATGATCTTCTTCTGCACTGTAGGGATTCTATGATTCTATGTAATCCTAACTATTAGTTATGAATGGATCTCGATAATTGCTGAACAAATGTATATCTTTGATTGACATATGCTAATTCCTTGTAACTGGATCTGAAAGTATAACTGTCTGTGTAATGCATTATTCAGGGCTCTCGCTGTGCCACCAGCTGGTCCTTCAGATCCTTAGCTATAGCTTGTAAAAAGACCATTTAAAAATTCCAAAAATCTCTGTCTGGTCACTCAAAGAGGACAAAGTCTGAAATAGCTGGACAATTATTTTTGACCCTAGAACAAATTGCCAAAAGTGTCAAAATAAGCTGTCAAACACAGCTATTAAGGAGTCAAGACTTTTAAAAGTCCTGCTCTTTAAATATTTGGAGAAGAAAAATACATCTCGAGTGCTTTAAAAGTCATAGCTTGCTCTTTCATTCATCTGTTAACATAAGCCTGAGGGCTTCCATTATGAGATTAGTGCTGCGTAACTAATTTCACAACCTTCCATTATCACAATAGGGTGCCTGCCATTTCACAGTTTAATTGACAGCTGGGAGTGGTTATTGATGCTATGAAGTTGGACTATGAATTCCAATGCTGGTTTTTATACAGAATTATGCAATTGAATGAAAGGTTTGTTCTTATCAGGGATTATGTTGCTGAAGGTATGTAAATATGGTAAATTTGTTTTAATAATAAGATTTTGTTAAATAGAGTTTGCAATAGACACTTGGAGCTTTATATTATTTCATTTTAGCATGGCTACAGAGGTCTGCTCATGGTGGATACTTTGTGAGTTGGCATGGTAAGTATAAGGGCAAAGGGTGATTGGTGGCAGGGCATTGGATGGCATGAGTTGGCAGTAAATTGACTTAGGGACTATAAAGTGCCATGGGAGGTGGGCAAAGAGTCATTAACAGGGTATACGGGCCTTGAGGGTGAATGGGAGGCATGGATTGGCATGAATGGGGTGGAGTATGTGGGGGTTGAGGGGTGAGGGCCAGAGGGTTGTTTATGATATTTATAAATTTCAACATGATGTTGGAGCACTGATGCAGGCCTTTTGCTTTGCTGATCTCAGCACCTGGCAGCCTCTACATTCATTCTAGAATCACCTGGCCTGATTCCTAGAGAATCCCGTCAGCCTGTAATTAAATTTTCAACATCCAGGGTAATTTCTCCTGGTTTGCATAGCCAGGAGATATCCCAAATCTGCATGGAATTTCCTGAATGGAAATTCAAGCCTACATTTTTGTGTTCCAGATTCTTATTGTGCGATAAGATTCACAGGATGAAAATTAATAATTGCAATGTTTACAATAACATTTTAAAGAAATAATATGAAACCAATCACTTGAAAATTTTATGTTAACTGAAAAACCAAAATCAGAGACGTTCAAGCATATTCTGTATCTTCTTCCCTTTACCTTCAAGATACTGCGACTGAGTTATAAAATTTTTGCTATTGGAATCTCTCAACAATCAATTGTATTTTATGACTGAATAAACTTGCCATGATACTGTCACAGTAATTAATCCTTTAACATGATTGTCATCACATATCAGTAGCAAAGAGTACATTAGAGCTCCTAGGTGCAGTTGCAAAATGCACAATTAACATTCTATATGAAGGTTATGTGATATGTAACATTCACTATAACAGATGTCAGGATTTTACAGCAACAATCTATTTTTATGATGTGGAGATGGCAGTGTTGGACTGGGGTGAGCACAGTAAGAAGTCTTGTAACACCAGATTAAAGTCCATCAGGTTTATTTGGAATCACAAGCTTTCAGAGCACTGGTCTTTCATCAGGTGAGGGCTATCTATCTATTTTTAAGTCTTAAATAATTACAGAAGTTTACACTTAGAAGGAAGCCATTCAGCCCTTTGGAATTTAACGCAGACAAGTGTGAGATATTGCATTTTGGAAGGACAAACCAAGTAGAACGTACAGGCTAGATGGTAGGACTCTGAAGATTGCAGTTGAACAGAGGGATCTGGGAATACAGGTGCAGAATTCCCTAAAAGTGATGTCACAGGTGGATAGGGTCGTAAAGAGTGCTTTTGGTACGTTGACTTTTATAAATCGGACTATCGAGTATAAAAGTTGGAGTGTTATGGTAAGGTTATATAAGGCATTGGTGAGGCCAAATTTAGAGTATTGTGTACAGTTTTCGTCACCTAGTTACAGGAAGGATGAAAATAAGGTTGAAAGGGTGCAGAGAAGGTTCACAAGGATGTTGCCAGGACTTGAGAAGCTGAGTTACAGAGAGAGATTGAATAGGTTAGGACTTTATTCCCTGGAGTGTAGAAGAATGAGGGGAGATTTGATAGAGGTGTATAAGATTTTGATGGGTATAGACAGAGTGAATGCAAGCAGGCTTTTTCCACGGAGGCTCGGGGAGAAAAAAACCAGAGGGCATGGGTTAAGGGCGAAAGGTGAAAAGTTTAAAGGGAATATTAAGGAGGATTTCTTCATGCAGAGAGTGGTGGGAGTGTGGAATGAGCTGCCAGATAAAGTGGTAAATGCGGGGTCACTTTTAACATTTAAGAAAAACTTGGACGGGTTCATGGATGAGAGGGGTGTGGAGGGATATGGTACAAGTGCAGGCCAGTGGGACTAGGCAAAAAATGGTTTGGCACAGACAAGGAGGGCCAAAAGGCCTGTTTCTGAGTTGTAATTTTCTATGGTTCTACCCACCTGTTTGCAACAATGATCTACAAAGTATCTGTTTTTCTGCTTCCTGCCCTTAGCTGATTATTGGAATAAAAATCCAAGAAGTTTTTTGAAGGCATTTGATAAAGTGCCACAAATCAAAGACCATTGAATAAAAGGGACGGGGCAACATGGATATGAAGTTACCTGAATGACAAAAAACTGAGAGCAGTTGTGAACAGTTGTTTCCCGGACTAGAGGAAGTTATATCATTGGGATCCCATGGGGTCGATATAAGGACTATTGCTTTTCTTGATTGATATTAACATAGACTTGGGTATGCAGGGAACAATTTCAAAACTTGCTGATGACACCAAACTTGCAATTTTAGTGAACTATGTTGAGGATGGTGATTGACTTCAAGAGGACGTACACAGGCTGGTGGCATGGACTGCATACATGGCAGATGAAATTTAATGCAGAGAAATGTGAAGTGACACATTTTTGAGGAAAAGGGGAGAGGCAACATAAAATAAAGGGTGCAATTCTAAATGGGTGCAGAGGATGGACATATATGTGCACAAATTATTGAAGATGGCAGTGCAAGGTTGAGAAAGTGGTTAATTAAGAGTACTGGATCATAAACTGTTTAAATAGAAGGGCAGAGGACAAAAGAAAGGAAGTCATGGTGAGTGTTCATTAAACACTAGTTTAGCCTCAGTGAGAGTATTGTGCTCAAATCTGGGCACTGCAGTTTAGGAAGGATATGACAGCATTGGAGAGGTTCCAGAAAATATGCTTTTTTTATCCTTCCATGGGCTTTGCTGGCAGTACCAGCATGTGTTGGCCATCCATCATTGTTCTTGAACTAAGTGGCATGCCTGGCTAACTTGAGAGCCAACCACATTGCTGTGTGTCACATTCGGGCCAGACCTGATAGGGATGAATGATTTCCTTCCCCGAAGGATATGTGTGAACTAGATGGGTTTTTACAACATTTTGATGTTAGTTGGCAACTAATCTTTACGACTAGCTTTCAATTCCAAATTTATTGACTGAATTTTAAATTCCACCAGCTACTAAGGTCAGACTTGAACACGTGACATCAAAATGTTAGCCTGGGCTTCTGGATTGTCATTACATCACTGCCTTCCCTGGGGATAGCTTCAGGGATGAAGGATTTCAGTTACCTGAATAGATTGGAGAAGATAGGGTTGTTCCCTTTCAAGAAGAGATGGTCGAGAAGAGGTGTAATAGAGGTGTTCAAAATCACAAGAGGTTTGGACAGAGTTGATAGAGAAAGATTGTTCCCAATGGCAAAAGGGTCAAAAGACACTGATTTAAGGTGAATAGAAAAGGGACACCAAAGGTGAGATGAGGAAAATCTGTTTTAAACAGAGAGTAGTTAGGATTTGTAATGCACTGCCTTCAAGTATGGTGGAGGTAGATTCAATCATGGCTTTCAAAGAGAATTGCATTTTCTGAAGAGAAAAAACAAATTGAGACACAAGGAAAGGGTAGGAGAGTGACACTAGCTGAGTTGCTCTTGCAGAGAGCCGGCAAAGGGAAAGTGGCCTACTTTTATGCTTAACTACTCTATGATGACAGGCAGTCAAACCGCTCCTTCAGTTTACCTTGTGAAAATGAAAATCTATCCTTCTGACTCCATTGAGATACATTTGATTACTATGAAAGTTTATCTGGACAATACAAATTGTTGTTCTCTTTCCTCTTTGACTTTTAGTCTTATGCACTTACAGGGTGATGCAGAAATTTGCATATGGGCAGGTATGGAGAGCATATGTGCTATGTGTACCATTTTATGTCTGTATTAATATGGGTATTCTTCTCTTTTTTTCTCTACATATTCTTGTAAGTCTTCAGTGACTAAGTGGGTTTAAATTCCATTAAGTTCATTGATAGCTCATTCTGGTATGGAAATGATATTATGATTTTTTTAATAAAATTATGTAATTGATTCATAGGTCAAGACATTTAGCAGCATTAACTTTTGGAAGCTTGGGAATTGCTGGGTAAATACCTGATGCCGGAATGGTGATGTCTGGGGTGCCCTGATCTTGATCCTCAGACCTGATTGCCAATGAGACCTGAGAGCTGATCAACAAAGCACGGAAAGGACAGGTAAGAAATCAGGCTACTGATGGCACTATAGTAGCCTCCAGATAAGTAGATTGTGGGTTAGATTGTGAAGGAGAGCACAAGACATCGCAGGATCGTCAATTGGGGCAAAAGACAAGATTGGGTTGAGAGGCTGGTGATGTGGAGACTGAGGGAAAGCCACTGGAGAACAGTGTTGGGGGTCACAGACAGTGGTAGAGAGACCAGGGATTGGGAGGGGAGGTAAAGTGACCGGTTATGTTATGGGTTTACTTGGTGTCTCAATGATGAAATTTTTAGACTTTATGTTTAACCATGGGTACTTTATTGGTAGTCTTCAACTATGTACAGGTCCCAGTTGCCACCATGCATGGTGCTGCTGCCACGCAAGTTGGTTCTGTTAAGAGTGTTGTCCCAGTATATTACCATGTGACTCTATACATCATACAGTGGGCGGTGCTATTTTGCAGTCTTATGTTAACCCTTGCATTTTGAGCACTTTTACATTACAGTGGCATGCAGGCACATCCAGCATAGCCTGCAAATAGGATCAGGGGCCACATGGTTCACAACTGGCAGTCAAGGAGTGGATTAGGAGGCAAGATCAAGAATAAGGTACAGGAATAAGGTAATGTTTCGTGGTGTCAGGTGTGGCAATCCTCCTTTAATTTGAGGTCAGGAAGAGCATTCCAGCTCATTCTTCACACAGCGCTAAATGCTATCCAATCTATATCTGGCCAATCCATGAACCTATCTATCTCCTCCTGAGGTCACTTGCAGTTTATCTTCATAGCTAACCATATGAGCAGATTTTATTTCATTTGCAAATATACACAAGTCCAGATCATTTATATTTATTGAAGAGTAATTGTCCCAATATGGACCCCTTGCTGGATGCCACTGTGATAGAAACAAATATATGAGGCAAGATCATATGATTGCTTGAATAATATCATTACAAGGCTTATTTTTATACACTATGATGCAGTGCTATTCAGGACCATATCATGCAGTCATTATGACATTAATTTAGAATAAGGTGTCACATTAATTCCGAGCTCATACATGGGTTAAGTCTCACCTTTCCCAGTTTTATGTCACTCAGGTCATGTGATACTAACTTATCATGAAAGTGCGAGGCAATCTGGAGCTAAGGAAAACAATTCATAAATGTTACCTTATGAATTGTGAAATAACCCAGACCTAGGGTGAGATTCTCCAATCTCATCCGTTTCTGCCCTGCTGCCAGCAAGAATGGAGAATTAGGCGCTTAGCCAAAACTTCATTCACGGCAGCAGCACTGGAGAATCCTAGCCGCAGACAAGGTCGAATGTTTCTGGCACTAAGTTCCATTATTCCAGAATTTGTTTTCTAAAATTATAATTCTCATTATAGTCAGCAGCATAAAATAATGCTTTCTGCTGGTGAATAGAATTGTCTTTCGACCTTTCTGTTTATCAGAACAGTATGAACCATCCCAGTTACGAATGCATGCAGGGATCTTGTTTCCAGTATCTCTCAATGCTGCTCCTTGGCTGGGTTTGGGGGTCCATGAAAATGGCCTGGGCTGATCGACTAATGTTCAACCTGAATGGGATCATTGCTACAAACCTGCATTCTGCCACTCCATGCCACAGTGTGGCAGTGATTCAGTGTGATGTAACGTTGTAGTACCATATTGCATAATACATAATACAAAATGACTGAAGCAGTTTCTGTAGGCAGTGTAAGTTACAGTGCAATCATATCCATACCAATACACCACTAATGCAATGAATTTATCCCTTAATTCTGAAAATAGGCATTAACCTCTAAGGGACAGTTACACAGCAGTGCAGGTGGATTTATAATTAATGATCGATTAATAATCATAATTCAATTAGATGTAAAATTGTTATGGAAAAGATTAAATGCAAACAAAGAGTAAAATGTTAAAATGAAGAGGGAAAATACTGGATATAGTCCACACGTTTGACAGCAACGATGGGGAGAGAAACAGAGTTGATGTTTCAGATGACCTTTCCACAATGTTTTGCTTTTACAGTAAACCCTTTAGATTGGGAAAAGGCCAATTCTACTGAGCTGAGGAATGATTTTGCAATTGTAGACTTCACAGAACTACTTGAAAGTAAATCAGTGTCAGAGCAGTGGGAAGCAGTCCTGGAGGAGCTGAAGGGGATTCAGAACAAAATGTTCTCACAAAGTAAAAGGGTGAGATTCACAAATCCAGACTCTCGCTGGATGTCAAAGAGAATACAGAATAGAATGGAATAAGGCAAAATCCAAAAATCCAAAGACAAGAGCTCGGTATTGCAGAAGGCCTAGAAGACTTTGCGAAATGCAGGAGTGAAATTCAAGGGGAAATTGGGAAAGCAAACAGAGGACATGAAAAAAGATTGAAAGTCAAAATCAAGAAAAACCCAAAGATGTTTAATAAATACATTTAGGGCAAATCGATAGTTAAGGCAAGAGTAGAGCCAGTTAGATTTAGGCACAAGATTTGGAAATGCTTCTTAATGACTACTTTGTGTCTGTTTCCCAAAACAGAAGAAAAAGCAGGTGTTGTATTTAAGGGGGTAGCGTGTGAAATATTGAATGGGATAAGGGAAGAAATAACAAGGCATTTAGATTTCTTGATGAAATGTATTCAAGCTTTCTAAAGGCAGCAAGGTAAATAATGGCTTTGACTATCATTTTCTAAGCCTGTCTGACAAAAGGCATGGTGCCAGAGGACAGGAGAACTGCTAATGTATTATTGTTTAAGGGAGCAGAAATGGATAACCAGAGTTGTTACGGGCCAGTCAGCCTAACTTTGGTAATGGGCAAATTATTGGAAAAAAACTCTGAGAGACAGTATAAATCACCATTTTGAGAGACATGGATTAGTAAGGACAGACAGAATGGATTTGTTAAGGGCGGATCTTGTCTGTTGGAATATGAGTTCTTTAGGTGTTTCAATGATGAGCTCTTGAGACTTGCATATTAAAACATGAACCGTTTATTGTTAATCTTCAACTGTTTACAGATCTCAGGTTACTGTCATGCATAGAGCTATTGCCATGCAGAAAAGCTTCTTCAGTGTGCTCTCTCTGGGTCACTTACCATGTGACTCCATGCATCATGCTGTGGGCGGCGATGGAATCAAATGTTATGGGGAGAAAGCAGGATTAGGCTATTGAGTTGGATGATCAGCCGTGATCATAATAAATGGAGGAGCAAGCTGGCAGGGTTAGATCGCCTCCTCCTGCTCCTTTCTTTTATGTTTCCATGCGTTCAGTGACAGCAAGAGAATGGTTATTGGAATTCTTTGAAGATGCAACTTTGAAGTTGACAAGAGGGAACCAAGTTGGGTGGGAGTGTGAACTGCGATGTGGATGCAGAGATCCTTCAGAATGATCTGGATAGGTTGGGTGAGTGGGTAAATCAATGGCAGATGCAGTATAATTTGGATAAATGTGAGGTTGTTCATTTTGAAAGCAAAAACAAGAAGGCAGTTTACTACCTGAATGGCTGTAAATTGGGAGAGGGGAGTGTGCAGCAGGACATGGGTATCCTTGTGCACTAGTCACTGAAGGTAAGCATGCAGGCACAGCAAGCGGTAAAGAAGGCAAATGGCACGTTGACCTTCATTGCGAGAAGTTTCGAGTACAGAGTAAGGATGTGTTGTTGCAATTATACAGGGCCTTGGTGAGGCCACACCTAGAGTATTGTGTGCAGTTTTGGTCTCCTTTTCTGAGGAAGGATGTTCTTGCTCTCAAGGGAGTGCAGCGAAGATCTAACAGGCTGATTCCGGGCATGGTGGGACTGATGTATGAGGAAAAATTGACTAGGTTTGGGTTATTTTCACTGGAGTTCAGACAAATGAGTGGGATCTCACAGAGACCTATAAAATTCTAACAGGACTAAATAGGGTAGATGCAGGGAGAATATTTCCAACGGTAGGGGCATCTAGAACCAGGGGTCACAGACTGAGAATTCAGGGTAGACCATTTAGGATGGAAGTGAGGAGGCATTTCTTTACCCAAAGAGTGGTAAGTGTGTGGAATTCATTACTACAGGAAGTAGTTGATGCCAAAACATTGAATGTATTCAAGAGACATCTGGACGTAGCACTTGGGGTGAATGGGATCAAATGTTATGGGGAGAAAGCAGGATTAGGGGCTATTGAGTTGGATGATCAGCCATGATTGTAATAAATGGAGGAGCAAGCTCGAAGGGTTAGATGGTCTCCTCCTGCTCCTTTCTTTTATGTTTCCAAGTCTTCAGTGACAGCAAGGGAATGGTTATTGTCAATGGATGTTTTTTTCTGAATACTACTGTGTAGTATATGTCTAAAGATACATGAAGAAAGGACAGGTAGAAGAGGTGTCTAAGATAGTATACAGGATTCTTTCTTTTATTGACTGAGGCATAAAGAATAGAAGCAGGGAAGTTAAGTAATAACTGCATAAAATGATGGCTCACAGCTAGAGTACTGTATATAGTTCTAGCCAATGCATTACAGGAAATATGTGATTACACTAAAAAGGCAGAGAAGAAATTTAGTAAGATATATCTAGGAATAGGAAAGTTTAACAACAAGCAAGGATTGGTGAACCTTTCTTACTTTTTTTTGGAACAGAAGATAAGAGATGCATAAAATTATGTGGGGTCTAGATCAAATAGTGAGGAAAGGTACATTTCCTTTAGCAATAGATCTGAAGTACTTGGTAGAAGAATCATAGAGAAGTTGAGTAATGTTTCCACCTAAAAATTGGTGAGAGTCTAGAATTCAGTGCCTGGATGGTGGCAGCAGAAACGTTCATCACATTTGAAAAAAAACACTTGTATATTCATTGAACTGCCTCAACAGGGCTGCAAACCAAAAGCTAGAAAGTAGGATTAGGCTGCAAGGCACTTTTTCAGCCAGCATGCAGATGATGGGCAAAATCATAAAATCATAGAATCCCTACAGTTGCAGAAGAAGGCCAGTCAGCCCATCAAGTCTGCACTGACTCTCTGATAGAGCATCTTACACAAGCCTTATCCCCATAACCCCACATACTTATCCTGCTAATCCCTCCCCGCTCAAGCTATACATCTTACGACACTAAGGGGAAATTTATTATGGCCAATCCACCGAACCTGTACATCGTTGGTCTGTGGGAGGAAACTGGAGCACCCAGTGGAAACCCATGCAGATATGGGAAGAACATGCAGCAAACTCCACACAAGAAATCACCCCAGGCTGGAATCAAGCCCGGGTCCCTGGTGCTGTGATGCAGCAGTGATAACCACTGTGCCATCTTTCGCAATGACCTACACATATACCATAAGTCTTTCTTGTTTCTTCGTTTCTATTAATAAAGTATGAATAAACTTGAGTAGGATTTAGCCACAGCACAACAAGGAAGATATTTCAGAAGAAAAATTATTACTCAAATTCTCTTTTATAATGGAATTGTGTTTTGCGACGTACACTCGCTTGTCACCTTTGCCGCCTGTATTAAAACAACAGACAAAATAATTGAATATGAATTGTGTTAATATAGGCATAGATAAACTGTATACAATATCATATGCTACAATTTTAGCCAATGGCTTTTTCAATTAAAAAATAATCTCCAAATTTTCCTTTTCTTGGAGTGGATTCCACGGTTAACATTGTCCATGTGAGCCTAGACAGTGAATATTGGCAGGCAATTTGACTGTACTAAGCATCATCATGTCCAAAAGTAGATACTTAGCAGTAAGAACAGTGAGATCTCAGATTGGTGCTTTTTCATTGCTTGGTCCAGTAGCACTATTGTTCTGCTAATAATGTTCCAGTTGAGATCAGCTAACTTAACACAAATCAAGGATCAAACTTTGGATCTTTCTGGTTCATTGGAACAACATGACATCATGCAATTCCTATCCCTAATCAACCTATGCCTTTCCAGTGGAGATTAATTCTCTCCTTCAGAATTTTCTCTGATAGTTTCCCTATCACTGATCTGAGACTCACAGGTCTGTAATTCGCTTGTTCATCCCTATCAGCCGTCTTGAAAGATGGACCCAAATTAGCCATCTTCCAGTCTTCTGGCACATCCCCTGTGGCCAGATGGGAATTAAAAATTTGTGTCAGAGCCCCTGCAATGTCCTGCCTCACCTCCACTGCATCCTGGGATGCAATTCATCTAGGTCTGGGAATTGGTCTGTTTTTAAGCTCGTCAAAGCCTCCAATACCTCCTTACCTCTTATTCAAACTGCTCACAGTCCCTTTTCCTGAATTCTGTACCTACATTCACCTTTTCCTGAATGAAGACTAATGAAAAGTATTCATTTAACATCTTTCCAATATCCTGTGGCCTCACAAACCCCCATGGCCCCTTGGTCTCTAATAGACCCTAGACTTTCCTGGTTAATCTCTTAGGTAGATTAATCTCTTAATCTCTCTCTGAGGTAGAGATATTCTTCCTGCTTAGAAAGGATAGCAGAACTAGAGGGCACAGCCTCAAAATAAGGGGGGGTGGGCAGTTTAGAACGGAGTTGAGGAGGAACTTCTTCACTCAAAGGGTGGTGAATCTCTGGAATTCCAAGCCCATTGAAGTGGTGGAGGCTACCTCATTGAATATATTCAAGTCACGGGTAGATAGATTTCTGTTAGACAAGGGTATTAAGGGTTATGGGGAGAAAGTGGGAAAGTGGGACTGATTCACTTCAGACCAGCCATGATCTTATTGAATGGCGGGGCAGGCTCGAAGGGCTAGATGGCCTACTCCTGCTCCTATTTCTTATGTTCTTATGTTTTCTTCCTCTTAATGTATTTATAGAATACTTCAGGATTCTCTATAATCTTGTTCACAACTCGGTGCAGAGGGACCTCGGGGTCCTTGTGCAGGAGTCGCAAAAACCCAGCTTGCAGGTGCAGCAGGTGGTCAGGAAGGCGAATGGGATGCTGGCCTTCATAGCAAGGGGGATTGAATATAAAAGTAGGGAGGTCTTGCTGCAGCTGTATAGGGCATTGGTGAGGCCGCAGCTGGAGTACTGTGTGCAGTTTTGGGCGCCGTACTTATGCAAGGATATTTTGTCCTTGGAGGGAGTGCAGAGGAGGTTTACTAGGCTGATACCTGAGCTGAGGGGGTTGAGCTATGAGGAGAGGCTGAATAAATTAGGCTTGTACTCGTTAGAGTTTAGAAGAATGAGGGGAGATCTCACTGAGACGTATAAGATGATGAATGGGATGGATGGGATAGAGGTGCAGAGACTCTTCCTGCTCAGAAAGGACAGTAGGACTGGGGTCACAGCCTCAAGATAAAGGGGGGGGGGGCGGTTTAGAACGGAGTTGAGGAGGAACTTCTTCACTCAAAGGGTGGTGAATCTCTGGAATTCTCTGCCCGTTGAAGTGGTGGAGGCTACCTCGCTAGATATTTTTAAGACGCGGGTTGATGGGTTTTTGATAAGAGAGGGGATTAAGGGTTATGGGGAGAGTGCGGGAATGTGGAACTGAGCCACGACAGATCAGCCATGATCTTATTGAATGGCGGGGCAGGCTCGAAGGGCTAGATGGCCTACTCCTGCTCCTATTTCTTATGTTCTTATGTTCTTTCCTCTTGCCCCATTTTTGCCCTTCTAATTGCTTTCTTAAGGTCACTCTTGCCCTTCCTATGTTCGTCTAGGGCTGCAGTTGTATTGCTTTGAACTTGCTAAAAGCCTTTCTTTTCTTCTTTATCCAGTCCTGAATTTTCCTAGGCATCCAGGTTTTCCTAAATTCATTGCACCTGAATTTTGGCCTATAGGGAACATATTGGAACTGTACACTCCAAAGTTCCTTTTTGAATGCCCCCCCACCCCCCCTTGCTCCGTTGTAGACTTTCCTGCAAGGAACTATTTCCAATCAGCTTTGGTCAAATCCTGCTTTATCTTAATAAAATCTGCCTTCCCCTAACCCAAAGCCATCTTTTGCAGGCCATCTTTTCTCTTGGCCATAACAAATGTGATCTGTACTGTGTTGTGATCGCAATCACTAAAATGCTCCTCCACTGCCAAATTGAATACTTGTCTGCCTTCGTTCCTTAGGACTAGATCCAGCACTGCTCCATCCCTTGTTGGGCCTTCTACATATTGATACAAACCAGAGAGAAATTTACTGTTCTTGAAGATCCTAAACCACTTAGAAAAATGTGGGAATGCATCATTAGTAGCATTAAATTCTTGTCAAAATGGATTGTTATGAGTAACAATTTGAATCAGTCACAAAACATCTGAAATAATGATCTTCTACTCATCATCCAAAGCCCAACCTCTGATTTGACCTGCAAGCCACTGTATTTTTATGTGCTATTCCAGTTAAGTTTCTGATTAATAGTAAACAGCTGAGGAAGGTTGGGCCGAGGACAATACTCTGAAGAACCCCTGCAGTGATGTCCTGGGCCAAAGAAAATTGACTTCTGACTGAGCACAACCATCTTCTTTTGTGCTACATAGGACTCCAAACAATGGAGTGCTTTCTCCCATTCCCATTTGTCAGGAAAACCCAAGAGATTGGAATATTTTTCTGTTGGAAATATTTTTATAATTTTTAAAAAAATTGTTAGGGATGTGTGAGTGGCAATTGATGCCAAAGTTGGATAACAGTGAGCATCTAAGCTGTGGGTTTGATATGGTAATGAGCCTAAAATACTTTAAACAGATGTTTACATAAGGGAATTTAGTAAGGCAGATCAGAGTTTGGGATTCTATAGAGAGAAACTTACCTCCTGATCCTCCAAAGCCTGTCCAAAAAGTGGTAAAATTCCTCCCATGATTTTCCCAGGGCAAGTGATGCCTACATGCTGTGAAATAATATTTAAAAATTGCTGGGCGAACCTGGAAGTCGACTCCCTGAGCCATCTCCCTCTCTTCCACTGTCATTGACCAGCAACCTTCACTTCAACACTGCTGCTGTCCTTTATTAGAAAGTATACCTTGAAGAAGGGAAGGCAGAGTGAATCATATGGTTTGCAAATAACACTCTTTAATTATTAGTCTGTGTATAATTATCTTTCATCAGTTCATGTGACATGGATGTCACTTCCAAGATTAAGATTTATTTCCCATCACAAATTGCTTTTGAAAACATGGTGGTGAATCTGCTTCTTGAACCACTGCAGTCCAATTGTTGTCAGTATTTCCACATCGCTGATAGGCAGGAGGTTCACAGAGAAAAGTAACATACTGTGGTTGCTGGAATCTGAAACAAAAACAGAAAATGCTAGAAAATCTCAGCAGGGCTGACAGCTTCTGTGGAGAGAGAATTGAGTCAATGTTTCGAGTCTGGATGACCCCTTGTCAGAGCTGACAGGTTGTCAGAGCTGAGGGTTCACAGAGTTTGACTCAATAACAGTAAGGTTGTCAGAATGGTATGTGTTTTGGAGGGAAATTTGCAGACTACCTGGGTACAAACAACATTTGGCACTATAGTCGACTTGGGTGTGTTCAACACTAAGTACTCAGGCTTCCAAGTTTTAATTACTTGCACACAAGTCAGAACACAATGCAATGCAGAAGGCTGGAATGAACACACGGTTTAGATTTAGGCGTTTACCTTGAATACATAAGCATTGGTCTTGTTTGGCGAATAATCATTTTCCATGACTTAACAGAGTTGTTTGTCATAACTTAATTTCTGCAATTGTTGTAACTTAATTTTTCCATACCAGCTTTTGCATTTTGTAACTTCTTTTAACTTTAGTTTCACTATATATATTTCTTTACTTAGAGTAAGCATCTTTAATCTTGCAGAACAAAATGAATTAAATATTTGGCCATAGCTGGAATTACAACTTAATTCCGAAAGTGGTATTCCCTAGAGCCACTGCCCTTGTCCTTCGAGGTTGTAGAGGTCACGGGTTTAGAAAGTAAACAAAGAAAAAGAACAAAGAAAAGTACAGCACAGGAACAGGCTCTTTGGTTCTCCAAACCTGTGCCGAACATGACTGATCTAAAAGAAAACCTCTGCCCTTATTCGGACTGTATCTCTCTATTCCCCTCCCAGTCATGTACCCATCCAGATGCCTCTTAAATGTTGCCAATGTGCCTGCTTCCATGACCTCCTCTGGCAGCCTCTTCCAGAACCCACCACTCTCTGCGTGAAAAACTTCCCCGCTGTTGAAGAAGCCTTGACGAGTTGCTGTAGTCCATCTGGTTAATGCTTCATACTAAGCCATGTTAAACCATGGTGGAAGGAATGAGTGTTCAAGGTGCTGGGTGGATGACATATCACTCAAGCAAACCGTTTTATCCTGAATGATGCTCAGTTTTTTTGAGCATTATTGGAGCTGCAATCTTCCATCAGACTCTTAACTTCTGTCTAGTAAATAATGGAAGAAACTTGCAGAGTCTGGAGGTGAGTTATTTATCACAGAATACCCAGTCTTTGACCTGCTCTTAATTGGCCATAGTTCTTTGGGACATATTTAAGTTGTGAAAAGGGCTATATAAATGAAAGTCTTCCTTTCTACCTTTCTGACTGGAGGCTTGTGACTATGATTGACAAGTCCAAGGGCTTTCGTGTTGGTTGAGGGCAAGATTGAACTGGGCTATAATTCTTCAGAGTAAGTTCATGACACTGAAACCATGCATTGCAACAGTTTAGGTGCTAACCACATAGCGATGACATAATTCGTTACATTAGTCAGGACCTAAATTGAATAGAACTTTAAATTACAGCTTGAGATTCACTTTAAACCAATTAAACCAAACTCGACTATATTTGCAGTATTTATGGCAACAAAATCAACCTTCAACAAAGTATGCATTTGATTGATTTCTTCATCAACAGCAGAAACCTTGAGATCAAACAACAGAGCATCAGTCACACATTTATCAGAATGCCCATTATTACTCAAAACACAGACAGACTCCAGATTGACTATAGCATGTAATCTTATGCAGTAACACACTATTTTAATGAAGCAAATTAAACTGCATCTTCTAACATCAGCATACGCACAATTAAATGTAGAAATTGAAAAGTTGCCATTAGCGAAACTAATGGAACTTAACTGTCCTAGTTCATAGATTTGGCACTGAAATCAGTGCAATGCTATGACATTGGGGTTCTTGCCCACTGGGTCCCTACGCCAGATAAAGTTAAGGATGGCGCATTCAAGGGGAACGGAGGAGCCACCAATGCCAGTGGAGGGATAAGGAAAACAGTTAACGAGAAAGAACATAACTTTTATTTTGTAACATTATTTTCAAAAAAACTCTTTCATTCAATTTGTTCTTTTTGTTTATATACCATGGGTGATTCTGTCATTCAGTTCTCCCAGATAGAGCATTATTTAGATGTAAAATCATGGCCTGCATATCAGCCATCCTTTCAAATGTGTCTCCTGGAAACCTGCTTTCCTGCATTATGGAATCATCCCTCCTGTCCTGGTACTGCCATAAATAGATCTTGGCGTTAGTATAGATTGATAAAATGAGGGACTTTTCCAACTGTGAAGTGATTTACTTTAATCTTAGCCCAGTTCCTGGTGATTATGAGTTGCCAAAATAAAACTGGCCACAAATTAGTTCCAAGTGTCAATTGAGATGACAGGCCATAGAACGTCTGCGGAAAACAATTCCACCTGCAAAATGGGCACCAACAGTTGAGGAGTGATTTGTAGTTATGTGAGGGTCATCTCACACAAGGGTGGCACGATGTGGCATAGCTGCTTCACAGTGCCAGGGACCTGGATTCAATTCCACTCTGTGTGGAGGTTGCACATTCTCCTCGTGTCTGCATGGATTTTCTCCGGGTTTTCCGGTTCCTCCCACAGTCCCAAGATGTGTGGGTTAGATTGATTGGCCATACTTAATTGCCCCTTAGTGTCAAGGGACTAGCAAGGTAAATGTGTGGGATTATGGGGATAGAGCCTGGGTGGGATTGTTGTCGGTGCAGGCTCGATGGTCTGTATGGCTTCCTTCTGCACTACAGGGATTCTATGATCTTGGTCAACTCCTTGATGTCCAATGTTCACCTGATTCCTGTAAGTGGGCTTCCTAAAACAGGCATAAGTTTATTTATTAGTGTCACAAATAGACTTACACTAACACTGCAGTGAAGTTACTGTGAAAATCCCCTAGTCTTTGCACTCTGGCACCTGTTTGGGTACACTAAGGGAAAATTTAACATGGCCAATGCGTCTAACTAGCACATCTTTCAGATTGTGGGAGGAAACCGGAGCACTTGGAGGAAACAAATGCAGATATGGGGAGAGTGTATAGACTCCGCATAGACAGTGACCCAAGCTCGGAATCAAACCCAGGTCCCTGGCGCACTGCTAACCATTATGTCACCATGTCGCTCGTCTACTTCAAGATGTAAATAATCACATGCCAATTGTAAGATCCTGATTGAAATTCCAGTAAAAGGAACAAAACTTGTATTCTACATGCCTGTTTAGTTTGTTCAGACGTTTAGTGGTCTCGCAGACCTCAAAGAGTTCACTGGAGGCCACTAAAAAAAAGACAATATTTTGATATTTTATTTTTGTGCACCAAGAGAAGGAGAAATGCTCTCCAGGACTCATAAGAAAATGTCTGATTGCCCACATGTTCAAAGTTGCCTGCTCCACCACCCTTCCCTGAATCATATCACATACATAGTCACCTTCTCTGCCAAGCCTGACCTCCATCTTTTCAAGCCAGTTCACTTCTCTCTTGCATGGCAAGTGCTTAATCGGCACTCAAATATTGTTGGTGGCTCTTAAATGAAACCCAAAGTCAAATTTGACTTGAGTCTGAGGTTGGCATGTCAAGCCATCACTTCACCAACATTGTGCATTTTTTGGGTACAAATCAAATTTCTCAAAATAGGCGTGGGAAATGGAACAGGTAACATCAGTTGGGGTATGGTGCTGGGAGCTCTATTTTCTGATTATTGACCTGGGATTGTTTAATGCTGACAACGTGGATACAATAAAATTGTGTTTTGACTACCGTTAATTAATGTAGCCTCTGAAAGATGTGTAAATACCTCACAGGCTAAAAAGTAAATTAATTTTTTTTCCATTCTCTGTTGAGTCATCTAAATTGAAAATTCAACATGTTGAAGTATTTATCCCACTGAGTTTTGCCATCATCACCTTTTTAAAAACTGCTAACAAGAACTGATTAGCTTTATCACCCTTAATTTTATTTTCCTGTTGATTTTTAATAATGTTGTTGGAAAAGTTAATGTTAAGTGGAAGAATTGCTGACACAACAGGAGGCCGTGTTCACGTTTGTAGATCGAATGATGAAAAAGGCCAAGTAACCTGGACTAATGTTGGTATCAAATGATGATCATACAACTGCATTGCAAAATTAAACTTAATAACTTTTTCAGGACCATGCCTCCAATATTGATGGCAGCCTTGCTTAAATTTTCTGTCTGTTCTAGAGCGATCTTCAAAGAGGCCTTAGAGCAGATTTTGTGCTGGGTGTCCAGTCCGCTTTCTCAACAGATGAATGGTGAATGACATGAAAGATTAAAAAAAGGCATCAAATAGAACTAAATTCAAAGAAATGGAATCAAATACACTTCTCAGATATGTACTTTCAAAGATAGTCAAGATTGCATTTACAAATGGTGCTATCTAAACAGTAAAATAATAATTAACCGTTAATTGACTTAGAAATTTTAAAATAAACAGATAACAGACCTGGAATAGATTCAAGGAACAATAGAATGTTTATAGCTCAGAATGAGGCCACTTGGCCTTTCAAGTCCATTCCAGTTCTCTGCAAGGACAATTTAGTTAGTCCCATTTCCTGGCCTTTTCTGTAGCGTCCTATATTTCTTTTTCATTAGATTCTTATAGGGTGGCACCGTGCCACAGTGACACAGTGGTTAGCACTGTTGCCTTGCAACGCTCGGGATGCGGATCTCTGCAGAGTCTGCATGTTCTCCCCATGTCTGCTTGAGTTTCTTTCAGGTGCTCCAGTTTCCTCCCACAGTCTGAAAGACATGCTGGTTGTGTGCATTGGCAAGAGCGTGGTGATTAGGGGATTTTCACAGTAACATCATTACAATGTTAACGTAAGCCTATTTGTGACAATAATAAATAATAAATAAATAAATTCCTTTTGAAAACCATAATTGAATTGCTATTTGTCATTAATATTAATGATTTGTATGAGAATTTAGGAGGCATGGTTAGTACGTTTGCAGATGACAGCAAGATTGGTGACATAGTGGACAGTGAAGAAGGTTATCTAGGATTGCAAACCAATCTTGATCAATTGGGCCAGTGGACTGATGAATGGCAGATTGAATTTAATTTAGGTAAATGGCAGGAGTTACTCAACTGATGGTAGGCTGTTGCAGAAAGTTATAGAACAAAGAGGTCTAGGGGTACAGATTCATAACTCCCTGAAAGTGGAATCACAGGTGGACAGGGTGATGAAGAAGGCATTCGACATGCTTGGTTTCATTGGTCAGAACATTGAATACAGGCCGTTCAGGAGACAAATTAGGAAACATCTTATCATGCAAAGTATAATAGCAGTAACCTCAATTAAAAATTTTAAACCTATGATCAATACATTTTTGCTCGGTGGTGCAAGCCAGAGCAAGTGGCTTTACACTCACGGGGGTGATGAGTGTCACTCAGAGGTTGGTGAGTGTCTGTAACAAGCTGCCAGAGGCAATAGCAGAGGCAGGTACAATTTTGTGTTTTAAAAAGCATTTAGACAGTTACATAAATAAGATGGGTACAGAGGGATATGGGCCAAATGCAGGAAATTGGGACTAGCTTAGTGTGAAAACTGAGCAGCATGGACAAGTTGGGCCGAAGGGCCTGTTTCCGTGCTGTAAGTCTCTATGAATCTGCCTCCACCACCCTTTGAGGCATGCATTGCAGATTGTAACAACTTGCTGTGTAAACGCTTGCAATATGCAGGTTATAAACAAGAAAATGCCTACGGGAAACATTTACTGTGGTTGTAATTGCATAAACATAGCAAGATAGCATTCATCATTTCAACAAAGTTGTAAACGGATTTTACTCATACATGGGCAATTGCCTGTATATTTTTAAAAACAAGTTCTCAAGTAATAAGCAATGTAAAGAGATGCCTATTTAAAATAAAAGCATAAAAATAATTGTTAATTAATTAGTTCTTTCATTTGAGGAGCACAGTGGCAGCCGATTAATATGTATTTAATTGTGGCAGAGACGACAACTGTTAGTATGCCCCATGTCCTTGATTTACAATGGTATTCATAGAACATGATTAATGATTTTGATGTTGATCATTGCAATCTGTCAGAAATTAATCTGCTTGCTGACTGAAATTGTATATTTATATCCAGTAAATGTTTTTTAATTATCCTTTAATAATTTAACTATCTGAGAAATTTGACTTGTGTGGACTCATAGATCCCAATGTTTGGAAGCAAGGGAGATTTTTTAATTCTGATGGTACAATAAACAACATTATGATGTAATCAAAGATGGAATGCTTTTCCATTTGGCTGATAATACATATAATTTTTATGAATTATGGTTGGCACTTTAGCACTGCTGCCTCGCAGCACCAGGGACCCAAGTTCAATTCCAGCCTTAAGTGAATATCTGTGTGGAATTTGCACATTCTTCCTGTGCCTGCGTAGGTTTCCTCCGGGTGCTCCGGTTTCTTCCCAAAAGTGTGCAGAACAGGTTAACATAGAACAGCACAAACAGGCCCTTTGGCCCACGAGTTGCGCCGATCACATCAACACCTACCAATCCCTAGACCTATCTATAACCCCCAATCCCATTAAATCCCATATACTCATCCAGAAGTCTTTTAAAAGACCCCAGCGAGTTCGCCTCCACCACCACTGACGGCAGCCGATTCCATTCACTCACCACCCTCTGAGTGAAAAACTTACCCCTAACATCACTTCTGTACTTGCCTCCCCGCACCTTAAATCTGTGTCCTCTCGAAGCGACCATTTCAACCCAGGGAAATAGCCTCTGAGAATCCACCCTATCTATTCCTCTCAACATTTTATAAACTTCTATCAGGTCGCCTCTCAACCTTCGTCTCTCCAGGGAAAAGAGTCCCAGCTCCCTCAACCTAACTTCATAAGGCATGCCTCCCAATCCAGGCAACATCCTTGTAAATCTCCTCTGTACCCTTTCAATAGCTTCTACGTCCTTCCTATAGTGAGGCGACCAGAACTGCGCACAGTACTCCAAATGAGGCCTGACAAGGGTCTTATAAAGTTGCAGCATTACCTCCCGATTCCTAAACTCAATCCCTCCATTAATGAAGGCCAGTACACCATACGCCTTCTTGACCACATCCTCCACCTGCGAGGCCGATTTAAGAGTCCTGTGGACCCGGACCCCAAGATCCTTCAACCATGCTAACCAGGTTGATTGACCATGCTAAAAATCACCCTTTAATGTCAGGGGTATAACAGGGTAAATACATGGGGTTAAAAGGGTAGGGGTTGTTGTCGGTGCTGGCTCAATGGGCTGAATGGCCTCCTTCTGCACTGCAGGGATCCTATGATGAACATTGCCAGGTGGAGTTGTAGAAGATTTGGAGGAGGAGGTAAAGTATTTCTTTTAAGGAGAATTACAGTCAATAAACTATTTCCATTGATTCAAAAGCCTGGGACTCTGGAGGCAGTGGGGGGGCTGAGGTGGAGTGGGGAATGGGGAGGAAGTGAGGGGAAGGGGAGGGTGGCTGGGCAGGTGATAAAGTCTAAAGATTATAACCAGACTTCTGAGAAATTACATTATGAGGAAACATTTCAACGCACAAAGCGATTGTTAATGTTAAAACTGGCTTTGTTAGATTTTTGTATTCAAAGATATTGAGGAATATGGAGAAAAGGCAGGTTTTGTAAATTTAGGGCACAGATCAGCTATGAGCCCATTGAATTTGCTTGAGAAGTTAAATGACCTACTCCTGTTCCTATGTTCCTAAGTGACGTCTAATTGCCAGGGATTTTATTCAGTCAGAACAGTTGAAGCACTCTATGAACTTCTCCACTGTAATAACTGACTTTTGTTTAATACATTTGCTTCAGATTTTTGTCTGTTTCTTTGAATCATTTGTTTTCAGAGAAAATATATTTATTCATCTATGACAAAATACTAAAAGCAAAATAAATTCCGCAAAAATGCTGCCACAATTGAAAATAAAATAGCTGGAGGAGTTAAGGGAGGGATTTGAAACTCTGAGAGGAAACATAAAATGAATATCTTAGTTTTCATTTTGCTCAATGCATTTCATTGTTAAACCCCTGATGTAATACCCATAATGAACAATTTTGTCAATACTATTTTCAAATTATATTTGGCTGTAATAGATTATGCTTCGATTTGAATTCTAAGTGCTGTTTCAAATCCACTTATCCTAAAATCTGTCAGAAAACATTTAGTGGCAAAGTTAGAATTTGTGATATCTGTTTTTTTTAGGGTTACGTGGCCCTTTAAGATTTCAATATGGCGTCTGAGGCATGGATGCACACATCTGGTGCAAAGGGCAGCATACACCAGAGCATGCTCGCCTCTAATGCCTGCCAGAAAAAAAAGCTACATTTGTATAGCACTTTTTCATGACCACCAGCTAGATGAATGAAGGACTTTTTGAGGCATAGTTACTGTTGTTACACCAGATGGGAGTTTTTTTGTCAGCCAAACTGAAGAAGGAAATGGCAAACCACTGTATCACTTATCCAAGCAGAATTATGGACTGATTCAATGGAAGTCCATGGTTTCAAACAACCTCTTAAGGCATACTACCTGGAGGAGGAATTACTGTTCCAATGTAGGAAAAGTGGTGGTCAGTATGTGCACAGCAAACTTCTACAGTCGGCAAGATCTGTTTTAGTGATGTTGATTGCATGATAAATTTTGGCTTGGACACTGTGGTAATTCCCCTACTCCAAAATAGTGCCATGAGATTTTTCACATCCACACGATCAAGAGGATGGGGCCTCAGTTTAATGTCTCATCCTAAAGGCAGCACTTGTGGCAGACAGCACATGTTCAGTACTGGAGTGTTAACCTTGAACTTTGTATTCAAATTATGGAGTTGGGCTTGAGTTTGGAACCTTGTGACACAGAACTCAGCCAGGGAACTATGAAGAATAGGAAGATTGTGATTTCAGTCAGCGTACAATTTGATTTGATGCCAATGCTTCCATCTTGAAGCTCCAATCTATGCTTTCTTTCCCACAGCTAAAACATATGTTCAATGGCATGAAGAATACTCCCAATTGCATTATCTAAAGGGATCATCAATTACTTACAGATTAGTTGCTAGATTATTTATTCTGGCAGTTCTTACAATTTGACACGTGTGTGCTTTTCCAGACTTGTTAAAAGTTTCCATAATCTACAGGGAGTGATCTGGCTGCTGCTGAAGCCCTGATTTGGTAACTGGAAGACTTGTATTCAAACCAATCACTTATCAACTTGGGTGACTAATAGAGCTTCCTCCTGGCATTCAAAATGACTGTGCAAACGAGCAGAGATCCCTCAGAAATGGCCAAACTGCTAGAGACAGGCAGAAGTGACCATGTCCGAAGAGGATCTTTAAGGAGTAGATATGTCTGAGAACACATTGCAGGAGTGCTGGAAGCCATTTTACACAGTAACATTCTAAACCATGATGGCAGCAGCTTAAGTTTCTTTGACAGAAAACTAGATGCAAGAAGGATCTAAGATTTCCTCCTGGCTGGGGGAATATGGGGCAATAGAACCAGAGGACACAATCTCAGAATAACAAATAGACTACTTAAGACTGAGATGAGGGAGAATTTCTTCACTCAGAGGATGTTGCATCCTTGGAATTCTCCACCTAATGGCAATGAATGTTCAGTCATTGAATGTGGTCAGGACAGAGAAATGTAGAATTCTATATAGTACAGATTTCAAGGGGTATGGGGATAATGCAGGAAAATGGTGCTGAGGTAGAAATTATCTATGACCTAATTGACAGAGCAGCTTGAGGGACCAAATGGCCTCCTCCTGTTCCTATGTCCTTATGTTCTTAGAACTGCTATCTCAACAGACATCCAGAATGAATACATAAAAGCAATGGCAGAAGATGAAACAATCACATTAGGTTATCACACTAAGCTACCCTTTCAATAGTTTGAACTATACTCTACTCCTTCATCAATAGATGGAGTTTTGTTAACTCACCTGAAGACATTTAAAATGTTTTACATGATAGCTTACCTTTTGTTTAAGAGGTAGTTGCATCTTTCAGCCATAGCACTGTCATAAATCACCTTACCGAACATAGACACAATTCATGTTACAGCATTTAAATAATCAACTGTAAAGTAGGTAAAACCATTTCACTTACCTTTCAAACTTTTCCTGTCTCTATTCCATGTTTCATGGCTACACAGCTAGTGTTAAACGATTGTTAAAATCCAGCCGCTTCCATGAAAATTAAAAAAAAACTTACCTGGGGCATGATCTCAATGAGCCCACATTGAAGCTTCATCATTCATTGGAGTGGGTGAGTTCCAGGGCCTGGTTCCTCCTCTGTCCTTGTGAAAAGACAAGGGTGGGAGCTTTTGCTGCCCCACCCTGTGGCTATTTTCTTTCCAGTTACACTTCCATTTGGTTCCAATAGGAGCCATGAAGATCTGGGCCTACTACCATGTTGGAAACACTGACTGAGCTCGAGGCCTTCCTGGAACTACTACTCAATGGCAGTGGGCATCAGCACTAACCAGTCATAACGCATACCACTGATGAATACCTGATGGTCTGCAAGCATCCTTTTAAATATCAGGAACCATTTGGTCATCATTTGTACACATTGCATCAGGCAGCTGTACCCTTTGGCTACTTTGCACTTTGTGTCTTAGCATGCAACATTCCCTTAGCTTGAGTTTTGGTGTGTTTTACCAGATGTAATGATGCCTTGTGTATCAATTTTCTGTGTTCCATCATTGCTTGCTGAAGATACTGAAGACAGAAAGGAGAACTGAGTAATAATGGAGGCACTTGGCTACTGAATGAGATCCTCATCATCTAATTTTGCAGTTTTAGTAAGGCATTTGCCAGTTTTCATAGCCAGATCTTTGGCCAGGTGCATGAGTGCCTAGGTATCTAAGGAATAAGAGGGTGGCACAGTGTAGGTGGTGGTGATCCTCCACATTGTAGTCTAGCTCAAGCATTGAGGATTATCTTCTCCTGCAGGAAATGCCTCTCCTTGTATAGAAACATTTAACTTGTAAAGAAGCATGGAGACCAACAGCATACTTTAATGATGCTGTTTGAACAATGCCAACAACAATGTCTAATATTTATAAAGCACATTTAACGTAATAAAATCTTAGGAGCATTATAAAACAAAATTTGACACTGGGTCACAGAGAAGGTATTACGTCAGATGACCAAAATCTTGATCAAAGAGATACGTTTTAAGGAGTGTCTTTAAGTAGGAAAATGAGGTAGAGAGGCAGACAGGTGGAAGGAGGACATTTCAGAGCTTAGAGCTAAGGCATCTAAAAGCAGGGCTGCCATTAGCAATTGAATTTAGTTTGTGTTGTTGTCAGCTGTCTCTTGATGCAAGGATAACATTGACATTGGATGATATGGTTCTGCCATTGAGTCTTCATGTGACTGGGCAAGTCAATTTGAATCTTTAAGTACACAGGGTAGTATGTACCACAAGGAAGTAGGATCCAGAGTGCAAAATTTGCTTCTTTTTCTTTCCTCCTCTGCCACTGATCTGTCTCATCATTAAGAGATTGTGACTCAAAGCACAATGCGGTTTGATAAACACTATTTGAGGTAGCAAGCTCCTCCCACTCACTAAAGTCAATGTTGCCATAAATTAAGGTGAAATTAAGAATGACTTAGAAGCATCTTTTACATCCTGCCCTGGAATGTTGGCCATTTCAGAGTTGAGAAATCAGGGAGAGGGGATAGTTTTCAGCCATCTGGACAGTGCCCATTCCGTTCATGTTGATTTTGCGGGAATTTCACTTGATTGCTTGTGGAGTTAGCTTCGGGAAGGGCACTGGAGAATCCATAAGATGCAGTGAATGCAGATGGAATTTCTTTAGCATTCAGTTGTGTTGTTGATACGCAGAGCAGGTCTCATTGCAGTACAGGAGTTTGGTAATGACGGTTGGACCGTACACTAGGACTTTGGAGATATTTGGAGGTCCTTGTTGTCAAGTATATATTGCCATAGTTTCTAGAAGGCTGAGTTGGCACAGCTGATCCAGCGTCAGGTCTCTTCATCAATGGTGGCCATTTGAGAGAGCTGGCTGCCAATATATGCAAAGTCGCTCCTTCAACAGAAATGGGGGGCAAAATATTTTGATTTGATTTATTATCGTCACATGTATTTGCATACAATGAAAAGTATTGTTTCTTGCGCATTATGCAGACAAAGCATACCGCTCATCGAGAAGGAAACAAGATGTCTGGATTTTTAGATGAATTTTATTTTGCCAACATTCAAGGACAGGCTAAATTTCTTGTATGCACAAGGGTTGTATAAGGGGCCAGAAATAGAGGAACACAAATACTTCAGAGCGTTGTGGAGCTGGAGGAAGTTACGGAGATAGGGAAGGATGAGGCATTTGTAACTTGAGGGATAAATGTTAGTAAGGACATGAAAAGAATTGCTTTTCTTTGAATAATACCATGGGAACTTTTACATTTGAATATGTAAACAATATTAATTTATCTAAAAGAATAGTGGGCTACACAGAGGCTAGCATTGCTGCCTCACAGCTACAGGGACCCGGGTTTAATCCTAACCTTGGGTGAGTGTGTGAAGTTTGCACATCTCCCTGTGTCTGCATGGGTTTCCTCCGGGTGTTCCAGTTTCCTCCCATAGTCCAAAGACGTGCAAGTTAGGTGGATTAGCCATGCTCAATTGCCCCTTAGTGTCCCAAGGTGTGTGGGTTAGATAGATTAGCCCTGCTAAATGTGTGTGGTTACAGGGATAGGGTGGGAGAGAGGGCCCGGATAAGATAGTCTGTCAAGGGAGTTGGTGCAGACTCAATGACCAAATGACCTATTCTGCACTGTAGGTATTCTACGAACATTGTTCTCAGAAACAGGATAAACTCTGGTTGATAGACCTTTAACATTCTGCATTATCCATTTATTCCCTTTAAGTTTCATATCATCTTGCTTAAATTATACCCTTTCATCATTCTTGTGTTTGTACTGCTGCTTGACTTTTCTTTCCAGTTCCATATTTCTGTATCAGTATATGAACTCTTTAGTTAATTAATGCAAAGGTTTCTAAGGCAATATTCAATCCTCTTCAGAAAAACATTCTCAGCTGTGCACTCACCAATATGATCCCATGCCGTGGTGTAATCTTACCAGTTCACATCATTAGTGTAGCTACATTCATTCCCCTGCCTGGCATCAATTTTTTTTTTTATCCAGCCTTTAGCTACATTATATAACTTTTCACAGCACTGTCTATGAAAACAGAAATACACTATTCATTCAAATTAAGGAAAAAGCAACTGAAGATGTTTTCAAGAACGGGAAGTGGAAATGTTGGTTTTGAACAGTCATTCTATCAGTAAGTGAAAGAGAAAGATTAACATTCTGGGTTAACACTTCAATATAACTGAAATGATCAAGCTGGAGAGACAGGGACAAGTCAACACATGCTCAAAGAAGATGTGGAGCTGCCAGCATTGGACTGTGGTAGACTCAGTAAGAAGTCTCACAACACCAGGTTAAAGTCCATCAGATTGTACAAGCTTTCGGAGCATTGCTCCTTTATCAGGTGAGCTTGATGTTAAGGTGAGTCAAGGGAGAAGTGCAAGAGGGAACAGACAACTGTCAAGAATTTAAGTTTAACTTCCTTTTATATGTTTTATTTACCTGTTTGTGTTAAGTTCAGAATTGCACCATTTTACTATAATATTTAATCCAGGCAACAACCATCAAGCCAAGAGTTTAATGTGAACTCATCAACAAGTGTTTATGTATAGTGAACAGAGGAAATTAAACCCTAAATCTAGTAACCACTTTCACAGATAGTTAGTAGGTTCAGAAAGCTTATTGATAGATTTTAAAATGCTGAGAAGATCTGTGTAGTTTTTCACAATGTCAGAATTTCACAAAATAGTCCATCAGCTCATTTGATAATGTTTGGAATTACAATCCTATCATTGTCCTGTGAGACGGTTTCGTTGTTCTATAAATTAATCCAATATCTTAGCCTCAATCACTCTTCCTGGCAATCCATTCCAGCTTTTGATCATTTCCAGTGTAAAGAAATATCTGGCTGAAATTTTCCCTTTACACATCTCAATGTGTGTCTGTACTAAGATCATTTAAAATGGCAAATTAGACAATCAGACAAGAAAGTCAAAGTTTGGGCGGAATTTAATTCCCTCCCTCATGACGAGTTTGGTGGTGGAGAGGGCTTTTCATCAGGTGAGAAGATGGCAGCTTGGAAGCTTGCCACCTTCCCACCAATAAACTTCATGTTAATTAATTTGAGTCTTGAGATAACAAAGGCATGAGCGAGAGCAGAAAATGACTGAGACAGGTCAAAGTCAAGTGATGTTATGGAGATGGAAAAGGCTGGTCTCAGTGATGGCATGAATATGAAGACGGAAACTCATCCTGCAATTGAATGCCACACCAAGATTGCAAACAGACCAATGTAATCTTAGAGCAGCTTCAATTTAATTAAATTAATAATTGGCCTTCCCACCCTGTTGTCTAAGTTGGCAACTAATACCCCCTGAAGGACCTCAGCCCAATACCACAATGGGCTGCTTGCAGGCTCCTGGGGTTGTGGATCTTTTGTTCAAAGTGACCAGGTATCAGGAGGCGCAAAAAGATACAGACATCTGAGATCACGTCCCAATCAACTCAAGAACAGTTTCATCCCTGTTGCCATTAGACTTTTGAATACACCTCCTTATACAAGATTGATCTTTCTCTAAATCCTAGCTATGACCGTAGCACTATATTTTGCACTCTCTCCTTTCCTTCTCCCTTATGTACTCTATGAATGGCATGCTTTGTCTGTGTGCAAGAAACAATACGTTTTATTGTATCCCAATACATGTGACAATAATAAATCAAATCATATTAAATCAAATAAATTCTTTGTACAAATGTTGGCCAGCCAAACATGCCAAGTAGTCTGGCTCCAATTTGACCCAGAGATTTCTGCAGAGCATGGAATCCATTCTTTCCCATGTGGAAGTGGTGACCAACCCCAAGAGAACACTGCTGGACTCAGCCATGATGCTGTGCCTGGTGACTGACACCCAGCTCTCTTTGCAGCACAATAGACAGCCAAAGCCTCAATGTTTAACTGGAACTAAGCAGATCATGAGATCCAAGCTTATAGCCATTGGTGCAAAGCAGACTCAAACTCCTCAAGATCTCAAGATCCCAGCAAGTTGTCCTCCAAACAGATTATTAGGATTGCTTATGTGCCCCCGTGAGACTAAGAATTGCTCCATGGAACATGAACCTGCTGCCCCTTAGAGTGGTGACATTCATTGTCCCACCACTGTAATTCTGCCAGTGCCCTTGCTTGTGCCTGCCAGCCAGTGCAGACTACTGTTGCACATTCTGAAGTGATGCCACCTGAAGCCAGGCCTTCAAAACCTAGAACTGCTTGATGGCTACCACTAGAGTAGAATTGTGTAGGAGTACTCAGCAAGGCAAACGCATTTGTAAGACAGAGACTAAGGGAATGAACAAGGCTGATTAATTGAGTATTGTATCAAGTATTCAACATATTATTGGATATAACTGTTACGGTTAGTTGTTTTGTTTGTCCTGTACTTCAGGATTTTGAGCAAAAGAACACTGTGATGGTCCATAGAAGAAGATTGATAATATAGGGAATTACCGAATGATGGAAATGTGAGAGTTAATTCAGGGAAGGTGGAGTCTGATGATCTGCTCATGAACATGGATGTGCCAACTGCCTTCTGCCTTCCTCTTCCACTCCTTCATACGCTGAGGACATCACCAAAGTGCTAGGCTGCGTCCTCATCAAAGCCAGGTTGTGGAGGATGCAACTGAACCGCTATGAATTAGGACATCATCACTACAGCAAGCGTTAGATGCACCATCCAAGCCGTCTGGACAATGCAGCTGTTGTTTCAGCACCCAGATGATCTGCTTGATGATCTTTGTATCTGCAGCATAGCTTTCATTGTATGATACATAAATACAAACATACAAATTTGGAACAGGAGTAGGCTACTTGGCCCCTCAAGCCTGTTTCATCATTCAATAATATCGTGACTGATCTTATTGTAACTTCAATCCCACATTCTCACCTACACCTGATAAGCTGTCATTCTCCCCATTCATCAAGAATTTATCCATCTCTGCCCTAAAAATATTCAAGGACTCTACTTCCACTGCCTTTTGAGGAAGAGAGTTCTAAAGACTCACAGTCCTCCGAGGGGGAGAAAATTCTCCTCATCTCTACCTTAAATGGGTGACCCCTTATTTTAAACAGTGACCTCTCGTTCTAGATTCTCCCACAAGAGGAAACATCCTCTCCACGTCCACCCTATCAAGACCCTTCAGAATCTTATATGTTTCAATCAGGCCGCTTCTTACTCTTCTAAACTCCAGTGGATAAAAGCTTAGGCTGTCCAACATTTCCTCATAAGAAAACCCACCCATTCCTGGCATTCTCTGAATTACAACTGAGGCATAACCTCCCTACTTTTGTAATCAGTTGTTGCAATAAACGATAAAATTCTATTAACTTTTCTAATTACTTGCTGTACCTGCATACTAACCTTTTGAGATTTACGGCTGAACTGATTGTAACCTCAACCTCACATTCCTGCCTAACCCCAGTAACCTTTCAAACTGTGACACTTGTGACAGGGTCCCAAAGGGGAATTATCAGTCATATGGATAGGTCTTGCCATCAAGTAGCCACTCTCTGGTTTGATGTGGTGACTCAGAGATTGTTGCAATTATTCATTGATGTAGGGCAAAAGCATCGTAACTGCTGCCAGGTTAGCAGACATCCATCAGCCTGATGTTCTGTGTATGGTCACAAAGCAACAGGGAATTGAGTGAGTGGCACCAACAACAAGAATTAATATTTATGCTGTATTCAGTAAAGTTTGTTTATTAGTCACAAGTAAGGCTTACATTAACACTGCAAAGAAGTTACTGTGAAATTCCTCTAGTCACCACACTCCTGCACTTGTTTGGGTCAATGCACCTAACCAGCACGTCTTTTAGACCATAGGAGGAAACTGGAGCACTCGAAGGTAACCCACACAGACACGGGGGAGAATGCGCAAACTCTGCACAAACAGTGACCTGAGCCGGGAATCAAACCCGGGTCCCTGGCACTGTGAGGCAGCAGTGCTAACCACTCTGCCACTGTGTTGCCCCAAATGGCCCCACCCCCACTCAATAACTCACCAACACCCCCCCTGCACAACAACCTCTCCTCATTCAGACTAATTAATTTTATATCATTATCTGTACCTGGAGTTCACTGCTCATATTTCAAGCTATAGCATGCTTTCATCTGTATTTTTTTTAAAAAGTTCCCTTTCTGCCTTCTGTGAATTTTCTTTGGTATAATTAAAACAAATACAGTTTAATAATCTCAAGAGCTTCTTTCAGTTCACTTCAGGTGTTTCTTTGAGTTTAATTATTTCCAAAATTGTGCACAATGGGACTCATTTACCTCCCAGCCCCTGTTCTGATCTAAGTTGGGTGGAGTTCTGCCCATTCCATGTCTGCTTCCCTGACACTGGCTGACTTCTTCGGGTCAGGTTGATTTGAATAATTTCCGCCAGCTCCCAGCAGGATTCCCACCTGTGTCACAGAAACTAGCTGCTTCAGAGAGGAAGGCAAACAGCTGCTGCGGACCTTTGGGACATCACGGGCCTGCAGCCGCGTAGCTTGGCCAGATGCCACTGGGCACATGAAGTAAATTCCAGTTTTTGAACATAATTTTTTTTTTAAATGGGGCCAGAGGGAGTATAATTATTTGCCCAGCACAATTCCAGAGGAAAAATCTGCCCCAATATTTCTAATAATGATTTCACCTGCGTTAGAAAGAAATAAATGGAGTGCAGCAAGCACAATGAGCATTTTGTTAATGATGTCCTGGTTGTAACATTAATGGTCATCTTCAGAACAAAGATAAACACAGCACATGTGAGATATTCATTGAAGGAGTGTGTGTGATTTACAGGGACATTATTAAAACAGAAGTAGGCAAAGCATCAAAAAAAAATTAATAAATGAAGCAATTTATTTTCTTTTTCCAGGTAAGTCAGAATTTGTGTTATGACAAGAAAGAAGGCACCAGTCTAACTGTTGAACTTCCACTACTTCATTTTATTTAGTATCCCGACTATGACGTTTTGATTAAAAATGAGGACTTTCTTAAATTTTAAAGTGCTATAGAGTTTGGGTAGGTGGTGGCATAGTGGTTAGTACCACTGCCTCATTGTGCCAGGGACCTGGGTTCAATTCCCAGCTTGAGTTACTGTCTGTGTAGAACCTGCACGTTCTCTCAGTGTCTGCGTAGGTTTCATTCGGGTGCCCTTATTTCCACCCACAGCCCAAAAGATGTGTTGGTTAGATAGGTGCCTTGGCCATGCTAAATTTTCCCTGAGTGTACCTGAACAGGCGCCGGAGTATGGCAACTCGGGGATTTTCACAGTAATTTCATTGCAGTGTTAATGTAAGCCTATGTGTGACACTAATAAATAAACTTTAAAACATAGATGAATATGGACAGAGTTACAAGTCATGGTGTAAAATTTTATAAGGCCAGAAAGTGGTTGCATGGGTCACATGTGTGATTAGCCCTATCCTTTGCTTCTGATGCAGAAAACAGGCAAACCTCATGCTGTCCCCTCATTTAATTGATTTCAGTGTGAAGCTAGGTGAATGGTTGCTGAACAGGGGACGTCCAATCATGTGATACTTACACCTCGTAAAGAGAATCCATTCTACTTAAAGGCAGTTCACACCTCTTCAAATAAGAGGTGCGTGTTGGCTGAAGCAGGAAGTGGAACTGATTACAGAAGCAAGTTTGAACAACAATTATAGCACAGCATGGCAATGATCATGCTAAAAGAATTTCCAACCGGTGGTGCAGAGGAGGAGAAATGTTATCTATCCATAGGTGGCCATGAGACTGTCCAAGCAAACTTTCAGAAGACAGTGGGAGCTGAGAGCAATGGCGATCAATGCTAGGATTGTAAGCCCCAGGGAACTGGAATTAGTGCCACAAGAGGTTCAATGATCTCAGACAAGTCATCAAGGTGATGCATCACTAGATTCACACACTGCTCAAAACATTACACCTTAGTCGCATTCATACAATCACTCCAAGCAACAACTCACACTTAATACCCATATGTATCCCCCATTCTCACAAACCCAGTGATCTTGCAAACCTCATAACCATATCTCACAGCTTGCACACAATGACAGCGAATCAACTGTGCCAACTGCATCATTAAAACACATTGTGCTCCACTCACTGACATACTTAATCCTTTCTTGCAAGGCGATTCATCACTGAAGACAGCAGAAAGTAATCAATGGGTCACTGGTGTGGCAGTATGACCTTATCTACTTGGAGAAGGGGTGCTCATTACCATTAAAACAGTCATGATTGAAGCTGTGGCCATTTGCAGGGCTAAAGTAATCGAGGATGATGATGACCTCTTAATCATGCCACCTAAGCCATTTATTTCCTTATCACTGGACTCTCTTCCTGTCTCACCTTATTTACTGCTGATACCCTCATCCATACCTTCTTTGTCACGAGATTTAGCTATTCCAATGCACTCCTGGCTGGTCTTCCACGTTTCATCCACGTAAAGTTGAAGTCATCCAAAATTCTATTGTCTGTATCTCACAGTAGCATAGCTTGGCCAGTTGCCTCTAGGCAGATGAAGAAAATTCCATTCTTTGAACATTATTTTAAAAACTGGGGCTGGAAGGAAGTTAATTCTTTGTCCAGTACAACTCCAGAGGAAAAATCTGCCCCAATATTTCTGATGGTGATTTCACCAGAAAGAAATAAATGGGATGCAGCAATATATTAGCAAGTACTGTGGGTATTTTTTATTAATTATGTCATTGTTGTAATGTTAACTAGCTCTCCTCTGATTACCAGAGATCTGTTCCAACAGCTTCATGTGTCTGTGTTGTGCCTCTACCACTCTTTCCTTACTTCTGAGGACATCCGCCCCCCGCCCCACCCCACCAATTGCTACTATCTGCACCAGTGCTGGTGCACTGCAAGGATGTGATACTGCACATTCTGAAGCTTCCTCTTCTTCTTCAGCAATTAATCTGGAAGTCTCAGGACTTTCGGCAGCAGTCAATGTCGCACCTGTGTAAGAAAAAAAGTAGAAATGGTTACAACCATCTTTTATGTTCAAGCGAGACAAGCTTTATCATTGCGAGCATTGTGAGATCTTATTCTGTGTTTGCCTTTTTTACCTTCTAACTTGCAGACACACTTTCCCCCAGACACATGTAAGCCTACAAGCTCAGAAACCATGAATGCCTCATTCCTAATAGTATACCGACCATTATACATAGAAATATAGAAACATAGAAAAACCACAGCACAAACAGGCCCTTTGGCCCACAAGTTGTGCCGATCATGTCCCTACCTACTAGGCGTACATATAACCCTCTATCTTACTAAGTTCCATGTACTTATCCAAAAGTCTCTTAAAAGACCCTATTGAATCCACCTCCACCATCACTGCTGGCAGACGATTCCACGCACCCACAACCTTCTGAGTGAAAAACTTACCCCTGACATCTCCCCTGTACCTACTCCCCAGCACCCTAAACCTGTGTCCTCTTGTGGCAGCTGTTTCAGCCCTGGGAAAAAGCCTCTGAGAATCCAATATCTCTCATCATCTTATACACCTCTATCAGGTCACCCCTCAGCCTTCATCTCTCCAAGGAGGAAAGACTGACCTCTCTCAACCTATCCTCATAAGGCATGCCACCCAATCCAGGCAACATCTTTGTAAATCTCCTCTGCACCCTTTCTTTGGCTTCCACATCCTTCCTGTAATGAGGCGACCAGAACTGAGCACAGTACTCCAAATAGGGTCTGACCAGGGCCTTATACAGCTGCAGCATTATCTCCCGACTCCTAAACTCAATTCCTTGATTGATGAAGGCCAGTATACCATACACTTTCTTAACCACAGCTTCTACCTGAGAAGCTGCTTTGAGCACCCTATGAACCTGGACCCCAACACCTTTCATCTCCTGAGCCCTCTTCACAGACTGGTTCTCAATTATAAAGATGTCATCTTGCAATCTCATCACCCTATGGCCTTCCTCCTATCTCAATTTAAATAATGAACTTGCTCCACTCATTGGGACCCAGCTGCAACACATACTCCTAAATGGAAGTTATAGTGACCAGGTCTGGTACACTGTTTCTGGTTTTGCTTCACTCCGTGGCACTGTGCACCCTTATCTCCCTGCAATTAAAGTGCAACATTGTACAGTCATTCCTTCATAGGTAATGCCAATGAGAACTCTATTGGCAGCACAGCTTTCACAATTATTTGTGCCTCCTAACCGGTGTGTGATTTACACCTCCCACCACTCCACCCCTTCACAACCTCCGCGCCACATAGAATGGCATGTGTGCATCATGTGCCACCTCATACATTTGGCCAACACACAAAGATAATCTGCAAAAGGAGCCTTCACATAATCTTCAATTTTATATGTCTTCAGAATGGTGACATACTCACCCTGAGGCATTTGCAGTACTGAATCCAGGTTCACTGTACAACAGCAAAATTGCTTATCCCTGCTGTGGCCTCCATTCAGGCTGCTTTGCTCAGGTTAGGAGATCCCACTTCCCAGCAGCTGGTATGAAGATATCCTGCCTATCACTTACAGCCTGAAGAGGGACTGGGAGGGACTCGTGGTGGAAATTTACTGTCTTCCTACTCATTTTGCCCTCCCATCAGCCGGTTCCCTGCTGTTGACCATTTTGTGGATGCTCATCGAACTGTTGCTCACAATTTGGAGATCTGTTATAAACAATGGTGTAACAGCTCTTTTTCTATTCCTTAAAACTAACCATGTAGTTTCAGTCTTTGAACCCCTACTGTATTGTTTCTATGTGAAATTGCAATGTTACCCCTAATCAACACAGCTAACAACATCTAGCCCAACCTCCACATTTCTGCTTTCCCTTCTGAAATCATTGTAGCCAGGAATGTTTAGTTCTCACTCCTGTCCACATTTAAACCAGGTCTGTATTACAGCCAATACATCATAATCACATGTGCCTGTAACTCACCAGTCTTATTTGTAACAATACTTGTGTTAACACATATGTATTCCAAAAACATTCTGGTTGGTTTTGCTCTTTTCCTCCATCTAATTTTTACACTATGTGTGATTCTGTGGCTGTCTGTCTCTCCTAGTTTTCTATGCACTTTTTACCTTCTCTCTGGTTCCCATGGCAGCATTACCCAGTTAATTACTGGTATAAATATCTTTCTGGCATTGATTATTATTATGGCAACATCTTAAAAAGTGAACTTTTTCCACTTACAATTTTCCTGAAACAGCACACACTGAAAAGAAAATATCACAAAGCATGAGCTCACATCCTAATATTTTGACATCTAATGAGAAAGTAAATTAGATCATAACTCAGTTGTCTCTCACTAGCACCTCTCTTGACCCCTCTATTCACTCGCCGTTGTTAGATGACTTGTCCAATTTTCATCCTTAATTGGAGGCAATTTTCTCCATTGAGAGGAATCCCGCCAACTGGTAATTGGTGAGACTGAAACAAGTGCTTTCTGCCCCCAGCACTAACTCTGTTCCCACAACATCAATCCACACATCTACTTGGCCAATGCCTCATGTTGAACCAGATTATTCACAATCTCAGCGTGCTTCCTGACCCTGAGCTGAGCTTCCAACCCCATCTCCTCTCCATCATAAAGTTAGCCTACACTGGCCACTATAACATTGCTCCCATCTATCCTTGCTTCAGTTCATCGAATGCTGAAACATTCATCAATGTTTCTCTTACTTCCAGATGCAATCATCAGGAATTGGCTTAGTTGTTTAGACAATGATCCTTTCTCATGAGTTACCTTCAATGAATGTTTCATTGTCTGAACAAACCTTTTAGCCAGCCCATTTGTGGCAGGATGATAAGGAGCAATCGGATGTGTTAAATTCCTTTCTCCTTTAGAAAATTTATGAATTCTTGTGAAATGAACTGTGGACCATTGTCACTAACCAGTTGTTCAGGCTAACTGAATCATGCATAAATCTCATCCATTCTTTCTATTGTTCTCTCTGAGATGTTGGACAGGATATTCTTCATCCTCCACAGTGTGTTTCATGACAACAGGAGACCCACGGCAGGGGTACACCATTAGCGGAATCCTAAGCTTCCTTCAGGGTAAATGCCAGCAAGATTTTGGTGGTAGTCTTCACATTGACAACTTCAGACCATTTCAATTCACGTCTACCACAATGAAAAACATTCATCCTCCGAATGGTGCAGCATATTTTATATGAACTCTTTGTCATGGGCTTTCTGGCCATTCCCATGGGTGCAATGGCACGAGTGGCTGCAGATTTTGAGCTTTTGCACAAGCCAAACACATACTCGTCTTCTTCTGGATTTCACCATTGGATCCTGACTAACAAAAATAGCTTCTGGCTATTTCTTTCATCCTTACAATGCCACAATGGCCTTCGTGAGGTTTATGTCCTTAATAATAATGGAATGATGACCCTCCTTTTCCAGAGGAGACAACCAGCTTGTACGGATAGTTTGAAACTTTAGATAACATATGGTTGCAACTCTGGATTTGTTCTTGCACTCTTGCCACAAAAGTATCGTGACTATTACTTCAGACAGCGGTGGATCATTTCCGGTGTACTTCTTAATTTATCCTGTATAAGTGTACCAATTTCTTTGAAATAGAAAATATTACCACTTAAACTATTCATTGATGATTCATTAGGTAAAGGTAACCTGGAACATCCATCAAAGTATCCATGGAAATTTGGAGAATTTGGAGAAACTTGGTTTGTTCTCATTGGAATGACAGAAGTTGAGGGGTGAGGTTGAGGGGCGACCTGATAGAAGTCTACAAGAAGTCTACGAGGAGCATAGCAGAATGGATAGTCAGAAGCTTTTTCCCAGGGTGGAAGAGTGAATTACTAGGGGGCGTAGGTTTAAGGTGTGAGGGGCAAGGTTTAAAGGAGATATACAAGGCATACTTTTTACACAGAGGGCGATGGGTGCCTGGAACTCGTTGTCGGGGGAGGTCGTGGAAGCAGATACAATAGTGACTTTTAAGGGGCGTCTTGACAAATACATGAATAGAATGGGAATAGGGGGATATGGTCCCTGGAAGGATAGGGGGTTTTAGTTAAATCAGGTAGCATGGTTGGTGCAGGCTTGAAGGGCTGAAAGGCACTGTAATTTTCTTTGTTCTTTGTTCTTTGATTTGATTGACGGTGTTTTATCTTTATTCTGTGCTGACAATAGCAATGCCCATTTCTGCATCTGACTCGCTGCTAGTATGCAGCCCAAGTATTGTTCTCAGATGTTGATGATCCGTTAGTAAAGTAAATTTTCTCCCATATAGGTATTGCAAAAACATTTGGGTAGAATTTTATGAGATTGACTCTAAGGCTTTTTTACCATTTTGATTCTAAGTGCTGGGCAGATTTGAAAACTGGGAGTGTTTCAGATCTGACTTTTAGACCCATTCTGAGGCACCGATCTCAGACAAAGTGGCAATAGACACCCCCTTTCTCCCCCTGATCTCAGGCAGAGTGGCAATGGACACCCCCCTTTCTCTCCCTGATCTTAGGTAGAGTGGCAGTGGACCCTCTTTCCCTCCACTGATCTCAGGCAGAGAGGCAGCAGGCCCCTTCCTCTCCACTGATCTCAGGCAGAGTGGCAGCGGAACCCCTTCCTCTCTATTGATCTCAGGCAAAGTGGCAGCGGATCCCTCTTGTGCCCCACTAATCTCAGGCAGAGTGGCAGCAGACCCCCCTTATCACCCACTGATCTCAGGCAGAGAGATCCACCTCCTCTCTCCACCCTCCAGATATCAGGCAGAGTGATCCCCCTCACCCCTACCCCAGACCCTCCCACACAAGGCCCCCATCTCCTCTGGACTCTGATGGCTGTGTAAAATCTCTCTCTCTCTCCCCTGTCCCCAATCATTGAGGCACTGATCCTCCCCCACTGCATCCCCATCAGCACACATTCAAGTGCTCACTTGCCTTTCCCTCAATGCTAACAAGCAAACTGCATATAATTTGCTGGAAGGCTCTGTCAAACTGCCTGCAGCTGATCTGCCCTAACAAGGGGCAGCTCCATTAAAAACTCAAGAATGGACAGGCAGGCAGGCAGTACAGGAAAAAAATGAGCACATGGCCAGCCTCCTGATTTTCTGAGGGTGACCTGGGGAAGCCACTGGATGCAACAGAGGTGAAGCAGGACACCCTCTTCCCCCGAGGAGGATGCAGACGCAAGGGAGGTGATGGAAATGCAGCCTGGGAGGAAATCGCCATCTCAGACATTGCCAGGGCACTGGCCATCGGACCTCAAAACAGTGCTGGAAAAAGTCAATGACCTTATCCATGCAGCAAGGCTAAGTGCTGAACTCCGTCTTGTATCTACCCCCAAATCTCCCCTAGATCCTCCCATCTCCCACACCCTGTTTACAGCTCCTGACCTTCCCCAAGCAGTTCCTTCCTATCTCCTCCAAGAACCCCACTGTTCTTGCCCTCTAAGGGCCACCACCTGATACGCCGTAGCAATCATGCCACGATTTCTTTCATGGCTCTTTCTTTTTCTACAAGAGAAGATCGACCATAATACATGTGAGAGGGTGAAGACTGGGAGAGGTGAGCCAGACCTCTGGGATATCACCCCCTTTGAGGAGTGGGCTAGGAGTTCTCAAGAGAAGGGGAGATGTGGTGCTCCACTGGGCTTGGTTTTGAACCCTTACTGTTTGTGTTACATATTAATGATTTTGACATGAATGTGGAGGGCATGATTGGGAAATTTGAAGATGACACAAAGATTGTTCGAGTAGTAGATAGTGTAGAGAATAGGTATAATCTCCAAAACAATATAGATGGGTTTGTGGAGTGGGCGGTAAAGTGGCAGATAGATTTTAACATAGAGAACTGTGAGGTAATGCATTTAGGTAGATCAAACAGTTATATGGAATGCACAATAAATGGGAATATACTAAGCGGGATAGATGAAGGTGAGAGATCTTGGCATACAAGTACATAGATCCCTAAAGGCAGCTATTCAAATAGACAAGGTTGCAATGAAAGCGTGTGGAATTCTCTCCATTGACAGAAGTAGAGAATACAAAAGGATATAATGTCAGAATTGTATAAAACACTGGTAGGACCACCATTGGAATATTGTGTGAATTTCTGGTCACCATATTACAGGGAGAACATAATTGTTTGGAGACAATGCAGAGGAGGTTTACAAGAATGTTGCCAGGGCTAGAAAAGCGTAGCTATGAGGAGAGATTGGATAAATTGGGATTATTTTCCTTGGAACAAAGATAGCTGAGAGGTGACTTGATCAAGGTGTATGAAATTATGAGAGTAAGAGATAGAGAGGACACAGTAAAATTGTTTCCCTTGGCAGAGAATTCTAGAACCGGGGCATAGCCTCAAGGTGAGTGGCAGTAGGTATAGAGAGGACATGAGAAAGAACTTTTTTGATGCAAAGGCTAGTGGGCTACCTGAATTGGCAGTGGAGGCAGAGATCTTAAACACTTTTAAAAAGCATCTGGATATGTGTTGCAAGCTACAGGGCTATGAGCTGTGTGCAAAAGCTGGGTTTAGAAAGAGTACCTATGTGTCCTCAGGGTGGCATGAACAAGATGGGCCAAATGTTCTCCTCTGTGCTGTAACTTTCTATGATTTTAATTGCTATTGGCTTCTCTTTATCATTAGGCATTATGTGAGAGACAATTGTTCCCACCTCATAAGGTGAAGTGTCGTAAGCCAGTTACAAGGGTAACTTCAGATCAAAGTGTGTCAGTACTTTTGACTTCAATAGTGTCTTCTTGGCTTGTGCGAAGGCCTTCTCGCACTGATCCAACCATATCCATTTCCTGTTTTGACACAATAATTTATGTAAAGCTTGAGAACAGTTGCTAGATTAGGGACAAACCTTCCATAGTAGTTTAATAAGCCCAAAAACGATCAACATTGAGTTTTTTTTTCTGGCGCAGGTGCCTCAGTTATGACTTTTTCTTTTGAAGGCAATTTGTGCAGCCCCTTTACGTGTCTGACATGCCACAGGTATTCAATAGAGATTTAAAGAATTCATATTTTTCATTCCCCATTCATAGTCTGTAATCTTCTAGTTTCTGGAGTGTAGCATCTAAATTTTGAAGATGTTCTTCTTCATTCTTTCCAATAATTAAGATATCATCCTTCTAGTCCATTGAGAATTTGATCCCTGTAATGTTGGAACAATGCAGGTGTAGATGAAATGCCAAACCGAAGCCTTTTATATTTAAATAGCCCTTGGTGTGTCACGGTTATCAAATATTATTGTGAATCTGGATTCACGTTTATCTGGAGATAAGCTTGACTAAAATCAACTTTACTGAAATTTTCACCTCCATCTAACCCTGAAAATAAATGATAATTAAAGGCAGAGCACATAGCACTGGATTAATGGTGACTTTAAAATCATCATGAATGTGCACCAAACCAGCTTCCTTCATCATGGGTAATATCGTCGTGGCTCACTTACTTTCATTAATGGGTTTCACAACACCAGGTTAAAGTCCAACAGGTTTATTTGGTAGCACAAATTTTCAGAGCACTGCTTCTTCATCAGGTGAGTGCAGCGCTCTGAAAACTCGCACTACCAAATAAACCTGTTGGACTTTAACCTGGTGTTGTGAGAATACTTACTGTGCCTATCGTAGTCCAACGCTGGAAACTCCACATCATTAATGGGTTTGAGGATCCCAGCCTCTTTAATTCTGCCTTTACCTTAGGCCTTATGGTGTATGGCATTGATCTCGCCTTTAAGTATCTTCCTTGGCTTTTGTCCTTTATCTTTAGCTTGACTGAGATCTCTTACATGTTAACAAGCTCTCCATAAAAGACAATGGCAGGTTTCTTTAAAATCTTTGGTGGGCCTGCCTCGGATTCTGGCATGAGATCACCTCGGCTCAGTTTACCTTTAGCCTCCATCTTGGCTCTCTCCATTAGGGCTGGAGAGTTACTTTTAATGAAGTGCAAGGTCAAGTCTGCGGTCTGTCCATTGAGCTTCACATTTACATCGATACGGCCACTCAATGGCAGCACTTTCCCAGTATAGGGCTTTTGATATTATCTTTGAAGATTGTAAGGCAAATGTCATAGTTTCTCTTGGTAAACAGTTTCTGGTGCCAATACAACTGTTGCTCTGGTGTCCACCTCTATTCTCACTGGTTGTCCATCCAGTAAAGGAGTGACCTAGTAATTTTTTTGAACTCATAATGGTCAGTTTGTTCAATGACAGTTCATTATCTGACTGTCTCTCTGGTCCTTTCTCGTGCCTTTTTTACATCTCTTTTCCCTCTATTTGGTTTTTCATTTGATGCACTTGGTTTTTGCTTTTCATAATTCTTGTTTGGAACTTATTGTTTGTTTCCCCAATATTCACATTCAATGTGCCCCTTTTTAATGCCCCTACATTTTGCATCTTTGCACCAGAAGTCAGTTGTAGTGTGCCCACATAAGTGGCAATTCTGAACCTGTGCATGTGTTCGGGTTTCAGCCAATACTTTATGGATTTTCATGTTTGAGCTTAATTGTTGGGCTTCCATGACTGCTAATTCCATAGAGATCACACTTTTAAAGCCCGCTTTAGGTCTAAGTTGCTTCCTGTCAACAGACTTTGCTGGAGAGTTTCATTTCTTAACCCACACATTAGCCTGTTTCTATTGCAACTATACAAGGCATTGGTGAGGCCGCACCTGGGGTATTGTACACAGTTCTGGTCCCCTTATTTGAGGAAAGATGTAGTGGCATTAGAGACAGTTCAGAGGAGGCTCACTAGATTGATTCCAGAGATGAGGGGTTTGTCATATGAAGAGAGATTGAACAGTTTAGGCCTATACTCTCTGAAATTTAGAAGAATGAGGGGAGATCAAATTGAGGTGTACAAGATGATAAAAGGTATGGATAAAGGTGGACATGGAGCAGCTGCTTCCTCTTATGGGGCATCCTAGGATGAGAGACCATAGTCTTAGGATAAGGATAGCAAATTAAAACAGAGTTGAAGAGAAACTACTTCTCCCAAAGGATTGTGAATCTGTGGAATTGGCTACCCCAAAGTGTGGTGGATGCTGGGACAGTGAGTAAATTTAAGGAGGAGTTAGACAGATTTTTAATTGGTAATGGGTTGAAGGGTTATGGAAAGAGGACATGAAAGTAGGGATGAGGACCATATCAGCCATGATCAAATGGCAGAGCTGACTCGATGGGCTAAATGGTCTAATTCTGCTCCTATATCTTATGAACTTATGAAATACAATGGTGTCATTCAAGACATCTCCAAATTCACAATATTCAGCTCATTTCTTTAAAATAGCTATGAACTGTGTGATTGATTCACCTTCTTGTTGGTTATTCTTATGGAACCTAGACCTTTTGGTGATGATCAAAGTTTTAGGTGAAAAGTGGCCCTGCAATATTTCCATTCTCTTATCATAGGTGGTTTTGTTGGCTGTACCAGACTTTGCAGGATGAATGCCCGTTGAATG
Source organism: Carcharhinus amblyrhynchos (assembly GCF_965287045.1). Lineage (NCBI taxonomy): Eukaryota > Metazoa > Chordata > Chondrichthyes > Carcharhiniformes > Carcharhinidae > Carcharhinus > Carcharhinus amblyrhynchos. Next base: position 61,242,791 of record NC_137333.1, read on the forward strand.
CTTTCCCTCCATGATGCTCAGGAAAGTTGGGACTATTATGTTTGCTGCAATTTTGTTCACTTCGACAAAGTATTTGAATCAGTGTATGAGCTCTACCATTTGGTGTTCTCAACATATGGTTCATGGCACCAAAAACCCCTATGGAAAGGGCTTACATAAACACAATTTGCCACAAAGTTTTTAGCACTATGTCCTTTATATTTCTTTCAAGCAGGGTTAAACTCAAGCTCAGCCTGTTTCCTTAGAGTTTTGCAACATCCTCAATTCTAAATTATTGTTACCGGGTTTTTTTTTAACTGACAATGCTTCCTTTAGTGTTCCAGATCTTTTCAGGCAGAGTGCATGGTAAGTTTCTTTTCAATATTATTTTCTCTGAAAACTTTGTTTAAATTTTTTTCCTTTGGTGGCTGCTACTGATATTTGGCACCTCTCCATTGCCAGCTGTGGTGTCTTTGGCGTAGTGATGTTTTTATCTTTTCAATACTTTTCGAATGAGTCAACGATTTTTCTATTTTTATTGTTTCTTCAAGAGCCTGCCAGCATGATTTCAACCTCCTCGTCGCCAGTTTTCTTTGTGATATTTTGACAGGGTAGGTTTGCAGACCATGAAGATGCAAACAAATAAGAGCTCTATGAGAAAGATGTTTACTCTACATGCTGTTAGGATAGTTGGGCCCAATCTACCTGCACAAATGGCCGATCACATCATCAATATGTCTCATGATCAGACTTTTATATTGACCTTGTTCCAACTGGGAACAAACATGAGTACACAACAGTGGGCACCTGTGTTCTGAGAACAGTTTTTAAATTAGTACATGCTTGAATATATTTCAATGATTTAACACAATCATTCCCTATCTTGTCCCATCTTGGCAAATTTCCAGTAAGTTGCATGTATCTTGGTACAAGTTCAAGGAAAATCAAAACAGCAGTCAACAACTATCGAAGCAAAGAAACCAAAATATGTTTTAGCTAGATTCTGCATGTCACTTTCACTCAGATTACCTGATGAATCCACACATTTGTAATCAAAGATGCAATTTAAACAAATTTGGAATCATTTCATTAAAAATCAATTGCCAACAACAAGTACTGCAGAAAATAAGGAGTTCTATACTCTCCGGTGAACTCTGAGTCATTGATGTTTAATATTAAATATGACTGAATATTTTAACAAAAAAAATCTGTACAGCATAAGAGCGAAATGGCAGGTTTGATTGAAGGGAAGTAATCATTTCAACACATCGTAATTGACAGATGGAGGCCTGGGAGGCACCTCTGCAAAAATGTCTGTCAAATCACAAAGTGCTAAAATGAAGGAAGTCTAGAAACCATTACATTCAGTCAAGGAATCTAGAAAAAAGCTTTTTATAAAAAATGCTGTAATTAGAAATAAAGGTGGCAAAATATTTGACTTCAAAAACACCTACATTAACCACATAAGCAGGTAATATCTAAGGCCATTTTTATTGCATTTGTAACTTAACAATCTATTAAAATGTTAACTTTTTTATGCCTTAGCCAAAATATAGTTCTGGAATACACACGTTGATGGTGGCTGGTTTACTTATTTAATTGTTAGTCTGCTTAACTATATGAAATTCCACATGCACACTTACCAGGAAACTCAATGCATTTAATAACAAAATAGCTGTGAGTTTTGAAACTAATTGCAAAAAACTGAAAGATTTTCAGGGTAACAATAAATTACTTTGTAATTGTGAAAAAGCTGGATCTTTTTTAAAAGAATGCATCTCTATGACCTCTATTGAACAGTCTGAGCTAATATTTATTTCATGCAAATGTCAAAATCTGAATGTCATCTTCAAAGACCCTTTTTATAGGAGATAACCCCTGTGTGTAAAAAAAACAATTTTATGCATGCATGTTTGATGCCAGTCCAATTAATAAAAGCCCTTTTGCTATGCTTGGCCAGAAGCGAATTCCTCTTTTGAAAATGAACAGAGGGAAAATGAGATAAAAGGTGCACATTGTTTCTTTGCAAATTTTACAGTTTTATTTTTAATTTGTGTTTGGATGTGAGGAGCTGGGTACAGATGGTGTGATAGCCCACAGTATGTTCTGAGAACCTGAAATGATAACAAAGATATGCAAATTGGGGTGATTTGGATGGGTGCCAAGGTAAATGGTTTTACAATAGCTGAGGACAAATTTATAAATTCAGGAAATTATCCACAGGAGCTGCATGAAATATGTTCTTGCTGTAGCGCACTATGACTATTTTACACTCAATAATACATTTGTATTCTCTGAAAAGTAAAAGCTATAATGTTATATCCTGCATGCTGATGACATAATGTTGCTATATTCTTTCACTTTTATCATTATGGTCATGTACCCATTGTTGCTAACCAATTGCTCTCTATGTTTGCTGTAAATCTGCCCATACAATACATAATAATCTTCTTTAGAAAGTATCAGAATGAGGGTTTTGTATATCACACATAAAATACAAATCAAAATCACTTGCAACAGCTTCAACTCTGACTTTGGCTATGTTAACCCTTCACTGTTCTATTGGATTTGTTGATTGCTGCCTCGCGCTTATTGGGCATGTTTTACATTATGTCTACTCAAACTCTTAGATGTTATTCAGCTTCATTTATAGCTATTTTAACATTACACATGCATCATCCAATTTTAGTTGCAGCGTGCCTTATTATGAACTTTTCTGCATTCAAGTGAATGTATCCTTGTTCTGCCCAGTGACATATTTTCTCCAATACATTCTACAATTTGTGCTTCCATTGTCCTCCAAGATTGGTGCCATCTGAACATTCAATCTCTTTACATTTGATTTTCTTTTTAAATTCAAGTGATTGGTTTAAATTTACAAATGGCCCTTCTATTATTTGGCTCTTGCTGATGTTTACATTTGCACCTAAGTGGAAGTCGGAAAATCCTGTTTTGCATGGGTTAAAGACTTCATTAAATAGAGGGCAAATGAATTTTCTGTGAAATTGTGAAACATTTGTACATTGATATTTTCACCACTTCATTTCTGACACTGTTATATACTGATAGTAGATATACCTCTGTATTTACTCCAGTAGGAATTTCTGTTGACCATCTTTTGCCAACAGGATGTTGATGGCCAATCACACACCTCCCAAATGTTTCTACTTTGTCCCTAACTGAACTATTATTCTTGATGAAAACTGTTGAAGAACAGCAGAACACAGTAATCATTTAAATAATGACAGAAGCACCAGAGAAATATGAAGTTGGCAATCTGTCATTGACAAGAACAAGGATTTACCCATTTTGTTACACAATGGGGCAAGTGGCTGGGGACTGTGAGGCACATCAGGTTAGAACTCAATACTTTTAGCTCTTTGACTAGGGATTGATTCAGCTCAGACAGGTAAATTAAAACTCGCCTCTCTCTCTGTCCGCTGTATGTCTTTAAATGAGATAAGGTGGATAATCTCATTCAGTTTCAAATCAGTATGTTCCAGCTGAATCATTGCTACCCTCTGGAAGAAACATGCTGAGCTCTTCAACATGAATCAGTTGTGGCATAATCTAACTGACTTCTGGGGATAGGTTTTCATGCCAAGTCCAACCTGGAGCCAGTCCAGTGCAAATGGGCAACAGGTTTACTGCTGTGACTCAGCTTCTTCTGCCTATCACATTCTCTCTTCTCATTTCTGCATTGGCTTTTGTGCTGCCCATTGTCCATTCTGCTACTTCTTGTTAAAATTAATACTGCTATGACAAAAACAATGTAATATTTTCCTACTTATTATCATCAAACATCAAGATAAGGATCCCTGGTATCCAACTGATATTACACTACCTACTGAGATATGCCTATTACTCCATGACATTACAAGAGGCCAGGATTGGTGACAGGTTGCTTATAGCTAGTGAAAAGGTGATGCCAACCTCAATAGTTGAAGAGTAAAAGTAGCTTCCTGATTGGCTACTAATAATGTGACGCAATGGATTTCCAGGACTAAAGAAAATCAGCAGGAAAAGCAACAGCAGTTTCAACCCTCGTTCAAGCTGAAACTCCTCCCAATTCTTCATTGTTGCTTTTTTCTCTGTCAGTTTAAAGTTCCAACTCACAATTTTGCTGGGTTTCTTTAGCAAAATATGAGAGAATTTAAAGACATGAGAAGTGTTCATACACAGTTGTTAAACAATTTGAAAAGCAGATTATTGTTAAGCCTATATGGCCAAAACTGAATAGCCTTTGAAACTGGTCACAGGGCTCAGGATTCATGAGTAATCCACCCTCACTCATGTACACATTTTACAAACTTCATGTCTGCCAGTTCTAACGATAGTAGGGTACAGCCCAGGACTGAACACACTATCTAGTGGTTGCAAGCCTCAGCGTGGTGTCAAAAGATCATGTGAGGATAGCAGCATTTAAAGCTGGCCTGCACCTCATTAATGTTTGGTATTTTCTGGCCACAGCATGGGCTGGAAGTGAGAGAGGACATTTTTGAGCAGTAATAACCTGAAAAATGGTACATAATAAGGCATAATAAGGCCAGATAGTGTGCGCCAAAGCTCTCCAACCCAGCACTGGAAGCCCCAGAGGTCAATGTCAGGTTCAGGAGATGCACAGGAGGTGAGAGATCCTCTTTTCTTAGAGGGCTAGGATGTTCTCCAGACAGATACAAAGAATCCAGAGGGAGCAGCTGACAATTGCGGTCAATGCCAGGCAAAAGTGTTTCCGACTGTGGGAGCGAGAGTGAGAGATTTTACAGTGCAAGCAAAGGCCACAACTTGAATAGATTTCATAATAAAAGGCAGACTACAGAACCGTCTCCAGATAAGATGAGAAGCAGAAGTTATGACCGTGAAGTTTCATTAATTGCCAATAAACTATAGAATAGACTAACAAGAAAAACAAAAACCAAAGGGATTAGATGGTTGGAGGAACTTGGAATTTATTCTGAAGGACCAGATAGGGGAGAGCTAATCTTGTCACAGAGATGGATTTTCATGGAAAAGGTCCTTGCAGATGAGACTTATAAGAAGCCAGACTCTCAGGGCTTTGAAAAACGATTGGATGACGCAGATATTATTGTGGAATCTTCCACAGCGGGAAAGTAATCCTGAAACTCCTTTTAGCTCTTTTGGCCACGTATGCACGGGGGTGTAGTTCAGTTGACATAATAGACACATTTCTGCAGGGTGAAAAATTTCAGTGAGGTGTTTTTGGAGCCTAAAGATGCAGGCAATGCAGAAGGGAAATGATGGAAACTAAACAAATGATGCCTGGAGAGGGTGGTATTTTTCAGTGAGATCTGTTTTGCTGAAAGTAGGCTATATTTAACTAAAAGTAAATCTTCCAATGCTTTAATGGTATCAAAAAGGGAAACTTTCAGACATCTTTGTGATGCTTGTTGATGATCTCTTATTGGGTGGGACTGTAGAAGTTGAGAGATGTGTTAGTAATAGGATTGAAGTGGAACTTAAGTTTGGAAGTCAACCATAGGAGTTATTTGTGAATCAAGCAGAATAATTGAATCAATAATCCCTACTATTTGAGATCATCTCAAAAAAGATGTCACATCTAAAGAAGAAACAGAGCAATTGTGAAACACCAGGGTGCCATGATAGCACAGTGGTTAGCACTGCTGCCTCACACTACCCCCCTCCCCCAGTTCCTGGTTTGGATCACTGTCTGTGCAGAGTCTGCATCTTTTCCCTGTGTCTGCATGGGTTTCCTCCAGATGCTCCGGTTTCCTCTCACAGTCCAAAAGACATGTTGGTTCGACGCATAGGCTGTGCTAAAATTCTTGCTCAGTGTACATGAACAGACCAGAGAGGTTCACTAAGTAGCTGAACAGGGTGTTTTCACGATGTTAACACTTTTAGCACTGGATCAGTTCTGGCTGCAAAAGCCTGCGCTCTGCACAAGGGGACAGACTGAATTGGCTAGCAGTGCCCCAATCTTTTTTCATGACTGACACAGCTGGAAATATGGGTACAAAAGGAGTGTACACCATTAGTTCGGGCATGGAGGAGATGCTGTAATCTGTGTCCAACACCAGAGTGAACATTACAGTGGGATGGACTAATTTGTCCTCACTTGTCTGTGAACTGGGATTAGAGGGATAATATTGTCAAGAGTGCTGTATCAATGTTATTAGTCAACTTGTTCGTAGCAATACACAGTGTTTTAATCTGTCAATTAGCAGATATCAGAAACCCACCAAGTGCACAGCCACCATGTTGCTGTATCTGGATGGTGTAAGTAGAAGTGGGGAACTCAAAGTGATATTACATGATGTTACAATGGTTCTGCTGGAAGTGAACCAACAACTTAGCCAACCTCAACCTGATCATAATAATTGATTGGGCAAAATGTAAGTGACAGTGCTTATACTAGAGAGAATGCAAAAGAGACTGCAGATGAGCAGTGAGTCACAGTGCATGGAACCAAATAAAATTGCAGCTTACAAGATCTGGGGAAGATATACTAGAGGAGTTAAAAATCATTAATATGACTAACAGTCCAGTGAAGAACATTAATATGTTGTGTCAGGGCTTGCTAGATAATATTAAGTCACATACTGAAGAAATCTTATTTGGTACTGCACCTCAACACATATCAGGCTGCAGAGAAATTGGAACTTATCAGTTTACAAGAAGAACAGGAATCAAAAGACATACAGCTCATGACAAGAGACACAATAACATTTCTGATGAGTCTACCACCAAAACATAATAATGGAACATTTCAGGGTGGATATAAATGTGAACACCTTGGGATGGGCAGGGAGGGGCAGAATTGGTGACTATGTCAGATAGATTCCTGGGTATTGTACTGAACCACAACATTGCACCATCTGCCCCTGCAAATCTTGAAACCCATCCTTCATTGTGGTGTTGGTTTACCCACTTAAAGAGATCTTCGAAGCATAAGAAACCTCCCTTTGTACAGTAGTGCTTCTGATAAACAGGACAGGATTCCAATGTGGAGGATCAGTGTCTGATAATAACCAAGCCTTCTGTTTACAGATCACTGACTTGTTTAAGAACGAGGACTTTAATTTGCAATCAGTGCCTTCACTGGCTATATATTCAGTCCATGGTGTGACAGTATGTTAAACATTCATAACACCCTGGGTCAAATAGCTCAGGTAGCGGTGGACAGGGCCCTGGCTGCTATGAGGAGGATTTTGGAATGAAGCCTTTGGGAATCATGAGATGAAGGGTGCAGATGAATCTGGCTGAGAGATTGGAGGACTCAGCCAGCAATTGGGCTAGGATGACAAGAATGCAGGAAGTCAGGAGAGTAACAGCAGCAATCCAGTAGACCTGGGTTCCAACCCAAATTCCCACAGCTTGCCACGAATCTGTTGGCATCCCATCCCCCTAGAGGGCAGGTTTTCCAATTAAATGTTATCTTCCTTGTGCTTTTGCTGCTGTCTAAATCATGATAAAGGTTCTAGCCTCTGATATCAATTGTTATTCAAGGTTCTTAGCAAATTGTTAACTTTATCTATCCAAGAACTATAGCACATTAATCAGAATGTTGGTCTGCAATTTTAATCAGGCCTCAGTTCAAACTGGAACCAAAGTCTTAATTGGAAACATCTGGTGAAGCTAAGATCTGTAACTCTTTTGTCTGTGTTAGAAAGATTTCCACAATGCAAGGATTAGACGTTTGTACTAAATTGTAGAAGCCTTGTAAGTGCAATCAAAACGCCTGCAGGTTTCCTGCCTGATCATATATCACATTCCTTATAATGATTTCCAGCAGCTTCCCTACTACTGAAGTTAAAATCACAGGTCTTCCATTTTCAGGATCCAATTTCTTGTTTTTATTAACTATCAGAATCATGTGAGCCATCCTGCAACCTGTGGGAACCAACCCAGGTGGGGAAAGAGCCGATTTATAGATGAGTGGTTCACATGTGCTCACTTATTATCCAGAGTACCATAGATAAATGACACTGGGTTCTTCACTAACATCAATCTCAAAACTCATTAAATCGCATCTAAAATTAATGCTTACCATTACTAATGAAGGAATTTTGGTTGTAATCACTACTGTGATTCTGGGAAAATGAAAACAAGTGATAAATATCTACTTGGGTCATCAGCCATATAGTTAACATTTTATGTAACCTCTCAAGGTTAAATGTTTGATTGCTGTCTGGCTCCTAACATAGAATCAATGTCAATTACTCTTACAAGAGATGTGGGAATCGCTGGCTGGGCCAGCATCTATTGCCCTTGCGCTGAGTGGCTTACTCGGTCATTTCAGAAGGCATTTAAGTATCAACTACATTTCTGTGGATCTAGAGTTACATATAGGCCAGACCAGGTAAGGACAGCATGTTTCCTTCCCTAAAGGGCATTAGTGAACCAGATGGGTTTTTACATCATCATTAGACTTTTAATGCCAGATAATGCCATGGTAGGATTCAAACCTGGGTCCCCACTGTATTACACTGAATCTCTGGATTACTCATCCAGTGGCAAAACCACTATGCTACTCCTCCCTGATATAACTTCATATATATCTCCTCATCGTCATTGCAGTTGAGTATTTTATTTAGGCTAAAATCTGTACACTTATCTTTATTTCACTATTCAATTGCCTGGATATATAATAACTTATTGTTCTTTAGCATTCATCTAAAATTAAGTGGAGGATTTTCCCATTCAGTCTGCCACGAGAATTGTAGCGGGCGAGAAGTGGACTATGGAAAGGTCCATTGACTTTAGGCAGGATCAGGTTTCGGGATCCAGTTTTGGAGTGGGCATGGCTGGAAATTCCCACCCTAATTTTTTTTGCAACTCAATTCGTAGTAACCAATAGCATACTCCCGAATACACCTTATTAAATCTTTCCTCCTATTTAAAGTCTCACCTCTGCTTACCTGACCTACAAGGCCAGATTCTAACTTTAAATTGATAGCAGTGCCAAGACCTGTCAGCAGCTAAAATCTAACAATACAACAATCTCCATTCACCAGATGCTCCCACATTTGGAATTTGCTTGAGGCTTTCCTGGTTTTCCATTAATTCTCAGCAGAAGATTGATGGTAACACTGGAGAAATGGTAAAGGCTCTTTCTTCATGGTTTCCGCTGATCTTCTATTTTTGCTATGGTGGATAGATCAAAAGAAATTCCCACAGAAATTCCAGGGCCAAATATAGGCGGATTTTCTCTTTGGTAAACTAACTGAAAGGAAAGTGCACCTCTGTGCATCGATTTGACCCTATTCCGATGTCCCGTTTACCTGGTCAGATGAGTTTGAAAATTCACGGCATAGAACCCTACAGTGCAGGAAGAGGCCCTTCAGCCCATCGAGTCTGCACCAAACACAATCCCACCCAGGCCCTACCCCCATATATTATACCCACTAATCCCTTTAACCTATGCATCCCTGGATGCCTAAGGGGCAATTTCTTAGCATGGCCAATCAACCGAACCCGCACATCTTTGGACTGTGGGATGAAACCGGAGTGCCGAGAGGAAACTCACGCAGACACAAGGAGAATGTGCAAACTCCACACAGACAGTGAACCAAGCCGGGAATCGAACCCAGGATCCTGGAGCTGTGAAGAAGCATTGCTAACCACTGTGCTACCGTGCTGCCCCATATTAAAGGGGAGGCGCTGGTATAATGATATTGTCACTGGACTAGTAATCCAGAGACCCAGGCTAATGCTCTGGGAATCCATGTTTGAATCCCACCATGGCAGATGGTGAAATTTGAATTCAATTAAAATCTGGAATTAAAAGTGTAAGATATCATCGATTGCCGTAAAAACACATGTGGTTGACAAGTGTTTTAGGGAAGGAAATTTGCCATCCTTACCTGGCCTGGCCTACATGTGACTCTAGACCCACAGTGTTGTTGTTTGACTTTGAACTGCCCCCTCTGAAATGACCGAATGAGACATTCAAGGGGCAATTAGGATTGGATAACAAATGCTGACCTTGCAAGCAAGGCCCACATCTCGTGAATGAATTTTTAAAATTACAACATTTCTGAGGTGCGGTTGCAGTACTCTATCCAAAGTCCCTTGGGGTCCTTGAGGAAGGTTGATGTGCCCCTACCTCCCCCTGCACCTGCAGGTCTGCATACATCTCTGTCAGAAACGGGGAAATCTGCTCGGCAAAATTCTCCATAGAAAGGAACCATGAATAATCTTTGCTTTTCACCAAGTCATGAAATATATAGAATGGTAGCCCTGATATTATTTACTTTACTATAGTTTGAACGATTTGCATCATGCCCTACTGCAAGGCCTATTCTGCAATACATAATTAATTGGCTGCGACTACAGTTTGATATATTCAAAATGACAGTCATGAAGTTTGCACAAAATGATCTTAAGAGTCTTGGTCCAGCATGATCTTCTATTGGTTTATCATATGGTGGATGAGAGCAACATTGGTGGGACCCCCAAGGCAGCGCTCTGCCGGTCTACAGAGCTGCAAGCACCTTTATACACTGATAGCCACGTTTTCAGAACTTTGTTTACATTCCAACTCATGTAGGTTTATATTAAACAGATATCTCTAATTCCAAGTGGTATAGACAGCATGTCCACTCCTATCCCCCCAAAGGTCGTACCTAGTCTCTGTTTTCAATGTCTGTCCCTTCTGCAATATACAACACCTGTTCTGTTGTAGTTAACAGCCTCAGCCTTGTATTGTTTTTCTAACTCATGTCTGTGAAACGTACAAGACTCATCTGTGAAACTCATTTTACTAATATGAGTTTATCGTGTAGGTGTGAAGTTGACAGCCTACCCAAACATGCATTTAATCGTCTCTTTTAATCTAAGTGCATGAAGAATCTCTCTTAAAAAATTCATATAAGTTTCATTAGTCCCTTGTATAAATGCATTTAATACATTCATGTTAGTTTAATTAGATTTAATTCCTAACAAAGAAAAATGCAAAATTTGCCACAATCATTAGTGTAGGATGTTGTGACAATCTCAAATTCACGCTTGTTTGATATCATAGAGGGGTTTTTCTGTCTGTTACACTGTTCCACTCTGAATTTTCGAGATTTTCTGATTGTACTATCATACTTTCAGTAAAACCTTAATAAAAATGTCATCTAGGACTAAACACAATTGTTTAATCCATTTTTCGAGGGAATCTAATGACCTCCAGTCAAAATTATGGCACAAGGTTCTGGAATCCCTGCAAAACTTTGAGATCTCTGTCAATATCACGATTTATGCGGACACTTGTTAAGCTAATTACGAGCTACATTTTCTGCTTCTGTATAAGTCTAGGCCTTTTCCCCAAGGGAGAGATAGAAGCTGAGTTGCCAATGTGCCATTGCCCATTTTAAACTTCCGCACAAACTCAAGATTACCCCCTGTCTGTGAATAAACCTGTTTCATAATTAAGTCTGGGACAAAAGTTCAGGTGTGACTGATGTTAATCGTCCATAGAAATAATGAGTTTGTAATGGGAATGCTATGCATGAATCCAGAGGCAGTAAATAGGTCCACTGTTCACCCAAAGCAGGCTGTCCTCTATTATATTGTGTACTTGGACATGCTGCCAATTGCACAGAGCAACAATGTTTACCGATGGAAGATGTCCCTTATGATAGGTGCAAGAAAAATCTCCGGGAAGAATGTAAAACTGTAACAGCCAACCAGATATTAATGGGGCAGATTTTAACCTTCACCGCTGGGCAATAAAATGAGCTGTCTGTTATATACATATCCCAGGTTTCTTTTCCAGTCATGTCAATGTATGTATAAGGTCACACCTGAGTTTGTTGAGAGTGGTCCTTTAAACTGAGCACATGGGAAATATTTGGCACAGCCTGAAAATCAGAACAGATGGTGAGGTCCTAGTTCCAAGAGGTGGAATAAATGACCCACCTTCGAATCTGCCCAAAATGTTATTTGATTCTTCGAATAAATCTGGCCTTAACTCAAAGTTAAAGCCTTAAAATAATACTGTGGGCATGTTAGTGTGAAATATTAGATACATGCATAGCAATTTTTTTGTTTGTATATTTTAAATGGAAGTATCTGTCTAAAATTAAGGTATTAACGTATGTGCTGGAGTGTGAGTAAATTATAAATTTACTATGCATCCACATATTCACACGCTTTCATTTATGGTTCAATCCAAAGTGGCTGTTCAGTTAATTGTTTTCTTTGATATTTAACATGGGTTATTGATATTTTTCACAGTCTGAAGTGGGTTATACTAACTTTAGTATTGTAACCCTTGTGTGACTATATGCTAACATCTCAATGGGTTTCAGTTGATTGTTAAGTTTTGCTTAGTCCCTGGCACTGTGAGGCAGCAATGCTAACCAATGTGCCACCATATTTACATCCACTACTCTGACCTTAATTTTTCTGCTGGCCTTCCTTGAAATTGACCTTTCTTTTCATCATTGACTTGTGCTGGAACATTTGGGCTGCCAAGCCTTGCCAGGTCTCCTATCAATATCTTCAGCTGATGACGAACCTGCTCAGAACTTCTGCACATGCTACAGCTTTCTTGACAGTAAGTTTCTTTTCTCTCAGCAAACATGCTCTCACAACAGTGTCTCCTGTCTCAGAAACAGTTATATCTCTGAACAGATCATTCTTCAGTCACCCAGCCTCACATGACTCAGCTAGATACCTCAGTGCAGTCACATATTGATCAATCATCTACCTCTGCTTCTTCTTTGGTTGTGTCAAAATCACGGACTAATATATTCTCCTGTTTAATTATTCTTCATTGTTTTCATTGGCTCTCTTCCAGCCACCAAAGACCACTCAATCTCAGATACATACTTTTGACGCCAAGTTCCATATGGTGTGTAAAATGGTTACTGACCACAATCATTATTTGCATATCATGAAAGCGGAGAACACTTGGGCATGGCAAGCCATAGTGTACAAGACATTTATCCAAATGTGCTTGTGGTGCAGATGCTGAAAGGAGGATGGTGCAAGAGGGAGTCAGGTTGCAGGAGGGTTGATATAGACAAGTGTGTGAAATTGAAATGAGGAAGTAACCAGATGTTGGTGATTATGCAGAGGCCAGTAAGATGAAAGTGAATGGTGCCAGAGCTAGCTGTGAATGGAACAATGAAGAGCTCAGCATGTGCTTAACATGAGAATGGGAGGTAATATAATCTTGTGCTGGGGCGGAAAAAGATATGATCAAAAAATCCCTACAGTTCAGAAGCAAGACATTTGGCCCATTGAGTCTGCACTGACTCTCCAAAAGAGCATCCAACTCAGACGCCATCATTGTAACCCCACATATTTGCCCCTAACCTACACATCTTGGGACATTAAAGAGAAATTTAATGTGGCCAACCCACCTAACCTGCACATCTTTAGAATGGGAGAGGAAACCAAGGTATCCGAAGGAAACCCATGCAGACACAGGGGAGAATGGACACATAGATGGAAGTTGTTGACAGGGTTTGGAGGCAAGTGCTGCTACCATGCATTGTTCAAAAAGACGGAGAAATGAAAATAAAAGCAAAATCTGCAGATATTGGGAATCTGAAATAAAAGTTAAAAAAAAGCCAGAAATAATGAACAGGTCCTTCAGCATCTATGGAGAGAGAAACAGAGTTAATGGGTGATTCAGCTTTCCCAACATGGCCTCTGCTTTTCGCTCCAGGTGCCATATTTATACTGCACCCACACAGAGATCTTCCAATGACATGAACGATGCCTCCCCCTTTAATATAAAGTGTGCTTGTGCATCAATGTACATTACAGTTCCAAATGCTGTTCATCCTTGACTGTTTAAAATGGAGGCTCATATAATCTCCCAACTCATCTCCATTGTGGAACCGTAAAGGTGGATGTAGGAGAGACGCAAATGCACATGGAGAAGAATAATCTTTCTTTCAATCCCACACTTTCTGTCATTAGTGAGGGTATACAGTCTATAAGCACATACTCAGAGGGTCACTGTGCTCCTGTTAGCCTTGCACATTGTTGACTCTACAAGTGTATAAATGTTATCTGTGTAATAAGTGTGAGCATTTTCAGACCTTAATGTGCTGGTGTTTTGTCTTCACAGGCACAATTTTGTCCTCGCACTCAAAGTTATGGCTTAAACCATTTTGATCTCTATGGAGCTGGGTTAGCCAGCATCTTTAGGCCCCACTATTCAAGAGTGATGGCAAAAAATATGTCCCCTTCTTCTTTTTAACAAAGCGTCAGAAGATGAGGAGTGTTAACCCGACTGTTTCTGGCGACACACACACACCAGTTTTCAGTCAAAACCTGAAGGTTCAATCAGAATATTGGTCCCTTGGAAGGTGAGGCTGGGGACTTAATAGTGCAGAACGCAGAAATGACTGAGATATTAAATCAATGTTTTATCTCAGTTTTTATGATGGAGGATATGAATACCACCCCGACAGTAATGGAAAATGCAGACGTTATAGAAAGGGAGGAATTAGGATTATCATGATCACTAGAGAAGTACTGATCAAATTATTTGGATTGAAGGCAGGTAAGTCCAAAGAGCCTGATGGCCTACATCCTATTGTCTTAAAGGAAGTGGCATTGAAGATGGTAGATCCATCAGTTACAATATTCCAAAATTCTCTTGATGCGGGAGTAGTTCCAGTGGATTTGAAAAATGCTACTATAACGCCCTCATTCGAAAAGAGAGGGAGGCAAAATGTAAGAAACTATAGACCATTCGTTTAACATCTGTCATTGGGAAATTGTTAGAATTCATTATAAAGGAAGTAATAACAGGACATTTAGAATGTCAAAGTGAGGTCTATCAAAGTCAGTGTGGTTTTATGAAGGGTAAATCATGTTTGACTAGTTTAAGAACATAAGAACATAAGGACATAAGAAATAGGAGCAGGAGTAGGCCATCTAGCCCTTCGAGCCTGCCCCGCCATTCAATAAGATCATGGCTGATCTGTCGTGGCTCAGTTCCACTTTCCCGCCCTCTCCCCATAACCCTTAATCCCCTCGCTTATCAAAAACTCATCAACCCGCGTCTTAAAAATATTTAGCGAGGCAGCCTCCACCACTTCAATGGGCAGAGAATTCCAGAGATTCACCACCCTTTGAGTGAAGAAGTTCCTCCTCAACTCCGTTCTAAACTGCCCCCCCCCTTTATCTTGAGGCTGTGCCCCCTAGTCCTACTGTCCTTTCTGAGCAGGAAGAGTCTCTCCACCTCTATCCTATCCATCCCATTCATCATCTTATATGTCTCAATGAGATCTCCCCTCATTCTTCTAAACTCTAACGAGTACAAGCCTAGTTTATTCAGCCTCTCCTCATAGCTCAACCCCCTCAACTCCGGCATCAGCCTAGTAAACCTCCTCTGCACTCCCTCCAAGGCCAAAATATCCTTGTGTAAGTGCAGCGACCAAAACTGCACACAGTACTCCAGCTGTGGCCTCACCAGTGCCCTATACAGCTGCAGCAAGACCTCCCTACTTTTATATTCAATCCCCTTCGCTATGAAGGTTTGCTTGAGTTCTTCAAAGATGGAACAAGCAAGGTGGATAATAGGGATCCTATAGATATGGTATCTTGGGGTTTCAGAAAGTTGTTTGATAAGGTGCCACACAAAAGGTCAATACACAAGATTAGTTAGGGATTAGCGGTAATTTAAGAGTTTGATTAGAGGATTAGCTAACCAACAGAAAGCAGAGAGTCAGGAAAAATGGGTTATTTTGGGGGTTGGCAGGATGTAACTAGGGTACCACAATGTTCGCTCCTCAGGCTCCCACTATTTACAGTCCATATTAATAATTTGGATACAGGGAAAATAGATACCACAGTAAAATTTACAGGTGACATTAAGGTTAGTGGGATAGTAAGTAGCAATAATAAAATGAAAAAATTACAAATGAAAATGGATAGTTTAATTGAATGGGCCAACATTTGACAGGAGTGCAAGGATATGTGCAAGGTTATTTATTTTGGAAAAATACAGAGGCAAATTCTCTGATTGGAGAGAAACTTTGCACTGCTTCGGTGCAGAGAGATCCAGGTGTCCTTGTGCATGAATAGCAGAAAACTAGAATGCAGGTACAGCAGGTAATAAGGAAGGCAAATAGAATCTTGGCATGTATTGCAGAAGGTATGGAATATAAAAGTAGGGAAATGTTGCTGCTACTGTACAAAGCATTAATGAAACCGCATTTAATCCCATTACTTGAGGAGGGATAAAGTTGCATTGGAGAGGGTTCTGAGGGGGTTCATTCAATTAATTCCAGAGATGTGGGATTTGTTTTATGAAGATTTATGAGATTGGGCAGTTTAGGCCTATATTTTGTGGACTTTTGAAGAATGATAGGCGATCTGATGGAAGAATATAAGGGAATAAAAGGTATTGACAAATTAGACATGGAGAGAATATTTCGCCTTATGGGGCAATCTAGAACTCAGGTCATAGTTTTAGGATAAGGATTTCATTTTTAAAACAGATATGAGGAGAAATTACATTTCGTAAAGGATTGTCATTCTGTGGAATTCTCTGCCTCAGAGTGTGGTGAATGCTGGGACTTTGAATAAATTTAAGGAGGAGTTGGACAGATGTTTAATTAGTAAGGATTTGAAAGGCTATGGTGAATGGGCAAGAAAATGGAGCTGAGGCTGAGATGAGATCAGCCATGATCGTTTTAAATGGCAAAGCAGGCTGGAGGGGCTAAATTATCTACTCCTGCTCCTAGTTCTTATGATTTTGCCAATTTTTGTTAAAATTCCGCCTTGTGTTAGTTTGATGGAAAGACAATGCTCAGGGCAGAAATGGGCTGGAAGCTAGGATGTAATGCAACTGATGTGTGCTCTTTATCATCAATGAAGTGGATCATTGAAGGATTAAGATAATGCTGAGGACTGGTTTATTTGAAAAGTGTTAACACCTGTTGAAGGTACTCAGCTGCCTTGGCCCAAGTCTAGCCTTGTTGTAACTCCAGGAATGTGACACAAAAAACATTTTTCTGAATTTTTTCATTTTTCTGATGGATCTTCTTGAGATGTTTTGTCAGATTGAAGATACACTGCCATGAATTCACTGAGTATTCTTGTAGGCTGCCTTAGAGACAGGATAGCTGCAGAGATGCTCAAAGAGACAGCATCTTCTGTCCTATGATGCTGGAAGCGGTGATGACTTTCAGAGTTACTAGCAAAGGATGTCCTCTCAGTCCCCACAGTATCAACTCATGGAGAATGTGGCAGAGGTGAGCCACAGGATCCCCAGACATGTGAAGGTGTCGATGAAACTGTATCGCTCATCTGCAGAACAAACATGCATCTTCTGTGCACCCACAGCCCTAATAGTCACCTAAATGTAGCATTTATGTGAGCCTCACCCTTGGGTCTGGAGTGGTCTCTGCTGGCTCCTTGCTCATCAGGATGAAGTGCCTCCCTTTGGCAAGCCTGGCACAACTGCAGCAGTATTATTTGCCTTTTTTTCTGTCTGCACGCGATGATTCAAGTAACACTAGTAGCACCCTCCATCTTCCTTTCTGGAGAAGCATTGAAAGAAAGAATGACTGAAAATGAGCTTTGACCACGTCACTGGGTTCAGGGGTAACTGCTCGGTTACAGTCTGGATGCCTATTATCCATTACAATCCTGGCCATCACAATGACTGCTCTCAGTGTGACAATATGCTTCATGTACTCCTCCTCCTAGTCCAATTAGAGTCGACTTACTGCTATGAGATGAATTTAGCTAGGTGCTTAGATGTCCTGCAATTATTTGAGGCAATAAATTATGCATTTTGTGGCCTCTATTACTATATATTTTGGAATACATATAAGAGCAAATGTTCTATGAGGGGATGAAATTCTTTTTGTGTTGTCTGGGAGTTCCTATCACTGAATCTGGCACCTGCAATATGCTTAGGTGGGGTTTGCAAGAGGCTCTTCCTTTTTGTCCAGTTGTCCACATGTTATCATACTGGAGAATTACTACAATTGGTACAATGAGTTATTTTAGGATAATTGATGATTGAAACTCATCAGAATTAATCTTGCATGAATGAGATATTACATTGAAGATTGGTTTGATAGTCATTGAGGTGATCCTAATATGTCTTAGCTGTGCATTCCTTCCCACAAGGTAGTGTAGATTTCAGCTGGATGTGCCTTTAATCAGCCCCCAATGCTGTGACCCACTCGACCCAGAAGCCAAAACAGCCCTCCCCAGTAGCACTTAGTTTTGCTTTCTGTTTCTTGCAGCTCCAAAATGGTGTTCTTCAGGCTTTATTTTCAGAACATAAGAACATAAGAAATAGGAGCAGGAGTAGGCCATCTAGCCCTTCGAGCCTGCCCCGCCATTCAATAAGATCATGGCTGATCTGAAGTGGCTCAGTTCCACTTTCCCACCTTCTCCCCATAACCCTTAATCCCCTTGCCTACCAAAAACCTATCTACCCGTGTCTTAAATATATTTAGCGAGGCAGCCTCCACCACTTCAACGGGCAGAGAATTCCAGAGATTCACCACCCTTTGAGTGAAGAAGTTTCTCCTCAACTCCGTTCTAAACTCCCCCCCTTATCTTGAGGCTGTGCCCTCTAGTCCTACTGTCCTTTCTGAGCGGGAAGAGCCTCTCCACCTCTACCCTATCCATCCCGTTCATCATCTTGTACGTCTTAATGAGATCTCCCCTCATCCTTCTAAACTCTAACGAGTACAAGCCTAGTTTATTCAGCATCTCCTCATAGCTCAACCCCCTCAACTCCGGTATCAGCCTACTGAATCTCCTCTGCACTCCCTCCAAGGCCAAAATATCCTTGCGTAAGTGCGGCAACCAAAACTGCACACAGTACTCCAGCTGCGGCCTCACCAGTGCCCTGTACAGTTGCAGCAAGACCTCCCTACTTTTATTAATTACTATTATCTGAGACAAAGGGTGGGATTTTCCAGTATGCTTGCCTCAAGGCCAGAAAATCCTGCCTGAGGTTTTTGCGATTCATGCACAAGGACCCCCAGGTCCCTCTGCACTGTAGACCAGGCTTTATTTTAGGACCTTCCCTGTTGAACCAGGGAAATAACTCCCATTATTCTGCAGGAGCCTAACATACTCCCTCCTATTACTCTCAGTCCTTCCCAGTAATCCTTAATCCCCTTGTAAGTGTGATTGATACCCCAGTGCTATCCACTCAGTCATTTGAGGCAGATGTGTCTATGCCCCATGTAGACCCCCTTACCCCTCTCCATTTTCAGACTAACTGTACTATAGGGAGTCCCACCATGAGGCCAGTGAGTCCCCGCCTCCACACGACCTCTTTCCCATCAATAGGCTTCAGAGGCCTACTCTGATTGTAACTGTACCATCTGCGGACCAGTACCATGCCTAGAAGCACCCACCCCAGACCACCATGCATGAGGAGATGACCACGTCCTGCACATACGATGCTGGGCTTGACCAACTGTAGAATGACATGCTTGGCCTATTCCTGGACTGGAACAAGAATTGTCTTTGGAAGCTCAGCAATGGAAATTGAAGCGCTTCTTCATACTGCAACCCCTCCATTGTATCGCCAACTTGTTTATGTCCTTCTATAAGAGACTTCTATTCTAATTCTGGCCAAGAAGACACTTCTTGCCTATCCCAGTCATGTGGATGAATCTTTCCTTGCCTCTAATAAAGCCTTTGTCCACCAGGCCTTTCCCTTTCCTCTGACATGTCTCCTCCCCACCCCAGTTAAGCCCTTGTCCTCCAGCTCCTTCCCTTGTCTCTGTCTTGATTCTCTGTTCCCCCCTTCCTCCTCACCACACCTCTGTGGAATTGAGGAATTGCCTTGCAGCACATTACAACCCACCCTCACTTTACTTCAGATCCGGTATCTAGTGCCTTCTTTCTGTAAACCTCTTGAAAGTGAAGTAATGCTGCCTGCAAAGGTTGTATGGAGTCTGAGGTGCCACAAGTGCAGCATGATATAAGCTAGATAAACAAACCTGAAAATCATGAGAGGAGTACATGTCACCGGATGCATGTTGCTTGTATGTAGTTCTGAATCATGTTAGCCTAATTAGGTATTGCTGTGGCCTTTTGATCTCATGTGGGTGTGTGACTCTGGTCAACTGCCTTGATAATAAGCATTCATGATATTCTAATACATTCACAAAATCACAGAATTGTTAGGGAGCAGAGGAGGCCATTTGACTCCTTGTGTCCACACCAGCTCTCCAAATGAGCATTTTAACTTAGTGCTATCCCCCTGCCTTTTCCCCATACCCCTGAACATTGTCTCTATTCAAATACTCATCTAATGACCTCTTAATTGCCTTGATTGAACCTACGTCCCGCACACTTCCAGGCAGGGCATTCCATACCGGACCACTCACTGCGTGAAAAAAAAATTACACATTTCATTTGCTTCTCTTGCAAATCACTTTAAATCTGTGCCCCTCATTCTTGATCCTTTGGCAAGCAGGAACAGTTTCTTCATATTTATTCTGTGTAGCCCACTCATGATTTTGAGCATCTCTATCAAATCTAAATTATGCTTGCGTGGGATTTGAGCTCACAAATTACTGACTCTAAGGTGAAAATGCTACCTCTGGGCCACAGATGATTCAGATGAAATTTCCAAACAGCACACAATCACTGAGGGTGAAAGCAGTGAGTCCCAACCTGCTTTTATACTGACAGAAATCTGGCTTTTTTGTCCTGGCGATATTTTCCTTTCCCGCTTGTGGGACAGGGAAATCCTGGTCAATATTTCAGGTCATGATCTTCCATCAAATCCTCCATGGAGAAATGAAGAGCTACACTCAAACTTCCTACTCTTGAGAGGTAATTGAAGTTCAGGGTGGCATGGTGGCACAATAGTTAGCACAGCTGCCTCACAGCGCCAGGGACCCGAGTCTGATTCCCAGCTTGGGTCACTGTCTGTGCAGAGTTTGCATGTTCATTACGTGTCTGCGTGGGTTTCCTCTTGGTGGTCTGGTTTCCTCCCACAATCCAAAGACCTGCTGGTTAGGTGCATTGGCCATGCTAAATTCTCCTTTACTATATCCGAACAGGTGCCGGAGTGTGTTGACTAGGGGATTTTCACAGTAACTTCATTGCAGTGTTAATGTAAGTCTCCTTGTGACAAGTTCATTGCAGTGTCAATGTAAGCCTCCTTGTGACACTAATAAATAAACTTTACTGAAATGTTTCCAGCAGTAGATTCCGGTTCTAGAAATGATGCGCCTTAAGTTGACAGTCTTGGCAATTCTTCTCCATTCCTGATGAACGTAATTTTTTGCAGGTCCCCCTGGCATTGGTTGAAAAGAAAATTTCCCTCCTCACTCTGATTTTCTCCCTTCAGGACCTCCAGTCAGGCCTGAGAGAATCTGGAGGCTTGCCTGAGAACCAGAATGTCTCACCTTCTTGTTCAACTACTCCAACACAACAATCTTGAAGAAGGCAAAGGATGTGTTCCCACATTAAATAGATTCCTGTTTGACCAATCAAAGATTACATTCTAGATTTGAACAGCGGACTAAATTAGAAGCCTGCCGATTAGATTACCATGAGGTCAGGGAGCTAAACTACCTTAGTCCTGGTATCTGGATTTGCATGCAGCAAATGTATTCAACTGTATAACATCAGCCCTGTGCTAAAATCACAGTTATGAGTTAATAAGTCCTTTAAATGAGAAACATGGAGATAGTTTTCATGTGAACCACTTTTGCAATGATCTCGTTTTCTTCAAATGAGTTGCCTTAATTATAAAAGCAGAGGGAAGAATTTCAGATGAATGGGTTAAGTTTTCATTTGCAATTACCCTTTCCTTGTAAGGAGCATTTAAAATTAAATGTGACTTGCTCTCTCTCCAGAGACCTACCATTTTGCAGTTTCATATTCAGCCAGGAGTTACTCAGCTGCTGATAGCTAAGGGAACAATTTGACAGCATTATTCCCATCCTCCATGCAGCTTAAGAAGCTTTGGCACAGATTTCAGAGCAATGTATACTTCCCACAAAGGCATAATTGAAATTGTATGCACACTGCACACAGAGGCCCATGCAGATGTTTATACCCCTTTGTCTGTCCATGATTGCAGAGAAAAATGCATGGCCAATATTTTTGCATTGTATTATTGAAATTAAATTTCTACATTATTCGGAGAGTCAGCGTTAAACTTAAAGAGAGAGCCTCTACCCCATCAGTTTTACAAAATAGTTTGTTAATGAAGGGCAAAAAAAACTTACATTTCTCTAAATATATTTTTATTTAAATACTGATTGAGAAAAGCTTAACCCAATGTTCTGTACTGACAATCTAGAAAATTTGAGTACAAGTGGAATTCAAACATCATTCCAGAGTATTACAGTAGATTTGCCTCTTCAGCCTTGTATGCTCATTTGCAGTGTCAAGATTGTTTTGGATTTGTGTGGGCTAACACCTGTCTGTTGTCTGGGCTTAAAAAAGGTAGAATTTAATGAGAGACGCAGGACCAGAGAGAAAAATCAAGGGCCTTGGCACTTCTTCTCTTTCAAGGCCCCTTATTTCCCACACTTCTCCCTTCCCTCCTTCTCTAATCCCTCCCCTTCAATCATGATTTTTTTCCCCTTTCAAGATTCATCAATCAACTCATCCAATCGCAGGAATTTGCTCGGAAATTATAGCACCCATTGTTGGTACCTGAATATTGCCTGATATATACACAACATGGCTCTTTAATATTAAGAGCAGCAACAACATAATATAGTGTGCATCATACAGGTGATCTCACCGCAACTATGAAGCGAACCAGAAAGTGCAAATTTTGCTTTAAAAAACATCATGCAACATTTTGTTAATTTGACAGTGAAATATCCCATTAGCTATTTGTAATATTGTGCAGACAGTGATACTGATTTCAGTGACTGCCTCAGCAACAAGGTGACAGTAAATTGGGGAAAAATTCAATACTTGCCCAGATAAACTACTCAAGGTCATTTCCATTCTATAGAGAAACTAGAAGATGTTCTCCTGTCTGGATGTATGATATTATCCAGTTTAATTATTTCACACAAGGGTGTAATTGGATTCTATATTATCAGTAATCTCATAGGGTAGAAAGATCAAATAACTCCTGAGCAACAAAGTGGAATGTTTAAACAACACAGGTCTTCACTGTCAGTGAAAGCATTGGAGTCTTCAGGTGTCTCTGTCTGACACACATTTTAAGAGACCAGAGGACAAAGACTGAGTGGTTCAGAATTGTCTGTGTTTTCTTGATCAGCAAGTCTAAAGATTCTGCTTCTCAATACAATACATGTTCAATATGTACTATGCAACACAACTTTAGCATATTTTGTTCCTCAAAGGTATCATAAAAGCATCAAGATGGAGTGGAATATTTAGGTAAGTAGATAAAAGATTAAGATTTAAGTCAATAGAAAATGTTCTTGAGATTCATGTAGTCTAAAACGGTTTACTAATACATTATGAGCACACTATGCATTCCTGTCCTAGCAAATTTACCCAATAAAGTCTTCTCAGAGTAAATTTCCATTAGCTACAAAATATACAAACTTCCGCTATAATTCATCCCCTGTTCCAAAGATAATTGTTGATGACAAAGCTTATCTAGTTCAGCTTAATTCAACCATCCAGAATGACAAGCGAACATACAAACATATGTGCTAGGAGCAGGGGTAAACCACTTGGCCCATCAAACCTACTCAAATATTTGACAACATTGCCCAAATTATACCAGCCACTGCAACTCAAAACATATTTAATTGACTGTAAAGTGATTTGAGACATTATGAAAGAGGTTTTTTTTTTAAATCATGCCTGTATGTAGTAGGCAGAGTGATTGTAGCAATGGTGAAATTGAAGGCCCAATGCTGAGTTCCTAGGGATAATTAATCACAGAGCAATCAACTGATATAAGGAAAGTGGCTGCAAGAAATCACTGCATTTATAAAGCAGCTCTGTTGCTACTATAACTACACCATTCTGACTTCTCTAGCATCAACGCACAAGAGGCCATAAATGGTATCTGTTCATTTTATGCTAATTACATTATACTCACGATTTGTCAATCAGACATTACCAGGAGCTTAGGAAAAATGGAGATTAAATTGATTTGAATTTTTCTAAGAAGAATGATACAAAGTACACAAATTCAGTGCGGTCTGAACTCAAAAATTCGATTGTTTCCCATTCCTCCCAGAACTTACATACAAATCATGTTATACACAATGAATTTACAGCCTAAAACTGAAAAATGTAATGAATAAAAAAGAAACTCCACCATAGAAAAGAGTTACACCCCACCCTATGCCACTCCCCAAAGTCCCTCATGTCATCCCTGCCACCCCAACCCATCCCTTCAACCTCCAAAAACAGTACTCCTACCACCCCAGCTCCCCAAACTCCACCAGTTTCCCCCGCCCATCCAAAACATCTTAAACTCCAACACCCCCAACCATCCCCAGCCCTCCAAAAGCCCACCTCTCTCCCCCACCCCCACCAACAGCCCCCAACCTTCTTTCTCCCATTTGATTGGTTCTTGAAGAGAGATTACCATTTTTCAAGCAAGAACACACTAAGTTTCTGCTCTGCTGCTGTTGACATTTGGGCAGCTTTGTGGTTTTTGAGAGTTTTCAAAGAAAACAAAAATGGAATTATGAAGCTGCGTGAAGGTTGGGAAGTCAGTAAAACTAACAAAGACAGGCCAGTAATAATAAAAAAATCAGAACTCTCACAATAGTGGTTTCAATTCTTTTACAAGTTTGTCTTCCAAGTCTGCAGTTCAGTCTCTGACTGCTCGGACTGAGTGACAGTAAGAAACTCCATTTAGAATGATGAACGGCATATAAGGGACAATTAGATGAATACGTGAATAGGATGGGAACAGAAGGATAGGGACTCCGTTAGTGTGTTTTAGTTTAGACAGGCATCATGATCAGCGCAGGCTTGGAGGGCAGAATGGCCTGCTCCTGTGCTGTACTTTCCTTTGTTTTCTTTGTTCTTTGAGCTCTCACACTCCCTACGCTGCATACCCAAGCTTTGCTGGGATGTACGATGCACAATCCACAAGGTTGTTGGTAAATTCCCACAGTTAAATTCATTGGGACCAGTGTTAGTGACCTGCCCTAATGCCTGTTACATGAACCTTTTGAAAGTTTGTTAGTGCTGAGTGGGACAGGTATTGGTCCTGCTCCACTTAGAAATCTTCCGCCATCCCTGTGGCCTCACCAGAAGTTATCAACAATTTTTCCTTAAACACTTCACAAGGAATTAGAAGAATCACAAGTGGCCTCCTTCTTCACCATCGGCCTTGGCTTGTAGCCCGCATAAACCCCTTTCCCTTCCACTGGACATTTACCTGGTGCTGCTGCCCTTTCACAGTGGCCCTACATTGGTGGCTGCTTTGTTATCAAGCAAGCTCCCTGGAGAAGTACAGCGGGTATCTGAAGCTTGCTGGTTGAATTAAAATGAGACCCAATGTCTGCATTCTGGCATAGAGATCGGTCCCTGTGACGAATTCATAATCCAGGAGCTCAGATCTACAATTTCTACAAACATGCTGATCCAAACTTCCACTTTGCTATTTTAAGCAGATGAGATGTTAACTCATTTGCAATAAATGGATTAAGGCTTATGCTGAAACAGCAGAGAAAATAATTTTGGATAAAAGGGTTAAGCGCTCACCTGCAATTATTCCACAATGTTATTTTAAGTTTTGTGCGCTTTATATTCAGTTGAATCTATTTCTCCCATTGATGGCATCAGTACTTCTAAAAAAAGAGAATCAACAGACAGAAAAGACATGCCCCAATCTTTTGATTTTGAAAGGATGGGGGAAATTGTTGTTTGTGAAGTACACATCAGCTCAGCGAGGAAAGCACATCACTGCCCTCAATGCCAAAGACTGACAGACTAACAGAGTAGCAGGAAGAGATACAATTACAAACAAATAGGCACTTTATTAAAATTATTGGAAGATTTATTAAAGCACTATGAGAGTTCACTTAACTAATGGAGGACAAATTGAAATAGAACTGAAACTGATGTAACAGTTCAATGACATACCTATTTACAAGCTGTTAATGACAACCAATTTCAACGTGTACACAGACACTGCAGTGTCTGAGATTATAGTCTTAATCTGGCATGCTAGATAGGTTATTTAACTGTCAAAAGGAAGACATAGGTAACACTATCATAGGTGTGTGAGTGATTGTGTTTTGGCCATATTATACGCCACTATGAATTTTACATTTATGCCAGGAAGTATCCCAAGAAAACTGTACCTGATGGATAGCTTGCTGCTCTGCTACTGTCCATCAAGTGCACAAGTATCCAATCAAAGTGGGAAATCACCCATTGCATATATACATATATTATGGATAAAGCCGTATGCAAAGTGAATTTTAATTGGCTGTAATTGTCATTTCATTTAGGTGAAATATTATCTGGAGACCAGACTTTCAATTAACATGCTCTGGCTGCTGTTAAACTGTGAAAATTTACATATACAGGTAACTTGAGTTAAATGATAGACATAAGTAATAGAGGTATATTAATTAAGATAATTGTGATTAATTAATCATAAAATATATTCAATTATTAATCAAGTAACTGGTCCTACTTTATGTCCATTTTTTCTAACACTAGATATATGAAGTATAAAATGACATTTATGATAGATGGTACTTTTTATTATGGATTTTATTGGCTTAATTGTTAAAATCATACTTCAGAATAATTTTTCAAATAACAGTTTCAACAAGATCTGCCTAGCCTCTGGCACATCTTTAGACTTTGTTAACAATCTGAACATAATGGTGGCAAAAAGTAGTTTATTGAGATATCAGTAAAGCAGGTTATCACTCATTCAGTTACAAGCCACTTAACATGCATCTGATCAATCAAGCACATGATACCAAACCAGGGGCCGAAAACTCATGCCCCAGCTTTAAGGAACAAAGGTCGCAATGCAAATTTTATGCTATTCAGCAATGATCACATCCAAGTCCACACGGTTCAGGAAAGATCACGCATAAGAATCAAATCCATGTCACCAGAAGCACATTAGTAAAACTGGACTGAGGAATAGGTGAACATTGCACAAAGATTCTGGGTTTGGGTCAGGACCTTGAAGGTAGTTGGATGGGCTGATACACATTTCCCTTTTCTTATTGTGCTGTCCATCTTTGGTTATTGGAAGATTTAGGAGGAGACTTTGTCAGTAGCGATATGCTCAGTAGATAGGCTGGGACTCAGAAGTGACAGATCCTGCTCTAATTTGCTACTATTGCTGGACTGCCATTAAAAAAACAATGTTCATGAAGACTATGGAGTTTGACTCCTCAATCCTAACAAAACATAATGTTAATTCTGAAGCTAATTCAATGTCCAGCACCAATGAACCAAAATAGCGGGCATACACTTTATAGAATCTCTAGAATCCCTACAGTTCAGAAGGAGGCCATTCAACCCATTGAGTCTGCACTGACCACAGTTCCACCCTATTCCCGCAATCTCACGTTTTATCCTGCTTATCCCCCCCTTTAGCTCATGTGCATTGCATGACACAGTATGGTGTTGTGATTGTTCACACATTATTTCCCATTTCACTGTCCCTTGTCCTTTCCTGTGCACTTTATTTATTTTATTTTACAAATATTTATCTACTTTCCTTTTAAAAATGTTAATGGATCCTGCTTTCATCATTATTTCTGGGATGGGCATTCCATGTCCCAGTGCCTTCTTATACCTTAGGGCCAATGTCTCAATTCATCTGTTTCTTATTAATTTTTGGGACATGGGCTTTGCTGACAAGGCTAGCGCTTATACCCCATCGCATTTGCCCTTGAGACGATGGTAGTGAGTTGCCTACTTGAACCGCTGCATTCTATTAGATGTAGACAATCCTACAGTATTGCTAAGGAATTTTGACAGAAGAGAAGATGACATAGCTCCAAATCAGAATGATGTGGAGCTGGTGGGCGGGGCCGGGGGAGGGAACTTGTAGGTGGTAGTGTTCCCATCCATCTGCTGCCCTTGTCCTTCTAAGTGGGACAGGTTGTGGGTTTGGAAGACACTGTTGAGAGAGTTTTGATGAGTTGTTCAAGTGCATCTTGAGCACTCTGCAGTCACTATGTGGTAGAGAGGGTGAGAATTTAATGTTGTGGATGAGGTGCCAGTCAAGAGGGATGCTCTGTTCTGGATGGTGCTGAGCATCTTGAGTGTTGTTGGAGCTGCACTCATCCAGGCAAGGGGAGAGTACATCATCACAGTCTTGACTTGGGTTTTATAGATGATGGACAGGCTTTGGGGAGTCAGGAGGTAAGCTACATGCAGCAGAATTCCTAGTTTCTGACTGGCTTTTGTTCACAGAGTTTTATATGGCTGATCCAATTACATTTCTGACCATTGGCGATCTCCAGGTTAGGAATGATGGGCAACTCAGCGATGGCAGTGACATTAAATTTAAAGGAGTTGGTTAGACTCATTCTTGTTGGAAATAGTCATTGCAATGCAGCATGAATGTTACTTGACACCAATGCTGCCAGGAGCACATTAGTCTGAAAGGTGTAATGTGGGTCTTGTTCTCCAATAACATCTGTAGACGGCCATGCAAAATATATAAAGGAACCATGTTCTAAAAGAGGACAATTCACAGCAAATAAATTTTAAATGGAACTGTCACATCTTTCTTGACAAAATCATTTGTGTGTGCAACATAAATATTGGATAAATGAATTCAGTTTAACCTGGCT
This sequence comes from Carcharhinus amblyrhynchos, assembly GCF_965287045.1. Classification (NCBI taxonomy): domain Eukaryota; kingdom Metazoa; phylum Chordata; class Chondrichthyes; order Carcharhiniformes; family Carcharhinidae; genus Carcharhinus; species Carcharhinus amblyrhynchos. The sequence continues at coordinate 61,271,449 of NC_137333.1, forward strand.
TTTCACAACAAATAAATAAAAGGACAAAGAACAAAACAGCCCGGGAAACAATATCCAAAATTGCCAAGGGATGGTTCATTACATTCCTCCTTCTTTACAGTACAATAATTTTTTAAAAATTGTATTATCTCTGTATTTACCTATCACATCAGCAATCTGTTTGATTTCCACACAACTGTAATATATTTATTTGTTTTCCTTAATTCACAAATAAAACTAAACCACTGGTTTTGTATTCAGAATAAAATAGGCCATAATGTCCAATTTGCAGGTACCCCACAAAGGGGCTGTAGGATCCACCCCTCCCCCTGACTTATGAATCTTTACATAAGGATTCCACAGGAATTTTCCAAGAAGTTCAAACTTCCATTGGGCAGTTACAATGCATTGGGAACCATCTGATAATCCAATTTAAGTAGCAGAATTTGGGTGGTTCGGACAGTCTTGCAACAATTGTTATCCAAGTAAGGTTAGAAGAATTAAAACCACATCCAACTCCTACGCAATTCCCACCCGACCTTCCACACGGCACCCCACAGGACAGCTAGACCTCCTACAGGACTGCCTCCAACAACATCCCACAAGCCCCCCACGGAACGTCCAGACTACCATTTCAAGAGGGAGATAGACATATTTCTAACAAAAAAAAGGGAAAGAGGGATATGGGGAACAGATGGGGAGGTGGATTTGAGACCAGACCTGACCTATATGGATAAATCTAACATTTCCACTGCCAAATCTCATGGTCAAATATGTGCAAGCTCCACATATTTTCATGATTCTTCCTGGCAACCACTTCAATCATTTGTAATCATGATTCTTCACTCTAACAGCCTGCTTCAACTTCAAATTCTTTCTCCCATTCCACCCACATCATGACTATCTTTTTGCATGGAATGTTTCTCTTCTACTGGCTGCGCTGGACCTGAACTACTCGCTATGTGAAAAAGATTTTTCTCACATTTAGTTTGTTTCTTTTTGCAAATCCCTTTAAATCTGTGCCCTCTTGCTTTCAATCCTTTTATGGGGGTGGAGGCGCTTCGTGATTTTGAACTAGCTTTCTCCTCTCAGCCTTCTTCTCTCCAGGGAGAACAGTCAATCTCTCCAATCTATCCTCATAACTGAATTTTCTCATCCCTGGAACCATTCTCGTAAATTCCTTCTGGACTCTCTCCAATGTATTCACATTCCTCTTACATTGTGGTGCCCAGACTGTGCACAATATTCTAGTTGACGTCTAAATAATGTGATGTTAATGTAGCTTTAAGAGTTTTTTAAAATTCATATTCTCTGCAGCTCTCAACTCTCATTGTGGCACCGGGCTGACCGCCAGGAGCCCTTTTATTGCTCCTTCAGTAGTTTGAATGGGGTTTGTTAATTTTTACTTTGGGAATTAGTTTTATCACTCTGCATTGTGAGGGGGAAGAATATTTGCAGGCCAGATGACAGTAGGTCTTTCATTCACAGTTCTTAACGGTAGGTTTTAGGTTTTTAGAAGGGAGTGGGCATCAGACTGAAAACAATATCTCTCTCTCTCCTGGTTTTGGGAAATTTTGCTGGTTAGCTGAAAGCCTTCATGGAGTAGAAAATCTGCTTTTGGTGACTTGACCAGAGAGTCTCCCTGGTGTTCTAGGATGCTGTTCTGACTTCAAACTATTCTGAGCATTTCAAGAGAACTGCAGCATTATTCCAAAGGACTCAGTTTCAGTATCACGTAAGCATTAGTCTTTGCTGTGTTATAGCCTGTGACAAGGGTTTTGCCTAAAGGAAGTTGTGATTTTGATTGGAATATCTTAGATATATTTGTTAAGGGTTATACATTATTGTGGTTGTTTTGTTTTTATTTGTAAGTGATAAAAGTTATTGCTAATCTTCTTTCCATACATGTTAACTATATTCCTAAATAAACTTTGTTTGATAAAAGCTCCCTAGCTGGTCATTTGAATCATACCTGAAGTGAAACATATCATGCTTGACCTAGCCAAATTCAAGGTACAAATATATGATTCAGGCCAGCTTCATAAAACACATTGAGTTTCTGACCTGAAACTCACTTGGAAATAGCTTGTTATCTTATTCACCCTCTGAACTCCAAATTTAAATGTTTCTTTGTGTTTTATATCAAATGGTTTTGTACATTTTTTATTTAATCCTGCAATGCTGGTGAATATGCACATTCAATTCAGCTGCATTCTTCCATTTAATCTGCTCTAAGGAAGCGACCTAGTTCTGGTTGAAAGGACATCCTCAATTCTTCTGGTGAATTCCTATTTCTGGTGTGTTCGATGTGCTTGTCACTGTGCACTGTTTTAAATCACCTCCTGGGTATGTCAACTGTTCTCACTGAGAAACAGCCTTGCTTTACTATGTGTGCCCCCAATTGAAACAGCTTAAGCCCCAACATCACTATTGCCAATATGACTCAATGAGCGCTGAACACATTCATTTTCTTACAACATGTCTGCTATTTTAATGGCGGAGTTAAGTAATTTAAACCAAAATAGCAATCATGAGACTGTTGTATAAGCAAATGAAGAAACCAATGAAGAAATTGAAACATTATTTACTGTTTAAATACTGTACATTTAAACAGTAAATTTTAGCCTTTAATCCTTCAGCTAGGAGGGTGCTGTTTACCTTATCACCCTTACCTGGGTAATAAACCCAAAGATTAACTACTCCATAATGTTTTTATTTTACCTAAAGGAAAACACATTCATGCAAATTTTGGAGCCAAAGATCAGCAGGAAGTGGGGGGAATCAACTCCTTGATATAAAGCATTGGTCAGTAACAACTGCTACTGATTCCCTACCTTACTTAGCAGGGTAGGGTATAGTTGAGGCATTGGGGGTGTTGTGGATTGCAGTGACTTTTAACTTAAATGCCAATGGCAGTACCCTCGCTACTACAAATTGCTGAAGAAACGCCAAACCTCAAATTGCAGAAAAATAATGCACAACTGGGTGGTTTCAGGGTGACTTTTGTGTAGAAAATTGAGGATTGACCAAATGGACCTCATTGTCAAGGAACTGCATTCACACAATAAAAACAAGTTATTGCTATTTCCATCATGGGTAAAAGCCGCAATTCAAGCCTGGTCTCTCATTTTGGGATTTACTATCTTTGTTTAGCATTCTGCTATGCCTGGTTCCAGCAGGTGTGTAACTGTCAATGAAACCCCAGTCCTTTCTGTGATCCAGGAATGGGTGAAATGCTGGCATTAACAGTCCCTGATCTGCTGACCTACCCTCTTCTGCACCCCTGGGGATCAACAAAGAGTGGTAACAAGGGTGGCTTTTCAAAGGCCTATGGATTCCCTGACTTAACACCAAGGGAAAAGTCTGACAACACCAGGTTTTAGTCCAACCTATTTATTTGATAATATACTCACAAGCTTTCGGGTTAGTCCCTTCGTCAGGTCTAACCCGAAAGCTTGTGAGTATATTATCAAATAAATAGGTTGGACTAAAACCTGGTGTTGTCAGACTTTTCACTGTGTTTACGCCAGTCCAACGCTGGCATACCCACATCTTAACACCAAGGGCCAGTGCTTCCAGTTCCCATCCTTTTCATTAATCATTTTGATGGAAGGCAGCAAAAAAGCCGTGGCTTCTCAACAGCATCTTATTCATTGATTTTGCCGCAATGTAATGGAATAGATGCCAAGCTAAACTTGCTGATCTGCTTTACCTTGCACTATTTAGAAGAGCTATTTGAGCATCCACCTATGAATAGGGTTAGGTGTTATAAGTATAAGGATAGATAGATAAATTACTGTGTAGAGTAATGGAATTTTATTACCAAGGAAGTCAATAGGTGGTAATTAATGATCTCTCCTATAGTGAGTTTAGTGCCTGGGAGAGTGGGAGCCATTTCATCAGGTAGGAGGGCAGTGGGATGGGACTCTGCCATCTTTCTAAGTCCAACTTTCTTGAGTTTGTGATGGGAAGATCATGAGAACATTCCTGCCCTGCCTTCAATCGAGACCCTTAATTGGAAAATTAATTCTTACTTAACAACTTCATTCTGCCACAGCTGATGTTACCCATTCATCACATCATACACAGATCACGCATGACAAGCAAACATGAACAGGGTTCAAGATAGTCTCTTATTCAAAGGCGCTGTCTCTAATAGGAGAATCTGGCATAGAGAAGGAGTGCCCCACTGAAAGCCAATCCCTGCTGTAACTGCTGAGCTCCCTCATCCCCTCCCTGAGATCCCCACCCTTCCACTATCACTCACCTCTGACCTGGGATCCAGTGACATTACTCAGCCTTGGGTACTGGAGGCAGCAGGCACCACCTTCAAGGTGGTACTGCCATTTGAAAGAGCAGTTTACCTCTTGGCAGACCAGACAACTGCCCCTGGGGTCCTTGAGCCTGGCAAAGGCCAGACACTGGCCAAAGAGCCTGGATGGTAATTAATTCAGTAAGCCATCCCTCAAAGAGGCAAGATGGGTTTCATGATAGCTATCCAACCTTTAGTATGACTCCATCAGCTCAAATTAATTAGACATTAAATCCTACCCAATGACACAGGATATAAGTGATATAGAGTGATTGGTATAGAGATAGTGAACAATGGAAAGGGGCATGAGAGAGCTATTGAGACATGTTTCTCAGGAGATTCAAGAGGCAATGTGCAATGAGACAAAATTGCAAGGAAATTGTTGAATGTGCAGAATTGATGAGTTGAAAGACTGTTCCCACTCCATGTTTTTTTATGTAGCACTTGTTTCAATTCACATTGTGAGATATTTACACACATGTAAGTAAATCAGTTATTCAAGTCTTTCACAAACATTATTCTTGGCTGAGAGGATAACCTGATCATAGGCTTTTGCACTTTCTCATTTTCTTCATACCATTTTGATAGGCTACCTATTAGTTGCTTTGTTCTGTCATTTTCCTTGTCTCAGGAGGAGGAGTCTCACTCTGTATTTCATCAATTCAATAGAAATTAGGCATTCAACAAATTCCTCTGGTGGTTACGTATATCAATATCATCAATACATTCAAAAATAATGGGCGCGATCTTACCAGCTGTTCACACCACACTCTGCTGCAGCAAAGTTGGTGAATTTGGTGCCCAGCCAGATCTCCATTCACTGCAGTGGGATGGGAAAATCCCAGCTCTTTGAATGGCCGTAACATTCCGGCCAATGTATTTTGAATTTTGTTACACATAATGATCATAAAAATTCATCCTTGTGGGAGCAGAAGCACCTGAGCAATCCATGACACAACAGACTGCATCACCAGACTAAGGCAACGTCAAGGATTGATGATGCTGGCAATATAATTTCTAGGGGGGACTCTTACCAAAAAGTGGCAAAGTGTTGTTTCCAGTGAGGAAGCCAGCATGTTTCTTTCCAGATCTTATAACATACTGCCAAAGAAAAATCAACAGGGCATGTTTCACATTGTCATATGGGGGACAAAGCCTCAACACACTGGCAAAACTCTGCTGCTCAGAGATTGGGATGCCATCTAAAGGGCCTCCTTCCCCCACCCCAATCAGAGTCCTCACTCTCGCTGCTGCTCCCAATCTGAATCGGCCCTTCTCTGCCTCTCCTTTGATTATTGGCTCCTTCTTCCCCCTCCCCCCAACACACAGTTTGAGTCAACACCCACTGGTGGCATGGTGCCAAGCCATTGCCTGGCCATGTCCTCTCCACCATGTGCTATGTTTACCTTTAAGAACCTGTGGAGACCCCCCCCCCCACACCGTGAAAGGTTCACGTCTAGGTGAGCCCTTTGTAAGTGGTGCTGGTGTGCCATCATGCCGGTGCCCGCTGAATATCTGGTGAGGGCATGAAGTCCCGGAGAGAGTCTCACTACTGACATGTTAACATATTAAACTGAGTTTTCTGTGGTCCCATGGTGTTCACGGCACACCATCAGTGAGGCACCAGGAAGATCAGAACTCAGAAACTTGCTGACGTGAATCGCGCTTTCCAGATTTTGAGTATACACCGCCATTCGTGCATACGGAGAGTGCAGGCTCAAAATCACCCTCAAGGTCTGTTGCACCCACCTTTTCATATTTGCTGAAAATCCATTGCAGCAATAGAGGCTGTAACAGAAGAGATGATTTATTCTCTCATTTTTGCTACTGCAGTATTGGTTGTCAGCACAGCACAAAGTTATCCACTGGGAGAGAGCGGGACCCATTTTTTTCACTGCCACTTGCCCTGAATGACTTTTAAACCAGGGATAAGTGAGATAGGAGGATGAATGTCACCCTCTCCCATTTCATACCTGCTGGTACATACTGCTAGTTTTTTGATTGACAGCTACTAATAACCTTTGTGCCCTGTATGCCATGGAGACATTCTATTAGGACAAGCAGCCAAGAAAATCTAGGAAGAAAGCCAAATCTGTAGTGAGTTATTATCAGTCCAGTATTTATCTCAGCTTTATAATTTTTTCAGTGATATGCAAATTCTGGCGCAGAGCTTCTGCTGTTGAAGGGCAGGTCCCTCTGTTAATTGATCCACTGAGATTAAGCCCAATTCATTTCAATCTTCACTTATAGCTCTGACACGGAAATAAGTGACTCAGTTGCAGGTTGATACTATTTACAGTCTCCTTAAACTTCCTGCACTTCAGTATCACTTACCTATGAATGACGCAATGAAAATATCATACATATATGTGCTTATATATACCGTTGAGTAAAACTATTAAAGCTAAAGTAAATAAATGTATATGATTTTTGTTTAGAACAACATTGAAAGCTCATTGTGAATACAGTTTATGAACAAGGCACATCAATAAAATGTTATAACCTTATGCCACATTCAGTTCTCTTTTCCTTTCCTACAGTGTAACACTGTACACACATAGTTCTATATATAACGATAAAATATAATAACGTGACTGTCACTTGGCATTAATCCATGCTTTTTTTTGTTTTATTTTCAAAAGAATAGCTGAACACCCAATGCATTAACAACTATTATTAACAAAATAATACCACTTTCCTTCTCACAGCGCGTAACTGTATGCATACTTGGAAAGTAAATAATCACTTAGCAAGGATAGAAATAGTTACATTGATTTCTTACTATCTAATTACTTAGTTGCGGATAATTCTTCCAATTATGTAGGCGTGTTCTGATTGTCTGCGAATGGCACGAAAATCCACATTAGATGCAATTTGGCCCACAATCAGGACATGTCATTATTTGCATGCAAGCTGCTGTGATATCAGGAGAATCACAGCCTTCAAATGGCAAAAAAAAATTAAATACAAAAACATGTAAACTAATGGTAATAATTACCTCAAAGGCATGTGTTTATTTAGGCTTTAACACAACCAACGTGTGATTCAGTCCTTGGCTTCAGCTTGTGACTACACAGCACCCGAGTGAGACAGACCTTCTCATTCATTATTACCCAAATCCACTGCAAGAACAAATGCAAGTACGTTCTTTGACAATTTGATATTTCCCCAAGAGGTGCGATATTATAAGGTTAGATCATTAGAAAAGTTTCAATCTGCAGTCATCTATTATACCAATGTTAGACATTGGTGCAGCAACAAAAACATGTCAGCAATGAATACAGAATTCTCCAGTGATGAGGCTATCTAGAAATTTCTATTGATTGATATATTAGTGAAGATGTTTTAAACATAGGACATGTGTTTACTATTGACTACGATAATAAAATATTATTAATATTAATAAAATGTAATATGGACATCAGAAACCAATTTTTAAATGAGAAGCCTTTTGATTAGATTTATTATTGTCACATATATTGTTTCTTGTGCACTGTACAGACAAAGCATACCATTCATAGTGTGCATAGGGGAGGAAGAAAGGAGAGGGTGCAGAATGCAGTGTTACAGTCATAGCTAGTGGAGAGTTTTCTGGATTTTCTGAGCTGGAGAGAATATTGCAGTTTCAATATCAAAAAAAATTTAATACACTGGAAGTATCTTTCTGATACTGTTGGGAAAATTTCAATTAAGAATATTAATTACTAGAAGGGTCCAATTAAATGTGCCCATATGCAGCTTCTAAACACCTATGTGACAGATGTGTATGACAGCTTAAGTCAAGCGGCAAGGAAAATTTTTCACAACGTCCACCAAGAGGAGAGCAACATGGCATTTGTCTCCTCTTGCCCCTCTGAATGAGAAATGTGATGAGTGAAAAGCTCAGGTTACAATAGAAGCATGGAAAGCCCTATCTGAGAGGCAAGCTGTAAAAACCCTAACATTTTATCTAGAATTAACAGCACTTAAAACTCATGATGGCCAGTGAGCAAGGAAGTTGATACTCTCCAGTGAGGCTATCATTAAACTTAGACAGATGGCAGAAAATAATCTGAAGCTCATGGCTATCTATGATTTGTGTCTGTGTAGGCAACTAGTACACCAAACTTCAGCAAAGGAATTCCGGAGTAATTTATTATACACAGCAGAAAATTCCACACTATGTTTATACATCACACTGCTCTCTCACAAAACATTGTAGGGTAGGTTTTTTTGCTGAATGCATCTCAGAGTTTGTAGGATCCATATGTTAAAACTGACGACTTAACTTTCAATAAGTTTCAACTTGGGCCCTTGACCTAAGGCAACCAGGCCACATGGACTTGTGTGCAGGCAGAACTAATAGGAAGTCACATCATCCTGTTCAAATTATTCAAATTTACCTTCAAATAAACGCAACAGTTTAAAACATGACTATCTTATGAAGTCTGATGAAGACAAAGCCATGAAGGTATGTAAAATCAAGATGAAGGTATGTAAAATCACTGGCTCCAATGCACCCCTCCTGGATGAGTTCAATGCATTCCAAGCCTGTTTTGAGCAAGAGGTCAATGAGAGCACGCTCTCCACCCTGGAAGCCCCAGATGAATCTGTATCTGAGGTCATCATTGCAGATGTCAGAGCAGCTTTCTCGAAGGTCAAACCACGGAAAGCAACTGACCCAAATGGGGTACCTGGTCAGGCACTCAGATCCTGTGGGGATCAGCTGGCAGGGGTATGCGCAAACATCTTCAACTTCTCTTTACAACAATCTGAGGTTCCCATCTGCTTCAAGAAGACAACTGTCATCCCGTACCAAAGTAAAACCAAGCATTATGCCTTAATGACTATCAGCTGGTGGCTCTGACATTTTTCATTATGAAATGCTCCAAAAGGCTAGTCATGGCACAAATAAATTTCAGTCTCCTGGACTGTCTGGATCCACTACTATTCGCTGCAACAGGTACAGATCAGACCTCATCTCCCTGGCCCTGTGCTCAACCCTGGAACACCGAGATAACCTTTGTCAAACTCCTATTCATTGAATACAGCTAAGCCTTCAACACCATTATTCCTATGAAACTCATTTCCAAATTCTGTAACCTGGGCCTCGGCTCCTCCCTTTGCGACTAGATCCTGAATTTCCTAAGCCACAGGTCAGAATCAGTAAGGATAGGCAACAACAGCTCCTCCATGATCATCCTCAACAATGGTGCTCCACAAGGCTGTGTTCTCAGCCCCCTACTATATTCCTACATACGTATAACTGTGTGGCCAAATGCCCCGCCAACTCAATTTTCAAGTTTGCTGATGGCACCACCGTAGTGATCGGATCTCAAACAATGACGAGACCAAGTATAGGAATGAGATAGAGAATCTGGTGAACTTGTGCAGCAACAATAATTTCTCCTTCAATGTCAATGAAATGGAGGAGGTTGTTATTAACTTCAGGAAGCGTAGTGGAGAACATACCCCTGTCTACATCAACGGCACAAAATAGAAAGGGTCAAGAGCTTCAAGATTTTAGGTGTCCAGATCACCAATAATCTGTCCTGGCCCCCCCAAGCCTCTGCCAAAGCCTCTACTTTCTCAGAAAACTAAGGAAATTTGGCATGTCAGCTACAACCCTCACCAACTTTTACAGATGCACCATAGAAAGCATTCTTTCCAGTTACATCACTGCTTGGCGTGACTCCTGCTCTGCCCAGGACCACAAGAAACTGCAAAAGGTCATGAATGTAGCCCAATCCATCATGCAAACTAGCCTCCCACCCATTGACTCTGTCTACACTTCCCCTTGCCTCAGCAAAGCAGCCAGGATAATTAAGGACCCCACACATCCTGGACTTTCTCTCTTCCATCTTTTTCCATCAGGAAAAAGATACAAAAGTCTGAGGTCATGTACCAACCGACTCAAGAACAGCTTCTTCCCTGCTGCTGTCAGACTTTTAAATGGATCTACATTGAATTAGTTGATCTTTCTCTACACCCTAGCTATGACTGCAACATTACATCCTGCAGTCTTGTTTCCTTCTCTATGAATGGTATGCTTTGTATACTTTTCGCTGTATGTTAATACATGTGACAATAATAGATCAAATCAAATCAAATCAAGTCTAGCATTTGTAACGTTATAAAGCCAGGATCACAAATCTCTTTATAACCACTTTGTTAACCTCTCCTACCAGCTTGAATGATCTGTCTACATGTACCCACAGAGTATCTGTTCCTTCACACCTTTAGAATTTACCAATTATTGTATATTACCTTTCTCCATTTTTCCTGCCAAAATGTATCATTTTACACCAGTGTGCTTCTAATTTCACCTCCCACTTGTCTGCCCATTCCACCTGTCTATGATCTCTTGTACTCTATCTCACAATACTGCAATTTGTAAAATGGTGCTTTTGTACATTCAATCATGAACCTTCATGATTCCTGTGGTTGAAACAGCCACCGTCAAAGTCATATTTAAAAAAGCTACGGTTGCAGCGGTACCAAGAGGAATGCTTCTGAGAGCAGCTGCTGGCACGCAATCGGCTTGTAAACAGTTCATTCCCAATGTCCTTCCCCCCCTCAGACATTCCTTAAGGTTGCTGCGAGTGAGGCAGGCAGCCAAAAATTGAAATACTTATAATGCTTTACAGGCGCAGCAAGTGGAGATTATTAGAATTAGGCCTGAGTTCCAATTTCATGGAAGCCTTGGGTGTCCAGTTGGAAATGCACTATTTGCACATTGTTGATTGCGTGCCCAAATATGATCATATCAAATTTTCTCTACAGTGTTTTTTAAGTGTAATTAAATACATTGCAATTGGAAATCAAGATATTCACATTAACATTTGTTAATATTTCACACCAAATTAAATGTGGTTCATTTGTCTAAACATAAAAACAAGATGTCTGTAGGTCATCCTCTAATTACTGTATAGATAGGAAATGAATCCCATAAAATCTCAGATGTTTTCATTACTTTATTTATTTGACTGTGAAATTTTAATTAATTCTGTTTCTCTGAGTTAATCTTGGATGAAGGAATGAACTTGCGCTAATAAGAACCCGGTTAAGAGGTGTGAAAAATATCCTGTCTTACCTGATGCTGATTTCAAAATATTCGAGCAATTTTAGTTTGATGAAGATAACTATGGACAAAGTTACCTGCAAATTCCTCTCTTAGTCATATACAGTCTTAATATGGATGGAGAATGCTATTTCTCTATTGCAACAGGGCCAATTGCCTACATAATACCTTTAAGGAAATACCAGCACATAAAGATAGCAATGGTTCAAAGCAATGGTTGTCCACAACTTTTTTAGGAAAGAATGAATGTGCCAGTATGGTCCAAATCCTGGAAACAAATAAGAAATTATTTAAAATGCTGAGTAGATTGCAACATTCCATCTCAAAATGCATTGGACATTTTTGGCAACTCTGACTTTATCACTGAGAAATCTTTACTCCAGTAGTGTCAGCTCCTGATCAGCACAGTTAGTTCTCAGCATCTATGTAAAACAGATTGGCTAGCTATTCAGCTATTACTGGCTCCAACTACTTCAGGGCAAGTTTGCTTGTTTTTTAACATAATGTTAATCCACCAGCAATTCAATTTTATATATATATAACAGGGTGACCTTGGGATTCACTATCAACATTATTTACATATTCTTGAAGTGTTCCCAAACTGCCATATAACCTAATTAGCCAAGGGAGCTATAAATTGGGCTCTATTTAATACAGGTGTCCTACTGGACATTCTTCAAGATACCACCAATGTGTCTTCTGTTTCACCAGGCACCCAAGCATCCTAGACCACTGCTACACAAATATCAAATATGCCTGTTTCTCTATCGTTGGCCCACACTATGATAAATCATACCGCGAGGCGGTGCTCTTGCTCTTGGCTTACAAGCAAAAATGGGAGAATCCATTAAAGAAAGTAGTGCAGATAGGGACCTCAGTCTGGTATAAAAAGAGGTTGGAGATGTCTGAGGAATTGAATGATCTCCTACAGGACTGCTTAGAGTCAGTTGACTAGTCAAAAGTTTAAAATTTTGTGACCAGCCTGAACAAGTAACTGACTTCATTAGTTAGTGTGTAAGGCTATGTGCCAACGAAGCAAATTCGTATGTTTCCCAACCGGAAACCATGGATGAACAGGGATAGCCACTGCTTGCTAAAGTTCTGGTCTGAGTCATTCATGTCAAGTGACCCTGAGCTATACAAGAAAGCAAGATACGATCTAAGCAGATCCATCAAAGATGCCAAAAGACAATACGAGACCAAGTGTTATGGTTCAGATTAGAAACTCCAAAGTGATTTATGAAGCCCCCTTGAATTATAAGTTCTGCATCTTGAATTTGGCAAGGATAAGCATGATATGTTTCACTTCAGGTGTGATTTGAAGGACCCACTAGGGAGCTTTCATCAAACAAAGTTTATTTAAAGTTTATTTATTATTAGTCACAAGTAAGACTTACATTAATACTGCAATGAAGTTTCTGTGAAATTCCCCTAGTCACCACAGTCCAGTGTCTATTCAGATCAATGCACCTAACCAACACATCTTTCATAAAGTGGGAGGAAACTGGAGCACCCAGAGAAACCCACGCAGACACAGGGAGAATGTGCAAACTCCACACAGTGACCCAAGCAGGGAATTGAACCCGAGTCCCTGCCGATGTGAAGCAGCAATGCTAAACACTGTGCTACTATGCTTCCCTACTTTTATTTTTAAGAATATAGTTAACATATATAGTAAAAAAATTAATAAGAACTTTTATCAATTACAAACAAGAAACAAAGCAATGACTATAATGAAGAACCCTTAACAAAGATATCTAATGTGTTCCAATCAAACCAACTTCCATAAACAGCCCTTTAAACAGGTTCAAAACAGCAAAGTTTACTACTCACGTGATAATGGAAATTGAGTCCTTTGGTTGAAGTCTGCAGTTCTCTGGATTCACTCCAAACAGTTTGAAGTCAAGGCAGCTTTCCAGAACACCAAAGAGACTCTGGTCCAGCCCCCATCAACAACAACTTTTCACCCTTCAGAAAAACAAGTTCTTGTTTTCAGCTAACCAACAGAATTTTCAAATCAAAAGGGAGAAGGGAAACAATTCTTAGCTTGCTGTCCCTTCTAAAACTGATACTGAAAATGAAGTCCTTTTAACTGACCTGCCCACAGTTTATTTTCCTCCTCCCATCAATGACATCACATAAGGCTGTGGGTGTGAGACACACTGACTGTGACAGCTACAAAGATCATGATTTTCAAAGGTACACAAATGTCACACAAGCTAGAGTTCCAGGATAGCCACATGGAATTCCATCGACTATAGCACAGTCTGCAAGACATAACAGGCTAGAAGATGAAGCATGTAAAATCACTAGCAGCAGTGCACCCCTTCCCAATGAGCTCAATGCATTCCATATCCATTTTGAGCAAGAGGTCAGCAAGAGCATGCTCTCTACCTTGGAAGCCTTGGACGAACTTGTATCCGAAGTCAGATGTCAGAGCAGCATTCTCGAAGGTCAATGCACGGAAAGTGACTGGCCCAGATGGGGTACCTGGATGAGCAGTCATATCCTGCATGGACCAGCTGGTGGGGGTGTTTGCAGACATCTTCAACCTCTTTTTATACCAGACTGAGGTCCCTATCTGCTTCAGGAAGATAACTATCATCCTGATACCAAAGACAAGCCAAGCAATGTGCCTTACTGACTATCATCCAGTGGCTCTGACATTCATCATTGTGAAGTGCTTTGAAAGATTAGTCATGGCACAAATCAGTTCTGGCCTCCCAGTTTGCCTACCACTGCAACAAGTCCACAGCAGGTGCCATCTCCCTGGCCCTGCACTCTACACTGACACACCTAAATAACAAAGACATCTGTGTCAGACTCTTATTTATCAGCTACAGCTCAGCTTTCAAAACCATTATTCCTACGAAACGCATCTCCAAACTCTGTGGCCTGAGGCTCGGCTCCACCCTCTGTGACTGGATCCTGAACTTCTGAACCCACAGACCACAATCAGTAAGGATAAGCAACAACACCTCCTCCACAATCATCCTCAACAGTAGTGCCCCACAAGGATGTGTCCTCTGCCTCTTACTATACTCCTGAAACACCTATGACCATATGGCCAAATTCCCCTCCAACTTGATTTTCAAGTTTGCTGCCAACACCACCGTAGTGGGTCAGATGTCAAACAATGATGAGATGGAGTGCAGGAAAGAGAGAATTTGATGAACTGGTGCGACAACAATAATCTCTCCCTCAATGTCAACAAAACATTGACTTCAGGAAGCATAATGGAGGACATGCCTCATCTACATCAATGGGGATGAAGTAGAAATGGTCGAGAGCTGCAAGTTTTTAGGTGTCCAGATCACCAACAACCTATCCTGGACCCTCCATGCTGACACTATAATTAAGAAAGATCAGCAATGCCTCTACTTTCTCAGAAGACTAAGGAAATTTGGCATGTCTGCTGCGACGATCACCAACTTTTACAGATGCACCATAGAAAACATTCTTTCTGATTGTATCACAGTTTGGTATGACTCCTGCTCTGTCGAAGATCGCAAGAAACTACAAAGGGTTGTGAATGAAGCCCAGTCAATCACTCAAACCAGCCTCCCACCCATTGACATGACTATACTTCCCGCTGCCTTGGAAAAGCAGCCAGCATTATTAATGATCTCGCAAACTCCAGAAACACTTTCTTCTACCTTCTTCCATCAGGAAAAAGATATAAAAGTCTGAGGACATGTACCAACCAACTCAAGAACAGATTTTCCCTGCTGCCATCATAGTTTTGAATGGACCTACCTCGCATTAAGTTGATCTTTTTCTACACCCTAGCTATGACTGTAACACTATATTCTGCACTCACTCCTTTCCTTCTCCATGTACAATATGCTTTGTCTGTATAGAATGCAACAAACAATACTTTTCACTGTATGTTAATATATGTGACAATAATAAATCAAACCAAATCCAATCATTCTCTAATCTGTTTTTACAGGGAGAGAGCAAGCAGGACCAGTGGACTACCTACCAGCCAAGAGATCCAAGATGATTGCAAACTGACATAGGTCATAGAATCTTAGCTTTCAAAAAACCTTTGCCATTTGGTAGAGGAGAAAAGAACCTACTTCAGTCCAGCAGATAAATCTGGTGAGGTTATCTGACATATATCAGAACTATTATACTGGCACAATGAACAGTTGGCTCAGTGCAAACCTTATTGTTGGTTCTAATAGATTGTGCCTTCATTGAAGTAACTGCATCATCCACTTCATTACCTCCTTATTACCCCTCACCCTAATCCTGATGAAATGTGATACCTCTGTTTGATAATTACCCTCAGTAAACGCACAACAACCAAGGTTTCCCAAATGTTTCAAGGCAAAGAAATCTTAATGACCCAAGAGCATTGAAGAATGGCAAGCATCCTCATAATGTCACCACTGTCTTTTTGTGCAAAATAGGTGTGAGCACAGAAATCAGATATAAACAAGTCTTTTCTAGCTGTATCCATGCATTTATTACCAATAAAACATGCTTACTTTATATGACAACAAACTGAAGTTATTATCATCATAATGAGGAATGATGCTGCTTTCTTTGCTCACACATCAACTTAATGTCATTAACCATGGCCCTTTAACATTAACCCCTGACTAAGTTACCATCCCATTGTCCTTTAGCATTAATACCTGAAGTAGTACCCACTTTAGGAGATATTTAGTTCTGCTGTCAGGTAGTGACAATCTGAAAGAATACTTAGGCATCCTCAGATATCTCTGCAGCTTCTCATTCTCCTTGGGTGCCAGCATCGCTAAGAATTGGCTGATTTGATTTTTTGCTATCCTTTGAATTCGGAATGATGAATGACAAATTAATTGATTTTGGGCATGCATTTTGCACGCTTTATCGCTAATAGTGATGTGTACTCCATTGCTCCTACAGAATCCCTAGGAACCTCTCACAGAACCCCAGGTGTTGCAGTTTTGGAATCTCTTCACTACATGATAGCTCACCTTCATTCATGTACATTTTGTCACCCGTTGGAGAAGAAAGCAAAAAAAGGGAGAGGGAGAAAGATAGAGATGGGTGCAACAAATAATCCAGCTATCAAATGGAGACATGAATGATCATAGAGCCATAGAGTTTTACAGTACAGGGAGAGGCCCTTTGGCCCATCGTGTCAGTGCCAGCCAACGATCTATTCTCATTCTATTTTCTAGGACTAGTCCATAGCCTTGCATGTTGTGGTATTTCAAGCCCCAATCTAAATGTTTCTTAACTTTTATGAGGGCTCCCACCTCTGCCAAGCTTTCAGGCAGCGAGTTCCAGATTTCCACCACTCTCTGGGTGAAAATGTTTTCCCTCAAATCCCCTTTACACCTCCTGCCCCTTATCTTAAATTTATGCCCCCTGGTTGTTGACCCCTTTACCAAGGAAAGAAACTTCTTCCTATTTACCCCATATATGTCCCTCATAATTTTGTACACTTCAGTCAGGTTCCCCTCAGCCCTCTCTACTCTAAGAAGAACAACCCCAGCCTAAACAACTTCTTTTCAAAGTTAAAGGAGCACTTCAACTCTGGTGAATCCTGGTGAATTACCTCTGCACATTTTCCAGTGCAATCACATCTTTCCTATGGAGTGGCGGGCAGAATTGTACATATTACTGTAGCTGTGACCTAATGAACATTTTATACAGCTCCATTACAACCTCCCTGCTCCCCAGTCCGAAAATAAATGACATATCTGTGTCTCCCTCAATTGGAGATGTTGAAGGAACTTGCACATACCTGGTGACAGAATTACAAATATCTATGAACCAGGATACCGACTTTATTTCAACAATGGCTGAACTATAAGAAGATTGAATATGGTGATTGTAAAAATTATGACTTTCTCACAGCCTGGTCATATCCCTTCCTTTTGTTTTCCAGGGATATTGAATGCAGGGAATTGATTAGGGCAATTCCTCACAGAAAGTTGTTACTTCTGAGGATGCACCATCCAGGAATGTCCAGCCATGCACCAACACTTCAATTCACTCATTTAGAAAGTTAATTGGGTTTTTACTTGATGAACGACAGCTCACAAGTGAACACAAGCAAACACTCTTGGAGGGTTCACATCAGGAAACACAATTCTCTCCAAGCACCTGTGAGCTCTTGCTGCTCTGTTGAAGTTCTGTAAATCCTTCATTGGTATCCTGATGATTTTTGCAGTGGACGTGACATTTGGCTATTTCTTGTTCCCATCCAAACATTTCCAACTTGTCCCAATATGACAAAAAGATAGACTTACACTTGTATAGCATATTTAATTGGATGTCTCAAAGAGCTTTGCAACCACCTGAAGTGTAGTCACTGTTATAAAGAGGGAAGCTAGTTTGTGCACAGCAAGCCCCTAATAATAGCAATGTGATCATGATTAGCTAATCTGCTTTTGGCTGAGGGATAAATATCAGGATATTGATATTTGGTCGGATTTGATTCGGATTGTTGAGAATATCAAGGATAACTTTCCCACTCTTCTTCAAGAGAGTGTCATGGGATGTTTAACATCCAACACCTCATCCAAAATCTTCTCATCTTCAGTACCTCATTGGAATATCTGTCTTGATTTTTATGCTCAAGTCCTGGCTTGTGTCTTGAACCCACAACATTCTATGTCAAATGTCAGAATGCTTCACACTGAGCCGTGGCTGAATAAAGAAAAAAAATCAGCCAAAAATCTTTTGCCTCTTTAAGAGTTCTGTCATACCTCGAGCTTCTTTTTATGACCACTCCAGATGGGTAATCAAAAGCACACAGCACAATCCTATCCCATATTTTCATGCATTTAAATTAATTTTAATATTTAGGTAAAGTTCCCTACTCCCAATAGCTGGAACATTTCCTCATAAATCATCTCCTGTATTTTAACAATTTGTATTTTCCACTCTTTCTCCACTCTTCATCTTAAGGCAGTAATTCATGCTATGTAGACTTCCACGGGAATTTATAGCCCTCCAGTATTTTGTCCAAGTAGCCATTCTTAATGTATAATCCTTAACCACAGAGGCCATCAGTCAAAAAGGACCCTGTCTTCTCTTGCCATTTATATAATCAGCTCTGATGAGGTTGCTAGTTAAAGTTAGGAATTGAATTTCTGGTCAGTTCTGAATTCATTTCCACACATGAATCCAAGAATCACACATACACAAATACACCTGAAAAATCTAGTTGATCCTATCTCAACTTGATATTCACAAATGAACATATATTTGGCATCTAAAAAAAAACATGTAGGTATATGTGAATTCTTCTACCAGGAAACTCAATATACCATCCACTTGAATATACCATTCAAGTTTGCTTGACTTGAAGCCTATCTTCCATCTTAAGATTTCATTCCCTCCATCTCCAGTATACTATGGTTGTAGTGTGTATCATCCCTGTGCTGTAGCAACTTGCCAAGACTCCTTTGATGGCACCTCCTAAGCACCCAGTCTATATATCCCAGACAAACTAAGACAATAAGTACATAGGAACCCCCACTGCACTCCAACCACATCCACATCCTCTTCACTATTAAAAGGTTTCCTGACTCGGGCATCTATCTCCACCCATTTATTGTTGTTAGGTCTAAATCTGAAATTAGTTTTCCATCAACACTGTGTGAGGACCTTCACCATATGAACTGTGATGGTTCAAGAAAATTCACCACCACTCAAGGACATTTAACAGAAGGTAATAAATGATAGCCTTGTCACTACTCCAGTAGCCTTACTAATAAAATGGGAAATACTCATGGTAGGGGTAACAAGAAAACCTGGAAGTTTGGAACAATAGCTTTTGAAAAGCATACCTGGATGTTGGGTTGAGGACGTCACTCATATACCCAGAATTTGGTGCTGCCACATGTGAAGGAATGGTCATGGTACTCTGTTTCTGGTACTTGGTAAGCATGTGAAGATTGGAGCAGTTGGGTAGGCTGCGCCAAGACATTCTAGGGTGGGCAAGGCTCACAGAACCCCATTGGCCTCGGGTGCAACCTTAAGATCCTCAGGCAGCCATGCTAGGGCCATTGTTTCTTTTATTCTTGTTCCTAATTAAGCCACAAGTCTCTTGACAATGCCTGGAGTGACACTACATAACTGACACCTACATTACTTAAGTTGAAAAAGTATACATAGTCATATCTGAAGCTCACATTTCCAATGATGGAACTGCCTACCATTCAATGTTGGATGATATAGATCGATGCTTGGATTGGGAGAATATTGGTGATATACACAGATGCTATGGTAAGCTGTGCCACTTACCATGCCAGCTGTGATGACCAAGCAGTCTGGCTCAAAATGAAGTATGAAAGGATAGATATATTATTGTGGAATAACATCCTTTCTGTATGACTCAAGTTAACTGTGTATAACAATGTCTAATGTACAGGGTTGTCCGAGCTGAACATGCAAAAGGAAGTTAACAAATGTTTTTAAGTTCATAGCTTTAGTTTCTAAACTCCAGTTGTATCCAAACATAGAACTGTGCACCGATTGTTGACTTAATTAATCGAAATGTATTCGGAAAGGGAGAGAGTGTGCATTCCACATCAGAGACAATTTAGTTCAGAGATTCTTAGATACAATAAAAATATAAAGAACAGTGTTACAACATAATAGGACAGAAAGTCATGAAATATTGACAATATAAATATCAATGGAATTTGGCAATAACATCAGAAAGGGTAGCTGAGGATTATCAAATCAGTCATGATCTCATTGAGTGACAGAGCAAACATAATGGGCTGAATGGCCTACTTTTGTTCCTACTGCTCGGGTCATATAGTTTTAAGATAATGATGGATAATAGCATTGCAGGCTGTTAATGTTTAATGATATATTAAAATAATTATTGCATAATTATCTTTTGTAAATAACTTGATATGTAATTGAATGTATCTTTTGGTTCTGCATTGCAAAATCAGTAATACTCTTTCTCAAGCATTGCACAACTTTATTTCTTTATTCAAATAGCATCAGAAAATCTTTAATAATGAAAAAAACTTGCATTTATATTGCACTTTTCAGACGACGAGAACATGAGCATAAGAAATATGATAGGCATTCCAATCGGGCGACAGGATAAGGAACGCTTAGATGAGAGGTGGATGTTAACGCTCCTGTGGCATTATTTTGACGAGGGATGAGTTATTCTTGATATCCTGGAGGATCAAAAATCAAAGGTGAGATTCTCCGGTTTCCCTGCATGTTTCCCACTGGCAGGGGGTGGCACATTGGTTGCTAGCAGTGAGATTATCTGGTCCCACCACTGTCAATGGAATTCCAGGACGGGGCCTTGAACTCACATCTTTGTAATTCACAGAGACAAGACTGCCAGCATCTAAGCCACACATCACACAATTCATTATGCATTAAACAAAATGATCATGGAATGTACATTCCTGAAATTGTTTTAAAAAATCCTTGTATATGCAACGTAAGTGGGAAGATCCCTGTAAGTGAAGCTTAAGTAGGGGTCTGATTTTTGCATTCAGACAAAACTTCTATAGCATTTCCCTGTCAGTGTTTCTGATCTCCTCAATTGGATCAGTATCTCTTCACTTACTTACCGCCAGACATTGCATAGTGACATGGCATGTTGTTATTTGTATTATCTGTACAGTTCTGTATATCTGATCGCCATTCACTTTAGGGGCATTGGATAAATTATTACCTATCTTAACTCCCTTTATTTCACCGATCTCAAGGGAACCATATAAAAATAAGACGAACACAATCCGAGACACAATGCTTAACTTGCATTTCCTTTGTAAATAAGTTATCATTCTGCTGGTAAAACAAAACAATGGCTAATAGCACTAACACAGCTTCACAGCTATGTTGAGTCTGTATTACTATGTAGAAATGTGATTTATAATTGTGTTTGTGTGAAATGATGCATTATTACAGGCTAATGTGTGAAAGCCAAGCCATGACACTGCTAAATCCCTTTGAGGCAATATGTCCAGACATTTTACTGACAACCATTCCCTGGTGATGTGTTAATGATTTGTCAAACTGTGCTTTTCCTTCAGGATAATATCCCCATAGAAAAAAAACCACAATCCATGGAAATATTAATCTTGGTGGCAATATCCAATGTATTTACAACAGTGTATACAAATAATGGGAATAACGTGTGAAAACAGAGTCATTCAATGTAACAGGTCCATGGAGACAGTGAGGGAGATCCATCAATCAATTCCCAATTACTTGGAAGCTAAACGGGTTTCCCCTGCTTTCAGTGTAGGGCAACATTGTAATTAAGTTGGCAGCATCCTCTTAATTCTTAAAGCAAACACCACAAGCTGCTGTTTCTTGCAATCAAAAGGCAGTTAATCATGAACATGACCTTTTTTTGCCAGTGGAGCAAAGGTCACTAAAGTGTAAATAGACCAAATGTATGTACTGTCACCACAAAGCACAAAACCATCCATCAACGTTTACAGGGCAAGAACATATTCGAACAAATTTACAGCTTCCAATCGCAGTAACATCAAAAAAATTTTCAACTCAAGGCATTTCTTTCAGTAAGAATGGCTTCTTCATACCCTGATACTGGAGCAATTTCTGTATTTTGAAAATTAAACAATTGCAAGAGTCTGGAAAATGAAGTGAGATGCTGTCCTACAAACTGGAATTTAACCTTAACCACACCTGTTGTCCATAAATCATTTTAGAAATTCTTAGATTGGTAACATTCAAATTGTATTACCATTTTGCTTGTAGCTTACCTCATAGGTGGCACTTTTCCTTCTGTCAGAAGATTGAGGTTAGACCACAAGACCATAGGGCATAGGAGCAGAAGTAGACCATTTGAACGTCAAGTCTGCTATGCCATTCAATGAGTTCATGACTAATCTGAATTGATAATCCTCAACTCCACTTTCCCTCTTTATCCCAATAACCCTTGATTACCAGATTGATTTTAAAAATCTGTCTATCTCAGCCTTGAACATATTCACTGATTCAATATCTACAGACCTCTGTGGGAAAGAATTCTAGATTCACTACCCCCGAGGGAAGAAATCCCTTCTTTTATCTGTCTTAAATGGCTGATCCCTTATTCTGAGATTACAGGTGAGATTTTCAGCTGCGCTCACCCCAAAACCAGAACATCCCACCCGAAGTCAATGGATGTTTGCAGGTTCCCTCCCCAGCAGCCTCCCACCCAACCCAGCCCTGCCCACTATGATTCCCATGGCAGCTGGGTTGGGAAAATTCCTCCAATGTCTTCGGGTCCTAGATTGTCCCACAAGGGGAAGCAAAATCTCAGCACATAAGAACATAAGAACATAAGAAATAGGAGCAGGAGTAGGCCATCTAGCCCTTCGAGCCTGCCCCGCCATTCAATAAGATCATGGCTGATCTGTTGTGGCTCAGTTCCACTTTCCCGCCCTCTCCCCATAACCCTTAATCCCCTCTCTTATCAAGAACCCATCAACCCGCTTCTTAAAAATATTTAGCGAGGCAGCCTCCACCACTTCAACGGGCAGAGAATTCCAGAGATTCACCACCCTTTGAGTGAAGAAGTTCCTCCTCAACTCCGTTCTAAACCGCCTCCCCTTTATCTTGAGGCTGTGCCCCCTAGTCCTACTGTCTTTTTTGAGCGGGAAGAGTCTCTCCACCTCTATCCTATCCATCCCATTCATCATCTTATACGTCTCAATGAGATCTCCCCTCATTCTTCTAAACTCTAACGAGTACAAGCCTAGTTTATTCAGCCTCTCCTCATAGCTCAATCCCCTCAACTCCGGTATCAGCCTAGTAAACCTCCTCTGCACTCCCTCCAGGGCCAAAATATCCTTGCGCAGGTGCGGCGCCCAAAACTGCACACAGTACTCCAGCTGCGGCCTCACCAATGCCCTATACAGCTGCAGCAAGACCTCCCTACTTTTATATTCACCTACCCTGTCAAGCCCCCTAAGAATCCTATATGTCTCAATAAGTTTGCCTCTCATTGTTCCAAACTCCAGTGAGTATAGGCTCAACCTACTCAACTTCTCCTCATAAGAAAATCCTTCCCTACCCGGCATCAAGCTTGTGAACCGCCTCTGGATAGTCTCCAGTGCCAATATATCTTTCCTTAGATAAGGATCAAAACTGTTCATAGTGTTCCAGGTGTGGTCTAATTCGTGCCTTGTATAGTTTCAGCAAGATTTACCTATTTTTATATTCCTTCTCTTTGAATTAACGGACAAAGTTCCATTTGCCTTTGTGGGACTAGAGAATTATGGCTGTCAACAAAAGCTTGATGATTTAAAATAGATTTTAACAGCGCCTCATCCTACCCAGAATGCATGAGTGAGGCAAAGAGAGTCACCAGGCAAGCCTTACAAGCTAAAAGAGCAAAAGTTGAAGTTGGCCATCTGTTCAAATGGTGAATAGTTTGATGGAACATTACACATAGTCACGGGTTAGGTTATAATAAGTTAATGCTCCCCTGCATTTCCACTGTAACTACTTCTTTCCATATGTAATATTTGAAGACACTATTTTAGTTTTCTTTATTCATTTGTGGGGCATGGGCATCGCTGGATGGCCAGCATTTATTGCCCATCCTAGTTGCCTTTGAGAAGGTGATGGTGAGCAGCCTTGCTAAATTGCTGCAGTCCATGTGCTGTCCCACAACACTTCTAGGGAGGAAATTCCAGGGTTTTCATCCAATGACTACAAAGGAATGGTGACATATTTCCAAGTCAGGAGGGTGAGTGGCTTGGAGAGGTACTTGTAGGTGGTGGTGTTCCCATGTATCTGCTGGCATGTCCTTCTAGATGGAAGTGGGCATGGGTTTGGAAGCTACTGTCTAAGGATCTTTGATGAATTGCTGCAGTGCATCTTGTAGATAATACACATTGCTGCTACTGAGCATCAGTGGTGGAGGGAGTGGATGTTTGTAGATGTGGTGCCAATCAAGCAGGCTGCTTTGTCCTAGATGGTGTCAAACTCTGTGAATGTTGTTGGAACGGCACCCATCCCGGCAAGTGGGGAGTATTCCATCACACACCTGACTTATGCCATGTAGATGGTGGATAGGCTTTGGGGAGTCAGGAGGTGAGTTTCACGCCATAGTATTCCTAGCCTCTGACCTACTCCTGTAGCCACTGTAAATGCCGTGAGTTGAGCTGAGTTTCAGTTTCCACAGAAAATAAAATTGAATTGCCAGATGTGAGCCAGGAACACTAATAAAAGTTGCAAAACTTAAATTAGTTGAAAAAAAGTTAACTTATTTCGTTGCCTTGAAGCAATTTCTCGGTCATTGACCTTTATCGGGACTGTTTTACACTTGGATGCCGTTTTTTGACTTGTCAGCTTTTTTTGGGGAACTGTGTCAGCTGTTTTTGAAATTGTTGGTCAGCATTTCTGTTCTTTTGTCAGTTAGCCTCTGCGTTAGCCTGCAAGGGCATTGATGCCATTTCAATTCAGGTCCCTTCTGAACTGCTTCCAACTTTCCCACAATTAGTCCCTCAGTCCCGGAAATCTGGACCCTCCCCTCTGTGACATTTCATAAGACATACATTGATACCTTTAATCCTCTGTTTAAGGTACCGAGCATATGGCCTAGCAGCAATCCTGTAGTAACTATCATTGTAGTGCTGTTGGTTTCTTTTCAGTTTCATTCCAAACTTTTAAAAATCTGCAAGAACTTAACCATACCCCTTCTGATATTATCAGTTCCAGCATTTTGAGATCAAACCTGCAGCCATCCCCTCCTCGTCCACCACCACTTTGTAAAATCTTTGCCACCCAGTCTGCTGCGTCTCTTACCCTGGCATCTTGGAACTGCCCTTCCAAGTGAATCAATAATCCCCTCAGCTCACTACTTCCTGCAATGACAGACCAGGATCTACACTTTTGTGTCATGCACCAGCAGCTTTCAGTCAATATTTTACACGTTTAATAAACTGAACCAAAAGCTGTAAATATATCTGCCTTTGATTTACCACTACACCTGGTGGCTGCCTTCGTTGATGGCTACGTTCATCAGCCAGGACAGGAAACCAATAAAGCTCCAGTACAAAAAGGTAAAGAAGCAGTTTTTTTCGTTGTGGTCAGCAACTAGTATCATGGTCTCCCCACTGGCCAAGAGTGGCCCAGTGATCTGGGCCAATGCGTTCCATTCATCCACTATTCACAACTTTGATTTTGATCTGATTTGATTTATTTTTGTCACATGTATTAACATACAGTGAAAAGTGTTGTTTCTTGCGCATTATACAGGCAAAGCACACCATTTATAGAGAAGGAAATGAGAGAGTGCAGAATGGAGTGTTACAGTCATAGTTAGGGTGTAGAGAAAAGATCAACTTAATGCAAGGCAAGTCCATTCAAAAGTCTAACAGCAGCAGAAAAGAAGCTGTTCTTGAGTCCGCTGATACGTGACCTCAGACTTTTGTATCCTTTTCCCAACAGGAGAAGGTGGAAGAGAGAATGTCCGGGGTGTGTGGGGTCCTTAATTATGCTGACTGCTTTGCTGAGGCAACAGGAAGTGTAGACAGAGTCAATGGATGGGAGGCTGGTTTGCATGATGGATTGGGCTACATTCATGACCTTTTGTAGTTCCTTGCGGTCTTGGGCAGAGCAAGAGCCATACCAAGCTGTGATACAACCAGAAAGAATGATGTCTATGTGGTGGTGCATCTATAAAAGTTGGTCAGAGTTGTAGCTGACATGCCAAATTCCCTTAGTCTTCTGAGAAAGTAGAGGCATGGTGGGCTTTCTTAACTATAGTGTCAGCATGGAGGGAATCAGGTCAGGCTGTTGGTGACCTGGACACCTAAAAACTTAAAGCTTTCGACCCTTTCTACTTTGTCCCCATCGATGTAGAAGGGGCATGTTCTCCTTTACGCTTCCTGAAGTCGTTTTGTTGACATTGAGGGAAAGATTATTGTTGCTGCACCAGTTCACCAGATTCTCTCTCATTCCTCACTTTTTTTGTTGAAAAAAATGCTGGTGACCTATCAGATATAACACCTAGTAACAAACAACAGTTTTACTGTTCATAATATTACCTATTGTGATTTTGTTATACTGTATAAAGGGGCAAATCTTCCTTTATTAAGTTTAGAAAATCATCTTGCGCTCACAGTGGTCTGGATTTTCTTTTGCAAACCTGGTGCACAGCGAGAGAACTCCTGGCTCCATGAACCTGACTTTTAAAAATGTCTGCCCACACATCTGATGCTCAGTCTGAAGATGGACTATATTAGGAATTAGCACGGATGAGCCCAAAGTAGTGAGGAGTTGAAGATGGGTTGGGCAATTCAGGGACATATAAAGAATGGGCCTTCAGGAAGATCCATTTGAAAGGTTGGTTGCCCATAGTTAATTTTGTTCACCTTGGAAGAGACATCATTGCCTTGTCAGGTGATCAATGTAAATGTTGTCCTACTGTTAACGCACCCCGGAAAGCATAGTTCATCATGAGCTTTCCCTATTATCATTGCAGTTGCCTAATCAAAATGTTCTACACTGAACCACTGCAAACATGAAGTGGATTCTCAAGGCACAGTTATGGAGATGGTATCATTTTATCAGCACTACCTGATACAGATATTCTGCAATCATGTTGTTAGCTGCTAAAATTCAATGGGTAGATGAACAATGAACAGTACCATGCTCCTTATCTCATCCACTTCCCTCTTAGCACCCAACTATCAGGATGCACCCACACTGTGAACCATTTACAGGGTACCACACAGCTGCACATTCTCCTTGCATAACTGTATGGCTAAGAGGGAGGAATGATGTGGAGATGCTGGCTTGGACTGGGGTAAGCACAGTAAGAAGCCTCACAAAACCAGGTTAAAGTCCAACAGGTTTATTTGGTAGTAAATGCCACTATCTTTCAAGGTTTGCCCCTTCATCAGGTGAGTGAGAATTCTGATCATAAACAGAGCATATAAAGGCACACACAGTTTACAGAATACTGATTAGAATGCAAGTTTTTCCAGCTAATCAAGTCTTAAAGATGCAGACAATGTGAATGGAGATAGCATTAAACATAGGTTAAAGAGATGTGTATTGTCTCCAGACAGGGACAGTAAGTGAGATGTTGCAAACCCAAGCAAGCCATGGGGGTTACAGATAGTGCAACATGAACCCAAGGTCCCGGTTGAGGCTGTCCTCATGTGTGCAGAACTTGGCTATCAGTTTTTGCTCAGCGACTGTGCGCTGTTGTATGTCGTGAAGACCGCCTTGGCAACGTTGTCTACCTGATACACTGCAGGAAAGGATGTCCTGAGGCATTGTACACTGGGGAGACCATGCAGACACTATGACAACGGGTGAATGAACACCGCTGGACAATCACCAGGCAAGACTGTTCCTTTCCTGTTGGCGAACACTTCAGCGGTCACGGGCCTTTGGCCTCTGATCTTCGGGTAAGCGTTCTCCAAGGCGGCCTTCACAACACACGACAGCGCAGAGTTGCTGAGCAAAAACTGATAGCCAAGTTCTGCACACGAGGGCGGCCTCAACCGGGATCTTGGGTTCATGTCACACTATCTGTAACCCCCATGGCTTGCCTGGGTTTGCAACATCTCACTTACTGTCCTATCTGGAGACAATACACATCTCTTTAACCTATGCTTAATGCTAACTCCACTCACATTGTCTGCACCTTTAAGACTTAATTAGCTGTAATGACTCACATTCTAATCAATATTCTGTAAACAGTGTGTGCTTTTATATGCTCTGTTTGTGATCAGAATTCCCACTCCCCTGACGAAGAGGCAAACCCCAAAAGCTAGTGGCATTTACTACCAAATAAACCTGTTGGACTTTAACCTGGTGTTGTGAGACTTCTTAGTAAGAGGGAGCTAACCAGAAAGGCTGTTAGCAGTCCAAGAGCCTTCCACACACCTGACGAAGGAACAGCGTTTCCGAAAGCTTGTGGGTTTGCTATCAAATAAACTGGTTGGACTTTAACCTGGTGTTGTGAGACTTCTTACAGCGGTTCAAGAGCACAGCATGCTTCTTTATTGTCACAGTTGTAATATAATAGACACCTAGGCTGGACAGTTATGCTTGCTCTTGCCAGCAGGATTTTCCCATCCTGCTGCGGTGAACGAAGATTTGGCTGGGTGCCAAATTCTCCAACCTCGCTGCAGCGGGAGCCTGGTGTGAATGACTGGTAAGATCATGCCCCTTGTTTTTGAGCACAGCCATTCTCCACTTCACCAATAGCGATACTCATTGACGAGATGCAGAAAATTGTTAATGTACGTAAGAAAACAAAAGTGAATGAGAGCATTGGAATCTGAATTGTTCACAAAGCTTTTCTTCTTACATTTTTATTGATAGAATGTCACATGGAGGAGGCACGGAGGAAGGGATGGGCCAGATACCCCATTCTTCTCTGATCAGGACCATCAACAGGTCCAAAGGAGGAAATCTATTGTATGTCCTGCTGGCCTTCGAAATCCATCAACCAAAACCAAGAAGGCCTAGATACAGATTGCATTTCCAGTGAGGGCAGTAGGAGACCATCAGTGCTGGTGGATTCAGTGCAGGAAAAGGGCTCAAAGTCCTGCTTTTTTCTGGCAAGGTTCTGGCAAACTTGTTTCATCCATACAAGAGAAGTGTCATAAATGCATGCTACACCTGAGTTGTGAGACATGGCACAGACACTGTTTTAGCACAGGGGCTCATATGTATAAGCTGCTCATCTACTTGTGCAAAGAACACAAGCGAAGGAGCACCGTGATGCACTGATACATTATGAATGTTTGACTGTGTTTTACAATCTATACAAACACATATCTCAGCAGGAGGTTCTGAGTTCACAACTTTTGTTTCACAGTTTAAAGAGGCCATTAAAGAATTATTGGTCTTTAATATGGGTACTGATAGGTTTGTTTTTATAACAGATTGAACAAATTGATTGAGGGAGAAAATCCAAAAGTGAAAAAGTGAAGAGAGAATTAGGCTGTAGGAAAAAAAGAACTGAAATTAAAATTGAAAATGGTGACAAAATATTGGCATAAAAATTTGACAGCACTAAATCCATTTAACAGCTCATGACTGCAAAACCCATGTGGTTCAGAACCAGAAGTATGCCTCTAGCTCTATTGGTGCAAACACTGGAGAAGAATAAGTAAGAATAAAACTTATTCAAAAAAGGACCTGTCACCTGTTTAAGACC
The DNA here is from genome assembly GCF_965287045.1 of Carcharhinus amblyrhynchos. Taxonomy (NCBI): domain Eukaryota; kingdom Metazoa; phylum Chordata; class Chondrichthyes; order Carcharhiniformes; family Carcharhinidae; genus Carcharhinus; species Carcharhinus amblyrhynchos. The sequence goes on from NC_137333.1 coordinate 61,300,939, forward strand.
CTCTTGAGAAAAGTGCTCTGAATGCAGCCAGGTTTGTGTTCAAACAGTTTGTGCCGAATTACGTAATTGAATGTTGCATCAATCATTGACTTGATACATGAATCCTTCTAGCTGCAAGTTATCCTTAACCCTTTCATCCTTCAGCTCTTGTTCTAAGGTTGCATCCTTTGGCCTTCCTGCTGCCGGTTTTCTTCTCTCTGGGTGGAGAAAGCTGTGCAACTTGCAGAGGATCGCAGTGATTGTAATGAGCTTGGCAGGTTTGAGGGCAATGCATGTTTCATCTGCCCAAACAATGGAGTTGCCACTCAGGCATGCAAACGATACGTTTCACCAGAATTCACAAGGAAGAGTGAACTTCGATGTATTTGTATTCCATGCCTGATTATGGCTTTTTTAAAGACTTCCAGTTTGTGTCCCCAGCAGCCACTCATCCAAAATACCACAATAACAGCACAGTGAATTGGTACAGATCGGACTGCTTTAATATACTTGAATGCTTCAGCTTTACTGAGCTCAGACCACCAATAGAATGAAAGACTTATACATCATGGAATTCTTGATAGCAGCCTGGATGGGAAAATTAGCATGTCAGTAATGACACCCCACACTTTTGGGATGATTATCCATGTGTGCACTGCTGGGCCTTTTCCCAGTGGTAAACATGTTTACCCTAAAAAGCAAGGCTTCTGGTTCTTTTTGTGAGGACCATTTGAGAGATTCCTTTCAGGTTTATGTAGAGGTCTAACCTTAAACAAGGAAATGAGGCCCAGGGGATTTTCACTTACCCCAGCTGCCACATTCATACCCCAAATTAAAATCAAAGCTGGGAAGTCAGTCATTACATATTTTTAATATTACATGAGGTATATTTGAATAAATTATTATCCCAAGGCATCAGATGTGCAACAGATGGATTAACACATGCATTAAGCTAACACAGAAATGTCAGATAAACCTGCCAAGCATTTGGGCACTGATATCACAACCATTTCTAGGCTATTTTATCAGCAAGTATTTCTCCACTTCATATGTCGTGTATTGGAAGCCTTATTATTAAATTAAAATGCTTGTACCTTTGCTGTATTGAATTAGAGCTGATAAAATAATTTTATGTTTGTAATGAATGGCTTAACTGATGTGGACTCGGAGCATATGCTGTATTAGCTGGAGTAATTTGTGATGACAGCACATTAATGCATTTAATCAATAAATCAGTCAAAGACCAGTTAACTATCATTAAGCTTAAGTAATCGCTCAGAGTCCAAATACAAAGTCAGAATGGAAACCGAGATGGATTTGATCTGTCTCATTTTGTTCACCTAAGAAACTATCTATCTATCTGTCTGTTTGACTATCCATCCATCTATACAACTAGCTACCTATCAATCTCTTTCTCAGTATATCTTATCTGTAATCATACATCTACACACATTGCTGCCTGCACCACTTGACTTCCTGTGACATTTTTGTCACACATTTTATATCCATTTTTCCATTATAAATTCCTATGCCCACACGTAAATGAGGACATCATTCTGATTGTGCAGTCTGGTCACTAGGTATACCATTGAATTCTCCAGTTCTGTCAAAATACATTCTGAATTTAATTTTCATTTGTCATTTCTGTCAGTAGCAGAAGTTGCTATGTTCAGAAGAAGCAAATAATCTATATATCCATATATAGATATTTATTTATATATATATATAAAATCACTGAATTAATTTTAACCATTGAATTTTCTTTTATATTTCTTAATTCAAACAGTCACTTGGTAGGACTGAACTTGAAAATTGCTGAAAAAAAGAGATATGTTACCAAAGCTTTTAGTCTTGCACTCATCAGGACAAATCAAGAGTGCCAAATTTCAAACAATCACAACATTTACACAACAGAAAGAAAAGGATGCTGATTGGATGGCAAGTCAATTCTGATTAGCCAATGTGTTACCATAGAGAAAGCAACAGGGAACTAAAGCTCCCATACTTCTGTGATTGGGCTGCAATTGCTCAACAATTCTGAGTGTGCTAATAATGACATTAACAACCTATTTAAGATAATCAGTCGAGCTCGTAATGTGGCTCATTTACACTTGCTAGAAGCGACATACATTCATACACAGTGGCAAGGAATTATTAATCACATTATTAAGGTCCAAAGGCAATTGCTTTGTTAAATAGAAATTGCATTGGAAAGGTTTAACAGCAATTACATTGTTAAACAGGTGATGGCTATTGATACACCTATAAATAGAGATAGCTGGAACATTGGGAGAGGGAGAAGAATTGAGGGAGTCTGTTGTTTTGTTGTCTTGGAAAGAGGCTGTTTTAAGGTACAGGCCAGCTTTAGAATCATTCTTCCTCAGCATATGATTATTAAAATTAACATGCAGGGGCCTATTCTCTGCAAGCAACTTGAGTATTTTCAAGCCTTGTGCCATTTTTTGAATTATGCAGATTCATGGTGAACCTATAGTTTCCTGTTGCTTATTTCATGGCAAAGTCTCAGAAATCAGATTTGGCTTGCCAACTAATAAGTATTCTTTTATGTTGTGGTATAAATTATGATCATTTGAAATTTGCATTTGTCCTGATGAGTGCAAGATGAGAAAATTCAGCAAGATATTTTAATTCCTTCTTTAAGTTTTTTTTTATTTGAAGCCTCTCCAAGAAGTTTGAACCTGGAGGTAATATTTTTGCCCATAGCTGTGACAAGTGACCTGGAAGTAATTGTGCACATTAAGTTCCCCCAATGCTCCAATCCTCATCACCTTTGTCCTACTGCTCTTCCATGTCACCCTCATCCCCATTCCCACTCCACACCCCTATCCTATATCTCCCTAACATCATCCACTCAACTTTTATCCACTTTAGTGTGTTCTTAATAACCCAGATTGCATAAATGTTGTTTAGTCAACAATATTAAGGAACATCCTTATCTATCCTTGGGCAGGTTTGACCCAAAGGCTTTTCAAAATGATTTGAAGTAGAGGTCAAATTTCAAAAGCTTTATTGAGGGAAAATGCACATTGAGTGTTTTTAAGTAGGTCTATTGCTTCAAGCTTAAGTTGGATTGGAACTGGATCTGTGAGGTCTGCAGGGATGATTGCCAACAGTTAGATAAATGGAGAGGGGTTCAAAAGTAATCACAATCAGGAGCTTGGAGGAATCTATATGTTTCTTGTAGGGTTCAGAAAATTTTCTATCTTCCTGGCTCATGGGAAACCTTTTAAAACATTTACTTATTTTATTGGACCTCCCTGGCCCTCAATCTACTACTTGGAAGGTTTGCCTGGCAGGGAGGTTACCCATGTTCCCTTGCTCAATCTCAGGTTGACACTGATACCATCAAGGCAGTTCAATCTAAGAGCCTAGGCTTTCTATAGGAGGCAGAAATTGGGAGTCAGGTCTTAGTCTGTGTTTCCAGGCTGCTGAGGAGTGCAATTTTGGGGCCCCTTGTCTTTAACTGGCCTGGGATGGGTCTTCTGCCCACATCAGCAGACCTGAGGCAAGAATGGAAGTACAAGTATGGGAAGGAAGCTTCTAAGCAGTCAGTTTAAAAGGCCTGCCTCCATTCCCATCCATTCACAAATATTGGACTAATATATTAACACCATTTCAAAGATGTTTTAAAAATTAAATGTATTTCTCCCTGTGCTCCACTCCCCCATCCCCACATCACCTTCATCTCACCAGCCCCCTCCCCCCTCCCCCCCCCTTTCCCTTCCCTCCCCCTCCCCCCCCCCTTTCCCTTCCCTCCCCCCTCCCCCCCCTTTCCCTTCCCTTCCCTCCCCCCCCTTTCCCTTCCCTCCCCCCCCCTTTCCCCTTCCCTCCCCCCCCCTTTCCCTTCCCTCCCCCCCCCTTTCCCTTCCCTCCCCCCCCCTTTCCCTTCCCTCCCCCCCCCTTTCCCTTCCCTCCCCCCTCCCCCCCCCTTTCCCTTCCCTCCCCCCTCCCCCCCCCTTTCCCTTCCCTCCCCCCTCCCCCCCCTTTCCCTTCCCTCCCCCCTCCCCCCCCCTTTCCCTTCCCTCCCCCCTCCCCCCCCCTTTCCCTTCCCTCCCCCCTCCCCCCCCTTTCCCTTCCCTCCCCCCTCCCCCCCCTTTCCCTTCCCTCCCCCCTCCCCCCCCTTTCCCTTCCCTCCCCCCTCCCCCCCCTTCCCTTCCCTCCCCCCTCCCCCCCCTTCCCTTCCCTCCCCCCTCCCCCCCCTTCCCTTCCCTCCCCCCTCCCCCCCCTTCCCTTCCCTCCCCCCTCCCCCCCCTTCCCTTCCCTCCCCCCTCCCCCCCCTTCCCTTCCCTTCCCCCTCCCCCCCCCCTTTCCCTTCCCTTCCCCCTCCCCCCCCCCCTTTCCCTTCCCTTCCCCCTCCCCCCCCCTTTCCCTTCCCTTCCCCCTCCCCCCCCCCTTTCCCTTCCCTCCCCCCTCCCCCCCCTTTCCCTTCCCTCCCCCCTCCCCCCCCTTTCCCTTCCCTCCCCCCTCCCCCCCCTTTCCCTTCCCCCCCCTTTCCCTTCCCTCCCCCCCCCCTTTCCCTTCCCTCCTCCCCCCCCCCCTTCCCCTTCCCTCCTCCCCCCCCTTCCCCTTCCCTCCTCCCCCCCCTTCCCCTTCCCTCCTCCCCCCCCTTCCCCTTCCCTCCTCCCCCCCCCTTCCCCTTCCCTCCTCCCCCCCCCCCTTCCCCTTCCCTCCTCCCCCCCCCCCTTCCCCTTCCCTCCTCCCCCCCCCCCTTCCCCTTCCCTCCTCCCCCCCCCCCTTCCCCTTCCCTCCTCCCCCCCCCCCTTCCCCTTCCCTCCTCCCCCCCCCCTTCCCCTTCCCTCCTCCCCCCCCCCCTTCCCCTTCCCTCCTCCCCCCCCCCTTCCCCTTCCCTCCTCCCCCCCCCTTCCCCTTCCCTCCTCCCCCCCCCCCCCCTTCCCCTTCCCTCCTCCCCCCCCCCTTCCCCTTCCCTCCTCCCCCCCCCCCTTCCCCTTCCCTCCTCCCCCCCCCCCTTCCCCTTCCCTCCTCCCCCCCCCTTCCCCTTCCCTCCTCCCCCCCCCCCTTCCCCTTCCCTCCTCCCCCCTCCCCCCCCTTCCCCTTCCCTCCTCCCCCCCCCCCCTTCCCCTTCCCTCCCCCCCCCCCCCTTCCCCTTCCCTCCTCCCCCCCCCCCCTTCCCCTTCCCTCCTCCCCCCCCCCCTTCCCCTTCCCTCCTCCCCCCCCCCCCCTTCCCCTTCCCTCCCCCTCCGTCATGTTATTGATAGTAAAAGCCTACATAAAGCATTTAAAAAGATGGATGTTATATTAGAAACACCACACATCTGACAAATTTGACACAACTGATGTCCTTTCAAGGATTATTAAGCTATTATGGCAAATTTGTTCCTAATTTGGCAACATTATTGAAACCATTGCATAATATATTACATGTGACTAGGTAACAAAATATGAAAAAGCACAAAAGTGTGTCAAAGATGCTTTGCAGAAGTTTGAAGTGTTTGTTCATTTTAATCCGAAACTACCATTACTCCTTGCTTTCAAAATTTCACCTTACAGAGAAGGGGCAGTCGTTTCACATATTATGCCTTCAGGAGAAGAACAACCAAAAGCTTTTGCTTCATGTGCTCTTCTAGTGCTGAATCTAACTATGCTCAGCTAGAAAAAGAAGCATTGAGTCTAATTTTTGGCCCTGGAAGGTTTCATCATTGTTTATATGGTTGTCATTTCACATTACTGACTGATCATCAACTTATAACTACAATTTTTGGGCCATATAAAGGCATACTGTCATTAACTGCTAGTTGATTGCAAATGTGGTCATTTGTCTTTTTGCACACTCCTATGATATAAAGTATCAACAATCAGAGTGCCATGCTATTGCTGATGCATTATCACACTTACCTTTACCTATTGAGCAGATGCCACCAACAAGGTTTGCACATATTCTTTTTTTTGAGAGTAGATCATTTGCCTGTGACAGATTCTAAAGTTCAGAGATGAGCCAGAAATGATCCCTTAATGGGGAAGGTGGTAGATATGGTATTGAAAGGAACAATAGCTGGAATGTGTTGTATGTATCCTGATTTGAAACCATAAATGTCAAGAAAACGTGAATTGCCCATTCAAAGCGGGTGTCTATTGTAGGGGAATCTGTGATCATTCCTCTTAGTTTGTCTGGAAGAGTTCTTGACAGCTACATGAAAGAAATCCTGGTATAATCTGGATGAAGAAGATAGTTTGGTTATTTTTGGTGGTTGGGTCTGGATGCTTAGATTGATGAAAAAGTGGAATTGTCAATCCTGTGCACAAATAAGAAATACACCACCATTGTCCCCTTTACACCCTTGGGAGTGGCCTAAAATGCCATGGTAATGATTGCATATAGATTTTGCTGGTCCGTTTGAGTGTTACAAGTTCTTAGTCACAATTGATGCACACTCAAAGTGGCCAGGAGGTTTTATCATGACCTATTGCAACTGAGCAAACAACTGACAAACTTGATAAAATTATTACAAGATTTGGGAAACCAGAACAGATTGTTAGTGATAATGGTTCATGGTTACTACAAGAATTGAGGGTTAACTCAAAGTAATTGGTATTCAGCATATAAAAACTGCATCTTATCACAGGAACTCCTGCAGTGGTACCTTGGAGGTGAAATGACTAACCTCCATCAACAACAACCATCGTTTAAAAACAGCCATCTTTCTTTGTGTTAGGTGTGAGCCTTGTTATCTTCTGATAATGGTGTTAATGGTACAGTGGAAGGTATGCCGGATCACGAGGTTACAGATTTGTTGAACACAATTCTGCTACTGTTGATGGCTCACAGCACCTCATGGCTGCCCAGACTTGAGTCATTAGATCTGTTCAGCCTCCAACTGCATTAGCATGACAGTGCCACACAATACAATGGTGGATATGCTCAATTTGAAGAGGGAACATTGTCCCCATAATGTTCCTACCACAGACAGAAACATTTCAGCAGGCAGGTTGCTGAGAATGACGTTAAGTATGTTGCTCCCTTTTGTTGGTTCCTGCACCACCTGCCCCTGACCTGGTCTCAGAACAATGTTCCAATCAGCTCAGTCAGTGATGTTCCCCAACCACTCTTGATGATGGACGTTGAAGTCCCATACTCAGAGTATATTCTGCACTCTTGCCACTTTTGGTGCTTCCTCCATGGTGTTCAATGGAAGAGTACTAATTCATCAGCAGAGGGAAGATGGAACATGATGATCAACAGGAGATTTCCCATGTTGATTATTTCCAGGGCTCCTGACTGTATACCATTGTAACACCATCTCTGGTGGACCTGTCTGGCTGCTGATCGTGTTTAGGACATTGTCTATTAGGTATAAGTCTGTGACAATTGCCAGGATTTTACAACTTTGCTCGGGCAAGGCTTGTAAAATCCTGCCTGAGGCCAATGGAAAATTCCGTTCTGCAAACCTCAGCCGCCCTGATTCCAGGGCAAGTGAGTTGGTAAGATTCTAGCCAATGACTTCATCAATCTGTTTCTTGGCAAGTCTATGAGACAACTGTCCCAATTTTGACACAAGCTCCAAAATATTAGGAAGGAGGACCTTGCAAGAGGAAGGGGTTCGGTTTTAGTTTTTGTTCTGGTGCCTAGGCCAATACCAGGTGGCCTATCCAATTTCATTCCTTTTTGTTTGCACAGGGGTTTGATATAACTGAGTGTTTCTCTTGGCGAACTTGGAGAAGGCATTTAACAGTAAACCACATTGCTGTGGATCTGGAGTTACATGTTGGCCAAACCAGGTAAGGATGGCAGATTTCCTTCCCTAAAGGAAATTAGTGATTTAGGTGAATTTCTACGAAATTCAACAATTGTTTAATGATCATTAGAGACTTTTAATTCCAGTTTTATTAATTTCAAATTTCCCCATCTTCAAGGCTGGGATTTGAACCCAGGTGCCCAGAGCGCCACCCTGGGTCGCTAATCCTGTGATAATACCACTACCCAACCAGCTCCCTTGATTGTAACTATATCAGGCCCCAACACTGATACCTGTGACACTGGCAACATAAAAACAACCTATTTATCCTGGCTCTGTATTTCCTGTTAGCTAACCCTCCATTCATGCCACTATATAAGCCTTGAGAAACATGAGCTCTTATCTTGGGCAGTAACCTTTGATATGGCATCTTATTGAATGCCTTGAGAATCCAGTTACTGATTCCCATTCACCTATTTATTACACGCTCAAAGAACTCAAAAGTTTATCAAACTATTTTCCTTTCATAAAACAATGTTGACTCTGCCTGACTGTAATATAACTTTCTAAGTGCCCAATATTCACTCTTTAATGACAGATTCAAGCATTTTCCTAATGACAGATTTTAGGCTAACTGGTCTATAGTTTCCTGCTTTCTGTCTCCCTCTTTTCTTGAAAATGTGTCACATTTGTGGTTTTTATTCTGCTGGGACCATTCCAGAATCCAGGGAATTTTAGAAGATGACAATGTATCCACTGTCTTGATGCTGCTTCCTCAGTTATTGGTACTGCTGTGATACCCTGGAATTTCCTTAGAACAGTGGTTTCCACAGCCACAATAGCAACAGTCTGAACTTCCATTCCAGAATTCAGCTGTCACAGTTCGGGCCAAATGGTCTTGCCCTGTGCTGTAAATGTTGTATGATTTTTGAGATTTGATGGAAGTTGTTTATGCTGTAATGAAAGCTGTGACAATGAGGCATCAGATGCTTCATCATGGTGGCTTCCGCAGGTTTACTAATGGACGAAATCAGCTGCTCCATGTTGTAATCAATGTGCTTTGAGCTGTCCACAAAACACTGTGGCAAGTGCTGTCGAACATTTCCGTGATCCTTGGCATTGTTCACAGATTTCCTTTAATGTACCAACCATTTGATTATGCACATCCATCAACCTTTTTCAGCAACCTGATGCAGCAAAGTTCCCATCTGATTCCTCCACAGCAGAACTCATGGACAACGTTGCCCTTCAGCTTGTACAGGCTCCTGTGCATTTGTGCCCAGTGTCTCACCACATACAAATTGAGAACAGGAATGGGCCACCCAGCCCTCAAGCCTGTTTCATCATTCAGTAAAGTCATGGCTGATCAAATTTCTCTGCATTCCTGCCTACCTCCACAACCTTTTCCCTCCTTACTTATCATCTAGATAGATATCCATCTATCTCTGCCTTAAAAATATTCAAAGACTTTCACTGCCTTTTGAGGAAGACAATTCCAAAGATTCACAACCCTCTGAGAGAGAATTCTCCTTACTTCTGTCTTTAATGGGCAACACCTTATTTTTAAACAGTAACCCCTAGATTTAGATTCTCCTCTATCCAAACCTTGAAAATACTCAGTGTCAACCTCTGGGCCGGTGGCTGGGAAATTGAGTGACAGTGATTTTTGGTCTTGACACTGTTCTTCCTCTTCTAACTGGGAAGATTCCAGTTCTTGGGTATTTGCAATGAGAAACCAACACAGATTTTGTTGTGGAGTGGGGAGAGAAGAATTTAAGAAGTGTAAGCTTATACAACCTGGAGCTTGTGAGTCAGATGAGGGAGAAGTGAGAAGAGAGAAAGAAAGTTAAATATGTACATACCGTCATTAATCCCTCCAGTGCTGCTAAGGGCTACAACATCAGAAAGGGTCATGATGATCAGCACTGTCTGCTCCACAGGAGTTAAAATCTCCAGGACTTCCAGCCATGTTTTTTTTTATTGCTTCCAGATATGTGGCATCTTTCCTGCACACAAGAGGGAAACAAAACTCATCTATCAACCCAGACCCGGCCATTCAAATATTCTGCCTCCCATATCTGTTGATGGAGAGACTCTGAATATGCAGGGCACTTCCCATAACTTGGCAACACCTCTCTCAAAAGACCACCACAGACAAGGAGACCTGACATTGGATCAGCTGTGCCAGCTCAGCCTCCTACAAGCTACAGCTATGAGCGTTTGACAACAAAGACCTCCACAAACCAATAAAAGCCCGAGGCCAGAATCTTACCTCCGTTCACACTGGAGTTTTTGGTCCCCTGCAGTGAACGGAGATTTGACTGGGTGCCAAATTCTCCATCCCTGCTGCAGTGGGAACAGGACATGAATGGCTGGTAAGGTCAGTGTACAGAGCAATTGTCATCACCACACTCCTGTACTGCAGTAAGACATGGACTGTGTATCAGTGATGTATAGAATTTCTGTAACACTCTTATCAGCAATGCCTCCACTACATCTTCCAGATTCAATAGAAGGATTGTCAAACAAATGCTAGTGTCCTTCTGAATTCAGCTCCACTCCAGTATTCAGGCAAAATTCCTCCAAAATCAAGTACAATGGACTGGACACTATGGACCTGATCTTATCATTTTCATTCTAAGTGCTGAATCTGGGTGCAATTCAGATCCGACTTAGAAATCTGCTTTCAGGCGCTCCCATTTGCACTCAGCCTGAAATAAAATCAGGGATCTGAATCGTGCTGTGGACAGGGCTTAGTGTGCCCAGAACAATCAAAGCTTTGAACTGTGCCTGCACAGTTAAAGAAACAACTTGAAAAAGCACACTCATATCACATCGCTTCCGGGCCACAGAAAGCAGGAAAAGTGGCCTGGGAGTGAAAAGTCAGAGAAATGGCCCCCCCCCACAGAGATAATTGTCCCCCTTATCCAATCCCCCGCTATCCAGATTGATGGCGTCCACTGACCCCTTCCCCCCTCCACTGATCACCCACAGAGTGGCAGCAGACCCCTCCGTCACCGTCCCCGTCCCCAACCAGAGATATATCTTACATGCCTCCCCCATCCCAGAGAATGATCTGGCCTCACTCCTCTGCCACCCATTCCACAACCCCCCCCCCCACCGCCCGAGAATGATCTGTCCTCACTTCCCCCTGCCACCCACCTCTTCTTCCCCCCACCCACCTCTTCTTCCCCCCCCCCCCCCCCAAACAAAGAATGATCAGGCCTTGCACTCTCCTTCCACCGCCCCCCCCGCCCCAAGAGAATGATATGGCCTCACTCTTCCCCCTACTCCAAATGGACATCTGACCTGCCTCCCCCTCCATCCCCACCTCCTCACCAGAGATCCATCTGGCCCGCCTCCCTTCCCCCTAACAAGACAACGATCGGCGCTCTCCCGCACAACCAGACAATGATTGGGCCTCCCTCCTCCCCCACCCCATCAGAGAATGATCTGACCCACCTCTTGCAACCCCCCAACCACCGATCTGAGTCAGAGAGGCGTTGGAACCTCTGAACTCACCTCTTCAGCAGCTGGAGCACCCGATTCAGACTCATATTCAGCATGTCTGCTTTAGTGCAATTCCAGATAGGCAAACATAGTGGTAAAGTGGGAAATGCTGATAAAGTTGGGTCGGCGGTTCATTAATTCAATTTAAATGCATGCAAATGCATTTAAATCATTGCGCCCATTTTGGGTGCAAATCAGATGGCAGCCATTCCCAGGTCTCGGTAAAGTGGCCATCTGTGTGGATGCAGGTGCGGATCATGTTAATGGCCTCACACCCGACTTCACCATGTTTTCAAGCCCGTTGGGCCCTGTGTCTGAAAAGCATCTTCTCAGCCAATTCCTGTTCTCTTAGCTCACAAATGGCCAGCATTCCAGGAAACCACAAATACAATGCTGCAATGTTTTGAAACTCTCCTTGAAGCGTGACAACATTGACATCAATGACTGGAAGCAGCTTGCTACTAATGATCCAAAATGGTGACAGGTTGTACATCAAGCTGCTCTAATGATGAGGCAGAGCAGGAGCAGAGAAGGCCAATGCCAAAAAAAAATCAGCTGGAGGGCTTTCTGCCCACTGCAGATACAGGACATATCTCTTCCCCTCGCATCCTGCACCAACAGTGCATTGTCAGCGAGCCTTAGTGCTTAGTTGTACATTTTGACCCATTCCTCAAAGCATTACAGTCCAGGTTCATTTTCCAAATGACTCTCATCCTTCTTGCAGTCACAATGCACCTCCTCTTGAACAAGGCAGCTTTTATGTAGAGCTAGCTACTCATGATTTCAGGCCCCCTGCTAATGCATTCAACTAATGAACAGTGTGGGCTATGCAGGCTGCAAACAGCAATCTCCTAAAGCAGCCGCAACATGGATTTAACATGTAGCCTGCAATGTAATGAATAGGCACAGGTTAATCACATTTTGTGATCCCTACACCCATATTAGGCGATTATTCAATTTTAACCTCCATTCCCCCCATCCCCCCACCTCCCACACCCTTCACTGTTCCATGTACTCCTGAATTAAAGATATATAAGCCAAATCCAATACAGCAACATTTGAAATTAAAGAGGACAAGTAGATAAATAAGTTTCTTGTTCTGAAAGAAATATTCTTAAGTTGAGATACAATGTGACAGTTTATGTGGGCGGCACAGTGGTTAGCACTGCTGCCTCACAGCATCAGGGACCTGTTCCTGGCTTGGGTCACTGTCTATGCGGAACCAACATGTTTTCCTAGTGTCTGTGTAGATTTTGAGTGTTCTGGTTTCCTCTCACAGTCTGAAAGACATGCTGGTTAAGTGCATTGGCCATGCTAAGTGTACCCATAATGTACCAAACAGGCGCCGGAGTGTGGTGACTCAGGGCTTTTCCAATTAACCTCATTGCAGTGTTAATGTAAGCTGATTTGTGACACTAACAAATAAACTTTAAAATGATGCTACATCAAATGCTAACCTGAGAAGAAAATGTAGCTGTGAAAGGTTGGAAACTCTGTGCTTGTTAACTAATCTTATGCTGCTATGCAGTTTTGGTGTTGGTACAACACTCTGCTGAGCGCTGACCCAATGTCAGATACAGGGTCTAAGACAGGAAAATAAACATTGATGTGTTATTGCTGATGCAGTCTCACACTGATAAGAAAAAGCAGGCGTGGAAGTATAAAAGCAAGCAGCTCCCAGCTCTGCTAAGAAAGGTGCATTGATTGCTGGACCACTACTGTTCACATCTTAAATAAAAAAGCTGACTATTCTGATGGCCTCATCAATGATTAAAAATCTGAGAGACTAAACGACACCCAGTGTATATATATGTATATTTATGATAACACATATACTGAGTTCTATATTCCCCAGCTTTAAGGAACTTTCAGCAGGCAACAAAAACACCACATTGTCTGCTTGTGCCACTGTAAATTGAGGATTGAACTTGCATCTCTTTGGATCAGTTGAAAAAAAGGTTAAATATTCAAACAAGTGTTGCCTGAAGCGACAAAGCTCTATCATTAAAAAGGTGAAGAAATGATTCCCTACAACTTTGTGCAAGCATAACAACATGTAGAATCTTAGAGTAATAGAGTAGTACAATACTGAGTGAGGCCATTCAGCCCATTAAGTATGTGCCAGCTTGTTCAAAGAGCAACTCAGTCGCCCTTATTCTCCTGCTGTTGTCCCACATCAATTCTTTTCTCCAAGTATTGATGTAATTGTCTTTTGAAGGTCACTATTGAATCTGTCTCCAACCCCCCACCAACTTGCCACCCTATCAAGCAGTGAAATCCACATCCTAACCATACTTAGTGTTTAAAGGTTGTTTTCTATGTTGTCTCTGTTCCTTTTCGCCGTTTGCCTTTAAGTCTATGTCCCCTTATTCCCAACCCATTAGCCATTGGACAATTTCTCTTTATCTTCTCTACCCAAACCTTTCATGATTTAAAACACTTCTATATAATCTCCTCTGTCCCAAGCAGAACAACACCAGTTTCTCAAAACCACACATTATACTATAAACTCTCATCCCTGGAAACACCCTGATACAGATCTTCTGCATGTTCTCCAAACTCCTTAATTTCTTCCTAAAGTGCAGTGCCCAGTACTGAACACAGCCCTGCAACCAGAGCCAAATTAAATTTTCATATAGGTTCAGACTAGCTACCTAACTTTTGTACTCTATGCCTCAACTTATAAATTTTAATACTCCACACACTTCATTAATTGTTTTAATTTGATTTATTATTGTCAGATGTATTGAGATACAGCGAAAAGTATTGCTTCTTCTTTCAAATACTGACAAAACATACCATTCATTGAGTACATAGGGGAGAAGGAAAGGATAGGGTGCAGAATATAGTGTTGCAGTTACAAAGAGGGTGAAGGGAAAGATCAGCTTAATATATGATGGGTCCATTCAAAAGTCTAATGGTAGCCGTCTTGAGTCAGTTGGTACATGTTTTCAGACTTTTGTATCTTTTTCCCAACAAAGAAGGTGGAAGAGAGTATGGCGGGGTGCACGGGGTCCTTGATTATGCTAGCTGCTTTTGAGACTGCAGGAAGTATAGACAGAGTCAATGGATGGGAGGCTGGTTTGCTTAATGGACTGGGCTTTGTTTGCAACCTTTTGTAATGTCTTGCGGTCTTGGACAGAGCAGGAGCCATAACAAGCTGTGATGCATCCAGAAAGGATGCTTGCTGTAGTGCATCTGTAAAAATTGGTGAGAGTCATAGCAAACATGCTGTATTTCCTTAGCCTTCTGAGAAAGTTGAAGAATTGGTGAGCTTTCTTAAGTATAGCATTGGTGTGGAGGGACCAGGACAGACTGTTGGTAATCTGAGCACCTCGAAACTTGACGCTCGTGATTATTTCCACTTCACCACCATTGATGTAGTCCTTCACTATGTTTCCTGAAATTGATGACTATTTCTTTTGTTTTACTGATATTGAGGGAGAGATTATTGTCATTGCACTATTTCACCAGATTCTCTTTTTCTATGTTAACTTGTCACCTTCAAAGATTTATACACAAAAACTCCACAGATGTCTCCTTGTAAACATTTTTAAAGTGTTGCCATTTTATGTGCATTGCCTCCCATGATTATTCTTTTGATAATGTATCGCCACCCACTTTTCTGTTTTGAATTTCATCTGCCATGAATCCTCCCATTCCACCAGCCTGTTCCACCTATGTTCTCTTTATGTCTATTGTTATCTTCCTCAGCATTCACTACACATCCAAGTTTTGTGTCATCTGTCTGTTCAGAGTCTGTATGTTCTCCCCTTGTCTGCGTGGGTTTCATCTGGGTGCTCTGGTTTCATTCCATGGTTCGAAAGACGTGCTGGCAAGGTGCACTGGCGATGCTAAATTCTCCCTCGGTGTCCCCGAACAGGCGACTAGGGGATTTTCACAGTAACTTCACTGCAGTGTTAATGTAAACCTACTTGTGACATTAATCAATAAATTTTAAAACATTTATCCTAAGAGCTTCAACTTTGCTAACAAGCTTAATATTTAGTATTTTGCTAAATGCCTTTTGGAAGTCTGCATACATAACATCAGCAACACTGCCATCATTCAGCCTCCCTGTTACCTCTTTAAAAAGAACAAAGAACAACACAGCACAAGAAACAGGCCCTTCGGCCCAACGAGTCCACACCGCCATTTTAACATTGAGTCCCCCTTCCACCCATGACCCTTGTCTATGCTTATGGCATTCCACATTGAGGGAAGACTAACTTAGGGACAATTTGTTACACCAATCAGCCTAACAGCACATCTTTGGGGTGTGGGAGGAAACCGGAGCACCTGGAGAAAACCCACGCAAGCACAGGAAGAATGCGCAATCTCCCACAGACACTGGCCCAAATCCATGTGTCTGCACAGCAAACAGTGATAGTCACTGAGCTGTCATGTTGCCCAGCATCTGGTCCAGTTTAAGCACACACTAACGTTGTGAAGCACTAGGCTACTCTGGAAACAACCAAGAGCAGCCCTCGTACGACCCATCGCGTGTATGCCCCTTGTTGGACAACAAGGCGGACCGAAGCACCTGAGGATTAAAAGAGAAAAGATGTTTAGAAGTTAATTAATAGGTTCAGTCTTGAGGGAATTTAGTTAAAAAAAGTGAAAAATAGATTTATTGATCGAGCCACATTTTGAAAAATTAACCATTTTAGTCACCTTACCTTCAATTGGATATTGCTGGAATGGGCAGAGCACAACAAATAGTAATAAGGATGATCTCAGGACTTAGAGAATTGACACATGGTAAGATAAACCAATGGAAAATGTCTGTCATCCACCAGTTGCCTGAAATGGCGTGAGTGTTTCTTGGAACTATGTGATTCTTATTGGAGGTGTCATTGGTGTAAATCCCAGGTAGAGTGGGGTGTAATCTGTTGGAGTGCGTGAAAATTAGAATGCAGCCTTTAGAAAGACTATCTGGCTGAACATTGCAGTAAGAGGCAGCAGGACAAATTAAGCAAAAAGCAGAACTAAGTTCGCTTACTCAACTCTCAGCTCATTTCACCACAAGTCACATTAATTTTTTTTCTCTCTCAAAAACATACTGTCCCATCATGTACCGGAACTACACTGACAATAGTAGGAATGTTCACTCCAACAATGTTAATCTATAATTAATAATTCAAAGTTTTTGAGCTGAGTTAGTGAGAAGATGCACAAATGTGATTTTAAGAGCCCTTGGCTATGAAAAGCTACAACTCAATATTGTTCCTGATTGTTTTCCAGTATTCCTGTTGCAAGCGTGTATGCGTGGATATTGATTGAAGAAAAATTGAGCTTGGTAATGATAGCACCTCTATTTCAAGCAGAAACTAGAGATGAGAATCACTCGAACTAGAGTCTTTTGATACATATCCCAAAAGAGATTCTGTCTTCAGAAGCGGAAACATTTTTTTAAAATGAAGGTCTTATGGCAGAGTAATAATGCCCCGACCATTGGGCCAACAGCTGTCTGTTCAAGCGCCACTTCAGGATTTGATAGCCATGGAAGGTGCATTCATAATGAAATCAAACAGGTTGATTATCAGCATATAAATTCATCCAATATGCCTGATAGTGAGTGGGAGACTTTCCTGGTCAGCCACACAGCAGAGTGTGGATGCAAACCACTGCAATACTTTATCAAGGATAATCATGGACCAATCCAATGGAAGTCCACGGTAACTGAAACTCTCTCAGGGCATGGCATCTGAAGGAGGTGGATTATTATTTAAAGTACATTTTAAATGAGGCTACATGCCATGAGACTAAGACGTTTAAATGATTTTGCAACATAGCAGTATACAATTCCTTCTTTTGGATGAGGCATTAAACCCTCTCAGGCGGACGTACAGGATGCATGTGGTGGCATTAGTCCCAGGAAGAACAGGAATGTTCCCCACAGTTTCCTTAGAAATATTTATTCCATAACCAACAATATCTGGTTACGATTTCACTTCCATTTCTTGGACTCTGCATTTTCTTTTACATTGCAACAGTGACTATCTCAAAAATACTTCATCGACTGAGCTGGGAAGTGTTTTGGGATGTCCTGGGGCTGTGAAAGGTAGTATACAAATGCAGCAAATAACACAGCAGGTCTGAAACATTCATTCTATTTCTCTTCATGGGTGTTGCCAGACCATCTGCTTATTCCAGCATTTTCTGCTTTTATTTCAAATTTCCAGCATCTGCTGTATTTTTGGTCTTGTTTATAAGTGCAAGTTCTTTCTGCAATTCCCTTTCTTACCTATTCATATGATGTCCCCCTCATCTCTTTTAATGAGCTATTAACCAGTTCTATTCTCAACTGGTTCTCACCTTCATTAAAATGGTGGACAGAGTAACTTCACAAGAATACAACAAGATCATTTCAAGGTAAAAATGAACAAGTTTGCAAAAATCTTTGCTGAACATTTTTCTAACACCGAGTTTGATCTCATTCCACTTTAAAAAGAATTTGTTAACCTATGTTAGAACAACCATTGCCCTACAAAAGTAGAGTCGCTTACTGTGCAAAAGTGCTTTGAGATGATTTATGTAACAAAGGCTACAGAACTGCAAGGACATATTCTTATTATATCTAAATAATTAAAAGTCGTGCATATCACTGTTCACTTATTAAATCTGTAAAGTGGTACATTAACTCTGTATGTAGCAGTTGCCACACTTTTCACATTTTCCCAGACAAGCAATTCAAGATCCATAATTCACTGAAAACCACAAAACCCATGGAAGAGCAGCCACGTAAAATACTGTAATTTTAATCACATCACATTTTCTTTCAAGGTGGCTCTTGCTACAATTTTTATTTTGGATGCACCTGAATATATTATAGCTGTATAAATAACATTTATTATATAATAAACCCATAACATAAATTATAATTCTCCCTCCAATCATAAAAGGTATCCATGCATTCCCCTCCACGCTATTCAAAATTTCTACACAATGATATTTTCTGCAGCTCCCCAAGAGATCAGGATCCAGACACTCACAATTACTTTTAGGTTTGATTTTTCACCAGGACATCTTGGACATGGAGTAGCACAGAAGGAGGCCAGTCAGCCCACCATGTTCATTGATGGATCTACCCACTTCGTCCCACTCCACTTCTCTTTCCTCATTGCCCTGACATTTATTCCTTTCCAAGTCCACATCCAATTTTCTCTTTATAAGCTATTGCTGAATTTGCTTCCACTAACCTTTAAGGCAGTATAATCCAGATCAACACAACTTGCTGACTAAAGATAAGTTCTCCTCATCTCCCTATAGGTTCTGTTTTCCAAATGATCTTAAATCTGTGTGCATCTTGCCATTCGAAATGGTTCATCCATATCTATTCGAACAAAATCATTTATAATTTTGAATACTTATATTAAATCAAATGTTGCACTCAGGACAATAATTCAAGTTGCTATCAAGTTACTCCCCTGCTCTTTCTGAATTGCTCTAGTTTCTAAAGAGAACTGAATTTTCTCATTCCTGGTACCATCCTGATAAACAACCTCGACACACACTCTGAGGCCCTGTCATCATTTCTTGGACATAATTGGCAGGATTCTCTGACTTCCTTGCAGCATCTTTCTCACGGCAAGGCAGCACACCTTTGGCCAGCAGTGGAGTGTTCTGGTCCTGCCATTGTCAATGGGATTTCCCATTGGCTCTACCCCATGCCACCAGGAAAGCCACAGTGATGGTGCACCATCAGCTGAACTAGAAGTTCCTGCCAGTGTGAACAACTGGAAAATTCCAGCCAATACCTCTGCCTGAGATCCAACCGGTGAAACAAATGTTTTCCATAACTTCCTTGCTTTTCAATTCTGTACCTCTTCTAACAAAGTTAAAGGTCCCATTATGATTTTATTTAATAGCTTTATAAACTGGCCCTGCCACGTTACAAGCACTGTACATATGAAACTTCAGGTCCATGTTCCTGCATGAATTGGAAAATTGGAAAAATGAGTTTATGTTGCATTCTGAAACATGTTCACAATGCGGTCTAACAGATTGAGTGTGCCAACCGGCAAATTCTTCTAACAAGCCAATGGTTGACAGCAAGAGTGAGAGAGACTCCTGGTCCATCACTTTTCGTGTGGAGGCACACCCCTCAAGCTATAATTCCCTGGCCGTGAACTACTAATCTGAAGAGGGGTCAAACAGTTTAGATCTATCTTCACTGGAGTTTAGAAGAATGGGGAGATCTAATTATGATGTGTTGGATGCTAATTGGGATTGACAGGGTAGACACAGAATGGATGTTTTCCCTTGTTGGATACACTTAAACGAGAGGTCATAGTTTTAGACTAAGAAGTGTCAGATTTAAAACAGAAATGAGGAGAAATCATTTCACTCAGAGTCTTGAATTTCTGGAACTCTCTTATCCCAGAGTGCAGTGAATGCCAGAAGACTAAACAAATTTAAGGAGGAGATAGATAGATAGGTTTTTAATTAGTAGAGGAATTAACGGTTACAGGGAGTGGGCAGGAAGGTGGAAATGAGGCCGAGTTGAGATCAACCATGATAAATTGAATGGTGAAGCAGGCTCAAGCAGCTGAATTGTCTACTCCTACTCCTAGTTCTTATGAAACAGACGAAAATTTGCCTCAGTGAACACTAGGTGTTGGAAAAGATTTGGAATTGGAATGTCCTCCACAGGTAACCTAATATCCTCCTCACTGTTCAGTACATTTCCAAGCTTTGTGTCATATGCAAACTTTAAGACTAGGCTCCCTATTTGTAAATCCAGGATTTAGGACATTACAAAAAAGAGCAATGCTCTGAATAGCCCTGGGGGGTGTTACACTATTCTACATAAAGGTTGATAAAACAATAATGCAGATTCTTTATCGGAAGATAAAACTTGTATCTATATATAATGTGGAGATGCTGCCATTGGACGGGGGTAGGCACAGTAAGAAATCTTGCAAAACCAGGTTAAAGTCCAACAGGTTTATTTGGAATCATGGGCATTTGGAGCACTGCTCCTTCAGCAGGCGAGTGGACTTCAACCTGGTGTTGTGGGACTTCTTACTATATATATGTATATATCGATAAATAGAATTAGCTGGGAGACTTCAGTCAGGATTTTACAGCCTTGTTGGTCCCCAAACCATAAAATCCCACTGGAGGAAATGGACCTTCCCATTATCCGCCCATCACCTGCCCCAATGCCCATTGCCAATAAAGTGGTAAAATTCCAGGCTTATGGTGAAATTTTCTTCCATTTCGGTTATGGCCAATGCCGGGCGGGAAAATGATGCCGAGGGCTGCCGACAGCAATGGCGGCTTTTTCTGCCATTTGTCTGGGACTTAAGAGAAAAGAATTACAGCCACAGATCCAAAATACTGGGCAGCTTCTGATTTGCCTGCCCTGCCATCAAATCAGTGACACTAAGATCTGGGTGTCATTTTTAAAACTGCCTCAATACACAACTCACAAGAAACAATCTTCACCCAGGTGTATCCCCATTCCCTGCAGCACCTGCCTGGCATGTTCTGGCACCTCCAGCATCCCATCATCAAGCTGACACTACCCAGCATAACTCTGGCATCAAGCTAGCAAAGCCTTGACATTAAGCTGGCACCAATCTGGGTTCAATTCTGGCCTCAGATCACTACCTGTGCGGAGTTTGCACATTCTCCCCATGTCTGTCGGTTTCCTCCAATAGTCCAAAGATGTGCGGGTTAGGTTGAACGGCCATACTAAATTGACCCTGGTGCCAGGGGCTTAGCTGGGTAAATATCTGGGGTTACAGGAATAGGGCCAGGGTGGGATTGTGATCGGTACAGAGTCAATGGGCTGAATGGCCACCTTCGGCACTGTAGGGGTTCTATAACATCTATTCTATGATCTATAAAAGTACTACTGCAACTTCTTCACACCACATACTGCTAGTTAAACTGAAAGTCACTCTGAATAATGTCTGATTGTATGGTGTACATACTGGTTACTTACTCATTAGCATATTCTTTCTGAAGCATTATCACAACAGATACCATTGTATACCTCCCTCCAGCATGAAAAACAATTGTCCCCATTAATCTCTGCTTTCTATCCCTCATTATTAACAACTTTTCTTTGTGTCTTTTTTTATCTTTTCCATTACTTTTTTTTAATAACTAAACAGTTTGATTTTACTTTTATCACCCCAAATGCATATTCTTTACTCTGATAAGTAATGGCTGGGATATTGTTGCTCTTGTAGCCTTTGTTTCCTCCATGCTCTTAGTTCTTTTCTTGATATCACAGGGGTTTGGTCCAGTTTGGATGGAGGAGGAGTGGGGCCAATCCACCCAGCACTTGCAGTTAAAGGTAGCTGCAAATGACCTGTATTTTGCATTCATGCAAAGGATTCTGTCATCAGTGAGGATGGGATATTTATGGAACTTTCACTGAAGGCTAATTGTTTAAATATCCGTCACAATGCTTGATTGGCTGTACAAGGACTGCAGAGTTTTGATCCAAATCATTGGCTGTGTGATCACTTACCTCTATCTACAACACTCTGCTTCTGTTGTTTAGCATGTTAATATTTGTCTTACACTGTTCCTGATATGCCCTTCTACCCTCCACATTGAACCAGGGTTGATCCCCTGGCTTGATGACACTGGTGGCAGACCGTAAGGTTACAGATTGTTATTGAATACAAATCTGCTGCTAATGATCTCAGACCATGCCTCACGGATGCCCAGTCTTCAATTGCTAGATCTGCTCCAAGTCTGTCCCATTTAGCACAGTGGTAGTGCTGCACATCACGATGGAAAGTATTCTTAATATGAAGGTGGGGCACTGTATCCACAAGGACTGTGCAGTGTTCACTGGACTATTATCACCAGACTATTAATCCAGAAACTCAACTAATGTTCTGGGTACCTGGGTTTGAATCCCGCCACAGCAGATGGTGGAATTTGAATTCCGTTAAAAAATATATCTGGGATTAAGAATACATTATCACAAAATCATTGTCGAGAAACCCATCTGGTTCAGTAATGTCCTTTAGGGAGGGAAATCTGCCATCTTTACCTGGTCTGGCCTATATGCGACTCCTGAGCCCCAGCAATGTGGTTGACTCTAGGCAACTAGCAATGGGCAATCATTGCTGGCCAGCCAGTGGCACCCATGTCCAACGAATTTTTAAAAATATGTCATGGACAAATGCACCTGCGGCAGACAGATTGGTGAGAAAGAGGTTAAGTATTTTTTATCTCTTGTTGGGTTTCCCTTACCACAT
Source organism: Carcharhinus amblyrhynchos (assembly GCF_965287045.1). Classification (NCBI taxonomy): domain Eukaryota; kingdom Metazoa; phylum Chordata; class Chondrichthyes; order Carcharhiniformes; family Carcharhinidae; genus Carcharhinus; species Carcharhinus amblyrhynchos. The sequence goes on from NC_137333.1 coordinate 61,323,371, forward strand.
GCCATAGTTCCTGTCTAGCAGCTGTGTCCTTTAGGACCCAAACAGCAGGTGCTATCAAGCCACTCTTGGTGATGGAAATTGAAGCATCCCACCCAGAGTACATTCTGTGCGCTTGCCAGTGCTTCATCCAGGTGTTCAACATGGAGGAGTACTGATGAACCAGCTGAGGAAGCAAACCAGATGGTAACCGGCAGGCGTTTTCCTTGCCTATGTTTGACCTGGTGCCATGAGACTTCATGGGTCCACAGTTGATGTTAAGGACTCTAAGGACATCTCCCTCCCAACTCTATATCATTGTGCCACTGGGCTTGCCCAGCCAATAGGAAGGACAGGAATTATGATGACAGTGCGAGGAACATTATCTGTAAGGTATGATTCCCTGAGTACGACTAAATCAGGCTGTTGGTTGACGAGTTCCCAATTTTGGCACAAGCCCCCAGATGTTAGTGAGGAGGACATTGCAGGATCAACAGGGCTGGATTTGCTGTTGTTGTTTCTGGTGCTTCTGATGCTAGATGGTCTGTCTGATTTCCTTCCTTTATATTTCTTCGAAGAGGTTGAATATAACTGAGTGCTTGTTTGGCCATTTCAGAGGACAATTAAGAGTAGATGCACATTGCTGTGCACCTGGAGTCACTTGTAGTCCAGACCAGGTAAGAACAGCAGGTTTCTTTCCCTAAAGCATGAACCAGATGGGTTTTTACCACTATCGACAATGATTTCCAGATGTTTTATTGAGTTTAAATTCCACCAACTGCCATGGTGGGATTCGAATCTGGGTCCTCAGAATTACCCAGATTACCAATTCAGCAATAATATCACTGCATCACCACAGCCCTTTGCTAGATAAACAAAATAACCTGCTCAATCCAACTGATGAAATCTGGAAAACATACTAGTCTCAGAGTGGTATTTATAAGATAACTGCATCATAAAGTACCAATTAAAGCTTTGGTGTAGAAAATTTGAAATACTAGTTTAGATAGTTTCACAGAAAAACTCAAATTCTTAAGAAATCAAGCTTTGGCTTTTTATTGTATTTATTAGTCAACTGATATAGCCACAGGATGATAAACAGAATCTGTATGCAGCTTATTCAGTGTGACATTAACATTTAATAATAAGACACAGAACATACATATAACCAGAAATTGGTGACAGTTTTCTGATGGTCCAATGTATCTGTCTGTTCAATTAATTGTTTCAGCAATTGATGAAATGTTCATTCACCAAAACATTTTCCACAACTCTGTGATAATGTATAATTACAATTGCATTTCAATAGGCATGAAACATTTCCCAAGAAACAACAGCAATTAACATTTATATGGTGCAAGTACTGAAGAGTCAGTTTTTGTAATGTTGCCGCCGCTATGACAATATAAGTGCCGAAGTCATATCTCAAGTTCTCCCAAATGCAACTCATTTAGAAAGAAGCTATTTGTATGCAGCAAGCTGTCAGTGGCCCTGAACCCTTTGAGCATTGATGTCTTTCGTGGTTCTCAGAAGGCTGCATCACATCACAGCACATCTGTGCAAAGAAAAACAAATGCAAAATAAAATTCAAATCACAAAGTATTCTTTTCTTTCATCTTGCATTATTTGTTAGCCAAGAAGTAGAATGTTACCCTGTCAATCCCCATCTCAGCCCAGCCAAGTCTGCATCATAGTGCATCTAGGAGTAAGTACCAAAATACACCCATTCATCGCTTCCATTGCTGATTCCATCAAAGCTTGTGGATAGAGGTAAGGGTACATGTGGGTCAGCCCTACCCATCCTTCCCTGAGAGTGTAGAAAATCCATTTGAATGTTCCAGAACTTCAAGAGGGCGGTTGTGATGGTTTGTTCTGTTGGCAGACAAAGGTAAGGCAGAGGAAGATTCTTGAGTTCATCTCCTCCATTAAGATGCACTAAATGCCCCTATGTACCAGCACTAGCTCAAACTGAGTCAGAAGATTATAGGTTTTGGATTTCAATTCCACTGCACTATTAAGGGAGAATAGTACTGTCAGAGGTGCTATTCTTCAATGAGATGTCAAAGTGACACTGCATCTGCTCTGTAAAGTAGAGATAAATGTTCTATTCATATTATTCAAACAAGAATAGGGACACTCTCCCATTGTCCCAAAAGCCAGCATTTTTCAATTTATCCAAGACACTGAAAGATATTGGTCGCAAAATTTAATAAAGCCAGTAAATGAATATGGGGTTGATGATGTATTATAAACCCAAGCCCATCACATCTGATGCAGGTAGCAATGCTTTCAAAATTGCTGAAGTCTATAAAAAGTGGTGTGACATATGCTGAAAGTCTAGATCGTGACTTCAAGACCTCTGTTAAGATCACTGGCTCTCAGCCATTACTAAGTTTCCTTCCTACTTGATCTGCAGCATATCAAAAAGACTGAGGGGAGACAACACAGATGAAGACAAGTTGCTTGAAGAAGTAGGAGGAGGAGGTGGAGAAGAAAATGATCTCAACAGGAAACCAGATTTGCCCGTGGACTTCAGCGAGCAATTTTCCTGCCTCAACCTCAGTGAGGAATAGTACATCAGATGTCTCTGCTTCATCAAAGAGGATTGACACTTGATAAAAAGTGCTATTTGTGTGAAGTACCAGAGGATGGCATCTACAGGATCTTGCCATAGGGTAAGTCAAGATGGTTGTTGCAGAATTGGATGTGAAAGATGGGACACAACAGGAAATAGCAGTTTTTTTATTCAGTGCATTTTATTTTTTATATAATGATTCTGACAAAACAAATCTTGTTTCGAAGGTAAAATTACAATTAAATTTTCTTTCATTGCAGTAGCTAAGTCCACTGAACAGACTGCATAGTTTGTTTCAGATTTTTATTCTTGTAAAACTTCCAGAAGGCAATTACAAGTCTCTAATCTTGTCATTTGTCCTTGTGTTTATCCTTTAGAAAACGTACGTCAGATGGGGATACATGTGATAGAATATACCTCCTGGTAGTGTCACTCTCATTATTGAAACCATTGTAAATTAATTACATAATTTTACTTCAATGGCAGCATGGAATGTGCTTTCCTTCCAGTCTTTTTTCTATTCATTCACAGGATGCGGGCATTGCTGGTAAGCAGCATTTATTGCCCATCCCTAATTGCCCTTGAGAATAGTGATGAGTCACTTTCTTGAACCAGTATTGTCGGTACACTGACAGTGCTGTTAGGGAAAGAGTTTCAGAATTTTGACCCAGCAACAATAAAGGAACAGTGGGATAGCTCCAAATCAGAATGGTATGAGACTTGGAGGGGAACTTGCAAGTGATAGTGTTTCTATGCACCTTCTGCCCTTATCCTTGGTGGTGGAGGATGTGCATCTGGAAAGTGCATTTGAAGAATCTCTGGTGAGTTGTTGCAATACATTTGTAGACAGTACACACTGCTGCTACTGTGTATTTGTGGTGGAGAAAGTGGCTGCTTAAGGTGATGGGAGATGTGCCAATCAAGTGGGCTGCTTTATCCTGGATGATGCTGAGCTTCTTAAGTATTTGCATCTCAGGACACTAAGGGCAATTTTTAGCATGGCCAATCAACCTAACCCACACATCTTTGGACTGTGGAGGAAACCGGAGCACCCGGAGGAAACCCATGCAGACACGAGAAGAATGCGCAAACTCCACACAGACAGTGACCCAAGCCGGGAATCAAACCCAGGTCCCTGGAGCTAGGAAGCAGCAGTGTTAACCACTGTGCTACTGTGCCACCCAAGTATTGATGGACCTGAGCTCATTCAGAGAGTTTTCCATTTCATTCTTGACTTTCGTCTTGTAGACCATGGTCAAGCTTTAGGGAGTCAGCAGATGAGTTATTCACAGCAGAATTTCCAGTCCTTGACCTGCTCATGTAATCAAAGTATTTAAGTATATGGTTCAGTTCAGTATTTAGTCAATGATAACCACCAGGAAGTCAATAGTGGATAATTTAGCAATGATAATGTTATTGAATGTCAAGGCCAGATGGTTGGATTCTCTCTTGTTGGAGATAATGTTTTTAAGATTATTTATTAGTCACAAGTAAAGCTTACATTCACAGTGACTTCATTACAGTGTTAAAGTCCCCTAGCCACCACACTCCGGAGACTGTTCAGGTATACTGAGGGAGAATTCAGCATGTTTAATGCATCTAACCTGCATGTCTTTCAGACTGAGAAGAAACCTGAGCACTTGGAGGAAACACACACAGACATGGGGAGGATGTGCAAACTCCACGCAGGCAGTGACCCAGGTCAGGAATCAAACCCAGGTCTCTGGCGCGGTGAGGCAGCAGTGCCAATCATTGCGTCACCATGCCACCCCATGGTCAGGTGCTTGGCACTTGAGTAACACGAATGTTACTTGCCACTTATCAGCCCAAGCGTGAACATTGTCCAGCTCCTGCTGCATATGGACACAGGCTGCTTCATTATCTGAGGAGTTGCGAATGGTGATGAACATTGTGCAATCATCAGTGAACATTCCCACTTCTGATCTAATGATGGAAGGAAGGGTATTGATGAAGCAGCAATCAGGCCTCGGACATTCCACTGAGGAACTCCTGCAGCAATGTCCTGGGAGTAAAATGATTGACCTTCAACAACTACAACCATCTTCCTTAGTGGTTGTGGAATGTGTTCCTCTTGATTCCATTGACTTGATTTTTACTAGTGCTCTTTAAAGCCACAGTTGGTCAAAAGTTAGCTTTATGTCAAAGGCAATCACTCACACCTCATCTCAGTTTTACAAGTTCTAAGTGTCAAATTTTTAATTCAGATTCTTAACCCTGCATGTTTTAACTATCTATTATGTTATGTATGCGTCCATTAATTACTGTTAAAATTAATGCACATTTTAAAATAGCAGCAAATGGTCTACCAATCTTTTCTTTAACTGGAAATTAATTTAACTGCATTTGTTCTGAAGTCTTGCATACATGACTTTTCCATTATAAATCTATAAAAATCTTTTACTAATTACTGTATAATGCAAGCAAATATAATGAAATTATCAAGTGTTTAAAATTCTCTTTAACATGCTGATCAACAGGGTCTGTTGGGAATCTAATAATGCCGATATGTAACAACACCCTGTTATATTGGCGAGCTTATTTCACTGCAGAAGCAGGAGTTTGACAGCTTCATCAGCTGATGTCCTTTTCGAATGATGCAAGACAATAGACTGAATTTTGCTGCAAAAATAACACTAAGGCTAATGGCTCACACCATTATTTCTGTGCAAATTGGGCAATAACTATCAGTGACTGCACATGTCCAGATAAACACACAAATTGGGAAGATGCCGTCCTTCTATTCCAAAAGATTCATAAAAATGGCAGCTTGCCATCTGACTATGATTTAAATGCATCAAGAGGTATGTAGTTGCTATATTTACCTCATTGGTGCAGAAAAAATTAGGCTTATCCATTCCATTTTAAGTACCCCTTCAAATGTGTGCTAAATCTTAATTATCATCAAACAATCTCTCCCTTACTCAAAGCTAATTCTGAAATGTGAAGTCTCATTCCTTCAAATTTTGAATTATTGTTTAAGTTTTTTCTCCCTTGTCTCATATCTCTTTCTTATTTGTTCTTTCTCTCTTTTATTTCACTTTATGTACCTGATTTAACATTGATTTCACTTTGTCTAATTTGCTCTCCTTGGTTCAAACTCTGTACAGCTCGTTAATGATCCATCAGTCTGATTGGCTAAGGGGACACACAATTGCTTGCCCTGTTCACATAGGTCCAAGCTATTCTGTGGAGAGTGCTGCACATTCTCAATGGCTGACAGCAAACTGTCTTGTAAAAACCCATTGAAAGCCTATGGGCAAATGCAAGTCAAATCGATGGATGATGCTGTTTTGTTTACTGCTCAGGATAAAATTCATCCCATAGGTTTCAGCACCAATGGTGCAATGAGCTGAATGTTATTCAGCTATGATGAAATCATTCAATTTTAATATAAATCATTGTCCTGTGAACTAAGAATACAGTTGCAAAATAACCTTGAAAGTGAATATTCATTTAATGTGTTGTGCTTATTTCTTTTTGATCTTGGTCAACTGAAATCAAGGTATTCTATCATTTTCTTCCTTTCTCAAGCTCCCCTCAATCCAATAGACATTTGCTGAGCTCTGATGAAGGATAATCCTGATTCAAAATGTTGGCTCGATTCTGTCTGCACAGATGTGATCATGTGCCAAGTCAATACAAAGACCACTGATTCCACGTGAGGTTCTTATACCTCCATTGTCCAAAGTTCCATCCAACCTCTTTCATGTCCAATCTTCACATTCCTTGCAAATCTTGATGATGACTTCAATGTCATTGTTCATACTCTGACAATATGCCGTTTTTCTTGTGAGTCTTCTCATCTGATCTATGCCCATGTGTGAGTGATGGAGTTGTCAAGAATATCAAGTCACAAAAATTACGGTATGCTGATCTGCCTCCCTTTAAAACTCACTCCACGGAGGTGCTTAGCACATCCAGATAAGGCCAAATGTTCTTATCTGTTCTTCGGCCTGCCAAATTGCATCTGACCTCTTTCAAGTCCATGGCACTGACGTCATCATCATCATCTTCTTTACCAAATACTATATTATTCAACAATTAGGTTGCAGTTGTCAATAGTATGTCCAGTACAACTACCACACATACTCCAGATGTATTTTCAGTTATTATTATGTTATCTCTCTAGGTGTGCCTAGAGAGAAAACAGATCAAGGTCTGCAATTTACTGGTAAACTATTTCAGCATATGTGTGAAAGGTGGAATATTCACCATGCAAGTTCTTCATCTCATCCTAGATCTAATGGCCTAGCTGAATGAATGGTGAAATCCTTAATTCTCAAATGTAGGGAGACTAAGCAAAATTGTAATATTATTGCAATATTACATCTGAGTGAGACATCTTTATGTGCAACCATACGTGCAACTTTATGAAACACTGAGTGAGACACCTTTATGTACAAATATTTCATCACCTGCACAGTTCATATCTGGCAGACCGATGCATACCAATTTACCTATTCTTACCCGTTCCATTTTCTATGATACTAGAAAACAACTTTTAAAACGGCCAAATGTGCACAATAAAAATGCAGCTACAGAACTGCTAAGTTTACAATTCGGACAAATTCGCATCCAGGGTCGCACAGAAAATGCATGGCAGAAGTGATAAGGGTTTGTTCAGAACAAAGGTCCTTTGAGGTCCTTACACAGAAAAGCACAACTGTGTGACATAACAAGGACACATCAGATCCATTTCAGCTGATCAAACACTGTACAGTCCTATTGCAGTGAGGACAAGACCCGAAGTCCAACCAGAAACAACATCCCAAAAATGCCCTGTGATTCATCGAATCTATACGTGTTCTGTATATGTGTGCAATGGTAGCTAATCATGAACAGTTATACTTTTTTGGAAGGAAGGAAAATATCTTTAATAATATGCCTTCAAGCAGTAGCAGCATGCCATTCACTAGAAGGAAGCAAGTCACGCAATCCTGTTAGTTTCAGTGTAGTGTTTCAACAGAGAACACACGAGCAGCTCGGCTGCTGGCTCTTCAAGCTTTCTGCCCATGTATATCTGGTCATTTGTGCCTCATCTTCGTAAGTGAACCCACAAGCTGTTTAGCTAATCCCTATATGTGATTAGTCTCTCTGTCATTCTAAAACTAGGACACTTGCAAACTTTGTGACATCCTTCCACTCTGTAAATCTCCCAGGCTCCTCCTGTTCTATCCTTTAGTTCATCCACCAACTGTAACCATACCTTCAGCTGCCATAGAATCATACAGCGCAGTAGAGGCCCTTCAGCCCATTGCATTTGCACCAAAACGCGAGAAACACCTGACCTTCCACTTAATCCCATTTAAGATCCAAAACTCTGCAGTTCCCTTCCTAATCCTCTTCACCTCTCTAGCTCTCTTTCCTGTTTTATGATACCCCTTAAAACCTTTCTCTTTGAATAAGCTGTTCGGCACCTACCCTAATATCTCCTTATGTGGCTGGGTGTTAAATTTTGGTTGATAATGTTCCTGTGAAGCTCACTAAAATATTTTACAATGCTGAAGATGCTATATAAATGCAAGCTGTTGTTTTTTGATTTTATACAAGGAATTGTGGAATTATAATCGTGGAGAAAATAAAAGCAGAGGAAAGAGATCAGACTTAATAGACAGAGGAGGCCATTGGGTAGATTGTGGTTGGGTCATACGTAAAGAATGCCCAATGCTGAGAGTTTCAAGAATGGGACGTGTGCTGTGATTCTCCATTCAGTTGTCTTTGACATGAGCAGTGACCTGCTTTGTGGATTCTTGCCATAATGTCTATCACGAACTCAATGACAAGAAAATTAATAGAAACATATTTTGTTGAGCAGACATTTCAGCATCTTCACATTGCTGCAGAATTTTATCAAAAGACATTGGGCGAGATCATTATTGTGGAAAAATAATAGAAAAAAAGTGTTATTTACTGTTAAAAGATGATAGGTACAATGGACCGGATTTTGCATGCTCCCAATGGATGTATTTACAACAGAAAGGCATGTAAGATAGGCTGGGTTGCTAGCCCACCACTTACCCAGCCACCCCTAAACTGATCCCAATAAGTGGGTGGGTGTCAAAATCAGCAGCTCACCCAAATAAATAAATAATGTTCAATTAAGCTTGTTAACAAACCTGTTGCTGCCCACACCTTAATTCAGTTGGCATGGGCAGGCTGTTGTTTGTGGCCTAAACCTAGATTAAAAAGGGCAGAAAGGAAGGTAGGACACTTCCTTCAGGACGTGTCATCCAGGACACCACACCCACAACATATCAACTGCCCCCGCCTGCTTTTCTCTTCGCCACCTATTCTTCAAAACTTAACCCACTTTCACCCACCTCTTCCCCTCCCTGGGCCCTCAGATCCCTGCCCGCCCTAAAAGCCTGAGATTTGATTAGTTCTTGCAGCCATTCTCCCACTGTGCACTCCTTCTTGCTTCCCAGCAGCGCCCACTAGTGAGCACTGGTGCTACTGCAACTGCTAAAGCTGCCAACAGCCCTCGAGGACAGGATTCCTCCCATTGAGGTGCAGAGGTCCCACTCTCACCTTGGCCCAGCTGAGCATGTTGTGGCTACGGAGTGTGCTTCACTCTGGCATGTTGGGGATGTGGGGGGCAGCTGAGCATAAAATCCAGCTCAGCTCATATGATACTAATCGTACAAGATGTTATAAATATTCTTGGGTTTCTTCTAACTTATTTTGCTATGCCTCACTATGGTTTGACATTTCCTTCAAAGCAGAAAGGTACGTGAAGAAAGTGACAAAGCAACTAAACCAGAGTTTAGGGTGGTATTATCTTGTAGATGTTCTGTTGAGAAGCATGTGGATTGTATGAGTAAAAGTCCTGTCATTTTGATAGATTAAATTTATACTGTGAACAGGACTAAATATTGTCAAAAGGTGTTGATTCAAATTTTCTTTTTTGTCAGTTGTGATATGTGGCCAATACAACCTCAGATAGATGATAACTAAAACAATGATTTTTTTTTATATAGAACTGCGAACATTAAACTTTATTGCATCATGCCTCATCATTCCTGAAAAAGCAAAATACTGCCTTATGGTGAAATCTAACGTGGCATTTATGGACAGATGATAAAAACCTGCCTGTCTCTGCAGTGATACATTTTTTCAGATCTGTAATTGCCTCGCCGCTCTCACCTAAGTGCAAAACAACAACAGAAAAATCAGGAAAACATAGTTACAGCTATAAGAATCCCTACTTAAAATGTAGATTATAAATTTTAAAATGAAACAATATTCTAATAGACACGTTTCATCCAGCAGACGCAGAAGTGCCTATCTCTCAGAGCAATATCAAGAAAAAAACCATTGAGGAACTTCAGCCAATAACCTCTCTTCTACAGAAAACACATAGATCAGATGATGCAGACTGCAAGACAGGCAGACTTTCTAATGATATTGATTGGCTTCAAGGCCATGTTAGAGATGAAGACAGGCCTCTGAGGAGAGGCAGTTGTCACCTTGACCTTGGGTCAGTGCTAGGTCATTGACCTTTGACATCAGAAACCTCTGCACCAGATTTTGATGGCTTTCATGCCTCCAGAGTAAGTCACCAGGGGACGCATGTCGATGCGGCTCAGGCCAAATGAGAATTGACTTAGCTGTAGGAAACTGGAGTGCAGCGGGAAATGTGGGTTAAAGTATGTCAATAATGTTTCACAAGAACAATTTCTCTCAAGAATTGTGGCTGGTGGAATGTTTTGACATTTATTCGGTGGAGAAATGTAGCGTGTTTTGTGAAGCACTTCAACAGAGCTGCCGCTAACAGCCGTGGTGTATTGATCTTTCTGTTAAATTGCATGGGCACACTTGGGAGATCATTGAGATTCAGGCACAGGACAGAAAGGATCGGCTGCAGAAGATGGTCGCTAATGGTAATTGCTTTCGATCCTCACATTTGAAGAAGGGATGATTTGTTCTGTGTACAGATGAACTCTGGGCACTAGATAGTTTGGAACAAAAAATATATATTAATTGCTTTGCACCACGTGCCAGTGACTCTTCCCTGCAAGTAAGCTGAAACAAAGAATTCTTTTTGGTAGTTGTAGAACACACTTCACAAAAAAAATGCTTAAAGATTGCCCAATCTGAATTTAAAGGCTTGAACTATACATTAAAGATTTGAACTATGCCTTAAAGTTCAGATTTAATTTTGATTAAAAATTTTTTAAAAAATACTCATTAATAATCCTCCAAATTAATTCTTGCACAATACAGTTAAGTTTTCTTTTATTTTGAATGTGTATATAAAAATTATTGCAAGTACAAATCAGGAGAGTAAAATAATTTATTGTATCAATTTTTGATATCAAATATTAAAACAGGTAGATTAACATTAATTAAAAAAAAACTTTTTGAAAAATAATTTCCAGCAAATTGGATTAGTAATTAAGGTTGTAAATAAGACCAGCCATGACTAACAATCATATTTTGAATCGGAAACAAAGCAAGCCTCTAAAGCGTTAAATGAGGAACGACACTAGTTGGAACAAGTCCAAGGGCCGAAGTAAATCTATCCTCGGGCATTATCAAATCTCAGGCAAGCCATGGGCAGCCACAGGATACCCTCATACAATTCACCTTTCAAGACATGGCCAGTTCCAGCTGGTTCGATGCTGACCAAAGCCTACTTGTGAGTCGAGGATTGTGGAGGCAAGACAGTGGTCAGAAAATGATTGGACAGGGATGAGGGCAGGTTTAAAGCAGCTGACATCTTAATGGGGAGGCTTACAGAGCAATAGCACTACTCTGAAAGCTATGTTAAGGTGCAGTATGTTAATTAAAAACAATCTCTTCAGGCATATTTGGGAGCCTTAAGCAGTCCTTTTGAGAACAGTTGGTTAGGATGCTGCAGGGCATGAAAACATGCTTGGAGGTTTTGATTCAACAAGCTGCAGATACTAATGGCCAATTCTATGAATAGATCAAGACACACGACAAGCACCTGATTTTAGTATTTTATAGTAACTGATTATTGTTTAGGTAAAACACCTCTAGATGGTCCAATGTTCATTTCTAAAGAAACAACAGGGTTTCAAACTTCTGGCAGTGCAAATCTATATCAGATGCTCCAGTTCTTGGCCAGCCAGTCGTAATCTTGAACCTCAAACCTCTGTGTTATTCTATGGACAGAATTCTCCGTTCTCGCCCATGGCTAGGATTCTCCAGTCCGGCTGCGGTGAATGCAGTTTTGGCTGAGTGTCAAATTCTCCATCCTCACTGGCAGCAGTGGTGGGACATATGTGACCAGGAATCCCAATCTGTATCTGATTGCACAATGGTATGAGTATTTGTTGCCAATAGCCAAGCTATGACCTGGAAACTTGTGCACTACACCCCACTCCTCACACAATTTTTAAGGGCATAGAGGCATAGGGAATGAATGTTCATAGTGGTGGATGTGATGCCCATGAAGCAGAGTAATATTTCCTGGATAATGCTGAGCGTCTTGAGTGTTCTTAGATTTCATTTGTTCAGGCAAGTGGTGAGTATTGCATTCCACTCCTGATTTGTGCCTTGTGGATCGACATTGGAGAGTCAGTCTGGTGAGTTATTTGCTGCAGATTTCCCTAAACCTGTTCCTGTTCACACAATATTTCTATGATTTGTCCAGCTCAGTTTCTGGTCAATGGCAATCCCCAAAACATTGGTTGATTGTACTCTTTTCATGAAATCATATAGAATTTTACAGTGTAGTGACAGGTCATTCAGCCCAACTGATCTGTGTTTATGCTTGCCACCAGTCTCAATCCACCTTAATTTATATAACTCAATCAAACTAATCTTCTGTTCCTTACTCACTTTGATCCCCCTTTGAGTACATCAGTTCGGGGAATCTTTAAGGCTTGAAAATGTTTGCTGAAAGTGATTCCCAAGACTGTGTGGACATTCGTGCAGGCATCAACTAAAGGGCCGTATATTGCGGGGGAGGGGGGTGGAATTCCTATAGAGGTCTAAATTCTGAACATCCCTGTGAACGTTTATTCATAATTCAAAACCAAAGCTCTAGTCACCACTCACCAACACCATAGTTCAAACTCTACCACTTTTCATTCAGAACTAGGAATATCACCACTAAGTGGCTTGTTGGGGTAAATGCTGAGGTGATGTTTCCCTTCACAGGAGAGTGTAGGACCAGAGGCATAGTCTCAGAATAAAGGGGTGCCACTTTAAGACAGAGAGGAGAAGAATTTCTTCTCTCAGAGGGTTGTGGGTCTTTGGAACTCCCCTGCCACAGAGAGTGGTAGGGGCAGAGTCCTTGTGTGTATTTAAGGCTGAGGCATATAGATCTTTGAACAGTAAAGGAATCAAGAGTTACGGGGAAAGAGAAGGAAAATGGACATGGGAATGTCAGATCAGCTATGGTCCTATTGAATGGTGGAGCAGACTCTAGAGGTTAAACAGCCTCCTCCGTTCCTATTTCCTATGATCTTATGGTCACAGAATAAACTCCTCAGAGAAATTATGTGAGGTTGCCAACAGGGAGCAAAGCAAAATGTCCAAAGTGTCCAGTTGCTGAATGATGGATGAATCAGCTGGGACAGGGCATGAACACATGACAATACCAGGCTTCAGTCTGAGGACGTGTTCCTCCATTAATAAATTCCTCTATTAATAAGGTCATAGATTGTATATCTTTATGTTTGAACAGCTTCTCAGCTTGTCCTTCCTCCTTCAAAGATTTGTATACTTGCATTCACAAATCTCTCTGTTCCTGTCCAACTCTTAGCGTTGTGCCATTTAACTTATATTACCTTTCCTCTTTCTTCCTTCCAAAATACATCACGTTACATTTTTTTTTGTGTATGATTTCATTTGCATATATTTGCCCATTTCATCAGTTTTTCTCTGTCCTCCTGAAGTCTGTTATTATCTTCCTCAATGCTGACTACATTTGAAATGATACCTCAAATCCAGGTCATTAACACACATCAAAAGAACAATGGTCCCAATACCAGCCCGCTGTGGAACAACACTGTATATTTCCCTTCAGTCTGAGAAACAGCAATTCACTATTACATGTTGTTTTCTATCTCTTAGTCAATATTGTATCAACATTACCATTGTCCATTTAAACTCACTATTTTTAGTTTTGCTAGCAACTATATTTTTATATTATGTGATTCCACATCAACCACAATACCTCTACCAATCCTCCCTGTTAGTATATGAAATAACTCAATAAATTCAATCAAATATGATGTACCTTTAACAAATCCATTCTGCCTTCTACTCATTAGTCCATAATTTTCTAAATATCAATTAATTTTATCCCAGGTTATTGTCTCTAAGAATTTCCCCATCGCTGACATTAAACTGACTGATCTGCATTCTCCAAGTTTAATCCTTTCCTTTCTTTTCAAAAACTAAGTTTTATATTTATTCCTTTATGGGATCTGGTCATTGTTGGCTAGGCCGGCATTTATTTCCCATCTCTAGATGCTCTTCAGAATGTGGTAATGAGCTGCCTTCTTGGATCGCTGCAGTCCGTGTGGTGTCAGTACATCCACAGTTCTGTTGGAGAGGGTTCCAGGATTTTGACCCTGCAACAATGAAGGGACAGTGATATATTTCCAAGTGAGGATGGTGAGTGAATTGGAGGGGAACCCCCAGGTGGTGGTGTTCTCAAGTATCAGCTGGTCTTGTCCTTCTAGATTATGGTGGTCATGGATTTGGAAGGTGCTGCCTAAGGAAACTTGGTGAGTCCTTGACCTGCATTTTATAGGTGTGCACATGTGATGACACAATGCATCAGTGGTGGAGGGATTGAATGTTTGTAGAAGGAGGACAATCATTCAAGCGGATTACTTTGTCCTGGATGGTGCTGAGCTTCTTGAGTACTGTTGGAGCTGCATTCATCCAGCCAAGTCTCCTGCCCTATGGACAGACTTCAGGAGGTGAGTAGGTGAATTATTTGTTGGAATTGGTCATTACCTGGCACTTGTAGTACAAATGTTACTGGCTACTTGTCAGACCAAGCCTGGCTATTGTCCAGGTCCTGCTGCAGTTAGACGTGAACTGCTTGAGGAGTTGTGAACAGTGCTGAACATTGTGCAATCATCAAAAAACATCCCCACTCTGACCTTATGATGGAAGGAAGGTCACTGATAAAGCAGCTGAGGACAGTTGAACCTAGAACACTATCCCGAGGAATTCCTGCAGCGATGTCCTGGAGCTGAGATGATTGACTTTCAACAACCACTACCATCTCCCTTTGTGCCAGGTATGATGAATAAGGCTTAGGATGAATAAATCATGATCACTGTCAGACCTGTATCATGCATTGGCTATGGTCCTGAAAAAGCTACACATTCAGGGAGTGCTATACTTTTATAGACATAGAGCTTTCCAGCAGAAAAAGAGATCCTTCAGCATACCATCTCTGCACCAAACATCAAGCATCTATCTAATCTTATCAAGCAGCTATCTAGTTTGTATTGAGAAAGGTGTCAAGCTAGTAATAGGACAAATGCAAGAAATGTCGTGTGACACCTAGAACTCTGGGAAAGCCTGCACGGTGTACAAAATCCAGTGTTTTCTTGTCCTGCTTTGCTCTTTCCAGAAGCAATGTAGCCTATGTGTTTCTCCATGCCTAGAAAGTTTGTTTCTGTTCCAGATACAGGGATGCAAAGCGACTGAGACATGTCATGAATGCCACCTGTTCCTACATAGGATAGCCTAATGAGGGAAAAATTAAAGGCCATAGTAACATTGACTGCCACAAATAGTGCTGCAACCAGTGACATTGTTTCTTGACATGTTCACTGAAGACATGTTTTGGATATTATGTCCTGTGCAAAGCCCTTCTCCTCACTCTTCTTCCAACCATTCCCTACTCTATTCTGTTTTTTTTTCCCATCCTGCATCATTCCCAAAGACAAACATACCAGATTACCCTTGACTTCAGTGAAACTCCTATGGAGCCAAAAGCAGTCCAGCACCTGAGCAAAGTTGCTCCATTACTTGTAGGATTGATGTCAAGAGGTTAACTAGCAGCCTAACAGGAATCTCATCATCTAACCTGTATGGAGGGAATATGCCCTTTAATTAGCACTCCTGTGAGATCGTTATTGAATATTGGAGCCATGAGTTGTTGGGTAAGTTTTATCAGATGGTGAATCGGACACTGAGGGAAACCATTATTTCATTTTTACAATGAGCTTCCTGAATCAATTCTGACATGTATCTTGGATGCTAATGAAATACATAAAAGGAGGTGGTGCACTATCACCATGAGGCAAGTACGCATGCCATATTGGAGCCTTAAGCATTTGTTGTATGTTTGAAAAATGGGCGCTGTATGATAATGTTTCCAGGTTACAGAAGCTGGAAATGGGAGAGAATGCACGAAGTTAATGAAAGCTTTTCATTATAGAAGGGTTTTACAATTTGTAAGTTTTTTAAAGTCCAGCTGATAAATTTGTTATATGTTTTGCAGTAACCTACAGATGCTATATCCGAAATAGCTACTATTTACATATATATAAAACATAAGAATTCATGCAAAAGTAGGCCATTTGGCCCCTCGAGCCTCCTCCACTATTCGATAAGATCACAGATGTTCTGACTGTGGCCTCAACTTCACTTGCCTTTCCTACCCCAATACCCTTGCCTCCCTTGTTGATCAAAAATCTATCTAACTCAGCCTTGAATATTTTCAGTCATGTTTGGAAATGCAAGGTCTACGTTTTTGCTTGGTACTTTAGAGGTAGAAACCAGCTTTTATGGATTTTGAACATTACCTTCAGGTAGGCTAATCTTTTGTGAGATTTTTATACGGGGCTGCAATGATAAATTGCAGACATGCAATTATTCATATGTTGATGTTGAATGCTCCAAGGCACAATATAGGTTTGGACAAGAAAATATAAATTATTGATAAACCTACTTTAATACTGACCTCTTTATTTTACGAAATATGCATTATTCAGTAATGTGCACACCTCAGTATTTTCAGTACATTGCAGTTCATCAACTATTAGATTAGTTTGCATGTCTGGATCACAATAAGCAAGTAATAATTCTTATAAAATACAAATGACTGTTAATATGTTTGTTTTAATATTGTACCACACAGATCTTTCAAAACACATTGGAAAAGTTCAAGATATAATTAAAATATTTATAAATGCTTGAATCCAATCAATCTCCAGAGAAAATCCAGGAAAACAGACAGTCTGCTTTTTGCCACAGGCAATCATTGAGGAGGTCAGATCTATATGTTTGCTTTACATGAAAGGCAAACAAGTGAAAATTCACCCTCACCTGATGTACGGCATTTGGGAATTGCATTTGCTTGCTGGGGAAAAGCAAGGTTCACTTATTTCTTTCAACCACTGGAAACATGTTTGTTATGAAAACTGACAGGAGTTTCTAGACACATCAATTCATAACTGTTTGATATCCTTCAAGAAAGTAGCTGAAACACAAAATGGAGACATTATTAGACAGGTTAAGATATCAATGTATTTTTTATGATTCACAAACAGTAATTTATCTTATGATTATGTTCACATGTCTAGTTTTTTTTGTTGTTTTAGAAAATATAAACTCTAACCACAAAGTTATCAAAGTGTGAATCTGTGAGATTAGTAAGTTAATCTTTCTCTATGCCTTAGCTATGGCTGTAACATTACATTCTGCACCCTCTTCTTTCCTTCTCCCTCATGTACTCTATGAATGTTCTGATTTGTCTGTATAACGCACAAGAAAGAATGCTTTTCAATGTATCTGAAAACATGTGACAATAATAAATCAAATCAAAAAGTAATTACTATTTAATTCACAATTGTATTTTTGTGGGTTAAAATGCTTGTATTTTGCCATTGGAAGAAGTACCTGTGTCTGTATACAATAACAACAGCAACTTGTATTCATGTAATATATTTTGATTTGATTTGTTATTGTCACATGTATTAACATACCGTGGAAAGTATTATTCCTTGTGCACTATACAGACAAAACATATCATTCATAGAGAAGGAAATGAGAGAGTGCAAAATGTAGTGTTACAGTCATAGCTAAGGTGGAGAGAAAGATCAACTTAATGCAAGGTAAGTCCATTCAAAAGTTTGACGGCAGCAGGGAAGAAGCTGTTCTTGAGTCAGTTGGTACGTGACCTCAGACTTTTGTATCTTTTTCCTGAGGGAAGAAGATGGAAGAGACAATGTCTGAGGTGGGTGGTGTTCTTAATTATGCTGGCTGCTTTCCTGTTGCAGCAGGAAGTGTAGAGAGAGTCAATGGATGGGAGGCTGGTTAGTGCATTATGATGTGCCAAACACTTCACAGGAATATTATCAAACAAAATTTGACAGTAAGCCTCAGAAGAAATATTAGGACAGGTACTAAAAAATTAATCAAAGAAGTAGGCCAGGATTTACCGGCTCGCCCTGCCCATCGATGGGCAGAGTGAGCCAGTAAAATCGCGCAAGACCCGAGAAATCAGGCTCACACCCAAATTCTCAGCTCCTGCGATCTTATGGAAATGGGCGAGTGACTCAAATTATGTTAATATATTTAAATGTTTATTTGCATGTGTTTAATGAGCCTACTGCTCAATTGTCCAGGCTCATTTGCCTTAGTGGCCTCGCCAGGAGAGGTTCTCTCCAGTGAGGAAAATACCTGCTCCCCACAAACAGGGAACAGTTCTGCTGACCTCACCGGTGCAACCGGAGACGATTGAGGCCTGCTGAGGAGACCATGGGCAAGGAATATGGTGCCTCTTGGGCATTGCCAGCCTACACCTTGGAAATGCCCACTTGGCACTTTGGCACTGCCCACCAGCAGGAATAGGCCCCGCCCATTGATTTTCATTGTGAATCTCTGATTTGCAGAGTAAGGGAGATTCATTTTGAAAATCCCGCTAAAAAATACCAACAGTGGTCCTCCTGTTTTTACACAAATTTGGCACTTCAAATTTTTTTGCGAGAATCCCAGCCTGAGTCTTGTGATGAACTGCCTTCCTACATCAACTGGAAAGCAAAAAGATTACAACCAATTGGATGGTGCTTGCCTATCAGCTAAACATTTTATTTTTTACCCATTTTCAATATGTTTACAGACAAATGTGGCTCCCTTAGTCAGCAACAAAAAAATTTATAATGAGAAACAAAAACGGCTGACCAATTCATAACATAATTTGATTCTGTCTTTATAAAGGAGAACAGAAATGACATAGCACAACTGTTGGGGAACACAGGATTTAGTGAGAGGGAGAAACTGAAGGAAATCAGTATTAGTAGAGAAATGGTGTTGATTGAATTGAAGGCCAATAAATCATCTGGAGCTGATAATCTACGTGCCAGCGCACTTTAGGAAATGACCCTAGAAATAGTGGGTGCATTGGTGGTCATCTTCCGAGATGCTATAGACATTGGAATAGTTCCTACAGATTGGAAGGTAGCTAATGTAACCCCACTATTTAAAAAGGGAAGTGGAGAGAAAACAGGGAATTGAGGACCAATCAACCTGATGTCAGTCATGAGGAAAACTCTAGAGTCCATTATCAAAGATTTTATAGCAGAGCACTTGGAATCGAGTGGTAGAATCGGACAGAGTATATAAGAAATGTAAAAATATAAAATGGTGGAAGGGAAAACATATTTGTCTGAATTGAAAACTGACTAGCTATCATAAAGCAGAGTATGCATGAATGGCGATTTCTCTGATTGGTGGATCGTGATGAGTGAAGTCCTGCGGGTGTCCATCCTGGGGCCTCAACCTTTTTCAATTTACAGCAATGACTCAGATGAATTAGTTAAATTTGCAGATGACACAAAAAGATAGCAAAGAAAGTGTGTTGTAAAGACAATATACAGAGTTTGCAAGGGGATACTCACAGGTCAAGTGAGCGGCAAAGATTTTGAAATGGTGTGAAAGGGTAAAATTGTTCGTTCAGCTGCAAGAAATGCCAACAAGAGTAGGTCAGATTAATTTTATTATTTCCACTATTCAAATTCATGGATCAGTCTGGAGCCAGCCAAACTTGAAGATATTTGAGGCATGCCTACTCCCTGTACTGCCTTGGATTTTCAAATTCTTAGGGGGTGGTATAGTGGCACTGCTGTCTACACAACACGGGCTGAAATGCTTCAAGAAAGCAACTCAGCAAGGGCTGCCAATCTTCTAGGAATAGCCCAGAGTCTCCAGAAATTAAATATCAATCTCCAGGGCAGTGATGGAAAATCATTGGGACATTAAAGATGATAGGTTTTTTTTTGTCAGTTACTTAGAACACAAAATAGGCAAGCAGCATGTGAATAAGCAGTTGCCTCCAGCCTGAGCCAGGCTTAGTGTGAATCCAGAGGTGGAAGTGAAGTGTGACTGCCACATGCTCTCTGCAGGGTGGGTTTACTGTCCCATGCCAGACTGGAGATTACATGGAAGAACACTGAGGGCAGCAGATAGGGTTCAATTCTGGCCTTTAGTCACTGTCTGCGTGGAGTTTGTACGTTCTACCTGTGTTTGTGTGGGTTTCCTCCAGATGCTCCAGTTTCCTCCCACACGCCAAAGATGTACAGGTTAGGTTGATTGGCCATGCTAACTTTCCCCTTAGTGTCAGGGGGATTAGCAGAGTAAATATGTAGGGTTAAGGGGATAGGGTCTAGGTGAGATCATTGTTGATACAGGCTTGATGAGCCAAATGGCCTCCTTCTGCACTATATGATTCTATGATTTTATGATGTGCTAAAGAGAAATGTTCAAAGCAACTGACAAAAAAACTGTCCTCTTTAATGTCCCAATGATTTTCCTCTAGCTCGCACACAGCAGTGTTCTGGAGATTGATACTTCATTCCTGGAGACTCCAAGATAATCCTCATGGGTTGGTAACTCTTGCTGAGTTGCTTTCTTGAAGCATTGCAGCCCATGTTGCAAATGGTGTGAAAGGGTAAAATTGTTCGTTCAACTGCAAGAAATGCCAACAGGAGTAGGTCAGATTAATTTTATTATGAATGTAGGTACATTCATAGTGATGTCAGGAAGGGAGTTCCATGATTTTGACCCAATGACAATGAACAAACAGCAATCCAGTTCCAAGTCAGGATGGTGTGTGTGGCTTTGAGGGGAATTTGCAATTATGTTAAGCCTACTGCCCTAATTGCTCAAATGGTAGAGGACAAGGGTCTGGAAGATGTTGCCAAAGGACGATTGCAGTATATCTGCAGTGTATCTTGTAATTGGTGCACACTGCTGATACTTTATATTAAGGGTGGCAGGAGTGAATGTTTAAGGCAATGGATGGGATACCAATAAAGCAACTGCTTTGTCTTGGATGGTGTCGAGTTTCTTGAATGTTGTTAGAGCTGGTCTCATCCAGGTAAGTTGAGAATATTCCATTATGCTATCAACTTATGCTTGGAGATGGTGGACAGACTGTGAAGTCAGGAAGTAAATTATTGGCACAGAATACCCATCCTCTTACCTGCTATTATAATAAATAGCTGTTTCATTTAAGCTTCTGGTTAATGGTGATTCCCGAATGTTGATGATAATGTCTTTGAACACCAAGGGGAGATGGTTAGATTCTCTCTTGTTGTTTATCATCATGGCCTGGCAGTTGTGTGGTGCACAAGTAACTTGCTATTGATCAGTGTAACCCTGAATTGTCCATGTTTGAGCATTGACGAGCAGTGTATTGATGAGAAAGTGCTGCTTGGTAGCACTGTCAATGAGTCAATGGCAACTTCCATCTCTTTCCCAGTGACTGAGAATAGACTACTCAGTTGGATTGAATTTGTGCTGCTTATTGTGGACAGGACATACCTGGGTCATTTTCTACATTTTAGAGTGGAGTAATTATTTCATAAGTAAATACAGCAGTTATTCAGTGTTAGCAGTGCTCCTCAAAAGATATGAATGCCCAGTTATTATTCTGGATGGTAATATTTGTTAAGAAAAGAGCATTGACCAAGACATCAGCAAGTTCCCTATTCACCTTTAAGAAGTGCATTGAGAATATTCAGGTGAAACCTGTTCTAACATTTCATCCCCGGAATGGCACTTCTGACATTACAATTCCCAACGATGCGCTGGAACATTAAACCGATGTTTCTCAAACAGAGGTCCACAGAGATTTTCCTTGCATTTCACAAAATAGGCAAGCGGTATGTGAATAAGCAGCTGCCTCCAGCCTGAGCCAGGCTTAGTGTGAATCCAGAGGTGGAAGTGAAGTGTGACTGCCACATGCTCTCTGCAGAGTGGATTTACTGTCCCACGCCAGACTGAAGATTATGTGGAAGAGCACTGAAGGCAGCAGATAGATGGCCAGCTAGACCCACAGTAAGCAAGACCTGGTAATGAGCATTAGACGAGTTCAACCTTGTTCAAGAGAGAGGATGGTTCTGTTTTGGAAGTACTACTCAACTCAAAAAAGACACAAAAATACAAGTTCATCCAGTTTTTGTGAGTATCATATGATTTTAAAATTTTGAGGGAGAGGTGGGGTCTGTGGTTATGAATTCATTTGGAAAGGGGTCCGACAACCAAAACAATTACTGACCATCCCATTAGCACACGTTGAGTTCAAATCCTGGAATGCACCTCAATTGCTTCAAACATGGCAAATCTAATGCATCGTTATATTGCTCAAATATAATCTGTAATCTTAAAAAAAAACTCACTTATAATACCATTTCACCTTGTGCCAACTATAAACCAGTTGTTACATTAATTCAATGTTAAGGGCCAAGGTCATCTAAAATATTAATTTGGAGAAGGCCTACATTAATATTTTCAATATCGAAATGACAATTAAATGAAATTGATATTCGTAAAAATGCCTTTAATGTAGAATAATAGCTCAAGATGCTTCAGAGACCAGATCAAACACAAATGGACTTGGGACCAAAGAAGGCTCCTGGTAGGAATGATGAAGAGCTGCATGAGTGCATATAAATTCACCACTGCAGCTTTCCAGGCACTGGTCCAGCTGGTTGCCCTGACAAAAGGGAGTTCCTAGTCCCCTGGGAGTAACAATGCTTCCAAACAATATCTGCAATGATAGTGGGGAGTGATGGCTGAAGAAGTGAATACATGGAACTTAGCTCCCAGCTCATAGGTGCTGATATGGAGTTTAGTGTGATGCAATGATTGTAGGAGAGGGAGTAAAGCAAGAGAGGTGGGATGGGTATTTTGACTAATGATGCCAGAGAAGTGAAAGTGGAAACAGAGAGGGTGAGAGCAATATTTGTACCTTGACAATTTTGGTAAGGTCATTGAACTTCTTTAGGGTTGCATCCATGTCTTAGGAACTACATTAATTTCCTCTACAACCTTTCCATATGATGGAGGATTTATTTCCTTGCCTTTTCACCTCCCCTCTCTGCTAATTAAGATCACCCACTTCCTGTTCAACACTCGATTTAGGACTTCCAAGGTGCCATCATGAAACCAGGCAACTTTCTTTCTATCCTTCAACCCATTTTTATGCTTGAAAGTGGCTCCCTGGTTTCTGCAGGAGGAGTACATCTATCCTTTCACTAATGTTCATTCCCATTAAATGGCATCAGTGAAGCTGGGATTGCCAACTCCCCAAATGAGTGTGCAGCTAATTTCTGGGCAGGCAGCTCTGACTTATGTTAATGAGATGGCAGCATCAAGTTCGCCCATTCTCTCTCTCAATCAAATTTCAGGGTGATTATCTCTGGTTGGAGCTTAAGGTACCTGAATGAAATCATGGTACCTTGAGAGTAAAGGACAGAATAGCCAACGTAACATTATATCAGCCAACTCCTTTGAAATTTTATTTTCAGTTAATATTCCTACTTTAAATCACAATGAGAATGTAGAATCACAGAATCCTACAATGCAAAAAGAGGCCATTTGGCCCATTGAGTCTGCACCAACCACAATCCCACTCCGACCCTATCCCCATATCTTTACCCACTAATCCCTCTAACCTATACATCCTGGGACACTAAGGGGCAATTTTGAATGACCAATCAACCTAGTCCACACATCTTTGGACTGTGGGAGGAAACCCATGTAGACACAGGGAGAATGTACAAACTCCACACAGACAGTGACCTGAGCCAGATTCAAACCCAAGTCCCTGGAGCTGTAAAGCAGCAGTGCTAACCACTGTGCTGTGTGCTGCCCTTATATATGGGTTCCCTCAATATATTTGAGGGAATCCTGTTCATTGCATAAAGGAAATTAATGCAACCACTGCAGGAAAGGTTTCATTTTTGGAGCAATTGTAACTGCTTTTTAAATGAATGTGATCCTTAAACAATATATACAGACTCACATTTAGCACAGGTAGTTTCACCACTGTATTGCCACTGTCAAGAATGTTCTGTTCGATGACACTGCACAGTGATTTGTACACACTGTAGACTAAAGCTGATGGGTGAATGAAATGATCCATAACCCTCTCTGACATATTTAGAGCAGTTCAGCTACACGGAGAGAACAGTCTATCATCTGCACCCTTCTGTGAAAGCTAGCTTTCGGAGTGTTTCAATGAAATATGTGCAACTTCCCATTTAAATTAGTACCACATGAACCATGAAGAACACCACAGGTATCAGCTGTATTACGAGCCAATTGCAAAAATGGCCTGTCTTGTAATACTCTAACAGGGAAGACATACAACCGTTCATCTGTAACATATTAAAAGCAGAAGAAAATAAATTACTCCATAGATGATGAATTATTGTTTGTGAGGAGAATATGCAGACACTTTTTAAAAGTAGCTTTTAGAGAAAAGTTATTGCAACTGCAATTGCTATGGTTATTTAATCTAACCCCAAGAAAATCCTGCAAATCTTTTTTGGAAATAATTGCTAATTTATGGTATAAAGTTTTAAGTTTGCACTTTGTTTTCCACAAAAGTACATCAGTTATAAGTAGACTTCAGCCAACTCTTACTTTCCAACAGTAATGCAATTCAAGAAGTTATCAAGTTATAAATGTTTATCAGTTCAAATGCTAAATATAGCAAAAAATTCCAGTTTTTTAAGACTAAAGATGATTTTTAGTCACCATTTTCACCCTTGTATTCAATCAGATAATGTACTCTTCAAGTCAATGTGCAAATCAAATATTTCACTTTTAGAGGACTAAATATTCTTTGCAGGATATGAATAATAACTGTATGTCAGCATTTGCTGAAAATATCAACACAGCAAAAGTGATTCTGATTTTTAATCAGATACACTACTTAAAGACAATTTGTTCTTTGACAGGAATATTAAGGAACAAAGTAAAAGCTTTAAGTAAAAAAAGGAACAGATATGAATTTTAAATGTTGTTTATAAAACAGCACACAATGGTATCAGATGGACAAATAAGATCTATAAACTGGAATGTTTAGCAGTTGTGCAACTTTACCAGCTCAAATGGCAGAGATAGTTAACTGCCATACAATACTTCTGTGAGATGTAGTCCCAGACTGCCTGGCACTCAAACCCACTTGCCTCAGTTCAGTGAGTTTCATCAGCTCTGAGCTGGGTCACTTGATGGAGTACAAGACATTCCATCTTGGGAACAGAAAGAACTGGCAGATCCCATCTTGTTCCTTGAACCCAACTAATCCAGCCTGTCTGCTGAGCATGAACTGCATTGCTGATCCCAATGAAAGAAACAAGGGCCCAGGCTCACAATTGCTGTCACTGAGTTCAATTTCAGGTACTTGGTTATGAGAGGATAGGTATGCTGAGGTGGGGATAGAGCAGGGAGGGCAGGGAACATAACAGAGCAGCTGCTATTGAGGAGACCAAGAGCAGCATTTACAAAGTAAATGTACTCTAAAAAAACAGAGAAATCTGCTGCAACACCAGCTCCATAAAAATAATCAAGTGGTGAGATGACAGTCAAGAAACAAAATGACAGATACTGTCAGCTAAACCACATGAACAAGTTCCTGCTGAGCAACTAATTAATTTTGTCGAAACAAGACACTTTAGAATTGTCAGGTTTCAGGTTCACATTTATATCATTACTCAACAAATCAGCAATGAATCTGGTTAAAATAATCTGTGTGTGATCCTTACTAGCCCCAACCATGGATGCAAATAATGTATAGGCAGGGTGTCTTGCCTGTATTTATTCTAATTCTGTACTTGCTAATTTTAATTTATTATTATTATTATGATTGTACATTGGTTAATAAAAATGATTGCTGAATCAATTCCCTAATTCGTATTTCAAAATAAAGGCACTTCTAGAACCACAGAAAGGGCTGAGATGACACGGAATGCTTTGGGGTCTTCTAGGCACAGGTACGCTTGGTATTATTCTCTGATGATAGGTGTCTTCAGTAGAAGCTCAACAGCCTGGCTACTGGAGGAACGCTGTGGAATAACAAGATCAGGAAAATGAGCATACAGTGCAAGAACAAAGAATAAGGATGTTTACCTTCCTTTTGTTAGTGCTGACATTATTTGCCAATATTTGAGGAATTTGGTTCTTGTTCTAGATTTTAGTATAGTTGTTTATCTCACTAATGAATTAAGAGCCAGTCTCAAAAGTTGACAATGAAGCAAGGTAATGGCATTCATGGAAAGCATGAATGATTGTGCCACTCTTGGCTAATATGAAATTCACTGGAGGATTATTTATTTATTTATACCCAATTCAATCCAATCAATGTCCAATTCAAAGTCTCAACAAGTGAGACATTACAGATCCAAGCTGACAATACAGGCTGGCCGCTTCCTGTCTTGGGCTTGATCTACATGATCCAAGCTGATTGGAGCAGGGATTGCACCTCCTCCAAGTCTTGATTTCATTTGCATCTTAGCCAAAAGGACTGGATGCTGCTTTTAAAAATTGCTTCAAATGAAGCCTCAGTGTAACCTCATGACTTCAACCAACTGTAGGACAGCAAAACGACACTTGATCTTAGCCTAAAGGCCAAGAGGCAATTCAGTGGGGGACTGATTCACTTGAAGCACTCCCCAATTAACTTGTCTTCAGCAGCTCAGACAAGTTGGAGCTCCAATGGTTGCTGCTTCTCCTTCTCCTCCCAATCCACCTCATCATCCTGTACTTGTTACTGCCTCAGTGGTGGAAAAGGCTGATACCTCAGGCTGATAATTTATATAGCAAGCAATACATGGACAATAACCATTGTGTGATCCCAGGGATGTATGATAAAACTTCTCCAGAGCAATTCAGGTGACTAACGTGTTGCTTGAGCTCATCAGTGATCTACTTAATGAAATACCTAGTGACGTCATGACTGTCATTGCAGGCTTTCCCTGGAGCTGTGCTACAGTCAGGAGTCATGAGCTTTGTCCACTGGGGATATCTGTTTTTGATTATTGGCCAGCCTGTAAGGTGATGGTTGAAATAAGGATGACACATGACCCTGTCACCAGTTGAAATACTCATGACTTTTACTGGGATTGTAGACTCAGACCTGCATGATGTGCTACCAATGGTGGTAAAACACTGTCCATTGAATAATTGGAACCATTTCTAATTGATAAAGATGTCAGGCTGAAGATGGGAGCACAAAAAACAGGCTGTGTGATTAATAGCACACAGCACATAGGGAGCAGCTTGCCACATGTGTGAGAAAGAATGCACTTCAGCTTCAGCCTTGGATCCCTCCTTTGGTTCCTCTGCCAGCTTTTTTACAGGGGTTATACTAATTGTTTCTCTTTTTTTGGAGTATTTTATGCAGCTTGCTTCACTCAAGACCTAGCTGCAGGTGACCCTTCATTTTACATTGGAAGCAGACGTAGGCCGGAATTTTACCACCCCACCCGCCTTGGGAATGGGATTGGGCGAAGGGCGGACCATAATTTACTGCATTGACACGTCTCTTAGGGGTAGTCTCCCCACATCTAAAAAAATGTATCAGACCCTGATGCTGAATGGCTCTTTTCAGACTCTGCTCACTTGGGCTATTCCGAGCAGCAGCCTTTTCCCCACACAGCTCTTTGATCTCATTCTGCTGCACACACATGCCTTGCTCAGTGCACTCAGTCACTTGGGCCACCTCTAATGCTTCCTTCAGCGAGATTTGGATTTCAGCCAGCAGCTTCTTTTGGATGTTGGGATTGTTGATCCCACAAACCAAATGATCCCTTGATATGTTTCCCATACAAAGGCCCAAATAGCAGTGCTTGTCCAGCCATCACGAAGCCAGAAACATCCGCTCCTGGCTCTCTAACTGAAAAGTAAAATTTAAATCTTTGCATAATTACAGAAGTGCTCCTCTATCAAATTTACCAACTGATTGGAATTTTTGTGTCTGGTATTTTGGGTGACATTAAACTCCTCAGCAGGTTGTAAATCTGTGGGCCTCAGACTGTGAGCAATCCTCCTGCTTCTCCTCAGCTGCTATTCTATTCACCATTAAGAAACAGTGCAGCCTCTCAATACACTGTCCTCAAATCTGATCTCGGGGTCTAATGGTTCTATCTCTCTAAACCATGGCATCTTAAGATGGAGTCGTCTTCGCTTTTCGACTTTGAGTGATTACCACCCCCACTCCACCTCCATCTCTGCATTGCGGGCTCTCAAAGACTGATCCATTTTTCTACCTTCACCAATGTAACAACTTGAGGTGACTAGATGTAGCAAATGATTAACTAAAAGGGTTTATTAATAATAAGAACAAAATTCATGAAGGGTTCAATAGCACAGGTCTACGCCAAACAACCCCCTCACTCCAATTCAAGCCCTCCAGCCCTGGGATAGCTGATCAAAGGTTTGATTGAGTCAGTGCAATGCAATGTTTGATTTGCCAATGTTACATTATATCTTGAATTTCATAAAAAGAAAAGAACTCATAATGACATCTGCCTATCATTCTTGTGTTCATTTGTAGATTGTTTGTCTTCAATTGCCCGAAGTGTTGAGTTTTTCTTTTTTACTTGTGTGCCAGCTCACTTTCCAAGCTTCACATAATTTTGTCTCATCCTCAGGGCAGGTCCTTCATACATATTTTATTTTGAACATAATCAAGACAGAAAAATGCGATTTGTCATTTTTAAAGGTCATATGACCCTGAATGTCAAGTAAATATTTCGAGTAAACAGACACAGTAAAAATGTATTATAAGCTTTATTATATAATAAATAATGAATTATCATACCAAGGAAAGATAGCAGGAAAACCAGAGCTGATATTCTGTTGACACAGAACAGAGCACACAAGAAGCTTGGCTCACATACCAAAATGGGCAACGCTAGCGCGGACTCGCAAATAAGGTGAACAGTGGGAGTTCATTTTCTCCCCTGCTCCACTTAGAAATTGATTCCTTGCTGAGCTATAGTTCCATGGTTCAAGTTGCCATCTGGTAAGATGCCATTGTTTTTGTCTAATTCTTGAAACTGAGTAAAGCTGTTCCACTTACAAGGGACATCAGAGTCAAGCTCAATTCTCTCCCCAGCCGATTGACACATGCACGTGCAAAGTAGGCTGTGAGGTTGCCAAATAAATGTGGATTTGTTACCTGGCACTCCACTTCCTACCTGATATTATTGCCAGGATTCTCCCAAAACAAAACCAAGTGCACAACAGGCAGGAGACTTCCCATCCGATTTTTTTGGGCGTACTTACTTGAATTAATCTCCAACACTCTGAGCAATACAGAGTGCCTCAAATTAATTTACATTGGAAAGTGGTGAGCAATTTGTGTTGGGTTCCCACCTAAGGGGCCAGCAGCATTGCACTGAGCGGGTCACTGCACATGCACCGATCTGATAGCTCATGCATTGCAGACAACCCAATTAGTCAGAGTCATAGAGGTTTACAGCATGGAAACAGATCCTTTGGCTCAACTTTTCCATGCCACCTTTTTTTTTAAACCAGTAAGCTAATCCCAATTGCCTGCATTTGGCCCATACCCCTCTATACCCATCGTACCCATGTAACTATCTAAATGCTTTTTAAAAGACAAAATTGTACCCACCACTACTATTACCTCTGGCAGCTCATTCCAGACACTCACCACGCTTTGTGTGAAAAGATTGCTGGCATTCCCCAGAACCAACCCCCCCCCCCCCCCCCCCCCCCCCCCAAATCGCTGGCCTTTCCAACATGCATCACACCCCTCCCCCCAAATTGCTGGCCAACTGATGCCCTCAGGTAAGCCCAGATCTCCCCCCATCCTGGGCCAGCCCCATTTCCATGCTCCCCCACCCTCATTGATGGCCAGTCCCCATTGCCCTCCTCTTTCTTTCCACCCCCACTGATCCCACTTGCAGAGTGGCAGTGGGTCCCCCCACCACTGATAGCCTCTGCAATAGACCATTCCTCCTGTGCCCCCCTTACCACTGTCCAATGCCTGGTGGACAGTGCCAAGGTGCCCAGTGGGCAGTGCCAGAGTATAATGCTAGCAGGCCTGAAGACTACCATCTTGGGCCTGCTAGTCATATGGAAATTGTATGGGAACTTTGAAAAAACACCTGGGAGACTCACAACATGTTAGACATCAGTCACCAACCTTGCAAAAGGTCCCCCACTGTTGTCACCCAGCCTGCTGCACTGCTTTGAGCAGACATATCTTCCTCAACTGTTAATTAAAATAGTGGAGCAGTTAACTCACTACAAACTGATGATCAAACTTGAGTTTTTTTGAATCACATTGCTCAAACACTTATTGGACAAATTTATTGAATCATCAAAGAACTGTCCCAAAATAATAGTTACACACACACGTCTCCTTCTTGCACATCTCACCAGTTTGCATTAACTGTGTTGCTTTTTATTTGTTTAATGGTGAATAAAATTAATCTTAAAGCCAGTTTATTGGCCTGCATTAGGGATGTGTGTTAGTATTGTGACTCGTTGTAGGGGAAATAGCATTCATGAATTGTATGTTATTCTAATACAGCACAAGCAAAATTGCAGATATTGTACTCTATTTAATTTGGAGTTTCTGTCCCTATCCTATTAGAAATAGACCAACAAAATGAAGACATTCAAATCTTGAACCTTTTGAATTCTTAGAACTTCTCAGGCGAACATTTGAATACCTACTCTTGATAGTTGCTGTTGAAGGATATAATATTTATTGAATGCAAAAATTACCTTTCGAAGGCACTCTCCACAGTTACCTAAAGAAACTTCATGGAGATAACTTGTTCATGGGATGTGATTAACATCCATAAATGCATCCACAACAAAGCAAAACAATTAAGGGGAAGTGTAATAAAGTACATGAGGGAGAAGGGAATAGAAACTTTTGTTGGTCAAACTAGATAAAGTAGGGTGGAAAGAAATTTATGTGGAGCGTAAACACCAGGTCAGAGCCCAACTTGACCATGTTTCTGCACTTTAAACTCTATATATTTCTATGAAATATGTTTCCAAAGTCTTCTCTTATCTTCATGTTGCAACAGTAGGTACAGAATTGAGTGAAGGAAATTATGATAATACTGATAATTATGATACTATTGTCACCCAGAATTCTGTAAAGAGTATTAAAATTAATAAGGACATTTGGTTTCAGTTTCTCCATTTCTCAAGTCTTTTTCCTTTTTATTTTGATTTTCTGAAATTTCCATTTCATTGATCATTCATTAAATATTATTTTTACTTTTTCCCTTAAATGTTTATCATTTGTTTAATTTCAGACAGGACTTTAAGGCCCAACAAAATTTATTTTCTTCTGATGGTACTTTTTTTTGCTTGTGGGACAATGTCTGGCTCAACTTACGAATGAGAAATTCACATGGAAGTTTTTTGATTGTGAGCCAAAGCCTCTTTCATAATTAATAACAATAGCAACCATTTTTAACATAATGAAACATTACAAGCCGTTTCTTAACCATTACAAAACAAAGTATGAGGCTGCATCAGGAGCTATTAGGTCAGTTGACCTAAAAGCTTCATCAAAGAGGAAGGCCCATTTAAAAGGAAGAAAGTGAGATAGAGCAGTGGAGAAATGTAGCGAGGTAATTTCAGAGCTTGGGGCCTCGGTAGCTGAAGGCACAGCCACTAATCATGGAGCAATTAAAATTGATAATGCATAAGAGGCCAGAATTAGAGGAATGCAGATATCACAGAGTTTTGTGGGACTGAAGGAAATAACACATATAGGGAGGGGCAAGGCCATGGATGAAAAGGGAACAGGACTTGCTGTAATACAGCCAGCAAAGTTTTTGATCGCCTTAAACTGACAGAGGATAGAATGTGAGAGATCAGGCAGGAGTGCACCGGAATAGTCAAATCTAGAGGGAATGAAGGCATGGATGAGGATTTCAGCAGCAGATGAGCCGAGACAAGGCAAAGTCAGGCAATGTTACAGAGGTACAAATATCCAATCTTAGCAATGGCATGAGGATGAGGTTGGTAGCTTATCTCAGGATCAACTGCTGAGCCAAGGTAGTGAAGTCACTGGCTTAATCACAGATATTTGCAAGAGAATCGAAAACTCACGTAGAATGTTTGAAGTAGCGATCAAAAACATTTGCTTCAGTCTTTCCGATATTTAATTGGAGGAAATTTCAGCTCACTCAGTGTTGGGTATTGGATAAGGAGGCTGATAACAGTGGTGGAGTTGAGAGATGTGGTGGGAAGTTAAGGCTGGGAGTCAATCAGTGTGTTCATGTGAAAACTAATTCTGTGCCACTGGATGATGTCACCGAAGGACACATTGCAGATAGGAAATGAAAAGCTATGTCCTGATTTTAACTCTGCAAGTGAATGGGTCTTGAATGGATTCAATCTGGCTCTAATGTGTGTTCATAGGATTCTTAGATTCTAAGATGTAAAAGTTGTTTATGGTCAATATTACTAACCTTTAGGTGGTGGCTGGTGATTAGGTTGTAGCAGCTGTTGAAGAATATTCAGTCGATCAGATGGTGTCTTATTCATTCCACTCTGTCAATTTGACAGTATTGTCCTAAAACCGACATAAAGGGTGGGATTTTCCAACCCCCCTGTAGCATGCTCCCTGGTGGTGAAGAATGTGGGACACACAAAACCCCATAGACCTCAGCAGGACTGGAAGATCCCAAAAATTGGAAGGGCCAGAAGGGTAACATGATAGCATAGTGGTTAGCACTGCTGTCTCACAGTGGCAGGGACCTGGGTTCAATTTTGCTTTTGGGCTACTGTCAGTGTGGAGTTTGCACATTCTTCCTTTGGCTGCATGGGATTCCTCCGGGTGCTCTGGTTTCCTCCCACAGTAAAAGATGTGGAGATTAGGTGGATTGGCCAGACTAAATTGCTCCTTAGTGTCCAACAGTATTTAGGTTAGATGGATTTTCTATACCAAAAATGTGGGCTTGCAGGTACAGAGTAGGGGAAGAGCTTGGGTAAGATACGCAGTCAGAGAGTCGGTGCAGTCCCAATGGACCGAATGGTCTCTTTCTGCACTGTAGGGATTGTATGATTCTATGATGCAATGATTCTATAGTAGGATTCTGGCCATTTGCCCAAATTTTAATGTCTCTGGATAGTCAGAGACCAGAATACCCAGAAGATGCGCAACAAGACCCCTCAGATGTCTCACCATATTAGGGAAGCGGGGGTTGCAGGTTCATTGAAGAGTTCCTGTATCCATGGGGTGGGGGATTCCTCATGTGGGAATCATGTCCGTGGGGTGGAGGGAAGGCATGTGGTGGGGTGTTCCATGGGATATTTGTACTTTTATTGTTGATCTGTCAGGGTAGGCTCAGTCAGGGCTATTCACAAGATTAGAAGCAAACAGCAGCTTTAGGCAGTTACCTCTGGACATAAAATCCAGACTGCTGATCACTTCTGTGAGACTATTCAGTCATTATTGCTAAATAGATTACTATTTGGAATTGCATTTGCCAGAGAAATATTCAAGAGAACAATATCTCAGACCCAAGAAAGCATGAAAGGAATAATGTGCTAAATGGCTGACATAATCATACACAGCTTCAAAAGGTGCATGATCGTTGAGCAAAAGCTGTTCTGAAAGTTTGACAAGATGTAGATTTGATATTAAATGAAAAAGGTAAATTTGCAAAAACGGAGATTAATTTTCAGGGCATATGATGCAAGCCTCAGGAGTAACAGCTGACAACCAGATTCGAGGTGATTTGAGAGTTTACATAACCCAAAGCTACAGAGATTCCTAGGACTTGTCAAACAAGTAGTTGGTTCTAGTAGTTGTAGGTTCTTACCAAATACGACAGGAATGAGTGTGCCATTGAGACAAATGTTGAGACAAAGTCAACAGTGGTGTAGGAATGTGGATCAGCAGAAATGTGAAATAAAATCACACAATCCTTACAATCCGGAATGAGGCCATTCGGCCCATTGAGTCTGCACTGACTACAATCCGTTCCAGGCCTTATTCCTGTAATTCCATATATTTACCCTGCTAATCCCCATAACACTAGGGTCAATTTATCATGGCCCACACATCATTGGACTGTGGGAAGAAGGAGAGTACCTGGAAGAAATCCACCCAGACATGGGGAGAAAATGACCCGAGGCTGGAATTGAACCTGGATTCTGGGCACTGTGAGGCAACAGTGCTAACCACTGTGCCTTCATGCCAATCTGTGCTTTTGAATCATAAATCTTCTCATTTTTCCTGAAATTTTTAGTGCACCACAATCCAGAATGCCAACCATAAGAACAGCCAATGCATCATCTGCAGATCTGTGTGCAGTTTTATTCCAAGTTTATTATGCCTCAAGATCACTCACAGCACAGAAAAAAGATATGCTACAATTGAAAAATAAGCATTGGCAACAACATGAGTAAGCAAGAAGTTCTCAGATGATGTGATAGGATTGTGGTTTAAAATTAAAACTGACCAAGAGCCATTTGTCACTTTCTGAACATGAAGATTAAGAAGATGCTGCCTAGAATTTAAGTGCTATGGATTGAGAGTAATGAGCTACTACTCAGTATCTGAGTATGTTCAAAGGAAGTGCCAGACAACAGCAAATGCACCATCAGAAATACCAGTTGAAGAAACCTAACTGGAAGATTGAATTCCATTAAAGAATATCCACCACCCATTACCAAATACCTATTGGCTACTGCAAAGAAACTGCAGTCAATAAAACAAACACAGCAGCAAGATGACAATTCTGCCCAGATAAAGGAATTTTGCCTGGAAGAGTTGCCAATCTATACTCCAAATAACTTAGTACCATCTTCAAAAGAGAAAGAACTTCGCAATCATTGACGATCACCTAGGTTGAAATTTTCTAGCCCTCCCCGGCAGCAGAGTGTGCGAACAATTGGGAAACTAGACAGCTCAACAATTGGTCTTGTCCTAATGAAGAATTAATTTTGAATTGCCTGATACGTGCAATGAACAGTCAAGAGCAAAGAGAACAATTAGCACCTTCTACTTTTCCATGAGAGCTATTGGACTGATTGGGAATGGTTTCATTTGATTTTTTTTTAGTACATTGATTCTTGCTTAAAGTGAATTGAAGCAAACAGCACCACAGCAAAAGCAGTCATTCACTTACTGAAGAGAATCTATGCTACACATGGCATCCCAGATATTGTAATGTCAGACAGTGGTCCACAATTTATTCCACAACTTTGAAAAGGAACATGGATTAATTCATGTGACTAGCTCAGCACAGTGTCCTCAAATAATTGGAGAAGTCGAGAGAGGTGTTTCAACTATCAAAGGCTTAATGAAGAAGCATAGAGATTTCCAATTACTTCTTCATAATTATTAGACATCACTGCTACAAAATGGGCTCCCACCGTCAGTCC
This sequence comes from Carcharhinus amblyrhynchos, assembly GCF_965287045.1. Lineage (NCBI taxonomy): Eukaryota > Metazoa > Chordata > Chondrichthyes > Carcharhiniformes > Carcharhinidae > Carcharhinus > Carcharhinus amblyrhynchos. Next base: position 61,358,574 of record NC_137333.1, read on the forward strand.
AAATGTATACAGGTTAGGTGGATTGGCCATGTCTTCCCTTTGTCATGAGGTCAGAAGTGGGGATGTTTGCCAATGTTCAGCACCATTCATGATTCCTAACACACTGAAATCGTCCATGTTCAGATGCAACAAGATCTGGACAATATTCAGGCTTGGGCTAACAAGTGGCAGGTAACATTCGTACCACACAAATGCCCGGCAATGACCATCACCAATAAGAGACACTCTAACCATTACCCCTTGTCATTCAATGGCGTTACTGAATCCCTCACTGTCAACATCCTTGGGGTTACCATTGACCACAAACTCAACTGGACTCATCACTTAAACACAGTGGCTACAAGAGGAGGTCAGAGGCTAGGAGTGCTGTGGCGAGTAACTCACCTCCTGATTCCCCAAAGCCTATCCACCATCTACAAGGCACAAGTCAGGAGTGTGATGGAATACTCCCCACTTGCCTAGATAGGTGCAGCTCCAATAGCACTCAAGAAGTTTGACACCATCCAGGACAAAGCAGCCTGCTTAATTGACACCACATCTACAAACATCCACTTCCTCCACCATCAATGCTCAGTAGCAACAACGTATAGTATCTACAAGTTGCACTGCAGCAATTCACCAAAGATCCTTAGACAGCACCTTCCAAACCCACAGCCACTTCTATCTAGAAGGGCAAGTGCAGCAGATACACGGGAACACTACCACCTACAAGTTCTTCCCCAAGCCACTCAGCATCTTGACTTGGAAATATATCACCATTCCTTCTGAGTTGCTGGGTCAAAATCCTGGAATTCCCTCCCTAACGGCATTGTGGGCCAACCCATTGCAGCAATTCAAGAAGCCAGCTCAGCACTAACTTCTCAAGGGCAACAAGGGCTGGCCAGCCAGTAGTGCCCATGTTCCATGAATGACTTAAAAAAAGATTGCTCTTTAGTGTCCCAAGATGTTAAGGTTAGGGAAATTAATGGGGTAAATATGCAGCCCATTTACCCCATTCTAAGGGATTCTAAGATCAGAATTGTTAATAGGAAAATGAGTGATGAAATTCAATCTTCCTTTAGGTTCCTTTAATTGGTGTTCCTGATGGCACATTTGCTGTTGTCTGGCATTTCCTTTAAACATACTAAGTTACTGAATTGTACCTCATTACTCTCAGCTCCAGCCCTGTATCAGAAACCAGAACCAAATATCACCATAAATGACTGTGAAAGAGTTAAGAAAATGTAGGGACACAAGCAGCCCATAACTTTTACTTTATGTACAAGTACAAGGCTTCTCAGTGCTGCAGCCTGGAGAGAGAGACTATGGATATGAGACCAATAGAAAGAAGACAAAACAACAGAGAGACCACCAAAACTAAGCTCATATAGAATTGAGACAGACCAGGGTAGTAGGAGAAACTTCATATCCTTGGAAAAAAAGCCAAAACAGACCTGCCTCAGATCTTGACAGAGAGAAGTAACTAGAAACAAGACAAAGCTTTGCAGTCCCTTGGGAGGATGACATTCATATCAAATAGAGAGAGTGCAGAATATCCTCAACCATAGATAGAAATCAAAACTAGATCAGGAAGTTTGGTCAAGACAGCTAGAGGCTACCCTGTGAGGTCTGAGATTTTGCGGAGCAATGTAAGAGAATGTGTAGGTACAATATAAACCTGGGGGAATTGTATGGTTGAGGGTTAACTTCAAGAGCACCTGATGCTGATGTAATGATACGTGACGAAGTAACAGTTTAAAGTTTAAAGTTTATTTATTAGTGTCACAAGTAGGCTTACATTAACCCTGCAAATAGAACATAGAACGTTACAGTGCAGTACAGGCCCTTTGGCCCTTGATGTTGCGCTGACCTTTGAAACCAATCTAACCCCATCTAACCTACATTATTCCAATATCAACCATATGTTTATCCAATAACCATTTAAATGCCCTTAATCTTGGCGAGTCCATTACTGTTGCAGGCAGGGCATTCCATGCCCTACTACTCTCTGAGTAAAGAACCTATTTCTGACATCAGTCCTATATCTACCACCCCTCAATTTAAAGCTGCGTCCCCTCATGCTAGCCATTTCCAACCGAGGAAAAATGCTCTCACTGTCCACCCTATCTAATCCCCTGATTATCTTATATGCCTCTATTAAGTCGCCTCTTGATCTTCTTCTCTCTAATGAAAACAGTCTCAAGACCCTCAGCCATTCCTCATAAGACCTTCCCACCATACCAGGCAACATCCTGGTAAATCTCCTCTGCACCCTTTCCAATGCTTCCACATCCTTCCTATAATGCGGCGACCAGAACTGTATGCAATACTCCAAGTGCAGCCGCACCAGAGTTTTGTACAGCTGTAATGTGACCTCATGGCTCTGAAACTCAGTCCCTCTATCAATAAAAGCTAACACACTGAACGCCTTCTTAGCAACCCTATCAACTTGGGTGCCAACTTTCATGGATCTAAGCACATGGACACTGAGATCTCTCTACTCATCCGCACTACCAAGTAACTTACCATTAGCCCAGTACTCTGTCTTCCTGTTACTCCTTCCAAAGTGAATCACTTCACACTTTTCCGCATTAAACTCTATCTGCCATGTCTCAGTCCGGCTCTGCAGCTTATCTATGTCCCTCTGTAACCTGCAACATCCTTCCACACTGTCCATAACTCCACCGACTTTAGTGTCATTCACAAATTTACTAACCCATCCTTCTACGCCCTCATCCAGGTCATTTATAAAAATGACAAACAGTAGTGGTCCCAAAATAGATCCTTGCATTACACCACTAGTAACTGAACTCCAGGACGAACATTTCCCATCAACACCACCCAAATGAAGTTGATGTGAAAATACCCTGGTCGCCATATTCCAGCGCCTCTTTGGGTACACTGAAGAAGAATTTAGCATGGTCAATGCACCTAACCAGCACGTCCATCAGACTGTGTGAGGGAACAAGAGCACTTGAAGGAAACCCACACAGACACAGGGAGAATGTGCAGACTCCACACAGATAGTGACCCATGCCGGGAATCAAATCTGGGTCCCTGGCACTGTGAGCTAGCAGTGCTAACCACAGAGCCACCATGCCACGCCACAGAGATCTCAAGGGTGGAGAATTCCAATCTAGCGCTGAGTTGCTGAAATGTACATAAAGCTTTAAATGCATGATAGACTGGTCAGCTCTGTTCCCCATCTTCACAGAGGTGCGAATCTTGAAGAGGGTGAAGTCCTGGACGTGTACAACTCATTAGAGGAAGAGGAGGACATGGAGGAGGATGATGTTGAATACTGAGTTATCCCAGCTACACAAGTCCTGTCAGGGGATTCAAGAGTCTCCATAGGATGCTTTCATTGTCATGGATCATCTGATCTTGGCCCATTTCAGCAAAGCCCTTCTAACCCAGGAGTACCATATGTTCCTGGACTCACTTTGAACTGCCTTCCAGTCAGTATACATCTCAAATAGGTCCACTTTACCACCAATGAATGATTCACGTCTATCCAGAGTTTTCATTGTCCCCAAACTAGAACTCAAGCTTCTCTTCCCCATCCTCTCATTCTATCTCACCATTAAAACTGAAGGCTCACACACTGGGTTTCGTGTGTCAATACTGACACAATGTCTGAAAATAGAAAAAGTGCACCTCTATACATGAAATAGACCCCAATTCCCATTCAGTGCTCTGCCCACAATAGTGGTCCCGGCTCTTGGCTATTTCTTGTGACTCCGATGAGATGGAGACAGCCAGTTCACTGGAGTCTGTTTATGGCTGACTTGTACATGACAGTCATCATCTTTGTTTTGTTGCCAGTGGGGATTTCTCTGGAGCCTGCTGCGTGAGGATCAATGCAGGGACAGCTCCCATCACTGAGTCCTGCTGCAGGCAGAGACGGCCAAGATGGCCATGGTTCCCCATGAGGCATCCCATCCTGATCCTCCTCGACGATTGCATCAGCACTTGGCTGGTGCTGAGGACGGACAGAGCAAAGTACCAGCTGGGATGCAACTAACATCCCTCCAAACATCTCTGTGCCGTCAATGCCACTGACCAGCCAGTACTGCATAGCTTGGTGTTCATTCTGTAAATGTCTTTATGCAGCTCAGAGTGCTGCCACATGTGACTCTGGCCACTCTGAATAAACAAACTCATACATTCAAAACCCTAAGCCATGGTAATGTCCATGAGCTGAATGGACTGCTGCATTCTCAGTCCTTGACTGCCCACTGCCTCAGGAAACTCCGACATGTGAAAGCACATCTGTTACTATTGATCTAAATGGAGCCACCTTTCTTATGGCTCCTGAGGGCCTGTAGCCATGTGCAACTATGCAGGGCTGTGACTGCCTTCCATCCTCCAGGGGAAATGTTCTCAGTTGTCTCACCTCTCTCACCTTTTCCCAATCACTCCTGCTTTTCATCACCCAGTCTCATCTTATTTGATAACATACAGGAACTCACTAAGGTGACATTATCTGGACATTATCCACAGATAATGGTACATCGTAAAGTGAGGCAGTGATTGCTCTGAGGTCTCTTTTGGAAATCACTCACCAGTGCAGACACAAGAATCTGTCCTTCTGCCTCAATGTTTGAGCCTATGGGAGAGAATGAAGACAACAAGCCTTGGAGGAACTAAAGCCTCTTCAGTGCTGAGGCTTCCCTGTAAACAAATAAAATTTCAACATGACTAGACAGGGTAGATGCAAAAAGGATGTCCTCGATGGTGGGGGTGTCCAGTCTGAGAATCAGGATAGACCATTTAGATTAGAGATGAGGAGAAATTTCTTCACCCAGGGAGTATTCAGCCTGTGGAATTCCCAGATATGTACTGATTGCACTATGAAGGGAAATACACTAGTAATGACAGTGTGTGAATCACTAGGTAATGATCATGAGACCAACCCACACTTTGTATATTTAAAATTTGTTTTCTCTGTACTTAGGAAACAAGCAGCTGAGACGCTTTTGGGAGAATACCTGGGTGAGGGCACTCTTTCCTCCCTCTCTCTCCAAACTACCTTGAAACCCTGTTTGCCCATCATTATCACCCAGGGACACCCCTGCTGACAGATAGACTACTTGAAGAAAGTCAAACCCACACAACTGTCACCAGGACAGCCAACTGATATGGACTGTATACTCTTTCCCTGTCTCTGGTCTCTAATTCATTCATTTTTCCCCACTCTGTCATCTATTTGCATGTGCATTTGTTTGTTTGTGTGAGTGTGCATGTGTGTATGTGCGCATGCACACGAGTGTGTGTGTGTGTGTGCGCGCATGCACATGAGTGTGTGTGTGTGCGCGCATATGTGAACTTTGAGTGTTTGTGTGCTAAAGTCTGAGTGTATCTTACTAGTTTACTTGGACTGGGCTAAGCATAATAAAGCTAATCTCATCCTTCGTTAAACACAAGAAAACTTATCCAATTGGTTATTTTATAATCATAGTGCGTGAACAGTTAAACACTCACTGAATTGGCAAGTGTATTCTTTTCACAAAAACCCTGCTAATATCAAACAAGGAGTGGGAAAAGAGTGGGAAATAAAATGGAAAAATATTCAATCCTTCCTCACTTGATAATAACAATTGTAATTAAAATGTTTATTTTATTATAATCCTAATTCCAGCTGTTTAATTAAAAATCAACAAGTTGTTACTTTTAAATAAATGAAGGAAACATTGTTTGTGCAATTTGTTAAAAATTGCACTTTAAAACTGTCTGATTGCATGGGTACATGGTGTATATGCATTTGGTGATATGTAAATAAGTTTAGACTTTTTTTATTCATTCATGGGATATGGCTGTCGCTGGCTGGCCAGCGACTGGGTCCCCATTCCTAGTTGCCTTGGAGGGCAGTTGAGAGTCGACCACATTGCTGTGGCTATTGAATCACATCTAGACCAACCAGGTAAGGATGGCAGGTTTCCCTCCCTAAAGAACATTAGTGGACTTGAAGGTTTTCCTGACAGTCAACAATTGTTTCATGGTCATCAATAGATTCTTAATTCCAGATTGTTTTTGTTAAATTCAAATTCCACCATCTACTGTGGCAGGTTTCAAACCCGGGTCCTCAGAATATTAGCTGAGTTTCTGGATTAATAATTTAGTAAGAGTACTGCTAGGCCGCTGCCTTCCCTGACACAATAGATGTGGGGGTGGGGGAGAGGAAGGAGGGATCATTTTAAAAGAGTTACAATTTTGGGTCCAATTTGCAGCCAATCGATAGTTGTACCCAAATTGGAAGTTTATCCTGGTTATTTCCACATCAAGCAGTGGACATTAAACCATCTGGGACCCTCCAAATCTTTTTTCTTAATTTATTCATAAGATCCGGAAAAGATTGGAAAACGGCTAATGTTACGCCGTTGTTTAAGAAGGGTGCCAGGCAAAAGGCGGGGAATTATAGGCCCGTTAGTTTAACGTCTGTGGTAGGTAAAATGTTAGAATCCGTCATTAAGGAGGAAATTGCGAGGCATCTTGAAGGGAATTGCTTGATAGGGCAGACGCAACACGGTTTCATTAAAGGGAAGTCGTGTCTGACAAATTTACTGGAGTTCTATGAGGATGTGTCTAGGGCGGTGGATAGAGGAGAGCCGGTGGATGTGGTCTTTCTGGATTTTCAGAAGGCGTTTGATAAGGTACCTCACAAGAAGTTACTGCAGAAGGTCAGAGGACATGGAGTTGGGGGTAGGGTGTTAGCGTGGATAGAGGATTGGTTGTCAAATAGGAGGCAGAGAGTGGGGGTCAATGGGTGCTATTCGGATTGGCGGTTGGTGACTAGTGGGGTGCCCCAGGGGTCGGTGCTGGGGCCTCAGCTATTTACCATTTATATAGATGATCTGGAGGAGGGAACCAAGTGTAGGGTGTCGAAATTTGCTGATGACACCAAGATTGGGGGAAAGGCAAATTGTGCGGAGGGTGTGGAGAGTCTGCAGAAGGATCTAGATAGGCTGGGCGAATGGGCCAGGAAATGGCAAATGGAATTTAATGTTGGCAAGTGTGAGGTGGTCCACTTTGGTAGGAAGAATGGTAGGAAGGACTATTACTTACGTGGCGAAAAACTGCAGCAGGCGACGGTGCAGAGGGACCTCGGGGTCCTTGTGCATGAGTCGCAAAAACCCAGCCTGCAGGTGCAGCAGGTGGTCAGGAAGGCGAATGGGATGCTGGCCTTCATAGCGAGGGGGATTGAATATAAAAGTAGGGAGGTCTTGCTGCAGCTGTATAGGGCACTGGTGAGGCCGCAGCTGGAGTACTGTGTGCAGTTTTGGGCGCCGCACCTGCGCAAGGATATTTTGGCCTTGGAGGGAGTGCAGAGGAGGTTTACTAGGCTGATACCAGAGTTGAGGGGGTTGAGCTATGAGGAGAGGCTGAATAAACTAGGCTTGTACTCGTTAGAGTTTAGAAGAATGAGGGGAGATGTCATTGAGACGTATAAGATGATGAATGGGATGGATAGGATAGAGGTGGAGAGACTCTTCCCGCTCAAAAAAGACAGTAGGACTAGGGGGCACAGCCTCAAGATAAAGGGGGGGCGGTTTAGAACGGAGTTGAGGAGGAACTTCTTCACTCAAAGGGTGGTGAATATCTGGAATTCTCTGCCCGTTGAAGTGGTGGAGGCTGCCTCGCTAAATATTTTTAAGAAGCGGGTTGATGGGTTTTTGATAAGAGAGGGGATTAAGGGTTATGGGGAGAGGGCGGGAAAGTGGAACTGAGCCACGACAGATCAGCCATGATCTTATTGAATGGCGGGGCAGGCTCGAAGGGCCAGATGGCCTACTCCTGCTCCTATTTCTTATGTTCTTATGTTCTTATCCTGCAGTGCAGAAGGAGGTCATTTGGTCCATGGAGTCTGCACCAACCCAGGCCTTATCCCCATAACTCCATGCATTTGATCTAGCTGGTCCCACTGACACTAAGGGGCAATTGAGCATGGTTGATCCACCTAACCTGCACATCTTTGGATTGTGGAGGAAACCAGAGCGCCTGGAGGAAACCCACACAGACATGGAGAGAATGTGCAAACACTACACTCACAGTGACCCAAGCTGGGAATCGAACCCAGGTCCTGGCGCTGTGAGGTAGCAGTGCTAACTAGTCTGCCACCATGCTGCCCCTACTCATTTATCATTTGATGTTTTCTAACCCTGTGGTCAGTCTTGTTTACTGATTACTTGCAATTATTGTCAATGACTATTGATTCCACATAAACTTTGTCGCATTGATGCATATGGTAATAACTCACATGCCACAAGGTCACAGACTAAATGTGATTTATTTGCTGCTTTACTTACAAAAAGGAGAGTAGAAATGTTTTAATGATGATACTCAGTAACTGTTTCCTTAACATTTTTTAAAAAATATTTCTGTTTTTAAAATTATAGTTTTTGTTCCAGATTAATATTAATTTATTGAGTTTATCAATAGGTGGACTGTTAATAAGAGTAATGTGTTTATATTTTCACTTCTATGCAATCAAGAATATGATTTCAGTTTACAATATTGTACAGAAATAGTGTTGTTTTTCAAATTAGAAATTTTGGGATTTTTTTTAATTGAGGTGGGAGAGTTAACCTCCATTGTAGATAAACAGATTTCAGGTTTCATTGTCTAACAGTTCTGAGGAAAAGGAATCTCTTCATCCTCCATTGCATCATTGCAGGAAGATGTTAGCCAGCAATTATATTTTTGCAAGGTCAGTCTTCCACTATGTGAAGGTATATATCCTCCTCTGCTGCACTTGGGCAGCTATATTTATAAGACTGGAATTTACAGATCATACATTCTACCCTGTGTGGTAATGCAATTGCAATGAGACAGTTTGGGCAAAATTTTAACCCACTCATAGGACTTACATGGGGAATTACTGATTGGCCTTCCTGTAGGACTCATTGAATACAAGCTCCCTGGAGACTGGTCATTAACTCACCAGACAGAGCTCATACACCGAGCATTGTATAAAGCAGGCCACTGAGTGGGGCCATTGTTGGATTGTCCCAGTTGGGACTTGCTTGTGTTGAACATGGGCTTATGGTTTTGCTTTACTTTGCTTTGTGCAAGAAAGTATTGTTCCTTTACAGCTGACTCATGGAGTTATTATACAATGGAAAACTGCAACTGTAATGTAGATTGAACTCTGAATTTTTCCTTACAGTGTCGTTCAATAATAATTGAGTTGATTGGCAGATTGAATTTGTATTTTTTTGAGTCATCCAGACTCAAAACATTGGTTATTCTCACTCCACGAATGCTATCAGACCTGCTCAGATTTTCCAACATTTTCAATTTTTGTTTCAGATTCCAACATCCGCAGTATTTTGCTTTCATGAACGAGTGGAAGTTGGACTAAACGAAAATGTGTTCTCTAAGGTCCTTTCAGTCTGATCAAACCGGATGGAATTATTTCTCTTTCCCCTCAAACCCACTGGCTCCACCTGAAATAGATTTGCTTTCTGCACATGGAGCTGCAATAAAATTCTTCTTCTTGAACTTTTCTTTACACTCATGGAAGTGGATTATTTCCTCTTTATGCTACATGGAATGTAATTATAAAGCTATTTATAAGTAAAATATACATAATTTGGAGAAATCTCCATTTCTACCATACTCCCCTCACCCCTTCCCCATGAATCCATTCTATTGTTAGGAATGGATTAACAGATCTTCCAATAGGTCATAATTTGATGTCAATTATTCAATAGAAGTCACTGATATGTGAAGGGGTTACAAGTGGGTGTTGATGGAAAATTGTATGTGAAGTTGGATCAAAGGAATAAAGGTAGTTTACGAAGAAGCAACTTTACTAAACTGCAACCTAGAGACTCAAAGACCTATATTTTGTCATTTGGATTTGGAAGATTGCTTTTTCACAAAAGAAAATGAATAAAATGACTTCCCTTTCGCCCAATGCAAATGCGTCATTGCATAATCACAGCAAGCAAGTGTTCAACTTTGCATTACTGAGCTGTTTATTCAAATAATTTGATTAATCTAAATCTACTCATCACATACATGCAATTAGAAACTTGGAAAAAATAATGATTAGAGGCATTAGTCGATTTGAGATGTATTTGCGGTGTGTGAAACCAATACTACTGAGCTTTAAGTTTTTGAAAAAGTACAGGTACAGGAGATGCGCCTACAACAACGTTTTGTACTTTGTGTTGAATGATCATTACCATTTTTAGATTAGTACGATACAGTCGTGCTTGTTCCATAATGCAATTCCTTTGTGTAGCAAACATGTAACATAAAGACTGTATCGTTCTATATCATGCATAACATTGGGTAGAAATTAGTTGGTTGCAGCAGCTTAACTCACCAATAAAGTATTTTGATGTTCCTTTTGGGTTGAAGTGAAGCATTGAAGTGATCTACTGAAATGTTTATTTGTTTCCCTTGCCTACAAACTTAATTCATTCTCATGCACACACAAGTACACAAAAAACTCCAATGGCAAGAGTATTCCTTTGTTGCATCCAGTGAACCTTTGACAATATGCTGACAGTTGAGTCAGTAATGATCTGAATGCAGATAGGACCTGCAACTCAGCTGAACAGAAGTACCAACACAATATCCAGCATACAATCGTTCTTCCAAATCCTGAGAGCATCCATTTTGCAACCACTGTAGAACACATATCAAAGGAAGTTAAGAATGTTAACAAATTGAAAGAAAAGATACGGAATGTTGCAGAGATTAATGTTAACCCTGCAGATTGGGAAAATTTACGAATGAATTTAAACAAAATTTCAGGGAGAAATTAGAGCATGAGTGAAAACAGAAAAGAAATACAAAAACAGACAACAGAAACATCTACCAGCATATAAAATGGAAAAGAGCAGCTAAAGTGAGTCCCATAAGGTGAGAATTAAGTGAGTTTCTTAGGCTGAGAATTCTCATTAATAATGGGAAACAAGCAAGTGGCAGAGATTTTGAAGAAGCATTCTGTATGTGCCTTTACAGTAGAAGACACAAAAAGCATTGCAGGAACAATAGAAAAACAAGAGGCAAAAGGGGAGAGAGAAACTTGAAACAATCATAAGAGAAAAAGTATTAAGAATACTAATGGAGGCTAAAGATTGAAAGAAGTGGCTGTAAAGACAGTGGATGCATCGGTTGTAATCTTCCAAAATTCTCTGGATTTGGGAAAGATCCCAGTAGGTTGGAAAACCAAAAATATAATGCTTCTTTTCAAGAAAGGTGGGAGACAGAAAGCAGAGAACTATTGATCACTTAGCCTAAAATTTATCATTAAGAAAATGCTAGAATCCATTATTAAAGAGGGAGTACAGCACATTTAGAAAATTATCCTAAATCACAGAGTCAACTTTATTTTATGAAAGGAAAATTATTTGACAAATTTATTTGAGCCCTTTGAGAATGTGACAAGTATGATGAATGGGATTCAATAGATGAAATATATTTGAATTTTGATTAAGCATTCAGTAAGATGCACATAAAAGGTTACTGCCCAAGGTAAGAGCTCATGGGCAGAATTGTAAGTTTCATAATAGTGAGAAAACCGGAGGTTGAAACAATCACTAGAGAACCTGTGGTGAGGATCTCCCCAGAATGTAAACGTAAGTATAGCTTCAGGGAGTGAAGTGCCAACTTCAGCTAGGCATGGTGAGGGGAACCCCTTAGGCTATCATGGTGGGCTGGAGGGATGATTTATTCTTGTTCTGATCGGGGCATCCTTTAAACCTGGTTCCCTGACCTCAGTCCAGCCAGACTTTGCCAATGTGTTGAGACCTCCCTGCATGATGGCGTGAAACATGCCCCTTGATTTTTTTAGGTAGAGAGTTGTAAGATCTGGAGAGAAAACTGGCATTTTTCTCTGGAGACAAACATGCCATGTTTCTTATCAAAACCAATAGTTCACAGCTCTTTTGCTAAGATTCCCCTCTGTTGTTGCAGGAACAGGTCAGAGTGTCAGAATCCTGTGGTAGGTCACTCACCCCTGACTCCCAAAGCCTGTTCAACAGCTGCAAGACATTCATCAGGAATGTGGTGGAATGCACTCCACTTGCCTGATATCCTTACTTAAAGAGAGATATAGTTACAATGGAAGAATTTCTGAGAGGATTCTCGAGGTAATTCTTAGGATTAAGGGGCTCAGAAAGCTGAGCCGACGTTCATTGGCATTTAGAAGAATGAGAGATGATCTTATTGAAACAAATAAGATTCTAAAGAATATTGCCAAGATTGAGGCTAAGAGGATGATTTCCCTTGCGTGGTAATCTGGAACTAAGGAACACAGTTTAAAAATAAAGGGGTCTCCAGTTTAACACAGAGTGAAGTCTGGGTCATTGAATATATTCGGAGCTGAATTAGATAGACTTTTGCTGTACAGGGGAGTCAAGTGTTGAGGGGCGCAGGCAGGAAAGTGGAATTAAGACCACAAAACTGAGATCAGTTATGGTCTTATTGAAAGGCGAAGCAGGCTGAATGGGTTGAATGGCCTACCACTGCTCCTATTTTTTATGCTCTTATGATCAAAGGTCATGCTCACCAAGACAACTTTCTATCATTACAACTGCATGCTGCTTAATCTTGTAGCATTTTGCCTTCTCAAGATCTGAAAAAAGAGACAATTAATGAAAAAAAAATATTCAACCAGCCAACTTGATGATTAGAATCCCTATTAATAATCCCTTTGGTATAGTGGAAGCTCAGAAGAATCACTACAGTGCAGAAAGAGGCCATTCAGTCCACTGAGTCCACACCAACTCACCATTAGAACATTTTATCCATACCCATGTGCCTCCGTCCTAATCCCATAACCCTGTGCATTTGCACAGCTAATCCACCTAACCTATATATCTTTGGACACTAAGGGGCAATTTAGCATGACCAATCCACCTAATCTGCAGATCTTTGGACTGTGGGAGAAAACTGGAGCACCCAGAGGAAACCCTCACAGACATGGGGAGAACATGCAAACTCCAAACTGGGAATCACCCAAGGTTGGAATTGAACTCTGGTCCCTGGTGCTGTAAGGCATCAGTGCTAACCATTGTACCACCATATCACCCCCAAATTCCCAGAATAGTTGCTTTCCTCTTCACAGATTTAATCACCTTGTGACACCCTAGTTTGCAGAGGCACTTGGCCCTTTTAACCCTCGGTATGCAGAAAAGAGGGTGCACTTTTCAAGCACCCTCAAGGCCACAATTGTGCTGCAGGCTGGATTCCCTGATCACCTTTAAGACTAGAAATTTTCTTTTGAAGCCCATAATATGGAGCACACTCCCAGAGTCAACAGCAACCAGCTTCAAGCCACAGCCAAGTGAGCAGTGAAACAGTTCTCATGGAGTGCAGTGGCAAAGAGCTCTGTCCTAAGGAATAAGAAACTTTTAGGAAATCTCAGCTTTTGGCTCCACACTTCTCTTCACTGGGAAATCAATGGAGACCACAGGTCAAAGCTTGTTAAAATCATACAGTTTGGAGTGGGGTAGGACACAGATTTGAGCCATGTTGAGCCATGACCTGAATTACATCGAATAATGTTTGCACCATCACATAGCAAGGAGTAAAAATAATTGGGCAACTCCAAGCTGGGACAACACTGATTTGTGGGTCTGTGGTCAGAAACTGAAAGCAGCCGATGCAATTCATCCTTTTGAGAAAGCAAGTCGATCTGACAGTACACTGGAGGACTCCCTCCTTTCCCCCACCCATGAACATTGGGGCACCCCCCCCCTCCCCAACTCATCAGCGGCATGTTTCCTCAACCTGTCCCCAACATGGATCGCTGGCATTGGGGCATTAGGACCTTCCCAATCCGTTTCCATTCATGACCCCCTGATATTAAACCAGGAAGATGAGAAGAGAAATCAGAAAAATTGGAAATCTGCCCAGGAAAGCACGGCAAAAAGAAAAAGAAAAAGTTAAATTACTTACAAGTAAATTAACAAAATATAGTATGAAGCATTCAATTTTCAATAAAATAAAAGGAAACAGTGATATAGTGATGCTGTTACAACTTTTATCCATATAAAGATAGGCCTTCAAAGATATATCAACATATCATGCCAGAAAAAGATAAAGAAAGATATGCATTACATTTGATAAAAATTCTCTTTATTTTGCAATTTAAAATAGAACAAACGAGATTCAAAAAGCAGTCTTACAGTGCTCATTCCCCGATTCTCCTTTAAACAACATAATTGCTTTTCATGAAATTAAAAACCTTTTACAATAATGAGATCAAAGGAGCACTGTTTCTAATTAATAACTGCTTCATGTACCCAATACACTGGCTCACATCTAAATCATGGTTAGTATTAAAACACACGGTAGTGTTTAATGTCACCTTTAAAAGGCATCAGACTGAGGATTCTCAAGCATGTGTACCTTCAAACCAAACTCTGTTCTTAGGGCAACAGTATAATTAGTCTGTTTAAACAATATGTTTATAAGACAAAGTATGACTGTAAAGCACTAAACTCACTAAAATGTATTTTCATATCTACCTGGTTGAGTAGGCAAATACATCATGTGATGCATTGCATAGCAGATCTACAGGCAATTCATGTGCACTTCTCCAAGTTGGTTTCACTAATCTTGGCCAAGTCAATGACTTCCAAATGAAAAATCTCTGATCAAAATACCTCCTTTAAAAAAATCGTTCACAGGATGTGGGTGTCACTGGGCAGGCTAATATTTATTGCTCATTCTAATTGCCCTTGAGAGGGTGGGGGTGAGCTGCCTTCTTGAACCGCTGCAGTCTATATGTGGTGTAGGTACACCCACAGTGCTGTTAGGGAGGGAGTTCCAGGATTTTGACCCAGCAACTTTGAAAGAACAATATAGTTCCAAGCCAGGATGGTATTTTGAAGGGGAACTTACGGGTGGTGGAATTTCCATGCATCTACTGCGCTTGTCATTTTTGGTGATCAAGGTCCTGAGTTTGGAAGGTGCTGTCAAAGGAGCCTTGGTGAGTTGCTGCAATGTATCTTGTAGATGGTACACAATGCTGCCACTATGCGTTGGTAGTGAAGGGGATGAATGTTGAAGATGGTGGATGGGGTGCCAATCAAACTGTTTTAGGCTCTAATGACATATTTGAATAAAAATCCTCCTCCAGTTGCCAGCAGCGTCATAGAAGTTGAACTTAAAAAATGGAATACATAGGAAGAGAACAGGATTTTAGTGGACAAGTCCTATGAGGAGATAGAGTTAAAATAGCCCCATACATTCTTTGTCCCACACTGAAATTCTTGCCTCCATGTTATCCACCATTCATTATTCTGCTTTGAGGCCTTTGCATGAGTTTCTTTTGAGGTTATGAGCTGTTTGTGATCAGCCTGGGGCGATGTACCCTCCATTCTTTGCAGTTTTTCTATGTTCCTGTGTTGAGATATCGAGTAAGAAATCTCACAATACCAGGCTAAAGTCCAACAGGTTTATTTGGTAGCAAACACCACTAGCTTTCAGAGCACTGTTCCTTCATCAGGTGACTGTTGGACTTTAACCTGGTGTTGTGAGACTTCTTATTGTGTTTACCTCAGACTAACACCAGCATCTCCACATCTTGCGATATCTAGGCCAGAATTCTCTGGCTGTTCATGCCCGCTGCCATTGCCAGTGAGGATGGAAAATTTGGCATCCAGCCAAATCTCCATTCACTGCAGTGGGATCAGAGAATCCCACTGGCGTGAACGGCTGGAAGTTCAGCAATATTTGAGGACAAGGTTCTGACTTCAAGGCGGAGGAAGGCAGTGCCAGGCGTACAATTTGGAGCTGTCTGTAACAGACTGGCGAGGCAGTCAGCTGGGGCTCTGCTGATAATATCACCATCATTCTGGTAGCCACCACATACTGACATGAGGAAGCCAAAAATATCCAACAGAGAATTGAGCAGATAGGGAACGATTAGTACAATTCACACGCTGCCATCAGATAAATTATTATATGTAACAATATCTCTGCTGTATTTAACTAATAATCATTCTCTTACACTATCATATACAGAAGACAGTTATAAAATTTGTATATATTTGTTGATCATGCAGCTGTGAAACCCCAATTACTGAATCTAGTTAGAGACGTCAAAAAGCAGCGTAACTACGTTTACACCAATTGGAATCAAAATCAATTGGTTATAAATGCCACTTCTCGCACTGAAACAGCCTTTGCTGATGTTTTATAATAAAAGGTAAATGTGGTTTCTGGCAGCACTCCTGCTTACACATTGCACATCATGTCTCATCATAAATTAATCCAGTCATTGCCAGACACATAAAGGAATGTGTTTCAAATCTTGCCACGTCACTTTTTTTTAACCAGCTTTCTTAAAAGAAATCATATACTAATCGTGGCGACTTTAATAATACGCTGTACAGAATAACAAAGTAAGGTCAGGGTGTGTTATTTATGTGACTATACTATTACATGGCAGTTAAATGTAATCATAGCTTAGATTCATGTGGATAAGCAGCTTTAGGCTGTTTGTCTTGGACAGTTTTGACAGAGAATCTTCAAGCTGGCATATCCCTTTGAACTCTGTTTATTTTGTGAAAGCGTTCCAAGCCATAAGTTTACCTGCAAGACCTCTAACACTAGTTGGTGCTAATTAATCAGAAGCAGGGAATTAGACTATTTGGAAGACTTCCCAATATTCCTTCAGAAGAGGAATACCATTCTGGCAATTCCTGGACTAGCTTTTATTTAACATCTGTGAGCATTGAAAGGAATGGACAGAAAGTCTACCTGATCAGCACCTGGTGCAATCAAAGTCTACTTGTTATGGTTTTCACGACTAACTCATGTTATTCTGAGAGCATAGTTGGCCTCCTACTGAAATGACTCCTCTGAGGCCAGTGTCCTTTCACCAAATTTAAATTTATTTACACAGTATACAACACTCAGACAGGTACTTCCTTGTATAGAGTATAAACCCGAAGTGCCAGTACCATTACAGTCCACTTTATGTTCACATTGATAAACTATTACTGCCTTAATCAGGGGGAGCTTGTATTCGAAAGGTCCACTTCATGGGCCTCATTAAAATCATTACGTCTACCCTATTCGTCAGTTTAAAAAATTGGAAGTCGTAAATGATAAAGACTATTCCATTTCCTATGGCCAACGGATGCATCATTTCATTCTACTTTTCAACATTTCTCTGCCAAATACCTATCCCATTCTTACCTGAATTCACCAATGCCACAGGGCAGATTTTCATAGCACATCATCCTGAAGTGCTCAAGAACATTGAGATTTCCTGTCCTGTGCCATTTAACTTGGATGTGCAGGGGCCAGCCTGATATACATTTACCACCTGGCAGGGTTTAATGCCAGCAGTCTGTGAAGACAAATCATGAGAAGCTGCAGGCTTCAGTGGTCTGGCCTGTCTAGCTGCCTAAAATTGAGAATTGGATAATCCTGGGGTTGACACATGTTTTGAAAATGATTCCATTTTGCTGTCTTCAGTTTGGCCTGACACCAAGGCTGGAATTCTCCAGCTGTTCATGCCCCACCACCACAGCCAGTGAGAATGGAAAATTTGACGCACAACCAAATCGTTATTGACGGTAGTGAGACCAGAGAATCCCAGCTGTCAGCGAGGTTGGAGAATCCCCCAAATCTCCAGCTGACAGGAATCTGGGGCAGACCATAGCATTGCTATCCTAGGGCACCCAGCAAGTTGATGAACAGGATGGGGGTTGTCCCATCTCCCAGCTCATGACAATACTTATATCTGGTGTTTTCACAGGTCACAATATGTACACCCCAATCCCAATCACTAACCCTCAGAATCACAGAATTGTTTCAGCGTGGAAGGAGACCATTCGGCCCATCAAATCTGCACTGATTCAGCATCTCTCCTAGTCCATACATCCTTGCCCATTCAATGTCCATAACCCCTAATCCATCTTACCTACACAACTTGGGACACTAAAAGGCAATTTAGCAACTTAGCAAGGCCAATCCACCTTACCTGCAATCTTTGTACTTGTGATGAAATTGGAGCATTCAGAGTCTCCACATGGACAGTCACCCAAGGCTGGAATTACATCCGGGTCCCCAGCTCTGTGAGGCAGCAGTGCTAACCACCCACCCAGCACACTAATCCAGGCTTTCCTTCCAAGTGTCAGAGCCTTCCAAGAAAGCAGAGACCCAGCAGCAGAAGAATTCAGTCTCAGGAAGAGTCAGTTAAAAACTTGGTTTCCTTTCTCTTCTGGCACTGAGTCCTCACCACTTCAATGCTCAGCTCTTCCCCACTTATGATACCGAAGCCATAGCTCCTTTGCCCCAGCTCCATTACCCTGTGCCCTCCATTACCTCTGAGCCCTCAGTATTCTGGCCCGGTGCATTGGCCCCTTCTAGGATTGGTGCCTCTGCCAATTGTTCTTCCCTCTGACAGTTGCCCTCCTTTGCCGGTTCAACCCCTCAACCCTCGTGCTTCCTTTGGTTTTTGATTTGATTTGATTGATTATTGTCACATGCATTAGCATACAATGAAAAGTACTGTTTCTTGCATGCTATAGAGACAAAACATATCGCTCATAGAGAATGAAATGAGAGTACACAGAAAGTAGTGTTACAATCATACCTAGGGTGTGGAGAAAGATCAACTTAATGCAAGGTAGGCCCATTCAAAAGTCTGATGACAGCAGGGAAGAAGCTGTTCTTGATACGTTGATACATGACCTCAGAGTTGGTTGATAAGTGACCCTCTGTATATTTTTCCCAATGGAAGAAAGTGGAAGAGAGAATGTCTGGGGTGCATCGGATCCTTAATTGGGCAGCAAGAAGTGTAGATGGAGTCAATGAATGGGAGGTTGGTATGCATGATGGATTGGGCTACAGTCATGACCTTTTGTAGTTTCTTGCAGTCTTGGGCAAAACAGGAGAAATACCAAACTGTGATGTAACCAGAAAGAATGCTTTCTATGGTGCGTCTGTAAAAATTGGTGAGAGTTCTAGCTGACATGCTCCTTCAACCCCTCCCTTCGCCAGTTCAACCCCCTCGCCCATGGCAAGCCACACGTTCACTTCCAAAATCCCTCGGAACCGAGGTTATAAACAATGCTATCCTGATGTAACGCTGCCATGGGCAGACTTTAGAATGTGGGGAAATGATGGTGGGGATGCCCAATAATAATGTATTAAAATGAGGTTCCCAAAGTTGCGTGGTGGTAACCCCATTACATCACTGGCCCCATGCGGGAACAATCATGACAGTATTTCCCACTGATGTAAAACACAATTTTGGGCCTCTCACGTTCCCATCATCCTTCATGCCCAATGCAAATGGGAGCACAAATCCCAGTCAAGACGTTTCAACTAAACACTGGAAATCCCAAAGCTCTGTAAAAGGAGTGGGGACACAATGGCCCACTATTCCGACATTGTTTCTTGACCTTTTCTGCTGGGAAATTGAATTTTCCTTGGAAGCAAAGTTACCTCTGTCTTCTATTACCTATCAACACCTGTATTGCCTGGTTACTGGAGAGTCTACTTTTATATTTATTGCTAGCTATTATTGCTTGCTTAAAATCTGCTTAAAATTTGGAGAACAACTTTATTGTCCAAAGCAAATTATAAGCTCAAAGTCTTATAAAACTTTCAACGTGCGGCCAGAAATAAATTGACTGTTTAAAATAAAGCAGCACAGCTATATATGGAGCAAATGATCCCTCAAAAGGTTTGCTCAATGGTTTGAAAATGATTAGTGGAATCTTTCATGTTAACAAAGCAAAACAGAAAAAATGCAAATATCTTATATTTTCAATTAATTCTGATTGTTCTTTGACTTGTCTGCTTAATTCAATTTTAACACTTTAACCTGCTTACCGTTAATTCCTCAGGGCTTTCACTTTTGCTCATTGAAAATTTTATTCTGCTTTCCCAATGGCTCAGAGATAAGTCACTGGGCTAAACATGTGATTGCGTAAGACTCAGGAACAGAAGTCACTATTCACCAAACATCACCAAATTGGCCTGTACTGGGGATGGGTCAGCCTGGCTGGTACATATCTGTCCTGTGAAACAGGTAGCCATGCAAATCACCAGAGGGCCTGTCCGGCTGTCCGGTGGTATTGGCAAACGGCCATTAGCGGATGATAAAGACAGTGTTTAAATCACCTTGACACTTGGTGATAATGACGGAGATCATGCTATCACTTGGCTAAGCACAATGGGAAGTTAACATAAGAGGGAGTGCAAGGATGGGCTGTGTCATAAGGACAGCATGAGTATGGTTAAGGCAATAATGTACATTGGAGAGTGCTTTCACAATGAAAAGAGTTATCCTAAATAATTCCTTTAGTGTCTCACACAGATTCCATCCCTGTTCCCTCACTCCCCTAGGCCCGATCATCCCTCAGGTATCAATGAGAAGAAGCTATGTCCCATGAGGCAGTATCATATCATATTAGCCCACACTACAGCAATTCAGCTCTAAACACATTGGTAGGATGTAGCCTGGGCGGAGAGTCAGTGGCACAGGGTGAAAGTCACTATATCAGAGCGCAGGAGGAGGCGATTAGAGTCAGAATTCCTGCATGCAGACCCCTCAGAGGAGAGAGGACAATGTTGCTCCAGAGGACAGGAATGTGGAGCCTTTGGAGTCACCTTTTGGGGATACAGTATTTAGATTATCAGCGACAAACGTGTGGATGTCTGGCAGAGATCCTTGACAACCACTGGCTGGACATAAGATCGATAGATTGTGACTTGAGTTGCTGTTTGGTCATGTGACAGATGTCAGGGAGGCAGAGGTATCGTGGTATTGTCACTGGACTACTAATCCAGAGGCCCAGGGTAATGCTCTGGGGATTAAAGCTGAATACTGCGGATGCTGGAATCTGAGACAAAAAACAGAAAATGATGCAGAATCTCAGCAGGCCCGACATCATAGATGTGCTGAGATTTTCCAACAGTTACTATTTTTGTAATGCTCTGGGGACTTGGTTTCGAATCCCACAATGGCAGATGGTGAAATTTGAATTCAATAACAATCTGGAACCAGAAGTCTAATGATGACCAAGAAGCCATTGTTGATTGTTGTTAAAGCACTTCTGGCATACTAATGTCAGCCATCCTTACCTGGTGTGGGTGTCTCTCCAGATCAAAGCAATGTGGTTGACTCCAGCAAGGCACATGGACTACAGCAGGTACCTGGACTGCAAGAAGGTACGTAGGGATGGGCAATAAATTCTGGACAATTACAAAAAATGTCTGTTATCACCTTTGACCTCGGTTCTCCATTATAGGGTATAAAGTCCTAGTCTGTACACTGTTCCCATGGGGTAGTTCCACTTTGTTCTGGCTTTCCTCCTCCAACTTCACAGAGTGCACACAGCAGTGTCTTCCTGCTGACCTCCTCCCCTCCTTCTGGCCTCTGGCTGCTCACTCTTACTAGTTTCTATGGCCTCTATGTACAAGGCAACCATCTTCTATTTATGAGCCCTTCTCCAGCACAAAGCAGAATGTTTATACATCAATTTCAGGGAACGATTGCTAAAGATTGTCATTTTCAATTAACTATCAATTAGTTTTAATATTGCAGCATCAAACTGCCTGATAGCACAAGCAAGTTTAATTACAAAATAATCATTAAAAATTTATTTCTATTTACCACCTGGAAAAAGATTTAACAGCATAACCAGCTGACAAAATATTGTGCTGCTGCCTAAAAGTAACGGATATTTATGGAAATTAAAAGACTCCTTAAGGCTACAAAAAAGAATATCATGTTGCACTGTTTACCACTGAATTCATGTTGAAAAATATTGAACCATTTGTACATTTGTGCAATCAGGCCTGCATTTGTTGCTCATTCCTAATTGCCTTTGGGTAAGTGTGGTGACCCACCTTCTTGAACTACTGTAGCCCATCTGATGTAGATATACTTACAACGCTCATAGGAAGTGAGTTCCAGGTTTTGACACAGTGACAGGGAAGGAACAACAATATATTTCCAAGTTAGATGTGTGGCTTGCTGGAGAACTTGCAAGTGATGGTATTCTTACATATCTGCTGCCTTTGCCTGTCGAGGTCGCAGACGTTACATTGCTGGATGCTATCAAAAGAGACTTGCTGAGCTGCTGCAGTGCGCCTTGTATGTGGTCACACTACTGCCACGATGCATCCGCAGTGGAGGAAGTAAATGTTTGAGAAAAATAGAAAATGCTCGAAAATCTCAGCAGATCTGATGGTATCTGTGGAGAGAGAATAGAGCTAACATCAGACCGGTTGAGATATTCCAGCATTTGTGCATTTGCTTCAGATTCCAGCATCCGTGGTATTTTGTTCTTATCTAAATGTTTGAGATAGTGGGGAGGTTCATGACTCTGAAATAAAACTATCTCTTGATTCCTGCCTCCTCCACAAAAATCTGTTGTGTCCTTGTTACTGTTTACTTTCAGCCAGCCTGAAAATGACCCATTTATTCGTACTATTTTCTGTTCTTTAACTAATTCTCTGTGCTAATGTATTCCCTGTAACCCCCTGAACAAATTGTGCAATCACCTTATTGAGTCCCTTTAAATATGCAAGTGGACAATATCCCCTTTAACCACATGGCTGGTTGAATCGTCAAAAAGCTCTACAATTCTATAAATGGACAGGGCATTGGTGAGACCATATCTAGAGTAGTGTGTGCAACTTTGGGTTCCTTATTTAAGGAAGAACATACCTGCATTCAAAACAGTTCAGGGAAGATTCGCTGGGCTTATTACTGGGTTGAAGGGATTGTCTTCTAGGGAAAGTTTAAGCAGCTCTGGTCTATTTTCATTTGAGTTTAGAAGAATAAGAGGTGACCTTATTAAACGTACAAGATTCTGAGAGGTCCTCATAGAGTAGATGATTTCCCCTCATGTGAGAATCTAGAATTTGGGAGCTCAGATTAAAAATACAGGATTCCCATTTAGAATGAAGGTGGGGAGAAATTTCACCTCTAAGAAAGTCGTTACTCTTTGGCATTTTCTTGCACAGAGGGAAATGGAGATGGTGGCTGGAATTTTACCGCCACACCTGTCCCGGAATCAGGGTGAGCGTGGCTCAGAGAACAAAATTGTTCATTGGCTTTGGGCAGGATTTTACGACCCTCATCCGAATGGGGTCATAAAATATTGGCTTGCTTCATTGATTATATTCAAAGCTAAATTAGAGAGATGCATGGTCAACAAGGGAGCCAAGGGTTATGGCAACTGAATATTGAATTTAAATTAAGGGGTGGCAATTATAGGACTAATGTCAAAGGTAGGTTCTTTACTCAGATGGTAGTAAGGGCGTGGAACGCCCTGCCTGCAGCAGTTGTGGACTCGCCAACTTTAAGGGCATTCAAATGGTCAGTGGATAGGCATATGGATAACATTGGAATAGTTTAAGTTAGAGGGTCATTAGATTGGTTCCACTGGTCGGCGCTACATCGAGGGCCGAAGGGCCTGTAATGTTCTATGTTCTATGAATATTGGAACTAAGGCTGCCATCATCCATATTGAATGATGGAGCAGAATTGAGAAGCCAAATAGCTCACTCCAACTCCTATTTCTTATGTTTTCATAATATTTGATTGGCCCTTAAAAGCATGCTGACTCACAATCATATTATGATATTCTATTTACCTTGTTGCTATCTCCTTAACAATGGATTCAGCATTTTCTTGATGACTGATGCCAGTTCAACAGGAAATTGCTCATTTACTGTCACACCTCTTAATCTAATTTCCCAATCTACCTTAGTCAATTTACCCCTGATACCAGTGTGCTTTACTTAATTTCAATACTTCAGCTTTGAAGCTATATAATCAAACTCAGTGTTAAATATCATAATATGATCAATTTTTCACAGAGGATCCTTTACTAATTAATCCTGCCTCATTATCCAAAAAGTATTATCTTCTTGGTTCTTCCACAATTGGTCGTTTTGGGGAACTGACTGAAATGCATTCCATTTATGGATCCTCCAACTGCTTTTGGAGATTTGATTTAAAGATTAAAGTTCCCACAATTATTGTGTGGCCTTCAAGACAAGCTCCACTTTCTTAAGTGAATACTCTGTCCAACTGTATGCTACTTTTAGGGGACGTTTTAACAAATCCCAATGTTTTTTAGCACCTTTTACTCAAAGAACAAAGAACAACACAGCAGGGGAAACAGGCCCTTCGGCCCAATGAGCCCGCGCCGCCATTTTAACATTGTGAGTTCCCTCTTCCACCCATGACCCTTGTCTACGCTTACGGCACTCCACATTGGAAACCAATTCCTTATCTCTATCATGTATAATCAGCTTATTTCTCATCTGAGGCATGATCCTTCCTCACTTCTGTGTTTAAATCATCTTTCATTATTCAGAAGAAGGACCCTGGTGGACTCTGGGACAGACAGTCAGCAGCACACAATGAAGCAAGTGAGAGGAGGAGTTCAAGGCTGTGGCTCCAGAGTAGACCAGTCACATTCTGACAAAAATCTCTGATTGTTGCCTTTTGGCTAATATCAAAGGACAAAAGATCAAAAGTCTTAAGAGATACAAGAGCAAGTCAACCTTTGGTGATAAGAGATGAGTAATGTGGTTTGGAAGGGGTATTGCCAGAAAAGGTTGTAATATATGGAATTCAGGGTGAGAAAAGTAGGGTTCCATTATATAATGTGAGGATGGAGACTCTAGTGAAGAGTGATGAAGTGGTAGTAGGAGTAATAGAGAAATTATCTTATCCAGGGATATAGTTTATCTTGGGTAACGATATAACCAGATCACAGTTGGTTGTGATGCTAATTGTGCTTGAAAAGCCAGCGGAGAATCAAACAACTCAGTTGTCAAAGGACACATATCTTGGGATTTTTCCTGATTGTGGAGTAACAAGGTCACAAAGTCATAGTTTAAGAGGAGAAATCAAAGTTAAAGTTCAAATTATCAGAAATGATTTTTGATCAGACAATTGGAAAAGAACAAGAATAGGTGGAGGATGAGGTAGATATTTTTAGTTCAGAAAAGTTGGCAGAGTTACAGCAGAAAGATATAGCATTAAAACAGAAAACGTAAATGGAAGAGGAATCTGAGTGTATACCGGAACATTATTATCTTAAAAATGATGTATTAATAAGAAATGGAGACCTTTACATGTTTAGCCGGATGAAAAATGAGAAGTTCATCAAGAGGTATTGCCAGTAGAGTATAGAAAGGAAGTGTTGCGGATGCCAGTACAGTTGGTACCAGTAGGAGGTCATTCGGGAGTAAGGAAAACTCAAGTTAAAATATAAAAACATTTTTATTAGCTTGGATTGCGTAAAGATGTAGTCAAATTTTATCATGTCACACATCTCAGGTCATAGGGAAACCTTAAGCGCTGATAAAACCAATACCCTTAATACCCACTCTAGCATTTGAGAAACCATTTACAAGGGTCTTAATTGATTGAGTAGGACCCCTTTCTAAACTAAAAAGTGGAATCAATATTTACTGACGATAATGGATGTATCTACTAGGTTTCCAGAGGCCATTCCATTACGCAATATTACAGCTAGAAGTTTGCAAAGGAGTTACTTCAATTTTTTTCGAAATATGGACGACCCACAGAAATAAAATCAGATCAAGGATCAAATTTTACATCAAAGGTATTCAAGGAGGTTTATGGATAGCTTAGGAGTAAAACAATTTAACTCAACTGAGTACCATCCAGAATCACAGGGGGCATTGGAGCAGTAGCATTGAACTTTAAAGACAATGTTGAGGGCTTATTGTCAAGATTATCCAGTGGATTGAAATAAAGGAATTCCATTTATACATGCAATTGGGGATGCACCTAGTATGTCAACTAAATTTAGTCCATTTGAATTGATTTTTGGTCAGGAGGTGAGGGGGGTCACTTAAATTGATTAAGGAGAAATTGCTAAATCAGCATTCTGAGACTGCATTATTGGACTATGTGTCAAATTTTAGGGAAAGGCTGAATAGAGCAGGTGAATTGGCTAGACAACATTAAAAGTGGCACAGCATGTGATGAAACTGGAAGTAGATAAGAAATCAAAAGTTCGTAGTTTTGCTAGTGGGAACAAAATTTTAGTATTGCTATTAATGATAGGTGAACCTTTAAAAGCAAGGTTTACTGGGCCGTATCAAATAGAAAGGAAATTGAGTGAACTGAATTATTTGAAAAGAACGCCAGATAGAAAACTCACAGAGTGTGTCACGTGAATATGCTTAAAAGATATAGTGATAGGGAAGGAGAGCAGAAGGAGAATGTTTTAGTGGTTATAACTGAGAATGAAGAACTGAATCCAGATGATACTGAATTTGACATTTCTCAAATTAAATTGGATAATGAAGATGTTATTAGAAATTAGGTTAAATTATTGAGTTACTTTCCAGAGGAAAATCAAACTGACCTGAGTTATTAACGTCACATGGACAAGTGTGTGGGAATAAGCTGGAAAGTACTAAAATAATTGTGAGTGAGATAGTTGGAGAAAGTGCTGTTCCAATTAAATGACATCCTTGCAAATATGATCTTTTCAAGTTGACACAGGTTTAGATGGAAAAGCTGATGTTTTCTTGGTCTGAGATGCAACAGTCAAAAGTCTCGATTAATTATATAAAACTAGTGGAGGTGGAGAAGAAGAACCAGTTTCTGGGCAATAATGTGAACAAAGAAAGTGAGCAGGAGTGGAGACAGGTATAAGAAAAGTTAACTGTTTGGGAACGTGGCCCTGAGCTGATCAAATTGCCTGAACATGAACTGCAAGATGGTCAAAAACAACTCATCATCTATGCAAAGAGAGCCGAAATGTATCAACAGTCTTGTGTGGTCTCAAAAAGGAGATTGAAGACTGTGGATCAAAGGAAAGGACAACAACATGAAATCAGGCTGTTTGTCAAAATTGTACCATCATCTAAATTGAACTGCTAGCATAATGATTCTGTATAGCATGCAAGGATGTGGACACCTTGTGAAATTGCAGTGGTTTTCACAGCAGTGTAACTGCCACAGTGCACTTTGGAACTATCGTTGAAATAGATTCCAACACAAAGGAAGACAATCTGCTTTGTGTCTTTGCAAAGGAATGTGCAGAAATTGATGGTGCAGATCAAGACCAAACAAATGAACAAGGAGCAAAGAACAGTACAACACAGAAAGAGGCCCTTCAGCCCTTAAAGTCTGCGCTGATCACGTTTACCTATCGAAACCAACCGTTTATATCCTTCCAATCCCCATTTGCTCATATGTGTATCAAGATAAGTCTTAAATGTGGCTAATGTAACTGCCTCAACCAGCTCACTTGGCAGTGCAATCCAGGCCCCCACCCTTTGTGTAAAAACTTCACCTGCATATCTCCACTGAACATTCCCCCCCTCCAAACACCCCACCCGCCCCCCCCTCCCCCCCGCCACCCCTCAAACTTCCCCACCTATCTTGAACTTGTGCCGCCTTGTAATTGTCATTTCTGCCCTGGGAAAAAGCTTCCAAATGTTCAGCCTATCTTTACCTGCTGTGGGAAATTCTTTTAGGTGGCCTGATTAATTTAAAAACTAAATCTTTTCATTAAACATTTCATTTCACAAAGGCAAAAAAAGTTTATTCAGTACAATGAAATTCTTCAGTTAAAATAGTTTTTATTAAACATTGAAATGATTGAATCAAAAACATTACAAATTAACAATATTCAGACAAACATACAATTAGGACAAGACAAATCTCATTTTGGCCAAAATGGGAGATCAATAGTTTCACCTACACAGCTAATGTGCTAGCAACTCTCACAAAAGATCTCAGCTTTCATGCCAAAAAAGTAGAATAGCTATACTTCTTTTACCAGATTAATTTGCCCAACACTTAATTAACAGCAATTGTATTCATTAACTGATGTGTCAATCTACTGATGACATGTCTTTCAATCCATAATTTTCTGACACCTTCAAATATAACTCTGCTATTCATCAGTTTGTTTTATAGAAGTTCTCTTCCAAAAAATGGCTTCTTATGTTTCAGCACTTTCTCTAACCAATTTAAACCGGTTCTATTGAAGGCACCTTTATTTATTGGACTTATTTTCCCTGGCTTAGATATGCATTGGTAATTTACCTTGTTGCATTATTTGTGCCTGACTTGTGCTGATATCTTTCATGAATACATCTTTCATTTTAATGGCATTTTAAAAACATTTCTTAGAGACATTAAGATGTTACTTACATATTTTGTATTATTCTCAAACATTAGCTGTTAATTATCCTCACGTTGGGTATTTAGAATTAATCAGAATTCTCAACTATAGTACCTCTCGTAATTTTAGAAGTTTACAAAATTATGAGGGGTACAGTAGTCCCTCAGCCTCCATTTTTCCAAGGAGAACAATCCCAGTTTATTCAATCTCTCCTCATAGCTAATACCTTCCGTACTAGGCAACATCCTGGTAAACCTTTTCTGTACTCTCTCCAAAGCCTCCATGTCCTTCTGGTAGTGTGGTGACTAGAATTGGACACAGTATTCCAAATGTGGCCTAACCAACATTTTATACAACTTTAATATAATTTGACAACTCTTGTACTTGATGCCCTGTCTCATGAAGACAAGTATGCCATATTCTTTCTTCAGCACCTTTTCCACTTAAACTGCCACTTTTAAAGATCTGTGGACCTGAACTCTCAGATCTTTCTGTGTGTCTATGCTCCTGGTTGTTCTGCCATTTATTTCATAAATCCCACCTGAATTGGATCTACCAAAATACATCACCTTGCATTTGTCCGGATTAAATTCTTTCTGCCATTTCTCCACCCAGTTTTCCAGTCTATCTATATCCTGCTGTCTACATGCCAAAAGGATAAATATTCCCATCTTGCCTACCACAGAAATTGTCATGGGCGAGATGGACAATTTTACAGGCCACTAAAAGATCCATTGACCTCGGGTGGCAATTTCCATTCCCCAGGGGAGCAGGATATGACTAATGCGCTGGGACAGTTGACTAGAGAATAGGGACAAATGAGTCATTAGGTTAGCAGGATGTGACTAGTGGTGTATCTCAAGGATCAGCCTTTGGAACATTGGAACTCAAAGCTGAAGTAAGCAAATTTAGCCCTTTGAGTCTGCTCCACCATTCGAACAGATCATGGCTGATCGCTCCCTGGTCTCAAATCCACCTCCCCACCTGTTTCCCATATCTCTTTATCCCATTTTTATTAGAAATATATCCATCTCCTTCTTGAAACCATTTAATGATTCAGATTCCACCGTGCTGTTGGGCAGCACGTTCCACAAATTTACCATCCCCTGCGAGAAGTAGTTCCTCCTCATCTCAGCTTTAAATCCATGGCCTCTCAAAGTATACCTATGACCTTGTGGAAGTTAAAATGTTCATATTAGAAAAAATCATGCCTTCTCTGTAACAGCTTGTGAGAATATTATCAGTTGCAGACCTTCAAGGCAGCCTGTCTGTGACAGACTCGGCCGCATTACATTCTGCTTTTTGACTTCACCAGACGGTGAGGAAGACCAGATTTTTTCCGTGACAAATACTAAAGGCGAGATATGGGGATATACTATGCAAATAAAGAATTAGCAGAAGTCATTTTTTCTTCGAATGAGAAAGGGCGAAAAGCCAGGAGTTAATTGGCAAATATGTATGTCAATGAAAGATGTGAAAAATCTCTTGCTCCTGATTTGCTGTAATTGACTATAACTGTTGAGTTGTTTCTCTGTAACGGCAGATCTACTCCAGCCATTTCGATGGAGGGAGGAGGAGTTCTCCTTGTGTACAAGTAATTAAAGTCCTTGCATTGGACGCATGGTGTCCAGCGCTGTTTGTGTTCAGAGTCGACTAAGTGTGCCCAAGATTGCTGGTACTGAAGAATCTTTGACAGCCTCTTGTTCTGGATCGCCCCATAAGAGGAAGCATTTGGGGTGAGATTCTCTGGCCTCACAGCCACATGTTTTCCGCTGGTGGGAAGTGGTCCACTGTTTGCTAGCAGAGGGATGATCTGGTCTTACTATCAGTGGGGATTCCTATTGATGTCATCCAATGGCAGTGGAAAAACCGCGGCCAGGATGAACAGCTGGAAAATTCAGATCTTGTGCCATATCTACTCTATCACTCCCTCTTAGAATTTTGTATACCTTGTTCAGAAGCCCTCTTGTTCTTTGAAACTCCAGCGAGTACAAGACAAACTATTTAATCTCTCCTTATATGTCAACCCTTTCATCCCTAGAATCAATCTGGTGAACCTCCTCTGAACTGCAGCCAATGCAACAAAGTCCTTCCTCAAATAAGGAAACCAAAATTGGACACAATACTTCAGATATGGTCTCACCAACATCCTATACAATTGCAACAACACTTCGCTACTGTCATGTTCCAGTCCTTTTGCAATATATGTCAACATCCCATTTGCCTTTTTTATTACATGCTACACCTGCATACCAACTTTCTATGATTCATGAACATAGACACCCAGATCCCTCTGCCCAGATGTATTTTGAATCTGCTTTCCATTGAGATAATAATTTGCCTTTCTATTTTTTTCTGCTAATCTGGATAATCTCACACTTATCCACATTAAACTCTGATACCAAATTTTGCCCCATTCTCCAAGTCTATCTATATCTGTCTGTAAAATTTTTATTTCTCTTCATTGCCAGCTTTCCTACCTACTTTGGTATCATCCACCCATTCTGCTATGTTGCACTTTGTCCTAGCTTGCAGATAATTTTGTGCCCCAGATGTTAATAAACTCTCTTAATGATTTGGATGTTTTATAAAATCATAAGGAACATAAATGAGCTGACTAGACAAGATACAGGGTAGGGGAGTCCAAAACTAGAGGGCATATGTTTAAGATGAGAGTGGAAAGATATAGTAGGCAGAACTGCTGAGTGCATAGAACTGCTACAACAGATCCTGCCCATGGTTCAAATACATTTCTTAAAGGCACAGTAATGAAAGAAATTTTCCCCTGGTGCCAATAGCCTGCTGTGAACGGAGACCAACTTCCAGGGCTTTCCAAAATCTTTCACAGCAATTACAATAGAGTTTCAAAAGAAACCCTTGGAAAATTTTATACCTAGTTTAAAAAAAATTAAAATATCTGTTGTGGCATTCATGTTTCCAGAGAAAACAAACCTTATCCTCAAGCGCTCACATCCTCCTTCTGTAATTTCAAAATCACTACTGCCACCAGCTTTGCTGATGATAAGCCAATGTAGGTCCATCTTACAGTCTAACTCCTCATTCTACGAGTGGAATTCTGCACCCTGTGCACAGTGCACTGGCTGAGACAAGAAAACCAGTGTGTAGCTCACAGCTGCGTTTTCTCTCTAGATTCTATAGCACTCTGTATCTCGGGGCAATGCTGGCTCCACAGAGATCAAAGTTACTTTAAAAACAGCGCACATATATGAGCTAAAAAAGAACACTCCCACCCCCCACCTCCATTGGCACTGGGCAACCCCCCCACCCCTTGTCAGAGGAAACTCCAACACCCCCCCCCCCCCACAAGTACCAGAGCAACAATCCCCCCAGTAAGAGTAGAGTGGTACTGCCAGAGTGCCAGGGGTAGTGCATGTCCCTCTCTCCTGAGAGAAAACATACCTTTGCCTCCTAGTGGGTTCCCTTCAACTGTTTCACGTTTTGCAAAAGCAGGTGTAAACATGACATTTCTTAATGTGATGGGAACACATGATGGGGAAGCCGTCTAAATATATTTACATTTATTAAAATGAGATTAAATGAGATTCCGGCACTCATTACATCACCAGAAATGGGTGGGGATAATCGAAGAATGCCATCTCACCACCTCGCATTAATATTCTCGTTTCTCTGGTCTCGCGGGATTCTTCATCAGCATTGTCATTTTCACTCACGGCAAATGGAGGCAGAAAATCCTGGCCTACGTGTCACATACATACATTGCATATTGAGAATTGAGAATTTCAACATTTGGAAGACTCAGTCAGATTTGCTGAAGTTGTTTTCATATTTTGCTAGGTTTCACACTTGGCATGCATGAAAACAACTAAGAGCGGAGATTTCTGGCCATCCTTGCCCCAAGACCAAAACATCCTGCTCGAGTCAACAGACCTTTGAATGGTCTCCTGTCCCACCCAATTCCTGTGGCTGGTGGGACGGGAAAATTCTACCCTAAAATTTTCATTACACAATGCACTATTTTGTTTCTACCAGCATTTACAAGACATTGGTTCCAATTTTAACCAAGGGTGAATGGTGAATATGCTGCCTATGGACCAAGTGTCAAAGCATATTAACTCCTGGATTTCATTTAAACTGACCATGCCAAATCTCTATCTGATGGCATCATTGGCATTAAGTGACAGAATCATATGGCATTGTATTCCTGTAACTGGCGGTGGCTATTATAACAAATATGTACTTGGTATGTGTTTTAGGGAACTTGTTGAGCTGGTATTTAGTAAAGGAAATTCCGTGGTAACACATCCAAGAATAGTTTATCTGGACTAACCAATTTCTTAACCTTTCCGCTCAAATGCCATAACCATAGAATCACAGAAACTCTACAGTGCAGAAGGAGGTCATTTGACCCATCAAGTTTGCACCAACAACAATCCTACCCAGACCTCATCCCCATCACCCCACATATTTACCCCACTAATCCCTCTAACCTACCCATCCTGGGACACCAAGGGGCAATTTTTAACCCGCACATCTTTCGCAAATAAAACTATTTAAATGTTATGAGTAGATTAGTGACTGGATTATTAAATCAATCATAATGCACATAAACTTGTTCATAATTATGTTTTTTTCTCTTCACTCATGAGTAAGGGAGAGAAATGGAAAATTGTTTTCTCAATAAAACCTATATTTTACTTTTTTTATAACTAACGCTATCTATTCTATTCATTCAAATAAACTTTCTGTTTTCTTCTGTATAAGTATAAAATCCTTTACTTTTCTCACTTGTGCTCAGTTTTCTAGCTCCCACTGTACAATGTGAAGATGGAAACAACATTTTAAAAAAATCCCATTTATTTCTCCAAGTTAAATCGTTTTCTTCCATGCAGTGAACATCTATGGTTCTCATGTGGTGGAGATGCCGGTGTTGGGCTGGGGTGGGCACAGTAAGAAGTCTCACAACACCAGGTTAAAATCCAACAGGTTTATTTGAAATCATGAGCTTTTGAAGCACTGCTCCTTCATTAGGTGAGCGGACAGGTAGGTTTCACAAATATGGCATATATAGACAAAGACAGAATTGCAAGATAAGGTGTGTTTTTGTGAGTCTTCTATCTATGGTTCTAAAAGAACAAGTCTTCAAAATGTTTTAATCATGTGATTGAGGGAGTCCAAGAGTTTCAGACCACTCTTCAAATTATTCGTCCATGTTGAAACAAGAAAGAGTTCTGAACCAATGAACAACTGGGCCTGTTATAGCTCTTTGCTGGAACAATTCAGGACTACTCCCACTGCCTGTCCTCTTGCCATAGCCCTCTATATTCCTCTACTTCAAATATTTACTCACGTCTCCCTTAACGATTCCCTGTCACAAAGCATACCTTGCTCTAACAATGTTCTCATGAAGAAATTGTTCCTAACAATTTAATCTTAAATTCATTAGTAGCTGCTCAGACGGAGGAAATGTTCTTTGCCTATTGAATGTCATAACTCTGAATAATTTTTTTAATCTGTATTAAATCTCTTCTCAGCTTTCTCTGTTCCAGTGCAAATCAGATCAATATCTTAATTCTCTCTTCATAGCTCGATCTTCCTCAAAACTGTGGCACGAACATTGCTTATGCGTGTAAAGTGAATTTCTGGCAAAGTTACACTAGCAGATCTGGAGAAACCAGAGGAAATTCCAGGACTCTCTCTGCACGTTCACACCCTTTGTTATGTTTCTGTAGTGTCTGTACTCTCAGTGCTTCTTTTAACTCCCAACATTTATTTCCTCACATATTGTTAATTGTACATTAATTGTGTGCAGGTGTTGGGCATTAACTGGTGATTTTACTTGCATCTCTCCAATTGGACACAGACTAATACAATGGTTGTTGTGCTACGAGGTATATGCTTGCAAAAATTCTGCATACAAATATAAATGTTTGTAAAGTTTTGCACCAGTTCTATCCTTCATCAGTTGGCTTCCTGGAGTATTGTACAACACACAGGTCCATATTGACTTGTATATTACACCTGTCTGATCTTTCACCAATCTGTCCAAGACATCTTGATGTTCTTCTTATCTCCTCAAGAGTTGACTAAATCCCCTATTTTTATCTCAGTGGAAGATTTTGAGATAGTGCTTCCTATTCCCAATTCTGTCATATAAAAACAAATGTGAATTTATCACTGACGCCTCAGGCACACCACTTCTAAACCTTCTTCAGCAGAAATAACACTCATTTCTTCTCTTTGTTTCCTGTTTGTCATTAAGTTATGCAATCTAAGCTTACTGGAACTTGATGTTAATGTCGTCAATCTACTTTTACCAGACTTATCCTTCTTTTCCTTGTTGAGCAGTAATGTTAGATCAATAACCCCGCAGCCCCACAGCACAGTTTAAATACTTCATAAGGACAAAATTGTTTTGAAAGAAGTGGCTGAAATGTAAAAGGAATAAGTCTCAGCCATTAAAAAGTGTACGAATGGTTACATTTATAATAGCAGATCCAGAAAGTCCAACTCACAATTGTGATCCTATTCAGAGACGGAGACAAACACAGCAGACCACAATGGGTTGAATTCCATATGCTGGAACCAGGCCCGATGCTGTACCCTTCCATGCAGGAATGTGAAGTTGAGGTTAAAATTAGATTAGCCATGATCTTGTTGAATGGCAGACCAGATTACAGGGGCTGAATGGCCTATTCCTGCTCCTATTTCCTATGTTTGAATATTCATAACCTTAAAATCCAACCTAATGACATCAGGTCACGGACCCAATGCCGTCATACCAGTCTGAAATTATGCAACACCAGAATCAGGACCCACCCACCATCTTTAAAAAGTTAATTAGCAAATGTTTAAATTTAAGAGCGAGGTTTTTAAATCAACGAGTGTTGCGAAGTCAAGGCCACAAGCAGGTCTATGGCCGACCTTACCAGAATAGGGCTGGGAGACCTTGGTAGTGCAGGTAATTTGGTTTTACATTCAATTTAAAACTACATCAGGCCTTTTCCTGAGGGAAGAGGGCACGCAGGAAGAGTCGGAAAGAAAATTTCCAGTACAGCACTTGTGCTGAACATGAAATAGAAATTGGGCATTCAGTGGGTGGCTGTTCCTCTGGTGAGGAGGAGAAGGAAGAGCTCAGATGGCCAGGGACAGATATGCCCTGTGATCCACTGAAATGGACAAGCAACAGCTTGTCCATCTCGCTGGACCTGATGAAGGAGCAGCACTCAGAAAGCTTGTGATTCCAAATAAACCTGTTGGACTTTAACCTGGTGTTGTGAGACTTCTCACCATACTTACAAATGTCCGAGCGTCAGTGTCTGAGATGACTCTGAATGTCCAAGGAGATGGTCACATCAATCTGTAACAATTACATTGGAAGACACCAGATGCCTGTGCCCCTCAAGGTCACATATTTCTTGTCGCGGTGAAGAAGATCATGAACTGAACCAATTGAGATCCATTTCTGTCCAAAGTGAAAGGCAAAATGCTTATAGGATGGGTAAATGAGCCAGTTTCTGAGGAAATGAAACAATTATTTACCCACAAGAATAGATTGAGTTGTCAGGATAGTATTGTACTGTGGGGTACAAGAGTAGCCATTCCTATTTCAGGCAGAGAGCTGCTCCTAACAGAATTCCACAGCACCCATTTTGGCATCTCTAAGGCGAAGATGCTTGCTAGGAGTTACGTGTGGTGACCTGGTATTGATGCTGGTATCAAGCAACTAGTCAAAAAGTGTCAATAATGCCAACTGCAACAAAGGTTGCCTGCTACAGACCCACTGCACCCTTGGGAATGGCCTGGCTGGCCATTCATACCAATCCACATTGACTATTTTAGCCTATTCCTGGGTACAATGCTTTTGTTCATGATTGATTCACACTCTAAATAGATGGACATTTTCGAGGTAAAGTCACCTACATCACATGCCACCATCGAAAGATGACACCAATGCTTTTCAACTGACAAATTATCTGAAGCCAAGATATCATGCAATGGAATTGTATTCACATGAGCTGAGTTTTAAAACTTTGCCATCTCAGTGATATATTATCACATTAGAACTGCACCTTACCACCCAGCATCAAACAAACGGGTTAAGTCTGGCCTAAAGAAACTGTCAGGAGGATCCTTGGAGAGCAGAATCATGATTCCCCCTTGACTATCGCACCACTCCACATGCAACAACGGGAGCTCCACCAGCAGAACTGTTACGAAGCATTGTTGCATAACAAGATTAAAGCGCATGTTTCCAAATTTGCCAAGGAGGGTAGAAGCCAGTCAAAGTAATCAGAAAGCAAGCCATGATTCACAAAATCATGAAGACAAACATCTCACCAAAGCCATCCACATACCCCCACTTCTTGCCTTCAAACAACCGCACAACCTCAAACAGATCATTGTCCGCAGCAAACTACCCAGCGTTTAGGAGAACAGTGACCACAACATCACACAACCCTGCCACAGCAACCTCTGCAAGAGTGCTGGATCATCGACATGGATGCCATCATCTCACATGAGAACACCATCCACCAGGTATACAGTACATGTTCTTGCAACGCGGCTAGCATTGTCTACCTGATACACTGCAGGAAAGGATGTCCTGAGGCATAGGACATTGGGGACACCATGCAGATGCTACGACAATGGATGAATGAACACCGCTCAACAATCACCAGACAAGACTGTTCCCTTCCTGTTGGGGAACACTTCAGCCACCATGGGCATTCAGCCTCTGATCTTCGGATAAGCATTCTCCAAAGTGGCTTTCAAGACATACGACAACACAGAGTCACTGAGCAGAGACTGATAGCCAAGTTCCGCACACATGAGGATGGCCTCAATCGGGGTCTTGCATTCATGTCACACTATTTGTAATCCCCATGACTTTCCTGGGCTTGCAAAGTCTCACTAACTGTCCTGTCTGGAGACAATACACATCTCTTTAACCTGTGCTTAACCCTCTTTCCACTCACATTGTCTGTACCTTTAAGACTTGATTACTGTAAAGACTCGCGTTCCAACCATTATTTTGTAAATTGAGTTTGTGTCTTTATATGCCCTGTTTGTAATCAGAACTCTTACTTACCTGGTGAAGGGGCTACCAAATAAACCTGTTGGACTTTAACCTGGTGTTGTGAGACTTCTTACTGTGTTTACCCCAACGCCAGCATCCCCACATCATCAACCAGATCTCTAGTCGCCTTGACTTGTCAAGCCACTAGCAACAGATGCACAAAACTGAGGGAGCCAGGCTGGCCTAACACGATCCATCTCCACCCAGAATCAACTCACACATGGATGATTCTTGTGTGCTCCACTAACAAAAACGTATTGGCCAGGATGTTCCATTTTCGCCTACCTGGCTCCTTTCAAAAGCCCTAGGTCCTCTTGACCAACAGAACCAAGAGACCTATCCACCCCAAATTGTACTTTGTTTTACCAAACAATTATTTTTATGGCTACCTCTAATAACTGCTTGATTCCAGTATATGCTTCCACCATAATTTAAAATAAATGCAAACTATTTATTTCAGCCATAATTTCACCTTTCAAAATTGCACTCTTTCCTTCATCTTTGATAGATCTTCCTTTCTCATTACCCAATTCTTTAAAGAAAACCTGACTCATTCCTTTTTGTCTTTTTCAGATTTCCTATCAACCTTCCTAATTTCCCCTTGCACCACTTGGCTACATTTTCAATCTGGCTCATGATTACCTTCAGAATTGTTCATCCTAATTTTATCTTGTGTTTTAATCTTTCTATTGCTGCAGCTCTAATCCCCGATTCATTTCCTTTCCACCTTATAAGAATGTATTTATATTCTAGCCCAGACATTTCATATTTGAAGATATCTGTTTGCTGAGTTTTCTGCCCAGATCTTTTACTTCATTGAATTTTGACTTCTTCTACTCCAGCATATTTACATTTGAGCTATTTCACATTGCGCTCAGCTTTTTGGTATGTTTCCCCATTATTTTAGTAATCTCATGTTACTTAATTGCCCCAGTTTATTTGCCAAATAAATTAAGCAGTGTTTATTTCCTTGTTGGATTGAGGGTGAAAGGAATTTTACGCTTCCCTGCTGATGGACTTGAAGATGGTGTGTGGGTGAGGTGGGGATGGGGGCTGGAGAGGGGGCTTGTAAAATGCAATGCATGGCCTCTTAACCTGCCCATCCAAAACTATTTTATGGGCGGAAAGGGGAGGCATTGGAGGCAAATTGGGTGGCTTGTCCATGCTTTGGTCTGTTGAGTCCAAGTACTGTTGAGTACTTGGTCACTTACTTAAGTGACCAAGTAAATTGGTCACTTAAAATTGGAATTAAGTGACCAATTAAAAGTCATTTAATTGCCTCAGCTCACCCCATCACTATATTATCTGCAGCAAGGGTGACCCATGCCAAGGGGGTAGCCTGTCAGCTTTAGAGCTGGTGCCACATAAGAGGTGTTACCTCCTTTGCAGGACCCCTTGCTTATTTGATGCACCCCTACCAAAGTCTTACTCAGTTTGGCTTTCACTCATACTTCTTAAACCTGGCCATTCAACCCCTTCATTTCCCTCACTGGAGCCTGCCATCCAGGAAATTAATCTTTGATTCCATGATATTCCAGTATAATCTTGTAAGGTTGACAATCGTAAGCCCCAAGTATCCCTCTTTCTGAAAAATCTCCCGTTTTGGTTTATAGAGTCATAGAGGCCCAACTTGTCCATGCCACCCTTTTTTTAAAACCCCGAAGCTAATCCCAATTACCCGCATTTGGCCCATATCCCTCTTTCCCATCGTACCCATGTAACTATTTAAATGCTTTTGATAAGACAAAATTGTATCCGCCTCTGCTACTAACTCTGGCAGCTTGTTCCAGACACTAACCACTGTCTGTGTGAAAAATTGCCCCTCTGGACACTTTTGTATCTCTCCCCTCTCACCTTGAACCTATTCCCTCTAGTTTTAGATTCCCCTAACTTTGGGAAAAGATATTGACTATCTAGCTGATTAGTGCCCCTCATTACTTTATAGACGTCTATAAGATCACCCCTCAGCCTCCTACGCTCCAGAGAAAAAAGTCCCAGTCTATCCAACCTCTCCTTATAACTCAATCCATCAAGTCCCAGTAGCATCTTAGTAAATCGTTTCTGCACTCTTTCTAGTTTAATAATATCCTTTCTATAATAGGGTGACCAGAATTACACACAGTATTCCAAGTATGCCTTACCAATGTCTTATACAACTTCAACAAGACGTTCCAACTCCTGTATTCAATGTTCTGACTGATGAAACCAAGCATGCCGAATGCCGCCTTCACCACTCTGTCCACCTGTGACTCCACTTTCAAGGAACTATGAACATGTACCCCTAGATCTCTTTGTTCTGTAACTCTCCCCAGTGCCCTACTATTAGCTGAGTAAGCCCTGCCTTGGTTCAATCGAACAAAATGCATGACCTCGCATTTGCCTAAGTTAAACTCCATCTGCCATTCGTCAGCCCATTGGCCTAATTGATCAAGATCACATTGCAATTGGAGATAACTTTCTTCACTGTCCACTATGCCACCAATCTTGGTGTCATCTACAAACTTACTAATGATGCCTCCTATATTCTCATCCAAATCATTAATATAAATGATAAATAACAGTGGACCCAGCACTGATCCCTGAGGTACATTTATATTGTTTCTTCCAAATTGCATCACTTCCCACTTTTTCTTTGCATTAAATTTAATCTCCCTACCCATTTCACCAGTCTCCCTAAAGTCTGCTGCTGTTCTCTTTGCTCTTATGCCCTTTGTATCCAAGTCCAAGTCATCTATATCAATAAAACTATGCTCCCAATGCTAATCTCCCAACATACTCGCACATTCACTTATTGACCCATACATGGCTCAGTGGGTCAGAAGGTTTGAGTTCATAGCCTACTCCAGAGGTTTGACCAACAAACTTAATTAAGTAGTGAGGAGGTTCTATAATGTTTTATTTACCATGATGGACTAAATTTTTAATACTATCCCTCCCCATCCCCAGCCCATCATACATCATGACAGGGAGTGAGGACAGCAGGGCTACCTTGCCATAAAGGGCAGGATTTAACTGGTTCATTAAGGCCTTTTGTTGGGGCTGATTAAAATTTGACCTTGGTGCAACCCCCGTGACATCAATGTTGGCCTGGCTGATGAGGTAATATTATATTTCAAATTTTAAAAAATTGGAGAGAGAGCACTTCCACTTTGGGGTGCCCTCTCCCGCACTTAGCTGCAAAGGCAATTGGTCCTCCAGCTTTGAGCAATGTCCATCACCCTCATTGGATTTATGGCAAGCCTGTTCACTGGCCACTAATTGGTCAAGTCGGGGAAAATCACAAATGAACGGTCGATACATTGCGGCCTCCTGACCATCATCGGAGAATGATGGTGACATCCTGAAGCCCATAGGAAAAGTTCTATTCCATCTTTTAGATAAACTGTTACAACTGTCCTCTCAGAGGAGTCCTATGGTATTATTTTTAATAAGAGCAGGACCATTGGTCCAGTGTTCTGGTCAATATTTATCCCTCAATCAACATCTCTAAAATAGATTATTTGGGCATTACCAAGTTACTGTTTGTGTGCATTTTGGTTGCCATGTTTCCAATGTTACTGACAACACTTGGGCTGGAATTTTGCTGCCACACCCGCCCAAATTCACTGTTGGCTTCAGGCGGGATTTTGCAATTCTCACCTGAACGAGGTCATAAAATACCAACCTGAATGTTTAACTGACATTAAAGTGCTTTGAGACCTCTTGGGATTGCAAGGATTCTATAAATTCAAGTCTTTCTATTTTCTTGATATCAGGAACACCTGCCTGTTTGTCACCCTACAGCCATGCCTGGGGGTACACGCAAACACAGTGGCACAGTATTAAGCACTACTGTCTCACAGCACTAGGGACCCATGTTCAATTCCCAGTTTGGTCACTGTTTGTGAAGACTCTGCACATTCTCCCCATGTCTGCATGAGTTTCCTCCAGGTGCTCTGCTTTCCTCCCATACTCCAAAAGATGTGCTGGTTAGGTGCATTGGCCATGCTAAGTTCTCCCTCTGAGTGTACTCGAACAGGCACTGGAATGTGGTGACTAGAGGATTTTCACAGTAACTTCATTGCAGTGTTAATGTAAGCCTACCTGTGACCCTAATAACTAAAAACAACTTCTGTAAGGTGATGGCTCTTATTGAGTGGATTAAAGTTAATGTCCAGCCACAAAATATTTGGCATGCAACAAGTCCATGGTGTCCTTCAAAGGAATTGTGATTGACGAATCTCTCTCCAGTGTAGAGTATTCTTTAACTTTGAGCCATGAAAAGTGGTCTTGAGATATAACTTGAAGGAAAACACGGAATCCGGACACATCCAATTTTCAGGCCAATCTATGTGTCAGTCAGTGACCTTGCACCATGCAGTTTGATGGGATTGCAGTAATTTAATGTGTGAAGCTCTTGGAAGATTATGTTGGGGTTTCAACTGTATGTTGCTCATTGAATGTTGGTCCCTGCTGAAAAATGGACTACACATAAAATAAAAGAGTTATAAACTCTTTGAGAGTTTGCTATGAGCAGGCAATAAATATCATGTTTTCTTTATCTTGCAGTTATACATTGTCATGTTTTTTTAAAGAAATCTGCCTTCAGCTTCCACGCAGTTTATAGCATCTGGCCATCTGTTTCTCACAGCCATGGTGCGCTGCTTCCTTACAGTTACTAATGAGGACAACTCTCATTGCGCTGACCACATTCAGGTATCCACGCCCCTGCTGGTCATTGAACTGGTCCTATGCTGTGACACTGTCACTCGCCCAGACTCCATTTTGTCATTTACCTTCACTTCATTTTTGCCTGACAATTCATATCTATTTCTCCCTCCCCTGCCTAGCAATAATAAGAGATGACAAATATCCATTTTGTACCTGTGTAAAATTCCCCCTATATGCAATTACTTTCCTTTGACTGAACATATTCCTATAAACAGCCAGAAGTTCTGGCTGTTTTGTCCACATTTACTGTAGACTACCTTCAAGGGCAAAGTCAAAGCTATATGGAGAGTTCATGCTTCTTGTTCAAATAAACTGACAGTGAATTGCTGGCAGTCAGTTCAATGCATTTTTGGCTAACTTTGTATAGTAGCAATTCTGGCTTCATTACAATCGGTTTGCAAAGGTTGGCCTTTATCGAGCCTTGTAGTGTTTTATATTCTATACTCACTTCAGCAATCAGCTTATAATTCTACATGTTAAATACACAATTAACTCCTCCAGAATAAACAACATCAGTAACAACTTTGGTACCTTTCTATGTATTGTATGTCCTGTTTGATTTTTGTGTTTTAAATTTAGTTACATCTTTTGAACAAGAGACTTCTCTTTTTGCAAGTTTTTGAATAGAGTCTAATCTTTTAATCATAAATTTGCCACCTTTTAAAAATTCCCCACAGTACTTTTTATTCTTATTCCTGAATGTTTTTTATGGTGAGGTGTAAGTGGGGGAAGTGAGCCACTTTGTGCAATTATATAACCAGAATGTGCCTGGTACATTGTTGACATCATGTTACTGAAAGGCAGATTGTAGAAGATGATTGTACCCACTTGATTTGCATTCTCAACTTTGATATTTTCTTAGACAATTTTTAATCAGAGAACATTGGCACATGCTAAGAATTGATCATTTAATCAGAGTAAGGAGGGACTGCATTGGTGACAGGTAAAGGTAGTCACAGGATTCACCTTCAGTTAATTTCATTACAGCATTCATTACCTATTTACAGACCAACTTGGAGAAACCTTTTCTTCCACTGTGCATTCTTTGCCAGTTATAGACTGATTTTAGCAAAAGTAGGCGGGTACTATATTAAGAGAACAAATAACCAGCTATGCAAAGCAGTCTTTAAGGATCTTACCCTCATAGTTGTGGATCAAATTTCATTCAACTGGCTTTTTACACTCCCTTCAGCAAGCATCTGCCTTCTCCAGTCTTGAGGTTTATTCATCAAAGGTAGTAAATTATTTTCAAAAGCTATGATTAGAAGTATTTACTTTTATAAGAAAGAACTCATTTAAATGTTATTTGTGGATGTAAACATCACATTTGATTTATACACAGCTGTTAATAAGCTCTTAGCAATTACTATTATTTCTGCTTCTGATAGTTTGCTTTATAATTTCTAGTTTTATAGGCTTGTCATGGAACATTATACTTTATCAATTTAAAAACATTGGTAACTATAGTAACTCAAGTTAATACCTGCAGTGGAGTATTTTGTGTTGGAAAGCTGTCACATGTCCCAAAGGTTTAGCTTTTTTACCTCAGTGTAAGCTTTTGTTCAAATCTTCCAAGTCTAGTTCTCAAGATTGAAATGCGATGTACGTAATTGTGTCAGGTGTCAAATGTTAGTAGCACGATCTTCCATATGCCATACTTCCCATCTTGGATGTAGGGAAATAGAGGTAGGCATTTCTCAAGAAGGAAAGAGTTGGTGGATTGAGGAAAGTATTCTCGCCCCATCTCCCTTGTTAAGGAGTGGAAAATCAGATGAGTTAGTTGGGGTGTGTGTTTGTGTGTGTTTCGGTCCTTAGCACAGGTTGTCTGATTGTTCCTCACAAACAGAAGATATGGTTAAAAAGTAATTAATGATGAAAGAACTGCTCTGTAAAAGCAAAACACTGTCAATTTGATTGTGTGCAGTTTAATCATATGAACAAAATTATGGCATTAAAATTTGTGTTTCAATCTTATTTTACTAACAGGAAATTGTGACTCATTTTAGTTCCTGATCCAAACATATTCTTTTGTAACTGCGTGGACTAAACAATAAAAAAGAATGACAGGCTGAACAGGTTCGGAAAACTCTGTTACTGCATTTTTTCTGAGTAACAAGCTGAGTAAATGTGAATCAGCCAACATGCCTTGATTTGCATAAATACCTTGTTTGATGTGACAAAGGTGAGCTGAAGCAGGAAGTGTTTTGAGATAGAGCATAAACTAAAACTCATAGAGATAAGCATTCCGGTCTCACTCCAACCAGCTGGTAAAGGGCAAGGCTCTGCATAAAGGCACAGTTATTCTTCTAATCTGCTGCAGTCCAGATCACAGAGAATAGTAAATCTGATAATTATAGATATC
The DNA here is from genome assembly GCF_965287045.1 of Carcharhinus amblyrhynchos. Lineage (NCBI taxonomy): Eukaryota > Metazoa > Chordata > Chondrichthyes > Carcharhiniformes > Carcharhinidae > Carcharhinus > Carcharhinus amblyrhynchos. Next base: position 61,402,810 of record NC_137333.1, read on the forward strand.
TCAAATACCAGTAATGAAAATGTGAAAAGAAACACTTATCATGTAAAAATGATACTGTCAGTACATCAACTCCTTAATTATTCAGACCTACTTCCAATTAAGGATACCGCCTCCATTGTTGCTGACCTACTGAGCATCTTATTGGAGCTCCATCTATCAATCAATAACACCTTTATGCTGCCTCACCTTATTTGCATTTCTTTATATAGCTATTTATTGAAGTTTAAATTATAAAGCAAAAATATTCAACTGATTATATTGTTCACAGCAGTCCTTGTTTTAATCTTACTCTCATATCTTGAATAAGGACTGGCACAGTGGCATGTTGGTTAGCACTGCTGACCTGGTGCCAGGTGTCCAGTTCGATTCCAGCTTTGAGTGTCTGTCTGTGTGGGGTTTGCACACTCTCTGTGTGCGTACATGGATTTACTTCGGGTGCTCCGGTTTCCTGTCACAGTCCAAAGATATGCAAGTTAGATGGATTGGCAAAGTTAAATTGCACCTTAGTGTCCAAAGATGTGTAGGTTATGTGAATTCGCACGAGGTTACAGGGAAAGTGGGTGGAGTGGGGTAAGATACTTTAATGAAGAGTTGGTGCAGATTCAATGGCTGGAATTTTTCTAGTGCGCCCACCTAGAATCCCCCGAAGGCTTGCAGAACAGAATTCTCCGTTAGTCTCAGGCGGTATTTTACGTGCCTCACCTGAGCAAGGTCATAAAATAAGAACATAAGAACATAAGAAATAGGAGCAGGAGTAGGCCAACTAGCCCTTCGAGCCTGCCCCGCCATTCAATAAGACCATGGCTGATCTGTCTTGGCTCAGTTCCACATTCCCGCCCTCTCCCCATAACCCTTAATCCCCTCTCTTATCAAAAACCCATCAACCCGCGTCTTAAAAATATTTAGCGAGGTAGCCTCCACCACTTCAACGGGCAGAGAATTCCAGAGATTCACCACCCTTTGAGTGAAGAAGTTCCTCCTCAACTCCGTTCTAAACCGCCCCCCCTTTATCTTGAGGTTGTGCCCCCTAGTCCTACTATCCTTTCTGAGCGGGAAGAGTCTCTGCACCTCTATCCTATCCATCCCATTCATCATCTTATACGTCTCAATGAGATCTCCCCTCATTCTTCTAAACTCTAACGAGTACAAGCCTAGTTTATTCAGCCTCTCCTCATAGCTCAACCCCCTCAACCCCAGCATCAGCCTAGTAAACCTCCTCTGCACTCCCTCCAAGGCCAAAATATCCTTGCGTAAGTACGACGCCCAAAACTGCACACAGTACTCCAGCTGCGGCCTCACCAATGCCCTATACAGCCGCAGCAAGACCTCCCTACTTTTATATTCAATCCCCGTCGCGATGAAGGCCAGCATCCCATTCGCCTTCCTGACCACCTGCTGCACCTGCAAGCTGGGTTTTTGCGACTCATGCACAAGGACCCCGAGGTCCCTCTGCACCGTCGCCTGCTGCAGTTTTTCTCCACATAAGTAATAATCCTTCCTACCATTATTCCTACCAAAGTGGACCACCTCACACTTGCCAACATTAAATTCCATCTGCCATTTCCTGGCCCATTCACCCAGCCTATCTAGATCCTTCTGTAGACTCTCACCACCCTCCGCACAATTTGCCTTTCCACCAATTTTGGTGTCATCAGCAAATTTCGACACCCTACACTCGGTTCCCTCCTCCAGATCATCTATATAAATGGTAAATAGCTGAGGCCCCAGCACCGACCCCTGGGGCACTCCACTAGTTACCATCCGCCAATCTGAATAGCACCCATTGACCCCCACTCTCTGCCTCTTATTTGACAACCAATCCTCTATCCACGCTAACACTCTACCCCCAACTCCATGCCCCCTTACCTTCTGCAATAACCTCTTGTGAGGTACCTTGGCCAGACGGCCTCCTTCTGCACTGTAAGAATTCTATAATTCTAACTGCAGGTAAACCTCGAAAAGGTAGGTGTAGACGCTGTGGTACTGGATCATTATTCCCCTACGCTAGTAATCAGAGATTTCAAATGTCACCACTACATGGGGCAGGATTTAACACAGAGGTGGTGGTCCACCTCCTGGTTAGAAAGTCAGGGAGGAGCCCACCTTCACCGACCTGGGAGTCATACTTGATTTTATGGTCCTCACATAATTGGTTGACTGAGGTCATGTTTTGTCTCCTCCCCACTGTCCCCAGGAGAAGTCATACATGCAAGAGCTGCCGATTCATGGCATAGTGGTTAGCACTGCTGCCTCACAGCACCAGGGACCTGGGTTCAATTCTGGCCTTGGGTGACTGTCTGTATGGAGTCTGCACATTTTCCCCGTGTCTGTGTGGGATTCTCCGGGTGCTCCGGTTTTCTTCCACTGTCTAAAGGTTACATGGATTGGCCATGCTAAATTACCCCACTGTGTCAGTGGAATTGGTGGGACTAGAGCCTGGCTCGGATTGTAGTCGGTGCAGGCTCAATGGGCTGAAGTGCCTCCTTCTGCATTATAAGGATTCATCAGAGAATCTGTAGTTCTGCAGTCTCAGCAGTGCCACCAGGAACAGTGGCCATTGCTGGGACTGCAGTAGGCTCAAACCAGAAGCAGTAAACCTGGAGGAAAGAAAGGTGGGATGGGTTTGTGAGGCCTGCCAAGTAGGTCATAGTGAGGGGTGGATAGGTTTCTTGTAGGGACAGCCCTCTGTGAAGGAGTGCACTTCCTTCCAACAACCTCCTCCACTCTACCCCAGCGGTGTGCAGAATTATCCCTGGTTCTTTTGCCATATGGCGTTGGTCCACCCAACCACCATTTCTAGTGAAACAATGTGAGACAAGGCCCATAGTAGACTAATTGAGGGCCTCCATTCGTCCAAGGGTACACCATCCCATTACCTATCCTGCTGCTAGGCTACACCTGTGGCACCTCCCTGTCCACTCATCCAACTTACAACCTCTCCACCAGCATGCTGTTGGGCTGGGAGAAATATTGTAAATAAAAAGCTGTTACCTATAAAAATAACCTTGATGATGCTAAGTTGTGATAAGAACCCCACCACCCATTTGCCAATGTCCTTTCCCCTTACTGGACCTTGTGTGATTCCACGTCCACATTATTGTGATCAACTTTTAACTACCTTCTAAAATGGCAATCAGATCACTCAGTTCCACAAAGAATAACAAGAGCAAACTGGACAGTTCAGTTAGCTATGTATTCGGACACAGCAAAGGCACATACAGCCCACCTGAGTTTGCAAAATCCTCCTCACTAACATCTGGAACTTGTGCCAAAGTTAGGGATTCCCAATGGAGTAATGGCACAACAGCAATCTTCACCCTCATAGCATGATACCAACAGCAAAAGTCCTAGATGTGTCCTTTAACAATTCTGCTCACCTACCTGCCTGCCATAGATGCATCTCTCCCTTAAAGTATTGGTTGGAATGACCCACATAAAGTCCTTATGGAGACAAAAGTCCCATCCTCACATTGAGGACACCCTCCATCGTATTATGTGGCACTTGGAATAGTGGTATATTTCGAACAGACCGAACAATTCAAAACTGGGCATCCATGAGATGTTTTGGGCTATTAGTAACAGCAGAATTACTTTCAACAACAGCCTGTAACCTCATGGCCTAGCACATTCCCATTCTAGCGTCAGCATCAAGCTAGGGGATCAAATGAAGGAGTTCAATGAAGTTTACAGGATGGCATGCCAGGAACAACACCAGGCATTTCTAGAAATGAGGCATCAACTTGGCGAAACTACAATACAGGACTACTCTGCATACCAAACAGTGGAAGCAACAAGTGAAAAACAGAACAAACAGATCCAAGCTCTGCAGTCCTGCCACATCCAGTTGTGAATGGTGGTGGACAATTAAACAACCTGCAGGAGGGGAAGGCTGCATAAATATTCCCATCTTCAATGATTGGGAAGCTCAGAACATCAGTGCAAGATACAAGGCTGAAACATTTACAGCCATCTTTGGCCTGAAGCATCAAGTGGATGATTCATCTTAGCCTCCTGCTGAGGTTCCTGCATCACAATTACCAGTCTTCTGTCAATGTGATTCACTCCATGTGATATCAAGAAATGACAGAAGGAATTGGATACTGCAAATGCTATTGGCCCTGACAAACATCCTGGCAGCACCACTGATGACATGAGCTTCAGAACTAAGTCCCTAGCCAATTTGCTCCAGTACACTTACAACACTGGTACCTACCTGACAATGTGGAAGATTGCTAAAATAAACCATGTCCATCAAAAATAGCACAAATTCATTCAGACCAATTCCCACCCCATTAGCCTACTCTCCATCAGCAAAGTAATGGAAGGTGTCATCAACAGTGCTACCAAGTGATACTTATACAGCAATAACCTGTTCTCTGATGATCAGCCTGGGTTCCATCAGGGCCCCCTCAACATTTGACCTAATGCAACCTTGCTTTAAACACGGACGGAAGAGTTGAATTCCAGAGGGGAAGTGAGAATGACTGCCTTTGATATCGAGGCAGCATTTGACTGACTGTGGCTCCTTCTGCACTGTAGGGATTCTGTGGGATAAAGATGCAAAGCTGAAGTTAATGGGGATTAAGGGGAAAACTCTTAGCTGGTGTAACTTGTATCTTACAAACAAAGGAAGGTGGTTGCATTTTTTTAGAGGACAATTATATTAGTTTCAGAACATGTTCCATAGGGTACTGCTCAACTATCTTCAGCTGATCTTTCAATGATCTTTCCTCCACTGTAAAGTCCGAATGGGGATTTTTACCAATGGTTGTACAGTGTTCAGTACCATCTGACACCATCCAGAGCAAAGCAATCCACTTGATTGGCACCCGTCCCACTAACTGAAGCATTCACTCCTTTCACCACCGATGCAAAGCACAAGCAATGTATACTATCTGCAAGAGCACAGCAGCAACTCACCAAGGTTTCTTGGACAACATTTTCCAAACCTATGTCCTCTAACCAAAATAGACAAGGGCAGAAGATACAAGGGAACGTGACCACCTGCATGTTGCCCTCCAAGCTAAAAATGATTGATGAGGGGCAATAAATGTTGGCTAGCCAATGATGCCCAATGTCCTGTGAAAGAATAAATAATTATTACATTCTTGAGAGAAAAAGGCTACAATCCTCCCAAACAAGGGCTAAGTATCAGGTTCAGTCAGAAAACCAAAATGTTTCTCCCTAGGGAAGAAGCAGACTGATTTTCCAATGCGATCTTCCCACACTTTGCCTTGTTTTTGAAGGGGGGGGTTTGTTTTGCACTGCAATTGTGAGGGGTAGGGCCTAAACATGCCAGCAAACCCAACCTCACAGATTGGGACATCCTTTTTAAAGGATGTTCCAAACTCAAATTTTATTTAAAGATAGTCATCTTCCCCACAACCCCCTCCCCCAACCAATGTTTGTCGCTCCGCCAATAGGTCCCCCTTCTGGCCCTGCCACTTTCAGGCCCAAGAGTGGCAGGGCTCACTGCCCTGCAATGCCTCCAATCATTCAGTGGGGGAGAGTGAGGAGGGGTGGGGTGCAATAGCCTCCAAACTCCCCTAACATAGTTATCATATCTTGTTTCCATGGAGACCAGTAGTGATTCCTTCTGCCTTTATGTCACACTAGCAGGTGAGGGCATATGATGTCCCCGGATTTGACATTAACCCAATTTTGCATGTTAAATGTATTTAAATGAATGGTAATCAGGTTCAATCCCTGGCTGATCCCTGATTACGACAGCTGGAAGGGTGTGGGGCCACCACAAATTGTTTGGTACCCCCCGCGAATGGTGTTTCAGGCCTCATGGAATTTTTCTCATATAGCGGGATCGACGCCAAGTGCAACATGGCCGGAAAATCGCCCCTATAATTTGTATTTTGTAAGGAAAACAGATTTTTCACTTGAGTTTGAGATGTCACTGAATGAAATCTGATTAATGTATATACATCCATAGCCAAAATAATCATGTATTGCATTCTTTTTCCTTAAGTTTTATTGATACAAAGAAGGATTTCATTGACACTTATGAGAGTGTGTCTTTGTCTCTGGACACTTGTTATTTCTTAATCAGCTGAGATGCTAATGGTGAAAAAAATTGCGTTATTAAATTTGCATATTCCCAGAAGCAGGCCTTTTGAAAATGATGGCATTTAAACTTCTCGGCCTGAGACAACTGTCAATTTGTGAGATAAAGAGACTGGATTTTTTCCCTAAGGTGCCAATCGAGAAAGCAAAGCTACAGTTATTTGGCTGAGGTCAAATGACACCTAAAACATTCAATCTCACTGGAATAACTCTTAATTTATGATCATAAATTGGCACAAGTCAACATATAATCAACACTCAAGTCGCGCAAATGTATTTGTTCTTTGAGCCTTAAAAATTATAAGTTTAAAAACATTTTGCCATCATAACCTGAAGTTCCATTAGGCTGCACCAGCTTTCTTGGTGCAATTTGTCAGAAACCATTGAAACCAGAAGACAAGGTATACAGTCAATATATTTTCCCAAGAGTAGGGGAGTCTATAATTAGAGGGCATAGACTTAAGGTGAGAGGGGAGAAATACAAAAGTATCCAGAGGGGCAATTTTTTCACACAGAAGTGGTGAGTGCCTGGAACAAGCTGCCAGAGGTAGGAGTATAGGCGGGTACAATTTTGTCTTTTAAAAAGCATTTAGATAGTTACATGTGTACGATGGGTATAGAGGGATATGTGCCAAATGCGGGCAATTGGGATTAGCTTAGGGGTTTAAAAAAAAGGGTGGCATGGACAAGTTGGGCCAAAGGGTCTGTTTCCATGCTGTAAACCTCTATGACTCTTTATGACTCTAAATGATCAGGGACTTCCAAGCTCAAATTGCATTCAAGATCATTTCTGCAATCTCTTGGTACTAGTTTAAAAATCGTGTCTCCATGCAGGCCCAATCCACAAACCTGGCCATAAATCTAGACTGAATTCATTACCATTGTACGTTTCCATTAATTGTTTGTGGGTCTTCAAGAATGCTCATAAAACCAGGATGGTTTTTTTTCTAGGCCTGAGGCATGTATTAAGATCTTTTAAATGATTTCTTCTAATTTATTAAAACTGACTATTGAATACCGATGTGACCAGTAAATGATTCTGCATCATTTTAAAAAAAATTAGTTTCAGTTATTTAAAATTGGACCACTCAGACGCAGCAAACTCAACACGATTACAATAATTGGGCCAGAATCCTCCGGCCGTTCACACTGAAGGGATTCTCTGGTCCCGCCAGCGGTATACTCATGTCCACGGCTTTCCCGCCAGTGTGGGGTGACATCAATTGGAATTTCCATTGACAGCGGCGGGACGAGAAAATCCCACTGCTATCAAACAATGCACCACCTACTACTGGTGGGAAAATACTGCTGGGAGGCTTGTGATCAACCCATTTTCAGCTATATTCATAAAACTGCACCAGGTTGTCCCTCTTAAATATGATGCGGAGATGCTGGCATTGATGAACCTGATGAAGGAGCAGTGCTCCAAAAGTCAGTGATTCCAAATAAACCATTCACCTGATGAAGGAGCAGCGCTCTGAATGCTCATGATTCCAAATAAACTTGTTCGACTGTAGCCTGGTGTTGTAAGACTTCTTACTGTGCCCTGTTACATATGTTGAGGAAAATAGTTCAACCTCTTTTTTTAAACTTACAATTGACTTAGTTCATGGCAGATTCATTTGGCATTTAAAAATATGCAAATAAGTTTGAGCAGAAACCTGAACAAAGAAAGCCACTTCTGAATGAAGGCAAATTTGGAGCACATGCTGCGTCCTCAAGTGGAACTTCTTGGCCAACATGTTTAAAAAGCGGCAATCAGCACACTTTTTACGAGTTTAAAATCTGATTTACAATGATGCTGTTAAATCAACAAATGCAGAACTGAGGACTAGAAAAACAATTTCATTTCCTATTGCATCTGAAATGTGTTTATGTGTTAAGATCCCTCCTGAATAAGCACAATTGGAGGATGCTTGCATTTTACAACTGAGGCATGGCTAGTTTTGTGGGTGGGGGTTTATTTGGATGAAAGATTTAATGGCCAGCCATAAAAGATCAAGGATACTTGAGTGTACAGCAGTTACATAGGTAACTTGCTTGCGATTTATGATTAATTTTCATTTCTGCCAAGTTTTGTAGCATGGGTAACTTAAATACCCATATGGAAAATCAGTTACATATGAGCACTGTATCTATGAATTGATTTAAAATGGGTTACCTGCCTTGATTAATACAAATAACCAGTTTTCCTACTGAAATATTTCAAAATGATTTTTGTCCACTATATTTAGTTTGTGTGTATATTTGAGTAGCTCAAATATTTACAATGGCACATGTAAGTATTCATTACTAAAATATCCTTATGTCAGCTAATGACATGGCATTTGTTAATTGTTATAAGTCACTGATATTCATAAACTCCATTTTATTATTTGCACGGTGGCACAGTGGTTAGCACTGCTGCCTCACAGTGCTAGGGACCTAGGTTCGATTCCTGGCTTGGGTCACTGTCTGTGCGGAGTCTCCCCATGTCCGTGTGGGTTTCCTCCCGCAGTCCAAAAGATGTGCTGGTTCAGGGCATTGGCCATGCTAAATTTCCCTCAGTGTACCTGAACAGGTGTTGGAGTGTGGCAACTAGGGGATTTTCACAATAACTTCATTGCAGTATTAATGTAAGCCTACTTGTGACAAATAAATAAACTATTTTCATTATTGGAAAATCTAGCCCAGGCAAATTGATTTTTTTTTAATCATCTCCTTAATGGGCACATGATGTGTGTTCAGAAGTGGCTGTGTTTTTGCAAGCTCTGGCACTACTCATCTTGTAATCTTTTCTTTTTTCCTAATGCACGATCTGGAATTAGTTGATCCTGATATATAGAAACATAGAAGATAGGAGCCGGAAGGGGCCATTCCTGCCTCTACTGCTCTCTCCTCATCCCCCCAATCCCCATTCTCTGGATAAAATAATTTCCCCTCAACTCCCCTTCAATCGTTAATCCTTCAGCCTATCACTTTTAATCTATGTTCCCTGGTGAATCCTCTGCTTTTAGAAATAGGTCCTTCCACATCCACCCTGTCAAGGCCCCGTCATTATTTTATGTATCTCAATTAAATCTTCCCTCAACCTCTTCTACCTCAAAGATAAAAACTACAGCCTGTCCATTCTTCAAGGTCATCCAAGCTGAACAGAAAACAAAGCTAATGTGAAGCTTATGGGTTCAGTGGGCAAGGATCTGAATGCATTGAGAGAATCTCAATTGGTTTGACACCAGGCAAGAACACCAATTTGGCCCTCTCTCCCTATTCGATGGACAATCATGAACCCAGCTGGGGCTAGTGGGCCTAGAGAATTGCCCCTATCGTCATTTATCTTGATAAGAGCATATGTTGAGTGCAGGAGCTTGGGATTTTTCATTCTTTTCCCATGCTTGTTATCCTGTATATTTGGGAACACTATCTTTTATATCCTTGATAATGGCTTTTCCATCAGAGTGGTCTGGCGATCGGAAGGGGCCAGAGGCCCCTCTTATTTCTTTTTTTCTTATCAGGGAGTGCTCCAAGTGGGTTATATGGCTTAAAAGTCATACTTAAATGAATATAAATGCATATTTAATTGTTTTATTTTAATGTATTGTAACCCTTGCATTTAACTAATTGTTTTGTAGTGCACTTCACTTTTTTTATAGAAAAGGTGACTAGTGCCACAGCAAGATGGTAGGTGGAGAGATAGATATAGCAGTGTTTGGCATGACTTTTTGCCCTCACTTTAGGTCAGGAAAGGCCCCAGTTGTGTGTGTGTGTGTGTGTGTGTGTGTGTGTGTGTGTGTGTGTGTGTGTGTGTGTGTGTGTGTGTGTGTGTGTGTGTGTGTGTGTGTGTGTGTGTGTGTGTGTGTGTGTGTGTTGCATGCCCAGGAGGTTAATGGCTCTTTGAGTTTTGAATATCTTTGGACTGGTTTTCTGAGTTTAATTGACTGGATAGGCAGAATTGAGATCTGTCAGGTTACTTGCTTGGGAGGGGTATCTTCTTGGTATGGGGGTTCCCTATGTGTAGAAGGAGAGTTGCACTTAGGATTCCCTGTCTCGACAGTGCTTTCAGTTCACCTTGTCCTGAGACTTTCTTTCTATTTTCTTGCTCTTTGAAAGGGTATGGAACATAGTGCCACATCTTTGTGGCCTTATCCTGTTGCCTTGATTACCCACCTTCATTTTCTTTTATCTTTACAATATCATTGCAAAAGGAGGCACTGGCCGCCACAGCAGGGATTATGATGTCTGATTCTTTGAATTATTTGTATTGATCTTTGCTGGTCTTCTCCATGTATAGATGTGAAATGATCGTTCTTCGTTCTGTACTGTGCTGAATCCTGGGACTTTGTTGTGTATCGTACTGAATATAAAGTTGAAAATTCTCAATAAAAACATTATTAAAAAACAATCTTCCCTTTAATCTTCCCAAGCCGACAATGCTGACTCATACCAAGAAATAGCTTGAAGGCATTGAGAGCTTTCTGGTAATTCCTTCAATTCACTAAAGATTCATCACAACAGGACTGAAGGCTATTAAACCTGTGGGAGCATCATAAACTGAGCCAATTGTGTCCACATATGTCTACCTTTCTCTGAATAGCAATGAGGAGCAAGAGTACCTGACTCACTTTTTTTTAGCCCAGAGTGATACCTTACTTTTTCCTGTTTTCATAACAGGATTTTACACTGTAATTTTCAGAAAGAATAATGGCAATTTTAACCCTGTTTGCTTGGTATAAACTGGATGGCCCAGCATTTAAAATATCCCCTCAGATTCTTACGACATCACATACCAATCCCTCAAGCTCTGGTTTTAACCGGCCATTTTCAACAACTCTGAGCAACATCATTCCGAAACCAATCCAGTCGTCCTTTAAATATACTTTCCTACTTGGGCCTCATTTGTAATCATGGGTCCCAGCTCCTGGCAGGAAAAGGATCTGGGACCAGGAAATTCCCAAAAGGTACAATTTTGAGCTGTTGTAACTTTTCCTGGGGAGCAGGATTGTCTCTCTGGCCCTCTCCCCGACCATTGTCAACCTCAGTTGACAAATCTGAGTGTCGAAGACTATTCTTTTGCTCCTCAGCCTTAGCTTCCCCTTATTGTACAGTGCACCCTACTCACTTTCGAACTTCCACCTCCTGCTAGATTTAGAACAGGAACTAATTAGGCATTGCGGCGGCACAGTGATTACAATTGCTACCTCACAACACCCGGGACCTGTTTTCAATTCCCGATTTAGGTTAATGCCTGTGTGGAGTTTGCACATTCCCTTCGTGTCTGTGTGGGTTTCCTCTGGGTGCTCTGGTTTCCTCCCACAGTCCAAAGATGTGTGGGTGACGTTGATTGGACATGCTAAATTAACCCTCGGTGTCCTGGGATGTGATGGGTTAGAGGGATTAACAAAGTAACTAGGCAGGGATAGGGCCTGGGTGGGATTGGTATTACTGCAGACTCGATGGGCCAAATGGCCTCCTTCTGCACTGTAGGGATTCTATGATTCTAACTGTGGGAACGTGGATTAATGTCCAAGAGTTAAAAACTTTAGGTTTGCTGCTATATCACAACAATTGCCATTATCTTGGGCCCTAGCTACCCAGTACCCATCCAAATTAAAAGTGTGGCTATAGTTGGTTTCAGATAATGTTGATGATAGAAATGCTAGTTCATATTTTAGGATGAACTCTATGCTCAACAAGAATGTCTAAAACTTCTAAACATTCTCTGCTCCAAGGAGAACAATCCCAGCTTCTGTAGCATTTCCTTAATACTTCCTACCTACATTTCACCAGTCAACCTTATCTTAGTGGTTACCATGGCCACAAAGGGTTGTTCATTTGGAGACAACTCCGCTTATGAGTTATACATGAGTGGATTTTATAATGACAAGCTTTACTAATATGACTGGTTTAGTTTTCCTTTCATTTCAATGACATGCAGATAATACAATCAGGTTTCCAGGCCCTGTCTCGCTCCACGAGGCTTCTCTGATGTCTGAGAACAACGGCAACCCAGAATGACCAGCTCCTACCCTCTAGACCTTCCACATGGCTACATTACACTTGACCTCACAAATCCCCTGAGGTTAAAGGTCAACTGGTTTGATTCTTGTACTATAACACAAACTTGGTCAGCATTTACAAAATATATAGTTTGCATTTTTAGCTGAGGTTGTATTTTTAGGAATTATAGAATCATAGAATCCTACAGTGAAAGAATCCATGTGGCCTATTGAGTCTGCAGCAACCGCAATCCCACCCAGTCCCTATCCCCATAACCCTTTGCACTTATGCCAGCTAGTCCCCCGACACTAACAGGGAATTAAGCATGGCCAATCCACCTAACCCACACATCTGTGGACTGTCGGAGGGCACAGGCGCACCAGGGAAGAAACCCACGCAGACACAGGGCGAACATGCAGACTCCGCATAGACAGTGACCCCAGCCGGGAATCGAACCCAGTCCCTGGCGCTGTGAGGCAACAGTGCGAACCACTATCCGCCATACCACCCTTCAGTTTATAACCAATTGACTCTGTTTCACAGGCATGCGGGGAATCTGTCTGCAAGCAGCAAGCAATGGCCTCACCATGAATCAGTGGTTGATTTTCCACTGTGCTTGATCTTTCTTCTGAAGTTCACAGAATGGTTGTTCAAATATTTTTTGGATCCTCATTTCCGAGACTCACTGTCACTTTTATTTGGCTTGAAATTAAAAGTTTTGGTAATATTTTCCATGTTACTGGGGAGTAAAATCTGACATAATTTGTAATCGGCTGCCCATTCGCTACCAGCAGATTTTGTACTGCTGATGTGGACCAGTTTGATCCCATGTTATACAGTGAGGGCTTAGGCCAGGTTGTTAACTTGGTCCTTAGGCCAGGTTCAAACACAAAGAAAAGATTAAGCTTCCTTTCTGCCATATTTTGTTGAGCTCTAAAAATGTTAAGATGCTGGTGTACGTTGAATGTTTTGAAAAAGTTTTTACTTTTATTCATTTGAACGGATGGGAGCGCCAGTGGTTGGGCCAATATTTATTGTCTGTCTGTCACTGATGCCCATTTCAGGGGTTAATTGAGAGTCAACCAAATTGCTGTGGAGTCACGTATAGGTCAGACCAGGGAAAGACATCAGATTTCCTTTCCTAAAAGATATTAATAAACAAGATGGGTTTTTATAACAAATGACAATGGTTTCATGGTCATCAACAGACATTGCACATTTTTATTGAATCTACATTTCCAGTGGTGGGATTTGAACTGGGTCCCAGTTCTTGCTCCGGGTCTCTGGTCCAGTGACAATACCACTGTACCACTGCCTCCCCTTAAAGCATTCAAATACAACCATGAGGAAAACTTTAATTTGGACGGTCATATCACACTTTGCCTAATGTTATGCTCCGTATAGATAAACATAATGGAGAATGGCGTAAATATGGTGCCGGACTCTCGTCTGTCCCATTCCTATGGATAGGTTAAGTTAAAGTTGGGCTGGGACTGACTGAAGGATCTGGGTGCATTAATCAGAGGTCAAATCATAGAAATTTAATAGCACAGAAGGAGCCTGTTCAGCCATCATGCCTGTGTTAACAGGGGTATCATGCTTCGACTCACATCCCTGGGAATTATTTGCCCTTAACCCTCATCATCAAATATATGCCCAATTCCCCTTTAAAGTTATTTACGGAATGAGCTTCCACCATTTCAGATACAGCATTCCAAATCACAACCACTTCCCTGAATGGGGGAAAAATATAATCTCATCTCCCCTCTAGTTCATTTGCGAATGATTTGAAGTATATGATCTCCAGTGGTATTTTCACCAAAGGAAATAATCCTTTACGGTCTATTCAGTTGAACCTTTCAGCATCTTAGGAACTGTGATTGGACCATTTCCTATCCTTCTCTTCCAAAGGGAACAGTCTTAACCTTTCAACCAGTCCTCATAACTGAAGTCCTCCATTTTGTTAAACTTCTGTATTTTTTTCTAAGATCTTGATCTTTCTTGATGTGAGGAACTGTTGACAAAACTCAGCTAAGCTGCAGTGTATATAATACTTTCATGATCCATTTGTTTTTATCTTTTATTCCACTATTTGTAAACCCAAATAATACACATAGTTTTTTAATCTACCAGTTCAATGTTCCTTAAGGAATTTTGTATGTGGACATTAAGGGCATAATTCTCCCAAAATATGTCCATGTAGTCTCTGGAGGAAATAGCACTGTGTTTCCCATCAGGCGGGTTGGTGCAATCCAGATCACAATCCACCCATGCTTAGACATTTTCTTTGGAGCTTGGGGCAATTTGAACCGTGAATGAGATGCGTGAGACCTAAAGATGCCGGCAAGGTCAGCGCCCTTTTTGAAGAGCACCCTGATCTCGGAATACTGCTTCAGACCCTTTCTCCTTTGCACCAGCATCACTGAGCATGAACCAGTTAACGTTGCCAGCTGGGGTGGAGAAAATCTCAAAATGAGTTCTCTCTGGCATAAATGATATTCGGCCTCTCTCTGTTCAACATTTGGGAATATGTTAGATAGGTGCTTAAAAAAAGGAAGTATAAAGGGCCAGATTCTCTCACCTCGCCCCACAGTTGGGATTTTCTGGTATTGCTGCAGTGATTGGAGATTTGGCTGAGCACCAAATTCTCCATTCTCATTGGCAGTGATGGTGTGACATGAGCAGCCAGAAAATTCTCACCTCAGGATATAGTGATAAGCAGAATCATAAGTGAAAAAAGAAAAAAATCAACATGGCTGTTGCCATGTTATAACTTCCATGTAAACCTCTGACTGTTAATTTTCCATTTGCTTTCAACTGTTCTCTGAACCCAAAATGAAACGTTATCGAGATCCTTCCCATTCTTTTGTTAATTTTTATACAGAATATTCTCATCTTTTTTAAATATTTTAACAGCTTTTACCGCCGTCTAACTCTGTATCCTTCTCCAACCCCACAAATATTTTCCTCCAACTCTATGTTGCTCCGACCCTTCACACCAACTCTGATGTTCATGCCTTAGTCGCTTTAGGCCATATTTTGAAATTTCCTTCCTCACTAACACAGTGACTAGACTTCAAGGCTCTGAAGTACATTATACAAATGGAAGCCTTCCTTTCTTCTTTTCATCTCTGTAATGTCACCCAACACTATCCTGCCTCTGCTCATCTGGTGCTGAAACTCTCACAAATGCATTTTTAGTTGCAGACCAGACTATTCTATTATCCTCTCACATTCTACACTCCCTAAACTTGAGGCCATCCAAAATTCTGCTGCCCTTCTTAAGGGCACTATCATCACAGAGCTTGCTAAGCAATTCTCAGTTGTATAATCCTCATTGTTATAGAACATAGAACATTGAAAAACTGCAGCACAAACAGGCCCTTTGGCCCACAAGTTGCACTGATCATATCCCTACCTACTAGGCTTACCTATAACCCTCAATCCTATTAAGTCCTATGTACTCATCCAGAAGTCTCTTAAAAGACCCTATCGGATTTGCCTCCACCACCACCGACGGCAGCCGATTCCACTCATCCACCACTCTCTAAGTGAAAAACTTACCCCTGATATCTCCTCTGTACCTACTCCCCAGCACCTTAAACCTGTGTCCTCTCATAGCAACAATTTCAGCCCTGGGAAAAAGCCTCTGAGAATTGACCTGATCTATACCTCTCAACATCTTATACACTTCTATCAGGTCACCTCTCATCCTTCATCTCTCCAAGAAGAAAAGATCGAGCTCCCTCAACCTATCCTCATAAGGCATGGCACCCAATCCAGGCAACATCCTTGTAAATCTCCTCTGCACCTTTTCAATAGCTTCCACATCCCTCCTGTAACAAGGTGACCAGAACTGAGCACAGTACTCCAAGTGGGTCTGACTAGGGTCTTACAAAGCTGCAGCATTATCTCCCAACTCCTAAACTCAATCCCTCGATTGATGAAGGCATCCCTCGATTGATGAATCATTCTTTCAAATCTCTCCATGGCTTCACCCCATCCTATCTCCATACTCTCTGCAGGTGTACTATCCTCCAAAATATATCCATGTTCCTCTAATTCTTATGTATTGAAAATCCCCAATTAAAATTACTTCTCCTTTGACCGCCATGCTTCCAAGATATAATGCTCTGGATTTTCTTTCTCCCTGAAACCTCTCTTTCTTCCCTTAAGATGTTTCTTTAATGTAACTCTTTTACCAAGGGTTGGATTTTATGTTTTGTTTTGGTGGGGTGAAGGGGGCAGAATGGAAACTGAGCTGTTCACTCGTTTCCACCCCCATCATTACTGCTCATCAAATCTAGCATTGGATGGCCAATTAGTGGCCGTCTGGCAGAAGTGGGCCATATAGCAGTGCTAGGAAAGGCGGGCTCTGCATCCAATCAGGAGTTATGCCGGGACATCATACAATGGAGGGGAAACGAGTAAATGGCTTAGCATAGTGTTTAAGAGTCATTTTTAGTGGTGTTTAATTAGGTAGTCAGTGGTGGAGGATGGACACATTCTAAATATCTTATTTTCGGTGATTAACGTTTTTGTTCTGCATGAATACAATTGCTGGCATATCACTCTTGTATTGTAAATTAGTCTAAATGGAGAGAAAGAAGAAGAACTAATTTGGGACTAATTTGCCAATAGTGCTCAAAGTGGAGACATTATTCCATTGCTTATAGCAATTATGTCAATACAAACTCATTTCAGTATCAATGGTACAAATGGGAAGTCAAATCATCAATCTGGCTTTGGATTGAAAGTCAAATTGTCCACAGATACTGGTCTTACACATTCCCCCTGGCTTCATATCATACATAATCTGATTCAGATCCATTATAAAACTAGTTCTGAAAGATAGAAATAGACCTTAACATACTAGAGATTGTGTAACAGCAGCTTAATACTTTTTAAATGAGCATTTATTGTCGCTCCCAGGTTGCCTTGGAAAGGTGAAGGTGGGCCTTCTTTTTTGAATCACCAATCTGGTAAGATAGGAGGAGAACAATGAAGGATCTAAGATATAGGTCCAAATTTTGTGTAACTTGCAAGGAAACTTGGAGGTTCCTGTGAGGTTGACTCTTGGCCTGTTCACTAGTAGCGATCATTGCAATGAAAGGTTCTTTAAGAGTCAATTGGACAAGTTTTTGCAGTTCATCTGTTTACTGGTGTTTATGAATTATGAATGCAGTGGAGATCGAGTCCAATGACAAGAGAGTCGATCAAACACACCTCTTTCTATTCGAGTTGATGTTGACCGTAATTTCGTTTTGCAGTTGCACCCATCCAGGGGAGTAGTCCCTATCCATCTTGCTTCTAATAATGGAAGGATTGGTATTGCTCCAGAGGTCGAGGCTAAGCAGTTTAATCTGAAGAAATTCTCAAAACAGAGGAGTCCAGTCTTATTATTTTGATTTCATTTGCATTTATTCTCAGGCAAAATAATTCAACACATTTTTTGATAGTTTAGATGACATTGGTAAAACAGCATTTTCAGCAAAATAGCCATATTTTCAATTAACACTCCACTTTCCTCAGAATTTGTGTTCTAGACACAAGGAAATATCCATCAAATGTTAACATATCATGAAGATCTCTTCAATCATTCCAATCTGACCATTCCAATTGAGTTTGAATGCACAGCTGTCGTCCCGTCAGCACACTAATAATTTCAAATACTGTGAGAGAACAGTTCTTTTTAAAAGGCTAGATTTTAAAAGCTAAAATTTCCTTCTCCTCATTTTAATGGTTCTATGTGCTGTTAAGTGCATGACCTTAGCTGGTGGACACTGCATATTTAGTACCAGATTAATGACCCCTTCATTCTTACCTTTACAAATGCTAATTTTCTCATTGTTCAAAATGCTTCATAGTTCACTGGAGTCTAACCGTAGTAAAGGTCATATTTTGTTCTTCTTCTTTAACAGAGTAATGTTCCATAAATGAGGCCTAAAACAGAGTAGGTAATTAAATACGGGCCTAGCATTACTTATCGTTGGATGATTATAATGATGGCAATCATTTCCCTGGACTGCAGCGCACTTACAAAATGAACAGTTAGGGTGACACTTCCTTTGCTGCTGGTGCTAGGATGGGGGCAGGGGTTCAGGCAGCAGTGGTACAGCCATGTACAAAGAGATGGGGATATCTGAGGCATCTCTCATGCTTAACATTTGGGATATATTTGTTGCACATCCTCCTCTCCTATAGCTGTCTGTGACCAAATACAAACATCAGTGTGAAACAGGCTGACAGCTGTGGAGACATTTAGTCATCCTGTCACTGGCAAATATTATCTGCAAACAATATTTTAAAGATTGTACTGTATTCTTATGGTCTTCAAAATCCAATTTCTGTCGATTAGATTTGTAGATTCCTTTGGGTGATGAATCAGTAAGAACTGACTTTTGTCGGGAAATGATACCTATTTTTCTTAGCTGCACTCTGGTTCAGAGATGCATGTGAGTTGAATCACAAGATTAGGATGTGAAGAGGTTTGATGATGAGTAGTAGATGGATTAGTAATAATATGGATCACAATTCTCCCTTCCAAGCAAATACTGCAAAATGAAACTGCCATCACATTTCCCATAAAGTTTAAAGATATTTGCACAGTGTATGGTGCTGATGCACTAAATTTTAATAATCAGCATTTTGTAACAAAGTCTCATTTCATTTATTCACAAGTAAAATCATTTGGAAAATTATCACATTTTGTAATCGAGCAAACTAATGTCACATTACTTTTGGAAAATGTCCCATCTTCTGGGCATGTGTGACATCCCTGTGCGCTCTAACCCTTAGATTGCCTGATGCCTTTATGAGAGAGTGAGTTTACAGTGAGTAGAAGTTTCACTTATCCTGGCAAAGCCAAGCGTAGAGTCATGAAGGTTTACAGCATGGAAGCAGGTCCTTCGGCCCAACTTGTCCATGCCGCCCTTTGTTTTAACGCCTAAACTAGTCCCAATTGCCCATGCTTGTCCCATATCCCTCTATACCCATCTTATCCTTGCAACTGTCTAAATGCTTTTCAAAAGACAGACCATTCATCCTTTTCCTTCACTGCTGGATCATCCTTTTTTTGTTGGCCACCGGTACTGACCTACATGCCTCCCTGGTGATTTACTTCCAGGCTGATGTGGTCAGGTGGGAGGGCCTCTGGCTCCTATCCCAAGGGAAGAGAAGCTCCCACTTTTCCTGAATGGCCTGGAAGAGAATCTCCAGGGAGGCATGACTAAATCATGAAGCAGAGTTTGGGTCTTTTGGCTGCCATTGAAAATCAGAATGATATAACACACTTGGCCTGCAGTGAGTGAATGTCTACGTTGGTGTCGTTTAAATAATGCCAGCATCTTTGACCTACTGAGGTATTGGTGGGGTAGACAATGGAGGTTGACAAGCTCTTGCTGATGTATGGCAAATGAACTGAAAAGCATTATATTGCGCAGTTTAATCGGACCTGCCGTCCAACGTTTTTGCCCACCGTCAAGCTTAGTCTCTAGAATGGAAAATTTCATCCACTGCTCTTTTTATACGTGTGTATATGTAATGTATAGTTATAAACAGTGAGAACACAAAGATTTCAAGAGAACATTTTCTGGTGAAATAGGCAAAGACATGGCAGATATGATTTAAAGTAGAAGAGTGAGGAAAGGCAATATTATCAAAATAGTTCAACTTTAAGCACAGGAACAAATGGACCTGGGGTACATGAACATATTTGTGATGTAAGTTTAGAATGTTAAAACATTTGGCTACTTTTTGCTTTATTAACAGAGTTATATGGTGGAATTTTCCCATAATTTATCAGTGTTAGGCTCTAAGAACCGACATGAATCTCTCCAGATTCACAGCCGAGTTTCCACTCCAGATTCTCCGACGTTCTGTGTAGAGAAAATCTGGGGCATGGTTTGTGCCTTCACTCTGGCGGGGCGAGGCATGATATAATGGACAAGGCCAGCGCCACAGAGATTGGAGCATGTTCTTTATAAAGTGCTCTGGATCTGATACGTCCCCACCCACCCTCCAAGGACACTGAGGATCCCTCTGCAAGCATCAAGGTGCTCCACCTCCATCATTATGACAGTATCAGGTGAATTATTTCACTTCCCCCCTTCCCCACCCTTCAACATCTTACAGCATCAGCCCTTCCACCAACATACATAAGGCAAACCTGTGCCGAGGGCAGTAGCAGCTTGTTCCACTGGCTGGGCATGACCCTCTCCCCAGGGGCTATAGTTATCTTGGCACCCCCAATGGATTTCCTTCAACTGATTCCCATTCTTGTTGAGCCACTTTGTCATAATGTGGAGCTGGTGGTGCATGGACTGCCCTATGTGTCTCCCTTTCTGCCTGCAGCTTCCATGTCCAATCTTACTGAAGTCCAGTGCTCAAATGGGCCTTACCTTTCCCACTGGGACTATTTGACTGCTGACTGGCCTGCTTCCGTAGCCAGATGTCCAAAGTTTGCTTGAGTGCAAATCAGCCCCACATCAGCCATAACGGGTGGAATTTTCCTGTCCTGCCTGCAATAGGAATTGTAGCAGGTGGGGCAGAAAACTTGGTGGACTATGCAACAGCCCATTGACCTCAAGCGGAAATTTCTGGTGTTGGGGCAAGGGTGATCAGAAAGGGCGATTCTCTGCTCTACCTGTCATGATTCAGGTCAGAAACTCCTAAGTGTTCTATAGAGCCCACCTGGATCATAAGTTTTGCATCTTGAATTTGGCTAGGATAAGCCTGAGATATTTCACTTTACATATGATTCAAATGACCCACTAGGGAGCTTTTATCAAATAAAGTTCATATAAGAATATAGTTAACGTACAGTAAGACAATTATCAAGAGCTTTTATAATTACAAACTAGAAACAAACAATCATGATCATTAACAAAGATATCTACAATGTTGCGATCAAACCAACCTCATAAGAAAAAAACCCTTTTCACAGGTTTAACCCAGCAGACTAATGCTCACGTCATACTGTAAATTGAGACCTTTGGTTGGAGAATTGAAAACTCTCAGTCATGTTGAAGTTAGAACAGCTTCCCAGAACATCAGGGACTTTAGGCAAACTACTAGCAGCAGATTATTTCCTTCAGGAAGGCAAAGCCTTGCTTTAAGATCATAAGCAAAATTTTCAAATAAAACAGAGAGAGAGAGAGACTTCTGTTTAGCTTGCTATCCCAATTAAAACCCAAATGTCACTCATAACTGAAACCCTGTACTCACCGGGAACAAAACTTGTTCAAAAACACATGACCTTCCTCCTAACAATGTAGGATCATAAAACGAATCCCAGAGTAAACACAAACAACCCCAGTTAAACCACGCAAGTAGCAATAAAAAGACATTTCCAGTCAAGCTGGCAACAATGATATCACTGAAGCTGTGAGCTAAGATACCAGTGAAGCTGTGAGAGTTGCAGAAATCATGCTAAAAAAAACTTTTCTTAAAGGTGCACTAACACCACACACCTCTTCCAGTTGAATGTCCTCTCTGTGTCTCAGCAATCAGAACTGGACCCAGTACTCAAGATGCATGCTATGAACAACACAGAATAGCCTGAGCATGATGTCCATTGCTCAGTTCAGTCCCATACTGATTTGGTCATCCAATGCATCATTCCACTTGATCAGGGTCTATAAAGTTGGCATTGGAGGTTGGCAAAGGCCTACCAATTGTGCTCACATATTCAGTTGTGGCATGTAATCTCTTGCTGAATTTGCCCTCAGGAGATCAAATAAACAGCAATAAAAGGGAAGACCACCATTTATAAAAGAGAGGAGTGCACTCCCATGCAGGAGCAACCTTCCTTCCCTTACTCCCCTCCCCTGCAATGCCTGTCACAATCTTTGCCTGAAGTGTGTGCGATAAACAGCAGTTTGCATGTCCGAGCATATTAATGGGGAGACTGACTGAGGTAAAGGATTTTCTGAGCCTTAATGACCCTTGCATACATTTTATTCTCAAACTCCTAGCACACTGAACAATCACATTGTGGAATACTAGACGTGTTGGCTGCAGAGCACACCTCAGGGCATTTAAAATTTGGATAACCATTACCCAATGAACTTCAGCTCAAAGCTAAAATTTAAAATTGGATTCTATACCGCATGTAATTTCATCCCCGGAGCTGATTTTTTGATTGATTTAGATATCTGACATTGGCTGCATGCAAATTAAGTGCAAAACTAATTCCACCACCCTTTCTATGTCACTTTATCTTCTTCAAATATTTATCCAATTCTCCTTTTAAAAGATGGAAAGCACAACCACTCCCTGTGATAAAACATTCCACAATCTCAACAACCCGACTGTAAAGAAACTTCAACCTGCCTCTCGGCCAACCACACTTCACTTGCTTAGTGCTGATTTTAGATTGAGGACTGCTTGTCACTGAGAAAATAGTTTAAAAGGTTAGTTGTCTTCTGCTCAGACCTGTCGTCGTTCACAGGCTGCTCCCAGCCTGTGAGTAGTTTGAGCTGGCCTCGGAGCCAAAGTCAACCAGAGCAAAAGCAAAGCTATGTCCTTCGGAAACTGGGCTGACAGATCCTTTGTCCCTTTCACCATCAGGGCAGACTACCTCAAGATGCTGGAGATGTGGTTTGGAGGCATGCATCAAAAATCGGGAAGAGCGCATCGCCAAAGTAAGCCAGAAATCTGGCTTGTGGAAGCAATGCTCCTTCTCTATCACTACCAAAAACCTGGTCATCTGGTGTTGAGGGACTGAACGGTTTGTTATGTGTAGTGCAGGTCTGGCCTATCCCCAAATCCTGTGCAGCAGCAGTGATCCAGGCCATCTTCAAATTTATCTGGAGATCAAAGATGGATCATGTCCAGAGGGAAGCGATGCATAAATCTCTGGAGAATGGAAGGAAAAATGTTCCCAATGCTGCCCTCATCCTGATGGCCGCCTTTGTGTGCAGCTACATCAAGCTGTGTGTAGATCCTCGCTACGCTAACTCCAAATGTCACTACTTCTTGAGGTTCTACCTGTCCCAAGTGTTTGCGGAAGATAGGTCTAGCCACACTGCCATGGAACCCTCCAAGTAGTTGGACCGTATCGCAATACCTGAATTTATTCCAGAAACACACCTTTGACCACATGGCAATCAAGCAGTGGTCAGCTTGCAATGTCTTTGAGGCTCTGAGGGAAAAGGAGATAGTGGATCCTGTTAGATGATTTCCTGAGCAGACTGTCAGTTCATCTGGCAGAATGTCTCATCACCAGAATTTACAAACAAGCACCCAGACCTGGCTTGGTTGGTGGTGAGAAGGGCACTCCCCATCCGATCCTTTGTGCACGCTCAACGTCTCAACATCACCGCACACTGCCCTCAAAGCAGCTGCAGGGTCGATGAGATGGTCGAACGCCTCCTTGTGGAATGTGCCTTTGCAAAGAAGATCTGGAGTGAGCTGCAGTGGTATTTGTCAAGGTTCATCCCGAGCAGCTCTGTGACGCAGGACCCTGTGCTCTATGGGCTGTTTCCAGGAACGCACACCAAGACAAAAATCAGCTGCTGCTGGAGGGCCATCAGCTCGGTGAAGGATGCACTTTGGTTCACCCGAAACTGGCTGATCTTCCAGTGCAAAGATTTGTCCTTGACCAAGTGTTGCAGACTGGCACATTCCAAGCTCTCAAGCTTGGGGCAGCTGCTGTAAAAGCACAATGAAGAAAGGCCACCGTTTAAAGCCTTTCAAACAAGGCAGACTGAGGGCCCAGTAACTATAGAAAACCCTCAGACTGCAAAACTGTGTGCTAATCTGTAAAACCACAGCACACAGTGAAATGAGACGAATGGATATAGTTTTTCTTAAAGAACTGACTATAATAAATGTAACGTCTTAGAACACAGCACCATAAAATATTGTAAATATGGCTGCTTTTGGCACTGTTTGTAATTAATAGAAATGTTGTTTCTGTAATGGTTTATTTTGGAGTATTTATAATTAAAGTTTATTTTTGAAATTAAAAAAATTGTTTAAAAGGTTAGCTTTTAGAGAGATGCTGCCTCACTAGATTTTAAGTTCCTGAATCAAGTTCTCTAGTTAGCTTTCCATGTGCGAATAGTCTATTTAATTATTGAGACCTGTTCAAATCTTCAGCATAACCCTGAGCTGCCAGTGCAGATGAATGTATCTTATCCCCATTTTTACTGGTGAGGGCCATTTGCAGTTTGGGAATATGCAATTATGTTGTTTTTAAACAAATAAATTTAAAGAAAATAAATTGAGCAAAATTATCTAATGCTCACCAACATTCAAATATCAATGTTTACAGTGTCTGATATACAAAGCTGAATTGTGTACAGATGAATGGCACAGTGGTTAGCACTGCTGCCTCACAGCGCCAGGGACTTGGGCTCGATTCTGCCTTGGGTGACTGTGTGGAGTTTGTACATTGTGCCTGTATCTGCGTGGGTTTCCTCCGGGTGCTCCTCCCAAACTCCAAAGATGTACAGGATAGTTGATTGGCCATGATAAATTGCCCCTTACGTTAGGAGGATTAGCAGGGTAAATATGTGGGGTTATGACCTGGATGGCATTGTTGTCTGTGCAGGCTCAATGGGTTGATGCAGGCTCAATGGGCCAAATGGCCTCCTTCTGCACTGTTGGGACTAAATGAAAGAGATGGTCCACTTTCTCTTGTTTTGAAATGCAAATGTAATATATTTTTTCTGAGGCTGTATTATATTAAAAATATTCTATTTTATTTTTTGCTGATAACCTTCATTACTATCAGAAGCATAAACTCCCTACGGTGCAAAAAAAGGCCATTCAGCCCATCAGTCTGCACTGACCACAATCCCACCCAGGCCCTATTCCCATAATCCGGTTAGTCCCCTGACACAAGGGTTAATTTAGCATGGCCAATCAACCTAACCTGCACATCTTTGGACTGTGGGAGGAAAGCAAGCACCTTGAGGAAGTCCACACAGACATGGGGAGAACATGCAATCTCCAAACAGGCAGCAACCCGAGGCTGGAATTGAACCCAGGTCCCTGGTGCTATGAGGCAGCAGTGCTAACCACTGTGCCACCATGCCACCTTTGAAAAAAGGAAACCAAAGTGGCAGTACATTCAGCCTGAAATGTCACCTCCAGAGGTGGGTTATCCACAGATCTTGCAGTGGCTAACTCAGGTCCGGAACTTGGTTCATTTATCAAAGATAATTCCCATTGGTTCTGGAAAAGGGGATTATCCTTTTTCCAGACCTATCCCCATTACTGACTCACAGTTCAAGGGGTGGCAGAGTATTTTCTGTTACCTCAACAAACGATTGTTCATTGCTCAATAGAAGTACAAATATCTTGAGTTTATTGTGATGGGTTTCTGAGTTAATTCATTACGTGACTAATAAATAAACTTTAAAATCCACTGGAGTCTCAAAAGGTGGAGGGAACAAGTGACTCCTTCCACAGACATATTTAAATTGGATCTTGTCAGTAAGAATGCAAAGATTATGGCTGAGAACTTTAAAACTGAGAGAGATTGAAAAAAGATTTGTGGCCAACCATAAAGTTCAATTAAAGAACTGAAAACATGCACAGATCTTGGAATACAGAGTTTAAGACTTGGATTTACCTTGGGCCAGCTAGCATGATCTTATGGTCAGTAAGAAACATTTACAATACAAGTTACAATAAATTGGTCATTCGGTATGAAAATAATTATTTAAGAATCAAAATCAGAAATAGGCAGGAATCACAATAAATAGTCAAATTGTCCTTTTTGTGTGTCTCACTAAATAATGGTATTGTTCAGTTAATATCAGGTCACCTATTAAAAGTCATAAAAGTGTCCGTGTTCCCTGTAATGGTTGAGGGAGACAGTGAGGGAAATGAGTAAACAGGATAGGAAGTAGGTAAACAGGATATAGTTCTACAGAATAAACCAGAGTAAACCAGTTCCAGGGAAAGTGAGAGATATACTCAGTCAGGTGTGAAGCAGATGAGAACATGAGCAACTTGGTGTAATGTAATGCAGCGAGGACAGAAATAAATTACTTTAAGTGGGAATTAATAATGCAGAAGGAAATTGGAAATTTCCTGAAGGTCTGTATGCACATAAAACGTGGTTGTCTAGAAAGTGAATAGGAATTATTTAGGAATGCAATCGGAATTGAGCTGCGTACGTAACTAGTCAGCAATCTTTCCAGGTTTAAAGCGAGGTCTTGTGCTGTCCCTTCGAGTGTGATGCTGTTCAGGCGGGGAACTTAATTGTGCAGGAGGCCAAAAATCAGCTTCCCGGTGATGGGATGTAACAAAGGATTATGTTCCCGGCAGCATGAAGGCAGGGCAAACATCCCAATTCCAAATATTACGAAGTGCTTTTGCATGCATCTGCATATCATGCTCCTGAAAGGGCAATCTTTCCAGAATTAATTGCACCTTTCAAACTAAGTTCTCTGTGAGTGAGAAATATGTGCCTTCTGATCCCTGACTGTGAAATGCAGCAGGCTAGGGTTCTATACTGGCTTGAGTTGGTGTGAGGAGCCGTTGCTTTCTCCTCTCTGTGAAGCAGGCTATGATTCAGATCAGGTGGCAGCAGCCAAAAAGTAACAGACAGAGCTGCTGAGGCAACGGGAGGAAGGTGGGGATGTGGGGGCAGGGGAGGGGTGCTGGGGGGCGGTCCAGGAAAGTGGGTATGGGGGTGGCTGACCGGTAGTGACGGGGGAGTGTGGCTGCCTTGGAGTGAAGGGAAGGGACAGGAGGCGAAGGAGCTTGGGGTCAGGTGCTTGCCTGATAGGCAGGGAGAGGGAGGATAGCTGTTTGGGCTGGAGGGGTGGAGGGTGGATCTCAAAGGGGGGAAGAGGGAGGGTTACTGTCCAAGGATGGAAGAGAGGGTGGCTCTCTGAGGCAGGGAGAAGGAGGGTGGCTATCTGGGTGAGGTGGGGTGGGGGCTGGGGGGATGGTTGTGGGGGGCAGGGTTGTTGGATGGTGGCTTTCCATGGCAAGGAGAGGGAGGGTGGCTTTTACACGCTATTCTTTTTCTCAATAATGTTTCTGTTGTCACTCCTGTAAATTTGGGTGATTGGGAATATGAATATACCATTTATTGTGCCATATCGTCAGTAGTGGCATTGAGTATTGTGACATGGGTACGACTAATCCTTAGGCATCTTTTGTAAAGTTGAGGGCTTAGGACACATCTCAAAATCCAGCTGATTCTCATTGTTCTCAGGCTGGTTCACCCTCCCCTGCAATTTACACAGCCTTCTCAGGATTCTAATATCAGAGATACCTTATTCTGTCTTACTATGCTTTTGCTGATTTATGAGCAGATTTTCCTTGGAGACAAACAGAATGATTGAATGTCACCAATAGGTGTATAATCACTTTGATAGCTCCTGTGCCTTTCCAGTAGTTGTTCCGGAGCCTCACTGTCCTGCAACTGGTACAATAGTCATTGCTCCCACATGTTTCATCTAATGCTGGGGTCTGCAATACAAGCTCTGGTCTGTCATCTCCAAAATTGATATGGACGTGTTTCCATGGTTCTTTAGGCCGTGCCCAATGGCAATGCTGATGGTGCTTTCAGAATTTGGGAGCATGCTATTTACGCTCCTGCTTTCTCTTTTATACTCACACCAGATGTAATTACTGGCCGTCCCTTTCATCTGTACCATCCCTAGGTGACCTTGATGCAGCTGCTCCAACACATTTCTCCTCACTGTGGTCAGGGTAACAACCCGCATACTCCACAACAAGGAAGCATCCCGTACCAACATTTCCCACTGTCAGTTTAAGTAGGGTCTCAACGTTGGGTCCCTCCTGAGGTAAGTCGGTCCCCTCTGGACAATGTCTATTACCTGACTCTATACGGGCTCATTTCTTGTAGCTTGCTTAAAATTCGCAGCTGCAGTTGGAACTTTTTTCTCGTGTGACAAATGCATTTTCTTCACCGTCTCCTCAGAACCTGCCCTGTTCCTTGGCAAAGGCAGTCTCAATAACGCATCTGCATTGGTGTGTTGGTCCATCTGATGGTAACAGATATTATACAAATGTCTTGATCTTTGCAACCTCATGCAGCTATTTATGGAATTTCAGAATAGGGCCCCAAAGTTCTTAAGTGGTTTGCAGTCCATTCAGTAGGACAAATTTCTGGCCATACAGGAATTAGTGAAGCTTCGCCAGTCTAAAAATGATACTCGGTGCCTCCTTCTCTATTTGGGCATAATTTCCCTCTGTCTTAGAGAGTGATCATGACCCAAAAGTGATGGGTCGATATTCCCCCTTGACCATCACGTTAGAAAGAACCACTCTCACCCCACATGGTGATGCATCACCCATCAGCTAAATAGGTACCTTTGGTTTGAAGTGCATGAAAAGCCCAGACTCCTTCAATGCCTCCTTTGGCACTTGGTAGGCCTTCTCACATTCCGGTGTCCATGCCATGTCTGACTTTTCATCAGTAGTCGATGCAGAGACTTCAATATTGTCAGCAGATCCGGCAGAAGTTAGCCATAATAATTGATAAGTCCCAGAAAGGACAGCAACTGTGACCCATTCCCCAGTCCGAGTGCCTCCAAAATGGTTCCCAGTTTCTTCGGTGTCTTATGCAACCCCTCTAAGACATGACCCAGGTACCCTACTGAGCCCCTGAAAAGTTTGTATTTGGTTCTCCTGCAATCTCTTCAGCATCTCCTCTAGATTACATAAATATTCCTTGTCGGTGGCCCCTGTGATTAATATGTTATCTCTGTAGTACTGCACCCCTTGAAGACTCCTTAGAATTTGTTTTTTGCCCTCTGGAAAATGGCTGGAGCTGATGTAATTCTAAACGGTAGCCACTTGCAATGAAACGACCCTTTTAAGTGACAATTGTTAACAACAGTTGTGAACCCTCAGCTAGCCCCACTTGCAGATATGCTCGGGAAAGAAACATCTTCATGATTTTCTTCCCTACAGCCATGTCACTAAAGAGACCCTTAATGAAAGGTAACAGACACTCTTCCACGCATAGGTTTGGGTTCACTGTGGCCTTATACTCCCCACATAGTCTCATGGATCCATTCATCTTCATGACCAGGCCTTTGGGCATGGTCCACTCACTCATGGCTACTGGTTCCAAGAACCACCAACTCTACCCAATCTCTCCAGTTTGGCCTCCATTTTGGGTCTATTTGCACATGGCATTGGCTAAACTTTCATGCTGTTGAGGCAAGCTCCCAGTTTCAACTGTATTTCCCACTTCACCCCTTTCATTTGTCTCAGGATTCCATTAAACACCCCCCGGTGTCTTCCAATATCTCGTTCAGGCCCAAACCAGCTCCTGTAATCTGTTTGCTACTTCTCAATTTATTCTCAGCTGCTTTATCCAAGCTCTTCCAAACACCCCAGGCTAATTCCCTTTTATGACGTGCAAGGGGAGATAGATATACAGGTCCCTCAGTTGCACAATGATGGAGATATAACCTTTGAAAGGCCTGATCCGTATATGTTCTCAGAAGAATATTCGTGGGTTTCAGGGGAAGATCATTCAGTTTCTCTTTATGTATGGACTCCAGAATCAATGACATCACCTTCCCTGTGTGCATCTGCTTCCTCACCATCATCCCTTCCAGTTTGGGCTCTGCCCAAAACCGTTCTGCATCACCATGGACTGACAGCACATTCAGTTTATGTTTCATTCTCTCTTATCAGTTCCTTTTCATCGGTGGATCCTGCCGATTCCTTGCCCCCTTCAACAGTGGCTATTCACCCTTTCCTCCTCAATATGGGGCCTAGTCACTTCTGTTTCAACCCTTCCTGGAGCCCTGATGCTGTACAGTTGCGGGCAAACTGACCCATTCTCCTGTAGTTCCAACATTGAGTTCTTCTCATCCAGCAACCGATCTCTGTGGTCCTTTTTGCCACACTGACAACCCTCCTCAAGCTTTGATTGATTTCTTGAGGTGTCTACCGTCTTGTATACTGTTGCCCTCATGCATAATTGTGATTGTGGCAGCCCATCCTATAGATGTTGCAATGTCAAAAGTCTTTTTTAAATCTAATTGCTCCTCCATCAATTGCTCCACCTTCACCTAATTTCCTCCTGTTGTAACCCACATACATTACGTTCCAGCAGTGCTTCCTGAAGAAACATTCTAAAATCACAAAGCTCTGCCAAGCTTTTGAGAACTGTGACAAATTTAATAATGTTTTTGCCCTCCAGTTGGCCCCATTTGTAAATTCTGTACCATTCTGCAATTTGCAGTGGTTGTGATGCAAAGTGTTCCTATGGTGCGAACACAGTGGTTAGCACTGCTGCTTCACAGCGCCAGAGACTGGGGTTTGATTCCCGGCTTGGGTCACTGTCTGTGCAGAGTCTGCAAGTTCTCCCTATGTCTATGTGAGTTTCCTCCAAGTGCTCCGGTTTCCTCCCACAGTCCAAAAGACATGTGGGTTAGGTCATGCTAAATTCTTCTCCTCAGTATATCCGAACAAGCACTGGAGTGGAGGTTTTCACAGTAACTTTATTGCAGTGTTAATGTAAGCCTACTTGTGACACTAATAAATAAACTTTAACTTTTAAACAATAGCTGGCACAACTCCATGAATGGTTTGTCAGCTGGTTTCTCCAGCTGCAGGATGTTTCTTAGAATTCTGAATGCTTTACTGTCCACTGTGCTCAAGAACACTAGAACAAGATCATCTTCAATCTTGTTCGCTGTCATAAAAATATTTA
This sequence comes from Carcharhinus amblyrhynchos, assembly GCF_965287045.1. NCBI lineage: Eukaryota > Metazoa > Chordata > Chondrichthyes > Carcharhiniformes > Carcharhinidae > Carcharhinus > Carcharhinus amblyrhynchos. The sequence continues at coordinate 61,433,528 of NC_137333.1, forward strand.
ATCTCTCTATGTAAACCTCGGCTTCCTCAGGGAACTTTCCAATGGTCCCAAACTTTCATACTGTTTTGCCTTTGCGGTGGTAATGTTTCGTCACAGCACGACTAGGCTTGAAGCCTGTTACTCCTGCATTGAATTCTGGTTGCTGACCCTTGTCCCTCGATGACCATAGGACTGCTCACTCACCCCATGGTCCCCAGTGATCAGCAGTGGCTGTAATGTCGCTGCACCAAAGTCCAAGTGCCCGTTTCCTTCCCCCTGCTGCTGGTCCAGCACTTACTGTGGCTGCTACACAGTTCTGAACACACTCCCGAAACAGTGTACTTGCCATGGGTCTTTCAATGGTCCTCAGTGGAGAAGAAAATCCTTGGTTCCCCCCTCACAGTCATGGAACCAAGGCACTGACTCTCGTCACCAGTGTTACGACTGAGATTGCTGAGGACAGAGGTGGTGGGGAGAGGGGGTATGGGGAGCTCCAAAGAAGTTGAAGTGAAGGTAAACCACAGAAACAATAGGGTTTATAACTGTACTTCTTGCACTCTGGCCCTCGAGTGGCTGTAGGGGTGCATTCTCAGGCAGATGATGCCTCGTTACCAGAAAATTCTGCTCATTGGAATGTTTCAAAACTCTTACAACAATTTTTTTTTAAGAAAAGCTTTTAATTACCTTTCTCATTGCCTTCCACAACAAATACATATTGCAATGAGAAAGCAAAGAACTTGAGGTTGGAGTAAATATGAGGCAAAGAAGGAAGTTTACAGAGCCTGAGATCTAAAGCAATCAGCTAGTTCTGGATACTGAAGAAATGAATAAACCCAATCACTGAACTGTGTGGAGACAACAGAATAACCTTCACAGCATTGATTGAACTTAAGTCGGTTTGATACAAAGATAAAATGAACATTAGTCCCTTAAACATACTTTAAATCTTAGGTAATATGTAGCAGCTATAAAGGTTACAGATTGCAAGGCTATCAAATCCCAAGGTTGGTTAGCACTGTGATGCATATAAGCAGGGTCCAACTGAGTATAATGTTCACAAATAAAAAGTTATATGAGTCCACATGGTTCAAAACAAATCACAAATTTATGGTAATGGCAGCAATGAACAAAGCCAAGCACAGTTTGAGAAACTAGCCATATATGTTTAACTTTATATCTATGACATTACTGCATAAATACATTGCATAATAGAAGAGAAAAGTGTTTCCTATCCACACCATCAGTTCAGGTTTTCCTTTCTCTGATCACTTTCCTTCTTTCCCCCTCTCATCCTGGATCTTCATCAGTATATCTTGGACCTTTCCACTGAACCATTGAATGTTCATGTCCTGATGCTCCATGCGGAGATGATCCCTTCTGACCTTGAGGCTCTGTGCACATTGATATACCAAGACCCTACCCCTAACCCCACATGAAACCATCTAGACTCCCCACCGTATTAGCTCTCCCCTACAGACAGCCCGAAGAAGCCTCCCCGAGTCTGACCGACTGTGCCATCTGCGGCCCAATGCCAATCCAACAACCTTAAGAAACCAACACGTGTGAGGGACTGACCATGCCTGAATACAATGCTGGGCACAACTGACACTAGATGAACAGGCCCTTTTGCTCCCCTGTACTGCACACAGGACAGGTTTGCCAGACACAGTCCTCTAAAGTGATGTGCCATTACCCAGGACAATCTATGCTTTCTGGCCCTGATTAACTTTCCCCTACCCAGCCATGTGACTCTGTGCACTTATCCCCAATCATCTACTCTACCACCCCCCACCGCAAACCCACCATCAAACACCCCACCCACCATCAATCTTTGCTTCACAGCTACACTGCCTCGCCTTCCTGCTGATCTTGTCTAAGCAGCTTTAGCACTGAGCGGGAGCAGCGGTGAGCCCAGCGCACTGAAAGGTAAGTGATCACTGTGCACTCAAAGCGATTGAAGCGTAGCTTGTGAGGTGTACATCACTCATAATGGTTGTGACTCATGCTGGTCTAGTATGATGCTAGTGTGCCATGTGGAAGGGGTGCAGGATTCTTGTGAGTTGGGTTTGTAATGAATATTCATGACATTTAATTGCATGCAAATGGATTCATGGAATCATAGAGTCATAGAATCCTACAGTGCAGAAGGAGGCCATTTGGCCCATCAAGTCAGCACTGACCACAATCCCACCCAGGCCCTATCCCCATAAGCCTATGCATTTTCCCTAGCTAGTTCCCCTGACCCTAAAGGGCAATTTAGCATGGCCTATCTGCCTGTTCCGTGACATGACATGATGGCTACCTAACTCACCAGGAAAGTAGGGAATGGAAAATTTCACACAGGCAGGCAGTGGACTTCTGGTCTCACTCCAAATTATCCAGTCCTGCTCACCTTGATGCCTGCCACCAGCAGCACCAGAGAATCCAACCCCCCCCCCCGCCCCCACCCCCGCCCCCGCCCCCGCCCCCGCCGAAACTTGTATATACTGATACCTTAGTGTCAGTCCATCCAAGCCAAACACAGTCATTTAAATCTGCAGGTCCTTCAGAAGCAAAGTAACAATTTACTAACAAGATAATCTGATTAACAGCAGATAACTCACTTATTTTCTTCTGCACCCTAGGGCCAAAATTTTATAGCTGTTCACACTAACGGGATTCTCTGGTCCCACCGCAGGGAAGGGAGAGTTGGTCAAGTGCCAAATTCTCCATCCACGCTGGCAGAGGCAATGGGATGTGAATGGCTGGAAAACTCTGCCTATAACGGGGTTAACCTGCCAAGGCACTGCTAAAGTGTTTGCACAAACCCTACCATTGGCAATAAAAACTCCGCCCTCGGTTATCAGTAGACTCATCTGACATCACTAAAATACACAGTATTGTTGATGTTGGTGCCAAAGTAGAAAGTCAGAATATCAGTTTGGCTGCCAGAACCTCCGATTTGTTGCCAAGTTACAGGGTGTAGCCATGCAATGCCCTTTTAGGTACATAGAGAACCTCATATGATTTCAGTATTGTATATAAATCACAAAAGTTTTACAAATGTCACATTCTGTATTTAAAAAACACCTAACAAATATTGCAAGTTTATTTTCTATACCTACTACTGCAATCTTGATGAAGATACATCGGTGGAAATGTTCTGATTAATAAATGCTTAAGCAATTATGCACCAACTTTCCTAGGAGCTATGAATGAACAATGCCAGCCATTTATGGGCAGCACAGTGGCACAGTGGTTAGCATCCTGCCTCACAGCACCAGGGACCTGGTTTAGGTCACTGTCTGTGGGGAGTCTACATGTTCTCCCCATGTCTGTGTGTGTTTCCTCCAGGTACTCCAGTTTCCTCCCACAGTCCAAAAGACGTGTTGGTTCAGTGCATTGGCTATGCTACATTCTTCCTCAGTGGACCCAAACAGGGCACTTGTCAAAGTGTGGTGACTAGGGAGTATTCACAGTAACTTCACTGGAGTGTTAATATGAGTCTACTTGTGACATTAAGAAATAAACTTAAACTATTTATTGGTCATGCATTTGCCCACTGCCTTTCTATGAGCTTTTACGCAGCAAGTTGCTATCAGCCTAAAAAGTGTAGGATTCTCTATAAGATACGTACAAGCTGTGTGAACAGGGAAAGCAACTGTGTAACTGTTTAACCAATTTGATTGAAACGATTAATACGTAACACAGAATTTGAACCAGGAAATGTAAATTAGAATGTTGAATGAGAGAAAATGAAACAAAGGGACCAAAACGGTTAGATTGTGGGAGAGCTAGAAGAGGGAAAGTGTCAATAACATTTTCTTTTCAAATCTCCAAAAGTAATTAAAAGCCAATGGAATCAGACCCTATGTTTGTAAATATTACTTTTCATTGTTAGAGCCTTTGACAATAATTAAACCCATTCCCTTTGAAGGGATTCTCACACAGAAATTTGCAAGTCTCAGCCCTTTCTGACAAGTTGTGTCCGTGTCTTTAAGATAAATACAATAAACTCACACCAACCAATACATTTGAATGATGAGTCAGGCGATATTGTTTTTATGCAGTTTTTGGAAGAACAGGGTGTCTTGGATAGCAATGAATGAATGTATGTGTTTCATTGCACAAGTGGGGTTGCTGGAAGTCACTGTTTGATTTTTATTTAATTAACAGTGAGCATTGTTAACCTCACTATTATTTTTACAACAAAATCCAGCCCATAATACCTTATGAAAAGTTAAATAGAAATAAAAAAGCAATCTTTACACTAGGATTATATAAATTCAGAGTTCCTGAAAGGAATGACCTGTTGTGCACCAACAGTACCTACAATCTGACCTGAAATCAAACATATAATGTGCCAAATTTTATTAAGTCATTTGAAGCAAATGCCAGCATCTGTTGACATATAAAGCAGTCTTTTAACTGGCTGCTCGGAATCACTGTGTAATGAAATATCAATGACGTAAGGTTGCATCTTCTATTTCCTATATGGCCAACTCAGCATCTTGATTGGGTGACACTTGCTCTGTAAGAATGTCAAGTTGGATAGAAATTTTTCTTTTATACTTTCCAATGGCTAGAATCAGATCAGCTATCTTAGGTTATACTGCAGAACGTACAGAAACATTAACATTTGATTTTACAGTTTTCAATAAATTAAACCATAGAAACCTTACAGTGCAGAAGGAGGCCATTTGGCCCATCAAGTTTACACCAACCACAATCCCACCCAGGCCCTATCCCTGTAACTCCACATATTCATCCTGCTAATCTCTTTAACCTACGCATCCTGAGACACAAAGGGGCAATTCTAGCATGGCCAATCAGCCTAACCCACACATCTTTGGATTGCGGGACGAATCCAGAGCACCCGAAGGAAACCCATGCAGATATGGTGAGAACATGCAACTCCACACTGACAAAACCGGGAATTGAATCCAGGTCCCTGCTAACCACTGTGCCACCATGTCACTCCAATTACACGTGTATAACAAACAAACACTTATGGAATTCAACAAATTCCCTGAAAATACTCTTTTGTGATTAAGAATCTGTTTACACTGGCAATATGAGACCAGATGATATTTCCTCTCAATGATATGTTCAACAATGTCATAACCTTGACAGAAATTTCTTTTCATGATTTCCGATGATAACACAAAGCCATTTACAATTTCACTACAGAATCTTTCAACTGAAAATCTTTCAACTATGTTTAGGATGTCACTGACATGTACTGAGGGGTTTTCCTTACTTGCCCCGTAACCGGAAAATCCTGCCCGAGGTCAACAGACCTTTCCCTGGTCTGCCCCTCACTCGCTACAACTCCTGTGGTGGGCATTTGCCCTGTAATGTAGAATGTACAGGGCAAAAACAGGCCAATTGGGGTAACCTATCCCTCACCCACACAAGCTTCTGACCACCTCTTCTGACTTCCCTATCAGATAATCTTCTAATCTTTCTTCCCTATTTGTTTATTTAACTTCCCCTTAAATGTTTCTGTGATATTGACCTTAACTATTCCTTATGGTAGCAAGTTCCCCATTCTAACCACTAACTGTAAGAAGTGTCCTCTGGACTATGAAATATATGGTACCACAAGCATGGTTGGCAAATAGTAATAGAAAATATTGCTTTCAGCCAGAATTTTGAAGAATTAAAGTAATCTCTCCCATATTGAATAAAGCTAGTTCATTACTAGTGGCATTTAATCACGTAAAAATGATTTGGGAATCTGAATACACGTAACAATTTATAATAATGCCGTCATTTCTATGGCCATGTAGATACAATTCAAAATGGCACATGCAATAATGGTTAGTTTAATAAACAGTCAACCTCTTGCCATTCATTAGACGTGTCCACAGATTTTGTATGGGTTTTGCATTGGAAGCAGATGTAATTAAAAAGCCATTTAAGTGCAACATCCCTATAGAGGATCCGGGGCCTGTGTGTGTATAGGTGTTCCGATGCAGAGGTTGTCCCCCTTTTCAGCCAAATCTCCCAAAGAGGAACACCTCGCCTTATAACCTGTTAAAAGTGTGCGGGGAAGTGAACTGTCCTTCAGTAACGTTTAACAGTTAACTAACAGAAATACCTGACACTCACTTTAAAATTAATAATTAACAATTTATTTATTTAACTAACAGGGAACTTTAACTAAACAAGTAACATACTGAATAAAATAAGATTCTAATGGAATGCTGTTCAAATAAATACAATGCCCAATTCATTAACAAAAAAGTATTAGCCAAAATTAGTCACTCTCAAAAAATATACAACTAGGTTTTGTGTCTTTTGGAACCTTCTGGAGTTTCTCAGTTGATTTCTCTGTCTTATTTCTGATTCGGTGTCTTTCGCTGGTTAGATGGTGCATTCTCTTAAGACATTTAGCATGGCCAGTCCACCTAACCTGCACAACTTTAGACTGTTGGAGGAAACTGGAGCACCTGGAGGAAACACACGCAGACACAGGAAGAATGTGCAAACTCAATACAGGCAATGGCCCAAGGCCTGAATTGAACCTGGATCTCGGCACTCTGAGGCAGCAGTGTTTAGCACTGTGTCACTGTGTTGCACTTTGTAATAAATTTCTAATAAATTTGTGTGCCATGCATGTTCTTTATGCAGAACATCCTACCATCAAGATAAAGTCAGTTGCACTTGGGAATCATCACACCCAGTTCACGTTTGTTTAAAGGTGGCATGCAACAATCGGCTTTGTGGAGTTGTGTCTGAGGTCTACAGTTTTCCTTGTTGAATTATACAACACAAGGGAGAGGAGCAGGAGAATGACAGTCTTTATGAAGGTTCGGGACTAGCAAGGGTGAGTCATTGATGTGAAGCGAGGGCCTGGTACAGGGAGGAGTGAAGTGGTAAGGGTTTGCTGTCATGGGCATTGTGAGAATAGTCAGTCAAGATAAAAGAAAATGAGAGGTGTAATGGGTGGAGTCAATACTATTCAAATGTGAGTCCATCTCAGGGTGTTTCTTACAAGGATTTGAGTTCACCTGAAATATTTCAAATATTCCTGCTGACAGTGACCTAAGACAATCTCCTTTGCAATGCATAGAAAGGAGGGCTGGCTGAGCCTACAAGTTCTGCCACGTCCCACAGAATGGCGAGTACAACATCAGACACTATTTGAACATTCACAAAAAAAAGAGAAAACAAAACATTTGTTTCCTCCACAATAAAGGAAATGTCCTTAATTCCCTTTAACCACGCATGCATGCCAACATGAGGCATGCCAGTACATTTAGTCCACTGGCTAAGCTAGTCTCAGCAATGACTCACACGTGAACAAAGTGAAACCAATGTAGTCGAATATTTACAAGTGTGATTTACTTTGAAAAATGCTTGTAGCAAATTTATTAATGTAATAGCAAAGGAGTTGGGCAGGAGAGTTTTGGCCATGATGCAGATCCTCCCTGTTAATCCAGGAGAGTCTTTTCTAGGCCGCCTGTAACCTTAAAATCATAGATCCATGGGATCCCTATAGTGCAGAAGAGGCATTCGACTCTTCGAGTCTGCACCACTTCTCTGACAAAGTATTTTATCCAAGCACTCTTCCCCACCCTATCCCTGTAACCACACACGTTGACCATGGCTAATCCATCTAACCCAGACCTCAGGGGCAGGTTAACCTCACCAATTCACCTAACCTGCACACCTCTGGGCTGTGGGAGGAAACTGAAGCACCCAGAAGAAACTCACGCAGACATGGAGAGAATGTGCAAACTCTACACAGACAGTCACTCAAGCTTGGATTTAAACCCGGACCCCTGGAGCTGTGAGACAGCAGTGCTAACAACTGTGCTATTATGCTGTCTAACTTCTATATTGTTATTTTACTCTACATTTCACCAGTGAATGTTTCCCCCGCCATATGATTGCACATACTGAACTATTCTGACACATTAATGTAATAATGAAGTAGTTACAAGAAAAAATTAATGCATACATGTACATAATTATTATTTATATCCTTTCTTGTAACAAATTACCTTTCTGAGACTACTCCTTGTTATCCTTCTATTCTGATGAAGGTGAGCTTGTGCTTCCACATAGAATGGCTTTCTTTTCTGGACTTGACCTACTTAATCTGTCCTATTGTGTGTTATTTTCTCAGCGTGCTGTTCACTCTGTGCCTGCTGTTTTCAACCTGCCAAGGCTATATTTCAATTATTTTTTATATTTTTAAGCATTTAAATTTTATTTTCTATTCCCTTCTGCAAAGCCTCTGTAATCATTATTCTCACTGTTTTGCTTAGTCTACAGACTGATAAATGTCTCACACAAATTCTTAAATTGGCCTCTGGTTAGCAACTAAATTACACTTGATCTAAAGTTTCCCAAGCAACCAAGTAATTTCTCCATATTATTTTTAACTCTTACTTTTCTACATCTGGATACAACAATGAAAAGTGTATTTGTGCAATGTTAATCCAAGTTACTAGCTCATATGGGATGAATTCTCCTCCACTATATACATCAAATCTTGCAAGGTCGCTGATAGAAATAGCAGGAAAGTCAAGCAGGGAGACCTAATTCTACTGCTCCATTCTCAGTTGAATTTTCCACTCATATCTCTACCCCCTTGGAAATCTGTCACTCTTACCAGGTCTGGCCTACATGTAACTCCGGACCCACAGCAATGTGGTTGATTTTTAAATACCCTCTGAAATGGCCTAGCAAGCCATTCCATTCAAGAGCAATTAGGAATGGGCAATAAATGCTGACCCAACCAGAGAAGCCCACATCCCCTGAATGAGTAAAAGAAAAATGAATAGGAGCTTGAGAAATTGAGAAAAGATGAGGGCAAACAACCAGTAAAACATATTGAACAGATACATCACAAACACTGCATATTTGAATGACATTAATTCATTTTTATTATATTTTGTGTTGTTTCATTGTTTGGACATAATGTATCCGTTGTTCGAAAGGCAAATAAATTGTTGCTCAAATAGCCTCTGTGCATGTCTGAAAGTATCTAGTGGCAGGGGTGGCACAGTAGCACAGTGGTTAGGCACCTGGGTTCAATTCCCAGCTTGGGTCACTGTTTGTAGTCTGCACATTTCCCTCACATCTGTGTGGATTTCTTCTGGTGCTCAGGTTTCCTCCCACAGTCTGAAAAACATGCTGGTTAGTGCATTAGTTCAAACAGGCACCAGACTGTGGCAACTAGGGGAAGTTCACAGTAACTTCATTGCAGTGTTAATGTAAGCTTTACTTATGATTAATCAATAAACTTTAATACATTGAAGGGTCATTGTGAACCTCCCAGCCACTGCATGTAGAATTAGCTAACTGAAATTTTTTGCAGTGTTAATTCAAAATGCTATATAATAGTACTACGTAGGGGAAAAGTTTTAATAAGACCAGAAAGTGGGTGCCTGTGCGGGAACCAAACTTCTTACTTCCTGCTCATTTACATTGTTACAGCATGTTTCCATTGTGAAATATGTTGAGTTGCTGCATGCTTAAGCAGGGAGGGGAAATGTTCAAGAGCCTCACATACATACAAGCTAGGCTGCACTACATAGTACAAGCCTGGATCTCTAAAAGGGTTGGTTTGAGCAGAATTCATTACAAAAGTAACTTGGACCTGGTAAAGGTGACACAACATGACAGAAAGCATGCTCTAAGCTTCTTCAGCAAACCACTTGAGGCCTTGATGCAGGAAATGGACAGAAGGGGAGAGATTCTCCAGCCACAGTGGGCCAGGAGGTCCTCCAGACCATTCCTGAGAAGGCAATGAGAGCAGATAGCTGCACAGGTCATTGTGATCAGTGTAGTCCTGAGGACCTTGATTTATTGTCAGAAGAAATTTAATCACCTTACACAAGTAGTAAGGGACAGTAAATATATCCTCAAATGCCACATTCTATCAGCTGTAAGATTAGGCCCACACACTGCTCAATGTGTCACAGACAGGAAACAAAGCGTCGCAATAAGCAAGTCTTTTTCTGAATGGCAAGCAATGACTAGGAGGGTACCACAGGGATCTGTGCTGCTATATTAATGATGTAGATAAGGGAACTGAATGCAATATCTTCAGATTTGCAGATAACACAAAGCTGGGTGGGGGAGGTGAGCTGTGAGGAGGATGCAGTGAAACCTCAGTGTGATTTGGACAAGTTGACCAGAATAAGGGTGGATGAGGCTCGCAGAACAGAATTCTCCATTGGCCTTGGGTGGGATTTTATGAGCCACGCCTGAACGAGGTAGTAAAATACCGGCCGTTGAGTGAGTGGCAGATGCAGTATAATGTGGAAGAATGTGAGGTTTTCCACTTTGGTAACAAAAACCACAGAAGATAGGTTATTATCTGGATGGCTATGAATTAAGAGACGGGAATGTGTCCTCAAACACCAATCACTGAAGCTAAGCATGCAGGTACAGCTGGCAGTAAAGAAGGCAAATGACATGTTGGCCTTTATAGAGAGAGGATTTGAGTACAGGAGCAGAGATATCTTGCTGCATTTATACAGGGCCTTGATGATGCTACACCTGGAATATTGTGTGTAGTTTTGGTCTCCTTATCTAAGGAGGGATATTCTTGCTGTAGAGGAAGTGCAGCAAAGATTTATCAAACATGATTATTGAGATGGCGGGACTGACATATGAGGAGACATTGCATTATTTAGGATTATATTCACTGAAGTTCAGGACAATCATAGAATCCCTACAGTGCAAAAGGAGCCAAATGGCCCATCCAGATTGCACCAACAACAATCCCGCCCAGACTTTAGCCCCGAAACCCTACCTATTTACTCTGCTAGTATCCCTGATACTAAGGGATAATTTAGAAAGGTCAACTAACCTGACCTGCACATCTTTGGATTGTATGGGGAAATCTCAAATTAGACTATTAAATGTTAACAGGATTAGACAGGGTAGATGCAGGAAGGATGTTCCTGATGGTGGAGGTATCCAGAACCATGGGACATAAGTTAAGGATGCAGGGTAAATCTTTGAGGATTGTGATGAGAAGAACCTTCTTCACCCAGAGAGTAGAATTCACTACCACAGAAAGCAGTGGAAGCAAAAATGCGGTATTTTTCAAGAAGGAGTTAGCTATCGCTCTTGGGGTGAATGGGATCAAAGTATATGGGGGTAAGAGGGGATCAGGCTAATGAGTTGATTGATCAGCCATGATCACAATGAATGGTGGAGCAGGCTCAAAGGGCCTAATGCTGAGTCCCACTTCTATTTTCTATGTTTCTAAGGAAACTCAAACCGGCTTCCTGCACTCTCAGTTTGGTGCCATATGGGCAAAGTTGTAGGCTCAGACTGCTGCTCAAATAGCTGTGGATACCAGTTTTGCAGATTCAACGGCAGAATAAGCAATTTGTCCTCCAATTGATGTATGAGCATGGCAAACCAAAGTTTGTTGCCCCAAGTGTTCATAGCACAATGGTCATTTAACCCAACAAGTGTTTGCTTGTATTTATACACCACATGAGCCTCCACCATTCTTTCTTCATCTCAGCCTATCAACGTATCTTTCTGTTATATGGATTTATCTAGTTATGCCATTCACCGCAACTACTTCATGTGATCTCAAGCTTCAAATTCTGGGGTACACTTCAAAGAGTGCCTCAATGCTGAGTTTAAACATGTTGATGAGCATTTCTCTCCCATGCAGTGATACCTGCCTCAGTTGTAGCAGGGCTTCAGCTTGGAGTTGTACATGAATTAGTTTGGTATTTCCCCTGCTCATTGAATTTCTGAACTAAATTGCCCTCCCCTCCAACTGTTCCACAGTGATACCTCATCACTTCCACCACTGATGAAGGAGTATTTTGAAATCTTTGTTTTCGTTGCGCTCTTTTGCATTAGACCTAACTTGGATCAAAGTTCCCACACCCAGAATCTTCATGGGAATTCTGTAAGTTTCTGGTCATTACTTCAGCAAAAATCCAGGGGGTGTTAAGTTCTTCTTCTCTGTTTGACATAACATAATAATCATACAGAAGGATTAGCAGAACAATAATGTGGGTTCTTTATTTGAAGGTAAGACTATATACAGATCGTATTCACTGGGAGGCTAAGTATAGTACATCTATTCTCCACCATTGCTTCTTGCAAACTGATTACAAGCCATGGGACTAACGTTTCACATCTTTTTGAGGTAAATAATGATTGACAACATTTTAAGACACCGCTCCTTAATGGTGTACGCGCATCATAGCACAACAACCCTTGTTCTTCTAACTGAATGTTTACCCTTAAAGAATCAAACTATTTACATGATATTTACATGTGTCTACCTATACATTTACACAGAAGAATCAGTTTAAAAGTTTCTTAACGTATTGATTGCTTATCCATCCAGACTTAGTTATGGTAATCTTTGGAGGGTTCTGTAGGGTTTCCAGAATGCTGGTTAGAGTTGCTTTGTTTGTGTTGTGTTTCAGACCATACTTTAGTCCCAGTCAAGTTACTCAGTGTTCCTGGTTGCGTGGTTGATCTGATTTGGCGTCTGTTTTATCACACTACTTGTTAGGATCTTTGTTCAGGGCACGTGCTAACAATTTCAGCAGAATTCCAGATACTATCAGTTGGGTATTGTATTTAAATATCCTGTTTGATGTTCAAATAGGCAATTTGTTACCTGGTGCCAGTCATACGTAGCTTTCAACATCCTCTGTTTTTCAAGTAATGCTTAATTTCATCTGGGAGTAGCAACAAATGATGACTTGTGAGGTTTGTCTGCTCTTCTCTACTAAGTAATAATTGCCCATTGATTCCACAGTGTGATGGAGTGTGCAAATTTAAAAACGGTATACAGATTTGGTTCAAATTGTGCCAGTTAGTCTGTTAGTTAATGATCTGCAATGCAGAGTTATTTGATCTTCTCCCAGTGTAAGTGTGGGTTTTCCAATGGTGCTCCTGTGGTCTCTCATCTTCATTATTGTCTTGGCAATACCATGAACGGTAACATTGCACATCAATAGGCCTGCAATCACTGGACTTGCATTCAGTGTTAAAAGTTGGGCAATTTGTAGGCACATCTATGAGGCCACACAATCCGTTTTTCTTACTAAGTTTGCCTGAATTGGCTATTGTGCCAGTGGTGGGCAAATTTATGCATAACCTATAGACTCTGCTTACCCATTAGCATGGCTTTGTGCGTACATCTGCTTTGTGGAATTGCTTCCAGAGTGTAACCTTTGGGTTGGTCCAAGAGGTATTTTTGGAAAGATTTCATGTGGGTAGATGCAATCACAGGCGCGATTATTCTGTTGGCTAGCTCTGCTGATGTGAAATCACAATTGTATCCCTTGACTGTGCATTTATTTATGAATCTATCAATGGTCCCTTTCAGTTGTGGCCTAAAAGGCATGAAGTCTAGTCAGTATGTTCTGAAATTAAGGTTGACCTGTGATTAATATTTGACTGTTGACCATATTTTATCTGGAGTTTTAATATGGTCGTTAAATGTGCAAGAAAATGCATGTTTTACTTGGTATGGCTTTACTGAAGTAATTACTGATGAACTTGTTGAGCACATTAGAAATTGAAAACTGGTAGAGAATAAATCTGGTGTGTTCAGTCTGTGGAAGCCTTTATTGCCTATTTAAAAAAATATTTTAATGGCTTGTTTTTCTGGTTCAGAAATATTGAGGTCCGAAAAATGCAGCTTGATATATCTTCAGGACAAAGTAAACCTGGATAGGGGATCTGTTGCCTTCCAATTTAGTGTTGAAAATTTTGTGGTCAACTTTTAGTTTTTTGCAGGATTTTTGATGCTACCTGGAGCTCTGGCAATTCAACTACACAATGCCTCTGAAACATAATAAAGTCATGACATTAAGCGACTGTCGCTCTGAGCATAATAAAACATAAACTGATAACAATGCACAATTTGAAGATGGTTAATTTATAGAACAGGTAACAGGAGCATAAAACACCAGTGGGAAGCTTTTCAATAGTGCACATTAAAGTTGTGGATTTCACATTTGATAAAGTATGTCAGTATTACTTAAAGGGAATTCCAGTGATACCTCTCCTTTCTTTGACTTATTAAAAAGCCTTTTGTCTGAATGATTGCAGCTGGTTCGATAATTCAGATTAGTCCCTCATGTTTATTAATGCACTACATCTGTGCAAACAACATGTCAAGCAGCGAGTTTATTGTAATTGCCTGAGCAAACAGAACCTGAAAGAAGCAATTTCCAGTTACAATGTGCTATGACAAGTAATGAGGTAATTGGCATTCTGTCCTGATTACTTCCACCTTTCTTTTCATCAGGTCTATATTGTGTGTGATAGATATTTTTATGAAAATGAAGGTGTTTGATAATACTGTTCACTGCAGTTTTAACTTGGTGATTAAAGACAATCATCATTTACTGCAGACGAGTTATTATCATTAATATTATTTATTCATATATAAATGGTTAGCCACCACCCAGTACAGGTTGGTTTTATAGTTGGTGCATTCTATAAAACTTGAGAACTATAGAATTGGACATATCTGCGTATAGATTGAAGCATTTGCACGTCAAAAAAAACTATCACCCAGGATTATACATGGTTGACAGTGAGTTACTGGGCAGTAATTCAGCTGAATAATTCTGACTGTATCATAAACTGTTAGTGAAACTCAGTTTATAATCATCAATAGAACCATAATATTGAATTACTGCCTTAAATTTACTACCAGACATTTATTGTTCTCTACATAATACACCTCAAAATTGTCATACACCACGTGCACATTAGTATATAAGATCTGTGAATGTCAAGAGAAAGTTCCATTTTCCAAGAAAAACTGACCTTAAGAATTTCTCCTCTTAGACTGACTGTTCTACTCCTACCAGTTGATGATGGATTTGGATAAATGGACCCTAACCCCCTGCAACACCCACCCTCACTATTCACTAACATTTATTCCTACTTTTGTTCTCCTATCCTGATGTATTAACCCCTTACTGGATACAGATTTATAGCCAGTAGTTATCCTTTGGTCCCTAATCAACTGACTATTATTCATCTGTGAATTTGGACAATGAAAATCAGTGGGTTACTCAACCATAGAAGGAACATATTCCTTATGTTTGGGCAGTCCAGTGGCACAGTGATTAGCACTGCTGCCTCATAACATCAGGAACATGTGTTCAATTTTGACCTCGGGTCACTGTCTGTATGGAGTTTGTACGTTTTTCCCCATGTCTGCATATGTTTCCCCTGGGTGCTCCAGTTTCCTCCCATACTCAAAAAATGTGCAGATTAGATGGATTGGCCATGATAAATTGCCCCTCAGTGTCGGGGGATACATGAGATTCCGAGGATAGGGTCAGAGTAGGATTGTTGTTCGTGCAGGCTCAATGGGCTGAATGGCTTTCTCCTGCACTATAGAGAGTCTATGATTCTATATGTACACACGTTACACACGTTACACACGTCTCACACTCTCACACTCTCACACACTCTCTCACACTCTCTCTCTCTCTCTCACTCACACACACACACACAGGTGTGGTTTGCTGTAATGCACATTAAACTGGAAGTTGTCTCTTATTGTGAGGGTGTGACTTATCACTGGGCTGTCCTTGCATTTTAGCTTTCTGTGCAATGACCTGCTCATTGGTTTGTTTCCTTGCTTCATTCAGGCGTGCTGCAGTTGGTTAATTAGTGCTGCTCTATTCCTGAATCATCTGGCTAATGGTTGTACAGGCCAAAGGCTGCAGCATTTATTGAGATAGCTTGAGTTTTCTTACCAACAGATGTTGGGGTCAAAGGTTGAGACTGTTCTTGGCTCATCTATTGGCAGTCTTTCACTTGAAGCATTGTGGTTACTATTTAAGTGGTTGGACTTCTCTGACCGTCAAGGAACATCTGGCAGCTGCAAAGGAAATGGACAAAGTGGCTCTGCAAACAGTGAAGACAGTTCAGAGCTAAAGTCACATTCAAAAGTACCTTTCCTTTTTGGGGCTGTTGGGAACTTGTAGTTCTGTGTAATTGACAACAGAGGTTATTTTGATGTGTTCCACAATTCTAAGGAGGTTTGGGTTAACCTGGGCATCTTTGCTTTGAAGGGAAGATGACTGGACAAGGATGAAGTACATGACTCCAAAGATTTGTTTGCCACCATATGCAATGGTTCCAAAATAATTTCTCTAACCAGAAGTCAGACTCCTCTGGCTTATAATATGGTACAGCCAAAAGGCTTTCAGGCACTGTTACTTACCTGAGAAGACCATAACACTGGCTCCAGTGTCAAGTTTAAAGTTTGTGAGATGATCAATGACTGAGATGTCCACACTCCAGACCTAAAATCCCAAATCTTTGATCTCATTCAAGAAGCATAGTTGTGTTTCCTCTTGATGTGGTACTTTGACCTTGTGAATTGTCTTGCGATCATCTGTACATCTCGTTGTATTAGCTTTACATAGCTTTCCCTTGTGTTCTATTCAATTGAAGTACTGTTGGATGTTGATCACATCTGTGGGGTCACTTGGCTTCTCAACACTGACATAGTCATCCACCCGCTGTTCGTCACTCAAGGTATTGCTTCCCTTAACCTGCAGTTCTCCTGCTGTTTGATTAGACAGTTGGAGTTGCTGCATAGGATGGTTTGCTTTCTCCCCTTGAATGGATTTTGGATTGCCTGACAATCTGAATATTCCTTTCAAGGGTCAAATCTTCTTTAGATTGAAGCATATCTGAAAATGTGTCATCAGCCATTTCAACAAGAATTCTGTCTCTGATTAGCTCTAATTTCAGATCACCATAGTCACAGCTTTCTACTTTTCTTTACAGTTTATGAACGAAGAAGTCAACAGATTCTCCTCACTGTAGCAATACATTTGTTGAATGTTGCTTTTTCAAGGATCTTGTTACTGTTCAGGTTATAATATGCATCAAATGATTTTAAACCATCATCAAGTTTTATTGGAAATTCATTGATTGCTTGTCTAGTTATTGTATCATTGGCTATTGAACTTATCGGATAAAGGAGTGTGCTAGCCTGTTCAGCTTCTGTCTTTTTGTCTACACCTGAAACAATCATGTATCGAAGGAATTTTTCTCCAAAGTCCCCAATTTTGTGACTGATGTAGACTGGTCTGAATCTAAACTGGTCTGATCTGAAGTCAATTAAAATTAAAAGTGTGTAGAGCTTTCAATGTTGTAAGGAAGTCCAAGATGACTCTGCTGTATACTTCTCAACAAGGCATCCTGAGCTTGTCTCTTCTGACAAGCTCCTGTAATCACAGCTTTCACAAATTCTGTGTGTTTAAACTTTGAGCTCTGGCTCGCCAGGTTTGCTGTTTGGGATATTCTCTGCAGTATCTAAATATTTTCAGGTCATGAAGCCATTGATTACCAGCATTTCTGGGTATTTTATCTGCTGATTATTTGTTACTCAATTTAACTTTCTTCATTTGGAGTGAGTTCAGCCACCACATGATTAGGCATCAACTTGGGACTGGGGCTGTTTGCAGTGATTTTAAAACAGCAATTCTGAGTGTTGCTGATATAAAGTCTTTTCTGAACTCATCCAGGCCAAGTTTTTTAATTCACTCCACATCTTCTGATTTTGTACTCTGGGTATTGAAGCAGGAACTCCATGGGATTCAATGGGGTCTTCTGATGCAGTGAGGAATTTTATTTCTGCCTTCTGCTCCTAATCTTGCTTTGGAGGTTTCCTCCGAAGATCTCCCTCTGCATCTTCTCCTGATTTTTTTTTGGTCAGGTTTTTTCTTATTCATGTTTTCAAGATTTTGGGGTTCATCATTCACCGCTGTCTTATAAGTTGAAGTTGTGTGGAGTTCAGTAGATCTCATGAAGAGGTTGAGTCTTGTTGAGTTTAACAGTAAGTACTTGTTAACAATTTAACCATAAACATAAATACAGTAGAAGGACTAAGCTAGGCGCTTCCCCCATGTTTGCATCAACACCAACCTCCATCCAGTACAAGATTGCCCTCTAAATTCCAATCGTGTGCTCCTTTACATCAAAGAAAAGACAGTCCAGTACCCAGACCCTGTATTAACCCTTTCTATGACAGACCCTTAAACTGCACCATGCACATAGACATTGCCACAAACATAGAGGGCAAGATTTTCCAGCCGCACTCACCCCAAAGCCGGAAACTCCCACCTGAGTTCAATTGTTCCCCGTCCACTACGATTCCCTTAACAGGCAGGATGGGAACATTTCCCTCCAGTGACACATACAGCATATGTATACTGAACCCGCACAGACACATGTATGACATACACACATGCACAGCTTACAACATAGATCTTTTAAAAACTTACAGCAAAATAGAATCGATGGCACCCCATTTAGACAGCAATACATAATGTTCTTGCTGTATGTAATACACGGTGAAAGAAGTAATTGTTTATGAGAAGGAGCATTTATTGTTTGCAGTTCTGTGGGAATGAATGGGAGAAAATCCATACTTATGTGGCACAAACTGTTAATATCTTTTGGGCCTTTTGATTTACTATCTTGGGTTAGCATCAAGTGTAAAAATATTAAATATTGATGAAAAATAACAGCAGCAAATCAAAATCAACCAGAGAAATTAATTTGTAATGACACGAATATTAGAGCGTATGAAACTGTGCAGAATTGTTATTGGAGAAAATAAAATCCACCTTATACTCAGTATATATGCTATTGTGTGTATACGGAGCAAACACAATAACATTACAGAATCAGGCCAATCTGTAACAGGCAGCACAGAGGAAAGAAAATGAGATAATGTTTCAGGTCAATAATCTTTAATCAGAATGAATCAATTAATTGACCTGAAACTTTAACTGTCTCTCTACATATGCTGTCAGATCTTAGCATTTTTTGTTTCATTTTAGATTTCCAGCTTCTGCACTGTTTTAATATTTTTTATTCATTCGTGGGACATGGGCATTGCTCTCTGGCCAGCATTTATTGGCCATCCCAATTTGCCCTTGAGAAGATGGTAGTGAGCTGCCTTCTTGAATCGTTGCAGTCCATGTTCTGTGGGTTGATCCACAATGCCGTTAGGGAGTGAATTCCAGTATTTTGGCCCAGCGACTGTGAAGGAATAACGATATATTTCCATGTCAGGATGGTGATTGACTTGGAGGAAAACTTGCAGGTGGTGGTGTTCCCATTGCATCTGTTGCCCTTATTCTTCTAGATGGAAGTCGTTGTGGGTTTGGAAGATGCTGTCTAAGGATCTTTGGTGAATTGCAGTGATAATTTTACATGCCATGATGCTGCGTCCTGTGAAATAATTATTTGATAATTGAAAGAGACAAATTTTCGATAATTACTTTGTACAATTTCAAGTTTTCAACTGCTATATGTGGAGCTGACTGTATCAAAATCCATCTAATGATCGGGATAAATGTGTTGTAGCAACCTGTGCTTTTAACTATAAGTATTGATGTAAGTACACCTGACTTCAAATACCAGACATTAATAGCAATGTCTTACACCAAGGAATAGCTTTGTGAATCTGCCTGATTCATGAATCAACTTGGCTCAGGAGATGCCAATAAGGCAGCTGTACTGCATTCACAAACAGTAGAATTTGGATTCATTTGTGGCATGTTGGTTTGAGTAATGTTGCTTCAGGTTTTTGGACCACATCACATGTTCTGTAGTTCCACTTACCTGAATCGCCTAACTCGTGATAGCTGATGACTGAAATGATATGATCGGGACAGATTCCGAACCTTCCAAAGTGGATACAAATTCACAGAGGCCAAAAACATTTTAAGATTTCAAGTAAAATATTAGAGTTTAACAGGAAGCATGAAACTAACATGAAACAGTAAATGACAGCATTCAGTGAAACATTGTTACTTATAAACTAAAGCCATTTGACAGCTGAAAAACAACAAAATCTCTGATGCAGAACCCTATCTCAGTGAAGATTTGAGTCAAACAAGGTTGTGTCATTGTACCAGCTCGCTTCTTCATCTTCCTTGCTGCACTATTGCACTACACCTCCAGCCATTTACCCACAGGCTTGGATGTAGTCTAGAGAACAGACAGGAAACTGTTCAATCTACCGCTCCTTCAATGTCAAAACAAAGTCATTCCAACTTAGCAACAGTATAAATTTTATTTATGCTTCACATGAAAATTGAACTCCCAATCATTGTTGACTTATTTGAAAAATGGGCCTTTCATTAAATACCCAGGAAATGAAGGTCCTCTTGCAACTAGGTCCTGCAGCACACCTCCTAACATTGATTAAAATTGATGATGAGTCACTGGAAAATATGGACCATTTCACATATTTTGGGAGCCTCCTTTTGACAAAGTTGGACATAGATAATGAAAATTATCATCATCTGCAATGTATTAGCTCAGCATTTGGTCAACTAAGAAAAAGAATGTTTGACAACCAGGATCTCAAACCCAAGAGTGAGATCACAGTTCACCGGGCAGTAGTGATTCCTGCTCTCAGATATGCTTCAGAGGCTTGAACACCTACAGCCAGCACCTTAAAGCACTGGAGAATTACCAGCAGCAGTCCCTTTGCAATATAGAATACCTACAGTACAGAAAGAGGCCATTCAGCCCATTGAGTCAGCACAGACTCTCTGAAAGATTAACCCACTCAGGCCTTACCCTCCCCTCCACTCTATTTCTGTAACCTTGCATAGTTACCATGGCTAATTCACCAAAGCTACATATCTGAACAGCGGGAAGAAACTGGAGCCCTGGAGGAAACCCACGCAGACACGGGGAGAAAGTGCAAACTCCACACAAAGTCACTCAAGGCTGGGATCGAACCCAGGCTCTGATGCTGTGAGGCAGCAGTGCTAATCATTGTGCCACTGTGGCACCACTAAATCTGGTGACAAGAAAGACTGTTCAACAACAATATCTCTTCAAAGCCAACTTGCCAAGCATTGAGGCGCTAATCATTCAAAACCAGCTCTGCTGGGCAGTATGTGTCAATCATATACCTAAAGCAACTGCTGTACTTGGAACTAGGTTGTGACAAGACACTACCAGGAGTAAAGCAGAAACACTTTAGGAATGGCCTTCATAGCGAGGGGGATTGAATATAAAAGTAGGGAGGTCTTGCTACGGCTGTATAGGGCACTGGTGAGGCCGCAGCTGGAGTACTGTGTGCAGTTTTGGTCGCCGCATTTACGCAAGGATATTTTGGCCTTGGAGGGAGTGCAGAGGAGGTTTACTAGGCTGATACCGGAGTTGAGGGGGTTGAGCTATGAGGAGAGGCTGAATAAACTAGGCTTGTACTCGTTAGAGTTTAGAAGAATGAGGGGAGATCTCATTGAGACGTATAAGATGATGAATGGGATGGATAGGATAGAGGTGGAGGCGACTCTTCCCGCTCAGAAAGGACAGTAGGACTAGGGGGCACAGCCTCAAGATAAAGGGGGGGGGCGGTTTAGAACGGAGTTGAGGAGGAACTTCTTCACTCAAAGGGTGGTGAATCTCTGGAATTCTCTGCCCGTTGAAGTGGTGGAGGCTGCCTCGCTAAATATTTTTAAGACGCGGGTTGATGGGTTTTTGATAAGCGAGGGGATTAAGGGTTATGGGGAGAGGGCGGGAATGTGAAACTGAGCCACGACAGATCAGCCATGATCTTATTGAATGGCGGGGCAGGCTCGAAGGGCTAGATGGCCTACTCCTGCTCCTATTTCTTATGTTCTTATGTCCTCAAGGCATCCCCAAAGAGGTCAACATTCCCATTAAATTGCTTCATGGAACTTCCTGGCTTGTACTGACCAAAATGGAAAAGGTTCATTTAGGAAGGCACTAAACACATCTTACGCAGAGGCAAAGTCAAGGCATGAACATATAAACCACACAATATTGCATCTACCTGCTCCTCCAAGAATCAGCTACCACACTTATCGTGGAGTCTACAAATTGCACATTGGCCATATAAACCGTCTCATCAAGCCAGAGTGGAAACAAGTCATCCTTAATCCCAAGGGAATGCCTAAGAAGAGGAATTATTTATAAACTGGAGAGCAACTGAGTGTGAGAGCACTAGCATGGGGAATTTTAATTAGTCTTATTCTCAGGATGTGGGCAACAGTAGCTAGATCACATTTAACACCCATTCTGAGTCGACCCCATAAAGTGGTGGTGGGCCTTCATTATGAAACACTTGGGTGAAAGTGTTCCTATAACGCGTAAGTAGTCAACTACAGATTATTGATCCAGTAAATTTAAAAAAAATCAGTGATACGTGCCCAAATCAATAGCAATAACTTGTATTTATTTAGCACATTTAACTTAAAAATAAACATCACAAAGCTTTTCACAGGAGTAAAATCCAGCAAAAACACTGAGATTGATGTTAGGAAGGAACAACTTAAATTTAATCAAACAAACAAGTTTTAAATAGATGTGGAGAGCCATCAGAACACAAACTTACATTACTATAGTACTCCTAATGTAGTCAGGGATCCGGAAGCACTTCACATGAAAGCTATCAAAATTTGATGCCCTGTGAGAGAAAGGATATTTGTGCAGATGACTAAAAGATAGGTTAAAGCAATAGGTTTTAAGGAGTATTATAAAAGAGGAAAGTGAGGTAGGGAGGAACAACATTTCAGAGCTTAGAATCTTGACAACTAAAAGCATGGTCATCATTGGTAGAGCAATTAAAACCCCTTCATCCCTGGAATCAGCCTAGTAAACCTTCTCTGAGATGCATACATTGTAAGTACACCCCTTCAGAAGTAAGGAGCCAAAGCTATATGTAGTACTCTAGATGAAGAAACACTTCTGATGAAGGGACATCCAGACTCAAAACATTGACTCTATTCTCTCTCCATGGGTGCTGTCAGACCTACTGAGATTTTCCAGCATTTTTTGTTTTTGTTGTGTGAGGAATCACCAATGCTCTGTGCAGTTGTGGCAAGACTTCTTTACTTTTATACTGTACCCTCTTGCAATAAAGGCCAACATTCCATTTGCCTTCCTAATTACTGGCTGTACCTGCATGCAAACTTTGTGAGCCAGGTCTCTCTGTACCAGAATATTCTCCATCTCTCTCTTTGTAAATAATAATGTGGAGATGCCAGCATTGGACTGGGGTGGGCATGGTAAGAAGTCTCACAACACCAGGTTAAAGTCCAACAGGTTTATTTGGTATTACGACCTTTCGGAGCGCTGACCCTTCACCAGATGAATCACTTTATCCATATCATTACTATGGATCATCAGTAATTGAGGCCTCAGGATTGATCCACTTGGTGCTTCACTAGTTACGGTTTTCCAACTCGGAAACACTTATTTCAACTCTCTAATCATCTGTCATTCAGCTCAATGCCATTAGGAACATAAGAATAGAAGTAAGCCACTTAGTCTCTCATGCCTGTTGTAGCATTTAATAGATCATGACGATCTGTATGTTAACACTATTTACTCACATTGGTTCCATATTGGTCAATGCCCTTGCCTAACAAACATCTATCAATCTCAGATTAGATTTAAACCATTTTGAGGCTGAGAGTTCTCGATTGCCATTAATCACAAAATGCTTCTTGATATCACCTGAGAAAGGCCTCGCTCTAATTTTAAGATTATTTGTGTTGAATTCCACAAAGGAAAAGATTCCTCTCAATCTATAAAATTCTATAATCATCTTAAATATCTCAATTAAATCACCAAACTCAAGGAAATACAAGCCATGCAGCCTGTCCTCATACTTTGCAGTGTACTTCTGGGGAATCTGCACTGCATTCCCTCCAAGGTCAATATATTCTTCCTGAAGTATGGAATTCCAGCCAAATGCAAATTCCAGATGTAATCGAACCAGAGCTTTTGTCAGCAGTTTAAAATCCTAAATCACCTGGTGTTCCATCACACAACCACTCTATCATTATAGGTTGAGTGGCTTCCAGCACTGTCTACGCCTTACATACTTATTCCTGTGATTTCAGTGCTCTCATTTTCATTAGCGGATCTTGAAATGCTACTGTTGTGCCCAGTTAAGCATTGCTCAGAGAGCGTTTTAACTTCCAGTGCCTATTCTGTTCAGTTGTCCCTACCAGCACAATCTGATTCTGCTCAGTCACGCTGTGATATCCAGCAGGTGCTGGCACATGTAAGTCACCAATGTGGCCACTTGATATGCACTGCTGCCTGAAACAGGTGTAGTATTAGATGGTGTGTTCTTAGGAGGGGTGAGATCTTCCAAGCGTCCCTCTTCCTCTGTAGGCGTTGACTTTTCTTCTTCATAAAGGATCTGGAGGAAAAAAGAAAGGGAGAAGATTTAGTAATGGCAATAGAAAAATGTAAATGTGCACATTAAATATTTGATCATCAGTTGGTGATGTGATCTGTAGATACAGTTGCTTGTGGGAGAGTGAAGCTGTTTCAGGTTAAGTCAGTCACTCTGCTCTACCAATCTAGCAGCCAATCTTATCATCACCAATGCTGTCAGTATTATATGCAGTCCTTATTTTCTTTGGGTTCTCCCCCATCCTGATTACTTCCATCAATCTTGGCCTACACCCCACTATTGTGCATTTTCTTCTGCAAAAGGAGTAGGACAGCATTATGAATGGCTAGCAAGGATGTGTGCTTTTTCTGCACGTAGTGCAGAAGGGGAAAAGAAAATCAGGCAGTAGTATGGAGATGGAGATGTCATGCTTTTACAGTAAATGGTTAAATTGAGAAGGTTTGTTGGGCAAGATGCAGGTTGAGTAGCTTAGTGATAAGATGAGGATGATGTTTATGGAAGGATGAAACATGAGGTGAGCATGTGTTAGAAATAAAGATGAGAGATGGTGCAACATACTCTTGTGAATAAGGCACAAGATGGCGTGTAAAATTAGGTGCTTGGACAAGCTCAGTAAAGAAGAATTTGTATTGATCTTTCTCGACATAATAAAGCCATTAAAATTGTTCCCACACTGGCTCCTGTTCCTTGGTCCATAATCCTGTGACTGACTTCTTGGGGGACAGGAAGCCACACCTTCTTAATTGTGCCACCAGATCTCTTGTTCACATCTGTATGGAACAGCATATTCCTCCTGATGGTTATTCACACTAACATCACCATTAGGGTACTGTCAGTGAATCTGAGCAGCACATTGTCTTTCTTTGCGCCATCTAAGTGCTTACCACTAATAATGTACCATCCTCCACATGTGATCCCTGACTGAAGTCAGCCTCTGTTGTAGAACTGGATGGATGTTTTCAACAGTGGCTGGGACTCTGAATTGATAGCCTGCCACCGGAGCAGAAAATGCTTCATGGAATTCGACATAGCCATTAAAATCAACCAGGCCATCACACCTTGTGTATTGTAGACTCCATCACTGCACACTTCGACTCCATTCTCACTCAAAACTGGAGCTTAAATCTCAGTATAAATCTTTAAAAATGAATAGGAATATAACAATTGAAAGACAATTTTCACCCACAAAACTACCTACTGAAGGTTCTACAGAAGCTGATAGAGATAAATTAAAAGATTGACTCATGGTAACATTCTAGAAAATGATTTGATGGAATGACATGGGGTGTACTTCAATGAATAAAGAAACAAATAAGAAGCATTTTTTTTTATCAGCTCAACCACCTGGAGGTTCCTCTCCACTCCCCATCCTGACTTGGAAATATATTACCATTCCTTCACTGTGACTCAGTCAAAATCCTGGAAATCCATCGCTAACAGCACAGTGAGTCTACTGAAACCACAGGGACTGCAATGGTTCAAGCAGGCAGCTCACCACCACTTGTGGGTGACACGGTGGCACAGTGGTTAGCACTGCTGCCTTACAGCACTGGGAACCTAGGTTTGGGTCACTGTCCATACAGAGTCTGCAGGTTCTCCCTGTGTCTGTGTGCGTTTCCTTTGGATACTCCAGTTTCCTCCCACAATCTGAAAAATGTGCTGGTTAGATGCATTGGCCATTTTAAATTCTCCCTCAGTGTACCCAAACAGGCACCGGAGTGTGGCAACTAGGGGGATTTTCACAGTAACTTCATTTCAGTGTTAATGTAAGTCTACATGTGACAAGAATAAATAAACTTTAAACTCTCTCGAGGGATGGGGAATAAATGTTGGCCTAGCCAGTGACACCCACATACCACAAAATGGATTTTTATAAACCTGTTGCTGAGCAGCCACCCTCTTTCTGGTTTAACATGGTGGCCAAAGCACCTTATCCCAATTCTTATTGGAACCCTTCTTTCTTTCGCACGTTTCCCTCATTGTCCTCTTTCACCGTAGGCAGTACTATGTTGGAATCAGTTGCTCTGACTTTGTGTAGTGCTGGCAATTCTCCAGTACTTTGCCCCGAGTGATCATACTTCATCCACGAGGCCAATGAGCAGTTGTGTACGATAATGCAGCTGGACCCATTCTTGTCTTCATCCATCATATAAACACAAACACAATGCACACACATTTTACAGCAGCAACAACATCCTTGACTGATCTTTTTCCCTCCTTTATCAAATATATTGTGGCCAATTTTCACACCACCACACACCTCTAGCCTATTTCAGATGAGCTTTCAATGTCTATCTATATTACTGGCACTTTCAAAATCATTCCTGTAAACCATCACCTCTTTGCGGTGACTGCAGAATCCATTCAAGTCCTAAGAATGCACTTAAGTGCAATATATCGTGTCTTGCAATTGCTTTGCAGAGCTGACAATGAAATAGGTTTTTGTGGCACGCACACAGACAGATTGTGCCTACAGACACTGTATTCCTCCAGACATTGGTCAGTTTGCGGTAAAATGACAAACTAAAGGACAAGCCCACAATAAATATAAAAGCGTACCCATTCTGCCACTGATTCAGTCTGTTATACAGTGTCAACATGGCATGAGGAAGATCTTATTCAATGTTCACTTAAAAGATTAATGGGCTACAGAAGGTACTGCAAATAGCCCTTACGAAAACTGAACAAATACATGTGCACCAGAAAATTTACATTTCTAAATCAACATCTATGCTTGAAGCTGCACTCACTAATTGAGACATATTATCTGTTTGGCTTATTGGAAAATTTAAGCATTTAGCAACAAATCGTTTGCCAATTCCATTGATTTCTTGAAGCAGCTGTAGTGCAGAAAGAATATCCCCCACAGGTTTATTTCTTACTGTTTTGGACAGTATGCCTTTTGTCGGCAAATAATTCAAATATTGCCTGGGAAGAAGATCTTCTCCTTAAACCCCCCCTAAACCTCCAACCTTCTACCGTAAATCTATGTCCTCAACCAAGGAGAATAGCTCTTTCTTACTCATTTCCTTGAGACACCCTCATAATTATATAAACTTCAATTAGATCTCCCCTCAGCCACCTCCTCTTCCAAAAAAAATTCTTGCCTGTAGGATTTTTTTGGCACCTAAGATTTAAAATATTTTTTAAAAATATAAATCAAGTATCACTTTAGTTCTTTTCATTTTCAAAATGCAGCAATTATTCCAAATCTGTACCTTGATAAAATTTCAGTGCTTCCTTATTCCTCTCATGTATATAAAATCAAGTGTTTATGAAGGCTCTAAATACAGATTTCAGTCTGCTCATAATTTCACAGTATTTCCCGTGTTCTGTAGTCTAGAACTATATATAGTTTCATTCCCTACTGTGTATTTCTCTTCCGTAGTATATCACCTTGTGTTTGTTCACATCACCTTGAATTTGCTACTGAAAAATCTGCTTCATTGTCCAATTTGGATTCCTTTGTATTTGGTTTACCCTTTGTTTAAAACAGTCCCAGCCCTATAAGTAATATCGGTTTCAAACTGCGCCCAGCTTACTCCATTGATAAGCACTGAAAACAACAATGGCCCTGGCACTGATTGCTATGGCACCCCACCAGAGATCACTTGTCATGTTGAGGCAGCTCAATTCAGAACCATCCTTTTTTTTGCTGTTTCAGCCAATGTTCACTCGACTTATTCAGACCGCCTTCCCATCACGTTGACCAATCAAAACTATTTCTGAAATTTGAATATGATACATCGACAGAAATATCATTGTCAACAAGGTTCATTATTGTCTCTTCATCTGACATATATGTTGGGTATGGTTATTAAACTCCTTAATTTACCAATTTCAAATCCTTCCTTGGAATAAGAAAAGATGCCACACCATTGTATTTGTGGGCAAACTTTACTGTTCCCAGTCTTCTGGTTCTGACTGAATCATATAAATGAAGCAGGCTGGTGGACTAATCATATCTAAACCATCTGATAAGCTAATTTATTTAAGTTTATTTATTAGTGTTACAAGTAGCAATTAAGTTATTGTGAAATGCCCTATTTGCCACACTCTAGCATCTGTTCAGATACACTGAGGGAGAATTTAGCATGGCCAATGAACCTAATCTTTTCAGACTATGGAAGGAAACCAGAGCAGCCAGACAAAACCCACGCAGACACAGGGAGAACATGCAAACTCCGTACAGACAGTCACCCGAGCCGGAAGTGAACCCAGGTCCTTGATGCTCTGAGGCTGCAGTGCTAACCACTGTGCCACTATACGGCCCCTAGAAGCCACCCAGCATAATCTCACTCTCGTGGTCCATAGTCTTGTAGGTTGCAACACTTCAAGTGCATCTTAAAGTACCTTTTATATGTTATGGATGTTTCTGCCTCGAGCATCCTTTCATATAATGAGTTCCAAAATCCCACCATCCTTTGAGTGAAAATACATCCCTTTGAATCCCTTCTAAATCTCTTACATTGTTTAAGGTCCAGCATCTCAGTTCCAGGCGACCACTGCTGGAGTTCCTCAGGGTAATGTCCCAGGCTAAATCATTTTCAGTTGTTTCATCACTGACTTCCTTCCATCATAAGGTTAGAGGTGGGGATGTTCACTGATGATTGCAGAATGTTCAGAACCATTTGCAATTCCTCAGATGCTGAAGTAATCCCTGTCCAAATTCAACAAGATCTGGATAATATCCTGGCTTGGGCTTACAAGTGGCAAGTAACATTCATGTCACACATTTCCAAAAGACAGAATCTAACCATCACTGAATCCCCCACTATCAACATCCTGAATGTCACCATTAACCAGAAACTGAACTGGACTAGCCATATAAGTACTGTGGCTGCAAGAACAGTTAAAATTTAGGAATCTTGTGGCAAGTAACTCACCTCCAGATTCCTCAAAGCCTGCCCATCGACTAGCAACACGAATCAGGGTTGTAATGGGACACTTGCCACTGACCTGAATGAATGCAGCTCCAACAACGCTCAAGAAGCTTGGTGCTGTCCAGGACAAAGCAACTTACAAATATTCATTCCCTCCCCCACCGATACACAGTGACAGCACTGTACACAATCTACAAGGTGCATTGCAGGAACTCACCAAGGTTCCTTAGACAGCACCTTCCCAAACCCATGACCACTACCATTTAGGAGAACAAGAACAACAGACACATGGGAACACCTCCACCCAGAAGTTACCCTCCAAGGCATTGACCATCCTGACTTTGAAATATATTGCCATTCCTTTAATGCTGCTTGTTCAAAATCCTGAAACTCCCTCCCTAAGAGCATGGTGGGTGTGCCTACACCACACAGACTGCAGCATTCAAGAACAATTAGGGATGGGCAATAAATGCTGGTCTAGCATTATTTGAGAGGATGGTTACTGTGCTTGTGTTTGAGGAAGAATAAATGCAGTATTTTTTGTGTCACCTTCCTGCCCTCATAGATTACTAGATATTCTCTCACACTGCTCTGTTATCCTGAGGAGGAGTTGACACTCAATGGCACTCATGACATTTTTCTTCTAAGGCAGATGTTCTCCCACTACAAAGTAATGGCAGAAGTACAGCAGAATGACTTTATATCCCGCTGTGTTGGAAACACAATCCTCAGCCATTATGAATATTTGGCAAACAGATCAATGAGCTTGATCTAACATTAACACTGGTTTAGTGAAGAGGCAAATGAAGCCATATGCTCTTTACTCCAATGCACAGAAAGATAACACAATAACAGAACGATGACATTTTTATTTTCTTTGCAATTTATTCTGATAGCCTTCATCAGAGAGACAACAGAAATAAAAGAACCACAACCAGATTTATGATTTGGATTCTAGTCCTTAGAAATCTTCTCAATCTAATTTTTCTGAATATCTTAACAGCCATCAGAGGACTCAAACATTCAGCCATTTCTCTGTATTGGATGCAAAATCCAATCCCAGTGGTAAAAGTTTGCGAGGGATTTTTTTTTGTTCATCTTTTGAAGTGAAGATGAACATTTTCATTATCTTTACAGAATAACTTCACGCAGCCTGTAAAACAGGACCCCAAACTTCCTGTCATTTACAGTAGGTACAACTGATCCATGCCCAGAAGATTCTGCTGCAAATAGAATTGGATACCATTAGTGATTTTGGACAAACTGCTTAGGATTTCCCCTCCCCTTCCACCCCGTCCCTTGCATTTTCTCTCTGTCTCAGATATGCACTTGGCTTCAAAAAAGATTGCACCATTTGTTATTTGGTGTAACACTTCCAGCGAGTATCTCCCAGGATTCAAAATCAATATCAAAACTCATAAGTGAAGCTTTTAAAATGTCCTTGTATCACTTTCTTTCACTTCTATGAGAATGCACCCCAAACTCAAGCTTGCTATCGAAAGATTCACTTCAGTAAACAAATGTTAAGCATTCTGGCCACACCACCGACCCAACACAAGTGTGACTGTCTGAGTATGGTGTTGATGCTTGGCATGCCAGCTTTGGTGAGCACTTCGGTGTCTGGCATTTTGTCCTGCCATGTGATCTTCAGAACTCCCAAAGGCACCTGAAGTGCATGGGGCTAAGGGGATAAGGCCTGGGTGGGATTATTGTTGGTGCAGGCTCGATGGGCCAAGTGGCGTCCTTCTGCGTCATAGTGATTCTGAGTGAAAATGGTAGAGTTTCTTGGCATGCTACTGGCACATAGTCCAAATCTTACATACATATTGGACTATTGCTCCAGGCACTTTTAGTTCAGTAAGCATACCTACTCTTTTTTGTTCCCAGACTAATGTTCAAAATCTGCCGAAGGCTACATTTACTTTGGCAGTTCTTGCATGTGTCTTATAGTTAATATAGACAGCTTAAGAGAGTGTACTGCCGTGGTAACTGGAACTTGCTAACAGGTTCTGGTTTTGAATTGAAATGTTGGGCTTGGAATAGGTCTTTCCTGGAGCAGGCTGATAAATTACTTCAGTTTTTTTCATGTTGAATGCAAGGCTGAAGTTGTTGCATGTGTTGGATTCCATGCCACATACACTGTATGTTCAGTTCTGAACCCACAACTAGTGTGCTGTTGTCAGCAAACAAGACATCATGAAATATTCCTTTAGAGCCCTTGGTCTTTGCCTGGAGTCATCCCAGGTTAAGCAGCTACCCCACCATGAAATATGTAACTTCAATATTCGGGTGACCATCATGGAAGGCATCAGAGGAAATGATGAATAAAGCATGCTAAAGAGGGTCAGAGCCAGCATGCAGCCCTGTTTAATTCCAATAGTAACCAGCTATGGAGACCTCACTCTCCATGGTGCTGGGGTTAATGCCCAGCCTTGGTCCTTAACCTCTGTGATCTCCAGGCACCTCGGCAAGCATAATCCACGGCTAGGGTAAATACAAGGATTCACTGGTAAAGAAAGATCTGCTTTTATATTGCACTTTTCATGACTACTGGATGTCTCAAATTGCTTTACAGCCAATTAATTACTTTCTGAAGTGTAATCACTGTTGTAATATAGGAAACACACCAACCAGTATGCGCAAAGCATAGGGATGATTTAGCATTGAGATAAAACTATAGAGGCAACATTTTTCTTCAGTAGTTTCTGGATGAACTCATTGTTTTCATCAAGTATAGAACTTCCTAAAGCACCTTACAGCCAATGAAATGGAGGATTGTTGTAGTACAGAAATACAATGCCAATTTGTGTACAGCATGCTCCTACAAACAGCAAAGTTATAATGATCAATCTGTTTTTTTTATGCAATGTTGATTGAGAAGTAAATATTGGCCAGACACCAGAAATAACTCTTTTAGTCTTCTTGTCAGCCTACAGCGCAGGCCAATGCAAGTCAACAATGATCGAACTGAATGGCAGGATAAATTCAAAGTACTGAACAGCTTATTCCTGTTCCCATGAGTTTTAACCACTGCATTTAACAGATTCATTTTATTTTTAGTGTGTTTTTTTAGAGTGTCAGTTGTTATTTATTCATGTCGTGGGACTTTTGCCTCTATGTCATAAGATTCTGGGTTCCAGTCCCACTCCAGGACTTGAGTACAGAAATCAAAGTTGATGTTCCCATGCGTTACAGAGAGAGTGCAACACTGTCAGAGGTACCATCTTTCAGATGAGGTTTTAAACCAGGCCACTTCTACCAGTTCATGTGGATATAAAAATCTGCTTTGAAAAAGAGCAGTAGAGTTATCCCAAGGCAATATTTATCCCTTAATCAACATCCCAAAAAACAGATTATCAGTTCATTATTACATTGCTGCTTGTGGGAGTTTGCTTTGCGCATACTGGTTGGTGCATTTCCTATATTACAACAGTGATTACACTTCAGAAAGTAATTAATTGACTGTAAAGCAATTTGAGACATCCAGTAGTCATGAAAAGTGCAATATAAAAGCAGATCTTTCTTTACCAGTGAATCCTTGTGTTTACCCTAGCCATAAATTATGCTACACTGGGGACAACATTTTCCCTTTACAGTGGATAGCTTCATCCAGACCAAGGTTGTTTTTGTCCCTGATGCTGAAGTAAACAAAAGATTTCGCCTGGTGTGACATTTTGGCCCAGATCTGATAATGCCTTGGCAATGCTGAGGGGAATGCTCTGGAGTGCAACCAGACATCTTTTCACGGTATGTTTTACAAGGGGTGCAGTCTCCACAACAATCTTTGGTCAAGCACTATTAAAAGTTTAACATTGTTAACTATATATGTATGTTACCCCCCTGTAAAATGTCTAACATTCAATTAAATGTGTGCCTTGTGTTTTTTTTAATGCATGTTATCTTTCACAGAATGCAGTTTGAATTTGTTAATATGATTTATGTCATGGAGGAAAATAGCATGATAAAATCACAGTTTATTGAATGGGTAAAATGGGTAAAATATCCAGTGACTGACTAATAGGGATAGCGCTAATGGAGGTGAAATCATTCCATTTGATCTTCTGTATATTTTCTGTCTCTGTTTTAGTCATTCACCAGTTGGTACTCCGTACATTGTTCTACCCTTTGTGCGTGTGATGTTTTGATGACTAATCAGGATTGTCTGCAATAAGTATATCCCCTTGACTCTGTTAAATATTTATTCTATTGAAAAGAGAATGGCAGTCTGTGCAACAATAATACTCAAGACAGACAATTGCATTTTACACAATTATCTGTTTGTTCCCTTTCACTGTTCCCACTGTGAAATTTATTTCTTGAATATTATAGACAAAAATCTCATGTGAACAGGCAGTCCCTGTCTACAGTATGTAAAGGCAGGGATCTTTTCAATTAGTTGCAGCACTTGGCGAGCAGTGCTGAGGAGAGAGGGACCAGCTCTGGTCTATTAGCCACATTAATCATGCCGAGTGGTGCTGAGGGAAAGGGGAAAATGGGAATGAATGACAAAGGAGAGGAAAGGAAAGAGAGAAAAGAATGGCAATGATGAACTGAGGGATGGCAGAATGGATGGCATTGAAAGTGCAAGGAAAGAGGGAAATGAGCAGCAGAAAAGCAGTGAGGAATGAATGGTTAGGATGGCAATGAAGAGGAAAGAGCAGTGGGTTGGAGCTGTGTTCATTTACCCAATGGGCAGAGAGGAGAGGAGCTGAAAGCAACAGGAATCGAGCTGAGGAGAATGGGGAACAACATGAACTGAGAAAGTTAGAGATGGAATGGAGAGTGCAATCTTCCCTCTTTGAAAACTTCCATAGGATGGGACAAATTCTGGGCCCAACTTCAGCTGTACCAGAGAAGTGCTGACAGGGAGAATATTCTGAGGAACAAATAATTGAGTGCCACCTCAGTATTCTCTATCCTTTAGAAGGTTCCCAAGATTGAAGTGCAGGACATTGTGGCCACTGAAATGGAAAACGGAGGCTGGCAACCCTCACAATGAGACCAGTGGGAGTGTTGCTGTGGGCTGGTCTGATGGTGCAGTGCAGGAAGGCATTCTGGCCACCATTAGCATGTGTGGGGTGGACGATAGGTTTAGTGCTTTGGCAATCAATTCACTTACTCAGCGACAAGGCCACAATGTGGCCAGTGAGCTCCTCAACAACCTCAAAAGTGTTGAAGGTCCAATATTACTTTGTGAGGCTGAGAACCCACCCCACACCACCGCCCCCCCCCCCCCCCCCCCCGCCCCCCCCGCCCCCCTCCTCCCCGGGAACCAACACAGAATTGTAAGGAGGAGGGAGAGAGAGCAGTATATGCCGCTCAAAGGATTCTGGCTGTACCCAAGCATGGTGGCCAATTATCCTTTTACACACCTTGACTGGAAACCTGTAGCTACCAGGCAGGCATTTGCTGTTGCAGGTTGCTCAGGTCTGGAACTACCCCTAAGCTGGAAACACACCAGGAAGCCAAACTAATGAGCACCCCACACCCCCACCCCCATCTCCAAACCACATTGGTAAGCTGGTAAAGATTTTTCACTGGCCGAATTTTTCCATCCCATCCGCCATGGGAATCATAGCAGGTGGGACAGGGATCGTGCAAAGCTCCATCGATCTTGAGGTGAGTATGGCCAGAAAATCCCACTTTCAGAGTATAAGATTGAATATGGGAAGTAGAAGGAAAGTATCAGCTCGGCCTGAATTGGTGGGGTGAGGGGCTGGGGGGAGGGGGCAGCGAAGAAGAGTACCAGTGTGAATGAAGGGACAAATACTGGGGCAGCACATTGGTCATGTTGTGGGTATGCCGGCGTTGGACTGGCGTAAACACAGTAAAAAGTCTGACAACACCAGGTTTTTAGTCCAACCTATTTATTTGATAATATACTTACAAGCTTTCGGGGTTAGCCCCTTCGTCAGGTGAATGGAGAGTTCTGGCCTCAGACAGAGCATATAAAGCACAAGCTTTCGGGGCTAACCCCGAAAGCTTGTGAGTATATTATCAAATAAATAGGTTGGACTAAAACCTGGTGTTGTCAGACTTTTTACTGTGCAGCACATTGGCACAGTGGTTAACACTGTGACCTCACAGCACCAGGGACACGAGTTCAATTCTCAGCTTTGGTCATTGCCTGTGTGGTGTCTGCGCATTCCCCATGTGTCGACGTGGGTTTCCTCCAGGTGTTCTGGTTTCCTCCCACAGTCCAAAAGACGTGCTCGTTAGGTGCATTGGCCATGCTAAATTCTCCCTCACTGTACCCGAACAGGCACCGGAGTGTGGCAGCTAGGGGATCTTCACAGTGATTTCATTGCACTGTTAATGTAAGCTTACTTGTGATTAATAAATAAATGAACTTTAACTATTTTTTAACTTTAAACCGAGAGGTTGTACTGAATCAACAGAGCAAGAAAAGAATTGCTGTGATTAGGGTGTTCTGGAGAAAGACAAAGTGATGTGACCCTTTTCTCTGTGGTTTCTCCTGATCTCCTATTTTAAGTCCCTGCTTAGCAATTATGTAATTTATCTAGGAGAGCCAAAGACCTCTTATCCTAGTCAATTATTAGCTGACAATCCAAATGTCACTTCTTTTTCAGAGTAAAATTGTCTCAGTTACAAATGGTTAAAAGCAAGCAAGATTAATCAGAGACTTACATTTCTGAAACTAAAATTGTAAGATTTTCCTCGATGCATATCCACATTCTCAGGAAATGTGCTCTACCTCTTGCGAATGTAAATGAAAGAAATGGATATTGCTGCAGCTATAGTGAAAAAGCCCATCAAACCACAGGTTTTCACAAGTCAGAGGTTTATATTGAGTGCTGTTCTTGAGCCATTTGCTTCTGGACCTGTTACAGCTGTACTGAAGCTGCTGCTCAGCTTCATTGCCAACTATATTTCATGGGATTGTCAGATTTTGAAACTGTGAGAAATGACAATGATATATGAACAGAAAATGCTTGGAATGTGCAGCAATGGGTCAATCAGCATTTGTGGAGTGAGAAACAAAGTTAACATAGAAACATAGAAACTAGAAGCAGGAGTAGGCCACTTGGCCCTTGCAGCCTGCTCCACCATTCATTTCAAATTCAATATCCTGATCCCCTCTTCTTCCCATATCCCTTCATCCCTTTAGCTCCAAGAGCTATACCTAATTTTGTCTTGAAATCAAATGTTTTGGCCTCAACTACTTTCTCTGGTCGTGAATTCCACACATTCACCACCCTCTGGATGAAGAAATTTGTCCCCACCTCAGTTCTAAAAGGTTTACTCCTTATGCTCAAACTATGACCCCTAGTTCTGGAGTCCCTCAACACTGGGAACATTCTTCTTGAATCTATGCTGTCTAGCTCTTAGAATTTTATAAGTTCCTATGAGATCCTCTCTCACTTTTCTAAACTTCAGTGAATATAAACCTAACTGACTTAGTTTCTCCTCATATGACAGACCTGCCATCCCAGGAATCAGCCTAGCAAACCTTCGCTGTACTCCCTCTATAGCAATGACATTCTTCCTCAGATAAGGACACCAAAACTGCACACACTACTTCAAATGTGGCCTCAGCAACGCCCTATACAATTGCAGCAAAACATTCCTATTCCGATACTCAAATCCTCTCACTATGAAGGCCAACATATCATTTGCCTTCTTTACTGCCTGCTGTACCTGCATACTTACTTGCAGTGACTGATGCATGAGGACTCCAAGGTCTTGATGAGTATCCACCTCTCTCAACCTTCCAGGTCGATGAACATTCGTCAGATTTGGCAAAGGGATTTGGCTTGAAACTTTACAGTGGTAACGATAGCTAAACTGTCAACAGAAATCCAAAAGTTGTCCTTTGTGATGTCATGCATAACCTAAAGATGTACCATTGAGATCCTTGCCAGATTGCAATCAACGGGAAATTTCTGAACTGATGAAAACCTCCATTCCTTTATTATTTGCCTTGCTGTAAAAATTCTTGTTCAAAGATGCCTACTTAGATTTTTAGCACTATACTAAGTTCATGATTACTGACAAATACCTTCACTAGCTCTGAAAAGCTAATTTAATATTTGTGGAACATCACATTTCAACATTATGATAAGATTGATTTTTTCAACATTTATTTTCATTTTAATTTCTATTTTAATCATAATTATTTGTTTTGTCATCTTAAATTTGAAGTTTAAAGTAAGAGAATTTACTACCCTGAACTTCCTGGTTTGCTGTCAGTGAAAATACTTCAATGCAATTGGCTGTTCATCCTTCTTGCTGACATCAATGTTATGTGCCTGGAGATCAGAAAAATGGAAATCTGCGGCACAGAAATTGTTAAATCTTTGTGGGCAGCTTCCTTTAATGTCAGCAGCGAGTATTGTTACTTCACCAGAATAATCCAGGCTGTTAACTCTGGTTCTTTCTCTTGATGATACTGCCTGACTTGCTCAGTATTTCCAACATTTTCTGTTGTGGGCTTTGATGCCTTTAAATTAATCACAACTTTACCTTTCAAGTAACCAGGCCAAGTCACGGAGTTCTCATAAACAGCTGTTTTAGTCAAACTCAGTCCCTGAAAAGTCGCAGTCTGTAACTAGCCAGAGTGCAGAATTCAGAAATAAACAAGCAATTATAGTTTCAAATTCATTTACAAGTATATAGCATCTATCAATCACATTTTAAGAGTTTTCTCTATCTACTGTTATTAATTAAGGTTACATCATTCAAATATTAAAACCTACCACAATCACCTTACACTTGCTTAATTATAATATCCAATCAGCGTGAAGATTTTATGCATTATTGTTACAAGTTATTACTGGCCCAACTTCTGCCAGTGTCAGTATGGCACTCGCTTTTTCTAGTTCCAGATGTCTGATTTAATGATTTTCACAGACTCATAGTCTTGGTGCTTATCTGTGAAGACTTTTTAGAAGACCTTTTTGTTTTCATAGTAGCTTATGTGATTTTTACAATTGGGAGATTATTAACATTTTCAGTTTCAGATTTCCAGCATCTACAGTATTTTGTTTTTGCAGGAGTGAAAGTGAAAGGGGCTGGTGCCCTTGAGTGTCATTGGCACCTGTGTGCCATTGAGATTGTAATGCTCTAAAAGGAAAGAATGCCTTGCATTTATACCATGCCATGTACAATCTCAAAATGTCCCAAACAAACAAGTTAAAATGTTAATAAGTATTTCATTGGTTGTAAAGAGCTTTGGGGCATCCTATGGACATGGAAGAAGTTAGATAAATAAAGATGTAAGCCTGTTCAGCGAAGAACTTTTGAAGTTTGGTCACTGTTATAATTTCGAAATGAAGCAACCAATTTATGCATGGCAAAATCCCACAAACACAAATAATGACCAAATAGTATCATTGAGTGAGTTTTATTTGGGGATAGATGTTGACCAGGATACTGAGAAGAACTCCCTTTCTCTTCTTCATACTAATGCCACTGGATCTTTGATGTTCATGTGAGAGAGTAAACAAAAGGATGCATCACCGACATTGTAGCTCCTCATATACTGCTCCTAGAATTTGTGCTCAAGTCTCTGATATGGGACCTGAACCCACCACTCAAGAACCAGCCTTGTAGTCTCTAACCTTATTTGGAAGAGGTCAAGTTGCCTCCCAGTTGATAAACAGTGTAGATTCAATGCATTCTCTGCAGGCTATCAACTTCTGTTGTTGGCACCTAAGCATATGATGCATTCTACTGCAACCCTTGAAAATGGAAGCCAAATGAAGTGTCAAACATGAAAAAATTTCGAGGCAGCATTCCTCCCATCTCGAAGTACAATTTACTTATTTCTAAAATTGCAGCTAAAGTATTGTCAGATTTGACTCCCTCATTGGCTTGGCATTTATGATATTACCAGCCAATTCATAAGAAATAAAAATGACAAAACAGACAATTTTACTGTTATGGGTGTATTTTGGGTGCCTATTCAATCCTTGAAGCCCAGGAGAATAACTTAACAGGAACAACTTGTAACAGAACAGTCATTATATTGTAAATTAAACATTCTGAAGAAGCGTGTCCTTCCACATTTTCTAACCAAAAATAAAGTAAAGTTTTAGTACTGCTTGTGCTGACTTTTGTATCTAATATGACCTGAGATTTAGCCTTTTCATTTTACCGCCTGTCGTTTCACAGTTGATATAAATATTGTACATCTGAGCATTAGGTTGAGGGTTTCCATCATAAACCTTTGCTGATACTGTTCATTTATAATGATCAGTTTTTACATTGCTATTCGCTAAATATCAGAATCTAATTAGTGTTGATGCTCTCATTTATGCAAACTCTATTCAGGCGCTCACTTTGAAAGTAATCCAGCTTCAAATCAAACCAGCTTTTTTGATAAAGAAAAATATGAAGTTTACTCTTTTACACAGAGATGCAATCATATACTTTTGTTACACAGTCTTTATAAGAGCATAAAAAGGTTACCATATTTGAGTGATTATCAGGAATTGGAGAGAATAGTGAACTTGGTCTTTTATCTAGAAAAGTGAAGGTTGAGGCGTACCCTAAGAGATCTTAAAGGGCCAGAATTTGTTAACAGAATAACCGTGAGTTAAAGGTGCACGCCCTTATTAGTGTGCAAATAATTCAGCAATCAGTGGCAAGGCAGAGATAGCTCATAAGACACAACTCGCCACAAATTGCTGAAAGATTTGCATGCTCCACTGTTAGCCTTGTGAAAAGCAGAGCTCATTTTCGACCTTACTACACGCATCAAGAAATCACTGAACTTCTGCTGTAAAAGTCAATTAAATTCGCTACAGAAAATTAGGATTGATATTTTGTGGTGTAAGGATATTTTTAATGATGAGATATATGTTACTGGAATGTCACTCAAACTTAGAAACTCAAAAGGGAACAATTAGAATTGCAGTATCGCCCTATCGCAGGGAGTAAATTGTTCTCAGAGGTTTTTAACTTGTTTCAATTTTACTTTTTTTTAACTTTTCCTTTCTGTCTTTTTTTTCTCTTAAAACATTCTGATCTAATTTGATTGTGAATCACCCTATTTCCTCTCCCACAATTCATTCTGATTCTTCCAATTTCATTGGTTAAGAAGATAGATTATTGGCCCAGTCATTCACCGAGTGTTCAGTTACTATCAGGGGGCATGGAGGACATGACTTTGTATAGAGCCTGAAGTTCATCCTTTCCACTATGAGGGTGGTGGTCAACTCCATGGGAACACTTGCAGAGCCAGTTATGGTGCAGCATCAGAGGGCCAATGTCTCAACTTCCATGGCAATATAATCAGAAATCACAGAAGTCTGAGGGCATTAAAGTTCAGATTGAATTCATGTAAGTCAGTGACTAGTGAGCTTCTACAGGGATCTACAAAGAACAAAGAACAACCCAGCACGGGAAACAGGCCCTTCGGCCCAACAAGCCCACGCCGCCGCATCATCCTACACCTATTCTACCCTGCGTGTCTACGAATAGAACCCCTGACTTAGCCAGATTCAGGGGAGAATAGTGTCAATTTGGTAAAACCAATCAGCCTAAGAGCACATCTTTCGGGTGTGGGAGGAAACCGGAGCGCCCGGAGGAATCTGTGCTAGGACCTCAACTTTTCACACTATATGTTAATGATTTGGAAGAGGGAACTAAATGTATTATTTCCAAATTTGCAGATGATATAAAGTTGGATGAGAGGGTGAGCTGTGAGGAGAATGCAGAGATGCTTCAGTGTGATTTGGATAGGCTGAGTGTATGGGCAAATACATGGCAGATGCAGTATAATGTGAGGTTAAACACTTTGGCAACAATGATAGGAAGACAGGTTATTATTTGAATGGGTATAAATTGAGAAAAGTGGATGCTCAGAGAAACTTAGGTGTCCCTGTGTTTCATTAGCTGAAAGTAAGCATGCAGATACAGCAGGCAGTAAAGAAGACAAATGGTATGTAGGCCTTCATAGCGAGAAGATTTGAGTATAGTGATAGGGATGTTTTATTGCAATTGTATAGGGCATTGGTGACGCTACACCTGGAATACTGTGTGCAGTTTTGGTGACCTTATCTGAGGAAGGATGTCCTTGCCACAGAGTACAGCGAAGATTTATCAGGCTGATTCCTGGGATGGCAGGTCTGTCATAGGAGGAGAGACTAAGTTGGTTAGGATTATATTCACTGGAGTTTAAAAGAGTGAGAGGGGATCTCATAAAAACTTACAAAGTTCTAACAGAGTTAGATATGGTAGATTCAGAAAAAAATATTCCATGGTAGGGGAGTCCAGAACTAGGGATCATAATTTGAGGATAAGGAGTAAACCTTTTAGAACTGAGATGAGGAGAAATTTCTTCACCCAAGGGGTGGTGAATGTATGGAATTTACTACCGCAGGAAGTAGTTGAGGCCAAAATGTTATCTGATTTTATGAAGAAATTAGATACAGCTTTTGGCGCTAAGGGGATCAAGGGATATGGGGGAAGGGGGAATCAGGATATTGAATTTGATGATCAGCCATGATCAAAATGCCGCACATGCTCGAAGGGCTGAATGGACTACTCCTGCTTCTCGTTTCTGTGTTTCTATGTGCAGTTTAATCCCATGCAGCTTCAGACTGCTACTGTCATGGCAGCAGATAGAGTGCCTAAAGGAGCTCCCCCAGCAAGCTGTCCTTTAACAGATTACCAAGATTGCTGTGAACTACCCCAAAGGAGGGACAACGGCTCCATGCAACACAAATCTGCTATCCAATCGAGGTAACAGCACTGATCTTCTTAGCACTGCTGTTCCAGCAATGCCCTTGTTGCTGTCTACTAGCCAGCTAACCCAGACTGCAGCAGCCTGTGCAATCTTCTCGAGCCAGAACTGCACTGGGGACATTCTGCAATGCCATCTGCAGTCTCCCCCACTGAATGTCAGCAGCCTTTCAGCAGCCATACTGCAGCAACTGGGATAGGGCTAGAATAGGCAAATGGAAGAGAGACACAAAGGAAATGCACAAGGATGATTAGCTTCACAAGGATGATGAAGTTATTTTGTATGAAATTTGAAGTAGTTTGGTAATGTTGATCTAGAATGCTTGTTTTGTGTTGC
The DNA here is from genome assembly GCF_965287045.1 of Carcharhinus amblyrhynchos. Lineage (NCBI taxonomy): Eukaryota > Metazoa > Chordata > Chondrichthyes > Carcharhiniformes > Carcharhinidae > Carcharhinus > Carcharhinus amblyrhynchos. Next base: position 61,475,616 of record NC_137333.1, read on the forward strand.
CTTTAATTTCAGCACTGTAACATAGGAACATAGGACTTAGAAGCAGCAATAGGCCATTCAGCCCTTTGAATCTGCTTTGCCATTGATTAAGATAATGGCTTATCTGATAGTGTCTCAAATCTACTTTGTCGTCTGCCCCCCCCCCATAACCCTTACCTTCCTTGTCTATCAAGAAGTTGTTGTAGCTTACTCTGAATGTATGCAATGATCCAGCCTCCACTGCTTTCTGGGGGAGAGAATTTTACACGCTAACAACACAAAAAAATTATCCTCATCTTCATCTTAAACAGTAGAGCTCTTATTCAGTGTCCCTTGTTTGTAGCCTCTTCCACAAGTGAAAACATCCTCCTGGTATCTACAGTATCAAATCCCTTGGTATATTATACATTTCAGTAAAATCACCTCTCATTCTTCTAAACTCCAATGGATACAGACCTGTTCAACCTGTCTTCATAAGTCCCTCATCCCAGGAATGATTTGAGTAAACTCATTGGTCAAGAAGACAGTGCAACACATTCTAGTGTAGGGGTGGTAAAATGTGGAGTTATTGTTGAATGGGAAATTAAGTTGTGTTTGCTAGAACAAAGTTGGATGAGCCAATTACAGAAGGCCTGACCAGAAAGCAATGAATTTGTTTATTCATTCATGGAACATGGGCATCACTGGCTGGCCAGCATTTATTGCTCATCCCTACTTGTCCTTAGAGGGTACTTAAGAGTCAACCACATTGCTGTGGCTCATGAGTCATGTGTAGGCCAGACCAGGTAAGGATGGCAGATTTCCTTCCCTAAAGGACATTAGTGAATCAGATGGATTTTTCTGACAATTGACATAGTTTCATGATCATCAGTAGATTCTTAATTCCAGATATTTTTTACTGAGTTCCAATTCCACCATCTGCTGCGGTGGGATTTGAAACCGGGTCCCCAGAACATTAGCTGAGTTTCTGGATTAATAGTGTAGCCATAATGCACTAGACCATCATGTAATGCATGGGTTTCCTTGTCCTTCATCCTCCTTCCCTTCTGCTGCTCACTATATATCTGGTGGCAGGGGACGTGCCCTCATAATGGTGAGACTGTCTGGATGCACAAGAGCTTGATGAATCATGACTCTTAGTCTGGAGAGTACATAGAACCCTTCCAGAGCAGTCCAAGCAGCAGAAGAGTTGATTTTATCACAACAATGGTTTTCTATTAGACAACCTGACCTTAGATATAGGGGGGCATGTGACCTTGTTAGGGTTGAGTACCAAAATCATGAGCTGGATAATCAGCAGATAATTACTGTTATTCAATAGTCATCCTCTGGGATTTTTGTGGTAGTTCTTGTGCTGATGGTAAAATGGACTGGCACAGAATAAAGGTGATATTGTTTCTCCTCATCCTTGTCTTAAACAGTAGAGCTCTTATTCTTAAAGTGGGTGATCTGGCTCTAGTCTCTTTCACAGATGGAGCCATCTGTTATCTTCCATGTCAAAACCCCTCAGGAACATTGGACATTGACCTGCATGATGTATTGAGTTTGGTCGCAAATCAACTGGATATTCAGAAATCTGCACCCTTTGCAGCTACGGTACATATCTGAATTTAGATTTGACATGTATGCAGTCACTGGCACTGTGCACGATGAAGAAGTCTGCTGTTCTGGTGAAGCCACGTGTACTCTCCCCTTCTTCTCTAACGGCAATACATTCCTCTCTTCTTGCAAACTGTGCATCAGTCATCTCTCTTATGCAAACATGTTGTTTCTGACTTGGCTTGAAATATGACAAATGTTCCCTAAGACCTCTGATGGTTAGGGCCTCCTGTTAAGATCCTTATACTCTGTTCCCCTTGTTCTTCTCTATGGAATCTTTCTATCTTGTTGCAGAGCAAGAGAAATGGAAACTACAACACCCCTGACTGAGGCCAAATGGCCTGAGCGGAATCCTTGGGGCCGGATTTTCGGCCGCACTTGCCCCTAAACCGGAAAATCCCATACGAGATTAATGGACCTTTGCATGATTTATGTCCTGCCTGCTATGATTTCCTGTGGTGAGTGGGATGGGAAGATTCTACACTTTGAGTGAGAACTAAAGTCTTCACAAGTGCCACATCATTGCCGATAGACTTCACCAACATTGCACAATAGTGGAAAACATGAATCACCTCCACTCATTCAGCAGCTGCCAGTGGAAATAATTCAGCAATGGCCCTGAGGCAAGTTGCTATCCCTTCAAATAGCACTGCTGGGCGTTCCCTCCCGCTGCTGAGTATGTCAGTCGTGTAAGGTTAAGATGTTCTCTGTGTCACTGAAAATGTCTCAGCTTCAATCTAACCAGTATGACCTGAGTTTTGTCCAAATTTTCTACTCTGCACACTTCCTGAGCAGGTTCCGTGCACCAACCCACCAAAATGGCATCTGGTGCAACCCACACCATGAGAGTGTATCTGTGTGTGATGCTGGTGCCATTTTGTTCTTGGCAACAGCACAAGTTGTGGTGAATATACAGGCATGACAGAGCAGAGTTTTGTGACCAGGATCTTTCTGACTTTCTTTTCATTCCACCACCTTGAAGAATCAACTGCTGCTGTCAATCGCTTTCTTATATTTCCTTCAAGCAGCCATTAAACTATTAGACAAACGTTGGCACTTCATTCTACTATTCAGCCTAGATTTCATCACAGTTACTCCCATTTTCCATGGCTCTTTCGCTGAAGGCATGCAGGGAATGTGGAAGAAGCCCTGGCAAATTTCCTCTCCTCATACCTAATCACATTATCCAACATTGCATGATAGTTATAAATCCTAGGCAATTTCCCCAACAGAACTCTGAGGCATTAAGGCCAATTGCAATGTCCTTTCTACTTCTCGACACACATCAAAGGATCAAACGGGGTCTGTCCATTGTGTCCACTCACTGGATAAACGTGCTCAACCAATAGTGAACTCAATTGATCCTGATGCCACTTGCCAGAGTGGATGTGGAAAGGATGTTCCCTCTTGTGGAAGAATCTAGAACTAGGGGGCCACTGTTTAAAAACAAGGGGGTCACCCACTTAACACAGGTGTTTTCTCTCATAGGGCATAGGGTTTTTGGAATTTTCCTTAAAGGGAAGTGGAAGCAGGGAGTTTTTGAATATTAGTAGAGTTAGATAGTTTATTGATTAACATGAGGGTAAAAGGTTAGAAGGGGTAGGCAGGAATGTGGGGTTGCGTTTAGAATCAAATCAGCTGTGACCTTATTGAATGACTGAGCAGACTGGAGTGGCCTCCTGTTCCTAATTCATATGTAACTCTTCATAAAAAAGAATTGGACAGTAATTACCACAATTCTGCAATGACAATGAACCCTATTTTATATAAATAGCTCCTGTGCTGTAAAGCTTCCTATGTTTGTACAATGCAGGGTACTTTATCCAATCTTTGCATCTATGCTGTGAAGGAAAAAAATACAGGAAATCAGAGAGCTATGCCAGTCTTGGGAATGCAAATTTGTGGATTATTTGGGAATGGTTAGATTCTAATAAATCATCAGTTTATTTAAAAACAAGGCTTGCATTTATTCAAATCTATTGCAAATTTTGTTAAAAGGTAAGCACTTTAACATGACTTGGAATTCTAGAAAGACACAATTTTTAGATTACCAAGAAATTATCCTTTACCCTGCAATGATGCTATCACACCCCCATATTTTTCCAGAGACATCTCTGGTAATAAAAATGTGAATAAATATATTTTTGAAAGTAGCATTAAGCATACCATTGCTTCAAACCAAGACCATCATCTGGGGGTCATTTCCCAAACTCATGGTTTGACACAAACAGAATTTAATAATGTGGAGTTACATTCTACTTTGTGATGTGTTGGTTTCCGAAATATTCCGCCCGCAAAAACCTGATTATTGTAAATGCAACCTTTAACAACCAATATTTTTGCCACAGACAGGTTGAGACAAGTTGTTAATGTTAATCCATAACATCCAAATGTAGTGCAATACAGCGTAGTGTTGATTAAGTTCCTGTCACCAATGTCAGTTCGGGCAAGATTTCCATGTATGATTCGTGATAAGTGTTCTCTGACTTTCTTCCCATTTTCTGATTTAGACTCATGGCCTTTGGAAGACCCGTCGTCTTACTCTATTCCCTCTGTTTCTTGCAAAGTGCGTTGCTAACCACTAGAGGGGAGGAGACTGCTGGTCCTCTCAACTACTACACCATTGAGATAGACGAGGGAGAGGACGTAGCCAGAGACGTGGCTAAAAGGAATGGGTTAGAGTACGTCCTGCCGGTCAGTGCAACTGTTTTCACTATTGTATAACACTTAACGAATTTCTGTGTGTTTTTTTATCAGTGCGATTGTGTTAATAATTTGCAGATGAAAGGTATTTCATGCAGTTAGCAGTACCACCAAAACCACTGCAGTGAAAGGAGACATTGAGGGGTGAAGAAAAATACTTGCACAGTTTAGATTATTTAAAAACAAAAAAAAACAGGTTTCAAGTTTAGTATTTTTTTTGCATGCCGTCAAATGTTTCCTTTATCATACTACTCGTCTCAGTAATTTAACAAGCACCCTAGCAATAGCAAACGAATGTGCATGACATTTGAAATGTATTTCTCTTAAAAAAAAGATAAGAAACCAGTCTGGTTAATTCCCTTGAAGATAAATGCACGGTGCTTCTTTTAGCGTTTGGGGAAATGGTGACAGTTATTCAGATGTAATTCATGTGGCCAGAGCATGGTACTCACATTCTCAATAAAATGAAACAGCTGTCCCCTTTATTTCCTACTCTGTTACTTTAAGAAGTTGGAAGTATGAATAGGGGGAAGAAAGGGAAGCATACATATAAAGTATCTCTGCTTCTTTTGAAGGTTTGATTTTTTTTTGCTAAGAAGTGAGTGTACAAGCGTACAATCTCATTATTTGCTTGCAACTTTCATGGGTTTTTTAACCTTTATTGTGGATTATACTTGAAATGTAAAAGTAATTAGATAATTGATTGCTAGCTTATGTCGTACTTTTAAAAATCCTTCTGAACAATTAGAAAGCAATTGGATGTGAATGTAAATATCATTGACATTTTATGATTCAAACCTAAATTGATAAAGCATTTGGTTTTATCTATAGAATTCTATCATCGTCATATATCTGACTTGGTTACTTAAGGCAAGAGATGCCATGGATAGTTAACCTTTTTGGATGCTGCAAGTTCAATCTGTGATGGTTATTTCACTGAGCTTGTCATTTCTGCTCCCAGAAGGTTAACATGCTAAACAAAAATCGAGCTGCAAGCTGGTAGGAATGACTCTTTCGGTTGCTAATTATCCCACTGCATAATTATTAATATCACGAGTGGGAACAGGAAACAAGCAGACACCAAATAGTTGAGAATCCTATGATTCTGGCAGGAAGCTAGCCTGCATTAATAAAATGTGCCTGTGCCATTATCACAGCAGATAGAAGTGTTCCTTGTTAAGGATCATTTATTAACTGAGATCATCTTTTAGTTCGCCTTGGGGTAATGACTAATGTCAATGGCAAATTTCACAGTTGTCTAGAGAAATGAATTAAATTTGCAATAAAAAGCCCTTTGGCTTGTTGTACATGTTCATTTATTGGAGTAGTTGAACTAGAAGAACTGTAAGGCAACCAAGAACATCGGCTTAATTTTCCTTATGTATAATAGTGACCTTTTAGCTCTATGTTGGAACAATACATATTATGAACTGATGAATGGAATTTAAAGCACAATCTGGCAGTGGCTCCAGGTGTGGTATGCTGGGGAAATGTAGTGTGCATGTTTAAAGTTTTCTGGCAGGGGTGCTTTGTGGGGTGGAGTGTTACAGTTCTGAGGCAGCCGAATTGTTGAATTTTACTTCATGATCATGACAAATATTAGTTTTAACTTTATTAAAATACATTAAATACTTAAGTATTTGAGCTCGCTTTGTGTCAGGGTGAATAAATCCCAGCATATACTAGTGTAATATCGAGTATAGCTACAGTAAAACTGTTCATAGTGAACATTTGTGATTTACCACATTAAAAATTGCATTGAAAAGCTACAGTTTATTGGATTACGAATCATTTCAAAATTCTATCTGAAGCCCTACCACAGAGGAGGACAGATTTCTGATGCTTTCAGTTAACTGGACAGTAAAAACGGAATGTGTCTTAACTATTTCACAGCTCCAGATCACTTTGCCACCACCAATCCAGAGCCCTGACTAAAACATCTTTAATTTGTCAATAATTAGGATTTAGATTAGGATTTATAACAACCTGACAAATTTAGAGTAATTTGAGTTATTCACATATTCAGAATGTATGATGGTCAAAACTGCCTGTGTTTGGGGGGGGGGGGGGGCGCAAAATGATCTATTATCAGAAAATATTTATGAATGAAACATTAGTCTTTCTAACATACATTAAGCTGAGATCTGTGAATGGTGGTAATAGATTGACTGCATTCAATGCACTAAGTGGTATTATAATTGAAACAGATGAATGGACTTGTATCAAAATTAAATGGTTAAGTCAGTGATTGGGCCGGAAATTCGATAAAATAAGACTGAAATGGAAAATACTTGCTATATTGGAATTTTATGATTAGGTTTGAGTTTTGCTTAGATTTGGAATGAAGAAAAAAGTGTAGCAACAGTAACTAATTATTAGAAGTTTTACTAATCACTAACACAATTGCTAATGTAGTGATGAAAATGTATTTTTGTTGTTTGGTAATTTTTTGAATGATACTAACGAGTAATTTTGAATAGTTCAGCAATTAATCTTACTCTTAAATATATTTTGCCCACTTCACAACAAATAATTAGAAAAGGTTCACATCTCAGTCTGAATGATTAGCATAAAGGTCATTAAATCCTCAAAGCATAATGGTTGTCTTTTCCCTACAGCAGAAAAACCGAACTCAAATTTAGCAAGGTCAAAGAGCAGATTGCCTTTAAAATTTCACACTACTTCAGTAGGCTTTCACCAGGTGCAGAGTTTGCCCCTGGCTATAGTCTTCCATGTTTACTTTATACTGTAGTTTGAGTCATGGGCAAGGATGTATGTTTTTATATAATTGTTTTTAGGTATAATAACTTGTATTATTCAAAACATATAATAGATGAGTTCAATGAGAAGAATGTGGTAGTGGCAGTGCACATTTCTGATCAAACTTGTAAGGTTTCATATCAAAGAGGAATTGTATCTGAAGCAATTAATGAAGTTAACAGACCTGGAACAGTACTGAACACATCACCAGATAGTAAAATTCACCAGTCTGACTTCTACTGAGTAACAAATTTCAATTTAATACAAATAAAACAGCAGATAACGTAGAAGTCTTTAAAAGATAATGAGAAATCAGCGTTAAAGTTCAAATAAATAAAGTTTATACATTCTGTGTATTTATGGTACCCAGACAATAGGTACCTGTGCAGTAAATTTATATGCAGATGTGGTGGGTATTACAATCTGCTGGAGTGATTGATTTTTGTTTCTCCTATATTTGAATTCTGGAATGTTCTTTAATGTAAGGTAATCCCAAACAACATTGAATTACCCAATTACTTTAAACAATTAGCACAGTAAGAAAACAAATTACCTTCGGGCCTGAATCATTTTCAGTAATGGAATGCATAAAAGTTCAATTCTTGACATCAGTTTGGAAAAAGACATTCTAAAATGCCACACACATGCAATGTCCTGAATTAATTATCATTACTGAATCTTATTAGTATGGTTCAAAATATAACATCCGGTCCTTGTGATAGGATCAGCCTGTGTTCTTCAATACTGAGAACCGTCAAAAGAAGCCACAGAGGAAAGGTGCACCAAGCACAAGGACATTGATCATGTTTTGAGTCCCTCAGCCTCCTATTTTGGTTTCAACTATCATTTATAAAATTATCAATTATGAATTATTAAACAGTTATAAATAATTCACTAATCAACAAGTAAAGTGACAAGCTATTAATCAGTCTGTGTATTTGTTTACATCCCACTGAAGTCTGGTGCACAGCATTAGTGCCACTGAGGTCTGCACACTTTTCCCTTCATTCATCTATGGGGGTGAAAGATCCTGTTTAATTCTTGGATTGTGGAATAGCAGAACCATGAAGTTCATGGAACTCATTTGGTGAAAGTGAGACAATTTCAGTTAATCTTGCATTTGTTAACTTGTTTTGTGGCCTTTGGCAAGGATGACACTTTGGGAATAGGATGGGCGGGCCACACAAAATTCCATGGACAGGAAGATCCCACCAGCAGCCAGTGGCAGTCCACCTCCATAACTAGAAAACATGTCCCTGGTGGGGGGGTGGTTAGAAAATCCTGCCCGTATTTTTTTAAATGTTATCATCAGGTGTCCCAGAAGAGGGTGAGTTAAACTATGTTTAAATTATACTATTTAAATAAAAAAGGAAAGAATTGTTGTTCAGATTTATAGAGCAGCAGCTATGTTAAGATCGACTGTCCATTCCTATCATTTTCGTTTTAATCTCCCTTCCCTGTGAATGTGCTGATTCTTTCAGGATTTACAGTTCCACACGTTATTTAATTCAATGTCACAAAATGCAATGCCATTTGTATCACCAACAAAAAAGATGCACCAACACAGTGGTTAGCACTACTGCCTCATGGTGTCAGGGACCCTGGTTCGATTCCAGCCTCAAGTAACTCTCTGTGCGGACTTTGCACATTCTACCTGTGTCTGCCTGGGTTTCCTCTGGGTGCTCCGGTTTCCTCCCACATTCCAAAAATGTGCAGGTTAGGTTGATTGTCCATGCTAAATTGCTCCTTAGTGTCAGAGGGATTAGCAAGGTAAAGACAAGGCTCACGGGGTTAGGGCCTGGGTGGGATTGTGCAAGCCCAATGGGCCGAATGGCTTCCTTCTGCAATGTAGGGATTCTGTTCTATTAAAAAAAGTCTTTAAATTCAGTAATCAAATTTTTAGCAATAGAAGTACAGCCATACCTGGGTGTTCACCTTCACCAAACAATATTCAATGAGAATCCTGCATTCAGCAGGTAATAGCCGAAGCAAATGGGGTTCTCGGATTTCTGAAGAGGAATCTTTGGTATTACAACAAAAATGGAGTTGTAGTTCACCAAACATTTGCTTCTCTAGTTCTAGAGTGTTTAAGTTGTGTGTGTGAAATCCTTACACAATAAAATGGAAGTAATCCAAAGATATGCTATATGTTTCTGCACCAATAGGTATGGGAAATATATCAGTGACCTCCTTGATCAAAGGTTTGGAATGGAAATCATTACAGAAAAGGAGGGGGGAAAATACACTGTCCATGCCCAATTAAAATATGGGCTGCTGGGAATTGACTAAAACAAGTACCTAGTTCCCTCTGCCAGCGACCAAACATGAGGTTGCCATCCATACAAACTACTTGTTTCCAACATAGTGGACTGTAACTTCCAACTAGCATCAGTAAGTGTTGAGCCCATGGAATCTGGAAACCTCTGCTAGCCTTGGGGCTTGGGCCCTACACTGAAAGAGTCCTCCACAGACTCCAGCATAGTCTGGTTCTGGCAGTAGGACCCAGTGAATTAGTAGGCTAGGGAGGAAGTAAGTGGGTGGGATTTGGGAAATTGAGTTGGGGATTTGGACATTGTAGGGTGGAGGAGGGGGGTCAGATCTTAGAGTCAGGCTTTTAGGTTCAGGGGGGTGAGGTGGGAAGTCCCATGTGACTGGGAGTTGGGTGTTCTGGGAGGAGGGGCTGGGAAAACCGTGGGGCGGTAATTGCTTGGTGGTAGGGGGTCCAGAATGTGGGCTGTGTCCCGTGTGGGGCTTGGTCTAGATGTTTAAAAAGTTAGGCTGAAGTTAGAAGTGTTCTTATCCATTCCAACTCTTTCAGAGTAGTTTTGGATGTATTTGCCAGTGCTACAGTCAAAGTTAGTGATTTAAATCATCCTGTCGAATAGTTCCCAGCCATGGTCCAATGGAAGTTAGCATTTCTGCACAATTGCTGCGTAAATTCTTACCTAGGAACCTCCAAGAGGGATTCCCCAGCACATCATTGTGGTATCCTCCAAATCCAACACTGGGGAGCCAGGTAGTTACTGGCCACAACAATCTTTCATCCCAGGGATATTGTTCCCACAATGGAAAAAGTTGCAAAAAAAAATCTTCAAGAGCTATATTTAAGTTCTTTCCATTTGAAAGTTTTTATTTTCAGGACTGCCATTTCAGCCGGTCATGCCTAGTTTAACAAGTACTACCCAGTTAATGTTGGTGAACTCTGGATATTAATCAGTAATGCCGACACAGCTAAAGCAAAAGCAAAATGTCCACTACCATTTGTATGGTTTATGCAAAATTTGCATGTACCCAATTGGGGAATGGTAATGAGCTACTCAGACAGGGTGTGCTTCACATTCTGAAGTTGTCTTCACAAGCATTTCCAGCATGCAGCCACTGAAATTTATCAGACGCAGGAATGCTACTGTATCTTTCTCCTTTTAACAAGTAAAGCTGATCAAAATGCTTCTCTACTGTGATCTGCCAACTCCACAAGGCAGAGCTCATGTCAATAAGGCCTGCAAAAGAGTAGGAAATTGTGATGTGTGATTAACTGATACCGGTTCCTTCCAGTGCAGGTAGCGCACCAACTTATGTTGCCTGCTCATTATCATAATTGTACCTTTAAGACAGCATTAGGCACACAGCTGAGTGACAGCACGTCTAAGCAAGGGGTGCAAAATTATGGGGAGTTAGCACCACTTGAAGTTCAGCTGCACAACTTACCACTGTGCACTTTGTCGAGGGGAGCTGCACTTTAACTGGAAATAGCTGAGTAAGGAAGATCGTTGAATCTCTGATTGAGGCCTTGTTGTAGAAGATAGACAAGAGGAGAGATTTGGTCTGGCTACAAGGGATTAAGATCCATCCAGACAGTCATTGTGAAGGCAATGGAAGTAAATAGCTATCCCTCAGCAATGTCATCACAAAGATCTGGATGCAATGCTGCAAGAAGTTCCGTGACCTCGCACAAGTAGTCAAGGTCAGTGAATGCATCTTCAAATGTCTGATCCTTACTGATGAACTCTCATATTGCTCCATTTGCCCCTCCCCCAACACTGAATCATATCCTTGTGTCTTTCTTTTGTTGGATGTCAAGAATCATCAAATTCAAGAAACTGGAACCTGGTCAGGCAGTGATGCTGGAGCAAGACCTGGATGAGGGAGAAAAGATTGATAAAGAAGAAACAGCACCATTGGCTCACTCACTGGAATTCAGAAAAGGACTTTGCTGCGGTGCCCTGCAAGAAAAACTGATGGATATGTTCAGTGAAATTCTTGGTGCATTGGCTGGCCTGCCTGAAAGCTGCTGTCACTGCTAAGGAGCAGGGAAGAGTCCAACACTAATTTGGCACATATGGCTGTGCACAGAGCATTGTGCCTGTTATTTCCAGCTTGAAAGTAGTGGCCAATTCCATTAACACACTGGTGTACCCAACCATGATGTCCAGCCAGTTGGTCAATGCCTCAGCTTCCAATACAGTGTAAGCAGAAGCTGCCCAATGTCTGAATGTTGCAGTAGAAAGTCAAACTGACATCAAACAAGCTGTGATTGTTGCCACAAACATCAGGGCACTGAGATCATAGCTGCAATGTACAAAAGGCTTGCAGAATCACTTATCTGCTTGGGTTTTGGTGTGTAACAAGTCTGATTGGCATCTCAAGTTTTCCGTAGGTAACTATGCCATGTATCTGCCTCTGCAGTCAGGCATCTTGAGATCAAAGCAATAGAAGCCTCTGACAAACATAATTAATGAAGACTCTACCTTTACAAAAAAAAACTTTACTCGGATCACTGAGGTAACTCTGTCCCACTCCTGCTCCTCCAGAACAACACTGGTTTCATGAACACAAATCCCCTGTCCCTCCTTTGGCTAACAGTCTCTGTCCTTCCACCGCTGTCACTCCATAGTTTCCTTGCTGTTACTTGCCAGCCAGCCAAGCAGATTGATGCCACCCTGGGTAAAGTGGTATCAACCCAAGCCAGACCTTATAAGACCAGACATTCATGAGGTCACCGTACAAGGCCATTTGCAGTTTCCTCCATTAAATGTCAACAACCACCTACCATCCATGCTGCAGCTCTGGGATAGCAATGCGTAAGACTACTACTCTGGTGTGGTGGGTCGGCCTACGGCAGCTAACAGATTTCACTGAGCACCTTCTTAATGAAACTAGGACATTTGGTCACATTATTCCTCACTAAGGGTGACGTAAGTGAACTGTTCCCTGAAGACCCTGGGTGGATAGGACATCCTGCTGAGATTCCTACTTTCCCTCCCTTATAAGAACATAAGAACATAAGAAATAGGAGCAGGAGTAGGCCATCTAGCCCTTCGAGCCTGCCCCGCCATTCAATAAGATCATGGCTGATCTGTCGTGGCTCAGTTCCGCATTCCTGCCCTCTCCCCATAACCCTTAATCCCCTCGCTTATCAAAAACCCATCAACCCGCGTCTTAAAAATATTTAGCGAGGCAGCCTCCACCACCTCAACGGGCAGAGAATTCCAGAGATTCACCACCCTTTGAGTGAAGAAGTTCCTCCTCAACTCCGTTCTAAACCGCTCCCCCTTTATCTTGAGGCTGTGCCCCCTAGTCCTGCTGTCCTTTCTGAGCGGGAAGAGTCTCTCCACCTCTATCCTATCCATCCCATTCATCATCTTATACGTCTCAATGAGATCTCCCCTCATTCTTCTAAACTCTAACGAGTACAAGCCTAATTTATTCAGCCTCTCCTCATAGGTCAACCCCCTCAACTCCGGCATCAGCCTAGTAAACCTCCTCTGCACTCCCTCCAAGGCCAAAATATCCTTGCGTAAGTACGGCGCCCAAAACTGCACACAGTACTCCAGCTGCGGCCTCACCAATGCCCTATACAGCCGTAGCAAGACCTCCCTACTTTTATATTCAATCCCCTTTGCTATGAAGGCCAGCATCCCATTCGCCTTCCTGACCACCTGCTGCACCTGCAAGCTGGGTTTTTGAGACTCATGCACAAGGACCCCCAGGTCCCTCTGCACCGTCGCCTGCTGCAGTTTTTCGCCCCGTAAGTAATAGTCCTTCCTACCATTATTCCTACCAAAGTGGACCACCTCGCACTTGCCAACATTAAATTCCCTTTGCCATTTCCTGGGCCATTCGCCCAGCCTATCTAGATCCTTCTGCAGACTCTCCACACCCTCCGCACAATTTGCCATTCCACCAATCTTGGTGTCATCAGCAAATTTCGACACCATACACTCGGTTCCCTCCTCCAGATCATCTATATAAATGGTAAATAGCTGAGGTCCCAGCACCGACCCCTGGGGCACTCCACTAGTCACCATCCGCCAATCCGAATAGCACCCATTGACCCCCACTCTCTGCCTCCTATTTGACAACCAATCCTCTATCCACGCTAACACCCTACCCCCAACTCCATGTCCCCTGACCTTCTGCAATGACCTCTTGTGAGGTACCTTGTCAAACGCCTTCTGAAAATCAAGAAAGACCCCATCCACCGGCTCTCCTCTATCCACCACCCTAGACACATCCTCATAGAACTCCAGTAAATTTGTCAGACACGACTTCCCTTTAACGAAACCGTGCTGCATCTGCTCGAGCAAGCACTTTCTCCCAAGATGCCTCGCTATTTCCTCCTTATCAAACAGCTTTGCTCATTTTCCCCCTGCTGTAGACCAAGGACAGTTGAGACTAAATACACTTGACTGGGGCAAAGATGCTTGAACAGAACCCATAAAAAGAGAAACAAGATCTTCAGCACATGCCAGACCTGCTCCTAAAGACATCATGTAGAGATGCCGGCGTTGGACTGGGGTAAACACACTAAGAAGTCTCACAACACCAGATTAAAGTCCAGCCAGTTTATTTAATAGTAATCCCACAAGCTTTCGGAAATGGTGTTCCTTCGTTAGGTGTGCCGAATGTTCTCATTCCACACACCTGACGAAGGAACAGTGTTTCCGAAAGCTTGTGGGATTACTATCAAATAAATTGGTTGGACTTTAACCTGGTGTTGTGAGACTTCTTACTGTCCTATAGACATCACCAACTTTGTATTAATCTCCTGAGCAAGTCTACCAATTCAGCAACCACCAGTAGAATTAATCAGCAACTAACTCAAAGGTTGGTTGGCAGGGTCCTTTCCCCTGCTGTGCTGCTGCTTAAAATATATCTCTTAATCAAGTTTTATATCATCTGACCTAATACTCTTTTGGGGTTCAGTCTTATATTTTGTTGTTTAATGAACCTTTGAAGTGCCTTAAAATGTTTCATTTTGTCAAAGGTGCAATATAAATATATAGACAATATATACAATTTGTTATTGTTGTAGTTCTAACAGCAGAATTGTGTGGAGTACTGCAAGGATTTTTTTATATTTGTTTGTGGGATGTGGACACCATTTGCAAGACCAGCATTTATTACCCATCTCTAATTGCCTTTGAGAAAGAGGAAAGCGTGGGAAGCCTGTAATGAAGCATTATCCTAATATCATACAGCCCACTGCCTGATGTGACCTCAGGATCCTAACCTGGATCTCACGGGTCCAGACAATGTATCAGCATGTCATTCTGCGAACAACAAGCTCTGAACAGCAAAGGGGAGCCCAGCATCAGCATCATTTAAAGAACCAGGTGCTCAAATTGCAGCTAAGGTCATTTTGAAAACTGCTATCGCAAACTGTCTGGAAGTACTCTGGAGTGTTTTTGGAGAATTGTGGTGTTTTCCTGGCCCTGTCAGGATGCATTGCTGCATCTTCACAGGGAGGTGACCTGTCCTCGGGCTGTAACTGTTATCTTGCCAGCAATGACTGTGCCTCTGGATCTGGAGCACAACAGAAAGATGAAGCAGAGATTGTGGAAAAGGCAAAAGTTCTGAGCCATCCTCTCTGCCAATTTGGAACTGGACTCCCCCGTTTTCCTCGTCAGTGACAGCAGGCTGTCTTGCAGGCCAATCACAGTTTACTTGTAATACAGTTTTGTTACCTCGCTGCCCTGTGAGCTGGCACACAAACCATCCTTTCCCCTGGCCTGGCTGTAGTTCATTCATATCTGGGTGAGTCACCATGTGCTGTTTCCAACTCGATACATGTCTTCAAGATATGTGTAAGTGCCAGTATCTAAGCTGGTGGCTGGAAGTGTCAGATCAAGTGATGGAGCCTCTTCAGTAGTGCAATGTTGTCACTCTCTCGCGCTCACTCGCTTTCTCTCTCCCTCTTTCACACCCTTCTTGTTGTGGCTGGGCAGGTTCTTGTCTGTGTCAAAACAGGAACTCAGAATGGGAAGGTTGAGGCTGGAAGCAGTCCATGGTAGCACCATTTGCAGTTTGTTGTTCTTGCCAGAGAACAGATGAGGGTGAGCTGGGAGTTGGGAAGAGGTGTAAGGCAGGAAAGTGCCATCATCCTCAGTCACATTGTGCACTGCAGGCCACATAACAGCTGGCACCATGATGCTGACAACTATTTCCTCCCTGAGACTCAGGAGGTTCAGCTGTACTTGTTTCTTATTGACTCTGCTCTCCTTATGTATCATCTTGTCCCACAGGAGAGAGGCACAATGTCCGTGGTTATGTAGCTTTGTGTCAGAGTGATGTGCCTTCCGTAGCTCTATAGTTGGAGATATGTAAATGCGGTAAAAGGTGTGTGTGAGACTGGCAGCTTTGGAATGTCTGTGAGGTTGAGATGGAGGATCTGAATGTTAGGCATTTATCCTGAGTGTCAATGCATGCTGCTAAGTGGATAATGGGGATGTGGGACAGTAAACAACCTTAGAGGATGGTGATATATTGAGTAGATATAATTAGTAAATGCATTCATTCACCGAGATCATTTGTATGAGGTATTTAGATCTTACGGCACTGCTGCCAGCCCCTTGTGTGCAGATGCTTATCTCCCCGCCAGCAACCCCCCCCAACTCCCTCGTCAACTTCACCTTATCTCTTAAGCTTAAGTTTATTTATTAGTGTCACAAGTAGGCTTACATTAACACTGTCATGAAGTTATTGTGAAAATCCCCTAGTTGCCACACTCCGGTGTCTGTTCGGGTATACTGAGGGAGAATTTAGCATGGCCAGTGCACCTAACTAGCATGTATTTTGGACTGTGGGAGAAAACAGGAAGAAATCCACGCAGACATGGGAAGAAGGTGCAGACTCTGCACAGATAGTGAGCCAGGCTGGGAATCAAACCTGGGCTCCTGCCGCTGTGAGGCAGCAGTGCTAACCATTGTGTCACCATGCTGTTCCAACCTTAGTAAGAGTTTTTATAAATGATAATAAGAGTTTTTATAAATATATGAAAAGGAGGAGGCTGGCTAGGGTGAATGTTGGACCCTTAGAGGATGAGAGGGGGATTTAGTGGTGGGGGATGAGGAAATGGCTGAGGCCTTGAATAAGTTTATTGCTTCGGTCTTCACAGAGGAGGACGCGAATAGTTTGCCGGGTATTAAAGATAGAAGGATGGTAGGAGTTGAGGGCCTGAATGAGATCATTGTCACTAGAGAGGCGGTGCTCGACAGACTAGTGGGACCTGATGGTGGACAAGTCCCCAGGACCGGATGGAATGCATCCAAGGGTTCTGAAGGAAATGGCGGTGATAGTAGATGCCTTAGTGATTATTTTCCAAACCTCGCTGGATTCCGGGGAAGTGCCGGAAGATTGAAAAACGGTAATGTTACACCGCTGTTTAAAAAGGGTAGCAGGGAATTATAGGCTGGTTAGTTTAACATCTGTTGTAGGAAAAATGCTTGAATCCGTCATCAAAGAAGAAATAGCGAGGCATCTTGAGAAGAATTGTTTGATAGAGCAGACGCAGCACGGATTCGTTAAGGGGAAGTCGTGTCTGACAAATTTATTGGAATTCTATGAGGATGTGTCTAGTGCGGTGGACGGAGGGGAACCGGTGGATGTGGTGTTTCTTGATTTTCAGAAGGCATTTGATAAGGTGCCGCACAAAAGGTTGTTACAGAAGGTTAGGGGGCATGGAGTTGGGGGTAAGGTGTTAGCGTGGATAGAGGATTGGCTGTCAAATAGGCAGAGAGTAGGTGTCATTGGGTGCTATTCTGATTGGCGGTTGGTGACTAGTGGAGTGCCCCAGGGATCGGTGCTGGGGCCTCAGCTATTTACCATTTATATAGATGATCTGGAGGAGGGGGCTGAGTGTAAGGTGTCAAAATTTGCTGATGACACAAAGATAAGTGGAAAAGCAAATTGTGCGGAGGGTGTAGAAAGTCCGCGGAGGGATCTAGATAGGCTGAGTGATTGGGCGAGGACCTGGCAGATGGAATACAATGTTGGCAAGTGTGAGGTTATCCACTTTGGCAGGAATAATAGTAGGAAGGACTACTACTTAAAGGGCAAAAAGCTGCAGCATGCTACGGTGCAGAGGGACCTGGGGGTCCTTGTGCATGAGTCTCAAAAACCCAGACTACAGGTGCAGCAGGTGGTCAGGAAGGCAAATGGGATGCTGGCCTTCATAGCGAGGGGGATTGAATATAGAAGTAGGGAGGTCTTGCTGCAACTGTACAGGGCACTGGTGAGGCCGCAGCTGGAGTACTGTGTGCAGTTTTGGTCGTCACACTTGTGCAAGGATATTTTGGCCTTGGAGGGATTGCAGAGGAGGTTCACTAGGCTGATACCGGAGTTGAGGGGGTTGAGCTATGAAGAGAAGCTGAATAGACTGGGCTTGTACTCGTTGGAGTTTAGAAGGATGAGGGGGGATCTTATTGAGACTTATAAGATGATGAAGGGGATGGATAGGGTAAAGATGGAGAGGTTCTTCCCGCTCAGAAGGGACAGCAGGACGAGAGGGCACAGCCTTAAGATAAGGGGGGGGCAGTTTAGAACAGAGTTGAGGAGGAACTTCTTCACTCAAAGGGTGGTGAACCTCTGGAATTCTCTGCCCGTTGAAGTGGTGGAGGCTGCCTCGCTAAATATTTTTAAGACGCGGGTAGATAGGTTTTTGTTAGGCAAGGGAATTAAGGGTTATGGGGAGAAAGCGGGAAAGTGGAACTGAGCCACTTCAGATCAGCCATGATCTTATTGAATGGCGGGGTAGGCTCGAGGGGCTAGATGGCCTACTCCTGCTCCTATTTCTTATGTTCTTATGTTCCTTCTAACGTTCTTTCTGAGGGACTCCTGACCACCCACAGAACCAAAACTTTGCTCCCCTGCCCAGCTCCATCATGAATGTTTCCAGCGGTGTCTTTGTCACCCGTAAATGCTCTCATTTACTTATTCCCACAAAATGCATCTCCACACTCCGTGGGCTGGGCTCGCCACTTCCCTCTGTAACTGGATCCTGAGCTTCCTAACTCACAGACCACAATCAGTGAGGATAGGCAACAACGCCTCCTCCATGATAATCCTGAACATTGGTGCCCCACAAGGCTGTGTTCTCAGCCCCCTACTATACTCAAAAACAAAGAACAACCCAGCATGGGAAACAGGCCCTTCGGCCCAACGAGCCCGCACCACCGCATCACCCTACGCCGCATCACCCTACACCTATTCTACCCTGCGTATCTACGAATGGAACCCCTAACTTAGCCAGATTCAGGGGAGAATAGTGTCAATTTGGTAAAACCAATCAGCCTAAGAGCACATCTTTGGGGTGTGGGAGGAAACCGGAGGAAACCCACGCAACCGCAGGGAGAATGCGCAAACTCCCACAGACACAGGCCCAAATCCATGTATCTGCACAGCTAGCAGTGATAGTCACTGAGCTGTTGCGGCGCCCGTCTACCGGTCCAGGATCAAGCACACACACCGACACGAAGTACTAGGCCACTCCCGGAACCTCCAAGAGCAGCCCACGCACGACCCACCGTGTGCATGCCCCTCGTTTGACACGAGGTGGACCTCCACCTGCGGAATAAAAAGACAAAAACGTTAATCTTACATGCCTGCTTTTCCGGTGTCTCCCGAGGTTCTAACCCTTATTTAATAGCCCCTACCATAACCCTCCATCCTCGTTTCACTCATGTGTCTATCTAACTGAACCTTAAACGAGTCCAACGTTCCTGCCTCCACCACCCTACTCGGTAGCGCGTTCCATACCCCCACAACTCTCTGCGTAAAGAACCTTCCTCTCACTTCCAAATTATACCTCTCCCCCCTCACCCTTAAATCATGACCTCTCGTGTTTGTACCCAGTCTAGGGAGCAGTCTCTCACTATTAACTCTATCTATTCCCTTCAGTATCTTATATACTTCTATCATGTCCCCTCTCAATCTCCGTCTTTCCAAGGAGAAAAGTCCCAGTTTCTCCAACCTTTCCTCGTAACCCAGCCCCTCCATGCCTGGCAACATCCTGGTAAACCTCCTCTGCACCCTTTCCAGAGACTCCACGTCCTTCCGGTAGTAAGGTGACCAGAACTGGACGCAGTACTCCAGATGCGGTCTGACCAACGTTCTGTACAACTGAAGCATTAGACGGCAGCTTTTATACTCTATACCCCTTCCTATAAAGGCTAACATTCCATAAGCCTTCCTAACAACCTTCTCCACTTGTGTTGCAACCTTCATGAATTTGTGAACCTGCACTCCCAGGTCCCTCTGTATGTCTATACTCCTAATCTGTCTACCTTTTATCACATAGCTCCTCTCTGCATTACTCCTTCCAAAATGCATCACCTCGCATTTGTCAGGATTAAATTCCATCTGCCACCTATCTGCCCAATGCACCAACCTATCTATATCCTGTTGTATCACCTGACAATCCAGTTCAGTACCTGCCAACCCTGCCATCTTGGTGTCATCCGCAAACTTGCTGATCACACCACCTACGCTCTCTTCCAAGTCATTTGTGTATACTACAAAGAGGAGAGGTCCCATTACTGAGCCCTGCGGCACACCACTGGTCACTGGCCTCCAGCCCGACAAGGTCCCCTCCACAACTACCCTCTGTCTCCTATTACCCAGCCAGTTCTCAATCCACCTAGCTACCTGGCCTCGTATCCCATGCGCCTTAACCTTTTCTACCAGCCTACCGTGAGGGACTTTGTCAAACGCCTTACTGAAATCCATATAGATGACATCAACAGCTCTCCCATCGTCAACCGTTTTTGTCACCTCCTCAAAGAATTCCACCAGATTCGTAAGGCAAGACCTCCCTCTAACAAAGCCATGTTGCGTATCCCTAATCAGATCGCAACGCTCCAAATGCTCATACATCCTACCCCTAAGTATTTTTTCCATTAATTTCCCTACCACCGATGTCAAACTCACCGGTCTATAATTTCCAGGGTTGTCCCTACTACCTTTTTTGAACAGCAGTACCACATTTGCTACCCTCCAGTCCTCTGGGACCTCACCTGTGTCCAAAGAAGAGACAAAGATTTGCGCCAGAGGCCCAGCAATTTCATCTTCCACCTCCCTAAGCAGCCTGGGATAAATACCATCAGGCCCTGGAGCTTTATCCGTCCTTACGCTACCTAAAAGCCCTAGCACTTCCTCCCTCGTAATAGATATCTCCTGCAACTGATCCTCAGCTCCCTTCAAGAGACCGCACGATTCCGAACCCCTTTCCTTTGTGAATACCGACGCAAAGTATTCATTCAGGAGCTCTCCCATTCCCTCCGACTCAATACATAACTCTCCACTCCTGTCCCTAAGAGGACCAATTTTCCCTCTAACTACTCTCTTGCCTCTAATATAGGAATAAAATGCCTTTGGATTTTCCTTAATCCTACCAGCCAAAGCCATTTCATGCCCTCTCTTTGCCCTTCTAATTCCCCTTTTTAGCTCCCTCCTACTCTCTCTATATTCCTCCAGCGCACTCTCCGTACCCAGTCGTTTCGACCTAACATACGCCTCCCTCTTCTTCCTGACCGTCTTCAATACCCCCTGTAATCCACGGCTCTCTAATCCTACCTTTCCCATCCTTCCGCTTAACCGGAACATACCTCCCCTGCAACCATTTCATTTTGCCCTTAAAAGCTTCCCACTTGCCAACCGTGAACTTTCCAGCTAACAGTCCCTCCCAATCAGTGTCCTGCAGCTCCCTCCTAATCTGGCTGTAGCTCGTCTTTCCCCAGTTCAGCACACTCCCGTTCGGCCGGCACTCGTCCCTTTCCATTTTTATCCTAAAGTAGACGGACTTCTGGACACTGTTAGCCACATGTTCGCCTACCTCTACCTCACCCACCTGCCCCGGCTCATTACCCAACACTAAATCCAGTATAGCCCCTCCCCTAGTCAGGCTAGTTACATACTGCTCTAGAGACCCTTCCAAAACACATCTCACAAACTCCTCTCCCTCCGTACCCCCAGCTCTAGGCCCCCTCCAATTCACTCCGGGAAGATTAAAGTCACCCACTACAACCACTCTATTCTTCCTGCACCTGTCCAAAATGCCCCTGCAAATGCCTTCCTCCACCGACCTCGGGCTGTTGGGTGGCCTATAGTACACCCCTAGCAATGTGATCTCTCCCTTTTTATTCCTCAACTCCACCCACAGCGACTCAATCCCTGTCTCTTCCATATCGTCCTCCCTCTGCACTACTGTGATGTTTTCCTTTACTAACAGTGCCACCCCTCCACCTCTCTTCAACCCTCCTCTGTCACACCTAAAACACTTGTACCCAGGAAGGGGAGACTGACTTGGAGGGACAGAAGGGGGCTGGCAAGGTGATAGTGGTAGGGGATGGGAGGGTCCGAGGTATTGATAGGAGGTTCTGTGGACAGAGGCGCGACTCCAGGATGGTGGTCTGCCTCCCTGGAGCAGGGGTAAAGGACGTAACGGAAAGGGTAGAGGGAATTTTGAAAGGGGAGGGGACCCTGCCAGTCCTGCCCTTCCCGTAACCACGTCTCCGTTACAGCCACCACATCTAACTGCCTCACAAACATCAAGGCCCTAAGCTCATCCGTTTTCCCTGCCACACTCGTAGCATTGAAACAGACACAGTTCAACCCACGAGTGTCCCTCGGAACCTCCTTCTCCCTGATAATTTTCCTTTCACCCGACTCTCTCCCAGCCACCTCCCCACCCCCCCTCCTTATTAGTTTAAACCATTCCTGAACACCCCAGCTAACCTCCCCACTAAGACACTAGTTCCCCTCTCGTTCAAATTCTCCCCACCCCTCCTGTACAGTTGCCCTTCTCTCCTAAATACCTCCCAGTGATCCACAAAAGTAAAGCCCTCTACCCTACACCAATCCCTCAACCATGCATTCAACTGCATGATCTCATCATTCTTAGCCCTGCTAGTACTGGGCAGCAACCCAGAGAGTGCCACCCTGGAGGTCCTGCTCTTTAGTTTCGACCCCAACTCCCTAAATTGCCTACAGACCTCTACCCTACTCCTCCTTCCTATGTCCCCCTCCCCTACGTGTACTATGACCTCTGCCTGGGTCCCCTCCCCTTTCAAAATTCCCTCTACCCTTTCCGTTACGTCCTTTACCCCTGCTCCAGGGAGGCAGACCACCATCCTGGAGTCGTGCCTCTGTCCACAGAACCTCCTATCAATACCTCGGACCCTCCCATCCCCTACCACTATCACCTTGCCAGCCCCCTTCTGTCCCTCCAAGTCAGTCTCCCCTTCCTGCCTATCTTTCTGTGCCCCTGTCGACGAACCTTGGGGGGCCTCTGGGGAGGCCGGGGGACCCTGACTACTCTTCTTCTTCCTCTTTCTCCTCCTAACCGTCGTCCACCCTTCCTGCTCTTCAGCCCTTGGGACCTCTTCCTGCTCGTGCTCCTTATACATCTATGACTGTGTGGCCAAATTCCCCTCCAATTCAATTTTCAAGTTTGCTGACAACACCACCATAGTGGGTTGGATCTCAAACAATGACGAGACAGAGTACAGGAGTGAGATAGAGAATCTGGTGAACTAGTGTGTGGCAACAATAATTTCTCCTTCAATGTTAATAACACAAAGGAGATTGTCATTGATTCAGGAAGCGTAAAGGAAAACATGTCCCTGTCTGCACCAATGGGGATGAAGTAGAAAGGGTTGAGAGCGTCAAATTTTTAGATGTCCTAGTCTCTCCATGCCGACACTATAGTTAAGAAAGCCCTCCAATGCTTCTGCTTTCTCAGAAGACAAAGAAAATTTGGCACGTCAACTATGACTCTCTCCAACTTTTACAGTTGCACCTTAGAAAGCATTCTTTCTGATTGTATCACAACTTAGTATGGCTCCTGCTCTGCCTAAGACCACAAGAAACTACAAAATGTCATGAAAGTAGCCCAATCCATCACGCAAACTAGCCTCCCATCTATTGACTCTGCCTATACTTCCCGCTGCCTCAGCAAAGCAGCCAGCGTAATTAAGGACCCTACGCACCCCAGACGTTCTCTCTTCCGCCTTCTTCCTTCGGGGGAAAAAATACAAAAGTCTGAGGGTCAAGTACCAACTGATTCAAGATCAGCTTCTTCCCTGCTGCTATCAGACTTTTGAATGGATTTATCTTGCATTAAGTTGCTCTTTCTCCACACTCTAGCTATGACTGTAACATTACATTCTCCATTCTCTCGTTTCCTTCTCTATGAACAGTATATTTTGTCTATATACTGTGCAAGAAACAATACTTTTCACTGTATGTTAATACATGTGACAATAATAAATCAAATCAAATCACTCTGTCCATTTACATTTTTCACGTTTAAATTCAAGCAACATTTTTCTGTGCAGTTTGCCTTTAAGAATAGCAGGCCAGTTGCACAGGTTGCTGTCAGCACAGTGCTGATCAGTCTCTGTTGTGTGCAGAAGCATTCAGCAGTGACACACAGGAAAGCAGCAACAAGGAACCCGCTTCAGCCTCCACTGCAATAGTAATGAAATTGGAACACCAGTTTCATGTGCTTCCCACTCTCAATGAAGTTGGCAAATCATGAATCGCAACAGGAAGACAAATTTTCAGTCTGTGTGACCAAACGCAAAACATTATTTATGACAACCATTAAATCACAACTTCCCTGACTAGTTTAGGCTTCACAAGATCAGTTACGTGGATGATTCCTACTGTGGAGAGATACTGGAGAAATTTGGACTTTGCAGATTTGAAAGGAATGAGAGGTGACAGAAATATGCAGTAGTAAATAGCATATTACAGCAGTGCGGTGGGTGGACAATTTAGAGGGGTCATGTAACGAGTCACTGTGGGTGGAGCTCAGAAATAGGGAGGGCGCAGTCACTATGCTGGGGGTATATTACAGGCCTTCTAACAGCCCACGGGAAGTGGAGGAACAGATGTGTAAGGAGATTCTGGATAGGTGCAGAAAAAATAGGTGTTGTAGTGGGAGACTTTAATTTCCCTGGTATAGACTGGAAAGTGCTTAGGGCTGGGAGTCTGGACAGTGAGGAGTTTGTAAAATGCGTACAGGAAGGTTCTTTGGAACAATATGTAGATAGCCCAACTAGAGAGGGGGCTATACTGGACCTAGTACTGGGGAATGAGCCCAGTCAGGTCATCAAAGTTTCAGTAGGGGAATATGTGGCAAATAGTGACCACAATTCTGTTAACTTTAGGATAGCAATGGAAAAGGATGAGTGTTGTCCTACAGGTAGGCTGCTGAATTGGGGGAAGGCTAACTATAACCGGATTAGGCAGGAATTAGTGGCCGTTGATTGGGAGAGGCTGTTTGAGGGTAAATCCACATCTGACATGTGGGAGTCTTTTAAGGAGCAGTTGATGAGGCTGCAAAACAGGCATGTGCCTGTAAAAAGGAAGGATAGGAAAGGTAGGATTCGAGAGCTGTGGATAACCAGGGAAATTGAGGATCTGATCAAAAAGAAAAGAGAGGCGTATGTTAGGTCCAGGCAAATAAAAACAGACAGAGCACTAGAGGAATACAGAGAAAGTAGGAAAGAACTCAAACGGGGAGTTAGAAGGGTAAAAAAGGGTCATGAAATATTCTTGGCAGACAGGATTAAGGAGAATCCTAAGGCATTCTATTCATACATTAGAAAAAAAAGAGATGTTAGGGAAAAAGTCGGACCTCAGAGACAAAGGAGGCAAATTATGCTTAGAGCCCAAGGAAGTAGGGGAGATCCTAAATGAATACATTGTATCAGTATTCAGAAAGGAGAGGGACGTGTTGACTGGGAGCGTCTCGGAGGGATGTGTTGACCCATTAGAGAAAATCTCCATTATAAGGGAGAAAGTGTTAGGTTTTTTAGGGAACATTAAGACTGACAAATCCCCAGGGCCTGATGGCATCTATCCTAGACTACTCAGGGAGACAAGAGATGAAATTGCTGGGCATCTGACAGAAATCTTTGTCTCTTCATTGGACACAGGTGAGGTCCCTGAGGATTGGAGGATAGTGAATGTGGTACTGTTATGTCAGAAGGGTAGTAAGGATAACCTGGGTAATTATAGGCCGGTGAGCTTGACGTCAGTGGTAGGGAAATTGTTGGAGAGGATTCTTAGAGATAGGATGTTTGCAAATTTAGAACAGAATGATCTCATTAGTGATAGACAACATGGTTTTGTAAGAGGGAGGTCACGCCTCACAAATTTGGTGGAGTTTTTTGGGGACATGACAAAAACGGTTGACGAGGGAAGGGCCGTGGATGTTGTCTATATGGATTTTAGTGAAGCGTTTGACAAAATCCCTCATGGCAGGTTGGTGCAAAAGGTTAAATCTCATGGGATAAAAGGGGAGGCGACTAGATGGGTAGAGAACTGGCTTGGCCACAGGAGACAGAGCTTGGCAGTGGAAGGGTCTTTTTCCAGCTGGAGGTCTGTGACCAGTGGCGTTCTGCAGGGCTCTGTACTAGTACGTCTGCTATTTGTGAAATATATAAATGATTTGGAAGAAGGTGTAACTGGTGTGATCAGTAAGTTTGCTGATGACACAAAGATGGCTGGACTTGCAGATAGCGATGAACATTGTCAGAAAATACAGCAGGATATAGATAGGCTGGAAAATTGGGCAGAGAAATGGCAGGTGGAATTTAATCCAGATAAATGCGAAGTGTTGCATTTTGGTAGAACTAACGTAGGGGGGAGCTATACAATAAATGGCAGAATCATCAAAAGCATAAACACTAAGTGTGCAAGTCCACAGACCCTTGAAGGTGGCAGCACAGGTGAAGAAGGCATATGACATGCTTGCCTTTATGGGACGGGGTATAGAGTATAAAAATTGGCATCTGATATTACAGCTGTATAAAACGTTGGTTAGGCCACATTTGGAGTACTGCGTCCAGTTCTGGTCGCTGCACTACCAGAAGGACGTGGAGGCTTTGGAGAGAGTGCAGAGGAGGTTTACCAGGATGTTGCCTGGTGTGGAGGGTCTTAGCTATGAGGAGAGATTGGGTAAACTAGGGTTGTTCTCTGTGGAAAGACGGAGAGTGAGGGGAGACCTAATAGAGGTGTATAAAATTATGAAGGGTCTAGATAGGGTGAACAGCGGGAAGCTTTTTCCCAGGTCAGAGGTGACAAACACGAGGGGTCACAGGTTCACGGTGAAGGGGGCGATGTTTAACTCAGATGTCAAAGGGAAGTATTTTACACAGAGGGTGCTGGGGACCTGGAATGCACTGCTAAATAGGGTGGTGGAGGCGGACACACTGGGATTGTTTAAGACTTATCTGGACAGTCACATGAGCAGACTGGGAATGGAGGGATGCAAAAGAATGGTCTAGTTGGACCAATGAGCAGCACAGGCTTGGAGGGCCAAAGGTCCTGTTTCCTGTGCTGTATTGTTCTTTGTAAATTAAGAAAAGGTAGCCTTAAAGTAATATCAGAAAATGATTTCTCCAGATGAAAAAGACACTAGTTCAAATCAGTATTACATCAAATGTTGGGTTGATATCAGGAAGTTCTACATCAAAAAAACGTATCAAATAATGGTTTGGACTTGAAGGTGAAAAGTCAGAAACAAAAAGAGGAGATATAGAGGAGATTATTTAGCTTTTGGGGAAGAATGAACCAAGATTAGCTGTATAGCCTTCCTCATCTATATTTCTGTTGTGCTCTTCTGGCCTCTGGTTTTTGTGTCCTTATTCTTGGTCTTTTGTATTTGCTATTTCTTGAATTCAATTAATAAAACCTAGAAGTTGAAGCTGATCTGAATAATGGTGACCATAAAGCTTTCATTATTGTCATAAAAACCCATCTAGTTCACAAGTGTCTTTTTATGTGATATTTTTAAAGTTTAGGCTTGCAGACCACCTGGATACAAAGAAATGGAAGCTTTATTAGAAAGGTACTTACTCTACAGGCTGTTACAATAGACTGCCTGTTTGTCAAAGCAAATATCCAGTGATATCATCAACATATCATGTGACTGGATTCTTGAAGTGACTTTGTTCCAACTAGGAACCAACATGAATACACAACACTTTGGGAAGGCAATCTGCCAGCTTACCTGGATCTGATCTACATGTGACTCCGGGCTCGCAGCTTACCTGGATCTGATCTACATGTGACTCTTTATCCCTTGAAAATGACCTAGCAAGCCACTCACTTCAAGGGCAGTTAGGAATGAGCAATAATTGTTGGCCTATTGCTTTACTTGTCAGTGGGATGGCTCTCCAAATTCTGGCACACTATCCCAAATGTTAGTGAGCAAGACTTTGCAGGGTTGTTTGGGCACGGGCCAAGAGTGTGACTTTTTCATTTCCAGTATCTAGAATGAGCTGGCCCATTCAGTTTTATTTAACTCTTCAGTAATGGTTTGATACAACTGAGCAGCCTGCTAGGCCATTTCAGAGGGTAGTTAAGAGTCAACCACAATTCTCTTGGTCTGCAGTTACATGTAGGTCAGACTGGGTCGAAGTATCACATTTCCTTCCCTGAAAGCATTATTGGATGAAAGGTTTTTTAATATGATAATTGGACAATTTCATGATGATCATAACAGACTGTTTTATATTTCAGGTTTATTATATTAAATTTCCCTAGCTCCCATGGTGGAATTTGATCTCATGTCCTCAGAGCATTAGCCCAGGCCTCTAGATCACTAGTCCAGTTAAATTACCAATGTGCTACCATCCCTTGGAGGGAATGCAATTAAGTCACTTCACCCAAACCTGGCATATTCCACTGGGGTTGTGGTCACTAGGGAATGCAGTCCTGGCCAATAAGTGCCAGGATTTCTTTCTTGCACATATTCAGGCTCCAGTTAGATAACTCACTAGCTGGTATATCTTGCAGACCAACTTTAATCAAGAATTTATAGCAATATAGCAAATCAAATACACTGGCATCTTGATTTGAATACCAACCTTATAGCAAGAAAAATGCACGTTATTGTTACAATAATATGAAAGTGTTCCTTACGGTTATTGTCCTTAATGTTGAAAGGGTAAGGTGCCTATTAGAGTCAAAAAGAAATCATACTAATGATGTGAAATGAAATAAAGCCTGGAATTGCTGAAAGTACATGATAGGTACTTTTTTAAAAAAAAGAATTTGCCAATTAGTCATATAATAAGTGTTGTGGATCAGCTGCATGTTATAGAAGCACCTAGTGCTCATTGCATTGTGAAAACAGAGATCTATTGGTGTCCATAATGGTAGTAAATCCACAATGCCAGTTTTACTCTGCACAAGGAGTTAATAATGTGCTTTAGTGTTTTGGGTGTACACCCTTTGTCACTGTTTCCATTTCTGATGAAGGCTCTGTAACCTAACACTAGCCCATTTTTCTTTTCAAAGACATTGATGGGCTGAGGTCAATTTTCTGTTTTTATTCTGATACATATTACATTCTGCTTATGATTAAAACTCCAGTTTTCCAATTTACTTACCGGGTGAATCAATGGAATGACAATCGTATTATAGTAAAATAACACACATCTTATTGTGAAAATTGTAAGCTAATTTTCTATTGTTTGACTTACAAGAAGCAATGGAATGTGCCTCACACATGAGGAGAAATGGTGCCTCCAGTTATAAAGCACTTTAATATTTGTCTGTGCATTGACCAAGTTTCTTAATTACATTTTTTCGAAGCGTTAGCTTGAGTTTAAGTACATGAATTGGTCTCAGGAGTGATTTTGAGCAAAGCACAGTCACCTTCAAATCAGCCTCCCAACTTAATCAGAGATTACAGCCTGTGGGCTTATACCATGCTTGTTTGTG
Source organism: Carcharhinus amblyrhynchos (assembly GCF_965287045.1). Taxonomy (NCBI): domain Eukaryota; kingdom Metazoa; phylum Chordata; class Chondrichthyes; order Carcharhiniformes; family Carcharhinidae; genus Carcharhinus; species Carcharhinus amblyrhynchos. The sequence goes on from NC_137333.1 coordinate 61,504,674, forward strand.
ATATGGTTGCTAGTGTGAGGCACTTTCTGGGACCAACAGCTTTGACCTGTAGTGCATCAGTAGTGTAGCTTAACATGGCCAGGATGTCCTGTGTGTTGAGATCTATATTCCAGATGTGCACTAGCCTCATTAGGCAACCAGCTTTAAAATAAGTGGGCACGTAACATTATTTTTTACTAACTTGTGGAGTTCCACGTGTACTGGAATTATGATGTGGATGTGCCGGCGTTGGACTGGGGTGTTGTTAGACTTTTTACTGGAATTTTTACATACAAACATATGAAAGAGGAGCAAAAGCAAGCTACCCAGTCCCTTGAGCCCGCTTTGCCATTTGATAAGATCATGGCTGATACGTTTGAGTTTTAAATCCCACATTCCCATCAACACCTGGTAACCTTTGAATTCCCTTGCCTAACAAGAGTCTCTCTACCTCCGCCTTAAAAATATTCAATGACCCACCTCTACCACCTTCTGAGGCAGAGAATTCCAAAGTTCCCCAGCCCTCTAAGAAAAAAGAATTCCCTTCATCTCTGTCCTAAAAAGAGAACTCCCAATTTTAAAACAGTACTGATTACAACGTCAAAGGTTTTACATTCTTCCAACATTTACAGTATATTCTAATACAAAAGTTGCTGTTATTACAGATTATTTCCATAATTTTGTTTTTTAATACCCTAAATAATTGTACTGTTAAGTGCCTGAAATAACAGTTACAGTGCTACAAGGTGAATGAAGGCAAACTAGGAAGCTAAGCAAGCAATAAACCATAAATACAAACCTTGATATACTGACCTGAACATGGCCAAGGACAAGTCTTTCAGCTTCCTGTAGTTTAGCAGGATACCAGTTCACACGTTTTGCTTTGTGCCAGCAAACATACCTGCAGCAACATTGCAATATTTGAATGACAGTGCCAATGAATAGTGAGATTAGCTGCCCACAGTTCTAATTGATGGTGTATCCCCCAGAACAGAAGCTGTGGTATTAATTAATGTGCTGCCGAAACGTGAATTAAAAGAATGATTGATCCTTCATTCATTCTTTCAAATGTGGTGACTACCAAATTGAGGGGAAGATATGTTATCAGAACAATGTTATAATTTCACCCACATTCACTTCTGATGCTCCGCAAGCAAATTTTTAATTTTGCGCTACGAAATGTTGAGGTTGTTTTCATTTGCTTTTAGTCTACCTATGTCTCCCTAAAGCCCGATTAGAAACTTCATGTTATGTATTATAAACCAATGCATCTGTGTAGTGTGTCACATAATTGTGGTGACGTCATCAGAGACATTCGTGGGTTTTTCTCTCCCATCCTGCATTGTCAGCAAACAACGCTGATCCAATAAAGTTCCACTAACTGATTAAATAACCCATTGCGTGGCAATCCTTTCATTCTTCTTAGCTTTGCTGTTAAAGTGAGCTGACCACTTTAATTTACAACATGTGGGCAAAGTATCTTTTTTTTTAAATCAAATTTCCTAACAGCTTTTCTTACCTTAGAATCATAGAATCCTCACAGTGCAGAAGGAGCCATTTGGCTCATTGAGTCTGCACCAATTCCCTGACAGAGCATCTTATCCAGGCCCACCCCTGCCCTAACTCGTGACTACTAATTCTGTTAACCTAAACATCTTTTGGACACTAAGGGGTAATTTAGCATGGCCAACCCACCTAACCTGCACATCTTTGGACTGTGGGAGGAAACCAGAGCACCTGGAGGAAACCCATGCAGACATGGAAAGAATGTGCAGACTCCACACAATCACCCAAGGCCGGAATTGAATCTGGGTCCCCACCACTGCGAGGTAGCAGTGCTAACCACTGTGCCGCCATGCCACCACTGGTAGCCATTAAGTAGCCATTGTGTTTTAAATTTATCCAATTGTGCTGTATGTACTGTCTAGTTATATTTATGTACTCATATCAAATAGTAATCAGCAAATAACACCACCAGAATGCCATGCACTATGCACTGACTGTGCAGAAAGTTTATTTCAGTAAGTTTTATGTGTCTCCTGATGAAGGTGAGGCTGCCTTATCTATCCCCATGTTCTTTGAAGCAACGGTTCTTTGGATCTCTCTTTTCAAATCCGTAAATAATACAACAATTTCAAGCTTGTGTTGGATATACACATGCTAATTGCCCCTGATGGCAAAAGATTCAATATCAAGTGGCTCAAGTTTCTAGGATTTCTCATCTGCTTGTGATAATTTAGTGTCACTTCAGCTGGCCTGGGGATAACCTTGTATTTATTTGTTCTTGGGATGTAAATGTCAATGGCAAAGCTAGCAGATTTTGCCCATCCCTAGTATCTTTTGAGGAAGTAGTAGTTAGATGCTTTCTGAACCATTATATTCCAGGTAGATACATTCACAATGATGATAGGTAGAGAATTCCACAAATTCAACTTGGGGACAGTGAAGAAAGTGTGATATAGTTTCAAGTCAGAGTGATGTGTGACTTGGAAGGGGACTTGCAGGTGGTGGTGTTCCCATTCATCTGCTTTCCTTGTAGGTGGTAGAACTCACAGACTTAGAAAGTGTTGTTGAAGTTGTCTTGGTGAGTTGCTGCAGTACACCTAAAGCTGCTGTGTGTTGGAGGAAATGAATGTTTATGCTGCTGGATAGGGAGCTGATCAAGCAGGCTGCTTTGTACTGGATGCTATTTTTGGCAAGTATTCCATTATACTCCTAACTTCCATTATACTCCTAGTAGATGGTGGACAGGCTTTGGAGAATCAGGAAGTGAGTTATTCACTGCAGAAATGACAGCCTCTGCCCTCTTGTAGTCACAGTATGTATATGGCTGGTCCAGTTCAGTTTCTAATTGACATTCAGTGATGGGAACACCATTGACTAAGGGAGATGGTTAGATTCTGTCTTGTTTGGAGATGGTCATTGCTTGGCATTTTTGTAGAAAGAATGTTGCTTGCCTGAATGTTATTGAGTTCTTGCTGCATGGAGCAGGGACTGCTTCAGTATCTGAGGAGTCAGGTTGTTGAGCATTATACAATAAAGAGTGAATGTCTACATTTCTGACTGTATGATGGAGAGAGGTGGAATGAGGAAGCAGCTTAGGAAGTTTGAGCCTAGGGCACTCCCAGAAGGAACTCTTGCAGTGATGTTGTGGAACTGAGATGATTCCCCTTCCACAATGACAAACAACTTTTTCAGTGCTAGATAAGACTCCAACCGATGCAGATGTTTACCCTTGATTCCCATTGACTTCAGTTTTGTTCATGCTTCTTAACACCATGTTTTTTCAATTGCTGCCTTGATGATATCAAACATCGTCATTTTCACCTCGGGCCTGGAATTCAGCTCATGTCCATTTTTGGACTAGGGTTGTACTGAGGTAAACAGCTGAGGGGCCCAGCAGAACCCAAACTGAGCATTGGTGAGCAAGTCTTCGCTCAGTAAATGCTGCTTGACAGCACTGCTAATGACCCCTTGCATCACCTTGCTTTTGATGGAAAGTAGACTGATAAGGTGGTAAGTGACTGGGTGAGATTAGTCCTACTTTTTGTAAACAGGACATACTTTGGCTATTTTCCACATAGTGGATGCCTGTGTTACCCTCTGTCACACTCAAGTGAGGTAAGTAATTTAATCGTTAAATTCCTGATGTAGTGATGTTTCTCTTGTAGTAAAGTTTTTGGTATCATGGAATTTTATTGCAGTAAATTTTATATGTAACTGTGCTTTACACACACATGATACACAAACCTATGTGACTTATACTGTAAATGACAGAACTCTTAGGAATGTTAACATGCAGAGGGATCTGGCCATGCAGATCCACAGTTCCTGAAAAGTGGCAACACAGGTGGCCAAGGTGATAAAGAAGGCATATGACATGCTTGCCTCATCAGCCAGAGAATTGAGTACAGGAGTTGGGAGATCATGTTGCAGCTATATAAAACCTTGGTTAGGCCACATTTGGATATTGCATGCAGTTCTGGTCACCACACCACCAGGACATGGAAGTTTTGGAGAGAGAGTGTAAAGAAGGTTCACCAGGATGTTGTCTGGACTTGAGGATGTTGGCTATGAGGAGAGGTTGAATAAACTAGAATTGCTTTTCCTGGAAGAATGGAAGCTGAGGAGAGACCTTATAGAGGTCTACAAAATTATGAGAGGATAGGCAGGGTGGCTAGTCGGAGGCTTTTTCCAAGGGTGAAAGTGTTAATTACATGGGGACACAGCTTTAAGGTGAGGGAGGAAAGTTTAAGGGAGAAGTGCGGGGAAGGTTTTTCATGCAGAGGGTGGTGGTTGCCTGGAACACGCTGGCAGAGGAGATGGTGGAAGCAGACACATTAGCAATATTTAAGAGGCATCTGGATGGGTACATGTATTGGGAGGGAATGGAGGGATACGGACCGAGTAAGGGCAGGAGATTTTTTTTGTTTAGTTAGGACATCATGATTGGCACAGGCTTAGAGGGCCGGAAGGCCTGTTCCTGTGCTGTTCTGTTCATTACTATATATCTCTGTGTGCATATCTATATTCAAATTAATCAGTTTGTATCAATTTTAATTGTCATTAATTACTATTTAAAACATGAATATTTTGTAAACTAATTGGTTATGAGAAATCAAACATTGTTCCTGAATAATGCATGACCATGCAATTACAGATTTACATTCAACTGAAAAGAATCACGTCTCATTACTTTTTGCGAGACTACTGCAGCTGTGTCATTCATGATTTGGAATCCAGGCAAATAGTTGAAGTCATTCTGAGTAACCACAACTGAAAGGTACAAGTGATCACTGAAAGAACAGATTCAAATTCAGTCAGAGCAGAATGGCAATGAGGTGTTCAAATCTGGAAATCAGTCGGACACTGCAGGAGAAACATTGCTTCAATTCTGTCATCATGGATTTCCAAAAATAGATGAGGAGCTGTGGTATTTCCAGAAGTAAGGGATAAGAAGAAAAAAGCCAGGGTGGTACCTTGCAGCTCCTGTGAGTCAGGTACAGAAAGGTGTTGACTTGAATCACCCTGGGAATATACTGCATACTGCTTTTTGGTCGCAAGTAGTTGAAGGCAAAGTTAGCCCTTTAGCTGACTAAAACATCACAATAGCAAAATAAAAACAAAAAAAACTTCAAAATTGAATTAGACTGTATTTTTGAGGATAAAGTTAACTTGTCTTCACCTTTCCTGGCCAAAGTTTTTTCAGAAGTGACAAAAATTTCCATGGTTCTCTGCATTCTTGAATATATGCGTTTCAGTTCCAAGAATAATCCTGGGGTTTTTTAGTACATTTTGTTACAATCTCAGTGGTGACCAGTAAAGATTTTTTTTTGGCAATTTGTAAATCCAGACATTTAATATAAGGATGAGGCCACAAGGTTCATGGTTTAAAACAAATGAATTTTACAATAATAAAAACAAATTACTGTGGATGCTGGAATCTGAAACAAAAGCAGAAAATGCTAGAAACTCTCAACAGATCTGACAGCATCTGTGGGGAGAGAATAGAGCCAATGTTTCGAGTCTGGATGACCCTAGTTCAGGGCTCTGGTGAAGGGTCATCCAAGCTCAATATGTTGGTTCTGGTCTCTCCACACAGGTGCTGTCAGACCTACTGATATTTTCCAGCATTTTCTGTATTTTTTTAAAATTAATTTTACAACCTAATAATCAAAAAACATGGTTACTAATAACTGTTACATTAGTTACATTAAAGATTTTAAAAGTAAAACAAACACAATTCATTGCAATTTAAACCAAATTTCTCAACACAAATTTCCTACCACACCAATGTAACTGATGCCCTCAAAATTCAAATCAGATTCTTACAGAAGATGAAGAATTAACCATTTGGTCTGACTACAGTTTACATAGGTTGAGATTTCTTGGGTATTTCAATTATTCCCAGCAAGGATTTTCCTTCAGATCGCCAATCATCCCACAGTTGTAGACTCCCAGCTCAACACAGACATTATTGACATCTGAAGCAATGCTACCTCGGGTTAGAACTTTCCTCATTCTAATATGATTTAGCTTTGGAATTTTGTATCTAAAACTTTCTCCCGTTCTCTCTCTTCTCGGCTTGACTCCTCTAGATGTCCAACTTTGTGTCAGTGGAGTAATTCAGTTCACAAGAGCTAGCCAGCACACACACAATTTTAATTGGACTCTGCTTGAAAGAGATTTTCCCCACAGCATGCTCATTCTAGATTAAAAACTGAAAAAATTCTGCTTGAGATCAGAACCATACCCACAATCTACTTGCTGCTGTAAGACCCTATTTCTATTGTTTACCTTGCAGGCAACTTGGTCGTATGATCAGTTACTGGAAGTCAGGCACTTTACAAGAAAGTTTTCACAAAAACAAAGCTCTTAAAAGGGTTGTCACCCCAATATAAAACAGAGTTTTTATTTCCACCAGAAGCATATAGGCCATTAAAATATCAGTTTTTAAAATATGAAGACAATTTTGGACTTACGTAGTTAAGCATATTTTGAAATGATGGGGATAACAATTTTAGAACCTATGCAATGACATTGGTATAGGTTTGAAGATGTTTAGGATAATGAATACTGCAACCTTAAGGCACATATTCTCAAATATATTTCCAAAAGAAAATGGCCAAAAGTGAGAGAGAGGAAGTTATTGTGTGAACTGCTTCTGTGGTTTTTTACTGTACATGCAGTCTGGCAGATTGATTATGTGTATGTGACATTTGCAATGATACTGCTAATGATTTGTTTGCTGAATACAAATGAAGTCGTTTATAATGCATTCCATAAATAAATGGAAAGTCTGAGATTTGGATTCTGGTAAAAGGATTCCAGTAGGGATTATCCACTTCCGAAATAAATGTTGGACTCCACATTTCTGGGAATATATTTGTGTCCATGCATCATAATTCTAAAAATTTATACATTTTCTCAATTCAAATTGCCATTGCTAATCAGCCACAATAGCCAAAGATCTCATAGTTTTAATGTTTATCACCTCCTCAACATGCTTGGAGTTGCACGTAAATGTATTGTTTTGCAAGGTTCCCATCAGGACACCTGTTGATTAAAAATAAAAGCACGACTACCTACAGTCCTCTCAATGATGTTCAACATTTCATGAAGTGGCTCCTAACTGCATGCAAACAAATGCTGAATTAAGTGCAAACACTGAGAGAAGAGCGAACTGACCAAACAAACCATGAACTTGACTGGTGTGGACTTTTATTGTTCTAATATTTACAGGAGCTGGAAGATGGTAATGAGATGACTTAGTAATTCTGCTTCAGAGAAAGCTGCAACAGCTTGGCAGGGATGGCATTTGATCCCATGAGCAAAATGCCCATGGCCACAAAAAAAGTTTCTGTGAAGGCTAAAAATGTGCTGTCTGGACAGAGGATTTATCAATAATCACAAACAGAGGGTCATCTGGTTTGGCTTCCGCCACTTTCACAAACATGCAACTAGTTGAAATCCCTTGAGGCCTTGCAATGCAATACTGTACGTTTCAGTCTGCCACTTCCAAATATTCCATCCGCCCGCTATATTAATCAAACAAATTACTTTGCATTGTAATCACTTCACCTGAGTTGTTATTTTCAACAACAGGAAGAGAACCAACCAATTCCAGGGTGAACTGTAATTACTATCATCAATAGAGTTTATCTGTTTTCTTATGTTCCATGATTGAAGTGTTTCTTATAAATCAGTATGTTTCCTTAGCCTCAACATTGGTTTGTCTCGACTTAAATTTCAGCAGCAAGCTTTTATGAATTTGAAAATATCGAAAATTATTTATTATTACACGCTTATCCTGGAGATGTAAATATGTCGGGTGGGATCCTCCCAAAAAAATTCTAAGTGTGAAGTAGAGTACATCTTGCAGGGTTTTTTAACGGGAGCTAAAAAAGAATCTTCCACACTTTGTGCACTGCAGAGTGTACTAGCATGAATCACATTAAAAATCAGTGGGAGAGGCCAATAAGCATGCGCCAATCTGTCAGCACTGAGATTGGCGCATGCACAGTGGCCCCTGTCTGCCCACTTCCCAATCGCTAGCCAGTGATTCCCTGCATCGCCGGCCATGTAATCCCCCATGCCCTAATCGTTGGCCTCCTTCCCTCCTCCACTAATCCCGACTGCAGCATGGCAGCAGGACACCCCATTAATCTCCCCTCCCCATTAGACCCCACCCTCTTGACACTGCGTGATGCCCAATAGGCAGTGCCACGATCCCCCCTGGGCATTAGCACTTTGTCCCTTGAGTAGTACTAGAGGGCCCTGTCTGCCACTGTCAAGGTGGCAATGCCTAGGGATTCACCCCAGTGCTTGATCCCCTAGGAGGGCCTTGATTGCCCACCCTCCATTCCAGAGGGGTCGGGGAACTACTGTAAACTCCACTGGAGTGAAATACTCCTGGTGGGGCAGCAGATGCTAACAGACTCAGAGATTTCAATCCCACTATTGGCATTTAAATAGTATGCAAATTAGGTGCGGCATACATATGCAGCTCCGCCCTGATTTCTGGCATGGGGCTGACGGTATTGGAAATCTAGCATTGGGAGACACACTCAGGCCCAGGAGCCCAGCGGAGAGCCCGTGAAATGACCCCTGCTAGAGTTTCCCATCCTGCTGTGTGACTCACACAATACCATACAACACATTGCTTAAATACAGATAAAGAAACAAATGATGTGATTACAAATGGTCATTATTTTGATCCCTTCCATGGTAGAACCATTATTTCTTAGGTGAATTAATGCTTTGGCTGAAGTGGAGGTCTCGTAAAGCAGAGGATTCTCAGTAAACTATGAGGCTTCTTGTAGTTGAATTGCCAGGAGGTCACTTCTCAGGTGAATCAGAAAATCGAAGAGATTGGAGAACCTTTCTCCTACCTTGAAGGTATAGTTGTTTTGCCTTCGCTGCCTGGTTGTCTTGCAGCTGTCTTGATGGTTTTTCAGATGATGTTTCAGATGGTGTTTCTCATGAATGTCACTTCTGCTGTTACTTTTAAAAAGAACAGGTAACAAATGTGACTGTCTTAAGTATGTGACCTGTGCTGAAATGTGCAAATGAGGTGGTGTATTAGGCTGATAAACATGGCGTGTTGAAGCTTTTCACAGAGGTTGGGGTTTTTCTGGTCTTTCCTGCTGGTGGGATATTCCAGTCCCGCCAAACTTACCCCTGCCTTGGGTTCTCCAGCAACAGAAAACCCTGTTCACAGCAGCCAGACTGGAAGTTCCTGCCGCCAATCTATGGCAGGCCAACTCTGCCTCTTCAAAACATGCCACAGGGTCCCAGAAAATCCCACCTGGGAGTTTTAAGAAAGCCAGGTTTTTATAATTTAATACTGCCTTGAGCTTTCATATTCTCCCCGTGTCTGCATGGGTTTCCTCCCACAATCCAAACGCGTCCAAATTAGATAGATTGTGTTCAGAGATGTATAGGTTAGGTGGATTAGCTACGTAAATGCGTGGGGTTATGGAGTCGGTGTCGGGTTATATAAGATGGTCTTTCAGAGAATCGGTGCAGCGTCGATGGGATGAGTGGCCTCGTTCTGCACTGTAGGGATTCTATGAATGACCCATTCCAATTAAATTGACCTTTGTAATGACCCTTCATCAGATGAGTGGGGAGTTCTGATCACAAATAGGCATATAAAAACACACACTAACTCCCCACTCATTCATCAGAACTCCCCACTCACCTGACGAAGGGGCAGAGCCCTGAAAGCTAATGGTGTTTGCTACCAAATAAATCTGTTGGACTTTAACCTGGTGATGTGAAACTTCTTACTGTGTTTACCCCAGTCCAACACCGGCACCTCCATATCATTCTATCATTTTGTCCATACTTTCGAACAGCTTACTATGTCAACTAAGTTAAATTAGTTTGAACTATTTTCAGACATTAGTGTGCAATTTCTGAATAGAAATTGTATATATCTTTTATTTTTTCATGTGCAAGTCCAGCCTTTGTTGCCATCCCTAAATGCCCTTGACCTGAATGATTGCCAAGTCATATAATAGGGCAGTTAAGAGTCAACCATATTGCCGTGGGCCTGGAGTCATGTAGGCCAGACCAGGTAAGGATGGCAGATTTCCTGCCCTAAAGGATATTAGTGAACTAAATGGGTTTTTACAAATTTGGTAATGGTTGCTATCATTGAGACTAACTTGATATTGCATTAACTAAATTTAAACTCCATTAGCTATCGTGGTGGGTTTGCAAAAGAGTTGGAATTGTGTGGGCTATTACAGGCAGGGTTGCAGCTTTGAATCCCATGATATGCAGTCTCAGAGGAATCGTTTGAACCATCAGGAAGTAAGCGATTGTAGATGCATTCTGAGTCAGGTCTGTGTCTGAAGGAATTCAGTCATTGCTGATTACAAAGAGAAACAGTGATGCAGACAGAACTGAGAACAAGAAACAGAGCAACATCGGTGCAAATTAAAGCAGAATAGTAATTTTGGTCACTGTGCTAAGTGAGGGGATAAATAATGACACACAATGAATGAGATTTATCTTGCTAAATTTAATGTAATACCACATTTTAAAATGGACAATATTGATCATTTCATTTGCAATTTCAGGTAACTGCAGTACCACAAATGAAACAAAAATGTCTTAGCTGAATGGCTTGAATCCTTTCTTAACAGTAGAGCATGTGTGGCCTGTTCTTCATGGTGAGTTGATGGAGAGTGAAACTTATACTCACAAAGGCCATGATTCAATGTCTGAAGCTTACAGACAAAAGCGTTGTTAAAATCCCTATTGAAACTACTTTTTTTTAAAATGAATGTCCCAGCGACTGACAGAAATAAACTGAAAGTTGCAATTTCATCTTTTAAGACTTATTATAACAAATAATCTGAAATCAACATGAATTAAAAGTTCAGCATCTTGAGGAAGAGTCATACCTCATCCAGAAAGTTAACACTGTTTGTCTCTCCATAAATATTGCCAGAACTGCGGAGTAGTTCGTTTTTAGATCAGATTTCCAGCATCTGCAGTGTTTTATTTCTATTAACTTAAAACAAATGCTAAGTAAATGTACATTCACGTTAACCAACTAACACAATCAAGATACATCTGAAAATTTATTTTGTTGCACATGGCACTTCTTCTGGCAGATATATGGCATTATAAGATCAGTCCCATGATACTTATAGCTTTCCAAAAGGTTAATTTCTCCCAGCTATGCCAGATTGAATCTTCCAGTGCCCTTCAAAGATCATTCCACACTCCCTAAATTAAACTGACTTTCACCATCAAGGTACATCTCAATGACTCCTTGCTCCTTAAACCACCAAAGGTCTCTCATGCCTCCAATCGTTTCTCTCTAAGTTTGGCTGCCTTTTCTCTGTCTCTGGCCTCCATCCATCAACTCAATTTACAGGAATCACTTAAAACAAAACCATTTGGTAAAGTCCTGCTTTCATCATAATATGAGAAAGTGAAGAAACCATCTCACAATAACAAAGGAAGTTAATCATAGAACCATGAGGCATATGAAAGTTGTGTTTGAAAAACAAACAATTAAAACATAATGTTAGGCTTCATCACCGAATGTTAAGTGATAAGATTATTGAAACATTTCTGGATGATCAAAGTATGTGGTTGCCTGATCAGGAAAGTTAAACCCTGAAACAAGACAGCCATCATGGAATCTCTGGAGAATGTGTGTCCAGACAGCAAAATAAATAAGAACATAAGAAATAGGAGCAGGAGTAGGCCATCCAGCCCTTCGAGTCTGCCCCGCCATTCAATAAGATCATGGCTGATCTGTCGTGGCTCAGTTCCACATTCCTGCCCTCTCCCCATAACCCTTAATCCCCTCGCTTATCAAAAACCCATCAACCCACGTCATAAAAATATTTAGCGAGGCAGCCTCCACCAATGGTCAGATTACTAGCATTAGTAAACCAGAGATAAATAAACCCAGGATAACGTGCATTCGAACCCCGAGAGCTTGGAGCGACATGGTCTTGTTCAAAAAATGGAAACAGCAATCTTGGGTGTTTCAACTGTAACAGAATGGACACAGTGCCAAATGTTTGCTGAACCAGACTAGGAGGAAGTAGCAAATGGAATAACCAAATTGATTATAAGACATGAGACTGCAAGATGTCCTTTAACACCTGATTCGAGAAGTATGAGCACATTCCTGGAGAGCCAGTGATATCGTAAATCTTAACATTGGTATGACCACATTTTTAAAGTTATTATTCATTCAAGGAGTGTGGGTGTTGCTGGGTAGGCCAGCACTTATTGCGCATCCCTAATTGTCCTTGAGAAGTTGGTCTTGAACTGCTGCATTTCATGTGGTGTAGGTATGCCCAGAGTGCTGTTAACAAGAGAATTCCAGGACTTTGATCCAGTGACAGTGAAGGAATGGTGATTAAATTTCCAAGTTGGTTTGCAGGGAATTTGCAGGTTGTGGTGTTCCCGGGTATCTGCTGCCCTTGTCTTTCTAAATGGTAGTGCATCTGGACTTGAAAGTGCTGTCTAAGAGCCTTGGTGATTTCTTGCAGTACGTTTTGAAGTTTGTACAGATTGCTACTAGTATTTTACGGCAGTAGAGAGCGTGCCAGTCAAGCAGGCTGCTTTGTCATGGATAATGTTGAGCTTCCCGAGTGTTGTTGGAGCGGCATTCACCAGCAAGTGAAGAGTATTATAGTACATTCCTTACTTGTGCCTTTTTGATGGACAGGCTTTGGGGAGTCAGGAAGTGAGTTACTTGCACAGGATTCCTAACATCTGCCCTGTTCTTATATTTACATGGGTGAATCAGTTCAGTTTCTGGTATATGATAACCCTCAGGATGTTGATAATGGGAAATTCAGCAATGTCATTGAATGTCAAGGGAAGATGGTTAAATTCTCTCTTGTTAGATATGGTCATTGCTTGGCAGTTGTGTGGCACAAATGTGACTTGCTACTTATAAGCCCAAACTTTTGTTATTGTCCAGATCTTGTTTCATTTGGACATCGGCTGCTTCAATAGCTAAGGAGTTGCAAATGGTGCTGAATGCTGTGTAATCGTCAGAGAGCATCATGACTTTTGACTTTGCGATAGAAGGAAGGTCATTGATGAAACTGGAGATGGTTGGGCTGAGAACACTATCCTGAGGGAACTCCTGCAGTGAGGCCCTGGAAATGAGATGATTGACCTCCAACAACTACAGTGATCTCTCTTTGTGCTAAGTATGACTTAAATCAGTGGAAAGTTTTACTCCTGATTCCCATTTTCTCCAGTTTTGGCAGGGTTCCTTGATGCCACAATCGATCAAATGCAGCCTTGATGTCAAGGGTTCATTCAGGACAATATATACATGGAAGATTTGTAGTCTCATTTTTAAAAATATTTTTTGTGGGGTTTGGGAAAATTCTGTGAAACCTCACTCAATAAACTATTGTTCTGGTTTTACACAAGGATTTTTACTCATGAGCTATCCATAATCACCATTAACAGACCCAACATATTCATGTTTTTTAATGATTTATGTTACAAGTGCAAATCCTGCTCCTCCAGCACCCATGTGGCATGAACAGGCTCACGAATTTGGAGAGTTCCACTGATGCGCTTCATCTTCCAGCATACCTGTGATCAATACTGCCTCCATCCTGCTGGTAATAAGACCAAAAAAACACTAGTGCTATTTTTCTGGTAACTTGAGAAGTTCCTATTGATTAAAGGTTATTAATAACTTTAGACTAATTTATTAGGGGAATTGCAAAGTGAGCCCATTATTATGTGATTTATGCCACCAACATGTCAGGTAAATTTAGAGAGGCGATATTTCCATTGTCCAACCTTGTGTGATAGGATCACAGATTGGAAAATGGAGCATGAAAATCAGTGGCCCAATTCACAGTCGTTCTAACTTCCTACCACCGAAGATTAATGTAGCATCTTGAGCATGTGAAAGGTACTAAATGAATACAAGTTTTTTCTTCCCCTTTCACTATAATGAGTGAAAAACCAAGAACACTAGATACCAGGTGCACTGACTTCAACTTTCCAAGCTGTCAAACAATGTTCCCTATGGGTACAATTTTACATACTTCTCAGAAATGACACCTGATTTCAAACTAAAAGAGGGGCCAGTGATTACCTACATGCACCATAGCTAGAAAAAATCTGGCAAACATCAATCTGATTTACGGGTTAAATTTGTGAAGAATGGAGGAAGCTAAGATTAGGGCATTTTACACAACTATGACAAAGGTGTGTTTTTTTGCAAATGATTGACTCTTGTTTGTGCTAATCTTGCAGAGTATTTTAAATTGGTTAACAACTTTGTAATAACAGTACACACAGGAACTTAATTCCAATGCACTAAAAATACTGCACGAAAGAACTTCAGCCTCTAGTGTTGTGATGCAAACCTATTTTGCCTTAAGATCTGTGACTTACTGCGGGTGCTGATTTAATTCAGCATCCTACTGTGATGAATCACTTTCCTATCTTTAAAGATGGAACATACAGCTTCGCCTCTCATCGATGTATTATCCAATGCACGTACATTGAATGAGAATGTATCTAAAGCAGCAAAACTACATGACCCCAGATCATTTGACTAAACTTTTAGATTTTTTAAGGAGTTGGAAATGTTGAATATATTTTGTTCTTGACAACCTTGGTTCCATCATCTTGAAGGTAATTTAAATGAAATTAGTAGATCTATTATTTGTTACCCTTTATTTATTTAGTATCATTCTATTAGGCTTCTGGTTTCTCTGTGTATAGTTGTCAGCATACTTCATAGTGCTGTGTCTGTATTGCCCTTTCCAACTCTTATTTTCAATGTTTCTCTCTCTGGTTCCTCTTTTTTCTATGTCTCACATGCCTTTTGGTTTAAGGCCTATGGTATGTTTAAGATGGGAGAGTGAATGCTGGAGAGATGCAATGTTGCTGGGAGGATGAGAGAAGAATATTCAGGCTTGGAGGATCTTCACATGAATCATAAAACCTGGAGCTGCAGTAGGCAAATAAACCCCTTGAGCATGCTCCCCATTTAATGTGACCTTGACTGATCTCATCTCAACATGAACTCCACTTTCCTGCCCATGCACCTTCCCCTGCTACTGGATCCTGAACTTCCTAACTCACAGACCACAGTCAGTAAGGATAGGCAATGACACCTCCTCCATGATCATCCTCAACACCGGTGCTCCACAAGTCTGTGTTCTCAGCCTCTTACTATACTTTTTATACACCTATGACTGTGTGGCCAAATTCTCCTCCAATTCGATTTTCAAGTTTGCTCCATTTTTTTGGCAAATTTGCCACATTTTGCCCCATTCACTTAACATATCCATATCCATTTGAAACTTTCTTATTTCCCACTTATTTTAGTGTAGTTTGCAAATTTGGCTACAGTGCCTGTTATCTCTGCATCTAAGTCATTAACGTAGATTATAAATAGTTGGGACCTGAGATCAAACCCTGTGCCAACCTGAAAAAGACACAGTAATCCTGATTCTCTGCTTTCTGCTGGGAAAAGTTGTGTTAGTCAACAGGAAGAAAAACATTTGAGCTGGACTTTAGAGGGAATGGACAGAAGGCCATGGCTTGTCAAGGAGTGGGATGGAGAATAAGATTTAGATGTTAAGTGGGACAGGGGATGTGGAGAAACATGTCTCTCCACTTCTCTCTTTTCTACTTTATACCATCTCTCAACGCTGTCCCCATTTTTCTTCAATTCTCACTTTTGCTATTCTTTGGTTTCTTAGCTCCATCACTTTCTGATTGCCTCCTTTATCTCTAATTCTCATTTGCTTTCCTCCTCCTCCTCTTGTTGTCTTGCTTTCCTCTTTCACGCCTGAGTGGCAGGGAAGTACTTGAGTTTGATGTATAAGTAAATAGAAGGTTTGGGGTGTATCTGAGGTATGCAGCTAGATGACCATATGCCCCAGTAAGCAAGTGCTTGTATCAGCTGGATGGACAGAAGAGCTGGCTGACTGGAAAGCACTCAAGTGCTGCTCGTCAAATCAAGAAGCACAGTGTGAGGCATGACTGAGTGAGACTTAAACCTACAGCACTCAGCTCAGAGTCAGAGTGCTGTAGGTTAAAGTCTCGCTGTATAGTCTTGAAGCAGACAATCCAGGCTGACATTGTTGTGTTTTAAGATTCCAAATTAGGCAGACTTGATGCAAGGAGGTGATGGCCTAGTGGTATTATTACTATTAATCCAGAAACTCAGCTAACGTTCTGGGGACCTGGGTTCGAACCCTGCCATGGTAGATAGTAGAATTTGAATTCAATAAAAAAAACCTGGAAATAAGAATTTACTGATGATCATGAAATCATCGTCAACTGTTAGAAAACCCATCTAGTTCACTAATGTCCTTTAGGAAAGGAAATCCTTACCTGGCCTGGTCTATTTGTGATTCTAGAGCCCATAGCAATGTGATTGACTCTCAACTACCCTTCAAGAGCAACTAGAGATGGGCAATAAATGCTTGCCAGCCAGTGATGCCCATGTCCCATGAATGAATAAAAAAATCGCAGCTTATATAATTGCAGGAAGAGCTTTATTCAATACTTTATTGGCTTCTCGCATGTTTCCAGTAGCTTGCCTCAGTTTAAGTTTCTTTTTCTCAGTAACCACACCCAGACCTAACTAATCACCCACACAAAACAGATACCAGATGCACACACCAACTGAACAGCACAGACATACCCAGTGTTCAGGCATGTCAAAGCTCACATGTCAAGGAAGAGGGGTGGAGCTGGAATGACTGGCCAGTTACTATTGGATCTGGGTCAGATTGTGCTGAGACTGAAGAAAGTTTAGGGAACAGTTGTGGCTGAACTGATGAAAGCAACTCTCTGTAGAGCAGGTAGGGGAAGACTCCACAATAGAGCAGCAAAATGAGCTGCATCTGGCTGCTGAAGGGAACAAATGAACTGGTCATGGCTGGGTATTGAACAGAGCATTGGGACTGGGGCATCAGAATTTAACAAAGGCATTGGATGAAACCAAAATTGAGAGAGAACACTATTGCAATGATTGGTTCAGATAGGCCACAGTCTGTGTCAATCAAAGAAACTCTCAGAAAATAGTGTCTTACCCAATAATGCAAGTTGGACCAGAACTCCAAGCGCAATCCAAGATAGACTTGAGTAGAATTCTCCAAGAAAATACTTCTCAAGAATGTATTCTATATTCTATTTTACCCAGAAGGAAACTCTTGTGTCCTAAGTGCTACTTTTACCAATAAGGTCTCAAGTAGATAAACAATTCAGAACACCTGTTCAAATAAATTTCAGAAAGTTCTTTTCGAAATTTGGCTGGTCGTTTTGTCAATTTCTGATCAGAATTAGCATTTGTTGCTACTTGTTAATTTGAACTTGAATGATTTGATTAGCCTTTTGGCTAAGATCAAGCACCAGATAAAGCCCAAGATGGGCAATGCCTTAACCTGTCAGCTCGGATCTTGTTTGTGTCTCTCATGGGGACCATGAATTGGATTCAGTTAGATTTTGCAGCAAAGAATAGATTTGGCTTTGTAACTTTAGGGATGGTGTAACAAAATTAAAAATAATAATAATCTGCTGCCTAGTCTGTTCGTGTTGGTACTTGCCGAGGTAACCAATTTTGTCAAACGGAAAAAAAGTCATCATGAAAGGAGGCCGTCCTGCTTGTCACATGCTTAGTACAGGATCTTCAACTGGAGCTGTGTACTTCAGTTATATTCCTCTCTCTCTTTGCATTCTTTCTTACCAAATACTTCTCAATTCCATTTTAATTGTGTTGTAGTTGCTGCCTCAGTTGCTGTTGGAGGTAAACTATTCATGTTCGAACAACCTTCTGCTTGCTAAAAATGTTCTGCTTCTTTTGCTCCAGGGATAACCTTGAATCTGTGTATTCTTGTTGCCAACTTCACCTATCTAAAAACAATGGAGTAGATTTTGAATTTGTGCAATGGTGCAAAATGGATTCTTCACATTCGTATTTCCATTGACTTCAATAGAAATAAAAGTTGTGAGATGTAAAACAGGTTTGCTAACACCATCACATAAAATTCAATCTGTTCTATAGATTCATTCGTTACCTGCTTCAAACAATGATTTTCTGATGTACAATAGGAGTGGATAAGTTTCCGTGCCCCAAGTGATTATTCCGAAAATGAGCTGTTTTATGCATAATAACCTAATTGTTCTTTGGGGCTTTTCTCAAATATTCTATACTTCACCTTGTGTTAAAATGAGGTTATTTTGCTTTACTACATTTAATGCTGTGTACCCTTTATATGTCAGTCATTCTCATTTTATGTACCATTAGTGTTTTAGACTTGATTATCTTCCTGTCCATGAACAAAAATCAGCAACACTTCTCTTGCCTTAGCAGAGGCTAGTATGCTGAAGTATTGAAATGCTGCCCTTACTGATATTCAAAATATTCAATGTGCAGCAACTTGATTGGAAAGGGAAAGGATGAGCATTAATGTGAACTTAGTAGGTGTGAGAGAATAGAGGGTATGCTAGGATAAACAAGTTGAAAGATTGGAGGTTTGGAATGGTAGGATGCTGGGGGTGGTGGGGTGGGGATGGAGGAGGAAGAGTGGGGGGATGGCGGCAAAGTTCAGAGAAGTGAGATGATATGATTGCTGGCATAAATTGGTGGGTGGTAGCATCAGTATAAACTGATAAAAGAACTGGAGGAATTGTTCTGTTTGAACTGACAGTGGGAGGGGGCTAAAAATATCGGAATGATTGATGGCAGAGGGAATGATCCTTGATGCTAATGTGATCAATGTGCTAATGATTTTAAAGCAACTTAATAATCATATTTATGAATAAGAAGTACAAAGGTAAAATGTTTTTCTTCGAAGAAATGAGGGGGAAAACTCCCAAATTTTTGCCCTAGTCTCCTATGTTGGAATGCCAAGTATAATATCCTCTTCATTGTTATTAAAGGCCAGGATTTTATGCAAAACCTGTGACCAGGTGCACCAACTCAAATATTGGGAGCAAGCCTAACTCCAGTACACCTGGAAGCCATGATTGAATTGCACATTGTTCAGGCAATTAGCTTTACTACAAGTAAAGATGTTACCCTTCACTTATACAGAGCATTGGTGAGATCACCTTTCGAATACTGTGTGTAGTTTTGGTTTCCTTATTTAAGAAAAGATGTCAATGTGTTTGAGGTAGTTCAGAGGAAGTTTACTAGATTATACCTGGAATGAGTGGGTTGTCTGATGAGGAAAGGTTAGACAGACTGGGCTTGTTTCCACTGGAGTTCAGAAGAGTGACTTGATCGAAGTATAAAAGATCCTGAATGATCTCGACAAGGTGGATGGGGAAAAAATAGTTCCACTTTGTGGTTGAGTCCAGAACTAGGGGCACTGTTTAATAAATAGCAGTTGCCCTTGTAGTCAGGGATGAGGAGACTTTCTTTCTCTCTGAGGGTTGTGCAGCTTTGGGACTCTGTCTCAGGAGCAGTGGTAGTGAGGTCATTAAATATTTTTAAGTCAGAGGTAGATAGAATCTTGTTAGGCAAGAGAATCTAAGGTCGTGAGGAGTATATGGGGATGTGGAATTCAAAACACAAAGAGATCAGACAAGATCTTGTCGATCGGCAGAGCAGCCTCAAGGGGTTGAATGAATTATTTCTGCTCCTTTTTGTGTATATGTTCTACCCCTTTGAGGGGGGAATGTCCTGTGTACAAGAGATGCTGGCCAGCCACAGGACTAGCAATGTTTCAGTCCCAGCAGTTTCACCAGGAGCAGTGGCAATTGCAGAGACAACAGCTGGCCCCAAACCAATGACCGTCAAGAGGTCCAGAAGAAAGATCAGTGATGTTAGAGATCACTGGGTCTTATAAAGCTAATCCCAGAGTGATGGAGGGCAGATAGAAGTAATCTTCCAGTGGGGACAGCCACATCTCTGAGGAGCCCTTCATGGGCCTCAAGGTGCCCAATCAGGAGGGCTATCACCCACCTTTTAAGCCAAGGGACATGCTGCCAGGTTTTACAGAGCATTCAACCCTAGTGGCGAGGTGCCCATCTTCTGCCAGTGGTAAAATATCACTACTTGGCCACTAGAGAGCTTCCATTGGTATATGCCATGTATGCTATCTGCCACATACCCCGCCACTGGTAAAAGACCAGCAGAGGCAGGAATGTTGGGTGACAGACACGTGACGCACCAACACACTTCCTAGGAAGCATAATATTGTGGCCACGTATGTTATATCCCAAAGGTCTATTGTTTAGAGCTGCTTGATTTGCCAGCTTTTTTGCCAGTTAGTCAGCTTATGTTATTTTACTACAATGGTTTGTATGCTCCTGTAAGGGTTATCCAAAGATGCTTTTGCTCCTATACAGCCACTAATTAATAACCTGATTCAGACTCCTGTCACTGCTCTTGAGGCTAACAAATTCTAATCATTTGTGTTGAGGAAGATTGGGGGAAAATGTCATAATTTAAGATCAGGGGCTCCCCCTATTGTGAAGAATAGACCCATAACTTAGAATGGACAATAAAAGGAGTTAAGAACACAGTAGTGAGTTGGCATCATGGGCTATTTACCTCCCGCACCTGTTCAGATTTGTAAAGATTCGTACAGAATTACGAATGTCATTTTTCAAAGCTGTATGTGCAACTGCAGATTTATTCAGTTTGAGTGCGTTAAATCACAACAGAGAAATATAACTATCCTGAGGTATCCTGTAGATACTTTTCAGCCCCTGGAGAAGAACAGAATAGGTTTTTTTTTGCAGTGATACAATGAGATAATAGAATGATCTGCATTTTGACATTAACTGTTGCCATCATTTATTATCTGTACTCATTACATTATCCCCTTGCTGAATTGCTGCCTTTCCTAGAAGAGTAATATTTTTGAAAGTAACCACCATCAATCTGTGAGGTCTAATGATGATTTAGCCCAGATATATATGAAGAGTTCTGGGATTGATAATAAATTAGTCTTGGGCCATGCAGCCAACCAAAACACATCAGGTGATCCACTGCATGCAACAAATGCTGAACCAACGATGATGTTTAGTTGGAGAGCACAGTAGTACAATACCAGAAGGGTCTATGTAGCATTCCCAGAGGCTAGGGAAACAACACAAGACAATCACATCCAATGACAGTGGTAATATAATCCTGTTTGTGCCTTATACTGTTTCACTTTTGTAAGCATTGCTGTTTTCCTTACTGTCTTTCTTTGAATAAAACCAACAGTTTTAGGTTTTTAATGGCCGTCACATTCAGTCAGAATCCTTTGTTGTATTATTCATCCTTCATGTTGTTTTTGCAAATATAACCGCCTCCTTAACACACAGATTTTGTGAACAAGCTTTCAGTAATAATTTAGCATTAATTTTCTTTACACATCAGTGAAACATCTTCAGGCATTTTTCTAAGCTAAAAGTGTGATATCAATGCTATGTTTTGGAATCATTCCAGCCTGGAGTTAAGAACAACTTCTTCATTTCAAAGTTTGCCTTCCATTGTTGTGTCGGGGAAATCACTGAAACTGTCTATTCAAAGGAACCGACTGCATTTCATTCCCTCCTGGCATGGGTGGAGTGAGCGTGTGGTTTTGCTTAGTTCGGAGGCTTCTCTCTTGGTGTAGGGTGCACTGAGTCTATGCACATTGCTTTTTAGATGCTGCATGTCGACTGCCCTGGACTGGAACTGAAAACCATAACCACTTCCTTATTATCCAGCTTTTTAAGCTTCATTAATTGGCGAGATTAGTATTTATTGTCGATCTCAAATTTCTCTCAAAACAATTCAGTGGCTTGTTAAAGATTGGTAAGATTCGAGACCCAGGCAGACCTGGTAAAGACAGCAGAATTTCTTTCCTCAGAAGGTTTCTGTAAATCAGATAGGCTTTTCTAGAACTCCAGTAGTTTCATGATCACCATTACTAATTAATCCAGGTTTATTTAATTAACTGAAACTGCTGTGGTGGGATTTGAACTCATGTTTCTAGGTCTTCAGTCCAAGGCCACTGGATTACTTGTCCAGTAACATAATCACTGTGCTCCTATATCCATATCCTTAGTGTGTTTGTGTTTATAAGCAGCAAATTAAGCAAAGGTACCAGGTATCCTGGCAGCAGTTATGATGCCTCAATTATATAGCAGTCAGCTGTGCCAGCAGCATTTGAGTCACTGTGGCAAACCAAAGGGCGATTACTGGGTGACAAACGCAACTGCTAACCAAACAATTCTGATGCTCAGCTTTGCACAGCATGGATGGAATGAAAGCTATGCTGCCCAATAAAATGTGCTTCAGTAGACCGTTTCCGTGTGGAAACATCATTTCAGCTGCCCTGGAAGGAACCCTGCTTTACTTGACAGCGCTGGTTTCACAGGTTTAATGGTCTGCACAACTCACCATCTTGAGGAGACAGACTTTGCCTGCAGCTAGGTGTTGAGAAACTGAGAAGCATGAGGAGGGAAGAAGAGTAAGAGGGATAGAGGAGGCAAACTATACAGTCCTGTATGGATTGTCCATGAAGAACTCATCCAAGTGTAATCCCAGCTCCTCATTCACTAACTGTCCCCTTTCCTTCTATTAATAACCATTAAATCATCCACATGGCCACAGAGCAAAAACAAAAGCCAGCACAAAGTTAACATTCCAATCCAATCCAATCCAATGCCACTGTCCATACAAAAAGAAACAAATCACCTTTGCATATTCTCTTAGTGCGTATTTTCTCTGTGCTTTGCCTGGCCTGGCGCTTTTATAAATTGCTGCCGCATCAAGCAGCATGCTTGATGGAAGTTTCCTGACTTTCCGTGGACTTGGAGGAAGACCTTGATGAGCTCTGGGCTTAGAAGGTCTGGTTGCTGAACTGGGGACCAGTTCAGCCACAGCCTGGCTTGGCTGGCTGACAAAGGTAACAGCAGTCATTGGTGGGCCAACAAGGGCGGGAGATTAAATGCTGACAATACTGAGAGAGGACAGCAGGCTTGTCCCAAAGAGCCACTGCTCTTCCCTGGCGTGGCACTGCAGCAGTCTTAATAACCATATAATAAGCATGCTGAAGACAGTAGTCTGGCAGCAAGCTATCTTTATATGACAGTTTTCACTGTAGCACTCTGATGTTGAGTGACTGATACTTATGCTCCAAGGAAGCTATAATGTCAACCATCTGATCCGGTCTAAACTGCATGAACAAACTTTCCCACCATTTTCATGTGGAAGGGATGGGCTCCAAGCGTGGACTGCTCCTTGCTTCTTGACATTGAACACAGGCTTTCTTAACACATCAAGCATTTTGTTGTGAAACCCATTTGTCTTTTGTAGGCTGTTCCATCAAAATCTTCATTTGAGTCCTCTCCAACAGAAATTATGTGAGACCTTGCTTTCCAATGAGCTAGTACCTCAACACTCCTTTCTCCGTTGACCAGGCTGCAGCCCATTATTGCCCTCGGTATCTCACCATGTGCAGATCCCGCTCCACATCTATCCTCTAAGGTACATACAATGTTGATTTCTGAACTCATGGCTGCGAGTGTGAAATGAAGAGACGATTTGCTGTGTTTTCATCATCAGTCTCCTCTTGGTGTTTCTCCACTGCTTGGCCAGCTTCTGGACTTAATAAACTGAAAGGAAAAAAATCATAAGCATAAAGTTGTGGTGCAGGGTTTGGGGTGGGAAAGTAAGATGAGTATGCTTACACTATCTCAGCTTACATATCAGAAAAGAGTGTGGGCTGTATGGAGAGATGGAATGTGAAAAGGAGGGTTAGGTACCATCATATTTGGGGATTTAAGCACTGTCTGTAACAGCTAGCACTGTGTCCTCCATGGGGTCCTTGTTCCCAGCTCTGATTAGCTTATGTTATCTCTGGTTGTGTGCCATTATATCCTACAGGAGAGAGGGAAGTGGCTTAGTGGATTTTGTGCAGTTACAGGGATTGATGTGTAACAGTGTTGGTTGGCTAGCTGGAAGTGTGTGCACCATGTGGATGCTAAGTGATTGAAGGAGAGTTGACGTTATGAATTATAGATGTGGGGCTTGATTGAAGGAGATAGTTGGTAGGTGGGTGATGGGGGTGTGGGGATTTGAGCTGTGGCTGAGACTATTCATGCAGTTGGTCAGATTCGATATTTGAAGGTGCAGTCAGATATTTTGTGCGCCAATGCAACCAATTCCTTGTGGTTTGACCTCAATGGCTACCTGCTTCCCTAGCCTTTGGACCATGTCTTTGGAAGGCCTCCAGTACGGTGTCTGAAAGCACTCTCCTCTTACGCTGTTGCTCATTCCAAGGCCAAATTCTGTCTTCTGCCATGACTCCCAGTATCTACTGCAGTGAAAATTCACTTCCCCTTTAAGAGGTGCAGACTCGCTTTTTGTGATGTTAGTCGCTTGCAATTTTTATGCCCTGCTGATGCATCCACTCAATAAACAGTACAGTTAGAGATGGCTGAACACACTTGATTAAAATGAGCAGGTAGCATGGAGTTGACAAAACACTTTTTTCTGTTTTCAGATGAGTTTTCCAGCATCCAAAGTATTTTACTTTTATCCCAATATTCTAGTTTCCAGATTGTATGCTAAAAGTGGAATATATGTATCCCAGATAATCAATGCAATAATTTTGCTTTTGAGTAAGTGTGGCAATCATTGTAGAACCCATGAGCTCTGGTTGATATACTGATAGGAACATCCATGCCTCATTTAAATTTGCTTCAGTTGAGTTTGAATTAAGCTTTACGTTATTATAATTCTGTATCTGGTTTTCTCAGTTAATCAAAAAAGTTTGCCAACCAAAGCACCTGTACTTTATCAATGACCCCAGTCTTAAAATTTGATTTGCATTCTAAAGAAATATTGAGGATGTTATCATCTAATTAATTAATTCCTTTGAATACAGTACAATTAATTATTAACAACCAACAACCACAAGAATTGCCAAAGTCACTAAATTATAGTCTCTAACTTCATGCTAAACCAAGGTCAACCGGGCTTATTAGTCTGAGAATATTTTGAGCAACATCAGCCCCAATTTTCGCGAAGTTGTGAAAACTCTGCCGAACCATAAAAATGAAGAGTGAAACCTGGGTGTGGAAGTCTCGCCACCCCGCAACCCCTTTCCGACAATAGGAAAGGATACAAGCCCTGACTCTCGCATGCAGGAAATCCAAACTCAGCAGGGTCATTTGAACTCCATTCAAACAGACCTCATTTTCAATGTAGCAAGGGCATTAACCCGATGGGTGGGATTTTCTGGCTCTTCCTTCCAGCAGGATCTTCTGGTCTCGCTGACGACAAGCCTCTGCCACAGGTTTCACAGCAGCAGGGGGTGGATTCAATGGAAAATTCCATTGTTAGCAGTGGGACCAGAAGATTTGCCCAATGGCAGGCTGACGCCCGCCACCCAAAAACATGCCGTTTTTGGTGGTGGGGGCGGGGAGGTTCAGAAAGTCCTACCCATAATGTTAGAGTCACAAACTTTTAGACTAGCCAAAAATACTGTTGAAGAGTGGATAAATCTGTAGAACTGTTAAATTGGGGAGGAAGTTTCAGAATTTTGACCTATTGACAAGATATCTCCAAACCAGAATAGTGTGTGGCTTGGAGAGGAATTGTGGATCATGGTTTTCCCATGCAAATGCTGCCCTAATTGTCCTTCTACATGGTATAGGTTTGTGTTGGAAGGTGCTTTCAGAGGAGCCTTGGCGAATGGCTATCGTGCATCTTTATATGGTAAACACTGCTGCCACAACACACCAGCGATGGAGGGTGTAAATGTTCATGGTAATGGATAGGGTGCCAACCAGAATTAGTTGAGTTGAACTTCTTGAGTTTTGTTGGAGCTGTACTCATCCAGGCAAGTGAAGATTATATTGTCAAACACTTGTGCGTTGCATGCCATGGAAAGGCTTTGGAAAGTCAGAAGGTGAATCGTTGGCCAGATCTTGTAGTCACAATATTTATGCGGTTGCTCCAGTTAAGTCTCTAGTCAGTGGTGACTCCTAGGATGTTGATTTTATGGGATTCAATAATAGTAATGCCATTGACTGTCATTGGGAGATGGTTCGATTCTCTCTTGTTGGATGGTTATTGTCTGTCACAGTCAATGTAATTTGCCACTTAACAGCTCAAGTCCGAATGTTGTCCAGGATGTGTTGCATTTATGGTGTGTTTCGTTGTCTGTGGCATTGTGAAAACTGCACAATCGCCAATAAAAACCTCCCCACTTCTGAATTTACAATGAAGGATAAATGATTGATGAAGCAGCTGAAGATGGTTGGGCCTCAGATGCGCTTCTTATGGACTTCAGTGATATGATGGGTTGAGCTGATTGGCTGACAACAACTAAAACGTTCTGTCTTTGCACCAGGTATGATTTCAAGCTGTGAAGAGTTTTCCTTCTCATTCCTATTGATTTCAGTTTGACTCGAGCTCCTTGATACCACACACAGTCAAACGCTGCCTTGATATCAAGGACAGTCACTCTGTCTCCTCACTTTGGTATTCAGCTATTTTTGTTTGGGCCCAGCTCCATTCAGGTCTGGAGCCATGTTGTCCTGGCTGAACCTAAGATGAGCGTGGGTGAGCACGTTATTGATGATGAAATGCTACATGACAGCATTGTCAAAGATACCTTTTATTACTTTGTCAAGTTTGAGAGTAGGCAGATGGAGCACTAATTGGCCAGTTGGATTTGTTTTACCCTGTGAGGACAAAAATTCTCTATGATGGCAGCTAGACATGAGCATTGTATTGAAAAAGCTTGGCTAGGGGCATGGCTAATTCTGGAGCAAAGACATTCGGCATTGCAGCAGGATGTTGTTGGGACTTGTGCCAGGATTTTACAACCTTGCTCGGGCAAGGCTTGTAAAATCCCATCCGAAGCCAACAGAGAATTCCGTTCTGAGAGCCTTGCCTGCCCCGATTCCAGGTGGGCGGGGTGGTAAAATTCCAGCCATAATCTTTGCTGTATCCGCTGCCATTTCTTAATGTTATGTAGTGCAAATCGAATTGCCAGAAGACCGGCTTCTGTGATGGTGGTGATCTCTTTATCCACTTAGCACTGTTGGCTGAAGATAATTGCAAACGTTTCAATCTTTTCTGTATTTGCACATAAGTGTTGGGCTTCTCCATCCTTAAGAATGGGGATATTTGTGGAGCCTCTTCCCACTGCATAATAATCCACCACCATTCACCGCTGGATGTTGCAGTCCTGAAGTGCTTTGACCCTGAATAATTAATTATGGGGCCCCATAGTCATGTCAGTGGCTTACTGCTTCTGCTGCTTGGCATATCATTGTTTTGCACTTTAGCTTCATCAGGTTGACATCTCATATTCAGCATTGCTGCTCCTGGTATGTTTTTCTACACTTAATGAACCAGGTTTGTTTACCTTGCTTAATGGTATTGAAGCAAGAGATGCTAATCGATAAGGTTTCAGATTGTGATGGAGTACAATTCTGTTGCTGCTGGTGAACCACAGTATCTCCTAGATGCCAACTTTTGAGTTACTAGATCTGTTCTTAATCTGTTCCAGTAAGCACAATGGTAGTGCCACACAATAAGGTGGAAGGTGTCATCACTTTGTTTACACAAGAACTGCATGATGGCCATTCTTACCAATACTGTCCTGAGCAAATACATCTGAGAGTGGTGAGGAAAGGTAAGGTATATTTTGCCCTCCTGTCAGTTCTCTCACCACCTCAAGCCCAGTCAGACTTCCATGTCCATCAGGACTCAGCTAACTTGGTCAGTAATGAAACTTACAAGTCACTTGTGATGATGGACATAGAAACCTCCTATCTAGGCTACATCCTATGGCCTTACTGCTTTCTTTATTTCTGAGTAGTGTTCTGAGCTGAGGGAATGCAGTTGGGGGAAGTCAGCAGGTTTAGCATGTTTGACCTGATGCTATTAGACTTCAAGAGATCCTGGGTCAATGTTGAGAATCTAAGTGCCACTTCCTCTTGGCTGTGCCATCATCTTTTGGACTTAACCAGGGATGGTGATGGAGGTGTCTGGGACATTGGCTGACAGGTATGATTCTGTGAGTATGACTACATCAGTATGTTACTTCACTAATCTCTGGGACAGCTCTCCTAATTTTGGCTCAAATCCTCAACTGTTTGACGACATGTACTTTGCAGGGTCTTCAACACTAGATTTAATTTTGTTGTATCTGAGTACAGTGCCTGTGTTAAATCTGAATGGACCATTTGATTATTGTTAATCTTTGAAGTTTGTCACAACTGCAAAAACATTGCACAGGGCAGATATTGTATTGGGCCTGGAGACACGTAGTGAAAACTGGGTAAGGATAGCAAGTGTCTTTCACTGAATAACATGAAGTTAATACTAGTTGGGTTTTTACGACAACCTCATAGCTCTGTGCTCTGTTATTGATACCAGCTTTTTTATTCTAGACATATTTGATTTTTGTTTAAAAATTTAACTTACATTTACAAACTGCTATGGTGGGATTTGAACTCGTGGGTGGAATTTTACCAGCTCGCCCCAACCATCTTTGGCGGGTGCCCCTTGGACAGTGCCAGTCTAGCAGCTTGGCATTCCCAGTCTGACACCTGGGCAGTGCTCAGTGCGCACCCTGCCACTGCCCACTGGGCAGGGCCCAAAGGGGGCAGGGTCTGAAGGGGTGGGGCCTGAAGGGGACCTGGACGTGAAGGGGACATGACGTGAAGTGGGAGTGGCATGAAGGGAAAGCCCAATCAGGGGGAAGGGGGGGCCCCTTGCCATTCTGCAACTGGATCAGATCGAGGAGGAAGGGAGGGGGGCCCATTGCTACAATTGCGATCGGATTGTGGGGGAGGGGGCACAAATGGTGGGGATAGTGGGGATTAGAGGTCAGTGCATTGTAGGGCTTGTGATCGGTTGTGGGCCCTCATGATTGCAGTGGTGGAGGGTGTTGTGGGGGGGGTCGCTGGGGAGGTTGGTTCAAGCTGGCTCCAACAGCAGGGGCCTGACAGCTCACTGTCTGCCAGATCCCTGCTGCTAAAATTGCGCATGTGCAGCATCAGAGGTCTACACATGCAGGCTTGCTGGTGAATTAAACCCAGCCCACTGCCTGCAGCAGCTAGAAACAGTCTACATCATTTTTTCAATGACTAAGTACATAAGATTGGGCATAAAGACTTGCCCAAAAATGGATCAGGAACTGTCCCGATCTTATGCTCGTTGGACACTTAGAATCATTCCCGTAAAATTCCACCTCCTTTCTCTGGATTATTAATTCAGACTTCTGATTAATTGGACAGTAATGGAAGCACTGCTCTCCTATATCACAAGTTTAGGACAGTATCAAAATGCATTAACGGCGTGAAGCTGTACTTGTGTAGTTGATATAAATTAAACTTAGCAGAAAAAGCTTTGTCATTTCATTTCTGAGTACCTGTTTATTGATCTGAGAAATGTTAATTACTGCCAGTCAATGTCTCAATCGTTCAGCATCACCATAGCCACGATGGTGGGAAGTTGGGAGGAATATCACTTGCCACTTACAAGACTTGCACTTTATGCAGAGTGCTATAAAAGTGGGATTTGTTAATGGCTGATATTGGTCCACATTTAGTGGTCAGCAGCAAATCAAAAATATTAATCAAGGAACAAAGGAACAGAATAGGTCCTTCAGCCCCTCTAACCTGTTCTGCCATTCAAGAGATCATGCCTGACCTGTGATCTAACTCCATATATCTGTTTTTGGTCCACATTCCTTAATATCTTTGTTTAAACAAAATTTATCTCTCTCAGATTTAAAATTAGCAACCAATCTAGCATCAACTGTCATTTATGATAGAGAATTCTAAACCTCTACCATCCTTTTGCATGTAAAAATGCTTCCTAACATCTTCTGAAGGTCTGGCCTTAATTTTTAGACTATGCCACTAGTTCTAGAATCACTAACCAATGGAAATAGTTTACCTACCCTGCCTTTTCCTGTTAATATTTTGAAGACTTTGATCAGATCACCCCTCAACTTTCAATATTCCAGAGAAACCAGGCCTAATTTATATCATCTCTCCTCATAATTTAACCCCCAAATTTCAGGTAACATTCTTGTAAAGCTATGTTGCACTTCCTCCAACGCCAATATATCCTGCCTAAGGTGTTGAGCTCAGTTTTGCTGTCCGTACTCCAGGTGGTATTTCCAAGTGGGATCTAACTAGGGCTTTGTATAGCTGCAGCATAACTTCAGTATCCTTATATCCAGTCCTCCAGATATAAAAGCCAGCATTCCATTAACATTCTTGATTATTTTCTGCACCTCTTTGTAGCATTTCAAGGATCTGTGCACCTGAACCTCAAAGCACTTTGGACATCCACTGTAGTTAACTTCATACTTCGTACTCTGATCTATCCTTTTTCGGTCAAAAATGGGTAACCTCACACTTGTTTACATTGAAATCCATCTGCCACAGTTTTACTCATTCACTTAGTCTATCAATATCCTTTTGTAATATTATGCTATCATCTACACTGTCTACAATGCTGCCTAACTTTGTGTCATCAGTAAATTTGGATGTATGACTTTCTTTGCCATTATCCAAGTTGTTAATAAATAATTTGAATAATTGAGGCCCTAACACAGATCCTTGTGGGGCACTACTAATTGCATCCTACAATTTGAGTACCTACCCATTATCCCTACTTTCTTTCACCTACCACTCAACTAATTTCCCAGCCATGTCAGTAATTTGCCCTTGATTCCATATATTCTACCTGAGTTAGCAGACTCTTATATTGGACTTAATCAAAGGCCTTCTGGAAATCAATATAAACAATATCATACACATTTGCCTGTCCACTACCTTAGTCACCCCTTCAAAAAATTCAGTGAGGTTAGTTGGCCACAATGTACCTGTCATAAATTCATGCTGGCTCTGACTGACTGAAGATTTTCAAATTGTTCAGTTACCTTATCCGTGATAATGGATTCCAATAATTTCTCCACCCCAGATGTGAGGCTAACTAGTCTGTAATTCCCTGGTTTTCCTCTTTCACCATCTTAAAAAGCAGAGTGACATGAGCAATTTTCCAATGCAGAGGGATGACTCCTGCATCTAGAGAACTCTGAAGGATTCTAGTTAGGGCTTAAATAATGTGCTTCTTACTTCCTTTAACACTCTCGGATGGAAAACGTCAGGCCCTAGGGATTTGTCAATCTTTATTTCCATTAATTCCTCGTTATTAATGTTTTACTTACATGAATTGTATTTAATCCCTGTCCCCGATCCACAATTAATTTTCTCGGGACTTACGGCAAGCTATATTCCTTTTCTTCAGTAAACATGGAGGCAGCATAATTATTTCACATATCTGCCATTTCCCCACAGTTACTGACCAAATCCCCACTTCCATTCTTTAGTGGGCTAAAATGTCTCCTGACCATACTGTTTTCTTTTCTGTAACTATAAAATTTCTTCTTATTGATTTTGATGTTCCTCGCAAGTCTCCTTTTGTTATCCCTTTCAGTAGCTCTTGTAATGGCCCTTTGCTGGTTAATATATCTTTCACAATCAACAGGATCTGTGATGTTTTTGTATTTTTTTTGTAAGCCCTTTCTTTTAGCTTAATGCTGTTCCTTATCTCTTTAGTTGTCCAGGGCTGTTTATTCTGTGGCCTCAGAAAGCAACCCACAATGATCTAGTGATCTCTCTGGTGTGTTTCTCCCTTTTCCTGGCAGCAGTTTAAATCTGGTGCTGGGTCAAGGGGGTGTCTAGGAGTACAGCAGCAGTAATGTCAGCAAGCAGGTAAGCAGCTAATCATTCACGCATGGCAAAAGTTAAAACACTTACAACCTTCCACTTTTAATTTAAATTTCCAGATTGTGAAACAAATTATTATGATTAGATTAAGGTAGACAAGATAAACATACTTCTAATCAAGACGTGCATTTTTATAGTGCAGGTGCTGAATAGTAATTATGAACTAAGTATCCTGCTAAAAATATCGATACATGTGCATTTATGAAGTGTAAGAGTTTTTAAAGCGCGACAAGTTAGACAAAGTAAAAACATTTCCATTAATTGATCGCACGAGGACTAGGGTGCAGAAAATAGGGAACAGGACACCCTCGGATATAGACTATTAATTCAGAAACTCAGTTAATGTTATGAGGACCCGGGTTCCAATCCCATCATGGCAGATAGTGGAATTTGAATTCCAAAAAAAAAAAATCGCTGGAATGAAGAATCTACAGATGACAAGAAACCATTGTTGATTGTCGGAAAAACCCTCTGGTTCAATAATGTCCTTTAGGAGAGGAAATCTGCTGTCCTTACCTGATCTAGCCTACATGTGACTCCAGAGCCACAGCAATGTGGTCGACTCTCAACTGCCCTCTGAACAAGGGCAACTGGGGATTGTAAATAAATACTGCCCAGCCAGTGACGAATGAATGAAAAGAAATTAAGATTTTGGGTAACAGAAACAGGGGGCATGTGCAGAGGGACATTAGTGCGCAGCATGTGATAATGATCTGGAACTCTGTCCATGAAGGTTGTGATAATGGAGCCAGTGGATGATTTCAAAAGGAGGAAAAAATGTACAGCACTATGGGGAAATTCAGGCAGAATGGAAATTGATTGGATTTTCTGCAACAAAGCTATTTGGATTTGATGGGCTGAATGGCCTCCTTGTTTGCTGTAGTGCGGCGATGGGATGAATTTTCTGAGGGACCTTGAAGTCCCACCACTGGTTCTAATAGCAGTTGGTGACCCAGCTCTAGTGGGTGGCAGGCACAGGGTGGCATTTGGTCATTGCCACTGTCCTATTGAGAGTGGTGGCCCACTTCCAACCGCTGCTACCCCAGTTAGAGCAGCACCACTATTACTGGTGGCGACAGCCGAGACTGCAGCTCCAGAATGAGGACACACCGATGACGAGGCACCGAAGCAAGTTTGAGGAACCTAGTGCCAGGCAGATGATTCTGAAAATCTGGCGAGGGTGGAAAGTACAGCTTACACAGTGACACCATAGCCATGGGGATGGCCAATGGCACCAGCGACCCTAATGTGTACCATAGAATTATAGAATCATGGAATCCTAAAGTGCGGAAGGAGACCATTCGGCCCATCGAGTCTGCACTTGGAGGAAACCCACGCAGACACAGGGAGAATGTGAAAACTCCACACAGACCATTGCCCAAGCCGAGAATCGAACACAGGTCCCTGGCGCTGTGAGGCAGCAGTGCTAACCACTGTGCCACAATGCCAGGTGGCACAGAATGTCCATTACGGAAGCGTCACATTCCCTTACCTGTGATAAATGTATTTTGGGGTGCGGAATGCTCCTTTTAATGTGGTCAGGGGACTCATGGGCAGTTAGCTCCTCCCAGTGTGGGACCCCGATGGGCAGTCTGAGATCTGCACTGTGTACACTGAGGTGGAACAGGGCACACCTCAAATGAAGAGCGCCCAGTGTTCAAGTTACCAAACCTTCCACATGATTCTTTATGCACCTTAACCCGAACCCTAATGCATACGAAACAGCCCCCATTCCCATTGGAAGCCTTTCTGAAGCTTTATCTGGAGGTTTCTCCACAGCCAGAGCAGCAGTGGTCTCTCCTGACTACAGCAAAATGCAAGAAGTGGCCCTTAATATTCCATTGTGGTGGGAAGATGATGGACTCTTCTCCCACACCTTCCCACAACATATTGCCAACACTCCCACCATGCAGCCTACCCACAATGGGCTGGGAAGATTCAACCCTATGTGACTCTGTGACCAAAAGTGTAATCAATTCCATTTGAAATCCATTTTGTGGGATAGCTCCCAATTTTGGCATAAGTTCCAGTCACGGGATGGGTGATGGCGTTGGTTAGATGAGAGGGTAGCGCTTCCAAAGATGTGCAGGTTAGATTGATTAATCATGCTAAATTAACCCTTAATATTGGGAAGATTAGCAGGATAAATATGTGGGGTTGCAGTGAGAGGGCCTGGGTGGGATTGTGGTTGGTGCAGGCTCATTGGGCTGAATGTCCTCCATGTGCACTGTAGGGATTTTATGATCAACTGTACAACTGTGTATCCACTGGAAAGGCATAAATTCACTGACAGCAACATGTGTGGATTCCAGTTGTTGTCAGTTTCAGTGTAATGATGGTGAACCATCTGTGACTATTGTAAAATGTGGGTCATTGCCTTAACTTTGCTTTGAAGAATAATAGCGTAGGTGTATGAGGTGGAGGCAACAAAAGATGGAGGGAGAATTTCAAGAAAAATTCAAATCTCTGGTTCAGAAGCTGACCTCAAAAGTCAAAGTCCTATGTTCGAGGTATGTCTGTAAGCATTCTTATATGTGACTGGCAGTGTTAGAGTATACACTGGTAGTTCTCAGCCAGGCCATATTGATCCTTTCATGAAAACAAGTTGTATGCCTTGGATTGAGTTTGGGAGGAAGAGAAATACAATGAAAAGTGTCTAGTTTGCCTCCAGGATTGGCCTTTTCCATTCATGCACCCAACTGGAGGAGGCTATCAAGGAGGGAGCAGAGAAAATAAATTGGGTGAAAACGTAGGAACAGAGCACAATTTTTTTCCAAAATTCGTTGACTAATTATTTTCCATTTTCCTGTCAATAAATGTAATGCAGCTGATAGAACATTGAGCTTCTGAAAACATTTCCCGGTGCTTCATTTAAATCTTTCCCTTTACATTTTATTTCAGAATTCCCTTCCTAAGATCAGGATTTTTTTTGCTTTTGACACTACGTCATGCCTTAACCCTTTGCCTTCACTACAAAGGAAATGCCTCTGTTGAATTGAATGGCTGGGTGGTAGAAAAAAAGAAGTCTACCAGCGAGACCAAAGGTTTAAATACTGCTCATTTGTAAATGTTAGTGTGGGGGGAGGAGAGGAGGGGGTTAGCTTTATTTCTGCAATGAAGGCTCTGAAGTAATTCCATTCATCTTCCTAAATAACATAACCAGTCTGGTGGAGAGTAGGGGAGAGAGAGTGCACAATGAATTACTGTTAAGTCTCCGCACTGAATAAACTGAGTTAACATGTGTAGGAGCCAAATATCTGACAACAAATATGTTACATCAGCAACTAAAGGTGACCATGGAAACGCACTAAAAGGGTTGGGGAGGGGGTGGTGGAATGAGAACATTGTGAGTGCTAAATCATAACTAATGTGTTGAAATAGTTCATAAGCTATGTAACTGATTATGGGGTTAAAGGTTTAATTGCATTCAATGTTATTTTGAGAGATATTCTCATTGCTTTCTACTTTGCAGTGGAAGAGGTGGGGGTGGGGGGAGTTGGGAGGGGGGGAATTCGAGCATTATCTAATTGTGCTCTGGCCACACTGTAGGTGTTGTGGGAGCAGCTGCTCCCTGTTCTCACTTGCGATGGCAAAGGCCCACCAGAACACTGTAATTGCTGTTCCACTCACTTCCTGGAGCAGTTGGCAGCCAGTGCCAGTCAGCAGGGAACTGTCAGGGTGGAAGGGGAACCAATCAGGCATGCTACAATTTACATCTGATTGATGAAGGTATGAAGAATGTGGAAACAACCAATTAGAGCCGTATCTCCCGAGTAACCTCCAGCATTGGCTCTTTTTTAATTCTTATTCTGTAGCCATAGATTGTCAGAGATCTGGAAAATGGAGTTTGTTTCTATATACCAAAACGTAGCAGAATTTGAATGTCATAGACTTTGATTTTCTCATGCTCACATTTACCTTGCAATAATTAATCATGGCATGGTGCATTTCTTTTTTTTGTTGAAGTGAAATCTAGGAAATATTCAGAGCAATGGCATTCCGTTGCTACCAGTGTTTACCTTTTCTTTTAAATGAAAAGGTTTTCAGAAACCTGAAGTCTGAAAGGAATAGATTTAGATAATTATCTAATTAAATCAAGCATAATTCACAAGGAAGAGCAAAACCACTCAGGGTTAAAGAAAAATATAAACTTTGTTTTCATTTTTCAGACCTAGGACCTGGTAACAGAACCTGAGAGAATGATTTGTACAAGCTTTAGGCCTCCAAACATTTGCGGGGGTATCCACCAAAGTTATCGCGCCTCTGACCACAAAATTGTTAAATTGCGCATGCAAAATGGTTTCAGGATATTCTGCCCATACTCCAGCAGGTTACTGTGAAAACTTGCCAGTATATATTGTGTTATTGGTGCATTTTTAATTCAAAGGTCAACAGTTGCCAAAAGCACTTTCGTTTAGTAACTGCCTCTATAACCTGCTTAAATCATGCTCTTTATCTTTCCCATCTCTTCACTTGTTAACTTTGCAGCAGCTCTGGGGCTGGTAACATCTTTTAGCTCCCACAGATGTCTGCTGTTATTTTTAATTCTTTGCGGAGAGGTTCCCTGATGGCATTTCCTCCAGTTAGCGCAGCTCACCATTCAACTTGACAAGTTATGGATCTTCAGAATTTGTGTTGCATGTACTGTTTTTTTTTAAACAAACCACACTTGCAGAGCTATTCACTATATTAATTCTTTCCAAACTTTAGCATTGAGAATCAGTATAGATGGAATATATACCACAGCAGATTGGCTTTCATTCTATTTGGTGTGTTGTACCTTTTGTACTTTAGTTCTAAGGCAGAAAATGTTGGAAACATGCATCAAATACATTAACACTTAAAAGGGAAAGCTTGTTTTCAGGTATATGTAACTCGTTATCAGACCAATACACCCACTACAATAACTCAGTATTTTCTGCATATTTCCAATATTTTCTGTTTTTTTAATTTCAGAATTACGTCTTTTTTAACTTTGCCCCTTATATCCTAGCTAGTTGGAATTTTCAGGGAAAAGTAATGTCGAAGTTGAATATGTTCACCTAAACGCAAGTCTGAGAAAAATAAACTTGTAAATTTCTACCCCACTCGTCAAGCAAAGAAATCTGATTCTGTACTTAAATAATGCAAACATAGGCCTAAGGCTTCTCCTGATTACAACTACCTGAGTGCATTTGTGAACATCTCTTCTGTTTGTTATTTCTGTGAACATTCTGTAAAGTTAACTGTTTGTAACTTTGCTAGAATTACCAGAAAACTTAGGGCGCAATCCTCCCAAAAAAATCTCTAAATGTTGTCCTAGCAAGAAAACTGGTGAGGTTCCCATCAGGAGAGCTGGCACAATCCAGATCGCAATCCACACACACTTAGTCATTTTTTTGGACCTTGGGGAGATTCCCACAGGCAAAGAGATGTGTAGGACCTAAAGACACCAGCAAGGCCAGCTCTGCAGAAATCGGGTGCCCTTTCTTAAAGATGCTGAGATCACCAGGCCACCCCACAGATTCCCCCAATTGCAGCTACCTAAGGCTGAGTTCCCCCATCGCCCCGCCACCCCCAAGCATGCGAAACATTGCTATGGTGTCGCCAAAGGCCACCCTCCCCTTTTCAGGCCCCCCCTTCAGACTCTTCCCCCCTTCATTTTAGACTCTTCCCCCCCTTCATTTTAGACTCTTCCCCCCCCCCTTTATTTCAGAATCTTGCCTCCCCTTTCAATCTCCCCCTATTTCAGACTCTCCCCCCTCTTCAGACTCTTTCTTGCCTTCAGACTCTCTCTCCCCCCACTTCAGACTCTCTCTCCCCCCGCTTCAGACTCTCTCTCCCCCCGCTTCAGACTCTCTCTCCCCCCGCTTCAGACTCTCTCTCCCCCCGCTTCAGACTCTCTCTCCCCCCGCTTCAGACTCTCTCTCCCCCCGCTTCAGACTCTCTCTCCCCCCCGCTTCAGACTCTCTCTCCCCCCGCTTCAGACTCTCTCTCCCCCCGCTTCAGACTCTCTCTCCCCCCGCTTCAGACTCTCTCTCCCCCCGCTTCAGACTCTCTCTCCCCCCGCTTCAGACTCTCTCTCCCCCCGCTTCAGACTCTCTCTCCCCCCGCTTCAGACTCTCTCTCCCCCCGCTTCAGACTCTCCCTCTTTCCCCCCGCTTCAGACTCTCCCTCTTTCCCCCCGCTTCAGACTCTCCCTCTTTCCCCCCGCTTCAGACTCTCCCTCTTTCCCCCCACTTCAGACTCTCCCTCTTTCCCCCCACTTCAGACTCTCACTCTCTCTCTCTGCCCCCCCTTCAGATTCTCTCTCCCCCTCTTTCGGCTCTCTCTCTCCCCCTCTTTCGACTCTCTCTCTCCCCCTCTTTCGACTCTCTCTCTCTCTCTCTCTGTCTCTCTCTCTCTCCCCCCCTTTTCAGGCTCTCTCTTTCTCTCCCCACTTCAGACTACTCACCCCATCGGACACTCCCCCCTCCCCCCTCCCCCCTCCCCCTTCAGACTCTATCCCCCACCCCCACCCTCCCTTTCAGACTCTCCCTCCCTTCAGAAATTGTTTTTCAAGAACCCCCTTCAAGCTGCCCGCCTGCCTTTCCCCTCTCCTCCCACCTTTTCATGTTCCCCCCGCATCTGGTTTCTGCCAGCTTTCTGTTGCCCTGGTGGGTTGGTTAATACTGGGAGCTGGGTGAATCAGGCTAAGACCCAGAAATGCACATTTAAATACTGATATTCACCCTGGTCTTGAACCAGATTGCTTGGTCATGGGTGGGAGGGTAGAAAGAATCCCAAAAGGAGTTCTCTTCGGCATACATTATGTAATTACCCCTCTTCGAAATTATCCGGCCATGATGTGATTTGTGCCAGGGCAGACAGGACTGGAGAATCATCCCTATAATATGACTGTATTCATGACATTGTCATATGAGTTCTTACCCATATGAGTTTGAGTTGATCAAACCTCTAATTCTCATTCTTTAGCATTCCTAATCCAAGCAAAATATTGATACAGAATCCTGATCCAAGTCTCCATGTTACAATGCGCAGCATCAATCCATTGCCCCATGTTCAGCTGACTAATCACATTTGTGTGAAATTTTGGGTTTTGCTAGTTGTTTTCTGTTGCGTTGGTTTCCATTGAATTACTGAATGAACGATTAAATGGACTGTGGTAAAAGATTTGCAAATTGATTATGTTTTCCCTAGCTCCTGGAAATTCTGACCAAAAGCGTAACATCGCTTTGCAAAACAAATTACACATTCCTCAAGATTGAACTGTAAAAATAATTTCAGCGAAAACATGAGGTGATTTTTATTTGGAAATATTTTTCTTAATGTAGCTGTCAGAATTGGTCAGGTTTTATGCAGTGTAATATGCATACAATATGCAATTCAACTGCACGCACTTGATACCCTAATGGATATTGGTTTTAAAAGCTATAAGTGAGCATGAAAAAATACATTTATCACACAGCACAGAAATACAGTTAAAGATGAAGGAAATTTGTTCTTGGCTTGTTCTGCATGATTTGATTTTCAAGATTTGCTTTTGTTGAGGATGCATGTAATGCAGTTTAGCACTTATATACTTGCTATGGTTACAAAGAAGCTGCAGCCATAACATAGGTGTACACTTATAGTACATCAGTTTATAGAAGTTTAACAAAAGGTAAAATGGTGTGACTTGATATTTGCATTGTGCAAGCATTATTGACTTCGACGTGATTGCTAACAAATAGCCTGCATCTTGTAGGAATCTGGACTGGACTCGTGCTTATGTGCTTTATTTGTTTTACAGCATCACGTATAATATTTCCCATTAATCTCCCATTCTGACAGTTGAAAATTGCTGGCATAGCTGATGAAATTCAGAGGCATGGGCTCACATGTGATTTATTAGCGACCTCATGCATGCAGGGTTGGATAGGTCAACGTTTGCAGCCAGTTGCTGCCACTCCTGCAACAGAATAACCCTCAGCGTAAAAAGGATGAAGATAGAGGAGAGATTTCAAAATGTATGAAACACCAAATCACCTGGTTAACAGATATTTCACAGTGCTGGAGGACTCTATTTAGTATTGCATTTTGTAACTCATGGAACCTTTATTCAAAATGAATGTAAGAAGAAATTGCAGTCTTAATTGTGAGAGCATCAATTTTATAAACATTCAAACAACATTAACATACCTTCTCTTTAGCATATTAACAATAAAGCACTACAGTATGTACTAAAATATTTAAGAAAACCTCCATGCTGAGTTAGTAGTGCCTTCTGATATGATTTAGTTTATTTGTGAGGGTGTTCTGTCTCCCAATTTCCCTTTATCACAATACGATGCTGTAAAGATGCAAAATCATCCAGGCTGACACTTCACTGAGGGATGCTGCACTGTCAGAGGCGCTGTCTTGGGTACTGGAGGTGACATTAATCTGAAACCTGGTCTGTCCTCCCAAGTGGGCATAAATCATCCCAAGGCACTTTTAGAAGAGGAGCAGGAGAATTTTCTGACCAATATTTATCCCTCAGCCAACTTTACTAAAACGGGTTAACTGGTCATTTATCTCTGTGAGATTTTGCTTTGCAGAAATTGGCCACCATTACAGTGGTGGCTAGACTTCAAAAGTAGTTAATTTGTTGAGCAACTTTCAGGAACATATTGAAGTCATAAAATATGCCATACAAGTTCAAGTTCCTTCTTCCTTTGATTAAAATGTTGACTTTACAATTTGACTTGGTATGACCTTTACAGCATAAAATTAAACTTAAGTTTTGCATAAAGACGGACACCAAATAAATCTGTGATTCCTTTGCCTTTGACTTCACTCATTGCTCAAATTCTCAGTAATAATCCCTTCTACTCACTGCTGTTGCCTTCCGGTCACGCTGTTTATGCACAGCATTTCGATACAGAAGCAAATGTCAACATTATTATACTTGTCAGTTTGGCTTATATGTGCATCTATGACCAAACTCCCTCATGGCTGCACCCTAATCATTCATTATTTTTATGAACATATTGCACTGCTTCTAGACTTTAAAAGGAAACATAATTACACAGGATTCATTCACAGTCATTTGTAGCACCAGAATATTCTAATCAGTGGTTTCAGTGTTATTGCTGAGCATAATTATATAATCGACACTGCATGTATACTGTAATATATTATAAAATAAGATTATTCATTCACTGCCAACTTTTGTGTTTCAATTAATGATTCTTTTATTTTGTTATTAAGAACATTCCTTCGTTATCAGAGCACATGGCTTTGGAGGCGAGCCATGACATCCTTTAAAAAGAATCTGGATAAATATTGAGAAAGAAGAACATAAATGGATTTGGGAAAAGTGGGAGATAGGATTAGACTAGATAGAACCTCTTTGAGAATTTAACACTGGCCAAATCTAATGTGCCAAATGACCTCTGTGTTCATCGTAACTTTGAAGATGCTACATTCATCAGTATATTTTGGTATTTTGTATGAAAGGCTGGATTTGTGATTCCCTGAAATCAGTGCCCTGAGATTACAATTGGCTTCTTCTGTGTGAAGTGAAGTTCTGTTTTTCTATATCATCCATAGAGTCAGAGTTTTACAGCATGGAAAGAGACCCTTTGGCCCACCATGCCCATGCTTACTGTCAAATACCTATTCATTCTAAGCCCATTTTCCAGCTGTTAGCCCGTAGCCTCACATGCTGTGGCATTTCAAGCACGCATATAAATAGTATTTAAAGTGTGAGGGTTCCTGCTTCTACTGATCTTACAGGCAGTGAGTTCCAGATTCCCACTACCCTCTGGGTGAAAAAGCTTTTCCTCACATCTTCTATAAACCTCCTGCCCCTTAAACCTATGCTCCCTGGTTATTGACCCCTCTGCTAAGGGTAAAAGTACCTTCCTATCCCCCTCATGATTTTATGCACCTCAACCAAGTCTCAATTCAGCCTTTACTGCTCTAAGAGAAATCAACCCAGCCTATCCAGTCTCTCTTGATAACTGGAGAATGCTCCAGCCCAGATAATATCTTGCTGAATCTCTTCTGGATCTTCTCTTAGGTAATCCACTTCCTGGGATCCGACCATTCATTGTATAATCCCTTGCCTTGTTAGTCCTCCCAAAATACACTATCTCTCACTTTTTCCAATTAAATTCCATTTGTCACTATTCTGCCCATTTATCCAGCATGTCTATATTGTCCTGTAATCTAAGGCTTTGCTCCTCACCATTTATCACACCACCAATTTTTGTGTCATCCGGAAACTTACTTATCGTTTCTCCTGCATTCATATTCAGATTATTAATGTACACGCAAACAACAAGGGACCCAGCACTGATCCTTACAGAACACACTGGACATAGGCTTCCGATCACAAAAACAATCTTTGACTATCACCCTCTGTCTCTTACCACTAAGCCAATTTTGGATCCAGTTTGCCAAATTGTCCTGGATCCCCACGGGTTCTTACCACCTTTACCAGCCTCACATGGGACCTTGTAAAAAGCCTTACTGAAATCCATGCAGACTACATCAAATGCATTACACATGCACTGTAATCTTCTTGAAAAATTCAATCAAATTTGTAAGATATAATCTCCCTTTGACAAAACCATGCTGACTATCCTTAGTAATCCTTGCCTCCCCAGATGGAGATTAAGTTTGTCCCTCAGTCTTTTTGCCAATAATTTCCCTTCCACTGAAGTTGAACTTCCTGGCCTGAAATTTCCTGGTTTTCCATACTTCCCTTCTTGAATAATGGTACCAAATTAGCTGTTCTCTGGCACCACTCCTGTGATGCCAGGTTAAAGTCCAACAGGTTTATTTGGTAGCAAAAGCCACTAGCTTTCAGAGCACTGGCTGCCCCTTCATCAGATGAGTGAGAGAGTTCTAATCACAAGCAGGGCATATAAAGACACAAATTCAATTTACAGAATAGTGATTGAAATATGATTCTTTACAGCTAATCAAGTCTTAAAGCTACAGATAATGTGAGTGGAGAGAGTGTTAAAGAGATGTGTTGTCTCCAGACAGGACAGTTAGTGAGATTTTGCAAGTCCAGGCAAGTCGTGGGGGTCACAGATAGTGTGACATGAATCCAAGATCCCAGTTGAGACTGGGATCTTGGGTTCCTCATGTGTGCGGAACTTAGCTATCAGTCTCTGCTCAGCGCTTCTGTGTTGTCGTGTGTCGTGAAGGCTGCCTTGGAGAACGCTTACCCGAAGATCAAAGGCCAAATGCCCGTGACCGCTGAAGTGTTCTCCTACTCACCTGACGAAGGGGCAGCCAGCACTCTGAAAGCTATGGCTTTTGCTACCAAATAAACCTGTTGGACTTTAACCTGGTGTTGTGAGACTTCTTACTGTGTTTATCCCAGTCCAACATTGCCATCTCCACATCACCACTCCTGTGACCAAGGAAGATTTGAAAATTATTGTCAGAGCCACTGTGGGGGAGATTGTCTCCCACAGCAGCCTTGGCTACATCTCATCTGGGCCTGGGTATTAATCCACTTTAAGTATGTTAAAACCATTAATAACTCTTCCTCTTCAATATTAAGTTATTTAAGTAAATCATAATGCCCTTCCCTGATTTCCATACCTATGTCATCCTTCTCTATGGTGAACATTGATGCAAAGTACTCATTTAAAACCTTATCTTACATTTCTACACACACATTGCCATGTTGATCTCTAATGGGCCTTACTTTTT
This sequence comes from Carcharhinus amblyrhynchos, assembly GCF_965287045.1. NCBI lineage: Eukaryota > Metazoa > Chordata > Chondrichthyes > Carcharhiniformes > Carcharhinidae > Carcharhinus > Carcharhinus amblyrhynchos. The sequence continues at coordinate 61,548,066 of NC_137333.1, forward strand.
CCCTGGTTGTCCTCGTGCCCTTAATATACTTATAAAACACCCTTGAATTTTGCTTTATTTTGTCCAACTGTATTTTTTCATGTCCCCGCTTCGTTCTGCTATTTTTTTAAAGTAACCCCCTACACTTTGCACACTTCTCCAGGGCTTCTGCTGTTTTGAGCCCCTGGTATCAGCCACAAGCCACCTTTTTTTTTTCTTCATACATCCCTGGATACCCCTTTACATTCAGGGTTCTCTGAAGTTGTTGCTCCCATCCTTCACTTCCATGGGAACACCTTGGCCCTGTACTCTTTCCATTTCCATTTTGAATGAGTCCCACTACTCTGTAGATTTTCCTGCAAGTAATTGCACAGGTGAACTTTGGCCAGATCCTGTCTTATCCAAGTAAAATTGACCCTCCCCCAATTCAGAACCTTGATTTGCAGTTCATCTTTATATCTTTCCATAACTAACTTAAATCCGACTGAGCTATGGTCACTGTCACTAAAGTGCTTCCCCACTGAAACTTCTACAATTTCCCTGGCTTCATTCCCTAAAACTAGGTCCAGCACCTTCCCCCTCTCTTGTAAAACTTTTAACATGTGGCATTAAAAGCTCTCCCGGATAAATTTGAAGAATTTTGCCCCCTCTAAGTCTTTCACACTTTAACTATCCTGCTGGGGCAGTTAAAGTCCCCTACTATAATTACCCTTTCACTCCTAGATTATTTGGTGAGTTTTTTTTGCGTCCGTGCTACAAGAGGAAATATTCATGCAATAATTTGGAGTCAAAGCATTGCTGTCATTCTTTTCTAAATGCTAAATATTTCTGCTACCATGTAAGAGTGGAAAACCTAATGCAAAATTCATGTGCATAAAGCTACCTTCTTTAAAAGCTGCAAAGGTGCTCAACAGGAACACGGAACCTTGGAGTTTGTTTCCTCTTGACTGTAATTACCTGTGTTTAATTTCCCTTTAAATGATAGGAAAGTCAGTAGATGTCAGAGCGTTCCAAAGATAAACCACTTAATGATATCTGATGTAATAAACTTGATGTTTTTATTAGATCAGCATTATGCAAAAGAAACTGCAAGGTGTAGATACTAGGCAAGAAATGTCACAGAGATGAAGAATGAGAGAGAAGAGTTCGGGCGGCACAGTGGACAGTACTGTTGTCTCACAGCGCCAGGGACCTAGGTTTGAGTTCCAGCTTGGGTCACTGCCTTTGGAGTTTGCACATTCTCTCCGTATCTGCATGGATTTCCTCTGGGTGCTCTGATTTCCTCTCACAGTCCAAAGATGTGTGGGTTAGGTGGATTGGCCATGTTAAATTGCTCCTTACTGTCAGGTGGACTAGCTAGGGTAAATGCATGGGGTTATGGGGATAAGGGCTGGGTGGGATTGTGGTTGGTGCAGACCTGATGGGCCAAGTGTCCTCCTCCTGCACTGTAGCATTCTAAGTGAAAAATGTTTGAAGGGACTTCGAGCAGCAATAGGCGGAATCTTGTGGCAGGAAGTACCTTCTCTCCCCCTCACCAATTGGGGGCCATATGTGGACAGCAAATGGCACTGCCACTTACAGGGTAGAATCTTATTCCTGCCACAGGCTAAATCAGGGTGAAGGTGGGAGGTGCCAAGGTCCCCACTACCACCATCCCACACCATTAAATAACACTCCATGTTACCAGACTGCCACACAGGAAGGCACAAGATTCCACCCATTGCTGATCAAAGTCCCTTATGGAAGTGATAGGGTCTTGGCTGTTGCCTGTAGAGCCATGATGTGGATATGCCGGCGTTGGACTGGGGTAAACACAATAAAAAGTCTGAGCCAGTCAGACACCCTGCATCACATCTTCAAAAAGGCCCGTCCCATCTTGTTCCACTGAGGCACATGATCAAAGACCCCGGGGATGGAAGAGTGAGGGTGCTAACAACTGGCAAGCAAAAATGAAATAAAAGAAAATTCAAAGGTAAACGCAAGTTTGATGGTGAGTGACAGAATAGGCCACTCTGTCTTTGATTCTTGTTGATTTGGAGTTTACTTTGTGCAAGTGATTGTCTAGTATCTATATCTTGCTCAGTTGCATCATCCACACTGCAGCATGCCTGGAAGGAAGTGCAGGCAGGCTTGAGGCTGCAGCTGGCGAATACTATTGCCAGCTCTTTGCTGCATGATGGCTGCAGGTGTCCTGGCATCTGATGGAACATACTCAACATCAGGAGTTCTACTCACGTGGACGCTATGCAGACAATTTCCCATGATTGTTGCTAAGTAGCTGGAACAAGCCTAGACTCGGTCAATGGTATCCTGGAGCGCAAGAACTCTGTTTTGGCTTCTTAAATGCTATACCGCTGAAAGCACAACATACTGTCGGCAGGGTGCTCCTGAAGAAGTATTCGATATTACCATTACCCAAGCATTCAGAGACTTTAGCACTGCCCTCCTGCCTATTGTCAAAGTTTTCTTTGAGTGAACAATTCACTCCTTTTAAAGTGGCTTCAAATCAAATGATTAAAAACTTCAATTTTTAGTACAAACTTCTCACTTTGACACAATTTATGTCACAATATTGAATTATTTAATTTTTAATCACAAAATTAATGTCCTGGTACGGACTGGAAGAACCTCTATGTGTGTTATCAGCCAAAGTGGTGCAAAGTCTTCAGCAGTCGCAAGAGTTCTGGGTATTAGTGGGTGGCAAAAGAGCATCTCGTGCTGCTGCCTGTATAGGTTGGCATCACTCAGTAGGAACTGCTCCTTCTTTCACTTCCTTTAAGAACCTAATGATTCCAGTAAGGCAGCAGCGGAGCAAATGAAATTGCATAAAATTGTGATTCCTAGCAGACCTTGTTTATGCGCTGGGGTATTAATTAGTGTCTAAAAGTAGTGTATTTACACTGATGAGTGTATTTACACTGCCACGAATTGGTGAAGGCAGTGACTGTGTGCTTACATCCACCCAAAGTATTCCGAGGGGATGGATTCATTTTGTGGGCAATGTGGATTTGATGCCAGTGCTGTCATTTTGGGGCTCAGCACCCAAAGACCCCACCCGATGACACTTTCTCTTCACCTGACTGAATGCACATTGAGCAGCAGGAAGGACAATTTTGTATGTATTTGATGTTTTCCATAGTTGGTTCAAGTTACAAAAATCTATGGGGATGAATATGGCCAGTGCGGAAGGGTTTTTTTCCCTGATATTAAAGCTTCTGCACAAATCAGTTCTGCCTTTGCTTTGGAATAGAGCATGACTGGGGAAATGAAACACGGCCACGGAGTGTGGAAGAAGATGAAAAGTAGATGAAGAGAAGCCACAGTCTAGACAGCCCCTTTCTGTCTAGATTGTTCATGAAGAATTAGTTCAAGTGAGATAGCAGTAACCACTACCCAAATTTTACAGATGGTTCCACTCTCCTTACCTTCCTTCTGTCACTATCACCATCTTGCAGGTGCCAAATAACACCCAGCAAAAAAAACCTTATAAATGAAGTCATGCCATATTGCTTACAAATGAAAACTAACCATCCTGATGCCTAGTCTCCTGTGAGCCTTTCCCTGACCTAGTGCTCCCACACAGTGCTATTCCTGTGGCTGCTGCCATTCAGTAGGGTAGACTGCAGAGGGCCTTGCAGAATGATCTCGAGCAGTTCTGAGTTTAAAAGACCCGGCTTTAGACTGCAACACCTCAGCTTGGGTGGCAGCAGTCTGGGCTGGCCCTGTGACAGGTAGCAGCTTGGACACTGGCAGAGTGGCAGGATTAGGAGCATGAATGCTGTCAGTCTGAGAGAGGGCACCAGCTACTGTCACTCCCCTTGGCCAACATCTCAACAAACCTAACACTCATTTAGGAACATCCCTGCAAATCTATTAGAGCACTGGTATCTACTGCTATAGGGACATAAGAGCAGGAACATCAGAACACGAGTAGGCCATTCAGCCCACTCTGCCATTCAATTCAATTCTGGTGGATCATCTACCTCATCAACACTTTCCTGTGCTATCTCCATTTCCCTTCATGTCATTAGTATCAGAAATCTATCAACTTTTGTCTTGACCATGCTCAATAACTGAGGTAGAGAATTCCAACGATTCACTCCTCTGAGTGAAGACATTCCTCCTTATGTCAGAATAACGCCCGCCCCTTTCTCTGAGACTATGGCCCTAGTTTCTAGAGTCACCAGCCAGGGGAGATATCCTATCCACGTCCACCCGGTCACGCCCAAAAATAATTTTGTAAGTTTCAATGAGGTCAGTTCTCAATCTGCAAAACTCCAGAAGTTTTCCCAGTCTCTTTTCATAAGACAATCTCTCCATCCCAGGAATTAGTCTGGTGAGCCTCCATTTCACTTCCCCTATATCAAAGAAACCCTTTCTTAGAGAAGGAAACCAAAACCATGTTGACTCTCCCAGTCATAGTATTTTCCAATTGTCTAATTATCACATCCTTTGTGAATAGATTCCAATATTTTCCCTATTGCTGACATCAAAGTAACAGGTCAGTAGTTCTCCTTTTTTTCTTTCCCTTCTTAAATAGTGGGGTTGCATTTGCCACTTTCCAACTGCAGGAACCTTTACAGAGTAAAGTTTATTTATTAGTAAGGCTTACATTAATACTGCAATGAAGTTACTGTGAAATTTCCTTAGCCACCACATCCCAGCACCTGTTTGGGTAAATGCACCTAACCAGCACGTCTTTCAGAATGTGGGAGGAAACCAGAGCAAACCCACACAGACACGCTGAGAACGTACAAACTCCACACGGACGGTGACCCCAGCCGGGAATCAAACCCCGGGACCCTGGCACTGTGAAGCAGCAGTGCTATTCACTGTGCCACCGTGCTGCCCCTGTAGAATTCTGGAAGATACCTATCCACTACCTCTATAACCAGCTCCTTCGACACTCTGGGATGTAGCTGACCAAGTCTAGGGGATTTGTCAACCTTCAACCTGATTAATTGTTCTAATACAACTTCTTAATTAATACTAATTTCTTTCAGTTCCTTATTTTCACAAGCCCCTTGGGTCCATTGTATTTTTGGGAAATATTCTGTATCTTCCTCAACAAGGTAATTGTTTAGTTTTTTTCCACCATTTCCCTATTCCCCATTTATAAATTGTCCTGTTTCTGCCTGTAATGGGCCCACGTTTGTCCTTGTTAATCTTTTCCTTTTCAGATACCTAAAGAAGCTTTTGCAGTCTGCCTTTGTTTCTTGCTGGCTTGCATTCATTAACACTTTTTCCGTTCATTACCAGATTCTTGGTCCCCTTTGCTAGATTATAAATTGTTCCCTGTCCTCGGGCTTACCACTTTTTCTATCAACCTTATAAGCCACTTCCTTAGTATGCCAGGTGCCAAGAGATCAGTTGTAATTCACACCAGTTTGCCCTCGTACCGATGTGAACGGACTTTCTTATAGGGTTGGGGGTGGGGGTGTGGTTGATTCAACGTAGAGGCCTGATAATGATATGTAAGTGTATGGAAATGACATTTGGGAATTCTGTTACATTACTGGTGGGTTGCAGGGACAATTGTGTCATGCTTTTACATTAGTGTGAAACACAATTTGAATATTTTGTGAGGTTTTCCTCTCCCTGTGTGGGCTAGGTGGATTGGCCATGTTAAATTGACCCTAGTGTCAGAGGGAGTAGTAGGGTAAATGTATGGAGTTACAGGAATAGGCCTGGATGGGATTATGATTGGTACAGACTTGATGGGCCGAATGGCCTCTTTCTGTACTGTAGGGAGTCTATGATTCCATGATCACTGATTCCGCCCAATGAAAATGTGAGGGGAAGATCCCAGTCTTAGCTTCTCTTGCTGGCCATGGTTGTCGAGTTTTCATATCTTAGGATTACATGATCTATGACATTCCTCTATCTTAAATACTAGCCATTGCCAGCCTGCCATCAAACATTTTCCGGGCAGGATTCTCTGGTCATTCATGCCATTAGAATTCTCCGCTCCCGCTGCAGTGAATGGAGATTTGGTTGAGCATCAAATTCCCTGTTCTCGCTTGCAGCGGTGGTGGGACGTGAACAGCCAGAGAATTCCGGCCTCAGTGTATTTTCCCAATCCATCATAGCCAACTTGCCCCTCTGACCGTCATAGTTTCCATTGTTCAAATTCAAGACCTTAGTTCAGAATGAACTAACTAAACAAACTAAATGTAATGTGCCATCCTACCATGGTCATGATGGCAGCTATATGAACATGACTTCAATCTGATCCTGTGTAACTTCACTCTACAGCAACATCTATTGCAAGCCACCCCTGTTGCAAGGTTAATTGAGGCATCAGCCACTGCATCAGAGTTGTGTCCACAAGTAATGGTGTTAGCCATCACTTCCATACTGCAAAGGATGGGTTTAGACAGCATCTTCCAAACCCATGATCAATATCATTTAGAGAGATAAGGTTAGTAGACACATGGGAACACCACTACCTGGAAGTTTCTCTCTAAGCCATTCACCGTCCTGACTTGGAAATATATTGCTGTCCCTTCACTGTTACTGGGGCAAAATCTTGGATCTCCTTCCCTAACAGCACTGTGGATGTGCCTGCACCACAGAGACTGCATTGCTTCAAAAAAACAGCTTATTACTCCCTTGTCAAGGGCTCTTAGGGATGGACAATAAATGTTGACCCAGCCAATGACATCACATCTCATGAATGAATTAATAAGAGTTTTTAAGATACTGATTCAGCCCATCATTGGCCAGCTTCACAGAAATCGCTGTTGCAATAATGGCCAGGGTTATTTCCTCTGTGGGGGCTGGATATGCAGGCACATCTCCACCCTTCTGGTTAGCACCTGCTGCCTTAAGTTCTGTGCCTTCTTGCCCCAGAAGAGAGAGGGCATTGTGTTAGTGGGTGTGGTGCATTGTACTTGGTTGATGTGGCTGTCATGATTGGATAGCTGGCAATGTTTGTAAAGTGTGAAGTGTAGATTGTTAGTCAGTGAGTGATGTGTGTGGTGAATTGAGAAATGTGGGAGGCTAATGATGCTGTTGGTAGACTATGGCAATTGCTTCACTGGCCTTGAACACTCGGATGAGATCATTGTTCTTCTTGCAGCACTGTATCCAGGTCCTTGAACATTGACTCCTGTATAGATCTCTATTGTTATCTGTTTTAGGTCTAGTGCCTCTGTGCCTCCACGGGATACAGGACAGTCTCCTTTCCTCCAAAGCCTCACGTGCAGCGTGTGAAAACATTGAAGTCCGCTCTCTCCTTGTTGTGCTATCCTTCACTGATTCCCAGGTCACATTCACTTGCTGCACAGCTATCAGCATCTGATCCAGCTAGACTGCATCTCCCCTTTAAGCAGTACAGACTAGCTTTAAGAAGTGTCAGAAAGTTACAATTCTAGCCACTCCGCTGATGCATGAAACCAATGAAGAATGCAGTTAGCACTGGCAGCACACATCAGTCATCCAAATGAGCAGACACAAAGTTGTTGTGTTACTTCCAAAGATGTGCAGGTTAGGTGGGTTGGCAGGGTGAGTGTGGGGGTTTGGGGAGGAGGGTGGGCCAGGGCCTGATGCTCTTTTGGGGGGTGGTTAGTACGGACTCAATGGCCCAAGTGGCCTCCTGCACTGTAGGGGTTCTATGATTCCATTTCAATCAACAGGCGTGGGTTAAATGTGTATCTTTATTTGTACGCCTATTCTCAGGAGTTATCCCATTTATCCCATCTGCTACCCACCACTCCCCCCAACCCTCGCCCAAGCCCACCCTCCATGCCAGCAGACCATGAACAAAGGAAAATGAAGAATAATGATTCACAAATGACTTGGGATCGGTAGACGAATCTTTGCACGAGACCCTTTAAATTTATTCCAACGTACAGCTCATGTATAGCAATCCTTGCCTATTTGCTGTTCTTGGGCTGGATTTGCACTTGACGTTGCGCCAATTTTATGGCTGTAAAATGCTATAAATGCCACAATAATGTCACTGCCACAACATTATAACCTTACTCTGAAACAGCTGCCTTTCGGCTGAAGCTCTCTGAATCTATTTGCTACTTAGATAACAGTTTTAAAAGTAGTCCTGTTTCAGACCAGGAAGGCCATAATATTCAGACAGGACAGAGTCGCTAAGAAGAAATATAAACAAAAGTTGGACCCAGGTGCCTCAGCTTTGAGAGCCAGATTGTGGGCCTGGGACTGTCCTGTTTTATAATTCTAAGACCTCCTTAGTGACCGGCAAAAGAATTGAACTGTAGCATCTGGTTCTTCACGGCTCTGAATAAAGAATGTTAGCTGCTCAGCAGTTAGTTCTGTAGTTATCCTTCAGTAGGAGTGTACTTTTGAGATAGTTACAAAGCCAGAAACTGTCTGTAATTCTGTGTGCAGATGGAGCTAAATAGAACAGGTTGCTGAACCTGTTACACTTTTGATATTTAATAAAACAAAAAACAATGCTGAATGTTCTAGATATTTAATACACAATGCTTCCATGGAAATGATAACAAATTAGTTTTGAGCACAAGGTTTCTCTGGCACTCTTACTCCAGCTGCCTGTTTTGTTTATATATGAATGCCGTGAACACATGTTGCCCTAAGGTCTGTAACTGAGCTATGCTTGGCCTTTTTTTTCTCTTCAACCTTGGTCTTGCTGAAAGGCTGATATGTGTTGTGCTGTGCACATGGCAGAGAGAATCCCTTCCTGGTGAGGGTATCAGAGCATGGGAAAACAAAATCCTATAGTTCCTTTTGCCCTTGTTCCATCCCATTTCACCCTGTACACCCACCGTGCATGGCCACTTGTCACTGACCCCTGCCTTGTCCCATTTTCTTTCACTCTTTGAGGTTGCACATGTGTGACAGCACTGAGTGACATCGTGTTCTGAAACTGATTGTACAACATTGTCCAGCACAAACCATGCATAAACTTGAGTGGCTACGTGCAGAGCCAGCGCAGAGTGTGGAGAAAATGCCTTTGGAGGTGGCCAGGAATGGGGCAGGGTCTCTGACAGACCTCATTGTGCTTGTATCTGACTGCAGAATCACTGGAGTAGAAATGAGGAATAGTGACTGAGAACAGAGTCCAAAAAGAGATTGGTTTGATAAATCTGCTGTGATTCAACTCTTTCTCCCCTCTTCCCTCCAAAAAAAAACTTTTAACTGTTACCTGAAAGTAGCTAGACACCGTTTTCTGGGTTAAAAATCAAGATTTTATATTTGTAGCTGTAAAACCTGACAAAGATCTATAATCCATGAACAAAAAACTGGTCTCTTTACCATGACGTCGAACAATAAATTGCATTTGTTGCCTGTTCTTTAGCTCTGACAACATGAAGTAGAAATTACGTATAGAAGAGAGACTTAGTTATTCCTTCCAGTTAAAATATACGCCAGTGGTATATTTAGATTTATAAGTTGTAGAAAGATGCTCCTTCTAATTTAGCTAGTAATATTTAGTTTTTTTTAAAAAAAGTTGTTATAACAATATTCCACTCTGTAGATCTACCACATGAACAAAATGTGCACCTACACCAACCCATAAAACAGTATGCTATGTCGCAAAAAAAAGTTTGTTAATTTAGTTCCATTCAAAATACCAAAATGGACTTTAAAAAAATAAACAATTGTAGAGGTTGAAAAAGTACCTTGCACCACTGGGACCAAATGAATAAATTTACCTTTTGATACTTTCACAAGTTTACTTTTAATTATTTTGTTACACAGATGAATTTCCTGTAAGTAAGTTAAAGTTTATTTATTAGTCACAAATAAGATTAACATTGCAATGAAGTTACTGTGAAATTCTCAAGTTTACCACTTCAGCTATGTATTATCCAGAAAGCATTGCTTATCCTTGACAACTCTCAAAGAACGAACACAATTTTGCTCATACAACAATATATATGTCACTTGTTGGTACTGAATATTAGAAAATAATCCTCATCTCAAAATATTCTGTTCACAAAGTAAAATTCTGGTGCAGAAAAGTTGCAGAAGGCTGCAAAAGGGCTCTGTTTTGAATACTTTATCATATTCTGCATAAATTATTGTGCAACTTGAGGCACAGTTAGATTTGTTTTGATAATGTACTGTTGATCATTCTGTACTGAAGTGTATTCCAACAGCAGCTTTGGCCATTTCACTGATTTTTTTGTATTATTGTGCTTTGTATCACTGGTGTAAAAAAATCACCAATGTAAATAAAAGATCCTGAATTAAAATATCATATCTGTACTGGAAATGACAAATAATTATGTCTAAAATGCATCATTAACACAAGACTATTAAATGCTTTATCTACCCACAATTGATTTTTTTTGTCATTAGCCACCTCTTTAACTGAGAACCATTCAAGCAGATTAAGATAAATAATTTGGGGATAACTGCAAGAACATTGAAGGAAAATGAACTTCCACTACCTAATTACCATGAGCTTCACTACAAGTAATTAACTTGTAACTGTGATTCTGTAAAGCTTGTGATGCAATGCCATCCATAAGCTTAAATGGACAGATCTATAAAGAATGCTCACTGAAATGCACTCTGCAAAATAAGATGTCTCTGAATATCAGGGGGCTACAGGAAACTTATAACTTCAAATGTCAAAGGAGAGAATTAAAGTTCGTAAAACAATTTGCTTGGGTAGCAAATCAATTGGACTTCATAGCAGCAATTTATGGCTACCGTCCAAAATCTTCTTGCCTCCTACAACTTAACCTGTGAATCTGCAGAAATATTAATATGTAAATAATAGATATCTTGTCAAAAAATTTCCATGGTGTTTTGTGAACAAGAATGCGAGCAAGTTTCACTTGCAATAAATAATTTGTAACGTGCACTTTCATGAATTGTGCCAGTTACATTTAACTTAATTCAATAGCTCACATTAAGTTCCTTCTAAATTCTAGGCACACTAGATCACACAAAGTACAACATTTAATTACATTTATCATAATGCGATAATAGTCGACCCCTCTCAAATACCTAATTGCTAATATAACCAAGCTCATAAATTTGAAACATTAATGATATTATTCATGTTGGCATGTAAGGATTAAAAAACATAATACCTGTAAAAGTTGGAAATCTGGAATAAAAACAGAAAAATGAATGCTGCAAGCACTGAAAAATGAAAAGATGGGCTAACATTTCAAGCATAGATCCAATTTAGAATAAGGCACTATACCTGAAATTTTGACCTACCTTTTCTCCTTCAGTTGCTGAGTGACTGAATTTCCAACATTTTCTGTCCTTATGAATAATATCATTGACATTAAATATGTGTGAATTGCATTGTAACTCGCTTATAACTACATCACTCATGAGTCATAGGTCACTAAATGGCAGTGCACATGCAAGATTCTACACATCCTCTGCTGTACGTGCATATGAAGCTACTTGATGCATAACTCTGGGTACAGAATTAGTCACACACGGAGAGAGGGCTGCCTAACTCACTAGTATCAACGCACAAGTGACTTGTGAAGGTCCTGCTGAAAAGGAGACTAAATTGTATATTCAACAGCTCATCATTAAGCATTTTTCATTTGATGATGATAGAATTCGTGGAAACATTTATTTTGTTAGGATATTCAAATTCAACTTGTTCTGACCTATAGTTTACATATAAAGGTTCCATTATACTTGCCTTGTCTGTGTACAAAGGTGCTTTTAACCCTTTTCTGATTATTTCATCTGCCATGGTGAAACTCAAAATAGCGATGATTAAGGTTAAAAATTGTCAAATATGTTTCCAGTAACCATACCATCTAATAACTTGTTAATGGAACCAATTTACTTTTCTGCCTTTTTTTGATCTATTTGCAGTGCTAACTCTAAAGAATATGTGGGATGATATATTTCATGATTCATGCGCCACATATTACAAGATTATTGTTTATAATAAAACTGCCAAAATTAGAAGTGTAGAAATTAATTTTAGCACCGCTAACTGCCAGCAATAGGAATATAGTGATGCCGCCAAAAGATTTGTGAAAATGGAAACTTGGTGTATTATTGAGACAAATGATTCAAATTACTGGTTCTGGAGCTTTGATAGCAGCAATTCTTGAGGACTGGGTTGAACGTGAGAAATTAGTCCTGGTAACCACACCTGATAAATTATGCAAATGACATTCCAATGACTAGCAAAAATGTTTCAACAATTTGTACAAATGCATTTGTAAACTAGCTTTACCCATTTGCAAAGAATATTATAGATGAGGCTTTCTATTATAACCATAAAAGCAATGCATGCATTTTAAAATATAATAAAGTTAAATGTAACATGAACTTGATTTAATTTTTCTTGATTTTTGCTGCCTAAATGGCTAATTTATTACTTCAGGTCTTGCATATTTGTAGGATATTCTACTGGACAAGTGGTATAAATCTTAACATACTATTGCAATGAGTTTTATTTGAATATTAACTATTATCAGTCTATGACCATCAGCTTTTGGACCTTTTCATTATATGATGAGAGTGCATGTATTTTTACAGGTGGGAAAGATAGATACGTGCAATATAAGCTTAATTGAATGTCATACACATATATCACAATGAATATACAAGACAAACAATCTCATGCTATATTTTGCATAAACCCTCCAATTATCAGATATTCTTCAGGTTTTAATTCATTTTAAATACACAAGCTGAACTGTATACAAACAATTCATCATTAATTTAAGATATGGCGCAGAAATTCTGTTTTGGTATCGGGTGCATTCTTGGTCCTAACTCCATGATGCTGCTTGGTCCTGATGTGACCTTTAATCAACAGGTCAGTTAGTGCCCAGCTGCAAACTTGCTATCCAATTAAGGAAAGCAGGTGTGCTTCTGATGCTGGAGGGTCAACAGAAGGCACTCCAGCACTGAAAGATTAGTAGCCCCACTGTCAGAGAGGGCACCTCAAGATGATGGCATCCACTGAAAATTCCTATAAAAGGTAAAATTATAGAGAGGCCACAGCTGCCAGGCCATCATTGTGGTGGGGGAAATCCTTCACAGGGTGCAATATAGAAACACGAAAAGCAGGAGTAGGCCATTCAGCCCATGAACCTGGTCTACCATTCAGTATGACCATGGCTGATCCTCTATCTCAATGCCATACTCCTGGTGTCTTCTCCTATATACATTGATTTGTTTAGATTCTAGAAATCTAACTATTCCCCTCTTTGAATATATTCAATGATTTGAACTCCACACTCTTCTGTGGTAGAGAATTCCGCAGGTTCACCACCCTCAGAGTGAAGAACTTTCTCCTCATCTCAGTTCTAAATGGCCTCTCCAATATCATGAGACTGTAACTCCTTGTTCCAGACTCCCTCAGCCAGAGGAAACAACTTCGCTGGATCCAGTCTATCCAGCCTGTCAGAACTTTTCATGTTTCGGTCAGATCCCCTCTCCCACCACAGCTGTAATGCCTGAGTTTTGGAGCTGTGGGTTCTTGGGAACTGGAGTGCAGGACCTGCCCCCATCCCCATGGTTAGCTACCAAGAGGTTGCCTCCATCCCACAGCCATGCCTCAGTGGAGGGTGCTGACTGGCAAATTCTAGTTGACCTCAGTGTTTTGGCTGGCCTTAGAGGCCCATTAAGGGTGAAATTGGCTAGTTGCTTACTCGTGGGTAGCTGTGACTCTGCCCTCGCCCAAACCTCCCCCAGCCCCAAAGCAGGAATATGCCAATAAATTTGCATGGTGCCTGAAGATGGGAAATTGAGGACACAAAGAACAAAAACAGCCCGGGAAACAGGCCCTTCGGCCCAACGAGCCCGCGCCGCCATTTTAACACTACCAGTCCCCCCCTCCACCCATGACCCTTATCTATTGTTTTATGTCCATCCACATTGAGGGAAAACATCCACCTCTGGTGCCACCTCCTCAGCCATCTGAAAATTCAATGCCTGGGCTCTTTTGGGGTTGAACACATTTTATTTGCAAACATAAAAGAAAAATAGAATGAAAATATATGAAGTGAAATTAATTGCAAAATCCCAGCCAATACCTAGAATATGATCAGTTAACTTGCTCACTACTAGAGATGCTTTTGGGCATAGTTCCTACTGCTGCTTCTGATCTCTTGTAGGTGCCAAATAGCATCTTTACTGCAACTGTACAGAGTGGAAGCATAGACTTGAGATCTGATCACATTGGCAGTATACAGCGAATTTCTCACGAAAGATTTCATGGACTAGGTGACACACATGACTTCAATTAACACTTTTGTCTAAAGTCATTGGTCGTTGTTTAACCTTTGCTTTGGTAAGGAAATAAAAGTTACCGCTTATGAAGAGTGTTGAAATTCAGAAGTAAACTGTTTGCATTCCGTTTACCGTGAAGATCTAATTTTGAATGTTTCATTCTCCAACACCAAACCCAAGACATTGCTTCCACCAGTACAAGTGGAAACAATGACCAAAATACAACAGCCATTATCAGCACCACCAACTTCTGACTGTCCTATTTTATAATAGTTCACCAGTGCTCTGATTCTGATCCCGCACTGTTTTAAAACAAATAATAATGACTAAGAATACTGAATTGGATAAATTTCCACATTTCCCATTGGACAGATAATGGTTGGTAAAGGATCAACTTCCAGCTCCCACAAACAACATTTTATAGGGTGGAATTTTCTGACCCCGTTCCAGCTGGGATGGCAAGTCATGCAAAAGTCCATTTCTTTCAGCGAGACTGGAAAATCCTGCCGGTGGAACTACCTGAAAAATTATTTAAGCTGCTGGTGAAAATTGGCTGCTCCTGAAGCTGCTGAGCGTGATCTCCTCTTTCTATCACAATGTGATGGGTAAGGTCAACACATGTCGAGGCAACGTCAGAACCTTTTTGAGATCCATAGTTGAGTCAAACAGGGTTGTGTTCTGCTATCGACACACTTTGGTATATTCTTCTCTTTGTTTCTGTCATAAGCCTTCAGGTCACGGGATGTGAGCTTTGCTGGCTAGGCCAGGTACACCCTTGGTGATGTTAGGGAGCAAGTTCCAGGATTTTGACCCTGTGACACTAAAGGAACAGCAATATACTTCCAAGTCAGGTTGGTGAGTAATTTGGAGAGGTGGTGGTGTTCCCAAGTATTTGTTGGCCTTGTCTATCTGACTCTGGGTTTGGAAGGTGTTGCCTAAGGAACCTTGATGAGTTGCCGCAATGCAACTCAGATGATACACATGGTTGCCACTGTTTGCTTGTGGTGGATGAAGTGAATGTTTGTGGATGGGATGTCAGTCAAGTTGGCTGCTTTGTCCTGGATGGTGTCCAGCTTCTTGAGTGTTGTTGGAGCTGCACTCAGAGTATTTCATTACACTTCTGACTTGTGCCTTGTAGATTGTGGACAGGTTTTGGGAGTCAGAGGATGAATTATTTGCCATAGAACTTTTATCCTCTGACCTGTAGCCATAGTATTTATGTCACTTCACCTGATGAAGGAGCAGTGCTCCGAAAGCTTGTGATTTCACATAAACCTGTTGGACTATAACCTGGTGTTGTATGACTTCTCATCTTGTCCATCCCAGTTCAACACTGGCATTTCCACATCAGTATTTCTATTGCCAGTCCAGTTCAGTTTCTGGTTAATGATAACTCCCAGGATGTTGTTAGTGGGGGACTTAGTGATGGTAATACCATTGAACGTTAAAGGCTATTGTTAGATTCTCTCTTTTTGGAGATGGTCATTGCCTGGCACATGTGTGGTGCAATTGTTACTTGCCACTTGTCAGCCCAAACCTGAATATTGTCCACATCTTGTTGGATTTGGACATTGACTGCTTCAGTATCTGAGGAGTCTTGAAGTCATCAGTGAACATCTCCACTTCTGACCTTATGATGGAAGGAAGGTCGTAGATGAAGCAGCTGAAGAAGGTTAGGCCTTGGACACTAACCTGAGAAACTAATGCTGTGGAGTTGAGATGATGGAGCTCCAACAAGCACAACTATTTTCTTTTGTGCCAGGTATGACTCAAACCAGTGCAGAGTTTTCCCCCTGTTTGTCATTGACTCCAGTAATGTAAGGATACCTTGATGTCCAAGGTGGCCTGTCTCACCTCATGTGTAGAGGGTGTCTGCTTATGTAACATAACTGACAAAGGCTATTCAGTCTTGCTCACCTAAGATGAGTCCAAAATGTTGTTAATATCAGAGTAGCCCGTAAAACTGGGGCATTACTGACAACCTTGGTTAGATGGCATCTGAAAAGCAATGGGCAGCATAATTGTGAGGAAAACATTTACTTTATCCTCAGGCCCTACTTATTCACTTGCAACCAAATATAAAACCTTTATTCATACCAGTCGAGTGTCTTTTATCTGTAAATCCAAAAACAGAACTCTTCTTTAATTTCACCGACATTTTGGGCAGGAAATTAGGTATCTGCATTCTTTACTTAATGATTTTGAGGTGTGTCAAAAATAATTTTTTTTCAGGATTCCATATTTCTTATTCAATGATACAGCTTCCATTTCTAGCCATTTTACTTAACTATTTGCCTCACCTTAGACTGTTGTAATGTAAGTTTATATGCGGTATCTGAACACCAAAATGATCTGAAATTCAAAATGCAGTTGGCCCAAAGGTTATGGATAAAGGGTATTGAACCTGTAATTATGTAATTAGTCCTCTTTGTTAGGGTTCAACTTCTTCATTATTGTTCTCTAGTATGCCTTCAGTACCTTTTTTTTCTTTCAATTATGTATTCTGTTTACTCACTGTGTAGCTGAATACAACGTACACATGAAACATTCTTCCGATTTGCTCAAATTTCTTCAAAATCAGCTTCAGGAGTTCCACAAATGTTTTGCAGTGCTTTGCTGTCCTTCATTTCTCAAACGAAATGTAAAAGAAAATTCCATCCCAGCCTTGACATTATCTTTCTAATGACTGAGTATAACGAACACATGTACAAGTCCACAGCCATTATTGAATTAACATTATTTACACCTCCCCAACAGAGGGGGCAGCAGAGAGGGCAATATAACAAAATGCTCAGGTCTGACAGTATATCATCGGGTCAAACAGAATTGTGTTCTGGAACCAACACTCTTCGTCGCAGTCAGATACCTTCAGGACATCTGCAGAGGATACCTACTTATATACCCAAACTGATAGAAAGTTGTTCAATCTTGCTTGCTGGAGATGCAAAACAGAGGTGCGCCAAATCCTCACCAGGCAGTTGCTCTATACTGGACGAGTATTTCATACCATCTGCAACAAATGGACAGAGTTTCTCAGACATATGGAGAGTTTGATTTGACCATCAGTATCAGGAAGATTAATGCCATGGTCCAGAATGCTGCCATATTGCCACCTACCAGCATTGAGAATGTGAAGGTGGAGGTTGTTGATAGTTTCACATATCTCAGCTCCACAATCACCAGCAATCTATCACTTGTTAGACAAGTCTCATCAAAAAAGCTGAAGCTGTTAAGACCAAGCTGAGTAAGAGTGTGTGGAACAGCAGCAACCTGGCTGAGGAAACCAAACTGCAAGTCAACCAAGCATACCTCTTCAGTGCATTCCTCTACAATGGAGATATCTGAACAGCAGATATTAGGCAGGAGAAAAGGTTGTACAGTTTCTACCTCTGCTGTCTCAGGCATATTCTTGGCATCTCTTGGCAGGACAATGTCACCAGCTCAGAGATGCTGAGAATGCTTATTCCATCAGCATACACTCATTGGTAAGCCAACAACATTGATGCTGGCTTGGCCAAGTTCATCAGATGGATGGCCACTTACCCTAAGACCTGTATGGTAACTTGTCACTGGATCATGACTTCTTGTGCATTCAAACCTTCCCTACAAGGAAACTGCAAGTGAGAAGTGAAGATGGAAGACATTGCCATTTTAACTAGGAGACTGTTGCTGACAGTCATGACATCTGGAGGCTGATTGCTTGAAGGGGCGCTGGAAGAGGCAAGGCAAAACAAAGTTCAGCTCAGCCAAGAGGAGGGTGCAGAGAAAGCCGAGGCCAGGGAGTCCTGAACCTTCTCAGCCCACTCTTGTCTTCTGCAGCATATGTGACAGAGACTGTCATTCTACAGTGAGACTCCGTGAGTTGCCAAACATGCCGTAAACTATTATCCTTTAACACTGATAGCTCCAGAATGGTTAGGTGATTTTAATCATCCATTCACCCTGTTTCGTTTATATGGGTCAAGTGAAAATCACACCCAACATTTCACAGGAGGCTGTTAAGCCCCAGCCATCTAATATACATTCTTCATGTACGCCAGTTGATATGTTATTGGACGAAAAAGGCATTGTTGCTAAGTTATCTCAGATACTAACCTGAAATCCACGCACCTGCACTTTTCAGCAGCAGTCACTGACCAGCAATCAGGAGTGAGAATTTGAGTTGATTTTCTATTTCCTAATCAAACACACTAAGGCCAATTATGCCCTACTTCTCCATTGAGCTGAAAATCACCTAATTCAGTACAGACCAGGAATCAAACCTGAAGTTGATAGTACTCGCATAAACACTCTCTCAAACATGGCAGCATGGACACCGCTAGTTTCTTTTCAAGTTCATGTCCTCTTACCCCATCTCCACCTCTGTTTTGTCAGTAGTCATTTCTGCACTGAAATTTCTCTGAAATTGTGTCTCATTGTTGAATAGGCACAGGCAGCACTTATTAACCTTTCATGAATTTGAGGCCAGGTTTAGGAAACAGCTCAAATAAGAGGTTCTACACCTGCAGTGTGAACTCAAACAATCATCTTACCTGTCCACTTCCGAAATATTGACTGACTTTGCCAGGTATTTCCAGGATTTTCAGTTTGGTTTCAGATTTACTGACTTTGACAGTTTTTGTTCCTGCTTTTAGTTGATTTTGTTAATCATTTTGGAGTGAAATAATATCAAATGTCTGGTTCTAAATCAGGTGTTTTTTTTAAGCATGTGTCATAATTGCCCAGCTGGCAATAGCTTGAATGTGGCTAAACGGAGTTCTCTGAACTTCCACTGAATTTAGTCAGGGGGCAGTCTTCAGTGATGAGAGTCGTTGATTGGGGTGCACCACAGCTGCAGTATCAGCTCCCTAAAAGGCCCCACTTGTACCAATTTGCTGCACAAAGACCTTGGTCAGTGTGGGATCAGTTGAGGAGCCCACAAAGTTGGTGCAGCAGGTTGAGGCCCGGTGGGCAAGCTGTGGATCTGTGATGAGGAAGTGGTTTTTAATAGTGCTGTGTTGGCTCCATTTCTGCTGCCAAAGATCCTGTGCTGTTATTCTTTGGCACGGTAGTTTTAGCCATACAGGTTGATGTGATGCAAAATTAGCAGAGGTGGATTGGTAAAGTCCTTGAATTAGATATTTAAATACCACAATGGTATAGGTTATCCTTTGAGGAATGATTTAGACAGGCTGGGTTTGTATCTGCAGGAGGAGGAGACTTAATTGGGTCAGCATGGCTTTGTGAAAGGAAAATCTTGTGTGACTAATATATTAGAGTTTTTCAAGGAAATCTCAGCTAGAGTGGATAGAGACGAACCAGTAGATGTGTTGTCTTTGGACTCCCAGTAAGTGTTCAAGAAAATACTTCACAAAAGGTTAAATCATATGATAAGAGCCCATGGTGTTGGAGGTGGTATATTGGCATGGATAGAGAATTGGCTAATGGGCAGGAAACGGCAAGTTGGGATAAGGAGCACTTGGCGACCTGTAACCAGTGTGGTTTCACAGGAATCAGTGCTGGGGCCGCAATTGTTTACAATATGTCTCATTGGAGACAGCTCAGAGAAAGTTTACTAGGATGATCCCTGGTGTGGAGAGATTGTCTTATGAGGAAAGGTTAAACAGGTTGGGACTCTACTCATTGGAATTTAGAAGAATGAGAGGTGATCTCATTGAAACATATTGGATTCTTAAGGGGCTTGACAGGGTAAATGCTAAAAGGATGTTTCCCCTCATGGGAGGGTCTAGGATCAGAGGGCACAGCCTCAGAATAAAGGGGCACTAATTTAAGACTGAAATGAGGAGGAATTTCTTCTTAGTGCTGTGAGTCTTTGGAACTCCTCGCCTTCGAGTGCAGTGAAGGCAGAGTCCCTGTGTATATTTAAGGCTGAAATTAATTAGTTTTTAATCAGTGAGGAAATCAAGGGTTATGGGAAAAGGGCAGGAAAGTGGACATGAAGAATGTCAGATCAGGCATGATCCCATTGAATAGTGGAGCAGGCTTAAAGGGTTGAATGGCCTACTTCTGTTCCTATTTCTTATAGTCCTAACATATAAGATCATGAAGGCGCTTGACCGGTTTGATGTGAAAGGCTGTTTCATAGAAATTACAGAAACGCTACCATTCGGCCTATCGAGTCTACGCTGACCACAATCCCGCTCAGGCCCTACCCCCTATCCCTGTATATTTTACTCACTCATCCTTCTAACCTACACATCTCAGGACACTAAGGGGCAATTTTAGCATGACCAATCAACCTAACCCGCATGTCTTTGGACTGTGGGAGGAAACCGGAGCACCCGGACAAAACCCTCGCAGACACAAGGAGGCTGTGCAAACTCCACACAGAAACTGACCCAAGTTTCCTCTGTGGCATGGTGGCCCATTTGTTAGCACTGCTGTTTTACAGTTCCACGGACCTGGGTTCAATTTCTGCCTCGGGTGACTATGTGGAGTTTGCTCATTCTCCCCATGCCTGCGTGGGTTTCCTCCAGATGCTCTGGTTTTCTCCCACAGTCTGAAGATGTGCAGGTTTGGTTGATTGGCTATGCTAAATTTCGCCTTAATGTCCAAAGATGTGTAGATTAGGTGGGATTAACTACTGAAAATGTGTGGGATTACAGAAATAGGGTGAGGGAAGAGGGCCTGGGTATGATACTCTGTCAGAGAGTCATTGCAGATTCACTGGGCCGAATGGCATCTTCTGGACTCCAAGGATTTTATAATTCCATGATTCTTGTGAGAGAATCTAGAACTAAGGGTCACTGTTTAAAACTAAAGGATTGCTGTTTTAAGACAGAGATGAGTTTTTTTTCTCTGAGTGTTGCGAGCCATTGGAATTCCCTTCTTCAAAAGGCAGTGGAAGAGGAGCGTTTGAATCTTTTCAAGACAGAGCGAGATAGATTCTTGATAAACACAGGGTGAAAGGTTACCAGGGTAGGCAGAAGGTTACAATCAGAACAGCCATGATCTTATTGAATGACGAAGCAGGCTGAAAAGGCTGAGTGGCCTACTCCTGCTCCTATTTTGTGTGTTTCACTTGTATGTAAGCTCAGTTTAACCTTTTGAATCCCATATGTGCTTTTTTTCCTGAAAATTTTGTTCTTATTTTGTATCTAAGTTAGCAAGAATTTAAAGTAATTGCTTTGGAGAAGTATTCACAGGTAGCCAATTCCAGAAAGGAAGTGATTCCTCTGCTTACTCCAACCGTAAGTAATTTAGTAACCAGACCAAAAGACATAGAACATCTTAGTCAAACAAACACCTTACTGACAATGTGGTTAGTTGGCTGGTAGAAAATAGTTCTAATCTGCTAGAGTTTAATTAATCCATTCAAATGAAATCTAAGGACAAAATACAAATGTGAATACATTATTGCGGTGTAATGGGACAGACTTTTCTCTCCTCACCCCCCTCCCCCCCTCCAACTCAAGGATACAGACTGGATTCAATTTCAATTAATTCTAACAACTTACTTTCCAGATTCTACCAGCTGACTACAGAAGTAGAAGTGTTTGCAGTTTTATAACAATGCCACAACAGAGTGTGCCAATTGTGCCAAGTAAAGATGGTCAGAAAAGGAAGAACGTTATTTTCTGATCAATTTTAATGTAATTTGATCCCACAGTGACAATGTGGTCATCTTGGGGTGACTTCTAATTTTGCACATTCTTCACAAATATACCTAGCTTGCAGAACAGGTCACAAATAGAGTGACAGAACATAAACTGATGACCTAAAGTGTGACTGCACCATTTACCATTTCAGTTTTGCTTTAATGGAATTCCTCAAAAGACTCCTTGGTAACGGCAATGCTTTGGCTACAATTGCCTTTTGTGTGCCTGTGCTGCTTTGGGAGAATTTTCGGAACAATTCCACATTGATCAACCAGCAGGGGGAAGCAAGATTTAAGGAAACAGATTTTGGCAAAAAAACAAAGATTTGATTCTGTATATTACCACACTGATACTGTTTAAAAGGTGCACAATATTACCATATTTTAATAAATGTTATGGTACTGTTTAGTTCTGACTGTTTGGTGAAAGATAGGTATAGAGTATCTCAATATCTTAAGAGCAAAAAGTCTGATATTGAAAGGGGTTGTTGAAAAGGACATCAACAACTCCTGACTTCTATCTTGTATTTGAATGTGGTAGACTGTTACTCAATTTCTATTCTGTTATATGGGACACTGTGTAATATGATACTTCAGATGGTCACTGTGATTGGAATTCTTTTGAGCTGAGCTTACATGAAACCAGTGTAAAAGAGAAAAAAGAGTCTGAAGACTTGGCTAAAAGACTATCAAGTGCCTAGATTCTTAGAAATCGGACTACATTCATCCACTTATTTAGTGTTAGTTATTTTCTGTAGAAATTGTATTATGTTGCACTCTCTTCCCCAGCTAATGTCTGACCTCATTTCTATTCAATATTATTCGTGAAAATATTTCTGCTCTCATACCCGTGATAAAATATAGTTTGATAGTTTTCACTGTGTTCATGTTGTAAAGTCATAAGAGCATTTTTTAAAAAATATCAAGAATAGATTTTGACAGCCTGGCCAGTTGCCCCCCCTTGCTCTTATTTTTATTTTAGTGTTTCTTCCACTTCCAGCTACTTTTTTCCTTCTCTTTAGATTCCTTTACAAACACATATTGATCATTTTGAAGGATATCCTGTTCCCAGGCCACCTTCAATGCTACTGTTTGGGTTAGGCACATGAGAATGTGTGAGAGCAGTTCACGGTTACTCTTTATGATGTTGCCTCTCTTGCTTTTTGGAGCAGTGTTCAGCTTCTGTTCAGCACCTCCCTCAGACAGCACACTGACATCAGGAACTTCTCGTATATGGGGAATATTTTTATCCTGTATCCACTGTTGATGTTTTATGCCATGTTCAGACTCTATATTGATTATATTTAAAAATCAGACCCACTTTAAATAAATCTCATTTGTGTCCTTTCAGATTTAGATTTGACAAGAACAAAATGATAAAGTTATGGAAATTGTCATTAATTAATTATTTTTATTCAGATTTCTCAGTGTTGCCCGAGACCATACTAAAGGTTTTGGCTGGCTAATTCAAGTACATTTCAAACTTAGTTTATATGTGATGTCTTGGATAAATGTAGATATTTTATCATATTGCAAAACTTCATAAAAGCCTATTTAAAGATACTATTAACAAAACATGGCCTGCAGGCCTAATGAACTGTTTTATGCACAGGGAATTCTGGATAAGTACACTTGCAATATTATCCATGACTTCACAAATCGAACTGTAATTGAGCACATAGAATGGAGAATTATGGCAAAAAGTCTATTATGAATGAAGTGCTATCCTGCTAGCCCATTTTTAGTTAACTATCTTATCTAAGTTTCCAGTGCTTTGACTGCAATAGGCAAAAGAGTCACTCTATGAACAACGCACAACTGCATTTTTGTTAAAATGAAGCTGAGTGTTGTTCCGAGTTGTTTAAATACTCCACTAATAAGATTGAAGTGATTTCAGGTGTCATAGCTGTAGACAAATTGAACTCATAATGATTGTGCTGTTTGCCTCTACTGTCATTTTCAGAAACAAAATGGTACATAGGAGCAAATTGCTGTTTAGAAAGAATTGTTCTTTCTCCAAATCTCTCTCATCCCTGTGGAGAAGCACCTGGCTTCCATTCAATATCTCTTCATGTTGGCACAGAGCACGGATTGGGAACTCAACATGTGGGGGATTGCAAGCACAAAACCACATCCTACCACAATGTGATACAGTTGTAGAGTATTCTGCCACAAGACACTCAGTTGCTTTCCGATGAAAAGCATTCTAACATCGCAACAAGTAATGTGTGCATGCAAATTTGGGCAACAGTATTATTGCAAGTTCCTAACAACACAGTATGGGGAGGAAAACAAAATGGATGAACTTTAACATTGGGGATGTAAAGCTGCTGAAGAGGGATGGACATAATTAAAGTTAGTGGAAAGGATAATGGTTGCAGTGTTAAAAGGGCAGCTGATTCACTGCTGTCCGTTTTATGCCTTTGGAGATTTTGAAAGTTCCACCCAATAAGCTTGATTCTGTTCTTTCTGTAATATGACAATGTTATTTTTTCCCGATATGTCTTTGGTTAGGATAAAAGGTTCAGTTATAGGCTTTAGATAGATTCAAATGGAAACATACATCCAGGGCCAGATTTTTGTCATTGAGGTGGGAAGCTCATAATGGGAAATTTCCTGACTTGGCAGATCCATCTTCATTTAAATGGCCCTCGCATGCACTATTTCTGCTTCAGGGAGGCCGGTGGGAGGTGGAATATATTCAGGCCCGTCGACCCTGGAAACAGCATTAAAGGTGGACAAGTGCTGAAGTGAGGTGCTTAGAAGACCTGTCTAGGTTTGCTGGGAGTTTGTCCCAATTGTAAAAGTGTGGTTAGGCCCCCTAGTTCTGATGCCTCACAGTCTCTCATCATCCCTCTACTCTCCACACCCCTTCATGCCACAAGAGGTATGAAATTAATTAAAGTTTCTATTTTTGATACTTTAATGGTTATGCCTTTTATGGAGTTACAAAAGCAGCAGTTCTTTCAAAGAGATTTTGGAATGGGTGATTGAAAGTGAATTTCAAGACTTGCTATTCTTATTACATAGCTCACTGTTTCTATGGTGCTCACTGGGCGAGGAGGCATGGAGGATGCAGTGATAGGGGACATGGGAAAGACATTTTAAGGATTGCTGTTGAAAGATTACCAAATCCAGTCTATGTTTCTTGATGCTTTGGAGAGGACACAAACTACTCGTTCTTGAGGAACTGGCTGGACTCCACAGTGGATATGAGATGCCTACCTCCATAGTGGAACCAGCCAGGTTGGGAGTGGAGGTGGTGAAAAAAGCTGTGACAGGAATGGAGGGTGAAAATCCCCAAATTGAGTCCTGCCCTGTATCTTTAAACACCTCCACAATAGGCCCCACTCAATGAAAATGTGGCCCCCAGTCCCAGTTTTTAAAGACTTCTACATTGCACCACACTTTTCACTTCAACTTCATTGCAGTGTTAATGTGCTTGTGACACCCATAAATAAACTTATCTTTGTTGAAGGCATAATGTTACACACTGTTAAAATTCAAAAAGAGATTAATAATTAAAGTGTAGTAGCAGAATGGAGTGAAAAACACGTTGAAAGTCTTTGAAGAGGCTCCAAAGGGTATTTAACCCAATAGCATTTGCCAAGGCTGAACAGGTAAATAGCATACAACATGAGAGGCAGAAAAAATAATGAGAAAGTGATGGTACACATTTTTGGTGTTGCCCCTTGGGCCTATTCTAGTCTACTGCATGAGATATCATCCATGTCCCAGCCTGAAGTGTGCAACTACATTAAGCAGGATACCAATGCCACCTCTAGCAGATCCAATCAGCACATCACACTCTCAATGGACACCAACAGCCAGACTGACATAGCTGTATGATGTCGAACCATGGCTGCCCTTCCGCCCGGACAGAGGATTATGAACCGAGTGCACACAACTCTCACAACACCAGAGGACAAGCCAGGAGTTTCCACAACAGTAAGGACTATTATTTCTTCATTCTCCAGCCATGTGTGCAAATCTGTATTCTTTCCAATGGGTGGTACCATGATGTGCTCACCCTGAGACACTTATTCATGATACTCAGAGGGCACTCTGCAGTGTAGCCCAAAGTGGGCCATATCATTGTGGTTGTAATAGATCGAGGGTGACTTGATGTGGCTTTATGTATAAAAGATCCTATTGCCAACAGAAGAAATATATGTTTACAACAAGGGCTGACCAAATGACAAATGTGGCTGCTGTGCTCGACTCCCCGATTCCAATTGTGAGTCCTCCTTTCCCTATGATATATGTCCACCTGCTGATTGGCTCAGCTTGTTGCCGGGACAATGCATAGGGTCCTTGCTGATTATGTGGCCCTCGAGAAATGCGCCCCCCCCTTAAAGGGCCACACTACTGCAGTGATGTATTGCATTTGGTGCATCATGGTAATGCAATGAGTGGGTGGAAGAGGCACAGGAGCAGTAAGAAACTTGATCAGACAAGGAAGAAGGGGATGAATGTGAGAAAGAACTAGAAGAAGGAGGGCAGATAATATCTGGCAGCCAGAGGGGCAAGGTTAGTCTCTCAGCCCAAATGTGAAAAAAATGATGAATTTATTTAGAGCTAGTAGACTGAATAAACCAAGTGCTTGACCTTCAGTACTTCCCTTTACAGAAGATTACAGAATATTACACGTTACTACCCCTATAAATTGATTCCCAGATTTGGTTTCAGAAGAGCTAATTGAATGTAAGAATATCTTGAATTTATGTAGCACCCTTCTGCATCCCAGAATCTTCCAGAGTCAATTACAGCCAATAAAGTACTTTTCAATTGCAATCATTGTCATAATGTAAGGACCTAACCTTGTCCCACTGGCTGCCAGATATTGTCTGCCCCTCCTTTTTCCAGTTCTCCCTCACATTCATCCAATTCTTCCTTGTCTGATCAAGTTTCTTACTGTTCCTGTGCCTCTTCTGCCCACTCATTGTGTGACCATGATGCACCGAACACAATATATCACTGCAGTAGTGTGGCCCTTGAAGGGGAGGACGTTTCTCGAGGGACATATGGTCAGTGAGGACCCTATGCATCATCGTGCTGGCAAGCTGAGCCAATCAGCAGGTGGACATACATCATAGGTAAAGGAGGTACTCACAGTTGGAACCAGGGAGTTGAACAGAGCAGTCACATTTGTAATCTGAACAGACCGCGTAAATATTTCTTCTGTTGGCAATAAAGCCTTTTTTACATAAAGCCACATTAAGTCGTCCTAGATCTATTACAATCATAATGATATGGCCCAATTTAGGATACTTTGCAGAGTGCCCCCTAAATACCATGAGTAATTTATATAGGCCCACCTGAAAGAATAGACAGGTCTTTAGTTTGATATCTCATCAGAAAGACACCATCTTTGACAGTGCAGCCCTCCCACTGAAGTGTCAGCCTAGACCTTATGCTCAAGTTGCAGAAGGTCCTCAATGGGGACCTTGAAGATTATTGCAGTCAGTGACTTCTTACAGAGGCATATTCTTAATTTAAATGAATTTCAACCTCTCCATTCTCCTGATGAAGGGACTAACCCCAAAAGCTAGTGAGTGTACTATCAAATAAATCGGTTGGACTTAAACCTGGTGTTGTCAGACTTTTTACTGTGTTTACTCCAGTCCAACGTTGTCATATCCACATCAAATTCCTCTCCAGCATTCATAGGCAGTCCAGATGACAGCACGGACCAAGTGTTGTACTATAAAAACATTTGCTTTCTATATGAAGCTTCAGCCAGAAACTTTTCCAGCTTCCTCTTGAAGACATACAGGGAGTCTGTATCTACCATGTCAGCTGACAGTATAGACCAGAGATTCATTACTTTCTGAGAAAAGAAAATCAGCTAATATCTACACTTTTCTAATTCTCAAAATATTTTAAGCTGGTGTCCTCTAGTCATCCTTGATCTGTTAAATTGGAATAACCTAGTAATAAAGATTTTATCCAGCTTGTTAATTACTTAATAGATCACTAACAGGTCACCTGTGGTGGCTCTAAGGGAAGTAGATGAAACTCCTTGAGCATTTGGGAGTATCTGAGGTTAATTACATTAGGTATGTTTCTTGTAGCTCACTTCTGGACCTCTCTCAAGGCATTTCTACCATCTTACTAGGGAGACTAAGACTGGATGCAGTGTTCTAATTGTGGTCTGACCAGTAATCAGATAAGTGTCCAATGGTCTCGTACTGTATTGTTCTTTTGATATAGCCTTGTTAATTTCAGCTGCAGCTTCTCTGCATTGGTTAAGAATCTTCAGTGACACAGTAAGACCAGATTTTTCATTCTCTCAACTCCTTTCAGTATTGTTTCTTGAAAATGGTTTATGTACTCTGTATTGACCCTGTCAACATGTGCTACATTTTTCTAAATTAGATGCCATTTTTGGATTTAATTGCGCCCCCCAAGTCTTATCTTTTACACAATGGAAAACCAACAAATGAAATAATCAATTCTGAGAATTAATATATTCCAATTTTTTGGCTGAAATAGGTGAGTTGTAGATTCAAATAAGAATACCTTTGCCCAACAGTAACCCACGGTTAATATAAGGACTCAGGACTGGACATAATGCAATGTGGAATGTAGTTCTAGATTTATATTAAATTAGGTTTCCAAAGTACCCTAAAGGGCTGCATAATGTCCTTAGTACTCTTTAAACTTACTTGCCTTGAATTTATTTTCAACCACAAATGAACAAAACTCTTTCTTGGAAAGAAGGGTCGGGGTTCTAGTTGCAGTAAACAAACCACTGCCTAATTGGACTGAAAACAGAGCATAAAACTAATCTTGGTACAAGGTGACATTGTGACAGCAGTACTATAAAGTTGCAAACTTATTCTTTCTATCCTGAACTATTGAGTCATGTTTTGAAGTTGCACAGCATCGTGTGGCACCCCTCAGGTCAAACTCACTGCTCTGTAAATGCGAGTTGATGATGCAGCAAGGGAAATGTGAGTGGATATTGGTGAGTGGAAGGGCCAATCTTCTGTCTCCATAACTAATGAGAATTGAGGATTAGGGAGGAAAAAGGAACAATGAAGAATTAGTGTGATTCAGAGTCAAATCAGGTGCAGAAAGAGAAAGAAATATTAGGTTAAGAAACAGGGAAGAGAGAAATGAAAACAAAGGAAAAACTAAAGGATTTCTAATATAAAATCTAAGAAATGACTGGATATAGGAATAAGAGTCAGTGGTTTAAATAGTTCCCCTTCTGAGCTAGTGAAATTGAATAGCAATGCATTAATGTTCTATTGCATTATAATTGCAGTAATGCTGTGGCCACAAGCAGGTTAGAGGCTGGGAATTCTGTGAAGAGTAATTCCCCTCCTGACTCCCCAAAGCCTGTCCGCCATCTACAAGGTATAGGTCTAGTGTGCAATGGAATATTCTCCACTTACCTGGATGAGTGCAGCTCCAATAACACTCAAAAAGCTCAATGCCATCCAGGACAAAACAGCCTGTTTGACTGGCACCCAATCCGCCACCTTCAACATCCAGTCCCTCCAGCACTGATGCACAGTGGCAGTAGTGTGCACCAGCTACAAAATTATCTGCAGCAATTCACCATGGCTTCTTTGGCAGCGTTTTCCAAACCTGCTGCCTCTACCAGCTAGAAGGACGAGGGCAACAGAAACATGGGAACACCACTACCTGCAAGTCCCACTCCAAGTCACACACCATATTGACCTGGAAAAATAGTCATTTCTTCAATGTTGTTGATTCAAAGTCCTGGAACTCCCTTCCTAACAGCACTATAGGTGTACCTACACCACATAGATTGCAGTAGTTCAAGAAGACAACTTCTCAAAGGCAATCAGGGATGGATAGCAAATGCTGGCCTAGCCAACATAACCCAAATTCCATTAATAAATAAAAAAAATCACATCACTGTAGGGCATTACACTGTTAAGTATGAGCTTTAAGCTTATGCAGTAAGTTAATTTGAGTTTAATATGCAAATGCATCATGTTCATGAAAATAATTAGATGGTTGAGGCATGGTGTTTTTGTGTGAGGCCATCAGTGGAGTCGTGTAAATGCAGCAAGTTCTGTTAATTCACAACACCACTTCATCATCTGAATTTGCTGGCTAATTCACACATTTATACAATCATGCGTGACAATCTCATTTCAATTTTTCCAGAAAGATTTGGATGAATGTAATTGAACCGTTTAAATTTTGGAAGGAAATAGCAGCAAATGCACACATTTATCCATTAGGTTTCTGCATCCCAATTCTGGACATCACGCTTTAAGAAGAGTATGGAGGCTTCAGAGAGGGTACAGAAAATATTCATGGTTCCAGGGATAAGGGACTTCAGTTTTGGGATAGGTCAGATAAGGTGTCATAGTAGTTAGTACTGCTGCCTCACAGCACCAGGGACCCAAGTTCAATTCTGACCTTGAGTGCCTGTCTGCGTGGAGTTTGCATGTTCTCCCTATGTCTGTGTGGGTTTCCTCCAGGTGTTCTAGTTTCCTCCCACATGCCAAAGATGTGCAGGTTAGGTGGATTGGCCAAACTAAATTGTCCATTCGTGTCCTATGATGTGAAGGTTAGGGTGATTAGTGAGATAAATGCGTGGGATTACGGGGATAGGCAGGACGAGGTGGGCCTGTGTAAAATGTTCTTTTGGAGAATCAGTGCTGACTCAATGGGCCAAATGGCTTCCTTCTTCACTGTAGGGATTCTATGATTCTAATGTGACATTACCTCCCTTAGAAGGTTGAGAGAAATTTCTTAGAGTTGTTTAAAAGCATGGGAAGTTGAGACAGTGGCAATAGAAAAGGCTGCTCCCATTGGAGGAAAGATCAAGAACAAAGAGCCACTGATTTAAGATGATTTTAATAATAGTAGGGGAATTTCACACTAACTTCATTGAAGTGTTAATGTAGGCCTACTTGTGACTAATAAATAAACTCTATGTTATGAATGGCAAAAGATTTAATGGTATAAAGAGGAAAAAACCTTTTTGCACAGCAAGTCGTTTGGATCTTTAATACGCTGCCCGAAAGTGGTGGAGAAGATTCAATCATATCTTTCATAAGGGAGCAATATCAAGGATTAGCCGCTAGAGAGAGAGAATAATGCAAGGCCGTGGGGAAAGGGGGAGGTAGTAGAACTTGCTGAGTTGCTCATGCAGAGAGCCAGTATGAACATAGCCAGCTGAATGGCCTCCTCCTCTGCTGTAACCATTCTATGCTTCTAATCCAAGAGTTAATCCAACTGTGGGAATTACTCAGAGGGTTATTAAGAATGCTTCAGCAAAATAACAGACTGAAAAATCAGCATGTGACAGGCAGTGAAACATTGGAAGAATGCTGAGGTGGAGCTTGTTCGAGAGGTATTTTGCATCAAGGAAGCTGTTTGAGACTACCCAGAACACTTCGATCTCCATGAGAGGAGAAAGATCGAGAAGGGCATTATCAGACAAGATCTTCTTTTTCTAAAAACAGTGGGGTTCAGAAAGCTTTGAGAATAATTGGAAAATTTGCACTGATAGGAAAGTGAGACACCATGAAATATGAAATGGAGCCAATTCAGGTGGATCTGGTGTCCTATGGTAATTCATTGCAGGTGAGAGTAAACTGATTCAATTATTTTCCCAAACATATGGTAAGGAAATTAAATCTAATAAATAATCGTCAGAATTTATTTGTATGTTCGAAACGCGTGATGTCTGTTGTCAGTTGCAGCCAAAGATTTGTAAATTATTTAAAGCAAATATGGCCTTTAGCTTACTGAACTTTGGGATTTTTAGTTGTATGATAATGTATGAAATGTCAGATATATGCTAATAAATTTGCTTTTTTTCATAAATTTGGAATAAAATATAGTTTACGCAGTAAAACTTAATTTTGTCACAAATAGCAAGAACCATTGAGTTTTAGGAAGAGGTTGAGTGATGTTGCTGTTAGTATGCAATAATATTGATAGTCAGGGCTTATTTTTAATTTCACGGAACTCAGTTCAGAATTTATAACCAGCTTTGCTTGACTTCTAATGAGCTGGACCTTCTCAGTATTGACTCAGTACCAAGGTACACAGGGTCACCTCCTTCAGGTCGAGCAGGTCAAAGGAGCCTCAGGAGAAAGTATCTAAATTGATTCAGCTGGTAGGGCATAGCTTCTGACCTTGTCGCCTTTCAAACTCCGCAGAGAAATGAACAGAAGACTTCAAGAAGAAGAAAGTAACCTCAGCAACCTTGCAAAGCAATGATATTTTCCTCCATTCTCCCAGTCTATGGATAGCCAAGTGAAGAGTGCAGTTTAGCCATATTTTGAGATTCTAGAGCCATGGTAATGGAAAGTCTGAATAGGCAGAACTAAGCAAGCATTTTGCCAGATGGAATGAACATGTCGCCAGTCTTGTAGTGTCTCAGATTCAAGATACACCTTCTGCTGTTTGCTGTTTGCTCCTTCCTTCATTGCAGCTTGCCAAGTCACGACCTGGAACATTCACGTGGCAACTAGAGAAAAAGGAGGACAACAAATATTACCATCTTCCTCTCTTCCAATCAGATAAAATACTAACTCAAAACACACAACTTAGTTTGGAATGCGGTTGAGAACTGGAGTACCTTTCAGAAAAAAACTGCACCCTGCCCAAATAAGAGGAACATGAAAATGAAATTATATTGCAAAAACACCATACATCATTTTTATGCATCATAGTGTCCATGTGAGTAAACTAAAGCAACGTATTGTTAACTGGCTTGCCGTCTTAGAGGCAGCAAACATTTTCAGCAATCCTGTAGTTGCAGAAAGGGAGACAGATTAAGCCTAATCATTAAAACGATATCTTACTAGTTTCACCCAGGATTCTCTTACTTACAATCCTTGTAAGGAATCATTAGCGTAGGTTGGAATATATGCACATTTGAATTAGGAGCAGGAGTAGCCATAAATACTTAGAACATGATAAATTCAGTTTTAAAAATGGGGGAAATGCCTTGCACAGTATTTAAAAATACACGGTGTCAAATTATGCTTTCCTTGGATTTACTAACATCTGGCCTGTGGTGTTTTTTTTCACTGGTGCGGGTCTTTCAATGTGTATCTCCACATAGCTCATTGCAATTAGCATTTGTTTCAGTCCGGGAGGTTCATCAAGAGGAATCAGCAATTTTAAAAACTCAGTACCGGCAAAGTACAAAGCAATACACAGCTGGCACTGAATTTTTAAAATGCTGACACCTCCTGATCGGGTATTCAGCATTGAAAAGGATAACGGTTCTCGTTAACCCTGTGGCGTACTCACTGATCTGCTACTGATGCAGATGAGGGGCCCTTTGCCTACCTCAGAGCAAAATATTAAATCTCGCTGGAGCTTCGGAAAGAAGATTAAAAACTATGATTTCTTCCATCAGGTAGGAGAGATCGTAAGTAGGGATCTTATAGGGCACCCTTCAAAAAAAATCAATACTTACAAGATTATGATTATTTTGTTCCAAAGAATCGATAAAAAATTGTAAAACTATAGCAAAGACGTTGGAGTCTGATTGTATATACCATTTAACAATAGACTGATCAATGGCCATCTACGCTGTTGATCTCGTTTTGATCTTCCCTTGTAAGAAAGGGGTCAGGAGGCTAACAGTAGCATGGACAAAATTCTAAGGGCCGGTTTTATGCACAGACTTTGATTAAGATAGCAATGATTGCAGTACCCTGATGTTTTAATGTAGACGGGGAGATGAGAGAAGTTATAAAGAGTGTGAGATGCCTCAGCTTGAATCAGTCCTGTCTATTTAATCCAGTGCTTATTGGGGCCATAAACTGAAAGCTAATAATTTTGGTGCATCCTGAAATAAAGCCAGAAGCTTGAATTCCTGCCATTAGCCCTTGATGATGAATAGGGCTAATGAATACAAGTGGTCGGAATCTGTGACCAGCTGCATCAAGGCAGGTAATACAGCTCAGATTTAATTGGGAGCAGGTATTGGTAGGCTGTATTACTTTAATTGGTAAGGAGGATTTCTAAATGGAAAGGACAAAGTATAATGGCCAAATTGTGCTGTACAATAGCACTTAGGCTGGGATTGTATGCATTCGTTAATCTGCTGAGGAATGAGGCAATTCTGAACAATTTTCTCAGTGAAACCAACTCCAGAAAGCTTGTCCCTTTTGTTCTCCCTTGGGAAAATGCAAGATTGAAACAGAAAATACCTCTATGGAGGCAATCATTTGCCACGTGTGGAAAGCGGATACAGCTGTAAACTATGAAAAAGGGATCTTTGTAGTACAATAAAGGATGGAAAAAGAGATAAAGCCAGGGATAAGAGTGGGCTTGTCACTGCTTCAGTGAAGGTATAAAGTGATGACATTTACAGTGACAATTGAGACCATAAAAAGGAACTCAGTAAAATTTAGATTGAGAAATTTGATCTTTAAAAGACAGACTGTGATAATTAAAAGTAGACTTAAACTGTTAAGCAAGTCATTAATGAAAGAAGGGTTAGGGGAGCCTTTTAAAAAGTTAATGATGCAGTTGCCATTACTCTAGGAACCATATTTTCTGTCCAAATCAACTGCACCTCATCGCTAGATGGTAACATAACTACACTTTTAAAAAAAGTGTTGGGTTGTAAATAAGGGTGGCATTTAACCAGCAAGTTGTTAATCTCAGTGACTTATTTAAGAAGCATATCCCATTTAGTATTGTGGTGATCTCAGCATTATTAGCAAAAAGTTTTTTCTAAGTATGACAAACTGTCAGGTTGTTGAAGAACGTATTTTTATTGAATTTCTTAAAATTATATCATCATAGTAGAAACAGTAAATGCGTGTTGAAATGGATAGGGAACCTTGTCTTTTATAAATAAAAGAATTGTAATATGACAACCTTGGATGTTGTTATCCTGCACCCAGTTATATGCCCTGCAATTAATTAAAGGTTACATGGTACAAATAGCAAACAATTTTCTTAATTAAATCTGCCATACCTGAGTCTTTCTTTCTGTAATGAAATGTTAATGTTGCTCATGGTTACAACAATATTAAAATAGGCAATCACAACTGAAAAAGCACAATAATCAATACATATATGATCTGACTGCGCTATTAAAAGATGATGCAGCAGAAATTGGTCTGGTCTTGCTTTGATATTCAGACTTGGCTCTGCAGAGGTGACTACATTGCCTGAAGTAAAAGACCTGAGGAGCATTAGAAATTGGTCTTTGAACCTCATCTGCGTATTCAGGCTGAACTGTTTTTGGAGGTATGATTAAGAGGAACCAATTTCAGTCTGCCTGACTTGCTGCCATTGGTACTAGACTAAATCACAGGATGTGGACTAGAAGAAGCTAAAGGGCTGGTGTGGAGTGGAAGTGATCAGAATTCCTATGGAGTTGGGGGAATGGTCCTGAAGCTCCTTCTCCTCCATTTTCTTGAGTTCCCTACCCAAAAGCAGGCCTGACCTCCCCCCACCCTGCCCCACCTCACCTCACAGCATTATGACCTCCAGCACAGATAGGGCACAGACGCAGGCCCTGAATCCCAAATTGAAGCCAATGCTGTTGGCATCAAATTGATCCAGACCATTTGTCCAGCTAACTGAACCAATCAGTTCCCCAAGGTGTCCAAGTTGCTGTGGCAACATAGACTTTTACATGCATGTTGTAGCCTGGAGCTATGGTTGGTGATGGTAGAGATTCCAATATCTTTCCATCCCATGGCTCACCAGGAATCTCTCTATTTTTACTGTCTGACGTGGGAAGGATTTATAAGTTGATGTTCAGCCATTTTTGGTTATGTTATGAACACACCTTCCTTGGTCATCAAATCTTGGGGTGGGACTTGTACCTAGATGTTCTGGCTCAGAGGCAGGGCCACTGCCCATTGCATCACAAGAATACCTCTTATCACCATAAAAATGTGTTTTTTGAAAATCTAATTCAAAGATTTGCCTTTGGTGTAGCTGTGGAATCCAGAGTGGGGCAGTCACAGTACTTCTCTGTTCAGCTGCCAATTTGTGAAAGGGGCCCATTAATATCTGTTAAGTCCCTTCTAGACTTATTCAATGGAGACCTCCTGATTGTTTACTAACTAAAAAGTGGGTTCCAAAAACTTGGAAACAAAACCCATCCCACAGCTAAATTAATCCACTCTTACGCACACCAATTCCAACGCTAATGAGTTAAAGAATTGAGTGAAGTCAGTACTGTATCTTGCCCAATGCCGATACTCATTGGACCTGACCCCCCAGAGCCTTGGATTTCAATAAGGAATGTCCCTGATCCCTCCCAGTGCCACACCTCCAACCCCCACCATCAGCACATTGTGGTGAAACTTGTCATCACATGATGTTTTGTAAGCTCCAAGTGGACTTAAACAAGGCTAAAGTTTCACTTGTAGTAGTATTGACAGCATGGTCTGAGGCATCCTCAGTGGAGTGCGTTAAATGTTTGGCAGAGGTTAAGCATGTTGGTATCAATTGTGTTGTAATGACACTTGTGGTAATCAACATTGTGGTTCAATAAATTCCATAATCTCTTCTTACTTTGAAATGATGCAGGTTGGAAATCTCAAAGGGTTCCACATCTTGAGATCACCAAGGAAAAGAATCACTAAACGAAGCCCAGAACAACTGCTGACGCAGCTGAAGCAAGATCCCCAGGTAGGTTTCAAGTGTTGGCCAATGATGAAAAGTGAGATAGGTATCTCTGCACATGTTTAAAGCAGTTCTGCCTGATGCACAGCAGTCTTGGTGGGGTAAATTGGCATTCAACTAAAATTTGGAGACATTTATTTTGTAGAAATGGCAGATTGACATGATTACAACCTAATTAATATCTCTTTTCCCCCCTGTATCAAAGCAGAATGTGTCACACCCAGGATAATATTTATTCAGGTTACAATTACGTTAAATAATTCATTTTGCTTTCCCTCAAATACATATGTGAAAATACATGAAGAATCAAAAATCTAGTTAATTTACACAGTCACTGAATCATCAGTTGTTTCTGTTTTATAAGTAATTTGTTCTTGCCCTTTGGTTTTTGAGTGGATGTTAACCTTTAACCCTTAAAGCCTTTGAGGTTGTACTTAGTCCTGAAAATGATATTGTGGTGTACAAGCAATTCAGAGGACACAGATAACACTTGTTGAAAAGCCTTTGTTTAATGTTCCATCTTAAATGAATCTGTGATCTTTCGATTAATAACCAACCAGTGTATTGTTTTTTTTAATGAGTTAAGCATTTTCAAATAAAATCCAAAATACTGCAGTGTTCTGACGAGAGGTCATTGACCTGACATGTTAACCCCACCTTCCTCTCCACACACATGCTGTGTGACCTGCTGAGTGAATGCAGCATTTTCAGTTCAACCTTTTTTAAAAACATTAATCTCATAGTCTGTAATAATAAACATGCTGTTGCACAGCATTTTTAGCTTTGAATCAGCACAAGCTCCACCATGTAATATAGGTTTATAAATATGGGGTTGCACATCATTTGCCCTTCACACCCATTGCAGTATTACTGCAGACTGGTGCAAAGCCAAGCTCTAAAAGATTCCCAGGACGTCCAAGGGGAACTATTCCCAAGTAATTTTGAACTCTTTAGCGTAAGTTGCATGTAGAAATCTTTTGAAATAATTGGCAGTTTTTAACTTGGGGAGAACTAGTTACTCTACCATATTTCAACCACATTTTTTTGTGATCAACACCTCTGGACATTTGATAATTGATCAAGTGCTTCCATTCACATTAATGGACACTAAGTCTGATTAGTAACTGTTAATACCGTGCTCTGCTATCTCATTTCTTGGTTTTGCAGAAAGTAATGCCAGTGCTGTTTGGTCACCAAAAAAATGACAAAGTCAAACAGCTTGACAGCTATGGTATAGAATGGCAAGATAGCCAAGTTGGAGATGAACATTTTGTGCCACAAATTCAGTGCAGCAGATGGGTATAAAATCTTTTTGTGCTTGAAGTATTTTGTTGCAAGCCTTATGGAACTTGTCACTGCCTAAATATTTCCAAAATTACCACGATAAACTGACCTTTATCAATCCAATTGCTGTTAAAACCACAGAAGGAAACCACTGTACCTGATTTTTCTTTTTGAAGACTGAACAAGCTGGGCAAGCAGTTATAATTATATTGCTTTATAAATCTATTATTATTGTCATTAACAAGAATAACAAAAAGAATCTGCAGATTTAAAAACAGACCATTATGTTGGCTCGTGTAAAAGGAATTTAATGAATGATAATTATGGATATGCTGAAAGATTAATTACTGTTGTGACTAAATTTATGTGCCCACCTGGACAATGGTCTTGGAAATTAAAATAATTTGTGATGTTGTTGTTGAAGTGTAAATGGAATCTGATGTCATAACTGAGGACAGGAAGTTTTTCTGGGGCCAGTTTTTCAGGTTGGAGGCAGGAGTGGAGAGCTAGGAAATTTCCTGATATTGCGATCCCAAATCCAACTAGTCAGTGCAGGCAGGAGGGATTTTCATCAGCAGGAGACCTGTCGGCTGGTGCCTTGATTATAAACATGTGCAGTTATCACTCCGTGTACTGGGATGGCCTGACTGTTGCAGCAAAATCATTGGCCTAGGCATTTGTGAGGACGCATCCATTAGGAAACTGATAAAACAGCTATCCTTGAAAAATAGGGCTTCTGTAATAGTGTGATTGCAGCAGTGAGCAACAGACTGAGAATTGCTACATACGTGGTAATGCTGTTGCAAGTAGAACCTGTGCTCTGGGTATTCTCAAGACCCTGTCTATTGACTTGGCTCATGAAGTTTGCCTACTTGCTACCTGGGGGGCCTTCCTTGTGTTGTGCAATACTATCACTGCACTGCCTTGATCGCCTGAGGTGTAAGGGATTATTTTCTGTGGCAGAATCCCTTCCATGGGATAGACCTTTTGTGAGCCTGGCTGAATGGCATA
Source organism: Carcharhinus amblyrhynchos (assembly GCF_965287045.1). Classification (NCBI taxonomy): domain Eukaryota; kingdom Metazoa; phylum Chordata; class Chondrichthyes; order Carcharhiniformes; family Carcharhinidae; genus Carcharhinus; species Carcharhinus amblyrhynchos. Next base: position 61,586,728 of record NC_137333.1, read on the forward strand.
ATGCCCACTGTTAGCAGATTTTTGAACAGCCTGAAATTGCCACAAAGGACTGCACTGCCTCTATCTCCACTGCTCCCTTGTGTAACTCCAGCACCTTACTTGGGCCTTTCCAGCTCATTTTACTACAAAGCTTGCTTCCTTCTGCACTTTTCAGAATTTTTCTGTCCTTCAGGATGGTCTCCCATTCCCTTTTGACTGCACTGTGCTGACATGGTTTACACAACCTTCTAAGCTTTGCCCGACCTCATGGCAGTGACCAGGTCTCTCATGCTACCTGTGGGCTCCTGACTTGCCCCATTTCCCCATCAATGGAAATGGTTGACACAGAAACAGGAGTAGGAATTCTGGATCCATACTCCAGCTACTATTTCTTTTCGCTATCTAATTCTGTGCAGGTTCACATTGGGACTGCAAAATCTGGCCCTTGCTGTCTGTGTTGGGAACAGTATTGAAATATATAGATATCGGTACAGACTGACTTGTTCAAATCCTCCATATTCACTTAATCAGGGGAACAAAACTTGAAGGCACGACTCAGCCGTGTGTTATCCACTTGTCCGAACAGCCTTTCCACTGACCTCAGTTTGCTGCTGCTGATTGTTTTGATTTGATTTTTTTGATTTGATTGATTATTGTCACATGTATTAGTGAGAAGTATTGTTTCTTGCACACTATTCAGACAACGCATACCATTCATGAAGAAGGAAACAAGAGACTACAGAATGTAGTGTTACAGTCATATCTAGGGTGTAGAGAAAGGTCCATTCAAAGGTCTGATGGCAGCAAGGAAGAAGCTATTCTTGAGTAAGTTGGTACATGACCTCAGACTTTTGTATCTTTCTCCTAACAGAGGAAGGTGGAAGAAATAATGTCTGGTTTGCATGGGCTCCTTAATTATACTGGCTGCGTTGCTGAGGCAGCAGGAAGTGTAGACAGAGTCAATGGATGGGAGGCTGGTTTGTGTGTGTGCCCCCACCAAAGCTAAATTTCACCCCATTGGTTTCTGCGCTGTTATGTTGTGGATGGACAGTGGCAGTATTCAACGGTGAGGATATTGGGATGATTAGGAATTTTGGAGTTTCTTTCTCAGTTACCATTTAATGGTCAGAGTCTTTTAAATGCAGAAACCATGAGAGTAAATAAGGTTGGGTATGGCCTATTGTAAAGTGGATTGTTCATGGTTTGTACAGGTTGTAGGTTTAAAGATCTCAAATGTCTTTTGTGTTTTTCTTTCTTGCAATAAATTTATTTCATTAGTTTATTTAGCTGCACTAGAAAAGGAATATGTTTGTATGAGCAGTGTGCGCAGCAGGATCCTTCCAGTCTTCAGTGGCATCGTGACCGAAGGAAAATGGAAGAAACCTAAACACTATTGACCTGATGAGCTATACTGAATTACAAATACCAGCAGCATTGCTCAGCGTGACTCAGAAACTAATGATAGTAAATTATCCCAAAAGAAAGCTGCTTCCTGCTGCTGTAGGCAAGGAGGACTTAATACAGGAACTTCCTGATCAAATTTAGTACTTTCTATTTTAGCTGAATACTACTGTACAAATTCGTGTCTGCTGGAGCTAAAGAATAGTATTATTTATGCATACTTTATTCTCCCCAGAGATGAAAGAAAGCAGTTTTTTTTACAAATTAGCTCTCGTGAGTAAAATCAAATATTCAAAAGAAAGCATTGGAATTGTTACTTGGATCAGTGGCATTGTGGACAGGAATCATCAAAGAATCGCTAGTGCAGAAGGGGGCCATTCAGCCCATCAAGCCTGCAGAGACAACAATCCCAGCCACACCCTATCTCTGCAATCCCATGTATTTACCCTAGTAATACCCCAGACACTAAGGGGCAATTTAGCATGGCCAATCCACTTAACACACACACCTTTGGACTGTGGGAGGAAATCAGAGCACCCGGAAGAAACCCAAACATTCTCCCCGGAGAACATGCAAATTCCATGCACACAGTGACCCAAGCCAGGAATTGAACGCGGGTTCCTGGTGCTGTTAGGCAGCAGTGTGAACCACTGTGCCATCGTGCCACCCCACCACTATGGTAATGAAGGCCAGGGGACAGACCCAAAATTTGGCACTGGTGGCTGTTATGCCAATTTGTTGGCGCCATCCCCTGGACCTTTTTGACAAGACCAGGTCAGGGTGGTGGCAAGCCAGTAAAGGCCCCTTTCTGACAATGACTAGAATTTTTCCTTTAGCAGCCAAACTCTATATTCTAGCTAAGACGTGACACGTGACTGGAGGAGGCCTTGAGATATGTGATGGGGTGGGGACAGCATTTTATTCCAGTAGGAGTTCCCTTCCCCATCCCCACTGCTGCTAGACATCCAGTGGAGGAGTTGCCCCTCTATGTTTGTGCTCTGACAGCTGTGGCCGCTTTTTAAATCCAAGCTTTTTTTTAACCTGGTCTTCAGTGAGCAGTTCCATTTTAAACTGCCCTCTCTCTTTCACTCACGCTCTCCCTCTCTCTCTCTCTCTCTTTCTCTCACACATGCATCAGCAACCCCAACTCAGATAGTGGGGCTGCTTATCTTTCATCACTGGTGGGTCTCCTTTTCACAGTAACTTCATTGCAGTGTTAATGTAAACCTAGTTGTGTCACTAATAAAATAAAAGTTTTGGTCCTCCAGCCTTGGGAGCCCCGTCGCCCACTTCAATTGGACAGCAAGTCATCCTCTGGCCATTAGTGACCAGCTCACCCAAAGTTACACTGGGTTAATATTTCTGACATAGTGCATTTAATCCAGGAACGTTAGGGTCCTGACCTCAAATGGAAAATCTAAACCAGTATGTCAAGTCACCTGACAATGATGGGTTTATGTGTGTATGTGGGTAGGGGGTTGCATGCAAATGTGCAGAATTTTTAATTTAAAAAAAACAAGTGGTTTTGGATATAGGTCAAAGTCTCAAAAATCTACTTCCCCAAGGCTGTAATAATTTTGAAACTGAGTCGTTGTGGTTTCAGTTATGAAGTGTTTAATACAGCAATATTTATATACATACAAGCGATGGTCTACAGAACCGCAATATGTGTCTACCCTCTTCTGCTCCCTGGCTCCTGCTGAGGTTCCTCCCCGACCTGGAATGCAGCCCTCACTTCCAGTTGGTTCAGCTTCCTGTGCTGCTTCTCCATAGGGTACCACCCAGTCATGTGGCCCTCATGTGGAATTTAACAACCATCAGTCAGGTTTTCCGCACATTGGGTAACCCAATAGTTTCCTCAAGACCAGGACTATCCAGGTGTGCCTTCACACCTAGTTCCTAGATCAAGGAACTGCCCATCCCCCACTGCCTCATGCCATGAACTTGCCTGCAAGGCCTCCAATTTTCCCTACCAACCCCAATCGGGCCCTGATTTTCCCCCCAACAATCAGACCCCAATTGCCATTACAAGGCTTCATCCTACCATCATTGGCAGGCCTCAATTCACTATCCCCTCCCACCACCCCCCCCCCACAAACATCTGAGGCCTCCAAACTCCAGCCACAACCAGGTCCCAATTTCCTCCACCCCACTCTTTAGCCTGATTCCTCCCAATCATGCCAGAATTATCCCCACCACTATCAGGCCAGGAACTCCCCACCCCCAATACTAGGCCCAATTTCTCTTCCAACCTGGCCCCAACTATCCACCATTATCAGTCCCTCATGCCACTACCAAGGGCAACACAACACCATGTCCCCACCCCATCCTTGACCCCAAAGCTGCCAGGCATCAATATCATCCCTGTCCCCCACTATCAAGGGTGGAAATTTAATTATGATTTTCACATCCAGTGGCCAAATGGAAAGTAGATGCCATTTCTGCATTCTTGCTTTTTGCTTGTTCCCACAAAAATCACAGTAAAAATGTAAATTACGGCTGTGTCCCAGTTGGGGAAAAAAGATCAGACCAGTATTTTTAATTCCCCGTTTTTACTGTTTTTTTTCCCTTCTGGAGAGACATGCCATTACATGGCAGGGGATGAAGGCCGCCAACAACTGACATTGCAGCAGCTATCAGTGGGCTTCCAAAGAACCTCCTGGAACAACAGGGAGGCTCTTCATCTTTATTTCATCTTTCCATTAATGTCCAGTTTGTAACTTGCCACTCAGCTGATCCACCCTCCTCTACACTGTAAAGGAGATTGTCTGAGATCATTCACAGTAACTGCTACGGGTAAACCCAAAGCCCTGTAAGAGCTGTGCCAGCCAACACCTGGAGGTGCACCCACATGAATCCAGTATTGACACTCCCATTACCAACTCACCCATGCCAGGCCCAAGCCTCTGTGCAGCTGTCATTCTGCTGCTCAACCCTCCCTTGTGCCTCAGAGTTCAAAACCACGGACTGCGGACACGACTGCGCAAAGCTGCCTGTTGTTCGCCACCTTTAAGCAAACGTGAACCAGGTGCATAAGAATCTCAAACCCCCACAGACTTTATCCTAAAGTGCAGAATTTTTAAAAGATTTTATGCCAATGAGTATTCACAGCATGCAAATATATTTCACATGGGAGCCCACTACATGCCAGTGCGAAGGCTGTCACACCACAAACACATTGCTGACTTCATTTCTGTTTCTTGCCTTCAAACAACCACGCAACCTCAAACAGACCATTGTTCGCAGCAAACTACCCAGCCTTCAGGAGAACAGTGACCACAACACCACACAACCCTGCCACAACAACCTCTGCAAGACATGCCGCATCATCGACACGGATGACATCATCTCACATGAGAACACCATCCACCAGGTACACGGTAAATACTCTTGCAACTCGGCCAACGTTGTCTACTTAATACGCTGCAGGAAAGGATGTTCCGAAGCATGGTACGTTGGGGAGACCATGCAGACATTACGACAACGGATGAATGAACATTGCTGGACAATCACCAGGCAAGACTGTTCCCTTCCTGTTGGCAAACACTTCAGCAGTCACAGGCATTCGGTCTCTGATCTTCGGGTAAGCGTTCTCCAAGGCAGCCTTCACAACACACAACAGCGCAGATCAGAGACTGATAGCCAAGTTCCGCACACATGAGGACAGCGTCAACCAGGATCTCGGGTTCATGTCGCACTATCTGTAACCCCCATGATTTTCCTGGGCTTGTAAAATCTCACTGTCCTGTCTGGAGACAATACACATGTCTTTAACCTATGCTAATGCTATCTCCATTCACATTGTCTGCATCTTTAAGACTTGAATAGCAGGTTAGCTGTAAAGACGTGCATTCTAATCAGTATTCTGTAAACTGTGTGTGACTTTATATGCCCTGCTCTGATCAGAACCTTCCACACACCTGACGAAGGAACACCATTTACGAAAACTTGTGGGTTTACTATCGAATAAACTGGTTCGACTTTAACATGGTGTTGTGAGACTTCTCAGTTTCCCTCAACAGTGAAACAAAATTTTGACTCCAGCCTAATTTGGACACCCTGCATGCACATTTCCTCTCTCGCAGGCTCCAGAGTATCCCCCAAGGATACTGAATTCCACCCCCATCACCCGGAGCTCACTCTCCCCATCTCTGCTCCCACATCACTGCCCCCGACACCCTCAATGGCAGCCTCCATAACAAATCACCACCCACACAATATCCTGGCCAATCCCAGCTTTCTTGGTTTGCAGCCACCCTGTGCACCCCTTCTCCCTGGCTTGACCACCACCTCCCCCCCCCCCCCCCCCCCCCCCCACCCACCCAGCAAAGACTAACCTGCTTCTCCTGCTGTCAGTGGCTGGTTTTCCCAGTTGTTAAAGTTGAGGTCAGTGGGACTTTATTGATATCAGAAATGTGTTCTGAAAGAGTAAATTGAAAGAAGATTATTTTGTAGGGAAAAAAAACTGTTAAAATAGCCAAAATGTCCCATTCTTGAAGTTACAATGCCAGTGCTTAGCATGGACCAGGCAAACCCAAATCCATTTCTTGCTGGCTCCAAAAACCAAATTCAAAATCTAATTGAATCTAATTTGTGGTCCCCACAAGGGAGAACAACAAGATCCAAGCTGACAAGACAAGGCATAGCGCCCGATCTTGGGCTTAATCATACGATTGATCTTAGCCAAAAGGCACAAAGGTTTTTAATTTTCTTAAATGTTGTACTTACAATTTAGATTATTGATCTTCCTTAATTAGATAGTAAACTGCTTGTCAAAATCTAGCTGCGACTGCAATAAAACTTATTTGGGGGACATTGCTAGGAAGGCTGCCCTTGAGAAGGCGGTGGTGATCCGTCTTGTGTAGTTAACACCCCAGGTGGAGCGGAAATTCCATGATTTTGATCCAGTGATAGTGAGGGAATAGTTATGAGAGTCCAAATTAGGATGGTGTGTGTCTTGGAGGGGAAACTTGCAGATGGTAGTCTTCCCATATTCTGCTGCCCTTGTCTTTCTACGGTGTAGGCATGTTTGGAAGTGCAGTCAAAGAAGCCTTAACGATTGCTGGAGTTGATCTGATGAATAGTACATTATAAGGCTGAGTGAGAAATCAAAGCACTGTCATTAGATGCTGTACCACAGTTCCCAATACTTTTATAGAATCTTTTATATTGTGCAGGACATTTACAATCATGCTCAGATCATTGTGGGGCCAGTTACCTCAGTTGGTTAGATAGCCTGTGCCTGGTTCAGAATAGCAGCAATGGCAACGGCTCAATTCCCATTATTCAAAATGTTTCTAGCTTCTATTTGGTGTTTACATGCAAGTAAAAAGCCTGGAGTGGAATTTTATTATCCCACATTCCCCAACTTTTCTGCCACTTTACATTGGGATGGGTACGGCCTTGCATGACTCACTTGCCTTGCCCCAGTTGAGTCCCTAAAGTAGCCAGTTATTGACCACTTGCAAATTTCAGGATGCCAGGAGGAGTTCTGGAGTATGGAAGGGGCCTAAAAATAAATCAGGTCTGCTTTTGGGTGGAAGGGCCAGGGACTGCCTTCATCAGCCACTGCCTTTTAACATTGGGCCCTTGAGGTTATTGGACCTCCCTCCCCTATAACCTCTGCACTAACATCCTAGTCCCTGTGTGCCCATATCCTTCCCCCAAAACCTACCTGTTCTTAGAATTCCAGGACTGCTTGCAGATTGGCTGACGGAAGTCTAAGACGGGACTTTCGTCTAAGAGAGGGACCAAAATCCTGTGATGCATGTTGGAGCGTGGAATCACTGCGGGGCAGACAGTGTCGGCAGAGATCTGTTCCCCAACCCCACCCCCCCCAGACCTCCCTGCCCAGGCCCAATGAAGTGTGATTGCTGGATATTGTACCTCCACCACCAGTCCTGCAGACAGCGGATGCAGGCTGAAGATCCCAACCAAAAGTTTCTATAAATATTTAAAAAAAGAAAAGAAGGAACAAAGTGATCATTGGTCCTCCAGAAAGTGACTCTAGAGAATTGATAATGGAAAATAAAGAAATAGCAGATGAATTGAACAGGTATTTTCACTATAGATGATGCAAGTAATATCCCAAAAGCAGCTAAAAACCAGGAAATGAAAGGAAGGAGGAATTCAAGAAAATTAGTCATCAAAGAAGTGGTACTAAATAAATTGTTGGAGCTGCAGGCTAATTAGAGCCCAGGTACTGATAGATTTCATCTTGGGGTCAATGCGATAGCTGATGTGTAGGCTTTAATTTTCCAAAACTCCGTAGTTTCAGGAAAGGTCCCATTAAGTTGGAAGATAGTAAATGTAACTTCATTATTCAAAAAGAGAGGCGAACAGAAAGCAGCAAGCTACAGGCCATTGAACCTAACATCTGTCGTAGGGAAAATATTAGCAGCTATTATTAAAGAAGCTATAACAGGGAACTTGGCTAAGCTCAGCATAATCAGGCAGAGCCAACATGGTTTTGTGAAAGAGAACTTGTATTTAACCAACTTATTGAAGTTCTTTAAAGGAGTATAGAAAGAGTATAAACCTATAAAGAGTACAGAAACGCAGAGGGACCTGGGGGTGCAAGTGCACAAGTCTTTGAAGGTGACAGTACAGGTGGAGAAGGTTGTGAAGAAAGCTTATGGTATGTTAGCCTTTGTAGGAAGGGGTATAGAGTATAAGCACTGGCGTCTAATGCTACAGTTGTACAAAACATTGGTTAGACCGCATTTGGAGTACTGCATCCAGTTCTTGTCGCCTTACTACCGGAAAGACGTAGAGACCCTGGAGAGAGTGCAGAGGAGGTTTACCAGGATGCTGCCTGGTATGGAAGGACTAGGTTATGAGGAAAGATTGGGTAAATTGGGGCTGTTTTCCCTAGAAAGACGGAGACTGAGGGGAGATCTAATAGAGGTATATAAGATTATGAAGGGTATAGATAGAGTAAACAGTGGTAAACTTTTTCCTAGATTGGAATTGCACATTACGAGGGGCCATGGGCATAGGGTGAGGGGGGCGAGGTATAATTCGGATGTTAGAGGGAGGATTTTCACACAGGGTAGTGGGGTATGGAATGCTCTGCCAAGCAAGGTGGTGGAGGCAGGTACGCTGGAGTTGTTTAAGAGTTACTTAGATAGGCACATGAGTGGGATGGAGATGGAGGGATATAGGAGACTGTTTTAAATAAGGTTCAGGAGCTTTGAGACGTCCCTGGGAATCAATTGATTCCTATGGACCTTCCAACCCGAAAGAACCCCCCTATGGACCTTCCAATATATTTTCTGGCTCACTTGTTTTACTTTTGAGCTTCTGGGGATTCCCTTGAATGTTTGTATAAGGATGTGCATGGTATTGATGTTTTTCTCTTTTAATTCACGGGTGCTTCAGTCCACCTTGTTGCCCAACAAGGGCATACACGCGATGGGTCGTACGAGGGCTGCTCTTGGATGTTTCGAGAGTAGTCTAGTACTCCATGTCATTAATGTACGCTTAAACTGGACCAGATGCTGGGCAACACAACAGCTCAGTGACTATCACTGTTTGCTGTGCAGATACATGGATTTGGGCCACTGTCTGCGGGAGATTGCGCATTCTCCCCGTGCTTGCGTGGGTTTTCAGTCTCCTCCCACACCCCAAAGATGTGCTCTTAGGCTAATTGATGTAACAATTGTCCCTAAATTAGTCTTCCCTCAATGTGGAATGCCATAAGCATAGACAAGGGACGTGGGTGGAGAGGGGACTCATAATGTTGAAATGGCGGCTTATGCTTATTGGGCCGAAGGGCCTGTTTCCCGTGCTGTGTTGTTCTTTGTTCTTTGAGTAACCTATGCTGTGGAAAAGGGGGAACTGGTACAGTACCAGATGTACTGAACTTAGCTTTCCAGAAGGCATTTGATAAAGTGCCACAGCAAAGGTTATTGCAGAAAATGAAAGCTCATGTTACTCCCCTGTAACCTATTGGCATGGATAGATCATTGGCTGGCTGACATGAAACAGAGAGCAGGCATAAATAGGTCTGAGGGAAGGTCAGGGTGGGAGTGCAGTGTTCCAGCCCTGACTCCCTGACAAGGGGTTGAGAAATTGATGGAAAGCCGGGCGAGGGCTTGGTTGGTGGCAGGGATGGGAGGGGCATAGATATGGGGGGGTGCCATAGGGAAGCACCCCTGCTCTTTGTGGCTATATGTAGTACTATTAAAGCCTCCTCTTCAGAACCATCCTAATTTCACTTCAGCTGCTGGGTTCCCCGAGACCTGTCAGCCTCCGTGAAGTATTTAAATTGCCTACTCATCTACAGGGTGTGGGTTTTCTTGGCCACCCTTGTCATTTCTTCTTAAAACCCAGAACAGGCTGGGTTGGAGTTATGGTTCAAGTTTTAAAATTTGACCATCTGATCTGTACATAATTTGCTAGTTTCTATATCCTGAAATTCTCCTTCTCACTTTCAACTCTGGTTTCCAGCCACCTTGGCGTCTGGAATCATATCTTCGGGACCTCAGTCAGGACAACATGGCAGCAGAAGATAACCTAGCCGTTGTCGACCACATCCTGCTGGATCTCTCTGGCAAAGGAGCAGTTGGGAAAAGTACCATGACAACAGAGATGGCCCTCACACTGAGAAATGCAGGGAAAAGGGTTGGAATTCTAGACATTGATCTGTGCAGTACCAGCATCCCTCAGATGCTTGAATGTTCTGATCAGCCTGAAATTCCCCTCCCACCCATCAGGCCAAGTCGTGCTTTCCTCATCAAATTCAGGTGAGGGATGTAGGTGAGGCTCAACATTTAAACTCTCCCATCTCTGCACTGAAGGACCAAACAGCTTCCCATCTGCCTCACTCCCCTGGTCATTAAAATTCATCCCCAAAAAGGTCTATCATACAGCGTCAGGTAAAATCCTTCTGTTATAAACTGGCAAATTAGCATTTCTTTCCCTATTAAGAATCATTTAAACAGTTGCCACTTATACATATTAATTTAGGTACAGTATAAATGAAAGGACATTCAGACTTGAAACATTGGCACTTTTCTCTCTCCACAGATGCTGTCAGACCTGCTGAGATTTTCCAACATCTTCTGTTTATATTTCAGATTCCAGCATCCACAGTATTTTGCCTTATTTTAGTGTATAAATAGCCCTTTGCCAGCAAATGTCAAACTATACATTTGGAAAAATAATTCAATAGAATAGGGATCACTTTCAATTAAGCTTTTTTTTTAAAAAAAGAATGATATAATAATCTAACTATCACTCAGTGTAAGACATTTTAATTATTCTAACCAGTTTTTACAGAATGTTTTTGTCATGTCTCCCATGCACTTAAAAAAAAATCAAACTATTATCAATTCAACAATTTTTCTCTGGTGCATTTAAGAAAATATGGTGATTGTCCCTTTCAGGGTAACGTAGCAAAAGATGGTCACCTGGCTTGAAAAAACAATCAAGGACTGAGAATGGGAAATCACCACACAGGGTGGAGTTATCTGTAGGGCAGATGACAGTCTGAAGACATGCTGGGACTGGGAACAGCCGGAGACCTGCTCCAGGTAGCCAGGGGGTGCTGGCTTCTGTACAGCCTTTCCTTATTAATAAATACATGCTCACAGACTTTGTCATGGTCTCAATATATGGGTGACGAGGATCAAGTGGATTATGAAAACACTGCCTGTGGCCCAACATATGTGAGCATCCTGTTTTAATCAAAGTCTGGAGAAAGTAAGTACTCACCCAAAATGCCTGTCTTTTTGCAAATAGAGTCTGTGAGATGTTGAGATATTGCAGAGCCTGAAGGATAGATGTAGAATGAGTGTGGATTGTCCAGTACAGTCAACAGTTTAGAAACGTATCAAAAAGAAAATGAAGGGAAGATAGCACTCTGGAGTAAATGCTGTGATTTTGTATTTAAGGAGAAGTGGAGCTTAAGTTTAACAAAAGATAAAGTGTTGCTGCAGAGATTTTTGAAGAAAAAGATGAGAGCATAAAGAGCAGCCTTTTGGTTGAAAAGGGAAAAACATACCAAGGAGCTATAACTTTGTCTAGAAATCCCCAATTTCGCTTTTTAAAAAAAGTTTCCTGAGTTTCAAGAACAGCCCTTGGACCTGGGGAGCACTGGTTCTGCCTGTGAAATTGACAAAGCAAAGAATGGCACATCAAAAAGAAAAGAACAATCTCTCCAAATGGCCAGAGGAGAAAAAAAGCTACAGAGATCGCTGAAAAAAACTCTCTAACAGTAAAATGAAGTTTAAGAAAGGCTCAAAAGAGAAAGGAGCAGCCGGGACTCGCACTGAGACTCCAAAGCACGGAAAAGACATGGAACCAGCAGCTGCTGATAGCTAAAAAAAAAGGAGGGCGCCAAAAGATTGCAAGAAAGCAATGAAAGACCGCAAAAGGAGGGCACCAAAAGGCTAAATGACTGAATGAAGCGCAATGAGAGAATTGCAGAATGGAAAGACGACAACATTTGGTCAAAGATGTACCCGATCAACAGTGAAATCAAAAACAGTTGGCTGAAGTTAAAACAAGTGGGAATGAAGGTTTCATTTGTAAAATGTGTATGTCCATTAAGAACATGGTGGATTTCCCTCAGAACAAATGCAAAATCAAACACTTTAAAAGAAATAGAACTAATGAACATCAAGAGAAATCAGCAAAAAGAATGAACGTTCTAAAGCAACAAGATGAAATGACTGACAGCAAGCTTGGAAAAAAGGTTGCAAAAATTGACAAAATGATGTTAAGAAGAAGGAGAACTTAATGAGGCAATGGAGAGTAAGCTGGACTCCACAAAAAGCAACCAGAAAATATAAATAAGTCCAATGGAGAATTGAACCGAGAAAATAGTAAGTTGAAGAAGGAAGCACGACAATGAGGAATTAACCGAAGAGGTAAAAACATTGAAATTGACAGCAAAATCAACAATCAGACAGAGGAAGAAACTGAGATTGTGCACCAGAATAATGGTAATGGTCATGCGAATGCAAAAGCACAAGAATCAATAAAATGAAATGGTCACTGAAAAAGATGCTGGAAAGAGAGGAAACTTTGTCACATGACCTAAGTAATACAAATAGACCATTCCATCGTGTGATAGACCGAGACTGTGAAAGGACTGTCAAAACATAAGACTTCGCTGTATCGTGATGATATTTGCCTGCATATATTACAGTATAAGGTGCTTGGCAGAGCAAGGGAATGTGAGGAACTATAGAGTGGCACCACCCATAGAGTAAAGTATGCACCCACATGGTCAGAGAACAATCCAGAACTGAACTTAGAGTCATAGAGGTTTACAGCATGGAAACAGGCTCTTTGGCCCAACTTGTCCATGCTGCCCTTTTTTTTAAGTTCCTAAGCTAGTTCCAATTGCCTGCATTTGGCAACTTGGTAAGCAACAAGCCTGTATGGAAGAGCTCCATACAAGAACATATTTGGAACTGTACATAGTTAAGGCCTACCAATAAAAGTGTTTATATTTGGAAACTCAAGCCTCAAGATCTCATCAATGAGCCATCACCACTGCAGCAATAAAAAAACCCACACTAAGTGTATAATATCGCATGGTGTCAGAACATGAAACTTTAGCAGTGGATCAAGTTAGATCCCTGGAATTGTTGTTTCTGTGACTGGACTCCTGTCACACTGAATTGACATGGAGGGATGAACCATTCATAAAGATATGGATCACTTGAGGAGTACAGAGGCGGTCCAGCAATCAGCATTGCAGTCAAAAAATGTTTTCAAACCTATAAGCAGTGAAGTACCTGATTGACTTGTTATCAACACAACTGATGTCTCTGTGGAAGCACGTTGTAATGAACTGTCTGTGCCAGAAGAGGTACCCATCATTGCAGGTCCTGTTAATGTCAATGTGGAAGCATCTCAGACAACCAAATTATACCATTCTACAAGAAACAGAAAATCCCTTCAAAGGCTCCATTTCTCGTTGTCCAACTCAAGTGTATAATGTTTAGTTAAAATTTTTGACTTGAGTAACTGAGTGATATGTTGAATGTGGTGGTTGTCTTTTTGTGCTTTCCCTTTTAATGGCAACACAACAGAAGAGGGTCACCTGGTTTGAGGGACCAGTTGGAACTGAGATTGGGTAATCACCGTCTCTCCCCCCCCCCCCCCCCCCCCCCCCCCAGTGGTGGAGTCCCCTCTGGGACAGAAGACATGTTGGGACTGCAAGTGCTCCAGGGACAGCCAGGGGTAGTGAGGGTAGGGAGGGGGTAGTGCAGGGCTGCATCATAGCAGCTAGTGGGGGGGAGGGGCAGCTCCAGAGTTGGGGAGGTAAAGGACTGTTCCAGGACAGCCGGGGGCTGCTCCAAAGTAGGTTTGGGGGGCGGGGGGGGGGGGCACTGCTCTGGGACAGCCAGGGAGGTTGCTGGCCTCTAGTGTTTCCTTGTTAATAAATATGCTTTGTGCTCCTGACGAAATCTGTGAGCATGCACCATTACAGAAAATATTGCTGAAGATGCCCCAAAGGAATCAAAAAGACCTTTCCATTAGATTTCTTCATGAACTGTGTACGTAATAGTTTTTTTTAATGTGTTTATGTACTAAAACACTGGCATGAAAAGAATAGATAATGCATTATCAAATTCAAGTTTGGCATTTTTTAATGTTTTCAGTCATCCTTATCTTTCAAATCAAGAGTGAGGCTTTAATTTCACTGTAATACAGCCCAATAGGCGTATTGGATAGCAATCTGTCCTCACAGTAGCAGTGGTGAAATTAATACACACCACTTTTTTTTTGCCAGTTAATAGAAGAATGTCACCTGGAAAGAAGGAAGAGTGTGAAACTGGTGCTCTATAAAGAAATTTATGGAAAGAAAAAAAATCGGCCTGCTGGGATAGGCCTCACTAGCTGCCAGCTCAGCTTGTTAGCACTTAAACTTAAATGTGTGTTGAAATCACATTGTGCCTTTCCATAGCGATGTGCACTTCTTGTGAATGGCAAAACCAATAGAGCAGTGAAGATGACAACATTTGACACAGATGACTGCATGTTGAACTGATCCCTGTCAGATTTCACTGTTGAACCTGTACCAGACACCACAAGCACTCAAACTGCCAGCACTGCTTTGATCTGCAAATACAGAAGTTGGCCAGAAAGTACAGTGACAAACAAATCTAATTGAAACCATAATCCCTCTTTGGGCCATACCCTCGCTATGATAGTGTTTGACTCTTGTGATTACTTTGTGTGAAGAATTCTGTCAATAAACTACCATGTGAGCATGGGATGTACTTAGAGATTGAGTTAAATTTTCTATTGCTAACGTAAACAAACTGGAGTTTGAAACAAATCTGAAATCTAACTTTGATTTAGAAAACAGAAAAATAAAAAATTACACATCAGAGCAATTTCTGATCGTATTCACCTGGCTGACATTTAACATTGTTCGAAAAGCAGTAAAAGCACTTGATGAAGACTCACCGTATGATGAAACTGTTAAGTCTAATGGCAAAGGAATTGCACGTAATGATTACCCTATGATAGCGAAAGGGGTATTTTTGGAAGTGACTAAAGCATATCTTATAGGTTGGATTATATTATATGCCATTTGTCAAACGTTTCCTGTACTAACTACATCTCTCTTTATCCGATACAAAAGTTTCTCTTCAAACATTTGCAAGCACATTTTTTGCTAAAATCAGCTCACTGATCTGAATTTTTGACCTGTGATGCGTAATAAACCTATAACCACAGATACTCGCACAGTAACGAGAATCACAATTTCTTTGTACTATACAGGTAGGCGCACTGATCTAGAACACAGTTAATCAGCCCTCATTTCTCTCACTATCTCCTCAGATTTTATTTTGGACTCAGGCTCTGTGGAATGTAACAACTTTGAACTGGGAGCCTCAGGCAAAGTCTGTACTTGGACTTGATGGATTGAATTTTAATCATCTGACGAGTAGCAAATACAAGTCAGAAAGGCCAAAGGAGAAGTGAAGGGCTGAGATTTTTCATTTCCCTGACGATTCTTTCCTCCCACCATTCTTGTTGGGTTGGGAATTATATCTGGTCATAATCCACCATTGACGTAAAGTAACTTCAGGTTTGCAATTTAAATCCCTGCTGGAAATTCAATTTTTATTGCCTTTGGCATTTTTTTGTAAGCAGGTGGGAACCCAGTGGGTAAGTTTGTCCTGGCAACATCATCCACAGAAGCTGTTTGAGCAGATGGACAGACTTTTGTTTTTCCAGATGGCCTCATTGTGAGTGGCAAACGGACTTACCTCAGCAGGAGTTTGTTTGCGCGGCTTGAAGGGGATTGTTAGCTTAACTTGATTTACACCTTTATTACCTTGCAATAGTTGATTCTTTCTCTGTAGTTTTTCAATGCCTATTTGTTCATTTGGACAAGATTAAGAGATATATGTGTCCAAAGATGGATAGGTTAGGTAGATTAGCCCTGGTAAATGTGCAGAGTTTCAGGGATAGGGTAGTTGGATGGCCTGGATGGGATGCTTTTCCAGAGTGGACTGAGTGACCTCTTTCTGCACGGTAGGGGTCCTATGCTTCAATATGAAGTGGATTAAGGCTTTTGCCATTAACACTATGAATGGCTATGGTTGACTGACATATTTATGTGTTTATAGCCTGAGCATTTTTTCTGAAGGACATTTTCAAAGCCTGCTTGTTTGTTGTATCATTTTCAGGAGTATTTTGAAGACTTGCCAAGGCTCATTGGTTCTGTACATAGTGGAGAGTGGATATGGAGTTTGCATGGGGGCATGGAAGGGATATGGAGTTGATATGAGTGGACGTGATGGGTATGTAGATATGAAGGTGCATGGATTGGCCATGGGAATATGAAGGAGAACGGAGTGGACATGGGGTTAGGTGGGGCTGGTGACATGAGGGCTAGA
Organism: Carcharhinus amblyrhynchos; assembly: GCF_965287045.1. NCBI lineage: Eukaryota > Metazoa > Chordata > Chondrichthyes > Carcharhiniformes > Carcharhinidae > Carcharhinus > Carcharhinus amblyrhynchos. The sequence goes on from NC_137333.1 coordinate 61,602,981, forward strand.
GAGCCAAACAACCCTGAATTGAACTGGATCAACATGCCAAAAAACAGAGGTGGGCCTTCCAACCAGCACTCTTCTCAACAGCCACACCTGTCCAATTATGGCACAAGTAGAAGCCAATCAGCACCCCCCACCCTCCACTCCCCATCCCCCAACTCCCCCATCTCTGTTAACCATATAAGCCTGTATTTATTGGCAAAGTAGCTCCTGACCATCATTCTGGTCTGCGTGCTATCAGGACGTCCCCAGCACAGATCTGCCTTGTGAATTTATAGATGAAATGAGCTACAAAATTAGCTGTGCTCTTCTCTGTAACCCCATTTCCCCAGATGCTTTTGCATTCCTCCTTTTCAAATACTTACCCATTCCTTTCCAAATGATCTTGTTTCTCCTGCATAAGCACTTTGGCTGAATAATTCCATATCTAACAGCTTTCAGTTATCTCATCATGTTGCTGCTTCCAACTTTGGTGGAAATACTGGGTCCCATATCTGCTCAATCCCTCTCTTCCTCACCGCATGCCCTATTCATCTGATTCCCAATCTGTTGTCACTATATTCCCTTGCCCCATAGTTCCTGTTATCCTCTTTCAACCCAGTCTTGTATCTCTCCCCATTCCTCTGCTTTCCCCTGACCATTCTCCAGCTATTTCATTAGCAGCCAATTCCATTTCTGGTCACCCCAAAGCTGGGATAACCTCTCAGTTGGAGTATACTGTGCTGAGGCAGCCAGTGATGTGACAGAATGGATGGTGCTGTGTGTTGATGAGAAGGAAGTGGGTTGTGATGGAGGGGGCTGGGAATCATTGTAGTTAGAAATTTAAAGGACAAAATACTTCCATTCTGCCAGCAGATCATTGATAAGCATGGTCTGCCTGAACTTTATGACTCAGCTGCTGACTGAAAAAAGTAACTGGAATAATTCTCATGGGAAGCTGGTTTGTATGTTTAAATATTAGCAGCATAATTTTCAGATAAGTTCCTTTGGGATATATGAGCGAAGAGGCATCCTTATAATGATTAAGCTTGTTAGTATTAAATGAAGTAAATGGAACAGATTTGTGTGGTCAGCTTAATTGTCCAAAGATAGATGTTTTTCTCCTGCCATTTTCAGGAATCGTGTGATCTTGCAGTGAGATAGTATTTCAAACAGTTCAATTATGAGGGTGTTTTAATTCAAGAGTTACACCTGTCTAATGTATTTGATTTTATTATTGTCACATTATTATATAGTGGAAAGTATTGATTCTTGTGTGCTATACAGGCAAAGTATGCCATTCACAGAGAAGGAACGGGTGCAGAATGTAGTACTACAGTCAAAACTAGTGTGTAAAGATCCATTTAAATACGGTAGGTCCATTCAAAAGTCTGATGGCAGCACAAAAAAAGCTGTTCTTCAGTTGAGTGGTACGTGACCTCAGATTTTTGTGTCTTTTTCCCAATGGAATAAGATGGAAGAGAGAATGTCCAGGGTTCATGGGGTCCTTGATTATGCTGATGCTTTTCCGAGGCAGTGGAAAGTGTAGACAGACTGAATGGATGGGAGGCTGGCTTGCATGATGGACTAGGCTTTGTTCACAACGCTTTGTAGTTTCTTGCAGTTTTGGACAGAACAGGAACCATCCCAAACTGTGATGCAATCAGAAAGAATGTCTTCTCTGGTGCATCTGTAAAAGTTAGAGTTGTAGCAGACCTGACAAATTTCCTTTGTCTTCTGAGGAAGTAGAGGCATTGGTGGACTTTCTTAACTATAGCTTCGGCATGGAGGGACCAGGACAGGTTTACCTTAGAACTGGATAGATCAAGTTGGCACTTTTTCAAAAGCATAAATAAAGTATGTGATACTCCCTTTCAGTCTCCAAACATATATTTCATTGGAATGACACATTGAGACTATCCTGAGACCATGAGAAGGGAAAGTTTACTTAATGAGTAGTGATTTATTTTATATCCATTGAGGTCTAAAAATGCCAAGGGGATGACCCACCATCCATGGTTTACTAAAAATAATAAAAATGTTGAACTTAAAACAAAAACATCCAATTGCACCAAGATGGGTGGCAAGTCAGAAGATGGGACAAATTCTAAAAACAAAAGTGAAGAATGGCTGGAAGTCAATAAAGAGCAAAAACTTAGAGAATGAGAGAGACAGAGCTAGAAATATCAAGACATTGTAAGAGTTTCAATGGATATTTTACAAAACAAGAGTTAACAAAATGAGCATTAGTCCTATAGAAAGTGGGTCTGGAGAGTTAGTAATAGAAAATAAGGAGATGGCAGTTGAATTGAATAGATATTTTGTGTTAGTCTTCATAGAGCATCTGTGGAATTCACTATCCCAAAGTGCAGCAGATGCTGGGACAGTGAGTAAATTTAAGGAGGAGTTAGACAGATTTTAAATTGGTAATGAGTTGAAGGCTTGTGTGGAGAAGGCAGGAAAATGGCAATGAGCATATCAGCCATGATCGACTGGCAGATCGATGGGCTGAATGGCCTAATTCTGCTCCTATTTCTTATGAACTTACGCAAGTAACATCCAGAAATAGCTGTTTATCAGGAATTGGAAGGGAAGGAACTCAGGGAAAATTGTAATCACCAGGGAAGTGACCAAATTATTGGGAATAGCAGGTTGACAAGCCCTCAAGTCCTGATGAGTTTCTTATGAGGAAATGTTGGACAAGTTACACTTTTATTTCTGGAGTTTAGAAAAGTAAGAGATTATTTGAATTGAAGTATGTAAGATCCTGAAGGGTCTTGACAGGGTTTAAAAACAAAGTGTTGCCCACTTAAAACAGATAGATGTCATAGAGTCATAGAGGTTTACAGCATGGAAACAGGCCCTTTAACCCAACTTGTCCATGCCACCCAGTTTTTAACCACTAAGCTAGCCCCAATTGCTTGTGTTTGGCCCATATCCCTCTATACCCATCTTATCTATGTAACTGTCCAACTGCTTTTTAAAAGGCAAAATTTTGTCCACCTCTACTACTGCCTCTGACAGCTTGTTCCAGACATTCACCATCCTCTGAGTGAAAGAATTGCCCCTCAGGACCCTTTTGTACCTCTCCCCTTTCACCTTAGATCTATGCCCTCTAGTTTTAGATTCCTCTACCTTTGGTAAAAGATGTTGACTATCTACCTCATCTTTGTCCCTCATTATTTTATAGACTTATATAAGACCACCCCTAAGCCCCCTACACTCAAGGGCAAAAAGTCTCGGTCTATCCAGGCTCTGTTTATAACACAATTCATCAAGTCCCATTAGCATCCTAGTAATTTTTTTCCGCACATTTTCTTGTTTAATATCCTCTCTATAAAACGCCCCAACTCTTGATGAGGAAAATAAATTATCTAAGGATGAGAGCTAGCATTATCAAGGACCCCACACACTCTGGGCATTCTCTCTTCTACCTTCTTCCATCCGGAGAAAGATACCATATGACTCAAGAATAGCTTCTTCCCTGTTGCCATCAGACTTTTGAATAGACCTACCTTTATATTAAGTTGATCTTTCTCTGCACCCTAGATATGACTGTAATACTAAACTCTGCACCCTCCTTTCCTTCTCTGTGAATGGTATGCTTTGTCTGTACAGCACGCAAGAAACAGTACTTTTCACTGTATGCTAATAGTGGGCAGCACAGTAGCACAGTGGTTAGCACTACTGCTTCACAGCTCCAGGGTCCTGGGTTTGATTCCCGGCTCGGGTCACTGTCTTGTGTGGAGTTTGCACATTCTCCTCATGTCTGCGTGGTTTCCTCCGGGTACTCCGGTTTCCTCCCACAGTCCAAAGATGCGCAGGTTAGGTTGATTGGCCATGCTAAGCAATTTCCCCTTAGTATCCAGGGATGTGTAGGTTAGAGGGATTAGTGGGTATAATATGTAGGATGGGAGTAGGGCCTGGGTGGGATTGTGTTTGGTGCAGATTCGATGGGCTGAAGGGCTTCTTTCTGCACTGTAGGGTCCTATGATCTATAATATGTGTGACAATAATAAATCAAATCAAAAATACTTTGAAATTCTCCTCCTCAGGAGGTGGATGAGGTATTTGATTATCTTTAAGGCAAAGATAGATAGATTCTTGATGAGGAGGGGCTGAAAGGTACTGGGAGTAGGCAGGAATGTGAAATTAAGGTTAAATTTTAGATCAGTTGTGATCTTACTGAATGGCGGAGCAGGCTGTGTGACCTACTGCTCCTAATTTGTATGTTCATGCGTACTTGAATAGTTGGCTGTTCCACTAATTTTTTGAATGTAAATCACGTATGCAATTGCACTTATGAGCTTTTGAAGGTTATTATGTACAAGTGCCAATTTCCATTCATCTGCTTTTCTTCTCTAATTCAAAGTAACCAGCTTAAACAATTTGAGTCACGCCTATTGAGTTAAAGGAAAGTTTCGAGCTGAACCAAAAGAATTTTTTTTGTTGTAATCAAATTAATTAAAGGATGTGTCTGGTTTAAAAAAAAGCTGGCAACAAAGAAAAGCAATAGTTTTTTTAAAATACGATTTATTTAATTATTTATAAGATCCTGACCACAATGTGGATTTTAAGTAGAAAGGGAGCAATGCCTCAACTGCAAATAACAACAGTGATTTAACATCCTTCTTTAAATAAATTAACATACATTTAGAAGTTAGTCCAAATTATTTAAATCTATGTCCTTAAATTAATAAAAATTATGCATTTCACTTCAGTTAATAAATGAAGACTGCAATTTGAGGCTGAATAAAAAGGAATGTTTTTTGTCAAATAATTGGTTTTGCAAACATGTAACTTAGATTAGACTTACATTTATTCCATACCAATATATTATCTTAAATATTACTGCTAGTCAGGATTATGTTTTAATCTTGCATGTCAGCATTCCCAAAAAGTATAGATCAGTTGTTCCTTATCCTCCGGCCCACATTGATGGGAAATAACACTCCTCACAGCTATGTGTAGTTAAACTTTTTCTCGCATGGTCATACAGAACTTAAGCATTGCTGAAAAAAGAGACATACTGTCGAAGCTTTTCACCAATTTATCAGGACAAACGTGCAAGAATACCAAACCTCAAAAGGAGCAACAATTTATTCTGCATGAGAAAATGTTGCTAATTTGTTTGCAAGTGGACTCTGATTGATAGAGATGGTCTATAGAGAATGCACCAGGGAACAGTTAACTGCCAAATTTTTGTTTCAATTCAATCCAGACAAATCAATCCTGATTAATCAAGGCATTGCTGTGGGGAATGAACCAGGGAGTGGCTTTTTCCCCAGCCTTTGTTGGTTGAAAAAGTACAATGCATGGACATGTTGTTTCTATTTGCAAAGTACAAGGCCTTCAGTGTAAATATATGTAGCTTCTAACAACACCCATATCATACTCCACTTGTCAACCAATCAACACCCTCTCCCCATGAGGGATAAATTTTTGTTCTCTTTGAGATTTGGTATTCTTGCAAATACCTTCTGATCACAGGATGAAAAGCTTCTACAGCATATCTCATTTTACAGCAAAACTTTTTAAAATTTTGTTCTTAAAATAGGGCATTGTCAGAATAAAACTGGTATCATATAGGGGCAACACTAAGTAGGGTGACAGGTACCTTCCTTGAAAGATATTAGTAGTCAGTTAGGTTTTGATAGCAATTCTGTAGTTTGAAGGTCATTTATCTGGCACCTTTCCACATATTTACCCTATTTCTAAATTTGATTTCACACTTTGCCATGGGGGAATTTGGATGTGACTGCTGCACAATTATAACCATTGCAGATTTTATGTTTAAAGTTTATGTGAACTGCAACAATTTAATATTACAATTATTTGATGGTTGTGTAAACTTATACTCCTGATAAATTGGTGAAAAGCTTTGACAGTATGTCTCTTTTTTTCAGCAATGCTTAAGTTCTGTATGACCGTGCGAGAAAAAGTTTAACTACACATAGTTGTGAGGAGTGTTTTTTCCCATCAAAAGTATAAGTTGACACAACAATCAATGTATTCAAGAGATGGTAATTCATTAATGGGAACAGGAAGAAATCATGATGATGTAAGATATCTGATTACATTTGGACATAGTTGACTCAGATTAAAAGATTTCCATCTCCCATCTTAATGAACCAATAAAAGATTTGTTGCACTTCACCATCCCAAAGATACAAGTGGTTATGATGATATAAGTCATTGTACCCACATTTCATACTCTGTGATAATATTAATCTAAGATTTTGTGTGTGGGAAGAAAAAAGTAAACTTAAACATGAAACATTAAGAACATATACTTTCTTCTCAAATGCATCCACGGTCATTTTAAAAAGTAATAATTGATAGAGTACACGGCATTTTATAATTCAGATACATTATATTTCATTGGTATTAATAATGTAACTATCATTCCTTTTTAAGGACCATATGACAATTGAAGAGCCCAGTGCAAAAGTCACACCTTCAATAAATGTACTTAAATGCACCATGAAAATTGGTGTTACGTTATGCAAGTGTAAAAGGGCCTCCCTTAAATCTTATCATAATGTACACAGGGTTACAAGTGCATAGTTGAGACACCCAGATTCATGAGCCATAAAAACCTCCATGAGGGTGTTACTTTGTCACCAGTGGGAGTAATCTTATCTCAGCTGGGGAGGTGATAGCCTAGTGGCATTATTGCTAGACTACTAATCCAGGAAACTCAGGTAATGTTCTGGGGACCTGGGTTCAAATCTCGCTACAGCTGATGGTGGAATTTGATTTCAAATTTTTTAAAAAACTGGAATTAAGAATCTACTGATGACCATGAAACCATTGTCGACTGTCAAAAAACCCATCTGGTTCACTAATGTCCTTTAGGGAAAGAAATCTGCTGTCCTTGCTTGGTTTGGTCTACATGTAACTGCAGAGCGACAGCAATGTGGCTGATTCTCAACTGCCCGTTAAGGGAAACTAAGGATGGGCAATAAATGCTGGCCAACCAGCGACGCACATGTCCTATGAATGAATATTTCATTTGTGACTACACCTTGTCTTTATGATATCTGAGATAAATACTATGATCATTTGCACGGTAGGTAGAATTTAAAAATGGAATGTTCTCTTGAATTAATTCTTTACTAAATTCAGAAAAAAACATATTTCATTGAAAGTAGGCATTTTCCAATAAAAATGTTTTCAAATGTAATATATAGAAATTATGTTAACTGGCTAAGATTGCTAATAGTTTTCATGGAGGCGTTGGTTCCCCAGCATATGTGGTGCACTCTTGTTGCCAAGCAATGGCAATTCAGCAGAAGAACCATAAAATAGACCACAATTAAAAAACTCTGGTTGTGACCTGCACTCAGAGTTCTTGCAAGACCTTATAAGTCACCAGTCCTCCACCTACTGCTCAGAATATCAGCAATGCGCAGGAGGAGGTGGGGTTGGGAGTAGTGTGGGAAGGTGGGGGGAAGGGGCAGTCTATCACATTTAGAGTTCTGAAGACCTCAGCTTCTTGAAGGTGATGATGTCTTCAAAAATTGGTATGTTGGATGAACGGAGGAGCAACAGTCTGTTCCGTGGCAAAAGACAAAGGAGGCATTGTTTACTGTTTTAAAGCCTCAAAACTCCGTGCACAACATCCTACTCCACGTGACTCCCTCAGATTTGCATTTAATATTGCATTTTCAGCACCCCAGAGCAGTCAAGTTGAGCCAACAGTGCAGTAGCTATTTGGCAGTATGTAAAATAGGTGACCTTCTACTCACCATGGATACTTAGTGATGAAGGTTATGACTAAGCGTGATCTCAGTATAATAGTCAGGATTATGTCCCTGAGGAGCCCCTCTTTGGTTGTATAATGGGGTGTATCTCCTTGGAAGATCCTGTCATTTGTCAGCCAAAACTTTGAAAGATGTGTTAACTGGCAATCATGCTGTTTCTCTGGGATCTCTCTGGTTCTTTCACTGAATATTTGATGGTTGACCAACGAAATCCCTCCCTCCCTTGCATTCTCACATCCCCTTGAAGGATGTTCACTCCACTATATGTAGAGTTTTGAAGCACTGAAAATTTGTGTATACTTAAAACAATATTCTGCCAGATTTAAGTTTAGAAATTTCAAAAATAATTTAGTATTTCGAAACATGGGTTTGAACTTTGTCTGTCTCTGTTTACATTCCTTATCTCCCAGTTTTTTATTATGGTAAATCACACAAGTCCAATTTGTCTGCAACAACTTTTCACCATACAGGGTTTAAATTGCTCACACGAATCCTCATTCAGTAGGCAGATAGTTCCCACATTCTTAAGTGATTGACAAGACTGACATATGGAATAGTTCACAAATTCCCAGGTGACTGACAGATGGAGAATAGAAAGGCGTATAAAGTTGCCTGGAGAGCTGAGGACGATTTCATATTCAGTGGTTTTGATCAAAAGCATTCCTGATCTCACACTAAATTTAGCACCACTGGCAATTAGTACCTGATTTATGCAGTCATTGTTATTGCTGTTTGACGAACTGCAATTCAGATTTTAAAAAGACTAATTGATAAAATTGGAAATTTAATGAAAATATTTATAATTTCTTTGCAAATTGCTCATTAATTATGGAGATTCGTTGTCCAGATTTGAAAATGTAAAAGATTAAGTAAAACTATCCCTTTTTTAAAAATATGCCCCATTTTGTTAAATGTTGGAAGTCCCAAGAAAGAATCTAGAAACTTTGGCTAAGTTTACGATTTGGTGATATGTTGGCTAAAAGTCATGTAACGTTTCTTAATGTGTTTGTCATATCAAGTTATGACTCCAATATTGATGGCTTCTGGTGAGGACAGCTTCCTTCTGGAGAAAATACATGATTGCCTAACTCCAATGTTAAGATTTTCTCCCCATCTAAAATATTTCTATTCCTTTCCTGAAGAAGTTAATTTATGGCTGGATGCATCACCACATGAGGCCCCAACAGATTGTCCTTAATCTTATCTAAGGGACATTCTTTGTGTCTATGCCAAGACAGTGGGCTCTAGTTTCCTCCTCCATGGGAATCTGGTGGTGGGAGATATTTTATTTGGGTGCTACCTTTGTGTTTCCACCACAATTAAGACCATGTCGGGAAGGGCTGTGGCTGACACTTCACGATTTGAGATGCTTAAGTTAATTAAGTTGTGCTTGATCAATGCATACTTAAGGGCCTCAAACTGTCGCTGCTGGTTAATGCAGAAGCAGATGAGTGACTTGTCATGCAAGCACAACAATCAAATCGTGACATTCACTGCCTGGTCAAGGCATGCAGCATTGGGAAGGAGTGTCCATTGAGACCCAATGCTCTTGCTGCTGACTCTGTAGCCCCCTGCCACCCTCCATCCCTCATCCAGCATCCATCTCACAATCCCCTTCCTGCCATCTCTCACCTGTTCCAGGGTCCTTCCTTGATCCGAGGTCTTGGGTGGTGTTGTATTGGCCGCAGTCAGTGCCACCATGGTGCCATTGGTGAGTATAGAAGAGCTAATATCCCCTGATTGGTTGGCATCTCTCAACAAGTGGGACATTATCCCAAAGGCTCCTTGATCCTGGCAAAGTCCTGGTAAAGGCCTGAGTGGCACATTATGTGGCTGGCCCTGTTGAAAAAAGATGTTAAGGAAATGTTACCAGCTCCTAGTTGGCGACCAAGATGTCCATTGCCTCCATTAGATTCTGTATGTTGTTCTCATTTAACATCCACACACAAGAATCACTGGGGGTATATTTTGAGTGGAAGCACTGACAACTTTTTTCTCCTTCCTTACAAAGGAATGGCAAGGCCAATTGCAGATCCCACCATAGCTTCACCCTTTTCTGCCTTTGCAGCCTCCTTCAGCTGTGCACTCTGTCCAATATCCATTGATGCTTTATATGTTCTCTCCTTTATTCATTGCACCTAGGTGATAAAGTCTGTCTGTCCATTTTAACTGTAGTCATGTGACCTGCCTTTGGAAACCCAACCATTTGTCTCTATCATTTAAAAGCCATTTTAATACCCATCTCTGATAACTAAATCTTTGATCAAACCTGCACGTCATGGCTCAGTCTTCAATCCTCATTTTCTTTTTGTAAAGCGGAGGAATTAAATACATTAGATGTATTAAAATTAAGTATAATTTGTTACTTGTAAAATGTGTAGAATATAGATGGAGATGCTCTTTTTCTGCACTGTTTGAAGGTATGATCCTTTTTTTCTGAATTTAAACTATTCAGGAAAATTTTCTTAGCATATGGCAATTTTCTTCTTGTTTTCAGGTCTACATACTTACTTCAGAAATGCCAACTTACTTTATTGCCCAAACCTGGACTTCTACATATGATTTTTCACCTAGCTCACTGTCACCTTTTGAGATCCAAGGACAGGCATGATATTGACTCTCAGATGTCGGGCAGGAAGTTAAGGGTGAAGAGTTGTGGTAGTGGAGCTGTGGAATGATCATGGATGAACGGGAAGCACTAATATAATACTTTTCATTGTATGTCAATACATGTGGCAATAATAAATCAAATCAAATACAGCTGCCTTTTAAGAGACCACTCAAGTGGTCCCTCCTTGTCAATAATAGAACAAATGATGAACCCCAATGCTTTCACTTTCCCAATATTACCCTGACAGACTTGGAGCTCTGACTTCTGCAAGGGTTCCAATATATTTTGGAAGGTTTTTCAAAATTGTACTGTTGGAATGCCACTAAAGTGTTGCAAGATGGGTCTTTAACAACAAAGCCTCAATATTAATCTATATTTTGACTTGTTCTATCCTGCTGATCAATGCTGAGGAAATGAAGGACTCCACCTCACCTTTTGCACTGATCCCACTTTCTCCTGAATCTGAACAGGGGAGGACGTCCTCATTTATGAGGATAGATTGAATAGGCTGGGACTGCTCTCCTTGGAGAGAAGGCGGCTAAAAGGAAATTTGATGTAATGTTCAAAATCCTGAAGGAGATGGACAGAATAAATAAAGGAAAACTGTTCCTGCAGAATTCTCCTGACCCACCATGGGAATTGTAGCATTTAGGACACGGGCCATGCAAAGCTCCCTTGACTATGGGCTGGATTCTCTGACCTTGGGGTGAGCATGGCCCGATTAATTGCATCCTTAAAATGATTTGCAAAAAAAAACAAATGTCATGTGAGATTTTTATTTTCACACAGCGAGTGGTTCAGGTCTGGAATGCACTGCCTGGAAATGTGGTGATGGTGTGTACAGTCAAGGTATTCAAAAGAAGGCATTAGATGATTACTCGAATAGAAACAATGTGCAGGAGTATAAGGAAAGGGCAGGGGAATGGCAGTAAGGCATGGTGCTGATTTGGCAAGCTGGTGCAGACACAATGGGTCAAATGGCCGCCTCCTGCACCGTAACAATTTTATGATTCTGTGAAGTTTTCAGCCATGGCAGATTAGCACTGATGGTGGAATACACTTCCCCATGGGTTTTTGTAACTGTTATTTTTTCAATAACTATGTTTTCACTCTGTTATTTATTCATCTTATTTTGAAGTGTATTTGTGAGAATGGAATCTGTGTACAATGAAGCTGTGATACCAGTCACACGGATAATGATACGGTCATCAGTCTTAGCTTTCTTCAGCCCCTCTGCTTGTTCATTGTGTCAGCATAAATATTGGAGAGCATTGCTGGAGACGATATGGATTTGCACAAAGTAAACAGTGATGAAATTTGATCATTTTCAACAGTACCTAAAATAGCTCATTAGCATTTAAGCAGGAAAATAGTGACTTTGAACCATTGTGCTTTTGTTTAACTCGTTACCAATAGAAGAGTTTAATTTCTTCTGGTAGCCCACGGGTTAATGTGTTTGCATGCAGCGTCTATGTTTTAAAAGACCCTTAACCCATTAAAATAAATAGCTTACTGACTCTGCCTGAATACCCAACAAAGGAACTTACACAACTTGCTAAGAAGCCATGGTGTCGCCTGTCCCAGTGAATAAATGCAAGTCTGCTTAATATCTCTAGAAGTCAGACAAACAAATTTCTGGCCCAAAATGTTTAATTCATTATTGCATGATTCAAGTACCTTATCAATTGCGTTGGATTAGGGACAGTGAACTGGGAATACACGAGACCTGGTATTTGTTTCAGATTGTTATAAATTGGATCCAGCAGCATACTTTGTGAAAGATAAACCACTATCTGGAAACTGAAGCTTGAAATATTAATATGTGCTACACCACTTGTTTGCTTGGTCCATTTCAAATGTACTTGTTAGAGTATTATTATTTTGGTATGGTGTCATGGGTTATTAGAAATAAACATTTCCCAGTTTCATAATGGCTTGCTCCTTCAAAGAGCTTTGCACTATTTTTCATTTGTTCTTCTGGTTCTCAAAGTAATTAATGCTGATGCTGGACAATAGATCTCAACAAATTACAAATGCTCCCAGGTTAGATATAACACAGTCATATACAGACTAAGGGCTCAATTTCACTACCAAAGTGGGCAGCTTGAGTCAGGAGATGTTGGCCCACCAGACCCAATTTCTGTTCTGGGGAGGCAGGAACAGGACAGAACTGGCTCCCAGAAACAGATCGGAGGTGGCCACTGGGATGGTGGAGTGCCAAGGCAGACCAGCCTGCCATAGTACTCTGGGGATCCGATCTTACCTGCTGTGCACACTGTGCTCCCACTGCCATGAAATCAGAGAATTTGGCGGTCAGCCAATTATCCATTCACTGTGGTAGGATGGGAAAATCCCATCTGCGATAACGGTGGTAAGCTTCCAGCCTGGGACTCTGTCTCTGTTCTATGGTTACACTTCAGGCTCTCTAACCCTCATCTCTCACATCCTATCAACCTCATTCCCAAGGCAAGCTTCATGCCAAATTAGTGCCAGTTTTGTGCTGACAAGGCCTATGCCATCCAATTTTTAAATTGATGAATTGAGGCTACTCAAACACCATTTTTTTCCATAATCTTCACAGACAGTAGAGCAGAAATTGGAACTACTTGCACCTGGTGCCCGGGCAAAAAATGGGAATTAAAACATTTGGTACTTATGTGATATTAGTATACCTTAAATTTTTTTTTAAGATCGTCCTCTTTGCGGGTCACAGCCTTAGCTGATGTCATTGGCACCGGGCTGTCTCTGGAGGCAAGGATTGCCCCATAGTTGGCTTAAATGGGGACCTCAGGTACTTTCTAGGATTAGTTTTATGACCCTGCATTGTTAAGAGGAAAACTGGTTAGTAGATCAGCTGACAGGAGTTCTTTCATTTTCAATTCTGAGCTGCAGGGTTTAACGTTAGAAGGGACATCAAACTGGAAAGAAGTGTCTCTTTCTCTTCGTGGTTTTGAAAACTGTTGTTTAGCTAAAAGCCTTACTGGAGTAGAAAATCTGCTGTTGGTGGTTTGACCAGAGAGTCTCACTGGTGCTCTAGGAAGCTGTTCTGACTTCAAACTTCTCTGAATGTATCAGGAGACCTGTAGCATTCATCCAAAGGACTCAGTTCCAGTATCATGTGAGCATTAGTCTTCGCTGTGTTAAACCTGTGAAAAGGGGTGTTTATGGGATTGGTTTAATTTTAACATAGTATATATTTACTAAAGGCTATACATTATCATGGTTGTTTTGTGTTTCTGGTAATTGACAGAAGTTATTGCTAATATTCTTACTATATATGTTAAGAATATTGTTAGATAAACTTTGTTTGATAAAAGCTTCCTAGTGGGTCATTTGAATCATACTTGAAGTGAAACATCTCATGCTTACCCTAGCCAAATTTGAGATACAAAACCTATGATGCAGGTGGGCTCCATAAAACACTTTGCAGCTTCTGACCTGAACCATAACACTTAACAGGTCTGGCTGAATGACACCTGTAGAGCATTGTAGCAGCAGCAAATTTTATAAAGAAAATTATGATTGGTTGATTATTTTAAGTTGTTTCACAGATTTAAAGGTTTGATTGATTTGCACTGTTACAGGCTTGTAACCACAGCACTAATAAATGATGAGGATGAGTGCAAGGAAAAACGCTTTGTCTTTTATTAGTGATACTTATGTTCTGTATTACTGAACAACTATCAACAAATTTGTAATATATATAAATGATTTGGAGGAAAATGTAGGTGGCTTGATTAGTAAATTTGCAGATGATACAAAAATTGGGGGAGTAGTGGATAGTGAAGAAGATTGCCAGAGGATACAGCAGGATATATCCTTGGCCGAAAGACGGCAGATGGAATTTAACCTGGACAAAATGTGAGGTGGTGATTTGAAAGGTCTACTGCAGAAGGAAAGTATACAGTAAATGGTATACAGAGGCCTTAGAAATATTGGCAAAAAGAAGGATGTAGGTGTGCAGATCCACAGTTCCCTGAAGGTGGCAACTCAGGTGAACAAGGTGGTCAAGATGGCATATGGCATGATGGCCTTCACTGTCGAGGTGTTGGATATAGGAATTGGAAAATCATGTTGCAGCTGTATAAGATTTTGGTTAGGCTGCATTTGGAGTATTGTGTACAGTGTTGGTTACCACACTACTGGAAGGATGTTGATGCATTGGAAAGGGTGCAGAAGAGAAATACTAGGATGTTGCCTCATTTGGAGAATATGGATATGAAGGAAGTTTGAACAAACTTGGATTGTTTTCACTGGAACATCAAAGGATGAGGGGGGGACCTGATTGAAGTTTACAAGATTATGACAGGCTTGTATGGAGTGGATAATCAAGAGTTTTATTTCCCAGGGTTGAAGGGTCAATTACTCAGGAGCACAGGTTGAAAGTGGGGGTGTGGAGGGTGGCAGTTTAAAAGAGATATAAAGGGCACATTTTTTACACAGAGGGTAGTGACTGCATGAAATGTGTTACCGGAGGAGGCGGTGGAAGCAGATTCTACAACAACGTTCAAAAGGCATCTGGATAGGTACATGAATAGCACTGAATGGAGGAATTTGGACCAGGTAGAGGCCAGAAAATATTCAATGAGAGAGGCATCTATGTCAGCACAGACTTGGTGGGACGAAGGTTCTGTTCCTGTGCTGCACTGTTCTTTATTCCTCATGACGTACCTTAGTTGAATGACTTTGAACTACCACAGCGAGAGTGCTCCATGCTAAGCGAGCCTTTGAGCAGCCAACCTCCACTGCGGCAGCTCAGTGCAAGCCAATTGTGGAGTTGTAGAGAGACAGAAACAATCCTGCATGTTATCGAAGTGTGTCTCCCCTCGACATGCTACATGGTGGACTATATCATCTTAAACTCAGGATGCTACCACTTGGCTGTGGGGATTTGAATTTGTTAAATAAAAATAATGGAAATTAATAAAAAGAACCAGTTTAAGAACACAATGGCAAGTGCCTAATCTAATCCTGTGGGAATCACCGTATTGGTAAAGGTGGCTGTAGGCATCTTGGATGGTGTTAAAACATTACGAATATAAATAATGAGCTTAAAGTTTGTTTTAGGTCCCCCTGTAGAAGCTAACTTGGATTGGGCAGAGCAGGAGCTGGCGTTGTGATGCTCAAGCAATCCCTCGTTAGCAAAGGTAAGGTGTTTTCCACTAATATTTCTGTGGCACCTTTAGGAACAGGACAGCTCCCAAATTCAGCTCTCTTCACCACGTTTGCATTGAATCCAGTATTGATGAGACAAGCTATCTAATATTCTTGAGTGAAATCCAATTCAGCTGATAGAGCTGCTAGCAGCATACATTAAATGGCTAATGAAACTTCAAAAATCATTTTAGGGTAGACTTAACCAATTGCCATCCCAACAATCCCAGTTGTAGGACAATACCAACTCTCCATGACACCCAATTGCTTGTGCCACTGCTAATACATTTATTAAATTTATCATTATTTAAAGCAGTAATCAAAATTGTTTACTTAAGAGCGCAGTAAATTTTTTAATGCTTCAGTCATAAGATGTTCTAAATGAAATTGCAATGCATTTGCAGCTTAATCAAGTTTCACTAAGTGTATCATCAAAGAGTGTTTGAACTATATCTTCCATTTTATGCATTAACATAGAAACAATTGTTAACTGCCCGTACATAAACTTTCAAGGAACTTTTATTACTTAATGACTCATTCAGCATACTAAATGCTCTGGGGAAATACCTACTTTAGCCCTGACCATGATTAAACAATATTTCAGTTCTGCTACATTTGGAGCTTGCTCATATAGATTGGTTTATGCACATCATCATGGAGAAGACCAACATTTCATTCTCCAGCTTTATATCCTGCTGTTACCCCCAACGCACACAGTATCAATGATCAGAACAATTTTATTCCTCTTAGTTCATTGATACTGTGGGGATTTTCCGGCCCTGTTGTGGTGGGACCCGCTGTGGGAGATTCCGCAGCCCAACCAAAAGTCCATTGACATTCAGTGGTCCCAGAGGGTCCTAGCAGCAGGAGAGGCCGGAAAATCCCACATTATGTTTGGTGTAGAATGCACATTACTGCAATTCACATGTTTGCTGATTAAAGTTGACAAAACAGTGACAGTATTAGGTGTGCTCCTTAAAAGTTACACAAGGTTATGCCAAAATAATCATTCAAACTTCAAAATTACCAAGATTAATTACATGTTTTCATATTTGAAAATGTAAATAATTTATATTCCGTGTAACTGGAAAGTTTATAACTTAAATCAACATGTTGAACTATTCAGTGAGGAATAATCCTAATTTATTGCTATTATATAAATTTGAAGCCAGCAAGAGCCAGGTAAAGCACTAGTACTTTCATCAAAAACTGAAGAATCTTAGGATCAATCGTGATCCCTAAAGTTTACAGTTACTTTACATAACAAAAGGAAATAACCATGATCTGAAATTCATGCCACAATGCCAGTGGGTTTTTAGAGGGAATGTGAAATAGAAGAATGGGCTTCCTGCTGGATTCACACCCACCTTGACTTCCCAGCAATTTTAAGCTGGATGGACAGGGCCTGGTATGATTAGTCTGCCCATGCCCCAGTTGAGACCCTGGAAATATTTGTGACTTAAGAGCTGTTTCCACACACAGCCTCAATTTTTAGGCAGGTGGGACGATTCCCCAGGCGGGGGATATCCAAAATGATTCGGTTCGAGCGGGAAGGACGGTGGGGAGGCACATCCATCAGAAGTCGCTTTCTAATTTCAGCCCCCTCCCCTCCTCACTCATCTCCCCTCCCCCTTCTTCCCCCCCCCTTCTCTCCCCTCCCCCCTTCTCTTCTCTCCCCTCCCCCCCTTCTCTCCCCTCCCCTCCCCCCCTTCTCTCCCCTCCCCCCTTCTCTTCTCTCCCCTCCCCCCCTTCTCTCCCCTCCCCTCCCCCCCTTCTCTCCCCTCCCCTCCCCCCCTTCTCTCCTCTCCCCTCCCCCCCTTCTCTCTCCTCCCCTTCCCCCCTTCTCTCCCCTCCCCTCCCCCCCTTCTCTCCCCTCCCCTCCCCCCTTCTCTCCCCTCCCCTCCCCCCTTTCTCTCCCCTCCCCTCCCCCCTTTCTCTCCCCTCCCCTCCCCCCTTCTCTCCCCTCCCCTCCCCCCCTTCTCTCCCCACCCCTCCCCCCCTCCTCTCCCCACCCCTCCCCCCCTCCTCTCCCCACCCCTCCCCCCCTCCTCTCCCCACCCCTCCCCCCCTCCTCTCCCCACCCCTCCCCCCCTCCTCTCCCCACCCCTCCCCCCCTCCTCTCCCCACCCCTCCCCCCCTCCTCTCCCCACCCCTCCCCCCCTTCTCTCCCCTCCCCAAGGATTCCCACCAGGGACCCTGAAAACATACCTTTCTATTCAGTCCCAGGACCTTATGCTCTGTCGTTGTCATGCATTTCCTCTTCTGTCCACTGCAGCCAATCAGAGTCAGGCTGGACACCTTCACCTGTGAGGGGTGAAATTCCCATCTACAGCCAGTTGATGCTCATGGGATGGCACAGTGGCTGGCACTGCTGCCTCACAGCGCCAAGGATCCAGGTTCAATCCTGGCCTCGGGCCACTGTCTGTGTAGAGTTTGCACATTCTCCTCGTGTCTGCGTGGGTTTCCTCACAGTGCTCCACTTTCCTCCCACAGTTCAATGATGTGCGGGTTAGGACAATGCTAAATTGACCCTAATGTCAGGGGGATTAGCAGAGTAGATGAGGGTAATAGGAATAGAGCCTGGGTGGGATTGTGGTCGGTACAGACATGGTGGGCCAAATGGCCTCCCTCTTAGAGTAGGGATTCTATGATTTGAGCATGTGATGACTGAAAGGCAGACAGAGCCGCCTGGGACAGAAGGGATAGCCTGCCATCCAGAATATCCTGGCCCATGTCTGAAGGGCGTTAAACAGGTATGCTCAGAAGCAAGCTTCATCTTTCTGCAGAATAAGTAAAAGAAATAGATGTTGTCAAACTTGTATTCTCAGACTTTGGGGGTTGAATTCAGTGACGCAGTTGAATTTGCATATCCTTTTATGAGATTGCTGCTATTTCAACATATTTAAGAATGCTGAGATTTTTCCCAAGCAACAACAGTAGACATTAAAGTACATTGTCTAAATCCCAACTGTCTTTTATCTGCAAGGCCATCAGTCTCCCCATTAGGAACCTATCCAGCTCATTTTTGAATGTTTGCAGTGAACAAGCTGGCCTCCCAATTTATAAAGGTCAGTAATCCCCTTAGGAAATAAAGCCCTCCTGATTCCAAAAGTTATCTGTTTTCATATCAATCGAGCTCTATTCAGCCAACAATGTATGAGTTAAGGCCAGGGTATAGACTGGCAGAATCTTACAGCAATTATGAATGCCATTCGGCCTGTCGTGCTTGTGCTGGCTCATTCAAAGAACTCTCCAATTTCATTCCATATCTCAGCTTTTTCCCCATAAACCTGCAAATTAGTGCTGTCTACACTTGTCTACATTTCCTGCTGCCTCAGCAAAACAGCCAGCATAATTAAGGACCCCACTCACCACAGACATTCTCTCTTCCACCTTCTTCCTTTGGGAAAAAGATCCAAAAGTCTGAGGTCACGTACCAACCGACTCAAAAATAGCTTCTTCTCTTCCGGCTGCTATCAGACTTTTGAATGGACTTACCTTGCATTAAGTTGATTGTTCTCTACACCCTAGCTATGAATGTAACACTACTTTTCACTGTATGTTAATACATGTGACAAATCAAATCTTCACGCACATGCCTAAGGCACGATTTTCCAGTTGCCCAGCAGCGGGACGGGCAAACCACACAAAACGCATAGGACAGGATTTTCCGACTCTGCTCACCCCGAAACTCAAAAACCCCACCTGAGGTGAATGAACCTCTTCATGGTCTGTCCCATGTCCACTACAATTCCTGTGGCGAGCAGGATGGGAAAATTTCACCCGTAGACTTCAGAAGGGCCAGAAGATCCCACCAGTGGCCAATAACTTGTCAATCTGCAGCGAAACTTGTCGCTGGGGACAGAGGGGCAGGAATGGGGGAGAGGGAGAGATGTGTGGGGGGATGGGAGGAGGGAGAGATGTATGGGGAGTGGTGCGGGGTGAGGGGGTTGCTTTGAAGAATCCTAGCTCTAATTGTGCATGATTCATGTATTTTCTTTTCTCAAAAGCATAATTTTATTGCTGAATGGTAAATCTTCTGATTTTTCAGATACAATCAGAAACAAGTACTTTTTGGTCAGGAGTAGTATAGGTTTCTTTAGCTCTGTTGTCACAAACAGATCCAATAAAATATTATTTTATCTCTTTCCCACACTACCAATCCTACCAAATAAAAACTGAATGCTTGAACCTTGTTTACAGATGACAACCAGAACTAAGTTTAAAACAAAAATTGTTTTAATATCCATCTGTAACAATGGAAATTGAGCATTTATTGATTGCAAAGGAATCAAACCAATATTTGTTTTGGTGTGAAACAATTACCTATGACTCTTCAGACACCAGAAACCATTGGATAATTCATCGCCATAGTTACTTGGCTTAGCCTCCATCTGTGACAATATTGGATTCGCAATATATATTTCTTATTTCTTCAGCACTGCGATGTTACACAACATAGATCCTATTGAGTATTGAATGATTGTGACTTTGTTGCATTTATATGATTTAATTTCCTCCCTGAGGATCAATGATGGAGACCTTGATCCCAGAAATCATTTTACAAAATGATATACAAGTAACATATCATGAAAAAGCTCTCTCTGTGAACTAAATGTGATTCTTTGCAAAAATGCTTGTGATATCATTTTATCCATTGCAGAATTATCTTTCCCTAAACGTGACTGCCTAGATTTTCTGATCAACAACATATTAATGGTATCAATATTCCACATTTATTTAAAATAGTTTGCTGCTGGCTTTAAGACATAACCAAAACTCTGGTTTCTTGGTTCAAAAGTGGATAATTGAGTGAGAGGTGTCAGGAGGTTGCTGCAGGGTCTCAATACCATGACACTAAATGTGGGAATGGTCTCAAAATTCTCTGACTCTTCCCCATCCCTGTATGTAAGGGCAGTCAGCAATAATGGTGTGATATTGATGAAAATGAGTAAAATTAAGCTATGATTTTCCAATTACTAACTTAGGAGACATCATCAACAAGATAATAAATAAGCTTTGAACTGTTGATGAGACTATGGAGATTTCAGCCTTTTTATAATTTCCATTTTCAACTGAAATGAAACCCTACAGTTAGCACAATGTCACTCAACAATCAGAAACAGCTAATTTAAACTGAGTGCATTTTTGAATGAAATATGTGATGCCTTTCTCGCGAACTTATTTCTCCAATTCTCCTTTTCACTCCCATTTTTATTATTTTAACTTCCATTTTATCTCTATCAACATATTAGTCTACATTTTTAAATTCTGAACAGTTGTACCATTGCTTCATATTGACACTTAGTGGTTTAATGTAAATCCAGAGTCAGGATTGAACCTGAAGCTATGTAAAGTGAAAGAAAATCTTTCAAATCTCTATCTCTCAAATCAGATTGGGCTCAAATTCCAGATTTATTGCATGACCTGAGCACAAGTATGAAACAAATGAGAACTATTAATGTGCAAATACATCCAATGATAAACATTTAAATAGTTTGTTTACCTGTTATTCTCTTTCTTTCAGCTCTTAAGTTTTTTTATGATCATTGCGGAGTCATGCCAGAACTCAGTTCCTTCATGCCTTTTGTGAAGAGGCAATTGAGCTGGCTGGGGAGGAGGAAGAACCTTTGCTGATAATGTCTCCCATGAGGAGCTGGCATCTGTGGTGCTGCTGCTTTGAAAGCAACAGGCCCAGCTCTCTCTCATCTGCAGGGAAGTAGTCCTGGTTCATGACATTGAATGGGGGTGAGTGGTGATAGATATCACCATCATGCGTTGCGTAGGGCTTCACATCAGTGTAAACCATGTCATGTTGAAGCTTGTACGAGCTTTGCATCTCAGTGCTTGGACCCTGAGGTTCCAAGCGTTAAAAGCGTGGCTCCAATCAGTGTGCTGATGTTTAAGTCTGGAGATTTAATAGACTGAATTGACTAGTCAAGGAAGGATGAGGTTGTTGTTTTTTTGGCTGACAAGGCACAGCTGATACTTGAGAGGACTGCATTAAGCATTGTCAAGCACATTCCGAGAGAGCACCGTCATTCTTGCAAGCTGTACAGTTTGAATAGCCTTCCATCAGCCGCAACCATGCACACCAAGACTTATTCCTGACAGTCAAACTTCCCTGAGAAGTGGATTTGAACTTCCATGCAGCTAAACTCCTTTGGGCGAACACTGTTGCTTGAAACACACTGCAGCCACCTCTCCCATGTTGGCTAGTCTTCAAGCCTCAAGTGGCAGGAATTAGCCCCCCCCCCCAACCCCCATTGTGCCCTAGGAGACTGTTCTCACACCATAGCACAACATGGGAGCTCAGAGTGGAAATCAGTGCTGACCTTCTGCATTCATCACTTGACCCAGCCTCAAGCTCACACAAAGGTAGGGCACTCTCTCTGTGTGGAATGGAAAAGCAACCAAGCCAAGAGAACTGCTAGTCTGCCACTTTGAGGTGGGGGACAACCCGAGATGAGTAGGTGAGGCCCGCATGGGACCCCTCCCCTCAAGATCACATTACTAAACACCCTGCCCCTGGCCCCGAGTTACTGTTATCTGCATTCCCCCATGTGTCCTCTCCATGCCGCAGGGGACTTGGGCACCCTGTAAGGTGATGTTCTCCTGAGTGCTCACCTCTCAATCCCCCTCAGAGATAAGGGTGCCAAGTTCATGTTTTTAGAGCTGTTGTAAATGTTACCAGTGTGACATCACTCTGGCACCCTGTGAATATTTCGTGAGGGATAGAAATCCCGCGAGAATGCTTGATAACGAGATGTAAATGTATTAAGATTGGCTTTGTGACATTCCTTGGTGTGATTTGCACTACTCTGCCGGCAAAAGGCTTTGAAAATCATTGGTGTTAATCACATTTTTCAACACTCACGACATTTTGACACCACTCCGGAAAACATGCGCACAGAGTGTGCAGGGTCGAAATCTCCCCCCTGTTGTGTGTAGTTTTGTCCTATATGTTACATCCATCAGACAACAAGTTGTGATTCTCCCAATTCAGATTGCACAGAACTTTTTTAGTTAAACACAGAAGGTGCCATTTATTACAGCTTTTAAAATAAAGCTCCCAAATTTTCTTTAATAGATGATTTGGATTCAACATTTGGAGCACAGGCTTTTTTTGTTAATGCTTTCATGAGGTGTAAGCCCCACTGGCAAGGCCAGTATTTATTGCCCATCCCTAATTGCCCTTGAACTGAGTAGGTTACTAGACCAATTCCAAAGAATAAATCATACTGCTGTACATCTGTAGTCATGTGTCAGCCAGACCAGACAAGGGTGCTAGTTTCTGAATGAAACAGATGGGTATTTACAACAGTTGATGAAACTCATTTTCAATTCCATATTTTCCTTTATTATTGAATCAAATACCAGCTGCCATGATGGGATTTGAACCCATTAACCTGGGCCTCTAGATTACTTGTCCAGTGACATTACTTCTGTGTCACCTTCTCCTCCTCTTAATGCAATTGTATTATTTAGTCTCAAAGTTGTAAAGGTTTACTTTGCTTCAAAAAGTCAAGAGTCAATCATTCCCTTTTGACCTGTTTTCTTTCATTTACAGAAAAAGAATTATGAACAAAATATTTATTAACAGTATCATATACAATGCTTTGACATCTACATTTGGTTCAGAGAATTGCTTGAGGCTATGGTGTCCTCTGTTTAAAATTGAAATTCCAGATGTTCAGTTTTGATACAATAGGGAAAAACATCCAGAGGGCAATCTTTCTTCATTAAGCTGGTACCTTAAGGTTCAAACTTTGACATAAATATGTGCACCATGCAGTGTTTTATCAATATTTCAAGATTCAAAACTACTTCTGATATTGTAAATGCCACATGTTCATCTTCTCTTGGGTTTTGGGATCAATGTCTTTTGGTAGAGTGAAAAACAGATATTGTCTGATTTTTCCAAAGATGTGCTTTTGAGGATACATGAGAAGATTGCAGTTTTAAATTACTTTTTAAATATAAACAGTCCACATTTTAAATGTTGGAACCATTTCATCGATCTATCAATAGCAGCTATTAGGGGTGCAGGTGCAACAAGTTGGAAGATTTTATTTGGGCAGTCTTCTGTGTTTAGCTTACAATTTAAAACATATTTGCAATTTATTTCACACCACTGGTGTTTTATAGAAACTAGTTAAATACTGCTTTTTCATTAGTTTTATAAAGGATAAGCACAACCCTGCCATTTCATGCAATGATTTAACATTTTGTAGATTAACATGTAATAATGAAATACAAGTCTGACCTTGCATTGTATATTATTCAAATTAATTGACTGTCTAAGCATTAAAACGTACACGCAGTTTACTGTGGAAATAATTGCTTCCACAACAATTGAAAAAAATGTGATCACCCATGTTTACTGACAGAATTAGTGGTCCATATGTTATTGAATAATGGGAAACTCTCCAGTGAGAAGAGAACAATGATTACATGAAGTAAGATAGCTGGAGAGTTTATTCCCAATAGTGTTACAAAACATTTTGCTAATTGACTGAATCCTGAGGACTGTGCTACCTATATTATGTTCAAACTCAGCAGATCATCACTTACTAGCATTTATACCCCACAGTCTCAGGGCTGATCTTAGTTTTGAAATTTAGATTACTTACTCTCTTGCCTTTGATTTACAAGAGGTAACTTTCCCCTTTTTCTGTGAAAAGTTTGACAGATTTTTCAGGTAAACATTTACAAATTGTGGACTTCCTGTCAAGGGATAGTGAGCCATTCAACCACTCTGTACAAATGTGCAGATGTGCTAGACAGACGAGAAGGCATGGTGAAGGGAAAGGCTGAGGTGTGGCCTCCCATTTTAGGGCATGGAGGTCATGTTTCATGGCCTACTCTTGCCTAATCCTATTGAGACAGACTGCAAACTTTATGCTACTCATTTGCATAATTGCAGTGTTCAGCCAAGTGCAACCCACGCTGCTAGCTGGCAGAACGCTCAACAGGGGACTGAGCAGCATACAAGGCCAGCACATGTTCCAGCTAGCCTCCATGTGCTAACAGCCTTAAGAGTCTGCCCCTCCAAAATGAAGCTGCTGTAACTGGTTGGAAGTTGCTCTGGCTGCCAGTATACTGTGACTGTTTACAAGTGGAAACAAGGAAAATGATCACCAGGGAAAAGAGAGGGCTCTCACGTTCACAGATACAGCGCCGAAGGCCTTAGTCCAGAAAGCCAATGGGAGGAGAGAAGCTAGGTTTCCACAGGAAGTTTTCAGAGATACGCTCCAAAAGAATGGGACTGCATCATCGGAGAGCTGAACTCAACATCTGGCCCCAAGAACAAGATAGCTTATAGTCAAGGCTGGTGAGTGCATGTTGTTACAATCTCCTTAGAGACTGATAACTTTTACAAAGAAATCTGAGCTTCCAGTAAATAGCTAAAAAGGTGACATTTCAAGAGTTCACATTTTAAGACTTGCACTATAACAAAAGACTAAAATAACTATTGAGTAATATTATCTAGCAACCTATAATTTTAAACAACAAAATAAATCATTCTCCTCATTCATAAAGCACAGCCAAAAACACACTTCACAGATGGATCATACATTGTCCTTGAAGCAGACACTCAATTCTTTTGGAGCCAATCCAAGGTGATTCTTAGCTCCCAAAGGTTTACATCCGTCCTTTTCCTTTCTCAACTTTGAAATTTCGAATCTCAGAATTGTCTTTCAAGGCAAGGACTTTTTTTTTCCCCAGAAAAAAATTTCCTCTGTTGCAAACTGAATAGTGCCTCATGTTAACTTCTCATGAATTTGGTCTTTCCAATTCAAGTGTGAGATCCCACCTGCATTCCCAGGTGATGAACCACAGCATCTTGTTACCTATAGCTGCTCTCTCTCTCTCTCTTCTGGATCCTGGAGGACTAACTTTGTCTGTGAATTTTCAGAAATGTCTTAGACCCTTCCTCTCTCTCAGCCCATGAATCACATGGGACTTGTATGCTGCTAGAAATGCTAATTTGCTACCCTTAAGACCCCAAAGCTTTTTTTTAATCTTGGAAGTAAATGGATAGTTTAAAGTACAACTGTTTACAATCCAACGTCCTCATCACTTTTCTGGAACTTTAGAAACTGAGAGTGGGATTTCTCAGCCACACTCGCGCAAGACCAGAAAATCCCACTCGAGGTCAACGGAACTTTGCATGGTGTTGTTCCGCCACTATGATTCTCATGGCAGGCGGGATAATTCCACCCTGAATCTCATGTTGTTAGCATGCAGGCTGTTGCCATCATCTCTGAGTATAAACACCTTGCACCTTGTTCCCAGTAACCCATTCTGCCCCCATGAATTCTTAACAATCAAACGACCCAGGCTGCATGTCAAGCAATTTCCAGAATAGGTCATATGACCCTCTATATTTTATTTTAACTTAAAGCCACTGTTCCAAAAGCTCACAATCTTATAAACCTCAACATCCCCGTGCAAAATTGAAGTCATCACCATAGTGACGTTCACAATATAACAATTTATAACATTCCACACACTTAACAACTACTTACTACGTACAGTGCAAGTAATATTCTTCCCCCATGCTATCAATTTAAAAGAAAACATCTTGCCAGCACCACAATGTTTAACCTATATGAACCAAATGCATGTGACAGTTGGAATTTAAAGCCCACTTTATATTGGCTTTTAAAGTTTTACTGTCTCATTTACATGTAGCTTTGTTCTACTGCTAGTGGCATCTCCTTTCAAGATGCTTCATAATAATTTTCCTTTATCTTGATAATTACAGCTCAAGTTGTTTCCATGACCTTGGTGAAATAATTGTATTCTTGGTCTGTTTTAGTTAACCTAGTCAAGAGCAACATTACTGACTCGTGTTGTCCCTCTGGCTTTTGAGTAATTTTCTCAGTACCTTTTGCTGGCAATTGCAATTGTCTTCTGTTCCTCCCTCCCTTTCACTTACTTCTGGGATGTTATTTGTGTCTTCTGCTTTAAATACAGACAACACAGGGCAGATTCTGCACACACACACAACACACACACACACAACACACACACACACACACACACACACACACACACACACACACACACACACACACACACACACACACAACATGGTAGAACCGGCTCGGTTCCCAGTGGTAGAGCTGGCTCGCCATTGGACGCCTGCAGGATCTTCCAGTCCCACCAACCTCTATGGTATTCTCCATGGCTCTCCCATTCTGTCACGAGGGAAACTGCCACAAGGGGGTCCCACTGGTGGGAAGGGCTGGAAAATCCTGCCCAACATACCTGTTCAATATTTCTGCCATTTCCTTATTTCTCATTTGTAGTTTCTCTCTCACTTTCAGGAGGATGCACGTGCACTTTAGTAATTCTCTTACTTTTTAAATGCTTGTAGAAACCCTGACTTTCTGAACTTTTAATTTTTTAAAACATTTTGTCCAATCTTCTGATCTACCACCAATCATCACAGAATTGTGTGCTTCATCTTTCAACTTTCTTAGTCACGAGTGGTACATTCATCTCAGAAAGTCTTTCTTTCTCACTGGAAAATGTCTTTGCTGAATGTTATGAAATATCTCTTTAAATGTCTGCCACTGCATTTCTACTAACCTACCCCTTAAACTAATTTCTTAGTTCATTTTAGCCAGGTCTGTCTTCATGTCCTTGTGATTGCCTTTATTTTAGTTTAAAGCACTTAAAGTTAAAATGTATTTATTAGTCACAAATAGGCTCACATTAACATTGCAATGAAGTTACTGTGAAAATCCCCTAGTCGCCACACTGAGGGAGAAATTAGCGTGGTCAATGCACCTAATCATTTCGTCATTCGGACTGTGGGAGGAAACCAGAGCGCCTAGAAGAAGCCCATGCTGACATGGAGAGAACATGCAAATTCTGCACAAACAGTACTATCATTACCTATTTTTATGTACTAATACTATCACTTGTGTTAGACCCACTTTTAGCTCCCTCAAATACAATGTGAAACTCAATCATGTTATGATCTCAGCGACCAAGAGCTCTTTTACTGTGAGAGCATTAATTAATCCTGCCTTGTTGCACAGCGCCAGGCCTAGAATAGCCTACTCTCTGGCTTGCTCTAGAACACGATGCTCTAAGAGCTTGTCCCTAAATCTTCAGTATTACTGCTGGATTAGGCCCACTGTCTTTGTAATATCCATGCATTCAGCCATTCGTTGGTATCATGTGGAGTGAATTGAATCAGCTGAAGACTGGCAGGTGTGATGCTGGGAACCTCAGAAGAAATGAGAAGGATCATCCATGCGGCACTTCTGATTGAAGGTGGTTGCACACTGGTGTAATGGGCTCCTCCATCATTGGAAATCTGGATGTTTTGGAGCCTCCTCCACTAGTTTTTTTTTTAATTATCTGCTACTATTAACGATTGGATCTGGCAGGATTACAGAGTTTAGATATGATCTGTTTGTTGTGTGATCACTTTACTCTGTTTGTCAAAAGCTGCTTCTGCTATTTGATATGCAAGTAGTTCTGTGTTGAAGCTTCACCAGCACACCTCATTTTTGCTACACCTGACATGCCCTCCTGTACTCTTCATTAAACCAAGCATCAGGACTTTGCCTGAATGGGAGCCAGTGTAAATCAGTGAATGAAGGAGTATAGGAGAAAGCCATGTGTATGTTTTAATCATCAAATCCAGAAAGACAATGAATTGCTCTTTCATTTGCTCAAGATATTTGAGTAGTGATGATCAATATGTTGCATTGCTGTAATTTAGGAATTCTGACAATGCAAATTTCAAGGACATCATTTAAACAAAATTTTCCTCCAGTTTATCTGGAGATTGCAGTTGAGGCAAACACATATTTTTAAAATTCTTAATTTACTGGATCAGTTATTGTTCTTCTGCTAATCTTGTAAATAAAAATGGCAGATTAAATAATAGACCCAAGAAATGGCACTTGTTTAAATAGGTTTTATTAACAGCAAAGTTTACTTGAAATTTTATTTACTTGCTTTCCTCCCTTCTTAAACTTTAACACATTTAATTACATGATTTCTATTTGGATTGCTATCATAGTCATTAATTAAGAGGGTGGTGAAGTTTGGAATCTGACTTTCTCTGTTACAGCTTCTTTAATGAGGTAGGTGCATTTCATAATAATTTAGACATTGGCTTTCAGAATGGAACCTCTTGAAGTTTTCTCTTGTAGGCTGTGAATATCAATGGAAGTAGATGTCAGGTGTGAACAGAAGCTGTTGAATTGACTATATTAGCTGTGGAACAAGCTGAGAGATTTCTCCACGGTAGTGGGTGTAAGATATTAAAAATTGACTTTAATGAGAATGGTGTGGAAAATCTTTCTGAGATAAACTGCCCTATTATATGACCTTTGGATGACACTGCGCTCCATAATTCCTAAACTTACAGTCGCATTATTCAAAATCTTTCACATATTCTAATAAAATAAAGTGAATTAAAATGTTGTTGTTCTTGCATCATATTTTCCTTTAGTCCGAGGGAGCACTGGAACAGAAATTCATCCAGAGTGATAGTGTAAAACTAGTAATGGTGAGACTGCAGACCATTTTAACCTTTGTCAGATTGTCGTCATTATTAAAACAAGCTGCCAATTCACCTTCAACCATTCTATGCTATTGACCAAGGTAAATTTAGCCATCATTCAGTTTTAACAATAACGTGTCTTTCTACCATTGCCGCATGCAATAGTGATAACCTTGTGACATCTCAGCGCACTATGAATTACCCACGTAAAAATAATATGGGTAAGTTGTTTTCGTAGAATTGCTATAGAAAGTACGTGCTGTAGATTACATTGATGCCAGATGTTTTGGGGGGGAAGGCATCCACAGTATTTAGCGCACAACTCATTTCTGGTTCAGTTATGTGATGATGTGGAGATGCCGGTGTTGGATTGGGGTAAATACAGGAAGAAGTCTCACAATTACCAGGTTAAAGTCCAACAGGTTTATGTATCAAAAGCCACGAGCTTTTGGAACGCTGCTTCTTCATCAGGTGAGTGGGATTTCAGTTCATAAACAGGGCATATAAACACACAACTCAATTTACAAAGTAATGGTTGGAATGTGAGTCTTTACAGGTAATCAAGTCTTTAAGTTACAGACAATGTGAGTGGAGAGAGGATTAAGCACAGGTTAAGGAGATGTGTATTGTCTCCAGCCAGGACAGATAGTGAGCTTTTGCAAGCCCAGGTAAGTGGTGGGGGTTACAGATAGTGTGACATGAACCCAAGTTCCCAGTTGAGGCCATCCTCATGTGTGCGAAATTTGGCTATCAGTCTCTGCTCAGCAATTCTGCGTTGTTGTGTCATGAAGGCCGCCTTGGAGAACGCTTACCTGAAGATCAGAGGCCAAAAACCCATGACCGCTGAAGTATTCCCTACAGGAAGAAAACACTCTTGCCTGGTGATTGTCAAACAGTGTTCATTCATCCATTGTCATAGCATCTGCATGGTCTCTCCAATATACCAAGTCTTGGGACATCCTTTCCTGCAGCATATCAGGTAGACAACATTGACCAAGTTGCAGTGTATGTACCGTGTACCGGCTGGATGGTGTTCTCACGTGAGATGATGGCATCTGTGTCAATTCAGCACATCTACCTGATACGCTGCAATAAACCATGTCCTGAGGCATGGTACATTGGGGAGACCATGCAGATACTATGATAACGGATGAATGAACACCTCTTGACAATCACCAAGCAAGACTGTTCTCTTCTTGTTGAGGAACACTTCAGTGGTCACGGGCATTCAGAACTGATCTTCAGGTAAGCGTTTTCCAAGGTGGCCTTCACGACACACGACAGCGCGGAATCGCTGAGCAGAGACTGATAGCCAAGTTCCACACACATGAGGATAGTCTCAACAGGGATCTTGGGTTCATGTCACACTACCAGTAACTCCCAAGACTTGCCTGGGCTTGCAAAATCTCACTAGCTGTCCTAGCTGGAGACATCTCTTTAACCTGTGCTTAATGCTCTCTCCACTCACGTTGTCTGTACCTTTACGTCTTGATTAAGTGTAAAGACTCGCATTCCAACCATTATTTTGTAAATTGAGTTTGCGTCTTTATATGCCCTGCTTGTGAACAGAACTCCCACTCCCCTGATGATGAAGCAGCGCTTCAAAAGCTGGTGGCTTTTGCTACCAAATAACCTGTTGGACTTTAACCTGGTGTTGTGAGACTTTTTACTCAGTTATGTGATAGCATGGACTTAAGTTTTTCACTTGGGGGAAGAAAGGAGGGTGATAGATGAATTGTTTTCACACAGAAAATTACATTTCACCAGAAGTTGTTTTTGATCAAAAGATATATCTATTAAGTACGTAAGATCTACGAGCAGGAGTAGACCATTCAGCCCTTCGAACTTGCTTCGCCATTCAGTACAATTATGGCTGATCCTGTCCCAGCCTCACTTTCCTGCCTGTGCTCCATAACCCTTCAATCCATTACTAATTAAAAATCTGTCTATCTCCTCAAAATTTATTCAATATCCTGGCATCCGCTGCACTCTGGGCTAGTGAATTCCACAGATTCACGATCCTTTGAGAGCAGTAACTTCTCCTCATCTCTGTTTTAAATCTGCTACCCACTATCCTAAAACTATGACCTCTTGTTCTAAATTGCCCATAAGAGGAAACATCCTCTCTACCTACTTAAAAAAAAATACATATGCAACAACTCACCAAAGCTCCTTTAACAGCACTTTCTAAACTGTGGCCTCTGCCAAATGGATGGACAAGGGCAGCAATTGCAAGGGAACGCCACCACCTTTAAGCTCTCCTCCAAGCCGCACAGCATTCTGACTTGAAACAATATTGCCATCCCTTCACTGTCCCTAGGTCAAAATCCTGGAACTCCCTTTGTAACGGGGTGTTCCCACAACTGAACTGTAGCAGTTCAAGAAGGCAGCTCACCACATCCGAGGGATGCACAATGAATGTTGGTCCAACCAGCAACGCTTGCGTCCTGTGAATGAATACATTTTAAAAAAGGATGCATGGAAAGAGCAAAGAAATTGTATTACTGTAAATAGCTGCTGTTGAAACGGCCTTCGGATTTGTAGTCTCCATGATTCTAATAGCAAAAGATAGAATTGAGAAAGAGGAGAAACAACCTTTCTATCTTGACCTTTTACACAGACTCATATCTACTACCTGCTCAAGTCATTTTCATTTCACTGATTTTAGCACTGAGCCTATATCTCTTCACTCCTTAGAAAATCATATACCTTTTCTTAATACTGTAACTGTCTTGATTCATTATACTAATTAGCAGACTACAGCTTTTAAGTGCAGAGTTGTTGTTCCATAAATTGCATTTAGCATTATACATCTTTAGTTTACAATAATATCTATTGGTTCTTTTACCGATTCAGCAAAAAGAGCTCATCTATTTTTACTATCCTGTTCCCCTTTCACAGTATATCTCAATGTATGAAGCAGTTGTCATTGGAGGTTGCATGGGATATTACATTTATTTTTAATTTTATTTATTCTGTGGATGTGAGCGAGGTTGGAATTCTTGCAAATCTCTTCTTTCCCAAAATAACATTACTGAACTAATTGGGTTTTTAGTTGCATTCTAACTGTTCCATGGTCACTTTTACTGGTGCTAGTATATTAGTTCCAGATTTTTAACAGCTGAATTCAAATTCTCAGATTGCAATGAAATCTAGTTTATTAGTTTGCTATTTCAATAGCATTACCACTACACTGCACCTTACTCAGGTAAAACCTTGGCCAGTAAGATGTATGTCAAGAATTCAAGACCGCAGAAGAGGATTCTGGGAGAAGTCAGTTCGGTCAACTTGATTGAACTGTGGGTAGCTGAACAGCCCCTCTAGTGACAAACAGGTGTCTTGGAGGGGCATGTAAAACCTCTAGAGGAAGTCATCATTCTGAGGGAGGAAGTGGTAGGTGTATTAAAAAGCATTAAGGTAGACAAATCTCCAGGGCCAGATGGCATCAATCCAGATTACTGAGGGAGACAAGAGAGGAAATTGCTGGGCCTCTAATAATGAGGCCCCAGAGGATTGGAGGATAGCCAATATTGCCCCATTATTTAAGAAGGGTAGCAAGGATAACCTGCGTAATTATAGGCCAGTTAGCTTCACATCAGTGATAGTAAAATTGTTGAGAAAATTCTTAGGGATAGGATCTATACACATTTGGAACTGAATGGTCTTACAAAATCACGCTGTCTGTTTTTAATATGAGGCAGGTCATGTCTCTCTAATTTGATTGAACTTTTGAGGAGGTGACATAAATAATTGATGAGGGAAGGGCCATGGATGTTGTCTGCATGGACTCTAGGAAAGCATTTAACAAGGTCCTTCATGGCAGGCTGGTGCAAAAGGTTAAATCACACAGTATCAAGGGTGAACTAGCTAGGTGGATTCTGAACTGGCTTGACCATAGCACTCAGAGAGTAGTGGTGGATGGAGTCCGTAACTAATGGTGTTCTGCAGGGATCCCTGCGGAGCCTCCGTTGTTCGTAATATATATAAATGACTTGGAAGAAAATGTAGGTAGTCTGATTAGCAAGTTTCTGGGTGATACCAAGATCTCTGGAATTGCAGATAGTGATGAAGATTGTCAGATAATACAGTAAGATATAGATAGGCTGGAAAATTGGGCAGAGAAATGGCAGATGGAATTTAATCCGGACAAGTGCAAGCAGATGCAATTCAGGTGGGAACTATAAAATAAATGGCAGAACCATCAGGAGCATATACACACAGAGACCTGGGAGTACAGATCCAAGGGTCCTTAAAAGTGGCAGCACAAGTGGGAAAAATGATGAAGGAAGTATATGGCTTGCTTGCCTTCATCAGCCAGGACATTGAGTATAAAAGTTGGCAAATTATGTCAGTTATATAGTTGCTTAGGTCACATTTGTAATACTGTGTCCAATTCTGGTTGCCACTTCCGAAAGGTCGCAGAGGCTTTGGAGAGAGTACAGAAAAGGTTGACCAGGATTTACCCTAGTATGGAGGGTATTAGCTATGAGGAGAGATTGAATAAACTGAGACTGTTCTTCTTGGAAAGACAGAGGCTGAGAGACAACCTAATAGAAGTTTATAAAATTATAAGGGGCATAGATAAGGTGAACAGTTGGAAACTTTCTCCCAGAGTAGAAATGGCAATTACAAGGGGGCACAAGTTCAAGATAAGGGGGGAAATGTTCAGTGGAGATATGTGGGGGAAGTCTTTTACACAGGGAGTGGTGGGGGCCTGGAGTGCACTGCCAAGTGAAGTGGTTGAGGCAGACACGTTAGCGGCATTTAAGACGTACCTGGATAGACACATGAACAGATGGGGAATAGAGGGCTACAGGTGGCTGGTCTAGATAGAACAACATGATCAGCACAGGCTTGGTGGGCTGAAGGACCTGTTCCTGTGGTGCACGATTCTGTCTTTGTCAAGTGTATGCTTTGCATGTGTTCAGAAGATCTCAGAGCAACTGGTGCCAGTTTCAACATGCACTCTCAAAGAGTGAGGTTTCCTGCTGGGAGTGCAAATATATAATATTATTACTCATGTCTTGACAAAGCAGATTAATTTGTGATCACTTTGTCACTAATTTGAACAATTCAGTTCTATAGTGAGTATTGAAGGGGAGGTGATGGCCTAATGGTATTATCACCACACATTAATCCAGAAACTCAGCTAATGTCTTGGGGGCTGTGTTCGAATCCTGCCATGGCAGGTTGTGGAATTTGAATTGTCGATTGTTGGAAAAACCCACCTGGTTCACTGATGTCCTTTAGGGAAGGAAATCTGCCATCCTTACCTGGTCTTTCTTTGGGGAGGTAACAAGGAAATTAAATAAAAGAGAACCAGTGGACGTAATTTATTTAGATTTCCAAAAGGCCTTTGACGTGATGCCATATAGGAGACTGTTAATAAGTTAAGAGCCTATTGTGTTAATGGTAAGATCCTGGCATGGATAGAGGATTGGCTGACTGGCAGAAGACAGAGAGTGGGGATTAAGGGGTCTTTTTCAGGGTGCCAGCCAGTGACTAATGGTGTGCCTCGAGGGTCAGTGCTGGGACTGCAACTTCTCACAATATACATTAACGATTTGGAAGAAGGAGCTGAAGGCACTGTTGCCAAGTTTGCAGATGATACAAGACAATGTAGAAGGACAGGTAGTATTGAGGAAGCAGGAGGGCTGCAGAAGGACTTGTACAGGTTAGGAGAGTGGGCAACGAAGTGGCAGATGGAATACAATATGGAAAATTGCAAGGCTGTGTACTTTGGAAGGAGGAATAGAGGCATAGACTATTTTCTAAATAGGGAAATGCTTCAGAAATCAGAAACGCAAAGGGGCAGGAGAATCTTGAACAAGCACTCCCAAGGTTAACATGCAGGTTCAGCGGCAGTTAGAAAGGCAAATGCTATGTTAACGTTCATGTTGAGAGGGCTAGAACACAAGAGCAGGGCTATATAAGGCTCTGGTTAGTCCCCTTTTGGAGTATTGTGAGCAGTTTTGGGCCCCATATCTAAGTGAGGATCTGTTGGCCTGGAAAGGGTTCAGAGGAGGTTTACAAGAATGATGCCTGGAATGAAAAGCTTGTTGTATGAGGAATGGTTGAAGACTCCTGTACTCCTTGGAGTTTAGAAGGATGAGAGGGAGGGACCTTTTTGAAACTTACAGGATACTGCGAGGCCTAGATAGAGTGGACATGGAGAGGATGTTTCCACTCATAGGAAAGACTAGTACCAGAGGGCACAACCTCAGGCTAAAGGAATGATCCTTTAAAACAGAGATGAGGAATTTCTTCAGCTAAAGAATGGTGAATCTGTGGAACTCTTTGCTGCAGAAGGCTGTGGAGCCAGGTAATTTGAGTGTCTTTAAGACAGATATAGAAAGGTTCTTGATTAATAAGGGGATAGGGTTATGGGGAAAAGGCAGGAGAATGGGGATTAGAAAAATATCAGCCATGATTGAATGGCAGAGCAGACTTGATGGGCCACTTGGCCTAATTCTGCTCCTATATCTCATGGTCTGGTCTACATGTTACTCCAGATCCACAGTAATGTAGTTGACTCTCAAGTGCTCTTGGGCAACTAGGGATGGGCAATAAATACTGGCCAGCCAGCGATGTCCATGTGCCATGAATGAATATTTTTTTAAAAACTCTTTACATTTTTTGATGACTGGAATTTGCAGCCACTGACCATAAAGAAATATTCCCATGAATATTTAGTGATGGGTATGGCTTGGATTTCCTCTTTTCTCGCATTAGTTTGAATCTCCCAAATTAAGGGGATCATCAATTGTCCAGCAACAACACAGTCATCAAGTAGAGTAAGTAGCCAATCATGTTAAGGTATTTTCACTAACAGTAAACCAGGAAGTAAAACCACTGATTCCCTTCACTTGTAAGTTTTAGATTTCACAGATAGTGAAATAAAGGATTGAAATGAACAAGTGGATTAAGTTAGAAGGCAAAACATCATATACAATATTTAGAAAATTAAAATGTTAGTTTTCCTATCCCAATGGAAATATCCGATATTGGCCAAATATAAAATTAATCTTTAATTATAAACTCAGCACCTGGTTAAAAAACCAATTAAATCTCATTCAATAAGATGTACTTCATCAATGCATGCTCTGAATAAGCACAGAACCACTGATAGTAACTTCAATTTTGATATTTAATTGTGCATGTGTGTACACCGGAAGTTGATGTTGGAGGAGCAAGGCCAGTGAACACTGACAGTTTTTCTGTCTTTGCTACCTATAATGATTTTTCACAGATTTCATTTGTGAAAACTAAAAGGATTTATTAAAAGGAGAATAGCAGCCTCATGGTTGCAGCCAGCTCCCAATATGCCTCCTGCCTAAGAAAGAACTCCACCCTCTGGGGTGGTTACCCACCCTGAGTCCCAATTGGTTCCCTAAGTCAGGTGACCCTTACTCTGCTGTGTTACCCTTAAAAGGACAATCACCACAAATAACCACGCTGCCACAAAACTTGTGCCTACCTATTTGTACATTTCAAATAATTAATT
This sequence comes from Carcharhinus amblyrhynchos, assembly GCF_965287045.1. Taxonomy (NCBI): domain Eukaryota; kingdom Metazoa; phylum Chordata; class Chondrichthyes; order Carcharhiniformes; family Carcharhinidae; genus Carcharhinus; species Carcharhinus amblyrhynchos. Next base: position 61,639,526 of record NC_137333.1, read on the forward strand.
TATGCCTAGCTAATTTGCTTACAGTTTTGTACTAATTTTAGCAACTCATCTTTGTTTTTAACTTAGCTTCGATAAAATGTCCAAGAAATTAAATAATGGCATTGTGATAGTGGGAACAGAACGAAATGGTCTTTTGGCCACTATGACCAATGTGTATATGCCTGTACAGGTAACCAAGCAATGTCTGAAGAGTGCAGAGAAAGCAGATCGTGATTAGAAATAGAAAATGATCAAGCCAAAAGACCACAGGTATAGCAAATGAAAATCAAATGTCAAAACAACAATGAGATGGGATTGACGAGAAAAAAAATCAGAGACTTCAGTAGAAAATTGATGTTTTTGTATCTCTTTTACATCAAAGAAGATAAGTGACAATACAAAACACAGCAGAAAGAGAAACAGAAAATAGTAACTGATTAGACGAAACAAGACAGGGATAAAGGAAGAAATGAACAATAGAAAGAATGTTTTATTTTGATCAAAGATAAATGGAGAGGAAATAAATGGGCCCCACAGATCTGAGCCTCACTGTGCTCTGGTGCTGGTCCAATTTTGTTTTAAAATCATTTTACTTTCAACAAAGAGCCAGCTTTTGTATTCATTGTTCAAATGTCAAGCGCCTCTTTCATTTGGTATATCTCGGTATCCTCTCCTGTTTGACTAGGCAAATATATTTCATTATTCCTTCCATCTCTTTATATGAATGGCATTCCTTCTTGTAAAGTTGAATTCCAACACCAAGACCTCTACTTATGTTGCTGCATTCAAATTTATAGGGAAAGCTTTTTGCAGTTTTCACCAAGGTTTAATTTCCCCTCTAGTGAGCATGTGAAACTCCTCTCTGTGGCATTTTAGCACATTAGCTAGTAAGTTCACATTTCATTCTCCTCTCTGCTTTTTTAACAATGATGTTCATTCACTTCAAACAATTGGAAAAATAGGTTAACAAGTGTGCTAAAATAGCACACTCGCGTTTTGTACAAACTTGCACGTACCCGGATCACTTCAAGTGTCGGTCCTTTTCCTGAATAACTTCGTCTTATTAGCAGCCTATAAATTCATTTTTGAATATCCTAATTCATGAATACTCTTCAAAAGCCAGGAGATCTAAATTTTTTAAAAGAAAGTGGCTGTTTCTGTCTTAAGTGACTAATGTTTTATGGAATAATTTGTCTTTCTTCGTAAAACCACTGTTTTCACTTTACTGTCTCCTTCCTATTCTGTGAGGACTTTCACTTATTGCCCATTAGTTTTGAGGGAGATCTGTTAAATTTATTTTAAAACTACAAGATATATTTACTAATTATACAGAGCCTAAGTCATTTTGAAGCCTAGTAATTTTTTGAAATAGTTTCCCTTTTGTAAATTAGTGGTAGCTCTTAACTCATAATCAACTATTAAAATTGTGTTTTATAAAATGTTCAAGTATTTTATGAATCCTGTTGCGCTCATATTAAATTCATCAGTCAATAATTGTGAAGATCATTTTTTCTCCCAAATTGGAAAATTATTGAGAAGCAATCCAATCTTGGAATCATAATGCTCTCAAGGCACTAAATACTTCTAAATTCTAAATAATTCTGTCCCCCGTTCATCTTTCCTCCTTTATTTTCTTGAAGATCTCTAGGTACATTCTGTTCAGTTTCTGTAGTAACTCAGTCAAACGCCAGTTTCTAATTACCAGTACCCTTTATTGTGCACATGATAACTCTCATCACTTGCATGGGGAATCACTGATTGACCTCCCTGTAAGTCTCATTGAATACAAGCTCCCTGGGGACTGGTAATTAACCAAACAGGTGGAGCTGGTATACCGAGCCCTGTATAAAGCAGGCCCTTGAGTGGATCCATTTATTCCTTTTGTTCTGCTTGGGACCAGTTGTGTTCACCACAGGCTTGTGGTTTTTGTTTTACTTCATTTTGTGCAATAAAAGCACAGTTCCTTTATAGCCAACTCCTGGAGTATTATTGTGCACCAAAGGAAGAAGCTGCTCCTGCAGCTCACCACCAGGTAATCTTCACCTCAGGATCTACAGTGTTGGTTCAGATAAAGTTACAGGCTTAAATAACACAGCTTGTACTCTACAAAGTGCGCAGATAGATTTATTGTTGATCCCCCATGACCTTTGTGCTTGTCATAACAGTTTCCCCCTTATTGACTCAGCTTTTTTTCACATAATCCTTCCTTCCTATCCAACTCTATCTCTATTAAATGCCCCCTCGATATCCCAGTCATCTCGATTGTAGACTCAGGAATTCAATTTAACGAAGACAATACTGTTTAGAATTTAACTGTAATCTTCCTCAAAATTTTCAGTCTGTGACTTCAGACTTTGTCTTGTCAAGTTCACTCCCTGATATCAATGTAGCTAACAGAATGAAACTTTAGAGGTTTTGGGGAAGAAATTGTTTCACGTTGTACACATTGCTTGGCACTAACTAACTGTTCAGGGGGTGAATCTTACTTAGTGGTATTCCACACCAAATCTCTTTCAGAATGGTACCGGTTACCAAAAGTGTTAACATATGACGATGTTCATTCGCTGGTTTAAGAAAATGCGACTTATTTATTAACAGGTTAAAACTACACAGAGGATTGTAGCCTCATGGCTGCAATCAGCTCCTGAAATGACTGAGTACAGAAGCCCACATTTACCATGGTGAACCCACAACCTGCTCCCCAGTTGGTTTCCCAGGTTATGTGACCCTTACTCTGCAGATTGATCCTTAAAGGGACAATCGCTACATCCCTCCCCCTCTAATTCCCTTTATACAAATGTCAATATTCAATTTACACAGTCCAAGATAATTAAGCATTTAGTACAGAAGTTTAATCTCAATTAAAAATGAAGCCTTTCGGGGATTTCGGGGCGGCATGGTAGCACAATAGTTAGCATAGCTGCCTCATAGCACCAGGGACCCGAGTTTGATTCCCGGTTTGGGTCACTGTCTGTGTGGAGTTTGCACATTCTGCTTCCGGCTTCTTCCCACAGTCCAAAGATGTACAGGTCAGATGAATAGGCCATGCTAAATTCTCCCTCAGTGTACCCAAACAGGCACCGGAGTGTCAGGACTAGAGGATTTTCACAGGAGCTGCATTGCAGTGTGAATGTAAGTCTACTTGTGATCAATAAACAACTTTTAACTTTTCCTGAATCCTTATGGAGCAGCATACCTCCTTTGTCTGAGACAGTCCCACTGGATTGCTGTCAGCCGAAACCGCAACGACAAGTGCCTCTTCGGGCACAGGTAGTTCAGTTTTGTTTTCACGGAGATATCAGTTGTGCCTGCAACAGGTTGACCAGGTACTTCAGTGCTAAAACAATTGGCAACATTTCCAGATGGCAATATACTTCCTAATGGCAAACCTGGCTATTGAGGCATCTCTCTTTTTCTCAATGATCTGTGTTTTTTGGGTGATCCTTCCATCTACATCTACTTGATAAGACAGGGGGTCCAGTTTTAGAGCAAAGATTCCAGTGACCCAACTTGATACAAAATTCCTCACATACATGGAGTCATCCAACATAATCAACTGTGTCGACTGACATGAATCATGACCTGCCTGCTTTGGCTGGCCTCTCCCCTCCCCAGAAAATTTGGAAACATGAGGCTCAGTCACAATCTAAGATGACGATTTATTAACAACTCTGCTGGCAGGACTCCTGTTGTCACATGTGGAAGATCCAGAAGCCAAGATGGATGCATTTAGGTTTCTGGTCTCCAGGTCTCCTCCTGACTACTACTTTAAGCCAGACTTAAATCTTTGAACAGCTCCTTCAGCTAATCCGTTCAATGCTGGGTGGTAAAGTTTTGAAACTCAATACTTGTGATACTGTTCCATTGTCAGACACAATGGGTCCTATTTTACCATTTTGATTCAAAGTGCTAGGCTAACTTGAAACCGGGAGTGTTTCAGATCCGACTTTTAGACCTATTCTGAAGCACTCTGCCTGCAAAATATCAGCAATTCCGAATTGTGATTCACAAGTCTGTGGGCACCTCCAACTGTGCATGCATATTGCAGTGCACATTGCAGAAACATTGTACCTATGAATGGACGAAGTTAATCAATATAGGCTTGTACCCATGGCGGACCAAGCCATTCCCAAAGATGCAGTGGGGCTGCAGTAGACAATCTTTGTTGCAATCTACCTAAAAGTAATCTCCCAAATTGATTGTGGCCATTTTCTGTTTCGTTCCTTGTACAAAAGAAATAAAGAATACTTCCACATCTTTCACCTCAAATTTTGAAGAGTTTGTATGAATGTAAATGTTTTCCCTCTTGGGTCTTTTCTAGAGCTGTGTCCTTCCTCGACCTGCTCTAGTTTCTCTCCTTTAACCTCCAACATTTTAAGTTGAAATTTTATCTATCTCTCTCCCTCCTTTTCATTATGATCCTTTGTTAATCTTTCCATTTCCAAGTCATTGCAATTTCCTTTCAAAAAGTTATGTCACTTTCTTCTGTTTCCCTTTCTTTCTGCTTTTCCTGCATTGCTTGTTCAAGTTTTTTTTTTCATTTGTATTTCTTTTTCCTTTTCTTTTTGCTGCATTTATAACTGTTTCATTTGTAATTGAATTTATCTCATTCAATTGCCTCTCTTTTTGATAAAATTGGTCCCTGGGCCAAACCTTCCAATTTTAAATGTTTTGCTGTGCTTTCAATAATCTCATCCTTCCTTACCCCTGAAGGTAATGCCAACTCAAATTTATCAGCCAATTCATTTAACTGAGTGTTGGTCACTTTCTGCAAATCAGTCAATTATACCTTCCATCTTTAGGAAATTCTTAACAATTTCCAATGCCATTTTGGATTCTAATCTGTACAATATGCCTCAAAGTAACTCCAATTCCTTTGTCCAGTACTCTGTACTCTTGCCTACCCTTTCTTAAGGATTCATAGATCCCACCATTTAACAATAAATCTCAAACCAAGTTTTAATATCAGGCATCCAGTCAACCTTTCACCACAGTCTGAAATCCCACAAGAGCCCCCACTTTTGTTACAATCCAAGTTGATGTTATAACTGGAAGGGAAGATCTTAGAATGGAATCCTGGCTCAAAAGATCATTGACAGAATTCTACTGCTCTGCTTGCCATGAAATCTGAGCAGATGAGGGGCAGGCAATGGAAAAATCCTTTGACCTCTGATGGAAAATCCTGCTCCACATTATTTTTTATAAAACAGAGGAACGAAATCACAGGACGACTAATTAGTATTAACAAGAAAAACAATGTTTGTTGTGCAATATACTTTACTCCCTCCTTAGCTTAACAAATACACACAGATTTTAAGATTAATGCGGATTACAATATACATCTTGAACTCCAGTGGTCTATTAACACGAAGTTCCCCTTAAATACACAGATTGGCTGTGGTCAAAGACACACATTTTGCTCTGAACCCAAGTTACTATCCATGGGTTTCTTTTCAGAATTCTCCCCCTCCCCCACTCTCTCAGATGATTGCCATGTGAGAGTTTCCCTTCTGTTGCCAGTGCTGGGACCTGGGTTCAATTCTGGCCTCAGGTCACTGTCCATGTGGAGTTTGCACGTTCACCCTCTGTCTACACATGTTTTCTCCAGTACTATGGTTTCCTCTCACACTCCAAAGATATATGGGTTAGGTTGATTGGCTATGCTAAATTGCCCCTTATCATCATTGGGGGCAAGCAGAGTAAATATGTGGGGTTAGAGGGATCAGGCCTGGGTGGAATTCTTGGGTTGAATGGCCTCCTTCTACACTTTAAGGATTCTATGATCAGCAGTTTGCAATCCTAAATCCAGTCCAGGTTTTCCAAATTACTGTCTTAAACAAAGTTTCTGCTTCATTTTAACAGCAAACACAGTATCCAGGTTTTACACCACCCCTTTAGGATTTCTTTGCATTGACTGATGTACAAACTGTTCACAATTGCTTTAACTCTTGATTCCTAGACTCTACTAAAACAGCTTCAAAATTTTCATTTACCTCTGAAGTCTGTTTTTCCACTTTAAATTTGGTTACTGTAATTGTCTCCCTAACTCCTGTTTACTCTTCCTTGAATTCTTCTGACAATACTTTGGGCTCTATTCTCTTAACTTCAGTAATCTGAAGACACTCTATCTGTCTCAATTCCTTGGTTATCTGGACTGTAACTGACTTTAAGAGGCCTGCCTCTTTACAGCTCTTGTCCTGTCCAATCTTTCTTAAGGCAGATTTGAGAGATGTTCACTCGCTGCTACCCTTCTACAACTGTCATATATTCAAACTAAAATTTGAGAAGCTTTCATATCTTACAAGGCCCTCAGTTGCTAAGCAACAACTGCTAGTCTATTTACTCTTGATGCCGTAGCCCCCTCTGAGCACATAGTTGGAACTGAACCAATCCCTACGCATACAAACACCTTTGTCCAGCATGAATCCAACAATAGGTTTTACCTTCACTTCCACAGAAACATTAAATTAAACCTACTTAAAACTACATTTTATTTCTAATGTTTACCAATGCAAATATACATTCCTTAAAACTACCTTTGTTTTCCTAACAGGCAGTCTTCATCCTCCAAAATTAACCCTGTTTGTTAAGTCAGAGATAGAACATTTGGTAATGCGAAACACACATGATTCCTTTGAGAAATCTGTGGGCAACAGTGGAAATGCAATGGATCTAGATTCATGCTTCCATAAGAGCCTTAATTGAAAAGATATGGCTGAAGCAAAGGCTCTGCTGTCTGACAGATCTGGTGACGTAGTGCAGTGTAGACCACAAAAAAACCACATATTCATTCTGTACATTCAAACCTCTAGCAAACACAAGCCTAATCAGTTATTCTTGACACTAGTCTTTCTTCGATTTCTCCTCTTCAGTGCTTCCCTCGTGGCATGTTTTCAATTCTAGCTCATCAGTCCTTGACTTCTATCAACCTTTCGCTGTCTTGCCCTTATTCAGAACTATTCCCCCTGTCCTTTGGTTATTCCAATATTTGGATTTAAAATGATACAGCATTCCATGGTAAAAATGTTCTTCCTCGTGATGAAGCCTTTTCCCTAGCAAAAGTGAACTTGGAACTACCTTCAATCTACATCAAGGTGCAACATTCCTTATGTATGCTGACAGGGGTGAAAATGCTGCTATAAATGATGCACACACAAATAAAAAATAAAACAGCTAAATGGTTGAATGGTTAAAGCAAGTATTTCATTTTGTGTATTGCTGTGTATAACCCTCACAAATGTATTGGATGTAAGAGGTCAGTTCGGGAGTATAAGAACAATAGTGATAGTTGAGTGAGCACAAGGTAAATTCAAGGAAAAGGAACCTTCAGGCATTGTGTATTGCTGGAATGTAGTCAAACCTTAGCTTTGTGGTTGTTAGAGATTCTGGGGCATTGAAATTGGCTCTAGGATCAGTTACGGTCTAAGTCTAAGGTTTGCTGATGCAAATGGCAAGTACAGTCAAAACTTACAACAGACCTTATCTATAGAGCATAGCTTTTCAACAGGTAAGCTGCTAAGAAAGCTTACATCAGGTTGTAATTGCATGGTTATGCTAAGAAACATGAACACAGGATTTTATTGCAGACACTGTTTTACCATTTGACTTGTAGAGATTCAGATGTGAGATTAGCTGTGTTTTTTTTAGGTGATATTAGTGCACAGTACAATTCTATCAACTGAATGTAATAGTCAAAAATGTGCTTTGTAAAGTCTTACATGTCCTTAAGTGGTTGACCCTCAACTTTATCTAACCTTCCAATGGTGATATCCTTGCTACAAGATTTCTCAAATTCCTACTAGCTGGTTTCTAAAGTAATCTTGTTGAAAGCTACTTTAAAAGCTTACTTAGATAAGAATCAACACACATGCTGACATAGATGGATAACAGTAAAGTTATACCAACTGTAACTTTTTGCTGGCCTACTGTGCACAGTTGCTGTTGGTGTTCCAAAATGGATATATTTTTATTGCTGGAGAGTGGTTTTTATTTTGAAGCAATTACTTCTGATGTAAATTTGCAAGTTCTGCCATTTGAATTATTGTAGCTTTGTCTATTATTGACTAAAATATGCCTACCTATCCACAGTGTGTTTTGGCAAATTGGAATTGTAATGCATTTGGCATTCCTCCTTATTAGAACCATTCCTTCCAACCCTTAAGTGTGTTGAGTTTAAATTAGTACAAGTCAATTATGTTATGAATGTAATAACAAAATAATACCAAAGTAATTAAGTAGAATTAAAGATTATAAAACTTTCCAGTTACAATTAACTTCTCTTGATCAGATTTCACACCATGGGATTGAAATCACACTGTGATATTAGGAGTGACTGTTAATACTGTCTGAGATTCCTCTGTCCACTATTTATAAAAACAAAGCTTCAACCTATTTAAATTTTAAATGGGTTGACACATGGGTTAAACTAGTAGACAACAACATTTCATCTAGTTACATTAATACACTCATGATACAGCACAATTTTAACCCATGTGATTTTTTTATTTCTTTTAGCAGAAGAGAATGCAGTTTTTAATGAAAGTGTTGATTTTCAGGAGAACATCTCCTAAAAAAAAGGCCTGAAACTGAAACTAACAGCACTATTTTGAACTCTGCTTATAATGCATGCTATAAGTCGAACTTATTTCTACTTGTTTCAAACAGAGGACTAGAAAGTGGGAACAGATTTCATTCTTACAACTTTTGATTTTCTTCCAAAGTATCAATGATTTCTGCCATGTTTTCCTATATTGCAGCATTGACTACATGTCTGAAATATTTCATTTACTGTCGCCCTATTATAAAATGGATATTATTGAACTAGAAAAAATGCAGAAAAGATTTACTAGGATGCTACTTGATGGTTTGAGTTATAAGAAGAACTGGATAGACTGGGACTGTTTTCTCTGGAATGTAGAAGGCTGAATGGTGATCTTAAAGAGGTCTATAAAATAATAAGGGGTATAAATCAGCTAGATAGTCAATATCTTTTCCCAAAGATAGGGGAATCCAAAACTAGAGGGCATAGGTTTAAAGTGAGAGGGGAGAGATACAAAAGGGTCCAGATGGGCAATTTTTTCACACAGAGGGTGGTGAGTACCTGGAACAAGCTGCCAGAGGTAGCAGTAGACGTGGGTTCAATTTTGTCTTTTAAAAAAGCATTTAAACAGTTACCTGGGTAAGATGGGTATAGAGGGACATGGGCCAAATGCAGGCAATTGGCACTAGCTTAAGGGTTAAAAAAGGATGGCATGGACAAGTTGGGCCGAAGGGCCTTTTTCAATGCTGTAAACCTCTATGATTCTACTATGGTTGCAGGCGGGGGAGAAAGATCATCTCAACACCCCAATTCACTTTCTATCCATCCGTAGCAAATATAGTTTAATTTTGATGCGTGGTTTTTTGTGTGTGTAATTTGATTAGTGTGCGATCAATTTAGAAGTCATCAGGTGCAGGATTTTAATAAGGAGTAATATTTATTCACACACACACCCCAGAAAGATCTACAGTCTACCTCTGTGTCAATCTCAGCACGTGCCGAAGAAAGATACAATTAAAGGCAGTAGTGCACTTCTAAAAATATTAAAGCCAAACAGAACAGAAAAGCATTCATGTGTTTTTGAGATTCCGGTGAAGGAGCAAGTTTTTCCTACTCTAGAATTGAAATTCAAACAAGTCTGGATGGTTGGAGAAAAGCCCAGATTAACTGCAGAGCTCCTTCAAAGTAAAGACTGTTCAGCAAGTCACTTTGAAGTCCGTTTCTTACAGATGAATTTGGAGTTGTTCAAAACAGGTTAGAGGGGCTTTTAAAACTCCTTAAGCCTAATGAGTTTTGAAAAGGCAAATAAACCCAGCATTTTTGCACAGCTGTAATGTAGTTGCTGGTGTTCTGAAGACTGTAAAAAGTCTGCCAGTCCAACGCCGGCATACCCACGTTCTGAAGACTGCCTGATTTGACCTCCAGTCTTTAGATGAAAGGATTTCAAAATCAGAGGGCAGTTTTGATCACGTGATGAATGGTTATTGATGGAAGGCAAATGATGATTTTTCATAACGAAGGAGTTTCAGCAATATGATCAGAAGTCATTGATGTGCAATAAAAGGTAAATAGTGCCCTTTAGCACTTACTTATAGATACTCAATCACTGCTTTTTGTTATATGGCAGACCCAGAGTCAGAGGCTGGAATTTTACCACCTCATCTATCAAAAGAGAAGGAGTGGGCGAGGGACAGACAATGGGAAGGACCATTGGCAGGATTTTACGATTTTGGGATGAGCGAGGCTATAAAATTCCGCCCAGAGAGTTTTGGAGTTTATTGTCACTGTGTTTTGGAGTAAACGTTATTAAATCCCACAGAAGAGTGTTATTTAGATATGGTCATTCAAGGGAGCACCTCCCCATTAGAATCAAATCTGAAACTTCTGAGAAAGTTTGGTAGGCTGTTGAAATTGCAAAAAATCAGGTGATCCCTCAGATACCACCAAACAGGTCATCAAGGTCTATTTTAAAAGGAATACAGTTTTTTAATATTGTAATATTTTCATGCCTGCAATGACATATACATTATGGGATGTATTGAAGGTGTGAATGGAACTGTATCAATGCCATTCATATCCTTTCCTTCTAATCTACCATTGCTGCTTCTTAAATGGCTATTAGAATAGACACCATCCTTCCAAATTTCTTTCACTTTCTACGTTATCATTTTTAATTGAGAATTGTTCACATGTACAACTTCTTGTCATAAGCTTAACACTATCCCACTAGCCCTGAACTCTCTGTAAAAAAAAATCAAATTAGTCCCATTTCTCAGCCCTTTTAAACTGGTTATCCAAATCTATTTTGAAGTTTCTGATTCACCTATTTCACCTAAAATGAACCTGATCAATTTTCTCACGCTTATTGCCAAATGACATCCACATCCCAGTAACATTTTTTTAAGATGTTTCCATTAATTCATTCCAGGTCATAACTTACTGCTTCATCTCCCTCTTCTTTTGACAATTACCTGTAACTGACTCTCCTAACGGGAACAATCTCCTTATTTATTCCAGTAAGATCCTTCACAATCTGTTAAATCTTCCCTTAACTTTGTGCTTTAAGGAGAAAAGTCCCAGTTTCTCTAGTCTCTTCTCATAACTGAAGTCCCTCACCTTGATACCAATATACAAAATCTCTTCTGCATCTTTGAAAGGGTAAAACTAGGTTTATTTTAGAATAGTGTAAATCGTTCTTTGTTACATAAGACAAATTTGGATCTAAAGATATAGAAAATAAGATCCTACCAATTGTGAGCTCACTCTCAATTGAGTCATGGACTAAAAATAAGAAAGGTGCAATTAACTATTGTCCAGAGCTTAAAATTTAAAAAATTGTTCAATTTTGTGCATACAATTTCAGACTGCCTCATCATTTAAGTGACAACCTTCAATGTAAATAAGCTGAGATTGACCTTTTTTAAATTGTCACTTAATCATTTTCTCATTCTTTTTATTTGATTTCTCCAATTTTGTTTTCTTTCCAATCTCAGCTGGTCCACAAGGCTCACCTCTCATCCCTGTGGCCTTAAACTGCTGACCTACCAACTTCCCTTGCTAGTGTAACGTTGGTGTATCTTTTAAGAGAGTTTTTATTTAAATCACAATCTCTGGAGTGCTCTCAGCTTCAGTGTTTCTCATTGCTGCCGAGCTGTCTACCCAATGTCCTTTCATTGCTCCTTAAGTGGCTTAAATGGAGACCTCGAGAATTTTCTGAGATTAATTTTATGACTCTGCATTGTTGGAAAGAAAACTGGCTGGCAAGTCAGGTGAGAGGAGCTTTTTCATTTTTAGTTCTGATCAGCATGTTTTGTTTAGAAGGGACAGCGAGCTGAAAAGAAGTGTTTCTCTCCCTGTTTTATTTGGAAATTCTGCTGGTCATCTGAAAACAAGATCTTGCCTTTCTGAAGGGGAAAACATGGTGACATGACCAGGGCCTACTTCGGGTTCTGGGAAGCTACTCTGACTTCAAACTGTTCTGGGTGTGTCTGGGACTTAGAAGACTGAGAGTTTTCAATTCTCAACTAAAAGATTAAATTCCAGTATCACGTGAGCATTAGACTTTGCTGTGTTGAACTTGTTTAAAGGGTTTTGTCTATGGAAGGTTTTGGTTTGATTGGAATATCTTAGATATGTTTGTTAAGGCATTATTGTGGTTGTATTGTTTTTGTTTATAATTGATAAAAGATCTTGCTAATTATTTTCCGTACATATCAACTATTATTCCATACATGTCAATTTTTATTTGATAAAAGTTCCTTAGTGTATCATTTGAATCATACCTGAAGTGAAACATCTCATGCTTATCCTAGCCAAATTCAAGATGCAAAACTTATGATCCAGGCAGGCTCCATAGAACACTTTAGAGTTTCTGACTTGAACCATAACATTAGTCAATATTGTTAATGGTTCCTTACCTTCATTTACTACTTCCCTCTCCTTCAAATTTGCCACGTTCACCTCATTTTTTAAAAAAGATTTGACCTCCTCCATCCTTACACATTACATAAGGTCCCAGCGTCAACCCCCGACTTCCAAAGCTTTTGAACATTTTGTCACTTACAAATCTGTGTCCATCTTTCCTGGAATTCCAGACTCAAATCCTTCCAATCAGGTTTCTCTCCTTGCCATGGTAATGAAATGGCTCAAAATCTGCAAATTACATCACCCTACCTCCCCTTCCCTCACCTTAAACTGCTGTCCTTTCTGTATCCTTCTTTTCTTCAAAATTACCATCTGCCCTAATATCTCCTTATGTAGCTTGGTGTAAATTTGTGTTTGATCCTACTCTTGGGAAGAGCCTTAGGATGTCGCAATAGTTTAAAGTTGATGTATAAAAATAAATTGTTGTTGATTTTTTCAAGGTTGAGGGGTTAACAAGTGACAGGCCAGGATGAAAGGAAAGAGACATGTAAATATAAGCGTGACTCTGTAGATAAGTGACAGTTTGAGTCCAGCACTTTGGTTGCTGCATCAGAAATTTACAAGAAGGATTTTCCTCCGTGCCACTCTGCAGCACTATCCCAGAGGGTCAACATTGTCATGTGCCTGCAAAAAGGTGCAGCCAAGTTTTCAGGCCAGAGCTGACTTTTACTGTCCTTGCACAAGGGCGTGCCCTCTGCTGCACGGTCACTGCTAGTTTCTTTACAGCAGATACCAGAGTTTGGCATCCTCGCCTCTGCTGATCCAGACTCTGAGAAAGGAGGTCACCACACTCATTCCCAGGTGGCTTTCCCAAGGCCCATAGAAATGGTTTGTGACATCTTGGGAAGCTGTGGCAATGCTGACTCCTGATCACCCTGACACATCTTCATTCATGCAATGCAATGACATGCTGTGATTGGAAAGCTTCCAGCACGATGGTTAGACAGGCTTATCGTGATGCCAGCAGGAGGGCTGCTGACACAGCTGTTACTGGGGAAGGCACATCCACCAACACTATCTGGCAAGGTGAGGTTTGCTCCCTCTCTGCAGATGTTGGAGTGTGTATGCCCAAGCCAACAGAAGGACTCAGCACACCTCGGGGCCAGCCTGATCTCTCCGGGGTTGAGTCTGCAGTTTGTTTTAAAAGTTAAAAGTGCCAATTGTATGAAATTTTGAATGATAAATGTGTGTACTGAAACATTTGGTGGCTGAAAAGCTCTGATTTATTTTGCTTTAATTTAGTTAAAGTCAGATATTTCTTCTTTCACCTTCACTATCCTCCAAATAAGGGAGACAGTTTCTTCCAGTCTCTGAAATTAAAAGCTAAATATGAAGCACTGTAAGAGTTTTCAAAGCCTGTGTTTGTGCCATAAATTCAATTTTCCACTTCCTTACCTCACCTCACCCTGTTATCATAATCTTCCAATACTTACTCCCTCGTGTACTTACCTACTTCCTCGTAAATGTATCTGTGCTATTTACCTCAAATGCTCCATTTGATATTGAGTTCCACAGTAGTACCTCTTTTGACCACTGCAGCGCTGCGCCTGGATGGGCTGACTGTCCAACACCTGAGACGAACTCTGTGATCGCAACGCTGGTAAGCAGCAGATGTGATCTCATTTCTGGGGGGTAGGCCGGGGGATAGTGTGGGTGGGGGAGGGGGGAGGAGGGAGGGCCAGAGGTCTGAAGCAGCCATCTGATGGGGGTCTCCCCTTTACCCATTCCCACCCAAGATTGAAGGTGATAACATTTTCACTGGGTGCTAGCTAGCCTAAAATTTGTGACTAGGTAGGAAAATATCTAAGTGGCTATTTACAGACCTTAATGGTGGCATATGTGGATTTCCTGCCCCAAGATCCTGTTTGCCCCATAGTAAAATTGTGTCTGAGTCAGGATAGGAGGGTTCCCAGCAGGAATCCTATCCATGCTCCCTCCTTCCTCAGAACTGGAGGGGGAGGGATAAAATATTGGCCTTGTGTACAAAATCGAGGCTGACACTGCAGTGCAGTACTCTGAAGTTCTGCAGTATTGGTGGTGTCACCTTTTGAATGAGATATTAAACTGAAGGCCTGTCTTTCCTTTTTCAGCTGAATGCAAATGATGTCATGGTACTATTGTGCAGAAGAGTTGTAGCCAATATTTCTCCCTTAACCGACACATAAGATAGATTCAAATGTGCAAAACTGCAGTTGCTGAAAATCTGAAATAAAAGCAGAAAATGCTGAAAATACCTAGCAGGTCAGGCAGCATCGATGGAGAAAGAAACAGAGTTAACCTGTCAAAACTTCCCCTGGGTTTAGCAAAATGCAATCTGCACTCCTTCACAGCTCACAAACTACATATCTGATCCATGTGTAACTTTACGTGCCATTTTTGTCTTTTCACACAATGTATGGTTCACAATACAGTTTGTGAGCCATAGTTGAGTGCAGTGCAGAGATAGGCCAATTAAATTGGTTCTTCAACACAGTTTCCCAGCTCCCAAAAGTGTTTCAAAGCCTCCTGACTCTGATTCCTCCCTCATCCTCCACCATTATCCCTTTGGGAGTCCATGCCCCTTCAGTTCATACATGTCACATCACACCACCTGCATGTCCCATCTATCCTCCATAGCAGCTCACACAGGATGCATTCGTAAAATCCCCTGATACTGTGCAACAGAAAAGGTAAATATTTCACATCCCTTAGGAGAAAAAAACAGTCCCTCATCATCTAATAAAAGTTCCCATTTCATCAGTGCTCAAAAATGCATTGTGCCATGTGAAGAAAAAAATCACTTCAATATTTGTATTCATATTAGGCTGTGTAACAAACTAGGAACCACAGCAAAGGGGCAATGTGCTATGATTTCTTAAAACAATGTCTCAATTCATTCATAGGTAAATAGAACATAGGAGAATGTGTTGAAACCCATTAGCACTTGAAACTCATTTCAGCATTGATAATGGCCACAGCTGTCAAAACAATTAGATAAAAGCAAAATACTGCAGATGCTGGAAGCTGAAGCAAAAACAGGAAATGCTGGAAATACTCAGCAGGTCTGACAGCATCTGTAGGGAGAGAATAGAGCCAATGTTTTGAATCTAGATGGCCCTTCGTCAGCCTGTTGAGATTTTCAATATCTATTTTCAACAATAGAATGTTCTCTGGAAAGTAAAGGACAGAAGATGCTCATTTGAATTTCAGAATGGAATATCTGTTAAGCAGGTCACTGCTTTTTTTCCCCCAAGTGCAGATTTTTCAAGCAGTAAAATTAGAACGTAAGGGAGCAAGTGGTTAGTTTTTTTTTCAAATGTCAAGACACATTTTATTTTATTAGCCAGAGCCATTAAAATCACAGTAGCAAAGATATCAGCACAAGCCAATAGGACATTTTGTGACATTTTTTACCATATTATGGTGTTTTCTCTACGGGAAAAGCACATGTGATCCAAGTTGGCCAATGTGAAGGTCAACTTACCTTTAAATGACAGAACCTCCATGATGAATCGGTGCAGTTAGAACACATCTACGTGATAATGCAACAGTTAATAGTGACATTTCAAGTTGTGAAAACATTTTACACTTCTCAGAGTGTTCCAGACTTCTCATTTTCTCCACTCTCCATCCTGATGTACTTCTAATAGTTTTCCAAAACCCCGCATCAGCAGATAACAATGATGTGAGGCGGGAAATGGGGCTTTTGATCCCATTTAAAATGGGGAACTTGACCCTGGTGCATTTTGCGTATTAGGTATTCCGAACCCACCAAAACGTCAGAGGAAAAGGCGCGAAAATGCAGAAGAAATTCAGATTTCCTCAAAGAAAAAGTAAATGTCATTATTCATGCACGGAAGCACACCATTGTGTCCTGCCAAAAATTCACCCCAACATTTCAAATCTATGATGAAAGGTCACAGAACTGAAATGTTGGCAGTGTTTTTTCTCTCCACAGATGCTGCCTGATCTGCTGAGTGTTCTCAGCATTTTCTATTTGTACTTGAAACAGATTGTCTGGTTATTGTCTCATTCCGGGATGTGCAAACTGCGTTGGTGTTTCCTATAATACAGTAGTAACTACACTTCAGAAGGTATTTCATTGGCTGTAGAGCAGTTCAAGGTGTCCTGAGGTTGTGCAAGGTGCTTTATAAATGTGGATCTCCTTGGTTTTGGGATGTCTACAAATTCAACTCAAGTTTTTTAACATTTTGGGAATTGGGATTAGCAAATTCATTTTAAATGCAAGTTTGTTCACAAACAAATACCTGAGGTATACAATTAAATCTTAACTTGCATTGCTGAAAAGCAAAACTAACATGGGTCGCTGCTACAGTGGTTAGCACTGATGTCTCACAGCACCAGGGACCTGGGTTCAGTTCTGGCCTCAGGTCACTATCTGTGGGGAGTTTGCACATTCTCCCCGTCTGCTTGGCTTTCCTCCAGGTGCTCCAGTTTCCTCCCACAGTTCAAAGATGTACCGGTTAGGTTGATTGGCCATGCGAAATTGGCCCTGAGCGTCAGGGGAATTAGCAGGGTAAATATGAGGGGTTTCAGGAACAGAGCCTGGATGGGAATGCGGCAGGTACAGACTTGATGAGTTGACTGGACTCATTCTGCACTGTAAGGATCCTGTAATTCAAGATATAGAGACTGAAGCTAGAATCTTTTACCCAACAGTGTGGATGGCGCATACTGTGAACGAATATAAAAAGTGATGCCTCAGTAGGCAGGTTTGCTGTGTTTAAGCAAGCTCAACTAGTTCTGTGCAGCTGTGAAATTTGCTGCAAAAGTAGCAAATGGCATATTTATGACTGAACATATTAATTGTGTTTTTCTGACTGCTTTGTAATAGGAACCATCTGTAAACTATCTCTTATTTTTCAGGATTTATCTTTTGTGCAACGGCTAACACGCCTGATTGCAATTGAAGTTCATGAAATAGGAATGTTAACTTTGATAATTTTACTTGTGGGGGAAAGAGTAAGGATATCCAACAGGCCTTGTCAAGTGGCAGTCACTGTACAGAAGATTGTTTTGTTTAGTTTTGTCAATTTTGCAGAGAATTTAGGACCACTGCTTTTTTTTGATGTATAATGTTGACCTAGACTTGGCAATGCAGAGCACGGTTTCAAAGTTTACAGATACCACAAAACTTAGAGATATTATGAACTGTGCGGAAGATAAATTTCAAGAAGTGAAGTGGTACAAAGTAAAGGGAATGATTCTAAATGGGGTGCAGGAACAGAAATACTTGGGAGTTGGTGAACAAGTTGATGAAGATGGCAAGAATAATTTTATTTTAAAAAACTGGACTTTAAAATAGAGACATAGGGCAGGATTTTCCGGTTGCACTCATCCCAAGGCTGAAATATCCCGCCCAAGGTCAACATGGTCAATGTCCTGCCCGCTATGATTCCCGTGGTGAGCAGGATGGGAAAATTCCACCCATAGAGCACAAAAGCAGAGAGGTTATGGTATACATTTACCAAACTTGTTCAGCCTCAACTGAAACGTTGGGCTGGAGGATTGATGGGAGCCCATCAGGCTTCCTCCAGGACTAAGAACCCTGTGGGGGACAGAAATCCAGTCCCTGAGAGCATGCCCAGCAGTCAATCGGAGGCCACCCGCTCCATTGCTGTCACTGTCACCAGGAGCAGTAGCAGTTGCTGGTAATGATTCCACTAGAGGCCCAAGATCAACCAGGGACCCCAAGCCAAAACAATGGATAGGTGAGTCACAGACGAGCAGAGGAATTAGAGGTAAGAGCAGGGGGTTGGCTTTCCGCAGGCCCCACCAGTTCCTAATGCTGTGTCCATTGATCAGGCACTGAGTGCCTTTCTATACCAGCAGCAATGAGTTGAGGCCATTAAATGGACATTAATTGCTAACTTAAGAGCTTCCATTAGTGCCTGGGCAAGAAGGTGTATGTAATCAGGCAGAGATGGGAAGGCCATGGAGTCTCCAGCTGCACTCTCTCGTACAATTGAAAATCGTCCTCTCTCTTCCAAGCACTCTGCTGACAGAGGGGGATGACGTTAAATTCCATTCATTGTGTCTAATTCTGGGCACAGCACCTTAGGAAGAACGTGAAGGCTTTAGAGAGGGTACAGAAAAGATTAATGATAATCAGTTCAGGGGTGAAGAACTTTAGTTAGATAAAGTCTGACCGCCAAAAATGTGCTGAGATTGCAATACCTGAATGCTGGGTGGCAGGAAGCCCACATTGCCAGTTTCATTAAAACCTCCAAAAAGATACAGATGGAGGTGAGGCCTCCATTGCCTGCACATAGTCAGTACAGCATCATCGGAGTGCATGTATAACCTGGGCACACTTGGATGTGTTTTACCATTCCACATTATGAATTTTCTCATAGGTGATAAGGAACTAGCCCACAGGTATTTTCCACATGTTTGGATTAAGTATTACTGCATTTGGTTTCTTAGTAGTTTACGTTTTTTTTTGGGGTGGAGGGGAAGAGGACTCGGTTGGTACTTTCGCTAAATGTCCTTTGCCTCAAAATGGTTCACACATCCTAGCAATTCAGAATTTTGTCGCTCCTTAAACAAAATGCGAAGGCATTGCTCGTGCATTGGAGGTGAGTTCTGTGGACGCAGTTACAATCATGGAATGGGACAGAGCAAAAGGAGGTTATTCAGCCCATCAAGTCTGCACCTAATCTATCAATCAGCAATCCAGTTATTCCTACTCATTTGATCATTCATCACTTCTGCACTATTTTTTCCTACTTTCAAGTATTTGTCCAGTTTCCCTTTGAAGACTAACTTTTGAGTTTGCATCTACCAACCTACAAATAGCATTTTCCACATCCTAATCACGCACTGCCTAAAAAAAAATTCCCATCTCCAACATATTTTCACAGAGGCCTCTTTGGATGTTAGTGATAATGGGATGTGGTGAGGGTGGGGATTGACTGAGACAGGTAGTCAGTTAAGCCTATTAAAGATTCTATTGGGGCACTCAGCAGACCTGTTTTAGAACTTTCCAGATGGTAGGTGGGTCTTCAGCACCAGCCAAAGCCTGGCCAATGGTGTGACAGCCTTCCAGCAGCATGCCAGGGTGCCATTGATGTCTCCCATAATGCAACCCTTCCCTCATTGCAGTTATGATAGCCGAAGGACCCTGCTCCAATTTGAGGGCCTAGCAGCTGTCACTGTTGTATCTTTTGCCCTAGTTACAAGTATTCAGAGGATACCTTCCACCTTGAGTGCAATCTCATCTCTCCCATCCATCAGTAGCCTCCATGTCTCCCTGTTGGGCTGGTGGCCACCCCAGATTCTTGGGTGCTCTGATTGGCTTTCCAGGCTTAATTGCAGGAATCTCCAGAGATGGTCTTTTTTTGGCCACTTCCTTCAAATTCTCCCTTAGGTTCCTGACACTGGCAGTTTTGAGTTCATCCTGATGATGAGATCAGGATAAGCAGTCTCACAACACCAGGTTAGAGTCCAACCAGCTTATTTGATATTAATCTTACAAGCTCTAACCTGGTGTCGTGAGACTTCTTACTGTGTTTACCCCAGTCCAACGCCGGCATCTCTACATGATGAGATCAGGACCCAGGAAAGAAAATTTGGTCAAGTATTTCATTTGGGCTCAAACTTGTGACAAAGTAAACCATTCCTCCTTGTCCTTCTCACTCTGTCGCAGCCTTTGACAGGGTTGACCACGCCATCCTTTTCCAGTATCTCTCTATGGTTATCTCATTGGATGGGCCTGCACTTACCTAGTTTCATTTTGAACAATCCAATTGTGATAGTCATTTGGCAGTACAGAACTTAAGTATTGCTGACAAAAGTGACATGTCAAAGTTTGTCATTTTACACTCATCAGGTCATTTCATAAGAATGACAGTATAAGGGCAAAAAAAAACCTGTTTATACTGCGTGAGAAGAGAATGCTGATTGGTTGGACTGTGGACTCTGCTTGGTAGATGTGTTGCCATCGAAAATGCACCAGTTGATGGTGACTAACTGCCAAGCATTGTTTGAAATTTAAACGAGACAGCTTGACTTAGCTTGTCAAGGCATTGTCATGGGGAAAGCATCAGCTAATTGCTGTTACTCAAATTGCCAAACAACATAGTGAAGGGCACCCCCCCTCCCCCCCGAGCTGAGTAAAATACCATCTTTGAGAGGAGGTGACCCTTAATTGTCCATGTAAGTTGTTCAGTTAACATCTAGGCAGGAGGACCACCTGCTACCTTTCCCATTGCTGCCCAGAAGGCATGGTGATCCAATGACATCACGCGTTCCACACCTTGCTTTCCCCCTTCTTTCTATAGACCAATTCAAGCCCATCTTCCAAACCCTTCCCTAGGGTCTGTAAAATTCAGCTATTTCTTAGCTTGGGCACTTATTTCGTGGACATAGTGAAAATCTTTATGATTTTGTACTTGATAATTTCTTTTCATTATCAATGGTCACTCCTGTACATGGGCCAAACATACCCTGTTATCTGGAGTGCACTTTTTCCTGCCCAACTTCCAATAAGCAACAAGAAGAATTGCAAGTGAATCTTCATTCTCCATACTGGGTATTGAAATATGATGTTTAACATAATGACAATTTTATTTATGCACTGAAGATGGACTGGCAGGTACTCTATTTAGCTGATGGGGTGCAGTTTTAAAACAACAGATTAGCAGGGAAATTGCTTCAAGTTGTTCTCGTTCCACAGGCAGAACACCAGTGTATGTAGAGCAGAAATCACATTGCCCATCAGAGTAGATTTTGACTTTTTGTGATCATGTAAAATGGTTGATAATGAACTGGTTGTCCCTTTTATATCTCACATGATCTTCTTCCCTAATGAAGGTAACAATCAGGTAAGCCATTTGCACCTTGCCATTTTTCAATCACACACTTAACGCAATCACACAAAGTCAAGATCCTATCGCCATAGAGTCATAGAGGCTTACAGCATGGAAACAGACTCTTCGGCTCAACTTGTCCAAGCCACCCTTCTTTTAAAACCCCGAAGCTAATCCCAATTGTCTGCATTTGGCCCATATCCCTCTATATCCATCATACCCGTATAACTATCTAAATGCCTTTTAAAAGATAAAATTGTACTCACCTCTACTACTACCTCTGGCAATTTGTTCCAGATGCTCACCACCCTCTGTGTGAAAAAATTGCTCCTCTGGACATTTTTGTATCTCTCCCCTCTCACCTTAAACCTATGCCCTCTAGTTTTAGATTCCCCAACCTTTGGGCAAAGATATTGACTGTCTAGCTGATCTGTGACCCTCATTGTTTTATAGACCTCTATAAGATCACCCCTCAGCCTCCTACACTCCAGAGAAAAATGTCCCAGTCTATTCAGCCTCTCCTTATAACTCAATCCATCAAATCCCAGTAGCATCCTAGTAAATCTTTTCTGCACTCTTTCTAGTTTAATAATATCCTTTCTATAATAGGGTGGCCAGAATTGCACACACTATTCCAAGTGTGGCCTCACCGATGTTTTGTACAACTTCAACATGACATTCCAATTCCTCTATTCAATGTCCTGACTGATGAAACCAAGCATGCTGGATGCCTTGTTCACCAATCTATCCACCTGTGACTCCATTTTCAAGGAGCTATGAATATGTACCCCTAGATCTTTGTTCATTGAGTGCAAAGATAGTTTTTCTCTGTGGCGGTTGTCAGCATTACTGTGGACATCTGGCATATCTCCCTCTACGGCAAAATTAACAATCTAGATTCTTCCACCACTGTGCTCATGCTTTCTGAATCTCTCTTCTTACCTTCCTTCCACATCAACTTATCATCTTTCTCCCCATTCTCCAATAATCTCCTCTTTGGGTATGTTTTAACTGACCATCCCCATACTTTTTCCCTCTATGTTCTGTTCATTCACTATCTCCCCTGACAAAGCCCTGTCATTTGTTTTGCTATAGGAAAAGACTGATGTAAACGGTAAGTCATTATCCCTTGATAACTTTAAAAAGTTGACTGATTTTCAGAAAACTTGATAAGTAACTGCTTTTGAATAGCCTCTGTGATTCTTTTCTAATAATGGTCTCTGGGACTGCCAGCTTTCAGAGTTTAGTTCTTCACTTTAAGAACAAGCAGATTTTCTGCTGTTCCATTATCTTGGCAATCACAAAGGTGGTTGTTAAAACTAGTCGAAAATGTGAGAAATGCATTAGCTGCATTTGGTGCTCTGATTACTGTTATCCTCTGTGTTAGTCCAGTCCACCTAGTAGTTATCATTACCAAAACGCCATTGAAACCAAACCCATGGCTTGTTAAGTCCAATTAAGCACTTGTTATAGGCTATTTCATTTCATTTGTGATGTCCTTCATTGGATGTTAGAGAGACTCGTACAATATAATGTTCTCCACAGCTGAGTAGATGTTATAGCTGTGTCCAACCGGCTGAAAAATGAATGCATTTGAAGTGTGCAGTGCTGTATTGTTGCCAGGGATGCTGGACAGAGAAAAGGTTCAGGCTCCACTGTGCCCACTAACCCAAGGTCAAGTCACCTTGTCGAACAGGAAAGCTGTGTAAGGGGCTAAGCTTTCGCAGGACAATAGTCACAGAATGCTGTAGCTCATTCTGCAGTGGGTGTCATTCATTTGCACGACAAAGATTATAACAATATATAATACTTATGATCCATGTAGTCTTTTGGCACCAATGAGGTATCTAACAGCCAGTATTTGTCATCTGGTCCACCAAGCCATTCATCAGGTTACTCTGGTATTGCTTGGTTACCAGATGAATATACTTAGACATGGCAGAAGCCACAGTGACAGAGATGACAGCCTGCAAAGTCGTCTGTGCCCATTTTCAAAGACTGGAGCCTAACGAGTAGAAACGTCTGGTGTGGGAATTCCTACATCCCAATGGTGGGAGTGTCCAGAACTTGGGTTACAGTCTGAGGATACAGAGTAGACTATTTTGAATGGAGGTGAGGACAAATTTCTTCACCCAAACAGTGGTCAGCTGATAGAATCCACTACCACAGAAAGTAGTTGAGGCCAAAACACTGAATGTTTTCAAGAAGCAATTAGATATCACTGTTGAGGTGAAGGGGATCAATGGATATGGGGGCAAGACAGGATTGGGCTATTGAGTTGGATGATCAGCCATGATCATAATGAATGGTGGAGCAGGCTCGAAGACTGAATGTCCTCCTCCTCCTCCTGTTTTCTATGTTTTCCTCTCATCTCTAGTCTCTGGCTTCATTCGGTAAAGAAAGATTCAACCAGAAAATGGTGCTAACCTGATGCAACTGGATCACTGCCATTTACTGCAGGAATGTCAACAACCTTCAATTAAAATTACAGTCAGAGACTGACAGAAACCCCAAGGTGTTTTAGGGTCTTGTCACCATGTAGCATGAATTGGCAGAGATCCACACAGCCAGTAACAAGAGTATTGAGAGAAATATGTGAAAGATTGTACCTATAGGATATTAGAATAGAAAATATATATGATAATAACTGTGAAATCACTACTATACAAAATATCACTCACTCACTACAGCCAATGCTCAGCTGGTATCGAGGGGATATTGTTTTCTTTAGGTTGAAGGGTGAAAGTGAGACAGTTGGAGCTTGGTATTTAGAACAATCTGACTGTTATCAGCAAAGTTAACTTCAACTCCACATACTTAGAATTTTACTGCCTACTCAAAAGATAAATGACCATAATTAATTTTCTACAGCTTATAAATCACTGTGCTGTAATTATAATTGTTCATGCTGCAGATTTCTTAAGTCAGTTTTTCAGTCTTGCTTTGACTTAAAGGCCAGAATTTTACTGCTTTACACGCCCTAGAATTGGGACGGGCAAGGTTCACAGAATGGAAATCTCCAATGGCCTCTGGTGGGATTTTGCGATCTCGTCCAAGCGAGGTCATAAAATTCCCCCAAAAATTTCTTGCCCCTTTATTTTCCATTTTTTCTTTAAGTTTACATTTTGATTCCTTCAAGGTATGAGGCAGAATTTGCGTATCAGTTCTCCCAATCTGCTGCCCTAACTGTAGCAGAAGAATGTAGACACCAAGTTGCCATGATTTCCAGCCATCTTATGCTGATGCCTGACAGGGAGAAACTCATAGAAATGTTACTACTGTACTTCAAGAACTTCTATCCTTGGCTGGGGGTTTTTCGCCCTGCCTATTGCCAGGATCATCTGATCTTGCAGCAGGTTAATGGACTTTTGACTGGCTCAATGCATCCTCTGCAGCAGGTCCTGCTACAGCGAGGCAGGAAAATTCCATCCTTGTAATTTGGGAAGATTTTTTGGTAGCAAATCTTAATTATTTACTGTCTATTCATTCACAGTAGATATAGCTTTACATATTTCAAATCATAGAAACCTTATAGTGCAGAGGGAGACCATTCGGCCTATTGAGTCTTCACCGACTCTTCGGCAGAGCATCTTATCCAAGCCAATCCCCCCTTTTATCCTGGTAACCCCTCACATTTACCTCACTAATTCCCCTGTCTTGAGACACTAAGGAGCAATTTAGCATGGCCAATCCACCTACCTTGCACATCTTTGAACTATTAGTAGGAAATTGGAGCAGCCAGAGAAAACCCACACAGACACGAGGAGAATGTTCAAACTCCACATGGACAGTATGAATCAATTTAATTGATACATGTATATAGATACTTAGGAGAATTTGCATTAGAGTCACTGATTTCTTTGATTATGAATAAATGAAAATATATTTTATATGCAGTAGCAAGAGAAATCATTCTGCTATTTTGCGTTGAAATAAGGACACTTCTCCGCGTTTTTTGGATGCTACACATTGGTTGCTTTGATAATGACAATGATTGTGTGCTTGTTTGGCAATGGGCACAGTTTTATGTCTGAATTTTTTTAACAAGGTTACCATCAGTATGATGTGCAGAGTTGTTAGTAGTTAAGAAGCATGTAGCTCTATAGGAAAGAGAATCCTTTGAACTGAGGGTAGGGTGAGTGTAGTTTTTCCAATTTGGGAATACTTGGTTAGCAGAGTTTGGGAACCTTAAACAGTAGAGTTTGTGACTGTTTTCTCTCAAAAGAATTTGCATTTCTGCTGTCCTCCTCAAACCCCATATGAATTTGCCTGCTCATATTCATGACCGTTCTCTGACTTACAGTCTCCCACAGCCTCTATTCCCCTCCATCCTGATCACTGGTAAACTCATCTCTATTACGTTAGCCTCCTCTTACCATGCCCCACTATCTACCCCACAACCTTCCAACCCCACATCTTCTGCATCCATTCTTGGGGGAAAAAATTCTGTGGCGAGTTTATTTACAGCTGGAGTTTCAAACTCCCCATGGCTTTTCTGTTCATTTGCAAATGAAGAGTGCTGGGAAGGCCAGCTTTTATTGCTTATCTCTAATTCCTCTTCTTGGGGAACCACCTTCTTGAACTCCTGCTAAGTAGGTACACAATGCTATTGGCAGGAGGCAGGTGGGAGGTCCAGGATTTTGACCCAGGTAAAGTGAAGGAACAGCAATGTCAGGTTGGTGTGTGACTTGGAAGGGAACTGTTCCCATGCACCTGCTACCCTTTGGTGGAGGAGATCACGGGTTTGTAAGGTATCACAGATGGATCTTTGGTTTTCCATTTTCCGTGATACTGGTAGCCACTGGTTTACTCAACCACACTCTCATTTCCATCTTCACCTTTACTTCTCTTTGCAGTCCTTTAATTTCTTTCATTCCAATTGTTCCTCCTGGTATGACACCCCTTTGCACTCTCTAAGTTCAATGGCCAGAGGCTTGAGCTTTAATGGCACATTGTTGATTTAGATGGCCACATCTATCACCAAGTCTGGCTAGACACCATCAAGCACTGTTAAGCCACACTTTTCTTGCAAAATAGTACACATTACTTCAGGATTATCCTAGAAAGTAAAGGAAATCCCACAAAACTACACCACCCATCAGACTTCCTTCCACCCTCACCTTGAATAGACTGTTGTCTCAAATACCTTCTTCCCCTTATGCTGTCTGTCAGTTCATCATCTGCATTCCTTGACAGAATTATCATCAAA
Organism: Carcharhinus amblyrhynchos; assembly: GCF_965287045.1. Lineage (NCBI taxonomy): Eukaryota > Metazoa > Chordata > Chondrichthyes > Carcharhiniformes > Carcharhinidae > Carcharhinus > Carcharhinus amblyrhynchos. The sequence continues at coordinate 61,665,987 of NC_137333.1, forward strand.
CTGCTCGTCACTGATCTTCCTGAACTCCAGCCACTTTGGTAAATGTTTCCTTCTCAACAGATATTACCTCCCTCCCTTTCAAACACTTTGTACACCTCTTCAAAAAAAACAAGCTTCAGAATCTGCACTCTACCACCCCACCTCAAATCTCCCTTTCCTCTTCAAACACCACGAACATGGTGATACTCCCCAGGGATATTGTTGCATCCAACATTGAGTGAAATCACTGGTGCAGGAGGACAGCTCAAAAAAAAAACAAAGAAACAAGGGGAAAAGAAAGCAAGGTTGACTTTTGAAGAATAAGTGCATTTTCACAACCTTACTCGAATGTAACTTCTCATCAGGTGGGACAGATGGCAAATATGTAACATGTCATAAGTACAGAAAATGCATTGTGAAGATATCAACACACACATGCCTATTCACCAAAGGAGAGAGCAAAAAATAGACTTGTAGAAAAATGGTGCGACAAGTCATTATTGAACCATCTAAATTGCCATAGACAGCTCCAGTATTAAATCTGGAGAGGAAAGATGAAAGTTACTGACTCTCCGTGAACAACAGATGCTTGAGTGAGTTTACACAGTCAGATGCATTTTTGATAACAAACATTCAAGACATTCTACATGGATTACTTGGAGCTAAAATTTTCACACCTTAGATTTTTGTAGTGGATACTGACAGATTGAGCTTGAAAATAAGGTGCAATCCATGTTTATCACTCACAATGGATTGCACTTAACTTGAATGATGTATTTTGGCTGGGAGTGTGTTGCTATATTCCACTTCATGAATTTGGTGCTTAAAAGCATAAATAGCAGAAATAATTCACTTATTGAGACTTAATTGTCGTATTAAATGCATTCTTTGAGTAATATTTGAGAGATTAGATGGTATATAGGAGCCAACTAAAGGAACATGATATGTCTACACTGAGTTTAAATAAAGTAACTAAATTATTTAATTCTTTCAGGAAATGATTACACCTGAACATTCAATCAATTGGGAATTAGCCAACCTTGACCACAATGCAGCAGGTTTACTAATATTCCCCTATTGTGCAAACAATATGAGTAATTTATCAAAAAACCCTACATTGCCATGCCAGAAAGTGCACCAAATGAAATACACAAATAGAGATATATGTAATACTGTGGAAATTGTAACCTGAGCACCAACCACCTCAAAAACCAAACTTTCAACTTATTTGGTAATCAATATAACTGATGATGGACTCAATTCAGTAGTCCCACTGCTGAGATTTGAGCACAAAATCAAGACTGACCCTCCAGTGCAAAACTGAGGGAGGTGCCATAGTTTGAATGAGATGTTAAACTGAGGCAAAGAGGCCAATTCTGTTTTTTTTTCTGTGGTAGGGTGACAAGTGATTTGAGCTAATATCCCATTGTTAGAAGTGGGGCGGCACAGTGGTTAGGACTGTTGTCTCACAGCACCAAGGACATGTGTTCAATTCTGGCCTTGAGTGACATGTGGAGTTTGCATGTTTTCCCCATGTCTGTGTGGGCTTTCTCTGGGTGCTCGGGTTTCCTCCCACAATCTAAAAATGTGCAGGTTAGGTGGATTGACCATGTTAAACTGCCCCTTAGTGCCCAAAGATGTGCAGGTTAGGTGGATTAGTCAAGGTAAATATGTGGGCATACAGGGATAGGGTGGAGGTTGGGCCTCAGTGGGATGCTCTTTCAGAGAGCTGATGCAGACTCGATGGGCCAAATAGCCTCCTTCTGCACTGTTCTGTGGTTCTAAGAGGGAGAGAGAGTTAGCCTATGGTGTCAAACTTGGACTCTGTTAAAAGAGAAGTTACCAAAGAATTCTGTTCTGATGCCTCTGGCAACAGTAATGTAGGATTAAGAGTAAGAGGGGACTTGACTGAAACTTTAAAGAAATCCTGAAGTTTATTAACAGGGTGGGTGTGGCGAAGTGTTTCCTCTTGTTAGAGAATCTAGAACTAGGAGTCACTGTCTAAAATAAGGGATCAACTGTTTGAGACAGATAATGAGAAGTCTTGAGTGTGAATCTCCCATTTTTGTTCTAAGTGCTACCGCCAATGGGTAAATGGGAACATTTCTTGCTGGCTTTAGCGATGCTTCCCAGGTGAGATTCAACCATCTTTAAGGAAAATGAAATCCCCTCCAGGAAATGCGCTGGAACTTCCAGCTTCACAGAATTTTTTTTTAAAGGACATCTTGCTCTCGGTATTTCTTGACAGAACTCCCACAATGGAACTTCCCCTCAAAGAAGGGGAGCACCACCAACTCCACAGCACAGAGGGGCATCCCCTCTCCCCCCCCCCCCCCCGCCACCCTGTGCACTAAAAGAATGGGTCACCCCCCCCCCACCCCCCACCCCCCTTCTTGGGGGGAGAGGGTGCAAGAGCATAACGGGAGGCCAGAGCAGCCAGCCTCAAACCCATTAACGACATGGAAATGATTTATCATTGGTATTCATCAGGCTACAGCCTGCTCTGCTCTAACTGGGACTGAGCAGCCGGCAGGGAGACTCCCACCCATTTAACACCTGGCAAAAATGCCATGCCATTTTTGCCCTCATGCCCGATTCAGTGGACCATTGCTATTCCGCCAGGGATTTGCATCCTCAGAGAACCCCTTCCTTTTCTCTGAGAGAGTCATGACTAAGAGTGTTTGAATATTTTTAAGGCAGAGCTATATTGATCCTTGACCAACAAGGGTGAAAGGTGAAGGAGAGTAGGCAGGAATGTGGGATTTAAGTCAGGATCAGATCAGCATTGATGTTATTGAATAGTGGAGCAGGCTCGTAGGGCTGATTGGTCTACTCCTGCTCCTAATTCGTATGTTTGTATGAGATATTTCTCCAGGTGTAGATGTGCTCTGACACGTTAGCCTTGCATAGGAATAGTCCATAAGCAATCCATTGGTTAGTTTCCCCAGTTAACTGTTATCATTTTGATCCAACTCCTGTAGAAACCAATACAGTATATCATGTAGACGTTATTAATCTTTGTTTCAGTGGACTAAAATTTAATCCTACCGTGACAGAGGAGGAAAAATTGTCTTTGTGTTTGATCAGCGTGAGCAATAGTTTACACTTGCTTTTTTTTTGAGTCACAAAATTGATGAAGACACAAGAAGCCATGCGGCAGGCGCAGGCAGGCAGTGGCCTTGGACTGATTGTAAAACTTTCAGCAATGGAAGAATGTGGCATGACTGATTTCTTTATTTTAAAAGCAAGTGTTTCAAGAAGGCAAAGGACCAGAAATGTAATCCTGTTTCATCCTTTTTTGGGGTGTATATTAGAGTAAAAATATACCCAAAATCACAGGTCCACAGCAAAATTTTCTTCAGGTAATATTCAGGTGATCCAGGTGGCTGCCTTAATTGGCTAGGGCTGGGATTCTCCAATCTCATTTGACCTGTCCCTGCTGCTGGTGAGAACTGAAAATTTGGCGCTCAGCCAAAACTCCATTCACTGCAGCGGGACTGGAGAATCCCAGCTGTGGGTGAGTTCAGAGAGTTCCAGTTTAGGTCTCTTGCTAATCTTAATGAGGCATCTAATGTCTGAATGAGCACTCTTCTCTCACATTGGTCACCACTGAGTGGAGAATATATCAGGCACACTTGCTCAGGTTTTCCAGCACTTGCAGTGTCCTAACCAGTGGCCCATGGGGAAAGGATACATTTAATTTTGTATCCCATATATCCAACATGCGCCACAGTAAGGTATCCTTTACCTCCATATCCTTCACCAAATTAACTCAAAGGCTGCTCCCAACAAAGCAGGCAGTCCAAATTGAGCTGATTGGTTATGCAGCTGGTGAAAATATGCTGACGATGCCTGGCTCATTGTCAACTGAGCCTCAGGCCTTCAAATTCCAACGTGAGCTCACAACATGCTGTCAATACTGCATTCAAAAAAAGACCTAAATGAATAAATGTGCAAAGTGTTCAAATACATTACATCTGAAATACTACTTCTGTTAAATTGATCATGGGCCCATAATTTATTGAAATAAATGGCTGAAAATTAATATTTGAAGGAACAAAAAACAGAGAATGTTGGAAAAATGCAGCAGGTCTGGCAGCATCTGTGCAGAGAGAAACAGAGTTAACAGTTCTCTCTTCATAGATGCAGCCAGACTGCTGAGTTTTTCCAGAATTTTCTGTTTTTATTTCAAATTTTCCGCATTTTGCTTTGTGTTACTTGAACGAAAATCAGTGTGAAAGTCATCTATCAGAAAGGAGTAAATATTTTTGTACAAATAATATTTCAGATTCAAAATATTTTTCTAATCTTGCCTTCCTTGTACCAAAATGGTATCATAGTCCTAATGATGTCTTAAGCTGGTATCATGAAACTCAGACTATTTCTTACAGGAATGCAGGTCACTTATCAAGACACTCTCAAAGAATGTCATCTATGAGCCTTGGATAGGAGGTCTTCACAAAGTTTACTTTTATTAATTTAGTCTCATTGCTGAGTTGCTCACTTAAGCTGCAAAATGGTGCGCAAGAACAATAATCGACCACTTTCATCAAATATATTTTGACAAATTACCGGCAGTGCTGTATTTTTCTTGGAAGAAGGATGATACCTGGGAGCATTTGGAGTTTTGAGGGAAAACTCTGGAAAAAGACTCTGAAGACTGGTTGCTTTCTTGAGCTTGGGTGTCTGAATTAACTAGTGGTTTTCACAAAATTAGATCCTAAGAATACTGGATTATAAACCAGACTGCAAAATTACACACTGATAACCATTGTTTGTACATTTCAGTACACATGACTTAGTAATAGGTAATTTCACCAACAAAAAGATGCAAAGTGCAATACAATAGTGCAGAGCATAACATGCCCCATTCAACTGTCACGCCTTTACCTTTCTGTAGTATTTTACTTTATCCATTCAATTTCTTGAAGATCTTATGTTCTTCTTCCCATATGTTGTGAGTCAATGTTATCCAGGAGTCATTTTGCATTTCACAGTACGAAAAGTTCACAGACAAAAGGATGACCTATTCTTGTACTCTGCATTCGTAGAATGGTTACGGCACAGGAGCATTCAGCCATCATATCTGTGCCAGCCCTCTGCAAGAGCAATTCACTAGCTGCCACTTGCCCACTTTTTCACATAGCCCTACCAATGTTTCTTCCTCAGAAAATGGCCCCATTCTCTTTTAAAAGCCATGATCGAATCTGCCTCCACAACACTTTCAGCTAGTGCCTTCAAGGTCCTAATCACTCACTCAGTTTTAAAAAAAGGTTTTCCTCATATCGCTACTGCTTCTTCTGCCAACCATGAATTTCCTAGATGAATTAATAAAAAGCAAAGCACCTCCTGAAGTTAACCTTGTAGATAACATAAGAACATAAGAAATAGGAGCAGGAGTAGGCCATCTAGCCCTTCGAGCCTGCCCCGCCATTCAATAAGATCATGGCTGATCTGTCGTGGCTCAGTTCCACATTCCCGCCCTCTCCCCATAACCCTTAATCCCCTCTCTTATCAAAAACCCATCAACCCGCGTCTTAAAAATATTTAGCGAGGCAGCCTCCACCACTTCAACGGGCAGAGAATTCCAGAGATTCACCACCCTTTGAGTGAAGAAGTTCCTCCTCAACTCCAGTCTAAACCGCGCCCCCCCCCCCCCCCCCCCCCCCACTTTATCTTGAGGCTGTGCCCCCTAGTCCTATTATCCTTTCTGAGCGGGAAGAGTCTCTCCACCTCTATCCTATCCATCCCATTCATCATCTTATACGTCTCAATGAGATCCTCCCTCATTCTTCTAAACTCTAACGAGTACAAGCCTAATTTATTCAGCCTCTCCTCATAGCTCAACCCCATCAACTCCGGTATCAGCCTAGTAAACCTCCTCTGCACTCCCTCCAAGGCCAAAATATCCTTGCGTAAGTACGGTAGCTAGTGCATGGGTATTTCTTGTCATAAGGTTATGTATGTTATTGTTGTTTCTCTTCCTGCACCAAGTGGCACACAAGGTATATTTTCATCTGTATTCACAGCTAGTTTTTCCTGGAACAGGTCACTAGCCTGTGTCCAGAGATTTACAGCTTGCGGAGTGGCACATCGCATCAAGCATGGTTGAGTCTGTCCTGCTCTTACCACCTGCTATTGGTGTGTGTTGGAAGGATTTGGCAGGTGGATACTTAATCTGTTTGGCCACGTTATGAACATATCTTCCTTGGCCCTTAAGTTCTAGGAAGAGATTTGTGCTTGGAACCTCAAAGTGAGGGATGCTACCCACTGTGCCAAAAAGACCTAGTTATGTATGTGCAGAAGATCTCCACTGTACACTACATGTGACAAAATCATTAACAGATATAAAGGAGAGTTTCAAAATGTTGCTATAGATAGTCCAAAGTGAACATTTTCACCACCAGCGGGTTCATTATGGGGAGTTGATGATTCTTGATTGCCTGCAGTGGGGAAAAATTGACAGTTTCATTGCAATATGAGCTGTTGCTTCCTGATTGCTAATTGTGATTTTGGTGCTTGTGACTTTTAGCCTTTAGAGAATCTGATATTTGAACAAGTCAGCGAGTTGGTCAAACCAATTAGAATGCTGATAAAAGAAGAAGGATGTATTTGTACAGCAAAAAGGTGGGTGGAATTCTGTGGCCTCCCAGCTACGAGTTTCTTGGCGGCAGGAAGTGGCGCACTATTTGCTAGCAGTGGGATTCTCTAGTCCGGCCACTGTCAGTGAGATTTCCCACTGATGTCACCCCATGCCAGCAGAAAACTTACAGGGCCGGAGAATCCCACCGGTGTGAATGGAGAATTCCCTCCAACATCTTATACCAACATCAGGACATCCAAAAGCATCTTACAGCCATAAGTTCATTTTGAAATGTGGTGATAGCTGTATTATAGCAGTGTGATGAATTTGGAAACTCTGAATTCTGTACAGAAACATACTTTGTTCATGATGTATAAAATTCTGCATACTTTTAAACACCATAATGAAACCTTTTCACTTACCTCAACTTTTCAATGTCAGTGGTGCTTTGCCCTTTTGCCTTTAGTCAGATGCCTTTACCTGGATGTCTCAACAAATTAAAAACTAAGTGCATTTGCAACAGAAAGATATTGTCTGTGAAGGTGGATTATATCAAGATTGTTCTGGGCACTCGTATGAAAACAATTTTGGAAAAATAATTTATTTACATGAATTAGTAACAATGAATCATTTTTCACAAACATGGCATAAACAGAGCAGATTAATACCCGCTGCTGGATCAAACAGAAATTTAAACAGAAAGTGAATTGGTGACCTCGTAGAACTCACAATCAGCAGGTAAAGGCATATACATAGTCTTGAAAATTCATACACACTAACTATTAGTCTGGTTTTTTAAAAAGTATCAGAATAAATTGTCGGTATAGTATGAAAAGATCATCTGGCAGTGTGATGTTCAACATTTTAAAAGTAAAGACTATCAGGCATATTTTCCTTCATTCTTTAATATCAGCCAAAAATAAGTGTTAAGTGCAAAATGGACACTCGAACACTGCCTCCCACCCCCATCACCTCCCCCAACCTCCCCATTTCATGCTTGCACTGATATTTTGATTTTCGTTAGTAATTGAAGAAAAGCATGATGCTGTTGTGAAAAGACTAATTTTTACATGAAAAACAGCAAGGTTCTCCTGCTCACTTATTTGGACTGGTCCAGCTAGGAGCCGATGAATGTAAATTCCAAAAATTTGTCATAACAGCAATTATTCCTACATCAAATTACAGATTGTCCTGAAAAATGATTACATATTCCGTTTTAAAATATATACACAAAAATATGTTTGACAGAGAACTTCCGTTTGAGATATGTGAATCTTCTCTTTTAGTAATTAAACAATAAGTTAGACCTCCTAATGGCTTTCCATGTGTTCATTACAGCTACCTGCGTGAGTTTGCAGTAATTAAGCAATCTGAAGCACTGACTGACCCGGGGAGATAGCTATTACATAGTGCGGGTGTCCTTGAAACGTCTTCATCATCACACATTCTCTTCTCTTCATCTCACTGAAAGCTGGTGTCAGCATTATTTTGGATCATTCAGTACAAGAGCATTTATTGAAATCTTATAAGGGGATGCTGCAGCAATGAACCTGTGAGCAAAGTAGGGAGGTCAGCCAGCAGAGAAAGGAAAAAAAATAGAAAGTGGCCAATGCACGTTTTTTCCACTGGAGCAAAAATAAAATGTTTTTATTTTGGGACTTTTCTTAAGGTCAAAATGTGATTAGCATCTGAACAGACGCACAAGTTGAGCTACCCTAGGGATTGTTATGGCCAAATCCGTGTCACTTAATGTCAGGAGCCATCAAAATTGTGATAAAATTAATAGAACTCCAAGTGATTGATAACCCAGCTCATCTGCCATTCTCCCAGAAAACTCCCAGTGGTCCAGCAGCTAGAAACAATGCTTAGATCATTTCTGAAAGGAACCCATTTGAAAGATGCGACTGTGTGCTTTAATTAGTTCCTGAAATTTGTGACAGCTTTCTCTGACAAAAATACATGATTTGTTTACTAATGCAGGCAGAAATGATGAACGTTTCAACTGTAACGAGCGATACGTGGGCCATGGATTCATTTTTTTTCCCAGTGTCAAATCTGAGTTAGAGTAAACATTTCGTGTTTTTATTTCTGCACACCAGAACACTACAGGTGTTCATTCAGCTGGCAAGTGATCTTTGAGTTAAGGTATCTTTGCTTCATGACAATTATGTGAAAAATACCAAATTTCCATATGAGAGTTATTAATGGTTGTTTATGTGGTTAAAAAAAATCATGGTCCTTGGGTGACAGGCTGACAAGTAACACCAGAAAACTTTAAAATCTGTGAGATTTAATATTCAGTCACTTTATAATAACTATATAATTGTACAGTAATAGATGGGCAGTTTCATGATTGTTGCAGTTTGTACTTTGCTGATGTTTATTTTGGCCCCACATTCTCTTTCATCAGTTTCAAGTTCAAATAAAATAGACGTGTGCATACTATAAATAAAACACATGCTTGTAAAAGTTGAAAATGGTATTACGCTCCAGCAAACCTACCTCTCCACTTCACAAAGCTTCTCGCTTAGCAAGGCTCTCAGTTTGTTAAAGGTTAACAGACTATTGGAAACGTTTGATTCTTTACTACATCAGTGTGCCCTTCACAGCGGAATATCATTCCTGCAAGCTTAGGTCGTCATTACAAAGGACACATATGGTGTGGATGACAAGTGACACATCCTGGGAAGGGGTTAAAATTCTGAAGTACTCCAATGTTTTCTGCAATCAACCTTTGAGGACCAAAAGAATAAATTTAGGTGGAGCTATGATTCATGTCACAACAGTAGAAGTTATATGGTATGAAGCTGAATTACAGAAAGACGACATTCTCACACCACTCACTGGAATACCAAATGCATTCAGATCAGCAACATCACACTCGACTCACTAAACACTCTGTATTGTGTGAAACTAAAACTGATGGCATTGATACAGAAAGTTTGTCCGACTGCTCTAAAAAGGCACCTTTGTTGTGTGTTTGTTGTACTTTCCCCTATGGACTGCAAGCAGCTTTATATTTTTGTGCATCAGATGGGTGACACCAGCATTTATGTTTCAGCTTTGTACCTGAGACGATATCGGTTTTTGCATGGGGTGTGCACCTGGGGTAATCCTGTAAAATATCGAAGCTAATTAATCTGTCTGCAGCTTGATTCATGTTTAGTAAGCTCATGAGTCTAATAGGAAGTCTCATGGTGTAAACAGGTCAGTCGCTGAAACGGAAATCCAAATATTTCCAATCCCAAACCAAATTTGACCATAGTACATGCTATTGTCATAATTAAAAATCAATGTTCAACCCTGACTGCTGTTTGACTGCTCCAGTCAATAAAGTATTACACACTACCATTCACATTTTATAAATCTTAAAGAGAAATAAGTGAAGTTAGTTGTATCCAAATTACCTAAAAGGCAATCGGAAAATGCCAATGGAACTTTGATCCTACTGATCAAATAAACAGACGCACTGTTTGCTTAATAAAATGCTCAGCTTGACATTAATTGAATGAGCTAAACATTTATTGAAACCTTGTCATGAAACAGAAAAGTATAAGATTCTGACACCAACCATATCCAGCTGCCAAGCAATGATGTATGTTTTAATATAAGATAGGCATACAGGCTGCTCTTTACGAGGTAGCTCTTTTGATAAGTGTTGCAATCAGTAAGATGCCTCCATTAACACAAAAAACTAATTTGTGCAGCATTTGAAAAAACAGGAAATGTTCAGTACTTACCCTGCAAGTTAATCAGAATATTCAAAGAATTACCATTTTGTTCCTACAGCACAGAGTTCAAATCATTGTGGGGGGTGGTGGGAAATGAGTGAGTGTCATGTACTACACTGAGGAAAAAGTCACTGTGCATTCACAGCAGGCAGCCATGATTGAACAACTTTATTTACACCTCCCAGCAGAGAGGGCAGTATAACAAAATGCTCAGACCTGCAATATATTACACTCCCTCTTCTCTTAGAAATGCAACATTTGCATTGAAGTGTATACACTTTCCCAAATGCTAAACCAACAACAACAATAACTGAAAATTTAACAGGATCTATTACATAATTTGTTTTTACTGTAATCTCAACCAAAAAGCATATTTGACAATTTTAACATTTTTTTCTTTAAACCAGTACGTGTTTAATAAAAATATCATGTGATAAGAAAGAATGAAAGGAACTTTTTCTTTTACCTTCCTACACAAAATTAACCTATTTGACTTCTTTCTCTTTCTGTCTGGATATCTCCTTCAATTAGCTTGACTCTAATCTTTCAATATTTCTGATTATGTCTGAGTGTAGCTACCAACTCCACTCAATAGGTTGATCAGTCTTAATCAAAGACCTTGACTCACTTTGCTGTACTAGTGGATTCTATGATATCAGTAAATGTCCAGTTTCTTTGTAATTTCCAGTTTCTTACTTTTTTATTCATTCATGGGACATGGACATTGCTGACTGGCCAGCATTTATTGCCCTGAGGGCAGCTAAGAGTCAACAACATTGCTGAGGCTCTGAGTCACATGTAGGCCAGATCGGGCCAGGCCGGTAGATTTCCTTCCCTAAAGGACTTTAGCGAACCAGGTGGGTTTTCCTGAGAATTGACAATGGTTTCATGATCATCAGTAGATTCTTAATTCCAGATTTTTTTTTATTGAATTTAAATTCCACCATCAGCTGTGACGGGATTCAAACCCTGGTCCGCAGATTATTACTGATTGTCCCTTGGGACTATAGGAGGTTTCTATGATCTCCCTTTGTCAGATTTCCTCATTCACGTAAATTATCTATATGACATTGACAGAGTCTCTTCAATCTTCACAGATATGTGAGTATCCTGAGCGACTTTACAAAATTCCAATCACATACTTCTTATCACATCAGTGATTTTTCACCATGACCTTCAGACCAGCACTAAACTCCCTACATTTCATGTCTCATGTATCATGATTCATTCTCACTTTGTTTTGCCTTTCTTTTGCTTTTCTATTGATGTCAGGCATAAGTAAACTAAACCTAGGAGTATGTAAACTAATCCTAAGAGTATATTCAAACACCAACTGGAAAATGAGCAACTTCCTGTAGATTGCTGGGTTATTCTGTAAGAGAACAGAATATTGTCTAAAAGAGAAAATGCTGGAAAATCTCAGCACGTCTCATAGCATCTATGGGCAAGAGAATAGAGCCAACGTTTCGAGTCTTGATGACCCTTCATCAGAGCAGGGCACAGTTCTGATGAAGTGTCATCTAGACTCAAAACATTGACTCTATTCTCTCCCCACAGATGTTGTTAGATGTGCTGAGATTTTCCAGCTTTCTCAATTTCTGCCTCAGATTCTAGCATCTGCAGTATTTTGCTTTTATGTTAGAATATTGTCTAACCTGTGTTGAAGAGAACCATGGAAATAAATGTCTAGCTTATTGCCAAGCAAATACTTCTGCAAAGGTCTCCTCACAACCTGCATGTACACTTTTTTCTGCAGCATCATTCGATGCTAAATGATATGGTGGTATTGAACTGTTCTTTCTTAGAAATATTCAACATTCTTCTGAGGTAAACTGTGGATCATTATCTGATACCAATACCTCTGTCAGCCGAAAATTGCAAACTAACTTTTTGAAACCTCAACAGTTTTATCCCTTGTGTTATTGGGCAAAGACTCAATCTTTATTTACTTGCTACAGCCATCAACAAAAACAAGGTTCTCTTTCCCTTCCACTTGAAGGTAGCATGGTGGTACTGTATTAGCATTGCTGCCCTCAGTGCCAAGAACCTGGGTTCAATCCCCGGCTTGGGTCACTGTCTGTGTGGAATCTGCACGTCCTCCCAGTGTCTGCTTAGGTTTCCTCTGTATGTTTTGGTTTCCTCCCACATGCTGGTTAGGTGTGTTGGCTATGCTAAATTCTTCCTCCGTGTACCCAACAGGCACCAGAGTGTGGCGGCTAGGAAATTTTTACATGCCCTTCACCTGGAAGGGGTGAAGTGGAGTGCTATGCCTAGACAGAGGCCAGGCACAGGGCTTAGCATGGGCTTGGTGTCTTTGAGATAGAGGGAAACCTATGAAGGACATGCTCACTTAATATATCACTTTTTAATTTGTTCACGCATCCACTGAGGTCCCAATGATGCAGGATGCAGGCTGCAGGCAACGCTGCCTTGGTAGTGGCTCACATCCAGAAGAGAAGCAGGAGAGCTCATCGCAGGGTCAGAAGAAGCAAGAACCTGAGCAGCAAGGGTCAGCAGAGTGTGGTCAAAATGCTGGTGAAGAGGGTACACAGCAATGGCGAGCATTGGTCTGACAACCTTGGGGGTATCATAGTGATGCTTTTATCTAGAAATGTGAAAGGCAACGCTGGGGGAACCTTTGTATGCCCTGCAATGAAGCTTCTCACATCTGCCGGGATCTCCAGTACGAGCTGCGACCACAAAGACTTTACAACAGTAACATGGAGCTCCTGGCTTGCAGTGAGTGATTGGCTATCTGGGTGCCATTTAAATATGATGCCAGGACCTTGGGCCCCATAAGGTAGTGGTATGACAGGTGACTTCCTACCTGCTGCTCCATGAGATTTGCCATTCTCCTTGCAATTAATGAGCTGAGGAGTGGAAGTTTGTGTGTGTCCAGCCACCTGCCCGCATGAATCACACTGGCTTTCCCACCCACACTGGACTTAGACCCCTGAACAGAAAATTCCGCCCACAGAGTGGCATGAATTCTGAACAAAGGGAAATTAGGTGAAGAAAGTATCAAAGCTGTATATCACTTATTGATGATTAAATCTTTAATTTAGGGTACTAGCACAAGAAATCTCTTCCACTGATTCAGGCCAATGCTGTAGGAAGCCAGTGCTGTACGAAAGATATTAGGACTGCTGAAGGTATGTGATTAAGAAAAAGAGTTGAAAATCTAATTGTGAGTGGACGTTAAACCGCCTCATTTATCAATTCAACCAAGTTAAAGAAAGCAATAGTTGTATTTATATATTAGTTTTCCTGTTGTAAAATGTGTTGAGGCACTTCACAGCAGCATTATCAAACAGAATTTAGCACTGAGCCAAATCAGGGTTGTTATTTTCTGGAATGTCCTTGGAGACAGAGGGCAATAAACTGTGTGAGGATGAGGGGTGCAGCACATTTCCGCTGTCGCTGGCACCTTATCATTTTACCAACAGTGAAAAGACCCTTCGTCACACTTGGCGAGAGTCAGATATACCCTGCGTGTGAACTCAGGGTGGAGCCTTCCTGACCAGACACCCTGTAAAACATGGAAACTGCCCCCTGATGATAAGGGCTGCCCCGTCAGAACTGCCCTCCCACCTCTTGCTTACAAAGTACCACCTCCTCCACCCTCAATGGAGCCCGACTGACTGGCCCTGACACGCCTATCCCAACTTAGCCGGGTTCTGGTGCCTGGTCTGCTGTTGCTGTTCCTGCCTGCTAGCAGTCCCAATGGTCACCACTGCTCCTGCTGATGCTGTTTGGACTGAAGAACTCAGTGCTGCGTTTTCATTTTTTATGCAGTCAGTGACACAGAGAAGATGAATTTTTCACAATTACCCTGCATGCATTGTTGTAGTTTAATACAGATGCGTATGGCTGAAAGATCTATTGCTTCTCCACGCATCAAGTTCAAAACTTCCACTAATTTTCCCTACAAAACATGAACAGTATGCCACCTATTTAAAATCTTGACATCCTGTTTGACCCTGAGTTGAGCTTCTGACCCATCACAAAAATTGCTGGCTTCAACCTCAGTAGCATCACCTCTTTTAGCCCCAGCTTTGGCCAACCTGCTGACGAATCCCTCATCCATGTTTGATTCAGAGTCCAGACTCTACTATTCCATTGCTGTCCTGGCCGGCCTTCAAAGCTTAATCCTCTGTAAACTTCATCACATCCAAACTCCTGGACCCATTTACCTTAACCTGCCCAAAGTCCATCATCGTTATACTTGCTGAACTAAACGGATCTCCAGTACTCCATGCTGCCAATTTAAAATTATCCTTGCACTTAAAACCCTTCCTTTCTCTGTAACCTATTCCTGTCATACAAATCTCCAAGAACTGTGTTCAATGAACTCTGACCTCGACACACCTCTTGCTGCTTTCACCTCAGTACTCATGGTCGTGTCATCAGGTGCCTGAACTCTGGAATTTTCTCCCTTTCACCCTTCCATTTCTATCTTCTCCTTTACGACCTTTCTTAAAATCTGCTTGAACTAAATGTTTGGTCGCCTCTCTGAGTATCTGCTTTTGGTCAATTTTGTCAAATTATGCTTATGTGCAAAATGGTGGGACATTGTTTTATGATAATGGTGCTATACAGATGCAAGTTATTGCAGTTGTAAGATGACAAAACCCTTAGAAAGAGAGGAAATTACAAAATCATGGAAATGAGTCTTTAAATTTAAATAAATACATTGCAAACTCTCTAAGTTGCGTAATTCATTTGTTTCAATTTTTCAATTTAACTAAACATTCACTCCAGCACAGTGGTTAGCACCTCTGCCTCACAGTGTCAGGGACCTAGCTTGGGTCACTGTCTGTGCGGAGTCTACACGTTCTCCTGTGTCTGCGTGGGTTTCCTATGTGTGCTCCAGCTTCCTCCCAAAGTCCGAAAGACATGCTGCTTAATTGCATTAGACATGTTAAATTCTCCCAAACAGGTGCCAGGGTGTGGCAACCAGGGGATTTTCACAGTAACTTCATTGCAGTGTTAATGTAAGCCTACTTGTAACACTAATAAATAAACTTTAACACTCATATGTATGTACAAAATACCATGGCCTATCTTTTAAAGTAAAAGTATCAGAAACTCCACTAATTTTATATTATTTGAAAAACTTTCTGTCCTATGCCATCACTGAACTTCACTCTCATTATAAAATACACCCCAGGAACCAACTGCATTGCATGTTGTAGCAAGGCCCAACAAGTGTCTCATTGCGGAACAAAAATGCAATGTAGAGAGGTCATGAACTAAAATCTAGTGGGCTTAGAACAGAGTGCTCTCTCTAAAAGCCTTATAATGAGGTGAATGCTTCTTCCATGAATAGTGTTCAGTCCTAATTTCATAGATATGAACAGGTGGTACATTGCACATTATCAGAAGAGACATTTAAAATTTCACTTTCAAACATGTATTTAGCAAAGGTTTTTTAGATAAAGTATAACAACTTCAGTAAAGAAAGACCTGCTGTTTATATCTTTCACATCCTCAGGCCATCCCAAAGTGCTTTACAACTGCTGGATTATTTTTGAAGTGCGGTCATAATTGTCACATTGAAAACATGGCAACCAATTTGAACATAGTAATTTAGTGGCCAGATCAGCTTTTTATTTTACTGGTGCCCACTCAGAGAAGACAGGGTATGAGTAGAACTCCTTGTGCCACAGAATCATTCACATCCATCTGAGCTTCTGTTTAAGCATCTAAAATAGTGCCCTTTTGACAATGCAACATTGCCTTGGCACGACACTGAATTGTCAGGTTGGAATATGTGCACAAGCCTGGAACAGGACTGCAGTGAGGATATTACTAAGTGACCATCGGCAGGACCCCCGGGAAAGTAGCCTGAGAAAGAAATACCGATAATCCAGAATCCGAGGATTGAACCCATCTCCTGGAAAGTGTGCAGTTGAAGATGTGGCTGTGGGATCAGGCTCATTGGCCACACAAGGACCCATAGAACCCATGAGTTTTTTTAGGTGGACAATCCTATGCGTTAGTGAGTGATCACCAAAGAAGAAGACTAAGGACGGGATTTTCCAGACGCACTTGCCCGAAGCCAGAAAATCCCACCCAAGATGAATGGACCTTTCCATGGTCCGCCCCTTTTCCGCTCCAATTCCCGTGGTGGGTGAAATGGGAAAATTCACCTCAAGTGACTTCACTTGGAGGACCAATCTTCCTGTTTTTAAGGTTTACGGTTGTGCACCATTCAGAAAATTTAGTAATTGTGCTACTACACCTTCTGATAGAGAAAAAGTTAGTTATATAAATGATTAATCTATGTACAGTATGTTTTCAAGCTGATTTGTTTGTAATTCCGAGAGTTTGCCAAATTATAAGCCAATGAAATTCCCTCAACCAAGAAATCCCAGTAACAATTAAAGACAAGCACAACAGTCTGTTGTCATCCTTTTGCTCGGGAAGCATAATTTCACTTCTAAAAAAATCATGAGCAGCAATAAATTCACAATCTTTAAGTAAGGCATTTAAGTAAACCAGTAACTGGTTTACCTTTAAACTGATATGTTCCACTGAATTTTTTGTGCCCATCCCCATGACAGGGATGCCAGTGCTGAAGTATGAATGAGCTTAACTACCTTTGTGTCCCACCATCATCATTAAACGCTCCCAGATCAGGAATAGCACAGGCTCAGTCGACAAGCTAGTCTTTTCCTGCCTTTTTGTTGAAAGGTGCAGAATGACGCTCCCCGATCCTGCTCTAGTGAAATACTTTAACTTAATTCCTCAAAAAAGTGCTTCCAACTGAACACACATCTTATCCTCTCAGCTATTGCGAATAAGACTTCAAAATTATTGCAGCTCTGTGCTGTAGCTTAAGCCCACTGAAACTAGGTTAAGAGTATTTCAACTCATTTCTCCCAACACCTGAGCACACAGCACAGAGAAGTGGTCATCCAGTTGGTTTAGTTGAATCAAAGTCGCAGAGATCAAAAAATAATATCTCATCCATTGTGGCACATTCTAACATTAAGGTGCTGCTTCATTGGACCTTTGCTGGATTTTTGAGGCTTGGTAATGGAATGCTCTGTTTCCTTGTTAAAGAGCTGAAAATTCATCAAAAGTGCCAGCATCGAAACGGATGAGGCTGGCACTTCATATACTGCGAGTTGACAAGAGAATAGAGTTTTTGGGGGCGATCTTCCATCCCAGTATTCGGTGGGTGGGACTGGAGGGGGTGGGGGGGAGGTTGGAAAATTGAGCGGGACACCCGAAAAAAGCTTTTATGCTGGTGAGAATTCCCAATCAATCGTCCCCTTTGAAAGTCAGGGTCACCATTTGTATCTAATTGACAATGCATCTCAGGCATTTACACCTGATTGAATTGTCCATTTACATTGGCGTGCATGAATCATGACAGGTTCACCATGACATGCACCCAACAAACAGAACCTACAGGAGGCACACAAGTGAGTACAGCCCTGGGGTGGGATAGGTTGGCAGATCATGCCTGGGCTGTACCCTGGCACTGTCCACTGAAACTGCCTGGATACAGCTCCCTGGCACCCAAGCTCGCACTTTGCAAAAAAAAAGGACAGGTGGTTTGTTAAGTGGGG
Organism: Carcharhinus amblyrhynchos; assembly: GCF_965287045.1. NCBI lineage: Eukaryota > Metazoa > Chordata > Chondrichthyes > Carcharhiniformes > Carcharhinidae > Carcharhinus > Carcharhinus amblyrhynchos. The sequence goes on from NC_137333.1 coordinate 61,683,860, forward strand.
CCTTTCCCCGTGCCTCTAGAATGATATACAGCATAGACATTGTGAACAACATACTTTCCAATGCTAACAAAGAGAATGGCTGTTTCCACATAATAAGTGATCTGCTAACCAAATAGCACACTTGTATGTTTCAAAGATTGCACTCCTGTCATAACACTGCCCAAGAGAAAATTAAATCTTCTCTCATGTTTTGTCTCTTGGGCGTAATAGATTCCCTACAGTGCAGAAGGAGACCATTTGGCTCATCCGGTCTATACAAACTCTGTGAAACACCATCTTACCCAGGTCCAAATCCCTCACCTCATCCCCATAACCCTGCACATTTACCATGATCAGTTCACCTAACCTGCATATCTTTCAGCTGTGGGACGAAACCAGAGCACCCACAGACTTGAGGAGACAATACAAATTTCCTTTGTACCCTCTCCAGGGTGATCACATCCTTCCTGTAATGCAATGACCTGAATCGTGTGCAATATTCTCATTGCATTCCAACTAGTGCTTTATATTGTTCTATTGTAACCTCCCTACTCTTACATTCTGGGCCTTGACCAATAAAAGAAAGTATTCCTTCTTAAGCACTTTATCCAATTATCTCACCAAACACAGAGGAGAGCACACAGATAGTCACCCAAGGCTGGAATCAAACCTGGATCCCTGGCGCTGTGAGGCAGCAGTGCTAACCACTGTGCCTCTCCTAAGGGAGCGAACAAATATTTAGGCAAAGGGATAAATGCTGAGAGATAAATGCTGAGTGAAATAAGCAACACCGGGTTCTCATTTTTTGTTTATATTTCTTATTAGCTTGGAATATCAAAGGATTGATACCATGCGGCAATTTATTATAATTTGGGTTAAATTTTTTGTCAGGTAACAAATTGATTCCACTGCTTCAATGTATAGAAGCCATTTTAGGTGAAGATAGACTGCCCCTGTTATTATTTTAACTTAATTTGGGATCCAGAAATCATTAAAAGGTTGGCCCAAAATGTCAGTGATGCATTTGATCCCACCATTGTTTCTGGATGCAAATTTTAATAACACTTGTCTGGTGGCTGCAGGGCGAGCAATTCAGTACCACAGTACAGGTTGAGGATCCTTTATCCATAAATCTGAAAACTGAACACAGCCAAAAACCACGCTCATTTTGAACTTCGTCAACCTTTAGCATGGGAAATCTGTGACCCAAGCCGTCACGACCAGAGCCAACACGAACTTTGCCGCCTGCACCTGACCTTTAACATGGGCAGTCTAGTTGTTTGCCTACTCTGTTTACCTTATGACCCTTCTGCTATAAGCAGAATCACGGATGGTATCCTATACTTATCATTCAGTGGTACATCTTACTCTTCTGGCCATTTTATTGACTTTAGACTAGGCTTAATCTAGGCTTTGGTCATTGTACTGTAAGTGGGCCTAGGCTTATCTGCATTATCTGAAAACCAAAATTACCTGAAATCTGAAACGCAATTGCCCCAAGGGTTTCAGCTGAAAGATACTCGACCTCTACTACGCAATATAATGGAGAGAAGCAAAATATGAAGTTTATAAGTATCATTGACGAAGTTTAAAAAAGATCACAAAAATCTTGAAGATTTTGTCATTATATGTAACAAGTTTTCCACTCATATAAATAAAAATCCAGCAAATATTGTAACACCAGCTAAGTGAGTGTTAAGAAATACATTATTCTTGCTGCATCAGTAATTGTTTCGGAAGCTGTTGTTTAAAGCAAAATTCCTTGTGATATCACTAGAGGGCTCTGTGACAATGGCTGAAGATGGACTATTCTCAAAGGTAACCAACGGTACCTCAGTCCATAATACAGAGCACCCTGATTGATGGACAGGTGTCCGATAGTTTACTGTAGATATTATGTACCATGGTAAAAAGGTACAGCTTGCAAATGTAACGTAGATTTTTGGTTGATTTTGACATTGAACTTTGACTATTGTATTTATGAAAGGATAGGATGGGAAACATTAGGCACATTCTAGTTTACTAGCAAATGAACCCCAAACTAATACTATAAGCTAGGTCACAGATGAGAAGGTAAAAATGATAGGTTTGAAAGTGTAAACTAATTTTAGGCATTAATTCTTTCATTTAGGTCAAGTGGACAGAACAGCAAGAGGTTCATGAAGTGGAAAAACGAGACAAAATTATATTTCCAGATCTTCCACTCACTTCCAAAGATGACAGCATCACCTCAATCTTTGAAACACTAAGTAAGTGATAAATAACAAAATTCTGAATGTAAAACTGTGTGATATAATAAACCCATCATAAGAGCTGTAAGGGATCTGACACCTACATTTTTTTAAACCCAGCCATTGCTGATGTATTCCAAAGATATGTTCTTATAGTAACATTGATTTGAGTTTGGTTTATTTGATGTACCCATGGTTTTGATTTTGGGGTAGTTAATGTCTGTACATTTTTACTGTGCGATCCTCATCTGGAATGTAGCTTCAATAAGCATCAAGTAATTCTTGGGTCTGTGCCCAAACCTTTTGTTTTCGTTTTCCCCAGTGACCTGAATCAATATTTTTAATCAGTGTACTTTCACCAGAATTTGAAGAATGCTGGTAAATGTTTCAAACCTTTACATTAAAAACTAGGATAATTTGTTGTGGTTACAGCATGTTGGCTTATACTCTTTTGTTCTATTTTTTCTAACTTAATATAGACTTTGTTGCCTCAGTAGGCCTATAGTCGTTGGAGTTTAGTAGAATAAGAGGTGATTTTATTGAAATATTAAAGATTCAGCCGTGGCTTGACAGGGTAGATGCTGGGAGGGTGTTTCCTCTCGTGGGAGAATCTAGAACAAGGGAGCACAATTTAAAAATAAAGGATCTTCCATTTAAGGTGTCAATAAGGGGGGAGTTTCTTCCTTCACAGGGCCTTTTGTCTTTGGAATTCAGTGGAGGATAAGTCAGTGAATGTATTCAAGGCTGAGTTGGACAGATTTTTGATTGAAAAGGGTGTTCAGGCTAATGGGAGACAGGCAAAAAATGGGAGTTAAGACTACAATCAGATCAGTCATGATCGTATCGCGTGCAGAGCAGTCTTGAAGGGCCGAATGACCTATTCTTGCTTCTTGTGATCAATAAGCTATTGTTGTGTTCCATTAAATTACTCAATTTACTTTCTGTTACTGATGCACACTTCATTTAGATTCCCCTTGAGTTTTGCCTTGAACCTATTTTCCCATGATGGAAACTCAGTCCCTGCGGAGATAATGATGGAGAGGATGGGGAAGGGCCACAGGCCCCTCTGCATCCTGTGTTATCCTGTATCTCATTAAGGTAGATATTCTCTTCCCATAGTATGCAAATTACTTGTTACTTTTCCATGAGGTGGAATGCCCCACCGAGCAATCCAGCTGGTTGCTGGCAAAGCTCATATCGCACATATTGGGAAGTTCAATTGTCAGCCAGGGCTAGGACTGAGAAACTGCAGTCACTGAACTGTGACATGAGCATCTTAACTGCAGCTCTACTGAATTTTCTTGGGATACGTAGCTTATGCTGTGTGTTTCTGGGTTTCATTTCTTTTCTGTGCTTTTGTTAATGCCCTGGTTGACACAGATCCCAATTTGTCTGCCTATACTATTTTAATATATTTATTATGCCTTTCATTTGAAAAGGAGATCATTGGGTAATTTATATAGACATATTAATTGAGGCAATAGAAAGAGCATATGGAGAAAATTATCCTATTAATGTTGCCTTCTGTATTAACTATGTTAGGGCTTGTGGGTTTTAAGCAAAAAGAAAAGTGCATGGCTTGCACACTTAAATTCAAACTAAGAACAGATTTATTGTAGGAACTGTTGCCTGCACAAGGTAGAAAATTGAACTAATCAGGAGCCTGCAAAACACCCCAATGACATTGCCAGCAAATCATGTGACCGGCTGTAAAAGCAATCATGCAACCACTTCAATATATAACGTAGATCTATATTGAACTTAACATAAGAAATAGAGGTGAAAGTCAGCCACTTGACCTTTTAAGCTATTTTCCGATCACAATGATCATGGTGATCATCTACCTCAATTCTACCTTCCTGCGCTATTCATGTGTCCCACGATTCCTTTTATATCCAAAAGATCTTTCAATCCATGCCTGGAATAGACTCAACAACTCGGTATCTGGTGTTCCCTTGTTGCATTTTCTCTACATATCCTTGCATTGGTAAGAAGAGCAAAACTGTGCATTGTAATTTAAATGTGACCTCACCAAGGCCCTTTTTGATTGTAGTAAGACTTTTTACTCCTGGACTCAAATCCCTTTGCAATAAAAACTAACATGCCATTTTCTTTCCAAATTGCTGAGCATTACCTGCATCTTAACTGTGTATGATTTATATACAAGGACATTCATGTCCTTCTGAAAATGAACATTTTCTCAATTTCTCATCATTTGAAACATTTTCTGCTTTAATATTTTTCTTATCAAGTGGGTAGTTTTATTTTCTCCACATTACATTCCATCTGCTGAGTCCTTGCCCGTTCATTTAACCTGTCCGTTTCCCTTTCCAATTTCCTTGGGTGGGGTTTTCGGTGCTTTCTGCTGGCAGGATCTTCCAGTCCCATTGAAAGTGACTGGCTCCACCTAGCAAAGTGGATTCTCTGGTAGTGTGGTGGGCGAGCCATATAAAACACAGTAGACTTCAGCAGGACTAGAAGATCTCATTGGTGGCAATGGGGAGCCACCTTTCCCAGCAGAAGACATGCAACAAGGCAGATGGAGGTGGAGGGTTTGGAGTTACAGAGGATTCTGGGCCTAGTTGTCCTCCTCACAGCTTGTTTTCCCACCTAACTTTGTATCATCAGCAAACTTGGATAGGTTACACTTGATTCCCTCTTCGAAGTAATCGATACAGATTGCAACTCGCTGAAGCCCAAGCACTGATCTTTCTGGTATCTCACTCACTGCCCGCCAACCCAAAAAATACCAATTTTTTCTACGTTTTTCTGTCTGTAAGCCAATCCCCAATCCATGCTAATTGATGTAGCAGTCTTTCTAATGGCAAATTAGAATGCTTTTTGAAAATACAAATACATTACATCAATTAGTTTTCCACCGAGTATCAATTCTTTATTAAATATGGTATATCCCACCTGTGTAATTTATTGAAAACTGGATCAAATGCAATGCTACAATTTGCTTTATTGGTTGCTACAAGTTTGTGTTGTAACTTACTGTAAATATGTTGTAATGTAAACTTTTGCAATGTTGCTTTATGATTGTTCATAGCTGAGTTATCTCATCCAGGCACAAGTAGGCTGCTGCCTTCTTGAAGGATGAAGGAGATTGGCTCGATTGTCATATATATGTGATTGCATTAATCCTCTAAACATTAGGCCTTGCTTGGAAGAAAAAGAGGCTGTTAGAAATGGTTCTCAGTCAATCAAAGTCATTTTTTTTCTGATCTGGGTGTTATGAAATGTGTAACAGAGCCTCAAATAATCAAATAAAAGGAAAACATAACAAAATTTTTTTTTTGAAGAAAATATTGCTCTTTTGGGGGATTTTACTGTGCACAAGTTGGCTGCCGCATTTCCTATATAATGACAATGGTTACACTTTTGAATTGTTTGTGCGATGTGAACATCATACCCTAGGCCCATGAGAGTTGTACAGAGTCAACCACAGTGCTGTGGGTTTGGAGTCATTTGTAGGCCAGACTAGGTAATGTTGGCAGATTTCTTTCCCTAAATGATATTAGTGAACCGGATGAGTTCTTCCAGCAATCAGTGATAGTCCATCTTACTGAGGCTAGCTTTCAAATCATGTTATATAAATTTAATTCATTAAAACAAGCTGGAGAACATGTGATCCACAGCATTAGCCTGAGCCTCTAGATTACTAATCCAGTGATTTCACCAGCTTCTCCCCTTTTTTGAAAGTACATAATCAGTTGCAAAGCAATTTGGGACCCTGAAGTTGTGAGAAATACTAAATAAATGCAAGTTCTATTTCTTTTAAAAATATTGAAATGGATTATAATGTCCAAAAATAAAATTTAAGCAAATATAGAAGAGATTACAGAAGAGAAGAAAGAATGACATGGCAAACAGATATATAGCATTGGTTATCACCTCCAATAATAGTGTATGATTAATTTATGGTAAGAAAGATACATGTGACCTCTCAGAAGCCTTATCACTAAAATTATGACTGTTTCAGCAGTGGAGTGGTGTGAAAATATTTTTAAATTGACCAGTAAGACTGAGATGTTCATCACCATCTATATCCTGGGGTTACCATTGACCAGAAACTGAACTGGACTAGCCGTGTAAATATTGTACCTATAAGAGCAGGTCAGAGGCTAGGAATCCTGTGGCGAGTAACTCAAAGTACAGGTCAAGAGTGAAGTGGAATATTCTCTCCTTGCCTGGAGAAGTGCAGCCCCAACAGCACTGAAGATGGTTATCACCTTCCAGACAAAGCAGCCCGCTGGATTGGCATTCTTTCTACAAACATTCACTCCCTCTACCACCAACGCACAGCAACAGCAGTGTGTACCATCTACAAGATCCACTGCAGGAACTCACTAAGGCCCCTTTGACTACATCTGCCAAACCCTCGACTGCTACCATCTAGGAGGACAAGGGCAGCAGGTACATGTGAACGCCACCATTTGGATGTTTCTCCTCCACACCACTCACCATCCCGACTTGGAAATGTATCACTGTTTCTTTACTGTCCCTGGGTCAAAATCTTGGAACACCCACCCTAACAGCACGGTGAGTGTCTCCACACCATATGGATTTAAGAGGTTCAAGAAGGCAGCTCACCAAAATCACCTCAAGTGCAAATAGGGACAGGCAGTGAAGATGGGCCCAACCAGCCAAGCCCACATATGGTCAATGAATTTTTTTAAAAATCACTGGACGTTGCCAGGAATCTAATGGTTTTTCTTACTTTCAACTATATGTAAAATTAAAATTCAGGAGCGTTATGCTGTCATCTATGGGGATAACCTCATTGTGTTGCCAATCTGCCCTGTGTATAGACATAAGACATTCGCTAACCATGGCAACAGCATCCTTTTAAATTGCAGAAATTTCCCTCTTCTGATTTACAGTGAAGTACTAAAAGTGTCAGTGTTGTAATGCATAAAACATTACTGAAAATAGGATTATGATATGCCAACATCTGAGTCACTCGCAATACTTTAGACCCCAAAATAAATTCAATTAGGCTGTAGGCATGTTAAACTTAGTTTAGATCTTTAAGTAAAATTCTGATTCTCGAGTGGCCAGTTATCCACGCTGAGTCCTCGCAGAGTCAGCTTTGTCTTCAGAGCTGATAAATGTGTTCCACTGTGCAGCTTTCAAACTTTTGACTGGAAGCCAAAAATTTGGATTTTGATGCAGCTTGCATTTCTCTCGTGTGGTGCGAAAGTATTTTGCCAAGTTTAATGATCATGTTTGAAATCTGTTACCTCGTCCCCAAGAATCTGCAGCCACGTTTGTTAATGTTTAACAAGAAGAACCAAGAAACATTGTGTCTTTGCTGAAGTGTGAAAATCACAGAGGCAGAGCAAGCCAATAAAAGGAAACCAAAATGAGAGAGAGAAAGGAACAGTGAAAAGATAGACTAAAGCCCCATACGGGCAAAGAAAAAGATTTGCACACAACTAATGCTAATGATTGGCACACTACTCAAAGACTGAATTGTTGACCCATAACTTTGGCGGAGTGGCAATTAACATAGAACCTAGAAGCATAATAGGCCATTCGGCCCTTCAAACTTGCTCTGCCGTTCAGTATCATCATGGCTCACCATCAAATTCAATATCCTGATCTCCCCTGATCTCCCCCTCCATCCCCCTTGATCCCAGGAGCTATATCTAATTTCTTCTTGAAATTGAATCAGATTGCCACTGTACTTCAAATTTCCTACTTTACAATGATTCCACCCCTATCTTGCCTGACCTTCTGACTCAGGCTAGGTGAGATCATTCCAACACAGCATGCTCCTGAGACCCACAATCGAGGGAAACTCAGCCCATGGTAAGTAATCCACACAATCTTTATTTACAATGTTAGCTGCTGTAAACCAGGTAAATTTAAAGGTCCAGCCACTTCAACAAGCCAGGGAGAGGGTTAGCATATAAGGCAACTGGATATGATTTAGACTTGGGTGGGGTGGTCAGCTCAGCCCTGGAGAGGTCAGGTCGGGCCAGATCTTATTGGGGAAGAGGTCAGGTTAGGCTGGTGGGGTGGAATCTAGTCAGGCCCTGGGATGTCAAGTAGGTGGGGGGACTCTCCTGGCGATTTTAGTAGGAGAGACGTAGTTGGCAGCATGGGTCAGTACTGTAAATTCCCAGAAATTAGAAGTGATGTCAATTAATCTCACTTTTTTTGGGTGACTATTGATGTAAGTTGGAATCAACCAAAGTTTGCAATTTGAATCACGTTTACAGATGATTCCCAGTGTCGGATAATTGTCCAAAGGAAATTTGAATTTCCCAGGCAATTGGGTGCAATCCTCACTTGGGAACTTCTGGGGAGATGGGGGTGGGGGGGTTGATTTCCCAGCACATCTTTTGGAAACTCCCCTCTGCACTGTCCCGGAAGTCACAGGTCCTTGAGTTTTACTTTTATATTTAAACCGTCTTTCTGAGCGTGGAGTTGATCTTACCTTGTATCTCCTAGCATCAATGGGGCAAAAATGACCTCATGATGAGTCTGTGGCTTCACTTCTTCATTAATCCCATAATACGCTTTGGCAGCATTTTGAAAAAGACTTAACACTGGGTACTTGCCTATTTCAATCAATAGTCAATATTCAGATCAGGTCCCTGAGATACCAATTACAGCCAGTAGCATAGTGATATTGTCACTGGACTAGTAATGCAGAGACTCATGGAAGTGTTCTCTGTGACCTGGGTTCGAATATCACCATGGTAAACGGTGGAACTTGAATTTAATAAAAATCTAGAATTAAAGGTCTAATAGCGGCCATGAAACCATTGTCAATTATTGTAAAATCCCATTTGATTCACTAATGTTCTTTTGGGAAGGAAATCTGCTGTCCTTACCTGGTGTGGCCCATATTTGACTCCAGATCCACAGCAATGTGGTTGACTCTTAATGCCCTCAGGGATGGGCAGTAAATGTTGGCCCAGCCAGCAATGCTCACGTTCCATGAATGAATAAAAAAAACACTCTGCTGCATACTTTAATGTGTCAAAGTCTAATTTGCTGTAGTAACATACAATATTACATGTATGTTGTAGTCTGGAGCTATGGATAGTGGTGGTTCCAGGTTAATTCCAACACATAGCTAAGCAGGAATCTCTCCTGCTCTTACCCCTGCCATTGAAGGATGGAAGAGGCAGTTGTTCGGTAATCATTTCACTGGATTAGTAACCCTGAGGCCTAGGCTAATGGTCTGGGTTCAAATCCTGGCAGCTGGTGGACTTTAAATTTGATTAATGAATTTGGAATTAAAAACCTGTTCCTGGTGACCACCAAACCATTAACGATTGTCCAAATGAGTTGCTCATTCCCTTTAGGAAAGGAATTTTCCTGCTTTTGGTTGTCTCTGAAATGCCTTCTGAAATGGCCTAGGAAGCCTTTCAGTTGTTTCAACTGCAACAGCTTTACTTCTTGGAGCCTCTTTCTTTGCTCATCTCCCCAGTGGTTTCTCTGCTCAACAGTATCTTCACTGGTTCCCTCTCTGGATTCAGACTTTAAAATGAATGAAACTAGACAAACTACCTGACATTAGCCAAGGTACTGGAAAAGACAACCCAGCCCTGTAGTCCCTGCAAAATCCTTCTAACTCATCCAACAGCCTGACATAGTCACACTCACAGAATCTCACCTGAAAGACAATATGCCATCACCACCATCAGCATCCCTGGATATGTTCTGTTCTACCAACAGTAGATGTGGTGGACAGTATGGTGGTATAAAGTCAGGGGCAGATTGCCCTGCGAGTCCCCAACGTTGACTCTGGAGCCCATGAAGTCTCATGGCATTAGGTCGAGCATGGGCAAGTAAACCTCCTGCTGCTTACCACCTCCCTCAGCAGATGGACCAGTACTCCTCCACTTTGAATACCACCTGGAAAAAGAACTGAGAGTGGCAAGAGCACAGAATGTACTCTGAGTTGGGACTTTAATGTGCATAACCAAGAGTGGCTCAGTAGCACCACTCCTGACAGTGCTTGCTCAGTCCTAAAGGACATAGCTGCTCGACTGGGTCTGCGGCAGGTGGCAAGAGAAACAGCAAGAGAGAATAACCTGCTTACTCTTACCTTATCAACATACTTGTCACAGGTGCATCTGTTCATGACAGTATTGATAGGAGGGACCATTGCATAGTCTTTGTGGAGGTGAAGTCTCATCTACACTTTGAGATTGTGTTGTGTAGCACTACCGCCATGCTAATTGGCATAGATTTCAAATAGAGCTAATAAATCAAAATCTGGACAGCCACGCATTGTGGGCCCTCAACAACAGCAGAATTGTATACAAAGACAAACTGTAACTTCATGGCCTGGCATATCCCCACTCCACCACTGCCATCAAGCTGGGGACAAACCTCGGTTCAAATAGTTGTGTGGCGGAGCAGAGCTAGAGTATTGCTGAAAAAAGGCATTTTGTCAAAGCTTTTCATCTTGCAGTCATCGGGATAATTACAAGAATAAGGAAAAACAGCAACTTTATACTGTATGAGAGGCTGTTTGAATGGCAAGTGGATTCTGATTGGTAGAGGCATTGCCATGGAGAATGCACCAGTTAATGGTGACTGACAGCTAACTGCCAATCATTGTTTGAAATTTAGACAGGCAGCTTGATCCTGATTGGTAAAGGCATTGCCCTGAGGAATGAACCAGCGAGTGGCTTGCACTTATTTTATTTAGGTGAGACAGGCACTCCGATTTTATTGTCTCAACAACTGCTCACTGCTCAGGGTTTCAGTCTGATCTCCCAAGATTTTGTTCCACTGGATTCCCAAGTCTGCACTCCAGCACCAACTCACAGGCACAACTTCAGCTCTTTGTCCAAACCAAGCAGATTGCCAGTGCTCCAAAGGCCTGCAAAACAGAATAAGCAACATTCTGCTGTTGTATCTGCTATCTGGGCCTTTTTTCAAGCCCCCACTACTTTGCACTTATCAACTGCAACAGCTTTACTTCTTGGAGCCCCTTTCTTTGCTCATCTCCCCAATGGTTTTTCTCCCCAGTAGCTCCTTCCCTGGTTCCCTTTCTGGATTCACCTTCTCCTCTCTGAAATCTCTCCGTGTCTCAGACGTCCCCTCCTTATCACATCCAATTTCTGGGTCCCATGTTTGGGTTTTCGTATGATTATTTCCTCACATAGGCCTCAAATGCTAAACTGCGTATGTTCAGCCTACTCATACGTGGGCAGAAACACCCACGGCATGTTGGGACTTGTAGTTTCTGACTTCTGCTTGAAAATCAGCTATTTCTTAACAGATACTCAACCTGATTGGCCACGTTATGAATGTTATGCACCTTACTTAGCTATCAGGCCCTAGCGTGGGACTTGAACCTGGAGCTTCTGACTCTGGTACCACAAGATCCCCATAATTCAATATAGAGGTGTTTAAAAGTATAAAATGTTCCATATGAAATTTTAGTTGCATATTCAACATTTTCCCCTTTATTCCTTCTTTCCTGAAGACATTTACTCTCTCTTGGGTAGAGCTTCATGAATGCTTGTTTGTCGGCCACTGATGAAAAGCCTAATCAATCCTCATCCATGTCCAAGTAGAGACTTTTGAACAGGAATCACTGGATATTGATGAGGAAGACAAACCCAGTTAATTTATATTGGTGGTATCATAGGACCAGAAATAGTAGCTTCGCAGAGAAAAATGGGCAAACTAACATTCAACAGGAAAAATGAATGCTTGAACTAGATGAAGGCCAGCAAGGGAATGGTAGATGGTGGGACATAAAATCATCCTGAAGGTTTGTGCAAGGGATATTTTTAAACAATTCAGACATTGAATGTGTCGATTAAGTTGGCAAGAGTCTAGTTTTAGAAAAACAGAAGTAGTTTTTAGACCTTTATATTTGTCTTAACAAACATTATAAAGAAGGGATAATTTTAAACGTGTCTAATTCAACGTATCTATGCTGGGAAGGGTAAAGCTTATAGTTAGATTCATGCTGAATAAAGGCATTTGTAGGTGTTGGAGTTGGTTCATTTTCAACTGTGTTTCTATTGGGCTAAGAGAGGGTTAAATTTGCTGATGACACCAAGATTGGTGTAAATTGCGCAGAGGGTGTGGAGAGTCTGCAGAAGGATCTAGATAGGCTGGGCGAATGGGCCAGGAACTGGCAAATGGAATTTAATGTTGGCAAGTGCGAGGTGGTCCACTTTGGTAGGAATAATGGTAGGAAGGACTATTACTTATGTGGCGAAAAACTGCAGCAGGCGACAGTACAGAGGGACCTCAGGGTCCTTGTGCATGAGTCGCAAAAACCCAGCCTGCAGGTGCAGCAGGTGGTCAGGAAGGCGAATGGGATGCTGGCCTTCATAGCGAGGGGGATTGAATATAAAAGTAGGGAGGTCTTGCTGCAGCTGGAGTACTGTGTGCAGTTTTGGTCGCTGCACTTACGCAAGGATATTTTGGCCTTGGAGGGAGTGCAGAGGAGGTTTACTAGGCTGATGCCGGAGTTGAGGGGGTTGAGCTATGAGGAGAGGCTGAATAAACTAGGCTTGTACTCGTTAGAGTTTAGAAGAATGAGGGGAGATCTCATTGAGACGTATAAGATGATGAATGGGATGGATAGGATAGAGGTGGAGAGACTCTTCCCGCTCAGAAAGGACAGTAGGTCTAGGGGGCACAGCCTCAAGATAAAGGGGGGGCGCGGTTTAGAACAGAGTTGAGGAGGAACTTCTTCACTCAAAGGGTGGTGAATCTCTGGAAGTCTCTGCCCGTTGAAGTGGTGGAGGCTGCCTCACTAAATATTTTTAAGACACGAGTTGAAGGGTTTTTGATAAGAGAGGGGATTAAGGGTTATGGGGAGAGGGCGGGAATGTGGAACTGAGCCACGACAGATCAGCCATGATCTTATTGAATGGCGGGGCAGGCTCGAAGGGCTAGAAGGCCTACTCCTGCTTCTATTTCTTATTTTCTTATTATGTTCTTATGTTCTTATGGCATGAAGAGTGAGTAAAAGAAAGTCATTGCTTAGCAACAGATACCAGTTTTCAGAGGGACGGGATTTCCTTTGTTAGTTTTAGTTGAATTTGTTGCAGCTGAAGACAAGACACTTAGGAGTGAACACCTCTCAACCAGGAGAAGCTGGACAGGACAAGGGAGGTGTAGAGAGGCAGACTAAATAACAAATTACAGCCCAGATAACCAGGGAATTGTGACAGAAAAAATGTTTCATATGACAGAAGTTAAGAGAACAAAGACTAAGGTATTGTTTGAAAGAATTCAGAACTGAGTAAACAAAATATTCTGAGTTCAAGAGACAATTATAGTAACCAGATTAAAAGTGGGACCGCAGACTTCAGAGGTAAATGAAACATTTGATGCCATTTTAATATAGGGTGGGAATCGAGAGTTCAAGCACTTATGAACAGTTTGAACAGCACTAAAAATAAAGAAATCCTTAAGAGATTTCTGTAAAATCCTGAACTGGATTTACTATTAGAAGGCGAGCAGAAGCTTTGTTTAAGAGTCATTTAGAAAACCTAGACTGGGGTTTGGAATACAAACTGCTTAGTGAAAGCATTATTATGAGAGAAGATTTTGAAGTGTGTCTTTGGGAGTAGAGTTTGGAAATTCTCATGTAACAATCATCTCGGGGGATTCTGAGGAGAAATCTACAGACACTAACTTGGGTTCAAGCAAAGTATGTGCATTTGATTACATTCATCTTGTGGGTGCTCAAAAGGGATTTTGTGTGTTAAAAAGACTTTTACAGAGTCATAGAGGTTTACAACATGGCAACAGGCCCTTTGGCCCAACTAGTCCATGCCACCTATTTTTTAAACCCCTAAGCTAGTCCCAATTGCCCACATTTGGCCCATATCCCACTATACCTATCTCACTCGTGTAACTGTCTAAATGCTTTATAAAAAGACAAAATTGTACACACCTCGACTACTACCTCTGGCAGCTTGTTCCAGACACTCAACACCCTCTGTGTGAAAAAATTGCCCCTCTGGATACTTTTGCATCTCTCCCCTCTCACCGTAAACCTAAGCCCTCTAGTTTTTGACTCCCTTACTTTTGGGAAAAGATACTGACTATTTAGCTGATCAATGCCCCTCATTATTTTATAGACCTCTATTAGATCACCCCTCAGCCTTCTATGCTCCAGGGGAAAGATGTCCCAGTCTATCCAGCCTCTCCTTATAACTCAAACTTAGTTTAAGATGTACTTTGTAATCCATGTTAATCTTTAAATTTGTGTGTGATTGTTAAGCTGAGGGGGGCAAGTAAAGGAACATTTTGTAATAATCCAATTTTTAATGTTTTATTTTTGTTATGTTAGAACTAATTAGTGCTCCTGTGACTTTATTCCTCCATATTTTAAATGCAAAAGTAAAAGTTATGCTCCTTTGGCCAGCCTTCAATTCTGGGATCTTCCAATCCAGTTATAACACCAATTGGGATTGTAATGCTAGATGAGAGAAGGACGAGCCAGCATTATTCTGGAGACATTTAATAAAATTTTTTAAGTTTATTTATTAGTCAGAAGTAAGGTTTACATTAACACTGCAATGAAGTTATTGTGAAATTCCCCTAGTTGCCACACTTTGGTGCCTGTTCGGGTCAATACACCTAACCAGCACTTCTTTTAGACTGTGGGAGGAAACCGGAGCATCTGGAGGAAACCTATGCAAACATGGGCAGAACATGCAAACGCCACACAGACAGCGACTCAAGCCAAGAATCGAACCTAGGTCCCTGGAGCTGTGAGACAGCAGTGTTAACCACTGTGCCACCGTGCCACCCTGGCTTCAGGGATGGTGTGATGAGTCTCTTTTTTATCATAAGGTGGATGAATAATTGGAATAATAGTAAAATATTAGATGGGGCCAGAGTAAGAGGGAATGCAATAAGGCCTAAATTGGATTCATTGTGCAATTATGTGAATATGTGGACTTTGATAAATAAGGGTGGTGTGTTGCAAATGTCGAAACCAAGGTGGGAATACACTATTGTAATAATAGAACCTGGCTCAAGTAAGGCAGGACTGGATACAAAATATTCCTGGATACAGCGGCTGGAATTCTCCAGCCATTCACACCAGCAGGATCTTCCAGTCCCACTGACAATGCACCCCCCACCACCCCTTGCAGTGACAGATGCATTCAACAAGAAACCTTGTTGACAACAGTCGGGTTAGAAGATCCTTGCAGCAGCCAATGGTAGGTTGCCTCTGTTGCTACATGGAGAATCCTGCCCAAGGTTCCCAAGAAATATGGGGAAGGAACTAAAGGAACTATGAAGTAAAATAATACGATAAGACTCAAGTGAGAGCATGTCCTGGGGTAGGGTCAAGGACAGGATCTATTTGGTGAGAACTAAGAATCAATAAAAGGTATCATAATACTCGTATATTCTACAGACCACCAACTAGTGAGAAAGAAGAACAAATGTACATGAAAATTACAGAGGTGCAGAAACAGTAGAGAAGTGATAACAGAGGACTTGAATTATCCTAATGTAGATTGAGATAGGAATAGTGTATAGGTTAGTAATGGAGGAAATTTCTGAAGTGTGTTCAGGAGAGTTCTGTAGATCACTATATGTATGGCCTCCTGGTGAATGGGCGTGGCTGAATCTAGTTAAGGGGAATGAGGTAAATCAAGTTCATCAAATGTCAGTAGGGGAACATTTAGACAATGGTGATCAAGATTACACAATATTTACATTAAAGGTGGAAAAGGACAAGAAACCATCTAGAGTAAAAATAATGAATTGGGGGAGGGACAGTTGCAGTGGAGTGAGGTAATTTGGAATCAGCTAAATTTGCAATAGAACATTTGGCTGCTTTTAAAGAGGTAATGGTCCGGATACCGTTGGACTCGTATCTCTGGTAAGATCACGATGCTTACACATAGCAAGCGAGAGGCCAATTGGGATATTTCAAATTGGCTCCTGCTTGAAATAGGAGGCCATTTATTGCCAAGATGGGTCAGAAATGATTGCTGGTAGGTCTGTGTGGGGAATGGGTTGGGAAGTTTAGTGTCTGCTACTTCTGGAGCATTCCTTTCCCATCTGCCATTGGCCTTATAAATCAACTTGTGATAATGCCTCCTCCTACTATTCCCAATGTTTTACAACTTGGGTCATTGCTGGCCTGTTTTCTACCTCTTTTTTGAGCAAGTGGCAATTTGCTAGCTGAAAAAATCAATAAAAGTGCAGGTTGAGAAAATAATTGGGAAATGATCTCATAAAAATATTGAAATGTTTAATTGTTTCCTTTTGGTGGTCATGCATTATGAGGGTTCTTCACAGATACGGAAAAAGACATTCATTTGAAATAAGTTTTTCAGCACTGCCAAAACATTATGAATAGAAAAGCTACTGAACTCACTCAATATTCTTTTTTCTAGAAGTGGAACCATAACAAATGTCTTGATATTTTACATATATTATAAATATATGTAAAACTAATGTAAAGCAGAGCTCTATATTATTTGCATTCCAGCTTGCATTCAAACGTTAACAAAATCAGGAAATTGTGAACATTCCAGAGACTGCAAAATATTTGAATTTCATTTTTATGAAGAGATGACCAACTAGATAAAGGGAATACAATAGATGGAGTGCAATTTCAGAAGGCTTTTAATAAAAAGATTTTTACAACAGGCTCATCATAAAAAAAATTAGCTTGTGGTATAAGAGGAAAGCAGAAGAATGGATAATTGATTTGAATGACAGAAGAATAGTTATCGGAAATGGGTGTTGCTCAGTCTAGAGCAATATTTGAGGTGGTTTAGCATTGCGCCCACTTTTTTTCTCTGCGTATATAAGGAGAATTAGGATTAAACATTGAAAGTGCAATTATGAAATCTGTTGATGCAAAAGTTTTGGCAATCAGTAAGGAAGACCTGAAAAAGACTTCAAAGGAATGCAGGGTGGATCACGGTCAGATGCAATTTAATTCAGACCTGATGGGCTGAGAGCTTGTGGCCTCTGCTGTAAATTCCTGATTGTAATTCAATGAGTTAGAAGACAATAGGGGAATTTTTTTTGAGCGAACAAAAAATGCGAGGTGACAATTAGCTGGGAGCTGAAATTTTGATTTCCCAATGGCAGATTGAGATGCAAAAGTTAAACCAATGGCATGTTTGTGGCATGACGGACACCGTGCCATCCTGCAGTGGGTTCCCACTTGCAATACATCTGCATGCCATGAATAGTCATTAGTATAAAACATTTTTAAAAATTACATCCTGCCTTCAAGGTAGAGTTGGCAGCATGTGTGAATCTCAACCACATTAGCTGCATGCAACAGATATGGAGAGAGACAATCTGAAGTGGATTGACAGGTGGGGGGTTTATATTGTGGAAGGGCGGAGAGGGGAGGAATGATGGTTGAGCTGAAGTCTGAAGGAGGAACTGAGGGTTCTGCAAATAGGCTTATGATGAATCTCAAACTCTGGGCTAGCAATGGAACATTTTGGCCGTGATGGAGAGCCTCACACCCACCACTGGCTGCAGCATTGTCAGCTGATGGTGGGTTTCACCAATGTAAAACTTTCCCCATTGTGAAACTGCACATGTATCCCATGCAAACAACCAGCACTTTACATTTTAACTAGGATCATGTGCGAAACAGGAAAGAGCAAGAGAGCACATTTTCAGTTCCACAACATTCCAGCACATCACAGTCAAAAGATCCACCCATTCTAAAATTACAATATCTGTGTAAACAGTGAGTTTCTCAACACTATTGTGAAGAATATTGCAAACCCTGAAAGTTCTATAATTTAAGTGAAATTGTATGAATGCAATAGACATAAGAGATAATAAAATAAATTGAAAGCTGTCATCAGTGACTGAAAAGCCACTGTATTGATGAAATGTTTCAATGTTGCACATTAATTCATGTCTGCCAGTGATATTCTTTCACGGTAACCTCAACAAGCATGATGTCAGACATGGTTGTCTGCTTGTGTAATGAAGTCCAGACCACAGACTGCACCAAACATTCAACAAGTTTGTCAGAGTATTGTACATCACTGCACTGGCATTCATTCATCATGAAAAGCTGCCATGCCATGAAAAAACATCCCTGATATAGATCTGTTTTAATGTCAATAATCTATTTCAGAATGATTAAATCATAATGTGTGAACTTAGATACATAGGAACAGAAGTAAACTTTTCAACCTTTCTGGCCTACTCCACCATTCAGTAAGGTTAGTGCCCCAACTCCAGTTGTCCACCTTACCACGATATCCTACACTTCACTACCCTCCCCCTCCGCAAATCAGCAGCACCATATGGTGAAGCAATGGTTTGATCTCTAATCCGCATAAAGTTAACCAACCTGAGCCTGGTTAATCAAATAGATAATATAATTGATGGTTTTGGAAAATGTTTACAGCTAGAGGAGTAGCAAACAATTATTAAAAAGAATGTAATGTGTTGGCAGTAATGGCATGTGTAAGCTTTGAGAATGGAACAACAGAAGATTGCACCCATATACATACTGGAGAAATTGTTATGGAGAATTAATTGCACAATCAAACATGGACAATGGAAGAAGAAGGTTTCCTGTAATCATTATTTGTTCAAAATGATTATCACAGTAACTTCATCGCAGTGCTAACTTAAGCCCACATGATTTGATTTGATTTATTATTGCCACATGTATTAGCATACAGTGAAAAGTATTGTCGCTATACAGAAAAAGCATACTATTCATAAAGAAGGAAACGAGAGAGTGCAGAATGTACTGTTACAGTCATAACTAGGGTGTGACACTAATAAATAAACTTGAACTTAAAATGCTTTTAGAATTATTAACAATTTTGTTAGAAATACTGCGTAGCAGAAATTTTCACAAATGCATTTACCATATCACTAACAGCAATGAATCCTTCAAGTTTAGCTGGACACTTCAAGAGTAAATGATCTTGAATTTATTAGAAGAGGCAGTTTGCCATAGGCCGCCAGCAGGATCTTCTGGTCCCATTGATGTCCACGATACTTTGCATGGCTGGCCCATCCTATCACCGAGGAAACCATCAGGGGGAGTCACCTTCAGCGGGACCAGCGCATTCTGCTTGCGGGAAGGGCTGGAAAATCCTGGCCGTTGAACTCACCACGAAAATGTTCATTCCACATTCAGAATGCAGCATAGAAAAGTGTCAGTAGTTGCAAATTGCTGATTTTGTTGGGGGAGCAAGTTAATTCTTTGTATCCAACACAATCACCGGAACTATGTATACCTTAGAGTGAATTCCCCTGCAGGGTATTGAGAAGTTGAATGCTGTACAAGCTTTCCAGCCTATTTTCATTTGCGAGATGACATTCCCATTTCTGTATAATGACTTACAATTTTTTTATATGTTACAATTTCACCAGTACACTGACAGCAGCAAGGCAGTTTCATAGACAGGTGCAAAGCTCCTGTGAACCAAACTTTTAACCTTAGGCAAGGGGTAAATGGATTAGCATGACACTTGATCAACAATTATCCTTTAACTGAGATTGTTCACTCAGGAATAACAGGCTGCCCATCATATGCTTCGATCAGTGAAAAATACAAAGCCCCCTCTGAGCATGAATTGAAGATGTGAGCCCTGGCTTAATTCCACGCTCTCCCTTTCCTTGACTGCTGCCCTTCCCAATCCCTCACTCTTGTCTCCTCTCTCCATCTCCAATTCCCTTCTTATCTCATTCGCCTCTTCCACCTGAGTCTTGGTTATCCCACTACTTTCTAATCTACATGACGTGAATACTTGACTTGTTTTCCAGTCATGCCCGCCCCAAGACTGGAAATCCCTGCCTGAGGTCAATGAACTTTAAACGGCCTGTTGAATTTTCCAGTTGCGAGTCCGGAAAATTTACCCCGTGGTTGTAACTCTCCATGTGCACTGTCATAGTAGAATAGCTACTTTATTACCGAATAGTCAACAGCGATAATGGTGAGTTGCAAAAAGTGCTCCATTACAACATTAGCTTCACTATACACCAAAGGGGGACTTACCCTGTTTTAAATTCTTAAATTCCCAAGTTTTAGAACGAAACTGGCAGATTTAAACTGATTCACTGTTTGAGTGAAGAGCTTGATCTTCCATCTCCATTGTTGTATGTTGTTGTTTCATAGAATCATAGAACCCCTACAGTTCAGAAGAAGTCCATTTGGACCATCAAGTCTATACCAACTCTCTGACAGAATATCTTATCCTGGCTCTGTCCCCATAACCCCAAAATGTGAAGATGCCGGTGTTGGACTGGAGTAAGCACAGTAAGAAGTCTCACAACACCAGGTTAAAGTCCAAAAGTTTTATTTGGTAGCACAAGCCAAAAGCTTTCGGAGCTTCCGAAAGCTTGTGGCTGTGATACCAAATAAACCTGTTGGACTTTAACCTGGTGTTGTGAGACTTCTAACACCCATAACCCCACACATTTCCCATGGCAAATCCATGGGAAAACAACACACGTTGGGACGCTAAGGTGCAATTTAGCATGGCTAATCCACTTAACCTGCACGTCTTTGGACTGTGAGAGGAAAGCGGAACACCTAGAGGAAACCCACACAGATACGGGGCAAAAGTGCAAAGTCCACACAGACAGTCACCCAAGGCCGAAACTGAACCAGTGTCCCAGCGCTGTGAGGAAGCAGTGCTAACCACTGTGCCGCCCATTACAAGTTACTAAGAAATGTTAACTATTAGGTTATTAATTGCCTCAAGAGTGAAACATGATCTATTGCTTGAGGTACATAATGGGGGGAATCATAGCGGGCGGGGGGCAGACCATTCAAAGGCCCCTTGATCTCAGGTGGGATTTTCCAGTTTTGGAGGGAGCACGGCCAGTTTACCCAATGTGTCAGAAAAAATGATTTATAACATATTTCCCCAGAACAGTTGATCTGCCAGTGGCCTGATGAATAGCAGATGGAGTTTAATTTAGATAAATGCAAGGTGAGGCATTTTGGTAGATTGAACCATTAACTCAGTTAGTGGTAGGGCATTGGGAAGAGTTATAGAACAAAGGGATCAAGGGGTACATGTTCATAGACACTTGAAAGTGGAGTCAGAGGTGGGCAATGTGGTGAAGAAGACATTCGGCATGCTTGGTTTCATTGGTCAGAACATTGAATACTGGAGTTGGGACATCTTGTTGAAGCTGTACAAGACATTGGTAAGACACTTGGAATACTGTGTACAGTCCTGGTAACCCTATTATAGAAAGGATATTATTAAGCTAGTAAATATACACACAAGATTTACTAGGAAGCTACTGGGACTTGATGGTTTGAGTTATAAGAAGAGGTTGGATAGACAGGGACTTTTTATTCCTGGAGCTCAGTTGCTTAGGGGTGATTGTATAGAGGCCTATGAAATAATGAGGGGCATAGATAAGGTAGATAATCAGCATCTTTTCCCAAAGGTAGGGGAGTCTAAAATTAGAGGGCTTGGGTTTAAGGTGAGAGGGGAGAAAGATAAAAGAGCCCAGAGGGTAAATTTTCTCACATAGAGGGTGGTGAGTATCTGGAATGAGCTGCCAGAGGTGGTAGTAGAAGTGGGTATAATTTTGTCTTTTCAAAAAAGATTTAGACAATTACACGGGTAAGATGGGTATAGAGGGATATGGGCCAAACGTGGCCAGCTTAATGGTAAAAACTGGACGGCATGGCAAATTGGGCTGAAGAGTCTGTTTCCATGCTGTAAATCTCTATGACTCTATAACTGATGTTATCTTAATAGCAAGTATTCAATAGAAGGGCCAAACCATTCACCTCAACTATGACATGTTGTGGATTTTATTTGGCTGTATGTTTCACTGACTATTTGAGTTTAGGGAATGTGTATATAAATTTCCTTCCACTAGATCAACCTCTAAAAAGTATGTTTCAGTCTAGCATCAGTTAAGCAGTCTATCTGAAATTGTCAGAAGGAGGGAAATATTTGAGCGATTCCCTCATATGTCAGCAGCAAGCTGACAATCTTGTGCCAGGTCCAGTTCACACTGAAGATTCTAACTTTGACACGAGCATGGTTAATCCAAAAACGTGAAGGGTTTGCTTCTCCATTTGAAGTTCATAGTAAATTTATTAGACTGTTAATAGCCTCGGCCAGAGTCTGCAGGGCTGTTTATTCTACCACCTTCCAAAGTCAAGGCAGATCATAATCGGAGCACAAGATGTAAACTGTCCTACAGTGACAAATATTTTTTATAATTGTGAGAAGGGCTTGCTGTAAGTATCCAGATAATGGGCAACTAAAGGTGTTCCTCAATTGTAGAAAGCTAAGCTCATTTATTCCATAGGGCTGAATTTCCCCATTTTGCAGCAGAGTAGCTCAGCAGGCAGGAAAAACTGTGCGAAAGTCGCCAGCCCCAACAGTGGCTTCCTCCTCCATGTTGTTTGGCTGATAGCTGAAAAAAAACTGAAGAGTTGGATCCCTTGACAAAGGGGTGGGTCCTATGACATAAGAGCCCATCCCTGCCAGCAACATTTGGTTTAAAACATTACGGCCTTACAATACAAATAATTAAAAGAGAAATACCACCACCACGTTCCCCCACCCTCAACAGAATTACCCCCAGCGCATGATTTTCTGCTGGCGTGACGCAAGATTGAAAAGCCTGATGGAATGCCAGTGGGCAGCTGATTGAATGAGCATCCATCTAATTCAAATGAATGCAAATTGCGATCATATCACCTGCCATTGTGATGACTATAAACCTCCCACTGAAAGAACTGCAACATGATTTTACACCAGTGGGTTTCTGACATTTTGGCTCTGGCCAGATTCTTCCATTCCCATCCACCATAAATCTGATCCAGGCAGGTTGGGAGAATTCTACTCAGGCTTTCTGACACAGTGCTGCGCTACTCCTGATGCGCCGTACATCACTCTGCCAAGGCAGACCGGTTTCTGCCATCTATCACCATGTTGAGCTGGTCTTCATGGACAACGTTATGCTGCTAGATCCATGGACACTCCCGTGTCACAAGCCAGATCAGCACAGTGCCTGGGGCGGTGAGTACAGGGCTCTCCTTCCCCCTTGGTGCAATACATCAATATCTGTCTGGACAGCTGTGTGCCTTGAGACTCATGCTGCCATCACAACTGAAACCTGACTAGGGGTGAAGTGCACAGTAAAGGCAGGCTTGATAGGGGTAGCCTGGTGAAGACAAGCAGAGAAATGTGGAAAGAGGGCCAGGCAAGGAAAGGGGTGAGGGCTCGGTGCAGGAAGAGGAGCAAGGTGGTTGTTGAAGAAGATGAACAATGGAAGGCAGAGGGAAGACTGAAGAGAAGGAAGCTGAACCTAGACAAGCCTTGAGGAAAAGTTCACAAACAAGGGAATCAAAGGGATACCACATCATTTACTGGAAGGGATGCACAAAGGCTCCAGATGTGAAGGATAGAGGTCCAAGTCAGGTATGGACACCTCACAGGTGATGGGCTGAAGGAGAGGGTGATTGAATCGAGTAACAGATTTCTCCTTGAGGCTGCTTGCATTTTCCCTTTGAGTTGCTGACATCCTGCACGGTCTGGTGAAGGCAGCTGGGCTGGACAGAGTGTGGAATGCATGTGCTGGACTGGTATTTAAATATAGTGCCAGGAGCTTCGAACCTGGCAGCTGAGGGCAAGCAGACAAATCAACTGCCAAGAGAGTTGGAGGGGAGCATGACTTTGCATAATTAATGAGATTCTAAACACAGAACCTGCTGCAGGATCCAACCATTCTGATCAGTGGGACAAGCACTACTGGAGTCGATTGCCACTGCACTTGGTCTCAAAATGGGACAATTCCACCCTTCCTTTTTATTTTGTGAATTTTTGATCTGAAACAACATAAAACATGAATTAGATTTTTGTTAGCATCAGGTATCATAAATCATGGCATACAAGTCAAGCTGACATATACAACAGTCCAATTTCTCCAACCCAAAAAATCACCTTTTTGCATTTACTCTGCGTATAAGCTGATTGTTGTTTTGAGCCATGACATGTGCATTAGCTCTAAGCTTCAATTTTCCACCCACAAATGCACGTTCTACTTACAGGCACCTTCGAACTAGCCGCAAGCGATCAAACAGCTGATACAGGCTGTGTTGCAAAGATGCACACAAATTTAAGACAGGCCCACTCTGTGGAATGCCAATTACATTTCAAAGTGGTGAGCACCCACAGCCAGGCTGGCAGTTCACTTTTACACCCGCATACACGTTGATCTGTGTTTTTGAAGGAATTTTTTGAGGCTTCAAAGGTTGACTTATAAGCTATGAGGTGGAGATGCCAGAGTTGTACTGGGGTGCGTACAGTAAGAAGTCTCACAACACCAGATTAAAATCCAACAGGTTTATTTGGAATCCCAAGCTTTGGGAGCGTTGCTCCTTCATCACCTGAATTCATCATCGTGATTCCAAATAATCCTGTTGGACTTTGGACTTTAACCTGGTGTTATGGGACTTCTTACTGTGACTTATTAGTTGACAGTAACCATTCCAAATATTATTGATGTAGCAGTATTCATTGTTGTAGATTGTGTAGTCAGCACTTGAAAGGTAATTGTGGGTGGTTTTCAAAGATCTTAACATGATATTAAATGTTTATCATTCCTTTTCAAAAGTATTTCTTCATGGTTAGTTTGGCTGATGAATGCACACTGGTCTCTGAATAAGAAAGTTCAAATGCCACTTCAGATGGAGTTCTCTGCCATGAGGGGACTTGTCTTTTAGATGAGATGCTCAGCCAAAAGTACATTGGCCTGTTCCGGTGGTTGTAATAGATGCTAGGATACCATTTAAAGCCAACATTTATTCCTCAGCCACATCATCATTTATCTCACTGGATGTTTGTGAATCCTTGCTGTATGTACATGGTTGCCTTGTTTGCCTACAGAGCAGCAATGACTGCAATTGCAAAGAAATCTTTGAACTATGAAGCACTCACTGATATGATTGGGGTTATATCCTTCATTCTCCTCTTTGTCAGGTCTCACTGTGTTAACGCACTAGCCCTTGCAAGGTGGGTGTTTGGATAAATAACTGCAAAATCTCAGCCAAGAGAATAAATAACCAGTCATAGGGGATATACAAATGCAGCTTCAGATGATTTCCCTTCCAAATTGTCCTTTCTCTCTGTGAAAAAGAACCTGATTTTTTTTCAATCTTTCACACAAAAAAAACGAGGAAGAAAGGTTAATTTGTTGGCTGTGAATTACATTCATGAGTCTGCTCCCTGTTGTCCTGTATCCCACTTCTGACAACTTGAGAGTGGCCGGGCGGCACATGGTTAGCACTGCTGCCTCTCAGTGCCAGGGACCCAGGTTCAATTCCCAGTTTTGGTCACTGTCTCTGCAGGGTCTACACATTCTCCCAGTGTCTGCGTGGGTTTGGCTTTCTTCTGGGTGCTGTGGTTTCCTCCCACAAGTCCGAAAGACATGCTGGTTAGGTGCATTGGCTATGTTAAATTCTTCCTCAGTCTACTGAAACGGGTGGCAGAATCTGGCAACTAGATTTTCACAGTAACTTCATTGCACTGTTAATGTAAGTCTACTTGTGATAAATAAACTTTAAACTGGTGCTAAACCCTTAGCAATGACATCATGTTATCCTTTAAAAATGCTTTCTCAATTCTTTGCTGTAATTCACCTTAAGATTTTCTAAACTACACTTATACATCGTGATTTTCTTTCCTCCTAATTATCTCCCTTGCCTCCTGAAGGCAGTAAAATGCTAACTGGGATTCCATGTCTACTCACAAACTCCCATTACTAGTTAGCGACTGGCATCTAGTTATAGCAACGAGAAAGCAATTCATTGAGTTAATGCTGCCAATTCCACACCATTCTCTGGTTAAGGCAAATGGAGCTTTCTGCATGTTTTGAAATGATGGTTACATTATAATATAAGTAGAGAGCCCGTAAATCAGTAATGCGTAGTTATTAACTTCAACCTTGGTACCAACACACACCTGAACTTGAGGTTAAAGTCATAAGATCATAAGAACATAAGAACCAGGAGCAGAAGTAGGCCATTTGGTCCCTCGAGCCTGCACCACCACTCAATAAGATCATTGCTGGTCTTTTCATGGACTCAGCTTCACTGACCCGGCCGCTCACTATAACGCTTATTTCCTTTACTGTTTAAAATTTTATCTGTCATTGCCTTAAAAACATTCAATGAGGTAGCCCTAAATGCTTCATTGGGCAGGGAATTCCACAGATTCACAATCATTTAAGTGAAGAAGTTTCTCCTCAACTCAGTCTTAAATCTGCTTTCCCTTATTTTGAGGTTATGCCCCCTAGTTCTAGTTTCCCCTGCCAGTGGAAATAACCTCCTTACTTCTACTTTAGTTATCTTCTTCATAACTTTATATGTTTCTGTATAATCCTCCCTCATTCTTCTAAATTCGAATGAGTATAGTCCCAGCCTACTCCGTCTCTCCTCATAAGCCAACCTTCTCAACTTCTGAGTCAACCCAGTGAATGTCCTCTGCATCCTCTCCAGTGCCAATGTATCCTCTCTCAAGTAAGGAGAACAAAACTGTACACCATACTCCAGTTATGGCCTCACCAGCACCTTACACAGCTGCAACATGACCCCTCTGTTTTTAAACTCCATTCCTCTAGCAATGAAGGACAAAATTCCATTTGCTTTTTCAATTACATGCTGCATCTGCAACCAAGTTTTTACGATTCATGCACAAGGACACTCAGGTCCCTCTGCACAGCAGCAGGCTACAATTGTATGTAAAAACATAAGAAATAGGAGCAGGAGTAGGCCATCTAGCCCTTCGAGCCTGCCCCGCCATTCAATAAGATCATGGCTGATCTGTCGTGGCTCAGTTCCACTTTCCCGCCCTCTCCCCATAACCCTTAATCCCCTCTCTTATCAAGAACCCATCAACCCGCTTCTTAAAAATATTTAGCGAGGCAGCCTCCACCACTTCAACGGGCAGAGAATTCCAGAGATTCACCACCCTTTGAGTGAAGAAGTTCCTCCTCAACTCCGTTCTAAACCACCTCCCCTTTATCTTGAGGCTGTGCCCCCTAGTCCTACTGTCTTTTTTGTAATTTAAGTAATAGTCCATTTTGCTGTTATTCCTATCAAAATGAATAACCTCATGTTTACCAACATTGTCGCAGGACCTGTGGGTGATACGTGGCCAAATTTTGGTCGCCTAGATTCTGTTACATGTGCTGATATAGTCTCCAGACATCATGCCCCTTGTGTTTGTTGAGTGGAGGAAGTGGAGAGTTGGGATGACTTGTTTTCTCCTTACATTGCTCCCTGCCTCACTCCCCAGACAAATGTCTCAACATTGTCCTCATTATCCACTCTCTTCCTGTCAGGATGTTTTGGATACAAGTCTAAGGCAATTAAATTTAAATAATTAGTTGAGAAAGAAGGAATATTTTCTTTCACTGGTTTTGGGCTGTAAATATTTTACAAGACTATGTTACATAGAATGATTGATTTAATTAATTCAAGCACAGCAAATGAATATGGATACAGTCCATTATACGTGTGATTTGTAGAAACCTATTATTGTCAAGTCTGTTAGTGTTTATGAATGTCATGATGTTATTTCCTATTGACCACCCAGTTGAAAAATTATGTGATGATTTCTTAAATCATAACATTTTAAAATGATTTTATCCATGACATTGTCATCATTATTTTTTATCAAAATCATGGTACCTAGTGATGCAACAAGAAATATTGTAGAAAATACAGCAATAAAAACAGCCGCTCGCCGCCATTCAAATACAAAAAGCTAAGGGAAATTTATACAAATGTGAATGACATACACAGGTCTGTAAATGCATACAGCTGATTTAAAATTTTAAAGAAAAATGATTGTTATCAAGTCACAGATAAATGATGTTAAAACTATTCTACAAGAAGGCAGCTTGCCATGTGCTACAGAGGCAAAATATAGAAATCCTTTCTGTTGCAAAGTTCAAAGCTGATTTCGTAAGAAGCTGACAATTTGCAATCGTTTACACTTTCAAAACTTCACAGGAACATCTCCAGAAATTGCGACAGACTTGCTGCGTAACATTAATGTTTTCTTAAAGTGATGTGCTGCAAAAATGCGTAAGCAATTTGCTCAAAAGTAAGCAAATAGCTTTATACAATCTCAATCTGGGTGTCCTTGTGCATGAGTTGCAGAAAACTGGGCTGCAAGTATGGGAGGTAATAAGGGGAGCAAATGGAATTTTGGCATTTATAGCTGAAAGAATAGAGTATAAAAGTAAGGCAGTGTTGCTGCAACTGTACAGGCATTGGTGAGACCATACCTGGAGTATGGTGCACAGTTTTGATCACCTTATTTAAAAAAGACAGTTCAGAGGAGGTTCACTCAATTCATTCTAGAGATGAGGGGCAGAATTCTCCGGCCGTTCATGCCAGCAGGATTCTCTGCTGTGAATAGTGATTTTGCTGAGTGTCAAATTCTCCACCCTCGCTGGCAGCAACAACAGGCATGAACAGCCAGATAGTTTTCATCGAAATCGTAGAAATCATAGAAACCCCACAGTACAGAAAGAGACCATTCAGCCCATCGAGTCTACATCCCACCCAAACCCTACCCCCCATACCCCTACATATTTACCCACTAATCCCTTTAACCTATGCATCTCAGGACACTAAGGGCAATTTTAGCATAGCCAATCAACCTAACCCGCACATCTTTGGACTGTGGGAGGATACCGGAGCACCCGGAGGAAGCCCACGCATTCACAAGGAGAATGTGCAAACTCCACACAGTGGCCAAGAGGTTTGTCTTATAAAGAGAGATTGAGCAGTTTAGGCTATACTTTCTAAAGTTTAGAAGAATGAGAGGTAAATAAGATGATTAAACATATTGATAATTTAGACATAGAGCAGATGCTTCCTCTTGTGGGGCAATGTAGGACAAGAGATCATCAATTTAGGATAAGGGTTAGCAGATTTAAAACAGAGATGAGGAGAAACTTCTACTCTCAAAGGGTTGTGAATTTGTGGAATTCATAAGACTAGAGTATGGTGGATGCTGGGGTATTCAGTATATTGAGGAGGAGATAAACAGATTTTTAATTAGTAATGGGTTGAAGTGTTGCAGAAAACAAGCAAGGAAAGTGGAGTTGAGATTGAGACAAAATAAGCAATAATTGCACTGGATCACAGATCAGGATCAAGGGGCTGAATTGCCTACTCCTGCCCTTAGTTCTTATATTCTTAATATCTTTAAAAGCAAAGCAGTCTGCAGCTGAAAATCACAATATCTGCACTGGACTTTTTTTTGTTTAATTTCTTTAGGGGTAATAGTTGCATCCTTTGAGACCATTGCACTTCAACACATTGATAAAATCTATTTTATGTCTAATATCTAAATGCATGTTTAATGCATTTTCTCTCTCTCTCGCCATAATTCATATGGGTTTTTTCCTTGTACATTCTGTATGAAACTAGCCTTGGGAATACTCTAAGCTACAAAAAGCCTCTATTAGAGTTTTGGGCACAGGAGAGTAAATGGAGATCTCTTCATATTCATCAACTACAGATTCATAGCACTTTCTGTTTGTGTTGCCATTTCCTGATGGAACAGTGATATTTTATTTGGCTGGTTCACAATTTGTGCGCAATTGGGAACATTTTTCTTATTGGAATGGAACTGAGGAAAGAATTCCTGTGTTTATTTTTCTGTGTTCCCGATTTGAGATACTGAATGTCAGAACCGCATTAGTTATTTATGGCAGAAATAATTGATGGTGCACATGGCTGATGGACACATGTCCCCTCCCTCCGCATACTGAAAATCATTTGATCGTCACTGGATAGGTTTCTGCAAAATCCACAAAAAAATCAGGTTTTGAACTACAACGCAATAGCTGCTTTTTCATGAAAAGAAAGCTTTTATTAATCATTTATCTATGTCTTGACACGATCTCTTTGATCAACAATTGCTGAATAAATGTGTGTGCAACTTCAAACTCTGCACGCTCTGGTCAACCTGCTTCTGATTCTTAATTTGATGGCTGTTAATGACATTTATGTTAAACTTTGATCATGGCCCTTTCATCCCTGGGATTATTGTATTTCATTCTGATATAATGCATATATCGCACTAAATAAAAGTTTATTGGTTTGTTTTATTCGCGCTTCAGAAACTATTTCCCTACCCTACTGTTGTCTCCAATGGCTGGGCAGTGCTGTTGGTTAGAACATAAGAACAGGTATGTTCTACCACATATTTTGTTTGTTAAATAAAATTCAAAGAAACCTGCACTCGAACTATAGCTTAAAAAAAACAGATTTACTTGAATTAAACAGAAAAGGTTTTGTGAGCCTTAGCATCTAAGTGCACCGGCTGGTTTACATTGCACCAGGAAGGTTTGTGATTTGTTGCCTGGTTGGCACAGAGTTAATCGATTTGAACTTCGGCATTGCAGTTACCAAAGATCTGCAGGTCAGAGGCAGAGGCCATGGTATAAAATTGTAATGAGGCACTGATAGGTTAAGTTAGTGAGCAAAAACTTTGCAGGTGGACTTTGGTGCAGCAAACTGTGAGGTCATCTATTTTGGGCCAAAAAGAATAGATCTAAAAATTTCTTTTAACTGCTAAGAAGTTGGGGACAGCATGCATCTGGACCGATTTAGGGGGTTCACGTACACCAATCATTGAAATGCAGCAGTCAGGTGGAAAAATAAATCAAAGACTGTGTTAACTTTTATGTTAATAGGGTTAGAATATAAAGGAGGGGAAGGGGGGAGGTGCATGTGGGGACTGGCGAGAGGCGGTGGGTGAAAGTTTTGCTGCACCATTCAAAGCACTGGGTAAACCGCATCGGAGGGAGTTCAGGGAGCGACAATATTGGAAACAATTCCCTGACCTTGGTTGCAATACAGCACAGATTTTCCAAAATTTTACCAGAGATCCAAAGGGTTATATTATAAGAGATTGCTTGAAATTAGGCCTCTATTCCCTGAATTGTAGCAGATTAAGAGTGATTTAATTGGCGTGGCAGATTGGGAGAACCTTTTTTCTGCTGGTCAGGCCCAAGGACAAAGGGCCATTGCATTATAATCAGAGCCAAGATTTTCAGGAGAAAAGTTCAAAAACACTTCATGCAGAAGTTGATGAATGTGTGGAATTTTAGCTCCATTAAACATTAGAAGCTGGAGACTGATGGTGGGATTTACTGCTCCAGCTAGTGGAGCTGAACCATGGTGGGCAGGAGCAGTACATTGGTACAGTAGTTCTTTGAGGAGGTAACAAGAAAGTTAGGTAAAGGAGTACTAGTGGACATGATTTATTTAGACTTCAAGAAGGCCTTTAACAAGGTGCTGCATAGGAGACTATTAAATAAGTTACGAGCCCATAGCGTTTAGGGTAAGATCATTGCGTGGCTGGAGGATTGGCTGACTGGCAGAAGGCAGAGAATAGGGATAAAGGGATCTTTTTCAGGATGACAGCCAGTGACTAGTAGTGTGCCTCAGGTCAGTGCTGGGATCATAACTTTTCACAATATACATTAATGATTTGGAAGAAGGAACTGAAGGCACTGTTGCTAAGTTTGCAGATGATACAAAGATATGTAGAGGCACAGGTAGTATTGAGGAAGCAGGAGGGCTGCAGAAGAACTTGGACAGTTGAGGAGAGTGGGCAAAGAAGCGGCAGACGGAATATAATGTCAGAATGTGTGAGGTTATGCACTTTGGAAGGAGGAATAGAGGCATAGATTATTTTCTAATTGGGGAAATGCTTAGGAAATCAGAAGCACAAGGGGACTTGAGAGTCTTTGTTCAAGATTCTCTTAAGGTTAATGTGCAGGTTCAGTCGGCAATTAGGAAGGCAAATGCAATGTTAGCATTCATGTCAAGAGGGCTAGAATACAAGAGCAGGGATGTACTTCTGAGATTGTATAAGGCTCTTGTTAGACCCCATTTGGAGTACTGTGAGCAGTTTTGGGCCCCATATCTAAGGAAGGACATGCTGGCCTTGGGAAGAGTCCAGAGGAGGTTCATAAGAATAATCCCTGGAATGAAGAGCTTGTCATATGAGGAATGTTTGAGGGCTCTGGGCCTGTACTCGTTGGAATTTAGAAGGATGAGGGGATCTTATTGAAACTTACAGGATATTATGAGGCCTGGATAGAGTGGATATGGAGTGGATGTTTCCACTAGTGGGAAAAAACAGAACCAGAGGGCACAATGCAAGGTTAAACGGGCAATCTATTAAAACTGAGATGAAAAGGAATTTCTGCAGCCAGAGAGTGGTGAATCTGTGGAACTCTTTGCCGCAGAAGGCTGTGGAGGCCAGGTCATTGATTGCACTTGAGACAGAGGTAGATAGGTCCTTGATTAATAAGGGGATCTGGGGTTATGGGGAAAGGGCAGGAGAATGGGTATGCAAAAAGTATCAGCCATGACTGAATGGGGAGTAAACTCGATGGGTCGATGGGCCAAGTGGCCTAATTCTGCTCCTCTGTCTTAGGCCTTATTTGACATGATGGAAACGATCAGTTTCCCACTGGAAGAAAGTTAGTTGGGAACTTTGTCCTTGCAACTTTGGTGAGTTATAAGTGGCTCACGTTTCCCACTAATTTATGTGGGAAACCATATTAGCATCTCATGAATGCCCATTAAAAGGCCAAGTTGCTGTCATTGCTTTCTCCCTCCAAATTAAGCACCCTGCCAGCAGGTAATTAAAACAATCTGTTTCTAGACTGCATACAAGTGGCGTGCATTTGGCAAGATTCACTTCAACGATCTCAAGGTACATAGATGCTGCTTTCATTTACCTTAATAGGCAGCTTGGGGCCTACTAGCCAGCATTTTCCATTACATTGGTCATGGTATTCAAGGCACCATACTTGCAGCCTGTATGTTAAGTGCAAGCATTGTGTATGGATAGTTGTTGTCAAGATGACTGAAGGAGAATCAACACCTGGCTGACTGTGGCTCCAAGGACATGGGTTTTTCTAATGAATTGTGAATGCGCAGTCACATCTGACAGTAAAGATTAACCGTCCTCCAGTATGATATCTCCTACAGGAGGTGGCCTTGGTATAATGTGCAGACTAAAGACAAGTTAAGGGCTGGAGAATACAGAGCTACATATGTATATGGAGGAACACAAATCAATGGAAACTAACATTGTTTGCTCAATTGTATCAGTTCACAGACATATGATTAACACAGAGACCGTATTTTGAAACTGAGTCCCACGATACCACTGGACAGCTAGAGACATTGATGTGTAACATGATAACCTGCATCCAAAGCTGCGACTTGCGTTAGCATTGACCTCACGGAGAGAGTGGTACAGCAGGATCATCGTGTGATCATTGATAAACACTCAATTCTCCATTCATTAGAAGTCTCCAACTCGACATCCTCCATTGCCTTGACATCTGGGAGAAACGTGGCCCAGTCTGCCTTGACACAACAGTCAATGGTAATTTATTCCCTTCATAGATCCTTGCAGAGTACTCAGCAGATGTGGTGGAAGATCGCTTTTATGGCACTACAGTCCTCAACACTGGCCACCTCACAAAGACCAAACCTTTTGAGAAACCCTAAGTCAATGAGTGCATAATCATGCAATGAATTCCATATTGATTTGTGTTCTGTGACTTCAAAGAGGGATTCTGTGAAGTACCACCAGGCAGCCACTCAGGAATAAACTATGATTCTCACTGTTAAGTGGACAGGTTCTAAATGAGCACACATCTCTGACAACATGCAGATATTTCAAATGTCACAGTGGAACCAACTTCCATCACTCTGCATCAAGCACATGGAAAGTGGGGAAGGACAAAATCATATTTCAGGGAGGCATGACAAGCTATGATACTAGTTAATGGGATACAACTTTAACCAAGATCTCACCATCACAAAATAAATGCCATTGCAAAATACAGTTGGGTGAAAAGACAGTAGTGTTAATTGCGACAAACATTTATAACATCCACTTACTGCATAGTTAGTGCAGTTCAGTGTGACTGTGTTACGATAATCACTAACTTTGATGAACAATTCTAATGAGATCATGGAATATGTGGGTAAGATGCAAGGGTAACACGTGCCTTGTCTAGCTATCATTTTCATAGAAGAAATGCCTTTGTTCACGTCACTGATGTAAAACTAAAGGCAATCCACTGGTGAGATTGCATTTGACGCTATTAAACTGAGAGATAAGATGGGAGAAATGCCTCTTGGTCATTTTGTACCCTGAAATGAACATGAGACCTTGCAGAATATTCAGTAATCATTCAATAGAGGAGACTTTAGAAGGTTAAATGCAAAATATATTTGCAATAGTGCAGATTATGCAGTTAATGAACAGTTGTGCTACCATTATGCTTCCAAAATTTTAGTTTTCCTCACTGTACCATTATGTTTAGGTGCAGCACCTTTATCCACAGCAGAGATACAGACAGTTTGCTGACTGCTATTCCCTGTTGTCTGACATTGCTTAGGCAGGTATCCTCTGGAGGCTCAAGACCTGGAGGACCCTGGCTTGCTAAGGCTTCCTGCTCTAGGGTAGGTGTGCCCTCCTCAGTTGATCTGAACTTCCTGAGGTTTCAAGCAAAAGGGATTTGGTGAGGCAATATATCTTTGACATGTCCTGGGGGAATGCCCCTAGGTGGCTGGCTGGTGATCTTCCTCCCTTTGGGTGGCAAGGTCCTATCCCTGACTCCTGTCGAGAAAAGACATCTGGAGGACTCTGAAGGGGCCTGATCTCCAGCAGCCCTGTAAGTATCACAGTCCCAAAGATGTGCTAGTTAGATGCATTGGCCATGCTAAATTCGCCCTCAGTATACCTGAACTGGTGCCAGAGTGTGGCAACTAGGGGATTTTCACAGTAACTTTATTGTAGTGTTAATGTAAGCCTACTTGTGAGACTAATAAATAAAATTTAAGATATGATAGAGGTACTAAGGCCAAAACAAAAGCCAATAAGTGTAATGATTCAGATTAGCAGGATTTAAACGTCATCAGATTATCATAACTCAGAACCTGCTTTTTCTCCTACACCTTTTCTTTAAACTTTGAACAGAGCACCAGCTCTTACTGGGTTTGTTCCTTAATCTTTTCGTGGTCAAACAAAGGTAGTGAAAATAGATTAAAGGTTTCTTTAGAAACATTTTGTCTGGCTTGTGTTTCTATTTGGTAACATAAGTTTTCAACTTTTCTGGTGTAACTGCCAATCAATACATTGGACGTCTCCCCCTCTTTGCATATGGATGCATGTTAGTCATGCTATGTGATATAACTGACTTTTGCATAGGCTTCTCAACTTTAATACAGCAAAGGGTGGGATTTTTCTTACTCCTTCCTCTGTTAATGGAAACATGCCTTCAATGGACCCTTGCATTTGCTATGGAAAGCATGTATGTTTGATTGACAAGTAGCTTCAAAATTATTTTCTTTACTCATTTCCTCCATTACAGATTTTTCCATTTCAGTGTTTTGATCAACACCAGATGAGTGAACCTGCATCAGGGAAGATTTTTTTCTCTCTTTACTCAAGTCATATTCTACCTTATCCAAGAGATATGCTGCAGTCTTCTGCACACATTCATATTCCTCTCAATGCTTGAAAAAAAATCAACTTTCATTTCCAGTTCTTTCACAATTTCATCCAAATATTTATGTACTCTTTCCAATTATTTTTCAAGCTTAATAATCTTTTCCTTCAGCTCAGCCACTGCCCTGGTGTGTTCAGTTGTCTTTGGGCGGAATTTTACTGGCACGTCTGCCCAAGTTTCACACGATCCCGCCTGCGGCCAACGGAGAATGCCATTCTCCAAGCCAAACTCGCTCCCAGAATCGAGGCTGGCATGCCGGTAAAATTCCAGCCTTCATTTCAAAATCTTCTGCTGAACCCTTCACATGGGCATTAGCTTCATTCAGAATCTTTCTTCTGTGGTCACTGACTGTTCCTTAGACTATTTCAGTTTATCCATTCCTTGATTTGATTTTTTGATTTGATTTATCGTTGTCACATATATTAGTATACAGTGAAAAGTACTGTTTCTTGCACACTATACTAAGCACACCGTTCATAGAGAAATGTAGGAGAGATTGCAGAATGTAGTGTTACAGTCACAGCTAGGGTGTAGAGAAAAATCAACTTAATGCAAGTCTGGTTCTTCAAATTTTCCTCAGCTGCTGTCAAAGTTTGAATCTGTTCTTCCATAAGACTCATTCCATCTTTCTTGTTCTCCAGATTGCGTCAGAGCTCCAGAATTTCCTTGCTCTTTTCACAATGAAGTTCCAACAGTTCATCAATCTTGATTTTATTTCAACATTCAACCAACTGAGCTGATTCATTAGCAATTCCTTTTCCTGCTCAAGATATCATTTTTCACGATACTTAATGGATACTTCTGATGCTTAAGTTCATCAAGTTTTAATTGAAGATTTTTTTTTCCAATTTGCTTCTACAAGTTTCTCATTTAGACATTAAGTCCACATTCAAGTGTTCCAATTCCTATGATGGACAGTCAAGTCTCCTTGCCAGTTTTTGTTTTTTTTTATTCGTCAACCCAGCTTTCATGCGTGAACAATGGTTCTCTACATTGATCCATTTTTCCTTGTTCCTTTTCCAAATTCATCATGAAGCCTTTGACATTGAGGAGAATTGTTTGATAGAGCAGACACAGCACGGTTTCGTTAAGGGGAAGTCATGTCTGACAAATTTATTGGAGTCCTATGAGGATGTGTCTAGGGCGGTGGATAGAGGAGAGCCAGTAGATGTGGTGTTTCTTGATTTTCAGAAGGCGTTTGATAAGGTGCCGCACAAGAAGTTGTTACAGATGGTTAGGGGGCATGGAGTTGGGGGTAGGGTGTTAGCGTGGATAGGGGATTGGCTGTCAAATAGGAGGCAGAGAGTGGGGATCAATGGGTGCTATTCGGATTGGCAGTTGGTGACTAGTGGAGTGCCCCAGGGATCGGTGCTGGGGCCTCAGCTATTTACCATTTATATAGATGATCTGGAGGAGGGAACCGAGTGTATGGTGTCGAAATTTGCTGATGACACCAAGATTGGTGGAACGGCAAATTGTGCGGAGGGTGTGGAAAGTCTGCAGAGGGATCTAGATAGGCTGGGCGAATGGGCCAGGAACTGGCTGGCAAATGGAATTTAATGTTGGCAAGTGTGAAGTTGTCCACTTTGGTAGGAATAATGGTAGGAAGGACTATTACTTACATGGCGAAAAACTGCAGCATGCTACGGTGCAGCGGGACCTCGGGGTCCTTGTGCATGAGTCGCAAAAACCCAGCCTGCAGGTGCAGCAGGTGGTCAGGAAGGCGAATGGGATGCTGGCCTTCATAGCGAGGGGGATTGAATATAGAAGTAGGGAGGTCTTGCTGCAACTGTACAGGGCACTGGTGAGGCCGCAGCTGGAGTACTGTGTGCAGTTTTGGTCGCCGCACTTACGCAAGGATATTTTGGCCTTGGAGGGAGTGCAGAGGAGGTTTACTAGGCTGATACCGGAGTTGAGGGGGTTGAACTATGAGGAGAGGCTGAATAAACTAGGCTTGTACTCGTTAGAGTTTAGAAGAATGAGGGGAGATCTCATTGAGACATATAAGATGATGAATGGGATGGATAGGATAGAGGTGGAGATGCTCTTCCCGCTCAGAAAGGACAGTAGGACTAGAGGGCACAGCCTCAAGATAAGGGAGGGGGGCAGTTTAGAACGGAGTTGAGGAGGAACTTCTTCACTCAAAGGGTGGTGAATCTCTGGAATTCTCTGCCCATTGAAGTGGTGGAGGCTGCCTCGCTAAATATATTTAAGACGCGGGTAGATAGGTTTTTGATAGGCAAGGGGATTAAGGGTTGTGGGGAGAAGGCGGGAAAGTGGAACTGAGCCACGACAGATCAGCCATGATCTTGTTGAATGGTGGGGCAGGCTCGAAGGGCTGGATGGCCTACTCCTGCTCCTATTTCTTATGTTCTTATGACATTCTTATATTTCTGATTCTTGCATTTCTGGTACTAACTTTTGTTTGTCCTGGGTTGGTGGTTTATCTACTTCATGTTGATTTGTCTTGAGCTTTGTCCTACAGTACAATCAGGGAACAGTCCAGGGTATTCCACAGCAAAAATCTTTTTCTCTCATCTAAACTGGCACTTTCTAAACTCTTGGAGGTGCTAAGAATTTTAAATCTGCAAATCATTACCCAGTATAAAATCTACCCTTCCATAAGCAAACTTGGAAAAAGTCCCCACCTTAACAGCTCCATTTACTAAGTCACTTTGTAAATTGACTATATGCAAATGAGTGGATTCACAAGTCCCATAAATATTTCCTATTATTATCTTCTCTTTTATCAGACCATCTCAAACACAAATAGCGTCATCACACACTGTCAATGACTGATCTGTCCCATAGCTCTCAAAAATTCATTTAGAGTCATAGGGCAATAGAGGTTTACAGCATAGAAGCAGGCCCTTTGGCCCAATTTGTCCATGCCGCCCTTCTTATTTAACCTCCAAGCTAGTCCCAGTTGCCCGCAATTGGTCCATATTCCTCTACACCCATCTTATCCATGTAACTGTCTAAATATTTTTTAAAAGACAAAATTTTACTTGCCTCTACTACTACCTCTGGCAGTTTGTTCCAGACACTCACCATCCTCTGTGTGAATAGATTGCCCCTCTGGACCCTTTTGTATCTCTCCCCTCTCAGCTGTGCCCTCTAGTTTTAGACTCCCCTACCTTTGGGAAAAGATGTGTACTATCTAGTTGATTTATGTCCCTCATGATTTTATAGACCTTTATAAGATCACCCCTAAGTCTCCTACGCTTCAAGTGAAAAAAATCTCAGTCTGTCTAGCCTCTCCTTATAACTCGAATTTGTTTACGGATTTTGTTGGAGGAACAGAGGAATAGTTCTCCCTGTGAAACAAAACCACGATAAACTTCAGCAACCTGCCTTATTTTAACAGTAATCAATGAAGATTTCCTTTGGCTATCCTGAGCCACATTCTCCATTTAGTAGGTTCTGAAGGAACACGTTTCAATTGTACCATTGCTACAGTTTTAATACTCACCTCCTTTTCTGGTACAGTCTTTTCTGAAGAATCCTTAAATGTTCCTATTACTGCCACCGGTTTACTGATCAGTGTCTAACAATTGGCTTTAAGATGCCCTGTCTTACGATAATAAAAACAGACTAGTTTATTTACATCACTTTTATCCTTTGTTATGAACTCTGCTGATAGTGCGTGTAAGGATGTACCAAAACCTAGAAGGGTAACTTAGAATACCAGTTCTTAGTATATTTTCAATTTGGTACAATGTGACAAAAGTTTTGCGAACCGGGGAAGAACAGTCCATTCTCAGGCAGTTCAATCCAGGTACTCACGGCATCAAGAGATTTTTTTTCTCTTGTTGCCTTTGGTTGTTTAGTCAATTCCTTTAAATCTGCATGCTTAGTTCTTGCTCCTTCTGTCAAAATCTTTCTTTATTTACTCCAACCAGCAACCTTCATGATTTTGGACACGTCTAACAAATCTCCTCACTTACCTTCCTTTGCAACAAGGAAGCCTACTTTCTCCAATTTATCCATGTGACTGAAGTCTCTCATTACTAGAAAGACTCTGATACATTATTTTTTGCGTCCTTTCCACAGTCTTCATATCCTTCACAAAGAGCCTAATTTTACCATTTTCATTCTAAGTGCTGGATCTGGGCATAATGCAGATCTGACTTGGAAATCTGCTTTCAGGCGCTCCCATAAGCACTCAGTGTGAAAAAAAAAATCGCCAGTCCCATTTGCGCTGTGGGTGGGGCTTAACACACCTGAAACGATCGGAGCTCTGAACTGCACATGCGCAGTTTGAAAAAAATTTGAAAAAGCACACCCAGTCAGATTGCTCCCAGGCTGCAGAAAGCAGAGA
This sequence comes from Carcharhinus amblyrhynchos, assembly GCF_965287045.1. Taxonomy (NCBI): domain Eukaryota; kingdom Metazoa; phylum Chordata; class Chondrichthyes; order Carcharhiniformes; family Carcharhinidae; genus Carcharhinus; species Carcharhinus amblyrhynchos. The sequence goes on from NC_137333.1 coordinate 61,723,928, forward strand.
AAGTGGCCCATGAGCGAACAGCGGGAGCAATGGCTCCCACACATACATCGCTGTTCCCCTTATCCACCCCCCCCCCCACTACCCACACACATCACTGTTCCCCTTATCCACCCCCCCCCACTATCCACACATGTCACTGCCCCCTTATCAACTCCCCCCGCTACCCAGACCGATCGCCACCCCTGCCCCCCCTTCCCCCAGCTCCCACTGATCACCTGCAGAGTGGCAGTGGACCCCCCTGCCACCCCCGCACCCCTACCAGACATCCATCCCCCCTCCACCCCCCGAGCGATCTGGCCTCCCCCCCAACCACAGATACATCTTAACCACCTCCCTCCTCCCCTCACACCCCCAGATAACGATCTGGCCTCACTCACCCCTGCCACCCCCCCCCACCCAAAGAATGGTCTGGCCTCACTCCCCCTCCCCCCAAGAGAATCCCCGAGGAACATCTGACCCGCCTCTTCCTCCCTTCCCACCAGACAACGATCGGCCCTCCCCTGCCCCCACCAGAAATACATCTGACCTCCTCCTCCCCCCCCCCCCACACCCCCTCCAACCAGACAATGATCTGGCCTCACTCCTCTCACCGCCCGCCCCCTCCAACCAGACAATGATCTGGCCTCACTCCCCTCACCGCCCGCCCCCACCAACCAGACTATGATCTGGCCTCACTCCCGTCACACCCCCCGCAACCAGACAATGATCTGGCCTCACTCCCCTCACCGCCCGCCCCCACCAACCAGACTATGATCTGGCCTCACTCCCGTCACACCCCCCGCAACCAGAGAATGATCTGGCCTCACTCCCCTCACCCCCACCACCACTGATCTGAATCAGAGAACCATTGGAAACACTGAACGCGCTGTCTGCAGCAGCTGGAGCACCCGATTCAGTCTTTTATTCAGCAGGTCTACTACAGCTCGGTTCTGGATTGGCATATGCGATGGTAAAGGGGCAAATGCTGATAAAGTTGAGTGGGTAGTTCATTAATTCAATTTAAATGCATGCATGCATTTTGGGCATGAAGCAGATCGCAGCCATTCCTGGGTTTCAGTACAGTGGCAATCTTCATGGGCACGGGCACAGATCGCGTTAATGGCCTCACACCCAACTTTACCACATTTTCATGCCCACAAATGGGCACGACGCACTGGTAAAATTGGGTCGAAAGTGGGGTGCCCAGAATTGAATGTCTTGCTCTGGCTGAGGCTGAATCAAAGTTTTATTAATGTTCATCATAACTTGCTTTCTTCAGTGCTTTATGCCTCTGTTTTTAAAGCCCTTGATGCCCATTGCTTTTCTAACCGCTTTCTCAACCTGCTGTGCCGCCTTCAACAAATAGTGCACTTATACCATCGGTTCTTTCTGTTCCCACACCCACTTTCAAATTGTACTGTATAACTTATAATACCTCTGCTCTTTCTTCCTATGAAAAATGTATTTCTTCACACTTCTGTTAAATTCCATCGGCCACATGCCCAAACATTCCACAAGCTTGTACTAAGCCCTCCAGGAATCCATGACTATCTTCCTCACTTTTATGTTCTTCCTCATTGCCACTTAGCAGATTATCTTTCTTGTAAATGTCGCAAGAATTCTAGTAGAAGATTCAAGTCTTCATCACTGTCCAACTGATAGGTATTCAGCTTACAAAAACAGTTTACTTCTGATTTTGTTTCTGTTTGGATTGCATCAATGCCAAGGCCACATCTTGGGTGGCACAGTGGTGAGCACTGCTGCTTTATAGCACCAGAGACCCAGGTTCAATTCCCAGCTTGGATCACTGTCTTTGTGGAGTCTGCACATTCTCCCTGTGTCTGTGTGGCTTTCCTCTGGGTGCTTTGGTTTCTCCATACAGTCTGAAAGATGTGCTAGTTAGATGTATTGGCTATGCTAAATTCTCCCTCAGTGTAACCCAAACAGGCATCCAAGTGTGGCGACTAGGAAATTTTCACAGTAACTTCCTTGCAGTGTTAATGTAAGCCTACTTGTGACATTAATAAATAAACTTAAAACTTCTTTCCTCTTTGTTAGAGACGTAATCCATGTCCACATATCCATTTCATTCTTTTACTCACCATACGGTGAAGATGAGCATACTTGGGTAATTTGCACTTGCTTTCTGACATTTTTCACAATAGCTGCTGGTATTGTAGTTTTCTTTCTAAATTCTTTCTTTGCTTCTTCATCTATTAGATGGCTACCCTCTGCTATGTGTTCTATTCCAGCAAATCAGTGGGTGAAAGTTAGAACTGGAGGCAATCTTTACACTCTTTTATATTTACTTACAGAATTACAATTCACACTCGTTAGAGTTTAGAAGAATGAGGGGAGATCTCATTGAGACGTATAAGATGATGAATGGGATGGATAGGATAGAGGTGGAAAGACTCTTCCCGCTCAAAAAAGACAGTAGGACTAGGGGGCACAGCCTCAAGATAAAGGGGGGGGCAGTTCAGAACGGAGTTGAGGAGGAACTTCTTCACTCAAAGGGTGGTGAATCTCTGGAATTCTCTGCCCGTTGAAGTGGTGGAGGCTGCCTCGCTAAATATTTTTAAGAAGCGGGTTGATGGGTTTTTGATAAGAGAGGGGATTAAGGGTTATGGGGAGAGGGCGGGAAAGTGGAACTGAGCCACGACAGATCAGCCATGATCTTATTGAATGGCGGGGCAGGCTCGAAGGGCCAGATGGCCTACTCCTGCTCCTATTTCTTATGTTCTTATGTTCTTATTTCCGAACCCAACTACCAATGCTTTAATTGTGCCTATTTATATGGGCTCAAGTGATAAACCAATTAATACCTACATACAATTAACACAACACTTCCATGTTTTATGTCACTTGTGTTACAATCCCGGTGGGTGTAATAACTGGATGGCAAGATCCCTGAATGGAATCCTGGCCTCAAAGACCATGGTCAGGATTTTACAGCCTTGCTCGGGCGAGACAGGAAATTCCTGTTCGAGGTCAACGAAGATTTCCATTATCAGACTCTTACCCGTGCTGATTCCAAGGTGTGCAATGGAGTAAATTTCCAACCTATAACTTTTTTTGAATCAGATGTGGAGGAAATGGAGTCACAGGACTGATAATTTATTTTTAACCAACAAAAGAAAACATTTATCAAAGTGAAATAGATGTATTATAATGCAGAATTCCTTTATTCTCCCCTCAGCTTAACAAAAACACATAGATTTTTTGATTAATATGGATGACAAAGTACATTCTAAGCTACAGTGGTCGTATTAGCACACAAGTGTGTGGTGTATGGATTCTTCCTCTGAATTTCCCCAGATAATTTTCATGGGCAAGTTTTCATTTCACTTTTAGCAGTAATTCCTGTCAGGATTTAGAACCAACTACTTTTGGTTTCCTCTGCCTTGACTGTTTTACTGTTTCTTCTCACTTTCAATTGCTTTAACCTTCAAGTCCCAGCTTCTGAATAGAATTGCTTCAAAACTTTCAGTTGCCTGTGAAAGTCTTCTCCCAACAATAAATCTAGTTAAACAGAATGGTTTCTCTTGTTTCTCTCCCTTGATTGCTTCTTATTCTTTTTTCATGTAGCTTCTGCATTCTGGAGTGTATTTTCTATCTGAATCTGTTGAGCTAGCTTACTTAGCGATTTGTACAGCCTTTCTCAACCTTTAACAGAACAGAGACCTTTTCCCCACCTCCCTCACAGCTCTCAAAAACACCTGTCAAACATTTGCCATACTTCAGAACACAGAGTGCGCCGGTTCTACCCTTTCTCTGATTTCTAAACTTGTAGCTGGGGCAGATTGCTCTGGATTTCAGCAGGAACTGAAGTTAACTCTCAAATAGCCAAACATACCTTAACATGAAATCCATCCACAACACCCTTCCAGGCACAGAAATATTAAATCAAACCTACATAAAACTATACCTTACTTTTAACTTTTTACCCTATCCAAACACAGAGGCCACAATTCTCCCATCCCTGCTGTTAATTTTTTAGCACAGTGGGCCGGGAGATTCTCATGTCAGCCGATTCACGGGGTTCGCGCATGCATTCACACCCCGCCAACGTTTCCCAGCACCACACTTCTGGAGGTGTCAGACCCGCACTGGAAATCAGCAGAGACACGCAAAGAATACTTAAATGGTGATTTGCATATGTTAAAGTTAAATGTGATTAGTGGGCCCGGGACTGAACTCTCTGGGCCCACTAGCATCTCTCCCCCCCGCTCCCCCACACCCTAGACAGAGTGGTTCACTCCAGCGGGGATAACAGTAGCTCCCCAATAATGGTGAATTTGCAGCCTGACCCTGCAGGAGTGAAGGGGGGCAATCAGGGCCACCTGGAGGTTCGGGAGGTGGGGGTGCCCCCTGGCATTGCCATCTCTGCCCCTGGCACTGCCTAAGGGGTAAAGTGTCACATTGGCACTGCCGACCAGGCAGGGCCATATAGAGGCAGGTTCTAGGAGGTAATTGGTGGGGGTGGGGGTCCTGCTGCCACTCTGAATAGGAATTGATGCGGGAAGGAGGAAGGGCAACGATCAGGTCAGTCTGAAGGGGGGGGAGCGGAGATCGGCACTGGGGAGGGTGGCAGGACTGCAGAGATGGGGAATTGCGGGAGCGGGGACTGGAGATGGGGGGGCGGGGGGGGTGGGCATGACTGGGGTTCGGAGCTGGACTGGGAACTGTCGGGGAGTCCAGCAATCAGGCTGAGGGGGGCGGTGAGCCACCATTGCGGGGTGGTCACGGAGCTGGCCAGCAGTCGGGAGGCCAGCACTGATGACCTCCTGATTGCTGGCCAGCCCCGTGACTCCCTGCAACAGTGGCTCACCGCCTGCCACTGCACATGCACCGATCTCAACACCAACAGATTGGCGTATGCAAGTAGCCCACTCAGCATGCTGATTTCAGCCTCACCAACGGGAATAGCTACCTCCCCTCCCCTCAGTTTTTAATGATATTCACACTGGTGGCCTCTGCAGTGCACAGAGTGGGGGAGATTTTTCTCTGAATTCTCAGTGAAAAAAACCAGCGTAAATTATTCCAGTTTTCTCGTGAATTTGAATCTTTTTGGGAGAATTCTGCCCAGAATCATAGGATCCCCACAGTGCATAAGGAGCCCATTCAGCCCATCAAGCCTGCACTGACAACAATTCCACCCAGGCCCCATCCCCAAAATGTAAATACCATAAATCTCTCTTTGTGTTTTTTAACATCTGCAAATTTTGAAGTTGTGCCCTGTCCACTCAAGTCCAAGTTACTGGACCCCTGGGGAATCCCAGCGCAAAAAAAAACAATCTGCATGATTCTTTGACAAGAACTCATCATCTGTTCATGCTGGTGTCTGCATCTGGTCCTGCTGATGGTGCACCCCCATCACAGGTTTCCCAGTGGCATGGAGTGCAGTCAATGGGAAATCCCCAAGAAACACACTGTCAGGAGGCCAGAGAATCCCCACTTTGTTTCCTGCCTTTAGCATATTTTGTATCTGTGCTGGCACTGTTCCATTTTTCCCATGGGAATCAACTTTGCTGACCAGCCTGATAATTGACACTTTATCAAGCACCTTTTGGAAGACCATATACATCAGCCATATTCAACCTCATCAACTCTCCCAGTTCCCTCATTAAAATACTCAGTTGTTAGTTAAATGCAACTTGACCTAACGGATTTGTGTTGGCTTTCCTTAGTTAATGCACATCGCTCAAAGGGACTATTAAATAAAAACAAAATGCTGTGGATGCCGGAATCAAAAACAAAACCAGAAAATGCTGGAAAATCTCAGCAGGTCTGACAGTGTCTGTGGGGAGAGAATAAAGCCAAAGTTTCGAGTCTGGATGATTCTTCATCAGAGCTGATGAGGGGTCATCTAAACTTGAAACATTGGCTCTATTCTCTCCCCGTAGAACTGTCAGGTTTGTCTCAAAAAAATGAAACATTGACAATAAAAAATTTAACAACTTATCAAATAGCTGACAGGCAGTTGATGTCAACATGTGAAACATTTGTACATTGACAGGATATTGTGCCATTTCTACCTTAGATTGCTGGAGGAAAATAGTCTGTATACGTGTGGTGGGAGATTTGTAATTTTTAATTTCTGGGGCGTTTTAATATTGGAAAATTTGTTGTGTCATTTCCTTCAAGTATTTTAAGCATTTATTGGCAAAATTCATTTTTAGCTAGCTTGAAATTACAAAATAAGAATAGTGACTGATCTTTCTGTGTGGTTTCCAGATCGCAAGAAGAAAGATATAATCCCTAAAGAAATCTTCAATGTGATGAAGTCAGAAAATAAAGAAGGAGCAGCACTTCATTTCAATGACCCGATGTGGCCTGCACAATGGGAACTGGTAAGCACTGCATTGCCAGTTTATTAATTTCTTCTCGAATCAACCCTTGAAACACAATCTACTCTTTCTCCGTACACAGACGTAACAGAATACACACATGTGCAAGTATAGATCCAAGGTGTTGGCTATATATTCAAACATGCAAGCTACAAGTGGATGTACATACACATGAGCACAAACAAGTCCTTGAGGTCAGGAGTAATGCACCTTGCATAATCAAAACTGCATTGTGTTTTGTAAATAATGAGGGACATAGGGTCGATAGGAAGGAATTGGTCCCCTTAAAGTTAAAGCCTAAAGTTTATTTATTCCTGTCACAAGTAAGGCTTATGTTAACACTGCAATAAAGTTACTGTGAAATTCCCCTGGTCACTATGCTCTGATGTCTGTTTGGGTCAATGCACCTAACCAGCACATCTTTCAGAGTGTCGGAGAACCGGAGCACCCGGTGGTAACCCACGCAGACACAGGGACAACGTGCAAACTCCACACAGTGACCCAAGCCGGGAATCGAGCCCGGGTCCCTGGCGCTGTAAAGCAGCAGTGCTAACCAATGTGCTACCATGCCACCCCATATGAGAGAGGGCAATAACCAGGAGGCATAGACTTCAGATGGGAGTTTTAGATTTTGAACGTGGTGGGAATCTGGAACTCTCTTCTTGAAAGGGTGATAGAGGTGGGAACCTTCACAACACTTAAGAAGCACTTAGATTGAAATTCTATAGCGTACAAGACTACAGATCAAGTGCTGGAAAATGGGATTAGAATAGATAGGTGCTTGATAGCTGGTGTAGACATGATAGGCCAAAGAGCCTCTTTTTGTGTGTAAAACTCTGTGGCAGGATTTACCTCCCACCCATTGACTCTGTCTATATTTCCTGCTGCCTTGGCAAAGCAGCCAGCATAATTAAGGACCCCACGCACCCCAGACGTTCTGATTTCCACCACCTTCCTTTGGGAAAAGATACAAAAATCTGAGGTCACAACCTCAGACGGTACCAACTGACTCAAGAACAACTTCTTCCCTGCTGCCATCAGGCTTTTGAATGGACCTACCTTGCATTAAGTTGATCTTTCTCTACACCCTAAGTTTGACTGTGAGACTACATTGTGCACTCTCTCCTTTCCTTGTCTATGAATGGTATGCTTTGTCTGTATAGTATGCAAGAAACAATACTTTTCACTGTATATTAATACATGTGACAATAATAAATCAAATAAATTACCGTGCAATCTGCCACATGTTTCTTCACAGCGGGAAGCGATCTGCCATTGGTCAGTGGTGGGATCTTCTGGTTCCCCCCACCGTTGTCAATGGGATTTCCCAATGAATGCACCCCTCGCTGCTGGGAAACCCGCAGTATGGGTGCACCATTGGCCAAACTGGCCACCAAGATTGGCTGGAAAGTTCCAGCCTATGTTTCTATAACAAGCTGACTTGTTGATCTTTGACACTTCGCAATCGGTCCTCAGTAAGCAGGGGAAAAAAAAGCAATTGTAAGAGAAAGCATTTCCTAATTAATTAATCACAAAATAATCCACTTGTATTTCATTTTATTTCAGCTTTATGCTTTGTGATATTAATGTGGCGAAGCTGATTATTTAATTATCTATCTTAAACATTTTATTTCCCTTAACAAGGACTAAATTTTTCAACTCTGTTAAATTTAATATTAAATGTTCTTCAAATACTATTTGTGGTAAATATTATTTTTATGAATCCAGCTCACAAAGTTTTTACTAATGTTATTTTAAGTAATGTTCCAAGGCGTCTTATAATTGATGCATGCAGTTGCTAACAGTTTATAGTCTGTGTTTGTTGCATGTGCATGTCATACATGTTTTCTAGTGCATTGTACAATTCAAATATTAGTTTGCCATTATATTTGTGCAGTATAACCTTCATTTGCTGATTTATATAGTTTACCTGTGCTCACTGAAGTCCTTGAGCATCTTGCAGTCTCTAAATTTGGGGTCTTCTGAGGCAGCCAAAAATTCATTGCATCTAAAATGAGTGAGATTTGTATGCCCAATTAAAGTAAATGTTCCAGACTAGTCATTGGTGAAAAATATCTTCACATAACAGGAAAATTAAGTTGATATAATACCTAATTTAAATGATGAGGATGCTGCTCCCTACAATAATGTAGATTAATTTAACATCACCCAGACGGTTTTAACTATTTGAACATTTGTGTCTGTACTCAGTACAGTATTTAAAATAAATATTAGTTCAAAACCACCTATAGGGGGCATTAATACGTTTTTATATTTTAAGGATATATTGTTGATAAAAGTTGTGCAATTGCAGGTTTTTTTGGCCTAACTTCTGGTGTTCTCCGTCACCTGTTCTTCACCTGACCTCCATTATGGATGCAGCTCAATTTTTATGCAGGCTGGGGAAAGAATGCATGGTGTATGCCACTGCATATCTTAGCTTCATTATTCTTCGATACCAAATATTTTAAGCTACAATGAGAGAGTATGGGAAGATGTCACCCTGACATTTAATATTGTGAAAGAATATAATTCTGAACAATTTTGCAAGCATTGCATTAACTAACTACTGTGAAAGAACTGACACTGTGAAACTAGCTCAATCCTGGGTCTACAGAGCTGCTAGGCGATTGGGTTAGCTGGTATTTCTCTGAAGCACGATGGGAGCGGAAGTCACACCCTTAGCCAATTAATGCTCTGTTGAACTTCACATGGTTAAGGTGCAGCCAGGATCAGTGACAATGCTTTCCCCACCAAAACCTCAGGTGATAGGGCAGAAAGGTGCCTGAAAATTCCTGGCCCTGATCTCCCTTCGACTCCCTGGAGTAAGGCCTCAAGTGGTGCAGGGTATCAAAGCCTTCCTGAAATTGCTCCTCCACCTAAGTGTATTTCCCTTTTAAGAGGGACAGGCTGCCTTTTAGAGCTGCCACTTAGCTGTACATCATGCTAGACACACACACACACACACACACACCTGTACAGCCATCCAGCAGTATGTTTCACATTGGGCTGCAAACCACAATTATATTGGTGAACAGGCAGCATAGAATTTGCATACTGCTTGTTTCAACTGGACCAGATGCAGTTCTAGCCATTTAAATACTACAAGAACTGGTCAGAAGCTGGAAGTTCTGCATCAAGTAATTTGCTTCCTAACTCCCCAAAGTCTGTCCACCATCTAAAAATTAGGATTCTGATTAAATACTCTCTCCTTGCCCGGATGAGTCCACCTCCAACAACTCTCAAGAAGCTTGACACCAACCAAGACAAAACAGCCCACTCGACTGACACTTCATCCACCATCTTAAATGATTGGTCCCTTTACTGCAGCAGCAATATGTACTACCTACAAAACGCTTTGCAGCAAATTATGATGAAGGCTCCATAAACAGCACCTTCCAAACTCTCGATCTCTACCACTTTGAAGGATAAGGTCTACAAATACATGGGAACACCATCACCCTCAAGTTTCCCTCCAAGTCACACATCACCCTGACTTGGAAATATATCACTGTTCTTCACTGTCATTGGACCTAATTCCTGAAACTCCCTTCTGAACAGCACTTTGAGTGTACCTACTCACCATCACCTTCTTCAGCAATTAGCGAAGGGCAATAAGTGTTGGCCTAGCCAGTAATGCCCATGAAAGAATAAATATTATTTTACAAATTGGTCTTTGTTAAATACGTATGCAGAAAATTTTAAAATATGTTTGTTTAATAAGGCTTGAATAGTCACAAAACATTGGGAGCATCACATTCATGTTATCCATGTGGAACTGCTCAGTACATATGACATAGGAGCAGAAGTAGACCATACAGCCTGTTAAGCCTGCATTGCTAACTTTCAGTGCTCCTTGTATTGGTGCATCAAATGGCTGTAAGCATCAGCATGCACACATCTTGTGCCTTTTGGAAATGTTGTGGTAATTATTATGTTAAGCATTTTATGTTGACAGTATCATGCATGATTTTATTTTGGAAACATTACCTCAGTAAATCAAGTTTCAGATGAATAAGATGCTTGGATGACTAGCTTTGATATGAAAAATTAAATTATATTTGCTTACAGTAACTTAGGTTGAGCAATATTCATACTAAAATCTAAACCATTTGATGTAAAAAGTTTCATATATATATATATATATATACACACACATATATATCATGTGTGGTCAAATTTTTGAAATGTCCATAGATCATGAATAATCAATAATGAAGCTTAATAGTAAAACCAAAACAAGATTCTGTGATATATTTGATACCTTTTTAAGTGGGAGATTTTGAGTATTAGTAAGATCTTATCGATTAATGAACACTTTTGTTTAATTTTTCTAATCGCTGTTAAAGTATTTCATTTCAACACTAAATATTAAGATGACATTAAAAATTTTGCAATTGCAGAAATGAAGAAACCCAATTTAATTTCAATTTTTCAGGTCACCTGATTTTTCAAAGCAGTTGACATCTTCAGGATTGTTCAGTCATTTATCCAGATTCATTCAGATTCTTCCTGATGCCTCCCCGTTTTTAAACCCACTCTTCCCTCATTCCTTGATGGAATCCACAGTCATCATGGATGTTATACATTTAATAGGGTTGCAGTTTGCTGGACCTGAAATAGGGTACTGCAATCGGTCGCCAGGAACACAAACAGCAGAATAAAAACTTGTTGACAAGAAGTTGCTTAAAACACCGGTCAGGTTGAATTACATAGGCAAACTCTCAGAGATGGTGCATTTTCAGAGATGCCAAGGCACCTAGATACGCACCTATATTGAGCTGCAGCATGGCGGGTACTGGGTGCAGGAATAAGTTATATTGACTCTAATGCTCTGGAGCAGTGAAATCTAGACTTAAGTCTTGGTTGTGCATCAGGACTTTACGGAAGATGTGGCATGTACACAAGCACTAAAATTACTCGAGAAGTTTAAACATCTGATCAACTCTTGCATGCGGCTGGGACTTTCAGCGAATGTCTCTGATGCTGAGCTCAGCAAGGAGTCTTGGGCCGGATAGGTAGGATTTACCTGAATACTTAGACTGGAAATGTTACGCAGCTTAATCTCTGGTCTAACTCCAAGACTACTCAGTGTAGCTGAACTGAACACCATGACTGACAACTCCCCCACCCCTGACCGCTTGCATCACCCATCAATCTGTCCAACCCACAACTTAACAATGCCTAGACAGACTACCCACAGACCCAACCCAGCTACCGCTCTACCAGCATGTCTATCCAACATGCCACTCTCCCCCAACCTAACTGCTCACTCACTTACCTTCTAAAAATCTTACCCGAATACAGCAGCTGTATCCTCCATCTTCTTCTATGCTTACATATTTTGCCTTGGGGAGGTTCAACTGGGTTGGTTCTGCTGCAGCCAAGACTGAAAGTCACAGTGAAAAATGCACAATATTGTCCGGGCGCACAAACCATTACACACATTGCTGATAACCATAGGATCTGGGCTATTGTCTCTTCACTTCGGGAACCTAAGCCTGAATTTGGCTTCGTCTCAACCCAGTAGCCATACTGCACAAACACATCAAACTAGCTGACTTACAGCAAGGCCAAGCTTAACACCGTAAGAAGTCTCACAACACCAGGTTAAAGTCCAACAGGTTTATTTGGAATCATGAGATTTCAGAGTGCTGCTCCTTCATCGCATGTCTAAACCCATTATTGCTCTTTTGTCCATCCAGCAGCAAGAGGTTTCCAATCAGGTTAATAATCCAGTAGGTTGGAAAATAACACGTCATTCTGCTATTTATAAATAACTGGGAATTATAGACCAGTCTGCTTAACACCTGTTGTCATTAAATTACTAGAATCTATAATTAAGGATAGGGAATTTGCATACCTTGAAAATGGTCAACTGATCAGAGAAAGGCAGCATGGATTTATATTAGGTAGGTCACACTAAGTGAACCTGATGGAGGTGACCACATTGGTAGGCTGGGAAATGTTATTCATAATGAACTTCCAGGAGGCATTTGATAAAGTTCCTCATGAGAAATTGTGAATTAAAGTTATAACTCTTATAATTGAAGGTAAATTGTTGACCTAGTTACTAAATGGGCTAAGCGGCAGGAGGTAGAGAAGAAGGATAATGGGCAGGTACTCTAATTAACAGGATATGACTATTGATGTCACACAAGGATCTGTGTTCAGGTGTCAACTATTCACCAAATTTATTCATGACTTAAATTAATGGACTAAAAAGCCACAAATCCAAATTTACCAAAGACACAAAGAGAGGCAATATTATAAGCAATGCAGAGCTATGCATAAAATTACAATGAAATGTTAATAGATTAAGTGAATGAGAAAAACTGTGGCAAACTGATTCCAGTGTAAGTAAATGTGAGGTCACCCACTTGGCATCTAAGAAGGATAGAACAGTCTACTTTCCAAATGGCTACAAAGCTAGAAAAAATTGAGCTCTAAAGAGTGTTGGGGTTGCTAGAATCTCCACAGAGATCAATAACTTTTAAAAAGAAGCTCAAACTTCCAGTCACTAGCTGGAAGAATGACGCAGGATTTCATGTTTTAAACCTTTTACTGTAGCAAATTACCAAAAGCAACATTGACTAAACACTATTTTTTTTTGAGAGGCAACTTATACTTTAGACTATAGAGGAAAATTCTCTTTTATATTTATCACACATTTACTCAGTATGGAGTTATGGACCTTATAGCAAGCAGTTTGAAGTTTCTTCCAATGGATTCCTGCATCCCCATTTTGTTTTGTAATAACTTTGAGTGGCCATCTCTAAGCACTTTTCTCAATCTTCAGACAGAGTTCCAACAGTAAAACCTCTCTCTTTCTCACTCCCCCCCCAACCTATCCCTTTCTGCTGGCTGTCTCAGGACAAACATCCAGAAATCTTTTCTTTAGATGGCAGCAGGAAATGCCTCTTCATCTAAAAACTGTCCCTCTCCTTCATCTAGCTGGGTTGGCTCACAAAGCCAAGAAATCTTTCCTTTCTGCTGATCACACAAAACTGCTTTCTTTCTGTAAAAATCGTTGATTAGAGGGAAGTTTATAATTTGGTCTCAGAAATGGCTTCACATGCCCGCATCTTCATGGCAACATGAAGCACTTTAACCATGCATCCAGTTGGAAGTCCAAATTAGCTTTTCATTGTCCCAATTCTCATTCATCTTAGAAGTAGATGGAGAGTTTAGCACAGAAGTTTTCACAACCCAATACCAACAACACTTTTCTAGGGTATTAGGAGACTCAACATCATCTTGTTTTAAACTGAGACTGTTGTCATTATTTCCAAACTGATATATCATGCGCTGTCTTCTCAGTAAAACAATCTAAGCTTTCCTTTGATCTCTTGACAATCAAACCACTTAGGCTTATTGTCAGGCAGACTGAAAGGCACTCAACCCCTGCACCCCTACCCTAAATTTAAAGATGCAGTTCCAAAATATAATAATCTTATAATCGTCATAATTGTAACAGGGTCCAAGTATCTATCTAATTAAATGCCAGGTACAGAAAATGATCAAAGAGGCTGAAGGAGTGTTGGCCTTTAGAATATATGTGGCTAGAAGTCATGCTTCAGCTATATAAAGCTGTGGTTAGACCACATCTTGATGACTGTGAGCAGTTGTGGACACCATGCCTTAGGAATGATGTATTGGCTTTGAAGGAGTGCAGTACAGGCTTAGCTGAATGATACCTGGGCTCCAAGCATCAAATTACAAGGACAGATTACACAAATGAGAGTTGCAATTTAGAAGTCTAAGGGTTTTTTTTCATCAAAGTTTTCAAAATATTGCAGGGAATAGATAGGGTAGACAATTAGAAACAATTTCTGCTGGTTGGGCACTCTAGGACATAATGAAAAATTAGGAGTGAATTTAGGAAACACTTCTTTAGAGTGATAGAGATTTGGAAACCCTTTCTGCAGACAGCAATTGATGCTAGACCGAATGTAAATTTTAAGTGACAGATTTTTGTTCTCCAAAGATACTAAGTCAAATGGGACAGATCTGGTACATGGTGTTGGGTCTCCAGTCGGCTGACGACTTGTTCATAGGCAAAGTAGCCTGGAGTCCCTTCTCTCTTGATAAAGGCAAAATGGCTTACTATGTTCTGGACTCCCTTCTATTATGATGAATGCGGCTCGGTGATGTATAACATTTATGAGACAGCATCCTTAATATTAAGCGCTTTAAAACCAATCTTCCTCAAACATTGGGCAGAATTTAATGTTCATAACAGAGGGGAACTGGTGGGAATCCCACATCATTTTTCTCTTGGACACCTGATGCTATTCCAAGGCAAATCAGGCACTTAACTGGACACAATTGGATCTCCCATCAAATTAAGCCGCAAAACCTTGCCCTGAGAACTGCTGGCCAATCAGATGCCAACAGCTGTCCAGTACTAGCAGTGTCACAGGGAGCAGTGGACACTGTCATTAACAGGGATTGTCGAGTGATAAATGTGGGAGGAATGCAGGTAGTTGGGGAAGTGGGGGGGTAGATAAGTGCAAGGTAATGGGAGAGGAATTAAAAATATGGAGAGGAGAGTGGCTTTCCATGGGCCTCCCCATCCCGATGCCAGTCTCTTGATCAGGTGCAGAGTACTTCAATACAAGGGGCCTCCCTTTACCTTACTCAACTGCAGACGAAGCTAATCGGGCTTGCTAGGTGGTCTTCCCAGGTGACAAGCTACTAGGCCTGCCATTGTTTGAATACCAGCTGCATTGGGGCGAGATCCTTAAGTGGCTCTTAGGTGGTTATTTTAAGGGCTTCAATTGCCCCCAGTTTGGATGGCCACCTTCTCCCCACTTCCCACCCAGAGCTTAATCGGAGGAATTGGAAAGACAACGGAAATGTCACCCCACACCCTCCTACCCAATTACACTGCAGAAAACAAGATGATATGGTGCTGAAAATGTATTAGAAATAAATGAGTGAGATTGAATAGAAAATATATATTGTTCAGGTTAAACTAACAAAATAGAGAGAACATGGAAAAATGGTGGGCAGCTCAGTGGTTAGCACTGCTACCTCATAGCTCCAGGGACCTGGGTTCAATTCCCAGTTGGGTCACTGTCTGTGTGGAGTTTGCATGTTCTCCCCATGTCTGCATGGGTTTCCTCCGGGTGCTCCGGTTTACTCCCATACTCCAAAGATATGTGCGATACATACATTGGCCATGCTAAATTGCCCCTTAGTGTCCTGGGACATGCAGGTCAGAGAGATTAGTTGGGTAAATATGTGGGGCCATGGGGATAGGGCCTGGGTGGGATTGTTGTTGGTGCAGACTCGATGAGCTGAATGATCTCTTTCTGCACTGTAGGGTTTCTATGATTCTATCATGAAAAGAGAAGGCAGGATCTTTTTTTGTTTAACCTTGTGTAAGTGACATTTATTTTTAAAGCATTTAGTTAGTATTACAGAAATAGAGCAGCTTTTAACATTTGTTGATCCACTGCCATCATATTGGTATTTTTCCATCACTGTCTGCATCAGCTTAAATGTGAGACCCCAGCTAAATTGTGATTTCTCAGAACTCCCAACAAACTAACGGTTAATATCAATAATCACTTCCACCCCATGCTCGTTATTAAACCTATATGAAGGTATAACCTCAGGGTCACGTCTCCACCCCCAACTCCAAAATAAAATTGTCTGTCAAGGAGTTTTAAAAAATGTACTGATTCTAATACTGCAGTTACAAATAGACAGCCACTAACTTAATAAATCAGCAAGTAGTATCAACCATTCTGGGGGAATGATGTGACAAATGCTGACATATAATCTGGACGAGGCATTAATGGTCTAAACCACCCCCTCCTCCCATGGCTGTGCTGAGTTTTTTATATGGGAAGTAGGTGTGAAATATCTGTTCAGTCCAAAGGACATAGGGAGGTAGCTTGGGGTGCTCAAGCTTAAAGGGGCACACTATCAGAACAGTTAATCAGTTTGACTGCAAGTAATTACCAATACCATTTACATCTCAATTAATCGTAATTGCTAAATTGAAATTCTCCCTTTACAGTGTTTAAAAGAGATTGTGGTAAATAATTTAATTTATACATCCCTGATAATGTTAAAATTACCAGTTGAAACCATAATATCATCAAATACAAAGCTTGGGTATCATACTCCAGTGGAAAATAGGATTTGCATTCAGTTTGTTCAGAGCTAGATTTGTCAATGATGAAGTTTTGTTTTGTAGCTGTGGTTCCTTTAAGGATTACTGTCATTCAGAATTAGACCGCGTTCTCAGAGTTTTACTAAATGTACCTGTGAAACGAATGTTATAAAATTTCAAATTAAAAGTAGGAAACCGTTATCAGCGTTATGTGGTGATTCATATTTATAATCTTTGCAACAAGATGATAGGAAATGATGCAACTTTAGACTGCTTTGGACCATTGATTAAAAACTGTACTTTTTTTTTAAAAAATGAGTTTTTTGTGGAAAGCCACTACACCAGAGGTCAGGATTTTAAATGTGAACACATGCTATGAAGGAAGCCATGCAGGAATTAAAAAAAAATCTTCCTTGTTTTGTTGGTTTAGATTCTGAAAGAAGCTTTTGTGTGTAAAGTTGTAACTTGAGCCAGGGCCTGGAGCTATGCCCTGTGGTACACAGGCCACTATTGCTGCCCCAGTACCAAACTAACAAGCCTTGTATCTCCAACCTGACACTGACTTTTGTGAGAAATAATTTACTTTAACCATAGATTGAAAAAAGATCCATTGTGTCATTGCACCACAGTCAGTTAATAGGAATGATTGAGTACGGCTCATCATGATAACATATTGAGATCTGTTTAAAATATGATGTTGGTTTTATTTCAGCCTTTGACGCCACATTTGGTAATGTCGTTCGGAAATTGCCCACTTTATTTCCCAGTCCTATCTGTTTCCCTCTTGCTGATTTTATTTGTTAATATTTCCTAATCAGCTCCATTGATTACCATGTCATGCCGACAGGAGGAGAGTTAAATTGATCATTCAGAGCTGAGGGAACCATTCACTTGGCCCAAAAGGCCACAGTTCCCTTTGCTTCCCTGAGAAACTTACAGAAAAACTATTCAGTGTGGGTTGTTTTGTGTTTTCTTTTAAAAAAACAGCAATGTCAGGAGAGCTATTAGACTGCTTATCTGTCTTTCTACTTTGGCACGTGAATACTCCCAGCTCAGCATGCCATGTGTCAAATCTATCATTTGATATGTCAGCAACCATAATTCCCTCTTTTGTCACCAATTTTGACCAAAGGATGAAAAATTGCTGTCACACACCAGCAAAAATATTGTAGAAAAGGGCAAGTCTGTCTTTAGGTGTAAGCCAAGGTGAAACACAGGGAAACTCTCTTTAGATTAGGTCTGAGCTGAGAGGATATTGATCTGTATGCTGAAAATTGTTGATCTCTGGGAACAGGAGATGACAAATGGTGGCAAACAAAAAAATCGAGTCTCTCCAAGGACAATCCAGCTGTACTGTGTTGACTGGAAGTATCTGTTTAGTATTAGTAGAACCTACTTGCCCCCAGCAGGAATTGAACTTGGCTTCTGCCAAACATTTTTTTTCTTGTCTGTAGCTTTCCATTTCAATCTCATTTCCTCGCTGTTATGTTTGACTTGGTTTTATGTGAGCTAACATTTTTGTATTATATGAGTAAAATGTATTGGATTAATTGGAGTCACTATAGTAAGAATGCTAAGGTGCTGATTTAATGCATTTATTAAAAAGGAACTAAAATCTTCACAGTAAATTTGAGAACATTACATGGTGGGAGTTTTTAAACAAAATGCAAATGATCATTAAAATGCAATGATTATATATTGTCACACTAAAATAATCAGGAACCATTATTGATTAATGATGCAGTAATCAAAATGCAATTATCTTCCTCCCAAGTTTATCCACTGTTTATTAATTTCAAAGGCATATACAGTATAATTTTGCTTAATTTTGACCAGGTGCTTGATAAATACTTCGACAATAGTGTTTTGACCGTACACATGTTATACAAGACAAATGTTACAGGATCTGAAGTGATGTATCATGAGAATCATGTGTTGTTACCCAAAATGTCACTGAGTAACTATTCAGCTATAAAATTTGGAAGTGACTGCAGCTGTAATCAATTATGTGGTGGAAAAACAAAATCCCAACCCCTTTTTAACTATTCCGCTAAAAAATAGATGTTAAAATAGTCGGAATATTTGAATAAAAGAATTATTTAGAGAAAGGTAGAATTGTGAATGGCACTGTTAAAATATGGCTGTAGGTAAGATTTGATGAGAAGGACTTAATGAGGGGAACTCCCATGTGATAAAAATGATTTAATTGCAGAGGCTAGTGGAGATGACTGGATAATCTATTATAGCGATAATGAACTTATGTAATAATGGCTTGGGTTTGGGGAGATGTTAACTTATACACAGTTATATCACTAAATTTACAAAGTATCTGTCGATTTTCTCTCATGCTATTCTGAGATTTATTTTGTAATAATTGACAGATTTCCTGTGGTATTGTTATCGTTTACAATTAATTTGAGGACATACTGATTTACAGTAATGATGTCAGGAAAGTGTGATAGAGAGAAAACAGAAAATAAATGTGGCACTTAGAGGAAGCGTGTGATACAATGCAAGACTTTTCATTTGTAATCAGTGGATCTTCTGTGATGTTGCTCATGTTGAGTCAGAGGAAACAGTATTTTATAACAATAAGGGTGTCATCAACAGAATGTGAGTGGAAATGTCTTGTAGAAAGTAAATATGACCTGAGGAAATATGCTCGATGTATAAGGCATTTGCGATAATAAAACACTTCTCAATTTTAGGCTTAGAATCTAATTGCTGTTGACCGAAACGGACTCTCTATGCTAAGATTGACATTCTGAATATAAGTCTCTTGGCCAATGAGCAAAGCCAAGTAATTTGCATTGTCCACAGATGACCATAGGTATCTCTTTCAATCAGAGAAAGACAATAGATTATACAGCTTGACAGGCAGAACTCCACAAGTGTGGGGCAAGATGAAGAGTCAGGCCCCCATGAACTACTACAGTCGGTACAGGGATTGAATCTGTACTGTTGGTGTCTCTCTGCAATTGAGTTAACTGACATCCCAATCGATGTGTTAGAAATGAAATGAGCAGAGCAGGTTTACAAATTACTGTGTTTTCAGTTTCAATGACCCTCAGATTATCAAATCATTGAGACTTTAGAACATAGAACACTACAGCACAAACAGGCCCTTCGGCCCACAAGTTGCGCCGATCACATCTATACCTACTAAGCCATAGACCTATCTATAACCCCCAATCCCATTAGATCCCATATACTCATTCAGAAGTCTTTTAAAAGACCCCAGTGAGTCTACCTCCACCACCACCGACGGCAGCCGATTCCATTCACTCACCACCCTCCGAGTGAAAAACTTACCCCTAACATCTCCTCTGTACTTGCTTCCCTGCACCTTAAATCTGTGTCCTCTCATAGCGACTGTTTCAGCCCGGGGAAATAGCCTCTGAGAATCCACCCTATCTATTCCTCTCAACATCTTATAAACCTCTATCAGGTCGCCTCTCAACCTTCGTCTCTCCAGGGAGAAGAGTCCCAGCTCCCTCAACCTATCTTCATAAGGCATGCCTCCCAATCCAGGCAACCTTGTAAATCTCCTCTGCACCCTTTCAATAGCTTCCACGTCCTTCCTATAGTGAGGCGACCAGAACTGCGCACAGTACTCCAAGTGGGGTCTGACAAGGGTCTTATAAAGTTGCAGCATTACCTCCCGACTCCTAAACTCAATCCCTCGATTAATGAAGGCCAGTACACCATACGCCTTCTTGACCACATCCTCCACCTGCGAGGCCGATTTAAGAGTCCTATGGACCCGGACCCCAAGACCCTTCTGCTCTTCAACACTGCTAAGATTCCTGCCCTTGATATTGTATTCCTTCATCCCATTGGTCCTGCCAAAATGGACCACTACACATTTATCTGCGTTGAAGTCCATCTGCCACTTCTCCACTCAGTCTTGCATCCTATCTATGTCCCGCTGCAACTTCTGACATCCCTCCAGACCATCCACAACACCACCAATCTTCGTATCGTCTGCGAACTTACTAACCCATCCCTCCACTTCCTCATCCAGGTCATTTATGAAAATGACAAACAGCAAGGGTCCTAGAACAGATCCCTAGGACTTTGTCACACGTAAGAACATTGGCTTAATTCTGAATGTCCAGCATATCATATATGTGAAGCTAAGAAACTGGCTTCGCTTTGCAGATTTGATCCAGTCTTGCATAAATCAGTCTATCCAAGTTTATGAATTGCAAATTGAATTACTTGAACCTTTCCACTGACCAAAATTAAAACTTTCCAATGCATCTAGCCTGAGTAATTGATTTCGCTGTATGTAGCATTAATCTCCAAAGATTACTGTTTCTGATTTAACTCTCAAATCATGATTTAGTTCTTTAAGATCCCATACCATTCGACCTTGTTTGCTTTTTAGAATATCGTGTCTAGTATTACATTTGTTCTAAGTCCTGCAGGCCTCCACTACACACATTGCATATTGTGACTATTCTAACTTGAGGCTATTATTTTTTTCCAGGAACGCCCTGTGTTCCCATCCTAATAGACCTTACACTCTCACAGTTTGGGTTTGCGAACTTCCTTTACTTTTGGGCAGATCTATTTCTGGAGACATTACAGTTGAAGGGATGATTTTCACTGATGTGATATCCTGAGAAGGGTATGAAATCTTAACTGTTTCTATTATAAGAAATTATTTCCCCAAACTGAAAAAGAAAGCAATGTTAAAGGAAAAAAAGATCATCTTTGGTCAAGACTAGTCTTTTGGCTGGCTTTTGACCTGGGTCTGCGGAACACATTTTTATATCTCTTAAAATCTGAAACATAAGTTGATCATTTCTTTTAGCTGCAAGTATAACAGTGGGACATATGCATCTCTTGATAATTGCTGTTTCTATCCGGCTGCCTATAATGCTTTGTAGTCTACTTGAACATTGGTCCACTGACTGTCTGCAGCGTGTCTGGAATTTTATTTCAGATCATGTGGAGGGATTTGCATTCTGTTTCTGGCCATTAGATGGCTGCATTCAATTACAACACATATCATTCAACAACCCAATGTAAAGGATGCTATACCCATTCCAGCACAAGTCCAACTAATGTATGGCAGGTGTAAGGCTAAATTCACTAGTATCACACTCCCTGTCAGGAGCTACAGTTGAAATAAGCACAGATTATTCAAATAAGCATTGGAAACACAGTTTCTTAGCTCTACCCTCAACCTACCCTTCCATCAAGCATTGGTGTTTGAAGCTGGAAATAAAAGGCTGGAATTTTTCACTCCCACTGTGAACAGGCTGGGAGTCATGATACAGATACACAGTAGCTTTTTTTCATCCAACAGTTAGCCTCTAGTTTGTCAAGGTAGTCCAAAGTTATGTTGGAGGAATGGCTGTCTCCCTTAGGATGAAGGCATCATGGCCACTGCCAGGATAATGGGCATTCACCAATGTGATGTTCTATGTTTGGTTGCATGTAATTGCAAGTTGATGGAGTAGTTGCCATTGTGTTTGTAGTAAACCTTCCTGTTTACATGTGGGATTGGTGGAGCGATATTCATGCAGTTACTGGTTCCCAGCACCCTAGGAATGCTGCTTCCCTGGCAAAGCCACGTGCTTGTACGAAGATAATGAAGACCCAACTCTGTTTGGATATGGTGCCTGCTCCCTCCTGGAAGAAGCCTCATGCACAAAAATTGGGCGCAACTGTGACCGTGACAGCCCCTGGCAATGTCTTCCTCACCTTGTTCGGTGAGCACATCCTTTCTGAATCACAGAGCCTCAGCCATTACTGTTCTGTTACAACCCAAGAGGAATGGTGAGTATAGTCCCCATACCTTTAGCAGATTTTCTGCATATAGGATAGAAAACCTCTCTGAGCTACTTGTTAGGATAAGCAACACCCCCTCCAGAATCCAACAAGTCACCAAAATTTCTCCAACAGCGCACAATAATACTTCCACAATAATAACAACAAAAATAAGACAAAAACATCTATAAGCTCTTTAACTAACCCCAGTGAAGCGATCCCTCCTGCAGCTTAGCACGCTTAACTGGGAGTGTATATCAGTGGACATTAACCAGACCTGAAAGGTCCAAGTTGGCCAAATATGTGTCAGATCAGCCTTGGAGACTGACTGATGTCAGAATCTCCCCATTCTGTATGCTTCTGGTGCATGAATGGGCACTCATGCTAGCTTCCTTATAAGCAAGGGATGCCATACAGGTAGCACCAAAAGTGGCCAGAAGCAGAATGCCCACTGTTTTCAACTACTCGAAAATTCAGCTTAATTTTGCAACTTTTGATCTGGATTTGACCAGCCAAAAGCTATCTGGAATAATTATGATTTTCCTGTGTCATTATTACTCAAAACCTTCTTGAGATAAAGTGGAGTATGTTGGCAGCCAATTTCAGCCCTATTCAATCTGCTCCATTGGTATTTCACAAACACAGAGACTGCATAAACCTTTCGTAAGAGTCCAGAATCAAAGAACAACGAACAGCACAGCATAGGAACAGGCCCTTCGGCCCACCAAACCTGCACGAATATGTGGCGCCTTTCTAAACCAAAGATCCTTTTGCCCCTATGTGACCCATATTCCTCTATCCCCTGCCTATTCATGTATCTGTCAAGATGGCTCTTAAACATTCTTACTGTATCTGCTTCTACCATCTCCCCTGGCGGGGCATTCCAGGCACTTACCACCCTCTAGGTAAAGAACTTGCCTCTCACATCATCTTTAACTTTTACTTTAAATCAAGTTCCTTAGTAATTGATATTGCTACACTGGGAAAAATACTCTGACTATCCATTCTATCCATATTATGTGTAATTTTGTAAATTTCTAGCAGATTGCCCCTCAGCCTCCCACATTCAAATGAAAACAGACCAAGTTTGTCCAATCTCTCCTCACCATTAATGTTTTATATTTTCTGAGCATTCTAAATAGCATTTCATTGCCATTAGGATCATTATTATTGCTATTGTGATTTTAGCCTGACAACCAGACAAGAGATAATAATTCAAAAGCAAATTTACCGAATATGTGTGATTTGATTAGAAAGAGCCATTTCGTGAAGAAAAATCTTGCAGGCCAAAATCTGCAGTACTGCTGGGGGGTGGCAGAAAGGACATATTGTAGGACCTACCCAGGAGTATTCACTGGGTCTTAAAAGAGGTGGACTCTGGCAGAGCTGAACAGGACAGGGATTCCCCATAGAAATTCTCATGTTCCTTGCATGTTGGAACATCAGTAAGCTGCTATGCTGCATGAAGGCAAGTATGTGCCTGCCAGAGTGGAAGTGGGATCCATCTGAGCAGCTAGACCTGGAACCCACCACCTTAGGACTGATTTGATTTGATCTATTACTGTCACATATATTAGTATGCAGTGAAAAGTATTGTTTCTTGCATGCTATACAGGCAAAGCATACTGTTCATAGAGAAGGAAAGAAGAGGGTATGGAATGTAGTGTTACAGTTATAGCTAGAGTGTAGAGAAAGATCAACTTAATGCAAGGTAAGTCCATTTAAAGCTTTAATGGCAGGAGGGAAGAAGTTGTTCTTAAGTCAGTTGATACATGTTCTCAGCTTTTTGTATCTTTTTCCCAATGGAAGAAGGTGCAAAAGAGAATGTCTTGGATGTTTGTGTCCTTAACTATGTTGGCTGCTTTTCCAAGGCAGCAGGAAATGTAGAAAGAGTCAATGTATAGGAGGCTAGTTTGCATGATGGACTGGGCTACGTTCACAACTCTGTAATTTCTTGTGGTCTTGAGCAGAGCAGGAGCCAGACCAACTATGATACAACCAGAACTGATGAATTTTTGAATGACCTTTAGGTTGAGGAGGAACTGTTCTGTGACAAGACCAGACCAAACCATCTTCCTCTGGGATTCCTAGCCTCTTCCCAAGACAGGTACAGGAAATGTTTCCCAACAGGCTACATAAACTTTTAATGGATCACCTGGAAAGTGGATCCAGGTTTACACCAGGATCAAGAACCCACATGATGCCCCTTCCGTGTATGCAGCATTTTATTGTTACAAATACTTTAGCAGGAATACACTGATACTCTGTGTAAAAGCAGGTGCTACAGACTTGTCAATGTCTTTATTATGTTCCCTTTAATATAATTAAAAGAAGCATAATAAAGATGTATTACTGTTAAAGCAATTCTTAATGGTCGCCTGGTAATGCAGTAATTTGATGCATCAACACACCAAGCCACAGAATGGTAGACAGTGTACCCTCCTGGGATGTCTCAGTGATGTTGCTGTCTCAGCTGGAATAAAGGGGTTTCTAATTGTTATCCTCTGAAGGAAATTTAATGAATGGTGATTGTGCTTTTTATTTTACCAGTGGACATGGGTTACTTGCCACAATTTTAAATTGTACCTAAAGGCCTGTAAATTCACAAGAGCTAACCTGCCATCTTGATAAAATCCAGAATCCCGAGAGAGAGATTTTGGAGGAGACCAACTAGGGACAGCAGGCAGGCTCCAGGACTTTAGGAGCCAATCTTCCATTGTCCTAAATGGGAACTGCCAATGTAGATGGGAGAGCAAGAGGGTGTCTCAAGATGGAGATGCCTTCTGAAGACCTTTCACATTTTCAAAATAAAAAGTGGCCATGGCAGCCAAGCTTTCATTGCAGAGGGGAAAGCCATCCACATGATGGCCTGTGGCTACAACTGTGATGCTCTAGCAATCATGGCTGCCGGGGGTTGGTTAGGGCTAACGAATGGAGATGTTGGTAGACACGGCCCAGTCTAGCTGGCGGAAGGCCACCTACATCCATCAGCAGAGATTTGGATTCAGCTCACCTGACATCTGGAAAACTAGATCAGTCAAAAGAATACCCATAGTAAGCTCTGTATTTGGCCTAACTTGCAACCTGGCAGATAGCTATCAACCTGCCTACCCCTACCTGCAAAAGCAACCTCCAAAACACTTCTCAGACATGTACATAGTGGCAGAGCAGCAGATTCCCCAGTCCTGCAAGATTACCCAGCATGGCCATCTCTGCGGCTTCTTCCACTGATTCCCCACCCTAATCCCAGCAACCGGGGAGTGGGGGGGAACATCCAAAGATGAGATGTAAATGTAAGTGAGTTGCTCCATTGTTCCAGAGATTTCAGCAGTTCCTGGTCAAAGTTGCATTGGAAAACAAAGAGAGCATTTGCAGAGTTCAGGGACATGACATTGCACAGAATGACTAAAAGGCTAATCTTCTTCAGGGACCTGTAGAATTTAGAGCTTAGCTGAGAAATTCGAAAATTGAAAAGAGTTTGTTTCAAAAAATTGCAGCAAATGTTATTGAAATGAAAATCTGTTTTGACAAAGAACAAAGAAAATTACAGGACTGGAACAGGCCCTTCGGCTCTCCAAGCCTGCACCGACCATGCTGCCCGACTGAACTAAAACCCCCTACCCTTTTGGGGACCATATCCCTCTATTCCTAACCTATTCATGTACTTGTCAAGATGCCCCTTAAAAGTCACTCCCCTGTCTGCTTCCACTACCTCCCCCGGCAGCAGTTCCAGCCACCCACCATTCTCTGTGTAAAAAAAAACTTGCCTCATTCATGCCTTTTAAACAGTGCCCCTCGCACCTTAAACCTATGTCCCCTAGTTATTGACTGTTCCACCCTGGGAAAATGTTTCTGACTATCCATTCTGTCCTTGCCCCTCATAATCTTGTAAACCTTTATCAAGCCACCCCTCAACTTCCATCATTCCAGTGAGAACAAACCAAGTTTCTCCAACCTCTCCTCATAGCTAATGCCCTCCATACCAGGCAACATATAGGTAAATCTTTTCTTTGCTCTCTCTGAGGCCCTACATCCTTCTGATAGTGTGGCGACCAGAATTGAACACCATATTTCAATTGTGGCCTAACTCAAGTTCTTTTAAGCTGCAACATGACTTGCCAACTTTTAAACTCCCATGTCCAGGCTGCTGAAGGTAAGCATGCCGTATGCCTTCTTGACTACCTTTTCCACTTATGTTGACATTTCTAGTGACTTGTGTACCTGTACACCCAGATCCCTCTGCCTATCAATACTCATAAGTATTCTGCCATTTACTGTATATTTCTGATCTGACATTTCCATGTTGGAAATACAAGATATTGTAATTAATTTTAAAATGTATACATTTTAACAGACCAAGATTCCAGAGCAAACATGAGCTTTGATAATTTGCAGAAAACTACTTGACCTCTAAGTTAATTTCCTTCATTGCTTTACTGAGTCATTAGGAGCCCTCCAATATTTCATTCATGTACTTCCTTCAATTCTACAAGTTTGATTCAATGTATATAGTACATTTCCATGTGCACCTGTAAGTTCTAGATAGCACCAGGAACAGCAATTCTTGCTTATTCTCCTCTCCCTAATCCAGATGGTTGTAATAAACTGGAGTTTTCCTGTTATCCCTGCTTAGCTCAACCAAGTCAGTATCAACTAGTGATTAAAAGTTTATTTATTATTGTCACAAGTCGGTTTAATTAACACTACAATGAAGTTACTGTGAAAATCCCCTAGTCGCCACACTCCGGCACCTGTTTGGGAACACCTAAGCGAAAATTTAATATGGCCAGTGCACCTAACCAGGCCATCTTTCAGTCTGTGGAAGGAAACCGGAGCACCCAGAGGAAACTCAGGCAGACGCAAGGAAAATATGCAGAGTTTGCACAGACAATGACCCAAGTTGGGAATTGAACCTAGGTCCCTGGAGCTGTGAGGCAGCAGTGCTAACCACTGTGCCACCATGCCACCCCTACACTTGCTCTCTCAGAGAGGTAAGTGTTAGGGATCTGGTGTGGTTAATGTGGCAATCTAGAAATTGGTGTGCATGCTGTGCCCTTTCTTTGGGAAACTAAGTGGCTTCCTAAATTTTGAATTTGGCAATCAAGAAGAACACACCAACTAGAGGCATATCACTCACCAAATTGCATAGGCAAGACAAAAATCACTGTCCCCTGAAACTGGCCTTAGCTACTTTGAATCTGCCAATAAAGGGCCCACTGCTTGTTTAAAGTTCTCAGTATGATATTGGATTGCCCTGAAGCAATCACCACTGCATGCCGAAAAAATTAGATGTACAGATGGTTGAACAGGAGTTTCTGAAAGAAACTGCTGCTGGCTCCTATCAACGAGGTAAATATTTTTGAAATAATTACCGGAAATACTTTCAAGCAGAAATGCTCCTCATTTGACCTCTTCAGTTGATCTACTGCTTGTCAATATTATTGGCAATTACATTGTTAAAGTTTAATGGTAATTCCATTATTAAACAAGTGATGAATATTTGTACATCTAGAAATGGCGATAGTTTTTTGTAATTGTTTTTCAAAAGAATATAAATGGGGATAGCTGGGACACTGATGGGGTGGAAGAGCACTAACTCTGTCCTAAGTCAATAAACTCTGTCTACATGGAAAGTCTTAGTTTTGATTTCACCAACTGGCTTGGTTCCACATTATACTATCAACTATCACTTACATAATCCTATCTGACCTTCCCTGTTACAACCAGCTGGTACACACCCTCCCGGCCACAAGTACTCTCCCAACCCAATCTGTCCTCCCCCCGACCTAATCCTTTGCCTCTGTCCTATTCTTGGTCTTTCCCCTTTCCGATGGCATCCCCTTCCTGGATGGCATTTAGTCCACCATCGTATTTGGGTGCCATATTGAAAAGACATCCAACTGACCTATTGAAGAAAGAAAGCGAACCTCCTAAAGATTTAGATAGCTGGCCACCCCCAGGAAAAGCTCAAAAAGTTAACAGAGATGGGGCTTGAACAAACCCTTCTCTACTTTAATTGACCTCTTTAGGAGAATGGGCAAAATTGGAGGCCCCTGCTTTCCCTTGCCCCCACAGAGATCAGAGTTGCCCGAAAGGGAAATGAAATTTTAACTGCACAATGTTGCCACTCTTTTTTCCTTCTGCCCAGCTCCCTTCCAACCTAAATCAAGCCAAGGAAGTCTGGCCCCAGATTAACCAATGGGTGATGGTGTTGGGTGATTTCATGCACCCTATTCTGGCTCTTAAAAATTCTGGAGGAAACTTGTCAGTATTTTTGGAAAACACAACAGCCATCTATCCTAGTTTTTGATACACTGTTGTACCTGGGATGTCCATGAGTTCCAATAGTAGGCTCAAAAATTGACTGAAAATAGGCTACTTCCCATCTGTGAGAAATATGGAGTTTGTATTGACTTATTACATAGCCACCTACATAGTCAGTTAGATGCATTTTCCAAAGCTTCTGATAAAAGAGCACAGACAAAGCAATTGCTAATGATTAACTCTGATGCTGAACATTAGTCTTGGCATCTGTCATTGATGCCTGCTGTCTGTTAAGGGCTCAAACTCACAAAGCATCTAATGACTAACTAATGACTTAGGTTGGAAATCTGCACCGCAACTTGATAATGAAGAGGTGACTTGGTCAAAATCTTTAGGATCCTAAGCGGGTATTAACAGAGTGGATGTGAAAAGGATGTTTCCTCTTGTCAGAGAATCTAGAACTAGTGGTCACTGTTTAAAAATAAGGCGTCACTCATTTGAGACAGAGATGAGGAGAAATTTCTTCTCTGCATCTCTGGAACTCCCTTCCATAAAAGGCAGTGGAAGTAGTGTGTTTGAATAATTTTAAGGCAGAGTTTGATAGATTCTTGATTAACAAGGGCTGAAAGGTTATTGGGGAGGGGATGAAGGGTTGAAGTTTCATTTCAATCGACCATGTTCTTAGTGAACGATGGAACAGGCTCGGTGGGCCAAGTGGCCTACTTCTCCTAATTTGTATGTTCATAAGCTGGGCAGTTAAAATTTGCAAGGACTCTCTTTGTTCAGGGTATTGGGATATGCCATCTGTTTCTGGCCACTCCCTCCCAGCTTTGTTCCCACCTCACCAATAACCAACCCCATACCTGAGTTAAAATTGAGCCCTGTGAAAATACTTACCCATATTGAAATTCTAAATATTTTTCCCAATCATTAAGAATTAGAGTGCTGTATATTTTAAATCTTAATGTTTTGATCATGTAAAATCCAACACAAGTGCAGCAATTTTGTCAACTTCATTATTAAATATTGTTTTAATGCCTTTACAATTTTATTTGGATTTTCCTCTGATTGACACTCTTTCACATATTTACAGTGCAGCCACCTATGTGTATATGCTTATTTCTAATTTACTATGTTGAATCAAACAAAATCCATGATTATTGTTCTGTAATATGATTGATACAATGGATGTAGATGCAAGATGTGTATGAGTTTTGTGAAAACCTAGTGCGGTATTACATTAATACTGGCACCACGCGTGTAGAATATTAGATAAACTTTCTGTGATGGCAAGCTAGGCGCAATTGTACTTTTCATCAGAATCATTTCAAGCACTTTGAAATCTCTTGATTGCCTTGGGGAGATTTTAGTTTTGTTCAAGAAAACCATTTTTGCAATTCCTGTCATCTCTTCTCAAACTTCCTCAGCTCTGGTGTTCCAAAGCATCTGTGAAAAGTTATTATTTTTCTTTACAGCTCAACACTGGCCAGACCAAAGGACCAAAGGGATTCGATATCAATGTGATGCCGGTTTGGGAGAAAAATATAACTGGCTCTGGAGTTGTCGTGACAATCATAGATGATGGTGAGTAATCCTCTTTCTAAAGTGCAGCCACTTGAGTTCATCTCTTTTCTCCAAACAAGATGTTTCTGGGGCTTATCATTGCGGATTAAAGTTGGATGCGCTAAAATGGCCATGAGCGGAAAATTCTATTCCGATAACTGCCAGGTAGAGTGAATGTGCCGTAAGGTGAATATTTTAATATTTATTAACAATCCGCAATCTAGCCCCATTCCAGAGACAATAGGCAGGATTTTCCAGCCACGCTCATTCCAATGCTGGAAAAACCCACCCCAGGTCAGTGAACCTTTGCATGGTCTGTGTTCCACCCACTATGATTCCCATGATGGGCGGGATGAAAATTCCACCCAAAATGTTTCAAACACATGTCAGGATAGGAACCTTAATCCAACAAGTTACCTGCAGCTACAAAGCATACTTCGTAATTCAAGCATATTGTTTGTCCAAAGTGTTAAATCTCTCATTTTGGAAAATAGACTCCCATTTTGAACATGAGAATATTTGGGAATTATTTTAGAACACCAATGAGTGTAATGGACATAAGGCACACTTCTGTTCAAAAAAGCTCTTACACGCCATTCATTAGCATTCTTAGCTTTTCTTACAAGTAGCATAAACACTCTCTATGCCAGGTGCTTACTGGATTTGCCACAAAATATGAAATGGAATAGAGAGACGCACCTAAACTATGGAATTGCAATTAAGTAAACTATACAGGCACGTATGAAACTCCTTCACCAGAAACACCTGGATTTCATTGTATTACAAAGGGCATAGATCCAAAGGTCAAAGAAGAATTTTCAGTTCGTAATGCCTTTCATAATCTCAGGACTTCCCAACCATCAGAGTGTTTCTGACGTTTAGTCAACAACCAGTTTGCACAGAGCAAGGAACCACAAACAGCAATGTGATAATGTCAGCTAACAAATCATGCTATGTTAGTGACATTGGCTGAAGGGTAAGTATTGGCTAGAACAAGAGGAGAGAACTACCGAGCCACAGCTTACACCTATATAGGTCTACCCCCTGAACAAGTGCATGCTTTAACTGAGAATAGAGCGTCACAATTAAATGATTTCTTCCAAAGTCTCTCGTCTCAGTAGAAGTTGGAGGACATGACTGAATTTTAATTTTGAAACTGAGAATGAGTGGATAGTTTTCACAAGATTGATTTATGTTTGGATCATAATTAACCATGTAAATCAAAACAAAATCATATTTTATTGCTAGTTATTATTATGTATTATAATAAACACTGGTTTTCTTTTAAGATATGTTGGCTCTAGAATTCCTGGGACTTGAAGAGGGCAGTGTTGTGACAAACTATCATGAGGTGGACTGGAGTTGGGGCAGACCCCGGATCTGCTCGGGTTCACTCTTTAGTGATCCCATCACAAATCCCAGTCCTTTTCCGTGTGAGTCCAGAATATGGCTGCATTTAAATGGACACCAGGGACCTGGTTGCACCTGGGTGTCCTCAGGCTGGATAAGATGGGCCAAATGGCCTCTTTCTGTGCTGTATCTTTGCTATGGTTCTATGACCCTGTGAGTACTTTCTGTTCAGCATTACCTGTGGATTGAAGGGGTTAATTCAAGTTCTCACACTCATTTTCAGCTAAGCAATTAATTGCAGAATGACCAATTCCATTCCCAAAACGACAAAAGGAAGAAGAACATATTCTTTATTGAATCACAACCCCTGTCCTACAGAGTCCTGTGAAACTGAATTCGACAGTGAAATTCCTCTTTGTCACATTTCCTCAGACAGCCCTAATTGCTCAAGTCACCTGTTTATAACACTGAAGTTATCCTGACGTAGGATTCCCAAAGGGATTTCTTACAGGATCAAAGATTTCAGCACTGTTTTGGTGGAAGTTCTGCACTGGCCCAGATCTGCATACAAAATCTGTCCAGGAATTCCAGGGTCCTCACTTTAAATTAGAAATTCTTGACTGGATAAGAATCGATTATTTGTTAAAAACATGAAGTATCCAGTTGCTGCAAACCCGATCATTCAGGGAATGTAGTTAACCAGTGTCTTCGTGTTCGTGGGAGGTATAATGTTGCTTTTACTCTAGTAACTTGTAAGCAAACCCACTGTAACAGAGGAACAGAATTTTTATAATATGCTGGGGGACAAGTTTTGTATTACTTTGCTGTTCATAATGAAATTGTAAATGTATCATTTATACTCATACTGACAGTGGCGCTAAAGAGGAACTCTTCCACTTCCAGAGCTTTGAATAATTACATTTAGGTGCAAGGAAGAA
Organism: Carcharhinus amblyrhynchos; assembly: GCF_965287045.1. Lineage (NCBI taxonomy): Eukaryota > Metazoa > Chordata > Chondrichthyes > Carcharhiniformes > Carcharhinidae > Carcharhinus > Carcharhinus amblyrhynchos. The sequence continues at coordinate 61,756,279 of NC_137333.1, forward strand.
ATTTGCGGGAATGCGATATTTTGAGATTGTGGGGGTGATTGCCCAGAATTTGGTAATGTGTCAGTTCGGGCGAGAAAAATTGAGTGATTCCTGACCTAATTTTTGACCAAGTCTTGAGCCTGATTAACCAAAACTTTTGTGGCCACAAAAATCACACCGTGCTCGCCTCAACCCTGTCATTTCATGTTGCCAAGTACAGTGGACCCATACACCCAGTGTTTCATTCCTGTGGACTGTGAGAATGGCTGTGCTATGTCTCTCCTACTCTGAGGACACAGTAAAAAAACCCTGCTGGAGACGACTCCAATCCCCCAACCACTCCTCCTGAGAACCTGTTTATGGAAGGAACAAATCCTCCCCTGCCCTGCCATCCATCCAGCATACAGTGGTTCAATTTTACATCTCCACCTGAGCAGCAGAGACCCAAGGACTGTCAAGTTGCTGATTGGCTGTCCATCTCAGCTGTAAGATGAAAGTGAAAACCAGGCCACATATTTAGAGGGGCTGCAGTGTCTGAGATTATTTACTTATTCCAGCTTTGATGAAGCTCATGATGAACCCCATACCTGTTCATTGGCTGGGCACACATACCTCTCTGTTAGGCAGGAGTCAGACATGTTGCTGAGGATGAGAGCAGCATCGCTTTGTCCTTGCTGCAAGTCACCAAGTCAGCCCAATGGCTGCAGCTCCCGGCCGTTGAAAATGTGCAACATAACAATCAGATAATGCTGGCTCGGTATCATTGGTTTGACCTTACACCCACTGTAGGAGACCTCACCACCTGCTACACCCGCTCGTCCCCGAAACGAGAAGCAATCAGGGCTCATCACTAATTCTGGCCCTGTTCACCCCAGCATTCTTCCTCCTCCTCCTCGCCATCATCAGGCCACTGCCCTCCTTAACATCTTCCTCATCTGAGGACATCTGGCACTCCCCTTCTCCTCCAGATCAAGATTGTCTCCTCTCTGCAGTGTTAGGTTGTAGAGAGCACAGCAGACCACAGTAATGCAGGAGACACACTGGGGGCCGTACTGTAGGGTTTCACAGCATTCACCCCCCCCAAGTGAGAGGGTTTTTATGCCTCCTGAGCTCTCCATCACTGATACACCACATTCATACTGCCTTGGCAGCCCGGCCTCTCCCAAAGCAAGGTTCCAGGACCTCGTGACAGCACCCAGTACTGTCCCTCTGTTGTGACCGCTGTCGCCATGTTCACATTTATGTCGACCTGCTGTACATGGGGCCAGTCGGAGCATTTAATGCAATATCCGGAGTGAATGCTCACTAATGATGTAATGATGCATTCAAATTAGCTTTCCAGCATATTTCATATCACTCCGCCAGTGAGGTTGGTCAAAGATTGGAAAACGCGATCTCCACAGAGAGATTCACATTTTTCCGAACTCTCCCATTTTGTGCCTGCACCGCCATTCCTGCAAACGGAGAGTCTGGGCTCAAGATTCCACCTTATACCTTTTCAGGTTGTTGCCCCATCAAGTGATTGTAATGATTACAAACCATGGTCTGTGCAGAGAACAGGTTCGTTGAGCTGATTGTCTTATTCAATGCTTTGGGCGCAACTTTACCGCCTGTTCATACTATGCTCCCGCTGCATTGAAGACAGAGAATTAGGCAACAAAATAAATCTCTGTTCAGTGTGGTGGGATGGGAATATCCTGCTGGCATGAGCGATTGGAAAGTTCCAATCTTTACCTTCTTTGAATAGATTTGGTGCAATAAAGTGAGCAGAAATTGGGCAGTGGTCCACTTCTCTGTAGTTTCACTCATCACGTCTGAGAATGCAGCATCAGGTGTCTAAAGGTTACCAGTAACTACCGGGGCTAAATCACACCACGTGAGGATCTGGGTTCCTACGTTCTTAGACTTTGAACTTGAACTTAGAGGACAGGAATTTTTCCAGCCGCACTTGCCACAAAACAGGAAAATCCTGCCTGAGGTCAACGGACCTTTGCATGATCTGCCCCCCACCCACCTGCTACAATTCCCGTGGCAGGCAGGACAGGAAAACTCCCCCAGAAGCTTAGAAGTTTTAGTGAAAAGAACTGTTGTGGGCTTGTTAACTTGTTCCTTAAAAACAAGTTTACTGTTACTCTGTCCCACAGATACATTTAACAATGTAACCATTTAGCACTTGATAAACAAATGCATTGAATACCAATTTCTATTCCGCTATTTTCCAGCAAAAAAGTAATAGTGCAGAGCGAGAAACTATAAATTATGGAAAAAAGTAGTCCATTTTGTCATTGGGTGATTTGTTTGCAGCATTGAAAGGAAAAGAAGTAATCACAGCTAAATATGATATTATTTGCAGTGATTTTGACCCCACTCAAGAGTTTAGCCTTGATGATGAACCTAGTCCATGAATTCAACACTCCACTTTTGTTACATCCAGTGTCACTGCTTTGTTTCTTCATAGTTGTAAGTAAAAAGCAAGCGTCGTCTATCTCACTAACTAATGGATTTATTGCTATTAATGTTACATTTACAATCAATTCTAATTATTTCCATTTCACTTCAAAGCAGGTTATTCCACCAAAGCTTAACATAAGAACCAATTATATATCTTCGCTATTGTCATTTTAATCGGGTGCATTAGAATGCATATGAATTGTCATCAGCTTAAAAAGCGCTATACAAATCTTGATGATTATTGCAATGCTATAGTTTCCCCTGTGTATGGTAACTGTGTGAGTATTCACAAACCTACAATTCATAAAGCCTACATACATTTAGGTAAACAGAAAAGCAGGTCAGTGTGGAGTTATCTGAAATCAAATCAGAAAGTGCTGGAAGTACAGAGAGAGAGAGCTTGGTATTTGGGATGTTACATAAGAACCGATACAGTCAAGCTGAAGAAGCCTATTTTATTATTAGTCAGGTAACTTAAAGGTTTTTCTCCAGTCTGTGGATGCCTGTTGTTATGGAATGCCCCATTCAAAACATGAGTTCACCTTTGTCTTTCAGAAACAAGCACCTCAGTGTTTCCAACTTTTTCTATTTTTGTTAATGCAAGTCGAATATTTTATATCTCTTAACAGTTTATCTCCTGTATAAAATCTAAATTGCAAGTTTCTTTGTCAGTCACAATGACACAGCGGTTAGCACCACTGCCTCAGCACCAGGGACCCAGGTTCAATTCCTGTCTTGGGTCACAGTCTGTGCAGAGTCTGCCCGTCCTCCCTGTGTCTGTGTGAGTTTCCTTCAGTTTCCTCCTACAGTCTGAAAGACATGCTGCTTAGGTGCATTGGCCATGCTAAATTCTCCTTCAGTGCACCCAAACAGGCATCGGCGTATGGCGAAAAGGGAATTTTAACAGTAACTTCATTGCAGTGTTAATGTAAGCCTACTTGTGACACTAATAAATAAAACAAACAGCCCTCTTCTATAATTTTGCCTATTCTTTACAGTCTGTATTTTTAAAGCATTTTTCTAAACATTCCAATGTTTTCCTAACTTATCTTCATAAACTTCAGAAATGTGACCGAAAGCTTTGTACGTTCACAAATAATAATATAAATCAAAGCAGAAGATGTCTGTCTTCTTGCAATTTCCTTTCGAATAAGAAACCAGATGTCCTTGGCATGCTGAATGAGCTTTTCATCTCCTTGAGGTTTTATTTAAATGTCATAAAATAAATGTAACTTTAAAAAAAGTTAGAATGTTTAGGTTTCCCATTGCCCTGTGATACAATCTGGTTTACATTGATTTAGCTACAGTGAAATAAGATTTTATTTAGGAAAGTCAAAGTTTCTTTAGCAAATGTGGGTGAATGTCTTGAATCCTGAACTATCAGAAGTAGTGATCTCTCAGAAATCGTGCAGCTCATAATATTAAATCAGGCACTGAATGCATTATTGGTGATAATGAAATGGTGGATGGATTTATTTTTGTCCTGCATCTTACATGCCATCAAACAGCTTGATTACTTTCCTTCTGGACTCCTTCATATATCCTAATTCTTCTCATACTAAGCAAACCCACAAAAATTGTGCAGGTCCATATCTATTAGTTTCCTGTGTGTAGGTGTCCATGAGACACATAATTGGGGAGCAGCACAGTGGTTAGCACTGCTATCTCACAGCACCAGGGATCCGGGTTCAACTCCGGCCTCTTTCCATGTGGAGTTTGCACATTGTCCCTGTGTCTGCATGGATTTGCTCTGGTTTCCTCCCACAGGGCGGGTTAGTTTCAAGGGGACCAGCAGGGTAAATACGTCAGGTTACGGGGATAAGGCCTGGACGGTCAGTGCAGGCTTCATGGGCCAAATGGCCTCGATCTGCACTATGGGGATTCTATGATAATTCTTCCCAACCATAGCAGACACTCCCTCTGCCATTTGTAACGTCTGACTGTGCAAAGTGAACATGTCAATGTTCTTTTAAAAACCCTTTGTCCTTTACTTAAACTATTCAAATCATCTCAATGGCAGAGTGAGATATTTCAAATGAATGCATAAATGCTTAATTTACTAATATCTCACAGCTATCTCAACTCATTTATGTTGCTTTCCCATCCCGAGTAGTGGTTTGTGACTTAGTGCCTCTACCCACAGTAGTGGAAATCAAATAGCGGTTGTTTATTTTTGTTGAAAGCCAGATGTCTGAAAGGAGCTATTATTAAAGACATGCAGCAAGGAACTTTGAATTGAGGTTTGGATTGTTGGTTGCCCAGTGAAGCAGCTGCAGGGAAATGCTCCCGCCAACTTCGAAAAGCAAAATATCTGCAGGCAGTGGGTGCACAGATGCCAAAGCATTAAAAACCAGTGAAGAAAGATCACAGTCAGCATCAGGGGCTAGGTAGATTGGAAGTGAAATGTAGCAAAATGAAAACCAGCACGATGGAACAACCATATGTCCTGCGGACACTCACGACGATGGAAGTCCATCCAACACATTGATAATCATCCCTACGCAGACACCAGATAAAAATATTGGCACAAATACTGCGCCAGGGCCATAGAGTCCATAATAAGTTGCAAATATTGCTAAGTATATAAATAACAAGACATTGTGGAATGGTTCCACTCCAGGAGGAATCCAATAGGCCCCCCTACGGTGTAGTAGGAGGCCATTCAGCCCATTGAGTCTACACTGACAACAATCCCACCCAGGTCCTGTACCCATAACACCACTTATTTATCCTGCTAATCCACCTGACACTAAGAGGCAATTTAGTATGGCCAATCAACTTCACCCGCACGCACATCTTTGGACTGTGGGAGGAAACTGGAGCACCCAGAGGAAACCCAGGGAGAACATGCAAACTCAACACAGACAGTCACCCGAGGCTGGGATGGAAACCAGGTCCCTGGCACTGTGACTATGCCACGGTGCCATCCTTGTGTTTCAGCTCACCCAGGCAACTTTTAGAAAGTGTTTAATTCTTCCCAAGTGCCCAAACAACATATATCTCCAGCTGTCAGGAAATAAAATGAGGAAGAAAATAAGAAAAATAAATCAATAACTCCAGTTATCTCCTTGAAGGGTAGCAGGGCAATTTAGATTTAATGGGCCATGAGTTGAGAAGTTAAATTTAAAGGGTTGCAGGGGAGAAGAGTTAAGATAAAAGCGAACACCTGTGGGAAATAATTAAGATAATCTTCTGATGCAGGTTGTGATAAATAAGGATGCCCAAAAGAAATAGAAAGTAAAACAAAACCCCAAGAGAGGTAGAAGGGAACACCTGGGATTAAAAAAAACTTAAAGATAGTAACAAGAAATCTAAGAGAAATGCAACTAAAATGGAAATCATGAGAATGATTGTTATCGAATGTTTACAAATAAAAGAGCAAGATACAATAGAGGGAGGAAAAGATGCAAAAACTATTTTTATAAGTAATCTGAAGAATTATTGCCTGAGAAGGGGAAATACAGAAACAAGGTCTAACTGAAATAAAATAGAGCCATAGAGGCTGGTTGATAAGATGCTGACCTAAAATGGTGAATACCATTTGATTTGACAAATTTTCAAAATTCTTCTGCTGTAAATAATGTGCCATTATCTGACACTAAAACCTTTGGCTTGCCATGGATGGCAAGAATCTGCCTCAATTTATCAGTGGTGGCTGTAACCATCGTAGATTTCATTAATTGGACATCCAACCATTTGGAATGTGCATTAACCAAGATGAGAAACATATGTCCCTGAACGAGCTTGCATCGTCCATATATATTCTTACCCATGGCCTACCTGGCCATTCCCAGGGATGCATATTAGCCAGTGGTAGCAATGCTTGTTGAGCGTCACAGTTGGAACAATCACTGACCATTCTTTTGATTTCTTTCTTTTTGATGCCTGGAAACCAAACATAACTTTGGGCTAGTGCTTTCAACCTGCTTTGCCCTGGATGTGCGTTGTGCAATTTCTGTAGTGAAGATTGTCTCCCTTGGGATGGCACTATAACACGAACCCCTCACAATAACATATCATCCTCACATGTTATCTCCATTCTTCTCTGCTGGTAAGGTTTAAGAAGCTCTGCACCATCTTATCACCGTCCTTGCGTCACCATCTTCTTAACTTTTGATAACACTGGGTCTTATTCGATACAAGTTTTTATTGTTTAGCTGAGACAAGCAAAGTCTATATCAGGTGTAGCACAAGCACTATGTCTTGCAGAACCAGTAGTGAAGATACTGTTTGCGGCAAAGGCAAATGGTTGAGTACATTTGCATTTGATATTTGTGTTCCTGGGCAATGCAGGAACAATAATGTTCCGCCATTCATGACTTCCTCTTAAGAAGCGGGTTGATGGGTTTTTGATGAGAGAGGGGATTAAGGGTTATGGGGAGAGGGCGGGAATGTGGAACTGAGCCACGACAGATCAGCCATGATCTTATTGAATGGCGGGGCAGGCTCGAAGGGCTAGATGGCCTACTCCTGCTCCTATTTCTTATGTTCTTATTATGTTCTTACTCTGCGCAAACGTCTTTGTATACTTAGTTCACCAATTGATCTATTGCCCTTTGTCTTAAAAACAAAAATTAGAAGTTGTCTTTGAGTTTTTTCTTTTTTTCCAAATTCTCAAGTTTGAAAAACAGGAAGGTGTCCATGATTTCCTGTAGTAGGAAGCGCACACTGTACATGGGTATTCCTTGTTGCTGCCGTTTAATTCCTGACCACAGGCTACCTCCACTCTCAAAGTACTATAAATGTGACAGATTTTACATTGTTCTTGTTTTCTTATTTTGTTAAAAACATACGCAGGATCTTCCAGTCCTGCCTGCCACTAGGATTTTCCGGTCCCACATGCTGCCGAGACCTCCCAATCCTGCCTGCCACCAAGACCTCCTGGTTCTCTCAAAAACCAATGGAACGTCCACTGGCCTGCCACTATGCCACAGCGATGAGAAAATCCCAGCCTATTGTTTTAACTGCTTTTGATCCTTTGTACCTGGAAAGGTTGAGGATTTCTGGTGACTCCATCTAGTGACTCCCATTGTCAAGTATGTTTAATCTTCACGATTTCACTGTCTGTGACATTTTGTTGGAATGTAAACCTCATGATTGGCATGACTTTACTGCATCAAAAGCATCTATAATGTAAACAGTACCCTATCTAAAATTAAGGGTATGCTTATAAACCCCATTTCAGAATAAGACGACAAGGAAGAATCAGTGAGAACAGGAAAATTATGTTAATTGGGGATTCAAACCAAACAAAAAGCAAATTTTGTTTGATATAATCAAGATGGAGAGTGATAGATTTTTGATATTAAGGGATCCAAAGGGATATGAAATGAGTTTATGAAGGTGAAGTTAGAGTCAAAGATCACACTTGTTGAATGGCAGAGCAGTTTTGAAGAGCTGAATGGCCAATACCTGCTCCTGTTTCTTAAAAATTGGGAAAATTCAAATGGACTAGAAAACGAAATAAAGAAGAAATATGGTCCATATGCATCTCATTGGGATAAAAGAGAAATTGATCATTAGGAGGAATACAAATTATAGAAACTTATGAAAAACTGCTCACAGAAGCAAATAAAAATCTGGAAAGATGCGAAGATGCAGAGGCTAAACATAAGAATGGAAAAAATCAGTCCCTTAAAAATAAATGGACAGTTAGCGAAAAGGTGAAAACCAAATCCAATACAAACACGCTTGAAATGAAGGATGAGCACGAAATTGTAAATGCTCGAAATGAAAACTTGTTCTAAGTATTTACAAAGAAGAAATGAGCATGAGGTCCTTCCAAACAAAGATACCCCATGTGTATCGATGGGTGGAATTCTCCGATTTTGCCTGTACCCCCCGCCCCCCCACTGCCAGTAAGAAGGGCGAATTTGGCACTCTGCCAAAGCTTCATTCACTGCAGCAGTACTGGAGAATCCCAGACATGGCTGAGGTCAGAAGTTTCCAGCAAATGACTTCACTACAAATGGGATCAAAATCCTGGCTTAAAACAAATGAAGCTGAGGAATAGATGGTATTTATCCCAGCGTGCTAAGAGAAGTTAGGTGGGAGATCTGTGAGCCATTATTATGAAAGAATCAATGAACTCTGGAGGAGGTATCAGGGGACTTGAAGCAAGCTAATGTGTTTATATTTAAAAAAAGAACAGTTAGCAACTACAGATCCACTTATCTTAATCAAATGTTCTATCAGTTAACAATCAGCTACAAAATCTTGTTAACATAAAGGTAAAAAAGAAAGATCCTGCCTTGCCTTCTTTGAAGAAGTGTTAACCAAGGTAGATTGTGGTCAGTTCTCTGATAGGGTATCATAGAATCCCTACAGTTCAGAATGAGACCCTTTGACTCATCGAGCCTGCACTGACAACAATCCCACCCAGGTCCTGTCCTATCTCTGTGATCCCATACATTTACCCTTCTAATCTCCCTGCTGACATTAAGGAGCAATTCAGTGTAGTCAATCAACCTAATCTGCACATCGCTGGAGTGTGGGAGGAAACTGGAGCATTCAGAGGAAACCCACACAGTCATGGGGAGAACATGCAAACGCCGCACAGTCACTCGAGGCCGGAATTGAACCCAGGTCCCTGGCACTGTGAGGCAGCAGTGTTAACTACTATGCCACTGTGCCACCCCAATATATTATGATTTCCACAAGGTTCTTGGCAAAGCTCCGTAATAGTGGCAATTGAAGTTTTAGCAAATCAATGTAAATCCTGAGACTGGATGGAAAGCTGGTTAAACAGTTGGTAGTAAGTATTTATTCAAGGGATTATAGCATGGTGCAGTGGGAAGGAGCGATTGGAAGTATTGAATGGGATATCTCAGTGCTCAGTACTGCGATCCTGGATTGATTCTCATTGATACAAATTACCTAGATTCTAAAATATATTGTAAAGTCATCAAATTTGCAGATTACACCAAAGTACAACGGATAGCAAAATTGAAAAAGGCATCTCAAAAATTACAAAATGGATTGCACAAAATATATAATTGGGCATAGTGTTTGTTTTAAAATAATGAGTATAAAGTATTACACATAGGAAGAAAAAATAGATGATGTGCATACATGTGATATAACTAAGAGTGAAGCATTCAGTGATCTTCAAACCTTATAGACTTGATGCTAAACACATCCAACCAATGCAGAACAGCAACAAGCAAAGATAATAGGACTTTGAGCTATATGGTGATATTTTAACTTGCATAGATCCCATTTGCTTACACAGAGTTAAAATCAAGCCTTACGCAACTGAAACAGTGAAATATAGCTGACAAAGTAATGGTCAAACTGTACAGTGCTTAAGTCAGATTCTGCCCTCAAAATGTTTCTGTTCCTGGTTGCCAAGAAACGAGAGAGACATTCAAGTGCTTGGAGGCAGTGTGGAGAAAAGCTAGTAGATTGATCCATTGATCCACAGTGTCAGGGGATCTGCTTAATGAGGAAATACCAGAGAAGCTTGGGCTTTTTAGCTGGAGAAGAAGGCATCTTAGAAGATATGTCAGGTTGTTAAGGGTAGCGAAAAATAATAACTCAACTCAGAACATTCCTTAAAATCAAACTTCCGAAGTAGAACTAGGGGAATTGGTTTCAATTGGGTAAATGGTAATTTTAGGGCTAATACTATGGTATTCTACATACTGGATGATCAATATCAGCACTAAGCATCTAGGTGGAGAAGTGAAGACCAATCTCTTGGAAATATATTTTAAAAATTGAATGCCAGTTGGATGGTACAATTTCTCTGGATGGATGAATTAAGATGGACCAAATGGTCTAATCAGCTTGTGTCCTGAAGTTTTTAGTGCCTGATAAACTAGGCTCCACAGAGAGGCTGTTTGCCCATAACCTCTGGTATATGTAAATGACACCCTTGAAGTCAGTTTAGGTGAGTGCAAAGGTCTCAGTTCCACCTGGTTACTAGCCATTCACTAGCCATTCACCTGAATAGGAAACTGTACAGTGGAGAATCCATTTTAACAGTTCAGCAGGTAACCAAAGATAAAATTCCAGGATAAGACTGCACGGCCTGATATATTATGAGCCATTAAACTAGTGCTCATGTTTGCTCATTCAGGCAGGTGTAAAAGTGCTGAATTCATGTGGGAGTTTGCCTCCTCAGCCTCCGTAATATCAGTGGAAGAGGCACAGACACCTTAGAAAAACAGTGCAAGCATTCTTTCTATCAGAATCCCCATGGAGTTCACCCCTTAAATAGCTCTAACTGTCATTTCCTTGGGACATGTATCAAACTTCCACTGAAGTGGCAATATTTGGAGAGATTATTAGATTTCAGGTTTCATCACTTGAAGCATTAAGTATAAGTGCAAGGAAAGAAGAAGAAAAATCTTCTATTTTGCACCTTACATGACCTCTGAAAAACTCCAAAGTGTTTCACCGCCAATTAAATATTTCTTGAAGTGAGTCACTGTTGTAATATTGGAAATACAGCAGTTAAACTGCATACTGCAAAATCTTACAAACGGCAGTGTGATCCTGGCAGATTATCTGTTCTGGATGTACTGGTTGAGGTATAAATATTAATCGAAGCTCAGAGAAACCTTTGCAAATGTCTGCAACTCTGAGCTAGAGTCTATGATGTCTGGGTGTAGTTCACCTGAAAGATGTTTATGTTGAAGTGGCTAAGTTAGGTACAATTTCATACCAGCACGGTGGCACAGTGGTTAGCACTGTTGCCTCACAGCGATAAGGACCTGGGTTCAATTCCCAGCTTGGGTCACCATCTGTGCTCCGATTTCCTCCCACTGTCCAAAGATGTGAGGCTGATTAGCCATAATAAGTTGACCCTCGATGTCAGGGAAATCAGCAGGATAAACACGGGGGGGTTATGGAGCCTGAGTGGGATTGTGGTTGGCACAAATTCGATAGGCCAAATGTCCTCCTTCTGCACTGTAGAGATTCTATGATTCTAAATTCCATGATGCTGAGGAGATTAATACTAATTGGTGATCTTATTGAATTGTTTAAAAGAACAAGCAAAACTGACATGATCAATAGAGAACAACGCTTCTCTACAGTAGGGGATCTTAAGCAAAGATACTATGGCCGGAATTCTCCAGTCTCTCATACCTCACCACCGCTGCCAGCGATAAAGGCACTCAGCCAAATCGCTATTCACTGCAGCAGGACCGGAGAATCCCAGCAGCAGGCGAGGTCAGAGAATTCTGGCCATAATTTAAAAATTTGGGCAAAGTTTATTAAAAGCAAGACAGTCAAACAGTTGTGAAAATTTGAAATCCATTGTCCCGAAAGGTTACAATTGAAATAAACTGATGTGTTTGTCAAAATCGATAAGAAATAAGGGCATGAGGAATGTAGGGAAGGGATCGAAATTTTAAAGCTGAGTTCAATGCTTCATCATTTCAGGGCTCCTCTTCTAAGCTGCCAAATGCAAGCTTGCATCCACATACTACCTATCTTATCACTGCCAATTTCTAAAATTCTATTCTCAGACCACTGAACTCCCTCCACTCTTGCCAAAATGCATCATAGCCTTTGCAGTTCTCCCTCTTGCCCATGTCACTTCTCCAAAATTCTGATACCCCAAAACCCCTGAATAATTTCTTCAAAAATACTGTCCTTTTCCACTTGTACCACACTTGATGTAATCTTTCCTCTGCTCCCAAACACCAGTAGCTCCTTCTTGCTGTCAACTATCTTCTCACCTCTGCTATGGTTTGGGGCCTTCAGGACACATTGCATCCTGTATGTGCTCATCATTAGTCCAAGTCCGTAAACTGTCTCCAATGAATCTTAAATCTGAAAAACCAACGGACAAACATCACACATCCCAACACCCCCTCTAATCACTGATGCACATCAAACTTTCCTCCCTCCTTCTTCATTATATCAGCTGCACATAATATTCCCACTGTGGCCAAACTCTGTGGTATCCCTCCTATGGCCGCAATGTCTTTCCCTCTTCACCTCATCATTTTCTGAAATTTATAGATAAAAAACAAAAACTAAAAATTGTACTTAGCATAATGTTATCTTTCCTCATTCTCCCCCTTTTAACTCCCTCTCTCACACATACATAAAGGCACAAGTACGCAAATACCAAGTTCCTCTCTGCTTAAAAATACACATCAGTTAGTTACACCTGAATAATAATACTCACCAAATTTATCAGCTGAATTTTTCAAAATCATTTGAGGAAAAGCCCCTGAGTTTCAATCTTGAGAACGCTGAATATATTCAGGCTATGGTATAATTTGTGTGCACTGTCCAAATGCAGATCCTTGGATCATTTTCTACAGTTGTTTCATTCTGAACCATTTTTGTCAGCAATAGTTTGCCATTGCCTTCCATTCTCAGGCAGAGCAAAGTGGCAGGGCCCAGGTCTACCTCAGTCAGAGTAGGAAGTGAACCCATACTGTTCACATTGTTCTGAACCTTTTTTATTCATTCAAGGGATATAGGCTTTGTGGGCTAGGCCAGCTTTCATCATCCATCCATAATCACCCTTAAGAAGTTGGTTGTGAGCTGCTATCTTGAACCACTGCAGTCCATGTGGTGTAGATACATCCCCAATGCTGTTAGGGAGGGAGTTCCAGGATCTTGATCCAGTGACAGTGAAGGAACAGAGATATATTTCCAAACCAGGATGCTGAGTGGTTTGGAGAGGAACTTCCATGTCCTAGTGTTCCCATGTATCTGCTATCCTTGTGCTTCTAGATGATAGTGTTTGCGGATTGGAAGAAGTTGTCAAAGGAGCCTTGGAGGGCTCCTGCAGTATGTCTTGTAGATAGTACACACTGCTGTTATTGTGATGTGGTGGTGGAAGGAGCCAGTCAAATGGGCTGCTTTGTCCTGGATGGTGTCAAGCTTCTTGAGTGTTGTTGGAGTTGCACTCGCTAGACAAATGGAGAGTATTTCATCACATTCCTGACTTGTGCCTTGCAGATGGTGGACAGATTTTGGGGAGTCAAGAAATTCACAGCCTATGACCATTCTTACAGGCACAGAATTTATAAGGCTAATCCAGTTCAGTTTCTGGCCAGTGGTAACCCTTAGGATGTCGATAGTGGGGGATTCAGTGATGATGATGCTATTGTATGTCAAGGGGTGATGGTTAGATTCTTTCTTGTTGGAGGTGGGCATTGTCTAGCATTGTTGTGTGGCATAAATTTGCCATAAACTAGCCATCTAGCCAACCGAGCTAACCAGGCTGTGCAATCCAGATTCAGCCCAAAAGTGCACACGTCAGGGCAAAATATCAACTTTAAGTTCTGGTTTTTAGGAAAATCTAAAAGGCCTGAAATATAATTTACTAGATGAATTGGGATCAGGTTGTTAGGAATTATATAGGATTAGAAATAAATAGTTCATGATTTTATTAGCCTGTTAGTGTTTTCCAGGTTCCTATCAAAAATAATTGTTTCACTTTCTCTGGGAAAAAACACATACAAATTTCCTTCCAAACATTTTCAGTTCAGATCTATACTTCTTCACTTCCACACCCTTCTGTTACAACAGCATAACCTTTAACTCAACATGAACAATGCCACAGGAAATTTTCTGGTATATAAATAAAAACATTGTAACTAGCATGTGTTTTGTCTATCACTTCTTAAGCACACTTTCTGCATCCCACTTCCTTCTATCACACCTCAGGCATCACACTTCATATTCAATGTATGTGCCATACTTGCACCTTACTGTGTGCATACTGGCTGTTATGTTTGAATATGCACTTTGCCATGTCCTCAGGACTTCTCAAACAATGCATGCTTTTTAGGAGCAGCCACCTTTGTAACATAGGCAAACATAGCCATCAGTATGTTCACAAAAAGATTCCAGAAATAGCAAATGAAAGGAAGGGCAGATCATTTGTTTTTGATGGTGCTTGCTGAGAGAAAACAGAGAAGTACACTTTGTAAAAGTGGAAAGGTCCAATGAGAAATAGTGAGAGGCATCCAGATCATTAGTGGGTTTCCTTGTGGGGCTGGGAGTCATGGGAGCAGAGGATAACCTTCATGTGGGCATTGTGCATTGTCACACACTGAAGGTTTTGTGGCTGCTGCCTGGATAATGCCCATGTTAGATTTGGTTTTAGTTAGGGCTGTTTGGCCCATTTGCTTCATGCTATAAATTCTACACACTATGCCATTTCACTGGATTTTCCACTAAGGTTTTGATGTGGGAATGTTCCATGGAAATTAAGAGCAGATGTCATGTGTATGCACCATCACTTGTTTTTTGCTGATCCCAGTAGGCTCACTAAAAACAGCCAGTGAGACATGGTCATGCAAGAATTGTTAAACTGCTTTATTTTGCAGAGAGCAAGTGAACACAGTTTGAGATTATAATCAAAGCTGACTGCTTCACTTAACTTAAAGCACCTCATGAATAAGGGAAATAACACACCACACTATCTCATGTTAGTTGACGAGCTATGTCTTTTTTCTGAGTTTCTAAATAGCCCTGAACTTGAGATAAATAAGCTTCCCCTCAGTGAGCTGGGCTCCTTTCCCATGCCTAACTAGACTGACTAGCCTTGCCTGTTACTTGCCTTCTTTCATTGCTCTCCCAAGAGTGGTGTTATGTCAGTCAATGGTCACTGGGCTCACATCCAGATCAGGAGTTTCAACAGATCATCTGTCACACATGCTGGAATCGTGTGAATGGAGCCAATTTTAACTTTTCATGTAAAATAGGCGGCCGCTGGGCAAAGGGTTCATTTAAAGCTTCCCTTCAGATTGAATGTTGATGAGTTATTGCTACAAACCCAAAAACATTTGCAACATTTCTTCTTGATTCAGTCTGATGTAAGAAGAAAATGTGTAAATCACTCAAATAGCAAAATGATTTTTACGAATATAAACTCATTTTTTTGTTGTTGTGAAAAATTAGATGCACAGACAAGTAAAATAATCCACCAGATATCCATTATTATAGTCATAATTTCCAGTGTTCTAAGTTTTCTGTATTTTTAAGCATGATAGCCTGTAATTTCTGCTTGATTGTGCTGGATCTTTTGGCACAAATTGTCTAAAATTGGCAAAATGAGCTCATAAGGTTGTGGAATCTTGAGCGCTATTTATATTCAGTACCATTCAAGTTTCCACAATATAAAATTTAAAGTTTATTTATTATTGTCACAACTAGGCTTACATTAACACTACAGTGAAGTTACTGTGAAAATCCCCTAGTCGCCACACTGGCACCTACCTGGGTACACTGAGGGAGAAGTTAGCATGGCCAATGCACCTAACCAACGTGTCTTGCGGACTGGGGAAGGAAACCAGAGCACCCGGAGGAAATCCAAGCAGCCATGGGGAGAATGTGCAGACTCTGCACAGACAGTGATCCAAACTGCGAATCAAACCCACTGTGAAGCATCAGTGCCAACCACTGTGCCACTGTGAGCCCTCAATCTCTTGCTCTAGTTTTATAAACAATGAGCTAGAAGCTGCCCCCACCCACGAAATTGGCCTTGTTCACATTAATCACCATTGGGTGTTTCTGCTAATTGTGTTACCTTGTAAGGCTTCAGGGATGTTCTAAAAATTAACCTTGTGTTGCAAGGACATTAAAGGTACATTTTAAAAGCTTTTGAATGTAATCCTTGATTAAATTTGCTGAGAATCTGAGGACTGTACCATCATTTGACAAGAAAATAGTTATGTTGATGTTTTAGAAAAGAATTTAAGTAATTTAAAATCAGTTTATTCAGAGGTTGTGGATTGACACTGTAATTTACAATGCTTACGTTATGTGATAAACCCATTTTTAGCTGTATAAATCAAACTTCACCAAGTTACCATTCTTTAAAAAATGTTCCTTGATTAATTTCTGCCAAACTTGTTCCAAGAATTAGATTTTAAATACTACCCAGTTGAATGAGTGCAATGGAAATATTGAGCATTGCAACATTCAAATAAATTTGAGCGGGGATTGTCAGAGGCTAAAATCATCCCAGAAATCATTGATGTCTGATGTCAGGTGGGAAAAGTGCTGCCAACATCAACAGCGGGGTTTTTTTGCCATATTGTGCAGCACTTAGTGAGCAGGTATGTGTTTAGCATCAGATCGCTGGTGGGGTGGGATCTAATTTGCTCGTCTCACCATCATCTCAGTGTTAAAAATCCCAGCCAGGGATGGGATGAGAATAAAAATATTCATTTTAAAAGTGTCATGCTGGCTGCGTTCATACCAGAAATACCAATTTCACCCCAAATGCTATTGATAAGAATGCATCTATGTGTTCTGCATGTGGAAAAAACTACAGATTTAATTTCCATTCTTCAATCGAAATTAAGTTATCTCACTCTAAACGAATCAGCTGTTTTTCCTCATGTGCCCCACTTTGGGTTTCTCATGCAGTGAAAATTCCAGTAGGGAGTAGGCCAGTGATCTTCTCCCAAACGTCTACCTATGCCACTCTAAAATCAGCAACTAAGAGGGATGAAAGTAGCTCAGTGAGAGCTTTATTATCTACTCTGATTTCCCTTGCTTCCTGCGAAAAACAATTTGTTAACCTCTCGTTACTTCCTGCATAAACATTCCTCAGATTGGGAACTTAGCACGAAAAGCATTGTTGGTATGAAGCTGTGTTTCACCATTCAGAAGAGGCATGCAGCTGTCTCACATACATCACTGTCACATTTTCTTCAGTTTACCTTTAAGTTAATCTTTCATATTTTGTTCCAGCACATCCATTTGGCCAAACAACTTCCAATTGCTTCTTCTAGTGGACCATTTTAACAAACGTTTGCGGCGCTCAAACCATTTTGTTTTTGTGTTATGGAAGTTGGGATATTTCCTGACATTGCAATCCCACCTCCCGCCCGAGTATGCCAGCTGGCTGGATTTTCATCACATGGGAGCAGGAATGACCTGGACTCAGACATCCAGTAGGAGATGGGGATGTCATAGTGGCACAGCACTACTGCCTCCCAGTGCCAGGGACCTGGGTTCAATTCCGGCCTCGGGTGACTATGTGGAGTTTGCACATTCTCCCCATGCCTGCATGGGTTTCCTCTGGATGCCCCAGTTTCCTCCCAAAGTCCAAAGGGTTAGGTTGATTCACCATTCTTAATTGCCCCTTAGTGTCAGGAAGGTGATGGAGATAGGGACATGGTAGGTTTGTTTTCGGTGCAAGCTCAATGCGCTGAATGGCCTCTTTCTACACTGTAGGGATTCTATGATCTGCAATGGCAGCAAGTTGATGCCGAGGTAGCCAAATTAATAGGCCTGCCTCCATTTGCAAAGACATGGGTCCAGTTCTGAAAATCAGGGTGAGGACACCTTAGCTCACCCCTCCATACCACCCTCAAACCTCCCAACCCATAAATCCGTTGACCAGTAGAAACAGAACTCACAGGCCCCAGAATAACATTTTGAAGTAATTGAAAACTTGTAAATCTGTTGAGATAAACAAGAATTGAGAAACACAGAAATAACCACTTACACAGCCCTTATTCACTTCAGGAGGTCATAAATCCATCAGTATGAACACATTCACATTCTCCTGCCCAGCTGTCTAAATAATATCTGCTAAGGCAGAATCAACTGTAATTTGAAAGGCAGCCGAGCATTCAAATTAACATTTCCCTGAATAACTGTGCAAACAAACTCTTTTGAACATAATCATGAGAGTCTTTGGAGAGTGTAATGAATCAGGAAGCCCATTTAGAAGGGAACATAGTTTAATACAAAATGCAAAGTAAAAACCACTACCATGGTGTACACACACTAGTCCCTTCCTGGGTCTGCCTTATGTTAAGCTCAGCTAACAAGTTCAAGCTGTGTGGGCCACTGCCTGTTCCCAGGGGAACTCATACTCAGTAGCCCCTCAGGAAAATCAATCAGTGATTCCTCATTGACCTCACAGGGGTTATCACAGACAGAAACTCAGCCATGTGTCAAAGTTTTGAAACAGCCAAACAGGTAGCTGAGTTGAACTTAAGGAAAAAATTAAAGCAGTCAGCACATTTTGCACAATAAGAGCCAGATTTCAAACTGAAGTAGCCTTTCAAAATTATACAATGCATAATATCTCTTAATTCAGTAGATAATCTACTCTAATGCATTGATGACTTTTTTACTTTCACAATAACATTCATTCTCTTATTATCTTGCTAGTTATCAGAAGTAACAAGCTGGAAAACACATTATTTAATTGTTAATTACTGTTTCCAATCAAAGCATTATTATCACTCATTATAATAAAAACAGATATAACATATGCTACAGCATTTCACAATGTCAGGTAAAGTAGGCAACATCTTTAATATTGACCTTTCATTTGGTTTATGTCTCCAAACATGGGTTCACCACATTTCTGTGCTGTTGTGATTTGCATTATCTTGCAAAATCCACTTGTCTTCATCAGAAATTCTAAATGTCCACTTCCGTAATTATGCCAATAACATCAGGACAGCAGTATTTGGGCTCCTGGCCCTGATGAAACTTGCCAGCACTGAAAGTGATGGTGGGGTATCTAGAATCCAGGTCCTGCTTATCATCTTTAAAGTGCACCTGATGCCTTTCGGTCCACATTAGGAAGGAAATGTCTAGCCCTTTGTGTTTCTTTCTATAATTCCTTACAGTGGGCTTCATCTGCATACACATCCCAATCCAATCAAGCAATTGTAAGCGAGACCATCTTAGTAGAGGTCAGAGATTGAGAAACTTAAGAGGTAAAGAGCAGCCACCAAAGTTTCTTCCATTGTGAACATGCTGTTTGTCAGTACTTTGTCCCTTCTGGTTGTGTAAGACCGTGAAATGAACAGCAGGTCTGATGGGAAATGGCAGGTAGGAAACGAATTGTAGAAGAAATGTATTCTTGTATTAACCAGACCTTTCATCAATCGTAAGCTGGGAGTTTGGAGAACGTAGCATGGAAATCAGAGCCTTTTGTAAACCCTATGTAAAAGTAAGCCTCTAGCCTGGATGGATGCCTGCAAACGCTCTTTATAAGATATTAATTGAACATAGGGGGCAGGGAGACATGCAGTTCATTGCCAAAACATACCAAGAGGAATTGGATGATGCCTGTATTACAACATTCATAGTATGAATCATATTTGTCACCTTCATAACAAAGGGTTTTCCAAATTGCACAAGCTTGACATCTGTTGTAGAATAAAACTAATGGCATTAATACTTAGTCCAGTTCTTTGATATCTGTGACATTGTAATCCTGTTATTTAAAAGAAAAATCAATTTTACAAATTGATTGTTAATGCAATGAAGGAGTAAATGAATGCTAAAATGGTATTTTGTTGGTAGTTCGCTAATTCCATGAACTTAAAAAAAGACAGTCAAACCATTCATTCTTCCCTCTGTCCGTCAGACATGAGCTGAAGTATGTATCAGGAGCTGGATTAGTGAAGGTGAAACAGAATATTTCTATTAAAGTGGACATATGACAAAATGCAGTGGTTAGTCAATATATGGTTGGTGTTCATGTGATATTTGAAGATTATTTATTGTCACATGGACCTTTAATACATCTTCATTCTTAAGTCACTTTTCATGAGAGACATGGGTGATGTGGGTTTTAATCTGGTTTCTGTGACTGAGCAATTTGAAGTTCAAACCTAAAACACAGTGCTAAATTTAAACCAGAATGTGAACAAGAGCTGTGATCTCAGGACACCATCCGGCCTTCCATCCATGACTCATTAAAGTCGTCATATGTAAGGTGCTACTTAGTGACTATGCCTTTTAACGACAAAAGAAATCAGTTCAAGTTGGGCATGCAGCCTAAATGGGAATTGTTGTCCTAACCGGCCAATTCAAATTGATGTGTGGTGGAAGGGCAGTCGTTATGCGGGTCGAAGAGTACATTTCCTGATAATCCACTCCTATGAACCCTGATATTAACCAGAGTTAAGTCCGAGGTGTAAGCCAGCTCTAAATTTACTTCACTTTTTTATGCTAGTTTCATCATCCTCTCTGGCTAATAAACAAGTCAAATTTTTTTTCAAATGATCATTAGAAAATGTAAAAATATCAAAAGTCTTCACTTTAGTGCGGCTAACTAAAATGTTCCACGCTGCTTTTGGCTTTGCTGTTATTGCCTTTGACATCAGAAGAGTTCAATTAAATTAATGCCTTACAGCTCACTACCAACCATTATCTTGCATGAAGATGGGCATGCATGTAAGGGCAGAAGTGAAAATCTAACTTTTGGGATTGTTATGCGAATGGAACAGCTCGCAATAAAAATGTTAAGGCATTTAGCTCTAATCATTTGAACAGTTTCTCATATAAAATTCACAAGAATGTTTGGCTTTGAGCAGCAAAATCTGGGTGGTAGTTATTTGTTTTTTTTTCTACACATAAGAAGATAAATCTATACAAAATCAGTAGCATCTTATTCCATTACGGCCTTGTTAATGCTTTTTTTTATTGTTACAAACATGAATGAGAAAAATGCAACACGGTCAATGTTACCAGCTTGGGTTCATTAACAGATGAACCGTCTTAATTAAAAGAGAAGCAGTCACCTGCATAGTTGTCCTTCATTTCTGTGCCAAAAAATCCTTGCACACACCTATCTTCAGTATATGAGCAGCACAAAGGGTAATAATAGACGTCTATATAAAGTAACCAGTGAAACTCTACATTAGGCAAATCTGTCATCCATTTCCATTTTTTGAAAAGAGAAAGCATAATCAAAAGCCTAAATGACAAAGACTTGACAGTAAGATTCTGTTGCAAATGATTTCTGAGTCGCCAGCCTGTGGAGAAGCTGAAGAAGTTCCCAGCAGACCTGATTAATTCTAGTTTCTCCAGCTGCCGGGGGAGCAGAGGCTAAGCAGTTTCACAGAGAGGAGCCTATTACCGCTAGCAGGCTGAAATAGATCTAATCAACCAACAGCCGCTCCAAAGGAAACTTTACAAGTTCAGCTCGCTGAGGCAGTGCTTTTAAAATGAGAACTACAGAGAATCACACAACTTCCAGCACATTTCAGGAAGACAATTGTTTATGCTCTGGCAAGGTTGCACTAATTTACTCGATACAACATTTTATTAAAAGTTTCCAATACTGTTTGTTCCCCCCACCCCCACCCCTACCTCTCCAGTGATGTTGCGATGCATTTCTTTCAAGTTAGCGGACATTCGAACTGTAACAAAATAAAAATTTCAGCATATTTGTTGTGGGTCTAACTAGTCCTGCCATTTAATTTAGACTAACATGGTTGTGTCATTTGTCACAGAAACTGCAAAATGCTGAACGCTGCAATTTGATCAAGACGCAATATTCCTGCTGAGGTAATCAGCAACTCACCATCAATATATTAGCATGAGCTGGGAGAAATGGGGGGGAGAAAAGTCAGAAATCAATTTTGAAATCTTTTGCTTCAGTGTTTTGCTGTGTTTTAATACACTTGTATTTAGCATCAATAATGCTTTAACAATTGGAAAAAAAAATACAACAATTGACCAACTCATCAGGAACTAATTAATTATGTTTATAATTAACTGTTTGGAAGCATTGTGTGGGTTTCACTCACATTTATTTGGGTTGCATGATTACAAATCCATATATAAAGAAAGCATGAGAAATGTTTCACATAAATTGAAGACAGTGACGAACATGTGAGAATGGTATTTGATATAGAATCATAGAATCCCTACAGTGTAGAAGGAGGCTAATCTACCCATCGAGCCTACACTGATGACAATTCCACCCAGGCCCTATCCCCTTAACGTATTAACCATGCTAGTCCCCATGACACTAAGGGGCAATTTAGCATAGCCAATCAACCTAACCCACACATCTTTGGACTGTGGGAGGAAACTGGAGCACCTGGAGGAAACCCATGCAGACCTGGGGAGATATGTGCAAACTCCACATAGACAGTCATCTCGGCCGGAATTGAACCCGAGTCCCGGGCGCTGGGAGGCAGCAGTACTAGCCATTGTACCACCATGCCGCCCTTAATAATTAAGTAAAATGTGATTAGTAAATGCTGTTATCAATTATGTAACAATAGGTGTTTACTCGTCACGCCTCCCTTAGAAACTGCCTGAATTAGTGACCAATAAAGTATTTTCAAGTGTCTCCATGTAATATTGGTGCTTCATTCAGCAGGCCATTCTCCATGTGTAAGCATGGACAGAGCGTGTAAGCAGGTGATTTAACCAGAGCAGCGGATGTCATTGTCAAGTCCAGTCCTACCTTAACCATGAAATCAAACACATGCACTTGCCAGTATAGGTCCTGGGTTGGATACAAGAGCAGAAACAATGGTTGATTAATTCCCCCCACCTCACAAAATTCCACCCTAACTCTAGTGCCATTTGCCTCTCTTTATTTATGTAAATATTTTGGTACACACTTACCTTAGCACAAAAAGAGCTATATTAAGGAAAAGCAAAATTAGATATGGATTTTCTTTCAGTCATAGTATAAGAATGTGCTTGGACATGCTTGCAAAGTATACTGTCTTCAATTGTATTTTAAGTGTACTTAGGCCAATACTTCTAGTGCACTTCCTATATCCTTTTTTTCAAATTGGTGGTACTGAGTGGAATATTGTGCAATGCAGCAGAATAGAGAGGGATTCTCATCCTCATTTATTGAGCAGCAACTTGGTTTCCTGTTGAATAAAGCAGGTTACAGTTTGACAGAATATGGTACATTTTGTTCCCTACCAATTTAATCAATGAATTGCAGTCTCTGGCAAAGAGCAAAATTAAACTCATTTATGGGTGTGACAATCGAATACCTAAACATCATATGTTCTAGCACTCGTTAGGATAAAATGTAGGAGTAAATATACACTGCCCACACTTGTGCTGTTCAGTTTTCCTGGTGCTAGGGTGTTAAGCTCGGGGGAATGGTCATAGGGCTGAAACAATAGTGGTGAGCCATGTTGGGCTATCTCCCCAGTGCCGTTTCACTGCCATTTTTCTGGGCATTGGAACCACCTGCCAAACAGATGTTGGTAGCCAATTTAATTACTTAGAGTCCTGCTTAGAGACAATTCTTCAAGGCCTCTGACATTTTACTGGCAGTGGAGCTGGGCAAACTTCCCGCTTGCAGTCCTCGGAACTGCAAGATCATTGCACCAAAGTAGGGGCCCCTAATGCATCATCCAGGGCCTCTTGACTTGGCTTCTCTGGTTTTCTTACCTCTCCAACTTTGTATTCTCTGATCTTCCTTCACAATGCCCACTCCTCTCAGCGTGGCTGTTGAGACTCTTGAATTGCTAGTTCTCTGATTGGACCTGCTGCATTAAAATCTCACCTTAGTTGCACATCGAGTCTGGAAGGAACCAGTTAGGAGGACATCTTGAGGAAAGTAGCCAAGTTGATCCTGCTGCCAGCAAGTATAGTCTGGGGTCTGTAAGCCCATAGCAAAACCCTCCCTGTGATATCAGGCAGGCTCAGTGATCTGAAATAAAAACAGAAAAATGCTGGATAACCTCAACAGGTCTGGCAGCTTCTGTGGAGAGAGAAACAGAGTTACCAATTAAAGTCCATACGACGCTTCTTCAGAGCTGAAAAGGTGTAGAAATGTGAATCAAAAACAGAAAATGCTGGAAAACCTCAGCAGTTCTAGACAACCATCCAGACTCGAAACGTTGGCTCTATTCTCTCTCCACTGATGCTGCTGAGATTTTTCAGCATGTTCTGTTTTAGTTTCAGATTCCAGCATCCGCAGTATTTTGCTTTTTAGCTTAGGAGTAGAAATTGATGGATTAAATGATTGGAGAGTAGGTGGAGGAGTTGGGGCAGAATAGAGGGTCAGGGATAGGTTAGTGCTCAGGAGAGATTGCCAAATATGTCATGGACATGTGAGAAACGGAGTGTTAGGATAGTGTTAAAGACTAAACAGCTAACAGAATGTGTTAATACCAGAACAAGGATCAGCACTCTGTAAAAGCAAAACAAAATTACAAATGACCCTGAGAGCGAGGTGGTGAGGAAAAATAATCATATGGAGAAGAGAATTCATGGTCTAAAGTAGTTGAACTCAAAGCTTAGTCTAATATGCTTTAATTTCCTAATTGGAACTTGAGATGCTGTTCCTGCAGTTTGTGTTTGCTTCACTATAACATAGTAACAGGCCAGGGAAGGAAATGTGGCCATGGGAGCAAGATGGCAAGCGATGGGATGCATGTGGACTGTGAAAAGGTGTTCCACAAAGTGATCTGAGTTTTGTCTCCCCAAGGTAGAGGAGACCACGTTGAGAAGCAGCAAATACAGCAGACTAAATTGAAATACTGCTTCACCTGAAAGGGATGTTCAGTGTCTTGGGCAGTAAGGAAACAGGAGATAAAGGGGCAAATGTTAACTCTTCTATGATTGTACAGGGAGGTGCTATGAGAAGGGAATGAGGATTTGGGGGTGATAGAGGAGTGGACCAGGGTGTCACGGAGGGATAGGGAGGGAGGGGTGAGGGCAAGATTTGTGGTGGCATCATGCTGGAGTTGGCAGAATTGGCAGAGGGTGATCCTTTGAATGCGAAGGCTGGTGGAATGGAAAGTGAGGACAAGTGGAACCCTATCATCATTCTGGGAGAGACGGCTAGGTGTATGGGCAGAGGTGCAGGAGATGGGCTGGAATAAATATTGAGAGACAGTTTATCACCAGAAATGGAGATGGAGAAGTTGAGAAAGGAAAGAGAAGTGATTGAAATGGGCCATTTCACCAGTTCATCACTGTTTCTAAAAATCATTAAAAACGAAATTCTGAAGTGATTTGATGCATACATGAGGGAGAAGGGAATTAGAGAGATACAGGGATAAGGTGACAAGAGGTAATTCAAATCAGAAGAGATTCGTATGGAGTACAAACACTGCTGCAGACCATTTAGACTGAATAGTTTCCTTTCAAGCTGAAGATTTGATGCATATCTGTGTAGCTAACCTTTGGGGAGAAATTATCTACTAATAAACAGATTGATTCTCCACCTACTGGGCCTGATTTTAACTCACTCCACATGCATTCATGATTAGGCTCTCCGTTACAGCTTTCTAACTGCAGGAGTACTGCTGATCTCACTACCCTGCTAGCAGTGCATGAAACATTGGGATGCAGTTATGTTCAGTTATCTGGCCCCACTCTCTGTGATTCATTAGCCTTCCACAGAGGAATGATAGAGGCCACAGAACTATATGCCAGTTAAAGGTTCAGAGAAACAAGGAAAAGGAGAAAATTTAGTAGATTGGGGCCCAATTGAAGAGAGTGCAGTCTGTCCTATTAAGGGTGAGTGCCCATGATTAGGAACTCCAGAAATAATTATTAACTGCTTAAATGTCAAAGATTGGAATTCTCCAATTGTGTATGCCCCTCTACCGCTGCTAGCGAGAGTGGACAAATCTCTGAGCCAAATCTCCATTCACAGCGGGCGGGACCAGATAATCCCAGCGCAGGCGGGACCAGGTAATCCCAGCCGTGGACGAGGACCCGATAATTCCAGCAAAAGTCATGTCTTCGTAAAAGAAATTCAACAATTTTTTTCAAGGAAGGAGATGAACGAGAGTAGTGTCCAGCCATGATAACATCAAATGACACAATTATATAATCTACTATGATTCTCATTAATGGAAAAATGCTTTTGTAAACAAATGAGAAAAGAAATTGCCAAATTCTTCAGAAAGCGTTTCACCATTATAACTAAAAAGTGTTCAAAAATATATCAGTAACTTTCATTTGAAACTCTTGGAAGAAAAGAATATTACAGCAACTCCATCTTTCCTTCCTGCACCGATCTTCATTTGCAGGTTGTAACATTGATAAATTATGCAGAACATGTCTTTCCTCTCTCCTTCCTTCCTTCTCCCATAGAATCTCATGGCAGCTACTAGGGTCTAGCCAAGGGCTTCCTTTTCAGGGAGGCCCATCGTTGACACTCAGGTACTTGCCTTGCCAGTGTTTCCTCAGGATAAGGGTGGGGAGGAGGCGTGGAAATCCACCACAGACCACTGTTGGCTTATCAATGATAGCTGCTGCCACTGTGACACCCACCCAAGTTCAAACATTGTCATTGAATCCCAGGCCATAGGTGAGTGAAGGTGATATAAACAGGGAATTCGTTCTCAGGAGCTGTTTTAAATTCTTTCACAGGTGCACATTGGCAAGGCCAGCATTTCTAAGCCCTTCAGAAGTGGTGAGCCACTTTCCTGAACTGTTGCAGTCTATGTGGTGTAGATACACCCCCCGGTACTGTTAGGGAGGGAATTCCAGGAATTTGACCCTGCGACAGCGAAGGAACCGTGCTGTAGTTCCAATTCAGGATGGTGAGTGGCTTGGAGGGGAACGTGGTGGTGCTCCCATGTACCACTGCCCTGGTCCTTCTAAGTGGTAGAGGTTGTGGATTTGGAAGATGCTGTCAAAGGAACCAAGCTGCAATGCATCTTGGAAAGGGCACAGACTGGTACCACTATGCATTGGTACTGGAGGTTAAGAGGTGGTGGATGGGTTGCCAATCAAGTGGACTACTTTGTCTTGAAACGTGTCAAGCTTCTTGAGTGTTGAAGAAGCTGCATTTATCCAAGCAAGTGTCGAGTATTTCATCACACTCCTGATTTGGGCACTTGGGGAGTCAGGATGAGTTACTCACCTCCCAAGTGCTGGAGCTCCTTGATCAGACACCAAGTGACTTTGAACAAGGGAACCTCACCCCCAGGAGGCCCAAAGCACAGTTTGATTGTCTTACTGTAAGCATTGCAATCTCCCCTCCCACCCCGTGGGTTAAAATGCGTGGTGGCACGAAGAGGCCCTAAAGTGGGCATTAATTGGCGACTTGAGGTTATTGCAGAAGGTCAGGGGACATGGAGTTGGGGGTAGGGTGTTAGCGTGGATAGAGGATTGGTTGTCAAATAGGAGGCAGAGAGTGGGGGTCAATGGGTGCTATTCGGATTGGCGGTTGGTGACTAGTGGGGTGCCCCAGGGGTCGGTGCTGGGGCCTCAGCTATTTACCATTTATATAGATGATCTGGAGGAGGGAACTGAGTGCAGGGTGTCGAAATTTGCTGATGACACCAAGATTGGGGGAAAGGCAAATTGTGTGGAGAGTCTGCAGAAGGATCTAGATAGGCTGGGCGAATGAGCCAGGAAATGGCAAATGGAATTTAATGTTGGCAAGTGTGAGGTGGTCCACTTTGGTAGGAAGAATGGTAGGAAGGACTATTACTTACGTGGCGAAAAACTGCAGCAGGCGACGGTGCAGAGGGACCTCGGGGTCCTTGTGCATGAGTCGCAAAAACCCAGCTTGCAGGTGCAGCAGGTGGTCAGGAAGGCGAATGGGATGCTGGCCTTCATAGCGAGGGGGATTGAATATAAAAGTAGGGAGGTCTTGCTGCAGCTGTATAGGGCATTGGTGAGGCCGCAGCTGGAGTACTGTGTGCAGTTTTGGGCGCCGCACCTGCGCAAGGATATTTTGGCCCTGAAGGGAGTGCAGAGGAGGTTTACTAGGCTGATACCGGAGTTGAGGGGATTGAGCTATGAGGAGAGGCTGAATAAACTAGGCTTGTACTCGTTAGAGTTTAGAAGAATGAGGGGAGATCTCATTGAGACGTATAAGATGATGAATGGGATGGATAGGATAGAGGTGGAGAGACTCTTCCCGCTCAAAAAAGACAGTAGGACTAGGGGGCACAGCCTCAAGATAAAGGGGAGGCGGTTTAGAACGGAGTTGAGGAGGAACTTCTTCACTCAAAGGGTGGTGAATCTCTGGAATTCTCTGCCCGTTGAAGTGGTGGAGGCTGCCTCGCTAAATATTTTTAAGAAGCGGGTTGATGGGTTCTTGATAAGAGAGGGGATTAAGGGTTATGGGGAGAGGGCGGGAAAGTGGAACTGAGCCACAACAGATCAGCCATGATCTTATTGAATGGCGGGGCAGGCTCGAAGGGCTAGATGGCCTACTCCTGCTCCTATTTCTTATGTTCTTATGTTCTTATTGAGGGCCTCACTTAGCCGCAGGACAGAAAAGCCATCCAAAGGTCTTCCTGTTACTGATTTAATCAGGATGGAAGCAGGGTGATGGAGGTCCCCATCCACTATCATCCTGTCTGATTAAATGTACTCCACATACCCCACCACTAAATGTTCCACAATAGAGGGCAGTAGATTCTGGCTGTAGCCAGCCTGCTTTTGGTGTTCCAATCCAGAAAGAGAGGACAACCTAAAAGCCTCACCTTGCTAAAGCTGCTTTACCGTCAGCTTGAAAGCAGTCCTCGGGTTTTTCTTGTCTTCATCGTGAGAATCAGGAAAATGGATGTGTATTCAGAATGCTCTGTGACCACATTGAAGCAGAAATAAGTTCCACAATCTTACTTGCCCTATTAACCAAAATGAATTAACATAATCAACATTAGTAAATTTAAACATATTAGAAATTTGTAGTCTGGGCAGGATTTCAGACCTATCATATTGTAAGTAATACTGTAATTTTATGAATGTTCAAATGCAATGATTGACATGGCAACTTTCAAGTTCCCTTCCTGTTTCATATCCCAACGGAGAAAGTTAGACAGCTCCTCTAGTGTTGCCCCAATAAAGTAGGTTACAGTATTGCAGTGGTTTACAGATTTTCCCTTTTTATGAGAAAACCTGCCACACAGTACTGATGCCTGTTAACACATTGCAGGCAGAATTTCCCATATGGAGGAATCGTGTGTGCATGCTACTCCAGGACAATACTCGAGTTTCCTCTTGTGCAGGTTCATCACTGCAACTCTGCAATGACTCTGATGCAGTTTCCTGCTGTAAAGTTCTCTACCTTTGCAGGCCCGCTCTGGTAAATTCCAACCAATGAGCAGGAGCTCTCTTCCACCTCTTTTAAGTAACAACTCTTGTTTCCAGTTATTGAAGCTGTTTAAGTCTTGAGTTGAGCCAAAGCTGAAACAAAGTCCAGTTTCTAAACCTGAGATGAATAAGAAATTGCATCATCTGCCTCCAGAAGCACCTATACCTTAAAAAAGCCTAAGTTCTGTTGCTAGCTCTCTCCACAACAATGGCGGTATTAGCAATGGAAAGGCAAGGAAATTAAGCTGGCTTCAGGGCCATGCCCTCCTGCCATCATTTACATGCAACAGGATAGTCAAAGGGTGTCAGGCACTCTTCTCTCTTGCTACATAGGGAGGAAAATCCACAGTGGTGTTGGTGGGGAAGTGACAGCCTTGCTACACAATATCAACCACGATGCAATCTGGCAATATGAAGGGGAAAATCCAAGCCATACTGTTACTAAGGGCACAGTTTAAAAATAATGGATCTCTTTTAAGACTAAATTAAGGAGAAGTTTGTTCAGAGAGCTATTAGTCTTTGGAATTCTATTGTACAGAAAACAGTGGAGGAGTTATCATTGAATATATCTAACATTGAGTTAGACAGATTTTTGATCAACAAGGGAGTCAAACGTTATGGGGTTTGGCAGATAGGAAAATGGAGTTAAGACCACAGTCAGAGGAGCCGTGATACAATTGAAGGCAGAATTGGCTGAAGGGACCAAAAGGAAGAGGAGCCAGAGTAAGCCTTATGTTATTATTTTATATTGTGCCACTATTTAACATAACTAAATTTGACCTATAAAAGTGGAAACTGTAGCAAAAGGTTCAGGCGGCTAAGTTGTTGTTCCTCATAGTGCATGAGAGGCCCACCTGTGTGAGCTGCTGGGAACCATTTCCCACTATTTGTATTGTTTTCACTTGTTTGTAAAATTTCCTGCCTGTGTTATTGGATTAAAAGGAGAGATTCTGGAAATGCACAGCAAGTGAAATAGAAAAATAAGCTCATTGTCAAGGTGAGGCCTTTCATCACAACCTCTTCAGCTTTCTGTGATGGAGTCAAACTTCCAGTTTTCTTTAATTAGATTTGAGTGAACTTCAGATTATTGCCTGCATTTTTTTATTTCAATTTCCCAACAATTCCAGTTTCCTCTTTGCTTTATATGGGGCTGCAGCTCTTTCACTGACCTACAACTGTTTGCCATATATTAGATTGCTTATTGGGATTCATTATTAACCCAAATAGTGTGGCAGTCATCCTGTTTCTGTCCTACCAGAACTGACTGTCCCCAGTTCAATTTCCTTTTGTGACAGAATAATAAAGGAAGTAACTAATTGCTATTTTGCGGTGCTAACTACCTAATATTTTAAATTAACTTTCTTCAGCCCCATGCCAGTGTCAACTACATTTCAACATTTCTGTTGAAGCAACACCAAATCCGTACTTAATATTAATCGTAGCATCAAGTTTGAAATAGTGATAGTCAAGTCCATATATGGATATATAAATGTCCTCATGTATGATGTCTGCTAGATACAGCTCGCCATGGCATGTGACCTAGAGTCATTCAGGTAAGCAAGATCCCAGATTTGATCTCCAGCCCATGTAGTTAGCCAATCTGAGCTGGGCCAGTAATTTGTAGAAACAGTTGACCTTAGAGCACCACTGAGCTACATTGGAGGATCATTAGCTATATTTCAAGCTCCCTGATCCATGCACCATGTTTCCCCTACCCCCAGAAAGGGTACTTGGCAATGCACTCCATGGTTCAATAATATGCTGGCAATCACTGTTCATTCAGTAAAATAGTCATCTGTGGGTGGCTAACATCCATGGAACCTTAACACAGCAAAAATAAAAATCAGCACTTTCAGGAATAAAATTAAGAGAAAAGATTATATTTTTAATAACATATCTTTATGGAGATTAAAATGCTTTATGAGGACATTCAGTTCACAGCAAAAACGTGTGTTGAAACATGAGCCGTTTTAGTAGGTTTTCTCCATACTAAAAGTAATATGCAGTGTCATCTTTGGAAGCTCTTTATTTGTACAGGATAATTAAGTCAGGGCACTCATTCATCAGGACATGTTCATTCGTTGAAAACAGTCACTTGTTATTAATTGATGTGATAGCAATACTGAGGTAAAATTAATGTGCATTCAACAGAGGTCAGACTGGCAGTAGTGGGTAGCTATCAAATAGCAAGACGTGAGATAAATAGTAGCTGTAGTGCCATGATTACACAAGATAACGGGAAAATATTAAGCTACACTTTGGGTGTTATCTACCTTTAGTGGCAAGATTTTAAAAAATTAAACTTGACGTAATTATGTAACTGGTGCACATCTGTTATAACTATGAGTTTTTTATTGTATTATCATATTCAGTATTTTTCTAAGATCCCTTTAGCATTCTGTTTATGGAAAATACTTCCTGGAATTTGGGTTATATTTTAACATTTTGGTCATTTATACTCTTTCAACCTCCGACCTGTCTTCAGTGTGCTAAGCTTATTTGACGATGCCAAGCTGTTCTCTGTACCCTATGAGTTGGTAATATGCTTCCATCTCTCATTTAGGCAGACACCAGAGGCAAAGAATACACCAGGGCAACAAATTCTGTCTGCCTTGAACAGGCTGTAATGAATTGCTCTTTCAGCAGTGGGGCAGATAAATTTTTCTTTTATCCTTAGTCCGGCAATGAGGAATTCTGTCTCCACACCTGTTTAATAATGGCCATGAAAATAAATTTATCTATGTACGCCTGTTTACGGGTCGCTGCAGAAACACGTAGCATGCTACATTTTGCAGGGCTGCTGTACATAATGATGGTAATTGATGTTTGGAACAGCCAGTTTTCGGTAGCATAGGGTCTGCTTCTCCCAGTGAGGCCATGATCTGTGTTATCAGTCCAGCCCATAATTAAATATCTCTCCTTTACAATATGCTTCAGGTTCCTTAATGACTCTGAACCAGAAACAGTCACCTCTTTCCCCTTAGAGCTTTATTTGCTAGTTATTAAACAATATTATTGAGCTGACAGTATTCTCAGCTGTGTTGCTGTATCCATATCATATCTGTTTTATAATTGTGCAATTAGTGGTAGTGCTTGCTTTTATACCTCGGTAAAACCTTTTAGTAAAACTAAAGGCCATCGTAATTCCATTAGATGAAAAGATTTTGCCAAATATAGAAAGGAGCTTTCTGTGGTTGTATTTCCATAAAAGAACCCCCCCACCCCCCACCCTCAACTGTAATCCTGTGACTTTCGTCATGACCTTGTGCTGTGTTGTTAAGGGTCCAATTTGCTCATTGTTCCCATGCTTGCATAATTCCCAACCCCCCATACGCACAGACATGCACATAGACCAAACCTTTGCCGTCAAATCTGTTCATTTAAATTCTGTGGATAAATGCTATTCATTTGAAGTGACCATGCTGTATGCTTATAATAATTCCACCTAACTGCTTTCCATAATTTTTCTCTCTCAATCTGGTGTAAGCAGTGTATTAAGTTTGCTGTGGGAAAAATCCTTTCACATTCTGCTATGTCACTTTTGCTCACGAGTTGCAGGCTTGCTGCAGATTGGCCTTTTTTTTTGCTTGTAGGTTGCCACGGAGAAGATTTACAATGCCGGTTATTCACACATCTGCCTTCCTTTTTTTTCCCCCCTCATTGTGAGGTCCCTTGGGTGAAGGCAACCTTGATACCCAGACTCGTAAAATTCATGCCGGCCCATCGGCCTAACATTGCTGCCGTTTTCAGGCACTCATTACCTTAACCAGCTGCTCAGCCATTCACCACCAAGGCATGATGGGACCAGAAACAAGCATGTGACCTGACAAATGCATCTGCCTTGCTGATTCTGATGAAAATATCAAAAACGGGCAAATTTCATTTGATTATATTTTAAAATCATCATAAAAAATGTTTCAAATTAGGGCTTCTTTCTTCCAAAGAATCAAATGCTTAATTACTTCAGTAATGTCACCTGAACTGGGACAGTGCAATTGGCATTGCTACATATCAATTTAGAATGGCACACTCTGTAACTCTGTCATTAGGGAAAACATAAACTTCATTGAAATTTTTTAAATTTAATTGACAATTATTTGGACAGATGAACATAGTTCATTCATGTGTTGTTTAAAGGAACGTCTTTATCATGAGACTTGAAACTTTGTCCACAGTAACAGTATTGCTTACGCATTTCAGACGGTAAATCCACTATAATGTAGAAATATAATCAGAACTAGTCAGGCTTTAGAGAGTTATTTGAGGTGGCAAGTACTAAATGTCCTTAACTGTAGTAACATTGCTAATTACTGCTGTGCTGAACCAAAAAAATTAACTTAACCTACAAA
This sequence comes from Carcharhinus amblyrhynchos, assembly GCF_965287045.1. Lineage (NCBI taxonomy): Eukaryota > Metazoa > Chordata > Chondrichthyes > Carcharhiniformes > Carcharhinidae > Carcharhinus > Carcharhinus amblyrhynchos. The sequence goes on from NC_137333.1 coordinate 61,789,800, forward strand.
AGACTTAAGCAAGAAAGCACATTAGATTTGTAGGGACTGTAACCAAAGTGAAATAGGGAGATTTGTCAAGAAGTTGTTGGACAAGTATAGTTTGATTTCCAGGTATGTGGAGCATGGTAAGGATGACATGTAAATCACACAGGGGCTGGTTTGATAATATTTCTGTGCATTGTCTTGGTCAACAATGGTATAACTAAATTTGTGGCAGAGTATAAACTTCCATGTCCTGTCTTGCCTGAGAATTAATCAAGATGACCATTTTCAAACCTTAGAAACCAGAATAACCTTTAGTGGATAATTTACAGTCGCTTTATTTTAATTTCCTGATTCCATCCACCCGCCTCCCCTGCCACCCACTCCCATTCCGGACCTGATGTTTGATTGCTATTACTTTTGGAAACATTTCCTCCATTCCAAGCAACAGCGTCTCCAAAGCAAAAACTGTGAACAATTTCTTTGACAGTGTGACAATGAGCAGCACAGTGGTTAGCACTGCTGCCTCACATCGCCAAGGACCCGGGTTCGATTCCTTGCTTGGATCTCTGTCTGTGTGGAGTTTGCACTTTCTCCCTGTGTCTGCATGGGTTTCCTTCAAGTGCTCCGGTTTCCCCTCTCAGTCCAGAGATGTGCAGATCAGGTTAATTGACCATGCTAAATTGCCACCTAGTGTCAGGGGGACAAGCAGGGTAAATATGTGGGGCTAGGGGATAGGAGTTGGTGAGATTGTGGTCGGTGTGGTCAATAGGCTATATTGCCTCCTTCTGCACTGTAGGGATTCTATGATTCTCTGTTCCATTGATTTATCGGTCTCAGTGCACCTGATACAAAAGCTTTCAACTTCAAGACTAGTTAATTAAAAGCGGCAAAACATCTAAATGTTCCATTGCATAGGTTGGTAGCAGCCATTCTCAACCAAATATAAGGCAGTGTAATTGCGAGTGGAAATCTGCTGCACTGATCTCATGGAAAGGTCCATTTCCAATGGAGTTAACAACATATTAATGTACTTGGCTCCTTCAGTGCCAGTTTAGTAGGCACACAGTATATAGAAAGCCTGATTGTTGGGAGTGAATAATGTGGCTGTATTTATCCAGGGGTTTGGGTAAGTAGTTTGAGTAGTTTATGGATATCATTTGAACTCTGAAATTATAATTTGCCTTGTTACTCATAATCTATTATTTCTGTAATGTGCAATGAAACTGTACTAGCCGTTACAGATGATGTTCAAGTGTAAACAAAACGTGCAGCATGTCTATCAGTATCTGAAAGAGAAAGGGAACCTTGGGTGGGTCCTTCATCAGACCTAGTAGAGGACCTGAATCATTACCTTATGCTTTCTATTTGGTTGAAAAAGTTTTGAGAAGTTAGTGTGTTGTTATTACTGTCAGATAATTGCGTCACATCGTTCACTGCAGGAAATAAAATACAAGACCATATGTAATTTACCACGTGTTCCAGGGAAATAACAGAGTAAGGGGTTAACCAAGTTATTAATAGTCATTGTAATCCAAAAATTTGGCACTGTTTAGATGCATGCATTGAACTGAAATTGAATTGTTCCTTATGATATATGGAAGTATAGTAACGCTTGGAAATACAGTATCCAGCCTTTCTTTCTTGCCTGTGTGTCAGGGATAGCAGCAGATTTATGATTCTTGCTTATATACCACATGGTTAAACCAGCAGAGCTATTGAGGTTTATTTTACTGTTTCATAACTTGGCAGGCAGTATATAGTTGTTGAGAGGAATTAATAGTTCAAGACTGTGAGTATTATAGTCTATCTGTGAACTGCTTCAAAGTGTGAGCAAACACTAGTCCTCCAGGTTAGTAAATTACAAAACACAATGTATGTAACAAATTTACAATTAATGGTGATCCTGGTAAGCGTGTCCAAACACCCATCATCACCGTTTGGAAACTTAATATGCTAATACAGTTAGTAATGCTCTTCTTTCAACTCTCCTCTCAGTCGTATCATTGAAATCAGTTCTGTGATAAAAGCTGGTGGAATTGTTCATTTGCAAACAAATATTGTTAATAAATGGGAACGATTCTCCCAAAAGAATTCAAAGTGTCAGATTGTGTAAAAACTGGAATAAATCCTGCTGGTTTTTTCAGTAGGAATTTCAAAATGAACCTTCCACACTCTGTACACTGCAGAGTGTCCAAGTGTGAATCACGCTGAAAATCAGTGGAAGGGGTCTATTCCCGCTGGAGACGCTGGCAGCATTAGTACTGAACGGGCCACTGTGCATGCACCGATCTGTCAGTGCCAAGATTGGTGCATGCACAGTAGCTCCAAATTGCCAGCTTCTCGATCACTGGCCAGTTCCGCGACCCTTGCAACAGCCTTACGCCACCCCAATGGCCAGCCCCGATCACTGGCCTCCCTCCCTCTGTCACCCAGCCAAACTGCAGAATGGCAGCGGGACCCTCCACTCCCATCGATCAACTCCTAGAGGCCACCAATCACACCCCCCCGAGGCCCCATCCTCATTAGGCCCCACCCCCTTGTCACTGCCCAGTGTCTGGTGAGCAGTGCCAATGTGCCCCCTTGGGCATTGACATTTTGCCCCTTTGGCAGAGCCAGGGGACTAGTCTGGCACTGCCAAGCTGACAATGCCCAAGGGGCAACACCCTTTATCCCTCACTGCCTGGGGGGCCTTGATGGCCCCCCCTTCATTCCAGGGGGGTCAGGCCGCCAGCTTCTAGCAAGTGGGGAGCTATTATAAACTCTGCTCTAATGGAATGATCCTAGTAGGGGTGGAGAGACTATCAGGCCCAGAGATTTCAATCCCAGGTCCGCTAATTATGTGGAAATGATATTACCATGAGCATTTAAATAAATTATACAGCTCTGTGTCAATTTTTGGTACCGAGTCGATGGCGCCAGAGAGCCAGCCCCTGAAGAATTGCGGAGGCTGTCGTGGCCAGCAGGAAGCCCACTGAGCGTCCTCCATTTGACTCTCCCAGCCCACTGCTCTGCTTTTGCAGTGCAGTGGGCTGGGAGAATTGCCCCCATACTCATTTAACTATACGACCATTAATTGTCAGAGTGGCGAATGTAGAATTATATGATATATTGTCATACTGCCATGCATATTTCAAACCATGTCCGTTTGATAATTGCTGTTACCCATTATACCTTCAACAATGAGGTATTTGGTACCTGTTTAAATTTATTTACTATTCTTTAAATAACTTACATGAATATCTACATGAAACATTTACCCTTCAATGTTAGCCTTGTCAATATTCAGACATAAAACATTTGTTACTTTTTTCACCAAATATTCCAGGATAAAGTATAGAACAAACGTGGAATAAAGAACCCTAATTCATTCTATTCTATGGACGGGTAACCGTAGAACAGGTACATCACAGAAGGCTAGTCAGCACATTCTGTCAATGCTGGCTCTCCGAAGGAGCAATTCAGACTGCCACTCTCCCGTTCTCTCCTTACACCCCTGCACATTCATCCTTTTCAGCTATTTAGAAAATTCAGAAATAATGTGAAAAGATTTACAGCACTAAAAGAGGTCACTCTGCCCATCATGTCTGTGCCAGCTGAAAAACAAGTTTTCCAGCACTTGATCAGTAGCATGGAAGTTATAGGACTTCAGGTCTCTATCAAGATACCTTTTAAATAAGATGAGAGATACTACCTCCACCACCTTCAGGGAAAAAAAAATCCTCATCTCTGCTCTAATCCTTCTACCAAACACTTCAAACCTGTGCCATCTAGACACTGACCTGTCCACTAAGGGAAACAGTTCCTTCCCATCCACTCTATCCAAGCCTCTCACAACATTGTACATCTCAATCAAATCTCCCTTCACCTCCTCTGCTCCAAGGAGATCATTCCCAGCCGGTCCCATTTTCACTCATAGTTGCTGTTTTCCAGTCCTGGTAACATCCTTGTAAATCTCTTCTGCACCCTCTCCAATATAATTACTGAGGTGACTAGAACTGCACAAGGTACTCACAATATGGCCTAATTAATGTTTTATATAACTCCTGCATAACCTCCCTGCTTTTATATTCTATACCTTGGCTAATAAGTGACTGGATTCTATATGTCTTCTTAACCTCCTTATCAACCCACCATACTACCTCCAGAGATCACTCCAAGGTTCTTCACTTCCTCTACACTTCTCAATAACTCCAAAGTGAAATGGAATGTGTTAAAATGGTTTTGAATAGTAATTCATCCATAACTCTCCCGTGTTGAAAAAGAGTTATTTCATTCGAAGTCAATAAAAGTTTCAATCATTCATACCCTTTAAAGTGTCAACAACAAAATCCACAAACCATTGAAACCACTTAACATTGGGTTAAAAAACATTATTTATTTCACAGCAGAGATCAGAGAGCCCAATTTTTCAACCAAACAATGCATTCTTTGGGGTGCAGATGCTTAAGTACTCTAATGGTTGTCTGTGCTCTCAGTCAAGCATACATAATGAGGTTTGGGTAAAAGCCAAGACAACAGTAGATTGCTAAAACATCTGTGTCCCAGTAAAAGCAATGCTTGAATAACAGCTTAGACTCTCTTATCTCCACTGTCAATTTCACAATGTTTGTTAATCCAATGTTAAATGATTTTAAGGGTTTCCAGTTTCTGTTACAAAAGATAAATGAAACATTTACAGGCTTGTAGTGAAATGAGATTTTTCAACATAAAAGAAGGTTATGTATCAATTACTTTGTTAAAGCATTTTTTAAAATATCCTATTGTCACTATACAGCTCAAGGGTTCCACACAATGTAGGTCGATAAGTATGGAAGTACCATAGCTTGGCATGAAAGACCACAGAGGTGAATGAGAGGGCAGAACATGGCACAGGAGGCATGAGATGCCCTAAGGCTGAGTGGAAAGGCATACTATGTCTTATGGTGGCATAATGGGTGTAGAGGGTGAGTGGAAGGGTGGAGATTGGCGTGGGGGCACGAGGGGATATGAGGGTGGGTGGAAGGGCAGTGCTTGGGATATGGGGTATGAGTGGGGTCTTTTGAATTTACCTCATGAAGAACTCATGCGGACGTAGAGTTCGTGACCTCTGATGGGCTGTGAACTGCGACTCCTTGAAAAGCTGGCCTGACTGACGGAATACCTATTGCCACAATGGATCCAGCCAAGTTGAGAGTGCCAGATGAGAGCTATTGATAGGAACCAGCCCACGCCATTTAAAGGCACTCCCAAGAATCAGACAGTCCAGGAATGGGGTTAGGAATCCTGCAAGCAGGTTATTCCCAGCATTTTTAATGGGCTCCCAAGTCATCTCAGCTCAGTGAAAGACATTAGACCATGAGATAAAGTAGCAGAATTAGGCCATTAGACCCTTTGAGTCTGCTCTGCCATTCAATCATGGCTGATAGGCTTCTCAAACCCATTCTCCCGCCTTTTCCCCATAACCTTTAAAAACCCAGACCTATGTTAGCAATATGGAAACATGATCCTGCATAGGTGAAGATTCTTTACCAAGTTGATTAAGGCTTGAGATAAAGAAAGCACCAACTTTCTCTTTGGAGAGTTAGCTTGTACATCATCAGAATGGCAGAAAATTGAAAAGGATTATTCGTTAAAGTTATCAGACACTCTAAACAAGGAACTAAATGTCAAGTTGATGGAGTAGGAAATAATAATTGACATTTGTATTCAGTCAAGTTACATCTGGGACCTCTAACAGCAGATTTGCAAAACTTACATGGAAAGTAAAATTGTTGCAGATATTTAAGTCAGATCTAGGTATGATTAGAGCAAGAAAGAATTTCAGCTCTCATGGAAGAAGAATGAGCTATGAAGTCTTCCATGACCAAAACAATAAGATCAGTTACTTCTCAAGCACAGACACAACGCTCAAAAGAATAAAAAGACGACAGCATTAAAATCAGAGGAAAGAATGTAATTTGCTGCTGGGTGTTCTATAAGTGGCAGTTATGAGACAGTAGCTAGAGGGACTCCATATGAAAGGAAACTGTGCAATAGTTAAGATTGATGAAAAGGCTAAAGAGAGTAGATGAACAGCACACCAATCAGGAATATGAGTAAAGATAACAGGGATAATAGGGGGCCATTTTCTAAATTCATGTTACTGGCGTGGAACCTCACTGCAGGTTATGCCCATCAGGAATTTAAACTTGCAGTTTCCCACTGTATGCCTTCAATGGGCTCAGCTCTCACCAGTGGGACTGATTTGGAAAATCGGCCCTGGTACACTATTCAAGCATAGAAGTTGAACTAAAATTTCAGCATTACTTTCCTGATAATAGATCAGGGAGTTGAAGAGTAGAAACAAGAAAGATCAAAAGAAAATCAAATGAAATGGATAAAGAAAAGGAGTCAACTGCTCCCCCTTGACAAGTTTTCATAGCAATGTTTATCTCATCAAGTCCCTAAAAGCTGTAAATTTCCAGTCAGATCTACTTAGCAAATCTGACATTAGCCAAGTGGCACAATTCATTTACACTAATATTGTGAGGTTGGTGTGAAATGTTTTGCTTTCACATTGACGTAACAGTTATGGTATAAACACAGCTTAATTCCAGAATAGACAACCTGCTGGCTACCAGGCTACAACAAAGGGAATCTCCCTGGAGGAGTCTGCCTCATTATGGGTTAACACTACACAAATTTAATTTTGGTGTATGATGGAAACTATTTTGTGCTGATTCTGAACCTGCACTGTGCATGTACCTAAAATGTGAAAATAACCAATCAAGTCACTGTCCAATAAGCCCAGCTGGAAAGTGAATACAGAGCAGAATTGGATTGGTTGCTATGCCCTCCATGGTTGAATAGCCTGAGTATACAGGTCCAGGTTCATATATGATGAACAACCATTTGCATGAGTTATCAGTGGGGCTCCTTGTGTCAGTGAAGTTGTGCCCCAACATGAGACGACATCTTCAAGAGAGATGGCATTAAAATCACGGTCTTTCAAGGCATTTGCAAATATGGTACAGTACCTTCCTAGATATAGTAAATCCCCATTTTAAGTGTCCTCTTTTAAAGTGGTTTTGTTTTAATGTGTTTTTTTTATATGTCTGTGTCCCATATAAAGTGCAGTATTCCCCATTTTAAAGGGTGGGATCAGTGTGATGCAGTTATCATGAGTTGAGGCTGGCTTGTGATCAGCGCTATTTTGTTCTTGCCGTATGTTCGAGTAACATCACTTTTCAGGTGACCCCCACCCCACCTCTGTCTCCCACGAACACACACACACACACACACACACACACACACACACCCCGTCTCCCACACCCACCCTGGTCCTAAACTAAACCTCATGTCTAAACTTTTATTAATGTAACTTGTACTAGTGTCTCTATGACTCATGTTGAGAAACACTGCGAACTTTGTTCTTCTAAAGAATTCTCCAACGTCCAGATACTGTACTGTAAACTTTGTTTTCCATATTGCCAGTTTAACATACATTATGTATCAGAGGAAATACGGTGAACATCTGTTTTTAAAAGAATGCTGTGCTATAAAATGCTGTAAAAGTACAGAGATCCTGTGTTTGAGGAACCTGTTGTAAATTTGGTGTTTTAAACAGGTCTCTGCTAGGATGAAGCCTGCAGGCAAGGCAGCAATTTAGTGCTTCAAACTGTGTGGTACAGTGTTTCAATTTTTATATTGATTTTTCTGGGCAAAAACTGTCCTCAGGAACCTAACTCTGGCTTTAACATGGATTCCTGTGGGAAACCATGTTTCACTTAAAGGGGTTTCACTTAAAGTGGCAATTTCAGGAATGCAATCGCCACTTTAAGTGAGGGTTCCCTGTTCTTGAATACTTGACAAACACATCACATCTTCATAACCATGTAGTTATGTCAAAATGAAGAATGTGAACCAGAGTTTTTTCATGCAGGTTCTCCCCTTATCCCTCTAATTCCCCAATAAAGGTTTTAAGCTGCTTCTTGCTGGGTTCCTGAACAGATAGTAATTTCATTGAAAGTTCAGGAATATTTTGCTTGTATTAGTCCTTGAAAGGCCTCCTAGATATATGGATCATTTTGTTTTGCTATATTTATGTTTGATTGGAAAACATTCAATTGTACTTTTGAATCTATTGTTTTAATTTAAACAATGCTGGCCGAGGCACGCAAGGTCAGCAGCTCTGTCATGAACAACGACAGCCAGATTGATATTGAATATGTGCAGGCAAATGCCAAGCCCATACCTGCTTACAGAAAATGCCTCTAGTGACCCAGCGATCAATGGACACTGTCAGACACTGGTGTGTCAGCACAATGATCAGGTTGTATTATGTTTCAATAATCTGAACCTAGAGTAAATGAAAACTCGCGTGTTAATCTGACCAATGAAACAAACAAAATGACGGAGAAGAGAGGAGTGAGAGGAGAAAGATAGCAAAACTGGAAGCAGCAGAGAAGGAATGACAGAACTGAGGAGGGGAAAGAGAGACTAAAGTAAAAGAGAGAGCAATGTTTCCTATAGATTCACAGGTTCTGGTACTCTTAGCTACAGGTAAGTGTAAAAGGTCTGACGATCTTCAGTTTTGAAAAGGTTTGAAAAGATATAAAATATTATGGGCAGGATTTTCCAGGCATGCGTGACCCATTTCAGGAAATTCCCACCCGCAATCAACGGACCTTTAAATCATCTGCCAAATTATCTATCCCACCTGCTACAGTTTCCGCAGCAGACAGGTTGGGATATTTCCACCTGTTAACAAAATTACAAAGGATTTTCTAGCACTTCCCACCGGTGGGATCTCCTGGCCCCACCAAAGTTGACCATCACCCCATCACCCAAGGGCAGGTTCAATTGGTGGGATGGGTCAATGGGTCAAGCATGCAAAATGCCACAGATGATGGTAGGACCAGAAGATCCTGCTGGCAGCCAGTGGCGAGCTGCCTCCACCACTGGGAAAAATGCTGCTGGATGGAGGTGGTTGGGGGGGGAGCGGGGAGCGGTGGCAGCGGGAATGGACAGTGGAGACTTCGGCCTAGTGTCTGAATTATTGCACAATGGTGAAAACCATTGCACCATCCACTGCTTAATCTATTGATGTTAATTACTAACCCATGTTAAAGGAATGGCAGAAATGAACTTCTTGCACTGAGTAACATTTTCAGTCCATGCTGATTTATGAACAAATATTTCTATTATTGAGACAAACTGACAGAAGATAGGACTTAGTCCCAAGTTTCGTCTGGTCCTATTTTACTGCTGTTCATATAATTCAGCAAGACATCTGTCCACCTGTAACTTGCACCTCTGACCTGGCCTCATTTCCCAGCATCAGAGGCTTTGGAATATTTTGGACAGGTGGTGTCACTTACAGCTTCACTGGGGCACTCACCTCATGTAGCCTCTGCAATCAATTGCTTTCAGAAAAGTTCAACATTCACCCACCATGGCATCCCCAATGTGCCCAGAGGCCTTTAACAACACTGGAATACATTGAAGTTATATCAAGGAAGCTGGCTATTCAACCCAATCAGTTTGTTTCGCTATTTACCTCTACAAAAGCATATAGTTTTAATCACATTTAGCCAACCTGTTTCTATATCCTTTCAATCCCCTTTGCTTCATCCACCTATCCAATCTAATCTTGTTGACATAATTTCTGTCTCAAGCGCTAACCCTCTGTTATAAGAACTCTCTGTGTGAAGAAGTTTCTGCTGCCATCTGTTCTAAATCTCTGACATTTAATCTAGTGACTATGACCCCTAATTCTTGACCCACATCTGCTGAAAACAGTCCTGCATCATTCAGCACCCCGCTCCCCCCACCAACCATCCTTTCATAATTTTAAACGCTTCTCTCAAGCACCACATGAGCTGCATCATTCTAACAAAAAAAGACCCAATTTTACAAGACTAGTGATTTGTATTTCTGATTTGGGTGTCAGGGACGGTGCCATTCTCCTCAGCATTGTTCGAGCGCGCCTAATAAGAAGCGTGTCTTATGGTCCTCCATCATATACATATTGTATAATTTAGCCTGCAATTTTAGCCAGGCGTATTGTGCATCCATTGTTACTTCTAATACAGGTGTGGGTAGGTGCAGGAGTGGTTTGAACCCAACATGGTGAGTTCCCATCTGATTTTACACCCCTGCTTGCCCAGATTGCAACAATTTATTGGTGCACCAACAGATGAAAAATTCGGAATGTTCTTGACTGATGTAGAATTCAGGCAGCTGATTTGTGAAAGCCTGTCGAGAAGAGACATGACTTAACGAGAAAATAAAAGTAAGATATTACTATGTAACTTAAGGTAACCGTGCAACATACACAGACATGAAGAAAAGTAGTGGTAGTCTTTATCCACCTGAATAATTTGAATAAGATTAGTAAATCCTGGCTTAATTAATAATAAATGTAGTTTCTTATTGATAGTTCCTTATTTTACTTGTACATCAGTATTTCCCAGATTTCCCGGACATCAATGACATGCATGTACATTTAACCATCTAGCACATAGATCTCAACATCAACCACCTCATTATTTTCCTGCCCTTTTTAATTAGAATACACTGCAGTATGCATGATGGCAAAAACGGAAGTGGTACGGCCAATTTTTTTTCCCCCTGAGATTTGACAAACATATTAGACCAGCTTGTTGAGTTGGAAGTGTGCACTACCTGCTGCTGAAGGCAGTTCTGAGTCTGTGCTACCATATGTACTGCATACTGGGTGCTGAGTAGACTGCAGGATCAGCATCCAAAGTGCAGCAATATTACCAGCATGCTAGAGCACACTGAATCGTCGATTTGGTACGGCGCAAAAGGAGGCCATTTGGCCCAGCACGTCTGCATCGGCAATCCGAATGAGGAACTCGCCTTGATCCATTCTCCTGCCTTCTGTTAGTCTGCACATCCTTTTCTGGTAACAGTCTTATCCTCTTCAGAATGATCCAATTGAAGCTGCCTCCACCACACTCTCAGGCAGAAGATTTCACTGTGTGAAAAAACTTTTCTTCATATTACTGTTGCTTCTTTTTATTTTAAATCTGTGTCCTCTCATTCTCGATCCTTTCATTAGTGGGGATATCTCCTTTGTCCAGAAACACACTATTGGTCCTTAGGATTCAGGTTTGAAACAGAGGGTCGTACACTTCAGAATAGTTTGTTACTTTTCACATGGAGACCTCGGTTTTAGGCGCATTATTCATGAACACTTCTCCTGCATCTCTCTCATTGAGAGATAGGTCACAAATAACCCTAACAGAGGGAATCTTAACCTTGTAAATGTCCATACAATTTCTGGGAATCAGGAGGAGATGCCTTCACCCAGTATCATACATGGAATAGCACAAAAGCAGACAGTTATTATTCATGTCTTAAATTCTGTATAATATAGCCTTAAGGCATGAAGGCTATCATCTCTGAAGACATTGTGGTTGATTTTCAATACTCAGTCAGCTGCCCCTTTTAGATAAGTCCTAGTTTTCATTTCCACCATTTTCAATTGCCTGGTCAGCAAGTTAAAAATCTACCCCACTCAGTCCCAAGTGATAATGGCAACAGCAAGGTCTAAAGTGAATGGGCAGTGACATTGCTAATGGACTGCTAATAGCCTTTAATTGGTGTTAATTGGTTAAGTGTAAAGGATCTTAAGAATGACTCTGTGACTGCCTGGCACTCGCCAGTACTTTAACCCACTGAGCTCTGTGGATCTCAAAGTGCCACTTTTGGATGAAAAGCAATGATTGGAATAAACAAGAACACCACAGTTCTGAGCACAGCAAATTGTGCGTCCGCTGTATATTATTAGTTGACACTGCCTCGGGTTAAACATACTGCAGGTTTGTACATCTCGTGGCTTCTACACTTCTGGACTGTTCTTTCCGCCTCTTCCTGCTGCTCTACAGTGGTACACCTATCGACGGCTGATTCATTTGTGCTGTTGAACAGAAATCTCCTCCATGCTATGCATCTCACTCACCGCTGTTACATTACTTGATCCTTTTTGTTAAACTCAGTAATTTCAGATCTGATCTGCAGTGAAATATTGACTTTTCAATCTGACTCGGCAACCACACAGTGCTGCACTAATTCATCAATAATAACCTTTAATAAATTAAATTGACCTTTTCTCACTCTTTGCCCAACTGTTTTCATGCCGTTTAGAAGGGTGGCAATGTTCAGAATCGCACTAATCCTGGATAAATTGTCCACTGACACATTTTCCAAAAATCTGCAATGCTCCTTACCCATCCCAACCATTTTAATAAGATTAGTAAACCCTGGGCCTTCAGTTAGTAATAAATGCTGTTTTTCAATTACACTTCTGATTTACTTATACACCAGAATTTGAGCCCAGATATTCCTGCAAGCGATATCGATGATGTGCAGATATGTTTAACCGTTTAGTTCCAAGCACGCTGACCTCAGCATTGATAACTTTCGCATTATTCTCCTGCCATTTTAATTAGAAGATGCCACAGTGAGCGTGACGACAAATCGGAGGTGGTGCGCCCAATTTTTTTTTCCCTGAGATGTTTGACGAATATACCGGATCAGCTTGCTGAGCTGGAAGTACTCAGCCTCACTCAGCAGCCTCCGTTTCTCCAGGAAGTGGTCAAGCAGGACCAGCTGCCTGTCTCTGAAATAATTCAAACACATACTTAAAAAGCAAATTCGCTCCAGTCTATAAAACAATGGTGCCTGTTGTCCCTGGGCAGTACCTTGTTCCTGGAAAACAGGTCCGCCAGGAAGGAATTGGAGAAGCTGAGCAAATGGGGTCACATATTTCCAATTTTTCTTAGATTAAATTATTCTGGTTTTTAACCTCTCAGTGTAATATTCTCTGAGAGAAGTTGCTAATATCTGCAAAAAAATGCAGCATTTGACAGAGGATCAGTGTCTCTGTGATTTTATCAAACAAACTCAGCCTAGCTGTTTAGCCCAGTAAAGTTTTAAAGTTTACTTATTAGTGTCACAAGTAGGTTACATTAATAATGTAATCAAGTTACTGTGAAAATCCTGTAGATGCCACAGTCCAGCGCCTGTTCAGGTACACTGACGGAGAATTTAATACGGCCAATGCAAAAACCAGCATGTATTTCGGACTGTGGAGGGAAACAGGAACACCCGGAGGAAACCCGCGCAGACATGGGGAGAACATGCAGACTCCGCACAGACCCAAGTCAAAAATTGAACCCGGGTCGCTGGCACTGTGAGATAACAGTGAAAACCGCTGTGCCCCAGTCCAAGTCACTAAGGGCTCACCATTGCAATTATTTTTAAGTTAAAGTGGCAATGGTATAAAAACTGATATCAGTGCAAAAGAACTATAGTCACTTACTGCTGATTTGAACAGGGTTGTGCTCTGATAACTAACTTCTCACTTTTCAAGGAAAATAATTGTGGGTTGGTACAGAAGTCTCAGAGAAAATCTGGAGTGGCTTAATTAATGGTTTAAGTCATGTCGTCATAATGTCCTATTCTTGTGCTATGCAAGGCTGCTAGTGCTATAGAAACACCATTACAATGGTGCATGGCCGCAGGAAAATATTTCTTTCAGGAGAAGCAATCACAGTGAGAGCTGATGACCTTTGATCCATGATGACTATATGTGACATCTGTATAATTTGTTCAACACATATCCATCCCATGGACATCCATAACATTTCAGGTGACAAATTTATAACACTATTTAGCAAACTAAAACTTGGACATTCTTTTAAATCATTTTTTTTGAAGGAGTTATTTTTCTCTAACCCCACTGCACGATTATTGAGTGATTGTCCCCATGCTATCTCTAAGTTGCAATATTTTCTCAGTAAAAGGCATTCGTCTATGAGACGAATCAAAAATACAAAACAATGCAGATTCAGCTAAAAATTCCAGTTCAAAAAGTAGAAGAAAATGACAGGATTATGAAATCAAGTCAAACAGGATGATCATTTATAATATATACAATTCAATGATTTCAAATTGGAAATGAATAATATATTGCCTTCAATAGCATAGAACTCCTGAGAGAGATGTGCTCATGATCATCACACTGGCCAGAGGATTTTTTTCATTACATCCAAACATTTCCTTTCACCCCCATCCTCAAGACAAGGCTGGGGCAACTCCCTTTACGGCACAAAGGGTAAAAAGCAAGGGGCCATCAGGGTGACGGTGCCTGACCCAATGGGCCCTTCTGTCAGTCATCGCCCGCCCATCCCTGCTCCCTTTCACACCAAGCAGCTGTCCCAATCACTGTTAACCAGGTAACAACCCTCAAACAATAAAGCCCTGAATGCCTGGTCTAGACACTCTTTTAGCCACTTATTTGCTGCTCTTGGCAGCTGTTAGAGCATAAATAAGCAGTTTGTAATAAGAAAGCTGACATCATTCCAGCTCAGCTGAGAAATAATTGTTCCTGTGCAATGAGCTGCTTTTTTTTTTCATTTTGAGACAACAGATTCAAGGGTGGAAATGCAGATTTGAGCCATGCTAGACTGGCCTTTGCTTTTATTTAGCAAACTGCAATTCAAGAAAAAAACATTGTAAGCTTTCAAAAGTTCTGGGAAAACAGCTTCTGTTCTGAGTTTCGTTCAAAAGTAATGCATAGAGTATTTTTTTCTCTACTTTGATCATGTTACCCTTGCAATTCTTACGTTAAACATGCTATTATTTTAAGAACACTCATGGTCAGACAAGACTATTTGAATTGAGATTACAATGAACACTTTGGAAATGCACAGCAGATCAGTCAGAACCTGAAGAAGAAAGACAAAATAAGATGGACCTTTCTTCAGAAGCAATGCCAAATGATCACCTGTGCAGAACTTCCTGTTCTGAATTCAGATTTCTGGTAGTCGCCAGGTTTTCTTTTTGCCGAGACAACTTTAATTGATCTTTTGTTTTTAGTCCCTGGAAAAATATTGCTGCCCACCTCCTAACTTGCACCAAGTCCTATTCACCCAATTCTCAGCTATGCTCACTGGGCTTCATTCCCTCCTGGTTAATTTAAGATTCAGTTTGAAATTCTCACCCTCGTTTTCAAATCCCTTCACAGTCTCACCCTTTCCTGACTCTGTGATCTCCTCCAGCTCTGCTATCCTCTCAAATTTTTGCGCTCTTTCAATTCTAACATCCTGACCATCCCTGATTTTGATCGCTGAACATCACCAGCCACGCCTACAGCCACAAGAGACATAAACATTGGGATTCCCTAATCCTTAAACTTGTAGGGCTATGGGGACTGAGCAGGGGAATAGGATTGACTGGATTGCTCTTCAGAGAGCAGGGACTGAATGGCCTCCCTCTGTGCCACAATTAGTGTATGACTGATCACTTTTAATGCATTACTCTCTTCACCTATCAACCTTTCCCACTTTTTTTTGGAACACTTTGATTGAGCTTTGTGTTACCTCGATTATCTCCTTGTGTGGACCAATGTCAAATTTTGTTTGATAATGCTGCTGTGAAACACGTTGGGCCACTTAAAGCTGCTATATAAATAGAAGTCATTGCTATTAACTAAATTGCAATTGAACAGGCAACAGCAGAGGGGTTACTTAACAGGCATCTTCACAATTAAGAAAGAATTTGATCGGTTAGACATGGTGAGGAGTTAACAGCTGTGGGGGGAAACTAAAGTTATGGGCCATAACTACAAAAATTGTAGTTGTTAATAAATCCAGTAGGTAATTCAGGAGAAAATTCTCAGACCAGAGAGTAGTTACAATGTGGAACCTGCCACCTTAAGGAGCAACATTTAAGAGGCAATGAGATAAACATACAAGGGAGCAAGTAATGGTATCTTGGAGTTGCAGCTCAAAGCCCTGGATTAAGGCCCTAGTTTCTGTGGAGGCATGGGTTTGTGTTTTTGGGCTGGAGGAGGTTTATAATGGAGTTCACCAGGAGTCGGTACTGGGACCTTTGCTTTTCTTGGTATATATTACTGACTAGACCTTAGCATACAGGGCACAATTTCAAAGTTTGCTGGTGATTCAATACTTGAAAGCATTGTGAACTGTGAGGATGGTATAATTTACTTTTTATCCAGTGGTGTCCCTACTGTCGAACCTCAAATGGACATGGATAAGCTGACAGAATTGACAGACAGGTGGCTGATAAGCTTCAGCGTAGAAAAATGTGAAGTGATTCATTTTGATAAGGATAACATGGAGAGATAATATGAAAGATACAATGTTAAAGAGGGTGCAGGAACAGAGGGACCTGGATATATATATGCATAAATCATTGAAGTGGCAGGACACGTGAGAGTGGTTGATGATCCATACCGTAATCTGGGCTTTGTTAATAGGAGCATAGACTATAAGAACAAGGAGGTTATGTTGAACTTGTGTAAGTTACTAGTTCAGCCACAGCTCATAGAGTCGTAGAGGTTTACAGCATGGAACCAGGCTGTTTGGCCCAACATGTCCATGCTACTCTTTTTTTTAACCCTTAAGCTAGTCCCGTGTTGGCCCTTATCCTCTTTACCCATCTCACCCATGTAACTGTCAAAATGCTTTTTAAAGGACAAAATTGTACCCTCCTCTATTACAACCTCTGGTAGCTGGTTCCAGACACTCACCATCCTCGGTGTGAAAAAATTGTCTCTCTGGACCCTTTTGTATCTCTCCCTTCTCACCTTAAACTTATGCCCTCTAGTTTTAGACTCATCTACCTTTGGAAAAAGATATTGACTGTCTAGCTGATCTTTGCTCCTCATTATTTTGTAGACCTCTATAAGATAACCCCTCAGCCTCCTAAGCTCCAAAGAAAAAAGTCCCAGTCTATCCAGCCTCTCCTTATAATTCAAGCCATCAAGTCCCAGTAGCATCCTAGTAAATTTTTTCTGCACTCTTTCTAGTTTAATAATATTCTTTCTTTAATAGGATGACCAGAACTGTACACAGTATTCCAAGTGTGGCTTTACCAATGTCTTGTACAATTTCAACAAGACCTCCCAACTCTTGTATTCAATGTTCTGACCAATGAAACCAAGCATGCCGAATACCTTCTTCACCACTCTGTCCACCTGTGACTCCACTTTCAAGGAGCTATGAACATGTACCATTAGATCTCTTCATTTTATAACCCTCCCCAATGCCCTACCATTAACTGAGTAAGTCCTGCCCCGGTTCAATCTACCAAAATGTATCACATGCCTTAATCTAAACTCCATCTGCCATTGGTCAGTCCACTGGCCCAATTGGTCAAGATTGGGTTGCAATCCGAAATAACCTTCTTCACTGTCCACTATGCCACCAATCTTGGTGTCATCTGCAAACTTATTACCCATGCCTACTAAATTCTCATCAAAATCATTAATATAAGTGACAAATAACAGCGGGCTCATCACCGATCCCTGAGGCACATCGCTTGCCTCTAGTTTGAAAAACAACCCTCTTCAACTACCCTCTGTTTTCTGTCATCAATCCAATTTTGTATCCATTTGGCTACCACACCAGGAGTCTCCTGAGATTTAACCTCACACAACAACCTACCCTGTGGTACCTTGTCAAAGGCCTTGCTAAAGTCCATATGGACAACACCAACTGCACTGCCCTCATCTACCTTCTTGGTTATCCTTTCAAAAAACTCAATCAAATTTGTGAGACATGATTTTCCACTTCAAAGCCATGCTGACTGTCCCTAATTAGTTCTTGTGTCTCTCAAAATACTGTTCAAAGAACTTACCCACTATAAATGTGCGGCTCACGGGCCTGTAGTTCCCTAGCTTTTCCCTGCAGCCCTTCTTAAACAAAGGCACAACATTTGCCACTCTCCAATCTTCAGATACCTCACCTGTGACTATCGATGATTTAAATATCTCTGCTAGGGGACCTGCAATTTCCTTCCTTGCCTCCCACAGTGTCCTGGTGATTTGTCTACCCTGATGCACTTTGAGACTTCCGGCACCTCCTTTTCTGTTATGTGTACCCGCCTCAATATATCACTATTTATTTCCCCAAATTCCCTAACATCCATGTTTTTCTCAACAGTGAATACTGATGAGAAATATTCATAAAGTATCACATCCAGTTTTGTACACTGCTCTTTGAGAAGGAAGATTCACAAGAATGGTTCCAGGCATGAGGAGTTCAGTTATGAAGATAGATTGGAGAAGTTAGGACTTCTCCTTAGAGAAAAGAAAGTTGAGAGGAGATTTGACAGAGATATTCAAAATCATGAGGGGTCTGGACAGAGTAAATAGGTAGAAATTGTTCCTACTCATGGAAGGATTAAAAATGAGAGAGCAAAGATTTAAAGTAATTAGTAAAAGAAGCAGAAGTGATATGAGGAGAAACAGTTTTTATATAGCAAGTGGTTAGGATTTGAAATGCTCTGAGTGTGTGGTGGCAGTTGGACAACTATCTGAAAAAGGGTTTCAGGGAGAAAGCGGGAGAATGGAGCTAGATAAGTTTCTCGTTTGGAGTGCCTGATATATATATGTTATTCCTTGGCTGGCATTAGCAAATCTGACACATTTAATTGGGGTTGAGGTCACCTATACAAAACCTGTGCATCAGTACTAAAAGTAGAAAATTCTGGAAATACTCTGCAGGTCAGTGACCCCAGCTTGGGTCACTGGCTGTGTGGAGTTTGCACATTCTCCCTGTGTCTGTGTGGGTTTCCTCCGGGTGCTCCAGTTTTCCACTACAGTCCAAAGATGTGCGGATTAGGTTGATTGGCCATTTTAAATTGCTCCTTAGTGTCCTGGTGTGTGTAGGTTAGAGGGATTAGCGGCGTGAATGTGTGGGATTGTGGGGATAGAGCCTGGGTGGGATTGTCGGTGCAGACTCGATGGGCCGAATGGCCTCCTTCTGCACTGTAGGGCTTCTATGAGTCTGAGGTCAGGCTGCATCCATGGAGAAATAAACAGAGCTAATTTCCCATGCTGGATGACCATTTATCTCAATTGCGCAGTAGAGATAGCAGCTCTCAAACCTCAATAAATGGAATGGAAATGCAGCTTTACCAATACCCAAATTAAGTGCCCTATTTTTATCCCAAATATAGAGAAAGTGCTAGTCTTTTCCTGCTGTTGATTACATCTCAAAGGCGTTGTAAAGATGACATTATAGGTTAAATTTTCCAATTGCATGCTCCTAATGCAGAACCTGGCCTTTCGGGAGCACTTATTAGGAAAGCGTGCACAGAGAGCCCACAATTTTCCATTCATTAATTTTAACATTAGAACAATTATTGCCAGCTCATGCTTCATTTTCCTAATATGTGCTGCTGGGGCAAGTAAGATAGTCTGCCAGGAGCATGCAATCAGAACATTTACCCTTGTGGCTCCAAAATTACAAGGCTCCATTTTCTTCATTGAGGCTTGCTTGCTCACAGCTCAGCAGATTGGATGCAGAGGTCAGTGTACCTGATTTTCAGGCTATTACTGGCTGCAATATTGGTAACTGCATAAAGCAAGCAGGCTGCCTATCCAGCCCAAACTGTGGGTCTGCTTTCTACTGACAGGAACGTAAGAGTTTGAGGAAAGCCCTGGCCCATCTTGCAGCCTTTCCACACAGATCCACATGTCTTAGAATGTGCTACTTTTACCATACGAGCCATTGTGTTCCAGACGTGGTGCAGGGAAGCGTCAGTGGATCATGCCAGGCAACATCTAGCAGGAGGCAGGAACATCTAGCAGGAGTCAGCGTTATCAGCTCCCCTTCCTTGAGGTCTCATTCAAAAGTAGAAATCAGGTGCTTTTGTCAAAGGAGGAAAGCACAATTTATGGTCGGAATTTACTAGCCATTTAGAGGTGGGTCGGTGGTAAATTGGCAGGGCAGGTGCCAGGAAGGAAGCTGAACATCATCCCACCATAAGGGAATATTATGAAAGACTGCAATGGGAGCAGCTCGACTGCACATCAATTGGAGGAGTTCAGCTAATCAATTGACTTGTTGTCCATTTCCACTAGGCCACTTTTACTAGTGCCAGAATGGCCCTCACTACATGGTGACTCTGTTATCTGCAACAGGGCAGCTTACCAACAGGTTACCGGGTTGATGGCTGTTATTTTCCAGAGGCTCCATGTCCCAAGAAGGGGGCCCAAGCAGCAATGGTTACCTCCCCACCCCCACCTCAACCCATCACCAGCTCCGATGCCAAAGGCGTTCACCTCTCGGGTTGCCAGGCTATCCCTTGCCCTAGCATCCATTAAACACTTTTGTGCCCTTCAATGGCGCCCGAGCATGGGACTCTCAGAGGCAGGCTAAGGTCAGCAGTTCTGGCAGCGACTTACCACTGCTGGTAAGATGGACCTCGCATGGGCTTGGGATCCATTTTTAGTCCTGACATCAGGATCCACAGAGTGCCTGTAAGATCCTGGACTGAGAGTCAATGTTCTGGCACAAATCTTTCAATTGCCAATCACAGAGCAGTATTGTCAGAGCATTTCAGTAGGGTGATCTCTATTCTCTCAAGCCAGGAGACCAATGCATCACCTTGTTAGGCTGTACAGAGCCATGCAATAGCCTGGAAGGTACTGCGTAGGTGTTAAATACAACAGCCAGGATTTTCCATTCTGCGCACTCTGTCGCGGTGGGTGTGAAAAGCATCGTTTTTCCTGTGGGCTGCAATGGCAGTTTTTCTTGTCATATTGTATGCTTTCAGGCTAGTTAAATACGCACACATGAGAAAGTTGCCGGATCACTGACAGGTGGCCTCAGATTCACCTGTCATGCTGCGACCACTCTGCTGCCTCACTCCAGGTGCTACTTTCAAAGTGCAGCTGCACACTTATATCACTCTGGCTGCACACAACAACAATTTACAGAGAACATTGGACACAGAGTCTAATACCACCCAAGACAAAATGTCTTACCTCAGAAGAGATAGCGATAATAATATTACAAAAATAGATAGGATAAGGATAAGCAGAAAACAAACTTTGTTGTTAAGTACTAATATGCAATCACCGAATGGAAAGATTATTGAAGATCTCTCCTGTTCAGTACATATGCAAATCTGGTGCCATATTAGTGACCCATGTATGTTGTAATTTAATGAGAATCGAATGACACACTGCCTTCTTTGAATTAGTAAACTAGTACACTAGTTTACTAATTCGGTGGCTCAATGACATTCCTTTGTATATGATTAGCAGGCTATGGATTCCACTATTAACATTAATCATAAGCACGCTATTAAAGCTTATTACATAATAGCACGGCTGAATTAATATTTATTTGGCAATGCACAATTCACCACTGAACTCATAATACAGCTATCATGAGTGGGAGGAAATATTATTTCGTCATTAGTCAGGAATATGTGCACTTGTATGACGCACATTATTTAAGACATGCATCATGTGATAGATCAGGAAGAAATGAAATATCAGCATTGCTGCAAACTCAGTTAGTTGGGAAATTCATAAACAGTACATTGTACAGAATCCTTTCTAATAATGTGTTATTTTCAGAAGAAGGGGGTGAATGATTTCTGCTCTGCACATTCCTCCTGCTTTCCAGCAGGAGTGGGTTACTAATGTCCATTAGTAAAGAATTGGAAGATTTCTATTTTAATATTAGGTAATTTGTCTTTGAGAACTATCATGCTTTTATAAGTTCATGGCAAACAATTTAACTTTGAATTCTGCTCTTTCATAATGTTTCTTCCATCTATTCCCTTCAATCATTGTGCTAATATCATTTTTGGCATGCCTGTGGGATTCCACACTCCCCCAGGAATTCCCCCAATTATGCATTTTATGTGGCCAGTGCTAAACCAACATATTGGCCGTACAGGGCTGGAAATGGATCTCTCAGTGCTGTATTCAAATAGCTATTGATCCAAGTGACAGCAATTGCTAAAAGCAAAATACTGCGGATGCAGGAACCTGAAACAAAACAAAATGCTGGAAAATCTCAGCAGATCTGACAGCATCTGTGGAGAGAGAAGAGAGCCAATGTTTCAAGTCTGGGTGATTTGATTTATTATTGTCACATGTATTGGGATGTAGTGAAAAGTATTGTTTCTTGTGTGCCATACTGACAAAGCACACTGTGATAGAGCACATAGGGGAAAAGGAAAGGAGAGGGTGCAGAATACAATGTTACAGTCATAGCTAGGATGTAGAGAAAGATCAGTTTAATATGTGGTAGATTCATTCAAAAGTCTGATGGCAGCAGGGAAGAAGCTGTTCTTGAATTGGTTGGTACATGACCTCAGAGTTTTGTACCTTTTTCCCAACGGAAAAAGGGGGAAGAGAGAATGTCTGGGGTGCTTGAGTATGCTGGCTGCTTTTCCAAGGCAGCAGAAAGTGTAGATAGAGTCAATGGATAGGAGGCTTGTTTGCACAATCGATTGGGCTACGTTTACGATCCTTTGTATTTTTTTGCGGTCTTGGATGACCCTTCGTCAGACATCGGTTGCTGTTTGAATGTGGGCCCACCAGCAAAAGAGTGGCAGCAAATGACAGTGGAAGCATCAATATCTCTGACTACACCAGATTGAGCCTCTCAACATGGAGCCAACAGGCCATTTTAAGGTCCAATTATAGCAGGAGGTTGAAATATGGCACTTTCCATTTTAGATTTGGTTTCTCCATGGGCTTGCAGGGCATACATTATAATTGTTAAAATACATCTCCTGTTCTTGCTGCAATGCCCTTTGGTGAAATCAACCTCACCAGTGATAAATTCAACCAACAAACTCACAGCACAAACAGGCAGGAAGGATCCTTCAGTAGTGCAGTCCAAATGGCTCATCTGCTCAAAGAACAAAGAACAACACAGCACGGGAAACAGGCCCTTCGGCCCAATGAGCCCGCGCTGCCATATTAACAATGCATTTTTCCTACACCTCCCTTGACTCGTGTCTATGCTTATGGTACCCCCTTTGGAAACCAGATTCAGGGGAGAATAATTTAGGGACAATTTGTTACACCAGTCAGCCTAAGAGCACACCTTTGGGGTGTGGGAGGAAACCGGAGCACCCAGAGGAAACCCACGCAACCACAGGGAGAATGCGCAAACTCCCACATACACAGGCCCAAATCCATGTATCTGCACAGCTAGCAGTGATAGTCACTGAGCTGTTGTGGTGCCCATCTGCTAGTCCAGTTTTAAGCATACACAAATGACGCAAAGTACTAGGCCACTCTCAAAACATTCAAGAGCAGCCCACGCACGACCCACCGTGTGCATAACCCTCGTTAGACAACAAGGTGGGCCAACACACCTGCGGAGTAAAAGAGACAAAACATCAACACATGTAGCATTAGATTTCCAGTAACGTCCCGAGGCTCTGACCCTTATTTAAAACCGTCTCCTATAACCCTCCATCCCTGTTTTGCTCATGTGCCCATCTAAGTAAACCTTAAACAAGTCCAGCGTGCCTGCCTCCACCACCTTACTTGGCAGTGCATTCCACACCCCCACGACCTTCTGTGTGAAAAACCTCCCTCTAGCATCCATGCAACTCAGTTACTGGTTTGGTTTGCTAAGCTGTTGATTAAATTCTGTGCCTTTTTTTCCTCCTATTCCCTTTACAAAATGCAACACTGAAATGTCACCAGGGCTGTGAGATGGGACAGCCCTATCACACAATGCTTATTCAAACACTCAGCCCACCTTTCCACCTGAGGTTTGTGCAAGGTGACTTGCCTGGCATTCCCCTGCCCCTGAACTCTTCCTACCAGCTCACCAAGGTGGGCAACAGGGCTTTAGAAACTTGTCATTTATGCGTAGAGCTTCATTCTAAAAACAAACATTATGCAAATTCCCCATTGCTTATAAACTATGGGTGTCATTGAGACAACAGTAAAGATGCACATGGCCCTTAGCTGAAACTTCACTATTCAGTTCTGGTTTTCAGTCTTTCATTGCGAGCAGGAACTTTTCAATATGAGACCTTTCTTCCGAAGCACAATTAATTGGAATATTTTCCGCACATGTCGTAGATTTTGTACAAAAATAAAACCATGCCAGGAACAAATATTACTACACTTGAACTCTTGAGCATATTGCTGGGGGATTTTCAGTTGATTAGTCCAGATATTGCCAGCACGCTTTTCACTTGTAACTTGAAAATTTTTTTTAATACTTGTGGTTCAAATAAAAATTAAAATGTAGAGCAATTTTCTAGAAACTGAAAAGGTGAATCATGAACATGTTGATCTGAATTTCAGCAGGGTCCTGGTTATGGGCTGGGAGGTGGCTGAGGAAGGGTCATGAACTGTGAGGAGTGGAATGTCCATCATTTTTCTGCCATTATGCCATCTTGCCAGCAATAGGGGAGGTGGCAGACAGCCTTCTCACTCAGAGGCACATTGAGCCATTTAAATGGCTCATTAAGGGCCTCTTCATTCTTGCTGATACTTTACCAGCAGCCAGTTTGCCCTCTGCCACATGGCAAAAATATCAGACAAACTTTGGCAGCTTCCCAGAGGATGAAGATAGCCCTCCATTTCGGGACTTGGGTCCATGGAGTGGGCCCTCGCCAGCAATGGTTGCACTCACCCCATTCCTGATAAAGCTTACCCTCCCCCACCCACTACCTTCACCAACAGCATCCCACCATCCTCAGGGCCTTCAGATCTCAATGGAATTGGTCCCATACTTCCATTGCATCCTGCTTTTCCAGTTGCAGCTCTAGCAGAAGCCACTACACCTGGTGGCACTGCTGAGCTACAAACCCTCAATTGGCTGTCAACTCTTGTTGGGGGGCGGAGGGGGGGATGCAGTTGCAGCCATCCTAATTAATTGATTGCCACTGGCCTGGGTCCTGTGAACATTGGAGTGGGATCAGCACATCCATGTGACTTTCAGGCCTATTGTGAGAACCCCTCTCCCACCCCATGAAAACAAAAGGCAAGAAGCCGTTATTGAGTCAGCTGGTACATGACTTCAGACTTTTATATCTTTTTCCTGATGGAAGAAGGTGGAAGAGAGAATGTCCAGGGTGCATGGGGTCCTTAAGTATGCTGGCTGCTTTGCCGAGGCAGCAGGAAGTATGGACACAGTCAATGGATGGGAGGATGGTTTGCGCAATGGATTGGACTTCATTCACAACTTTTGTAGTTTCTTGTGGTCTTGGGCAAAGCAGGAGCCATACCAACCTGTGATACAATCAGAAAGAATGCTTTCTATGGTGCATCTGTAAAGGTTGGTGAGAGTCGTAGCTGATATGGCAAACTTCCTTAGTCTTCTGAGAAAGTAGAAGCATTGGTGGGCTTTTTTAACTATAGTGTCAGCATGGGGGGACCAGGACAGGTTGTTGGTGATCTGGACACCTAAAAACCTGAAGCTCTTGACCCTTTCTACCTTGTCCCCATTGATGTAGACAGGGGCATGTTCCCCTCTACACTTTCTGAAGTCGATGACAATTTTCTTCATTTTGTTGACATTGAGGAAGAGATTATTGTTGCTGCACCAATTCATCAGATTCTCTATTTCTGTACTCTGTCTCATCATTGTTTGAAATCTGACCCATTATGGTGGTGTTGTCAGCAAACTTGAAAATGTCCGTGTAGGTGCTAAATGCCACTGCTGCCAGGATTTAATTGGTGGAGGAAAAGGCACACACCAGTCGCCCAGCCCAGCTGGTATCCAAGTCTGGGCTGGTGGTGATCTGTTGAGCTGCTGCTTTAAAGGGCCTCCTGGGCTCATGGGGAAGGCCCCTTCCATGATGTTACCCCCTCCCAGGTTCCTGCACCACTGTGGCCTTTCAAACCCCGTACCCCCCTCATCCCCCTCCACCACCTAGCCCTCTCACCGGAGCCTGCCAGCTTGGTGAGGCTCCATGTGCCTACCCAAATACTGATCCAGCACTGCACTACTGCTATCAGAAAATTTTGGAAAGCTGCCAGCCTCTGATTGGCTTGGAGCGTGACCTCCTGCCCCAAGGAGCAGAAATCCCACCTCCAGCCTCTTAAAGGATATGTTAAACATCTGTCAGGCAGCCGGTGTTCTCTTCTGTGGGCCATCCCTTGGACTTTTTAGCTAGGGTGGGGATGAGGAACCTGGCACCTTGTATAGTTTAGCCCCATGTGTCTTTACAGTTCCAAACTTACTAACTGCCATTTGCCACAAAATTTCTCGATGAGGCAGAATGCAGTAATCCTTGCCTTTTTTATTTTAGTATTTTCTCCTCTTTTCCTTTCCCTAACCTCGGTTTCCGCCACTCAACTCTGAGATTAAGAAACTGGCCGGAATCGGGCATTCAACAGTCGGGTAACCGAGCCCAAAATCTAGAACCCACCCATCCACCACGCAGAACTTCACTATCGCAAAGAAGCTCATTATGGTTTAGTCGATTTCTACAAAATAGAGGCAAAAATAATTGAGAAATAAACAGTCTAAATTTGACCGTTAGGTTCTAATACAAGCTAGTGTCATTTTGCATACACCAAAATATACATAGGCCCGAGGCTCCAAGACAATGGGATGGAGACTCCAACTCAACGGAAGGAAGATAAACTCAGTTTAGATTTAATTGCTTTGCATAGAAATTTTAAATGTATGGGATGACAACAGAGACAATTGAATTGGATAGTCTCTATAAATTCAAGAAGATGCTTGAAAGTTGTTTGGCAGAGAAAGAAATTCAAATGTATGAGTAATAAGTTAATGCACAATTTTTTTTTAAATTTTGAGACTGACCAGATGGTCTCTCTCAATTCATATGTTCCTGTATTCCAATATATCTGAAACAGTTTCTCTCCACAAATAACACCTATTTCTTCACCAACTCAACTAATTGCCACCTAGTTATGTAGGACATGTAACTGAAGCCAAGGAGAAAAAAATATTCCATTGTTTTTGGACCTTTGTTATTTATGATTTTGTTTCTTCAAAAGAAGTTGGAATCACAACCAATTGATACATCAAAATACATGTACTGGATACATGAAGTTTCTAATTTATGGCAACCTAATCATGTACCCCAACAGAGCGGAAAAAACAGAATGCAAAACTTGACCTACTCAAGAGGCAGAATTTCATACTCCTGGGTCGTAGGTGGGCAGATAGATGGAATGGGGGGGGCGGGGGGGGGGGGTGGCGGGAGAGAGAGGTGAAGCATAAATTGAGCATAATGTTATGGATGCTGAGGGCATAGATTTGTTAAGTGAGTGGGAAAAGATTTGGCAAATGGAGTATAATGTGGTAAAATGTGAAATTGTCCATCTTGGCCAGAAGAATACAAAAAAGAAGCACATGATCTAAATGGTCAGAGATTGCGGAGGATGCAGAGGAACTTGGGTGTTCTCGTGTAGGAATCACAAAAGGTTAATGTGCAGGTACGGCAAGTAACTAGGAAAGCAAATGGAATGTTTATTGTGAGAGGAACTGATTACAAAAGTAGGGAGGTTATGCTTCAGTTATGCAGGGCATTGGTGAGACCACACCAAGAGAAGTGTACACTTTTTTTAAGGAGAGATGTAAATGTCAATTGGAAGCGGTTCGTTTCAGGTTTACCAGACTAATACCCGGAATGGACGGGTTGTCTGATGAGTAAAGGTTGGGCAAGTAGGATTGACTCTGCTAGAGTTTAGAAGGGTA
The DNA here is from genome assembly GCF_965287045.1 of Carcharhinus amblyrhynchos. NCBI lineage: Eukaryota > Metazoa > Chordata > Chondrichthyes > Carcharhiniformes > Carcharhinidae > Carcharhinus > Carcharhinus amblyrhynchos. Next base: position 61,817,246 of record NC_137333.1, read on the forward strand.
AAAAGTGACTTGATTAAAAAATATTGGGGGAGATTCTCTAGCCTTCAGCGCTCTTCTCAGTGGCAGGAAGAGGCATGTCGCTCACTGGTGGTGGGATCTTCCCTGCCACTGCCAATGGAAATTCCCACTGAAGCCACCCCATACATTAAGAAACCATGTGGCAGGGAGTGTCCTCCGGTGGGATCAGAGAATCCCACTAGCCGGAGATTTCCGACCATAAGTTGCCTCCGGGTCTTGAAAGGATGGATGTGGAAATATTATTTCCTCATGTGGGAGAATCTAGGATTCGAGATCACTTTGTAAATGGAAGGGGTTGCTCTGTTTAAATGTAAGGGTTTGCTTTGTTTGAACATAAGGGATTGCTCTGTTAAGATAAAGGAGAATCTTTTCTCTCTGAGGGAGTTGATTGTTTGAAACTCTCTTCTCCAAAAGGGATGGAGAATGTCTTTAAGTCAGAGCTAGGTAGATTTTTGATTAATAAGGAAAAGGCTATCAGTGACAGGAAGGAACACGAGGCCAATAATTAAGGGGCTCTTCCTTCCTACCTCAATTGTTGCTGTGGCAGGCCGAGGCTGGCGCCAAGTTTGAAGCCAGTTAGGCCTCACTCCTTGACCTATTGGCAGGGAAGGGGTGCAACTTCCCCATTCCTTACCACCACCTTGCCTGTGCACTGTGGCTCCCAGCACTCTTCTCATCGAGGTTTCTGAGCCTGGTCCTGCTGAAACGAGCCATCTACAACCTATCCCCATCAGGGACTGGATGCAGTCTCAACAGTGGCACTACCAGAACGACATGAAAGATTTTTGATTGGCCAGCAACTCTCGTAAGCAAGACCTATTCCCACCCTGAGCGAATTAGCATCCCACCAAACATGAAGCGGCTGTAGAACAGCAAGGGCAGGTTCAGGACTGACTTTTTGCTGGAGGCATAGCAACTCTGGTGAAGCATGAATTCCTGCCTTAGAAGCCGGATTTTGAGACTTCAAAAACAGTTATATCTATTGCATTATTTTATGGCTCCCACAATCTAGGTTAAGATCCTTGGACCAGCCACAATGAGTCAGAATGCAACACTAAGTTTGAATGGTCCTGCTGTGTTTGGCATCCCCTCCTGTGTGAGTCGTGCCCTGCACCCTTCTCCCACCAGCAAGAATTTGATCTGAATAAAATGGAGGCAAGAGTTCCACATCTGGGTCCCAAACACCCAAAAATCAGTCTCTAGGCTTAGCTGATGTCTGTTCAGGGCCTAGACGTACTTTTGTTTCTACTTCTCACCAATTACGTGAACCTCTTTCCTAGTTACATCTAGTTCATGGTTCACATTAATATTCTAGAGGTAATGTTTAGCGCTGGGATGATTGTTGTTGTGCATGCAACGTAGTCAAACAGTACTACCCTTAGAGATTATCACAACACTTAAAAGAAAATGGCAGTTCAGAAGGTTATCTGCATTTGTTCAACAGAGTCAAAAAAGAGATGGAGCCATAAAACAGCAGGTGGGCTGACTTAGCATGAGGACTGGAGATGTCCATGTTGCTCACAAAGAAGTGCAGTCCAGACAGAGGTTTTGGTTTGCAAGTTAGAACCAAATTAGTTTAGAAGTATTCAATGCACCCTGAAAGGTTATGTCATTATGGAGATGGCCGGAGCTGAAGAAGGTTCTCTGCCTTTAGATCATAAGAGCATAAGACTGTTCCACCATTCAATCATGATTGATAAATTTCTGCCGCCTTTCCTCCTAAGCTTTGATTTGCTTACAGATCAAGAACCTATCTAACTCTGTCTTAAATGCACTCAATCAGCTGACCTCCATAGCCTCTGTGGCAAGGAATTCTATAGATTCACCACCCTGTGGCTGAAGAAATTCCTCTTCATCTTGGTTCTGAAGGGTCATCTCTCCACTCAGAAGATATGTCCTCAAATTTTAGTCTGTCCTACTAATGGAAACATCTTCTCCTCTTACACTCTATCCAGGCCTTTCATTATTCTGCAAGTTTCAATGAGATCCCCCCTCATCATTCTAAACTCCTTTGAGTACAGACCCAGGGTCCTCAGAAATTATTAAATTGTACAGGGAATCAAAGATGGCACTGATGTGAGAGGAAGCATGACCCACAGGTGGCAAGACCCTTCTTGAAATCCGCTGTTTGTTGCAGTCTGGAGAGAGGTTAAAGTACATCAAGCAAGCTTTACCTGGAATGCAGTTGCAAAAGAGAACTTTGAAAGTCTAGCTGGAAAGGGTTATTTTTAGACTCCCTCCTGCCACTTGGAATTTAGTGTGCGCCCTCAGCAGGGGAGGGGCTGTGGATTGCAGCTCAGTCTGCAAACTCTCTGTTCTTTTTTCATGCAAGAAAAGGTGAATTAAAGTGAGAAGCAAGAGGCACTGAGGTCCTGCTGCAAATTGCAAGCTGATATTTCTACTTTTGGATTTTTTTTGCAGCTAGAGCTTTCTGAGGGCATGTTGGGACTTGAAGTTCAGCCTGGAACCATCTTGCAATTTTTTTTCAGTCAAGTGTGAATTGGTTTAGGGTGGAGTGACAGCCCAGGGAAGAACTCCTGTGTCATAAAAACTGCAAGTGTCAAATCCATCTGGGGATACTATGCTGTTTTTCACCCAACCAAGGGTGAATTAAAGTGAGGGAGAAGAGTTGTAACTTGCAACTCAGCTGGAAACCCTTTGCTGCTTCTGTTTGTCCAGTTAAGGGTGAAGTAAGGCGAAAAGCAATCCATGTAAGAACTCTGGTAGATCGAAGAGTGAGACAGCTTGATACGTAGACCAAGAAATAGCGCTTCAGACTGGAGGAAATGGAAAAGTGCACAGGCACTGGCTCTAGCAAAATGGCAGGAGGCAAACCAAAATTGAGGAGTGATCCCACAGGGGCAGAGGAAGGGTCACCACCATGCTCTCCTGGTGGGATCCCTGAACAAAGCATGCTGAACGAAAGGACAGGAAAGTACTATGGAGGCCATGCAAAGATTGGACAGTAAGTTGGACCGGTGGGCCACTGAGTTGCAGGCTAAGATAGATGAGCTGACAGAGGCGCTTGGATCATCTGTTAAATCTCTCCAAGGTGTCACCGTCGCCCATGAGAACCACCTGAAGCAGCTTGAGGCCTCGGAGGCATTTAGCGGAAACACTATCTCCGAGCTGAAGAGCCAAGTTACTCATTTGACATTGGAGTTAAGTCTCTAAGGGAGAAATGTGATTGGTTCCCCGTAGCCAGAGGGAAAGTGTAGAGTGGTGCCCTGGGGTGTGGCATCTGCTGATTCAGCAGTTGGAGGGAGACTCCCCAATGAGGAGAAATACCAGGTTACTATTAGGAATGTGGGATGCTGGCTAGGAGGCCCTTACACTATGACCTCGGAGTTCACTAGCTAGACTGTCAGAGGATTATATCATCCAGTTAAGCACAGTCAAATATTTCAACATCTTCGACAACTGGGTACCCTAATTGCATTCCTCCAGGAGACCGACCTCAGGCCAGTGGACTATTTTAGGTTCTGTAGAGAGTGGTGGTGGTGGTGGTGGTGGTGCTTTCACTCAACTTTTCACACCTAGGCACGGGGGGCAGCAATCCTCATCCACAAGTCCTTACCCTTGATAGTAGCCAATGTCGTTTCTGACTCAAATGGCCGATACATCGTTGCCACGGGTAAATTACATGGGATGACCCTGGTGTTGGCCAATGTGTATGCCCCAAACTGGGACTGTGAAAACTTTTTCCGGTTGTTTTTCACATTACTTCCAGATTTGAATTCACATCGGTTGGTACAGGGTGGAGATTTCAACTGTTGGCTGAATCCTGCCCTGGATCATTCCTCCACAAGGACTGCTGCATTTTCCAAACCAGCAGAAATTATTAAATCATTTCTCACAGAATACACAGTGTCAGACCCTTGGAGATTTCTTAAGCCAACTAGTAGGGAATTTTTTTTCCACCTGTCCGCTGAATGTATTCACCTATAGATTTCTTCTTGGTAGATAATAAGTTGCTCCTGGCTTTACGCTCATTCCACGATGAAGCCATTATAATCTCGGACCATGCTCCCTTAACAATGGATTTGGTAGTGGGGAGGAGGATAGGCCCCTGTATGCCTTGACAATTTAATACTTGTCTGCTCTTTGGTGATGAATTTGTTAGATTTCTGTTGACTCAGATTAATGATTTCTTAGAGTTTAATGATGTTCTGGGAGTCTCGGCAGCTACCTTAAGGGAGACTTTGAAGGCTTATTTCAGGGACCAGATTGTATCTTATTCAGCGCACGAGATGAAGCAGAGAGGTAGGTTATCAGAATTGCTGGGGCATATGGCCTGAGTTGATGCTGCGTAAGCTGTGGGCCCATTCCCAGAAACGTTTACTATGACAGGCAGAGCTTGAGACCTTGTCCTCACGTCAAGAGATGCTGTTCAAATCTAGGTAAACACATTATGAGCATGGGGACAAGGCAAGCAAGCTACTAGCTCATCAGCTGCACCAAAAGTTGAATACCACAAATGCAGACTCCGAATGGGGACTCTGCTGATCCACAGCGAATAAATAAACTATTTAAGGACTTTTACTCAACCCTCTATAGCTTGGAGACCATCACCAATGAGGTAGGCTTTCAGGAGTTCTTTGGGGTATTGAATCTCGCCATGACGGACAGGAGAGAGGCTGCGGCACTGGAGAAACCAATCGACATTGAAGAAGTTGTTAGGGCGGCTGGAACTATGCCGAGTGGGAAATGTCCAGGTCCAGATGGGCAGCCCATCAAATTTTATAAAAAATGGATAGATTGGCTCCCCGCTGCTGCGCATGATCAATGAATCATATGAAAACAGCAGACTTTGAGGCAAGTGACAATTTTGCTTATCCTTAAAAAGAAAAAGAATCTGCTAATCTTCAGCTCTTACAGACCAATCTCATTGCTGAATGTGGATCTCAATCTGATCCCTAAGATTCTGGCCAGTCACTTGGAGGACATTCTGCCCTCTATCATCTTGCCTGACCAGACTGAGTTCATTAAAAATAGACATATATATTTGAATATTCAGCAGCTGTTTAACATCATGTATGTGTCTGCCACCTCCAAGCTATGTTAATCTTGCTGGACACTGACACTGATCGGGTGGAATGGGATTATTTGTTTTATTCGGGTTCAGGCCAAAACTCATCTCTTGGATCCAAATACTGTACTCCGTTCCTCTAGCCTTGGTCCAGACAAGCGATGTGCATTCAGTTTTTTTCCCTTTGTCCTGGGCATGAGGCAAGGATGCCCCCTCTCCCCCCTGTTATTTGCCATTGTTATTGAACCTCTTGCTGTGGCTTTTAGCAACAGCAAACAAGTGGTGGGGATTGGTAGGTAGGGAATCGAGAGGAAAGTATCGCTGTATGTGAACAACCCGTCCAACTCAATTCCCGAAGTCTTATCTATACTAGAGAGGTTTGGTCGTATTTTGAAATACAAGCTTAACTTGAATAAGAGTGAGCACCTTCCTTTGAATGCAGAGGCTCGTAGCCTCCCATCCCACACCCTGCCTTTCAAGTTTGTCACTAGGCAGTTTACTTACTTGGGAGTGCAAGTGACTAGCAAATTTAGTCGCCTCTTTGCAGCTAACTTTGCTCCACTCATGGGGCAGATGGAACAGGACCTCAAATGATGGTCCATCCTCCCATTACCATTAGGGGGCCATATCAATGCGGTGAAGATGAACATACCACCTGAGTTTTTATATCTCTTTCAGTGCATCCCGGTGTTCATCCCCAAATTCTTTTTTCACAGACTTGATCAGCTCAATGTGAGCTTTGTCTGGAATAGGAAAAACCCAAGAATGCAGAGGACCGTCTTGCAAAGCCCTAAATGGGAGGGGGTGTGGGATTGCCCAATTTTCTATTTTATTATTGGGTAGCCAATATGAGAGCAGTAGTGTGTTGGGTGCAGAAAGAAAGAAGCAACAGGAAGTTCCCTGCTGGCTGCAGTTAGAATCTCCTCCTGTGCTCTGTCTTCCTTGCCTGCCTTGATCAAGTTCCCTGGTAAATTTTCCCTCCTCTCAGTGTACTAGGAGTCTACTTGTCAAGTCAACTCTTAGAAGTTGGATGCAACTTAGAGGTCACTTTGGTTTCAGGTCTGGTCACTTGCCTCCCTAGTATTGGCTAACCATTTTTTTCCTCCATCTTTTTGGATGGTGCCTTCAACATATAGATCAAGCATGGGATCAGAACATTCTGGGATTTGTATGTGGATGGTGTGTTTGCATCATTCCAGCAGGTAGTGGATAAGGTTTATAGCCTGAGCTGCTTGAGCACTCAGTTTGTTCTCCAGCGGCATTCCTCTGCCTTTTTGTTTATTTATTATTATCGTTATTACTGGTACAATTAGACGGGACTTGGGCGGGGTGGGCGCCGGGGGTACCCTGACCACAGAGAGCCCTTGCCCAGTCGTGTTAGAATGTACGTGCAAGCACTATGTCGATCTGTATCTGTGTTTGTTTGCTCTGTAAAATATAAGAAAAAAATTAAATTGTACAGACATAACAAATTGGAACATATATATTTGGACTGTTTCTCTCTCATTTCGCAACCATTTTCCTTCTTGTTTCTTTTCTCACAGACTCTACACCTCTTTCAGCTTTGCCACCCCTTCATCACTCCACCCCCAGAACCTGTATCATTCTTCAATGGCTACCATGAGACCTACAAGAATGGACCACTGATTCTTGTCCTTCTGTTTCCCTTTGCCCTTGTGGAAAACTACCACCTGTACAGCTAGACGTCAATGAACTTGGGCATCATTTGCACAGTGCCCCATGTTAGTATGCCAATGCACCCATGCCATCCAAAATCATGCCACACTGTAAAGGGTCATTAACAGCAAGAAATATACTTGTCAAACATTTTTAGTTCCTTATTTATTCTTTTGTGTCATTTGTCACTCTTTCCTATTTGCACTTGAGTGGATGGTGGTGAGCCACCTTGTTTACAGGCAAGCATGCAAAATGGAAGAACAATAATATCATACCTGTGACTTATGTCATTGTGATGAAAAATTACACATGGATTGTCTCCCTCCTGAACAAAAATAAAATGGTTCTCCAAAGACTTTCACCAGAAGATAGTATTCTTTTAATATTCATCTAATGTCAGAAAGAAAATATTTCCTGTATCTTAATAATCTGCATAACGTGAAATCCAAAGCTTCACATTGCATTTCCCCTGTCTGTGTAACTATGTCCTTAAATTCTGTGCCTTGAACTCACTTTCAAATTTCAACTCATCTACTGCCCATATCTGACCCTACCCTGGGTTCTACTCACCTTTGTCCTTGCTGACTTACCTTGGAATCCAATTCCTCAATGTTTCAAAATATAAAATTCCTCTTCTATTTAAATAACATTATGGTGTCACCTCACTGCATGCTTGATTTTCAATTGCCTATGGGGGCGAGATCGGATCCAGACACCCTTTGAAAATATTGCTCCCAGACAGTGTGCCATCAGAAAGACAGAACTTTTGACAATGTAGCACTCATCAGTACTGGAATGTCAGCCTAGATTTTGTTGTTGCAGACTTCAGAGTGGGATTTCTACCCACAGCCTTCTGACTCGAGGTGAGAATGCCACCATTTGAGCCAAAGTATCCATCCCTCCTTTCCACCTATCTCTAGTGTTGATGCTTTCAGTCACCTGGGTCCCAGTCTCTGGAATTCCATGCTTAAATCCCCGTTACTACCCCACTCCCCCACCTCTTTTAAGACCACCCCACTCCCCCACCTCTTTTAAGACCACCCCTGAAATCCTCCTAATCCCATAGTCCTCCTAATCTCGCCTGCGACTCAGCGGCTGTTTTTCCTCACTTATCCTAAGATGTTTCCTTATATTAATTGCGCGAAATGCAAATTAAATGTTGTTAAAGCATTTGATTTGTTTGATCCAGAATAACTTTGTAAAGTATTCTGATTATAGGTGTCCTGTTTTGTTTTTGACCCAAGTGAACATGGTAGATTTTACCAAATTTGTATTTTACTCACATTCAGGAAAATTGATGTCTGAAAATTAGGTGGCCATCACATTATATAAAAATAGATTAAGTAGTCATATTGTTTAGATACAATTTATTTCATGTTCAGCAATAACGCAGACATTCTGTTGGATGAATGTTGCATTGCGAGTCTGATTCTGTAGTTAGATGTCAGGTTTGTATTGAAACAGCATAAAAGGCTCCACCACCATCTTCAGGATAAATGCTGACCTGACATTGTACTGATGTCTGGTATAGTTGAGGGAACTCCTTTGCTGCTAACAGCATGCCTTAGCTGCTGTTTCGCTATAACAGCAACAACAACCTGGATTTGTGTAGCACATTGAATTAAAAGTTAGGTTTTACTTGATTTTAAAAAAAACTTTCCATTTTTAATCATTTGTGAACAACTTGATCTCAATTCTTTTGAGTATTGAGAAATGTCAGTGACAGACCGGATATAACAAATAAAGCTCCAAATATTTGGTATATATTTGTCACATGCTGTAATATTTACCAGATCACTGCTATCTCACATTGATGGCGGTGGGGATGGTGGAGAGTGTGTTGAAATCATGCCGTTTGCTTCATACTGTTGAAATACATTCAGTAATCAGAGGTAATAGCCGATATTTTATGACCTCACTCGGGCAAGGCTCGTAAAATCCCTGCCAAGGCCAACGGAGAATTCCAGCCAATGGATTTGAGATATTAAGACGAGGTTTTGCTGATGGGAAAATCACAGGCCATTTCCCAATTTCCCAAAATTTGCTCCTCAGCTTATATCACGAAACAGGGAATCTCCCTTTTTAGGACTTAACAAATTATTTTACCAACGGGGTGGCATGGACTAGTTGGGCCAAAGGGCCTGTTTCCTTGCAGTAAACCTCTATGATCCTGTGATTCTAACAGCTCAGTTGGAATTAGATAAAATAAAATCACTGAACTCCAAACTGTCATATTAACTCTCCTCCTTCAGAAGAAGTGAAGTTATTACGGATGGTTTTGTTTCTCACCCAGGCTTGGACACTTAACAGTAGGCCTAACATAATCTTTGACACGAAATGCTGAGAAAGCCATGTAACTATAGTTCCCCACATAAAGGACATATTTTATCTCTCCAGGGATACACCCAGAGTTGTTCAATTCAAATGTCAAGGCTTAAGTTTTTTTCAGAGTTAATAGTGTCACAAGTAAGCGTGCATCAATACTGCAATGAAATTATTGTGAAAACCTCCCAGTCTCCACACTCCGACACCTGTTCAGGTACACTGAGGGAGAATTTGGTCAATGCACTGAACCAGCATGTCTTTCGGACTGTGGGAGGAAACCCACACAGACATGGGGAGAATGTGCAAACTCCACACAGACAGTGACCCAAGGTCAGAATTGAACCCTAGGCCCTGGCGCTGTGAGACAGCAACGCTAACCACTGTGCCACCGCGCCTCTCTAAAGACCCTTAATTGCGCACAAGTGTAATGTTTAATCAAATCACCTACACCCCATGGACTGCAGAGATTCAGGAAGGTGACTCACCATCACCTCCCCAAGGGCAATTAATGATGGGCACTGTAAAGAACTTAAAACCTTGTTTAACCAGCATTAAACTTGTCCAACTATGACTACTCGATTGAAAAGGATGCTGACTTTGCAACCTGGTTAAGAAGAATCCCAGTCAAGATAACAGGTTCACGTCTCCAGCTCCTATCAAGGAGTGAGGTTGATCTTTCATTTGGAGTGCTGCGGACCTACAGGCGCGGGTATTGGATCACTGAGTCTGGCGTGAATGGCAAGCAGTTTCCCAATCCTGTATCAACCAGGCATGTCCTCTTGAAGTTCATGAAGGATAAATCTATTTCTGAAATGCCATTTCTTTATTTTGTTCTTAGCTGTTACGCAGTAAGATTATCTTTCTGTATTGTGCAAACTTTATTATTAAATCACAGAATTTCAAAGATCAAATATTTATTTAAATGAAGCAATGCAGAAACAAATTCTTGCTAGCTGAAATTTGATTGAATCAAACTTCAGCGTGATAACGTGTCACCAACAGAACTAAAATGACTTGGCCCATCCTCATTAGTGAGCTGGGGATACTGTTGTTATTTTTATTCTGAACTACAGTAAACATAACACCATATTTTTTTAATTGCATGACTAATGTATAACAATCCCACTGTAGCTTTTACAAGCAAAGTTTAGTTGCTCTGTTGTAATAACTAGAAAAGTTAATGTAGCTTGAACAAGGTTCCTAATTGTTCCTGTCTCTGTCATATTTGTCTACTTGAATGGTCCTAAATACCACAGCGATTAATTAGTGCAGAACAGGTATTACAAGATGTTATCACCCTTCCCAGACTGTCTGGGTGAATGGAGGGAAGGCAGTAGATTGTTACAATGTTTCATCCATGCACTTCCTGAAAGACAGTTTAACCAGAAGATTTAATGTGTCAAAGTTAACTGCGTTCAGCAGCAGATTTTCACATTCTAATTAAAGATTAAGAACATAGTACATTACAGTGTGATTTGTCATACATGGCTTGTTAAATAGGAAACCTACCGGGATTCCACAACATTTTATAAACATTATTGAGGCTTTTAATGTGGAATAGGGAACAATTACAAGAACACGCTGTTGACAGCATTACAATAATTTACATACATTTCTTGCTTTATTGAAAAACCAATAGAGTTCTCGATATCAGTTTATTCTTATTCTTTAGCAGTTATGAAATATTTAAAACTCTTTTAAATATGGACATATCTGAAATAATGCAATTCTTAAATTCCAGCCCCCTGCCGCCCCCAGCACCAACCCCTGACACAGGCCTCAGAAAACAGATACAAAATATAATGTTTTTCTCTTTATGCTGCAAAATGATAATGGAAGTACGTTGGTGGTATGTTATTCATGTGGGAAAAGTCACCACACTGAAATAAGGAGAATTCTTTTTTCTCCTGAAAACATATTATAGTTTGGTGAATATATTTTAACCTGTTTAACTCCAATGCTTATTGGCGTGCAAACAAAATACTGCAGACAAATTTCTGTCGCATTGCAGAACCATAATTTGCTCTGTGACTTTCACAAATAAAGATTATTTGCATTGCATTTTAGTAAAAGAAGGATTGTCCAGGAAATCTACAGACTGCAATCCTGGTGATGTCTGCCACTGGAGTTCTCAGGGTCAGCAAGGGTGTGGGGGGGACTCATTAGCATGGGGTCATCAGGCACACACCCATTCATGGTTTCACTCCCAAAAACAAATCCACCAAAATCATTCAAAAAGGTTGCCCACCATGTGAGAAGGCAAGTGCCCTGGTTGTCTCATTCAAACCCCCATCTATCTCCCACTCACCCAGCGAGATTAATGCCAAAAAATTGTCTTTTAGAAAGCACCGATCCCTTTTTTGGCAGGCAGCTGCTCCTTTCTTCTGGATCTTACCCCCATCTTCACCCCCACACTCTGCTCTCACACCCTACCTGTGCCCATCACAAGACCAGTGCATTTCAGTCTCCTGGTGCAAGCCTCTTTTCAGCATCAAACCCAGGTCCCTTAGGAAATGGGGGAGCGAGATCCCTTGGTGTAGAAATCCTAATCCCTTCTGGCAATATTGACTTTGTAAGAGGCAAGCAGAAAGGATCGTCATCTTACAAGGCCAACTGGTTCATATGATTCCCTCGTTTATCCTATGGGTTCTGCTGGTGTGCCACTGAAGTTATGGGTGGGGCAGTGAACCCATTCAGGAAACTTGGGGCCATTTTAGGTTTTTTTTAATACTGAAACAGGAAAGAAAGATATGCAAATATTCTTGATTATTCATTCACAAAAGTATAGTGAAAAACAATGTAGATTTTACATTTGTTATAAGCGATTTGCTATTTGTCCTCTAATTCTAAACTAGTTTGATGCATTCAGATATATTTAAACACCATTGCAATTTAGCAAAATAAACAGCCAATCTCTCCTCATTATGAGTCTGTCTACGTATGAACAAAATGTACTGTCAATAGCATTAACCCCTCTGTCGTTTTGAACATCGTATTGAACCAGGATTAACTGCTGTACCATTATCCTGGCAGTGTCAGGCTGGGGAATGGGTTCAAGCTGAAAGTGCCCTGTGATTGATCTTTTTCTTACTCAAAGGTCATCACTAAAGAAACCAACCTGACTAGATCTGTTTAGTGATTATTTTGTTTTTAATACTGAGGATACAAACCAGTTTGTTATACCGAAAAATTCTGAACTAACCACCCTGGCATCTGCCCATGTGGAAATCATGATGAAGAGCAGGAAAATGCAGCGTAACAACAACAGCAACATGCCTTTTATGTAAAAGTACAGTGAAAGCTGCTTCCCGCAACACGCAGAATGAAAATAGATGCCCAGTTAGTAAAGGATTACTGAAAACCATGCCAGACAGTGCAGTTTTAAAGAGATTTTTTGAAGGTAGAAGCATATTTTTAGGTATGGAGTGATTAATGGGCGGGGGAGGGGCAGTTCCAAAGGAGAGGCCCAATATGGTTGAAGGTTTGCTCAACAATGGAGGATTAAAGGAAGGCAGGTGGGTGTGCAGTAGGCAGGAATCGGATGACTAGTGCCTTTGGAGAGATTTTAGGGGTGGAGGAGACTGTTGAACAAGGGTAAAACAGAGCTAAGTGGGAGAGGGTGAGTCGGAATGGCAGGATATTTATAGACTCAGATAAAGACTTAGAATTAAATGCATTGAGAAAGAAAATGTAGACAGTGCAAATTCTTGGGATTTGGCAATGGGATGTGGGTATCACTGGCTGGACCAGCACTTGTTGCCCACCCCTAATTGCCTTTGAACTGCGTGGTCTGTGGGACCAGATAAAAGTTAACCATTTTGCTGGAGGTCTGGAGTCACATGTAAGACAGAGCAGGTAAGGGTGGCTGATTTCCTTCTCCAAAGGATATTCGTGAACCAAATGGGTTTTTATGATGATTGTTTCACTTGACTTTTAATTCCAGATTTTTATTGAATTCAAAGTTAACCTTTGCCACAGTGGGACTTGAACCCAGTCCCCAGAGCATTACTTTGGATTTCTATCTAGTCCAGTCTAGTGACAAATAGCACCAAGCCACCACCTGCCAGGATTGGTGAGGATGGGGAGGTGAGTAAGTGGGGTTTAGCACAGGTTGGGTTATGTGCAGCAGATTTTTGGATAAGTTAGAGTTTAAGGAGAGTAGCGGACAGGAGATCAGCAAGGAAAACATGGCGGTTGAATATAAATGTGATGAATGTGTGCAAAAGAATTTCAGCATCACCATCAGAGTGTACTGCACTGATCTGTAAATCAAATTCATGGCTGAATAATGCTGCATATTGGCAATTTAACATCTTATCTGAACAATGGCAACACTGACAGTGTAGCACTCCCTCAATACTGCATTGAGGTGTCAGCCTAGATTATGTGCTCAAGTCTTGGAATCGAGCTTGGACCCAGTACTTCTGATTCAAAGGCAAGAATACAACCACTACCTAACTAATGCTGGTCCAGCCAGTGGCACCCACATCCCATAAAAGAATTTTCAATATCTATATTTTCTTCCCATCCCTCAATTTGCATTTTGTGTAGCAAACAAGGAAAGATACCAAAGTGTATCATTTGAAGTACTTTTGAAGTGTAATCACTGTAGCAATGTTGGGAAATGTGACAGCCAATTTATACGCAACAAGATCACACAAACAGCTATGACCATATAATTTGTTTTAGTGGTGTCAGTTGAGGGATAAATGTTGGCTAAGATATCAGAAGAACTCTGGTATCTTCTTCAAATAATATTGTGGGATATTTTACATTTACTTGATAAGATAGCTAGAACTTCAATTTAACAACTCATCTGAAAGATGGCATCACTGACTGTGTACCACTCCTTCAGTACTGCACTGAAGTGTCAGCCTAGATTATGTGCTCAAGTCTTGGAATGGAGCTTGAACCCAATACTTCTGATTGAGAGGCAAGAGAACAGCTACCACCGGACTAAGGCTGACACCTATCATATGAAAGCACAGAGTGGCAGAATTAGCGCTCTCAATTTTTAATTTGCCGCAAAGTTAATGTGTAACCTCAAAACCATAACCGGACAATTGCTAATTAAAGTCTTGCCTTCTGAGAGAGGGAGGAAAATGAGGGAGTAGGTCAATTTTTCAATGGTTGGGCTATCAATGTTTGGGCAGTGGTTTTGTTGCATCCTTCTTGTTTGCAAAATGTTTCTCAATAAAGTGAGGGAAGCTAAAGAAGGATAAACAAATAAGAGAATGGATTAAAACAACATACCGTACAAATACATAAAGAATGGGACTCATTTGGAATACAGTTTTGAACAAGCACATTCTTATCTGCATGTCAGGAAAAATTCTCGCACAGAAGGCTTAAATTTATTTTCCCATATCTATAGCATATAGTAATAAAATGTAATGTTTATGTAAAATAATTATCATAATTATTGTCATGGAATTAGAATAATATGCCAAAAACATGCAGTATTCCTATTCTTGCACTGTTTATAGAAATACTTTAGCATTTTAGAAACAGAAGCGACAATAATGCCTTAACAGTAGTCATTGTTTTATATAGATGCTTACAGAGGAATGAAAATCATATCAAAATATCACATTGTTCAGGTTAAGAGAGCACAGTATTGATTGTATTTTTTATTATGAATGGTGATTGTTGTCAGAATGCTGCTAATGGTTCAATATATTGTCCAAAATTGTGCTATATCTTTTGCTCACACACATTTCCCAAATGTACAATCAGCAGATGTATCCTCTATTGCTGCGTTTTCATATGCAAAGCATGTACCCACTGTATCTACAGTATCCCATCCTCCCCAAGCAGCTTTTATGAAACACAATCTCACAGCATTGGAGCCTATATAAAATTTCATTTGGATTTGGCTTCCTGTTGAGAACGACACTGCTTTGTTTTAGCGGCAGAAGCAGTAAGCCAGAAAGGTATGTCCTGTTATTTTCATAGCTAGAGCGTGGGCTTGAGGATCACAATCAAGCTGTTGACGTTGTCAGGCTTCGGAAGCTCATCCTTATCTCACGCCGTTCTCCTCTTTCCCTTTTCTATTTTCTTTTTGTGTTCTAACTCGTCCCCTGCCTGTCCTCTACCTGGAGGGCAAAATCATGATTAATGGTTTGTCTTTGCAAATTGTGGCTCTGCGATCATCTTGTTTTTTTTCCCTTCTCTTCTAGGTATTGACCACAAAAACACAGATTTAGTGAAAAACTACGTAAGTAGAATGGGTATTTAACTTCAAACCTTTCTAAAATTGCCAAGAAAATCTTTCTGGGAGTCATGGCAAAAATCTCTCTGTATCTGTGAAGTTAAGAGACCTTTTTTTTGAAAAAAAAGACTTTTACTTAATTCTAAAGATAGCTTACAATTGCTAGCAACTTTCACGATTTCAGGAGATGCCAAAGTATTTTAAACCAATGAAGCACTTTTCAAATGTGGTCGTTGTAACACAAAAAATGAGGAGGCCTATTAAGCAGGAAAATCAAAGAAAACCAAGGGGTTGTAATTACTTCTAAAAACTATACTGCTTCCTGAAGCAACAGGCAAGTAGTTTTACAATATGTTAATGTATTGTCCTGAGAATCTGCAGATATTATGGCTGTGCAATTCTGTGCTGTTTGGATGCATATTTCATGTCGCATTGATCATTTTATTAGTTGTACTGAACATACTGTTTGTGGAATACAGATAGTTTGTTCAGAACATGGAATGCACGAAAAGCAGAGCACATTCATTCTCTGCACTGTTTAACAATCAAACAATACAAACTTGATCAGGCATATCTGTGTTTTGTAGCACCCTCCGTGTAAAAACATTTTGTGTTTTTAAAAGAGCAATGTATTGCTAAATATTTCATTCAGTTTAAATCATAGAGCGGTGTTGAAATTCCACTGTGATATAGTTAATTCGTTGCTGATGGACTTTTACCATACTGTAGCCTGCACGACTTTAATAACATTTTAACCCATTAATTTTATGTGGTTTAACAATCTTGTTAAACAATATCCTGGAATTTGGCATGAATACATGAAGCGAGACAGTAAAAATACCAGAGAGTAACTTATCCTTATCTTTTCAATAATTCAATTAATTTAGCCTAATCCTCACCTGGCTGGTACCACTTCCCTTCAGAGCAGCAAATAACTGACTGTGAACCTATTAGATCTACTGCCTTTCTGGGAAATGGATCTATCTCTAGGTATGAGGGAATACATAGCTCCAGTCTAAAAACCTTGATCAAATTGAAAACAGAGGCTGAAATTAAGACTGATCAATAAGAATTCAATGCAGTAGTGTATGTCTTTACATGTTTCTTGCATCAGTGATGAAGATTAAGCTGAATTATTTTTGTTGCATTTCTGCTTTGTTGAATTAAAATGCGTGTAAGGGGCTAAATCTTCCTCAGTCAGAGGGGAACCTGACCTCCACGCTTTTGTAGCTCAGAAACTGCATACCTGACATGTGTCTTTGCTCGGCATTTTTGTCTTTCCACCCCAAACGAGCAGTTTGTGAACTATGAACCAATGTGGGACGAGTGTGGATGCGGGCCAGTTATAAGTCCTGCCTCAATTCCCAAGCCAGTATCCCAGCTGCCAGCAGAGTTTGAAGGCCCCTTAAACCTCACCCACCCCTATGCCAGTTCATGTCCCCTCAGAATGTCCAGGCCACCTCTATGCCCTTCTGTTTCTTCCATACTCTCCAAAGATCACCCATATCACCTTTATGTACCTCCATGTATCATCAATAGCCACATCAGATACACGCTATGTAGAGTCCTTAGGTCACATGCAATGTTAATGGAAAATGTTTTACATTACTTCAAGAAAAAAAATGAACCTATCACTGTCTAATAAAAGTCTCCGTCTCACTGATACTGATAGAAAAGGATACAATCTGCCATATCAAAAAAAATCCTTTTAATACTTGTAAACTTATTAGCTTGTGCCAACAAAACACACTAAAGGTAGAATTCACTTCTTGAAACTATCATTCAGTCTCAGATGACTCATGGGCTGAAACCCATAAAGCACTTGAAACTCAGGGCAGGATTTTCCAAGCCTTCTCACCAGCAGCTTATTCTGGTTCTACCAAACATGACAACCAGCCCCCCCCCCCCGACCCCCCAAAAGGCATGTTCCCTGGCAGTCGGGCAGGTAAGCCATGTAAAATGCCATCAACCTCAGTGGGACTGGAAGATCCCACTGCCAACTGATATTAAGCTCCTCCACTACTAGAAAACGTGCCATGAGGGGAGGGGGAGCAGCAAATTCTGGCATCAGTTAAGTATTCATATTGGTCACAGCTATCCAAACAACAGATTTCTTTGTAGGGAGGAAAAATCAGGTGATGTTTATCTCAATTTCAAAGCAAAATGCCTGCAAAGCAATGTTGGATTGCAGATGGTTAAATTTTTTTGTCAAGTTTCAAAATCAGGCTTTTTCGTATCAGCCAGAGCCATTTAAATCACAGTAGAAAAGATGTCAGCGCAGGCCAGTAGGACATTTTGATACATGTTTTTGCTGCATTATGGTGTCTTTTCATGTACTGCAATATGTGTGAATAAATAGACAAGGCTGGTCAAAGTAAAGGTTCACCTACCTTTAAAAGGGAGATCCCTATGGTGAGTCACTGCATTTAAAACACATCTACACTACACTGCAGCACCCAGTACTAATGTTTGAATGTGTGAAAATATTCACATGTCCAAATGTTGCCGATTCCTTAACAGGCTTTCCATTTTTTTCGCAAACTCATAAACTTGACATGTTTTTAATGGACTTCTAACTGCCCTCAACTCATTGGACATGGGTTATTTTGCTCATGATTTCTGACCCACACAGAAGCTAAAGGGAAATGGCGCGGGATGAGGAACGCAGAAGAAAATTTGATTTCCTCCAAAGAAAAGCAAAGTTTGGCCTTTGCACACTCAAAAGCCTCCATGCCCAAACAAAAACTCAGCCTAAGATGTTATAATTGAAGATGATTGAAACTAATATTCTAATATCGAAAAGAAGCTGAAGAATACTTCTCCTATAATCTCACAAAAGATTATCCCACAAACAGTTCATTTGAAATCATTCTGCTGTAAACCTTTTCATCACATTTCCTGCTTCGTACAGTTTGAAATTTCTAAAACTTTCATCAGCCATGTTAGATCCTGAATCAGCGTGTTTTGGCTAACTTAGTTGCAATTAGGCAAGGACTATTTAACTTTATACTGATAGATCTTTATGGGATTGTTTATATATAATATATTAAACTACTCTGTGTTATGAAGAACATATGTGTAATATCAAAATGCTGTGAGTTAAATTCTTGAGATATATGTGTCTGTATATGTGTATACGTCATAATGTTGAGAACTAAAACATCTATATATATCCATAAACATATATAACACACTGCTATTATGTGCTAAACAGCCAATGTGTATATTTATTGTAGTGCTGTGCATTCTTCTTTATTTGATCATAGGATGTGGGCATTGCTGGCAAGGCCAGTATTTATTGCCCATTTATAATTGCCTTTGGGAAGATTGTGGTGAGCCACCTCCTTGAACCACTGTGGTTGATGTGGTTAGCTATACCCACAGTGCTGTTAAGGAGGGAGTTCAAGGATTTTGACCCAACCACAGTGAAAGAACAGTGATATATTTCCAAGTCAGGAGGCAGGGTGGTTGTGACTGGAAGGGGAACTTGCAGATGGTGGTGTTCCCAACTGCCTCTAGCGGACATTTTAGGCGGTAAATGTTGCGGTTTGGGAAGGCGCTGTTAAAGGAACAGGAACTGGTTATGTTCTGCACAACATATATAATTTATGTGGTTTGAGACTTATATATTTTATGTACTTTTATAACAATGTACATTATAGGTTGACACAATTTGATATATTGTCACATTCTTTATCACACATTCTCTGAAAACCTTTACCCTTCATGAATTCCTATGTCCCAATTTATAATGGGTTTGCCGATGTCTTCGATTGTAGAGCTTGGCCATCAGGTTGACACTCATCGCTCATGCCATTTTCAGAAAAATCTTCATCTGCCAATTTTTTCTCATGAATGGAATTTCCAGGATCCAGAACAGAGGTACTTATAGGACTTTTTTTAAAATCAGAAACTTAGCTATTTGACAATAGGATGATTGCACCTTTCCATTTCCTTGTACTTTGTGCCTTTTAAAGCCTTCATTACAGTTTTCACTTCAAAGCCTCAGCTTTTCCAAAAAGCCAGGGTTTAGTGTTGATATTTTGCCCAGAGCTGTGACTCTGCGAGCTGAATTAAGATTGTAGCCTGAAAGTGTGCAGTATAGCAATTGTTCCAGAATGCATCCATGCCACTCAAACATTTAGACTGCAGCAATGCCAGCCTTTAGCTTCTAGCACTTCCAAGTTGTCGTCTCAGTCCTGTAATCTTTCTTTAAGCGCTGGTAAAGCACAAAATGGCAGATTTCAAAAGTTTTATTGAGGTGATGGTGAGCGGGGTAGATTTTGGCTCTTGGGCAGCAACTGGCAGAATGCGCTGATTGCCTGCTTAATCCTGCTGGCAGGAGAGCTCATCCATCTTGAGGATGAAGCCTCATCAACCCTGTCGCCAGCTGCCGACTAGCACAATATTGCGTAACAGGAAAGCTGATCCAGGAAGGTAGGGACATGGCTGGCGTGATGTGGGGAGGGTAAAAACATGGACATTAAGTAGCTTAGGGGTACATTCCTACACCACCTTACCCTGCAGTTATAGAGTGAGATTTAGATTTGAGAATGAGAGGGGTAAGAGAGGTTGGGGTGAAACAGAGTGACAGTATGAATTTTTCTTCATTAAATTTTATTCCAAAAAGCCATGCATTTCGAAGCCAACTCATAATTACTCACTTGCACTTTGTTGGCTAGTGGGAAAGGTCAATGATAATCACTTACATCTCTAAAGAAAAGAGAAAATGATACAAAGAGAGAGACTGACAGATGGGTAGTATTTCTTTTCCTTCAAATTTGATTCCATTTTTAAAAAGAAGATTAATTTCTGAAAGCAGACATAGCCCCATGGGAAGAGATGGAGGTTAAGAAGTGAAGGGAGGAGACAAACCTTTTGAGGATGTAGGAACCTCCAGCCTCCAATCAACCACTTTTGAGAGGAGCAGGTGGGGAAGTGATTGGAGAGTTAAGGGTGAAGTGACTGATAACAGAGCAAAAGGTGAGGGAGGGGTAATGTAGTTGAGAATATAATTCAGAGGAGAAGAGCTGGTGAGGCATTGAGGTAGTGGGAAGAATGTTGAGGAGGTCAGCGATGTGATTGGAGTGAGGGGGCAGGGAAGCACAAGTGATTGGACAAGGGGGCATTCTTTGTAACCCTGCATCTCAAAGGCAGGCTGCAGCCATTGGGTGGCTCGATTCCCCACTGTGCTGGATCACACCATACCTCCCACCCAAAAGAAAAGATGAACTTAAAAAAAGACAGAGAGAGAACCAGAAGATTGAAAGAGAGATAAAAAGAAGAGTTGTGGGGAGGTGAGCAGCAGAGAAGTTGAGAAAGACAAAGCAGAAGAGAATCAGAAGCAAGAAGACATTAGAAATAGGCAACAATGTGACCATACTCTGCAGATAAGTATGTGCAATGCGATGGGAGATCAACTAATAATCGCTCATTTGAAAATATCTTTTGCTCTTGATGCTCCACATACACCAGGTTAACTAAGCTTTCACTGCATTAAATGAATACTTTGCAGCAGTTTGTACTAGGGAAGTAGATGTTAGCCAGATCACGGTGAACAAGGTAGTTCAAACACTAGAAGTGTTTACAATTAATAAGGAGGAAGTATTGGTTAGGCTGTCTGTACTTGAAGAATTGTAAATATTACATTCTTGTTCAAAAAAGGGTTTAAGGATAAGCACAGTAACAAGAAGCCAGTCAGTTAAACTTTGGTTGTGGGATTAATTTGATTGGACCTATGTTATATTAAGTTGATCTTTCTCCACATCCTAGCTATGACAGTGTTACTACTTTCTGCATTCTCTCCTTTCCTTCTCTCCTGTGTCATCTATGAACAGTATGCTTTGTCTGTGTGGCATGTGAGAAACAATACTTTCCACTGTATCCAAATGCAAGTGACAACAAATCAAATCAAATTTTAGAACCAATAATTTGGGACTGAATTACCAATCAGATGGAAAAATATAGGTTAATTAAAAATGCCAAAATCCCTTAAGAGAAAATTTAACAATCTTGCTGAAAGTTTGACAAAGTAACAGAGTTTTGATGCGGGTAATGCTGATGACGTAGTGTATATGGACTTTCAGAAGGCATTTGATACATTGCCACACAACAGACTTGTGAGCAAATTTATAGTTCATGAAATAAAAGGGACAGCAGCAACGTGGATACAAAATTGACTTAGTAACTTACTTTGCTTAGGCAATCCCTCGGAGTCAAGGATGGCTTGCTTCCACACTGTAAGGTAGTCCTGATGTGACTGAGCAGTCCAATGTGTGACCTGCATTCTCTGTCACAGTGGGGCAGACAGTGGTTGGAGAAAGGGGTGGGTGGGGTTTGCCATGTGCTCCTTTTGCTGTCGATGTTTGGCTTCAGCTTGTTCTCGGCAATATAACCCGAGACGTTCAGCTCCTTCCCAGACGCTTTTCCTCCATTTTTGATGGTCTTGGGCCAGGGATTACCTGGCATCATGGGAAATGTTGCAGTTTCTCAAGGAGGCTTTGAAGGTGTCTTTGAGTTGTTTCCTCTGCCCTCCTGGGGCTTGTTTGCCATGTTGAAGTTCAAAATAGAATTTTTTTTGGGAGTTTCGTGGTCTCATGTCAGGCATGCAGACGATGTTGCCCACCCAGCAAAGCTGTTTGAGCATAGTCAATGCTTCAGTGCTGGGGATGTTGGCCTGAGCGACAACACTGGCATTAGTGTGCCTATCTTGTCAGTAGATTTGCAGGATCTTGCAGAGACAGCACTGGTGGTACATCTGCTGGGTTTTGAGGTTTTTGCTGTATGTGGTCCACATCTCTGAACTAACTAGGAAAATGAGTATCTCTACTGCTCTGTAACCCACGAACTTAGTGCTGGGTCTAAGGCTTTGGCCTTCAAGCACTCTTCTTCAGGTGGCTGAAGGCAGCGCTAGGACACTGAAGGCAACGTTCAACCTCGTTGCTGATATCTGCCCTTGTTGACAGTAAGCTCCCAAGGTATGGTAAGTGGTCCACATTGCCCAAGGGCTCATCATGGATTCTTTAAAATAGAAGGCAGATCTATGTGATTGGGACAGATTAGTAGAGGATTTTTGTCTTACACTGTAAGGCTCATATTCTCATACATCTCAGTAAGTATGCTATTGAAAACTTGGACGTTGGTCTCTGAGTGTGCACAGACGCAAGCATCGTTTGCTACTATAGCTCAATGACAAAGGTTGGGGACAATCTTGGATCTGGCCTGCAGGTGGCGGAAGTTGAACAAATTCCTGTTTGTTCTTTAGTTTAGCTTATTGAGGGTGAGGTGGAGAATTGCAGCAAGGAAGATCAAGAGAATGTTGGTATGATGGCCCAGCCTTGCTTGATCCCAGTCTGAATGTGAATTTGGTTCTGTGATGGATTCGTTGGTTAGGATTACAGCTTGTATGTCATCATGGAGCAGGCAGAAGATGGTGACAAACCTTCGCCAAAACAAAGGATAATGCTTCATAATCCCTCATGGTTGACAGTGTCGAAGGCTTTTGTGAGGAAAGAGGGCCATGTACAAGGATTGACCCTGTTCACTGCATTTCTCTTGTCGTTGCCATGCAGTGAAGATGATCTCTGTTATGCCCCTTAGTGGGCAGAATCTGCATTGCAACTCGAGGAGGAGCTCTTCAGCCACAGGGAGAAGGTGATTAAGGTAAATCTTGCAATGGCCTTCCCTGTGATTGGCAGCAGGGAAATCCCTCAGTATTTTCTGCAGTCAGACCTGTCACCTTTCTTGAAGATGATCAAGATTACGACTTGATCTCTTGACATGTTCTCCTTCCAGATAAAGGAAACGAGGTTACCTTTTTGCACCAATAGTGTTTTGCTGCCATGTTTTAGTGCTCCAGCAGGGATTCCACCTGCTCCTGAGGCCTTAGCTGTCAGATGGCCTTTTCTACCTCGTGCCACGTTGGACTTGTGCTGAATGGTGGTGGGTATGGAACCAAGGGCAATCTGACATCCAAGATTCTCTGTTGAGGAAGTCTTCACAGTGCTCCTTCAAGTGAGCGCCGACTGCCTGTCTGACCTTGATGAGCACCTCTCCGCTCTTAGCCAGCAGTGGGATGGGGCCTTGGGTTCTTGGGCTGTAGGTGTTAAAGAACTCTCATGTTGAGTGACAGGAAACAAAAGTCTTGTGGTTATTGGATGTTTTTCAGGCTGGAGAAAGGTTTATAATGTAGTTCCCCAGAAGTCAATGTTGGAACTCTTGCTTTTCCTGATATATATATTAAAGACATAGACCTTGGTGTACAGGACACAATTTCAAAGTACAAAGTACAAGATCAGAGTAGGTAGGGTGAAAATGTTCCCATTTGTGAAAGGGTGAAGAATGAGATTTAAAGTAATTTGCAAATGTGGCAAAAGTGATATGGGAAAATAAATTTCATGCAGTGGGTGGTTGGAGTCTGGTATTCATTGCCTGAAGTATAATGGAGGTGGAATCAATCACAGCATTTAAAAGGGAATTAGACTGTTACATGAAAAGGAAGAATGTGCATGGTTGCAGGGAAAAGGTGAGAGAATGGAACCAGCTGAGTTGCTCAGACACAATGGGCTGAATGACCTTCTGCATTGTAACTATTTTGTGATTCTGTGATATGAACCTGAGCTGATTCAGTATTTGTGATGTCTCAGATATGTCAAGATGGATGTATTTTGTTTCAACGTTAGCTACATATGAAGAGACATATAGAGAATCCACATTTTCCTGTTACAGGTCACCGTTATGCAAATAAATGATACTTTGATGAGACTTTCAGTATTAAATGCTGAGTTAAAAAATTGCTCTCATCTGTCAGCTGCCTTTCCACCCTGTTACTCATTACAAGCCATCCTAGTCTTACTCTGAACACTCCTATTTTTTTAATTCCTAAATGAACTCTTGAAACTCGGAGGACTTCCTCACCCCCTTCCAAATCCATCTGTTCATGCTTGCCATTGTCAAATAGAAAAGCTACAATCATTGAAGTGCTGAACCCTAAAAAGAATAAATCGTGCCAGCTTTTTATTTATTCATGGGATGTGGGCATTGTTGGCTCGGCTAGCATTTATTGGGCATCACTAATAGTTCATGGGAAGGTGGTGGTGAGCTGCTTTCTTGAACCGCTACAGTTGTATGGTGGAGGTAAACCCCAGGTCAAGGTGGTGAGTGATTTGGAAGCGAGCCTCCAGATGGTAGTGTTCCCAGGAATCTACTAGTCTTGGCCTTCTAGATGGGAGTGGTCCTGGGTTTTGAAAGTGCTGCTTAAGGAACCTTGATGAGTTCCTACAGTGCGTCTTGCAGATGGCTGCCACTGTTTTTTTGTTTGTGGAGGGAGTGAATGCTTGTGGATGGGGTGCCAAGCAAGCAGGTTGCTTTGTTCTGAATGGTGTCAAACTTCTTGAGTGTTGTTGGAGTAGCATCCATACAGCCAAGTGCAGAGTATTCCATCACACTCCTGACTTGTGCCTTGCAGATGGTGCACATATTTTGGGTGTCAGAAGGCGAGTTACTCACCACGGGATTCCTAGCCTCTGACCTGCTATTATATTGACAGTATTCATATGACTAGTCCAGTTCAGTTTCCAGTCAATAGTCAATGATGAGAGTGGGAATTTAGCAATGGTAATGCCATTGAATATCAAGGGGTAATAGGTAGATGCTTTTGTGTTTAATAATTAAATAAATAGTCCTCGCTTCCAAGATAAAATTCTATTAAAAGCCCATCATAATTGTGCTGTCATGGCTTTAACACACATACAAACAAGCGACTGCAAATCCTCAGAATGAATGCCGTGCGTGCGGTATAAATTATTAAGCAAACCTAGACGTATACTATTTGCATCATCAATCACTGTGCTACATGAGAGTATTTTGCCAGCCCCAATTGATGTGCTGGTGCTGAGCCCAACCTTGTTCTGATTCTGCTCTCTTTGAAGTTGTCAACATCATTTCTACTTTGTTAGCACTTGATAAAGTGAGGGCTGACTTGCTGGAGTTTCTTCACCTACTATGGACAGATCTGGTAACGTGTAGATTTCAGGCTCAAGCTCTTCATGATTCAGATGAAAAGCAATTTCAAACATCAAATTCCAATGTATGATTAATCATTTTCTTGTAATTTTTTAAAAATTTAAGTTAACTGTGAAAGAACTAAGGGACATTCTTTTACATTGCTATGGTGTGGAATGCCTGAAAGAGGCATGTAGAAAGATTCGATCATCTTCAAAAAAGAACGGGATAAATGTTTGCAAACTAAAATAATTGCACAACTGTAAAGGAAAAGCAAGCAAGGAGGACAAATTGGACAGGTCTTTTTTTTGTTCATTGCTGGTGGGCATCACCAGCTAGGCCAAAATTTCTTGCCCATCCCTAATTGCCCTTGTTCAGAGTCAAATGCATTGCTGGGGTCTGGAGTCACATGTAGGCCAGACCAGGTAAGGATGGCAGATTTCCTTCTCTAAAGCATATTTTACAACAATTGTAAATGGTATTGTGATTAAACTTTTAAATTCAATTTTTTTTAATATTGTATTCAAATGCCATAGTGGGACTTGAAACCATGAACCCACAGCATTAGCCTGAGTTGCTAGAGTATTAATTCAATGCTATTACCATTATGCCATCATCTTTAGCTCTTTTAAAGAGCTAGCATCAGTATGAGGGACTGGATAGCCTCTTTCTGCACTATATGATCGATGTATTTGCAAAGCTTATTTCCAGTGTTGTTTTTCTCAGTGAGAGTTCAAGTAGGCAGATGAAGGATCACAGTAGTGGTGCATGTTGATTGGCTACATGTTGCTCCTTACTTTTGAAAGATTTTGCAGACTGTTAATTTTTTGATTGGAAGGTTTTAAAATTGCTGTTTGGCAGTTTTTATTCCTAGCTGCTATTTGTTAATTGACACTTTCGTTCATGTCAGCTGTGATTTGTTGCTGTTTTAGGAACACGGAATTTAAGCCAATGGGTGCAAGTATGATGCAAGAATCTGTATCTTAAAAAGTTGTTGTACCACAAAGTGTCACAGCCTGAACTGGGACAGCCAATGATGCCTTCTATTTCGAATGCTTCTTTGAAAATGTTACAGTTGTGGAACACTGGGGAGCCGGTGGCAAAGTGGTATTATCACTGGGCTAGTAACCCAGAATAATATTCTAGGTTCTCAGGTTCAAATCCCATCACACATTCAGTAAAAATCAATTGATAACCCATTGTAGATTATTGTAAAAACCCATCTGGTTCATTAATGTCCTTTATGGAAGGAAATCTGCTATTCTCACCTGATCTAGCCTCCACGTGATTCCAGATTCACACAAATATATTTGATATTTAACTAGTCCATCCCCTGTAGTTAGGGATAGGCACCCAATGCTGGCCCGGCGAGTGATGTATCACATCCCATGAACGAATAAAGAAAGCAAGTCCTGACATGACAATAACCTGGATTATTTTCATCTGCACCGTGAGAGTAATGCTTCTCATTCTTAAAAATAATTCTACACCTCCCTTTGGTGAGCCTCATCAGTTTTGTTGTCCGTGAAGATGCCCAAAGCACACAGTACAGGCTCAGGCTGAAAACAGCAATTGGGATCCTGACTTATATCATAAAACCGCAAATTGAATACTACAACAGGCTTTTCATCTGTTTGCCAGCAGACGCTGAACATCTGACAAAGGGCCTGGTGGCACAGTGGTTTGCACTGCTGCCTCACAGCGTCAGGGACCCAGGTTCGATTCTAGCCTTGGGTGACTGTGTGGATGCTGCACGTTCTCCCTATATTTGCATGGGTTTCCTATGGGTGCTCCAGCATCCTTGCACAGTCCAAGGATGTGTAGTTAGGTGAAGTTGGTAGAGATTCCGAGTGGCTGATACTATCAGAAATTCAGACAATACAAGGCTCATGAAGTCAATGTCTCAGTTTAAAGACGTAACCTTCATTTTGACCAGCGGCCGCTAGGAGAAATCATCAAAGAGTCAGGGCAGCTCATGAGATGAAACAGTTAGGCCTCTGTAATGAATTCTGATGTAGACAATTCAAAACAGATCAATTTTAGCTTTTCTTATCAATTACTCCTGCCTTTCATTAGCTTTAAATCAATCATCTTCAATATACATGAATCAACAATACCCATCATATACCTTAGCCAATTGCATCTTACTCACTGGCGTAATGGCATTTTATTAGTCTGTAGAATCCAGAAGCTAACTCTTGTCTTGGCTGACACCACTTCCCATGTTGCCGATTATTTGTGATGCCAGCCCAAAGTTCAAATGAACGCTCCCATGAGTTCTCCTGTAGGTCACTGCCAAACCAGATTAACACATGACTCCAATCTGAGAATGCATCCATCTTATCTGGACAGTGAATAAACCCTCTTCAAAAAAATGATTGTGTTCTAAATGTTCTAACCATCCAAAACTCTACTGGTAAAACTTGTGTATTCTCAGGGCTAAACATTCTCTTAGAATATGGCTTTGCCCTTATGCCCTTTACCATGATGCCTCGCAGCAATCTGCCTTTGGCTAAAGTGTGCAATAATTCTTAAAAATGCATTAATACATTCAAAATACCAACTATGTGTTTTAAATCATAATCACTTGTTTAAATCTCTTACTGCATTTCATACATGTATAAATTGCTTTCTTGTTAGTTTATAATTCTGTTTTAAAGTCATTTAACTTAATACTGGGAGTTCTGTCAGTGCTTTAATGTCTAATTGTTTAAAAAATTACTAACCTATTAGGATATTTCCCCTTATAGGTGGATTGGCCATGGTAAATGCACGGAGGTAGGTAAGGGTGGGCCTGCGTAAAATGTTCTTTCAGAGAGTCATTGCAAACTCGATGGGCTGAATGGTCTACTTCTGCATTATAGGGATCCTGTGGCTTCTATGAAACTGAAGCTGGCTGTTTTTCTGGATGTTAACATGGGCAATAAGTCTACCAACCCCATCTTGACAACTGCACTTGTAACTCCAGGCAAAGGCAATGAAAACTAAATTGTATGTCTTCATCCATTTTAAAGAGTTTCAGAATTAATTTTCCATGACTCAAAAAATAAATGCCAGTTTTTTCATGATTTTTGTGCATTCCCATTGTGAATTCAACTCTGGAAATCTCATATCTAAGAGCTGCTCTTTATCCTTACCATCTGTCTTGGATAGCTTTCACTTCTTGGGAGTGTTTCTGCCTGAATGTGGCTTCCACAACAACAAGTGAGAATCTAGTCTTATATAACATTAATGAACTCAATGAGTGATAGGAGTTCCTGATGAAACAGCAAGTCAAGCCAATTGTCCCATCCACATTTTTTGGATTAGACAGCCTTGTCTCCATTTCTTACATGGTAACGTTATTTTTCAGCTTTGTTTACAGTACATTTTGGCAAAGATTTCAGAACCAGAATAACCACATTCTTTAAAATTGCGGGAGAACAGCAAAGTTGCAATGCAGTCAGGATATTTTCTCACTTCCCTCCGTCAAAGGAAGGAAAGTACTGCTAGTTTACTCCTCCGCTTATGTGTCAGCATTAGACTCTGATATATTGTAGCATTTACTCCGAAAGCTCCAGTGGATTTCTCATTTCATCTCTTTTCATTCTTAAACTTCTCCTATTACTCTATTACCTGTACCAGTTTCGCAGTCTGACAGCTACACTTTGCCCATTATTCTTTCCTCACTGGAATTTTGTGCATCAGGTTCAATCTTTGCCTCCAACCTAATTGTGGCTGACAAAGGTTTCATTCTCTTCTGTCTTCAGCAACTTCCTTTATTTCTCCTGCAGTTTTTTAACATGATTCCCCTTAATTTGGTCTTAATGTCTAGCTAACCTTTGTGTCAAGTATATCAGTTTTAATTGCGCCTACTTTGTCGAATTTTCCGATGCCAGTTCCAAATGATAATGTTTCAGATCCATGTTATGCATCCACCTGCGGAAACCTTCACTATTGTGGTTAGCAGATTTTGCTAAATTTCCTTTCAGAATTTCATCAATGTGTTCTTGTGGAGAAGGTTTCTCCCATCATCGATGTTAATGTAAAATCTCTCCCTTTCTCTACCCAAGCCCCAGGAGGCTCTGAACATGGATCTGTATTTATTTTGAAAGATTACCAATTTTCTCATTCTCCTTTGGCGACAGAATTGAATGTTGTTAGAGTAGTGGTCTACTGATGCTGGATGGTGTCTGCTTTCTCTCATACAAGACCATTTCTTGCTTATCTCCCAAGATAACGAGAGTTGGTGAGGAATTTGGCCTTTGGAGTTTATAATTCTGTTTTAAAGTCATTTAACTTAATCCTGGGAGGTCTGTCAGTGCTTTAATGTCTAATGGTTAAAAATTACTAACCTATTAGGATATTATAATGAGAGTTGGTGAGGAATTTGGCCTTTGGAGTACCCAGGAGCGCTTATCTTCTCCCTCACCTAATGCTTACATTTGTATTTTTCACCAGGATAGAAGTGGGATGCCTGCCAAATGTTTTTATTCTTTACCTGAAGGCAATTGCAATAACCAGATTACTATCCTGTCTAATTAAAAACAGACCTGGAATCAAACCTTGGCCTACCTGTGCTTTAGTTTCCCGTTGCCTTTGCTGAATAAACCTTTAGTGGAGCTGAATAATCATATTTGACCTATTATTTCTTAAAAGTAATCTTTGGGCACTTTTCAACAATTTGATTTCAATGCTGCCAGAACTTCAGATCTTTGTTCTAGATGAGAGAACTAATACCTCTGAGATGAAAGCATTTCTCGTATCTAGTAAACAAAGTGCTATGAGGGTGTCTCTGGATATCAGGGCATTGCATATGCCTTCAACACACTTGAACTTTGGAGGCTTGAAAAAGCATCAGACATGTCCTCTGTTTTCCTGTTGCGTCTCCCAGATGGTTTCATTCATGTTGTGCTATTTTTCTTTCCATATTAGAACCGTGTCAGACTCGATGCTTTATTTTTCTTCCTTTTATCTTTAAAGTGGCTGTGGATTGAATCCAATTTGAGTCACTCAGTAAGCATGGATTGAAGTTTCCCAACTCTGTCCTCATGATGGCGTTTAGCTACAAGTCCACAACCTTTATGCAGTAACTGCAGGATGCGTAGGGGCTGCATTCTGCGTCAGAGTAGTCAAAGGTTTCCAATATAAAAGCAAGAAACAGCAGATGTGGAAAATCTGAAATAAAATCAGAAAATGTTAGAAAATCTCAGTTGGTTTGTCAATGGAGAAGGAAGTTAACGTTTCAAGTCTGCATGACTCTTCTTCTGTGCTTCAAGATGCTGTTCAACTTTGTCCCATTTTGTCATTTGCTGCTGCCTGCCACTCGCTTAGGGATTGGGAAAACTCATCCCCTAGGAGTAACACTAACATTCCCAGTCACAAAGACTTGTAGAACCCACCAAGATAGCATTTAAAATCATGTCTGCCATTCTGGGAAGCAGCAACTAATAATAATGGGGCTGGTATCAACTCACTTTCAAGACTGATAGAGTCATGGGACCATGCAACATGGAAAAACAGTTTGAAACTGACCCAACAGTTCTTGGAATTCTTGGTTTTGACTTCCCTCAAAGGCAATGGAAAGCCCTCAACTGAATCTGTGTAGGGAGTGGAGGAAGCAGCCTCTTGCTCCATAGTTTAACCTGAAGTGAGAATGTGGCCATGAATCTCAGTGGAGCACATCTAATCAATGTGCTTATCAAGATCTATTGTGGGAGGCACCTCATTTCTTCATTTGGTGATAGTCAAATTAGACATCCCATTACAACTTCACTCATATGAAAGCAATGATACCCAATTTGAGATTCTCTTTGTGCACTGTGCAACATCTTACACCCTTTCCTAACATTTTAGTCTTTTAAACCGTTTTATTGAGGAAACAAGAAGCAAGATGAAGGCCCTTGTAAACTTGCATCACAGCAAATTAAAAGAGAAAATGGAAATGCAAATGAATCAGAAAGTTATGATTGGATGGTAAAAGCATAATTTTCAAGAGCAACAGATTGGAGAAACACAGTGATGTCCTGAGAAATAATGGGATGAAATTTATTAATGGCAGATTTTGGGCACCAGAATATCAATGCGCACAGATTAGATGCCAGAAATCACAGACCTGAGCCTTGTCCAAATCTGAAACTGATGCCTCATTAGCATAATTTCTATAAGCTGGCAATATGCTAACTGGGCATTCTGATGAAATTTGTCGGTCACAGTGATGACACTTGGAGCTGGATGTGTTGCCAGCAGCCGTCCTCATTTAGGACCTGGGAAAGGGGACAAGGTGACTCGGAATGCGATGGTGAGGGAGGGAGTTAGAAGCCTGTGCTGGCAGCAGACTGCAACAGTGCTGTAAGACGAGGAGCAGCTGCTCTGCAGGAAATTAAAATTCAAAACCATACGGTTTTGTTGGCGGTGCATGCCAAATTTCAATGTGATGAAACAAGTGTTCGGCCCTTCATCATCGCTATGTGCAAGAAACCAATGCCTGTCTCAGGTTGCTGCTGCGGATAACACCTGAACCAATATGGTGCTAGACGTATTCAGACACAAGACATATAGTCCTGCAAATTTTGTTGCTTTTTCTCCCCAGTTCGCGATCAAAAATCACGCATAACTGGGTCCATTTTTTCTACCAGTGAGATAGAATAGACAAATGTACAATGAATTCTTAGTTCATTGAAGCATAGGATTTAGGAGCAGAAGTCAGACATTCCATCCATCGAGACTACTCTGCTGCTCAATAGGGTGATGGCTGATCTGGGCATGTCTCAACTCCACTTTGTCCTCCAGAGCCTCCCACATCTATCAAAAATCTGTCTAACTGTGCTGTAAATATGTGCAATGACCCAGCCACCACTGCTTTCTGGGGAAGAGAATTCCACATACTGACAACCCTTTGAGATAAAAAAAATTCTCCTCATCTCTGTCTTAAACGGTAGAGCTCTTATTCTTAAACTGTCCCCTGGTTTCTAGTCTTGCCCACCTGGTATCCAACCAATCAAATCCCTTCAGGATCTGATATATTTCAGTGAGGTCACCTCTCATTCTTCTAATGGGTAAAGGCCTAACTTGTTATTGTTCATAAGATAAGCAAATGGAAAGTATTCCATCACATTCCTGACTTGTGCCAAGGAGAGATGGTTAGATTCTCATTTGTTGGAGTTGGCCATTGCCTGGCATTTGTGTAGTGTGAATGTTATCAGCCCAAGTCTGAATGTTGATCAGGTCTTGCTACATATGAATACAGACTGCTTTTGTATCTGAAGGGACAGCATGGTGGAACAGTAGTTAATTCAATTGCAGAGTTGGGTGACTGTGTAGAGTTTGCAATTTCTCCCCATGTATATGTGGGTTTTCCCTGAGTTCTCCAGCTTCCCCTCTCAGTCCAAAGATGTGCCATGGCAAATGGGCAGGGTAACAGGTGTAAGGCAGACACACGTGCCTGGCTGTGATGCTCTTTCAGAGAGTCGGTGCAGACTTGATGGGCCAAATGGTTTCCTTCTGTACTGAAGGGATTCTATGAAGAAGCACAAATGGTGCTGCACATTGTGCAGTTATCAGCAAACATGCCTACCTCTGACTTTATGGTGGAAGGACGATCATTGATGCAGCAGCTGAAGATAGTTGGGCCTTGGATACTACCTTGAAGAACATCTACAATGATCTCCTGGAACTAAGATGATTGACCTCCAACAAATTCAACCACCTTCCTTTGTGCTAGATTTGACTCCAGCCAGTGGGAAATTTTCAGCTGATTGCTATTGACTTCAGTTTTGCTCGTGCTCCTTGACGCTATACTCAGTCAAATGCTGCCTTAATGTCAGGGTTGAATTTTCACCTCACCTCTAGAATTCAGCTCTTTTGTTCATGTATGGGTCAATGCTATATTGAGGTCACAAGCTAAATAACACTAGTAAAACCCAAACTGAGAATCAATACGCAGGCTATTGCTGAGCAAGTGGCACTTGATAGCACTGTCAACAACCCCTTCCATCACATGGCTGATGATTGAGAGTAAGCTGATGGAGTGGTAATTAACTGGTTGGATTTGTCCTGCTGAATATCAGGATGGGATTGTTGAGAACGATTTGGAGCTGAGGCAGGGTGGTCAAATTTCTCCTGCCTTGTTACTGGAAAAGGAAGCAATTAAACAGGTCTATGGATGTTTAATGTTCTCTGTTTTGGAACATATATCTACATTGTGAGGTAATGTAAGGTTTTGGGACAATGAAACAGTTGAAGGAATACAAGAAGATAAATACTTTTATCACTCTTCAGCTGACGCCTCACATCCTGCATGCCCAGCTCTCATTGTGTCTTCTGTGCACTTTCCCTGAAGTTACCTGGCTTCCTCTTTATAGATGGTCACATCAAGGTTCCTTCAGCCAGTGACTGATGTGTGTCACTGAAAGCGGGCAATTGTCTCCTGTGCAAAGAGTGCTCAGTACTGGTATTGGGTCTCCTGAATGAAAATGTAGCTCATTTTCTAATAAAGGCATCAATCAACTTGAGAAGTAAACGCACCCCTCGGCAAACTGTAAAAGGCAGTCTATAACAGAGCAAAGTAATTTGTGATGTTTCAGTGTCAAGAACAGGGAATTGAAGTTTCTGTAATTGACTTTTCTCTAAATCATCATTATAATAAATTGAGGGCGACTTGGTGAGGTTTAAGTAACAAAAGGCTTGATTGCCAACAAATAAATACGTATTTACACTAATGGGGTCAGACAGAATAACTATCCAACTGTACAACTCTCTTCTCTAACTCCAACTGAGGATTCTTCCTGATCTGCGTTACATGCCCTTACACTCAACTGGGTCCAGCCCAATCATATAACCTTCAGGAACACCTCCTTAAAGGGGCCATGCTACCACAGTCAAAAATTAGAAATGTTTCCTTTGACAACATCTTCCATACCTGGGACCTCTACTCCTCAAATGACAAGGGTAGCAGATGTATGGGAACACCACTACCTGAAGGTTTCTCTCCAAGCCATGCGCCATCCTAACTCAAAACTGTACCATCATTTTTCCTTTGTTTGCTCAGTCAAAATCATGGAATTCCCTCCTAACAGGACTGTGGGTGTACCTACTCCCCTTGGGCTGCAATGGTTCAAGAAGGTAGCTCACTACCAGGGCAATTAGGGATGGGCAATAAATGTTGGTCTAGCCAGTGACACTCACGTCTTGAATAAATTTGGAAAATCACAAATGGTGCCACATCAGATAATTGGAGTCAGTCTGTTATGCATGTGCGCTTTTGTGTGGTTGCATTGTCAATGTTTGTAGTGAACAAACTCTGATACACATATTTTCAGAATACTTCATGCTATAAATGCCATGCAAATACAAATTTCCAACAAAGTGATTTTATGGCCAGTTTACTGAGAGTTTGCATTAACTGTAAACTTGAGAAGTTTGTAAATATGTGAGATTGAGCTGAAGGGATAAGAGTCAATATACTTTCAAAGCATTTAAACAAACTAATTGGCCTCGAGGGAGACCATTAAAGTGATTGAAATGTATTTAGTGCCATTACACTATACAAACAAAGGGTTAATTTTGTGGTTTTATTTTCACAGGACCCTAATGCCAGCTTTGATTTCAATGACCATTTTGATGATAGACATGATCCTATTCCTAATGATTTGAATGGAAATAATGGGTAAATAAAACTTCAACTAATTTTTTGATCCTTAGTAATAATAGTCTCTGAATGTTTGCATTTTATGATTGGTCAGTGATTTGATTTGGTGAGTGGAACTTCTAACACATGCCTCACCTACTGGCCCTGGCTGTTGTCCCCCACTGCTCCATAGACCAAGTCACATTGCCCAGCAACTCATCAACCCCCCTGTTTCCCCACACCCCCCCCCCCACCATTTCCTCAACGCAACTTCGTTTCTGGCTAATGACGATGACGATTGTGTGTGAAAAGCCGTGAGAGGGAGTGTCATGAGGGTGGAGAGAGGTGAGAATGGAATGGGGGGGATGTGAGTGGAAAGCAGTCATGTGGGAAGAAGGTAAACACATGGAGAGAAGATGGCATTGGAGGAAGAAGTGGGGAGGGAACAAATTACAGATGACATGGGGGAGATGGTACAGAAAGTGATACTGAGGAAGGGTGCTTGGGTGAGGGTGGGCAGCATGGAGAAGAGCGAGGTGGGGATAATGGTGAGAGATGGAAAGGAGACAGCATGGGCGGGAGTTTGGGATGTTAGGGAGGTATGGAATAGGTGATGGAAATGACATAGGAAGAAAAGGTGGGAAGTGTAGCAAAGGGACACAAGATCTGGATTAGGTCACTTGGTCCCTCGAATCTGTTCCACAATTCAAGTAGTGCACGACCCATCTGTACTCAAGCACCATTTACTTATCTCTTTAAATCCATACATAACAAAAGCCTATTAACTCAATCCTGGTAATTTCAATTGATGAAACATCCATAATTTTATCCTTCATCCATTTATCTTCTGAAATCAACTTCCACAATTTTCAAACACCATGTGGCATTGACATTGTTTTTATTTCCCTGAAGGGTGCTGCTGATTGAAGTGGTATTATTGGTGTTGGTGATTTGCACATGTTTGGCTTGTTGGACATTGCCCCAACTGGCAAATATTCCCATCAGTGACATTTGGCTTCGTTTTAATAGGACCACAAGTTAAATGTCAGCAAAGGCAAAGGCTGTCTATTTTGGCTTCTGGAAATACATGCAAAACCTCCAGCCTTCCTCCTGGCTGTCTTCTCAGGCTTTGATCTGTGGAACTTTGGCATACTGCTCAACTGCAAGCTCAACCACTTTCTCCACATCCAAGCTGCTGCCAATACCACTATCTTTTCACCTGCAAAGCAAACCTCCAAATCAGTCTCCAGTCTACATCTTTATTATTGTGATAATGTTTCTTTTCCAGTTGCCTCCTTGACATCCTCCTCTCTTGCACCCTCCAAAAAAATGCATCCAAATTGCAGTCTTTTCCATTCTCTGTTCTAACAAAGGAAAATAACATTGCAGATAAAAATGTTGAAACAAGACAAAACGTTTTTGGGTATATTTTTAGGAAATATAAACTAAAAGTTAATATATCAGATTTTAGTGATCTGATTTATGTAAAGTAATTGTGGATTCTGTGAGTACAATATGTTCAGCACGATTGTTGATCTGTTATTTCCAAATGAAAGAATACTGGGCAGCATAAAATGAATTCTTTCATTTGTGAATCAAGACTGTAAATTCTCAGCTTTGTTGTGATGATGTCCATTAGACACACACATCACATGATCTCTGTTCTTGTGTTTCTTTTCACATCACCAAGTCACGGAACAAAATGCGCCGGTGAAGTGGCAATGGAGGCCAACAACAGCTTCTGTGGGGTTGGAATTGCATACAATGCAAAGATTGGAGGTAATTCAATGTGCCACGTCATTGGGACAAATGCGGATAAATTCCTATATCTTCTGTGTTGTGCCAATGCATTTTGTTCTGGTGGAATTGCAGCTGCAGTGACACACTGGGCTGTTCACATGAGCGTTTTCTTGATGCTCACGGATCGCAGGGGTGCCATTTTGACTATACAGCACAGCCTCTATGCCATTTTCTTCTGATTTTAATAAAGTTTATGTCAGCAAATTTCTAAATATAAAACTCGATTTTCAGCATTCCCAGCACAAGTGGAATGTAGTGCAGGATCGGAGCTGCTGTATTACAAACACATTAAATCGAGGAGTGAAACAATGGTATTACTGTGATTGGCAGTCACACTGTTGTGGAACTCTTGGTATACTCTCCAGAACATTCATTTTCAATTTTAATTGCCTTTCTGTGTCACTCTTGTTCCTGTTGCTGATGTGACTGTCACTTATATTTTTAAATCTGGTTTGTTTCCTTTATTAAAGACAGTGAAGCAGAATGTTACACCGATAGCACAGCAATCCAATGACAGTAATGAACTCCACAGCAGCTGTATATTAGGCCTTGTACCATGCCAGCTATCATTTTAGTGCTCATCTTTGCCTCATGCCAAAGGTCTGGGTAAATACTGTGATATACAAATGCGTAAAGGTTCCTTGCTGCTGAATTACAGCATCAGAACAAAGGCTGATGCACACTAGTGAATAGCGGCTATTGTGTAGGCTGTTCTGGATGTGAGGGAATTACATCTAATCCTGATCCTACCCTCACCTGACATCTGTTTGCACATCTACCTCCAGCAGGGGTCATTCAGTACTGATTAGGAGTGAAGGAGCTGATTGTTTTTCATCTTTCTGAACTGCAGGACAATGCAGCTGTTTTAATGTTGTGTGCATATTGGACAGGTGGGGGTTGGAAGTTGAACAGGAGGCCCAAACCATTTTTGTGGTTGAGCTTCGTAGTAAGATTCACAGTTGTCAGGGTTATTCCTACTACCGACAGACAGTTCATCCTTTGGGAGGACAAATACTCCAATGGAACTGCATCTATTTAATGGCAACCTGCACCTCTCCTTAAAATCAGCCCCTATCTCTTAAAGAAGAAGTCCTTCCTTTTAGGTTTTCTGCTGTGAAAGTTCTTACTGAGCAGGTAAGCAGCAGGAAGATAGTCTTCACTCCCTGTGATGGGTACTATAAACTCTGATATAGCAATGCTGCAAAGTGGCTGCTGAAGTCGATGCAAGCAGCATTGCTCCCAAAAGCAAAATATTCATTGACTTGAACATTGCTTCTAAGGCCAGGCTCGCATACACAAATCTGTCACTGCTCAGCTGTGCAACACCATGCTTAGCTCCAGTACTGCCAATCCTTCCATCAACCACTGCCCATCGCTCTCTCTCTCTCTCTCTCTCCTTCAGGCACACAGACTTCAATGCAGCTGCTTCCACTACTGCTGACCTTCATTAGCACTTGCTAACCCTTGTCCCTCTTCCCTGTCTCCAGATCCTTCAGAAGAGTGTGTGCCTTTTTATTGCTGACCTGTGCTGAGTTACCATCTATTATTAAATACATATCAGAGGTGAATTCCTGCAGGGTTTCTCCTGCTCATCCATAGTAACTACAGCAGAATACATGCAGAAACTAGGGGAAAAGGGAACAAATACTGTAATGCCATTATCCCCAAGCTTTCAGCAGTTCTTCCACTGCTGTAATAGTGGCTGGGCAATGTACTTCCAAAGTGAATCCATGCTTACGTGATCTAAATGCTGGAGTAAAAAGAGAAAGAGGAGCAACAAGAGGTTAGAAAGGAAGCCAGCCGAGAGCCATGCTGTCTAAGCAGGAGCTGTGCAGTAACTTACCAGCCCATTTCCAAGACCTTTTCCGGAAGCTCTGTCCCTTCTTTTCATGGCAGGAAAACTGTGATCATCACTGTTTGCTCTGCAGCCTGGGCCTGACATTTCTTATGTCTTTGCTCATATATCAAAGTCTACTTCCATTTCTGGATCATTTGGTCCTCTTTGTGCTGTCCCTCACTACGTGTCCATTCATTCTCCTCATTCTCTGTATGCTCCCTTGAGTGGGTTGGGACTGCTGGCTGCAAGGGGATAAAAGGAAGATTGGGGTGAGTGAATGGCCACTTTTATAGTCAATATTCTCCACTGTAACCTGGCTGCAGCCTTTAGGGTAAACTGTTCACTTTAAGGAGACAGAGTGGCACAGTGGTTAGCACTGCTGCCTCACAGCACCAGAGTTCTGGGTTCCATTCTGGCCTTGGGTGACTGTGTGGAGTTTGTATGTTCTCCCCGCATCTGTGTGGGTTTCCTCTGAGTACTCCAGTTCCCTCCCACAGTCCAAAAATATGCAGATTAGGTGGATTGGCTATGCTAAATTGCCCCTTAGTATTAAAAGAGATGCATGTTAGAAGGATTAGACATGGTAAATGCCTGGGTGAGATATGGTTTTAGAGAGCTGGTGTAGCCTCAATGGGCTGAATGGCCTCCGACTGCACTGTTCGAATTCTATGATTTGTGCGTTCAGCATTGTATCCAAATCAGCTACTTTATAGATTGCATATGAGCAAAGATTCATTATATATTAAGCAAGAAAATATCTTCATTCTCATCGAAGAAACAAAAACCATCACATCGCCAACTGCCAGGATATTGTTGATTCCATTTATTGTCATCATTTTCTTTGCATAGATTGTGAAATGTTGGATGTCGGCACACTCCACC
The DNA here is from genome assembly GCF_965287045.1 of Carcharhinus amblyrhynchos. Lineage (NCBI taxonomy): Eukaryota > Metazoa > Chordata > Chondrichthyes > Carcharhiniformes > Carcharhinidae > Carcharhinus > Carcharhinus amblyrhynchos. The sequence continues at coordinate 61,856,634 of NC_137333.1, forward strand.
ACTTTCCCACTCTACGGTAGTCTGGCATTCCCTAGCACTGTTCATTATTTACTCCTGCAGGAAAAATCCAAGCTGTTACTTAACCAGATTAAGTGGACAAAAGCAGACAAGATTTGTGGAATGGATGTTAGTAATGGTCAGTGTAAAGGAGTAAGGAGCTAAGATGTGAGACTTTACAACACGTTATAGGCTGCAAGACATATGACATGAATGGTGCTAGGTAAAATTACTCTGCAATGAGGAACATCAGCTATGGGATGCTCAACGGTGAATACTCAAGCATGTGTTTCTTTGTGATTCATTTGCTGTTATTAATCTGAGAATCCTCTTGCTTTTGGTGATTAAACTCACTCGATACTGCAAGATCCTTCAGATTATGGAGGTCCTACTCACAAACATTGCTTTCCATGTAGCGTACACTGCTACAAGAAAGTGAAATGCTTGCCTTACCCTTTAAAGAACTTATCTAGCCCTTTAATTTCATGTGACGTAATAAGGCTTACTCAGTCACACTTGCATCACCAGGAAGCAGGAACTGAAATGAAAGGTTAGTAATAAATTAGCCATAAATCTGACCCTGTCACCTGATGAATGGTGACAAGATTGCTTTTTAGGATGATCAAATCAAATACAAATAAAGGCAATTACTTGAATGATAGTTATGGAAACAGAACGATATGACCCCATTCTCATCTTGAATAGACCTGACTAATATCCTTTTTGTGGCTTTACCTCTAATCTTGGGAGCGTAGAAGCACCATAAGAACAGGGGTAGGTTATTCAACTATCCAGGAAAATCATGGTTGATCTGTAACTCCATCTGTTTGTCTTGGCAGCATATCCTTCTATACCCTTGCCTTACAGATTTATTGATCCTAGATGTAAAATTAGCTGTGTTAGCATACACTGTTTTTGATTGGACTTCAACACCACTACCATTACAATGAAGAGTTTTGTAACTTCTTTACTAAATAGCCGAGCTCTGATTTTAATATGTCAACTTGTCCAGGGTCACCCCCCAGCTTGAAAAGTTTCTAAATATCCCAAAAATACCTTGCAAAATCCTAACAACTTTCATCAAATCACTGCATAAGTTCTACATTCTAGGGAATATAAGCCTAGTTCATGTGATCTTTCCTCATAAACGAACCCGTGGGACCCTGATGAATTTGCACTGCACACCTCCCAAAGGTGTGAAACCCAGATGTGGCCCTACCAGAGCCTTGTGTAGCTCTAGAAAAATGTCCTTGCCTTTTCTTTAGTTATAAAAGCTAATTAATATTCCATTAGTCCTTTTAATTAATTTTAGTAGCTGACAACTCCATTTTAGTGATCTATTTTCTTGGAGCCCTAAATCTCATTGGACCTCTGCACATTTAAATAGCACTGAGATGTATCCTTCACTGGTTTAATATAGATGACTTCACTCTTAGCTGTATTGAAATCTTTCTGCTTCAGTGTGGTTCTCTCACTGAATCTATTAATGTTCCTTTGCATTTCTATTCTGTCATCTGCATACCTTACTATACCATCAATCTTTGTGACATCAGCAAATCTGGATAGATTGTGCTATCTCTTGGTCATACATATCGTAAATAGTAAAGACCCAATCAGAGAGTCTTGTGGGATATAACTTCCTGCCTATTCGAGAATCCCACTAAGTGGGATTTTGTAGCTTCGTTTGAGCGAGATCGAAAATTCCCGCCCGAGAGTAACGGACATTTCCGTTGTCTGCATCTTTCCCGCTCCAATTCCGTGGCGGGCGGGCTGTAGAATTCTGGCAATTATCTCTACTCTGTCACCACAAGATTGCACAGGGCCTGAAAATGGGTGTGGAAGTGGCATTTTGGGATTACAATGGCTGCATAAAGACAAAATGCTGCAGATGTTGGAATCTAAAACAGAAACTCAGATGGAAGATCATCTAGACTTGAAATTCTCTCTCCATAGATGCTGTCAGGCCTGCTGAGATTTTCTGGTTTTGGTTGAGTGGTTGCGTGCCTGAGCAGGAGACATTTGCTTGCACGAGTTAAAGCTTGCCTACACTAATTGTAACCAGCTGACACCACTTAAAAAAGAGGTGCATTGTGGCTAGAGCAAATGCTGGAAATCTTTTTAAAAGTAATTATGATCTGGCAACATTCAATAAGCTCAGATGGTTACAGCATGATGCAGTTACGTTCAGATCATGGATTTGATATCTGTGCTGGCAAGATGACTGGGTACTATCCTTTTGTCAGTTTAGTCATGACTAAGCGATTAAGGCGTTGGACTTGAAATCAAATGGGGTCTCCCCACAAAAGTTCGAATCCTGCCAACTATGTACTCCCTGCCTATGACTGCACTAATCTGAAAATGCCCGAATTTGTCTGATAGAATATCATAGAATTATGATATTCTATCAGACAAGTGCAGAAGGTGCAGAAGGAGACCATCGAGTCTACACCAACAATCCCACTCAGACCCTGAGCCTAAGGATCAATTTAGCATAGCTAATCAACCTAGCTCTTGCATCTTTGGAGTGTGGGAGGAAACCAGAGTACCCAAAAGAAACCCATGCTGACATGGGGAGGATGTGCAAACTCCACACGATCACCCGAGACCAGAATTGAATCCGGGTCCCTGGCACTGTGAGGCAGCAGTGCTGACCACTGTGCCAGTGTCTTGCCCATGGATCTTGGGAAGCTAAGTAGACTCAAACCTGGTTAGTATTTGGATGGGAGACCATCTAGGAATATTAGGTGCAATAGGTTTTTGGGCCTTGGTAGCTCAGTCTGAAGAGCATCACACTTGTGATCTGGGGTTCAAGTTCAAGTCTGGGAACTGCTTCTGACTAAAAGTGTTCCCTCCCCATGAAGCAGCTGGAAAACTGAGCAATAAATGCAGAATGTTGCAGAGAGAGTGGAAGAAACATAAAAAGAAATGATAACTGCAAAGCATATGGGAAGATGATGGCCTAGTGGTATTATCGCTAGACTATTAATCCAGAAACTCAGGGTTCGAATCCTGCCACAGCAGATGGTGCAATTTGAACTGAGTAAGAAATACCTGGAATTAAGAATCTTCTGATGACGATGAAGCCATCGTCGATTGTCAGAAAAACCCATCTGGTTCACTAATGTCCTATAGGAAAGGAAATGTACCATCCTTATCTGGTCTAGCCTACATGTGGCTCCAGGTCCACAGCAATGTGGTTGACTCTCAACTGCCCTTAGGCAAATAGGGATGGGCAATAAATGCTGGCCAGCCGGTTGACGCCCGTGCCATATGAATGAATAAAAAAAACGCATATGGCAGAGAATGGCCTATAAGATTTGATGTCGCCGCACCTGAGGCATTGATGCAGGAGGTGGAGAAGAAAGTAACATCAACCATCCTCACGGGGCCAGAACTTCATCCAGATAAACTTCGCAAAGATTATGGGATCAGATAGTCCATTGCTGTCTGAATATCTATTGCTTCTATCTGAATAGAAGTCATGCAGTGCCTTTAATCTACAGTAGAAGCATATGTTTTTGTAATGCTAGGTTACTATGGAAGCTCAGACTGCTCTCATCCTAGCTCATTGCCACCAAACAAGCTCAGCTTGCTGCCATCGTAACTATGCTATCAGTTGCAGAGTATCATTGTTTCAGATAATCACTGCATTTACCATGCAACAGTGATGCTACTTCAAAAGAAATTTGTTGTGTGAAATGGAACATTCTTCTAACGTTTCAACATAAATGCAAGGATCGTTTTTCTGTTTAAGGCATTCGTGTCTTGGATGGGAAAGTGACTGATGCCTTAGAAGCTGCCTCTCTCACCTATAACAACAATTATATCGACATCTACTGCTGCTGCTGGGGCCCCAAAGACAATGGGAAGAAACTCGATGGGCCGAGGTCACTGGCAGCCAGGGCACTAGAGAATGGAGCAAAGAAGGTAAGAGATTTACAAATAGATATTACAGATGGACTAGTTTTAAACAATTGATCCACAGTGGAGTGAATAATGTCAGTTATAAATATAAGTTGGCCTGAAGTTCTGTCACGATAGAGAGCGGAATGGTGCAAGAGTCCAAAAACTGGTGTAAATCTGTAATTAAGTAGTTTGGAATAGAACAAGATTTTGGCGTTGGATGACTTTGTCAAAGATAATGACCCATAACTTCCTGGCTCTCCAGTGTCAGATTTGGGGACCCCAAAGGTGCACTGGGAAATCCCTCTCAGATCTTCCCAGATATCGTATTTACATGACAATTGTCCAGAAATGCTAGCTTCCCCTGGACAATTACAGTGCACTGGGAACCATGTGACCAAGTGATTTAAATAACTAACTTTGGACAGTGCCACCAGTGTTTCGCTGAGAAGGTAGAATTTTCCTGTTGTTTTCCAGTGTCAGGCTCTGACTGAAAACAAGCATGTTTCACTCCAGGTGCACAGCTAGATCTGCAATCCAGATTTTCCAGCACTTCATGCACAGGAAATCCAGATGCACAGGAATTCCAGGGGAACAGGAAATCCAGGGACATGGTTTATGGCATCAGACTGACAAGGAAGCGGTGGGGAGGCTGATTAAGTCGGCCTCGCTGATTCCACAGGGATCAGGGTATCACCTTGAAAGAGTTCCCCTGCTCCCGAAAAATAGAACTATCGGGGCTCTCACCACCCCCACAACCACACAAATATTAGCGGCACTCTTTCCCCACCTCAAACAAACACGTATCAGGGGCACTCTCGGTCACCGATCCCCACCACTGTGGCAGTATAGTGAGCATTCTACCTCCTTGTCTCCATCATTCCTCTCGCTGCCCTCTCCCGCCCGTCACTGCCCTCTCCCGCCCGTCACTGCCCTCTCCCGCCCGTCACTGCCCCCTCCCGCCCGTCACTGCCATCTTCCCCGCCCGTCACTGCCCTCTCCCCTCCTCCCTGCCATCTCCTTTTTTAACTGACTTTCCCCCTCACTGCCATCTCTGCCCCTTAGTGCCCCCCTTGCTGCCATTGTTGCCGTCACCACACAGGAAGAAGCTCCCCAGGAAAGCACACCCCAGCACCGCTTGTGGCCCAGTTTAGCATTGCCAGGTTGGCATTGCCAGAGGGCTGCATTTACCTTGGCGCCCCGGAGACTCTGCCTCGACTGATTCCTGTTCTTATATTGCTGTTGTAAACCCCACCGACGTGTCACATTGACCACGTATGAATATTTAGTCTGGGGGAATCATGTGGCTGGGAAGCCTTAATAACATACTAATGTAGGAAAATAAATAGAAATGACATTCCCGGTAAAGGGCTGGAAGAATCAGGAAACAGGATCCTGCCGGCAAGAATCTTGTTTTTCAATTCTTGTGGGATTAGACCTCTGTGTCGCCGTTTATCCTCGTGATACACATGATGTAAAATCCCCCTCATAGTTACACAGAAAGAGTTAGAAGAAATAAAATTATTTTTAACTTATATGTAACTATTCTAAATATCCCAACTGATCTCCGGACGAATACCTCCATATCACACCACCCCCAAGAGGTCTACCCCAACATCCCTTTCTTCCCACCCCCGACTAACCACTCTCCCATGGTATTACCCACCCCCTGATTCTCCATGGGACTGCCCCCAAATCTCAGACCTGACTCTCATCACTAAGCCAACTGCCTGACCCATTCCACCGCAACCACCCCGACCCTGACCTAGTTGGACCATCCTTCTGACCCCTCTGACCTGGCCAGACACTCCCAACACAATATTAACCAGACCCAACTCTCACCCACCAGACCCACATCATCCGATCACCACTTCCACCACCTCCACCCCACCCTCCCCACCCTAACCTTCAACCCCCAATGCCCAAGCCGATAACTGCACAATGTTCTGTATCGATCGCAACTCCTCAGATAATGAAGCTGCCTAATTGCCTGCAGCAAGACCTGGACAACATTTAGGCTTGGGCTGATTAAGTGGCATGTAATATTCATCCCATACAAGTGCCAGGCAATGACCATCTCCAATAAAGAAAAATATAAATACCTCCTCTTCACATTCTCTAATGCTCTGTACTAATTACTAAATGCAAAGCTACAATGCATTCACGGTTCGATGACTTCACTTCACAAACCAGCTAGACAAGGGTTACGTGGGATTAGCAAATACATGGGAACACCATCACCTACAACCTCTTACACTATTCTGACTTGGAAAGATTTTGGAGTTCCTTCATTGTCACTGGGTCAAAAAGCCCTAGAACTCCCTCTCTAACAGCACAGTTCAACCTGTAGACTGCAAGACCCCTTACCACCGCCTTCAGTCCTCCCTCGCTGCCACTTCCTCAAGGGTAACACATAGTTACTGACCTTGCCATAAATTAATTAAAAAAACATTTTGAAATCTGTGTGTGCAGGGAAGTGTGGACATGAAAGATGTTGTCATTTTCAGTTTTGTTAGCAAAGACATCATCTGGCAACTGTTGAACCTATTAAAAACAGTACATTTTGCTTAGGAGAAGAACATCTTTCTCTTTTTGTTTTATAGGGTCGCAGTGGGAAAGGAAGCATTTTTATCTGGGCCTCAGGAAATGGCGGTTTGCTTAAAGATCACTGTGGGGCTGATGGATATGTGAACAGTATTTTTACAGTGGCAGTTGGAGCTGTCAGTAACTTTGGCCTCAGCACCTTCTACTCAGAGGCTTGTCCAGCAGTTATGGCAGTAATTCCTACGGGAGGAACGAGTAACTCACCATTGGCAGAGGAACAAAGCTTGGTGAGTCAGTCTAATGTTGTAAAAATGGAATTCCGAAATATTAAATAGAAGTGGATTATAATTACTGCAGTGTTAGAAAACTGTAAAGTGGCAATCTATTTCTCAAAGCACTTTTGTTTCCAACTGGCCCCAGTAAGTCTCATGTCCTAAAAGTATTTCAGTTATCTAATTTTTTTTAACAGTTAACTTCTGCATTGCAGGAGAAGGTAGTTTATGTGATGAGACTTCTTTGTGTAGTGATTTGAAATTTCCAAATTTATCACTTTGGTAGATATAATACTGGAGATCTTGTTGTGCAGTAGGCCATGTCCCTGCTGCTGAGCCAGAGGAGCTCCAGGTTCAAGTCCCATTCCAGGCCAAGGAAGGCGTGTTCATAATGAAGCCAAGTAGGTTGAGTATCAACCTGCAAATCCTTCTAATGTATGCCAATGGCAGGTGGTAAAAGTGGGAGGGATTTCAGGCCCACCATGTGGTGGAGAAAAATTGGACCCTTTTCCATCACTATCCATAGCTCCACACTAAAACTTGCATGTAGAAATGTATGTTGCCCCAGAAACCCAGAGAAAGCCCACGCAGACATGGGGAGAATGTGCAAACTCCACACAAACAGTGACCCGAGGTCGGAATTGAACCCAGTTACCTGGCGCTGTGAGGCAGCGGTGCTAACCACTGTGCCTCTTCAATAGATTGACTAATGTCTGACCACCAGGCTGACTGCTGAACTTTTACTTAGCATTTCACTATTGCCAAGTGATCTTGATGGATTTTCGAGAGAATGGTCTTTTGGGGATGATACTCCATCATTAAAAACTAAGAAATCATCAATGGTTGTGAGACATTTTCTTTGTTTGAAGAATTGACAAGGTATTGGGTTATTAAGAGTATAAATCTGTTTGGCAATGCTCTTTTACTTGGATGCTGCTGTTGTGTTTGCTTAATCTCTCAAGTTCTCTATTCTGTGGCTGGTAAGTGCTCAGTAATGAGTGAAGTATATGCTCACAATTAGTAAATAAAATTTAAATCTTCCAGTCTGACTCCTTCCACTGGTATTCTTAATAATGCATCTGTCATTGTCTGGTACTTCCCCTGAACATATTCACTAACAGAAACATATCTCAGGAGTTCAATGTTAAGCATTGAACTCTAGTGGCATTTTTGAAATTTCCTTTTGGTTAAGAAGAGTTTTCAAAGGTTTTTAGACAGTTTCAATTTTAAGCCTTAATCTCATGATGTAGTCAGAGAACTTCTCACAGGCTCATGTGGCTGCTTATGCTTCTTTCTAATGATTTCACACCTTTTCTCAGTTTCCATATGTTATATATTTAAGTAGTTGCCCTAAGAGTCCGTCAGGTGATTTGATGGTGAAGTCATGAGGGTCTTTCACAGGCTGCTATTTTAATTTCAGTTTCTGCTCTGCATGTCAAAGATGCTTTGCAGAAATCTCAAGTATTGGTTCATTTTAATCCAAAGCTACCATTACGGCTTACTTGCGATGCTTCACTTTACGGAGAAGGGGCAGTAATTTCACATATTATGCCTTTGGGAGAAGAACGACCAAAAGGTTTTGCTTCACTTACTCTGATTAGTGCTGAACCTAACAATGATCAGCTAGCAAAAGAAGCATTGAGTATAATTTCTGGCCCTAGAAGATTTCAATATTATCTATATGGTTGTCATCTCACGTTATTGATTAATTATCGACCCTTAGCAATTTTTGGGCCAAATATGGCACACCATTGTTAGCTTCCAGTCAATTGCAAAGATGGCCATTGGCTCTTTTCTATACACCCTTACAATATAATGTATCGTAAATCAGAGTGCCCTGCTAATTCTGATGCATTATCACACTCACTTTTACCTATCAAGCAGATACCAACACTTAGTTTTGCTTATCTTTATTTTTCGCTAATAGATTAACAGCCAGTGACAGCTTGTCAAGCTCAGAGACATATAGAAGTGATCCTGTGATGGGGAAGGTGATGGATTTGGTATTCAAAGGAATGATAACGCAAATGCATCGTACACTTCCTGATTTGAAACCATATTTGTCAAGAAAGTTTATGTTGGCTGACCAAGGTGGATGTCTTTTCTAGGGAATCATTCCTCCTCGTCTGCAAGGAAGAATTCTTGCACAATTACATGAAAGACATCCTGGTATAGTCCAGATGAAGGAATTAGCACATAGTTACTTTTAGTGGCCAGGTCTGGATACTCAGATTGAAGAAAAATAGGACAATAGTTGAATTTAAGTTGCCTGATAAATTGTCAATGCCACTATACCACCTGAGAATAATGCAGAATAAGTTCAAGAAAAGAAGTGTCTGCTGAACTTCCAAATAATGCTTCCAGGGTCAAGGACAGCTAAATTCCAGAACATCGTATAAAACGAAAGAGGAATAGACATCCTCCTGATCAGCTTTCTTATTGGCTGTATACAATGATTAATGGTACATAGTCCTGTGTTTAGAGTATTATTGATCTGATGATTTGTTGTCATGACCACAGAAGTAAAAAGGAGAGATGTTATATATGTTGCATGATTATTTTCAGAGCCAGTCACATGATTTGATGATGATATTATGCGAGTATTTCACAGGCTGCTATTTTAGTTTCAGTGTCTACACTGTACAGGCAGGAATTCCTAGAGTAAATCGATTGTTGTTAGCTTGAATATGTGTGCGCAAACCATGCCTTTTTCTTTTTGTGCAAAACCTGCAACCCCTAATATAGTCAGAACAGTACACTGTGCAGGATCTTGAGGCATGATGAACTGGTCTTCTTTGTCCATCTATTTTAAATTAGAACAACAGTGCACCAAGTATGTAAACAGTGTGACTACTGCTACAATTGTTGGCAATTCTGGATCATGGAGCATTAGAATTACTGGTGAAATTTGGAGATTTTTGATCTTGTCAAAAGCATTTTACTGATTTATGATCCAGGACTACTGATAACCTTGTCCCAAAAGCTGTCATAGCACCTTTTTCATTTCTATCAAGTTTGGTTGGAACTTGTTAAAGTTTATTTATTAGTGACAAGAAGGCTTTCATTCACACTGCAATGAAGGTACTATGAAAATTCCCAAGCTGCCACACTCCAGCGCCTGTTCGAGTATACTAAGGGAGAATTTAGCACGAGCAATTCACCTAATCTGCACATCCTTGGACTGGTGGAAAAAACTGGAGCACCCAGAGGAAACCCACACAGACATGGGAAGAATGTGTAAACTCCACACAGTCAGTGACCCAAGCTGGGAATCGAACCCAGGTCCCTGGCACTGTGAGCAGCAGTGCTAACCACTATGCCATCATAATTGATTGACCATCCCAAGGAACCTTTGTGATTCTGTGAGGCTTGTAGGCTGTGAGGACTTTGGTTTTCTATGGGTTAGCAGTAATTGCTGAAGTACAATGTGCCCTAAGCATTTTATCATAAGCTTTACAAATGCACATTTGGATTTAACGTGAAACCTGCTTCTTGTGAGGCCTGGTCTTGCTCAAAGGTCATCAATGAAGCATATATGAGTATATCATCCGTATTACACCTTGCATACTTTCCAGAGTCTGGGACATCATTCTTTCTTTGGAATATCTCTAGTGCAGAAACAATTTTGATTGGTAACCTGCTAAAACAATAACCACCAAACCAGATGAGCTAAAACAATCTGGATTCTTTATCCAGATGCAACAAGCCACAAGCCCCTATTTGCATCTAATTTGACTTTCATTCACTGATGCTCTTTTGTGAATCTTGTGTGCTCCACTGACTTGTTTAATGGAGTCAAATCCATGCAGGTTCCAACTGAACCAATAGACTGGTACTGTGACCATTCCAGAACACCACTTTGTCAGTATAGTTACTGGAGACATGACTCCCTGTTGTAACACATTTTCAATTTCACTATTGACTTGGTCCAAGAGTGGATGAAGCATCTTCCTCACTGTGAGAGACATATAGGTTCATCATCCACCCACAGTGTTAGATGATATTCTGTTTTCAGCTTGTCTAAGCCTGAAAATAGGGTGGAAATTCCTTTTTGAATGTATTACAAGACTGCCCATCAGCAATTTCATCAACCTTGTAAATCAGCTTCAACTGCAAGCATGCTTAATAATGATGACACCTGGCTCTGTATAGTTTACCTGTGTTCAATAATTTCTTTATCTTTGTTATGAGCTCTCAGCACTTTGCAAAGGTTCTGGGAGTGGCAATGTAAATAGCCTCTAAAGATCTCTGGATCTTTTGGCATTTCAGTAGTTTGGCTCGTAGATTGTTATCTGTACTCAGTGCTGTTGGGGTTCCAGGTCTGCATGTCCTGCATCTGTTGCACTCAGAATCCTCCATTCTCAAGTCAATCTTCAATCTTTTTTCTTAACCTTTTCCCAAGAAATGTAGGTCTTCCAGATCGGCAGTCTTCTTTTGGAGTTTTTCTGTGTCTTTATATTGTCCATTGACAGCATGCTTATCTTACATTCAGAATCTAGGTAGGGTTACTTTAGGGTTTGCCTGTTATCCTAAGAATGCTACCATAGACTCTTGCTTATGTACAGATCTATGTACATATCAGTAATCTACATGAAGTTGTATCTCTGCTTCCCACCAGACCTCTTTAACTTAGTCACGTGACACTGCATCGTAGTTATGTCAGTAGTTACATCAACAACAGGTTGCTCCCGATGTAACTCTTTACAATGTTCCTCCAACCCATCATAACCATCCTTGATATAAGTTCCAGGCCGATAGTTCCTGGCAGTTTTGGACAATTTAAAATGGCTATTAAATGCAGCATTGTTAAGCAAGGGAAAGCAGTATGATTTTCAACACATGAATTACTACATACTGATATGTAGTTTCTGGTCAATGGTAACCCCCACGATTTTGATAATGGGGGATTCAGCAAAGGTAATGTCATTCAAGTTCAAGGGGAGACTGTTAGATTCTCTCTTTTTGGAGATGGTCATTGCCTGGCACTTGTGTGGCATGAATGTTACTTGGCACTTATCAGCCCAACCTGAAGGTCTTATTGAGGTCTTACTGCACATAAGCTCAGATTGTTTCAGTATCTGGGGAGTTGCAAATGGTGTTGAACATTGTAAAATTATCAGCGAACATCCCTACTACTGAACTTATGATAGACCCGAAGCCATTTTTTAAGCAGCTGAAGATGGTTAAGCCTAGCACACTACCTTATGGAACTCCAGCAGTGATGTTTTGGGACTGAGATTATTTACCTCCAAGAACCACAACCATCTTCCTTTGTGTTAGGTATGATACCAACCTGTGGAGAGTTTTCCCCGTGTCTTCCATTGACTCTAGTTACACTTGGGTTCCTTGATATATTCTAAAGATGCCAAAAATGACTTTACAATCAATAATTATCTTTGACATAGCTATGTTTGTTTCATAGGAGGTTCAGGAACAAACTTTAATGTACAATTGGTTTATGCTTGATTTGTTTTCCTTTCGTAATGCGACATGTTAAATACAGAAATTATGCACTAAAATAGATTCAGGGAAGGTGCTTCCCACTGTGTTGCCAACCTACAAATCCCCAACTTATTTTGCCTGCATAATCTGACATGAAAACTTCCAATATCACTTGAAATGAAGCATTTCCTGCCCAATTTCATGATGTTGTTTTAAACCAGAATTACGTCAGCATAAAACACAATATTGCTGTGTTCACATTGTCTGAATCCAATATATAAGCTATGATTCTTGTACTGTCTACAAAGGGTTAAGCATTGTTGTTACTTTACATCAGGATCAGAATAAGGTTATATTTCACACATAATAAGCAGCATTGCATCTATTCTCATAATTTGTATGGACCTGTGAATATAATATTTCATGTTTTGCTTTTATGAATACCTCTTATGAATTTTTATAGCTTCTTTGTGCTCAATATTGATGCAGTATGTGGGTGGGAACTAATTGGAGCTCCAACCTTGTTAATGGTACAATATGTGCAATTACTTTGTTTTCAACAGGTAACAACAGAACTTGACAATGAATGCACCAAAACCTTCAGAGGCACTTCAAGCGCAGCTCCAATGGCAGCTGGTATAATTGCATTGGTCCTTCAGGCTAAGTAAGTATTGTCACACACAGACAGTTTTGAAATTCCAAAATACCATATATAATATGGTATTATAATATGGTAATATGATAGTATATTCAGAAGAGTTAAAGTGAAGTTTATTTATTGGTCACAAGTAGCCTTACATTAACATTGCAATGAAGTTACTGTGAAAATCCCTGAGCCGCCACACTCCAGCCTGTTCGGGTACACTGAGAGAGAATTTTAGCATGACCAATTCACCTGATCTGCACATCTTTGGACTGTGGGAGGAAACTGGAGCACCCGGAGGAAGCACACACAGACACAGAAAGAATGTGCAAACTTGAACAGACAGTCACCCAAACCAGGAATCGAACCCAGGTCCCTGGCGCTGTAACTCAGCAGTGCTAACCAGTGTGCCACCGTGCCATCGGAGAGAAAGTTCTAATGCTGAAACTGTAGACTTTGTTTTTCTGTAACTCCTCCTGATCGTGGAGAGACAATGAAACAAAAATAAGTTTCCCAGTCTGACACATGGAAGGTTTTTACTGCTGTAAGCCAGAGTAGCAGTGGCACTAATAACTTCTATGTAGCACCTTTTCCTGATCTCGGGGCTTTCCAAAATGCAATGTATGAAGTGCAGTCATTGTTGTAATGCAGGGGATGCGATAGCTAATTTATGTACAATAATGTCACATGAACTGCAGTGTGATGACAAATAGCAGGTAATCTGTTTGATAAACATTGGCCAGAATAACAAGGAGAACTCCCCTGCTCATCACCAAATAACGTCAATGGATCTTTTGTATTCACCTGAGAGAAGGTAATACAGCTCATACAGTGCCACGTCTTTGACCCCAACATTGATCACACCCCAAATGGACATACAAAGTTGCTAGAATCTGTCATCACAGGCTTGAAGATTAATAACTTCAATGTCTTCATTTTGTTTTTCAGTTTTTCTACTGCAGCACATCATTCCTAGTTTTACTGTTATATCCATTTGGCACTTTTGGCTAAGATTCACCTTGTGGCATGGGTTTTGCTAGTAGTGCTTCCTAGGGATGGGAATTTTAAACCAACTGCTTTGTCCCAATGGAACCATGTGTGTTTGTTACTTAGAAGAAGAAGAAGAAGAGGTGCACAGAATGAAATGTGTGGGTTTGGGGGATAGGGGGAGGGGGTGGGGCTGAATAAGATGCCCTTCTGGGGAGTCAATGCAAACTCAATGGGCCAGATAGCCTCCCTCTGCATTGTGGGGATTCTAAGCTTCTACTTCTAAAACAAAAGCAAAACACTGTGGATAATGGAAATCTGAAGTAAAACAGAAAATGCTGGACAGACAGCAGGTCTGGCAGCATCTGAAGAGTGAGAAACAGAGTTAACATTTTGAATCTGTATGAACCTCTTTGGAGCTAGAGAAAGGCAGAAGTGTGGTAGGTTTTATATTGTTGAAGAGAGGGGTTGTGACAGTTGGAGCAAAACAGAAGATCAGGATAGGTGACAACTTTTACTTTGCTCCACCCCCTCTCTTTAACAATATAAAACCCAACACATTTCTACTTCTCTGCAGCTTTGAAGAAATGTCATACGGACTTGAAACGTTCACTCTATTTATCTCTCCACAGATGTGGCCAGATCTGCTGTCTTTCCAATGTTTTCTGTTTTTATTACTGCGACTTCTAGCTGTTCACTGCTGTAGCTGGAGTGAATAAGGCGGCTGACTGTGTGTCAGTGGGAACATCTTGGGAGTGAAGTGGCTCACAGCTGATTGCTCAGCTCTGTCTACAGAATTACAGAATTGTCATGGTGCAGAAGGATGCCATTTGGCCCATTCTGTCCATACCAACTCTCAGAATGAATAACTCACTAAATGCTATTCCCACCTGCAGGGAATGCCAACTTCAGTGAATAGAGAAGAGTTGAGAATTTGAAAGGTGTACCATTATGATCAAGTGCATTCCTGCGGCATATAATGGATATAATCATATGTATGCGTATCATTCAGTGACATTCAGATGAACTAATTTTTTGGGACAAGACCAATGGAAGAATCATCTTGATCATAATGGTACACCTTTCAAATTCTCAACTCTTCTCTATTCACTGAAGTTGGCATTCCCTGCAGGTGGGAATAGCACTTAGTGAGTTATTCATTCTGAGAGTTGGTATGGACAGAATGGGCCAAATGGCATCCTTCTGCACCATGACAATTCTGTAATTCTGTAGACAGAGCTGAGCAATCAGCTGTGACATATTGGTGCAACCTGTGCCCTGTTACAAAATTCCCAAGCATAGTAGCCATTCAAAGGACTAAATGATAATCTGAGGAGGAATAGGCACATTGGATTGTGCATATTTTGCATTGATAATTGATATAAGGAACCGTTGGATAATTAAGATAGAAAACGCTGGAAATATCCAGCAGGTCAGACAGCACCAATGGGGAGAAACAGAATTAACAGTCAAGGTCTTCATCAGAATTATTCCCAGAAATTTCTGATTTGATCAGATTGCCAGCATCTGCAGTGTTTTGCTTCTGAATTACCTGTTGGAGAACCCTATTGTTGTCTACCCTGGTGACCTCTCTAAATATCTTAGACATTTTCACCCAATCGCTTGAGCTGTCTGCTTTGGCACACCTTGGGCAATCTCCTGTTAAGCACTCTGAGTGGCTCTCGTATCCGGACTGTAGCCTGGAGCACTACAGAAGGTCATCATCCCATGCAGCACTTGTTCCAATAGTATTTTCCAGGAAACATTTTAAATTGTGACTATTGTGATACTGCAGCATCTCTCTTGTCTTGCCTGGGTTTGAAAAAAAGAATTGTTTTCAAAATATTATAATACTTTATGCAACTCCCCTTTATGTAGGAACTTAAGAACATGAGCAAAAGGAGCAGGAGTAGGCCTTTAAGCCCCCCCGAGCCTGCCCTGCTATTCCATGATGTCTTGGCTGATCTGATTGTGGCCACTTTCCAGTCTGTGCCCCTGTAACCCTTAGCCCCCTTATAGATCAAAAACCTGTCTAACTCGTCCTTGACTACATTCAATGACCCACCCTTCACTGCTCACTTCTAAGTGTTAACAACCCCTGTAAGAGAAGAAATTCCTCCTCATCTCCATCTTAAATAGGAGACTTATTTTGAACCCCCTGGTTCTTGATTTTCCAATGAGGGGAACCGTTTTCTCAGCAGCTATTTTGCAAACCCTCTCAGAATCTTGCATGTTTCCGTGAGATCACCTCTCAATCTTCTAAACTCCAATGAGTATTTTCCTACTCCACTCAACCTCTCCTCATAAGAAAATACTTTCATCCCAGGAATCAACCTAATGAACCTTCTCTAAACTGCCTCCAATGCAAGTTTAATCCTACTTAAGTAAGGAGACCAGAACTATATGCAGTACTACAGACATGGGGCCTGATTTTTACCACCCAGTTGCACCCATTATCGGGTGCGAAAAATTGGTAAAGTCAGGCGTGAGGCGAGTAACGTGATCCGCACCCACTTCCGTGCCGGTTCTTACTTTCCCATGGCCGTGATCGGGACTGTGCCTGAAACAGACTTGATGGACATTTAAATACATTTGCATGCATTTAAATTGACTTAATGGGCTGCATGCCCAATCTTACCAGCACTTTCCTTTTCACTGCATTCACTCATTCAGATTTGGCGCGAAACAGATGTGCTGTATAAAAGTCTGACTGGGGCGCTCCAGCTAGTGAGGAGATAAGTGCCGAGTGTCCGATGGCGCTCTGCTTGAGTGGTTGTGGTGGGGTGGGGAGGGAGGGTCCGCTGTCACTTTGCCTGTGATCTGCGGGGTGGGGGGAAGGGATCTGCTGCCATTCTGCCTGAGATCGGTAAGGGGGAGGGGGCCATGACCAGTCTGGGTGGTGGGTGAGTGGGGAAATAAGGGGGTCAGTAAGTTGTAGGGGTTGGACAATGTCTGTGGGGGCCACAGGGAGGCATTATCTGGCCTGGGGGCGATGTGGGAGGAGAGCCGCATTCTATCATTTTTTTCTGCACGTGCGCAATGGGAAGTTCTTGCAATAAAGGCTGACATTCCATTTGAATTCTTATTTGCTTGCTTAATTTAATTTTAAAATTTAATTTTAAAATGTTAATTTTCTTAATTGCACACATGCTGACTGTTTGTGATTCATGGAGGAGGACACCCAGATCCCTCTGCACCACAACATTCTGCAGTTTCTCTTTTCTTAATTAATATTCTGCTTTTCTATTCTCCCTGCCAAAGTGGACAACTTCACAGCTGGAATGCTCTGGCTGTTCACTCCCTGTGTCACTGCCAACGAGGATGGTGATTTTGACGCCCTTCCAAATCCCCGTTCACTGCAACAGGATCAGAGAATCACGCTGACATGAATGGCCAGAGAATCCTGCCCCACATTATAATCCATCTGACAAATTTTGCCCATATATTTAACTTACCTTTATCCCTCTGCAGACACTTTGAGCAGCGGAGTTTAAGTGTTTAAGTTAATGGGGGTCTTGCCCACATGCGGGACCCTCTCATCACCTCAGTCAAGGAAGGCCCATTGGATGTAAGTGCTCATCAAGCATTGAACTGTTTAGCACAGATTTTTGCCAGAATTTAGGAATCTGCAGGCAAAAATCAACCCCATCCTCATACCCCCACCCCCCACCCACTCCCCCCCCACCCCCCCACCACCCCCCTCCCCCCCACCACCACCCCCCACCCCCCCTCCCCCCACACCACCCCCCACCCCCCCTCCCCCCACACCACCCCCCCACCCCCCACCCCCCCTCCCCCCCTCCCCCCCTTTCACCCCCCCACCCCCCCTTCCACCCCCCCCTTCCACCCCCCCCTTCCACCTCCCCCCTCCCCCCCTCCCCCCTCCCCCCCTCCCCCCTCCCCCCCTCCCCCCTCCCCCCCCCATCCCCCACCCCCCCATCCCCCACCCCCACACACCCCACCCCCACACACCCCACCCCCACACACCCCACCCCCACACACCCCACACCCACACACCCCACCCCCACACACCCCACACCCACACACCCCCCACCCCCCACACCCCCCACACCCACACCCCCCACACCCACACCCCCCACACCCACACACCCCACACCCACCCCCACCACCCCCCCACCCACCCGCGCACCCCCCCACCCCCACACACCCCCACACACCCCCACACACCCCACCCCCCACACCCACACACCCCACCCCCCATCCCACCCCCCACCCCCCACACCTCACCCCCCACCCCCCACCCCCCACACCTCACCCCCCACCCCCCACACCTCACCCCCCACACACCCCACCCCCCACCCCCCCCACCCCCCACACTCCCCCCCCACACTCCCCCCCCACACTCCCCCCCCACACTCCCCCCCCACACTCCCCCCCCACAACCCCCCCACCCCCCACCACCCCCACACTCGCCCCCCCCACGACCCCCACACTCGCCCCCCCACGCCGCCCGCGCGCCCCCCCCCGCGCCCCCCCGCCCCCTCCCCGCGCCCCCCCCGCCCCCTCCCCGCGCCCCCCCGCCCCCTCCCCCCGCCCCCTCCCCGCGCCCCCTCCCCGCGCCCCCTCCGCGCGCCCCCTCCGCGCGCCCCCTCCCCGCGCCCCCTCCCGCGCCCCCCCGCCCTCTCGGAGGCCAGCAGCTCTCGATTACCCATCAGTATCACTGGGAGTGGGGGAAGCTGAGGAAAATGCTCCCTGCCACTCCCCAGAAGTCTAGGATCAAAGAGGGACCACATGCTACAGGTGATTGAGGCAGGTTGCAGGTTCTTGGGAGGAGGACGGGGGGGTCACTGGTTGGGGGTGGTGGGGGGATTGGACAAAAAATGGCATGGGTGTGGCTCTCTTCCTCCCCCTTTCTGAACAGGTTTCTGTGACCAAGCAGTGAGTGCCTTTAATTGAGGGAATCTCCTGGAAGCTGTGAGTTCCCTACGAGAAGGTGTCACTTGTTTGGTTACTCAGGATTTAGACTTGTACTATCCTAGTAAGTTGGAGCTTGGAGTCAGGGAGGAGTCAAATTGCCCCTCGAAAGTTCAGAGTTCCCAACAATTCCCACAGAATCACTGTGTCATGACTTCAACATTGTTCTGAAGTGGATGTTGGCAGGAACATCTATTCTCCAGCAATTCAGAGACCAAGAGGTCTGGGTTAATGCTTTATAATGTAATTAATGACATTAAGTTAAGTATCTAATCAGCTGAGCTCAGCAACAATCATGATTGAGTATTTAAAGACGATAGAAATGAAGTTTGTGATCTTGGTTAGCTTGATTCAATAATTATTACTTTTCTCAGTGAGTCAGCAGAATGTCAGTCGGTTCAAACCACACAACAACTTGAGCTCACAATCTAGGCTGGTGCTCCATTGCAATGCTGAAGGAGCATTGGGTTCCTTAAGGTTCAGCCTTTCACTGGACTGTAAAATTGAGAACCAGTCTGCCATTTCATTGCTCAAAATTAATCATAAAGATTCTGCGATACAATTCCAAGAAGAGCAGGAAATTTGCATTGTGGCTTAGCCAATATTTTGAATATTACTGACAACAGATTGGTTGAAATGGAAAATTCATCTCATGGCTATTTGTGAAACATTGCTAGCACAGAATGGAAGCAATTTTAGTTAGTGTTGTAACTGTTACTGCCTTTCAGAAGTAATTTGTTGTGGCTCAGAGACTAAAGAGTTTAGACTTGAAAGATACTACATAATTGAAGTATTGTGTAAGCCTTAAGTTTTGGCAATGAAAGTAATTTTTGTTTGTAAATACAGCTGATTAGAAAGTGCACGTAAAAATAGAAAGTGACTGGAATATACAGTGGCTTAAATCCATTGGGGGCCCACCTGCTGGTTGGAAAGCCGTAGAGATCCCCACACTGTCTGTTTTCAGGTAAACCCAGCAAACCACACGCCACTCAGGCATTGGCAAGGTCAGCAATGCGCCTTCCCCTGAAATCAAGACCCTGAGGCAGGGTGTCTCACCTACCAAGAGCTGTTGGCCAATCGGAAACCAGCAGCCCTCATGCTCAGCATCGCCACAGTGGGTAGGCTGTGGCTAATGCCAGAAGCACAGGCACCAAAGTCCCAGGACGGATAAATAATGTGGAGTTCAGGGGACAGAGCGGTGCTTTGTGGGGTGGGAGTCACAGGGAGAGGTGAGCAGGGGAGGGTCAGCAGCAAGGATAGAGGGATGGCTCTTGGCAGGCCCCTTCATCCTACTTCCCAATGTCCAGTCCCTTGATGAGGCACTGAGTCCCTCTAATCAAGAGATGCCTCCATCCAACCTCATTTCCCACTGGAAGTTACAAGTTGGCTACACAGTTTTACCTATCATTCACACCACATGATGATATGTCCATCTGCTTAATATGATGAGGCCCTTAATTGGTCATCAGTTGGCCACTTAAGGGCTTCAGTGGGTGGCAGGGCAGGAAGGTTGACCATGGGCCTTCCCACCTAGAACTTAATTCTTGTGACAGTGAGAAGGGTTCCAGCATCCCATTTATGTAATGCCCTTTCTTCCTCCAACCTCACCACCAGCGAGAGCACAAGACTTTTGCCAAGAAGCCAGCCAGATTCTAAGAGGAAAGGTAATTGTAGGACTTTTAGTTTAAGCATCCAGATCCCAACACTAGAATTCCATGCTGGGAATCTGCCAATGGACACGGTGGAGGAGATTTTTGAGGAGGCAGATATTTAGAGGTTGATTTCCAGAACCCTGTCCTGTTAAAGATGTTGGAAACGCTGTGTAGCCAAGAGGGCCAATGAAAGTGCATGAAGTTCTGGGTGAGAGGGTCAGCTGTGACAGTAGGTGGAGGACCAAGACAGATCCTCAACCTAGCGGCACCTGCTGGAGATTTGTAAATGATACAAAATATACTAGTAACTGAGTTTTTATCCAGCATGGAAGGTGAAACAAAACCAGCTGTTTTCATCAGGATCATTGTAGGCTTTTGGTGCATATGGAAGAACAGACAGGGGCTGCAATGACCACATCTTCATGATAAGATGCTGTCATAGCAACAGAATATGATTTAAAATATTAAAGCTCCAACTTTGAGATTTAGGACTACAAAATAGTTGTACGCCAGTCCAACAGTTGGAGGGAATGTCGAATGATGGAATAGTTTGAAGATGATCCTCAGGATCTCACACATGCAGCAACATTAGGGCAGTTGTCAAAGTACTGGGGTTAAGTTGCAAAACAGCTCCAAGAAAAGCTTTACTAAAGTTTGGAGAGACGAGCTAATAATTTGAAAGCAAGGCTTGGGAATGTGAGGAATTTAGTTCAAGTTCCACCAGTTGGATAACAGAGCAGCTGCAGAATAAAATTGTCAATGTGTGGAACATTGATTTGAGGGTGTGCGATTGGGCCACATTGCCTCCATATCACAACACTAAAAACAGTGCAACAAGACCCAATTTCAGGGACCAACACCCAACCAAGAACACATGAAAAGATTCCACCTGATTTGTGCTTCAGACCATTTTCAGCCATCTGCCACTGGAACGGGTATTAGATTGCGTGGACATGCTAAAGAGGGAGTACTGAATTGTTTGAGGACCCTTCCAGGAAATTGGGCTGGCCTGCTTGCTCATGTTTTCCATATATGGATGTGGCCTGACTAGCAGCTGACAATAAAAGTGTAACCTCAGTTATTACTTTTAAGCAAAGTGCAAATAAGAGTAGGTGCACTGAGGCTGTGTACAGCTGAGACATGCTCTTGTCCTGCTGTCCACCTCCCCAGAAATTTGAATCTTCAGTCGTGTGAACAACGTTTGGAGACACAACAGTTGCTGTTCACTACCATTATGAGGACCAATTTCAAGTGATCCAGAAGCATTTGCCTGCAGGTGCTGGGTTTGGTGCTTGAATGCTGATCTAGGCTAAGATATTGAAGGTTTATCATGGCAGTCATCTTATGTTTCATGGTCAATTACAAGATGAAGCTTGCCAAAGCTCCTTTGACAGCACTTCTCAAATCTGCAACATCTATCACTTCGAAAAATGAAGGCAGCAGATGTATGGGAACACCCCACCGACAAATTGCCCTCCAAGTTGCACACCATCCTCATTTGGAAAAAGCCATCGCTCCATTATTGTCACTGGCTCAAAATCCTGGAACTCCCTCCCTAACACCACTGTGGGTGTACCTACACCTCAAGGACTGTAGCAGTTCAAGAAGACAGCTCACCACCATCTTCTCCAGGGTAGTTAGGGCCAGGTAATGAATTCCGGTTTTGCCAACAGTGGCCACATCCCAAGAATGAATAACAAAGATCTAACTATAATGGCAAATAATTCTCGTAGGAGATCGCCACAACTTCTTGTGGTGGTCTGGAGATAAGTCAAGGCACATGTTTGGGAGGCATAGAAATCTGAAATTATTGTTTCACCCTCCCAAATTAAATATCCTGTTTTGGATATGAACCATTGTACAGTTTCCAGAAGGGTACCAAATAGATCATGATTAGGAACAAGTGAGAGGAAGTACAAGTGTTTCACAAGGTAAAACATGCCAGGTAAATGTTTTTGCATTTAGTTTTCTGCCTTTGTTTCACTAATTACTGTTGCCTTCGTGAAATGGAAGTTTGGGCACTATGAAAATGAGGTGTTTGTAAATAGGTTCACAGTCATTTGGTGTAATTATACATACCAACATGCTTATGAGTGCAGATACTACCAGAGTATAATAGGTGAATTGGTATCAGTCAAATTAAATAAAATAGGAAATGCGGTGGACTGAGATCACTTCGGCAGGAATGCATCGCCAGATCCTGCCAAAATAATCTGGGGCCATCCAGTACCTGCCTGTCCCCTTACCCCAAATTTAAACTGCCGGTAATGGGACAGCCTAGGACTGATAATCTGATGATCTGCAGTGACAGGCAGATGGATGATCCAATAACAATGAGATGTGCACTTTAAAATCACACCTAACTGCATTTTGTGAGCAGCCAACTAGTCAGTGCACTCTGTCAGTAATTTACCCAAAAGTCAAAACAGAAGCTTTTCAAATGATGACTACTCCCCTGCATACATTTTAGAAAATGTTTATCACATCAGTGTCACCGACACAATTCTTGAACCCTGCTGAGGCAGACAGGGCCTGAAAATGCCAGTGTTGCTTAAAGTGTTAGTTCCCTGCCACCATTCCCGATGCCAGCCATTTTTGAGGAGGTGAGATTGGAACTGCAGAGCTATCCACCGCCACCCAGTGAGTAGTCAATTAGTTGTGTGGTTAAGTCCATGTAAAGCAGGCAAATGGAATTTTCCTGTTGACCTCTATTTTCCCACACCAGTTTAAGTTGGGCATATGGCTGCAGACCAGGATGCCAGTATTCCAAGCAAGCCTAGAGACCCTCTCTGCCTACCTGTATGCATGAGGTAGGCAGAAAAGGAAGGAATCTCATCCCCCCTCACCCACACCCTCACTCAGCCTCCTCACCACCACAAATTTCCGCACCAAGTGATAATAGCAATGACCTCGCTGTCCACAAGGATGATGGAAGCAGAAAATAATCAGTGAGTTCAAAAATAAGTTGGATGAGCACTTCTCATGGCTACCGAGATAGAGCAAGGGAATGGGACTGTCTGGATTGCTTTACAGCAGATCAGCATGGACTTTGTAATCTGAATGGCCTCCTTCTGTCCTTTATGTCTCTATCTCCTTTGCTCCAAAGAAAGGAACCCCCAACTTCTGGAACCTAAGCCTGTAGCTAATATCTCTTGAGCAGGATTTTATCTGTGGCATACCACCTCTCTTTTCTTGCCTTGTGTGATTATATTTAAAATTTAAAGAGCCCAGGCATCATTTAGAATGTTGAAACAGCTGAATCTCAGGAAAAGCATTGCTTGATTGATAGTTCTCTCTCTGATCTATGTTGTCAAATTATACGTTGTTTAATTACACAAGATAAAAAGGTTTCATTTTAAGTGTTTTCCTGTCCAGCTGAGAGGGTCTGGATGATTGACACCTTTATTGGGCTCAAGTGAAATTAATTTTCTTTAGAATGCAAGGTTATGAATGAACAACTTTTTTTTTACATATGCTATTATCACTATTGGGTTCATTCGTTTGATACAGTGGGTGAATGAGCATGAAAACTCCATAGTTTGGCATGAGGGAAGCATGAGAGATCTGGGGATGGGTGTGGATGCACAACCTAGCATGGGATTTGAGGGGCCCTGGGAGGTGGGTGGGTAAAGTAACTGGGTATGGAGGCTCAGAGGTACCATATGGTTGGAGTGGCATTGGGAGGATGAATAAGCTTTTGAACTTGGTTGTAAAAGGTCCCCTCATCCAGACAATGGTTCACATGAGATACCGTGAACCACAATCCCTTTAAAAGTTGGCCCTACTCGATGACATTTGCCAAGATCAGGGACATGCCTGTTCCTGCAATGGAGTCAGCCAGGTCAGGAGTGCAGCATACAGGCTTGTAAATCAAAGAAGCTGCATCCCGAAACAGCATTCTTAAAAATCAGAAATCCTGGAAACGGGGTCAGGAATCCAAACCCCTGTTTCCACTCTTCCAATGAGTCATCCCAACTCCATGAATTTCCAGCCTTGAGAAGAATAATTTTATAGTATTGGGATACTAAGAGCCATTGTAAGTCGTTGAGGATGGGTGAATGGGATTTGATGCTTGGTAGGATACAGTCAGAAAAGTTTGGATGAGCTAAAAATCTTGGAGGTTGGATGTTGAAAGGTTGACTAGGAGGATATCAATATGGGGAGTCTAGAATAGGCAAACACATGTATAAAGAGTACAGCAGCAAATAGACTGAGGTCAGTGATGGGTAATGTTCCAGAGATGGAATGGGCAGCCTTTTTTCTGAAGTAGATGGAGGATTGGTAGCTAAGTTTGGATGGTAATATGGCAGGGAGGTTGCAACCCTGGTTCAAACTGAAACAATGAGCAAGACAGAGGGACACATATCATTGATAGAAAGGCATCAGATTTAGTCGGGGGAAGTAAAAGATGATGTCACAATGATTTTCAGGACTTGAGAAAAAAGGAGGAGCCCACAAAAGGTCATCTCTTAGGATATTTGTCTCCAGTGTTCTTCAGAGTGTTGTACTCTCACTATTCCAAGTCAAATTCCAACCCATCTCCTGGTGATCCCTGGAATGAGCAACAGAAAAAGGCAGCAAAACCCAACTAGTTTCCCAGGCTCAGCCCATTCTACCCATTTCCATGTAGTAGTGTTAACTAGCAAACAGCAGACTTCTTTGCCATGGTGAAGGGAGGGAAATTTAGAGTGGTGTTAGTTTGAGTGAGGATTTGCCCATGGGCCTCCTCATCTTATTTGCCTTTAGATACTATTGGCAGTAATAGTCTTGTTACTCCCTTAAGATTAAGAGTCATAGAAGTCTGATTGAAAACTTCCTTAGCTTGTTTTACAAAAAAACAATTTTGGCAGATACACATGAAAAGCTTGGTATCACTGATAAGAATTTTACAGTGCTTTCTGGGCAATCCCAAACATAATGAAACAGTTAGAGGTAAAATTTAATCAGCAGGATAGCTGTAGATCTTTATCACCCAATTTTGGACAGTATTGCGAAGAAAAATTCTATCCATTGTGCCCTTTTCAACTGGTTTGCATTCACTGCTTCTCCTTACAAAGCCTTTGAAGAAATAATATTCGCTTAGAAAGCCAGATTGTAATTTCAACCTACCATAATATTGTGGTGTGTGTATTTGGAAAATAGGTAGCCAAATGGATCGAGTAACACATCAGTAGAAATAGTGTTGCTTCGTGTTAAGCTTTTGCTCCTTTCTGTGACCATTTCATGATGTTTTGGGTAAATATTACTATAGTACATATTATCTCCTCATGCAGCAGTTTCTGGCAAGAAAGTGATGATTGCACTCATTAGCTAAAGGATATAGGCATTGGTCCAATGAACACAGATCTGTCTACTGATTTCAGCTACAAAATAGCACTGAGATTCACAAGCTTGACATTGTGGGTGTGAAAATAATAAAACTGAACTCCATCTTTAGCTTAGTTGCCATGGATGCAGTTAGAGGTCATAGTGGCAGCTGCTAACTAGTTGCCATTTTGCCAGATGCTCTCCCCTCCTGCTCTATGTTTTCTTGCACCCTGGTTTCTAAAGGTTTCATGGTATTTAATTCCTCCCACTTATTTGGCATATGTACCTATTGAAAGGCATGATGTGTTTCCTCCTACATGGAGATTTACTGTCAGTGGTGATGGCTGTTTTGGTACTCCCTTGAGATCAGGGATTTTTTTTACAAGTCTGATTTTAAAACCTGTCTTAACTTGTTTAACAACAAAAGCAAGTTTGGTGTGTACACAAGGAATTCTCTCTGTGCCTCTATGAAGAATTTTATAGTGCTTCCTGCTGACAGTCCTGAACACAATAAAACAACTGGAAGTAAAATTAAAGCAGCAGGGTAGTTGTAGATGTTTATGTGAAATGAAGAGTTCATCAAAACCAAATGCCCTCAGCATTTCTAATAATTATTTGCAAATCTTAAGTACATTTTATGTTCACATTTAGTCAAATTGATATCACAGTTAGAAGCAAAATAGAATGGAACTACTGAGTAACTTTGAAAGTGTTTGTATCAAACATGAGAATTAGTTTGTAGTATAAAATAAAATGTGGTGTCATTTATTAGGACAAAGTTGCGTTGAGATTTAATGTTCAGTCTTAGTCAAAGGTTAGAACGTCTAAATATTTTACATTTTTAAAAAATGGATTCCATTTTATTTTTCATCTTTCCCCCTCCTCCCTGTTGAATGAGGGCACTTATATTGGGCCATAAACACTTCAGTTAAATAGTTAGTATGAATCTGGATAGAAAGTAATCGGTTGTCCTAAGAGGCACATTTAACTCTGGTTCGGTCCTCACCCAATGTCCACACAATGTTATTTTCCAGCACAAATCACTGGAAAACAATTAGAAGTGGAAACAGTGACTGAATCTTCAAGATCCTGGTCAAATACACTGATATCAATCGCTGTAAGCCCATTGCTAACATTTGTGCATTTATGCACAAATAATATCCTATAGAGCAGAAGAAGGCCTTCAGCCCATTGAATCTGCACTGACCCTAATCCCACGCAGGCCCTATCCCCAAAACCTCTTGAAACCCCATCTCGGACCTTTTTTTGTTCATTAAGGACCCTCTCATTTAGTAAAACACAACTCATTTAATCTAAAGGAGACTTCTCATCCTGATTCAGATCATGGAACTACCTATTTAGGATCTCTGAAGTCTGCCTCCATAAACGTACATAAACAAGTTTGTAAATTTTGAAGGTGTGTCTTTTTAAAAGTATTACTGAGACAGAGGGAAAATGAGCCATGGGTGGCCATCTCCTTTTTAGATCCTGTCACTGACCCTACTATTCAGTGAATGCAAGGGGACTTGGTGCTACACCCAACAGTCGGGTTCTGACTACATGGTATTCCAAACATGTCATTCACTACCTGTCAACAGGGCCACAGAAATAGTTAAATGGACTGTTCTTGCATTATTGTGCAAGGTCAGTTCATTTCAGCAAAGGCACAGGTGCTGGTTGAAGAGAAGCAGCCGCAGTGCTGTGAACTGCATCATCAGTCCTTAGGTCTCAATTCTCAAAAAGAGCTATTGATATATGAATCATTATAAGACAATTTCTTGGAAAACCTCATCATCAACAACAGCAATACTTTAACATAAATGCATTCCAAAGGAAGGAAAGGGAGTGGAAGAGATGACAGACAGCTTGGTCAAACCGATGGATTTTGAGCAAGTTTTTACAGATAGGAATAGAAGTGCAAGGATGTAGAGAGGTGGGTCGAGACAACTGCAAACTCAGGCACCAGTAGGGCACAGAAGGAGGAAATGCACAAGACATCAAAATCAGAAGACAGATGGATAAGGGAGAGGGCATGTTATTAAAGAAGGTTGCTAAAAGTAGCATTGTGTAAAACAATGGAATGATTTCTAGATGACGATAAGGATTTAAAATTTGATTCATCGCAGGATAGCAAAACAGGTCAGTGAGAATTGGGCTGAATGATGAAAGGAATAGGATGTTGACAGCAGAGTTTTTGAAATTAGTGGAGAAAACTGGAGAAATTCAACTGGACATGTGGATAAGGGTTTCAGCAGCAACAGGGGTAAAATGGATGGGGTTGGGGGCAACAATGTTCGTGAAGGTAAGGAGACTTGTTGGTGCATTAGTTAGAAGGTTGGAAATTAGCTCTGAGTCATCAAGGCTGCTGGGATTGTTTGCAGCTTTGTTGAATCAGGAACAGGACTGGAGTCAGAGCTTAATACGTGCATCAGAGATAGTATTTGTGGAAATTGACTTTGTCTGCAAAAATTCAATTTTTCTCAAACCAGTTGCCCTTCAGAAGATGGCAATGCACTGTCTCTTGAACTGTTGCTGTACATCTGCTGTAGGTACACCCACAATGCTGTTAAGAAGGTAGTTCCAGGATTTTGACATGGGACAGTGAAGGAATGTCGATATGGTTCCATATCAAAATAGTGTGTGGCTTAGAGGGGGAACTTACAAGTAGTGGTGTTCCCATACTTCTACTGCTCTTGTCCTTCTAGCTGTTAGAGGTTGAAGGTTTGGAAGGTGCTGTTGAAGGTGGCTTGGAGAGTTGCTGCAGTGCATCCTGCAAGGGATAAGTACTGCTGCAAGTGGTGCGATATTGCTGAAGAGAATTAATGTTAAAGGTAGTGGATGGGAAGCCAATCAAGCAGGCTCCTTTGTCCTGGATGGTATCAAGCTTCTTGACTGTTGTTGGAGCTGCACTCATCCAGGAAAGTGGTGAGTATTCCATCTCATTCCTGACTTGTGTCTTAGTGATAGTGGACAAGCTTTGGCGAATCAGGAGATGAGTTACTCACCTCAGAATTCCAAGCCTCTGACCCGCTCTTGTTCACACAGTATTTATATGGGTGGTCCAATTAATATTGTGGATACTCCCCAGGATGTTGTTAGTGGAGGATTCAGCAATGTAACTGCCATTGAATGACATAGGTAGATGGTTAGATTCTCTCTCATCGGAGATGGTCATTACCTGGCATTGGTGTGGCGTGAATGTTATTTGGCACTCATCAGTCCAGGTCTTGCTGCATATGGACACAAAGTGATTCTGTATTTGGGGAGTCGCAAATGGTGTTTAACATTATGCAATCATCAACAAACATCCCAATGTCTGACCTTACGATGGAGGTAAAGCCATTGATGAAGTAGCTGAAGGTGGTTGCGCTTGGATGCTATCTTGAGGAACTTGTGCAGCGATATCCAGACTGAGATGGTTGATCTCCGACATCACAACCATCTTCTGCTAGGCATCACTCTAACCAGTGGAGAATTTTCCCCCAATTCCCATTGACTTTTCTGGGGCTGTTTGGAGGAACCCATCAGCCAGTTGGTCAGACAGCACAGAGGTGGTCGTGAGTAGTGGTACATAGGTGAATCAGTCATCAACATGGAAATGGCCAAGTGCATGTAGACACTACTACTGAGGAGCAGCATGCAGCTGAAAAGAAAGACGAACCAAAAGATAAATTCTCAGGGAACATTGGCTATGTTGAAACAGGTGTGTGTTGAACCATTTGAACACAGAACAGGACCATGGAGAAGAGGCCCTGAGACAAGAATAATATGGGCAAATGTTGTGAAGACGTGGTGGAAAAGCATGATAATGTGCACAGGAGATTCTAACTTTTAACACTACAGTTTTAGCATGAGGGCAGGCAATGGCATAGTGGTATTGCCACTGGACAAAAATCCAATGACCCATGGTAATCCACTGGGGGCTTGGGTTCAAATCCCACCATGGCAGATGATGAAATTTGAATTCAATTAAAAATGAATCAGGAATTAAAAGTTTTCTGACCATGAAACCAGTGTCCTTTAGGGAAGGAATCCTGCCATCCTTACCTGGCCTGGTCTACATGTGACTGCAATGTTCGGTTCAAGAGCCAATGATGGACGAATACAAACAAAACTACAGATGATATGAAAATTTAAACAAAGCGATTCACGCAGATAGATAATGAGAATGGTGCTGGGAGGTGACAGTTTGGAGAAAAACAGAGGTGAGAGATGGGATTTTAGGTTTTCTGAGCGGTTGAATCAAAGATGCGCTATTAATGGAGGGCATGATAAGGAAGAATGACAGTAGCTAGGCAAAACCTCAGACTTTGGGGCGAGGACAGTGATTGAGTGCTCAAGTAATAAGTGTAAAGGAGTTAAGGGAGCAGGTTCTTACTCTCATGGAGGAAATTACATTTGAAGATACAGGAAGAGATGGTAGGAAAGATGCAGAATGATGGGAAGCGGTGTCTGAGGGTTTGGGTGTGATTGAGAAAGGTGGCAGCCAAGCACAGTTCTTGAAATTGCTGAAACAATAACTCCCAAAATAAACAGCTCTTAAGAGCATTGCAAGTTAAAACCATTGGGAATGAATTTCCATTGGTGTTTCTGCTGTTTTTCTCAGGTTGTCCCTGGCTCTTCCACTGAAATCACAACAGACAAATGGGAGAATCCCTGTGGAAATTCATCCATTGGTGTTAGGTTACATATTCTATTTTCTTCTTTCACCTCTGTGTAACTAAACGGCCTGAAGAAAATGAACAAACTGTAAATGCAGACAATACTTCAAATGTTTTGTTTAGAAACATATTAGGAATAATAGTCAAATGCCAATTTTAGTTACTGAGATTGCTATTCTGGGTCTATACATTTTTAATTCACTGTTATTTGTATTTGAATTATAAGGAGTCACTGTTTTCATTCTGTAAGGCCTGTGGCTCACAATATAGGTAGAAATGCAAGGATATTTGAAACCATTCAAAAGTGGTATACTTTGGTATTGCAATTACTATTTCTGTGTGGCAATTGTATTTGATGTTACGAGAAATAAAATTTGATGCTGCACTGACCAAAGCTATCTGATTTCTGCTGTGTGATGTCCAGCAAATGCACACATTTCAAAACGTTTGCATTTTAGGAAAATGGCAATACGGAGCTGTGATTAAATGCTGAAAAATTTTCAGCTGATCTGAGTAGTCAACATGTCACAGAAGATCGATCTTAACTGCTTCTGTTTATTCCTTTAATCAGAATTTATTTTCCTTTTCCTTTATTTACTGTTGATATTGTGCAGCTGATTGCAGAGAAATGACTTTTTTACAATTTATTGTAGCACTGCATGCTAAGCAAACAAAAGGTGCTGATGAAACACTCAGAACCCATTATTATGTAAATTGCTGCTGACTGACACTGATTCCATCTCCAGCCACCATAATCTGGTTCAGTCCTATTCACTGACAATAATTTTCATGATTACAGACTTTGAAAGTGACCAGAAATGTGGATTAGCTGTTACATTTATCTGCTTTTAGTACTTGACCCTAAATTGAAGTTTGAAGGTTGTATATAATCAAAACAAAAATATCACAGCTATGTCTGTGTATAGGTCAATAAATATGAGTCATATCTAAAAAAAAATCCACTCAGATAATTTAGATGGCATCTCCAAGTGGATGTGGGAAGAGCAGATGTTTTGTTGCACCAAGCACCACAGATGTATCGGAGGCACAGTCACCTCAAACACCCATACTGACACCAGAAAGGACAATACAATGCATGCTATATGCCGTGGGTAAGTTTATAGGGCCAGATTTAGGGTCTCTGGGCATTCTGATCTATGTGGTTATACAGTGAAAACAGAACAAAATTCTTTGGGGAATGACTGACGTGATTTAGTCATTTTCAAAGACTGTTCTCTCCAACAGCTCAGCAAAGCTTTTCTTTGTTGTTTCGGGAAACAAGAAGAAGGCTGTCATTTTCATCACATGATGTGGAGATGCTAGTGTTGGACTGGGGTAAACACAGTGAGAAGTTTCACAACACCAGGTTAAAGTCTAACAGGTTTATTTGGTAGCAAAATACTCTCTTTTCATCACAACCATGGCTCACAGAGCTGATGCACTTTGATGTGACTTGTGAAGTGTTTGCTGTGAAGATGTTCAGGGTAAAATTCAATTTTGGACAAGGTGCCGAATGAATGAAAGCAAAATCAATCTGCAGTCACATCCCAGAAACTTAGGGCACTGAAGGTGAAACTCCTGCTGCAACGAGGTCGGAGAACTTGGTGCCCAGCCAAATCTTCATTCACTGTAGCAGGATGGGAAAATCCCGCCAGTGTGAACAGTGGTAACATTCCGGCCATTGAATAAAACACCAAAAGACACAGTAGCACAGTGGTTAGCACTGCTGTCTCACAGCTCCAGCGACCTCGGTTCGATTTCCGGCTTGGGTCACTGTCTGTATGGAGTTTGCACATTGTCCCCTTGTCTGCATGAGTTTCCTCCAGGTGTTCCAGTTTCCTCCCACACTCCACAGAGATGTCTGTGTTAGGTTGATTGGCCATGCTAAATTGCCACTTAATGTCCTGGGATGCTTAGGATAGAGGGATTAGCAGGTTAATATGTGGGGTGACGATGATAGTGCCTGGGTAGAATTGTTGACGATGCAGATTTGATGAGCCGAATAGCCTCTTTCTGCACCGTAGGGCTTCTATGATTCTGGACATCAGTCAGCCTATCATCCCTGTGTCGGAACTATCCAAAGAATTTCATTCACCCTCACTCCACCTTTCCCCATAATCTTGCCATTTCTTTTCCTTCAGGTATTTATCCAATTCCCTTACTGAAGTTATAATTGAATCAGCTTCCACCATCCTTTCTGGCAGTATTCCAGATCACAACCACTTGCTAAGTTTATGAAAAAATGTCACCTTTGATTGTTTTGACAGCTTAATTCTGTGTCCCTTTTTTTTAACTCAGACAAGACTATTCAGGATTTTGAGCACCTCTATCAAATATCCTCAAACCATATCTGCTCCATGGAGAATACTCCAAGCTTCTCCATTCTCTCCGCATAACTGAAGCCCCTTCATCATGGTAAAATTCTACTTAGTCTGTTCTGAAACCTGTCTAAGACATGGATCCTTAACACAGAGGTGAATATGACCCAGGTATATAACCTGCTTGATTTTCCTCCACAGTAATGTCATTGGAAAGAATAATCAGATGACATGTATAATGGCTGCCAAGTGGTTACTGCCTTTTTTGTATCCCCACTAAAGTTGAATTTCACCTCCAGCGCTCTAAAAGATTAGGAGCAAAAATAAAGCAATGAATCATAGAATCATCATTGAATTCTTACAGTAAAGAAGGAGGCCATTCAGCCCATCAAGTCTGCACTGACCACAATTCCACCCAGGCCCTATTCCCATAACCTCACATATTTACCCTACCAATCCCCTGATACTAGTGTCAATTCAGTCTGGCCAATTAACTTAACCTGCATATATTTAGCTGTGGGAGGAAGTCGGACCACCCAGAGGAAACCCACGCAGACATGGGGAGAATGTGCAACTCCACACAGACTGTGAGCTGAGGCAGGGAACCCGAACCCAGGTCCCTGTTGCTGTGGGGCAACAGTGCTAACTACTGTGCCACCTTTTTCTTCACTTAGCCTGATGATACTTTATTTGAACTGTCCCACAGGCACCAGAAGCACTGGAGTCCTTAGCCCAAAGTGGATTTCTTCTTAGATGACCATAGGCAGTGAACACTACCACAGCACAACCTAATCTGTTCTTGTCTAATGTGTGCATGTGCTTATTCTTCTCATCAGTATTACTGGATAACAGTCAGGAATCCAGTCCAGAGCAGCCTATTTTTTCTCCTCTTGAACCCAAGGGTAGTGTTGGCAAGAGTAATGCTGCAATTGCTATCCTGGTTGACATTGGATAGCTCTGCACTGTTAAGTGTTGTGATCTTATCCTATATGGTTCAGTTTGATCTAATGCATTTAATCATTAAGTAATCAGGAGAACCCCCAAATTTCAGATTTTTAAAAGTATATATGAAGTGCAATTTTATGCCCCATTTTAAAGGTTATGCTCTTGTGTTAAATTCTGATGAACGCATAACATAATTCCCTTTGCTGGAGCAAGATTCACATACTATTATGCTTTCCAGCCCAGCCAGCTGTCAGAGCCAGTGAACTAAGAAAGTTGTAATTACTTCAGTGGATGCGATGAAGATCAGAAAGATGATTGTGCCACATTAAATAACAATTGTATCTTTAATGATATGTTGGACTATAACACAACAGTCTTCTACCATTTCGTACACTACAGTGTACCTTTCTAATTACTCTAGTGGTTTCCTGTTCCCTGCTAAGATACAATCATTTTCAAAGAGTATGAAACAGTTATGTGAGGTTCTTTGCTATGCTGAGTACAGCTGCATGGTCATTGATAAATTAGCTGTAAATTGCTGGCAGATTGTAGATTGGTAATAACATTTTGTATTCACTAATTCCAAACATTTGCTTTGGATTCTAACTTTCAGAACTATTGGCTACTGATGCCAAGATCCAGATGTGGCTGTGACATTTTAGTAATGTCTTTTAAATGTGAGAAGACAGGACACTCTAACCCTTTCCCTGAGGAAGGTCTGGGTACAGTGAATTCACAATAAATTCAACATCTTTGAATTTTTGAAGGTTTTGTTTTGAGCGAATGCCCTTTATAACAGCTGGAAGTTTATTGGTAGACTTTGAAACACACTTGAACGGTGAGAAATAGACAGTTCAATACTTATTGTAATGTATTATAGAGAAGATTACAGTCACGGTAACAAGGTAAAAGACAGTTAAATGCTCGGTGCAACCAGGTTCCAGATGGTTATGGAATCACTCTAACTAGGTGACAAACAATTACGAATGCACTGTAACCAGGTTACAGACTTACCGTAACCAGGTTACAGATAGTTATGGACTCAAGTAACTAGATTACAGATGGTTGCGGAGCTATATAACCAGGTTACAGGTGGTTATGGACTCACGGTAACCAGATTACAGACAGTTACACATTCACTGTAATCAGTTTCCAGATGTTACACACTGACTGAAGCCAGTTACAGACTCACTGTAGCTGGATTACAGTTATGGACTTGGTGTAACTAATGCCTTCAATATTATGATTAATCTTCACAGATGCTGGTAGAAATCTGGGCACTCAATATTTAACATACACATTAAGCACAAAGTGAAACAAGTATATTACCTATGTAATTACCTATGTAATAGTAACAAAAGAACAATACCCAGATGATTCACTAATAAAATTCACTAATACCTTGAAGTAATCTCACCGCAAACCAGTTTCATGGAAATACTTATGTAAATGAAAGGTTTCAAAAAGCTCTATTTAAATACTTATTTTGTATTTTCTTGATAGTAAAATTCTGCCACAATGCACTTCATGCCACTGTTACTGGACAGCGTTCATATCTTGGCACATGATTTGGAATTCTTCTTTGAACCAGCCATATCTTCTTGAGGTCAAATCTGAAGCTAAATTTTCCCAATTCAGCTTTCCTGATTGAAGGGTCATCCAGACTCAAAACATTGGCCCTATTCTCTCCCCACAGATGCTTTCAGACCTGCTGAGTTTCTCCAGCATTCTCTGTTTTTGTTTCAGATTCCAGCGTCTGCAGTATTTTGTGTTTTTCCCAATTCAGTGATTGGTTAGACCATAAGACATAGGAGCAAAATTAGACCACTCAGCCCATCGAGTCTACTCCACCATTCAATCATGGCTGATATTTTTCCTCATCCCCATTCTCCTGTCTTTTCCTCATAATCCCTGATCCCCTTATTAATCAAGAACCTATCTATCTCTGTCTTAAAGACACTTAGTGACCTGGCCTCCACAGCCTTCTGTGGCAAGGAGTTCCACAGATTCATCACTCTCTGGCTGAAGAAATTCCTCCTCATCTCTATTTTAAAGGATCGTCCCTTTAACCTGAGGTTGTGTCCTTTGGATCTAGTTTTTCCTACTTGTGGAAACATCCTCTCCATGTCCACTCTATCCAGGCCTTGCAATATCTTGTAAGTTTCAATAAGATCCCTCCTCATCCTTCTAAACTCAGGCTGGTTCAGCTCTTCTATCCAATGCTCGGGCATCAACAAACTGTTCACAAGTTGAGCTCAGCCTTTTCAAAACCAAGTCCTCATCACTGCTGATTAAGAACTTCAGAGATCCAATTGCATTATACAACAATCTCAGTTATCACAATGGGAACCTGTTGGCTGATGATTCCAGAAGGCGGACTGTGTTTTAATTTTTTTATTTTCTGCACTGGGGCAATTGTTACAAATGCAAAGTCAATTTTGGATCTCAAGGAACTGGCTTTTCAATTGAGTGTTTGATTTGTTATATACTTAGGGTTAGAAGTGATGAAAACGATTAGAAACCATTTGCATTTTTTTTTTGGCTGCAACATTAAAGATGAAAGTTCACCAATCCTCTACCACCAGCAGAAAACTGCTCTTGAAGGGAGCAATGATCAGTAACATCAATTTCCTAATCCGCACTCTCTGCAAGTGCAGCTCCCCTTAATTGAAAAATTTAGTCATATATCTAAACAAATTACTTCATTCCATAAAATGTATTGAGATGTTCTCATAATGGAATAAGACACTACAGAAATGTTATTATTTAGTTGTCCCTTTCTTTTGAATGGACCTTAAATGGTCTGATAATCATCAATAAAGCAGTATTAAATAAAACACTTTGCTTCTCTCTTTTCATGGTAGTTTTGATAACAGTTTTCCTGTGCTGTTCAGAGGCCATTTTACAACACTAATGTTGCAAGTAGATTTAGTAGTTTTTATGTTTTGATTCCAGTGAGCACTGGTTTCTGATCAATTGCCTGATGACAATGCTGCCTTAGAACTACCATTTAAATATGCTGGACAGTAATAATTTGCAGTTTGTAAGAAGTGACAGCTCTTCAATTACTTTTGGTTCATAGATATAATGAGCATAGGGGACTGAAAATCCAGGGTTCATGATACTGGTATTGTTTCCATCAGCATCTTCCAGTGGTGACCGTGCTGAATTTTGCCAGGTTGTCAAGCACATGTCATGTCCCTCCCACTGATACCCCATTCATTTCTACCACCTGTAGAAAGGGCCAACCCAGTTTGAAAATAAATACTCTGACCTTCCTTCAGGAGTCTCTATCCGATTATCTCTTCAACCTCCCAATGGGGTACATGTACATTCATCTGGAATATGTAGTTCTTATCTTAACACAGCAGCTTATTGTAATATGCTGAGTTCCTTCTGAGCCCTAAGTCACCTCCATTAACAAAATTCTTGCCTTTTTCCAATGGATCCACCTGACAGCATCACCACCAATTTGCATTGCTATACATGATATCTTTATTGTTGAAGAATGTACCAAAGTATTTCACAAAAGCATACTCAAACAAAAATGAATGTGAGCCAATGAAGGAGCTATTAAGTGGAGTGTAGAGGTGGGTGTTGAGGTGAGTTTTATAGAAGACTGGGAGATGGAGATGTTGAGGGAAGAAATTCAAGGCCTGAGGTTCTAGGTAACTTGTATTTCTTCTGCCAAATGTGAGGCAAAATATGAGGAGAACTGTTGTACTATATCATTTACTCTTATACTCACATGCTGAATAAGAAAGCTAAATACAGTTTGTGTATCAGATTAACTACCAATTTAACTTGTCTAGCAATCCATTTCTTTAATACAACTTTTTTTTAACTTTTAAAAAAATTTCTCCTCAAAATCAAAAACACAGCTAAAGAGGGGTGAAAGGTCCCTCAAGCCTTCAAATCAGAATTTCTTCTGTTCAGAGGCACCTGCCAAAATTTCAAAATCTTGATTTATACCTTCTGGATTCTTCTACTTTAAGTGGAAATTCTGCTGACAGCCCAAAATACCCTGCTAACCTTCACTACTGTCTAAGATCAAAGTATATTTTAAAATTCCACCATTTGTCTAGGTGACAGTCTGGAATGGAGATTTATTCCAAAATGAAATAACACAGGAACACATTTACCAGAAGAAAAGTTCAGTACCACACTTTAAATGTGCAAAAATATATCCTTCATTATTACAAACTATAATCATGTCATATGCATGTTTAAATGGCAGACAAAGAAGCGCAGTATCTTCCATACTGAAACTCAAGTTATACTGTTAATACTGATTTTACTGCATTAGGAACCAACAGTTCTGATGAAAAGTAGACAATAGCCTAAACCATAGGGCTGGATTTTACTAGCTTTTGGGGTTGTGCTGAGAGGCGAGGAATCTGTCAAGATGGCATAGGAAGATGGCAGGTGGTGCCCCATTGTCCTGTCACTACTTTGTCATCTTGCCAGTGGCAGAAAGGCAGCAGGCAGCCCTACTATCCAGAGCTCAACTGCAAGTAAGTGGTCAATCAAGGCTGCTTCCCACCTCCACTGGCATTTAACTAATAATTAACGAAGGCTGCATTTGCTGCCAGTGCCACACATGCGCGGTTCCAGTGCTTCTGCACCATGTTCACTGTTTTACAGTCTCTCATCCTGAATGAGTGACGGAGGAAACTAACACAAGCTTAGACTGCACCTGGAGACATTCCCAGTTCCGAAGAGGCAGTGACATCCCCCTAGATTTGCAGGAGCAAAAAAAATCAAAGAGAGAGACAGTGTACAGAAATTAATTGGAATTTTCCCCATTTCAACTTCATCACAGATAGAGCAAGGTTTCCAAACCTGGAATGGGCAAGGGGCAGGAGGTGTTGGATGAGTGTGGGTACTGGCCTCCGAGGACCTACAGCATTTTAAACCATGGCATTGATACCTTTTCAATGTTTTTTTTGTGGTCATTCCTTACAGGTGATTTACAATTGTGATTCCTTTTAAAAATGTTTCTCCTTTTCAAATTTCAAATTGAATTTAACTTTACTATGAACACTCAAATTCAGATGTTAGATTATGAACCAAGGCTGTCCCAATTATTCAGTACTCAATGTATTATGGCCCACCATCTTATACAAGAATTATATTCTGTGTACAATCAAAACATTAACTGCTTTCTGACTGAACAGAGTGACGCCTGCGCGAACCATGCACATACACAGGTGGCCATTTGTGATGGCAGGAGACTGTGATTAATTAATTGGTTGCCATTGATAAGGTGTGGCCCTGAATCCCACTGATTGTCAAAATGGGTTCCTCTTGCACTCCGCACCTCGCCCCCACCTCCCCCACCCTCCAGCTCGCTAGCTCACTCACTCACTCGTTCGTGCCATAGAGCATTCTTACAGGTCAGCCGATGACGATTTCAAAATTCACATACCAATCAAAAGAGGAAAAGTCAAAAGGAAAATATATATCATTGGAGGTTATAGACACACAGTAACTGGGAAGCAATTGTTTCATAATAATCTTCTGTTAATAAATGTAGTTGCAGTGTTTCAATGAGTAATTGTTTCAATATTGTACAGCAAGTAGTCTAATTCTCACCAAAATGCTGCAATGTTTTTTTTTCCCTGAAAACGAGTCTTCACTACTTCAGTGAAGGAGGGACTTAATAGTTAGAGACAAGTAACTTTTACTGTCCTCCCCATTGGAGCCAAATGGAAAATCCGAGAAAAGAAATTCTCTGAGTTTAGGGAATGCAGCACTACAGTCATGCTGAAATGAAAAAAAAATCAAAATAGGAGATACCAATTATACGTGGACCTCAGACTGAAACAGATCTTGAATCCTTACCTATTAAAATACTCAAAGTATCACACTGCAAGGAAGAGTGCAGACATTTTTCAGATCATACTTTCTATTTCCAAATTGAATGATATGATTCTCGTATTAAGTTGAGAAATTGGAAAGTTATCTTTGCAGTACTGATACCACTTCCAATTGTTCTACAACTTTGAGGTTTAGGGAAGTTCTGTTAAAGATTTTTTTTAAAGGCCAGACAGTTGTATAAGGACAGTGCTCACACTATATAATTCTCCTAAACAAAAAAAAACCTCTCAAGTGAGCACTTTGCTATAACAGAAAGCAAGTCACTGCTGTGGTAATGACTTGCAGTTTACAGCTTTCATTTGTTACATTTCCTCAATAGCCGTTGTGTGGAGATTAACTGCTTAAATGGTCTGCAGCTGTCTGTTATGAATTAGGGGAGTTTAATCAAAGTATTTCAAATGTAGAGCACAATGATAATACACGGGGGAAGTACTATTTAAGAGATAATGATGGTTTCGGAAGATCACTGTAGTAATGTTTAGTGCATATGCCTTCAGCACTAGATTTGTTGTTGTACTGAATATGCTTAATGGATCAGTGAAAACCTGCCTAATGTGGGATTGTTTGATGGGGCTGACAGAACTGGAATTAGCCCATTGCTGTTTACTGCACACAGCCATTAAGATTAATTGCTGCCAGATAATTTTGACTGTTTTTATCTGTCGGAAAGAAAGTGTCACTAATGGTTTTATAAATTGGCTTGCAACTAATGGTGGTAGAAAGCAGCCTGTGTTGTAAAGCTGACTGACAGTGGTTGGTCTTTACTTGCTGATGCTCGTAGCGTTGGTTTAAGTTTATTGGCTTACGTTACGATCTACAGGTTCCAGCTGCAAAACAGTGGATAAGTGAAAACTTCAGTCAACGTTTATATTGTTTTCTCAACTGAACATTTACCATTGTTGGTTTATTTTTACAGAAAAGCAATTAGGTTTATTTTGTAGCCCTTTTACAGCATTTATAAGCACGTCTAAGCAAATCTATTTTTCCTGAATGGACAACCAGGTGGAAGGAACTGTGCTTCAAATGTGATTTTCTTTCCCAAGAGATGAAAGTTTCTCGTTTAAAAGTTGGCAGATTTCCCTTGGTATTTCTCAAGGTGTGTCAGAGGACACTCCGTTTAACCACAATATGGGCTGGGACTTTTCAGCCATGTTCATCCCAAAACCGGGAAATCCAGCCCGTGGTCAATAGACCTCTCCATGGTCTGCCTCTTGCCCACTCCAATTCCCGTAGCAGGTGGCATGGGAAAATTTGCCCCATGGTGTGCAATGGATAACACCAGGACCACTGATTTACAGTAAATTAGAAAGTCAAATTCCATGGTTCTGAAGTGTAGGACTTGGCATCCTAACTTCTGTATTCATCTATCACGATTAACTCAAAAGATTTTTTTGTTCCGATGTTCCTTACCATCACTGGGTCCCTCACACTCAGCATCTGGGCATCAATAACAAACAGAAATATAACTGGGACCAATCTATACTTATGTCATAACAACTTGAACAAAGGTGTTTGTGGTCAAGTGACTTACCTGTGGATTCTCCAAATTCTCTTTATCATTTACACAAATCAGGAGCGTACTGAGATACCCTTTAGTTGCCAAAGTGTGCGTAGTTGTAACAACATTCAAGAATCATCATAGAATCCCTACAGGGCAGAAGGAGACCATCAAGTCTGAATCGACTTTCCAACAGATCAACGTCAGCCAGGACAAAGTAATCTGTTTGGCACAGTATGGTGACACAGTGCTTAGCACTGCTGCCTCACAGTGCCAGGGACCTGGATGGAAGTGGGAGGTGGGGCTGCAGTATAGACGAGTGAACTCTCTGTGGCACCACGGTACAGGAGGGGTGTGGGGTTGAGGGGGGAGTTAATAGGAATGTAAAGGTAGTGAGGGACAGCATAATCAAGGAATCATTGAAACCCTATAGTACAGAAAGAAACCAATCAGCCCGTCGAGTCTGCACCGACCATAATCCCACCCAGGCCCTACCCCATATCCCTACATGTTAATCCACTAATCCCTCTAACCTACGCATCTCAGGACACTAAGGGCAATTTCTTAGCATGGCCAATCAACCTAACCCGCACATCTTTGGACTGTGGGAAGACACTGGAGCACCCGGAGGAAACCCATGCAGACACAAGGAGAATGTGCAATCGAACCCAAGTCCCTGGAACTGTGAAACAGCAGTGCTAACTACTGTGCTACCGTGCCGCTGTACAGTGAGATGGAGAGCCTAGAAGACTTTGTTCCCTTCCCGGTGCCATGATATCTGGTCTGTGCTGGTGAGAAACATACAGTGGGATAGGAAGGTTCCATTGGTGATAGTGGATGTAGGTACTAATGACATAGGTAGAAATAGGAAAGAGGTTCTGAGTAGGGAGTATGACCAGCTAAAGGCCAAAATTAAAAGCAAAGCTTCCAGGTTAATGATCTCTGAATTATTATCTCAGCCATGAACAAATTAGTGTGGGGTAGATATGATTAGGGATCTGAATTCATGGCTCAAAGGATGGTGTGGGAGAGGTGGGTTTTGATTCATGGGGCAACAGTTCTGGGGAAAGCAGGAGCTGTGCCATTGGGATGGTCTTCACCTGAACCGTGTTGGGACTAGTGTTTTAGTGAGTTATGTAACTGGGGTTATAGAGAGGGCTTTATCTAAATAGTGAGGACAAAGGATCAAGTGTGGGAGGATGTAATCAATTAAAGGGAGGAAACAAGGCAAGACAGAAGGGTAGCAATTAGAGAAGCAATAATCAAAAAGTGACAAGAAGGGACAGAACGTGCAAATTGAGCTAGCAGATAAGGTCAGAGATTAAAAAAAGGTAGAAAACCAGAGTTAAAGGGTTTGTACTGAATATATGTCATATTGATAAGAAAACAAATGAAATTGACAAATAGATATTAATATGTGATCTGATAGCCAATACAGAGATGTGGCTGCAGGATGACAAAGACTGAGATTTGAACATTTAAGGGTACATGACATTTCTGAAGCTAAGAAAAGGTGATGGGTGAGTTGATTAATTAAAGATGACAGTAGTACAATAGAGAAACAGTAAGAAGTCTCACAACACCAGGTTAAAGTCAAACAGGTTTATTTGGAATCACAAGCTTTCAGAATGCTGCTCCTTCATCAGGTGAATGGAGAGTTAGTTTTCACAAATACAGCATATATAGACAAAGACACAGTTGCAAGATAATGGTTGGAATGCAAGTTTATTCAGGTAATCAAGTCTTTACAGTACAAACAGTGTGAGTGATGAGACGGATAATTACAGGTTAAAGAGGTGTGAATTATCTCAAACCAGGACAGTTAGTAGGATTATGCAAGCCCGGATAAAATGGTGGGGAATACATATGGTGTGACATGAACCCAAAATCCCAGTTGAGGCCATCCTCATGCATGCAGAACTTGGCTATCAGTTCACAATTCATACCTTTTTAACCTGTGATTATCCCTCTTTCTACTTGCACTGTCTTAACTGCAAAGATTTGATTACCTAAAAAGACTTGCATTCCAACCATTATCTTTCACTTGTGTCTTTGTCTAAATATGCTGTGTTTGTGAAACCGACCTCTCCATTCACCTGATGAAGGAGCAGCACTCCGAAAGCTCATGATTCCAAATAAACATGTTGGACTTTAACTTGGTGTTAAGACACTTCTTACTGTGCCCACCCCAATCCAACACCGGCATCTCCACCTCACAATACAGAAAGGTGACGTTAGTTCAAGCTGTAGAATTGGTTTGGATAGAGATAAATAATAAAGGTAGGAAGTCACTTGTGGGAGTAGTTTATTGGCTCCTTAGCAATAAACATATTGTGGGATGGAATGTAAAAGCTGAAATAATGGCGGGGGAGAGGGGGGTGAGAAAGATACATGGGTGAATTTAAGTTATGTATAGATTGAGTGAATCAGATTGTCACAAGTAGCCTGGAAAGCGAGTTCATGAACTGTTTCAGAACAATTTCTTAGAACAGCATTGCTAGAGTCATCCAGAGAGCAGACTATTCTAGATCAGGCAATGTGCAACACGAATTAATTAATAATCCCCAAGGCTGCAGTGATTAGAACATGATTGAATTTCACATTCAGTTCAAGAGAGCAAAGAAGCATGAGTCAAAGACTAGTGCTTTGAACTTAAATAAGGGCAGTGATGAGGGTGTGAAGACAGAACTAACTAATGTGAATTGGGAAATTGGGTTAAGGCATAAGATGCAGTACCAGGTATTTAAGCATATATTTCATAACACTCAACAAAGATACATTTCAGTGAAAAACAAAGACTCTGGGGGAAAGGCGTACTATTCATGACTAAGAAAGGAAGTTAAAGAGAGTATCAAATTGAAAGAAAGATCATATAATTCTGCAAGATTAATGGCAAATTGGAAGATTAGACAAAACATAAACAACAGGAAAGAATGGCTAAACAAAAGGAGGGAGAAATTTGAGTATAAGAACAAATTAACTGGAAATATAGGTTTCTAAGAAGGAAAAGAGTAAGTAAAGTGAGTGTTGGTCCTCTGTTAATTATAGGAACTAAGGAGATGGCAGATTAATTGAACAAATATTTTGCACCTTTCTTCACTGTGAGGAGACAAATAATATCCCAGAAATAAATGTGCATAAAAAGGTGAAAGAGAGGGAGAAAATAATACCATAACAATCACTAGGGAAAAAGGACTGATAAAAATGATTAGAACTAAAAGCTGATAGGTCCCAGAGTCCTGATGGATTTCACCTAGGGTCTTAACTGCTGAGATAGTAGATGCATTGCTTTTAATTTTCCAAAATTCCCTGGATTCTGGAAATGTTCCATCAGATTGGAAAATAGCAAATGTAACTTCTTTATTCAAGATAGGAAGAAGACAGGAAGTTGAAAACTAGAGGCCAGTTAGCTTTAACAATTGGTAAAATGTGGAATCTTTGTTAAAGAAGTTAAACGAGTGCATTTAGAAAATCACAATGCAATAAGGCATAGTCAGTATGGTTTTGTGAAAGGGAAAGTATTTTGAGGAAGTAATGTACTATAGATAAAGAGGAACTTGTGAATATGGTATTCCAGAAGATATTTCACAAGATGCCACATCAAAGGTTACAACAGAAAATAACAGCTCATTGTATAGGGTATAACATGTTAGCATCAATAGGGGGATTGGTCAGCTAACAGAAAACACAGAACAGGTATAAATGGGTCATTTTAGGGTTGGCAAGATGTGATAAATGAAGTGCCACACAGGTCACTGCTGGGACCTCAACTATTTGCAGTCTACATGAATGACTTGGATGACGGAATCAAATGCATTGTTGCCAATGACACAATCATTGGTAGGAAGGTAAGCTGTAAAGACGGTGTAAGAAGGCTGCAAGGGAATATAGATTGATTAAGTGAGTGGGCAAAAATTTTGGCGGATGGACTATAATATGGGAAAATATGAACTGTACTTCGGCAGGAATAATATAAAAGAGTATTATTTAA
Organism: Carcharhinus amblyrhynchos; assembly: GCF_965287045.1. NCBI lineage: Eukaryota > Metazoa > Chordata > Chondrichthyes > Carcharhiniformes > Carcharhinidae > Carcharhinus > Carcharhinus amblyrhynchos. The sequence continues at coordinate 61,901,609 of NC_137333.1, forward strand.
ATAGGGAGAGATTACAGAACTCTGAGATACAGAGGATCTGAGTGTCCTCCTGCATGAATCACAAATTTTGTATGCTGGTACAACAAGTGATTATGAGGGCAAATGGAATGTTGTTGTTTGTTACGAGGGGGATGGAATATAAAAATAGAGATGTTTTGTAACAGTTGCTTTGGGCATTGGTAAGACCACATGCAGAGTACTGTGTACAGTTTTAGTTTCCTTAAGAAAAAAACATAATTGTATTAGGAGTAGCTCTGGAAGGTTTTAACTGATCCCTGAAATGAGGGGGTTATCCAAGAGGAAAGGCTAGACAGGTTGGATTTGGATCTATTGGGCATTTAGAAAAATGAGAAACAATCTTCTTGAAACATCAAAGATGTCAAGGAGACTGAACGCACTGGATGCTGAAAGAATGTTTCTCTTTGTGGGACAGACGAGAACCAGGGGACCATTTGAAAATAAGGAGCCTCCCAGAGGGTCGTGAGACTGTGGAATTCTCTTTGTCTGAGAGTAGTGGAGTCAAAAATCATTGAATATTTTTAAGGCTGACTTAGATTCTTGGCGCAGATCAGCACAAATGGATATGATCTGGTGGCCATTACAGAGACATGGCTGCAAGGTGACTGGGACTGGGAGCTGAATGTCCAGGGGTATCAAGTGTTTAGGAAGGATAAGCGAGAGGAAAAAGCGGGGGGGGGTAGCTCTGCTGATTAAGGATAGCATCAGGGTGGTAGCAAGGGATAATATAGGAACCAAAGAGCAGAACGTGGAATCGTTGTGGGTGGAGATTAGGAACAGCAAAGGGAGGAAGACGCTGGTGGGTGTCGTCTATAGGCCCCCGAATAATGATCTGGAGGTGGGGCACGCAAATAAGTGCGGCGTGCAGGAATGGAACGGCCGTAATTATGGGAGATTTCAATCTGCATATTGATTGGTCGACCCATGTTGGATGCGGTGGGCTCGAGGAGGAGTTCTTGGAATGCTGCCGGGATAGTTTCCTGGAACAGTGTGTGTTGGAGCCGACGAGGGAGCGAGCTATCTTGGATCTGGTGTTATGTAATGAGGCGGGTAGAATTAGGGACCTTGCGGTGAAGGATCCTCTTGGGGAGAGTGATCATTGTATGGTGGAGTTTCTGGTGCAGATGGAGGAGAAGAAAGTGGGTTCCCGGACACACATCCTTTGTTTGAACAGAGGGGAGTACGGTAGGATGAGAGAAGAATTGGCGAATGTTGATTGGGGGAGTGCGTTGGAAAGTAGGTCTGCTGAGGAGCAGTGGAGGATCTTTAAGGAGATCTTTCTTGGTGCTCAGCAGAAATTTATTCCGATGGTTAAAAAGGACCTGAGGAGGAGAGATAATAAACCGTGGATAACGAAGGAGGTGAAGGAAAGTGTTAAATTAAAAGCGGAGGCGTTTAGAGTAGCTAAGAGTAGTGGACGAGAAGAGGATTGGGAGAGGTTTAAATGTCAACAAAGATTGACAAAGAAGTTGATAAAGAAGGGTAGGAGAAACTGTGAAGCTGGGCTAGCGCTTAATATAAAAAAGGATAGCAAAAGTTTTTATAAATATATAAAAAGGAAGAGGCTGGCTAGGGTGAACGTTGGACCCTTAGAGGATGAGAGGGGGGACTTAGTGGTAGGGGATGGGGAAATGGCTGAGGTCTTGAATAACTTTTTTGTTTCGGTCTTCACTGAGGAAGACGTGAATAATTTGCCGGGTGTTAGCGATGGAAAGGTGGTAGGACTGGAGGGTCTCAATGACATTATTGTTACTAGGGAGGCGGTGCTCGACAGACTGGAGGGACTGATTGTGGACAAGTCACCAGGACCGGATGGAATGCATCCGAGGGTTCTGAAAGAAATGGCGGAGGTGATAGTGGATGCCTTGGTGGTTATTTTCCAGACGTCGCTGGATTCCGGGGAAGTGCCGGAAGATTGGAAAGCGGCTAATGTTACGCCGTTGTTTAAGAAGGGTGCCAGGCAAAAGGCAGGGAATTATAGGCCGGTTAGTTTAACATCTGTTGTAGGTAAAATGTTAGAATCCGTCATCAAGGAGGAAATAGTGAGGCATCTTGAGGGGAATTGCTTAATAGAGCAGACGCAGCACGGTTTCTTTAAGGGGAAGTCGCGTCTGACAAATTTATTGGAGTTCTATGAGGATGTGTCTAGGGCGGTGGATAGAGGAGAGCCGGTGGATGTGGTCTTTCTTGATTTTCAGAAGGCGTTTGACAAGGTACCTCACAAGAGGTTATTGCAGAAGGTCAGGGGACATGGAGTTGGGGGTAGGGTGTTAGCGTGGATAGAGGATTGGTTGTCAAATAGGAGGCAGAGAGTGGGGGTTAATGGGTGCTATTCGGATTGGCGGTTGGTGACTAGTGGAGTGCCCCAGGGGTCGGTGCTGGGGCCTCAGCTATTTACCATTTATATAGATGATCTGGAGGAGGGAACCGAGTGTATAGTGTCGAAATTTGCTGATGACACCAAGATTGGTGGAACGGCAAATTGCGCGGAGGGTGTGGAGAGTCTGCAGAAGGATCTAGATAGGCTGAGCGAATGGGCCAGGAAATGGCAAATGGACTTTAATGTTGGCAAGTGCGAGGTGGTACACTTTGGTAGGAATAATGGTAGGAAGGACTATTACTTACGTGGCGAAAAACTGCAGCAGGCGACGGTGCAGAGGGACCTCGGGGTCCTTGTGCATGAGTCGCAAAAACCCAGCCTGCAGGTGCAGCAGGTGGTCAGGAAGGCTAATGGGATGCTGGCCTTCATAGCGAGGGGGATTGAATATAAAAGTAGGGAGGTCTTGCTGCAGCTGTATAGGGCATTGGTGAGGCCGCAGCTGGAGTACTGTGTGAAGTTTTGGTCGCCGCACTTACGCAAGGATATTTTGGCCTTGGAGGGAGTGCAGAGGAGGTTTACTAGGCCGATACCGGAGTTGAGGGGGTTGAGCTATGAGGAGAGGCTGAATAAACTAGGCTTGTACTCGTTAGAGTTTAGAAGAATGAGGGGAGATCTCATTGAGACGTATAAGATGATGAATGGGATGGATAAGGTAGAGGTGGAGAGGCTCTTCCCGCTCAGAAAGGACAGTAGGACTAGGGGGCACAGCCTCAAGATAAAGGGGGGGCAGTTTAGAACGGAGTTGAGGAGGAACTTCTTCACTCAAAGGGTGGTGAATCTCTGGAATTCTCTGCCCGTTGAAGTGGTGGAGGCTGCCTCGCTAAATATTTTTAAGACGCGGGTTGATGGGTTTTTGATAAGCGAGGGGATTAAGGGTTATGGGGAGAGGGTGGGAACTGAGACACGACAGATCAGCCATGATCTTATTGAATGGTGGGGCAGGCTCGAAGGGCTGGATGGCCTACTCCTGCTCCTATTTCTTATGTTCTTATGTTGATTGATAAGGGAGTCAAAGTGTGTCCACGGTTTGAAGGAAAGTGGAGTTGAGGCCTCAATCAGATCAGCCTTGATCCTGTTGAATGGTGGAGCAGGTTCAAGAGACCCAATGGCCTACTCCTGCTCCTAATTCATATGTTCATATGTATGCAAAATATAGTACTATCAATGGATTTCACTGATGATAACTAGAAACAGGAAAGGTCCCCCAACCACATGTAATACAATTTCAAGGCAACCCATTTTTAAAAGAAGTACTTATCCCACAAATCGGAAAACTTTTCTCTTCTCCCTTTGTTCATTAGATAAGAAAGGACTAGAGTATTTCAGTTGCTTGGAACTAGCTGCATCCTAAACATTTGGATTTGGTGCATTAGACAATTTAACAGCAGCAAAATTGCTGCCATATGTTTAGAGAAATTGTATTCACTGCTGGGTTATACTTTGTAATGCATGTGACTCCACAAGGAGACTAATGCAGATTCAAGGAGGGATAGTGAAGTTGACAGTTCAAGGTCAGCTTATTTATACCAGAATAAGATGATCGAGTTTGTTTACAAATCTTATTTCTTACTTAGACCCAGTCTCACATGGCGCGATGTGCAGCACCTGGTTGTTCGGACGGCTAAAATCACGGACCTTTTGAACAAAGGGTGGAAGATTAATGGAGCAGGTTACCATGTTCACCACAAGTAAGAAACCAATTCATGGAAGTTTATTTCTGTATTGTGTCTTTATTATGTTTGGTTAGATTTGAATTATTATTGTCACATATATTAACATAGTGAAAAGTATTGTATCTTGCATGCCATACAGACAAAGCATACTATTCATAGAGAGGGAAAGGAGAGGGTGCAGAATGTAGTGTTACAGTCTAAATTAGGCTGAAAGAAAAATCAACTTGATATAAGGTAAGTCCATTCAAAAGTCTGATGGCAGCAGGAAAGAAACTGTTCTTGAGTTGGTTGGTAAATGACCTCGGACTTTTGTATCTTTTTCCCAACAGAAGAAGGTGAAAGAGAGTATGTCTGGGGTGCACGAGGTCCTTATTTATGCTCGCTGCTTTTCCGAAGCAGCAGAAAGTGTAGACAGTGTCAGTGGATGGGAAGCTGGATGTCGGGAGCTTCATTATAACATGATTTGACTGATTGAGTTGCAGATGAAGGTAGAGAAAAAGTAATTACTCGTTGATCAGGAGTACAGACCGAGATCAAAAAGTACAGATTAAAGATGGCAAGGTACTTGAGGCAACTGAAAGAAACGTAACAATATTTTTCCCCTTAATTCAAAATGTTCTCTTCCTATGAAAATGTATTTGATAGATCTTATCATTCGCAATACTGCACAAATATTCCTGTTGATTTGATCTTCAGAACTTTCAGCCTGACATAAGAATGAGACTGCATTCTGCAACTGAACTGGAATGGTTTTTAAAAGTGTAATTATCTATGCACATATATATTTAGTTTTATGGCTCGGAATGATTAGTTTTCATTGATTTGTAAGGTATGTGTTATTGTCTATAGGCTAAACAATGGAAGATTAGAACTTATCATAGAAATGTCATGCCAGTCCTACGTAGTGCAAGAATTGAAATATTAAATTATTGTTACTGTGATTTTTCTATGGGCAAACTCACTAGTGAAAGGCTCAATGAAACATCTAATTGCATGATATCTCCTGGGTGTTTAGAAATTTCTAGCACTGACATTTTTCATTTATTTTGCGAGTACTTTGTTTCCACTGTGGTGTTGAAAATAATTGTGAGATACTTCTATGTTAAAAGAGTATCGAATGTTCAGAGAGAAGCAACATCTCCAGCATTCTGAGCATTATCTTAAATGTAATTGTTTGATATGCTAAAATTATAGAATAACAAACACAGTGTAGAAGGAGGCCATTCAGCCCATTATGTCTGTGTCAGCTTTTTGAAAGAACTATCAAGTTGATCCCACTCTTCTCCACTTTCCTCAGCTCACCAAGTATTTAGCCAATTTTCTTTTGAAAGTTATTATTGAACCTTCTTCCAACACCCTTTCAGGTAGGCAGTGAATTCCAGATCAGAAGAGATCACTGCACAAAAATATGGTTCCACAAGTCATTCCTACCTATTTTGTCAATTGGCTTAAATCTGTTTCTTTGGTTATCAATCTCCCTGCCACTGAAAACAGTTTATCTTTCTTTACTGGAAACATATAGACCACTTAAGAGGACAGCCGGTACTGACACAATTTCGAACAAATCCATCAAATCTTCCTTCAACCTTCTCCCATCTAAGGAGAACAACCGCAATTTATTTGTGCCACCACATATTGGAAGTCTTTCATCCCTTGTGCTGTTGCGTACCCTCTGAGGCATTACCGTCTTTCCTAAAACGTGATGCCCAAAGCCAATACTCCAGCTGTGGCCTAATTAGTGTCTTACAAAGGATTAACATGACCTCCTTGCTTTTGTATTCAATGCTTCTATTTATGCAACCAAGGACTCCACATGTCATTTTGATAGCTTTCTCAACTAGTTCTGCCATCTGCAAACACTTGTGCATATAGAACCCAGATCTCTCTGACGCTGCACCCCTTTAGAATTGTACCACTTTGTAATAACACCGTTTCACCAATTAGGTAAATAAGACTGTAATGTTTATTTACGTACAACTACAATACCGAGGTCTTGTAGCCTTATGCTGCGGGTCAGCATTCCAGGTTATCATCTGCTAAGCAAAAGCAGGTTTGTTAGGGTAATCCCTCACCCTGGTCCCTAGTTGATTACACAAGTCATGTGACCCTCCCTGCAGCACAATCCTTCAAGGTACCAGCATCACATCCCTCCCCCTCTAAGTTTTTAATACAATTAAAATTAGTTAGTTGACTTAATCCCCAACAATTGGAGTATTTGACACATATATCAGTCCACTTTAAATTCAATGTCTCAGGTGGTATGGTAGAGGCTTTCAATGCAGTCAGAAAAAAACCATGATTCAGGTACATCAGTGAGGTAGTTTTCAGTGAAGAAAACTGTATGTCATAGATTTTGGAAGCAGCTCGAGTTGAGTCCCAGAAGTTGCACCAGAAATAGGATATTTGTCTTATGAAGTGGACATTCAAGGGAAAATCATCTGGAAACATACAAACCATCTAAGAGGACAGCCAATACTGACACCTGACACCATATTGCCAGCAGCAAACGTTATTGACTATCCAAGCAGTGAAGTACTGACTCAGCCTGTGACAGGCGAGTCTATCATTCTCTCGGGAACCGATGATGCTGAGTTACCAGTACCTGGTCTAGTGGGTTCTGCAGAAGACACTCCAGTAGAAGTACACCAGGCAGAGGAGTTACGCCGCTCCATTAGAAATTGGAAACCATGTAAGGGTGAAGTTTGGAAGCTAAAAAGAGCTCAGAAAAAAGATTGTGATCTTTTACGCCATCTTGAGAAATGGCAGAAAGTAAATGTAAACTTTGAAGTTAGATTACCTTCAGATATTCTCAGAGTCTGAACCATATAACCAATGAAAGAATGATTCGGGTTATCTCCCTGTCAAAGAGGAAACTAGGTCTGACATTGACATGGTCACATTTGACAGATGTAAGATCAGAAATGTGCTATTTTGTAAGCTAAATGCCCAGTTGGATATAGATGAAGGATTTGATCTTCTATTAGAACTCCTGGATGAAATTTACACAAATGATGATCTATTGATGCCAGTTTTACACAAATGATGCCAGTGAGGTATGGTCAGACTTTTTGATAGATTTTAGAAAATATATGGTTATTCAGTGTATGAACATATGAAATTTAAAAGATTGAGGAAGATCAATTTTGAGATTCCTGATTTAGTGTTAGGATTTATGTTGCAAGATCAAGCCAAGATGCCTTACATGGATAGACTCCAGGTTCTAACTGGCACTCAGTTCTCAGAGAGGGACTGCCAGTTGGGCCAGTTGCCTGCTGCCTTAGAAATCTCCTGGGGAAGAAATCATTTCCTGCAGCCTTTGGGATATCCTGCAGGGAGACAAAGGGCAAAGGTTTCAATGATTGCTGATTTTGAAATGGTCCAGATACTGGGCATAGGCATCTACACATTGAACATAAGAACATAAGAAATAGGAGCAGGAGTAGGCCATCTAGCCCTTCGAGCCTGCCCCGCCATTCAATAAGATCATGGCTGATCTGTCGTGGCTCAGTTCCACATTCCCGCCCTCTCCCCATAACCCTTAATCCCCTCGCTTATCAAAAACCTATCAACCCGCGTCTTAAAAATATTTAGCGAGGTAGCCTCCACCACTTCAACGGGCAGAGAATTCCAGGGATTCACCACCCTTTGAGTGAAGAAGTTCCTCCTCAACTCCATTCTAAACTGCACCCCCCTTTATCTTGAGGCTGTGCCCCCCTAGTCCTACTATCCTTTCTGAGCAGGAAGAGTCTCTCCACCTCTATCCTATCCATCCCATTCATCATCTTATACGTCTCAATGAGATCTCCCCTCATTCTTCTAAACTCTAACGAGTACAAGCCTAGTTTATTCAGCCTCTCCTCATAGCTCAACCCCCTCAACTCCGGTATCAGCCTAGTAAACCTCCTCTGCACTCCCTCCAAGGCCAAAATATCCTTGCGTAAGTACGGCGCCCAAAACTGCACACAGTACTCCAGCTGCGGCCTCACCAGTGCCCTATACAGCTGCAGCAAGACCTCCCTACTTTTATATTCAATCCCCCTCGCTATGAAGGCCAGCATCCCATTAGCCTTCCTGACCACCTGCTGCACCTGCAAGCTGGGTTTTTGCGACTCATGCACAAGGACCCCGAGGTCCCTCTGCACCGTCGCTTGCTGCAGTTTTTCGCCATGTAAGTAATAGTCCTTCCTACCATTATTCCTACCAAAGTGGACCACCTCACACTTGCCAACATTAAATTCCATTTGCCATTTCCTGGCCTATTCGCCCAGCCTATCTAGATCCTTCTGTAGACTCTCCACACCCTCCGCGCAATTTGCCGTTCCACCAATCTTGGTGTCATCAGCACATTTCGACACCCTTCACTCGGTTCCCTCCTCCAGATCATCTATATAAATGGTAAATAGCTGAGGCCCCAGCACCGACCCCTGAGGCACTCCACTAGTCATCATCCGCCAATCCGAATAGCACCCATTAACCCCCACTCTCTGCCTCCTATTTGACAACCAATCCTCTATCCACACTAACACCCTACCCTCAACTCATTGGAAGGGTACAGACTGGCAAAATAAGGATGGAAGCACCTTTAGCAGATCTGGCTATTACTGCAGAAGACTGAATTGAAACAGTAATATATCAAGATGGATCCCAGGAATGCCCAAGGAAGTGGTAATATGTTCATTAGGTGTGATAATAAAGTATCATTATGTGAAGAACTGCCCAAAGTGAAGAAGCAAGATCCTCAAAATGACACGCTGAATTCTGAGATAGAAACATAGAAACCTTATAGTGCAGAAGGAGCCCATTCAGCCCATCCAGTCTGCACCGACCACAATCCCACCCAGGCCCTATCCCCATTTAATTACCCTGCTAATCCTTCTAATCTATCACATCCTGGGACACGAAGGGTTATTTTAGAATGTCCAATCAACCTAGCCCACACATCTTTGGATGAGATGAAGATAATTATGGAGCTGAATAAATTCTGCTGGTCATGAGGAAGTTAAGTCTTCCGAAGAATATATTAGTTGTGGGCTTGTTCAATTTTGCTTGCACTTTGACAGTGCGTGAAACAGATTTGATAAAATGTTATTTGGATTCACTAAGGAGGGGTGATATAGGATTAAGGAGTATAAAAATACTATTTACTTTAGGTTTAGTGATAACAAGATGTTGAGGTTACTGAAAAGAGTTATAATTACATGTAAAATGGCTGGGGTAAGCTACTTTATCAATACGGATGTAGTCCCTTGTGAAATACCTACGCTTTGAGTAAACCTTCTGTAAAATTGCACAAAAGAAACTTGACATGGAGCATGATCAGGCAATTATTTTTGGAAAGTCAGTGGATCTGCCATTTATCCAGTCAGGATGTTATTGAATCCCCCTTAACAAAACCTTATACTTCTTGTCAAGGTGTTAGACAAGTATTAATGGCGTAGATAGTAAGAATCAGAAAGATAAAAGCAAATAGTCTCAATGTTACATAGACAATTTGCTCACTTGACTTGTTAAAGATTAAAACCCTATTCAGGGATGCAGGTATGGTTGATGAAGAATAAATGAGGCCAATATAAGGGATTTAAAGTGGGAAGTGTGAAATAAGTAAGAGGTAGCGCAGGACACCGCTAAGTGCTATTGTAAGTTTTTCATTAGCATGTGACTAGCATGGATCTAAAGGTATAGAACAAAGACAAAAATATTATCATTCAACATTTTATAGACTTGTGTTCAGATTTGACCTCTTTACAATAATCCATAATAAACCTTGACACTTGAGCGTGCACTTACTCAGAAACTGAGCTCTAGGTCATTGTTGGCTCCTTCCCTGAAGCATGTGAGAAAATGGGCCTTTCACTAAATACCTGGATAACCAAGGTCCTCTTCTAACCACCTCCCATGGCACAACAACACCCCATTTGATTGAGATCAACTGTTAGCTTTGCCCTGTTTAACCAGGCCACCATGATCCTACAGCGCTTATTTGAGTTTTCCATTATCCTGCGATCTGCCTTTTGTGCTGAGCTCCACTGAAACACTGGGCTCATGGCAGTGGTGTTTAATAAGACCAATTCTAAAAACTCTTTATAGATAAGATCTGATACTAACAGCCAGAAAGTGGCGGATCCTGTTGATGCTAGTCCAGAATATGGATGAGGAGATTGCCAAACTGCAATGGCTCTATGAGGGTGGAGACCTGGCCAAATTCCCAGATTTTAAATTTGAGAAACTGAAATTTGATAAAATTGGCAAGTGATTACGATCTTCGGAAAGCATGGGATTGTCTGCTCTTCATTCATGTTTCTTGTAAAGTTGTAATTTAATAAATTCCATTGGATTAGAGCAGATAAAAATGATCAATGGCAAGATCCTGAAAAATATAACCATATATTGTCTAGTCTTTTTGGGGCCACCCCATGACAAAGGCGTTCATGGACGACGAAGCTCATCATCACCTCCAATGCATGAACTCAGCCTTTGGCTGATTAAGTAGAACAGTATTTGAAGACCAGAATCCCCACACTCCTGTATGCTTTGGAGAGTTGGATGTGTTGCAGCAGGCACATCAAAGCAGTAGCTACGTATCACCAATGGGGCCTTTGCAAGATCCTCCAAATTTGGTGACAATAAAAATAATCGATTGAACAGCAGTGCCTTCTCCAAAGCTAACTGCCCTGCACTGAGGCACTGACCACTCAGAACTAGCTCTGCTGGTTTGGACATGTCACTCATATGCCTGATGCTTCTGAAGCAACTGCCATACTCAAAATTCAGTTGCTGCAGGGGACTCCCAGGAGGACAGCAGAACCATTTTAGGGATGTCCTCAAAGTATTCCTGAATAGGTCAGGAATTGTCTCGGATGGTCTTATACAATGACTCATGGGAGTCTCTGATTTGTGACTAATCAAAACGGAGAAAGCACGTTCTGAAAGCCACTGAACACATCAAGAGACTTCACTGAGAATGTGCAGCGGCAAAGTCTAGGCATCGGGTGGGGGGAGCGCACAAACCTCCAAAATAGCTAACCTTCAAACTCCACCTGCCTTTCCTATAGCAGAGTCTTCAGATCACATATTAGACTTACCAACCATGTCATCCATCAAATTGAAGTCGAAGCAAATCATTTTCGATCCTGAACACTCAAATGGGTTATTATAGGCAAAATCCTGGAGAGATGGAGAGGGACTGGACTTGAGACACCAGAAGAGTTTCTGATGGATAATGAAGGGGAATTTGCCAATGATGGCTTCAGAGATATGTGTGAAAACATGAACATTATGGCCATGATTTGAAAGCCCTTTCAGTAATAGACTCTGTGAAAGGAACTCTGCATTGGCCAATGAAATGCTGCATAAAGTCTCAGCTGATCAAGCAGACTGCAAGTTGACAATCACTCTGGCACGTGAAGAATTCACTTCAGATGATTGGGAGTATAGCTCCCAAATTGCTTTCTGCACTGTGTGATAATCCCATTCTCGAAGGTACTACAATTAGTTCCATTTTTTTTCTGCACAGTTGTATGCACTGCATGCAGGGAGGTTGGCTTTCATCAAGGCTGAGGTCTCGGAGATAATTTAGACTCAGGCATTGTATAAGACCATCCGAGACGTAATTTAATTCCAGAGATTTGATGTCTTATAAAACAATGTCATAGAGAATGGAAAAGACTGGATAAGGTAATAGGTTGTTATTGTAAGAACAGTACTTAGCAAACAATCAAATTGTTAATGTTAATTCCTCACAGTTAATCAGGCTTAATTACAAAATGAGTAGCTGATAGAAGTAAACCAGGCACCTTGCATCTCAAATAACTTTGGGTTTGTGATGAAGGTCCAAAGGAATTGAATGCAGTAGCTGAAGGCCTGGATACACTGATAATATGAGTGATGATTCATAGAACAGAGCTATCATATAGAAAGGCCAGTTGCCCAGAGAGGGATATTCGGGTGACATATATTCCAGAGGGTTTGATGAATGGAGGGATGCAATAATTACGGGATGCGCAAAAAAAGCTATTATCAAGCTTAAATATTAGTTGAATGTTCTGCAGGATGGTCAATGGCATGATGAATGCAGTCTCGGTCTCCCTATTTAAGGAAGAATCATAGAGATCATTTGGCCCATCGAATCTGCACTGACCACAATCCCACCAGGCCCTGTCTCCATAACCCCATGCATTTACCATAGCTAGTCCCCCTGACACTAAAAGGCAATTGAGCATGGCCAATCCATGTAACGTGCATATTTTTGGACTGTGGGAGGAATCCAAAAGAAACCCACACGCACGGGGAGAATGTGCAAACTCCACACAGACAGTCACCCAAGCCAGGAATCGAACCTGGGTCCCTAGCATTGTGAGGCAACAGTGCTAACTGCTATGCCACTGTGCTGCAGCCAGAAGAATGCAAATGTATTCGTGGTGATTCAGAGGAGGTTTACTAGACTGATACCTGGAATGTGCGGGTTGTCTTATGAGACGAGATTGGGCTTATTCCCCTTGGAGTTTAGCAGAGTGAAGGAAGACTTGATTGAAGTATATAAAGTGCTGAGTAGTCTTGACAATATGGAAGTAGAAAGGATATTTCCTTTTGTATGTGTGTGCAGAGTCCAGACCTAGGGATCGTGGTTTTAAAATTATTGGTTGCAATTTTAGAACAGCGTGGAAGAAAAATGTTTTCTCTCAGAGGGTTGTGCGACTCTGGAACTCAACCTCAGAAGAGTTGGAGGTGCGGTCATTGAATATTTTTTAAGATGGAGGTAAAGCTTTGCCAGGCAAGGGAATCAGATGTTACTGGGTTAGATTGTAATGTGAAATTCAAAACAGAATCAGATCAGCCATGATCTTATTGAATGATGGAGCAGGCTCGAGTGGCCAAATGACCAACTTCTGATCCTATTTTGTATGTTCTTATGTCAAGGAGCAAAGTTCATTGACATGAAGAATGAAGAGAAAACACAGTGCAACTACTGATCGTGGACCTAGAACAGACTCTGGCAGCAGAAAATGATCATGTTCCAGAGAAAGACCCTCTTATGGTACAAGGGAGATCACACAATATTAGTCCCATAGACATAACTAAGCTGGTGGAAGATTTTGTTTGAAAAGACTAGACAATGAAATAAATTCCTCACAGTTCCGGCACAGTGGTACAGTGGTTAGCACTACTGCCTCAGTGTCAGGGTCCCAGGTTCAATTCCAGCCTCAGGTCTGTGTGGAGTTTGCACTTTCTCCCCATGTCTGTGTGGGTTTCCTCCAGGTGTTCTGCTTTCCTCTCACAGCACAAAGGTGTGCAGGTTAGGTTGATTAGCCATGATAAATTGATCCTAGTGTCAGGGGGATCAGCTGGGCAAATGCATGGGATCACGTGAATAATGCTTGGGTGAGATTGTGATTAGTACAGACTTGAATGCCCTCCTTCTGTACTGTAGGGATTCTATTCTATGAAAACCTACAAAACAATCTTGAAACAGAGCCAGAAGCATGACTGTGTAGTTTTGGTGGCTGCCAGTATATTTAAGGATAAACTAATAAGAGAGGCAAAATAAATGAGTCAGATAGTTTGATAGCATTGAGGATAGACTGTGAGATACCACATAAATGATAATTAATCTTGACACAAGTGGATTTGTATTGAAAACATCTTTGCAATGAGGAATGAAGGCTGAAGTGAGGCTGTTTGCTGGAGGTTTTGATGAGAAACTGGGTGATTCAGGTGTTGCTGTTGTCTCCCACAGCTGGAAAATTCTGGCAAATTCCTCTACCTCTTTTGTCCACATGTTCATGTGAGTGTAGATCAATCATCATAAAAAATACATTCCTACCAGTGTGATACTTTGCAGAGAGAAGCGTTTCTGAAACTACGCACAGGCAAAAGATGCAGGAGGAAAACTGTGGAAACTTAAACAAACGTCTTTGTGACCTGAATGATGCAACCAGGGTGTGATAGTTTTTGATGAGATCTGTTTTGCTGAAAATGGGTTGTATTCAATTAAAAGCCGATCCCACAATGTTTTATTGGTGGTCTGAATGGACAAATTCAGGCATCTTTATGATGATGTTGATGATTTCTCATGGGGCAATACTGCAGAATTTGAGAAATGTGTTAATATGATTAGAGTAAAATTTAAAATTGGGAGCCAGACTTCTGGATTTTTTTTAATACATTGGTTTAGATAATAATCAGAATAAAGCAGAACTTTAAATCCTATTTTTGTTCTTTCATGGGATGCAGATAAGGCCAGAATTTATTGCTCATTTCTAATTGCCCTTAAGTTGTTCCTTAGACATTTCATTATACGGTTAAGAGTGAAGTTCAGAGTTGCTGTAGGTCTGCAGTCACATGCAGACCAGATCAGGTTAGAATAGCAGATTTCTTTCCCTGAACGACATTCATGCACAAGGGTAACATTTAGAATGTTACTCCCATTGTGTTAATCGTGGTGGATTATTACAGAAAATTGATGTTACATCTAAGAAAGAGGCAAAACAACTGTGAAGTCTGTGCACTTAGACTAGACCAGATACAAATTTTGATATGTTTTGGATTAAAATAGCAACTAAATGATGAACATACTGGAGTCAAGCATGTCTTAACAAAAATAAGAATATTTTAAAAATTAAATTTGGAGAAATATGCATTTAAATTCCCATTCTTGGGTAATCCAAAGAACATGAAACCAATTTTCTTAATTGATCCTTATCTGCTTATCTTCCTGATGGGTATTTAAGTGCAACTGGTTTCATGATATTTCTTAGAGTAAAAATCTCCTTTAGCTTGGGAAGTTAAGAAACTAAATAGTGTCATTAAAAGTACTGAAACCCTGACTCTCCTGTTGGCTGTGGATATAGGATTATATTTTACAAATATTTTAAGTGAGTTCCTATAAAAGGAACATGCATAAGATTGTATACCCTTTGAATGTTATGTAGATAATCATTCCCTGTGAGATAGACTACACCTTGCTGGCTGAATCAAACACTGGAAAGGAAATCTCTAAGATTAAATGGGTAATCAATAGTCTGTTTTATGAAAAGTGTGAACAAATAAATTCTTAAGAGTCTTTGAGAAGAGGCAACTTGCAATGTAATCCTTTGTACAGAATATAGAAAGTTTAAACTTTGATTTGTTTTGAAATTTTTGTTTTGCATATTAACTCTAATTTTTATTTAAGGAGAGAGAAGGAAATCTGTTAATTGTACATTAATTGTGTTTAATTGCATGCTGATGGTAGGTATTAACTTGAGCACCCCATAAAGAGACCCTCAATGAAACCTGAGGTTGCAGGATGTGCTGTCAATATAGTAGTGGACTCACAGTGAATATTGGAAAACCTATCTCCAGAAATGGAAACAGAGGTGTCAAGGAAAGGAAAGGGAAGGGAAGAGTAGGTAATAAACTATGTGAAAGTGAGAGTGGAGTGGAAATTAGAAGCAAAACCAATCATATTTTCAGTTGCAGGTGTGAGCAGGAAGTGGCGCTGATACAGTAATCAATGTATCAGAAAAGGAGGTGAGGAAGGGGGGGCCTGAGTGGGTATGAATAGGAACAAAAAACATTGCACATAAGGGAACATAACTAGAACCCATGCAGGCTACCATAGCAACACCTTTTATTTAGAAGAAGTGAGTAAAGTTAAAGGAGAAATTGTTAAAGGTGAGAACATATTCAGTTGTGGGGTGGATGGGAAAAGTTGGGCCTGCTTTCAAGAAGTGAAATGGTCTCAGACCCTCCCAGTGGAGAATGGTGGTGTAGAGGGATTGGATGACCATAGTAAAAGAGGCTTTTAGGGTCAGGAAACTAGAAACTTCTAATATGTTGGAGGACATTGGAGGAGTCTTGCTTGTGGGTGGGGAGAGACTGAATAAGAGATGATAATATAGGGCTGAGATTGGGAGATATCAGTTTGGTGATTCACAAACAGGATGATGGATTACTAGGGCAACTCCTGTTTGTGGATATTTTTGTTTGAGTTTGGGGGCCTATGAGATTAGAGACTGTAGAGGGAAGATCTCCAGAGAAAATGAGGTCAGTCAAGGCCTAGGAAACAATGGTTTGCTATTAATGGTGGGGTTATGATCCAGGGGAGATAGAAATGAGTTAGCATTCGACCCCTGCTGGATAGAGGCTGGTTTGCTAAAAACAACAAGCAACAACCTTGTCAGCAAGCTTGATGACAATATTAGGGCTGGATCCAAATGAATGCAGTGCTACGTGTTTAGAAAACATAGGTTAGAGTGAGTAAGGAGAACAGAAAAATTGAGGCGGTCGAAGTGACACTGGCAAACCTCAATGTAAAGATGGAGAGGAGGTAAACAACCGGAGGGAGGAATCCATATTGAGAGAGAAATCATGAGATGGATAAAAGGTCTGGAAAGACTCCCAGCCAGAGAAGTGGGTGTGGAGGTGAAGGTGACAATAACACATTGTCAGTATGCAGCAAGTATAAGTTTACTTGTCTCTTTGCAATATAAACCAAGCTGAAGACAAAGTTACTAACCTCCCATGGAAATTTGTTGCTGATTATCTATGTCGTCTCTTTGGTTTGCCGATCCTGCTCTGTTCATCTCAGATGGCCATTCAAATAGCAGAAGAATGTTGAGAAATGCTTTACAAACTGTGACTGGTGCAAACACAATTGAAATATAAAACTACATAAACTAACTGGCTTGACTCATTAATAGCAGTCTTACCTCCTATTCAATCACACTACTTTTTTCATTGCATTGTCCAACTCTGCTATTGCCAGGGCTTATTAACTGATGAAACACTCATCATTGCCTTTGTTACTTCCATACCTATTTTAATGCTCCAGTAGATGCTGGAAATCTGAAATGAAGCAGGAAACCCAGCAGGTTTGACAGCATCTGTGGAGAAAAAAACAGAAGTAAGGTTTTGAGTCTATGGCTCTTCTTCAGAGGGGTTGAACTGTGATGGATTATACAGTTGGAGTGGAGAAGGAACAGAATAGATCTGACTCTACCTGGATCCCTCCCTCTGGCTTCTGACCTACTGTTGACTTTTTATTGAGAACTGTCAGCTCAACCTCAACCACCTCAATTTCTCTGCTTCTCTCACCCACTCCAACCTGTTTCCTTCTAAACAAGCTGCACCCTGTTCTCTCATGTCCAACCGTGATTTTGTTATCAAACCTGCTGACAAGGGTGTTGTCTGGCCTTTACCTCACTGAGGCTTACCCCC
Organism: Carcharhinus amblyrhynchos; assembly: GCF_965287045.1. Classification (NCBI taxonomy): domain Eukaryota; kingdom Metazoa; phylum Chordata; class Chondrichthyes; order Carcharhiniformes; family Carcharhinidae; genus Carcharhinus; species Carcharhinus amblyrhynchos. The sequence goes on from NC_137333.1 coordinate 61,918,877, forward strand.
AACTCTCTAGATACTTTTGCCTACCTCCTTTTGGACCAAGACACCCTCCCCCCTCCCCCCACCCCCACCACTGAACATCAAGCCATTATTTCCAGAACTGTCACTGAGCTCATCTCCTCTGAGGATCTACCCTCCACAGCTTCCTACCTGACAGACCCCAACCACACATAGCCTACTTCTACCTCCTTCCCAAAATCCACCAACAGGACTGCCCTGACATACCCATTGCATCACCTTTCTCCTGCCCCAGTGAGCTCATTTCTTCTTATCTCGACTTCATTCTCTCTCCCCGTTCCAGTCACTTACCATTCGCGATTCTGCTGATGCACAATGTTATATCAACAATTTCCAGTTTCCAGTCCTAGCCGCCGCCACATCTTCACTATGAACGTCCAATCCACACTGTTTAAGGGGAGGCAGTGGCGTAGTGGTATTGTCACTGGGCTAGTAATCCAGAGGCCCAGGGTAGTTAGGTGTATTGGCCATGCTAAACTTTCCCTCAGTGTATCCGAACTGGCAGCGGAGTGTTGCGACTAGGAGATATTCACAGTGACTTCATTGCATTGTTAATGTGAGCCTACTTGTGACACTAATAAATAAACTTAAACTTAAATGCTCTGGAGACCTTTGTTCAAATCCCACCACAGCAGTTGGTGAAATTTGAATTCAGTAAAAGTCTGGAATTAAACCACGGTAACCATGAAACAATCGTCAATTGTTGTAAAAATCCATCTGGGGTTCATTGATGCCCTTTAGAGAAGGAAATCTGCCACCCTTACCTTGTTTAACCTACATGTGACTCTAGACCCACAGCAATATAGTTGACTTTTAAATGCCTTCTGAAATGAATGATTCAATTCGAGGGCAATTAGGGATGGACAATAAATGCTGGACCAGCTAGTGATGCCCATGACCCATAAATGAGTTAAAACCCTCCATTCTCCACCAGGATTGCCTGAAGGCTCTCCACTTCTTTCTTGGCCAGAGGTCCTAGATATACCCACCCACCACTACTGTCCTACATCTAGCTAAACTTGTTCTCTCAGTCAAAAGTTTCTCCTTTTTCCTGTCTTTTTGTAGGACATGTGGAATATTCCCTATTTCAGTCCTACTGCAGCCCCTTCCCACAATCCATCTCCTGCACTTCTGTTCTCACTGCTCCCCACCATGAACTATGACAGAATCCCTCTTGTTCTCACTTTCTACCCCACAAGCCTTTGCATTCAAAGGATCATCCTCCGCCATTTCTGTTAACACCAGCATGATGCCACCACTAAACACATCTCCCCCTCACCACCAAACAACACCCTCTCACCCCCCCTCCATTAGCATTCTGCAGGGACCACTCCTTCGAGAACACACTAGCCAACTCTTCCATCAATCCCAATCTTCCATCCCCTTCCCACAGTATCTTCCCATGCAATTGCAAAAGATGCAACATTTGCCTCTTTACCTCCACCCTCCTCACTGTCCAAGGCCCCAAACACTCCTTTCAGGTGAAGCAGCATTTGACTTGTATCTCCTTCAATTTGATATTTGCTGTTCCAAATGTGGTCTCCTCTACATTAGGGAGACTAAATGCAGACTAGGTGACTGTTTAGGAATACCTTTGCTTTGTTTGCAAGCATGACCCCATCCTTCTGGTCACTTGCTGTTTCATTTGAGCATTTTGCTGTCATGTCCACTTCATCTTTGGCCTGCTGCAGTTCTCCAATGAAGTCTAACACAAACTAAAGGAATAATACCTCATCTTATAATTGCAAGCCCCAGGACTCAACATTGAGTTCAACAGTCTTAGACTAAATTTGCTTCTCCATCATGACTCTTTTTTTGTTTGTCCCAATGCAAAAATGACCCCAACCTTCATGGGGTCATCCATCATTTGTTTCTTAGTTTTGCTTTCACTGAGCACTGACATTTGTTCTCCAGTTAACACATTCTACCATCTTATCTTTATTCCACTATCAGCACCTTCTTTAGTCTTTACTGCTACTATTAACACTCTGTTTCTCTTGGGTCCATGACATCTTTGTCAATCACCCCTGAGCTTCCTGTACTTAACCTTCTATTCTGCTCCACCTTTTTCTGCTTCCCCCCTTCATTTCTACCCATTTTTAGCTCTGAAAATCTCATACAGACTCAAGATGTTAACTCTGTTTCTCTCACCACAGATACTGCCAGACCTGCTGAGTTTGTCTGACATTTTCTGTTTGTATTTTAATGCTTTGCTGGCCAGCCTCCCATTTTCTAAATTCTGAACATTCAAACTCATTAAAAACTCAGCTGTCTCTATCCTAATTCATACCAGGTTCCATTTGATTCCTCTGCTCATTGACCTGCACTGGCTCCCAATCCTCCAACACCTCATGTTTGTTCAAATCCAACCATGGTTTTTGTGTATAGCATGGTAAAGAACTCAACTCCCTGTAAAATGTTTGAATGTATGGCCAACAACCCCATAACTTTGTAATGAGGCTCATCAAAGTAAGTCACAGTGACTGGGGAAAGAAACTTGCTTGAATCTACTATCATTGTTCATTAGTATTTGATTTGGAATGCAATATATCTTTGGACTTGTTCACAACTGTGTGGCATCTGGACAAAGTAAATCAAGGGCTTTTGATTTCATATTACCTGAATGGAAAAGGGATTATGCTCCCTATTATGGAAATTTCAATTGAATGGACCAGATTTTGCCACTCTGATGCTGAGCAAATCCATATCAGGTGACTAAAAGTGGAGGCAGGGGTCTCTTCACATTATCAGCCACTCCACGCCATCCACCATTTTGACTGTGCACGTCACAATCCAGGTGCATAAAGTGATGTTGAGTTCTTCCTTTTCAATCCCTGCCTCAATTTTAACTTTCCCTGAACACGAGGTCTTCAGTGAGGTGGTTAGGTTTCTAAAGTCTATGTGAAACGTATCAGGCCAATCAATTTGTGAACTTTGTGGGACGTGGTGTCTGAAATCCTTTGACAAGTAAGTTTAAAAGATGTTATTAACTTTAGATGTCATAATTAGATGCTCTATGATAAGTCAAGTTTACTTTTAATACAGGGATTCAACGTAGGACTACATCCTTAAAAAATAAATGATCATTTAATTGACCAGCATTGTGTAAATATTCAGAAAAATTAGAGTACTTTCACCATTGGATAAAATTCAACAGTATTCAGAATCAGATACTAATGTGTCTTTAAGCTTTGAATTTTATATTGAGTTAAAATCAGGATATTTGTTGAGCCTTTGAAAACATTGAACACATGACTAGCCATTTTAATCAGTCAACTTCAAAAAAGCTATTGTATTCTGCTCTGGAGTATTTGTTCATAAATCTAGATTGTATAATCTCATTATGAATGTTTGGCTGACATCCAAACCTCACCAATGAATTCAGGTTAGCTGGGATTGTTGACACAGCTGTCTAAGGGTTGTGAGTTATATTTGACTGATAGTTTTATGGCCATTTAATAGGATTATGTTTCTCTGAAGTGATTTTTGAATGACTGTTTATTTTGGCAGATTCATGAACTCTTCAGAGGGGCAGCCTTCATTAAAGTGGAGATTAAATGACACTGTTTTTGATTTACAATTTAATGAGCTCCTAAAAAGAGCAATTAATTTTTTCAAGTGGCGTTTGGATACGTGTTTATTTTTATAGTTTCATGAGCATTTTAATACTTTCCTGTGCTATTATTGAGCTGATGAGTTCTGTCCATTGTGAATACCAGGGTAAGGATGCATGGAGGGGTATTGAGGGTGCATGGGAGGCATTGGAGCATAAAGGGTGTATGGGAGATAGGGAGGTGTCATGATGTGGATGGGACAGGTGAGTGCCCAGGGGCCTAATTGTCATGAATGGAACCAGGACAATAAACCAGAGAATGGAGGAGAACCTTCTAATCTTCCAGCCTCAAGATGCAGCTGTCCCTGTTTTCAGGCTTGTTTCAGGAGTCATTGACCCAAGCTCCAGCTGAACTCTGGCTTTTTGAGTTAGAGGGGCAAAGATGAGGGGGAATAACATGCACATGTAAGTTTATACAGAGGGCAGAAACATGACGACAAAAAATGGATCAACTCAAAAACGAAAATCCAGTCCAATATAATTCAGGGAGAAGTGATAATTACAAGTGTTGCAGCAATATATAATCATTTTATGCTGATGGAAAATGTTTTCTTTATGCTTCTAATTGTGTGCAGACACAGTGGATGAGTTTTGTACATGATCAAGGGGAAATTCAATGAAGTCCAAGTTCTGTAAAGTAAATCATGACCATCAAATATTACTGTTGAAGTTCAGAATTTAAAGGTCTCCCATTGACAAGCATCAGAGATACACTGTAGCTTGTATGAAGTGCTGATGCAAGTGCAATCAATTAAGCTATTAGAATGGAAGGTGTGGGAAAGGACCAGAGATCACTGCCAATGATCATTGCCAAGAAGCTAGACGTTAAGCAACAGAAACCAAAACAAAGGGACACTAAAGCTCAGGGCCAGGAGTGTTATTTCTGTGGCTACACATGAGGATGAGTGTCTAATAAAAAGAAAATCATGTCCCTCCTGTGGGGAAATGAACAATGCTTTATGCTGCTGTTCCCAGTGAAACGAAACAGAGAGCTAAGCTGAAAGAAACAGGCCAGCGAACAAATGTGCCATATCCAATAAACCAGAAATACATCAGCAGCTGATGCTCTCCAGAGATAAGAAGTATCTATCTCATGTAAAGGAGAAAATCAGAGAAGAAGTGAACACTTGTGCTGAGGAAATATGAAGCAATTGTGCTACAGATTTAAAGTGCGTCAAAGAAAATACTGGCTGGTTTTAAGGTACCTGAGGAACACTGGGCCAGAATTGACTGTCAAGATAACTCTCGGCACGTGCAAGTTACACAGCAATGAGATTTACATTTGGGAGAGACGTAGAACTGTTCTCAAATCTCCTTTTGTTGTGCCATTGAATACACCTCTTACTTTCCTCAACCAACATCACCTACTCATAAGGGGCTCCAAATGCACTTCAAAGATGTGTAGGTTAGGTGGATTGGCCATGCTAAATTGCGCCTTAGTGTTAGGGGAGCTAGCAGGGTATATACATGGGGTTCTGGGCATAGTGCCTGGGTGGGATTGTGGTTGGTGCAGACTCGATGGGCTGAATGGTTTCCTTCTGCACTGTAAGATTCTATGATTCTATGAAATGTCATGAGTGCCCCATGTAAGCAGCCTGCCTGTGCTCGGTGGGGAAGGAGGATACTTGGAGGCTGCTACAACAGCTTGAGGGGGCCATAGTAAAAATTTTGTCTTTATATCCATGTGGTTCATTATAACATATGAAGCTGGCACTTCTCCAAGATACTGAGCCTCCAATCCACAATATCCAAGTCTTAACCCACTTCCCAATTCTTCCAGCATTCTCCCACTGGAATTAAAATGGGATTGTGCTGAAGGGACTGTAGACTTTACAACCTCAACCTGTCTTTTAAACCTCTAAGTGATACTTGATATGGAGGGTGGAATCACACCAAAATTGTTTTTAAACATCAGTTGGGACTATCGCTGAGTCCTGCCCAGAGGGTCCTTGGCCATGTGCCACGCCCTGAGGGCTGGTTAATTGAAAGGCAACCTCCACATTTGCTTACAAACTAAGGGCAGTTTGGAGGTGTGGAGGTGCTGCACAGGCAGAAAGGCCAGTGCTGTGTGCAAGGTTGCAGACCAGGAAGAGTGGGTGCTGCTGATGTAGGGATGGGACAGCAGGATGACCTTTGAAAACCTGTGAAACTTTGCATATGAAGTGTGGAGGGATAGTTGCTTCAAAGCCTACAGCCATAGCTATGAATCCTGCAGTTCTGGGATCATCTCCACGGCTTGCTATCAGGAGGCCACTTACAGGTATCTGCCAGGCTTCAGCCCTAGTTTGATCGTTCACCATTCAGAAGATCCCGATAGCTTCAACAATTTGCTTCCAAATGGACACCTAATTGACCCTAATTAGTGACTCACCACTGTCGAGCAAGTAGCTGATGGCAGTCTGACCTCATCTCCGACAAGATCATTTGGGCCAAATAAATGATCTGATGCACAACCTTCAGAAAGTCCCCCCCACATGTCTACACTACAGATAAAATTCTCCCCAGAGTTACTTATATAAGCAATTTCCAAAAGTTTCCAGCTGCAGGTTATTTGTATAATCAAACCACGGTTCCACACTGATTATACAGCCCTTCCATTTGTAGCAATAGTCTAACCAGTGATCCTTAAAGGGATGCTTTCTGGCTGCTCAAGTAATGACCCAAAATGAGTTTGGAGATAATTTCTTGGGGCCAGGGAGGAGCAGGATTGTGCCTCCCAGGGCTCCAAGATTACTGTGGGCTACTGCCAACTCGTGCTTGAATGCTTAAGAGACCATTCCCCTGTTCTCGAGCTCACCCTGATAACTGACTCGCCATGGGAACCAACTGATTTCCTGTCTTCCTACATCTGGGAAACTGCAACAGCAGGAGGTATCCTTTTGCTGCTGAGGCTCACTAGCACCATTTAAATGACGCCTGCAGCTGTCAATGGTTCGGGCCTCCCAGGCATCTGCACTTCACCAACTTTGTGCTTGTTTCAGGCAGAAATCTAAAATGACCTCAAATATGCTTGATAGTTGTGTGTTACATGTCTGCTCTGATTCCTCTTTGCATTATGTCTCCAGCTTACACCTGTATATTTGTGTGTGTAAATACATGTATGTTTGATCAGATAAGATCACATATGAAATTCAAAGCCTCAGACAACCTCATATTAATTGTTCCCATTCAGAATTCCAATTTAATGCAGGATATATTTTAAATGTGCCTTTATTGTGTAAAATACCCCACAAATGGAGTCAGGCTTCTGCAGAATTTCAGCTAAAGACAGCAATATATTTTTGCAGTCTTGCTCAAAGTTTCTCTTTTTGTTGTGTGTTAAGATTTAGACATGAATTCCTGACTAATTACATGGTTTAGGATTGTAGAGATTTGACCATTAGCCAATTGTATCCCCAGTTGCTAGAAATCCTAGTGCAAAGACAAAAGTTCCCAACATACTGGTTGTATACTTATCCAGAATCGACTGTCTAATTCAATAACACATGGCATAGCCAACAAGTACACAAGACTGGGTCACCCTGCATGTGTTTATTTTCTTTTTTGTTAAATTTATTTTGCTTCTCTTGCCTGTTTAATATCTTGCCAATTTCTAATTAATTGTTTCTTGTTCGAATCTATCCATGATCTCTTTTCACATTGATGCAACTATTCGGTAGCCTGCTGGGGCAAGAAAGGAATCTTTCAGTGGAAATAAAGTTAATGGCAAACAAGCTAATAGTGTTAATGTGAGGGGCTGCGTATTTATCAATAATGGTATGGCCTTAGGAAGCAGTTGGTAAGTGGAACAAAAATTAGCTGACATTTGGCTGCATTGAACCAAACTCTCTGTAAATCTTTGATTTCTGCTAAACAATTTACTGCTTTCTCTAAAACATTATCCCCAGTTGAGCTGCTCAATTAAGAAGAACTAATAAATTATCCCACACAGAAGCTTCTTATTGTCAGCTTGCTGTTAACCCTATTGTAAAAATGACACGCAGGCAACAGATTCTGTTGCCGGACAGCAGTCACTGTGTTTGGACACAGTGTTATTTAAATACAGCGGTCAGTGTGAGTAGGGTGAGAGGTGAAAGCAGGTCAGATTAAAACTAACCCCTCTGGCACTCGCAGGATCCTGGGGAGGGATTAATGAATGTGATTTTCCTGCATTTACTGCACTGATTGCTGGATAATGGCTTACCAACAATAACATTTTACCAATCCCCTTTCTCCGGGCCCATCTCATTTCTGCCTCTGTGGGGGTGGTGATTGATTGTGCAAGCATAATCAGAGCAGTAAACAGATTTGGGTCACTTCTGTAGGAAGATTAGTTCACTTCAAAGACAGGTGCTTAACTGGCTTACTAAGTCTTAAATGAAGGTTTTGGTACCAAAATGTTTTTGCCCAACTCAGGATTTTTTGTTTACAACAGCAGTATTATTCTGAAGCTGTTAATTTTTCCTTCACTCACTTCACAAACATATTAAATTGATAGTGGGAGTATTTATTTTACAATTTGATTTGTGAACAATGATTTTAGAGATCTGCAGTCATTTTGGGGGAATTATTTTGCACAAGTGAAAAGAAATTGAGCAAGCCCCATCAAAGTTCTGTAAGCAAGGACACTTCATAATACTTGATATCACACATATGCTTTCTCATACAGACAGGCAGAAATGGCCAGATTTCTTTTTATCAAATTAATCACTTCTTAAGCCAAATAAATGTGCAAGTAAGTATAAGAGATAACTACCTAATTCAGGGAACTGTATTCTCTATTTATACACAAGTGAGAATGTGGATATGTTTTGTGATGATTAGTTATCCCAATAGGAATCCATCAGCAGACTTTGTTCCATTTTTAATCTTCATGCTTTTGAAGAAAGATTGGATGAAAGAATAAAAAAAATCAGCTCCAAGTGAAATACCCTCACAGCTATTTTTCTTTCCTTTAAACATCTATATCTTTAATAAGAGCAACATTTAGCTAAGGGTTTAAAATCACTAACAGATCTCAAAAGACAGTGTGGTTAGAAGCATTGTGCTGTCTGTAGTAAAAAGATCGAAAACTCTCCAGTAATGTACTGAGAATTAAAATAGATCATTACATTTGAATGTAGAGGGTGAAGATCATAAAAGTAATACTCCAGTGTAAGAGTCTTACGGTTAAATATTTGAAACATTACATTAAAGCACATGGGATTATTCATTTGGCATAGATTGGGAAGTAGTTAGCACACAGGAAAAACAGAGTAGGCATAAATGGGTCTTTTTCAGTGGCAGGTTGTGACTAGTGTGGTACTACAGTGATCTGTGCTTCAGCCCCGACTATACACAATATTTATCAATGATTTGGATTTGGGAACCAAATATAATGATTCTAAGTCGATGACACAAAAATCACTGGAAATGTGAATGATTAGGAGGGGGGTAAGAAGCTTCAAAATAATTTAGACAAGTTGACTGAGCAAATGCATGGTAGATGGGGTACAGCAAGATAGGGTGGCACAGTGGTTGGCACTGTTGCCTCATAGCACCAGGGACCCAGGTTCAATTCCGGTCTCGGGTGACTGTCTGTGTGGACTGTTTGCACATTGTTTCCATGTCTGCGAGGGTTTCCCCTGGTTATCCCAGTTTCCTCCCACCATCCAAAGATATGCATGTTAGGCTGATTGGCCATACTAAATTGACCCCTAAGGGGGAACTTGCCCATCCTGCCTGCCATAGGAATGGTAGCGGGCAGGATTTTGCAGCTTTGTGGCAAGTGTCCCATCCTTAGTGTCAGGGGGATTAGCAGGGTAGATACGTGGGATTATGGGATAGGGCGTGGGTAGGATTGTTTTCAGGGCAGCCTCGATGGGCCCCTTTCTGCACTGCAGATTCTTTGAGCACTGATCAGTGTGAAGTTATCCATTTCAGTAGGAAAAACAGAATAATAGAATATTATGTAAATGGTAATAAATTGGGAAATGTTGATGTACAAAGAGTACTGAGTGTTCTTGCAAACAAAGCACAAAAAGCAATTAAGAAGGCAAATGGTATGTTGAGCTTCATTGCAAGAGGATTTGAGTACAGGAGCAGCCGTACATGGCCTTGGTGAAACCCCAACTGGAGTATTGTGTGAAGTTTTACCTTCCTACCTCATTGTCAGAGAGGGAGTGCAGCAAAGGTTCACCAGACAGATTCCTGCAACAGGAGGATTGTTGTAAGAAGAGAGATTGGGTCAACTGGACTTGCATTCACTGGAGTTCAGAAGATGCTATCCCAACCAGGGATCTCTCCTCTTGTCCATGTCTCCCCATGCTGTTTGCTTTGCTGATACATGGGAAGTTATCCATTTTGGTAGGTAAAACAGAATGGCAGAATATTATTTATGTGATGATTGAAAATGCAAAATTCTGACAGGGCTGAGCAGACTGGGTGCAGGAATAATGTTTCCTCTGACTGGGTGGGTCTAGAACAAGGAGTCTTAGGATTGCTGTAGGCCATTTACAACTGAGATGAAGAGAAACTTCTTTACTGATGAACCTGTGGAATTCTCTACCAGAGAAGGCTGTGGAAGCCAAATCACTGAATATATTTAAGGAGGAATTGATAGATTTCTAGACTTTAAAGGCATCAAAGGGTATGGGAAGAGCGCAGGGGTATGACACTGAGATGGAGGACCAGCCATGATCATATTGAATGATGGAACACACTCAAAGGGCCAAATGGCCTACTTTTCTTATTTTCTATGTTTTGAGGTTTCTCACAGTGTGCGCCCAATTTGGGATATTACCATATAAATATTTAGACGGTTGAAAGTCTACTCCCCTTCCAGCACTCTCATTGTCCCTTGAGGCCTTGCTTACTCCAAACAAAGAGTCTATGACTCTTTGTTTGGAGGGTCATAGGGTTGACAAAGGGTCACAGAGGTGTACACGATGGAAACAAGCTTCTTGGACCAACTTGTCCACGCTGCCCATTTTTTAATCCCTAACCTAGTCCCAATTGCCTGTGTTTGGCCCATATTCCTCTGTACCAATCTTACGCATGTAACTGTTAAAATGTTTTTTAAAAGACAAAATTGAACCAACCTCTACTACTACCGATGGCAGCTTGTTCCAGACACTCATCACCCTCTGTGTGAAAAAAATTGCCCCTCTGGACCCTTTTGTATCTTTCCCCTCTCACCTTAAATCAATGCTCTCAAGTTTTAGACTTTCCTACCTTTGGGAAAAGGTATTGACTATCTAGTGATCAATCCCCCTCGTATTTTATAAACCTCTATAAGATCACCCCTAAGCCTCCTACGCTTCAGAGAAAAATGTCCCAGTCTATCCAGCCTCTCCTTACAACTCGAAACAACAAATCCTGGTAGTATCCTAGTAAATCTTCTCTACACTCTTTCTAGTTTAGTAATATCCTTTCTATAATAGAGTGACCAGAACTGTACACAGTATTCCTTGTGTGGCCTTATTAATGTCTTGTACAATTTCAACAAATTGTCCCAAATCCAGTATTCAGTGTTCTAACCAATGAAACTAAGCATGCCGAATGCCTTCTTCACCATTCTGTCCACCTGTGACTTCACTTTCAAGAAGCTATGAACCTGTACCCCTAGAACTCTTTGTTCTATAACTCCCCCCAACGCCCTACCATTAAGTGAGTAAGTCCTACCCTTGTTCGATCTGACCAAAATGCACCACTTCGCATTTATCTAAATTAAATTTCATCTGCCATTCATCAGTCCACTGGCCCTATTGATTAAGATCCCATTGCAATACGAGATAACCTTCTTCACTGTCCACTGTGCCACCAATCTTGGTGCCATCTGCAAACTTAAACCATATTTATTTAATTCTTATCCAAATTATTAATATAAATGATAAATAGTGGACCCAGCACCGATTCCTGAGGCACACCAATGGTCACAGTCACCCAGTTGGAAAAACAACCCTCTCCAACCCTCTCCAAAAATCTTTTGTCATCAAGCCAATTTTATATCCATTTAGCTATCTCACCCATAATCCCATGAGATTTAACCTTATGCAACAACCTACCATGTGGTACCTTGTCAAAGACCTTGCTAAAGTCCATGTAGACAACATCAACTGCATTGCCCTATCTTCTTGGTTATCCCTTCAAAAAACTCAATCAGATTTGAAAGATATGATTTTCCCTGAGTTATCCTCAATCTATCCCTGAGCTGTTGGGACATTGTAGAAAGTCTGACAACACCAGGTTTTAGTCCAACCTTGTCAGACTTTTTACTATGTTTACCCCAGTCCAACGCCGGCACATCCACATCATGACTGTTGGGACATTGGCAGGTCAGGAAACAGGCAGATCAACCCAACTGATGAAAGTGGGGCTGACCTTGGGGTTCCAGGGCACAGAATTTTACACCCTTAATGCATTAGCATGAAATTATTCTGCTATTTTAACAGATATGGTAACTTATTTAACATAAGCAGTTTAATCTCTTCACTGAAATACCAGAAAGATAAAAATTCAGAGCAAGTATTAAATGGTTGTATATAAAAAGGAAGGTTTCATTTACATAGCAACTTTCATGGCCACTAAATGTCCCAAAGCATTTTACAGCCAATGAAGTACACAAAGTGAAATCACTGTTGTGATATAGGAAAGGCAGCAGCCTACCTATGAACAGCATGCTCTCACAAATAATGTGATCATCTGTTTTTTGGTGATCTTGTTTCAGGGATAATTCCTCTGCCGTTTCCCAAAATAGTACCACAGGATCTTGTATATCCAACTGAGAGGGCTGACGGAGCCCTTGCCTTAAGGTCTGAGCTGAAGGATAGAACATCCAACAGTGCAGCATTCCCTCAGTACTTCAGTGGAGTATCGGCCCAGCATTAGGTGGGTGGAGCCACTTCCAACTCCTGCTTTCAGGAAAAGTGTTCCTGACATGAGAATCCCACCCTCTGCTGGCTCAGAGATTTAATGGGACTTGCGTGTGACTCCCATGGCTCTGGAAGGTCTCGCAGGCAATTGAGGCCTACTGGGGTGGAGAGGGGGGATGGTCCATCATTAATAGGCACTGATTGCCTGATAGGCCCAGTGCATGCTTGTAACTACATTGCCACTCCTGGAGAAAACATGGAGCTCCCACCAATTTTCTATCTGGTTTGGGGAGGATCCCTGTCTCTGGAGTTTAATTCAGCCTCAACCCACAATCTCCGAACTGACAGGTGAGAGTACCACCAAGTGTGCCAAACCTGGAGCCTATCTAAGTAGCACACAAAAAAGTTTTAATGAATACATTTTATTTACAAAATTATAAATTATTTCAATTCAACTTGGAATGAGTGATATCATGCACAATAAAGCATTAGCAAATGTTTCTAGGGCTAGAACTGAAACGTACTACTTTTTTCAGTGAAAACAGAATGTTGGGTATGTTTGGCAGGGCAAGCAGCATCTCTACCTTTTCAGCTGATGATCTTTCATCAGAGTATGGCACTTTCATCTTATTATTTCCTTGATCAGCTCAGCTTCCAGCATTGTTTACTCTTCAGGACTGTTCTCCTAAAAGTGTGGCAGGGTGGCACAGTGGTCAGCACTGCTGCTTCACAACGCCAAGTATCCAGGTTCAGTTCTGGCCTCAAGTAACTGTGTGAAGTTTATACATTCTCCCTGTGTCTGCTTGGGTTTCCTCCATGTGCTCTGGTTTCTTCCCACACCCCAAAGATATGTATGTTAGGTTGATTGGCCATGCTAAATCGACCCTTTGTGTCAGGGGGATTAGCAGGGTAAAAAGGTGGGGCCACAGTAGTAGATGGGTTTGTTATTGGTGCAGGCTCGATGGGCCGAATTACTTTCTTCTGCACTGTTGGGGTTCTATGTTTCTCCTGAAGTGTTTTAAAAAGCTTTTTATAGAAAAGAACAAGAATAGCATCACAATGCTCGAGCTGTGAGCACCCCTTTCCCACTGTCTGGGCCAACTTCAAATGTCACCAATAACTAGTTACCAGGTGAAGACAGCCCTGTTCTCAATGCTGATGATTCTCACAAAAGCATTCACAGCCAAGGCTCACAAATGGGGAACATTAACAGCTGCTATTTCTAATGGAATGACACTCCAACATAAATGGCTGTTTTTAGGAGGCTAATGGTAAGGGAGGTGGGGGAATGTGTCAGCCAGCTCTTCACAAGATGATTAGTTTTGCTTCTTTGTAAATTAGTAAATATCATAAAGAATTTCATCAGCTTTTTATTAGTGTCATTCGAGTGGATGATTGGGAAAATTTGTTCTTGTGGCATAAAAATGGGATGGAAGCCAATTCTGAGAGTTGACCGCACAAACCACCCCCTCCCCAACCACACCACTCCAACAATTACTTCCATTTATATCGCACCTTTAATGCAATTAAATGACCAAAGGCGCTTCACTGGAACGTTATCAAATAAAATTTGACATCACCTCATTGAACCTTTACACTTTTTAACCTTTCCTTTTCTCTGCCCACTGAATATGGAGTGATTTAATTTGTACATTTGGTAATAAAGGCCAGTGACACAGCAGGTCCAAGCATCCTCCTTTAGTATTCTCAACATACTTGAAAACGTATAAGGAGCAAATGCTGCCAAATCAGCAAAGCCCAAGGAATGTAAACAATTTTACAATCCATTTCTGCAGCTGCTAGGCATCTTTTGCAGTGATTTTGTTTTGCTAGTCTGCCTATCCAGACCCTGAATATAACACCCGTGCCACACAAGTGCCAGGCAATGACTATCTCCGACAGGAGAGAATCTAATATTTTCCCTTAACATTCAACGGCATTACCATTGCTGAATCCCCCACAATCAACAACCTGAGGGTTGCCATTACCTGAACTGGACTAGCTATATAAATACTGTGGCTAAAAGAGCAGGTAAAAGGCTGGAAATCCTGTGATGAGTAACTCCTCTTCTCACCCCCCAAACCTTTCCACCAAGTGCAGGGCACAAGTCATGCTTCACTTGCCTGGATGAGCACAGCTCCAATGAGACTCAAGAAGTTCAACACCATCCAGGACAAAGCCTACCATTTAATTGGCACCCCATCGACTAAATTAAACATTCGCTCCCTCCACCACCGATGCACAATGGCAGTAGTGTGTACCATCTACAAAATACACTGCAGTTACTCACCAAATCTCCTTTGACAACATCTTCCAAACCCATGACCTCTACCATCTAGAAGGATAAGGACTGCAGATACATAGGAATTCCACAACCTGCAAATTCCCCTCCAAGTCACTTAAAATCCTGACTTAAAATATATCACTGTTATTTCATTGCTGCTGTGTCAAAGTCCCAGAACTCACTCTCTATCAGCATCATGGGTGTACCTACAGCACATGGACTGCAGCAGTTCAGAAAGGCAGCTCACCAAATCCTAAGAACAAATCTCAGAAAATATTTAAAATTTGCTTCTCTCTGCTTGTGATGGTTTCCCTCAAATTCCCAACTGTCAGTGAGAGATACTGAGGAGCAAATATTATTTTCCCTCTCTGCATACAACCTCGTATTCCATTCTTACCATGGAGGAAGAACACAGGGTGGAGCAACATAATGACAGGCAGCATTTACCACAAGGAGAATGAAAGCATATCTGAGCTTTGAATTCCTCCTTTCACTGTCTGCCTTTGATACCACAGTTTCTATTCTTTCCCTTCCAACTTCAAATAAAGGAATGTTCCTCCAACCCACAACACATCTTACTATTTGACAATACATCAACATAATTTGCCCCAACATGACTGTGCAGATGATCATCACCTGATTGAATAATTCAGCATTATATATGTACACCCTTTCCTGTATTATTCTAAAGTCAAGCATATTTATGCATGATTTCATGTTTAATGTCATGACTGTGAAGTCTAATATGAACACAAACACGGTCCTGTTTCCCAACATTGTTCTTCTCCTGAACAATTCACATATATCTTTCTTTCAGCTGTTTTAGTCCTTCTCTAGGAACAACCTGAGAGTCAACATTATCAGAGATGGTTTAACTTATAGAAATGGACCGTGCAACCTCATTGACTCGGCTCTCATGACAGCTTGCTCCTCTTAAAGCCACTGCTGGCCAAATCTCGCAAACTTGTTCCTGGGTGCCAGCCTGGTACCAGCTTCCCATTGCTCTGAACTACATTAGCTAGCGGATCCTAAAAGCTTGGGAAACAGCAGCATGCTTCCCAGCTGGTATGCCTTCAACAATGTAAATGGATGCTGTCCATTCTGTCTCCTTTTGTTCTGGGAGCAAAAGTCCTTGCTTCTATGGAGGTGGTGTTTGCAAATTGTCCCTGGATGTTACTGAAGAACAAAACCAGTGCATGATTTAAAGGACCGTTGTAGCACTTGAATTAGATCTTCTCCAGTGCGATTTGTTTTTTAAATGATTTCAGTGAGATAAGATTAGTGGAGCCTCCTTTGGTGGAAGTTTACTTTAAACCAGTTTAATCAGCACCTTGGAAAAGTGCTCATGTTTTTGAACAACATAAAGACTGACACTCAAGTGGGCACAATTTTGTCTTTTAAAAAGCATCTCTGTGTGTATGAATTAATGACCATGCCTCAAGAAACCATGTCATATAACAAGGCTGAATGATATTAGGGCCTTTTAAATGTGCAAGGGTCAATTAGGTCAGTTGAGTTGATGGCAAGAGTATGATGCATATTGATGCCAACAGCGTAGGTTCAATTCCCGAAGCAGCTGTGACAAAAGCCCTGCCTATTCTTCTATGCCAGTGGAATGTTACCCCTCAAGTTAAAGATAACCAATTATCTTGCTCATTAATGGAGAGGGATGCCCATGATCCTTTGTGGACTATGGCTAAATATTTATAAGAAGTGAATGCGTAAATAGTAGAAATGGTAAACGGTAGATTGTCAGGTAAAATTCCATTGCCACTCTACTAACACTGCAATTAGAATTTTATCTATTGCATGAAATGCTGGACTATATCTGTGTAAACATCCCCCTCTTACTTCCAGGGCTGAATTTTGAATAGTGAGCTTGTGTTGGGAAATTTCCCAACTTGCTGGAGCTACTGCAATTAAAAAGCATACAGTGTTGACGCCAGCAGGGTGGGTGTCGGGTAGAGTTGGCCCCACTAACCCTGGAAACAGAGCAGCCCAGTGCGTGGCCAACTCAATACCAGCTCATGTCCTCAGCCTCAACAGCTCTTCAAACCCTCGGTTTCTACTCAATTCCAACCTACGCTTCCACACCTCCCCCAGGTAGCATGGTGGCACAGTGGTTAACACTGCTGCTTCACAGCACCAGGGAACCAGGTTCAATTCTAGCCTTGGGTGACTGTCTGTGGGGAGTTCTACATATTCTCTCCGCGTCTGTATGTGTTTCTTCCGGTGCTCCAGTTTCCTCCCACAGTCCAAAGATGTGTAGGTTAGATGGATTGACCTTGCTAAATTGACCCTTAGTGTTAACAGGATTAGCAGGGTAAATGCATGGGGTCTGGGGATAGGGCCTGGGTGGGATTATTGTTGGTGCAGGCTCGATGGGCCAAGTCACCTCTTTCTGCACTGTAGGAATTCTACAATTTTATGACTCTAAAAGAATGCAGAAAAGATTTACCAGGATGCTACCCGGATTTGATGGTTTGAGTTATGAGGAGAGGTTGGGCAGACTGGGACATTTTTTTCTGGAGCATAGAAGGCTGAGGTGTGATTGTATAGAGATCTATAAAATAATGAGGGGCACAATCAACTTGATGGTCAATATCTTTTCCTGAAGTTAGGGAAGTCGAAAACTAGAGGACATAAATTTTAAGCTGAGAGGGGAGAGATACGAAAGTGTTCAGAGGGGCAATTTTTTCACTCACAGTGGTGTGTCTGGAACAAGCTGCCAGAGGTAGTAATAGAGTGGGTACAATTTTGTCTTTTAAAAAGCATTTAGACAGTTACATGGGTAAGATGGGTATGGAAGGATATGAGCCAAATATGGGCAATTGGGATTAGCTTGAGTGTTTTAAAAAAAGGTGGCATGGACAAGTTGGGCTGAAGGACCTGTTTCCATGCTGTAAACCTTTATGACTCTTTTCCCCACAGCCCCTAAAACCATACATGTCACTTCAATTATCACTCCCCCATCATTCACCCATCATTCACCATGGGCAGACTTCAGGAGCCATGTGAATAGGAGAAAAAATACATTTGTGACAATCTACTAAAACTCTTACTAAGCCATACTTGATAGAGAAAAAGCTCCCATTCATAAAACCCATTCAAAGCTTTCCAAACTTCTCAAATTGTTAATTTCCTATAAAAACAAACTTCTATTCAAAAGCCACTTTTAGCAATAACTAATCTCTTAATAGACTTTTTAAATTGTCAATGAAGTTGTGTATTGAAACCTAATGTAATTTTTGAAACTCAGCCAAGAATTCATAAAGTAGCCCACCAGGAAATGTCATCAAACAGCCTATTCAAGTTATATGGCCAGATGTTATTTTGTTTCTAAGCCATGCCTAACAAACAAAACAGTGCAACAGAAGGTGCCACTCGGAGACAATTAATGCTGCTCCCTACTAAATACCACTGCAGGGCAATCGTGATTTATGTGCACAAAGTGGCAATCGACATTTTGGCTGTGTGGATGGGTGGGAATATGGAGCCCCAAAAAATCCAGCCTTATATTTGGAGGAAAGAGTTCCAAGTGCCTGGACTTTGCTCCAGCATGTAAAACCTGACAGTGGTACATTGACCCTCGGTTCTCAAACTTCCACTTTCTGTTCCTAAACAGTTACACTGCAGTTTGTTGTGTTTCTGGGATTCATTTAAACTGTGCACTAGACTTTATTAAATTGTCAAATTAATTAAATCCCAAATACTAACACACAATAATGAGAAGGCAATAAATTATGATCAAAATGCTACATTGGATATTGGCAAATGAAACTGCATAAAGGTAACAGTGCAATTTCAAATGTAAATGAAATTAACTGCATAGAGTCAGTAAATTACTGAACCTGCCCATTCCAATGTGTATAAAGGTGATTGGTATTTGTTAACAGGTCTGAAACAAATAAGTGGAAATGGGTAATCAGTTAATCAGTTTAACTTTTTTTTAATATGTGCTCTGTTTGAGTTATTCTGTGTGTGTGTGTGTGTGTGTGTGTGTGTTTGTGTGTGTGTGTGTGTGTGTGTGTGTGTGAGAGAGAGATGCGCGGACTGCATTAAAAAATGTAGTTATTGTGCTTACTTCATAAACTTGTCAGGCTCTTTTCATTTTGTTTTTGGCTGAACTGAATTTCTTCACACATTTTAATGTTGTTGATGCCCACCATTTAATAAATACATCACTGTAAAATAAGCTGTGGTATTAAATTTGCAGTATATAAAATATGAATGAAGTTACACTGGTTCAGGTGCGTCAAGTGTGATTTAATATATCTCACTACTGTTCTGAAGAGTAAAAGATTACTAGGCTGCTCAGGCAGCAAAATAGTGACCTTTGTTCCCAAGTTACAGCCACTCAGCAAATAGTACTGAATGAAGCTACAGAAATGGAATAATACATAGATTCACCATGAGGTAGAATTGATAAAAAAGAATTTTACATCAAATCTGCTGAGCAGTGCATTGCAACCAGCTTTTCTGTTGCATAAGTCCCAATTTTAACTTGAACTGCAAGAACAAGATGTCTATGAGTGTGTGTGTGCGTGTGGGGGTGTGGACATGGAGGGTGGGGGGTGGGGTGGCTGAAGCGATCAATAAGCTCGCACGGCCATGTCATTCTGAGGTCATGGTTGTTTTAATTCCTGTCCTCATTTATAATGCTGATGGCAGGTTTCCATCAGATCACAATGGTGATGGGCCGAGAGCAGCATGGTGGCACAGTGGTTAGCACAGCTGCCTCTCAGCACCAGGGATCTGGGTTCAGTTCCAGCCTCGGGTGACAGTCTTTGTGGAGTTTGCATGGTTTCCCCATCTGAGAGTGGGTTTTCTCCAGGTACGCTGATCTCCTCCCACAGTCCAAAGATGTGCAGGTTAGATGGATTGGCCATGCTGAATTGCCCTTACTGTCCAATGCTGTGTAGGTTCGGGGGATTAGAGGGGTAAATGCATGGAGTTACGAGAAAGAGCCTGGGTGGGATGCTCTGTCGGAGAGTCAGTGCAGACTTGATGGGCTGAATGGCCTCCTTCTGCTCTGTAGCGATTCTGTGATTCCGGATGGCTATTAGTGAGCAGAAGAAATTCATACTCCCTTCACTCAGAAGGAAACCAATGATTTTTTTTTAAATCACCTTGTGGTGCAATTTCAGGATGTATTCAGTGGGCAAGTTCGGCAAGAGTCACAATACCTGGGGTTGAATTTGTGCCAGCATCCAAATGATGTCATCAGATTTTCATTTTTAAATTCTTATTGTACCCCTGCCTGTCTAGGGTGACAGTGTCCAATGTTTACCTGCATATGTGAGTGGGGGATAAAAATGTTGAGTGTATTTGTACCCAGTTTTAATCTGTCGCACGTGCTGGGGCTGTAGGCAACAATATATCTTTACAGAGAGATAATAGCATTTGTCACTAAAGTAAGACATTGAGCGTAAACGTATGTGATTGCTCTATCTAACAATTTTGAACGTCGGGGTTTGCCAGATATCATTTGTTTACCAATACTTTTTTTTAACCAAAAAGCAGCAAAGCATTTAGACTTTGCGCACTGTCCCATGGTTATCCCAGAATAGCTGCTGGACAAAGCTTTTCTGCGTTTGAGGTAATCTGGTTAGTTTTACACACGAACAAATGAGATGTTCAGAGTGTAGATGGGCAGAGCTCAGTAACCCTAAGCCCTGCTTCGTGCTGATCACCTCCTTTGTTCTCCCTGATGAGTTTCAGTGAGGCTGTAAGCTCCTAAATCTCACCTCCAAGATAGCTTGGACCTTCAGCTGCTCTCTGATTGGTTTCTATTCCTGCCATTATTATTGAATGAGAGAATTTCTGCTTCAAGAGATGGTTGCTGTGGATTGCATTACTTCTCGCTGTCTGGGGTGACATTGAAAATGGTGCTGTTCATTTTCCAGTTGCTTTGAAATTAACACATGGGTGGGTGGGGATGGGGGGAGGGGGACAGCAGTTTCACTGGAGCTGGGGATTGTGGGAGATTACGGTCACCATTTCTGCTTCCTCTGATGGCTTGTAATCTGAAACCTAGTTAGAGGGAGGTTAAAATAGCAGGAGGGAAAGAAATAGGTGCAGAGCAGAATAAGAAAGAGCTCAGCGTGCAGAAAAAGTGGAGAGATAATACAAAGCAGGAGAGGAAGAGAAATATCAGCAACAAAAGGGGAAAAATAGCAGAAAGAAACAAATATTCTTCAGCAGCTGTGCGGTCAGATTTTGGTGGCACAGTGATTAGCACTGCTGCCTCACAGCCCTTGGGACCCAGGTTCGATTCCCAGCTTGGGACACTGTGCGGAGTCTGCTCGTTCTCCTTGTATCTACGTGGGTTTCCTCTGAGTGCTCTGGGCTTTCTCCCACAGTCCAAAAGATGTGCTGGTTAGGTGCATTGGCCATACTAAATTCTCCCTCACTACACCCAAACAGGTGCTGGAGTGTGGCACTAGGGGATTTTCACAGTAACTTCATTGCAGTGTTAATGTGATACTAATAAATAAACTTTAAAATTTCCTATAACCCTGAAAGATTAAAGCCAGCCTTATAGGATCAAGGAACGTGAACCTTTGGATTGATTTCTTTCAGAGAGAGTCGGGAAAAGTAACCAGTTCCTATGAGTGATATTTCTATAACTGCACCCATCGTCATTGTAGAATCCTGCTACTAAATTTACAAGCCTCAGAGAGTTTTTGCAGCCGCTGTGAATGTAAGATAGCACCATGAAATCCAGCAGCTTTTCACATTGACAGCATTTTCTGCACACGAGGTGGAATTTAATGCCTCTGCCTGGGGCCGGGTTTGAAGGTGGGCAGCATTTATTCAGCCTGGAGGATGTAGCGTACATACCCCACCATCTTCCAGACTCCATCTTCCCAGGGCAGGGAAGCTCATGACAGCCTTCCCGTCCAGATGCTGAGTGAGGCCCTAAAGTGAGAAATGAATGCATAATTAGAGCCTCGTTCTACTGTTGCTCATATTCAACCAGTGGCGGGTGGGTTAGTCACCACGTAAGGAGCCTGAAAATCAAACCTGTTTTTGGCTGCCAGTAGGGGGCAGTTTCCACAGTCAAAGACACTTGGTCCTTGATCAAGGCCAAGGCCTGGGAAAGGGGTGTACACGGTGCTAAACACTGGGCCCCAGGCCTTCCGGGGCCTTGGGCTCAAACAGCACCACCCTCCCTCTCAACTGACCACCTCACACCTTAATGCATTGGCAAGTAAACACACAGTGGGTGCTAAGCTCTTCTACAAAGTTCCAGCACACAAGATCTATTTGTCCTGGAACTAGACCCTGAGCCCATGTAGTCATCTGCTTTGACAGCCATGGTGCATTCTGGGTGATGTGATGCACCCTTGGCCAACATCCCACGCAAGCGCTAAAGGTGTACAGAAGCCAAGATGGGATGGCGGTGAGTACAGCAGTTGCAACAAAACAAGGCCCGGGGCAACTGGAATGTTAGACAGGGCCAAGAGAAAGCAAATCCTGTCACCTTCAAGCAGTCCCAAACTCCCCCTCAGTGATATTAATCTCTAACCTCCCAGGCTTGCAAGTGAGTGAGTGAGTGCTGTTTTGGAAAGACCAGAGCAGGACATAGTCTAGGTTATAGAAAACGTCAGAGATTAGGCAAGTGCTGTTCAATGTAGAGAAATGTGAAGTGACAGATCTTGGAATTAATAATAGGGAAAGGCAATATGGACCTCTGAAATGTAAGATGTGAAATGAAGCCGAGGAATCTTATTGTGTTGATTTACTGGTTCTTGAAAGGATGGAACACAAGTGCACAGGAAGATAAAAATAAATAAGTGAAAAGGCTAAAGAGGTAATAGTAGTTTGCTCTGTTGCATGGTTTTAATAGTCATTTTTAGTAATTACTCTTTTTAAAAAAAAAAGTTTTGCTTTGACATTTATTTGTTTTTGCTTATCAGCATGTTCATGTTTTCTTCTTACCTTAATGTTTTTTAAAAAATTCATGTTTCACGTTGTGTCAACCTCATGACAAACATGTTCGCTATAACTCTCACCAAATTTTACAATTTGGTGCAGCTCCTGCTCTGTCCTAGACCACAAGAAACTACAAAAGGTCGTGAATATAGCTCAATCTATCATGCAAACCAACCTCCCATCCATTGACTCTGTCTACACTTCCTGCTGCCTAGGAAAAGCAGCCGGCATAATCAAGGACCCCACACATCCTAGACATACTCTTTTCCAACTTCTTCCTTCGGGAGAAAGATACAAAAGTCTGAGGCCACGTACTAACCGTCTCGAGAACAGCTTCTTTCCTACTGCCATCGGACTTTTGAATGGACCTACCGCACATTAAGTTGATCTTTCTCTACACCCTAGCTATGACTGTAACACTACATTCTGCACCCTCGCTTTTCCTTCTCTATGAACAGTATGCTTTGTATAGCGTGCAAGAAACAATGCTTTTCACTGTATGTTAATACATGCGACAATAATAAGTCAAATCAAATCAAACTAGATGTTAGGCAGCTGCTCCTGGGTTTCTTGCTAAAAGTGAATGAGAGGCTCCTCGAGTCTAATTGCTTTTTGGAGGGCCGACAACTGGGGCTCATTTAGTTCCAATCGAAATGGGAAACATAAAATGCTCAGTACACTTGACACCATCTGTGTGGAGAAAAACAGCTCAGTGACCCTTCATCACAATTAAAGTAGATCATGGACCTGAAGTATTAATTGTTTTTCTCTACAGATGCTGCCTGGCCTGCTGAGCATTTCCAACATTTTCTGTTCATATTTCAGATTTCCAGCGTCTACAGTACTTTGCAGTCCTGTTATATGCTCGATGGTGGATGTTAATAAGAGTGGTTAGCCCCAATTTAACTGAGGAAATATTCATCACTCAAAGCATAATGTAATTTTTGTGTCAATAAAGCCTAATTGTACAGATAGAAATAGCACATTAATGTAGGTGAATTGGTTGGTGCTAATTTACTGGAAGGTTTTGCCATTTTTAAACCTGGAAGTGAAACCAGAAGTCATGTGCCAATAGAATTTCTCACTTTTAATTCCAGATATTCTCATTTGTATATGGGATTGTTGTTTGAGGTGCCTCTGAGTTTCAGGTCTTTGGATTGTTGCTGTCTGGATATTGCATTGTTTGGATATTCCATCGTCGTACTGAACAGAACGGATTATTGCAAAAAAGTGTACTGTCAACTGAACACTACAGACAGTTACCCGCAGATCCAACCAAAGAACACACCCGTCAACTCAACAGATTGATCAAGACATTTGATCTGGATCTTCAGAGCACCCTCCATGCTCTCATCCCACATACTCCTTATGTTGGAGATCTCTACTGCCTCCCGAAGATACCGTCCCATCGTACCGGGCAATGGGAACCTCTCTGGCTACGCCGAGGGCATCCTGAAACCCATTGTACAAAGAACCCCCAGCTTTTGTCGCGATACTATGGACTTCCTACAGAAACTCAGCACACATGGAGCAGTTGAACCAGGAGCACCCCTCGTCACAATGGATATTTCAGCACTCTGCACCAGCATCCCCCACGACGAAGGCATTGCTGCAACTGCCTCAGTACTCAATGCCGACAACTGCCAATCTCCAGATGCAATTTTACAACTCATCCACTTCATCCTGGACCACAATGTCTTCACAGCCATGGGGACCAAATTCACACCTCAATATGCCAACCTCTTCATGCACAGGTTTGAACAAGACCTCTTCACCACGCAGGACCTTCAACCAATACTATACACTAGATACATCGATGACATTTCCTTCCTTTGGAATCATGGTGAACAATCACTGAAGGAACTATATGATGATAACAAGTTCCATCCCACCAACAGACTCACCATGGACTATTCTCGGGAATCGTTTGCATTTTTGGACATACACATCTCCATCAAGGATGGTCACCTCAGCACTTCACTGTACCGCAAGCCCATGGACAACCTCACGATGCTCTATTTCTCCAGCTTCCACCCTAAACACGTTAAAGAAGCCGTCCCCTACGGACAAGACCTCCGTATACACAGGATCTGCTCAGATGAGGAGGATCGCAACTGACACTGAAAGATGCCCTCATAAGAACAGGATATGGCACTCAACTCATCGATTAACACCTCTGACATGCCACAGCAAAAATTGCACCAACGTCCTCAGAAGGCAAACACGGGACAAGTGGACAGAGCACTCTTCATCATCCAGTACTTCCCCAGAGCGGAGAAGCTATGGTACCTTCTCTGGAGCCTTCAACACGTCATTGATAAAGACAAACATCTCGCCTAGGCCATCCCCGCTTGCTTTCAAACAACCGCACAACCTCAAACAGACCATAGTCCACAGCAAACTACTCAGCCTTCAGGAGAACAGTGACAACAACACCGCACAACCCGGCCACAGCAACCTCTGCAAGACATGCTGCATCATGCCATCATCTCATGTGAGAACACCATCCACCAGGTACACAGTACATACACTTGCAACTCAGCCAACGTTGTCTACCTGATATGCTGCAGGAAAGGATGTCCCGAGGCATGTTATACTGGGGAAACCATGCAGACGCTTCGACAACGGATGAATGAACACCGCTCGACAATCACCAGGCAAGACTGCTCTCTCGGCCTCTGATCTTCGGGTAAGCGTTCTCCAAGGCAGCCTTTGTGACACACAACAGCAGCGAGTCACTGAGCAGAGACTGATAGCTAAGTTCCACACACCATGAGGACAGCCTCAACAGGGATCTTGGGTTCATGTCACATTATCTGTAACCCCCATGACTTGCCTGGGCTTGAAAAATCTCACTAACTGTCCTACTGGAGACAATACACATTTCTTTAACCTTTGCTTAACCGTCTCTGCACTCACATTGTCTGTACCTTTAAGACCTGTAAAGACTCGCATTCCAACCATTATTTTGTAAATTGAGTTTGTGTCTTTATGTGCCCTGTTTGTGAACTGAAATCCCACTCATCTGATGAAAGCTAGTGGCCTTTGCAACCAAATACACCTGTTGGATTTTAACCTGGTGTAATGAGACTTCTTACTGTATTGAATTAGGCTAGGTTCAAAGAAACACATCTGGTTGCATTATATGAATGACCAAGTTGTGTGTAATAGTTTTAAAAAGCTGTGGTTCTAAAGTGTATTGCACTGAAACCTAAGATTTGAATGGGATTTATAGATGTATGAAACAATTTAATCCCATTAGTTTCCAATTCTAAGGGCTTACAAGATGTGAGGGGGAGGGTTAAAGGGGAGGATGATAAGGGACTCAGAAACAGGAGATGCACAAGGACCCAGGATTTCTCTTCCTGGCCTTGATTGAGGGTCCTTGCATTAGCCAACAGCTCTCAGGGGAAGAGGGGATATAATAAACTGAGGCTGCATAAGGCTCTGGTTAGACTGCATTTGGAGTATTGTGAGCAGTTTTGGGCCCCATATCTAAAAAAGGATGTGCTGTCCTTGGAAAGAGTCCAGAGGACGATCGTTGGAATGAAGAGCTTGTTGTATGAAGAACGGTTGAGGACTCTGGGTCTGTACTTGTTGGAGTTTAGAAGAATGAGAGGGGATCTTATTGAAACTTATAAGATATTGTGAGGCCCAGATAGAGTGGACATGGAGAGAATGTTTCCACTAGTAGGAAAAACTTCAGGCTAAGGGGACAATCCTTTAAAACAGAGATGAAGAGGAATTTCTTCACCTGGAGAGTGGTGAATCTGTGGAACTCTTTGCCGCAGAAGGCTGTGGAGGTCATGTCATTGAGTGTTTTTAAGACAGAGATAGATAGGCTCTTGATTAATAAGGAGATCAGGCAGGAGAATGGGGATGAGAAAAATATCAGTCATGATGGAACGGCAGAGCAGACTCGATGGGCCGGGTGGTCTAATTCTGCTCATATGTCTTATGGTCTTATCAAAGTTCTAAATTTCTAGGAAGACCTGCCACTGCCCAGTTAAGTGTCAGTTGGGCACTTAATACGATGGGCATTTTCCAGCAGAGGTGATACTGGGCTCTCACCAGCTCTCCAGCTGGAGGGTGAGATGGCTCTTACCTGGATTAAATTCCGCACACAAAGTCTGATTTGCTGAATCTGTTTTCTACCAGTTAGCATAAATTCTGTCACAGAATATCAGAAGTGCTCTAATGAGAACATAGCAATCATCTTTACAGAATCAGATGCTTAAACCAGTGACTGGATTTGCTGTTCTTTCACTATTTGTGTGGAAGCCACAACCTGATATGATTATTTCAATGATGCAACTGTTTTGGTTTGATTTATTATTGTCACATGTATTGGAATATGATGAAAAGTATTGTTTCATGCGCGCTATACAGACAAAGCATACCATTCATAGAACACATAAGGGAGAAGGAAAGAAAAGGTGCAGAATATATCATTGCAGTCATGGATAGAGCATAGAGAGAGAGATCTGCTGAATAAAGGTCCAGTTAAAAGTCTGATGGCAGCAGGGAAGAAGCTGTTTACCGTTCTGATCACCACACCACCAGAAGGATGTGGAGAATTTGCAGATGGTACAAAAAAGGTTTACCAGGACATTGCCTGGTTTGGAGGCTACTAACTATGAGGAGAGATTGGACAAACTTCAGTTTATTTTCACTTGAATGTCAGAGGCTGAGGGGTGACCTGATAGATGTTTATAAAATTATGAGAGGCGTGGATAGAATGGATAGTTGGAGTCTTCTTCCCAGGGTAGGGGACATAGGTTTAGATAAAAGGGGGTAAGTTTAAAGGAGATGTGAAAGGCAAATTTTTTACACAGACAGTCACAAGTGCCTGGAACATATTGCCAGAGGAAGTGATAGAAGCAGAAACTATGCTTTCTGAAGTTGATGACAATCTCCTTCATTTTGTTGACATTGACGGAGAGATTATTATCACTGCACCAGTTCACCAGATTCTCCATCTCATTCCTGTCTCGTCATTGTTTAAGATCTGACCCACTACAGTGGTATGTTTAAGAGTGTCTTGACAGATACATGAAAAGGCAGGGACTAGAGGGATATGAACCACATAGAGGTAAAAGGTCTTTAGTAATAAGGTGTCATGTGTTGGCACAGGCTCGATGGGCTGAAGGGCCTGTTCCTTGCACTGTTGTTCTTTGTTCTACTCAGGCCCATGCAAATCTGAGGTGAAGCGCTTGCTAAATTTAGCTATTCCCAGTTTAGAAGTCAAAAGAAATATTATATTCCCTTGTTTTGATCCAGGGCTTTCCTGAGTATTTATGCAGTGGATGTGGCTCTGGAATTACCTCAGTTGAAACCTGTTTCAAATGGGTATCCAGATAGGACAACTGACTGGATACTTGCAGTGATTGAAATTCCATATCTTGAAAAGAAACTGCAGCAGATTGATTTCCATGTTTAGTAATGATTAAGATATTCAAGATGGTGTTCCTGTCCCCTTTTATCTGAAATATTTTTTCACCAGATCATGTACTTTGGGATCATAGGATCCTGACAGTGCAGAAGGAGGCTATTCGGCCCATTGAGTCTGCACCAATCATAATTCCACCCAGGCCCTATTCCTGGAACGCCTCATATTTACCCTACTATTCCCCCGACACTAAGGTTAATTTAACATGGCCAATCAACCTAACCCGCCTGTCTTTGAAGTGTTGGAGGAAACCAGAGCACCTGGAGGAAACCCTTGCAGATAAGGGAGAATGTACAAACTCTAGTCAGGCAGTGACCCAAGGCTGGAATTGAACCTGGGTCTCTGGTGCTGTGAGCCAGCAATGCTAACCACTGTGCCACCATGCTGTCTGTCATCTGTCACAGACACTCCTTATTTAAACCAAAGCAGAAAGTGCATGTCAGACATCACTGAAGAAAACAGATAATTCAGGTCTGGGCCTTTCCTCAATTCTGATTAAGAGCCAATACTTGAAGGGTTTTGCCTGTTTTCTCCATAGGGGCTGTCTCACCTGCTAATATTTGCAGCCTTTTCTATTTTTGTTTCATCTGCAGTATCTTCCTGCCTGAATAATACAATTTGATGTTGTTGATGTTGCATGGCTAATAACATATATCATTGTTGGTCTTCAGAAGTGTTTTGTGAGGTGTGGTGATTATCCCTTTAAGGGCATCCCAACAAGTTAAGGATCCCCTAACCTGGAGGACCAATTGGAACTCAGGGTGCGGGTTAACACCCCAGGTGGCAGTGCTCTCTTAGGCAAAGAGATATGCAAAAAGTCAGCTGCTGCATGCAGATTGGAACAGTTCTTATTAATAAATACTTTTTGTGTCCAGTAATGAAGTCTGTGAAAATGCATCATTGCATGAGTCTTTCTCCGAAGAAGTAGAAAATATAAGCCATGCAAGAAATATATATAGTTCATGAATTTTTAACCTATAGTTACACCAAGGCTGCAGTTACCATTCAGGAGTTGATTGCTTCAATCCAGGCCTCTTGTGCATTCCTGTTTTCTTTTCTCCGCCTAGGTCCTAAACCTGGAAATCCCTTATTAAACTTCTGCTTCTTTCTACCTCTCTCTTCTCCTTCGAGATTCTCCTTAAAAACCACTCCATAAGCTTTTATCACCTGTCCTAATAGCTCCTTTTGTGGTTCAGCGCCACATTTTATTTGATAATGCTCCAATGGAGTGCCTTGGGTTGTTTAGCTGCACTAAAACGTTATATGTATGCAATTTATAAGTGCTAACCCCTTCTTCTCCTGCGGTTAAAATTAATCCTTTCTATCCAGTGAACAGGTTTGGATTTTGATGGGTCACAGTTCTCTGTTTGTGAATCTTAGCAGAAGAATAAAAATGAATGTAGAGTGGCAGAATGTTGGAAGGAAGTACAAACAGAATCAATGCTTTGAGTTCAAATGACAAAGGGTCATTTGAACTCGAAACATTACAGATGCTCCAGTCCTGCTGAGATTTTCCAGCATTTTCTCTTTTGGTTTCAGATTCCAGCATCTGCAGTAATTTATTTTTATCCTATTTAATATTGCTTTGAGAATTTTTACCTCAAAAATAAGAATAGAAAGTAATGTTTTCTTTCAGTAAAAAATGGCTGATTTAACTTGCCAATGTCTTGGTTAGCTTTGGCAACTGACAGATTCGTTCTTGTTACCATTGTCTCTGACATAAGCTCCTCACATTTTTATGGTACTAAAGAAAGCAAAATGGAGCTAGAGATTTCATTGCACTGCACCTGTTTTGGGGCTTTAAGTGATCTCCTAAGCGTCCAATTTAACGGTGAGAAGCACATATTCATTAATAGCCAGAAAATTCCCTCCTGGCTTATGAGGAAAGGTTGGAGGGCTTGTATCCACTTGTATCCAGTGGTAACATGATTAAAAGATATAGGGCAGAATTTTTCAGCCCTTCCCACTGCTGTGTTCCTCCAGTCCCGCCAAAGGCTGTTTCCTTGGTGGCGGGACAGGCGAACCATGAAAAATGCCGTAGACTTCAGTGAGACAAGAAGATCTCACTTTTGGCCAATGGTGATCCAGTTCTGCTGCCAGTTAACATGCCATGGGGGGGAACCAGAAAATCTCACCCGTAAGATCCTGAGGGGTCTTGACAAGGTGGATGTAGAGAGGCTGGTTCCTCTTATTAAAAAATCAGGATCTTGGGGTTACTGTTTAAAAATAAAGGGAGATGAGGCAAAATTTTTTTCTCTCAGTGGGTCATGAATCTCTGGTACTCTTCCAGAAAAGGCAGTGGAAGCAGAGTCTTTGAATATTCTTAAGAGAGAGGTGGATAGACTCTTGGAAAGCAAGGGGGTGATAAGTTATGGGGATACAGATTTGAGATTACTATCAGATCAACCATTTTGTTATAACGTTTTTGTTTCGGTCTTCGGAGGAGGACGTGAATAATTTGCCGGGTGTTAGCGATGGAAAGGTGGTAGGACTGAAGGGCCTGAATGACATTATTGTTACTAGAGAGGCGGTGCTCAACAGACTGGAGGGACTGATTGTGGACAAGTCCCCAGGACCAGATGGAATGCATCCAAGGGATCTGAAAAAAATGGCGGAGGTGATAGTGGATGCCTTGGTGATTATTTTCCAAACGTCGCTGGATTCCGGGGAAGTGCCGGAAGATTGGAAAACGGCTAATGTTACGCCGTTGTTTAAGAAGGGTGGCAGGCAAAAGGCAGGGAATTATAGGCCGGTTAGTTTAACGTCTGTTGTAGGTAAAATGTTAGAATCCGTGATCAAGGAGAAAATAGCAAGGCATCTTGAGGAGAATTGTTTGGTAGAGCAGACGCAGCACGGTTTCGTTAAGAGGAAGTCGTGTCTGACGAATTTATTGGAGTTCTATGAGGATGTGTCTAGGGCGGTGGATAGAGGAGAGCCGGTGGATGTGGTGTTTCTTGATATTCAGAAGGCATTTGACAAGGTGCCTCACAAGAGGTTATTGCAGAAGGTCAGGGGACATGGAGTTGGGGGTAGGGTGTTAGCGTGGATAGGGGATTGGCTG
This sequence comes from Carcharhinus amblyrhynchos, assembly GCF_965287045.1. NCBI lineage: Eukaryota > Metazoa > Chordata > Chondrichthyes > Carcharhiniformes > Carcharhinidae > Carcharhinus > Carcharhinus amblyrhynchos. The sequence continues at coordinate 61,950,068 of NC_137333.1, forward strand.
TCAAATAGGAGGCAGAGAGTGGGGGTCAATGGGTGCTATTCGGATTGGCGGTTGGTGACTAGTGGAGCGCCCCAGGGGTCGGTGCTGGGGCCTCAGCTATTTACCATTTATATGGATGATCTGGAGGAGGGAACCGAGTGTATGGTGTCGAAATTTGCTGATGACACCAAGATTGGTGGAACGGCAAATTGTGCGGAGGGCGTGGAGAGTCTGCAGAAGGATTTAGATAGGCTGGGTGAATGGGCCAGGAACTGGCAAATGGAATTTAATGTTGGCAAATGTGAGGTTGTCCACTTTGGTAGGAATAATGGTAGGAAGGACTATTACTTACGTGGCGAAAAACTGCAGCATGCGACGGTGCAGAGGGACCTCGGGGTCCTTGTGCATGAGTCGCAAAAACCCAGCCTGCAGGTGGTCAGGAAGGCGAATGGGATGCTGGCCTTCATAGCGAGGGGGATTGAATATAAAAGTAGGGAGGTCTTGCTGCAGCTGTATAGGGCATTGGTGAGGCCGCAGCTGGAGTACTGTGTGCAGTTTTGGTCGCCGTACTTACGCAAGGATATTTTGGCCTTGGAGGGAGTGCAGAGGAGGTTTACTAGGCTGATTCCGGAGTTGAGGGGGTTGAACTATGAGAAGAGGCTGAATAAACTAGGCTTGTACTCGTTAGAGTTTAGAAGAATGAGTGGAGATCTCATTGAGACGTATAAGATGTTGAATGGATGGATAGGATAGAGGTGGAGAGGCTCTTCCCACTCAGAAAGGACAGTAGAACTAGAGGGCACAGCCTCAAGATAAAGGGGGGGCGGTTTAGAACGGAGTTGAGGAGGAACTTCTTCACTCAAAGGGTGGTGAATCTCTGGAATTCTCTGCCCGTTGAAGTGGTGGAGGCTGCCTCGCTCAATATTTTTAAGACGCGGGTTGATAGGTTTTTGATAAGAGAGGGGATTAAGGGTTATGGGGAGAGGGTGGGAATGTGGAACTGAGCCACAACAGATCAGCCATGATCTTGTTGAATGGCAGGGCAGGCTCGAGGGACTAGATGGCCTACTCCTGCTCCTATTTCTCATGTTCTTATGTTATAAAGTGGCAGATCAGGCTCAAGGGGCTGAGTGCTCCTGGTCATTGTTTGTATGTTCTATATTGATATAGGTGATAAAATAGGCCTCCAATGTTCATTTCTGAAACCGGTATTATAGGCTGTTTGCATATGCAGAAAAGGGGCTGCCACTTGTTGATGCCCCCTCTGAAATATAGGTACAAGATTATAAGAAAAATTCTAAATGTCTAGCTAGCACGAAAATGGGAGAGTTGCAGATCCAATTTTTGGGTGAGTCTTTACTTCCACATCTTATGCATTTAGTGTATGAAAAAAATGGACTAGACCAGAGGCAGTGGGAAAGGCTTCATTCACCAGCCAGCTTGCTCTAGCAACAGAGGGCGCTATTGCGCATGTGCAGACCTCTGTGGGTGCACATGCACAATTACAACAGCAGAGGCCTGATGAAGAGAAAGGAAGAGGCCTGTCAGGCCTCTGCTGTTGTAGCTGGCCTCAACTCACCACCCCCACCCCCGGCCCCGCTATTGCGGGGGACCACAGTCGATCACAAGCCCCACACTGCCTGAAAATATCGCCCTCCCCCCATTGCCCATACAGATCACGTCTCCCCTACCGATCTCCTGCAGAATGCACAGTGGGCCCACTCCCTCCCCAATGATCGCAGTTGTAGAGTGCATACTGGGCCACCCATCCCCGCCAATTGCAGGCAGAGTGGCCACCTTCCCCCACTGATCACAGGCAGAATGCACAACAGACCCCCACCCTCCTTCCTCATCCTCTTTGCTCCTGCAGTCCTGCCTGACTTCAGATGGGACACAGAGGAGAACACAGACTATAGTCCAATATTGTTTATTGCAGTCCAATATAGAGCACAGACCTCGGTTTTGATTTGTAACTGGTTTGTTTATTATTCATTATTGCATATCCAATTACTGTTTCCATAGTTTGTACACTGTTATGAATTTGGCTTTAGTTATACTCTGGTAGAAAACTGAACATTTGTGTTAGCTTCCGATCACTTTAACCCATCTTTTCACTTTATTAGAAGCATTTCCTTTAAAGTACGAACAGTGGCGGGAAGGGTCATTGGTAGTAATAAGATTATCAGACTGTGACACAGGATTTTAATACTGGGACTTTGCAGTCATAGTCACTGGAGCCGGGATTAGCAGCAAAGGTCAACAGTACTTCCCGAGCACCAAGAATAAGAAAATTCAGCTCAGCACAATATAGATAGTCTGAAGCTTTACATCCTCACTCGAAAGGATTATAACTGAATTACATATCGCAAAAAAAATATAGGTGCAGAACCCTAGAAATGTTCCAGCATTGGGATTATCGTTTGATCGACGGATTTATTTTCAGAGGAGCCAGGAGGCAATGGTGTGTACGTTCCGAATGTACGTGCTGAATTTAATTCATCTTACTTGATGGTGGCTCCTATGTTGAATCAAAAAAAAGGAACCTCAACGTGAAATAGTACGGGAGTGCGTCCATCTTATTATTTGTACAAGTTTGCATCTAATCATTTTTTCATGGTGCAATAATTCTTAACGATAAATAAGTTCTCGCTGTTGGTGTGCACATCATCATTCAGGCAGCTGAGAAAAACGTCAGACTTGGCTAATGTTTCTGCTCAAGCGCGGTCAATTTTTAACCATCCCACGTTAATTTTTGCTTAAAAAACAATCTTGAAAACAACAGTCCAGCAAGAGAATCTGTGCCTGTTATAAATCAGGCAAAAGGAAACATTCAGCCCACAAAACTGGCCGGTCTAAAAATACCAGAGCCTGTAAACTCGGTAAAATAATCATCAGACACAGCGATTAATCCTGGAACACTTTTCTCTCAAATTGTACACAAGGACACATTTTCAGCAATCTTCTCCCCAATGCCCCTTCATTCTTTTAAATCTATTTAGTTCCAGTCCTAGTCCTTCCAGACAATGAAGCAAGATACCAGTCTTTCATTTACTGCTAATAGGCTTGAATTGCACAATCGCACATGTGCAGCAAAACATTTTTTTTCTCCTGGATTCAATCAGGGAGAGTGGAAAATTACAGCGAGATGTACAATTTCACAGGATTGTGACCCTGTGACCTCTACATTAGAATGACAACCCCAAATCGAGTTTTGTTAGTACAACATATAGTACAGTTTTTTAATAAAACAGTTTCATCAAATGTGTTTGGCCCAGTTGGTGCAAATAATGGTAATATTTCATTTTTTACTAAGTTTTATTCCTCATTCTAGAAACTCCAGCCTGGAAGAGCAACAGTCAACCTTCTTACGAAGAGGGGGGAAAGAACTTGCATTTACATAGCACTTTTTTAACAACCTTAGGATGCCCACAAACAATGAAGAATTTTGAGCTGAGGTCCATTGTTTATATATGACCTTTACAGACTCTTGCATCTTCAGTGATGCAACTGTGACCTGTGCTTTAACAGCTGTGTAGCCTTTGGCTCAAAAAGGCTACTCATCTAAACTGCACTGCTGCAACAGAGGCTCTGATCAATTGGGGCTAAGTGGCGGAATCATTATTGCACCCATTTTGGCAAGAAAACAATTTTGACCACTAGCCATTCTAGTGAGCAGCAGCCTTTTAAGGGCAATATCATTCCTTCCAGCCAAACAGCATACATGCATCCTTTCTACAGGGAATATTCTGAAAAACTGTGTAAACTTTTTTACCCAGGATGGTGACGGCCTGGAATGCACTGCCTGGGAGGGTGGTGGAGGCGAGAGCCTTACAGCCTTTAAAAGTACCTGGACGAGTACTTGGTATACCATAACATTCAAGACTATGGGCCAAGTGCTAGCAAGTGGAATTAAGTGGGCATATCAGGGTCTTTCAGGAGTCGGTACAGACTCAATGGGCTGAAGGGCCTCTTCTGCACTGTAGTATTCTGTGATTCTGTGAAAATGAAGAGATAGGTTTTACCTCCTAACATTTTGCGCAAGACCAGCTTTCCCCGATGTTAAATGTAAATTTATTTTTGCTGAACTCGAAAAATCTTCCTGTTCCTCAGTGAGCCTTTGCATCCTCTCAGTATTCTTCAGTGAAAGTCAAATAATTTTGTAATTCTTTGTAATCAGGCTGTCTGGGAACTGGGGAAGTCCTCCTGGTTCCCGCTGTGTCCACTGACCTACGCGGCTTTTCTTGATCCTGTTCTGAGAACATGGCCAGCAAATTGAGGCTTGTTGTTGGATCTTTGCTGTTGTGCTGGATTGAAGCAGTTGAATCAATGAGGTAGAAATTTGCTCGGGTACTGTAACCTTTCCAGGTGCAAAGTTGGCATGAAAAATGCTAAATTAATGAGGCATCCTGTGCCCAATCTGCACAGGAATTGGCCCCTTTGCAAAATTTCTTGGGACCATTTTATAGGCATCCTGCTTGAATGCCTAAAACAGGCATTAGGCCCCTGAATGTATTAATAAGGGAGCCAAAGCTCACTGAAGGGCACATTTACAGAATGTAAATAATTGGAACAGGCGCTGGACTTTGGTTGTATAATGAAAGTGTTGAATAAAAATCTTTCTCTATGTTTACAGTGTAATGAAGATCAAAGATTCACAAAATAGGGTTTGAAAATATAAATCAAAACAGACATGCAAGTAAGTTCAACTTGCAAATGTGTGTGTGCATATATATTTTTGTTTAATCCTGTGACAAATGTTAGTTTCCAATCTTTAAATTCTGCTAGTTAAAATTAAATAATTCTCTTTGCACATGAACTCTGAAAACAAATGGTTTACTATAATCAGTCTTGGCCCTGAAACATTGAAACTGTACTTCAACACATATTTTCACAAACGTCGATGTCCCTGTTCTGTGCAAAGGACAACTGTTGCACTAATTCAGAAAACAACAAAATATATCATCATTCCTTTTGTTGTTTATATTAATTAAGTGCGCACTTTGCTAAGTAGAATGTAATTTGGCCACTATCTACAAGGTGGTTAAGGTTATGCATGAGGGATGGCATAAGATTCTAACATAGCAACGATGGTGTATTGTTAATTCAGACCCTTGAATTAACCAGGAATTGCCTGCATGGTGAAAGAAATCTCAGCAACTGCCAGGAACAAGGCAATGTTGCAGTCGACTGCAGCATCACCACTTGTCCGATGCTTTCACACCAACATCTGAGACCAGAATTGCGATCACATCAGCAGGCACATGATGTCATTGCAATATAGCATCATAAAATATTTCATTCAGATGACAGCACACCATTAGGCACATTGCAAATTAAGAAAGTAAGAATCCACTTAGGTTTACCATTTATTGTGTCCTTGCAAGCAAAATCCACAAGCATTAATATGGGTTCCATAATTGTTGTTTAGCAACTAACGACTGTGCACTGGTTTGCTTAAAGTATTTGTAAAAAAAGAATTAAAAAGCATTGGAAAGTTCATCCAGGTTTTGAACAGCATCCAGCTCCTTTTTTCTTTATTGTAGCTTGTTACCGTGTGGACAGCATCCAGAGCACTTTCACTTGGCTCTGACAGAAACAATCCATCAAGGTGACTGATGTGGGTGGTGAAGTGCAGAAGGAGACTGTCTGCACAGTTGTGCCAAAGAGATACAGTTCAGTCTATTGAGATACAGAGGCCAGCATTTTCAGCACTGGCTACAGGTGCCAAGGATTTCAGAGGCACAATAGTTACAGTGCTGTCATATGAGGACAGATTGCTTTGCGCAGTGCCTGTGTTTGGAGCCTCAGATTCTATGACTGTATTGTTTACATTTAACAGCACAGCATTCTTCATGGAAATTTAATAATATTGCTCGTGAAATCTTTTAAAATCCATAGCTGGGCCTGGATAACATTTTCACTGGGTTATTAACACTGTTTAACAATACACCAGGATTTGTATTATATACTAACATTGCAGAGTGGGAAGGGCTTCCAGTGATAATTTCAAGGATTTTTCAAAGGTGGACTGAGCTTGAGTTGACCTGCTGTCAACAGACATGACTTCCCCGATATCGAGACAGTGTCCTACTGAACAGTTTGGCCGGAGGCAGCCTCCTGCCTCCTAATTGGCCAGTTCCAAACCCAGTATCCAGTTAAGGGATGGATACACTCCCAATGGTATGGACCCAATCAGATGACCGACAGATCTCCAGCCTTGACAACTTCGCTGGGAGCTGGGTGTTACTCAGGCAGCTTTCGGGAGACCAGAAGGTGCAGACATTCTTACATTAAAAAATAAGAATCCGGGGGGGGGGGGGGGGGGGCGAGTTAAATAGGTAGATCCCACTGAATGGCCTAATGGGTCACAGGGGTGCCTTTCTCCGCCCACAGGCCCCTCTTTGACAGGGACAGAGGGAATTGTTCTAGAAAATAGAACAGGACTGCACAGTACAGGCCCTTTGGCCCTCGATGTTGTGCCGAGCTATGTCCAAACCCAAGATCAAGCTATCCCACTCCCTATAATTCTGGTGTGCTCCATGTGCCTATCCAGTAACCACTTGAACGTTCCTAAAGTGTCCAACTCCACTATCACAGCAGGCAGTCTATTCCACACCCCAACCACTCTCTGAGTGAAAAATCTACCTTGGACATCCCTCCTATATTTCCCACCATGAACCTTATAGTTATAAGAACATAAGAACATAAGAAATAGGAGCAGGAGTAGGCCATCTGGCCCTTCGAGCCTGCCCCGCCATTCAATAAGATCATGGCTGATCTGTCGTGGCTGATCTGTCGTGGCTCAGTTCCACTTTCCCGCCCTCTCCCCATAACCCTTAATCCCCTCTCTTATCAAAAACCCATCAACCCGCTTCTTAAAAATATTTAGCGAGGCAGCCTCCACCACTTCAACGGGCAGCGAATTCCAGAGATTCACCACCCTTTGAGTGAAGAAGTTCCTCCTCAACTCCGTTCTGAACCGCCCCCCCTTTATCTTGAGGCTGTGCCCCCTAGTCCTACTGTCTTTTTTGAGCGGGAAGAGTCTTTCCACCTCTATCCTATCCATCCCATTCATCATCTTATACGTCTCAATGAGATCTCCCCTCATTCTTCTAAACTCTAACGAGTACAAGCCTAGTTTATTCAGCCTCTCCTCATAGCTCAACCCCCTCAACTCCGGTATCAGCCTAGTAAACCTCCTCTGCACTCCCTCCAAGGCCAAAATATCCTTGCGCAGGTGCGGCGCCCAAAACTGCACACAGTACTCCAGCTGCGGCCTCACCAATGCCCTATACAGCTGCAGCAAGACCTCCCTACTTTTATATTCAATCCCCCTCGCTATGAAGGCCAGCATCCCATTCGCCTTCCTGACCACCTGCTGCACCTGCAGGCTGGGTTTTTGCGACTCATGCACAAGGACCCCGAGGTCCCTCTGCACCGTCGCCTGCTGCAGTTTTTCGCCACGTAAGTAATAGTCCTTCCTACCATTCTTCCTACCAAAGTGGACCACCTCACACTTGCCAACATTATGCCCCCTAGTAACAGCTACATCCACCCGAGGAAATAGTCTCTGAACGTCCACTCTATCTATCCCCCTCATCATCTTATAAACTTCTATTAAGTCATCTCTCATCCTCCTCTGCTCTAAAAAGATAAACACCAGCTCCCTCAATCTTTCCTCATAAGACCCACCCTCCAAACCAGGCAGTATCCTGGTAAATCTCCTCTGCACTCTCTCCAATGCTTCCACATCCTTCTTATAATGAGGTGACCAGGACTGAACAAAATATTCCAGATGCGGTCTCACCAAGATCCTGTATAGTTGCAGCGTAACCTCACAGCTCTTAAACTCAAACCTCCTGTTAATAAATGCTAACACACTATAAGCCTTCTTCATGGCTCTATCCACTTGAATGGCAACCTTCAGAAATCTGTGGATATGAACCTCAAGATCCCTCTGTTTCTCCACATTCCTCAGAACCCTGCTGTTGACCCTGTAATCCGCATTCAAGTTTGTCCTACCAAAATGCATCCCCTCGCACTTATCAGGGTTAAACTCCATTTGCCACTTTTCAGCCCAGCTCTGCATCCTATCAATGTCTCTTTGCAGCCTGCAAGAGCCCTCCACCTCATCCACTACTCCACCAATCTTGGTGTCATCAGCAAATTTACTGACCCACCCTTCAGCCCCCTCTTCCAAGTCGTTGATAAAAATCATAAATAGCAGAGGACCCAGCACTGATTCCTGTGGTACACCGCTGGTAACTGGCTTCCAGTCTGCAGCCAATAAAATGCCAGTGAGCCTGATCAACACTAATGACGTCTGTACTTTTCTAAAATGACTTCCCACCTTCTACCCACTGTCTTTTCAGAATTTAAAATACAGGAAAGGAGAAGGAAGCAGAGAATCAGTTCATGGTTACCTTGCTGCATTGTGAATCCAGTTTGATGTCAGTGAGAAAGTTTGCTGGTCCCACAACTGAGAAAACAATAAATGTCCACCTTTCGGCCCGGCCAGTGGGCTGTTGCAAAAGTTCATCAACAATACATTTTAATCAGATGATGTATATTTATTTGGTAAAGCAAGCATTGAACTGTGTATGACATAAATTTAACAAATGTAACACATCAGAGCTCATTTCAGCAAGAAGCAAAGCTACAGGATGAAATCTTACAAAAAAAATGGCAGAGTGTTGTTCCTGGCGAGAAAACCAGCATCTTTTTCTCCAGAGGTACCAATCAGTTTTCTGTCTCTATCCCTATTTTCTAATCTGTGTTTTCTCTCTCCATTGTAGAGGAGACCACAGGGTGAACAGTGAATTATTAAACCAAATTGAAAGAAATACAGATTAATTATTGTTTCATTCAGAAGGAACGTCTGCGACCTATGACAGTGAGACAGGAAGAAGTAAAGGAGCTGGTGTTGCATCTCTTGTATAGAAAGGCCTGTTGGAAAAGTGAGGAGGTGATGAGAGTGACTGAGGAGCAGAGCATGGCTTTGCAGCAGTCCTTAAGAATGCCGAGGAGGGAGTGAAGATATGGTTGATGGTTGCATCTCACTGCACATGCTTGAAATGGCTGTAGGGCAATCCATTGAGTATGGAGACTGGTGGGGTGGAAGGTGAGGAAAAGGGGAACTCTCTTATGGATCTGGGAGGGAGAGGAATGGGTGAGAGCAGAAGTGCATGAAACAGCACAGACATGGTTAAGGGTCCTGTCAACCCATGGTGGGGTGGAGTCCTCGGTTGAGGAAAAAGGAAGATATATTGGAAATGCTGGTGTAGAAGTTTACATCTTCATAGATCTGGTTTTCATGTGCCACATTAACACTGTATAATTTTGTGTTTCTATGAGTAGCATTTGGTTGCCATTAGGATATTTTGGCCTTGGAGGGAGTGCAGAGGAGGTTTACTAGGCTGATGCCGGAGTTGAGGGGGTTGAGCGATGAGGAGAGGCTGAATAAACTAGGCTTGTACTCGTTAGAGTTTAGAAGAATAAGGGGAGATCTCATTGAGACATATAAGATGATGAATGGGATGGATAGGATAGAGGTGGAGAGACTCTTCCCGCTCAGAAAGGATAGTAGGACTAGGGGGCACAGCCTCAAGATAAAGGGGGGGGCAGTTTAGAACGGAGTTGAGGAGGAACTTCTTCACTCAAAGGGTGGTGAATCTCTGGAATTCTCTGCCAGTTGAAGTGGTGGAGGCTACCTCGCTAAATATTTTTAAGACGCGGGTTGATGGGTTTTTGATAAGAGGGGATTAAGGGTTATGGGGAGAGGGCGGGAATGTGGAACTGAGCCACGACAGATCAGCCATGATCTTATTGAATGGCGGGGCAGGCTCGAAGGGCTAGATGGCCTACTCCTGCTCCTATTTCTTATGTTCTTATGACTGCCTCATTCACCATAAAAGATGAGTCATTTTCTTGAACCGAGGACAATGCATGTGACAACACTGAAGCAACGTCCGAAGGCTGCAATGATTGGCCACTGATGATCTCAGACATCTTCCTTTGTATCACATGAGACTCAGCCATTGGAAAGTTCTCGATTTGAACCTCATTAACTCCATTTTTAAAACATGCAGTGAAATGGTATCTTGATGAGGAAAGTTACATTTGTGTTTCATCTGCCATTCAGCTCCAATATCCGTGTTTGGATTCAAGCTGGAATGAGGCCTGAAACGGAGCATTTCTGGTAAAACACAAACTATTGTTGAGTCGAGGTTTATTTGGCAGCCTCCGTGATGACTCCTCCTATCACTTCCCCAATTGTTTAGTGCAGATTGATAGGGTGGTAAATGATCGGATTAGATTTAACCTGCTCTTGTGGCTAGGACAATCGTCACATTGTTCAGTAGGTACCAGTGTCATGGTTACATTTCATAGACTCCAAACTGAGACTTGTATTTGTGGGATGATTGTAGCCAGAGATCTTTCTATTCACAGATACTGAAACCATAGCATTGATGCTGCGCAGGAGATTGCATTAACTCTCAATTATTTTTCGTAAATTAGACGTGTAAGTTTGTGGCTCTGGTCTTAGGTTAAAAAAGAGTGATGCCTGCCCTCACAGAGCATAAGAATGTGTTACATCTGTTTAGATTCTCACAGGATCACTTGTCCCTGTGCATTACAACCTTTCCTGTTGGATGGTGTTGAAATTTCAGACAGAAAATACTTTTAGATTTTATTTATGAAGGATCCCTTTGAAGTTGCAGTGTTTCATACACTATTTAACCTTGCAAGATGGATTAGGCTATTTCTTTTTTTATGCTCTTGAAGAGGCCCCCTCTTATCTGACTGCAGGATATTAATCAACTGAGAGTCGAGAAAAAAAAGAAAAGAATAAACCTCAGAACATGATGCAGTACTTTCTGCCTCAAAACACATCCGTTTCTTTCTCTCAGCACGTGCTGTTAGTCCAGTCAAATGGATGAAAATATTCTGTGGCCTTGCATTGCAATGTTCTTGAAAAAAGTCACCAAGAAAGGATGTAGGTGCATTTTTAAGTTTTTGCTAATGGTCATTTTCTTTTGCTTTTCCCTTTCTAATTTTGCCTCCTCTTCTTTTGAAGGAGATGGTTTGTGGTGGTTAATGGTTCCACAGCCAGCAGTGGCTTTCCCATGTCTTGTCCAGTGGCCACAATTCATATGTGAGTTTCTGCAGACATTTCACTATGGATTCCATTCACACCTGTGATTCCAGGCACAAAAGATACATAAGGGGCACTCTTACCAAACACATTCTGAGCGCTGAATGAGCAAGAAAACAAGAAAGTTTCAGTCTAGTCTATTTGGGGAGTTGGAAAATGCAATCTATGACATTCAGTCAAAAAAAAAGCCACAATGTGATTCTCACCAGTAGGGGGAGGGGGTGGAGCCTATTCTCACCAGGAAGCTGGCTGCTGAGCTCCGGGGACACCCCGATCTCTCTCTGCTTTGTGACATGTATACAATGCATTGGAAGATATCCTGCCGCCACCCACCCCCTCCCCTATAGACATTGGGTCCCACTGCCAATTGCTTCCTGTGCCGGCTGCCTGATGGACACTGTTTGGGTGCCAGGTGGGCACTGTCAGGGTGCTAGGCTTGCACTGCCATGTGGGCACTGCCCAGCCCTGCCCCCAATCTTCTGGGGGGCTTCAGCGGTTTCCATTCCCACCGGCAAGGCCATCATGCCTGGTCCTTGTTGGTGGGGATTATACATAATTCTAACCAGTGAGGACCTCGACTGTTGAGTAGGTAAGGGCAGGTGAGCCCAGCCGATAGTATCAATCGACCAGCAGGATGAGCCAATAAGATCGACCCCATAGATTTAAAACAATGATTAGGTGAAATCAACTGTGTTTAAGCAGAAATAGCATGAACAAGCACAAATCCATTATCATAGCAAGCCTTTGATAAATCTGTAACATAGAGACTTATATGAAAGGAAGAATTGGAAAGAAAGCCTAAATATTTCATCCACTAAGAGCTGTGGTGCAGATCTTAATCATTAAAGTGATGTTATAGGTTTTTTTTCCCAGGCATGGAGCTTTGTTCACCAGGAGTGCATAACTTTCATTACGTTGTGGCGATATTGGGTCTCCTGTTTTGCTGAAGGTCTAGGAATCTGCTTCAGGACAATGTATTATCTGCCTGTACAGTGTTACTTCCAGCAAGTCAGTGCAGCATTGGTTAGTTATAATGATACTGTGGGGCTAAATTGGATAGCTCCTGAAAACAGAATTGTGATGTGCGATTACTTCCTGCCATGTCTTGTAATGCAGCAAGTGTGGTGTCTTCATGTTGCCCGCTCAGTATCATAACTTCTGTATGCAGCCAGTGATAGCCACATGCATGTATCAGCAGAGGAGCCAAAGTTGCAACTTGCTTTCACTATTTAAAGCTAGTTTAGATATTTTAAGGGGAAAATGCACTGTGGTTGGAGCAGGTGCTGGGAATCCTTTTTCAATTAAATCTGATCTTGGAAAGAGAGGGAGTGGCTGCACATGAGAGAGAATGGGTGCCAAAGTTCTTCAGCTCTACACTGATCCTGGTACAGGAGATAGAAAGAAGGCTGTGCAGACACAAAGTCAAAAAACACTGGGAACAGTTAGCTGCAGAGTTTCAGTGCCAGGAGCATTGTTTCTGGACCTGAATGCAGTGTCTCAAGAAGTTTAATGACCTCACACAAATGGCCAAAGTCAGTGAATGTTCTTCAGTTGTCAAGTGCTATCACCTCTACCCCTAACCCCAGTTACTGCTCAACTCACCACACCCCGATCCCTCACCCACCTACAGTCTATATCAGTCATGATGCTTCACTCATCCTCACACACTGAGCACTGTTACAAGCCTCACCCAACATTGCAAATCTTGTGCACACTTCATGTCATTAGCCACAAAAGCCACATCACCCAAGAACATTGTGTGACACTCTCTGACAAACACCCCTGCCACTCACAGGAAAAGGTGATGGTAGCAGAAACTAACAGCAGGGAACAAGCATGCTGGCATGCTCTAAACCCCACTGAGGGAATGGTGCTAGCTATTATTGGAATGCTGTTAATGATGTTGTGGCTAGAAGCAGGGCTGAGTCCGCTGACAGTGACCCTGGGTGGAATCTTCCTTCAATGTACAGACTGTTGGCTGAGGTGAGAAAGGCTGTATATAACTCTCCAGCTGCACAACTGTTTTCTCTTCAGATTTTAGAGCTCTCTGTGCAAAAGAAATCTTGGGTGAGGGTGTGGTCTCACCATCACAAGTGAGGCGGGACCTGGTACAGCCGGGAACAAGACCTCCCCACAAGCAGCATCGCCCCACCCCACCAGCCTCCCAGAATCTTTGGTGCATGCTCCCCCTAACAAGCATCATCGTCCCCACCCACCACCCCCCTACGCCAGAAGCATCCAGCCCATGACTATACTTGGAGCCCCCAGTGGGTTCCCATAAACTACTTGCAGTTTTAAAAAGCCTTTTGCAAACTTCCCGGTTTGAATGTTCAGTGAGGCGGACATACTACAAGGAAATTAGATAGTGACATTTAAATGTATTAAGCTTTATTGAAATGAGATTCATGCTTTTCTGTTACATCACGGGCAAGGGTTGTGTAAAATTGGGAAGCGTAATCGTGCTTGCAAGAATATCATTTTCTGACTCTCAGGGAATTTCGGGCCCACATTATTGTTTCTCTGACGGTTAATGTGGGTACAGAATTGCCCCCAGTATGTTCACCTCTCATATTCACTCACCCCCTACTTCTCCTTCATGCCCAATCTCTTTGGATTTACAAGCTGCAAATGGTGTGAGCGTGCATTCATATAGCTCATTTGAAATGCTCCACCCCGACTCCATGATTCCATTTCTTGTTGGATGATTCACAAATCCATTCCTTGATTCCAATATAAACTTCAAACTCCACATCTTATTTATCAACAATCTATCCACAACATCACTTGCCACAATCCCTACCTCACCTCCATGGACATTGGAATTCTCATCCAAGCCTTGATCACCTCTTTTACCACACGCACCCTATCAGCCTTACAAACACCACCCTACACAAACTTCAACTTATTCAGAATTCTCTTCTTGCATCATACTTCCTACTCGCGTCTCATTTTTGTAGTTAATGGCCCCCATTAACTCCCCTAACCCGACATACTGATTTGAAAGTCATCACTTTTTACAGATCATTCCTCTTCTCACCTCACCATTCCTTCTACTCATCCTCCAGGCCTACTTTCCAGTTTGCACCCTCCACTCTTCCTACTTTGCCTTCCAATCATTTAAGCATCCCAGTGACATTTCCACGTTATGTCTAGAAACAGACCAGGATTTACTTGAGAATTTACTTGAAATGGAACAAGGTGTTGAATATGTTGAATCTGAAATCATTATGGTCTGAAATATTCAGCAACTACTTTTCAGGCCATCGTCCAAGAAAGAGAACGAATATCTGACTGGCTGCTTCTGAGCAACAAAGAGATTGCTTTGTTTAAGATTTAAAACAGAATGCTTTTGCTAGCCATGAGGGACATAAGAATGAATTTCAGAATTTACTAATCAGCAGCATGGAATAAAATTCCAAGGCTGAGATGCCTGAACTGGGCATTAGTTTGGTAAATACTCAAATCATACTCCACTAAAATATATAGTCATTTGTATTTTCTATAATGCCTATGGGTGATCCATTAGCTCATTTGACTGGATTACTGGTTCAGGATGCAGAGTGATGCCAGGGTGGCTTCAGTTCCCATATCGGCTGAGGTTATTCATGAAGGACCCACCTTTTCAACCTTGCCCCTCGGCCTGAGCTGTGGTCATCATCAGGTTAAATCACCACCAGCCAGTTCTTCCCCTCAAAGGAGAGAGCAACCCATGGTCATCTGGGACTTTACCTGTTAATGCCTGCGTACAGAGGAACAAGATGCTTCTCAGTATAGGTGTTCTAGTTTGTTGAATATGTCAGTGCTGTTTATCACAGTGGCTGATGGCCAGTAGCTGCCAACTATGACTTAAATCGAAGAGACAAAGATAGTTATTTGAAAGAAAACATCTTAAAAAGAATGTGCTGATTTAATGGTCCAATTCTATGTTAACCAGCCCGTCTGATTCCTGGCAGTCTAATGGGTCCCCATTTGGATTTTTAATGGCCTTGTCTTCTGCTTTTTCTTTCTGCTACAGTTATTGGATGTCTCCATTTTCTTTTATAGGCTAAAAAAAACTAAGTCCCCCAGCCTGCAATAATCTGCATAAATTTCAGCCAAAAATGGTCAGATGTTATGTTAAACTGGAAGGTGAATGTTTCCCATCTTGCATACTTATCTCTTGCCACTTGATGAATAGAAAGCATCAGAAAACATTAATGAACACAAGATATAATTTTGGCAAGTAAGCAGTATCCACCTTGAATTGAATTCTGCACTACCCACCTTAAAAACATTGGAAAACCCAACATTTTAAACCCATAAATCAAGAAGGGAAAGCGCCTATCACAGATCAATAGATATTCGGGGCAATCCGGTCCCATTGGTATGTCCCTAGGATCTTGTCACGTCCTCTGACAGCAACATATGATCACGTACTATGTGCCCACCACTGCTAAATGATTTAAAGATAAATCTCAGACTTATATATGCCCCCTTCCCATATTAAGTAATGGGCACATCTCTTTCCTTTAGCACTGGGCAGTATGAGATTAGGTACATACCGCTCCCCCATCACCAGCTCAAACTGATAATTAACGGATAATAAAGACCATAGAAACAAAATAATAAGAAAAACAGACACACCTTAGTTGCCCTAGTTCCAATTGTGGACAGAAGATGTCATGGTGAAATTGAGAAGAAATTTATGTCAGATCAGAAATGCCACCACATAGGCAGTGACACTTTGCCCTTCAGCATATGCCACTTTTATTCTTAAAAGGACATGAACATCTGAACCCAAATTCTGACAATTTCTGATTTTTTTTCACCAATGCCTGATGACACTGCCACTAATAGTGATATAATTTAAGAGCAAGAGAGATGTACCTTAAGTATGAAGAATGAGGAATAGAATACATTACACATTTCCAAGATGCCTGTGTACATTAACAAACAAATCTTAAAGCTTGCCTTGTGCTGCATTTAAAGACCACGGCAATTTATTTGAAATCACTCCCTTTATTTATTTCCTACTAAAGCACTTCAAAAGTATTAAAGTCCACTGAAACCATATATTAACGCTTAAAAATATTGTGACAAATCCATTTCTGAATCAGCTCCATGAAATCTTTTAAGATTTTCTGTTTAGGTTGCTGTTAATTCGATCTAATTCCTAGCAGTGTATAATGGCTATACACACTGTGTAATCCTGCATAATTTCATTGTGTGTCATTGTAATCGTATCAGCATATATATCAGCATCTACAAACTGCTCACCGTGCCAGCCATGAATCATGCATCATGTGACTCGCAATCACTAAGAGCCTATCTTCCATCATAGCCATAGCCCTTGCCCTCTCTGCAGTCAGTTGTCTAAGCAAGTATTAATAAAGGTCTCCCTCTTAAAATTGCACTACTCTAAATGGTCTTTAAGGGACCAGGCAGTAATCTCAAGATCCCTATATTTTAGCTCTAAACTAGGACAGAGGAATTAATAAAAGTCCTTTCTGTGTAAACTGCTACTTGCTCTAAGGCTATATCCCGATGTCAGGGCATTGAGAGAATTTTAAATGTGCAGGATGGATTGTTTGTGTAAGGAAAGCGAAACAGGGGGCAAAGGCTAAGAGACTTGAGAAAATTGAAAGACTGCCAGGGATGCTGAGATGCAAATAGCAACAAAACAGGGATAAATGCTGCTGCTCACATATTCAGGAGTACTGGCAAAAAAAAGGTTATTAATTTTCACAAGGCTGATCTTACAGCTGGTAGCTCAGCATCAGTTTCTGTGTAATGAAAATGGTCTGAGTGGAAGATAAATGGTTCATAAAGTGGACCATTTAGATGCAATCGAGGCTCAATCTGTCCGGTGACTAATCACGTTCCCCCCAGTATAGCTGAATTCCAGTAACAGACTTTTTCTGCTGCTCCCAATGAATTGTAGTCGGGTCTAAGTTCAAGGCAGGAAGAGAATTATCTTGATTTATTAGCACGCTGTCTGGCCGTGCCACTCGCACTGCTGCGGCTTTGTGGGCTTCTGCCCTGTTGCTGTCTGTGTGTAATTTTTACTGCTCCCCTGTGACTAGTATACAGCATTATTCCAGCTGCTGGAAAAATGGTCTGCTTCTGCACCTGTAATTTTTCTTGCTCGGAGTTGAAGGAATATAATATATCCCTAAAGTGTGTAATAAGTTTCTGAAAAGGTGTTTTTAAAACAAATTGATTATCATAGTTTATGGGACTGAGCTAAACTATAAACTGATGCCAGTTTAGATCAGCTTGTCCAGTTAAGGAAGTGGTATAGCTATTTATGACTTGCGTATAAACTTGTAATTGATGTTGCAATTAGCTGCTATAAGTTGTTTCCTCACTTCTTAAATGATTCCGATTTCAAGTGTATCTCCTTGTTTAAAAATAGTATTTGGAGGAGGCTGTATGGTGATCCCTTTTTACCAGCTTTCAAACTGTGGAGGCTCATTTTTCTTCTCATAGAATCCGAAAACCTCTACAGTGCAGAAGAGGCCATTCAACCCATTGAGTCTGCACCAACTTTTTGACAGAGTAACTTACCAAGCCCCCTCCCTGCTCTATCCCCATACCCCATGCATTTACTATGGCCAATCCACCTAACCCACACATCTTTGGACTGTGGGAGGAATCTGGAGCACCTGGAGGAAACCCACACAGACATTGGGAGAACATGCGAACTTCACACAGATAGTCACCCAAGGCTGGAATTGAACCTGGGTCCCTGGAGCTGTGATATTTTTCATTCAAGCTGTTATATTTTTATCTGTTAATTCACCAAATACATGATGCACTGGTATAAACCACTGCTTCCCATTGCAAAAATCATCCTTATGTTGTGTGCCTGTGATGTTATCTTGCCAACAGTAATAGATAGGTCTCCTACTACACCCTTAAATTAGAGAAAATAAATTAATAGTGGTGATTCATCTACAAAAAGCTTCTCATGCCCCTTTAATTTTAGTTGGCCTAATTTGCCCTTTTCTTTACATGGTTTACCACAGGAACTGTACTGCACTATAATAAATGTATGGTATTGCAGTCTTCAGTTCGTGTTTAGCTTTCTCTACTAAATCAAAGGCTGTGTTGGGCAGTTTTATTGAACCTTGAATTTACCAGGCATTTGAGATAGATAGGGGTGAATTTTCTCAGCCCTTTGGAGACAGGTTTGGAGGCTGGAAATATTTTTGTAAAGTGCCATGGGACAGCTCTCTGATATTTTCCAACCTGCAGGGTGAGGGGGTTCTGTCTGGAACAAGCTATGTGCCCAGACAACAATCCACCCAGCAGTGCTGGGAAGCCAATTAAGGCCATTATAGAATCAATTAACCAGAATTTTCATAAGGCAGTGGTAATCTTCTAGAGGCACATGGGACCCATCTCCCCCAACCACCTCCTGCTGCAGCTTATCTCCTCACAGGAAGTGAGAGCACAGTGGAAGATCAGAGTGTCATGTAATGAATATACTGTCATCTTTAAAAGAACATTGATTCAGCACATCCACAATGAAACACTTTCAAGTGGAAATGTTTACCTTCCAAAGCGATCCACCTGAAAATTCTGGGCATTAGGATTTATTTGATGGTCCTGGCATTAGTAGTCCTCCTTCATATCACAGCATCTTCTCCATCTCTATTCAATTAAGAGATACATACCATTTTTAGTAGAGATGACATCCTTCCTTCTCTTCAATGGCTCTGATTGACTCTCCCGTGTTTGGTGTCTGCCCACATTCCCTAATTAAACAGCAGACATGCGTCTCATTTGGCCACTTCCTATAAGATTGGGGACACCAAGGTGGTGAGGACCCAGAAATGGGCGCAAAGAATTTTTAAGTGGAAAAAAATTCTGTCCATTATTTCCCAACAACTTCACCACAATAAACAAACTCACCGTTGGAAAGACACGCAGAAACTTTGCACCATGATTCTTGATTCTGTCCCCTAAAAGTTCAGGATGGTATGCGGTCTCAGGTCCTGTCTGAACCTGAGCTGACTCCATATCTAACCGGTCACCAAAAAGGTTTATTTCCACATGTGAAGCATTGCTTACCTCATTCCATATCTTAGCAACATCCACCTTCCCCTTCCCTCCACTGCTACCACCCCCAACATTAAAGTGCTTTGTGTTTATTGTTTTCCTGTTCAATTTTAGATGGGCCAGTTTAAATATGGATTTAAAATGCAATTCTGGAAGCTTCGTTCTGAAAATAATTCAATTGCCTTGGTGCTTGGATAAATAAATATACAAGTAATGTCTGGAGATAAGTAATTGCTTGAAGCATGGTGGTCCATAAAGATTGCCTGGAATCAGAATTTAATCAGATTTGTTTTGTTGACTCTTACGACAAGTTATTGAAATGACAATGTGTATTAGCTTGTTGCTATGGTGGAGATTGAACTCATTTGTCTCTGATTGATACAGTCATTAGGGGAACATTGTCCCAGATGGAAATTCTGATAGACCTTTGTTTCACACCTGGCCATATAAATGACTCACCAGCACTGGCCTCCTGAGCACTCCCTGTCAATCTGAGTATTAGCAGCAATTACTGTTCAGATTGAATCCAGGACATCTTCAACAGAACATGTTGACAGGTTCGGTGTCAAAGTCCTTTTGGGATTACTGTTGGCTTTCCTTGTGCCTTGGCTTCCCAGTCTAGTCTTGACCTGTATATTGCAATAGGGCGATGGAGTCCATGGAGTAAAGAAACACTCACGTTGGGCTGAATTTAATGGCGGAAGCAGTGAGCCTTAATTGAAGGCCAGGAATCCAAGACAACCTCGCTGTGGGCATTTCCAGGAACTTTGACACAATTCAGTGGCTGTAATGCAATTAAGTGCTTGATGTCGGAACTTCTGTCCAAGTCAGGGTAAACGTCCCGGCTCCAAGTGCTGCTGGCCAATCAAATAGCTAGTAGATCTTCAGCCCCAGCAGCATCACAGGGAATGGGGCCACAGATGGCCTTGACCAGAATTATGGGGGATGCTCAGAATCCAGGAGGTCACACATCGGGGTCAGTCAGACAAGCATCAGCAAGTGGTGAGAGAGAGTTTGGGGATCATTATTAATAGCAGAGTGGTCTTTAAGAGGAAGCAGCTCTTACCACCAGGGGAAGCCCTTCAAGAGCCACAGGGTGATGAATTGAGGGCCAATGCCGCAAGGAGGCCACCAGCTTTTATTGGGTAGCCTCAGCATGTGGCATAGGACCAGTGGCAGCAGGACGTGACTCTTATGTGGTCATCCTTCACCTTCTGCATCCTGGCTGAATTGCAGGCAGTTTGGAAAGCAACAAAGTTTGCATCCCTTGTCTTCCCTCCTGAATTCCTGGCCTCTCCACCTCCTCCCCACTCCTGGGAACCAGAAAAAATTCCACACAATAATTATGAATGGTAAACATAGTGAAAGATTTTGGAAAAAATAAGAACATTAGAAATAGGAAAAGGATGAATGCCTTTTAATCTGCTCCATCACTCAGTATGATCTGAGTATGACTGATTTTGTACTTCAAATCCATTTCCCCCCCATCCTACCCTTGTATCACTTGATCCTCTTGATGTTCGAAAGTGTATCAGTCTCTGTATTGAATATAATTACCAAGCAGTAATTCTCTGAGATAGAGATTTCCAAAGATTCACAAAACTCTAAAAGAACACATTTCTCCTCATCTCCATCCTGAAGAGCAGATTCCTTATCCTGAGACTATGACACTGAGCTGTAGACTCTTCAGCCAAGAAAATAGCTTCTTGGCATCATTCCTGTCGGGTGTTTTGATGAGATCACATCTCTTTCTTCTAAATTCCAGAGAAAGAAGGTCCATTCTAATCAATCTCTCCCTGCAGGATAACCCTTCAATCTCAGGGTCAATCTAGTGAACATTCATTTCACTCCCTCTAAGGAATGTCTTTCTGTCCTTGCTATGGAGACCACGTAAAGCACTTAGGGGGAAAAAAAACACTAAATTTGTTAAGAAGCAGAACTGTTGCACATGTAGGCCAGGCCAGGCAAGGACGGCAGATTTCCTTCCCTAAAAGGCATTCGTGAATCAGATGGGTTTTTACAATAATCCTCAACAACTGATTTCAAATTTCACCAGCTGCTGTGAACACTGAGTCTCTGGATTGCTAGTTCAGTGATAATACCACTGAACCCATTGCCTTCCCTTTCCAATAGTACAATATCCGGCTCACAATAGATGTAATCAGCATTAAGTAATCCTTCTTCTTAAATTCTACCTCTTGCCTGTTGGTGACAAGAAAGCAGTACTGAAGGCAAAAAGGTCTGTAGCTTGAACTATCCAGATCTCCTGGGTGAAGTCAAAGCATTGGCTGTACAGCATTTTCTACAGCTCTGAAGTTTCAAGGATATGTTGAAATGAAGTGCAGACTCTATAAATACTGTTATTGAAAGCAATGCCAATATTTAAACTCTCTATAATTTACAGTGTTGGAGATGAGAGAGTTGCAGTACAGATCCTTTTGTTTTGAAGATGTTGTTTGTGAATATTGAAGGGGAAGAAAACTTTGATGTTCCTTAGACACCTGAAGAGACCCATAGCTAAATTGTGTTATTGAGGTGCAACTTATTTTCAGATATGTTGGGATAACAGAGATCTTCTGAGAAGAGGTCATTGATCTCAAATGTTGGGTGTGATCTTATCGGTTCACCATGCTGGTCAATTAGCATGGTGAACCGGGAAGATAGCATGAGAGGCCAAAAATCCCCTCTTTTTACTGGCAAGAACAGATCCTATTTACATCAAACTGATTATATTTCAATATACTTACCAGATTCGGTATGGATGCTTCCCCCGTCCCAGATGCTCCTCTCCTCCTGTACGCTTCTCCCGTCCCGGATGCTTTGCCCCTCCTGGATGCCTCCCCCCTCGCTGGCAAGACATCACACTGACGAAAATAAGCGCTGCTCTGCAGTATTGGGGACCAGGCACCATGACTACACGAGGGAGAATCGTAGCCCATTGAAGCCCCTTTGTGGTCAGGGATATGGCCAATCAGTGTCCATTGGGCAGTGCCAGCCTGGCAATGTCCAGTTGGCACCCTGGCAACAATATTATAACACCTCCAGTGTCCAGTTGGCAAGAGGGTGGGGCTGAGTGAGGAGCGAGGCAATAATGGGGGGGGGGGCTATGCACAATGAAGAGGGGGCTTATGCAGGGGGAAGCTCTGCAAGGAGAGAACTGTTTAAGGTGGGAGTTCTGCAAGAGGAGTGGTCGTTAAAGGGGGTTTGAGCTGGAGGGGGCGTGCAGGCTGGGCTGCAGAAGGGGTCATAGCAGGAGAAGAAGGGCATGTTGGGCCTGCCAGCGACTCATCAGGTGGGTCCTGATACCCGATGCTACTGACCCGTGGTGGCATGGAGGATGCGACATATCACCGATGATGGGGAGAGGTGGCGTCCAATACTCATTGAGGTGGTTGGGAGGAGTTCTCCCGGTTAATAAGGGATCGTAGCACTTGGCGCAATGGTGCCAGAGTGTTCTGAAGCCAGTCCCTGGTGCTGCCTAACCAACTGAGTATTTCCAGCATATTTTGTTTATATTGAAATTTCCAGCATCACAGTTTTTCCTGAAAACACCAATGGCTTGTAGAAAATGGAATAATATTGTTGGCTCTGTCCTCTGCTTCATCTTACATTGGATATTATTTGGCACCTTGTCTCCATTCAAATTCTTACATTACCCGTTCTTCTTGAATGCTCTGACTATGATGCCAGGAACTTTCCACTATCTTGCTCCATTGACCTCTTTACATTGGCCTCGGTAGCGGCTGGCAGAAGACTATTGAATTGTTTGGCGGGAAGGAGGCATGGGGCTGCAGGGTGTTTTGGCTGGTGGAGGGGATATGAATGGTAAAATATAATCCTGCATTAGAATCATAGGATCATACAGTGCAGAAGAGGTCCTTTGGCCCATGAAGTTTTCACCGACACAAGAGAAACACCTGAACACCCACCTAATCCCATCTGCCAGCACTTGGTCCATAACCTTGAATGTTACAATGTACCAAGCGCTCATCTGGATGCTTTTTAAAGGATGTGAGGCCTCTACCACACTCCCAGACAGAACATTCCACCCTCTGGGTAAGAAAGTTTTTCCTCACATCCCCTTTAATCCTCCTGCCCATTGACAACCTTCACTGACACCCCTTTTGCTTGCACCCCCACCAATCCCCTAATCATACACACAGCTCGCTAGATGAAAATTATACAACATTTTTCCTTTTTCACCCCGGAGACGCAGAGGCAAATATTTAAAGGGAACGGTTAATAATCATAAACAGCAGCTTATCCGCTTTGAACTGCAATCGCCCTAAACTTCTCCTCTGTACTTGACTGCATTATTCATCAGCAATAAAAAGTTGCTGTTAAAATAAAAACTTAGGTTATTTCCCTGTAAGTCTGTCACCACTTAAAGTCAAGGTCTATAACAGTTGATATTTTCTACTGTCGAGTAGCCAAAATTAAGTTCCACCTGCAAATCTGGTTTTGTGCAAAATTGTGGTGAATAAAATGCTGCTGCTGGGCCCAGTTCATTGAATTTGCAGACTAAATAATATCGAGGAAATCTCACTCTCAGAGAAATTAGGTCTAAATAATTGTTAAATTTTGTTTCCTCGGGAACCTTTTGACCTTTGTAATAGAAAGTAAAAACACATTTCAGTTATTAAAGCCACATAAATCCCCAGAAGTATGGGAAGCTTTTAATTTGAGCTGAAGCTCTTCCGGGCTATTTGATAGTGCTAGGACAAATATTCTCCTGTATTGCAGCTCAGAGTTTTGGGCCCTCCCCTCTGGGGAATGGAGGGAAAGATGATAAATAAGCAGTTTCCTGTACCCAAGATAGAGAAAAATATGCAGGCTTATAAACGCTTTCTTGAGTGCCAGTAATAACTAAAGTGAAGAATGCCGATATGTTGAATAATTTCCCCACTGCAATATTATAAGCGCAGTTCTTTTATAAACACTCAGGGCTATTAAACCTAGAAAATATAATTACCTTGGGCAGTTGCAGATGGGACAAGTCCAGTTGCATTAGTTCTTATTATTTAATATGGGATACAATTTACTTTGAAATAGAAAAACAATACTAGATAAAGTGGTGATTGTGCTTTTATGCGTAAACTGAGGTTTTTTTTATCCACAATGAGTAATGAGAACTGCCACATCTAAAGCCAACAGAATGCAGTTTGCTACATTTCAAATACATATTTTTTTCTCTTTTTGATTTTCCAAGACTGCAATTCATTTACCAGCATGATACGTGATCATTTTAAATCTGATCAATAACTCAAAGAGAGTTAAAGGGGAAGGGATGCATTGGGACCAAACAGTTTCTTTAAGTGGCCATTTAATGTTTGCCTCAATACCTTTAATTTTAAAATTTGCCTGATAATGATTGTTTATGTCAGCAAAGATTATCTATAAACTACCATGCATTTGGCAACATCAATTACGCATAAAGGTTTCTTGCAATATGATAACAAAGCACAGACTATCTCTGCCATTTTTTAAAAATTCATTCATGGGATATGGGCATCACTGGTTGGCCAGCATTTATTACCCATCCCTAGTTGCCCTTGAACTGAGTGGTTGCAAGGCCATTTCAGAGGATATTTGCGATGGCTGTGGAGCCACATGTAGGTCAAACCAGATAAAGATGACAGATTTCCTTTCCTAAACAACATTAGTGAATTAGACGGTTTTTTCTGACAATGGACAATTGTTTCATGGTCATCAGTAGATTCTTAATCCAGATCATTTTTATTGAATTCAAATTCCACCATCTGTCATGACGGGATTTGAACCTGGATAGGCCTTCTCTTCCCCATTACTTCAACAGTTCATCATCAGCATGACTGCTGCACATTACCAGAAAGCTTCAAATTTATGTCTCCCTCATAGATGTCACCGTGATGCGGTTATGATTTAAATATGCAAAACACATCCATTGGAAACTTTACTGAAACTCCAAATTTTATTCCATTTAAAGAAAAAATGTACTACAAAAATAGAGAACACAGCAACAATAGAGAGTCCAACCTTCCTCGAGGAATTTCCAGTCTCCATCTTGTACAAGCCTGCTACTACCAAGTTCCAGTATACTGTGAGCACCCTGTGTATTGTCTCTCTATTCAATGTGTCACTTCAACTGTATACCATGCCCTTGATCATTAAAAACCCAGCTCCGCTTATACTTTACCATCACTGTGGTGTGAATGTTATTGGGACCGTATCGGTCCAAGTCTTTGAATGTTGTTTATGTCTTGCTACCTATGGGCAGAGATTACTTCAGTACCTGAGGACCCAGCAAGCCACTCAGTTCAAGGGCAACTAGGGATGGGTAATAAATGCTGGCCAGCTAGCAATGCCCATGTCCCCATGAAAAAATAAAACAAAATGGCAGAGATAGTCAGTGCTTACCACCACTGTTCCACAGCATGCAACCTCTGTCCATCTCACCACCGCTCTGCACTGACCACTACTAGCCTCCACTTTCTGATAGCCGACTTCAGTGTGAGGGGTTGCGCAGCTCCTCAGATACTGAAGCAGTCTCTACCTAAATGCAGCAAGACGTAGACAACATTTGGCCTTGGGCAGATGTGGACCAAGTAACATTCACAATACACAAGTGCCAGCCAGTGACTACCTCCAATAAAACAGTGTCTAACCATCTCCCCACAACATTCAAAGGCATCTCCCTCTCTGAAACCTCCCACCATCAACTTCCCATCATCAATATCCTGTGCATGATGCATCCTGGCTCAGGAAGGTGGCTCACCATCACCTTCTCAAGGGCAATTAGGGAAGGCAACAAATGTTGGTGCTTCGTGCAAAGTTCAATCCCACAGACAAATAAAAATCAAAACCATTTTCCGTTTTTCGGTGTGAACAATAACCCAAAAGATGTCACTGAATATTGATATTAATAAACAACAAAACCCAGAAAAACATAGGAATTTCAAAAATTGAGAAATTACTTGCTGCACAACAGTTTATTTAATCTAGTCAGCCCAGGTTTAGAGTCTGCTTTTGCAGCAGAGCTTGTGTGGGTATAGTGTATCTCATTCAACTGTCTAGTTCCCATTACCTTTATCGAATAAAAGGTTAAGAACGCTGTAATTTTCTGACTAAACTCATAAAACC
This sequence comes from Carcharhinus amblyrhynchos, assembly GCF_965287045.1. Classification (NCBI taxonomy): domain Eukaryota; kingdom Metazoa; phylum Chordata; class Chondrichthyes; order Carcharhiniformes; family Carcharhinidae; genus Carcharhinus; species Carcharhinus amblyrhynchos. The sequence goes on from NC_137333.1 coordinate 61,976,364, forward strand.
TCATCAGAAATGAAACCGGCATTATTTTTTTAAGTCTGAAGTAACAACTGGAATTAATTCCTTAAATATAATTAATTAGTGAGTTTTGTTGAACAATATGAGATAGTGTTTCTTAGTTTCCTCAGCGGAGGAGGAAATGACATCAGAAGTTGCCACGAGAACTTCTCCATGTTTCTGCGCATTCAACCAGCGACGCAAATAAAGTTCAAATATCTGCTCTGTCTTTTCACTTTTGCTTTTGGCAGAATGTTCCAGAAGTAACAGAAATAGTACAACTGGCAAGAAACGGCTCATTTATCACATGGAATCTTTAAAAATACACTGCAAATGTTTAACATTTATGATTAGACTGCTGTGTCACACAGCATACGTGAAGTATTTTAAAAATTCTGAAGTTGGAGCACCACAGATACGCAAGAGAAGACACTGCATGGAATTTTCCTGGCCCACCCACCATGGGAAACATAGCGGGTGGGGGCAGACAATGCAAAGGTCTGCTGACCTTGGGTGAGATTTTCTGGTTTTGTTGTGAGTCCAACCATAAAATCTCACCCTCTTACCCAAATTAAATGATTCATGTTTTATCCACATTTTTCTTTTGTCACGTGTTCATGAAATACTTATAATTGCTTGAAAACTACCGTCACTGATACGAAAAAGGTTTGCATCTTTATCCAATTGCCTAAAATATAATTTACAAAGGTGACAGAAAATTAAAATACATAAGCAGATGGGCCAGAGTTGTGCTCAAATGGAAAGACTTTGTGAACTTTTCAAAATGGTAGATGGGCCTCAGACGTGGAAATTCATTCCCCATTTCTGATGGTCCCATTTTTTACTGGCAGTGGGAAGGGATTGGGCCATGCCAGTTGGAGGAGGGAATCCAGAACTCAGTCAGGCTATTTGAACTTAGTGCTGAGTTCAAACAGACCCCATTTCATCTGGTCCTATGATTTTAACTTGCGGTATGGGAGTCACAAATTTATGTCATAGATGTAAATGCCCTTGAAGGGTGGATAAGATCAATTTAACTGTCATGTTCAGAAATCTTTTTTTAAAACCCCACTCTTAAAACATGAAAAAAAATCAATGTTGTCACAGTGTTTTCAAAACCCTCTGTTGAACTCCTTTGATTGAAAGGACACCTGGTGTATGTTTGCTGAGAAAACATTACCATCTGGTCATACAGTTTCAATGGAGTTCTTTGTTGACATTTCCCCAAGGGCTCTTATTATGCCATCATGAATGCTTGGCTGAGTTTCAGAAGCTACAATTATCTCAGCACTTGTGAGTTCACAGTTTAAAGAGGCTATTCAAGCTATCTTGACATGGAGTCTGAATGGAAGTTTGTTTATATTGGAGATTAACCATTTGAGGAAATTAAAACTTTGGAATGGTTTTATAAATGGAAGATTTTCACTATCAGGAGTAAAAGATTTGTTAGATCATAATTTTTTTTAAATTTCACATGGCTCCTGAGTCTACCTATGATAGATGCTGAATGAGTGGCTTAGGAGGTAGTGTGGGTTGTCTGAAGGAGCATGGAGGTGGCACTGGTGTATAATGGGTTATCAGATTGGGCGGGAGCGAGAGATGACATGGAGATGGCATTGGGGTATGTGAGCATGGGGTGAAAGGGACATGAATTGGCATAGACGTGGTGTTGGGGTAAAATGGCACATAGGAGTGCACTGGGGACATGAGTTGGCATGGAGGTAGCATATTCAATTTTAAATCCCTTTGAAATACAGTGGAGCATCTGACAGGAAAGTCAGATATTAAAAGTAATGCAACATCAACTTTGCCAAAAAGAAATTAAGGGAACTAAACGGAAGGACACTGTGGATGAGTGATAAAAATGGAGCTGCAGGGAAACATAACTCCACCACAGAGATATTGGCCAGAATTTTACAGTCCCGCCCACCACGGGAATTGGAGTGGGCGATGAGATGAACCATGGAAAGGTCCATTGACCTCAGGTGGGGTTTTATAGTTTCAGGATAAGCGAGGCCATAAAATCCCACCCATCATGTGGAAATATCCCTACAAACTACTCTTCTACTCTCCAGTAACCCCAAAAGACAAGTGAATGTCAAATTCTAGAGGTAAAGTTGAAAGTCAGACAATCTGCTACAGAGAGAAAGATGAAACCAAGTTTATTTCCATTAGTTTCAAAACTCAATGAGGAACAATCACTACTGGAAGGAGTTGTTTCTATTTCCAATGCTGGCTGTCTGCCACTGTGACAAGTGTGTGCAGTTATGTTCCAAATCACATCTAACAATATTGGCAGCAGTAATATTTGAACCAGAGCAAGTCAAACAAGGACGATAATAACTGTGTGTGCAATAAAAATTGCTGTTTGTTTTTCTTCAGATTAACTTGAGGCATGAAAAATGTATTGAAACGCTTGAAATCATTGAGATTCTCTGATGTTTTAGTCCATTCCATTTTTAACCTCAATTTTGTTATACTTCCAACTGAAACAAAACAAGACCCAGCCATCATGTACCCCCTAACTTAGAAAATAAACTACAACTACAAAATTCTATGCCCACGACTGTTGCCTTGCTTCCTTCTTTATCATTGGAAGGATTACAATTTCACACAAAATACTTAGTTTCTGGTAATGCACAATTAATTATTTCTCAAAAAACCTGCAGTAATTTCTTTGGTCATTAGTTTTGCAAAATCAGTAGCAGTATGCATCTTCAGGAGTCCCGCTATTGACAAGATAAAACGTGCAAACTGAATGGAGTCCAGGCTGAGCTAAATCTTTTATCATTTGGATAGTGGTACGAGACTAAAGCATGTACCAATGTTTAAGAATATCTAGCTAAAATCCACTTATCTGGACGAATGCTAACTGTGTAATGAGTCGGAATATCCAGTGGACTTTTTAGACTAGCCTCGGGTCATTGGACTCGATTTTACCATTTTGATTCTAAGTGCTGGACAGACTTGAAGCTAGGAGTGTTTCAGAGGCCACTTTTAGATCCATTATCAAGTTCCCCCCATATGCACTCCACCTGAAAAAACATCAGCAATTCCGAATCACACTGGAGAAGCCAGTGGTCAGGGTTTAACTCACCTGTAGCTCCGATCGGTGCTTCCAACTGCGTGTGTGCAGAAAAAAAGACAATAATGCTTCCCTGCCACATCGTTCCAGGGCCGGATAATGCCTCCCCCAAGCCCCACAGACATTGTCCCACTTGCACATTACTGACCCCCTGTACCCCCACCCCATCCCCACCACCACCACCAATCTCAAGCAGAGGGCCATCAGTCACTTGGCATTTACCTCCTCATTTGCTGGATCATGCGAATTGGACTTTTGTTCAGCATGTCTGTTTCGTGCCGAATCTGGATGGGCAAACGCAGTGATAAAGGAGGAAGTGCTGGTAAGATTGAGCATGCAACCCATTAAGTCAATTTAAATACATGCAAATACATTTAAATGGCCATTGTGCCCATTTTGGGCACAGTCCCGATTGTGGCCATTTTTGGGCCTTGGTATAGGAGGAACTGGCAAGGTGGGCAAGGGTTGCAGTACTTGCTTCACCCCAACTTTACCAAGTTTTCACGCCCGAAAAAGGGCACAACTTGATAGTAAAATCAGGCCCGTTGTGTTAAAAATTATCCCCAGTAGACTTAAATGCAGAATTTTGCAAATTCTTAGGCTAAGATTGAGCTCAGGACTTAGTTCTTGCATTTGGAATGGGTCCAAGGAAAGCTTCGTGAGTGTGGAATACTTAAAAGACTAAAAGTTTTTTCGGCTTGTTTTTTGTATTTTTCACTACCTTTTTAGTTTCTGTATCACACTCTGGCTTTAGACCTTCCAGAGAAACCAATCTTTGTTACCAGACAAACCCAAAATAAATGTTGAGAATAATACCAGCAAATATTCATTGATTCATCAACCTGGCAAAGCACTTGACTCAGTAAATCATGAGGCTATATGGATTGTGCTCCCAAAGATTTGGGTGTCAAAGAAACTTCATCATTATCCTGCAACGGCTTCATGATGATATCACTGCAACTGGCTTGAGTGGGAGACTGAAACAAACACCTTTGAAGTTCTAACTGTGGTCAAGCAAGGTTAGGGGATAATCCCCACACTACTTATAACAGTGGCTATTCACCTCATCAAAGATCAACTGCCCTCTGATGTCGGTACTAAACACAGTCTGATGGAAAACTATTAAACCTTGTCACCTCTGTGCAAAACAAAACTGAGCACCATAGATATACATGATCCACAGTTTGTGGATGAATGCCGTGTCTTTGCCCCTTCTGCATACAGGCAACTCAGCCTGATCTTGAATATTGCCAAAGGAAAACTCATATATCAACCAACCCTTGGTTGGCCAAATATTCCACCTCCAAAATATATGAAAGATATGAAAGAAGGCATGGTTAAAATGATCAACAGCTGTCAAACTTTGATTGTCTGCATCCTCCTATTGACTATGCTCAGAACCTTTTATAGATCTGTGCCAACTTCTGCATAATCTGGTAGCCACCTCCCTCAAAAGGTCACCATTATTGAGGTGACTTGACACCAGATCAGCTGTGCAGGTTTTACATTCTACAAACTATGGTAGTGAGTGTTTGGCAACAAAGATCTCAGTAAGTCAACAAAGGTGCTACTGTACTGAGCAGCTGTTGTCCCTACATTCCTATGCTACAGTGAGACCTAGGGTAGGATTTTCCAGCCCTTTATGCCTGCAGGATCCATCAGATTTGCCAGTGGCGGGATGGGTGTGTCGCACAAAATGGCATAGACATTAACAGGACTTAAAGATCCTGCCGGTGGCCAATGGTGAGCTGCCTTTGCCAACTAAATAAATGCCACGGGACAGCTGGAAAATCCAGTCCCTGGACTGTAAGAACTCTAGAAAAATTCCAGCAACAATGCCTGTGTCAGTTCCTCAGGATTCAATGAGAAAACAATTGAGCAAATGCTTGAAGGCAGATCCACAAACATTGAAGCAAAACCCTACAGTACAACTTTGACACTCGGCACTGTGTCTGGGTGACTAAAAACTGTATCCCCTTCAGATCCTGTTCCTTCAGCTTCCAAATGATTAATTTTCCAGGTGATGACAAAGAAAACATTTCAATGACTCTCTGAAGCTCTCCTCAAGGCACAACTATAATAACTGGGAGGAGCTTGCTACTTAACGTTCAGAACCTCGACAGATTGTCCATCGAGTTGCGTCATGCTTTGAGCCCCAACATCTTAATGATGAGGCAAAACTGGGTCAGAGAAGGTTAGAAAATGAAGCAGTGAGGACCCATGGGAGAAAGTCACAACCCTGAGTAGACATTATCCTTGCATCGAGGGACAGCCAGTGATGATATATTCTGTACAAGGTTGTAAATCTTACAAAAACATTCACTCTCACTTTGAAAAAGGGTGTTTTATTTTTCTTTCACTAAAAGTCCTTTGTAGAACCTAAATAAACAAAATGTTGTATCTTCATTCATTGGGAAACTGACTATATTTGAATCATTTATTAAACTTCAGGAAAACCAAAATAGCAGAAGGAAGAGAGGATGAGGAAAAGAATGTTTCACAATGTAAATTTATTCAGGTGCTCAAGGATCCATGAGGTAACTAAGAGTGTATAGATCAACAATGTGATAGGAGTTTTGAATTGTCCCATTGTGTGCTGAAGCAGTTCAAAATGAAATAAGATATTGTAAGAAAGGCAACAGCTATCAGACTTTGATTGTCGGCAACCAACGACTGACCATGCCCAGGATATTTCATTGATCCTGCGCCATCTGTTGTATGGTTATCCATAATCAAAATGTATCGTAAGCATAGCATTGCCAGTGACAATCAACTTTTTGATGGTGATTCTTCCCTCATTGTTTTCCCCATTACCTCCTGTGTTCTTGGAAGAGTATCAGAGTAATAAATGGGGCAATGCTTGTCTAACCCATCCTAGGGATCAGTACCTCCACCTCATCATCCATGAAATGGATACTGTGCCAGTCCTACATTTGTTAATCATTATGTCCTGCTTCTAAATGTATTGTGACGACCACTGCCTTTGTCCATCCAGGTTTTTTTTTGCTACAAGCAACGTATTCTTAATTTTTTGATCAAATAGTCGGCATGAATGCTGTTCAGTTTTCTCTGTGTCCATGTGTTGACTGTCAGGCAGAGACTGACTTTTATGTTTTCCACATAGCATCTCACTTCCTCTCAATGTTTTCATGCAAATGGAAACATTGCTTTGCAAGGTGAATGTGACAAATTAGGGTCTAGTGAACAATGCCCCAGTGTGATTGACCACATTCAGGAGAAGATTATAAAGACAGAATTGGGAAAATTCATGAAACACTGATACCCTGTGGTTATGATCTCACCTTTGGCTCATTGTCAGGAGCACTTGCCTCTTGGTCTTTCATCGCATGTAAAAAAAAATGCATAATATATCCTATGGCAGATGGGAGTTCCTCTGGCCAATATTTACCCCACAATCAACACCAGTGAAACAAAGAATCTAGTCACCATTACTTTGCTTCTGTGGGAGCTTGCTGTGTGCAAGTTTGCTACATTCCAACTGTGACAACGCCTCAAAAGAATATGAGTATTTTGAGGTTGAAAAAAATGTTTTTTTAATGCAGAATTCTGAATTTGAATGCTATAATTTCATTCCAGGTTTTTAGATAGCAATTATAAATGTATGGTTCACTGCTGGCATTGGTTACGTGCCCTGAATGTCTCTATCGCATTGTAGTTTAAAATATTGTGTATTATTTCAGAATAACACACTGCAGGTGGGTTAATAAACACAGTGACATATCACAATTTCTATTCTTTAATTATGAGTATCAAGGACGTAAAGAACCCAGAATTCCATGGTGGTTTCCTGCTGTGACACTGATAGAACCCATCATTGATTTTAAAGGTCATTAGTGTCTACTATGATGGTAGTTCTTCATGGAAGAATGGAGCAAAAATGTCTTAAAACAATATTAATCATCAAAAAGGTCAATGGTCTGTGCACTTGTGTAAAAGTTGAAGCTTTGAGACCAATATTTTAGGCCAAAAGTCCGAGGGCCAACTTTTACTGGGTAATGTTTTTGAAAGGTTAGCATGCGTGCTTGATTGAGGCCAAAAAGTACCTTTGCAATGAAATTAGAATACAAACAGCAACACTGAAGAACTCTTATGAATTTGCTAGCATTTATTTATTTTATAACACTACAAACTAGAGACATTTCATCCAACAAATGAGGGCAAATCTAAAGGTTCCCATGATTACCTGTACAGTAATGGACCATAAGTAATTAATAATCACAATATGGTTTGCCGCTTGAAAAACTCAAGTTGACTTTTACACATGGTATATGGAACATTACATTCCTTTAGGCTAAAAGTCGCGGGGTGGCTTTTTACATCAGTGTGACTTTTGCATGAGTATACATGGTATTTCTGCTTTACACTGGAGATGAGTCAAAAATGTCATGCATTATTCTCATAACCAAATTGGCACTGGCAGACTGATCATGAGGAGTATCACAGTCTAGCTCAGTATTGTTCTCATCTTATGTCTACATATGCACACTTAGCAGGAGAATGAACCATGAGACCAGAAAATCACAAACATTAGGAACAGGAGTAGGCCATTCAGCCCTTTGAGCCTGCCCAGCCATTCAATAAGATCATGGCTGATCCGACATTTCTCATGTCCACTTTTCCGCCCTTTCCCCGTAACCCTTGATTCTCTTGCTGGTCAAAAATCTTTCGGATGTTGTCTCTTTCCCAGTTCCTGGATGTTGAGGCCACCTGTGGTGTCTTATTAACAAACCACTTAGGATCAGGCCATTCAGCACAGAATCGAATGTGATGCCTTTTCTGTCTGTATGGGCCTTTTCTGGATTGGGCGGTGCATTGGCCAACTGAGCAAACTAGGCAACTAAGATAAGCTTCGTTGAACTTATTTGAGAACTGCGAGTTAGTATTTGTTGCAGGAAGGTAGTGTGTTTCCTTATTTCCTGCTAAGTGCCAGATTCCTCTGACCTGTAGTAAAGGGGTTGACTGTAATTAAGCCAGTTGTTCTCAGGGTAAGATTTTCTCACAGAAAAAATGATGCATGCAATCCATAAGGAAAAACATCTAATCAAGTCTTTTACAATCACTTGAGGAATTAGCCAAGTAACCTATTATGGGTCAAAGAGTCTTGTTATCCATTGACCAAACGTTTATTTTATAGAGCACAAAGTCCATTTATATTTTGACTAGGAAACTGATCTTCATGATCACTGTGTCTCAAGCCCGCCCACTGAATTGTGGTCTTGTACATTTGACCAAAAGCTGATCAGCCACGTTATATCAATAGCTTTCTCACACCGGATTGTGTAAATTGATCTTTTACAATTTTTCTCTGTGACAGATTCTGTAAGCAACAAGATAAATCATTCCTCCTGTGGCTTTTTTTTATTGATTGCATGGACCTGTATAGAAACTACACCTCTCCTGCTGTGACCAGAAAACCCTTAGAACAGCAGACTTTTTTCTCCCATTTGAACAGAGTATAGATACATTTGTTTCAGCTTCAAAAGCTTTGTCTACAAACTGATGTCAAGCCAATATGTCCACTGCACTGAGGCTTTTCTATTTTATATTCTGTTCTGTGAAATTTGTTTTTTCTATGCAGTGGTGTATGCTCCTTTTAAGTTTATGGCATTGTTAGATCTGCATAGATTAAAGAATAACAGTGGTTTAAACCCTATGAAAGCAAGGAGGAGCATTTCTGCTTCAGTGAATATGAGAAATCTGTGTATAGTATAGCTATTTACACAGAGCATGTTGGATGCTTGTTGGTGAATTATGGATAAATATCCAGCGAAGGGGTCCAGGTGACAGAGGGCAAAGCTTCCCTATTTTCGGTCCTAAATTCTGCACTGTTGGGTATGTTTTACAATATATACTGGCCAGTGATTGTCAGTGATCCCAAAATGAACACAATGTTGGTCGACTGGAGTTTAATGTTGTAACTGTCTGGCTCCTTTGAATAAAGTGGTGCCATGATGTATGATGATGTAAGGAATGTGAAATTCCAACCCATAACACCACTGGAGCTCTGTGCCCATGCTGAGAAAGCCATTTGCACAGACATTCCCTTCCAGCGCTGAAAGCATGTGAGGTGATGTTATACTGATATCATTCATCCCAATCAGCTGATGTGACATCTAACTTGTAAGTAGAAGTCATGTAGGTCCTTTAGATGAGCTCCCTTGTCATTCACGAATGAATACTTCAAGGTCAGGCACTCAACTTGGAGGTATGATATTTTGAATAACTTCTATCACTGCAAGATCTCTAGAAATACTCAGGAGTATTTTTGGTGGTGAACTCTAGAATTTGCCAAGAATTGTATTGCATCCTCACAAGGAGAGCAGAGGATTGGCTGGCCTGTCCTCGCATAGTCTGCAATGGTATGGGGAATGCTGACGCACTGCCCTTGGGCTAAGTTGGAACCGACTCTTGATTCGAGTGACAGGAAACTGTTTGTCAGGCAATGCATCAACTGCTTTTGAGTACAATCTCAATCAGTATTCTCCTGTCTGCCATCCCACTGAAATCCTCATCTGAGATCTCTGAGGCAGAACCTGTCTGCAACCTCACCCCCAGGCAGGTGATACAAGAAACATCCTTCCCCTCTCGAGTGGCTGCAGCCCACACATGCCTGCTGACCCAACAAGTGCAGATCTTCACTCTACGTCATTTTTTAAAGGTGTGCATACCAATATCTGAGCTTAGTGGCTGTAAATGACAGATTGGGATCAAGGGATGGGGCCTCTTCCTCAGTGTTGCTTTGTCATTCTCTCTGCTCTTCCTGTGATTAGGCAGGAGGTAGTTTGTGGGTGTTTGGAAGCAGAAATTCAGAAGGAACAGTTTGGATGAGGAAACCTCAATGGGATGGAAAGCAAGAGGTCCATGGTCAAACATCTGTTGCGTGCATTTCATGCTAACTGATAGCGAGCTGAGAGTACGCTGGGAACTGAGAATAAACATAAGGCAGGGACATGCTGTGTTCCCAGCAACTCCAGATACAACAACCTTTATCATAGTCAGCACCATGGTACAGGAAATCATCTTCTTTGAAGGCCACAGGAAATGCAGGAGTCCTTGTCCTCCACCAGGTTTGCTCCAGTCCCTTTTATTGTGTGCCATCTTGTCCTGCAAGAGAAAAGGCAGAAGTTCACTGATTGTGTTGCACTGTGTTTGGTTGATGTGTCTACCATAGCTGAATAATTGGGGATATGTGAAGAGAATGGGAGCTGGGGGAGTAGCTGACATCTTTGGAATGTATGTGAGAGTGATTCTTCGGCCTCACTGTGCCACAAGTAGATCACGCCTGTCCCAGAGAATAGTGTACGGTCAAAAAATGTGTTTTGCACCCGGCACCAGTTTATGACTCTCCCAGCCCCTTCCGAATGACACGAACCAGATCGCACCCAGAAAGGGCGCAAGTCTGATTAGCATATTTAAAGTAGCATTTAAGTATGCATAACCCATTCCAATCCCCGTGCACGGAATCCACCAGCCTTCGGGCATGGCACAACAACGGCAAGAATCATAACCCGTCTCCACTAGCGGAAACCTGCCATAATGGTCACGCCGGTGGCCCCCTGTTGATCAGAGATTTGGCCAGGCATTGCCCACGTGATGGGGCCCACCTGGCATGCTGGCAATGCCAAACTGGCACACTGGTGCCCCAAAAGTGGCCAACGGACAGACCGATTGTTCCAGTTTGGCACGGCCATTGTGCCAGTTTGGCACTGCCAGCATGCCATTTGGATAGTACTGAGGAGGTGGAGCCTGAGTGGGGGCCATGACAGAGGGGCTACAAAAGGGGGGTCATGCAGGGATGGGTCACGAAGGCAGCTTAGATGTGCGGGGGAGCATGTTGTCGGCCAGGCAGAGGGACCCATCAGGAAGGCCCTGATGCTCCAGTGCTGGTGACCCGTGTCAGGGGGTGGCTGAACGTGCCACCAGTGATTGGGGGAGTAGAGGTGGGGGTGTCCCTTTGTCCATAGGGTGAGGAAGGGAGTCTCCCACTGCACTCTGAGATCAGGGCACCCCTTGTGAATGGTGCCCAAGCGGTCTGAAGTTGGTTTCACTGCTGTGTTTAGGCCCTTCCCTCTACTACCAGTGTGAAACTCCCAACTCTCCCAAAAAGTGACTGAGTGTGGGAGGATTACATTGTGGAGCACACCCAAGAGATCCACTCAGATCATTCCATGACTCTCGCCATTATGACCATTGGAATTTTTTGGGAAGAATTCCACCCAGAGTATCTGGTTGTTAGCTGTGAATTGTGAGTGTTCAGCGAGTGTGATAGGGCTGTGGTGCATAAAGCAGCTTGAGAGGCTGTCAGAACAGTGTGTAGGAAATGCATTCATGGAACTGGAACACTGCATTAGTTCTTTAGACTTCTGCTGTCAGATACTAAGGCCTTGGCGCCAGGAATTAACCTTTCTGGCAATTTTCCAATCCCTTCAGAAAATGGGCCTTTCGGGTATCCTGGACCTTCAAGGAAGTCTAGCGTCTTCCTCCTGACACCACTAAAATCTTAACCGGTAACCCGGTGCCCTCTCTCTTCCCAAAGCTCCATGGTCTTTGTTACAAGTGCAGTGACAGTATTCCACTGCAATCTCCTGTAATTCAGTGCTGCTTCCGTTTCAGAGGGACTGACTGCCTTCAAAGACAGAGGCTTTCTGCACCATATTATAGCATATGCTGCTTGGTTCTGTCTTGAACACTGAGGCTAGAATTACATACTGCCTGCTGCTTAACAGGCATCTGCAGGCCACGCATCACAACCTCATTATCTATAGACTGAATTCTGGCACATGATCTTTGTATGATGTTGCCAGAAGGGAAAACTTCCACTGCCTATTTCGAGTCAAATGGTAAACTAGTTACTTTAGGAGGTTTTTATAATTTTGTTAAAATTATGAAACCAGAGAAAAGCTCTCCTCCCTGGGCCACCATCACACCCCCACTGTTCCATACTTCACTACCTGTAAGTTCCTTTGTACAGAATTATTCAGCAGCTACAATGTGAGTGATTTACACCCTGGATTTTGTACTCTCGAGGCATCCCACTGGCTTGTGCACTCATCACAGCGCTTCACCTTTCAGGGATGCATCTTGGGAATTTAGTGGCTACCATTGTCAATTTTGGCCCATTAAAATAAACAGATGGATAATCATGGAAAGTGTGCACTCAGAATGCCTATATACATTCCTGCATGGTGAACTCTACACCAGGGACGCAAATTTGTAAAATTACCTCCTTTTTTGTTATAAATTATGTCAATTTAGTGCCTTACCTAAAACACATTATTTTCTGCAATAATAGATTTAATGGCTTGGCGCTCGTAATGTAATTTACATCTGCAATGCAAACGTGTCAGTAATCTGAGGCACCCCATTTGCTGTTGTTTTCCAATGCAGCGTCATAACAACATTCTGCATTTTTATAGTGCCTTTAGCAAAATAAAAGGCATTTCACAGAATGATGGGGCAAATGTTAGGAGAAGTGACGGACGAGAAGCACGATCAACTAGATGCGCTTTTTGGGTGGATCTGGAGTTGAGTGGAGAGGTCAAAAATTACAGGGATTTAGGGAGGGCGCTCCAGTGTGGGTTTCTCTGGAAGAATTCAGAAGGGCAGAAGAAATGAGAGTGTCATCTGCTATCAAGGGCTGAAGGAGATTACAAATGTTGAGAGAGGTAAAACCAAAGAGCAGGTAATGAAGAAAAGGATTACAAATTCAGTACAGGTGTGTGGATGAGAAACAAATGGAATTTTCCAAGAACTGTGTATACTCTGTTATCACTGGAGTTGGCAAATGGATAAGAAATCCATTATACTTATTCAAGTGAAAATTTCAGTGTTTACATATTCGTGTAGCATTCCTTGTTTTATCCAGACAATCCATTTAAAATAAATGGGTTATCACCTTAAATTAATGTACACAGGAATATATAGGTTACTTTAATGATAGCTTGCTTCCAGCGTTGTAGTCCTGATTAGCTGATCCATGCAACCTGGGAACAGAGAATTATCCTTGTGTTCAGTGTTGAAGAATGAAATTTGCCAGTTGGTAGTTTCTACCCTATGAGCAGCCAATAAACAGATATTGGTCACTGTCTTTACTATCTGGCAAGCTTTTCCGCAGCAGCTGGGTAGCACAGTGGTTAGCACTGTTGCCTCATTGCACCAGGGACCCAGGCTCAATCCCAGCCTCAGGTCACTGTGTGTGTGGAGTTTGCACGTTTTCCCTGTGTCTGCGTGGGTTTATCCCGAATGCTCCAGTTTCCTCCGACAGTCCAAAGATGTGCAGGTTAGATGGATTGGCCATGCTGAATTGCCCCTTAGTCCCAAGATGTATAGGTTAGGGGGATTAGTGGGGTAATGCACGAGATAGTCTTGTCAGAGAATCAGTGCAGACACAATGAGCCGAATGGCCCCTTTCTGCACTGTAGGGATTCTATGAACAAGTTCACATGCACGTTATGCAATGAAGTGAATTGCATTGACACACATTGATATGCTATTTTAGGTTTTAACTCGTATCTATTCCTATTCTTCCCCCTCGCAATCGAAACCAAAGATTGCAAAAGATATTTGAGAAGCTTTAGGATCAGAATGAGCATAGTAAAGATCTGCAAATACCCCGTTCCCATCAGTCCAGCAGCAGACCAATGGACTATAGATTCATTGAAAACAATCTGAAATGCTGGGGTCTCCAACAATATGAAATGTTTTGTAACTTTGAAGCTTCAGTTGTGTTATTAAGCTGATAATGTTGACTAATTATATGCATGTTATGTTCCCAAATATCCTTCTCTCCTGTGTTTTCTTCTTTTCTCCTTCAATATTTTGCCATTCTTCTCCTGAAGGTATTAGATTCCTTCAGTTCCATGAGTGCCCTGCACACTGAAGAGAGTGCCTGTTGCTCATATCTGGATTTCAGACAGTGAATGCCTCCAGGCATCACAGAAGAGCCCAATTATGTCTTCACCCAACATCCACAGACACTGCCCCATCTCCTCCATTCCAGCAGACCTAATGGTCACTGATCAGGAGCAAGGAAAGAGCTTTGTTTCACCTCACCTGGGATCTCAAGATCACTTGAAAATAATTGTTAAACCTCTGTTGAGATCCCAGATGCTAATTTCATAAAATCATAGAATCCCCACAGTGCAGAAGGAGGCCATTTGGCCCATCGAGCATGCACCAACAATTGTTGCACCCAGCCTGTAACCGCATTTATTTATCCAGCTAATTCCCTTGACTGTGAGGGACAATTGAGCGTGGCCAATCAACCTAAGCTGCACATCTTTGTACTGTGGGAGGAAACATGGATACCCAGAGGAAACACATGCAGACTGAATAGACTGGGACTATACTCATTGGAATTCAGAAGAATATGGAAAGGTCTTATAGAAACATGTAAGATTATGAAGGGAATAGATAAGATAGAAGCAGGGAGGTTACTCCATTGACAGGTGAAACTAGAACTGGGAAGCATGGCATCAAAATAAGGGGGAACAGGTTAATTTCTGGAATTCCCTGCCCAGTGAAGCCGTTGAGGTCTCGTTGAATGTTTTTAAGGCAAAGATAGATAAATTTTCAACAGTAAAGGAATTAAGGGTTATGGTGAATGGGCGGGTAAGATCAGCCATGATCTTATTGAATAGCGGAGCAGGCTCAAAGGGCCAGATGGCCTAGTTCTGCTCCTGGTTTTTATATTCTTATGACAGGGGAGAAAATTGAACTCGGGTCCCTGGCGCTGTGAGGTAGCAGTGCTAACCATATGGTCACCGTGTCACCCAATTTCAACAAGCTTAGTGAGAACCAGGAATTGAAGCTAAAATGATAGTTCAGCTTAATAAACTCTCTGAGCCAGTGGGAAGAAGTCTTGTCTTTCTTCCTTTTAGCAATTCTATAAGTGAAAACTGGAACAAGGAGAGGCTTTCAATCAGTCAGTCAGCGCAGTTATTAATCAAGAGGGGTCACTGCTGTTTTGTGGGCCCAGAGGAGCCACACCTCACCCTGTGTCCCAGTGGTGCCATAATGCAACAGATACAATGCTGGAGGGAAACAATGATGTTCTCCAGCACTAATGACACTGTTCTCTTATGTGTGACAAAGATAGAGAAAAAAAGTACGCTAATGACTGTCTTCTGGCCCTTTGAAGCAATGGGATTAAATGCTTCCATTGCAGTCTGCCACAAAATGGAAGAGTGTGAGTTTGTATCTACAGTTGTCATGCGAATTCCTGACCTTAGTTATAGTGTCTTGCCCTTTATCACAATTAAGGACAAACGTAATAGTGCACCCTTGTCGGTCCCTCCTACACTGCCATAGATGTACACAGTGTAAGGAAGCCAGTATAGAGGAAGGGAATTAATTTAAAAAAAAATGAAGTTGGACAAATCATCAATTGTTAAAGTACAGAAGCACAAGCTGTTACTTCAATGCAAATGCAAATATAAAGCACTTTTGCTGTTTTTAAAGAATAGTACAGCTGCTTAGTGCCAAGAGAACTGATGAATGGCTGAGCTATCAGTGATCTATTTTAGCAAAGGCAGTTTCCAGCTCCACCCCTAACTACGTAGCACTGGAGGTCACTGTGGGAAAAGTCCTTTTCTTCCCAGCTGGCTTTCCAAACCTAATGAGTTAACAATTGAAATGTAGGAAGTTGCTTTGAAGGTCAGCAAGGCATCACTTTGACAATACCCCTGAGTTCAGAGATGATACTGCTGCTACAAACGGCAGATTTGAAAGTTTATCAGTTGGCAAGTTTCAAAAAAGCAAAGTGGCAGAAGGAAGTGAAAGTTGATCTGCAAAATAATACATGAAAAATGAGTTATTTTCTGATCACCTTGTTAGACCTGAGCATCACAAAGGTCAGCAGACTGGAACAATGCAAGTGTCCTAGGTTGAATGACACCAGGGAATATTAACCTAGGACCTCCAGGTCAAGCATGACTGAATTAAAGAAAACATTGGAACAGCAGTGGTCCGAGAAGTCAAAGAGTTAAGGAGGAGGATTCTCTCAGTTATCAATTAGACTCAAGAGGGAAGTCCTTATCAAATGACGAATAGCTAGGGATAGTTTAGTTCACTTGGTGCAATTTCCGTTGATTAGATTTTAACAACCATTATAGTAGATATTAAATGGTGATGAAACATAAACCAAGCTTCCTCTCTGGTCTATAGCTAGTGCACAACAAACACTTAAGTGACCAGTGCCTGAACCTATTATACTATGCTCTGATCTCAGCATGTCATTGAGGTGCTGTGCCAAATAAAGGGCATGCACTTCCCAGGAAGGAGGAATAATTGGAGGGCTGCTCTCTCTGGGAAGTTCTCACACACCCTGACAGACAGTTTACAGGATGGTTTGAGCAGAAGAATAGGAACTGGTCACTTACCTGCTCTCTTGCCTGGTGTATGGTGCATGAGGCAGACTTGTGGAATTAAAAAAGGTTTTGGGAAGAAAAATACAAAAGGGCTCAAAAAAAACATCAGCCAGTAAAATTGTAGTTGCTAGTTAAACTGGTGCACTTTTAAATTATTTTTGTGTTCAGGTTATTTTGAAACTTTGCACAAATTTTAAAAGGACCCAACAGCATAAGAGTGCTAATTTTCCTTATCGTACATTTAGAATAGAGTTGTGAAACAAAATTGGGAAGAAATGTTATCCCCCTCAACACATGACCGAAAGAGCAGAGGTAGCTTAGATTATAATGGTGCCTATGTGCCTTTCCACAAATACCAGCTTGTCATTTTAAGAAATTAAAGTTTTGCTGCCTTTAATTACACTAAATACTCTCCCCGTCAGACACTGGGGCACAGAAATTGTGATATGGAATAAAAATGTGAAGATGCTGAACATAATCATTTGAAATTTGTTTTCCGCTGTTTAGTGGATATGTTACCATGTTTATTGTGAAGTCTCTGCCAAATCCGAAGTTCCGAGGTACTTTTTCCTGGGTCTTGTTTGCGAAACCAGGAATTGTCGCGACTCCACTCTTCTGACTGAAGAGTGTAAATTCAGGTCACAATGTCTGGAATTGACATGGGGAGAGTGAACTAACCGTGCCACTTTCCTACCATTATTTACCTTCGGAAAGCAGAAATCAGTTGCACTGTTGAAACCAGCATTCTGTCTACCTGCAGAATAGCACTAATGCTTTAGCCAGCCAAAACAGTTCAAAGAGAAATTTCAGATTAATGTATTAATCATCTACAAGAGAAAATTTCAATGTCATTATGCCCATTTTCTGGGCTTAAAAGCAATATTAGGGGATCAGTTTTGGGCTGTGATTTCCTGTGTCCAATCTTTGCTGGAAATATGTCAGTTGTCAAACTGGAAGACAGCAGTTATGCATGCAGGGTGCCCATCTGGAATTGATGTTCTTGTAGTGGTTGAAATTCCTCTCTTTCCTTCTTTAAGATGTTCTTTCAAATTGTTCAAAATGGGTCTAATAACCTTCGAATGTTCCTTTCTTTTGAAATCAGGAGAAGCAGAACTTGTTGCTAGTGGTTCCAAAAAAAATTCCAAACCATTCCGAAGCAAATGTTGGCAATTGTTGTCCTCGTGTTGTCCCGTATGTTGTGTTCAAATATCCACATACATCAGAAGGGGCTTTTGCATTAGCCTTCAACATTTGGCTGTCATCATGTGATCTTCACAAAGCCAACAGCTACATTAAAATAATCAGGTGGCTTTTTGTAGATTGATGCCCTGAAAGCTACAGCTTTGCTTTTGACATCAGTAAATGCCCAGCTTTGACAGCAAACATTGCACTTTGGGAGTGATGTAGCAGAATGGCCTGACATAATCATATAAACACACCAATATCCTCTCTATAACGATGCCAAGGCATAACATTATGAAGGCAATATGTATGCTGGCTAAAACATTAGCATTGGCCTGGTGGGAGGCAGAATGCTGGTTTCAACAGTGCATCTGATTTACTAAAGACTGTTTCTGCTTTCTAAAGGCAAATAAAGGTAGGAAACTGGCATGGTCAGCTCAATCTGTGGTCTGAATTTATATTCTTCAGTCAGAAGAGTGGAGTCGAGACAACTACTGGTTCCATAAACAAGACCCGGGAAGCAGTACCCCGGAACTTTGGATTTTCATTTGGGCCGGGGTAGAGATGGGGATGGCTAGGTTTTATAGGATTCATGCAATGAGGAAGTTGTAAGTGTGAAGGGGAGCTGTGCAGAGCGCCTGCCCCAGTGCATCAGCATTTTGTCAAAACAATGGGGAAAAAAAAGCAAAGTCCTTAAACCGCACATGTCCTCCCCCACCCCTCTCCCATCCAATATACTCTCCATATCATCTCTTTTCTCCACATACACCACATGCCCCTCATACCCTACATGTCCTCTACATACCCCCATGACCCTTTATTGTCCCTATGCCAATATAGTACTAAACTACACCAACTGATGCCTAACCCTTTGTTCTTAAACTTACCATGCCAACTCACTCTGTATCCTCCATCGGCAGACCTCAGAATCCATGCTGAGATTAAATAAAGTTCTTAAACATCTATTGATGAATTCACTATTTCAAAATAAAACACTCTCATTGACCATTTACCACATTTAATTTCCTCTAATATCCTACAAAAATAAGCATTGTGATTCATTGTCCAAATTAAAAGAGTTTATAATAAGAGTTTATAATTAAAAGAGTTTATATAAGGGGGTTTTGGTAGGTCACGGGAACCGTGGTGCACAAAGGCTGTTTTGAACCTAGTCAGGAGGAAAAGGAAGGTGTACAAGAGGTTCAGGGAATTAGGAGAGGTTAAAGATCTTGAGGAGTGTAAGGACTGTAGGAAGGAACTTAAAAGGGAAATTAGGAGAGCCAGAAGGGGTCATGAGAAGACCTTGGCGGGTAAGATTAAGGAGAATCCCAAGGCCTTCTATAAATATGTGAAAGGTAAAAGGATAAGAAGAGAAGGGATAGGACCTATAAAAGGTGAGGGGGGAAAGGTTTGTGTGGAACCAGAAGAAATGGCAGAGGTGCTTAACGAGTACTTCGCCTCGTATTCACAGTGGAAGCTGATCTGGGAGATTTTGTTATGGATTTGCAGCAGATGGAAAAGATTGAGTACGTGAATATTAAGGAGGAGGATGTGTTGGAACTTCTGAATTCTATCAAGGTAGATAAGTCGCCTGGACCAGATGGGATGTACCCCAGGATACTGTGGGAGGCGAGGGAAGAGATTGCAGAGCCCCTGGCGATGATCTTTGCGTCGTCAATGGAGACGGGAGAGGTTCCGGAGGATTGGAGGATTGCGGATGTAGTTCCTATTTTCAAGAAAGGGAACAGAGATAGCCCGGGAAATTACTGACCGGTGAGTCTGACCTCTGTGGTTGGTAAGCTGATGGAGAGGCTTCTGAGGGATAAGATTTACGAACATTTGGAGAGGTTTGACATGATCAGGAATAGTCAGCATGGATTTGTCAAGGGCAGGTCGTGCCTTACAAGCCTAGTTGAGTTCTTCGATAATGTGACTGAACACATTGACGAAGGAAGTGCCGTGGACGTAGTGTACATGGACTTCAGCAAGGCGTTTGATAAGGTCCCCCATGCAAGACTTCTTGAGAAGGTGAGAGGGCATGGGATCCAAGGGCCTTTGGCCTTGTGGATTCAGAACTGGCTTGCCTGCAGAAGGCAGAGAGTGGTTGTGGATGGAGCTTTTTCTGAATGGAGGTCAGTCACCAGCGGAGTGCCTCAAGGATCTGTTCTGGGACCCTTGTTGTTTGTCATTTTCATAAATGACCTGGATGAGGAAGTGGAGGGATGGGTAAGTAAGTTCGCTGATGACACTAAGGTCGGTGGTGTTGTGGATGGTCTGGAAGGATGGCAAAAGTTGCAGCAGGACATAGATAGGATGCAGGACTGGGCGGAGAAGTGGCAGATGGACTTCAACGCGGATAAATGTGTAGTCGTCCATTTTGGCAGAACCAACGGGATGAACGAGTACACTATCAAGGGCAGAAGTCTGAGTAGTGTTGAAGAGCAGAAGGATCTTGGGGTCCGGGTCCACAGGACTCTTAAATCGGCCTCGCAGGTGGAGGAGGTGGTCAAGAAGGCGTATGGTGTACTGGCCTTCATTAATCGAGGGATTGAGTTTAGGAGTCGGGAGGTAATGCTGCAACTTTATAAGACCCTTGTCAGGCCTCATTTAGAGTATTGTGCGCAGTTCTGGTCGCCTCACTATAGGAAAGATGTAGAAGCTATTGAGAGGGTACAGAGGAGATTTACAAGGATGTTGCCTGGACTGGGAGGCATGCCTTATGAAGTTAGGTTGAGGGAGCTGGGACTCTTTTCCCTGGAGAGACGAAGGTTGAGAGGCGACCTGATAGAAGTTTACAAAATGTTGAGAGGAATAGATAGGGTGGACTCTCAGAGGCTATTTCCCCGGGTTGAAATGGTTGCTACGAGAGGACACAGATTTAAGGTGCAAGGAGGGAAGTTCAGAAGTGATGTTAGGGGTAAGTTTTTCACTCAGAGGGTGGTGAGTGAATGGAATCGGCTGCCGTCGGTGGTGGAGGCGAACTCGCTGGGGTCTTTTAAAAGACTTCTGGATGAATATATGGGGTTTAATGAGATTGAGGGTTATAGATAGGTCTGTAGGTTGGTAGGTGTTGATGTGATCGGCGCAACTCGTGGGCCGAAGGGCCTGTTTGTGCTGTAGTGTTCTATGTTCTATGTTCTATGTTCTACTTGGAGCTATCAATCAAACCGGTGAATGGATATGCACTTCACTGCGCTAATGAAAAGTTGTGAAATCAGTGATGCAGCACTAATCCTATAATGATGACTCTAAGATTTATACAAACATACAAACAAGGAGCAGGAGTAGGTCATTCACCCTTCAAGCCTGCTCTTCCATTCAATAACATCGTGGCTGATCTGATAACCTAAAATCTGCTTTCTGTCCACTCCCAATAACCTTTTCACTCTTGCTTACCAAAAATCTATTCACCTGTGCCTTAAAAAGTTCCAAAGATTCTGCTACCACAAACTTTTCAGGAAGAGAATTCCAAAGTCTCATGACCCTCTGAGTGACAGAAATTCATCTCATCTCTGTTTTACGTGAGCAGCACCTTAATTTTAAATAGTGACCCCTGGATCTAGATCCTCCCAAAAGAGGAATTATCCTCTCTACATCCACCCTGTTAAGACCCCTCAGGTTCTTATATGTTTCAATGTTTCAATCAAGTTGCCTCTTACTCTTCTAAACTCCAGCGGCTACAAGCTTAGACTGCCTAGCTTTTCCTCATAAGACAACTCACCTATTCCAGATATTAATCTTAGAAAGCTTCTCTGAACTGCTTCCAATGCGTTTACATCCTTTCTTAAGGAAGGTGACCAGTACTGTGTACAGTCCTCCGAATGTGGTCTCCCTCGTGCCCTGTACAACTGAAGAATAGCCTCCCTAGACAGAGAAATAGCAAGATTTTTCTTTAAACATGCAGACAGAATTTTTCAAATAATTAAAATTTTAAAATTTATTTATTAGTGTCACCAGTAGGCTTACATTAACACTGCAATGAAGTTACTGTGAAAATCCCTTAGTCGCCACACTCTGGCACCTGTTCAGGTATACTGAGGGAGAATTTAGCATGGCCAATACACCTAATCAGCACGTCTTTCACACTATAAGAGGAAACCGGAGCACTGAAGGAAACCCACACAGACTCAGGAAGAAGGTGGAGACTCCACACAGACAGTAACCCAAGCTGGGAATCGAACCCGAACCCTGGCGCTGTAAGGCAGCAGTGCTAGCCACTGTGCCGTTCGGATGTGGGGCAAAAATCCTCATCCTGTAACAGGAACATGACTTAGAATGCTGCAAACGTTGTGCTTCTGCTGAAGCTACACTGAATAGGAATGAAGGTTATCCAGGTATAAAGTAATGCCCACTTTTCACATCCAGTTATATCTAATGGGTGGCCATCACAAAAATGAGCATGAGTGGAATTTGCATGAGAAAGTAAATGAATTGCATATTTCATAGTATTTTGATGGGGATGCTGAAAATTAAGCCCAGTGCATTTGCATTCATACTGTTCTCATTGAGCTTTCAACAGGTACCTCAGCTGACACTTTTTACCAGAGGCTATAGGCATCTGTTATATTTTGAAATGACAGCAGTTCTGTAACTGGCTAGGCTGAGGGGCTGTTTTATTATGTGCTGTGTGATATGTGACATGCTTGAGGATACTCTTCCTCCTGCAGTGTCTTCCTGTAGTGTTCCTACATTCATTCTGCACATGGCTACCCTTTTCCTTCCAGTTTTTTTGCGTTACCAAAGTAAATAGATAATTAAAATGCCGTACGGAGGAGATTTGTCAGTGTGGCTATGAGCCTGAGGAATGAATTTAACGTTTGCCACTTCAACTCAAAGTCCACCTCAGGTATCTTCACTGCCATGTGCCTCTAGTAGAGCTTTGTGCTGTGACTGATGTGTGAGAATTGTGACTCAATGTCACAATGAAAAGAATCCTTACTGTCTTGTCAAAAGGAGATGCTGGCAGGGTTTTGTCAGTCTTGCAATTGTGAAAAAAATTAGAAGATTTTAAGAAAGTACATTATTTGTGAGTAGGATCAAATATCTGAATTGAATCTGTTGCCTGTTTGGCTGTGTCATATTTTGTTTCTGTTGGTCCTGGGGACGTTTTAAGTTTAATGGCACTATATAAATGTAAGTTGTTGGTGAGTTATTGATCTGTGTTTATGTAGCTGTGTGAGCAATGTATGATTGTATTGTCAGTGCATCCACAGAAACAGAATGTCCAGTAAGCCTGACACCAAAAAAGATCAACTTCAGGCAAATGGACAAGGAATTGAGTGACATACTGATGTTCCACCTCTGTAAGTGCAGTTAGACAATACATACTGATGTTCAACCTCTGTAAAGCAGGCCTCAAATGCAGTGGATTGTGACGTGATGGAAGTCCTTGGCTGCTGTTCATGTGATGAGTTTGAGGAAGCTTCAGTTTCTAGTATGAGTTGACTTATGCTAGTCAATTTTATCAAGTGGAAATTCAAACTGATTTTTACATCCATATTCCTGATATATAATCTCATCACATAAATCTTGGTACTGGGAGTATAAATTTGTACAAAAATTACCCCTACCAGGTGTACAGCTCTGAACTTGCACTCGAGTAATCTGTTTTTAATTCTGTACCTACACCATGCCTGGAGAGCTTTACACAGAACTGGACCCCAAAGAAAATAAAATTCAATAGCACTGGCCAACAATGTTCAAATGGTGAGCTATGGATGCCTGCTTCATGTTTAGTGAAGTTGGAGGAGGGAAAGAATTTGAGAAGGAGGAGGTGGCTATGAACAAGGAGAAGCACAGTAAGAAGTCTCACAACAACAAGTTGAAGTCCAACAGGTTTATTTAGAATCATGAGCTTTCGGAGCACTGCTCCTTCATCAGCACTCATCTGAGGAAGGAGCAGCGCTCTGAAAGCTCGTGATCCCTGATAAACCTGTTGGATGTTAACCTGGTGTTGTGAGACTTATTGTGCCTACCCCAGTCCAATGCCATCATGTTCACATCATGCCCATCTGGGAAGGAAGCCCCAGAAGTAAGAGCCACCATGGGTAATCTGATTGACTGGCAGCTCTCTAGTACCAACAGTGCCAATAGGAGTGGTGGCCACTGCTGGGACTGCACCCAGCCCATGAAGGCAAAGAGCACAGAGTTCTATTTGGCCTCTTAAGGACCCTAATTGATGCGAGGGCAGCGAGCCAAGCAAGGCCTCACCCGCCACCCATTAAGTCAGGGCTAGGTCAGGACCAGGTGCGTAAGCAGCAGGGAGGTTCCCACAAACCTTTACTGACTCCCATGCTTACAAACCTGCCCACAGCAAGCCATAAAATTCTGCCCCAAGAGCTCTCCCCCAACACCAATATGAGAGCACCTTACAAGGAGAAGTATCACCACCTTATCAAGGTCAATTAGGAATGGGCAATAAATGTCTTCTTTCACCTCTTCTTAAGTTGAAGCTATTGTTTGTTTCTCTTTGCGCACCTAGGTGCACGATGTAGACTTTCATCTGCTTCCATAGTGAGGTTTTTCCTGGAACAGATCACCAATCCTGTCATAAGAGACTTTTTGAGGGATGCCACTTCGCAACAAGTGTGGCTGATTCTCCCGCATCTTTGAAGGATTTTGCAGCTTGATACTTACCACAACCTGTTGGATGGGTTATGAACGCACCTTTCTTGGCCACTAAGTCCAAGGGTGGGACTCTGAGTCTGTACTCGATAGAGTTTAGGAGGATGAGGAGGGATCTCATTGAAACTTACAGAATTTTGAAAGGCATGGATAGAGTGGATATGGGGAAGATCTTTCCATTAGTAGGAGAGACGAGGATCTATGGGCACGGTCTCAAAGGGGCAACCCTTAGAATCGAGATGAGCAGGCATTTCTTCAGCCAGAGGGTGGTGAATCTGTGGAATTCATTGTCTCAGAAGACAGTGGAGGCCAGGTCATTGAATATATTTAAGACAGAGATAGGTAGGTTCTTGATTAGTAAAGGGATCAAAAGTTACGGGGAAAAAGCAGGAGAACAGGGCTGAGAAACGTATCATCCATGATTAATTGGTGAAGCAGTCTCGAAGGCCGAATGGTCTAATTCTGCTCCCGTGTCTTATGGTGTAACATAGAGCCCTAGAGGATCCTCACTGCACCGCAAACAAGACCTTCAAATTGAAGTGTTGGTGAAGACTATTTATTATTATCTATCGAAAGACCATCACAAATTTAATCCTGTGGATTACTTTATAGTTCCTGCTTCTCAGTCCAGGATTCTCACTGCAGGCTTGGTATGAGCAAATTTTTATTGCTTTAGCAATGTCCTCCTATGCTCATTTATTTCAGCAATTTTATCTATGCAAACTGCTAAGATAATAAATCAACTTGCAAAAATTTGGGGTCAAGACAGGGTTACATTGCAAAAATATAATATATAATTAGCATTGATCTGATCACACTTGGGCATTCTTAACTTAATGTTTCTCATGAAGTTTTGTGGTGAGTGCTGATTTGATTTCTGTTTACAAGTTTATTTAGCTTTACTGCATCAAATCTAGAAGAAGTGCACCCAGTCGAACACCAATTGACTTCCAATCTCTTTAATTTATGATATTTGTTACTTTTCACCACATTGTAATCATTGTTATACATTGCTCGAAGCAGCCATTCTATCAATGTATTCATGAAGCAAGCTCTTTAGTCCAGTGCCTCTTCACTGGAGGGTTGGTTCATCCTGCATAATATGTAGATTTAGGCCATACTGCAAGTAAATAAATAAGTGGTCTGTCATTGGAGCTTGTGGAATTTATCAATGTCCTGCTTTGTTTGTGCAGTTAACAATGGGTGGCACGGTAGCACAGTGGTTAGCACTGTTGCTTCACAGCTCCAGGATCCTGGGTTCGATTCCTGGCTCGGGTCACTGTCTGTGTGTAGTTTGCACATTCTCCTTGTGTCTGCATGGCTTTCCTCTAGGTGCTTGGGTTTCCTCTCATAGTCCAAAGATGTGTGGGTTAGGTTGATTGGTTATGCTAAAATTGCCCCTTAGTGTCCTGAGATGTGTAGGTTAGAGGGATTAGTAGGTAAACTATGTTGGAATATGGGGGCCTGGGTGGGATTGTGTTCAGTGCAGACACGATGGGCTGAATGACCTCTTTCTGTACTGTCGGATTCCTATGAATGGTAGGGAAACTTCAGAACGATTGGCTCAAGAAACCCTTAACTGTATGAAAAACAAAATACGTCAGATCATTTAGCTCATTGCTTTGAGGATCTCAAAAGTGAAACTCCCTACCCACCCTCCCCCCCCCCCACCCCCACATCATCTATTGTTCTTGCAATCTACAGATTTTTAAAATCCATATTCAATGGGTGAAGTTTCCCCAAGCCGCCCACCACGGGAATCATAACGGGTGGGATAGGATCTTGCAAAAGTTTGTTGAACTTGGGTGGGATTTTCCAGTCTCAGGGCGAAAGTGGCCAGAAAATCCCAACCAATATCACCAAACCACAGCTCCTGCAGCTGGTTCATTTTTTTCATTTATTCTTTTCAACCTGCACAATGAATCATGGCCTTTCAATTAAATTTCTTGGTTTCTAAATAAAATCTACAATATTCATATTTAATTTGAATCAGGACTAAAATGAATTAATTAACTTTTGTCCGAATTGATGGTTTACTCGTCTTACTAAGATTCATTAAAGAAAATGACAAGATTTACATTATTTATGCACAGAAAGATAGGTTTGTTAGCTGTGGTTTGTTTGGTAGCACACTGCCCTCTGGGTTCAAGTTCCATCCCAGAGTTTGAGCACATTACTGAGGGAGTGCAACAATGTTGGAGATACTGTCTTTCAGATCACATGTTAAACAGAGGCCACACCTGACTGCTCTGGGGGATATACGTGGTGCCACAGCATTAATGTGAAGGAGAACAGGGAAATTATTCCAAATGCCTTGACCAATACTTATTCCTCAGTCAACATCACACAGACAGATTAACTGGTCACGGTCACATTCATGTTTGCTGTATACAAAATTATCTGATGAACTTCCCACCCGACTATTTTCAAAGTGAGTTAGTGGCTGGAAAGTGCTTTGAGATATTCCGTGTTTGTAAAAAGCACTATGGAAATGCAAGTTTTTCTTTATTTTTGTTTATTTCCTCTTGTAGATGATTCAGAAAGAGGATGAAACACAATATAGGAACTGTTCATCTTTTTAAAGAATTGTAAGCAACTTGCCTGATTCCATTTATCTATTTTTTGGTGGATACGTACTCAGAAATATCGGTGCTACGTACGATTAGTTTGTGAGCTAAAGTTAGTTTCGATGTCTGGTACAATAGCACTCTGGTTGTGGTACTTGACCAGCAACTCAGAAGCTGTAAATCCTGATCTTACCATAAAAAAATGCATAATTGAGCTCAATATTCTCAAATATTTTCATGAAACCAAAGAGAGTTTTGTCAAAAAGCACTGATTTGCTTGTTTTCGTCAGGATAGGAGACTTTACTTCCTCTGACCTATGTGTGAAACCACTTCTAGACTATATAGTTCAGCTTTAATGCTCGCGAAAGCAAGTGACCTGATTGTGAAATGATTGCTATGGTCATTAGCAAGAATTCCATAAAGTCACGCCTTTGTCACTTCATCATGATAACTCGAAATGTGCAATAAATGTGTGGCCGTAGATGTAAAAACTTATAGTTTATATGGAATTGGGGAAAACTACATTTCTTCTGCAAAGCGGGCAATATTTCCATCATGCTTTTACCTTGGTAGAGGATGCTACCACTTCTTCAATCACCTTCCCAGCCTCTCCCCAGCATTTTCCACTAACATGTGAAGAGCTTATGGGCTTCAATTGAGCCCATCAGTTCTGCTGCTTCTGTTGTAACTTTATAACTGGCCAGCCATATATCCCTCAAGGTCATGCTATCCCTAGCTCCGCCCTGCTAAAACCTCTGAGCAGTCAACTTCCTTTCCCTTTACGAACTGACATTTTAAAAAGTTCCCTCTGCTCAGGTTTTGTGCCCTACATCTTCTTTAAAATCACCAATACTCTGTTCTTTTTCAAAAAATCTTACATCTCCAAACTCCCTTTCCTCTCATAAACCTTTGAACATTTTGCCCTCTCCCGAATCTGTACCCATAGTCCAGTCAGATTTCCACCTCGGGCACAGTAATGAAATAGCTATAATTAACATCACAAGTAGCAATCTCTGCGACTGTGTTGATGGTGCATTAACTTTCCTCACTCTTTGTGACCTCTCTGCATCAATCACACTATTCTCCTTCAATGCCTCTCCTTCATCATCCAGGGTGGGATTGTTCAGCCCTTCCAGCCAGTGGAGCTTTCCTGTCTTGTCGAAGTCGAACCTCCATTGACAGGAGTCCCGGTGGCTGAGCAGGCAAGCCATGCAAAAGTCCATTGACATTAGCAGGACTGGGAGACTGCCCTCACCTGGTTCCATTCTTATTTTTCCAAATCATAACTAAAGATTCTGCAATAATTTCTTCTTTTGCCAGTATGATATCGTCAGCCTCCATGGGATTTGAGCATTGTTGGCAAGACCAGCATTTGTTGCCCATCCCTAATGGAAGAATAAAAACAATGACAGCCTCCAAAGCTGATGGCATTGTGTTCCTCATCATTATCTTCATGCTTCCCCTCAGCAACATCATCTGAAGACATGGTCATTGACGTTAGCTATCTCAGACAGATGAAGAAAGTTGAGAGAATGAAAGGAGGTTAGAAAGGAAAAATGGAGGAACACCATCACCATTGCAGCATGCTCATGCCTTCCATTAGTCTTCGGGCAGCAGCTTGCCTGTATGCCACTTTGGAAAACTAGCTGTGATCTCATATTTCAGTCGGATTTCAGTCATATTTCACAGCGCTGTTGAAAATCTGATTCAAACTTAAACGACCGCCAGCCAATTTCCCAGGGCTCAGAATACCTGACAGCCAAATGATGGTCAAAGTGGCAACTTCAGCTGGTTGATGCCTTGTAAAGATTAGCAAGAGCAGAAATGTTTCTCTTTGTCCTTGGTCCCCCTTGCAACCTCTTCTCACTGCCACAATTGTGGTAACTGCACCACCCCGCCCACCACCAAATCCAAATCCGTATCTCTGCTGCAATCTGAAAGCCCCCAAACCAAACTCTATCCCCCCATGCCCAATAATCCTGTTGTTGATCATTGGATAGTCTGAGGCCATTATCTTCCCTTCCCACCAGGATCTCTGCAACATTGCCATCAATTTCATTCCCCTCCGTGACCACTGCTTCTGATCACTATTTGATCTTGAAACAACTGCTGCAAAAAGAGTCCTCTTTGCTTTCGCTACCTCAACAATTTCAATACTCTTCTCCAATCCTCTGCAACCTAATTTCATCCAAAACTCTGTTGTCCATAGCCTAGCCCACACCAAATTTTGCTCACTCACCACAACAGTGCTTGGTGAGTTAATTAGCTCCAAATTCTTTAACACACAATATTGAAAAAATTCATCCTAATTTCTCAAAACTCTTTACAGGTTTATCCCTCCCTGTCTCTGGATCTTCCACAAATCCTATAAATCTGAGTATTCAGCCTTCCTTACATTCTGGACAGTGAGGAACCCCCATCCCCCACCTCCACCACCGATTCCCTTTTTCATCTTGGTGGCTGTGCTTTTATCCACCTAAACTCTTGAGATGTCCTTCAGTTGTCATCATGATGATCCAGATGGAATGTGATTTCCCTAAGTTTATAATAGAGGGCTACACACAGTCAATTCCTCTGCTATAAAGTCTTACATTTAATTGATTACCCGCCCAAACACATGCATTGACTTTTAATTTGCAGTTTAAATCGACAAATGATTTACACCAGATGCTTTTACTAGCTTAATATGAGTCTTTTGTTTTATTGTCTAAATAAAACCCAGAGGAAAACATGGAATTTTTAATGTCAAAGACCAATTATATAAATAATTCTCCATTTTACTTCAATTCCTGCAATGATGGTGCAAAGTCACAATAATTGTAAATGTTCAATACAAATATGAAAAAAGGTTTCAGATTATGCTTTATCTACCTTTCTTAATTGCTCTGCAGCCTTTGACAACATCAGATTTCTTCAAAGCCTCTATTCTGCTTTCTGACATTATGGAAGTGCCTTCACTCGATCCCTGTCACTGACTTCTCTTCCCAACTCTGAACTGTCACCCTGAGTTCCCCGAGGATTTTCTTGACCCCTGCTCTTCCTTCCTTATCTATAGGTTATCTCATGACAACATCAACTGTAGGGCTCAAATCAGCTTCAAAACGTATGCTGGTAAGACCAGCCTCACCTTTTCATCACTTTTCTTGACCCATTTGCTATCCTTGTGTTAGACTGCTTGTTAAACAGGCATCCTTGTATGAGCTGTGTTTTGCTTTGGATAAGCCTTGGGAAAATCAGAACAGGAAGGACTAGGCTGTTTGTTCCCTCAAGCCTGTTCAGCCATTCAGTGACGTGATGGCTAATTTGTGACTGCATTTCAAATATCCACCTTCGTCCTATATCCCTTAATATCAACACAAACCTTTTAACTTCAAATTTCAAATTAACAGTCGATCCAGCATTAGTTGCAGTTTGTAGCAATTTAAAATGCAATTGCAGTTCATAACTCCAGCACCTTTTGCGTGTAGAAGTGTTTCCCACCTCACTCTTGAAGGTCTGTTTCTATTTTTATAGACAATGGGCCTGATTTTACCATTTTGATTCTAAGTGCTGAATCCAGGTGCAATTCAGATCCGACTTGGAAAACTGTTCTCGGGCGCCCCCATACACATTTAGCCTGATTAAAAAAAATCGCGGATCTGAATCGTGCTGTGGGCGGAGCTTATCGCTGCAGTTCTGATCGGAGCTTTGAACTGTGCGTACGCAATGAAAAAGATTTGAAAAATGTGCCCCGTCACATCGCTCCCGGGCTGCAAAAATCAGATAAAGCAGCCCGGGAGCAAAAAGCAGGAGTGATGGCTCCTACAGACATCACCCCATCCCCACAACATAACTGTCCCCTTTTTCCACTCCTCCCCCCAACCCCCCACTACCCAGACCAATCGTGACCATCTGCCCCTCTTCCACCCCCCCCCCCCCACCGATTGCCCACAGAATGGCAGTGGACCCCCCGCCCCCCACCAATCACTCGCAGAGTGGCAGTGGAGCCCCACTGCCTCACCACCAGTCGCCTGCAAAGTTGCAGCTGACCCCCCAGGCTCACACATCTCCCCCAACCAGAGATCCATCTGGCCTCCCTCCCCTTCCCCCAGCAGAGTTCATCTGGCCTCCCTCCCCTTCCCCCCCAGAGAATGATCTGGCCTTCGTCCTCCCTTCCCCCCACCCAACCAGAGAATGATCAGGCCTCCCCCCTCCCCCCTCATCTCACCAGAGGATGATCAACTCCTCCACCCTCACCAGAGATACATCTGAACCACCTCCCTACCCCCCACCACCACCAGAGAATGATCGGGCCTCTCTCCTCCCCTCTACCACCAGAGAATGATCTGCCCCACCCCCCGTGCTGAATCTGGGTGGGCAAACGCAATGGTAAAGGGGGAAATGCTGGTAAAGTTGGGCAGCAGCCCATTAATTCAATTTAAATGCATGCAAATTAATTTAAATTGCCGTTGCACCTGTTTCGGACATGTTTTGGATCGTGACCATTTTCAGGCCTTGATAAAGTGGGCAGACGTGGGCATGAATCATGTAAATTGCCTCATGCCCAACTTTACCAAGTTTTTGCATTCAAAAACGGGTATGACGCAATGCTAAAATTGGGCCCTATGCCTCTTTGTCCTAAACCCTCCAAATGGTGGGACTAGTTTATCTCTATTTACCTTATTAGTTCCCCATAATAATTTGAAAAATTTTGCCTTCTTTGAAAATGTCTAAATTCCAGAGAATACGGTATAACCTGAGTTTGTCTAATCTCTTTGTAATTTATCATCTTCTGATAAATCAAGTAAATTTACCAATTTATCTTTCTGTGCAGTGGTGCCCAGAACAGTTCACAGTGTTCCAGTTTGGATTAACTTTAGTATAACTTCTATCAGCTTGAATCCTTTAGATACAAAGGCCATAAGCTTTTCTGATTATTATCTATGTCCATGGCATTTTGCTGATTGATGTTCTTGGATCTCAGTGTCTCTTTCGACCTCCACTGCTCCCAGCACGTCTCTGTTTAGAAGGTACTCTATCCTTTTTTGGTCTTTCATTAAACTCCCATTTGCCTATGTTGAAATTCATTTGTCATATTCCTGCCCATTCCATGTAACCTATCGCTATTTCTTTGGTAATTTTATGTTTCCATATACACCGATTACAAGGCTGCATAGGCTCTGTAAGACATAGGCTATCTTGGGCATGTGGCTTTCTATCCCATCAAAGTTATAAGTAGTAAATAGTTGAGACCTCAGCACAAGAATCTTGCTGCAGACCATAACCATATCCTAAGTAACTGCCTATTCTCCATTTCCTATCATTCATCCAATTTCATCTTTAGCTAATAAGTCTCTTATGAGGGACTTAATCAAATGCCTTTCTGAAAGTCCAAATAAATAACATCCGTAGATGTTTCACCATCTATTACTTCAGTCATCTCTTCAAAAGATTCTATCAGTTTTGGCAAGTATCACCTACCCTTTACTAATCCATACTTCGTAGAATCGTTGAAAGTCTACAGTGCAGAAGGAAGCCACTCAACCTGTCAAGCCTGCACCGACTCTCCAACAGAGCAGTTTACCACGTATTTACCACACTAATATGTGTGGTAAACCTACATATCCTGGGACGTGCACATACTAGGAAACAAATGGACAACTTAGCCAATCAACCTAACCCGCACATCTTTGAAACTGGAGCACCCGGAGGATACCCATACAGACATGGAGAAAATGTGCAAATTGTACACAGCTAGTCCTCCAAGGTCGAAATTAAATCCGGGTCCCTGGTGCTGTGAGGCAGCAGGGCTAACAACTGTGCCACTTGTTCTCCCAGATCGCCTGAGAATTTTCAATTTGTTCAGTCACTCTATCCTTAGTCATATTCTCAGATAATTTCCTAAAAGCAAATGTTTGTCTAACAGATCAATAGTTCCCAGGTTTCCACCTCACCTTTCTTAACTAATGGAATGACATGCACAATTTTCCAAACTAAAAGTGATGGTTCACTCAAAGAGTCCAAGTTGCTATGACAACATCACTTTTACATGTTTTTTTGCGGTCACTTTTACATGTTGTATGTTGTAATCTGGAGCTATGGATTATGATGGTAGAGGCTGCACCTTTCTTTCATCACATGGCTGACCATCCTTGCTGCCTGCTACTGACATGTGTTGGAAGGATTTTCAGGTTAATAATAAATCTGTTTGGTCACTTTATGAGTTGCAGCTTCCTTGGACAGCAAATTCTAGGCTGGGACTCAAACCTGGAAACTTCTGGCTTGGAGACAGGTTCCTACTCCCACCCCACAAAACCTCCTTCCAAACCAAAAGAACAAAGCCAAAATCAAGAAAACTTCAAAAAATTATTGTTAGAGTGTCTGCAATGTTCGAGCAGAAGAACAATAGAAATAGGAGTTGGAATAGACCCTGGGGCCTGCTTCACTATTCAACAAGATCATCGTTGACCTTCTACATCAACTCGACTCCCTACATTATCCCTATAATACCTTAATTCTGTTAGTAACCAAAAAACAATTAACATCCGTCTTGAATAAACTCAATAAGTGAATACCCACAGCCCTCTAGGGTAGAAAATTCTAAAGATTCACAGTGTTTGAGTGGAGAAATGTTTCCTCACTTACTCTGAAATCCCAAGATGAAAATCTTCTGGTCCTGCGGGTTTGTTGTTCATTAGTGCGGTTATTTTATTGTTTACATTTATATTAAGTATGTTTATTTTGGAAAGTCATCTTCCTGGTTCAAGTTGAGTTTCTTTGAGATGTTTGGGATGCTATCTTCTGCCTTTTCTGTAAAATCTGATGCAAAGTAATTATTCAACATATTTACCATTGTTTTCATTTATAGTATCATGGTTATCTGTCTTCGAGTGGCCACATTTCTCCTTTTTCCAAATATGACAGGATTTTTTTTTGCATTGATTTTGAAATTCCTGGCATTGTTCTTCTCAGGTTCTGTTTTTGTAGCTCTTACTACCTGTTTTGTCAGCACTTGGGTGGAATTGAATGGCCTTACCTGTGATGAGTTCGCTGTTGGGGACATTATTTAATTAGACCAGCGGTGGCAGGTGGGAACCCACCATCCTCCCACCTCCATGGCAGGAAGGTCTATGGGTGGCCTTCCCACCCTGTTACCATTTGAGGCCCTTAAGTTGTCAATAATGCCCACTTAAGGGCATTATCCTGATGGGGGACTCACTATATGAAGAGCATCACAAACAAATCTCTGTAGGGTTGCATGTGGGTTCCCTCCAATGAATTCCACAGTCCTCTAACTCCAGCAGTTTTGTGCCTTCCCTCCTAACTTACTCCCATCAGAAGTGATATATTCAATTACCAGGCCTCACACTTCAGAAAGCCGTCCTGCAACCCTCCTTTCTCTTTCAAACCGTAAGAACCTCCCTAAAGATTGTTTTTTTTAAACTGACCCTTCTTGTTACCTTCTTTGGCTCAGTGTCCATTTCTCCCTTTCACATCAATGGCAACATTTTATCCACGTTAACAGTGCTAAGGTTTTGTTGTGCTATTGGCATATTTAAAGAAGCATGCCACGGCTAACTCTGCCAACTCTATGGCATTGCAAACCTCCCAAATTTAGACGAGCTCCCTGCACCGCCCAGTCTTCACAGGAGAGGCTTGTCAGTCAGCTGAAACTGATTACTGGCTAAGTATAATTGCACCAGGTTTTATTATGCTCCAAGAAGGTTTAACACTGTGAAGAATAATTGATCCTCTTTATGTAGAACAGTACTTTAACAGGCTGTTGGACATTCAAGACTTCATCTTTTACAACACATAATTAAAAGTAATATAGCCTTTAAACTTGGGCGGTGAAACTGAGTGAGCTAATGACCTGAGCCAAACCCTGCATTCTGTACAAAATGAACACGGTTAATTCTCATTCTGGTCTCAGTAGCTGAGAGAAAACTTTCTATCTTAGGTATTGAAACTAGAATCACAGTGATTTCCTACAGAATGCCTCATTCATCAAATGCCCATTTGCAAACATTGGCAAAATTGTTTCTGAACAGAAATAAAATAAATGGTGAAAATCCAAGTTGTTTATATCCAGATAGATCAGAATACAGTGTGTGCATTCTATTGATACAAATTGCATTTTCTGAAGTAATTCTATGGGAGACTTTAAATTTAGCAAAACTTCTATGACACTATTGTAAAAGGTTCCATACATGGGTGGACACATTGATGAGTCTGAATTAGTTTGGGGTTGAAGAGAAAGAATGGTTCTGATTGACTAAGAGCCACTGTAAAAAAAACTACTAAATGTGATTTCACACCGCCTCAGATCCTTTTATTGTTCTGTATAAGAGAGGCTGCGACAAAGTCAAGCTAATTGTCGACGGTTACTGAAAATCAATTCAAGCTGTATAAAACATAGCCAGAATCAGGTGTTAATAATGAACTCCAAGGTCTGCATTTTTCTCAACTGGAAAGCAGAAAGGTGGTCAGAAGTGTAATCCATATTTAGAGGGCATTCACCTATCTTGCATAGAAAGAAGGGGTTCGAATTTAACTGGCAGAGTATGCCCGCTGCCTGCTCAATGGTGCCAACATGAGGCAATAATTCTGAGGGCCCGGCCTTGCTGCATAAGACTGTGGGCAAATAGAATAAGCTCCCAGCTGGCAGGGTGAAACCATATCATACAGGGGATGAGGCTAGTCCATTGCACTCGTGTGTGCTGACACCTGCAATGGCGGTTTACCCAGGCTAGGGTAGAGTAAAGGATCAGAGTAGCCAATGAGGTTAAACCCAGTCTTTATCTGACGTTCAAAATCATCTCGGCCTTTTGGCTAAGATGAAGCGTCCAATCAAGTCCAAGATGGGGTGCAATCTTGTTAGCTTGGATCCTGTTTGTCCCTCACATGGGAACCATGACTTGGATTCAGAAACATTGGGCTGGTTGATGGATTCATTGCAGCAGCAGCCCAGCTTTGATTTTGTTGGTCTGGAATAGGACCTCTGCTCCTCCCAGCCTTTAAAAAGTAAATTAACATTTAACTGCTGGACTTCTCTTCAGCTGGACTGCCAGCTGATAACATGCAGAGCGCTGCTCAGTAAACATCCTAAAATGACATTTCTTAATGTAATTAGATGTTAATTTACATATTCAAATTGCCTAGCACTTGAATCAAGCAGATGCCATTTGGCCATAAACGCTTGTGAAACTGGCTTTGGCTTGAGATGGAATGGGCCAGAACTTTGTTCCCAATGTTTTTGGGATGTTTCTATCAATGAGAACCCACTACAAAATGCCACAACTACTATGTTGAGGAGATGGATGTGTACCTACTATTCTGAATTTTAAGATAGTGCTAACATAGCTAACAGGCTGACGGAATAAAAAGCATTCAGGATGGAAAGAAAGAAACAAGAATCTTGTTAACTGGAAAAGCAACAAAGAGCTGGGCACAAAGCTTGTATTCTAAAGAAGTGTAAATTGGGCAACAGGGAGGATGGACGTAAATACAGAAGGCTGCAATTTTAACAGCTTAAGAAAGATTGAGTTACAGTTGAAAATGTTATGCTAAACTTTAATGTCAGCATAAGATAACAAAGTGAATACAAATAAAAGTGCTCATTCATATTAGGTAAAAAGAAATTGTCAACATGACATCTAACAGTGTCTGAATCAATCTATGTTTCCTTCCACGGTCCTTCCCAAAAGACCATCCAAATGAGGATTAGGATTCTCAGCAAGATTAAAGGAAATGCACCAATTATTGGTGAGTGAATGCTGGCAAATCTGCCCTAATATTGTCAGAATTGAAAGGTCAGTTGTTGCTTTGGAGAAGAAGCTGGGATAAAATAAAATGAATAGTAAGAGGATAACTTTTTTTTACCAAAACTGGAAACGTTCTGGAAAAAGAAAGGGAAAAATCAGAAGTGAATAAGACAACGAATCCAAAGCCCACTCCCATGTACAGATTATGAGGGGTGTGACTATTTCTTGGTAGCCTCAGCATTGCTAATTTTTGAATTGTGTAGGCGGATGGAGTTAAGATTTGATTTGATTTATTATTGTCACATGTATTAGTGTGTAATGAAAAGTATTGTTTCTTGCACACTATACAGATGAAGCAATCCATTCATAGAATACATAAGGGAAGAAAAAAAAGAGAGGGTGCAGAACGTAGTGCTACAGTCATAGCTAAGGTGCAGAGAAAGATCAATTTAATATAAGGTAGGTCCATTCAAAGGCCTGATAGCAGCAAGAAAGAAGCTATTCTTGAGTTCGTTGGTATGTAACCTCAGACTCTTTAATCTTTTTCCCAATGGAAGAAGGTGGAAGAGAAAACGTCCGGGGTGCATGGGGTCCTTGATTATGCTGGCTGCTTTTCTGAGGCAGAGGGAAGTGTGGACAGTGTCAGTGGATGGGAGGCTGATTTGCATAATGGACTGGGCTTCCTTCACAACCCTTTGTAGTTTCTTGTGGTCTTGGACAGAGCAGGAGCCATACCAAACTGTGATACAACCAGAAAGGATGCTTTCTTTGGCGCATCTATAAAAGTTGGTGAGAGTTGGAGCGGGCATATGCCACATTTCCTGAGCCTCCTGAGAAATAGAGGCATTGGTGCAGATCAGCCATGATCTTACTGAATGGGACAGGATCAAGGGATTGAATCACCTTTCCTGTTCCCAAGTCCCACCCGGCAACATAATGTGGTCCTTAATTTTGAAATTCCTGTCAAACAATGCAAATAACACTTACCTTCAGTATAGTATAAACTGCTCATTCACATCTTCACTGCAGTCTACATTCTGTTCTCATCTGTTTCAATTTCATAGACCTATGCACAGCCAAGACCCTTCACTTTTTGCTCTTTCATTTGAAAATGTTTCCACTTTTTTAAAATTTTATTCCCAGCATAAACTACCTTGATGCTTTTTTTTTCCTTTAGTTGACAAGCTGAGACAGCCTAGGCAGTGAACTTCTCAATCATTTCTCTGGGAGCTACTGTATATTAATGATTCAACAGAAGGCACACTTTACAGAGCAAAATATACATCCCTAATAAACTTTCCTTTCCATTTTCCAGGATGGCAACCAGAAGCCATCCATCCCCACAATGATCAAAATACAGCCACACATGACACTTAAATTAAAATGTTTGTTGAAGCTGTCACAAAAAAAGCTCTTATTGGAAGTCCAATATTCCTTAAATTTCAAGCTTCAATGCTTCATTTATGTTCTGTGGATTCCTCCTGGATTGCTTTCTTACCAACTGAAAATACGCCACTCATCTCATCATTTAAATTTGGCCATCTCCTTGGTGAGAGTCACATTTTGCACTGAATTATGGGAAGGTTGCATTGGTTTGCAGTAAAAGAAATCGGAGCAATGAAGTTTGGTTTCAATCCGATTTGGCAACTTTT
Source organism: Carcharhinus amblyrhynchos (assembly GCF_965287045.1). Taxonomy (NCBI): domain Eukaryota; kingdom Metazoa; phylum Chordata; class Chondrichthyes; order Carcharhiniformes; family Carcharhinidae; genus Carcharhinus; species Carcharhinus amblyrhynchos. The sequence goes on from NC_137333.1 coordinate 62,014,600, forward strand.
TGCTCTGTTGTCCTTCTTAGGCTTGTATCTGCATTAATCTATAGCAAGCTCTGTATAATGACAGAAGTTTTTTTTTGCAAATTTGTTTGCATTATTTATTGCCCATGCATGGAATTTACTCAGTTTTGTTGACTATCTGAGGCTGCTCATTTCCTTTGAAGTGTGAATTCATTGATATAAAATGTGCAAAGCTAACAAACAAACTACAAAGCAATGAAACATCAGTATAAAACCAATTTTTTACTTGAATGAGCATCAAACTGCTCATTATGTGTCCCATAGTATCTCACTGGAAGTAAATATTTGTATAGGCTTTGTGTAACAATTGAAAACAAGTAAATATGGGCTACAGTGCTTTTAATAAAATGTACTTAATGAGTAACAATGTAAAACAGAATCCATCAAACCACTGTAAACAAATACTGACAAAATAATTGTAAGCTCAGATACACATCACTGAATATGCAGAATGACTTTGATATCACAATTATATTGTGTGATACAAGTAAATATTTTAAAAACATAACTGCAGAGTCTAAGCCACCTTCTCCATTTGATGAACCTTCAAGACATACAGGAGAAACCTGAGCAGCGATAACTCCAGTGGTAGTGGTTACACTCCAGGGTTATCTCTCACAAGTAATATTTGAGTGTTGATCATGACAAGTCCTAAGAAGATTTGATTGTGTGCAAGCAGAAGCAAGTATTCTGAATTATTTAAACAAACAGTGCCATCTTTACTTTCCAGTTAGAATTCCACTTTGTGAGTCAGTGAGAGAATTTTCAGTCTGTATCTGATCATGCTTCCAGGTCTCGCAAGTGCAAGGGTGTGATTAGTGGCTGGTGTGGGAAATGATTAAAGACAGCCTCATCAGTGGTGGTGTGTATCTTGAACAAACAATATTAAACGCTCATAGACATTGGATATAATTGTAACACCCACTGTGGAAACCAAGCAGGTTTGCACAAAAACTCTCGATCGGTTAAAAACCAAAGGAGTGATTGGAATCTACCCTTCCAGTATGATCAGCACAGGCAACAATTGTCCAAAGCCAAGCCAAGGAAAAGCAAAAATGGGTTAAAGGAATATGGGGAACAGGTAAAGAGGTGGATTTGAGACCAGGAAATGATCAGCCGTGATCTGATTGAATGGCAGAACAGGCTCAAAGGCTGCTCCTAATTCCTATGTCCTTGTTTGCGTTTGGTGTCATTGGAACCTGACTGCATCTTATTTATTGGTAGCTCTCCACAGAAAACAGCTGTAAGTTTTTCACCATCCCAACAAGGATCAGGGCCAAAATGTAAGCTTGCAGTATAATATTTTTTCTAGTTTCCTGCATAGAAGTAGGAGTCTCACAGGGAAATACTTGCTGCTGCAATCACTGCACCAATTCAATTGTAGGATCCCTGTCTGGGATGGTCAATTCTGCTCTTGGTGGGTGGTCTCCAAGCAGTGGGGGTTTGCACCACTACCTGCCAATGGCCTGCCCAAGTAGGTGGGAAGTCAGCCAGTGTAATTTAAATGAGACCAAGCAAGTTGAATAAGCACTTGGGCCACATTTTCAAACTGATATCAAAATTCAACTTTTAAAACTAGTCCCTAGTCAAAGCCAAGGCCACTGTTTTCACAGTCACCTCAATCCCTCAGTCATTGTTTGCAGCATATCAAAAGCAGGATACTTTGGATAAAATCAGAAGACATAGCATCTAAATTGTGCAACTGAGAACAATACATATGGACATGTTTCTAATCCAGGGAATTGGGCCTAAACAAACCAATTTAAGGACTCAACACAGTGTTCTGAGTCTCCTTAATCCTTAGTCACCAGTATTATGCCTAAATTTATTGAGAAAGACATTGAACCAATTTTACCAATTCTTTTGGTGTGAAACTGGTGCTCAAATGATAAGTTTCCTTTATCTATTTTCTGTGTCCAAAGGGTGCCTGAAATAAATCCATTGCATGTCAGTTCAGGCCACTGAAAACAGATGTTAGGTCCCAGGCAAAAGCTAATAAGGAGCCTTTCAGCTGCTTCAGGTCTCTTTTCAGTAAGTCATTAGCACTATGAATATGCATGGGGCATGCACCTCTTAGTTTTTCAGACACTTCCTGAGGTCACACCGCTGGTCCTTGGAGGGACAGTTGGAGGCTGTCAACAAACAGTTATGTTTTTTCCAATTTTAACTGACTGTAATATGGAGTGGAGAGGAACAAGAATTCTTCTCCTGGCTCCACAACATTACTGCTACTGCTTTTGTCCTGCACTCAACCCTCCTCCTCAGTCCAACCCCTTCACAGACCTTACCTCAGTGCCATTGCCAGTATCACTGCTAGCCCAAGTTGATGTACCATAATCTATGTCTTTTGGGTGCCCACCACAGCTCTACAGCGGTCCAGGGCCAATTTCAGATGAGCCTTGCACCTCTGGATTCTGGCTTATGTCTGTGAATGCCCCAAAATGGGCTTATTGTTTCTTCAAATGTAGCTTGATACACTGGAATATTATGGTGGGTGACATGGAGCATCCACTGTATTTTCAACATGCTAATATCCAATACAAGGAGAATTGCATAGTTACCTAAACTATGTTCTTGAAATAATTCATCTGCCTCACATGAGAATACTGTTAGACCAGGGTTAGTGAGATTTCAGCCTGAAGACAAATACAAGACAAAGAGAAAATACTTTGCTGTTTGCTCTTTTTATTAAGAAGCCAGTTTTACGCCATGACTTTCTGTCATTAGAAGGACCTAGCAGGTGGTTCCATGCATTTAAAACCCTGAAGCAACAAAAATGTCAAACAGGCAGTGCAAGGAGTAAAAATTGATTTTCTGTTTGGAGGGAAAAAAAAATCCAATCTCCCGTTAGTTGTCCAGTAATTTTTAAATGGTTTCAGCATAGTACATTTCACCTTGATGCATATCTTACAGTTCATATTCCTATCTATGCCCATTTTGCTCAATTCCATTAACTGTATATTTCTCTTGAATGTTATCTCTCAAGATTGCACAGTAACTATATTTAAACTGAGCAATGTATTTTGGTCTTTTTTTTGGCTATGTAAACTTTGTGAATGCAACAGAAGTTGCCCTTCCCCAAATAAAATCCCAAATGCTGTGCGACAATTTCCTTTGGAGAGAGGAAAAAAAAACTATAATTCCCCTCCCTGCCACTCCTTGTCCGCTGCCGTGGTGTGTGACCCTTGTGTGGTCGGTTAATCAGCAAGAATGAGTTAACTAAATAGTCAATATGTAATTAATATTTAATTATCTTTATTAGCAGAAAAGTGTGGTTTACACAACATTTAGCTCAATAGTAATTGCTCAGTGTACCGCATATGTTTGAGCTCGGTGCTTTTTTTGACGAGTATATATTACATTTGACAGATATAAAATAGTTTGTCCACTTAAGAGGAATTGGCTGTACCTGAACACAACAACTGAGAAACCTGATAGCGCTGCATTCATGCTTACATAAATAAGAAAGAATATGTTATGCCAGAGCAGTTTACTGCTACTGATGATATTGTGAAAATATTATGTAATATTAATAAACCTAATTCCTTCACAGTGTAATTTTGTTAATTGTAAGATAATAAACACACTTAACATCAGGATAGTTTAGGACATGAAACCACACAACACAATGGAGAAATGAACACTACCATATTACAATCAGAATAGCTTCACTGTTTATTTGCAGCAGTAACATAATGTGATTGATTTACAAGAATTTGGCTCAAGTGTTAATCTGACAGTTACAAAAAGCTCCTTGCTGGCAGAATCACTTTCACTATCATATTAGTTCCCTCCTCTATTAAAGCAGCGTGGTCGATAATTGGAATGCTTTTATGTCTAGTGGTTGTGACGAGACTCTCTTTAGGTCACGTACAGACGGTTGCTCAGTGCACAGCTGAACAGTCGCAAATAATTTAAGCTGTGAAAGTATTGTTCTCCTTGTATTGTGGGACAAGGACAGTTCAAGGGAAGCATAGTCTTGTGCTGACTACCTGCTGATGTGTGGTGAAATAGGATGGCAATGACACTATGTGTTGCATACAATTAAATGTATTTTACACAGAAATGTCAGTCCAGAGGCAAGTTTCCACATGGCCGTGCTTTATGATCTTTATGTAGGATGAACTAGTAGATTGAAGTAGTGCAGCTGAACTTCCTGAGGATGAGAAAGCAGTCAGCAGCACATCCAAGCTACAGGTTTCTCATATACTCTGCATCACGCTGGGTTTTTATAGCTCCTGGCTTTCAAAAAGCCTGTTTCAAAGAGGTTTGCGCTAGACTGGGCATGCAGTTTAGCTCTGCAGATATTGTCGCTACTGATTCAGTGGAATGCAATTAGGAAGCCTAAATTAAGTGGTAATGGAGAACCAGCTCTCGAAACTGGGGTTGTCATGGCAACCACTGCTTACAATACAGCCTCCAGTAGTTTTCCCACTTTATCTGCAAAATGCACAATTGAGCTTTGAAACAGCTCAGTGCTGAAAAGCATACTGTAAACAGATGTTTGGTCAGAGTTTCACATTTTAAAAAAGTGAAGCGGCAAATAGAATCTATTTATTCATGCAATTCTTTTTTTAAATCACCTGATTTTGCAAGGGCACAAAGAAATGGAACCCTCTACAAAGGTCTTTTAAAAATCAGATGAACTACTGTATTGCAAGTAGTGAATGCTCCGCATTAGTCAGTTGTGATCATGAATGATGATACACACAGAACAGTTCCTTAGATTCATAGTTCAAGTACTGCTGGTTATTTCAGCTCCAAATTTTTTAGAGTAGTTTGTTCACTGAATTTGAATGAAATCATCATTACCCATTTAGTACTTAAAATTACTTTCCCCCTCACGAAATGGAAAATCACTTTCCAATTAATTGAATACCTTTCTTATTAAATAATTAAATATGTTTAATATTATATGGTTCACATGTAAACTTGTCAAAAACCTTAGGCTCTGTTGAGTAAATGCCTGTTAAACCACAGAGTAGAATAGTAAGGATTATAAAATGAAATGGTTCTTGTCCAGTATGCTTTACCTTACGAAAAATGAAACAGATTTTGCCACTGATTTATGGTAAATAACACTTCCTTGCATTGCAAAAAAATTTATAAGTAAGCAAATTCCACGCATAAAAGGAGTATTGCTTCACATTTAAACGGTTTCAATACAGACAGCATATCTATCTCTGAAATGTTAATGAGAACTGTTGGAGAATCTTGTCCAGACCTGATTTTACATAATAGCCATTAAACACAGTCTACGGAGGTCAATGAAAGGAGGACATCAATTTTTGAAAGGTTAAGCATCTCTTTTTAATTGCTGTGACAACATCTCCAAATTTTAATATAATGCTTGCACATGCACGTAACTGTGCAAATGTCCCATGTAGCATCTTTAAAAGAGAAACCACTAATTCCTTAAAATGCGACAAAGCCATTTTGTAGACGGGCAAAAACATTGAGCTTGCTAAAAGGCTCGACTATGATATTATTCCAAAACGTTTATTGAAAACCATGTACTTTACCGGAGGCTAAAATTAGTCAAATTTTGCTTCAGTTTAGATTTTATGCTATTCTATGTCAACAGATGGCTCCAATTTATGTTTGACTATGCTAACGTTGCTATATAAATGCAGGATGTTGTTTATTTAACCCATGGAAGTGCCTTTAACTCTTGGAGAAGTGGAGGTATTTTGTAGGTTTAATAGGAAGTTGATGTTCTGGAATGTGACAGTTGCCATGCATCATCAGCCTTTGATATGAACCAGTACACTGTGGAGTAAGCATCGAGCTCTCAGTTAACACCAGCCTTGGCTAGCACTCTTGTCTCTGCCTAAAATATGCTTCAAAAGTATTTCAGTGGCTTTAAAGTGCTTTGGAACATAAAAGATATAGGGTGTCTTTTTCTTCTTTTGGATTCATCATGATATGTCACTCAACTTTACGATGTTCATCCAGAGGGCTAACTTCAAAATACCAATAATGTAACGGGATAAGGAGTTGGAGGTGTAATTAATAATTTTCTAGATATTCTATTTAGCCTCTAACTTTCAGACATGATGGACTGGCTTTTCCCATTGAGGATGGGATTACAGGAGCTTAGTCTATTTCTTGTTAGTATCACCTACATTGGAAGATTTCAGATTTCCCAGGGGTCAGCACTTCATTGGTGCAGAGACACGTTTCCTGTCCAATTCAAGTTAGTTGGGCAAAATGGGTTTATGGCATCAAAGGCAGCTAACACTGAGGCTGCTGGTTGTCCTGAAGGAGCGAGCTTGTGCCAAAGTCTGCCACTGCAACATGGGGACCCAAGATGGCACCCATGAGTAAGAGAGGAGTGGTCCTATTCCCAGAAGATGGCAGGACAAGGCTACCTCTTCACGCAGTAGGGGCATTTCTATGATCAGCATCATTTTCGTATGCCTCTAATACCTCCTCCTTTCATCTCTCCTGCTGCTCCACCCCTTTCAGGGTCTCACTATTTTTAAAATCCATGTTATATCCACCATAATGACTGAGACCCTTATACAGTATCTTCTGACTGCACCAGGCCCTGGACCCAGTAGCCTCTGAGTCTGTTTCCCCATAAGTTGTGAATCTGAGGTGTTATCCAGCCTCAGTGATGAGAACGTCTGTCACCTGGGTGATGCACTAGTGTGCACCCACCTGTGAGATACTGGACTGACAAGAGCACAGATATCTGGGACCGTCTATTTAAAGAGTGCCAATCTCCTTCGGCACTGATTCTGAGACATCTCCAAGTGTCTTCAATTCTGCCTGTCGGTCCTTTGCACAGGGTAGTCTGTCCTCCTTTATGCCCCTTGTCCATCTCCATTGGCCTTCTGATGCCTGGTGGTCTGCCTTTCCTATGCAGACTGTTGATCCTCATCTTGAAGGGCCTCAATTTCTGAGGATGCAGCACCCAATTGCAGCTGCACCCATCCTGCTGCTCAGGCGCAGCCACACGGCCTTGCCCACTACTTTGATGCCTGTGTGATTCCAGGCTATGCCAGGAGGATGACAACCCCTGAACTGACAAAGTTATTAACTCTGATTCCTCCCCTGATCTGCGATGGGCTGCTTCAACTTTTATTTTTAAGGGTTAAGTCCCATTAATCTTTGAATAGTGTTTTCATTTTGATTTTTAAACTCTTCCCACCACCAGATAATGTCAAGAATGGGTGGATTAACAATGGGTTAACCCGTTGTTCCAGTTGACATAAGACATGTCTTTCAAGTTTGGACTGCGGAAGTCCAGTGAACACAAATGCTAATCATTCACAGCTGAACATGAACTCAGGGACCCTGTTAGATAGTAAGCGGCTTTTGATTTACTTCTGCTGTGGAGAATTTCATGGCAGTACAGTGGGTTGGTATTTGGAGTATTGTTGGTGTATCCAATCAGGGAGAACAGAGGATTTGTCCTCCCTAGCCCACAAGAGCTATAGGGACTAAAGTGGCAGTGCCTCTGGGTCTGCGACACACCCTTTATAGTTTACTTTCTTTGGCTACTTGCTCATCATTCTGGATATCTGGTTGAGAGTGAACTGGAAGTTGAGAAGGAACATAAGGCAATAACAGTTCATAAGGCAGTTCACATTCGGACCAAGCAAAACTGCATCATCACACCAATGCTGCTCCATTTCATCCTCAACTAGCCCCCCCGCTGGCATAGAGCAAAACAAACAGAGATTTGTTCAATATCTGCCACCTGCAAGCCAGATGCAAGGTTGTTCCATCCTCTGTCATTGAACTACAGTAGAAGGTGATGCTTGCTACTGCACATACTCGGCGACCAACGTCCAAGCCATCGACAACACCTTCACTAAGGTGTCCGAGAGCGTGGGCCTTAGGCTAAACATCCATAAAACAAGAATCTTCTACCAACCTGCCCCCGCCACACATCACTACTTCCCCGGTTATCAATTTCCCCCAATGAGGCCTTGGACAATGTGGACCATTTTCCGTAACTTAGGAGCGCACTGTCAACAAGGGCGAAGTCGACAACAAATTTGAACACTGCCTTCAGTGTGTCAGCGCTGCCTTCCGTCACCTGAAGAAGGGAGTGTTTGAAGACCAGGACCTCAGACCCAGCACCAAGTTCATGAACTACAGAACAGTAGAGATACCCATCCTGGGATGTGGGCTAGATATAGCAAGAACCTCAAAACCCAGCAATGTACCACTAATGTTGTCTCTGCAAATCTATTGGCAGGATAGGCATACCAATGGCAGTGTTGTCACTCAGGCCAGCATCCCCTGTTTCGAAGCATTGACCATGCTCAATCAGCTTTGCTGGGTGGGCAACATCATCTGCATGCATGGCACCTGACCATGAAACTTCTGAAACAGGCGCTCTACTTAGAACTTCAATACAACAAGCGAGCCCCAGGAGGGCAGAGATAGCGCTTCAAGGACACCTTCAAAACTTCCTTCAGAATCCCGAGCCCATGACCACCTGATGTGGAAGAAAAGCATCCAGGGAGGAGCTGAACACCTTGGGTTTCATCACCGAGGACAAGCTGAAGCTCAGCGTCGACAGCAAAGGGAGCACGTGGTGACCCGGGCACTCCACCCACCCGCTCCTCTAACCGCCATCTGCGCCACTGTGACAGAGACTGTAGATCACATATTGGACTCCTCAGTCACCTACTTTATAGTGTGGAAGGAAGTCCTTAACTCCGAGGGACTGCCTAAGATGGAGAGAGAGAAAATAGAGATAGGAAGAATTAATGGGCGCATGATCAACAGGTGCAGGAGTGTGACTTGAATGCAGAGCTTCTGAACCACAAGATTGCCTAAGGCCCCCACCTACATATGATTGAATAAAATCAGCATACAAGCAAATACAACAAATTACAATTACAGCAAAACGCTGTGGGTACTGAAAACATGAAATAAAAACAGCAAGTTCTGGAACATCTCAACAAATCACCTGTGGAGAGAGAAAGTTTGTTTCACATTGAATAGACTCTTCTTTGGAAAATTTCCAAAGTCTTTGGAAGAAAATTTGTATGTTCCAAAGAAGAGTTATATTTGACTCAAAATGTTAATTCTGTTTCTCTCTCCATGGATGCGGCCAATTTAATTTGCATGCTAATACTATGGTTGTCCAGGTCTTGCTGCATATGAACATGGACTGCTTCCTATCTGAGAAGGGGCTGAACATTCTACAATCATCAGTGAACATTCCCACCTCTGACCATTTATTGAACGGAATGTGGGGTAGGAGTAGTAAGCTTGCGGATGACACAAAGATTGGCTGGGTGGTTAACAGTGAGGTTGAGTGTCTTTGGGGTGCAGGAAGATGTAGACAGAATGGTCAAATTGGCAGGTAAGTGGCAGGTGGAATTTAACCTTGAAAAGTGTGAGGGATAATATGACAAGGAAATATTCAACGAACGGCATGACACTTGGAAGTTCTAACAAACGAAGGGACCTTGGTATGTTTGTCCACAGATCTCTGAAAGTGGAAGGGCATGTTAGTAGGGTGGTGAGAAAGGCATTTGGGACACTTGCATTCATCAGTCAAGGCATAGATTACAAAAGTAGGGAAGTCGTGTTAGAGTTATATAGTTGGTGAGGCCACAGCTAGATTACTGTGTGTAGTTCTAGTCACCACATTATAGGAAGGATAGACTCCCAGGGCAGCACTCTCCCAACTCTATACCACCTGGCTGCCACTTCTGCTGGGTCTGGACAGGACATACCCAGGAATGTGATGATGGTGTCTATGATGTTCTCTTGGGTATGTTTCCACGAATATGACTATGCCAGGCTGTTCTATACACTAGTCTGTGAGACAGCTCTTTCAATTTTGGCACAAGCCCCCCAGTTGTTAGTAATGAGAACTTTTAAAGCTTGACAAGGCAAAGTTTACCATTGTCATTTCTGGCATCTAGGTTGATGTTGGCTGCTCTGTCTGATTCCTTTCCTTCTTTTAGACTTTGCAGTGTTTTTGATACAACTGAATGGCTTGCTAGGCCATTTATGAAACTATTTACGTGATAGTGGCATTGCTGTGGGTCTGGAGTCACATGGGGGAAAGATTCAGTGGAGGTGTGCGGGGGAAGATTTTTTACACAGGTGGTAGCCTGGAATGCACTGCCAAGCGAGATGGTGGAGGCAGTTACTGTAGCAACACTTAAGACTTACCTGGATAGGAACATGGAATGTGTCCCCACTGCACTCCTGGATAGACGGGGAACAGAGGGATACAAGCGGTTGATCGAGATATGACAGCATAATCAGTGCAACTTGGAGGGCTGAAGGGCCTGTTCCTGTGCTGTACTGTTCTTTGTAGGCCAGACTAGATAAAGATGACAGATTCCCTTCCCTAAAGGACATTAGTGAACAAGATGGTTTAATTTTTCATGATAATTGACAATTGTTTCATGGTCACTATTACTGAAAAGAAGAGTTACTAATTTAAATTCCACTAGCTGTCATGGTGATACTTGAACCCATGTTCCCAGTGCCTAAACATAGAACTCAGGATTAGTATCCTGCTGGAATCCCCTGTCTGTAAGAAAGTGATGGCAATTTTATGCTGTTATTGAGTGAAGTGTCTCCTTAACCACCCTGATGGACGTCCTTGTTGGGTCAGCAAGTCCACTAAAAGCAAAGAAAAATGTCATTGAGAGGCCAGATGGAGCAGGAATGCTCCTTCTGGTCCCATAAAGAAAGACCGGATCTTTGCTGCCCTGAACTCTTCACCACAGCCATGAGACTCTTAGAAAGCTTGACTTCCAAAGAACAAAGAAAATTACAGCACAGGATCAGGCCTTTTGGCCCTGCAAGCCTGCACTGACCATTCTGCCCGAATTAACTAAAACCCTTATCCTTCCAGGGACCATATCCCTCTATTCCCATCCTATTCATGTATTTGTCAAGACGCCCCTTAAAAGGCACTACCGTATCTGCTTCCATTACCTCCGTTGGCAACGAGTTCCAGGCACCCACTACTTTCTGTGTAAAATATTTGCCTCGTACATCTCTTTTAAACCTTGCCCCTCGCATCTTAAACCTGTGCCCCCCCAGTAATTGACTCTTCCACCCTGGGGGAAAAAAACACAATCCCCACTTAACACCACCGCACCCCCCACACACACACACACAAACAATGCATCCTTTTGCTGGTCACCTTCTCTTGGTTCTACCAGATGGCCTCCAAGGCTGTCTGATCTTCTTCATTCCTCACTGGGTGCCTCTATTCTACATGAACAATGCACAGTACCCCCAACCTGCGAATAATACTGGTTGTGCACAACTGTCGTGTTTTGATTTCCTGCACTCTTTTGATACCTTTGAATGGGCTTTACAAGTTACTGAAAATTGATGCAGAACACTAGGGGGCAGTTTCTCACTTCTGAGTTGGGTAGCTCCAGACCTACTTCAGTTTAAAAGCCAGGTCACATAAAATGCTTTCCCTGGGGCAGATGCAGGCACAAGACAGAATCATTCCTGCTGTTCCTGGAAGCAGACCATATCTGGCCATGGAGGTGGCGAATGCTGAAGGACGCTGGTTAGAAGGCCTGTGTCAGTTGTGGCGACGAGTGCAGGGCAACAAAGATATGATCTTTCTTTATGGAGTCTGAAGGAGCATTCCTGCTCCATCTGGCCCCTCAATGAACATTGAGAGTTCAATCCAATAGAAACATTGAGTGGAATTTTAAGGCCCATCTTGCAGGCAGGATTTTCTGGTCCTGCTGAATATTTTTGAATCACTCACTGCATTTTCTGGCCCAGGCCCTTCCTCAATGGGGTTGTAAAATCCTGCTCATTAGTTCAGTAGGAATTTTTTTTAAGTGAAGTGAATTGTTGGCTTTGCTTGATTGACATCTTTATGTGGTTATAATAAGTTGTACTTTGTGATCTATTTTGTCAATGTCTCAGTGTTTATTTAGTCAAGACTAAGAGGTGGGAAGTATCTGAAGCCTCTGTTATTGATAATCCAGTAAGTAGTCTGGCTGATTGACATTTTCCTAAGGTTGTGGGAACAGCAATTTTATTTGAAAGTACATACCTGAACAGGTGTTTTACTTTCTCAGCAGTTCCACACTTGCCATTGTTATTATATGGCCCATTGGTTCTGTATATAGTGAATACTAATTGAGTGAGCGAAGAAAAGGCATGAGTTGGTATGGAGAGTGTGAAAGACCATGAGAAGTGGATGGGGGACTTTGGTTGGCATGGAGTGTATGAGGGGCCATGAGAATTAGCTGGGGAGCTTGGATTTGAACTTACCTTTCAAAGAGTTCCTGAATCTAGACTATGGCTCATGAATCCTCTAAGGAACCACAAACTACAAGTCATGGAAAAGCTAACCCAACTCCATGAAAATTGTGGGAGTTTGGGGATGCAAACTCACACAATGGAACCAGCCAGATCTGGAGTAAAGGCTGCACCTTTATCTCAGCCTGAGGAAGATTGTCACTATATGAGTATGATAGTGGGTATCTCAGAATTTGGTCCCACCTGCCATTCTTAAATAACTCCAGAGTTGTCCCGGCTCTGCAAAATCTAGTCCTAGGTTGTTTTGTCCTCCAGGGGCGGGGATACTAAGAATTTTAATAGTACAGAATGATTTCACACAGCAGCCAATGAGGAGATAAAACTTGCATTCCATTAATTTTGCTTGGATTCAATCTAAGTCATGGAGGTTTCCCTGTGAAGTCATTGCAGCATTGAATAAAGTTTATTAGTCACAAGTAGGCTTACATTCACACTGCAATGAAGTTATGTGAAAATCCCCTAGTCGTCACACACTGGCACCTTGTTTGGTAACACTGAGGGAGAATTTAACAAGGCCAATGCACCTAACCTGCACATCTTTGGACTGTGCACCCAGAGGAAACCCTCTTAGACACAGGGAGAACTTGCAAACTTCACACACGCACTGACCCAAGCCAGGAATTGAACCCAGGTCCCTGGCGCTGTGAAGCAGCAGTGCTAATCACTGTGCTATCATGCCACCCAGTAAGTTTGTTTCAGTAAAATAAGAGACAGTTCAAGAATACAACTTTAAGTATTTCATGTAAAATTATACTCTTCTATAATTTACAATGTAGCACACATTCTTTTTGAACTCTGATAAATAACGAAACCATGATTACACTTTGCCTCTGCAATGGCACAATTGTCAAAGTAAAGTTTTCCACATTTTCATTAATAATTGCACAATATGAGCACTATCTTTGAGAAACTTAGAGGGCACATTTGTTATGCTGCATGGGAGAACATATTAACAATGTGCTAATTAGTCTGATTTACATATTCTAATTAGGTTAATTACAAAATAGATTTTCCTCTATAACTCAAAAACAGTAAGGCCTATCTTTATGAAAGTTGCAGAATATATTCATTATGTTAAAAAGCAGCATATCAGTGCATGTTGCTCATTAGGCACACTTTATATATGCAAATTAGGTTAATTACAAAGTACAATTTCCCCAATAAGCTAAAAAATGTTTGTCCTATCTAAATGGAATTTGGAGGTTATAACCATTTTGCTATTAAATATAACATATGAATGAATTGTGCTAATGATATCTGATGTCAATATTTTATTTGATTATGTAATAGCATTTCCCTTCATATCACACAATATAAATTACTGTTACAAAAGTAAAATGCTATGATGTGTGCAGCCTTTAAATGGAGATATTTGATTCTACCACATTTGGATTTTATTTTTAAAAATCAAGAGAAATTTATCACTGATGCTCTCTTAAAAGTTAGGTGACTTTTATTCCAGCTACCCAGAGTGCAGGAACTTTGAATCTTCTGAGATAAACATGGGTTGTGTTCATTCATGTTGAGTCCCACCCTCTCAATGCTGCCTCTACACTCTGTTCTCCTCTACCAAGGCTAACTATCATTGAATGAATGTTCAGGCTGGTTAAAGAGAGAATGAGTGTAAGTGTATTGGTGTCACGTGACAATGTAAGTGCTGACTTAATGAGAGCCGAGGGAGTAACTATGTCCCAAAGTTAATATTAGGGGTTTATTGCTCAATGTGATGTTCTGAAACTGGTGCAGCAAATGCTGAGAAACTCAACTGATCTCCTCTAAAAAAACATTGCCTCGGCCGATTCAAAAAGTTTCTGTATCAACTTGCAAATATTGTGTTCGCCAATGAACTCTAATTATTATCTCTGGGTGGGAGTTGATCCATCTATCTTTGTTATGACACCCATATACATCTACCAACCCCTTTGGTTATATACCTGAGTACATTGTGTTACATTTCTCTGACTGGTGGAAGATGCCTTGTCCAAACTGGAACTTAAGCATTCAAACACATGTGGCCAAGAATTTCTAGCATTAATAATTTTTTGCTGATTGACAAAATGACATCTAAACAATGTGTTCCTCTCCTGATCAAACTTGTGATCAGAATTGATGATGGCTACCAGTGATCTGACCTAGAGCAGTGATATTTACTGTACATTCTGCAGAAAACCTGGGCTGAGCACAGTTCTTTCTGCCTATTAAAGTTCTTGGTCTAGAATTTCCATCAAATGACTGAGATCATTATTGCATCTTCTTAAAAAAAAGTGCATCTGCAATTGGCCTGTAGAGGGAGACACACATGAGGTTCTTGGGTTTTCTGGCTTGCATACCCATTGGTGTAAGAATTGGTGTGAGATTGGTAAAAGAACCTGAAATTTCTGTGCAATCTTAAAAAAGAGAGTTCAGGCTGTATGCTTCAGCAGCAAGCTAGCAGACAAGGGAACAATACTTGCCCCTTTGTACCTCCTGCTCTAAGAAAACTTTGCTGCACCTCTTAACAATGTTTTACTGCACTTGTTCAGAATTGTGATTACTTAAGCACTATCCAAACCCAGATAATATGGCACCAAGCCAGAGGTGAAGACTACACAGCTTCACTCAATTGGACCATCCTGGGTGGCACTGTCATAGGATGAACAGACTCCTAGATGTGGATACTGCCAAGTCATCGAAAATTATCACTTGTGCCACCTGGAGGAGTGAGCACTGACCACCGACCCCCTCATCATTAGAACTAAAGAACAACACCACAATAAGTTCCACGTCGCCAGCAGGGTATATCACTCCCTTTCTTGACTTACCTATCCTCAACACCAGCATACTCTCCACTGTCTGAAAACAGCACTTCCATAACTGAATGTTCATCATACTCTCTGGTCAACCATAGTGACCAAGTTCATGGCACAGAAATTGCTTACATGCACAATGCTAAACCCCATTCTCAATTTTAGAAGGCCAGTGTACTCACAAGCTGCTTGACACACACTCAACTTCCAGCCTTATCTTCATTCACTCTTCTTGATTGATACTGTAGAGCATTCCTACCTTTAAACTTTCTGCCATTGAGCTCCTGCAATGTCACTCTGATATCCTAGTGAACACACATGTATGTCTGCAGAATACTCAGAGGTCCTTGTCACTGGCTTTCATTTGGATATAGTCAAAAGAGGCTAATGACAGTTCAGTCAGCAGATGGCAGATGAGCCACAGAACTGTGAGTAAATCCCAGGAGAAAGTGTTTCAAAAGTGGAAGCTAGGTGATAAAGGTTTCCACCCAACTTTTCTCACAGAAATTGTTTTCAACAATATTCCAGCATGGTAAATGTGCTGGATTTGCTGAGAAATTTCACCTTCCTATCTATTCAATTTGGAGACTAAAGAAAAGCAGACATTGATGGGATGTCACAATAATAATATTTTCATGGTTACAAATAATTTCTAGATGTGTTTAATAAATGAAAGGGGTCACTTGGCTCAGTTGGCATGGTGTGTAGAAGAGTAGCAGGGTTCAATCCCTGTACTTGCTGAGGTAGCTCTAGAAGTCGAGCCCTTGCCTATCATAACATAAGCTTTGGTTACCAACATTTGAAAAATGGAGAATGCTGCATTGGGAGAGAATAAAAGATGAGTTTGCCTGTACCTTATGCAATTATTGGTAATGAGATGTATTTTAGTCTATGTTTCATATCAATGTAACGCTGACATAAGAACATAAGAAATAGGAGCAGGAGTAGGCCATCTAGCCCTTCGAGCCTGCCCCGCCATTCAATAAGATCATGGCTGATCTGTCGTGGCTCAGTTCCACATTCCCGCCCTCTCCCCATAACCCTTAATCCCCTCTCTTATCAAAAACCCATCAACCCGCGTCTTAAAAATATTTAGCGAGGTAGCCTCCACCACTTCAACGGGCAGAGAATTCCAGAGATTCACCACCCTTTGAGTGAAGAAGTTCCTCCTCAACTCCGTTCTAAACCGCCCCCCATTTATCTTGAGGCTGTGCCCCCTAGTCCTACTGTCCTTTCTGAGCGGGAAGAGTCTCTCCACCTCTATCCTATCCATCCCATTCATCATCTTGTACGTCTCAATGAGATCTCCCCTCATTCTTCTAAACTCTAACGAGTACAAGCCTAGTTTATTCAGCCTCTCCTCATAGCTCAACCCCTTCAACTCCGGCATCAGCCTAGTAAACCTCCTCTGCACTCCCTCCAAGGCCAAAATATCCTTGCGTAAGTGCAACGACCAAAACTGCACACAGTACTCCAGCTGCGGCCTCACCAATGCCCTATACAGCTGCAGCAAGACCTCCCTACTTTTATATTCAATCCCCCTCGCTATGAAGGCCAGCATCCCATTCGCCTTCCTGACCACCTGCTGCACGTGCAAGCTGGGTTTTTGCGACTCATGAAAAAGAGGAGGTGGATTTGTCCGTTTTAGCCTGAGGTGCTCCTTCCACACTCTCAAATTCAAGTATTTCACCTCAGCATTGGCTACATCCTATAATCCTGCAGTGCTGGTCACTTGTCTGAACAACCTGATATTATTTCCTCATCACTTGCCAAATTCTTCAGTTAGACTTTTTCTACAACTAACCTGTTTATGTCAAATGGATGAGGAGAAGGCTGCATTCTTGGATATTCCGATGATAAATTGCAATTTGAAGCCAGCAACACCTGCCCATTTTGTTTTTGGAACTCCAGTTTACATGTTTCCGATTAACTGTGTCAGGATTACTGGATGGATTGTGTGGATATTGGCTCCACAGGTTTGTTGTGTTTATTAAGAGCTTCCATCATGATTATCAAATTGAACTGGATGGTTTAACTTGCCGCTGGACAGATGTTAGACTGAGAACATAAGAACATAAGAACGTAAGAAATAGGAGCAGGAGTAGGCCATCTAGCCCTTCGAGCCTGCCCCGCCATTCAATAAGATCATGGCTGATCTGTCGCTGCTCAGTTCCACTTTCCCGCCCTCTCCCCATAACCCTTAATCCCCTCTCTTATCAAAAACCCATCAACCCGCGTCTTAAAAATATTTAGCGAGGCAGCCTCCACCACTTCAACGGGCAGAGAATTCCAGAGATTCACCACCCTTTGAGTGAAGAAGTTCCTCCTCAACTCCGTTCTAAACCGCCCCCCTTTTATCTTGAGGCTGTGCCCCCTAGTCCTACTGTCTTTTTTGAGCGAGAAGAGTCTTTCCACCTCTATCCTATCCATCCCATTCATCATCTTATACGTCTCAATGAGATCTCCCCTCATTCTTCTAAACTCTAATGAGTACAAGCCCAGTTTATTCAGCCTCTCCTCATAGCTCAACCCCCTCAACTCCGGAATCAGCCTAGTAAACCTCCTCTGCACTCCCTCCAAGGCCAAAATATCTTTGCGCAGGTGCGGCGCCCAAAACTGCACACAGTACTCCAGCTGCGGCCTCACCAATGCCCTATACAGCTGCAGCAAGACCTCCCTACTTTTATATTCAATCCCCCTCGCTATGAAGGCCAGCATCCCATTCGCCTTCCTGACCACCTGCTGCACCTGCAAGCTGGGTTTTTGCGACTCATGCACAAGGACCCCGAGGTCCCTCTGCACCGTCGCCTGCTGCAGTTTTTCGCCCCATAAGTAATAGTCCTTCCTACCATTCTTCCTACCAAAGTGGACCACCTCACACTTGCCAACATTAAATTCCATTTGCCATTTCCTGGCCCATTCGCCCAGCCTATCTAGATCCTTCTGCAGACTCTCCACACCCTCCGCACAATTTGCCGTTCCCCCAATCTTGGTGTCATCAGCAAATTTTGACACCCTACACTTGGTTCCCTCCTCCAGATCATCTATATAAATGGTAAAAAGCTGAGGCCCCAGCACCGACCCCTGGGGCACTCCACTAGTCACCATCCGCCAATCCGAATAGCATCCGTTGACCCCCACTCTCTGCCTCCTATTTGACAACCAATCCTCTATCCACGTTAACACCCTACCCCCAACTCCATGTCCCTCGACCTTCTGCAATAACCTCTTGTGAGGTACTTTGTCAAACACCTTCTGAAAATCTAGAAAGACCACATCCACCGGCTCTCCTCTATGTGCCCTAGACACATCCTCATAGAACTCCAGTAAATTTGTCAGACACGACTTCCCTTTCAAGAAACCGTGCTGCGTCTGCTCTATCAAGCAATTCCCTTCAAGATGCCTCGCAATTTCCTCCTTAATGACAGATTCTAACATTTTACCTACCACAGACGTTAAACTAACCGGCCTATAATTCCCTGCCTTTTGCCTGGCACCCTTCTTAAACAACGGCGTAACATTAGCCGTTTTCCAATCATCCGGCACTTCCCCGGAATCCAGCGACGTCTGGAAAATAACCACCAAGGCATCCACTATCACCTCCGCCATTTCTTTCAGAACCCTCGGATGCATTCCATCCGGTCCTGGGGACTTGTCCACAATCAGCCCCTCCAGTCTGTCGAGCACCACCTCTCTAGTAACAGTAATGTCATTAAGACCCTCCAGTCCTACCACCTTTCCATCGCTAACACCTGGCAAATTATTCACGTCCTCCTCCGTGAAGACAGAAACAAAAAAGTTATTCAGTATCTTAGCCATATCCCCATCCCCTACCACTAGGTCCCCTTTCTCATCCTCTAAAGGACCAACATTCACCCTAGCCAGCCTCTTCCTTTTTATATATTTATAAAAACTCTTGCTATCCTTTTTTATATTAAGCGCTAGCCCAGCTTCATAGTTTCTCCTACCCTTCTTTATCAACTTCTTTGTCAATCTTTGTTGACATTTAAACCTCTCCCAATCCTCTTCTCGCCCACTACTCTTAGCTACTCTAAATTCCTCCACTTTTAGTTTAACACTTTCCTTCACCTCCTTCGTTATCCACGGCTTATTACCTCTCCTCCTACTATCCTTTTTGACCATCGGAATAAATTTCTGCTGAGCACCAAGAAAGATCTCCTTAAAGATCCCCCACTGCTCCTCAACAGACCCTCCCTCCAACGCGCTCCCCCAGTCCACATTCGCCAATTCTTCTCTCATCCTACCGTACTCCCCTCTATTCAAACAAAGGACGCGTGTCCGGGAACCCACTTTCTCCTCCTCCATCTGCACCAGAAACTCCACCATACAATGATCACTCTCCCCAAGAGGATCCTTCACCACAAGGTCCCTAATTCTACCCGCCTCATTACATAGCACCAGATCCAAGATAGCTCGCTCCCTCGTCAGCTCCAACACACACTGTTCGAGGAAACTATCCCGGCAGCATTCCAAGAACTCCTCCTCGAGCCCCCCGCGTCCAACATGGGTCGACCAATCAATATGCAGATTGAAATCCCCCATAACTGAGGCTAAACAGTCACTGTTACCTGGGAAGCTGTGCTGATTCCCCCAAAACATAAATACTCAAGTCAGGATTCCTGCTGGCAGCAATTGGAAACCCTCCTTTCTGAGGACTTGTATTCCTCAGATTAATGGATGCAAACCTAAGCTCTCAATTTTAAAAAAATGGATTTCATCATCATCATCATTATCTGTGCCAACTTCCAGAAAGGCAACAATGTTGTGACATCACATCACCACATTATTGTTCTTCTTTGTCAGCAGTAATACAGCAATCTAGAATGGGACTTAGATTTAATGACTGAGTTTGTATTTAGTTGGCATTAGCAACAAATTTAAAGTTAAACCACGTCCACCTCAAGAAAAGTGTGTTGAAGTGTACTTGAGGAATAAGAACACCAAAACCCGTCAGAGTGGAAATTAACAGTTTCCAAAGAGATTAGAAAGTACTGTTGTTAAATAAAAGAACAAAGAACAGTATAGCACAAGACCAGGCTCTTTGGCCCACCAAGCCTGCACTGACACATGACACTTTTCTAAACTAATGACCTTTTGCCTCTACACAGTCCATATCACTCTATACAAACAGCAAAGGGTCGAAAACTTTGCTGGGTGTATTCTATAGGCTGCCCAATAGTGACAGGGAAGTTGAAGTGCAAATAGGGAAACAGATTCTGGAGAGATGTTTTAATAACAGAGTTGTCGTGATGGGAGACTTCAATTTCCCAAACATCGACTGGAATATCCCTAGGGTAAGGGGTTTGGATGGGGAGGAGTTTGTTAGGTGTGTTCAGGAAGGTTTCCTGACACAGTATGTGGATAAGCCTACGAGGGGAGAGGCTGTACTTGACCTGGTACTGGCGAATGAACCAGGGCAGGTGATGGATCTTTCGGTAGGAGAGCATCTTGGAAATGGTGACCATAATTCTATCTCCTTCACAATTGCGTTGTTGGGGTCCGGGTCCACAGGACTCTTAAATCGGCCTCGCAGGTGGAGGAGGTGGTCAAGAAGGCGTATGGTGTACTGGCCTTCATTAATCGAGGGATTGAGTTTAGGAGTCGGGAGGTAATGCTGCAACTTTATAAGACCCTTGTCAGGCCTCAGTTAGAGTATTGTGCGCAGTTCTGGTCGCCTCACTATAGGAAAGATGTAGAAGCTACTGAGAGGGTACAGAGGAGATTTACAAGGATGTTGCCTGGACTGGGAGGCATGCCTTATGAAGTTAGGTTGAGGGAGCTGGGACTCTTTTCCCTGGAGAGACAAAGGTTGAGAGGCGACCTGATAGAAGTTTACAAAATGTTGAGAGGAATAGATAGGGTGGACTCTCAGAGGCTATTTCCCTGGGTTGAAATGGTTGCTACGAGAGGACACAGATTTAAGGTGCGGGGAGGGAGGTTCAGAAGTGATGTTAGGGGTAAGTTTTTCACTCAGAGGGTGGTGAGTGAATGGAATCGGCTGCCGTCAGTGGTGGTGGAGGCGAACTCGCTGGGGTCTTTTAAAAGACTTCTGGATGAGTATATGGGGTTTAATGAGATTGAGGGTTATAGATAGGTCTGTAGGTTGGTAGGTGTTGATGTGATCAGCGCAACTCGTGGGCCGAAGGGCCTGTTTGTGCTGTAGTGTTCTATGTTCTATGTTCTATTCCCTGCCTATTCATGTATCTGTCAAGATGCCTCCTAAATGTGGCCAATGTATCTGATTTTACCACCTCCTCTGGCTGTGCATTCCAGGCGCTTATCACCCTCTGTGTAAAAACTTTCCTCTCACATCACCTTTAAACTTTCCCCCTTTTTTCTCAAATCTTTAACCCTAGTAATCGACATTTCTCCTCTAGGAAAAAGAGTCCAACTATCCATGCCTCTCAATTTTGTAAACTTCTATCAGGTCACCCCTCAGCCTCCGACATTCAAATGAAAACAAACCAAGTTTGTCCAATCTCTCCTCATAGCTAATACCCTCCAAACCAGTCAACATCCTGGTAAATTTTTTCTGTACCCTTTTCAAAGCCTCCGCATCCTTCTGGTAGTGTGGCAACATTGATCCTTGCTTAATGCTTTTGTCAAAAACACCAGAAGTCCTCCTCCTTCAGCTGAGAAGATTTTATTTTGAATAGAATTGTTCGCCATTACCACAAACTGTAAATTTCTGCCCTCATGTAAGCTTGTGACACTTATCAAAAAAAAACAGATCTTCATGACTGAACGTCCAGCAGCAATCACTGTTTAGGCTCATGCACTGCACATGACTAACTACCTGTATCAGATGGCTGCCAGTGCTTGTAGAGCCAAGATTTAAATAAAACTATAGATTTGCTTGGGAGGAAGCAAATGTGTACATAAGCATTAAGAAAGGCCAACACATTTCCCTGAAGCTGCTCCAAACCATCTTCCCACAGTTGTTACTTCATTGGTATCTCTTTTAAAAGTCACAGCCGGACAATTCTAACAGCTCCCCTCAAGGCTCAGGATTGCTATATGTGATCCACCCTGCCCATTGCTTCCAATGCAAACAACACAAACTTAATTTAAATGACTGCAGTATGCAGCAAGCATTAAGCACAGTAGCTGCATGCCTGAGCAGAGGGTGCAAGATCGTGACAGGCCAGCACAAGTTGAGATTAGCCTGCCCTACTTCAAGTCAGCCTGCATCTCTGAAATTCTGTCTGAAGTAGGTGCTAGAAGTCATTATAAAAGTCATACCAATGAGCTCCAGACACAAAAATTGCACATGATAGAGAGCATGCTCCAAGACTTTTCAGTTCTGCATTGGAAGTTTTGGTGCAGGAAGTGGAGAGGAGATGTGACTGGCAGTGGTGACAGATGCTGGCAATGCACCCACCAGAGACCCAGAATCTATGACAGACCCACCCAGGCTACAGTGAATGAGGGAAAAATGGGAATCACAGGGTTAGGGTCACGGGGACGGTTTGGGGAGCGACAGAAGCCGCTCATAGGCAAGGACTCACTCACCTTTCCCAGTGCCAGATCTCCCAATCAGAAGGGCCTCCCAGAAAGGCCACAGGTGATCCTGACAGGCTTTGCCAGATGGCCTTCAGGAAATACAGAAAGCCATGTGGTTCTTATTTAATCCCTGTGCTGCTATTAAATTACGGTGAGTTTAGGGATAATGGATGTCAATTGGCTCATTAATGAACTAAATTGGCATCACGCCACTGCCAGCAGCCAGTAACCACGCATCAGCCCTTCCCACTCTCCAACATAAACTCAGGAGGTTTTGCAGCTGCCAGGTTTTGGGGCCTACCTCATGATTAAGTAGACCTGGCTGCTATGTTCTTGCCACAATGGGCTGCATTGAACCCAGCCCCAAGCATGCTTAGTAAGACTCTTTGTTGGTAAAAGAGGGAAAATGGCAAGAATAAATGAGAGAAAAATTAATCTGTCTTAGAGTAACTCTATCTGGCTCTGGCAGCATATTTGACACATAATAGTTTTATTATTAATGCCCTTATAGGCTATTAGAATATGATAACATCTGTAGACTACAAGGAATCACGTACATAGATGGAGAAATTTATGTCCTCACATAAACGTCTTTAGCAAACTTTGGGATGAATTGTATAAGTGATTATGTTGCTGAAGTGCTGGTCAACCCCATTTAGGCCACAAGTGGGTTCTGGGATGGCAGATTGCTGACAGTTGTCACCACCGGGGCTGTCATCCAATTAATGATAGTGGTCTTCCCCCAAGTGCTGACGGCTTAATCAGGGAGACAGCGGCCTCAGTAGAGGCACCACTAGCTAAATGCAATTGAGCGGTGATGACACCAAGCAAACAAGCCCTTGTGAGTGAGGGCAGAGGTGGTCATTGCGTATCAGTGGCATCTTTGTTACAAGGGTGGCCATGCCAGAGGGTCTCCTGGTGGGCCATCCACCTCCCGCTCCCTGAAACCTGCTGGGAGTCTGCCAGTTTGCTGGGTGGTCTGCCCACATGGCAGCAGGCTTTCCCAGCATGGGAAAAATACCCATAGATGTGGAAATGGTCCTTAATTAGCTATTTAAGTGGTGCAATTGGTCACACAAAATTCCCATACCTGGCAATATACACTAATGGCAGAAGGTTTGCCTTTTTCTCTTAGGGGACGAAGGCAAGAATGCCAAATTTCAAATAATCACAAATTTTCAGATGCTGAGTGATTGGCAAGTTGACTTTATTGATCAAGGTGTTATCATGGAGAAAGCAATGGGGTACCTTAGGTTCCCCATGCTCACGAGTAATTTAAAAAATATACAAGGCTTGAACATATTCCTTTTGTCTGCTGAGAGTGAGACCCTGCATATGAATGTGGGTGGCTCTGAGCGAGTGTAAATGAGCCAAGTTACAAGCTGAACTGATTATCTTAAACCAGTTGTTAGTGTGGCTTTTAGCACACGTAGGATCATTGAACAATATTCAGAGTTCAACATTTTTAAGTTAGAATGGCGATATATACTTCCACCTTGTTGTGGTGGTGAGGATGGAGCGTGTGCAAACTCAGCGGGGAGTGATTTTCCCATGCTGCTGATTTTTTTAGTGCAGCGGGTCGGGAAAATTCAGTGGGGCCAGATTAGCGTAATCCGCGCTGGGCGTCCAGCCCCTAGTGCCTCTCCCAGCACCGGATTCCAGCGCCATCAGCTCCGCACTGAAAATAGATGCAGAGCTGCCTAATGTCTTCAAGGTGTAATTTAATGTAATTTGAATATAATTAGCAGGCCCAGAATCCGCTCCCTCCCCCACACCTTGCCCCAGGAATGTTTCACTCCAGTGGGATTTATAGTAGCTCACCACTAAGGGGCAGCTGGTGCCTGACCCTGCTGGAGTGAAGGGGGGTTCTCCAGAGGGTCGGGTGGCAAGTGGGGCACACCATGGGCATTGGCACTTGGCAGTGCCTGCCTGTGCCTCCTGGCACTGCCCGAGAGGCAAAGTGCCAATGCCCAGGGGGCATCTTGTATAGGGCAGTGCCAAAGGGTGGGGCCTCTGGGAGGCGATTGGTGGGAATGGGGGGGGTCCTGCAGCCACTCTGCATACAGATCACAAGTAGAGGGAGGGAGGCCAGTGATTGAGGTTGGCCATCGGGGTTGGGGGGTGGTTTGACCTGCCAGGGTGGGGTGGGGGGAGAAGGGGGGGCGCTGTGGGGATGAGCAGTGGGGGTGTTGGTTGAGAGTGCGGGGGTTTGGACAAGTAGTTGGTACTGCTGGTGGAGGGGGGATTGGTAGATCGGGACTGCAGGATCTGGGGGGCTCAAGGCGGGCCTAGGCATGCTTGGGGGACCAGCGATCGGGCCAGGGGCGTGTGGGATGAGGTGAGAGAGCTGGCATTGCAAGGGTCATGGCACTGGCCGGCGATCAAGCTGGCCAGCAATCGGGAGGCCAGCAGACCGAGGCCACTACGCATGCACCGATTTCATCGCTGACAGATTGGCGCATGCACAGTGGCCCATTCAGCGCTCTGCTGCCAGCCTTCTGGGCAGGAATAGGCCCCACCCACTGATTTCTAATGTGATTCTTGCTGGTGCACTCAGCAATGCACAGATTATGGGAGATTTTCTCTGATCTCTCACTAAAAGAAAGTATGATTTACTCCAGTTTTCACACAAATTCAACACTTGGAATTTTTTTGGGAGAATCGCCCCCAGGATATCTTGTTACGTTAGATGGAGTTAATATCGCAACTAAGCTGAACCTCATGAAAGGTGTTTTGTTTTGCAATAATTAACAAACAGTTTTAGTTACTTGGTTAATAAATGTCAGGATTCCTTGGTATATGTACAGTATAAAGTTCTCACATTGACCACACAAATAGCTGAATGTGGGGTTCTGTACAGGGACCAAAATATGCCATCAAAATGGATCAGCCTCTGTCGGGAAAGGTTCTCCCTTTGACTGTAAATTAATAATGGCTCTACTGCTGACACTGGTATCGAAATGACAACCACCGCGGACCTATCAGGAGCCGTGCAGCTTAATCATAGTTTAACCAGCTGCATTTCTTACTTTTGCCACACATTAAGCTGAATTATAGGGCTGAATCTTCTTCAGTGTGACTAACTTTAATGATAGAAAATAAGGGACACTTTGAAACTGGTTGGTTATGGGGTAATGGTGACCAATTAGGTGGATGGAGGGTCAGGGTTGTTGCTTGCAAGAATGAGAGGACAGGGGATAGGATGGACACACCCCCTTATTATGGCATTAGTTGTAGTATGGTTAGCTTAAATGTCCAGTGTGAATGTTGGTCTGTACAGGATGGATGAATGTTAGCAAATAGGTGAGTAGATGAATAAATGAATGAATGGTTGGAGTGGTAGGGTAAGTAGGAGGGTGGTGTAAGTGGGCAGAGTTACAGGTGAGTAAGATGATGGATGGGTTGGTTACTGGGTGCACAGGATAGCAATTGGATAGGGTGACAGATGGGTAGCTTAGCAGCTGGGTAGTTTTTCAGGTAGGTAGGCTAGCAGGTGGGTGAGATGATAGGCAGGTAAAGTGGCAAGTGGGTCGAATGACAGATTTTTGATGTGGTTGTGGGTAGGGTGGCAGTTGGATTGGGTGGTGGGTGGGTAGGGAGATAAGTGGGTGTGGCGGTAGGAGGCAAGCGTCTGCATTGATCCCATGGAGCTGTCCGAACTCTCCAATTGTAATTCAGCATCAGAGACTGGCATGGTGGTTGGTGGGGGGGAGAGAGCAGGCGCATCCCAGATTGCTGGGAAATTGCCCATTGGAAGTTCAAACCTCTTAGGCAATTGCCACAGAGGTCAGCATGTTGCAACATATGTGGAGTTCTGATGCGCATCTTGGACCATACAGCTGGCACCAAAAGGAGAGGTAAGGCTTGTGGTTAGATAGTGCCTTCACAAGGGTTCCAAAATGTAATACAGCCAATGAAGAACTTTTGGAAGAATAGTCAGTGTTACAACGTAGCAGCTAATGTGCATCCAACAAGCTAGCAGAAATGGCAAGGAGGTAATGATCAGATCATCTCACTTACTAACATTGGTTCAGGAATCACAATTGCCCAGGGCAGGAGGAGAATGCCTGTGCTCATCTGGGCTCTTCTGTATGCACCTGTGGGGACAGACAGGTTTAATATCTAATCTGACTGGTGGCATCATCAACAATGCAGAGCTCCCTCAACACTTGAGCTGAAAGGTCAGCCTGGATTTTATGCTCTGGAGTGAGAGCTGAACCAACAACCGTCTGGTTCAGGGTTCAGAGTGTGACCCACTGAGCCATAACTGAAATCCTACTGAGTGAATAATTGAAAATCATTCAGTAGTTTAAATCTGAGTGCTGGTCAAGTAAAAATTGTTCTTTGAAAGAATGAATCCAAAAGAAAGATGTTTTCAATGACTCGATTAAGCTGGTCTCTAAACAATGATGGCGGAATAGCATTTGGACCTGCTCATTGAGGATCCCTGTCCTGTATTTTTATTGCATACATTTGTAATAGCACACTTTCCATTATTAGTTCATAAGTTAATCAGATACAGAGGCAGAATTAGGCCATTCGACCCATCAAGTCTGCTCCACCATTCGATCATGGCTGATATGCTCCTCATCCTCATTTTCCTGCCTTCTCCCCGTTTTTCAACCCATTACCAATTAAAAATCTGTCTAACCCCACCTTAAATTTACTCACTGTCCCAGCATCCACCGCACTTTGGGGTAGTGAATTCCACAGATTCACAACCATTTGGGAGTAGTTTCTCCTCAGTTCTGTTTTAACTTTGCTACCCCTTATCCTAAGTCTATGACCTCTCATCCTAAAATGCCCCACAAGGGAAGCATCTGCTCCACGTCTATTTTATCCATACCTTGTATCAACTTATGTACCTCAATTTGATCTCTCCTCATTCTTCTAAATTCCAGAGAATATAAGACTAAACTGTTCATTCTCTCTCCATACGACAAACCCCTCATCTTTGGAATCAATCCAATGAACCTCCTCTGAACTGCCTCCAATGCCACTAATTCTTTTCTCAAATATGGGAACCAAAACTGTGCACAATGATCCAGATGTGGTCTCAACAATGCGTTGTATAATTGCAATAGTACTTTCTTACCTTTTTATTCTATTCCTTTAGCTATAAATGCCAACGTTCTACTCACTTTCTTTATTATCTGCTGTACCTGCATGCTAGTTTTCTGTGACTCAAGAATGAGGACACCCAGATCCCTCTGCTTTGGAGCACCCCGCAGTCTCTCTCCATTTAGATAATAAGTCACCTTCCCATTTTTCCAACCAAAATGTATGACCTCACGCTTCTCCACATTGAACTCCACCTGCCATCTTTTGGCCCACTCACCTAACCTATCTATATCCATTTGTTGGGTTCTTATTTCCTCATTGCAACTTACTGTCCTGCCTGTTTTGAGTCATATAACCACACCATGTCAGACACAGCATGTTGCAATGATTTTATATATTAGCCAACCTAATATGATGAGTGCTGCCTAATCCATCCAGGCAGCACAAGCTATCCTGTTGTATTCTAATGATCTGTTCCACAACCATTTGATTGCCCATTGTGATTGACTGCTATTTTATCATTTGGATTTCAACCTTACTTAAAAATGACCCATCCTCAAGCAATACAATTATTATCCAACACAAAGAAACCATGCAATTTTGCACTAATTAATCCAATGATATTTTGTGCATTAACAACTATCCAAATATTTCCTGAGTGGAATTCCTTATGATTAATGTAGGCCAGTGGATTTTTCAGAGGCTGCCTGTATCTCAACACGTGTGTAGTCAAGCACACCCTGCACTATTGGAAATCCTGCAACAGGGTAGAACATCTGCCGCCCTGACAATTGTTCCTCTTTTCTGTAAAAATGAATGAAGCATGAAGGAAACACTGAGAAAAAAATCTGCTCTTGAATAAATTGGATACTGTGTTGTGAATAATTCCAATGCAATCTCCACTGTGATCTTGAAAGGACCCTATGGCAAAAAGTAATCAACACAACAGTGGCTGTGGCTTTCACTGCTATAAATACAGTAAGGAGATTCGCTGAAACAGTGTCAAGGAATGGAACAATGAACTCGCAGATCATTGTAATGCCCTACCTGCTCATTTCCTCACACAATACTCTTCAGAAAGATCAAGCTGATTTGTTCTTATCCTACAAGTTTCTACCAGAATATGAGACTGTTTTGAATCAGCCATTTCTCTTCCTTTGTTGAATCAATGTTTCTTTGCTAGCAGGACAATAGTTATATCTTGCCCAATCAAGGAACGTTAAAAAGCACTGATTTAATAGACATTCAAAGCAGATTTTAGACCTATTCACATTAATGCTTAATTCCACATCCGGCAGAAGTCTGGTTCAGGAAGGTAGTTCCATTGATTCCTGGTTAGTTTTTATCTGCCCTGAATAATTGATGATCCTTCGTAGATTTCTGTTGTCTTGGATAGATTCTACTTTATAAAAATAGGATGAAAAGTTCTCTCACTACCAAACCAAATCATTAGATCATTGTATCCCCTGCGTTGGCCTGTATGCACTATCCAGATTAACTGATAATGGATATGTAATAGGGTTCTAGGAATTTGGGCCAAACCTTAGCAGTAGAAAATGTTTTATCTGTGGTGGAGGTAGTATTTATAAGAGAAACAGATAAAAACTATTTTACTTCATGGCATTCACAAGTGAGCACATGGAACATCAAAATCAGTGGTGGGTAAACTGTGGCCTGGGAACCACACGCGTCCCATCAGGATTCTGAGTGCATGCGTAATGCAAGAGCATGTGAAGTGAGGTGCATGCTGAACTCACACAGCATTGACTATGAGGGCCATGCACTCCCTCCACATCCAATCAAAGCATAACTATTTGTTTCATTTTTACCATTTGAAGCTGATAGTTCTATTAATATACAAATGATTAAGCTTTTTTTATAACTCATTGTGAAACATATGGCATTTGTTAAATGTACTCAATCTTATTCATGGGGTCATAGTCAGTGAACAAGCTGATTTCAATCCTGTGGACCACTGAAATGAAGGTGGACCACTCCAGCAGCCCACTCACCAGCTTAGGTTGCCCATTACTGCTCTGGATTACGACTCCACAGATACAACGACCAAGGGATAAAAGTAAAGCACATATCTATTGTGGTCAAACACTGTCCTCTGCTATAGTCCTGCTGTATCTATAACAGGGCCCTGCCCTTCCCTTGGAGTTTCTGCTGAGATTGGTTGTGGGGGCGGGGGCGTTGTGGGGAGTGAACCTGATCTACCTGCCTCTCACATGGTGACATAGTTAGGGGTATAGCCAAGGAGAAGGACTCCCAGGCCTGAAATTCCTGTATTGCACCCTGGCACTGTAATAGTGGGCTGGTGCCCCAAGTAGAAACAAATATAACTTCTACCTGAATACCAGAAGTGGAACCCACCTGAGGATCCAGTTCCAGCCTGTGGTCTGGTTTCAATAAGAAAACAGAATATGGGTGAATTGCAGCCTCTGTACAAAGACAGCAGGGAACACTCAGAACATCTTTCTTGGGAGGGAGATGAAAACATGGATCTATGCTTCTCATCACACTCTGGGCAGTAAGGTATTTACCACATGCTCCCAATGGGACAAACTCCCACATAGAAATTCATAATGGGGTGCCCCCATTACCGAATTGATATTAACTGCAGTCACAGAAGGTTAAAGCCTGGCACTTCTGGAGAATGTTAGGATCACTGATAGTCATCCTCATTGCTTTAGCTCTCATTATGGAATGGAGAATAAACATCCATTACTCGCTTCTGTTCCAGAGTTTCCAAGTGTGTTCCTTTAGGTCATGGTTTGTGCATATTAATAAAACTCACTAATATTTATAAAGTGAATTTTCATGGTCTAAATGTAAATTGGATTTTCATTCTGTCTTTGAGAAAAGGGAAAATCTTTATTAGTCCTGGGGTCACACATGGTTTGGAAGCAATTAAAAGCAACATTAAGCTGATATGCAACTATCTTCTGCTGCCATTTCATCTTTCTTCTCAATGAATTATTTTTCCTGTTTTTTTTTTGACTTAGTTTTTTTCATCCTGTTCCCACTATTAGTCATTTCCTTCTTACCTGCAATGAGCTATGATGGTCAGCCTGCAAACAGCTGGAATCAGCCTTTAATAAAACAAAAATCTATTGCTTCCAAGCACTTGCTTCCATTTGAGGAGATAGGCTTTCCATTTGTGTCCAAGTCCTTTTGATTTTTTTAATTTAAATAATTTGATAGCATTTCAAACACCAGACAAGGAGCTGATGAGTAACTATGGACTGTGGATAACCTCCAGTATTCAATGAGCTGTCTTTAGTTTTCAAGTTTCTCACCAGTGCATTGCCTGGTCTTCAGATGTGTGTCACTAGAAGCTGTAAAGAGGGATCAGCAACTAAACAAACAGAAAAGCCCTTTGTTTTATCAATGAACTCAAATAGAGTGTAGATAAAAAGCTCGATCGGTGGTTTAACTGAGTATCATTTCTTAAGGTGTCTTTAACTGTTAGGTGGCATTCATCAGAAAATGGATCTGCAGTTAAAAGAGAACCACTACACAGATTGTAAAATTGTCTTTACGGTGATATAAATGAACTACTGTCTCATCTGTAATCATGAATCTGAAGAACAAGAAGAAAGAGAAAGCCCACACACTACCTCTCTACTGCCTTTTTCAGCAGTCTTGCACTGATATCTTTTCACTAAGTGTCGGGGCTAGGTATGATGCTAGTTAATTTTCTTCACTAGCCTGGCATACTCAGTAACAATTGGAATCGTTTTTGTTCAATAGGTATGGATTTGGTTTGCTTGACGCTGGCCGAATGCTGAAGGCAGCCATTAAGTGGAAAGACCTGGGTCCTCAGAGAAAGTGTGTGGTTAATTATGGAGCTCACCTGATGAAGTAAGTTCTTTGGTTTCTCAAAACATAGAATCATAGAATGTCACAGCATGGAAAGAGGCCATTTAACCTGTCATGTCCGTATTGTCTCTCTGTAAGAGGCAAAGGAAAATATTGGTTCAGCATCAACTGAATAATTGTGTTCAATTCCTGGCACCACCCTTTAGGAAGACAGTGAAGGCTTCAGAAAGCAACTAGCTCAGTTAGTTCCACCCTTCCCCTCTTTCCCCATTTCTTTTTCCTTTGGTGCTTATCCAATTCTCTTTTGAAAACCACAATTAAAGCTGCCTCCACCACACTTCTAGGCAGTGCATTCCAGATCCTAACCATCCCCAGCATAAAATCATTTTTCCTCACCTTGCCATTTGCCAATCATGTAATAACAGTGTCTTCTGGTACTTCATCCTTCAGCCAACAGGAACAGTTTCACTCTATAATCCCTAGCTGTCTTAAAACCTCATGACATTGAACACTTTCATCAGATTTACCATCAAAACCTTCTGTTCTCCAAGGAGAATAGCACCAGCTTCTCCATCTAGCCACATTGCTAGGTCCCTCATCCTTGGAACTAGTCTTGTAATTTCTTCCTGCACTCATTCTGAAGCCTTCACAGTCTTCCTAAGGTGTGGAGCCAGGAATTGAACACAATAATCCAGTTGATGCTGAACCAGTGTTTTCCTTGCTTTTGTACCACATGCCTCTCTTCATAAAGTCCAGGATCTACAATGGCACAGTGATTAGCACTGCTGCCTTACAGCGCCAGGGACTCGGATTAGGTCGCTATCCGTGCAGAGTCTGCACATTCTCCCTGTGTCTGCGTGTGTTTCCTCTGGGTACTCCAGTTTCCTCCCACAGTTCAAAAGACGTGCTGGTGAGGTGCATTGGCCATGCTAAATTCTTCCTCAGTGTACCCAAACAGCCGCTGGAGTGTGTCGACTTGAGGATTTTCACAATAACTTCATTGCAGTGTTAATGTGCACCTACTTGTGACACTAATAAATAAACTTTAAACTTTTCCCATTTACCTTTAACAAATTGATGCTGGCTTTCTTTAATTAATTTGCATATTCAACACTGGTGAGGGTGATGATTTCTCTGGGGCAGGCATCACAGGTGGCTCAGCTGTATAGTGGAGCAAGAGGAAGACTGAAATGTAATAGTCAGTGGTGATTCCATGGTTGGGGGAACAAACAGACATTTTAGCAGCCACATATTTGATTCCTGGATGATATGTTGCCTCCCAAGTGCCAGGGTCAAGGATGTCACTGAGCAGCTACAGAACACACTGAGGAAGGGTGACAGGGGAGGAACAGTCAAGGATCATGGTCCATATCAGGCCCAAAGATGCAGGTAGAACAAGGTCCTGCAGACAGATTTTAGAGATCTAGGAAAGTTACCCAGCAAGCAGTATCTCAAAGCAAGTAATCACTAGATTACTCACGATGCCACATGCTAAAATTTATAAAAGTAGGAGGATAAATGCCTGACTGGAGAGATAATGCTGGAGCATGGGCTTTATATTCCTAGGATATTAGGACTGATCTGAAGGTCGAGCCAATACTGTCCTGATGATTTGCACCTCAACAGAACCAAGTACAATGTCCTCATGGGCTATTTGCTAGTGCTGTTGGCAAGGATTTAAACTAACTTGGCAGGACTATGCAAACTTGTATATTAGGAAGAAGAAACAAGGGGAACAAAGGATTGGAAGTGATGGAGAGCACTAGAGTAAGAAATAGTAGGGTATAAGGTGAGGTCAGTCTTAATGCAGTAAGGTCTAAATAGGTTTACACTGCAACTCTCTGAATATGGGCAATGTGATAAATAAGGTTGGTAAGCTGCATGCACAAATGGCCACATGGAAACATGATGATAATGGAAAACTGGCTCAAAAAAGAGCAAGATTGGGTACTAAATATTCCTGGACAAAGAAGGTCATGAAAAATAGGGAAGGTTGGAAAGGGGAAAGGGTGGCAGTATTGATTAAAGAAGAACATTACAGTGCTGGGGAGAGAGGATGTTCTGAAATTGTCAATGGCAGCATGTATTTGGTTAAAGTTATGAAACTTTCAGGGCACAATTACACTATTGAGTGTATTCTACTGGATGCTCACTCGTGGGAAAAATATAGAGGAGCAAATATGCAGGGAAATTATAGAGAAGCGCAAAAACAGTAGAGCAGTGATAATAGGGAACTTTAAATATCTTGATATAGACTGGGATAATAATAGTGTAAAGGACAGAGAGGGGAAGAGTTTCTGAAGTGTGTTCAGGAGAATTTCTTGATCAATATGTTTCTGATTCAAGAAGGAAGGAGTCATTGCAGGATTTGGTTCTAGGGAGAGGTGGGTCAAGTGTCAATATGGCCCATAGGGTACATCATAGCATGCCTACAATGTCAAAGTGGGCATTCAACCCATCAAGTCTGCACTGACTCTCTGACAGAGTACCCAAATCCTCTCCCCAACATCTCCCTGTAACTCTATACATTTACCATGGCTAATCCATTTAACCGACACATCTTGGGGCACTAAGGAACAACTTAGCCCCTTATGCATGTATAGATTAATCACATGTAATGAATATACTATACCCTACACATCTCTGTGAAAATCTGCCAATATCTTAAAACATAAGACTTGTGGACTCCCTTCTCTTATTAAAAATAGCCAGATCACTTGTTGGTCCTGGATTTGTTGTTTATACATTGTTATGCATTATAATTTTAACCTAAAAAAATTAAAATAGTCTTGTGGTATACAAAGCCTTATGGTTACCGAGGTAACAAAGGCCAGAGATATTGTTAAAGTAAGCGTAGCCAGAACATCAGCCTTATCCCCTCCCCCACAGACACCCGCAGATTTGCAGGTAGTATAAAACCTGCATTAAGCCACAAGATTGATACTTTTGCACTGTGTTGGCTTATCTCACCCAGGCATTACAATTGATCTCAATGCTCCAGGGTTTGTGAGGCTAAAATTGATCGGGATTCCCCCTTTCTGATCTCTATTCACAATCAGACCTTTAAGCGTACACGACAGGATCAGATTCAGCTACAATTTGCCCCTCGATCAAACAGAACTTCGGTTGCTGACATTGTGAGGATGTGTTTGCCTATTGGAGGCGATTACTTGTCTATTAGTTTTCTAAGTTTGTATTTTTTTAAATTTTATTATTGGAATTCCTTCAATGCAGTACTCAGCCAAGAAATTCACAGCATCTCGGACCTTTCTGCCCTTTACTTATCAGAAGACATTATAAATTCCAGAAATAAGTTGGCACAATTGCTATGACACTCTTTCCAATCCAACAGCACAGAAAGAGGCAATTTGACCACTCATGCCAGTGTTGCCTGTTTGAAAAAAAATTATCCAATTAGTCTCACTCGCATATTCTTTACCCTACAGTTTTATCCCCTTCAAATATTTGTTCAACTACCTTTTCAAAATTACCATTGAATCTGCTTCAACTGCTCTTGCCTTTATGAAGTGTGGTCATTTCTGTAACATGAGAAACTTGATGCTTTAAGTAAAAGCAAGAAAGTCACACATTTACATAGTACTTTAAGATTTCAGCTAATTAAATACTTTTAAGGTGTAATTATTGTTGTAATAGGTAGGAAACACAAGAGCCAGGTTGTTCGCAATTAACTCCCACAAACAATCTTATAATAACCAGATAATCTGTTTTTAGTGATATTAATTTAAGGATAAATATTAGTCATGACACTGAGGATAACTCTCCAACATTTCTTCAGTCAACTACATGGGATCTTTTACACCCTCCTGAGAAAGCAGAAGGGGACCTTGGTTTAATCTCGCATCTGAAATACAGTTCTTCTGACCATGCAGCACTCCCTCATCATGACACAGAAGTATCAGCCTAACTTTTTGTGCTCCTGTCTCTGGAATAATATTTGAGCCCAAAACCTTCTGCCGTGGAAGCCAGGTTCTATCAATGGAGGCACAGCTGACACTAGCAATCAGAGTTTGGAAATACACCAGATAATGCTTCTTTCCAATCCAGATTCCTCCGTCCATTGACCCACAGTCTTTTATAGGCCTTATGCAGACTCAGAGCCAACTCATGCCAACACATACCCCCAACCACCTTTCTTTGTCCTTAAACCTATAATTCCAACTCACCTAGTATCCACCTCAGAACCCATGCTGATAAAATAAAGTATCTACTGAAGACTTCATTGTTTCAGAAAAAGTACTGTGATTCACTACATTTGTTAATGCTCTGGGGACACAGACTCAAATCCCATGGAATTGGTGGAATTTAAATTCAGTTATTCGCTCTGGAATTTTTAAAAAAGCTAATCGTAGCGACTATGAAAGAATCATAGAATCCCTAGGTGCAGAAGGAGGCCATTCAGCCCATCGAGCCTGTACCAACAACAATCCCACCCAGCCCCATCACTGTAACCACACATATTTATCTGACTCATCCCCCTGACATGAATGGACAATTTAGAATGGCCAGCTCACACATCTTTGGACTGTGGGAAGAAACCGGAGACCCAGAGGAAACCCACGCAGACATAGGGAGAACATTCAAACTTCACACTGACAGCGAACCTGAGCCCTTAGTACTGTGAGGCAGCAGTGCGAACCACTGTGCCCCCATATGGACTGTCATATGCACCCATCTAGTTCACTAATGTCCTTCAGGGAAGAAAATCTGCCATCCTTAACTGGCCTGATCTGCATGTAACTCTCAACCCACAGAAATGTGATTGATTCTTAACTGCCCCTGAAATGGCCCTGCCAGCCATTTAGTCCAAGGATAATTACAGGAAGAAGTCTCACAACACCAGGTTAAAGACCAACAGGCTTATTTGGAATCATGAGCTTTTAGAGTACTACTCCTTCCTCCGGTGAGTCCCATTGTTGTGAGACTTCTTACTGTGCCTAATGCTGTCCAACGCCGACATTTCAACATCAAGGGTAATTAGTTATGGGCAACAAATATTGGATTGTCAGTATTGCCCACATCCCACCAAAGAATAAAAAACTTCTCTAATCCCTTATAAAAGCAAACATTAGAATTTATCATCCCACCTCAAAAGGTCGGTAATCACATGGAACTGTCAATCAAATGATGATCTGAGAGGCACCCCATTGTGATAATGGAACACTGTAAAATCAGTCATGCAGCACAAATCCAGCAATAGTAACTTTCAGCCTTATGTCAATAGACAGAGTGAAACAGCAAGCACTATTATTTTAAACCCTGCAGACAGTTTTATTTTCAAAGGACAGGTGTTTAAGTGCTTTGAAAGCTGGACAGTTTGTTTTGACAGTTCCAATGAGTTGACAGTGCCCACAAGTTTGATAGTTCCTATGCACTTTTTACACGTGTTAATGTCTAATTTTAACTATCCAAAAGGGCACTTGATCTCCCCAAAGAAACCCCAGGACCAAATCCAAAAGCATACCCAACCTTTCCAAAAGAGTATCCCACCTATTGAAGCAACTTTGTAAAGTTTAGACCTGCTCTGATCTCCTTGCTGACAGAATGCTGACATGACTGGAGGCAGCTGCTAGTCTCTATGGGCACCTACATCTGTGAGCCATGGATGTGTAATTTGGAAATCACCCCCATTCCCATCACTCCTCTGCTAAAATGGTAGGTGTGTGCTCTGCAGCAGGTCTTGCAGATCTGGACCTCTGCAGCCATTTTCATAACAGCTGAAATACAGGCCTCATTCTCACCTCAAAAACAGCCTGATTAAAAAAAGTTGCTCTTGGGTAATCACACACATGGACACAGCCCCTTTGGAGACATATTTGAGCAATAATGCACTACGCCACCAAGCTAGCTGCCCCACATTTATCCCTATTCAGCAGTAGCTTTGCTTTTCATCATACATACCAATGGTTGATGTAATTTAGCTATTGCCACTAATATATAGTTTCATCTAATCAGTCCTAAGAGGCATCTTTAATCAATGTTGAAATGTGTATGTATTAAAGGAAAGAGTATGGAAATGCAAGGGGACAATAATCTGGAATCGAGACTTGATAATTCTCACAAGTGACCTGCGTTGTTAATAATTAATCAATACCAACGGACTGGCATTTTGAAATGTAAATGTGATGGATGAAGGCATGACGCTGTCATCAGCAGAAAATGATGTGACTAGAATAGGTAACATGAAGTCCCCAATGACTGAAG
Organism: Carcharhinus amblyrhynchos; assembly: GCF_965287045.1. Taxonomy (NCBI): domain Eukaryota; kingdom Metazoa; phylum Chordata; class Chondrichthyes; order Carcharhiniformes; family Carcharhinidae; genus Carcharhinus; species Carcharhinus amblyrhynchos. The sequence goes on from NC_137333.1 coordinate 62,052,327, forward strand.
AATGCATGACTGCAAAGGTAATACAGGCCATCAGATAGCATCCCTAGCAGCAGGTAATTATTGCCTTGACCTGCAACTCACTTTCAAGCCTCTTTCCCAGAAGAGATAAAAAAAAGACAGAATGTTTGAAAGATTCAGGAAAAAGGCAGGGACACCATCTGACAGTGCTAGGTTTGTTCAGCCTAAATGACTGGAGAATGCCTTGTTTTCTTTAAATACTGCTGTTTCTCTAAAATTGCTTATTCTCTCTCTCTCTATCCCCTTGAATCCTCCAGAGTGATTCCTGCCGGGGGTTCTCTGATTCTGAATCTGACAACGAATGCATGCATGGGTACGGCAAATGCAATTGACACACTCGAGCATGTACAGGTGAGAGAGTCACCAACAAACGCAGTCCAACAATATTGTATGAAGCCCCAACCAATGACGCAGACAGTGGCTGATATAAACCAGATTATGCATGGTCAAAATGCTTTGTGTAAACACCAACAAATAATTTTGAAAGTTGAAAATATAGTCCTCGCTGTTAAATCTGTCTGACTGTACATTTATCAGGCATGAAACAATAGAAAATTTGTGTGATTCAGTTTATCCAGCCTTCTGCTCATGGCAGCTAATAATAGAATTGTTTACACTGTAACCCAATCAAAATTTGGAAATTTATTTAGGAGCCAACATGGACATATAGCTCTTTTGTGACGTGTTTAAATGCATTGATCCTTACTCATTTCACTTCTGGGCAAATTGACCAGTTTAAGGATATTAAATATTTCAATTGAGCAATTAAAAATTTCCAAGGTAGCAGTCATATTTATTTATAATTGTCTTATCCTCTTTTTTATTGATTGTTAACAGGGAAACCGATGTTTTGTTCCAGGCAGTAACTAATCCAATGTCACATGATGCATTGGGCTGACTTTTCCTCCCTGGGAAAGGGCATGTTTTCGTCCCACAGTGAGGTAGTATCCAGCATGATGACATTGAATTGCAATTATGACGTCATCATGCTGGTAGGCAATAAGCTGGTGAGCGGGATTCGAAACTACAAGCTTACCCACCATTTTCAAATTCAAGGGTGGCACAGTACTTAGCACTGCTGCCTTACAGTGCCGAGGAACCGGGTTCAATTCCAAGCTTGGGTCACTGTCCATGTGGAGTTTGCACGCTCTCCCCGTGTCTGCGTAGATTTCCTCTGGGTGCTCTGGTTTCCTCCCACGCTTTAAAGATGTGCAGGTTAGGTTGACTGGCCATTTTCAGGCATTTTCAGCACTGGATATAAGTCTGTCTGATGATTGGGAAGTTATTGACCTCTGTTGCAACCTCTGCCTAATCTGCTTGGGTCAGGCTGCAAGGTCTCCTTTCACCATCAGCTAACATGAGGACCTCCCACCTCAGATTTACTGCCCGGAGGAGGACTGTCAGGGAGTTGTTATTGGATCTTGGAGCCATCTTTAACCTTCTGCTCTAGTCATTGGCTTACTCACTTCTCTCAGCGATCTTTGAAGAGACAATCAGAGTTTACAGCCTGATGTTCAAGAACTTCCTGCAATCATTAAGGTTCAAATGCATGCAGCTTTCTGTTGCCTGTCACAATTTCATCAATCATCCCATCATAAAATAAATACAGAAATACAGATAAATTGGTACTCGCTTGTGTGTCAGTGAGTCAAGACATTCAGCAGCACCGCAAAAATCTTCTTGCCTCATGATTACTCTTAGCTCAGGCGCACCTAGCACAGTCCCTTTAAATGAGTGCTGTGACCTCCTTCCGGGTCATGATCTGCCCAGATATCCTGACCTCACTTACTCATTGGACAAGCAGCACACTATCAGCAGAGACCATTGGCCAGAAACCCACTTGGCAGCCATTCATTTGTGCATTATAACACAAGCTTCAAAAGCTGGGGTGGGACTAAGCACCCCCAGATTGAAGTCCTACCCACTGCAATTGAACCAAACATTCAACTCATTGTGTTAGATGTGAGTTCAAGATTGTGGGTTCAAGCCTCACTCCAGGGATTTAAGCACATAATTTAAGCAGACAGTTCACTGCAGTGATTAGAGAGTGCTGCATTGTTGAAGATGCAATCCTTCTAAATGTGATATTAAAACAAAGGACTATTTGATGGATATTAAGGATCCCATAACACTATTTAAAGAAGAGTAGGGAATATCCAATGTTCATGCCTCAACCGATTAACCATTCATTCATCTTATTGTTGTTTATGAGATCTTGCCGTGTATGAAATACTTACTATGATTGTCGACAGAACAAAAATGACTTAATTTCAGATTTATTCTTGGTCAGCATAGTGCTCTGGGATCTGAGATAAGTGATAAAATACTATTGTATATAAATGAGAAGGCTTTCTTTCTAATGATTTGTGAGATACTGCTTTGGATATGGTAATATTCACCCAGGTTATACGCCATTTAGATTTTACAGGAAGTTGTTTCAACCAAAAAGTTGAATTTAATCTCATGAACCTTCAATCATTTCTACTGTGTCATCTATAATTGCAGGGTAACTAGCTGCCAAAGCAGGTGTTGCACAGTGTGTGCTCATTGCTGAGATCATTGTTGGTGGCATTGAATTTCCTAGAAAAAGCAATCGAAATTAAATTTAAGAAATAACTCACAGTTTTCAGTATGTCCCAACAAATGAATTGCTTTTTCAATTATAGTCATTGTAGTTATGTAGAAAAATGTCAATTTGTGCATAACAAGGTCCCACAAACAGAGGTAGAGATGAGCATGTGGTATTATTGCTAGACTATTAATCCAGAAACTCAGCAATGTTATGGGGACTTGTGTTCAAATCCCACCATGGCAATTGGTGGAATTTGAATTCAGTAAAAAAACAATCTGGAATGAAGAAACTATTGATACCTATGAAACCAATGTCGATTTTCAGAAAAACCCATCTAGTTCACTCATGTCCTTTTGGGAGGGAAATCTGCCACCCTGGTTAACGATGAATGGTCAATAAATGCTGGCCAGCTAGCGACGTCCATGTCTTACGAATGAACAATAAAAAAAAATTCTGGTGGGACAGTGGTTTCCCAGAAGACCAAGAAAATACTTCTTCAAATAGTATCATGAGGTTTGCCTGTTGTGCAGACAAATGGAACTTGAGGCTATCATCTTTATCTGAAAATTGGCACCCCTGATGGTGCAGCACTCCCTCAGAACTGCACTGAAATATCAACCTAGTTTGTGATTTCAACTCGAGGAAAAGGGGCTTTAAATCACAGCATTATTCCTTTGGGATGATGGTGCTACCACAAAGCCAAGCTGACGCTTAAGTTAATTAGTTAACTTAATATTAGTTTTATTATCTCAAGTTTAATAAAGCAGAAGTAACTGCGAGCATTAAAAATGAAAAAAGTTGTGCCTCAGTCAATACTGATTATCAGAAAGAGACAGTACAGTTTATATTGTGGCAATTGATTAGGAAAATTGGAATTTATAAGTGTGTACTGAGGTGCGAATAAAATGTCCTGATCCCAGTCACTCACCTCAGAATAGTTTCACTGCCCTAACAATATTTGTAAAGTAATTGAAGTTATACAGCGAAATATTGATTTTGTTTTCACTGTTGTTGAAACTGTAGAAGGAATTCTAATGGTTTCCTAATAGATTCTATTAAATTCATCTTCACCAAAGTCAGACTACAACAATGGAAGCAACAACCATGTATTTTGCCCATAAAATGCCTTCACTTTGTGATGTCCTGGTAAAGCGATTGGCTGGCACTTCCATGGTTAGGGGGTTCACTGTTTGGTGAAGGCGAATTCAATGTTGCAATCACATGTGAGGCTTGTCAGTGTTCTCAGCTGTGTGTTTAATATAATAATCCCACTGGTGTTAAAATGTCAGATAATTATATGTTCTTTGACGCACCATCCTCATTTTCCTGGGAACAGTGACAGGGGATAGAGGTTGAGCACATGATAAGGCAGTCAGCGAGAACCCATACTGACCCAAGTTTGCTGACTCCAATATAATGTGTGTGATGCACATTGTGTTCGTCCGTATTGTCCAGTTTTGAGGGAGAAGCGACTGAAATGGTGAGAGTTGCAAGAGCTGGGGAATTGAACACTTCCCAGGTCAGCCCAGGGAAAATGCTGATTAAAGCTGGTCTTTACACTGTTTTGGACCTGGAACCATTTTCCATTGGCACATCTGTGGTGGAAACGTTACCCAGTGTTGGTGCTCATCTTAAGCAGCACGCCTATACAGAAAGCACAGAGAGTTCTCTGTCTTTGGCACACACAGAAAATTACCTCAACACCAACCACAGAAAACAAAACCAACTGCACTGGTATGAATCTTCAAAACGTTTTGGAATGAAAAACGTTCACAGGAGCTGGTGCACACCAGGTAGTATTAATCAGGCTGCTGAGTATAGATTGCAATATCAGACTCTGCTTGTAATGGATGGCTGAATCACACATTTTGTTTCATTCACTGAGCTGAATTTCTATCCCTTTATGTCCACATTATCATTTTGGTGCATTGCACCCTTGTTTACCAAAAACTCCTTAAATTCATTTTCTAACTGGCAGAAGCATTTCATTTATGTCCCAATATTTTGGAATTTTAATGCAGATAACAATTGAAAGGAAGGCATACTAACTGCACAGTGTTCTTATCTATCTATATATTAAAATTAGTATGTCTTGTCATCTGGCCACTCAAAATTTCTATGTGAACTGTACCTCTGTGGTTTTCAAGTATTAATTCTGTTCCTATGCCTGTAAAAGGTTTTGTGGGACATTCCTACTGACATGAAAATATGTATTGCAAAAACATTCAGTCTGAGCAAAGTCAAAGTCTGCAGTTGCTGAGTCAGATCCAGCAGGACATTAGCATTCCCCCCCCATTCTCCTTTTTCCCACCCCTCAGGCTTAGATGAGGGTGCTGATAGCAAAGCAATGACCCAGATTTGTCCCATGGTTATCAGTGAGCTGCCACTCAGTAAGGTACGGTGTGAGACCTAATTTCAGAAAATCCTGGGGTTGACCTCTTTGACACTTTGCAGTTGTGCCACCATTTTGCACCTGTAGTTGCACATTTCCAGTTTCTACCTAAGGAGATTGTGAACAGTGGTGCAGTGCTATAATGCCAATGATTCCCAGGTATTATGTTGGCTCCAGACTAGACAACGTTACTTCTCCTTCAAACCACCACCTTGAATGTATCTCAGTTCAGGTGGTGCATTGGACTGAGGCCCAATGTCACTCCTGAATTGGATATTCAGAGATGGGAGAATCTCCACCTCTGCAAACTTGACAATTGAATATGTCGGTCAGGGTGGGTTCAATTGCAAGTCAGGAGGATGGAGGTTGTGAGGTGCAGAGGGCCTGCCTCTGTGTTCCAGCACAACGCTGAAATTAATTAAAACATTATTAAAACAAAAAGCATACCTCAACCATCCCCCTTCACCCCTCCCCAACCTCTTGTTCTCCCATGCCAACCAATGCAACCTCATGTCCTCACCTACTCCCAGATGACCCTCCATGCCACCCTGTGGCCCTCACTCATCTTTTTAACCTCCTAAGTTAACTCAGTGCTAACTCATATCTACCCAGCCCCCTCCCACCAATTGTCCTAATCCCCTCCATGCCAACTTAATCTAGTATCCTTCATGGATGGACCTCAGGACTCAGGACTCATGCTGACATTAAATAAAAGTGTGTCCATTGAAGTCATCACTATCTTCGACTGAAATACTCATTGATTAAAAAAATCGTTGTATGATGGAACTTCCTTCAACCAGTCATTTATGATAACATTTCTATTCTACTGCCATTTGGAGTTATCAATTAAAGTTCTCACTTTACAGACATCCCACTGTGATAATGCTTGTTTAAAAATCAGTTATTGTAGCACAAATCCTGTAATGATACCCCTGATTCCTAAATTGCTGAAAAATGTTCAATCATTTAGATATAGCTAGCTTGAATATTTTACACACCTAGAAAATTCCTGTTTATCTTCAGTGGTTTCTACTATTGGTTCAATAAGTTTGTGCACACATTTAAATATTTTAACTTTTTCAGGTGACTGTCACCGTGTCAAGTATCTGTCGTGGTGATCTTGAAATTTCTCTCACCTCTCCATATGGTACTAAGTCCAAACTGCTTGCAGTTCGTCTCGCAGATGAAAGCCAGATAGGCCTCAAAAATTGGACATTCATGACTGTTCATCTTTGGGGAGAGAAACCTGAAGGAGTTTGGGTTCTTACGGTGAGTACAGTTATTTTTTTCTTCTCACTTGACGTGTTGATTGTCAGAATCTTCCTGTCTTACTTTCAACTTGTACATGCTTTGATTCAGCCAACAAAGTAAAACATGGCATTCAACAGAACCTCTGCCTGTTTTCATTCATACATCAGTAAAAACAAGAAAGAAAGACATTCTTCATTTGCAACCTTGAGATGTCCTAAAATGTTTCACAAGCAACTAAACACTTTTGAAGTGTAGGGCAGGATCTTGAGCCCGCAATTGCTGTCCATGGGATTGGCAACAGGACTCAATATCCAACGAAACCCAGAATTCGCAAATCATGCCGAACAAATTGCAACTTCTGATTTTCGCTCCCACTTGCCAGCAACATAATCGAGTGTGAACCTGATGTACATACATTTCCATATAATTAAAAACTCTCCACCAGATATTGAGCCCCTGTTGTATTTTCACACATCGGCAAGGTTTGCAACAGGTTCATCCAGACATGAACCTGTCGTGGGCATCCTCCCGGTGGGTGTAAAGGTGAGTGCAGCCCGCATGGAGAGGGACATAGCCAGGCAGTGGCCCAGACACTGCCTCCTGGCACAGGCTGGCACCATGCCAGAGCCAGACCCCAGTGGGAGCCTCATGTTGGGGGGCAGAACTCATTTATATGTGGTGGTGGACAAGAGTGGACATGGGAATTGGGGATGCCATTGATGGCTGTTTGTGGAGGAGGTGGGAGCCAACAATGGATACATGCTGGCTCCAATTGGGAGCGGGAGGAGGGGAGCCCGTGAGACCTCAATGGTGGCATTGGTGGTAGAATACTTTATGCTTTGATCAGGGTGCCCTTTAAACATGTGGCCTTGATCTCAGTGCAGCCTGTCTTTGCCAGCGCATTGAGATTATTTTCCCTTATTCAACTCATCACCAGAAAAATGTTTCTGTCTACCATATCAGTTTATTTCAAAATTCTTTAAAAGAAAACGCTCAATCACATCACCCATTGGATGCAATCTCACCACCCATTCACACCGCGCTCCTGCTGCAGTGTGGTCAGGGAATTTGGCAACTAGCCAAATCTCCATTCACTGCAGTGGGATGGGAAAATCCTGCCAGCCTGAACAATGGTAAGATTACATCCATTAATCTTCCATATTCTGGATAATAAAAGACTAACTTATGTATTCTCTCTTCATACCTAACCCTTGTAGCCCTGGTAAAATACAGATGAATCACCAATGTACTGAATACAGCAAAAGCTATGGACCCTGACAAAGCCTTGCTGTAGCACTGAAAATCTGTGCTCTAGATCAGCGATCTCCAAACTGTGATCCGGATGTGCCCACGGGCCATAGTTTGGAGACCCCTGATCTAGATCATAGCTTATTCAGTACAGTACAATACATTTACAACTCTGGCATCTACCCAACAATGTGGAAAATTGCCCAGGTAATTCCTGTCCACAAAAGTAGGAATAAATTCAATCTAGCCAGTTCCTGCCTGATGGAAGGTATTGTCGACAGTGCTTTCAGGCAGCACTTAGTCAGCAATAATCTGCTCATCAGTAACCAATCTGGACTCCACGGCTTCAGGCCTTGGTCCAAACATGAACAGAGGAGCTGAATTCCACAGGCGAGGTGAGAGTGACTGCTCTTAACAGCAAAGCAGAGTTTAACCAAATGTGGCATCCAGGAGTCCTTGTATAATTGAACTCGGTACGAATTATGCGGGAAACTCTCCACTGGCAGGAGTAATACTGAGCACAAAGGAAAATGGTGGTGGTTGTTGGAGGTCATTCTTCTCGGCCACAGGACTGCAAGAATTCCTCAATGCTGTATCCTACCATCCAACTTCTGCTGCTTCATCATTGACCATCTCTGCTTCATAAGGTCAGATGTAAGGATGAATGTGCAGCATTCAGTTCCATTCGCAATTCTTCAGGCAATGAAGGAATGCAGCAAGACCTAAACAATATTTAGGATTGAGTTGGTAACTGGCAGGTAACAGTCATACAACGTAAGTGCCAGGCAATGATTATCTATGACAAAATAGAATTTAACGCATTCCCTTTGTCATTTAATGACTCAACCATTGCCAAATTCCCCACCATCAATGCCCTGTGGGTTACCAATGATCAGAAACTTAAATGGTCCAGCATATAAATGTTCTGGCTGCAAGTACAGGTCAGAGGCTGGGTATTCTGTGGTGCGACACTTCCCTCCTGACTCTCAAAGCCTTTCCACCATCTATGAGGCTAAAGCTGGGAGCGTGATGGAATATTCTCCAAATGCCTGGGTGAGTGCAGCTTCAACACTCAAGAAGCTCCACATCATGCAAGATGAAGCAGCCAGTTTAGCTGGCACACCATTTCACCAGCTTAAGCATCCACCATTGTCAATTATTGGCTGCAGTATGCACCATTGATTAGATTCACCCCAGCTACTCATTAAGGCTTTTTTTTTAATGCCATCTTCCAAACTGGTAAACTCTGCCACCTAGGAGAATAAGAGCAGATCCTATATGAGAACACCGACACATCCAAGCTCCTCTTCAAGTCACATTTTACCTGAACTGGAAATAGGTCATCAGTCCTTCATCGTCATTGGGTAAAAATCCTCAAGCTCCCTCCCCAACAACACTGTGGGAATTCCTATACCATATGCACTGCAGCAGTTGAAGAAGATGGTGTACCACTACCTTCTCAATGGTAATTAGACTGGCAATAAATAGTGGCATTATCAACGATACCAATATCTTGTGAGTAAATAAAAACTTTACCACCTCCAAGGCCAATAAATCCTTTCTAAGGTGAAATGTGCAGACCTGTGCACACTATCCCAGATGTGAACTAAACAAAGCTCTGTATAGCTATAACAAAACTTCATCCCTTTATTTTCTAGTCCTAAAATTATAAAGGTTAATATTCCATGAACATCTTTGATGTTTTTTTTAAGTGCTTGAATATTGTAGTTTTGTAAAGTGCAGCAGGTCCAGCAGCATCTCTGGAGAGAGAAACAGAGTTAACATTTTGGGTCAATAGTGACTCTTCGGCAGAATTGAAGGGAGGTAGAATTGTCATGGATTGAAAGGAAGATGAGGAGATGGAATAAAAAGGAAGCTCTGGAATAGAGGGTGGTAGAGGTTAAATAAGAAAGAGATAATGGAACAAAAGGCAAAAGGTAATGGTCGTCGTAAAGATGTAAAACATTGGTCTAGAGTGAGTGTTAATGATAGGTTAATGTGCATCTGGAGACAAAACCATGAAAGCAAGAGAAAGACTTTCAGTTAGGGAGAAAATAATCAAAATGGAGTTCATGTCTGATATTGTTGCACTCGTTGTTGAGTCCAGATGACACTGTCGCTAATCAGAAGTTGAGCTTCAGTGGAATATTGCAGCAGGTCAAGGACAGACATTTTAGTGCAAGAGCAAAGTGGTGAATTCAGATGGCAAACAACCGAAAGGTTAGTGTCACGGTTGTGGACTGAGTGGCTGCATTCCACAAAGCAATCACCCAGTCTGTGTTTGGTCTCCCTGGTCTAGAGCAGATCGCATTGGGAGTAGCAAGTATGGTGTACTAAGCTGGAAGAAGTACAAGTAGATCATTGCTTCACCTGGAAAAAGTGCTTTGAGGCTTTAAATGGTAAAAAGAGCGGAGGTAAAAGGGCTCTAATTCTGCAATCTGTGTACAGAGTCTTCTAAATCTCTTTGACCTCCAATATTTCTAGCCTTTCACCATTTAATTAATATTTGGCTCTTTCCATAGGGTGTCTAGACCACTCCATCTCTGGGGGCTACCCTGATCTAAAGCACTGCACCTCAAGGCTGCTCAACCACTTGATCTACGAATATATTTAAGACTGCCAATAACAACAAATTAACTGCAAATTGGAGATCTTTAACTTAACTTACTGGGAACTTATTAAAAAAACACAGTTGATCTGAGTAAAGGGGATGGAGTCCAGTGGATTTTTTATATTTGGTTCACAAACAGAAAATGCTGGAAAATCTCAGCAGGTCTGACAGCATCTGTGGAGAGAGAATAGAACTCATGTTTTGAGTTCAGATAACCCTTGGTTAGAGCTCAGCTCTCCACAGATGCTGTCAGACCTGCTGAGGTTTACCAGCATTTTCTGTTTTTGTTTCTGATTCCAGCATTCACAGTATTCTGCCTTTACCTTAGTGTTACATTTGGTTGTTGGTTCTACAACTTACAAAACTGATGAAGGTTACAAGTAGATCAAGCTATGGTGACATCGCTTGCAGTTGACACATAAAATTAAAAGCAACACTAATTTTGTTAAACATTTGGAAATACTTAATTAACATGTTTCCAAATGCACAGTGGAATAACAGTGGAATGTACGATTGCAGTGCATGTCAAAAATAATGGCTCTCCTTGTTCCCAGTACAAAGAGAAAGATGTACCAAACACATTTTAATGAAACTCTTGCCTCATTAAAACAAAACACATCATCAGCCATACCCTTAAAGAGTCAAAAATACAATGTATGATTATATCTACTCTTTTGTTAAAAATTGCTCAGTGAACGTCAAATTGCAAATTCTTGTAAATGACACAGGAACGGTTTTGGAGAAGGAGCTGATGGCATCATCAGGAGCGATTGGCTCAGAAGGGTTACTAAACTCAATAGGGTGAGGCAGCTGAATTAACATGTAGAATTATCCCAGGATAATGAATATAGCACTGATATTAATTCAACTCCTTCGCAAACATCATCTGAGCCTAAAGATTGATTTGCTGCTGAAGTCATTGCCAAGTCATTTTAATATGTACCAGCCAATAATTTCTCATCAACCAACAAGAAAGAATTGCTCAGTAAACTCCCTTGATGTCACAGTCATGATGTTGGTATAAAGATCATCCCTTGCCGGTAATATAGAACACACGCACAATCATTAGTAGCACAGGTGCAGAACCAAAACAACCTCATCAAATCAACAGTGGATCTTGTGACTGCAAAATATGGCTCCATAGCACTACTGATGACAACGCTGAAGTCTGAAACTTCAAAAGTACTGGTGCTTCCAAATACTGTTGACGCAGTACACATTGACTATAAGAGCACTAATGAGAATCGTGGCTAGATTGTGGAACTGAATATTAGCGGCATTTTAATAAGCCCCAAAGGCAGTCACTTGATTGGCTGCAAGCAGCAGAAAGTGGCCCTGGGTCTTACCACACTGAAGCAGGGTCAGCCCTGGTGACAAGACTTCACCCTTTGTTATGGTTCAGGTTAGAAACTTCAACATGTTTTATGAAGCCTACCTGAATCATAAATTTTACATCCTGAATTTGGCTAGGTTAACCATGAGATATTTCACTTCAAGTATGATTCAAGTGACCCACTAGAAAGCTTTTATCAACAAAATGTATTTAAGAATATAATTAACATGTATAGTCAGGAAATTAGCAAGAACGTTTATCAATTTCAAACAATCATGATAATGTATAACCCTTAACAAAGATATCTACAATGTTCCAATCAAATCAATACCATAAACAAAAGACCCTTTTCACAGTTTAACACAGCACAGACTAATACTCACGTCATACTGGAAATTGAGTCTTTTGGTTGGAGAATTGAAAACTCTCAGTCTTAATATGCTCAGAACAGGTTGAAGATAAGACAGCTTCACAAAACACCAGAGAAACTCTCATCTAGCCCCCAACAGTGAACATAGCAGCAGCCAAGCAAAGTGAAAGCATTTCACCTGGAAGTACCATGATGATTCCTTTAGATACTACTTGTGGGGGCAGCATGGGGAAACCAAACCAAATTTTCACCCTTCAGAAAAGAACAGAATTTAAAAAAAAGAGAGAGACAGACTTCTCTTTTATCTTGATACTTCTAATCTCCAATTTCAAAACTGAAACTGAAAATGAACTCCTGTTACCTAACATGCCCAGTTTTTTCCTTCCTCTCATCAATGATATCACCTAAGGCTGTGAGGATGATAAACACTGACTATGAGAACTGCAGAGATCATGATTAAAGAAAAATCACTTCTTAAAGGTACACTAATGTCACCCCTTAGACATCAAATTCAGCCCTTGATGCCAGACAAAGACTAACAGCGATTCAGCGCACAAATGGACATTTAGGACCTCAAGTGCTGTTAGTATTGTCATTTAATCACTCCCAAATGAGGGGTTTCCCCATGCTGTCCCCACAAATAGTATCTAAAGGAATCATCTTGTGCTTTCAGGTGAATTGTTTTCACTTTGCTTGGCTGCTGCTATGTTCACTGTTCTTAGAGAAGTTTGGAAAACATTGGATTTACAAGGAAGTAGTGCTGGTCTTTGGCAGTGAGGTCAGAGGAATTGGAAGATCTGTCAAGTGAAAACCTGCGTCAACAATGGAGTCGTAAAGTTGCTGTCTTCTTGGCTGCAGCTTGAATGGGGATGGAGCACAAGCAGTAAAGAGGGAAAGATGCATGCAGAGGAAGGAGGAGGGCTGTCAGTAGAAGATTGTCCCCCTGTACCCACCCCCCACACCCAAAACCCAGGGTCCTCAGGATGCACTTGTCTTCCCTTTGTCTTAGCAGGATAGTGTCTGAGGTGGCTACCATTCACCAAGAAGGTAGTGGTGACCGAATTGTGCCATCTCTGTACAAAGCAGGGTGAGAATTGTGTTGTCAGTGGCTGTCATTATCACTGTGGTCCATTGTTTCTGTACCAGTGCATTCCTCCAGGTGGGAACAGGTGACATTTTTAATATTGCATGGTTCACCATGCACCATGGTATCAACAAGAGGACAAAGGCCCTGAAGATGGAGAGGAAACCTCACTGTCTTCTCTCTTAATGCAGGAGCAGAGGAAATGGACATTAGGCTTTGCCAGGCTAACAGGATTCCTAATGGGCCCCACATGTTAGTAAAAAGATGCATTGCAACCAGAAGGGTTAGTATTCCATCAAACTGCAGTAGGAATGTGACCGTGCTCAAGGACCTACTTGGTGAATTTCAGCTACCCTGGCAGCAGCCATGACACAATCATCCTGCACCAGTCAGCCACACCATCAGCTTTTGAGTTGGGGGTCACCTGTCAATGGCAGCAGCAAGTGCCCCCTGAGACTGGGCCTTGCTCTGCAGTCCCTCAGCCATAGCCTGTCTTTCTGTCCATCCTTGGGGTTTTTATGGAGCTTTCCTTTTTTCGGGCAGATCATTTGGAGGAAGTTTGGGTGAGTCATGCGCCTATTAGAACATCACAGCGGGTTTAATGCAGGTTGCCTTGTTACCACGAAGGGGAAACTAAGTCAGCACTTACAGGCATGCTGATGAAGAGGAGTGGGGTGGGATTTGTGCCTCTATGATGATTGGGGCAGAGGCGAGAGAGGTGGTATGTCAGTCAGCCATCGGGGCCAGGACATTGATGAGAGGGCCATGTGCAAGGGAGTTGGGGAGGTAAGGGGGTTCAAAAATGTTGGGGCTGCGGTCCCCAATGTCCATGGGGGGGGAGGGGGAGGCTGTATGTGGTCTTGGGATGTTTTGCCAGCAGAGTTGCTTTTTTTTTCACTTTTCCTGCGCATGTGCAGTTTGTGGCTCTGTTCTGAGCTGCGAGCTGTCTGGGGACTTAGAGCCCACCCATTGCCTCTAGTGGCTAGAAACAGTCTAGCCCACTTTTTCAAAGACTGTGTGTGTAAGATTGGGTGTGAAAACTCACCTGAAAAACGAATCAGGAACTCTCCCATTTTCACACTAGCTGGACACTTAGAAAAAATCTTATAGAATTCTGCCTGGAATGTCTGGCTTCTGATTTTCATATTTTACCACCTTGGCTGACACTCAACAGCAAGGAGGTGGCAGTGCTGGGAGTATAGATGCTGTTATCTGAGGTTGATGTAGCATGGAGCATTTGGGATGCTGTCTCATCATTTCCAATAACCTACTGGAGCTCAATTTGTTGGAGTGCTAAGAGAAGTGGTACCTGCAGTCATGGGGCAGCAGTCCAAGTCTGCAATGCACCAAGCTGAGCTGGCAAGCCAACAAGCAGATACTTCATCACTTCATCCTGAGCTTCAACTGTAGCACTGAGGTGTTGGGTGGATTCTATCTGTGTTTCAACAGAAGTTGAGACAACATCACTAGTAGGTCCTCGGATGTTATCATGGAGTTGGCCACCATTTCTAAGCTGGGATGGATGGATTCCAGCGCTGCGTGATACCCTGTGCCAAATTGGAACCGGACTGTCCCATGCTCCTTGGCAGTGACTACAGACTTTATGGTAGGTCAACGAATTCACCAAGCATTTTGGCGTGCATGCCCATTAACATTCTCTTTGTACATCACCTCATCCGAGTACTCTGCAGAGGAACACATCTGCAATCTCACCTTCCAGTAAACTGGCACATGCACTGTGCCTTTTTCCCTGGCCTGACTGCTGCCCACTCATGTCTGGTGACTCGCTATGTGCTGATCCCAGTTTTAGGTTAACCCCTGAGATATGAGCAGTTCCAGTATCTGAGCTGGGGATTGATGGTGCTTTATAATCAGAGGGATGCCATTGCATCCCTCTGATTATGAAGTGATGTTGGGTCTGCTGGTCAGTTGTCCATTCTCAGCTATCTGAAAGCAGAGATACAGAAGGGGAAAGTTGACGTGAGGAAAGTGTCTGGGGTGGAATTCAACCAGTCCATGGTCACATCATCTACAGCTTGTATCTCATGTCAGATATTGGGATGAGGGTGAACTGATTCTATTGCATGGCAACAGGCAGTAAAGTATTGTCATTCTGAATGTGCTTGTCAATTCCATTTGCTGTTCTCTCATGCCCCTGTCTTGCAAGAGAGAAGGAAAAATATCTGTGAGCCTTTTGCACTTTGGCTCTTGTGTCTGACTTAGGTGCAGTTACAGCTTGAGTGCCTCGCCTGCCTGTAAGAGGGCAGGTTGCTTTTAAGAAATGCAGACTATCTTTGTGTCATGCTGGCCACTAATGCAGCCTGACCCCTGGTGAGGATGGAGTCAGTCAGCAGTGCATTTCATGCTGCATTTAATGCAATCAAGTTGATGAGGAGGCAACACAAAGTTTCTTGCTGCCTGCCTAAATGGGTCTGGGGCAGAGTAATCGTGCATTGTGATCCTGTGCCTGTTAATGGCCTTAATCTGACCTTTTACACCCTTTTAGTTTTAAAATCAGTTCTGCAGGTTCTCTCATTGACTTCTTCAATTGTTGAAGCTGTGAGTAGCTGGCTTATAAAGATCAGCAAGACCCAAGGTTGGATTGCTAATCTCTTTTGAGTTCACTCAGCTCATTTGGTCGCAAAAGCAGTAAAATTAACTTTGGTGGTCTTGAGTTAGAAGGGAAAAAATAAGCAGTTTTCCCTTTCCAGATCACAATGCCAGGAGTCCTACTGAAAATATGCATGTACGAGGATCAGATTGGGCCTACTAATTCTAAATAGTCCACTAACAAGTTTATACATGATCTATTGCCACTTGCAGGAAGCCTGGTATCAATATTCCTCAGCAAAAGACTTCCCATGCTGGAGAGAAAGTGGAAGTGAGGGAGGATAATTGCCAGCAAAAGAGGGAAAAAAAATGCAGTGATCATGATGTACTGCTCCTTGTGCTGTGTAATGTCACCTGATCCCCTAGGCTATATATTATACACTTAAGTAATTTCCAGTTCTGTGTTTTCTCTATAACACAATGAAGTTTTAAGGAATATTATTCTTCTGAGTGGTTTATATTTCCATCAGATCTTAAAATGAGATGAGCTATCAAGGTGCTTCAACTATTAATTCAGCTCCAATGCATCCTCAGGATCACTCATCCCTCCAAGTCATGGCAGAAATGAGGAGGAATGCCTTTATCTGTATTAATAACACAATGTGAAGCTACAACATTTTATTGAGCTGTTCCGTCTACAGATCTTCAAACATTCAAAACATATCTGCAACTGGCTAAATGAAACAAACAACTTGTGGCGTAGTGTCCTGGTGATCCAATATTCTTTGTCACAAACTGCCACATTACGATTGGCATTCCCACTTTTGAAAATTTTAGGGAACAGGTGGGTGCAAATTTAAAAACTGCCTCCAGTGGAAATCAACAATGGACTATTCAGCAATGTCTAATATGGCCATGATCATTCCTGCTGCTCCAGTAATGATCTGATAAATATTAGTCTATAAGGTCAGTCTTTTTACTAATTAAGGCCAAATATGCAATGATATGCCAAAGACACAATTATATTGCACAGCAATCAGTGTGCACCAAGTCAATTTGAATGGTGAGCGTTTCACTCCACGCAAGACTTGTGTTAATGAGGTTAATGTGGAGATTCAGTGCAAGATAATCGCTATAGCAATGTCTGGACCTCCTCAGTAAACTGGGATTTTCTTTTTTATTTTTGAACTATTCTTCACAAAATTCCTCTCTGAACAATTGAATCAATACATTTTCCAGCTTTCATTAGTTAATTTGAATATTAACAGATGCCAGTTGTAAATGTGTTTGATTGACTGATTTATAGTTGAGGCTAATGAAATCATTTTCTAATGAATCTTACTTGCCAAGATGTGTTTCCTACCTTTGTTAGTAACCTATAGACAATAAGAAAAATTGAGCAGTGCTCTTTTTAGTAGAAGATGAAAAGTTGATCCACATTGATTTACATTGGTGATCCCTATATGGTGATTCAAAACCTTTTTTTAATCAGTAATGGAATTGTAAGCATCACTGGTAGGGCCAACATTTGTTGCCCACCTCTAATTGCTCATGAGAAGGTGGTGGTGAGTCACCTTCTTGAACCACTGAAGTCCATGTGCTGAAGGTACACCCACAGTGCGGTTAGGGAGGGAGTTTCAGGATTTAATCCAGTGATAGTGAAGGGACAGTGATTAATCATAGGTGGCAAGTGGTAGTTTCTTCTTAGCACACAAGGGATAGAAATAATGGAGCAGTCATCCTAAGTGCTATTACACACTGATTCAAGGACAGCTCAAGGATAGTATGGGTGAGGGCATCGGACCAGGTCACCTTCCCACTCTCTGAGCTGAATACACAGGAGAAGGTGAGTGGGAGAAAATAAAAATCAATGTTAAAAAATAGTAAGGGAAGCAGATGAAAAATGTAATTTTGTAAAAGAACTTGTGAAAATAACAGCCAAAGAGATCATTTTAATATGTTCAAACTGTGCTGGTGCATTAGAATGAGTCCTTTTACCTGTTTTGAAATGCCACCTGCAGAATCTTACCACAGGAAGAAAAAAATGTCACAGAAGAGATGCCATTATGAATTACAGGCTGTGTAAATGCTCATAGATAAGAGTATGCAGATCACGATAGAGTTCCTGTGATGGAGTATACATGCTCTTAGTCATTGAGCAGCAGGTTCCTACTGCCACCACATCCAAATGCAAGTCAGATGAAAGTGAGTTACGCTCCCTATAGGAGCAGGACAAAAATCATGTCTCAAAGTCTGTCAAATATGGAGCAGCAAATTGCTCTACTTGGAAGAATGCTCCATGTTAAAAAGTAATTTAGCCACACCATTACATCCTTATTATACACCAGTGATTGTTCAGTACAAAAAGTACGTTGCACCACTGCATTTTACAAAATTGCTGTGAAACATAATGTTGTACATCAGCTTGTGTAATTAATACTATTTCAGCTGTTTAAGTGTCTCATTTCTATTTGCATTACAGTGAGCATAATGGCTAGGTAGCTTGCTGATTCTATTTTCTATCTTCTATTTTTTTGAATTTGTTATCGTTCTCATTGTGTGTAGCTCTGCACCTCTAACGCTGTTGTCTCCTGTCCATTGTCTGGGTGATAGACTTCTTCACCATTTCTGGTTTGATAGTGAATGGTTATTTGGCATGAAATGTGTTTTTACAGGGAGAGTGCACGGTCACACATATCGATTGGCTGACTCAGTCCAAATGCAGATATGCAGGACTTACTTTTTCTCTCACTTATATAGGTTGTGAATACACTCTGAAACATTAATTTGCCTGAATTCAATACATATGCATTCAAAAGTCTGAACCATAAATAACATTACAAATTTATCCTGAGAAACGCCTTTCATTTGCTGGACAGAGGAAGTGACTCACTAACATATGCAGAAAATGCTGGGAAGACACGAGAGGTTTATCAGCTGTACAAAGAAAAAGGATGTTTAGCATTAGTGTGGAATTAGCATGGGTGTGGAGTTTGCATGTTCTCCTCTTGTCACTGTGGGTTTCCTCTGGGTACTCCCTCCCACAGTCCAAACATGTGCAGGTTAGGTGGATTGGCCGTGCTAAACTACCCCTAAGTGCCCCAAGATCTATAGGTTAGGGGAATTAGCAGGATAAATACATGGGATTATGGGGATAGGGCCTGTGTCAGATACTCTGTCGAAGAGTCAATGTGGACTTGATGAGTCAAATGACCTCCTTCTGCACTGTATGGATTCTATGATTTCCTTGGTGGACCTATTATTAGAAATAACACCATCCTGATGATGAGTAGAGGCTCAAAACACAAACCAATGTTTTCCCTTTTCAAATACCCATGGATCTTCAGTATGTTTCCATCATTTCCTGGTTTTATTTCAAATAGATCCACTATTCTCAGTTATTTTCTTCTAAACGAATTGATAGATGTCACAGAATGTAATATAGAATAGCCAGGAATTTCTGTAGACACATTCTTAAATGAGTGTGACAATTCAAAATGTACTTTTCATTCACCCCTTCCACTGACCAGTTGGTAGGGCATCTGTCCACAAAACCTATTTACTATGACAGAGTGAAGCAGTCGGAAGTGGGGTGTTCTGACCTCTGGCCGGAACTCTACCACCTTGCCCACCGCAGGATCAGAGCGGGCGAAGGTCTGACAGTGGAAATCTCTGTTGAGCTTGGGCAGGAATTTCTGGTCTCGTTCAAGCAAGGCCATAAAATTCTGCCCACTGAGTTCGTTCTGCCATTGCTTTGTGGCTTTCATTCAATCGTTCCATTTTTATTTACAACTGTGCACATTGAATAAATACAAAACTAAAATGGCAGTGTTCAGTTAAATGAATTGAGGACCACTTCATTATCATCCTCCTCTTTGTGTTCTTATTCAAACTTGTGCAGAATGCTGCTTCTGGCCAATTCTGTTGCATTTTTAACCTACTGTTTATTTAACTGACAAGCACTGTTTGTTTAAAGCATCAATTACATGTGCATGGGAGATAAAGCATTTGATATTCCATATTCCTGCCTTATGTCCAAATGGAAAAAAAATGTAAATTTTCTATAAATAACTTCGTAATTAGTATTTAAGCCTGCTTTTAGGAGTTTTGTCAAACAGGGTTTCACATTTGCATGTCTGCATGCTTGGGATGACAGTGCCTGAAATAGATTAGGAAACCTAGAGAGATAATAACCTGGATGTTTACTTCCTTTCCCAGACTGTGCTTAACAGTACATTCTTAGACCAAAGCAGTCATTATCTTTCCTTTAACTCTACAATCTATTATTAATCTTAGGAAGCTGACCATTAATGCTTCAGCATATCTCCAGGACATTAACACAATCCCTGATTGAGGGAACATTACATTCAGTCACTAGCAGCAACATAACAATTTGTCAGAAAGAAAATTTGATGCTTTCTATTTAAAAAAGAACAAAGAATACATTCAAACAACATTGGAGTTTAAGTTCATTAAAGCTTAAAGGAACAATCAAAAAAGTGAGCGTGAAAATATCATTCTATATTAAATCTGATATATTTCACAAAGACAATCTCAGAATTCACACTGTACAAAATGATAACTGGCAAGCATTTAGACACTCACTCGAATTTTTTTGCCCTTTTCATGGAACAAAACAGATCAATGTAACAAATAAAATTTGATTTTACTCTGATTTTATTGGGCATTATAGATTGAACTCTACAATCACAACATTGCAGAACATCACAAAAGTTTAAAAAAAAATAAAATTAGCCAAATCAAAAAGTGACTAATAGACTGGATTTTAAAATAGAAAGGATAATGCCACAAGTTTGAGTCTGTGGAAAGGAATAAGTTCCTATAGAGACGTTGCAATAAACCTCAATTTCAAACATTGTGACTCTGGAGTTTATCTTTCAGTTTGTTCTCAAAATGTGTCCATAATTAACAAGGTCACCTTCAATGCCCATTCATAGTCGCTCAGTGAAGGTGTGTAGCAATCGTTTTGCAACTGTAGGAAGTGCTGAATTATTTCAGAGAGTATTAAGAGGAAACAGTAGCATAATGTTACAATATTGGGCTAGTAACGCAGAGCCTTAGACTTATGACCCAGAGATTTGAGCTCAAATCCACCAGGCAGCTGGAAAATTTACATAAGAGAATCTAGAATAAAACATTAGTATCAGTAATGATAGTCATGAAACCACTGGATTGCCGGAAAAATCCATCTGATTCATTAATGTCCTTTAGGTAAGGAAATCTGCCTTTGTCAGATCTGGTTTGACTCCAGATCCACATAAATAACCTAGCAGGTCACAACAAGCAACAATAATAAAATTGGACAGATGACCAGTTATCAACTGAATCACCAGACATAATACAGTCATACCCAGCCCAACCAACCCAGCAAAGTCTTTGTTGATGTGTTCCACTTGTCCACAGACTAGTCATGCCACAGCTTGGCATGGTCATGCTCACAGAACCATACCTTTTCAATGCCCCGACTCCTCCTTCACCATTTCTGGGCATTCTGTTCCACCAACAGCACAAAGCCAACAGAGTTAGCAGCAGAGTGATCCAGAGTCAGGAGGGAATGATTCTATTGAGTGACCCAGGGTAAGGTAGCCACTTGGATACAAAATTGGCTTGATGTAAGAAGCCAGAGTGTGGTTGTAGAGGGTTGTTTTTCAAACTGGAGCCCTGTGACTAACGATGTGCTTCAGGGATTGGTGCTGGGTCCACTGATATTTGCCTTTTATATTAATGATTTAGATAAGAATTTAGGAGGTATGGTTAGTAAGTTTGCAGATGATATCAAGATTGGTGGCATAGTGGACAGTGAAGAAGGTTATCCCAAATTGCAATAGGATCTTGATCAATTGGGCCTGTAGGCCAAATAATGGCAGATTGAGTTTAATTTAGATAAATGCGAGGTGATGCACTTTGATAGATCAAGCCAGGACAAGACTTAGTCAGTTAACGATAGGGCATTGGGGAAAGTTATAGAACAAAGTGATCTGAAGGTACAGGTTGATAACTCTTTGAAAGCGGAGTCACAGGTGAACTCTCAAAGTCATGCTGACTGTCCCTAATCAGTCCTTGTATCTCTAAATGCCTTTAGGTCCTTTCTCTCAAAATACCTTCTAACAATTTATCCACCAAAGATGTGAAGCTCACTGGCCTGTAGTTCCCAGGCTTTTCCCTGCAGCCAATCAATCATGATTGATTGATTGATGGTGGTGTTCAATTCCATTCATAATCCCTCAGATAATGAAGCAATCCTTACCTCAATACAACAAGACCTGCATAACATTCAGACATAGGCCGATAAATAGCTGGTAAGATTCATGCCACGTGCCAAGCAATGACCCTCTCCAACAGGAGAGGATCTAGCCATCTCTGCTTGATGTTCAACAGTATTATCACCAAAACCTTATTATCTACAACTGGAGGGGTCACCATTGACCAGAAATTTAACTGGACCATCCAAATTAAGACAGTGGCTACAAGAACACATTGAGATTCATTCATCTTCTTGATTCACAAAGTCTTTCCATGATCTACTGGCATAAAACAGAAGTCTAACTTGCCTGGATGAGTGCAACTCAAACAGCACAATCCAAAATAAAGCAATTTGCTTGACTGGCATCCTATTCACCATCATAAACATTCACTTCTTCCACCACTGACACAAAATGACTGCAGTGATTACGAGAAGCACAGCACACTCATCAAGTTTTCTTCCACCATCATTCCCAAATCCTCCCTCCCAAGTTACGTACAATCCTGAAATATATTGCTTTTCCTTCATTGTTATGTCAAACTCCTGGAACTTCCAAATTAACAGCACCATCATTCATGCGGATTACAATAGTTCAAGAAGGTGGTTCACTACCACCTTCTTAAGGACAAGTAGGAATGAGTAATAAATGCTGATCTTGCCAGTGATGCCCACATCTGATGACCAAATATGAAAAAAGCATACGCTGAGAATTGTTTCAGCACTACACCTGCCCTGCAACATAACTTCACTGCAGTATAATGGAAGCCCCTGAAATTTCTGATTGTAGTACATAAGAACATAAGAAATAGGAGCAGGAGTAGGCCATCTAGCCTCTCGAGCCTGCCCCGCCATTCAATAAGATCATGGCTGATCTGTTGTGGCTCAGTTCCACATTCCCGCCCTCTCCCCATAACCCTTAATCCCCTTGCCTATCAAAAACCTCTCAACCCGCGTCTTAAAAATATTGAGCGAGGCAGCCTCCACTACTTCAACGGGCAGAGAATTCCAGAGATTCACCACCCTTTGAGTGAAGAACATAACATAAGAAATAGGAGCAGGAGTAGGCCAACTAGCCCTTCGAGCCTGCCCCGCCATTCAATAAGATCATGGCTGATCTGTCGTGGCTCAGTTCCACATTCCCGCCCTCTCCCCATAACCCTTAATCCCCTCTCTCATCAAAAACCCATCAACCCGCGTCTTAAAAATATTTAGCGAGGCAGCCTCCACCACTTCAACGGGCAGAGAATTCCAGAGATTCACCACCCTTTGAGTGAAGAAGTTCCTCCTCAACTCTGTTCTAAACCGCCTCCCCTTTATCTTGAGGCTATGCCCCCTAGTCCTACTGTCCTTTCTGAGCGGGAAGAGCCTCTCCACCTCTATCCTATCCATCCCATTCAACATCTTACATGTCTCAGTGAGATCTCCCCTCATTCTTCTAAACTCTAACGAGTACAAGCCTAGTTTATTCAGCCTCTCCTCATAGTTCAACCCCCTCAACTCCGGCATCAGCCTAGTAAACCTCCTCTGCACTCCCTCCAAGGCCAAAATATCCTTGCGTAAGTGCGGCGACCAAAACTGCACACAGTACTCCAGCTGCGGCCTCACCAGTGCCCTGTACAGCTGCAGCAAGACCTCCCTACTTTTATATTCAATCCCCTTCGCTATGAAGGCCAGCATCCTATTCGCCTTCCTGACCACCTGCTGCACCTGCAGGCTGGGTTTTTGCGACTCATGCACAAGGACCTCGAGGTCCCTCTGCACTGTCACATGCTGCAGTTTTTCGCCATAAGTAAGTAATAGTCCTTCCTACCATTATTCCTACCAAAGTGGACAACCTCACATTTGCCAACATTAAATTCCATTTGCCAGTTCCTGGCCCATTCACCCAGCCTATCTAGATCCTTCTGCAGACTCTCCACACCCTCCGCGCAATTTGCCGTTCCCCCAATCTTGGTGTCATCAGCAAATTTCGACATCATACACTCGGTTCCCTCCTCCAGATCATCTATATAAATGGTGAATAGCTGAGGCCCCAGCACCGACCCCTGGGGCACTCCACTAGTCACCAACTGCCAATCCGAATAGCACCCATTGACCCCACTCTCTGCCTCCTATTTGACACCCAATCCTCTATCCACGCTAACACCCTACCCCCAACTCCATGTCCCCTGACCTTCTGCAGTAACCTCTTGTGAGGCACCTTATCAAACGCCTTCTGAAAATCAAGAAAGACCACATCCACCGGCTCTCCTCTATCCACCGCCCTAGACACATCCTCATAGAACTCCAATAAATTTGTCAGACACGACTTCCCCTTAACGAAACCGTGCTGCGTCTGCTCTACCAAACAATTCTCCTCAAGATGCCTCGCTATTTTCTCCTTGATCACGGATTCTAACATTTTTCCTACAACAGACGTTAAACAAACCGGCCTATAATTCCCCGCCTTTTGCCTGCCACCCTTCTTAAACAACGTATGGACAGTAAGTAGATCAGACTGAATATCTACCTTTCCCTGGTGAGCATTTTCTTTTGGAATATCAGCAAGACAGTTCTTAAGATGTGGGCAACACTGACAAGGATGTATTGATGATCCTGAAGAGGTGGGGATAGATTGTCTCTTTGAATTTTCTAATCACGGATGATGCTCCCACAATGGTACTCAGTTGAAAATGTCAAGATTTTGATCTAGCCATGGAAGAACTATGCAATACATCCACCATCTTTGATGCGTGGAACTTGGAAGTGACGGTGCTCAGTTCATACTGACAGAGGTCATGGACTGGGAGGTGTTCCAAAGTCAACTTGGCAAAATGCTATAGTGCATCTAGTGTTTAGTCCATAATTCAGACACAGTGAATGGTGTGTTGAATATTAAGTTTAGTGTCGGGGGTGCTGAAAATTGGAACTTCTGAGAAGATATAGTGAGCTTCATGAGTATTATTACATCTTTACACTGTTACGTGGAAGTGCTGAGTATTCCGTCACAAGGTGGCCATTGCCTGATATTTGCATGTTACAAACAATACCTGCAACTTGTCAACCCAAGTCTAATGTTGTCCAAATCTTTCTGTGGGTTGGTGCAGGCTATTTGTGATTGTGCATGGAATTGACGCTGTGGAATCATTTGTAAAAAGCCCTTCCCATTGCATTATAATAATGCAATATTAATTATGAAATGGCTGAAAATGTTTGAGTTAATGATGCTGCTTTGAGGAACTCCAATAATGCTGTTCTGAGGCGGAAAAATCTCAGCAGGTCTAGCAGCATCTGTAAGGAGAAAAAAGAGCTGACGTTTCAAGTCCAGATAAACTTTAGTCAAAGCTTTGAAACCTGCTGAGATTTTCCAGCATTTTCTCTTTTGGTTTCAGATTCCAGCATCCGCAGTAATTTGCTTTTATCCAGTGTTCTGAGGCTGACTGACTATCCAACAAATACAGCCATTTTTCTTTGCATCAGCAATAAGTCCAAATGCTGGAAGGTTTTCTCATTGATCTCACATTTGCTGTCATTCCTTAATGCTATCATTAGTTGAGTGCAACTTCGATATTGGGGCAGCTACTCTCACTTCCCTCTGAGATTCTGCTCTTGAGTTCATTCTGGATAAGACCTTGACAAGGCTACAGGGCAAGAGATTCTGATGGAATCTAAATTTAGTACTGATGAGATTCTTTGTGAGTAAGTGTCACTTGATGACACTACTGATGCCTCTTTATCACTTTGCTAATGATGGAGGAGAGATAAATAGATAGCAATTGAT
Organism: Carcharhinus amblyrhynchos; assembly: GCF_965287045.1. Lineage (NCBI taxonomy): Eukaryota > Metazoa > Chordata > Chondrichthyes > Carcharhiniformes > Carcharhinidae > Carcharhinus > Carcharhinus amblyrhynchos. The sequence continues at coordinate 62,077,781 of NC_137333.1, forward strand.
CAGATTAGATTTGCCCTGTCTTTTTTGAGGGTGGAACATCCCTAGCCAGCCTTCCCCTCGTCATAACTGTGCTGAAAAAGTTTGAGTTGGGGAACAACTAATTTTGGCATGAATGTCTTCTGTACTTCAGCTGGGATGTTCTGAAGTTTTGCATTATCCTATTTATTCAGATGCTTTCTCCTTGGCAACATCTGAGCCAACCAGAGTTGCCCAGCCAACCACTCAGAAACCTTTTCTCCTGTTGTATAAATCATGATGGTTTGAAACTTGGCATTCTTGCATTTGTCTTCATGAGTACAAGACAAAAAGCTTCGACAATATTTTCAGCAATATTCAGATGATTCTTACTGTCATATGGTTGGACACTGTAATTTATGATGTTTGAGAGCTTTCAAGCTGAACCAGTAAAATGATCAAGTTGTTTTTTGCCTGAAGAAGTATATAAATACATCAGCTTTATTTCTTACATTCACATGCTAAGCTCCACCATGTCTAAGATTGGGTATGTTCATTGAACTCATGTTAATTGCCCAATTGCCCACTATCCTCAATCGGAGTTTGTAAGACCTTTGTCTGATTCTTTGATTTTGGCTCTATTTAACTTCATTGTTCTCTGCTACTTTCAGTGTCTGACATGCAAGTGCTGTATCCCACTAGACTGGTGCTTCAGCCTCAGGTATGTCTCATGTTGCTCATGACACAGCCTCAGCACTCCCCATTGGACCAAAATGAAACTCACAAGATCAATCTCTGGCCCACTAAGAAGATTTGCAATTCACAGTAAACCTAAATCAGGGCCAGGATTTAATGGCACTGTTGTGTTGAGTATCCCCCCAGAGGATGGATGTGGCAAGCCATTTAATTCTCCATTCAGTTCAGCAGAATTATAATATCCCTTTGGGCAGGAGGGACCATGGCATCCTGGCCCATCCTGTTGTGTAAGTTACCAATCAGACTACGTGGGAACAGTCTCTGTGTAGTTAAGACTGTTCCGATGTAGTCAGTTCCCAGGCATCCATTACTGTACAATTGCAGAATATAAGATCTTTGCTTTCCCAGAATGTTCTTTACTTTATTTCAAGCAGTTCTCTATCAATAAATGGGCCAATTATGTACTATCTTATTTCAAAGATTACATTTGAAATGCTTCTTGGTTCTTCCAAAATGCTCTATTTCTCACAACGCTATCATTTGCTTTCCATAGCATTTTGCAATGCTACATGTCTTATTCTCTAAACATCTATAATCTCTCTAGGATACCTATTACCAGTTCCATTTCATAAGGTAGCAAGTTCAATTTGGAAAAAGCATTTTCCTTTTTTTTTGCCTTTTATCTAGTTGTAATTTTAAAGCCTCATCAAAACCACAGCAGTCAGTGGTGTTCTGCATTATCGTTTTGATTAAGGGAGCCCCAAAGTTTCATTTTTCATTTCTCTTTATTCCACATCTTTAGAACCTACAGGAATAAAACTGAATGGACCATGTGGCATCGACGTAGGCACCAAAAGCAACAACTGTGCTCAGTCCTACCAACACTGCAAAGTCCTCCTTGCTAACACCTAGGGGCTTGTGAGTTATTGGGAGAGCTCTCCCATAGACTAGTCAAGCGAAAGCCTGATATAGTCATATTCGCGCCACCACATCGCCATCCTTGCATATGTCTAGACCCATTAGAGGCTACACTACAGTGGTATATGGTTGGGAGGGCAGTGCCCTGGGAGTCATCAACATTGACTCTGGATCCCACAGAGTCTCATGGCATCAGGTCAAACATGAGAAAGAAAACCTCCTGCTGATTACCACCAACACACCCTTCACCACCTGAGGAATCAATACTCTTTCAGTCAAACATCACTTGGAAGAAGCAATGAGGGTGACAAGGACATAAAATGGACTTTGCGATGTGGGACTTGAATGTCCATTACCAAGAGTGGCTCAATAAAACTACAGATGGCCAAGTCCTGAAGGGCATATCATCCAAACAGGGTCTGTGCAGACTGTGAGGGAACCAACAAGAGGGAAAAGCATACTTGACCTCACCCTCACCAATGTAAGTATCATAGCACTGTCATCCTCATCAATCTAACTGGATGACAGTACTATCAAGTAGCACGTGCACTTTCTCCCAGAATCTGAAGCTCTCTATCCACCCTGCTTGAACTCTGATCCCTGCATGGTTCCTTCAAAGACTTCAGCTCTAATACATTATGACAGCACATCATCAAGCTTGCTCGTGGCAGTTGGATGGGAAACCCAGAAGTCCAATGCAATTGCAGTGGTAGCTTTAAAAGTCAGTGAGAAAAGCGTTGCTGAAATTTTACGATTCCAAATAATTTGCCAGACTCCCCTTTATCAGCAGGTCAGAGAGGTAAAATTCATCCCTTTTTCAATGTATCCTTTTCATCTCTCGCCATTTTTATAACCACTCTGAATGGGTTTGCCCATTGTTTAGTTTTATTTGCATTCATAAACCTTCAGATTACATATCCTTGCATCCTGTCATGATGCAATTGTTGAATGATCTTGAAGTCCTCCAGAGTCTTTGATGCCACAGCGAAAATTATTTATTTTTATATGTTGCAGCAAATACTATCTCTTACCTTTGTTGGCTCAACCCAGCCTCTCTTCATCTATTACAATTCTTCATTTGAGTGCCCTCTCTGGTAAGAGAATAAATCCTTACATCTCTTCATTGCTATAACAACGTTCAGAAAAGTCTGTTTCCATTTTACTAACACCTCAACAAATCTTAATCCCTTGTAAAACTCAGACATGTTCATGACTTGAATATGATCTGCCAAGGCAATTCCAGCACTCTTTCTTGCACTCACAAATAAGCTATGAGATAGGTGGGCGAGAGGGGGAATTTTCAGCCCTTTGCATGCATGTGCAAATCACGTTATGGCTAGAGAATCTTGTGAGAGGGGTCAAACGTCATTTGCAGCAGGAAGAATTCATTTTGAGATTCTCTCCACCCGCAGTTGGCATAATAATCTGGTTCATGCCCAGTGAGTGTGTGAACCAGATTAGGATATTTAAATCCTTATTTAAAGATGCATTTCCAGATTTTAGCATGATTCACCTTGCTCTCGGTATTCACTGACCCAGCGGCACAACAGAAAGCTGGCAGGAATCACTGCTGGTCTCTACAAACAAAAGCCAGGCATGATGACCATGCTGGGGGGGCTCGGAGACCATTGACGCCCCTGAGTAGTTAAGGACATGGCTGGAAAATGCCCTAGTACTGCCCCCTAGCAGTGCCAACTTCACACTGCCAACTTTGTACTGCCAGCTTGGCACTGCCAAGGGAAGGGGGCTGAAGGGGGGCATGGGGGGCCTCAAGAGGAGGTGCATCTTTGATGATCCTAGAGTAGGGTTTTTAATTACTTGGGGGAGTCCGCAATGATGGGGTGGGGGGGTGTTTGATGCTAGCGAGTTGGGGGATCTTTACCAGTGACTGGGAGGGAGAGAGGGGTTTACATGGGTGTCCGGACAAAAGGCATCCTGAACTCTCAGCAGCCAGCCATGCCGGTGGTGTCTTTAGGTCCCACACTTGTCTTTCCAGGTGGGAATCACCCCAAGCTCCAAAAAAAATGTCAAAGTGTGGGTGGATTGCCATCTAAATTAAATCAACCCACCCGGCTGCAATTGCACTGCTTTTCCCACCAGAGACGACACTTCAAAAAACTTTTTGGAGAACTGCACCCAGAAGGTTTGTCCATTTTTCACATCTACTTAGACCTCTGTGACCTCTGCCCCGCTGAGCTTTTTTCCCTAATTTCTCCTAAGTTTCAAATCTGGTCCAGTGGACCTTTCCTGATCTCAAAATCGTAGAACTTTATCTCCCTCAATCTTTCTTTCCTCTACAGTTCAGCATATGAACTGGCCATTAACTTCCAAGTTTTCTTTCTTGCTGTTTCGAAGTTGACTTTGAAGTACATCTCCACTCTTCATCCTGGTTGCTGTGAATATGTTTTATAAATGACCAGATTGTGAGAAGTTTTGTGCTATGAACTGTGACCGGTGGAAATTGAATTCAGACTACCCAAACACCCAGAACTCTTGCAAACAGAAGACAGAGAAGGCTTTCATCTCATCAGTCTGAGCTAGGTTTCAACCTGGGTTTCAAGGTTGAAAAGACAAAGTTCGAACTCACCATGATTTCAATAAGAACTGTATTTTTTCTTTCAGATTGCAGATCGTGCCAATACTGTCAAAGCATGTGAGAGACGTGGGGATGAAACAACAGCAGGATCCATCACCAAGTACAAGATAACACTGTGGGGAACCGACAGGCATGGGGTCCCCAAAAGGGAGGAAGGTACATGAATCTCACCATGCACATAAATAGTAGAGAGACGATGGCCCTGATTTTACCGGCACGGCTGCCTGACGCTCTTTAGGTTGCCCTCAAGCCTATGGGAACGCCGTTCTGCAAGCCTCACTGGTAAAATCAAGGCCAATGAGTTTTCATAAACAACTTGGAAGCTGAAAAATTAAATGCTGGGGATAGAATCAGTTTTGTACAATCAATATATTTATGTAGATATATGCAGCTTATGGGGAGATATGCGGAGATGGTTAGTAAAATAGTAGTTGCTGTTTAGCAGTTCTTTCCATGGCATAGTTATTATTGCTTGCTATTCAAGCCCAGGAATGGGTTCTGCAGGTCTGCACCAGAACTTGGTATGGTGGCACAGTGGTTAGCAATGATGCCTCACAGTGCCAGGGATCCGGGTTCAATTCTGGCCTCAGGTCACTGTCTGTGAGGAGTTTGCGCATTCTCCCTGTGTCTACGTGGGTTTCTCCAGGTGCCCTGGTTTCCTCCCACAGTTGAAAGATGGGAGGGTTAGGTTGATTGGCCATGCTAAATTAACCTAGTGTCAGTGGGCTTAACAGGGTAAATGTGTGGGATTATGGGGTTAGGGCCTGGATGCGACTGTGGGTGTTGTAGACTTGACAGGCTGAATGGCCTCCTTCTGCACTGTCGGGATTCTATTCTATATCTTCATTGGGCAACGTACAGAAGCTGCTAATATGCAACTAAAAACAAATCCACAATAATGAATTATAATTAACATATCATTTATCTCAATTATATTTAACTTACTCTTTATAAAAGTGATAGAAAGGCAAACAACTGAATTTTCCTGACAGTATCTCTCCAATCTCTTTAAATGCTACAGAGGTGACAAAGCAAGAGAAATAATGTGGAGACACCAATCACCAAAACCACACCTTCAAAGTAAAGATAGGCTGTGTGGATTAATTCTTTCTATATTAGTTTTCTCATCAATCCTGGGTCAAGGAAATACCACCACTCAACAGTAATCATTTTATCATTTCTGTTAGATTATTCAAAAATTTAAAGCAAGATTTTAATTTTTGGCAAATAATTCAAAGTGGTTGGGGAGAAATTGCTTCCACTAACTTACTGGAAACCTGGGGAGGTAATCTAAATAGGTATCTATTAAAATAATTGCCAAAATAATCAAGGGGAATGTGGAGTTTATTTTTTATTCAGCGAGCTGTCACAAGCTAGAATCATAGAATCCTACAATGCAAAAGGAGACCATTCAAGTCTGCACCGACCACAATCCCACCCAGGCCCTATTCCACATAAACTCATGCATTTACCTGAGCTAGTCCTCTAACACTAAGGGGTAATTAGCATAGTCAGTCCACCAAATCTGCACATCTTTGGACTGTAGGAGGAAACAGGAGCACCTGGAGGAAACCCATGCAGATACAGAGAATGTGCAGACTCTGCACAGACCATGACCCAAGCCAGGAATCAAGTGCTGTGAGGCAGCAGTGCTAACCACCATACCACTGTCATAGCCACATTTTCACCATCATGAGAAACAGCAACATCTGACACTAGTTTTTGCAGCTCGTGTATTCTAAAAAAAAGGCTCACCTGGACTAATTGCCTGGATGAGAACTGGCAGATAATTTCAGTTGAGTCCTGATCCAAGGTGCTATTGAGGTGTGCATCAGGTGAATCAGTTGTGATTGCCACACTGAAAGATTTGCACATGGAACATCTGATTTTGAAACACGTTCTCTGGGCTGCCACTGAAGTGGCCTGCATGCCTCCTACAAACATCTTCTTCATTGTTTTGCCAATTGTGAGGCATGGACTACTTCAATTTACCCACTATATGCAACATGAAAAGGGGCAGCTGGAAGTTGGAAAGCAGGGGGAGCATTCAAGTTGTCACAGTCCATATCAGAACTTAGGTAGGACCAGGGAGAAATTCCAACTTAGGTTCATTGGGAGTTAGGAGCAAAACCAAAAGAAGCAGAGCTCCAAAATAATAATCTAAGTTATTGGCCAACCCACATGCAATTGATTTGATTTGATTTATTATTGTCACATGTATTGGGATATAGTGAAAAGTATTGTTTTTTGCACGCTATACAGAGAAAGCATATTGTTCACAGAGTACATAGGGGAGAAGGAAAGGAGAAGGTGCAGACATAGTGTTACAATCATAGCTAGGATGTGGAGAAAGATCAATTTAATATATGGTAGGTCCATTGAAAGACAGCAGAGAAGAAGCTGTTCTTGAGTCAGTTGGTATGTGACCTCAGACCTTTGTATCTTTTTCCCAATGGAAGAAGGTGGAAGAGAGTGTGTCCGGGATGCGTGGTGTCTTTGATTGTGCTGACTGCTTTTCCAAGGCAGTGGGAAGTGTAGACAGTGTCAGTGGATGGGAGGCTGGTTTGTGTGATGGACTGGGCTATATTCATGACTTTGTAATTTCTTGCGATTTTGGACAGAGCAGGAGCCATACCAAGCTGTGATACAACCGGAAAGGATGTTTTCTATGGTGCACTTGTAAAGGTTGGTGTGAATCAGAGTGGATATGCCAAATTTCCTCAGCCTTCTGAGAAACTAGGGGCATTGGTGGGCTTTCTTAACTAAAGCGCCAGCATGGAGGGACCAGGATATGCATAGAGAAGAGCAAATTAGGAGAGTTAACATGGTCTAGTGTGGAAAAGAAATGTTTCTTTTCATAAGGCACTGGCATCAGTATTGAGACAAGAAAGAGCTGTACACATTGGACAGCTCCACCCAAGCCAGAATAGGCCAGCTTCCTAAAAGAAAAGGCAAACAAGTCGTTAAACTGGGAAGATGGTGGTGAGGAATCGACATGAATTGAAACAGAAAAGGAAGGCTTTGGACAGACTAAACTAAGGGACAAGGTAAATGACCAATGACTAGATAGAACTGTGGAACAGAAATGGAAAAAAAGTTGTTAAAAATAAAGCGAGAAGAACTGCTATTAAAATGAGTGAAACTGCCTGTGAAGCACTACACACAATGTGTGTGATAAAACAGGAGAACTGGAGGAGGTAATACATGGAGGAATCAAGTATAGTAGAGACATGGCTACAGAAAAATCAGCACTGGAAATTAACATTTACAGGGTGGAATGTGGAGGGGTGGGGTTGTTATAATTAGTGATAATATAATGCATCATCAGTAACAAAAAATAAATTTGGAAGTGATAAAAAAAGAATCAATCGCACTAATAGAGGTAGTTTACACATCACCAAATAAAGAAAGGTGGAAGAAGAAATATGCAAACAAATTAAGTTAAGTGAGTGAAAAAGTAATTATCATAGGAAATTTTAACTACACTAAAATTAATTGGCCAGAAGAGGAATGTAAGGGGATAAAGGAATAGAATTCCAAAAATATATAAAGGAGCATTTTCTAACCCACTGTGTAGAAATCTAACAAGGAGGATGGAGAATGGACCACAGAGAGGTAAAGATAGGGAACATTTAGGCAATTGTGAATCTAATATAATGTGATTTAAGATAATAATTGAGATGAATATAAACATGACAAAGACAAGAATATAGAAAAGCCAATTTTAAGGACTGGTAAACATGAACAATAATATCAACAAACATGGTATAGAAGAGCAATGGGAAACATTTTAAATAGTGTCCAACAAACTCCAGGAAAAAATGTATTCTGCTAAAAAGAGAGAACAAGTTAAACACTCCTGAAACATCATAGATGGCAAAGGACATCAGAAAAAGTACAGCAGAGGAAAGCAAGACAAGGGAGAATGTGCAAAGATTAGAAAGAGAAGTCAAAGGAAAGCTAGGAAAGCAAAGAGGAACATTCACGCAAATTTATCAAAAAATATAAAACTAAATAAAATATTCTGCAGGTACAGAAATGAAATAAGGATATTTAGGGTAGAAATAGGTCCACCAATTGGAATGGACTGGATAAAATCGCAGGCAGTGATAATGAAATGGCAAAAATATTAGAAAATTATTTTGCTTTGGTATTTCCAAGGAAAACAGATAAGGTGAACATTGCATCAGAAAATGAGATTAGAAATTCTCTCACCACATTTAACATCCTGAAGAGGAGAAACATTAAATAAACTAATTATATTCAAAGACAGTAAAATCCTTGGTCGGGATGGATTTCACCTGTGTATTTTGAGAGAATCTTCGGAAGAGAGCACAGAATTGTGAATGGTGTAGTGCCAGAAGACTGGCAAGTGGCTAGTGTTTATATATTTATTTAAGAAGGGAGATAGAAAATAATCGGGGAACTGAAGACCAGCAGTATGAAAAATAATGGGATCCCAAAAAAGAAAATTAAAAAAATCTAGAAACCCAAAAAATGTTAACAAGAATAGTAAGCATGGATTTCAAAAGAGAATGTTTTGTTTGACCAACCTCCCTGAACCTTTTGTGGAGGCAAAAGATGAGGGTGATGCAGTGGCTTAAAGAGTATGCGGAAAGAAGTGGTTTTAATTCATGGGGCATATTCACCTGAACTGAAGAAAGAAAGAATTGTGCCATTATGATGGGATCCACTTCAGCCAGGCTGGGATCAGAATTAGCAATTTGTATGACTGGAGATATGGACCAAAATTCTAGTACCTTGCCTGTCCCACGGAATCGGAGTGGGCAAGGGGAGAACAACAGCAATGTCCATTGACTTTGAGGGGTATTTCCCCTCTTGCTCGGGCGAGGCCATAAAATCCCACTTACAGATAGGGCTTTTAAACTAATGAGGAGGGAGAGGGGTCAGATTAAGGGGAAGTTAGAAATCTAAATGGAGAGTTTGAAGCAATAGAGCAGTGCAGTGATTTGGAGTTGGCTAGAAAGGAGCTAAACAGTAATAGCCCAACCTCCCTCCTTAGAAAAAAGTCTATGCAAAGAATAGCAATAAGAAAAGAAAACTAAAGGTTCTTTATCTGAATATAAATAGTAAGACCCCATACAAGTATATTCAAAGGAGAAGAGTAAACAAAGTAATTATTGGTGTCTTAGAGGCAGAGACAGAAAGAAATATGGGAAATGTGGAAATAGCAGAGACATTAAACAAATATTTTGGACTGAATTTTTCCGAACCCACCAGTGGCAGAACTCCTTCTGTTCCCCTCCATTATATGTGCACTCTGCCATATATGGAGGCTACAAGCTCATTGTAGAAGGTCTTCCTAAACACAGGGATTCATGTCGCAAAGAGGTGGCTGCGGTTACATAAGGCCGCTTTAGCGACCATATTAATCAAGCGGAAGGGCTTCTGCTCCATTTTGCATGATTTGCTGGGTGAGATTCTAGCTTAATATTTAATGCTGTATAGCCCAGTGAAGATGCCTCAATCTTGAGGCAGTCTTGTGAGTTCCTGACCTGTTGCATGAGCACCCAGTGGGGCTGCGCAGGACTAAGAGCTGCTACTGAATCAGCAACATCTGCCCTTGTAGTTTTCTGGCAGGTTTTTTTCAAGAAAAAATTGGGACCACGAAGCTGCCCAAAGATGAGAAGCAGCCGTTCAGAAACTAAGAATGTTCATGGTCATAAAAATAGTAAGTGTCACCTCCAATTATTTTAGAGCCAATTGGATTCTGTGCAGGGGTGGGGAAGAGGAAGACATGAGGTAGGGGTGGTGGGGAAAGAGGGAGGAATGGGAGGGGAGGAAGTGGGGTATGGGGTTCTGGGATGACGGGATGTTGGAAGGAAGTTAAGACGTTGGGGGATTGGGGTGGGAGGGAGGTTGAGTCATGGAGAAGTAAAAGGGAGGTTGAGCCATTGGAGGAGTGGGAGGAGGTTGAATTATTGGAAGAGTGGGGTGGGAGGGAGGTTGAGTCATTGGAGGAGTGGGGTGGGAGGGAGATTGAGTAATTGGAGGTGTGGGAGGGAGGTTAAATCATTGTAGGAGTGGGGTGGGAGGGATGTTCAGTAATTTGAGGAGTGGGAGACAGGTTGAGACATTGGGGGAGTGGGGTTGGAAGGAGGTTGAGTCATAGAAGGAGTGGCTGGGAGGGAGGTTGAGTCATTGTTGGAGTGGGAAGGGGGTTCTGTCATTGGAAGCGTGGGAGGGAGGTTGAGTCATTGAAAGAGTGGGGTGTGAAGGAGGTTGAGTCATTCGAGGAGTGGGCTGGGAGGTTTGTTGAGACATTGTGAGAATGGGGTGGGAGGGAGGTTGAGTCATTGGAAGAGTGGGAGGGAGTTGAGTCATTGAAAGAGTGGGGTGGGAAGGAGGTTGAGACATTGTGAGAATGGGGTGGGAGGGAGGTTCACTCATTGAATGAGTGGGGTTGGAGAGAGTAGAAGGAAGGGTGAGATATTGGGGGAGTGGGGTGGGAGGTATAGTAATGGGGTGTTGGCAAGTTGGGAAATGATGTAGATAGGGTTATCACTTTTAAAGATTAGTGTCACAAAATAATATATTGTCCATTTCTCAAAATTCTCTTTTGAATTTAAACCAACTAAGAAACTGCCATCTAAGTTTTCATTATGTCCTGAATTAGACACAATTCTGACAATATGCTGGATTGATGTACCAGAGACTTCAGAATCTTGGGCCTCATCAAAATAAATGGTGGAAACTAAGATCCAAGAGTAATGCAAAACACGGTGTGAAGTCACTTTTGTCCATTTTATTACTGTAAATAAGTCTGGGAATGAAATCCCTATTTGTCACAAGGAGATGGGTTAAAGAAAGGTTTTGCAAATCTCTACTCCCTCCTTGATCCACCCCACCCTGCACCATCCCTTTTAAGATCCAGCAGAGGATGGTTTGGGTGGGACTATAATTTCTTCAGTGATGAAGATTCCGATCATCTATTGTAACTTCAGCAAAAAGCTTCAATTGGAATTCTGGAGAAGCAGCATAAAGGGCTTTTATTCTTTATAGAAACCCAATTCTGTGATTTAAATGTTTCTCGAAGTTATTTCTCTCAAGATATTGCTGTCATACTTATTTTGTTGTTGGAATTTTTTATTAATTACATTTTTTCACTTTAGGTGATACAGTGTACAGCAGAATTTGTATGACAGCTTCTGGGGTACATGGAAATAATCCAGTTCTTGAGTTCAGACTGTGCTGAGCTTTTGCACCATGTATCATTCTTCCCCGAAAAATTCAGATCAACAATTCAGTCTTCAAGTCTCAGGTTTTTGTCCCATCTGGGAGATGGGAAGCAGATGGGAACACACAGCTGTGCTTTATGTTCGACTCCTGTTTCTTTTTCTCATATTCTCAAGTTCTGATATGAAATTTTTTAGCTATATTTCTTAAAGGCTTCTGATAGGTTAGCACTGCTGCCTCACAGCAATAGGGACCTGGGTTCAATTTCTAGCTTGGGTCACAGTCTATGTGGAGTTGCACATTCACTCTGTGTCTTCCTCTGGGTGCTCCAGTTTCCTCCCACAGTTTAAAAGACGTGCTGGATAGGTGCATTGGCCAGACTAAATTCTCCCTCAATGTTCTCCGAACAGTTGCCGGAGTGTGGTGAGTAGGGGATTTTCACAGTAACTTCATTGCAGTGTTAATGTAAGCCTACATGTGACATTGATAAATAAACTTTAAAAAGTCACCATTTAATCGGTTATTGAATAAGATCAGAGTTTGCAGAGTCAGTGGACAAGCAGGAGACATTGCTAGCTGGTTTCAAGAAGTGTAAAGTAGGAATAATGGAGAGTTATTCAGAGAAGCAGAAGGTGGAAAATGGGGTGTTAGAACAACCAGTGCTGGGATTATTGTTGTTCATCATTTATGTTAACAGTTGGACAATGGGATCAAAAGCACAATTTCAAAATTTACAGACAACACAACAGTGGTGGACTGAGGAGGATTGCAAGAAAACATTGATAAATATGCAGAATGAACATAAAATTGACAAAAGAATTTCAGTATAGATCAGCGTGGCCAGTACAGTTTTCAAACAAAATAAGAAGGTTGCATATTTCTTGGAAAGTAAGTGTCTAAATAAGGCAGAAGGGAGTTACAAATACTCAAATCACAAAGAACAGCAATCCAAGTTAATAAGACTTAAGAACAAAATATAAGCATTAGGCTATATTTCTGAGGGATAGAATTGAAAAGTCAAGACTTAAGCTAAATTTGTTTGACATCTTAGTAAGGTGATGTATAGATCTGGTTGCCCTAATATGAAAAGGAATAGAAGTATTAGGGAGGGTGCAAACATGATTTACAAAGATGATACCAGAACTGAGAGTTACAGCTGTCTGGATAAGATGGGTTTTTTTCACTGGAAAAGGGAAAGTTGAAAGTGACTTAATAGAGGTCTTTAAAATTATGAAAGGTTTTGATAGCACAAATTGAATGTTTCCACTTGTAGGGAAGAATATATCTGAAGGCCATCAATATATGATTTGATGCCTGTGTTACCATTTTGGAACTCAACCCTCAAAATTGTTTCTTAGCCTCACACAGTCAAACTTGTGTACAGGGGCAGGAAGGCCATGCACCAATACTGATACCAATAGTAGGTTAAATACTGATTAACTTTAACTGCCTGTTGTTGTGACAGTAGAACATTTGATGGTTTCTACACTGTTTAAATTTACTAAAGTCTACAAAGCATGCCATGGCATATAACTCTGACTCTGGAGAGTTGAGCTCCAAAATGGTAGCACAGGCATTCAATCTCTCCCTCCCTAACAGCACTATGGGTATACCTACACCACGTGGACTGCAGCGGTTCAAGACGGCAGCTCAGCATCACCTTCTCAAGAGCATTTTGGGATGGGCAATAAATATTGGTCTAGCTAGTGATGTCCAATCCCATGAACAAATAAAAGTCTAAGTTTCTGTGCTTGTTCCCTGCCAACTAATTCCTCCTGCTGCCTCCAGTTTGCAACACTTGCTCTGCAAGAAAGAAAGAAGTTGTGAATGCGGTTGGGGAATGTGACACTTTTGAATGAATAACTGTAAGTGTGTGCAAGCTGTGAAATGTGGGTGTGAAGATTGCTACAAAAGTTAAGTGTCTGAGGGCGAGGTGAAGCTATGAATGTTAGGTTCAAGTTGTTGGTAGGTGAGTAATGGGACTGTAGTCAGTTTATGCTTGTGATGCAGCTGGCTGGATTTGTACATTTGAAACTGCATTCACTGATTGTGACCATTTGTGTGTGAGATCATTGAACTTCATGTGGCACTGCACCAAGTCCTTGGGGCTAGAATGCAAACGTTGACCAAAAGACCTGTCTGCTTCCTTTGCTTTTGCACAGGCTGTCAGAGACCACCTGTCCCAAATGGGCCCCTAGTTTGCTCCTCTTTCCATCTTGCCCACCAAGGTGTTCAATGCAGCATCAGAGAACTTTGAAATACACTTTTTGCCTGGTTTTGTGTCCATTCAGTGTTTTTGCTCAAACTTTCTTCTGAAAACAGTTCCAGCACTTGAAGCAGATTGGACCTACCCTTTAAGAGGTGCAGGTTGGTTTTAAGTAGTACAGGCCCCCACTGAGCAAGCACATATTTGGCTGCATATAGCTATCAAACAAATTTGCAGGTAGCATGAAGTTTGCATGCTGTCTGAATTGCAATCAATAGGCATGGGTTAATTACACATTGCAATACCTGCTACCTTTGTCTGGCCTGTCAAATTTCAGAGCCTCAATACTTGTAAACTTGATTTTGTTCAATATCATAAACTACTCTTCGTAAAATCATATCACTGAAATCTCACATTTAAAATGCTAGAAGTGTATAATGGTTGTTGCATTAATGTGAGCCCCATTAACTTCTCTTGAACCATCTTGATAATTTGGCATTCTGCCATAGACCAGGTCTTCAGGGTATTGCTTCTGTCATCTGCAAAGGAGAGATTAATACTATATAAAAAAACAGAGATACTCTAAATTAATGAATTGGCAAAGGTAAAAGAGACATGGATGCTGCCAGGGAAACTGTCAGGTATATATCCACAGTGTGTTTGGTGTTTCTCTTTGACAAACCCTTGGGATCGCACCCTAACACTTCCCCTCATTACCCCTGCTGTTTCACATCCATGGTGTTGTTTTCCTTAATGTTGCGATGTCTCCCTCATAAGAAGAACACTATAGACACTCCAAATCGTTCCTTATGTGCTTGGCATCACAAATGCCTACTTTTTTTAATTCATTCATGGGACATAGGTGTCGCTGGCCAGCATTTATTGCCCATCCCTAGGTGCCTTTGTTCAGAGGGCCGTTAAGAGTCAACCACATTGCTGTGGCTCTGGAGCCACATATAAGCCAGACCAGGGAAGGACGGCAGATTTCCTTCCCTAAAGGATATTGGTGAACCAAATGGGTTTTTCCGATAATCAATAATAGTTTCAGGATCATCAGTAGATTCTTAATTTCACATTTTTTTATATTGATTTCAAATTCCATCATCTGTCATGGTGGGATTTGAACCTGGGTGCCCACAACATAAACTGAGTTGCTGGATTAATAGTCTAGCAATAATACCACTAGGTCGTTGCTGAAGAATCTTCCTTTAAAGTATGCATGTATTTTTTCAGATCCAGTTGCTCATTTTGGTGTTCCCAATAAAGTTGGTGATGTGCAGCCAGTTGTAAGATGTAGCACGTCCAAAAGTTCCTTGCAGGGGATTTTGCTGTTGCTGCATGGGAGGGTTTATATTAACTTGGCAGGGGTGTGGAAACCAAGAGATAATATCTGAATGGAGTACCAAGGTGCACAGAATACTAGAAGAGATTGTTAGCACTAAAATAAGGAATATTAAGTTAATCAGTGGGGTCAAAGTAATGGAGTGTATGCTAATATGCCAAATCAGGGTTTTTGTGCATCTATGTGAATGCACAAAATGTGGTAAAAGAGATTGATCAGTTACAGGTGCAAATTGCCCTGTGGGAAGTATGATGTTGGGGCTATAAGAGAGACCAGGCTCAAAGAAGTACCCTGAACATTGAATATCTCCGGACACAATGTGTTCAGGAAAGGAAGGAAACAGGAAGGGATGACAGTATTAATTAAGGAGGATATTGTGGTGCTGAAGAAAGAGGATGTCTCAGAGGAGTCAAGGACAGAATCTATTCAGCTTGAACTAGGATCATGAAAGATGCAGTTACATTGCTCCATGTTGTCAATGGTTCACCAATGAGTGGGAAGGATGTAGAGGAATAAATCTGCAAGGAAATTACAGAGGTGCAAAAGTTATACAATGGTTATTATTGGAGGACTTTAATTATCCAAATGTAGACTCGTAAAGGGAGTAAAGTGTAAAGGGAGAGGAGGAAGTGTTCATAGAGTCTGTTCAGGAAATTTTTCTGCAGCAGTACCTTTCCAGTCTAATGAGAAAATAGGCACTATTAGACCTGTTAATTGGGAATGAGGTGGAACAAGTGGATAAAGTGCTAGGTAGGAGAATATTTGGGAAACAGTGATCATTGTATCGTAATGTTTAGGTTGATTATGGAAAAGGACAAAGAAAAATCCAAAATAAGAACAATCAACTGGAGGAAAGCCAATTTCAATGAAAATTCAACTCCAAAGAACGAATCTGGGCTGAATAAATTGGAGTCAAAGTTGGCAGGAAGAACAGTGTGTGTTAACTATAAAGAGATATAATCCAGGTTCAGTCAAGGTATATTCCCTTGAAAGGGAAAGGTAGAGGAAACACAGCCATGTAAATAGTAAAAGGGTGTTAAAAGTTGGAGTAGGGCCAATTAAAGACCATAAAAAGGATTTAAGCATGGAGGCAAGGGACATAACTAGGTACTAAATTAATACCCACCAAAGAAGAAGATGCTACCTAGGCCATGTTGAAGAACAAGTAACTCAGGCTGTGGATGGATTTAAAATTGATACAGAGGTGGTATTGGATAGGCTTTCTATACTTAAAGTTAATAAGCATCAGGACCAGATGAGATTCATCCAAGGATACTGAGGGAAGTGAGTGTGGAAATTCTGGAAGCACTGGCCATTATTTTTCAGTCTTCTTCAAACTCAGGGGTGTTTGATATGGTGCCACAAAACAGACTTGTGAGCAAACTTGTAACTTATGGAATAAAAGGGACAATAGCAATGAGGATGGAGAATTGGCTGAATGACAAGAAATAGAGCATGGTGATTAACATTGTTTTTTGCTTTGTAGTGGAGTTTGCCAGGTCTCAGTGTTGGAACATTTTATCAAAGGTTTCAGATAATATGAAAGCATTGGAAGCATTGCTAACTGTGAGAAGGAAAATGTAGAACTTCAAAGGGACTTAGATAAGTGGTGGAATGGGGAACAGGTGGCAAATTAAGTTCAATATGAAGAAATGTGAAATGATTCATTCAGGTAGGAAGAACATCGAGAGACAATATAAAATGAAGGGCACAATTTTAAAGGGGCTGCAGGAGCAAACAGACCTTTTTATATAATAGCATAAATCATTGAAGATGGTAGGACCAGGTTGAGAGAATGATTAATCCTAGGTTTTATTAATAAGGACATAGAGGGCCTGATTTTACCACATTCATTCTAAGTGCTAAATCTGGGCGCAATTCAGATTTGACTTGGAAAACTGTTCTCAGGCGCCCCCCCCCATGCACTCAGCCTGGAAAAGAAATCGTGGGTCTGAATTGCACTGTGGGCGGGGCTTATCGTGCCCGACACGCTGCAGCTCCAAATTTTGAACTGCGCATGCACAGTGAGAAAAAGATTTGGAAACGTGCCCCGTCACATCGCTCCCGGGCTGTAAAAAGTGGATAAAGTGGCTCGGGAGCAAAAAGCAGGTGTGATGGCTGTCACAGACATCACCCCCATCCCCACCACACAACTGTCCCCCTTCTCCATCCATCCCACTACCCAGACCGATCGTGACCTTTTGCCCCCATTTCCCCCCCATTGATCACCTGCAGAGTGGCAGCAGACCCCCTGATCTCCCCCCCAGAGATCCATACGGCCTCCCCCATTCCCCCCCCACCAGAGAATGATTGCGCCTCCGCCCCCCGCGCCTCCACCCCCCCCACCACCCGCCCCCAGACAATGGTCGGGCTTTCACTCCCACCTCCTCCCCTCTCCGAGAATGATCGGGCCTCCCGCCCCCCACCAGAGAATGACCAGGCCACCCCCCGGAGAATGATCAGGCCTCCCCAACGCTGCCGCCACACGCACCCCCCACCTACCCACCCACCACCAGTCCCAGAGAATCTTCAGGCTTCCCCTCACCTTTCCAGACGTTGATCAGGCCCCACCCCTCCCAGAGAATGACCAGGCTTCCCCCTACCCTACACCCCCCCCTCCCCGAGAATGATCGAGCCTCCCGACTCCCCCCTGCCCCCCATCCCACAACAAACCAGAGAACGATCTGGCCTCCCTCAGCCCTCCCGTCCCCCACCCCCGCCATAGAAAAATTTCTGACCCACCGCCTCCTCCCTCCCCCTCACCAGAGAATGATCTGGGCCACCTCCCTGCTTCCCGCCCTCCCCCACCGACCTGAGTCAGAGAGCCGTTGAAAGCCCTGAACTTAACTCTTCAGAAGCTGGAGCACCCGAATCAGACCTTTGCTGAGCATGTCTGTTTCATGCTGAATCTGGATGAGTGAACACAATGGTAAAGGGGGAAATGCTGGTAAAGTTGAGGGGGAAGCCCATTCATTTAATGTAAATGCATGCAAATGCATTTAAATTGTCGTTGTGCCCATTTCGGGCACGAATCAGGTCACAGCCATTTTCAGGCCTTGCTAAAGTGGGCATCTGCACAGACGCAGGTGCAGATTGCATTAATGGCCTTACGCCCAACTTTACCAAGTTTTCGCACCCGAAAATGGGCGCAACGCAATGATAAAATCAGGCCCAGAGTATAAGAGTAAGGAAGTTATGTTGATCTTGTATAAGGCACTATTTTGGCCTTAGCTGGAGTATTGCATCCAGGTCTGAGCATCACATTTTAGGAAGGATGTGAAGGCACTGGAAAACGAACAGAAAAGATTCATGGTCCCAGACATGAGGAATTTCAGTTATGAAGATAAATTGAAGAAGTTAGGACTATTTACCTTGAAGAAAAGAAGGCTAAGAGCAGATTTGCTGAATATATTCAAAATCGTGAAGGGCTGGTTAGGCAGAACCTGTTGCCAGTCATGAAAGAATTGAGAATAAGAGGGCATAGATTAAAAGTAATTGGTTAAAGAAATAAAAGGAAAAGTTTATGCTCTGAGTAGCTATACCTGAAATGTACTGCCCAAGATGTTGGTGGAGGCAGGTTCAATTCAAGCATTCAAAAGGGAATAAGAACATAAGAAATAGGAGCAGGAGAAGGCCATCTAGCCCCTCGAGCCTGCCCCGCCATTCAACAAGATCATGGCTGATCTGAAAGTGGTCCTGTTCCACTTACCCGCCTGCTCCCCATAACCCTTAATTTCCTTATCAGTCAGAAATCTATCTACCTGTGACTTAAACATATTCAATGAGGTAGCCTCCACTGCTTCAATGGGCAGAGAATTCCAGAGAGTCACTACCCTCTGAGAGAAGAAGTTCCTCCTCAACTCTGTTCTAAACTGACTCTCCTTTATTTTGAGGCTGTGACCTCCAGTTCTTGTTTCCTTTCTAAGTGGAAAGAATCTGTCTGCCTCTACCCTATCTAGCCCCTTCATTATCTTATATGTCTCTGTAAGATCACCCCTCAGCCTTCTGAACTCCAACAAGTACAGGCCCAATCTACTCAACCTCTCCTCATAAGCTAACCCCCTCATCTCCGGAATCAACCTGGTGAACCTTCTCTACACTTCCTCCAAAGCCAATATATTCTTTCGCAAATAAGGGGACCAAAATTACACACAGTACTCTAGTTGTGGCCTCACCAGTACCCTGTACAGTTGCAGCAAGACCTCCCTGCTTTTATATTCCATCCCCCTTGCAACAAAGGCCAACATTCCATTTGCCTTCTTGATCACCTGCTGCACCTGCAGACTGGGTTTTTGCGATTCATGCACAAGGAATTAAAGTTATCTAAAAAGAATGAATATGCAGGGTATTGGGGAGAAAGGCATCAAATGAATTGTTCATTTGGAGAGCCTGTGTAAACATAATGGGCTGAATGACTTCCTTCTGTGCTGTAACATTTCTGTGTTGGTGTTTCTAAAAACTTTGTAGCCTTCATCCACTAGATATTAGGTCCAATTGATAGTGCAAGTTTGCTTCGGCCATTAGGATGGAAATGGGAAACTAATGTGTTGATGTATCCTGGTATTCCAATGGCCAAAGGACCATCACTTTGGGCATTTCTAACGAACTGACTGATATCAATGTTGCTGAAATGGGGGGGGTTGTCTGAAAAAGTCTCATTGACATAGGGCGCAATGTTCTCATTATCTGGCAGAGTGGTGCAGGGGACAGGAATAAAACAAGGTGGAAGCCACTGGCCCCAAGAGCGGCTTCCTCCACCGTATTGTGAGCCCGTTGTGAGAAAAAGTAAGAGGCTGGCACCACGACATCATGCTGGCAGGACGGACCATGATTTGAGCCTTCCCCACCAGCAACTAGGTTTATAAAAGCTCCAAGAATTGTTATTGAAGGGCGCCCCAATGGGTTAAAAATAGAAATACCTTCCCCTCATGAAAGAAAGATCCTCCCCCTTCCCCCCCCCCAACCCCAATTGTGGAATTTCCCCTTGGCAACAGAGCCCCCTCCATTGACACAGAACTTCTTCCACAACTCCCCCTCCACCACCATGGAATACCACCCCCCCATGTAATCCCGCCCCCATCATGCAACCACCCCCCCCACCACAGAACCCTACCATGTAACCACTCTCCCTCCCCCAAACAGTACTTCTGACACTGCACCCTAGCATTCCAGGGGCAGCTATGCAAGTTCAGCGGGTTCTATTTGCTAGGCACACATCATGCTGATGTGAATGGATAATTTAATATCAGGTATAAATTTCTGAAAATGACATTTAAATAAACTCAAATGGGGCTACCAGCATTGAATGTTGGGATGCCCATTATATTATTGGAGGTGGGGACAGGGACACAGGGATCAGGGAAATCCTGCTGGCATAAAAGCCATTTTGGGATTTTCCACCCCTGCTGCTGTTCCCGCTCCATGAAAATGGGAGTGGAAAATTCCTTCCCCTCCCACCCCCCTAATGTTCAAAGACATATACATTGTCAGGGAGTAATTGGTGTCCAATGGATCAATTAAATTTATGTAACATCTAAGATGTGCCTTTCTTTCTTAAACTCCAAGTAGCCTATAATCCCAATAGCCTTTTTTGAAATCAGAAAAAAATTAAAATATTTAGCATGCATATGCTTACTTGAATGCTAGTAAAATAATTGCTACATAACATGGGGAAAGTGCTACAGCCGATGATCAGAACAGAATAAATAGTTGTGTTAGTCTGTAGTGGAAGCTGCTTTTTTCTACTGTATGTCAGGCAAAGACATATCATTATTTGAACGCTTTATGAACATGTTGTTTTGTCTTTCATTCTGAATGTAACACTGGTGAAACATAGCTCTGAAATGGCTTTTATACCAAAACGGGCAGGAATCATTCAAAGCAAATTGAATATCAGGAGCTTGGCAAATCTCTGTCTGCAGGGATGAAAGAAAACATGCAGGAGAACGGAGCTCAAATGTATTATTTGCTCCATTGTTTATGGTATTAAAGCTATTTTGCCAAATAATCTGAGGGCAATACACATTTTGGTGTTTGATTTTTACATTAAATTCATGGTTTGTTTCCCTTCTATTGCAAGCATATTGCTGCCTCTCAATTTCGTGGAGTCACCGGATTTCAGATCATTGCAGAGCTTCAACTGTTGTTGAAATAGGATCAGGAAAGGCTATTTTGCAGTTATTTCTGTGGACATGATTGGGAAACGCAACCTCGGTCGAACATAAAGTGAGGCAGGATATTTCATCTCAGAATAGCTGGCCTTTTTTTCTAGTGCCCATAGTGTTTGTTGCTTCCAGTAAGATTGTCCCTCCACTGCCTGAGGCAAATGATCGGTCTGTTACTCTTTATAATGGTAAATTAATTTACGATTTTTTGTGAAGACAGCATCAAGTAGAGAGATTGCATTTGTAATTAAGTACAAAAGCTGGCAGATAATGCTGTTCATATTTTCCAGAAAAAGACTGTTTCGGTGTGATTTTTCCTTTGATAGCTTTCTTTCCTTCCGGAACATTTTGCAGTTTGTTTCATTTAACATACAGTTAGAATGTAAAATAACATTCAGGTTCTAGAAGACTGGCCTTCTAATTGCTGTTTTTGCAATAAATATGCAGGTCTCTGATTAAAAAACACACTTAACTCAAGTTTGCCAGTTGATTAATTTGTTTTCAAATGCTGGTTTGATTACTAGCATGATTAATCATGTACCGTGTAGACAGAAAATAAGAAATAGGAGTAAAGGTAAACTGTGCTGTCCCACAAGTCTGCTCCATCATTCAATAAGATTATGGCTGATTGGATTGTGCCACAATTCCACTTTCTTGTAGTTTCCCCATAACCTTAACTTGCCCATTGTTCAAGAATTTGTCTGTGCCAGTTGAATATATTCAATGGCTAAGCTTTCATTGTTCGCTAAGGCACAGAATTCGAAAGATTCACAACTCTCAGAGAAGAAATTTCTGATCATCCCCATTCAAAATGGAAGATGCCTTATTCTGAAACTATGCTGTTGAGTTCTAGTTTCTTCGCAGCATCAAGTGAACTTCTGCAGATTGGCAAGCAGAATCAGATTGCTATTTTGCTTTGGTTTTTTTACCTTCGAATCTTTCCGATCCTTTCTCACCCAACCATCTAACTCAGGCTGGGTGCGAACAGTGCAGGGGGTGCCCCAGCCTACTGTTGAGGGCTTCAATTTTAGAAGCATAGAGGCGTGTTACTGGGCGATGATTAATAATTGGGTGGCTGGGCAAAAACCTGGGAAATGGAGTTTATTGTAGGGAAGTGTTGGTTGTGCTCTTTGATAGGAGGAATCAAAAGCCATGTTATTATCTAAATGGAGAGAGACTGCAGATGAGTGAAGTACAGAGGGATCTAGGCATAATAGTGCATAAATCACAAAAAGCTAGCAAGCAGGTCCAACAAGGAGTTATGGAGACAAACGGCATTTTGATCTTTATTGCAAAGGGGTTGAAGTTTATAAAATGGAAGGCTTTGTTGCAATTGTATAGGATGTCAGTCAGACCTCACCTAGAATACTGCGTATAGTTTTGGTTCCCTTATTTAAAAAAGGAAAACACATTGGAGGCATTCTAAAGGAGATTCACCAGGCTAATTTCTGGGATGAGAGAGTTGTCCTATCAAGGGAGGTTAAATAGTCTGGATTTGTATTCCTTGGAATTTCGAAGAGTGAGTGGTAACCTTATTTGAACACACAAGATCCTGAGGGGCCTTGGCAGGATAAATGATGAGATATTTTCACTATTGGGAGAGTCTTGAACAAGTAGCTACAAGTTAAAGGGCTAGTCATTTAAAACTCAGTGTGTAGAAATTTCTTCTTGCAGAGGGTGGTAAATCTCTGGAATTCTCTGCCCGAAAGGGCAGTGGTGACTGAATCATTAAAAGTATTCAAAATGGAGGTGGATAAATATTTGATAGATCGAGTAATAAAGAGATACAGGGAAATGGCACAAAAAAGGAATTGAGGCTGGCATAGCTCAGCCTTGATTGTATTGAATGGCAAGACTTGATGGGCCTGGTGGCCTAGTCCTGCTTTTACTTGTTGTGTTCTTGTTTTTAAAGCCACATTTCTTTTTTAAAGCTCCAGCTACTGTATGTCAGGTAGGTTATAAAATCCAGCCAATTTCAAACCAGGGGCAAAGTAGTTTGTCAAGTGGTTGGAATTTGGAGGGGAGAAAGCGAGGATCAAAGCCTTGAGCGATAGGGGAGTGAGTTGGACACTTGGGGAGGGTGAGGTCAGGCACTCAGGAGAGTTGGGGAAGGAAGGGATCAGTCAGTCAGAGTGGGGGGGGTGCTGGGGAAGGGTAGTTGGGTCAGGCTGGGCCTGATGGGTTAGTTGAGGGTAGGAGTGAGTCCCACAGTCACGTGGGAGGTCAGTTTGGGTCTGTATAGTAGTTATCCAGAAGCTAGAAGTGGTTTTAAGTCCTCTAACTTTTTGGGGGTAAGTATTGCTGTAACACAGTTGGAACCATCTGAAGTTTGCAATCCTACTTAGATTTTTGGATGGTTCCCTGTGCAAGGCAATTGCCAAAAGGAAGTTTGCACTTTCCTGGCAACTGTCATGCAAACCTTATGTGGGAGCCTTCGGATGGGGGGGAGAGTTTCCCCAACTCATCCTTGGGATAACTCCCCCTGATGCACTGTCCCAGAGCTTGGAAGGTATGACCTATAGTTTCAAAAAGATCACCCCTCATTCGTCTGAACTTTAGTGAATATAGGCCAAACTCCTAAGCCTTTCCTCATTAGGCAACCCCTTCATCCTAGGAATCAACCTAGTGAACCTTTTCTGAACTGCCTCCAATGCAGTTAGCCCTCCTGACCTAATCGGTGGGATTTAGTGTGCATCCCACGGCATGTTTTGCAGTAGTGGGAGACACTTGGCTGGCGACAGGAACTTCTGATCCCACTGTTTTCAATGGGGTTTCTAACTGAATAGCCCTCACCACCGTGAAACCCACAGCAGGAGTGTACTGTTGGTGGGTCCTGCAGTATGATGGGCTGGAAAGTTCTGCCCCCTTTTGCCAAAGCTTTGCACAGTCCTCTAGGGGTGGTCTCGCAGTTGTAGCAAGACTTTTCTATTTTTATAACTGTTCCCCCTCTGCAATCAAAGCCAACATTCCACTTGTATTCCGTATTGTACAAGGAAATCCAAGATCCCTCTGCACTGGAACATTCTGTAGTCTCTCTCTCTCTCAAGTTTTTTTTGTTCTTCTATTCTTCCCAGCAAAGCAGATAACCTTACATTTTCCAATAGAAAACTCCATCTGCCAAATTTTTACGCCCTCAGTTCGCCTACACACTCACGCTACCTAGCAATCACCTTGGATTCTGAGAAAGGGCCATCCAGACTCAAAGCTTTGGCGCTATTCTCTCCCCACAGATGCTATCAGACCTGCTGAGATTGTCTAGTATTTTCTGTTTTTGTTTCAGATTCCAATATCTACAGTGTTTTGCTTTTATCATCTTGGATTTTTTCGTCTTCACACAACTTGTTTTCCCATTTTTGTATCATTAACAAATTTGGATACAATACCCTCGGTCAATGCTGAGGGTTGGGAATTATGTTTCAAAACATAATTCAAAACATTAGTTTAGATGCAGCAGAAATCTTCCTCTTTGTCCCAGCAGTGTTTTAACTATAGTGTCATATTGCACCACTGTAATTTTATTCCCTGTCTGTACCAGCTCTCAGCTATTCTTATTGGCTTTCTGCAACTGAGTTCCCAATTTAAGCAGAAAATTTGTTCTGTGCACTGGGTATAATGAAAGAGTAAGTGTGCTTATGATTTCATTGCACCTGGCACAGAGACCAAATCTTCCCCATATAACAATTTGTGACAAATTACAGTCATTTTTGTGCTGGGAATATGTGCCCATTAGAAATTATCATGAGACAGGTCAAACTCATTTCAGAGGGTGGTACAGTACTGTAGCAGCAATGTTACCAGATTAGTAATCCAGAGATCTGGACTAATAATTGAGAGATTGTAATTCAGGATCCAACCATGAGAACTTTTTCTTAATTAAGAAATTAAGAAGCATGCATCAGCAAAAGTGACCATGAAGGTGAACTGAAAAAGGAAAGCGCTGGATATACTCGTCAGGTCTGGCAGCATCTGCAGTCAAGTATGAATCTTCTTCAAAATAGGGTTGATTTTGACTCTAAGCATTCACTTTCTTTCTATCTTCACAGATGCTACCAGACCTGCTAAATATATCCAGCATTTTCTGACCCAGATTCTAGCCATGATGGAGAGTTTTTCCATCATAGCGAAAATGGCAGACATATCTGAAACTCATTAATCCCACCTCCAAACAGGAAAACCACATTTTTGTTGGGTCAGGACAGATTTTGAACATGCAAGTTGTACATAGGTAGCTGACCAATCATCAGCTGCCTCCATTGAAGTGCGAATTGGAGTGTGAAATCCAAACTGAGCAGACTAGACTTGTTAAAAGCAGGTCTGAACCAAGTTCTTTCCCTTCAATAGATAAGGTACTCCTTTGGAGGGGTAAGGTACCCCTTTGGATCCTCTTCCATTGGGGGAGATAACGTGCCTTTGATGGAGGGAATATGCCCTTGGGATAGGCCACGTGTCCTGTCAAATTGTTAAAAGCTGGCATAAAGGTGCATCAAAAGTGCATAAACTCATTACTGTCAAGCTCATGGGAACTGTCTGCCAAAATCAACATTCAATACTGTCAGAAGCCTCTGTCAAAGGAACCTATCAAAAGTGTCAAGTGGACTGTTAAAGGATGCTGCGAAAGCATGTAAAAATCCTGCCTTTTACATCTTTAACAAAAAGTCTCAAGTATTAAAAACAAATTGCTTGCTATTTCACTCTGTTGACTTAAGCCTGAGATTGTCTATTACTTGATTGGTGCTGCATGACTAATTTCAAAACCACAATCACAATTTGCCATTTCTGCCTTTTCACAGTTTAATTGAAAGCTATAAGTATTTATAGAATCCTTGAAGTAGGACTATAAATTCCAGTGCTGCTTGTTATAAGGGATAGTGCACTTGAATGAAACATTTGTTGTCATATGGTTTTGTTTAGTTGAAGGAATGTAGATGCAGTAAATGTGTTCTTATGAATGCAAGTTTTGTTATCCCCAATATAGTGAAGTCTTCATTAGACACTGAGAACCTTATTCAGAACTTTAGTTTATCTTAACTGTGTATGGGTGCTGAGATCTGCCCATGGTGGATATTAGGTCAGTTGGCACAGTTAGTATAAGGGAAAAGGATGGTGGATGGGTGGCATGCATTGGCACTAGTTGAATTAAGTCGGCATTAAAGGGCCATGTGGGGTGTTGGAGCAGCAAAAGTTGGCATGGAGCGTATAAGAGACCATGGGAGTGGGTATAGGGGCATATGTTAGTGCAGATAGTAGAAGGGGCCATTAGGAGTGGGTAGGGAGGCATGCATTGGCATGGAGAGTATGAGGGACCATTCAGGGATGGGCAGTGCATGAGATGGCATGGATGGGGCATGAAGAATGTGTGGGGGTAGGGAGGGGTGAGGGCTAGAGGAATATTTCATATTTTCTTCTTCTTCTTTTATCACTTAAATTTTGGACATAGCTCCAGATCACCGAAGCAGGTCATCCAAGCAACCTGCCTCCACATCCAGCAGCCTTCTCAGTTCTTCGATGGCTGCCAGCCCCAATTTTTAATCCGCCTCCCTGACCAAAAATCCTACATCTAGGCAGCCGGTTTTAAAGCTCGGGGTTGTGGAGCCAAGAATTCTCCTGATCTCTGTGCTTGACCTGGGATCAAGAATCTAAGCTTTTTATATATTTCAGATTTTCAGCATCCACCACACTTTGCTTTGATTATAAAGGTGAAGTTGTTGACTTCTTGCAAAAACCCAAATAGTTCACTAATATCTTTAAGGGAAGAAAATCTGCACCCTTATCTAGTCTGGTCTAATGTGATTCCAATCCTATCGCAGAGTGGTTAACTGTGCTTGAAGTGGCCTAACAATCCATTCAATTTGGGGATAGATGATTGCGAGAGACTCCCATATCCTGAAAATGCACTAAAAAAAAACCTGTACAGTTAATAGAGAGGGCAAAAAAAAACATACTTCAGTTCCATCTGCTGGGTACGAGTCTACAAGTGAAAGGATATAGTAACTAGCTTGAGATATTTAAACAAAAAAGTACACTGTAGTCGCCTGAAAGGAGCAGCTATTACATAGAGAAGTGGAACAGGGCATCATCTTATGTACTGATAGGTAAGTATTAATTTATCAGAAATTTGAAAAATGATGAAAAATTAGGGCAGTTAGGCTTAGTATCATCAGAGAAAAGGGAGATACCAAAGTAATTAAAATAATATTTTGTTAAAGAAATTACCAAGCTATTCCAGGCAAGCACTGAGGTATTAGAGCCTTCCCGATGGGTCCACCTGCCAGACCTTCAACACCATCCCAGCAGACACCCAACCGCCCTCCCCCTACACAGTCCCCTCATCACAGCCCCCACTCAGGCCCCACTTCTTGGTACTGCACCTGGCACATTGGCATTTCCCAACTGGCATCACCAGGCTGTCCAATGGCGACTGTCAGGTACCCACCAATGTGCCAGGTGTGAACTGCCCTATGGACACTGCCCAGCCATCCCCCAACCACCTGGGGTCTTCAGTGGCTCCCTAAGCCCCAGGCATGACCATCATGCCAGGTCTCTGCTCGTGGAGACTGGTAGTGCCCTAAGGCTGATGAATTCCAAGTGTTGGGATTTGAACAGGTTATGCATATTAAACGCTCCTTTGTAAATCGGTTCACACCATTAGAAAGAAGCTGAGAGAATTACGAACGATTTGCCATTGAATGCGAAATGGATTTTTAGATCCACATCCTACAATGCAATCTACTAACAATGTGGGGTGGTCGGAATATCGTCCTCATTATGATATGTTGGATTGTGACCTATCAAAAAGGAATGGGCTAATGCTGAAAATTCTTGTTTTCTTATCTGAACAATTATAGAACTTGGCAGTACACAAAATAGCAAAAACAATCAAAAGCTGGAAAATATCAGGAATTTAGTGGAAGAAAAACACATAGATGGGCAAATAGTTAGAGACTTTATCAATGAATATGCCAAAAAAGTGGAAGCAAAAGATATTCCTTTGAAGTCATCAGGAGAAAAGGTAAAAACATTTCATTTTACAATATATTGTTAAGTTATACTGTGCTTTTTTGTTTCAGAAATTCTATGACTTCTGATGTGTTAATATAATGATATAATATCTTGGCTTATTAACAGTGCAAGATGCAGGGCACCAATCACTCATCAAGGATCAGGTAAAAATGTTGTGGGTTCATTTATTAAGATTAGACACTGGGAACAGTCATACTTCAGTATAAATCTCAAAGCTATGTGCGTGTGCTCTGTTCAAAGTAAAAGTGAAACCAGTACGGGAACACATGACACATCTCCCTTCTAATGGTATAATACTGACATCGCTTAAAAGAAATACCATAACAGCATCCAATCAATATTTTTCTATACTGCCAATGTTTCTGCTCAATAATTTAATTTCTATTAATGTGACAACAGACTTCTGATATACTGATGTATTCCCTTACCCTCTATATCTCCATCTTCTCCTGATAGAGTTGTAAGCTAGGCCAGGAGTTTACAGCCTCTTCCACCCTAAGAGATATATGGTCCCACCGAACTGAATGGAGATTTAAATAGCTCGCTGACTGCATTAGGGGGCAACTCGCTGTGACAGGGCCATAAAATCCTTTTGTTTCTAAGATAGTAAAAGAAATAAAGTCATAAGGAGAATAGGGCCTGGATTGTTGATGGTGCACACTCAATGGACCAAATGGCCTCCTTCTGCACTGTATTTCTATGATTCTATGAATTGTCATTTAGCATCTTTGTTGTCTGAAAGTACCACAGGTTAAGCTCAACAGTCATGAAAACAGCTACAATCTTCTGTCATTTTATTCTGTTGATTTCCATAAAAGAAAAATTAGAACTATAAATGCTCTGAATTGTTTTCTCAGTTCAAAAATTTTGAAAGTGATCCCTCATTTATATCTAAATCACAAAAAGACAAAATGTTTTCAGTAATTCAGTAATGGGCAGCACAGTGGTTAGTACTACTGCCTCACAGTGCATAGAACCAGATTCAATTCTGGCCTTGGGTGTCTGTCTATGTGGAGTTTGCACATTCTCCCCGTGTCTGCGTGGGTTTCCTCTGGGTTCTCTGGTTTCCTCCCATACTCCAAAGATGTACAAGTTAGATGATTAACCATGCTAAATTGTCCTTCAGTGTCCCTAAATGTGTGGGGTGATGGGAAGAGGGTCTGGGTAAGATGCTCTGTTGGACAGTCAGTCCAGACACAATGGCCCAAATGGCTTCCCTCTGCATTGTAGGAATTCTGTGATTCTATGATTCTAAAATCTGAGACATGCTAAATATATAAAAGTATTAAACTCAAACTATTGTGATGGAATAGGTTTAGAATATCTTGGAAAAATAAAGTTGTTTTGATTAAATTTATCATCATAGGATAACATTAAAAATAATCACAATGTCAATGTTTTAATTTTGTTTGTGTATTCATTAACTTGAGCACTATTTATGCTGGAACAAGTTTACACACTTTTGGCACCCAGTATCCATGTCAAACATTTACAGGTATGGTAATGCAGACTAAAGCTCTCTCGAAAGCACAAACCCCAGAAGACCTCTCACTAATCCATTGACATAGCACTTCCATTTCCTGTAACCACTGGCCTTGATGCCTTTCTGGCTGATAACTTGGAGCTGAATATTCTTAGTTATGGCATTTTTGGGAGCAATAAGGAGAAAAGAAATATTGTTGGGGCTGCAAAATTCATGATTCCAAAACAGTTGCCTGAATACAAGGATAGCCTAGGCATTGTATTAAATCATAATCTATGTAGAAGAGAATGTGCAGGAAATCAAAATTTTTAGTATATGTTACAATTCACCAAGCAGTGGAAATGGGATACGTCTCCAGTTATCTATTTACCTATGGACACATAAAAATGTAGGGGGGATTTAACCTAACCATTTGGGGGAAACCCTTAGAATCAGAAGAATTTTTAACCTTAATCAGTGGGGTGAATTTTAACCTACACTGTTAATTCGGAAACAGATGGAATGGTGCAATATTGATTTTACATCCTTAACAAATTTATTCACTATTGAAGTCAACAAGTAATATTGGATAGAGTGTAAAATCAGCATTCCCCTTCTCCCACAAGTTTTTCATCCAGTAATTAGGTTGACTTTAGGGCTATCACATTGAGTGTTTTTAACTGTCAAAAGTTAGACTGGACTGAAGATAATGCTTGTGTTCAAAGTGAATGGGTGTTTGGAATGTATCCAGAATGATTTCCTGACAAGATCCAGTGCCACATTTTGGAAAGGGTGTCAAAGCCTTGGTGGATGCATAGAAGAGATGAGGGATTTCAACTGTGTGGAGAAGCTTGGGCTGCACTCCTTCAAGTAGAAAGATTAAGGGACTGAAAAGTTAGGAAGAAGGGCAGAGGTGACATGCCATTGCTTTCCTACCACCATGGCATTGTCAGTGGAGAGAAATGTGGTTAACAGTCCTCCTGTCCAGAGGTTAATTGCAGCACTTAAGTGGCCAATTAAGTGTCACTTCCTGCCACAACAAACAATCAAGTGCTCCTCTGCTGCATAGGGAAACATGCTGGTGAACTTTTATACTCACTCAATGGTGTGTGTGTGCATGTGCATGCGCGCATGTCCATCCATCCCTAATTGGTAACTGAAATTAGTAATATACTTGGTTGGACAAAAAATGCAGAGATATGGGGGCAAAGCAGGTGAGTGCAACTAATGGGATACCTCTTTCAAAAAACTGACACAGGCACAATGGGCTTCATCTGTGCTGCATGATTCTCTAACTATATGACATTCAGAACTTAAAGGGGGCATAAACTATCTTATAATACAAATCAACCAGCCTGTATTTTTACAAGTTTCTAACATGTAAAACAGTAGTTTAAGAGATGATAAAATCACTCATGGATAAAGGAATGAGCCTAACTGTAAAGAATAAAAGTATGCGCAAGATATTAAGTAAATAATTTGCATCTTTATTTTCAAATGATGTTAGAAGTAAGAACATACAAAAGGGGAATATAGCACAATTGTCTGAAGTAAGTTTAGAATAAAAAAGGAATTGGCTCTAAAACAAACTTAACAGAACTTTGCATGGATAAGTACCCATGCTTTGGCGGTCTTTATTCCTGGTTGAAAGGTTTCAGAGAATATAAGTGAGGCTCAAGCCACAGTTTTTCAATCCTTCTTAAATACAGATGTTCTGTCATGGCACTGGAAGCTAACCATTGTCCAAGAAAGGTGACAAGGATAAACCAAGTTAACTGTAGACTGGTTAGACTAATGTCAGTTGTGGACAAACTCTTAGAGGCAGATATTAACTTTCATTGTCAGAACAGAATTTCTAGTAGGGAATCAGCCAAATTTCCTTTCCATTCACTCCAGTGAATTTCTCTTCCTTTCTCATGCAATCCACAAGCTTTAAACATCCATTTTTTGTCTTGTCCAATCAGGATTTCTTGACGATCTCATCTGTTTTGCTATTTTTTCTGACTTTGATAGCATCCTGCAATGAGGGTCTTAAGGGGTTTGGACCTTCACTTAGATATTTTTAGTTTAATTATGAAATTATTTAAAACGTAGTACAAGAGTCATAAGGGTATGCAAACAAAAAAAGGTACTCTTCTACACATGTTGCCGTGTATAATTTAGGCTACATCCAGATTTGTTCAAGCTTTCATGGCAAGAAGAGTCACAAATCATTTGTGGTTTGTTCCATGACAGTTACCTGCAAATGTTAAAAACACACACGCTCTAAGCTCTAACTTTGGAGAAGTTATGCTGAAGTTCTGGTACTCACAGCAGAAGAGAACTAAGAACAACTTTGAAAATACAAGATCATGGACAGCTGGTAAAAATGATGTGCAGGTGAGTTTCTATCCATTCTTTCACTTTCCTCCTCCTGAGCCATAAAATCATTGTTCAAAATAGCCAGTAGACTGGCAAACATTGCAAGCATCTGCAGTGCACTCACGCATCCTTGTGTCTCCCTCATTCCTTCCACTTAACCTGGATTGAAGTTATGTATGATTGCATGTTTACATCACTGATTTTATAGAAAAACTACTAATGAAAAATCTAATCCTTCAAATATACTTAAGAAGGCCATTGCAAACAATGTAGCATCATTGTAATATGTTCCATGACTTGATCGTAAGGGTACTTACACCCATCCTACTGGAATGTGATCTGCATGGTATTACACAGATTAAGCACTGTTTAAGTTAGCTCAAGGGATAAGATGCAAGGTTTTCATAAATATGCATGGAAGCAAACACAGAGATACTTTGTTTCTCAACTTTTTTAAAGTGATTGATCATTTTAAAGTGGTTGCTTGATAGATTTCTAAATAGTAACAGAACTTTGTAAAGTGCAATTGGGCAGTGGGTATAACTCACTCAAAGAGCCTCTTCATGAGAGAAAGGTAAAGATTGAGATAGGGAGCGAGGAATTGAAGAAACCTGGATTGAGATTGCAGTTGTACTGAAAGGTCCTACAGCCCTCAAAAAGTGAAGCCTCTATTTTGAATGTTTTGATTTGCTGCTAATTTGTTGTACTGAAATGTTTTCTCAGGTGTATGACACATTGTTTTATATTTTGCACCAAATTGCTCCTTTCCTGTAGATGTTGACTTCTCAGTATCTCATCTAAGTGTCAATTATTAACATGTAAGTTTTAACAGTGACTGTTGGCAAACTGCCACGGCCAAACTCAATCCTGTCCTTACCTGATACCCAATTTTAGCTATTTTTCAGCAGGGGTTACTGGATAACAACCAGGAACTATATCCAGTTTTCACTTCCCTAGTCTCAGGCATCTATTACAATATAAACAATCTTGTTGCCATCCAAGTTGAGTTCAGGTAACATGTCTCTGAAAGAGGACCCTGTTGAAATATTAACATAGTTTTCTGTTGCTGAATCTGATCATTTCCAAGATTAGTCTGATTTTATTTCAGATTTTCAGGATTTGTCTGTTCACCTTTATGATAATTTATTTCTTAATATTCCATGTGCTGCTGTTTTCCTTTTACCATTTAAAAAGGAAATTCTTCAATTCTACAGATGTGACTAGAAAAAGCATAAGTAAACATAACAAAAACAATGCAGTGTAATTGGATGCAAGGTTACATGGTAATTAGTAATGAGAGTTAACTGGAGAGAAATGTGGCTTTTCCTTTTCCTTTGCAGATTGTGGTAAACATAGTCCTTTGAAAGGAAATGTATTTGAAATATGAATTTTACACTTAAGTAATTTAAGTACTTTCATGCCACAGGATGCTGATGAAGCTGAGGCTGAATATTGAGGAAACAATGTTGTGTCTGCTGTGGCTTCAAAAGAGTAGAAATCGAGGATCCAGCGTCTTCATTGTTAGCTTCCTTGAACAGTAACAAATAATATGCAAAAAAGACAAAGGTGATGGAAAATATGCAGAAGACCTTTTAAGAAAATAATTCAAGACAAGAACATTCTCAATGACACTAAATGAAAGCATCTGAAAACTCCACCAAAAATAATTAAAGTCATACTTAACATGTAAAGGGTAAATATTTGTCTCAGGCAGTAATGCTAAACAGTTTATTCTACCATTCGATAATCCATTCTATTGAAGCCAGTGCAACTGAATATTGGGAGAGGAGTATAATGGAGGAGGAGGTTGGGGGATAAGGGGGTGGCAGTGGCTGATACCACAACATCCATTTAGCAAAATCTTTTGAGACAAATTTCTGCCCCCAAATCCTTTTTAGAAAATGATATGTAATAAATGATAATATTTCATTCACGAACCACAAAATTAATTGATGGAACTTTTAAGGAAAAACATAATCATAAAATTCCATATCCAACATGTACAGGGGGTGAGTAGACCACATCCAAATCATGCCTTTGATTGATGAATACACTCAGCATTTCTTCCTCTTTTTAATGTTCACTGTTGTCCTTCTGGAGAGGAGAACATATTGAATAATTTTGATAAGGCTTTAGGAAAGATATTAATGGCCGTATCCAATATAAAAAATTACAGCTTGAAATTCAACTGGATTTTCTTCAGCCATTACCATGACTTCTGCAGGACATTAGCAGGACATCCTGGGGAAGTTGCATAAATGGGCATTTTAGCAGTGTGTTCTGTGTTTCCAAAGATTCTGACCATCTCCCACTGGGGGACCCCTGGTAACTCCAGGGATATGTATCCAAGAAAGTACTACACTGTTCACCCTGCATGAGTGTTTTCAAATTAGAATGTGATTTGCATACCAGAGCTTTCAATTACTACTTTATTTGAATTCTCCAGTCTGGAAATATTGAAAAGACTGATTTAAGCTCACAGTTCATCTCCATCTTGTCTGCATACATGGCCCAATTTATTTTCAAGTTGAATATTCTGTTTTCAGTAACAGATGTTTCTGATGATAATATACTGTTAAAACCTGGTGGAATAAGATGTGCTGTGTGTCCCGCTCCTGGCAATAGGAACAATTACCTCAGCTGACTACACCTAGTGAAAGTGATCTTTCCTCTTACTGTCACATGTAGACAGAAGGCACTAATCTTAACTGAGCCTCTAGACAGGGTCATTCTTTTCACTCACATTTCTAGAGATTTCACTTCACTGTTTTAAAAAGGAAAAGTAATGTGCTGCCTTCAGCTTCACTGAGAGAGTACAGGCAATAGATATTGTTTGTAAAGAGCAACTAATTTGAACTGCATAAACTTCTAACAAATGGAGAATAAACTTGGATTAAAATTAATTCAATTAATCTTACTAAATCCTGAACAACGGGGCTGAATTTGTCTTGCTGTAAGGAAGGAGAACTGGAAATATTTTCTCAGGAATGACATGCAAGAAAAATAACTCCCCCCTTGTAAACAGTAATTGAACAATAAATATGTTAACCATTTAAAGCCTATTGAGGAAATTAATTGTCCAGTTTATAACCTCTCAGGCTGGGATTTTCCAGGCCACCCCCACCCGTGGTGGGGTTTTCCAGAAGTGGCTTTGTCATTGGCCGCCATTGAGATTCAACAGTCCTGCCAAAGTCAGTGTCCATTTACATTGCCCACAGGCCGGACTGCTGGGCATCCCGCCACCAGGGGTCACCTTTGGTGGAGCCAGAAGATCTGGCCAGCAGAAAAAGGCTGGAAAATCCCATTCACACTCATTAGTTCTCATTAGGGTCCTTCCAAGAGTTTAGGCTAGCGAATCAATTGGGACCTATAATTTCCTCAGTCAGCTGAACTACATGCATAATCTGAATAGGCATGGATTAGTGTGAGAGGAAAATAGGGTGACATTAAAACTGATGCTGGGGAGGATGGGTATCAGTCAGTAATTGTATCTGCCCCTTACAGCCCTGATGTGAGATATCCAGAATCTTCCTTGACTGGAAGTGGAGTCCACAAGAGTGAACCTGAGAAACGATTTCACACACATCTATCCCAGAGAATCAGCCTTCTTGGATAGGGGTCAATTTTTCAAATTTGATTTTGCATCATTTAACTACTTGGTCTAAAAATAAAGTATCACTCTTAAAAGTTTGTGGTTTGTAAATGGAATGTATATAATTTTATTAATAAGCAACATTGCTTTTTTAGGCCAAAACAATTATGTAATTTCTGTTTAGACACTATTAGCACACAGATCATTATTTAAAAAAATACAGAATGGCAGCTACCATCTCTGCTGAATACAGAAGACTTAAAATAAATTGAGTCTTAAAATACAAAACTAGATAATTTATAAAGATATCTTTGGTTATGATTCAGTATGCAGGTAGTGTCAAACCAGATTTCTTCATAATATAATAATCTATAATTTAATATCACTGGTAGAAAATTTAACTGTCTTGTTACTAATAATATGGAGAGCTGAATTCTACTCTGAATTTGATTTATAGAATAATTCTGAAATTGCTTAGCAAAAGTTGGGAGCTCACATTGGTTACTTCCTCTAATTTATCATTAAGAAACACTTATGTGATTTTTTTTGGTGAACATAATCCCTGCTCATTTTTATTAATCATTTCACTGTAGAAGTCTTTGTACTGTAATGCCACAATAATTTGATATTCTCTTTAAGTATTTTATAGCCATGTGCTTCAATTGCAGAAATTTTAGAGTAAAAAAAGAGTAAATATTTTAAGCATATATATCATAGTACGTCATACAATCGTGCAGTTTTCAAAGCTCACTTAAATGATATATTTTATTACTCTGCAAGAGTGTTTCAAGACCAAAAGATCAAAATTCGGATTTATTACGTGTGTAATTAAAAGGAGCTCTGAAGAGTGGCAATGTCACTCTATGATAGAACAAGAGTTAATGCTCCCATTTCCCCACATGGAGAACTTTTGATCCACCTCAGTCCCATCAGGGGTGCCTTCAAGAGGGTACAAAGACCTTATCCATTGGAAGACTGGGGAATTCAAGACAGTCGGCCCCTACTAGTCTCTCACACCTCCTACTGACTGGTTTACATTTCAGTAATGCAAAAATCTGTCCTTTCAGTCTTCCAGCATTGCACAAGGGACACTCAACAGAAAAGAGGTTAAAGATATCTAAAGCACAGTGGAGCATTGGCTGGTGGTGATTTTACATACTTTCACATTGATATTGCAAAATTGGTTCCATATTTATTGCTGTTTATTTTTGAGAATGTACTGATTGTGTTGAAACTATATTAATGAGATAGAGAAGCAGGGAAATATGGTTTTTCACAGGCACAAGGGAGTTGCAATGAAACTGTCAATATTTATCTAATATTCAATTCAATGTAACCAAATTGGGTGGATGGTACGGTAGGTTGATTTTGGGTGATGATGTAAAGTGGGCAATATCAATTCTGCCACTGATTATAGATTTCTCTTATCTGACATCATTGAAAATGAAAATTGGGACATCTTCATCCAAACACTCATTTGATGCCATCAGCCAAAGTCAAAATTAGTCCCCAGCGTTTCTAATTTTCTCTCATTGGTTGCAGTGCAATATTTGAAAGATAATTACTTGCAGCAAGATATTAGTGCCTCGAATGATCTTCTGACAAGCGTCAATTCAAAAACTTTAGAACTAGTCATCAGGCAGTTAGACACTATAATGGGGGAGCATCAGGTTTCTGTGGCCATCTAAGACAAATGAGCTGAATATTTATTGTTCTCATTTGTACCCAGGAGGTCTGATTTAAGAAGCACCCCACTCTTCATATTCAGTAACAATGATAATGCAGAAAATGGTTCCCAGTAGTCATAGAATTGATAAGACATTCTGTTAGCTGTGGGATTTGTAAGTTAGATAATACTTTTAGCTTCTTCTGTAATTTCCTTTCTTTGTCAATAAAATTCAAAGGAAGAACACAAACAATGTTGCTTTTTGTACAAATGCACTCACTTCATAATTACATTCCGAAAACTGTGCAAAAATAAAGCGGGTATACAATGTCAGTTAGCAATCCAAAGTGCTTTAAATTTGCTGACTTCGATATCCAGACACACTTTGGCTTTGAATCATTGCCATAGTAATGAAATGCAGTCTGCTCTTGCATTTAATGTTTCTCTTAACTTCTCCTGAGGCTGTTGTGTGTCCGTTCGGAAAGATGCTTGGTGAGTCAAGCACCGTTTGGAAGGTTATACTGGTGTGGCTTCAAAAGCAATGCTTCTAATGGTGGCAGGAATGGATTTCTCTGAATAAGTCAAAGATTTTATTCATGTGGAAACCAGTGAAGTAGTTCCTTCTTTACAACAGTGACTGCATTTTAAAAGTACTTTAATGGTTTCTAAAGGGCTTTGGGACATCCTGAGGTTGTAACTGGCACTATAAAGTATTTTTCTTCTAAAAGCCAGGATATTCAAACAATATGACTTCAGTATTACCAAATCATCTCTCCAGCCACAGACTGGATTTGACAAATGGAAAAGTATTAAAGGACATTTTCAAGAAACATTAATATATGGTGGGTTACCTGAGCTACCAGTTCCAGAATATTATATAATTCAAAGTACTGTTTAATTCAAAGGAAGGATCCAGTAACATGAAAGCTTCATGCTACAGTAATCTACAGAGCTATGGAAAGAATCATGCTTAAAGCAGATGTGTCATTGGATAGCAGGTGGCAAAACAGTATGACAGTTTGCCTTGTGAAGTGAAGCTAGTGAGGCCATGACTCTTCTGGTATGTCCAAGTATTTGTGGAGGTATCTTTATATGCAAGTCCCTGGGTTGTTACATCCCATGTGCCTGACAGTTTTGTTGCTACTGAAACTGTTGCCCAGTTCACCGCAAAGTCCTTTTCCTCATCTTAACTGTGCACTAACCCAAAAGGACTGCACATGTTCATGTAAAGTATAACAATCAGTTGTTAATTGATTATATAGACACGATGGACAAGAAAGAAATGGAAGGTTGTGAAACAAAGCCAACTAAACCAGGGATCAAAATGTAAGGAAAGGAATGAGAAAGCACAAACTCACCCCATCTTAGATGCTTTCTATTGTCTAAAAAATCCACTGCAGCAGGCAAGATTCTGCGAATCCCATGCACCAAATTTAGGTCACATTGTGGACCTAAACTTCTGTACAAGACCAATAATAATTGCATCTTCCCTATAATGTGCATATGTGTGTGACAGTTATGATACACAACCTATAAATCTGATGGTCGATGTGTATTTACATATGGCATAGGGCATCTGTCCTATGTAATACAACATGTAGTGTGACATCCATAATCTGTAATCATGTGTCAGATTAATGCATGAAAATCATGATGAGCAACATGTAAGGGTGACAGAATGTAAAACATGAATACTGCATAATAAATGCATGATGGTCATAATTCACAAAGGGTGGGTGTGGGATATGCTAAGTATAACTTGTATGTCTAACATCCATAATGTAATCACTATGAATATGACATGGTTAAGTATCTGTACATTTCTGTGCATGCATGGTGTACGTGTGAGAGAGGAAAAGAGTCAGCCTTAATGCAGAACATTTGGGAGTATTACATCAACCCAGCTTCAAAAGAGTAAGTCTTGGATACAGTCAAAGTAAATTTTCAGAATGTTTGTTCTAGCTGCAAAACTTGTATTTGCCCATAGGCTTGTTTAGACTTTAAACACATTCAAATATGACCTCCACCTCATGCCTTTTCTTATTTTATCTTTATTTTCTATTTCTTAGATAACCAAACATAAGTAATACTTATAGCATGTGCCAAAACCCTAAAAAAAAGAACGGGGGCCTGTCAATGAGAATGTTGTTTGATCCCTGTTGCTTATGTCCTGCAGAGCACATTAACTTCATCCTATAACATAAGGTCATTATATTTACATAATTTGACAGTGTGGACTGCTTGAAGCACTCAAGCTTCCACAGGGGGTTGGGGATCAGAATGTCCGGATGCCAATAATGCTGGAGCAGCCTGTTGATTATTGCCAACTGCTTTCTGAACTATAGTCATTGGAGACTTAAGTTTCCTTGCAGAATTTAGGTGATGAAGGCCAAAAAAAAACAAGGGTGATTTTGTTTCCTACTTGTTTAAGCACTTCAACTACATTGTGTGACATCCCCTTATTTAGAGCATTTCTCAAGCCTTCCAGTGCTTAGATGGCTGCATTGGGGTGGTAGGTGCATCAGATGAAGAATAGTCCTCAACCTCTATATCTGATAATATGAGGAGCTAGATAGGAAGGCCATTCAGCCCTTAAAACCAGGTGCATCATTCAGATAGATTACAGTTGATATGCATTTTAACTCCATCTGACCACCTTTGGTTCTGTATCTCTTCGTACCCTTTCCTAATAAAAATGGATTAGCAAAATCACAAAATGTGGATCAGCACAATGGATGCTAATTGAAGCAACAAGTGCAGTGCATCATTGTCTTGGTCCAGCAATTTACTTCTGGTTATGCTGATAGCAAATCCTGGCTATTACAGAAAGGCTGTGACTTACATTCTCACATATACGGTGCTTCAAAATCTGTGGTTCACCATGTCCACACTGATAGAACACATGGTCACTTGTTGCCAATGTCTTTGAAACTTAACCTCCATTGCATTCATCCATTATTTGAAACGTGGAATCTGTACAACAAAAAATAAAATAAGACCACAAGCCCCAAATGGGCAAAAAGTAGTAATTCGTCAAACATAATAAAATAATATTGAAAGATACTAATTCAAATGAATTTTATGTGACTTGTTCAAGTTTGAATATATAAATAAGCTTGTATTTTGCATTATCAGAAATATGCCAATGCAATACTGATCAGTACTTACTATAATAACAATGATTGTTTATGTTTATGAGTATTGAATGCGATAATAAAGAAAAATGATATACTCGTGAAGGAAAATATCTGATAAACCTCCCAAGCATCACTGGATTAAAATTGCTAATAAACATATTTTGCAACTCTTTCATGATGCAGCCCTGGAACCTTAAGGCTAGTAATAAGTGGATAATGTCAAAAGCAAATCCTCAGACATCATTAACTTGAGAAGATCAGTGTTGGTGTGGCTGTTATCATTCAGCATTGTGAAAACCTGTATCAAGCATTCTCCAAAAAACTGTCCAGTGTACATTGTGGATTTACTTCACATTTATGGAAGAGTTTAGTTTGTGTTCCATAAAGTGAGTAATGTCAATGTTAGGGGATTAGAAGTTTCAGCTTCAGCATCAAAACTTAATCAGGTGCACAACAAAACTTCCTTTGCACCAACAGTACACCTTAGCCTCAGAATTACATTCCTCATTACAGCTTTTCATTTCCAACACTAGCCACCTTTGTGACCTTTCTGATGGTGGCTTTTTGTTTACTGTTAAAATAAATGCAATTTTATACAGTGAATTCATGTGCATTGTGAATCAAGTTGAGATTTAAGGCTTGATTCAGTGCTCCTGGTAATGTCAGGACATGACAGATCCACAACCCATCAATGCCGAATGATGACTGAAACAGAGCACATTCCAGATGATGTGCTCTGATATTTGGAAGCAGTGAGAATAAGGAGTTCCGGAAACGCAATGCAGCCTGGAAGATCAGTGCACCAATTATGAATACATGATGCATTTGGATAACAGGGCAGCAAAGTGGCACAGTGGTTAGCACATTTCACTTACAGTAGCAGGGGTCTGGGTTCAATGCCAACCTCAGGTCACTGTCTGTGTGGAGTTTGAACATTCTGCCCGTGTCTGTGTGGGTTTCCTCCGGAATCTCCAATTTCCTCCCACGCGCCAAAGGTGCGCGTGTTAGGTTGATTGGCAATGCCAAATTACTCCTTAGTATCAGGGGGATTAACAGGGTAAATAACTGGATTTATGGGGATAAGGCCTGAGTGGGATTGTTGTAATGCAGGCTTGATTACTTTTACTGTAACAAACAAACTAAAATTAACACTGATTAGTCATAACAGGGCAGGCAACTAATATTCTAAACTATAGATACCCTTCAGTAGTTTCTTAATGCAACTAATAATCTCACAGCACATTTATATGTTATGCCACACTCTCAGCAGAATTGACATTTAATTGAAGTCTAAAACTTCCCAGCTCCCAACAGGCTCTTTTCTCCCAATTTTGCTGAGTCATAAGTCAAAAATAATTTCTCTCAGTTTTCTGAGATTTCCACAAACTGACTTCTGGCAATAAGGCCCATTCCAGTGATTCCTTCTCCCAGCCACATCAGAGAAAATCTTCCAGTGTCCTTAAATCCCTGTTGGTTCCATATCTTCATCCAGTGGGCAAGCTCTCACCAGCATTCTCCCTAGTAGTTAACAGAGAAAAAG
This sequence comes from Carcharhinus amblyrhynchos, assembly GCF_965287045.1. Taxonomy (NCBI): domain Eukaryota; kingdom Metazoa; phylum Chordata; class Chondrichthyes; order Carcharhiniformes; family Carcharhinidae; genus Carcharhinus; species Carcharhinus amblyrhynchos. The sequence continues at coordinate 62,119,633 of NC_137333.1, forward strand.
CTTTTTCCCTTGCTCTCCACGGTGGCTACTGTTTTCCTGTCTCTCTCTCTCCCTCAGTGTGCAGAGTTTTAAGAGTCTGAGTGTCTACCCATGGCAAAGCCAGCTGCTTTGTTTTCTGTTTTCTTTTTCAGTGTTAAAGCTGGCAGGTGAATTTCAATAGCACTCGATCTGGGCCCCCTATTCCCATGGTAACCAGACCACACAAACTTGTCTTTGAGCAGAACTTAGTAAGTCACATGTCCCTTTTCATTACTCCATTTTACCTTGAATTAAAGAGACTGTACAAAACATAGTCGGCTCATAGCATGCTGCTTTTTCTGTACAATCACAAAGTCTGTTAGTTTTTCATCTTGCACTTATCAGGAAAACTGCAAGAATGTCAAATTTCAAATGATCACAACTTATACTTTTGAAGAAAAGAGTGCTGATTGGTTGGCAGGTCAATTCTGATTCCCAAGGTATTGCCATGGAGGAAGCAAAGAGGAAGTGTGAAATCTTCAGATTCACAGGTAATTAAAAAAAAGCACAGGGTTTGAACACTTTTTAAAAAATTTATTCTTTTATGGAATGCAACATCAATGGGTGTTGCCAACAAGACTAAAGTTGTTGCCCATTCCTAATTGCTCTTGAAGTGTGTGGCTTGCTGGGCCATTTCAGACAACTGTTAAGAATTAACCCTATTATTGTAGATCTGGAGTCACATGTAGGCCAGCAGATTTCCTTCCCTAAAGGCATCATCAAACAAGATAGATTTTTTACAACAACCAATGATAGTTTCATTATTGCCATTACTAAGACTACTTTTCAGTTCCAGATGTTATTAATTGAGCTTAAATTCCACCAGCTGGCATGATGGGATTTGAATCCATAGACCCAAAATATTAATCTGAGTTTTGGGATTAATATAGTGAAATTACCACTAGATCACCATCTCATTTCTTTGCAGAGAATGGGTCCTTGTATATGTCACTATTAGCATACATAATGAGTTTGACTAATTAAATAGACAACAAATTTGAGATCAAGCTCATACTGTGGCTCATTTTTACCTGCTCCAGGTGACATACATTCTTGATACATTCTCTGCACACAAAAATAATATGTTCTAGTTTTACACTTTTTTTGCATTACCTGAGAGCTTGGAGAGCCAAGAATTCTTTGTTGCTTTCTCCATGGCAACACCTCAGCCAATCAAAGTCAACTTGCCAAACAATCACAAAAGTCATTCTGTGTGAAACCTATAAATCAAGAACAAAAAAACTTTGAAGCAATTCAGTGATGTTTGAACCATAATCAGTGTGTTTTGTCACTGTGCTTTGTGCTGATGGATTGTGTGTGATGTCTAACACCTAACCTATAACTTCTTCTAAATGAGTCCCTAGTGGCAGGAAACAGGCATTTTTGTTCTGCAGGGTTCACTGACAGCCAGCTAAGATTTGTGCAGCAACAGTAAAGATTTGAGAAGACATTTACCTTCTTACACGCCACAATGGTGAACCTAGACTGAATAATCTGGTGGAGTCTATCACACTGTTATTATCATCTCTCACTAGTAGTCATTGAGGACCAGGCTGTACAAAGTCAGTTTTTCAGCACATCGAAGCACCAGTGGAATATGGAATCTGTAGGGATACAAGCACACAGTATTGGCCTACCAACACCACCTCATACATGCTCACATTGCTTTGGAAGCTCTTAGAGATGATTAATTTTACCTCACTTTAGGAATATTTACATAAGATCATGAATGGTCTTGTCAAGGTGAACATAGAAAGCATACTTTCTCTTGTGGGTGAGTTCAGAACTAGGGATGTGCTGTCTTCAAATTAGGGCTTACCTCTATAAGACAAAGATGTGGAAATTCTTATTTTCTCTCGGAGGGGGCTCTCAACTTGGGAACTCCCTGCCTCAGAAGCCGGTGAAAGTGGGGTCATTGAATATTTTTAAGGCAAAGATAGATAATTTCTTGTTAGACAAGGAAATCAAAGCTTATTTGGTGTGATGGGAATGTGGAACTTGAAACAGAAACAGATCAGCCATGATCTTATTGAATAGTGGAGCAGGCTTGAGGGGCTGAATGGTCTACTTCTGCCCCTATTTTGTACATTTGTAAAACTTAGATCAACAGCTGAAAACGAGTAGTGGAACTGTTTTTCTATTTGTTATCTTGTTCATATTATTAAAAGCTTACCTAATTTGCAATGGTAATGAAGTTATTCTCAAAGATATAAAAAGTGATGTGGGTCTGAAGTATAAGTAATTAAGTCAAGTAAATAACTTAAGAAAGAGTCAAAAATGTAATAAGCACCCTAAAAGGTGAGGATGAGCATCATCCTGGCATTATCCATGAAGTAAATGTTACCGTAGAATGTAGGTTTCAAGTTGCCAGCTTTTTCCAACCAGCATAGGGGACATCAGGCTGTTTGCGGTGCACATCTTCATCAAACAAGTAATGATTACTACTTGTTCTCATAATGAGGTCAAAGGAGGAATGTACTGACTAGCTGATTTAGACAATCCCACCACTTTATCCTGGAAATTGAAGTCCTGCAGCAAGACTGGACACCAGTGTTATGGTCACAGTGGCCTTATTGAGTTGAGAACAGATGAACAATAAATGGGCCAATTGATTAATAATTCTCTGGTTGCAGGCTGGCTGATGCTGCGAATCATTCTCCAGGAAAACAAGCTGAGAGAGGAAGGTATCTTAACTATCGCTAGCTACAATGATGCTTGCCAGTACAATACCTGTCAAACTGCCTGTCTGCTGACGTAGGCAGGTATCTTCTGCACATCTGAGCATCATGATGTGGAGATGCTGGTGTTGGACTGGGATAACACAGTAAGAAGTCTCACAACACCAGGTTAAAGTCCAACAGGTTTATTTGGTAACAAACGCCACTAGCTTTCGGAGCACTGCTCCTTTGTCAAGTGAGTATGGAGTTCTGATCACAAACAGTGGATATAAAGGCAGACACTCAGTTTACAGAATACTAATTAGAATGTGAGTCTTTACAGCTAGTCAAATCTTAAAGGTGCAGAAATGTGAGTGGAGATAACATTAAGCATAGGTTAAAGAGATGTGTGTTATCTTCAGACAGGGCAGTAAGTGAGATGTTTCAAGCCCAAGCAAGTCATGGAGGTTACAAATAGTGTGACATGAATCCAAGATCACACTATTTGTAACCCCATGACTTGCCTGGGCTTGCAACATCTCTGTTGGACTTTAACCTGGTGTTATGAGACTTCTTACTGCATCTGAGCATCACCATACATGGAGCACTCCATGTCTCAGCCTCGGTCATTGCATCTGTATGCACACTGGCAAAATCTTACATCATGCAGCCAAATAGCAGGCACTCCAGGTAGGAGCAACATGCACGTTTTGGAGGGAGGAATTTGACACATCACCCACCATCGCTAGGGAAGTTGACAGCCTTCACTGACTCATCAGTGAAAGCATTGCTGAGAATCAAAGCAGCCTAAGAAACACATTGGAGGCACTATCTTTACCAGGGAAGTTGTTGCCACTTCATCAGTCCCAATACTGATGCAAACATGGAGATTCTGGTGTGATGGCAAGCCTCTGACTTGAGAAGGCAGCATTCTTGTCAATTCTTAAAGGCGCACATTTAAAACTCTTCAAATCAATTGCATTTTGACCTCCTGCTGTGCGGCACACCCGCCAAGTTACCAGGCCCACACGATGCTCTCGAGATGTGATAAAATTGGTGTTAATTGGTTCCTTAAATACCTTCATCGAATTTTCATTGTTGTTGGGCAGATTGCCACCATCACTGCAAACCCATCACCAGGCAAAGCATGAGGAAACAGGGGCACATTGCACAGACAGTCTAGTGCTTTGCTCCTCCTTTTATCTGTCTGCCTGCCTCCAAAGATACCTTCACTAGAGTCAACAATCAAAAAACTTATGTAGCGCTTAATTATGTAGCGCTTTTAAAATGATAAAACATCCAAAGCAACTTCACAGGAACATTATCAAACAAAATATGACACAGAACCATGTATCTCTTCAAAGAGGATAGGGAGGCAGAGGGATGGTTTTCTAAAATATGGGGCTTTGTCAACTGAAGGTATGGCCACTAATGATGGAGTAATTAAAATCAGGGATACATGGCAGACCAGAATTAGAGGAGTGCAAGTATCTAAGCTAGGCTTTAAGAGATGAAAAAGATAGGAAGGACTGAAGCCACAGAAGGTTTTGAAAAAAAGACTGAGAATTTTAAAATCAAGTCATTGCTCGGCTGAGAGCCAAAGTCAGTGAGCATTGGGATGAATGGGAATCGGACTTGCTAAGAAAGGAGCAGCACAGTTTTGAATGACCTCAAGTATAGGGAAGGTAGAATAGTACCTTCTATAAACTTGAGGTTATTCAAAACTATGCATTTAACAAAAATGCTGTCCTCGTTGTTGGCTGGTAGGTCATAGAATCATAGAATACTACAGTGCAGAAGGAGGCCATTCAGCCCATGGATCTGCACTGACCACAATCCCACTCAATCCCTATCCCCATAAACCCATGCATTTACTCTAGCTAGTTCCCCTGACTAAGGGGCAATTTGACATGGACAATCAACCTAACCTGCGCATCTTTGGAGTGTGGGAGGACCTGGAGGACACCCACGCAGACACGGGGAAAACATGCAAACTCCACACAGACAGTGACTCAAGCTGGGAATTGAACCTGAGTCCCTGGCTTTGTCAGGCAGCAATGTTAACCACTGTGCCACCGTGCTGCCCCTGCAAGTATGATTGTGTAATGTCCTAAATATGTTAGGGGTTGTGGGTGATACATTAAAAAAATGTGATTTGCACAAGTAGATTCAAACCAACAACACAAGGTTTATTCCTGGAGCTCTTAGCTATACAGAATAGAAAATGAAACTAAATGGGAGCCTGTGAAAAATCCAATGACATCACCATTAATTCATATGTGACTGGCATTTAAAGCAATCATATAATCACTTAAATATATAAAAGATTGATGGCATAATTGAGGCTGGTCAAATTCCAATGCCAGCTGACCATCATGAATTTTATTCCTTAATTTGATAACATTTATCCATTAAATTGAAACACAACAAATACATACCCAGCCCTGTCATCCCTGCCAAGTTCTCCTCACTAGTATCTGGGGACCTTGTGATTAAATTGGGTGAGCAGTCCCACAGACTATTCAAGCAATAGTTTGAATCATACCTTACAGCTCATGTCGCAGACTCTTCCATCACCATCTCTGGGTATGGTCTATCCCCGCAGCTGGAAAGACCCACCAGCAGTGGCAACATAATAATATACAGTCTAAGGTGTGGCCCTGGGAACTCTTCCTCAACATTGACTCCAATCCCTATGAACTCTCGTGGCATCAGGTCAAACATGAGTAAGGTTACAACCAAATGCTCTATCTCTCAGCTGAAGAATGTTGATCATCCTGTGGAAGAATAGGTGAGATAGCAAGGGTACAAAATGTACTCTGGATGGGGTCTTCATTGTCTATTACCAAGCATGGTTTGGTAGCACCATGAGAGGCTGAGCCCAGAAGGATATAGCTGCCACACTGGCAGATAGTGAGAGAAACAGCATGAGTGAAGCCAGTCGTGATTTTGTCCTCATCAGTCTACACTTCACATACGCATTTGTCCATGGCAACATTGACATGCTTGATCATCAAACAGATTTTGCAGAGATTAAGGCCACAATTCTCCCGAATTAAGACTAAGTGCCCATGCCAGTGGGTAAACAGGACCATTTCCCATTGCCACTAGGAGCACCTGTCAGTTGGGATTCACCCACTTGACAGATGCAAATTCACACATACTGAGCAACCTGCTGGCCAGTCCTGATTTTCAGAGATCTGGCTATCATTTTTAAATGACTCCACAATCTCCACGCTCAGAGACAGGTTTCCCTCCTCCCAAAAAATGAAATGGTAACCCCTCCACTCCCCCGCCCCCACTGGCCAGGGAAGCACCACCAACCCACAAGACCATAAGATATAGGAGCAGAATTAAGCCATTATGGCTGATTAATTTCTCAACCCCATTCTCCCACCTTTTCCCTGTAATCTTTGATCCCCTTGCCAATTAAGAACCTATCTATCTCTGTCTTAAATGTACTCAATCAGCTGGCCTCTGCAGCCTTCTCTGACAATAAATTACTTAGCTTCACCACCCTATGACTGAAAAAAATTCCTCCTCATCTCGGTTCTGAAGGGTTGTCCTTTTATTCTAAGGCTGTGCCCTAGGATCCTAGTCTCTTTGATTAAGGGAAACATCTTTCCCATGTCCACTCTATCCAGACCTTCCAGTATTCTGTAAGTTTTATCCTTCTAAATTCCATCGACTCCAGACCCACAGTCCTAAAATACTCCTCATATATCAAGTTTTTAATTCCTGGGATCATTCTCATGAACCTCCTCTGGACCCTCTTCAGAGCCAGCACATTCTTCCTTAGATACAGGGCCCAAAACTGCTCATAATACTCCAAATGTGGTCTGATCAGAGCCTTTTAAAGCCTCAGTAGTCCATTCCTGTTTTTGTATTCTAGTTCTCTTGAAATGAATGTTAACATTGGATTTGCCTTCCCAACTACAAACTCAACATACAAGTTAACCTTAAGAAAATCCTGAACTAGGACTCCCAAGTCACATTGCGCTTCCGATTTCTCAATCATCTCCCCACTTAGAAAATAGTTTCGACCTGTTCTTCCTACCAAAGTGCCTAATCTCACATTTTCCCACGTTGTGTTCCATCTGCCATTTCTTTGCCCACTCTTTTAACTTGTCCAATTCCTTCCGCAGTGTCTCCGGCTCCTTGATACTACCTGTCCCTCCACCTATCTTTGCATTATTGGCTAACTGAGCCATAATGCCCTCAGTTCCATCATCTAGATCATTGATGAAAAGTTGTGGTCCCAACATTGATTGCTGTAGAACTCAACTCATCAAATGCCAACCTATAACCCAAACAGGGGCATCCTTCCCCTTTCCCACAAATAATGGATCACCCCCTACACCAATCCCACATAGGCATGAGGGTGACCCGAACACCCCACTCAGAGCCCCGCATTCGTACCCTGTCTCCACTCAGACATCCCCCCATTGAGTTCTCTTCCCCACATTCAGTACCCCTCCTCACTCAGACCACCCATTCAGCCCCTATGAACTCTCCCAATTATCCCTTCTCCGACCCCAACTCAGCCTACTTCCCCACTCAATACCCTATTAAACCCCCTTCCCCACTCAAAACCTACTCATTCCCTTTTCCCCAGGCAGACACACATTCAAACCCGCTCTCCATTCAAACATGCCAACAGCCCTTTCATTTTGGCAGTGTCAATGGTGCAGTGCTCTGGCACCATGGCCTGGCACTTTGGGCTCTGAAGGGGAATTCATAGGCTGAATGGGTGGTCTGGGTCACTCTCATGCCTGTGTGGGGTAGGGGTAGAGGGTGATCCATTATTTGTGGGGAGGGGGAAGGATGCTCCTATTTGGGTTATAGGTTGGCATTTGACGAGTCGAGTTCGACAGGGGTCGGTGTTGGGACTAAAACTTTTCACTTTATACATCAATGATCTAGATAAAGGAACTGAGAGCATTGTGGCTCAGTTTGCCAATAATGCAAAGATAGGTGGAGGACAGGTAGTATTGAAGAGGCGGAGAGGCTGCAGAAGGACTTGGATAGGTTAGAAGATTGGGCAAAGTAGGTCCAGTGGACATTTGCCTCTCTGCCGTGACCAAGCTGCAGAGGGCAAGTGCTGGGAATTGGGAGGGCTGGAGCTGAGGGCAAGGGGTTGACCATGCCAGTCTCCCCAGAACTCAGGTGGCATGGCTGAACTGCCCCTTCTAGCCCGGGCAGACCTGATGATCACCCCAGAATGTGATTTCAGGCAGCCCTGTGATAAACATTTTCATTCCAGTCTGTCAGCTGTGAAAGTTTTGAAGTGGCCAGGTCACTTTAATCTCCATGTCCCTGGTCACCTGGCTGGCTTTTAAATCACTGGAGTACTCCATTCCGCAGCAGAGATTTTCCTTTCACCGCGTCAGAGGCTGTAGGTGTGAGCAGACCTCTTTGAAGTTCTCTGACAGGAGATGTCAATTTCACCTTGAAGGGGAGGTACCATTCTCCACAGCTGTGCACTCAACCCCAGTGTATTCACACAGCTTTGATTTGAAGTCTCTGAGCCTTCCTAGCAAACTGAAACCTTTGTAACCTTCTCTACTGTGCCAAAAACCTTTGATCTATGTCAATTTCATGCTTTGAAAGAAGAGCCCTGCCTTGGGGTTCTGGCACTTTTTCCAAAACTTTTAAATATAGAATAAAGCATAAAACATCACCCTCCAGCCCTCACTCCCCCTCAGTCTCCCATATATTCCCCATGCCCCATCCTTGCCAACCTATGCCATCTCATACCCTGTACATACACCCATGACCCCTTATATCATCCATGCCAACCTATGCCCTTCTACTCATTAACCACTAGCCTTACATCTACTATGCCAACTCACCCAGTATCCACCATGGGCAGAGCTTAAGACTCTTGCAGAATTGAGATAAAACACATTCTACGAAGTTCAAGGTACCTATTGCAGACTTCACGATGCTCAATAAAACACAAAAAATAACAATTACTACATTCATATTCCCTCAACTAAATAAAGCTTTATAACAGCAAATATTTACTTCAATGAACAATCCCTTGTAACAAAAGCAGTAAAATTCAGAGTACCACTTCAAAGAGTATATAACCGCTTGGAGCTGCCAATCAGATTGTGAAATGGCAGGCACCTGACTGCGATAATGGGGGTTGTAAAATCAGTCATACAGCAATTATCCTGTATTAGGCAGTTAGGTTTATGTTAACAGTGTGAAACAGGAAGAAACAATTTTTTATCTCTCACACTTCAGACATTTTCTTTAAAGATTTAAAAAGGGAGAGCTTTTAAATGCTTTGTCCATTTGACAGCTCCCTTTGACAGGCCCTCTTGATACTTTTGACAGGACAATTATTTTTGACAGTTGCTTTTGAGTTTTGATGGTTTACTTTGACAGATCTGTTGAGAGTTCCAATGAGCTTGACAGTTAATGAGTATATGCATTTTATTATATGTATTTGTGGCTACTTTTTAACAATTCCAAAGGCACTTTACCTCCCTCAAAGGGCACCTGACCTAGCCCAGAATTCTCCAAATCTAAACCAAAAGGTATTTCACCTCATTCAAAGGGCACCCGAACTCCCCCAAAAGCATCCAAGGACCATATTCAAAGGAGTATCTTACCTCTCCAAAAGGTTACCCTCATTATCCTAAGAAAGGCACAATGTTAAGGCCTGTTTTAACAGGTCCACTTTGCACACTTCAGATTTCACATCCCTATTGTTGATGATTTAATTTGCCATCTACCAACATAAAAAGGTGCATGCATGAAATGCGAGCCGCCACCATTCCCACCCTTGTGAAAATGGGAAATGTTGTGTTCAACGTGTGGGGGACCTCAGATTTTCAGGCACTTCTGGCATTTTCACCATAATGAAAAATCCAGGCTGATGTGCTTTTCCATTAACATGAACATTTTTCATGTGTTCTGAATAGAGCCAACAAAAAAAAATCCTCTCATCCTGGTGGCCATGGTTCAGTTGATAGCATACTCAACTTTGGGTCTGAAAATTATAGGTTCAAGTCCCACTCCAGGCATCATATCACAAAAATCTAGATTGTCACCACAGTGTAGTATTGTTGGAGCTACCAAGGTCCCAGTTCTACAAACTGTTTATTTAAAACACTTGTTCAATGCAAGCGAAATGTACTTGGCTGTTATGCCCAATCAAAAAATGATGCACAATCTTTTGGGGCTTGGGGGACAGCTGGGGGAGGGAAAAATGGATAGCTGGAAGTTGGCTACTATAGAGACTAGAATTTGATCACCTGACATTTGATTTCCAGTCCCAATATGTCTCTGTAGCTTTATTGTAGTAGCTAGATAACTATTCCGTGAGAGCCCTCGTTTGTCCGTTGGATTGTTGCGGCCATTCTTCATAGGAGACACATTAATGGAACATGGCCAACTGAGTGTGATGTGCACAGTGAAAACTAGAACTTCCCTGTGGAATAGAAGTTAAGTACCATTGTAACATTTTGTGCACACAGTCAATGAAGTGCCACTAAGTGCCCCTACTGGTTTTTACGGACTAAGTAACCCACCTACAGAGCCGATACCAGTTAGCTACGGTTCCTCTCTTATGTTCAAATGGCTGCTTCTTGTATTCGTAACTGCTCTTCTTCTGTTAAATCACTGCTTTGGGTAATTCTTTATGCGAATCATGAATCTCCCATTGAATCTGCACCCCAAAGACACTTTCTTCTTCTCTTGTACTAAGTGAAACTTGGCAGTGCCACTGTAGCCATGCTCTGCTTAAATTTGAAATCTTAGTATTGGTTGGGCTAATGCCACGTCTGCCTTGGACTTAAATACAAACTTTCTGAAAATCCCCTGGCTATACAAGTTTCTGTTTAAGACATTATCTAGCATTACAGCTTTTTCTCCCAACATGTTTGCTAAGATTGAAATCAATTTTTGACAGGGGGTGGAATCTCTCAGGGAAGAGCTGAGCAGATACCACTACTCTCACCTCATTTCTCCTTTATGTTAATATCAGTGAAGATAACTCTTCCCCAATGTTGAAAGCTGTTTTACAGCCTCAGTGAATGGAAATTGTGTGAATTTGCAGCAGTACTGGTTGTTGTTAGTAGGATAGTCCCGTTTTGATGTCACATTGGATGGAATTTTACGAACAGAGATGAGGTGTGGCTGTCTGGTTCAAAACTGGGTGACACTGACACATCCAATGCAATCCACAATTGCATTGTTACTTCCTGTCAGCCAAGACAAGGGTGGTGGGCATGACTATTCTGGAGATGGAAGAACACAGTGAAGAATAGAGCTGAAGATTTCCCCAGCTAGTGTTTTCCCTGTCTGCAACCTTCCCTAGGAACAAGGAACACGAGTACTGTCAGTTTCCTCTCACCTGTACATGTCCCCTTCATCCATCGAGAGATTGGCAACTCTTACGTTAAGCTAGCTTCAGTTTGTGGATGCTGGAGATGCAAGCAGGCTCACATGTCATCAGAGTGACTGGGAGGTTGCTGGACTGTTCCCGAGTTCCTCGTTCTTCTCAGGTTAACAGGGAAGCGCAGATGTATCTTGCGAGGGAGGGACAATGGCCGCCTCCTGCTTCTGGGGGCTCCTCTCAGAGTGTTCCAAATATGGACAGCAGCTCCTCAACCTCTCCAGTAGTGACATTGGCTCAGAAACTGCAAAGACAAAGGAGGATCCTGGAACTGTTGACTATACAGCTATATTCCATCCAGAGGCCTGGAAATAGGAAGCTATCTCTGGTAAAAATTTTGATCATGTCCCGCTGCCAATAAGTGTGGGCTCAAAGATGCCTCATTTCTTTCCAAATAACAGATCCTGAAGCCCACGGTAAAATCCTGCCCATTTAGTCAACTTCTGGGCACCTCACTTGAGGAAAAATGTCAAGGCTCAAAATTCAGAAGGAAATTGCTGGAATGGTGCTTGGAATGAAGGACTTCACTTATGTGGAGGGATTAGAGAAACAGGGATTGTCCTCCTTAGAACAACGAGGTTAAGGAAGTTTTAATAGAGGTTCTAAATATCATATTCTGATGGAGTAAATAAGGAGATACTGGTTTCAGTGGCAAAAGGGTAAATAACCACAGCACCCAGATATAAGGCACTTAGCAAAAGAATAAGAGGGATGGATTTAAGTGATATATTTTTGCACAGATGTTATGATCTGGAATGTTTGTGCCTGAATGGTGATGAAAGCAGATTCCTTAATAATTTTCAAGAGAGAAGTAGATAAATATTAATTGGAAAAGTGCAGGGAAATGGGCTAATTGGACCATTCTTTCAAAGGGCTGGCACAGGCATAGTGGGCCAAATGGCCTCCCATACTGTACATTCATTCCAGGATACTTTGGCTCTTTGACATTACATATTAAATAACATCAGTCTGCATCTCCTCCAACTCATCATGAGAAATATCAAGAGAGATTCACCAGCAGAAATAAAGTTATTGCTTTTGGTATTTATTTTGTCTATTGCACTTGAAGCATCATATTTCTTGTATCACAAGCCAGGGAACACACCTCAGGCATTGCACTTGAAACGCAAAACACTTCACATGCTTAACTCAAATTTTATATTCATAAAACAGCGGCAACAGAGCTAAAGATGTCAAGAATGTACAAATCAAGCAGAAGGAAAACATTGTAAAACCTCCAATAAAAAATCTACTAAGGATGTAATAAAGCAAAAGAGCACGAGGGGTCAGCAAAATCTACCAATACACAAATGCAAATAAATCCAATCTTTCCAAATATATTTTTGTCAATTGCATGTCTGTTTGTGCACGCCCTACAATGTTGGAGATGTTTTTTCTTAGGCTATCTCCTAGGATCAAGGCTGACTTGCTTCCACTTTGGTTCAATGGGATGGAATTTTCTCATCCTGCTTGCCACAGAAACCATGGCGGGTGGGACAGGACCATACAAAGGTCTGTTGACCTTGGGCAGAATTTTCCGGTCTTGAGGCATGGCCATATAATCCCACGTGTTTGCAGATTTGTGTGCTCCCTCTGACTCCCTGAAAGTGTCCTTGCATGTTCCTGACAAAGTCTGTTGAAGTGTTTGGTGCCTTCCCGATGACCCGTCTTCATTTTGGTCAGTCACATGTCAGGGGCTCCCATGTCTGACCATTTCAGGGATGCTTTGAGGACATCCCAAAAGTATTTCCACTATCCCCTTGGGAGTCTAGTGTCAGGCAGACAAAGGACTTGTCCTGCCCAGTTTGCATTGGTTTCTGAGTGATTAGCTCCTTGATATAAGAACATAAGAACATAAGAACATAAGAAATAGGAGCAGGAGTAGGCCATCTAGCCCTTCGAGCCTGCCCCGCCATTCAATAAGATCATGGCTGATCTGTTGTGGCTCAGTTCCACTTTCCCGCCCTCTCCCCATAACCCTTAATCCCCTCTCTTATCAAGAACCCATCAACCCGCGTCTTAAAAATATTTAGTGAGGCAGCCTCCACCACTTCAACGGGCAGAGAATTCCAGAGATTCACCACCCTTTGAGTGAAGAAGGTCCTCCTCAACTCCGTTCTAAACCGCCCCCCTTTATCTTGAGGCTGTGCCCCCTAGTCCTACTGTCTTTTTTGAGCGGGAAGAGTCTCTCCACCTCTATCCTATCCATCCCATTCATCATCTTATACGTCTCAATGAGATCTCCCCTCATTCTTCTAAACTCTAACGAGTACAAGCCTAGTTTATTCAGCCTCTCCTCATAGCTCAATCCCCTCAACTCCGGTATCAGCCTAGTAAACCTCCTCTGCACTCCCTCCAGGGCCAAAATATCCTTGCACAGGTGCGGCGCCCAAAACTGCACACAGTACTCCAGCTGCGGCCTCACCAATGCCCTATACAGCCGCAGCAAGACCTCCCTACTTTTATATTCAATCCCCCTCGCTATGAAGGCCAGCATCCCATTCGCCTTCCTGACCACCTGCTGCACCTGCAAGCTGGGTTTTTGCGACTCATGCACAAGGACCCCGAGGTCCCTCTGCACCGTCGCCTGCTGCAGTTTTTCGCCACGTAAGTAATAGTCCTTCCTACCATTCTTCCTACCAAAGTGGACCACCTCACACTTGCCAACATTAAATTCCATTTGCCATTTCCTGGCCCATTCGCCCAGCCTATCTAGATCCTTCTGCAGACTCTCCACACCCTCCGCACAATTTGCCTTTCCCCCAATCTTCGCCAAGCTGGCTTGAATGAGGATGCTGCTGTTACACTGCATCTCTTGCCACCAGGATCTTACAAAGGTACCACTGGTGGTATTCAAACCAGTGCTTTGAGGTGCCTACTAAAGGTTGCCCAAGCCTCTAATGCATAGAGAAATCCAGGGATTACCGATGACCAGTAAACAATGATCTTAATCCTGGATTTGAGATCTTGGTCCTTAAAGTACTCCTCCTAAGTAGGTCAAAGACTGAGATGGCACATCAGAGGCAATGATGAATTGTTGAAATACATCAGCCTTTATTGACAGGAGGCTCCCAAGATATGGAAATAGTACCCATTTTACAGGATCTCACCATTCATCTTAATTGATGGAGTGGGGTAGTGAGGGGTGGAGGGGATTTGCTGCTGTTCTGTGGGAGCTGGTTCAATTGAGCTTTAGTTTTCTAGGTGTTTAGTGAAAGATTCATTACAAGGATCCCTCCTCAATTGCCTCCCAGCAGACAAAGAGTCACAGTGAGATTTTCACCACCAAGAGGTGCCAAAGACATATCCTTCACTGCACAGCCTTATCTTAGTGAAGACTGGGTTCATTCTCCATCTTCCTTGTTGTAATGCTGCCCCTCATCTCCAACAAATTAATCAGATGTGGAGATCATTTACACAACATTAATGAAGCTGTTCAACCTATGTTGCTTTTAATCAAAAACCCAAAGCTCTCCAATCTCAGTCGTTGAGCTTCAGCCTACAGAGGTTGGAGTGGCTTGTGTCTGCACTCACTCAGCAACTGAGTTCCAGGTCATCGTCCACTTCTGCTCCAAAACGTTTGAGAAAATGGGCCATTCACTAAACACGTGGTAGGATACGTATGTGTAGTATTATGTATTGGGGTTGTTGTTGTATTATGGTACTGTCTCTTTTAGAGAATATCATGAGTACAGTTTGATTTGATTTATTATTGTCACATGTATTAGCATAGTGAAAAATATTGTTTCTTGCGCACTATACAGTTAAAACATACCATTCATAGAGAAGGAAAGGAGGGAATGTGAAATGTAACATTACAGTCATTGCTAGGGTGTAGAGAAAGATCAACTTAACTTGAGGTGGGTCCATTCAAAAATCTAATGGCAACAGAGAAGAAGCTATTTTTTGAGTCGGTGATCTCAAACTTTTCTATCATTTTCCCGACGGAAGAAAGTGGAAGAGAGAATGTTCGGGGTACCTGGGGTTCTCAATTATGCTGGCTGCTTTTCTGAGACAGCAGGAAGTGTAGACAGTGTCAATGGATGGGAGGCTGGTTTGTGTGATGGACTGGATCTCATTCATGATCCTTTCTAGTTTCTGGCAGTCTTAGACAGAGCAGGAAACATACCAAGCTGTGATACAACTAAAAAAAAATGTTTTTATGGTGCATCTGTAGAAGTTGGTGAGCGATGTAGTGGACATGCCAAATTTCCTTAGTCTCCTGAGAAAGTAGAGGCTTTGGTGGGCTTTCTTAACTGTAGTGTTGGCATGGGGGGACCAGGACAGCTTGGTGGTGATCTGGACACCTAAAAACTTGAAGCTCTTGACCATTTCTACTTGGTCGCCATTGATGTAGACAGGGGCATGCCCTCCATAATGCTTGCTGAAGTCGATGACTATCTCCTTTGTTTTGTTAACATTGAGAGAGAGATTATTGTTGCTGCACCAGTTCACCAGATTCTCTATTTCTTCTCTGCAATGTTTCTCATCATTGTCTGAGATTTGACCCATTACGGTAGTGTCATCAACATCTTAAAAATCGAGTTGGAGGGGAGTTTGACCATGCAGTCAAAGGTATATAAGAAGTATATTAAGGGGCTGAGGACATAGCTTTGCAGAGCACCAATGTTGAGGATGATCGTAGAGAAGGTGCTGTTGCCTATCCTTATTGATTGTGATCTGTGGGTTAGGGAGTTCAGGGTACAGTTGCAGAGCGAGGAGCTGGGCCCCAGGCCATAGAGTTTGGAGATGAGTTTCATAGCAATAATGGTGTTAAAGACTGAACTGTAGTACGAGTCTGACATAGAAGTCTTTGTTATCTAGGTGTTCCAGGGTTGAGTGTAGGGAGATGGCGTCTGCTGTGGACCTTGCGGTATAGGCAATCTGTTGTGGATCCAGGTAGGCTGGAAGGTAGGAATTGATTTGTGCCATGGTTAACTTTTCAAAACACTTCATAGTGATGGATGTCAGAGCCATCAGACGATAGGCACACTGGCTGGCTTTTCTTTGGTACCAGGATGATGGTCGTCGTCTTGAAGCAGGTAGGGACCTCAGATTGGTGCAAAGAAAGGTTGAAGATGTCTGTGAATACCCCCGCCAGCTGGTTCGGGCAGGGCCTGAGTACTCATCTGGGTACCCCATCAGGGCCAGTCACTTTCCGTGGGTTGACTTTTGAGAAGGCTGCTTTGACGTCAGCAATGGTGACCTTGGATACAGGTTTGTCCAAGGCTTCTGGAATGTAGGGTGTGCTCTCGCTGACCTCTTGCTCAAAACGGGCATAGAATGCATTGAGCTCATCGGGGAGGGGTGCATTGGAGCTGGCGATTTTACCTGCCTTCATCTTGTAGTCTGTTATGTCTTGCTGACCTTGTCATAGTTGGTGGGAGTCCATGTGGCTAGGCTGAGACTTTAGCTTGGTCCAGTACCGTCTTCTGGCATCTTTGATGGATCACCGTAAATCATAGGTGGCTTTCTTGTATAGGTCAGTATCACATAATTTGAACGCCTCAGACCAAGACTTCAGCAGGTGGTGGATATCCCTGTTGATTCATGGTTTCCGGTTGGGAAACATGTGGATTTGCTTCTTTGGCACACAGTCTTCTATACACTTACTAATAAAGTCAGTTAGTGAAGTCAATTACCGTACTCTTTCAGACTGAAGGCAGAATTTTTAAATACTGACCAATCTGTTGGCTCTAAGCAGCCCTGTAGGAGATCATCTGATTCCTCAGACCACATTGCACAACTTTCTTTGACGAATTTCCTGATCGGTTTTTGCTTGTAAGCAGACAGCAGGAGCACAGCCTTGTGGTCTGATTTACCAAAGTGTGGGTGGGTGGTAGAGCAGTTGGCATTCTTGATATTTGTGTAGCAGTGGTCTAGGATGTTTCAGCTTTTGGTGGAACAGGAGATGTGCTGGTGGTATCTTGAGCTTGGCCTGATTGAAGTCATTGGTCATGATGAACAAGGCCTTCATCTCAAGGCTATTTGTGGTGGTGTATATTTCTTCCAGCGTGATCTTCATGTCCACGTGGGTGGGATGTAAACTGCTATCAGGATAACAGAGGTAACTGAAGGTAGTAGGGGCAGCATTTTAGCATCAGGTATTCATTGGCTGCTTCACGGGCTTTGTCTCAGTCTAGATCAAGCCTTTGTAGAGTTAACAGCTATTCAATAAACCTATCTTGTTGTTTGCACCCAACCCCAGGTGCTATAACTTCACATTCTTTTGTCATAAGAGTGCAATATATAACAAGATAAAATGAATACTGGCAGTGAGGAGCTGATAAAATACCTTATGAGCAAAAAATAAAAAAGAAAATCAAAACTGCACTTACCAATTGAAAACTTTGATACTATGACATGAAACAGAATCAACAGTAGGTCAGTCAAATGTACCTAGCATCAGACTGGCACATGCCTACGAGATCAGGTACTTTCAGTCAGACAGCCATGCCAATGCTGATATATTGTTAAGATTGCCTTTACCTACTGCTCAAGAAGCATCCAGTAGTGTTCCCAATATCTTTAATTTTTCACAGATAGGACAGATCCCAGTGAGTGCAGTTCAAGTCCAACAATACAGCAGAAGTAATCCCGTGATGGGGAAGGTACTGGAAATAAAAGGGAGAACAGTAGGAACACATCCTGAATTAAACCCATATATTTCCAGAAAAGTCGAATATAGGGTGGATCTTGTTGTGGGGGATGAGGGTAATAATTCCTCCAAATTTGTGACACCCAGGTATAGTTCAAATGAAAGAACTTACAAGGAACTAATTCTGGTGCCTGGATTAGATGCCCAGACTCAGGAAAAAGCAGGACTGTGCCAGTCATTTACATGGGTAAGGAATGCATCCTTGGAATGGCCTAAAATGCTTAGTAATGTCTACACATTGACTTTTCAGGCACATATGACGGGCATATGTTCATGGTTGCACACTTTGTCTCCTAATGAAGTCAACAACTACTGCATAAACCATCAAAAAAGTCAATGAGATTTTTGCTAGATTTGGGAAACCAGACCAAACTGTGAGTGATAATGGGCCACAATGGGCTACAATTCGCGCCTCAAGAGTTCAGAGACTATCTAAAGATGAGTGGTATCCAATACCTAAAATCAGCATCATCCTACCCATCAATGAATAGATCAGCCGAAAGGTTTGTTAAGTCCTTGAAGCATTCACTGAAAGCCTCCAAGGACCAAGGTTCATTTAGTCACTGTCTAACAGTTTCTTGGTGATGCATCAGAACACTACACATGCACTCAGAGTTCCCAGCTTTACTATTACTGAAGAGAAAGCTCAGGACTAAATTTAATCTATTTTTATCACAGGAAATGTCCGAGGTAGATCCTTTTTTCAACAAGGTGAGCATGTTTTGGCACACAGCTATACCACTAGTGAAAAGTGAGTTCCTGCATCTGTATTGGCTCAATCTGGCCCTAACTCCTATACAGTACAGTACCGATGAGTTAGTGTGGATCAGTCGTTAGCTACACACATCAACATGCCAGTACCATATATGTCAGAACTACCAAGGATGAACCACCATCTATGTCACCAGAAACTGTGACTACACCTTCTGGTCAATCAGCAGAAACTGAGATGGTTGGAAAATCCCTTGCTGCCAGTAATCTTGCTTCTGTAAAAGAGACACCTTCCAGGATTGAAACATCCTCTGAAGATCCGGAGAACAACCAAATTCCTGAAGTGCACGGGCAACCAGTATGGAATAGACACCTACCCAATAGTCTTTCCTACAGTCTGTATTACCCTGTAATGATTTATTGCCCGCCCTTATATTATGTTTCATTGATAATGTAGAAGTATTATGGTTATTTGTTGCTATGAACTCTTAGCAGTAAAGGGGAAAGGATGTTATGTCTTTGGGGTTGTTGCCATGTGTTGCGCTGTCACTTTAAGAATCTAACCACATGTATAGTTTGTGACATCACCGGCTGCTTCATGGGCTTTGCCTTAGCCTAGATCAAACCTCTGTAGAGTTAACAGATATTCAATAAACCTGTTTTGTTGTTTGTACCCAATCCCAATGCTATCACTTCATGTTCTTTTACCCAAGGGCTGCAGTACATAACACACAGAATAATGACACTTTCAGTTTTTCTAAACTTCAGCTTTTAGACATTCCTTTAGAAGAAAAACTCTGGGTTCAAATGGCCCCTATTTCTTCCACAGAGCTCTGCCTGATGGTGGTTAGATTTTACTGCTGTCCAGCTCACTTTCAGCCAACTCTTGGGTGGGCAGTTTTAAATCAACATGAGACTTTGCCCACACCCTGAAATCTGTCCAAGTGCCAAGATTCAGATTTACAAATGTGCAATTCACCTCACACATGCTCTTCTGTAAATTGGCTCTGGGCCAGCATATTCTACGAAAATGTTTGCTTCAAATCAGAATCCAAAACTTTTAAATGTCTTGTTAGTTATGTTTAGGTATTGACATTGATTTACTATTTTTCATTTATGATTAGCAGACGGCAAGAGTTTAATATATATAATTGAAGTTTTCATTTTTTGTATTTCCTGTTTGCTTTGTGTTCTAAACAATGAAAGAATGGCACAATTCTTTCAATTGACAAAAATAAATTAATTTTAAGTTACTTAGGAGGTGTGTCTGTTTAATGTGTATTTCTATCAACAGCTTGCTTACTGTGTATTTCTTATACTGTCTATGGATGTACTCTACTACTAATTATTTCCCTATCTGAGGATTAGCAATGAGTAATAATTACATAGCTAACTACAGAAATTGGAAGGGTACTGAAGCCCCGTGTGCTACAAACATGAAGCTAATTATCTGCGTCAATATCTCTGTTGCGCTGGCTGCTTTGCCCTGAGTGTTTGAGGTAGTACCTATCAGTTTCTGTGTAAGATTATATGATCGCATAAAAACATTGCCAACTGAAATCTCAATCAGTTACTTCAACACATGTCACTGTCGTGACTAATCCTTCATGATCCTTATCATCAATTGGGTTGGGCATTTTACTGGTAAGTACACTTCAAAATCTCGTTAACATAGATGCCTCTATCCATGCTGCAAGAAAGTTGAAGGTGTCTCTATTTCTAGGTCTTCATGGTGAAAGTGGGAATATTCATGAAAAATGGCCCATGTAAGGTTTCCAATGAGATTGTCACAAAATTTCCCATTGATGTTCCCCATGTGTTCAATGCAAGATTACCATGAAGCAAGCAACATCTATCATGTCATTCATGGAAGATGACAACACATATCCAAGTGCCAGACTCACCTAACCACTCAACTCATGTTTCAATGTTGTGCGCAAGGAGATAAACAAGTATTCAATATTATGCTGTTGATGTACCATCCGCTGTTTAAAAACAGGCCTCTAAAGTTATCCTCTGAGAACTCAGAAAACAATGACAAATTGTAATTATGTAGCACCTTTAATGGAGAAAATTGTTCCAAGGTGCTTCATAGAAGTGTAATCAGACAAAAGGGGCACTCAGCCTCTTGGGATTGGTTCTTCATCAAGAAAAACACTGATAACTTTTCATCACCAATACTTGGTGCTTCATCCTGTGTAGTACATCACTATCTGTTTCTCAATTAGGATGTGCATCTGGACTGCTGCCTGCTTCAAGTGTGCACCTGGTGGTACATTGTGTTCCCCTTGTCCTCTAACAAGAGCAGATGGTACATTACAGGGTTGAATTTCTGCTGAGCAATACTTTTAGCACAAAATTAACCCACAAAATTCCAATTTGCACTTTCAAACTAAACCCTTTGCCCATTTCTTTTAAAAAGGTGAATAATTTTGGTAACATAACTCACATAGGAATTTTAAACAAGCATGATAAGCACTCTGCTAAAAAGAAATCAGCTCCGCAAAATTACAATCCCATGTTGAGTAACATATCTACCTTTGAATTTTGTACTGTCATATTATACTATAAAGCCACTACATGTGGACATTTTGATTGAATGTATCATAGTGTTTAAGATTATCTGAATCAAGCACTAATTCCCTGGGTGAGTCAGCCAGTAACAATATAATTTGTGGAAAGGAGTGATGAGCACTTTTAGAAATGTCTGAAACTCTAACTATTCCATGCAATGCTATGCACTGAACAAGATGAGGAACAGAGCAAAGTTTCCTCATTCCTCTTCTCAGACAGGGGAGGTATTTTCAACCTTGGCTCAAAATGGAGGCTAAATCAATGGACAACCATGGGTCTTTCTCAAGATTAGAGTCAGAGTGCACTTACTTCTGCAATTTCAGAAAACGGGAGAGTTGACCAGCTTCTGCATTGAGATTGCGAGCAGGTAGGACCTATCAGTATCAAATAGAGCCCAGAGGAGTACAAGAACAAACTAGAAGCAGGCTAGGAGGATTTTACATGTGTACCAAAACGAAAGCTTCCCTCTTGTAGAGTAACCTCCATTGGTTCTTTTAATAACCAATGCGTCGGTCACCTAACCTTTGATCTAACAGGGACTCGATGACATCACACATATTCCATGCATTTGTACATTAAAATTGCAATCAGAATCCGGCAAGAGGTCTAAGACATGATTCCCATATTTAATAAGTAACCCAGCTGCTTTGAAAATGATGCTGGCCCTCCATTTAAAGGCCTGCTTGCAATATGAATCAATTGGTTGTCCAATGTGTCCATCAAACTTTCCTCTGCCAGTCACCCATTTTCCAGTGAGAAATGGGCAGTTAAGATTTGAAAATCTCTGTGCAACAGTAACAATCATCCTTATATGACTCTTGCGACTGGAGTGCATATCCTAGGTAAAATGGTCCTATGCTCCTATTACTTGCAATTTCTTCAAATAAGTTGCACATTGAAACCCTTACAGAATCCTTCCTGAGCTTTGAGGCGTCTTTGATCTTTCATAAAGCCACAGTATGTTCGACACATTTCTGATCAGATTAAAATCTTTCTTCCTTTCCAGTTCTTCTACTGACCTCCAGAGTTTCAGGTATTGTGACAATGCAAAGACTTAACTCAAGGCAGAAAGATTTCCTATATTTTAGGATTTTTTAGGATTCCATACTCTGATGATGACGTAATAGCCTTGCTGTTAGCCTTGCTATTAACTCCTCTCCGCAATGAATGAAGGAGGGTTGGGGTAGGGTAAAAATTTTTAAATGAGGAGCTTAACTCCAAAATGCTGCACTCATGTCCATTTTTGGTTTTTGCAACAGTAAGTGGGGTGCCATGTCAGTGCTTCACACCTGAAAGGAAGGATGCATTGACATACTTAAACTATATTCTAGTATTGCCACTGAGAGCCCAATTTAAATTTAACTGTTGTCAAGCATCTTTTCCAGCTCAGAAATGATGGTTGCTGGGTCTTTTATAGCACTTCTTGTTCCAGGAAGAACAGGAGTGCTTTCCCTGCAGTCTTTCAAGGAAACCTTCGCTTACCCTCGACCATCCCCTTATTGGGAAATAAGGCTTAATTGCCCATTGCGAAGATGACATCAATAAAATCACAAGGAAACTCCTAACAGTGCAACAGGAGGATGGAGGATAAGAGCAACACAAATTGGGGGTACGGAGAGAGAGAAAGAGAAGCAACACAAACAGAAAGAGGGAGAGTGAGAGAGCAAGCAACACAAACTGAGAGGAATGGGGAGACAATGACATAAGCAGAGAGAGAGCGACACAAACTGCTGGGAAAAGCAAGACCAACACAAACTGAGAAGGGGAGAGTTCGAGAGCAAGCAACACAAACTGAGATAAGAGGGAGAAGGAGAAAATGACACAAACATAAAGAGAGAAAGCGACACAAACTGCAGGAGAAAGAGAAGAAGAGCGACACAAACTGAGAAAAGGAGAATAAGAGAACAAAACTGAAAAGAGACAGAATGACATAAGCTGGGGAGAGAAACAGATAGATGACAAACTGGGGAATGGAGAGAGAGACACACACACACAAACTCAAGAAGGGAGACAGAGTGACACAAAATAAGGGACACACACACACACACACACACACACACACACACACACACACACACACACACACACACACACACACACACACACACACACACACACACACGCTGGGGGAGCTAACACAAACTGGGGAGAGGGAGAAAGAGAGAGCAATACAAACTGATGAAGCGATTTTTGAACTTTTATGACCAGTTCAAGGGTGCTTGAGAAGTGTTAAAATTTTTCATACATTAATTATGAACATTTCAATAAATCCCTATTCTCATAAATTACATGTTCTCAGGTTTTGGGGAAAGAAAAAAGTTGAACTCCTTAAAATATGCCTAGTCTGTCTTAAAGTATAAAGTGCAGTATTGAAAAAGAACAAAGGACTTTGAGTAAAAGTGGAAATGTCAATTTTAGCAAAACATTCTTCAGTAATTGATACAAAATTTCCTTACGTAAGGTGAACATTTCTTTACTATTTCATGTACAAGTTTCTGAATTTGTTGGAAGGATTCTGTTTTCATAACAAGTCATTTTGCAAGTGATTTTTATCATTTGTAGTAAGATTGCAAAAGAAACAAATGTGGCATTATAATGACACAGGTGACAAAAGGTTCTTCAGTCTCAAGCAACACAAGGTGAGCCAAATTTCTTTTTCATGATGGCCCTACTTTTTGATATGCTTTGTTATTTATCTCTCCCTTCAATGGACACAAACTTACCGGTCCTGTTTCGGTGGAGTCTGGCTTTCAAAGCATTGTTCTTAGTGACTATTAAGTAGATTATGTGAGTGGTATGGACTTCTTACTTGTCATTCTGATCTTCATACTTGATGCCCCTAACTCCCAGCATCAATGATTACACTGATGTGGGAAACTCCCTTTGGTACTTCCAATTAGTTTTAGGAAATTGGAAGTGGTAGTGTAGAACTTTTTTGCTTGGGACTGAGCATTCACTCCTTATAAGTGTTTGATCATCTGGTTTCAGGTGATTCAGGTGTCCTTCCATTGCCAGAGTTAAACTGTTTTTTTTGTTTTGACAAGACTTATAATGATAGTGTTTAGGCCTTTTATTATTTAGGTGTGTTATTTTGTTATTGGTATCAATATATATATTTGTATACTTCCCATTTGTGCAACTGCTCTTCTCACTCTGATAGCACTTCCACTCCACTCCTTGAATAACCTAAAGGAAAGTCAAGGTTTTCTACTCTGGAGAGAGACATTTCATGATTAATGAACATAAGAACATAAGAAGTAGGAGCAGGAGTAGGCCATCTAGCCCTTCGAGCCTACCCCGCCATTCAATAAGATCATGGCTGATCTGTCGTGGCTCAGTTCCACATTCCCGCCCTCTCCCCATAACCCTTAATCCCCTCTCTTATCAAAAACCCATCAACCCGCGTCTTAAAAGTATTTAGCGAGGTAGCCTCCACCACTTCAACGGGCAGAGAATTCCAGAGATTCACCACCCTTTGAGTGAAGAAGTTCCTCCTCAACTCCGTTCTAAACCACCCCCCCTTTATCTTGAGGCTGTGCCCCCTAGTCCTACTATCCTTTCTGAGCGGGAAGAGTCTCTCCACCTCTATCCTATCCATCCCATTCATCATCTTATACGTCTCAATGAGATCTCCCCTCATTCTTCTAAACTCTAACGAGTACAAGCCTAATTTATTCAGCCTCTCCTCGTAGCTCAGCCCCCTCAACTCTGGCATCAGCCTAGTAAACCTCCTCTGCACTCCCTCCAAGGCCAAAATATCCTTGCGTAAGTACGGCGCCCAAAACTACACACAGTACTCCAGCTGCGGCCTCACCAATGCCCTATACAGCCGCAGCAAGACCTCCCTACTTTTATATTCAATCCCCCTCGCTATGAAGACTAGCATCCCATTAGCCTTCCTGACCACCTGCTGCACCTGCAGGCTGGGTTTTTGCGACTCATGCACAAGGACTCCGAGGTCCCTCTGCACCGTCGCCTGCTGCAGTTTTTCACCACGTAAGTAATAATCCTTCCTACCATTATTCCTACCAAAGTGGACCACCTTGCACTTGCCAACATTAAATTCCATTTGCCAGTTCCTGGCCCATTCGCCCAGCCTATCTAGATCCTTCTGCAGACTCTCCACACCCTCTGCACAATTTAACCTTTTTCTCACTTTGATATCTGTTATTTTCTTACATCTCATTCCTGGGTACTTCCTCATTATGTTTTTTGTAATTTCATACAATTCTCCTTTGCTTACTTTATATGGAATGTATACTTTATTTGAATGAATACTATTTTTATTCAGCTTTTCAGAATCCTATGAGAATTGGGCTGAAGTTCCTGCATGGTTCTGAATACATATGTCTTGGCCCAACTTCTGATTCCTGAACACAGGATTTACACTGCCTGGCTACTTGTCACTGCTTATCACTTTTACCTCTTCTATACCAGTATCCTTATCATGACTGTTATCGGACAACAAATTTTATGAAATTGGGCACACAATATGCAAACAGACTAAAGTTACACTCAGAGCCTCTCCACTAAAAATCGCAAAGTAACAGACACCGATCAGCAGACAAGAGCGTGCTTTTAAAATGCAAATGAGGGCTAGCACATAAGGGAAGCCGGACAAGATGGCACCTACAGGAACTAAATCTCCACCCCATCAAAATCAGCACTTCTAAAACAGTCAAACAACCCATGGAGACACCTAAATTAGCATAGTCAAGGAAACATTCCTGGCCCCTCAAACCTCTCTTGAGATCAATGACACACCTATGGTTCAAACCCCAGAGATTCTAGACCATTAATAACCAATCAGACAAAAACGATTAACACACACTTAAAACAATTGCTCCAACACTCAAACATTGAGACAGGATGGCTGAAGTCAAATACTATAAATAAAGGATTAGCATTTGAAACATGTACTACACCGAAGTTCAGGTATAACTGTAGCCCATTGCGGGGGAGTCTTTAGTGTGCTTTTGGGACAGTCCAATTATATGTCCTGACTGCACCTCTGTCGATGTAAAAGAAAATAAAGCTGTGCCATTATTGAACTTCACCCTGAGTCCGTAGTGGTCGTTTCGCCCACTCGCACTAACATGACCATTGTTTAGAAGTTCAGTTGGCTCAATACCATTTTATTAAGATCATTCAATGATTTAATCATAGTTCTGTTAAAATTGGACAGTATAAGTTCACTGCGTTTTCCGCTGTATGCCAATTGCAAATTCATATCAGATAGTCTTGTAATAAAACATGTCCTCAATGCCCGACAGTACTTTTAAACCAGTGCGGTATGTGGTACTTTTTTACCAAAAATGCTAAGTTTTGCAAAGAAAATGGGGCAGATTCACTTACTGTTCACAGCCCACCACTGTTGCCAGCAAGAACAGAAAATTTAGCATTCAGCAAGCCTCCATTCATTACAGCGGGACTGGAGAATCCCAGCTGCGGGCAAGGTCAAAGAATTCAACCCAATGTTACAACTCAATTCATACAATGAAATGTTATAGGGACATAGGGGAGATTTTAACCCTCCTCCTGCTGACACAAACAATGGGGTTCTCTTCCCCCGCCCCCCCACCAACACCAACAACGGGGGTCTCCCCCACCTATGTCAACATCAGGGCACTCCCCGGGCAAAGGTTAGCACTTCTAAAGTGAAAGTGCCAACCTGTGCCAACCCAGCAGTGTCAACCTGTTTCAGGGAGCAGTGCCAGGGCACTGCTCAGACATGTCCCTCTCCCACCAGGCCTCTACTTAGCTTGGTGTCTCTGGCAGGATTCCCTCAACTGTTTCCTGTGTTCACAAGCCTATTGTGAACCTTGCCAACAAAGTTTCAATATTTTGTGAGGGGGAGATCCTTTAAACATATGTTAATACATTAAAATGTATTTAAATTAAAAAACCTTGTTACATCACTAGCCAGGGGATGGAGAAAATCAACAAACATGATTTGTCCTCATCATCTGTTCCCCGCCAGCTTCTGTTCACTCTGACCTTTGAACTGATCTGTGGCCTTTTCCATCTCTGCGGCAGCACTTGGAGTATTGCGTACAGTTCTGGTTGCCGCATTATAAGAAAGATGTGGAAGCATTGGAAAGGGTGCAGAGGAGGTTTACCGGATGATGCCTGGTATGGTGGGAAGGTCTTATGAGGAAAGGCTGAGGGGCTTGAGGTTATTTTCGTTAGAGAGAAGGTTAAGAGGTGACCTAATTGAGGCATACAAGATGATCAGAGGGTTAGATAGGGTGGACAGTGAGAGCCTTTTTCCTCGGATAGTGATGGCTAACACGAGGGGACACAGCTTTAAATTGAGGGGTGGTAATAATAGGACGGATGTCAGAGGTAGGTTCTTTACTTTAGTAAGGGCATGGAACGCCCTGCCTGCAGCAGTTGTGGACTCGCCAACTTTAAGGGCATTCAAATGGTCAGTGGATAGGCATATGGATAGCATTGGAATAGTTTAGGTTAGAGGGTCATTAGATTCGTTCCACTGGTCGGTGCAACATCGAGGGCTGAAGGGCCTGTACTGCGCTGTAATGTTCTATGCTCTATGTTCTTTCTGTGGGTTCCATCTCTGCCCGAAACAAGATTGAACATATCAGCCATTGGTACATTCTGTACAATAAATGTCACACTCGCCATATTCTGCATCTCCCCCCAACCCGCGCCCCCCCCCGCCGCCATCCCCCAGCACTCCTACCCCACCAGAGGTACTAATTTACAAAAACAAATGGACAACGAAATCCAAAAATATTGACTCCCTCACAATATTCCTTGCCTAATCAAAATCAGGAGTTAAATCTGATGCATTGTCAAGCCTGCCTGCTGCTACTCCCTCTTGATGTCATCATGTTTCCCTTTCCTGTTCAAATTTCCTGGCTTCCTTCTTTCTTTGCAATTTCTCTTTCCATTTCTCTGACAAATGAAAAATCATACACCACAAGTATATTTTCACTGCCTCTTAAATAGACATTCAATTCTCCCAAAATCAGTAAAAAATTATTTTTAGCTCTGAAGTGTTTACTTCTGTTGTTTTCCTTTCTTGATCTGGTAATTTCTAACCACATAACTGTCATTCATGGTGACAGGATTACTGGAGATCCTCTCTCTAGCACAAGCTAGGTGAATCTTCCAGTTTAGTTTTAAATCCCAACAAATTTGGTCTTTTCAGTCCGAATTGAATAGAGATTGAGTCCGAATTGAAAAGAGATTGAATAGACTGGGTCTGTACTCGTTGGAGTTTAGAAGGCTGAGGGGGGATCTTATGGAGACGTGTAAGATAATGAAGGGGATGTATAGGGTAGAGGTAAAGAGATTCTTCCCACTTAGAAAAGATAGCAGAATTAGAGGGCACAGCCTCAAAATAAGGGTGGGGGGGAAGCAGTTTAGAACGGAGTTGAGGAGGAACTTCTTCACTCAAAGGGTGGTGAACCTCTGGAATTCTCTGCCCATTGAAGTGGTGGAGGCTACCTCGTTGAATATATTTAAGTCATGGGTAGATAGATTTCTGATATGGGAATTAAGGGTTATGGGGAGAAAGCAGCAAAGTGGAACTGATCCACTTCAGATCAGCCATGATCTTATTGAATGGTGGGGCAAGCTCGAAGGGCTAGATGGCCTACTCCTGTTCCTATCTCTTAAGTTCTATGTTCTTATGAGTGTGACTCTCTACCCATATGCCAGTGCAGGGAATCATAGAGACTTTTAGCTTCTAGTTGTTCTCTCTTTCTCTCCTTGACCTTGGTGGACTAACCTGTCCGTGATAACCAGTGATATTTTAGGAAAGGTTATAACCCAATATCACAATGTTTCCTCTGTACCCTTCCCATCTCAATGTCCATCATCACGGTAATATGAATCACATGGGCCTTGTATTCAGATAGGGATGCTAATTAGCTATCCTTGAGATCCAATTCTCTTTCACCTCAAAGTAAATGGATATTTTGAAGCACAACTGTTTACTACTCAACATTCTTAACACTTTTCTGGGACTTTGGAAACTCACAGTCTATCCATTGTTCATACAGAGGCCACTGCCGTTGTCTCCAGGTGTACATTTTACTCTATTTAAAGACACCACAACAAAACATAATAATCTTATAAACTATTTAATTGTAACAGAGAAGGAGTTCTATCGTAAAATGACAAGGTCGGCAGCAGAAAGAAATTAGGAAGGAAAATCAGAGAGTTAAGGCTGAAGCAGCTCAACATTATACCAGCAATAATGAGGCAAAGGGAGAGGGAATGCTAAATGGCCAGATTCAGAGAGAATATTAAGTTATAGGAAGTATAGAGATTCATCGAAGCAAGAACTTGGAAGCATTTGATTGACAATAATGACAATTGCAAAATAACTGCATTGGAAAATAGTGATCCAACGTAGCTGTTAAAATAGAAATTAAATTCACAGTGCATGCCCACCTTCTCCATAGGTATGGGAATCTTGTTCAAGGAGACTGCAAATATCAGCAGTGAGCTGCTGTGAGACCCTGAGCTTCCTAAAGCACTAGAGCTCACACGTGTCAGGAGAACTGATTCTCCAGCTACAAATCGTGTGTTGGATGTTTTGCCTCCTTCCAGGTGGATTTCTGTGGTCCATTCTCTCTATCCCGTGGAGGAGAATGCAGCTAAGGAGAATGCTGCTGGTGTTCCTTCTGCTGCTCCTAGGACAGCGAGTAGTGATCTTGCTTCTCCCCTTGTCCCTCGTTAGAAGTGCAAGGCAGAGCTGCAAAAGCTGATCCCACTGCCATGATGAAGTCTGTAAGAAGTCTCACAACATCAGGCTAAAGTCTAACAGGTTTATTTGGTAGCACAAGCCACTAGCTTTTGGAGCGCTGCTCCTTCATCAGGTGAATGAGATTTCAGTTCACAAACAGGGCATATAAACTTGAGTTTGTGTCTTTACATGCCCTGTTTGTGAACTGAAATCCCACTCACCTGATGAAGGAGCAGCGCTCCAAAAGCTAGTGGCTTGCGCTACCAAATAAACTTGTTGGACTTTAACCTGGTCTTGTGAGACTTCTTGCTGTGTTTACCCCAGTCCAACTACGGCATCTCTGCATCATGATGAAGACTGGCAGCAGGTAAGTACAGCTGAAGGTGACTGAAGGGTAGGGCAGGCAAAGTGCCTTCCAAGAAGTTGGCAATCACCTATCAAACAGTGAAAACACTCTTTCAGAGAAACGGCTTGGGCAGGGGCATCTCACCTGGCCATGACTAGAGCTCTTCAGTTTCACTGATGAAAGGTTTCTCAGCTTGTCAATTTCACTGAACAATCCTGTTGTGCAGGATTGATGGTTGAAGTAGTACTGAGTGAAGTTTCTCATTATTCTAATTGCTTACTTGGCAACTGTAGGGGTGTTATCTGCTCACCTTCAATTCTCCCTGGTGAAATCCTGAAGTGTGTTGATGTTGGGATCCTGATCCAATACTGCTTTTAGGGGAGTAAAATCACTGCATATACCCAAACCTGCATTCCTCTGCTTGAGAAAATCCCACTCTTTGAGTCAGCCTTCATAGCAATTACAAAGTGTGTACTGGAAATTGTCAGGAAATGAGAGTCTAAGATGAATAATCATTGAATTCCTTCAGTGCAGAAGGAGGCCAATCAGCCCATCGAGTCTGCACTGACTCTCCAACAGAGGATCTTCTCCCACTTCCGGCCTCAGTGCCACTCTATTCCCGTAACTCCATGCATTTACCCTGCTTATCCCCCTAACCTTGGGACCCTAAGGGTCAATTTAGCACGGCCAATTCACCTAACCTGCACATTTTTGGACTATGGAAGGAAACTGGAACACCCAGAGGAAACGCATGCAGACATGGGGAGAACATGCAAATTCCACACAGTCCCCAAGATTAGAAAAGAACCTGGGTCCCCGGTTCTGTGAGGCAGCAGTGCTAACCACTGTGCCACTGAGCTGTCCATTAATTACTTAAAGTAATTAACATGGAAAAAATAATGGGAGCAAAAGGCAACAAATTTCTTGCATGTGATATTGTCCATCCTAATGTTTTAATATAGGTGCTTACAGAAATTGTGAATGCTTTATTTTTGATCTTCCATAATTCTCTAGATTTTAGAACAGTTACTGTTGTTCAGAAGGTAACCCTGCTGTTCAAAAAAGGAAGGAAAGAGGAAACAAGGAACTTATGGACCAGTTAGTCTAACATCAGTACTAGGGCAAATGCTGGAATCTATTACTAAGGAAGTGAGAACAAAGCACTTTAAAAATCACAATATGATTAGTTTGGGTCAGCACAGATTTATGAAAAAGAAATTGTATCTATTAGAGTTTTTGAAGGGTGTAACTTGCAGAATAATGAAGGAGAAACCAGTGGCTTTCACATGTTTAGATTTTCAGAGAGTATTTAATAATAGCTTCAAGAGATTGTTACACAAAATTAGGGTTCATGGGGTTGAGAATAAAAACTTGGATAGAGAACTGGTTTACAGATAGAAAACTGAGCAGGCTACAAAGCTAAGTAGGAAGTTAAGCTATAAAGAAAATATGAAGAGGCTTTAAAAGGATATAGACCAGTTAAGAAATTGACAAGAATATCAAAGAAAGAACATAATATAGGATGTGTGAAATTATCCATTTGATAGGAAGAATGGAAAAGTAGATTTTTTAAATGTTAGAGAATAGTGAATGTTAGTGTTCAGATGCATTGTGCTCCTATATAAATCACAGAAAATTAGTATAGGACCACAACAAGCAAGTATGATTTTGACTTTATTGCAAGGAGGTTTGAAACAACAGTAAGGAAATCTTGCTGCAATTATGTAGGCTTTTGGTAAGACAACACCTAGAGTACTGTGTACAGTTTTGGCCTCCTTACCTAAGGAAGCATATACTTGTCTTAGATGAAATGCAACAAAGGTTCCCTAGATGGATTCTTGGGATGAGAAGACTGTCCTAGAATAGATTGAGTAGAATGGAACTATATTCAATGGAGCTGAGAAGAATGAGATGATTCCACTGAAATTTGTAACATTCTTTAGGAGTGTGACCAAGGTAGATGATGAGAGGCAATTTCCTCTGGCTGGTGAATCTGAAATTAAGGATCATAGTCTCAGAAAAGGATTTGGCTACTTAGGACTGTGATAAGGACAAATATCTTCGCTCAGAAGATTATGAATCTTTGGACTCCTTTAGCCCAGAGGGCTCTGGATGCTGAGTCAATGAACATGATCGAGACTGATGCAGCTAGATTTTTGACACCAAGTAAATTAAGGAATACAGAAATTGGATAGAGAAGCGGAGATGATATCGAAATACAGGCATGATCTTATTGGATGGTGAAGCAGGCTCAAAGGGGCCCTCTCCTGCTCTTATTCCTTCTGTTATTATGTACATGATATTTACATCACAGAATCAGATCATTCAGTGCAAACTGGTATTTAGGTCCCACATTGAGCCTCTTCCCACGCTTCTTCATTTAATTTCATCAGCATATCTCGCTACCCCTTTCTCCCTTATACATTTCCTAGATTTCCCATAAATACAGCAGTGATAGTTGCCTGAAGTACTTTGTGTAGTTACAAGTTCCACATTCTAACCATTCTCTGGGTAAATGTTTTTTTCCTGAATTCCCTATTGGATTTATTAGTGACGATAACACGCTAGTACTGGCCTACCCTGGAAGTGAAAATGTATTTTCTACAGCTACCCTATCAATCCCCTATGAAATTGTAAAGACCTGTATCAGTTATCACTGACTTTTCTATTTTCTAGAACAAAGAGCCACTACCTGTTCATCATTTCCTGACAGTATAACTCCTCAGTTCTGGTGTAATCCCAGTAAATATTTTTGCAATTCTCCCATGTTTCTATATAATTTTTAATAAATCAGGAATCCAGAACTGTTTGCAGTATTTCATTATGGTGGAAACATGGCTCAGTACATATTTATTATAACTTTGCTGTGTTTCAATTACATCCATCTAGAAATGAACCCAATGCATTTTGTTTGCTTATTTTTATGCCTTATTAAGCTCTGTTGCTACCTTTAGTGATCCATTTATCTATATCCTCAGAACCCTCTGCTTATTGACCCTATTTGGATAATTATCTTCTTAGGGAAGTACGTGGCCTCCTTATTCTCCCTATCTAAATGTATCACCTCATAGTGACCCAAATTAAAGTTCACTTGCCAATTCCATGCTCATTCTGCTAGTTTATTAATGCCTTTCTGTATGTTGTCACACTCTTCCTCTGTATTAATGATACCCTAATTTTGTATTGTCTATAACTTTTGAAATCATGGTTAATTCTAATTCACAAGTTTCAAATTATTCATGTAAATTGTGAACAAAAGTGATCCCAATGCTGATTTTACTGCAATTGTGCTTCCCAACTTCTGTCAGTCAAAATAATTACCTTTATCCCCTGCTCTGTGCTTTTGGTTTTGTGGCAAACTCACTATCATTCTGCTACTTGTACCCCGACTTCACATATTTCTTCAAAAGAGCTTGTGTAGGAGCTGAAACAAATCAACAAAGCTTGAAGCTGAATGTTGAGTGAAGTTAGGAAAATGATGGAAGTCTTGGGTCCTAATCCATCCAGAATCTTTCGCTATCTTTCTATGCTTTTTCTCCTTAGATTTGTGATTCCATTTAGAAGAATAGTTTCATAAACACAAATCCCATACTGATGGCTTTCTGTCAAGGTATATGATTCCACTTACCAGTCATAAGAATCACTGATTAGTTCCTACTCTGCTGATGCACACACTCTGACTGAAACAATTTGAACTCAAAGTACCTGGGTGAAAAACAAAGAGGAGATTTATATTTTAGCCATTGGCCTGACAGGAATATAATCATCTTGCACTCTCAATACATTTAACTCAGTTTTGAGCAAGTTTAAAACTGTCCCAAAATATCCAAGGAAGCTTGAGAACTTTTTTAAATCAGTCTGACACGACAGTGTCAATTACAGGGCGTGTGAGGCAGCTTCTTTCAAAGGTTTCATATAACTTCCCTCCAAGTTTTGGTTGAGACTTAACTGATGAGTTAAAAGGGGTGATTTTAACTCTGCTGGTTAAAATTGTCCCAGGAGATGTACCACTGACACGCCATGAATTTCTTAGAAGCTTCAAAATTTAACCTGCTTCTCTCAGCAGGAGCAGACAACGCCCACTAGAAATTGGTCAGGTTCTTATTTACATGTGCAATTCGGATACTGCTTGGAACTTTTTTAACTGGTAGCCTGTGTAAGGAAGCTATTGTGCCTTTCCCACTAAATCAACCCAGCAGAAAGGAAATTAGGCCAAAAACTGTTTTACGAACAGTCAAACGTGCAAATTAGGAAAAGGAGTCAAGCATGTGACCTTTTGGGCCTGCTCTACCATTCAATAAGATCATGGCTGATCTGATTGTAACCATAAGTCTACATTCCTACCTAGCATGATAACTCCTCCACCCGCTTTTTAATCAAGAATCTATCGAGCTCTGCCTTAAAAACATTCAAAGATCCTGGGCAGGATTTTATGGCCCATTTTGTCCCAAAGCCATAAAATTCCACCCAAGCTCAACAGAAGTTTCCATTATCTGCTCCTTGCCCATTCCGATTCCACGGTGGCAGGATGTTAAAATTCCAGCTTCTGATTCCACTGCATTTTGAGGGAGAGAACTCAAAACACCCACGAATCTCGAAGAGGAAGAATTTCTCCTCATCTCTGTCTTATTTTTAAACAATAACCCCTAGTTCTAGATTTTCCCACAAGAGAAAACATCCTCAGCACATCCACCTTGTCACAACTCCTCAGGAACTTAAGGCTTTCAATCAAGTTGCCTCTTATTCTTCTAAACTGCAATGAATACAAGCTTATCCAGTCCAACATTCACTCATAAGACATTTCAGGTATTAACCTAATAAACCTTCACTGAACTGTTTCAAACGCATTTACATCTTTCCTCCATATGACTTATTTGAGTGTCTGTTTCTATGGTCACTAGTGATATCCTCCTGATACCTGGCATCACATCCTCCACCAGTCGGTCAGTTGGCACCTCCTGAGTGGTGGCATGCAAGTGAAGTCCAGGAATTAAAATCTCACAGGAGTCTAGCTGGCAAGTCTGGATTGCTTGCCACCCATCTCAGCAGCTCCAGCTTGATTTCCAGCCCAAATGAACACCAGCTTTGCCTTACTGCAAAGCAGAATATTTTCATAGCCACACTGAGTTGATGTATAAAGATCTCCTGTGTTCCTAAACGCAGTGTAGTGAATTTCCTCCTCAAATTTATGTTTTGTTTTTGCAGGAAATATTCAGCTCTTATCTATGAACCGCACTATAATTAGTGGCAGCATACCTCCAACTAATTCTATAGGAACTGGATTCATAAATATCATGCCATCCATACCAGCATAGAACCATTTCTGCACAAAAATAAACTGCATAAATTGAACAATAGATGTTAACTCAGGAAGGGGTTAGTCTGGGAACGGGCAACACACTTGGACAATGTGAAGAAAGTGCAATTTGGCCAATGGATCTTGCTGGGTCACATTTAATTTTTTAAAATTAGCTTCTTGCCCGAAGGCTGAAAGAAGGTTTTGAGATCAGGGCAGAAACAAGTTGTCAAATGAAGGTAGGGACAAGGAGTAGAAAGGCTGGGCTTAGAATTCCTATTCCTCCTGGCACATTAGTACTCCATATCAAAATAACGTTCTTGAACTCATTTTGGGCTCTTCTGGCCACCATGCCTCCCACCATGATTTGGCTTTGAACGGGTCTTCCATGTGTTAATATTAAAATACTGTACTTTAGGTTTTTCCATTTAATTTAGGCCCCACCCTGACTGAAACAGGAGCCTCTGCCAACTTCAAAATAAAATGTAACCAGGTGAGAAGGGTCATTTGGCAATCTATTTTAACTCCAAGCATGCAGCATTTCCAGCAGGCAGAGGCTGGATTTAAAATCAGTTCAATGATATAGCAGGCCTGAAAAACTACTCACATATACAAAAGCAAAACATAGCCGGAATTCAAACTGGCAAAGAAGGAAGAGAAACAACATGAAGCACTTCTGAACACCAGCTAAAACCTAGAGACGCATTCATAACAAAGCTCTATATAACACATAAAGGTACAGCACAGAAATACATTGTTGGAACAAAAGTATGAATGTACAAATCACATCACTCATGGGTCATAGCTCAGTTGCACAAATCACAGAGTGTAATGTGGAAACCACTGAATCATTCTTGCACACAACAGAAGAAAATGTTTAAGTATGAAGGTGCACCTCCTGGAAATATTAAAAATGAATCAGTATCACCATGAGACACATAGCAGAACATACAAGACAAAAATACATAATTGCCAATACAGTGCCACACACACATGCAGACACACAAATACAATAGTCTCACAATCACATACATACATAAGCAGAGACAGACATGACTGTGAGCAATGTTACATGAATAATTAATGCAAGGTGCATTTTAAATGGGTGAACATCTCTGTTAAAATAGCAGAATGTAATTTAATGTGATCCTGTATCACCTAGAATAGATTACAAGCTATAATGTCACGCATATACATGAGCATATACATTCATACACATATACAGATGCACATAGGCAGATACACACAGCCAGAAGCTGTCGTACATTCAATGTAAATAGCAATACACATAAATCACCCTGGAAAACTTAAGTGTCACTATGGATAAAGAGGGAATTTCTTTTGAGCAAATTTTCACATACTCTAATTTTATGCTGAAGCATCACAATATGTAAATATCCTCAGTCCTTTGCTCAAACTACTAAACGCCACAAAGCCCATTAACTTAACACCACACAACCACATCTGAGAAATGGTGTTGAATATTGGTGTGTATTTATCCACTTTAAAGCAGAGGCAAATTTTTGGTGATACCCAAATGTACATTTCTAATACTGATTTTTACAGCAATTTTGTTTTTGTTTTAGAAATACTGTATATTTCTCCTTATTGGAGTCTGCACTATATTTTCTATACATTTGAATACTTCATTTGTGGCATTAAAATCTACTACAATAAAAAAGAAAAACTTTTGGAATTGCATTTTCTTAAATATGTTACATTAATATATATAAACCATAGGTTGATGGCTTCAAACTTAAATTTTCATTACATCAATAAAATAATGAGGGATTTAAAGTAGATGACTGGAGTATATTCTGCACTTTCCCTGAGCCCTGCTGTTTATACTGATTTTAACTTGTTCTGCCCCATTATTTTGTCCTGATAATGCTTAGATTAGAGCAAAATTTTCATCAGAGAAAACAGCATAGATTTTGGCATTGTTTTGCTGCAAATTGAATTAAGGACATTTTGGACTAAATTGTGGACATAGCCATACAATCACATAGCTGAAAACATAGATATCCAGACACAATTACATACATACACTGCATGCTTCATTGTTGATGATATATGTTTTGGTGCAGACTTCCTCCCATGTTCAAAAGGTAAACACTTTTATGTCACAGCCATGCTTCCATGCACGATATACTCCAAAATTGGAAATACCACACAGAAACACAGATAGAAAGACATGCACAAATATTTAACTCATGCGCAGACTTATCGCACAAATAATTAAGAAACCTCTCCCTCACTTGTACACACACTTCAATCACACTCACAATACTAACTGATATCACATAGGTAAAAGAGAGAAACATAACTATTCTCATAGAATTGTGCCAAAAACATTAATGTACAAGAAACATAATTATGCAGAAACACTAACAGTCAACATTCTAGCCACATTGCTAAACTCTGGTTGACACAAACATCCACATCAGAAATACCACATATCATTTATTTTCTTTTTCTCCTGGCCTATTCTATCTCTGTTCCTCTGAAATGTTAATTGGGTTTCCATGTTCAAATGAGTCCAGATATCTGTCAGCTTGGGATAAATTCCTGAATACAATATGTTTACCGCTAAAATGTTTTCCATGTGTAGATGTGGTTAATTCATCACCTTAATTTGCCTAGTGGGATGGTTAGGTGATCCATTTCTTATATTTAGATACTGTTGTTACAATGCAATGTGCGTATCAAAAAAGCTACTTGTTCCCTTTCTATGTCTGATTTTCTTTGGCTGCTGTGGTCTTCTATATTGATCTATGATTTAGGACTGAGACACATAATATAAACATTTAAGTTTTCTAGTAAGAAAAATATAAACACCTAAAGCTATAAATTAGTTGAAGGTTGAATGGTGGCAACTACAGGCAGTGAAGTTCACGTACCAATACCTAATCTGCCATTTTTAACACACACAGGCATTAACTCATTCAATATAAACTGATTGAGGCATGTGTAAAAACAGAAAACAGCAATGCCAGCAATTTTTGTTTGTCTGATATTTGCCTATCTAAGTTTCTACTCATGAAAAACATTTGAAGAGTATTCCCAGCTCACAATATATTGAGTGTGTGGGATTTAGGTGTTATATGTGTAAATGCTTTGCTGTGTGGAGGTGCTGCCTGAGTATCTGTATATAAGGCAAATCAAGTTTAAGTTTTGGAGGAGACGGTGTTATGCTGAGAGTGTTCACATTACTGAAGGAGTATTTGTATATATGTATGTGCCCTTGACTAATAGCACCTGAGCGATAAGAAAAAAAAGAGGAAGATTAAGATTAGGCATGAGAGAAAAATTGTGTGGGCAGCACTTGCTTATATGTGACAACTTGCTTCTATGTGGAGTTTTGTGTTGGAAGAACGAATGTATTTATGTTGGAGTTTTTGTGAGTGCCTGCATTTCATTAAATATTTCTATGAGTATGCGTCGTAAGTATGAGTAAAGGTTTCTGTGTGCATACGCTTGCATACATTTGACTGTTTGTGTGTGTGCTTGTGCATAATGACACTTATATAAGTATGTTCCTGAACATTGGAAGTAATTGAAAGTATTAAAAAATGAGAAAATATTTTTCATTTGTCTATGTATGTCTCCTTTAGAATAGATGTGAGAATGTTTCTTACTGTAATAGAGGATTTGTGAAAGAATTTGTTTGACTGTACATGAGTGTGTTTCTCCATATCAGTGTTGCATGTGAAAGAAAGATCAATGTTATGTAGGACAGTGCTGCTTGTGATTGTGACTTTGGGTTTGTGCATGTGTGTTTCTATATGTGGGAATGTTTCTCTATCCTAGCATGTTTAATAATAGGTATATTATTTTAGTAAGGATTCTGAGTAACCAGCATTCTCAATATCTGAGAATATTCCTATGGATCTCCATTAAGTGTGAATGGGGCTTTCTCTGTGTAGTTTGTGAAGAATATTTTCAGATTCAAATGCATGTTGCAAAGTGCTTATAAACCTTGAAGTAAAATATTCTCATATGTGTGTGTAGTTTTCTTGTTGCCTTCTTCTAGTGGCAAGACAGATAAAATCATTTTACAAATCTGGTCATAGGATAAGGAATTTGGATTTAATAATTGCAGAGAAATGGTTTATTGGTGCTAATCTATCAGAATACAGCTAAAAGAATACAGGTACAAAGCAGTTTAGGCGTAGGTCAAGGTCCTATATGTGTGAGGGTTGGTTATGAGTATTGACATTGCCATTAGTTTGAAGCATGAATGTTTCTATGTCTACACATATGAGGGAGTCACTGCATCTCTAAGAGTGTTCCATGTGGGGGTTATTCAGGTGAAACTGTTTAGAGGGTAAATGTACAGTGCACAAGTATTTCTGCGTATGTGTGTGCTCCTATATGAACATTTTAGAAATGTATATGTATGAATGTGATATATAAAGGTATAGAAATGTATATGTATGTATCTGTACTTGCATTTCTGCTTCTGCAGGAGACTGTATGTACTTTTCTGTGCATGTGTTTGTGTGCACTAAAACTGTTTTTGTGTTAAAATGTTCTTTCCGTTTGTATGTGTCTGACTGTGTACCTATTTTGGTTTATAACGATTTGGATGCAGAAGAGCAGTCTGCCTTTGTCTCAAAATGTTTGTATTTATAAACAATTTTGTCACTTAGTATCTATTTCTTTAGAGTCTGTGTGCATATTTCAAGGTTTCGTGCTGTTAAGGGAAAACACATTTACAATACATATTAAATCTTTTAAGAGGTATTTATTTTGAAGATGGAATTTCCTGTCTGTAATAGTAATTGTGTACTGAATGGGCATGTACAATTTAGGGTATCACATATGTATGAAAGAGTAACCCTGATTACTTATCAATGAATGTTAAAACATGCAAGTGTGTTGGGGGAGGGGGTGGGGGGAGGTGGGGGGGAGATTAGCATCAGTGTTTATATATGAATGGATAGTTGTATAGTTCCTTCAGTATTTGGACATTGTTCAAGAATATCTGAGGACACTGTCTTTGGATATGGATCTGTGTGTTTTGGAGAATGTTGTAATGGCTTGTATAAGAAAATGTCTTTGCATAGACAGTGTTATTACTTCTTGTAAATCTGTATGGGCATTTATCTGTGTTTGTGTATTTATGCTGGAATCTGTAAGTTTGTTCTCTGGATATTGATATTAGTAGTGCATGCAAATATTTGTCTGTGACTGCAACAGTTAGGCCTTCTTTGTGTCAGAGTTTCTGTACATGAACCTGTATACCAGTACCAGCAATGATATGCATACAATCATGAAAATATGCATGTGACTACTTTCACATTAATTATATAGGTGTATGTGCAGATTGATAGGAAGAGATGCATTGGTGTGCATATAAAGCTGTGGTTATGCGTAAAATGTGTTCAAATATTTGTATGTGTTTGTGAATAGATGTTTTTTGATCATTTATCAGGCTGTTGGTGTTGCAGAGGAAGGTAATGTTTATTGCTAACTCTAGAAACTGTCTTGTTAGCTGACTTCAGAGGAGAGTTAAGAATCACTCACATTGGTGTGCTGTATCATGTGGACCAAAACAGGTGAAGAGAGCAGATTCCCTTCCCTGGAGGATATTCGTGAATCTGCTGAGGTTTTTACAATAGGGTCTCGTGGTCACTTTTACACACACCTACTTTTTATTTCCATTTTTTAAATTGAATTCAAATACTCAACATGTACGGTGAGGTTTGAACGCACATTCTTCAGACTATTAGACCAATAACGTTACAACTAAGTACTGAACTATTTCTATGTCTGAATGTGTGTACATATAAAATCAGGCATTAAATTGATGCAATAATATCAATGAAAAAGGTCTGCAAAGGGAGAGTGTTTTAAAATTGAAGTAATCTCTAAAATCTAAATATTGCTCTGCTGTCATCTTAACATTTCCCACACATGTCCTGTTTCCCCTGTTTGCCTCTAGTACCCAACCTCCCTATTCACTCTCCATTGTATCCTGCATTGTGACGTTTCTTGTCTTCATGCACATTTATGGCATTTCTGTGGTCAGTGTGGCTCTGAACTTTTCTCTCTTCCTTCTATCCTAAATATTTTACCGTGCACACATGGCTTCAGTGTTGAAGTCAAAGTAGTAATTTCACGATTCACCACGCCAGAGTACTGGATCAAGCAATTACTTCTCAAAACTCAGCAGACCGTGCCCTCCTCTACTTCATTCTTCCCAGGACCTCAAAACTCGGAGGATTCTTAACTCCATCAGACTTTTCTTCGTACCACAGGCGTGAAACTTCTAAACCTTACTGTCAACTAATCTCGACCTCATTATTTACCTCATAATCTGTTTCATTCTTGCTAGGGTCCTGCACCAGAGTCCTTGGCCTTGTATATCCAAAAGGATATGTGATTATTAAAAGCAGATTAAAAAGAGCCTTATTTCCAAAATGTCTACTATTGGACTCGCTGACATAAAACGTTCACCCTACCTTTCTCTCCCCACAGATGCTGTCTGATCTGCTGAGCATATCCAGTATTATCATTTTTTTGTTCCAAATTTTCGTTTTATGTCTTTTTTTAAAATTACGTATACGAGTTCAATTGTGGTTCAAGGTTCTGGTGTCACACAAGCCGTGAGTGCGTGCTCCTATGTCTCCTCTTTCCGGGTAAGCTATTCAAACATGAGGCACCTTTATGTGTTCGCTCTTTTGAAGTCTAGGTATGCCATTTAACTATTTATTTCAGCTCCATTCTAGTTTCTTACAGAAACTGGCCACCCATTTCGATGATGTGTTGGTTCATTTAAAATTCCATATATGCTCACCCAACATTTCCCCGAGAGAAGCTGTGAAGAAGTGAATCTCTCTGTTATTGCAAACTCTCGGCGTGTCATCTGTTCGAGGTGCATGGGTGGTTTAATATTTGGCCAACTCTCAAGCCTATTTTGTGTAGTTTTTTTTGTAGATTTTAGGTTAATAATATGTTGCAATGCACTCGGGATGTTCGGACCTTCGTTGTATGGATTTGAGTTTTCATA
This sequence comes from Carcharhinus amblyrhynchos, assembly GCF_965287045.1. Classification (NCBI taxonomy): domain Eukaryota; kingdom Metazoa; phylum Chordata; class Chondrichthyes; order Carcharhiniformes; family Carcharhinidae; genus Carcharhinus; species Carcharhinus amblyrhynchos. The sequence continues at coordinate 62,162,037 of NC_137333.1, forward strand.
TTATTTGAGTGCTTATCTCTTTCTGAATCACACTGATTACAACACATTGCATTTTCCCCGTCCCCCCAGGTTATTGCCCGTGTCTTTGCTGACAGGCTACACTCTTCTGACTCTGTGGCCCATATTCGGCAGCTGCAGCTGTCAAGCCTTTCTCCTGGTCCGTGCTTGAAGTCATTGGATGCTGGGGTGCCCTATTTCGAATATGGACTGTACCCCCATGTACTTATGGTTTGGCGTGGTTGCAGTGAAGTTCGGGTGAGGTCCAAGACTTGAGATAATGTAGGTTTTAGTGTTTATCTTAAGAGAACAGGTTACTTTGGCTTTCCCTTTCTCGGCAATCCAATTTTATTAGGATTTACTATCATTTGTGCGCGGGAATCCCTCGGGAAATAATGCTTTGATTAATGTAATCCTAGGCAGGGATACGCCACATGCCCAGCTCCCAGGGGATGAGCCCTGTTTGACAAACAAAAACAGTACAGCCACGCCGAGTGCAACTATTACAATCCGCACCCCACTCCCGGAGACGCACTGGAACATTTGAACAATGAGCAGAAGTAAAAGGGCAGCCACCGAGGCTGCAGCTGACTGCGGGGGTACAGAACCGCAAGCCCACATTTAACCGGTCAATTCACAGAAAAACTGCAACAAAAAGATCCACCGGCTTAATACATGTTCCAAATCCCTCACCGGCTGCGTTTGATAAGAAAGGGGGCACATTTGAATTTTTGGGCTAATATCACCCGTCAAAGAACCTTGCAACCGCTGTATTTAAAATAAGAACCCTTGTATTTATACAAGAATAATGTTCATATCCAAATGCCACGTGAGAAGCAGCAGTCACATGGCGGGTAATATGCACGTCCCAATATCAAATCAATGCAAAGGTTTCAATAAGAAGCAAATACAATTCATTCGGCAGGTGTTCCAAATCCCGTCACCAGCAAGTGAACCAGAAACCGCGTGTAAAATACCAAAAACAACGCATAGTTATTCAGTTCCGACTACTGCACGCCGTCATTGGCACCACACAGGCTAATGTAATAATTCAAGCTATGTCAAAATGCACAGGGCCGCTGGGAGACATAATACGAATGGGTGACATACACATCCTGATCTTGAAACAATTGAAATATGTCCCCGGATAGATGTTATCTGGATTCAGCTATCATCCAATGTAAACTCTAATACAAAACCAATATAAATACAGCCAAGAAACTGGAATGAGTGATAAGCATATTCTAACATGAAACCAGGACACAACAAAGCACCCAGAGCAGTCACGCTGCCATCTACAACCAGAACCCCATTCTTCAAAATAACATTCACGCTGTCCATGACATAAACCATCTTTTGCCAGCCGGATTTATTCCCTTTAATATATGCTAAGCGCTCACTGCTCCATGCAAGAAAACACGGTCATATCGAAAACAGCAGCAATCCAAATTAACATCGAACATGCTAAGATCCGTGTCTGTGTCGACCAGTTGCGGCCCTGGTCATTTATTATTTAACACCAAAACAATCTTCCATAAAGACTTCGCGGCTACACGGTTCCACGTTCGCCTTTCCCTTGTTTAAGAGTGAAAGCCCAAACGGTGGGGAGTTGGGGGGTGGGAAGGGAGGGAGGGAGGGAGAGGTTCACGTTAAGCAATGGGATGGATATCCGTGTACCCCTTCAGCAGAGAGGGGTTTGCTGCACACGTCCCAGTCTAACAATTCATAAAATCTAATGTACTGAAATGCAGTAAACATCTGGAATATCACCAACAGTACGGGTTATCTCGCATGAAGGATCAGTCTGCATGTTCACTATTTTATTTCTTAACAATTCTGTAAGTAAATTTTATCTTTAAAAACATTAAAATATAGCATCACACAATAAGATGTTGATTCAGTTCAAAAAGCTTCCAGCTCATTGCCTGATTCGACCACTGCATACATCCATCGAAAAAGATTCACTCCAAAACTTTTCACAAAGCTGTGTACGAGAGTTTTATTACCTTACTCAAATGTTCCCCCTGAAACTTACCCCTAACCTGAAACGTGTTAGATGTGAAAGACGCGAAGGACGTCTTCAATGTTCAAATCCTTCACATTTTCAGACTGTGCAAGTATAAAATAGAATTGTTGATAGTCAATGTAACGCGGGATTTAGATTCAATATACGGTTTGGTGAATCAACAAGTACATTTGTGTGGCGACATTTCTTAGCAAGTCCCGAAAAGAGCGGAAATGGTTTACGTACTGATGTTTCAATACTTACTTTCCCAAAATGCACGTTTGGAGTGAGCTCCTGTGGTCCAGTGGTCACATTTTCCCCCGGTCACTGGCATTCAATCAAAGCTACGGAAAGTTACAGATTCAAAAGAAAGTTTGTCATAATTTATACTTGCTGCAATTTACCCTCATAGTGATATTTAACCCATAAATCTTAAAATGTTCATTCGTAAATGCAATATGTATCCATGCATACAATATATTGCAATATATATCCATGTATATAATACATTGCAATATATATCCATGTGTATAATACATTGCAAGATATACCCATGTATATAACGGACTCCCAGAGAAAGTACCAATATTTCACACACACTGAACGAGAATATAAATATGTTTTTGCAAGACGGTTAGGTTGTATCAAAATGGTCATCCGATAATCATACAAAAACTGCAGCAGTAAATGTAACGCGGATCTGCATCTTAAAGCAATACACAGTAACAACCTTGAAACTGCTGAATAAAACTTATTTTTAAACAAACGATGCGTTCTGTAACAAGCATAAGGGCGCGCTTTTGCTTTATGATATCTTATTCCACTAAGTCTAGAGTCGTGCAAACATGTTGCAGGAGCTGAATTCTTCCCTAACTTTTCCTCCGCCAAAAAGTAATTAGCGATGGTAAACCACCAAATCATCCCATTGTCGGGAACACCCGTAAGGTCAGACTGTTGGAGGGGTAACGACTTAAAATGGGAACAGTGGCGAAGATAAAACGATCCGGAAACAATAGGAACTATACCATTTGGAAATGTCTGTGAATTTATAGCGAGTATATTTTTCGTCTTCAATAGTTAATGAAACACAGCCAAATGTACTCCTATAAACGGTTTAGCCATACTTTGGGACACCGCTCGGTTCTCTGATCTCATCACTCGGAGTTGTGTTAGACGCATATTTAAAATCTAAGGTGCAAAACTCGTTGCCTCGCATGAAATGGGGCAAACCTTTACAGACAAGAGGAAAATCTTTAACTTCTCTTTGAAAGAAAATCTACGGCAGACGGACTGAGTCGTTGCAGAGACATGCACCGTCACAGAGTGGGCAATGGGGACAGTTGGTGCAAATAACGAACATCCCCAGAAAAGATACCTAATCTTAGAGGGGCCGAATCTCGTCTCTTCCCACGGCGACAGGCCTTTAAATAGTTACTACCGCAAGGTGCTCTTCGTCATTTTCCTCGCGAATACCACACTTCACAAGTCCTTTCCCCTCTTCCAATTCCACGTGTTTATATCAGTGTTTTGATATGAAAATTTAATTCAGTAGGGGTCACATGCTCAGCCAATCTTTACCAATCTCAGACTCGTCTAAGTCTACAGGTTTAAGAACACTTCGCCCGGTTTTCATCCCTCAAAAAGGAGTTGCTTGCCAAGAGCTCGCTTCTCCAGTCGAAATTAAAGTTTTAAATGGGATTTGTCACAAAACCATCACTATACTCAGTTATCCACGCTGCGATTGAGCATGAGAAAGTCCACTTCAACGTGCAACTTAACTCAGTGTGGACGCTCTGCCTTTCTTTAATATTCAAGCCAAGTGTTACAAAGTTAATTGGAAACTCTTTACAATCGGCTGGGGGTGAATTGAGATCGTGTAGGAAAAAAAATAAGTGGGTACTTTCCTTCCACCTTAAAACTTTAGACTAGAAGGCAAAACCGAGCTAGGTAATGAGTAACAGCATTGATGAAAATACATATGTATCAAACCCTCATAACAACAACAAAAACTATTGCTTACAGTTCAAGTCGGGGGCAGGCTATTGCATGGAAGTGCCCCATTGAGGGGCTAGAAATTTCTCACTGGTCGCTATTTCTCCCGCCTGCGTTTTTTTTTTGGCTTTAGCATCTCTGTACTTAACAATAGATGTAATTTCAAATAGAAATCTTGCTCTCCCCATATATTTTCAATACAGGCTACATTAAATATTTTACTCATTTTTTAATATCATGGATCTGAAAATATTTATTTTTAAGGATCGCTAAAATTTCCTAGAGAAGTTGACAGATACGCTTTATAATTAAAATTGGAGATCAGGAATCACGCCCATTGCACTCCCTTTTGCATACATGGTTACTATTTTGACTTTTTTTAAGGCGTCACATTTCTCCTGTTTTTGTATAAACTAATTCTGTGGCTTCTTTTCTCTTCCCCCTCCATGACTGAACTCCGTTATTTCTCTTGCGCTATGCTCTGTCTTTTCACGCACGGCAGTGCTCCCTACCGCCCACAGCGTGCAAGAGCAGCATCTACCAAGCGCCGCATTTGCATTATGCGCTCCAGACTCCGCAACTTACAAAATTAACGGCACCCGGGGGGGAATAAACTATATGTTTTAAAATGTCAGAATTGGGAATGGAAGACGGCTACCTTTATTGACTATATAGAGAGCTCTATACACTGACTTGGGGTCCCGAGCGTCCTTCCCGGCTGAAATGGAGTCCTTTATCTAAAGCCGAGTGCACAAACATATAGGTTAATGTGACCACTATTCTTTCCTTTTATTTGGTTCTCTATGGCAACGAAAATGCTGTGCGCAGAAATGCACCCCGTCAAGAAAACAAATGATCTTCGGGGAGCAGCTCTACATGGCATCTGTTCCAAAGGGGCACAGAGGGAAGTATGGAAGAAGGTAAGAGTGAAAATGTATGTGTGTGAGAGAGAGCGAGAGTGTGTGTGGAGGGGTGAAATAGAAAGGACTCTTGATGTGTTTGACAGAGAAAGGATTTACGTGCATGTGTGAAAGAGAGAAAAAAATAAAGACTGTAAGTGCGATGCAACAATGTTAGAAAAATACTCATTTAAAAACTTGATTTTTTTGTGACTGCAAATTCCTTCGATCTGAAATACTTCGAGCTACCTTTGTCATTTTATAGTGAAAACAGTGAAAAAAGACACTTAAATAAAGACTGTTATAGCAGTCTCGCTACACAAACACTTATGTTGTAAAGAAATCAATGTTTTAAAAAAAATTCAATCGCGCTGTGAAAATGGACATAAAATACCTTTTTTCAAAGCTGAAAACGGGCGTAAAATTCTGTATCGTTATATCTTTTAATGATACACACTACACGTGTCTGGGCGCGTATACATACAAATGTGTGTGTGCGTGAGTTTGTGTATTTAAGTAAGCTTGACATTCAAATTAATTCCACTCGTCACTACGCGAATCTTTTTTTGGAATCAATAATGCGAAGTGCCTGGATTTAAAGACGGGAGCTGCGGAAGAGGACAACACAGTATGAAATGTCAGATTTGGAAAAATTTCTTTTTAACACTTGACCTTGACAATCCAAGTGCTTCCGGTGTGCACCGAGCTTTACCTTTCTGTAGTCGATGGAAAGGAAAGTTGCCGAAGATGCTTTTAAATGTGGGGAGATGGCGGCCCTATTAGTTTAATGCCTGACGCTCGCACCACCCACCTCTCCGGAGACCTCATCCAAGTTCTCGTTAGTTCCTGATTGATCGGAATACCAGGGGCTCGGTTTATAGTGGCTGTGCTCTCGGTGCACGGAGTGCTCCGGTCTGCACGTCGGTTTCTGAGAGATCATTTGCAATGCTTTCGCGACCTGATTAATGCGAGAATCTCCTATTAATTGGGACCCTGCCGAGTGTTCTCGACTTAACGCGTTTCCCTCCACGGTGATAGTGAGGCAGATCAAAAATTTAGCACACACAAATAAAAACGAGCCCAATGTCCCCCGATCCTCAAATGCCCCAAAATCTAAAATCCAAATGAACCTATTAATAAAGCCTTTTGAGATAGGATACCAGACTTACCAATGGGATGTTCGCTGTTCAAACCGTAAACAGTGTTGAAAAGTTTCGCATATTCGGAAGGTTTGCTTTGCTTTTTACCTTCGCTCCGAATGGATCCTCGCTAAGATGTGCCCTTGTACTGCCTCTACTGAGCCCGGCTCTCACTAGTCTATTATTTTCACCAAAATATATGAAAATTTATGCAAATGTAAATCAGTACAAATTGCTCTCTGATGTTTTACTTTTTTTTCTTGGTGGGGAAACAAGCTTTAGAGGATCTTTTTTTTAAAAAAACAAGATATATTTTAGGTATTTTCCATCAGAACCATTCACTTTTAAGCTTTTAATGGGTAGAAATGTGGTCCTTTTAGGCGGCGCATTCCTGTTCCATTAGCCCACCTGAAACGCCTTTAAATGCGTGCACTGTAAAATTCGTAGCAGTAATTTAGACAAAATCCTCACTGTATATTAATGAAAGAGGGCCCCATGGCACCGCTTCTATATTCCCTATTCAGTGTAAACAAAACCACGAGACTTGGTTTGAGAGTGGTCCAAGGAAAATCTGCTGGAGAGGAAACATGCTGTTGCGGCTCTGGCACAGACTATTCAGCGTCTGCACCTGGAGATCAGAGATTTAAATGAGATCTGTGTTACATCTCTGAACTCCTTGGCAGTCGCGGGAAAGCAATAAATTCTTACGGTTGGAGGGTCCATTCAGTCTTAAGACTCCAGAACAGCTCCACATATAAAACGGGTCTGCTAATCGCCAACAAATAGGTATTTTTTTAAGTATGTAGAAATCAAGCGTATGTAAACGTGCAACATCCCTTAAATTTCGAACCTCACACTGAAGTCTAAAGCTGTGCATTAGAGGGGAAGGCGGGCGGGGAGGGAGGGGGTGGTTTGTGCAGGGCTCAATGAATCGCTCAGGCAGGAAACTGGCGCATTGGAAGTTTACGTTTCCAACGCAAACTGAGTCGGTCGAATTTCTTACTCTCTGAGACCAGACCAACTCAACTTGCCCGTTTGCAAATTGAACCGAAAAGTTTATTCATTCTGTTTAAGGGATGGTCAACTTGGTTGCTACTTTGGGAGGGAGAAAAAAAAACAATCTAGGTATTATCTTGCTTCAGCAAGGCTGGCTGTTGTGGCAGCTTTTCTGCTTGGTCGCATCTCTTCCCCCCACCCCCCCAATGTACCCACCGACACCCCCCCCCCACCCCCAGCCTCGCTCCCCTCCCCCCACCTACAGCAGCGACATTCCCCTAATTAAAAAGCAGCCAATCGGAACCGCCGGAAGGAAGCCTCTCGCCTGAGTGTCGCGGTGGGAAGGTGTCAATCACCCAGCGGGTAGCCAATCAGCGGGAGCCTCTGGCTGAACTTCCTCCTCTTTTTTTTGTGTGTGGCGAGCGAGCGGGCGCGGGGGGAGAGCGCGGCGAGGCGGCCGAGGTAAACACTGGCTATGTGAGGAGGGAGCTGTCAAATCGCAGCTCTCCCAAGTCCCACCAGCAGCAAGCAAGCAAAGCAAAAGCAAAAGCAAAAGCAGCAGCAATCCCACACACAACAACAAAAACTCTCAACAACAACAACAAAAAGCAGTGCAAAAAAAACCAAAAAGAGGAACTTTAAAAAAACAAAAAAAAACTCACTTTTTTTGTTATTTGTTATTTGTCTCTGGCAATCAAAACAACAGCAACTACAACAAAAAAAAGACAAGAGAGAAAGAGAGAGAGGGGGAAAAGCCATGGCGACAGCGACGTCCAATCCCTACATGGCCAGCAATAGTATCCTGTCCTCCAACTCTATCGTGCACAGTGATTCAGGCGGCATGCAGCAGGCGACCACGTACCGAGATCCCTCGAAAATGGTGCAGAGCGACTTCATGCAGGGGGCCATCGCCAGCAACGGCCACATGCTCAGCCATGCACACCAGTGGGTGACGGCGCTGCCGCACACCGATGCGGGCTCTCCCTGGTCCTCGGCCATGGCCGGCAGCCCCCTGGGTCAACAGCAGCAGCAGCAGCAACAGCAGCAGCAGCAGCAGCAACAGGACGTCAAGCCGTCGGTGCAGGTGGTGGGCCGGGACGAGCTGCACACGGGCGCCGCTCCCCTGCACCATCACCGCCCGCCTCACCTGCCGCCCCACCAGCCGTCACACGGCGGCCACCCGGCCGCCTGGGGGGCCACCACCACGGCTCACCTGCCGTCCATGGGCTCGGCCGTGCAGCCGCTCATCTACTCGCAGCCCGGCTTCACGGTGAACGGCATGCTGAGCCAGGCGGGCGCGCAGAGCCTGCACCCGGGCTTGAGGGACACGCCGGAGCTGGTGGACCACGGGCAGCAGCACCACAGCCACGAGCACTCGGACGAGGACACGCCGACCTCGGACGACCTGGAGCAGTTCGCCAAGCAGTTCAAGCAGAGGAGGATCAAGCTGGGCTTCACCCAGGCCGACGTGGGCTTGGCGCTGGGCACCCTGTACGGCAACGTCTTCTCCCAGACCACCATCTGCCGCTTCGAGGCGTTGCAGCTGAGCTTCAAGAACATGTGCAAGCTCAAGCCGCTGCTGAACAAGTGGCTGGAGGAGGCCGACTCGTCAACCGGCAGCCCCACCAGCATCGACAAGATCGCGGCGCAGGGCAGGAAGCGAAAGAAGCGCACCTCCATCGAGGTGAGCGTCAAAGGAGCGCTGGAGAGCCACTTCTTGAAATGTCCCAAGCCCTCGGCGCAGGAGATCGCTTCCCTGGCGGACAGCCTGCAGTTAGAGAAAGAAGTGGTCCGAGTTTGGTTCTGCAATCGGAGGCAGAAGGAGAAACGCATGACGCCGCCGGGAGGGGTGCAGCAGACGGACGATGTGTACTCACAGGTCGGCAATGTAAACGCCGACACACCACCCTCTCACCACGGACTACAAACCGCCGTACAGTGAAAGCAGAACATGCAACATAGGCTGTTTAGACTGGAATTTTTTTAAGGAAAAAAATTAAAAAATAAACAAGGACAAAACGAAATCAACAAGTTCAGGACTATCGCATTGATAGCAAGGTTTTCTACTGTGATTGTGAGGCTGGCGATTGCATTAGAATGAGTGCAACAAAACTGCAGATGTCTTTTCCTAAAAAAAAACAAAATTTGATCCCCCCCTTTCTCCTCCGCTCCCCCACCCCCCGGCTTGTGGTGATCGACAGGTGGACCCCCAGATACTTCCAGATAAGTGTGTCTACATTTTGCCTGCTGTTTCAGAAAGAACTGGTTTATAAAATAATTTCAGATTGGGCCAAGAGAGATGGGATTGGCCGTGGACGCTGGAAAGTGCCTGGTGTACTTCCAGAGGCTGTTTTTTTTTATTCCACCCCCCTGGCTCTATCAGGTGCATAGACAACACTGAAAGAGAAAACCGTTCATTCTGTTCTTTGAGATGCTGAAGACTATCCTTCATGCAAAGCACTGTAATCTGTAGGGGAGAGAGAGAGAAAAAAAGAGGTAATCCGTACTGACTATCAAAACAAAGACCGGTAAAAAGAAGGGGGTCTTAAAAATACGAAACTTCAGAGCAACATTAAACCTGCCAGGCAGGGGAAATTTCAAGAGAAAACAATTGAAAGGGTTGATCCAAAAATAATGACAGATGGAACTTTCAGCAGCGAGGCTTGTTGGAAAAGACAAAAGAAAGACTAGGGGATTTGGGCGAGAAATCGTCCCAGATGTGGCTTTGATGATTGGTTCATTATATTGTGTTCGACCTCATTTCCCCCTTCCATCCCCCCAAAAAAAAACCTTCGTCCGAATGTTTTCTAATTTCATCTCCAGCCCATTGGAGTAGAAGCATTTTTTAATAAAAAAAGAAAAAGAGAGAAAAAAACCCTCCACCATCTGCAGCTGCACTTACTGAACTTTTCTTCTAAAAAAAACCATTGCCAAGTTGAATGAATGGGTGCTGTGGATGCGACTGTGTAAAACTGCCATTTCCAAGCAGTGTTCTTGGTAGGTTTCAATATAGACTTTTCAAAGGCGCAATATAGAGTCAGTAGATCAGTTACTGATCTAAAAATATTTACTTTATATTTTCATCAAAATTGACTTCTTTTAATATTTTATTCAGAATACCTATGAACTGCTGCAAAACGGTAATTTATTTTTTCCCCAGATCTTGTATTAGCTGTTTTCAAAACGAGCACAAATAAATGCGATGAAAAAATGGACAGTTGTTAGGTAATAAGGGTATCTTTTGATGTGATAATTTGATTGTAATTTAATTTGAGTAGTGATTCCGTAAGAGATGATTCAAGAAATAAATTTGTTAGAGTCAAACGACTTTGTGGCTCATGTGTCTGGTGTACAATGACGGTACCTCGAAAAAATTGCAGAAAACCTTCAGTCTTTTTTAAACGTAGCATTTATTTATGAACCATAAATTAATCGCCATATAATTAAATTACACTTTTAAGATCTAATGCCGTTATACGCTTAAAGGCTCGCGTTTATTTTAATTCCGAAAGTATGATGTAGGTTATGAATTTATATATGAAATCCTATTCTGTGCGATTTATCTGTTGTTAGAAATAGGTAAGCCTTTGACCAAGCTCAACTCCCGTGTTGTGTCCTGATGTTTGTCCTGTGTCTTTTTCCTCTCATTTTTTAAGAGTCTCCAACATATATGTTAGAACAAGCCTTTGCTTCTGTTCGTTTGGGTTTTCCTGATTTTTCCTCCTTCCCTCCCACCCCCACCCCTCCCAAGCCACTGATTTTCCATATTTTTGAGAACACAAATTGACTTCATCGAAAGAAAATACCGGTCTTTATTCAGTCAGTTTGAAATAGAGTTATTTAACCAAAAAAAAATTGGTGATAACTGTTTGGGAGGAAAGTAAAGGATAATTCGAGAAGAGGTTCAGGCGCAGGTCACAGATTCATTGAATGAGCTGTGTTGGTATTGTTAGGCTGGCTTCCTTGAATATTCCTAGAATAAGACCCTGTGGAATAAGGATGTCTGGACATTTTTTTTTAATCAAAGATGTCTAATAACTCCCTGTACAGTTCTGCTCATAAATTCTTATTCAGGGAATATATTAAAATGGAAACCACAAATATGTTTATTAACATTGAATATTTCACCTACCCATGGACGAAGTTGTTAGCCGCTTACTTGATCTACAACAGCCCTTCTGGGATTTTTTTAACGCTGATATACTTTATAACAGTAACATCCCACTAAAAATCCAGTCACTGGAATCACAAATTACATATTTTAATATTGTATTGCCGTTCAATATTATAGAGTGTATTTGTGTGAAACCTGGTTTAAAGTATTGTTAAAGATACCCAGTGAAATCCTTATGATATCGGCTTCTCCTTACTATTTGATAGTTTCACGTTCTTTCTAATGTCTGCTTAACACTGAAGGACGATATTATTAAGATTCCACCCGAGTTGTCTTATCTGTTACAAAATGTACTATCTACCCAGATATTTCCCAGTGTCAAAACGTTACGGGTTGGGGGTGGGGTGGCTGAGATGCTGGGCGCAAAGAGATATTTTAAATTATACAATAACCACAAGAGGTGACGAGGCATGTTAGGTTGCTGGCATGCTCTGGGCTGAATTCTTTCTTTCAACAGCTCTGTATGTGACGTCAGTTAAGTGTTATATTGCAAATAGATCTTGGAAAACCTGACCATGTTGCCGTTATTATTATTATTTCCGCCGTAGCGTTGCGTCTTTTTAAGTGAGCTGTGTGTGCTGGGTCTATCAGTAGAAAGTTGTAGGTCGGCGCAGGGTTGTGTTGGCACTTCTCAATCGCAGGACCAGAAATTGATAGGTGGAGGTTCACTGGCCGAATGGAAAATTTATCGGCAGCTGCGGTGACCAAGGAACAGCGTAAATAAGTGGCGCAGCGATATTAATGAATACTGGGGATTGTGAGAACATTAGGGTTTGTTGGTCAGACAGAGTTCTGTTAGCAAATAATAACACGTGATTCCGTAAACCTTTCTTTGCACATAAACTGTGCTACTTGATAGGAAATTATCACGGCTGCGTAAACCGTGCTGGGGGATGTTGATCCGTCTAGCGCTGGGTGGAATACGGAATGATTTATGTGTCAACCCCGAGTAATTAAAAACTCTGAAAAGCCAGCCTAGTCTCCGATTTCTAAGTTTGATGTTTGCGGGTACGTGAAGCGCGGAAGTCAGATTTTATGTCACGGTTGCATTAGATACTAGGAGAATCGCCAGACAATGGCATGGCACAAGAGACATCATTTTATTCTTTTCCATATTAGTTCACTTTATTCTGGAGAAGTTGCATGCAGGGCCCGCTTTGACCTGAAGCATTCATTGTGTTCAATTTTGTGAAGATCTAGTGGAAAAAATAGTTGAAATGTGTGGGGAAAGGTAGAATCGGGAGTAAATGTGACAAGAATGTAAACAACATTTTCGGATACTGCATTGATTTATATGATTCTATTATTCCGGCCTGGATCCGGGTTTTTTTCAAATCTCTTTTTCTCTCTCAAATTTGTGCTTCATTATCTCGTTTCCTTAGCACCAGCCCCTTTCGCTTATTTCATTTCTATATCCGTTAGCCTAAACCCCTCGAATGGTTACAATAAATTAAACATGCTGATCAGGAGATCCCTGCTGCGGAGATATCAAGCTGCATTAATTCCTGTCTCCTTTATCTGTATCCTTCAGTGACACCTTTAACTATTCCCAGTCACCGGCGGTTCAGTTACTCAGCTGCCCTAGCCCAAGTTTGCCTCTGACAGTGCAGAAGCCTCAATTGTCACTGTCTTTCTCCTTCCAAAGCGTGTACCTATCATTTATTTACAGGGTGCATCAGCCCATTAAAGTGCACGTCCAAAAGCTGTAGGAACATGGAATTCACACACGTGCACGGATTGTATATTCGTCCTTGTATTCCAATCTTAACTTTTAAACTGATTGCTGAATCTATATCGTCCACTTGTTCCCTTTCTCGTGGTTTTAAAAGTTCTGCTTGAGGTAGTCATCGCTGTCGCTTTCATCCGTTGAAATCTATTGGCTTTTCTAGTACAATAGTCCCACCCGGGAGAGTGAATTGCAGAAAAGAGCTCGAGGTGCCGAGGTACATTTTAAAATAATTGGCGATTGTTTGGAGCTGAGACAATCTCCCAGGCTCCTTTCCCCGCCAGTTTTTGAGTAGTGTTTGATGTGATTAGTCTTCAAAATAAGCAGTAAGCTACAGAAAAAAACATTCTGAAGTTATCCAGACAATCCTTAGTTTATGTTGAAGTTGCACTGCCTTAATTAATCAAAACTCGCCAACTGGTGCAACAGGTGTATTTGGAACTGAACGGGTTCAGTTTCAGTGGCATTGATTTTGTAAGTTTGCCATATGTCTGTATTTTCATTTAAAAAAAACACTCCTTTGTGTTGAACACGAATGGCTTGTATTTTAAACAAATTTCCAAGCCTCTGCATACTTTGTTTTGTTTTAACTTAGACGGACATGGGGACAATCTGTGATATTGATGCCTGGTTGTGGGTTGTGTTGTTTAGAAATACAGCAGAATCGGCGCCCAAAAGAAAAACACACACGCATAAATTCAACTGGTGATTTTATCACATAACGAGTTTTAATCTTAAGGTTTTGGGGGTGGCATCAGGAAAACACTTTCTAGTTTATCACCTTGCATTAACAAGGTGTGCAATAACTTAATCTACGCAACAGTTTGACAGCATGTTACATGTCAGTGGCAGAATACATTGTGCAACAATAGTTCTTGAAGCTTGAGTAAGCGAGATTGACCACTGCGTGTTCCCATAATCGATCTTAATTATTATGAAGATATAAAATACGCGGTGTGCATACCTAATGCTGTGAGGGACCGTCTTGCTTACATACCAAGATCAAATGGATTTCAATTCTTTTAGAAAATAATATTGGATTGTAATAGTGAGCACTGAAAGGCGTGATGCACTGGTATTTCATCTGGTATTCTTTATCTTTTCAACCATGACTTTGTTGGGGAACGGCGTTCAACATTGCAGTGGTCTCATTTAAGCGCAAGTATATACTTGGATTGTTGTAAATCTAAGCTGCATTTTAATTGCGAGCCGTAGAGACATATTCTGTTTCGAGTCAAAAGTGCTTGCACTCTGCTGAGACCGCCCGCTTCCCCATTGCAAAAAGGCTGCCGTTTCAGCTGTCACAGCTTCCCATTGATTTGCCCAAACCCTCCCCTTGAAGAATAACATTGTAAAAGTCACAGGTTTCTCTCTCCGTCCCAATTAACTTTATTTTTGGATGCATTCTCCCAAACATAGATAGAAAGGCGAGGGTTGCAACCCTGTTCACTTAACACGGGTTGCATCCCCCTGCTGCAGGACTTGGAGGCCTTCAGTGAGGGTGTCTGGCTGAACCAGTGCTGCCCGATCGCAGGGGAACTGCCTCTCGCACGCTGAGGCAGATACTGACTATCTTACAAGTTGCGTTTCTGGGCTCGACCTTTCAGTAAAACTGGGGGAGGGGGCAAGGGGGGGCCTGGGGAGAGGGAAAAAATCAAATTTCTCTGGTCGACTAGCCAACACCGGTTGCTTAGCAACAACATTCAAGTGGAGATGAAAGAATATGTATTTTTGTATTGCTATTTATTGTTACAACAATAATAATAAGATGACAGTTTGCCTGACTCATTTGACTGTAGTGTGTTTAATTCAAGCCGAGGGGGTATGTTCAGAAGTTGAGAGACCGAATAAAGTTGTAATTTTCTAGAACAAGGGAGATGTTGCTGGGATTCCAGTCGGATTCTGTTCGGTGACACTACACTATTCAGCAGCACTTCAAACCTCTGGTAGTAAATTGACGTCCACAAGCATTAGATTTATTTCAAAAATTGGATTGTGAGTGTGCTTTCTGGGATACTTGATGAGTTCAGGTGGTGTCTGGCAATTAGGGATGGGCAATAAGTACCGACCTAGCCAACGAAGCCCTCTCCACGATTGAATGATAGTAATAAACAAGCCTCTCTGGTTATCACTTGTTATGCAGTAACGCGGGGTACTCCTGAGGCGGCTTTCCATGTATCAGTGGCCAAACTGGGTGGGAATTGAACAGGTCACTCCATCTAGTAGCCCTGAAGCCGGGACTTGCGATAAAGCTGCATATAAGCCAGCGAGATTTCAAAACAAGGCACTTAAAGTGACCACTTTCTATTTATGATTAGCATGCTCTGCAAGCTACCTTTTGAATCTCCGAATTACACCGATTTCTTTTACTGACTTCAACCATTCCTTTATTTAACGGCTAGTGTCAGACTGGTTGCAGAAGCCAGGGCCACAAGCCTTCGACGCCTACTACATTGCATCTTCTTAAAGATCTACATTTAATTTGCCATATTCAAGATGGGATTGTTATTAGAAGTGCAGAGCTGGTATTGCTGAAGGCTCGGACACGTAATAACTAAGGCATGACTGTCCATAAATGCGATAGTTAAATTACTGCCTGGAAGCAGCGAGATACTGCCTCAGCACGCCAGCTTATCCCGTTGCAAATATCATTAAGTTGTACAGCTGAAGTTGGACCATTGTTGGCACTTTTCACTTTATGGTTAGGGATGCTCACTTTAAAAAAATTATTTGAAGTAGACTTGATTTTTCTTGATCAAGGGCTTCATGGATAGTTATTCTTTACACTTGGACGAATTGTTCCGACTCATGCCCAGCTTTTTGTCATTGTTTCAGAATAGCTTTTAATGAGGTTGAAGATCAGCCATGATGTTAGTGAATAACTGAGCAGGTTAAAGAAGCCATAGAGTCTACTCTTGTTCCTATTTCATTTGTTCCTATAGCTAGAAGGCTGAGTTAAATGGTGCAGCAATGCTCACTGCTTCTAATCATTTGATAATTGGATTTGATACTTGGACCTTTATCGTCCAAAAGTAATTATTAGATATGATAGTGTAACGGATCTGGGCTTGAAGTGGTACAGTGCGTGGCACTCACAGAAAACTATTTTCAAGAAAAAAATCGGAATTTTGAGCGAATGGATCGGCGGCCCGTGTGGGATCAGCCGTGCCTCTGCAGAAGTAGGAAGTTCTTTGTTCAAGATGCACTGTTGCACCAGAGGGGAGACAACCTGACTTTGTACAAACGTTATTACAGACCTTAAAGGTATGTTTCTGCACTCGTGTTGCTTGAATCAACTGCCGACCCCACAGCATTGATGCATTTTGTAGAATTTCCACTTGCTAGTTTCATAAAACCACGTTGTTGGTTTTTTGGTGTCATGTCAGTATGTGTGATTTCCCGAACCAAAATGTCAATTATGTAAACAAAACTTCCTTAATGTTTCTTTTATTGCACACATCACAGATTGGTTACAGCTGTACTATTTACACATGTCAACGTGACCTTACAAATTATTACTCCAAAATACAATATAAGTGCGCGTTTTCTAAGCTTGCGTCAACTGCATATCGTTCTCCTATCTTTCTTTAGTCATAGCTGACTTTACCCAAATACTGTATATGGCAAATTATTGATTCAGATGCAAGAAGCCAAATACAAAGGTACTTCAAACTTTTTGTTATTGCTTCTAGTTCGATGCTGAGATTAACCATCACAGCGGTGCAGTGGAAATAATGGGAATGTGTTTTGTAATATTCCATGACTTGCCTTTTAACTCATGATATCTGTCGGTTTGGAAAGTGGTGAGAATTAGTTCATGGAGGAGCAGAATATCAAAGTTAAGGCAATTCTGGCGAGAGAGACAAAGATGACAGAATTAAGAGTGGGGGAGGGACAGGGAACATTTGAGACCTCAGCCAGTCCCGGGGCGGATTAACCCTTTCGACCGTAGACTTCACATGCAAATTATACCACAAATATTATTGTTTCAATGTTTCCAGGATACTCTCGGACGTTAAGTTAACTTCGTCATAAATAATACTTTCTTAGAGAATTGAAGAAGTGGAAGGAAGGATATCTTCTTCAGCTTTCTTTTGGCGAGTGAAAATGCAAGATTTGTATTCATTGGTTAGAAACATTATCTGTAATATCGGATAATTACTGTGATGTCCTCCTATGTCCCATTCAATGTGCACTAAAAGGTGAATCTCGACATTAAGATGATCAGATTCATGTATTGCTTTGTAATGAAACATTTGATATTAAAGTAAATTTCAATGTGAGTGATCAGGATGAGGATTGTGTTGAGCTTTATGGAATGTTTTGTCTAGCAGGAGTATTGTTCTTGAACTGATGAGGTAGGTGAGTTCAACGTTGTCGCTGTTTCTAATATTTGTAATTCTTGTATATTCATTAACTCTTGTGAGGTTACTCTTTGTCATAATGTAAGAAGGTAATCTGCAATAGGAGTGCATTGATTACCAGGCAGAAGGAACCAACAACGCAAATTCCTAACGGAGCATACGAGACTTGTAAAGGTATACCATAGAGAACACTGTGGCACTCAGCAACATGTGCACAAAAATGGTGATGTGGGGCAAAATGCGTGCATAGAACAGCATGCACACTGCCTGGTTTCTATTCTTATGAACAAAAATGCAGCTCGACATGTGTGTACACAATACATAATCAATAGGCCAGATTGTACACTCATTCATTATGGACATTCATTATGAAACATGCTCATTAGTATGAGTATGATACATATGAGAGCAATGTGGAGGAACATGAAGGGGTGTACAGTTAACAGTGAGTCTTAAATCTTGGTTTTGTGATGACATTGAATGAAATTGGTATGAAATGCTTGAACAGATGCCTAACAGCGCACTTTTTTTTCTTAAATTGCTCTTCACAATGGACAGCATATGCCCTTTGCTATAGCTCCATTATATTCTGCTGCAGAATTTCACGTGACACCGAATGATTGGTCAAGTCTGAGTGGAACAGGTATGTGCAATTTGAAATGCATTTTGAAGTTACTTTGAGTCTGGCGAGTTGTGTCCTCTAGATTGCTTAGGTCTCAGTAAAACAGAGAATCCTTGCAGTAGGGATGTGTTGAACGAGGATGGCATTTCTTGAGTGCAACAGAACTTGTTTGGAAAAAGTATAGGTTTTTTATAAGAAATGTAGAGAAGGCGAATTCGGATATTGTAGCCGCTGTTGTTCTTCAGGGTTTGGATCGAAAACATTTTCAGTCTCTGAGAGCCTAAGTCTCTTTGGCACAAATAATGATGTTAACAGTATCTTACACGTACAAGGATGTTTCATCCGCTATCACCATTGTCCACAAATTGTTTTAATAATTCTGTCAGCGCTAACAAATTTCAGTGTGCTGACTGTCTTTATATCAGTTCGATTTTGATATTAATTCGTTAAACATTATCGTTCCGACAAGCCAGAGTAAACAAAGCGTTTTGAATCCCACACTCTTCACCTCGCTGCATGTACTGTGCATCTCAACCAAAACCTATGGGAAGAAAGACTCCTTCGAGAGCTGCCCCCTCCCTCGCCTTCTGGTTATGTATCTCAATTGCAATGTTATTTTCCCAATAATATTCCACTAATTAAAAAATGTGCCTAGTCCCACATATTTCCCTCATCTTGCTTGTTAATATTCAGCGCACCAGAATTAGAATATATGTGCAGTTTCTTTTCTTTGAAAAAAATGTATTTTCTTTCGGTGAGCGAAATCTTAGTATTCTCAAAGGTTAGTACTTAGCAGAATTAAATATGACTGGTTAGTGTCAATAATTAGGGCATGAGCCCTTTTTTGAATTTTAACTCAATTCTTTTTCCCACAAAATCAACACAGTTGCACCAAATTACAACATGTGCAAGTATTCGGGGAAATAAATAGGCTAAGCGTAGCCAGCTTCTATATCTGAGCTTATTACTGTGGCTAAAAGTCTCTGTGCCTTAAACCACGCTGAGAATTCAACCCCTGCATAGTTGAACTAGTGTCCCTCGCCAAACTATTCCAATACAACTCCAAACCTGGCGTTGCCCAGCACTGTCTTGTCCACAAAAAAGCAAGGCAAATCCAATCCAGCCAAACACTCCCCCATCAGTCTACTCTAAACCATCGGCAAAGTGATAGAAAGGATCTAGCACCTGGTCAGCATTGCTCAGTTTAAGTTCCCTTAGGACCACTCGACTATAGATCATATTGCAGCCTTGGTACAGGCATGGACAAAAGAGTTGAATTCCAGGGGTGAGGCGAGAGTAACTGCCCTTGACACCAAGGCAGCATTTGATGAAGTGTGATATCAATTAACCCAAATATTATTGTGAGGGAATGGGGGCTTGGGATTCAGAACTGGTTGGAGCCATACCTATCACAGAGGAAAATAGTTGTGATGGTTACAGATCAATCACTTCAGTCGCAGGATATCATTGCACGAGTTCCCCAGGGCAGCGCCATAGGCCCAACTATCTTTAGCTGCAATGACTCTCTCTCTATATATATCATAAGGTCTGAAGTGAGGATGTTTGCTGATAATGAACAGTGATCAGTTCCATTCACAACTCCTCAGATAATGGAATGTTCTCTGCCTACTTTGCGGCATGACCCATTCACCTTTCAGAGTTTGAGCTGATAATTGGCAAGTGATATTCACATTGCAGCACAAGTGTCAGGCAATAACCACCTCCAACAGGAGAGAATCCAACCATCACCTCTTGACATTCAATTGCATTGCCATCACTGAACCCCCAACCACCTACCCAATTATTAACATTCTGGGTCCGGAGGGAGACGTTACCAGGGGCCAGAAAATGAAATAGACCAGCCATAGGAAGAACTGTGGCTATAAAGCAGATCAAAAGTTGTGTATTCTGAAACAAGTGGCTCAACTACTTCCCCAAAGCCGACCTACAAGGTATAAGTGAGGAGGGTGATGAGCCCCCCCCCCCCCCCCAACAACTTGTCTGGATGAATGAAGCCCCAACAACACTCAATAAGTTCAACTCCATTCAGGACAAAGCAGCCCGCTTGATTGGCATCTCCTCCACCACTGGCACCATGTTGCCACGCATTTACAAAAATGCACTGTAGTAACTCGCCAATGCATCTTTGACAGCACTTCCCAGTTCTTCTATTTCACCCACCTGGAGCGACAAAGGCAGCCGGCACATGGGAACACTATTACCCTCAATTTCCCCTCAAAGTCACATGCCACCCTGATTTGGAAAAACATCCAGTCGTCGTTTATCCTCACTGGGTGAAAATCCTGCAACTCTCTACCTAACAGTACCGAGTGGGCGTCTCTTCAGCACACGGGTTGCAGCGCTTGCAGAAGGAGAATGACCGCCACCTTTTCAAAGGCAATTAGGAATGCACAATAAAGGCTTGTGTTGCCAGTGCCGCCTACATCCCTGTATTTGTTTGTATGTACAGATGGTAGGCAGCGTACACTGCAACCAGGCAGTATGTTGAAATCTAAAACATTTTGCTTTCAATCCATATTACACTTGTTTTCACTATAAGTTACAAACATAATAACAGTGAATCTCTCAAACATTTCTGAGCGGCACAGCAAACTTTACAAGAGTTCGGTGATTTGGGAAGCACGTAATGGAGAGAAATGCCTAATGTGAACTGTAGAAACCTCGATCATTCCAGAAACCGAAAAAACACTTT
Source organism: Carcharhinus amblyrhynchos (assembly GCF_965287045.1). NCBI lineage: Eukaryota > Metazoa > Chordata > Chondrichthyes > Carcharhiniformes > Carcharhinidae > Carcharhinus > Carcharhinus amblyrhynchos. The sequence continues at coordinate 62,182,664 of NC_137333.1, forward strand.
AACACTAGCCAAAAACCGGTAGGCAATGATGCCAAAGATGAATTCTTGTACAGCTATTGCTTTTCTCTTTTGCTCAAAATGACGTTGAATATTGTTAGAATGTTCAAACATATTTTTTCTTCGGACAATGTGTCCAATTGGCGTTCGGTTCCGAAAGGGGGTTTGGGGTGTGTTGCCTACAAGTAAGAACAGCTGTTGAGAACAATGGAGTTCAATTTCAGCGGTTACAAACGTTCCAGATAGTTTGTTTCAGTGCTCACGGACACATGGTGAGTGCATTGTGTAGTGATCACTCCGTTAGCCTGAAGTAAAATGGATGTGTACCATCGTCAGAAAGCTGGCTACATTCCGGAAACCAGGGGATTTCGCAGCACGCAAAAGACTCCTTTAAAACGAGTTGCAAGCGATGCCGTTCTTTCAACGTAACATCCATGTAGGTTGCAGACAGACGTTTGCCTGAGGTGTCTAGCACATCCTATACCCCTTATAAACACATCTCTGGCACTTCGCTGTGGAAATGGATGACCTAGGTGGTTCTCAGGCGTGTTTAGGTTAGCCTTTTCCAAAGAAACGAGGTTGGGTTTAACTTACCAATGTAGTACAGTTCTGTAAGGCAGAATGTTAAATGAGGAGGGTGGTGACTGATTAGATTTGCAACACTTATTGATTTGTATAGACTGAAGACTTGGGCAATGCGACAGTTAGGCAGCTGCTTGTTGGGTGGCGTTGGAGAGCAATAGTCAAGAAACTGTTAATCTCCGTCGCCCCACAAATCGACAGTTCTGCGACTATAAAACCAAACTCAGACCACGGGGATGGAAGGTTAAACTGCAACGTCAGTTTTTTTTAATATATAGCATCTCTACTATGTGTCTTAAAGCACAATGTCCTCACCAGACAACTAACTTATTCGTTTACTCGGATACCTGATGAGAGTCGATTAATGCGGCACCGTGGTTAGCACTTTTGCCTCACAGTGCCAGGGACCTGGATTCAAATCCGGCCTCGGCTCACTGTGTGGAGTTTGCACATTCTCCCCATGTCTGCGTGGGTTTCCTCCGGTTGCTTCGGTTTCCTCCTACAGTCCAAAGATGCGCGGGTTAGGTTGATTGGCTAATCTAAATTGCCCTTTAATGTCAAGGGTTCTAGCAAGGTGAATAAATTGGGAATAGGGCCTCGGCAGGACCGTGGTCCGTGCAGACTCCTTCTGCACTGCAGGGATCCTATGATTCTAGTGCAGGTAAAACTTCGAATCTTAAAGAAATGTGTAGAAGTAAATCCTTCCCCCACTGTGTCTGTGATTGCCGAAAGAAACTAAACGGCTTAATCCCATTTCCTGTTTTTGGTTACTAGGTAGGTAAAGGCACGCCAAGTGCATGTCCAAGTACTTTCCAGATTAGATCAGGGGTTTCCGTCACTATCACTCTCACTTCACACTTCGATCATTTCTTGGGTGAAAACATTTCTCCTCGACTCACCTCTAATCCTTCCACCAATTACTTTAAATCTATCTCCTCTCTGGCTAAGGGAAATGGGCTCTCCCTATTCACTCTACCTAAGCCCCCTCACAATTCAATTAATTAAGTCTCTCCTTCACCGCTTCTGTTTCAAAATCCCTACAAATGTCGAACTGATTGTCAATAAATATTAGATTGCCACGAGCATTGTTTTTTGTTGTAAAGAGAATCCTGCTGGAACCAGTACATGCTTTCCAGTTATTGCTCAGAATCCAATGCTTGAGTCAGACAGCAATGCAAGTCTTCCTACTTGGGACAATGGCTGTGGTTAGTTTCTGTAAACCGGAGATCCCGTCAATCATTTTAAGGACGAATGGAATTCTGAAAAGTGTACATAAAGTGAGGCAATCCTTCACTGAAGGAGGAAGTAGTTTCCACCTGAGTTTGGAAGAGGTCAGCTGGTGGCTGGCGAAGCTAGCAGCTGGTAATCGATGTCCAATAGTTGGCAATGATGTGTCGGGGCTCCATCACAGATTACTTTAATTAAACTTCAATCACATAGTGGAATGGATATAATCTAATCGAATATTTGTGTTTAGTTTTCTTTAGATTGACCATTTCGAGTCATTGGCTTTTCCCCTCTTTCCTTCTTCTTGCTTGCCAGCATCTTATTGAATGGGTTGATATGCTTGGGCACAATGGGGACAGAGTATTAGGGCTAAACTCTCGCAAAGAGCTGAACACACAAATTTCTTCCTTCTGCGCTGTGCCAGCCTATGATTGTGTGGCTCTAAATCCATTGTGTGACATGATGTGAAGGGGGAGGGGATGATACCATGACTGACCTCTGCCGGTGCTGCACTGACTGTGAACATTAAGAAGTGAGTACATGTAATATCCCAGTAATATTCATGTTATTTGACACAACCAAATCGATTAATGAATGTATTATAGCTTGAATTGTTGACATGTTCTATCAATACTTATCAAAAGCCATGTGCTATACTTAAATAATAAAATTGCGAAGATTGTTTACACCTTTATTATGTGTAAAAGTTTGTTTTCTCTGTATATGTATTACCAATTATAATATGCTTAACTTCATCATGATAGTCATTTTCACCGGAATTGGCTGGTACATAGCATACTAGCACTTTGCGGTCTAATTTGTCTCGCTAGTATGATACTTTATGCGTTGTCTGAGAGTATCAGTCCTTCTGTTTTTTCACCCATCTTCTTTAGTTCACTTGCTGCTGACAAAGCAAATGGTTGTCCTGCCTTTAGATCTATTTCTACTGTCTTCTTATGCTGGGATATTTACTAGGAAGCACCCAACGGTCACAATCACCTGGGGAACAATTTTCCCTTCGAATGGTCTACCCTCCCAGGAATGTGTCTGCCTCTCTTGATGCAGCAGAACGGTTGAGATAAGGGAGATGGAATCTGCGTGCCAACACCGTTATGATTGTGAGTGTGCATCGCCAGACCATCTGTTCTGGTCGTTCCCGAAAACTTCCGATCGCCGCCTTAAGATGTGATATTCGTCAGCTGTGTCTTAATAAATATGCAAACCATTTATGCAAACCTTTTACAAATGAACAGAAAGTGTTCACCTCGAGTGTTACATATAACCGGGGCAAATTATATATACATGTGTGTATATATAGCATGGGCGTGGCATTGTATATATGGCGTGCGGTAAGATGTTACAAACAGCGTGGTGAATGTCTTACCTGGTTTCTCTCTCAAGTGTGGGTAATTGTGTTACATATAGTATGATGAGTGGGTCAATGTAGTGAGAGGAATTGCATCATTGAAGAATGGTGTGACTATTATGAAGAAGGGTGTATATGCAGGTGAGTGATTTATATTTACAATGTAGAAATCGTATCATATACGGTTTGAAATATTATTTGCAAACAGAGAATCGTACATAAACTACATTGATAATGGTATTGCATATACAGCAGCCAGTATATACAATATAATAAAAAAAGGATGTTATATGAAAATAAATGGATGATAATATTGCATAGATTATAAAATATATTATATAGCGGGGGGAGCTATGTTACTTATAGTGCGTGGTATAATATCTACAATACAAGGCAGTGTGGGAAGAGTCTGAAAATGAACATAGTGGGAATGGATACAATGTGAGAGATTGAGTTGCATCAAATAGGGGAACAATGTTACATTTAGTGTAGCGAACTTTATATTCTGGAATTGAAACTATATTGCATATCGTATTGGTTACACATTAACATTTACTTATATATAGAGAGAGAATAGAAATTGTATTCTGTCTTATTACCTCTACTTTTTAGGACGCCTGTATCTTTCTCGCTAAGAAATTCAGTAATATTCTCTAAAAATGTTGCTGGTGCCATTCTGGAGTGAGTTTCTATGTCAACATGTTTGACGTTACAATTGATACAAAGATTGTGTAACAAATTGTCGCCAAATACAATTGATCAACCACCTCTGAAGCATTGGCTGTCATTTCATTCCATTCATAGCTACCCGTCATTGTCCATAAACCGCGGTGTGTGGAGAATTTTCATTTAGCATTTTGCAATGTGGTGAAATTTCCTGGGTGTTTTGAACTGTGGGGAGTTCTTATTGTGATAATACCCCGAAGATGACGTGAAACACTACTGGTAAATTAGCTGAGGTAACAAAAGTCACCAAAGCAAAACAGAAAATGCTGGAAATGTTCAACAGGTCATGCAGCATCGGCGGAAAGAGGAATCGAGTTACTGTTTCAGGTCAGTGCTCTATAATCAGAAACTGATGAAAAGTCATCGAACTAACTTTCTTTCTCGCTCTAGAGTGCTACCCGACCTCCTGAGTATTCCAAGCGTCTTCCGAATTCCAGCATGTGCAGTACCTTGTTTTTATTATAAAAGTGGTGTTAATTTGCCTGAACGAGCAACATTCTGAATTACACCCAAAAGTTTGCTATATTAACCAGTTAACTTATTTACTATAGATTTGTCAACAAATAACTAGCAAAAAATCAATACATATACTAGTTAGAGTCCTTTCACTTAAAGGGGAGATAAGTGGCACAGTGGTATTGTCGCTGGATTAGTAATCCAGAGAACCAAGGGTAATGCTCACAGCAGATGGTGACACGAATTTGGTAAAAATCTGGAATTAAAAGTCTAATGCTGGCCATGAAACCATTGCCAATTGTCGTAAAAACCTATCTGGTTCACCAATGTCCTTTAAGGAAGGAAATCTGCCATCCTTACCTGATCTGCCCTACATGTGACTCCAGACCCACAGCAATGTGGTTGACTCTAGTTGCCCTCAGGGATGGGCAATAAATGCTGACGCAGCAGCCACGCCACAGCTCATCGGCGATTAAAATAACAATGTATTAACATCGCGGTTTTCAAAGATGATTTAAACATTTCGACTTATTTGATTGTGTTGTCTCGTGCTATTTATGATTTGAATTTCAAGATGATTTATTTAAAACATTATAGCAGTCTGCGAAACGTGGTACTGTGGTTGAAATTGTATTCTATACAAAAGACACATGCAAGTCGAAGGTGGACTTTTAGTTTTCATTTTTATGAACAGCGGTTCTGATCAGATGAAGGTGCGTTCGGTCTGTTATTGAACCACCTATTCTTCAACGCTGCCATCTTTTCTATCCTCAGAGACAACTTTTTGGACTTGGAGGCCCAATCTGTGATGAACTGCGGAGACTATTTTTTTGTTGCAGATTTGAAGATCGAATCAGCCCAAATCTATTCACATTCTTCGCAAGCAGGGCTTTCTATGCTGAGCAGAGGTGACACTTCCATCACATGTGTGTGCTTGATTCAATCTGAAGTCCTGCATGTTGGGAGACAGTTATTGACGGATTAAACCACCCAGCACCCCATTTACCTCAACCACTGTTCTTATTGCTTTGCCATGCAGAGTACAGAATACACATATAACTGTGCGCATTGCTGCCCCCTGCTGCTGAATATAAAGTTCAAACTGTGGTAACTTTACTCGCGCTCAATTCATCAGATCTAAAAGTTAAATCTGAGTTTTAATAAGGAGACAGACACCACTTGCGACACTTAGATAAAACATTTAAATAATACTGACAGTAAGTGACTTAAGATGGACTGATTCATTTTAAGTCTTATTTGAAATTGTAGAGGAGAGTACAAAAACACCCCGTCACGAAACAACATATAACTAATGATTTCAAAGGATGTAGTTACCAATATAGAGGGATTGGTTGGGATTGCACCATTTGAGCAATATCTGGGTCGTGTTGTGCGTTTGTGCAGATCAAGCTCATTCTTACCAATTGTCTAATGGAGACGTGCGGTAACTGCAAATATAAGAAAAAAATAAATTGAAGTTATCTAAATAATATTTGAATTATTAAAACACAATAACTGTATCGACATCATAATGATGGTTGTTTGTAGTATATATCCGGCAAATTCAGTCCTGCAATGACTAGGGGCATGTCACAGATTTAATGACACACCAAGTTTATAATGCGTGTATGTCCACATTTTCAATTAATTTACGGCGGCACAGGCTGCACTGCTGCCTCACAGCGCCAGAGACTCGGGTTCAATTCCGACCTCAGGTCCCTGTCCGTGTAGAGGTTGCACATTCTCCCCATGTTTCCTCCGGGTGCCCCAGTTTCCTCCCACAGTCCAAAGATGTGCGGGTTAGGTGGATCGGCCATGCTAAATTGACCCTGAATGTCAGGGGATTAGCAGGGTAAATAGGTGGGGTTACAGGATTAGGGCCTGCGTGGGATTGTGGTCGGTGCAGACTCAATGGATCGAATGGACTTTTTCTGCACTGTAGGGATTTTATGATAAAGAATTCCGTCCCCTCGTAATTTAATGAATACTTTTGTCTTCGAAAAGAGAATGTAAGAAATATTTGTTTAAAACAACTCACAGAATCCGAACACAGACTTTTGGATGGCAGAGCGTCACTCCAAACCTAAATTCATTTGCAACTCCAACTGAAATCCCATTCATGTTTTAAACGTAGAGCAATGCATCATTTCAACGTAAAACTTCTAAATATCAACGCGCGTTTGATTAACGAGTGGCCTAAATGTCAAAATGTTGCATTGTCTGTCAAAGTATCCTCAAGCATACACATTGATGACCATACATCACCTTGTGTTCCTTAAACATTTCAAACTTTTTTTTTCATTTCTTCCCGGATGCAACCTGCAAAAATACGGATAAAGATTGAAGCCTGGGGATTACTTTGTGAATTGGCGTTGATTGAGCCCGCCCCAGTAGCACTGTCTCCCAAAAGTGTTGAACAGGGATATTAGCACAGGTCTGTGTGGCGGAGTTGGAGGGAAGCATGTGTCTGGTGATGCAGTCCCTTGCTTTGTAATTATAAAACTAGCCTTGATGTCAAGGAGAGTATGTTTCGGTCCCTGTGCTGTTTTCAATCTTGTTTCAAATCTAATGCATTAAATTGTATCTCCTTTAGTTCCATTCCACCCTCCCCGCCCAGTAAATGTTCACGTCAGCCTTGATCGTGGTGTTTTCCACTTGATGTTCGCAGTTTCCCCTGAGCTTTAACTCTGCGTTCATTTTGCCCACATTTTGCCGCGCCTTGCGGTGCTCCGGATAGTTACACAGGATCCTGTAACACTCGCAGGGACAACAATTCCACTGGCCATACATCTCACCGCAAAGCTTTCATTTCAAACCTTTTAAAACACATTCATTGTACTGTGTGCCAAAGTGAAAAAGAAAATCCCCCTTCGACCCCGAGAGATGATTGATGGTCATACGTTCACAAAATACTACCCCACCCCCCAGCCCCTACCCAGGCGCTTGGCAGAATCCATTCGGGGCGCGCTTCCCCACCGCCTCAAATAAGAGCGCATAATACTTCCACTTTTAACATATGGGTGATGTCGGTGCGACAGGGAAAGTCAGGAGGATTTTCCTCTCGAGTCTTTTAAATCTTGTCAAAGGTCAAGCAAGACATGTCTTCTAATTATTAGGGCGTAAGCGAATGTGGGGATAAATGCAGAGAGGTTTATATTAACGTGCACCGTCTTATAGCGTGTCCCAAGCAAAGCTCTGTCGCTGGTAAATAAAACAGGGCTAATCAATGTGGTGAACTCAAAGGAAAGGACATTTTTATCCCTGCTGGGTGTTCCAAAGGGATTGGCTGGCTTTCTCAAAAAGGAACTGCGTAGGATCGATATTAAACACCAACAATTGGGATGTATGTAATTAAAAGTTGCTTGGCTCCAAAATTTGCAACAACTCTTGTTCTCCGTCATGTGTGCTACCAACAGCAGTTAAACAATATTCCAAAACTCGCTGAAAGGCGGAAATTCAGCCATAATACATAATGTGTAGGATATATGTATCAATCTGTACAAAAATACCCCCACCACCACACATAGATTATCCTGCACTTACACACTCTTTCTGGTGTACACTCCGAATGTGAAATGTTTCTGTCTGTTCCTTTGTTCAAATAAAAGTAAGTTTACACATTGACCTGATCAATGTGCCTCTCTCTTAAGTCTCTGCACAGAGAGGAGTGACTGAACAGGACCAGATGGCAGCAACAAGCCTATCTTTTTTCTTCATACTTATAATAGCATCACGAACAGAGCAAGGGAATGTTGACTACAAGTAAAGATCCTGCCACCTCCGAGTCAAGTTTTTTTTTTAGGGATTAGGTGTTTCGAATAGACGTTCAATAGTTAGAACACATGGACTATCAGCTATCTACAATCCGGTAGAGTTTCGGAGTCGCATTGAACTTTCCGAAAAATCACTTGGTTGATTGGTGAGCAAGTATATTGTTGATTCATGGAGATCGCCGAGAAACTGTGTGCAAGTGTGTTTCCGCCTTGCCTTTGCTAACTGGCCAAATAACTGGGCAAATCAGTTGTAGAATGAAAGGGTCCAGAGGGGGAAAGACAGTGAAATATAGATGTTTTTCAAAATTAAAATTGCTCTTGAAAAGCAAAATGATAAAATTGAAGAACATAGAAACTAGAAGCAGCAGTAGGCCATTCGGCCCTTCGAGTCTACTCCGTCATTCATTTTGATCATGGCTGATCATCGAATTCAATATTCTGATTCCCCCCTTCATCCCATATCCCAAAAAGAACCCTGTGAACCTCTTAATAACTTCCACTCGAAACGGCACACACTTTTCACATCCTCACACTACGGGATATTCACAGGAACTTCATTGCAGTGTTAATGTAAGCTTACCTGTGACACTAATTAAAATAAATAAAAATATTAAAGAGTGTCCCGCCTCAGTGTTTGTACCTGATTAGATGGTTGTCTGTATTTACTGGACTTAAAAAAATGTATGGTTTGTTTAAACGCTTTCGACTTGCATGGGTATCATTCTCGATAAAATAAAACGTTGAAACTGGAAATAAATACAGCAATTGTGTGCATTGGGAACGTATAAATATTTAAAAGCCTACAGAAGAGTGTCAGAAGATTAGCGTTTGTCACGATTTTTAGATTATCTGCAATGAGATTTCGGGTGGACTGTAAAGACTGATTGACTTTGAGCTGGAGGGATTCTGTGCAGGATGAGGTGAGAAAGTGCACATCCATGAGTAGGGATTAGAATGGATCTGCGGAGAGATTGCAGGTTCTGACACCAGCGGCGGGTCGTTACCGCTGGATCTCTGACCATTAAACGACAAATCCCTTGCTCAGTAGATCTCCACCGACTGATGCCAGTCCTCGGGGATTTACAGCAGAGGGTGTCTTTAGGGAGCACTATTCAATGAGAGTACGTTCACTTTAAGTAAAGCCTGGCGATCTGCTTTCATGCTCATGATGCTACTTGTGTTTTCTAATTAAGTTACTAATTTTAAGGGAACCTCTTCATCCTGCGCACGTGGCTATCCAACCCACTCCTGGGTCGTTTGCAGTTCAGTGGCTGGTAATGGATTCGGTGAGTGCTGAGAATTTCAGTGGATGCCAGTGACATCCGCGTTCATTCTGTCAACTACAAATCCCGAGATCCCTCAGTGTTGCAGAGTGAGCGGCCAATGGCTGGCAAAGGGGGCTTGGGACAGGCTATATTTACCAGCTCTCACTCTGACCTGTCAATGTGCCACATGACCTCCCAATGCCTCTTTGTCAGAAAGTGACTTGGAAGAGCGGGTCAGTGCAAACCTCGAGTTGCTAAGTGTCAAGAAATAAAAGCAGCCAGCAAGGTTACCAAGTCACTTGCTTTTATTTTTATCTTGCCAAAGCCCAAAAGATAAGCTTGAATACCCAAATCTCTACTTCACTGGTTCATCCCAACAGCGGAATTCCTGAATTTCGTGTGTTTTTAAAATCAAGATATCACTAAAAACCCGGATTTCTGTACCGCCGAAGCTCTTAACATTTTTGAGTATGTTCGGCAACATGATAAGAACAATTCCAAACTCAATAAGCTCAATGGAGAGGAAGAGAGAATTCCCTTCCCTCCCCCTTTACGGATATCTCATGGCCTAGAATCACAATTATTGCCAACACTTGACTTGCTCAGGGATCTCCCGCCGCCTGGGCAAACCTCCGCGTGAGATCGCAAGTAATCACTCAATCCCGGGTTATTAGATATTTAACGATCACGAGATAGAATCGTGTGTAAGAAGGGATTCCGGAGACCGATCCCTCTGTAAACCCTGGGGGATTGCAGAGATTGTTCAGTTGATGCCACAGTGACCGTATTTCCTGTAGTTTGTTCCATTCGCTGGTGTCTGACACTGATCCCATTAAACTGCTCCATGGCCACATTCGCCCATTTTCAGTCTTTTAACACTGGTCTCGCTTTCAATCGGAAATATCCCAATGCTATGTTAAAACTCAAAATCAGCATATTATTTAGAACCCCTGTGTTGACTGCATCTTAAGTGGAAATAATGAGCGACTGCCCCGATTGTTCAAATGTATTTTAAGTAAATTGATACACAGAAAACAACTCAGAGGACAAACAGAAACGAAACTGAGTCCTTGTCGTTTAAATGTATATTAAAGAAAGTCCTCCCCCCGGAAAGAAAAGCTTAATGCAGAATTTGTAAAGTCTGGTAACCCTGTCAGGATGAAAACTATAAAGCCAGTCGAAGAGATGTGATCCCTAACTTCTTTTTGTCCATTTTTTTTTGTGGGGGGGGGGAGGGGGCCGGTGATGGCAGAAATCATCACAGTTACAAACGGGGTTTCTCTCTTTCGCATGTCTCACCATCTCACAGGCCGTCAAGGGCGCGGGGGGGGGGGGGGGTGCGGAGAGGGGAAACTACAGATAAAAAAATAAAACTAACAACAGTGAAGACAATCTCCTGTGGCTGCTTTATGGAACCAAGCAGCTGAATCATTTCATTCCAAGCAAAGTGCAATTGTGAGAGAAACGGATTTGAACTAATTATGACGGGCGCCAGATTTCAACTTTGTCATCAGTTAAGGCCCGTGTTTTTTTATCGTCTAATTTAATCTAACATTTCTCGGTGAAGGAATATTCATAAATATAGTTCGTGCACCAATAATTGAACAGAAATGTTTGATCTGAAGTTGTCTGGGCCTTTCAGAGTGTTGACTCTGATGTGTTGAATCTAAAATGCGCGGTCGCTATTGGAAATTGACAGTGTACTAAGACATCCACATGTCCAATCCTATCCAATCCTGCTTCCTCCCAATAAATAGCGGGGCGCGCTTTAGAAAGGCCGCTTTAAATCGTTCATATACTGTAACCGTTTGGCCTACTATTGTCATGGGATTTTATGTAACCCGCATGCGGTGGCGGGGGTGCGGGGGGCTGGGGGGAATCCTTCAATTCCTCCACCATTAAACATCGTTTCTTGTGACAAGTCTCTAATGAGAACTTATCGCCTTAGAATTCCATATAATAAAATGCAGAATTCGAAGGAAGACTCTAGCTGCTGGCCTGAAAAGGGTTAGCAGAAAGGTTTGAACAAATACATATTGTTGAAAGAAATGGACACGACAAGGGTGCAATAAGCAGCGATAAGGTTTAATATCACTGTCTGCGCAGTCAAATAAATGGCAGCCCTGTCACCACAATGGAATAGCAATTGGAACATTCAAAATGTAGAGTACAGGTAGCAAACCTACTTATCCCGTTCAATCAATGGAAGGACATCGAATCGGTTGAGATTATTGCCACTGATTGATAAACTCTAACCAGCGATGCTGCAGTGTGAAAAACAATTCAAGGGCTAAAGCGAGACTAATCCCTCCACCTTTCCGGTAATTACATGCCGAATTAAATAAATTGGGGAAGGGGGGCGAAATAAGATAAAAATAAAAACAAAGTGTTTAAAATTGTCACTCCTGTGGACTCACCGATTGCAGGGCTGCTCCGTGCACAGTAGCAGCAGCGGACTCTGAAATGTTATAGCAGATTTTCCAATCAGCCCAGTTTCACAAATGAAACGCCCTAACAAATTAAAATGAGAGTGGCCACATTTCGTATACAACGAAGTCCGGCTGAAAAAAAATCCCGTTTGCTTTATTTAAATTGGCACTCGAGTGTCTACAACAGGTCTTTGGAGATCCCGCAGAAAGAAGGGGCTTTCTGCTTTGTTATGGAAACGAGAAATCTGTTTAAAGTGAGGAGCAGCGACGGCAGATTGGACAGCAACCTCGCATTAATATCATGTAAAGGAAGTTCGTAGCAAGAAACAGAACGCATGGAAATCTTTCCTATGTGTATTTTCGTGTGAATCTGTATTATTTCGATGTTAATGCCAATCCTGTTTAAATTTTCTTTTGGAAACGTCATCGATGTTGTGGGTATAGCTTTAAATATTCATATGGAAAGAATGAATTCTTAAAGGAGAACGCGCGCTAGAATTGCAGATTTACCCGTAAAGGTACGCATTCCTAATCGGAATATCTTGGACAATGTGTACATGTGTATTTTTCTTCTGCATCATATCAATTCCTTCTTGTTTGGTGTGATCCCATACATACGAATGTAAATCCAGAGCCATCAATCATCCTTAACGATCTAGTCTGGTCTCACTTTACTAAACCAGTCTCCAGAGACACAGAAAGCTTTTGCCGTGTTTCGGAGCTCCTTGCTTAAAGAAAAAAAAGGCAAACCAGACAGAGCGAGGAAAAATAAAACCTAAATCTCCAAATCAGAAGATAACCATTACAAATGATCCAAGGTTGACGAGTATTCCAAATCGAAACTATTACAATTGATAATTAATTTAGTAACTGGTTATGTGAGGTGCGTTTACAAACCGAATTTATTTATTTTTTAATGCTGAATAAAATCTTTATTCCTGATTGGAAAGGTAAAATAATATGCCAACACGCGTTTGGATGTAACAAATTCATTCGGATGTAAGTTTGTTTCAATTTAGAATACTTTTCTGTTTAAAAGATACATCTGGTAGTTGTGTGTAACAATCAATTGCAAGAAGCAAAAGTGTTTTTAATCTGGTCCAACTAACCTATATTCTGCTAATAGAATGTTAAAATGACCGCAGTAGAAGTTAACCAATGGTTAGAGTTTTCTTTCAAACACTTCAAAAGGCATCCCTTTCTATACGTACAAAAATCCGCTTCTTGAATGTAATATTTTCCCTAAATCTACTCAATTTACATTTGTTTGATTGGAGAAGGAACAGATGAGCCTGAAAAGCCATTGCCAAAGTCTCCAGCGCCATCTAGTGTTAGTATAAGTATTACGTGATATTCGAATCACTAGAAACATAGAAAGTAGAAGTAGGAACAGGCCATTCTGCCATTTGAGCCTGCTCCGCCATTCATTTTGATCATGGCTGATCATCCAATTTAATATCCTGATCCCCACTTCCTCTCACATCCCTTGGTCCCTTTAGCCTCAAAAGTTATATAGATATATATTCTTCTTGAAGTTGGACAACCTTTTGGCCTCAACTACATTCTGTGGTAGTGAATTCCACACATTCACCATCCTCTGGATGAAGAAATTTCTCCTCACTTCAGGTCTAAGAAGTTTACCCCTTATCCTCAAAGTATGGCCCCTAGTTCTGGATTCCCCTAATATTGAGAACATTCTTTCTGAATCTACACAGTCTAACCATGTTAGAATTTTCTATGAGTTCCCCTTTCACTCTTCTAAATTCCAATGAATATAATTCTAACCAGTTTATTTAGTTCAAAGTCCAAATTGGTGGAAATTTTTGGTGAGCTGAGAACATTTTTATATATTCTGTTACCCCAAGGTACACACAATCTGGACAAATGAGTAGTCTAAGATTTGCAATGAAGTGACGATGCTGATGTTTGACAGGAAAGGAAACTGCCCACAAAGATCTAGTGATTGCTGTGGTATGCGTTCCTCTGTCTTTGACATTAGTTTGCTTCTGCCACTAAGAGGATCTCTAAGTGTCAATCAACAGTCGTGTCATTCAGTAAGGTAGGCAACCATTCTCACAGACAGTAACCCAGGAAGTGAAAGGCACTGATTTGCTTTGAATTTAATTTTAGAGAGAGGGAAATAACTTGTTGAGCACAGCCATTGAGTAAAGGCAAAAGTTGAAAAATCATCATCACTTTAATAAACCATATAATTATTAAGTATGTTTATTCTAAAGAGGTTTTTGACATTCTATGCATGTAACATTCATTTTCTGGGGCCAGGGAGGTTTTTCAGTCATAATTATATGCTTAAATAAAACAGAAAATACTGGGAAAACTCGGCTGATTTGAGAGCATCTATATAGAGAGGACAGAGTTAATATTTTGAATCTGTAGGACTTCCTCAGAGCTTAGTATCGTGTTACAAACTTCTGGATTTCTTCATTTAATTATATTCCAGAAATTATTGTCAGATTCTGAGGAGCAATGATGGGAATGCTGATGGTTTCAAATTATTTATCACCCAAGATAATTTTGAAAACTTCTGATGTTGTAAGAGTTATTGGACAGCTAAACATGAATATTGCAAATTTGTATGAATAGGATGGCACCATAGGCAGGCACACTGTAATTTATAAAAATAAACTATAGTTCTATGATCTGAGTACTGTAGACAATACTGCAATCCAATACTGAATGGGTGTCAACATAATTGAGGCATGTTAGCTCACACCAGACAGTAAATGGATATTCCATGTGGCCATTCCAGTAATTCAGGTTGATGCTAAATATTTAAAGCTTATTCATTTATCACAAGTAGGCTTACACTAACATTGCAATGAAGTTACTGTGAAAATCCCCTAGTTGCCACATTCCAGAACCTGTTTGGGTACACTGAGGGCGAATTTAGCATGGCCAATGCACCCAACCGGCACACATTTTGGACTGTGGGATGAAACCAGAGGACCCAGAGGAAACCCACGCAGACACAGGGAGTAACCCAAGCTGGGAATTGAATTTGGTACCTTGGTACTGTGAAACAGCAGTGCTACCCATAGCACTACCATGTTGGCATTATTAAAAAAAGAATCTGAAGAGCTCTCTCAGTGCCTTCTCCAACATTCTTCCTTTAACCAACATAATGAAAAACACATTAACTGGTTATTCATTTCATCACTGCACGTCCTGTTGTTACAACGTGATTGCTAGACTTCCCTGTAGAATAGCGACTGTTCCGAAATAATAGATTTGATGTAAAGCACAATGAGACATTTCTGGGAGAGTTGGTCAAATATCTTTTTTTATAACCCCCATATAAATCATTCTAAACCAGTTCCCAATTGATATGGTTTCACAAAAAACTGATGGTAATGAAGCAGAAATTGGCACTTTTATCAAGGTTATATAAATTCATGCAGAGTTTAGGATTAAAGCTCATTACTAAGGCAAACAGGAGCAACTTTTATTTATATGGTACCTCTAATATACTGAAACAGCCAAGGTGCTTCACAGGAGTATTATTAAAAAACACTGAGCCATATAAGGAGATATTGGGTGGAATTTTCCTGTCCCGCCCACCACAGGAATCATAGCCGGGGGTGGGGGGCGGAACGCAGACCATGCAAAGGTCCATTGACCTTGGGTGGGATTTTCTGATCTTGAGACGAGCGTGGCTGGAAAGTCCTGCCCATTAGGTCAAGTTACCAAATGTTTGGTCAAAGAGGTAGATTTTAAGGAGTATCTTAAAGGAGGAAAGTGGGGTAGAGAGACAGAGAGAAATAGGGAGGGAATTCAACAGCATGGGGTCCAGGCACAGCTATCAATGGTGAAGCAATGAAAACTGTGGATGCACAAGAGACCAGAATTAGAGGAGCACAAATACCTCAGAGGGTTGTGGGGCTGGAAACAATTACAGTGATAGGGAGTGGTGACGTAATGGGGAGAATTGGAAATGAAGATGTTGTTTGACCAGAAACTAAAGTGGGACAGCAAGCACAGGGGAATGGGACTAGCTGCAAATTAAGACATGGCCAGTGGAGTTTTGGATGACCTCAAGTTTACAAAGGATAGAATGTGGGAGGCCAGCCAAGACTGTGTTGGAATAGTTGAATTTAAAAATAGCAAAGGGATGAATGAGGATTTCATCAGCTGATGAGCTGAGACAAGGGCAAAGCCAAGCAACGTTACTGAGGTGCAAATAGGCAGCCTTAGTGATGGCATTGGAACCTCATCTCGAGATCAAATGTGGCATCAATATTGTTGAGAGACTAGCTTAATAATAGACTGCAGGGACAGTAGGTAGGGAGCAGAATCTGGTGCAGACACTGGAAACAATATCTTAATTCTTCCCAATATCTGATTGGTGCTGGATGTCAAATGCACAGCCCAATAATTGAACAACAATGGAGAGATTGAAAGGGATGGAGGTTCATTCTGTACCTCACCTACACTGTTCCTCATCAAGCACTACACTGGCAGTGACACCCAATATTATTTTTTGCTCCTTGGAATTGGCATTCCTCCTTTGAAGAGCTATTCTCAGGGAAAAAAATCCTTTAGTAACTGAATCCCGTCTTTGTATGGCATTACTAAATTCAGGAGCATATCAGAGAAATTAGCCATCGAAATGTTTTAAGCAGTGAGATATAAAGGTAAAAAGTGAAATTCCACCCTTTGTCTTTCAGATTAACCCAGGACAATGGATAGCTCCTCAACATTCAGTATCCTTCAGACCATTATTCTTGCCGCATTCTGAGATCCACACTCAATGCCATGTGCAGCCTGCTGCATGCCCTCAACCCCCCCCTTCAAAAGCATCAATTCACTCTGTCTAAAAGCTGTCCTGCTCTTCAGTTTCATTTCATCTTTCCTTTATTTCCTCCTTTCAGGTGTGTAGGAAATTAAAAATGTGAAGAAAAGAGCAATTTCACAGACACATTGCACAATGCTTTTTAATGTTTTAAGACATTATCTCTGTTGAAATAAAATGTTAGGAATGTATCCATTTAATAAGCTGGACTATTGAAATGAACGTGTCTTTAATTCTTCAACAGCTCATAGGTAATAACACCTCTCCAGATTGTTCTTCCCCTTCACTTGATTTTACTCCATTCTTCTTCTATTCTTACCCCTTGTTGTGTATTCAGAATATCTTTTCACTCTGACTGTGTACAATCTGTCCTTGATAAAGGCCTCAGCTTCATCCCCTTACATTCCCAACTCAATGAGCTTTAAAGACATGATGCAATTAGGCTGTTGTATCTCATGCCCAACTCTTTGCCTAGGAGCTCTCCCCTGCAGAACAGATCCTTTTACTGAGCCACAGTAATCTCCCTTTACCGGGGCAATCACTTTTGGGGACATAGATTTAAGGTAAGGGGAGGAGATTTAGAGAAGACACGGAAGGTGGTGGCAATCTGGAACTGGGTGGTAGAGGTCGGAACCCTCACAATGTTTAAGAAGCATTTAGATGAGCACTTGAAACGTCATAATATACAAGACAACAGACCAAATGCTGGAAAATGGGATTAGAATAAATAGGTGTTTGATGGCCAGCACAGATACAATAGGCTAAAGGGCCTCTTTTTGTGCTGTGAGAATAGTCACATCCCTTTGAACCTGTTGCACTCTGCTTCCTCAGGTCCAACTTTAACATTGTCATCAAACCTGTTGATAAAATGGATACTGTTGGCATCTGATAAACCAAACTCCACTTTGCAGAGACCAAATGCCAACTCACTGATGCTTCCTCTGACCTTCCTTGGCCCATTATCTCACCACTGCACACCAAAGCATCATCTCCTGGTCTGTCATTGACCCCATCACCTCTGGAGACTTTCCCTCCATAGTTTTCCAACATACACAGTATCTTCTACAACCTTCCAAAGATTCACAAACTGAATGACCTTGATCAACTTATTGATTCAGCTTATTCCTGCCTCACCAAACTGATTTCTTCCTATCGACTGTACTAATTTCCCCTGTGCCCAGCCTCTTCCCACCTCCATCTGTGTCTCTTCTGACGCTGTCCATCACTTTAAAACCTCCTAATTTTCTAGCCCTAACCATCTCCTTTTTGTCATGGTTGCCCAATCTCCTGACAACACCAGTCCCCCTTCCACTGGGATGGTGTGAGCAAACTCTGCTTCATCCTTGAATAGAGGCCCAGCCACTTTCCATCTACCACTACTCTCCTCTGCCTGACTGAAATTCTCACATTGAACAACTTCTCCTTTAACTCACTTACTATCTCCAAATAGCAGGCATTATTATGGGTACCTACATGAGTCCTTTGAAGGATATGTGGAACATTTCTTGCTCGGGTTTTACTAGGCCTCCTCCCTCAATCCCTTTTCATTGATGACTGTATCACTGCTGCTTCCTGCTCTCATCCTGGAATAGGAAATTTCATCCATTTTGCTTCTGATTTCCTATCTCTCACCTACATATGGTCCATCTCCAAATCTTTCATTCCCTTCCTCAACTGTTCTGTCTCCGTTTCTGTGATGGGCCACCAACTAATAATCAGTATAAACTCACTGACTCCCATAGCTACCTTGACTACACTTCTTCACTGCTTCCTGTTAAGACTCCATTCCATTCTTCCAGTTTCTCCATTTCCATCACATCTGTTTTGATGATGCATCCTTCCTTACCAACTCTTCTGATATGTCTCTCTTTTTCCTTACCTGAAGACATGGTGGACAGAATCCTTGATCCTGTCAATCTCACTTCCTGCATTTTTGTTCTCATCCCTTTCTCCA
This sequence comes from Carcharhinus amblyrhynchos, assembly GCF_965287045.1. NCBI lineage: Eukaryota > Metazoa > Chordata > Chondrichthyes > Carcharhiniformes > Carcharhinidae > Carcharhinus > Carcharhinus amblyrhynchos. The sequence continues at coordinate 62,201,249 of NC_137333.1, forward strand.
AGGATCACATTAGGCTTCCTCTTGTCCTCACCTCCACTAATTTACATATTCAATGGATTATGCTCTACCATTCCTGCTACCCAGCATGATGCAACCTCTATACACATCTTCCCCTTTCCTGCAAAGGGGCTGTTCCCTCTGTGATACCCTTATTGACTCCTCGACCGTCTCCAACATCCCTTTCCTTACCTCCTTTCAAGGCAGAGGCAAAAGATAAACATCTACTCCTTCCTCTCTCTTCATCATCCAAGACCTCAAACATTCCTTCCAGGCATAAGAATAGAAAAACATATTTATCCTTCAATTCAGTTTACTGTATTCCCTGCCCAAAGTGATGCCAGCTCTACCTTGGGAGACCAAACATGGATTGAATAAATGCTTAATAGGACACCCCCATTCAGTCCGCAAGTTTGATCCCAGGTTTCCAGTTCCTCTCCAATTTGCTCTTATGCTGGCTTCTCTGTCCTCAGTCTACTGTAGCGTTCAAATGAAAGCTTCATGTAAGTTCAAGTAATGGCATCTCATATTTTGATAAAACACATGGCAGTCTTCCAGCTCAATATCCAGTTCAATAATTTCAGACCATTATCTCTACTCCCATTTTGTTTCCTTTCTCTTTGCAGGTTTCAGTTTTACGCTAATTTTTCTCTTGCTTTTGCTTTCAGAGAGCAGTTGTTCATCATTCTGCTATTCACACCTCCTCTAGACAATCTTTTGTCCCTTTTGTTCTGCACCACTAATTCTTTTGTTATTTAATCTCCCCTGTCTTCCGACCTTTTCACTGGCTTAGAACCTATTACATTCCTAACCTTTTCCAGTCCTGCTGAGCATTTCTAGCAATTTTTGTTTTTATTTCAGATTTCCTGCATCCGCTGTAATTTGCTTTAATAGATATAAAAATCAGATCGTTAGAGAGCAACTTATGTGTTATGAGCATTCAGTTACACGGTGAACTGATTTCCTTCTTATTGGCTACAACTTTGACTTCTCTCCTAATATGGACTTGCTTTCAAGGTCTTCAAGCAGTTAACAAACCTTTCTCCCAAAACCTGGAAATCATTCCAACAAATTTGTTCTCAGTAAGAGACAAATTGTGTCAAACGTTCAGAGCTGGACCTATCAGACTCAACCTTCCCTTTTCAACTTCCAGGTAAGCTCCTTATTTTCCTCAATTTCATTATTTTCTACACATAATTCATTGGAACATTTGTTGCTACCTCCCCGTTTCATAAGTTTCTACTGTATGTTGTTGGTTTTAAGTAACCATTTTTATATTGTACTTTTTTTCACTTACTGAGGAATTGGATACCAGAGGCTGTTCACTTTTATGAATGCATATAAGATAAATTGTACTCCATTCTCACAGTGCCACCTATTGCAGTCAAGGGTTTCTTCCCTCTGCACCAGCCAGTTATCCCGCCTTCCATTTACTTTTCAACTGCATATTCAGAAGTTGGAGCAGCTATCGGCATTTACTCTTTTTGTACATGGCCATTTTTAGTTCCAGATAACTTACAGATAATAGAAACTTCACTTTCTGCCTGAAATGGATGACATAAAAATATCAGTGAGCAGTTCAATCATTTCAGTATCGCGTTATCCTTTAAACTTTACTTATTTCAGGAATGGGCAGCATAGTCGCATGGTGGTTAGCACTGCTGCTGCACAGTGTCAGAGACCTAGGTTCAATTCTGGCCTTGGGTCAGTGTCCATGTGGAATTTGCACGTTCTCCCCATGGGTTTCCTCCGGGTGCTCTGGTTTCCTCCCACAGTCCAAAGATGTGCAGACTAGGTGAAATGTCCAATCTAAATTGCCCCTTAGTATCCAAAGATGAATTAGCCATGGTAAATGTGTGGAGTTATGGTGATAGAGTGGGGGAAGATGATTTAGTTAATGTACTCTGTCAGAGAGTCGGTACAGATGCAATGAGCCGAATGGTCTCCTTCTGCACTGTATGGGTTCTAAGAGACGCCAAAATCCCAGGAGTACAGATTGTCTATTCCTTAGAAACAATATTGAATCATCAACACGTTGGTTCAGGCCATGGCCTAAAATCTCTAAGGAGACCACCGCAACAATCAAAATGTCTGATTTATGCCATTCTTGTCTACATTCCCTCATTGCCCACTTTTCAGTTTGGTTTGAATAAGATTTGAGAGGATGTAAGCAACTTCATGACCCTCAGGTGACTACACCAGTTCTGATTTTAGCTTCTTCTGCCTCCTGCCTAGCATTCTTTATGGACGAGTGCAGATCTCCTTGCGCGATCTAACTGACCTGCATCCTTAGTGGACAACTCATTTCAGGTTGTACCTTCATTTCTCCCTCAAAGAGCTCTTTGCTCAATTTTTCTTTTAGAAGTGTTTTGCCTTACACAATTGACCAGAAAAGAAGCACTTATTTAAGAAATGTGCTGAGGATGCCCTAAGAAGAATGCTAGCAGTCAAAAGGGACACCCCCCATTCTGATATAACTCCAGAAAAGCTTCTGAACAATTAAGTCAACCATGTCTATAAATCCTGGAACTATGCATATTGACTTCCTTCTTTACTTTGACTATTATTATTTTCTTCAAAATGAAGAAAATCCCCAGAGGGGATGAAAACCTACTTGCAAGCCCACAATCCTAGTAGAATCCTACAGTGCAGAAGGAGGCCATTTGGCCCATTGAGTCTGCAACAATCACAATCCCACCCAGGCCCTATCCCCACAACCCCATACATTTACCCTAGCTAGCCCCCCTGACATTAAGAGGCGATTAGCACAGCCAATCCACTTAACCCGCACATCTTTGGACCGTGGGAGGAAACTGGAGCACCCGGAGTGAACACATACAGACACGGGGAGAATGTGTAAACTCCAGTGACCCAAGCTGGATATTGAACTCAGGTCTCTAGTGCTGTGAAATAGTGCTAACCACTGTGCTGCTGTGCTGCCTGTATAGGCAGGCTGCAAATCACAGGTTTACAGTTACTAGTTGCAGCTCAGTATAATTGCAGCACCTATCTTAACTCATTTTGACATACAGTTTGTAAAAAGGGACATTGTTTGTTTGAGCTATGAGAAATGTAAAAAATAAGTTTTGCTCAGTAGAAGCACAAACGCATGGCTAAGCTACTAAATTTTGGACAAGTTTAATTGTGAAGTTGAAGAAAAGGCTCAAGGATCACTTTTGATGTTCTCAATTCTTCTGTGACAAACTATTATTAATGGCACCATTCTGGAAACTTAAATATCTGTAGGAGTCAGACCTTTGTCCCTAACACCAGTGAATACAAAGTAATATTCAATACAGAACATTTTAGCCTCAAAATTCTTGCAGCAAAAATCCATTCTAGGCACTTCTACAAAGAACTGATCCATCTGTTATTTGTGTATGAGCAGGGAGTTAAATCCCCTGAAATTGAGGCCAGGTCTGGATCTGAACACCGTGCCACCCTCTTCTGGGTGACACTGGAGCAGGATTGAAGGTGAGCCAGGACCCCTGTGCAGGTGATGGGTAAGAAATTAAACCAGTCAGATAACTTATGAAGAACTCAATTTTGGATCTTACATCAAGGGGCACCTCTTTTCCAAACTGTCAGCAACTCGTCAGGATCACTAAGCTGAGTGCAAATGGGGTGAGGTTCTTCATGAAACTGACAGGCTGGGAAATCTTTGATCAATGAATCTGAAGAGCTCCAGCCATGGCCATTGAGAGACTGGTGTTCAAAAGACCCCTTCTCTCAGAAAGTGCTTTCACTGCTTGACAGATGGTCGCCAACATTTTGAAGAACACTTGACCTGTCTAGCACTTCCCTTGCTCAGCCGTATAAGCAAGATAGTGTGGCAGCAGCTTATGTAGCTCCATCTTCCACCTCTACTAAGGAGCAAGAGCAGAAAAAGCACCAGCACAAACAGCTACAACAGCAGCATCAGCTGCCTTCTGTTCATCCACATGCCCCTCCACATAGCACAAGAGATGGTCACTGAGATTCATTTGGAAGCAAGGATCGGCATTCTCGACATGTCAGAACACCAGTGCCTCAGAGGCTAAGGTTATCATGGCAGGCCACTGCTGACATCTGCAGCCCTCTGCAACAAGATCTCCTTCCCAGTGAAGTAGGAAGGCACACAATGACAAGGTGCTGGCTGCCCCCAGCTGTTGAATGTTGTCCTTTTTCCAACTTACGTGCTCCCCTCTCCTGCAAGGGGAGAAAGCAGACAAGAGGTTTTAATAGGTTATGTGGGTGTGAGGGAAGGACACCATTTGTAGAGGGTGATTCTGAGGCATGGTTGTAAGAGGACAATAGGATGAGGTTTAGTGTGAGTATTGACTGTTCAGATAGGGATGTGAGCTGCTTGGAGAGAGAGGGAGGACTGGAAATGCAAGGTATATTGCTCTGAGTTGTGCTATGCAAGAGAATCCTGGGGAAATCAGAGAGCAGAACTTAACACCTGAATATGCCACTCACCTATCATGCCTTCGGAGGTTTGGATCTGCTTGGTTCATTGTCTCCAGGTGGAGGGAATCACACTCCTGCTGTTGGCTTCCTCAGCTACTTCTGTCCATGTTAGCTAGCTTGGAGAGGTTACCTTTCTCCTCCTGTTCTCAGGAGAGTTCATCTCACTGCAATCTCTCAGATCCCTCAGTAAGACCTCTTGCTAACAGTGCCAGACCCTGGACATGGAGAGGAGGAGGTTGCAGAAGGGGTAGTCCTCTAGCCTTCCCACGTCTCCTCTCCATTTCTGTGGTTGCAGCAGCCTCAAAAGTCCCAGTGCTGCTGAGACCTTGTAACCCATGCCAGGATTCCTTTAATTAGAAATGTTTTCATTTCAAAGAATGAACATATGAACCTGTTCAATAGCCTGCTCCTTCCCCAATCGGGTTCCTGACCTGCAACTGGTTCCATTGCTGCAGCGGGAAGTAAGTTGATTAAATTCCAACCATCAGGTCAAATGATGTTTTGTGCTTTTCTCAAACTTAATTGTCGCTCAATTCAGATTTGTTACGTGACAGTGGCATTCTCTAAAAGTTCTCCAATAGTTGATCTGATTACATTAAGAAAGAAGTTTGCTGGTTGCATTAACCTTCATGACACATTTGTACAGATTCAAACCTTGGGCTCTCACTTTATCTATGGTAACATCAAAGTACTTATCAGCAGGACATAGGTTTCCTCCAAACCATTACAAAAATAATCTTTAAACAGTCAGTGATTTAAAAAAAGAATTAGGAAACAGATTTAATTTTGATAGTTAAGAAATAATTGTGTCAATTGACTGACACATTCACCTACATAACAACAATATTTACTGTTCAAATAAGAATTATTTGCTATAAAGTGCATTGAGATGCCCAGAAAACATAATAATGTTCCTTTTTCCTTGGTAATTCAATTAATGCACAAAGCAATTGCTTTACTAAATTTCAAAGTAAATTAGTTTGAAGAGCAGGTCTGTTATTAACAAGGTTTTCACACAGCAAAATCCTACAAACAATAACATGATTTCTCAGTTCAGCAGTGTAGGTTAAAGTAGTAATATTGGTACATATATTAACTCAGGACACCAGGAGAATTCCCTTTGATGAATAGTATCATGGTATCCTAATTATTCACCTTCATTAGCTTCAAGTTAAACATCTCATATGAATGGTACAATGTCTCTGGCAGAAAAGCATTTCTTCAGTCCTGAACTGAGATTTCAACCAAAATCACAGGGCACTGTGACCACGGTGCCATAGTGTTGCCCATAAGTCAAATTAATGCTAGAAAAATCGATATGATTCTATTTGTTTCAAAAACATATGGTCTAGAGGCAGCATGGTGGGCACAGTGGTTAGCACTGCTGCCTCACAATGCTAGGGACCCAGGTTCAATTCCAGCCTTGGATGACTGTCTGTGTGCAGTTTGCACATTGTCTGTGTGAGTTTCCTCCTGGTGTTCCAGTTTTTTCCCACAGTGCAAAGAATTGCAGGTTTGGTGGATTGGCCATGCTAAATGTCCCAAGAAGTGTAGGTTAGGGAGACTAGTGGGGTAAATATATCGGGTTATGGACAATAGGGCTGAGCTAGATGATCCTTCAGAGAGTTGGTGCAGACTCAATGGGCCAAATGGCCTGCTTCTGCAGTGTCGGGATTCAATGAAACCAGACATTTCTGTGAGTAATATTAGCTTCCATAGACTAGCGTGACAGACAGCTTTATTTTCAGCAGCTCATTATTTTACTTTATTATTTTGGTGAAGAATTTATTATTTTCTCTATTCCTGTTTATTGTAGATTGACAACTATATTATCATTAGTCAAAGACTGGGTTTATTGATGGAGCTCTCTAACAGGTTGTAGCAGATTAATCATCCTTCGATTATCATCCCTTACTACTAAGGTGGCCTATTTCAGTGCACTACCTTTTCTCAATGACTTGATTCATGAATGCAAACTTCTGTCTTAGTAATTCTTGGCATAGTACATTGGAACTGAATTGTGTTTCACTCCCTGGTGTCCTTGAAATCCTTAAGATTTCCTGTAACAGCAAATCAAAATGATGGTGTGATGCAGCTTTAATTGTCTGCCATTTAATAAATTATCATTACATTTATTTTGTGCTCAAGCTGTGCTTAAAGTGCTTTGCCTCATCAAAGCTTTTTATACCACAATATTGTTATCAGATTTACCATTTGTTTTCAAGATACCAAAACAATTCTATCCATTTTTCTATTCCTTCTGAAGATGCATTGCAATGTGGATTTGAATAAACTTAGTGAAGTAAGCTTCATCTTTATCTTTTCCATCTATCATAGTCAACATGTAATGTTTTATTTTGCTGAATGAAGATATTAAGTGGAACCAACAACTGGCAGCAGAACTTCCATTCCAAGCAATAATGACATGTGGCATTGTCAATATTCAGAGTTGGTGCAGATATTTGAAAGAAATAGTCATCTTTTCTATGAGAGTGCAAGCCAATGACTCACTTAGTCCTAATTCCTGAGAGTGAAGGACAGAAAGTTTAAAGTTTTAAAGTTTATTTATTAGTGTCTCAGGTAGGCTTACATTATCACTGTAATGAAGTTACTGTGAAAATTCCCTCGTTGCCACGCGCTGGCATCTGTTCGGGTACATTGAGGGAGAATTTAGCATGGCCAATGCACCTAACAGCACATCTTTTGGACTGTGGGAGGAAAAAGGAGCACCCGGCTGAAACCCACACAGCCACGGGGAGAATGTGCAAACACTGCACAGACAGTGACCTAACCAGGAATCAAACCCACAACCCTGGCACTGTGAAACAGAAGTGCTAACCACCGTGCCACCATGCCGCTGAAACCAGGACTCCCATGTTTACTGAGCAAGTTTTCCGCATTAATCCTTAAACGATTTAAGAAAAATAGCTGAACTATCGGTTGATCAAAGTCAGATTGAACTAAATGCATGCAGATATGGTTTCATGTAATCATGTTATTTTTCAATATTTTGAACCATTTTCACCACTGTTTCTACCTGCTGTATGGTTTGCTGTAATTAGATTGCAATTCAATGAGTTTTGGTGAATCAGAAACTAAAATGCATCATGTCAGTTCAAATTTCATTGGAAATAAGTGTGACACACTCACTGTGTATGAATAAGGATACTCTGTGCAAGAAGTAAAATGAAAATTCTTCCACACACCCTCCAAAAACAAAGCAGCGAAAACTTTAGCCTTTCAAATGTACATATCATTTGCTGACTGTTTAGTTGATGAATAAAGTATATCTGCATCTGTCATAATGTTTCATTTATTCCATTTATTTTCAAATGATTGGAACACTGTTTAAAAATGTTAAACACTTTTATAATGCCAACCTCCCTTTGAAATATTTGAAGCTTTGCAAACAAGGTAGTAACATCCACATTTGTAGCATCACTTAATTTTGTCACAAATGTATTATGAAGTATTACAAAGTAACACTGAGGTGAAAAATTGCAATGGGAAAATAAATCTCCAAAGGTTTAATTTGTTTGAAAATAAATCCTTCCAGTTGAAGGGATTTGGTGATTTAATTTGTTGGGAACAGCTTCATTAAAGTGAAGCTGGGCAGTTGGCTTCTGTCAGGACAACGAATGGTTTTAGACCAGTCCTTGCCCATTTAGTGCCAACAAAATGTTGCTCTGCAAGTTGTCAGTAGTACATGATGGAAACAGTGCTGTGCTCCATAAAGGGCATCTGAGATTTGAGTAAACAGGGTAAGCATTCGTCCATTTCTGTAACCAATCAGGTTGAAGCATTCGCAAAAGATTATGAGAAAGAAAGCAATGAGACATAAAGAAAAGGTTACAAAAATAAATCTCTAATGATGATTGAAACCCAAAGGAATAAGGTTGTACACTTGAAATAGATTTAGTGATAGAGAGGTTGACTGGCAATAATTAAGACTTATCAGATTGTTAAATGGTTACTTGGACTTGAGTGACTTGATTTAAGTTTCTATGGGGTGTTTATTTCTTATCAAATGTGTATATACAGAAACTTCCCATTGGTCAATGCATTCGAATGAGGAGTCAGAATGTGAGTGCCATATCCATGAAGCTAACTGCAGGTCATCAGATCTCCAACAGCAGGCTTTTGATTTCTGCATTTAACTGCACATCTACTCTTTTCTGAATTTAATTTGGAATCTACACATAAATAACGGTGTTATTAATAACTGTAATTTTGACAGAAATGTTTGGTCCAACGTTTTGGTGAGGACAATGATCTTAAAATTTCAAGTTACCACTCAGCGCATTGTTTTTTGTTGCCTCAAGCTTTATTATGCAGGCCGATCAAAATAATTGATTGCACATGTAAACATGCGTATGTACATTTTCCCGAACGGCTTCCACAATAGTATAATCTATTTTGCTACAACTGTAATTACGCAGTTATATCACTTCCATTCTGCTTGAGAATGTTGCTGCTGTAAACTTTTTTATTATTTTTGTAATCATTTGCCTAATCACTTGGCAACAGTGATAATTACAGATCATAACATCTTAATATTTCTGGTCATAACGGTATTTCTGGTCATTAGCATTGACATTCTAGATCAAATAGTAAACAGTGAATAAGAAAAGGATGTTACACAATCACAGAAGAGAGAACACGTTAAGTCTTATTTTAACTGAGCCCTTCATGCTTCTAGAATTGCCAATAATGACATTATTAGTATTTCTTACTTGTGTAGTATGTACACAATGTGATAAAGAAATTAAAATGTTTAAAATAGCATTGCATACTTGAATGACTATTCCTCAGGGTCTTTAAAAACCATCCTGCTATTAACAAATCTAAGTTATAGGTGATGTGAAATGTTTTCAGGTAGGCAAATAAAAGTTATTGTGCATTACTGAAAAGATTAAATGACTAGTCTTCCAGCAGATTATCAGAGTTACTCACTTTACCGTATATTTAATATATGTAGCATTCAAATCAGAATGAGGACTACATCTTCTTACAACACCATCAACTCAACAGAGTTTCTTTTGTCAGACATCAAAGTGAAGTTAAATCTACATTATTATTAGAAGCCATGCCAACAGACAACTGGGAACAATCAAATCCAACACTTTGGAGGACCGTAATTGAATTTCTACACCAAAAATAAAAGCAGAACAGTTCATTTGCCATTTAATGTTAATTAAACAACATGTTTGCTGTCCCATGCATTTCTCTAATTCAACATAATATTCAACATTTAAAATTGAAAGATGTTATTGCAAAGAAAGCATGAATATATTAAACACACAAAAGTTATTCAGTACCCAAAGGGTTTATATGGAGTAATGCATGCTTGCATATTTACAAAACAACTTTTAGAGTCAAAGCCTGTAATTACAGGCCAATCACTCAACACAGAGCTCTTGAACCCATTAAAGTTTGGGCATGGTTGGTCAAAGATTTGGGTCAGATGTCAAGGTCACATATTTCAGCAAATCTGGTTCCAGGCATTTTTCAAACTGTTCCAAAGCTAAACTTTGTTTCAAAAATTATGGATACCTGGAAATGATTATAAAGCAGTAATCTAATTGAGGGGTTCAGATGATATCATAAACCATGGCGACTGAAGCTCCAGGACTTCATAATCATCAGATGAACCCCAAGATTGCAATTGTAAAATAGGTTGATGGTGTATTTTTGTTATGTTTCTAGTATATCAGCTTTACTTTCATGTGAGTGTGTGTTAGTGGGGGGTTGATGGAGTTAGTTGCGGGGGTGGGGGGGCATCGGGGCAAGGATGGATGCTGGTTAGGGGTGGTGGGGTTAAAGTATCCTGTTTTTGTTCAGGTTTTGTGCCGTAGCAGCTGTCATTACAAACAGCAATGCTAGTGTGCTGTAGGTCATTGATGCATGATGGTATTCACATAAGAGGATTAGTAATTGTGACATAATTGTTACAGGATTATTTGAAATAATGTGCAAATGATTACTGGGAAACTTCATGTCCAGTGTCTATTATTATTATTTTTATTAAAAATACCTTGGTCCTGAAATTAAGCTGTGGTTATTTTACTGTTAACATCCCTGGTGAAGTTGTGAGAAGGAAATTCTGTATTATATATTTGCATACTAGTATTGCACAGCTTCTTTTTAGGATCTTTGTGCCTTTAATATTGCATATCACATTGCCTATAGACATATAGGAATAGGCCATTCCCCCACCCTGTCAGCCATTCCAGTACTGAACTAGATATTTACTTTAACTCAATTTATGCCCCACATCCCTTGAAAATCCTTCCCTATCAAAAATCTATTAATCTCATTCTTAAAAAGTTCCATTGATCCCAGCATCACCAGTCTCTTGAGTTGAATGTACCAGATATCCACTCCTCTTTCTATGCTAAAGTACTTCCTGATTTCATTGTTAAATTGTTAAATTGCCTAGCTCTATTTTAAGATTATACTCCATTGTTTTGGATATACCTCACTGGAGGAAATAGTTTCTCTGCATCTGTCCAATCAAATATTTTTTTCATTTTAATGACATCAATTAGATTTGCCCTCTCCCCTTCCCAGTCCCAACAATATACTATACACAAGGAACACAGATCATGTTTATTCAACTGTCCTCACAATTTAATTCTTAAACCTTGGTATCACTATATACTAATACATGTTACTACAAAAAATCAAATCAAATCAAAATTCTGATGAATCTATATTATAACCCAATAAGTCTGAGGATAGGTCCAAAACTGAAAGTATGTGAGGTCTGACCAAGGCTTCATAAAACTGAAACATCACTTTCTCACTTATTTGGGGTGGCACGGTGGCACAGTGGTTAGTAGTGCTGCCTCACAGTGCTAGGGTTCAATTCTCAGCTTAGGCCACTGTCTCTGTAGAGTCTACGCATTGTCCCTGTGTCTGCATGGGTTTGCTCTGGGTGCTCCAGTTTCCTCTCATAGTCTCAAAGACATGCTGGTTAGGTGCATTGGCCATGTTAAATTCTCCTTCAGTGTACCTGAACAGGTGCCAGAGTGTGGCAACTGGGGGATTTTCACAGTAATTGAATTGCAGTGTTAATGTAAACCTAGACACTCATAATAAATAAACTTTATTTAATGTTTTTGTGAGCTTTTAGTATTGCTGATTGTCTTATGTTAAAATATACTTAGCATAGACCAATCAGTTCCTAATACTGGTTGATATTAATCACGCAGTTCCATGTTCAAACTAAATCCCACATGATTACATAGTCAGCCATTTCTCACTTTAATTTTTAAGTTTCCTGTTTTTAATTATCTTGAGCATTATTCTTCTTGAGTTCTCTGTCCAAAAACAGGTCCAACGCACAGTGCTGCAATCTCTAACACAGGTGGGGCAAGGAAGCAGATCTCAGAATGGGGATCAGACCCCCTGCAGTGACAACAATCTGATTCACACCAGCCATCCAGACATCCAACTCTCAGGAGTGTGGCATGACGTAGCCCTGGGACAATGGACTTTCCAGAATTAGGGTTAGATTTTCTTGGATTTGGGAAACTCCACGGACCTTTAAAAATGTGAGGGGTGGGATACGGACATTTTCATTTTAACCAGCAGGGGATGGCGGCTGGATATGATCCCCACAAGGGAGAAACCCAAACTCAGCAGGGCCATTTACACTTAGCGCTGAGTTCAAACAGACCTCATTTTGGCTGTTACAAGGGCCTTAATCTGCAATGTGGACATTACAAATTGAGTAGATGTAAATGCTCTTGAAACTTTGGTAAGGTCTGTATAACTGTCTTCATCTGAAGTTTTTTTTAAATCTCCCATTCCATAGAATGTAAAAAAATCAGTGATTGTCAAACAGAAGTCCCCTGGACTGCTTTGATCAACAGGCTAGCTGGGGTAGCATCTTTTAAACAATTTCAACAATGTCTTTTTATTGATCATCATGAATGCTTGACTGAGCTTCAAAAGCTACAATATCTCAGCAGGGGTTTCTGTATTCACAGTTTGATTGACTGATTTAAAAATGCTATGATAGGAAATGGGGCATGAACAGAAATTTGTTTGCATTTATTATTAATTAGCCACTTGAGATTTTAAAGATTAGATGCCTTTTAGTTTAAACCTTTCAGTATCAAGACTATATGGTGAGATCTATATAGATTTTTAGATTTTCTTTTTCATCTCCACATGGCCCCTGAAGTATGCCTATCATGGATATTGTTTGAGTTGGCATTGCTTTACCAAGGAGTGGGTATGATAAGTCATGGTGGATAGTTGGGGAATGAAGAGGTGAGAAGATGAGGTCTAGAGGATCTAAAGCTTTCTAAGCAAATAGGACCAAGTCCCAGAGAATGGTGATAAGCTTATAATCAGACCCCCTTGGTACTCGTCTGCCCTGTGTCCTCATAGCACCTGTTCCCAGGTTTGACGGGTCTGACTTCATCCCACACCAACACCCAGTGTAGCATTCTTAGGGCAAACTTTATAACTGTTCTTTTTAGTAATTTCTTCAATTCAGTTTCAGTATTTTTAAAAAATGGAAATTATACAGGGAGATAGCATTCTCTTGGCTTAATTTTCTCTTTGGGGTGTATTGGAGGGTAAAGCGAATCGGAAAAACATTGACAATTTCAACAATTCCAAAATTTTGCATTCATATAACACCATTGGAAACTTCACAGAAGTAACACTAAACTACATTTGATACCATGCCTCATAAGGGAACATTAAGGCAAATATGCAAAAGCTTAGTGAAAGAGGTAGAGTTATGGAGTCTCTTAAGGTAGGAAAGAGAATTATAAAGGCAGAGAGTTTGTGGGAACTACTGAAGGGCCTCATTCCGCCTCTGCTGCCATTTTACCTGCTGCAAGAGGTGGAGGTTAGGCTTTCACTGCATGGGCTGCTGTTAAGCAAGAACAGGGGATGAAGAGAATCTCCTTGGAGGAAGTCCACTGTGTCAATCAGAACATCCCCCCAAAATCATACCCCACTTTAACCTTCCCTTCCCCTCCCATGTACTTCTTAACCTTCCCTACACACACACGTATCCTGCTCCCCATGTTGGGGTCTGTTTTCTAGGTCTGTCCAAAATCTCAGACTTACTTTGAAGTCTGGGCTCCAACATTTCTCCTTGAGGATTGCCTGTAATTCCAGCAGTGGTCACTATTTGAACATAGTGCAGCTGAGACTACAGAGCTGCCAACCAATTGGATTGGCTAGCAGTTCTCTAAGGCAGGGCTTCCTCATACATGGGGCAGAAGTCTGATATTGAAATAATTAAGGCTTCTCTTGGGGTAAAATGACCTGGCAGCTTGTTTTTAGGTGGGCTAACTTGTCTGCCAACTTTTCGGTCAGGTGGGGGGTGCATGGAATATGATGTCCTGTAAAATCCAATCCAGTGTTTCAATTGAAATATCAGACAAAATAAGTTGTTAAATGTTTAAATGCCAATAATGCAGCAGCTTATTTCAATTTTTAAAGTTAGGGAAACTTTCAGAAAGCATTCTTTCTGGTTGTGTCACAGCTTGGTATGGCTCCTGCTCTGTCCAAAACCATAAAAAACTACAAAGAGATACACCCTAGTTATGACTGTATATTCTGCACTTTCACCTTTTCCTTCTCTATGTACCGTATGCTTTGTCTGCAGAGCACACAAGAAACAATACTTTTCACTGTCTACTAATACATGTGACAATAATAAATCAAATCAAATCAGAAAGTTATATAAAAAAACCTCTTACATTTCAAACAACTTTCTGATAACTGCATTCCCATTTTTCTCAAAAAGCTTAAGGACTTATTTTAATCTTACCATCCTGACAGAAACTGGATGGGTAATTAAAATGGGCAATGTAACTTACTCACACTGATCCACTTCACTATTAATCTGCTGTTATGAAGGCAAGAAGGACACCCTTTGACTCTTCCTTTAAATATACTGATCTAATTCAAATGGCAATACAGCTGTAATATTAATGTTGGAGACATGTGCCAGGTAGAAGCTACCTTGCTGGGACATGCTGGTGACAAAATGAGGCCTAAAAAGCTAAGTGGATTTTATGTTTTTTAACGTTCTTGGCTTACAAGGAAATCTTGGGCTTCTCTGCCCTGTTTTTTTCCTGTGATGCCCTCTCAACCATTTATGTAAGCACCAGGAAACATTTCTTCAGGTCTCCTCGTGGTGGTCTCTTGGAGCTCGACATCGCACTTCTATTTGCTGCTTAATTTCTACTTCCATTTGGGGTTTGGTTGGGAGAATGAAGCCACCTACGCAGATGATGACTGCCAGTTAACATCTCCTGAGTTTAATGCTACACATGTGCTGGCACTTTGCCATCTGCTGCAGTCCTACCCACATCACCTCCCACCACAATCCCTATCTCCCCCTAGCAATGGCTTATCCCAAGTTAAAATAGGGATTAGTATTTTTGAGGTTTCATCATTAAATATGCTGTATGTTAAATTTTTTCAATAATTGTTTAAGGCAATTAATGGCTGTAATCTGACTGGACATATGGGAACAACATGAAGTTAATATGGACATTGGGGAAAGAACTTGAATACCTAATATGTTCTAGTTGAGCACACATTTTAAAAGTTTTCTAGCATATATGAGTACCAGATAATTGCCAGAAATATTTTCCATTGGAGGAATGCATTGTTTTTCGCTAATCCATCATTTTGTACACTGAATATCTCGAGTTTCACCATTTGCTCTGTTAGTGTTTTTGTTACAAGAGTAGCTACCAGTGCAAATATCAGGGCAATAAACTTTCATACAAAGTGACCTCTAATTAACCTCTAATTAGATGCAACATGATAAGCTTTGAAACAGATTTTTTTGTCTTGCTCTGATTTGAATCACTACTCTATGATAACACACAATGAATAAAGAACTAAACTTGCTAAATAAAAAAAATCAAAACTGTAGCTTTTGGGAAAATTGTTTTACGCATCTTACACAATAAATAGAGGTATAGTAATGGCCCTATTTATATAAATACAACAGAAATTCACTAGTCTTCTAGAAATATTTAATTACTTCAACAACTGTTGTAAAGGAATAGCACAGAATGGATCAGTTGTCTTTTATGTGGGCTCTCTTCCTTGTTGGGGAACTCCAACTGAACAACAAATCTCCTGTGTCCAGAAAAGGTGAGATGTTCTGAGGTTTCTTCTATTGTTAATCTTTGGTCTGATGCCAGGGTCTGCACAACAGCCATCAGCTTTGTGGTGCTCCAGCTGGAGGGCCAGCACTGCCCTTCAATAGCATGACTGGCAGTGGGAAAGGGAAGCAAATTTCACTTTGACACTCTGCAATGGCAAACATTGCTACAAATTTCTATTCCATTTGCAAAATACCTTGATTGCATTTTAATTTAACCAAAATCTTTGGAAATAATGTGGCACCTTGAATGCGTGAATGCTGATCCATTGTTTCCCGGTCCTCCACAGCACTCTGCACATATCCATCAACTTGTAATAACCCACAAAATGATGGCACTTCCTGCTGATCTCTCCAGCCCACCCAAAGTATGACTCCCATGAAGAAGGCCAACCTGGAAAAACCCTCCCACACAGGACTTCAACACAAATTCTACCTGGACAAATGAATGGGAATCATTGGACACAACAAATAGGTACCTATCTCAAACTCAACCTAACAGCTGCTTAATTTCAAACTTTCAACATCATAGAAATATGTCCAATCTACGGACTTGGCAGAGGTCTGTACACACTCAACACAGCAGGACTGGGAGAAACTGCCTGGTTTAGAAACATTGCATTTGCTAAATAAATGAATATTCATCTTGTCTGATGCTCTTTTCGATGTGTTAATCCTGGAGTGTGGTTTCAGTAATAATTGACATGTTTCGCTACCCTGCTGTAGCTACCATTGCACATTTGTGAACCTTTACAGTGAATTTCAGAAAGCTTGACAGAGAGACATTGCAAAGAATTATGAATCTGTCTCAGTTCTGCTCTAGTGTACATGGTTCAGCTAATCATCTGCTGAGCTTGGTGAAGTTATTCATATCTATGAACAAGTTTTCTTCATAAATACTATCCATTTCAATATAGAAATGATGTGTGCATTGCCTCTACACACATGATGGATGGCAATGTTATTGTCTGGCAAAATACTGCAAATACTGGAAATTTGAAATGAAACTTGAAAATTCTGGAAACACTCAGAAGATCAGACAGCACCTGAGAAGAGAGAAACAGAGTTTGCTTACTGACATATGGGAGGAAGATTTAGCTATATATATTCCAATTGGCCAGCCAGATTACATTGACACGGTCATGCATACAGAACAAATCTAAAATGTTTAGTCAGTAAATTACTCAGGTCACAATCTTGGCAGGGTATTCTGGAGTTGTGGCCCAATGGTTCCATCCAGAACTGACATTAACCAAGTTTGCAGGATCACTGAGGCTGGGTGAGTATCCCATTGTCTTGGAGTTAGTGGGTGTTAGGATCCACTATCCAGTGTATTATTGTTTCTGACCAAGTCCATGCCCAAGGGAATTCACTATTCACCTACTCTTGAAAAGGGTATGAGAATTGCTGACCCACACCAACACTCCCCTCACCCCACTGCCACCCATTCTCCCACCCCTCCCCCCCACCACAACCATTCTCTGCCACCCTACCACCACACCCATCCTATGATTTCAAAGCAATCTGAGCAAAAGGAACAATCTGAAACACTCTGAGATATTTGTTGACTTAGGACCTTGTTTGGCCTGTACCCTAAAAACTGATGCTCAATATTGGTGTCATCAATGAAGGATGGTAATGAAAATTGTTTACAGTGAAGTTGAATTATAGAATGTAGTAGTGAAATAGATCTCTGGTTATCAACATTAGAAGGATGTTTAACAGAACACTCTTTAAGGAAAGCAGGCTTGCAGATCTCATGTTGAAATGATACTTTACCTTGCAGCTCTGATGTTGGCCATCATTACTCATAGTGCTGACAGGACTGATGATAGCCATGAAGTTGCTCATTCAGTCTGATGGAACATCTCATTTCACTGTAATGTTGGGAAGTTGTCTCTCCCTTATCACTGATTATCTCCTTTTGTGTCCTGAAGTATCTCATATACAGATGAGACAAAATCCCCAGATTATTTTACTTACTATAATGAATTGTTAAGTGTATTTGTACTGCAGCAAGATCACAATTTTAGTACTTCGCAATGTGTCTTTCTGCAATGTGCCAATGTCCCAAAAACACTGTACAACACAGTGATATTTTAATAACACATCCTATTTGTTTTAAACAAAACCATGAAATGACAGTGGAGAAGGCTAAGATCAGTATTTTCTATTCACGCACATATACATTTTCTATGCATGCACATACAATACATAACCACTCTAATCTTAGCAAATTGTATATTTGTTGCTTACTCATTCTCTCATTGTTTTAGAATGGGATTGTGTGGAGAGCTGTGTTCATGTTTGAAGTAAGTGACATAGCTAGCAACATGCAGTTGGAGTTTATGTACAAGGAAACACTATTAGCTGCTCACTGCTCAAGAACTCTGTATAAGAATTACTACATAGTAAGTTGTGATGCAATGACTTCGGTAGTTAGCAACTTTTTTTAGCTATGAAAGTAAATGTTGGAAACAGAATAATGAAACAAACCTGGCAACTCCTGTAGAAACATATAAAGCCAATATCATCGAACATCACCCTGAAAGTAACATTTTATGTACCATAGTAATTAATAGCTTCCTTAGTGGCCCATGAGTTGAACTTGGCTCAAGTTATCAGATACTTAATGAAATATACATGTTTCCGATCACAGAATTCCTCTCTGAAGTAATAAGGAGAGATGCATCAATACTACCAACAAATAACAGATGATTCAAATATTGCCAAGCAAGTATTCTTGGCTTCGATGAACTCCAGCTTAATTTGGAGAAGCTTGGAAAAAGAAATTGTATATCGTGAATTTATTGTAAATTATACTGCACCAATAGGCTACGGTCTGGTGCACCATTCAGCACGTATTTTATTACCGCAAATAATTAAATGCAATGCTCGACGTAGATACTTGTTTTTGAGTATCATAGTCAGATCAATCAGCAACTACTACTATATCCTAATTTAAGTAGCAACACCCCGTTTAAAAATTCACAGCTTTGGCCTTTGCTTCAAAGCAGCAAGAAAGAATACTCTTAGATAAAGGCAAAATACTGCGCATGCTTGACTCGGAAACACGCCACTTGCTTTGTGGAAGGAACTATCAACTGCCCGTTCTCCAGAAAAAGACCGTACAATTGCTCTCCAGATTGTACCTCTAAAAACAGTGAAAATGTAGCTAGAGGTTGCCTTGCTAATATTTAATTATGTTTTAATGCAAACTATATGCCATCAGCTGAGCAGTGGTTCAGTGGGCATTATTCTTGCCTGAGTCAGAATGTTGTTGGTTCAAGTCCCACACCAAGACATGAGCACAAAATTCAAAATCAACACTTTATTGTGGTATGGAAGAAATGGTACATCATTGAACGTGCTGTCTTTTACATGAGGCATTAAAAAAAATTTGTGAAACCATTTTGAAGAGCATGAAAGTTATCCTCAGTGTCCTGGTGAATATTTATCCCTCCCCAAAACAGATTAACAGCACACTAATTCTTGTGGGAGCTTGCAGTGTGTGAAATTAATTGCCATGTTTCTGAGACCAGAACAGTGACTAAACTAAAAAAAACTTCATTGTCTGTAAAGCACTTTGAGACATCCTATGTTCATGAAAGATTCTATATAAAAACATTTTTTAATGTAAGTGAACTGTTGAGCTGTACAGATGTATTATATAAATTCCCAACTGAGATTCTGCTGCGACAACCAATATTGTATAAAAAGTCAAAAGAGCGCAGGAATGGCAGAAATAGTAGCAAAGATGCCCATGGACAGGGAAAATGCAGACTGTTTCACCACTTTCAACTTTGACCAAACTTTGCCAGTTTTTGATGCACTTCCCATAATTCAGTGAATTAACACACCTTTAAGTGTCCGGTATATTATTCCAGACAAGAAGATCAATTTAATATCAATTGCCTTTTTGTTCAAGGTTGGTGAGGAAAAAAACATTCATTATTATGCCACTCTAATTGATGTGGGAAACCTGTACTGTCTGAAATGAAAAATGGCTTGGGCTTAATGGTCAGAAGCAAAGAGTTGAAAGTCATATGAAGTCAGGGCCAAGATTTTCTGAGTGGGTAGGGACAATCCAAAATACTTTAATACTTAGCCAATGTCAGAGATTGATGTGGGAGCATGATAGACCATGGTTTACCTCTTGTCAGTCACTGCAACTCTGGAAACATTAGACTAAACATTACATCAAGATAGAAATTCACACAGAGTAAAGATAGGTGGCTAATCAGCAATATACTCATAAAGATATTGATTTACCCACTTAAAGAGTCATGTTGAAGTAGATTCCCTATGGATGGTTATGCTAAAAAATAACCTTGGATTCTAAAAAATGTTGGAACAACATCTGGTAACTATCTCTGTTAAGCTCAATCAGCTCCCAAGTAAGGGATACCTGTGCGGTTTGAGAAATATGCATGAACTTGTCATGTTAGACGCTAATATACCAAAAGATCAAGGGCCGCAGTTGCCTCTGAAAAAAACAACAGGATAAAATTCATTGCTCATGAACAAAATTGCACCAATAAGTTGTATTTAAAAATGCAATTTCTGTGATAATGAATTTATTGGCATGAGTAACAACCTGTTGTGATGTACATGTACCAATGATTTTTAATGCTTAAGCAGCTAAAGTCACTTAAGCAATACATATGAAGAAAAGTTTGTTATTTCATTTTGTTATGAGCAGGTGGGAAGGGGTGAATTGGCTCTCCTCCTATTCAACTACCTTGGTTGGTCACAACAAAGGTTAAAGTTTATTTTTTTCACAAGGATATTTCTTTTCCAAATCAGAATGTATTTCATTATTTAAGGTGTGAGCAATAAGGAGCCAATCAAACAAGGTTTCCTTGAGTCAAAGAAAGACCAAGTTTAATAACCGCTGTACCTGAGGGAAATACTAAAGAAATGTTGTTAAGCAGTCAGCCCTCATGTAATTTTTTTGGACACACACGCACAAAAGGTGAAAGAATATATGGGTAATAGCCTTTGCCCTTGAGATGTAAATTGTAAAACTTGCAAATGATTTAGGTTAGCTGGTTTCTTGCATGCAATCAGATTTAGAAGATGGTGCAATTATTAGGCAATCTGGCTTTACTGGTAGGATTTTGGCAGAGCTGGCTTCTCAAAACGGGTGACATGTTTATTCCAAAAGACAGAGAGGGAGAAAGAGCAGCCTTCAGCTTGACACTGCCTGTGTCACTTGCAATTTCTCTCTAATGATTGACAGCTTTGCCTTGAAATACTTCACCTCTTGTTTATTTCCAAGATGTTTTGGGTGTGTCTGTCTGTGCAACCATTATTTCAATATCCAGTACTTTGCATTTTTAATGGGTGGGGTTCTCCAGCTGTTCACACTAGTGGGAATCTCTCGTCCCGCTGCAGTGAACGGAGATTTGGCGGAGCATCAAATTCTTCATTTTCTCTGGCAGCATGGCGGGTGTATGTGGCTAGGGAATTCCAGCCATTGTCTCTTCCTCAGTCAGTTACTCGTTTGAATGGATGTCTGGGTTTTCGGAAACGTCTCTCTCTTCACTCTCCTGAAGGTGATTTGTTTGGTCTTCACCTTTATCTTGCATTTGGAAGCAGATTGTTCTGTCTTTGTTCAAGTTGAAAAGTTTCCAGTTAGTTCGAAGTTGAAAAATCATATTTTCAAAAACAAAGGGACATAATCTTGTAACCAACTTTAGTGTCCTCACATTTTCTACAATTTGTACACTGGTTAGATCAAGAAAATTGGTTTGTCAATTAGCTCTGGATACACAAGTGATTCTTGTCGTGGAGAAAGATATTTTTGCTCTGAGAAGGAAGGAACAAGACGCAAATGGTCTCGTAAGATGTCTGAAAGGCTGCGTAGCTTACGAAATAGTGCAAGGGTAAAGTATGTTACTATTATAAAGATGCAATGTTGTCAATTCAGGAGCTGATTTTTGAAAGCTTACTGCTTACCTCATTCACACTGCAAAATAAACAGTATACAAATGAAAAGTTGAAACAAAGGACCATGCATTAGTTCAGACCACATATTTTCAAGTGTGCCTCAAAGGTCTCTGCACCAAAACAGATAAAAGCTTTATTTAAATACTGAAATGAGGATCCTGTATCCACCTAGGACTCAATGGATGGGGGGGCAGGGGAGGGAGGTGATGGTGGTGGTGGTGGTGGGACAGACGAACACCAAAACTGACTTTTAGTCAGCTTATTTTTATTTTTCACAACATCCAAGGATGTAATTGCAGCCAGTGCCCACTCCTCATGTACATGAGATAACATGAATCTTAAAGATGTAGCATGCACTAATCAAGATGGTGGTTGAAACCTTGTAACCTTAAAGGATTCTCTCTTGATCCAATGGAGAAGAATGAAAGTCAACCCAAACACCAGCAGAATTATGGCTTTCCAGTTTGTCGAGCACCTGTAGTGAAGAACTATAATCTTGCAGGTAAAATGAATAAGCCCACTTCTATGCCTAAAGTAATTTTTGAGGCAGGATTCAGAGCCTCCCCGTTGTGGTGAAAATCTAAGCCCTTGTATTTCTCTACAAAAAAATTCTACAATAGCCCAATTCTGTCTCTTCATTAGATTTCTAATCTTTTGTCTTTGACTAACTTGTAGGCATTAAACATAGCATTAATTGTACCATAATCTGCAGATTGCTCATCTGAAAGAGTTAAATACACCACTTATGCTTTTTGTACCAAAACACTTTTAAATAAAATTGTCTGAATTTCTTATGGCCATTGTAACTTCATAGCAATGTTCTCAAACTAAACATAATACCTTTCAAGTCTTCCTCCTGAATTTAGGCACTAGGTGAAATTTCTTTGCCAAAATCAAAATCTGACCATTATCAAGTAGATCTGTCACTCCCTGTTCATGTAATAAAAGTTTTCTCTCTCTGATCCAAGTTTCTATGTGTCCCTCTCACTTGGCACTTCAGGGAATAATACAATAATATAAAAGAAGATAGTAAGAGT
Source organism: Carcharhinus amblyrhynchos (assembly GCF_965287045.1). NCBI lineage: Eukaryota > Metazoa > Chordata > Chondrichthyes > Carcharhiniformes > Carcharhinidae > Carcharhinus > Carcharhinus amblyrhynchos. The sequence goes on from NC_137333.1 coordinate 62,223,839, forward strand.
TTTTGTCAATACATAATAGGTAAAAGAGAAGCAAAAATAGACATAGGACCACTGGAAAATGAGGCTGGAGAAGTAATAATAGGAAACAATAAAATGACAGAGGAACTGAATAGTTACTTTGCATCAGTCTTCACGGTGAAAGACACCAGTGGGATGCCAGAGCTCCAGGAAAGTCAGAGGGCATAGGTGAGTGTAGTGGCCATCACTATGAAGAAGGTTCTGGGGAAACTGAAAGGTATGAAGGTGGATAAATCACCTGGACCAGATGGACGGCACTCTAGAGCTCAAAAAGAGATAGCTGAGGAAATTGTGGAGGCATTGGTGGTGATCTTTCAGGAATCACTGGAGACAGGGAAAATTCCAGAGGACTGGAAAGTAGCTAATGTATCACTGCTGTTTCAGAAGGAAGGGAGGCAGCCGACAGGAAATTATAGGCTAGTTAGCCTGACTTTGGTCAAGATTTTAGAGTCTATTAGTAAAGATGTGATCACGGAGTACTTGGAAATGCATGATAAAATAGGACAGAGTCAGCACAGTTTCATCAAGGGGAGGTCACGTCTGACAAATTCAATAGAGTTCTTTGAGGAGGTAACAAGGAAGTTAGATAAAGGACAGCCAGTAGATGTGATTTATTTAGATTTCCAGAAGACCTTTGACAAGATGCCGCATAGGAGACTGTTAAATGAGTTAAGAGGCCATGATGTTAAGGGTAAGATCCTGGTATGGATAGAGGATTGGCTGACTGGCAGGCAGCACAGAGTAGAGATTTAGGGGTCTTTTTCAGGATGGCAGCTGATGACTAGTGGTGTGCCTCAGGAGTCAGTGCTGAGACCACAACTTTTCACAATATACATTACTGATTTGGAAGAAGGAACTGAAAGTACTGTTGCTAAGTTTGCGGATGATAGAAAGATATGTAGTGGGACAGATAGTATTCAGGAAGTCGGGGGGGGCGCGGGGTGGCTACAGAAGGACTTGAACGGACTAGGAGAGTGGGCAAAGAAGTGGCAGATGGAATACAATGTGGAAAAGTGTGAGGTTATGCACTTTGGAAGGAGGAATGGAGGCATAGATTATTTTCTCAATGGAAAATGCTTAGGAAATCAGAAACACAAAGGAACTTTGGAGTCATTGTTCAAGATTCCCTTAAGTTTAATGTGCAGGTTCAGACATCAGTTAGGAAGGCAAATGCAACGTTAGCATTCATGTCAAGAGGACTAGAATACAAGAGCAGGGATGTACTTCTAAGGCTGTATAAGACTCTGGTCAGACCCCATTTGGAGTATTGTCAGCAGTTTTGGACACCATATTTAAGGAAGGATGTGCTGACCTTAGAAAGGGCCCAGAGGAGGCTCACAAGAATGATCCCTGGAATGAAGAGCTTGTCGTATGAGGAACAGTTGAGGACTCTGAGTCTGTACTCAGAGTTTAGAAGGATGAGGGGGGATCTGATTGAAACTTACAGGACACTGCGAGGCCTAGATAGAATGGACATGGAGAAGATGTTTCCACTAGTAGGAAAAATTAGAATGAGAGGGCACAACCTTCGGCTAAAGGGACAATCCTTTAAAACAGAGATGAGGAGGAATTTCTTCAGCCAGAGAGTGGAACTCTTTGCCACAGGAGGATGTGGAGGCCAGGTCATTGCGTGTGTTTAAGACAGAGATAGATAGGTTCTTGATTAATAAAGGAATTGGGCGTAATGGGGAAAAGGCAAGAGAATGGGGATGAGAAAAATATCAGGCATGATTGAATGGTGGATCAAACTCAGAATTAATACTTCAGTATTACTTGATTTTAAAAGTTTAAACATAAACTGTGGTTGGATTTGAACCTAGGTCCCTAAAGTATTACTCTGGATTACTAATCCAGTGACAATACAACTATGCCATTGCCTCTGGATTGAGAATACAAATTTCAACAACAATTGTAGTTGGATTTAAACCTGAGTCCCCAGAACATTACTCTGGATGTTGGTTTATGGACAATGGTTTAGTGATATTGTCACTGGACCAGTAATCCAGATACCCTGAGTAATGTTCTGGGGAGCCACGTTCAAACCCAACACAGTTGATATTAAAAGTTTAGCTTGTTCTACTGGTAGCCATTTTTACTTAATTATTCACCATTTCAAAGACTGACTTTGTGCTTACATTCTGAAGGTCAGATATATGCTGTGTTGTTAGTGGAACTCTGAACTGAATTCTTTCAAACTCTGTCTCAGAATATAGTGACCACTAATTACCTGCGCAGTTATGACATAAATTTATAAATAATGTACTGCATGAAACTCAGAATCCAACATCAATTCTTCCTCGGTGTTTATCTTTCATAAAATAAGACAGTAAAAGCAATAGTTTTCCAGGTATTCAATCATTCTCTCAGTGTCACAGGAGAGGCAGTTTGGGAATGAGTCTGCCCACAGTTCACAGCTGACAGCACTGAGATGGAATCATAAAAGTCAATTAATCATTAAAAGCTGTTACAAGCGCACATCGAACAGCTCTGGCATGAAATGTTAATCAGTCCAGTATCAATATAATAAATTCCTCCAAATTGGAGGGATCAATAACTCTGAAGCCGAGGAGATCAATCGCAGGGCATCAGGTCTCTCCTTTGGGCCCTGGTGACATGGTTGCCACGCGAATAAAACACCTCCAGGCATGTTGCCAACAGAGGTCATCTTCCCAACAGGCTGTTCACTTCAGCAATTGTTACCACGGTGACAGCATGTCACAGTTGCCCTAGTGTCCTGCTGGGCTGGGTGGAAGCCAATGCATCACTGGCTTTGATGGATTTGTCAATAATACTTAGCAGGGGAGGAGAACTGTTCACATAACACTTGCAGGTCTGCTGTCCCAGAGTGGGTCAGGCTGATTTAATTGTTTGCGAGGAGGTGTGAGCCTGCATACATACAAGGATTAAATAATGTGCACAAAAAGCACAAGGTTTTCATCTGAAATTGCTATAGGTTAAAGCCCCAGTGAAAAAAGAACAATAAACAACGCACACCAGTTAACTCTCCCATTCAACAACAAAATATGAAACTATTATAAGCACGCTTATGCCAATATAGTATATCAGGGTTTTAAAGGGTAAAAATTAATAAGTTACTCATATCAGTTTTACATTTAAATGGATGTCAGTTGATCATTAATTCTCCAATGGTTGTGGTTCTATGAATTTATTAGAGCCAAAGGATTCCAGAAGCAAATTTGTCTTACATTGCAAGTTGAGAGTAGAAATAGCTTTAGAAAAAGGTGAAATTATACAGTACCTCTGGAAGAAAATGCTATTAAAAATCTTAATTAACTGCCCCATTTTTACTTTATTTCCAGGCTTTATTAAAGTTTGTAAATTCAGATTAGTTGAAATATGCAGCAGAGCAGAATGTTGCTTTTTGACCTCTAGGTTCTGTAGATAAATTATTTTCCACTCTGAATCTGAGCGAGAAACCAATGTAAGCATAAGACAAAACTTGTAACTGGAGCCAACATACAAGTATGGTAGAGTGGTCCTCAAAGGCAAAGATCTGGTGAGGGACAGTCGAGGTATTCTGACATAAATTCTTACCTAAACTGGGCAAACTTATAAAGTAAAGATTTTTTTAAAGTTTATTTATTAGTCACAAGTAAGGCTTACATTAACATTGCAGTGAAATTACTGTGAAATTCCCCTAGTCGCCACAATCTGACACCTGTTTGGATCAATGCAACTAAACAGCATGTCTTTCAGACCGTGGGAGGAAACCAGAGCACCCAGAGGAAACCCACACAGACACAGGGAGAATGTGCAAACTCCACACAGACACTGACCTAAGCTGGAAATTGAACCAGGTCCCTGGTGGTGTCAGAAAGCAGAGCTAATCACTGTGCAACCGTGCTGTGCCCACCACCACCCCCCCACTCCTCAGTGACACTTGATATTGTTACAAGGTAATGTCCTTTCTCTTGCCTTCTAATTCCCACAAATTCAATCACCTAACTTAGAAAAGGCACATACATTATAAGTGCTTCATGTCATGAAAATTTCGTCTGGCTCATATGTATAAAATGATCCCAACAGCAAAGATATCTTAACTGAGAGAAAGATGTTAAAAAAAAATTAGATGATGCGAGGAGCCATTTTCTGCCTTCATGATGCTAGCTGAGAAGTCTCATCGACCAACCACACATAACAGAAATTTAAAATGCGCTCTCAGCATAATTTTCTTCCCATGTATTTAAATGATTGGAAAATGATCCACAACGCACAATCAAATTTCTGAAATTTGGTCTTGTAGAGCGAGGTTCCCTGTCAGAAGATAGAAATAAGAACATTACCTCAACATTGTCTAAGTAAAATGAGACAATGGCAACCAGATCAGCTCATTTGTGCTACAACTGCCTGAAAAGGCCTGCATGATTCTTCATTCAGTGTCCTTGTCATGTTAGTGATGGGTAAAAGAATAATGAAGAATCACAGATAAAGGGACTGGGCTGGAAAAGGCACAGTTCGGCAAGATTAGAAAGGATCTATCCTGAATTAAAAGGGCAAAAAAATTAGCAGACAATAGATCAGCAGTGAACAATCTTCAAAAATGAGGTGGATAAAGTAAAAAAAAAATCAATTTTTAGAAGGCAGAAAAAAAGGGTGCAGCAGAGAACAGATTTTGCTTAATTAGTTCTGATTAAAATTAAACTGAAGGTTTATCACGAGAGCAGAAACTAGCTATGAAGATGCAGGTATGGTGCTGATATTAAGTAATTTTTTTGTGACTATTTATAAATAGGGGCCAAAGTAAGAATATAGGTACAATAGAGTATGGAAAAATAATTAGAAATAATCATAATAAAGATTTGGTGCTGAAAAAATTAGTAAAATTAATGAGGTAAAATTGTTCTCAAGCAACAGCTCAGCCCGGGCAATAGCAAATTGGCAAACTGATTGACTCACTGCCCGATCTTTTTTACATTGACTTAGATGAAAAGGGATATTTGGGTGGTGTGCAAAAGGTGCAGCTAATACATTATCACTTGCTGCATATTACCACTCAAAATACCACCCATACCACCATAAGTCTGTGTGCTTTGATAGGATGCACCCTAGGCTGTCAAAGAGGAAATGGTTAATCTCCTTTTCAATCCTCCTTAAATCTGCAAATTGAGCCTGCAGAACTGTAGACATGTTAGTCTAACATCAATTAAGGATAGATTCCTATCTCAAGATTAATTTAATAAACATTTAGAGATGTATGGATTAATGCGGGGCAGGCAGTACAGCTTTATCACAGTCAAGTTATGTTTGACAAAACTAAAAGAAGAAGTGGTCAATTAGAGATTTAAAGGAAATGCTTTTAATGTGATGTATATGAAACTTCAGAATGCATTCAAGGATGGCAACATGCATTCATATGGTGTAATAAACAAGGTTCCAAGGTTCACACTGGGATGTTATTCAAACAAAATTGTCCGTAAATTTCAGCAAGGCATCCCATATGATTTTTGTAATAAAAATGCAACTAAGAGACAAAATGTCTTAACTTGTATCAAATGTTGGTTGACAATTGATAAACAATGTATTAAGAAGTGTGGCATGGATTGTAGAAAGATTGAAAGTGATTGCATGATGAGTCTACTTTTATTCTTCATATGTGTAGATTATTTAGATTGGCCTATACTCTAAATCTCTGTGGTTCTATTTCCCCTTTGATCTCCGCATGCTTCCACAACATAGCTGTACAACATTTAATTAATTGGTAAACAATCACAGGGAAGATGGATTGGTGTACATGATTTGTACAGTGAATTATATAGGTTACCAGAAGCTTCTATCCTGTCTGTACAGTGGACACAAATTGTGTGGTAAATTAGTGATGAAGATAGAACTTCAATTTATCCTGGGCAAGTCTTGAAATTTCTAATTGTATAGCAGATAAAATCTGTATCTAGTCCAGTGATTTAAAAAACATTCCACACATCTTAAATCAGAATTGTGGCATTACCATGTGAATTCATCAAAGATTTTGTTTCTTTGTGAGAAAACTAATTAAAAATAAATCAGGATTGCCTGCATGAATGTAAGGAATACCCTTATGCAATTGTTGGAAAAATCCCAAAAAAATTGCACCTTATTTTTACGGATAATGGAATTTCATTTTCTTCCACAAAAAAGCTTGGAAAGACTGTTGAATAATTAACGTACATCCAGCTATTGGCCTTGGTTCAGTCAGAAAGTATTGAGTTCAAGCTTCATCCCAGAAACCTGAACACATCAATGCAATAGAGAAGGTGTCACATTAGCAAAGATGTTATGTGGTATCTTCTGTGCTAGAGTAAAGTTGGGTGATAGGAGTGGAAATGAGAGTGACTTCCATTCAGGGGCAGGATAGCTGACCACACACAATCTTGCTCTGGTCAGCTCATTACGTGTGTATACTTGAAGTGTTTGGCTAATCTTGTAGAGGGGTGGACAAGAGGTCGCCATCCCAACCCTTACCTCGGAGAGGTCCATGTCAAAGGTCCTGGTAGCATATTTAAAGAGCACCTGGACAGCCATTCACTCAACACAAGCCAGGAGCTCTCGATTATTCATCCAGATAACGTGCGGTCTCACTGGTATATCAATATTGGAGTGTCAGGTCTACTGGCACTCTGGATTCTGACTGCGTACCTAAAGTGGAGTGGAATTGAATTTGTAAAATAAAAGGGAATCCAGTGAAGAGATACCAACCTTTGAGGAGTTAATTTAGACTATCTATCTTTATTGCTAAATAGCCTTCCCTCTTGTTTTTACCTCTGCCAACTACACTTCCACAGAAACTCCAGGAATTTGGTTTCTTGACTATTATCCTGAATCTGATCCACCTTCTGCCATTCTCCTGTCATTGTGCCTTTGCTCTGTTCCCTTAACAACTGATTGCCTTCTGGCCCTTAAGCTGCAGTTGTCTTTTAACATTGGTAGTTATGTGACAGCTCTCTCCCTCCCGATAAGGGAGGACCATACAGCAGCACAATTCCCATCTTGAACCTACCCTGCATGCTTACTTATTGTGATGTGGAGATGCTGGTGTTGGGCTGGGGTGGGCACTTTAACAAGTCTCACAGCACCAGCATAAAGTCCAACAGGTTTATTTGGAATCACGAGCTCCTTGATCAGGTGAGTGGAAAGATAAGTTTCACAAACATGGCATAGAAAGACAGCAACACAATTGCAAGTTAATGGTTGGAATGTGAGCCTTTACAGGTAATCAAGTCTTGACATGTAGTAGACAGCGTGAGTGGAGAGAAGGATAATTACAATTTAAAGAGATACGAATTGTCTCAAGCCAGGACAGTTAGTAGGATTTTGCAAGCTCAAGCCAAATGGTGGGGGTTACATATAGTGTGACATGAATCCAAGATCCTGGTTGAGGCCGTCCTCATGCGTGTGGAACTAGCCAGACTCTTCAACGCTGCCCTGCCAATCCCTTCACCACCGATCACTGGGCTCCCGGATGGATCCAAGCCAGTCCTGACACCCCACTGTCCACCTCAATCTTCCTCCAAAGCTCACCCCCCACACTCCCCCTGCAGTCCCTGTTAATGCAGAGCTGTTGTAAACCCTGCTGAAGTGAAACACTCCCTATAGGGTGGGCGGGGGGGAGGCAAGTAGGCCTGAACACTTCAGTCCCAGGCCTGCTAATGACATTGAAATTTGAATATAAATATTTAAAGCAGCTCCACACTGATTTATGGCGTGGAGCTGACAATGCTGGAATTCCGGTGGGCAAAGATGTGCAGAGGCCATGATGCCCAGCAGGGGGCCCACTAAATGGCCTCCACTTATATCTCTCGGAGACATGAGCAGCTAGAGCAGCACTGTTGGCTGGGAGAATTGCCTCCACGATCTTGCATTGGATCCTTCCATAAAGGTTTGCTGCTTTCCGAGTTCTGTCTCAGACTCGGTGCTCACCATCGGCTACAAACTACACTTATGGACACTGCCACTCTCCAATTCTTCGCTGATCATTTTCCCTGTCAAGCTCCGTTGGTAGCAGCATCACAGTACAACACAGTCTTATGTCTTGACACTCATTCACAATGTCAGTTTGTTATTTGTGAAAGAAATGGTTGTGGCATTCTATTCCTGGTAATTAGGTCATGGGATAAAGTCCCTTCTCCCTCCAGTATTTCTATTAGTGTGACCATTTCAGCAATCTTTCTCTGGCAGACATTTAATCTCAGTTTCCTTTTCTGACTGAATTGTTGCTTTATCTAGTTCTCCCTGACAGAACACCTTCAACTGGGTGGCTCCATTTTCCAATCTTTTCCTTTAGTCTTCTGCATCAACCAATCTTCTGCATCTTTTGCTTGAACCTGAGTAGTTCTTTATTCCATGCATCCACTTCCTAGTCCACCTGTATTTTGCACTCTATCTTCACTAGTTTCAGTTTGGTCCAAGCCATTTCCAGTTCCAGCTCCTGCAGTGTCTTTTTTTTGAAAATAACTCTTCTCCTTTATCTCGATATTCATTTGAAGTGCCCTGAGATCAACTGACAATGTTAAGTGGCCCCTCTTGTTAAGAGAGTTCTCTGTAGCAAATGCAGTCTTTTAGCCTGTTCCTGAATTTGTTCCAATTTAGCTTTATTTTGTTACCTTTCCAATCTGTCACTCAATTGGGAGCTGATACGTTTGTGTCCAACGATTCTGTTCTTCTTGCTTTCTGATTTTTATTTTCAGTGTGTGCAAGTTTCAATCTTAGTCCATTGCTTTGCTTTTGTAACCCATTCAGCTTCTCCATTTCTGGGCTTCTTCCAATGTGAATCCATTATTCTCTTCCAACAACATTTCATAACAATAACAGACACATTCCTTTTGTTGTAAATTCTACTTCTACTTTCAGCATTTCTTCCTTCTACTTGTTAAATTTATTAGACAATTCTCCTGAATTGTTAACTTGTTCCAGTAGTTATGTTCTTTGAATTGTTTCATTGCTATGTCCTCAAATATCAGACAGTTTTTACCTCTTTGCAGAACTTCAATTTCTCAAGCTCATTTGTGTATTCCAGGTGACTGAGCATTCGATCGTTCAATCGGATCTCTGAAGAATTCCTAATAATGGCTATGATCTAATTTCTGCTTCAATAGCTCAGTGACCCCTGCGGTAGATGATACAGGATGTCTCACATGAGTGCACTGGATCAAATGTTTGATGCGTTTCATTCTGAGACTAGCAGTTCTCTCACACATCACAAAACTGAAAGCATCCACTACATAGGAGTTCCTTGGCTTTTCTCGAGTTCCGTGCTATGACCTCTGTTGCCAAGTTCCGCTTGTGCTTTTTCTCTCAACCCTTTATACCTTTTAGTCACATCTTCATGCTCTAATTCCAGTTCCTTCACCACTTGCTGGTGAATGTTATATTGTTTCTTACTAGCCCTAATAGATTCATAGTTACTTCCACCTTTTTCATCATGTTTGTTTTTTCTCTTGGCCTTGAAGTAAGTGGGCTGCTTCTCATTTAGGTTAGAGTCACAAGCTTTTACTTCATTTTCTATTTGCTGTGAAGTTTATCCAACTCATTTTTCTTCACTCTTACCTGTTCTGCTGTGGCTTGTCTTACTTTCTGACTAATTTCAGCTTTATTGCTTGCTTGTAATTTATTACTAAAACATTAAAGACATTTCTCACTATAGTACAAAAGGATGGGACACGACTAAGTCTTTCTTGCTTTCAGCTCTTCAATTAGTCATTTAGATACTTCTGTTGCCTTCTTTCTGGGTCTTTTGTCAATGCCCTTCTTTTGGGGTTTTCCATTGCCCTCCTTTTAGGATCTTCCAGTGCTCCACCCTCTTCAGGGTTTCTCAGCATCCACTTCTGTGGAGTCTTTCACTGCCTACTGTGAATCTGTGAGTCTGACATTGCCTCTTCCTTGACGGCTTATTACCACTTCTGAGCTCCAGCATTGCATCTGAGGTCTTAATTTCCTCCACTGAGGTCTTGCATTGCTTACAGACCCCCTTTTGAGAGTTGCCCTCTACCTGGGCTCTTCTCTCATCTTCCTGTCCCTTGTCCTTTGTCCCTTCTTGCAGTTGTTGCCTTAAACATTGTACAACTTTAAACTTCAGCCTTCAACATGTCATCGATGAAGACGAACATCTTGCCAAGGCTATCCCTAAACCCCCACTATTTGCCTTCAAACAACCACACTACCTCAACCAAACTATTGTATGCAGCAAACTATCCATCCTTCAGGAGAACAGTGAACACGACATCACACAACCCTGCCACAGCAACCTCTGCAAGACGTGCCAGATCATCGACACGGATGCCATCATCTCACATGAGAACACCATCCACCAGGTACATAGTACATATTCTTGTGATTCAGCCAACATTGTCTACCTGATATGCTGCAGGAAAGAATATCCCGAGGCATGATATATTGGGGAGAACATGCAGGTGCTACGGCAGTGTATGAATGGACACTGCTGAACAATCACCAGGCAGGAGTGTTCCCTTCCTGTCGGGGAGCACTTCAGCAATCACAGGCATTCAGCCTCTAGCTTTCAGGTAACCGTTCTCCAAGGCAGCCTTCACAACACACGACAATGCAGAATCGCTGAGCAGAAACTGATAGCCAAGTTCTGCACACATGAGGACAGTCTCAACTGGGATCTTGGGTCACACTATCTGTAACCCCCATGAATTGCTTGGACTTGCAAAATCTCACTAACTGTCTTGGCTGGAGACAATAGACATCTCTGTAACCTGTGCTTAACCCTCTCTCCACTCACATTGTCTGAATCTGTAAAGACTTGATTATCTGTTAAGACTCGAATTCCAACCATTCTCTTGTAATTGAGTTTGCCCTGTTTGTGAAACAAATCCTGAACTCACCTGTTGAAGGAGCGGCGCTCAAGCTTGTGCTACCAAATGAACCTGTTGGACTTTAACCTGGTGTTGTAAGACTACTTACTAAACTTTAAATGCATTACTGCTTTAAGACTATCAACTTCCTTTTTTTTAACTTCCACAGCTGCTTTTCTTTCTCTTTCTTTCTGTGCTTTTCTTGTGCTTCTTGAATTTTGCCAGGAACCTGCAGCTCCTCCTTTTGGACATTTTAAACTGCCTCATTTCTCATTTTAGTCTGTGGAAGACTTCTTCAATGATTTCTGCAGCTTTTTATGTTTCATAGCCGCCTACATAGCTTTTTTGATCTCCCATTCTGTTTGATAATTTGCTTATTGTTGGTGCTGTCCATTTCAGGACAATAACTTTCTTAAACTTTTAAATTTATATATTTTTTTAAAGCAGGTAAAGGGCTTCTCTTGTTCTAAAACTTCAAGTCTTCATTGGCTTCATTGCCTCAATGCAGAGATGGTTCTGTTCAGATCGAGAGATCTGCAATCTCAGCTTTTCAATTTCCTGTGCTAATGGGACAGGCTTTACAGTTCCCTGAGACATTTTACCTTTTTACTTCTGAACTTGTTTAATTATAGTCAGTATCTGCTTTTTTCCAGATTTCTCCTTTTTTAACTTTGAAACACAGCTTTTTTTCCACTGTGAGTATTTTTCCTTTATTTCAAAAACTGCTGTCCTTTTTTTATCTTTTCCTAAAGTTTTATTTCTCTTGCTCCTGAAGACTAATCCCTCTTTCTAATTTTCTATATCTTTTCTCTTGCATCACTGGATACACTGGGTTTGTTATTTTGACTGCCCTTCAGGGTCTGGACAACTCTCTCTGAATCTATTCACCCAAAAACAGGCACTTGGTTGAGTATCCCTCTTTTCCAAACTTCAATTAAATCAAATACTTACGGATAGGTTGTGCCATCACAATTTATCTGCCTCATCTCCAATACATTAGATAGTGCCACTTCAAGCATTGTCAATGGGCTTCAGTCTTCATTAGGAACCCAAGATATTTATTGATAAAGAGAAACTTGGTACAGATGTTGCAGCCCTTCGTGTCTTGGAGCAGCATTCCAGATCTTATATGCTCACTACATGGTTTCAAGATGTATTCTGCCCGAGAGAGGACTACATCCTCTGGGCTGGTCACTCACTCTCGGTCCCTCAAGTCAGTTGGCCCTGTTTTCCAAGCAGTCTTTAAGAGATAGAAAGCACAATCACTACAGGGTGAAATCAACTGGCTTTACTGAGGTAGAAATAAGGTGGCCTTAATGATGACACAAATATGAGGCCAGAAGCACACCTTAGTTTCAAACATAACAACAAGGATGCAAACAAACTGATTTATTCTCAGATTGTTCCTACGGAATCAATAGCTAGGAACTGGAATTTAAAGTGGGGACCAATAATCTTCAGTCTACCCAATATTTCTCTTTTATTCATTCATGGGGTGTGGGTGTCACTGGGTAGGCCAGCATTTATTGCCCATCCCTATCTGCCCTTCAACTGAATGGCTGGCCCAGCCATTTTAGAAGGCAGGTAAGAGTCAACCATATTGCTGTGAATCTAGACTTCCATATAAGTTAGGTCACTTTAGTGAATCAGACAACAATCAACATTGATTTCATGGTCTTCATTAGACTTTCAATTCCACCATCTGCGATTGTGGGCTTCCAACCCGGGTCCCCACAGCATTACCTGGGTCTCTGGATTACTAGTCCAGTGACAATGCTATGATGCCACTGCTTCCCTGAATATTTAGTACACAAGAATTGCCCACCAAATCATTAGCTCTATTTTCCTCTGGAGAAATGCTTCATCTTAATATTCTCCATGATTTTACAAATTTGCAATGTAGAGAACTATAAGGATAACAGTGGGGGAGAAGAAGCCGGGCTGTGTGCAGAGCCACACAGCAAGTTTTCATTATCTCTCCATACTGCAAAATGTTAATTCAATCCTGCAAGTCATATAGAGTTGGAATTAACATACCTTTAAATCCAGAATCCAGACTTCATGTTTTATTTCCCCTGTGAGAAGGGTTAATGCTCAACTGCAGTTAGCTCCCCCCCACCCTGGAAGGAGGGTATCAATGAAACCCTGTGCTTGCACGATGAATCACACACAAGTGTGCAATTTAGCAGTTTTCTGTAATGTTACTTACTTTCTACTGATGGAAAAAATCCGTCAGGACAAATAAAATCTCAAGCAAAACTGCCTCTTGGAAATGGTGACAGTTCAATGAAGGAAGACCCTTAAATCTAAAAAAGAAAGTGCAGGAACCACTCAATGGGTCAGCCAGTCTCAAAGGGTCAGCCACTCTTTGAAGTGTTAGCCCAGGTTGGAAGTGGAAACAGAACTCTATATGTCCTAATAGGACTCTGTGGGTAATTTCCACCATGAATTTGTAAAACAAAAGCTGCCTCCTTTCTAAGTCAAATGAATTTTAACGCATTTGGGGGCTGAACGGTTTACAATACATCAGGATATTTTGCTTTATCATTATTGACAACAAGATCTGTTTCATTGTTGTATTCATCCTATCTATTGAGTGATGGGAAATATCTGAGGGATTAAGAGATGTGGAAACATTTTAGAACTATGGAAGTAACAGTTTTTTTCCAAAGAATGTGAATCAATAACCTCTCAACTTTTATCTGAAGTAGTGCGAAAGTAAGAACTATGCACTTTTGTTTGCAAAAATATACTTTATTCATATAAAACCTGAAAGGCATATTACTGTTACAACAATTTCAAATATTATGTTAAGTACAATGATATTTACATTTTCTCCAGAGATCAAGTTCAGTAATCAGAACATTACATGTATTTCAGAGTTGTTTATTTATGGCATTAAGTGCTAAAGATCACAAAATAATTAATTTGTTTTACTGTCAATACTAACACTTTAAAGTCATATTCTGCTTTTCTTCTTCCTTATCTGATACCAAATTGTAAACCTCCCCTGGGGAGGTCATGTTTTTCAGAGTGACTGCTTGCAGGAGGTAATCATTCATTTCAGTTACTCTTTTGTACTTATCTTAATTTTGATTCCATTTACATTTCTTATCATTTTCACCTCTTTGCTGTATCCTCAGAATCATAATATGGTTTAGCACAGAAGGAGGCTAGTCAGCCCTTCATGTCAGTGACAGCTGCCTGCAAGATCACTTCAATTAGTCTAACTCCCAGCAATATTTTCTATTCAGATAATTATCCAATTTTCTTTCTATAGCAATGATTGAATCTGCCTCTACCACACTTTCAAGCAGTACATTTCAAGTTCTAACAACCCACAGCTTAAAAAAGTTGCTCCACATGGCCACATTTGTTTCTTTTGCCCAACCCCAAGCCCAACCCATCCCCATAAACGTACGCATTTACCCCACTTATCCCCTAAACTACACATCTTGAGACAGTAAGGCAAATTTAATATGGTCAATCCACCTAACCTACACACCTTCAGACTGTGAGAGAAAACCAAAGTATCTGGAGGAAACCCATGTAGACACAGGGAGAACATGCAGACTCCACCCAAGGCTAGAATTGCACCAGAGTTCCTGGTGCTATGAGGCAACAGTGCTAACCATCGTATCACTGTGCCACCTTTTAATTATTTCCCTTTAATTATTCCTCTGAAACACTATCTAATCCTCAAGCTCTCACACTGACAGCAATGCAGAGTCTCAGAGGATTTCTCATAATAAAATCTCAGACTAATTAAAATGACTTTAATTTCCGCAAAATATTAAAGAACAATCAAATTCAAAAATGATTTTAAAAACCGGGAGGACAGATGAATATCTACCAACTTTCAGACTAATTTGAGTGTCAGTAAGTAACCACTCAGCTAAGTTTCATTACAGCAACAACCCTCGGAAGGTATGAGTTTGGCAATGGTTTCAATTGCACATTACATCCTGAACACATACCTCACTTATGTACAGTCATATTTGAGATCCAACAAAAGCATTGTAACGATCAGCCATGAGTGAGCAGTAATTGTATTGACAGACATGCAATCCTAAATCATCAACCCAATACAAAGAGCTGTCAATTGGTCTTAATCAGTCAGGTAAGTTTCTTGTTATATTCTGTATCTACTGCCAGATCCATATTACGCCAATATTGAAGATGCTGATCACCTCAGGGGAGGGTACTTTGATGTTCCCAATTTAGAAAACCTTCTCACACTTACCTCATTCAACAGAAAGTGTACTTTGCCAGCCATCCTGCAGAAGGGAAACAGATACTAAAAATTTGGGGTCACGCACAAACCGACTCAAGAACAGCTTCTTCCCAGCTGCCATCAGACTTTTGAGTGGACCAACCTTATATTAAGTTGACCATACTCTACACCTTAGCTATTTCTGTAACACTACATTCTACACCCTCTTCTTTCCTTCTATCCAATGTATTCCATGAATGGTATGCTTTGTCTGTATAGCGTGCAGGAAACAATAGTTTTCACTGTATGCCAATGCATGTGACAATAATAAATCAAATGAAGAGTTGGCTGCTGTAATGCTCCCAAGGACTGTTTCCTTCCTTTAAACCGCACTGGGTTTCCTTTCACTTCATTTTGCATCTCATCCCCCACTGCCTCCTTGACAATAACAGTTGGTTATTTAAACTTAATCTTGAAACTTTGTACAGGTTGAAACAATAGTTGTCCCCCATGTACGACCAACTAAAATACATACGTCCCGTTAGATCTGAGATAATTGCCAGATTTTGTCTCAGCCTCATTTGATTATCCCATTGCACAAATCATGAAGTCAAAGCTACAGAAGAAACTATGAACAATTATTCAAATAAACTAATGAGCCAATTTGCAGCTACGCATAAGCAGGGTCACAACCACATGCGAGAATTGGCTAAGAGAGAAAAAGATTAGGGAGGTAAACACGTGGTTAAAGGAGTGGTGTGGGAAAGAAAGGTTCCACTTCATGGAGTATTGGCATTAGTAATGGAACAGGAGAGAAGTGTACCAATGGGATGGGCTCCACCTGCACCGATCTCGGACCAGGATCCTAGCGGAAAGGCTAAATAGGGAAGTCACAAAACTTTAAACTAGTTACTGGGGTGCAGGGCTCAGTAGAAGTTAGTAAAGGTTCCAGAACTAGGGTGGGACAGTAGCACAGTGGTTAGCACTGTTACTTCACAGCTCCAGGGACCTGGGTTCAATTCCTGGCTTGGGTCACTGTATGTGTGGAGTTTGCATGTTCTCCTCGTGTCTGCATGGGTTTCCTCCGGGTGCTCCAATTTCCTCCCACAGTCCAAAGATGTGTGGGTTACGTTGATTGGCCATGCTAAAATTGCCCTTTAGTGTACTAGGATGCTTAGGTTAGAGGGATTAGCAGGTAAAATATGTAGGGATATGGGGATAGTGTCTGGATGGAATTATGGTCGGTGCAGATTTGATAGGCCGAAGGGCCTCTTTCTGCACTGTATGATTCTATGATCTATGAACTAGTCATAGAGAAGAGAGTATGGGAATTGGCAGGAATAAAACTTCAGGCACAGCAGATAAAGGGACAATGGGAAGAGGGGCAGTCAACGCAGCACTGAGGTAACTGAGCTGGAAGTGCACATTGTAATTGGAGGGTACGATATTGTGGGCATTACAAGACATAGTTGCAAGTGGGTCAAAGGTGGGATCTGAGTATCCAAGGATATGTGTCCTATCGAAAGGACAAACAGATAGTTAGAGGAAGTGGGGTAGCCTTGTTGGCAAGAAACAAAATTAAATCATTAGCAGGACGTGATACAGGATTGGACAACATAGAATCTGTGTGGGTAGATTTGAGGAATCGCAGAGGTAGAAAGATCCTGGTGGGAGTTATGTAGAGGGCCTCCTAGCAGTAGTCAGGATTCGGACAGAAAATAAATCAGGGGATAGAAAAGGTATGTGAGGAAGGCAATATTATGGTAATCATAGGGATTTCAATACGCAGGTGGACTGGGAAGATAAGTTGGTAGTGGATCCCAAGATAAAGAATTTGTAGAATGTCTACAGGATGGTTCTTTGGAGCAGTTTGTGCTCAGGAACAGGCATTTCTGGATCTGATAATATGTAATCATAGAATCCCTGCATTGCAGAAGGAAGCCATTCGGCCCATCAGGTCTGCACCAACACAATCCCACCCTGGCCCTATTCCCACAACCCATCATATTTAACCTGCTAATCCCCCAACACTTGGGTTAATTTAGCACGGGCAATCAAACTAACCTGCATATCTTTGGATTGTGAGAGGAAATCAGAGCAGCTGGTGGAAACCCACATAGATGTGGGGAGAATATGCAAACTCCACACAGACAATGAGCCGAGGCTGGAATTGAACCCGGGTCCCGGGCGCTTGAGGCAGCAGTGCTAACCATTGTGCCAACGTACCACCCATGCTGTCCGTAATGAGGCAGACTTGATCAAGGAACTTAAAGTGAAGGAACCCCTAGGGGTCAGTGACCACAATATGATAGATGGTCTCAACCAGGATCTTGGATTCATGTCACACTATCTGTAACCCCCATGACTTGCCTGGGCTTGCAAAATCTCACTAACTGTCCTGGCTGAAGACAATACACATCTCTTTAACCTGTACTTAACCCTCTCTCCACCCACATTGTCTGTACCGTTAAGACTTGATTACCTGTAAAGATTTGCATTCTAACCATTATTTTGCAAATTGAGTTTGTGTCTTTATATGCCCTATTTGTGAACTGAAATCCCACTCACCTGATGAAGGAGCAGCATTCTGAAAGCTAGTGGTTTGTGCCACCAAATAAACCTGTTGGACTTTAACCTGGTATTGTGAGACGTCTTACTATGACAAAGGAAGTCAGGGATAACATGAAAGCAAAGGAAAAGCATACTGTGAGGCGAGGTATAGTGGGAATTGGGAAGTCTTTAAAAGCAAGGACAGGACAACTAAAAAGACGATAAGAATGGAGAAGATAAAATATGAGAGTAAGATAGCTAGTAATCTGAAAGAAGATTTCAAGAGCTTTCTTTAGATATATAACAGATAAGAGAGAGGCAAGAATGGACATTGGACCACTGGAAAATTAGGCTGAAGTAGTAATGGGGACAAAGCAATGCAGAGCAACTGAATCGGTCCTTTGTATCAGTCTTCACAGTGGAAGATCGCAGTAACATGCCAAAACCTCAAAAGAGTCATGGGCAGAGGCAAATTAGTGGCCATCACTAAGGAGAAGATGCTAGGGAAGCTGAAAGGCCTGAAGATGGATAAGACATCCAGACTGGATGGACTACACCCCAGGGTTCTGAAGGAGATAGCTGGGGAGATTGTGGAGGCATTGGTGGTGATCTTTCAGGAATCATTGGAGTCAGAGAGGGTACCAGAGGACTGGAAAGTAGCTAATGTAACACTGTTATTTAAGAAGGGAGAGAGGCAGAAGATGGGAAATTATAGGCCAGTTAGCCTGACCTCGGTCTTGTGTAAGATCTTGGAGTCCATTATTAGGAATGAAATTGTGGAATATTTGGAAGTGCATGGGTAAAATAGAGCTGAATCATCTTCGTCAAAGGGAGGTCATGTCTGACAAATCTGTTAGAATTATTTGAGGAGGTAACAAAGAAGTTAGACAAAGAACGTGATTTATTTGGATTTCCAGAAAGCCTTTGACAAGGTGCCTTACAGGAAGCTGCTAAATAAGCTAAGAGCCAATAGTGTTAGAGGCAAGGTACTGGCATGGATAGAAAACTAACTGACAGACAGAAGGCAGGAAGTGGAGATAAGGGGGTCCTTTTGAGGATGGCAACCAGTCACTAGTGGTATTCCATAGGGGACAGTGGTGGGACCACAACTTTTCACTATGTACAGTAATGATCTGGAAAATGGAACTGAGGGCATGGTTGCTAAATTTGTGGATGATACAAAGATATGTAGTGGGACAGGTAGTGTTGAGGAAGTGGGGAGGCTGCAGAATGACTTGGTTAGGAGAATGGGCAAAGCAGTGACAGATGGAATACATTTTGGGAAAGTATGATGTGATGCACTTTGGGAGGAAGAACAGAGACATAGAATATTTTCTAAAGAGGGAAAGGCTTCAGAAATCTGAAACACAAAATGACTTGGGAGTCCCGGTTCAGGACTTTCTTAAGGTTAACCTGCAGGTTCAGTTGGCAGTTAGGAAGGCAAATTCAATGTCAGCATTTATTTCTAGAGGGCTAGAAAACAAGAGCAGAGATGTACTGTTGAGGCTGTATAAAGCTCTGGCCAAACCCCATTTGGAATATTGTGAGTAGTTTTGAGCCCCCTACCTAAGGAAGGATGTGTTGGCTTTGTGGGGGTGGGGTCCAGAAAAGGTTCACAAGAATGACTCCAGGAATGAAGGGTTTGTCATATGTGGAGCGGTTGAGGAGTCTGGGTTTATACTTGGAGTTTAGAAGGATGAGGGGGGAATCTAATTGAAACTTACAGAATATTGAGAGGCTAGAAAGACGGGAGAGATTGGAACTTGAGGGCACAACCTCAGGGTGAAGGGACATTCCTTTAAAACTGAGATGAGAAGGAATTTCTCCAGCCAGAGAGTGATGAATCTGTGGAACTCATTGCCACAGAGGTTTGTGAAGGCCAGGTTATTGGGTGTCTTTAAGGCAGAGAAAGATAGATTTTTGATCAATAAGGGGATTAGGTATTACGAGGAGAAAGGAAGAGAATGGAGATGAGAATCATATCAGCCATGATTGAACGGTGGAGCAGTCTAGATGGACTGAATGGCTGAATTCTTCTCCTATATCTTATGGTGTCAGGGAGATTAGCATGATAAATATGTGGGGTTACAGGAGTAGGGCCTGGGTGGGGTTGTTGTCAATGCAGGCTTGATGGGCCACATGGCCTCTTTCTGCACTGTAGGGATTCTGTGATTCTATCATCAAGGAAAATATCAAACAACAGAGCCATGATCAAACCTCCTGCAACATATGATGTCAAGCTGGTTAAGGAATTTGAGTTATATGTCCAACTGTTGAAGAGTCAACTGCCAAGAATAGATGTGAGATGAGGAGTGTGCGTCTGCCGCTTCAACAAGGGTGTCCGCAGCAGAGGCCAGACAATAATGTCATGAAAACATGGTTTGAACATCAGAAATACTGTACCACCCACAGATGATCTTCTAGAATACAACAAGTAGTTGGTCATTCCAGTCTCCCTCCAGCCGGAAATTCTACAATAAATCCATCAAGGTCACCAAGGCATTACAAAGTGCAGAGTGTGTACCCAACCTGCAGTACGGTAGCCGGGAATGTTAAAAGCCACTGAAGAAATGATCAAATGGCAGGTGGCCACAAATCGGACCAGAGAGAGCCCCTCATTCCCACACATAGTTCCCTACCAAGTCACAGGAAATTAGAAATTAAATTTATTTTCTTTAATATCAAGTCCTTCTCCTCACCATTGACTTTCACCTGATGGATTGAGAGAAGTAATTACACATGATGACCACTGAAGCTGTCATAAGATCCTTGAAGGAAATGTTTGTGAACCTTGACACCCCAGGCCAGGTGGTGCCTGATAATGGCCCACAGTTTGCAAATGAATAATTCACCCAATTTGCCATCAGTTAGGATTTTCAACACCGCACCAGCCTCACCAAGGTATCCACAATCGAATGGTGAGGCAGAAGGGATAGTTTGCACCATTACACCTCTTCTGAGAAAGAACGATGACTTCCCAATGGTGTTTTTACACTGTTACAATGTGGATTCGTCCCATCAGAGATCCTGATGGACAGAAAACTCCACACCCAAATCCCAATGCTATCAAAGAAACTCATCACAGGATTGGCAGTCAAGGGCTGCTGGCACATTCAAGGCCGAGAACAGTCCTGCAGGCAGAGACAGGCTTCTGCCCACAATCGTAGTTACCACACTATTAACCTGCCACAGTTCAACAAAAGGAAAAGGGTGTGGATCAGGGCCCTTGAAAGAGAGGTTGTCATTGTCTGGAAAGACGATAACTATCCAAGGTCATGCCTCATCCATACACCAGAAAATTAGGAGGAACATGAGGAGACTCTTCCACATCCTTGAAGCAAACCTCACACTTCAGCACAGAAACCTACAGCACATCAGTCAATGGGTCGGCCCATCGAGTCTGCATCGACCACAATCCTACCTGCCCTATCCCCATAACCCCATGCATTTATCATAACTAGACCCCCTGACAGTAAGGGTCAATTTAGCATGGCCAGTCCCTCTAACCCACATATCTTTCAACTGTGGGAGGAAACCAGAACACCTGGGGAGAATGTGCAAATTCCACATTAATGACCCAAGCCATGATTCAAACCCGGGTCCCTGGCACTGAGGAAGCAATACTAATCTACAGTGCCACCGTGCCAGCCCTTCTGGAGAGGACAACAAAATTCCAGAAACACAGACTACAACTCAAATTCTGAATCAATGTGACCAGAATGAGATCTGGAAAAATAATCAAGCTTCTAGGTTGTCTGAATCAAGACACTAGATTGTCTGAACTTATAAAGGGAGAGACTTGAAGGGGCTAGGAAAGGGAGAAGAAGATTGTAATGTAAAAGCATTGGATAAAGACTTGGTGGGAGATGTAATATCAATATGATATAAAGAGACACATGGCCTGAGATTAGGGTTGTGGACTGGACAGAGACCTATGTAGAAGAAAGTATGGGCTATATGCAATGTATATATATGTTATCAATAAATTCTTAATGTTCAACCATACAAGATTCAGAACCATTTTTTGAGACCTACTGAACAGACATACAACATAAATCACAATGGATGGAATTTTCCACTCCTGCCAGCAGCAGGAATCAGAGTGGACAGGGCATTTAATATCACGGGAAGCAACACAAACGTTCCCTGATGATGGGATAAATTGTTGGAATTCTGTTCTCTGAAATCTCAAGGCAGGTTAAAGACAGGTAGATCTTCCCAATGAACAATGTTGGGAAATGATTTATACACATTAACATCTTATTTGTAAGTTCATTAAAAGGTCATTTTTCTGCAATTAAGCGTCATGCTAGTGGGAAATTAGAGCATTCAGTTTTACTGTATATAAGTGGAAGCATCTGGCGAGCTTCACCTCTCCCGCAACTTTGAGGTCTGTAGATGTTGCATTCTCCTTCATTTGTGTGCCATTAGCAAACACTGCCCAAGGCTGGATAAGGAAAACAACAAAGACTGGAAGGGAAGGGTTGAGTGAAAGAGTGGAGTGAATACTGGACAGCAGAAGCAGGCTTACATAAGAATAGTGGGGAGAGTGGCTGCAGAGAGGAGAGGAGGGTACTGTCCGGGGAAGGGAGTGGGACTGTTTCTGGGGAGGAGAAGGGAGCCACTGAAAAGATGGGATTGGTGGCGTTAATGATGGAGTCCTTGGGGGAATAACTCAGTGTATTGGGGATAAGAGGGAACAGTCAAGGCCAGAGAGGTTGTGGGATGTGGCAGGTCTAGGATGAGAGTTTGGTGGGTGGGTCACAGAGGAGATAAGTCAGATGTCCCAAATTACAGGAGGTGGCAGGGTCAGGGTGGGCAGAGGGACAGTAATGGGTATTGACTCTGAGGCACGAGAGGCCTGTGAAGGTGGATGGTGATTGAGTCCAGGGAATGCAGAGGGGTTTAAGGATGAGAGAGGAGAGGCATGTGATATTGAGTTGTTCCAGGGTGATGGAGGGAAGCTGTTGGGTGACAGGGAAGTTGGTGGAGAGAGTTTGAAAAGTAATGTGCAGCATTTTTCCAAGCGAACCTTGAAGACGCAGGTAGTCAGTGAGAGTTCTTCAGCTGGGTAGTTGGACCTTTCTGATGGATAGAGTTCAAGGTCAGCACAAGTGGCCATGTAAAGGGACACCCTGATAATTATAAAACCCCTTGGTGTCAGATTTGCCCAATTGTGTTCTGTCTCTATGGTGAAGCTGCATTGCAGCAGGCTTGATCCTGACTCATGGGTCCCAAAACATCAAGATCTCAGCAAGGTGTGGAGCTGCCATTCATTCTGTGCCACTTGCTATTGACTGCAGCCAGAAACAGGGAGAAAGGGAAGCTGGGGAATGAATACCTCCAAGAGGCACAACTGGTGGAAGGTTAGCCAACTGGTGACTCCATAGTCTTTCTATGCTACCAAGGCAATGGTCACTCTATAGAATGGAGACAAGCAGAAAAGTATCCAGGTGAGGTTTCTTGCACATGGCTTTTACCATCCTGGTCAAATAGCAATGGCTCCATATATATTCATGTATGAACAGAAGGATACGCATTTCTGGTCCTTCAGCTTGTCCTATGTCTAAGAAGGGTGGAGTGGGGTTACCATGTCTAGATGGAAGTCAGATGAAAGAATTAGCACCGCCCTGTTGCCTTTGAGATCGAAGGAAACCTGATAAAGGACATGCTTATTGGATGAAGGGTCGTCCAGACTCTAAAAGATTGCTCTATTCTCTCGCCACAAATGCTGTCAGACTGGCTGAGATTTTCCAGCATTTTCTGATTTTGTTTCAGATTCTAGCATCCGCAGTATTTTACTTTTAATTTTGCTTATTTAATGTACCATTTCAATCCTTTCACACATCCACTGAGGTGCTGATGATGCAGGCAGCAGGGATCCCTGGTATTGGTATTAGCTCTCATCCATAAGAAGAGGAGAACCCGTTGCTGTTTGGCACAGGACCTTGAGGAGCAAGGATCTGAGTAACCAGAGGTGGCGAGTCTTCTATAACATCAAGATGCTGGAGGATATCAACCACAGCTACAGCCCAAACACCGGTGTTTCTTAGCTGGAGATTAACAAAAGGCAATGCAAGAGACACCTTCACATATCTCAGAATCTGGCTTCTCTCACCTGCCTGCTTGTCCAGTACAGGCTGTGGCCATCAAGACTCTGGAAGAATAATGCAGAGCTCCTTGCCTGCACTGAGTGAGTGAATGTGTGTCCAAATGCCCTTTAAATATGGTGCGAAGATCTTTGATCCCATGAGGTAACAGCAGGCTGGGCAACTAGCTGCCAGCCCTAACATAAGATCCAAGCTCCTCATTGATAAATAATTAATGAGTGTTTATTGTGAGGGAATTGAATACAAAAGTAGGGATGTTATGCTTC
This sequence comes from Carcharhinus amblyrhynchos, assembly GCF_965287045.1. Lineage (NCBI taxonomy): Eukaryota > Metazoa > Chordata > Chondrichthyes > Carcharhiniformes > Carcharhinidae > Carcharhinus > Carcharhinus amblyrhynchos. The sequence goes on from NC_137333.1 coordinate 62,247,807, forward strand.
AGTTGTACAGGGCATTGTTTGAGACCACATCTGAAGTACCATCTACAGCACTGGTCTCATTACTTAAGGAAGTATGTAGGTACATTAGTAACAGTTCAGAGAACATTTACTAGGTTAATACTAGGAATGGACAGTTTGTCTTTTGGTGAAAAGTTGGAGTGATTAGGTTTGCATCTACTAGAGTTTAGAAGAGTAAGAAATGACTTGATTGAAACCTTTAAGATCCTGAGAGGTATTCACAGTGTGGGTGTGGAGATGATGTTTCCTTTTGTTGGAGAACCTAGAATAAATAAGATTAAAATAAGTGGGTCACCTACTTATGACAGAGATTTCTCCCAGAGAGTCAGGAGTCTCTGGAACTCTCACTCTAAAGACACTCTAAAGAGGCTTCAACGTTTTTAAGGCTAGGCTAAATTGATTTTTGATTATCAAGGAGGTGAAAGGTAATTGGGGGACACTGGATTGTAGAGTTGAGGTTACAGTCAGACCAGACATGATCATATTGAATGGTGGAGCAGTGTCAAGGGGCCAAATGGCCTACTCCTCCTAATTCATGTGTTCAGCCATCCCACCAGTCCGCAGGAATCATGCTGATTTTCCCATCCACCAGTGAAAACTTCTGCTCAATGCACAAGAAGGAAATAAAAAGCATAGACATATCAAGGTACATTTTATTATGGGTTTTTTTGATGGACCAAATCCTGTATTATTATGTGCATCAAATAAAGATTAGGTGAAGTTTACCAACCCTACAATAGCCTCCTGATCTTCCTATTTTTGCTTTCTAGGCACTTTTATTGTTCAAGTGGTGTCAGCATTTTCAGCTCAGTTGCAGAATACGTGAGAGGCATGTGTTCCATTGACACTGATAGTGAGGCTGGAGTCTGATCATTTAAGCTGATGCCTGAAATGTTTCACTTCAAGGTGAGGTCTCTTTATGGGCTCTTGACCTTCATTTGGACCTTTATTTTCTAGATCCGGAAAATAATGTGTATTTATTTTTAATTTTAATGTTCAAACATGCTCAGCAAAATAAAAAAGCTGTTTGGTGCAATAGTTGCCATTGACAAAATTATGTCATAAAAAGTATGTTGACAAAAAAAGGGACATTTATATTTTATTGATGCCTTTGCTTTTGCAACAGTTTTCTAAGTGATTGTCCAACACTCCACAGTTCAGCACAAATATAAAAAATTAAAATCTATTTTTGAGTTACAATAAAATTATGAGAAAAACATAATTAAACAATATTTAAATGAATGTTACAATTGCTGATCCCGTACTTACACCTCCCAGATGAAATTGCTTTCATTCTCAACTGATTAGAATGCGAATGCCAAGTCCATCAAAGCAAATGCTGTCACTGTCTGCCTCAGGACACAGCAAGTAAACAAAGATGCTGACATATGCAGGTTGAGGGGAGCTTCCCTAGGGCTCAACCTTTAACCCTGTGTTTGAACTATCAGCATCACATTAAACATGGTGTCAGAAACCATCCTTTCATTGACACCTGAAGGGTGTAGTGCTTTAAATATTGAAAAATGAATTCCTATGTTTTGTTTATTAACAACAATCTACCACATATCTCAAATCTCAACAAGACAACTTAAACTATAATTTACATCTAAAAACAAATAGACTACTATGTTTATTTGCAAACTTTTAACATTGTATTTAAGGTCTGCAAACATAAGCTTTGAATTTTAGCTTTGCAGTGTGCAGATTTGTATTATGAGAATGTCATATCCTTATAAGCTCAACTGACTTTCTGACTCTTAAATGTTAAAGCAATTTAGGGTTTCCAGTGACTGCTTAGTAATTTTCTCTGAGGATGTGCTTTTCAAAATAAATTTAAGTATATTTTACTTCTATGCAACCATTGTTGTTATTTAACAGACTTTTATACGATACTACTTTTCAATATATCTGACAGAAAATAATCTGATTTATCTATACCAATTATAAAAGTATGATCTCAACAAATTCACCTGATGTTCTTGCACTATAAATTCACATTCCTATTATAAGAAAGTACATTGATGCGGTCTATAATAGATCTCCTACTTTTTGAAATATGTTGGGCTTGTGCAGTGGAGACTTCTTTTAATCAGCAGATTTAACACAGGTGATTTACAGTCAGGCAGTGCATTATATTTGTAGTAGATAAGTTAAAGCAATTAATGTTAATGCATTTCCACCGACAAGGACAAGGGCAGCAGATACATGGGAACACCTGCAAGTTTTCTTCCAAGCCACCATCCTGACTTGGAATTATATTGTTGTCACATCACTGTCACAGGATTAATATCCTGGAACTCCTTTCCTTACAGAACCATGGCTGTATTGACCCCAGAAGGACTGCCGTGGGATCAAGGAGGCAGCTCACCATCACCTTCTCAGGGGTCAAGGGCAGTTTGGGTGTGCAAATAATGCTGGCCTTGCCCACATACCATGAAAGAAATTAAAAATGCATGAAACACTTTCCAAAAAAAATGTCCAAATTATAGCCAATAATTATATATATAAAAAACAATAATTTATGCTCTTTAATGTTTGGGCTGTGAAATTGGGCCTGAGGTTAACACATGGCTCACACAGTACTTCCAGTGTGATGGTCTTGCTGCTCCATGTAGACAGCCTCAGGATGAAAATATCATGGCTGCTACTAGGATAGTGAGCATTCACTGACAAAATGCCTTATGCATAGTTGCTCACTAAATGCACATTAACAGTGTGGTAGGCCTTGCAGTTCCTGTATCACTCTCTGTTGACATTGGACCTACACAATCAGATGTACCCTGCACCACTGGGAATCTCGTTACCTGCTCTCTCCTCCTATGTCTCATTGCGTAGAGACAAAACACTGAAATCTCCTCTTCTTTCACACAGGGCCTCTGTCACCACTTCCACCTGCCGCCCCCAGATGCAGTGATGGACTGCCTGCTGGACTGAGAGATGGTCACAGATGCTCTGCCTGAAATAATTTGGTTTAAGTTTGAAGTTTGAAGTTTAAAGCGACTTAGGGCTTAAAGTACTGCAATGCTTCAGCCGAGTTGTCCAGGCATTGGAATTGGTGCTTACACACACTGATTTTCTTTTCCACAATGTTTCTGGTGGCAGCATGGCTTTCATGTATATCTGCTGCCCTTATGTGGTTTTGTGGAGGTATGAGCAGCCATCCTGTTGTTCTTATCAGAAGTCTGATGGTGGAAATGACAGACTGCCTCAGCAAGGCTGCTGACTTTCACTGGTGTGGATATGCTGGCGTTGGACTGGGGTAAACACAGTAAAAAGTCTGACAACGCCAGGTTTCAGTCCAACCGATTTATTTGATAGTAAATTCACTAGCTTTCGGGTTAGTCCCTAGTCACCTGACGAAGGGGCTAACCCGAAAGCTAGAGAATTTACTATCAAGTAAATCGGTTGGACTGAAACCTGGTGTTGTCAGACTTTTTACAGACTTTCACTGAGGCAGACTACAGATAGATTTGCATGATGCCCCCAAGCAGCTAATGACTTCAGACCACAGTCGCCAGTGTATGTCTGATGCTGCGTCTTTTATTGTTATTTTTCGTTGGGTGTGTTCGCTAATAAATGTACTCTTCTTTTGACTCAAAGAAACTCAGTTTGATTTGCTCCTTATTGAAAGTAAAATACATTTGGTTGGAAAAAGGCATTCATGAGGAAAAGACAATTAAAAAGTTTTGTTTGAATCAAACCAAAAGGGGCTGAAATAAAGGGGAGCCAATTCACCCTTCCTTAGCCAGTCATCGCATCTGTTTGCTCGAGAAGCATTAGCAAGGGCACTGGTGGATAGGCAATGGTGGGAGCATGAATACTGCCATTCTGAGAAAGGGCTGCAGGCTTGAATGGAGCCACTGCCATTCCCCCCAGTGATGCCTTGACAAGTTTAGTAATCTGATGGAGGACAGATTGCTGAGCTACTATGAGAACTGTACACTAGGGTTGCCACTATGACTGAATATATTCCTGGAGGTTTCATCACATGACATGTCATCACAGTTCAGCAATTAGTCAGCCAACACAACCATTCCAGTGTTGCAATGGCATCCAACACCAACTAGGAAGTAAAAAGACTCATTACCCAATTGGATGATGCTTGACTTGCAGCCAAACAGCCTTTATCACCCCAACTTCAATATTTTTATATCTGGTAAATCAGAGGAAATGAGAAGAAAAAAATCTTTTTAATGTCCTGATCATTTTTCTCCAGGATTGCACACAGAAATGTCCTGGAGATTGATCTTCAATTCTGGGGATTCCAGGCCAATTCTGGAGGGTTGCCAACCCAATTGTATGCCCCTTTGAACATTGGTATCCAGTAACTGGATGCTATCTGAGCCTGCACGTCAGCAAGTATGGATCTCAACTCAGCCGCCACTGCAGCCCTAAGACTTTGAGAGGCTTCTGTTTGTGCCTCAGTGGAAGCTGAGATACTAGCCACCAGAAGCTACATCATGGGTCACCAATCTCACCATTTTCTTATGCATTGCCCCATCAAAGTCTTCACCTTAGTCCACAGAACCTTTGCATGCGTTCACCCTCCAGGGAGCTGGCACATGAACTATCCTTTCTCCTGGCCTAGCTGCAGCTGACTCATGCCCCATGATTCACCACATGCACGTTGTGATTCTGTACTATTTGCTAAGATATATGGAGTGACAGTATCTTAACTGGTGGCCGTGAGTGTCAGCGCTCTCTCATGAGACTGCTGTGGCTGGCCAGTTGGACATTTTAGTGTGTCTGAAAGCAGAGAATCAGAAAGGTAGGGTTGGGTGAGTTGAAAAACACAATCACAACATTAGCAGTTTGCACTCCATGTCAGATAATGGGATAAAGATGAGGAGTTGAGAGTGGATATAGGGCTGAAACATACCATCAGCCTTAATGTCACACTGGACTTCCTTTTATTCATTTATGGGATGTGGGCATCGCTGGCTGGACTAGTATTTATTGCCGTCCCTGAGGACATTTAAGAGTCAAAGACATTGCTGTGGATCTGAAGTCACGTATGGGCCAGACCAGGTAAGGATGGCAGATTTATTTCCCTAAAGGACATTAGTGAACCAGATGGGTTTTTAACAGCAAGTGACAATGGTTTCATTGTCATCACTAGACCTTTAATGCCAGATTGTTATTGAATTTAAATTACACCATCTGCCATGGTAGGATTTGAACATGAGTCCCCAGAGAATTACCCTGTTCTCTGGAGTATTAGTCCAGTGACAATGCGACTATGCCACTATCTCCCCCTGGGCTTTATCATAACCAGCTCTTTGACAAGAAGCACTATCTCCTCCATAGGTATGCTTGACCCTACAATTCTACTTTGATCCCTTCAATAATATGCTGGCATGTCCTACAAGAGAGATGGAAGAAGTGGAAATGGTTAAGAACTTCAAGTTTTAGGTATCTAGATCATCAACAATCTGTCCTAGTCTCTCTCCACACCAAAGCTATTGTTGAGAAAGCCCACCAGCACTTCTATTTTCTCAGGAGGCTGAGGAAATTCAGCATGTCCACTACGACTCTCCACTTTACAGATGCACCATAGAAAGCATCCTTTCTGGATGTATTACAACTTATTATATCTCCTGTTCCAACCAAGACCACAAGAAACTACAAAGAATTGTGAACATAGCCCAGTCCATCACACAAACCAGCCTTCCATCCGTTGACTCTCTCTGCACTTCTTGCTGCCTCAAAAAAGCAGCCAGCATAGTCAAGGACCCCATGCACTTCAGACATACTTTCTTCCATCAGGAAAAAGATACAGAAGTCTGAGGTCACGTACCAACCAGTTCAAGACAGCTTTTTCCCTGCTGCCAGACTGCTGAATGGACCTGCTTTTTATGATCTTTCTCTATACCCTAACTATGACTGTATCACTACAGTCTGTGCCCTCTTCTTTCCTTCTCTTCTATGTGTCTATGAATGGTATGCTTTGTCTGTATAGTGCGCAAGAAACAATTCTTTTTACTGTAAACAATTGCATGTGACAATAATCAAAGAATGCCAGTGATTGTGTTCTTTTGCCTTTGGATAGTATAGTCAAATAACTAGAAGGATGTGGAAGCAGTGGGAGGAAAGGTGAAACTGACAACATTAGAAGGTGTGTGAGGCTGAGGTGAAGCATTTGAATGCTAGGCCTGAGTCTAAACAGCTAGAGACTTCTGAGGGTGAGAGAAGAGAGCATTGAGCAGTATGAGCGTTTGGTGATGCAGTGGCTATGAGATGTCCTTTGAGAATGCATTCATTGATCTTTCTAACATGCATAAGGTCACTGATCTTCTTGTGGCACTGCTGTTAGGTTGTCAGGGACCAATTCTGGGAGTTGACCTCCCTGGTCACCTGATCACCTTCCCTTCAGAGGGTGTTCCTTCAGAACATTCAGTGCACCATCTCCCCTGTCTACTTCCAGTGAAATCATCCCTCTTCTGCTGCCAACATCCATTGGTAAGCTTATGACCACATCCATGAACCTGGGAAACCTCTCCTTTCCCTCATGCTCCTATGTTCATTTTCCACTTGCAACTAATCCCACTTCAGATACTCTACAGCAACTTCCTTCTCTTGAGTGCAACTCCTCCATCGGAGGATAGCTGCACCACATACTAGTTTTCACACTGTGGGACAGCCTGATGAGCACTCAACCAGCCAACAGAGTAGGTCATGTTTGTCTGAACAACACAATCATGAAATTGAGGATGCAGCATGAATTTTATGGACTGCCTGCCTGAGCACAGGCAGGTCACGAATTGTGAACCTTATACCCAAAAATATGAGACAACTTCTTAGCCCTCGGTGTCTTAAAACAATATAAAACTATTGCACCTTGAGTTACTCAATGTGTAATTGCAATGCATTCTTGGGCTTTCAGAAACCATCTATTGTACATATCATATGACTGACTTATCCACTCTACCATGTCAGAAATATTTACTGCTGTTAGGTCAACAATGTTAAATACTTTTCCATATAGTAGCAGAGTGATTAATATCATGTGTCCCAACTGTTTTGTATTACACAAAGTCAGATTATTTTTAGGTGGGGACAATGTTCAAGGCAATACAGTTAGCAATGACTCTGATAATCACTTGTACAATAAAATATTGTGCACTGAGGCAGAAAGAACCAGAATTTTAAAATAATTTTGTTAGGTGCTTTTTATATGCTTGTGTTTCTGCTATCCTTTCAGTTTTTATATTGCTTTAATTCTCTTAATTTTCTGGGTTCACATGTTCCCAAATGTCTCCTGCTTATTCTTCAGTTGTTTGAGTGTAATACTTTTATTTAATTGTGCAACCCCACCATTATCTGTAATATGGCTTGCTGGCAATTAAAAGGCTTTAGAAAATCTCAGGGAAGGTCAATGGGAGCTAGAGGAACAGTTCACTAGCTAGAGACGCCCCATGCAAATGCAGTTCCAATCTCCCCAGAATATTAAATTTCTGCACACGGAAATGATCCATATGCAAGGCAGATTCATTTCTGTTTGAGAGTTAAACAGTGGCTACAGAGAAAATTTTGAACAGAAGTCCAGAAATAAAAAAAACAGCCTTCATAGTCAAGGCACATGCCTCATTGCTCTGTACTGAAGTACGAGTCCCACATCCATTATTGTAACTGTAAATAAAACAATTGTAAGGCTGCAGGCTTTTAGAATTTTGAGGAAACAATCTTTCAAATAACAAAAAAAATTGTCACAGCTTGAAGTGAATAATGGAAAGTTAGAACATTTTCATATCCCAATACTGCTTGGACTTTTTGTCCAAATATAAAAATATATTTGTGTGACAAGTGTTGTTCACTAACAAATTGACACTAGATTTAATCTCACATAACCACATTTAAGACAATCACAACTGAAATCTTAGCCCAAGGGTGAAACAGATATCCAGTACAATACCATTCCAATTATCAGGTTTCCAATTATCTAAACAGAGGCATTTTGTGAATCACATTTACGTCAATCAGCCAATTTAACTACAGTATTTAATTATTGACTTCCAGTTAGCCAAACTCAATTACTCGAACGGATTTGCTGTCTCTTGAGTTGTTGGGATAATCAGGAATCCAAGGTGCTTAATACAATTTTCATATACTTAATAATATTTTTATATTTAATATTGCCTTTTTCATCTGGCCTGGTGTGAATGGGATTTGAAATTAGTTTTATTGTGACATATGTTGGCTAAAAGCCATTGCATGTCTTTAAGAATCCTCAGTCCATGTTGGGCCTTAAAATCCAGTACTGAGAGATGGCTGCCTTTCTCAGGGTACTTGCTGAAAAATCTCTCTGTAGCCATTAACCATCTCTCAACCAGCGGTGAGTCCGAAGTACAAAACCAATGGCTAGAACCTTGCGGCTGTTCCCCGTGGCGGGATCTTCCAGCCCTGCTGATGGCTCACGCGGGTTTCATGGTGATGAGGGGTGAATTCCTGCCGCTAGCCAATGGTGGGGTTGGCTCCTCCACCATGAATCATGTCGCGGCTTGCGCAGAAGATCCCACCCTATGTCTCTAGAAAACCATTTACAGCATGCATTTAACAATTCTCACCATCAGCCCTGACACCGAAATCATCTAGGTTCCCTGCATTTAAAAATCAATTGTCTAGAGAAATTGGTATTGTATGTTTGCAAAGTAGCCACAGTCATTGAGCTGTTCTGAGAACAGTGAGATTATTTACTTCGACCTTATAAATGAATTTGACAAATGATTTATTGATCATTCCATAACACTGAATTTTTGTGCCAAAAAGTTCAAACATTCTAATTTATTCAAAGAATAATGGAAATAAATAGCTATGATAACTGAAGTTAGTAAATTTTAGGGACTTTCCTTGTCTAATTATATATTGGCAATGGTGCTAATTGATTATTATTGTGGGTCATAATGGGGACTTGAATAAGTCTGTAGATTGATTGGCCTAAATGCTACTGTCCTAGATTTCCATTGTCTACAATGTACATTTATTAATTACTACTAACTAATGAAAAGAAGGCGGCATGGTGGCACAGTGGTTCGCACTGCTGTCTCACAGCATCAGGGACCCGGGTTCGATTCTCGGCTTGGGTCACTATCTGTAAGGAGTTTGCACGTTCTCCCGTGTTTGCGTGAGTTTCCTCCTCGTGCTCCAGTTTCATTCCACAGTCAGAAAGACATGCTGGTTAGCTGCATTGGCCATGCTAAATTCTCCTTCAGTGTATCCGAGCAGGTGCTGGAGTGTGGTGACTAGGGGATTTTCACAGTCATTGCAGTGTTAATGTAAGCCTACTTGCGTCACTAAAAATAAGCTTTAAACTTTAAAAGCTTCTTATCTCGTTAGGATTAGATTTCAAAGTTAAGATCAAATGATATTTGAGGGAACGCCATAATTCATCTACACAGTCATTTTTTTTGTTGTTCTTTGTTCTGACAATGACTGTGGATTAAACACAGATTGTCACTCATTGGTCCATATTGTGCTACGGTAATAATGGTAATTGATGGTTAGCAGTGCTTGTTGAGCATATTGGATAGCAACTTGTGGCACAATTAAAAGCAGAAATTCCAAAGTTTCTGTCAGAAATATTTTGTTCTTCCACAGTATGCATTTAGCAATCTCACCATTAGACCTGACACCAAAATCATGGTAATGTTATGATATTGGAATTTTTGCCCACTAGTTGGACATGAATTTGGAATATTTGCCCACTAGTTCCCTATTAAAGGTGCTGAAAAAGCAACATTTGGTGCATTCAGGAGTAAGTGAGTGGTGTGATAAGTAATGACAAATGACCTCTCTAGCCCTGAAAATTTAATATTATACGTGTTTAGTTTCACTCCTTCTGACATAATCACCTGGATTGTTTTTAAAAAGTAAAATAAAAATGATTTTTTTACACTTTTATCTGCCTCTTTTATCTCTCTTTGAATTACATCTTTCCTTCCCAACACTTATTTTGCTTTCTATACATGTGTTAAATCTAATTTATAGTTCCTGTTCTATATTTCCTGGCCTGGAGGCAGAATTTTGTATTTTGGATTAAAATTTCAACATTGGGGTCAACTAGGAGTCATGACCCTACACTGTGTTGTGAGCAGGCACTTGACCTCAGTATTGCCTGAATTAGTGAATTGGTGGCCAGAAGATGTGCTCGCATCCAACTGAAAACTGTGAGCGGATCTCAAAGTTGGAGGCCCAATAGGAAGAACTGCAGCCTGCAATTGTAGCCATGTGAAGGAGAGGGCATCACACCTTAAAGCACCCACACAGCAGCTTTTGCAGTAAAAAAATTGACCTCAGGTGCCAGGTTATCCTTGTGGTGGAAAAGCCCCTCCATATCTGGCTTGTAGGTAGGTGTGTTGGGTGCTCAGTAAAACCCTAAAATGTTGGTCACCATCAGAAGGCAGCTATCATACTCTTGACCCTGTAGGAATCATTCTGCATCCAATCTGGCTCTCTCCAAAATGCACCAGCAAATGGATACACCAGCTGGTAATGCTAATTTACTCACTTGCCTGCCTGCCCCCCATTCCCACCCTGTATCACAGGGGAAAAATCTACTGTGTGTGTCTTATTAAGGATTTTTCAATCTGATTAGTTGAAGACCCTCTTGCCCTAGATAAAGATAATAAGAAGTCTCACAACACCAGGTTAAAGTCCAACAGGTCATGTGAATGGATTCACCTGATGAAGGGGCAGCACTCCAAAAGCTCATGCTACCAAATAAACCTGCTGGACTTTAACCTGGTGTTGTGAGCCTTCTTACTGTGCCTACCCCAGTCCAATGCCAGCATCTGCACATCCTAGTTAAAGATGCCACAAATGCCCTATAGATGGCACTGCCCTGTGTCAGATGCAGGATTAGGTCGTATTTCCATGCAAAAACATATGAAAGTAGTACAGGCAGTTTATTGCATGATGAGCGCCAAGTCTACTCCTGTCTACAGTGTTGTAAAAGTGTATGCACTATCCACCAAAAGTCAATAAATTGAATGGGCACCTCTACCAAATTTAATAACATGCAGAAACACAATTTTTCTCCTCAAAAAAGAAAATCCAATGTTTTTTGCCATAAAAACAAACCAGTAACAAGATTGCTATCTCCACATATTGTAAAGCAGTATGTCCCACAATTTCTGTTGTTAAATGAAATTATCACTGTTATCTCTTGAGCAATAAGAAGCTGTGTTTCAGGCCTACTTTCTAATCTCTAGAGTGTGGTCCTCTGGTATCCCAAGGGTCCTGAACAATGCAGCAGAGGAAGAAACCCAATTTATCTTCACATCAAGAAAAAAAATGAACATTTTCCAAGAACATAAAAATAAATCCTTGTTTTGTCTTGTACAAAGTAAAGAAAGGCTTCAAACAAAAACAAAATCCCTCTAGACTTTCTTTTGCTTTTGAATAATTTTTACTTGTTCTCAGAATAAAATTCCCCAACTCATTGATTTTATGACCTTCTTTGTAATTGAAATGACAGACACTTCTGGCTTTAGGTTGCCTGGAGCACCTAAGAAACATATTTAAATTCTTGGCGTTAATACATTTATTGCCAGATCCCCATCATGCACCTGCACTATACAACCTTGGCAATTGTGGTGATATCTTGGATGAGAAATTCTTTGCCATGCACTCAGTTTTCAGGCTTGAGCCAAATGCCTAGCAATCAATATGGCAGGAAGACCACGTGTGCAGCAAGTGTGCCACCCATCATATTAGGAAATGGACATACGGCCCATTGTGCGTATAACAACTGCGTGAGGGCCATTTACAAATTTAGGCTGCCATGAACACAGCTGGTTTCAGTCAAGAAAATGCAGTCTTCATGCGACTAACCATTGCTCATTAAAAGGATCTCTGGAAAACCTAACCAATAAGGTAGGTTTGTTAAAAATAATACCTCAACGCAGAGCAGTGCCAATGTCCCTTTCCTAAGTAATCATCCACTTTCTCCCGACCAAACTCCTCTTTCCGAATCACACCTCACTGCTATTGATAATGATACATAAACACAAAAATGTTTATCCTCTTGAAGGCTGCCTAGGGATATCCATCAGGCACTTTCAACTGGCAGTCCACAACAAATAAAGCCTGAAGCTCAATGAATTGGCACTGTACCCAATGCTTCAGGCTTAGCCATTCCAGTGAAGAGATTCTTCCCTGTGGAAGCCCGAGCCACTTCATTGCCAGCTTTTGAATTCTTCCCATTTTTTATGCTGACTGATAGCAATTCTCACCTGAAGTAAAACTTCTATTGTTTGACTTGAATTAGCAACTGGGAATGATGAACAATTTCCTAATTAATAAATTAATAAAATATTATGAGTGGAATCACTCTCTGTCCACAGGGTTGGTGGCAGGGGCTCAAGATTCAGCGAAACCCCAGAAGTCGCGGATCTTGCCAACTAGATTGCAACTATTGATTTTCTCCACCCCTCGTCAGTGATGTAATCAGGCTCATGAACTCCTCCTTTCACCGTATATTTACAACCCTCACCTTATATTCAAACAGTGTGGAGGTGATGTCATGTCAGCATGGTTTACAATAGGCTCACATAGACGTGAACCTGTTATAGGGATCCACGCCACCCCCCCCCCCCCCCCCCACCTCCAATCCCACACACTATCATCTTAACTGGGGCTTTTTTTGTAGGTGGTTTTAATCTGTAGCCAGATTCAGGTGGAAACCTCATGTGATCATTGTGATCCTATGTCATTTACAAGATCCTGACTATATTTAACAGCTAAATGAGTGGGGAATTACAGAAGGCTTTCTAAGATACCAAAGGTCCTCCTCAACAAGCTAAAGTGGAAGTGGAAATTCCAGGTGCTCTGGTTTCCTCTCACAGTCCAAAGATGTATAGATTAGATGGATTAGCCAAGGTAAATGCACAGGGTTACGGGGATAGGGTGGGTGGGGTGGGCCCAGGTAAGATGTTCTTTTGGAGAGTCAGCGTAGACTCAATGGGCCAAATGGCCTCCTTCTGCATTGTAGGAATCCTATGGATTCAATGGTTTATGGAACAAATGAAGCATTTTAAAGCAAAAAAAAACAACAATCTGATTTCTGTTAACTGACAGTCATGAATTGAAATCAATCTATTTTTCTGTCTATTTATCTAGCAGTCTATGTGCATTAAAGTCTTGCATATGGACTGTTGTAGTTGAAAAGTGGTTATCACACTTCAAAGCAGCACAATGCAAAAATATCCAATCAGCAAAAAAAATCATGATTCAATTAAACATAAATAAAACATGAAGCAATTACTGCACACAATCTAATTGCTATTGTATAAAAACCAGTACAATTGCAACTCATCAAATAGCATTCCGTTCCCTCCTGCAGCAGGATCTGGACAAATTTCAGACTTGGGCTGATCAGTGGCAAGTAACATTCACTCCAGACAATGACTATTACCAACAAGAGAAAACCTAACCACCTCCCCTTGATGTTGAACAGCATGACAATCACTGAACATCCTATTATGAATATCCAACGGGTTACCATTGGCCAGAAGTTAAAATGGACAAGCCATATGAATATTGTTGCTACAAGAGCTGGCCAGAGGCTGGAATTTTGTGATGATTAATGCACCACCTGACTTCCCAAAGCCTGTCCGCTATCTACTCAGTACAAGTTAGGAGTATGATGGAATACTTTTCACTTGCCTGGATGACTGCAGCTCCAATAACACACAAGCTCTACACCGTGCAGGACAAAGCAGCCGGCTTGATCAACACCCCATCCACCACCTTAAACATTCTCTTCTTCCATCACTAGCACACAGTAGCAGCATTATGTATCACCTACAAGTACTGCAGCAACTTCCAATACTCCTTCAATAGCATCTTCCAAATCCCTGACCTCTGCCATCCAGAAGAACAAGGGCAGCGGATGTACCAGCTGCAAGCTCCCCTCCAAGTTACACACATCCTGATGTGGAACTGTATCATTATTCCTTCACTGTTGCTGGGTCAAAACCCTGGAAATTCCTTCAGCACACAGAATCATAGAATCCTGACAGTGCAGAAGAGGCCTAAGGCTGTAATGGACTGCAGCAGTTTAAGGAAGAAGCTCACCATCTTCTTAAAGTCAATTAGGGATGGGCAACAACATGGTGGCCTCGCTGGTGACGTCACAGCCCATGAACATATAATGAAATCTGGCCAATGAACACTGCTAATTATTGAGGTCTTCTTTCAGGTTGAAAAAGGTAACACATTAGCAGCAGTAATTGCAAAGTGAATAAACCAATTTCCAAAACTAACCAATCAACACTTTGATTCAATAAATGGACACTAAACAGTAACCAGCAGACATCAGCAAACCAGGCAGTCGAATCAACTTGAAAGACTCTTTTTCAATTAATTGTCAGTTGCCATTTTGATTCCCTGCTGGGCCAAGTTCATGTCCATATATATAAGTAATAATGTTGATTTAATGGGTAGCATAGCCTGTTTGTTTGAGTGATAATCTACAATTCTAATTTTGTACAATTCTCCCTATTATGATCCAAGAGTGTATTCCAAAGCTTACTGTGTGCAACATCTTTGGAGACTTTATTGATGTATATATTTCACTGAAAACCAGGATATATTTTGGGTGAGATACATTTCATCATAATCACCTGCCCATGACAACAGATGACAGTGAATCTCCTCTTCCATTTCATTATTGTTATATTCTTTTCAAAATTCACATCTAATGGATATACCAATTGATAGTGTATAATATCACTTATCATTCTCTCATCTCATAGAATTCTTTATCCAAGCATACTACTTTTATAATTAAAATAATAAATTAGAAACACCAAAAATAGGTAATCCAGTGTCAAATTTCACTAATGTAAAACCATAACAAGTTTTTAAAGTATAATGACTTTTTGTGTAAAATATAATTTGCACTCCTGACAGGGGGCCTAAACTAATTTTCCATCCATTAATATCTATTTTAAAGTGACTTATTTTGAATTTGTGAATGAAGGATCAAGTAGGGAGTGGAAGTGAATTTTACATGGCATGGCTGCTTAGTGCCCCCCTCCCCCATTACAGAAGCCATTTGCAAATTGATTGATCCATAAAAAGACCACCCCACACTGAAAATGGAAAAAAAAGGAATGAAAGTCTATGGATCGACCTCAGCACCAGAAACAACAATGACAAACCCAGCCCTGTCAAGCTTGCAAAGTTCTCCTTACTAACATCTCGGGGTTGTACCAAAATTGGGAGAACTGTCTCACAGGTTAGTCTGACATAGTCATACTCAAGCACTCATACCTTATAGATAATGTCCCACATACAACCATCACCATCCCTGTGTACGTCCAGTCCCACCCACACGAAAGACCCATCAGCGGTGGCAGGGCAGCACAGTGGTATACTCCAGTCAAGAGAGAACTCAGAGCAATTCCCTCTACTTATTTTTTCGTTTATGGCTCTTCAATCTATTTCAAAATTCACATCTAATGGATATACCAATTGACAGTGTATAATATCACCCATCATTCTCTCATCTCACAGAATTCTTTATCCAAGCATACTACTTCTATAATTAAAATAATAACTTAGAAACACCAAAAATTCTCAAAATTGACTATGGACCTCTTGACGTCTCATAGCATCAGGTCAAACATGGGCAAGGAAACCACCTGCTGATTATTAGCTTCTGTCCTCCCTCAGCTGATGAATCTATACACCCCAAGGTTGAACACCAGTTTGGGGAGCACTGAGGGTAGCGAGGGCACAGAATATGTCCTGGGTGGGGGAGGGGAGGGTTTCAATGTTCATTACCAAGAGTAGCTCAGTAGTACTGCTGAGCTGGCTGAATCCTAGCTGCTAGACTAGACCTGCGGGAAGACAGAAATAACCAACAATAAAGACTTGACCTCCACATAATTGTGTCCTTAGCCAAAATGTTCCAGTACAGTTACAACAATGGCATCTACCCGGTAATATGGAAAACTGCCCAGGTATATCCTGCAGCGATTCAAGAAGGCAGCAGTTTAAGAAGGTAGCTCACCACCACCTTCTTAAGAGCAATCAGCAATGGACAATAAATGCTGGCCTAGCCATTGATGCCCACATCCCATTTAAAAAGAATTTAAAAGGAACATAAAAAGCAGGATGAATCCAACCTGGCCAATTCCTACCCTGTCAGTATACTCTTAATCATCAGCAAATTTCTAGAAGGGGTCATGGTTAATGCTGTCTAGTGCTACTTACTCAACATAACATACTCACTGACACTCAGCTTGGGTTCTACCAAAGACACTCAGCCCCTGACATCATTGCAGTCACTATCAACATGGGCAAAAGATTGAACTCAAGAAGTGAGGTGGGAGTAACTACATTTGCCATCTTTGACTGTGTGCGGTATCAAGGAGCCCCAACAAAACTGGAATCAATGGGATTCAATGAGAATCACTCCACTGGTTGGAGTCAAGCTTAGCACAAAGAAAGATGGTTATAATTGTTGGAGATCAATCGGCTCAGTCCCAGGACAGCAAGAGTTCCTCAGGATAGTGTCCTAAGCCTAACCATCTTCAGCTACTTCACCAATGACCTTCCTTCCATCATAATGTCAGAAGTGGGGATGTTTGCTGATGATTGCACAATGTTCAGCACCATTTGCAACTCCTCAGATACTGAAGCAATCTGTGCCCATACGAAGAAAGACCTGGACAACATTCAGACTAGGAATGATAAGTGACAAGTAATATTTGTGCCACCCAAGAGCCAAACATTGACCATCTTCAATAAAAGAGAATCCAACCATCTCCCCTTGACATTCAATGTCATTACCATCACTGATAACCCCACCATCAAAAATCTGTGGGTTACCATTGACCAGAAACTGTACTGGACAGTCATATAAATACTGTGGCTACAAGGGGAGGCAGTGGTGTAGGGTATTGTTGCTGGACTAGCAATCCAGAGATGTAGGGTAATGCTCTGTGGACCCAGGTTTGAAGCCCACCATGGATTGGGGGGATGCTGCCAATTTCTGACCACTTGCTATATTATGGGAAATCAGAGTATAGAAATCAGCTTTGCAATCCAATGTCATCATGCTGGATTTTACCCATGATCAGGATGGCAGCAAGCATAAAATTCTGATTTGCAAGCATAAAATTCCAGCTGCGATTTCCAAAGTTTTAATTGCTGCTTATAGAATTGCTCACCAAGCACCACATTTCTTGCAAAGTTATTTACATTTATCAGGATCTAGATGGGTGTATATTTAGCACTGAAGATGATCCAAACTTGAATGTTTTTCTGTACTCATGTTGTCCCTAATTGGAACAAGAACACGTTAATGAACCAATCACATGACATCCTGATGACATCATAGGCCATTTGTATTAGCAAACAAGCAGGATATCCTAATAGCCTGTAGAGTAAACACCTCTCCAATAAAATTCTTGTTTGTTTGTACTTTCATAGTCTGCAAATCTAGCTTTCAAAAATACTACAGATGTCTAATCTTTGAAACATTGTGGATCTGGTTTCTAAACCATTATGCAAGCCAGAAGCAAAGCTCAACCAACACTATTATAAAACAAGGTGAAATTGTGATTTGAAGAGATGTGTGAACTTTTCAGTTTCCATTTGATATTTCCAACAGTTCATGGTGACTACATCAAACATGCTTAACATTCAGTCAAATTTTAAATAAACTGCACAATTTTGGCTTGAAGACAAGTTGACTTTGACTGAAATGGTCAAAAAAATATAAGATTTCTGTGTCAGTGTATACCAAGTCTGGATAAGCCATGGTGGCATCAAAAGCATATGAAATAGATAATAGCCTGAATTTTTAGGTCGGTGTGTAAGCAAATTCAGCGGATTCAGAAGCAGATTTGAAATCCGCTCCATTCCGAGATTGGCAGTCTACAGTAGTCATATCCTGGTTGGCCAGTTAAGAGCCAGCTAGCATGAAACTAGTATGTAGAGAGGGCTAGTAATGATGGAGGTGTGTTGGGCAGTGGGGTGCAGGAGTGGGCAGGAAAAGGGCAAATGCCTGAATGAAATCAGCTGCAGGTGGGAGTTCAAAAGCAGTGGAGAGAAGGTAAGTAAATGAAGAAACAATTCTGGGGATAGTGGCTTGAACTTGAACAAAAAACTTTGCATTGAGGAGTGAAAGTAAGGAGAAGCCATGGAAGAGTGCATAAAAATACCTGAAGCCAAGCAGCAGCCCCGCCTTTTTTTATTGGTTAGTTGAGAAGTGGCGTTGGAGAAATTGATGGAATTTAAGGCCAAGGGAAAGTGGAGATGCTTCAGAGTGATTTAAGCAAGCTAAGTGAATAGGCAGATGAATGACAGGTGCAGTACAATGTGGATAAATGTGAGGTTATCCACTTCGGTAGCAAAAAAAGGAAAGCAGATCATTATCTCAATGGCTTTATTTTGCAAGAGGGGAATGTGCAATGAGACCTGGGTGTCCTTGTACACTGGTCATTGAAGGTAAGCATGCAGGTACAGCAGATAGTAAATAAGGCAAATGGTATGTTGGCCTTCATAGCAAGAGGATTCGAGTACAGGAATCTTGTTCCAATTATGCAGGGTCTTGGTGAGGTCACACCTAGAACATTGTGTGCAATTTTGATCTCCTTATTTGAGGAAGGATGTCCTTTCTATTAGAGGGAATTCATTGAAGATTTACCAGACTGATGCCTGGAATGGCGGAATTGATGTATGAGGAGAGATTGAGTCGGTTAGAATCATTCTCACTGGAGTTCAGAAGAATAAGGGAGGATCTCATAGAAACCTATAAAATTCTAACAGGACTAGACAGATTAGATGCAGCAAGCATGATTTTGATGGTGGGGAAGTAAATCTTTCAGGACTGAGTGAGGAGAAATTTCTTCACCCGGAGAGTGGTGAGCCCGTGGTATTCATTGCCACAGAAAGCAGTTGAGGCTAAAACATTTCCTTAACTTCTGAGCTGAATGTCAATTGAACCCGATTGTGCCCATACATGCGTGCCAGGACAACATGGAGGTATGACACAGGCACATGCACGCTGCAAGAGCCCAAATTTCAACCTCCAATATGGGTTCCGAAAACTGCCGGTATTGAAGCTCTGAGCTGCAATCTCGCAATAACTTCCGTCACTTGCCCTGATGATAGGTAAGTTTTTGCCCTTATTTATTTGTGCACTTTTTTATGGTTTAGCTGCAGTGACTAGAGGCAGCAAATAATCTTTGGGCGGGTTCATTTTTTTGTAAATGCTTTAAAAAGATGTTTAACATATATGTAATGCACAGAAAATGACAGAAAGTTTTTTTTTAATTTTACAACTTTGTCATGACAGCTAATTCCATTAAAAAACTGCGTTCATTAATAACAAGGTGAACGTTAGTGTCTAGAATAAATTTCAGCTGAAGTCCATTTGGATTTTCTATTTACTTTAAGCAGTGTTTATCCCAATTGAAAGAGCCTCCCTCCCTCCTGTTAAGAGGGAATTAGAAAGCTTTTCACTAATGAATTAGTACTACCCAGGCTTTCAACTAGCTTTTGAAGTTCTACCTCCTCACTTCTCCATTCTTCCTGAGATGTATATTCCACCCTGAATCTAGAAGTGCAAAATGTGCGATCTGTATCTGCCCATTTTTCCCTATGCTGACCATAAAAATGAATGTGCCTCTCAAAATTGAATTGATTGGACCTTTATTTGGCTCAATAGACCTTTTAATTGTTGTTGTGTGGGCGTCCAACATTCTTCACATCTGCCAAGCGTAATAGCCAGAGACTGTGTGATGACGTTGGTAAACCGTCCCCGTGTCATCACATGTTATTTAACATTATATGGAGGGTGTCAGGAGCCCACACAAACCATATAAAATCTGGCCAATGTCTCAAAAGCATTATAATGTTTTGACCAAAATCCTAAATGGAATCCATCTTTTGCACATTAAAAATGATAAATGGGTCAAAATACTGAATCTCAAATGGATTCAACATCATGTGTTAACCAAAATGTAATACTTTTCTATTACATTTGTCTATATTTAGCAACAGAATAGGGAAATTTCAAGGATATAAACATAATGTGGCTTTAGTACCTCCTAATTTTAGTGACAGACAAAAGACCACATAGGTCAGGTTTTCTCTGTGGTCTCCTGAACCCCATTGTCAGGTTAAGATATAAGTCAAAAGTCCGCACTGTGTGGCACAAAGTTATTCTGTGTAATTTTCCCCAGGATGTCCAAGTAATGGGTAAACGGCAGGTCTGCCATCCAATTAAGGATGGTGAATGTACAGTTGAAGATGATGGGTTATTCAAAAGGGAGATGCTCTGTCTCCAAGATTTTAAATTTTAATTAAAAATTACTTCCACAGCCAAGCTGACACTATAGGGTGCCCTTTAACTGCTGCTGACCCCTGACAGGCAGCAGAGGAGTCCTTAGGCTCCGAGTTTCTGTCACCAGGAGGCCATCTCCAGGTGTCTAAACTGGTTCCCCCTGCCATGTCCTCCATCCTATCTCTGCAAAAATGGCCCAAGGACTGGTTGAAGCCAGGGAAGTGGCACACTGAGAAACTCACTCCTGAGATCCCACCTGCCTCTGTTCCAGGCCTGGCAAGGGTTCAAAATTCTACCCATTATCTTACTTTGCATTAAAAATTTATAGGGGTGATTTTAATCCACATCAACTGGTGGAAATAGAGCAGGGACTGATTAAAGTGATGCCAGATTACCTCTATTTCTCTGTTCCTGCTGTCTTCCTGTCAGCTGCCATTTTAACCATGCTTGTCTTTTCAGTTGGCTGAGGCATCCACTAGAGGGAGATGGGAGCCTGATGAATATATGCAAATTTGTATTCTCTGATGTCTTTAAGAAACCACCCAACCTGCTGGTAAAAGCTAGTGTGTTTGGCCACTCAGAGAACTATATAAAGAGATCCCTGCAGATAATTGGATCATACGAGATGTGTCCTCTTGTGATGCTTGGGTTGCAAGAAGAACTTTCAATTTCCAAATTTCTTCTTTCTGAAAATGCTTTGCCTTGATTATCCTCAGTAACTAGCATGTGCTTACAAAGCTCAAAGCACAGTGTCCAACAGCGGATGTGATTCTGCGTTTGGACAACCTTTACTAAATAATCCTAAACCAATTTTAGTTTAAGCTCAATGTGTGGCATATTTGTGTATACTGGATGCTACATATATTAATGCACTGTGCCCTGTTCTTTGCAGACAAGAAGAACAGGAACACACATTGCACCTGTTTCAGTTAAACAAAATAAGTGATTGCATTTGCTGACACATTGCTCAGGGAAATACCCTACCAATCAGGATCATGTTGCCTTGTTTAAATTTCAAACAATGCTTGAAGTTAACTGTCAATCATCATGAACCGATGCATTCTCCATAGCAACATGTCTGCCAATCAAAGTGCACTTATTAATCAATCACACTCTCTTATTAGAGTATAAATTGTTATTTTCCCCTTATATTAGTATTCCAGTGAAATGCCCTGATGAGTACAATTCAAAAAGCTTCAACATGCCTCTGTTTTTTAAGCAATACTCAAGTTCACTGTGGTGAAAATCACAACCATATTGAATTTTTATTTTACTGGTTTACTTCACATCATCACTATTGGCATGTATGAGAACGTTCATACATCTACACATCACTACTTGGTGTGGATTACTGAGGCTTTGTTTGCCAAGGTGTTTATCACTCCCCACCTGGAAGGGGAAAAAAAACAACAGAATACTCTGAGCACTTGTAGCAGATGGCTGTTTTCCCAAAACTGCTGGTTGTCTGTGAATGACTCTTAAACAGCCATCAGCACACCAACAACAATCAATCCTAGGGCATAAATGAATTGCAGGAGATTTCATTAAGTAAATGTCCAGATGCTCAGAGACCACCACAATGTAAAATTGCAGGATCCAGTATATGTGGAAAGAATCATGCTATTGTTATTCTGAGATAGTTCATGGTGCCGTGACTATTTTGAGCGAGCAGACACAACAGTCTTGCATTAGCAACACATCTGTCCCTGACACCTCAAATATTGACACCAGTCAGGAACCCCTGCACCAAGGCACAGCAAAAATGCCATGATAATATATGATTGGGATCTTAAAGCTGTACTTTCAGTGTCAAGACAGGTCAGCTGGAATCCTATTGTAAAATGTGTCAAAGATAATTTATGTCTGCTGTGTGTTACACAACTTTGGCATTTAGAAAGGAGAATTCATGCAGCCAGAATGGTTAGAAGATGAGCCGGTACCTTTGCCTACAAAGAAGGAGGAATAAGAGAGGGAAGGAGAGTTAGCCAGGACCGAAGCATAACCAAGGAGTCACTGGCAGGTATTTCTCTTCAAAGAATCCCTTGAGCTGCTACCTGACCAGTTCAGTTTTTCTTTATATATCATATTGATCTATATATAATGACATGGCAGCCCAAATTCTTCAAGCCTTTATTTTACGTATCAGCTGCCAACACCACTCAGTGAAAAAATACTTAGACCAAAGTCTGGGAAAGGGGAATGAGGGAGGAGTAGGAGGAATGTGTGGGAGGAGAAGGAAATGGAAGGGAGAGAAGTAAGGATCTGGAGGAGGCAATGAACCAAAGTGAGAAGGGAGGAGGTGAAAAGTGTGAGAGGGGTTTGAATGGGAGATAACAGAAGAAGAGGGAGAGATAAGTGGGAGGGAAAGAATGAACGGGGATGTGCAGGTTTTGTAAAACCATCCAGAGTTTTAACTCCATGGTTTGTGTCACTATTTTCATGAGGTTTTCCATATGAAAAACAGCCCGATTGTCAGGCTTGGTAAGAAAATGAAACTTGCTGCCACAGAGAGTCGTTGAAGCAAATAGTATCATGCATTAAATAGGAAGCTAGACAAACATCTAAGAGAGAAGAGAATAGATGGTGAAATAGCAAGCCACTCTAAGGAGTGAAATTTCAAAGGGTCACGTGATGCATGAGCGAGGGCTTTCCCAGACAGTGTGGAGACTGGAATCAAAGTAATTGGTAGCCTCTTTATCACTCTCAATAAATAGTTCTTTAATTACTCAGTGATCGCCACAGTTTCCAAGTTATTATAGATGGTTACACTGGCAGATTTAAACAAGAAAAGATGGGAAGAGGTTCAAATAAAGCATAAATACTGGTATGGACTGATTGGTCTGAATGACCTGTTGCTGTGCAGTACATCCTAAGTAACACTATGTAACAGAGTGATAGACCTTCTTATTCATGAAGGCTGCGGGCTGATGTTTTGGTGATCTAATGGCAACTTTTGAACAGTATTTTGATATAGTGGACATAATAGAAGCCAGACACTGCTTCAGCTTCCAGAACTTTCTCCTGGTAACCATTTATTTCAATAGGGAAGGTAGTGTTCTGGCTGGCCTTAATGAACAGAGAATTAATGACTTCTTTTATGCAACTAGGTAATTGGGATATCCCAGGGTTGTTGCCATTATCGATGTGGGATGAGTCAGTGCTAAGAAGTTAAGGACTGTGGTGACTTTGAGAACCATTGATGAAGCTTGTCCACCTACTCCTGTTGCAGGAGGCTGTAGATGTGTTCATCTGCCTGGAAGAACATAGCCTCTTAATGACGTGCTGTTCAGAGAGATCCCAGGAAGTGGCTTTTGGTCTGTGCACCATGTATGCTGGGTATGGCCTTTTATGAGCAATTCACAATCCCATAATTGGCACCCAGTCACCAAGGCATAACATCGACCCCTTTACCTCCTCCATCTTCACTGCTCAGAGCCCTAAACACTCCTTTCAGGTGAAGCAGCATTTCACTTGCACCATTGCTCGGTCTGCAAGTATGACCCCAACTTTTCTCAATGCTGTGCTTTGACAAACGGTTATTTGTCAAAGAAACATCAGCTCTTTTTTCTCCTTACAGATGTTGCCGGACCTGCTGAAATTTTCCAGCATTTTCTTTTTTGACCCCGACCTTCCTGCCGCTTGCCATTTCAACTCAGCATCTTGCTCTCATTCCCACATGCCCACATGCCCATCCTTGGCCTGTTGCATGCTCATGATGCCCAATACAAACTGAAGGTGTAGCACAACATCTTCCAATTGGACATGTCACAGCCCTCAGGACTTTATTCCCTTTTTTATCTTAACAAAACATGCACCCTCTGCCCACCGACTCCCCACCCCCACAATTGGGCCATATGTCACTTATTTTTAAGTTTTGCTTTCACTGATCCTTGACCTTTGTTCTCTTTTTAATACATTTTGTTATCTTACCTTTATACCACTATCAGGAAGTTCTATTGCCCTCCATACTTCACATTGCCATTAATTATGCCCTACACATCTTTGTTGCAATCTCTCCTGGCTTCCACCTATCACTGACCTTCCAAGCAGCTCCAGCTACCCCACCCCCTCTCATACAATATAAAATCCATCAATTTATCCCTCTCTTGAGCATGGAAGAGGTCACATGGACTTGAAATATTAACTCTGTTTCTCTCTCTAAGATGTTGCCAAGCCTGCCAAGTATTTTCCGCATTTTCTGTTCTAATGTTGTAAATTGTATGCACTAGGGGCAGCAAGGTAGCATAGTGGTTAGCATTCCTGCCTCACAGTGTCAGGGATCCAGGTTCGATTCCCAGCTTGGGTCACTGTCTGTTCAGATTCTGCATGTTCTCCCCGTGTCTGTGTGAGTTTCCTTTGGGTGCTCCAGTTTCCTCCCATAGTCTGAAGATGTGTGGATTAGGTTGATTGGCCATGCTAAATTGACGCTTAGTGTCAGGGGAATAACAGAGTAAATATGTGTGGGGTTATGGGGATAGAACCTGGGTGGGATTGATGTCAGTGTAGGCTCGATGGGCTGAATGGCCTCCTTCTGCACTGTAGGGACCCTATGGTTTTCCAATTTACAGAAAAGATTTTGTATCGGCTGAAGTAGAAAATTGCATTGTTCCTTTTATGTACAACCATTCCTAATCTTTTTTACCATGCTGAATAGTTGATATTGTGCAAGGTATGAAATATACTAAATTCAATTTCTTACTACGTTCTACTTCATGCCACAGTCACTGAGCTTGCACAATGTTTGACGAAGTTGTTAGATGAAGTGATGTGAAGAAATGAAGCATCCCCTCAGGTTCTACTTTATGGGGAAAGAAAGGTTGACATTGTCCAGCACACCTAATTTCTGTTGAGCCTTTTGCCTCCGAAGTACTGGATAATATTGAGAGCATTGGAAGAGAAATTTACAGTGTGTTGTTTCCTGTTGCACTAGTGTGATGACAAACAGATTATTGCATGTGTGTGTGTGTGTGTGTGTGTGTGTGTGTGTCGTGTATGTGTGTGTGTGTGTGTGTGCATGTGTGTGTATATGTTGGGGGAGTTTCTTAGAAAGCTCATGAGCTAAAAAAGCCTTAATTTTCTTCACAGAAAACCTAAGCTGCCCTGGCTAATTATTTTTAATATTAGCAATTTTTGTTTGATAAGAAGTGGTTAGCACTGCTGTCGCTCAGCTCCCGTGGCCTGGGTTTGCTTCCAGCCTCAGGTGACTTTCTTTGTGGAGTTTGCATGTTCTCCCTATATCTGCACGGGTTTCCTCTGGATGTTCCGGTTTCCTCGCACAGCTCAAAGATGTGCAGGTTAAGTTGATTAGCCATGATAAATTGCCCCTTACTGTTGGTGTGAATCGCAGGGTAAATACGAAGGGTAAATACAAGTTTAGGGCCTGGTGGGATTGTTGTCGGTGCAGACTTTATGGGCCAAATGGCCTCCTTCTGCACTGTAGAGATTCTAAGAAGTCAATAGGTAATTTTGTGAATTAGTTTTTGGAATTGAACTCTACTTTAAAATCACATAATCTTTGGAAAAGACTAAAAGAGGTTACATTTATTATATTCTCTGTCCTGGATGCTGCTCGGAAGAGATGGAGCAGAGGGGGAAGAAAATAGCTTCGTGATCAGAAGAAATCAACACTATGGGGCAAGCACAGGCTGAAGTGATGGGCCTACCAAGACAATCCTGTTTCTGGATTGTGGGAAAGCGTTAAAAGTGGGATGTGCAGGATTGGTGGACAATGAGGTTGGAGACCATGAGTGATGATCTCCAGATGACATGAACTAAGTGACAGACTTGAAAATTGTGGCCTGATGGTCAGTGATGAAATCACAGTCCAGGGAGAAATAGGAAGAGGTGTTGGAGAGTTGATGTACAGGATTACCGAGGTAGAAGTTGGTTTACCAAACAACAACAGCTCCACCCTTATCAGCGGGTTCAATAACAATGTTTGAATTGGACTTGAGGGAAGTATGTGCAGCAAATTCAGAGGGACAATGTGAATCAAACAATCGCATTGAAATGCTTTCTCCTTCACATGGGACTCCAAACTTTTCAATTTTGAAAATCAAGCCTTTGAATTCCTATAAAGTTGCTCCAATGCAGAGCATCTGAATGACTCACATTTCCCATAGGTTTCAACCTCATCTCTTGAGACTCCATTCCCCTGGATTCCTGAGTCTGCATTCCAACCTCTATTTACTGATGCAATTCCAGCTCCTTAATCACTGGCTAGCTTCACTGAGCTGGCACAGCCCCGGATGGAAATACCCAGTTTCTGTGCTGTGCTTCCCTAATGCTACGTTAAGCTATAAATGACTTCAAGGCTCCTTCTGAGCCCTAATTGCCCACCCTAGCTGCTCTTGGAAGGCCATTGAGAGTCAACCACATTGCTGTGGCTCTGGAGTCACACGAAGGCCAGACAGGGTAAGGACGGCAGATTTTTTTCACATTAGTGAACCAGATTGGTTTTTTAAAAAATCGACAATGATTTTAAGTTAATTTTGAATTCCAGATATTTTTTATTGAATCCAGATTCCACCATCTGCCATAGCTGGATTCAAAGTCAGGTCCCCGGAACATTAGCTGAGTTTCTGGATTAATAGTCTAGTGATAATACAACTAGGCCATCACCTCCCATCCTCCTAAGTCCCAGCTACACTGAGCCAGCTAGAGCCTGCTGGCAGCAGTATCTTTCTGGTATGGCCTTTCCCCTGCTGTAAGATCGCTCATTCTCCCAGCAACCACACAGATAAATTGAACATTCTTAAGCTCCAATAGCTTAAGAATGGAATACAATGTTGGCAAGTGTGAGGTTATCCACTTTGGCAGGAATAATAGTAGGAAGGACTACTACTCACAGGGCGAAAAGCTGCAGCACGCTACGGTGCAGAGGGACCTGGGGGTCCTTGTGCATGAGTCGCAAAAACCCAGACTACAGGTGCAGCAGGTGGTCAGGAAGGCAAATGGGATGCTGGCCTTCATAGCGAGGGGGATTGAATATAAAAGTAGGGAGGTCTTGCTGCAACTGTACAGGGCACTGGTGAGGCCGCAGCTGGAGTACTGTGTGCAGTTTTGGTTGCCGCACTTGCGCAAGGATATTTTGGCCTTGGAGGGAGTGCAGAGGAGGTTTACTAGGCTGATACCAGAGTTGAGGGGGTTGAGCTATGAAGAGAGGCTGAATAGACTGGGCTTGTACTCGTTAGAGTTTAGAAGGATGAAGGGGGATCTTATTGAGATGTATAAGATGATGAAAGGGATGGATAGGGTAGAGGTGGAGAGGTTCTTCCCGCTCAGAAAGGACAGCAGGACTAGAGGGCACAGCCTCAAGATAAGGGGGTGCAGTTTAGAACAAAGTTGAGGAGGAACTTCTTCACTCAAAGGGTGGTGAATCTCTGGAATTCTCTGCCCGTTGAAGTGGTGGAGGCTACCTTGCTAAATATATTTAAGACGCGGGTAGATAGGTTTTTGGTAGGCAAGGGGATTAAGGGTTATGGGGAGAAAGTGGGAAAGTGGAACTGAGCCACTTCAGATCAGCCATGATCTTATTGAATGGCGGGGCAGGCTCAAAGGGCTAGATGGCCTACTCCTGCTCCTATTTCTTATGTTCTTATGTTCAACCACCTGCATGATGATGTAGCCTTCCATAGCTCATTAAATGCTTTTTAAATTAATTGTAGCTCTAACTTGCAAAACAATGCAACTCATTGGGCTGCATTTCTTCTCAAGCAGTCTAGACAAATCTCCAATTCTCTGGATAAGTAAATCCACCTACTGTTTTAATATCTTACCTTTATAAATCTTGGCTCAACATGACCCCCAATCTTTTAAGTGAAATAGGTTTTAAGCTGCTTTATTTGCATTTATCTCAATTTCTATAGTTCAACTTTAATCTTCCTAGAACTAAAAATTACCTTAAAAATATTAAACTAATATTGAAATAAGTATTTATAACAAGAGAAGTGCAACAGGCTTAGCAAATACGCAAGTTATTGCTCTTCATTTTCTCTGGACCCTCTTCTTTGTCTTGCTTCTCAGATGAACAAGATTGGGCAGCTCTCCATCTGTTTTGGTTTGTAAGTAGACTTCCTCTGTAGATAACCTGAAGGAATATGACAGCAGCAAAGAGAAGAATATGCCAAAGAGTTTCAGTGCTTGACAATAACCTTGTTTGACCCCAATATGGATCCCAAAATGTTCCAATATTTCCCCAACATAGCTGACTTTCCACAACATCTTATCATGGAAGGAGGGGACCACAATGAGTAAATTCAGCGAGTATACAATTTTCTCCAGTGGCTTAAATAGACAGCCTGTGTTCACAGGTTGTCTCTGATGGTGAGGGGGATCATCTGACTGCTCAGCCACCAACCACCTAAAGTTGTGTAAGCCCCGACTAGTAAGGTGCTGATTGCCACAGGCCATCTGCTTCAATGAATGCTTGGAGCTTAAGAACTTCTTCTCAACAACTGGACAGAATTCATTGCACCAGGTAAACAAACAAAAACAAGCAAAAGGAAGAAAAATGCCAATTTTTCGATCGGCAAGCTGGAACATCAAGACTGTGCATGGGATTGACAGATGACTTGTAGTTCGACAAATATGCATACAACACAGCCAAAGTCGACATGGAATTTGATAGGTTGAACATTGACGTAGCATCTTTACAAAAGACTAAGCTCACCGAGAGGGGATCGCTGAAAGAAGAACATTACACATTCATCTGACAAGGGAATAGTTCAGAGGAAACGCATGAGCAAGGTATGGGCTTCGCTGTAAAGAAAAAAAACACTGCTTTCAATGATAGAAGCCCTCACAAAATGTTCAGAATATGTCTCTGCATCCACCTCTCAACTCAGACAGGACTAGTTAACCTCATGAGTATCTAAGCCCCAAGACTGCTCCATTACAGAGGCAAAATGCCAGTTCTGTGAAGAGATTAACATTGCTATCAGCAAAATCCCTAAACCAGAACATCTTTACCTACTGGGGGATTTAAACACAAGAATGAGCATGGACCATGAGACCGTGGCACGCCTGCCTCAGACATCATGGTTATAATTAGCATCAGTCAATTATACAGGCGCCTCTGTCATGAGATATTCAGCAGTCATTGTATATGTTAAATACTTAAAACCCTGAAGAGAACAGACTAAAGCCAGGGAGTCATTCGTTTCTCACACTTGCTCTTCTGATCACCACTAACTACTAGTAATGCTAGATTATTGGGTCATTGTATGTTATCTTCCTTATGTAGCTTGCATTATAGTATTTTGTTTTTTCACTATTTTTGATTGAAAACATTACATAAAAATTGTTTTAAAGAAATAGCCTTTTGAATAAAAAGTGTTATTGCTGTTTTGAAAATATTTCTAGCATACTTATTTTTCTAATCTATTATTTTGTCAGCACAGGTTGTGGCAGTGAATGTAGATAACTAAGACATGGGATCATTGAATGACAATGTAATAACCAGAAGAGTAATTTTGTGAAATAATCACTGTAAATTTATCAAGTAATAATTTATAACTAACTGCAAGGAAATAACAATTTGTGTGCCATAATTTACAATTTTTAGTAAACTCACCAAAATTTATTTTTGTTCATTAATTTTAAATGCAAGTCATCAAAAACACATGTCCTTAAAATGCTGGAGGTTTACAAGGCATGATTTTTACTTTTGACCATGTTGCATTAGAAATTTTGCTCGAGGTGCATAAGGTACCAACTGTATCTGCAAAAGCAAAGTGTATTTCCTTTAGTTTGCAAGTTCTACCAATTTATACCAATGACATGAATCATGGTTTGAATGGTAATTCCTGCCCATATATTCACACATTGTTAAAAACCCAACCATTGAATTATTCATAATAATTCAGTGCTAGACATTATTGTTTCTAAAAATGACAACTATTAATTGGTCACATTAGTTATAACACAAGTTGTTAAAATCCTACGTTCAATTATTTAGTGTTCTATATTGAAAACTTGTTAACTAAGGAAAGTTAACGAAAGCACCTCAGGAAAAATGTGCACACATTGAGACTATTACACATAATGTTTATTAAATGAGCCTCTAAGGATGTTTTTCCTAGGATCTCTCTCAAGCATTTGTAAAGAATCTTGTTTCATGTTTGAGGCCCCATATTTCTGCCTCTTAAACGATGAGCAGCTGTAGCACATAGCCTTGTTTTGTGTAACTTTGTAATGATTTCCTTCCTTCAGTTGCTGCAGGAATCTCTGTTATGCCTAAAACAGAGAACAACTTTTTAATCCAGGCAAATGCAAGAGCAAGTACTGTTGGTTTCAGGGTAGAAACTCAATACACCAAATGCATTGTACTTGGACCTCAAATTAGAGCCATCTGGACTACAAAAGCTCTGTAGCAGTTTAAGGAAAAACAGGAGAACACAGATAGATTTATGGCCTCAGGCTTCTGCTATGCACCTGCAGAAGAAGTTGAGTGTAAGAAGACAAACTGATCATGTGATGGGCTTCAGTACAAACACCCTCCCCCAAATCACACTCAGCATCTACCACAAACTTGTAAGAAAGAGAATTACATCATATATATTTCTGTATGCTGGATGTATAACTACCCACAGCTTTTCTGTGAAAATAAATCACTTACACAAACGTGAAGCAAAAATCAACTCAGTCTATATACAATAAGTCCTACTATAAGTGGGGGTTGTGTTTATGAAAATTAACTAAATCAACTTAATGTGAATCATGGTTTCCCCAATGTGTGTTCAGAAAAATAGAAATTAGGAACAGGAATAGGCCATTTGGCCCTTCGATCCTTGATCTTAATGCCAAATTCCCACTTTCTCCCCATCCCCCTTGATGCCATTAAATTATCCATCTCTTTCTTGAATACATTCAGTACTTGGCCCCCACAGTCTTCTATGGTGGAGAATTCCATAGATTCACTATCCTTTGAGTGAAGAAATCTTTTCTCAACGCAGTCCTAGTGGTCTGCCCCCTATTGTGTCCCCAGGTTTCAGACTCCCGAACCAGGGAAAACACCCTCCCTGCATTCAGTCTGTGCAGTCCTGTGAGAAACTTATACATATCAATCAGATAAAATTTTAACAGGAATGGATCCCTGTACAGGCTGTCATAGTTTACAGAGGGCTGCTTCCTCATCCTGCCTCATGCTTATAGAGCTGTGTCTCTCAAGCTATTTAATCAATTGTCTCTCTAATGGAGAGAGTTGCCTATAGTCCTCTGTGAATAATGGCTAATTACTAGAGTACAGCACCCATTTAGTGCTTGTTTCTCTTTTTATCCCTTCACTAAAATAACCCCTTTAAATAAGGGCTTTGAAAAGCCAGCATGTTTGAAAATGCACTTGGGTATTTAAAATTGATAAGAGAAAATAGTTTCAGTAGTGTGTTATCCGATGACATAATACTCAAATCCATCAGCATTTCACAACCCCTCCATGGACTACATGTAATTTCAGCAACAGCAATTATATTAGACAGCCTGAAAAGGACACAGAGCAAGTTGCCGTTTGGGAAGTAATACAAAGAGAATTGCCAGTTGTTATTTGTACATACCATAGGTCACAATTTTCAAACCATATCACAGAACTGTCGCTCAGGGACAAGCTCTGTTGGAATTATAAACTAACTCAAGTCTAAGAGCACTCACCTACACATGTTTCCTGTATTGTAAAAGAACTTAACAGCTCACGAATGACCAGTCTGGCCTGATACTTCATGAAGCTAACATGGTTCTTATAATTTTGCATATTAGTTGTTTAGAAGGAGGTGTCAATTATTCAGCACTTCATATAATCAAGCATTTGTCAAAAAACCTTCTTTTACTTCAATTTCCCCATTACATATGAATGTTATCGTGATCGCATCATATCTAACCATAAAATCTTAAAGTATCACTATAACTGCTACTGAACTT
The DNA here is from genome assembly GCF_965287045.1 of Carcharhinus amblyrhynchos. NCBI lineage: Eukaryota > Metazoa > Chordata > Chondrichthyes > Carcharhiniformes > Carcharhinidae > Carcharhinus > Carcharhinus amblyrhynchos. The sequence goes on from NC_137333.1 coordinate 62,280,037, forward strand.
AATTTCCCTAAAATACTAATGTTTGTATCAGCAGTCATATCAACTTTCATTCATGATGTTAATAGCTCGCCTTCACAGTTAGTTACAGACACTTATAAATAGTTACCACATTCTAATAGTTTGATCCTACAATTTTCACTAGAGTTGTCAGTCAGCCAATATTTCATCAACCAACCTCTTGGTTTTAAAGTTCTTACTACTTGCTGAATGGTGGTTTTAACCAGTTATTTTTAATAAGGTTCTTGTGAAGATGCATTTCCATAGGCTTCATATGTGAACAGAAAGGATTTATTAATAAGAAAACAGCAGCCTTAATGCTGCACCTAGTTCCGCACATGTGTCTTGCTGAAGAAAGGGACTCCACTCCCTGAGGTGAGTACCCATGCTGAGGCCCAGTTGGTTCCCCAAGCCAGATGATTCTTACTCTGCTGTGTTGCTAATCACTGCAAATCACTACAGTTCTCAATAGATTAAGCTTAAATAAACTGTTATCATATCACTGGTTAAATCATTAAGAGTCATTTTGACTCTGCCCATTCAGTGTACACAAAGGAGGTGGACAAATAGAATCATCCAGAATCTCCCCAAAAAACATATTATAAATATAGATACAGAAATGTATGATGAGAAAAATGCTCATTTCAAAAATCATGATAAATCTGTGACAACAGGAAGGAAAGTTGGGAAGTCAGGAAGTATGGGCAGACATTAGTGTCCCAAATCTCTAAGGGTCATGTTACCAGAGTTTACATCAGGACTTTGTCTATTGAGATTTAGAGCAACAACACTCACAACATACGGGTTTTGGTGGTAAGCCAAAAGGCAACACATTTTGAGTACATATGTCAGACACTCTAAGCTCCTGGAAACTTACTGCTGAGTCAGTGGAGTGTTGGATCAGTAACACAGAAAATCAGTTAAGGGAGCTATAGTTACATCACAAGATGGTACCTAATCAGAGCAGGGACCAATGTCCTTGTGGTGGAAGGCTGAAATGCATTTCCTCAGAGGGTAGTTAGGCAGTTCAATCGAGGCAATCTAAACGGAATTAGACTGTCACCTGAAAAGGAAGAATGCCCATAGTTACGAGAATGGCATTGGGTGAATTGCTCATTTGGAGAGCTGGTAGTGTCACAATGAGCTGAATGGCTAAATTCAGCTCTATAATAATTCTGTCATATCTGTGATTAATTCCTTCCAACAAACTGTGGCGTCAGTGTCTACCGTTTACAAGATTCACAGTAGCAACTCACTAAGGTTCTCTCAACAATATCTTCTATCACACACCTCTCTTGTACCTTGTAGATGTAGGATAGACTTTGGGGCATCAGGAGGTGAGTTACTCAACGCAGAATTCCAAGCTTCTGACCTGTTCTTGTAGTCATAGTATGCTTATGGCTAGTCCAATTCAGTTTCTCTTCAGTGGTAAACTCCGGGATATGGATCAAGGGGGACTCGACAATGCTGGTGCCATTGAATTTCATGGGGAAATGACTACATTTTCTCTTCTTAGAGATGTTCAATGTCTGCTACCTGTGTAGCACAAATATTACTTTTTGCTTATCAATCCAAGGCTGAATGTTGTCCAGGTCTTGCTGATTGCATGAGTTTCTGAGGAGGCATGAATGGAGCTGAACATTGTGTAATCATTAGCAAACATTCCCACTTCAGACCTTATGATAGAGGGATGATCATTGATGAAGCAGCTGAAGATGGTTAGTCCTAGGATGCTATCTGAGGGATTCATTCAGCAATGTCCTGACACTCAGTTGATTGATCTCCAACAACTACACCCATCTTCCTTTGTACTAGGAATAACTACAATCAGTGGCAAATTGCTGTGGTGAATCTTATGTGCCAGGATGGAGGGAGTGAATTTTAAATGCGATGGGTGGGGGGAAACTGAAGCAGGCTGCTTTGTTCTCACTGGTGTCAAGTTTCTAGAGTATTGTTGGAGCTGTACTCATCCATGAATGTGGAGGATATTCCATCAAACTGTTGAATTGTTTCTTGTGGATAGATAGCATTGGGAGAATCAGAAGATGAGATACTCATCACAGAATTTCCAGCCTTTGAATTTCTTTTGTAACCACAGTACTTATAATGCAGATCCAGTTAAGTTTATGGTTAATATAAATTTCCACTTGATAGTGGGAGATTCAGCAGTGGTATTGCAGTTGAACATCAGAATAGATGGCGTAGTGGGGATTTTGTTTTAAGATGATGGCCAATTTCTAAAAACTTAGATTCTATTTGAAAAACTTAGATTCTATTTGAAAAACTTGCAAAAGGCAAAGTTTCTGTTCAAAAGACATAACCAAACTTTATTTTCAAACACAAAAATCAGACAAGACAGACAATATATTAACCTATGGCTGCGGCAGGCCTTCAAAAAGTCCAGATTCAGTGCTACGAGACTCCTCCAACAATCTGGGGCACCCAGCCAAATTACAGAACAATTAGCTTTTCACTATCTAGGATACACCTTCATGTTAGCTTAGATTTAATTTCATTCGGTGTTAACATGTCAGTCCAATACAAGACAGATTACCTCAGTCAATTGCAATATGCCCCTCAATATAATGATATTTAATTTGGGCATTTGACTCCCATTTGGCTAAACCCACTTCCTGGTTCCTATGTTGTCAGGGACGCTTCTAAACCTTTCCCATAGGCACATTGACAAGACAGAGAGATAAACGCCTCTTAGGGCCTTTTAGAAAGACACTTTCTTGTGCCCAGGCAATGGATGCCTTTATAATATTACAATGTTTTCAATATCTGTCTCAGGACTTGAAACTACTGATAATAAACTAATGTTTATTCTGCCAACTAATAGACTTCCAGCTCTGAACTTTTGACCTTATCATTATATTCTACTGTATTTGCATTTTTGACTGAGCTGAACTGAGATTTATATTAAAACTATGTTAAAATACACTTAATATTCAATATACACTTTAAAATCATATTCATTTTGTTTTAATACTGTTATTGCATTCACATATGAGCAAACTGTTAACATTAACTTGTTAGACAGAATACTTTAACCCCTTCTAGTTGCTCTGCCACTATAAACTAAGGATCTGTCTGTGGATCTAACTAGCTGATCTAAAATTCCCTTCCACAGATGGATTGTTTCTCTCCTGTTGGAGATGGTCATTACCTGAATCTTGTCACTGGATCAAAATCCTGGAACTCCCTCCCTAACCACTGTGGCTGTACCTACAATACATGGACTACAGAAGTTCAAGAAGGCAGCTCATCACTACCTTCTCAAGGAAAATTTGGGATGGCCAATGAATGCTAGTGATGCCCACATCACTTGAATGAATATAAAAATATCACTGTTGTACATGCTTCCAATCTTATGGTGGGTCCTGTAAGGCTGAGGACGCAGGAATTTCAAAACAGAGTGTCACCACTCCTTTGACATGGACATCCTTGCACTAGGCAAAACATACAGGAAGCTACGCAGTGAACCCAGAACCAAGCACTGTTTGTTGTTCCAATGGTTTCAACCAAAGCTAATGCAGGTGTCCACCAGAACAGCATTGGAAATTTGACCACAAAGTTAGAAAGATAACATAGATTGATTAGATAGATTTACATTTCAGTAAATCCTTAAGTGAGGAGCAGTAGTCAAGAACATAAGAACATAAGAAATAGGAGCAGGAGTAGGCCATCTAGCCCTTCGAGCCTGCCCCGCCATTCAATAAGATCATGGCTGATCTGTCATGGCTCAGTTTCACATTCCCGCCCTCTCCCCATAACCCTTAATCCCCTTGCTTATCAAAAACCCATCAACCCGCGTCTTAAAAATATTTAGCGAGGTAGCCTCCACCACCTCAACGGGCAGAGAATTCCAGAGATTCACCACCCTTTGAGTGAAGAAGTTCCTCCTCAACTCCGTTCTAAACCACCCCCCCTTTATCTTGAGGCTGTGCCCCCTAGTCCTACTGTCCTTTCTGAGCGGGAAGAGTCTCTCCACCTCTATCCTATCCATCCCATTCTTCATCTTATACGTCTCAATGAGATCTCCCCTCATTCTTCTAAACTCTAACGAGTACAAGCCTAGTTTATTCAGCCTCTCCTCATAGCTCAACCCCCTCAACTCCGGTATCAGCCTAGTAAACCTCTTCTGCACTCCCTCCAAGGCCAAAATATCCTTGCGTAAGTATGGCGACCAAAACTGCACACAGTACTCCAGCTGCGGCCTCACCAATGCCCTATACAGCTGCAGCAAGACCTCCCTACTTTTATATTCAATCCCCCTCGCTATGAAGGCCAGCATCCCATTAGCCTTCCTGACCACCTGCTGCACCTGCAGGTTGGGTTTTTGCGACTCATGCACAAGGACCCCGAGGTCCCTCTGCACCGTCGCCTGCTGCAGTTTTTCGCCACGTAAGTAATAGTCCTTCCTACCATTATTCCTACCAAAGTGGACCACCTCGCACTTGCCAACATTAAATTCCGTTTGCCAGTTCCTGGCCCATTCGCCCAGCCTATCTAGATCCTTCTGCAGACTCTCCACACCCTCCGCGCAATTTGCCGTTCCACCAATCTTGGTGTCATCAGCAAATTTCGACACCATACACTCGGCTCCCTCCTCCAGATCATCTATATAAATGGTAAATAGCTGAGGCCCCAGCACCGACCCCTGGGGCACTCCACTAGTCACCAACCGCCAATCCAAATAGCACCCATTAACCCCCACTCTCTGCCCCCTATTTGACAACCAATCCTCTATCCACGCTAACACCCTACCCCCAACTCCATGCCCCTGGATACATCTATAGCCAATTCAATACAATTGATATTTGACAGACTATAATTCAGTAATTTATGTACAAATGACAGAAATGTTTAGTTTATTCATAAAACTACGATAGTTATAAAGGTTGAACAACATTTGTAAGTTTTGCACCATCTAGTTATTTGTGCTGTAGCCATTCTGGTCACATCATCAGTAACATTTAGTTTAGAGCCACATTTGATGTGATAAAAATAAGAAAAGACAGAAAGGTCAAAACTAGTCAATGTATTAAAGCACCAATTTGAAAACAAGGAGACATATGTCTGTAATTTAAATGTGCGTGAAGACAAAAAGAAATACAAACATTTACTAAGAATGCAGAAAAGTGTGCATCGATGTTCTTTTCAGGTTAATTTCTATCACTATCTGATGAAAGTGCTTGAAAAGCCAATCTCACCGTCAAGCCTCATTAATCTTTGTTATGACTTTCTTATATTTACGCCAGGAGTCTAATCAGATGTTTAAAAAAGCATCGCTTTATAATCTCATCATACTTTGCGGAAATAGATTTCTACTAGTGAACTTTACATGAAAATGCAATTAGTTAGTAGAAATATGTCAGGCTTGCACATCTGCACTATTAATAATGCAATAGCACACCTCTTTTGATCACTGCAACCTAACTGGTTGTGAGGTGCCCTTAAATTCTGATTACGTGTCATAACAAAATTAACTACAAGTCAGATAATTCAGTTCTGTATTCTGAATAATGCTAAAGCATGTCAGTCAAACGTGGCATGAGTTTTCCTCTTGTGTGCTTACTCTAATTGTACAGTTCTGGAATGTGGTCACAAAGTAATCCTGTTTTATACTGTTGTTCTCCCCAGTTAATTTGAGGATCCTGAATGTTCACAGATCAGGTTGGAAAATTGGACCCCAGTTCAAGTGCCTGATTGTGATGCCCAATTTTGTAAGATACAATTTTGTTGGAAGAAGAAAGGAGGCAACACTACCGGCAAAACAATCCAATTTTATATAATTAGTTAAACTAAGTCCAACACTGAATTATATGACTTCTGGTAAAGTTCTGGCACCAACATGCATCTTGTCTAAAATAATAGGCACAAGATAGGTCAATGGCTCTGGGTTGTTTTGCCTTAATTGTTAATGCAAGGTTTTCAGTATCCATTAATTTGGAAGTGTAATTTTTCTATCTGTATTTATCTTGCAAAGCAAGACCTTCTTGAACTATCAGAAAATTATACTATCGTGTAAATTGTAGCTAGCAGAGTTAAGCAGGTTGGAATCTATTTGGTTGTTCGTATAGTGCTTTCTGAGTTGGATTAGAGCTATTTAATGAAAGAACAACATGTTCAGGACCAAAGACACCTCAGACAGAATGTTCACAGCAGGCAATACCAACAAATCCAAGTTTTCAGAGCAAGCCTGCCTATGTCAGTGGAAACTCATGAGCCAGTTCAAAGTTGAAATTTGGAGGATTTGTAAGGCTTTGTATAGAGATGGGAATTTTAAAAAATAGTCTCAAGAAGCTCAAAGGCTGTGCCTTGCTTTAAGAATGCCTCACTTGAGGCACTGCTAGGCACAGAATGGAGCAAGAGGAGATAAACTTACCCAGCAATAGGAAGAACTATTGTCATGAAGAAGATGTGATTGAAGGTGGCTGTGGAAGTTAAGTTACAGAATACTGTTAGGATGTCTTCATTCATGGATAGAATGATCAATGAAATGCAAATGTCAATTGAGTCCATGTAGGCCTTGACTGTGGCCATGCAGACACTAAATCCTAATGTATCTGACACTTTAACTAAGGAAAAGGAAGAGTGGCCTTTGTAGTTCAACAAGAGAATGTACATGGATGTTTGACAAAATGCTATGATGTTAGGTTTCATTGTTCGGTAGCTTTGCAGTATTACATAAAGTTTCTTGCCCACCTTGCCTACTTGTTGTTGCTGAGTGCCAACCCACCTTTCTGTTGCTTCTTGATGAAAGGGAAGATGTGAATTCACAGGGATCAATGGAGGGATGTGCATTCAGTGGATGTTTAGTTCAGGACAGTTTTGTTTCAGTGGAATTGCAGGTGGGTGAGGCAGTAGGAGAGTAGCCTTTGCGTGTGACTGTTACATCAGTCCAACGGTACTGATAAACTGTTAAAAGGAAATTCCTAGCATCCCACCCAGAAAAGCGAGGGGCTGGTGCAGCATTAGGGTTGCCATCCCCATCCTCTGCTCCTCCTCATCTTTCCTTCTTCATTAGATTCATCCAGAGATGATGTTTGCTCAGCACCTTGTTAATCCAGCAGCTCTAATCCTTGCTGTTGTGCAATGGGACAACACACCAAGATCATTCTGAAGGGAAGCTTCAGATCAGTCTGGAAACTGAAGGGTATTGTCAGCGTGCCGACTACTTGTTCACTGATGTACTTTGTTGAAGATTGAAATCACCAAAGGTGAGAAGTTGCTCAGTACAGAGACTGAGAAGATAGGATTTGGTGACAAACTCAGGGTTGAATTTGGGGAGATTGAGAACAAATATTTTAAATCAGTAAGAGGTGTAAAAACCAAAGGATGGTGCTCGAAAGAGTTGAAGACACCAAGAAATAAAGGGAGAGAGCAAAACACGATGTGGTAATATGGGCAACCACCAAAGCAGTGTTTTATTGGTCTGATGATTGATATTTCAGCTTCCATTGCAGCAAACCAGAGTGATATCTAAGTGCTGTAATAGCATTTCAGACTGATATCATGCAAACTCAGATTATTACAATAGTAGTGCATACTCACATTGCAGACATCACAGCTATGGATAGTATTGCTCAAAGGGGCTGACAGGGACTCAGACCCAACAATCTCCACCAGATGACTTGGACTGCAGAGGTGTTGCCCCAGGAGAGTGGGGCATCGTGAATGCTGCTCAGATCACAAGAATTCACATTCACTGAGAATGGTCACACACCAGATGTATATTGAAGGACTGGAACCTTCTGGGGTGCAGACCCACTCAGAATTTACGTGTGATGCCTGCTAAGCAACATCTGTGTCGTCAATGATACTCTGCACTATACCAAAGCCACAAGCACTCTCCTCCTGCTTCTCTGTGGAGAGACTACAATTGATGCCTTTGTCTTTATATACTGAGCATCAGTCAACTCCTTCATGCAACTGGCGAACTGTAAAATGTTGGCCATGTCACTGTTCCATCCACTGGCCCCTCTGCTTCACTAGTAGATGTCAATATTTCAACAGTGTGCTGGTGGCCTCTGGATCAAGCTTTCAAAATTATTTTGTCTTGCCATCACTCTTCCTCCCTTCAGAAAAGTAAAGGCCTACCATTTTTTAGAAGACTTCCTTTGATTCCTGCTTGGAATCCATCTTTCCTGTTATGATCCCATTCTTTCACATGAGGAATATTATATCAATATTTTAAAAACTTTTTTTGGGACACAAAAGACAGAAAGCTGTTATGAGAAATTAACTGACTATGATTCTATCATCATAAATTATACTTGCTATTTCAGTTGCTGGGAATCATCACATTTTGTTCTTTATCATGTTCGGTACATTATAGTGATATCTCCATACATTCATTTGAATATTTCATGAGAACAAGCAAATTGTTTTGATTTTAGCACATTTTCCAGCAGATATTTGGGCAGGAGTTTCATTACTTTATATATTATAGTCCACTTTTTAAAAATATATTTTCTTTATTTTCATCATTTTGCCTTTTCTTTACCTGAAGGCAATAACTATTGGAATGATATATGGTTGCCTATGAATCAACTGCTCTTTGGTATCTCATCCAAAAAGCTACTACTCTTGTGTGGGTCAAGGCAGAGGGCTTCATCAGACTATTCAACATGAAGTATCACAGCAGAACCTGATCCTCTCCTCACTGAAAGTCCACAAATTGGCCGGATCGAATTGTCAATTAATGTCTCTCCTCCCATCAAGTGCATCTGCAAAATCTTACCCATCCTCCATCCTGTATTTTGAGAAAGTAATTTCCAAAAATAGATCCATGGAAAACAATAGTGAAAAAGAACTTTTGTCAACCTTTACCCACTTTACTGCAGGAGCAGTGATCCAATTATAACAACCTCACTGGTACCCTGTTGAGTTCAGCCAATTTGGCACACACAAGAGTATAAAACCTTGGACCTTCCTAGCTGTATGCCTCAGTTCCTCATGACTTTAACTTGTTAAGCCACCAGGATGCATTGTTGTTCTCTCTCTAATTTATTCACCATTTCCCATCAACTGGACTGACAGGGCAATTTGTAGCAGGCCTCTGCCATTATGAGTCTGTAACTAGCTGCCAAAGAGTGATCCACTGATTCTTTTCTATACTCATAAGGGATCAACAGCTGTTCGCATAGCATCTGGCTGTGATTTAGAATTCAGTATGTTGGGCTTGTGGACCTAACCCATGCCCTACTATTTTTGTTGCGCAGTGGCTTGGAGCTTCAACACACGGCACCATCATGACGTTAAGTTTTAAGGTAAGAGGTATGAGAAAGTTAACATGATAGGCAGCAGGAAGCACTATATAGAAGATTCATAAATGTACAAGAACACAAGAAATAGGAGCAGGAGTACAGCCTGGTGCATCATTCATGACTGACCTTAGCTTTCAACTTTTCTCGTTCGACTGCTCTTGAGAGACCACTTTTCTGAAATCTGGTGCTAATTCATTAAAATTTCCAGTGTTATTGGCGATTTGTATGAGAACAGTCAGTGAAATTCTGCTGTTGCCTGTCATTAATGAAATCCTTATGTTCATCAAGATTTAAACTCAAATATGATGAACTACAATGAATGCGGCATCAAAAAGTATTGTATATTATAGACATTGCAACTGCTGTAAAATAGTGATTTCCTGAAATAAATATTTGATACAAGTTGTTGAGGAACTATTGTTGAGCTTATTTTTATTCTCAACCTGAGAAATGAGACTCGATATAACTTCAGTTGTAAACAGATACTAAAAAAAAGGGGAGATGTGACTGACCATATCCAGCTTGCACATCGTACTCAACACACTGTTAAGTATGTTTAAGGCCAAGGTAGATTTTTAATCAGTAAAGGAATCAAGAGATATAGGGATAAGAAGGGAAAGTGGAGTTGAGGATTATCATTTGAACTCAGTCATGATTTCATTGAATGGTGGAGCAGTGAGCTGGTGAGCTGGGCCCAATGGCCTATTCCTGCTCCTATGTCTTGCATCTATCTTTCAACACAGGTTTACAAAATGGGATTCTAGATCATTGAAGTTCACAAGATGGCCTGACAGTTATCTGAGATCATATGATTTGTAATTGTCTGTCATCATGTTTCTGAACTTCTGCACATTTGAATTTGTCCTTGGATTTCAGAATGTTTCTGTATTTGCTAGTTTATGTTACTTATGTTATTGTAGGTCAATAAAAAATGTGGGGCAAAATTTTACATTTCCCTGCCAGTGGTTTGAGATGATATGGAGATGCCGGTGTTGGATTGGGGTAAACATAGTAAGAAGTCTCACAACACCAGCTTAAAATCCAACAGGTTTATTTGGCAGCACTAGCTTTTGGAGTCACAGGCTCCTTCATCAGGTGAGTGAAGGAATCACCTGACCAGGAACCACCTGATGAAGGAGCCTGAGACTCCAAAAGCTAGTGCTGCCAAATAAATCTGTTGGACTTTAACCTGGTGTTGTGAGTCCTCTTATGGTATGTTTGAGGGCAATGTGGTGGTTGGAAAAATTCCTTGGGTGGCTTTCCAACTTACTTTCCGCCTCTCCCGACCTGTCTGCAATTTTACTCTGGGACAGATGGAGCCTTGGCTCATAAGGATTCCAGGACACTATCCATACCGTGGACAACTATCGGTGCAGGAAATCAATTGTAGAGAGACACCTCTGGGTTTTGATGTTTCAGCCACAGCTGATGCCGTGTGGTTCAGTCATTAGGATCAGTGATTTGAGGATAGCACACTTCAGCAGTAGTCACCCAACATTTTAAGAGTTTGCAGACAGAGGAGGGACTAATTGATTGCCAGATAGACAAAAAAAGAGCAAGCAGAGAGTTCAGGAGACCTCTGAGAGCATGTTGCTCTCTAACCAATACTTAATTCCGAATTATGATGGGACAGAGTGATTCCCTGGCAAGTGCAGTCAGAGCCAAGACCATGGCACCGTGGGTGACTCAGCTGTATAGGGAGGAGGAAAAATATCAAGAGAGTGATAATTATCAGGATTCCATAGTTAGGGGACCAGGCAAGCATAATGTGGTCACAGATATAATTCCAGAATGGTATGTTGGTATGTGAAAGGTCTCCTTCGAGACCTTCATACAGAGTTATTTAGTTAAACAGAAAGGTCTCTTTCTGTTCCTGGGGAAGAGGACTTCCTGTTTTTCTGAATCTAATAGATCGAGGGCAATTCAATGCAGCTTTAAGTATAAAGGCTATATTGACAACAAAGTATTTATGTACCTGTACAACAAGGTAAAACTAGACTACAGGTGTGAGTGTTCTTCTGGACTCCTGGGCTCCCACTGGCATCCCTCTTGATTGATTCATGGGCCACGCCATCCTGCGATTGGTTCACCTTCCCACCAGAGTGATCCATGGGGTCCTTGCTGGTCATGTGGCCCTCAGAACACATCCTCTTTCCCCTTCAAGGGCCATGATACAACACTCCTTCCCCACAAACTCTGAAACACTGTTAAAGAGAAACAAAGAACAAGGTTAGTTGGTAAATCATAGGCTCTTATTCAAAAAAAAATCCAGAAAAACATCTGGAATGCATTTCAAAGGTTCAAGTGGTCTGGGGCCTTCCTGGTTCTGTTAGAGTACCTCAATTTGGTGATGGCAGTCTCATCTGCATTTTAAGGGCAAGACACAACAGACGAGAATGGCAGGCTGATAAATCCTGGATCTAGTGACTCTTCAGCAGCTTCAGGCTCCACTGTCTCCTCAGCCATTGGCTGTTCAGGCTCCACATTCTCCACTAAAATCCCAGTAGCCAGGCATGGCAACCTGGAACTATTTACAGGGATCACCAGGATATCCCCTGGGTCCATTACTGCTCTCCTCCTCAGCTGGCCCACTTGTTTCTTAAGCCTGCAGCCTCGTCCTCTGTGATGTAGGAGAGCAGTCCTGTTCTCTCCACAGTTTTGCCAACCACCCATGCCTGGCCTGCTGCAAAGTTCCTAACAAAGACGGCATCCTCCACTTTAAACACTCTGGCTTTCCTCCCTGCATCATAATATATCTTCTGAGAGGCTTTTCTTGCCTCCACTCTCACCACCAAATTTGGGAGCATCATGTCCAATCTTGTTCATAACCAATGTCCTATCAGTAACTTGGGTGATCATGCTTGGGGTGGTGTTATAATAGAAAATTGACTGTGCATAAAGGGAAGAGCCTGTTTGTCTGATTTTTATTGACAACCTGAATGTTTGTGCTGCCCGCTCTGTCAGCTCATTTGATGTCGGGTGGTAAGGTGCTGACTTCACATGATGAATGCCATTGGACTTGAGAAATATTTGGAACTCTTCAGCCATGAATGATGTGCCATTGTTCACCACCACTTCTGAAATGCCATGGAAAGCAAATATCTTCCTTAACTTGTCAATAGTGGCCATGGCTTTGTTGACTTCATCCCTTGCACTTGGAGTGTGCATCTACTAATATTAGAGACACATGATCCATAAAAGGCCCAGAAAAATCTATGTTTAACCTTGCCCATGATCAGCCTGGCCACTCCCGAGGATGCAAATTTGCTGGTGATGGTAAAGCCTGTAAAGCTTCGCTGCTAGGGCATTGACTAACCATCCTTTCTATTTCTTTGTCAATGCCCAGCCACCATCCATAACCCCTGGCTAGGGCCTTCATTCTACTTTGACCAGGATGAGAGTCATGCAATTCTTATAACAGGAGTTGTCTCTCTTGGGGTGGGACTGTAACTCTAGGCCCCCACAGTAACACCCATCTCCACTGGTTGATTCCAGCCTTCTACTTTCGTAGAGGTTTAACATGGTTGACTTCTCATTGTGCCACTTTCGCATACCTTCTTCTTTATCTTCATCAATACAGGGTCTCTTTCTGTCACAATGTTATGTTTGAAATTAACAAAGTGTCTACCAAATGCGGAGCCATTTTGATCTCTTGAGAAATTGGAGGTGATGCTACTGTTTGTGGTAAAATTAACTTACTCAGTGTATTTGCATGTTATAGCAGTGTACCGGGATTATAACTGTAGGCTACTAACAAAAGAGCCCATCTGTGCAACCTTGCAGAAGTGATTTGTGGCACTGGCTTATCTTCTCTGAAAAGACCTAACAATAGCTTGTGGTCTGAGACTATTGCAAAATGTCAGCCATACGTATACTCATGGAACTTTTTGACTGCCGATCTTTCCTTGTCTGTTTGGGAATATTTCCTCTCTGCATCTGACAACTTTCTTGAAGCGAAGATAATGGGCCTTTCTGCACCATCAGGCATCGGTGGGATATAAAAGCTCCCACTCCATACAGAAAGGCATCGCAGGTCACTAATAAGGGTTTGTTTGGGTCAAAATGCACCGACAAGGCAGATGACTTGTTTAACTTTTGCAAAAGCTTCCTTTTCTTCTCCCCATTTCCAACTTTGCTTTTTTAACAGTTGAATTACGGCTAAAATAGTAGAAGCATTTTTTAAAAATCTGCCATGGTAGTTGACCATGCCCAGAAATGATTTCAGCTTGGATACATCTTTTGGTTGTGGGAGCTCCTTGATGGCTTTTACCTTTTCTTCCAAAGGATGCCGACTCTTCAAATTGACACTGAATCCAAAATAGATAAGTTCTTCTGATTGAAATGTATATTTTTCCCACTTCAGCCTAACACCTGCTTCCTTAAAATGTTTTAACACTTCTTCTAAATTGGATCTGTGTTCTTCAGGTGAAGTACCAGTGATCAGTACACTGTCCAGATAAACCATTACACTGGGGATGCCTTGCAAAAAGATCTCCATCATATGCTGGAAAATGGCACAGACTGACAAGACTTCAAAAGGCAATATGGTGAATTGATACAATCTCTTGAACATGTTAATTGTCATCAGCTTTTGCAAATCCTCATTGAAGTCCAATTACTGATAGGCATGGCTGAGATCCAATTTGGTATATTTTAAACCTCCAGCTAGTTTAGCATAGAGATCTTAAATTTGAGTATGGGGTACAATGGGGCCACCCAGGGTGTTATCTCTGTCATGCTCACAAGCAGATTTCTAATGTGGCTTTGATGTGTTGATTGTGTGTGCTTGATGGTTGCAGACTCTTGGGAGTGATTGTTGTACCTTAGATGTGGTGATGGGTTATTGAGGGTGGTCCCTTACTCTTGGAATGGTCATGGATTCTTGGGGGTGGCCCCTAACTCTTGGTGATGGTCCCTGACTCTTGGGAATGGTCCCTGATTTTTGGGATGGTCATAAGTTCTTGGTTGTGTCTGCAGGCTCTTGGAGGTGGTCACAGGTTCTCAGGGGAATGGTCGTAGGCTTTTGGGCTTGTTCTCTGGATTCAGGGTGAAGGGAGTGGTCACTAACTTGAGGGATTGATTGGCAGGTCTCAGACGTGAAGACAGTCACTCACACCTAGGCATGGTCACTGGTCTCAGGCTGATAGGGCTGGTCACCATCAATTCCCATAAAATTCTACTAATTTGTTACATAATAGTTGAAGCACTAAGTGCAGTTTGGTAAAACCAATATGGAAAGGGCATTAAAGTCCTAGAGAGCATACAAAACATATTCATCTGAACGACACTGGGAAATTTATAGCTATGATGATATGTTTGAGATATTAGGAGTATTCCCACTAAATTTGAGAAGGGTAAAAGGAAACTTTACACAGGTTTTATTAAATTATGATGAATTATATGATATAATATATTTCCTCTTTTGGAGAATCAGTGTCAAGTTGACATCAATTTAAAATTAATGCTACGAAAATGAAGAATGAGATTAGCTGAAATGTCTTTACAATGAGGGTTGTTGAAGCATGAAATACTTTGTCATAGGGAATAGTTCAGAAAAGGCAATTGGATCTTTCTGAAGCAGAGGAAGATACTTGATTATGAGAGGTAGTTTTGGATTGCTCTAGCAAAGAACTGCCACAGGCCTCCTTCTATCCCATCAACTCCAATGATTCTATGAGTCTAAACAGTAAACGTGAGCATATTTATTTGCAAAACCCCTTGACTTTTTTGAGGAAGTTACGTTCTCGGTGTACTATATGGAAGGCCCTAAAATAGGGTGCACTTAAACTTTCAAAAAAATATATATTTCTATACAAACTGCTATTAGCTTTAAAATGTAATTGTTGCAAGTGGCATTGTTTTCTTTAGTACACAGATTCTTTAAATCTTTTTGCATATGCGTGCACACATTATTTATCACAGGAGATTACAGGAGTAATTTTTAGATTGCTTAGTGAGGACATTAACATTGAGAATTCAACGTAAGCTCTGAAAAAGTAAGAAGTTAACTGAAGGTTTGAAAACAGTAGGTAACAGTTAGAGGAATTGCATCAGAGTAGTTAAGTTGGGAGATACTCCAAGGATCAGTATTAGGGCTACTACTATTGTAATTTACATTAATGACGAATTTAGAAATTCAATGGAAATTGGCTCAACTAGGCATGAAATCAGAAGTAACTCTCATGTTTTTCTTCAAAATACCGCCATGGAATCATTTGCATGCATCCAAGAGAGCAGAACAAGCCTCGGTTTAATGTTTCATTTCCTTTGACACCAAAGCATTCTCTCAGTACTGCACTGAAGTATCAACTTAGATTTCTTTGCCTGTGTCTCTGGAGTGGAACTTCAACCCACAGCCTTCTAATTCAAAGGTGATAGTGATGCCAACTGAACCAAGGATGGCACTATAGATTGTTCTCATTGAAGCAGATGGGAGACATTAAGGGTGCAATTTTACCATCTTGCTATGCCTGGCAATCAGTGCGGCGAGCTGGGAAAATAGCGTGCAAAGTTAAAAATCCGATTTGTGCCCAGCATGAAATGGTTTGCTATTTTCTCAACTCCTTTCAAGTGGCACGAGCTACTTCATGCCCAGAAAGGCTGCAAAGCTTATTAGCATCTGATTAACTGCATTTCAATATCATTAGGGAGTTCAGCACACATGCCTCCCCCCTCTCCAGTAAGATATTATGCTGATGCGAAACGCTACTGATCTGCCCTAGGGTAGACAGGGCAAGCTCGTCATGCCGGGTGTCTTGGAGGTCATCAAAGCTCTCTAATGATTAGGGACATGGCTGGACCATGCCCGACGGGAAATGCCCACCCAGTTATGTCCACCAGACACCTCATCAGTTTCCATATCAGGCACCCAGCAGTGGACATCAGATATCTCAGCAGTGGACATCAGGCAGTGCTCGTATACGAGTGAAATATCATCAGGTGGGCCTGGGAAAGGGCATAATGGGGAGGGGGCTATGCAGAAGGGTTATGTAGAGGGGCTATGTAGAGGGACTATGCAGGGGGTGTCATGCAAGGTTGGGTCATGAAGGAGTGATGATGTGGGGATGCATGTTGGGGGTCATGATGGGAGAGGCATGTCGGGAGTCATGACAGGGGAATGTTGGGGGTCATTCAGACCCATTGGGAGGTCCCCGATACAGGTGACCCATGTCAGGGTGGGGGAAGAATATGCTGCAAATGAAGAGGGGGGGGAGTCTAACATCCGTGAGGGAAGGTGGTGAGAGGGCTGTCCCAGAGAGATCGGGGTGCCCTTGCAAATGGCAGCCATGCGCTTGGAAGCCGGTTTTACCGTGTGTTTAGGCCCCACCCCCTTTGTACTGATGCCAAGTTCCCAACTCTCCAAAAAATTACTGCGTGTCAAAAGATTGTGATGTAGAGTGCACCTGAGAGACCAGCAAATTCCACCCCATGTTGATCACTGTTAAGACACTTGGAAATTATTTGGGAAAATTCCACCCTAAATGACTGGAGGCTGTTTAGTGAAGGACCATGTGATCAATCACATGTCAGAGACCTGAGGTATGAGGAGATGTTGAAGAAACTTGGTATTTTCAAAATCGAAAAGATGTGACAAAAAGTTGATCTTACATAACAGAGTAAAGTGACCAAAAAGAACTCAAAAATTACACCAAATTAAACTACATGAATAGATACAGTACATAAGTTAAAACTAGTAAATGTCGGATTGACATGAAGCTCTTCTCCATAGTCCACACAAATTAGCACACAAAATAGATTGCCATGCAGGGATAGGAACTTGAAAATCATTTACCCAACAATTGGGTGCCCATCAGGCTTTTCTAGAAAGCATCATAAAATGGTTACAGCACAGAAGGCCATTCAACCCATCAAGCCTGTGCTAACTCCCCGTAAGTACAATCAGCTAGTCCCACTTACCGGTCCTGTTCCCCATAGCCCTGATTTTTTTTCCCTCTCAGTACTTATCCAAATCCCTTTGAAAGTCACAATGAAATCTTGATTTCAGCACCCTCGCAGGTAGTGCATTCCACATTTTGACCATTTGCTATGCCAAAAAATATGCTGCCATTTCTTTTAAAGTAAAATGAAGGGCCAAATGAGTATCCTGATTTGTAAATTTTGTGGAATAAATCCCATACACCAATATTTCTGGAAAAACACACATTTGCGGAAGGGTGGGAAAGTTGCAAAAAAAGTGGAAGCGAAAAGTTCTGCCATCATTCGAGAGACAGTTGCTGTAAAAGGGGATCTTAGCTTTCTGTAGAAGAGTGAGAATGGGCCGAATTGCCTTCCACCTCCAAAACAATCGCGTTACAGTATCTGAATTTTGGCTTTAGGTTTCTGCATTAAATTTAATAGAGTTTTCATGGTTAGAAAACTTTAGTAATCAGTAACCAGTGATTAACTTCTTAATACTGTATGGTTCATTGGTTCCTGAAATTCAATTTGCATTCCAGCTTGACTGAATACTGGGATTAGCCTGCCTTCGTTCCTCTCGCTTGCTTTCTCTCAATTGTAAAACTAAACACTTGCAAATCTCACAGCCAGATGGGCTGTGAAGAAAGAAAGAGAAATAAAGAAGATGGAGACAGAGGAAGGAAACAGCTGCCACCTTCTGCTCAGTTCAAAACTGGGCAGGATGAAAGCACTGGGCACAGAGCCACAGGCCAACCTGTTAATGCATCCATGGAGAATATTTAAATACCTCACCTGTCAATCAGATCACTCTTTCAGGACATCAAAAAATAACACTGCTGAGTGCTGTCACTGTGATGTCTTCCACAAAATCACACATTTAAACTACTTAAATTCTTTCACTCCGTGCACATGCTGAGCAATTTTTGTCCTTATACTGGAAAACCAGACATTTAGGGACAATTTTAAAAGTCAAGCTAATGGTAGGAAGTTGGCATTAGAAATGGACATACATGAGATTTAATTTTAGTAAAGCATGGATAAAATGGATGTACATTTTAGACACTGCTGCTGGGTAAGAACCAATTGGTAACATTTCCTATTTAATGGCTAACATTAAAAAGCTGATTGTTGGTAATCCTGCTGAAAACTGGATGGGTAACCACTCTATGCAAGTGGAATTCTCAAGTAGGCAGTTAAAAACTGAGATATAAAATCAAAAAATGCTGGGAAAATTTAACAGGTCTGGTATCATCTGTGAAGAGAGAAACAGAATTAAGGTTTTGAGCCCATATGGCTCTTCTTCAGAGTTAAAGAGAGGGAGAAATGTGTGTACCACCACACAGACTGGTGTACTTCAATTCTGTGCATTCTAAAGGGTGAAATCAGGGTATGTTTAGGCTCAAGGGCTCTAAGTCTCTCCCTAAATCAATGCCCACACAAGATGCCAACACTGTACAACACTTCAAGCTGGATGCCATACGTAAGTATCGGTTGGTCTACTTAGCTTAGGAATCTCAGGAAGGCATTACCTTCAGAAGACAATTTGGAAAATATTTCTTCCAGAGACTTCCTTTTGGCTGAAGGGTTAGTGAAGATCTGCTCCAGCAGCATATGGAGAGAATCACAGAAAGTGTGCATCTCTGATGCAGTGTTAGGCAAAACCAAAGAGGAGCATTATCAAAATCTTCACTCAATGGTGAGAGTAGCTCGCCATGAGGGGCTCGTCATCAACAGTAGGAAATCTCAGGTGAACATGAGTCAGATCAATTTCTTCAACTCCATTGCACAATTTGTCCTGATCCAGGCAAAGTCGAAGATGTCAGACAAATCCTTACCCCACAGAGTTACAATGGTGCCTTCATTTTTGAACTTCTTGGCCCATACACTGTGAATATCCGCTTTATTTTGAAGTTGAATGAAGTTGAGAAAGGAAAACAGTACTTACCAAGATGTCCCTCTCTGGGCAGATAGATCCATTCGACTCCTCTGTGGAGAACTGGACACAATAGGTACAGTGCCTTGAGTATTACTTCCAAGCAAACGAAATAAGGGAGGAGGTGAAACGTGTGGATTCCAGACTTACAATCTGACTTGCAGTCTCACAGCCCTAAGTGCACCCAACTCTAAATCATTCCGTGGAATTCATGAAGTCACATTTCAAGCCAAGCTGAGCCATTAGTTATACTCTAGAAATTCAAGTCTATTTTAAGGGGGAGTGCCTCAGGCTAAACAGTTGTGACTTATATTAGTAAATTGAAACAGATATTAGAGTATTGCAATTTTGGAGCTGTTATATATATTCAAGTGGTTGCATGATTGCTTTAAGAACTGGTCACATGATTTTATGGTGATGTCATTAAGGTATTTCATGGGCTTCTGCTTTAGTTTCAGTTTCTAAGGCAAAAGCTCCTCAATAAACCTTGTTGTTATTTGGAATTTACGTGTGAAAACTACATATTTTTCTTTTCATTTAAAATCCACAGCCCCTAATATGATAAGGACATCACAAAAAGAAAATTGATGACGAGTCAGGATTTTGTTTCATTGAGAAATCAAGAAAAGATCCTAAGTAGAGTAAAAAAACATTGTGGGTTCTAGCACTTTGAATATTAAAAGGTTGGGAAAATCAATGGCAGGATTAAATAAAGATTGATGAGTCAATGAAGGAAGACCAAGTAAAAAAAAGAAAAAAAATGCATTTCTTACCTGGAAAACAAATGGGTACACTCCCCTAAATTGCGGTGTTCGCTCACATGTTGGAGTGTGTATTGACAGAGCAGAAGAACATGCAGTGCAATTGAAAAAGGGTGAATGCTCTCTGTGGGGTATTAAATGTGGTTTTTCCAACCTTGGAAGGGTGAAATTCCAGGCAATATCTGGCATATTTGAAAATAAGGGATACTTTGTTATATGACTGGGACCGCTTACAAGAAAAGTAGTCTTCAGGGTAAAAACGGGAGTACTGGGAAGACAGTAAAAAAAAATTTAATGAGCAGTCTTGGATCATGAGTGCCTGCAAGAGAAATGGCGGGTCAGTTAGGAGTCATTGGTCCTTTCAATCAAGAAAATGAATAATGGAGTTTCTTTGTAGAGTAGTTTCAGCACTTTGCACAAGTGGATAAAATTGCAAATGAG
Source organism: Carcharhinus amblyrhynchos (assembly GCF_965287045.1). Classification (NCBI taxonomy): domain Eukaryota; kingdom Metazoa; phylum Chordata; class Chondrichthyes; order Carcharhiniformes; family Carcharhinidae; genus Carcharhinus; species Carcharhinus amblyrhynchos. The sequence goes on from NC_137333.1 coordinate 62,300,361, forward strand.
TTGCCTGTAACAGTTTTTCTCAGTATAATAGGAAGGAAAATCTACAATTTGTTCTCATACTTGGTTCATTCTGCAAAGCCAGGAACCAAAACAATAACTTGGCGTAGATCAGTGAAGAGCATTCTTCTCTGAAGCCACTGATCATTGGGAAACAGTTCAGGTTCCACAAAAGAATCAAATGGGAAGTGAAAAGAGTGCTCAGTTGTGGCAATCGTAAAAAGGTTGGTGAGTCATCAGAGTATACTCTCCGAGATTGTCTAATTTGTCGAGTCCAAAATGAGGCTATCCAAAGAAGACTGCCTACTAAAAATTGCTTTGACTTTAAAGACAGCAATACAAATCACAGTGTTGGTGGAACTAGCTGCTAAAGAGGAATGAAGATCCACAAGTTGGGAACTGCCCATAAGAAGTGAAAACAGCAACAAGCATGTCCCAGTTGAAGTAAAATGGGCCATTCAGTGAGAATTTTCCCATCCTGCCAGGCTGTGGGAAGTGTAGCGGGGAGGACATAGACTATGTAAAAGTCTCTTGACCTCAGGCGCCAGCCTCGGGGTGAGCGCAGCTGAAAAACCCCAACCATAGTGTTTGACAATGGAACAGTATTCACAACTGCTGAATTTCAAAACTTCACCACACTCAATGGTGTAAAGTACATTAGAATTTTTTCTTACCACCCAGCATCCAACTGACTAGCTGAGTGAGCTGTCTAAACTTTATGTCTGGCCTAAAAAAGCACTCAGGAGGGACCTGGGGTACCAGAATCTCATAATTCCTTCTGGGTATCGAACTACTGTACATGCAATAATGGGAGTCCCACCAGCAGAGATATTAATGCACCCTCATCTCAGATCAAGTCTGAGTCTTGTGTTTCCAAACTTGCCAGGGAGAGTTGAGGCCAGCCATACAGTCAGAAGATAAGACATCATTCACGTCAGTCAGCACAGTCTTTTCTGGTGGATGGCGCTGCGTATGTGAGGAATTTTGATAGTGGATAAAATTTGTTCCTTGGAATCATTGTCTCTAATATTGGATGCCTGTCTTATCAAGTGAGTGTAGAAATATTGTCTGAAAACACATAGACCATTTGAGAAAAATAGTCAGTTTTGCCATTGGGAAGTATATTGCCATCAGGAAATGTTGCTGAGTGTTTTAGCATTGAAGTATCTGGTCATCCTGAGGCAGGCACAACTGACCTCTCCATGGAAACATATAGAATTGAACTGCATGTGCCTGAAGAGGCATCTGTCATTTTGTTTTCCACTGACAGCAATGCTGTCGAAGCGCCCCAGAAAGAGGAGTTATGCCATTCCACAGGGATTTGGAAATCCAGAAAGACCTGATTTATAATTGACTACATTCATGCACTAAATGTTTAGTTACCTAGGACTGTGTAAATTGAATATTGACATTTCATAGAAATCATGGAAACCCAACAGTGCAGAAAGAGGCCATTGAGCTCATCAAGTCTGCACTGTCAACAAACCACTCAGGCCTTATTCCCATTACCCTATGTATTAAACCTGCTAATCCTTTTAATCCCTATGCATTCTGTGACACTAAGGGGCAATTTAGCATGACTAATCCACCCAATCTGCACATCTTTGGACTGTGGGAAGAAACTGGAGCATTCAGAGGAAACCCATGCAGACATGGAGAGAATGTGCAAACTCCACACAGGCAGTGACCCAAATCAAGAATCGACCCAGATCTTTGGAACTGTGAAGCAGCAGTGCTAACCACTGTGCCACTACCATGGCATCCAAATATAAAGGGACTTAGTTGGGGAGGGATTTGCAGATTGTTCTTTTAAAGATAAATCTGCAGAGTAAGGGGCACATGACCCGGGGACCAATCAGGGTTAATGGTGGGAGATCACCTTGGTAAGGTGTAGCCTCTGTTCCAGAACCTTCTCAGGAGCAGATTGCAACCACAAGGCCACCAAGCCTCTGTCTAATTTTAATCTATAAATAGAAAATTGAGTTTTCTCTAAACTGGTGAACAAGCATCTTTATGAGTGAGTACTTCAAAATTTTCAGATTTTACTTCAGATTTCTAGTGTCCACAATATGTTGCTTGTGTATTTTTGTTTTCATGTCTCTGGAGTGTGACTGGGGCACAGATGAGCCATGATTGTTGAAGCAGGCTGGTGACAGCTAGATGAATTATTCTTTTAAAGGACAAAAGCAAAACACAGCGGATGCTGAAAGTCTGAAGTAAAAACAGAAAATACTGGATAAAATCAGCAGCATCTTTGGAGAGAAACAGAATTAATGTTGTGGAGCTGAATGATCCTGTTCTGAACAATTAGACAGGGTTTTCTGCACCCCCATATTTCTCAGGGACCATTGGCCAGTTGTGGGATCTTCTGATCCTACTGCTGTCAGTGGAGTTAACCATTCAATGTATACCCCACCGCCAAGAAATCCACAACAGGGGTTTCGCCGCCAGTGGGACAGGAAGATCCTGTTGACGAGAAGTCTGGAAAATTCCAGCCATAAGCTCTGTTTCTCTCTCCACAGATGCTGCAGATCTACCGAGTTTATCCAGCATTTCTATGCCTATAGGAAGTTCTAAAGAAAGCTCATGACTTATTCCAGCCCCTGATGCACCACCTCCCCCTGCTGCTCCCCCCACCCCACCCCCCACCCCCACTTCCCTGGGTCCTGCTTGACCTACTGAGCCTAGTAAGAAGTCTCACAACACCAGGTTAAAGTCCAACAGGTTTATTTGGTAGCAAACACCACTAGCTTTTGGAGCGCTGCTCCTTCGTCAGGTGAGTGGGAGATCTGTTCACAAACAGGGCATAAAAACACAAACTTTGTTTGTGAACAGATCTCTCACTTACCTGACGAAGGGGCAGTCAGCGCTCTGAAAGTCGTCCATTTTGGCAGGTCAAATGGGATGAAGGATTCTGGTGTTATGAGACTTCTGTGTTTACCCTAGTCCAAGGCTGGCATCTCCACAACACTGCTGAGACTGCACAGCATTTTCTGTTTTTATTTCAGCATCTGAAGAATTTTATTTTTGGTTTATCTCTATGTTGTTCATGTGTAGAAACAGTGCCATCCTCAACCTCTTCATGTCAGAGGAAAATAGATTCTCACTCTTGGTGTGCCAAATTTTGACATTGTGAATGATGTTACACAGTGTGCTGGCAATGTTGTTACACAGTAAGAAGTCTCACAACACCAGGTTAAGGTCCAACAGGTTTATTTGGTAGCAAACGCCACAAGCTTTCAAGGGTAAGAATCTTAGCAGTGTAGAGGACCTTGGGGTCTGAGTCCATTGGACTCTTAAATCGGCCTCGCAGGTAGAAGATGTGGTTAAGGAGGCGTATGGTGTACTGGCCATCATCAATCGAGGGATTGAGTTTAGGAGTCAGGAGATAATGTTCAGCTTTATAAGACCCTAGTGAGACCTCTCTTAGAATACTGTGCTCAGTTCTGATTGCCTCATTACAGGAAGGATGTGGAAGCTATTTAAAGGGTGCAGAGGAGATTTACAAGGATGTTGCCTGGATTAGGTGGCATACCTTATGAGGATAGGTTGAGGGAGCTCAGTCTTTTCTCCTTAGAGAGACGAAGGATGAGAGGTGACCTGATAGAAGTGTATAAGATGTTGAGAGGTATAGATCAGGTGGATTCTCAGAGGCTTTTTCCAAGGGCTGGAATGGTTGCTACAAGAGGATGCAGGTTTAAGGTGCTGGGGGGTAGGTACAGAGGAGATATCAGGGGTAAGTTTTTCACTCAAAGGGTGGTGGGTGAGTGGAATTGGCTGCCGTCGGTGGTGGTGGAGGCAAATTTGATAAGGTCTTTAAAGAGACTTCTGGGTGCGTACATGGAACTTAATAGAATTGAGGGTTATAGATAAGCCTAGTAGGTATGGATATCATCGGTGCAACTTGTAGGCCGAAGGGCCTGTTTGTGCTGTAGTTTTTCTATATTCTTGCTCTAAAGGTAGTGGTGTTTGCTACCAAATAAATCTGTTGGAATTCAATCTGGTGTTGAGACTTCTGTGTTTACCCCAGTCCAAGGCTGGCATCTCCACGACACTGCTGAGTCTGCCCAGCATTTTCTGTTTTTATTTCAGCATCTGAAGAATTTTTTTTTTGGTTCATTTCTATGTTGTTCATGTGAAGAAACAGCGCCATCCTCAACCTCTTCATGTCAGAGGAAAATAGATTCTCACTCTTGGTGTGCCAAATTTTGACACTATGAATGATGTTACACAGTATGCTGGCTATGTTGTTACACAGTAAGAAGTCTCACAACACTAGGTTAAAGTCCAATAGGTTTATTCGATAGCAAACGCCACAAGCTTTCGGCGCACTGCTCCTTCGTCAGGTGAATGGGGAGTTCTGATTACTGACAGGGCATATAAAAACACACATTCAGTTTCCAGAGTATTGATTAGAATGTGAGTCTTTACCGCTAATCAAGTCTTAAAGGTGCAGACAATGTGAGCGGAGATAACAGTCAGCAACGTTGTCACAGTCAGTCTGATGATGATGAGCCCACTGGGGTTCACAGACCCTCAGCAGAAGCGCATGCCCAGTTCGTCACTTGCCGCTGGTCAGGGTAATGCGCATGCGCATCAGGTCCGGCGTGGCCTGTTGCCGAAGCTGTTGTTCATTGCGCCGCGCTGTCCTCCTCCTGATTAAAGTCAAGTAATAACGGCTCATTTTTTTAAAAAAAACACATTATCCCTGGATATACATCTAAATATGATTTTTTTTCATCGTCTTCGTGTACTACAATTTTACTTTTGCGTCAGGCAGGTTTTGGAGTTGAAAGGTTATGTGTCCCGCATGCGCACTGAGGTTCCTTGCCGAGCGCAGCAATGGCGGCGAGCAGTGGGAGGCTGGTTGGGGTTCTGCGGAGCTGTGGCGGCTGTGCGCTGGGGTCGAATATTCCTGTTTATGTCAGGAGGTCTTCAGTGAGTGTTGGGTTTTAGTTCGTAGCTCGGGAATTTAGATCTTGTTGATTTTCGCGGAAAAGAAGAAGTCTAAAGTCGGGTTTTGGTCTTTGGGGTTGATGCTGCTTCATTTCAGCAGCTCTAGGACCTTCTCAAACAAATATGGAAAGTGCTGGAAAATCTCAGCCGTTTTGGCAGCATCTATGGAGAGGGAATAGAGCCAGCGTTTTGAGTCTGGATGACTCTTCGTTTAGAACCTCTGATGCTTTCATAGGACTGGCTGTATTGTAGTTCTTTCACCTTAAATTGGAAGTTCATGGGGACTCGGGCCTCAATTCATAGATTTGAACACAAGTACAGAGGGAATGCTGCACTGTCGAATATGAAGTCTTTGAGGATGAGATGGTAAATCATAATCATCTTTACAGCTTTTTGGACTGAACATTGAGTTCAACAACATCAGAGTGTGGATGTTTTCCTCCAGTTCCACTCCAATTCCATTTTGCTTACTCTTTGTGTTATTCTTTCATTTTTATTATATACTCTTTCTATTTTTCCATTCCTAAAATCTTACTTTCCATCTTATTTCCCCCCCCCTCAAAAAGGGCTATCTGCCACATTGCTCTGCACCTTTGTTCTAGCATTTATACATTCTGATCTTTTAATGGATTGCCATCAGCACCATTCCTAGCCTTTATCTGCACCATTCACATTTCCTTTGTCTTTTTGTCTACGCCATCCCTATTAATTATCGACACAGTGTGCCCCCCCCGCAGTGTAAATCTCCTATTTTTGTCTTCAGCTCTGGTGAAGGGTGATCTTGACTCAACATTGGGTGCAACCTTACTGGCCATTCATTGCCATGCTCCTGCTGCAGTCAAGTTGGAGAATTTGGTATCCAACCAAATCTCCATTCGTTGTGGCAGGATGTATAATATTTTGGCTGTTGGCTCTATTCTCTCTCCACAGATGCCAGACCTGTTGAGATTTTCCAGCATTTTCTGTTTTTGTTTCAGATTCCAGCATCTGCAGTATTTTGCAGTGTTAAATCAAAGCCCCATCTGTCCTTTTGCAAAAGAGAATGCCATGTAAATTTTCTCAAGAAGTCATATATACTCAACGTTTGATTTCTCTCTTCACAGATGATTCCAGACCTGTAGAGTTTTTCTAGTATTTTCTGCTTTTATTTCAAATTTCCCTGGTGTCCCAATTAACACTAAAAGGTCATAGTGCAAGGGTAACACAGTGGCATGGATAATAGATTGGCAAACAAACAGGAAATGGAGTTGACATTAATGGATCTATTTTGTGACAAGTGGTGTGCCAGAGGGATCAGTGCTAGGGCCTCAACCTTTTACAATGTATATAAATAACTTGGATGAAGGGACTGAAGTTATGGCTGCTAAATTTGCTGATGGCACAAAAATGGGTAGCAAAGTAAATTGAGTGGGAGATCTGGCAAATGGAGTATAATGTGGGCAAATGTGAAACACTCTATTTTGACAGGAAGAGTAAAAAGTAAGTTTACCTAAATGGTGTGAGATTGTCAAGGCCTGAGATGGTTGTGGGAGGGTGGGTTGGAATATCTGGGTGTCACAGTGTATGAATCTTTAAAGGCAAGCATAAAGGTACAGCAAGTAACTGGAAAGCTAATAAAATGTTATTGTTCATCATGAGGGGAGTTGATTTACAAAACTAGGGAGATTATGCTTCAGTTGTTCAGGGCACTGATCTATGTGGAGTATTGTATACAGTTAAATGTAAATGCATTAAAACAGTTCAGAGATGATTTACCAGGAATGGGCAGGTTGCCTTTTGAAGAAAGGTTGGACAGATTAGGTTTGTGCCCCTTGGAATTTAGAGGTGACTTGATTGAAACCTTGAAGATCCTGAGGGGCCTTTGAATATTTTTAAAGCAAAGCTCAATAATTCTTGATTAACGAGTGTGTTATTGGGGTAGGAATGGGGGTTGTGGTTACAGTCAGATTAGCCATGATCTACTTGAATGGGGCAAGCTCGAGGGGCTCAGTGGCCTGCTCCTAATTCATATGTTTGTTAACTTAATGGTCATTTAATTGCTGCTTGTAGGTTCTCGCTGTTGTTTCCCTACACGACACAGTTTTTTTAAAGTACTTCCGCTCTTCATTGAACCAGCCTGTGCAACTTCAACACCTCTACTGTCACTCTGTGTTCCCTCAAGGATTAATTTTGCTAGACCTTTGTGATATCTGAAAACCGGTATCTCCTATCTGCATAATGAGACCTTGTTCTATCTCTAAAATCTCCGATTCCCCTTTCCTCTCAGTAATATTTGTGTTCAGTATCTTTGTTACCAGTAAGGTGCCTATGCATCAATGTCTGTCTTCTATTCACCTACAGTATATTGAAGGGATTTGAGTGACCTTGGGAAGACAATATTTATTGCCCATCCTCAGCTGGTGTTAAAGCCATGCCAGGTAGTACTATACTGTGTAGGAAAGAGGTGGTGCTTTCCTGAAGGATGTTAGTGGAAAAATTAGAAATTTAGTGAGAATCTGACAGTCATTTTTAGAAGTTCATTTACAGGATTTACAGTGTGTCACTGACTAGACCAGCATTTATTATCCATCCCTAGTTACCCTTGAGAAGGTGGTGATGAGCTGCCTTCTTGAACCACTGTAGTCCTTGAAGTGTAGATACACCCATGATGCTGTTACGGAGGGAGACTTTAAGTGAGTCCTGAATGGAATTCAGGAGTTCAGTGTTGACTGTATGAAAATAAAATGTGGGGAACAAGAAAGGAAAACAAATAACAAGTTCAGTAAACTTTCTGAAAATTACAGAATGAGTAGCAACTTTAAAATTTGTATAGATCTTCTTATCTGACAGCTAAAAATGGAGGTAAACCATCTGTAATTGTGAGATGAGTATGACTGTACTTGAAATCTTGTGTGCCAGAACTAGATGAATCCCTGCCAAGCTTTTCCAGTACAGCTTCAACACTGGCATGTATCCAACAATATTGAAAATTGTCCAGTCCTGTCCAGAAAAATGAGACAAATCCAATCTGGCCAATTATTGCTCCATCAACCTTCTCTCACTTTGACAATGCCATGGAATGGTACATATTTGCCAATAACCTGCTTACTGATGCTCAATTTGGGGTATTGGCTCCAGATCTCAAACTCCATTCAAGCATGGGCAAAAGAGCTTCAAAGGGAGGTGTGCCTGACTGCCCTTGGAACCAAGGCAGCATTTGATCGAGTGTGGCATCAAGGAGTCTTAGTAATATTTGTAATTAGTGAAAATGTGGGAAAATATCCCAATGGTTGGAATCATGCCAAGCATAAGGGAAAATTTGTGGTTATTGGAAGCCAATCAACTCCGTTCCTGGACTTCAGTGCCATAGCTCTTCAGGGTAGTATCCTAGGCTTTACCCTCTTCAGCTTTTCTCGAGAATGTCAAAAATAAGGATGTTCACTGCTCATTACAGCAGTTGCAAATGCTACTGAACAGTTGCAATGAAATAGTTCATACATCATGAAGCAAGACCTGGACAACATTCAAGCTTGGTCTGGTTGCCAAGTATCATTTGTGCTCCACGAGTGTCGGGCAATGACCATCTCCAACAAGAGAGAGTCTAACCATGTCCTTTCATTTGGCATTACTATTGTCTGCTGTTGAGGACTTCTTGCATCTTGCTGGTTGTGAAAATGAAAAAGGCAGCAGCGACAAGCTGATTCCAGTCATTGTTGACACGTCACTGAAGTTTGACTGTCAACCTTTCAGACCTTGTGGATAATGATGGTACTCAAAAGATCTCCACATTAAACAAAGTTATGCATAGGAACTTTTGCCAAGTCCTCTGGCAGTGGAGAATTGGCAATGGGGCAGGGCTGTGAACTGGGGAGTCCCTGGCAATAGATGCATGGAGGTGTTTGGTCACCTGTGTTGGAATAGAGTTTGGGCAGCAGCATCTGTGATTAAGCAGTCCTCCAGAGGATACCCTCTGCTCAACCCAAATGGGGAGGGGACACCTACTACTTAAAACTGGGCGTCCAACTCTCCCCTGGCTGAGGAACCCTATGGAATCAATATCTTTGTGGTCAAAGAAAAACATTTTGAATTTTTGGGTAATCTTGAATAAAGACCTGGAAAGAAAAACTGCAATCCTATCATGTGAGCTTTCAGGACTCCAAATTGACATCATGCTCAGTGAGACCCAGCATCCTGGACTGGGTCAGCTGAAGGAACAAGCAGGGGGATGCACCTTCTATGGTGAAGGAAAGGCTGACAGCAACCCTCCTGTCAATAGAGTTGATTCTGCCACATTGAATTGGACTTTCAGTGCACTGCCAGAATTCCTCGGTTGTAAAAAGAATCATGACACTTCACCAACACTCAGCTGTAACCAAGATGTCAATGTTGTCAGTGCTTAAGTTCCAACCTTTGACTCAGACGAAGGTGTTAAGGGAAAATTTCTCCCCTAATCTTGTTGAAGCCCTGGCTGCCATCCCAAAAGAAAAGATCATGCATCTGGTGGACTTTAATGCCAGGGTTGGCTGTGACTTTGATGTCTGGAGCAGAACTAATGGAAATAAAACGTGGTGGGAAAAGCTAATACAAATGATGTCCCCCTGACAAAGTATGCTCATTGTGGCCTGATTATAGCAAACATCTGCTTCTGCCAGCAGGACAAATTCGAAAGTACATGGAGGCATTCGCGATCAAAGCATTAGCACTCTGAGCTTGTGTCACTGTTAGGATAAAAGACCTAAGTGATGTCTGTATCACTTGCTCCATGTGGAGGACTCATGCTTTCTAGACAGATCATCGACTTGTTTGATAGGTGTGGAACTTCACCCAACAACAAAATATTGCAAGGTCCAAAAACCTAGGATGAAGAAGATAAATGTCAGTTTAAAGCAGTTTAAAGAATTCCGAGTGCAGCTTGTAACCATTCTGAAAAATCTCAACATGCCCAACCTCCAGAACAGTGGGATCGGATAAAGTCGGCTGAAATCTACTGCTGTGACCAGGCCACTGAGTTTCAGTATCATTGTCACTATGGTTCAGTACAAATACTGAAAAATGTAGCCACTAGAACAAAAAGAAGCAACCTGCATTGTCTGTCAGAACGGTCTAAGTTGCACATCAAGAAGTGTGTTTGCATATTCTTCTCGTGTCTGCATGGGTTTCTTCTGGGTGATCCGGCTTCCACCTATAGTTCAAAGATGTGCAGGTTAAATGAATTGGCCATGCTAAATTACCTCTTGATCTCCAAAAATGTGTAGGTTAGGTGAATTAGAAATGGTTAAAAAATGTGTGGCGTTACAGGAATAGGGCAGGGGGGGGTGGCCTGGCTAAAATGCTATTTTGGAGGGTCAGTGCAGACTCAATGGGCGGAATGGCTTCCTTCTGCACTGTAGAGGCTCTATTACAATAATTGATGCCCAAAACAAATCCATAAGATAAAGGACAAGAGGAGGGCAACAGTCTTAAGAGTTCCAACAATATGCTGGCCAACATGATGTAAAGTTTTTGTTTGAAGCTGCTGAAACCATCTATAGGCCAAGGCCAAATGTGCAAAATCCCCATCATTCACGGGGTGATATTATTGCTCTTATGTGGATGAGTGTGGCACCAACAATCTAGAAGCTGAACAATATCCAGGACATGTCAGCCTGCTTGTCCTCACTTTAAATACTTCCTCCACTGGCATATGTGTACCATCTACATGATGCATTGCGGCAAGGTTGTAAAAAGATTATTTATTAGTCATAAGTAAGGCTTGCATTAACACTGCAGTGAAGTTACTGTGAAATTCCTCTAGTTGCCACACTCCGGCCCCTGTTCGGGTCAGTGCACCTAACCAGCATGTCTTTCAGACTATGGGAGGAAGCCAGAGTACAGGGAGGAAACCCATGCAGACATGGGGAGAACATGCAAATTCCACACAGACAGCAACCCAAGCCAGGAATTGAACCCGGTTCCCTGGCGCTGTGAGGCAGCAGTGATAACCACTGTGTCATCGTGCTGCCTTGGTAACTTGCCAAGACTGCTTGTAACAGCACTTATCACCTAGAAGATCGGGGTAGCAGATGCATAGGAATACCGCCACATGGAAATTCCACTCCAAGTCTCTCATCATCCTGACTTGCAGGTTTATTTCTGTTCTTTCAATGGGTCTTAATCCTTGAACTCCTTGCCTTACAGCATTGTGAAATAGCCTGCACCACGTTGACTGAGTGCAACGATTAGAGGGGACTCACCACCATATCCTCTTGGGCAAACAGTAAATGCTGATCTTGCTAGGCGCTGATCTCATGAACGAGTTTAAAGAAAATATTCTTATGCTCTGGGGATGCTTCAAACAAAATTTAGCACCAAGCCACTGAGATATTTGGATAGGTGACCTAAATCTCGGTCAACAACGCAGTTTTTAGAGGGAGTCTAGAGGAGAGGCAATGGTGAAGCAATGAAAATTGGAGATGTATTACGATCTCATGGTTATGGGCCTGCAGGAAGTTACTGAGACAGGGTAGTGTGAGGTCATGGAGGGATTTGAAAACAAGGGTGAGGTATTGAGGAGTTGCTGAATTGCAGACCTAATAAAGGAGTGCATGGGTGATGAGTGAACGGCTTGTGAGTGTGAATACAGGCAGCAGCTCAATGTTGTATGAGTTGAAGGCCTTTTGGCTAAGATGAAGTTTAAATCAAGCCCAGGAGGGGGTGCAGTGCCTCATCCTGCCAGCTTGGATCTTAGAACAAAGAACAACCCAGCACGGGAAACAGGCCCTTCGGCCCAACGGGCCTGCGCCGCCGCATCACCCTACACCTATTCTACCCTGCATGTCTACGAATGGAACCCCTAACTTAGCCAGATTCAGGGGAGAATAGTGTCAATTTGGTAAAACCAATCAGCCTAAGAGCACATCTTTGGGGTGTGGGAGGAAACTGGAGCGCCCGGAGGAAACCCACGCAACCGCAGGGAGAATGCGCAAACTCCCACAGACACAGGCCCAAATCCATGTATCTGCACAGCTAGCAGTGCTAGTCACTGAGTTGTTGCGGCGCCCGTCTACCGGTCCAGGATCAAGCACACACACCGACACGAAGTACTAGGCCACTCCCGGAACTTCCAAGAGCAGCCCACGCACGACCCACCGTGTGCATGCCCCTCGATTGACACGAGAGCCTGATTGTTTGATCAAACTCAAGAAGGGGTGCAAGGACTTGTGTTGTCAGCTTGGATCTGGTTTGTCCCTAATGTGAGGACCATGATCGGACTTAATTTGAATTGAGGTTTTCTTGATTTGGAAATAAAGTACCGAAAGGTACCAAAAAAGGTTTATGGAGGATGTAAGATTGTGGGGAGTGGGGTGGTTGGCAACCAGAAAATTGCCAATCACAGTTTGCCTCTTAATTCATATCTAATTTGTATTAATTATGAATTTTAGCATTATTTAGTATTTGCTTTGTTTAATTTTTGTGTGGGATTTTGTGTTCTCATTCTTTTTGTAAATAACTGGGATTTCTTCACTGACTATTGCTGTAAATGGTTCGGATAGATGGAGATTGTTGTATAAGAGTAATGTCTCTGGGTTAGTAATCCAGAGGCCCAAGCACTGGTTCACAAATGGAATTTAAATGCAATTAGTAAAACCTGGAATTGAAATCTAGCCTCTAAGGTGATCGTGAAATATGTAAGGTCATGGAATGTCGTCTCTTTACCTGGCCTACATGTGACTCCGGTCTATCAGTAATGTGGTTGACTCTTATGTGTCCTTTGAAAAAGCCTGGCAAACTAAGGAAGGGCAACAAATGCTGGCCTTGCCAGTGGCATCCACATTCAATGAAAGAATAAATTAAGTAAAGGCTGATGTTTTGGGGATTTTTCGTTTAATGTTGAGTACTCCTAATTGAAATTACTTGAAGAAGAACTTAGTAAGAAAAAGTAATATCATCTGTTCATAGTGAAGTACTTAACATTGCAACAGAAAATACAGGAAAATCTCAGCAGGTCTGACAGCTGTCCACAGATGCTGTCAGACCTACTGACGTTTTCCAGCATTTTCTGCTTTCGTTTCAGATTCCAGCATTTGCAATAATTTAACACAATTGATGTACATGCAGCAAGGTCATAACATGAATTAGGAGCAGGCGTAATCCATTTGGCCCCTCAAGTCTGCTCTGCTGCTCAATAAGATCATGGCTGTTCTGATGGTGCCCTTAACACCACTTTCAGCCCACCCTGATACTTTTTGATTCCTTTGTTAGTCAAGAATCTATCTACCTCTACCATAATATTTAATGACCCTGCCTCCACGCCTGTCTGAGGAAGACAGTATTACAGACACGTGACTTTCTGAAAGCTTTTCTTCTGATCTCCATCTTAAATGGGCAGACCTTTATTTTCCAACACTGTTCCTGAGTGCTGGTCTTTCCCAGAATGGGAAATATACTCTCAGCATCCACTATCATGTCCCCTGAGGATCTTTTATATTTTAATAGGATCATCTCTGAACGCCATTGGGTATGGGCCCAACCTTTCCTCAATAAGATAACATCTTGATCCCAGGTACCAGTTAAGTGAACCTTCTCTGGACTACTTCTAATGCAGTTCTGTCCTTTCTTAATTAAGGAAACCAGAACTATACATCAGGAGTCTAGATGTGGTCTTATCAATGCCCTGTACAACAGCAGGGAAACATCCCTACTTATATCTTCCGTTCTCCTTGCGGTAGACAACAACATTGTTTGCTTTCCTAATCACTTGCTGTATGTGCATACTAACTTTGATTCATGCACCAGCTCGTTCAGATCCCTCTGTGCAATGGAGTTCTCTCTCCTTTTAGGCAATATGCTGATTTTCTGTTCTTTTGCCAAAGGGGGGAATTCTCTTTTCCCCACATTATACCCTATCTGCCAAAATCTTTGCACATTCATTTAACCTACCTATATATCTTTGCTGTTTCCTTGTGTTCTGTTCACAACTTATTTTCTTACCTTTGTGTCATCAACAAATTAGCAACCATACGTTCAGTCCCTTCATTTAAATTATTAACATAAATTGTAAACCATTGAGGTCCTAGCAGTGATCCCTGTGACACTCCACTCATTGCATGTTTCCGACCCAATAATGATCCATTTATGCCTACTTTTTCCTGTTAGCTAACCTATCCTCTATGCATGCTAATGTACTGTCCCCTACACCATGAGCTCTTATTTGTGTTGTGACCCTGAATTTGACACCTTGTCAAATGTCTTCTAGAAATCTAAGTACAAGATTAATGAGCTGTTCACTTGTTTTAACCATGCTGAGGGATAAATATTGGCTCAAACACTGGGAGAACTGCCCTGCTGTTCTGTGAATAGCATCTGAGATGTCAAACCGGACTTTGGTTTAACATCTCAACCAAAATGCACACTACCCGTCAATGCAACTCTCCCTACTTACAGGCTTGAATTGGCACTGATACAGGAGTGTTGTCACTGAGCCATGGCTGGATACCTAACAGAAAAGCAACTCTTCTATGTGAAATATATAAACTGAAAAGAAGATTTCAAATGCTATTTTTAGAAATCTGTAAATTTAGACTTTGCACGGTTATATCATTACATTGTTATATTACATAACAGCCTATGTGAGCTGATCTTTGTAAACTGTATGGTGCATGTGCTGTATTTCTTGAAAAAGTAACAATAGGACTAAAAATGTTTGGAAAATTACAGGATATTTGGAATAAATAGTAGCTAGCACTGACTTGATCAAAAAGACCTCAATGTTTTCCTTTTATATCCTTCATAGTACTCTTCTAGAGAATGTACTAAACACTGTCATTTAAAAAAAAAATCATTGACCCTAGAACCACTGGCTGTGAATCTGCCTGGTGTTTTTATTATTAGTAAATTTTTATGCTCATGAAAGTAAGAGCTGTCTGAGGAGGGAATAGAACATTTATTTTGCATTTAGGCATCTACTATTAATCAACCACAAACAGAGTAAATTGTAGTATAGAATCCCTAGAGTGCAGAAGGAGGCCATTTAGCCCGTTGGGTCTCCACCGACAATAATTCCACACAGGCTCTATCCCACATATTTGCCTGCTGATCCCTCTAACCTACACATCCTGGGACACTAAGGGGCAATTTAGTATGGTCAATAAACCTAACCCACACATCTTTGGACAGTGGGAAGAAACTGCGCAGACGTGGGGAGAACGTGCAAACTCCACACAGACAGTGACCCAAGCCAGGAATCAAACCCAGGTCCCTGGCATTGTGAGGCAGCAGTGCTAACCACCGTGCCACCCCCTCTGCATACTCATTCATCAGGGCTTCCTTAGTCAGTAGGACAGTTTTCTAGACTATGTCCTACTACTTGAATATGAAATTTCAAGTTCCCACATTCACATCTTTGGGATTCAAGACTAGAGTTTTAGGTTTTACTGAATTGTGCAAAGTTTTGTGCTCAAGGATGGGAGAATGTTCAAACTCATTTTTTGAGGGACTTTGTCAATGTGTTATGCAAGGGAACCTAAAAAGGCTACCTTGCTCTATTTGGGTGGAATTAATGTTTTTAATTGGAAATCTGAATTGTTAGTATGTAAAGACAATCCGCTATGCTGGATCATAAGCTTAAAGGTCATTTTTTTTTGTTTTATTCTAGCTAATGAGGTCAATCTGCAGCAGCTCCTCTTTACATAAGAAGAGTATGGCAGCTACAGTCCATGCAAAATACACTGAAGAATTCATAAAACAGCAGATTGAAGAGTTCAATATTGGAAAAAGGCATCTGGCTAACATGATGGGTGAGGATTCAGAAACAATTAGCCAAGAGGATATTGATGTAAGTTGGTCTCTTTTACTTTAGCTACAAATTGCACATTTTCATTCTCTTTCCCACCAGGTATTTAACTTTGAACTTTCAGCTAGGGATCAAGTTGTAGCCTTGCTTAGTGTGGTTGTTGAGGTGCATTTGTATTGGAATTGTATAAAGACAAGACCATATCAGAAGCATTTTAAAGAAGAACACAGATGAAATAGGTCAATGCATAGTATTTTAGAGCTCAGGGATAGGGTATTTGGTCCAACAGATTTGTTTTTATTGATTTGTGGGCTATGCGCATCATTGGAAAAACCAACATTTGCCCATCCCTAATTGTCCTTGAGAAGGTTGTGATGAGCTGCATACTTGAACTGCTGCAGTCTGTGAGATGTTGGTACACACACTGTGTCATTAAGAAGGGTGTTCCAGGTTCTTGATTCAACAACAGTGAAGGAAAGATGATAGTTACAGGTCAAGTTCGCAGCTGGCAAGGAGGGTAGCTTGCAGATGGTGGTTTTCCCATGCATTTGCTGCCCTTGTCTTTTCAGCAGTACAGGTAATTTGTTTGGAAGGTGCTCCCAAAGAAGCCTTGCACTGTGCCAGTGGTGAAGGGAATGAAAGTTTAAACTGATGGACAAGGTGCTAATCAAGTGGGCTGCTTTGTCCTTTGTCAAGCTGCACTCATCCAGGCAAGTGGAGGGTATTCCATCATTAGTCCTGATGTGCACCTTGTAGATGGTAATCAGGTTTTGGAGGGAATGAGTTAGCTGCTAATTTATGCAGGTGTTTTTGCTGTGCGTGATCATCGTCTCATTTCAAGGAAGGTTAGCCTGTTGCATCCTAGAAAGTAAATTTTCTGAACCTACTATTGCTTTGCCTCAGTTAATATTTTACAGATTTACCCAAACATCAAGAATCTAGAGAAAATTGGGTTAAGGGTAAGGTGTGAGCAGTGAAGGAAGATATTAGCTTGGTGGACAGTTAAATGAATGGTCTTGATCTTTGTGATGAAAGTCCATGAACTCCCTGCACTTGATGGAGCTGAAGGTGAAAGGGGCAGGAAAGAAAATTTTTAAGAAAGTGGTGGGTGGTGCAGAAGAGGGTAGGTGGTTAAGTTTGTTCCCCAAAATACTCTGGGATTCTTTGGCCAAATAAGAAGTGTAATGGCACTTGTTGTAGTCTAGCTGAATGTTGTGATAGAAGACTAAACCAGCTGTAGATAACACGCTGTTGTGCCTGTGCCCCTTTGACCTTTGGGGAGCAAAGTTAGAGGACATACCAGGGCAACTGATGAGAATGAGAGCGGGTACCCTTTCTGGGGGTACAAAGGCATCAAAGCGTGAAGTAGAGGGACAGACTTGTGTTGAATAAAGGGCCACAAGCTAGATAATTAGGAGCTGGAAAGTGTTGTAATTTATTTGGGAATGTGTATTTTTCTGGGATTGATCCAGAAGGAAATAGAGTTGGAAGGAAGTTGGTGAGAGATACAAGGAAGTGATTGGAGGTAGACTTAAAGATTAGTTACGAAAATAGGGGAGAATTTTGTATTGGGATAAATGTACAGAGCACAGAAGGCAATGAATACAGAGGGCAAGGGGAGCTGAACTGGAGAGTGAAGTTAATGAAGATAAAGAGTCACAGTGCAGAAGGAGGCAAAGAGAAAAGATATCCCATGCCAAGGAGGTAGGTATGACTCAGATCTCCTCTTTGCTGCCTTCTCTTCAAGGAGAATAGTCCCGACCTCTCCAATCTATCCCCATCACTGAAGATCTCATCCTGGATCCCTGGAATCATTCTTGTAAACGTCTTCTGCACTCTTGTTCATGTTCCTGTTGTGTGACGCCCAGAACTGTACGTACTATTCCAGCTGAGATCTAACTTGTGTCTTGCTTAGCATACATTTAGCTCATATTTGTTCAGTAATTTGCACCTGCAGCAATCTGTTGAATTTGTTTTATAGCATGTGGCTGATAATTCACAAATTATTCAATTTTTAGTTCTTTTCCTATTGATGTAGACCTGTAGCTAGTGAAGAATGATCAGTATATTGTTACGAACCTTGGCTAGATTATGAAGTGAGGGGACATGTGGTTAGAGTTCGGTAATGTAGTTAATGGTTGAGATTAAAAATATCTGTCTTTGGAGTAAAGACACAAGACTCCACAGGTTTTGAACAAACACAAACTTGACTCTGCAAAGTTAGAAAAGTAAAACAACCTGCAAATATATATACTTTAATGGCATATAACCATCATTCTGGTACCTAAGAAAAATCAAGCAGCGTGCCTTAATGACTGTCGGCTGGTGGCTCTGACATCCATCATTATGAAGTACTTTGAAAAGTTAGTCAGGGCACGCATCAATTCCAGACTACCTGGATCTACTAAAGTTTTACTACAGCCATTATAGGTGCACAGCAGATGCCATTTCCCTGCCCCTGCATTCAACCCTGGAATAGCTAGATAACAAGGACACCTATGTCATACTCCTATTTATTGAGTACAGCTCTGCCTTCAACACTATTATTCCGACAAAATTCTTCTCCAAACTCTATGGCGTGGGCCTTGGCACCTCCCACTGCGACTGGGTCCTGAACTTCCTAACTCTCAGACCACAATCAGTAAGGATAGCCAACAACACCGCCTCCATGATCATCCTCAACACCGGTGCCCCACAAGGCTGTGTTCTCAGCCCCCTACTATACTCATTATACACCTATGATTGTGCAGCCAAATTCCCCTCCAATTTGATTTTCAAGTTTGCTGACGACACCACCACAGTGGGTCAGATCTCAGACAATGACAAGACAGAGTACAGGAATGAGATAGAGAATCTGGTGAACTGGTGCAGCAACAATAATCTCTCCCTCAATGTCAACAAAATAAAGGAGATTGTCATCAACTTCAGGAAACATAAAGGAGAACATGTCCCTGTCTACATCAATGGGGATGAAGTAGAAAGGGTTGAGAGCTTCAAGTTTTTAGGTGTCCAGATCACCAACAACCTATTGTGGTCCCCATATGCCAACACTATAGTTAAGAAAGCCCACCAATGCCTCTACTTTCTCAGAAGATTAAGGAAATTTGGCATAAGAACATAAGAAATAGGAGCAGGAGTAGGCCATCTGGCCCCTCGAGCCTGCCCCGCCATTCAATAAGATCATGGCTGATCTGTCGTGGCTCAGTTCCACATTCCCGCCCTCTCCCCATAACCCTTAATCCCCTCTCTTATCAAAAACCCATCAACCCGCTTCTTAAAAATATTTAGCGAGGTAGCCTCCACCACTTCAACAGGCAGAGAATTCCAGAGATTTACCACCCTTTGAGTGAAGAAGTTCTTCCTCAACTCCGTTCTAAACCGCCCCCCCCCCCCCCCCCCCCCCCCCCTTATCTTGAGGCTGTGCCCCCTAGTCCTACTGTCCTTTCTGAGCGGGAAGAGTCTCTCCACCTCTATCCTATCCATCCCATTCATCATCTTATACGTCTCAATGAGATCTCCCCTCGTTCTTCTAAACTCTAACGAGTACAAGCCTAGTTATAACTCTCTCCAACTTTTACAGATGCACTATAGAAAGCATTCTTTCTGGCTGTGTAATAGCTTGGTATGATGCCTGCTCTGCCCAAGACCACAAGGAACTACAAAAGATTGTAAATATAGCTCAGCCCATCACCCAAACCAGCCTCCCATCCATTGACTCTGTCTACACTTCCTGTTGCCTCGGCAAAGCAGCCAGCATACTTAAGGACCCCATGCACCCCGGACGTGCTCTTTTCCACCTTCTTCCGTTGGGAAAAAGATACAAAAATCTGAGGTCACGTACCAATCGACTCAAAAACAGCTTCTTCTCAGCTGCTCACAGACTTTTGAATGGACTTGCTTTGCATTAAGTTGATCTTTCTCTACATCCTAGCTATGAATGTGACACTACATTCTGCATGCTCTTGTTTCCTTCCCTATGAAAAGCATGTTTTGTCTGTATAGCATGCAAGAAACAGTACTTTTCACTGTATGTTAATACATGTGACAATAATAAATGAAATCAAATTATGTATAATATGTACATTCTCTCTGACATTCAGAATGAACATGATGCACAAATGAATTATTAGACAAAATGTAGTGCACATCAAATGGCAGGTGCAGCCAAGACATCTCACGGATTTCTCAGTAACACCCAGATGTTAGTATTCACTGAATTATGCAATTTCTTTAAAAACTCTTGTCTCCCTTTTGAGGAATTTCCAGTCTTAATTTCGAAGTTCTAGCATCTGAACTTCCTCCAAAAATTGCTCCAATTCAGACTGCCTTCACTGCTCCCTTCCAGGATTTGCCCCTCAGGACTTCTTCCAAGCCCTGACTGCATGGTGACTGCTTACTACAACACCTCTCTTGTGATGAGCCTCTTTTCCCTGTGTCTGAATACATCCTGTCACGTCAGATTTCTTGAGCCTCAACTCTTGGTTGCATTGAAGTATTAATGGATCCTAAAGTTGCTTCTTAACTGAACTCTCTCAGCAGCATGGAACAAATGTGTGCCTGAGTTCCAAATGCAGTTACCAATGGCTCCCAAGCCTAACTTTAGCTGCATGGAGCTAGTCACCACCTTCACCTGCTTATGGGTTAACTAACTGATTAAAATTGATTGGTCCCCTCAGATCAGTTCAAGGGTCAATCAACACACTTCCAATGGGTTTGTGCTACTAGGCAGGAACTACTGTAATAGCATTGGAACATGTACCTTAAATTTTACAATCTCCACAGAGACTAAGATCATTGAATTTCAACATAATGCAATGTAATATGTTCATTTGGGAAATTAAAATGGGCAGGAAGTAATCTTGTATGTTGTTATTAAACGCAAATCACTAAGTGGGACGTAGAAATATTGCAGATGTTCTGGTAATATTTGATACCCAGTTTGTTTTTTAAAGTTCTTTCTGAAGCTGTACTTACCAACTGTAGAAAATACGCGACAAATTGCGTCCTGCTCTGAACTTGTGTCTGAATGTTAACTTGTCCCATCTTTCCAGTTGATGTTCTGTGACTTGCCAGGATGTTCTGTGACTTGCCAGCATTTTCTGTTTTTGTTTGATACTCTGGATCTGCATTTGTAATAATGCTAGAGGTGAGCCTTGGATTATGATTCTATGTACTTAGATGTTTGTTGAATGGACCAAGCTCTGTTTTGTCTGATAGGAAGAGCTGAGCCCAAGGGATGGGCAACTTCACCCCTTGGCAGGAGGATAGTTGGCAAATACAGTAGCTGCATGTTTCACTTCATTGTAAAACAAGCATATCTGAACAATGCTCAACTGAATTTTTTAAATTAACACAAAATTGTATTAGTATTGGGTTATAATGTGTCATTATGTTTCTCAGAACAAATACATCCAAAGATTGAATTAGTAAGTTTATTTTTGAATTAGTTGATGAAATTGTTGTTTATCATTATTTGCATGCAAAGTCAGTATGGGCCTTAAGTGAATCTTGTGGACTGAGGTTTGCACAATACCTTCTTTACTACAATAAACAAATATTAAGGAGAAAAAAGGGACATTTTAGAAAGTAATGTCTGGAAAGCATGCTCCCACCCGCAAGTTTAATATTGTCATGCACTCTACTGCATTGGTCTCCAGCTTCACTTTCCACAACTTTAGTGTGCTACTACTAATCCATTCCACTACCACTAATTCATTACAGTAACTCAAATTTCATCACTGGAGTGAGTGACTGATGGGACAGCTTCTTGGAACAAAGACAATTCCTGCTTTTTGAACAGTGCTTCTAGCAGTACTATTTATCCATCTAATTTTTATTACTAGGCTATAAATTTAAAGGGTTTGCTTTAACATTTAATACTTCAACACAAATAGGTATTCTATGCTGCAGTAGAAGATGTTTTAACAAGTATTTTCAAAATGAGAAAAGAATTTGAAGATGCTAATCAGAACCACTCTATTGAACTTGTCTTTAAATAAACTGGTATGCTTTTTTTCTAATTGATTTACTTTGCCTATTTCATCCATTATACAATTATTCATGATATATTATGATTTCTACTCATTTATAATAAATAAAGTTGTTAAGACAAGCGTGTCTAAGTGAAATTGACAACTAACATTAAGTGCCAGATGTTGATTATGGAACTCCAAGAATATGCTGAGAACAGTTTAAATAAATTAGCACCTGCACATTAGCTGGTCTTGCTATTAATTTATAAGCGAATCAGTAGAAATGACATTTGGTTGAGTCATTGATTAAGTAAATAGCTGCATTTTCACTACCCAGGCAGAATAACTAATTAATAGAGATGGCCAACATGACCTGCTGCTTTCCTCAAGTCAATGATACAGTCATATTCAATTCTCTCTTGCTAGAACAGGTGAAATGGTGCCTACTTAGGCATTGTTAACTTGGCACTTGGCCTGGATTCTGCTAGCTAAATTAATCTTTAAAAATCTGATTTATAAATTCTCTCTCACTAGGACAGGTGAAACGATGCCCATGTAGTTACTGTCAACTTGGCACATGGCCTGGATTTTGCTTGCTAAATTAATTTCTAAGTAAGATTTCCAAAATGCACAAAATTTGATTAGTGCTCCTTTTGTAAGGAAGTTTCTGGTGTCAAATTATGTTTATTTAAAGAAGTACAATCTGTGCATTGTTGTGGTTGGCTGTGATAGTAGCCACATAAAGAAATCTTGTGGGCTGGCATTTCCAAATGAGTTTTAATACAAAAAATTAATATGATTCATTGGGAACGGCATTTGTAAGTTTTAGTTTACTTGTGATAACTTAAGACTTGAAAGTGCTTGATAAGATTTAAAAATTTCATAAATGTGTGAAGATTTTGTAAAGTTTTGTAAAATTAGGAAATACATAGATTAGTTTTCTTGATAATCTCTATTTTCACCATACCTATTTTTACACCAACTCTGCTGTTCACAACTCGAGTGCAGCTTGAATTCAATCTCTTGTACAACCTGAATTGAGATTTCCTGAACCATCGAGTCTTTGTTTTGGAGTCAGTTTGAGGCTTGCCACCTAATTGAAACTACCCAAATATAGAGTCAGTGCAAAACCAAAGTTACTTGGTACAAATGCCAAACTTGCAGTGTAAATGCACCATCAATGTGGTAAATATTGCTAAATACGTCATTAGCCAAAAATGCATTTGGGCTTGAATGCAAAGAATTGGTTCACACATCATAGCTTTTGTGCATGTTGCAAATGACTTGTAGTTATTTGCTGTGGCAACATGCACTTTCAGATGTCTGAAGCCTGGAGATTTGTAGCCTGGTGCTACTGATTGCGTTTATAGAAATGCCAACTTTATTTCTATCATGTGGCTGATCAGGAATCTCCCCTAATCTCACTGCCTGATATTAGCATGTTTTGTAAATTGACGATCAATTTGAGGCTTGGCTTGATAAGTGGTGATTGACATGCACAGCAAACAAGTTCCAGGCAATAGTCTTCTCCAACAAAGAATCTAACCATCTCCTCTTGACATTACTATTGCTGAATACCCTATCATCAGTGGCTTGGGCATCACCACTGACTAAATATAACTAGACCAGCTGTATAAATGCAGAGGATTCATGAACAGGGTAGAGACTGAGAACTTTTTGGCACTTAGCTCACTGTCCAACTTCCTAAAGCCTTCCTCATTGTTCCTGTGGAGCAGCACGGAGAGGCAGCGATTTGGGCAAGTGTAGAGTTCGAGTTTAAGGTAATTTTTAACTTTTTCTTTTTGTTAAAGTAGCGAGCAGTAGTAGTTTTTCTTTACCTTTTTTTAAATTAACTAGAAACCGGATGTCGTCATAAGGAGGCTTACCGGTAGTTGTAGTTTTTTTTGTCTCTCTGACCCTACAAATTGGTACAGAGAGGAAACCTGATCCTCTGCACAGATAGAGTATCCCACCCTCCCCCCTCCTCTAACTTAATAATAAGTGTATGGGAAGTTTTTTTTCCTTCCTGGAAATTGTATCAGAGATGGCAGTTCAGGCAGTACGCTGCACCTCCTGCGGTATGTATGAGGTGAGGGACACCAGTAGTGTTCCTGCTGATTATACCTGCAGGAAGTGTGCACACTTGCAACTCCTAGAGGATCGTGTTAAGGAGCTGGAGCTGGAATTGGAGGAACTCCGGATAATTCAGGAGGTTGAGGCGGACATTGACAGGAGTTACAAAGAGGTAGTCACCCCTAAAAATGATTCTTCGGTAACTGCTAGGAAGAGGGGTAAGAAGCAATCGGGGAGACAATCCCCCAGGGCTGTTCCCCTCCAAAATAAGTTTTCTGTCCTGGAGGCTACAGTTGAGGAAGAATCAACTGGAGATAGCCAAAGGGAGTAGGTCTCTGGAGGTGAGCCTGCTGTGAAGGCTCAGGTGGGTAGGGGAGGTAAAAGATTGGGCCTGGTGATTGGGGACTCCATAGTTAGGGGGACAGATAGGAGAGTCAACAGTAATGAATGGGACTCAGGGCTGGTGTGTTGCCTCCCAGGGGCTGGGGTCCGGGATGTCTCAGAGTGGGTGTTCAAGACTCTTAAGGGAGAGGGGAGTCAGCCCCAAGTCATAGTTCATGTGGGGACACATGACATAGGTAGGATAAGGGAAGGGGATATTAAACAGAAATTTATGGAGTTGGGGTGGAAACTTAGGGCCAAATCAAACAGAGTGGTTATCTCGGGACTCTTGCCTGTGCCACGGGATAGTTTAGAGAAGAACAGAGAGGGAATGTTTGAACTCGTGGCTGAGGGGATGGTGCAGGAGGGAGGGGTTCAGGTTCTTGAACAATTGGGGCTCATTCTGGGGTAGATGGGACCTCTACAAGAGAGATGGTCTACACCTGAATCAGAGGGGAACCAATATCTTGGGGGGAAAATTTGCAAAGGCTATGCAGGGGGGGTTTAAACTGATTCAGAGGGGGGGGTGGGATCCTGAGTAGCAGGGATGAGATTAAGGGGGTCATAGATGAGGACTGTAAAGCACACCATCATACATAAGAACATAAGAAATAGGAGCAGGAGTAGGCCATCTAGCCCTTCGAGCCTGCCCCGCCATTCAATAAGATCATGGCTGATCTGTCGTGGCTCAGTTCCACTTTCCCGCCCTCTCTCCATAACCCTTAATCCCCTCTCTTATCAAGAACCCATCAACCCGCTTCTTAAAAATATTTAGCGAGGCAGCCTCCACCACTTCAACGGGCAGAGAATTCCAGAGATTCACCACCCTTTGAGTGAAGAAGTTCCTCCTCAACTCCGTTCTAAACCGCCTCCCCTTTATCTTGAGGCTGTGCCCCCTAGTCCTACTGTCTTTTTTGAGCGGGAAGAGTCTCTCCACCTCTATCCTATCCATCCCATTCATCATCTTATACGTCTCAATGAGATCTCCCCTCATTCTTCTAAACTCTAACGAGTACAAGCCTAGTTTATTCAGCCTCTCCTCATAGCTCAATCCCCTCAACTCCGGTATCAGCCCAGTAAACCTCCTCTGCACTCCCTCCAGGGCCAAAATATCCTTGCGCAGGTGCGGCGCCCAAAACTGCACACAGTACTCCAGCTGCAGCCTCACCAATGCCCTATACAGCTGCAGCAAGACCTCCCTACTTTTATATTCAATCCCCCTCGCTATGAAGGCCAGCATCCCATTAGCCTTCCTGACCACCTGCTGCACCTGCAAGCTGGGTTTTTGCGACTCATGCACAAGGACCCCGAGGTCCCTCTGCACCGTCGCCTGCTGCAGTTTTTCGCCACGTAAGTAATAGTTCTTCCTACCAAAGTGGACCACCTCACACTTGCCAACATTAAATTCCATTTGCCATTTCCTGGCCCATTCGCCCAGCCTATCTAGATCCTTCTGCAGACTCTCCACACCCTCCGCACAATTTGCCTTTCCCCCAATCTTGGTGTCATCAGCAAATTTCGACACCCTGCACTCGGTTCCCTCCTCCAGATCATCTGTATAAATGGTAAATAGCTGAGGCCCCAGCACCGACCCCTGGGGCACCCCACTAGTCACCAACCGCCAATCCGAATAGCACCCATTGACCCCCACTCTCTGCCTCCTATTTGACAACCAATCCTCTATCCACGCTAACACCCTACCCCCAACTCCATGTCCCCTGACCTTCTGCAATAACCTCTTGTGAGGTACCTTGTCAAACGCCTTCTGAAAATCCAGAAAGACCACATCCACTGGCTCTCCTCTATCCACCGCCCTAGACACATCCTCATAGAACTCCAGTAAATTTGTCAGACACGACTTCCCTTTAATGAAACCGTGTTGCGTCTGCCCTATCAAGCAATTCCCTTCAAGATGCCTCGCAATTTCCTCCTTAATGACGGATTCTAACATTTTACCTACCACAGACGTTAAACTAACCGGCCTATAATTCCCCGCCTTTTGCCTGGCACCCTTCTTAAACAACGGCGTAACATTAGCCGTTTTCCAATCTTCCGGCACTTCCCCAGAATCCAGCGACGTCTGGAAAATAACCACCAAGGCATCCACTATCACCTCCGCCATTTCTTTGAGAACCCTCGGATGCATTCCATCCGGTCCTGGGGACTTGTCCACAATCAGCCCCTCCAGTCTGTCGAGCACCACCTCTCTAGTAACAGTAATGTCATCGAGACCCTCCAGTCCTACCACCTTTCCATCGCTAACACCCGGCAAATTATTCACGTCCTCCTCCGTGAAGACAGAAACAAAAAAGTTATTCAAGACCTTAGCCATATCCCCATCCCCTACCACTAGCTCCCCTTTCTCATCCTCTAAAGGACCAACGTTCACCCTAGCCAGCCTCTTCCTTTTTATATATTTATAAAAACTCTTGCTATCCTTTTTTATATTAAGTGCTAGCCCAGCTTCATAGCTTCTCCTACCCTCCTTTATCAACTTCTTTGTCAATCTTTGTTGACATTTAAACCTTTCCCAATCCTCTTCTCGCCCACTGCTCTTAGCTACTCTAAATTCCTCCGCTTTTAATTTAACACTTTCCTTCACCTCCTTCGTTATCCACGGCTTATTACCTCTCCTCCTACTGTCCTTTTTGACCATCGGAATAAATTTCTGCTGAGCACCAAGAAAAATCTCCTTATAGATCCTCCACTGCTTCTCAGCAGGCCTACCTTCCAACGCGCTCCCCCAGTCCACATTCGCCAATTCTTCTCTCATCCTACCATACTCCCCTGTATTCAAACAAAGGACGCGTGTCCGGGAACCCACTTTCTCCTCCTCCATCTGCAACAGAAACTCCACCATGCAATGATCACTCTCTCCAAGAGGATCCTTCACCGCAAGGTCCCTAATTCTACCCGCCTCATTACATAGCACCATATCCAAGATAGCTCGCTCCCTCGTCGGCTCCAACACACACTGTTCAAGGAAATTATCCCGGCAGCATTCCAAGAACTCCTCCTCGAGCCCACCTCGTCCAACATGGGTCGACCAATCAATATGCAGATTGAAATCTCCCATAACTACTGCCATCCCATTCCTGCACGCCACACTTATTTGCGCGTTAACAGCCCGCCCCACCTCCAGATCATTATTTGGGGGCCTATAGACAACACCCACCAGCGTCTTCCTCCCTTTGCTGTTCCTAATCTCCACCCACAACGATTCCACTTTCTGCTCTTTGGCTCCGATATCATCCCTTGCTACCACCTTGATGCTATCCTTAATCAGCAGAGCTACGCCACCCCCTCTTTCCTCCTGCCTATCCTTCCTAAACACTTGATAGCCCTGTACATTCATCTCCCAGTCCCTGTCACCTTGCAGCCACGTCTCTGTAATGGCCACCAGATTGTATTCATTTGTGTCGATCTGCGCCACCAGCTCATCCACTTTATTCCGAATGCTTCATGCATTCAGATAAAGCGCTTTCATCCCAGCCTTCACCTGGACCCTATTTGCCGTAACGCCACCAATTGGGACATCCTCGGCCTCTTCCCTTACTGTACCCTATCCTTAACTTTAGACCTCGTAGCGTCACACACTCTGGTCCCAGCACGGTTCAGACCAACCCCATCCCGCCCGAACAAGTCCCACCTACCCCAATACTGGTGCCAATGCCCCATAAATTCGAACCCATTCCTCCCACACCAATCCCTGAGCCACCCATTCACTTCCTTTATCCTGTCAACCCTACGCCCGTCTGCACTCAGTTCAGGCAGTAGCCCAGTGACAACCACCTTGTCGGTTCTACTTTTTAATTCCATTCCCAGCTTCTCATACTCCCTCTCCAGATCCTCAGTCCGCACTTTGCCTATGTCGCCGGCACCCACATGTACCACAACGACCGGATTCTCACCCTCCCACTCCAGATTCCTCTGCAGCCCAGCTGCGACATCCTGTACCCGAGCACCAGGCAGACAGCACACCCTTCTGTGCACTTTGTCATTGTGACAAAGGACAGTGTCAATACCCTTCACCCCACTATCCCCAATCACTACTACGTTCCTTTTCCCCTTCTCTTTGCCTATGTCCTGCTGCATCACTGTACCGTGTGCAGTTTGCTCACCAACCTCACCTGCCTCATCCTCTTCCAGACTGGAAGCAAGAACCTCAAACCTGTTATGCAGATTAAGAGGCTGAGGCCTCCGGTCCTCACCCCCCTTCCTCCTCCCAGCAGCCCCCTTTTGTCCCTGACCCTTAGAGTTAGCCAGTCTAGGGGGGGTGGATGTCACTTGCACCCCATTGACAATGGCACCCTCTCTCCCCCTGATGAGCCTCAGTGTCTGTAGCTCAGAGGCCAGCTCATCCACCTTGAGCTGGAGCTCCTCCAGCAACCTGCACTTACTACAGACATGGTCACTGGGAAGGACCCTGGGGTCCACCAGTTCCCACATCATACAGAAACCACACATCGCTTGCCCCTCCATTATTCACTGTAATTTTTTATGGGGAAAAAATTTTTTTTCCTTGTTTCCTGCTGTAGTAGTTTTGAAAAAAATTTTTTTCCTTGTTTTTTCAAACAAACTCACCTGGCCTTTTTCCTTCAAGCCCTTTTTGATATTAAGCCCTATTAACTCACTCTGCTTCCCACTCACTCCGCTGCCCGCTGTCTACACCAGGCCTCCTTTTAAACCTGGCGCTGATTTAAAGCAGGCTGGTCCACAAATGCCTTTTAACCACTCCCTCAGAATTCTTAAAGCAGTAAATACAATAAATAAATGCTTTAAACAGTTCTGCAAAGAGTAAAGTGCTTTAAACTTATTTTAAACAGGTTTTTAACAGGTAAAATCTTAGCTCTCTCTCTCTGCTCCAGCAAACAATGGAAGGCTTCACCGTGTGGCGTATAGAGCATGGTTTGAAATGTGTATACTTTAATGCGAGGAGTATTTGCAATAAGGTGGATGAACTTGCAGCATGGATCAGTACCTGGAACTTTGATGTTGTGGCCATTTCAGAGACATGGATAGAGCAGGGACAGGAATGGTTGTTGCAGGTTCCAGGGTTCAAATGCTTCAGTCGGAGTAGAGAAGGAGGTAAAAGTGGGGGAGGAGTGGCATTATTAGTCAAAGACTGTATCACAGTGACAGAAAAGAAGTTTGATGAGGACTTGTCTGTTGAGGTAGTATGGGCTGAGATTAGAAATAGGAGAGGAGAGGTCACCCTGTTGGGAGTCTTTTATAGACCTCCTAAAAGTTCTAGAGAGGTAGAGGAAAGGATTGCAGAGACGATCCTGGACAGGAGTGAAAGTAATAGGGTAATTGTTATGGGAGACTTTAACTTTACTAATATTGATTGGAATAGCTATAGCTATAGCTCTAGCTCGTTAGAGGGGTCAGTTTTTACACAAAGTGTGCAGGAAGGTTTTTTGACTCAGTACGTAGATAGGCCAACTAGAGGTGAGGCTATATTGGATTTGGTGCTGGGAAATGAGCCAGACCAGGTGTTAGACTTGGAAGTTGGTGAGCATTTTGGTAATAGTGACCACAATTCGGTTACGTTCACCTTAGTGATGGAAAGGGATTGGCATGAATCTAGGGGCAGTAGTTATAGCTGGGGGAAGGGTAATTATGAGGCTATTAGAAGAGAATTAGGGAGCATAGGTTGGACTAGGAAACTACAGGGGCTGGGAACATCTGAAATGTGGAATTTATTCAAGGAACAGCTACTGCGAGTCCTTGATAACTATGTCCCTGTCAGGCAAGGAGGAAATGGTTGAGTAAGGGAACTGTGATGCACTAAAAAAGTTGATTCGCTGGTTAAAAGGAAAAAGGAGGCTTATGTCAGGATGAGGCTTGAAGGCTCGGGTAGTGCACTGGAAAGCTATAGATTAGCCAAGAGGGAGCTAAAGAGTGAGTTAAGAAGAGCTAAAAGAAGACACGAGAAGACTTTGGCTGATAGGATTAAGGAGAATCCTAAAGCTTTCTTTAGATATGTTAAGAATAGAAGATTGGTTAGGGCAAGATTAGGGCCAGTCAGAGACAGCAGTGGGAAGTTATGCGTGGAGCCGGAAGAGATTGGAGAGGCACTGAACAAATATTTCTCTTCGGTATTCGTGCAGGGAGACGTAAATGTAGTTGTGGAGAACACTGGGTTACAGGGTTGTAAACTGGATGGTATTGAAGTAGATGAGGAGGATGTGCTAGATATTCTTGAGGGTTTGAAAATAGATAAGTCCCCTGGGCCGGACGGGATTTACTCTAGGATTCTCTGGGAGGCAAGAGAGGTGATTGCAGAGCCTCTGGCTCTGATCTTCAGGTCGTCGTTGGTCACAGGTATAGTGCCAGAAGACAGGAGGATAGCGAATGTTGTCCCATTGCTTAAGAAGGGGAATAGAGACTTTCCCGGGAATTATAGACTGGTGAGTCTTACTTCTGTTGTGGGCAAAGTATTAGAAAAAATTATTAGGGATAGGATTTATAGTTATTTAGAGAGTAATGAATTGATTGGAGATAGTCAGCACGGTTTTATGAAGGGTAGGTTGTGCCTTACTAACCTTATTGAGTTTTTTGAAAAAGTGACCAAAGAGGTGGATGGGGGTAAGGCAGTTGACGTGGTATATATGGACTTTAGTAGGGCGTTTGATAAGGTTCCCCATGGAAGGCTTCTGCAGAAAATGCAGATGTATGGGATTGAGGGTGATTTAGTTAATTGGATCAGGAATTGGCTAGCTGATAGAAGTCAGAGGGTGGTGGTTGATGGAAAGTATTCGTCATGGAGTTCGGTTACAAGTGGTGTGCCTCAGGGATCTGTTTTGGGGCCACTGCTGTTTGTAATTTTTATAAATGATCTGGAAGAGGGTATAGAAGGATGGATTAGTAAATTTGCTGATGACACCAAAGTCGGAGGAGTGGTAGATAGTGAAGAGGGGTGTCATAGTTTACAGAGAGACTTGGACAAGTTGCAGAGCTGTGCTGAGAGGTGGCAAATGGAGTTTAATGCGGAAAAGTGTGAGGTAATTCACTTTGGCAGGAATAACAAATGTGTAGCGTTTAGGGCTAACGGTAGGACTCTGAATAGTGTTGACGAACAGAGGGATCTAGGTATATATGTGCATAGGTCCCTGAAAGTTGGAAATCAAGTCGATAAGGTTGTTAGGAAGGTATACGGTGTCTTGGCGTTTATTGGTAGGGGGATTGAATTTCAGAGCCGCAACGTCATGTTGCAACTGTACAAAACTCTGGTACGGCCGCACTTGGAGTATTGTGTACAGTTCTGGTCCCCACATTATAAAAAAGATGTGGAGGCATTGGAGAGGGTGCAGAGGAGGTTTACCAGGATGTTGCCTGGTATGGAGGGAAGGTCCTATGAGGAGAGGCTGAGGGATTTGAGGTTGTTTTCGTTAGAAAGAAGGTGGCTAAGAGGAGACCTTATTGAAACGTACAAGATGATTAGAGGTTTAGATAGGGTGGACAGTGATAGCCTTTTTCCTTGGATGGAGAAAGCTAGCATGAGGGGACATAGCTTTAAATTAAGGGGTAGTAGTTATAGGACGGATGTCAGAGGTAGGTTCTTTACCCAGAGGGTGGTAAGGGTATGGAATGCCCTGCCTGCTGCAGTTGTAGATGCGCCTAGTTTGGGGGTGTTTAAGAGGTCCGTGGATAGGCTTATGGATGGAAAGGGAATGGTTTAGGTTAGAGGGTCATTGCTTTTCTCTTAATTGGTCGGCGCAACATCGAGGGCCGAAGGGCCTGTTCTGCACTGTAATGTTCTATGTTCTATGTTTCCACCACCTACATGGTGCAAGTCAGGATTGCAATGGGATACTCTCTGCTTGGATGAGTGCAAACTCAACACCGTCAAGACAAAGAAGCCTGTTTGCTCGGCACCTCTTGCAGCATCTTAAATATTCATTTGCTCCAAAACTGGCGGGCAATGACAGGAATGTGTACCATCTACAAGATGCACTGCAACAACTCAACAAACCTCTTTTGACAGTTCCCTCCAAACCTACAACCTCTACCAGCTAAATAAACAAGGCCTGCAAACACATGGAAACTCCTATCACCTGCAACAGCTTTTCCAAATTGTACATCATCCTGAATTGGAAATGTATTCTTTATTGTCACTGTGTCCAGATTATGGAATTCCAGCCCTAACAGTATTGTGGCAAATGGGCTGTATTAGTTCAAGCAGCATCTCACTCCCATTTTCTCAAACATATGAGGATGGACAATAAATGATTCCGTAGATAACATTCAAGGCTATGGGCCAAATGCTCGTAAATGGGATTAGGTGGGAGATCAAGTATTTTTCAAGTGTCAGTGCAGACTTGATGGTCTGAAGGGTCTCTTCTGCACTGTGTGATCTATGAATTGATACTGGCCTTGTCAAAGTTGTTGACATTCCACAGATAAATTAAAAAATGAACCAAAACTTAAATTGAAATATTAAAAATATGAAGCAAATTGTAGAGTAGGTAAGTTATCTTTATAATATTGGTTTATAGTAAGGATATTACGGTTCATTCCTGATCTCAGTTCAGGCTAGAATTACTAGTTTGAACTCCTTGTAAGATATAAAGTTTTGTAAAAGCAAAAATAAATCAACACATGAAAACAAGACAGTCCTTGATTAGTGTTACTTTATCATAAAAACTGATTCAAATGTAAGCAACTGTTTTACAATTCTTACTGCCTGGTGGTGGTCTTCTCATGAGGTTTGACAGGTCAGTGTTGGATCAACAAGTGCTATAGGCTGAAAGGTTCAGATTAACAGCTCACTAAGCCAACTACTGGGGTAGGTTAACTCAATTAGCTGATGGCTAGCATATGGTTCAAAATAGCACCAATAGTGTAGATTTGATTCTAGTTACAGGTGAGGTCTTGGGATCTGGATTCTTGCCCTGCCCCTGAAAGTAGAAGACGAGATCAAACTACCACTAACAAAATAAACTGCCAAGAAAAAGGTTCAGAATAAAGCATCAGCTGACATGTCAAGGACCTGCCTTCAGGCAGCAAACATGCCATGTCATAAGATGGAAAGCTTTTACAGTTGGAACAATCTCTCTCTAGCTAAACAAAACTATATTCACTGCTAGGGAAAAGTAAAACCATTGGGAAGGAATTAAATTTAAAAATTGGGGAGGAGATAACTAGTAATAAATTCACTGAAACCTTGGAAACCGTGAGAAGGATTAGTGAGGAGCAAATCTGCAGAAATATATATGCTTCAAGAGAGGCAGCTTGGCAGCACAATGGTTAGCACTGCTGCTTCACATTTCCAGGGATCTGGGTTCGATTCCCAGCTTGGGTCACTGTCTGTGTGGAGTTTGCACATTCTCCTCGTATCTCTATGGGTTTCCTCCACGTGCTCAGATTTCCTCCCACAGTCCAAAGATGTGTGGGTTAGGTTGATTGGCTGTGCTAAAATTGCCCTTAGTGTCCTGAGATGCATAGGTTAGAGGGATTAGTGGATAAATATCTAGGGATATGGGGTAGGGTCTAGGTGGGATTGTGGTTGGTGTAGACTCAATGGGCCGAATGGCCTTTTTGTACTGTAGGGATTCTGTGAAGAGGAGAAAAGGAAAATAATGAGGTTGCAGTGGCACAATTTGCTGGGGAAGGTTTATATAAATGCTAAAACTGGTGGAGTGTGAAAAGGTGAAAGTATATGGAGCTCAGGCTTGAGATGCAGCAGAACAGGATTTATTTTCTATAATTGTGTAAAACGAGTGAATGTAGTTTGATTCTTGTCAGTATTTAAAAATTAACCCTGGAGGTCCAGATTGCTGTGATTGAGGAACAATTAATCACTCCCAGCAGAGAGGATGAAGGATTTCTAGATGGTGCTGCCAGGATGCAGTCACCACAGCGCTAGATCATTGAGGCCATGAAAATAATGGGGAGGAATCAACAGTGATAAAGACTGACATGGAAAGTTTAAGGAATTAAACACCAGATTGATAAACAAGACCTGCTGGATTGATGCTTAGATGCACACCTTTAATAAGAAGTCAATTATAGCCATGAATGTAGCTGTTGAGCTGGTATAGGAGGGAAAGTTCACATTCTTGTGGCATTGGAGCATGTTCTGGAACAATGAAAGGTCTTCATTTGAATCAAAGCAATGCCAGGGATCCTTACAGGGAAGTTAAATAGAGCTATGGGAACCAATTTAAATTATAGATTTGTATGGGATGGGAAAATATACATTACAGAACGTTAATAAAGTGGTTGCAATAGAAGTTGGACCAACAAGTAGTGAGAAAATGAGGAAAGAAACTTTGTAATAATGGAAACAAAGATGAGGATATACTCGTGTGTGCTTGTGTATATAAATATGCATGGGTGATGCCAGTGAATTAGATGCAAGGTGCACAGTCAAAAGTCTCCTGATATTTTCCAGTCAGTGCGTGCCTAGGTGATAACATGATGCCGTGGCTGTTGAGGCCTAGTAAGCTGTGGGAATGTGCAAATCAAGTTTTTGACACTGACGGAGCATGGTACTGCAGATAGCTTTATGTATATACATTCAGACACATTTATATCTTGGACATAATATATATGTCTATTTTAGGTTCAGTTGCTATAATATGGCTTAAGTTGGTCAGGAGTGAGAGCTTAATATTACATGGTTACAATATTTTTGGGAGAAGACAGAGGGGCAAAAGGGCTTGAGTAGAAGTATTAGTAAATGATTCTCAATGCTAGGGTATAGGAATGTCTGAGGGAGTTTTGTTAGGACAATACATATGAATTGAATTGAATTAAATTATTTGTCAGGCCATTAAACAAGGCAGGAATCAGACTTACAGATTTCTCAGATATGAGAAGTCAGTAGCTTGTTGAAAAAAGGGGGTACCTGAACCTCTGTTCCCAATTTGCCAAATCTGCTAGAGGATTGGGCGAAATCCATATAACTCCTGTGTTCAATAAGGAAGGAAATAATAAAGCAAGTAATTATGTAGGCAAGTTGGTCTAATTTCAGTTGTGGACAATTTAACTATTGATGATATAAAGATGATTTGCAGTTGGCATAAAATGACTCAATGGAATTTGCAGCACAGAATGGTCATGCTGGTGTTTATGATCCTCATAAGCTTTGTCCCATTGCACTGTACCTCACCCCTATCGATATATCCTTTTTTTTTTCCATTCTCCCTCTTATCTAATTTATCTTTAAATTAATTTTTGCCTCAACTATTCCACTTAATAGCATATTCTATATTCTTAACAGTGTCTGAGTAAAGAAGTTTGTCTTGAATTCCTTATTGGTTTTGATAGTGGGCCCTAGTTTTGGATATCTCAACTAATTTGCTCCAGAACACTGGTTTGGCCTCAACTGGGGAATGTGTCTCCACTTATGCATACCAGACTTTAGGGAGATGTGATGGCTTTTAGATGCATTGCAGGAATGATTTCAGAGATTAGGGATTTATGTTATGTGGATTGATCAGAGAAGGTGGAGTTGCTTTCATTAAGAAAAAGAAGATCGAGAGAGGATTTGGTAGGGGTGTTCAAAATCATGAGGGGTTGAGACAGAGTAGACAGGAGAAACTGTTCTCATTGGATCGAAATTCTAAGAAAACTGATTTAGGATAAATGGTTAATGAAGCAATGGTGGAATAAAGCAGTTTTTTTAATGTAATGTGTGGCTATCATCTGGAATGTGTTGCACAAGAGGATGGCAGAGGCAGGTTCAATTGTGGCTTTTAAAAATGAATTTGGCAAGCATCTAAAGAGAAAAAATACAGGGCCGGGGGATCAGAGTGCGGAGTGGAATTAACTATGTTGCTGACGAGGTACACTCACAAGAGACTGAATTGACTCCTTCGGTGCTGCAACAGATTAGTCAGTAGGGAGTACAGACTTGAATATTGCTGATAAAAGGAGACATGCTTTTTATTTTGCAATAAACAGGACAGATCACAAGGTTATCAAAAGTAAAGGGAACACCTTTTACTGCATGAGAAGGGAGTGCTGATTGCTTGGCAAGTGAACTCTGTTAAAGGTGTTGTAATGGAAAATGTGGCGAGGAACACTTAGCTGTCAAACTTTTGTTCAAATTCAAACTAGGCAAGTTGACTTTGGTCAAAGCATTGCCTTGGAGAATGAACCAGGGAATGATTGTCCCCCAAGCTTTTTACTTGAAAAAAATTGCAATGAATGCACATGTTCCCTTTGCAAAGGGCAGGGTGCTGTGTGTGAAGATATGTGGCTTCTAGCATGTGTAAGCAAGCCACACCAAGCCCGAATGATGAGTGCAATCAGGATTGTTTAGCAAGTGCCATCCAATCGCAGAATCACATTTACTGTTGGAAACTGTGCTTTGAGTTTTGTAAGCGCTGGCTTGTTGAGCACAGTCAATACTTTTGCCTATTTTGAGCAGCCAAAGAAGATATGTGCTATTTGATAGAATCTGCCAGTCGTTGGGATGTATGGCCTACATACTTTATAACATGAAGTTTTCATGTTAAACTCATCTTTGATGGAAAAAAACTGATTACCCTAGCACATTTCTGCCACATTTAATTTATTTGAATCTGCAACTGCAGATAAGAACTTCCTTATGTACCTTAACGGATTCCATCCTGCGCTCAAATACACCATTGAAATGAATAGTCAAATGAGTTTCCTTTCTCCCTTTGAGAAATCTGCTGATGTGTTCTCTATTACTGTCTATGCAACCTACCTTCACTGGTTGTTGTAAGTGTTTCAATTCCTCCAGTTCCATGTGCTGTAATATTAACCTTATTAGCAACCTAGTAAAGAGGGCCCGAGCTATATGCACACAGTGCAAACTTAATTCTCAAATGGGATGCATCAGGCCATCCTGCAGGATAATGGCTACCCTGATCCGACCATTGCTCGCTGCCTATCATGCAGATTAATTGGCGATTATAGCATGGTTTTATTAGGACAAGGTGTATATAATGATTAGGAGAAGGTGTATCTAATTTAATTTAATCAAATGATTTGAAAAAGTAACAAGGAAGATTTGAAGTTAGTGCTGTTTTTGTTGTCTGCTTGGATTTTAGTGAGGCATATGACAAGGTTCCTCATGGCAGACTGTTCAACAAAGTAAAAGCCCATGGAATGCAGGAAATATGGCAAGTTGAATCAAAAATTGGCTCTGCTACAGGAAACAAATGGTAATGGTTAATAGATGTTCTTGAGAATGAAAAGCAGTTTTCAGTGGTACTTCACAGGGCTCAGTACTGGGTTCTTTACTGTAGGAGCCATAGTTGGGAAGTTTGCAGATGACACAAAAATTGGCTATGCAGTTTATAGTGAAGAGGATAGGTCTTGTCTCCAGAATCATATCAATGGTTTGATTGAGCAGAAAAGTGGCAAATGGAATTCAATTTGAAGAGGTGTGAGATAATACATTTGGGGAGGGCAAACAAAGGGAATATACAATTAACAGGATATTGAGAGGGGTAAAGGATATTGAGAGG
Source organism: Carcharhinus amblyrhynchos (assembly GCF_965287045.1). NCBI lineage: Eukaryota > Metazoa > Chordata > Chondrichthyes > Carcharhiniformes > Carcharhinidae > Carcharhinus > Carcharhinus amblyrhynchos. The sequence continues at coordinate 62,337,941 of NC_137333.1, forward strand.
GGTAAAGGAAGTGAGAGTCCAAAGCCACAGGTCCCTGAAGGTGGCAGGGTAAGATGGCAAAGCAAGCTCGTGGAATGCTTTTCTTTATTGGACGAGATATTGGATACAAAAGTAGGGATTCAGTGTTGGAACTGTATAAAATGCTGGTTGGGCCACAGCTAGAATTTTGTGTCTATTCTAGTCACCACATGACAGGAAGGACATAATTTCTCCATAGAGAGCAGAGAAGATTTACAGGAATGTTGTCAGGGCTTGAAAATTGCAAGTAGGAGGAAAGATTGGATAAGCTAGAGTTATTTTTCTTTGAACGGAAGCAGCTGAGGGATGACTTTATTGAAGTGTACATGACTGAAGGGTCTAGATAAAATAGACGTGGAAGATCTGTTGCCTCTAGCCGAGAGATCAGTTACCAGAGGGCACAGCTTTAAACAGATTGGTAGGAGGATTAGAGGAAAAATTTCTTCATCCAGAGGGTGATGGGTATCTATAATTCACTGCCTGATTTGGTGGTGGAGGCCAAAACCTTCAACTCATTTGAGAAGATCTGCACCTTAAATGCTGTAATCTGCACAGCACCGGACCAGGTGATGGAAGCTGGGATTAGAAAGGGTGGCTAGGTTTTTTCAAATTTCTCAGCTGGAACAAACACAATGGGCTGAATGGCCTTCTTTTATGTGCTAACTTTTCTATAGTTCCACCAAGTGTAAATATTTTCTTTACATCTGCCTCATCAAATTGCTTTGTTCTCTTCTTTAATTAGAAAAATTACTCCAGCTATTATCTCTCAAATTTAATTGAGTTTTTTGAAGGAGTAACCAAGAAGATAGATGAGGGCAGTGTAGTTAATGTTGTCTACATGAACTTTAGCAAAGTCTCTGACAAGGCACCGCATGGTAGGTTGTTGCGTAAAGTTAAATTTCACGGGATCCAGGGTGAGGTATCTAAATGGATACAAAATTGGCTTATTGACAGAAGCCAGAGGGTGGTTGTAGAGAGTTGTTTTTCAAACTGGAGGCCTGTGACCAGTGGTGTGCTTCAGGGATCAGTGCTGGGCGTATTGTTATTTGTCATTTATATTAATGATTTGGATGAGAATATAGGGGGTGTGGTTAGTAAGTTTGCAGATGACACCAAGATTGGTGGCATAGTGGACAGTGAAGAAAGTTATCTCCAATTGCAATGCGATCTTGATCAATTGGCCACTGGGCTGACGAATGGCAGATGGAATTTAATTCAGACAAATGCGAGGTGATGCATTTTGGTAGATTGACTTCGTCAGTTAATGGTAGGGCGTTTGGGGAGAGTTACAGAACAAAGAGATCTCAGGGTACGTGTTCATAACTCCTTGAAAGTGGAGTCAGAGGTGACAGAGTGGTGAAGAAGACATTCGGCATGCTTGGTTTTGAATATAGGAGTTGGGATGTTTTGTTGAAATTGTACAAGACATTGGTAATGCCATACTTGAAATACTGTGTGCAATTCTGGTCACTCTATTGTAGAAAGGATATTACTAAACTAGATGGAGTGCAGAAAAGATTTACTAGGATGCTACTAGGACTTAATTGGTGTGAGTTATGAGAGGCTGAATAGACTGGGACTTTTTTTGCCTGGAGCGTAGGAGGCTGAGGAGTGACCTTATAGAGGACTACAAAATAATGAGGGGCGTAGACAAGATAGTTAGTCAATACCTTCCCCCAAAGGTAGGGGAGCCTAAAACTAGAGGGCATTGGTTTAAGGTGAGCGGGGAGAAATACAAAAGTGTCCAAGGGGGCAATTTTTTCACAGGGTGGTGAGTGTCTGGAACAAGCTGCCAGAGGTAGTAGTAGAGATGGGTATGTTTTTATCTTTTAAAAAACATTTAGATAGCTACATGGATATAGAGGGATATGAGTCAAATGCGGGCAATTGTGATTAATTTAGGGGCTTTAAAAAAAGGGACGACATGGACAAATTGGACCAATGGGCCTGTTTCCATGCTGTAAACTTGATGACTCTATTCAGTCTCTCCTGATAGTTGTACCTTCACAGTTCTCTTCCAGAAAGAAGTCAACAGAAATCATTGTAAATTTTAACAATATTAGACTTAGTTACAAATGACACAGAAAATAGTAATATTTCTTATCAATCTAAACAGAATGCATCATGCCAGTTCTGCTACATTTTGTTTTTTAATGCTTGTTTCTAAGTCACATTTTGTATCAGTTATATGTACATACTATACTGTGTGTAACTGCTAATTGCTGTAAATTTGGGTATGTGGTGCACAGAAGGTGGTCATTTGGCCCATTAACTTTCTTGGAGCAATCCAAAACAAATCCCTCTGCCCTGTTCTCACCTCATAGCACACCATCACCTTTCAAATGTTTATCTGGATTTCCTTTAATAATAATAGTCTCTGCCTCGATTACTCACTGCCTGTGGAAAAACATTGCAAGCTCATAAGAACTGTTTAAAAAAATGTATCTGTTCTCTTGACTATTTTAAATTGCTGATCTGTTGTTACAGATTCTCTAACCAGGGGAAAACATGTTTCTTGTATCCACATTATCAAAATGTTTTTTTTTGTTTTTATTCCAATTCAATCCAATCAAATCCAATTCAGAGTCTCAACAAGTTGAGACATTCCCGATCCAAGCTGACAAGACAGGGCTCTCACCTCCTGTCTTGGGCTTGATCTACATGATCCAAGCTGATTGGAGTAAGTATAGCTCCTCCTCCAAGGCTTGATCTCATTTGCATCTTAGCCAAAAGGCCGAGATGCAGCTTAAAAAAAAATTGCTTCAAATGAAGCTAAAATGTAACCTAATGACTTCAACCAAGGACAGCATGTCGATACTACACTTGATCTTAGCCAAAAGGCCGAGAAGCTTCTTAATTTTCAAAATATCTATGAAACCTCCTCTTAATTTTTTCTGCTTAAGTGGAAATAAGAACATAAGAAATAGGAACAGGAGTAGGCCAACTAGCCCTTCGAGCCTGCCCCGCCATTCAATAAGATCATGGCTGATCTGTCGTGGCTCAGTTCCACATTCCCGCCCTCTCCGCATAACCCTTAATCCCCTCTCTCATCAAAAACCCATCAACCCGCGTCTTAAAAATATTTAGCAAGGCAGCCTCCACCACTTCAACGGGCAGAGAATTCCAGAGATTCACCACCCTTTGAGTGAAGAAGTTCCTCCTCAACTCTGTTCTAAACCTTTATCTTGAGGCTATGCCCCCTAGTCCTACTGTCCTTTCTGAGCGGGAAGACTGTCTCCACCTCTATCCTAGCCGTCCCATTCATCATCTTATACATCTCAATGAGATCTCCCCTCATTCTTCTAAACTCTAACGAGTACAAGCCTAATCTATTCAGCCTCTCCTCATAGCTCAACCCCCTCAACTCCGGCATCAGCCTAGTAAACCTCCTCTGCACTCCCTCCAAGGCTAAAATATCCTTGCGTAAGTACGGCGCCCAAAACTGCACACAGTACTCCAGCTGCGGCCTCACCAATGCCCTATACAGCCGCAGCAAGACCTCCCTACTTCTATATTCAATCCCCCTCGTGATGAAGGCCAGCATCCCATTAGCCTTCCTGACCACCTGCTGCACCTGTAGGTTGGGTTTTTGCGACTCATGCACAAGGACCCCGAGGTCCCTCTGCACCGTCGCCTGCTGCAGTTTTTCACCACGTAAGTAATAGTCCTTCCTACCATTATTCCTACCAAAGTGGACCACCTCGCACTTGCCAATATTAAATTCTGTTTGCCATTTCCTGGCCCATTTGCCCAGCCTATCTAGATCCTTCTGTAGACTCTCCCCACCCTCCGCACAATTTGCCTTTCCACCAATCTTGGTGTCATCAGCAAATTTCAACACCCTGCACTCGGTTCCCTCCTCCCGATCATCTATATAAATGGTAAATAGCTGAGGCCCCAACACCGACCCCTGGGGCACTCCACTAGTCACCATCTGCCAATCCGAATAGCACCCATTGACCCCCACTCTCTGCCTCCTATTTGACAACCAGTCCTCTATCCACGCTAACACCCTACCCCCAACTCCATGCCCCCTGACCTTCTGCAATAACCTCTTGTGAGGTACCTTGTCAAACGCCTTCTGAAAATCCAGAAAGACCACATCCACCGGCTCTCCTCTATCCACCGCCCTAGACACATCCTCATAGAACTCCAGTAAATTTGTCAGACACGACTTCCCTTTAAGGAAATCGTGCTGCGTCTGCTCTATCAAGCAGTTCCCCTCACGATGCCTCGCTATTTCCTCCTTGATGACGGATTCTAACATTTTACCTACAACAGACGTTAAACTAACAGGCCTATAATTCCCCGCCTTTTGCCTGGCACCCTTCTTAAACAACGGCGTAACATTAGCCGTTTTCCAATCTTCTGGCACTTCCCCGGAATCCAGCGACGTCTGGAAAATAACCACCAAGGCATCCACTATCACCTCCGCCATTTCTTTCAGAACCCTCGGATGCATTCCATCCGGTCCTGAGGACTTGTCCACAATCAGCCCCTCCAGTCTGACGAGCACCACCTCTCTAGTAACAGTAATGTCATTGAGACCCTCCAGTCCTACCACCTTTCCATCTCTAACGTCCAGCAAGTTATTCACGTCCTCCTCCGTGAAGACCGAAACAAAAAAGTTATTCAAGACCTCCGCCATATCCCCATCCCCTACCACTAAGTCCCCCTTCTCATCCTCTAAGGGACCAACGTTCACCCTAGCCAGCCTCTTCCTTTTTATATATTTATAAAAACTCTTGCTATCCCTTTTTATATTAAGCACTAGCCCAGCTTCATAGTTTCTCCTACCCTTCTTTATCAACTTCTTTGTCAATCTTTGTTGACATTTAAACCTTTCCCAATCCTCTTCTCGCCCACTACTCTTAGCTACTCTAAACGCCTCCGCTTTTAATTTAACACTTTCCTTCACCTCCTTCGTTATCCACGGCTTATCACCTCTCCTCCTATGGTCCTTTTTGACCATTGGAATAAATTTCCGCTGAGCACCAAGAAAGATCTCCTTAAAGATCCTCCACTGCTCCTCAGCAGACCTACCTTCCAACGCGCTCCCCCAGTCCACATTCGCCAATTCTTTCATCCTACCATACTCCCCTCTGTTCAAAAATAGTCCCAATACCTCAAGTCTTTCCTCAGAATCTAGTTTCTTGCAACATCCTAATAAATCTGTACTGCAAATTCTCCATGGTTTTAATACACTTCGTATAATGAATGGGTGGCCCACATCCATTGTTTGTGACCCTATGAACATCATCTCCTAACTGTTCCTCTCCTGAAAGGTGAACCAGTTTTGGATTTAGTGTCACAGGTACCTATGGTGTCCTGCACTTTGCCCTGGTGGCCAGGTTTCAAAATTAATTTTGTTTTTGCTGTGTAACTCTTCTGCATAGAATTCCCACAGTGCAGAAGAAGCCATTCAGCCCACCAACCACAATCCCACCCAGGCCCCATTCCCATAACCCCACATGTTCACCTTGTTAATACCTTGACGCTGGGGTCAATTTAGTATGGCCAATCAACCTAACCTGCACATCTTTAGACTGTGGGAGAAAACCCATGCAGACATGGGGAGAATGTGCAAACTCCACACAGACAGTGACCCAAGGCTGGAATTGAACCCGAATCCCTGGTGCTGTGAAGCAGAAGTGCTAACCACTGTGCCACAATGCTGCATATTGTGTATTTTTTTTAAAGACAGCTTTGCTTTCATGTGAATCTCTAGCTGGCGGTGGATAGTGCTTAAACTATTGCCATCAGTTTGTTCAAGTACTTTAGTGCCAGTTTTGCATAAAGGTTTTCTATGTAATCTTGTGGCCATTAGTTTATTTATCTTTTTTTTCTAGAGAGCTATCAGATACCTTTTCCCATCTGGTTTGTTTGACAAGAAGGCTAGGCCGATCATGAAGGTAATGAAAATGTTCTGTCTCCAAGATTCTACTTTGATTCATTTATTATCTACTTATTTACATTTGCTAATTCTAATATGTCTGATTAATTGCAGCATCCCTTGGAGGTCTTCCCAAAGCAGAAGGGTAAGACTTCTCTTTAATTGAACAGTGGTGAGAAGAGAGGAGAATGTTGCTCATTCTTTGCAACATCTGAATGTAGATTACCATAAACTTGTAACATATATCCTAACGTCAGTGATTCATCGTTTTAGATTGTGCAGTTACCATCTGTTCATTACTATGCTCTATTGTGTTGTCTGCTTACTATAATCTTTTCCACAGAATCATTCTCTGTTTCTGGTACAAGCTTGATGTGAGGAAGTTACCTGAAGGGAATATCGCAGCACTTGGCATTAGCCATAATTCTAACATGAGCAAGACTCCCAAATAATTTTTACTTCAATGCGCACAGACAGCAACACATCAAATAACATTTTAGAACTGTGACCATTCCATAAAATAAATTTTTTAATAAAGTAATGAGTGGTTTGGTGCAAAATATTAAGGGTCTGCAAATTCATTGCCTTGGGGAATTTAATTTAAATTTTAGTAAAGTTCTTTAGCGTATTTCTTGAAGAATTTTATTACAATTATAGGAAAAAGTTGCAATGTCTCCTATAGCACTTAGGGCAATCCTTTTAATGCATAGTTGCTTGCATTTATGAGGAGAAATTAAGTCAAACAAAGCAATGTCAGGTCCAGTTCTTGTCTGCAAAAGCAGCTCACTATTCTAGAGTCATCCTAGAATGTTTTCATATTGTAAATTGTTGTTTTATATTCCTCCTCTCCTGTCTCCTCCATATCACCACAAACAACAAATGAGATAAACTTTTGGGGTGGGATTTTCTGGCCACACTCGCCCCAAAGCTGGAAAATCCTACCCGAGATCATTGAACCTTTGCATGTCCATGTCCCGCCCACTACGATGCCCATGTTGGGTGGGACGGAAAGTTCCGCCCATGGACAACTTTGTCACTAAGATTGAGACCATCTGATCAATTGCCTCTGCCACTTCCTTCTTTTCCCCTAGCCCACTGGACCAAACTTAATCACTCACACTTCACAGCCCCTATTTTCTGCTTGAAATTAAACGCAAGAACTAGGAGCAGGAATAGACAATTCAGCCCCTCGAGCCTGCTCTACCATTCAGTACGATCATGGCTGATCTCATCTTGGCCTCAATTCCACTTTCATGCCTGATCTCAATAACCCTCCAACCCATTACAAGTTAAAAATCTGTTTATCTCCTCAATCCATTGCACCCTGGAGAATTCCAAATTTGCTACCCCTTATCCTAAAACTCCTGTTCTAGATTGCCTCACAAGAGGAATCTTCTGCTCTACGTCTACTTTGTCATGCATATCTCAATTAGCTCTCCTGTCATTCTTCTAAACTCTAGAGCATATAGACCAATCTCTCGTCATAAGACAAACCCCTCATCTCTGAATCAATCTTGTGAATCTCCTCTGAACTGCCTCTAATGCCACTACAACCTTCCACAAATAAAGGGATCAAAACTCTACACGCACCCCATCAATGCCTTGTATAGTTGCAGCAACATTTCCTTACTTTTATTCCTATAGTGCCAACAATTTTTCCTAATCACCTGCTGTACCTACAGCCCAGTTTTCATGCATCCAGATTCTTATGCGCGAAAACACCCCAAAATGTGACTCAATTTAGATGCTGAATTGCCTGTCTATTTAGCCAACCAAAGTGGGTAAACTTCACACTCGAGTTAAACTCCATTTGCCACATTTTGCCACACTCCTTGACCTACCTATATTCATTTGTAAATTTCTTAATTCCCTATTATAAATTACTATCACACCTATTTTAGAGTTGTCTGCAAATTTGGTTATCATATCTCCTATTCCTGAATCCAAGACATTAATAGAGATTGTAAGTTGTTGGGGCCCATGGACTGAACCCTATGGCATCCCTCTACCTCTATCTTGCCAATCAGAAAAAGATCCATTTATTCCAACTCTGCCTTTCATCAGTTAGCCGGTCTTCTATCTAAACTAATGAATTACCTCTAACTTCATGTGATCTTACCTTGTGTTTTAACCTTCTGTGCGACACCTTATCTAACACATTCCTGAAGTCCAGATATACTAAATCTGCAGGATCCCCATTATCCACTTGGCTTGTTACAACTTTAGAGAACTCTCAAATTAATCAAACGCAATTTACCTTTCATAAAACCATGCTGATTTTGACTTTTTGACTTTCCAAATGTCCTGTTACTTCCTTAATAATGGATTCTAACAATTTCCAGCATCAGAAGTTAAACTGATCCGTAGTTTCCTACTTTCTGCCTTCCTATCTTTTTGAATAAGGGTGTTACATTAGCACTTTTCCAATCTGTTGAAACCTTTCCCACATCAGGGAATTTTGGAACACTATGACCACCATCTCTGCTGCCACCTCATAGAATCCCTACAGTGCAGAAGGAGGCCATTCAGCCAATCAAGTTTGAACCCACTCTCCAACTGAGCATTTTACCCAGGCCCTATCCATGTAACCCAACGTACTTACCCTGTTTATCCCCCTAACCGACGTGCCTTGGGACACTGAGTCAATTTAGCATGGCCAATCCACCTAACCTGCACATCTTTGGATTGTGGGAGGAAACCGAAGCGCCTGGAGGAAACCCACACAGACGGGGGTAGAACGTGCAAACTCCATGCAGACAATGACCCAAGGCTACAATCGAACCTAGGTCCCTGGCACTGTAAGGCAGCAGTGCTAACTTCCTTTAATAATCTAGGATGTAAGTAAACAGGCCTAACAATTCCATTGTTCTTTAGTTTCTCCAATTCTGTCCTTATGCTCTGAGCTCATCTTGTCTGTCAAACCTGTATTCTGCCCCTTTAACCCTATTCCCACTGATCACAGTGCCACAGGGAGCAGTGACCACTGCTGGGGAAGCAAACAGTCCCATGAGATAGTCCAGGAGCCAGATAGAGTAAGTGGAGGTATTGTGGCTGGGACAAGATGGAAGACCATTATTTGGCCACTTAAAGGGCCTCAATTGGTGTAAATGCAGATGGGACCTAAGCCTCACCCACCTCCTGTAAAATTGAGGACAGATGGGGGATGATAGCGAGGAGGCCACCTGGGAATTTTCTGGGCATTTCTGCCTGCCAACTTACTGACAGGTTTGTAAAGTTTTACCCAGGGTGGCAAGAGAATCTGAGGGTTATTCTTTCGTGTAGCGTGAAAACTGGCAAAACTAGCCCAGCTAGAGTCAAGCACCTTTAACCAGCTACCTATCAATCCTGTCACGATCACTTCTAAAATAAGCCTCAATTTTATCAGTGAACTTCCAATGTGGCTTTTTCTCAACCTTTTGAAAATGCATGTAGAGCATCCATGGTGCTCCTTTAATCGAGGTAAACTGTTTCTTCATCTAAAAACTCCATTAAGTTTGTCAGATATGGCTTGTATCTATAAATTCATGCAGGCTTTTTTTTTTGACCGGTCCATTCCTGTTTAGGTGAATGCTAACCCTTTTCCAGCATGTCCTCCAGAAGCTTCCCATTATCAATGTTAGCCCAGCTAGTGCATCATTACCTGATTTATCCCGTTCGTCTTTTTAAACGGAGGTGTTAAATTGGCAGCTCTTCAGTTCTTTGGCACAACTTGGACTTTAAGGATAACAGTAGCTAAAAGTATCAACTTGAAATTGAAACTTCTGGTGGCAGTAATCATCCCAAAGTACTCCAGAGATGGAAGCAGAAATTTATGGATGCTGAGCTGAAGCATTGGTTAAAAGAAGTCTTGTTAGAATGGTTAGAAAAATGTATTTTAAGGAAGAGAAGGTGGATTTATGTAAATAATTCTCGAACAGCAAGACATTACATTTAAGTCGGCAGAACTATACTGATGGTCTTATAAGATTGTTTTGGTTGCATTGCTTTTTAACTGTAATTAGGAATTTCTCTGCTTTCAGTTTTTACAACAGAATATAAACTGGAAAGTGTAGAGTGTCATTTTTTAACGTAACAGTCACTAGTTTAGCCATCAACTGTCTGCAGTAAGCCTTGCAATGACTGACTGTGCATCGTCTCTCCAGGACTAATTTCTTGTGCTCTTCCATGAGAAAAACTGTTGACAGTCTCATGCTGGGATTTTGGAATTTGTGCTACCACTGGTAGATGTTGTGTTATTCGTGGGGGAGGGGAATAGATCAACTAACCATCTGTCATTTGCATGGTTCAGTTATTACTCATTCACCTGTTCATGAAAATGTAGTATTCTGAATACGTTAGAATAAAAAAAACTGCATCTACTCTTGTGCATTGAAACCCGCTTTCTTCCTGAAACTTTCATATAAAAAGAAGCAAACTTTGATTCATTCTTTTAAAAACAACCTTCGCCAACTATTGCCCCTTAACATCTGACTGTGGAGTTTAAATTTACCCAAGCCTGGTGGAATGGGTGTCTTGGCAGTCAGATTCTATGTAAAATGCGAATGAGCAGATAAAACTCAGTAATTTGTGAACTACCATACTGTCTACTATTTGGTGGGGCGGCTTGGTGACACAGTAGTTACCACTGCTGTCGCACAAAGTCAGGGATCTGGGTTTGATTCCCAGCTCGGGTCATTGCATGGAGTTTGCACATTCTCCCTGTGCCTGGATTTCCCCTGGGTTCTCTGGTTTCCCCTACAATCCAAAGATGTGCAGGTTAGGTGAATTGGCCATACTAAATTCTACCTCAGTGTACCAGAACAGGCATTGGAATGTGGCGACTAGGGGATTTTCACAGTAACTTCGTTGCAGTGTGAATGTAAGCCTACTTGTGACTAATAAATAAACTTTTACAGTTATGAAAGCTTGCAGTAATGGCTGTTGCTGCATATGAAAGAAACAAACTGCTGCAGGGAACCTTTAGGTGAATTGGTTATTTGGAGATCAGTGTAGACATGGTGGGTGGGATGGCTCCCTTCTGCATTGTATCAATTCTGTGATAACCCCAGCTTTTTCTTCTGTCTTCTATGAAGACTGTTTTAAACCATAATCTAGATTATAAATACCTGATGCCTCACCACTGATTCTTGTTACCCTACTAATTACATTCTGCCAACTGAAAGTGACTCATTCATTCCCATTCTTCCGTTTCCTGCCATTAACCAACTCTTAGTGCATGCTAATGTATTAGTCGCATTCAATGAACCCTAATTTTGTGTAATAAGCTTTTATTGGGCACCTTATCAAATGCTATTTGAAAATCACCTATCTTGCTTGTTTTAACCTTAAAGTACTGATCAAGACCTTTAAGTGCCCTATTATGATATCCCCAATAATAAATTTTAGCATTCTCCTAATAATGATGTCAGGCTAACTGCTGATCATTCTTTGTTGTCTTTCTCCCTCCTTGAATTCTTCTAGAATCTGAGGAATCCGGTAAAACTAATCCTCAAACCACTCTCTATAGCCACCTCTTAAAACATTAGGATGTAGGCCATCAGGTCCAGTAGATTTGTCAACTTTGAGTCCAATTAATTGCTCTCTTGTCAATTCTTTGCTCATACTAATCTCTGTTAATGCCTCATTCCAGCTAGATCCTTGATTCTCCACTTGTTCCATTTTTATGTCTTGTAGGATGGTGTCAGATACAACATTTTAGTTTGTCTCTGTCAGTTCCTTTTTCCGTTATTATTTCTCCAGTCTTCTTATAGTGGGCAGTAGGCCCCCAAATAATAACTTTGAGGTGGGGCTGGTTATAAACAAGAAAATAATTGCGTGCAAAAACGGAACAGCGATAATTATGGGGGATTTTAACCTGCATATTGATTGGTTGACTCAAGTCGGGTGCAGTGGGCTTGAGGAAGAGTTCTTGGAATGCTGTTGGGATAGTTTCCTTGAACTGTATGTTACGGAACCTACGAGGGAGCAAGTTATCCTAGATCTGGTACTGTGTAACAAGGCAGGTAGAATTAGGGATCTTCTTGTGAGGGATCCTCTTGGGATGAGTGATCACGATATGGTTGAATTTCTGATGCAGATGGAGAGTGAGAAAGTAGGGTCCCAAACCAGTGTCCTCTGCTTGAACAGAGGGGAGTATGATAAGATGAGAGCGGAATTGGCTAATGTAGATTGGGGGCGCGGACTGGTTGGTAGGACAGCTGAGGAACAGTGGAGGATTTTCAAGGAGATCTTTTTCAGTACTCAGCAGAAATATATTCCAGAGATAAAGAAGGACTGTAAGTAAAGGAATAACCAGCAGTAGATATCGAAGGAAATAAGGAGGACAAGAGGGGGGATTTAATGGTGGGAAATGAGGAAATGGCTGAGATTTTAAATAAGTTTTTGTGTCGGTCTTCACGGAGGAGGACGCAAATAGCTTACCGAATATTAAAGATGGAGGGTTGGTAGGAGATGAGGTCCTTAATACAATTACTGTTACTAAAGAGGTGGTGCTTGGTAGACTAACGGGACTGAAGGTAGACAAATCCCCGGGACCGGATGGAATGCATCCCAGAGTTCTGAAAGAAATGGCAGAAGTAATAGCAGATGCGTTAGTAGTTATTTATCAAAATTCGCTGGACTCGGGGGAAGTGCCAGTGGATTGGAAAACAGCCACTGTTACGCTGCTGCTTTAAAAAAAAGTAGCAGATAAAAGGCGGGGAATTATAGGCCGGTTAGCTTAACATCCGTAGTTGGAAAAATGCTAGAATCCATCATTAAAGAAGAAATAGCAGGACACCTAGAAAAGAACAGTTCAAACAGACGCAGCACGGATTTGTGAAGGGGAAGTTGTGTTTAACGAATTTATTGGATTTTTATGAAGATGTGACTAGTGCAGTAGACAGAGGGAACCGGTGGATGTGGTGTTTTTAGATTTCCAGGAAGCGTTCGATAAGGTGCCTCACAAAAGGTTGCTGCAGAAGGTTAGGGTACACGGAGCTGGGGGGTAAAGTGTTGGCGTGGATTGAGGATTGGCTATCTAACAGGAAGCAGAGAGTTGGAATAAATGGGTGCTTTTCTGGTTGGCAGTTGGTGACTAGTGGAGTGCCACAGGGATCGGTGCTGGGGCCTCAACTGTTTACCATATGCATAGACGATCTGGAGGAAGGGGCTGAGTATAGGGTAACAAAATTTGCAGATGACACGAAGATGAGTGGAAAAGCGAATTGCGTGGAGGACGCAGAAAGTCTGCAGAGAGAGCCGGATAGGCTGAGTGAGTGGGTAAGGACCTGGCAGATGGAGTTTATTTTAGCAAATGTGAGGTTATCCAGTTTGGGAGAAATAATACTAGGATGGAATATTACTTAAATGGTGAAAAGTTGCACATGCTATTGCACAGAGGGACCTGGGGGTCCTTGTGCACAAATCGCAAAAACTCAGTCTGCAGGTGCAGCAGGTGATCAAGAAGGCAAATGGAATGTTAGCCTTTATCGCGAGGGGGATAGAATATAAAAGCAGGGAGGTCTTGCTGCAACTGTACAGGGCACTGGTGAGACCGTAACTGGAGTACTGTGTGCAGTTTTGGTCCCCTTATTTGTGAAAGGATATATTGGCTTTGGAGGGCTTACAGAGAAGGTTCACCAGGCTGATACTGGAGATGAGGCAGTTCGCTTATGAGGAGAGATTAAATAGACTGGGCCTGTACTCGTTGGAGTTTAGAAGGCTGAAGGGGGATCTTATAGAGACTTACAAGATAATGAAGGGGGCTAGATAGGGTAGAGGTAGAGAGATTCTTCCCACTTAGAAAGGAAACCAGAACTAGAGGGCACAGCCTCAAAATAAGGCCGGTGGGGGGGGTGCAGTTTAGAACAGAGTTGAGGAGGAACTTCTTCACTCAAAGGGTGGTGAATCTCTGGAATTCTCTACCCATTGAAGTGGTGGAGGTTACCTCGTTGAATATGTTTAAGTCACAGATAGATAAATGTCTGATAGACAAAAGAATTAAGGATTATGGGGAGCTGGTGGGAAAATGGAACTGATCCATTTCAGATCAGCCATAATCTTATTGAATGGCAGGGCAGGCTCAAAGGGCTAGATGGCCTACTTCTGCTCCTATTTCTTATGTTCTTATCTAAAGGACCCACATTTACTATTGTTAATCACTTCCTCTTTGTATACAAAAGCTTTTGTAATCTTTTTATGTATATTTGTTGCAACTTCTAAATTAACTCTTTAATTGTTATCATTTTACATCTACTGCTAAACATTTTGAGGAGGAGACTGTAGAATAGTGGTAATATCACTGAACCAATAATCCAGATGCACAGGCTAATGCTCTTTGACAAGGATTCAAATCCCACAATGGCAGCTAGTGGAATTTACATTTAATTAATAAATCTGAAATTGGAAGCCAGTCTCAGTAATGGTGACTATGAAACTATCATTGTTGTAAAAACCCATGTGGGTCACCACATATCCTTTCAGAAAGGAAATCTGCTATCCTTACCTGGTCTGGACCCAAAGCATTATGGTTGACTCTTAACTGCCCTCTGAAATTGTCTGTGAAGCCATTCAATTCAAGGACAATCAAGAATGGGCAACGCAGAATGGCCTTGCCAGCAATGCCCACACACCATGAAAGAATAAACTAAAATTCATTTAGTTCTGGGACTGCTACTGGAGCCATGTTGTCCTTTATGCCCACGTAGTTTACAGACTTATGACTAATTTAGCTCAATCACACTGAAAGGAAATGTGAAATTCTTTCAGATTATGATCAATCTCCAGAGAGACTTTTATAAAAATTATTGATTAGCCTGTTCTTGTCGCATAATACTAAATCTAAAATAACCTGTTCCGTAATTGGTTCTTCAGTGTACAGATCCACAAGAAACTAGGTGGGGTCCATTCCATGAGTTCATCCTCCACACTGGATTTCCCAGGCTGTGATAAATTGAAGTTTCCCATGATTACCATAGATGTCAGCATATAAAGTGATCTTTGAAATCTCAAGAAATCCCTCCAAAAGTTGGGGGTAAACTTGTATGCCGAATATAAAAGTGAACCACCAGTATGGGTGGTTTTGAAATGTGACAAAAACACATCCAGTCATTCATTATAATGTGACATGTTTTATTGAATAAATTAACTGTATAAGATACTTTTAACTGCAAATTTATCTTTATCTTCTGATGCAAGAAGTGGATGTGTCTTTGCAACGCAGCCCACATCACCTGCCTGATTCTTAGCACCTAGTTGTAAGATGCTTGTAAGTAAAATACATATTTGTCGGGTTACAAAATTGAAGCCAACAACTAATGCCACTATGGCATGTTTTGGCTGAAAAAGAAGTCATAAGAACATAAGAAATAGGAGCAGGAGTAGGCCATCCAGCCCTTCGAGCCTGCCCCGCCATTCAATAAGATCATGGCTGATCTGTCGCTGCTCAGTTCCACTTTCCCGCCCTCTCCCCATAACCCTTAATCCCCTCTCCTGTCAAAAACCCATCAACCCGCGTCTTAAAAATATTTAGCGAGGCAGCCTCCACCACTTCAACGGGCAGAGAATTCCAGAGATTCACCACCCTTTGAGTGAAGAAGTTCCTCCTCAACTCCGTTCTAAACCGCCCCCCTTTTATCTTGAGGCTGTGCCCCCTAGTCCTATTGTCTTTTTTGAGCGGGAAGAGTCTTTCCACCTCTATCCTATCCATCCCATTCATCATCTTATACGTCTCAATGAGATCTCCTCTCATTCTTCTAAACTCTAACGAGTACAAGCCCAGTTTATTCAGCCTCTCCTCATAGCTCAACCCCCTCAACTCCGGTATCAGTCTAGTAAACCTCCTCTGCACTCCCTCCAAGGCCAAAATATCTTTGCGCAGGTGCGGCGCCCAAAAATGCACACAGTACTCCAGTTGTGGCCTCACCAATGCCCTATACAGCCGCAGCAAGACCTCCCTACTTTTATATTCAATCCCCCTCGCTATGAAGGCCAGCATCCCATTCGCCTTCCTGACCACCTGCTGCACCTGCAAGCTGGGTTTTTGCAACTCATGCACAAGGACCCCGAGGTCCCTCTGCACCGTCGCCTGCTGCAGTTTTTCGCCCCATAAGTAATAGTCCTTCCTACCATTCATACCAGTCAAATTTATATGCTGAAAATGTGCATAAATGTGATTTTTGGAGCCTGAAAAACGAGGTCATCTTCTAACACCAGGTTGCTTTTACACCATAATCTACAGTACTCTATTACCCTTATTACATACATCTGTATTTTCCAAGTTACACTCAATCTGACACTGCAACTACCTTCAAAGAACCTATAAACTACTCATAATAACGTCTTCTGCCTCTTGTCCTTCGATTTGGGCAAACTGATGCCACATTTTGAATTTTCTGAGCTAAGATATTTCTCTTTACTATCTTCATCCTAGCCTTTATCAGGGCTATAGCCTTCCCTTTTTTTTCCTCATCTCTTCTAAACAAAATTAATGTTTCATTCTCAATCATGCCCCTGTAATTGCTTTGAGATCAAACCCATCTATTTCTATCCATGCTATTAATTCATCTGTTTTGTTGTGAATCATTTGCACATTCAGATACAGTGTCTTTAGTTTGAACTGTTTTCTATTTTTGCTGCTGTCATGTCAATCACGAATGCTCTTACTTTTAAGTTCTCTGCCCTTGCCTGAATTAGTCTGCTCATTTTTACCAGCCTTGACATTTCACTTACTAATTTTGAAGATGCTTCTCCTACCTTCTCGCCACCCTATCAGCCATTAGTTTAAAATCTTATGTCCACCAAGCCTAGTTAATAGATTTCCGTGGATACTGGTCCCAGCCTGGTTTAAGTGAATCTCATCCAAATGGGATAGCTCCCTTCTTCCTAGTACTGGTGTCATAGTTGAAATCTTGCTTCCCACCCCATTCTATCAACCACGCGTTTTGCTGAATCTGTTTGCCCTGATGGCAATTTGCATGTGTCTCAGTCAATAATCCAGAGATTATCCTTATGAGGTTCATGTGTTTTAATTTCAATTCTGACTCCTCGAGTTCTCTCAGAAGAACATCATTGTGGAAAATCTCTTGAGAGTCATCCGGACTTGCATAAGAACATAAGAAATAGGAGCAGGAGTAGGCCATCTAGCCCTTCGAGCCTGCCCCGCCATTCAATAAGATCATGGCTGATCTGTCGTGGCTCAGTTCCACCTTCCCACCCTCTCCCCATAATCCTTAATCCCCCCTCTTATCAAAAACCCATCAACCCGCGTCTTAAAAATATTTAGCGAGGCAGCCTCCACCACTTCAACGGGCAGAGAATTCCAGAGATTCACCACCCTTTGAGTGAAGAAGTTCCTCCTCAACTCCGTTCTAAACCGCCCCCCCCTTTATCTTGAGGCTGTGCCCCCTAGTCCTACTGTCTTTTTTGAGCGGGAAGAGTCTCTCCACCTCTATTCTATCCATCCCATTCATCATCTTATACGTCTCAAGGTTGTCAAATAGGAGGCAGAGAGTGGGGGTCAACGGGTGCTATTCGGATTGGCGGATGGTGACTAGTGGAGTGCCCCAGGGGTCGGTGCAGGGGCCTCAGCTTTTTACCATTTATATAGATGATCTGGAGGAGGGAACCGAGTGTAGGGTGTCGAAATTTGCTGATGACACCAAGATTGGGGGAACGGCAAATTGTGCGGAGGGTGTGGAGAGTCTGCAGAAGGATCTAGATAGGCTGGGCGAATGGGCCAGGAAATGGCAAATGGAATTTAATGTTGGCAAGTGTGAGGTGGTCCACTTTGGTAGGAAGAATGGTAGGAAGGACTATTACTTACGTGGCGAAAAACTGCAGCAGGCGACGGTGCAGAGGGACCTCGGGGTCCTTGTGCATGAGTCGCAAAAACCCAGCTTGCAGGTGCAGCAGGTGGTCAGGAAGGCGAATGGGATGCTGGCCTTCATAGCGAGGGGGATTGAATATAAAAGTAGGGAGGTCTTGCTGCGGCTGTATAGGGCATTGGTGAGGCCGCAGCTGGAGTACTGTGTGCAGTTTTGGGCGCCGCACCTGCGCAAAGATATTTTGGCCTTGGAGGGAGTGCAGAGGAGGTTTACTAGACTGATACCGGAGTTGAGGGGGTTGAGCTATGAGGAGAGGCTGAATAAACTAGGCTTGTACTCGGAGTTTAGAAGAATGAGGGGAGATCTACTATCGCCTCCGCCATTTCTTTCAGAACCCTCGGATGCATTCCATCCGGTCCTGGGGACTTGTCCACAATCAGCCCCTCCAGTCTGTCGAGCAGCGCCTCTCTAGTAACAGTAATGTCATTAAGACCCTCCAGTCCTACCACCTTTCCATCACTAACACCCGGCAGATTATTCACGTCCTCCTCCGTGAAGACAGAAACAAAAAAGTTATTCAAGACCTCCGCCATATCCCCATCCCCTACCACTAGGTCCCCTTTCTCATCCTTTAAAGGACCAACGTTCACCCTAGCCAGCCTCTTCCTTTTTATATATTTATAAAAACTCTTGCTATCCTTTTTTATATTAAGCGCTAGCCCAGCTTCATAGTTTCTCCTACCCTTCTTTATCAACTTCTTTGTCAATCTTTGTTGACATTTAAACCTCTCCCAATCCTCTTCTCGCCCACTACTCTTAGCTACTCTAAATTCCTCCGCTTTTAATTTAACACTTTCCTTCACCTCCTTCGTTATCCACGGCTTATTACCTCTCCTCCTACTGTCCTTTTTGACCATCGGAATTAATTTCCGCTGAGCACCAAGAAAGATCTCCTTAAAGATCCTCCACTGCTCCTCAGCAGACCCTCCCTCCAACGCGCTCCCCCAGTCCACATTCGCCAATTCTTCTCTCATCCTACCATACTCCCCTCTATTCAAACAAAGGACGCGTGTCCGGGAACCCACTTTCTCCTCCTCCATCTGCATCAGAAACTCCACCATACAATGATCACTCTCCCCAAGAGAATCCTTCACCGCAAGGTCCCTAATTCTACCCGCCTCATTACATAGCACGAGATCCAAGATAGCTCTCTCCGTCGTCGGCTCCAACACGCACTGTTCCAGGAAACTATCCCGGCAGCATTCCAAGAACTCCTCCTC
Source organism: Carcharhinus amblyrhynchos (assembly GCF_965287045.1). Lineage (NCBI taxonomy): Eukaryota > Metazoa > Chordata > Chondrichthyes > Carcharhiniformes > Carcharhinidae > Carcharhinus > Carcharhinus amblyrhynchos. The sequence continues at coordinate 62,356,936 of NC_137333.1, forward strand.
GAGCCCACCACGTCCAACATGGGTCGACCAATCAATATGCAGATTGAAATCCCCCATAACTACGGCCGTCCCATTCCTGCTCGCCGCTCTTATTTGCGCGTTAACAGCCCGCCCCACCTCCAGATCATTATTCGGGGGCCTATAGACGACACCCACCAGCGTCTTCCTCCCTTTGCTGTTCCTAATCTCCACCCACAACGATTCCACTTTCTGCTCCTTGGCTCCAATATCATCCCTTGCTACCACCTTGATGCTATCCTTAATCAGCAGAGCTACGCCACCCCCCCCTTTTCCCTCCTGCCTATCCTTCCTAAACACTTGATAGCCCTGTACATTCATCTCCCAGTCCCTGTCACCTTGCAGCCACGTCTCTGTAATGGCCACCAGATCGTATCCATTTGTGTCGATCTGCGCCACCAGCTCATCCACTTTATTCCGAATGCTTCGTGCATTCAGATAAAGCGGTTTCATCCCAGCCTTCACCTGGACCCTATTTGCCGTAACGCCACCAACCATACTCACGCCCCCTACTCCCTCTGTTATTGGGACATCCTCGGCCTCTTCCCTTACCTGTACCCTATCCTTAACTTTAGACCTCGTAACGTCACCTCCTCTCCCCCCCCCCCCCCCCCCCCCAAATTAGTTTAAAGCCCTGTCTACAGTCCTCTTTACTCGATTCGCCAGCACTCTGGTCCCAGCACGGTTCAGACCAACCCCATCCCGCCCGAACAGGTCCCACCTACCCCAATACTGGTGCCAATGCCCCATAAATTCAAACCCATTCCTCCCACACCAATTCCTGAGCCACCCATTCACTTCCTTAATCCTGTCAACCTTACGCCCGTCTGCACTCGGTTCAGGCAGTAGCCCAGAGATGATCACCTTTTCGGTTCTACTTTTTAATTCCATTCCCAGCTTTTCATACTCCCTCCCCAGATCCTCAGTCCGCATTTTGCTTACGTCGCCGGCACCCACATGTACCACAACGACCAGATTCTCACCCTCCCACTCCAGGTTCCTCTGCAGCCCAGCTGCGACATCCCGGACCCGAGCACCAGGCAGACAACACACCCTTCTGTGCACTTTGTCATTGTGACAAAGGACAGTGTCAATACCCTTCACCCCACTATCCCCAATCACTACTACGTTCCTTTTCCCCTTCTCTTCGCCTATGTCCTGCTGCATCACTGTACCGTGTGCAGTTTGCTCACCAACCTCACCTGCCTCGTCCTCTTCCAGACTGGAAGCAAGAACCTCAAACCTGTTATGCAGATTAAGAGGCTGAGACTTGATATGTTAACTGTTCTCTCTTCATAGATGCTTTCAGACCTGCTGAGATTTTCTAGTATTTTCTGTTTTGGTTTCATATTCAGCTTCAACAGTAATTTTTATTCTGAGTCCTACCTTTGTCATTCATTCCTACATGGACAGCTGCAGGTGGATTATCCCCCTCCCCCTCCAAGTTCTCCGCCGCATATGAATAGCTTCTGTACCACAGTCAGTTTGCCATCCATCCTGCAAACTTTGCCCTAACACAGGCAGCTAGCACTTTTACCCTTCTGGGTAAGGGCAAAAGCCAAGGCTCCTCTGGCACTGGCCTGACTCACAGACATCCTCCTTTCCATGACAATGAACCAAGCTTGCAAGATTGCCTATCCCAAGGGGTGTGACTGTCTCTGGATCCAAGTGCCCAGATAGCTCACTCTCTCCTCCCTGATACCCTACGATGTCTGCACTTCGTGCTCAGCCGAACAACTGCTGCAGCCAGTTGTAGTTGTCCAGGATTACAATACTGCCCCAAACTCCTACATGTTGAAGTTGAAGTGTACCACATGCACCACCATTTTTATCTAGTCTTGGTTTATTTAATTAAAATTAAACTAAAATTCAGCAACTAGATTTTAAAAAACAAGATATTTAGCTGTTTATTTCCCCCAAATAATCCTCCTCAGTCCTCCATTTCCTATGTAAGCTGTGATTTCATTTTTTTAGATTTTCTGTTTTCGTTTCCCTTTCCGCTCTTAAATTGAGTTTTGCAATAGTTATTAATCACTAACGTATAATATTTACTTAATTACTTAGAACTAAATTATATCTTTGTAATAATATAGTTATTTAAATGCTTGGCTCCATTTTCTCGATCAGTTGCCCCTCCTCACTTGTGCTAATTATGACATGACTTTTTTTTTTCTCTGGGATTGTTTCTTAGTCCAGGTGAACTAAGCTGCCATGTTGCTCATTTTTAAGCCACTCTACCTCGTGTTCTTTTCCTGTTGAACTGCCACGAGTCTCTTTTCGGAATTGCTCTGGTCCATGCTTTGACTCTGCTGGCTGGGCCACTGCCACTGTGCTCTTTTTGAAACTGTGTATATGAGATACGTAGAGAGACCAATGTCCAAAAGCTTAGTCAAAGACATGGGTTTAAAGAGCTTTTAAAGGAAAAGAGAGAGAGAGAAGTATTGAGGTATTTCTGGCACTTCAGTACTTGCCAAGTGATGACCAGGATGTGCAACAAAAATTGTGGACTTGCAATAGGCCAAAATTAGAGGAGTGCAGAGATGATCAACATCCACAACAACAACCTGAATCTCTACGGCATTCCTACCATGCAAAATGTTCCACAGTGCTTCACTAGAGCATTTTTGCACTGAGCCACCCAAAGCAGTGTTACAGCAGATGAGCTAAAGCTTGATCAAAGAAGTAAGTTTCAAAGGTTTAGGGTGTTGTGTTATGATCTCTATAGAGATGGCTGACATTTAAAAAGAAATCTGAATTTGCAATTAATAGATGAAAAGGATGAGTTGACCAGACTTCTTGTTTTAAAATTTTTACTGGAACTTAAAGCACTATTTTTGTAGACATCTTATACTTTAAGCTACCAAATAGAATGTTCTCTTTATACTTACTACAAGTCTCACTCTCAATACAATTATCGTCCTTATAGCAAACAAGCTATGTTTGCTCCTAGCTTCCATTGAGTTCCTTTATTCCTGTTTCACCAAGTAGTAACTTTCATTGACCGCCTTCAGGCATTTTCCTCAGGTTTTAGGCAGTTTCGTAAAGGTGCCATTAGCAGTAAAGTCTATTCTGATGGTTTTTCTTCTGACCATGCTAGGATAAATCTCCCAGAATCCTTTAGATGGTTAAGGGATGCGTCTCTGACTAGTGTGCCCCCCTCCTACATTCGGCAGTGGTAACTCGCAAAACCAAAACAGCCTGCACTCTGCTGACCACATGGAACTGCTCTGTCTGTCTGAGATGTTCATTAATTTGCAAGGAAGCTTGTAACCTCTTCCCAAAAATGGCTTCCTCTGCCCTTTTCCCTAAGGCAGTATAAAAGACGTTAACCTTGCATCCAGGTAGAAATACTGATTAGCTATTCTTGATCCAAATGCATTTTCATCCAAGTAGTACATGAATAGTTTATACATAGCTACTTGAAGTACTTTACAGGGGCTTTTTAAGACTCAGAATCTTTCTATTGTGAACCTGGAGACTGATGCCACTATCTCCAAATATACATGTCTTACAGCTTCTTCCCAGTAAAACAATCCTACGCCTTCTATTGTTTTATTAAACTACCCGGGCTTACTGTCAGGCAAACTTCAAAACTGATCACAAGACCCTAAGCTTAAAAGTAGAGTTCCAAAACATAATCTTATAAACTTCATAATTGTAATACTTGAGAGCTGATAAATTGGCTGCCAATAGTTGAACAATTAAATTGGGAACGTTCATAGCCAGGACCAGATGGAATGCATCCGAGGGTTCTGAAAGAAATGGCGGAGGTGATAGTGGAAGCCTTGGTGGTTATTTTCCAGACGTCGCTGGATTCCGGGGAAGTGCTGGAAGATTGGAAAACGGCTAATGTTACGCCGTTGTTTAAGAAGGGTGCCAGGCAAAAGGCAGGGAATTATAGGCCGGTCAGTTTAACGTCTGTGGTAGGTAAAATGTTAGAATCCGTCATCAAGGAGGAAATAACGAGGCATCTTGAGGGGAATTGCTTGATAGAGCAGACGCAGCACAGTTTCGTTAAAGGGAAGTCGTGTCTGACAAATTTACTGGAGTTCTATGAGGATGTGTCTAGGGCGGTGGATAGAGGAGAGCCAGTGGATGTGGTCTTTCTGGATTTTCAGAAGGCATTTGACAAGGTACTTCACAAGAGGTTATTGCAGAAGGTCAGGGGACATGGAGTTGGGGGTAGGGTGTTAGCGTGGATAGAGGATTGGTTGTCAAATAGGAGGCAGAGAGTGGGGGTCAATGGGTGCTATTCGGATTGGCGGATGGTGACTAGTGGAGTGCCCCAGGGGTCGGTGCTGGGGCCTCAGCTATTTACCATTTATATAGGTGATCTGGAGGAGGGAACCGAGTGTATGGTGTCGAAATTTGCTGATGACACCAAGATTGGTGGAACGGCAAATTGTGCGGAGGGTGTGGAGAGTCTGCAGAAGGATCTAGATAGGCTGGGCGAATGGGCCAGGAACTGGCAAATAGAATTTAATGTTGGCAAGTGCGAGGTGGTCCACTTTGGTAGGAAGAATGGTAGGAAGGACTATTACTTACGGGGCGAAAAACTGCAGCAGGTGACGGTGCAGAGGGACCTCGGGGTCCTTGTGCATGAGTCACAAAAACCCAGCCTGCAGGTGCAGCAGGTGGTCAGGAAGGCGAATGGGATGCTGGCCTTCATAGCGAGGGGGATTGAATATAAAAGTAGGGAGGTCTTGCTGCGGCTGTATAGGGCATTGGTGAGGCCGCAGCTGGAGTATTGTGTGCAGTTTTGGGCGCCGTACTTACGCAAGGATATTTTGGCCTTGGAGGGAGTGCAGAGGAGGTTTACTAGGCTGATGCCGGAGTTGAGGGGGTTGAGCTATGAGGAGAGGCTGAATAAACTAGGCTTGTACTCGTTAGAGTTTAGAAGAATGAGGGGAGATCTCATTGAGACGTATAAGATGATGAATGGGATGGATAGGATAGAGGTGGAGAGACTCTTCCCGCTCAGAAAGGACAGTAGGACTAGGTGGCACAGCCTCAAGATAAAGGGGGGGCGGTTTAGAACGGAGTTGAGGAGGAACTTCTTCACCCAAAGGGTGGTGAATCTCTGGAATTCTCTGCCCGTTGAAGTGGTGGAGGCTACCTCGCTAAATATTTTTAAGACGCGGGTTGATGGGTTTTTGATAAGAGAGGGGATTAAGGGTTATGGGGAGAGGGCGGGAATGTGGAACTGAGCCACGACAGATCAGCCATGATCTTATTGAATGGCGGGGCAGGCTCGAAGGGCTAGATGGCCTATTCCTGCTCCTATTTCTTATGTTCTTATGTTCTAATTGGATGGGCACAGATATCTTGGTGTCGGGCTGGACGAGATTAGAGAGATGCAAAAGAGTGAGAGCATGGGGAGAATTGAAAACAAGGAAGAGATTTTTAACATTGGTTCTTGGCCAAATAACACTTCGTTTTAGATCAGCAAGCAGAGGGTGATGGCTGAATGTGAGTGATGTAAATTAGAATATGAAGAGCAGTGTTTTAGATAGCCTCTAGTTTATAGAGGAAAGTATCTGGGTGGCCAGCTAATAAGAATAGTCAAGATTAAAGATAATGAAGGCACGAAGGAGAGTTGTAACAGTAGATGAGTTGAGGTGGTAGTGAAATTGGGTGATGTTATGGAGGTGGGAATAGATGGTTTTGACGGTGGTGTGGGTATGTGGTTGGAAACCTATCTTGGTGTCAGATATGACACCATGGTTGCACAGAATCCAGTTCAGCCTCAAGTGGTTGTCAGAGAGAGTGACAATTAGGATTGCCAATCCTCCACGATTGCCCTGCAGTCTGCAAGAATTGAAGATCAATTGCTAGGACAATGCTGTGTGCAATCCTGGAGAAAAGAAAAGCAGGATATTAAAAAATATTGATTTCTTTCTTTCAATATTTCTCTTTACAAAATATAAAATTATTGAAAATGGAAAAAAGGCTGTTTGGCTGACAGTTGAGCATCACCCAATTGGGTAATCAATTCAGTGCTGACAGTAAATTTGACGTGGTTGTATTTGGTATTGATAAGCTTGACTTGAAATAATAGCACTGTGTAAATGCTTGTCCTTAGCACTTGAAGTATAGAGGTAGTGACAAATATGGGAAACTTGGAGCTTTAATATTAAAAACAAAATCTTGGGAATTAGGAGTATACATCCTAATTCCCAATATATACTTTGGTGCACTGAAAATGCTAGATACAGATTTGCTTCACTGTTGTCATTAGAATGTTAGTGTGTAGTAAATAAACTAAAATGTGTCTTTTTTCCTATGTTTAACAGCTGTCCAGTGGGGAGAAGATGGTCGTCCTTTCAGTTACCTTTTTTACACAGGAAAGCAGTCCTATTATTCACTTATGCACGTAAGTGCACAAAAATTCAGATACAAAGACAATGACTGTCTTTAAATGGCTGTATTTACATCTTTTAAATTGAAATTTACTCCTCAAAATGGTTAGCACTGCTGCCTCACAGTGTCAGGGACCCAGTTCAATACCCGTCTTGGATCACTGTCTGTGCGGACTCTGCATGTTCTCCACGTGTTTGCTTGGGTTTCCTTCAGTCACTCTGGTTTCCTCCACAGTCCAAAAAATGTGCTGGTTAGGTGCATTGGCCTTGCTAAATTCTCTTTCATTGCACCTGAACAGGTGCTGGAATGTGGCAACTAGATTTTCACAGTGAATCCATTGCAGTGTTAATGTAAGCCTACTTGTAATGCTAATAAGTAAGAGAGCAAGCATACGTACAAACAGCCAGCCATCTCGGATTTTGCATCATACTGGTTTTATTTCCACTGTCGAAATTAATCCAGACATAATTATTCAAATGCTCTCCTGCCATAAACGACGACTCATGCAAAATTCTGCTTGCCAGTATTCTCTTTTGCATCAAGCTCTATTCATTATGATGTGAAATTTGTGCCAGCCAAGTAAAACGTTAGAGTAAAATCTGACAAATGCAGCATGGTCCGCAAAACTTGTGCATTTGTGTGGTCTTAAGCTCGTATTATTTACATATATTATAATGCTGTTGCCTTGTGTGATATCTTACTACACTTTGTACTTCTGTCACATTTTTGCTCACCTTACTCTTCTATTCGTATCTGCTTTTTTCTTTTGTAGTATTAGAATAAATGAATATTAAAGGTCTAGGAATAAGGTGATCATTAATTGGCTGGATTTTTTTAACTGCAGTTTTCATTTGTTTCATAGCTTAAATCTTTATTTCAAAAAAAATTAAAAAGGGACATAACTTTTTAATAAAATATGCGTATATCACATTTCAAATAGTTTTAAACATTGAAAGTTTGAAATGTTGCCTATTGCTGAAAAGTGAATTCTATTGAAGAAGGAAGTGTCATTGTGTACTGCAGGATTGAACAGTTTGATAAATTCAGTCTTTGAATATTGAAAATAAATTGTGGTTTTTTAGTTGCTACTCCCAATGTTGGCACAGACACAGTTTCTGAAATTATTTATGTCCAAATTTATATTGAGGGACTTCTGAGTTACACAGTTATCCAATTAACTAAGCTGTCAAATGGTTACCAATCAACAAGCTGACATATCTGGCGCATCATCTTTGAGTCACTGAGTTCAGTTGAATTGCACAAGTTGAATGTAAAATACCTGTGCCATTTCAAACCTTGTGAAAATAGTACTGATCTAAAAGGTGTGTTATTTGTTCAAACTTTCTGCTGATGCAAATTTAGATTTTGGTTAAAATAAATGAGGTAAAGTGGTACTTGATGGAAATTTTAACTTGTATTCTCTAAAGTAGGGGCAGGTGTGGGAAAACAGATTTTGCAAACTGCTTATGATTGCACTAATGCAGTATTTTTGTCGTTGAATATGTTTGTTTCTTGGTACGTTTCCTGCTTATGTGCTGGACAGTATTCGATCCAAGTTGGCTGCTGTTCTTCTCACCATTGCTTTTCCTGTACAGATTGACAAGGATTAGTGTTTGAGCTGATATGTTTTCTGTTGGGGTATTTACTTTGTAAAAGGTTGCACTTTTTTTTCAAACAGCAATGACTGGCAAAGAATAAGTGGTCATTGCCATATCACATTTCCTCCTTTCACAACCCCCTCCATTTGTCTCTCTCTCTCTCCCAGTAAAATTGTAATCTTTTACACTTAATTGTAGTTTATATATGCGGAGGAAATAGAGACAAATAATTATGATATGTATACTTGTGCGTGAACACAAACACTCATGATATTTATAAAGCAAAACATGTTAAAGTAACTTGTAATTTTTTTATAAATCTTGAAGTGATGAAATACAGATTTATGTGATGCTTTATTGCTTATTTGATTTCTTAATACAAATGAATTCCGACCCAGAATTATAGTTTATCCTGGTTCAATTCTTTAAAGTATGTACTTTACTGTTGCAAGCCTGCAATAGATTACAACTAGGAAATCTACACCTTGTAATTTCTTTTTAAAAGAACACTGGTAATATTATGGGTCCTGTGTCACAAATTCAATATACCTTCTGCTCCTCAGTCAAAAAAAATCAATTTGTCCTACATCACATGATATTACTTGTATCTTTAAACAGAAATGCAATGAAAATCAATGTCAATTTTTTAAAGTATGAAAATATCATGAGTGAATTTAAAGACATTAAATAAAGTCTGTTTGCGTTTGGAATTTCTAGTGCTATAAACTTAGAGCAAACCATCACTTCAGAATTCAGTGAGAAATTTCTGGTAAATGTAAATACTAGTAAGAATTACTTAGCTTTTTAATATGAAGGAACGATATAGTGACAACTAATACACTTTCACGAATTATGATCTGACAACTACCAACCTAGGAGCATAAGAACAGGAGAAGGCTATTTAACAAATCAAGCTGTTCTGTCATTTAATGCGATTATGAATGATCTGTGACTGAACTCCAAAAACCCACCTTTACTTTGACAGGATGTGGGCATTGCTGGCTAGGCCGGCATTTGTTGTCCATTCCTAAATGCCCTCAAAGTCAGTGGTGAACTGTCTACTTGAAATGCTGCAGTATTGTTAAGAAGGGTATTCCATGATTTTGATCTATATCCCTTGATAGCAACCAGTTACAAAAACCTATTGATCTCAAATTTAAAATGAACAATTAACCTAGCATCAGTTGCTGTTTGCGGAAAGATTTGGACTTTGCATTTAAAAGCGTTTCCAATCCACTCCTAGAAGACCTGGTGCTAATGTTTACAAAATGCCCTTCGTCCGAGACTCAGCAAGCAACTAAAAATTCTCTCCATCACCTCTGGAAGATTTCAAATCTATTTTCTTTATATATCCATGGTGTGTGGGCATTTATTAAATGTGGTATATATTGTCTAATTACCCATGAGGCAGGGGTGAGCTGCCTCCTTGGACCACTTTGATGTAGGTAGACCCACAGTATTGTTAGGGAGGGAGTTCCTAGGTTTTGACAGTGAAAGAATGGTGATATGTTTTAACTCTAGATTTTTTTAATTGAATTCAAGTATCACCATCTGCCTTGGTGAGATTTGAACCTGGAGCATTCCCTGGGTCTCTGGAATACTAGTCCTACCACGTTCTCACTGCACCACTTCTTCCCTAGTTTATGTAATCTCTCATAATTTAACCCTTGAAATCCAGGTATCATTTGGGTAAATCTGTTATGTACTCTCTCCAGTGCTGGTATACTCTTTCTGAGGTGTGATCAGAATTCCTCACGGAACTTCAAGTATGGTTTAATCAGGACTTTGTATAGCTAAAGCATGAATTATATTGCCTTGTGTTCCTGCTCTCTAGAAATTAAGGCCAGCACATTACATTAGCCTTTTTGATTTATTTTTCTGTACCTGTTAATGAAATTTTAATGATATATGTACATGGCCTGCTGCCAAATCTCTCTGGACCTCCACTACTTGTAGCTTTTCGTCATTTAAAAGTGCTTTGTTTTATTCTATTTGGGTCCAGAGTGGATGACCTCATATTTGTCTGCATTAAAATCCATTTGCCACAATTCTATCCATTCACTTAATCTATTAATATTTCTTTCTAATTTTAAACTTCCATCTACACTACTTGAAAAGCTGCCCATCTTTGTGCTTCAGCCAACTTGGGATGTGAGTTTCTACTTCATCAACTAAACCCAATCAAATGATGATTGATTGAGGTCCCAATCCTCAAATTTTGCAGTACACTGTGCGACCAATAAGAGCACCTATCTGTTATTCCTACTCAATCAATTGTTTATCCAGGTCAGTAATTTACTGTGATGAATTCCAACTTCAGGTAACATTCCTTTGTGAGGTGAAGGCAAAATACTGCAGATGCCAGAATCTGAAACAAAAACGCAAGTGTTAAAAAATCTCAGGTCTGACAGAATATGTGGAGGGAGAATAGAGCCAATGTTTTGAATCTGGATCATCGTTTGTCAGCTCTGACAATATCCAGGCTTGGGCTGGCAAGTAGCCTGTAATATTTTGTGCCACATAAGTGCTCGGCAATGACTATCTCCAACAAGAGAAATTCTAACCATCGCCCCTGCACATTCAATTGTATTACCATCACTGAATCCGGCCACAATCAAGATTACCATTGATGAGACACTGAACTGGAGTAGTCATATAAATATTGTGGCTACAAGAGCCGATCATAGGCTTGGAGTAGCTCACCTCCTGACTTCCCAAAACCTGTCCACAATCTAAAAAAGACAAGTCAGAAGTGTGATGGAATACTCTCCATTTGCCTGGATGAATGCAGCTCCAATAACAGTCATGAAGCTTGACAGAATCCAAGAAAAGGCAGCTTACTTGAATGGCACCCATCCATAAACATGCACTTGCACTGCCGATGCACAGTGGCAGCAGCATGTACCATCTACAAGATGCACTGCAGCAACTCACCAAGGCTCCTTCAACAGTACCTTCCAAATCCATGATTGCTACTTTCTAGAAGAGCAAGGACAGCAGATACATGGGAACACCACCTGGAAGTTTCCCTCGAGTCACTCACCATACTGACTTGGAAATGTATTCACTGCCATTTGGTCAAAATCCTGGAATTCTCTCCCTAACAGCACTTTGTGTGTACATAAACCACAGGGACAGCAGCAGTTCAAGAAGGCAGCTCACTACTGACCTGACCAGCAACACCTAAAATAAATGAATTTATTTTAAAAATCTGGAAGTTAATAGGCTTTCCCCTCTTGGTTATAGTCAGCGCTACGAAAAAAAAGTCAATTGTAAGATGAACGTACCCATTACAAATCCTTGCTGACTCGTTGATCAACTGAAAATCTTTAAGGTATTTAGTCACTCTATCCTTAAATATAGACCCTAGTATTTTCCCAGCAAGTGGTGTTAAGGTAACTGGTTTTCTCCTCACATCACTCTGCCAGTTAAGAAAAATGTGTAAAATAATGTAAAGGATTAATTCCTGGATCAAGAGAACTTTGGATAATTATAGTTGGGGCATCTGTAATGTTTTCACTGACTTTGTTTACTTAAAGCGTCAACAATATTATATAGTTGGAAAAGACGTACTTTTAGCTCGCATGTGTGATCTCTTCTATATTCTGTCTTTTTCTCTCTCTTCTGCATTGCTTTTCTTTTACTCTCTTTGCTCTACTCTGTCTCTCATTTTCTTTTTTTTCTCTTGCTCCCTCACACACTTTCTCTTGCATGTTTTTCTTCACTCAATTTCTAATATTTATAAACTATGAATGAGTAAATAAGTATCTGTTTATTCAAAATTGTGCTCCGGGCCTAACGCTAATCCAGAGTATAGGTGATCATAAAATACTTGAAACGTGCTTCTATATTCCACCTTGATCATCACCTGAAAGCCACTTAACAAATGTTGGTATCAGAACATGGAAGTCCTTTCTGTAAATTATTCCATTATTACTTGATGTTAGTTTTGTTGTGTTTTTGAAATATTGCATCCATAATTTCTTATCACATTCATAATAGAAGCTGGTAAGGGCTAGCATTACATTCTACAAAATTGTATTAGAAAATATATTGCGTGTGTAGCCCTTGAATTTGTTTCAGCACGTATTTGCACTTACTCTTAAGCTTGTACAAGTTTAGAACCATGGCACTGTTTTAATCCCATTGGTTGCAATTGCCTTGCATGTTTTATCAATTCAAATATTAGATTTGCCTAATACTTTCAGATTACAATGCAAATAATTTTTAATGTATTTGAACTCAAAGATAAACTAAATTTTATAGGAACAATGTAGTAGTGTAAAAACTGGCTAAAAAATGTGATTTGACCTCCGAGGTAGCCATTTTCCAAAGGTTAATGAAAGATAACTAGAATTATTTTTTCAAAAATCTCCATCAATTGCATTCTCCAATATGAAGTTGTTGATGAACTTGTGCATAAAATTCAATTCTAATCCATTTTTGTAGAAAGTTTTAAAATGCTTGCTGAAATGTTAACACGTTACATCTGCTAGGTGACTTGGTATGCTGTGTTCTTTAACACAAAGCCAGGGGATACACTTGCTTCTTTTGAGACTAATATCCCGTCTCAAGTATTTTAGAATGCAGGCATCCTAATGGGATATAAAAGTAATCATTCAATTTAGGAAAAGGCAAAGGAATTCTAAAGCATGACAAGTAGTTGACAGTCTAAAAAAACTTGGAAAATGAAACTATGCTATGTGGGTGCTGGTGTTCGGATTGTTGTATTGGTTTAGCTTTATTATACAGACTCTTGCCAAACCTTTTCTCATTTCCAGATGTTAGCTAAGGGCTGCATAATTTTCAGTGTAACGCTCACTTAGGATTTTTAAAAACTGTTCTTGGCCAATGTGAATTGCACAGGCGCAAGATATAGAATAACACCAGTATGTTTGTTTTGCAAAGCATTTTTGCACAAAAGTGGCAAAAACACACAAAAAATTGCTAACCGACTCAATACTGTACTATTGTTTTCTTTGCAAATGTTTAATAAATATTACGTAGGCAACATAAAAGCAATCTATATTTGTGAAATCCAGCACAAGACCCATTCTGCGTGGTGATATTTACGTTTCTTACAAACTGGGCTATTCAGCTGCTAAATCAGGAGAGTTTTATGCTGAGTTTGACACACTAGAGACTATTTTTGTTTGTTACCTTAGCCATCAATGATTATGACCCACTCTCAGATTTAATTTCAAATGTTTTTCTGCAGGTTAAGAGCTACGATTTAGGTCCTTCCTGAGCATGTTAATGAGATTAGTTTAAGTTCGTTGATGGTTATGATCTGCAGTGTTACATTGGATGATGACTGTCAAATCCCATTTAACACATTAATATTCAAAATCTTACAGAATACTGTCTGTAAAATGTATTAAAACACAGGTTTTGAACCTTTAGGCACAGTAGGAATTCACTTTGGGTCTTCTGTTGTTTCTGAGGAGAGCTACAAGACAAAATCTCGGCTTGTCAGGCGCATTAATTTCTTGAAACCCTTTCACTCTTCATTGACCTTGGGCAAATGAGCTTATTGCCCTAGCTGAAATGAAATGAATGATAAATGCAGAAAGTGCCTTTGCTGAGTAATGGGACTGCAGCAAAGGCTTCTCCACAGAGTTTTATTCCTCTACAGCCTGAGGCAGCTCAAGGCCCCCTGCTGTTCATTTAAATAGGTATGTCAAATCTGCCTTGAAATGCTGCCTGTTTGATCTGTGGTAATATTTGTGAAGGTTCCATATGGACTTGAACCCCTGCAGTGGCAAGAAATAATGTACAACGCTTCATAGTGCAGACACAAATTTTCAAGAGGATGCAACACCACATTTTAGTTGTCGGAGAAGGTGATGTAGCTGAAATGTGGCACTGTCAGCTTCTCACATGGTTGAGCAGAACACAGTGCAAATCTCAAATTATGCTTAACCTTCCATTCAGTGATCATTTAAACTTTCAAATTGTAGGCTAGATTAACTATTTTATCTGCATTCCATGTATTTTGAATTTTTGTTTTAAATAATTTTTATGTTGAAGTACTCTGTGCAAAATATACTGTCCAAAATTAAGTCTACTTAAGAGAATATAATAGGTTAGTTTTAGACTTCAATTCTTCTGCGTTCCCTCCCTTCTCCATAAAAATTGAGTTGATGGGAGTAGAACAGCAAAACCATTGCTAATTAATCACTAATTATACCACTGGAAAATGTAGTTAAACATTGTAACAGATTACATAATGCCATGTTATTTTCAACAAACTGATTCAAGAAGATCATAATTTTGCATTCTGAAAGAAGTGGTAACTTGAGCACTTTTATGCCATATCTTGTTTCCAATGCTTGATTTTGATTTATTACTTGGGAAGGAGACGATTGAATGACACTGGTGTGAATGAATTTCTTCAATTTATGGTAATACTGTTTCCTTCACAGACAATTAAAACTTGGATATTTTGTCTTTTACTTTAGGGGTAATCTTTGCTTATTTTTAACTTTTCTCCTTACCAAAAATCATTAGCCTCTCAAATATTTTGACTGATAATTTATGGTTTTTTTAATGAAGTACTTTTAACTTATTACATCCCTAATATGTTTAAACATTAACAATCTTGTTCTGTAGATTCTTAAAAATTCCAAATTTTTTCCCATGAAGTTTTTGAAGGGGATTGGAATTTGGTGCCTAAATCAGGTGAATGCAATTTAACACCATTTAAATCCAAAATAAGTTCAAGTAAATTTGACTGCTGCCTAAAATGCATGCACCCCCCAAAATATTGCATGAAGTTGACGACGTAATAAAATACAAAAGCTGTCTTCTTAGAAAGTCTTCCATTTGCAGTTGAACTGCACCCAACTTAATTTACTTATGCTTGCTACAGATATAACTTATCAGCTTAGCTTGTCAGTCAGCAAGAGGCTGAGCTCAAACTTTGAACATTCATAAACTTTGTCTGAAATACAGTTTGATGAAAGTGATTAGAAACATTTTTCTTCTGGACAAGAGAAAGAAGAAATGAGCCAATGTACTACATCACTCCCTAAATGACATTTCAGGTGACTTCTCTGTTTAAGGAAACAATGATTCAGTAAAATGCCATACAGAAGCTTTCCGCCTTTTAGCTTCAGAGGGCCCCCACTCCTCAAGCAGCGTTATAAAAATCCCGTTCATAACACAACACATAACACAAGCACTTTTTCTGCATAAAAACTAGTCACACATTTAAACATATATTAATTTCATTCACAACCTGACTGCTATCTCAAGTCTTTTTCCACCTTGGGTTGAGATTCTCCCTCTTCACACGCTGACTTACCAGAGAATTTCATATAATTACCCTTCCAATTTGCACCTTCTTTGTACCTTAAGCAAGCATTTTTTTAAAATGCAAATACTGCACAAGTATGGTACTCCATGTGATTCTAATTCTCAATGCTACAGCAGGCATTAATTCAGTTTGTGGGTGGTTGGTGGAGAGTGAAGTCACCGGCCAACTTCTCAGTGCTGTTCTTAAGCTTATTCTGGTGCTACTTAAAGACTAGTGGCAACAGTACACTTAGCTGCATTGAGGTTTTGGAATCCAGGTGACCTTTAGCTAAGCTTACCAGCGCATGGGCAGCCTGATCCTGTATGCAGTTGTCCACATGAACAGGAAGCTGAGATGCTGGCTAAAAAATAAAACTGTCATCAAGCAAGAGGATGGCTTCATGAAGGTGAATTTTGACTGCATTTTGTTGAGTCTTGTGCAGCTTGTACACTATGACTCAGGTTCCATCTCCTATATCTTCTGGTCACATAGTCCCGTATCACATCAGTGATAGCAATCATTAGGTCTGCCACGGCAGGAAACAACTGACAGATAATGTTGCTAGAGGCATCCTTGAAGTTAACTTTCATAGCATATTTCCCTCATTATAGACCAGTGTCCATGACAATGTGTGCAGAGCATGTGGCGCACACATTATTTTTATTCATCTTTTCATTTTATTTCTATAAATTCTCTGTTCAATTTGACCAGGATATTTCCATAATCTCATATACTGACTGCCCATGGATAGTTACTGCCATTCTATCACGGGTAGCAGAATCAAAGCTGTACATCCCTGACAAATCCTCTCTCTTCTGTTAAGATATGTGGTCACCTCAAGCCATTCTATCTGATTACCCATCTGAAAACTATTGAAACATGGTTGAGGTGGGTAGCTGAAGAAAAATATCAGTTAAACTTAGGATTTGAAATTACTTCTTCAGATGAAACAATAGTGTTTTACAAGCAAATCCACCAAGTTGAATTCATTTCACTTTGCATTAAGATTATTTCCAGAAGACAAGGATGAAAACTGATTTATCTCTTGATAAATAACCTAGCTGGGGTTCAACCATCAAATAATTGTCATGATGAACAAAATTTAGTGTTGTGTTGTTCTCCAAAAATAGAATCCTTTTAATATTTTTTTCTTTAACTATTTGAACTGGAAACCTGCAGCAAAGCCATTGTCATAATGCAAATGGTCATTGCACAATGTATTGCATATTTTGTTTTATTTGCTGGGGGAAGATTTCACTTCTGACAACCTGCATCTTACCTTTCCCTTAGATGAGAGCTCCCTTTAATCTACCAAACAAAATAGGCTTAGGAAATTAGCAATTCTTCATTCCTCTACACACTCTTAACTATTTCCTCCAACTCTGATCTCTTGCATATTCCTCAAATTGGCAACTGTTCTTTCAGCCGTCATTAGTTCCTCTCTAAACCGCTCTGTTTCTATGGCCCTTCTCTAAGATGTTCCTTAAAACCCAAGCCATTCATTACCTGTGCTACTGTCATCTTGTTTGGCTCCATATTGTTTTATGTTTAATTATGTTGTGACATGACCAGGGATATTTTTCTACTTTGTAGACATTATATGAAGGCACATTATATGAATGTGGTAGCTTCAACATTTGTAGAACTGCAATTGTTTCTACGGTGCTAATTGATGAGGACTTTTGCAATTTTCTGTACCTTGCTGTCTCCGGATTTACCGGGGGACTATCTTTGTTAAGGTCAGCTGCATAGTCTTTTTGGGGATTGTATATATGGAGCAATACATGGGAACCTTTTCTGGTCCTGGTCTGAATCCATGTGTCATTTGGAAAATTTATGTTAATCTGTATTGTTTCTAGACTTGTAATTCATCAGGTAACCGAAGCTATTCCATGGTGAATCTAAAAAATCTGTAAAAGATGAAATTTGTTTTTTTTTTAAAACTAAGATTGGAGATGGCTTTCTATCAAAAGTAATTACATGTTTTTGCTTTTCACTCGATTATATGATTTTGTCTTAGAACTTTTTACATTACCTAATTTAAACTATTTTCTTTTAAATGCTGCAGATAAAATAATAGGTAAATTAGAGGATGTGTTTATGTTGGTAACTGGTTCAGATGCTGTAAACAGCTTTGGTATTCATGCTGCTCATGTAATTAAGTGAATGCATCAAAAATTTAAATCTTAAATTCCAGAATTTCCCATGGAAATGTTAAAGCTGTTTCACTTTGTTCTAAATGACTATGAATTGTGTACCTGTTCCATTCCAAATCACCTATGATCTGAGCAAAAGCATATCACACTACTTTTATAGTTCTTCAGGGTAATCATTGGATCACTGCCATACAGTTATTCCCTCATAGACCCTTCACTCCTGATCAGATTCTCCTTTTTAACAGATTTCTGGCAGCAGTTTTAATATACTCAGCCAATTCTAGGAACATGTACATAGTTTATATCTGTGCTGTTCACCATGCACTAGTGCCGATTATGATTCACTGGAAGTGCCTCCATGTGTAACATTTTGTCCCTGCAGACAAGTGCCATTGTGGGTATGTAAATTTCCCCATGGTCTAAATGTAGTCCGTGGTAGAATTTCTTGCCAGATTTGTTTGGAGGGGAAAGTGGGATTGATCAAACTTTGGAACCATTGCAATATCTCAGGCCTAAACCTATTTCTAGACAGTCATGTATATCTTGAATCCTTTGTAGTCACTCTGGTATCGGAGAAAGGAAGAAAATATTTGCTGTTGTGGTAGTATTAAAGAGCCTCATCTTTACAAAGCAGTTAATCTAAGCTAAATTGATTTCTAAAAATACTTTTTCAGCCCATTTGTTGGGTATGCAGGATACAGTGGAATATGGCATTTATTCCACAAAGCATCCCACTGTGCATTTCCTGTCACACTGAAAATAAAATGATTTAATGAAGTAAATATAATTAATGCATTAGCTGGAATGTAGTTTTTAGAGTCCTTACTCTGTTTGACTTTAAGAAACAGTTTTTTTGTTTTAAAATAATTCATTAAATAGTTTTTGATAACTTTATTGGAAAGTTTGGGAAATAGTAGTGGGGAAATATAATTACAGCCTTAGTGGTAAATTATTGAATATTAGCACCTAAACATAATACCACTTATTGCAGTTGCAAACTTTTCTTTTAAAAGGCCTCCAGCTCTCTTCCGTGATGGAGCATAATTCCGAGGTTGATACTTGTATTTCAGTAATTTGAGCGTTTGCAGGCTGGTTCACAGAATTTCGCAGTTGAATCTGATTTTGGCCTCAGTTTATGTACATTTTTCTGCATCAGATTCATTACTATGAAACTGGATAAAATTTTTGACCAATTTGATGTTATAAAGTTTTTTTCAGTTTATTTATTAGTGTCACAAGTAGGCTTACATTAACACTGCAATGAAATTACCGTGAAATCTTCTAGTTGTCACACTCCAATGCTTATTCGGGCACACGGAGTGAGAATTAAGCATGGCCAATGCACTTAGCACATCTTTCAGACTGTGAGAGGAAACCAGAGCACCCAGAGGAAGCCCACGCAGACATGGGAAGAATGTGCAAAATCCACACAGGGATCCAAGTGGGGAATCCGAACCTACGACCCAGTGGTGTGAGGCACTAACCACTGTACCACCGTGTTGCTCCCTTGGGGCATTTTCCTTGGTTGATAATCAGGAGGTACGTTGATAGCCGAGTGTAACTTGCTCCTCAATTCCTCACTCACCTGGCTCTCTATGATGTACTGCCTGATCTGAATAAATTTATGGAACATATAGCATAAGTTCACATTGCGCTACGTTAAAAATATCAGAATTTAGTTTGATACTTGTTGCTGTGGAAAAAAATTATTAGGCCTTTTGATACTTCACAAAATTCTACCTTCAGGTGCCTTCCCCTTTAGAGTTTTTGATGTTGAATGTTGCATTATTCCTACAGCCTATAGTTTTGAGCACATTTACCTGTGTACTAAGTAGTTAATGTGAATAATTGTGTCACATCCCTTGTGTTTATATGAGAATCTTAGACTTGATGGATCTCTAGAACACTTGTATATAATTGTTTGTGCACATGCATACACTGAATTCAATATCTAGAATAAATAGTATTTGTGCCTATCAGTGCATACATTCTGCATTACTGTTTTGACAAGATGATCTCTTAAATTTCTTGAAATACTAAAATAGAAGAAATAATAGCCCTTTGTGTTTCTATTCCTGGCTTCTCTTGTATAATGTATATTGTCCTACGGTGTTAAAACTTTGCTTTATAATTGATTGTTATAACGCATGAAACAGCATTTTACCATTTCTATATTTTAAAAAATCTCAAAGGTCTGCATTTAAATTTTTATAGGATACCTATGAACAATTTCTAAACATCCAGATATATGAAGATCAGCTGAGATCCAAAGGATTATTTTCCCTGGATACCAAGCCAATGTAAGTTGCTGGTTGCAAGAGTGAGTGTGTGATAGAAGAGGGAAAAAAATGTTAGTCTCCAGCTTAGAGTTGAGGGAGTGCTACACTGTTGAGAGTGCTGTTTTTTGGATAAAATGAGATCAAGTAAAGGTGTACAGTTCTGGCCAATATACCTCAACTAATGCTTGATTATCTGGTCACTATCACATTAGTGTTTATTGCACCTTGTTGTCCACAAATTGCTGCTGTTTTTCTTTCATTCCAATACTGACTTCTCTGCAAAGGTATTTCATTGGCTTTAAATGTCCTATGGTTGTGAAAGGTGATATATAAATGCTAGTCTTTCTTTTCCTTCTAACAACATTATAAAATGAACCAAAGTACTTACCCAGAACCACCTCTTGACAGGTTGTCAACAACTGTACTGGAGTAAGTCATTGAAGGCATCTTAAAAATAACTATACTAATATATCAAGCATATTTGCATTTCCCAACTGAAGGGCATGGACAGTGTTTTGAATAAATCGATTAAAAAATAAGAATTGAAAAAGCATCTTTTATTTTAAAGTGGCTGTTTCAGTTGCTAGTTCCATTCTTTGTCTCTTTAAATGGGGAAGTAATTATTTACAGTCATGTGAATCACAATAACTAATGTTGATACACAATAATTACTTAAGTCATTTGAATAAATTTGCCATGAAAAATGTAACTACAATTTTCAGTCTATCAGAATCATTTAAACCTAATTATCTGATATTTTTGCCTGCCTCTGACCATTGTTTATAATAATGACTTTTGAATGTGCAAGTTAAAATGTTAGCTATTTTTAGTTTGAAGAAAGTGGAGCTTTCTTTGTGTGCAGTGTATAGTATTGAACTCCTTTTAAGGAAGGATGTAAATGCATTGGAAGCCGTTCAGAGAAGATTTACTGGACCATTATCTGGAATGGGCAGGTTGTCTTATGAGGGAAAAGTTGGACAGGTTAGACTCATATCCATTAGAGTTTAAAAGAGTAAGAGGTGACTTAATTGAAACATATGAGTTTGTGGGGGCTTGACAGGGTGAAAGTGGAGAGAATGTTTCCTCTTGTGGGAGAATCTAGGACTAGGGGTCACTGTTTGAAAATAAGGGTCACCTATTTAAGACCAATGAGGAGATTTTTTTTCTTGAAGGGTAGTCATGTTTTTGGAACCCTGTTCCTCAAGAGTGGTGGCAGAGACTTTGAATACTTGTAAGGCAGAGCTAGATTCCTAATATAAAAAGGGGTGAAAGATTTTTGGGGATGGGCAAGTATGTGGAGCTAAGTTTACAATCAGATCAGCCATGAACTTATTGAATGGTGGAGCAAGCTTGAGGGACCAAGTAGTGTACTCCTGCTTCTAATTTGTATGTAAACATTTTTTGAATTGAAAGCGGTAAAGCTGTCAGATAGTTTATAGTGTGGTAAGATATCATCTTGAAGGACAAGGTATAACTATTCAGGGCTGCAGTAGAGCAGTAACATAATTTGAGATAGGATTTGCGAGCTAGATAAAATTATCTTTTACGTATCTAACTTCCTTTGCCTAAGGCGTATAGGCACTAATGAGGACATTTTACAAGTTTTTCATATCAAACAGTGTACATTGGTGGAATTAGATGGCTCAGCATAGTTCTTAAAGTTATTTTGCAGTGATTTTAAATCGAGTTACTCACAGATGGAGAACTGGACAGTCAATGAAAATGCTTTGTTGATTTTTGTTGATAAAACCCTTTTCAGTTGTATCAGTAAAACTGCATCAGGTTACCACTCTAGAGTGCATCAATGAGTGCTTTTATTATAAAGAAAGGAAGCAGCTGCATTTTGTTAAGCTGCCTGATTGCTGTCCTTCATTGAAGATTTAACATTTGTGATTGTGTAAGTGAATGTTGTTAGAAACTTCATGCCCATTGACAGACAGGGAGAAAGCAGTTGGTCCATCAAGCTTTCCTCACACCTTAATAGCCAGGCCATCATAACACTCCCTGCCATCTCCTGACCACTGCACAGTCACATGACCTAGTACAGGCAAAACAGAAGAGCAAATGCACAGCCAGTAAAGGAAAAATATTCTGTCTTTTGCTACCTTGCTGCTCTGCAGCATCTAAAGTTAAAGTAGTTAATTTATTAGTCACAAGTAGACTTACATTAACACTGCAGTGAAGTTACTGTGAAAATCCCATAGTTCCCGCCCTCCTGTGCCTGATCAGGTACACTGAGGAAGAATTTAGCACAGCCAGTGCACCTAATCAGCATGTCTTTCAGACTGTTGGAGGAAACCAGAGTGCCCGAGAACATGCAAACTCCACACACAGAATGACCCAAGCTGGGAATCGAACCCGGGTATCTGATGCTGTGAGGCAGCAGTGCTGATCACTGAGCCACTGTCCTGCCCCATCTTGTGCTTGTTTTATCTCTCATTATTCATTGACTGAAAAGAAAAGTCAGCTGTCCAGATTCCATGTCAAGCCCCCAGGGCCAGTGACATCCTGACATAAGTTTTTTTTAAAAAAATACTTCTTATTTGCAGTCAACAAGAAATTGAGTTTAAAGCTAGCTCAGTAAAATCTTAACTACTTTCTGCCTTAGACTCCTTGCTTTAGTACACAATATTTAAAATAGTTCTTTCACCCCCATCGCCCCACACCAAATCCTTTCTGTGGAAAAATGGCCAAAAGAGAACATGTATCTTGCTAAATTACAGCAGGTTTTTCTACCCTGGACTGCAACTCAGCAGACTAATTTAGTTGAGGACCATCATGACCCCCACCAGAAAGAAGGCACTTGCATTGCATCAGTTTAGTCAAGTTTCAACAATCCTGACATAGAAGCAAAAGGGCAATATTCAAACCATTGCCACACCGTCCTTGAACTGTTGGACATATCGTGCAGTTGAATGCAGCTTTTCATTCTCTTTGCAAAACACAGTTTTATGGATAATTACCATACTCCTGGTAATTATTTAGCTGAATTGGTCTACAGTTTCCTTTTCCTCACAATGCATTTCTTGGTTCCATCCTTTTCCCTAGGTGGTATAACACCAACTGAGATGAACAGGAGTTCATAGATTTGTTTTCACACACTAGTTTGGGTACTTTCAACAAATGTGATAATATAGCTTGTAATTTATTAGTCAGCCTAGACTAGTTCAGATCTGAGAACTTGATATACAATATATTAAGTTAAAAATCAATTGTTCATTCTACCAGCTTTTTTATCCATTGCATAGTAATCATTAAGTTGTTAATAGAACTTTTTTTTGTTAATTCAGCATGACTGAATTATAGAATCATGAAATGTTAGTCAAAAGGAGACCACTCAACCCACCATGCCTTTGATGGTTCTTTGCTAGAGCTCTCTAATTAGTTGCACTTTTCTACTGTTCCCCTTATCCTTGTAATTAGGTTCCCTTCAAGTATTTATCCAACTTCCGTTTGGAAATTATTAAATCTTATTTTGCCACAAATCCCTCTTTAACTTCTCTGCTCAAAGGAGAAAAACCTTGGCATCTCCAGTCCCTCCATATAACCAAAGTCTTCATCCTTGGTATCATTCGAGCAATTTCACATGATGAAACTTAGACCTTGATGTCCTTCTGAAATGTAATGCCCAGAATTGAACACAGTACTCCACCTGAGGTTTAACTCGCATTTTATCATAGATTAACATAACTTCCTTGCCTTTGTACTCCGTGTTTCTATGAATAAAGTGAGGATTCCATATACTTTTTAAACAGCTTTTTCAGTTTGCCCTGTTATCTTCAAAGATTTATCTGGATACACCCCTTGGTCTAACTGTTCCTGCACTCCCTTTCAAATTACCTAGATAAACATAGAATTACATTAATTCTTGCTGGTGTTTATTTTCGACTTGGGCCTTTTCACAATCTTTGTCATCTAACTATTATCAACACAGCATACAACGCTTTCTCCCCCATACTTCCTACCTTCCTCTTAAATATAATTACACCGTTGACCTCAACTACTCCAAATTCAAAAGAACTGGCAAGTTCTCACCACCCTCTGGCTAAAGACATACGTTCTAAATTTGCTATTTAGTTTTTTTGGTGGCTGTCTTATATTGCCTGTGTCTAGTTTGTTCTTATTCACAAGAGAAAACACTCTCTGTTGACTCCATCAAAACCTTTCAGAATTTTAAAGTGCTTTATTATGTCATTCTTCATTTTTCAAAACAAAGAGATCCAGACTGATCATCCATTCCTGAAAGTTATAACCTTGCAGTTCTGATATTGTCTTTGTAAATTCTTTTACCCCCTGACCAGCGTGTTTATAATATAGCAACTGGAACAGTACACAAGACTCTAAGCATAGTTTAAAATGATTCAACAAAAGTTTAGCTTCTACTCTTTTGAACTGATCGCTCTAGAAATAAACCTAAGTGCTGGCTAAATTGTGCTATTTAGCTAATATTATGGGACAATTAAAAGGTAAACTTCCCTTTCAGTGGGAATGTCCACATTAATAGGTTGTCATTGGAGCAGCAGATATGCACCATCACAAAGGCCAATATCTGTTTTCTATTCATAATTGCCCTTTGGCTTTGGTAAGTTGTTACAGTGCGTCTTGTATGTGGTACATAAATACTGCTACAACATGGCATTAGTAATGGAAGGAGTGAATGATTGAGTTGGTAGTATGAATGGCAATCAAACGGGGAGCTGTTTTGTCCTGCATGGTGTCGAGCTTCTTGGGTGACGTTTGAGTTGCACTCATCCTGGCAACTGGAGGCTACTCTATCATGTTTCTGACTCCTGCCTGGACAGTTTTTTTGATTGAGGGGGGTGGTCAGGAAGTGAATTATTGGCCTGAAGATTCCCGGTCTCTCAGATCTTGTTGAATGGTCCAAGTAGTTTACTCCTGCTCCTATGTTCCTATGGGGTATGGGGATAGTGCAGGAATGTGGTATTGAGATAAATGATCGTGACCTAATTGAATGGCAGAGCAGGCTCAATGGGCTGAATGGCCTACTCCAGCATCCATGTTATTAGTGGAGAATTTAGTGATGGTAATGTTGACTATCAAGGGGAAATGGTTAGATCCCATCTTGTTAAAGATGGACATTGCATGTCATTTGCAGCACGCACATCACTCACCACTTATCAGTCCAAATCTTAATGTTGTCAAGAGCTTTCTGTATATGGCACGGACAGCTTCAGTGTCTGAGGAGTTGCAAATGGTCCTGAATGTCATGCAGTCATCAGTGAATATCCCCACATCTGAAGTTTATGATGGAGATGAGGTTATTGATGAAGCAGCTGAAGATGGTTGGGTCTAGGATAGTACCCTGAGGAACTTTTAGAGCGATTTCCTGGGATTGAGATGATTGACTTCCAACAACCACAACCATATTCCTTTGTTCTAGATGCGAGTCCCATCAGTTGAGATTGTGCTCCTAATTCCCAATGACTTCAGTTTTTCCAGGACTCCTTATTGCCACACTCGGTCAATGCTGTCTTGATGTCAAGGTCAAGTCACTCTCACCTCTTGAGTTGAGCTCTTTTGTGCATATTCGGATGAGGAGGCCAGGAGCTGAGTGGTCCTGGCACAACCCAAACTGAGCAGGCTATCGCCGTGTAGATGTTGCTGGGACATTATTAAAAAATATGTAGTTATTGAAATTTAAGCTTTTTTGACATTATCAGCCATTAATTGTATCAGATCAAATCAACCCTCTAATTAGGGTAAAATTTCTTGGATTTTTATTAGCCTGTTTTAAAAGAACTCATTTTATTTTGAAGGAAGAAAAATAAGAGGAAAAGCATTCTGGAATAATTCTATATTTGAGAAAGTTTGCTCCTTTCCCTGCTTAATTTTCTGTTGCAAACAATAAAGGTCCCTTACCCAGATCCATTCTTGTAATACATGCATTAATCCTTTCCACCTTTTTTTTGAGCTCTGTGGTAATCAGATGCTCCTGAGGAATAGCAGGAGCTTGTCATATTTAGTATTTTACCCGTGGCCACTACATACATTTGCATCATTTGGTTGGTTATATAATTCTGTGGTACTGAAAATTTCTTTGTTATCCGTTTACTAGATTTCTTAGTTGTTTAACGTTAGGTGCCAGTTCACGCTTTGAGGTCAGATCATTTACTCGAGGACTGGATTGTGCAATATTGTGAAATTCTAGCCCTCACTGTACAGCTTGTCTTTCCATTTCCATCACCACCATTGTGTTTAATTTGCTACATGTGAAGTGTTGATTTGTTATAATGCATCTTTGTGAGCACCAAATTAGATTTGTTTACTCCAGATGAGAGAAATTGCTTTTCAACTGGCTTATTTTGTAAGTGGATATGTTGGGACTTGTCTATACATTTGTTTTTGTCCTTTAAATGGCTATTTGTCACCGCGGCAGCTTTCAGACACCACCTTGGATCTTAACCAGCGTTGATAAATGATTACTGGTTCAGATACTCTGTTTGGTTTGTGAGGAATTGCCGTATCACATGTTAGTAATTTTTGTCTTGGAATGCTAACTTTAATTTCAGTAACTTAAAATCTATTAATTTTCCACAGAAATGTTGTTACCTCAGCAGTTTCAGGGGTTTCTTGCAAAAACAAGCTAGCTTGAAAATATCCATATGCCCATTCCTACATCCATAACTGTGCCTTGTAATATATTGCTTTAATAGATTGTCACCAAACATAATGTGTAATTTTTGTTTCTTTAAGCTTAAGCTGTGTGTCAAAGATGGGCTTGTTGGAAAGTGTCCATGCATCAAAGTATTTTTCCTCCCTTAAACATTAAGGTTGTGTCGTTGCTCATCTCACCCAGGCAAATGCATTACCTGCTGTGCCCAGCAATGAATCATTGACACTGACGTTGTAATTTAATTTGCTGCAGCGTTGATCCTGTTCTGCACAACAATGCCATCTGGTGTTTTCTTGGGAATGGAGACTGCAGTAAGAATGACACCAGATTCCAAGAAGTGGCTTAAAGAAGATCTATTGGACCTGGTGCTGCTCAAATTGCACATCTGCCAATTTTCTAACTTTAGTTTCAGCATTAGGAAGCAATGGACCCTAAAACACATTAATAACACTCCCAAGTGAAAATTGTTGCTGAAAATATTTTGCATTGCAATCCATGCGGTGGTTATACATAACTTTAGCTTGTATGGTTAATTTTAGTCAGCATTTCGCAGATGGGCACACTTGAATGGTAGTCGCACTTTTTTTCAACCACCTTCTTGGGTATCTCCTAAGAAATCATCCAGCTAACAATTAAATAACAAGTTTTGGTTTTGCATTTTTCTTCCTTCCTCAATATAGCCTAAATGCATAATTGATAGGTATTATACAGCAGTGAAGCAAAATTTTTTGGAAAAGTCTTACTCCAATATATTGTCTCTGGGACCCTAATTTTTGTATGGAGAGTAGATAGCAATAGGTTAACATGGTCCAGTATTCAAACTGTCAAACATTTATGATGTAATTCACCCCTGCCTCCTCTCTCTCCACTCCCTCAAAAGATTGTTGTGGGTGAATTCCAAAAATAAATTATTTTTGGTTGATTTTTGTTGAGGATGCACCTTTTTACTTTGGAGCAATGTATGCCTCCGTTTTAGGAATCACTTTTTATTAATCAACAAGACTTACCAAGAGCACTGTGGCCATCTGGGGATAACCTAGATTCCACATGAAATCAGGATTTTTGTTTGCATGAGTAGATTGGATTCAGAGGATAAGGGAAACTGTGAAGTTTTCCAAGCCTTTGACACGAAGAACAGTCCCAGGAAAGCATAGAATTATCTGAAGCTGGCACACTGGGAGGGCCGTTGAAAGGTTTGAAAAACATTGAAGGAATTGAATGAAGGGGAAGCTGAGTGTAATAGAGTCTGGCAACAAATTCCAACCAGCAACGCATCTTCCAAAAAAATACTGATTACAGCAGAAACATCACCACTTAAGAACATAAGAAATAGGAACAAGAGAAGTATACAGTTGTTGAGCTTGCTTCACCATTCAGAATGATCATGGCTGATCTTAGGCTTCAACTCCACTTTCACACCCCTTTCCCATATCCCTCGATTCCTTGAAATACCAGAAATCTGTCTATCTCAGCCTCAAGTAAGGGGAGGCAATGGTGAAATAGCATTGTCACTGGGCTAGTAATCCAGAGACCCAGGGTAATGCCCTGGGGACTCAGGTTCAAATCCCAGTACTGCAGATGGTGAAATTTGAATGTAATGAAAACCTGGAATTAAAAGTCTAATGATTATGAAACCATTGCCAATTGTTGCAAAAATCTGTCAGGTTCACCCATGTTCTTTAGGGAAGAAAACCGTCTGCCCTTACCTGGTCTCATCTACATGCAACTCCAGATCTACAACAATAAAATGCCTTCACAAGCCACTATTAAAAAGCAATTAGAGAAGGGTAATAAATGCTAGCCCAGCCAGCAATGCCCACATCCAGTGAATTTAGAAAATATATATATAGGCAATGATGGCGTATCCACAATTTTCTGGGGTAGAAAATTCCAAAGATTCACAGTCCTTTGAGTGAAGAAATTGGCCTTGATCCTAAACAATCGGCTCCTTACACTGAAACTGTACCCCAAAGAGGGAAGCGACGTCTCCGTACCTGCTCTGTGAAGCCCCTTCGTAATCTTGAATGTTTCAATGTAATCACCTCACATTCTCTGAAACTACAGACCCAATTTACTCAGACTTTCATTATAAGGCAACTCTCTCTTTTCAGTGACCTCTCCAGCGAATCGAGTATTCCCTCCAGTGCAAGTATATCCTTCCTTAAACATGGATACAAAAATTGTACACACTGTTTTAAGAATGGTCTCGTCAAAGGCCTGTACAATTGGAGCAAGATGTCCTTATGCCTGTACACTAATCCTTTGAAGTAAGGCCAACGTGCCATTTGCTTTCCTAATCACTTGCTGCACTTTTATGCTTCTATATTCCTTGTATGAGTACACCCAATTCTCTCAGTACATCAACATTCATAAGTTTCAAGCCTTACAAAATATTCTGCTTTTCCATTTTAATGTCCAAAGTGAATAACTTGACGCTATCAGCCATGTTGTTGCCAACTAACTTTACCTGTCTATACCCCTTTGTAACCTCTTTGTATCCTCTTTGCTGCGTACCTACCTATGTACATCAGCAATCTTAGATGAAAAGAGAGTGTAATGTATCTAAGTCATAAGCATAGATTGTAAATAGCTTAGACCCTAGCAGTGATCCTTGCAGCACTCACCAGCCGCAGCCTGCCAACTTGAAAGCGTTGCATTTATCCAGACTCTGCTTTCTGTCTGAGTAATCCTCTATCCATGTAAACATATCACTCTCGACTCCATGTACCATTTTGTTCTGTATTAATCTTTTGTGTGGCATCTTCCAAACGCATGATTTCTACCACCTAAAAGGACAAGATGTATGGCGACATTACCATCTGCAAGGTCCCCTCCAAGCTGCGCACCATCCTGACTTTGAATTACATTGCTGCATCTTCACTGTTGTTGAATTTAAAATCCTGGAACTCCCTTTCCAACAGCACTGAGGTTGTTCCTATGTAACATGGAGTGCAGCAGTTCAAAAAGGCAACTTACCACCACATTTTCAAGGGCAGTTGGGGATGGGCAATAAACACTGACCTCTTTTGCCCTGTAATCTTGGCACATAATTTGTGTCTTCCCTTGTGAAAATACAGAATATTTGTTCAATGTCTGTGCTATTTCCTCATTCCTCAGGTGATTTTTTTTCTGTTTCTGCTTCTCAGGGACCAACGTTTACTTGAGCTACTCTCTCTTTCGTTTACTCATTTTATTTTTTCTTGATTTTATCATCCTTTTGGTAGCCTTTGTTGGTTTCTGAAACACTCCCAATCCTCAGACTTACTACAGTTCTTTGCAACATTATAAGCCTCTTGTAATCTAATGTTATCCTTATCTTCCTTAGTAAACTATGGATGGGTCATTCTTGCTTCATTTTTGTTTTTCAGTGGAATATATTTTGTTGAACATAGTTAATTGTTTCTTTAAATGTTTCCCACTCTTTATGGCCATACAGTTACTAAATTAACTGTAGCCAGCCCCCAACCCCATCCAGTGTAATTGGCTTTAAAATTGATTCTTGTTTCTAATTGGGGTATGTCGTTTTCAAACTTAACACTTCATCTGTCACAGATCCCACTCAACCTTGGTGTATTGTTTAAAATTACATTTTTGTTAGATTTGTTCAGTTACTATTCAAATATCTTACTGATGCATTTCATTCACACAGATAAAATCTTTAAATTAAAAATGCTAATGATCTTATAATCAAGTTACTGCAATGTTTTAATTGTAACGTCCTCCCTACCTATATCTGGAATATGTAACTAATTTTTGTGATGTTTGATTTGTGACACTTTTTTAAAAATCATCTGTTTTCTTGTCACAATTTAAAAGTTAGTATTTTGTTTACTTGAGTAGATTGACTACATTTTTTTATCTAGCAATAGAATTGGGGAAAAACACTTCCCTTAAGTCTTGAATTGTAATCACATGCACAGGCTACAATTGCAATAATATCAGTGTTCACACATGAAGAAATATAATTGCAAGCTTGAATAAGAAAGTTTTTAGGTATCACTGAATTAGGTAAATCACTAGATTTTCTTCTTTTCTCCAATAGAAATTTAGTTGGAAGTAGATGGTTGATAAAGGAAGAGCTGGAAGAGATGTTGGTTGAACAAATTTCTGACCATGACGTGAGTAATGGTGTCTTTATGGGTTATATGTTACTTAAAAGATTTGGCTTTTGCAATATGAAGCAGAATTGCAAAAAAAAACCTCGCTGGATTTTTTTATAGGTTGCCTCCAAAGTTGAGAATTTGTGATTTTAGTTTTGTGAAGACCCAATGGATACTAACTGGAGCAATTAGTATAAATTTGGAGGGGAAAATAAGTTACAGAAAATGGATGGAATTCAGCTTTTGACAACCTAGAAAAAATCCTGTCCACCTTTTCATTCAGACTGAAGAAAAACTTAAGAGTTAATCTACATATTGCTGTGCTTTCACGTAATTATAACAGCTGATTAAATGATCTCGAGGATCTTAAATGTTTACTTGGAATATTTAAAACTTGTGTGCCTACCATAATCTAATTCATAAAGAATTAATGAGGCTATTTAATTCTTTTTAGACTAATTTCAAAGCAATTGAACTATGTGACAAATGTTGATTAAAACCACCTTACCAGTAGTTTCCATTGAGCTTCACTCGAAGATTAACTTGAACTCTTATTGGAATCAGACCCTGAAACAGCAATTTGCCATTGGCTAAAAATGAAAAATATTCAAAGATTTAATTTAAAGACAGGAATTGATCATTTTTCTTTTGCCCTTATTGAGCCCATCCATAATTGTCTTGAGTTTCACAAGAGAACCGGAAGCGTGCTTGCAAACCTTAACAGAAATAGTGTTAGGATAATCGTTTTTATGTAATGTATTGATTGTGTATCAATATTTTGGGTGCTCTGAGTGGAAACAACAGTTGTTGATCCTACAATTAATTTTCTGACATAATATTAGATGCCTAAAGTGTCACAGTTAACAATTTACAACACACTGGTTTAATGTATAAATATTTGATGTTCACTGAAATTAAATTTCTATTCACTTTTATTGGTATTTAGTGTAATGCTGATACTATCAAAGGACTACAAAGAAACTTCTCTTTAAAAAAAATCTCATTTGGTTTCCTCTTTCTTTTGTTTGAAGGGTATCCATATATACTTGGAATTGAAATTACTCTTCCTTCTCATGCCATGCAAGCATTTGATTTTGCTAAGACAATTTTTAATTTTCTTATTTGCAAAGATAAATTTCCCACCTGCCGTTTCCCAGCTGGAATATTTGGCAGTTCTGATTGAAAATTCATGACCGTAATTTTATTGTCCCGCCCGTCAAGGAAATCAGAATGGCAGAATGGGTAAGGAGTGAAACCATGGAACGGTCCGTTGACCTTGGGTGGGATTTTACACTTTTGAACTGAGCGTGGCAGTAAAATCCCACCCCATATGTCTGCTAACTTGCTGTAAGGCGCCAGTTGGCCTCTGTTGTTCAGCTGATCAGGGGTTAGCATTCCTTTCAAGTCGTTCGCGCTAAATCATGATGTTGATGTCAGTCTTAACTGCTGCTTTGATGCCTTAGTTGATGAATATATCACAATGTGGTATTGAGCTATACAAGACAGAAACAGCTACACTGGAATTCTACTGCTTTGCCTATCACGGGAATCGGAGCTGGTGAGGGGAGTACATGGGTGGCACGGTAGCACAGTGGTTAGCGCTGCTGTTTCACAGCTCCAGGGACCTGGGTTCGGTTCCCAGCTTGGGTCACTGTCTGTGTGGAATTTGCACATTCTCCTCGTGTCTGCGTGGGTTTCCTCCGGATGCTCTGGTTTCCTCCCTCAGGCCAAAGATGTGCGGGTTAGGTTGATTGGCCATGCTAAAATTGCCCTTGGTGTCCTGAGATGTATGAGTTAGAGGGATTAGTGGGTAAATATGTAGGGATATGGGAGTAGGGCCTGGGTGGAATTGTGGTCGGTGCAGACTCGATGGGCCAAATGGCCTCTTTCTGTCCTGTAGGGATTCTAAAAGAAGGTTCTTTGACCTCGGGCAGGATTTTCCAGTCACGGGTCGTGCAAGGCCATAAAATCCAGTTCCTAGTCCTTGCTTGAGTTAGTTACACTCAGTCTGGATAATATGTAGGTACCAGAATTGCCCTCAGAACCAGCGAATGTCAGAACATTTGCTCCTATTAACTGTTGGTATCTTTAGTAGAAGGTGCTTGTGAGTTGGTCAACTTGTATGTGGTGCTGTGCACCATTGAGTAAGCTACTGACACTGCTTTTCAAGTTAATGCATACAAACCTGCATTCTGGTAAGATACTGGACATTACTACTGCCCAAGGAATGGTAACCCAACAACAGACAATGTCTTAATGGTAGGGGAAAGGAAAAATAAAGCGCTTAGTGGGGAAGGGGAGAGCTGGGAGATCAGGGCAGGAAGAAGGTTCACCTTTAACTGAAACTAAGTAGCGTAATGAGAAAACACCCGAATAAAAATAAGAACTGAAAACGAAATTGATTTCTGCTCAACTTAGATTGATCAGTGGATCCAATGAATGCATAACAAAAATGCAAATAACGAAGTATAGCGAGGGGAATTATGGGGGAACAGACAAGATGTGAGTAGCAAAATTTAGTTTGTTAGAATTTGTAGAGAATGGCAGTTGAGGCCAACAAGAAGGCATTGGAGATCTGGTTCAGCCAGTATAAGCAGTCAAGAGTGCATAGTTAATGCCAAAACTCCAGACATTTTGGCAATTCCTTTGCCTAAAATAGTCACAATTTCTTATCATAGGTGGATAATATTTTATATATAAAAGGCCACAGGGAAGAAAACTTGGAACTGTCTATTCTGATATGTACACGAACATATGCGTACACGAACATATGCATACACTCAAGTAATGGTAAATAAATTATTCGACTCATCTCTACTCAAAAGATGATATGTTCACTGAATATTCATGTCTATACACACTATCATTTAAAATAAAATTACAACTCTAGAGTACATGAAAAAAGGGTTCACTTGCCTGAGTTGATCTATTTTAATTGACTGATGTACAATTTGATTTATCCTATCTAAAATGAGCAATTCAGAGTTCATTTGAATTCAAGTTATTCAAAACATGTTGCATTTAATTTCTGTCTATCAAAATGGCATCCTCAAAATTACGTTTTAAAATCATAATTGTGTGAAAATTCTTGTTGACTTTGACAACTTCCAATTTTTATTATGGGACAAACCAAATGTAAAATCTGAAGAGAGCCTGTTATAAAATAACAGCAACTTACATTAACGCCAATAACATAGTATGAAAATGATTAACGTCTTAATACTTGAATGAAATGTTTACAGTCAGATCTTGCTTGGTATATGTGCAAACTGGTTTATCAAACAACTGAAAAATGCTACTTAGAAAGCTCTTCGTCCTGTAATTAGGTTAATTCCATTTTTACACTAGCTTAACAAGAAGGCTAATAACAAATTAAGCGCAGTCTTTTTCTCTTTGTCACTTCTCCAGCTTGTAGATCGTTGGTCAAGAGGGACTGACTGTTTCTTTTTAATAATTAAATGTTTACTGTGTGTGGTTTGATTATATGCTTTCATGTGTCCATGATCCTTGTTTCTGTAGCATAACTAGTCACAGAATTTATTACCATGTAAAATAACCAATATTTTTAAATTATAGGTTAATAACAATTCTAGAGCTTGGATTTTATTTGCTATAAAGAGATGCCTGTCTGAAGCATGTGTATTATCTTTTTAACTTCTGGTTATTTCTAAGTTTGCAATTTTTTGTTTAATAAGATTACAATTATATAACAATCACATGCAGGTGATGCAAGAAAAGGACTTATACATTTCTGGCAAAGCATGTCTCCAGTCGGTGCACCTCAGTATAATACTTCTAAAGTTGTTTGCAGGCAGAACTATTATTTCCACTAGGGCAAGGAGTGTGCATAATACAAGGCTTTGTTTAAAAAAAATTGTATCTTGCAGTGAAAATCTTCTTAAGACGGTAGGGTTTTACTTTAACATTGTGGTTTGTAGATTTTCTAAATATCATACACAATCCAGTGAAAATTCTAACTTAATATCCTTATAATTGTTAAAGTCCAAAGATGTACTGACATCCCTCCCAGATGAATTGTAGATATATAATAGCCAGTGCCAAACTACCAATCTCTGTCCACATCCCACACAATTTCTATCTATCAATGCTGATTTGAGAGTCTCAATTCTCTGTGGAAGGAGATAGTTTTCAGCTAGTACACAGCTTCTGTTCCAGTCATTCCAGAGAATAATAAAAGCCTGCTCAGTGAGTATTTCATTATTGTCTTGCTAGAAAATTGGTTCTACTGTATATTAATGCAAATTGTTCAAACTATTCTCCAAACCCAACCCTTATCTATCCACAACCCAATCCCAATTTTGGAGCTGACAGAGCTAATGTATGCTATATTAAGTGTAGGACTGTGCAGAAGATAATGTGTTTAATTGTCAATTGTCCTGTTTAATAAATAGCTGACCTCTATTAAGTAACATTAGTCTTTCCTTTTATGCTTTAAACAGTACATACACTTTATTCAGTTACTGGAGCGTATGCTGTCCTTATCATACTGCAGTATTAAGGAAGAATATGTGTTGAAATTTCGTAGAAAGATGGAAGATCAGTCCAAGAAACAGATAATTGAACCTTTACAGTTTGATGAGAATGGAGTAGCTTTCAGTAAAGGGGAAGGTAAGAGAAAATCTACCGTAAAGCCTGGCATTCATTTCTGTCTATTCTGCAAAGTATGAAGTTCAGGTGTTTTTTCTTAAACTAGTGTGGTACTCTGACCTTCTGAAGTCTTATAATATACCATTACTGTTATAAGATTAAACCCATCATCACTTTGTTTAATGTTTGTGCACAGTTCACATGTGCCCTGTTCCATTAGCCATTAGGAGGAAACTAACTTTGGAGGAAATGTATTGCAAATTCTTTATTTTTCAAATTTAAGAATTTTCTTTAACTATTCTAACAATAATATAAAACTGTGTGCCTGTAAATGCCATTCTGGTATTCGGTTACTGGTAACACAGCCAGAAAAACACACTCGGTCAAGCTATGCATCATGTTCTTTAGCTAAGCAGAACTCAACTTTGAAATGTATGTGTGAGACTAATAATATTACTTACTTTGGGGATGGGAATTCTACTTAAGTTAACAGACGGCAACTAATGGAAGAAGGATTGTACAAGAAAGGAGTTTGGCTGACTTCCAGCTGTTTATATGACATGCCTCATCTTGTACGTAGAGTTTGCCATGTTATATATTCCAGTTATACATATGGTTCACAGATTCTGGACTCCTCAGTAATGTAAATGAAACCAGACTGCTTGAAATTTCTCAGCTTCACAATGCGATGAAAACTGAATAAATGATAACTACATTTATTGGTAGTGGGTCACAGCTGCATTACTAGAAGGCATCCATGTCAGCATGAGTATGACTGACTGCTGATGTGTACAATAAGAACTTCACAACAGATTTTACCCTTGCAGCACAGAATATTGGACTTGGTGTTATAGTAGCAGTTATAACCAGAGAAGCAACGCATTCAAGCTCCCAATCCTCAAGAAAGTGTCTTTTATTTCACCAAATCAACTATAAGCACCTGACGAAAGTCATAGAAATGAGCTTCAAATACGAAAGATCTATTAAATCTTGTACCTGTACAAAATTTAGATCACAGGTTTGTACTATTCTGTGGTTTGTGTAACATGGTTATTTTGAAGAATATTCAAGAATGTATGACTGCTGCTTCTAATTCCAGCAACTGCATAAAACTCAGCTCAGGGCACTTCTGTTGCGCCTGCATTATATTTACTATTGGTGCATTCAATGCCACAGACAGCATTAAGTATGTGTTACTTCAGCTTTTCAAGACTTCTTTTGGATGAGACATTAAACTGAAGTCCTGTCCAATTGGGTAAGATATAAAATATCATGCAGAATTATTTGGGGAGTAACAGGGAATACTCATTTTTGGAGCCAAATGTTTTCCTTTAATTGACACAACCACAGAATTTTTACAATACAGGAGAAGGCTATTTAGCTCATGGTGTCTGCACTGGTTCTCCTAGGAACAATTTGCTAATGCTACTTGCATATTCAGACAACATTCTGATTTCCTCAAGTGCCTCAATCAAACTTGCCTCCACCTCACTGTCGAGCTGTGTATTCCAGATCATCATGACTCACTGCGTGAAAACCCTTTTCTTCATGTTGCCATTGCATCTTTAGCCAGTGCTCATTAATATATATCACAAAGACCAATGGTTCCAACACTACACTACAAACCTTCCAAATAACATCCATCAATCATTATTAACTGTTTCCTGTCACTCAGCCAATTTTGAATTCATGTTGCTCCTGTCACTCTTATTCTGTGAGCTATAACTTTTCCCACAAGCCTGTTGTGCAGCACTTTACCGAATGTGCTGTAGAAGTCTATGTACACCATATCAAGCATTACCTTGATCAATCCCATTTTTAGTAACAAATTTGTGCTGGCTTTCCTTCATTAACCCACATTTGCCTAATTGACTATTAATTTTGCCATGAATTCTAATTTCTAGAAGCTTCACCTTTGTCAAGTTTGAACTGATCTAGTTGCTGGGCTTATCTTTACATCCTTTTATGAACAATGATGTAACATTTGTAATTCTCCAGTCATCTGGCCCACCCCTGTGTCTAAGGAAGACTTGAAAATTATGATCAGAGCCTCTGCAATTTTCACCCTTCTTTCTCTCAGTATCCTTGGATGCATCTCATTTGGTCCCAGTGCCTTACCAGACAGCCTATCTGACACCATCTCTTTATCAATTTTAAACCTTTCAAGTGTCAGAATTATCTTCTCCCCACGCATCCTGATCTACACTCTCCCGTTGGAAAAAGATACAAAAG
Source organism: Carcharhinus amblyrhynchos (assembly GCF_965287045.1). Classification (NCBI taxonomy): domain Eukaryota; kingdom Metazoa; phylum Chordata; class Chondrichthyes; order Carcharhiniformes; family Carcharhinidae; genus Carcharhinus; species Carcharhinus amblyrhynchos. Next base: position 62,394,218 of record NC_137333.1, read on the forward strand.
TCTGAAAACCTGTACGTACAGACCTCAAGAACAGCTTCTTTCCTGCTGTCATCAGACTTTTGAACGGTCCTATCATATATTAAGCATATTTTTTCTCTTCACCCTACCTGTAGCTGCAACACTATATTCTGCACCCTTCCTTTTCTTTTCCCCTTATGTGCTTCATGGGTGGTATGATTTGCCTGTATAGGATGCAAGAAACAATACTGTTCATTGTACATGTGACAAATCAAATCAAATCTACCATGACTGTGCAACACCAGTCTCAATTCTGCATCCCTGTTCCCTGGTGAAAGTATATGTAAAATATTCATTTTATATTTGTCGTTTCCTGCCTCTGTACCTAAATCCCCTTTTTGGTCCCCAGTTGGCTCCTATTTTCACTTTTCATTATTTTATGTCTAAAGAAGACTTTTGAATTCTCTTTTATATTAGCTGCTAGGCTCTTTTCATATTCTTGCAAAGCTTCTCTTCTTTTTCATTTCCCCTCTGGACCTTCTGTATTCAGCCTGGTTCTTGGTTGTATTGTCCATCTGACATCTGTCATAAGTGCATTTTTTCTTAATCCACTAATCACGATCTCTCCTGTCACCCAAAAAGATCTGAATTTGTTTGTGCTACCTTTCCACTTTGTGGGAATATACCTTGTCTATGCCCAAACTAATTCCCCTCTAAAGGCATCCCATTGTTTAGATACTGTTTTGCCTGGCAAACTTTGATTCCATTCCATCTAAGCCAGCTCCATTCTCATCCCATTGATGTTGGCTTAACATTGTTAAAAACACTAACCAGTTATTTATATCCTTGCTATTTGTCAGACCTTCCTGTCCTCAAATTAACTGCCATGTTTGCCTTTATAACAGTGACTGCATTTAGAACAGTAAATCATAGACAAAGACTTAGAGACTAGTTCATAGAATTCTGGAGAGTAACATGAAAACCAGAGTAGGTTGTTCAGCTTCTCAAACTAGTTTTCATCATTCAGTCAGATTATATCTAACCTATAGGCATTTGAGACTAGAAGACTTGGTATTGGAAAAGTCTCTAAGGCCTTTGAGGAAATCTGTGTCTGAAATATCCTTTCTCTCTTTTGAGAATAATTTGTGCAGACACTATACCTATACTACAAACCTGCATTTTTAGACTGCCGTATTATGTTCTCAGAATAATCATAAAATGCTTTACAGCATGACAAGAGTCCATGTAGCCCATTGAGATCATACCAACTTTCTGCAAGAGCAATCCAGCCAGTCCTGCTCCCCATGTCCATTTTGTGTAGCAATGTTTTTCCTTTCTGATACTTAATTCCCATGATTGACACTGACACACAAGCAATATAACCAAGTTATAACCACATGCTGCATGACAAAATATAACCTCGTCACCTTTGCTTCTTTTGTCAGATACTTTTAATCTGTGTCCTTTGGTTCCTGGCCCTTCCACCAAGGGAACAGATTCTTCCAGTCTAGACCCCTCATGATTTTTAACACACCAAATCTCTCGATGTTTTCTGTTGTGAGCTGAACAATTGCATTAATCCGATCCAATCTTGTAACTGAAGTCCCTCTTCTCTGGAACCATTCTAGTAAATTTTTTCTGCACCGTTTCTAAGACCTACACATTCTTCTTTCAGTAAAATGCCCAGAACTGTTCAGACTTTTCCAGTTGTGGTCAGACGTTTTTTTTTGAGTTTTACAATAAATTCCTTGCTTTTGTACTCTATGCTTTTGTTTATAACATGCAAGATTCCTTGTTATTTTAAAATTGCTTTTTCAACCTACCCGATCACCTTTAACAATTTAGGCACACATATATCCTGGTCTCAATTCTGCATCCCCTGTAGAATTTTACACTTCAGTTTATATAGCCATGTCCTCTTTCTTCCTACCAAAATATATCACTTCGTTCTCTGCATTAAATTTCATACTTTCCATTCTCTGCCTATCAAAATCCTATTTCAGTTCACATTGTGTCATTTGCAAATATTTGCACCTTGTATACTCAAGTCTAAGTCATTAATGTACATCACAAAAAACACTGTTAGTACTGGGGAACATTACTACTGCTTCCTAACAATCATTCACTGCAACACTGTTTCCTGTCTCTTAGCTATTTTCATATATATGGTATCACCACCCCTTTTAATCCATGGGCTTTAACTTTGTCAAATCACTGCTGGAAGGCCTTAAAGACCACATCAACTGCATTACCCTCATCAACCTCTTATTTACTTCTGTAAGAAACTCAATCAAGTTGATTCAACATGATTTGCCTTTAACAAATCTGTTGGTGTTTCTTAACTAATCCACACATGTGCAAGGAACTGTTAATTTTGCCACAGATTATTGTTTCAAAAATCTTTCCGACCACCCAGGGTTAAATTGATTGGCCTGTAGTAGAGAATATCATTGCATCGTTTTTTTGAACCAGAGATTAACATTTTCTGTTTCCAGTCCTCTGAAACATGCCTCTCTCTTGGAAAATTATGGAAATTTCCACACCTACCTTCCTCAGCATCCTCGGATGCATCCTATTTGGATTCTGGTGACCATTCTATTTTAAGCACCATCAACTTTTCTAGTACTCCCCTTTATCACTTTTTGGCCCATCCAGGATCTCAATTGCCTTTTCTTTATAACGACTTTGATAGTATTATCTTCCTTGGTAAAGTACACCAGCAATGTGGATACAAAATTGGCTGAATAACAGTCAAGTAATGTTTATTCGGGTTGGACGAAAGTTCGTAGTAGTGTTTGCCAAGTGTCGGTATTGGGACCCTTCCTTTTCCTGATGTATATTAATGATCTCGATCTTGGTGTGGCAATTTCAAAGTGTGCTTGACAAAAAACTTGGAACTATTGTAAATTGTGAAAAAGTATAGAACTTCAAAAAGAAAAGTTGGTGAAGTGGGCAGAGAAGTGTGAATTGATGCAATTTAGCGTGAAGAACATGGAGAGACAATATAAAATAAAGGGTAAAATTCTTAAGGGTGGGCAGGAGCAGAGGAACCTGGGTATATATGTTGGCAAGACAGGTGAAGAGAACAGTTAATAAAGTATGTAGTATTCTGGGTTTTATTAATACTCTGATATATTAGTCAGCCTGACATCTGTCCATGGCTCCCCCAGCACACTCACTCTCTCCAGCACTATAATATTTTTACTTTTTTATCATATTTTACTGCCATCCTTTTTTTCCCTTCCTTACCCTGTATCGAAGAATATTTAGTGCCAAAACCTACCCTTTATGGAACCAGGTCTCTTATTCTGCACAAATCACATTCCCATGTGGCTGTTTGTGCCTTCGGCATTCTAACATTAACCACACTTTGTGTTTACACACATGCACTTCAAATCAATCTTAGATCCCCCCCTTGATTTCTCTTAGTCTGATCCCATCTAATACCTAACTATTTCCATCCCTGTTGCTCTCTGTCGCCCTTAATACTTTGTGCGCCTTGTTTCTCCTTTCTACATCTGGTGTCCATTCCCTGCCAAATTAGTTTTTAAACCACGCCCCCCCCCCCCCCCCCCCCCCCCGAAACGCGTGCACACACACACACACACACACACACACACACACACACACACACACACACACACACAACTTGCAAACCACTCGTCAGGAACATTGGTCCCAGCTCTATTGAGCTGCAACCTGTCTGGCCTGTATGTTTCCACCACCCACAGAATGCTGCACCAGTGTAAAGCCTTCCCTCCTGCACCATCTCCACAGCCATATATTTATCTATTTCGTCCACCTATTTCAATCCTCACTAGCGCCTGGTACTGGGAGCAGTCTGGCTATTAATAAGCAGAATTGCAAAAGATACTAAGTAATCTGTTTCCTAGCTCAGAAAAAATTGCCTGCAGGATATTATCCTGTTTTCTACCATGCAATTGGTACTAATATGGACCAAGGCTTCTGGCTATTAAACCTCCCCCCTTGGAATGTTTCTGCAGCCGCTCAGTGACATTCTACACTCAGACATCAGTAGGGCAGAATACCATCCTGGAATTACGTCTGCAACCACTGAATTACCCTGTTGTTCTCCTAACAATTGCATTTCCTAGAACTACTGCAATCCCAATCTTTCTGCCTCCCCATCCCCATATAACTGAGCTATGAGTGGTGTATGGCAGCCACCTCCTGAAACATTCTATCAACAAAGATCTGAGTCTCGTGATGCAGGGCTATTGTACAAACACTCTGAAACTTGGATTTCCAGCTTCTCCAGCTGAGTACATATTCTGCACTTGTGGTTGTACATGCAACGGGAAGCATTCTGAAGTTCTCACAAGCACTGGAAGTACATTCAATGGGACTAAGTCACCCTGTAAGAAGTCTCTCAATATCAGATTAAAGTCCAACAGTTTATTTGGTAGCACAAGCCACTAGCTTTCAGAGTGCTGCCCCTTCATCAGATGAGTGGGAGTTCTGTTCACAAACAGGGCATATGAAGATACAAACTCAATTTACAAAATAATGGTTGGAATGCGAGTCTTGCAGGTAATCAAGTCTCAAAGATGCAGACAATGTGAGTGGAGAGAGGGTTAAGCTCAGGTTAAAGAGATGTGTATTGTCTCCAGCCAGGACAGTCAAGTTGTGGCGCTTACAGATAATGTGACATGAACCCAAGATCCTGGTTGAGGCCGTCTTCACGTGTGCGGAATTTGGCTATCAGTCTCTGCTCAGTGACTCTGCGTTGTTGTGTGTCATGTAAGACTCGCATTCCAACCATTATCTTGTAAATTGAGTTTGTATCTTTATATGCCCTGTTTGTGAACAAAACTCCCACTCACATGATGAAGAAGGCAGCACTCCGAAAGCTAGTAGTTTGTGGCTTGTGCTACCAAATAAACCTGTTGGACTGTAACATGGTGTTGTGAGACTTTTACTGTTTACCCCAGTCCAATGCTAGCATCTCCACATCATGACTAAGTCACCCTGCCATGCCTCTAAATATGCAACTCCTCATTAAACATAACATAAATGCAACAATTTAAAAAAAAAACCCTCCCTAGTTACTTACCAATCAGCTTCCCTTGTGCTGTTGTCACTTTACGTTTTGTCTGAACCTTGCTTCCTGATCACTACACTCTGTCGTTCTGCTGTTCTCTCTTACCCCTAGCTCTGCTCCCACGACCTCACTGTATATTCTCTCTTGCTTCTCTGCTTCTGAACTCCTTCAAGTCTGCATTCCTTACCTCTGGAGTCTATGATTTGATATCTCAGAAGTATTTCAATTCAGCAGTAATTGAGATTGGACGTGTTGTTCCTTTTTTTAAAAAGGATCAGGGCAGGGCATTTGGCCTCACGGATAAGGGTGTTCTCTTTTTATAGAAATTTTCAACATTTTAGAAAAATAAACTTTTTGAAACAGTTTTAAAGCAGTTATGAGATATTAGCCGTGGGAAATAAAAAAGCTCATCTGTCCTGGGCAGTAAATTGTTTCTTTATTCCAGAAAAAAAATGGATTAATTCCTATTTTAATAAATAAAGTGTAAAAATTTTGAACTTAACATAAGTGAGTGAACAGCTAATTTAACAGTTTCTGAAAAAAGTATCTCTTGGCCAAAGGATTTTTTTTGTTAGATGTGCTTAAATGAGTAGAAATTGAAACAAAATTGCGATAGTAATTGTAGGAGCATTTTATGCTGGCTTTCGCTTAATTATGGCTCAGCTAACAAACAGCCTTCCAGAGATAGTACTCTGGTTAAAGATGTTTCTTTACTTTCCAAGCTTGGTTCAACATACAAGGGAGAAACACTCCTACAGTAATCATAATTGATCTTGACTCTAGGTCAAAGAAAAACAGCAAAAGCAACAGTCATTGTACGAGATCATGGAAGTGGAAAGATAACAGTGAATGGAGTGGACTATTTGCTATATTTTCCATCACTACAGGAAAGGTAATCATCTAATGGTTTCCAGTGGGATGGTACAAATATTTTCTTCTGCAACACCTTGACATCAAAGAAAGCTTGCTTCAGAGCAAGTGTATAATGGACAGATTTGGGAAAGAGGATGTAAAAAATTACAAAGCAAATCATATGTTTTGTTTTCAAATGCAGCAATTGTTTTGCCTACTACAAATCCTTTTCCTGTGAAAATGCAATAGGTTTACTACGAATATACGATACATTAGAAAATAATTCCAGGTTGTACTTGCTGAGTATTTCCAGCATTTTCTGTTTTTATTTCAGATCTGCAGCACCTGCAGTCTTTTGCTGTTATAGAAGCAATTTATGTTAATACTTGAAAAACAATCTCAAACTACCCGAGCTTAGGGATAAACTAAGACAGTGTCCAAAAATATTTTGAGTGATTTATATGTTTTTTTGTTAAATTGGCGGAAATTTGTTGAACAATTCTTGATGGTTATAAAATTGTAAATGGAATTTAAAAAATGAGGTGTAACAAGATGAAGTGAAAGTGCTGAAATGTGATTAACAAGTGCACATCATATGTAACATATGCATTTACGTACACCAAAGGATTTCTTGTTGCATTGTTTGTGACAGGACACTGGTGTATACTCTACTGTGTAATGCTCATTTTACAGTGGTATTCCTTTAAGCCATTAAAGTAGAAGAGCATCATGTCACCAAGAGTTTAATTTTCCATTGGTTAGAGAATTAGATGGGTTTTGGGAGCACAGTTGGGTCCTGCAATTTAGCTGCAAAGGATAATATCCAAGTGATTAACAAACCTGAGGGAGAATTCATTTTTAATGAGACTGACCATTCAAAGCACCAGTTCTTGCCAGCTGCTGATCCTTTTTCTATCCAGTAATGGAAACCATTATTAGTATTCTAAAACCAATGTGACCTTTAAAAATTTTATCCAAGGTAACAGGATATATCTATCTATATTAGCAGGATGTTTCAAACTATATTTGTGATTTTAATTGAATTTGTAACACACCAGCTCAGATTTATTTATGTAGTTATAATGTGAAGGAAACAAGCTTCATCTGTCTTGAATGAGGAATTTATTAAAATATAATTATCAGTGAACAATACATTCAATTTTTTGCATATTCAGTGTCACGGAATTACTGGTTCAAATTTTGGAGGAGCCCGTCACAAAATTGAACTGTTTGAGCGCATGCTTCAACTTTCATTCATCAACCAGCACCTCCTATAATGCAATGTGCGATCTCTGACTCGCTGTGAGTTGTCCCATGGGAAATCCATTTATATTATTGATATAAGTACAATACTTCTGTTTTAACATATTTTCCTCATGATTTCCAGAGAACAGTTGATGTTCCCTTTCCAGTTCCTGGACCGACTGGGGATGCATGACATGGAATGTACAGTATATGCAGGTGGCGTGTCTGCACAGGCAGGAGCTATTCGCTTGGCTGCTTCAAGGGCTCTGCTTAGCTTTATCACTGAGAAAGAAGTGGAATCCATGAGACAAGGTAACTAAAATGTCAGTTTAAATTCCAAAATAATTTATATCTGGTTCCTGCTGGTTGCAAGTATTGCTACATGGCAGTCTTTCCTTTCCAATTAGATCGAGACAAAGTTTAAAATATCCAGCTCAAAAAAAAGTACCAGCCTCTTGCTGGGTATTTTTCTGTCCTGTGTTCTGATGCTAATTTTTAAATGGATATAATCGTTTGTATTTGGCTGAGTAAAATGAAAGTTTGTGGGGGGAATAGAAAGAAGACTGACATGAGATTAATTATTCCAACTTTGTCATCCAATTTTTGTATTACTTTTGTTGAAATAAAATTGGTAGCAACTTGTTTAGAGACTGGTTACAATTATTTAAGAAATAATGATGAATGGCTCTGAGTGCAAATTACTGTAAGAACATAAGAAATAGGAGCAGGAGTAGGCCATCTAGCCCTTCGAGCCCGCCCCGCCATTCAATAAGATCATGGCTGATCTGAAGTGGATTGGTTCCACTTATCCACTTCCCCATAACCTTTAAATTCCCTTAGAACTAGCATTTTAGGCACATCACAAATCCTTAATAAACTACATCCTTGGAAGATGGATTTAAAACAAAAAGTAGTATTGCAGCTGATCTCTGGCATGGATGCCACTTCCATCTTCTCCTCTGGAGATCATGGATTCTTTATACACCAATGTGTCATGTATGTTTTTAAACCAGGATGAACATTTATTTTATGCAGGTATGGGTATTAATCAGTGCATAATTATATGCAGTTAATGGAGAAAACCACTGCAACATTGAAGAATTTCAAATTTAGAACTGGTTTAACTTGCTATGTGTATTAGATTCTTATTTACATAATTTCATTAAAAAAAAGTAAAAATTAGCATCAATACCTTTGGGAATTCTTTTAACTAAAATGTTAACCTTTTGTATTCACTTTTTTTCAACTGTTTGCAGCTGGCTTGCTGACTCCTGATCCTCGTGTGAGAGAGCGGAAGAAGCCTGGTCAGGAGGGAGCCCGCAGGAAGTTCACATGGAAGAAACGTTAATCAGTGGTTTTTCCTGTACAGCAACCCTGAGGTGGTTTGAAATCAGAAGCAGAACTCCCAACAAGACCTGTAGTATGGACACCTGCTCAAACAGTTTTGAGGGCTTGCAAGATCATTATTGTCTCAGACCTCAATTTCCTGCACATGAGAACAAAGTCTACCTATGGTTTTATTTATCTACAACAATTCTAGGAATGAACCTTTCAAACATTTATATTTTTTAAAATCCTTTATTAGGCTGTATAAGTGCTGTATTTGTTTACACCAAGAACATTTAATACTTTCCACTGGTATATTTTATCATGTTTGTTTTGTATATTTTTCTTTACTGGTCTGCACACTTCACCAGGTTAAAATGCCAATCCACAATGCCATTTTTACCCCAGATGACAAATTGAAAATCTACTTCAGTGTGACTATTTGATGATCCTTGTTGAGCATTTCTCAAACTGCTCTTTGTATCTTTTTTTTTGTGGATCCAATGGCCAAGAGGTATTGTTCTTTTTTAATTCCATTATTTGTATAATATTTTTGTTTTGCTTAAGTAGGAAATTTGATTTTGGTGTCGTATCTGATTTCTGCTTATCTCAATTTTTTGTTTGTTGTGCTGCAACATTGTATTAAAAGTTTTGATTGTCAGACTCTTTAAATTTGTAATCACTGTAGGAAGGCAGTTTGTATTAGACATGAATGACTTTCTGGTGTTTAGAAGGTAGTGCTGTTTTAGGCAACAAAAGTTAAGCACTGGAATCTATATTGAAACATGTCATTCCACATTAACTTCTGCCAACAAATGACACACAGCTTCCAGTGTCTTGTTAAATGTTGGCTCTGCTTTTTGCAAACTTTGGTGATGATCCCAAGGAAATTCTCAGATGAGGCTTCCTGTTCAGCAGTATTGAGACCTCCAAAAATAATCTTCAATTTTTGTCCACTATATAAGGAGATAGTGATTTACATCTGTCCAAATCATTTGTGTCTAGAATCATACCATATAAAAAGAAATATTCACACCAGAAACAATTTCTGATCAGGCACAACTTGTGAAAAAACTTCTTTAGTCGTAGGTGTCACCCCTGGCTCCATGGTAGTACTCCCTTCTGGACACGATGGACACTTCAGTGTAGTGCTAGGAGAATAAAAGGTCCCATGATAATGCTGAGCAATAAGAGTATTCCTGACATATTGGCCGACATTTATCCCTCCACTATCACCACTAACATTCCACAAAAGCAAAATATCATTAATGAAAATCTGAAATAAAACCAGAAATAACATCTGTGGAGAGAGAACCAGAAGGTCTATGACCTTTCTTCATAATGCAACATTCAGACCTATGTATTTCCAGCATTTTCTGTTATATCACTAACATGTTTCTTGATCATTGTTTGTATGGTTGCTGTGTTCACCAACAGTAGAACAGAGACTACATTTTAAAAGTATTTAATTTTCTGTGAATCATTTTGGGGTATCCTGCAAGGCACAATATAAATATAAATTGCTTTTGGTTTGTTTTTATTCTGTGCATATAGCTGAACCTTATGACATTCAGTTTGTACAAATATTTGCTCCTGTATCAAGTAAGGGAACGCTTGTTGCTCAACATGACTGGGATGATTGATAATAGTTCCCTGATAGATGTTAGTCAACTTCCCAAGCATTTATCTTGCTCCAGCTATTCTTCCTGCTTGTGAAATTTATTTGGTCAATGTATGTTCGTGGTTGCTTGTTGCTGCATTGCACGTGACCTGTGACAACTATTGGAACTCTGTTTATTCTAGCCCCAGTTGGCTAATCAAAAAATTCTAATTTCTCCTCGGGTGTCAGAACAGGAAACCATTGGAATTATTTTAATCCTAGGCTATCCACACATGATAAACTGTAAAACTTTAGAATATATAGCACTTACCAACCTTGCTGCCTTTTAAACAAAGGACAACTTCGTAACATCCCAGTCAACTGTGATGATGGCTATGATGTGGAGGTGCCGGCATTGGATTGGGGTGGGCACAGTAAGAATCCGGAGCTTTTGAAGCGCTGCTGTTTCCTCACCTGTTGGACTTTAATCTGGTGTTGTGAGACTTTATTGAACCTATTGGTGTGATGATGATTGTGTTTTCAGTTTTGTAGAGAATGTCATTGACATTTTATCCCATCAGTAACTGAGTACTGATGGAACAATGCAAGGTGAAGAGTTTCCTAGATCTGCTGTAGCTTTGCTTCACTTACTTCTCAAGCAAAATGTAACTTTGTGGATTGATTACTCAGGATATAAATGAAGGGTCCACACAATAGAATAAATTGTACTTGGTCTTAAGAGAACAAAATCTGATGAGCAAAATGTTTGATATTGGGTAATGCTGCAGGCTGTATTGATTGCCAATCTCTGGTAGTCCTAAGTGTGGTGGTGCAGTGGACCTTCTTCCATCACTGTAATCACTGTTATTGATAACATTCCTATGATATTGGGCAGGGAATTCCTGGATTTTAATACAAAGATTACAAAGAAAAGTATTTTACAAGGTGGAGTGTGATCTAGGGACAGTGATGTCCTCAGGAACTTGTTCTTTCCTTGATAATACAGGTTATAGATAGTGCTGTCAAAATAAGGTTGGCATGTAATGAATCATGTTGATAATGCATATTGCTACCATAATGACCTAGTGGTGAAGGATTTGTGTGCTGAAATCTCAAGAGTGAACCAAAAACTCATAACATTCTTGACTGGAAGCATGAGTGCTACTGCTGAGCCTGACATTTAAAACGGTATCACATCAGGTCAAATAACTATCAGTGATGACACCCAGCTCTATCCACAATTTCTTCCAACTCTTCGATTGCTTCTGTGTTACCAGTTATTAATGACTTGAATAAGTCAAAACCTTCCCCAGCTTAACATTGACAAAAAAAAAATGAATCTTTAACATTTAACACAAGCCCTGCTCTATTTGCCACTGACTCGATTCCTCTCTTTGGTCACAATCATAGGCTTAACCAATTTGCTTAGGACTTTGGTATTTTAAAAATTAATTTATGGGCTGTTGGCATTCCTGGCTTTTGCCAGCATTTATTGCCCTTGAGAAGGTGACAATGAGCTGCCTTTTGAACTGCTACAGTCCCTGTGATTTAGATGCACCACTTTGCTGTTAGAGGGGGAGTTTCAGGCTTTTGGCCCAGCAATCGTGAAGGAACAGTGCTATATTCTGAAGTCAGGATGGTGAGTGTCTTGGAGGGGAACTTGCAGGTGGTGATGTTCCCATGAATCTGCTGCCCTTGTCCTAGATGGTGGTGGTTGTGGTTTGGGAAGATGCTGGCTGAGGAACCTTCCTACATGTGGATGATACACATTGCTGTCATTGTTTGTTGATGGTGGAGGGACTTAAATGTTTGTGTATGGGATACCAATCAAGCAGGCTGTTTTGTCCTGAATGGTGTCAAGTTTTTGGAGTATTATGAAGCTGCACTCATCCAGGCGAGTAGATAGTATTCCATTACACTCCTGACTTGTGCCTTGTAGATAGTGGGTAGGCTTTGGGAGTGAGGAGGTGGATTATTCCACGTGATGTCTAGCCTCTGATCTGCTATTGTAGCCACAATATTTATATGGCTTGTCCAGATGGGGTTCTGGTCAATGGTAACTCCCGGGATGTTGGTAATGGGGGATTCTGTGGTGGTAATGTCATAGAGCAGCTGTTAGATCCTGTTTGACCCTGGGCTGATATTGCCATTACCAACGCCAATTTCTTCCACCATTTCAACATTCTGCCTTGGAAACTCATACCTGTTTTTGTTATCTCCAGACTGAAGTTTGTTACAACAATGTACAGAATTTATCTTTCCCGCTCACCACAGGAATCGTAGTGAGTGGGGGCAGGGTGTGGATCACGCAACAGTCCGTTGATCTCAGGTGGGATTTTCTGGTTTTGGGGCGAGTGCGTCCGGAAAATCCCAGCCAATGTGTCCAAAACCCTGCCTGTCCTGCAATATATCAATGATCCATCACTGCTATCCTTGTAGGTTGATCTGTCTTCTGGTTCTGCAATAAATTCAAAATTGCCTTTAATTCCCTCTGTTGCTTCATTCCACCATTCTCTGCAATTCACCAACTACGATGCTGTAACTTCTCCAGAACATGTAGTTTGAGCCTCTGACTCTGGTCCTCTCTAATTCACCGCGCCAATGTTGGCATATTAACTTTTAACTTTTGCAAAATTGACCCTATTCGTGGGAGTTCATTTGTTAAACTTCTCTTTCCTATAGAACCTTCAAGATTTATCCCCACCAAGCTTTAGCAGACGGTTTTATTCCCGTGTAGTCATTTTCCACATTATAGTCAACAGGATTGCTTGACAATTTCCCAAAAGTAGTAATATTTTCTTTTCTCCGGTGTTGATATCCCCTGAGCATAAGAAAGCATAAATTTGTATTTTAAATGAACTCTGGATTTTTAGCACATTAAAAGTCTCCCACTAGGTGTCATCCTATACAACCAAATATCCTTTCAGTAAAGTGCATCAAATGGCTACTAACCTTTCAGCAACAAGAGCATGACAGAACATTTTTGTTTATTTTAATATCCCAATTAATGCAAATCAGTGGGAAGGAACAGTATCTACCCTTTGATGCTCATCCCCTGATGGTCCAGTTTGACCAGATATATTAACAATCAAACATATTGGCCCAAGTCCTCCGGTTTCAGATTTTTGGAGACTGGACATATGATTGAAGAAGCGCTTCAGGATCCTGTGGAAGTCCTGACATACTATAAAACCAAAAGATAGAGGAGCAGAATTAGGCCATTCAGCCCATCGAGTCTGCTCCACTATTCACAGGTGCTGACCTTGGGAATTGGGCAGGAAATTTGATCTCATGATCCTCCATGAATGTCTCCAACTCAGAGACTTGGGACAGTTTGATTTACTTAGCTGAATAGTTACTCAGGAAATGTTGGACAGAAAAAACCTATTGTAACTCCTGGGTAGCTCTAGATCTGACTTCCAACTTCCCATTCCACAACCGCCCTCACTACCACCTCAGCCACCTACCACCCTACCAACATACCTTATCTAATTGCCACCCTCCTCACCTCCAACCTCATCCACCTATTGCCATACCCACCCTACCCATTTGGTAATATGCAAACTGGACCTATAAACATCATTTTAGCAGTTGGTACTGTAACAAGGGGCAATGTGCTTGTCACCCCAGCAACTCAATTCCTTTACAATGGAGCTCTCCAAGGAACACAGAGCTCCTCATTTCTGGGAACTGGGTTCAGAAGATACAACATGAAATGTCGAGCAGTGCTGAATCAGGGGAAAGTTTGAGCAGAGCAATAATCCAACAGTGATTACTGCTCCTCAGGACAACCAGGTTTTTAGGTTCAGTTTGAATGTTACTGAATGTGTAGGGTGAGTTTCACTCTCAACAATAATTTTTACTAATTTGGGTGTATGTGCTCTGGCCTAAGTTATTCTGAAATAATAACTCCAGTATTCCATCAGTTTATTGCCTTATTTAGTTGAAGCTGCACTGAGATTACTGCACACAGGCCAATTTTAAAGTCTTAATTTGCTTTGGGAGATGACTCGGTGTTTATAGAGAATTGCAATATTTTGCAAAGTGCAGATCTAAAAGTGTTAAAATTGGATATTTCTCAATAGTGAAAAGCTAGAAACAGTGCAAGTCTGATTAAACATGGAGGCACATGTACATAGATCAAATTCAGGTAATAGTCAAAACAACTAACATTTTATTCATTCATGGGATGTGCACTTCACTGGCTATGCCAGCATTTATTGCCCATCTCCACTTGCCCTTGAGGGCATGAGTTGCAACAAGGTGAGTTGTCTTGAACTGCAGAAATCATGTGGTAAAAGTATACTCAGTGTTGTTAGGGAGAGTGTTCCAGGATTTTGACCCAACAACAGTGAAGGAACAATGATATATTTCCAAGTAAGGATGCTCGGAGAGAAACTTCCAGGTGGTGGTCATCCATGTATCAGCTGCCCTTGTCCTATCTAGATGATAGTGATCATATATTTGGAAAGTGCTGTCTGAGGAGACTTGGTGAGTTCCTGGATTGTTGGTGTTTATAGTGAGAGAACTATAATACAAGGAGGTAAGAAAGATTAACATTGTCACTTTAAATCCACCCAGTTTTCAATCCTTCCATCCATAGGAACATTTTCTCTCTATCCACTCTGTCTGGCCATCTCATGATTTTGAAACCTTTATCAAGTCTTCTCTCAACCACACCTGCTGTAAGAAGACCAAGATGTGAAGATGCTGGCATTGGACTGGGGTAAATATAAGTCTCACAACACCAGGTTAAAGTCCAACAGCTGTATTTGGTAACAAAAGCCACTAGCTTTCAAAGTGCTGATGAAGGAGTAGTGCTTCGAAAGCTAGTGGCTTTTACCACCAAATAAACCTGTAAGAAGACAGCTTAAAAATCTATCCGCATTGAGGCAGTGGCCATGTGGTAATGTCACTGGGCTGGTAACCCAGGGGCCGAGGTTAGTGCCCTGCGTACTGGAGTTCAAATTCCACAATGGCAGCTGATGGAATATTAATTAAGTTAATCTGGAATTAATGGCTAGTCTCAGTAATAACGACTAATACAGTCATCGATTATTGTAAAAACAGTGCCTTTTAGGGAAATAAATCAGCCTTCCTGGAACCATAGCAATGTGGCCGAATAAGCCACTCACCACCCCTAGCTATGCGTGCCCTGGCAAGAAAAATCCACCAGGTTTGGTGTACTATTGGGAAAGAGTGGCCCTGAGTGTCCCCAACATTGATCTTGGACCACATGAGGTCTCGTGGCATCAGGAAGGAAACCAAGTCAGTAAAACCTTCTGCTGATAATTAAAGGTGGCACGGTGCCTCATAGCTCCAGGGAACCGGGTACAATTCCACCCTCAGGTCACTGTTTTTGTGGTGCTTGCACATTCTCTCTGTGTCTACTTGGGTTTCCTTTGGGTGCTCCAGTTTTCTCTCACACTCCAAAGATATACAGGTTTGGTTGATTGATCAAATAGAATAGTTGCCCCTTAGTCCCCCTGATGCTATCAGGGTAAATATGTGGGGTTACAGGGATAAGGCTTGAATGGGATTGTTGTTAGCACAGATTTGAAGTACTGAATAGCTTCCTTCTGCATTGTAGGGATTCTATGACTCTATGATTTTATGAAATGCCCTTCCATGTTGAACACTCCTTGGAGGAAGCACTGAGGATGACAAAGGCACAGAATATACAGTGGGTGGGGAATTCAATGTCTATCACCAAAATGGCTCAGTAGCACCACCACTGACTGAACTGACCGTGTACTAACAGACAAAGTTGCTAGCTAGTGAGTGAAGCAACAAAAGGATAATCTGCTTGACTATCCTCTCCTACTAGTTACAGATACATCTGTCCATGACAGTATTACTAAAAGTGACCACTGCATTGTCGTTGAGGAGTCCATCCAATGTATTGCATGGTGCTACCACTCTGCTAAATGGGATAAGATCAGAACACGGTATTCATGAGACACTGTGGGCCAACAGCAGTAGCAGCAGAATTTTATTCAACCAGAAACTAACCTCATGGCTTGGTATATTACTTATTCCATCATTACCATCTCGCCAGATGATCAATGCTGGTTTAATGAAAATTGTGAGACAGCATGCCAGGAGCAGCAAAAGGCATACCCAAAAATGTGGTGTCACCCCAGTCAAACTACGACATAGGATTTCAAATAGTGGAAGCAGCAGGCAACAGACAGGGCTAAGCGATTCTACAACCAATTGGCTCAATTTTTATTATTCATTCTTGGGACATGGACATTGCTGGCTGGGCAACATTCATTGCCCATGTTGCCCGAGGGCAGTTGAGAGACAACCACATTGCTGTTGCTCTGAAGTCACATTTAGGTCAGATCAGGTAAGATTGTCTTCCTAAAGGACATTAGTGAACAGATGGATTTTTTTCTCACAATCGACAAAGGTTTCATGGTCATCAATAAATTCTTGATTCCATATATTTACCGAATTCAAAATCCAATGTCCGCTGTTGCGGGATTTGAAACCAGGTCCCCAGAATAATAACTAAGTTTCTGGATTAATAGTCTAGTGATAGTACCACTGGTCCATCACCTCCCCTTTATTTTAAGATTTAAGCTTTGCATTCTGCCACATCACGTTATTAAACAGCTAATGGGAGGAGAAGTCTCCACAATCATTCCCATCCACAATGATGGGGAACTCAGCACATCAGTGCAAAAGATAAGGTTACATCTTCAGACAGAAGTTCTGAGTGGATAATCCATTTCAGCCTCCTCCTGAAGCTCCAGCATCACTGCCAATTCGATTTACTCCAAATGATATCACTAAATGGCTGAAGGCACTGGATACTGCAATGGCTAATGGCCCTGAAAACATTCTGACAGTAGTAATGAGGATGTGCTCCAGATTAGCTGTGCCCCTAGTCAAGTTATTTCAGTGCAGCTACAATACTCTCATCGAACTGACAATGTGCACAATTGCCCGGGTGTATTCTGTCTATCCAAACCAGCCAGTTTAGAAGTACAATTGCCTACTTTCGATCATCAAAAAAGTGATGGTATTATTTGATGGCACTGACACAGCTTACTGACGCTAAGTTTGGATTCAGCTAGAGTCATTCAGCTCCTGACCTCGTAACAGCCTTGGACCAAACAGAACAAAGTGCTGAACTCCAGAGGTGAGGTGTGAGTGATTGCCCTTAATAACAAGGGAGTATTTAATCAAGTATGACATTAAGGGCTCCTAGCAAAACTGAGGTATCTCTCCAATGGTAGAAGTCATACAGAGAAAAATGGTTATGTTATTAGAGATCAATCATCTCAGTCCTGGGATGTCAATGCAAGAGTTCTACAGGATTCTGTCCTAGGCCCAACCATCTTCACTTGCCTTCTTACTGACCTTCCTGCCATAATGTCAGAATGGTCACTGATGATTGCATATTGTTCAGAAAATTCACGATTCCTCAGATGCTGAATATGTTCATACATCAAGACCTGGACAACATTCTGCCTTGGACTGATAAATGACAAGTGATATTCCCCAAGTGCCAGACAATGACACTCTCCAACAAAAGAAAATCTAACCACCTCCCTTTGACTTCAACATCTTGGGGTTCCCATTGACCAGAAAGTAAATTGAACCATCTATATAAATGCTGTGGCTCCAAGTGCACGTTAGAAGCTGGGAGCCCTACAGCGAGTAACTCACCTCATGACTCCCCAAAGCCTGTTCATAATTTACAAGGCACAAGTCCATTAAGTGATAGAATATTTTTCACTTCAATGGCTGAGTACAGCTTCAACAACACTCAAGAAGCCTATCCAGGAGAAAGCAGCCTGCCAGATTGCACACCATCCACCACCTTAAACATTCACTCCCTCTACCACCAATTCACAAGGCAGCACTATATACTGTACAAAATACACAGCAGCAACTCACCAGGATGCCTTTGCCAGCACCTTCCAAACTCATGATCTCTACTACTTAAAGGGACAATGGCAGCAGTTGCATGTGAATACCACCAACTGCAGATTCCCCCATCCAGGTCACACAACATCCAGACTTGGAACTATATCGCCCCTCCTTCACTGTCACTGGGTCAAATCCTGGAACTCCCATCCAGCAGGGCTGTGGATGCATCCACAGCACATGGCATGCAATGGTTCAAGAAGATCGTTCACCACTACCTTCACAAGTGCAGTTAGGACTCGCCTTGTTGGTGATGCCCGCATCCTGTGAAAGAGTAGGAAAAGCTCTATACCTCTGGTTACAAGGCCCAGGGTCCTGTGCTTATTCAACCTGTTTTACAACTTTTAACAATTTGTGCACATATGCCCCCAAGCTTATCTGTTCCTGCACTCTCTTGAGAATTGTATATTTTATTTCATATTCTCTCCTCATTCTTCCAAATGTATCACTTTGTACTTCTCGGCATTAAATTTCACCAATCACTTGTCTGTCCATTCTACTAGTCTACCTGTGTCCTCTTGAAGCTTATCAATATCACAATTCACAATACTTCTAAGTTTTGTGCCATCAGCAAATTTTAAAATTGTGCCCGCCACACCCAAGTATGAATTAATATATATCATGAAAAGCAGTTGGCTGAATACTGACCACTGAGAAAGCCCACTGTATCCTTCCTCCAGTCCAAAAAAAGAAACAATCACTCACCACTAGCCTTTGTCTCTGTTGATGTCATTCAGCCAACTTTGTAACCATGCTTCCATTATTACTTTTATTTCATGGACTTCAACCTTACAGGCAAGAAATATTGTACAGCATTTTATTAAAGGCCTTTTAGAAATCTGCATAGACTACATCAACTACATCACTCTCAACACCCCTCTTTTTTGCCTCATCCAGAAACTCAATCAATCTTGCTGAAAAGAGAGACATCTTGCCGAAATTTTTCATCTTGCAGTCATCAGAACAAATACAAGAATGCCAAATGTCAACTATTCACAGCATTTTATACAGTAGGAGAAAAGGATACTGATTTATTTGAGAGTTGACTCTGAGTGGCCAAGGTCTTGTCATGGAGAAAGCAATGGGGAACTATAGGCTCCCCTGGCTCCTATCTCAATAAGGATGCAAGGTTTGAACATATTCCTTTAGTTTGCAGAGAACTGGTCCATGTGTATGAATGTATGTTTCTTCCAGTAAGTATACATGAGCCACATTACGAGCTCAACTGATTATCTGAGATTTGTCGTTAGTGTAGTTATGAGCATATTCAGGATTGTTCCAAAGGTGGTTCCCAATTACAGAATCAAAATTAACAATAGCCCTTTTGTGCTGGTTAGAAGCACAGACCATAATCTGCATATTACAAAAATGCTTTATGATTCAATCAACTGTTGGGGCATATGGTTTATGTGCCTGGCATTGTAACAGTACTTAAATTCAAAGCTGATGTTGCTCAATTATGTGGTAAGCAGAATGTCTATTGGACTGATGGCTGAATCCTGTTTGTGGAAAATGTCACTTATGTAGCCACAAGTATTCTATGCCAGCTTGAAACAACTCACTTAGCCTGTTTTTCAAACTTTTGAACTACTTTGCCTTTCCAGGGTAATTTGATATAGACTGAGCACTTCTCCAGTCCAACAATGGCAGTCTTTGGTCTATTAGCAAATTTGTGCAATACACAATGAACAGTGATCTGATCACGATAGCCAGGATAGCATTGATGCACTCTCTTCTGCATCAAGCAAGGTAAGTAAATACTAGGCCACAACTTACAAAATTGCTGTTAAGGCCAGTCTTATAGTGTGTGGAGCTATGTGAATCCCAGTGTGTCTATTAACCAGTGAAAGTAGACTTATGGTCGGCAGTGTGAAGAACACATTTGTGGATTTCTTAACTAGTGTATAAGAAAATTTTCTGCTGCATTTGACCAAGGACCTGGAATAAGAACGTAAGAACATAAGTTCTGAGAAACACAAGTTTTCGTGAAGAGCTGAAGGGAAACTGAATTAGTAGAGAAATGGTTGGGGGGGAATTAATGGGATTGAAGGCAGATAAATTTCTAGGGCCTGATAATCTTCATCCTAATGAATTAAGGAAGTGGTCCTAGAAATAGTAGCTCCATTGGTGGTCATTTTCCAAAATCCTTTGGACTCTGGAATGGTTCCTTCAGATTGGAGGGTAGCTAATGTAAGCCCACAATTCAAAAAGGGAGGTAGAGCGTAAATACAGAACTGTTTACAGAGAACAGAGAAACCAGTGAGCCTATTGTCAGTAGTAGGGAAATTGCTAGAGTCTATTATCAAGGATTTCATATCATAGCATTTGGAAAGCAATGGTATAATCAGATAAAGTCAGCATGGATTTACGAAAGAGAAATCATGATTGACGAATCTACTTGAACTCATTGAGGATGTAATTAGTAGAAGTGACCAGGGAGAACCGGTGAATGTGGCTTATTTAGACTTTCAGAAGTTTTTTGACATGGTTGCACATAGCAAGTTATGATATAAAGTTAAAGTGCATGGGATTGCAGGTAGTGTCTTGAGCTGGATAGAAGGCTAATTAGCAGACTGGAAATAAAGAGTAGGAATAAATGGATCTTTTTGTAGGGATCTGTGCTAGGACCCCAAGTGTTCACATTATATATTAACGATTTAGGCAAGGGAACTCAATGAATTGTCTCCAATATTACAGATGATACAAAGTTGGGTGGGAGGGTGAGCTGTGAGGTGGATGCAGAGATGCTTCAGCATGATTTGGACAGGCTGAGTGAATGGGTCTATGCATGACAGATGCAGTACAATGTGAGATTAGCCACTTCAGTAGCAAAAATAGGAAAACATTATTATTTGAATTGATGTAAATCATGAGAGGTGGATATTCAGTGAGATATTGTTGCCCTTGTGCCTCAGTCGCTGAAAGTAAGTGCGCAAGTACAGTAAACAGTAAAGGAGGAAAATAGTATGCTGGCCTTCATAATGAGAGGGTTTGAGTGCAGGAATATGGATGTTGTACTGCAATTGTACAGTGTGTTGGTGAGGCCACACCTGGAGTATTGTATGCAATTCTGGTGTCCTTATCTGAGGAAGGATCCCAGAATCATAGAATCCCGACAATGCAGAAGGAGGCCATTCAGGCCATTGGGTCTGCACCAACCACAATCCCACCCAGGCCCTATTCCCGTAACCCCACATATTTACCCTGCTAATCCCCCAACACTAGAGTCAATTTAGCATGATCAATCAACTTGATCCACATGTTTTTGGACTGTGGGAGGAAACTGGAGCACTGGAAGGAAACCCATGCAGACACAGGGAAAAAGTGCAAACTCCACAGACACTGTAACCCAAATTTGAAATTGAACCCAGGTCCCTGGCATTGTGAGGTAGCAGTGCTAACCACTTGATGTCCCTGCTGTAGAGAGAGTGCAGCAAATGTTTACCACACTGATTCCTGGGATGGCAGGACTGTCATATGAGGAGAGACTAAGTCAGTTAGGATTATATTCATTTGAGTTTACAGGAATGAGAAGGGTGCTCATAGAAACTTATAAAATTCTAACAGGATTAGCCAGGGTAGATTCAGAAAGAATGTTCTCAATGATGGCAAAGTTCAGAACTAAACATAAGAAACATAAGAAATAGGAGCAGGAGTAGGCCATCTAGCCCCTTGAGCCTGCCCCGCCATTCAATAAGATCATGGCTGATCTGAAGTGGCTCAGTTCCACTTTCCCGTTTTCTCCCCATAACCCTTAATCCCCTTGCCTACCAAAAACCTATCTACCCGCATCTTAAATATATTTAGCGAGGTAGCCTCCACCATTTCAACGGGCAGAGAATTCCAGAGATTCACCACCCTTTGAGTGCAGAAGTTCCTCCTCAACTCCATTCTAAACTGCACCCCCCTTATCTTGAGGCTGTGCCCTCTAGTCCTGCTGTCCTTTCTGAGCGGGAAGAACCTCTCCACCTCTACTCTATCCATCCCCTTCATCATCTTATATGTCTCAATAAGATCCCCCCTCATCCTTCTAAACTCCAACGAGTACAAGCCCAGTCTATTCAGCCTCTCATAGTTCAACACCCTCAACTCCGGTATCAGCCTAGTGAACCTCCTCTGCACTCCCTCCAAGGCCAAAATATCCTTGCGCAAGTGCGGCAACCAAAACTGCACACAGTACTCCAGCTGTGGCCTCACCAGTGCCCTATACAGCTGCAGCAAGACCTCCCCACTTTTATGTTTAATCCCCCTCGCTATGAAGGCCAGCATCTCATTTGCCTGCTTGACCACCTGCTGCACCTGTAGGCTGGGTTTTTGCGACTCATGCACAAGGACCCCCAGGTCCCTCTGCACCGTAGCATGCTGCAGCTTTTCGCCCTTTAAGTAGTAGTCCTTCCTACTATTATTCCTGCCAAAGTGGATAACTCACACTTGCCAGCATTGTATTCCATCTGCCAGGTCCTTGCCCACTCGCTCAGCCTATCTAGATCCCTCTGCACACTTTCTACACCCTCCTCACAATTTGCTTTTCTACTTATCTTTGTGTCATCAGCAAATTTCGACACCCTACACTCAGCTCCCTCCTCCAGATCATCTATATAAATGGTAAATAGCTGACGCCCCAGCACCGATCCCTGGGGCACTCCACTAGTCACCAACCGCCAATCTGAATAGCACCCGTTGACACCTACTCTCTGCTTCCTATTTGACAGCCAATCCTCTATCCATGCTAACACCTTACCCCCAACTCCATGCCCCCTAACCTTCTGTAACAACCTTTTGTGTGGCACCTTATCAAACTAGGAGTCATAGTTTGAGGATAAGGGGTAAACCTTTTAAGATTGAGGTGAGGAGAAATTTCTTCACCCAGAGAGTGGTGAATCTGTGGAATTCACTATCACAGAAAGTAGTTGAGGCCAAATATTGTCTGATTCCAAGAAGAAATTAAATCTAGCCCTTGGGACAAAGGGATCGGGGATGTGGGGGGAAGGTGGTATTAGGGTATTGAATTTGATGATCAGCCAATGATCATAATGAATAGTTGAGCAAGTTTGAAGGGCCAAATGGCCTACTCCTGCTTCTGGATTCAATGTTTCTATGTAACATAAGAAGTAAGAGCAGGAATAAGTCATTTGGCACCAAAACCCAGCTCTGCCATTTAATAAGATCAAAGCCAATCAAATTGTGCCTTAACTTCACTTTCCTGTCTACCTTGCTTTTCAACCAAAAATCTGTGTAATTCAGCTTTGAAAATATTCAGTGATTCAGCCTCTACTGGTCTCTGGTGCAGAGAATTCCAAAATTAACAAAACTCAGAGAAGAAATTCTTCCTCATTGCCATTGTAAATGGAAGACTCATTATTTTTAAACTGTGCCCCCGATTCTGTATTCTCCCATGCAGGGAAATATCCTTTCAGCATCTACTTGTTGAGTCACCCCAGAATCTTATTTGTTTCAAGAAGATCACCTTCATCCTTCTAAACTTTAATGAGTATAGGCCAAACCTTTCCTCAGAAGACAACTCTTTCATCCAGGGAATCAACCTAGTGAACCTTCGCTGAACTCCTTCAAATGCAAGTATATCTTTCATGTAAGAAGACCAAAACTTTACAAAGAACTCCAGGTGCAACCTCATCACACCCTGTGCAACTTTAGCAAATCCTCCCTATTTTTACATTCTATCCCACTTGTGATAAAGGCCAATGTTCCATTTGCTTTGACGAAAGGTTATTTAGACCCAAAACGTTGGTGCTATTCTCTCTCCACAGATGCTGTTAGACCTGATATTTTCTAACATTTTCTGTTTTTGTTTCAGATTCTAGAATCTAGTATTTTGCTTTGATATTCTATTTGCTTTCCTAATTACTTACTGTATCTGTATGCTAACTTTCTGTGGAGACAATAATCCTCAACTCATTTAAAAGATACTTAATCTGCACCTGAAGAACTGCAGCCTGCAAGGCTACAAGCTAGGTGCTGGAAAGTGGGATTAGTACAGACATCTATTTATTTATTTATTTTTTGTTCTTCAGCTGGCGCAGGCTTGATGGGCTGAATGTTCTCTTTCTGTGCTATAAATTTTCTATAGTTCTATGTCCAAGGACACCCAGATCCCTCTATACTGTTGAATTCTGCAGTCTCTTTCCATTTAAAGAAAATTCCCCTTTTCCTCCTGCCAAATTGAACAACCTCATATTTCCCCACATTAAACTCCATCGGCCAA
Organism: Carcharhinus amblyrhynchos; assembly: GCF_965287045.1. Classification (NCBI taxonomy): domain Eukaryota; kingdom Metazoa; phylum Chordata; class Chondrichthyes; order Carcharhiniformes; family Carcharhinidae; genus Carcharhinus; species Carcharhinus amblyrhynchos. The sequence goes on from NC_137333.1 coordinate 62,418,425, forward strand.
ATGTTTGCCCACTCACTTAACGTATCTAGATTCCTTTTCAGGCTCTTTGTATCCTACTCATTACTTGCTTTCTGATCTATTTTTGTATTATATTTTGTTGTTGTGAGATGTGACAGGATGATCCTTTGTCAGGGCTGACTCGAAACATTGGCTCTATTCTCTCTCCTCAGATGCTATCAGATCTGCTGGGATTTTGCAGTATTTTCTGTTTTAATTTCTGATTTCCAGCATCTGCAGTATTTTGCTTTGGGAGGGAGTGTTAGTTTTGTCTACAGTTGAAGTTGCAACAGCTTTTGTTCACATGGCAAGGCTCTTCTTGATTCATCCATGTTGAAGGGGGTTTTTTGCAGTTGCTTCTCAGCTTTATAATCAAACATGAATAAATGGGAGTGGGGACTAACGGAAGTGCTTATTTTTAACCTCTCCTATACAATGTAGCTGGTAACATGGAAGGGAATATGGAGTTGTTCAGAGGTTTGACATATATCCGAAAGGCAAAATAAGACTGTCAACTCATTCAGTGTATTGCTCTTCCTAAACTTTTAAAATTTATTTATTAGTGTCATAAGTAGGCTTATATTAATGCTGTTATGAAGTTACTGTGAAATTCCTCTAACCACCACACTCTGGTCTGGTACAGTGAGGGACAATTTAGCATGGCCAATGGACAGCACTGCTGCCTTACAGTGCCAGGTTTGATTCCTAGCTTGGGCCACTGTTTGTGCAGAGTTTGCACGTTCTCCCTGTGTCAGCATGGGTTTCCTCCCACAGTCTGAAAGACATGCTGGTTAGGTGCATTGGCCATGATAAATTCACCCTCAGTGTACTCAAACAGGTGCCGGAGTATGGCGACTAGGGGATTTTCACAATAACTTCATTGCAGCGTTAATGTAAGCCTACTTGTGACACTTATAAATAAACTTGAAATCTAATCAGCACATCTTTCAAACTGTGGGAGAAAAAAAAATCTCCTGCAGATACGGTGAGAACGTGCGAACTCCACACAGACAGTGACCCCAGCCGGGAATCGAACCCGGATTCCCTAGGACTGTGAGTCAGCAGTGCTAACCACTGTGCCACGCTGCAGCATTTCCCATCAATCTGTCCTCCCCATCTCCCTGGCGGGGGGGCTGCCCTTTGGCTTCACAGCGCTCTCAGTGTATCGCTATCCCCAGTTGCTTTTGAACACCGCGCTGGCTAGGGCACTCAGCCTCCCGCACCCAGTGTGGACTCGGGGTAAGAAGGGTTCGTGGCGCCTCTCCAACAAGCACAGCGGAGGTATTGGTGCTCGGATCACAACTAGATAAACGCTGCCTTTCCCTTCTCGTCTGAGCGAGTGACTGCGGAAACTCCTCTCCCTTCACAGCGGCTCCGAGCTTAAACCACAGCTATCTACGCTGCTTCGCCGTATATCTTACTGCCCCCATCCCCCAACTCCAGATTTCCCCCTCTTTTTCTGTGATTTAGATTCGCCTGGTGATCGGGACTGAGGAGAAAGGTATTTAGATGTTTTATCTAGCGACCTGTGCGTGTTCGGTTGTTCTCACTGTAAATCTTGGCGCTTTCCTAAGTTTCTGCTTTCGAGTGGAGGAGAATAGAGACTTTTTTCTCTGCTAAAGGGACATAAATATGACGAGAGTGAAGCAGTTTAAAATGTGTTCAGCTGGAGTCTGCTGGGCAAGTCTTAGCACTGAGCACATTTCACTGATCGGTTGTAGAATTGGAAAAAAATGCTCAGCGCAGTTTTAATCGAAGTACTCTTTATGTTTAATAAAATCAGATAATGTTAGAACTACTCGGTATCTGTGGAGAGAGAAACACCTGCTGAATGTTTCCAGCATTTTCCAATTCGATTTCAAATTTCCAGCATCCGCAGTTTTGGGCTTTTGTGTCACTATTTGTGCGTAAAGTAATAGTGTCATCAATTAAATATTATCATCAATTAGGATAGTTACAACCTTTCCCAGTTTCTCGATAATAATATCACTTACACTCTGGTAAGATTCATATTCCCACCGATAATCTGCATAATTAGTGTTTTTAGCATTTAACTTACACTTTAAAAAGTTGCAGTACAGAAATTCCTCAGCAGCAAATGTTGCATCTTACCATACTGCTCAAATGCCATATCCTGAGATTTCACTATTGGCTATTTCTGATGGGTCAAGGAATTAAATTTGCCTGAAAACAGCCTGTGAAGGTGATTCCCTCCCGCCCCCTCCATAGATCAACACATGAAGATTGTTAAACATTAGAACCTCATTTACAGGAATAAACCATATATTGGTAATCAAATGCTGGATTGCAAATCAATCAAATTGGATGGCAAACACTTTTTCTATTTGCTGTCATGTTGATATGGAAATGCTGGTGTTGGACTGGGGTGGGCACAGTAAAAGATGTCTCACAACACCAGGTTAATGTTTAACAGGTTTAAAGTCAAACAGGTTCAGGACTTAGTGGTAGGGGATGGGAAATGGCTGAGGTCTTGAATAACTTTTTTGTTTCCGTCTTCACGGAGGAGGACGTGAATAATTTGCCGGGTGTAAGCGATGGAAAGGTGGTAGGACTGGAGGGTCTCAATGACATTATTGTTACTAGAGAGGCGGTGCTCGACAGACTGGAGGGACTTATTGTGGACAAGTCCCCAGGACCGGATGGAATGCATCCGAGGGTTCTGAAAGAAATGGCGGAGGTGATAGTGGATGCCTTGGTGGTTATTTTCCAAACGTTGCTGGATTCCGGGGAAGTGCCGGAAGATTGGAAAACGGCTAATGTTACGCCGCTGTTTAAGAAGGGTGGCAGGCAAAAGGCAGGGAATTATAGGTCGGTTAGTTTAACGTCTGTTGTAGGTAAATTGTTAGAATCCGTCATCAAGGAGGAAATAGTGAGGCATCTTGAGGGGAATTGCTTGATAGAGCAGACGCAGCACGGTTTCGTTAAGGGGAAGTCGTGTCTGACAAATTTATTGGAGTTTTATGAGGATGTGTCTAGGGCGGTGGATAGAGGAGAGCCGGTGGATGTGGTCTTTCTTGATTTTCAGAAGGCGTTTGACAAGGTACCTCACAAGAGGTTATTGCAGAAGGTAAGGGGGCATGGAGTTGGGGGTAGGGTGTTAGCGTGGATAGAGGATTGGTTGTCAAATAGGAGGCAGAGAGTGGGGGTTAATGGGTGCTATTCGGATTGGCGGTTGGTGACTAGTGGAGTGCCCCAGAGGTCGGTGCTGGGGCCTCAGCTATTTATCATTTACATAGATGATCTGGAGGAGGGAACCGAGTGTACGGTGTCGAAATTTGCTGATGACACCAAGATTGGTGGAACGGCAAATTGCGCGGAGGGTGTGGAGAGTCTGCAGAAGGATCTAGATAGGCTGGGCGAATGGGCCAGGAACTGGCAAATAGAATTTAATGTTGGCAAGTGCGAGGTGGCCCACTTTGGTAGGAATAATGGTAGGAAGGACTATTACTTACGTGGCGAAAAACTGCAGCAGGCGACGGTGCAGAGGGACCTCGGGGTCCTTGTGCATGAGTTGCAAAAACCCAGCCTGCAGGTGCAGCAGGTGGTCAGGAAGGCTAATGGGATGCTGGCCTTCATAGCGAGGGGGATTGAATATAAAAGTAGGGAGGTCTTGCTGCAGCTGTATAGGGCATTGGTGAGGCCGCAGCTGGAGTACTGTGTGCAGTTTTGGTCGTTGCACTTACGCAAGGATATTTTGGCCTTGGAGGGAGTGCAGAGGAGGTTTACTAGGCTGATACCGGAGTTGAAGGGGTTGAGCTATGAGGAGAGGCTGAATAAACTAGGCTTGTACTCGTTAGAGTTTAGAAGAATGAGGGGAGATCTCATTGAGACATATAAGATGATGAATGGGATGGATAGGATAGAGGTGGAGAGACTCTTCCCGCTCAGAAAGGACAGTAGGACTAGGGGGCACAGCCTCAAGATAAAGGGGGGGCGGTTTAGAACGGAGTTGAGGAGGAACTTCTTCACTCAAAGGGTGGTGAATCTCTGGAATTCTCTGCCCGTTGAAGTGGTGGAGGCTGCCTCGCTAAATATTTTTAAGACGCAGGTTGTTGGGTTTTTGATAAGCGAGGGGATTAAGGGTTATGGGGAGAGGGCGGGAATGTGGAACTGAGCCACGACAGATCAGCCATGATCTTATTGAATGGCGGGGTAGGCTCGAAGGGCTAGATGGCCTACTCCTGCTCCTTATGTTCTTATGTGATGAAGGAGCAGCGCTCCGAAAGCTTGTGATTCCAGATAAAGATTGGACTTTAACTTGGTGTTGTAATGTTAACATTTGTATAGTATACAAGAAGTGTCACTTCCACTCAAACTGAATAGAGATTGCAAGAACTGATTAGGTGAGCATGAAATCAATTGGTTAGTGAGTTTTCAGATTTTATCCCTCTAAATGGGGACCAGTGGTTTAAACTGCTGCTACTAGAGAGACAAATATTGTTTTAATTGTATATCTTAGATGATTAAACTGCAGAACATAACTAAAGATAACAGTTGTAATGTTTCTAAGCTTGACACCTAATTAGTTAAAAAAAACACACATAGCTGTCAGGGCAGGTGTTATGTTACAGCTACAGCATGTAGGTACTGCCAGACACCAAAGCAACCCAATCTGCAGCAAGTGTATGCAACTTGAGGAACCTTGGCTCAGGGTTGATGAGTTGAAGTCTGAACTTTGGGCACTGCAATGCATCAGGATTCCAGGGAAGGAGGAGAAGAGGAGTTACATGGAAACTTTGTTCCAGGTGATACTCCTGATTTGGTCTGTAATTAGGTACAGGTAGGTGTGAATGTGAGGGAGGCAGGTATGGCAACACAGAAGGGAACAATGAAGGAGCCTCAGTCCCTGCAATTGTCCACCAGGTTTGTAGTTCTTGCACTTCTCTGGATGAGCAGGAACTACAGGGAGGATTTATAAACTGAGCATGGCACTGTGATCCAGGGAGTTATTCAAGCAGGAGACAGTAAAAAATAACGTGATTGCAGTATGGAATAGTATAATTATAGTGTTAGATATTATTCTCTGCAGCTGAGAGAGTGAGTCACAAGGCAGAGCTGACAACCAGGTGCTAGGATTAAGGGCACCACTTCAGGTCTAGAGATGTGAGAGGGAAGAATCCAGCTGACCTATTGCACATGGGTACTATTGACGTAACTAGAGCAATGAATGATATTCTGCTGGAATTATGTGCAGTTAGGAGCTTTTTTTTAAATGGAACCACAAAGTTATTAATCTGTGGATTGCTAAAATGAGCAAATTTGGCATAAGCTAAATAAGAACAGAATTTTGAATGCATGGCTCAAAGATTGAAGTGGGAAAATGTGAATTCATAGGACACTAGTGACAGTACTGGGGAAAAGCCTAAGTCGTACCATTGGGACAGTCTTCATCCGAACTTCACTGGGACCAGTGTCCTGGTAGGTCTAATAACTTATACGAGGCCTTTAAATAGTGGGGAGGAGGATTCACATGAGGGGAGACCTGATAAAGAAACAGGCAATGATGCAGGGTAACAATATGGTTAATGGTAACCAGAGTGTGACAGGAATGTACAGAGCATGCAAACATAATACACCAAAACATGGTTAGAGGAGGTAAAATGGCCTTGAATTAATGGTGGAGGAGAGTTCTGATGAAGGGAGATTTAAAAATCCAAAAAAAAACGGTAAACTCAGGGCTAATACATGTGAAAAAATTAAGGTAATTAATATCAGCAGATAAAGAGTATTGGAGAAACTTGAGGGACTAAAATCTTACACATCCCCAGGACTTGATGGCCCCTGTCCCTGGGTTCTAAAAGACATAGCCACAGGGATCATGGAAGTGTTGCAAAAATTCCACAGATCCTGGAATGGTCTCAGCAGCTTGGAAATTAGCAAATGTAATATCACAGTTCAAGAGAAGTAGGAGAGAAATGATTGGGAACCACAGGCCAAAGATGTGTAGCTTAGGTGATTGGCCATGCTAAATTGACTCTAGTGTCAGGGGAATTAGTAGGGTAAGTTTGTGGGGTTATGGGAATAGGGCCTGGATGGACTTGAGGGGCCAAATGGTCTCATGTTCTCTAAGGGTTCCATGATTCTACAGGTCAGTTAGTCTGAAATCAGTCATAAGGAAAATGCTGGATTCTATTATTAAGTAAGTCTTAATAATACACTTGGGAAAACATCACACAATTAGAACAGGTCAACTTGGTTTCATGAAAGGGAAATCTTGTCTGACAAATTTGTATGTAACTCTTAAGGTCGATAAAGGGGAATCAGTGAATGTAATATACCTGGATTTCCAAAAGCCATTCAATAGGAATGTATATTGATATGGGAGAAGACAAATTGTTTGGGTCAGGAAGGGACAGAGAGTTTAACACTAATACTGCATCAGAGAGTGAGAAAATAATAGTGAAAAAAAAGAAGTAATTTTATCTAAATGCAATGAGCATCTGCAATAAACTAGATGAACTAGTTAGGTGCATTGACCCAAACAGGCACTGGGGTGTAGTAACTAGGGGAATTTTACAATAACTTCTTTGCAGTCTTAAAGTAAGCCTTACTTGTGACTAACAAATTAACTTTAACTAACAACACAGATATTGATAAGCAGTTTGGATCTAATTGCCATTACAGAGACAAGCTGAGTGGGCTTGGGAAATGAATAATCCAGGATACACAGCATTTTGAAAAGACGGGCAGAAAGGAAAAGGAGTGGTACCCTTGATAATAAAGAATGACACAAGGACGTTAGTGAGAAATTATCTTGGCTGAGAAAATTGGGAAGAAGGATCTTTGGATGCAAATTAGGAAAAGTAAAGGTCAGAAAATGTTGTAGTGAGTAGTTTGTAGATTCCCTAAATTGCAGTTAGATTGTTGCACAGAGTATTGTATAAGAAATTATTGGAGTTCACAGTCAAGGCAATGTAATAGTTTCGGTGTCTTTAATCCTCAAGTAGACTGAACCATTCAAATTGGTAAAGGTATATGGAAGGTGAGTTTGTAGAATGCTTTTGGGACAAAAGCAATATGTTGCGGAATCAAGCAGGGATAAGAACATAAGAACATAAGAACATAAGAAATAGGAGCAGGAGTAGGCCATCTAGCCCTTCGAGCCTGCCCCGCCATTCAATAAGATCATGGCTGATCTGTTGTGGCTCAGTTCCACTTTCCCGCCCTCTCCCCATAACCCTTAATCCCCTCTCTTATCAAAAACCCATCAACCCGCTTCTTAAAAATATTTAGCGAGGCAGCCTCCACCACTTCAACGGGCAGAGAATTCCAGAGATTCACCACCCTTTGAGTGAAGAAGTTCCTCCTCAACTCCGTTCTAAACCGCCTCCCCTTTATCTTGAGGCTGTGCCCCCTAGTCCTACTGTCTTTTTTGAGTGGGAAGAGTCTCTCCACCTCTATCCTATCCATCCCATTCATCATCTTATACGTCTCAATGAGATCTCCCCTCATTCTTCTAAACTCTAGCGAGTACAAGCCTAGTTTATTATAAAGCTGTTTTAGATCTAATATTGTGCAGTGAGGCAGAGTTCATTTGTGATGTAATTAGTAAAAGATCCACTGGGAAGTAGTAATCATAAGACACTTGAATTACACATTAAGTTTGTGATTGGAGTATGTTGTTTTCAAACAAAAATCTTAAACAAAAGGTAAGTGGAAGGGCTGGCTGATTGGGTAATAGCCATGGTGGGAAATGTTTAAATATTTAAGTAAATAATTTGAAATTTTCAGCTAAAACACATTCCATTGAAGTTTAACTCAGCAAGAAAGATCCATCTATGGATCACGTGACCATTTAGGGAACGTACCAGAATAAAAGAAGAGGCTTATAATATTACAAAGAACAGAAGTAAAATCTAAAGGATTAGTGGTGTTTTAGAAACCATCAAAGGGCCACCAAGAAGTTGATAAGAAGGGAAAAATGGAATATGAGAGTAAATAACGGAGGACTTCTTTTAAATTGTAAGAGTCTTTACAGGTACGCAAGTAGGTTCTGTAGAAACAGAGAGGAGAAATTATCGTAGGGGATGAGGAAGTGGCAGAGACATTGAACAAATATGTTGGGTGGAATTTTCTCCCAAAAATTCTAAGTGTTGCAAAAATCTGACCCAGGTTTTTTCAACGAGCTACCTCGTGCGATTTTTCCACATTGTCAATATTTTTTGGCAGTCGGGAGTTTCACGCCAGTGGGGGAGGAGCCTTAGCTTGCTAGGGAAGCCAACTACAAACTGCTGGACATGTGCCTACATATTCTGTGTATAAGTGTACACAGTATGTGGGAAATCTGTCAAGAGTTCACCTCCCCTACAACACCCCACCCCCCTGCAACCCAAATTGCAGCACTGCAATACTGCCATATCCAGTCATGAATGGTACAGCACAATTAAACAATTAACTGGGGGAGAATGCTCCATGAAAAACTCCATCCTTACTGATGGGGGTGCCTACTGCTGCAGTGAAAATGACAAAGCTAAAGCGCTTGCAGCCATCTAATGTTGGTGACCCATTTTTGGTCTCCTTCTGAAGTGCCTAGATTGATGTGAAGGCATTCTGGACACAGAAAAATACTTTGGGTCTTGGCATCTGTACTGAAGACTTGTGCTCCAGAACTAGCTGCACCTCTGGCCAAGCTGTTCCAGTACAGTTATAACACTAGTAACATGAAACAAAGTAGAAAATTGCCCAGTTGTGTCCCATCAACAAAAAGAACAACCCAATCTGAAAATTTCTGCCCCATCAGTCTACTTAATCATCAATAAAGTGATTAAAGAAGTCAGTGACAGTACTATCAAGCAGCATTCACTCACAAATAACCTGTTCACAGATGCCCAGTTTGCTATCAAGAAGGACAGGAGCAGTAGGTGCATGTGAAGTCTCTTCCTGACTTGGTAATAATCAATGTCCTCCATTTTCCCTAGGTTAAAATCCTGGAACTCCATCTTTAACAGCAGTGTTGGAGTCTCTTCACCATGTAGACTGCTGTGATCCAAGAAGCTGATTCACCGTCACCAAGGACAATAAAGAATGGGTAATACTTATCAGTATCATTCACATTCGATGAAATCATTTTTATAATGAGGAGCGGAGTATCCTTTTAAATATTTGATGCATGTACTAGACTAATAATCAAGAGGTCAGAGAACATGAGTTCAAATCTTAAAGTGGCAGTTTGAAAATTTGATGTTGATTTTTTTTCAAATTCGGAAAATAAAAAGCTGGCTTTGATAAGATCATCTCAAATTTGTCATAAACCACAACTGATTCACTCTGGTCACCTTAAAGAAGAAAACTGCCATCTTTTATTAGTCTGATCTACATGTGACTCTAGTTCTGAACTAATGAGATTGAATCTTAACCGTCCTCTGAAGTGGCCTAACCACTTGGTTGTACCGAACATAGAACACTACAGCACAAACAGGCCCTTCAGCTCACAAGTTGTGCCGATCATATCCATACCTACCAGGCCTATCTATAACCCTCAATCCCATTAAATCCCATATACTCATCCAGAAGCCTCTTAAAAGACCCCAGCAAGTTCGCCTCCACCACTACTGACGACAGCCGATTCCACTCACTCACCACCCTCTGAGTGAAAAGCTTACCTCTGACATCTCCTCTGTACCTGCTCCCCAGCACCTTAAACCTGTGTCCTCTCGTAGCGACCACTTCAGCCCTGGGAAATAGCCTCCGAGAATTCACCCTATCTATACCTCTCAACATTTTATAAACCTCTATCAGGTCACCTCTCAATTTTCGTCTCTCCAGGGAGAAGAGACCTAGCTCCCTCAACCTATCTTCATAAGGCATGCCTCCCAATCCAGGCAACATCCTTGTAAATCTCCTCTGCACCCTCTCAATAGCTTTCACATCCTTCTTGTAGTGAGGCAACCAGAACTGCACAGAGTACTCCAAGTGGGGTCTGACAAGGGTCTTATAAAGATCCTTGTCGTTATAAATACCTAGTACTTTATAAGTATCTAGTACCAAAGCTCAACAAACAATTCAAGAAGGCAACCACCATAACCTTGCCAAGGTAAATACAGACAAGCAATAAATGTTCATCTTGTCACTGATGTGGGAGAATATATAAATAAGTACAGTGAGTTATTTAGATTCTTATAGAACTTATGATTTAAAAATGTTACAGAAGACAAGCAAGCTTATTCCTAAGCAAAAATGGAATACACTGTGTTTTATAAATTACTTAACTAATTGATACTCATACACTTTGGCATGGTAAAACAAACTGCTAATACACAAAATATGTTTATTCTCCATGTTATCAATGCCAGCTTTCAGGTTGTCTCTCTGATAAACATTATTAGCTCAACATTACCAATTATCTGTAAAATTTATAGACAAAAACACTGGGAATTTCCTTGGATTGATGTGGAAATGGGGTTTTCACTGCCTGAAATTACAATAGTTGATTAACAGAATCCCTGTGAAATTCCTAGTCAAATATCTTTGGCTTCCTCCTCTTCCTTACCTACATGCTGCCACTCATAGATGTTGTCTGCAGGAAATGGATCAGCTGCTATGCGATGCCTACTCTACCACCTCTTTAGACGCACAATCACCTTGTGCAGTCAGATTGTCTGTCTAACAAGGAATGGATAATTCTTGAATTGAACAGGACCAAGAGCAAGGCCATACCTGGTTTGACAGGCTCACCCTACGGGAGAGTGACTGAATTTACCACAGACCCACGTTTACAGGGCAGATCCTACAGCCTGTATCAAGTCCTCTCATCCATGAGGCTTTGGTTTTTTCACTTTAATGGTAACCAGTTGCAGCAATTGTCATCACAGCTGTGAAAAATAAAAGCTATTGAATTGAACCTCCAAAAAAAAAGAGCAAGGCCATTGTGTTTGCTCCCTCTGTGAACTCCACTCCCTTGTCACTGACATGTAGATGGTGCAAAGCTCTGACATCCTTTCCAACCCAGGGCTGAGATTTCAATCTGAAATCTTTCTAATGCGAAAACTGCTTATTTTATGTCCGTACCTCAATCTCTTCACCGATGAAGCAGCAATTGACATTTTGTTTTCTGCCACACTATCTCTTGTGTAGGATCAACATGCTTGTATCGCAATATTCAGGGTTTCCTTATGTGTGTGGAGATGCCGGTGTTGGACTTGGGTAAACATAGTAAGAAGTCTCACAACACCAAGTTAAAGTCCAACAGATTTATTTAGTATCAAAAGCCACTAGCTTTTGGAGCGCTGCCCCTTCGTTGGGGGACTTTAACCTGATGTTGTGAGACTTCTTACTCTCCTTATGTGTACAGAGCACTGTATTCAATAACACCAAAACACTGCATTCAATAACACCAAAGATTCCACTGCTTTTCACCCTTCTGAAATGGATATTAGGCACATTTTGGTCATGTATTCCTGCCCCAGTAGCAACTAATGATATTCCCAGTGTTCCCAAGGGCAAGCCTTCTGCTGGCGATTCACAGTGATTATAAATATTCTACCAAATTGTGTGAATTAGGAGCTACCACACAGCTCCTACTAATCTTATGTTTATGGGCAGTGTTTTGTCTCACTAACTGTTCCCAAACTCCTGTTAGATCAACAATTTTCTATTCCACTTTTAATGCATTTCTAACAATTGATTCTCCTGATATTGACCCTTGGTGGCCTGCTGAACTGGGTTGATAACAGACTCATTGGATACCAAAATCAATTTGGGTTTGCTGACCTGCCTGCTTGATAATTAATGCAGAGCCTCTGTCTGTGCAGCACTTACTGATGGTGTATTTGGCTTTTTGACCTTTGACTCAGCAATCACACCCTTAAATCATTCAGTAAATTAATATTAATTGAGCTGTTCCAATGTGATGGTAATCTCTGTCCCTGAACCACCCCACAACCCCTCCTCCAACCAAACCGTCATCACCCATTTTATTGGCAATTCTCAGTTACTACTGCCCTGCCCTTCCCATAACATTACACTTGCACCATTCTTATTTGGTGTCAACTCAAAAGCAGCAATAATTGCTTATTTTGAAACATCATAATCTGTGCTCTACGATGAATCTATGCATGAAAACTCAGTATGCACTTTTGCATAACATGATAGTGCCAGACTCTCCACACTAACTTATCTAGTTCTATCATTTGTAAGTGCTTGCTGTTCACATACTTTGAGAAAGAAAAAAACTTCTATTAATTGACATTCCAAATGCATCAACACAAAGTATTTTGGAGTTACTGTTGCAAGGTAGGAAATGCAGCGGTCAATTTGTATACAGAAAACTCGCACAAATAACAATCAAATAAATGACTAATCATCTGCTTAAGCATTAATTGAGGGATATAAATGTTGACCAGGCTCTCAGGAGAACTCCCTGCTCTACTTTGTATAGGAGCATTGAATTGCTTATGGCCATCTAGGAGAACGTTAAATGCATTATGTATGTCTACGTACATTTTTTTTCAGTTTTAGACTAATACATTATTGTACTAAGGATATAGTTGTAGAATTTTTAGTACAAATTGTAAGTTATAATATGATCATTTTTCATGTTGCTTGACAGCATGATTCTAAATTGATTTTAAGTGGGATTCTAAGTCTGCCATTCTGAATGTGAATTGTCAAGAGGTGTACAGCATTATTGCTAACCTGCATTTTGACCACCTTTTCCGAGGGCCATGTGATACTATTAAGGAGCAGGAGCTGGCATAATGAAACTGAGAGAACCATGCTAACATAATTGCAACTGAACACCTACAAACAAATGGGTTAATATAGAATAATGATGCATTTCCTGTAAGATACTACTGTGTAAGTTTTCATGACCTGTGAATTTGGGGTTTAAGTTGATTTATGCACCCGTGTGTGATCATTCACCAAACAATAACACTTGCAAGGAAGGGCGAAGTTACAGCCAAAAGTATTGCCCTATGGAAACCCCTCTGTCATTGTGTTGAATGCAATCTAGACAGATGAGAGGCCAGCGAAATTTGAACAATAGGTTGAAAACTATGGCAGATGTGGTGTTTCTTTGTTGCTGTATGTAAGAAGTCTCACCTCTTCTGCTTGTTACAACTTGACATTCTAAAATTTACAAGAAAGTCTGTCTGTGTCTGTTCATTAAAGTCAAAGCAGTCAAAACATTTCTTCTCAAAAATATACTGTTGCAGTCAGCTGAGAGATGAGAAAAAGGGGGAGAATAATCCCACACCTCTTTCTGCTCATTATACATGAGCAAGGGTAGTGAAAGAGATAAGAATTCACTTATAAATTGAATGGATTATGATTTTACATTTTTGTGTATTTTAATTCTTTTCTGTTATAATGCTGCTGTTAGTATGTTGGACATAGCTGTAGTTTAAGTCATGATAAATGTATATCCCACTACATGTTTGGTGTAGCTACTTCTTCCTGGAAATATGATCCTAAAACACTAAAAGTTCCTAAAATTCAGTATAATGTAAAGAGTTTTCAGCAAAGGGCATTTATTCAAAATGGATTTTCAGTTGTTTTTCTGAGTTATCAATGCGAAGCTTTGTCAGCTTTTATCGTGTTCAACAGTTCTTGCAGAGATTTGTTGGTTGCCATGTTAGGTCAGATTTGTCTCATATCCGACTGGTTATGGTCTGTATTCTTTGCACTATCATAAAAACATCCCTGTTGCCTGACTGTATAGTTGTCTTGTAACTGATTCAATGGCTGTTTTGATGGTATCTGTCCTAGAACAGCTTTTGCTGTTTTTTTTCAAAGCAGCTAGCACACAAAGCTACCTTATCCGTGTGATTTATTCCAATGCAAAGTTCTTTTCCAAATAAAGCAGTGCATTAGACCAGTAAACATCCTTTGGCTTTTCACACTCAAGAGTTTCGCAAAGCCAAGGTCTCTGTTTTTGGGATGAGGAGGCATCACGTTAAAGTGAAAAATGAATGAGTCCATTTTACGTTCGTCTTTGTTGGCGGAAAGTTCCGGTCCCGCTGACAGTGGATCTCCGTCTTGGGTTTCCTTGGGGGGGGGGTGGTGCGTACAATGGAAAAGCCTGCAGACAGCAACAGGACCAGAAGATCCCGACCCCCAGCCAATAGCGAGCTGCCTCTGCCACCGCCAAACACACTGGGGGGATGGCAGTAGAAAATCCCGCCACATCCCCATTGGCCATGCAGTGGGGTTTGACTTCTTATAGTCTTGGCGTTTAAGCAGTGAGGGGCGAAGAAGGCCACAAGCATGAGGAGCAGGGTTCCCATGTTTAGCTCCATTGCCTTATGATTCAATATGACATTTCTGCAAATTTTGACCGGTGTGCTTTCTAATTGTTTCTTGATTCTTGAATGTGTCTCAACATTTATCTCTGTCTCAAGGTGCTTGCACCTCGATTTTCTATCAACAAAGCAGTGCTGAAAATTGCTACTTTTCTGCTTCCTTTCAAAATTCACACAAGAATCTAAAATGAATTAACAAAAGACAATCTGGACTTTGTTTTTCTCTTGCTGAAAGATAGCTGTGGAAAAGGAGGCAAATTTGGCAGTGAAGCCTGCCACTGTGCTCCTGCCCTGACCTCCATTTTCCTCCGTGCACCTCAACAGATACCTGCTCCACAGCCCTTCCCCGCTCCCTAATGTATCAGTAGGGATGATTTTCTTTCTTGCTGTCCTCTCCAACACCAAAAGAAAGATCATGATGGCGGGCCCTAGACCTGCAATGGGAAGTCCTCAATGCCCATCACTGATGACCTCCCAGTAAGCTACCTTTGTAGGCCTTCCTCTTGGCTACCAAACGTTTTAAAAATAAAAGCATTCTTTCCTTTGGCCTTCCACCATCCTTTAGCAATTCTGTTGCAACACCACCAGAATCCTTTAACATGCTCCCTCCTGATAAAAATGCCCAGGAAATTGGTCAGACTCCTCACAGTTTCATAATGAGAATTTGAAGTCCAACCTTAGTGAGGACAATCCAACCCCTTACCCCTACCCCCTTTGCATCTGTGACTTTACCATATTTTCCAATTTCTATAGGAAAGCAACAACAAATGTGGAATCATTATTATTTTTCCTGCTATAGAAAGTGTCTTTGTTTAAGAAAGTATGCATTATAATTAATTTGATTAAACTTTGAAATTTAAGTAATCTTGAAAAACATCTTGAGTAGAAGGTGCCGAAAACTGGAGAAAAGTATTCTAGCTGGTTAAGTGGTATGGTGCTGTTTTTGCAATTATGCACATTGTGCATGTTCGGGATGCAGGATTAGCCATCATTTAACAGTCATTTCCCTGAACAGTAATACCAAGTCCAAGCCTAGACTTTTAGACTAAGGCCTTCAAACTTTAATGAAAGTATTAAAATACAAAAACAAATGACAATTTAAATACATTGCTATTAATTTGTTTTTTTTAATGTTGTTTGCCACGCTATCTTGACATTAGAAATTTTAGTTATTGAGGAATGAATTAAAGACACAGGTGGTTTCGAGAAGTATTTTGAAAAGCCCAACTGATTCACCAACAAAACATGATGTTATAATGGCATAGGGACTGAGAAATTCCAGTATGTCATTGTCTCACCAGAAATGTGACATTAATTACCTTTGGCCCAAACAGGGTGATGTTTTGTAACAGGGAGAATTTATGGTTAGATTTCATCAGATGCTGTGAAATTTTGAGCTCAATGTCATGTGTGACTTCCCCCACCCATCTCCCCACCTGAAGTGATGATTTGGCGTGGTGGTGGGGGTGAGAGAAAGATCACCAAGGAAAATGGGTGAACCAAGGTTTGGAAAAGTTGGTGGCCACTTTGAGAGAGGCTGAAGGATTGGGCATAACTGTGGTAGGTCAGGAGTGACCCATGAGCAAGCTGAAAGATTGCAGGGAGGGGCAGAGATTGTGATGCAGGTTGGGTTCACAGAATTAGCTTGTTGGGCCTGGAGGAATCACTCCTCCTCCTCCTCCTCCTCCAGGAGAAATGATCCTCTGTTATGAATTTAGAACATAGAACATTACCGTGCAGTACAGGCCCTTTGGCCCTCGATGTTGCGCCGACCAGTGGCCCTCTAACCTAAACTATTCCAATGTTATCCATATGCCTATCCACTGACCATATGAATGCCCTTAAAGTTGGCGAGTCCACAACTGCTGCAGGCAGGGCATTTCATGACCTTACTACCCTCTGAGTAAAGAACCTACCTCTGACATCCATCCTATAATTACCACCCCTCAATTTAAAGCTATGTCCCTTCGTGTTAGCCAACACTATCCGAGGAAAAAGGCTCTCACTGTCCACCCTATCTAACCCTCTGATCATCTTGTATGCCTCAATTAGGTCACCTCTTAACCTTCTTCTCTCTAACGAAAATAACCTCAAGTCCCTCAGCCTTTCCTCATAAGACCTTCCCACCATACCAGGCATCATCCGGTAAACCTCCTCTGCACCCTTTCCAATGCTTCCACATCTTTCTTATAATGCGGCGACCAGAACTGTACGCAATACTCCAAGTGCAGCCACACCAGAGTTTTGTACAGTTGCAACATAATCTCACGAATTCACTCATGAATTCACTAAGCAAGAATGCATTGCCCATGCTTGCACTGGTGAATCCACAACTGCGAAACGTTGAAGCGTGTTGGAGGCCAGACACTACACTATCGTGGGGAGGCGATGGCCCAGCGGCACCATCGCTCAACCACTAATCCAGAAACCCAAACAATGTTCTGGGGCCCTGGGCCCAAATCCCACCATGGCAGGTGGTGGAATGTGAATTCAATAAAAAATATCTGGAATTAAGAATCTACTGTTGACCATGAAACCATTGTCAACTGTCAGAAGAACTCACCTGGTTTACTAATGTCCTTGTGGGCAGGATATCTGCTGTCCTTACCTGGCTTGGCCTACATGTCACTCCAAATGAGGAGTTACTGGCATTGGACTGGGGTAGACACAGTAAGTAGTCTCTCAACACCAAGCCAAAGTTTATTTGGTAGAACGAGCTTTCAGAGTACTGTCCCTTCACCAGGTGAGTCACCCGATGAAGGGGCAGTGCTCCAAAAGCACACGCCACCTGACAAATCTGTTGGACTTTAACCCGGTGTTGTGAGACCACTCACCGTGACTCCAGAGCCACAGCAATGTGGTTGATTCTCAGCCGCCCTCTGAAATGGCCAAGCAAGCTATTCAGTTGTATCGATCGTTATGATGAAAGAGGAAGCACTTCACATGCTCATTTGACATTCCTGTCTTCATTATTCTCCCACATTCACTATTTTAACAAGAGCTGCTTAATCATTGAGGATAAACAAGTTGCTGTTTATATTAGAAGATGAACATGGATGGAAGATGGTCATATAGCAAAGGACTTTCTATATCGTGAGGCAGCTGGAAACAGATGACCAAAGCTCTGCTTCAAGAATGCCAGCAAACATGATATGAAGGTACTAGACATCTATTATCGCACCCAGGAGGAGTCGCTGGCTGATGACAGAGGAAAAGTAACGACACTTCCTGTGGGCTGGCATGCACCTACACGTTGGCCAATGGTTTGGCAACATACAACATTCCACAACAGCACTTGGCAACTTAATTGAAACATTTGTGGCAGAACCTGTCTCTCAAGGATTGGTCCCTTCAGCCATCAGCAAAGGCGGGCCATATTAAGATGCCTAATCAAAAAAGGATTTGTTTGCCGCACAGCCATCATTTTTAGAGATGGAAGGATGCCCAAAGAATGAACAAATAAATGTTTCACATATACATTAATCAGAATAAGCAGAAGTTTAATAAACAAGGGTACTCCGTTAAGATCAACAGTAATTTCTTTGGCCAGTCTCTTCTATAATTGTAAGAATTTATTCATTGGTTGAAAAAAGATACTGGGTGAGATTTTCTGAGAAAATACCACCCGTGGTCAAAGGAACTTTGCATGATTTCGCGCCCCCTCCCACTACCCCATTGTGATTCTCATGGTGCGTGGAACAGGAAAATTCACCCCCTGCATTGTTAGGAATCAAGCAAAGATGTAAAATGATGCTCCAGATATATATACTCGTGCTGATGAATTACTGTCTGAGTCAACGGGAGGGCAGCAGTACTGCTGTCAATAACATGGCCACTGACTCTGACCTAAATGTACAAACTGTCACTTAGTGACTCTTGTCTCCTGTGTTGAGTCAGATAGTTAGAGATTATCTTCACAGGGAGGATGGTTAGCAGATTGATGAAATGGCATCATTGATATGTACCTCATTAGCACAGTTACAGTTTGTCTTTAAAATCTGAGTCAGAGCCATTAGTAATATATATGATTTGTAATCACAGCTGGTTTGTCTGGGTAGACATTTCAACATGAGCTTTTATTTAGTTTTGTCCTACACATTTCACTTTTTCTCTCTAATCTCCTTGTCCCCCAGAGGAATTGGTTCAACTACATCTTCTGCTTGCGTGTGTATACAATGGCTCCAATATAGTCACATTTGAAGTGTCTTCAAGGTGGAAAATTGGGTAAAATACCAGCAACAACTTGCATTTATATAGCACCTTTAATGCAGCAAAACATTTACAAGTAGCAGGGGAGGAAGAGCATGGAAAAGTAGTCAAAAGCATGGTCTGGGAGGAAGGCCACCTCATAGTCCTGACCTGAGATTTGTTGGTATGTACAGCTTGTGCTGCACTTGACCACTGAGCCATTGATGGATTTCTTGCCTTAAGAGACTTGATCCTTCAACTTGATCTATATTTTATCCTTTTCCACAACTCCTCAACTTTGTTGCCAGTTTCTCTAACAGACATGACCCAATCCTATGAATGTGCAGTTGTTTGAACAATACAAATTGCTACTTCATTTCTGGTCATGCAACTCTCTCCGTAACCCAGGAAAACCAGCCCAAGTCTACTGTTACATTAGTGGACAAGTGGCCAGAAAATATTTCTGCCTGTGAAACCTGTTTGTCATCCCTTGAGGTCCTCCTTTGGAAGATGGAGGGCAAATTTATTTGTATTCCAGAGCTGCTGGCATTAACAGTACTGTAACATAAAGGAGCCATCAGAAGGGGCAGTCATAACTAAATGCTGTTAATCTGCACAAAGTGATGGTTTAATCTAGTTAGTCAAACACTTGGTAGTGTTATATAATTGCATTATAATGTAGAATGCTCTCCGATTGCTGCGTTTCAATTTCAAGACTGTAGGCCTGTTTGAGAGTTTATTTTTCACAGAATTGTTACAGCACAGAAGAAAGCCATTCAGCCTGTCATGTCTGTGCTGGCTCTCTGAGCAGTGCACAAAGCAGCATTCCACATAGGATAGATAGAGTATACCTAAAATCTGTTCACTCATTTATTAACGTCATGCTGATTTGAAACTTAACTTCATATATCCACTATCGCCACATTTCATAGAATCATAGAATTCCCACAGTGCAGCAGGAGGCACTCGGCTCATCAAGTCTGCACCAACCACAATCCCACCACACGTAACCCCATGCATTTACCCTAACGAGTCCCCCTATACTAATGGGAAATTTAGCATGGCCAATCCATCTAACCTGCACATCTTTGGACTGTGGAAGGAAACTGGAGCACCTGGAGGAACCCCACGCAGGCATGGCGAGAATGTGCAAACTCCACACAGACAGTGACCCAAGCCTGGAGTTGAACCCAGGTTCCTGCTGCTGTAAGGCAGCAGTGCTAATCACTGTGCCACCATGCCATTCTCTTAAGACTTTTAGTTAACAATGATCTAAATTAGATTGGAAATAAATCACTTTTTATTTAATATTAATTGCCATTTGCAGAAGAACGTTCCAAACTTCACCCTTTGCATGTAGAAGTGTTCCCTAATTTTACTCCTGAAAGTGTTAGCTGCACAGCAATCATTCAACAGGCAGCACAATGGTGACATGTTGCCTATGCTTAAAGTAACAGACGTGGGGTCATCCCACACTATGATCCCCATGCCATTTTTGGAGGCTATCCAATGCAGCATCCCTTCCTATTACATTACAAGCTATCACACTGAGTTAGAGTAGTTTAATGGTGCCACATGCTGCTGACATTGTGTAAGTAAGTATTAAAGTGCCAATGCCAGTGACACGATCTCTGTGGATTCTGCGAGCTATCACTGAATATTTTCACTCCTCCAGTTTTGCTTCAGCTTAGCATCTGGTAAAGAGGAACATCACCTTGCACTTAAATAGCTTTGAAAAATGTCCCAAGGTGCCTCACGAGATATAACATTAGAACATGAGCAAAAGAAGGAGATTGCGAAAGGGTGAGCAAAAGCTTGGCGAAAGAAGTGTAATAAACAAGGTATTAAAGGAGGAGAGAGAGTTGCAGAGGCAGAAAAGACCAGGGAGACAATTCCACAGTGGGGCATAGACAACTAAAAGCCCAAATGCCAGTGATAGAATGGGGGATCAGAGGGATGTATGCAAAGGCAGAAATAACTGGGGGGTGGGGGGAATGTGGATGGAGGTGGTTAGAGGAATTGTGAGGTTAGATGGAGTTGTAGAAATACAGAAAGCAAAGCCATGAAGGTATGTAATGGTTGAACATTTTATACTTGAGCAGTTGGGAGGCATGGGGATAATGATTGAGGGGTTCACCAGCGGATGACCTGACATGGACATCTTTATGATGGCGAGGATACTGTGTGCAAAAGCTCAGCTTAGTCAAAGGGGATGCTGAGGTAGCAAATCATCTACTGCAACCTGAGGAGGTTGCATCACCATGGAGGAGGATGGTATTGGTGGAAAAACACTGAATTTAAGCCAGGCCAAAGACCATGGCTTTGTTTTCTAATGTTTGGCTATAGAAAATTATAGGTTATTATCATAATAATGAAAGCAGGAAGATTGAGCTTTAAATAAGACCTGAGAGGTTTTTTAAAATGAACATGCAAGCCAAAGGTGGCAGAGGATGTGAAGTCGGTCACTGGCTGAATTGGGTGACCATGAGAGAGACAATGGAAACACTGTACTTCCAGACAAGGTACTTCTAAAACATGTAAAAACTAATCTCTAGTATCTACACTACACTTCAAATAATATAAGCTGCCATTTCTGCTGTTCTAATCAGGATCTCTCTCCCAGGAGAAAACTGACAGCACTGATCCTACGATTTTTCTAAATTTTTCTACTTCCCAACATATTCTAAAGGCAAACTATGCTTGAAAAACACGGTAGTATCATAGTATGGGAGCAGTAAGGATAAATTACACAGAGCCCCCAGCAATATGGTTTGGCCTTTTATAGTCTGGAGACCTGACTCATGCAAGTTCAATCTGATCATCTGAGCAGCTAATATAGTTTCTGTATGAAATGGCAGGTTGATGAGCAGATAGCTACTGATAGAGATAATCCCAAAAGACTTTTAAATAGTATGAGAATGGCAAGGATTTCAAGGTTAACAATTCAAGGCAGTGTCATAATCTCAAGTGATCAGTCTTTCTGCCTAACACGGTGGACCTGTGACTGCAGCACAAGCCCTGTAAATGATCCCTGTTAGAAACAGAATTTTTAAAAAAACAGGTATCTTAGTTGACTGATTCATAGGGTGGCTGTAACGTGCAGGCTACGATGGTCCCTGGTTCAATTTTTGATGAAGTCTGGGCTATTAGTTGTGAGGTGGCAATAACGCAGTAAATTGGATTCTAGGTTATATTGCTAAATCTCCTGGGATCATGCTGAAGCTGTGGAGTGTTCTGGTCAGACTAGGTCTGGAGCACAATGTAGAATTCTGGTCACCATTGACACAAAACTGTGAGGCAGGACAGAGGAGAACAATAAGAATGATCATCTGAAGCAAAGGTGAAACTCTGAGGAATGACTGGATAAGCTGAGGCACCTCAATTCTGAAAGGAGATGCTTGAGGCATGATCTTAGAGATGTATAAAACTTCATAATTTTCAGAGATAGATAACACTTGACAGAATAGTCAACCTAGGCCAAGACCTGCAGCAGGTCGAGAGGAATCAATGTCGGGAGGTATTTCTTTGCAAAGAGGGTGATCAACATTTGCAGCACATTGAGATCCAGTTTCATGACCTGGAGTCATTTGCACAAGTGTTGGGTGCTGTAATGGGACAAAGGTAGGTTTGGTATTCTAGAAGCAACAAAATAGACTGCAGAGTCTGATTAGAGTGCAGTGACCCAGGTCCGAATGAGTGGAGAGGTTACAATTGGCCTCAGTATAACAGGGGTGGAGAAAAAGGGTAGGATTCAACTCGTCATTCTGGAAGCATTTATGTAAGCATGTAGTCTGTTATATTTTTATACTCTTAAATCCTATTCGTTTTTAATTCAGTTTAATTGCAATATATTAAAGGAGCATTTTCCTTGCTGTGCTGAATGGCACAACATTTAAATAAACAACTTATTTATTAAGGCTCTTTGCAGAGCCAGATGAAAATCAGTACCATGCTAAATATATATCTGGCTCTCTGCATGCCAAATATAGAAATGATTCATGAATTTGTCATTTAGTGAGGGTTTTATAGCATTGACTCAAACCAGTAGTGAAACAGTAGCTGATACACACTCCTCAGTATCAGCTTGTCTGGCACAGTGAGATCACACAAAATGGCAAAAGGTAGGTTGAGAAGCTCCAAGTAAAAAGTTGGAAAGGTCTTGTGCCATTCTGGCAGCTGTTCGCAGATTTGAACATAACAGCAATTTGGTGCATTGGAACCTATTTGTGAAGGAATGTTATCATGTTTTGATGAGCAAAGCCACAAAATATTGGAGAATCCACAAGTCTGTCAGTATCTGAAAAAGAAAGATAGATTGCTGGTTTAATTAAGTGAACTCTGCAATTGCTTTTTTTCATTATCCATGAAGAAACGAAGGTTCTTTGATGTCTATTCTAACATTCCTAGTTTAGCAACAGATCAGTTAAGAATACAGTGCCTTTCATTGGCACTTACAACTGAAAATAAGCATCATGGTAATATAATCTTGCCTAGCAACAGCACATCTGGGAGTGGAAACTCTTGAAAATACCTTGTGTTGATCTTCCCAACAACAAACCTACTGTGGCTGAAAAACAGAAAATGCTGGAAAATCTCAGTAGGTCTGACAGCATCTAAAGAGAGAGAATAGAGCCAGTGTTTTGAGTCTGGATAACTCTTCATCAAAGCTAAGAGCAAGGAAAATCAGCAGAGATTTATACCATGAGGGTGGGGGAGCAATTATAATTGGACAAGGGGAATGTAAATGAGAATGAAGAAGGTTGAGAAAAGTGCTAAAAGTGTCCATTAAGTGATCAGAATGTGTGAATGCAGAACAGAGGTACAGATGGTTAAGGGACTGCCTGAGGAATAGGGCAGTTGCCCTGAAAGGGGTGGGGGGGGGGCAGATAGAGCAGGAATGGAGAAGTGAAAAATGGGAGTGAGAGAAGGATGATAAAAATGGATGAATAAGATGAAAAGAAGAAACAAAATGAAATAAAATAAATGGAAATGGGGTGAAGGTGGAGGGGAGGGTTCATGCTTTGAAGTTGTTGAGCTCAATGTTCAGTCCGAAAGACTGTAAAGTGCCCAATCGGAAGATGAGGTGCTGTTCCTCCAGTTTGCATTGGGGTTCACTAGAACATTGCAAAAGGCCAAGGACAGACATGTGGACAGGACAGCAGAGTAGTGTATTGAAGTGGTAAGTGACAGGAAGTCCTGAGTCTTGCTTGCAGATGGACTGAAGGTATTCGGCAAAACAGTCACCCAGTTTGTGTTTGGTCTTACCGACATAGAGTAGACTGCATTGGGAGCAGCAAATGCAATACTGTAGATTGAAGGAGGTGCATGTGAAGTGCTGATTCACCTGAATGTGGTGTTTAGGACCTGGGATGGTGAGCAGGGAGGAGGTAAAGGGGGAGGTGTTGTACCTTCTACGATTGCATGGGAAGATGCTGAGGGCTCAGAGGTTGGGTATAATGGAGGAGTGGACCAGGATGTCCTGGAGAAAGCAATCTCTGTGGAATGCTGACAGGGAAGTGAGGGGAAGATATGTTGAGTGGTGGTATTACGCTGGAATTGGCAGAAATGCCGAAGGATGATCCTTCGAAATGCGGAGACTGGTGGGGTGAAAATTGAGAACAAAGGGGACCTTTCCTCGTTCTGGGAGGGAAGGGGGGATGAGGACAGTGGCCCTGGGTACTGAAAACAAGAAATGAGAAAGAAGGAAGACATATCAGCAGCATTTACTCTTCCTCAAGTATGATAAAGCAAGTGATATACCTTTTTTGCATAAAATTTCAATATAAAAATCCAGAAGCAGTTGCCTGAAAATAATCAGCCTAATACTATGAAAATGGTTATTAAAAGATGGTATAATAGAAAAGTGATAATTATTGAATCACTGATTTTCTTTACTGGATAGAATTGCATTGGTATGGAAGTTTATCAGATGAAGGACCTATGTGTACAATATTGCTTCCATTTTCTAAGCCTGTGTTGGTGGAAGGGAGCTTATCCCATTAGAAAATTGCCATCCAATGAAATTAAGTTACTGCCAACCGCCTGTTTAATTTTCTAATATAGTGGGTGAGGTTGCTAACAGTGCAGACTCTTCCTGGTCCCATAGCGGGGGCTTGAAGGCAGGACTGGGAGCAATATCAGAAACATTAGTGTCACATCAAGGGGCTGACATGTAACCATTGCCTGGCGATCCTTCCGGAGCCGCTTGTCACTGGCAACAGCTGTCTTACTAGTGCAGGGAGCAAATTCAAATAATGAATTACTCATTTATGGGTAGAGTGGGACATTTGAGATTTTTCCAGCCTGTACAGTGCCTGGAGGAGGCTAGCCAATGGCTGGCCCTTATTGTGGACCACCAAAATCTCCTTTTTCAACCACCCCTCCCCCTTACCAGAGCAGTGGCCACACCTGGGGCCAGAGATAATATTTTGAGTAAAAAAAAATTATGGTCCCTATCTTGCAGCAGTAGTGGTCTACTCCATCCGTGGGGCATAATTTCTTCAAAGGCTATACGCTCTCTGATTTGGCCTGCATTCTCAAGAGCACAACCTCCTTGACATCTTAATTGGCTGCCTCTGGGGAGCCCTCCCATTCTGCACTAGAACAGGCAGTACAGGGTCGAAACACAGTTTCAACCCAGTGAGTACCTACTTGGAGCATTTCTCCTTGTAGTTCAGCTCAGTTTTGGTGGCACATGTTGCTAACAATAATGAAAATTCAATTCCAGTTTAAAAAAATCAGAATCTAGATCAACTAATGAACTGTTTGAAACACTGAAAAATTGAAATATCCATTTGTATTACCAAACTACTACTTGTGGATTATCCAGTACTACCAATATACTGTAAAGTAAAAATAAATTCCACGAAAATATCCATTGGTTCAGGCATTCATTTATCTCAAATTTCCAGCATTTATTGATTTTTTTTTTCTACACCTCTTTTATTGTTTCATACAGTTTCACAGAACATTAGAGAAAGGCTATTACTTCAAATAGATAAGGGCTGCGATCTAACATCCCCATGCACCAAGGGTGCAAATCCCATAATGGCTGTTAAATCTCATGAGAGACCAAAAACTGGATTTGTGCCAGCAAAGTGTCAGAATGAGATTTTCCCAACCCCTGCCGGTGACGTAACCAGATTCATGCTCAAGAAGGGCATTGGCCTAATTTGCATAAGTAAACATCCTATTAATGGGTTTGATGCCTCTACCTCCATCCTCATCCTAACTACCCACCCAGTCAACATGATGTCACTACAGTGTGGCTCACCACTAGTTTTCAAAAACAAAAAAAGCAGCTGAGGTGAGCACACCGGGGACCCATTGCTAGATATAGTCCCTGGGCAGTGAAGGGCAAAATGAACATTGCCACTGGCATTCTGGCAATGCTCTTTGGCGATATGCTAGGGGGCACCCCTGGGGAGCAGGGGCTCCCTTTATCCATGGGTGTGGTTGACCTCCTGCATGTGGGGTGGGTTGCCCTCATCTAGTGGGGTGACCTTTCTTCTTGGGGGGGGTCTCATTGTCCTTGCTGGGAGGCGGGTAGACAGGGAGGGCCATTTATTTGAATCTGAGATTGGGGTGTCCTTTGAAAGCAGCGCCCCGATCTCGGGATTCTTGGTGTTGCTGGCTTTCTGAGGCTTTGCCTTTCTAGCTAACTGTGCAAGTTCAAAGGAGAGGCAAGATTCAGAGTGTTGCTCAACACAGCGAGAAACTGGTTTTCTCGCCTGAGCCAATACTGTCTGCAGTTTGGGAAGATTTTGGCCAAGGTGCCAGGACTGGATGAGATGCATGCAAAAATATTGAGGGAAATGACAGTGGAAGTTGCAGACCCTCTAGTGATAATGTCCCAGTCTTCCTTGAACACAGTGTTGGTGCTGGAACTGGAGAATTGTGCTTGTTACACCCTTGTTCAAAATGGGGTGCAAGGATAAGGCCAGCAACTATAAACCAGTCAACTTGACTTCAGTAGTAGAGAAACTATAGTTCAGGACAAAATCACTAATTAATTAGAAAAATGCAGGATAATTAAAAGCCAACTTAGGCTCATTAAAGGAAAATCAAATTTAACTAATCTGCTGAAGTTTTTTGAGGCGGTAACAGAGAAGGTTGATAAGGGCAATGCTGTGTAGTATGTGGATTTTCAAGAGGCATTTGATTTAGTTACATACAACAAGCTCGTGAAATAAAAGAAGCTATTGAAAGGGTGCAGAGGAGATTTACAAGGATGTTGCCTGGACTGGGAGGCATGCCTTATGAAGTTAGGTTGAGGGAGCTGGGACTCTTTTCCCTGGAGAGACGAAGGTTGAGAGGCGACCTGATAGAAGTTTACAAAATGTTGAGAGGAATAGATAGGGTGGACTCTCAGAGGCTATTTCCCCGGTTTGAAATGGTCGCTACGAGAGGACACAGATTTAAGGTGCGGGGAGGGAGGTTCAGAAGTGATGTTAGGGGTAAGTTTTTCACTCAGAGGGTGGTGAGTGAATGGAATCGGCTGCCGTCAGTGGTGGTGGAGGCGAACTCGCTGGGGTCTTTTAAAAGACTTCTGGATGAGTATATGGGGTTTAATGAGATTGAGGGTTATAGATAGGTCTGTAGGTTGGTAGGTGATGTGGTCGGCGCAACTTGTGGGCCGAAGGGCCTGTTTGTGCTGTAGTGTTCTATGTTCTATGTTCTATGTTCTAAAAGGGAAAGTAGGCACTTGGATAAGAAATTGGCTGAGTGATGGGAAACAGAATGTAGCAATAAATGGTCATTTTTCAGGCGGAAGAAGGTTTGTGGCATTACCCAGGGGTCAGTATTGGGACCCTTGTTCTTCCTACTATATAATAATGACCTAGACCTGTGGTGTGCAGGGCATGATTTCAAAATTTGCAGATGATGTGAAGATTGAAAACATCAATTGTGATGAAGATAGTCTTTAACTTCAGAAGGATGTAGATATGTTGGTTGAATGGGCAGACAAGTGGCATTGGGGAGGCATATGGCATAGTGGTTAGCGCTGCTGCCTCACAGCACCAGGGTCTCGGGTTCAATTCTGGCCTCGGGTGACTGTCCGTGTGGAGTTTGCACATTCTACCTGTGTCTGTGGGGGTTTCCTCTGGGTGCTTTGGTTTCCTCCTACAGTCCAAAGATGTGCGGGATAGGTTGATTGGCCATGCTAAATTTCCCCTTAGTGTTGTGACATTAGCAGGGTATATATATATGAGGTTATGGGGATAGGACCTGGGTGGGATTGTTGTCAGTGCAGGCTCGATGGGCCAAATGGCCTCCTTCTGCACTGTAGGGGTTCTATCTTTCTATAGGAGATGAAGTTCAATGCAGGGAAGTTTGATGTGATTCATTTTGGCAGGAAGAATGTGGAAAAGAGAGTATAAAGGGAGAATGTCTAAAGGAGGTGCAGGAACAGAGGGACATGTATATATGTAAGTTATTGATGATGGCAGGGTAGGTTGAGAGAGCATTAGTAAAGCAGAAAGTATCTTAGACTTTATTAAAAGGGTATTGAGTACAAGAGTAGGTTGTCATGTTGAACTTGTGTGAAAGAACAGTTAGCCTCATCTGGAGTACTGAGTCCAATTCTGGACACCGTATTTGAGGAAGGATATGAAGGCTTGGCGAGAAGACAGAGGAAATTCACAAGAATAATTCCAGGGATAAATAATTGTATTTATGCCCATAGATTACTTCATTGCAGTGTTAATGTAATTCTGACTAAAAATAAACCTCTACTTCAAAGGATTGGAGAGGTTGGGACTGTTTTCTGTTAAGAATAGAAAGCTGAGAGGAGACTTGACAGGTATTCAAGATTCTGAGGGTAGATAGTGAGAAACTGTTCTCACTCAAGACAGCATCACAAACTAGATGGCACAGATTCAAAATGATTGACAAGGAAAGTAAAAGTGTCATGAGGAAAATTAGTTTCACCCAGAGGGTGGTTGGGGACTGGAAATTCCTGAGAGGGTGAGGAGGCAGGTTTGATTGAGGCATTCAAAAGAGAATGGGGTTGTTATTTGAAAAAAAAGAGAGTATGCAAGGTTATGGGGGAAAGGCATGGGAGTGGGACTAGTAGAAAGTCCTTTCAGAGAGACAGTGTGGACTCTCTGGGCTGAATGACCTCCTATACATGGATAGAGCAGGGGCAGGAATGGTTGCTGCAGGTCCCGGGGTTCAAATGTTTTAGTCGGAGTAGAGAAGGAGGTAGAAGGGGGGGAGGGGTAGCATTATTGGTCAGGGACTGTATCACAGTGTCAGAGAGGAAGTTTGATGAGGACTTGTCTGTTGAGGTAGTATGGGCAGAGATTAGAAATAGGAGTGGAGAGGTCACCCTGTTGGGAGTCTTTTATAGACCTCCTAAAAGTTCTAGAGAGGTTGAGGAAAGGATTGCGGAGACGATCCTGGTTAGGAGTGAAAGTAATAGGGTAATTGTTTTGGGGGATTTTAACTTTACTAATATTGATTGGAATTGTTATAGCTCTAGCTCGTTAGAGGGGTCAGTTTTTGTACAAAGCGTGCAGGAAGGTTTTTTGACTCAGTATGTAGATAGGCCAACTAGAGGTGAGGCTATATTGGATTTGGTGCTGGGAAATGAGCCAGACCAGGTGCTAGACTTGGAAGTTGGTGTGCATTTTGGTGATAGTGACCACAATTCAGTTACGTTCACCTTAGTGATGGAAAGGGATAGGCATGAACCTCGGGCCAGTGGTTTTAGCTGGGGGAAGGGTAATTATGAGGCTATTAGGAGAGAATTAGGAAGCATAGGTTGGACTAGGAGATTACAGGGACTGGGAACGTCCGAAATGTGGAGTTTTTTCAAGGAGCAGCTACTGCGAGTCCGTGATAGGTATGTCCCTGTCAGGCAAGGAGGAATTGGTAGGGCTAGGGAACCGTGGTGCACCAAAAAAGTTGATTCGTTGGTTAAAAGGAAAAAGGAGGCTTATGTTCGGATGAGACGTGAGGGCTCGGGTAGTGCACTAGAAAACTTTAGATTGGCTAGGAGGGAGTTGAAGAGTGAGCTAAGAAGGGCTAAAAGAGGACATGAGAAGACTTTGGCTGATAGGGTTAAGGAGAATCCTAAGGCGTTCTATAGGTATGTCAAGAACAGAAGGTTGGTTAGGGCAAGATTAGGGCCAGTTATAGACAGCAGAGGGAAGTTATGTGTGGAACCGGAGGAGATTGGAGAGGCATTGAACCAATATTTCTCTTCGGTGTTCACGCAGGGGGACATGGATATAGCTGAGGAGGACACTGGGTTGCAGGGGAGTAGAATTGACAGTGTTACAGTTGATAAGGAGGATGTGCTGGATATTCTGGAGGGTCTGAAAATAGATAAGTCCCCTGGTCCGGATGGGATTTACCCCAGGATCCTCTGGGAGGCAAGAGAAGTGATTGCAGAGCCTCTGGCTCTGATCTTCAGGTCGTCGTTGGCCTCTGGTATAGTACCGGAAGATTGGAGGTTAGCGAATGTTGTCCCATTGTTTAAGAAGGGGAACAGAGACTACCCCGGGAATTATAGACCAGTGAGTCTCACTTCTGTTGTGGGCAAGGTTTTAGAAAAAATTATTAGGGATAGGATTTATAGTTATTTGGAGAGTAATGAATTAATTGGAGATAGTCAGCATGGTTTTGTGGCGGGTAGGTCGTGCCTTACTAACCTTATTGAGTTTTTTGAGAAAGTGACCAAAGAGGTGGATGGGGGTAAGGCAGTGGACGTGGTGTATATGGATTTTAGTAAGGCGTTTGATAAGGTTCACCATGGTAGGCTTCTGCAGAAAATGCAGATGTATGGGACTGGGGGAGATCTAGGGAATTGGATCAGGAATTGGCTAGCGGATAGGAGACAGAGGGTGGTGGTTGATGGTAAATATTCATCATGGAGTTCGGTTACGAGTGGTGTGCCTCAGGGATCTGTTTTGGGGCCACTGCTGTTTGTAATTTTTATTAATGATCTGGATGAGGGTATAGTTGGGTGGATTAGTAAATTTGCTGATGACACCAAAGTCGGAGGTGTGGTAGATAGTGAGGAAGGGTGTCATAGTTTGCAGGAAGACTTAGACAGGTTGCAGAGCTGGGCCGAGAGGTGGCGGATGGAGTTTAATGCGGAGAAGTGTGAGGTAATTCACTTTGGTAGGAATAACAGATGTGTCGAGTATAGGGCTAACGGGAGGACTTTGAATAGTGTGGATGAGCAGAGGGATCTAGGTGTAAGTGTACATAGATCCCTGGAAGTTGGGAATCAAGTAGATAAGGTTGTTAAGAAGGCATACGGTGTCTTGGCGTTTATTGGTAGGGGGATTGAATTTAGGAGTCGCAGTGTTATGTTGCAACTGTACACGACTCCGGTGCGGCCGCACTTGGAGTACTGTGTGCAGTTCTGGTCCCCACATTACAGGAAGGATGTGGAGGCTTTGGAGAGGGTGCAGAGGAGGTTTACCAGGATGTTGCCTGGTATGGAGGGGAGATCCTATGAGGAGAGGCTGAGGGATTTGGGGTTGTTTTCGCTGGAAAGAAGGCGGCTAAGAGGGGAGCTTATTGAAACATATAAGATGATTAGAGGTTTAGATAGGGTGGATAGTAATAGCCTTTTTCCTCTGATGGAGAAATCTAGCACAAGGGGGCATGGCTTTAAATTAAGGGGGGGGTAATTATAGGACGGATGTCAGGGGTAGGTTCTTTACCCAGAGGGTGGTGAGGGATTGGAATGCCCTGCCTGCTGCGGTTGTAAATGCGCCTAGTTTGGGGGCGTTTAAGAGATCCGTGGATAGGTTTATGGACGAAAAGGGATTGGTTTAGGTTAGTGGGTCATTGTTTTGTAACTGGTCGGCGCAACATCGTGGGCCGAAGGGCCTGTTCTGCGCTGTAATGTTCTATGTTCTATACTAAAGATTCTGTGATATTGTATGACGAGTCGCAAATGTCACAGTAAAGTTGCTCGTAATTTACAGTGAGCACTGATTTTCTTTCAGAATACTGATGGTGGGATGGCTGCACAATCCACTTTTGGTACAGGCTGTCTATTGGAAGTGAACAGATCTTTGAACTTCTCGGCATGCCAGAGTTAGTGGAGTTTAAATTCTGAAATCTTGATATATGATTAAACCTTGGTCATGTGTCTGCACCAGTGCCATCTGTATTGTAGTACTGTATTGTCATTAAGGTCACTTTCCTTTAAATTCTATATGCTAATTGCTCCTGGGGAGATGAACTGATTTTATGGAGAGCCGGACATTTAATTTTTAAAGTGTGTACTGGAAGTCCAGTTAGTGTGATCACCGAATAGTAGACCAGGGCCAGAATTTCACCAGCGTACCTGGCTTCCACCACGAGAACCAAATGCAGCCCCCAAGCCCCTGGGTGTGAGTGGCAGGATCCTGGAAGGGATTTTACTGATGTCCAGTTAAGAGGCTGCCACTGGGCCTGCTGCTTCATTATGGCTGAGGGCCAATCAGAGGGCCAGTGGTTCAGCAACCTGAGTACCACCATTGATCATGATGGTCACTGCTGAGTTTGCCAGGAGAATAAGAGGGCACCTTCAAGTTGAGGCATTCTCTGAGGAACCGATGAAATATTTTTTGACAAGGCCTCAACGGTCAACAGGGCGAACATCCCAGCTGCAGCCTTGGAGCTGCAGCTGTGGCATTGCAGCTGGAGGGCCCCTCCATGGGGGGTGGAGCCCCGGGAAGAATGGGTCCCCCCCCACCACTGCTAATTCACTGTGAAGCAACTTCAATGCACCTGCCTCCCACATGGTGGGAACCATACTAATGCTGGTAAAATGCCAGTTGACACATACAATGGCTGGTAATTGGCTAATTAATTAGCTAACTTGCTATTTCCACTTTTCACCATGTCCTGTGGCAGTGCAAAGAACATTGGGCTTCCTTCCATATGCCTTCCTGTGCTTGAGAATCCTGAGAAGATGAGTGGAGGTAAAGGCTGGGCCATGAGAAAGTGAGCGTATCCCTTCAGAGTGAACTATAACATGCATTTTTAAAATTTAAGCCCTTGTTTAGAACTTTGTGTACGGAAACACATTTGGTAATTTGGGAGAGAAGTCAGAAGGCCATCCGTAATGTTGCAGATTTCAGCCATCTCGCTGACCATCTCAGTTCCTGACAGGAACATTGGTCCTTCAAGCGGGAGGAGGCCATTTGGTCCTTTGAGTCTGCTCTGCCATTTGATAAGATCCTGGTTGATTAGTGTGGTCTCAATACCACCCTTCCTGTCTAATCTCATAACCCTCGACTCCCTTGCCCATCAAAATAGGAACACATAAACTGCTAGTGCCTGAAGTTCCATCATACTGTTGCTTCCTCAGTGCCGTTTACTGAACTGTGTCATATAAGATGCCAGGGAGGTAGGAGCCACATCAAACTGAGTGAAAGGATGAGATTCAGAAAGATGTGATTCCAAAATTGGACATAAGGAACTAGGTGGGAGACTAAAGGGCATATAGAGGGGATTAAGGTAATGGAAAATCTCACAGGATGTGCTGATATTTGTTTCCAGATGTTTAATATGTGTAAAGTCTTCTACTCTTACAACACCATTCACCATAATGTTGTGGAGATATGGCAAAACCTCATCCCAGTTACAACTCCTTGTATTTTGTGCCTTGCATATGTGGTGTGCAAATAAATTGAAGATAATCTATAAATGACAGATCATTAGAGAAAATGGACTTGAATCATGAAGCCTTTGCATTGTGACATACAATTATTACTACTGGAGAATACCAAAAGGGTAAAAGTAGATGGTTAGAAAGTAATTCAATTGAGTCATTCATATCATACTGTAAACCACAAGCGCAAAGTCAGGGCAGTTCGTTACTCTCCTGAAGTCAAAATTAGTTATGACATTATTCAGTATTTTTGTATTACAGATTGTTTTCTAACTCATTCTAGTGCTTCCGTTCTTTCTTTCCATTATCATTGGGTAAAGATGCAAAATGACTTGTATCATCAGTGGATACCTATTAATAGGCTTTTCAAGTCTGGGAAGTGGTGAGTAGATGTTGTGGCATTTCTCCAGTGAGTGAAACATTGTATGTGGAATTATTAATCCCCCTGCATAATAATGCTTTGTTACAAACTTGAATTTGGCATTGTACTGTGATTCATAAGAACATAAGAAATAGGAGCAGGAGTAGGCCATCTAGCCCTTCGAGCCTGCCCCGCCATTCAATAAGATCATGGCTGATCTGTCGTGGCTCAGTTCCACATTCCCGCCCTCTCCCCATAACCCTTAATCCCCTCGCTTATCAAAAACCCATCAACCCGCGTCTTAAAAATAACATAAGAAATAGGAGCAGGAGTAGGCCATCCAGCACTTCAAGCCTGCCCCGCCATTCAATAAGATCATGGCTGATCTGTCGCTGCTCAGTTCCACTTTCCCGCCCTCTCCCCATAACCCTTAATCCCCTCTCTTATCAAAAACCCATCAACCCGCGTCTTAAAAATATTTAGCGAGGCAGCCTCCACCACTTCAACGGGCAGAGAATTCCAGAGATTCACCACCCTTTGAGTGAAGAAGTTCCTCCTCAACTCCGTTCTAAACCGCCCCCCTTTTATCTTGAGGCTGTGCCCCCTAGTCCTACTGTCTTTTTTGAGCGGGAAGAGTCTTTCCACCTCTATCCTATCCATCCCATTCATCATCTTATACGTCTCAATGAGATCTCCCCTCATTCTTCTAAACTCTAATGAATACAAGCCCAGTTTATTCAGCCTCTCCTCATAGCTCAACCCCCTCAACTCCGGTATCAGCCTAGTAAACCTCCTCTGCACTCCCTCCAAGGCCAAAATATCTTTGTGCAGGTGCGGCGCCCAGAACTGCACACAGTACTCCAGCTGCGGCCTCACCAATGCCCTATACAGCTGCAGCAAGACCTCCCTACTCTTATATTCAATCCCCCTTGCTATGAAGGCCAGCATCCCATTCGCCTTCCTGACCACCTGCTGCACCTGCAAGCTGGGTTTTTGCGACTCATGCACAAGGACCCCGAGGCCCCTCTGCACCGTCGCCTGCTGCAGTTTTTCACCCCGTAAGTAATAGTCCTTCCTACCATTCTTCCTACCAAAGTGGACCACCTCACACTTGCCAACATTAAATTCCATTTGCCATTTCCTGGCCCATTCGCCCAGCCTATCTAGATCCTTCTGCAGACTCTCCACACCCTCCGCACAATTTGCCGTTCCCCCAATCTTGGTGTCATCAACAAATTTCGACACCCTACACTCGGTTCCCTCCTCCAGATCATCTATATAAATGGTAAAAAGCTGAGGCCCCAGCACCGAGCCCTGGGGCACTCCACTAGTCACCATCCGCCAATCCGAATAGCACCCGTTGACCCCCACTCTCTGCCTCCTATTTGACAACCAATCCTCTATCCACGCTAACACCCTACCCCCAACTCCATGTCCCTCGACCTTCTGCAATAACCTCTTGTGAGGTACTTTGTCAAACGCCTTCTGAAAATCTAGAAAGACCACATCCACCGGCTCTCCTCTATCCACCGCCCTAGACACATCCTCATAGAATTCCAGTAAATTTGTCAGACACGACTTCCCTTTAATGAAACCGTGCTGCGTCTGCCCTATCAAGCAATTCCCTTCAAGATGCCTCACAATTTCCTCCTTAATGACAGATTCTAACATTTTACCTACCACAGACGTTAAACTAACCGGCCTATAATTCCCCGCCTTTTGCCTGGCACCCTTCTTAAACAACGGCGTAACATTAGCCATTTTCCAATCATCCGGCACTTCCCCAGAATCCAGCGACGTCTGGAAAATAACCACCAAGGCATCCACTATCACCTCCGCCATTTCTTTCAGAACCCTCGGATGCATTCCATCCGGTCCTGGGGACTTGTCCACAATCAGCCCCTCCAGTCTATTGAGCACCGCCTCTCTAGTAACAGTAATGTCATTAAGACCCTCCAGTCCTACCACCTTTCCATCGCTAACACCCGGCAAATTATTCACGTCGTCCTCCGTGAAGACAGAAACAAAAAAGTTATTCAATACCTTAGCCATATCCCCATCCCCTACCACTAGGTCCCCTTTCTCATCCTCTAAAGGACCAACATTCACCCTAGCCAGCCTCTTCCTTTTTATATATTTATAAAAACTCTTGCTATCCTTTTTTATATTAAGCGCTAGCCCAGCTTCATAGTTTCTCCTACCCTTCTTTATCAACTTCTTTGTCAATCTTTGTTGACATTTAAACCTCTCCCAATCCTCTTCTCGCCCACTACTCTTAGCTACTCTAAATTCCTCCGCTTTTAGTTTAACACTTTCCTTCACCTCCTTCATTATCCACGGCTTATTACCTCTCCTCCTACTATCCTTTTTGACCATCGGAATAAATTTCTGCTGAGCACCAAGAAAGATCTCCTTAAAGATCCTCCACTGCTCCTCAACAGACCCTCCCTCCAACGCAAACCCCCAGTCCACATTCGCCAATTCTTCTCTCATCCTACCGTACTCCCCTCTATTTAAACAAAGGACGCGTGTCCGGGAACCCACTTTCTCCTCCTCCATCTGCACCAGAAACTCCACCATACAATAATTACTCTCCCCAAGAGGATCCTTCACCACAAGGTCCCTAATTCTACCCACCTCATTACATAGCACCAGATCCAAGATAGCTCGCTCCCTCGTCGGCTCCAACACACACTGTTCGAGGAAACTATCCCGGCAGCATTCCAAGAACTCTTCCTCGAGCCCCCCGCGTCCAACATGGGTCGACCAATCAATATGCAGATTGAAATCCCCCATAATTACGGCCGTCCCATTCCTGCACGCCGCACTTATTTGCGCGTTAACAGCCCGCCCCATCTCCAGATCATTATTCGGGGGCCTATAGACGACACCCACCAGCGTCTTCCTCCCTTTGCTGTTCCTAATCTCCACCCACAACGATTCCACCCTCTGCTCCTTGGCTCCAATATCATCCCTTGCTACCACCGTGATGCTATCCTTAATCAGCAGAGCTACGCCCCTCCCTTTTCCCTCCTGCCTATCCTTCCTAAACACTTGATAGCCCTGTACATTCAGCTCCCAGTCCCTGTCACCCTGCAGCCACGTCTCTGTAATGGCCACCAGATCGTATCCATTTGTGTCGATCTGCGCCACCAGCTCATCCACTTTATTCCGAATGCTTCGTGCATTCAGATAAAGCGCTTTCATCCCAGCCTTCACCTGGACCCTATTTGCCATAACGCCACCAACTATATTCACGCCCCCTACTCCCTCTATTATTGGGACATCCTCGGCCTCTTCCCTTACCTGTACCCTCTCCTTAACTTTAGACCTCGTAACATCACCTACCCTCGCACCCTCCCCCCCCCTAATTAGTTTAAAGCCCTGTCTACAGTCCTCTTTACTCGATTCGCTAGCACTCTGGTCCCAGCACGGTTCAGACCAACCCCATCCCGCCCGAACAGGTCCCACCTACCCCAATACTGGTGCCAATGCCCCATAAATTCAAACCCATTCCTCCCACACCAATCCCTGAGCCACCCATTCACTTCCTTAATCCTGTCAACCCTACGGCCGTCTGCACTCGGTTCAGGCAGTAGCCCAGAGATAACCACCTTGTCGGTTCTACTTTTTAATTCCATTCCCAGCTTTTCATACTCCCTCCCCAGATCCTCAGTCTGCATTTTGCCTACGTCGTTGGCACCCACATGTACCACAACGACCGGATTCTCACCCTCCCACTCCAGGTTCCTCTGCAGCCCAGCTGCGACATCCCGTACCCGAGCACCAGGCAGACAACACACCCTTCTGTGCACTTTGTCATTGTGACAAAGGACAGTGTCAATACCCTTCACCCCACTATCCCCAATCACTACTACGTTCCTTTTCCCCTTCTCTTTGCCTATGTCCTGCTGCAGCACTGTACCGTGTGCAGTTTGCTCACCAACCTCATCTGCCTCGTTCTCGTCCAGCCTGGAAGCAAGAACCTCAAACCTGTTATGCAGATTAAGAGGCTGAGGCCTCTGCTCCTCACCCCCCTTCCTCCTCCCAGCAGCCCCCTCTTGTCCCTGACCCTTAGAGTTAGCCAGTCTAGGGGGGGGTGGATGTTACTTGCACCCCATTGACAATAGCACCCTCTCTCCCCCTGATGAGCCTCAGTGTCTGTAGCTCAGAGGCCAGCTCATCCACCTTGAGCTGGAGCTCCTCCAGCAACCTGCACTTACTGCAGACATGGTCACTGGGATGGACCCTGTGGTCCACCAGTTCCCACATCATACAGAAACCACACATCACATGCCCCTCCATTATTCACTGTAGTAGTTTTGAAAAAAATTTTTTTTTTTTTGTTTTTCAAACGAACTCACCTGGCCTTTTTTCCCTCAAGCCCTTTTTGATATTAAGCCCTAGTAGCTCACTCTGCTTCCCACTCACTCCGCTGCCCGCTCAGACGCTGCCCGCTGTCTACACCAGGCCTCCTTTTAAACCTGGCGCTGATTTAAAGCTGATGTCCCACAACTGCCTGCTAACCACTCCCTCAGAATTCTTAAAGCAGTAAATACAATAAATAAATGCTTTAAACAGTTCTACAAAGAACAAAATGCTTTAAACTTATTTTAAACAGGTTTTTAACAGGTAAAATCTTAGCTCTCTCTCTGCTCCTTCACTCGTCTGCTCCAGCAAACAATGAATGAGCAGAACATTGACTGGAAATATTGTACTCCCCCGGCTAATAGATTTCACTGAGCACCCAATGGAGCACCCAAAGGTGGGAAGTACTGGTACCTTTTGAGATCTAGATGGGAAAGTCCAGGGTGAATGGTTACTTAATAATTTCTTACCACCCCTAAGTCATTGAAAGGGGACCAATGGCACACTGTTGGTGTAACCTGCTTTCTTGCCAGCAGTGATACAAGTCCAGGTAGAATGGAAGCTGAACAAAATCAGCATTTTGTTTAATCATGTAATAATACTTGGCTTGAGTTTACAGTATGGTCGCTTTATTCACATAGCTCTGTCAACATTGATTACAAACACTGGAAGAAAACTGTTGATAAACTTGATATATCCAGTACTAGTATTTACACCTTTTAGTTCCAATATTTTGCACTAAGTATTGCTTTAATATTGTTTTGAACATTCTTGTCTTCAGACTTGCTTCATGGACCATAGGACTTTGATATTATGTGTATGGAAAATATTTGAAAACATTCACCAATGTGAAAAGCATCAGTTTTTAATCATAGAATCCTACAATGCAGAAGGAGCCTATTTGGCCCATCAGGTCTGCACCGACCACAATCCCACCCAGGCCCAATCCCCACAACCCCATGCATTTACCCTAGCTAGTCCCCCTGATACTAAGGGGGAATTTAGCATGGCCAATCCACCTAACCCGCACATCTTTCAACAGCGGGAGGAAACTGGGGCACCCAAAGGAAACCCACGCAGACACAGGGAGAATGTGCAAACTCCACACAGATAGTGACCCCAGCTGGGAATTGAACCTAGGTCCCTGGTGCTGTGAGGCAGCAGTGCTAACCATTATGCCACTGCATCATCTGAGCTTAGCATAGTTAGTAGCCATCTTGCCTCTTGGTTTGATGGTTGTATCAGGAGACTAAAGTAAAAAAAATTGAGAATTTAGTGCAGTCATTTGGATGAAATGTTAGATATCTTCCTACTCAGCTGGATATTAAACCCCATGGTACTTGTAAAGAAGAGCAGAAATGTTCTCAGTGTCCTGACCAACATTACTACTTCTGCTAACAGCACCAGTGTTATCTGGTTGTTTAGTTATTTGATGTATGTGGGATCTTGGCTATAGGCAATTGATTTTCTCTCAGAACTGAAACTGCACTTCAGAAAGTAATCCCCATTGCTTGTGAAGTACTTTGAGACATCCTTGGGATGAGATAAGATGATCCTTAAATTCAAGTTCCTTTCTTGAATACAACAGTGATATTTTATTGAACGTAAACATTGCTATCCGCCTCTGCAACAGTATCTATCTCAGGCAGTGTTGCCCTTGTCGTATCCTGAGATTTATTGTGAGTGCACATGAATCAATCTAGCTATATGCTCAAGCAGGTTTAAACTCTTCAGATTCTTCCACGTGATGCAGTGTCACAGTTGAGTTTCTCTCAATACCTAATTTGCCAAAGTAACAAAACTACCAATTGTAGTTAATGTGAAGAAAGCTTCAGGAGATTACAGACAGGCTAATTGATTAGACCAATGTTGAATAAAATAGTGTGCAGCGATACAAGGCAATATGTTTTAAGGGGAAGAATGAAATATCAAATAATAAAACTTTTTAAAAGGAGCAAGCAAGCAGAGAGATCCAGGAGTTCAAAAACACCAAGGAGATGAGCTGAATTTTTAAAGACTTCTTAATGTAATGCAGGATAGTGGCTAAATTACAATAGGGACAAAAAATAAATCCTAAACCTATTTAAAACATTGGTTACGCCACAGTTAGAACAATGTATGCAGTTGTCAATGAAGATTAAAATTCTTCACTAAACATAATTGGCAGCTAATCCATAGCACCAATTTTACCAGTTTAAAATCTACCATTTAAAACCATCATCAGTACATTTCCTTCAAAAACCCAGCAATATTCTAATGAATTTCACAATTTATTTTATCTGACTGTTGGTATTGATATCATCAGGAGGACTGGTTTGGATGAGCTGCAG
This sequence comes from Carcharhinus amblyrhynchos, assembly GCF_965287045.1. NCBI lineage: Eukaryota > Metazoa > Chordata > Chondrichthyes > Carcharhiniformes > Carcharhinidae > Carcharhinus > Carcharhinus amblyrhynchos. The sequence goes on from NC_137333.1 coordinate 62,458,553, forward strand.
AACTTAACAGAATTGTTGACACAACAACAGTGGGTGGCACAGTGGTTAGCACTGCTGCCTCACGGCACCAGGGACCTGGGTTCAATTCCAGCCTCAGGTCACTGTGTGGAATTTGCACGTTCTCCTGGTGTCTGCATGGGTTTCCTCTGAGTGCTCCAATTTCCTCCCCCAGTCCAAAGATGTGCAGGTTAGGCGATTGGTCATGCTTAATTGACCTTAGTATCAGGGGATTAGCAGGGTAAATATGTGGAGTTGCGGGAGTGGGGCCTGGGTGGGATTTTGGTCAGTGCAGATGCAATGGGCCAAATGGCCTCTTTCTGCACTGTAGAGATTCTATGGATTCTATAAGAACATGCACTTATAAATTAATCATAAAATCCTACAGTGCAGAAGGAGGCCATTTGGCCCATCAAGTCTGCACCATCTGCAATCTCGTCCAGGCCCTATCCCTATCACCCCATGCATATACCCTAGCTAATCTCCCTGACACCATGCCTTAAAACACTCTTCTCAGAAGCGTTATAAACAAAATTTGACACTAAGCTACCTAAGAAAATATTTGGGAAAGTGACAATAACTTGGCCAAGGATTAGGATTTAAGGCATGTCTCAAAGGAAGATAAAGAAGTAAGGTGATGGCAAGATTTAAGGAGGGATTTCCAGAACTTGGAGCATAGGTAGCTGAAAGTAGGTGCAGCAATTTAAAATAGGAGTTTTGCAATAGGCCAGAATGGTGGCACGGTGTTTAGCACTGCTACCTCACAGCTCCAGGGACCTGGGTTTGATTTGTGTCTTGAGTCACTGTCTGTGTGGAGTTTGCACATTCTCCCTGTGTCTGCACTAATGTTTTCTCTAGGTGCTCCGGTTTCCTCCCACAGTCCAAAGATGTGCAGGTTAGGTGTACTGGCCATGTTAAATTGCTCCTTAGTGTTCCAGGTTGTGTAGGTTAGAGGGATTAACAGGGTAAATATGTGGAGATAGGACCTAGGTGGGATTGTTGTCGATGCAGACTTGATGGGCCAAATGGCCTCCTGCACTGTAGGAATTCTAAGAACATAAGAACATAAGAACATAAGAAATAGGAGCAGGAGTAGGCCATCCAGCCCTTCGAGCCTGCCCCGCCATTCAATAAGATCATGGCTGATCTGTCGCTGCTCAGTTCCACTTTCCCGCCCTCTCCCCATAACCCTTAATCCCCTCTCCTATCAAAAACCCATCAACCCGCGTCTTAAAAATATTTAGCGAGGCAGCCTCCACCACTTCAACGGGCAGAGAATTCCAGAGATTCACCACCCTTTGAGTGAAGAAGTTCCTCCTCAACTCCGTTCTAAACCGCCCCCCTTTTATCTTGAGGCTGTGCCCCCTAGTCCTATTGTCTTTTTTGAGCGGGAAGAGTCTTTCCACCTCTATCCTATCCATCCCATTCATCATCTTATACGTCTCAATGAGATCTCCTCTCATTCTTCTAAACTCTAACGAGTACAAGCCCAGTTTATTCAGCCTCTCCTCATAGCTCAACCCCCTCAACTCCGGTATCAGCCTAGTAAACCTCCTCTGCACTCCCTCCAAGGCCAAAATATCTTTGCGCAGGTGCGGCGCCCAAAAATGCACACAGTACTCCAGTTGCGGCCTCACCAATGCCCTATACAGCTGCAGCAAGACCTCCCTACTTTTATATTCAATCCCCTTCGCTATGAAGGCCAGCATCCCATTCGCCTTCCTGACCACCTGCTGCACCTGCAAGCTGGGTTTTTGCGACTCATGCACAAGGACCCCGAGGTCCCTCTGCACCATCGCCTGCTGCAGTTTTTCGCCTCGTAAGTAATAGTCCTTCCTACCATTTTTCCTACCAAAGTGGACCACCTCACACTTGCCAACATTAAATTCCATTTGCCATTTCCTGGCCCATTCGCCCAGCCTATCTAGATCCTTCTGCAGACTCTCCACACCCTCCGCACAATTTGCCGTTCCCCCAATCTTGGTGTCATCAGCAAATTTCGACACTCTACACTCGGTTCCCTCCTCCAGATCATCTATATAAATGGTAAAAAGCTGAGGCCCCAGCACCGAGCCCTGGGGCACTCCACTAGTCACCATCCGCCAATCCGAATAGCACCCGTTGACCCCCACTCTCTGCCTCCTATTTGACAACCAATCCTCTATCCACGCTAACACCCTACCCCCAACTCCATGTCCCTCGACCTTCTGCAATAACCTCTTGTGAGGCACTTTGTCAAACGCTTTCTGAAAATCTAGAAAGAAGGAGCTTAGAGATCTGAGAGGGTTTTGAAGTTAAAGTTTAGGGAAGGGTGAGGCTACGGAGGAATTAGAAAATGAGGATAAGAATTTTAAAGTTGAGCTGTTGCTAACAGGGAACCATTGTAGATCAGCTGAAACAGGTAAGAATCACAAGTGTTTCTGAGAAGATGGATAGTTACATTCGGCTTTGCTTATGCTTATAGAGAATAGAAGTAAAGTTCGGCCAAGTCACACAATGAATTAACAAAGGCATGGATTTGGGTTTTAGCAGCAAATGAGATGAGGCAGGTCGGGGTCAGCCGTGTTGCAGAGATTGAAGTCAGTAGTCTTGGTGCTGGTGGAGATGTAGTCAGAAGATCATCTCAGGGTCAAATATGGCATCTAGTTTTAAACATTCTGCTGGAGTGATGCCAGGAAGAGGGATTAAGTTAATATCTAGGGAACTGAGTTTGCAATGAACACAAAGCATTGCAAGCATTTGGCTTGCAAGGATTCTGCTGTAATTTTTAGCTCTTTTTATTATTCATTTGTCAGATGTAAACATTGCTGTAAGACTAGTATTTGTTGCTCAATCTTAATTTCCCTTGAGGAGATAATGGTGAGTTAGCCCCCTTCTGTATCACATGTACTGCATCTGTTAAAGATACACCCACAGTACTGTTAGGTAAAGAGTTCCAGGATTGAAACCTAATGATGCTGAGGGAATGTTGATGCATTTTCAAGCTATGTGAATGACTTGGAGGAGAAATTGCAGGTGAAGGTGTTCCCAATGTGCCGACTGCCTTGATTTTCTAAGTGATGGAAATTGTGGGTTTGGAAACGGCCTGAGAGAGTTGCTGAAGTGCATTTTGTAGATGGTACACACTGCTGCCACTGTTTAAAGTTTAAGTTTAAAATGTATTTATTAGTGTCACACATAGGCTTACATTAACACTGCAATGAAAATCCCCTAGTCTCCACGCTCTGGCACCTGTTCAGGTACACTGAGGGAGATTTATCATGGCCAATCCACCCTAACCAGCATGTCTTTTGGACTGTGGGAGGAAACCAGTGCATCCTGAGGAAACCTACGCAGACATAGGGAGAATGTGCAAACTCCACACAGACAGTGACTCAAGCCTAGAATCAAACCTGGGTTTCTGGTGCTGTGAGGCAGCAGTGCTAACCACTGTGCCACCATACTGTGTGCTGGTGGTGAAGGGAATGACTAACAAAGGTGGTGAAAGGGGTGTCAAACCATCAGAGTTGATTATTTTTTGGATGTTGTTGGAGCTACACTCATCCAGGGAAGTAGAGAGAATTCCCTTGCAATCCTTACTTCTGCCTTGTACATGGTAAACAGGCTTAGAACATAGAACATTACAGCGCAGTACAGGCCCTTCGGCCCTTGATGTTGCACCGACCAGTGGAATGAATCTAATGACCCTCTAACCTAAACTATTCCAATGTTATCCATATGTCTATCCACTGACCATTTGAATGCCCTTAAAGTTGGCGAGTCTGCAACTGCTGCAGGCAGGGCATTCCACGCCCTTACTACCCTCTGAATAAAGAACCTACCTCTGACATCCGTCCTATAATTACCACCCCTCAATTTAAAGCTATGGCCCCTCGTGTTAGCCATCACTATCCGAGGAAAAAGGCTCTCGCTGTCCATCCTATCTAACCCTCTGATCATCTTGTATGCCTCAATTAGGTCACCTCTTAACCTTCTTATCTCTAACAAAAATAACCTCAAGTCCCTCAGCCTTTCCTCATAAGACCTTTCCACCATACCAGGCAACATCCTGGTAAACCTCCTCTGCACCCTTTCCAATGCTTCCACATCTTTCTTATAATGCGGCGGAGTCAGGAGGCAAGTTAGTCAACAGAATTCCTAGCTTCTTGTAGCCACGGTGTTTATATGGCTGGTCCAGTTAAGTTTCTAGTCCATTAGGACCAAGAGGATGTGATGGTGGGATTTCAGGAATGTTAAGGGGAGCAGCTTAGATTCTGTCTTGGTGGAGATAGTCATTATTGGATACTTGTGTAGTATAAATTTTATTGACTGCTTACCAGCCCTGACCTGAATGTTGTTTGGGTCTTCCTGTATACAGGAGTTGGCTGCTTTTCTGAGGGATTGTGAACTGAACCAAACACCATGCAAGCATCAGTAACCATCCTTACTTCTGATTGAAGCTACGAAAGATGGTTGGGCGTAGGACACAGTCCTGAAGAACTCCTGCAGCTTTGTCCTGGGCTAAGATGATTGGCCTTCGAAAACCATAGTCTGTTTAAGGAGTAAGGGATGATGGAAAGGAGACAACATCTGACAGCATCATAGACATAGTGCAAAATGAGGAATTTGGTTCACATGATAACATGTGGTAAGTCTTTGTTAATTTTACACTTAGAATACGAATCAGACTGACAGAAACTTCAGACTGCAAAGTTTTAAAGTTTATAAAGGTTATTTACTAGTGTCACAAGTAGAGTTACATTGAAAATCCCCTAGTTACCACACCCCTGCTCCTGTTCGGGTACACCGAAAGAAAATTTAGCATGGCTAATCCACCTAACCAGCACATCTTTTGGACTGTGGGAGGAAACCAGAGCGCCTGGAGGAAACCCACGCAGATTTGGGGAGAACGTGCAGACTCTACACAGTGACCCAACCAGGAATTGAACCTTGGTCCCTGGCGCTGTGAGGCAGCAGTGCTAACCACTGTCCCATATGTTAATTAGCCTGGTCAACTAGGAGCTTCCCAGCACTGACAATTATCTGTTAATCAGCTGAAAGTGGTTGTCTTGAAGAGGTGTTAATTTTTGTAGCAAAATGATGAGCGAGCATTGAAACTTGGGAATGAGACAAAGAACAAACCAGCACAGGAACAGGCCCTTCGGCCCTCCAAGCCTGCACCGATCATATGTTCCTAACTAGACTATCCATTTGTATCCCTCTTTCATCAGTGCTCTATAAAAGCACTCATGTCTGTCAATCACAGAATAAGAGAATGCCCAGGGAAGGGACGATGCCTGAGTGCGACTTTGAATAAGTACAAAGTCAGTGAAATTGGGTTCACATGGAATTCCTGGTACCTTTCTTCAGCCTCCAGTAAGACACAGGTTACATACCAGGAATAAAGGCTAACCTAGAGACAGTGGCGAGAGTTTGAATAGCTCGGGGGTGAGTCTCATCAGCAATTTCTGGCCCCACGATGATGGATTTTACCCAATGGATATGGCAATCCATTCATTTCCACATTGACTTTGGTGGGGACAGACGATCCAGCCAGTGGGAAGGCTCAAAAAATCTCACCCTGTGGGTTCAGAATCCAAGTGTGGCATATCAGGATATAATATTAGTGATCGGTTGATGAGTATTTTCCCTTAACTAAAGAATTTTAATTAATGTAAGTATGAATAATTGAATAATAAGGATCTAAGTACAAGCAGGACTAGAGGCATTAATTAAAATTTAATTAAGAAATTAATGAATCAGTTAAAACAACAGGGGTAAATGATATGTTGCAGCCTGCAGTCGATCTTTTTAAATTCATGCATGGGATTTGGAAATCACTGATTTGGCCAACATTTGTTGCCCATCCCAAATTGAGAAGGTGGTGGTGAGCTGCCTCCTTGAACCTCTGTAGTCCATGTGGTGTAGCTACATCCACAGTGGTGTTAGGGAGGGAATTCCAGAATTTTGACTCAGTGATAGTGAAGGAATGACATATTTCCAAGCTAGAATGGTTGTGTGGTGGAGGGAGCGAATATTTGTGGATGGGAAGCCAATCAGATGGGCTGCCTTTTTCTGAATGGTGTCAAGTTTCTTGAATGTCATTGAAACTGCAATCATCCAGGCAAATGGAGAGTATTCCATCACATTGCTGACAGGTGCCTTGTTGATGGCAGACAGGCTTTGGGGAGGCAGGAGAGTCACTCACAATGAGAGCTGGTTGTTGCCAGTGTGATGACAGCAACCATGCCTGCTATAAGTGTCTATAGCTTGAGGAACATTGTGGCTAAGAGTTAGTGAATTGGAGGCTGAGCTTCAGATGCATCAAGGAGGGGGAAAAGTTACCTGGACATTTTGTTCCAGAAGAAGTCAATCCATTAGGCTAGAGTCATCTGATTTGGTCCAAGGTCAGGGATGGAAGGGTGTGACTGTAAGTCATGCAGAAATCGGGATTGAGAAGGTAGACGTGGAGGGATCTTTTGAAATTGTCCAATAGATTCAAGGGTCTTACAGCTTGCAGGGGCAAGATATGGCTGCCGGGTGGATGAACAAACTGACTACGGTACCTTAGTACTGGATGCTATTCAATGCTGCCGGGTGGATGAACAAACCGACTACGGTACCTTAGTACTGGATGCTATTCAATGAGGGAAGTATATAGAAATATAGTGATAACAGTATATCAAAGAGATAGACACAATTTTCTGCAACTCAGAGTGTGAGTCCAGCTGGCTGTTGCCTGCTCAATGCCTCAGGGTTGGAGAGATTTGCAATGGGAGGGGAAGAATCCAGTTGTTGTGATCCAAGTAGGTACAAGTGACATAGATGGTATTGGAAATAAGGTACTGCTTAGGGACCATAAGCAACTAAGAGCAAAATTACAAAGCAGAACCACAAAGATGGAAATCTCAAAATTACCATCTGATTAAGAGTGAATTGATATGGCGTAAGTAAGATTAGAGAGTTGAGAATTGGCTCAAAGGTTGGTGGGGGAGAATTAGATTACAATTGATGGGGCAATAGAATCACTTCTGGGGAAGGTGGGAGCTGTACCATTGGGAGAGACTTCAACGGAACTTTGTTGTGACTAATGCTCTGCAGAGTCACTTAACTAGTATGGTAGAAGGGCTTTAAACTAAATAGTGGGCAGGAGGGGGATTTGGTAAATTAAGGAGTAAGGACAAAGCAATAGAGCAGGGTAGCGATAACGATAATCAGAGTATGGCAAGAAGGGGCGGAGCATATTGGAGTACATCAGCAGAGTTTGCAAGAATGATAAAAAGACAGAATTAAAGGCTCTGTATCTAAACCTGCACAGCAATTGCAACAAAACAGATGAATTGATAGTACAAAGGGGAGGGTATATTTATGATAAAAGCAAAATACTGCGGATGCTGTAATCTGAAACAAAAGCAGAAAATGCTGGAAAATCTCAGCAGGTCTGAAAGCATCTGTGGGGAGAGAACAGAGCCAATGTTTTTAGGTCTAGATAATCCTTCGTCAGATGTCTATGACCTGACAGCCATTTCAGATGTATGATTGCAAGATGATCATGACTAGGATATAAATATTGACATTTCAGAAGGACAGGAATTTCAGAAAAGGTGGTAGGGTGGCTCTGCTGATTAAGGATAATATGAGTGCAGTAGTTCAGAAGATTAAGGTGTAGAATCACTTTGGGTAGGGATAAAAGATAGCATAAGTAAGAATTCATTTGTGGGAGTAGTTTTCAATCTCCCTAGTAGTAGCTACACTCTAGGACAGAGTGAGAACAAATAAAGCTGGCTTGTAAGAAACGGTACTGCAATAATCATGGGTGATTTTAATCCTCACATAGACTGGATGAATCAAACTGACCAGGCTAGCTGGAAATATGAGTTCATGTCTTGAGAGCATTATGTTCTAGGTCTAGCATGGTATTGTGCAATGAGACGGGAGTAATTAATGGCCTCGTAGTAAAGGAACCTCTAAGCAACAGTGGTCATGACATGGTAGAGTTTCACATTCAGGCTGAGGGTAAGATGTATGGGTTAAAAGACTTCCTCTTTAAATTTAAGTAAAGGCAATTTCAAGATTGAGAACAGTGTTAGTTACAGTGAATTTGGAAGATAGGCTAAAAGATAGAAACAGTGGCAGATGTTTAAGGAGATACTTCATAACTCTCAGCAAAGATATATTCCCTTGTGAAGGAAAGATTCTTACTGAAGGATTTACCATTCATGGCTAACTAAGGCAGGTAGTATTATATCAATTTGAAAGAAAAAGGATACAATATTGGGGTGGCACGATAGCACAGTGGTTAGCACTGCTGTTTCACAGCTCCAGGGACCTGTGTTCGAATCCTGGCTCGGGTCACTGTCTGTGTGGAGTTTGCACATTCTCCCTGTGTCTGTGTGGGTTTCCTCAGGGTGCTCTGGTTTCCTCCCACAGTAAAAAGTCTGACAACACCAGGTTTTAGTCCAACCTATTTATTTGATAATATACTCACAAGCTTTCGGGGTTAGCCCCTTCGTCAGGTGAATGGAGAATTCTGGCCTCAGACAGAGCACATGAAGCACAGACAGTTTAGAGAATCTCTAAACTGTCTGTGCTTTATATGCTCTGTCTGAGGCCAGAACTCTCCATTCACCTGACGAAGGGACTAACCCCGAAAGCTTGTGAGTATATTATCAAATAAATAGGTTGGACTAAAACCTGGTGTTGTCAGACTTTTTACTGTGTTTACGCCAGTCCAACGCCGGCATACCCACATCATTCCTCCCACAGTCCAAAGATGTGTGGGTTAGCTTAATTAGCCATTCTAAATTGCCTCTTAGTGTCCCAGGATACGTAGGTTAGAGGGATTAGTGGGTAAATAAATAGTAGGGATATGGGGATAGGGCCTGGGTGGGATTGTGGTTGGTGCAGACTCGATGGGCAGTGTAGGATTCTATGAATACTACGAAGATTATTGGTAGATCCGAATATTGAAAAACTGAAAACAATGACTGATAAATTGATAAGGAAGGAAAAAATAGATTGAGAGAAAGTTAGCTAGAAACATAAACACAAGAGTTTCTACAAGTATTTAAAAAGAAAAGGAGTAACCAAAGTGAGTGTTGGCCCCTCAGAGGGTGAGTCTGCGGAATTAATAATGGGAAACAAGGAAAGGGCGATAGCACTGTCTGCTTTCACTGTTGAAGACAAAAAAAATCCAAAGAATTCTTAAAACATCTAGAGGTGAAAGAGGAGGAGGAGGAACTTAAAACTTTCACAATCACTAGGAAAAAGTGATTAGAATTAAGGCTGACAAGTTCCCTGGACCTGATAATCTGCTTCCTAAGGTCTGAAAAGAAGTGGCAATAGGGATAGTGGATGAGTTGGTTATGATCTTCCAAAATTCCCTAGATTTTGAAAAGTTCCCAATGGATTGAAAAATCGGTAATGTAACATCTCTATACTCAAGAAAGGAGGGAGACAACAGGAAAAATATAGGCCATAGGGGAAAATGTCAGAATCCAACACTAAGCAGGACATTTAGAGAAAAATCATAATATAACCAGGCAGAGTCAGCATATTTTGTGAAAGGGAAATTGTGTTTGCTAATTTATTGAAGTTCTTTGAATAAGTAACAAGCAAGTTGGATAAAGGGGAACCTGTAGATGTGACATACTTAGATTTTCAAGAAGTATTTGATTGGGTGCCTCATAAAAAAAATCCTATACAAAGTAAGAATTCATGTTATACAGGGTAATATTTTAGTATGGATAAAGGATTGGTTAGCTAACAAGAAGCAGAGTGTAGGAATAAATGTATCATCTTTGGATTGACAAGCTGTTACTAGTGGTGTGCCATAGGGAATAGTGCTGGGTCCTCAATTGTTTACAATCTATATTATTGACATGAACGGGGAGACTGAATGTATGGATGTTAAATTTGGGGATGATATAAAGATAGATAAAAAGGTAATTTGTTAGAAGATCATAAAAGAATCCATAGAGGGATTTAAATATGTTAATTGGGTAGGGAAAGAAATGGAAGATGGAGTATAATTTGAGAAAATGTGAGGATGTCCATTTTAGCAAAGAACAAAAAAGCAGTATATTATTTGAACGGAGAGACTACAGAACTCTGTGGCTTTCCTGATACATAAATCACAAAGTTAGAATGCAGGCCAACAAATGGTTAGGAAGGGAAATGGAAAGTTGGGCCCAGGTATTCACCGTGACAGAGGCGCTCTCAATGCTAGCTGAAGGAGTCTTGGCACATTGCAAGGCTCTGGCTGGAAAGGTTACCTGCAAGAGGAGCAGTGATATGACTCACAGTACAAAGCACTGGAGATTGTGGGGTACCTACCTGAGCAGTGATCCTTCCAGATATGGAACTCATCATTCTCCCATTGTCTTTACAAGATAAGAGAGTTCACAATGTCTGTGAAAGGTAAAGGATAGTTGGAGTGCCAAACCTAGCAATGCTGATGAAAATGGAAAAGGACATCCTGGATCTGATCCATCATCAGGAGACCAGATTTTTTGGAAAAGAAGCAGCTGGATTTAGTGCTGGGCTGGTGAGTTTCTAAGGACTTTATATTGGCAATGGCGGGTGAGGGAGTATTGCTGGGATATGGGATGGATTGTGTGTGTGTATTACAATGGGTGGAGATAATGAACATCTGTGTCAAGCATGATTTGTTGTGGGTCTCTGTCCAAGATACAACTACGTTTACTCTGTCTTCCTTCATATTGTTCACTCATCTGTCTTGTTCCTTCAGTCACCAGCCCCACCAAACATTATCCCCCAAGAGACCAGCATTAACCTCTGAGAAAGAGGGGGCACAGTCATATCCTTGCTCTACAATAAGCATCAACTCAGATACAGGCACCTCAGTGAGTTTGCATGTGTCAGCTAGATTGGAAGCAGCAACTGGAGTGAACAAGGGCTGTAGTTATGGGACCGCTCTTAAATTCTGCTGACTAGGATGATTGTTGGCCCTAATATACTCTAGCCTTCATCCTCTGCTCCTTTCAATTTGCTTTATTGCTTTATTTTCTTAATTCCAGCATTGGTTTTTAAATCTTTCAGAAATCACTGATTTCGATGGGAATGAAAATCCACCAATTTCTTTATTGGACATTGATTCACAGTTTGGGTGGCTGGCTGAAAATCTAGCTGAAAACGTCCAACTCAATGAAAGGAGGGAATGCACAACTTTTTAATCAACAATATCGGAGACTTTCCCTTAAATGTCAAGACTTGAATTCTCATAATGTCCTATCTTTCACATCTTCATTGGCTCCAAGAAGCTGCTTTATAGTGCTGTTCCGTTTGATGGTGTACAATTCTATTTGCTTTGCATGTTCTCAAGTGAAAGAAGCTCTTTGGATGATTTAAATTAAGTACCATTAACTATTCTGATGATTAGAATGATCAAAAACTGGTTCAAATGGAACAGCACTCTCTCAACAGCTGAAGTTTTTCATTACAAACTTCTCAGGATCCTGTTAACTATAAACTGGTTTATAATTTGTTAGGAGATCAGTGGGATTCTCTGGTCATGCCAATGAGGATTCGCACTGACGTCACCCCACGCTGGTGGGAAACTCGCAGCCAGGTGTGTGCTGATGGCGGGACTGGAGGATCCTGCCGGCATGAGCGGCCGGAGAATTCTGGCCAACGTCTGTGACCGTGAGTTTCCAATCATTCCTGCACGCATCCCCAGCCCACTGACATTTGGAAACTGATCCATTTATACAGCAGTTTTAAAGCTAGGGATCACAACAACTTGCATTCAGATTCTACCTTTAAACTTATGAAACATCCTAAAGTGAGAACAAAATGCAAAATTAGAAGAATTGAGTCTGGCTAAGTGCATTGAAAACTAACAGAGGAGGGTTTATTGGCCTTAACCTTGTACCAGGTAATTTGCCTGATATGAGGCTTCATTACTTACCAGCCTCTAACTTATCAAGTTTAATACAGCCACAGGCCCTCTCATTACAAAGTCCTTCATTATAAACTTGTTCCACTAAATGGCTCAGTAATATTCTAAACTCATTCACATTTCTCATCAAATGCAACATTTTAATCCATGATCAATACTAAAGAAATTAAAATTTAATGAAGAGCTCTCATTTCTTGGAAAAGATTCACTTAATTTATAAGTAACGTTGGAGGAGTCGAAACTGTCGGCTTCAGAACTGGAATGTATGCTTGGTCATAAGATTATCAGTGTTGCTTTCTTGTGATATGTGTGAAGTTTGTTGCAATTTTACTGTGTTTTATTTTTTCAGTGCAGATTTCCCATTGAGATTCTTGTAAGCATAACCTAGAAAATAAATTCCAATTGAACTGTTACATTAATATACATTGAGTTTATCCTCAAAATCTACTCTATAAAGAACAATCACAAAAAATACCCTGAATCTTGTCTTATAAAGAGGTGGGATGGAGGTTGTTCCTGGAATGCTAAAATAAGCACACCCTGCTCTTAGTTTTCAATGCACTTAGCCAGACTCAATTCTTCTTATTTCACATTTTGTTCTCACTCTAGGATGTTTCATAAGTTTAAAGGTAGAATCTGAATGTAAGTTGTTGTGATCCCTAGCTTTAAAACTGCTGTATAAATGGATCAGTTTCCAAATGTCGGTGGGTCAGGAACGGGTGCAGGAATGATTGGAAACTCATGGTCACAGACGTTGGCCGGAATTTTCCGGCCATTCATGCTGGCAGGATTCTCCAGTCCTGCCATCAGCGCACCCCCGGCTGAGTTTCCCACCAGCATGGGGTGACATCAGTGGGAATCCCCACTGACAGTGGCGGGACCAGAGAATCCCGCTGCAAGCAAACAACGCACCACCTCCCACTGTCAGGAAACATGTGGCTCAGAGGCTGGAGAATCTCGCCAGTTGTCTCAGGATTCTGACGTTTTGGGGACAGAGTGCTGCCGTTGGAGGAACAGATATCCGCCCACCGCAGGTCCCTTAAGCACCATCAGGAACTTTGAGGTCTGTGTGGTTAGGAGTACAATTTTTGTTTATTTTGATGAAGGCAGCTTCCCAGGGACAATTAGGGATGGACACTAAAAGCTGGCCTATTCAGCCACACCCACATCCCTTTAATTCATTAAAGGAAAAATCCTAGCAGTGAGGTGCATGTTACTGCACAGGTGTCAAGATTATTGCAGAGCCAGATAAAAATTCCTGTTCCAATGGTGAAAGTTGTCAGGCCTTCAGGTGACCTGAGCCTGCAGCAGTACGCGCCTTTGCTTGGACCTGTTGCCCTCATTTTGAAGAATCTATCCTACTGGCTGTCTGCTGAACTGCCTACTCTCCTCAGCAAAGCAGCAGCAACCCCCAACATAACTGCTGCCTACCATTGCTGCTGACACCAGGCAGACAGCACCGTCCACCTGGAGACACTCGCTGCCACTAAATAGACACTGAGCTGACTTGCTGCCCAATTAGAACATTATGATGTGAAGATTCCAGTGGTGGGACTGGGGTGGGCACAGTAAGAAGCCTCACCACACTATGCTAACGTCCGACCGGTTTATTTGGAATCGCGAGCTTTCAGAGCGCTGCTCTTCATCAGGCAAGTGGCGCGCGATCTTCTTGGAGATCCTCTCTACTTTGAGTCGATGCTTTGTGGTGTCGATGTTAGCCATGTGGAGATGCCAGGGTTGGACTGCGGTGGGCACAGTAAGAAGTCTCACCACACCAAGTTAAAATCCAACAGGTTTGTTTGGAATCATGAGCTTTCGGAGCACTGCTCCTTATCAACTGAGTGGCTGTTCATATTTAAAAATAGGGTCGCAAGAGCAATACAGGTGAGGGTTGGGACCCAGAATTCATCCAGGTGTAGTGTTTCCAACCCCACTTTGAACATCTGGCCCTAGGCCTCTTGAGATAACTTAATGCTGAGTAATCATGATATCAAGTTAAGATGACTGCCTGTGGAATAAATGTTTCTTCTGGGTAGATGCACATAATTAAAGACAAATCTTTGGGATAGTGTCTCCTACACATCTAGATTTTTTTAATTCCAGAATCTTGTGGCAGACACCAGCAAAAGTAAATATATACACAGTATATTTTGTAGCCGGTTTTAGAAGTTTGAATATGAATGGACTTATGGACCTTTCAGCTGGTAAATTTCAATGACTATTTCCTTTCATATTCTGAATTACTACAAATCGTTGAGATACGGACTCCAGCTGCTGTGCACTTTGGAGGTGGAGAAATATTTGAACATAATTTTTAACTATTGAACAGTTCAGAATTATTTATCAGATCTGACATAACATCCATCTAAATCAAAGGGTGCCTACTGGGATATTTCATGCTACCATGGAAACTAAAAGTGTGCCACAAGCAGAAATGTTTCATTGATCTGATTAAACAAGATAAGAGTGTCTTAGAATCATAAAATCCCTGAAGAGTGGAAGGACGCCATTCGGCCCATTGAGCCTTCACCAAAAGCATTGCATCCTGGCCATATCACCGCATTTAGACAAGGGGGGATCTAATTGAAACTTACGAAATACTGAGAGGCCTAGATAGAGTAGACATGGAGAGGTTTGCACTATTGGAGAGACTAGAATCAAGGACACAACTTCAGAGTGAAGGGACGCACCTTTAAAACTGAGATGAGGAAATTTCTTCAGCTAGAGGGTGGTGAATCTGTGGAATTCATTGCCACAGAGGGCTGTGGTGGCCAGGTCATTGACTATCTTTAAGCAAAGATAAATAGTTTCTTGATCAATGAGGGGATCAGGAGTTATGGGGAGAAGGCAAGAGAATGGGAATGTGAATTATAACAGCAATGATTGAATGACAGAGCAGTCTTGTTGGGCTAAATGGCCTAATTCTGCTCCTATATTTTATGGTTTTAGCCCAGAGATTTACCCTGATAATCCCTCTAACAGTAAGGGGCAATTTATCATGGTCAAGCAACCTAATCTGCACATCCTTGCAGTGTGGGAGGAAACCCACATGGATGCAGGGGGAATGTGCAAACTTCACACAGACAGTGACCCAAGGCCAGAATTAAACTCAGGTTCCTCTTGCCATGACACAGCAGTGCTAACCACTGTGCCATCGTGTTGCCCATAGTTGATTGTGGTGTTGTACAAGGGTAGAAGATCCTTTAGCACAGTGGATTGGTTAAATTGACTGTGTAAAACGAAAGAATTAGCTAGTCATTATACACCAGAACTCATTACTATTTAAGTTTTAAGTGTATTGATGTGCATTACACAATATCTGGTGACAGCTGATTGAACAGTAAAGATAGACAAAAGTTCAAAAAAGTGTGGAAGAAAACCTGCTTTGCTGTTATACATTTAAAAGGATTGTATCTGCTTTAAGAGCTGATCACATGATTTGAAGGTGATATCGTTAGGGTGTTGCCACAGGCTGCTGTTGTCATTCCAGTTTGTACTCTGTACAGGCCAGAGAGAGCTCTTAGAACAAATCTGCTGTTAGCAATTTGAATCTGCACGTGCAAATCACATTCTTTTCTTGCTGTTAAAACCACATCCTCTCACTTTGATAGTACATTATGGAAAGAAAACTGAGGTAGAATTTTGTTTCATCAAAAACATCAAGAAAATATCCTAAGTGGAAGAGAAAGAAATTATGGGTCCTCACTTCAAATATTAGAAGGCTGGGGAAAACCAGAAACAGCATTAAAGATTGAGTGCCAGTGCAGGAAGGCAAGGAAGACAAAGTTCTCTCCGTGGTTTCAAAAGAAGGTTGAGATTTCAGGCAGTATATCATATTTGAAAAAAGTGAATGTTTTGTTGTAAGCTGAGGCTGGTGGAAAAATAAAATTCATTCATGTCAGCGGTCTCCAGATTAAATAGAGTCCTGGGAAGACAGTAAAAAGTATACTGAGCAATATCAAGTTGCTAGAGAAATGATGGATCAATTTGGATCCGTGGGGCCTTTCAATTAAGAAAATAAATCATGGAGTTCATATGCTGAGCATTTTTAACACTTGGCAGAAGTAAATAACGTTGCAAATGAGTTGCTTGTACCAGCTTTTCTCAGTACAAATAGGAAGTAAAACATTCAATTCATTCCAGAGCTTGGTTCATCCAGGAAAACTTGTGATGACTTGACGAAGATCCTTGAAGAACATTAGTCTCTAAAGCCATTGGTCATCGCAGAACAGTTGAGGTTCCACAGAAGGAAAGAAGTGGAAGGCGATAGCACTGCTCAGTTTGTGGCAAACTTGAAAAGACTGGCACAACATTGAGAGTTTGGCAAATCATTGGAATATTAGAGATTGTCTAGTTTGTGGTCTCCAAAATGAGACTAGCCAGAGAAGATTGCTTACTGAACATGCTTTGACTTTAAAGATAGCAATAGAAATCAGTGTCAATGGAACTAGCTGCGAAAGAGGCTTCACAATTTGGTGCAGGAATGAAGATCCACAAGTTGGGAACTGCCCATCAGAAGTCAAAACAGCAACAAACATGTCACAGATGTGCTAAAATGGGCCATTCAGTGAGTGACTGCTAAATCAAGGATAGTCAATGAAGAGTTGTAGCAAAATGGGTCATACAGCAAAAGCTTATTGGGCTAAATCAGCTTCCCTTGAGAAAAATATTCAGAAAAAAGAATCTGAGCACCTCCAAGAAGAAGAATAAGTTGCATTTTATAAAAACAATTTACAACATGGAAGAAAAGAATGACAATGTGAAGAGGAGAATGTCCAGAAATATGAAAAGCTCCAACTGAATGTCTTATCCATACAGGGTGAATCACAGATTTTGGGTAATTCTGAAGTTAAGAGGAGAACTTATTAGGATGATATTGGTGGTGCTATATCTTTAATTTCAGAGACTACTTACCAACAAAAATTGAAACATCTTCCTTTAAAACAGCTGATGAGATTTCAAGGACATTCATGGAAGAAATTGTGCCATTAAAAGTTGAGTGACTGTAGAGTTGAGTGGAAAACAGACAAGTTGCCTCTCTATGTGGTGTGTGGTAATTTTCAGCTGTATGTCGGACACCATGATTGGAGAAGATAAATCTTAACTGGAGTGCTGTCGACAAATTAGTTGATTCAAAACAGACCTAATATCACCTTCTAGATAAATACAAGAGTGAAAGGAGTTCAGATGAAACTCAAGATAAATCCTAAGAATCAGCCAAAACGTTTCAGAGCAAGAGCACGGCCATATGCAATTCATTCCAAGGTCAAAGAAAAATTAGTGCAACTAGTTAACAATGATGTATTAGAGCTGGTTATGATGAATGATGATGGGTACTTCTATCATTTATGTCATTAAATCAGGTAGTTGAGTTTATAATTGTGCTCATTTTGGAACAACCATAAATCCAGTGTTCTGTGCTGATCAGTATCCACTTCTTTAATTGAAAATGTGTTTGCTGGCTTATCAAGGGGGAAGAAATTCAGCAAGATTGATCAATCACAAGCATTATAGATGAATATAGCTACTGAGTCATAACCGATGCTTACCAACATTACCCATGAAAGTCTTTCTTCATTATAAAAGATTGCCTTTTGGAACAACATCCAGATTAGATTTTAAGTGGTCTCTCTGATGTACAATGTTGCCTGGATATATTTTAATTACAGGGTCCAGTGAACAGAAGCACTTGAATAATTTAGAAGCAACACTGGAATTCCTCAAACACATGGTCTGCGGCCAAGAAAGAGAAGTGTGACTTTTTTCAAATGTCAGTCCAGTATTTGTGAAATGTTATGGATAGTAAAGGCCTTCATAAAGCACCTAAAAAAAAATGGTATTTCAGAAGCACCAGGTTTGACAAATGTGATGCAACTGAGGTCCTTTTTAGGATTAGTAAGTTTTTATGGCAAATTTGTTGCTAACTTGGTTACATTATTGAAGTGGAGATGCCGGCATTGGACTGGTGAAATTTCTTACTGTGTTTACCCAACACCAGGTCAAAGTCCAACAGGTTTATTTGGTAGCACAAGCCACTAGCTTTCAGTGTGCAGTCCCTTCATCAGGTAAGTGGGAGTTCTGTTCACAGGGCATATAAAGTGTTCCCCAAAGTCTCAAAACATCACAGAATAACGCAGATTCCTTGGGATGGTCAATCAAGTACGCAAGTTCCTACCAAACTTGGTATAAAAGAAAAAGGTGTTACGACAGTTGTTGAGGCAATGTTAACAGTAGTGCTGGACTATAAATCAGTAAAATGCTTTTGATAAGATCAAAAATCTACTAATTTCACCAGAAATTCTAGTGGTCCATGATACAGAATTACTAACCATTTGTAGCAGCAGTCACATTGTTTACAGACTTAGTGCCATGCTATTGTAATTTAAAATGGATGGACAAAGAGGACCAGTTTATTCCATCTCAAGGTCTCTCTCAGACACAGAAGAGATATGCAACAATTGAGAAAGAAACATTAGCAATCACGTGGACCTGCAAGAAGTTCTCTGATTATGCCATGGAATTAAAGTTTGGAAATGAAATTGACTACAAATCTTTAGTTACTCTTTGCAATCTAAAGGAAATTGCAAAAATATTGACTAGAAATCAACATTTTAGATTGAGACTCATTGAGATTTGTTTCATTAACTGTATGTTCAAAGGGAATACCAGATGACAGTGGATGCATTGTCAAGAATACCAGTGCGGGGAGTCAAACTGGAAGAGTTAAATTTTATTGAGGAAGTTGACACATAAACTTCACTCATTTACTGAACAGTACCTGCCGTGGACAAGAGATTACAACAAAATTAGCCAGCATACCAGCTGAATGACTGCATCAAAATAAGAGTGTTGCCTGAATGGATGGGCAGATTATATCCAAATAACCAAGTACCTCACCAAGACTATGAACAGAGTAAACATTTCCCAAAGGTTGATATTTTTTGTAACAAGTGGATAACCATTCCTAAAGCACTTTGCGACATTCCCCAGGAAATCCATCGAGATCACTTGGGAATACTAAACTACATAGCAAAAGCCCAGCAGTCTTTCTGGTGGCAAGGAAATAATCACTCCATTGAAGAGTTAATCACAAATTATCTTAGACACAGAAGATCTTACTGTGCAATGAATAGCCAGCAGCAGAGTGAACCATGGCACCCTCCACCTTTCCTTTTGAGGCCATGGCAGTGCCTGGAAGTGGATATTTTTGCATTCAAAGGTAAGGTTTTCATCATTGTCATTGATTACAATTCCAGATAGTTTGAAGTGAAGAGACTATGCAATACCATGATGGATGCAGTCATTATCTCACAAAGCAGAATCTTTGCAACAAATGGCATCCTGGACATTGTGATGTCAGACAATGGACCTCAGTTTGTTAATGAGCTGTTCTACAACTTGCAACAGAATATAGCTTCAAACTTGATTATTTCACCAAGATATCCTCGGTAGATTGTTCAATCAAAAAATTGATGTTAAAAAAAAGCTAACTTAACCCTTCTTAACTGCAGAATGATAACACCCTCCAAGTTCGCAACCTCTAGCATCAAGAAGCACTAGGGCAGCAGATACATGAGAACACCACCACCTGCAAGTTCTCCTCCAAATAATCTAAACCAGTACGCTGATTTGGAAATGTGTCACCGTTCCTTCACTGTCACTGCATCAAAATCCTGGAACTCTCTCCCTAACAGCACTCTGAGTGTATCTGCACCACATGGACTACAATGGTTCAAGAAGGCGGTTCACAATATCCTCCTTGAGGGCAATTAGGGGAGGGCAACAAAAATGTTGGCCTAGCCATTTATGCCCTTCCCTGTAAAAGAATTTTTTAGACACCCTCACCGCATAAAAATCAGGTTCCTGCCATCAGAACTGTTGAAAGTGGCTGCAAACACAACTTCCTGCCCCGCAACAAACATTACAATCTAACATTAACTCAGATGATCCATGAAAAAGATCCATGACAAACTAGCGTAACATCTTCATTTCTACCAAGTTTGGTAGGAACTTGCATAAGGAGCAAAAAAGAGAGAGCCAACTCAATTTCCACTTCAAACACAGAGCACAAGACTTGAAAGTGCTACAGGCCGGGAGAGAGTGTATATATGAGGTCAACAGAAAGAAAACATTATAATAGAAAGAGCTCCACAGGCAAGATCTTGGAAGTATTAGACCATGACCATGGTACAAGACCATGGAAGTATTAGAAGGAACTGAAGAGCCTTGATATCATTGGGAAGGAAACCAATGGAACCTTGGACATATTATTCAGATTTGGGTGAATCAGAGTAAAAACTCTGCAACAGTGATAGATAAACTACTGGGCCACCTGAGTGCCCGTCTTTCATCTCAGTGATCCGTAAGGTTGAAATCAAGCATGTTCACGAACCATTAGTCCACGAATAAGATTGAATACATGCCAAATATTTAATAACCAATTAATATATGAATAAGCATCTTCTGTAATGATCAACTTCAAATGCTAAAAAAGGAAAAGAAATATTTTACACTTTGCGCACCAAGGGAGCACACAATCAGCAAGCACCTCACTTCACACAAGGCCTTGCTTTACATGCATGTCACTTTAGTCATGTTGGTAGGAAAAAACCCACACCGATGGAAAACAATAGAATGTGACAACCCTGCGCATGGGTAACGGTCAGCTGAATGTCTCGTGGATCGCACTCCGAACCCTGATGGTGCCGCATTTGCACCTTCCTCACTTCTCCCGGCTGCAGTTGGCCACCACTTGCTCAACAACTATCCTATTGAATGATAAGTGCAGTTTGTCCTCAGCCTCAAAAATGAAATCAGGACCTGACCAGGGAACTTGGTCTAGGCACCACAGACACCCTGTGAATTCTGAAGTTCTTGTGGAGCGATGTCGGAGGATGTATTTAGTTAGGATAAAGACTTGGGGGTGATGTAAAGGGTTAACATCAGGAGCACCTAGTGCTGATGTAATTAACAGACATATCAGGTGAGGAGCAGAAGTTCAAGTTTGTGAGGAGTACTGAGATGTACCTACATCTATAAATAAAAAAGAATAGCTTTTATCCATAACAGTCCGTGGTAGCCTTCTTAGGGTAATAGGCAAAGCTTAAATAAACTCCATCTAGACTTCAAATCCAAGAAGAAACATTTACTTTGAACAAACATTTTCTATAATATGTGGTTAATTTATAAATGTTTTAGAAAGTTATGAACAGTTAATTACTTACATTAGGTTATACAGATACAGATTTCCAACCACTTACACTGACACATTTAAATCAAAGATGTATGCCTGAAATGCAGCATAAATTGAGCACTGGTGACAAGCAGTGAGTCACCACCTTCTTTTCACCATGCAACTTATTAATGAGTTGAATAATTATCCTGCTCCATTTAAGAACATAAGAAATAGGAGCAGGAGTAGGCCATCTAGCCCTTTGAGCCTGCCCCGCCATTCAATAAGATCACGGCTGATCTGTCGTGGCTCAGTTCCACATTCCCGCCCTCTCCCCATAACCCTTAATCCCCTCGCTTATCAAAAACCCATCAACCCGCGTCTTAAAAATATTTAGCGAGGCAGCCTCCACCACTTCAACGGGCAGAGAATTCCAGAGATTCACCACCCTTTGAGTGAAGAAGTTCCTCCTCAACTCCGTTCGAAACCGCCCTCCCCTTTATCTTGAGGCTGTGCCCCCTAGTCCTACTGTCCTTTCTGAGCGGGAAGAGTCTCTCCACCTCTATCCTATCCATCCCATTCATCATCTTATATGTCTCAATGAGATCTCCCCTCATTCTTCTAAACTCTAACGAGTACAAGCCTAGTTTATTCAGCCTCTCCTCACAGCTCAACCCCCTCAACTCCGGTATCAGCCTAGTAAACCTCCTCTGCACTCCCTCCAAGGACAAAATATCCTTGCGTAAGTGCGGCGACCAAAACTGCACACAGTACTCCAGCTGCGGCCTCACCAATGCCCTATACAGCTGCAACAAGACCTCCCTACTTTTATATTCAATCCCCCTCGCTATGAAGGCCAGCATCCCATTCGCCTTCCTGACCACCTGCTGCACCTGCAGGCTGAGTTTTTGCGACTCATGCACAAGGACCCTGAGGTCCCTCTGCACCGTCGCCTGCTGCAGTTTTTCGCCACGTAAGTAATAGTCCTTCCTACCATTATTCCTACCAAAGTGGACCACCTCGCACTTGCCAACATTAAATTCCATTTGCCAGTTCCTGGCCCATTCGCCCAGCCTATCTAGATCCTTCTGCAGACTCTCCACACCCTCCGCGCAATTTGCTGTTCCACCAATCTTGGTGTCATCAGCAAATTTCGACACCATACACACGGTTCCCTCCTCCAGATCATCTATATAAATGGTAAATAGCTGAGGCCCCAGCACCGACCTCTGGGGCACTCCACTAGTCACCAACTACCAATCCGAATAGCACCCATTAACCCCCACTCTCTGCCTCAGAGGGTCAGAGGTCAGATAGTTAAATTTTGTAAATTACCAATGTTTGGTCAAAATGCAGTTAAATTGCTAATCGAGAGACCTGACACATCTACAATGTACATATCTCCAATGCCTTCTGCAGTGAATGACAATGAACCATCATCCTAATGTTTTGTTTCAAATGCTAGATTAAAAGGGTGAGCTATGAAGAGATCGTCGGCAATTGCCAGGTTGAAATCATTCACTCGACCATCATTATTATACACATCAAGATATACCATCTTATTGAACAACTCTTTGGCTGCCCAAATTCTCTGTGTAGATATGCACAGTCTAGACAGAGCTCATTGCTGTGTTTTTGTTCCTTTAGATTATTCTTGGATGACTCCCATAGGAGATTTTGTTACTCACCATCAGTTGGAGTGTACTTCATTTGCCCGGAATCTAGGCAATTTATAGAAAACCCAGGGGTCAAACAACCTCCATCAATGTAATTTGGCTTCTGGTATATCATGTGCCTTCAAGTGTCCTTTCTCCATTTTTGAAGGTGATATAATACATGCTCCACTGGATCTTTATTTGGGCTATAAATTTCAACAGATTTATTAAAAAGAAAACAGATAAGTGAATAACTGCAATGACATATTATAGATTTACAATTGTTGGAGACTAACTCTGCCTCCTTAGAGGATAGAACATACACAGTTACATCTGCTATGCTAGATTTCAATGAGAACTGAACCTGGCTTCAGTCGTAATTGTCAATTTATTGCTGCTCTCTCACATAGTCTTTCTGATTGATCTTTCTTTGAGCTTCAGATGGGCTATTAAAAACACAGTGATATGCCTTTTGTGATGGACAGGAAGGGGGTATAATTTAAACAAGCCTAACTTCCCTTAACACTCATCAATAAACAAAATGATGTTGTTTATATTTTTATCTCCCCACCCCCTGTACTTTATAAGCAGTGGAGTATTTCCCAACCCCTCGGTTTTAGTGTGGTCAATTTTTTTATTAATAACCCCACAGCAAACTTGCAATAGGGTAAGCTCATTCAAAACACTAAAGGGAAGTGTTGCTAAATGGCCCCTGGTGCATTCATTGGGCAAAGATCATAGAGCAAAGAATTATTGTGAGATGAGTCCAGTTTAATGTTAAATGGTGTATTCCATGACATGGATTGACAGGCTTAAACCAGTGCTGGATAATTTTCCAGTAAAGATGACTTTCACAATGAGATAAACACAGATGAATTAGCCTTGTAGGCAATGATATGGAAGTTTCAAAGTCCCAGTAGAAGCAGTGTAGATGGGGGCAAGTCATTAACCTGGACAGAAAACTTGTTCTGAGCTCCTTCTTGATGGAAAATGGTCATCCAGCAAGATAGTATATCTGGTTCTCCTAGCCAGTTGGGAGGTTGGGGGAGAGGGATTTATGTCACATGACTGGCTTTGAAAAAAAGGTATTTATTCCTTTGTCTGGATTCCCATGGTTTTAATGTTCCAACCATGAATAATCTGAATGGAGATTGCAGGCCCTTTTGTCCTAGCAGACTAGGAGGCTCTAGTGGCCAGGTCTGGTTTAGTAAATGTAAATGCTATAAGTGACATGGCTCAAGCTCTATTTGGAGAAGAATTCTTGCACTTATGAGTGGCACAGTGGTTAGCCCTTCTACCTCTCAGCGCCAGGGACCCAACATCAATTCCGGCCTCGGATCACTGTCTGTGAGGACAGTGCACATTCTCCCCATATCTGCATGGGTTTCCTCTGGGTGCTCCGGTTTCCCCCCTCACTCCAGAGAGGTGCGGGTTACGCTGATTGGCCATGCTAAATTGACCCTGGTATCATGGGGATTAACAGGGTAAATATGTAGAGTTACGGAAATGGGGCCTGGGTGGGATTGTGACCAGTGCAGACTCGGTGGGCCAAATGATCTCCTTCTGCACTGTAGAAATTCTATTATTAACTATATCTCCTCACTATTTAGTAATTTAGCTATATTGAAAATGATACACATTGGCTTATGAAGGGTTCAGTGTTAAACAAAATAGTTTGCACAACAATTTCACCCAGGCATCCAATTTATTTTAGCTCAAGTTGAACAGCAGGGAATATTATAATGACAACTTTGACAATAGGACAGATTTTAATTTAAAATTAATTTTTAATTCCAATTTTAAACAAATTTACCTACTTTCTCAATAGAGATTTTCCATAAAAATTCTGAGTTCATCAACTCAAAAATGTCATTGGCTCAAGGGTAATATTTGGGTGCATTTCTGCTGCCAGCATATAACCTTTTTTTTTAAAATACCTTGCATTGCCAGCAAAACCAGCATTTACTGATCATCTCTTGTCACCCTTGAGAAGGTAGCAATGAGTCTTCTTCCTGAGTGGCTGTACTCTGTGTACTGAAGCTGCTTCCCTAATGATATTAGGTTGAATGTTCCAGGGTTTTGATCCAATGACAATTAATTTAGTGGTAATCATTCTGTCATGCATATATACACACCTGTAAATATGTGTTAAAAACTATTAAAAACAGATTTAAACATAAAAAATTAAAGGATGATAGTTAGAGGGTAAAGGGCTGAGATCCCTGTTTGTTGTCTTGAGAAAAACTCTACTCTGCTGTAAACTGCTCATGTGACATATGGATCTTTGATAATAATGCTTACAAATGCAATTTGAGCATCATATGAGAACTGTACACAGTATTCAATGTCCAGAAATAGGGTTTATTTACCCAATATGGGTAAAGGTCTATGAAATGGCTTGGTACAAAGAAAGAAGATATGAACAATGTGCCCCATATTTCATCATTATACATAATATTGTACAAAACAAATACATGTTTATGCTTCATGGGCCTTGGAAAGATCAAAAATAGCCACTGATATTGGTGTGCTATCTTCTGGAAGAGACTCAAATTCTAAAGGGAACAATTTGTGGAGTTAGGACTTAGTGTGCCTTGTACCATGATTGTTATTTATCAGGCTTTCCACATGAATGTCTCAAGTGTATGGGTGTTACAATTTCAAGGTTGGAACTGTACAAAAAACCTAATCTCTTTTGCTCTTGGTAGCTGCAGATGAAACAACTTAAAGAAAATTGAATCATCTGAATCACTGCAGCAAAATGTCACTTTTTCTCATTAACTCCATTGAGTTTGGGAATGAATGCTGTGAAAATATTAGTATTAATATCTGCAGATTGAAGAACTCTGTATTTTTTCCCTGCACCCAAACAACATGGGTGACTTTTGAATCTGTTAACCAGATGCTAAAAATGACCTGCTCATTCCTGTGCTATTGGCTGAACTAAGATTAAAATATATCTTTATTGTCCAATTGAATTCATTGAACAATGTATAGAACAATGCTGTTAAGCTGAATTCATTTAATTGATTATTCATTTAATTCATATTCATGCAGTGCTTGGTACAATGTTTAACACTGCTGTCTCACAACACCAGGGAGTCATGTTCGACTCTGCGCTTGGGTCATTGTCTGTGCAGAATTTGTATGTTCTCCCCATCTGCATGGGTTTCCTATGAGTGAACAAAGAACAACCCAGCACGGGAAACAGGCCCTTCGGCCCAATGAGCCCACGCCGCCCCTTCAACAAAGCATTTTCCTACACCTACCCTGCCCCGTTTGTTTGTGAATGGAACCCCTAATGTAGCCAGATTCAGGGGAGAATAGTGTAGGGTCAATTTGGTACACCAATCAGCCTAAGAGCACATCTTTGGGGTGTGGGAGGAAACCGGAGCACCTGGAGGAAACCCACGCAACCACAGGGAGAATGCGCAAACTCCCACAGACACAGGCCCAAATCCATGTATCTGCACAGCTAGCAATGATAGTCACTGAGCTGTTGTGGTGCCCGTCTGCTGGTCTAGGATTAAGCATACACAACGACACAAAGTACTAGGCCACTCTCAAAACCTCCAAGAGCAGCCCACGCACGACCCACCGTGTGCATGCCCCTTGTTAGACAACAAGGTGGGCCAACACCTGTGGATTAAAAGAGACAAAACATTAACATGTAATACTACATTTCCGGTGTAGTCCCGAGGCTGACCCTTTTTAATACCGTCTACTATAACCCTCCATCCCTGTTTCACTCATGTGTCTATCTAAGTAAACCTTAAACAAGTCCAACGTGCCTGCCTCCACCACCTTACTTGGTAGTGCGTTCCATACCCCCACGACCCTCTGCGTGAAAAACCTTCCTCTAGTATCCAAATTATACTTCTCCCCCCTCACCCTTAGATCGTGACCTCTCGTAATTGTCCCCAATCTAGGGAAAAGCCTACCACTGTTGACTCTATCTATTCCCTTTATTATTTTATACACCTCTATCAGATCCCCAGTACTTCTGTTTCCTCCCACAGTCTGAAAGATATACTAGTTAGGTGCATTGGCCATGCTGAATTCTCTCTGTGTACCCAAACAAGCACTGGAGACTTGGGGATTTTCACAGTAATTTCATTGCAGGGTTAATGTAAACCTACTTGTGACACTAATAAAATAAACTTTAAAATTTTATAAACTATAACATTCATACATACCTGTTTGTTCATTTTATAATCAGACTTTCCATATAATAGAAAGATTAATTAGAACATAATTTGGTGCTTTCACAACAAGCACCAAATTAAAAATTTGTACATTATTCACTAAACTTCTTTAATGGACAGCTTGAATTTATATATTCAGAGGATCCAAGTTGTGTTTAAGGCTTCTGCACGGGATGGCTAGAATAGGCCTCTCAAACTGGACTCGCACCAATTTATACAGATGTACCAAAGAAAGCATCTTTTCCGGATGTATCTCAGCTTGGTACGGCTCCTGCTCTGACCAAAACTGCAAGAAATTATGAAGGCTTGTGAATGTAGCCCAGTCCATCACACATACGGCCTCCCATCCATTGACTCAACTACACTTCCTGCTGCCTCGGGAAAACAGCCAGCTGAATCAAGGACCTCATAATGCACCCTGAATGTACTGTCTTCCACCTTCTTCCGTCAGGAAAAAGATACAAAAGTCTGAGGACACATACCAACCAACTCAAGAACAGCTTCTTCTCTGTTGCCATCAGACTTTTGAATGGTCCTACCATATATTAGGCTGATCTTTCTTATCACCATATTTGTAACTGCAACACTATATTCTGCACTCGATCTTTTCCTTCTCTCCTATGAACCTTATGAACAGGTTTGTCTGCATAGCATGCCAGAAACTATACTTTTCACTGTATCCTGATACATGTGACAATAGTAAATCAAATCAAAATTTGGCAGTGGAATCATTACCTATTCAGATTAAGTACAGGCTGACCCATTGCTAAACTGTTACACGTTGTACCTGTTTTATGCTCAGAAATTGGGCACAATGTACTGGATGACCCAAATCCCTGCACGGCATGCTGGACAAACCAGTGAGCTAACTATTCCTGGTGTCAGAGTGAGACACGTAGGTACACCCCGTACCAACTGAAGATGCATTGTTTGATGACCATAGCATACTGCCATGTGAGTTGTACAAATGATTTAATCTCTGTCAAAAAAGTGGAAAGTTTTCTCCCCACTTTTACTTTGTCAGCTGTCAAACAACCCTCTCTGTTGTCATTTCTAATATGCAAATAGTAGTCTTCAAGCCTAGTATCTGGTGCATCTAATGAGTTGTTCTAACAGAGTGCCCTAAAGGGGACTATCAAATAGATTGAGGATTTTTAAATGCTATCTAACTATTAAAAACGTACACTGATCATTTCACCTAATTCTGTCTCATAGAAGGACATTTTTAGCTCTGATTCCTTTACCAGCGAAACCATTATAGTCACCAAGTTTGCCCTGTAGAACGTCATATGAAATATAAAATGTTCTTGTGCCTCTGTAGAGAGGAAATTAGAATTCCACACACACATAACATTGTATTCTTAAGGGCCAAGCTCAGCCATATGTGCAAGTCTGTGCTGATCAGGTTTTAATGGGGTTCTTCTTCTGTTTTCCAAATGTGGCTTTTCATGAAAGTGGATTCACTTTGTTTTGTAACTCCTTAGCTTGCTGATTCCCTTCAATGCCCTTGTCTTCTCTCAGGTACAGATCTCTGTTCTGCTCCATTATCATTGTAAACTTGCCAGGGAAATTCTTTTTCTACCTTCCATTTCTTACTTCTTCCCCCAATAACAGTGCTAACCTGCATTTTATAGCACTTTGAGCATAGTGAAATATCGCATTAGCCTCTGCAGGAACACTATCAAACAAAATTTGACACTGACCCACATTAAGAAAATTTTAAGACAGATGAGCAAAAGCTTTTTTGAAGAGACAGGTTATGGGGAACACATTAAAGGAGGAAAGAGGTTTGGGGAGAGAATTCCAGGGCGTAAGGTCTTAGCATCTGAGGGTATGTCTGCCAATGGTGCAGCAATTAAAACCAGGGAGGTACAAGATTCCAGAATGGAGGAATGTTGATATTTTAGAGGGATGTAGGGTTTAGATAGATACATTTTTGAAAAGTAAAGGAATTAAGGGTGAGCAGGCGGGTAAGTGGAGCTGAGCCCACAAAAAGATCAGCCATGATCTTATTGAATGGATTTATTCCCACTTGGAATTAAGTGGATGTATTAATGAGAGGCAACATGGTTTTGTGAAGGGGAGGTCATGTCTCACTAACTTGATTGAGTTTTTCGAGGAAGTGACGAAGATGGTTGATGAGGGTAATGCAGTGGATGTTGTCTACATGGACTTCAGTAATGCCTTTGACAAGGTCCTCATGGCAGACTGGTACAGAAGGTGAATTTACGTGGGATCAGAGATGAGCTAGCAAGGTGAATACAAAACTAGCTTGGTCAAAGACGACAGAGTGTAAAGGTGCATTTCTGAATGGAGGGTTACAAAGAACAAAGAACAACCCAGCACGGGAAACAGGCCCTTCGGCCCAACGAGCCCACGCCGCCGCATCCTCCTACACCTACTCTACCCTGCATGTCTGCGAGTGGAACCCCTAACTTAGCCAGATTCAGGGAAGAATAGTGTCAATTTGGTAAACCAATCAGCCTAAGAGCACATCTTTGGGGTGTGGGAAGAAACCGGAGCACCCGGAGGAAACCCACGCAACCACAGGGAGAATGCGCAAACTCCCACAGACACAGGCCCAAATCCATGTATCTGCACAGCTAGCAGTGCTAGGCACTGAGCTGTTGTGGCGCCCGTTGTGACAAGTAGCGTTCCTCAGGGATCAGTGCTGGGACCTTTGCTGTTTGTAATATATGTAAATGATTTGGAGGACAATGTAACTGGATTGATTAGTAAGTTCGCGGACAACACAATGGTTGATGGATTTGCAGATAGCGATGAGGACCGTCAGAGGATACAGAGGATATAGATCAGTTGGAGACTTGGGTGGAGAGGGGGCAGATGGAGTTTAATCCAGAAAATGTGAGGTAATGCATTTTGGAAGGTCTAATACAAATAGGAAATATACAGTAAATGGCAGAACCCTTCAGAGTATTGATCAGCAAAGGAACCTGGGTGTACAGGTACACAGGTCACTGAAAGTGGCAATGTAGGTGCAGAGGGTAGTCAAGAAGCCATATGGCGTGCTTGCCTTCATCAGCCGGGGCACTGAGTTTAAAAATTGGCAAGTCATATTGCAGCTTTGTAGAACCTTAGTGAGGCCACACTTGGAATAGTGTTCAATTCTGGTTGCCACATTACCAGAAGGATGTGGAGGCTTTGGAGAGAGTATAGAAAAGATTTATCAGGATGTTGCCTGGTATGGAGGGCATTAGCTATGAGGAGATGTTGGAGAAACTTGGTCTGTTCTAACTGGAACAACAGAGGTTGACGGGTGACCTGATAGAAGTCTACAAGATTATGAGAGGCATGGACAGAATGGATAGTCAGAAGCTTTTTCCCAGGGTGGAAGAGTCATTTACTTGGGGGCACAGGTTTAAGATGCGAGGGGCAAAGTTTAAAGGAGAAGTATGAGGCAGACTTTTTACACAGAGGGTGGTGGGTACCTGGAACTCGTTGCCCAGGGAGGTAGTGGAAGCAGATATGATAATGACTTTTAAGGGGCGACTTGACAAATAGGATGGGAATAGAGGGATATGTTCCCTGGAAGGGTAAGGGATTTTAGTTAAGTCTGGTAGCATGGTTGGAGGGCCGAAGGGCCTGTTCCGGTACTGTAATTTTCTTTGTTCTTTTATGGAGCAGGCTCGAGGGGCCAGATGGCCTACTCCTGTTCCTAATTCTTATGCTCTTAGGAGGTTGTAGAGTTAGTGAGGGATAAGGGCATGGAGCAATCTGAAAACAAGGATGATAATTTTAGAATAGAAGTGTCAACCATGCAGCCCAAGTTTATGGAGAGGTCAAAGAACAAAGAACAAAGAACAACACAGCACGGGAAACAGGCCCTTCGGCCCAACGAGCCCGCGCCGCCGTCCTACTATCTCAGTGACCTATTCATGATTTTAGTCTACGCCTAACGTGCGAGGATCAGGGAGGTCCAATTTAGGGACAATTTTAGTACCCAATCAGCCTAAAAGCACATCTTTGGGGGATGTGGGAGGAAACAAGGTAAGATGGAAGGTTGGCCAGGAATGTGTAGGAATAGTCAAGTCTAGACGTAATGAAGGCATGGATGAGGATTTCCACAGCAGATGCATTGAGGTGGAGCGGAGTTGGACAATGTTACAAAGATGAGGAGTCTTAGTGATGGTGCAGAGAAGTGAAGTGATCAGAAGTTCACTTTGGGTTGCAATATATACTAAGGTGACAAACAGTCTGTTTCAGATTCAGTGAGTTTCCTGGGAGATGGATGGAAGCTGTGGCTAGGAAACAAAGTTTGCTACAGGCCCTAAAGACAGCTTCAGACTTTCCAACATCTAATCGGAGTAAATTTCTCTAATTCTGTCCTAGATGTTGAATTAGTAGTCTGACAATTTAGAGACAGTGGAGGTATCGAGGGAAGTGCTGGTGAGATAAATCTGATTGTTGTCAGTGTACTATTCTTTACGGACACCAGAGGTAATGGTGCAAAAGAGAGAAGAGAAGCTATTGAAAGTAATTCTATGGCTACAACTGGACAGATGAAGGTGGATCAGCAGAGCCCCCACAGCTGGAAGATATAAGACCAGCACTGGAAGACGATGGTGTAATCAATTGTGTCAAATGTTGCAGGGAGGCTTAGAAGAATGAGTAGGGGCATGATCATGGTCACAAAAAACGTAATTTGTGATTTTCTTAAGAGCCTTTTTAGAAGGGTTGGGAACCTGATTGTAAGGATTCAAACATGGAGTTCTGGTAAAGATGGGCATGGATTTGTGATATATGGTAGCTTATTCAGGTACTTTGGAGAAGAAGGTTGGATATGAGGTGGTCATTTGCAAGGACAGAGTCGTCAAAGATTGCTTTTTGAGAGGGACTGCTGATAGAGTTGAAGGAGAAGGGACAGTACTTGAGGAGAGAAAACCACTAAAAATGTCAACTAACATAGAGGCCAGGAAGGGAAGTTGGATGGTCAACAGTTTAAATGGGAATAGAGTTGAGGGAATAGGAGGCATGTCTCATGAGTTTGGAAAGGACATGAGAATAGGTTGGACATAAAGTAGAAAAAGATGCAAGCTCCAGGCTAGGCAGCTGGAATCTTAAATGAAGGATACTCCAATGAGTTTGGAGAAGAGAGAGAGGTGGCAGAGACAATCGAATGGATGGTTTCAATCTTAATTACAAAGAAGTCTGAGTTCTTCGTGCTTGTTCTTGGAGAAAAGAAACATGCCATGCCTAATTAATGTCCGCTCTCCCCAGTCTCCCACATGGATGTAAAACATTACCCTCAGTTTGCCACAACTTTATCTGATCGCTTTCTCATTTCCCTTTGCTCCCAATCTCACGATTTCACAATTTTGCCTGATCTCGCTTTTTTCTTTCCTGTTGCAAACTTTCAGGTCCTTCTCTTGATCAATCCCTCAATGAATCTTAACATTTGTTTTGAGATCTCTCATTTTCCCACATGTTGCAGCCAGCACCCAACTCCCCCTCCCTCTTTTTTCACAAACTGGCCAGTTTTTCTTTAACATTAGTGCTATCTGGGCGTTCCCTTGATTGGTGTTTGGCCAGTATTCTGTTTGCTCTTCCTGTTGTCTTGGAATTGTGTCATCAAATACTGAAACTACATTTTATCAAGTTTGTGACTATTAAAGCACACAGACTGCATGCAGAGCTTATCCCAGTACAACTCTATTGAAAATGAAATTGTTGAAACTATGACAACACCCTAGGCTTTCTTTGTATTTTATAGTGCTCAGAAGATAAAATACTGCTTTCATCTACAAACATCAAACACCACACTGCAGGGAAGGAAAGTCCATTACTGCTGTAACGCTGACAGAGTTTATGATGCACATTCATCATTCTCTTACATTCCTCTTTATTTCTAAGCTTCCTTATTGGTAACTGCTTACATCCAAGCAAAGGAAACAGGAAAACTAAACAGTACATACTCCATCAAAAGGAGACAGTGTAATTTGTTTTTCCTGCCTCTTGCACATCTTTAATAGTTCTAAACAATTCATGTAAGGTATTAAGGTAACTCAACCAATCAACATTGTTTTTTTTGCAGTTTCTATTGTTTGTTTTTCTCGTAACAGCTGTGAAAGTGGTTCTTCAATCAATGAAAACCTCCTGCCAAGTCCACTAAATGGGTAATAAATGTTTTCTGGTACCATATGGTACAGAACCATCTCCAATCCCCCAACCATTCCTGCCATGTATGATGGATTTGTTTTGGTTAGTGAAGTGATGGAGTCATAGCTGGGCATCACACCAAATCTCTAGTATGGCACTAACTGTCACACAATCCAACAGTTTTAAGTGAAGGACTATAAACACAGCTCAGGTATGGAGTCCATTCTCATTTTAAAGTGGCTTCTCTTTTGTGTTTGCCCAACTTTAGTGTATCAGCCTAGTCAGGTATGTGCAGTTTGTCAAAACTCTTGAAAGGTGGCTAGGATACTGATCGTCTCCTGCTGGTTCACATTCTTGACTGGCCCATCAGACAGTTTATCTCCCCCTCAGCACATGAAATATGCTCCATTGTGTCCTGAACATAGGCGATTAATAGTGGCATTCTCAGAGCCTTTTTAGAACATAGAACACTGCAGCACAAACAGGCCCTTCGGCCCATAAGTTGTGCTGATCATATCCCTACCTAACAGGCCTATCTATAACATCAATCCCATTAAATCCCATGTACTCATCCAGAAGTCTCTTAAAAGACGCCAACAAGTTCACCTCCACCACCACGGACGGCAGCCAATTCCACTCACCCACCACCCTGAGTGAAAAACTTATCCCTGACATCTCCTCTGTACCTGCTCCCCAGCACCTTAAACATGTGTCCTCTTGTAGCGACCATTTCGGCCCTGGAAAATAGCCTCTGAGAATCCATCATATCTACACCTCTCAACATCTTATAAACCTCTATCAGGTCACCTCTCATCCTTCGTCTCTCCAGGGAGAAAAGACCTAGCTCCCTGAACCTATCTTCATAAGGCATGCCACCCAATCCAGGCAACATCCTTGTGAATCTCCTCTGCACCCTTTCAATAGCTTCCACATCCTTCTTGTAGTGAGGTGACCAGAACTGCGCATAGTATTCCAAGTGGGGTCTGACAAGGGTCTTATAAAGTTGCAGCATTATCTCCTGACTCCTAAATTCAATCCCTCAATTGATGAAGGCCAGTACACCATACGCCTTCTTGACCACATCCTCCACCTGCGAAGCCGATTTAAGAGTCCTATGGACCCGGACCCCAACGTCCTTCTGACCCTCTACACTGCTAAGAGTCCTACCCTTCATATTATACTCCTTCATCCCATTGGACCTGCCAAAACGGACCACTACACATTTATCTGTGTTGAAGCCCATCTGCCACTTCTCCGCCCAGTCTTGCATCCTATGTCTCGCAACAACTTCTGACATCCCTCCAGACCATCCACCACACCACCACTCTTCGTGTCATCAGCAAACTTACCAACCCGTCCCTCCACTTCCTCATCCAGGTCATTTATGAAAATTACAAACAGCAAGGGTCCCAGATCAGATCTCTGGAGCACTCCACTGGTGACCGACCTCCATGCAGAAAAAGACCCATCCACAACCACTCTCTGCCTTCGGCAGGCAAGCCAGTTCTGGATCCACAAGGCCAAAGCCCCTTGGATCCCATGCCCTCTCACTTTCTCAAGAAGTCTTGATTGGGGGACCTT
Organism: Carcharhinus amblyrhynchos; assembly: GCF_965287045.1. Taxonomy (NCBI): domain Eukaryota; kingdom Metazoa; phylum Chordata; class Chondrichthyes; order Carcharhiniformes; family Carcharhinidae; genus Carcharhinus; species Carcharhinus amblyrhynchos. The sequence goes on from NC_137333.1 coordinate 62,493,179, forward strand.
ATCGAAAGCCTCGCTGAAGTCCATATAAACCACATCCACTTCTCTTTTTGTCAACGTGTTTAATCACATTTTCAAAGAACTCAACCAGGCTCATAAGGCACGATCTGCCCTTGACAAAGCCGTCCTGACTACCTTTGATCATACTAAACGTATTAAACTTCTTTTAGCTGGGCTGTGTGCTGAAAGCTTCCTCTCAATGTCAAAACCTTTAAGGATTTTAACTCTATAGACTGGTCATTTGTATTATCCAGAACAGGCTGCACAGTGGTCAGCACTGCTGCCTCACAGCACCGGGGTGAGAGTTCAATTCTGGCCTCGGGTGACTCCTCGTGTGGAGCTTGCACATTCTTCCTGTGTCTGCATGGATTTCCTCTAGCTGCTCGGATTTCCTCCCACAGTCCAACGACGTGAGGGTTAGGTCGATTGATCATGCTAAATTATTCCTAGTGTCAGGGAGACTAACGGTAGGGTTATAGGGATAGGGCCTAGCTGGGATAGTTGTCAGACTTGATGGGCTGAATGGCCTCATTCTGCACTGTGGGGATTCTATGAGAAACATCAGCTGGATCTACTGAAAGTTTGTTTCTTCCAAGATTCCTATTTCTTATCAAGCTGTACAGGAAATTATTTTGAAAGTATATTTTAATCCCTAGTTCACTGATAATGTCCTTCAGGATTAGCTTGAGCCTGCAATAGTTGTTGTGGTCTTTCCTCCCTTTCCAAAGAAGTTAGGAGACTACTGTGATTACCTCCTGTGCTCTAGTGAAGTCTGATGAATTTATGTGCCCATTTTGGTTATTAGAAAGCTTGGTCTATTTATGGAAGATATCCCTTTTGCTGTAAATAAAAGACTAGAATTTGGAACAAAGCTTGAAAAGTAGCAAATGTTACTGTCCTTAAAAACATTTCCCCATGTTATCATTCTCAGCTAGTTTTACAAGTTATTCAATCTATGTGTTAACAAAAGCAAAGAACAAAGTGCAAAAATCTATGTTCTGAGAGTGTGCTACTGCAAATATAGCTTTTATCAAAAGGCATATTTTTCCTGCCAGTTATATGGGTATATACCAGTGAAGCTGAAGACAGAAGGTTCCCGCAAGCTCCAGGATATTAACTGCTTTAAAACTGACCCCTCTGTAAGAGATAATAGGTTGAAAGCCACAGAGTCCATGAGAATGAAGAGAGGGCAGATCTGCAATTATCCTGTCTAAGTGGCCATTCTTTATGAATGAGTCTATACAAGTGCCAGCAGATTGTTCAGTCGTAAAAGGTTTACTGTCAGTTAACTGTCAGTTATAACCCTGATATGATATCCCTAAAAGTACAGTTTCCAGTAAGTTACTGATTGCTAATTTGGGGTAGAAACCACGGCTACTTTAACTTCTTCTAGCCTAAGGATGTTGAGACCATTCGTAGCTCCCCAAGATATCTCATCTGTCCCAATGATAACCAGTTGGTAACAATGTATATAATTAAACCTCATAATAAATATCTCGGCATCTTATCAACTCAGAACCATTGAAAGCACTTTTGCATGAGTAATTGCTTTAAAGCGCAGTGTTATTTATGTTATATGGATGAATGCAGTAACTATTTTATTGAAAGCATTGAGGAGAAGTGACCAATTAATCTCTGTTTTGGTGATGGCTCTTGAAAGGAGAACGTTGGCCAAAGCTCATCCTCAAGAGTGTAATGAGATCGACAAACTCTCTTCCTCTCTCTTTCATTCCCTTTCTCTGTAAAAATAAAGGGTGCTGTAAATGACATAAGCATTAATGGGCCAGGGAGAAGTGAAAACAATTGGTGGATTCCGCTTCTCAATGAAGCTGTCTTATTGAGCATCAGCCTAGACTGTGCTGGTTAACATATTAATAATGTCAATATTAATAATGATGCTTGTGTGCCAGCTGAGCCTGTGGCTGAGTGAGGAAAAGAATATTTGAGGACCAGGATCTCAAACCAAACACAAAGGTCATGGTCAACTGGGGAGCCATGATCCTGAAGTTGCTATATGCTTCAGAGACTTGGATAATGTACAGCATGGATCTCAAAGCACAGAAGTATCATCAGCCTTTGCAAAATCCTCCAAATCTAGTAGTAAGAAAGGCAATCCAATCACTGTCCTCTCCCAAGCCAACCTGCCCAGCATCAGGACACTAATCACTCAGAAATAGCTTCACTGGGTGGAACATGTTGTTGATATACCTTAGAACAGAGAATGGAAATACTTTAATGATATCCTCAAAACATCCTGGAAGAGGAAAAACATCCTTACTGACTCATGGGAGACCCTGGCTTGTAACTAACCAAAACTGAGGGGAAGGCTCATTTGGAAAGATACCAAACATATCGCGAGACTTTGTCAAGAATCTGTATAGGCAAAATTAAGGCAGAGGGACCGTACATACCTCTGAACAATCCATCTCCCCAAGCCTTCAAACACCACCTGCCAAAGTCTGCAGATTGCACATTAGTTTTCTCAGCCATCTCAGAATTCATCAAACTGGACTGGAAGCCAGTCATCCTCAAACGCAAGGGACTCTCTAAGAAGGGGAGAGATTAATAATAACGACAGCTATTATATCTTCAATAGCAAGAGAGGTGTTGAGAAATTACAGACAGGGCCTACTGAAATGATCAAGGAATGTCACTCTTATGATTGAAATAGAAAATTCTATAATTTATATAGTTGTGAATAGGAGAAATTCAACTTATAAAATGTAGGATACATCTTAATTAAAAAAATGCATCAAGAGTTTCATCTTTGGGATGTCAGTGTGAAATTTCTTCTTTTGTATGACAAATTGATCTGTACAGTCAATATGCACTGTGATGCACATAGATATTTTTCAAACATTATTCTGAATTTACATATCACCATAGAGCTACCCAAAGTGTAAGCCCTTGATTCTTTCCGTTATAGGGTCACTTCTACCAATACTACCATGGACAGATTCATCTGCAATAGATTGGTGAGGACAAGGTCAAGTAGGCTTTTCCCTCTTGTTGGTTCCCTCACCATCTGCTGCAAATCCAATCTAGCAGCCATACCCTTTAGGAATCAGCCAGCTCATGTGATGGAATATTCACCAAAAGACGGTTGAAGCTGCTACAACAGGCCATGTCTGTACAAGTCAGAACTCCTGGTGCTCCTGTCACCAGCTCATCCAGCTGTGCTAATGTTGTTGCAGTAAGTATGACCTATGGGTTGCATTGCAATAATTTGTCCAGAGTACATTTACTGACCCTCCTTCTCCTGCAATCTCTTTGCATATCAAGAAGGATAAGTACAGCAATATTATGGAAACACCATCATTTCTAAGTCACGGACCATCCTGACATGAATTTATCTCACCTTTCCTTCATTGTCATTAGCTCATTGTCTTATAGCTATCTTACAAAAGCAAAATTTCAAATGAAAACAGAATGTTCTGGAAATGCTCAGCCTATCAGGCAGGATCTGTAGAGAGTCATAGAGGTTTATAGCATGGAAACAGGCCCTTTGGCCCAATTTGTCCATGCACCCAGTTTTTAGCCATTAGGCTAGTCCCTATTACCTGCATTTGGCCCATATTCCTCTATACCCATGTAATATCTAAATGCTTTTTAAAAGACAAAATTGTACCTGCTTCTACTATTGCTTCTGGCACCTCGTTCCAGATACTCACCATGCTCCGAGTGAAAGAATTGCCCCTCCGACCCCCTTTGTATCTCTCCCCTCTCGCCTTAATCCTACGCCCCCTAGTTTTAGACTCTCTTATCTTTGAGAAAAGATATCGACTTTCTAGCTGATCTGTGCCCCTCATTATTTTGTAGACTTCTAAGGTCAATCCTCAGTCTTCTATGCTCCAGAGAAAAAAGTCCCAATCTATCCAGCGTGTCCTCGTAACTCAAACCATCAAATCCCAGTAGCATCCTAATAAATCTCCTCTGGACTCTTTCTAGTTTAATAATATCCTTTCTATAATAGGGTGACCAGAACTGTACACAGTATTCCAAGTGTGGCCTTACTCATATCTTGTACAACTTCAACAAGACATCCCAACTCCTATATTCAACGTTCTGGCCAATGAAACCAAGCATGCTGAATATCTTCTTCACCACCGTGTCCCACCTGTGACTCCACTTTCAAGAAGCCATGAACCTGTACTCCTAAATCTCTTTGATCTATAACTCTCTGCCATTAACTGAGTAGGACCTGCCCCGATTCGATCTATCAAAATGCATCACCTCACATTTATCTAAATTAAACTCCATCTGCTATTCATTAACCCACTGGCCCAATTGATCAAGATCCTATTGCAATCCAAGATAACCTTCTTCACGGTCCTCTATGCCATCAATCTTGATGTCATCTGCAAACTTGCTAACCGTGCACTATAAATTCTCATCCAAATCATTAATATAAATAACAAATAGTTGTAGACCCAGCAACGATCCTGAGGCACACCGCTGGTCACAGGCTTCCAGTTTGAAAACAACCTTCTATAACCATCCTCAGTCTTCTTTCATCAAGCTAATTTTGTATCCAATTGGCTACCTCACCCTGGATCCCATGAGAGAGGTATCAAGTTAACATTTTTATAATTGTACAATTAGTGTATTGTCAATCTAGTGATTTCTGTACATTTTGATCAATAAGCCAAACTTATGAGCCCATAGTGGCATGGTATTTCCAGCCTTCTAACAAAAAAACAGTGAACATCCCATAAATTTGTCACTGAGTGATTTACCATAATGTTAGGTTGTGTAATCTAGACTCTGCATCCCATGCATTGGCAGAGAATAGAAATGCAGGTTTTGGTTTACAGAACACTTCCTCCAGTCCAGTTCTGTAAGAAATTAAGAAAATAAGGACAGTTTGGGTGTGGAAGGACTGAGTTTTAGTTCCAAACTGAATTCTGGATCAGGAATCCAGAAATGGGCATGGTGGGACCTTGGAGGAGAATTTTGGGGGGGGCAGCAAATTAAGAGGCTGCTTCCAGTAGCTTCATCAAATTAAGGATGATGAGAAGGCTCAGTAGCTGAGAGGGCCAATCGGAATGTCCAAGGCTCTGGGTGGCTGGCTGCCTCACCTGGAGAAGTGGGAGGTGCTGCTATGGGTGAGAGAGCACGAGGGTACTCCAAATGGGGGAGCGCCCTCTGAAAGCATATAGATGATACAAAATCATTGCAGAGGAAGTGAGGGGGAGGGGGTTGCTCACCACAGAATCATAGAATTCTTATAGTGCAGAGGAGGCCATTCAACCATTTGAATCTGTACCGGTTCTCTGACAGAACATCTTACTCAGACTCTATCCCCATAACCCCACATATTCACCCATAAATCTTGGGGCACTAAGGGAGAATGAGCATGGCCAATCCACTAACCTGCACATCTTTGACTGTGGGAGGAAACTGGAGCATAGGGCAGACACCTACATAAACACAGGGAGAAGGAGCAAACTCCATACAGCCAGTCACCCAAGGCTGGAATTGAATCAGGATCTCTGGTGTTAAATAACCACTGTGTCGCCTGCACACTGCCCCCGCAATTGTGTCAATCACAGGAGAGCAATTCCACAATGCACTGCTTTACAGGATGCAGCTCTGGCAACCTCTGGCCTGCCACTGGGAGATTGCCACCATTAGATCTACAAGATCCAGCCACATTGGGGAGCTGGATGGGGGGGAAGGGGACTGTGCCAGTCTGGAAAATCCAGATGGCACGTGGCATGCCCTCAATTGGCTATGTAATGGGCCTAATTGACTATCCACTGCTAGTCAGTGTAAGGTTGCCAGCCCTCCAACAGCAGCCTCCATGGAAAGAATCTAGAGGTGGGAACATGGGATCATGCCAATCGGTAGCAAGAAATTGCTCACAGTCCCATCTTTGAACCTACGTTTACCTCGGGAATGAGAAATCAGCCCACCGGGTTTGGAAGATTATCAACCGAAAAGTGGTGATGTTTTAATAATTAATTTGTTTTGTTAATTCCTTCTAGGCAATGAAACACTCTTTGGAAATGGTGATGCTGAAAATGGTAATGAAGACAATTCATCTCAAGGTGTCCCTGCATTGCATTATATTCAATTGCAAAGGATTTTCATTACTTAAGAATCTAGTCTATCTAGAGATGTGAAATGGTCATTTTTTTCGCTAAGGAGTGAATTAGTGACACAGTCCAGTCCTCATGATGACGGAGTGTAATCACACCCTTCACAGCTGTGTTCCTGAGGTTCTGAATGAAACTGTGAATTCAGGCAAGACAAATCTTCCCATCCTTGTAAGGATATTGCTAGCAATAGTTATGATGTCAATGATTGCAGTTGGTTTCCTTGGTAATGCAATAGTGTGTTTAATTGTGTATCAGAAACCTGCGATGCGCTCAGCAATCAACCTGCTCTTAGCAACCCTTGCATTTTCTGACATCATGCTGTCTTTGATGTGCATGCCTTTTACTACGGTCACCATCGTAACCGTCGAGTGGATCTTTGGAAGTTATTTTTGTCGGATATCTGCTATGCTGTACTGGTTCTTTGTCCTGGAAGGTGTGGCCATACTTCTGATAATCAGTGTTGACCGCTATTTAATCATTGTGCAGCGACAAGACAGACTGAATCCTCACCGTGCCAAAATAATGATTGTCATTACATGGGCAGTCTCCTTTTGCATTTCGTTTCCATCAGCGATTGACGGGACTGTGGTAGAAGTGCCAACTCGGGCACCTCAGTGCGTTCTGGGATATGCAGAGACTGGAGCTGACCGCGTTTACGCAGTGCTCTTGCTGGTTACTATTTTTTTTGTTCCTTTCAGTGTGATGCTATACTCTTACCTCTGCATACTGAACACGGTGCGAAGAAATGCCTTGCGGATCCACAACCACGCGGACACCCTGTGCCTGAGCCAAGTAAGCAAGCTGGGACAAGTGGGCTTGCAGCGCCCTCATCAAATAAACGTCGATATGAGCTTTAAAACCCGAGCATTCACAACGATTTTAATCCTCTTCATTGGCTTCTCATTTTGCTGGTTGCCGTACACAGTGTATAGTTTACTCTCTGTTTTCAATGAGAACTTTTATCACAGCCAGTCCTTCTACACTGTTAGCGTCTGGATTTTGTGGCTCACTTACCTCAAATCCGTGTTCAATCCTCTCATCTACTGTTGGCGCATTAAGAAATTCCGTGAGTCCTGCATGGAATTCGTACCAAAAACATTCAAAATTCTACCAAAGCTGCCGGGCAGGACAAGGCGGAGAGTCCGGCCCAGCACAATTTATGTTTGTAATGAGCATCAGTCAGCTGTATAAATGAAAACTTTTGTCCCAAATGCCTTGTCAAACTGCCCATAAGTAGAATAATTTTTGGTGTGACATGCACTTGCCATTTATTATATGAAATTGACCTTTTCTTGTGATAGGTTGCTGCCAAAAAGTAATTTGTTAATCTTGCAAACCTGTTTATTACTGCCCTGAACGGATGTGTTAATGAGAAAATGATATTTGTGATTTGTGCTTTACTATGTATGATAATGGAGCCGCATTGAGAAAAACCCTCTGCACCTTTAAGGATCCTCATTAGAAGTGAACCAAACAAGACTTCATATTTCATTCAAAATTGTCCCATGGAATTGTGCAGGGTATGGCACAGTAGGATTAACACTTCAAATGTTGGCACCTGTGATTTATAATTCCTTCTTTTGTGAAATGGACTGTTTTCACAATTTTCTAAGGTGTTGTTTCAATTTAACTAGCATCAAACTTGCTGCCTGGATTTAAAGCTATTGTTACAGATCAGTCATACATTTCAAAAACTGCATCATTTTAATTTTCACTGAAACTACTTGTAATGAAAATTAAGCAGTTTCTATAACCAACAGCCAATGCACGATGTTAACAAAGATAGATAAAGAGCCTGTGGATTTGATACGAATCAGCATATACTATCACATATTAATTCTCTCAGTGTTGATTTCCAATCTGTTTACTTGCACACGGATAGGCTCCAAGTCACAGGCTTATGTCAAGAATATCAACATTTGCCTATTTACTTCTAAGTAGAATAAAGTTGGGGGTCTTGAGAATAGCTGATTAGCTTTGCTACTTGGCTACAAGGCACATGTGATTCATATTATCATGGAGATAGGCTTTGAGAAGGAGAGTGTCCATCAGAAACCATTGTGGGATGAGGTTCTATGTTTTCCTAAAAATATTGCTTAACCTCACAAACCTGAAAACAAACAGAAGGATAGAGAGGGCAAGACTCTTCTTCACCATGCACAATGTGGGTTGGAGCTCACACTCAGTTAAAAAAAAAATCCACGTAAAGCTAACGAAGGGGCTAGACAGGGTAGAGGCAGAGAGATTCTTTCCACTTAGAAAGGAAACAAGAACTAGAAGACACAGCCTCAAAATAAGAGGGAGTCAGTTTAGAACAGAGTTGAGGAGGAACTTCTTCTCTCAGAGGATAGTGAATCTCTGAAATTCTCTGCCCATTGAAGCAGTGGAGGCTACCTCATTAAATACCTCAATTATCTATCACAGGTAGATAGATTTCTGATCAATAAGGGAATTAAGGGTTATGGGGAGCAGGCAGGTAAGTGGAACTAAACCACTATCAGATCAGCCATGATCTTATTGAATGACAGGGCAGGCGCGAGGGGCTAGATGGCCTACTCCTGCTCCTATTTCTTATGTTTTTATGTTCTTATTTGCCAAGCTTTAGCTGGAGGAAAGGATCTCCAATTTGTTCTTCACAGTGCAAGTCAATTGGGGGAGAAGATGTTATCTGCCTGGAAAAGGATAAAGGAACTGCTTTAAACTGTTTCGCAAAATGAAGTGCCCATTTAAGGGACAGAGTATAGTGTAACCATGGCAGGGGGATGTTTGGCATTTATTGTGCAAGTTTCCCACTGAAATATTGTTTAGTCAATGCTGCTTTTAGTTTGTTTGTTCCAGTAAAAGTTTTTAAAACCTGAAATCTTGATGTGTGATCCTTTCAGCATTTACTGCAACTTTGAATTTCTTTTTAAAAATTGTCGGTGTCCACAGGAATCATAACAACTACACTGGGATTTGCCAGAGTCCAAATGAACCAGATTTCACAGTGAAAATGCCTTGCAATAGTTAACAAAGATTCAGAAGCAAAGTTAGATTGAACAGTTAACTTTGAATCTACTGTTGCTGTCAGACTTGCTGAACATTTCCAGCATTTTAGGTAGCATAAAAACTGATAAAGCTCTGGGGCCTGATGGCATTTAACCCAGGCTGCTTAGAACATAAGAAATAGGAGCAGGAGTAGGCCATCTAGCCCTTCGAGCCTGCCCCGCCATTCAATAAGATCATGGCTGATCTGTCGTGGCTCAGTTCCACATTCCCGCCCTCTCCCCATAACCCTTAATCCCCTCTCTTATCAAAAACCCATCAACCCGTGTCTTAAAAATATTTAGCGAGGTAGCCTCCACCACTTCAACGGGCAGAGAATTCCAGAGATTCACCACCCTTTGAAGAAGTTCTTCCTCAATTCTGTTCTAAACCACCCCCCCTTTATCTTGAGGCTGTGCCCCCTAGTCCTACTGTCCTTTCTGAGCGGGAAGGGAGGTGAAAGATGAAATTACTGGGCAAATCTTTGTCTCTTCTTTGGACACTGGTGAGGTCCCAGAGGACTGGAGGGTAGCTAATGTGGTACCACTGTTTAAAAAGGGCAGTAGGGATAGGATGTATAAGTATTTGGAGTGTTGCAATCTGATTAGGGATACGCAACATGGCTTTGTTCAGGGGAGGTCTTGCCTTACGAATCTAGTAGAATTTTTTGAGGAGGTGACAAAAACGGTTGGCGATGGGCGAGCCGTTGATGTCATCTATATGGATTTCAGGAAAGCGTTTGACAAAGTCCCTCACAGTAGGCTGGTAGAAAAGGTTAAGGCACATGGGATACAGGGACAGGGATCTAGATGGATTGAAAACTGGCTAGGCAACAGGAGACAGTAGTAGTGGAAGGGTCCTTTTCTAGCTGGAGGTCTGTCATCAGTGGTGTGCCACAGGGCTCAGTACTAGGATCTCTTTTCGTAATATATATAAACGACTTGGAAGAGGGCGTACGTGGTGTGATCAGCAAGTTTGCAGATGACACCAAGATGGCAGGATTTGTGGATAGTGAGAAAGATTGTCAGGTGACACAGCAGGATATAGATAGGCTGGTATACTGGGCAGATAGATGGCAGATGGAATTTAATCCTGACAAATGCGAGGTGATGCATTTTGGAAGGAATAATGCAGGGAGGAGTTACATGATAAAAGGTAGACCAATTAAGAGTATAGAAATGCAGAGGGACCTGGGAGTGCAAGTGCACAAGTCTCTGAAGGTGGCAACCCAGGTGGAGAAGGTTGTGAAGAAAGCTTATGGAATGCTAGCCTTTATAGGAAGGGGTATAGAGTATAAGAGCTGGCATCTAATGCTTCAGTTGTACAGAACGTTGGTTAGGCTGCATTTGGAGTACTGCATCCAGTTCTGGTCACCTTACTACCAGAAGGACGTGGAGACCCTGGAGAGAGTGCAGAGGAGGTTTACCAGGATGGTGCCTGGTATGGAAGGACTGGGTTATGAGGAAAGATTGGGTAAACTGGGGTTTTTCTCCTTAGAAAGACAGAGATTAAGGGGGGATCTGATAGAGGTGTATAAAATAATGAAGGATATAGATAGAGTAAACAGTGGCAGGCTTTTTCCTAGATTGGAGACAAATATCACGAGGGGTCACAAGCTAAGGGTGAGGGGGGAGAAGTATAATTTGGATACTAGAGGGAGGTTTTTCACACAAAGGGTCGTGGGGGTATGGAACGTGCTACCAAGTAAGGTGGTGGAGGCAGGCACGTTGGACTTGCTTAAGGTTTGCTTAGATAGGCACATGAATGAAACAGGGACGGAGGGTTATAGGAGACGGTTTTAAAAAGGGTCAGAGCCTCGGGATGATACTGGAAATGTAATACTACATGTTAATGTTTTGTCTCTTTTAATCCACAGGTGTGTCGGTCCACCTTGTTGTCAAACGAGGGGCATGCACACGGTGGGTCATGCGTGGGCTGCTCTTGGATGTTTCGAGAGTGGCCTAGTACTTCGCGTTGTGTGTGCTTAAACCTGGACCAGCACATGGGCACCACAACAGCTCAGTGACTATCACTGCTAGCTGTGCAGATACATGGATTTGGGCCTGTGTCTGTGGGAGTTTGCGCATTCTCCCTGTGGTTGCGTGGGTTTCCTCCGGGTGCTCCAGTTTCCTCCCACACCCCAAAGATGTGCTCTTAGGCTGATTGGTGCACCAAATTGACCCTACACCATTCTCCCCTGAATCTGGTTACAATAGGAGTACCATTCGCATACACACGGGGCAAGGTAGGTGTTGGGAAATGCTTTGTTAAGATGGCGGCGCAGGCTCGTTGGGCCGAAGGGCCTGTTTTCCGTGCTGGGTTGTTCTTTGTTCTTTCTGTTTTATTTAAGATTTCACTGTGACAGTAGCTGTAATAATTGAAAGATTACCATAGTCCAGTGCTAAAACATTCCTCAAAGAGAGGAGATATCTTTGCAGCAATTAATAAAAGTTAACTTGAAGTTGATAGCAAATAAATTGAAAATAACTTTAAAAATAGGTGCAGAGAAAGTTGAGGTATTGGCTCAACATTTGAACATTGAAGAAGTGAAAGTAATGAGACAAAATAGGGTTAGGTTAGCCAGGATTCAGTCACAAATAAAGCAATGTGAATTAGAATTCCAAAGGGAAGAAAAATATAATTTTTTTTAAAAAGCTTGAATTAGAATTCCAAGTGAAGGAAATTAATGACATTTTAATTCAAAGTGCTGGGCAGACTTGAAACGGAGTATTTCAGATCCAACTTTTCAACCCATTCGCAGGCGCCCCCGTACGCACTCTGCCTGTGAAAATAGTAACGATTCCGAATTGCACTGTACAAGCCTGTGGGTGGGACTTAACATGCCCGAAACCCTGCAGCTTCAATTGCTGCCTCCAACTGCGCATGCGCAAAAAATAAGATAGAATGTGGCTCCCCTAACACATCACTTGCAGCCGGAAAAAGCCTCCCCTGGCACCCACAGACATTACGCCACCCCCACAATATTACTGACCCCCTTATCCCTCCCACCCAACCCCCACCCAGACTGATTGCAGCCTCCTCATCTCCTTCCCCCTCACTTTTCACAGGCAGGGTGGCAGTGGATTCCCCTTCCCCCTTACTGATCACAGGCAGAGTGGCAGTGGACCCCTCTCTCCCCTGCCCCACCAATCTCAAGTAGAGAGCTGTTGTACCTACCTTCCCCACCCTCCAACTCCTCCCACCACCAGAGAGCCATTGGATGCTCGACACTTACCTCCTCACTAACTGGAGCGCCCAAATCGGACTTTTGTAGTGTATATCTGTTTAGTGCCATATCTGGATGGACAAATGCGATGGTAAAGTGGGAAGTGCAGGTAAGGTTCGGTGTGCAGTCCATTAAGTCAAGTTAAATGCATGCACGGTCCCGAATGTGGCCATTTTTGGGCCTTGGTAAAGGGGGAACCGGCAAGAAGGAAGGCATGGATCGCACTACTCACCTCACGAGGCAGATATCTCTGTATAAAGATGTAACATTTATTCAAAACAAAAACACAAAAGCAGCTGCTCGGAGGTCACCAAAAGGGTTAAGTAGCTCTGAGATAGAGCAACAGAACTTCTCCAATGAATCTAGTGTATACAATCAAAAACAGATCAATTACAGGTTTCCTTATTGATTAATCCCACCTCATATTAGTTTAAAATCAAGTACATTCAGTAAACTTACATCAATAATAATTCCTGACATATACCTCAGCTAATTGCATTTTATCATCCAACATAGTGATATCTCATTTGTCCATTTAATCCAAACACTAGCTCCCACCTCGGCTAAAGTCACTTCCTGGTCGCCTCTTTCCCCAGGATGCTTGCTACTGGGGTCAAAGTGGACATTCCCACCAGATCATTGCCAACCTGGAAAAACATGTTCCTGCAGCCAGGCACGTCCTTATCCAGAATTTGGACAATAAATGGACCTATTACGTTGCAAGATGCATTCCCTCATAAGAAACTTTCTGATATGAATTTCGCTAACTACAGGAGGTTCCCAGGCCTTTAGTTCTGACCTATTCCCCTCTCCCATCATAGCTTGTGGTAACTTGCTTTTGGCTGAAATGAGCAATGAGTCACATAACACTTAAAATACATTCAAAATATCAGTATATGTTTTAAAATCATAATTATTTGTTTATTCTTATACTGCATCCACATGTAATCTATTTGTCTCATTGGCTTATTAACTTCGTTAAATGATTCTTGAAACACTTTACTGGTAGTCTTGTCAGTGCCTTATGGATTCTGTCTAAAACCTTATTAATTGGTTAGTAATTTCCCTCTTCAGTAGAGAAAGTGATGGAGGTTGACTCCATCACTTTCATGATGGAGTCAACCAGGGTCATTTTAGATGAACAGTCTGTAAAATTTCAAAATGGTTAAGAGTGCTGTGTACATTAAGCATATAAGTTAATTCCAGAAGGTCGCACGCAGGACTTTGGAGAACTGAGGAATGAACTACATCAGACTTCAGAAAAACATTGTTTGATGGATGGTGTGGATTATTGAGCAAGATTTTGAAAGCTTCAGATAATAGAAAAAATGAAAAAGGAATAAGATGTCACCAAGGAGACTAAGGTTTCTAAAATAAGAGAAGTTGCTGTTTTGGCTGATGATTACAAAACTATCTCATAAAGCTTTGTTTGCAAACCCACACACCATTTGGAGAGATAAGAGGAGGAATCATGAACTGGACACAAACCATCATGAGAGGTGTGGTAGAAATGAACAGATATGCTTCTGAAAGTAGTGAAAAAAGTATGGAAGATAAGTGGTTCAGGTGGCCAACATGATACTTTTGCCACAAGGTGAGGCTGTAAAAGAAGAATTCTGGAAATTAGAAGTTAAGCTGATGGCATCTATAGGTGTGTCTAATGTATTTCCAGGTTATGTTGTACCAGTGAATGGAGTTTGTGAAAAACAGTGGATATACATTGGAACATAAAACATAATGGAAGTTTTATGCTTGAGACTAAGGTGAGTTTGCTTTTGTCAGAGAAAAGTACCAAAAAGGTTGTTATTCTTCATGATTTGGGTCTGGGCTCAATCCCTGCTATCAGTAAAAGGTCTGAATTTCTCACTGGATAGTTAATTAAATAAAAGTGTATTGATACAGAACATTGATGGAAATTGTTTGCCTGTTTCATTGTGTGGAGTGAAATTGTGTTTTAGTCAAAGGTTCTGTTATTTAAAGAGTGGTGTTAAGATTGCCTATGAAAGATATTGACTTTATCTTGGGAAACAATCTACCTGGAAATCACATGCTACCTCTGGACATTTCCACCAAATCCGTTGAATCTGTTAAAAGATACAGATCAGCAAGATCAATGGAAAGCAGACGGCACGGTGGTAAGCACTGCTGCCTCACAGTGTCAAGGACCTGGGTTCGATTCCTGGCTTGGGTAACTGTCTTTGTGGAGTTTGCACATTCTCCCCATGTCTGCATAGGTTTCCTCAAGTGTTCCGGTTTCCTCCCACAGTCTGAAAGATATAGTGGTTAGGTGGATTGACCAGAACAGGCGCTGGACTGTGGCGATTAGGGGAATTTCACAGTAGCTTCATTGCAGTGTAAGACTTACTTGTGACTAATACATAAGCCTCAACTTTAAAAATGTACATCTGTCTGAGTCTGTTGCAGCCAACAATAGTTTGACTCAAGAGGGAGATTCACAAATTTGGACTTCTGAGATTAAAAAGACACTGAAATCTCAGCCTGACAGCAAAGAGTTTTTAAAAAAACTGAAAACAAATCGTCTGAGTTAAGCCTGCCTGCAGACCCTAAACACAGTAAAAAGTCTGACAACACCAGATTTTAGTCCAACCTATTTATTTGATAATATACTCGCAAGCTTTCGGGTTAGCCCCTTCGTCAGGTGAATGGAGAAGGGGCTAACCCGAAAGCTTGCGAGTATATTATCAAATAAATAGGTTGGACTAAAACCTGGTGTTGTCAGACTTTTTACTGTGTTTACGCCAGTCCAACGCCGGCATACCCACATCATGCAGACCCTAAGCCATAGGAGTCAAAGCAACATACAGCAGCAGCACTCCAGACTAATGGAGAAGCAAAGGAAAACAGTTCTTAGAAACAAAATGACTTGGCTGTAGCTAATGATACTGCAGAACTACAAGGACAAGATTAGGTTTTGGAATCATAGAATCCCCACAGTACAGAGGGAAGCCATTTGGCCTATCGTGTCTATATCAACCACAATCCCTGGCCTTATTCCCACAACCTCAAATTTACCCTGCTAATCCACCTTACACTAGGGTCAGTTTAGCATGGCCAATCAACCTAACCCGCATATCTTTGGACTGTGGGAGGAAACCCATGCAGACACCAGGAGAACATGCAGACTCCACACAGACAGTGACCCAAGGCTGGAATTGAATCTGGGTCCCTGGTATTGTGAGGTAGCAGTGTTAACCACTATGCCACTGGGCCATCTTGTTACAAAGATACCCAGACTGAACCAATTTTTTAACCAAGGATAGGGAAGCACTGGAAATTACTCAACGGGAAAACGGAGATTTACTTCAACACATGACAAAAAGTGAGTGAACAGTAACAGCATGAACTCTCAGTCAGAAATCTACTGAAATTGAGTTTGAACTTCCAATTGTTGCATGCATTTGTTTTGGTATAGATTAAACATTGTGATGCTGCCAGGATAGATTATTTAAATACTGAGATTTGACAACAATTTGAAGAAATTGATGAGTATACTGTGTGTTGTAAGTTAATTATTACAATGTATAGTATATTATCAGTTATATTTTGGCTAGTGACTTTTTTTAAAACGTCACTTTGGTGATGACTTTTCACCTTTAAAGAGGGAGGTGTAACACAATGCAAGATTTATCAGATTATTGTATTTTGCAACTCTCTCTTTAGGTAAAATGATGGGGATCATAACGCTTGGTCAGAATTCTGCTGATAGCAAGCCAAGGTAGTTTGGTTGTTGGGATGAGACAGGTGGTTTTAAAAAGGTGCAAGACATTCACACCTGTAAGCAACAACCCAGGCAGCTGTGCCGACTGTGGATAGGTGCTACCCATCTGAAAAGGGAAAAAGGAGTTGAAAATAGGACTGGTCCCTGCAGAATGTAGTGTCCAGTTAAGGAAGAGAGTAAAATATAACTTTGATAGAGGGATTTTCAGTTATTGTGAAAGGTAAATGGAGAATCTTTCCTGTAGTTTAGAAGCTGTCCATTCAAAGTGTTTAGTCAATTTTACTTTTTGTTTATTACAGTAAAAGTCTTAAAACCTGAAAACGTGTGATCTTTTCAGTCAAATTTCTTATTGAAGTTATCAGTCACACTGGGGACTGTAACAAAGCTCAAGTGCGCTGGTGGATACTAGAAGCTTTAACTCACCCTGCATATATGTCAATTGTGGCTCATGCGTTAAGTCACAAGATTAGGGTTTGACTCCTATTCCAGGAATTGCACATCAAATTTAAGACTGACACTCCAGTGCAGTACTGAGGGAGTGCTGCACTGTACGAGATCCTGTCTTTTGGATAAGATGTTAAACTGAGGTTCCATTTGCCTGTTCAGGTGGCTGTAAAAAAAACCTGTGGCACTATTTGCAAGAATTAGTCAATAGCACAAGAACAGAATATCTGGTCATTATCACATTGTTGTTTGTAGGAATTTACTGTGTACATATTGATGTATATCAACCAACACGCTTCCTACATTACAACAGTGACTGTTCTTCAAAAGTATTTCATTGGCTGTAAAATGTTTGAGATGTCTGTGGCCATGAAAAGTGCCTCATAAATGCAAGTCTTTCTTGGTTTCATAGCAGCTTCCACAATTAAACTAGGTCCCAGTGCAATTGAAGGAATGGAAGCTCCAACTGTAATGAAACCCAAATGGATGGATCTGCCTTTGGGAGGCAAGAGACAGATGGAGAATCTGTCCCTCAAAAACATTCAGGCATTCACTGAAACAGTGGAGGAATAAAACCTCACTATGGAAACTTGATTGCATCAAAGATCATTTCAAATGGACTATTATTAGTTGTCTAAGTTAAAAGCAATTTAATTCTTGGGTCAATGCTTATATGTAAGCTCTGAATTGTAATGTGATTCCTAAGGGCTGGCCTCACTGCAAGGTGCAAAATTTGCCCCAGAGTGTAATAAGCTCCCAGATCTTCTAAAAGTGAGCTGCTGTCACTATGAAAGGTGAATGTAACAGAGCCAAAGCACAATGGAGGTTAACTTCAATAGGTCCCAAAAATGGACATCAGAATCACCAAGCAGGTTTAACGCTTGCCTGCTGCTTTTGACTCAGGCAGAATGCCAACTCCCTGCTGCCTGCTAATTAACATGTCTGCAAGGTGCAGCGAGCATTAGCCACAATTCTGAGTGGATATGTGCCCAAGTAGGCAGCCCAAAATGGTGAGCAGCCACCATTAGTCAAAGCTAGCCTGCACTACTACTTAAAGCTATTGTTTAAAATGGACATGCACTGTGGCTAGAATAGGTTCAAGAAGTCGTCACAGAACTCATTCTGACATGGAAGTGGTTGCAATAATGCCACAGCATTTAAGTGGGCAGACTTCAAGATTTAACAATCCTGTACAATCAGCAGGTCAGGGAGGTAGAGAACAGCGAGATGTGTTTTGCCCACAGTGGACCAGGACGCTCTTCGGTCAATCCCCCAGAAGGCAGTGGGATTGATAGGTAAGGCAGTCAATACCAGAAATCAAGCTCCGAGGACCTCAATACAGCATTGCAAGATGTTCATTGGCCTCAACATGAATGGTCAATGCCAATTCCTACTATTCACAGCACTAACATTACTTACAGCTCAAGATACTACACTCCCACCACTAACCTACCAACAACCTTGATCAATCAGGACTCATACTGAACATTCATAGCTTCACCTCATATTCACAAATTTAGCACTTCGGCAAGCCTCTCAACTACATCTCACAGATTGCAAAACCAGTCAACTACTCAACCATAAAATCCATATCACCCACATTACACATACTCACCAAGACACTTCCCTTTCCCGATGCGATAACCACAGGCAACAACACCTAATTGGTGAGGAACAAGTGTGATTCATGTCCTCATCCCAATGGTGGATATGGTGCTCACCCTCAATGGAGTGGCTATTGTCGTGGGTGCAGCCAGTGGTGGGTCGGAGAGCACCGAAGGTGGAGATATCATAACACTTAATTCTCTTTCTCACATTCCATCCCTCCTTCATTCCACAATCTCTGAGTTAGAAGCTGCAGATCGCATAAGCATGCAACTGTGAATGAGAGGGGTGGCTGGAACACAGAGCTTCAAAATGTCGATTCAGGCTTCAAGTCAGCATTGTGGCCCTACTGTACATTAGGCAGATACTCACTATGCACAGTAGCCCCATCATCAGTATGATACTCAGTGCAACTTGCACAACAGGTTTTCTCATATGCTGCATTTAAGATTTTGGGCCTCGAAGGACACCCTTACTGCCCAAAAAATAAAACAGGTATTATGTATCCAAATTTTGCACCAAATTTTGCAAATTGCAGCTGTTTAATTAGATGCATTGGGTGTACTCTTGCAGGCCAGGGAAAGGAGAATGACATTCCTTGGAGTGGAAGGCTACCTTCCAATTAAAGGTGCCAGCTGCCTGAATGGGTCGTGAAAGGGATTCAATGACTGCTAAAAATTAATGAAATCTGGATAAAGTTAACTCAGTGTCAAAATATGTGAGTAGATATACTTTAATTAACATCCAGGGATGAAAAAAATTGTGTATTGCAGTACCTCAATGTGCTGAACAAAGTATCTGGACAAGTTTGAATTTTCTGCAATTGTATAGAAAGGAGAAAAGTGCAATATTTTAAGGTGCACACAAGAAC
This sequence comes from Carcharhinus amblyrhynchos, assembly GCF_965287045.1. Classification (NCBI taxonomy): domain Eukaryota; kingdom Metazoa; phylum Chordata; class Chondrichthyes; order Carcharhiniformes; family Carcharhinidae; genus Carcharhinus; species Carcharhinus amblyrhynchos. The sequence goes on from NC_137333.1 coordinate 62,512,186, forward strand.
ATTGTACTGTTTCACACAAAAGTGAAAAAGTGTGCTCCAAAACCTACATTCCCACTAGACCCTACATGCATGCTGCTTTGGTTTCATTCACACTGGATGGGATATGTAGTTCCCACAGGAATGTTTATCTGGGTAACTGTCAATTTCCAACATCCGGGAGACTGAGTGCACTTTTTGGAACAGGCTGCTCACCATTAACTTGAATTTTACAGTCACTCAAGATGAAATTTACTTAATAGTCACAGGTAAGGCTTATATTAACACTGCAATGAAGTTACTGTAAAATTCCTCTAGTCACCACATTCCAGCGCCTGTTCGGGTCAATACACCTAACCAGCAGGTCTTTCAGAATGAGGGGGGAAATTGGAGCACTCAGAGGAAACCCACGCAGACACGGAGAGAATGTGCAAACTCCACATAGTTACCCAAGCCAGGAATCGAACCCAGATCCCTGGCACTGTGAGGCAACAGTGTTACTGTGTGGAGGTAATGGATCACTACAAGTGACCCAATTTCAGGAGAAGCCCACAAACAGATTAAACATTAAATTGATGAAGGAATGGAGGAAGCTATGTTTGGAAGGAGACTATGTCTCTCCAACAAAACCGCAGCATTTCCAGAATCTTTTACAAGGACAATAAATGCCATCCTCACCAGTGACACATGCATCCCATGAATGAGCAACATAAAATTGTGACCTTTACTCTTTCACATGGTAATAAGGAGGCAAACACTGCACAATAATAACACAATGCACATTATATTGCTATTTACATTGATTATATCCCAAAACTATTTTTTTACTTCCTGAATTTTCCAAAAATGAGAGTGAATCAGCTGGGGCACTTCAGAGCATGGTGCAAGACACAAAAGCCAGCTGCTGCAAGCACTGTCACAGGTCCCCGCACACTATGCCATTTAAAGAGTGAGTTTAAGGTGGATGCATCAGCTGAAACACTGATTACAGGGCACAGGGAGGCGATGGCCTGGTGTTATCACGAGGCTATTAATCCAGAATCCCAGCTAATGTTCCCAACAAAGATGTGCAGATTAGGTGGATTGACCAAGTTAAATTGCCCCTTAATATCAGGGGGACTAGGTAGGGTAAAGGCACGGGGTTATGGGGATGGGGCCGGTGCAGACTCGAGGGGCTGAATGGCCTCTTTCTGCACTGTAGGATTCTATGATTCTATAACAGTACAACGGCGAGAATAAACTCATTATGACATACTTTGGTGCCATGCCAAACAGCCTCCAAGGTGTGTTAGTGCTTTGCAGGAACATGAGAACAGAGTTTGGATAGATGTGCCAAGTTGCCCCCACCTCCTTTTGTTTTCCCTGGGGTAGCTTCTGTTCATCAACAGCAACTTACTGAGGTTACTAATGATGCAATTAGGAGATATTTTGCAAGGGCAGTGGAATTTTACCAGTGGTGCACAGGACCCCAATTGAGTCTGCAGCTTGTCAACTCAAAGGAGATGACTGCACAGCACAAGATTGGAGCACCATAAAAATAATCTGCAATCTGCACATTAACAGAGCAAATCAGTAAGCCTGAGGCCATCGGCAAGCAAAGACTTGCAATTAATTTTGTGACTATCTCCTTGATAGTTCAGACAGTTCTGGTAGCTGCTGTTTCCTCCAGCCATTTCGACCCTCACTCAATTCACTACTCTCACTGCAGATGTAGTGAAGGTTGCTGTAGCAACTGTGTATGCTGAACTACCCTCCCACCTCCTCAAAACACCTGCTGCCCTGAATCGGTCAGTCATCCTGAGAGCTTCTACAGGCAGTTTTGCTGCTGTGATGTTTAGGTTTGCAACCTGAAAATGTTACAGAAAAATCTAAAGGTGGGAAAATTCATCTCAATGTGTGAAGGATTTGAACAATGTGTCATGTGGCTACTTGACAAGATTGTGAATACTTTGCAGTCAACAGCAAGAATAAACAAATGGTGTGACTCACTGCTCGGAGACCTTGGGTTCACACCCACAAAAGACTGACTTGACCAATTTGAGATTGTTTTGAGAGAGGTCTGATAGTAGGATTCACACACTTCGTGGAAACAGATGATGTAGACATATCCAGGAGCTGAGACAATGAATGCTTTCTCTCAGGGCAATCACATATAAGAACATAAGAACATAAGAAATAGGAGCAGGAGTAGGCCATCTAGCCCTTCGAGCCTGCCCTGCCATTCAATAAGATCATGGCTGATCTGTCATGGCTCAGTTCCACATTCCCGCCCTCTCCCCGTAACCCTTAATCCCCTCGCTTATCAAAAACCCATCAACCCGCGTCTTAAAAATATTTAGCGAGGCAGCCTCCACCACCTCAACGGGCAGAGAATTCCAGAGATTCACCACCCTTTGAGTGAAGAAGTTCCTCCTCAACTTGGTTCCAAACCGCCCCCCCTTTATCTTGAGGCTGTGCCCCCTAGTCCTACTGTCCTTTCTGAGTGGGAAGAGTCTCTCCACCTCTATCCTATCCATCCCATTCATCATCTTATATGTCTCAATGAGATCTCCCCTCAATCTTCTAAACTCTAACGAGTACAAGCCTAGTTTATTCAGCCTCTCCTCATAGCTCAACCCCCTCAACTCCGGTATCAGCCTAGTAAACCTCCTCTGCACTCCCTCCAAGGCCAAAATATCCTTGCGTAAGTGCGGCGACCAAAACTGCACACAGTACTCCAGCTGCAGCCTCACCAATGCCCTCCAACAAAACACAATGGCAACCTAGCTATATAAATTTCAGCTGATGACTTTTGAACATTTTATTTATCTTCAGTGAATTTTGACTCTATTAAGTGCCATATTAAGGTTAGACCTGGTAATAAGATAGTGACTGTAAGATACTAGAGTAGACAGAAAAGTACAGATTATTGTTTGAATGCACATTATATTATTTTGTTTATTTACAATATTTGTAAAACCGTCTAGAAATTATAGAAAGTGAGGATCATCTGCATACTAATCTTCCAAGCTGTAATCTTCCTGTGCTATTACTATACCATTGGCCAGCTCATCCTGTCTCGTACTGATACCTCTTTGTGCTGCAAAGCTGAGTGACATGCAGCAAATAGTGTTTATCTGAGCCACCTTTGCAGACTGAAAGAGGGGTCCACTGCTGTTCTAAACAGCAGACACTTTTCCTTCAGCAATAATATAATCTCTACAATTTCTAGTTGAGGCATGTGCTTTGATGTAGCTACATTTCACTGTTGTTCAGGAGTTTTGCAATGTGATGGGAGTGGGTTGGGTTTGTCTTTGAGTGACCATCTATGAGTCTTCATGGCACACTGGCATTGTTGGCTGCCTTATAATGACAGCATCATGAGTCTTGCCTAAATAATAATCACAGACTTGCATTAGGATGTTTGTGATCAGACGCCACCTACAGATTAATTGAATGAAAATACTTTCAGGTTAGAAGTTTAAATTATATTTTTTAGAAATTATATTTAAAAAGGTCACATTGTATCAAGTACTGGTTTTCAAACTTAAAAGCCATTGGACAGAATTTCCCCAAATGAGAGGCAGTCCCAACCAAGGTTAAATTCAGATCCTGTAGCCACCTGGGTGCGTGTGCACCAGGACATCCTCATCCACAGTCAAGTAACATTTGTCAGGTGGGAGAGCCAGTTAATATCAGGTGGTGAGCAGGAAATGGTCCTATATTGTCAAAGAAAGGTGCTATTTTAGTCAGCACAACCTTTATCCAGATGGCACACAGGGCATTGCAAAGGAATCTGAACAAGGGAGGTTCAGAAGGAAACACTAGCGTCAGAGGAAAGGTTGGACTAAGGTTCAGTGGTGTCTCCCTTGAAGTGCTCCTGCAGATGGCAATAATATAAAGAGGTGAAAGGGAGGAAGAGGCTGGTAAGTTTCATAAAGAATTACCAAAAAGGTCAGCAGCTATGGGACGCTTGCGGGAACATTGATGGAGTACTGGAAACATCTAAGTGACTATATATGGTCTGGCAAGGTGAGTGGTATTCATAATTATAAACACCTATAATACCTGGTTGACCTATGCATTGGCCAGAGGCCAGCACCCACAGTTAGATACAGAATTGACTCAGACCAGAGGCCAGAATAAATCACTGCATTGACAACACTGAATGGCCACTTGCAGCAAGCTTCCATTGGTGCAATGCTGTAATGGAAATTAAGAAGTCTTATAACACTTACCTGACGAAGGAGCATCGCTCAGAAAGCTAGTGGCTTTTGCTACCAAATAAATCTGTTGGACTCTAACCTGGTGTTATGAGACTTCTTACTGTTTATCCCAGTCCAACGTCGGCATCTCCACGTATTGGAAAGTGACAGGCTGATGAGCATAGCTGGGCTATGAAACAAGAGTGTCACTGTGTGTCCATGCATATTGCTAACAGGAGAAGTATTCTCACAATGCCAGGGAGTAAGGAGAAGCGGAGGTAATGTGCAATTCATAGCATTGACTCCAATAGACAAGGAAGCAATGAAACTAGAATAGGTTGCAGAAGGGCAATCTGTCACTGAGGGCAAGGTGGGGTCCACAGAGAATGAGCAACATGATGGATGTGGGCACTTTCTGATAACCAACTATGGTACACATCATGCTTGAACACAGGGATACCAGATCACGTTCAGCAAGCAGGAGGTATTGGAAGCACAGCACCTGAATATCACTTGTCTCCTCAGCAGGCCTAGTTGAGAGCATGGGACCAGCAATTGCTTAAAAATCATGAGACCTCAGAGGAGAAGCTACCATGTGAGGAGACATTAATTCAGCATACCCTCCACCAATGTGGATACTTGCACACTTGAGGGCCTTCATGTGCAGTTAGAAACTGCTGTGGGTGAGCACAGCATCGATGCACGAGGATAGCTAACAGAGGCAGTGACAGCAATGGGCACTTAACATCGGAAAACTGAGGGGGGGTTCAGTGATGCTCAGTTTCAGATGTCGGTACGCAGAAGCCACCAGCAAAGTGGCAGATGCTGAAGCAACAGCGTGAAATGTGGATATTGGTCAGTTTTGAGAGGCTGTTCACTCCCATGCATATTCAATAGAGGAGTTTCTAAGCAGGTGCCTGCCTTACAATGTTGCTTAACTCAACTGGCTGCCAACTCCACCCAATACTTACCTGCCACTGAGCTATTGCAGGCATGCCACAAACGCTCTGTGGATCCCATGCACTCCAGGGAAAATTTAAAATACACTTCCAAATTGCTGTCAATTGGCTGTTTAACAGCCCTAATTGTCTGAACACTGCTGTCTTGTGCATTCGCAATCCCATTGCCTGTATGCCCCTGGTTTTATGATCTTTTAAAAGGAGATTCAAATTTCCAATTATTAGTTGAAAGAAAGACATGACAAGATTTCACATTTGAAAAATTTACTGTAACAAATGACAAACAAAATGCTCGACAAAACAATATTTTCTTTTTGTAGGTAACATATACTTTAAACAACAGAGGATACAGACCTTTGGGAATGTGTAATCGGCAGAAAGGGAAAGCTAACACCAATGGTACCCTGCTCCTGACAAAATGCCTAGAACATGACCTTGTCAAAACCAACACCATGATCCATCAGGCAGACAAGTATAAGGCAACACCTTATACTTGTCTGCCTTGCAACACCCTTACTCCAAGCACTGGCACCTGTTTGACTACATCATTATCCAAATGAGAGACCAAGTGCATATCACATGCACCATGACTGGAGGCAACGACTGCTGGACAGACCACCATCTAATCCACTCTGTGATCAGCATCGATGTAGCCCCAAAGTAGCAACAGCAGCAATGCTGCAGGAAAAACAGTGCCAAAATTGCTTAGGAACATTTCTCTACAATGGAAAGAGTACAAAAGTGCAAGATATTATTGTTGTTGCCCTGATCGATTTTAATTTGTATTTTGTTGGTCCTGCACGTTTTAATTTTATCCAAATGTTGGATGGATTAGTAGCCTAACACAAATGTAAAAGCATCTTCAGAAAGGACCTGTTAATTCCCATAAAACATTGTCTGCTGTTGATTATAATTAATAAATATGGTACAATAATTTTAGGGCAATTCGAAGTGTTGTACAGAAAAAGTAAAGGTATCTTGCACATTACAACCCAACCATTTAACAGCCCATCTTGCTGGCAACATGACATTAATTTCTTCCTATGTAGATTTATAGTCAGGCCACAAAAGCAACTTTAATTTGCAACATTGTGAAATGGCTATTCCAGATATGATTCTTAGATTTTTTAAAGCAGTGATACACTAATGGGTTGGTTCTGTTAATAGAGGTATAAACCTGCAAAGCAGCATCAGGTTTTCATGGGACCACAATTTGGGCATCCAACACCATCAATGTGGCCATGAAGCTGCCACTTTACGTAGCCATATTAGTACCAGCAACAATCTACACCAGCAAGACATCGAAGAAAGCAGCAAAGATGTCACCCAAGTTGGCCATCTTTCACCTCACAACCCAAGAAAGAAACTGGGCATCACATGGAAAGACAGCCAATGAGGAAGTGTAATAGAGGACTGATTAAAAGGTGCCTTGTGTGATTATGACCGAGAACTGACTGACGCTGGCAGGACAGGGATTTTAGCTCCTGGACATCCACCCCCCCCCCCCCCCCCCACACACACACACACACACACACACACACACACCCGCCCCCAGCATGACAGTAGAGTGGAGAGAGCAGCAGGTAGAAGAAGACAGGGCTGTCCTAAGATGACATGCTATAGTAGTACATTTACGGAGGATCTTAAAGACTGGGTCATTACCTGCACTGTAGCCAAAGGGATTGTGATGAACCTAGGCCAGGCAGAATCTTGCTGCTCATTGTCCTGAATGGGACTGCAGGAACCAAATCCAAGCCTAAGGTAGCTTGTTAATGGATCAACAATCATCCAACGGCAGTTTGAAAACTTGAATTCAGTTACAAAAATATTCTGATGAAAAATTTTAGCAGCAGTAAGACTGATTGTAAAGCTGTTGGATTGTTTCATTCATATCTAGAATGAAAAAAAGTGAAAACATTAAAGTATTATTTTGTAAATGTGTAGCTGCTCAATGCTTATAAGATGATGATTTAAGAGCAATTTTTTTACATCATAATATTTGAGTAAATAGTGTAATTACTATTAAACATGTTTTACAAACTGTATTATAATATACACCATTAGCAATGCTAAATGGTTCTGCGTGTAAACAATTTACAATGTTGTGTTTAGGGCCACTGGAGTTTTCAATCTCTGAAGGTACCTCTCCTTCCATCCTGAAATATTGCTGTGGTTACATTTAGTAAACAAGGGGGTTGCGTTTTTATCTTCACCATCTGGGCAGTAATCTGGCAGGGAAGATTGCTGGCTTATAATAGATGAATGATTTTCATTCCATTGAAATTGAGCTCGTTCTATAACATCCAGGCAATCTGCCACACCAAATTATAATCGCAATAATTTTCTCCAATGGTTTTCAGAAAGCTTTAGAAGATTTTCAGTTTGGCAAATTAAAAACTTAGGTACTGAACAGAAAATCAATGGTTTAAAAGATGCACCAAGAGAGTCTTTCAGTATTTTAGTCTTACTTCATACAATCAGTATTTTCCTTTAATTATCCATGGGAATTGGTATTTTAGGTTTATCAGCTAACTTTCAGAGGAGCAGAGGGTTTCAAGGAGCAGTTGTGAGGCCTCTTTGCTTTTAATCAGGTCTCTTACAAACACAAGAAACACAAATGTTCTAGTAGTGTGTAGGTTAAGACAAGGTGAAAACAGCATTCTATATACATTTTTGGTCCTAATTTCATTCTAACAATACAGTTGAGCTAAATTTACTTGCAAAATAATTATGAGTTTAACGCTATTTGCTGTTATTAATATCCAAATCAGAGAGAATTGTGGTAAGATAAGAGATACCTCACAAATTGCAAACTACAGCGTGTTGCTGGACATCTTGAGTTGCTTGGCTATCAATTTCTAAAACAGCAGCTAACAACTTCCCCATGTGTTTCAAGAAATTTTCTACATTTACACATTAATTACCAATTAAACTTGCCACAGTACATTAGGGTGCAAGTACCCTTTTGATGGTGAAACATATGTTAATCCAATGCCACTCAACTTCTCCAGCCCAGAAAAGGAATCTGTGAACTTGCAGAGTTTCATCCAACGAATAATAAGTAGTTCATCTAGATTTTAATCTTTTCTTACTTTTCCTTTTAATTTGTTTCTTGTAGTCCAATGCTTAAATCCCACTTCATTTCTTTGTGCCTTTTTTGACTTAATTCATCCTATTCCCTTCTCAGTCTCATTGCTTGAGCAGATATACACTGTTGGTCCTCACATTCACCTGTCCATCTGGTCACACTGCTATCATCTCACATATCCAACCATTTGAGCTGCAAAGATTTTTTGAGCTGCAAAGATTTTTTGAGCTGAAGGATGAAACAAAAACTGTTACCAGGTCATACTGAGAGATGCCCTGTTTCAGAAGATTCTGGGCTAATACATAACAAACGACTGCATGGTTGGCTGTGCTGATCTATGCATGATCGAAATTCGTCTGTCTGAAGTATTGTAACAATGGTACACAACACTACCTTAATTTTGAATTGTGCTTTTTGTTATTATGAATTTCCCTCCCATATTACTCACTTTTTACCTTAACTATTTGCCTCCTGTGTAGAAAAACCATTGGGAAATCAGAAATGATTAACGACAAGAAAGTGCATTTGCAAGGCTCAGCGGTAATTTTGCAAAATTTTCAAGGGTAATTATAGAGTCATAGAGGTTTACAGCATGAAACAGGCCCTGCAGCCCAATTTATCCATGCCGTCACTTTTTTGAACCCCTAAGCTAGTCCCAATTGCCCACATTTGGCCCATATCCCTCTGTACCCATCTTACCAATGTATCTGTCTAAACACCTTTTAAATGACAAAATTGTACCTGCCTCTACCACCACCTCTGGCAGCTTGTTCTAGACACTCACCATCCTCTGTGAAAAAATTGTCCTTCTGGATCCTTTTGTATCTCTCCCCTCTCATCTATGCCCTCTAGTTTTAGATTCCCCAATCTTTGGGAAAAGATATTGACTAGTTGATCTATGCCCCAAATTATAACGGCAAGGTTATGATATAATGTTATCGTAGTGCTTTGCATCACCTCCAGAAAGTTGATAGTGAAGACTCCCATGGCACACTGGCCTGCCAATCTTCCCCCTATAATAACTTAAATTCGTACTTTTAGTGTACAAAATAATTTTGAGGAACTTCACAGATGCAAGATAAATATTGGTACAGAATCAAAAATTGGAGAAGCTCGGACAGCTTTTGCAAAGATATAAGGTCTACTGGTAGAAATACAAGTTATTGCTGACAATGAGTTGGTAAAGCAGCCCTGTTACTTTGCCTCCCATCCTGTTGGGCTGAATTGCACATTACAGGAGACTGGGAATGATTGAGGACCAGAAACTCAACCCATCATCAATTGAGAAATGCAAAGGGTTGGTGGCTAAGAGTGAGAGCAGTGTTTCAGGGAAAAAGAAGTGGCAGCAAAGGGAATTGAAATGAATGCCCTTGGACCTGAGCACACAAAATGAAACCATGCCCTTAGAGAACAAGAGTGGGGGTCTAGGAGCAGAGTGACATCTCAGGCAATTGATACGGCAGCCCATTGGCAGACAAGCAGATGCTGTAGTCAAGGAACCATCAGGACAGAACAGATGCAGCCACGGGTAATTTAATGATTTCTGGTTTGGTTTTAATTTGGAAATATTTATCAACAGAAGGAAGTCATTTTGGTCTCTCACCGGAGCCCACTGGAAATGGAATAACATGGAAAATATATAAACGTAACAGGATATTTTCATTCTAGTGGGAATGTTTTTCAATGCAGTTCACCATTCAAAGCTATACAAGAGAACAGAATTTGCACTGAAGTTACTTGTGCCATGTAATTTTTCAAATGGAATACTTTCATGTTGAAATAGGCAGTGCTTTACAGATTTTAGTCACACTGCAACTCTACTTTTTATGTCATAGTCATAGAGGTTTACAGCATGGAAACAAGCCCTTCGGCCCAACTTGTCCATGCCACCCTTTTTTTTTAAAAAGATCCCCTAAATTAATCCCAATTGCCCACATTTGGCCCATATCCTTCTATACCGTACATACTCACGTAATTATGAAAATGCTTTCTAAAAGATAAAATTGTATCCATCTCTACTACTACCACCTCTGGCAGCTTGTTCCAGACACTCATCACCCTCTGTACGAAAAAATTGCCCCTCTGAAACTTCTGCATCTCTCCCCTCTCAATTTAAATCTATGCCCTCTAGTTTTACACTCCCAAACTTTGAGAAAAGATATTGACTCTCTACTTGTCTATGCCCCTCATTATTTTATAGACCTCTATAAGGTCACCCCTCAGCCTCCTACACTCCAGAGAAGAAAGTCCCAGTCTATTCAGCCTCTCCTTATAACTCAATCCATCAAATCCCGGTAGCATCCTAGTAAATCTTTTCTGCACTCTTTCTAATAATAAGGTGACCAGAATTGCACACAGTATTCCAAGTGTGGCCTTACCAATGTCTTGTGCAACTTCAAAAAGACGTCCCAACTCTTCTATTCAATGTTCTGACCGATGAAACCAAGCCTGCCGAATGCCTTCTTCACCACTCTGTCCACCTGTGACTCCACCTTCAAGAAGCTATGAACATGTACTCCTAGATCTCCTTGTTCTGAAACTCTCCCCAACGCCCTATTAACTGAGTAAATCCTGCCAATCACTGCCAATCAGCTCATGGTCATCTGGGACAATGGTGACTTTACTATTACATGCCACATTTGTCTTCGTTCTAATTTTAAGTCTTAAAAAGGCGGATAAGTGACAATGTCCCCATAATTCTGTATTTAAATAAGGAAATGCAAAATGAATCTAGTGCATAGGATGATCATTATATAATTCAAAATTAGGACAGCATGAATCACTAAAACAAAAGGGCCGAACCGAGCATGATCTATAAATAATTGGTGTAAAGTTATATTTCTAATATGTTCTGCCAAATGTGTGCAACGTGAAAGGTAAAATCGTAGAACCTGCTTTAGAACCCCAACATAACTCATGAGCAGAGCTGGCCCTAATTACATGGCCAGTAAGATAATTTTGCCAGAATACTTAGCAGATTCTGAAAAATGGCAGATGTGATTTATGTCCTATGTCACCCTGCCAACATTTTGCTGACAATTCTGTCGCTCGGCAACTTTGTTTAACGCTGAGTTTCAATTGGCAAACAATTATAACGTTGAGTAAAATAAGTATAAATTCGAATTGTGGACAGGGATTTTCTATGCCAGCATGCCTCTGGGAAAATTAATCAATTTGCCACCAATTTCAGCCAGGCTTTCAGTCCAGATTGAATTGATGCTGCATTTTGCACCTCAGATGAGAGCTGCCAAAATTGCGGCAAGTGACAGACATCTCTGGAGTCAATGACAGTCTGGTTTGGTGTCTCAAGGCGATTGTCTTCAAGTTAGCCAGCAAGAAAATATCTAATTATTCTATCCATTTTTAAAGTTCTTTCACAGGATGTGGCTATACTAGCAAGGTCGATGTTTATTACACATTTCCAATGTGTAATTGTATGAAGGTGCTCGTGAGCTGTTTGTCTGTGTGAAGAAAGTTACTATGGAGGGAGTTCCAGAACTTTGACCCAGAGCTAATGAAAGAGCAGCATTATGTTTCCAAGCCATGATTATATGTTGCTTGGAAGAGATCTTGATGATGATAGTGTTTCCATGCAACAGCTGCGCTTGTCTTTCTGGGTGGTAGACACCTGAATTTGGAAGATACTGATGAGGAAACCTTGGTGAGTTGCTGCAGTACATTTTATAGGTAGTATACACTGTATACCAGTGATGGAGAGATGCCCAACAGGCTATGTCCCAACTGTTGACAAGTTTCTTGAGCATTATTGGAACTGCATTCATCCATGCAAGTGGAGAGCATTTCATCTCACTCGACTTGCTCCTTATAGACGGTGGAAAGGCACTGGGGAGGTGAGCCATGTGTGGCTACAAGCATCTGTTCCCCACTGAGTTGTTCATCAACATTCATGACTGCATGTGGCAAGGCTGTAGAATCTTGAACTGATCCTTTGATTGTGAGATTGTTTAGTTCTGTCCATAACATTGTGCTTCAGCTTATGTTCTGGCATGGCAAGTGCTGCTCTTGACGTGATCTTCTACGCTACTCATTGAGCCAAAAGGTTGGTATTCTTAGTGGTAATAGCAGAATGAGGAATATGCCTGTCCATGTGGTTACAAATTGTGGTTGAATACAGTTGATAGCCCACAGCAACTCAAGAATGCCCAGTTTTGCACTGCTAAATCTGCTCTAAATCTATCCTGCTCAGCACGACGATGGTGTCACACAACACAATAGCAACAGATTTTTGTTCAGATAGGATTTCACCTCTTTTTGATTTATTGTCACATGTATTAGCATACAATGAAAAGTATTGTTTCTTGCAAGCGACACAAAGCATACTTTTCAGAGGAGGACAGTGAATGCTGAATGTACTTTTACAGTCAGAGCTAGGGCATAGAGAAAAATCAATTTAATGTGAGGTATGCCCACTCAGAAGTCTGATGGCAGCAGGGAAAAAGCTGTTCTCAAGTCCGTTGGTACATGTCCTCAGATTTTTGTATGTTTTTTCTTACAGATGAAGGTGAAAGAGAGAATGTCTGGATTGCAATGGGGTCCTTAATTATGCTGGCTGCTTTTCTGAGGCAATGGGAAGTGTAGACAGAGTGAGTGAGTGATGGGAGGCTAGTTTGAGTGATTGACTGGGCTTCATTCGTGACCTTAGTAGCTCTTGCAGTCTTGGACAAAGCAGGAGTCATACCCAAGCTGTGATACAACCAGAAAGAATGTTTTCTATGGTGCATCTGTAAAAGTTGGGAGTCGTAACAGACACGCCAAACTTCCTTAGTCTTCTGAGAAAGTAGAGGCGTTGGTGGATTTTCTTAACTATAGTCTCAGCATGGGGGGACTAAGACAGGTTGGTGATCTGGACACCTAAAACCTTCAAGCTCTCGATCATTTCTATTTCGTCACCATTGATGTAGACAGGAGCATGTCCACTGCTTCTGAAGTTGATGACCATCTCCTTTGTTTTGTTAACACTGAGGGAAAGATTATCATCGTTGTATCAATTCACCAGATTCCCTCTTTCCTGTACTCCATCTCATTATTGTTTGAGATCCGTCCCACTACAGTGGTGTCATCAGCAAACTTGAAGAGGAATTTGGCCAGTCATCAGTGTATCAGTAGGATGTTAAGTGGCTGAGGACACAGCCTTCTACAAGGACAGTACAGTAGTCACTATCAATACTGTCATGACAGATGGCATTTGTGATAGGTAGATTGGTGAAGACAAAGTCAAGAAATTTTTTCATGTTAGTATATATAAAGGTTCATCAAATCAGAGTGCACGTTGTTCTGGGACTCATGGGGAAACCATAAATCAAACAACTAAATTTTTGCAATGACCCCTCCAGATGAAGTGATTACCAACAAGATTCTACTTTTCATAGCATTTACTTTAATGCACATCAGGATCAATATCAATTACACATGAATAGGCAAACAATACTTCAAACAAAATGGTACATTTCACTTTGAATAATCAATATAACAAGGATACAGCTTACATAGCCACAGGACATTTGCATCACTGCCCATGGAAATGTGGCATTATGTACCCACATAGTTCCACAATCTGCTGTTCTTTATTCATGCAGGAAAGATTGTGTTCTAATTGACAATAGTGTTCACCAAGTTTCTCGGGTATTATCAGCAAGGCACACTTGTATCAATCGTCTCTCCCTTGAATCATGACAGTCCTGGTGATGTGCCTTTCTAGAGTTTATATTCGATTGATCAACTAGTTACATTCCAGTCCACTGTTTGGCCACTCCTTGAAAGCATCCAGTCCTCCAACTTCTGTTTGTAGTTCTCGCAGTCAAATGGACAAAGCCTGAGAAATTAGGCCCAACATAAAAGTGGACTTTTTAAAATTAATGCAGCTAAAAACTGCTTCTGAGGTTACCACAGGTCAAAAGCCAACAGAGACACATGCCAGAACTGTCTCGCACATCGAACAGGGTGCTTCACCTTAATAGGGAAGTCATCAGAACCCGAAATCAAAACCCAGACCTTTTACATATTGAATAGAGAGGCTCAAACTTCACAATGGAAGAGTCGTTAATGGGCTGAAACCCATCAGGGAGTACTCAGACATGATGATTGTGTATTCCCTAGATTCAGCCAGACTCCCTGCTGCTAAAGAGTATGTACAACTAGGATGACCTGGCCTAACCTCATTGGGTGCTGTGACCTCCCCTCCCCCCACCCTGTCACCCCATTGGCCAAAAACCGAGCATTTTAAAGGGAGGAGAATAACAAAAACAGCCATATTCAAGACAAACTCCAGGAAAGACTCTGCCAAACCTATTGTGCCCTGGGATGATGCCAGGGGTTGTGCAAGATCCATCTTCATACGAAGAGGATGCTGAGCTCAGTGAATTGAATCCAAAACCCAATCAATTTCACCAGACTGGGTAATATCCATTTCTCAGGTAATTTAGCCTAATTTGAAGAAAGTTAACAGTCTGTGTAAGAATTGTTTCTTTAATCCAGGAGTGTTTTTAATAAATCTAAACTTGAACCACAGTTCTTTGTCTGAATCAAAGTAAAGGCATTTGAGATAAATGTAATAAACTGGTTGAAGTGTTTGTATAAAATATTTCACCATCAACTCTCCTTTTTGTCTTTACACCTCCCAGTCTTAACTTTCTTCCTGTTGGTACTACTTTTAGGTCAAATGGACCAGTATTTATTACCCAAGAAAGTTACAAATTGATCTCGATATTTGATGCAATTCTTAAAAGCCTTTTCAGTCATTCTGAAAAACAATTAATTCCATACCCATTGTAATTACTAATTTTCCTTACTGTGGTGCTTCCAGATCAAAGATCATCATGACATCAACTTTGAACTCAAAATGATAGGATGATTTGCACTTGTTATATTTGCACCGCTACCATCACTTGTAACCCAAAGGAGTTTTCATCATGTCTGATGAAATTCAGGTCATCAAACTGCAAGTTTGAAAGCCAATATTCTAACTCAATTTCCACCCAACATCACACTTGGATGTGCCGTTACCTAAATTTAACCTAAATGTTACTGGGGATCTCATTACAGCAATATTAAGTGAAATTACTTGGGGAAAAATGGATTACTTTGTTGGAATAAAGAAAAAAAACTGCTACAACATATAGAATTAAATCAGCGATGTTGAGCTTGTGGTCTAAATAAGTAAATGCACAATTGACAATGCATGGGATAGCTCAAATTCTGCAGCATTGAAATGGAAATTAACAATAGCAAACTATGGTTTGACCTCAGGAAGAACAGTATCAGTTTGAATTGTTGAGTGTATGATCCATGTCAGATCATTAAAATATGGGGTACACTGTAAAAGTTGGAATTGATAGTTGATGCAGTTAATAATTTTGAAACCAAATTTGTTTATTGAGTTGCGATTGGAACAAGACATTTCAGTTTATATTTAATCTCTCACTATGCATCTCCTTCAATACAGTACTGGGGCATATCTGGCTGGATTTGAGCAGAATACAGGTCACAGCAAGTATACCGATATTGCACAAATCAAAAGGGGGGATCAATTCTGGATTATGGATGGAAGTTTTGGTCCTGGAAATTGGGCTAAGACTGAAGCTTAAGGAAACTAGGTTTTTCAAGACAAGCTCAAGTAACTACTTTCCTTGAGAAAGGTACTAGGATGATCTAAGGATTAAAACACTAAAAGCTAAAGTAAGGAACTAACATGGACAATAAACAATACAATACAAGATTCATAAGATTCAAACAACATTGGAGATGAAGAATAAGCATGGCAAATTGTTATTATTTTGTCAGAAGAAAACCTAATGCCCTTTAAAATATAGGACAACTTGATGGAGATAGTAATATTGATGGGGGGTGTCAAGTGGTAGGATTGTGTAGAAAAGTTCCAATTAATTCTGGTTAATAATAACAACTTGACATGGACCCCAAATATAGCTAACATGATGGGCTGAAGGTTTTCTCACTTCAGTTTATGCACGTAACTCAGTTCATTTCCAGTTTGCCGCAGAAATTCAATTAAATAATTTCTAACACAATCACATCTCAAGTGAAATGTCTGTATGTGGTACCTAACCACCTTTAAATTTAGTATGTATGACAGGAATGCTACAAAAATACAACATTTGCATTGCGCAGAGAGACCAAAATACTGAATGAATTCAGAAAATTATGGAAACTGAGATGTGGAACTTTTAAAAGATCAAAGTGCGAGGATGTGCTTGAAGGTTAACATGAAGAATTAATGAAAGCCATCAAGTGGATTTTTATAAAATTATTATTTAATTACCATACAAAAAGCTGCCAAATGTCCAATTGCAATTTTCTCCACAGGTACAGGGATGTTGGTATGGGTGGTAGGTGCAAGTTTCCCTTTAATATTAAGTTCTAGGTGGCCACCACATTCCAGAGCAGCTCCACAGACTTGCACACATTGAGGAGTAGGGGTATATGGTTCCCTACAGGTCAAAACTCACTGGAAGTTTGATTGGCATATACACAGTACCATACACTCCAAAAGGGCAAGTTTCTGTAGTGATGACCATTGCTTACTGTGCTGCAGTATCCATTGAGGCATTCTTCAAGGAACTACTCATGCGATGCCTGACTGGACCAAATGGCTTGCCTTGCAATCTCCAGTATTTGGGACTGCAATGGCCTGTTTTGTTGCAATGACATACAACAGCGGAGCAGGCTCAAAGGGCTGAACTGCCTACTCTTGCTCCGAATTCTTGTGAGGACACATTGGCCTCCATTTAATCTCCTTTTGGGCTTTTGGGGGGCGGCAGGGGGGGGGGGGGCAGAGGTGGTGCTTCTCAAACCCTCTTTAGTGGTCTTTTTTGGGTGAGGGTCCTTTCCTGAGTGGATTGCTTTGCTTATCTTTACAATGCTCAGGGGCATGGTTTGGAAGGTGTCAGCCTGAGTTTCCAGGCTGCTGGGTAAGGTCATAGCCGTCTGCTATGATTGCTGAGGATTCTTTGCTCCCTGAGGTGTATTCACAGGTTGGAGGAGGCTTGGCAATGTCTTAATTCCTCCAGTGCAAAGCCTCATGGGTGAATGGGATTCTTTGATATCTTATCCATTAATTGAACGCAATTCATTTCAGCCATTCAAATGTAATGTCGGCCTGTGATGGAATTGCCAGCAGTATGGCTTTGGGATTAACTCTTAGGTGTTCCTAAATAATGAGCAGAGTAAGACTGCCATCTTCAGTGGGTAGAATGAAGTAGACCTCTTGGGTTCTCCCACACAGCTGCCCTCGAATTAAAAATATTCAGATTTCCAAGGGCCATTTTAGATATCCTGCTAGCTTCTCAAAGGTGGTAAACTTTGTCACTCCAAATTTGGGAAGGAACCTCGTATACGTCAAGGCCTGGTGATTTTCACTCGAGTTGCTAAATCAGCTTCAATTGACAAACCTTTGGATTTCTGTTTACAATATTGCCTCTAATTAAATTAGTAGCAATCTTAAATAGTAGTTCCTTTAAACAGTAAAGAACACAGGCAGCTGAGGACAAAAGGCAGGCCAGAAATAGGCAATACCAACAGATCAGACAACTCGTCCTTGTCAGCAGTGTGGTCTACAATCAAGCCCCTTGGCCACATTAGAATGCACAACAGATGATGCTCTGCAGGCAAATAACCATTTTCAATAATGAAGGGAAAGCACTAACGACAAAACAAGGTGGTCAAAATTAGTCAAATTCAGACAACATCAATTGGTACATTCTTTGACATGGGAAAAGTCAGTTTGTTGCAAATAAACTGAATTATCTTTATGATAAGGAGATTTAAACTTGGTAACCTCAGTACAACAGTTTTAAATATGGAAGGTAAGTTTCTTTTCATAGGTTAACCAAGAAATGATACATTAATGGTGTTCGAACAGAGTTGCTACTTGTTAGGAGTGCAATGATATTTCAACAGTATTTACACCAAGAAGTTTGAAAAGGAAAATTGAATTCAGACAATGAGGAGAAAAGTTAGGAGAGATGACTTGAAAGAATGATTAAACTTGGAGAAATCAAGTTTACATTGCCAAGTTTACGGCAATTTTTAGAGGAAAACAGGACTCAATTTAAGTTCACTTTTCTGACCATTTTTAAAATAGAAAATATATGCAAGAAATTGCAAAGTAAGCTTATGCTTCATTATAGTTCAAACTATAATGAAAAGGGTTAAAAGGTCAGAACATACAATGGCCAGAATTCTCCGGCCACTCATACCAACGGGATTCTCTGGTCCTGCCAACAGCACAGCCCCACCCAAGGATTTGACAGCGGCAGGATCAGAGAATCCCACCACTAGCAAACAAAGCGCCACCTCTCACAGGTGAGAAACATGTGGCTGAGAGGCCGGAGGATCTTGCCCAATATGTTTGAACCAATGACTCAAAAAATTATTGATCAAATAGATGCACTGCAAGCAATCATAATTCACATCATATATTGTAGAATTTAATTTTGAAGCACCAGTCAGACTTACTGTTTCTTGATGATACGGTGATCTCTGTAAAACCAATATCATCGAAAACTCTGCTGCCTGTGTCCGAACCTACACCGAACCTGCTTCACCTGTGCACACATTAACTTTGGTTCACTAATGTGTTAAACTTTAAAATTCTCATGCAATTCTATTTTTCCAATGAAAGAATTTATTAAAATTGTCATCTGTACATTTATACAATTAAGTATGTCACCAAATATTTACAGTGCAAAGTTTAATAGAAGCAGAGCAGTCAGATACAACAACTAAAGTAAAAATTACTTCACCGCATTAGGCAATTTGCAATGGTTAAAATGTTTCCACCTAGATGTCACCAGGTTTAAGTGAGCATACGGAGGAAACAAAGTTTAGATCATCATCCAATATATAGTTTACTGCTACCAGCACTAATGCACACAGACTACAAAACCACAGAAACAGTAAGTGCACATCTGTGATTCAATAGTGAACATGCACTTTGGTTCAGTTTTTCTCATTTGATTGCATTGTTTAAAACTTCTGATTTTTTTAAACTTGGTTGTTTTGCTATTTGAAGCAAAAGTTACGTTTTCCTTTTAAAATCTAGTACAATTCACAAATTGTAAAAATATGCACAGTTTAGTAGAAAAACCTTTGCTTACTTTAGGATATACCTTTCAAAGGATGATGCAACAGAATTGGAAGTTATCATCGATTTAAATCCATACCAAACAAAATGTCATTGGAGATAGGGACATTAATAAAGATTTGATTGCAAAAAAAACAGAAAAGGAAGAAACACTGTAAAGACTGTAAAGGATGTGCAAATTTTGATCTAGTCAGTAAGCAATATGTTCAAAACACACATCTGTTACTGCAAACATTTAAAAAGTATCTAAAGTAAGAGTCTTTTATCCAATACTTAATAAATCCTTCAACATAGGTTAATACAGAACACCCGAAAAAGATACATTTGACCAGGCTAGAGACTCAATAAACAAGATTTATAAATTAAATGTTTACTTACTACGGAAATAATCATTACAAGATGGAAGATTAAACAAAACTCAGCCAGATGCAAGAATTATGTTAATAAATTAATGGCATATAATTGATAAATATTTAGCTGTAGATTAAACAAATAGCTATTGACAGGTCCAAAAGGGGTTATTCTCATTTTTACAGAATTGGATAATCAAACATTGTTTCATGAAATAATATTCCAGATCATTTAGATTGACTAACATTCTTGAGTAGCCAAAAGCTATCTTTTTGAACAGAATAGGATTGTGTGAATTAAAACCTAATCCACCAGCTTCTCATCCTGTCTTCCCCATTGTTTCCCTTCTAAAAATCTGTGGAAATTGCATTAGGACGTTCACAAACTGGATATATTGGAGATCAGACAATCATTATTCTCAAGGTTTTTTTTCAGTTTCTCTTCTGTCCCCTCTCCGTGCAACCCCCCCCCCCTACAAACAAATCCACCATTGTTTTTCAACTGCCTGCAATCTATTATCACTGGGAAAGTCAGATTAAAAGATGGATAGGAAGGGAAGTGTAATTCATTACATAAAACAGCTGGTCAAGACTAAATTACAATAGGACATTATACCATTAGCTGTAATGAACTCTCAGCTCTCCCACTATATACATACTGGCTTAAGTGTGACATGTACATCCACGGTTCACCCTCATCAGTTATTCTATGACAGAACTATTGGACAGTAAGAAGTCTATTACTGATGTTCAAATAAGTCCTTTCAGGAGCAGCAGGGATAGCCTACACATATCCAATGGAAGGCCAAAATTCAAGGGATAAAGTATGATTCTTGCACACTCATACAACAAAATTCCCAAACCATCAAGAAGTACAGAACCAAAGTCTAAATCACATACTGTGAAGTTAAACATGGCCAGATTATCAGAAGATCAGTGTGTTTTCTGCATGTTGCACATTACAACTAATAGCATCACCTTTAGTATTAGGGAATTTGGGAAGTTCAGGTAATGCTCGACTGCATTTTCTTTGTAGGTCAGTGCAGTTACATATAATGTAGGTTGCTGGAAATTTCCAGTAGATGCAGACTCTTTCTTCTTCCTCGATTAGCAGCATGTTCCTCTTCCTTACCATGATCTTCAACAAAGGTAATTTTTGAACTGGCCAACCCATTCAGTTCTGGCCAATATTTCATGACTGATTTCTAGCACTGGCAAAGTTCTGACCAGTGGCAGGCGAACTGTGGAGTTTTGTAGCACACTGGATGTGAGCAAGACCACCCTCTGGGTATCGCACAAAGACTGGCTCAGTGAAAAAGCCCCGGCATACTTGGCAGACCTTTTTATCTGAAAGTTTAATAATGTTTCCTCTTGATTTTACCTGAAAAGTGAGGAGTGGAAAGCAAAAACAAAGAGGGGACTCTGTTTCAGTTCATTGCAGTTTAAGATCCGAAAACTTGAACTAGAAAAGTAATAAACAATATGATACAGACTATCACAAGGCAAGTCGTGTGCAAAAAAAAAGAAAAATCTTTTATACTATAAAAAAAGTTATTTTTGTTTGTCATGCCCTTGATT
Source organism: Carcharhinus amblyrhynchos (assembly GCF_965287045.1). Classification (NCBI taxonomy): domain Eukaryota; kingdom Metazoa; phylum Chordata; class Chondrichthyes; order Carcharhiniformes; family Carcharhinidae; genus Carcharhinus; species Carcharhinus amblyrhynchos. The sequence goes on from NC_137333.1 coordinate 62,533,440, forward strand.
TTGACAAATTAGTTTTTAGGTTTTGGCATTTGGACATTTTGATTTAACCCTCACACAAAGAGCTGCCACACTCACTGCTCGGTCTGTATCTGAAGCTTTACTATCCTACGGCAGACAGGATAAGAATAAAATATACTTTGTGCAACATTGTGGTGCAGCAAGAGGTAATGGTATGATAGACAACTCCAAAAGCTAGTGGTTTGTGCTACCAAATAAATCTGTTGGACTTCACGCTGGTGTTGAGACTTCTTACTATGATAGACGTCATGGTTTTGCTCCTAGTGAAACTTTATCATGAGTTCACAGACAGATATTTCTGAAAGCCAAATGTATAACCCATACAGAGTTAAAACCAAGATGAGGCCTCTCATATTGCTGCCAGAACAGACAAGACAATAGTCAGTTGTTGGTCAACCCTCGAATAGGATACTTGTACAAAGCTGCTGTGCTGCTTCTTTAACTTAATAAAACCAGCTTCATCTGAAAAGAGATAGTATTGCATTCTCAGTAGACTTTGATCAATTATATCCAAGCTGTAAGAAAAACCAATAAATGTACTGCTCTGTGCAATTACAGGTAACAGCTATCGAGGTAGAGGTTGAGGAGAATGATGAAACAGCTGAAGTAACAGAGTATGTCATTTATGATTCTGACCAGCGCAGTCTCTGTGACAGAAACCATGATCTCAAAAGGAACGGTGGAAACGTGGATGAGGAAACGTCATTTTTCAGATTTTTCTTATTCAAAACCATAACCAACTTGTGTATTCAATCACTTCTTCCTATTCTATGATCACGTAACAGAGTTAGGGGCATTTTATTTTTCACTGGAGCTTTACACCACCACAAATACCTCCAATTTGTGAATACAGAGTGCCTTTCTAAACCAAGCCAAATAGAATGAATTGATACCAAATAAGCAGAGTAAAATTAGAAGGAATTTTTTTTAATTCTTACATGTGGGCATTGCTGGCTGCCCATCTCTAATTGTCTCAGTTCTTGGACTGAGTGGCTGGCTAGGCCCATTTCAGAGTCAACCACATTGCTGTGGGTCTGGAGTCACATCAGGTAAGGATGGCACATTTCCTTCCCTAAAGGACGTTAGTGAACCAGATGGGCTTTTACGACAATTGGCAATGGTTTCATGAATCATTGCTTGACTCCACTCCCCAACTTCACCACCTACTGCTCATCATTTGCAACCATTTTAAAGCTTGTCGAGAGATAGATTATTGGCAAATATGACATTTAGGACAAGCTTAAATCGGGTGAAGCTGGGTATCAGTTGTTAAATGATATGGGAGAAAGCCAGAGTTACTACAAACTGGTTTGTAACTCTGAAGAGTCATATGGACTTGAAATGTTAAGTCTATCTCTCTCTCTGCAGATGCTGCCAGACCTGCTAAGTTTTTCCAGCACTGTTTTCAGATCCCCAACATCTGCAGCATTTTTCTTTTATTATACAGGAGTTTATTGTTACTGTGGAATACAAAGTTCCCCCAGCCTAAAGCAAATGTGGGAGATAGGATTAAAGAACGTTAAAACTTGTTTAGTTTATCTAGTACAACCTCAAGTTCAACAACAATTTGCATTTATATAGCATCTTTAATTAGGAACGGGTTCCATGGTTTTTCAGAAAAATAATGAGAACAAACTGACATAGCTGAGGAGAAGGTATTAAGATAGGCCACTAAAAGCTTGGTCAAAGAGATTTTTTTTTTAAAAGACTAGGGTTGTGTAGAGATATTGGAAGGGAATTGTAGAAATTCATGCCAAGATGTCTGAAGCCACAGTCTTCAATAACGAGGCAAAGCTAGTGAGGAATAAATAGGAAATGGAAATTGAGGAATGAAAGCCATTGGAGCACATTAGAAAGAGGACATCTTAGGCAATGAAGGGATTTAAACACTTGGTTGAAAATTTTAAATTGGAGGTATTGTAGGGACCACAAACCAATGAAGGTCAGTGTGTACAGGAATGACAGGTGAGAGAATTGGCACAGATAAGTCTGGGGTAAGTTCACGTTTATGGAAAGTTGTCATTTATTAGAAGGAAATGAAATATGAAATTAGTGAAGTTTTGCTACAGTTGTGCAGGGCATTGGTGAGGCCATATCTAAAGTAATGTCTACATTTTCTGTCTCCTTATTTAAGAAAAGGCATAACTGCATTAATAGCAGCTTAGGGAAGGTTCACGCGACTAATTCCTGGGATGAGGGGGTTACTTTAGGAGGAAAGATTGGACTAGTTGGCCTGTAGCCATTGGAGTTTAGAAGAATGAGAGATGGTCTTATTAAAACAAAAGATCCTGATAGGATTTGACAGATTGGAAGTTGAGAGGATATTTCCCTTACGGAACAGATTGGAACCAGAGGACAGAGTTTAAAAATAAGGGGTCTCCCATTTAAGATGGAGATGAAGTGAAATATTTTCCTCGCAGAGGGATGCAAAGCTCTTCCCCAAACACGGTGGAGGCAAGATCATTGAATATTTTTAAGGCAGAGGTAGACAGATTCTTGACTAACAAAGCAAAGAACATATGGTCTAAGCAGCATCAAGATTGCAATAAGGTCACCATGATCTTACTGAACAGCTAAGCAGGTTCGTAGGGCCAAAAAGTCTACTCCTGTATATTGGTAAAGGAGACAGAAAGGTTGAGAAGGATGAGAAGGTTCAGAGCACCAGGTCACTGGTGGTATCATTTGGGCCTATTAAAGCTGTGGTAGGGACAACAATTGCATTTAAAATAGGAACAGAGGCAATCACAGATTAAAAGAACTTGACAGAAAATGCTGGCCAAGATGGGACGATAGATTGCAAGAAGGATTGAGGGTGTTCATCTTTAAGGGCATAACAAAGTAACATGCTCAAAAAAATAAAGCGTAGGAAGAATAGGAGGATGAGGCTAAGGTGAGGTTTGATGAAAAGGACCATGGCAGTGCTTTAGGTGTGAGAGACAGAGGGCAGAATTTAATAAGCTTTCATCAATGCAATCATGCATGAATAGTATCAACACAATCACCAATTTTAAAAGATGTCGAATGACAAAGACAAGTGACAAAGGGCGATGCAGAGGGGATAATAAGCAATTGACTGGCAGGGTCCAAGGCATCAGTGATGCAAGGGAGCAACAAAGCAAGGGGGAATTTGGCAAGATTATCCCAATTTCTTTTGGAACAATATAGAAGCATATCAACAAACAAAGCATTACAAATATGTTGGTTCCGGAATTATACTAAAGCACCATTGAACAGTATAACCAAGATAAAGACGACTATACAGTATATTAGGTAGATATTGCATCTGATTAAGTTATTACCTTAATATAGAAATTAAAATTTAGAATAATTTTATACATAGCATTTGACATTTTAATTATTTTTAAATTAACTTATTAAATGAAAGATTGAAAAAAAAGTAATTTAAGTGCAAGGTTTGCTTTTACTGAAAGCTACCCACCTTTGCATATTTATAACTTAAGTTTTCGGATCTTGCCAAGCCAGATGAAAGTTCTGCTGTGCATTTGGAATGAAAGCTCCCTCTCATTGCCTTAGTTAGGAATGGTGAAAGCAGTTGTATTGACCAATTTTCAGGGACCTGCTGTAAAACGCGAATTGCATCAAATTCAACAGCACGGTTATTTAAGAGGTCCACACCAGCCATTGCTAATGCATCACTAGCAACACTGGGGTGCAGGTAAAGTGCTAATAACATGTGAAAGAGCCTCTGCCGACATGAAGGATCCTTTCCATTAGAATTCCACAAACAGTAAGACTCAGCTGCTTGGAAATCTTTTAACTTGTGAACCAGGATTTCGAGAGCTTTCTCGTGCTCTTCCAGCTTTCCGTGTAATATTGCACATTCCATGTAGAGATCAGTGTCTTTAATTTTACCTGCAAAGAGAGGAAGGGAGAATACATATTAGTTAATAAGTAAAATGCTGCTGCTATCATTTTAGATGACGGTTGAAGTTAATTACTTTTCAAAACCAACTAAGGATACTTTTTCATGATGCAGTCAGTTATAAAAATATAAACAGTGGGGCACACAACAAGCAAGGTATAGACTTCCTGAAAGGAAATGCTCTACCGCTGTCAGCAGCATCATAAAAATCCAATAGATGGGGCCAGTGTGCACAGCTTTTTCTTATTCAGGAATTTCCTGATCCACATTCAAGGGAAACTTTGATGTCATAGAACCCCTACAATGCATAAGAGGCCATTCGGCCCATTGAGGCTTAATTAACTCTCCAAAAACAACATCCCACCCTTATCCACATAATCCGTACATTTACCATACCTACCCTAGACATCTTTGGATGCTAGGGGCAACTTAGCATGGCCAATCCACCTAACTTGCACAGCTGTGGACCGTGGGAGGAAACCCATGCAGAAACAGGAGGAATAACTCCTCAGTCACCCAAAACTGTAATTGAATCCTGGTCCCTGGCACTAAGCAGTGCTAACCACTGCACCACCTGTCAGTCAGAGCTACTTGTTGGCCTTCCAGCAGTTGGCATCAGGATAGTTGAGGAGGAACTTCTTCACTCAAAAGGTGGTGAATCTCTGGAATTCTCTGCCCGTTGAAGTGGTGGAGGCTACCTCGCTAAATATATTTAAGTCACGGGTAGATAGGTTTTTGACAGACAAGGGAATTAAGGGTTATGGGGAGAAAGCAGGAAGTGGAACTGATCCACTTCAGATCAGCCATGATCTTATTGAATGGCGGGGCAGGCTCGAGGGGCTAGATGGCCTACTCCTGCTCCTATTTCTTATGTAGGAAAGCTCACGACTGAAGGGATAAATGATAATGGTGGAAACCCTTGGGTTTGAGAATGACTCTTGCCAAGATAGTTAGATAAATTCAGCACTGAATTTGGAAGAAATAAGATGGAAACATTGAAAATACTTAGCCATTTTCTCCTTTTATGCAGTGAAAGTATAGGTTATAGAAAGATTTCTTTCAAGCCACTAAGGCAAGTTTCAATATTACAAATTTAATTTTGTATCACTTTGAAGTGTTGAACTAACAGGAATATGCTGGCAGGATTTACCTAGCAAAAGATGAACTCTATAGAGATTAGATTGTTGAAGCAGATTCTTGAGACTGTGACGTGCTGAAATGAGTTCTTCTGACATGCTCCCTGCCCGAGAGTGTAATCCTAGAACTTTGTCCAGGTACAATACAGCCAAATGAGTGTGGTACTTTTCCTTCTGCAGATGCAAAAAAATCATAATTCACACTATGATTAAAACAGGCAATAAAAATGAACAGAAAGTTTATGCACTACTTGGGAGCTATCAAATAGCCAAAAAGACCACAATTGTCTTCTATAGCTCCATACATCTCTATATGCTTATCACATCAGATTTGGACAACTAGAACTATGGCCAGAGCAAAATACATAGCAATCAAGGATAGGCTGTAGAATACAAAGAGGCAACTCTGGAAATATGGCAGGAGTTGGGCAAAGTAGATAGATGACCACCAAAACAGAAAATGCTGACAAAATTCAGCTTCAAAGGCGGCATACTGACTTGAAATGTTAATTCTATTTTCTCTCTCCACAGGTGCTGCCTGACCTGCTGAGCTTTCCCAGCCTTTTCTGTTTTTGTTTCAGATCCAGCATCCGCAGTATTTTGCTTTTAGTTTAGGTAAATGATTAAATGGATTCAGTTTAATAAATTTGTTCCAGAACACACTTTCAAAAGGGACACAGATCCAAACTAGTGAAGGGAATATTTCAGATTGATGTCAGAAATTTCATCACACCAGTGACTAACAAATGGTATAGACACTGAAATGAAAGCAATCCATTGAATTGTTTAACAGTTGGATGCTGTGGTGGGCTGGAGGGGAGAGAAGGATATGAGACTAATGACCTTTCTGGGCGCATGTATTAAGCAGGGTCAACAGCTTTTCTCTTCTGAAAATCAATCTTGTGGTCAACTATGCCAAAAATCAATTTCCAGCCGTAACTTTCTAAATTAAGGAATATATTCCATTACAAGTGACAGCTGTTCACCTGCTGTAAATGGATAACAAAACAATTCAGCTTTCCATTAATGCTGAGTGCCTGCATAGTTTAAATATTCCAGCAGAAACTAAGGCCCACATGTTGCTTGGGGGGGTGGGGGGGGAAGGGGAAAATGGTTCGCACCACACATCCAGCAGATGCAAAGTCAGCGTGTACCTTGCTCCATGCCTGCCTGGGCCCACAGTGCTACTGGGTGGGCTAAATAGGTAACGTGTGGGACTTCTGCCCCTCCCTCTGTGGAAGTCTTGCCCTCAGGAGTTTTTGGCCAATTGCACTGGCTGACAGCTCCAGCAGTCCTGGCAACCCCAAAAGCACATCAGTGGGCTTATTTCGGAGGTGGGTGAGAAGGTGATACGGTTGGCACCTGTGCTATTTTACATGCCTTCCCCACCACCATGAGAAATACATTCTGCACATCAAATCCAGCCCCAAGTTGTCAGTTGGATTTTCTCACATATAGAATATCATATTTCACATTTATGAACCATAAATATTGGACAGGACTTTGATTTTCAAGCTCCATATTCATACAGGTTTGACGGTTTACCTGAATATTTCTTTCAAATACTAAGTGTTCCAAATATACAACAACAGCTTTCTTGTACTTATGAAGATAGTTGACAACGTCATCTGGATTCATATGGCTTGTCTGGTTTTCATCCAAAGGTCGCCTTGTGAAAATTTGTACACCAACCTATACCACAACAAAATGATAACTGTGTCACTGTGTGGACTCAAATTTACTGCAACACCCCTCCAGACCCCCCCACTCCCCAACCCTCTGCTGACAGGATTCTTCTAATTTATCACAGGACCTAAGCTTTGGGAATTTTTTAATTCAGTCTCCTAAATCTAAGCCTACAATTGCTTGACAGATGATGTGTTTACAGGGAATAAAAAGCCCTCTTTCTTTCCTCCCCTATCCCAGTATGCTAGCCGACTTGTTCAGCCGAACAAAATCCACTCAGAAACAGACTCAAATGACAGTCATAGGTTGGGTTCTCCACAGCTGGTCTATTTAGCTCAGATGTCTTTTTTCCCCCCAAACGTCTTCCACAATTTTGTTCACTATCAATTCTGAAGCCACTTGGTATTTAATTCTAAATTTTCAAATTCATAAGCAGATGGTGATTTTTATTTTAACTCGTGCCCCACATCTGTATAAAACAGCTTTACATATTGCTGAGATTATTGTATCAATTTTTCAGTTTTTAAACTAAAAATAACCCATTATCCTTACACCTCATTTCGTACAGCCTGTAGGAATGTGCACCATGTTCTTAAGTACACAGTTGCTGCTCGTGATAGTAACTAATATACCCTTTTAGTTAAGCTATACTTGGGAATAAATGCAACTTGAACTCAGCTTGTGCTACAAGATTAGCCCATGTGAAATTAATTCAGATTTTTAAAAACATTACATACACATACATTAGAATAAATTTCATTTCTAAATTACCATAGGGCAAGTTGTCCTTTGTACATCGTGCATTCAAATTTTCAGTTGAGACCAGATTGCAAAACAATAATAAATAAATCAAGGCAAAGACAATTCATCTAGCACCTACATCCATGAAATTAAAAAGAAAGCAAACCTCTTCATTTTTTTGCAAGGCCCAGTCCGCATACTTCCACACCAGTTCGTGGTTAGAGCAGAAACTGAGAAAATCCACAATATACTCAAAAAGATCTGAACGAGTTGCATCCTGTAGCTGTCCATCAACTATCTTTACCCACAACTATGAGGAAAAGAAAGGAAAACATGTAGTTGTATAAATGCCTCAAATTATCAGACATAACGGACCAGAACTACTGAGGAGTGGAACTCACTGTTGGATTGCCACTCCACTCCTTTTCACTTGCCTCAGTCGGGAACTGCACATTTCTTGCCCATTCTTCCAATTCAGGCCTGGTAAGAATGGTGCAGCGCAGCAAGGTGCCAAGGCCTTCAGCTTAGGGCAGCACAACTGAACTGCACAGTGGGACAGGTAACTGAATTGACACCTGATGGGAAGTGAATCTATGCTTCCTTTTTGAGGCATAAGCTACCGTAAAACAAGCAAGTTTAAAAGTCCCAATCACTTTGAGAAGGCAGGCAAAATATACGTATGTATGTTAAGTGGTAGTGCAGTGTATGTTGCGTGTCATCGATATGGAATCTTCAAGAGTTAGAAGTGGTTTTAATTCTTACTTTTCCTGGATCACTATTTTGCTGAGGGAGTCCGAACCATCTGAAGTCTCTGATTTAAATTATTGGATGGATGGTTCCCAATGCAAGGTAACTGGCCGTCCAAAGTTTTAACTTCCCAGGTAATTCCCACGCAGTCCTGGCTGTGGAGACTTCTGGAGGATCACCCAGCGCATCTTCTGGGGTATCTCCAAGGTGTGTGTTTCACGCCCCCCCCCCCCCCCCCCCAAAAGAATGTTCTTGGCCATTCTCAATAAGTATTAAGTACAGTTGTAAGTCAGAGACATAGAGGTTTACAGCATGGAAATAGGCCCTCTGACTCAACTTGACCATGCCACCATTTTTTTTAAACCCCTAAACTAATGCCAATTGCCCACATTTGGCCCATATCCCTCTATACCCATCCTACTCATGTAACTATAAATGCTTTTTTGAAAGCTATTGAGATGGAGTTTGAAATCTATTCGGTTATGAGTTTTATTTGCCTAAAGGAAGCCAAGTGTAAAATTATAAACTCAAAGGCCTTCACCATTTGTACAGTCAACATGTTGGACCTTCACCAACCATATCACCATCACCCATAGAAAGGCACTGAAAAAAAATCAGAATCTAACAATGCTGTAATTGATGGCTGATCGAACAGTGGAATTTAATAAGGTAAAAGTGGCATGATGGCACAGTGGTCAGCACTGCTGCCTCAGTGCCAGGGACCTGGGTTCGATTCCCTGCTCGGACACTGTGCGGAGTTTGCACATTCTCCGTGTCTGTGTGGGTTCCCTCCCACAGTCCAAAGATGGGTAGGTTGGGTTGATTGGCCATACTAAATTGACCCTCAGGTGCTGGAACGTGGCAACTAGGGGATTTAGACAGTACCTTTTTTGCAGTATTAACGTAAGCATACTTGTGACTCATAAGTAAACTAACTTTTAAGTGGGACGTACCAAGCCCCTTAATCTTAAGCACCTCAATCTGCTCTCTTCTAAAATGGAGAATCACAGACTAAATGGCTACTTTGTCAAATCCCTGTTCTAATCAGAAGTATAACTCAAGCTTCCCATCACTTCTCAATTCAGTTACCTGTCTTACTCCAATTTAACTTCCATCTTTTGCCTTCTCCACTCTTCCAACAGACTGGAAAAACAACATTCTTAGCAAGCATATTTTGTCTTTTAAGTCCTGCAGCTGTAATCTCAGTTTTGACCAAAGGTATACAATCTCAAGTGTTAACACATCAATTCTCACCAAAGAATGTTTAACATTTCCCGGTTTGTTTCAGATTTTCAGTACCTACAAAATTTGGCCTTTTCTCCTGTTAATGTTCTTGGGTCTATAACAAAACGTCTGCTCATATGCTATCATCCCTAGTATTTTAGTCAATCTCATATCTGCACAATTATCCTACCATTGTTCCTGAAGTAAGGCACCCAAAATTTAAGTGCAGCTCAATCACCAATCTGTACATGTTTAACACTGCTCCTTTGCATTCTGGGTCCTATATTAACCGAAGTAGCCATCTTAAAAATGTACTAAATACACTTGTGAAATTAAAATGAGGATTATGCTGGCAAACAAAACAATTAAAATAAAGGTTTCCTTGACCTAAATCTCTTTATCACCCTCCATTTCATTAAGACTCTCCTTAAAAGCCACCTCTTTTGATCAAGCTTTTAGTCATTCCATTATCTTGATCTCTGTGCAATTGTTTTTTGATTACACTACCATTAAATAGCTTTGCCATGTTCAAGGCACTATATAAATGCAGGTAGCTATTGTCATGAACTTTCAAAACATTATGTTAGCTTGAATCAGGGCTGCTTTTCTTGCTTTGATTTCCAGTATCCAGCATCTAACCAGGATTTTTACTTCTGGTTGCTCCAGTGAAAGTGCTCATGGATATCAAGGAGGAACAGTATTGGGCTCATTTATATTCCTGATACACTGTCCAGCTAACATGAAAAATGTGAACGGAAGTAATAAAGTAAATATGTCTTTCAATTGATTTGCCATGGCCCCACTGATACTATATAAAGCTCCAAACAATTTTTGTCTCTCAAATGGCGAATGGGCCAGGAAATGGCAAATGGAATTTAATGTTGGCAAGTGTGAGGTGGTCCACTTTGGTAGGAAAAATGGTAGGAAGGACTATTACTTACGAGGCGAAAAACTGCAGCAGGCGACGGTGCAGAGGGACCTCGGGGTCCTTGTGCATGAGTCGCAAAAACCCAGCTTGCAGGTGCAGCAGGTGGTCAGGAAGGCGAATGGGATGCTGGCCTTCATAGCGAAGGGGATTGAATATAAAAGTAGGGAGGTCTTGCTGCAGCTGTATAGGGCATTGGTGAGGCCGCAACTGGAGTACTGTGTGCATTTTTGGGCGCCGCACCTGCGCAAAGATATTTTGGCCTTGGAGGGAGTGCAGAGGAGGTTTACTAGGCTGATACTGGAGTTGAGGGGGTTGAGCTATGAGGAGAGGCTGAATAAACTGGGCTTGTACTCGTTAGAGTTTAGAAGAATGAGAGGAGATCTCATTGAGACGTATAAGATGATGAATGGGATGGATAGGATAGAGGTGGAAAGACTCTTCCCGCTCAAAAAAGACAATAGGACTAGGGGGCACAGCCTCAAGATAAAAGGGGGGCGGTTTAGAACGGAGTTGAGGAGGAACTTCTTCACTCAAAGGGTGGTGAATCTCTGGAATTCTCTGCCCGTTGAAGTGGTGGAGGCTGCCTCGCTAAATATTTTTAAGACGCGGGTTGATGGGTTTTTGATAGGAGAGGGGATTAAGGGTTATGGGGAGAGGGCGGGAAAGTGGAACTGAGCAGCGACAGATCAGCCATGATCTTATTGAATGGCGGGGCAGGCTCGAAGGGCTGGATGGCCTACTCCTGCTCCTATTTCTTATGTTATGTTCTTAAATTAGCCATGACTGCAACAACATATTCTTGTCAATTTTCTTAATTTGCTTAACGCATATCACTTCATACACTGGTAACTTCCATCTTTCCTGCTCCTCAAAGCAACTCAATAATCATCCTACTGGAATCACAGCACCTCTCTATCCTGTCCTTAACTCATTTAAAAACTCTTTCACAACATACCTCCACTCAGATTCCAGTTGAAAATCAACACGTTTTTTAACCAGTTCCTCCAGTATCTTGAAGGATAAAGGCCTCAACTTTTGTTTTTCCGATCCAGGCCACAGGCTCAATCCCTGATCTGTACTGAGCTAGTTGATTGTGGATGGAACACAAGCCACACTTGGCCTCAGTTTCTTCAAATTAGGAAAGGAAGGGAAGGGAAGGCGGCCGGGGGCAGCGGGGGGAGATAGTATGCTGAGTGAATAAAGTAGGATTACAAACTGAATAATAAATTATTGATTAAGCTGATCTAAGCATCTCTACTTTCAGAAGTAAAACGATTCCCTGATCATGTTGAATTTAATTTGATTGATTGTAAAATAAAGCTCAGTTGAAAAAGCAAGATAAATGGATACTGGCAAGCTAACAAGACCATTCATAGACTGCTTAGCTTCATCAACTTGGGGAATACGGTGAACTTTATATTGATCAAAATTTGAGTAATTAATGTTTTAATAAAGAAAAAGGGAGTGGAGGGGAAAAAATTTCTGTAATGCATGGAGGAGAATTTCCCTGACCAATACGTTCTCAATCCAACTAGGAAGTCGGTATTGCTGGGTCTGGTGCTGGGAAACGAAGTGGGTCAAATGGAGCAAGTGCTTGTGAGGGAACACACAGATAAGAATGATGAACACAAGGTTCAGACTAGAATTAGAGAAGAACAAGGAACTATAAAAGTGGAACTTCTAAACTGAAAGAGGGCTAACTTCATTGGATGAGAGGGGAACAAACCAAGGTAAAATGGACTGACAGGAAAAGCTACATATAATAGGTGTTGAAGAAGAAAAGTTTCAGGTGGCAGATAGAATTTAATACAGACAGCTGTGAGGTGATGCATTTTGGCAAAAGGGACAAGAGGCAATATTGGCTGAATGGTACAATTCTAAATTGCATGCAGGGACAGAGGAACCTTGTGGTTCATGTGCACAGATCCTTGAAGATAGGAGGACATATTTGGAGAGTAATTAGTAAAGCATATGGGCTGCTGGTCTTCATTAATTGAAACATTGAATACAAATGGGAAGTTACATTGAACCCTTAAAAAGCTCTGATTAGGCCACAACTAAATTATTGCATCCAGTTCTGACCACCCCACTGCAGGGAGGATCTGAAGGTCCCCAAGAGGGTTCAGAGCAGGATTACCAGGATGATTCCAAGGATTTTAGCTACAAGGTTATATAGCTGGAATTGTAAAACTAACTTTGGGGGAGATATAGAGATATACAAGATACTGTCAGTGTTAGATCAGGTGAAAAAAAACTGTTCCCATAACTTAAATACTGGGGCAGACCCCTAGTCAACAAGGACTAGGGTACAGAGAATTGATGGTTTGGGGAAGAGATTCAGGGGGGAATTGTGAGGAATAATTTTTAATGCTGCTAGTGGTAATGATCTGGAACTTGTTGCCTAAAAGAATGGTGAAAGAGGAGACAATCAATGATTTCAAAAAGAAATTGGATGGACACAAAGGAAATGAACTTGTGGGGGCTATGGGGATGAAATGGGCAAATGGGACTGATTGGATTGTTCGATACCGATTGTTCACTAATCTAGGTTGCAAATAAACTGGGAAATCTACAACTTGAGAAATTAATATTCATTAAAAACTATTTCAAGCCAAGTCTGTTTTTGTGTTAATTATAGACAAACAAATTGACAATCAGTTCAGAAATTTGCAATGTTCTGAAAAATGATAACAAGCAACACAGATATGAAGTGGGTTATACCCAAGGGGCACATTTACCCAGACTTGATTTCTCCATGCCAGCTGGGAATTTGAAATTGATTCTGCATTCACAGTTGCTGCTTTCTAATACAGCAAAGCTTGCATATTCTTGACTGCTCAGTGACAGTGACACTTCTTAAAACAACGATCTGCATAATCACATTAAGTTCTCCAAAATGCAGAATCTTTTCTATTGTTGTTTTCTAGACAGTGCTGAAACAAATTTTTAAAAATACATGAATAAAAAGGTAAAAAAAACAAAAGGCTGAGAGTTAACCTGCTGAAAACTTTCATACATGTTTACCAATTATGTTTTTCATTAAATATTGGAAAGATGAAAGTTTTTTGGGCTTCACTCCAAACTCCATTCCCTAATTACTGACCCAAACCCATTCTCTGTTAAGTCTGAGATTGAACAAATTTGTTTGTAATCTTTGTCATATTTGATCCCAAGATCAGCTTCTGACCTCAAATTTGCATCACCACCAAGACCTACTTCCATCTCTATAACATTGCTCAACGTCGCCATCTCAGTTCACCGGCAGATCAAACTCTCATTCTTGCCTCGGTTACCTGCAGATTTAACTACTTCAACACGCTCCTGGCTGGTCTCCCATGTCCAACCATTTGTTAACTTGCAGTCATACAAACCCACCTGTTACCAAATTTCTGGTCATTTGACCAAATTTTGCCTTGTGGTTCAGTGTCATATTTTGTTTTAAGACATTTTCTTATGTTAAAAATACTATTTAAATTATTGCCATGCTAGCCAATATTATGATCACCTAACATTTACAAGGCTATACATTGATACATCATGCTAGCATTAAGGCATGTAAGGCACTTCTGCTTAGCTAACGTCAACAGATTGAACTATAGTTGCCATCCAATAGTAGATTTGGGGTAGTGAGCTTCACACCAATGTTGCTGGATTACCCCAATGTTTGGGCAGTGTTCTACTGGGCCTTTGGGGGGGGCGGGCATCAGGAATATTAAATAGATGCTCTTCTTAGATGAAGTAGTGACTGATCTTCCTGAATGCAGATTTCAATTTTGTTGCGTTACATGTGATGTTCTAATTCCATAACTAGTAAAATCTCCAAGTCAGAACATTGAGAAGAGCATTCCTCCATAATAATCATGAACTTTCTCTGCAGGAATCCCAATGAATGTCCGCACAGTAAGTTATTTACACTGGATTATTTCTAAACTAAATACATATTATACTTAGTGGCATCACCACCGACAATAACATATTTTCACTTGCCCTGGTCATTGCTTGCTCTAACTGGGAGAAGAATCTATTGAATATCACTGTATTAGACCCATCAACACTTCATAGTTGTAAGCTGTTTCATGTTAGACTAAGAGCACTGCATTCCCTAAGTGTGGGTACCTTGCAACCAGCTGCAAACGAAGTATGAACTTGCTTTGATTCACCAAAAGCTGTCCAAGATCCCTATGGCTTGGGGAAACTGTTTACAGGAGCATACGTCTCACACTATATGAAAAGCATCTACATTAGTGGCATGCCGCTGACCACTATAGCTTCTATAACTACCTTCACCCGTTTGAATAGCCAGAAGGCATTCTTTGGATGCTCCAACTGTTGTTGTATTCCATAATTACCAATGTTATTCACATTTACACCTCTCCTCACTCCCACTCACTAATTGAGAAAGTTAAGTCTATTTCTGCCAGTGAGTTTCACCAATGCAGAAAATACAGCACAGTGGGTAATAATGGTATTCAAATATGATGTGTAAATATCAACTTACCTGTAGTGCTGCTTCATTTTGACCATTATAATGGTAAAGAAGACCAAGGGCAAAATACCTATGTTCAGAAAAAACAGAAATTAAATAGCCTTAAAAAGCTTAAGGTCTTTAGCATTTAGCTGGATTTAAGATGCAATATTGTATGTTGCATTAGACGGCAGCAATCACTTAAATTTCAAAAAGTAAAAGCTACATTAGAGCTGCTTTCTTGGTGATTCTAACCTTGAGATACAGGTGATCTGTTCATCGCCCCGCACACACTCACCTTCCGCAACCTCTAAATCAAGTGGCCATTGAAAAGGCCTAAGTCAAGCAGCTTTAAACTCTAATGTGGGGAAGTATAGGAGGAGTCAGAAAAAAGGGTAATTCTAAAGCAGTAAGAGAAAAGGCAAGAATGTAATAGAGAAACAGCTTGGGTAAAAATAAGCATGTTCGGTCAGAAAAAAGCAGAGAACTTAAAGGTAATAAGCATTTATGACAATGGCTGCCATCAGGGAAAAGCAGAAAAATGTTAAAAGCTAACCACATATTTGAAGCATTCATTGTGAATTGTTAGCACAGATAGAAATAAATATGTTTGATCCAATAGTCGCTACAGAATTATGGTGCCAGGGTGACCAATAAATACTTCCAGGAAACTTGACTTTAAAAAACAATAGGCAATATGGGTACCTGATAAAGTATGGGATAAAAAGACAGCAAAGAGAAGGGATCTTAAATAAGTATGGGTTCAACTAACAAGGGGCAGAAAACATTTAGTAGGCGTAATTCATAATTCCCAACAATAATTGGAGCATCAGGCAGGATAGAAATCAATAAAGTGTATGTGTGGATTTAAGATGGTAATATTGTAAGACAGTGTATTAAAGTGTATGTGAAAAGTAAAAGAGACTAATCAGGGAGAACTTTAATCGTCATATAGAATGGGCAAACCAGATTTGTGGTAATAGAAGAGGTCATAAAATGCATTCAAAGTAGTTTTCTGTCAATCTGTCAATGAATCAACAGGGGAATGGGCTCTTTTAAATCTAGTTTTGTGCAACGAGACAGGGTTAATTAATAACCTTATAGCAAAGGAGGCTGGGGAAAAGTGGCCATGATCTGATATAGCTAAATCCAAAACTAGGATTTAAACGTGGGTACAAAGGGCATATTGGTTAAATTACATTAGATTAAAAAATAAGGTAGGAGATAAATAATGGCAAACTATGTCAAGACATTATTCATAATTTGCAATGAATATATATTCTCTTCAGGAATAAAAGCCCACAGCAAAAGTTATCCAACCCGGACTAACAAGAGAAGTTAAAGATGGTAATAGATTAAAGGCTTATAATACATGGGAATGTTCAGGAACAAGACATTTCTATATTACAGAATTACATTAGAATGCATTACTACAAGATTGTGAACCAGAAACACTGCAAATATAAACACTCACTGAAACATGAAACAGTGATAACACATTATAAAGCAGTAATAAAAATGGTTTTACTTATCCAAATATTCTATCTTCCATTATATTAAATTCCATTTAAAGAACTTAAGAGTTTTTCACACTACATCTTGGAGTCATAAACTGTTCAGCTGCTTGGGATCTGCTCAAAATATTTGAGGACAACTTGTTTCTGAACAATGGATTTCCAGATGGGAGAGGTTACTGTATTGCCAAAAAAAAGCCCGAGGATTAGGTAGATTTTGGAGTTCAGCAAGAGGAAAAAAATTGAGAGAAAACACAGATTTGGCACAGACCAACAAGAGGTATAGAAGCTTTTACAATCTGCTCAGCAGGTATATAAACAGGAGAGGTTGGTGACAGTAAATGTATGAAACCAAGAGATGGAGGAGAAATTATAATGGGGGACAAGAAAATGGCAGAGACATTAACACTTTGGATCTGCCTTTACAACAAAAAGACACGAAGAACATTTCAAAAATAGTGCAATGCAAGAGGATCTAATGAGAATTAAGGAATTAAAAAGGTAAATAAGTTCTAGTGAAATTATTCATAAATTGACCAATCCCCAACACCTGATGGCCTACATTGTGGGGTTTTAGAAGAGATAGCTACTGAAATCAGGGATGCAATGGTTTTTATCATCCAGAATTCATTAGATTTTAGAATGGCTCTCATGGATTAGAAGGCAGAAAACATAACCCTGCTATTCAAAAAAATGAAGGAATAAATAAAACAGGGAACTATAGGCCAGTTCGTCTGACATGACTAGCAGGGCAAATGCTAACATCTGTTATTAAGGACATGAAAATAAAACATTTTGGGCAGAGTCAATATGGATTTAAAGGCAAATAATGTTCAACGTATCTTAGGATTGGCCATGAGTAGGGAATCTAAGTATGAACCAATGGAAGTAATGTACCTGGACTTAAGTGCTAAACAATGTTGTTACCAAAAAAATTAGAGCACATGGGATTAGAATTGGATAATGGACAGAAAGGAGAGAGTAGGAATAAACAGATCATTTGCAGTTTGGCAGGGTATAAATAGCGAGGAACCACAAGGGCCAATGTTAAGAGTCTGAGCCATTTACAATCTTGATTAGTTACTGAAATGGAAAAGTGTGTAACATAACTGAGTTTGCTGATAATACAGAGCTAGGCAGGGAAGTACGCTGTGGAGGACAGCGCAAACTGCAGATGAATATAGATTGGTTGGTGAGTGAAACGTACTGTGAGGAAATATAAAGTTACTCACTTTAGTCAAAAAATAGGAAAAAACAGAACTTTTTTTTAAAAAGCTAACAGACTAGGAAATGTTGATATGCAGAGGGACCATTTCCTTGTATACAAATCACAAAGTTAACATAGCACAAGAAATGAAAGTGCCTTAGCCTTTATTACTCTCTGTATAGCAATCCTTTCATATCTTGTTGAGCCCGCACCATAATTCTATGTACAGTTCTGATCTCCTTATCCAAGGAGAAATACGCTTGTCTTCAAATGGGACACAACAAGTGTTCACTTGATTGATTCCTGGGATGAGAGTTTGTGCTATTCAGGAGACAGTAGAGAGGGCCTATATTCTCTAGTGCTTAGAAGAATGGGGCGTCATCTCATTGAATCTAAAATAATATATTAAGGGAACTGACAGGATAGATGCTGAGATGATGTTTCCACTGGCTCGGGAGTCTAACACCAGAGTACGCAGTCCCAGAATAAGGGGTTAATTATTTTAGACTGATGAGGAGAAATATTTTGCATTCAGAGGTTTATGGTTCTTTGGAATACTATTTCACAGAGCTGCATATGAATCAGAGTATATTCGAGACAGCAATAATTCACAAAGGTGGAATAGGCTTGAAGAGCCAAGTTGCCTATTCTTGGCCCCTATTTATATTTTTGTCCTTTACATAGGAGCTAAGCATCAAGTCATTGGTAGCCAATCTCACCACTGCTATCAGGCTGACTTTAAAAGACTCTAGAATGTTTGGTATGCTATAGAAATTAGATAGCAAATTGCTTTATTTAATGAATATTTAGTAAATGTACAGATTCAAATATTCCAACTAAATTATTCTTAATTTACTGCCGCTTTTAAATCTGTGAAAATGCAAGAGGCGCGCCCATCCAAAGAAAAAAAATAGGAAAATCAGTAATCGTTTGGAAAGTATCACAAGATTCACTTGGACTTTGTTTCCAGTCCAAATAGAAACAAACAAAACTTGTCAATTCTATTGATATAGTAAAAGACAGACAGGATACATGATTCATATTACACAAGGATCAAAGTAAAGTGGTTTATAGGTAAGCAATAAGCAGATCTAAAGATGCAGAAAATAGCTCAAAAAGGAAACAATAATTAAAATGTCTCTTTCATTGTCTGATAAATACAAAAAAAGCAATGGAAAAGCTCAAATGCAAGGATAAGAAACACAACAGTATAGTGTAAATCTACAGGTTATGCTATAGCAGTGCAAACCAGTCAGATAACTTCAGAAATGTATTCAGTTTTAAGGCTAAGAAAGCAGGATCACTGGAAATAAATAGAAATGAAGTAAAATTTAATTTAATGCAGATATCAGGAACAGCTTTTACTTTTGGGAATGGTCTGCTGGATCAAAAACAAACCAGAGGCAGGAAAAATAGGGTTAATTTGGATTTTGCTTTCAGATACTTAGGGATGAACATTGCTTAGGCCAAATGGCCTACATCCTCCACTTTTCTTATGTTCCCAGAACACAAAAGGTTGTGATACCCACCAAATTTTAAGAAATACAAGACAACTGTGTTACATACTTCTTGTGTTTTTCCAGCCAGGGAATACAGTCCACTAAGAGACATGAATTTTCAGAAACCAACAGATCCAGCAAACTGTCATGATTAGCTTCCGCATAGAGTTTCAGCAAAGCTGTGTCGATATCTTCTTTATAACCATTTGCTACTTCAGTGCTACGAATCTCATTCAAGTAGCTCATAAGGAAGCGTTTGCACTTTGTAATCTTTTCTTGGTCACCCTGCATTAGTTGATTTAAGTCAGCATATTCATGCAATGGGGGATGGGAACGGATAAATGTAGAGGTTGAAGGAAGCAGTAACGGATAGAGAGACATCAACTCCCTTACATCCAGCTGGCCATTCCTGTTGATAAAGACAAAATTAAAACAAACATAAGCTACCAATGTTTAATAAAATACACTCATCTGGATAGTAAATTGATTCCTAAAGGAACTATTTTGTCGATAAAAGGCATTAAATAGCCAGATGTGAACTAATAAGCAACAGAAGTAAAAGTACTAATCATTGTAACTGGAGGAGTGGGAGCGAGCTGATTGGATAGCTCTTTGAAAGAGCACATGCATGATGGGCTGAGTGGCCTTTCACGCTGCAAGATTTTACAATTCTATGACACTTCGAGCCATGGTTAATTTAAGGTTGTTTTGTCAGAACTACCTAAGTTGAATCTTCAGACAAACAGCTAAACAAATAGAATTCTAAAAATTTTTGATAACAACTGCAAAGGTTCATTAAACACCATTAAAGACAATGACTGCACAGCACTGAACTAATAGAGTGGCTGCTGTAATTATAACGAATCATGTAAAGCAAATACCATAAAGGAACAAATTGTAGTTTGTACGTAACAAGATTGGTTACTGCCTTCCTGGATTTGATATTTGGACACTTCTTCCCCTCTATTATTCAAAAACACAAACATAGAAAATAGGAGTAGGCCATTCAGCCCTTCAAGCCTGCTCTGCATTCATTCTGGTCATGACTGATCATTGAATTCAATATCCTGATTTTGCACCCCTCCCCCCACCCTCCATATTCCCCAATTCCTTTTAGCCCTAAGAGATATATCTAATTTCTTCTTCAAATCACACAATAATTAGATAAAGAATTTATTTAAAAGTAAACAAAAACAATATTTTAAACAGATTTAGTATAATCTAGTGTGCAGTAGTTAATTAATTTTCCATATATAACAAAAACAGAAAACAAAAACCTTAGCAGGTCTAACAACATCTACGGAGAGCGAAAAGAGCCAACGCTTAGAGTCTGGATAACACCGTCAGAGCCAGACATGATAAAGGGTCATCCAAACTCGAAATGTTGGTTTTGTTCTCTCACCACAGATGCTGTCAGACCTGAGATTTTAAAGCATTTTACGTTTGTTTCCGAATCCAGCAACCAATTTTTATCAGATACAATATTTGTTGCTTATAGGTTTTTAAAAAGTTTTTTTGAGAAACGTATAATGCAAGGCCCCTAGCAGTGGGATTAATGCAAACTATTAAAGGAAATTATATTTGTGTGCAAACACTTTAGAATTAACACAAACAAAATCTGGTATCCATTAACTAAGTCTACATAGTACCAAGGCTGTCCATACCTGAAGAGTTCTTTAGCTTCTAAAAATTGAAGCTGGCCAAACTGTATGAATCCTGCTTGCTGCAGAATTCTTCTGTACATACCCTAAATATTATAAACAGGTGGATAGTCAAATATCTATAAACAGTTAGCTGGAGCCTTTCAAGAATCAACATGGATAATTAACCAGAGCTATATAAATTTTCACAAGTTAGCACACAGATTAGTGTTATTTATAAACACTTTTCTGCAAAAGAATACTGATACAATCCATAACAAAATCATGCAATAAAATCTTTAACCAAATACTACTGCAAACACCTCAATTATTTTTCAATATGCACAACAAAAGCAACATTTTTCATACAAGCTAGTTCAATTTGTCTTCCCATTTTATTCTGGTGGCAAATTCATTATTACAGTTTTAATATTTCACTCCCAACATATTAATAATATGACACAGAAGTATTTGTAGTATTCAAAGTTCACAAAAAGCATTTTTTTAAATTTTAAATACACAGATTTGATTAGAGTAAAACAGCTAAATATTAGCATATTTGAAGAGAATATAGAATGCATTACATTCACTTTCATGTTGCAACAAGCTTGTAGGAGACCTAGGAACAATACTAAACTGCAGCAATGTTAATTAATAAGGACAACAGATAGAACATGTCATCATTTCAGTAATAGGTAGTTATCAAGACAGCCCTGTTTATTTGTCATAAGCAGAAATAACTTGATGTGGATGAAGAGGAGTCAGTGGAGCAACGAGGAGCAATATAAAACAATGAATGACCCAGATAAACACATCTTAGAGTTCTAACATTCACCATTTAAAGACATTAAATAAACATGGGTCTTTATATTTAACAGAACAGAGTTAGCAATTTCCTCACTTAAAATCCTACTAACCTGGAATTTCTCTTTTGGAATGTTTCGTCGAGCTCCTTTTGTTAGGACTAGTGCTTCTTCTACTCTATGACTGGCCAGAAGATCTTGAATTTGCTTTTCCAAAGGTAAAGGTACCAGGATATGTACTTCTTTACTTGTGGCTAAAATCAGTTTTCCTATTGAGTAAAAGACCTAACAAATCAAGATCTGCAAATTTATGATTCAACTAATACTGTCAAAAACAAAAGGTGAATGCAAGTAACTAAGCAACATCTGCAACATGGTCTATGTTGTTCAATTAAGAGAAAATACAATTCATTCTAATCTAATCTTGAAATTCAAGGTCAATTTAAAGATTGAAACGCAAACAGAAAATACTGGAAACACTCCACAAGTCAGACTGCCTCTGTGGCAAGAGACAATCTTTATGAAATGTTGCTCTCTCCACTGTTGTCTGACTTGCTGAGTGTTTTTAGCATCGACATCCAAAGACGTGCAGGTTAGGTGATCGGCCATGCAAAATTACCAAGTGTCGGGGACGGTTAGTGGGGTAATTAGGTGGGGTCTGGGTGGTATTGTTGTCAGCGTAGGTTTGATGGGCTGAATGGTCTCTTCTGCACTGTAGTGATGTAGAGATTTTAGGACATAATGTGCTTTTAGAACCATTGAAACTCTACAGTGCAAAAGGAAACCATTTGGCCAGTTGAGTCTGCAATGAGTCTCCGAAAGGGTATCTTACTCAGTACTCCCTCCAATCTATACATCTTCGGACACCAGAGGGCAATTTAGCATGGCCAATCCACCTAATCTGCACATCTTTGGATGGAGGAAACTGGAGAGAACCCCAGCAGACAATGAAAACGTGCAAACTCCATACAGTCACCCAATGTTTTGTTCTGAAGGTTTGAGCAATTATCCAAAAAGCATTAGCTTCAGAAATCACATGTTACAAGTCAAATATTGCTCAGTAATCTCAGACACAAAACTGATCAACATACGTTGTCCTTTCAAGCCCAGATAGTTGATAAATTAGAATAAATGTACACAACTCCCACGTCATATCCTCTACAATGTAATCCTGTATTAAATACCTTCATTTTGCTGTATTAACTGCTACAATTTCAATACTTTGAAAATTCTAGTAATTAAGATTTTCACAGCAGGCAGAACTCTTGCCTGCCGATGAAATCAGTGGAAACCCACCTGTGCTTTACTGACTTCACACCACTGAAGGATATAAACATGGTGCTCACCAAAATCAAAATGTAGAAATACATCAAAATTGCATAATGGAACAACAACACCAGAAGCATCTGTTGTGACAAGATTCCCCAGATTGTCAGATCCTTCCACAGATATACGTCAATGGGTGAAGGGAACGGACAGACTGGTTCTTTGGCACTCCCAAAAAGCCTTGGGAATTATGGACGAATTCCAAGGCAAAACAGCCACTTGATTGGCACTCCCATCCACCACCTTAACATTCATTCCTTCTACCATAAATGGACCGTGGCTGCCGTGTATACCACGTACAAGATTGCTGAGTCTCCTTTAGCAGCATCCATGACCTCCATCACCTAGAAGATAAAGTGGACCAGGTGTGCAAACACCACCATCTCCAACGTCCTATCTTCAAAATCTCACCGTCCTGACTTGGAAACATATCACTGTTCTTTCACTGTTTTTGGGTCAAAATCCTGGAACATCATGGGTTATAGCAGTTCAAGAAGGTGATTCATCACCAGCACTTCATCAAGGGCAAATAGGGATGGACAATAAACGCTGATCTTGCCAGCAGTACCCATGTCCCATGAATGAATGAAAGATTGATCTGTTAGTGCCCAAGCTGAGATTGCAGCATAACCTGCAATTGAAAGGACTAATCCTGGAACTGTTGCAGATACTTGGATATGTTAAGTGTGACATTCAAGGGTCTTGAGCAACGTACATTATCCCTGCAAAGAGGGGAAAAAAAAAATCCTATCAGTGACAAAAGAAGTGTAGGGGTGAGGGGAGAGGAGGAGGAGAAAGGAATGTAGTAAAGGAAAGGAAGGAGGCACAGCAACTTTCAGACCCTTCAACTTCTTTTCAGTGATAGAGACTGATTTGTGTTGATTGATTTTCTGAGACATTAGTGCAAAAGCTAACTTAAGGAATCATGCCAGAAGGTGATTCATACCAGAATGATCTGCTAGATAGAGCAGTGAATTATGGAATCCCTACAGTGCAGGAAGCCAGCCTATTGAGTCTGTGCCATCTCATCCATATAATCCCACACATTTCTCACTAATCACCTGTACCCACACATCTGAGGACAATAAGGGGCAATTTAGCATGGCCAATCCACCTAATCTGCACAATTTGGACTCAGGAAGGAAACCCACGCAGACATGGGGAGAACATGCAAACTTCACAGGCAGACATTCGAGGTCAGAATCAAACCCAGGTCCCAGCGCTGTGAAGCAGCAGTACTAACCCCTGTGTCAATGTGCTTAAAGTAAAACTCAATCCATTCATATTAGATAGAAGGGTCATAGGCCCCTCATTTATATTTCCTTATCTGCACTAAAGACATGTTATTGTACCAGTCTATCACATCTGGACTGATCCTTGTTAAGTATTGTTTGAGTTTATTACTGTGGCATAGGTTGATCTGAACCCCCCAAAAATTACTCAGTTACGTCCATTCGTTGAAAGAACAATTGCCCTCAAGTATAAAAATATTCCACAGTGGCAATTTGCAAAGTGAAATGCTCATGTTGGAACAAACGTATTAAAAAAACTTCTAAAAAAAGTGGTGGGGAAAATTTAGGAGAGGGAGTTTCAAAAAGTTCAGCTAAGATGGCACTCTGAATTCACGGCTCTCGTTCTCCCTCAATCTCTGACTGTGTAAACTTCCCAACCCATATTCTCAGCCTTCCCCTCAACTTTGCCATCTCACTTGGTCTCACTAGTCCCAACATATCAAGTTAAGGCCATCTCTGATCATTTCCTCACATCACTCACCATGCACACCTACCACCACCATTTTCAAGTCTCCTTGACTTATCTCCTTCCGTGTTCAACCCTGGATCTACCCCCAATTCAATTTACATTCGCACTTTTAAAATCCCAACTAAAAACCTTTGGCTCACTGTTCACCATAATATTTCTGCAGTGACTGATTTACTCAACTGCACCCTTAACTCCACATCTTTCCTGCCCCAGCCTCCAATGAAGCTATTTCTCTCTCTCTCACCCTGGCACATCCAAGGGATGCACATTCAAAATAGCTTGTTTAGGCATTCACCAGCAGATCTGATGGACCCTTAAAATATTGTCAGGTTCTGCTCTCATCTGCAAGAACTGCTCATTATTCCAGCATCATCTTTCCCCAGTTAAATAGTGGGAGGACTGAAGCAATTGTTTTTGGTCCCTGCACCAATCTCCATCTAGTAATCGCTGATTACATCCCTCACGTTGGCAACAGTTTAAGATCAAGCCAGTCTATTTACAACCTTGGTGTCAACGCCCTTGGGGTTACCATTGACCAGAAGCTCAACTGGACTCGCCATATAAACATAATGGCTACAAGAGCAGTTCAGAGGCTAGGAATAATGTGGCAAATAACTCACCTCCCGACTCCCCAGAACCTACCCATCACCTACAAGGCACAAGCCAGGAGTGTGATGGAATACTCCCCACCTGCGTGGATGGGTGCAGCTCCAACAACATTCAAGAAGCTTGACACCATCCAGGACAAAGCAGTCTGCTTGATTGGCACCACATCTACAAACTTCCACTCCGATACTCAGTAGCCACAGTGTGCATTATCTACAAGATGCAACACAGCAATTTACCAAAGATTCTTAGACAGCAACTTCGAAACCCATGACCACTTCCATTTAGAAGGACAAGGACAGCAGATAAATGGGCACACCACCTCCTGCAAGTTCCGCTCCAAGCCATTCATCATCCTGACTTGGAAATATATTGCTGTTCCTTCACACATCAAAATCCTGGAATTCTCTCCCTAGTGGTATTGTGGGTCAACCCATAGCACAGACTGCAGTGATTCAAAGTGGTGGCTCACCATCACCTTCTCAAGGGCACCTAGGGATGGGCAATAAATTTTGGCCAGCCAGAAACACCCATATCCCACAAATGAATTTTTAAAAAATTTTTGAACTCAAGATGACCTTCTGACCCATATTTGGGCAATAACTCAGACTGCCCATCTCCACCTCCGTAAAAGGTCCTCACTTTGGACATCTTTGCTCATTTGCTGCTGAAATTCTTGTTCCTACCTTTGCTACCTCTAGATTCAACTATACCAACACATTCCTGGCTAGTGTCCCATATTCTACCTTCCGTAAACATAATCCATCCAAACACTGCAGTTTGTGTCTCAACTCGAAAATTCCCCATCACCCATACGCTTTATGATCTAAATTGGCAAGGTAGTGTTAGTTTTCACGTTTGATGATAATATCCAACTGTATCTCACCAGGTCTACATTACACATCTTACTTTTAAAATTCCCATCCTTGTTTTCAAGTCTCTCCATGGCCCCACTTCTCCCTGCCTCTAAGCGCCCCCAGCCAACAACTCTTAGCAATATTTGTTTTCCCATAATTCTAGCCTCTTCCATATCCCCAATTTTAATTGTTCCATCATTGGTGACTGTGCCTCCAAGCTCTGGAATGCCTTCCTTACACCTCTCTATAGCAGTCTACCTTGCCTTCTTCCTTGAAGATATATCTTGACCAAGGTTTTTAGAACTCTCACCTAATCTTCCTCATTTGGCTTGGTGTTGTACTGTTTTAGGATGCTCTTGTGAAGCACTTTGGGTTAAAGATGCTATATAAATATATCATGTCACAACTTCCACAATTAGAAGCAATATATTACTGAACTCCATAATGGAGGAAAATAATCTTTCCAGAACTCAAATTTTATTCTGAAAGAGTGACAGTGAAACTTAAGCACAATGTGTAAATAAAATTGCAAAAGAAGTTAAAATAAGTCAATGTCACTTGTCAAGTAGGTTTGCATAGCTTCTGAATGTTAAGGTTGGACACAGCTTAATTATGTAACAAAGTGCTTTTTCCATTACCCTTATCTTTCAAATTTGTAAACAACACACATTTTTGAACCAAAGAGTAACTATTGATACTGAAGTAACTGAACATATGCTGGTCAAAAGGTACTTCCTTTGAATTACCTTCAAAGTCTTGCAGTATGTGGCCATCTCTGAATGGAATAGTTTGCTTCTGTTGCTGGTCAAGCATGCTGTGCACAGTAACAAATTCTTCATCAAGAGCTACTACATAAGGAAAACATACAGCTGCTCCAATCACATTCTCTGACCAGTGAACAGGTGCACGCTCTGAGATTCCTGCAGCTGTCACAAACATTCCTGCAAAGGAAAATTTTAAAAAAAGAACTGAATTAATGAGTTGCAATTACCATGTCCCTAATGCCTTGCAGCAAACTTGCTGCCTGATTGGTAAGCATTTGTTAATAATTATAGGACCTACACTACTGAGAATAAAAGTGTTAATTCACACATTTAATTACAAGCAATGCTTCAATCCCTTTTCATTCCCAAGACTCTTGACTAGCGGAGATGGTATTGGAAGCTGTTTCTTCATTCCTCAAAAAGTGCATGAACTTTATCCACAAAACATGCAAAACCACTTGGATGTACTGCCAGTGACCAAAATAGCAACCAAGTACTATGCCTTTCAACTGAAGCAGTTTAATTTAAAATTCTTTAGAAGAATTACTGGAAAAAGGCCAGTTTTGAAAAGGAGCACAAAAAAATCACCTAATTATCATTAATCTTGAATAATTGGTAATAGAAACAAAAAATGATTTCTGTATGGACTGCTCGCTTCAGGTTATTTCCACACAAACTTAAAAAAGTTGACACTATTTAAGAACATAATTTTGCAAACCTCAGGTCCAGTTCCTGAGCAACGAAGGGGAAAAAAAACGTTTTTCCATCCAGGAGTATTTTCTTGAAAGGCCATCTCCAATAAATTGTGATAGTGTCATAGCAATTAACTCTTGGCATTTGGTGGCACTGTAAAAAAGTCTTCTTTTGAAAAACATTAGATTATTGGCAAGCTTATGCTATCAGGAGCTTTGTCAAACTGTGATGCATTTCTAGAATCTTTTATTAAAATAACGTATTTAGATAGGGAGTGAGATTTGTACTACAAATTTTACAGTGATTGATTCTTAATGTCACCAATCAGTTCTATGCAACGTCAAAATGGAGACTCTTAAACCCCAATACTCCCGGTTTACACAAACTAGCCACATTCTGTCCACTGAATGAGGGAAGCAACTTCGCATCCTGTTCTTTGACATGACGTCCGGGATAATTAAAAAATGCTGACAATATTTAAGTCACCACGCTTTCATATTTTCCACTACTTTTCTTTCCACTAATCTGCCTTTCTTGTCTCTTTCAATACAAAACAGGAACTCAAATGAGTTAGCAGAAAATGGTCAAACCATTAACGCTTGATGGACACACAAAACTGAAAGTTCAATCCCAAATTCTGCTGGCAAAATAAAATAAAGCTATTTATTGTTGTCTCTGGGAATTATGCAAGTTTTTTCCAGAAACTTTGTTCTGGATTAATAGAACTGGAAAGCAGGGATATTATAGAACATAGAACAGTACAGCACAATACAGACCCCTGGCCTCTAATGTTGTGCCCAGCTTTGACCGAAACCAAGATCAAGCTATCCCACTCCCCATCATTCTGGTGTGTTCCATGTGCCTATCCAATAACCACTTCAAAGTTCCTAAAGTGTCTGACTCCACTATCACAGCAGGCAATCCATTCTACACCCCAACCACTCTGAGTAAAGAGCCTATCTCAGGCATCCCTCCTATATCTCCCACCATGAACCTTATAGTTATGCCCCCTAGTAACAGTGACATCCACGCGAGGAAATAGTCTCTGGATGTCCACTCTATCTATCCCCCTCATCATCTTATGAACCTCTATTAAGTCACCTTTCATCCTCCTCCGCTCTAAAGAGAGAAGCCCTAGCTCTCTCAACTTTCCTAATAAGACCTACCCTCCAAACCAGGCAGCAACCTGGTAATCTCCTCTGCGCTCTCTCCAATGCTTCCACATCCTTCATAGTGAGGTGACCAGAACTGCACACAATATTCCAAATGTGGTCTCACCAAGGTCCTGTACAGAACCCCATGGCTCTTCAACTCAAACCTCCTGTTAATAAACACCAACACATTGTAGGCCTTCTTCACAGCTCTATCCACTTCAGTGGCAATCTTCAGAGACCTGTGGATACGAACCCCAAGATCTCTCTGTTCCTCCACATTCCTCAGAACCCTGCCGTTGACCCAGTAATCCACATTCAAATTTGTTCTACCAAAACAAATCACCTCGCGCTCATCAGGGTTAAACTCCATCTGGCATTTTTTGGCCCAGCTCTGCATCCTATCAATGTCACTTTGCAGCCTACAACAGCCCTCCACCTCATCCACTACTCCACCAATCTTGGTGTCATCAGCAAATTTACTGACCCACCCTTCAGCCCCTCCTCCATGTAATTGATAAAAAAAAATCACAAAATAGCAGAGGACCCACCACTGATCCCTGTGATACATCGCTGGTAACTGGTCTCAAATCTGAAAATTTTTCATCCACCAGCACCCTCTGTCTTCTATGAGACAGCCAGTTACTTAACCAATCAGCCAAATTTCCCCTCTTTCCCACACCTCCTTACTTCCTTCATAAGCCTACCATGGGGAACCTTATCAAATGCCTTACTAAAATCCATGTACAGGACATCAACTGCTCTACCTTCATCTACACACTTAGTTACCTCCTTAAAGAATTCAATCAAATTTGTGAGGCAAAACCTACCCTTCACAAATCTGCACTGACTATCCCAGATTAAGCTGCATCTTCCAAAACGGTCATAAATCTTACCCCTCAGGACCTTTTCCATCAACTTACTGACTACCAAAGTGAGACTAACTGGCCCATAATTACCAGGGTCATTCCTATTTCCTTTCTTGAACAGAGGAACGACATGCACCACTCTCCAGTCTTCTGGCACTACCCCCATGGACAGTGAGGACCCAAAGATCAAAGCTCTGCAATCTCATCCCTTGTCTCCCAAAGAATACTAGGATATATCCCATCTAGCCCAGGGGACTTATCGACCCTCAGGTTTTTCAAAATTTCTAATATATCTTCCCTCAGAACATCTACCTCCTCCAGCCTATCAGCCTACGCCACACACTCATCCTCAAAAACATGGTCCCTCTCCTTCTAAACACTGAAGAAAAGAATTCATTCATTGCCCCTCCTATCTCTTGACTCCATGCACAAGTTCCCACTACTATCCTTGACCGGCCCTAACCTCACTCTGGTCATTCTTTTATTTCTCACATAAGAATAAAAAGCCTTGGGGTTTTCCCTGATCGACCTGCCAAGGACTTCTCATGCCCCCTCCAAGCTCTCCTAAGCCCTTTTTCTTTAGCTCATTCCTTGCTACCTTGTAACCTTCAAGCAACCCAACTGAACATTGTTTTCTCATCCTTACATACGCTTCCTTTTTCTTCTTGACAAGACATTCAACCTCTTTTGTGAACCATGGTTCCCTCACTCAGCTATTTCCTCCCTGCCTGACCAGGACATACCTATCAAGGACACACAGTATTTGTTCCTTGAACAAGCTCCACTTTTCATTTATGCTTTTCCCTGAGTTTTTGTTCCCATGTCATGCTCCCTAATTCTTGCCTAATCGCATCATAATTACCCCTGCCCCAATAATAAACCTTGCCCTGCCATACAGCCCTATGCCTTTCCATTGCAATAACGAAAGACACCGAATTGTGGTCACTATCTCCAAAGTGCTCTCCCACAAACAAATCTAACACTTGGCCCGGTTCATTACCCAGTACCAAGTCCAATGTGGCCCCACCCCTTGTCAGCCAATCCACATAGTGTCAGGAAACCCTCCAACACACTACAAAAACTGCCCATCTGAACTATTTGACCTATAAAGGTACCAATCAATATTTTGAAAGTTAAAGTCACCCATGATAACTACCCTGTGACCTCCGCATCTATCCATAATCTGCTTTGCAATTCCCCCTTCCACATCTCTATTACTATTTGGGGGTCTATAGAAAACTCCTAACAATGTGACTGCTCCTTTCCTATTTCTAACTCCAGCCCCATATTAACTCAGTAGGCAGATCCCCCTTGAACTGCTTGTCAGCAGCCGTTAAACTATCCTTGATTAACAATGCTACTCCTCCACCTCTTTTACAACTTTTCCTGTTCTTATTTATTCTGTTTGGATGTCAGAAGTTGCAGCGAGACATAGATAGGTTGCAAGACTGGGTGGAGAAGTGGCAGATGGACTTCAACGCGGATAAATGTGTAGTGGTCCATTTTGGCAGGTCCAGTGGGATGAAGGAATACAATACCAAGTTTAGCAGTGTTGAGGAGCAGAAGGACCTTGGGGTTCGGGTCCATTGGACTCTTAAATTGGCCTCACAGATGGAGGATGTGGTCAAGAAGGCGTATGGTGTACTAGCCTTCATTAATCAAGGGATTGAGTTTAAGAGTTGTAAGGTAATGCTGCAACTTTATAAGACGCTTGTCAGACCCCACTTGGAGTACTGTGTGCAGTTCTGGTCGCCTCACTGCAAGAAGGATGTGGAAGCTATTGAGAGGGTGCAGAGGAAATTTACAAGGATGTTGCCTGGATTGGATGGCATGCCTTATGAGGATAGGTTGAGGGAGCTAGGTCTTTTCTCCCTAGAGAGATGAAGTTGCGAGGCGACCTGAAAGAGGTTTATAAAACATTGCGAGGAATAGATAGGGTGGATTCTCGGAGGCTATTTCCCAGGGCTGAAATGGTCGCTATGATAGGACACAGATTTAAGGTGCTGGGGAGCAGGTACAGAGGAGATGTTAGGGGTAAGTTTTTCACTCAGAGGGTAGTGAACGAGTGGAATCGGCTGCCGTCGGTGGTGGTAGAGGTGAACTCGTTGGGGTCTTTTAAGAGACTTCTGGATGAGTACATGGGATTTAATGGGATTGAGAGTTATAGATAGGCCTGGTAGGTATGAATATGATCGGCGCAACTTGTGGGCCGAAGGTTTGTGCTGTAGTAGTCTATGTTCTAAAAGTATACAAAACTTTGGTTAGACTACACCAAGTTCTGTCCAAAGTTCTGGTCTACGTATTACAAAAATGGATACACAGACATTAGAGAGGATGCAAAATAGATTTTCATCTGGACTTACCAGAATAAAACAGTTATAACCATCAGGAAATGTATTTTTTCTCTAGCAAAAGGCTGAGGGTTAACCTAACGGATGTCTTCAAAATTATGAAGTGACTTGAGATGATAAAGATAGGGAGCGATATTTCCACTTGTGGGGATGTTCAAACTTAATGCAACTGTAAGTCCAATTGGGAATTTAGGAGGCACTTCTTCACACAGCAGCAGGGACCCGGGTTCAATTTACCTGGCTTGGATCACTGTCTGCGCGGAGTCTGCACGTTCTCCCTATGTCTGCGTGAGTTTCCTCCGGGTGCTCGTTTCCTCTCACAATCCAAAAGATGTGCTGATTAGATGCATTGGCCATGCTAAATTCTCCCTCAGTGTACCCGAATAGGCAGCAGACTGTGGCAACTAGGTGATTTTTTGCAGTAACTTCTTTGCAGTGTTAATGTAAAGTGAATGACACTAATGAACTTTAAACTTCGTTCCCGAGAAGGAGAAAAAAGCTGAAACAAGTATTTGATTGCCCAAATTGGCAACTCGTCACATGCATGTGTTTCCAGTAAAGATATCCTCGCTTCTTTTGATAACCTCATTAAAGGTCACTTGTAACTAAATGATTTTATGCCTATCCTTTCAGTAGCTATAACTGGAGTTAAATGTACCCATTAAACTTCTGAAATTAAATACTTTATGCAGTGAATCTGTTTCTACTCAAATTGGTGTTGCATTCATTCTTTTTGATTACTTTTTTTTAGGGGGAGACACAGGGTCAGGAATGGGGGAGGAGCAGCACTGAAATACATACAGAACAGGTGGTGAGAAACTTCTAGACTACAGTACATTATTTTCACCTGACTGGATAGCTAGATACGCCCAGATAAGCCATTTAAGTCAGGATGATATAAACTAGTGATACAGTTGGCATTGTTATGGTGGAGAATTACAAGCAGATTCCCTAACACACATCAAGCACCGGGGCAAGAAAATGCTGCAACAAAGCTTCTATGTGCAGCACAAATAGTGGGAGCAACTTTCTCATTTTGTATCCGCGTATCACATGCTAAGGTTAATGTTGACTACATTAAGAGCTCTTGAACCCTTCCCCTTTTTAACTGCAGCAAACATCATCATAGTCTTAACCTCATCACGTATATGATCATATTAATTGTAATGTGTTGCTGAAAGCACTATTCAATAATTGAAAGACTGAGTATGATTTGTCACATTTGGGACTAGACAGCCAGTTGATCAAAGATGACTCCTTTTGTTGGAGACAGTAATCTATGAGCGGTGTAATCGGTTCCTAAAACTTCTAAATTTCTATATCATTCAAGCATTATTGCTAATTTTTGTATGTCATTGAAAAAAAGTCCATGAATTTTATGCATTTGCAGATTTATCAATACAAATACCACAAGCTGAAAAACGAGAAATGTGCATAGCAATAAATATCGAAAAGATTCTGCAACATTTCTGTATGAGGAAGAATTTAGTACAGTAAATGGGTCTGCCATTGGCATTACTGTAAACGCTTGAGCACTTTTACAACTTTGCTGGCAAGGCTGGTAGTTTTAAAGTCAGGAATGGAAACCAGTTTCTCATACTATTGTAAAGAGTGAGAGGTGAAGACAACCTGCAATAATGTTGGCACAGTGGATGGAATCCTCCCAGTCATGTGGGGCATGTTGAAAACGGATCGGAGGAAATTCACAAGATTTAGTGTTAGATCAGAGTGCTGACAGTCTTCCCAGAGGCTCTGCCTGGTAATAGTGGGAAGCCAATCTACATGATTAACTGCCCATCTGTAGGCTAATGGTGATCTTCCCAGCAGTGATACCCCACTGAGGGCCAAGTCTGGCAGGTGCCTGGAACCAGCATGCCAGTCACCACCCAGAGACTCCACAACGCCTGTAGCCATCCTGTGCAGCAGCTTCCACTCCACAGGCGTGCCTCATAGCTGTGACCGTCTTATATTTGATTAGCTTGATACCTCTTCAGGGGGTGCCTCAACATGGGGCCCTCCCAAACTCTTTCCTACACTGAGAGTGCTCACCTGTGGGACTGCCACCCTTGGAGAACTCAGGAATCCACCTGCCCTCCTTAATTGGACCGCAGACCTGGGAGGTGGTCTTTTGATTGGTCTACTCCAGGAAGATCTCCCTGGCAGGCATGCTGATGGCCAGTGCAAGTTTGGAACCCAGAAATGACACTGGCCTTCGATTCCACCCAGTGTGTGGCTTAACGAGGAAGTCTTAAATTCCCAAGCCCCACACATCAGAAGGGTCTTGACAATTATCTTTTGTAGCTTTGCTTTTGCTAATCTCATCAATTTAAACTGACTATTAAAGTTACAACATCCATTCACCAAAGACAAAAATCTTATCATTTCTTCAGTACACACTGTACAAATTGTTCCTTATAATTTTGGACATTACAAAGTACTTACTTTTTGTTGTCACATACTATCAAACCAATGATTAAACTATCTAACGGCTAATAGAGATTTCCACACTCTCTGAAAATGTGACCTTAAAATATTCACTGCTAAAACATTTTGCGAGGGTTGGAAATACATGCACTTTGATATTACTGCTGTTATTTTTTAACTTCCATTTTCTGTAATGGTTTACAATCAGCAATGGTATGAGAATTTCAGTTTCTTCATGTTTCCCCATGACCGGAATAAATTTTTGCTTTAAGTATATGTTAAGTTCCTTTTTTAATGTTACAACTGAATCCGTAGTCCATCATCCTTCCAGGCAGGGAATTCCAGATCACAACACTCTTCAGAAGTTTTCTCTTCAAAGGAGGGTCGTTGACAATTATTTGCCAACCCACAGCTAGGATTTTTATTTTTAACTACAGGTAGGTTGAGAAGACAGGCCCTCAGCATGAACGGAATTGAAGCTAGTGCTGTTGGCATCAAGTTGATTACACGATAACTGTCCAGCCAATTGGTTCCCCTTGCAATAACTTCCCATTTCTGTCTTTTTGGCAAAATATATTAAATCTGTCTCCTCCGGTTACAGATCTTCCTGCTAATGGAAGCAGTTTGTTTCCATCTACTCTATCAAAACCCTCATTAATTTTAAATACCGCTTTCAAATCTCCCTCTTAAATATTTTTCTGCTCAAAGAAAAATCCCGAATTCTCTATTTTCTCCAGATAACTGAAGTCCATTCTCCTCAGTACTATTCTGGTATTCTTTGCATCCTTAAAGAAATGCCTTGGCATTTTTTCTAAGCAGTACTGACCAGCACTGGGTACATTACTTTAGCTGGGACCTGACCAGTGACTCAATAGATTTATCATTATTTCCTTGCTTTTGTACACTACTCTAATTTAGGATTTTGAACACTTTATCAGGATTGAAGCATTCAAGTTAGTCTATACCAAGCTATCCTGTTATCTTAAGAGATTTGTGTATGTGAATTCCAAGGTCTGTTCCTATACCCACTTTAAAATTATACAATTTAACTTTCATCACTATTCTTTTAACCAAAACACATCATTTCACACTTGTCTGCATCAAATTTCATCTGCTGTCTCTCTTCAAGTCTGTGATCATGTCCTCATTGTTTACCACATTTCCATGCTTTCCCTGACCTGCAAAGTTTGAAACTGTGTCCAGAGTCCCCAAATTACATTCAATTTAGGAGCTGGAAGCCACTTGGCCCTTTCAGCCTGCTTCGCCATTCAAGATCGTAGCTGATCTGACTGTAACCTTAACTCCACATTCCCACTTACCACAGATAACTTTTCACCTTTGAGGAAGAGTTCTATAGACTCATGACAAAAAAAACTCATCTGTATCTTAAGAGTCACCCACTATTTTTAAACAATGATTCCTAGTTCTAGATTTTCCACGAGGAAATACTCTCTCAACA
This sequence comes from Carcharhinus amblyrhynchos, assembly GCF_965287045.1. Lineage (NCBI taxonomy): Eukaryota > Metazoa > Chordata > Chondrichthyes > Carcharhiniformes > Carcharhinidae > Carcharhinus > Carcharhinus amblyrhynchos. The sequence goes on from NC_137333.1 coordinate 62,569,192, forward strand.
TCTACCCTATCAAGGCGCCTCAATGCTTCAGGCATGGTCTCACCAGTGCTCAGTATGACTGTAAGCATAACCCCTCTACTTATGTAATCAATTGTCCTCACAATAAACAATGACATTCTATTCACTTTCCTCGGGTGTCCTACCTGCACAGGTTTTTTGTGATTCGTGCACTAGGATACCCAAATCCCTCTGCACCCTCTCAATTTAGATTATATGCCGCTTTTTTATTCTTTCTTCCAAAATGGAAAATTTCACATTTGCCAGAAATATGCCCATTCACCTATTTTATGACCCTTTGTAGCCTCCGTATATCCCGTAGTTGGAGAAATGCTTGAATCCGTCAAAGAAGAAATAGCGAGGCACCTAGAAAAGAATGGTTTGATAGAGCAGACGCAGCACGGATTCGTTAAGGGAAAGTCGTGTTTGACGAATTTATTGGATTTCTGTGAGGATGTGACTAGTGCAGTAGACAGAGGGGAATCGGTGGATGTGGTGTTTTTAGATTTCCAAAAGGAGTTTGATAAGGTGCCTCATAAAAGGCTGCTACAGAAAGTTAGGGTGCATGGAGTTGGGGGTAAGGTGTTAGCGTGGATAGAGGATTGGCTGTCTAATAGGAAGCAGAGTGTTGGTATCAATGGGTGTTATTCTGATTGGCGGTTGGTGACTAGTGGAGTGCCACAGGGATCGGTGCTGGGGCCTCAGCTATTTACCGTTTATACAGACGTGCTGGAGGAGGGGGCTGAGTGTAGGGTGACGAAATTTGCTGATGACACAAAGATGAGTGGAAAAGCAAATTGCGTGGAGGGTGTGGAAAGTCTGTAGAGGGATCTGGATAGGCTAAGCGAGTGGGCGAGGACCTGGCAGATGGAGGGCAAGTGTGAGGTTATCCATTTTGGCAGAAATAATAGTAGGAGGGATTATTATTTAAAAGGCGAAAAGCTGCAGCATGCTACGGTGCAGAGGGACCTTGAGGTCCTTGTGCACGAGTCGCAAAAACCCAGTCTGCAGGTGCAGCAGGTGATCAAGGCGGAGAATGGAATGTTGGCCTTTATAGCGAGGGGCTAGAATATAAAAGTAGGGAAGTCTTGCTGCAACTGTACAGGGTACTGATGAGGCCACAGCTGGAGTACTGTGTGCAGTTTTGGCCGCCGCACTTGCGAAAGGATATATTGGCCTTGGAGGGAGTGCACAGGAGGTTCACTAGGCTGATACCGGAGATGAGGGGGTTGGACTGTGAAGAGAGACTAAATAGACTGGGTCTGTACTTGTTGGAGTTTAGAAGGATGAGGGGGGAATCTTATAGAGACGTATAAGATAATGAAGGGAATGGATAGGGTAGAGGTAGAGAGATTCTTCCCGCTTAGAAAGGATAGCAGGACTCGAGGGCACAGCCTCAAGATGGCAGGGGGGGGGCTGCTGTTGAGATCAGAGTTGAGGGGGAACTTCTTCACTCAAAGGGTGGTGAATCTCTGGAATTCTCTGCCTGTTGAAGTGGTGGAGGCTACCTCGCTAAATATATTTAAGTCATGGGTAGATAGGTTTTTGATAGACAAGTGGAACTGATCCACTTCAGATCAGCCATGATCTTACTGAATGGCGGGGCAGGCTCGAAGGGCTAGACGGCCTACTCCTGCTCCTATTCCTTATGTTATGTTCTTATTCAAAACTTACTTTCTTACCTATGTGTCATAAATTGAAATCACTAATACATCAGAAAGAGAAGTGGTTCCAAGACGGACCTTCATGGACATCCCTGCATGTTTCTATCCACTCTAGAAAATTAAACGATTCATCTTTGCTTTCTGCCTTTTCGCCAATTTCATGTCCATGTTGGCAGTGTTGCTTTAATCCCATGGATTTCAAATTTGCGAACAGGTTTAATATATAACACAGTATCAAACTTTTGAAAGTCCATCACAATATACACATTATGTTCATTAATTCTTGCTATTACTCAACAACTCAAAGTTTGATATGATTACAGCCTTCAACAAATTCGTATTGGCTGTCATTTATTAAATTCAGCATTGGCTGCCATTAATTAAGTCCTGTTATTCCAAGTGACAATTCATTTAATTGCTATTGTACACTCATTTTGTCTTCTTATTTCCTTTCTCTGCTCTCCTCTGCAATGCGCAGCTTGAGAGATTCTTTACTGTAACATGAACGTCATTTACCACGAACCTGTATCATTTTAACAATTTCTTTAGTCATTCATGGATCTTTAGCTTTGGAAGGTGTCCTTCTTTAAAGGAATGTTTTGAGTTTGCATCCAAACTATTTCCGCCTTGAAAGCCTCCCACTGCTCATGTATTGTTTTACTTGAAAATCTGTTTCTATTCCAGCTGGTTCAGGTCCCTTTTCTGGATGAGCTAACTTTCCAATTGAACACTGTAGCAAGTGCAGAAAATCTTACTGATTATTGAGGCTCTGTGGCAGAGTGAATGCAAAAACAAAGCACATTGAAGTTTTCTGTGCATTATTCTCAAACCAAGATCCTTTCTTCCCTCCAGTTCATTTAGGATTCCAGAACACAATTCAGAATATTAGACAAATGTTTCTAACCTTTCTCCTTAAGCTGTCCAGTCTAATCCCACTGCTCTACAAGCACATTGTCTCTTTTGAGTGATGGTGAATCAAATGGTGCTTTTGAACATAGAACCCTACAGTGCAGAAACAGGCCCTTCGGCCCATCGAGTCTGCACCGACAAACATCCCACCCAGGCCCTATCCTCATATCCCTACACATTTACCCACTAATCCCTCTAACCTACACATCCTAGGACACTAAGGGGCAATTTTAGCATGGCCAATCAACCTAACCTGCACATCTTTGGACTGTGGGAGGAAACCAGAGTACTGAGGAAACCCACGCAGACACGAGGAGAATGTGCAAACTCCACACAGACAGTGACCCGAGCTGGGAATTGAACCCAGGTCCCTGGAGCTGTGAAGCAGCAGTGCTAACCACTGTGCTACCTTGCCACCTCAGACTATACATTGGACTCAAAATTGGCAGCAACTTTTGAAATGGATGACTTATTCACCCTTTCATCTGAAATACTTAAAAGCCATATTAGTCTATATAAATGGTAATCACATTCACCAAATGACACTCAATATCATAATCAAATTGCCAATAAACTTACCCAATGCGCCTGGACCAGCTAATAGAAATTCCTCTCGACCAATTCGCTTTACAATCGGTCGTTTCTCCTCACTGTTGTACGGAAACAGGTCCTGTGAAGTTCCTGTGTTATAACTCAAAATAATATATTGTGTGCTCATTGCCAAGCAAAGGAAGAACCCATCTGCAGCTATAGCAACCGGCTGTTCTGGTGTGGAGACTTCCTTTATTAGTTGGACACGGTCCTCATGCACTGCATATATTTGTACAGTTTTCCGCTTCAATGAAATGGCACAAACCTCAATACAGAAAGGATCTCCAGTCACTGGATTCTCATTCACAGCAAATGCAGTTATTCCTTTGATTTTAGCTCCTGATGATACAGGCTCTAGGTTGATCATATTCAATAAAACCACAGTGTTGTCACACAAGACCATAAGTCTGTTCAAAGCAGATGCTGCCTTTAGCTCATTCACAGCTTTTTTTAGCCCCAGGTATTTGTGTAGTTGTTTGGTTGGAGTAAAGGCAAGTCTCCCTGAGGTGGATGCTTTTTCTTCCAATAGAAAATGATAGATACAGCAGTCACTCGTCCCTACATAAAGATTTTTCCCACAACATTCAATGCAATCAATGGACATCCAGGTTTTGTCTATCAGCAGATCCTGCCCAAGCACAGGAACAAGTTCAAATGCCTTCACACTCATTGTGTCTTCTCAGTCATCTTAAAAAAAAGACAAAACAAAGCAATGAATCATAAAACATAGACATTATCAAAGCAATGGAGCCTCAAACCTCTCAAAAGTTAATGGCACCCTCGGCTATATTTTTGCAAGTTGACTAATGTGCACTCACCTAACAAACAAAAAATAAATATCATCCCATGATCCTACTCACAAAAGCAGTACTTATAGCTTTTCAACAGAACTGGAAACAGCAATAGAGCTGGTCAATATATTACTGCAGTGGTAACTACATAACTTAATTTTAATAGAAAAAATATGGAATGTGATTTTTTAAGGTACCATTGATGATTCACATTCACAAACCTCAAAATATTTAATTGCATCATTAACATTAGATGAAACGGCACAGCACAGGGAGAGAGAAGGATTCAAAAGAGCGAATGAGTTACTTGGGCCATTTATGGCAAAGGCCTTCTGGCATTCAGTAATTCCAACATACAATGTACCATTTAAGATTGGAAGTGAATCAACCCCAAGCTTGGCTCACTAAAGAACATGAATATGTAGATCTGTCATTGTGGGCTCTGGTTCTTCCTAATGTTGGGAGATAAATTCTAGAAGCCAATGCCCCAGCAAGTGTAGTCATCCTGGCTGGAAAAGCTTATTAATACTGTATATACTGACATCAAGTCTGTAGCTGGTAAAACTCCCACAGCATTTCTATGCACACATGGAACTCCTACACTTGGGCATTTGCAAACCTGTCCCTCAGCTATTATGGTTTCATTAGTTGTTTATTTTATTCATAGAAATCCCTTGCAGACTCACCCATCTGTGCTGAACTCACCAAATTAGAACAAAAAGATAAGTCTGACTACTGACCCAGCCATCTGGCAACAATTTCAAAAATTACAAACTTTTTTTCCAATAACCATGATGTAAAAGTTAATCTGTAAAGTAAATGACAGTAATGGGTCAATATAGATCTTTGATGAAAAAGCCTATGTAACTATTCTGACAACCTTTATGTCAATGCCAACATGGTTGTGAAATTGAATGCTGGATATCAAATCAATGCAGTCTACACTGGAATTTCATTGAAATAAAATCTTCACAACATGCTGAAACACTTAGTCACAAATGTTTTGAATTAATTGCTAGCCTGTCCTTCAACAGCTCAAACTGGTGCAGTCCTCAGCTATACAAACAAGCAAAGTCCAAGATTTAATTCCTTTCCTGGGCTAAATTAACTGATCTTAGTCAAAGCAGCAGTGCAGTAAACCATGTCCCCTGCTGGAAGTGTACATGCTGGACTCAGTAGCAATGTGCCTAGCAGCTGAACAACCAGCTGATAGTCAGTATTATAGATTACAGAAACAGAAGACCATTTGGCCCCTCGAACCTGTTCTGCTGTTCAAATGAGGTCATGGTTACACTACTGTATATCTGCCTTTGCTTCATACGCCCTTAATTCTTTTGCTTAATAAATTTGTATCAGTCTCAGATTTAAAATCAACAACTGACCTGGGCTCGATTGCCATTTGTGAAAGCATTCCAAACTTCCATTAGCCTATGTATTTTTCTAACCTCATTTCTGAGAAATCTGGCTCCAATTTTTAAACCATGACCATTAGTCCTGGACTCTTGAACCAGCAGAATTGGTTTCTCTCCATCTGCCCTAAGCATTCCCCTCATTATCTTGAAAACCTTGACCAAATCAAATCTGAGCTTGCGTTTGAGGGGATACAACACTGGTTTTGCAAATTGTTCCTTATAAATTAAACCTTGGAATCCAGGTACCGTTCTAGTAAATCTGTACCACACTCCCTCCATAAGCAATGTATCCTTCCCAAAATGTAGTGCGAGAGCTGCTCTGAGTACACCAGGTGTGGTCAGAGCAGATCTTTGCATAGCTGAAGCATGACTTTTGCACCATTGTATTATAGTGCCCTCAGTACAAAGGCCAGCAATCCATTAGCTTTGGGAATATTTTCTGTCTGCCAGTGACATTTAAGTGATTCGTGAACTTGAAATATTCCAAGCTTACACCCGTGTACTTTCTTAACCTCATTCCTAAAATTCAGATTTCTTTGAATCTCCACTTGTTCTAGCTTTCAACCATTTAGAAAGTAACATAATCTATTCAGTCACTTGGTATACAAAACTTGAATACTGATGAAAAGATACAAGTTGCCGAAGGTTTGCTTATCAGGACAAATACATGAATGCCAAATTTCAAATGATCACAACAATTGACAAAGGAAGAGAAAAGGGTGCTGACTAATTGGCCGAGATGTTGCCATGATTATTGCAACAGGCAACTTTAGGTGCTCCAAACTTCCAGAGGTAATTCAAAACTTGAACATAATCCTTTTGGTAAATGGGACCCTGCACATGAATATATATTCCTTCTAACAAGTTACCCTGGAAAGGCAAAGCATCTCAAAAATTTGAATAACACATTAAGCAATGTTTCACGCAGCTACTATACAGTACTACTCAATCGTGTTTTCCACTAACGGAACACTGCCATCAGACCAAAACTGCCAAAATTTTGTTTATTTGTTTAATTAATTTAACTTTTATGCTTCCATCTACACTGCTTACATATTGACAATCTTGGATATGTTTCTACTCCATCCAAGCCTTTCACAAATAAAGTGAATAAATGAGGCTCCAAGACACATCTTGCAGAACACTATTTATATTGGCTGTGCATTCTTCCTACTCTCTGCCTTCTGCCACTCAGTCCATTTCCTAACCAAGTCAATAATTTGCCTTCAATTCTATCAACCTCAGTCTCTTTTCAGAGACGTCATCTGGAAGAATATATAAACAACATCCAGACAGGCTTGCCCATCCAGTGCTTTCAGTCAGCTCTTCAAGAAGTTTGACCAGATTGACTATAACTCCACACTGCTGCTCCTTGATCAGATGAAAGCTTAAGGTGCTCATCAGTGTGGATGAACAGAGGGATCTAGGTGTATGTGTACATAGATCCCTGAAGGTTGGGAATCAAGTGGATAGGGTTGTTAAGAAGGCATACGGTGTCTTGGCGTTTATTGGTAGGGGGATTGAATTTAGGAGTCGCAGCGTCATGTTGCAACTGTACACAACTCTGGTGCGGCCGCACTTGGAGTACTGTGTGCAGTTCTGGTCCCCACATTACAGGAAGGATGTGGAGGCTTTGGAGAGGTGCAGAGGAGGTTTACCAGGATGTTGCCTGGTATGGAGGGGAGGTCCTATGAGGAGAGACTGAGGGATTTGGGGTTGTTTTCGCTGGAAAGAAGGCGGCTAAGAGAGGATCTTATTGAAACATATAAGATGATTAGAGGTTTAGATAGGGTGGACAGTGATAGCCTTTTTCCTCGGATGGAGAAAGCTAGCATGAGGGGGCATGGCTTTAAATTAAGGGGGGGTAGTTATAGGACGGATGTCAGGGGTAGGTTCTTTACCCAGAGGGTGGTGAGGGATTGGAATGCCCTGCCTGCTATGGTTGTAAATGCGCCTAGTTTGGGGGCGTTTAAGAGATCCGTGGATAGGTTTATGGACGAAAAGGGATTGGTTTAGGTTAGTGGGTCATTGTTTTTTAAACTGGTCGGTGCAACATCGTGGGCCGAAGGGCCTGTTCTGCGCTGTAATGTTCTATGTTCTATCACTGTCCTTAATTGTAGATTCTAGCAACTTCCTGACAGTGGATGACACAGGACAACACATGACTAATGGTCACTTAAGAGAGATAACAGATACCTGCTGTAGCTCATGAAACTAATCCTAGTATGGATCACTGCCTTCTGGGGAAAGAAAAACATTTGAAAAACAGTATGTCATGTAATAACCAGCTGGAACCAACCCAAAATCCATTTACACATTGACACTGATATTTGTGACTTATTGCAAAATTCCAAATACAAACATGCAGTTTAAATGTGACATAGCATGAAATGTCAACAAAGTCAGATTGCAGGAAATACAGGGGAGTCTCCCTGTCTGCCACATGGCTGATGATTGCAAGGACCCTTCTCAAACTCCTCCTCCCAGTGGGGAACTCATTGCAGAATTGTTTTTTGCCAATCGAGGGCCACCACAGATATGATCTTCACTGTGTTGCAAATTCAAAAAAGGCAGAATCAAAGCCAACCTCCGTACATGGCCTTTTTCAACCTTACCAAAACCTTTGACTATCAACCATGAAGACTCATGAAGTATCCTCATCAAATTTCACTGTCTTCAGAAATTTGGCATTATCTTTTGCCTAATTTATGTTGATGTGCAAGCCATGGTCCTTATGAATGGAATCACCACAAACTATATCTGAGTGAATGCTGGGTCAAACAACATTGTGTCATTGCATCAACTCTTTCTCATTTCCCTTGCTGCAATACTGCACCTTACTGCCAGCAAATTAGTTACAGACATGGAGGTAATCTACAGGAGAGATGGGAAACTATCCACCCTATGCCACCTTCAATCCAAAACCAAAATCACTGTAACCTTAATGCTTGGAACTTTACATGCTGTTTTTATGTGTGCTTGCTCAGAAATTGCATTCCAGATTATTGTTGACTCCTTCTCTGAAGCATGAGAAAATTAAGATCCTCTTCCAACCAGCTCTCAGCGCAACACCTCTCTGCATCATTTAAGATCCACAGCAATATCGTGGAAAACCTGGACCAATTTCCATATTTCAGGAGCCACCTCTTGACCAAGGCAGACATGGATTACAGAATTCATCATCGCTTCCAATGTACCATACATGTGCCTTTTGTCAAATATTCTTTTCCTCTCAGCTGACTATCAGAATCTCAAGCCTGAGACTGTCATCATTTGCCTGGCAGCAGTGATCCTCGTGCTCCTATACGCCTTGGAGATGTGGACAAACTACAACAGGCACCTTAAAGCACTGGATAAGCACCAGCAGTGATGCCTTTGCAAGCGCCTTCAAATCCACCGGCAAGAAAGGTCATCAAATAGCAGTGTCCTTGCCCAAGCCAACTTGTCCAGCATCGAGTCACCAATCATTCAAAACCAGCATCTGGGCAGAACATGTCATTTGTCTATCTGACACAAGACTCCTGAAGTGACTTTCTACTCAACTCAATCGCTGCAGGGATCTCTCAGGAGGAGAGAGGATACGCTACAGGGATGCTGTAAAAGCACCCTGATGAGGTCAGATGTTCACATCCCCACCAACGCAAAGGAGTTCCCGGCTTTTGACCAACCAATTTGGAGCAGGTTTATCCAGGAAGGCACCAAGCACATCAAAGGATTTTGTTGGAAACACACAGAGGTGAAGTCAAGGCATCAGAGAGACCGTGCAAATCTCCAAACAACTCATCCACCCAACCACTCGAGCAGCACCTGTCCCATCTGCAACTCATGCACTGGACTTGTTGAATCAGACAGGAAGCAAGTCATCCTTGGGACTGTCCCAGAGGAGAAAACGAAGTATGACCTGAGCTATATAAGTTATTAGATTAGATGACAGAGGTTTTAAGAATCTTAAAAGAGCAAAATGAGGCGCAGAGGTATAAGGAGCGAATTCCAGAATTTGGGACCTGGGCAAGTGAAGGTACAGCCACCAATGGAGGAACAATTGTAATACAAAATATGCAAGAGGCCAGATTTAGAGGAACAGAGGTACATTGGAGGGTTGTGGAATTGGAGGAGATTACAGATATACAGAGTGACAAGTAGGGATTTCAGAACAAGAAGGATTTTAAAATCTTAATGCACCATTCAGATAATTCGAGGCCTGGAGACCACAGAAAAAGCAGAAAATTAAGAAAGGAAAATAATGTCAGCTGTTGCTTACCCCAGTCTGAGCATAAACATGATTTTTTTTGCTTTTGTTTAAGTTCAGTAATGAGAAAGATTGATAGTTATCTCAACTGGGCCCAATTAAATGCTTATTCCCTTTAATTGCAATTATATTGTTAATTGTCAAGTTTTTGCCTACATAAAATCATAGCAATAGTGAAAATGGCCATTCAGCCCAACATGCTGACTGTTTAAGAGATCATATAGTGACTTCACTAATCTCGCTGGATTAGCAGTTTTATTTGACTGAGCTAAGCTTCCAACTCCATATCCTCTCCGTCACAAATGACGACTACTTCCACCTCCTTCATACCATTCATCTCTGGCCACACTTCAGGTCACCTGTAGATGAACCCCTCAATCAAGTTGTTTGTTTCTTCCGGACTCAGCTATTCAAATGCTCTGCTAGCTCTCTCAACTGCTACCCTTCCTATACATAAGTTCGTCCAAAACTCTGCTGTCTATGTTCTAACTGGGACTGGTTCTAAACATCCGTCATCCAAGCTTGCTGACATACAGCAGCCCCCACACTTGTACCTTGAATTGAAAATTCTCATTCTATTGTTCAAAATCCTTCCCAAATCCTATCGCCTCCTGCTCTCTGAACCCTAACCCTGCTCTAATTTCAACCCAATACTGACACAGCCTTCAGCTATCTCAGCCCAAAAGTTTGCAATGCCCTCCCTAAACCCATCTCCTCTTAAAACTCTTTACAACCAACCTCTTAAGATTTTAATCATTAATCCTAACATTTCCTCCTTGGGCTGTATTAAACTTTAAATGATCACTGCTTGTGAAGTACACAAGAAACATGTACCTACATGAATTTTTTTTTAGGGGTAATTAAAATACCAAAATAAAATCAAAATTGTAGTTCGAAAAGGAAACTTGGGGTGGGGGGAAATCAGATAGAAACTTAATCTCTGCCAACATTGTCTGAAAGATAACACCCTTGCTCAAGTCAGAAGATCCTACATCTAAGTAGATAGTCTAGGCTGATCTTCAGTGCTGCACTGAAGGAGTGCAATACTCAAGGGTGTCAGATATGCGATATGGCTGTAAACTGAGACAACATAAAAGACTCAACAATAAATATAGGGCATTCTCGGTATATCCTGATCTACTCTTTGTGCCTCAATTAGCTCCAGCAGGACAGATTCACAAATCATATATATCGTGTGGGATTCTGTTGTTTGGAAGCCAGCACCACATTTCCCTAGATTACAACACTTAATTGATGTAAGCACTTTTGACAACCCAGAACTATGGAAGTTACAACATAAATACAAGATATATATAAAACATATTATATTATGTATGAAAGCTGCCCAAACTCAATTGCAACATATCGGGTGCTAGCTGTATCCAATAGATAATGCCTACATCATGTAATTTCTCCATTGGTGGTGTTGCAGCCTCAACCTGGGATTCTGCTCTCTCTTCAAAATATATGTTTGTGAAAATAGTTCCATATATTCAGAATTTTACAGCATGAAAAAGGGGCCCTTTGGCCCATCAAGTCTGTGCCAGCCATCAAGCATCTATCTATTCTAATCCCATTTTTTAGCACTTGGTCTGTAGCCAGTTTATGAGAATTTTTAATACTTGGTTTGAATGCATTGCTTTCAGTTATGCAACTTCAGGCATTTTTGGAAAATCCCCGAGGTCTCTGCTGACATACAGAAATAAACAAACAACAGTCAGTGCCCCTCCCAGCCTTGCTTCAATAATCCACTAAACAATTCTTTGCTCTATGCTACACAGTTTTGTCTCCATATCAAAGTCCTCATGATCCTTGGTTATGACATTTAGGACAAATTAATAAATAGCCCTTTAAAATTCTGTCACAGCAAAAATTACTTGATTGCCCAGCAAGGTGTAATTTCCACAAAGTTCATTTTGCCTTGATTGCATTTTGTTACTGGTTATTTGTCATGTTAAACAGAGAAATAAATTAATAACTTGGTAAAGAGAAAAACACCATTTACCTCATCCAAAGCAACCCTTCAATTGATTACTCCCTGCCCCAATACCAAACTATCCTATTCCTATTGCAGCTGGTGAGGACTGTTCACCTACCATCATACTCATGTCCAATCCAAAGCAAGACAATGCCTGCAGCTTTCCTTTCATTATCAGTAGCCAGGATCATCCTCAAATCTTCCTCCGCTTCACTGCTGTTACCTCATTAGCAAAGTGGGAGCAGATACAAGGAGTTTCCCAGCCAGTGAGTTCCAAAGACACGATTGAACATCATGTTAAAACACAAACATTTACAGCATCAGGAATAAAATGACAAAGCTGTTTAAGCATTTTGGGTTACCAGCAACAAAAATCAAAGCCTGGCTTTGAGGATTCTTTGATTTGAGGGTTCATTTTGAGGGTTCTACGATTCTATGACTGACAATGATTACGACAATGACCATTTATATCTACATTAAAAAATTATTATGCAAAAACACTTAGAAAAAGGGGGCACTTATGGATTAAAATTCTACCAAGGAAGAGGCTCAAACAAAATTTGGGAACTTCATATTGAGTTAGTCTTGGTGACTCTCCTCTGAATCAATGTTATGGGATCAAGCCCTTCTGCAGAGACTTGAGCACAAAATCTGTATTGACACTTCAATATGATATAATGCCACACTATCAAAGGTACAGTCCTTTAGATTAGAAGTTAAACAAAGGCACTTTCCCATTCCAAAAGACAATCACTAGCCACCACATGTTTCACATCTTCAAATTTTAAAAATCTTGTTCTTCATACTCAAGTCTAAGTCATCAATAAAGATCAGGAAAAACAGTGTTCCATAGTTTTGAGTCCTGGGGTGCCCCATTGTAGACTTTCCTCCAGTCTGGAAAACAATCCATTTACTCATTTGCAACTCTCTCTTGCCTGTCACTCAGCAAACTTTGTATCTATGCAACCACTATTCCTTCAATTGCATGGGTTTATCTTTCATGAAAAGTGACTCAGTTCGATCTGTTCCTGGACTTTATCCAATGCCTTTCCAAAAGTGTTTTTTTTTGATGACATAAAAAAGAGCTACTTCTCAAAATGCAAAGAATTCAACAACACTATTTGAACATCAGGCGAGTTCTCCCCAGTGGCCTCAATCAATATGAATCAGAACTTAAAAATCATAGAATGATTTTAGCATTGAAGGCCACCATTTAGCCAGTATAACCATCCCAGCTCTCTGCAAAAGTGACTCAGTTTGATCTGTTCCTGAACTTTTTCCCCTGTAGCAATGCAATTTATCCAATTCCCAGTTGAAAGCCATGATTGAATTTGCTTCCACCTCACTCTCAGGCAATGCATTCCAGATCCTAACTACTCAATACAGAAAGAAATATTGATGGCAGCACCATCTTTCATGTCACCTTTGGCTCTTTTGCTATAATTTCTCCCCATCTATCCAGTCCAGACCTGTTGTTATTCTGAACAGGTCTATCAAAATACTCAACTTTCTCTTCTCTAAGCAATCCTCATGATTGAAGTCCCTCATCTCTGCAGCCATTCTATTAAATCCTTTCTGCACGCCCACTGATGCCTTTGCATCCATCTTAGATGCACAGACACAGAGACAATGCTCCAGCTGAGGCTGATCAACTGTTTATGTAAGTTTATCATAACTTCCCTGCTTTACTAATCTGTGCCCTGACTTATAAAGCCCATTACCCCATTGCTGTATTAACAGTATTAACAAGAACTAGAGGGCACAGCCTCAAAATAAGGGGGAGTCAATTTAGAACAGAGTTGAGGAGGAACTATTTCTCTCGGAGGGTGGTGAACCTTTGGAATTCTCTGCCCATCGAAGCAGTAGAGGCTACCTCATTAATTGTGTTTAAGTTACAGGTAGATAGATTTTTGATCAATAAGGGAATCAAGGGTTATGGGGAGCAGGGGGGTGAGTGGAACTGAACCACTATCAGGTCAGCCATGATCTTATTGAATGGCAGGGCAGGATCAAGGGGCTAGATGGCCTACTCATACTCCTATTTCTTATGTTCTAACTGCTTTCTCAATCTGTCATAGCACCTTTAACTATTTGTACACGCCCACCTCCCAGTCCCTCTGCTCCTGCACCCTCATTAAAATTATATCCTATATTTTGTATAGTCTCTCCTCAGTCTTCCTATCAAAATGAATTGCTTCATACTCCTCTGCATTAAATTTCATCTTGCACTTGTTTTCCCATTCCAAAAGACAACCACTAGCCTCGTTTCACATCTTCAAATTTTAAAAATCGTGTTCTCCATACTCAAGTCTAAGTCATCAGTAAAGATAAGGAAAAACAGTGTTCCATAGTCTGAGTCCTGGGGTACCCATTGTAGACTTTCCTCCAGTCTGGAAAACAATCAATTTACTCATTTGTAACTCTCTCTTGCCTGTCACTCAGCAAACTTTGTATCTATGCAACCACTGATCCTTCTATTCCAGGGGTTTATCTTTGATGAAAAGCATGTCAAGAGTCACTTTATCCAATGCCTTTCCGAAAGTGTTTTTTTAATGACATAAAGGCCTACTTCTCAAAAGACAAGTTTATTTTATGAACTCAGTCCAGAAGGACAAAACTGTGAAGAACGAAAATCTCAGCACTCTGGCTTCATCTTCCCTTGAACAGAGTGGATAACACAGAACCAAATCTGCACAGGAAAAGGACAAAGTAACTACATATTACATTAAGTGGGAGATAAGGAACGATTTTAAGTACAAACGTGGTCATAAACCACGGAACACATCACATGAACCTACCTCCCAGGACCTGTTGTGGGAGGAACCTTATTTCTGTATTCAATACCTCGGGCAGGCCACTGAATGAATGGTCAAACTAGGCACTGCTTTTCTCATTACACAGAAACAGAATAAACCTGCAGCACCAATATTTGATCTGGAAATGACTGAAGATGCATCTGTGGACGTGTAAATAGATACAACTGGTTTCTTAATCACCATTAAATTGACGCTTTTTCTTTAACCCTTCCCCGAGGTGGCACCGACCTATGTCCACCATCCCTCTCAGTATTTGCTGACATACAACATTCCTCCTCCTCCTCCTCTCCTACCTACCCCCCCAGAGCAGATTGTTAATCAAATTACACATTACCAACTCCTCCCGCCCGGGTCACATCCTCCTCCGCTTACCCAAACCTCTGGCTCCCAGCTGTATACCTGACCTCCTCCTTCTGCAGCTGCTCACATCCGGCGCCATGTGTTTCCGGTCATGTGACTTCTGAGAGGCGACCGGGTTGTCACGTGATCTTGGCCATGCCGCGACCTCCGCACTGGGAGGGGGCGCTGCGCTGCTGATTCCCTCAGCCGAGTTTGCTCTGGTCATTGCCCGGAGTTCCGCTGGGTGGCAGTGTCGCCCCCACCCACGCACCCACGCACGAGCAGATGCTGTTGCCCTCCGCCCCGGGGGGGGCGGGGCGGCAAAGCGTGGTGACGTCAGGTGTCTCGTCTGCGACCTCTGATTGGCCGGAGCGGAAGTCACGTGGGGCGAGCGCTCTGGGAGATTGCGAAGATGGCGGTGGTGGAAGCTGGGCTTGGGGAGTTTGATTCGCAGCTGCTGCTGCACCCGGAGCTACTGACTGGGGATTTCCTCCTGCACCTTTTGCAGCAGGTGAGGTGGTGATGGTATACCGCTCTCCACTTCTGTCTCCTGAGTCCGCAGCAGCGGGTTACATCCGGCCGCACCCCGGGTTATTGTTGTAGTGTCTGCTGCTGGTTCTTATAGGAAACTGGTCCAACCCCCCCCCCCCCCCCCCCCCCCCCCCCCCGGCCCTGGGGTGAGCGCCACCCTCACTGACAGCTCCGAGATTGGACACACTGGCAGCAGGTGACAATCCAAACTCTCCCAAACTGGATAATATAAAGAGAAAATGCTGCTCATGCTGGTAATCTGAAATAAAGTTCGAACTTGAGGGGTCATTGACCTGAAACACCTTCTAGCCACAGATGCTGCCTGATGTGCTGAGTATTTCCAACATTTTCTGTTTTTATTACAAATTGGAAAATTTTGTTTTAGTTGTGCTATTTTAAAGACTCGCGCAGCACAAATGCAAATTGGATTCTTGAGGTTAGGTTGAAGAAGTTGGGATTGTTCTTGAAGAAAAGATTGAGGAGAAATTTGATACAAACAAGTTTAGATCTGGTTGATAGAGGCTGTTCCTGTTAACAGCTGGAAAAAGAATTGGAGAATACAGATTTAAGGTTTTGAGGTTTTAAAGTTTGAGGGAGATGAGAGGAAGAACTTTTGTAATGTAGCAAGTAGTCTGGAACTTCTTGCCAATTAAGGTGGTAAAAGTGGAGACAATTTCAAAAAGAAATTGGATGAGCACTTGAGGGATAACTTACATGGCCACACCAGGGAACTGGGATTTTGTAAAAGTTTACAGAGAGCTTTACTTGGACTTGATGGCCTTCCTTTGTGTCATAATGATATTTGATATTTTAAAATTCCTCCTATTCTTTGCCCTTGCCATTGCCTCTTTGGGTAAGGTGAGCACAATAGACGTGCAGCAATTAGGAAAATACAATAACTCTTAGTTATAGGAATGCAAGGTTAGACACTGAATTCATATTGGAGATGTCTGACCTCTTAACATATTCTGTATAAACTGACATATGAAAGCCATCATCCAGTTTTGAATATCAGAATTAAATAAAACGACTTAGTAAAGTTTTCTTTTTGGTTTACTGGTGTCACAAGTAGGCTTATGTTAACATTGCAATGAAGTTACTGTGAAAATCCCTTAGTTGTCACACTCCGGCGCCTGTTTGGGTACACTGAGGGAGAATTTAGCATGGTCAATGCACCTAACCAGCACGTCTCTCAGCCTGTGGGAGGAAATCGGAGTACCCAAAGGAAATGTATGCAGACATGGGAAGAATGCGCAAACTCCAGTCACCCAAGGCTGGAATTGAACCTAGGTCCCTGGCACTGAGGCAACAGTGCTAGCCACCATTGCCCTTATGGGCCAGTTTCAAATTGCTCCAACTGGGTTTTCTTCCATTATGATTTAAAACTTGTGCCAGTAGCCCAAACTCATTACGTTCTGCAAGCATAAAATACCCCACAAATCTATGGGTTTCAGCAGGTGGCCTCGACTTTGACATTCTATTGAATGTGAGGCATTATTGTTTCACCAGCTACTGTGTCATTGAATTGTTGAAGCTACATTTCATCCAGACAAGTGAGAAGTATTCCATTACACCCCTGACTTATGCCTTGTAATAATGGACAGGCTTTGGGCAATCACCCCCTGAGTTACTTAGTGCAGAATTCTCAACCTCTTGTAGCCCCAGTATTTATATGGCTAGTCCATTAGGTTCCTGGTCAATGGTGACCACCCTCCCTCACTCCAGTATGTTGATAGTGGATAATTAAACATTAATGGCATTAACTGTCAAGGAGAGATTGTTGATTGGGGCTGTATATTGGAGAACAGTTGGAAAGTAATATTTACAGTGTTGCAGTTCTCAAGTGCAATTGTTTGTGGAATTTAACTAGATCTGCATGATTTTCTTCAGAGAAAAATAACTACTGAGAACCTCCATGACGTTGGGAAGGATCAGCTTGTTGATGTGTACATTCAGCATGTCATTCCACTGCCACAGAGAGAGCTGCCCAAGAATAGATGGGGAAGAATGATGGCTGAAAAAAGAGGACAACAGTCCATGCTACAGAGTGCTACAGAGAGTAAAAGGCATGTAATTTGTGTATTATACAGTGAATCGATTATGGTTTAATATTGCGTCCTGAGTGTCTGTCCCTCTACCACGGCTACATTTGCAGTCAGGTGTCCCTGGAGAGGGAGCATGCGGTGTCCATGGGCGCAGTTGACGCCTCCCGTTCTCATTGGGCACCGTAGGGGCTGGGGTGTATTAAAGACCCTGACAATCACGTTTTGTTTTAATGTTTTAAGTTTCCTTTAGACTTTGGTTTTGTTTGGGCCATCCCCCCTTCCTTTTTGGGGGGCCGCCCCTTTTAATTTGTCCCCAAGTTAATTTGAGTTTGTTTACTTGTTTGGCATGCAAAAGAGCAGCTCCTGCTAACTGTTTCTGATTATCATAGAAACCTACAGTGCAGGAGGAGGCCATTTGGCCCATTGAGTCGGTACCGACCACAATCTCACCCAGGCCCTACCCCATATCCCTACATATTTACCACTAATCCCTCTAACCTACGAATCTCAGGACACTGAGGCAATTTTAGCACGGCCAATCAAACTAACCTGCACATCTTCGGACTGTGGGAGGAAATCCATGCGGACACGAAGAGAACATGCAAACTCCTCACAGACAGTGACCCAAGCTGGGAATCGAACATTGGTCCCTGGAGCTGTGAAACAGCAATGCTAACCACTGTGCTACCATGCTGCCCATCTATTTTTGTTTTAAACTGAACCGGGTGATAGTTATCAGTGATGGTTTTGACATAATTAGCATTAAGAAACTGAAGAACTCACTGGCAACAAATAGTTATTTGGATGTAAATAATAGACTGGTGAATCATAGAATCTCTGCAGAAGGAAGCTGTTTAGTCCATTGAGTCTGCATCTACTCTCCAAACATCTTGCCCATCTACAGAACATTTTACCAAGGCATCCACCCACCTCCTATCCCCATTACCCTGTGTATTTATCATGGCAAATCCCCCTAACCTCCGCATCTTGGTACACGAATGGGCAATTTAGTATGGCCAACCCACCTAATCTGCGCAATTTAGGAGTGTGGCAGGAAACCGGAGCATCCAGAGGAAACCCACACAGACAAGGGGAGACAGTGCAAACTTCACGCAGACAGTGACCCAAACCAGGAATCGAACCCAGATCCCTGCTGCTGAGAGGCAGCAGTGCTAACCACTGTGCCATTGTGTGTTTTTAGAATTGGTCAATTAGTTCATGTTTTTATCATCAGTTTTAAAAGTTCTTAGTGCTCCAGTTGACTCAGTGAAATTTGTTTTCTTTTGTGGCTCTGTGAATATTGCAGCAAATAAAAGGAAATTATGTTATTTCACTAAATTATCTCTGAAGTTCATGTGGTTTCAATGAACAGGAAATGTTCAGCTGCAAACCTTTGATTCATATGAGTTTACAGTATTGTCTTGCCATTTTGTTTCAAGAATGCTTGTGTTTATTTGAAACGTTAATGAGTAATGTTATAATCCCTAATTTTGATGCATATGCATTTGGATATACGCAAGGGTTCAGTCTGCGGTATTTATATTCAGTAAGATTATGGTAGTTGTTGCTTTTTATTTCTAATTAATTCAAGTAAACATGGCACTGCTGACTACCCTTTTCCACTTCAGTATTATAGACTTTCAACATTCAAGGTAAACTGTTTTGCTATAATGTGATTTGTTTCGCATTGAGAGGTGCAAATGTTTAGTGTTATCTGTAGGAAAAGCTGCAAATTCTCTTTATCTGATTAATGTCTGAAACACATTTTGTGCAATGGCTGTAAATCCATAATATCATGGTACTAGATGTCATAATATTTTGATTGAAGAATAAAGTATTTTTATTTGACAGTGTATGAAATCAGAGATCTATTTATCAACATTAGTGTGTCATATTCTATTTGTAGTTCATTTCAACGCAAGTAAGTTTCTTGAAGTATCCACCCACTTGTAGAACATCTTTGTAACCACTCTTATAGTTTGTAGTTTTTCTTTGTACTTTGATGGAATGTGAGCAGTTCTGGCAAGGCCAGCATTTGTTGCCCATCCTTAATTGCACTTGAGAACGTGGTGAGCTGCTTCTTGAACAGCTGTAGTATGTCTGGTGTAGGAGCTTCCACTGTGCCTTTGGAACAGAGTTTTAGTTGTCATAGAATCATAGAACTGTACAGTGTAGAAAGAGTCCCTTCAGCTCACCAAGTCTGCACGGCCACAATCCCACCCAGGCCCTACCCCCATATCCCTACACCTTTACCCGCTAATCCCTTTAACCTAAGCATCTCAGGACACTAAGGGGCAATTTTAGCATGGCCAATCAACCTAACCCACACATCTTTGGACTGTGGGAGGAAACCAGAGCACCGGGAGGAAACCCACGCAGACACGTGGAGACTGTGCAAACTCCACACAGACAGTGACCTGAGCCAGGAATCGGCCCCAGGTCCCTGGAGCTGTGACGCAGCAGTGCTAACCACTGTGCTACTGTGCTGACCCAAATGCTAATGAAAGCAATGTATTTCTAAGTCAGGATTGTGTGGGGCTTGGAGGGGAATTTGCAGAGGGTCTTGTTCCCATAGGTCTGCTGCCCTTATCCTATAGTTGGTTGGTGTCATGGGTTTGGAAGGTCAAAGGATGTTGGATGAGTTGCTGCAGTGGGAAAGGAATGTTTAAGGTGATGGATGAGGTGCCAGTCCAGCAGTCTACTTTATCTTGAATGGCATTGAATCTCTTGAGTTTATTGGTGTTTCACTCAACCAGATAAGTAGAGAGTATTCTCGCACTCCTGACTTTTAGGTAGTGGACAGGCTTTTGGGGGTCAGGGGTTACTCGCTGCAGAATTCTGTCTCTGACCTGCTCTTGTGGCCCAGTATTTATATGATTAATCCAGTTACCTGGTCAATTGTAACTTCTCAGGGTTTTGAAGGGGAAGCATTAAGCACTGGTAATGCCAATGACTGTCAATGGGAGATAGTTACATTCTTTTTTTATTGGAGATAGGCATTGCCTGACGCTTGGTGCAAATTTGTTGAAAAATATTAATTAGTTCCTCAGAGATACTATGTATTGATATATACTTTATAGAGAAGAAAGAATTATTGGCTTTTACGTTTCAACTTTGCCACATTAATATATCATTCAGCTTACAATCCTTTATCACTTATTTTGCAGATCAGCAACGGAGGGCTCAAGGAAAAGACCTCTAATTGTGTTTGATGGCAGCTCCACAAGTACAAAAATAAAACTGAAGAAAACTGAAAATGCAATGGCTGATCAAGTAAAGCAGTTGTCACCAGTGATTATGAGCACCAGCCCCACGAATAAACTTGCTGTCCCGCCAAGTGGCTCAAATATTTTGACCAATAATAATACAGTCAAAAGTCCAATTCGAAATCTTGTACCTAGCAATGGGATGGCTGCCGTGAATCATGGAGGCAATGTGCTTTTGAAAACCTCATCATTGCCTTACCCAACATCTGGAGGCACCAACCCCATAAAGCTAAAGCGAGCACTTGCAAACGATGGAGAGGGAGATGCACCAGTAAGTTTTAAAATTTACCGTTTTTAGCAGACCTAACAGGACATGCAGAAGTAGATTTTTGTTTTGCACGCTTGTGTAATTGAGATGTAGCCATTGTAATGTAACTTTTTATGGAATTTGATTAAATGATGAAGTATATAAGCTAAAAAACAGGTCCTGTTGAAGAATGACATTAGATCAGCTTATTTGTTATACCAATTGGAAATGATTTCATAAAATAGTATTCTGTAATGATTCAACTTAGTGCATTTGGTCCAATAAACAAATCGTTTCTGAGCTTACATTTTGTTTGTTGTTTGTTGAGTGATATTTATTACCTAACATAATTAGATATATTTAAATAAAAATTAATACACAAGGCATGTAAGTCTGAAGCTCACATTCCAGCATCAGTTCTCACTGTAGTCTGAGTCACTGTATTCTCAGTTATAAATCTGTTGCTGCGGATGCCCTTGTGCATACATATAGTCTTAATCTTTAGTTCTATTCAGAACACGTGTGTCTCCTCTCCTGTTAGTTATTATTCAGAATAAAAAATGTAGCCTTCTATCACTGCCAAGTGTGAGTAAGCTGGTATGAGTTCCTTTTTCCTGCTCCTGCAATCTATTTATTAGAAGGAGAGGTTAGCCAGGATTTTAAAAGTTTACATAAATATTGTAAAATATAGTTGTAAAACATGTACTATTTCAAATTTTCTACCTGTATTTTTTGCTGCTGGGAACTTTTTAAGTAACCTGTTGCTGCATTCCAAGAAGTATCATTCCATCTTCAAATATGCTAGAGTATCAACTTCTTATGAGCTCATTTTCAAGTTAATGTGTTATGTTGGTGAAGCATTTTAGGCACTAGAAGCCCTCCAGAATAGGGTCTCACCTGTGGTCTATAAGCTATCCTCTCCCTCTATCACTAAGATTCCTTCCCTCAAACCCCAAGGAACTTGTTTCGATTTTTGCTCATATTTTTATTTGTGATTTTCACTCCCTGGACCTAGATGATTGGAAAGGGATGATTATAGCACAGCTGCCTCATTGAATAGATCTTGCATTGGAACATCAAAATTTCAAGTTCAGTGATATAAAAAATTAAAGGAAAAAATCAATATAAACCTTATGAGATGATTCTCCTATTCTCCATAATGAATACGCTATGTATGTCTGGACGAGGTGTGCTTGAATTTTCTGTCCGTGTCATCTGCCCAGGCTAGAAAACTGGAGCACAGCTGCAACCCTTGCACCTCATAGTCTGATGACCTGCTGCAGGAAGAGTTGTATTTACCTTGGGGATCTTCTTTAGCTTGCCCTGGTCAAATCCGCTGATTTGAGCCGAGTCCTCATGCAAAACTCTTGTATTGGTTTCAAGAGATATCCACACCCGTGGCTGCATGAGAAAGTAATTAAGCAATAAAGACTGGCAATAGCACTTTCTGCTCATATTGTTATATAATTATTGTCCCTTTCCTGTGGCTGCTGCAGGCAAGGCTTCTGTTTGGAGAAGCCCTGGAAATTCTATTGCAATGTGAAAGTTCAAGAGATCTGGTGTAGCTAGTTTTTCTCTTTCTGTTTTTCCTGCGCTTTGTTTCTGGAGGTCAAGCTTTCCCTGGGGACAAAAATAGAGAAAACTGGCTGTTATTTAGAATCATAAAATGATTCAGTGCAGAAGAAGGCCATTTGTTCCCTCATATCTGTACTTGTTCTATGATAGAGCTATCCAGTTAATCCCAGCACTGCTCTTTCCTGATAGCCCTATCAATTTTTTTGTCTTCAAGTATTTACCCAATTTTTCTTTGAATATTACTATTCACTCTGTTTCCACTAATCTTTCAGGAGGTCCATTCCAGATCTCTGGCACATAGATACATATAATAGAATCAATGAAAATTAGAAGATTTTATACTGCTGCACTTGTCTTCTTAACCAAGTGTTTGTTCATGTGTAAAACAAGGCTGTTGTGACAGTGGGCATCATGCCGAAGCCCAGTAGCTCACATCACTTTTCTACTTCTGACAGGATGAATGAACATAAAACATAAGATAAAATAAGACTATATCAACTTGTAAGAATAGGTTCAATCCATTGTTGTGGGAAACAGGATAGGCACATGTGATTAGACCAACTGCTTTTGAGAGAATAAACATTAACATGTGCCAGCATATTGATTTTTTTTTCATGTGCAAATTGTTGTTTGGTTTCTCACCTCTCGAGCAAATCAGCATCGCTTACATCACAAACTTTCCTTCGTAGACTGGTGCTGTTCTTACAAATGATCAATCCCCTGATCAGAAGTGTAGGATCTGTGTATGAATTAAGGGCCTGCCTTCAGTTAATAGGACAAAATGTGCAGTTTACCTCCACATTAAGTCCTTGAGATACTTTCAGTCAATTGGCTGCTAAGTTAAAATTACAAGAAATAAACTTGATAAAATAGCTAATCCTAACAAACCAGCCAGAAATCAAAATAAAAATGAAAATCCATATCTGACCATCTGCACCTGGATTGCAGTTTCAGTAAATATGAGAAGATGACTGGCATGTTTGACTGGAAAAGCAATGACCACTTTAGTTGGGATGAGCAGTAAAACCTTGCTTAGAATGCATTTTGGTTTGCAGCTGGATGATCTGGTTGAAATTTGATGTTTTAAGTCTGGTTTTTCTACCTATTGTGGTAAGTTCACTGAGATAAAGTAATTCATCCTATTGGACAGATTTTGAAGATAAGATTTGTTAAAAGAAAGGAAACATTATGTTTCATGATGATTCTGGCCGCTTCGTGTAATCCATTAAGAGCCAATTGACAAATGGCAGATGGAGTTTAATTTGGATAAATGTGAGGTGATGCATTTTGGTATATTGAAACAGGGCAGAACTTACTCAGTTAGTGGTAGGGCTTTGGGGAGAGTTATAGAACAAAGAGATCTAGGGGTGCATATTCATAACTCCTTGAAAATGGAGTCACAGGTGGACAGAGTGGTGAAGAAGGCATTCAGCACACTTGGTTTCATTGGTCTCAACATTGAATGCAGGAGTTGGGATGTCTTGTTGAAGTTGTACAAGACATTGGCAAGGCCACACTTGCAATGCTGTTTACAGTTCTTGTCACTATTATAGAAAGGATATTATTAAACTAGGAAGAGTGTAGAAAAGATTTACTAGGATGCTTCCGGCACCTCATGGTTTGAGTTGGAGAGGCTGAATAGTCTGGAACTTTCTTCCCTGGAGCGTAGGGAACAGAGGGGTGAACTTATAGAGGTCTATAAAATAATGAAGGGCATAAATTAGCTAGATAGTCAATATCTTTTCCCAAAGGGGAGTCTAAAACTAGAGGACATAGGTTTAAGGTGAGGGGGGAGATACAAAAGGGTCCAGAGGGGCAATTTTTTTAGAGGGTGGTGAGTGGAACAAGCTGCGAGAAGTAGTATTAGAGGTGGGTACAATTTTGTCTTTTAAAAAGCATTTAGACAGTTACATGAATAAGATGGCTATTGAGGGATGTTGGCCAAGCACGGGCATTTGGGACTAGCTTAGTTGCTTAAAAAAAAGGGGTGGCGTGGACAGGTTGGGCCGAAGGGCCTGGTTCAATGCTGTGGGCCTCTATGACTGAAGAGCAGAAAATCATTGCCCTAAATCTTTGGAATAATTGTAATACCCACTTTGGAGACTGCCTTCTAAGGAAATAATTTTAGTTAAAAAGAAGGAATTGGTTCAAAAAGTAGGTAGGCTAATAAGGAAAGGTATTACTCCAGTTTGAAGGAATGTTTTAAGGTGTAAATTGACTGAAGTAGAATAGTATCATTGGAATAGGAGCTGAAGTAGGCAAATTCAACCCTCTGACCCTGCTCTGCCATTCAATCAGATCATGGCAGATCTCTCCCTGGTCTCAAATCCACCTCCCTATCTGTTCGCCATAACCCTTCAACCAGTTTTTTGATTAGAAATATATCTATCTCCTTGAAAGCATTTAATGTTTCAGACTCCATTGTGCTATTGGGCAGAGAGTTCCACAAATTCACCACCCTCAGTGAAAAATAGTTGTTCCTCATCTCAGTTTTAAATCTACAGCCTTTTATATCTGTGACCCCTTGTTTGAGATTTGTCCCACAAGGGGGAACATTTGGTCTACATTAACTTTATCAATCCCTTTTAGTGTTTTATATACCTCAGTCTGATCCCCTCTCATCCTTCTAAACTCCAGCGAGTACACACCCAAATGTCTCTTCGTATGTCAACACTTTCATTCCCGGAATCAATCTGGTGAGCCTCCTCTGAATTGCTTCCAATGCCACTGTATCCTTCTTCAAATAAGACGACCAAAACTGGCTGCAATACACCATATGCAATTGCAACACTTCTCTACTACTTTAATTTTGTACTTCTATACTCAAACAAACTTTCTGAAAAAGTTTTAACCTGCATCTAAGATATAAATAGCTTTTTTTGGATTTTGAGCTATAGAAATAGGCCATTCAAGTCAACAGTAACATTCAATCAGATTGTGCCTGACTTGTACTTCAACTTCATTTAACTTCATACTTCGATGGACTCGTCAAATGGTAAACAATCAATCTCAGGCTTGAAAATTTCAAACAATCCAATATCAACAATCTTTTGGGAACAGAGATTCATATTTCCACTACCTTTGGATCAAAAGTGCTGATTTCACTTCTAATTGGCTAAGCCCTTTATTCAGATATGCACAGCAGAACTCTTATCAGTACACCAAATTACTTCATCATTTTAAACAGCTTGATTAATTCACCCCTCAATCCTCTAAACTCAAGGGTACACAAGTTACCTTTATACAACTTGTCCCTATAATTTAACCCTTTAATCTATGATGGGAATCTGCATTGTGTGCAGACCACAATACCTTTCCTGGGGTCAGGCCAAGGCTTGGTATGAATTCCTTTTTTCAGATAAAGCTTAACATTCCATTAGCTTTTTTGATTAAATTCTATACCTCTGAACTAGTTATTAATGATTGATTGTACATGGACACACAATTTCCTTGTGAGTTCCTAATGTCTCACCATTAAAAACATGTTCTATTCAGTCCAAAGTGGATTATCTTGTGCTTCCCCACATTTAACACTATCTGCCATGATTTTGCCTACTCGCTTCATCCATCGCTAGTTGTAACTTACTGCTTCTTTCTACACAACTTTTTATGCTTTCAAGTTTAACATTGCCTGTAAGCTAGGACAGCTAACTCTGTTCCTTACTCTAAATCATTGTAATATATGGTGAAAAGCTGAGGCAATTCCCTTGGGAACCTTACTCATAGAACTACGCAGTAAAGAAGATGACCATTTGGTCCATTGTTAACTGCTGGCCCTTTGGAATTGAATTAGTCCTACTCCCCTGCTGTTATCCCTGGCCCAGTAACATTTTCCTTTTGAGGTATGTACCCAATTATCTAATAGCTTTGAATCTGCTTGAGCAACTTTGCAAGCAGTGTATTCCAGATCATCATATCTCAATGCAGAAGTTTTCCTTTTACTCATTCATGGGAGATGATTGTTGCTGGCAAGACCAGCATTTGTTGTACATCCCTAATTGCCTTTGAGAAAGTGATAGTGAGCCACCTTCTTGAACCACAGTAGCCTGGGGTGAAGGCATTCATGATGTGGAGATGCTGGCGTTGGACTGGGGTAAACACAGTAAGAAGTCTGATAACACCAGGTTTAAGTCCAATCAATTTATTTGATAGTAAACTGTTGTCAGACTTCTTACTGTGAAGGCATTCCCACAGTGCTGTTCAGGAGTTCCCAGATTTGGTCGAGTGATGATGAAGGAATGACCAGAAATTTCCTAATTAGGATGGCATATGAGTTGGGAATGTTGTCCCCATGCACCTGTTGACCTTCTCTGCTGTTGAGGTCACAGTTTTTCGGTGTTGCCTTGTTGAGTTGCTATAATGCATCCTGTAGATAGTCTATATTGCAGCCTTGGTGCAGCAGTGACGAATCAGATACCAATCAACCAGGCTACATTTTTCTTGACGGTATTAAGTTTCTAAGTGTTTATAGAGCAACACTCATTCCGTCAAGTGGAATCCATCCATCATATTCCTGACTTGCGCCTTGTGGATAATAGAAAGGCTTTGGGCAGTTGGGGGGTACACACCCACCAGAGGCCTGCTCTTGTAGTCTGAGCATTTGTGACTGGCTCAGTTAAGTTTCTGGTAAATGAAGTTCTTCTCCAGGATGTCGAGCTTGGGGGGTTCAATGATGGTAATACTGTTTCAAGTCAAGGATAGGTGGCTCGTCTGTTGCTTGTTGGAGATTGTCATTGCTTGGTACTTGCATGCTGTAGGTATTACTTCTCACTTCTCAGCACAAGCTTGAGTGTTGTCCTACTTGCCGCTTATACTTGGATATCTTCATTGTATGAGGAGTTGCAGTGAGCAGTGGACTTCTGATCATATATTGGAGGAAAGATCGTTGATGAAGCATCTGAAGATGGTTGGGCCCAGAACACTACCATGAAGAAGTCATTCAGTCATATCCTGGAACTGAGATGATTGGCCTTCAACGATCAAACCATCTTCCCTTGTGCCAGGTATGACTTCATTCTCATTGACTTCAGTTTTACTGAGTCTCCTTGATGCCACATTCAGTTATTTGCTGCCTTGATGTCTCACCACTGGAATTCAGCTCTCTCGTCCATGTTTTGACTAGAACTGAAATTAGGCCAGGAGTTGGGTGATCCTTGTGGAACACAAATAGTGCTTCCGCGAATAAGTTGTTAAAGTTTATTTATTAGTCACAAGTAAAGCTTACATTAACACTGCAATGAAGTTACTGTGAAACTCCCCTAGTCACCACAGTTCGGCGTCTGTTCGGGTCAATGCGCCTAACCTGCACATCTTTGGACTGTGGGGGAAAACCAGAGCACTTGGAGGAAACCCACGCAGACATGAGGAGAATGTGCAAACTCCACACAGGCAGTGACCCAGGTCAGGGATCGAACCTGGGTTCCTGGCACTGTGCAGCAGCAGTGCAAACTACTGTTGGTAGGTAAGTGCCCTTTCTACCACAGTCAACAGCATTTTCCAATGTGCTGATTGTTGATGATGGGGTGTTAGTTGATCATACTACTTTTTGAAGCTTCCTGCTTTTTGAAGCAAGCCATAGCTAGACAATTTTCTACTTTGCAAGACAGATGGTAATGTAACTACTGGAACAGTTTTGTTAGAGGTGCAGCTGGTTCTGAAGCACAGTCCTTCAGCACTACAGCCTGGATGTTGTTGGGGCCTTGGTTGTACCCCATGTTGTCTTCAGTTTCTTAATATGATGTTTAGACATTTTTCCTAAACCATGTTACCCAGAATTAGATGCAGTTCTGAAGCTAAGTCCCAAGCAATGTCTTTTAAAGGTTTAGTGTAACTTGCTTTATATTTTAATGGCCTGAAGCTTCCAGTTGGTTTTGTAATCTGTGCAGCCTGTGTGGCATTCACCATAAATATTTTTGAAGAACGTAGAGCAGGTAGCAGCCAGCAGTGCTGTCAGCCTTTGGGAAGGCTGTTGTCTACAAAGTGGTGCTGTTTGAAAAAAATATTTCCTCCATAATTGAAAAATCTAGAGTGCCTCAGAAAATCAGAGCTAATACATCTAAAATGTCTTTACCTATTTTTTTTCGGTACCCTGGCATGGAAGTTGTTAGGTGCTGGAATTTTGTCCATCTTAAGGTATATTATTTTCACCATTATCATTTTTGAAACATATGTTTGCACCTCATTACTTTCTTCCTCTTGCTGCTTTGTTGCCCACCTCATTTTTTCTTGCATTTGTGTAAATCTTGTCTTTCCTTCAGTGCCTTTATGAATTGGTTGCAAAGATACTAAAGAGCCAAGTGAAAACTAGACCCAGACATCTTGCTATAGCTAAATTTTCATCTGTGGCCTTAAAAGCTCTTCTTGCACTGAAATTAGTTATTGCTCTTTAATGGTTAGACCATGGTTCATTTCCTGCTTGAATTAAAAATTATTTTAAATTGAATATCTTTGGAAGTACTTCCCTCAACCCCAATCTTGTTTTTCTCTTCTCTCATCCAACACCCTCCTGACCACCCCCCACACCACCACCAGCCAGCCATCACCCACAGTCCACATGTTTACTAATCCATCTTTTTCACTTTGTGCAGGAGATCTATGGAAGTTGTAAAGTCAGGTTTCTTACCTTTTTCCAAAGGTAGTTTTGAACAACATTTCATTGCTCAAGAAATGTACCGTATTCCAGTTTGTTCTTAGGATCTGGATGTGAAATCCAATCGTCAACTATCTTTCAATTCATGATAGTAGTATTGTAGAATGTAAGGGATGCTAGTTCTGACTGGGTAAAAAGGACATATTAATGGTGAGCAGCACTAAAACTGCAGATTTTCAACATTTATTTGAGGGAAGTGCTCAGGGCAGATATGGAAATTATTTTGTTCGTTTTAATATTTGAGTTAATGATTTAGTGAATTCCTCAGACAACCCCAGGATCATCTTTCTTTCACCAAAGGTGCTGGTGCTGATTTTACTGTCCAAACTCCAAAGCAATCAATAGTACTGGCATTGATTGAACTGAAAGCAATTCTATTATTTCCAAGGAGCCAACTGGCAGACAAGACAATTACCAGAAAAATTCTAGGAAGAAAAGTGATCTATTTTACCAGTCGAGTAGTTCCATCATTTTCTGTTTTTATTTCAGATTTCCAGCTTCCGCAGTATTTTGCATTTGTGAAGATTAAAACATTGTTGATCAAAACTATGGGCAGAATGTCTGCATCGTGTGCTTAATTTAACAACTTAAGTTTTGTGCTTTACTGGGGTAATCGAGGCAATGGATACCATACAATTGAGACACCTGGGATACATGACATGGTCTTCTTTACATACCAAAGTCATGCCCTATCAAACAAAGCAGCAGCATATCTGTTTGTGTTTGCTTATCTTTCTTTGATGTTACACAGCAGAGTTGAAAATTGTATTTTGCTCAAACCCAGTGCAGGACATAACATTGGTGAAACCTTTCTAAATGCAAATTGTATTCAGCGATTACAAACAGTTTCAAACCTGGTGGCAATCTAATGAGTACATTATTGCTGTTATATCCACAGGCGCACAGAACGATTGAATTGTATTTAGTATTGCAAATAATACTTTGTTTTTGCCTGCAGGTGGAGTTAAGATCTACAGAGCCAAAGAAAAAGATTCAGCATGTTACCTGGCCATAAGGTCTGACAGTC
Organism: Carcharhinus amblyrhynchos; assembly: GCF_965287045.1. Taxonomy (NCBI): domain Eukaryota; kingdom Metazoa; phylum Chordata; class Chondrichthyes; order Carcharhiniformes; family Carcharhinidae; genus Carcharhinus; species Carcharhinus amblyrhynchos. The sequence continues at coordinate 62,599,278 of NC_137333.1, forward strand.
TTGTTGTTACATTTTTCATTTACATCTTATGATGTAGCCATACCTGTTGGAAATGGCAGGCTGGAAAACCAACTGGAAACAAGGCACCTGTTAAACAATTGAAAGAAATCCATTTGGTTTTGGTTCTGTAAAATAGACCAAGCAATGAAATAGCATCTCTCACTGAACAATTTCATACTACGTGCAATTTATATACTTTAGAAGAATGGATTTTATGGTGTAATTGCTTTCTGTTTGTGAAAGAGACCAATTTCATTTATGAATAACAATAGGAATATTAGGTATAATACATTGTTTTATGCACAATTTACACAAGTCTGCATTTAACTGAGTATATATGTTTGGTTGAAACTTGGGATGCTTTTTAAATTGAAAGATAGTTAACACTAATAAATCTGACTGTTAATTTTACACTGTATTTTCCCTTATCATCATTCAGTTTTTTAGTTTGACCCATCATAGAACATACATTTTAGTTTTGCAAACTAAAGTCCCTAAAGAAATGCATAACAATTGATGTTTCTGTTTTGTACTCATGGAAACTTGTGTATGCCAAATTAATAAATCCAGTGAAGACAAACTTCAGGATAGGCAGTTTTTCATTGGTTCCGCTATTCTGCTTTCATTATAAATTTGGTACTATTGATTACTTTATCAATGGACATTAAATCACATCTCAAATTTCCACATCTGTTATAATTAAGCAGTGTCCATGTATCTGTGAAAATGGGAAGTTACCTCAGTAACCTGAAACCTCTTTTTAGTTGTTCTGTGTGCATCTGTCTTCAGCTTCTAGATTCATAACAAAATGTGTAAACTAACAGTCCTCAATGCAAAGAAACAGGGTTCTGTGCAAATCTTTTACAATTAAATAATGCAATTAAGGACACACATACAAAGATAAGTTCAATTTATTATATTATGTGATCACTCCTTAGAAATGACCCAATGCACTTCACAAATGTTGATTTACTTTACAATCCCACGGATGTTATACAATTTGCACAGATAACTATTATAAATATAAAAAACTCTGAACAAGGTGTAAGAAATTGTCTTAAATATACTGAAACAGGGTACATTTTAGGATATAGCATATATGGTGTCAACTTTTAACTTTTGTTGAATTATTGTGATATGCCTATCAAAGTAATAGATATTAATGTGGCATTAGGATATGAAATCATTTCTCATTTTGGGTATCTAGTGTTAGTACTAGCTACTGCATGGTCGGGTGTATCACAGCGGGCTTTGTCTCAATAATCTGTCTCTCAACAATGTGCCTTACAGAAACACAAATCAATGTGATATTTCACGTTTCCTTAATGACCATCCTTGTGCCCTCAGAGATTGCCAATTAGTGACAAAATAGATATAATTTAGTGTAATGGACCATTAAGTTGAGACTGCTAAAGATTTGGTTTGATAAGAAAGTTCACAAACTAGGAAAGACCGGGTACCTTTATCTGAGCGACTCAGGATGAAATCAAACCCAGCTACCAGAGTGAAAAGTAGATTGCTTTTATACTATCACTGCAGACAGAAGTCTGTACTCACGTGACTTCATATTAGGCCAGACAATATGATCAAAACTGTAGTGCATTTGCTTTGTATTCCAATGCTATGATGTAATTGGTAGTGTTAGGATCTTTTACATTTTGTGAGACGAGCTGTGTAGCATCTCTCAAATTTTAGTCTACACGGTACTGAACATCATCAATTATCTGTCAATTTTATTAAATTATCAGATCAATAGTCATATTCCTGAGAAGATAATTTATAAGTTGAAAAAACAATTTTTGACTGTATTATGTAAAGGAAAAAAATAGTTTTGATTCATGTAGTGCCTTTCTTAACCTCAGAATGCCACAAAGTGCTTTACAGGCAATGATGAAACAAAAACAGAAAATGCTGGTAAATCTCAATGTGCTTTTTGAAGTGGATTTGGATGGGAAACAGAGCAGCAAATTTGCACACAGGAAGGCCCCACCAATATCCATGTCATAAATAACCAGATCATCTGTTGCAGACGATGCTCTTTTGCAGTTTCCCCAGTTCCAGCAGCAAATAATTGCATGGGATCTTCTACATCCAACTGAGAAGGCAAACAACCTAGATTTAACATCTTCTCTGAAAGATAATATTGCACTGAAGTGCCATTTTAATTTTATGTGTCATCTCTCTACAGTGGAGTGTGAACCCTCAGTCTCCTAACTCACAAGTGTGTGCACTTCTGTTGATACCAAGAATGGGCTACTTGGGTGATGTCCTAAATGGGACCCCTGTGACAGTGAGGTAGAGAACCAGTGTGGTGCTGGTGTAGGTGTTCCTGTTGACTGTTGCCACCAAGTAACCAAACAAGATCCTTGAGGATTACTTAAGGGAGACATTCGAACACCGGAGGCACCAGGAGGAGAGCCACAAAGCTGATTCACAATGTCACGGGGAGTGTGTTATAGTAAGAGACTTGGGGACAATCTTAATCTAACCCTGTAATAATTTGGTTATTGTTATTCCTGTACTAGCCTCTTTTTCTCAACTACACAACCATTAGATTCTGCGTACAGATTGTGTTAAGGAGAGGTTCAAATTACTGTACATATGATTAATCTGCAGACTTGTCAATAAATCTACAGCTACCTTACACTCAGCTTTCGGAATTAATTGCAATATTATCATTGTGTACAAAGAAATTTCCGCTACCGATACTAAATTAAAATGCCTGTCAGAGCATGAGTTCCAGATTAGCAAACTATAATATCTGTTATCTTTGGATTCCTCTTTATTGCTATTACAGCAGTTCTGTAAATCAGTTGTCATTTTGTTGGATATAGCGAAGTTTGCAAAATATTGTTTTAGCTGTGAGTAATTTTTATATGAGTGGTAAAAGTAGCAATGACTGAATAAATGCTTTTGAATCTTTAATCTTCCCTTTTTTTACCCTCAGCATATAGGTATATATAATTGGCATCATCCAAATATTCCTCATATTTGGTTGATTTGGAGTTCAGCCTTGGTATTTGATATGATCTGAATGCTTTTTATGATACAAGTCTATTTTAACAGATGATTTTTACAAGTTCTCCTCAAAAGGATAACATTGAGCATGTTTTCTTCTTTTAACTCCTTCTGAGCAATGCTATGAACTCTGTATAGCTGTTATTTACTTTGTGGATGCTGCAACTGAAGGTGATGAATTTGAGTGAGGAAATAGCCCTTTTTGGCTATTCTCTTGCATTGTAACCAAAATGATAAACCAAATGGTTACTATTATATATTAAGAGTGCAATTCAATTTTCAAAATCAAAATGTATTTTTATACAACATGTGAAAAATAAAATCCCCCATGTTTTGTGCACCAAAGGCTGACATTTAATTAAATACTATATGTTGGACTAGCTCTTGACATACCAAGGCATTGTGCAATGGAGTGCTGGGACAATAGAATTGCACCTGATGTGGGCATTCACCTGTCAGCTGGGCTTTCAAGCAACTGTGCATTTCCATAGGAAGTGAAATTAATGTAAGTAATTCTCTGCCACTTGCACACACATCTTATTGCTGCCAAGTACCTCATGGGTTCAGTAGAGGCCTAGGGTAAGCTGAAAAATTAATTTGAACTTTCTGAACCAAAACATGACGCCTGGGATGGAGGGTCTGTCATATGAAGTGAGACTAAGTCAGTTAGGATTATATTCACTGGAGTTTAGAAGATTGAGAGGGGATCTCATAGAAACTTATAAAATTCTGACAGAGTAGATTCAGAAAGAATGTTCCTGAGGGTGGAGGAGTCCAGAACTGGGGGTTATAGTTTGAGGATAAGGGGTAAACCTTTTAGAACTGAGGTGAGGAGAAATTTCTTCATCCAGAGGATGGCGAATGTGTGGAATCTACTACCATAGAATGTAGTTGAGGCTGAAACGCTTCTGATTTCAAGAAAAACTTAGATATAGCTTTAGGGGCTAAAGGGATCAAGGAATGTGGGGGGCAGGGGGATAGGATATTGAGTTTGATGATCAGCCAAGATCAAAATGAATGAAGGAGCAGGTTTGAAGAGCTGAATGGCCTACTGCTGCTTCTATTTTCTGTGTTTCTATGTACACATTTAAATATTAACACTGATAAAACAGATCAACTGCTCGACTGATTTAGTGGGAACCGGCAATTTGCATTTTATGAATGTTGATCGCTATGCAAATTTAAAAAACTGAACTCCTAATTTTCAGCTTAACAGAATACTGAAATATATTGCCAAACCCATTAATTACAAATCAGAGGCTGACATTGAAACTATATCTCGCTGTAGTTAGGCAAATGCCTTGGGTACTGCATTTAATTCTGGCCACCAAAACAAGAGGGACAAATATCAGAGACTGTGTTAAGGCTGATTCCTACCCTGAGTCATAAACCAGAAAATTGAGCTCTTGAACAAAAAACGGAAGTGATATTTGAATTTTTACAAGACAATGACTTGACTAAAGTTGGAGGAGTACTGCAAGTTGTTCCTTGCATGTCATTGCAGGAAGAATATTGCAGCCATCAGAAGATTGTTTTATGAAAAGCAGGTTTGAAAAGTGGGACCAGTTCAATGGAAAAAAAGCAAATTAATACATGATCTAACATTGAAGATATTGGAAGTTATTAACACTTTTGAGAGGATATAAAAATATTTCAGTTGGTTGGCAAATTGATAAAGTGGGGTAGACTCAGGATTGTCAACACTATTTACATGTTTTAAGTTGTTACTGAGGTGTAAAATTTACTATTATAAAAAAAAGGATAAGTCTTTGCAAAGGAAGGGCATAAAATATGTGGAGAGTGGAGTTAGCAATAGATAGCTACTGCTGAAGGTCTAACATTGACAGAAAAATAGTGGATTGAGTGGCCTTCCATGCTGTAATTTCTAGGAATTCTTCAGCCTTGATTAGTGAGTGAGAGAAGCCCTATAGACATATGTAAAATAAGATAGGGAATAATAGAGGTAAATCTGGAGCATTATTTTTTGTTAAGCCACAACTGTAGAATATATGGCAGATATCAATAAGCAAAAAGCAAATTTAGAACTGATGCCGAGAAACAAGAGTGGTTAAGTCCCCAAATTGTCTTTTGAATCAGAAATTAAGGAGAGAACTCTGAAATTTGGGATACCACAAAGATCAATACTGAGCCATTTCTGTTTTCAACACATTTAAATGATTTGGTTCAAAGAAAGGACCACAGCTGAATATGCAAATAACAAAATAATGGGGGTGGGGGAATTGAAACAATAAGTACATGGGAAATTGGGTTGCAAGTGGACAAGCCATTTTATGAGGAGAAACGCAGGGAACAGAAAAGGTTCTAAACTGGGGGATAAGACATAGGAAAGATATTTGAGAGTGTGTTGTGTAGTTTACTAAAGTCAACAACACATTTATGCAGCAGAAAGGGAGAATATTTAGAAGTTGGACTGTATAGGAAGGATGGTTAGCACAAATCTCAGTAGCTGATTACAAGTATCTTCAAAGCATTAGCATGGCGATGCTTGGTTTTCAATTCTGGTCACCATACTTCAGCAAGATTATTTGGCCACTGAGATTTTGAAAAGCCTGTATTGTTTACTCTAGAAAAAAGGTTCAGGAGAAATATTATTTTAACAATCAATATCCTTAAAGAACAAATAGATCACATCCAGACGGGACATTTTATACTAGGGGACACAGTGTCAAGTTTAGGAGTGCACAGAGTTTAAATTTATTTCCTTTACACAGAGGGTGGTTAATTTGTGGATCAGTGGAGGCAAACACTAATGTAGAAAGCATTTTGGGAGAATTGGATATGTATTTGAGGGGGTGATGATTGAAAGGTATACATTTTTGGGATTGCTGAGATGAGCTCCCAGCCTGTACTTTCCTATAATCATGTGATTGATTCAAGAGGCCATTAAATCGCAGAATCGCAAAATTGTTTTGACGCAGAGGAGGGCATTTGACTTAGATGTCCACATCAATTCTCCAAATGAGCATCAATGCTTAGTGCCATTCCCCTATCTTTTCCCCATGCCCCTGCACATTGTTTCTATTCAAGTAATCATCTAATGCCCTCTTGAATGCTTTGATTGAAGCTGCCTCCACCATACTTCCAGGCAGTGCAATCCAGATCAGAGCCTCTCATTCTCACATCACATTTGCTTCTTTTGCAAATCACACTAAGTCTGTGCCCTCTCATTCTAGATACTTTTATGAACAAGAACAATTTCTGCCTATCTTTTTGATTTGATCTATTATTGTCCTTTGCAAAGACTTATCCATTTTTTTTATAATAGTAAATTTTACACCTCAGTAACAACTTAAAATATGTAAATGGTGTTGCAATAAAACCTTTTCTTTTGTTGCTTTAGTGACAATCCTGAGTCTACCCCACTTTATCAATTTGCCAACTAATTGAAATATTTTTATATCCTCTCAAAAGTGTTAATAACTTCCAATATCTTCAATGTTAGATCATGTATTAATTTGCTTTTTTTCCATTGAACTGGTCCCACTTTTCAAGCCTGCTTTTCATAAAACAATCTTCTGATGGCTGTAATATTCTTCCTGCAATGACATGTATTGTACAGTGAAAAGTATTGTTTCTTGCGTGCTATACAGACAAAGCATGCTGTTCATAGAGAAGGAAAGGAGAGGGTGCAATATATAATGTTGCAGTGATAGCTAGAGTGTAGGGAAATATCAGATTGATATGAGATAGGACCATTGAAAAGTGTGATGGTAGCAGGGAAGAAGCTGCTCTTCGATCGATTGGTACGTGACCTCAGACTTCTGCATCTTTTTCTCGATGGAAGAAGGTGGAAGTGTGTGCATCCGGAATGTGTGGGGCCGTTGATTAATTTGGCCTTTCTGAGGCAATGGGAAGTATAGACAAAATCAATGGATGGGAGGCTAGTTTGCATGATGAACTGAGTTTCATCCATGACACTTTGTAGTTTTTTGCGGTCTTGGATAGAGCAGGAGCCATACCAAGCTGTGACACAACCAGAAAGGATGCTTTCTATGGTGCATCTGTAAAAGTTGGTGAGCGTGGTAGCAGGCGTTCTAAATTTCCTTAGTCTCCTGAGAAAGTAGAGGCATTGGTGGGGTTGGTTAACTTGGGCGTGGAGGGACTAAGACAGGTTGTTGGTGATATGGACACCTAAAAACTTGAAGCTCTCGATCATTTCCACTTCAATCCCATTGATGTAGACAGGGGTATATCCCCCACTATGCTTCCTGAAGTCAATGTCTATCTCCTTTGTTTTACTGGCATTGAGGGAGAGCTTATTGAAATCACAGCAGTTCACCAGATTCTCTATCTCTTTCCTGTACTCTGCCTCATCATTGTTTGAGGTCTACTCCGTTCAGTCCCTTCATGATTTTGAACAGCTCCATCAAATCTCCTCTTAGCCTTCTTCTCCCTGAGGAGAACACACAACCTCTCAAATTTATTCTCATAGCCAAAGTTTCTCATCCCTGAAACCATTCTAGTAAACATCTTCTGTACTCTCTCCAGTGTGTTGATGTCCTTTCTGTAGTGTGGTGGCCAGAACTATACAAATATTCCAGATGCAATGCTGCGACAGGGTTTTATGGAAGGATAGATTTGAAGAAACAGATAGCCTCCATATTCTATACACACAACAAAAATAGAAAATGCTGAAAATCTCAGCAGGTCTGTCAGCATCTGTAGAGAGAGAAACGACGTTTTGAGTTTGGCTGATGCTTCATCAGAACTCCATATTCTAAACTTTGTGATCACAGTAACTTTCTACAGTAAATGATTTCAAAATACTATTGTAAGGAATAAAGAACTTAAGACTCCTGAACACCTATTATGTGACTAATGAAAAGTGAAACTGATTTTGTATATTGCACATAAGTAAGCTGGTCATTATTATTCCATTTTATTACAAAAACACAAACAAGATATTACATCTTGTTTTATGGAAAGCAAAATTTTGTGATGAGTTTAATTCCAAATTTCCTTCTGATATTATAGAAATAAAATATTTCACAAATATGTAGGGAATTATCATTAATGTAGGAGACTGCTGTAATACTCAGAGTTTACCACTAGATGTCACATGAATTGCATACAAAATCATTTGGGCTTGATCGCGCACAGTTACGTTTTTTGATTCCTATTCAATTGCCACATAGGATGGGATTTTCCCATCCTGCCCGAAACGAGAATCGTAATGGGCAGGACAGGACCTTTGACTGTGGGTGAGATTTTCTGGTCTTGGGGTGAGGGTGCCTGGAAGATTCTGCCCATAATTTCTGTCTAAGTGGTGTGAAATCACAGGGTATATGCTGATTGTATTGAATTCAAACGTGAATTATGGCAACTGAAATATGTATTTGGGCATTGCAGGCAAATAATGATGCAAGCAGGGGCGGGACAATTGAAAAAGTGACAAGATAGATTGGGCATCATCAATGTGCAAATATACAAGAGGTGCCTGAATGTGAGGGAGAAGTCTTTTGAGACAATATAATGTCTACAATGCATCAGGCTATTACTTACGGGGCGAAAAACTGCAGCAGGCGACGGTGCAGAGGGACCTCGGGGTCCTTGTGCATGAGTCGCAAAAACCCAGCTTGCAGGTGAAGCAGGTGGTCAGGAAGGCGAATGGGATGCTGGCCTTCATAGCGAGGGGGATTGAATATAAAAGTAGGGAGGTCTTGCTGCAGCTGTATAGGGCATTGGTGAGGCCGCAGCTGGAGTACTGTGTGCAGTTTTGGGCGCCGCACTTGCGCAAAGATATTTTGGCCTCGGAGGGAGTGCAGAGGAGGTTTACTAGGCTGATACCGGAGTTGAGGGGGTTGAGCTATGAGGAGAGGCTGAATAAACTGGGCTTGTACTCGTTAGAGTTTAGAAGAATGAGGGGAGATCTCATTGAGACGTATAAGATGATGAATGGGATGGATAGGATAGAGGTGGAGAGACTCTTCCCGCTCAAAAAAGACAGTAGGACTAGGGGGCACAGCCTCAAGATAAAAGGGGGGCGGTTTAGAATGGAGTTGAGGAGGAACTTCTTCACTCAAAGGGTGGTGAATCTCTGGAATTCTCTGCCCATTGAAGTGGTGGAGGCTGCCTCGCTAAATATTTTTAAGACGCGGGTTGATGGGTTTTTGATAAGAGAGGGGATTAAGGGTTATGGGGAGAAAGCGGGAAAGTGGAACTGAGCCACGACGGATCAGCCATGATCTTATTGAATGGCGGGGCAGGCTCGAAGGGCTAGATGGCCTACTCCTGCTCCTATTTCTTATGTTCTTATGTTCTTATGTAAGAATGGAAACAGAAAACAGTGCCCTGAAGATGGACTATTTAGACATTCAGAGAGGGACAATCAAAGTAGCAGAGAGGCCCAGAAATTTGATGAGAATCAATGAAGTTCCATCAGTCACATTCAAAAGTGACTTGATCATTCCAATACGTTCTTGGACAGCCTCCCATGATTCAGCCTTCATAAACCTGAGTTCATCCAAAACTCTGCTGCCATGTCCTTACATCTGACTTATATTTACACCCAGTCAGGTAGCATCTTAAATTTAAAATTCTCATTCTTGTTTTCACATCTCTTGTCCCTCCCTATTGATGTAATATCCCTCTAGGCCAACAACTCTCCAAGGTATCTGCACTCCTGTAAGCCTAGCCCCTTGATCATCCTTGATTATAATCACTCCATCATTGGTAGCCATGCCTTCTGCGCTGCAATTTTCTCCCCAAATCTCTTTTCCTCTCAACCTCGCTTTCCTCTTTCAATTTGCTCCTTAGAATTTACCTTTTTTTGGTCATCAACTGTAAGAACATTTTATCTGGCTTTATGTCAAATTTTATTTTGTAATGATCCTGTTAAGTGGTTTGGGGGCATTTTGTTACATTAAACGTTCTTTATAAATGACAAATTGTTGTTGGGTGTGGTTTTAATGTTCTAAGCTTGAAGTGTCAGCATAGCATAGTTTTAAGACTATTACATGATCTCTAGCTTTTGTGAAAGGTTTGACATAGGGCAATAGTTGGAAAGGGGTGTTGGGATAAGGAAAAAAATGTTCGGGTCCAAAAATGAACAGGCAGGTGTCAAAATAAGCCTTTAAGAGATAGCAGCATGACATCACTAGAAGTGAAATGTGTCATGTAATCCAATCTTAGTTTCATTTTTGCTTTTGAGCAGAGTGCACATACAAAGCTCTGCTGCTGGTATCTTCATTATTTCTATCTGTTCTCATGTGCCGCGTATAAGTAAATGAACCCATAATATGTTTACCCAAGCCTAATGAATGACTGGTTCCTTTATATCTTTATACCAACCCAACATTGTGACAGTGGTGGAGTGCAGCTGACCTATTATCCAAATACAAAATGTTTATACACTGTACTAAGCTATGGTTTATTGATTGAGATGTGTCTGAACCAGATAAGCAAGCCATAAAAAGTTGCCTAGCAATTGGGAATGAAGATCTACACAGGGCAAACATGTCAGAATGAACAACAGAAGAGCCAATGGTCCCTGAAAAGGTATGGTCTACATTAGAAGACCTGCTTATAATCAGGTTAACATTCCGTTATCATTGGCTGGTGTTCATGTCATTTCAACAACATCCTGCAGAACTCATAGACCACTTTGGAAGCAGATGTGGAGAAACAGGAATGTACTGTGATTTTTTAAAAAAATGGAGAACAAGCAGACAGAATTGTTGAATTGGTGATTGCATCCACTCCAGTGAAAGTGTTCCAGAAAGATCTGGTGGACAAGCCCAAAATGTATAGCATCAAAGAGCTATATAAGAGCAATGAAGGATGGATGTAAGTATGAAGCAATCCTCAAAGAAGCTTCAGAAAACCCCAATTGTTGACACACTAGAACGCACAAATCTAGCAAGACATGTGGGAAGTGCAATCTTCTGCATGCACCAAGGAAATGCTTAGCTTTCCATCAATACTGCAAGGTATGTGGCAGAAAAGGTCATTGCCAGCTGCAGTACACGAGAGCAAAGATTGATGTAGCTACAAAGAGCTGTACACTGATCCAACCTGATTGGAAACAGCAGGTACCTTCAAGCAATAAGAGTGACCAACCATTCGTTAACCCTTCAGAATATGAGGTGATTGACAAAGCAGAAAATGATGGTGATGTGCACAATGTGACTAAGAGCATGAATACATGTTTCATGCTGTCAATCTCATATGTATACTGTCATACCAACTAAAGTGTTGACTAAGATTCAAGCTATCTGCCCTAAGAAAATTGGCTTCTATTCGCTATTGGTCAAGATTGACAGAGGAGCAAGTGTCAACATACTACTCCTCCAAATTCTAAAAGACACGCATCCACAGATGTGAAAATCCATGGCAAAACTTCCTGCTGTGAAACTTTTAGCATACATTGGTTCACCAGTTCCATATGCAGGATCTGTAATGCTGCAATGCAAGTATGCTCAATTCTCCTAGATGTCACAGATTTCCTACATCGTGAAAACAAAGGGCCAACCAGTGATTGCTGGTCAACTGGCATGTCATGATCTCACACTAGTGGCAATCCATGGTATCTGTCTGACTTCACATGGCAGATCAACCCCAGAAACGACTCCTTTTAACTCAATTCATCACTCAACATCATAGAGTTCAGTCCTCGGGCCTCAACTATTTACAATCTATATAACTGATTTGGATGCAGGGATGGAGGTACTAAAGCTAAATTTGCAGATGACACTAAAATAGGTGAGATAGTAAGTTGAAATGACAAAGTAAGAAATTTACAAATGGACATAGGTAGGTTAGGGCATATGTCAAAATGTGGCAGATGGAGTTTTACATGGATAAATGTGAGGTACCCATTTTGGTCAGAAAAATGGAAAGGCCACTTATTTTCTAAATGCTTCGGGGAGCTTTGGTGCAGAGGGGTCTAGGTGTCTTTGTGCATAAAACTGGTATGCAGTTACAATTGGTAATAAAGAAAGCAAATGGAATTTTGGCATTTCTAGCTAAAGAAAGAGTATAAGAAGAAGGAAGTGTTTCTGCAACTATGCCAGGTATTGGTTTGATTTGATGTGATTTATTATTGTCGCATGTATTGGGATACAGTGAAAAGTATTGTTTCTACCGCGCTATATAGTAAAAACATACTGTTCATTGAGTATATAGAGGAGAAGGAAAAGATAGAGTGCAGGATATAGTGTTGCAGTTATAGGTAAGGTGAAGAGAAGGATCAGCTTAATATATGGTAGGACCATTCAAAATCCTGACAGCAGCAACAAAGAAGCTGTTCTTGAATCAGTTAGTATGCAACCTCGGACTTTTGTATCTTTTTCCCGATGGAAGAAGGTGGAAGAGAGCATGTCCAAGGTGCATTAGGTCCTTGATTATGCTGGCTGCTTTCCCGAGGCAGCTGGATGTATAGACAGAGTCAATGGTTGGGAGGCTGGTTTGTGTGATGGGCTGGGCTATGTTCACAATCCTTTGTAGTTTCTTGTAGTCTCGGTCAGAGAAGGAGCCATACTAAACCATGATACGTCTAAATAGGGTGCATTCTATGGTTTATCTGTAAAAATTGGTGAGAGTCATAGTGGGCATGCCGAATTTCTGAGAAAGTAGAGGTGTTGGTGGGCTTTCTTAGGGACCAGGGCACCTAGAAACTTGAAGCTCACCGCCATCTCCACTTCATCACATTGATGTAGACAGGGGCATATCTCCATTACATTTCCTGAAGTAGATGAATAACTCCTTCATTTTACTGACATTGAGGGAGAGATTATTGTCATCACACCATTTTGCTAAGTTCTCTATCTCTTTCCTGTACTCCGTCTCATCATTGTTTGAGATCCAATCCAGTACAGTGTGTCATCAGCAAACTTGAAAATAGAGTTGGAACAGAATTTATTCACACAGTGTAAGTGTATAAGGAGTATAGTAAGGGGCTGAGGACACAGCCTTGTGGGGCACAGGTGTGAGCATAATCATAGAGGAGATATTGTTACCTATCTTTACTGATTACATTGATGAGACCACACCTGGATCACTATGTACAGTTTTGTTCTCCTTATTTGAGGAAGGATGTAGTGGCATTAGAGGCAGTTCAGAGGAGACTCACTGGATTGATTCCAGAGATGAAGGGTTTGTCTTATGAAGAGAGATTGGGCAGTTTAGAAGAACGAGTGGAGATCTAATTGAAGGATATAAAATAATAAAAGATATTTCAAGGTAGATATAGAGCAGGTGTTTCCTCTTGTGGGGAAATCTAGGACAAGAGGTCAGGATAAGGGGTGACAGATTTAAAACAGAGATACTGAGAAATTACTTCTCTCAAAGGGTTGTGAATGTTTGGAATTCACTATGCCAAAGTGCAATGGATGCTGGGACATTGAGTAAATTTAAGGAGGAGAGAGACAGATTTTTCATTTGTAATGTGTTGAAGGGTTATGGAGAATGGGCAAGAAAGTGCAGTTGAAGTTGTGACAAAATTAGCCATAATTGTACTGAATGGTGAAGCAGGCTCAAGGGGCTGAATTGCCTATTCCTGCCCCTAGTTCTTCTGTTCTAAAACCTTGAGGACACAAACGCTTTTCTCTGAAGGTGGCAGTAGCTGTTTCTAAAACGTGCTACTTTAGGATCTCATAATCACATCTACCTTCAATCTATCTTATTTCACTTTCATCTTTAACTCCATTGTTTTACATTCCTTTAGAATTTCCTTTTTGCAGAATTTACAGGTCTTTCATGTTGTTTTATGGCTACTAAAGTAAACCTACTACTTTGCTTCATCCATTATGATCTATGCCAATTGTAGCTCTTCCTTTTGAAATACAATGGTTATCTTCAAGTCACTTCCCTTATCTTCTTAATGTAAATTTATATTTGTACTGCCCATTGGTACTCCATTTGCTCTGCTCATCAAACTACATGCTTTCATATTTAACCCCTTTTTGAAATTCTGAAGTTTACAGTCCATTGTCTTTAATTAAGTTATTTACACCCATACTCACATACACAAGCTTGTTTCACAATACAAAATAGTATTGGGAGAATATTAAAAAATATAATATTTCTTCACTGATCAGCCCTTATTGCCAGAACAGATTTGTTCTGTATTTTGTGGACAGGACAAACCTGGACAAATTTCCACATTGCCCAAAAGTTGTCAGTGATGTAGTTGTTCTAGAACAGCCTAATGAGGGCAGGTAGTTCTAGAGCACTTATCTTCAACATTACAATTGGAATGTTTTTGGAGAGGAAATTGCAGTCCATATCCTTTGTTGTTTCCAGTTCAACCTTGATATCAAATCAAACTGACCATGGATTTTTCACAAGGGTGACTTTTAGTGTGCCATATTCAGTATAATTAATTGTAAAATGAGAGATGAAGCATCTTTGTGAACATTTTTCCTTTTGGTTTATTGTTGATCTTGATATTCTTAGTTTTGTATGGGAAGACCCAGGAAGTTGGACAAGATAAGTCATCCAGATGGCAGTTATGAGGATGTGATTGTATGGAAGGAGGGGCTTGTTGATGCATTGAAGCCAAGAGAGAATATTCTTATTAATATCATGAATTACTCTTTGGGCCAAATAGATAACCAAACATTCCCTCTGCAGCTGATCTTTCACTTGTTTCTTCTTCAGGTATTATAATTTAAAACATTGCCGATCATGGATATCCAACTTTCATAGTCTTTGATAATGGTTAAAATGTTGTGTTCTCAAATCTTAAGTTTGATCTGCTTAAGCTGTCAGTATATCTCCTCCTTTGTCTTCCTCTTGCTCTGCTGTCCTCAGTTTTACGAGTCACCACCAGATTGTTCTGATTTCTCTCACCTATAGATATGTGTCCAAGGAATTACAGTTATCTCTGGGCAATAAAAGTTTGAATCATAGAACCCTACAGTGCAGAAAGAAGCCCTTCAGCCCATCGAGTCTGCACCAAACACAATCCCACCCAGGCCCTACCCCTATATCTCTACATATTATACCCACTAATCCCTCTAAACTACGCAGCCCTGGACACTAAGGGGCAATTTCTTAGCATGGCCAATCAACCTAACCTGCACATCTTTGGACTGTGGGAGGAAACCTGAGCATTGTTCTCTGGAGCAGTGTACTGGTGGCTGGTGAGTGTAAACTGTGAGTGTGCTGTGTTTTTTTTAAATTGCATTGCTGGGTTGTGG
Organism: Carcharhinus amblyrhynchos; assembly: GCF_965287045.1. Lineage (NCBI taxonomy): Eukaryota > Metazoa > Chordata > Chondrichthyes > Carcharhiniformes > Carcharhinidae > Carcharhinus > Carcharhinus amblyrhynchos. The sequence continues at coordinate 62,614,457 of NC_137333.1, forward strand.
GTTTTTTCCCTTTGTGCTTTCCATAGAGAGTCCTAGGTGCAAGGGCTGTTGGGAAGGGAGTGAGGGAGTATAAAAACAAGGCCACAGTAGCTAGTGGGCAGCAGAGTGAGGTGGGTGCTGAGTGAGTACTGCAAGGGCTTTGACTCACAGGGCTTAGGTGAGGCAGGGTTAGGCAAGGTGAGTTATTGGTCAAGTTTTTCAAAGTGTGTCCATAAGTCTGAGGGTAGTCAAATGGCAGGGACCATGGGGAGATGTGTCAGCTGTGTAAGGTGCAATATGTGGGAGTTCTTGGAGACACAGCATCTCTGGAGAGTTCACATCTGCACCAAATGTCTGGAGTTGCAGTGTTTGAGGGCCTGGGTTAGGCAACTGGAGCTGAGGCTGGAGGATTTATTTTTAGTGAGGGAAAATGAGGCACTAATGAATAGGAACCAGATTCAAGAGGGGATCCCAGAGTCAAGGAAGGGGGATGGGTGGGTTACAGTTAGGAAGGGAAAAAGAAGACGAGTAATGTTCCAAAGACTACCCGAGGGGTAGTCTCTCAAGACAGCAGGGGTAAGGCACCAACTGAGGTGGAAAGGGCATGAGGGGAAGAGGAAAATGCCTCAGAGGGAAGGAAGGGGGCTGGATGTGAGATAGTGGTGGGGGATGGGAGGGTTAGAGGAATTGATAGGCGGTTCTGTGGGCAAAAGTGGGAGTCCAGGATGGTGGTCTGCCTCCCTGGAGCAGGGGTACAGGATGTGTCAGAGAGGGTAGAGGGAATCTTGAAGGGCAAAGAGACCCAGGTGGATGTAATTATACATGTAGGAGAGAAGGACATAGGAAGGAAGAGTAGGGGGGAAATACGTACGCAGTTCAGGGAGTTGGGAGCCAGGCTGAAGTGTAGGGCCTCCAGGGTGGTGATCTCTGGGCTGCTGCCAGTGCCAAGCAATAGCAGGGATAAAAATAATGAGATCCTGCAGCTGAATGCATGGCTGAGGGATTGGTGCAAGACAGAGGGTTTTAGTTTTGTTGACCATTGGGAAGTCTTTGCAAAGGAAGGGCACTTGTATAAGAGGGATAGGGAACACTTAAATTGGAAGGGGACACATATTTTAGCTGGGAGGTTGGCTGGAGTGTTTAGGCAGGGTTTAAACTAGTATGGAGGGGGGGTGGGGAGGAGAGAGACAGCTCACTCGCTGGGAGTGAGTTGGAGGTCAGGGGAAGTCTAGTTGATAGGGAAATCCCCCAGGAGAAGGAAGATCCGAGAGGGCCTGAGGGTCTTAGGTGCATCTGTTTTAATGCGAGGAGTGTGATGGGAAAGTCGGATGAACTTAGGGCCTTAATGTTCGTGAGGAATTTAGATGTGGTGGCAGTGACAGAGATGTGGTTAAAGGAGGGGCAGGACAGCAGCTAAATATTCCAGGGTATAAGTGTTTTAGGTGTGATAGAGGAGGGTTGAAAAGAGGAGGGGGGGTGGCACTCTTAGTTAGGGATCAGATCACAGCGGTGCAGAGGGAGAATAACATGGAGGAGTTGGACATTGAGTCTTTGTGGGTGGAGTTGAGGAATAGGAAGGGGGCCATTACTATGCTAGGAGTGTACTGTAGGCCACCTGATAGCCCGTGGGCAGTGGAAGAGGGTATATGTAGGGACATTTTGGATAAGTGTAGGAAGAATAGGGTTGTTGTAGAGGGAGATATTAATCTCCCTGGGGTGGATTGGAAGGTGTCTAGAGCTGGAGGGTCTGATGGGGAGGAATTCGTAAGATGTGTATTGGAAAGATCCTTGCAACAGTATGTAGATAGCCCGACTAGAGAGGGGGCGATACTTGATTTAGTTCTGGGAAATGAGCCGGGTCAGATGGTTGAGGTTGCAGTGGGCGAACATGTGGCTAATAGTGACCACAACTCTGCCTACTGTAGGATACGAATGGAAAAAGATGAGAGCTGTCCTAAGGGGAGGGTGCTAAATTGGGGGAAAGCTAGATACAGCCAGATTAGGCAGGAGCTTAGGGATACAGACTGCAACAGGCTGTTGGAAGGCAAGACCACGTTACGCATGTGGGAGTCTTTCAAGGGAAAACTGCAAAGGGTGCAGGAAAGGCATATGCCAGTTAGGAGAAAGGATGGGAAAGGTAGGATTAGGGAACCGTGGATTACTAGAGATATAGAAGACCTGGTTAGGAAGAAACGAGAGGCGTATGCCAGGTCTAGCAGCTGGGAACGGAGAGAGCGTTGGAGGAATAGAGAGTAGGAGGGATCTCAAACGGGGAGTTAGGGGTAAAATCGGTCCTCTCAGGGACAGACGTGGGGAATTGTGCTTAGAGGCAGAGGGAGTGGGGGAGATCCTGAATGAATACTTTGCATCGGTATTCACGAAGGAGAGGGGCTTGATGTCTAGTACGGTCATTGAGGGAGCGGTAGACCGATTGAAAGATCTATTGATTACGAAGGACGAAGTGTTAGGGCTTTTAGAGGGCATTAAGACCGATAAATCTCCGGGGCCTGATTGCATTTATCCTAGGCTGCTTAGAGAGGCGAGGGATGAGATTGCTGGGCCTCTGACGCAAATCTTTGTCTCTTCTTTGGACACAGGTGAGGTCCCAGAGGACTGGAGGATAGCTAACGTGGTACCGTTGTTTAAAAAGGGTAGGAGGGATAGCCCGGGTAACTATAGGCCGGTGAGCTTAACGTCAGTGGTAGGTAAATTGATGGAGAGGATTCTTAGGGATGTGTGCGCACTTGGAGCGTTGCGATCTGATTAAGGATACGCAGCATAGCTTTGTCAAGGGGAAGTCTTGCCTTATGAATCTGGTAGAATTCTTTGAGGAGGTGACAAAAACGGTTGACGAAGGACGAGCCGTTGATGTCGTCTATATGGATTTCAGTAAGGCGTTTGACAAAGTCCCTCATGGTAGGTTGGTGCAGAAGATTAAAGCTCATGGGATATGTGGTCAGGTATCTAGATGGGTAGAGAACTGGCTTGCAAAGAGGAGTCAGAGTAGTTGTGGAGGGGTCTTTTTCTAGTTGGAGGTCTGTCACTAGTGGTGTGCTGCAGGGCTCGGTACTGGGACCCCTTCTCTTTGTAGTGTATATAAATGATTTGGAAGAGGGAGTAGGTGGTGTGATCAGCAAATTTGCTGATGACACCAAGATGGCTGGATTGGCGGGCAGTGAGGAGCAGTGTCTGGCAATACAGCAGGATATTGATAGGCTGGTTGATTGGGCAGATAGGTGGCAAATGGAGTTTAATCCGGATAAATGTGAGGTGATGCATTTTGGCCGGAATAATGTAGGGGGAAATTATATGATAAAGGGTAAGCCTGTAAGGAGTATAGAGTTGCAGCGAGACCTGGGGGTGCAATTGCACAAGTCTTTGAAAGTGGCAGTGCAAGTGGAGAGTATGGTGAAGAATGCCTATGGTATGTTAGCCTTTATAGGAAGGGGTATAGAATATAAGAGCTGGAGTCTAATGTTGCAGTTGTACAGAACGTTGGTTAGGCTGCATTTGGTGTACTGCGTACAGTTCTGGCCGCCTTACTACCAGAAGGACGTGGAGACTCTGGAGAGTGTGCAGAGGAGGTTTACCAGGATGTTGCCTGGTATGGAAGGACTGGGGTATGAGGAAAGATTGAAGAAATTGGGGCTCTTTTCTCTTGAAAGATGCAGACTGAGGGGGGATCTAATAGAGGTATATAAGATTATGAAGGGTATAGATAGAGTAAACAGAGGTAAGCTATTTCCTATAATAGAGTCATGTAGGACAAGGGGCCATGGACTTAAGGTGAGGGGGGAGTGGTACAACACAGATATTAGAGGGAGGTTTTTTGCACAGAGGGTAGTGGGGGTATGGAATGCTCTGCCAAGTAAGGTAGTGGAGGCAAACACGCTAGAGTCCTTTAAGAGTAACTTAGACAGGCACATGACTGAGTTGGAGATGGGTGGATATAGGAGAACCTTTAAATAAGGGTCATTAGCATTGGGGTGTCCCTAGAAATGTAAATGGGTATAATATGATAAAAATGTTTTTCTCTTTTCATTCACAGGTTTTAAGTCGGTCCACCTCGTGTCCAACGAGGGGCATACACACTCGTACTGGGGCTGCTCTTGGTTGTTCGAGATTGGCCTAGTGCTTCATGTCGTTAGTGTGTGCCTAAACTGGACAAGATACTGGGCAAGACAACAGCTCAGTGACTACCGCTGATTGCTGTGCAGACACATGGATTTGGGCCTGTGTCTGTGGGAGTTTGCGCATTCTCCCTGTGCTTGCGTGGGTTTTCTCCGGGTGCACCGGTTTCCTCCCAGACCCCAAAGATGTGCTGTTAGGCTGATTGGCAGGAATAAGTTGTCCCTAAATCAGTTTTCCCTCAATCTGGATGGCCATAAAACATTAGGTAGGGGTCATGGGTGGAGAGGTGGTGTTGAGATGGTAGCGTGGGCTCATTGGGCCGAAGGGCCTGTTTCCCAGGCTGATTTTGTTCTTTGTTCTTTGTTCACACAGAGGAAACCCACACAGACATGAGGAGAATGTGCAAACTCCACACAGACAGTGATACAAGCCAGGAATTGAACCCAGGAGCTATGAAGCAGCAGTGCTAACCACTGCTACCGTGCCGCCCGTCTTGGTGTGCCTGCTTTCCTCAAAACCTCCTCACTAACTGCACATGTTGTCCATCTAATCCTCATCCTATATCTCAGAAACCACATTTCTGTTGTCTTTATCTTCCATTGTCCTGTTTATATTCCAACTTTCATATCCATATAGTAATGTTGAAGCATAATCTCATTATACTTTCATAAAGATGTACTTTCTTCAAAAAAAAAGTCTGACATCTTTATAGAGGTTTGTCTTGCAAATCTTCTGCTCTTCATGATGTCTTGATCACTTCTCCCACCAGGTGTTGTTAGGCTGCCCAGTTAAGAAAATAAGAAAATTCTTCAACTTGTTTTATTTATTTTCATAAATTTCCTTACTGGACTCTAAGGATAAATAATTGAGCTTATCAATAATATTCCACAGAACCATGAAATTAACAGTTATGAATTAGTGCATGTGGAAATATGTTATTGTTTGCATTTTCGGATCACCAGTTTGATGATGGGCTGCTGTGATATAGTTGTTAACTATAGCTCAGATATAGAAATTTAGCCTCTGAGGTAGGAGGTTGTGTATTCAGTCCTCCAAAGACCTTACATACAAAATCAAGGCTGACACTCTGGTGCAGTACTGAGAAAGTGTTACGATATCAGAGGTGGGACTTGCCTTTCTGATGAAATGTTAAACCAAAGCTTCACATTCCTTAGCAAGTGGAGGTAAAGGATCCCATGACGCTATTTGAAAGAAGACCAGGAGAATTCTCTGCAATGTCCTTCAATATCTTTCAACCAATATCACTAAACAAAAACATTATTATTGTTCATTATTATCACACTGCTGTTTGTCGGATGTCATCTGTGCAAATCAGCTGCTACATTTCTTTCATCACAATAATGACTGAACTTCAAAAGTCATTCACTTTTGGACATTCTGAATTTGTACAAGATACTATCAAATGAGAATCTTTTTTTTTCTTTTTGATGCACGCAACTACATGTTGTACTTTTTGGATCAAGTATGTTTCTGTAGATATGTACTTGGTCCATCTTATTTTTGTAAACTGTTACAATTAGATGATTGATAGCACTGAGAAAGCTAAATTTGTTTCCCTGATTCACAATCTTTTATTTATCATTTGCTGCATTACCATGAATATACAGAAGCTTTCTATCACAGTAATACCACAAACAATTGGACTTAACCTGGCTTGACTCTGCATTTGATATCTCTCCAGCTCATAGACTTGTTGCTTAGCTTCCATATCCACTGTATAAAGTTTGGTTAAAACTTAAAAAGATTTTTCTTGCAGTACAGAAGAAGGCAATTCAGCCAATAGTGCCTGTGCTGTTTCACTTATGGAACCAATCCAAATTAAATCCATTGTACTAACGTATTGCTCTGTATAATTCTGATTCAAATATGTATTCCTCTTGGCCATAAAAGATGCAGTGATTCAAACCATTCCATGATCCAACATATGGGGGGGTGGAGGAAATCCCCTCAGCCTGCTGTGCTGCCCTAGCAGTGCAGCGGGCTGGGAGACTCAAGCAGAAGCCATGTAGTCGGCTTCCCATTTGGTGCCACAGCCTCCACAAGTCTCCAGCTGTGAGATTTCTGGTGCCATCAGCTCCACACCAGAAATTGGCGCAAAGCTGTATAATTTATTCAACTGAGAATTAGCATCTGATTAGTGGGCCTGGGGCTGTACTCTCCAGGCCCTCCAGAGTTTCCTCCCACCCCGGCACTCCAGGAGGGTTTATAGTAGCTTCCCACGTGCAAGGAACTGGCACTGCTGGAGTGGAAGAGGCCTCATGGAGGCCCCCCAGGAAGTTAAGGGTGGGAGGGGGGGTGCCTCCTGGGCATTGTCAGCTTGACAGTGCCATTCTGGCTCCCTGGCACTTCCCAAGGGGCAAAGTGGCAATGCTTCGGAAGCACCTTGGTACTGCCCACCGGCAATCGAGCAATGCTAAGAGGGCGAGGCCCAATGTAGGCAGGCCCTATAGGGGCGGGGCCTTTGAGGGTGATTGGTGGGAATGGGAGATTTCACTGGCAAGGCTGGCAGAAGTCGGGAACCCTGGATGACTCGGAATATTGAGGCTTGGTCAAGAAGAAGAAAGAAGCACATGACGTGCATAGGCAGCTGCGATCAAGTGAATCTCTTGAAGAGTATAGGGGGTGTAAAAGTAGAGTTAAGGGAGAAATCATGAGGACAAAAAGGGGAAACAAAATTGTTTTGGCAGATAAGGCAAAGAAGAATCCAAAGAACTTTTACAAATACATTAAGGGCAAAAGAGTAACAAGGGAGAGAGCAGGGCCTCTTAAGGATCAACAAGATCATCTATGTGGAGATCCACAAGAGATGGGTGAGATCCTAAATGAATATTTCTCATCAGTATTTACTGTTGAGAAAAGTGGGGATGTTATTTGAGGAAATAAATAATGACGTCTTGAGGAGTGTACATATTACAGATAAGGAGGTGCTGGAAGTCTTAAAGTGCATCAAGGTAGATAAATCTGAGACTTGATGAGATATATCCCAGGGCATTGTGGGAGGCTGGGAGGAAATTGAGGGTCCCCTAGCCGAGATATTTGAATCATCAATAGTCATGGGTGAGGTGCCTGAAGATTGGAGAGTGGCCAATGTTGTGCCTTTGTTTAAAAAGGGCTGCAGGGAAAAGCCTGGGAACTACAGGCCAGTGAGCCTCATATCTGTGGTGGGTAAATTATTGGAAGTTATTTTGAAAGACAGGATCTACAGCATTTAGAGATGCAAAGACTGATTAGGGACAGTCAGCATGGCTTTCTGAGTGGAAAATCATGTCTCACAAATTTAATTGAGTTTTTTGAAGGGATAACTAAAAAGGTAGATGAGGGCAGTGCAGTTGATGTTGTCTACATGGACTTTAGCAAGGCCTTTGACAAGGTACTGCATGGTAGTTTGTTGCATTAAGTTAAATCTCATGGAATCCAGGGTGAGGTATCTAAATGGATACAAAATTGGCTTCTTGACAGAAGTCAGAGGGTGATTGTAGACTATTGCTTTTCAAACTGGAGGCCTGTCACCAGCAGTGTGCCCCAGGGATCAGTGCTGGGCCCGCTGTTATTTGTCATTTATATTAATGATTTTGTTGAGTAAGTTTGTTAGTAAGTTTGCAGATGACACCAAGATACTGGACAGTGAAGAAAGTTATCTCCAATTTCAATGGGATCTTGATCAATTGGGCCAGTGGGCTGACGAATGGCAGATGGAGTTTTATTTAGACAAATGCGAGGTGATGCATTTTGGTAGATCGAACCAGGGCAGGATTTATTCAGTTAATGGTAGGGTGTTGGGGAAAGTTACAGAACAAGGAGATCCAGGAGTACATGTTCATAGTTCCTTAAGTGGAGTCACAGGTGGACAGAGTGGTGAAGAAGGCATTCGGCATGCTTAGTTTCATCGGTCAGAACATCGAATACAGAAGTTGGAACATCTTGTTAAAGTTGTACAAGACATTGGTAAGGCCACACTTGGAATACTGTGTGTAATTCTGGTCACTTTATTATAGAAAGGATATTATTAAACTAGAAAAAATGCAGAAAAGATTTACTAGGATGCCACTGGGATTTGATGGATTGAGTTATAAGGAGAGGCTGAATAGACTGGGACTTTTTCCTCTGGAGCGTAGGAGGCCGAAGGGTGACCTTATAGAGGCCTATAAAATCATGAGGGGCATAGACAAGGTAGATAGTCAATACCTTTTCCCAATGATAGGGGAGTCTAAAACTAGAGGACATAGGCTTAAGTTGAGAAAGGAAAGATACAAAAGTGCCCAGAGGGGCAATTTTTTCACAGAGGGTGGTGAGGGTCTGCCAGAGGTAGTAATAGTCGAGGCGGGTACAATTTTATCTTTTAAAAAGCATTTAGATAGTTACATAGGTACGATGGGTATAGAGGGATATGGGCCAAATGCGGGCAATTGCGATTAGCTTACGGGTTTGAAAAAAAAAAGGCAGCATGGACAAGTTGGGCTGAAGGGCCTGTTTCCATGCTGTAAACCTCTATGACTCTATGATTCTATTCCACTGCCACTTTGCACTTGGTAGCTCCACTGCCACCCCACCCCAAGGCCAGCCCCAATCATTGCCTACTTCCCCGCTCCACCCCCGCCCCCCCACCCACCCCCCCGGGTGGGGTGGCAGTGGAACTACCGAGTGCAAAGTGGGGGAAAGGGAGGGGGGACAATGATTGGAGCTGGCCTTGGGTTGGGGGCTGGGTTTCGGCCTCCTGGAGGTGGGGAAAGATAGGGACTACTGGGGTGGGTGGAGGGAATTCAAGATGGTTCGGGGTGGAGGGGAGTCGAGGCTGGCCCAGACACTCTGGGAGACCAGTGATCGGTGCGGGGTGGGGGGGGGCAGCAATGTGGAGGTTGTGGGATTGCCAATCGCACTGGCCAGCGATCAAGAGGCCAACAGTGTGGGACTACTGCGCTTGCGCTGTTCTCAGTGCTGACAGATTGGCGCATGGGCAGTGACCTGTTCAGTGTAATGCAGCCAGCTTCTCCAGCGGCAATAGGTCTAGCCCACCGATTTTTTTTTTAATGATATTCACACTAGTGCATTCTGCAGTGGGAGTATGGAAGATTCATTTTGAAACTCCGACTGACAAAAACAGCAGGATTTACTTCAGTTTTTGTGCAAATTTGACACTTAGAATTTTTTTGGAAGAATCCTACCCCAGGAGCGAAATCTTTCTGAATTTCTATTCTTTTGATGGCAGTTTTAAAATAATTATTTTTTATTATTGTTCAAAATAATCACTCCTTGTCAGTGGTTCCAGAAGAAATTGAAGAATCCTGCTTCAGATGTCCATGAAGTGGGCTTCACAGTCTTGAGTAAATTAACAGTAAATCTTTATTAACAATAGAACAATATGCATGTATACAGTAGTGGATACAGATATAGAGTTGACTCCATTCTCAGTACATACACATCTCTGTCCATCTCGAGACTGACCTGGCACTGGATCAGGTGCCTTCTTACATCGTGGTCCCTGTTTGGGTGGTACTGAACTCCATCGCACATTAACCCTATATGTACTGACCCTATCAATACGGAATTAACATTTCTTTATCACTCCACTACAATTTAAAAACCTCCAAAGCAGAAATATCTGCTTAGCTTTACTTCTGTTTCTGCACACAATACTCTAACTCTAGCCACAAACATACTGAATAAATTTAATGTTAGCTCTTTATTCTCACACCCCATGCTCCTACTTATAGGACCTCTTTCCACTGAGCAGAGTTAAGCATTTGGTTAACCGAACTTGCATTTTCAGGAAATGATGCATTTGAAGCCAGAAATCATTCAATGTTCTTTCATTAATTATACACAATACAGCCATTCCTTCTTTTATTGTAAAAATGTTATGTTTAGTAAACTGTTCCTGCCATCATTTCATCCATTCCTTTACCTTACTCATGTTATGAGATCTCTTTATAGTGCTCACTGCTTAGCAAAACTGTTAATTTTGTGAACATTAGCAAGGAATATTTCACTGTACCCAAGTCCAAATCAAAGATGAGCAGGTTAGGTTGATTGGCCATATGAAATTGTCCCTTAGTGTCAGGGGCATTTGCAGGGTAAATACGTAGAATTGTGGAGATAGGGTGGGATTGTTGTCAATGCAGGTTTCATGGGCTGAACTCCAGCTCTTAGTTCATAAGTATGTAGATAGCAATAATGTCAAGAGGTACAGGGACAGTGCTTGAGGATGGCATTGAGGTAGAAGAAGATCAGCCATTATCCTATTAAGTGACATAGCAGGCCAAATGGCCAACTTCTGCTCCTATGTTCTAAGCCAATCCCTTTAACACAGACTTGCTTTGTTACAGAAATTACTGCAATGTTCCACCAATGTGATTGTTTCCTTCCTTCACTTCCTTCAAACTCTTCCCAATCTTTTATTATTCTTCCAGCGCACCATGCAGAAAGCAGAACTTGCTGCCCTTCAAACCTTGTTTTATGATCTGCCAGAGCTTTTGCTGGTAACCTCAGGAAGCAAGCTAGGAAATCTGAATTGGATTCCAGGCTGCTGCATCAGGAAGTTTGGGGGTGAGTTGGAGAGGGGAGAGGAGGGGAGGGGAGGGATAAGGTTAGCAGACGAGGAAAGAGGTAGGATGAGGTAGGGAAGTGATCAGAAGTAATGAGGCAATTGGAAGGTATAGATGGGGCTAAGCAGAAGCTGTAAATTGTCTGCAGAACTACATTGAGTAGCCAGAAAGAGGAAGGCTCCTCCAAGATCCATATTCTTGATTAAGGGCTTTTAAAAACACATTTGTCTTTTTCACCATTGGTTTGGTTGCAGTTAGACATCAATTCTCTGAATGCAGCTAGTCTGGTGCCAGTCATGTTTAAGGCAAGCCAACTTTACAAGAAGGCCACAACTAAGCCTTAGGCACTTTATTTGCAAACGCAAGGCCTTGGATTATGGCACCACTTCCTCCTTTATTGAAGCAAAGACTGACTGCTTTGGAAGCTTTGCTATGTCAACTCATTGCTAGGCCTAGATTCTCTGAGAATTCTCCTTTTTATGATTCAAGTAATGTTGAACAAATACCCTTTGAAAAGTAAGGAGTGTTGTAGAGGCAACAGGTGACTAACTTTCATAACACAATAGTTAGTCACCTGTTGCCTCTACAACACTCCTTACTTTACAAAGGGTATTTGTTCAACATTACTTGAATCATAAAAAGGAGAATTCTCAGAGTCTGTGGAGCTCTGAACTGAAACAGGGTAATAATTTAGCTAAAGCTCCTGCTGACTGGGGAATTTGATGTAACTGGTTCTTTCTATAAAATACTTTGAATAGTACGTTGAATCTAACAGACATCACCACCAGAATTTCACCGCTCTGCCCACTGGGAATTGTAGTGGGCAAGGGAGGGACAATAGGAAGGTCCGTTGACCTCAGGCACGATTTTACAGTTTTGGAATGAGTGAAACCATAAAATCCCACTCCACGACTCCAAAGAACAACATTAAACAATCCATTGCCCTCCCACCATAATCTTTATTTTATAGCCATTTTGAAACAAATTAAAGACACTTAAGAATAATGAGAAAGTCAAATGTAACTTTGTAAAAAATATCACATTCTATCATTGTGTACCGCAGTGTAATTGCTGTGTATGTCTCAATTCTTGGACAGTAGAATCAAGGGCATGATAAACCGACAGTCAGGAGTCTAGGCTCAGGTGCTTTCTTCATTCATTTATAGGATGTGGGCATCGCTGACTAGGCCAGCAATTATTGCCCATTCCTAGTTGCCCTTGAGAAGATAGTGGTGAGCTGCCTCCTTGGATTGTTGAAGTCCCTACAAAAAGTATTGATACTTGTGAGGAAAGTATTAATAACTACAGAAAGTATCAATACTTTCTGTAGTTATTAATACTTTCCTCACAAGTTCAGGATATTGGAGAAGATATTTTTTTCTTTGATGCACCTTATGTATCAAAATACTTAATAGTTGAGGAAAATAGTGAGATGCATGGTGGTGCCTTCAACCAACATTCATTTCACACATATATTCATGCAGTATAATAAAAATGTTACTTGCAAATGTGTTTTTACTAAACATGAATGCGTACGGCTGGCCAAAGTTAGCTTAGTTGTTGAGTCTGCACATGGATCTTTGTCACTTCAGTTTGTCATCAGGTGGATCAATTGATAAAATCACATACAATTTGTCCTAAACTTTTAAATTTGTACCAAAACATTACTTATACAGTTTAAAAACAACTCCAATGTTAAACCCTTCAACAATAAAATTGAATCTTTACTGATATAATGTAGACCACAATGTTTCAGTAGTCTTTTATCATTATAGAGATATTTAATTTTACTTGCTTATGTTGATATGTGCATACTAGATTAAAATGCTAAACTTTCACTTGGAAACATTCAGTGCAGTCATGCAAACCATCAGTAATTTCATTAACATTTTGTAAACTGTTTTTTTTAACCAAGTTGTCAAGCAGAGGAAGAGAAAGTACTATTATGGACAATTCATACAAGGGAAGCTGATAGCCAGAGAAGTTTGCTTTAATGCAGCTACAGTCAAAGTTGCTACGAAATCTGTTGCTAACCAATCAGTTCTCACAGATTCTTGCCGCACTCAGGGCAAAGGATGTCATCTCGTTCTGTGAGAAAACCACGCCCCACGAGTGATATAGAGCATTTTTTACAGTTGAAGCAGTCGTTATGCCATTGACGCTCCTCAAATGAGATGTACTTGGTTCCTCCAAGACCTGGAAAAAAATTAATTGCAAAAGGAAGGTAAATAGATAGATGAGGTTTAACCACATTACACAGAGGGCTTAAATTATATGGGACAGATTGCCAAGGAAGCAGTTAAGGAAGATGCTCCGAGGAAACTGTAGATATTTGACAAATTGCAATTTAGGGCTTTTCTGCTTTCATAATTTTAGCCCCAATTCCATCACTTGATCAAACTAACCAAAAACAATGGTCAACCTCCTTATGCCACCCAAATCTGAACGGAGTTTCAATCCAAAATTCACTCTATTATTAAGGCCATCTATTTCCAATTTCACCATATCATCTGCCTTACTCAAATCATTGTTCAAACTCCCATCTGCATCTTTGTCACCCCCAAGCTCAACAATTTTTGTGCCTTCTGAGCCAAATCTCAAGAAATGAACCTAACTCGTCTCAAACCTGCCCATGTCTGATTTTAATGGAGGCGGCACAAAGAGAGTAGTGGGGACAGAAAACAAACCCGCACACAGGAGGCCATTACTTATTTAAATATTTTAATGAGATTGCATATGTCCAATTTTATCATTAGTCCAGGCTAGTTGGGTTTCATTGGGCCTCAGGAAACCTGGTAACTAAACACAGGGGAGGACAGCAGCATAGGAAAATGAAGTGCTTTTACACCATTTCTTAATGGCCAGGATGCAAGTTCATCCATCCAGCCCATCAAACCAGTCTGGTTCTTGAGCCATGTGCTCATCCATACCCTCCCAACAATCAGTGACTACCTCCCCCCCAAAAAAGTCACTGGCTCCCTCCGTTGACTTCCCCCCATCAATCACTAATCCCTCCATGATTATCCACCCCACCCCTGTGATCATGTATCATCAGATCCCCACAGTCATTGATCCCTACTCACCATCATTAACCTCCATCTATGGTCACTAACAACTACACTATCAAAGACACTCTCCACAATCACTGAACCACACACATGATCACTAATGGTCTAAGAACAAGCCTATTTTGATTAAGCTGCTGTAACTGGGACCTTCCTCAACTCCCCCCTCCCAAATTCTGACTTCGGCAATCAGTGATTCCTCCAGGGTGTCACCAACCCCACCGCTGCACCATTCTCCCCACCCCCATAGGAATTCTCACTATCACAGACCTCTTTCTCTGACACCAGCCATCACTGCCAATAAGGCTGTCTTCTGGGTGGGAAGCTGATTAAAAGACAATCACGTGCTATGGAGTTAAAATGTCATGATTCTCGGAGAAATCCAGTCTTCCCAACGAGAGTAGCTCCTCCTCATTGGAAATCCTACCCCCAATAAATGTCAGTTGATGTAGTGAATGTTACATCACATTGACTGTTTTTTGTCAAATATAAAGAGGTTTATTTTAAAGTAAAGCAATATACCATGGCGCATTACTGATGGAAACACCCTTATTTTAGGGGTTTGAGAGATCCTATGTATGCTTAGTCCTGTTTGCTTCAGTCTATGTAAAGACATCATCTAGGCAAAGACTTCATTTTAAGATGTTTTTGCCTTTGCAATTACATTTAAATGCTAGATTGTAGAGGCTAACTAACACTGCTAACTTGACTAGTTTTAAAAGTCAGAAGGCATGCTGGATTAGCTAAAAAATGACTGCATTCCTGAAGAGTATGCAATGCAGGCAAGACAAGTTGTTAATAACAGCAGCCGCAAGGCTTGTTTTTCTAGACAGAGACAGCCTGCAAAAGACACTTACAATAACAAGATAAGGGTTGAGATACATTGCAGATTTTAGTATGTATTTTCAGTTCAGTTTCAAGATCCTGTTCAAGCTCAGTTCAGTGTGTACAGTACAGGCCTAGCTTGCTTGGGAGCCAGTCTCCAAGTTTTCTTTTATATTTACTGCTTCTGTCATGTTAATTTTCATAAACTCTGTTCTATAAAAGAAATTAAATTTCATAAACTCTGTTCGATAAAAGAAATAAAATTAAATTTAAAACCCTGTACTAGTGCTGTCCCCTCGTCTATTCAAAGGATTGAATAGACCCAATAGGTCCGTGGGAAATTTGTTTTACAATTCATTATAAATGTCAATTCAATTAACATTAAATGTAGATACAAATTTACAACACGTTATGTGCCATAAATGAGGGGATCCACGTTGCATTACTGGGACAGTCAAATAATTAAGTATTCAACAAATATTGCAATAGGAATTTAGACTAAACAAAACATTTTGCACTTTTAGTCACCAAGGAAGTGAAATAAAGTGACTTTTAGCTCTGCAGTGAAGTTCCATTGTACGCAAAATCATTTTATTTTGACAATTCTTGTTACACAGTCAAGTTTTTGCAGATTTTTGTTGGAGGTTATTTCAGTCACTTCCAACATGATTTCACAATCAAATGCATTTCCCCCTGGAGTCTCCTTCCAACATTTTGAAGGGTCCATTCCCTCGATGAAATCCTGGACCACTCTTCAGTAGCCTCAATCACTTCCTCCCTTTCCAAGGCACCTTTCCACACAAGTGCAGGAAATGCAGCACCTGCCCTTTTATCTCCTCCATTCTCATCACCCAAGTTCACAAACACTCCTTCCAGGTGAAACAGTGATTTTCTTGTCTTTGGTATTTATTTCACTGTATTTTCTGCTCACAATGCAGTCTCCTCTACACAGGGGAGGCCAAATGCAGACTGGATGACTACTCTGCAGAACATCTCTGCTCAGTCTACAAACATGATCCGCATCTTCCTGTTGCCTATCATTTTATTTCTGCACTTGACTCCCACTCTGACCTGTCTGTCTTTGGCCTTGTGCAATGTCCTATTGAGGCTCAACGCAAACTCAAAGAACAGCATCTCATCTTTAAATTGGGGACTTTACAATCTTTTGGACTCACCACTGAGTCCAATTATTTTAGATTGCAACACCACCTACCATTTTGCATCTTTTTCTTTGCTGGTTGGGTTTTTTATGATGAGGAACTTACCAGTGATTGGATTGCCACAGGCAGCACATTTTTTGGCATAAAGGTTACTGAAGCAATCCAGGCAGTATGCAAATTCGTCCCGCGAGGTGAAATGTTGTCCAGCCAGTGGTATCTTACATCCGGTGCAGAGAAAGCACTCTTTGTGCCAGGGTTGATCATGATAAGTGACGCCTCCAGTAGTAATAGCCTGGTCAGCAAGGTGAAATACAAGCGACTGTCAGTTACATCATTGTCAACAGGTAATGATTGATAGCAGATCTTTAGATAAAATATTGAGCAGACAATGGAGGGGGATAAATCATAGTCATTTTATTGTGCAAGTGAAAACATATTCATGTAACAGAAGAAAATTGAAACAAATTTAAAAAGTTATGCTTGTTTGTGGAAACACGTCAGACTTTTACAATGTCATAGCAATGTTGGTAAAATTATTCAGTATGTTGTTTCACTGTAATTAGATAATAAAAGTATGATAAAGTGGCTTTAAATATTCACAAATTTTACCACAGCATTGCATCAACTGGTCAAATTTTCAATGAAGATAAAGAGTAGGCCATTCAACTCTTCTGCACTGTTATCGAAATGGCAGCACCATAGCTTAAATCTCACTGACAAAGTTCTCTTTCATATCTCTAAAAACATGTATGTCCAGACTAAGTACCTATCTCTCTTTTCATCACTGTCATCAACATCTATGGTCTTCAGGGACAATGAGGGTAATTTTCACTTTGGGTGCAAGCGGTTAACACCCATCTGCAGCTTGCTGGGGAAAGGAGAGGCAGGTGACTAAACTGAAACTGAAAATTTTTTACCCCACCACAGGTGAAAAATCAGCCCCAGCAACTTCAAACTTCCAAGATGACACCCATTTGTTTTGGATTCTCCAACTAGAATAAGTCATCCTCTACCATCCATTATATTATCATTAATATATTAGTCCATTCACTCCTCAATCTCCTGATCATCTGTGAGTATAACGCCCAGTTACATGGCCTATGGTCATTGCTTCATCCAGTAATTTACTTCCTGTAAATCCATAAGAGCAGAATTTCTTTCTTCAAATCAGGTATCCAATTCCTTTGCACAACTAATGCTGAATCTTAGCATTTTGGACTTGAAAAAATGATTTTACACCTTTGAGCCGGCTTTCAATGATTTGTCACCTACATTTTGAATGCCCTTTGGGAAATTACACACCTAAAGTCCCTGTGACAACTGGGGAACTTTCACGGTAACTTCATTGCAGTGTTGATGTCAGTCTACTTGTGATAATAAATAAACTTTTAAACTTCACCTTTTAAATTAATTTTTTTCCGGCTATTTGTATCTCACACCTTTCTACATTAAACTACATCTACCATTCTTTCACTCATTCTCTTAATCAATCACTGCAATTTTCTGTTTTCTTTACAATTCAGCATATATCTAACCATTGGTGAGCACATCCATCATCGAGGTTTGCAATATTTTGTTGAAGGCTGGTTCAGACTGATGAAACAGGTGTCTACCCCTATGTCCCACACATGGGCAATGATATTCCTGACTACGCACAAAGTTCTGAGATTTTCCTTCAGACACAATGCAGGTATGGTCAGGGTACGCACCAACTCCACTTGACCCGATTTGACAATGATCTTGAGTTTTGTAGTCCACGTTGTTAGGAATGGGTTAACAGACCTTCCAATTAAGTCCTAATTTGATGTCAATAATTCAGTAGAAGTCACTGATATATCAAGGGGCCATAGGTGGCACGATTTGTTGGTGAAAAATTATGTGTGGAGTTGGATCAAAGAAATAAAGGTATTTTGTGAAGAAGCAGAACTTGTGTCACCTTTACTCTACAGCAACTGAGAGGCTCAAACACACATTAGGCAGTGAAATGAGTCCACAATTTCTAATTTCCTTCCTTTCCCCCTTTCTGCATGCAGACAAGTGTAATAATGCCTTTCTTCATGGATTTTAACATGCTGCCAACTGGAAGCATTGTCTGTCATGATGATGGGAAATTGTGATTGAGTGATATCTATCTATATCTTCACCAGTTAACCAAAACCACACAAAACTGTTTAAAAAGGACCTTTTTTAAAAATACTGGAAAATATGTGACCAAAGATGCCTTTTGTAAGTCATATGATGTCTGGTGTGGTCGGTGCACAATTTTGGAATTATACTGCAGGCTGCTGTGACAT
Organism: Carcharhinus amblyrhynchos; assembly: GCF_965287045.1. Taxonomy (NCBI): domain Eukaryota; kingdom Metazoa; phylum Chordata; class Chondrichthyes; order Carcharhiniformes; family Carcharhinidae; genus Carcharhinus; species Carcharhinus amblyrhynchos. The sequence continues at coordinate 62,632,474 of NC_137333.1, forward strand.
ATTGCTCATGGAATTTTACACCTTGGGATGTTGAGGTCCGCGTCAAGAAGAACTATTGAATGGTTGATATTAAAATGCAAACTCCTGGACTTAAATCAAGTATAATCCTGTTAAGACAATGGGGAATGGCTGGCCAGCCAGGTTATACAACCAACAAACAGTCAAACCCCCCGTGGAGAACGAAAGAACCTCAGAGAGGATTTTTTGGCTGACTTGCCCCAAGACTGGAAAATCCTGCCCGAGGTCAACAGGTCATTAGAACTTTGTGTGGTCCTTGTCCTGCCCGGTACAATTCCTGGCGGGCAGAATGGGAAAATTTCACACTTCATCTCCTATCGGTTTTTACTATCTTGAAATGTGTCAAACGTTCCTGCATCAACATGTGATTACTTATTCTACAACAATGACTACAGAAAACATGGTAATCAGATTTCTTTGGAATATACTATGATAAAAATGTCATTATTTTACTATTTTTTGAGAATATTGTGTTGGGCTGTGGAAACAGTATGTGTGTCTGGATGTATGATTAATTTAATTAAGCTGGGGACTGGGTGCCTTTGGAATTAAGACCATCAAATGGTTAGGTGTAAAAGCAGGCATTTGAAGTGGAGATGACCTACGTTAGATGTACTAAACACAACACAACATGGGTAGAAAATTGCATTAGGAGATAGGTGAGGATTTGGATTTTCTTGCTGTTAATGTTCAAAAAGTTTTCCAATTTAAGGAAAGATCATAAGTTCTGATCAGGGTTTACAAACTGTGTGTGCCTTTATATGCCCTGATCAGAACTTTCCACTCACCTGACGAAGGAACAGCGTTCCGAACGCCTGTGGGTTTACTATCAAATAAACTTGTTGGACTTTAACCTGGTGTTGTGAGACTTCTTACTATATTATAGCAACACAGTGAGTAGGATTTGTGTGTGTGAAGCAGAAGCAGAGGAATCTGGAATTAATGGAACAGTAAGGAATTTCTCCCTCACTATTAAGTTAAATAAAGTCCAATCTTTATACCCAAAAAATCATTTACAAGAGAAAGTGAATGTCCATCTGAAAGAACCTCATGAGAAATTTATCAATTTCTGGAATACAGAGTATAGATTTTTTTAAAAAGGACATTGTCTCCAACAAATGTCTCCACAAACTTCAATTCATTTCCAGAATTTTCAAAGAACCAGCTAACATTCAACAATTCCGTCAATACAGCAAAGGATTTAATTGTATACTCTTTCTTAATTTCTGATGTATGTGCACATGTGTGTGTGTGTTGATGTGTGTGTGTGTGTGTAATATTGCAACTTTATTATTTTATTCCTCGAGTTTATTTGCTAATAAACTCATTCTTTGACTCAACAAAACTCCACTACTGGCTCCTTATTGTTCACTGTAAAGACAATAAGCAAGTAGATTTGGGATTTGGAAAAGGCATGCATGAGGGGAAAAACATCTTTGTTATGATTAGCTGGAGAGGTTGAATAGAGGGGAGTTACTTCACTTCCCAATCTGGTCATAACAACTCTCGTATACTTTGGCCAGGTCTGGGCCAGTCCAAACCTGTTTGCCTTCTGTTCATGTGTCTATGCCTTGAAAGTTGCTAACGTGTTGCTTCACTGCTTCCATTGGCAATGTGTTCCAGGCACCCACCACCCAATGTGTGAAAAACTTAATCCGCACGTCTCCCCTACTTACCCCCTCTCACCTTAAACATGTTCCCTCTTCTAGTTGATCTCTCCAGCCTGGGAAAAAACCTCTGATTATCCACCCTATCTCTGCTTCTCATAATTTTGTAGACCTCTATCAGATCACTCCTCAGCTCCCATCTTTCCAGTGAAGACAATCCGAGTTTATCCAACCTCTCCTTATACCTAAAAACCTCCAGCCAAGCAACATCCTGGATGGTGTAACTGATCATGTCAATCACTTCAAAAGGTAAAGGGGATCAAAGAAAGGTAATGCACAACAGTCACAGAGATTATACCACTTATGAACTTGGCTAGACCCATTGTGGGAGGAATGGAAATTTTATTGAAGAGAATCTAATAGTTAGAGGTGGACATACATTTGGGAGGTGGAAACACGCAGAGCACAGAGAAATGGGAATGGTAATTTGCTAAGACAGAGTTTCTTTGAGAAGGAGTTTGAAGGTTTTGAATGAGGGGAGGAGGAAGAAAGAGAAACCATTTATAATTTATAGCTGGCCTGGGGGATCAGAAGGCTGGGTGGCCAACAGTTTTGTTGGTATGAGATCAAGGAAACACCAGATGGGCCACATGGGCAAGTTGAGCCTAGAGAGCGCAAGGGTAACATGGGAAAGAAAGGATGAAAAATGTGATTCGTGGCTGGGTAAGGAGAACCTGAGGGGACTATTAGTTGGTGAGCAAGAGAAAGTGGGAAGAAGCACAGATGGAGGTCAGTGAATAAGGAAATTCCTTGGATTGGTGATAAAAGTGTCCATGGATTCCTCACTCTGGAGATTTGGTGAAATAGTGCTAATGCCACTATACTAGTAATTTAGAGACTGAGGGGAAATAGATTCAAATCCCACTATGATAGCTGGTGGAATTTGAATTTAATTAATAAAAAATAAAAATCTGGAATTGAATGACGGTCTTAGCAATAGAGACCATGAAACTATTATTGTTTGTCTTTATAAATTCATTAATATAAATTCAATATTCTTTAGGGAAGGAAATCTGCTATCCTAACCTGGTCTGTCCTACATTTGATTCCAGATCCACAGCAATGTGATTGACTCGTAACCATCCTCTGAAATGGCCTAGCATGCTGCTCAGTTCAAGGGCTCTGAGGTAGCAGCAATAAATGTTAGTCTTGCCAACAATGTCCATATCCCATGAAACAATAAATTAAAGAAAAAGTTGGAAGTGAGGGCCTGAAAGGCAGTAGAAGATGGTTGGAATCTATTGCATTGTTAGGGGAATTTCCCTCAACTTCATTGCAGTGTTAATGTAAGCCTTACTTATAATAAACTTTAACTTTAGGTTGTTTTAATTTCCAAAAGTTTGTTTTAATTTCCTCCCTTTGTATACCAACATCGCTGTCATGGTTAAATGGCAGTTATTCACCAGTGAAACAAAATTGTGAATGGCCTTGGGATCCTCAACAAACTGTTTCATGAATCCCATATTCAGTTTTAACCATTCTCAATACTTATGTCAAATTTCAAGTAGAAATTGTTAACCAACTTTTGGGAATGGAAATCCTGGAAGACTTTTCTTTCCCCTATGTTTAGTGGTGCTGAAGCCAATTCTGGTGCCCCTGGTGCCTTCTGCTGGATTGAATTTGCTTAACACAATGAAACCTGAACTTCCTTGATTTGAATGGTCCCATGCCAGATCATACAATTGGTTTAGATCTATTGAAAAAAATACTACCCTGCGACCTTGTAATAAGTGGCTCACCTTCTTGCATTGCACACAGTGCATGGCAAACTGCTTTTCATAACACGGCACACAGTAATTTTCATTGTCCTTAGGGATGAAGCTTTTTGTGCCCAATGGTTGTTGGCAGCGGTGACAAATGAAACAAGTCTCATGCCAGCTGTTACCCTTGTATTCCATCTTGCGGGTGCCTATGTTTCAGTAAGAGATGCAAAGGCAAGTGTAAATCCAGATGCTACCTCTCCTATTTCTATCAGGTCATTTTTAAAATGTAAAGAATATGCAATAGCTCTTTCGGTAGCAGCCTGTGGAGCATGATATACAAAGCTTCATTATCTGATCTTGTCAGCTGAAGGTGAACTGAGCTAATGACCTGTACTACAAGAAGATTAAAACATCTACTAAATAATATTTTCTTACAATAAAAGTGTGAGCTGAAGACACTAAGCCATGAAAAAATAATTCTTCTCCTATCATCTGTTTGGAAGATGGTAAAGATTATCTAGCAAAAATCAACTTTATTTACACAAATTTGTGGGATCATTCTTCTGACTTCAGCTAATTGTACCTGTTTTACTAAGAATCACAAAAAAGAACGCTAGAAGAAAGCATTATCTATTATTTCTACAGTATTTCTGAAATTAGTCTCTCTTGCAGATATTTTCTTCCAAAAATAAGACTTTTGGAGCATAGATTTCTCAGCAGTGTGTGTGTGTGAGGTGATAGTAGGACAATTTTGAGTTTGTCATTGAGCATTCCTCTTCAGGAACATAGAAATTAGAAGTGGAAGTGGGCAATTCAGCCTTTCAAGCCTGCTCTGCAAAGTGCAAAATTGTTCAACTTTCATTTTTTAATGAGAAATTTCTATCCCAATCATCATTTCATTTCAACAATGCGACTAAAATCTTCATATGATAGCAACCCTCTCTATGATCATTCATCACAGCATAACATTCATTTCAGGCAGTTAACTGCTGGGCCAAATGATCATCAACTTTGTCTGATAGTTGGAGATAAGATGCAGTATGTTGTAGATGCACCATATGGTCATTATCTCTCTGAGGTGACTGGAGTTGGATGTAATAGCCACATCAAATAAACAGTTAAAATGAAATGTGCTATGTAAATGACACTTTGCTGTAGAGACTCATCTGATGCCAGTTGAAAGGATGATTGCCAAACATTAGATTTGATAATAGGTCTGAGAATCCAGCTTAGCAATATTCAGTTCAGGAATAATGACGCAGTAATGCCACATATGCATCACAACAATCAACACTGATACTGTAACTGATGTCAGACAACTGTAAAGGCTAATCATCTATTGAATGAATGAATTTTTTTTAACTAGTGTCTGAAGAAGAGAGAGAATTTATACAATGCTTTTCCTGACAATTTGATGTGTAGTCAGAGTTGTAATACAGGGGAGCACAGCACCAATTTGTGAACAGCAAGGCCCCACAAATAGAAATGAGATTATTTGGTTTTAGTGTTGATTTAAAGATAATCATTGACTGGAATACTAGGAACATTCTCATGCTCCTTTTTGAATAGTGCCATGGGATCATGTGCATCCACTTGAGAGGGCAAATAGGGCATTAGTTTAACATTTCACCTAAATGTGGAAGTCCTTCTGACAGTGCAGCACTCTTTTAGAACTGGCAGCTTAGTTTACATTCTGGTCTCTGAGATAGGGTTCCTGAATTGCGTGATCTTGTGGTTGAATGGCAAGAACACTTTCACTGAGTCAAGGGTAATACTTGAAATATAGTTGTCTTGATGGCACATAAACATCAATTTGTGAGTTTGGCCGATAACCCATGCAACACATAAAAACATAGGAATTAAGGGCAGTAATAGGCAAGTAATAGGTAGTTCCTCCTCATCTTAGTTTTAAATCTACTGCCTCTCAACCTATACCTGTGACCTCTCGTTCCAGATTGCCCTACGAGGGAAAAACGTTTGGTCTACATTTACTTTCTCAATCCTTTTTAGTATTTTGTATATCTTGATCAGATTCCTTCTCATTCCTCCAGTGAGTATAAGCCCAAACGATTTAATTTCTCCTCATATATTAACATATGAAAGCTTATTAATAATTGAATTCTGATAGTATTACCACAGATGTTCATTTACTTCTGCTGTCCTGTTGACATTGATGCAAACAGAACTGAAAACCATTGTCTCATGACGGTCCTTCAACCAAATATTTAACTCAACAGTTTGCAGAGAAAGTAAACCTCATTGGTTTCAGTTGTCATTCTTTAATATTGGGAGCTTCTTAGACTCTTTAGTGACCTTTGAAATTTGTGTAAATCACAGGCACATGGGAATCACTGTATGCAGAACTGTCAGTTTTGTTTCTGATATAGAACACTGCATTTAGCAGCATAGCTTCTCATTCTTAAATTCATTGGCTCCGTGTATTGAGATCAACCTTATTGCAGGCCTCCAGCATTTACCCCAACAGTTTTAGATCAGTTGGAGTGCATCTAAATTATGTGGGGCATGTGGATGTACGTGCACATCATCAGTGTGAAAAATGGAATGCCTATGAGCATGAACACATCCCCCCAACAACACCTCCCACCCCTCCCCCCCTACCCCTGCAACCTTGCTTGGAGGCACCTATGCTTTACCTCATGGCAGGAAATCTGCAATCCTTACCCAGTCTGGCCTACATGTGACTCCAGAGCCACAGCAACGTGGTTGACTCTCAATTGCGCTCCAAGGGCAACTAGGGATGGTCAATAAAATTCTGGCCAGCCAGCGACACCCATGTCCCATGAATTAATAAAAAAAAAACAACCTCCAGTATGCTGCTGAGCCCCAACTAAGCCAGGCATGTGCTAACTCCCAGCGTGTGGAGTGTTTGATGACATTTACCTCATAAGAAGAGGAAGGAAGTGCTACCCTTTATGAAGTATGTCAGAAATTGCCACAGATGGCGGAACCCTACAACAACTTTCTCACTGACAGTTGTGCAAAGCTACAGTGAGTGAAGCTGCAAATATTTGGAGCCATTATAGATAATTGTAGTTCTATTTACTCAGCACCACTAGAACTTGAGTCCGCAACCACCGAGATTTATCTATGACAGAGATTGAAGCTCTGACTGGATTTAATTTAAGTAATATCACTGAGCAATTTAAGAACTCATATTACAATAGCAATCAGCTAAATTCACCAATTTTAATTTCTTTGAAAAGCCATTTTCACGAAAGCAAGAACAAATTTTCTTACATAATTGAAAGAGGGTAGCAAGTTCCAGTATAAATTTTTAACAGCTGAGATATGTATGATATAGATAATAATGTACCACTGACCATAGTTGGCCATGTGTTAGACTCTCAGGAGAGAGGTTAAGTCATGTTTAAGGGCCATGTGCTTACTCTGTAACTGCTCTGATGTAGTACTCATATACAATTGTTAAGCAGATACTAGAGTATGTCTAAGAACCAAGTTCCAAGACAGAAGGACGCAACGTCTGAACATGGCGGCAACGATAGAGACACCAATGTAAAAAACACATCATTGTAATTGAAGGGATCACAGAATGATACAGGTTTTGAAAGCAACTTGAGAAATTTCGGCAGGAGCAGGAGGTAAACTGGAGGCGGTAACAATGAACACCCTAAAGAGCAGTCCCTGCTCTTGCTCACTCACTTGAGGGTCCATAGTGGGGGTTATGAAAATGCAATTTTCTCTGGTGCCAAGCTGCATCAGCTCTTCATGAAAAAGAGCCTGAGTTAGCTCCTTTCTTTATGCAGTAGGACCAGTAGCAGATAACATTCTCTTAACAGTGTATGGGAGTCCACTGTGAATTTTATGAGCCAAAGCCTTGCGAATATTAATTTTTGTATTTTTTGTACACTTGCATTTTATTTCTGTTTTGTCCTTGATTTTAAGTCTATAATGAATATTTAAAGATACCTTGTATTAAATATACTTTGTAGACATTGATCTAAACCTAGCTGTGATTACATTTTGATTAATAAGTCAACAATAATCAGTAGTGATACGTTTTCCCAAGACTTTGTTCTTCATGTTGGCCATCTGGTCTACATCTCTGCTTTCTCTTTCTAAGCTAGACAAAAACATAAAGTTTTTTATTCAGTACTTTTTTTTATTGCATTTGATGACCATTCGACTACAGACCAGGACAATGAATGGCCTTGCATAGAGTGGTGAATTATGGTGTGGACATCAGGAAACAGAGATTTAATGATGGACCTATCATCTGAATGATGGCAATAGGAAAGGCAGAATCAAAAGATTTGTAAACAACAAAGCTTTGCAGTGCCTCGGAGGAGAATCATTCGGGGACATATGTTTACCAGACTTTGTTTTGAGAAAGCCTCAAAAGGCTGGAATAGATCCAGAAATTTGGCTTAAAGGGACGTTGTTTCCAGGATTCAGTGCTGCAGCCAAGTGGAATAGTCAATAGTACAGGAAGAAGGGTCAAGAATGGAATGACTAACCACAGTGCCTACCTATTGTAAGATTATTTGGAGGGTTGCTCATGTATAAGCCAAGGGGAATTTTACCAAATGAGATTCACCTTATGGAACAGATTAATTTGGGGTTATCCATTTTGGGGAGCTGTTGTGATCAGACCATTTTGGGTTAATGTTTGTAACATTGTATAAATCTGTAAAATAGTATGAAGAGTATGTAAGCAGAGTTGTCTTTCTCCCTTTCTTTTAATATAATGCTTTCTTCTTTCAATAGTTATCTTTCTTTCAACTTACTAATTTTTTTCTATATCATCAATTATAATTTTATATATTAATTACAACTAACATGTTCAATAAAATTGTTGTTTTAACACAGTACTTGGCATTGTCATGCATCCCTGTTATATCCAGAATAAGGCTCCAAACCTAAGCGAGACTCCAAAGGGACTCTCATGCCCCGTACAATTTTGATTTCATTATTAAAGCCTTTGACACCCATTTTAACGCAAAGTATAATTTAGTCATCAAAAGAGTATGTTTTAACCAGTGCTCACGATGGCCTGGACATTGTCTACTTTAACTCCTGTTGTTCAAGTGGAGACTTCCAGGGAGAATGTTTCACCTGAGTTTAAGTTAGAGTCCATAGAGGATCACACAGTTAGAGAGCTGGCACTTTCCTGGAGTTAAAGTGAATTGGCACCATATTTCAGTCCCAGCTGAAAGTCTTCTCTTTAGAGTTGGAGGTCAGCGCAGAAGGTGTGGCAGAATCATTAGCACTTCTTTCAAAATGCTAGCACTTAAGCAATACTTCAATTTTTAAAAAAACTCATCATGAAGATTTTAACTTTTCACTTTTATAGATTCATAGAATCTCTACAGTGCAGAAGGAGTCCATTTAGCCCATTGAGTCTGCAGCAACCACAATCCCACCCAGGCCCTATTCCCATAACCCTTTATATTTACCCTACTAATCCCCCGACACTATGTTAATTTATCATGGCCAATCAACCTAACCCGCACATCTGTGGACTGTGGGAGGAAACTGGAGCAGACATGGGGGGAATGTACAAACTCCACACAGACAGTGACCCGAGGCCAGAATTGAACCCGAATACCTGGTGCTGTAAGGCAGCAGCACCAATCACTGTGCCACTGTGCCACTCATATCTTCACTGTCCTCAGATTGCAGATTCCAGTTTTTAGGGATTTTTGTTTTAAATCTCTTTTAGGTACAATGAAGTTTGCATTATATCGTTGAATGCTTTGGCATATTGCAATAAAGATCTGTGAAGGCTTTAAAGGGCGGCAGGATGGCTAGCACTGGTTAGCACTGTTGCCTCACAATGCAAGGGACCCAGGTTTGATTCCGATCTTGGGTGACTGTCTGGAATTTTGCAGATTCTCCCTGTGGTCTGCAAGGGCTTTGTCTGGGTGTTCCAGTTTCCTCTCGCAGTCCAAAGATTTGCAGATTAGATGGATCAGCCATGGTAAATAACCTGAAGATGTGTAGGTTAGATGGATTAGCCATGGTAAATGCACAAAGTTATGGGAATAGGGCAGGGTGAGTGCGGTGAGGTGGCTGGTTGGGGTGCTCCTTTGGAGAGTTGGTGCAGACTCAATGGACTGAATGGCTTTTTTCTGCACTATCAGTATTTTTAAAATAGTATTGGAGGTGACATTGGATTCTGGATCTAAATTTGAATAAAATCATAAAATCACAGAGATGCAATGGGGAAAGATCACTGTCTAAGAGTGCACCAAAGGATGTATAGAACCCCTTGGTATGACTCACATTGAATATATACAGTATATATTACATGTATCCCAGATGTACTGAAGCACTTCACAGTGCAACATGATCATGTAGAAAACTTAAATATTATTGCACTCTCTGTGATGGCCATTTAGAAGTGTTTTGTAATGTTCTTTCTTTATGAGTGAATTATATTTTTGCAAAACAAAATGGGGAGAACAAATAATTTGTGTTTCAGTTCTGGATCCTTTGTCTAAACTGTTCTTTCCATAAATTCTGACTGATTATTGAAATGTCTCTCTGTTCTTGCTTCAAACCTCCAATGGCTGATATTTATTTTCGATGATGGTGTAATTGGCTGCCTATTAAACAATCCACCTGATTCTCCTTTTATTCTGCCCATTTTTAAAATTCTAACTGAAAGTTAAAATTAGACACCATCATCAGCTAACTGTCAACCCTTCCTCCATCAATCAGATGAACACTTCCAGTTCCTTTCTCTACCACAAGGTTGTCAACTTTGTGGCTCAAGGGAAACTGTCTGAAGATAGAAAAAAAACTTTTAGGATCTGTTTTCTTCTTTGTAGAAATTAGGAGCAGCACGGCTGATGATCCAGCAATTAGTCTACAATCTTCTTGACTTGAGGTAAGACTGGGATTGTGCCATTTAAAATGAGAAAAAAAAATGAAAGAAAGGTTTCACCATAGCTACTGGTTTGAAGAAGCAACCTTCTAACAGAAAATAGACTACTTTTAATCCCGTGATAATTAGGAATTAATATTGGCCAAGATATTATAGCCTCACTCATCCCAAAACCATACAATCCCACCCAAGATCAATGGACCTTTCCATGGTCCATCCCTCACTCGCTCCAATTCCCTTAGCTGGCAGGGTGGTAAAATTCCAACATGTTTAAAACTTTGCTCTAACCTGGAATTATTGTCTTCTTGCAGCTCTGACACTTGGAGGAGTATTCATTTGAATAACAGTCTGTGCAGAGCAGTTGGTCGTCCTTGGCAGCGAAAGGCTTGTCCACCAGTGACCTCTTACATTGGAAACAATGGAAGCAGGCTTCATGCCAGTGGCGATCCTTATAGGACAAGTCCTGTCAGAGTCAAATGATACATTCAAAATGCAAAGCTGAAGCATCTCAAATTGTAGATAAAATGTCACACAGTTTATGTTAGAGTTAATACTCCATACTTCTATGGGGGTCGGGAGATTTCTTAATGTGTCCTGTAGATAAGACAGATGTTTCTGGTTTTCATTTTTGTTTGACAATTAAGAGCATGACCTGCACAAAAATGATCTTGCACATATGCACAGGAAATGCTGCACTAATAACTTAGAAATGTTCAAGTACAGTAACTTCCCTGATGATTTATCTTTGTGGAAAATGTGAGCAGAAGCTAGCAAACTGCTTTACAAAACATGCTTAAGCATAATGAAAAGTGACGTTAGCAAGTAATTCTTATTTACAACTGGTCCCTTTTATTGTATTTTGTTTGCAGTTACAGCACATGATCATACATGCACATTTGCTGGTGTGGTACATATAACTCAGTCTCCATATTATAGAGATGGAGAGATGGATAGTAAGTGTTAAAAAAGATTCATGGCTGGCCCATGAGTTGACTCTGATTATTTTGCTTGCTGCCACCTCAGTGGGTGGGCACTGTCAAGCAATTGCTAGTTGAACACACAAAAGAAAGGACATGAAAAGGCTAAGTCATCCAACAAGCCTCTCCTGCCCTACATAGTGAAATCTATAGATGCCATGAAGTCCATCTCACCCAGCAGGCGATGGCCTAGTTGTATTATCACAAGACTATTAATCCAGAAACTCAGCTAATGTTCTGGAGACCGGGGTTCAAATCCCATCATGGCAGGTAATGGAATTTGAATTCAATTAAAAAAAATTGGAATTAAGAATCTATGGATGATCATGAAATCATTGTTGATTATTGGAAAAGCCTATCTGATTCACTAAAGTCCTTTAGGGAAAGAAATCTGCCATCCTTAACTGTTCTGTCCTACATGGGACTCCAGAGATACAGCAAAGCAGTTGACACTCAACTGCCCTCTGAACAAGAGCAACTAGGGATGGAAAATAAATGCTGACCAGCAATGCCCATGTCCCATGAACCAATTAGTAAATGCTAATAAGACCATAAGGCTATAAGATATAGGAGCAAAATTAGGCCTCTCAGCCCATCGAGTCTGCTCTACCATCCAATCGTGGCTGATATTTTTCTCATCTTCATTCTCCTGCCTTTTCCCTGCAACCCCTGATCCCCTTATTAATCAAGAACCTATCTATCTCTGCCTTAAAAACACTCAATGAAATGGCCTCCACAGCCTTCTACAGCAAAGAGTTCCTCAGATTCACCACTCTCAGGCTGAAGAAATTCCTCCTCTTCTCTGTTTTAAAGGATTCTTCCTTTAGCATGAGATTGTGCCCTCTGGTTCTAATTTTTCCTACTAATGGAAACGTCCTTTCCACGTCCGCTCTATCCAGGCCTTGCAGTATCCTGTAAATTTCAATAAGATTCCCCCTCACCCATCTAAACTCCAAAGAGTACAGACCCAGAGTCCTTAACTGTTCCTCATATGACAAGCTCTTCATTCCAGGGATCATTCTTGTGAATGTCCTCTGGCCCCTTTCCATGGCCAGCACATTCTTCCTTAGATATGGGATCCAAAACTGCTCACAATACTCCAAATGAGGTTTGACCGAGTCTTATACAGCCTCAGAAGTACATCCTTGCTCTTGTATTCTAGCCCTCTCGACATGAATGCTAACATTGCATTTGCCTTCCTAACTGCCGACTGAACCTGCACGTTATCCTTTGTGTTTCTGACTTCCTAAGCGTTTTCCCATTTAGAAAATAGTCTATGTGGTCTCAACACTGACCCCTGAGGCACACCACTGGTCACTGGCTGCCATCCTGAAAAAGGCCTCTTTTTCCCCACACTCTGCCTTCTACCAGTCAGCCAATCCTCTATCCATGCCAGGATCTTTCCCTTAACACCATGGGCACTTAACTTATTTAACAATCTCCTATGCGCCAATTGCACCAAACAGTCTCCTAATGAGCCAATGGAACTTGTTGGGAGAAGAGCGGAATGTTCTCCTTCAACCAACACCACCAACAGTAAGGGCAGCTCAATGGCACGGTGATTATCACTGCTGTTGGGTTTCAAATCTGGCTTAGGTGACTGGGGAGTCTGCTCATTCTCCCCATGTTTGCATGGGTTTCGTCTGAGTGCTCCAGTTTCTTCCCAAGTCTGAAAGACATGCTGGTTAGGTGCATTGACAATGCTAAATTCCCCCTCAGTGTACCCAAACAGGTGCTGGAGTGTGGCGACTAGGGGATTTTCACAGTAACTTCATTGCAATGTTAACGTAAACCTACTTGTAACACTAATAAATAAACTAAACTCATAAACTAAACTAGAATATTAAAAAAGCCCCCTCTCCCCCACCATAATCAAGCAATTTCCTGAGAGAGTCAGAAAAGCAGAGAAATAAAACCTTAGTGGAAAGTCGTGGTAAAATTCTTCTCTGAGCCCCAGAAGCAATCGAGCAAATTATTATTCTTCATTAACCCAATTACTTCTACAACTCCAGTGTGGGCCATCGCTAGGAATTTGTCCAACTTCAACTTGAACTCTTGCTGGAAATCGCACTCACATTTTGCACCAATAACTTAATCCAGGGGTCAATGACTCTATGTGAAAATAACATCTGTCTTAACTCTTTAGTTTACAAATACGTTGCACAAAACAGTGCCAAACATGTGGCAAAATTATTGTCATGAAAAGGAAACTTGCATTAATATGCTGATGGCTTAAAGAAATACTGGAAAAAAACAAACAAACTTGATGGAAATTACTACTGACATCATCTCCCAAATGTGAAATATAACATGCGTCTATCTTGTCAGCTTTCCTAAGAAGTCACACTGGACTCAAATGTTGGCTCTATTCTCTACCCACAGATCCTCTCAGACCTGCTGAGATTTTCCAGCATTTTCTGTTTATGCTTCAGATTACAGCATCTGCAGTATTTTGCTTTTATCAGAAATCTTTCTGTTTAATATGAATTCACAGATGATATGAAATCTGGCCACCTTGTGATATGAGAAACATCTCCAGAAAATCATTCGATCTCATGTCTGGGGAAATTGTAATACTGGGATCTGGCCGCGCTATAGTCTCCGAGTTCCTCACTGCAGTTTTATTTGGATGCATATAGTACTATTATTAAGTTTTACCTCGGTTTAAACTCTAAAGGAGCCAATTGGTCTGTATTCAAGGAAACAAACATCCAGAAACTGCTGAGAAATGTGTCTCATCTGCAGTCACTCTGATAAACATTTACAGCTTCTCTAAAGTCTGTCACATGCTTCCTGTGGTTTGCCTCAAGCAGTCAAAATGTATTGTTTATGACAATATGTCAAAGAGTTTTATTTACTGAAAAGTTCATGATAGGTAATCTTAGCAGAACATGTTGCAATTGCCTTTTCTTTTGTGATCTCAAGTCTAAGGCCATATTTTTCATCCAATCTAACAATGTGACATGCCTTAGTATGGTTCACCCTCCAAGCAACACCTTTTATGAGCTTAGTCAGTTAAGACAATAAAAATCTACGATCCATGAATTTCTCTTTTAGAACATTCAGTGTTTAACATGGAAAGTCACCAGCACAAATGCCATGCAGTAAAATGATTGTGTTAATGAAAACTGCAAAGGATGCTTAGCGTGCAGCAACCTGGAGATTTTTTGGTGACAAATATTTACTGTACTTTTGAACTCTAAATCAATCAGTAAAGATTTTTTGAATGTAATAAATTATTCTGCTCAGTAGAATCAAGAAAATTAAAGTTATGTTCCATTTTATAATAGTATCTGAGTCTGAAAGAAGTATAAGCACAAACAGTTAATTATTGTATATTGTGTAATGATTGCGGACTAACAGTACCAAATACCTACAGGCAATTTGAATTATTTTAAGGAAGATGTGCGTCTTGAAGAAGAAATATAAGCAAAGGCACTGAGCAAAAGATGACTGATAATGTAGTGCACTTTCTGGAAAATTCCATGCCAGAGTATAGTTGACAGACCTGTCCGAAGAGAACATGAAATGTTGCACCTGAAAAGGTGTCGAGGCCTACTTCAGACAGACATTTGAAAAGTTTTGACATTTATTTATTAGTGTCACAAATAGGCTTACATTAACACTGCAATGAATTTACTGTGAAAATTCCCTAGTCACCACATTCTGACACCTGTTCAGGTACACTGAGGGAGAATTTAGAATGGCCAATGCACTTAACCTGCGCATCTTTCATACTGTGGAAGAGAACCAAAGCACCCAGAGGAAACCCAAACAGACATGAGGAGAATGTGCAGGCTCCTCACAGACAGTGAATCAAGCTGGGAATTGAACCTGGATCCCTGGCCCTAAGAGGCAGCAGTGCTAACCACTGTGCTACAGTGGAAGGAAGAGAACAGCAAAAAATTGAACTTTAATCTCCTACTGTTGTAGTGACAACAGAAACTGATTGGCACATCTTAGCAGATATCCAAAAATACATAGCTTGCTGAATTATGTCTCTAAATGTGTAAAATGTTCTGATATTAGAGAAAGAGCAGACTCTGGGTGCAAGACTTTCCTTCCAGGAATTCACAGGGAAATGGGTTAAAAAGCACCTGCAGACCTAATATGGGAATGCTGGTGTGCTATTGTGTGAGTGACAAGAAACAAGAAGAAACACCATCCAATCAGCCCTGTAGTTGAAGAATGTCTCCTTCTCTCTCTCTCCCTCTCTCTTGCTGGACATGATGTGGAGATGCCGGCATTGGACTGGGATGGCACAGTAAGAAGTTCCACAAGGTGAAAGTCCAACTGGTTTATTTGGAATCACAAGCCAAATGTGAGCGCGGCTCCTTCTTGTAGGTGGAGGCACAATTAAAAGGGAATCTGACAGTCTCTTCGACCAGCCTGCTGAACCAAGTGTTTCCAACTAACTGCAAAACTGCCAAAGTTAGATCTACCAGAATCACCCAACTTAATGGCTGCAACATATTGCCACCTATACTCACAGACAAGCCAAAGACTGATTTGTGTATTTTTAAAATTTTATTTGGACTCTTAACTTCTCATTTCTGATCTGTGTGTTTGAATGTGGCATTTTTTTTCCAGGTTTTAGTGATTAATAAACTTACTCTTTCTTTGACTCAAGAAAGCCTGGTTAAATTGACTCCTTCTGAAGAAATAAATACATTTGGACTGGGAGAAGTTATCCACAGGGGAATGGATCTCCTATGAATTAATCTTGCTGCTGATGGGTTGGAATAAAGAAGGGGAGCCAGTTCATTCCTCCTTACCTGAGATCGTAACAAAATTGGGGTCCCATTCAAGAATTTAACAAATTAGGGGATCCCATTTGAGAACCAGTCAAAACAATTGCATTAAAAATGGCTGCTATGTTTGGTAGAGACCATAGTTCTCCATAGCCAGATTTTGAATTCTTTGGGAGGCAAATGCATCCGAGGGTTCTGAAAGAAATGGCGGAGATGATAGTGGATGCCTTGGTGGTTATTTTCCAGACGTCGCTGGATTCCGGGGAAGTGCCGGATGATTGGAAAACGGCTAATGTTACGCCGTTGTTTAAGAAGGGTGCCAGGCAAAAGGCGGGGAATTATAGGCCGGTTAGTTTAACGTCTGTGGTAGGTAAAATGTTAGAATCTGTCATTAAGGAGGAAATTGTGAGGCATCTTGAAGGGAATTGCTTGATAGAGCAGACGCAGCACGGTTTCATTAAAGGGAAGTCGTGTCTGACAAATTTACTGGAGTTCTATGAGGATGTGTCTAGGGCGGTGGATAGAGGAGAGCCGGTGGATGTGGTCTTTCTAGATTTTCAGAAGGCGTTTGACAAAGTACCTCACAAGAGGTTATTTCAGAAGGTCGAGGGACATGGAGTTGGGGGTAGGGTGTTAGCGTGGATAGAGGATTGGTTGTCAAATACGAGGCAGAGAGTGGGGGTCAACGGGTGCTATTCGGATTGGCGGATGGTGACTAGTGGAGTGCCCCAGGGGTCGGTGCTGGGGCCTCAGCTTTTTACCATTTATATAGATGATCTGGAGGAGGGAACCGAGTGTAGGGTGTCGAAATTTGCTGATGACACCAAGATTGGGGGAACGGCAAATTGTGCGGAGGGTGTGGAGAGTCTGCAGAAGGATCTAGATAGGCTGGGCGAATGGGCCAGGAAATGGCAAATGGAATTTAATGTTGGCAAGTGTGAGGTGGTCCACTTTGGTAGGAAGAATGGTAGGAAGGACTATTACTTACGGGGCGAAAAACTGCAGCAGGTGACGGTGCAGAGGGACCTCGGGGTCCTTGTGCATGAGTCGCAAAAACCCAGCTTGCAGGTGCAGCAGGTGGTCAGGAAGGCAAATGGGATGCTGGCCTTCATAGCGAGGGGGATTGAATATAAAAGTAGGGAGGTCTTGCTGCAGCTGTATAGGGCATTGGTGAGGCCGCAGCTGGAGTACTGTGTGCAGTTTTGGGCGCCGCACCTGCGCAAAGATATTTTGGCCTTGGAGGGAGTGCAGAGGAGGTTTACTAGGCTGATACCGGAGTTGAGGGGGTTGAGCTATGAGGAGAGGCTGAATAAACTGGGCTTGTACTCGTTAGAGTTTAGAAGAATGAGGGGAGATCTCATTGAGATGTATAAGATGATGAATGGGTTGGATAGGATAGAGGTGGAGAGACTCTTCCCGCTCAAAAAAGACAGTAGGACTAGGGGGCACAGCCTCAAGATAAAAGGGGGGCGGTTCAGAACGGAGTTGAGGAGGAACTTCTTCACTCAAAGGGTGGTGAATCTCTGGAATTCTCTGCCCGTTGAAGTGGTGGAGGCTGCCTCGCTAAATATTTTTAAGACGCGGGTTGATGGGTTTTTGATAAGAGAGGGGATTAAGGGTTATGGGGAGAGGGTGGGAAAGTGGAATTGAGCCACGACAGATCAGCCATGATCTTATTAAATGGCGGGGCAGGCTCGAAGGGCTAGATGGCCTACTCCTGCTCCTATTTCTTATGTTCTTATGTTCAATCCCTTTAATTAATTGAATCTTGAACTATCAATAGAAAAATAATTTGGCTTTGCCAGTTAGAAAACTATGATCTTTCTATGACTTAAAACTGACAACTGCACTCAGGACCCCTCTAGTGACTAAATCTTATCAAGTCAGGACCCTGAATGCTTCTTGTTAGGTACATCATTATAACTATTGCATACATAGATTATAAAATGTGTACTCCATTAGGCAACATACAAGTGAATTGGTCAACATACAATTTGCATATGCCATTGCATAGCATGCATACATTATCACTCAATGTACATAGATCAACATACAACATGCATAGGTTATTGTATAATGCCATCAGTCAATATGCAACATGCCTAGGCCATCACACAACATGCATTAGCTATCACGCAATATGTATAGGCATCATTTGGGCAGCACGGTGGCACAGAGGTTATAGCACTGCTGCCTCACAGCACCAGGGACCCAGGTTCAATTCTGGCTTCAGGTCACTGTCTGTTTGCACGTTCTCCTTGTGTCTGCGTGGGTTTCCTCCAGGTGCTCCGGTTTCCTCCGACAGTGCAAAGATTGGCCATGCTAAATTGCCCCTTAGTGTCAGGGGGATTAGCAGGGTAAATATGAGGCGTTACGAGAATAGGGCCTATGTGGGATTGTGGTCAGTGCAGTCTCCACAAATATCCCAATTCTCAAAGATTGGGGAGCCTGGTTCATTAATGCAAAAGATTTGCAACCATTTTAAGTCAGCAGTGCTGAGTGGGTCATCCATTTTGGCCTCTTTCTGAGGTCCCCATCATCACAGATGCCAATCTTCGGCCAACATGACTCACTCCATGTGATATCAGGAAATGGCTGAAGCCATTGGAATTAGCAAATGCCCTGACAAGATCCTGGCAGTAGCACTTGAACTTCAGAACTAGCTGGTGCAGTGCAGCTATAACAGTGGCATCATGCAACAATGTGGAACATTTCCCAGATATGTCTATTCTGCATTTTATGGACAAAAGCAAAGCAACATAGCCAATTCCCCCCCCGCCCCCCAACCCCCCAACCGTCAGTTTACTCATGAACTCTCGATCATCGGCAAAGTCTTGGAAGGTGTTATTGGCAGTTCGATCAAATGATTCATTGATGCTTGGTTAGATTTTTTACTCCAGACCTTATTATAGCTTTGAGCCAAGCATGGTCAAAGGAGCTAAACTACAGAGGTGAAATAAGAGTGATTGCACTTGACATCAAGGCAACATTTAACTGAGTATGGGCCCAAGGAACCCACATAAAACTGACGTCACTGAGAATTAGAGTAAAAACTCTCCATTGGTTGGAATCATGCCTGGCACAAAGGGAGAAGGTTGCTATTGTTGGAGGTCAATCGTTTTAGTCCCAGGGCAACACTCCAATAATTTTACAGGGTAGTGATCTAAGCCCCACCACCTTCAAATGCTTCATCAGTGACCTTCCCTTCATCGTAAGGCCATAATTGGGGATGCTCACTAATGTTTGCATACTGCTCAGTAACAATCATAAGTTAGCCATGTCTATATGCAACAAGACCTGGATGCCATTCAGGCTCGGGCTAATAAGTGGCAAGTAGTATTCATACCACACAAGGATCAGACATTGACAATCTCCCATGAAAGAGAATGTAGCCAGCTCCCCTTGACACTCACTGGCATTACCATTGCTGAATCCCCCAACATCAATATTCTGGGGGTTACTCTTGAGCATAAATTTAACTGAACCAGCCGTATAAACACTGTGGCTAAAATAGCTGGATAGAGACTGGGAATTCTGTGATGACTAACTCATCTTCTGACTCTGAAATGTCTGTCCATTATCTACAAGACACAGGGGAAGTGATGGAATATTCTCTTCTTTCTTGGATGAGTGCAGCTCCAACAACATTCAAGAAGCTCTACACCATCTAGGGCCAATCATTTGATTGGCACCTCAACTACCATCTTAAACATTCACTCCCTACACACTGTAGCAGCAATATGTACCATCTCCAAGTTCCTTTGACAGCACCTTCGAAACTGACAGCCTCTATCATCTAGAAGGACTAGCATGGCAGATGCATGGGAACATCACAACCTGCAATTTCCTCTCCAAGCCACATACCATCCTGACTTAGCTTGCTGTTCTTTCACTGTCACTGTGTGAAACTCCTAGAATTCCCTCCCTAACAACACTGTGGGTGTAGTTACACCACATGGACCGCAGCGGTTCAAGAAGGCAGCTCACCACCATCTTCTCCAGGGCAGTGGAAATGGGCAATAAATATTGGTCCTGCCAATAACTCTCCCATCCCAGAAACAGGTAAAACAAAACATACATAGGTCATCACACAATGTACATAGATAATTGTGCAATGTACATGTGTCATCACACATGGTGGTACAGTGGTTAGCACTGCATTCTCACAGTTCCAGGAGCCTGGGTTCGATTCCCAGCTTGGGTCACTGTCAGTGTGGAGATTGCACATTCTCCCCATGTTTCCTCTGGTGCTCTGGTTTCCTCCCACAGTCCAAAGATGTGCAGGTTAAGTTGATTGACCATGCTAAAATTGCCCCTTAGTTTCCAGGCATGTGTAGGTTAGAGGGATTAGTGGGTAAATGTGTGGGGCTGTGGGCCTGGGGTGGGATTGTTGGCAGTGCAGACTCGATGGGCTGAATAGCCTCCTTCTGCACTGTATGGCTTCTATGTGCATAGATCATGCAACATGTGTAAGTCATCACGCAAATTGCATCAATTACCATTCAATGTGGGTACGCCACTGCATAACAGTAATAGGTCATCACATCACATTTATTGATCAACACACAGTGTGACTCAGGAGCAAGGAAATTGCGACTTCAGAAAGTTAAAATCAGGGGAAAAATGGTTTTCATCTATTTATCAATCTAGAGAAACTCAGGGACTAATCTGTGGAAATTGGTTAAAGAAAAGCATTTTAAATCTTGCCATTGATGTGTGAGCTAAGACAGTGTCTACAGGCTGTTCCACCCTATGGGACATCACAACTAAATCAATGTCCACAACATGATGTTCCTCCTTGGCTCACACAAAAAAAAACACTCTGCAAGACAGATTGTCTGCTCATTACCACATTGCTGTTTGTGAGATATTACTGACTGTGCAAGGCCTGCTCCCCTCTCCCATCAAACTCCATCCAGGTTTAGACAGAGTTCTGAAGGCCAGGACTGTGTTCCTGGAAGCTTTGTTACAAAGTAAGGGAATTAAAATACCCTCACTTAAATGTATCAGCCAGAATTGGAAGAGTAAAGATATAACCAAGTTGCAGGGCTAGGTTGCAGAGATAGTACTGAACATGGACATGAAGGATTTTTATAGGAAAGTTCAAAGGTTTTGAAATCAATGTTTTGGGACATAGGCTGAAGGTTGCCAGGACAGGGATAATAGTTGAGTGGGACTTGGTATAAGTAAGGTTCAGGGAGCCAAGTTCTGTTTGAGCTTGAGTTTGTGTAGGTTACAGTTATGTTGACAGGAGTTGCATTGCAGAAAACTTGCCTAGAGGAAACAGGATCATGGACGGGGAGAAATTTGCCAGAAAGTTAACAATGTCACTGGTCTAACACCCTGCATGTAGTTCATTAACAATAAACGCAAGCTTATATCTCTGACTTCTCAAGGACATTGTTTTCCCTTACTTCATCTAAACTCACATTGTTGCTGAATGGATTTGATGCTTGTGCACAGGAAGAAAACATCAGAGAATGAGTCAATTGAGACTAATTTTATGTACCTCCTGAGAGTTATTTGTAACTTCACCAGCTGGGTGGTAAGTTGATCGAGCACTGCTCCCTGTGGAAGCTGCCCCATCTTTGTTCTATCCCATTGATTGAAACAAAAAGATCAGTCAGATTCTGGCACAGACCATACGCCACCAGTTTGACACTCAGTGTCCTGGAACCCCTCCACAGTTCCCTGCTCCCTCTTCCCACTACCCCACCACCCTCCCCCCACCCCCCAACCCACCATCCCCAACCCCTGCACCGAGATTGAATTTGTAAACGATGTTGAAGTAAGGCCAGAGGAATGACTGTCCTGTCAACCTGTTATTGGCAGTAAGAAGTCTCACAACACCAGGTTAAAGCCCAACAAGTTTATTTGGTAACAAACGCCACGAGCAAAATGACCTGTTATTGTTGCAGGATCCAAATAGAAATCTAAAGAAATGAGAAAAATGAAAAAGGTCCAATTGTGAAAAGAAGAACTTGGGACAGGGGAAGAAAACAGTACCCACTGTGGCTGAGACCTGAACATTTCAGGTTTCATCACCAAGCTGTGTTGAGTTACCTCAGCTCTGTTTTATTGTTTGTTGAAGAAATAATTGGCCAAAATGTTGCCTGGTTCAGAGTAAGAAATTTGACCTGGCTGTTTGCAATTGTTTGACATTCACTTTAGGTTATTTATTAGTGTGACAAGTAGGCTTACATTAACACTGTAGTGAAGTTACTGTGAAAATCCCCTAGGCCCTGCTGGAAGCACATATGTAAGTATTGAATTGTGATGCAAGTGAAGCAAAATTTGTTTGAATGGGACTGCCAAACTGACTGTTATTGCTCACATTTGTGAGTCTTAACAGTGGGTTTCTAGAACCCATAGAGTTGTACCCAAATAGTTTCAGCGGCACAGGCAGCACGGAGGCACAGTTGTTAGCACTACACGTTCTCCCCTTGTCTGCTTGGGTTTTCTCCAACTGCTCTGGTTTCCTCCCACAGTCCAAAGATGTGCATATTAGGTTGATTGGCCATGCTAAATTGACCTTTAGGACGGTATTTTACCGGCATATCCACCTGAGGTTCGTACAATCCCACCCGAGGCCAACGGAGAATGCCATTCTCTGAGCCTGGCCCACTCCTGGAATCGGGATGGGCGTGCCGGTAAAATTCCATCCTTAGTATCGGGGGGATTAGCGGGTAAATATGTGTGGTAATGGGGATAGGGTTTGGGTGGGATCATCGTCAGTGCAGGCTCAATAGGCCAAATGACTTCCTTCTGAACTGTGGAGATTCTACAATTCTATCTTCATGAGTCGTGAGGTAGAGTAGGTTTGCTGAGAAAATTGGGGAGCTCAGAAGAACAAGGTTGCCTGACACTAGAAACCCTCAAATTAAATATATTTGAAATTGTGATGTGAACCATATAGAATGATTGCAAATATGAACCAAAGCATTGTTTGGAATGGTGGAAAACTAATGCAGAGTGTCACAACCCAGACTGATTATCTCTTCAAATCCCATTCAATCAACTTTCCACGTAAGAGCTGTGCTAAGCAAGTAGAGCACTGAATGGAGACTGTGGCAACCTCCTGCAGCTTGAAGGGAAATTCAGAAAGGAAGTTAACACCAAGATGGTATTCCGCATATCTTAGACGTAGTGGAGAGCTTTGGAATCCTTAAGTTCTGTTCCCTCCAAGTATGCTATATTTTGCTTCACATGTTATGTCTCAAATTATGCTCATATACTGACAATTACTATTAAGTGTTCAGTAGCAGTGGCTTTGCACCAGCTCATTATCTGCACTGTAGCAGCAGCACTATGAAAGCCAAATGAATCTGAAGACAGTAACTAATTTACAAAGAAAGGATAACATTACAAAAGCAAGTTCTGACAGCATGTGTGGAGAGAGAACAGAGCCAATGTTTCAAGTCTGGATGACTCTTCATCAGGGTTGACCAGATTTGAAATGTTCGCCCTATTCTCTCTCCACAGATGCTGTCAGGCCTGCTGAGTTTTTCCAGCATTTTCTGTTTCAGATTCTAGCAGTAATTTGCTTTTATATTACAAAAGAAAGTTTGAATAAATTTCAAACGCTAAACCAACAAGTTTCAATCTGTTCTTAATCATTTGAAGTAGTCTTTGGACTGAAAATTTGCATTGTCTAATAATGTCAATTAAGCAGCGTAAATGACAACAAATGAGATTTTAAGGTGCAAAGCATTTGAATTATCAGATAGCTTGAATTAAGCAACTTTAAAATAACTGGAAGAAACCATGGTTATTAAAATGCAAAGTGTTCTAGTTCTAGTCTCACTTGCAATATTCCTTGTCAAATCCTGTCCCCTGACAGGGCCAGAAACAGTAATCGCTGTTCTTAATTTTTGTTTAAAGGCTGCCGTTGAGCACAACACAATAATAAAACAGCTAACTCATGTTGAATGAATATCATCAGCATTCTGGTATGGCAAAATTCATTAACCCTAACCCAGTGTACAGAAGTGAACAGTATTGTTAAAACACCAGACACCAACATTGCACTACATGGCAGTTACACCTCAGCGAATGAAGATGATAGATCATATACCTTACAGTCACACGCAATTGGTTTCTTGCATTCCTCACAGATATTAGAATAAAGGCTTTCGTAGCACTTCACACAATAGGGGTTCTCTTCTCTAAGGATGTATTTCTTCCCAAAGAGGGATTCCTTGCAGTAGTGGCAGTCAAAGCGTTCTGTCATTGTGCTTTTTGGAAAGCTCTGAGCACCTAAAATTCAAAATAAGAGCAAGGAATTGAAACAGTCCTGATTATCTTGATGCATTTCAGCACATCTACATTTGTCCCAGTTCAGTCATAACAAAAGCAAAAGCATTTAAAGATCCACAGTGCTCAGCATGAGATCAGAAATATAAATTGCGACAGATTGTCAGTCACCCACTGTTCTGCTAGTCGGACACAAGCTAAGGTGTTAGATCACCAGCTCCTAGAATTCAAGTAGTTTAAACTGCTGCACGCCTACTAACTGGTGAGTGTTGTGTTGAAGCAATTGTGTGGCTGATTGCCTAATAAAATCCCGTGTCATTTTACCATATAAGGATATAAAAGCTAGGAAATCATTCTCTCTCAGAGCTTCAGTACAGCTGGCAGCTGACCCTTCTTCTCCATAGGTTTACTGTTTTCCACACTGCCTTCTCTAATTTTTCCTAATGAGTTAATCACCAGACTCATTTTAATGAGCACAGAAACACAGCAGACCTTCACAAGGGGCTTGTAAATATATCCCGAGGTAACTGATTCATATGATGAAGATATCATGAAATCATTATGCCTTAAATTAATTTCACATTCAAGTAAGCAATTGTGTTCTGAATGTAGCCATTCAACTGATAATATTGTAGCAATGTTATAAAATGGTGTAAAATGAAGAATACAGGACTGAGGTTTTTTTAAAACATTCTATGTGGTGGTCAAATAAGTAGATCAACAAAAATCTACATGCAGGGCTATTAGTATCATCTGTTTCTGGAGTGAAACCTAGTCTAATTACTGAAGTCCACTAAAGCACTCTCAATATTACATGAGATACCCTGAAATGTATCCTAGTTCCTAAATGGTTTGATCCTCATGTTGGGATCAATCTGCATTGGTACTGTTGAATTTGGTTTTAGAACAGAATGGGGAACAGGAGAGTTAGAGTGTCTAAGTGAAAATGACTCTGTTACAGTATGTGTGTACAAATATTAATTTATTAACTAATAATGGTTTAAGTCCAGTTCAAAATAGCTTTAACCTTTACCATTAAAGGGACACATTCAGAAACAAATGTCTCTTAAATAAGGTAATCCATTCATTCCTCCTAAATTTCCAGTACTGTATGAACCAACCCAACCTCTAGTAGCTTTAACTTTGTGCCACTATTCACAGAAGACAAGTTGTTCCCAGTAAGGATCTGGATGGCAATCCAATATCTTCCTTCCAACTAGTCATAATAGTATTAACATTTTGGGACCCTATGGAAGATTTTATTGTGATTGTTTTTCAGCTGCTGTACCAAGCTCACTTAGGAGAATATTAATTTATGATGTGAGATTTTCATTGAAGTACCAGCTAGATCAGGCAGGGTTGGTTGCTCCTTCATCTCAATTACTGGATAGAATTGTCTTATGAGGAAAGATCAGACAGGGTAGGCTTGTATCCACTGGAGTTTAGAAGAGCAAGAGGTAACTTGATTGAAATGTACAATATCCTGAAAGGATTTGACTGGGTGGATATGCAATGGATGTTTTCTCTTCGGGGAATATCTATTACTAGGGGCTACTGTTTAAAAATAAGGGATTGCCTACTTTGAGGAAACAAAAATCTGAGAAACTTTGGAATTCTCTTCCTCAAAAGATGGTGGAGACAGAGTCCTTAAGTATCATTAAGGCAGAAGTAGATAGATTTTTGAGAAACAAGGGAATGAAGGGTTATTGGGGAGGGAAGGAATGTGGAGTAGATCAGCCATGCTCTTATTGAATGGCAGAACAAGGCTTATTGGCCTACTCCTGCTCCTAATTCATTTATTTGGAAGTTCTTTCCAGTCAAAATTCTAGTCCCTTCAGGCTCTTTGAATGGGCAGAAGTTCACATTGGAACCTCAATACCTATTCTCATTTGTTACATCAGTATCCAGAACATATCTAAAGGTTTATTAATCTTTATTTGATACCATTGTTGAGGCCCACTTAATACCAGAACAATCAAGTTCAGTTCCATAGACTATAGACATCATAGGTGAGATTTTACCCACGCCTAGGCGGTGGGGTAAACCATGATAGGGGGTGTGGTCAAATGCTTTGGAACCACATTCAGTTGGCTCCCTGATACAGTCTCACTGCTAAGGAAGTTACCCAGTGCTGAGAATGACAGAAACTTAGCTGTCTGCTGTTGACAGAATGAAGGGAGCCAATTTAATCAATTACAAGCCCAATAGAGGGTCAACTTCCTCGGTTGCTGGCATTTTGCCATTGGGGAATGGGCCCTGCTGCATAGGGAGGTTGACAACTGCATAAGGCTATCAGAGGTTCCAAGTCTAAAGGAGGGGGCCTCTTGCAACAATAGCTATTCCACCGCCCTGATACTAATACTGGAAAATTCCCTTTCAAAATGCTGGGACCTATATTCTTGACTTGGGCAGAACAATGATGTCTTTCTTCCCTGCCAGGAAGCTCCAAGGTGGAGGCAGCCTCTCATTATCTTAATTGGCTTACCAGTGACCACCTGCCATGGCGTCCTGAGACTTCTGAGCTGACAGTTCCTCTCTTTGATTGGGCTTGAGGCGTGGAGCACCCATCTTCTATTCTTAATTGGATGGGCCAATGGCAACCAATGAATAGACTTCTGGAGTTCCATTACCTTTCATGGAGGCTTGAGGCCTACAAATGGTCCCCATGTTACAACTTGATTCTGAGAAAATCCCGGGCTATCTCCATTAAATGGTTATCATAGTGTTTCTAATAAAGGACCCAGCAGTTGTATCTTCATGAGCTTAGGAAGTGAACCAACTACTCAAAGCATAAAAGATCAGTAGGAAAACAGACCCAGGTCACATTGTGAAATGTTTGAATGTTATGAAAGGGTCAATTTCCTGCCTGAAAATTGTTTGTCTTCTGTGCTTTAGCAATTATTTGTAATTTGTTCCAGTTTTGTTTTGTATTTTTTATCTTCTATTCTGGAGGTTTTGCATTTTGCATCAGGAAGTTCCCGTTTCCTCCAATAACTGCTTTGCTCCTGCACTATCATAAAATTAGATGTCAGTTTGTGGCACAGTGGCCCGTAGCAGAAGCAGGATGCTGTTGCAGCATTGGCCAGCTGATATTAGAGCAGTGAACGTTGACTGCATTGCAAAACTGTAAGATGTATTTTCTTATTTTCATTTTCCAAGCTCAGAGTATTTTGGTAGCTGAGATGACAGTCGCAGCAGTCCAGACAGATTAAATGCCTTTCAATAAATGTTTGTTTGCGTTGCAGAACTGCAGATGTCAAACACTGATACCTGACTGCCTTTCTGGCGATATATTGAAATATGCAATGACACAGCAAAGGGGCTTGTACAACTGATAAATGGTATCGTAAATTCCACTGACTTCCTAATAATGTTAAGGTTGAAACTATACATAGTTCTAGAACCAAAAAGAGTTGGAGAATTTTCTGCTGCCTTTCCAGGGATCTCTGAAATTGTCATTGTCAATAATCAGCATTAAAGGACATAACTGAGTGGAATTTTCCATTCTCTGCACAGAGTGGCTGAGGCAGGTACATGAGAGTGCAGCTCGCCAGCTGCACAGCTGGCTTTTCTCTCTGTGCATCAGGGATTGGCTGAAGTGGCAGTCAGCCAGAGGGGGAACACTGTGCATCAAGGATCGGCTGGAGTGGCAATTAAGGGGTTTGGGGCAATGTCTGCGGCGGGTGAAGATAAGATGAGTGAAATTACACAATAATGCCCCTACAGCTCAGCAGCTGGCTTCCCGGCATGAATCGGCTTGGCCCACTCCTCCTACTGGCAGGAATTACACGTTGCCTCATTTTTGTTTTCTAATGCCATATGATTGCATCTGGGAGCTCACCCAAAAAATGGTCACAATTCTCTTCCAATTTCACACTCATTCGGCACTTAGAATCTTTCTTGTTAAGATCATCCCCTGTAAGTCTCTTCATCCAACCTGTTCTCATAATGTTATAGTGTTTTACCCATCCAACAGCATTCTGGTGAAATTAAAACAGAAAATGCTGGAAGAATCTATGGAGCGACAAACAGTCAACATTTTCAGTCTGTGACCTTTGACGAATCATCTACTCTGGTGAATATTTCCAGCATTTACCATTTTAATGTCAGGTTTCCAGCATCCACCATTTGCTTTTGCACCATTCTGGTGAATCTGTACTGTATTCCCTTCAAAGCCAATATATTGTTCTTGAGCTAGTGTCCAATATGAACACACCACTCCAGAAGAGGTCTGACCATGCTCTGTACAGCTGAAACATCACTTCCTCTACTTTGTTCAATCACCTTGAGATAAAAGCCAACACTCTGGTGGAATTCTCCCATTTTGAGACTAAATGTGGTGACAGGCAGCCATGGCCGTACCTGTCCGACTAGCCAGAATGGTGCCAGATTAATAATCAGAATCTAATTAATTATGCACAGGCGAGTTCCCCTCCGACTCTGCTGGTGGGCAGGCAGCTGACTTGTCCAACTGCCTTCAGCTGGTGCCATATTTAAATACCAGTCCAACGTATTCTCACTCTGTCCAGCCCACCTGTCTTCACCAGACTGTGCAGGCTGTCAGTGACCCAGAGGGAAAAGGCTAGCAGACTCAAGGAGAAGCCTGTTCCTTGATTCAACCACCTTTGCCCCAAAGCCCAACACCTGTGAGGCGCATATGCCCCACTTGGACCTCTATCCACCACATATGGAATCTTTACACATTCCCTTCCTGTAAGCAATGGGGTGACCCTTTGACCTC
The DNA here is from genome assembly GCF_965287045.1 of Carcharhinus amblyrhynchos. Classification (NCBI taxonomy): domain Eukaryota; kingdom Metazoa; phylum Chordata; class Chondrichthyes; order Carcharhiniformes; family Carcharhinidae; genus Carcharhinus; species Carcharhinus amblyrhynchos. The sequence continues at coordinate 62,661,452 of NC_137333.1, forward strand.
CTTGATTATGAGCTTTTCATGCAGGCTTGTTGGGGCCCAGCTTCCTTCCCTCCATCTTCCCTCTGCCTTCCATTGTTCATCTTGTTCACCCATCTCCTTGCCCCTCTATCTGCCATTGTGAACCATTGCACAACCTCCTCTCGCACTGCCTCCACACCACCCCCCCCCCCACCTTTGTCTTCACCAGGCCACCAGAACCATCATTCCCCTTTCCCCTCCTCATCTGCACTGCTCATAGACACAAAGAAATATAGAAACTGGAAGCAGGAATTCGGCTCTTCGAGCCTTCTCAACCATTCATTTTGATAATGGCTGATCATCACATTCAAGATCCTGATCCCTCTTTCTGCCCCATATCTCTTGAGCCCCAAGAGCTATATCTAATTTCTTCTTGAAATTACAGAATGTTTTGGCCTCAACTACATTCTGTGGTAGTGAATTCCACACATTCACCACCCTCTGGGTGAAGAAATTTCTCTTCACCCCAGTCCTAAAAGGTTTACTCCTTATCCCCAAACTATGACTGCTAGTTGTGGATTCCCCCACCATCAGGAACACTCATTCTGAATCTACCCTGTTTAATTCTGTTAGAATGTTATAAATTTCAATGAGATCCCCTCTAACTCTTCTAAACTCCAGTGAATATAATCCTAATCGGCTTAGTCTCTCCTCATATGATAGAACTGCCATCCCAGGATCTAGATAGGCTGGGCGAATGGGCCAGGAAATGGCAAATGGAATTTAATGTTGGCAAGTGCGAGGTGGTCCACTTTGGTAGGAATAATGGTAGGAAGGACTATTACTTACGTGGCGAAAAACTGCAGCAGGCGACGGTGCAGAGGGACCTCGGGGTCCTTGTGCATGAGTCGCAAAAACCCAGCTTGCAGGTGCAGCAGGTGGTCAGGAAGGCGAATGGGATGCTGGCCTTCATAGCGAGGGGGATTGAATATAAAAGTAGGGAGGTCTTGCTGCAGCTGTATAGGGCATTGGTGAGGCCGCAGCTGGAGTACTGTGTGCAGTTTTGGGCGCCGCACCTGCGCAAGGATATTTTGGCCCTGGAGGGAGTGCAGAGGAGGTTTACTAGGCTGATACCGGAGTTGAGGGGATTGAGCTATGAGGAGAGGCTGAATAAACTGGGCTTGTACTCGTTAGAGTTTAGAAGAATGAGGGGAGATCTCATTGAGACGTATAAGATGATGAATGGGATGGATAGGATAGAGGTGGAGAGACTCTTCCCGCTCAAAAAAGACAGTAGGACTAGGGGGCACAGCCTCAAGATAAAGGGGAGGCGGTTTAGAACGGAGTTGAGGAGGAACTTCTTCACTCAAAGGGTGGTGAATCTCTGGAATTCTCTGCCCGTTGAAGTGGTGGAGGCTGCCTCGCTAAATATTTTTAAGAAGCGGGTTGATGGGTTTTTGATAAGAGAGGGGATTAAGGGTTATGGGGAGAGGGCGGGAAAGTGGAACTGAGCCACGACAGATCAGCCATGATCTTATTGAATGGCGGGGCAGGCTCGAAGGGCTAGATGGCCTACTCCTGCTCCTATTTCTTATGTTCTTATGTGGCAACAAGGGAATTTTCACAGTAACTTCATTGCAGTGTTAATATAAGCTTACTTGTGACACTAATAAATGAAAAAAAACCCTTTGAAAGTCGTGACTGAATCTGCTCAGGCAGTGCTTTCCAGATCCTTATCACTCAGTGTTTAAAATGGTTTTCGTCATATTGCCTTTGCTTCTTTTGCCAATCATAGTGCCAAATCAGTGTCTTCTGGTTTTCGGGCGTTCCACCACTGGGAACAGTTTCTCTCTATCTACTCTGCTCAGACCCCTCATGATTTTGAACACTTCTTTTGAACATAAGAACATAAGAAATAGGAGCAGGAGTAGGCCATCTGGCCCTTCGAGCCTGCCCCGCCATTCAATAAGATCATGGCTGATCTGTCGTGGCTCAGTTCCACATTCCCGCCCTCTCCCCATAACCCTTAATCCCCTCTCTTATCAAAAACCCATCAACCCGCGTCTTAAAAATATTTAGCGAGGCAGCCTCCACCACTTCAACGGGCAGAGAATTCCAGAGATTCACCACCCTTTGAGTGAAGAAGTTCCTCCTCAACTCCGTTCTAAACCGCCCCCCCTTTATCTTGAGGCTGTGCCCCCTAGTCCTACTGTCCTTTCTGAGCGGGAAGAGTCTCTCCACCTCTATCCTATCCATCCCATTCATCATCTTATACGTCTCAATGAGATCTCCCCTCATTCTTCTAAGCTCTAACGAGTACAAGCCTATTTTATTCAGCCTCTCCTCATAGCTCAACCCCCTCAACTCCGGCATCAGCCTAGTAAACCTCCTCTGCACTAATTGCCTTTCAACTTTCTCTTCAGAGCACAGTCCCAGCTTCCCCAATTTATCTAATTTACAGCCCTGCTGACATCTAGTCATGTATGATGGAAATAGACAAGCTTGTTTTTCTCTGGATGACAAGAGAAGCAGCTCTATACTTGGCACTGTATACAAGCAGACATCTAATGCATTAGAGTACCCAATATTCCATTCCATCATAAGCTCATTTTTACTTGAAGCACAACAGTGAAGTGAATGGAATTTCAGTTTGTAGTATTTAACCTCCAGGTGCTAAGACATATTTTGATGCTATAAAAAGAGAATCACTCTAATATGGGGAAATCAATGCCTTCTCCATCTTAGATGCTAATCCAGAAAAATCAACAAGTAACCAATACACAGTAGCTCAGGCATAACTGTTATAAAAATAGTGATGAAAAAACAAATAATTAAGTCTGATTGCATCAACAAAAGGCATAAGCAAAACAGAAGGAAAGTTGCCTCTCAGTAATACAACAGCTAAGAACAAAAATCCAACACACTTCATTGTTTAAACCTGAACAACTCCTTAAATTTATTGTTACTAAGGAAATTTGGCATGTCCACTACGAGTCTCACTAACTTTTACAAATGCACCATAGAAAGCATTCTTTCTGGTTATATCACAGCTTTGTATGGCTCCTGCTCTGCCCAAGACCACAAGAAACTACAAAAAGTCTTGAATGTAGCTGAATCTATCATGCAAACCAGCCTCCCATTCACTGACTCTGTCTACACTTCCCGCTGCCTCGGAAAAGCAGCCAGCATAATTAAGGACCCCACATACCCCAGACGTTCTCTCTTCCACCTTCTTCCGTTGGGGAAAAGATACAAAAGTCTGAGATCACGTACCAGCCGACTCAAGAACAGCTTCTTCCCTGCTGCCATCAGACTTTTGAATGGACCTACCTTGCACTAAGTTGATCTTTCTCTACACTCTAGCTATGACTGTAACATTACATTCTGCACTCACTCCTTTCCTTCTCCATGTAAGGTATGCTTTGTCTGTATAGCATGCAAGAAATAATATTTTTTGCTGAATGCTAATATATGCAACAATAATAAATCAAATCAAATCAAAAGAAGCAGCCTAAGATGGACATTTTGCTTAGATTCTGTGTGAGGGATGATTCCATAAATAAACGGTGGGGGAGCAAACACTGACAGGAACTAAGGGTGCTTGTGAACTCCAGAAAAGGCTGCTATCCAGCACTGTGAAATATAGTTGTGAAACAAAAGCTTTAGCGCACTAGCAATGAGTTGAGCAGCACTCCTGTTGCTTGGATGGCATCAGAAGTGTGTTGCTGCACCCCCATTGTTCCAAATTAATTGCAGCATCACAGAACTATAATTTGATATAGAGAAGCTCTTAAGCTGAGCTGCGGGTCTCACCTTTCTATTTCTCGCTCTAATTAGTGCTTTTCATAGCTAAATCTCTTCGTTACACAGAAAAATATCCTCGAAAGCCAGAAATTTATTAAAGCTTTCATTAAAACAAAAGGGCGAAATGTAACTCACACATCCCTCAGTGAAATGAGATAATTCCCTGGGAGCTGCAGCATTCCATGCTGATATCATTGGTATCCATGCAATGAGACGAACATGTGAAATGCACTGTTAACTTCTGAGACAGGGCGCAATCTAATTCTGGTTTGAACTTTCCATTTTCCCAAAGGACTCCTTGTTTCACGTCTAAAAGGACAGCTTGCCAATAATAACACAACAGATGCTGGTGCAGTGTATTGAGTGTGCTCACTGCCTCCTAGTGATGTAAATAGGTATGTCATGACAAAATGATGACTGTGATATGATTATGGAAATAAGCCATGTTGGTTTAGCTTAGTGTTTGATTATTTTAAATGCCTACAGTAAAGTATCTTGTTGGAAATGTTGTGCTCACCCCATTTTACCCCATTTTTTTTCTGAATCATGATGCTTTTCAGCTTCTGGGTCAGTGGATAAGATTTCCTAATGGGTTCTTTGCGAGTTAGCATCTGATCTGAAGTGTGTCAGCCTTTTCTCTTTCCAAACCTTTAGAAGTAGTTTAAGGCAATCAAAATCTTCCTTTTTAATGTTTTCTCCAGCTTCAAAATGGAAAATTGAAAAAAAGACCAGAGTATGACTATGACAGATGAGGACAAATGCACCAAGTGAAAATGTAATGTTTGCATTTAATTAAATTTTAAAGAATTTATGTTGTGGTTTGGGATAAACATATATTATCTCTAAATTGAAAGCACATTTTTCCCTCAATCAACTGCACCAAAAATACAATTTAACTGATCATGCATTTCACATAGGGCGGCACAATGGTACAATGGTTAGCACTGCTGCCTCATGGAGCCAGGGACTTGTGTTCAATTCCTGGCTTGGGTCACTGTTTGTGTGGAGTTTGCACATTCCTCCCCCTGTCTGTGTGGGTTTCCTCCAGGTGCTCCCATTTCCTCCCACAGTCCAAAGATGTGCAAGTTAGGTGGATTGGCCATGCTAAATTACCCCTTTGTGTCAAGGAGACTTGCTAGGGTAATTGCATGGGGTTTTGGGGATAGGGCCTGGGTGGCATTGTGGTCGTTGCAGACTCAATGAGCTGAATGACCTCCTTCTGCATTGTAGCTTTCTATGATTCATGGATGTTTATGCCATGCTGCTGAGTCAAAAAAGCTATTGTATTTGCCTACATTTCAACAGCTGTAAACTATTTATTTAGAATACTTTAAGACATTTGAGCAACATAATAAAACACCATGTAAGTATAAGAACTTTATCTTCTTTCAACAAAAACATTGTTCCATATGTCTCATACAATGTGGGTGAGATTGTTAGGCTGCACTAGCCCTGAAACCGGAAAATCCCACCCGAGGTTGACACCCCTTAGTTTTTATTTCTTGTGTTGAAAAACATGAGATTTACAAAACTTACGTTATCATGGAGACAGTCAAATGTACCTGCTGACAGTTTAAAAGTTAGTTCAATTATTGCTTAATCCTGCTTTAACAAATGAATCCAAAAACAAAACAGCTGTACAAAGACAGAACAAAAGGAAAAGATACAAATGTTAAGGTGGAAGCTCCTTAAACTGTGGAAAAAGACCAGCAGGGTTTAAACAGAAAACACATTAAGAGGTGTCATTGAATTGTAGTCGGCAATAATTAAATTAAACATTCAGCTGCCAATAGTTACAGCGGGATAAGTATCTCTCAGGTTTTGTAAGTTTACACTTCATATATTGTGATCCAGAAACACACAGTAGAGCTAATCAAATGTGATTTATTGAAAATATAAACAAAATACTTACATTCATATAATGTTTATTATGTTGTTAGTGAGTGCCAAAAGAACACTGAAGCTTTTTTGGAATAAAGGAAATGCTTGCATTTGTATGGCAACTTTCACATCAACTGGACATCTCAAAGTGCTTCACAGTCAATGAAATACTTCTGAAGTATAGTCACTATTGTAAAACAGGAAACACAACGGCTTATTTGGCACACAGCAAGCTCCACAGCACTGGATACAGCAGTGTGATAATGACCAGTTAATCTGTTTTTGTGCTGTCAATTGAGGGATAAAGATTAACCAGGGCACAAGGGACAACTCCATTGCTCTTCATCAATATGTGTTATGGGATTGTACATGGAGATAAACATAAATTGTTGCAGGAGGACCGTGAACTCAATGAAAAAAAAGCTGTCTGTTCTGCTTAAAACTTGCTACCCTTCCAGTGCAAAGACTGTTGATAACTGAGTGCTCCAGGCTCACACATTCCAAGGCACAGGACTACGTGCTGATGGACACACTAAATCTTGGTACAGCAGACACAGAGGCTCAATGGGGAAAGGCCACTGTCCATATCTTCCCACCACAGTATACTGAGCTAGGGTCTGGAAACCATTCAAAACCCCAGCAAATGTTTGATGTGAAATGTAAATATGCACTATTAATATAAGCTGGCAAATGTAGTGAAGCACTTTATGTGCCGTATTGGGTGGCACAGTGGCACAATGGTTAGCACTGCTGCATCACGGTGCCAGGTACATAGATTTGATTCCGGTTTTGAGTGTCTGTGTAGAGTTTGCATGTTTTCCCCGTGTTTGCGGGGGTTTCCCCCCGGTGCTCCGATTTTGCCCCACAGTCCAAAGATGTGCAGGTTAGGTGTTGAAATTGCCACTTAGCATCCAAATCTATGTAGGTTAATTGGATTAGCCATGGTAAATATATGAGGTCATGGGCATGGTTTGGTGGGGGGGTCAAAGAGTAGGTGCTGATGCAATGGGCTGGATGGCCTCTCTCTGCACTGTGTGGATTTTATGATTGAAAGAAAGTGATCTGTATTTCCCTTTCTAAAATATCAAATTTGAACTGCTATTTAATGTACAAATTTTATGATGAGTATATTTTTGTGCAAAAAAGTGTTCTTGGAAATCCGGATGGATACTCAGTTTAGCATCTTATCCAAAAGACAGCATCTCCAATATTTCTTCAACCATGTTATTTGGTGATGTAGTGGGGCTTAAACATGCAATCTTACGAATTTGGGGCAAGAGTGCCACCAGCTGATACACAATATAGTTTCTATTGTTACAGGAGGTCAAATATTGCAGCATCTTTGGGAGAACCAGGGTTCACATTTCAGTCTGGTGTTATCAACTTGGAACTTTAACTCTGTTTCTCTGCGCAGATGCTGCCTGTCCTATTGAATATTTCCTGCTTTTTCAGTTTCTATTGTTAACAGCCATTTGGCAATAGCAACATCACATAAACAGCAATGAGATAAACAATCAATTAATCTAATGCAGGACTACTTTTACAAAGTAAATTAAATGGCTCTGTTGAAGAGGCAGTGTGCAACCAAATAATTCAACGCAATGTTGGGCCACACATTCAAAAAGCTCTATGTTCCACTCATTGTCCAGGCTGAGTTAATTCGTTGTGGTTGGGAAGGCATTTCTGGGTGTCTGGATTCTTTCTCTTTTACTGAGCGTGATTATGATATCCTGTGGTTGAGCAACCTGCTGACAATGTCTAGACTAGCACATAAGAAATGGTTACTTTTGCGAAGTTTCATAGTGCTGCTGATAGCTGTGGAACTGCACATCAACAAAACTCAACAGCTTCTGAGAAATGGAGAGAAAATTGAAGGGGAGAAAATATGGGGAAACACAGAAAATGGCCAAATAAGAGATATTTCACAATAAGGTAATAACACTATAATTTAAAGCTTCATATTCACTGCATTTAACAGCTGAAACACTGGAAATAGTCATTAGTTGCTCTAAATTGACCCAAAGTACATGATATAAGTTTAAGTTTATTTATTAGTATCACAAGTAGACTTGCATTAACACTGCAATGAAGTTACTGTGAAGATCCCCTACTTGCCATACTCCGGCACCTGTTCACTGAGAGAGAATTTAGCATGGCCAATGCATCTAATCAGCACGTCTTTTGGACTGTGGGAGGAAGCTGGAACACCCGGAGGGAGCCCGCACAGAGACAGGGAGAACATATAGACTCCGCACATACAATGACTGAAGCCAGGAATCGAACCCAGGTCCCTGGGTGCTAATCACTGTGCCACCGTGTCACCCAGATCAGAAGATATTGCACAATTATCATTTAAAAAATAATCTGATGGTTACGTATAATCGGGGGTCACCTCATTTAACAATAAGGGAAGAGGATGAAAAAGTTAGAGGACAATTTTTTGGATTAATTTTCATGGAAGGTCCAACTGGACTAATTATGGAGAGGTATCAGATGCAGATCTATTTGCAGTACTAACATTTCTGAGCAACCCTGTAACTATTTAATAAACCTTTTGCTTTAATAACCTGTTAATTGAATGACTCCAGGGAGTAGAAGCGGCAATTTGTTGATATTTAATTAGATAGACCATGCACCTGAAGCTACTTATTCAGAAGGACAAAGGAAGACAAACAATAACTAGATTAAATAATTAGGTGAGGAAAAGTCAGTGCAAAAGTTGGAGAGCCACCAGTCCTTACCTCAAAGTTGAGCACAGTAATCTTCACTTCCAGGCAAATGAATGATAGAACAAGACAAGGGGAGAGATCCACTGCTTTATTAGACTGTCAAAGCTTCGTACTTGGTAGATGACGCCAGCAATTAAGCAGATAGCGATTCTTCTGCCAAACAGTCTATAAATACAATATCTCTCCAGCAACTGCTGTCCATTAGAGATAAGAACCTCTATTGCGGTGCACAACTTCATACCTTTTAAGGTATCAGAAATTTAACAACACATGCAATGGAAAATCTGTATGGGTAGAAAATGTAGCCACTTATACTTTTACCTCAAGGACATGCTGCAAATTGGGGATAAACTACAGCTAAAATCAATTATAACTCATCTTATTTCGATAACTTTACTGGCACATCAACAACTGAACATTTCACAAAAGAAACTCAAGACCTGGGATTTAGATTCATAGATACAGAATGGTCTCAGATTAGGAATCAAACTAATTGAGCTCTGCTGGTGACCTTCAGGCTGATTGTTCTAATCTCTAATCAGTAACCCAGTGCATTTGTGGCTATGGTTACAATTTTTAACAATTGTTCTCATGGCAAGATCACTGTAATCAAATATAACTAAATGTCAACAGAAAAGTTAGTCAGAAACAATCACAAAAGCTGTAACAGAAGAAAAAGTTGCCATTCGTTTCAACACAGGGCTGAAAGGTCACAGAGCTGGATTTTACATGCCCCCGCATTGGCCAGGGTGGGGAAGTGAGGGGCATGTAAAATAGGATGGTGCCCACCACCTTATCACCCATCCCCAAGCCATGTGCAACAAAATTGGCAGCCCACCCATCATACTTAACTAGAGAATCGAGGGCCAATTGTGCCATTTACTGAGCCAATTGACTCCAATAATATGTTGCCCATGCCATAAAATGGCTTGTATTGGCAGTTAGGCAGGAGCAATTTAAAAGCCAATTCCTCAAAGGACTGGAAGGAGAAGGGCAAGGGGAGCATCTATCTTCAACACCTGTTCTTTACAGATTAACTGGCAGCTCTCGAGGGTAAGCTTTCCTCCCCAGGGGCGGAAGATCCCAACTGCATCTGTTTAGCCTGCAGCGTGTTATGGCTGAGGAGCAGGCTGGCATGGAGTGGGTCATTTCCATGCCCTCTTTGCTTCCAGGGGGAGGGGGGGCAACCATCCGCTTGCCACTGTCTTAAATGTACCAACCCATTTCAAGATAGATTAGATAGATGTTTATATTAAATACTGTGTGGCTGGGAGCATAGTGGTAATATTACCAGACTGGTATTCCAGTGACCCACACAATACTCCAGAAATGTCAGTTTAAGTTTTCCCACACTAGTTTGATGGGTTTAAGTTTAATTGGCAAATCATTTATTATTATCCTCAGCAGCAATGATGATCGTGAAAAATTATTGTTTTAAAAAATATCTGGTTCATTAATGCCATTTAGGGAAGGAAATCTGTTGTTCTGAACCAGTCTGGTCTACATGTGACTTAAAATCCTCAGCAATATGGTTGACATACAGTTGTCCTCTAAGATGATCCTGAAACCACAACAGAAAAACTGAATAAGAATAAAACAATCTAAATGAACCACCCAGCATTTTACTGGGCATCAGCAATGATAGAGACACATCCTGCAAGCACACCTTACTAACATCAGATGTGCCAAAACTGGAAGTGCTGACCCACAAACTAGTCGAACAACAGCCTGATGGAATCAGACTCATTGAATCATACCTTACAGCTAATGTCCCACATTCCTCCATCACCATCTCAGGAAAGTCATTTTACACCAACAGGATGAAGGGAATATAGGCGATGGAATAATGATATTCCATTAGAATAGAGTGAACCTGGGAGTCCTCAACATCTGGACCACATAAAATCTCATGGCATCAGGTCAAACATGAGCAAGGAAACCTCCTGCTGTCTACCACCGTCTGCCTTCCCTAATGAATCAGTACTCCTCCATGCTGAACACTATTTGGCAAAAGCACATGGTGGCAAGGGAACAGAATGTACTCTAGGTGGGAGAGTTCAAGGTCAATCACTAAGAGGTGGTTTGGTATCATGGCTGTTGCCAGGTTTAGAAGGACATATCTGCTTGACTGTGCCTGCGGCATTAGGCGAGGGAACTTGGAAAAACCATTTTGATCGTACCCGCAGCAATTTGCCTGTTGCAAAAACAACAACTAACATTTACATAGCACTTTTCACAAATTGAAATGTCTTAAGGTGCTTCCTAAGAGCATTATAAAAAAAAATGACCTTGAGCCACTTAAGGAAATATTAGGTCAGATGATCAAAAAACTTAGTCAAGGAAATATGTCCATAACAGTATTGGTAGGAGTGACCACCGCAATGTCCTTCTGGAGATGAAGTCCTGTCTTCACAGGGATCTGAGGCACAACCACAGCCCTAAACATGGTAGATTCAGAACAGATTCAACAGCTCAAATCCTGGCTTCCATGGTGCGCTGTTGGCCATCAACAGCAGCAGAATTGCATTGAGCCACAATCAGTGATCTCATGGCCTGGCATAACCCTCCCTCTAACATTACCATCAAGTCAAAGGATAAACCCTGATCCAGTGAAGAGCGCAGGAGAGCACCAGGTGTATGAAAAAAAGGTACTAAAACAACACATGACTGCATAAGATCATAAGAAAGGAGTAGGCCATTTGGCCCATTGAGCCGACTCCATCATTCATTAAGATCATGGCTGATTTGATTTTGGCCTTATCACCCCTTTCCTACCTGCCTTCCCTACCCCCTCCCAATAACCCTCGACTACCTTGTACTATGTCCCCTCGTGCTTGACTACCTTATCTCCAAACTCTGTGGCCTGGGCCTCGTCAGCTCCCTCTGCAACTGGATCCTGAACTTCCTAATTCACAGACCACAATCAGTAAGGATAGGCAACAATACCTCCTCCACGATAACCCTCAACACCGATGCCCTACAAGGCTATGTTCTCAGCCCCCTATTATACTCCTTATACACCAATGACTGTGTGGCCAAGTTCCCTTCCAATTTGATTTTCAAGTTTGCTGACGATACCACCGTAGTGGGTTGGATCTCAAACAATGATGAGACAGAGTACAGGAACGAGATAGAGAATCTGGTGAATTGTTGTGGCAGCAATAATCTCTCCCTCAATGTCTACAAAATGAAGGAGATTGTCATCGACTTCAGGAAGCATAAAGGAGAACATGCCCCCGTCTACATTGACGGGAATGAAGTAGAAAGGGTTGGGAGCTTCAAGTTTTTAGGTGTCCAGATCACCAACAATCTGTCCTGGTTCCCCCCATGTTGTCACTTTCTCAGAACACTAAGGAAATTTGGCATGTCAGCTACGACTCTCAACAACTTTTACAGATGCACCATAGAAAGCATTCTTTCTGGTTATATCATGGGTTGGTATGGCTTCTGCTTTGTCCAAGACCACAAGGAACTACAAAAGGTCGTGAATGTAGCCCAATCCATAATGCAAACCAGCCTCCCATACATTGACTCTGTCTAAACTTCCCACTGCCTTGGCAAAGCAGCCAACATAATCACGCAGCCAGGATATTATCGCTTCCACCTTCTTCCTTCAGGAAAAAGATGCAAAAGTTTGAGGTCACATACCAACGGTCTCAACAACAGATTCTTCCCTGCTGCTGTCAGACTTTTGAATGGACTTACCTTGCATTAAGTTGATCTTTCTCTACATGCTAGCTATGACTGCAACACTACATTCTGCACTCTTTCATTTCCTTCTCTATGAACGGTTTGTTTTGTCTGTATAGAGCGCAAGAAATGATACTTTTCACCAAATGTTAATTCACGTCACAATAATAAAGCAAATGAAATCAAATCAATGAAAGGTCTAACTCAGCTGGAATACATTCAATAACACACTCTCCACTGCTCTCTGTGGAAGGGAATTCTAAAGATTAACAATTCTCTGAGAGAAGAAATTTATCCTCATCTCCCTCTTAAATGAGAGACCCCTTATTTTTGAACAGTGTCCCCTAGTGCTAGATTCTCCACAAGAGGAATCATCAGCTCAGCATCCCTATCAAGCCCCTTCTGTATCATATATGTTTCAATGTGATCATCTGTTATTCTTCTAAACACATGCTATACATGTATACAAAACTCTGGAATGCAACAGAGCTACAAGAGCAGGTCAGAGGCTGGGAACATTGCAACAAGTAAAGCACTTCCTGACTCTTCAAATCAAAATAGTCAACCACTTTTCTTTAGACTATGCCCCCTAATTCTAGACTCTCCAATCAGGTTAGCAACCTCTCAGAATCTATCCTATGAAGTGTCACAAATAATGGGTTAGATCTTCTGAAGAGATGGCCATTCTGCTCAAACTTTTCTGCGACTCATCATTTTTGCCAGCACTTCCGAACTCGGCTTTACCAGAAATGCAGAGCGCAGCGTTCCTCGGAGAGCTCCACTGCAGCAGCGTAGAGTCAGGGAAAACACAAAACTCCCCTTTTTTATGGCACTAGCTGCCATATGGTAAGTTTAAAGATCCTGTTTGAAGGTATGTAAATGAATGTTAGTGAATGAATGTTGGTAGGTGAATGTTGATGGATGAAAATTGCTGGATGAATGTTGAGGGGTGGGTGAATGAGTGACTGGATAAGGTGCTAAGATGAGTGAAGTAAGTGGGTAGGGTGGGTGAGGTCATTGGTGGGTGAGATGGCGAGGGGGTGAGGTGGCAATGGGTAAGATGGTAGATGGGTAGGGTGGCAAGTGGGTGAGTTGGCAGAGGATAGGCGGCTTGTGGATGAGATGGAAGATGGGTACGGTGGCAGGTGATGAGGCTGTAGTTGGGTGGTCTGGCTGGGTAGTTGGTGTGATTGATTGGGAGGCTCTGGGGGTTTCTCAAGCTACCTATGAGTTAGACTAGGACTTTTTTCTCTAACATTTTCTGGGTAACTATTCAGGGGATGATTCAAAGTGTCTGACTCAAACTCAGATTTAAGACATTCATGAAGGGTTCCAGGGAGCAGGGAAATTGCACATCAGAAGTCAAAACTTTCTAGGCAATTCCCATGTTGCTCAGTACTGCAGGTTTTCAGCAGGGTCCCAATGCGCCTCTCATTGTCCGTCCAGTCTCTGGTAATCCATAGGCCATTTCAACGTTTCAATGAGGTCACCCCTCATTCTTCTAAACCAAGAGAGCAAAGACCCATTCTACTTAACTTCTACTCAGTTGGCAGATCTTTCCTCTTAACTATCAATCTCATGAACCTTTACTGCACCACCTCAAGGGCAAATATATCCTTCCTTCAGTATGAAGACCAAAATTGTATGCAATGTTCCAGGTGTGGTCTCACTGAAGCCCTGTCACTACCAGTTTTGGAAATAGTTAATATTTATATGTATGTTATAGGAACCATATGTATAGAAATGACTCTGTTAATTGTTTAATTAATCATGAAGAGCATTATACTTTATCCTAATTCTTGACCCCAACCAACTGTTGGATAGTGATCAGCAGTTTAATCTTAGTTTATTTTATTTTTTGCTTCAGGAATGCTGAGGATAATGATACTGCTCCTATCACCCCTTTGGTTGAAGATTGTCAATAACCCACAGTGCCTTCAGGATTGTATCTATTGTCCATGTTCACACATGAAGAACAGCTTCTTGGCAAGATATCTGAGGGTGCCCAATATAGTAGCACTTGTTAATATTTATATAGTGCAGATTGAGTTACTTATGTGATAAACAGTAGTAGTATGGATGTGTGGAGAGTTCTGTTTATTATAGAATCATAGAATTCCTACAGTGAAGACTCAGGGCTTATCACCTCAAATATTTCACATCTTTAGACTAAAGTGTTCGTGTTATTCTAAGTTTCTTTTACAGTAAGCTAACTGCATCCTCAAATTGTTTTAACTCAGAACTCTGGACAGAATCTTCTGGCCCTCCCACCAGCAGGATTTTCCAGTCCCACCGACATCAATGGATTTTCCAAAGGCTTGCCACAATTTCCAGCCCCCGCCCCTGCCCCCACTGCGATGGGGCTGTAAAACTCTGCCCACAATTATAGAATCATACGGTGCAGAAGAAGCCCTTTAATCCATCGGGTCTGCACCAATACGTTAAAAACACCTGAACTCCCACCTAATCCCATCTGCCTGCACTAGGCCCATAGCCCTGAATGTTTTGATGTGTTAAGTGCTCATCTAGATACCTTTTAAAGGATATGAGGCAGCCATGGATGCCCCCTAGCAGTAGTCAGGATTCAGACAGAAAATAAATCGGGGATAGAAAAGGCATGTAGGAAAGGCAATATTATGGTAATCATAGAGATTTCAATATGCAGGTGCTCTGGGAAAATCAAGTTGGTAGTGGATCCCAAGAAAAGGAATTTGTGGCTAAGGGATGATTTTTTGGAGCAGCTTGTGACAGAACCTACTAGGGAACAGGCACTTCTGGATTGTGTGATGAATAATGAGTCAGACTTGATTAGGGAACTTAAGGTGAAGGAACTCTTAGGGAACCATAATGTGATAGAATTTACCCTGCAGTTTGAGAGGGAGAAACTGGAATCAGGTGTAATGATATTACAATTAAATAAAAGTAACGACAAAGACATGAGGGAGGAGCTGACCAGAGTTGATTGGAAAGGAAGCCTAGCAGGGAAGATAGTAAAACAGCAATGGCAGGAGCTTTGGAGAGTTATTCGGGAGGCACAACAGAAATTCATCCCAAGGAGGAGGAAACATGCTAAAGTGAGGACGAGACATCCATGGTTGATGTGGGAAGCATAAAAGGAAAAGAAAAAACATACAAAATGGCAAGGATTATGGAAAGCCAGAGGATTGGGAAGCCTTTAAAAGCGAACAGAGGACAACTAAAAAAGCAATAAGGGGGGAAAAGATGAAATATGAATGTAAGCTAGCTAATAATATAAAAGAAGATAGGAAGAGTTTTTTCAATATGTAAAAGACAAGAGAGAGGCAAAAATAGTCATTGGACCATTGGAAAATGAGGCTGGAGAAGTAATAATAGGAAAGAAAACAATGGAATACAATGCAGAAAAGTGTGAGGTTATGCACTTTGAAAGGAGAAATGGAGGCATAAGCTATTTTCTAAATGGGAAAATGCTTAGGAAATCAGAAACACAAAGAGACTTGGCAGTCATTTTTCAAGATTCTCCTCAGGTTAACGTGTAGATTCAGTCGGCAGTTAGTAAGGCAAATGCAATGTTAGCATTCATGTCAAAAGGGCTATAATGCAAGAGCAGGGGTGTACTTCTGAGGCTGTATAAGACTGGTCAGACCCCATTTGGAGCATTGTGAGCAGTTTTGGGACCTATATCTAAGAAAGGATGTGCTGGCCTTGGAAAGGTTCCGGAGAAGGTTCACAGAATGATTCCTGGGATGAAGAGCTTGTGGTATGAGAAACGGCTGAGGACTCAGAGTCTGTAATTATTGGAGTTTAGAAGGATGGGAGGGATATTATTGAAACTTATAGGATACTGCAAAGCCTGGATAGAGTGGAGGTGGAGAGGATGTTTCCACTATTAAGAAAAACTAGAACTAGAGGGCACAACCTCAGGCTAAAGGGATGATCCTTTAAAACAGAGATGAGGAGGAATTTCTTCAGCCAGAGAGTGGTGAATCTGTGGAACCTTTGCTGCAAAAGGCTATGGAGGCCAGGTCACTGAGTGTCTTTAAGACAGAGATAGATAGGTTCTTGATTAATAAGGGGATCGGGGTTATGGGAGAAGGACAGGAAAATGGGGATAAGAAAAATATCAGCCATGATTGAATGATGGTGCAGACTCGATGGGCCAAGTGGCCTAATTCTGATCCAATGTCTAATGATCTTATGGTATAGCGCTGCCAAGCTTCCTGCCCCTCACCTTGAACCTATATTCCCTCATGACTAACCCTTGTATCGTTGTGTCAGCGTGATAGACAATCACAAAGAGAAGCGCCTGCTGAGGACATTGCTTAATAATATAGAATCCCTGCTTCAATGGTGATCATTCTTTTTTAAATGTATGACAAAAATGTGTAACATTTTTAGTGCCTTATGGGTTAATTTGACCATTTAGATTGTGAAGATTACCTGAAAAAAAAATGTTTCAACCCAGGAGGGAGAGTTGAAGCTGAACAATAAGCATAGATTTGGATGAAAGAAGAAAAAGTAGGTTGTTCATTTAGTGTTTTAATCCAGAGAAAAAAATGCATCTTTAATTCACACAGATCTAATTTCATAATCTATTTCAACTCCCTGAATTGCAAAACATTATAGTTCAGTCATTTCACAGATTTAGACTGGTTACTGTGGAACTGAGGATTGCCCACAAGGCTTTTCCAACTGAGCTATAATAACCTAAATGACCAAATTATCCACATGCCTGTAAAAGTGTTGCACAAGTCACAAATTAAAAAATTTATGACTACTATTAAACTAAGAGCTTCATATTATTTGGTTCTGTACTCAATATACGCTCCTCTGCATGTCACCTTTAATGTAATGTTCTTGCCACAATAATTTGGGACTGCGGTTAAGATTACTATCAAATAAATTTAACACAACATATTTTTGCAAGAAGGTGTAAAATATTAGCAGGGATCATCCCCTACCAAGTATCAACTTATTTTGGAGTCACTATTGATATCGTTTAGCACATGAGTGGTAACTCAACCTGCAGTGCTTTACTATCCAATGCAGAAAGCTGAATGCTGCAGCATTAGTTTCCTTTGGAAGGTAACTGCCAATCCTTCAAATGGTGCAGGGTTTCACCCGACTGGATGCTTGATGAATATTGTAAATGATGATAGATATATTCACACATAATTTTTCAGCTTGTATCAAGCAGACTAGCATGAGTGTTTGTTAATTTTTCTTGTGTTTTGCAGCGTTAACTTTATTTTACAAAATACTTCCTGTAAAAAAAACTTTGTTGCATGAAGCAGAGAACATAAAGGGCTGGATCTTGCTGAACCAAAGTATCTCAGAGCAGGTGGCCCCCGAGTTAAGCCCTTTCCTGCATATTCCAGCTTGAAACACATTTGCACCATAACTTGTTGAAAGTGTGAGCTCATGACAGCATGATGAGGGCAACGGCACATCTGGGACCTCAGTGTATGGTGAGACTAGGGTTGATGTGGATGAGACTAGGGTTGCCAATCGTTTCGCAATAGCCAAGAAATTACCAGAACAGGCATCAATCTGCCAGTCAATAAAGAAAGCAATCTGGGAGTGTGTAAAATGATATTTTAAACAAATTGTTGTAAAATGCCTGTAAGTAAAAACAGCATGCCATCATTAAAAGAGAGGTGCATCATGTGATCCAGTCCCAGTTTCACTTTGTCTTGTGGGTAGAAAACAGCACACACAGCTCTGCTGCTGATGGCTTCAAGCTTTTTATCCATGTATACATTTTCTTATCTGCCTGGTTTAAATAAGTCAACCCACAATGTGTTTACTCTGTTATCGGACAACAAATTTTATGAAATTGGGCACACAAAATGGAAGCAAACTAAAGCTATCCTCAGAGCCCTCCACTAAAATCACAAAGTAACAGACACTGATCAGTAGGCTAGAGCATGCTTTTAGAATGCAAATGAGGGCTAGCACATAAGGGAAATTGGACAGGATGGCACCTACAGGAACTAAATTAAAGAACACATCCCCACCCCATCAAAATCAGCACTTCTAAACCAGTCAAACAACCCATGGAGACACCTAAAATTAACACAGTTAAGGGATCGTCCCTGGCCCCTCAAGACTCTTGAGATCAATAACACACCTATGGTTCAAACCCCAAAGATTCTAGACCATTGATAACCAACCAGACAAAAACGGTTAACACACACTTAAAACAATTACTCCAACACTCGAAAACATCGAAACAAGATGGCTGAAGTCAAATACTGTAAATAAAGGATTAGCATTTGAAACGCGAAGTTCAGGTATAACTGTAGCCCGTTGTGGGGGAGTCTTTAGAGCGCTTTCGGGACAGTCCAATTGTATGTCTTGACTGTGCTTCTCCATTGACGTAAAAAGAAAATAAAGCTGCGCCGTTATTGAACTTCACCCTGAGTCCGTAGTGGTCGTTCCGCCCACTCGCACTAACAACTCAATCCTCTATGAATGATTAGTGCTCTTATATCATTTTAGCAACACAACATGATATTTACTGGTGGTCAAACAGAGTAATAGAAAGATTAAGTACAGGCATGACTTGATGAACAGTCTTAGATTATGCTATGTGGCATGAGACACCCTTGACCTTTTCTTGACCTTGACCTCAGACTGCAAAACTCAAGAAAGGCAAGTGACCAGGTCGATCACAAGTGAGGGAGACACAAATAAAAAAAAACAAAGAATGTTGTCAAAATTGGTCCAGAGAAGGCTGTGATTATAATTGGTGACTTCAGAAGTCTCCTGTTATAGAGAAAGGTCAAGGGATATTGTCAAAATTTTGCAGTTTGAATCGGGATGTACCTGGCTTATTAGTTGAATTCAAAATGTCTGAACCAGACAAGCAAGCCATAAAAAGTTGCCTAGCAATTAGGAATGAACGTCTACAAAGGCTGAACACATCAGGATTGACAGAAGAAGAGCTAAAGAATCCACAAAAGATATGACTACATTGGAAAATTGATACAAAATCAGGTTAAATTTCCATATCCATTATCTAGAGTTAATGTCATTTCGACAACAATTTTCAGAATCCATACTCCACTTTGTCAGCAGATGCAGAGAAAAGGGTACGTACTGTGATTTTTCAAACACAGAGCTAGCAGGCATAATTATTGAGTTGGTGATCACATCCATTCCCATGAAGCATTCCAGCAAGATTTATTAGACCAATCCAAAACATAGAGCGTTTAAGAGCTGCTCAAGGATGGATATAATTATGCAGTGATCCTTACAGGTCGACAAAGCTTACAGGTCCTACATACAACCCCAACTGGAACACCCAAACCTAGCAAGACATGTGAAAGGTGTGGCCTTCTGCATGCATCAGTGAGTTGCCCAGCTTTCCAGCAATTCTGCACAATATGACAGAAAAGGCCATTGGCAGTGGCAGTGCAGTACCACAAAGACTGATGAAGCTACAAAGAGTCATGCATTGATCCAAACAGACCATCCACAACCGGTACCATCAAGCAAATAAGAATGACCATCTGGTATCCTGTAAGAAACATAAATATGAGATGACTGACAAACCAGAAAATGGTGATGCTGTGCATATAGAGACAGAGAGCAGTGAACTTTTTCACACCGTCAACCACATGGAAAACCTAGAATGCCATCAAATCATCAAAGTGTTTGCCAAGATTCAAATTTATCTATCCTAAGAAAGTTGGTAACTACACATTATTGGCCAAGATTGACACAGGGGTAAATGTCAACATACTACCCTTGCAAATTCTAAAAGACACATATCCAGTCATGGAAGGCAATAGTAAAACCAGGTTTCATCACCACGGAGTGCAAGTTTGATCAATTCTCCCGAGTGCCACAGAGGTACTATCATGATGAAGACTAAAGACCAAGCAATCGCAGGTCTACCAGCATGTCATGATCTTGCACTGGTACCAATCCATGGAATTAGTCAGATTTCAAATAACAATCAATCTCAAACATTATTCATCACCTCAATTCATGACCTAACATCAATGCTTTTTAGCTTTGACAAAGGATCATCTGAACTTGAAACATCAGCTCTTTTCTCTCCTTACAGATGCTGCAAGATCTGCAGAGACTTTCCAGCATTTTCTCTTTTGGTTTCAGATTCCAGCATCCACAGTAATTTGCTTTTATCAAAATATCCAGAACGTTTAGTAAAATTGACAGTTTCAAGGGAGCTTCAACATTATATTTGCAGGAGAATGCAAGATGGTGATTCTCCCATTCCAACCCTCTAATTTTTTGGCAGGTCAGGTCGGGAGATGTGCAACTGCGCTGATTCACGGGATTTGTGCAAGTGTTCCCAACGCATGTGCATCTTCCACCACCAGAAATCTACCACGGTCGAGACAACACAGAAAACTGGTGGGAAGACCACGTTAGTCATTTAAATCTATTTTTAATGTTTTGTGAATGTCGTTATCAGGACTGGGACTGAATTCTCTGAGACTCCGTGGGCAAACTGGCAGTGCCAGCCTGTGCCTTGGCACCGCCCAAGGGGCAAAGTTCCCATGCCCGGGGGCACTTTGGCACTGCCCACCAGGCAAAATGAAGTTCTAAGGGGGTATGGTCCATGGGGTGGGGCCAAGGGGGCAGGGCTTAGGGGGCAAACAGTTGGGGGGGTGAGGGTGGGGGATTCCTGCTGCCACTCTGCATTGGGATTTAGTCAGGACCAGAGGGAGGCCAGCAATCAGAATGGGCTGGTGGGTTGTCTGCCGTGGGAGGGGTCGAGGGAAGGTCTGCCTCCTGTGCGGGAGTCTGCCTGGATGGGGGTGTATGCCTCCCATGGGAGGGGGGTGTGAGATAGATCATCACTGCTGGGAAAGGTGGGGGGAGCTGGAAATCGGTGTGCTCCAGGACAGGAGGGGATGTCGGGCTGGTCTGGGAATGCTTGTTGGGGGGGGCCACAATCAGGCCATGATCGGGCTGTGCGGGGTGCTGGGAGTGGGAGCAGCACTGCAAGGGTCCAGGGCTGGCCAGCGATTGAGCTGTGTGCATACGCAGAGTTCCAGAACTGTCAGATTCTGGCATGAATCGGCCCCCCCACCCCGAGCTTATAATGAGATTCACAATTGTGACCGCTGCATTGCACAGAGTGTGGGAAATTCGAGTCTGAACTCCCACCGAAAAAAACAATTGTGATTTACACCATTTTTCCCACAAATTCAGCACTTAGAATTTTTTTGGGAGCATCCCCCCCACCTCCACACATACACACACACACACACACACACACACACACACACAAACACACACACACACACACACACACACACACACACACACACACACACACAAGTCTTTCAATTGATTCACACATAAATGCAGGATCCACGGACAAGACAAATGAAAGGTCGAACTAGACAAAATGGAAAGAGATGGTATCATTGGAAGGGCAAAGAGCATGCTGATTGGTGCAACTCAAACACATGTGTCGTAAGACCTCAATTCAGGATAATTAAACAATGATTTGAAATGTTAGACATTTGTTCCACATTGTAAGAGTCAAATCCAAGATTCACAGATGCAATTTTTTTTCAAAGGTTAATGCCATTGGTTGGTAAAAATCATGGCAAAGTCCCAAATCTTATTATATTTCATTCCCAATTTGGACGATACTATTTTCATTGACTCTCTCGCAGACTATCAGCCAGGATCTCTTTCAAGCTCACATGGAATATATTACATGCATTGTGCCAGGATGTATCTGTATCGCCAATGACATTGCTGTTGCTAAGAACATGACCATATTCTTCACTTACTGATGTTGGAAGAATTGATATTCAACATATGAAATGTGACATCAATATGAAGCAGATAAGGTTCTATTTATCCCAGCGCTGGCGTATGCCTCAATCCCAGTAAAATAGAGGATATTAAGGCCATGCCATTTTCCCAAGATAGGGAAGATTTCAAGGTCTCCATTTCACTTGAGATCATCATTGCTAAGGATATTGTTGAAAAAGAATGTACCTTGCCTATGGCATGAGGGCAACCAATATCCCTTCGAAGCACAGGAAGAGTCATTGTCTGAAGGTGCAATATTGGAATTTTATGATCCTAGAGAGACAGCAACCCTGGAGTTAGATGCCCCTCAGAAAGGCCTGGGTGAATGCATGCTACAACAAGGCAAACCAATTACATTTGCTTCAAAGTCCCTGTCTGCAATGCAATCCAACTACTCCAACACCAGAGAAGTATAGAATCCCTATAATGCAGAAGGAGGGCATCCGGCCCATTGAGTCTGCACCGACCACAATCTCACCCAGGTCCTATCCCCATAACTCCATGCATATACCATATCTAGTCCCCTTGACTCTAAGGAGCAATTTAGCGTGGTCAACCCACCTAACCTGCACACCTTTGGACTGTGGGAGGAAACCAAAGCACCCAGAGGAAACCCACGCAAACACAGGGAGAACTTGCAAATTCGACACAGACAGTGACCCAAGCCGGAAATGGAAGCCAGGTCCCTGGAGCTCTAAGGCAGCAGTGCTGCCCTAAATGGAAAACATTAGCTTTGATGTTTGGAATCATGCATTTCATGCCTATCTTTTTGACAAAAGATTTGTGGTAGGGACCGACCAACCACTGGAGATAATTTAGCAGAAACCATTAACCAGGGCACTGCCAAGAATGCAATGTCTCACGATTGTGAGATTAGGTACAAACTTAAGCAACTTGATGGTCAAATCAGACACACTTAGTAGATTGACTAATCCTGCAAAAATAGAATGTATATTCTTAGATCTACAAATTGACTTAATTGACATCAGACTTGGATTTTCCTCTAGACTTAAACTGTTATTCACACTGGCTGCAAATTTGTCCTGTTTTCCTAATTATATTTGCTGTGTTTTCCTTTTATGCTCTCCTTAACCTGCTTGTGTTCTTCTAGAACCCACTTGTGCCATTCTGCTTCCGCCGATATCTCCCAGAGTTTGTCCAGCCGGAGTTAACAACGCTAGGTGTGACCAATCTATCTATCCATAACCAATTTGATTTAATAACTGAGGAAAAAATGTGAGGAGAAAGAACTAGGGTGAGTTTGAGTCAAAATAAAAAGGGAAATGAAGAGAGGGAAAGAAAACTTGTGTTAAGAAAGAGAGAGCAATAAAAAATAGACTAAAAGGGAAAATGAGAACATAATTATTTTTTTAAATCTCTCAGAATAATTTACTATCTGTAGGAATGAGACCCCACAGTTTCAACCATTCTCTTTCTTGGTCAGAGAGGTTGAGAAGCATTGCAGGAACATACATTTCATCATTAAAAGGGTAGTTCTGCTGTTAAATATCAACTATTCCTTCTATATTGTTTTTTATTGGTAATTGACATCCAAATGCAACATTACTTGTGAGGTTGATGGTGAGATATCATTTTTGTGACAGAGGGCGCACACCATCTAGTAATAGGCTTCCTCACCAAAAATCGCTGGACAATTTAGATATTAATAATGATTTGGATATTAACTATTGCTTTCAATTTGTCAGCAACTTCTGATTTGATATAATCCTGAAAGTCTGGCAACTATGCAATAAGTGTTTGCATCAATTGCAGAGCAAAGCTTCCTTTACTCTGCTCTAACAATGGACATGCATTTAAAAATGCCAATTCCATCTAAGTGGCTCTTGGCTTCAGAATAGCTGAAGACATGTTAAATAATGAAAGATTGAATAGAACTCTTGACATTTTTGGTTGATTTATTATAGAACTATAAATTCTGAATCCTTCATTATCCATATTCATTAATCCAGTTCACAACTCAAACTAAACCAGAAATTTAGATTTTTGGAGTTT
This sequence comes from Carcharhinus amblyrhynchos, assembly GCF_965287045.1. Taxonomy (NCBI): domain Eukaryota; kingdom Metazoa; phylum Chordata; class Chondrichthyes; order Carcharhiniformes; family Carcharhinidae; genus Carcharhinus; species Carcharhinus amblyrhynchos. Next base: position 62,685,313 of record NC_137333.1, read on the forward strand.
ATAAGTCACACCAGCAGTTCAAATTACTGCTTAAGCACAGGCTAAAGCTTATCAGGTTAATGAGGGAGCAGCATTGCTGTATTTAGATGTGGTGTTATAATGAGATTCTATCTGCAATGTTAAACATTTATGGCTTGGTGCTGAAGTGCAGCTTTAGTGCTTAACCTTACATGGGCCTCTCTCTATTCGTCCTTTAGATATTCCCTACTCCCAGTGTGGGAGGCCAAGAATCACGTGGCGGCTTAGTAACAATGCAGTTTTCCCTATGGACACCAGACACCTTGGAAACAATCAAACACAGTAGCAAATTAACTCGAAAGAAGCAGTCCCTTGGTCTTCAGTTATATGATTTGAAATAACTCTTAGCCAAACCATAGTCGCCAACTCAAAGTACTGTGTAGTTTATGTGTCAATTGGGTATTCACTGGCATTTATTTTAGAAATAACTTGAGTTTTCCAATAGATTTTGCCAGTGATCTAAAGGCCCACTGAAGAACGGTCAACATTGCAAATCACTGTTTATCCTTTAATTGTCAATTGATCACATGATTTAGCTCATGTGATTGCATTTAAAGTAATCATTTGACTACAATTGGTGAAGCTTGAACAATTTTATATATCTTAATTTATTACCCTTAAATATTCATAATGTAATCCTATAAATGACCAAAGAATTTAACTTTCAACGTAAATTAGCATATAGTTCATTGACTAACAACTGCCTAGATTAAATAAACAATAAAGATTACAATACTATCATTATCTGAAATCTTGATGCTTGAAGGCAACTATATTTATAAGCTGACTTTAGCAGCCTTAACAGAATTCTAGATCAGATTTAGTTTGCTTAATCAGTTAGATCATGAGTGACTGAACATTGCTGAGCTCGCCGACAGAATAAGCTGCTAAAATTGTTACTTCAAAAAGAAATGAATTCACTCTTCAGTACAAACTGAACAATTTTCATCTTAATCTCATCACAAAACTGACCAAAACATTTTTTTTCCTTTCAAGTCTGATTGCACTGGCCAACTTGGATTTTTGTTCAATTCAGAACATGCCTTTTGTTGACATGGATTTAATATTTTGGCAATTGGTGGATCAAGAGCCAAAGCAGCGTATCACAAGACAAGAGATGTGATCCTGTCATCTCTTGAATTCACTTTCTTTGCTACACTACTCTGATAGAAAGTGCCTCTTCACAGATACAGGCAAACCAGTGGAAGAATTATATATGGATTGCTGTTGCAGAATAACTTTGATTCAGCTTCACAGTTTGTTTTAAAATTAATTCCCTGCACTTTGCATTTCTGTGTATTGATATTCAATTACTTTATAGAACCGTGGTCAACCATGAACAATATGATACCACCAGGGCCATCTGAAGGAGCATATCTCAATAGAGTTTGGGAGTACAGTATAGCTGTAAATTCATTCAGGAATGTCCAGCTGTCCCATTCAAATGAATCATGTAGTCAGAAAGAGATAGGCTCAGGCTATACTGTCAGACATCAGCAGTGATAGAGACTTCTTACAACCCAACAAATGGTAGATAAAATTTCACCACCATTGTTGGAATCATTGACATCCATAAGGGCCCAGTCTTGTTGTCACTATGTCACTGGGGCAGTCATTCAAAAGTTGGAGTACTGAATCAGAGAACATGGGTTAAAATCCCACCACTGCAATTTGAATTCAGCTTTAAAAAGCTGATACCTGTAAAAGTGTCTTTCCTTCAAAAAAGTGAATAGGGGAATTAGGGGAACTAGGGGAATTTCGCTGTAACTTCATTACAGTGTTAATGTAAGACTTATTTGTGACTAATAAATGAACTTTTACTTTTCATGAAGCCATTAGCTCTGGTGAACCAGTCATGATATCTATAGTTATGCACTGAAGACTGGCTGGTCTGATGGAAGCCACTCTGGGCAGCTTGATATTTATTTCTTCATTCATGAGATGTGCGCATCATTAGTTAGGACAGCATTTATCGTCCATCTGTAGTTGCCCTTGAGAAGGGATGTAGCTGCATAGAACTTAAAAATTGTGATAGATTTCCCTGTCATATACCGGCTGTCTGTCCTAATGGCAAAGTCCTAAATAAAAGCTCTCCAATGTGGATGAACTTGTTCTTCTCTGAAGCAAGAGTAATTGATAAAATGCTGATAATGGCCCCTTCAAAGCAGTTGCTGTGAACATGTCTTTTTTAAAAATTATGGGGTTGTGGCAGTGAGTTAGATTGAAATTCTCCTGCTTCTCTACATGACAATAAAGCCCTGAAGAGCAGCATGAATGCTCTTTAGGCCAGTTCAATGGAATTTCTGCGAGTCTTTCATTGCAATTATGATGGGAGATCCCTATTCCCAATCCACAAATTGCTTAATTGGAAAACAGTGAATGGCTAAATGGTTCAGTTGGATAAAACATTTTCTGAAATCTCTGCAGTAAGCCTGTCACAGGGGACTGAAACATCTTAGGAACCTTATGGTGAAATTTGACTGGCAATCTACAACAAAGCCTGATGGGACTTAATCTTGTTTTGTGGGCCATTGAAATCTGCAGAATGTCACCAACTATAGCAAATTTCAGAGGAAGAAACAATAAAGAATCTAGATAGGACTATTTGAAATATACTGCTTGCCTTCAGTTACAGTGTGAATAATCAAGATTATCAGGGACCAAGTTCATCCAGTGAGAATAACGTATGGTTTTCAGGCACTAAACTGCTTCCTGAGCTTGCAATATGAAGCCAAGGAATCGACACTCTGCACCCACACCTGAAACAGATTTAAAGCCTGTTTTTGAGGGGGCCACAGCAAAGATGGTTTCCCTTGAGGCAGTCGACACTGGCAGCATTAATAAAAAAGGTCTCTCATCTGCCTAACAGGGACTTAAAGGGCACCCCCTGTGAGGCTACAACCATCAAGGCAAGTTTTTAAAATGTACTTAGCTGAAAATGGTGCTGTAGTGATCTAAAGAAACAACTTGCATTTATATAGCAGCTTTCATGACCTCATTTTACAGCCAGTCGAATACTTTTTGAAGTGAAATTATAGTTGTGTTGTAGAGAAACGCATTAATTTCAACAGAAGGATTTCATAAACAGCAAAGTGATAATGGCCAAAAATTTAATTGAAGTAATAAAAACAGAAAGTGTTGGAAAAACTCAGCAAATCTAGCGGTTACCTGCTGCCTCACAGCGCCAGGGACCTAGGTTTAGTTCCGGCCTTGGGTAACTGAGTGTGTGGAGTTTGCACATTCTCCCTGTGTCTACGGGTGCTCCGGTTTCCTCCCACAGTCCAAAAAAGTGTGGATTAGATTAATTGGCCATGATAAATTAACCCTAGTATCAGAGGGATTAGCAGAATAAATATGAGGGGTTACGGGGATAGGGCCTGGGTGGAATTGTGGTCGTGCAGATTAGATGAGCCGAATGGCTTCCTTCTGCATTGTAGGGATTCTTTGATAGCAGCTGTGGAGAGAGGAACAATGTTAACGTTTCGAGTCCAATATGATTCTTCTTTGGGAGTTTCTTCAGAGATAAGTGTGCAACAATTGGGCAACGGCTAAAACTTTCCTTCTAACTGGATACCCTCCTCCCTGTTTCTGTCCATCACCAGGGCCTCCCTCAACTCTATTAGCTCCATTTCCATTATAGCTCTTCCTCACTGGAGAGCTGTTGCAAAGCTGACTGTGATCTTTAATCTTGCTTTGCCAGAGAACTAACTGTCTGCTACTCTCCAGGTTCATGTTGCGCACTAACATCCAGTATTGGACACACCTTGGGTTTCACCATTCAGGTGCAGCCATTGTTCCTAACAATACTCCATGAAATATTGTTAAGCCATGGTATTCAGATACATAAGCTATTTGTGATGCTGGACAGTTTAGATTTTGCCTGTTCACAAAATTATGTTCGTAATTAATTTATTTGCAATGTGTGAGTAGGCAACCTAGTGTAGGGGAATCCCCAATTTTGTTATGCCCCTGGATGAGGAGGAGTATGTTGTTAGCTATTTTCCAATTTCCTCAGTTGGTCGCACAAAGATTTGTTTAAAATCCTTTCCCTGATTCAAAGAATGAGGAGATTGAACGCTTACTAAAACCTGAGGAATAATAATAGACATGCAAACACGCACACACATACACACAAACACACATGGTACATTGAGGCTGTTCAGTTAGATGATTCTGATAGACTTTGGAGCTGTCCTTATTGGTTTTGCCATCTTTAAAGACAGTTGTTGCCATGTCCCCAGAGGGAGAAATGACCTAGTTCTATCTAGTAGGGTAGGTGAAGAGACTGTCCTGTTTGATTTGATTTGATTTACTATTGTCACATGTATTAATATTTTTCACTGTATACAGTGTACAGTGAAAAGTGCAGTGAAAAGTTTTTTCTGCTTGTGCCTGCTAGACAAACTTGTCTCCAGCAAGAAAGAGAGAGAAAGAATGAGAGAGAGGGAGGGGGTAAGGTCCTTCTTGCCTCTTTGTTGTTCTGCTTCTCACTGGTTGTCAGCCAGTTTTTAACCCATTTTCTCTGTGTATTCCCCGGAGGGTCATCATGCCTTGCATGCATCTGAGAATGTTATACACATTCTGCAATATATAAATAAACAGGAAATGGGTGTTTATGGATGTCAGATGATTTGTAATGAACAGTCTCCATTGTCCTCACAGACTCAGGGATTAGTCCAATACTTTACATTTCCATATCTTTCTTTCATATGTCTCTGTTTGAAGTGGAACTTGACACCTCTTTGGGTACAAAATTCCACGTCCTCTCAAGAAGGTCTGTCAGCAAAATCCACAAAGGGATTTTCCAGAAAGTGATCTCTTTAAGTATCAGCCATCTTTAGATCAGCATCTTTACTGATATTTCTTTAAAAAGCACAGGTCTTCCTTAAAAAGTTCAATACACCCATGGATAGTTGGAGAAGCAGTAGTGCACTTTCATGACACTAGCGACACTATCTAACGTACATGATACACAAGATCTCTCATCTTTCATGGATGTGACTGGTTTGAAAGAAGTACAGAGTTGTAAGGAAAGGAAGAATTGTAGAATTCCTACAGTGCAGAATAGACCATTCAGCCCATCGAGTCTGCACCAACTCTGACAGAGTATCTTAACCAGACCCTGTCCCCCGTCCTATCCCTGTAGCCCCACACATTTACCATCTAACCTACATCTTAGGACACTAAGGGGCAATTTAGCATGGCCATTCCACCTAATATGCATACTTTTAGGCTGTGGGAAGAAACCAGAGAACCCTGAGGAAACCCACATAGACATGGGGAGAACATGCAAATTCTACAGAGTCATCCAAGGCTAGAGTTGAACCCAAATCCCTGGTGCTATGAGGCAACAGTGCTAACCATTGTGCCACTGTGCTGTATAATGGAGGAGGAGCAATTACCCTCCCATTTCGTCTTTACCATCATCCTTTTTGTCATCTAAATCTCCTGTTCATCAATCTATCGCAGATTTTCCCTTTTGTTCTTTGCCCACTCCTTGTTTCTCTCCCTTTCTATTACATTGTTAGATTATTTATAAATAGCTGGGAACCAATTGATAGGTGAACATATATCATGGGGTGCCACATATACTGTCACACTGCAGTCATTCACCAAGAAATGATATATCAGTCCATTCCGTCTACAAGTCACACAGAAAGTAGAAAGAAATACACACGTGTGAATCTAGTTTGAGATTATTTCTAATTTATGGGAACCAGAAGACATAACAGTCTCCATTTTCTTAAAATCTTTTAACTTCTTCCAATTCTGATGTAAGGTTATTGACCTCAAATATTAACTGTTCTTTTCTCCACAGATACCACCTGGCATGCTGAATATTTCCAGAATTTTCTGTTTTTATTTATTCCAGCATCTGAAGCATTTAGCCTTTTTACTCAATGCAGCCTTCTGTTGGGAAGGATTCTGAAATACATGCAAGTCAAGCAATAGATGATTGATACTGATTCCGACGTGTCTTGCATTTAGCTGTTTGCAAATGTTCGAACATTTGATATCAAATTTACTGGCAGTCAGTTGGAATTATATCTGAACAAAATGCTCTGTGATGTTATCTATTGAGATCAGCCTTTAAGCAGGATAAATCTTTATTCTGGCCTTGGATGCATGCCTTTTGTTTGCAGGCTCAGGATGTAGGACAATTAATAAATAATGATTAAACGTATCCATTTTAAGTATCATATTTTTACAAATCATATTTTAAGGATACAGACATTATGAAAAGTTAAAAGCTGTAAGCTAATGGATTGATATAGTTAAAGTAAATCTTGCAATCGACTTTGCACAACAGAGTGTTGTGTTAATCAGCTATGACAAAAGCTGCATGTGATTCCCTCAGGAGTGGTTGGCAATGTGATGTGATTATAATAGTGCAGAACAGCCAAGCTGTTACTATAGTAACAAGGTTCACAAGACCGCATTGGAATGTGAGCCTGCCTTAATCTTCACAGCAGTGACATTCTTGAACAATTTTAGCATTATGATCTTCATCTGAAATCATCCACAAGGAATACAAACTTTAAAAACATTTTATAAAAAAAATTGCTGCAAAGAATTTTAATCAATGTCTTTACAGTCACTGATAATTCTGTGATCAATCCATTTATTAATAAAATGGACATTCTTGACTTGGAATCCAAAATTTGCTGTCATTGTAATTTTATAAATATTTAAGTCATCGTTAGTAACTTTATTTGTCATGACAGTATTTGTGCTCCTTTTTACTGCTTGTAAGGTGGTGCATGTTTTCTTACCCTCACAGTGATTGTCCCAATTAAATGATTCCAGCGGCAACTGCTTTTCTATGAGTTTAAAGCAAAGAAGTATTATTATCCCAGCTGTGACATCTCATTCACTAGTCCCACATCCACTATCACACACACACGAAGATTAGATGCGGGTGAATGTAAATCAATGCAGTTACAATTTATCTTGGTCTCTTTCAAGGCAGGCTTGTGGTTTCTTAGATGAGTTGATTCTTTGGTTATATTGAAGTGCTGGAATTCTCCCATCCCACCCGTCACTGGAATTTTAGCAGGTGGGTTGCAAAGAATATGAAACACCATTGATGATCGGCCGGGAATTCCCAGCTTTTAGACCAGTACGGCCGAAGAGTTCCACCCAAGATCTTATAAAGCAGCGGATTCTCAATGAGCTGCAAGACTTACTGTAACAAAATTACTTGGAGTTTTCTCTTCAGATGAATTCAAGTTTTGAAGGCCCTCTTCCCGTTAGATGAAATAATGAGTTATACATTGGTTGCCCAAATGATTTGCAGCAGGTTCAACAGCTTTTGATGGAGTTCTGTCTGCAATCAGTTTCTTGTTGTTTTTAAAAGCAAACAGAAAGTATGGTTGCCTCATCATGTGACCTGTACAAACTCAAAGTCCTTTTCCAAATGAGGTGGGCAGTTAAGTCAAATATATATCCTGTGTTTTGAATTTCACAGGTTGACAATTTGAGACAACCAGTGTACTTAAATTTGAAAGACCCATTCAAACTGGCATTACCCTTTTGAATTAGTTTCAGGAAAGGACATTGCATCAACATCACTATGGAAAGTTTCTTTTGTTCCTTCTTGAGACAGCGATTGGTTTTAATCCACAAGAGAAGTCAGATTATCCTTGGGCAGACATATTTTTGTTGCCTCCTGTGTTCAGTTTTTAAAATATAAAAATGATTCTGAAGTTCAGAATATACTGGAACGTGACATATCACACAGCCACTTTAAAGAATTGACCCACTGTTTTAACGGACAATTATCTCCTTCAACATCCCCAACAATAATTCAGACAATTGAAACTTTCAAACATCATGAATAGGTTATTTGGTTTTATGTGACTTGGACACAAATGTAACATTTTACAGATACTTTCACTTTGTTAGTTTAAGACCAAGTTCTAGTGTTTGCAAAATGGTTCCTCAATGTCCCTTAGGAAGGGAAACCTGTCTTCCTCCTTTATACTGATCTCCAGTTCCCCATAATGTGATTGTGCTAACAGCTCTCTGAATTAACAGAAAAAATAATTTGGGGGCAATCTTACTGGCTTGTCATACCATTCGATCGACATGGCAAGCTGGTAAGATCCTGTGAGAGGCGAAAAACCGGCTTCACGCCTGATTTCTTGCCTCTTGTGATGTTCCCGGCTGTGTTCTGTCAGCACAATCATCTCTCACCTCGTTGCTTTAAATATTTACCAGATATCAGTGAATTAAATTACAGTTATACAGGCTCATTTGCCTTAACGATTTCACCAGCGGAGGTCCTCATCTGCGAAGATCACATATGGTCCCCCCCCCCATCAACACGGGTCAGACACACTAGCTTCACCAGCGAGACTGGAAGCCATTGAAGCCCTGTGGGTGGCCGGGGCAAGGCCAGACTGTGCCACTTGGACAGTGCTAGCCTGGCACTGCCAACCTGGGACACTGGCAGTGTCCGGCTGACATGCTGGCCCAGCCCCTCAGGCACCGGGCACTGCCTAAAGGGTGTTGCCTAATGGGAGGGGCTGGGCAAGAAGGGGATGGGGCCTGAAGGGGGCAGGGCCATGACTGGGAGGTGGGGGTGTAATACTTTGCGTTGGGGATCGATCAGAGCGGCGATCAGCTGGGGGGAGGGGGGGGGAGATTGGATCGGGGCCAATGACTGGCAGGTGGATGGCGATTGAGGCCATGATCGGGGATGGGCAGTGATTGGGGGAGGGAGCAATGTTCAGGGGGGTAATCAGGGAGTGCAATTTTGAGAAGGGGCAAAGTCTGGGAGGGTGATTGGGTGGATAGGGTGCAATGTCTGGAGTGATGGGAAAGTGAGAGATCCCCAAGTGCACTGTGTATTGAAAGATCAGGGCACGTGCACAATAGCACTCCTAGAAGTCTGCAGCCTACTTCCTGATGTGAATAAGCTCCATCCATTCCCCCTACAGGTCAGAATTGCACTATGCCTCATTTTTTAAATTCTAAATGCATTGCAACTGGATCTGGGAGTTCACCCCAGACTCTCTCTTGTTTTCATGCTCATTTGGCACTTAGAATTTCTTTGGTAAGATTGCCCCACTCACTTGTATCCAACTGCAGTACTGTCGGAGCAGCTTCACTGGACTGCAACTGTTCACAAATGAAGACCAATCTCAACTTCTCAAGAAACCCAGGGATGAGCAACAGCTACCTGCTAGGCTGGTGTTACCTGCATCCTGAGAATGAATGTTCAAAAATGCTTAATCCTTCAAGTACAGTAGTTACGTTCACAAAAACAAAGATTGTCAGTAAAGATGAGGTCATGAATGCATTAGGGTTCTATTGCACCATACAATGATGTTCAGACACTATAATCAAAACACTGAAAGTGCAATTCCTAAACCACAGACACCAGGATGAGTGAAATGGAACTGCAATTATAGGTTCAGATTTCTGTGGCCTGTGATTTCCTCTCATGGCAAGGTCCTTATCTCAGCTGCACCACCAGCAAACATATCACATGAAAGTTGACAATGGAGTGAAAATTGGACCATGAGTTACCTTGTGCCAGTCCTTGACAAACTGCATGGAATTCAAGTTCGAAAGTCCTTGCAAGCTTTCAATTGGCTCAGTTAATTCCTCTGGTTAAAAGTTGAGTCGAAGAGAGCAGGAAAGTTCCAAGTTTGATCACTAGTATGTGTGAATTACTTGTTTTGAACTAAGGGGAATATGAATTAATCTCATTGTTTGGGTTAAGAATGGATATATTGGGCAGCAATTTAAAGTAATTTATTCAATATAGCTTTGGTTTACATAGTTTAATCGCCTTCCAAAAGATGCTACATAATTACTAAAACTTCATGGACTCTTTGGCATTGCATGTGGGATTACAGAGCAGTTGCCAGTCAGAGAATTACAGGCCATCTGTCTAGTTCAGTATACGAAGAACATTTCTCATCTCTTATTTATTTGTTTATTAAATGCACAAACTATCTCTGGCAACAGAGTTTAATACTTTCCAATAAAGCTTGAGCTAAGATGTGAGTTTATGTTCCTAAAGATTATGTGGCCTCGTCTTGCATAATCTTTAAGACATAACGTTCATACTGAAGATAACACTGTGATATCTGAATTCCAGAAACTTCAGAAGCAGTGTGTGAAAAGCTTAAAGATAACAATAGATGGCAACAGTCGGTTAAGAATAGACAAGCTGGAAATCAAAGTTTATTTCCAGCTTATAACTTGGAACCAAGCCATATGTTCTTGTGTGCGATACAGATCACTGAGTACATGGACATTTAACAGTAGCTTCTTCTTCAGATACCATGCTTTACAATGTCAATAATCTTAACTTTCCAACTTTCACAGTTCTTCATAGCAGCCAACATTGTGGCTGGAATTTTCTTACCCTTCATGACCAAACCCAGCTGGGCTGTCAACTCCCCCACTGTGGGAGATTTGACAGCCCAGCTAAAATCCATTGACATTCTGAGGGACTGAACAATCCCAGCAGTGGGTAAAGCCAGAAAATCCCACCCTGTGGTGTTGTTCTCAAATCTTATAACTTCTGTTTCTTAGACCATTGATGTATTTCCTCTTCTGCCTCCCTCTCACTACTACCCTCATTTCACCAATCACTAGCAGATGTTCTAGATTCTCTCCTCCAAACGAATTATAGTTGTCTCTTGGTGATCATTTGCAAGAGTTCCTCTTGTTCGCTTTTTTCCTCAAAACTTAATTAGTTGTGAGTGTTGTTCATTAATTCTCATCATACATCTCAGAAAACATGGTTGGAATTTTACCGGCACTCAGAGGCACGCAGAACAGCATATTCTGTTGGCCTTGTGTGGGACCTTACGAGCCTCGGATGGGTGAGGCGGTAAAATTCCAGTATACATTTCTGTTGTCTTCAATTTATCTTCTAATGTCTTGGTCATATTCCAACATACGCATCCATATAATAACACCGACCAGATGTAATATTTCAGTATTCTCATTCTGCTTTCCACTGAGATGTCTTTATGCTGAAGAAGGTCTGCCATTTATGTTAAGGTTGATAAAGACATCACTTCCTGATGTCTTTATCAATTTTTCCATCAGATATTATGATCCATGGCCAGATCCTGATTGTGGGAGGTGGGGGATCTGGTTCAGAACCGATAAAGTTTTGTTTACAATAGACAAAGTTCAAGATTCAAGACACTTAGTAAGTGAAGAAAGCTACAAGATTCCCTGGGTTTTGAACAAACAAAAAAAAACTTTAGTACCCAAATTCAGAAAGATAAAACAAGTTACAAATCTGTCTTATACTCAAACATTCAAGGTAAGTATGAGATATATGTGATTGACAGGCAGACCATGGTTGAATATACCACAGTACAAAATAAATGCCAAATGCAATCAAACACAATTCCATCGATTTGTCTACAACCAGATGTCTGTTACATTGTGAGCCAACTAATCACATTGAAACTTCCTCTTTCCCATGAGGGTTTCCAATCTCTTAATTTGAAGACTCTGCCTTAAAATTCTCTCCATGGGTTGTCCCCACTTGGGTAGTTTCAATGATGGCCCAGCTCACAGGATTTCAACCTCTGTTCCTCTGGGCTCCTGAATAGACTCAAACATCAATTACAAGAACAATTTCAGCTCTTTGCCATGACAAGCAGAACACCACTGCTCTAAACGGTCTGCAACATCGATTCACCAACCTTTGGCTGCCTCCTCAGATCTTCAGGGTTTCTTCTCAAGCCTCTTGGAATAGCAAAATTTCTCACAAGCCAACTTAATGCCCACAGTCCTTTTTCTAACTCATGCCTGTTTCTTTGCTCCACTCTTTTGCTTCACTGGGATCTGTTTCTGTCGCCTGTTTTTTGTTCCTTACTTGGAAGTTCCTTGTGGATCTGTTCCCCATCTCCCTCCCTTGTCCCTCTCCCTGGGACACTTGCAGGTGATGATGATCCATACCCAGTTACCTGACCTGGATTGTCATGCCCTTCTTGCCTTTTTCCTGTGTATAGGCCTGCATTGCCCAGGGCCTGAAGGACATGGAATATCCAAACCACATACCTGCAGCCTGTTCCTTACCAGCACACGTGCAAGAAACCTTAAGTTCATCAGGACTTGGAGTTCCCAGCCACTGAGATAACTTTGGGCTTCTTAACATCTTTCTCCTTGGAAGAATGAAAGGGAAGGAAATCTGCTGTCCTTACCTGGTCTGGCCTTCACATGACTCCAGAGCCACAGCAATGTGGTTGACTCTCAACTGCCCTTGTGCATTTAGGAATGGGCACTAAATGTTATCAAATAAATAGGTTGGACTAAAACCTGGTGTTGTCAGACTTTTTACTGTGTTTACGCCAGTCCAACGCCGGCATACCCACATCATCACTAAATGTTAGCCAGCCAGTGACGTCCAAGTTCCATGAATAAAAAAGCTTCACTACTATGAAAATTTATTTACGATGGCTTTTTGATGCTTAATAAGAAGCACTTAACATCATAAGCTCCTAACAAATAGCTTATTACATAGTATAGAATAAATTTTTCACCATTACACATACCGTGCGGAATTTTGCATCCCACTTGCCACAAGAATTGTAGAGGGTGGGATATGGACCATGCAAAGGTCCGTTGACCTTGGGGGGATTTTCTGGTCTTGGGGCGAATGTGGCTGGAAAATTCCGCCATCGTATCAGAAAGTTACAAAGATTTAACCTAAACAATACATGTAATGAATCGGATCAGCACAATTTAAACATCACAGAATTATCATAACTCTGTGCTTGCTTTTCTTTCCCCTCTTATTGCCAGTCTATAACGTGGCAAAAAATATTTCATTAGAGTCCACAGCCCTGTTGTTGTCCTCTTTGTTAGCTGTAGGTGTAATTCCATCTTTTCCCAACACACACGTGATAAGTTCTCATGTTGAGAGTAAGGTCAAACTGGTTTCCTTGTGCACCAATTACTCATTTCTCTTCTGAGTGAAATCGCTTTTACTCATTTTAAGAATGTTATTAAGATGCTTTTTATGTTCACACAAAAGGCTTTGGTCCTGCTTTATTTGATCTTGAACATATCAAGATCTTGACGATCCCATTCAATTCTCTTCTAGCAACAACAACCAGTTCCTGAAACTCGATTTTCAAGTTTGCCGATGACACCACCATAATGGATCGGATCTCAAACAATGACAGGACAGAGTACAGGAATGAGATAGAGAATCTGGTGAACTGGTACAGTGACAATATTCTCTTCCTCAATGTCAACAAAATGAAGGCGATAGTCATTGACTTCAGAGGCAGTGGAGGACATGCCCCTGTATACATCAATGAGGAAGAAGTAGAAATGGTTGAGACCTTCAAGTTTTTAGGTGTTCAAATCACCAACAACCTGTCTTGTTCCCCCATGCTGACACTATAGTTAGGAAAGCCCACCGATGCCTCCACTTTCTCAGAAGACTAACGAAATTTGGTATGTCCACTACAACTCTCACCAACTTTTACACATGCACCATAGAAAGCATTCTTTCTGGTTATATCACAGCTTGGTATGGCTCCTGCTCTACCCAAGACTGCAATAAACTACAAAGGGTTGTCAATGAAACCCAATCTGTCACTTAAGCCAACCTTCCACCCATTGACACCCTCTACACTTCTCACTGCCTCGGAAAAGCAGCCAGCATAATTATGGACCCCAAACACCCCGGACATATTCTCTTCCTTTGGAAAAAGATACAAAGGTCTGAGGACACTTCCCAACCAACTCAAGAACAGCTTCCTCCCTGCTGCCATCAGACTTTTGAATGATCTATCTTGTATCAAATTAATCTTTCTCTACACCTTAGTTATCACTGTAACACTACTTCTTGCACTCTCTCCTTTCCTTCCCTATGTACGATGTGCATTGTCCATACAGTATGCAAGAAACAATACTTTTTATCATATACCAATACGTTTGACAATAAGAAATCAAATCAAACTATGGATTTTTATTTTTCCATCCAATTTGCTTCAAGTCTTCCGTGGAATTCATGAAGTATGTCATTCCACTCCTTGGCGAGTTTTAAATACTCCTTGGCAAAATGTCTACTTGCCTGGATCCCTGCCGGTGCTCCCTGTCTATGTGCAATTTACTTTATGAAGGTAATCTTGGCATTTGAACACTTCAACAACTGATTATTTGGGAAGATTTCCATTATATTTCAAGAATTATCCACTGTTAGACAGTATTTTGAAAACGTTCTCTGGTGACTGCAGAATTATTTTCTTGCTTAAGCAGGGGAGGAGGGGGAAAGGATAAGCCACGTGCTTCCCAGTAAAAGTGCAGATAAGCTTGCAAATCCTTTATCATTCTTTCTTTTGAGAAATTAAAAATACCCTGAACAAATGTTCTCTGTGAAAGTTAGTGCAGATATTAAGATTATTTTGAATGACAGAATATCATCTAGCATTGATTTAGATTTATGTAGTTTTTTAAATGTCGTAATATCTTGAATTTTGTAAATCACATCTGGGAATACATAATACTGCACATGCATGGTAGAATATTTCTACTTGTACATTGTTTTTCTGGGCAAGAAATGTTCAAAGAAAAAGTTTCCAGTTTTAACATTGATTTTTGCAAGAGCCAATGATTCGTTTAAAGTTATTTCACTTAAAGTTGCAAGTTCAGAGAAGGTAATGAGAATATTAAGGATGTTAGGAATGACTGTGTAATGTACCATGTTCAATTTGAGTGATATAGAACGTGATTTAGTAAAATAACTCTTCTGCCACCTTGTGGCTTTTTGGTAAACTACATGGAAGAATGAACCGTGGATGGCAACTTCCTGGGCAGGCATTAATAATAATATTGTTAGATGCATGTAAAAGTTGACTTTTTTTAAATTATGAGATTAAACCAAACAGCAGCTAAGGACAGAAAATTAGTTCATTTCATTTTTACACTGTCCATGGCAGGAAGCTTGAATTCATTCATATTTAATAGTACATTTCTTTAAAAGGGAAAATAACTTGTATTGACATTGTGACATTCACAGGATGTTCCCACAAACAGTAATCAGAATCTATTGAAATCTTTCTGAGAGAGGGCATGTCATAAGAAATGGTTATATATTAGCTCGTCCCATGTCACTCTTCTGAATCTCTCATTTTGCCTTGCCCGTGATCCAGAGTTCCTCATCTTTCCTTACCCGGTCAGCTAGCTCTTTTAAATCCTCTTCGTCGGAGGAGATATCACTATCGGCCATGTTTTCATTGTCCAACTCTCTCCTTCCTGCCATGCTGGTTTGTGGCGAGCACCACAATATGCAAGATCCATGCTGGGGCATACTGAAAGGCTCCAATGGATTGGCCAAGTACCTGCATCCATGCATGGTTCCTTACAAGTGTGAGTAACCATACCCTCAGTTGGTAGGCCTTATCTCTGTATCTACCCCTGAAGGCAAGCAAGAGGCAGGAACTCTGGGGCTGTCAAAGTAGGTAAGCATTATGGCTACTTCCTGGGAACCAGGCACACACCTGCAGGTTACAGGCCTATGGAAGCCCTTCCTGTTGATATGGCTGTCGGCTGATCCATAGGAGCCTTAATGGCCACACATGTACAGTCAAATCAGTTTGTACCATGGGGAAAACCAGCGATGGCCCTCAACCCAATGGCCCTCTCTGCCTGACTTTTCAACAGAGCACTTGTCACTTCCTTCTCGCAAAGTAAGAAGTCTCACAACACTAAATTAAAGTCCAAAACGTTTATTTGGCAGCACAAGCTTTCAGAGCGCTGCCTCTTCATCAGGTGAGTGCCTCACAACACCAGGTTAAAGTCCAACTTGTTCATGATGAAGAGGCCATGCTCTGAAAGCTCGCGCTACCAAATAAAACTGTTGGACTTTAACCTGATGTTGTAAGACTTCTTACTGTACCTACCTCACCCCAATGCCAGCATTTCCACATCATGGCTTTCTTAATGTAGCAATGGGCTGCAGACTGAGAGGTCCGACACATGTTGCAGTGGATCTTTGGAAAGATCCAGAATTATAGAGGCAAACAACAGTGATCTTCCGGACAACTGGGAGTCCTCCAAATCCCTATGGGTGTTGACTTGTCCTGCAGCTTGGGGCACAGATCAGTGACAGCCTCCCTGAAGATGCTGTCTTTGCTGACACTCAGCATTTGAAGCAATGTCATCAATTTAATTCTGTTTCCCTCTCTGCAGATGATACCTGAGCTGCTTTATATTTTCTGCATTTTGGATGATAAATATATTTTTAATTCATAAGATAATTGAGAAACTTTAAAAACTCATGCCACAAAACCACTAAATAGCTATTATGCAGTTAGGCCACACAATCTGTTTCTTTTGGTGGTGTTTGTTGAAGAGTAAATAATCACCTGGGCACATCCCAACTCTTCAAATAGAGAAATAATGTCCTGGGACCTTTTGTCTCCACTGATAACATAGACTTTCTGCTTTAGTGGCTTGTGTAAATGATAGTATCTCTGGTAGTGCAGCAGCATTTTTGGTTCTGCACCCAAGTGCCAGCCTCGATTATGCATTCTGACATGTCAACTGTCATGATTATCAAAATGCACAATTTCTCAGTAAAGCCTATCGCGCAATTTTGCAAAAAGGCTCTGAACTGAAATCTTGGGAATTGTTTTAGGCTGCTCTGGCCTCAGGGAAGACATTACAGCTGTTAACAATTCCTAAAACCTTGACTCCAGTGCAATCTCTGTACCTTTACACTGGGCTAAAATTGAAATTAAAATAATCCATTCGCTACTAGTCTGAATGTTCCAGCTATTACTTCTGATTATTGTGCAGGGAGCCTGATTGCTGACTCTGACTCAGTTGATCAGTGACATAGTTACAGAAATCAGCACTGCAAGGCTCCAAAGCTACCACTGGTATTCTCTTTGACATTGCACTCAGCCCCCAGCTGCTTCTTACACATCAACACTCATCATTCAAAAAGGTAAGTATCCCATGTTACCATCATGTGAGGAGTCAAAAGGCTTTCCTCCTTTTCCTCTCCTCATTTAACCGCAAGTTTTTTTTTAAGAAATGGATGTGTTTGTCAATTTGCCAGTAAATGTTTAACTGTACATGCTTTGACCACAAAAGGCATGATCAAACAACGCTTTCTTGAGTATTTAAATAAAAAAAGATAGACTGGGTTAAGTGCAATAAAACTAAGTAAAATAATAAAATAAAGCTTAAACCTTCACACACAATAGATGGATTACAGATTGGGGAAGATAGGTTATAAAATTCAAATTCCAGTAAAATTAAAGGGTGTACGACTTCAGACTGAGTTTGGTGGCCTTGCTGCTTTCACTCAGTGGTTCTGCTGCTTTTGGAATTGAGACAGTTTAAATCTGCAAATGGATGATTTATTTTTCTAAATACAACGGCTGGAATTTTACCGCCTTGCAGAACAGAAATCTCTGTTGGCTTTGGGCGGGATTTTGCGATGAGCGAGGTCGTAAAATCCCACCGAACAGCTCTGGGTTGAGTTGGTCTTTTAAATCTGTGTCTGCACCACCTTGGTAGTTAAACTCAACAGACAAGTTGGGTGGAGAGAGAAAAAGAGAACGAATCAATTCAGAGTCTTTTGTTCCTTCAACATTTCAGTTACTTGTCCCGTTCTGCAGAGAAACCAGGCGCTTCAACACCCAAAAGATTGGCTTGTCCAATGATCTCTCTCCAACTGCCCAGTGACCCCAAATTTGGTCATGACAGGTGTATTCCAATTAGTTTGAGGAGAACATGGCTAGAAGATCTTCTCTCAGCCTGGATCCCATTGTTCACATAATAATGTCTAATAGTTTGTTTCCACCTCATTGAGTATTTAGGTAATTGTCTGGATGCTTTGCTAACGGGGTAGGAGAGGACCCCTTTATCCTCTTTTAAGGCAAAACTTTGCATTTGGCTTCTTTCCATTTCAATTGTTTTAGAATGCCAAAGGTACAGAGAACCAAATGTCTAGCCATCTTTGACTGTGATGTCAAGCTGCTGGAATGTAGCTTTAGTATTTTAAAAAAAAACAAGCCAGTAAATTCATATGTTGTTAAAGGCATAGCACATGCTAATAGTATAAATAGCACTGTGGATGTTCTTAGAACACATGGACTACAGTGGTTCAATAAGGCAACTAGAGATGGGCAATAAATGCTGGCATAGCCAATGATGCCCATATCCCATGAAAGAATAATAGTCATAAAAAATTGCAGTATTACAGTTATTGAAGTGCTTATAAATTTCCCCACAACCAACTTTGTACAAAAGACACAATAACCACAATGTATGGGCAGATACCAACTCCAGATCTACTTATTGATTTTGATAAATGAGTAGAGGATAGTGTTTGGATCCCAGTACAGGCAGTCCTATAGCCCTAGCTCACTAATTGGAAGAGATTGATTGCTGGGGAAGGTACTTTGCTCTGAGGGAGTCAACAGTGGTCATTCTTGTTGTGAGGCAAAGATCTCTGGAACCCACGGTAAATTGGCAGTTATAGTCTTTAATGGCACTACCATGCAAAAGGGTAGTCATAAAGAGTGTTTGCTGAGAGTTGATTTGACTCAAAATGTTAACTCTGATTCTCTCTCTCCACAGATGCTGCTAGACCTGCCTTACACTTCCTGCTTTTAATTTCCAATTTCCAGCATCCACAGTAATTTGCTTTTACCTTGCAAGATAAATTGGATGTCCTGAAAGTTAAATTTAAGATCTCTCTTGAAAGCAAATCATCTATTCCAAAGGCTGATCAATGTTTGAAATGGAAAGACATGAGTTGATCAGATGGAGTGTTCAATGTCATCTATTTATCCTCTGTTTCTACATTATGAAAAGCAACTAGTATGTCTGGCAACCATAATGAAAGCATCTGATTCCTGAAAGACTGGGCATAAATCCAGAGACAGAAAAAAACTTATTTACTCACTCATTACCAATATGCAAGAGCAACACCTAGCTGCTGCATAACCTGAGTCACAGCAATCAAAATAGGTGATTGAATCATTGTTAGCTACTATTGTCAGTCAGACAAATTTTCATGCAATTTGTCAGATTTACGTCAATCATACTGTGCATTTTGTCGATTTGAATGCATAAAAATATGTTAAGCTGTTGTCTGAGATGCTGCTAGACCTGTGGTGTTTTATATTCTGGATTTATTGTAAACAATATCAGCAGGAATAAATTGTCTATACAACAACCACGTAGTTATCAAATCAAGAAGGGAACGTCCTAAGAACATAAGAACATAAGAAATAGGAGCAGGAGTAGGCCATCTAGCCCTTCGAGCCTGCCCCGCCATTCAACAAGATCATGGCTGATCCGTCGCGGCTAGTTCCACTTTCCCGCCTTCTCCCCATAACCCTTAATCCCCTTGCCTATCAAAAACCTATCTACCCACGTTTTAAATATATTTAGCGAGGCAGCCTCCACCACTTCAACGGGCAGAGAATTCCAGAGATTCACCACTCTGAGTGAAGAAGTTCCTCCTCAAATCCGTCCTGTCCGAGCAACTCAGAAAACCCAAGCAAACCCAATGGAAAGCTCAGTTATATTTCTGCTTTGAGAAAGGCACTGATAAAGCTCCACCCATGATTCCTAAGTAAGCAAAAACTGTGGGAATCA
This sequence comes from Carcharhinus amblyrhynchos, assembly GCF_965287045.1. Classification (NCBI taxonomy): domain Eukaryota; kingdom Metazoa; phylum Chordata; class Chondrichthyes; order Carcharhiniformes; family Carcharhinidae; genus Carcharhinus; species Carcharhinus amblyrhynchos. Next base: position 62,704,945 of record NC_137333.1, read on the forward strand.
GGGCAAAACTTGAGTATGAACAAAAAAAAAACTGAAAAATTGAAAATGACAAGTACTGGTTACAGGAGTTATGTGAAGGCAGTGGGGCAATGCTGAATGGAGTGCCCCAGGGTTGCGTTTGGATCCTGCTGTTTCTAATTTATGTCCAATTACTTGGATTCTGAAACTTGATGCATCTTGCTTAAATTTGCTGATGATACTAAATTAGGAAAGGCAGGAGAATCAAAGAAAGTTATCCATAAATTGAAGAATGTGGTGAGCAAAATATGTGAGCAGAATAAACAATGATAGATAAAATTTAATTCAAATATACGTAAAGTATAAGAGGAAAAATGGTCAACATGCATACTTTGTGAATTATATTGAAAACCAAGATTGAAGTTGTAAGGGATGGCAACATGACCAACCATTACTTACCAGCAAAACGCTGTTAAACCACATAGCCAAAAGAGAAGAAGGTAAGCCAAAGAAATTTGTGATCAAATTACACCCCTCAATTCAGGCTGCACCTTTTGCTGGGTGCAACAAAAACAAGCTTGTATTTTAGTACCTTCCACAACCACTGGTCCTTTTAAAGCTTTTTCTGTCCACTTTTGAAAGGTAGTCATTTTGTAATGTATGAAACATTTGTGTGTGCTGTGTGTTGTGGACTTTATTAATAGGAGCATAGAGTACAAGTGCAAGGAGATTATGCTGAACTTATCCAAGACACTAGTTAGACCTCAGCTGGAATATTGTGTACAGCTTTGGGCACCACACTATAGGAAGGATGTGAATACAGAAGCGGTTTCCAAGAATGGTTCCAGGGATGAGAAACTTCAGTTATGAGATTAGATTGAGAGGTTGTGACTAGTTATCCTTCAAGAGAAAAAGGCAAAAAGGAGATCTTGATAGAGATGTTCAAAATCATGAGGGGGCTAGACAGAGTAGATAGAATCATAGAATCCCTACAGTACAGAAAGAGGCCTTTTGATCCATCAAGTCAGTACCAAGCCCACTCCCACCCAGGCCCTATTCCCCTAACCCCACACATTTATCCTGCTAATCTCCATAACACCAGGATCAATCTAGCATTGCCAATCAACCTAACCCTTTGGACTGTGGGAGGAAACCAGAGCATTTGGAGGAAACCCACGCAGACACGGGAAGCAAGTGCAAACTCCACACAGATAGTGACCCGAGGCCAGAACTGAATATGGATCCCTGGCGCTGTGAGGCAGCAGTGCTAACCACTGTGCCATGCTGCCGCCCTAGTAGGAAGAAACCATTCCTGCTCGTAGGAGGATCAAGAATGAGAGGGCTCAGGTTTAGTGATTCACAGAAGAAGCAAATGCAATGTGAGAAAAAACTTTTTCTCACAAGTGGTTCAGATCTGGAATGCATTGCCTGGATGTGTAGTAGAGGCAGGTTCAATCCAAGTATTCAAGAGGGCATTAGATGATTACTTGAACAGAAAATGATACTTGAATAGAAACAATGTGCCAAGATACAGGGAAAATGCAGGGGAATGGCACTTAGTTGTGATGTTCATTTGGAGAGCCAGTGCAGACACAATGGGTTAAATGGCCTCCTTCTGTGCTGTAACAGTTCTCTGATAGTTTTGGTAGTTGAGAAACAGGAAATATTCAGTGTTGGTGTGAGAAGCTTGCTCCCTACGTCAGGAATATTGAGTTACGAAGCATGTAATTTTCAGCTTGAATATCTGCAAATTGATTGTAGAGGTACCTAAGTGCTAAATAATATGCAATGGTATAGAGCACTACATAAAAATAAAAATGAAAGTAAGACAAAGGGAACAAGAGTTCAACCTAAAAAAGGCAACTCTAGTATTGATATTAGCAAGTCTTTTACAGGGAGAGCGATCAACACATGGAAAAGCTCTCTAAGTGAAATGATGGAAGTGAAAGCCCTAAATAAATTTAAGAAACAGTTAGATGCAACAAAATAAGTACCACAAATGCTGGAAATCTGAAATAGGAAGTGCTACCATCTTCATTTATTTAAAAAAGAAGAAATTCAGACTTTGGCTTGTTAGCTGAAAGAATGACATAAGGGCTCAAATCTTCCAGTCTCCGGATCATCAGAGCTGGGACGTACATTGAGAGGTGTGTACCAGGAACCAGTGGAGGTTCTGATGCACAGGCAAATGTGGAAAATGCCCTGGACCCTCAGCATTGAATAACTTGTGTTAGCCACATGAAACTTCTAAAAAGTTTGTTCGTGGGATGTGGACGTCTGGCATGGTGGCACTGTGATTAGCACTGCTGCCCCATAAGACCAGGGACCTGGTTTCAATTCCACTCGGGTGACTGTGTGGAGTTTGCACTTTCTCCCCATGTCTGCATGGGTTTCCTCCCACCGTCCAAAGATGTGCAGGTTAGCCATGCTGAATTGCTCCTTAGTGTCAGGGAAATTAGCACAGTAAAAAGGTAGAGTTACAGGGATAGGACCTGGGTGTGATTGTTGTCAGTGCAGAATCGATGGGCTGAATGGTTTCTTTCTACACTGTGGGAATTCTATGATTTGTTGCCCATCCCTAATTGTCCTTGAGAAGGTGGTGGTGAGTTGCGTTTATGAACCACTTTGTGAACTTCGCTGTGGCAGTTTTATGCAATTGACTGTCGTGATAGGTGATTTCAGAAGGAAGAGTCAACCATATTGCAATGAGTCTGGAGTCAAATGCAGACAAGACCAGGTAAGTACAGCAGATTTACTTTCTTAAAGAGCATGTGTGAACCAGATGAGTGCATATAAAAGTTGATCATAATTGTCAAGGTCACCATTACTGAGGCTAGCTTTCAATTCCAGATTTAATAATTGAATTTAAATTCTACCAACTGCTATGGTGGAATCTGAATCCATGCCCCAGAATTTTAGCCTGGCCCTCTGCATTATTAGTCCAGAGATATTACCACGATGCCAATGTTTCTCCTAACCTACGTACTTACCCAGGAAAAGTTAGACAGTTTAATACCCGGTCTAACTCAGTGGTTAACCAGTGTAACACAATGAGCACCCCAACTGACCCATCGCATCAACTGATTACATCCACGGCTCCATCCAGACCCGAATCTGCCCCCAACCACCTAGCTAGCCCCCAACACCCCCTGACAATGCCCCCCACCACTCCCCACACCAGACCCAAACACCCACCCAAGTGGACCCCTTGACTTTCCGCCATCTGAGCAGAGCTGACCACCACTCTCATCCACTTATCCATTCATTCACTCACTCAATATAACCCACATTTATTCATTAAAAGAATTGAACCTTAAAGTTTAGCTATGTTGTAGACACACCACAAAAGGTGGTGTGTCTTCTCCTTCCCCTAAACTCTTCTTCGCTCACTGGACTTACCCTGCAAAGGCTGTCTTGATCCATTTCTGCTTCAGCCTGGATCAGAAGATACTGCTCAAAACGCGTAGCATTGTCAGGTTGGAGAAAACTTTGCAGGTAGTGACAACGCACGTAGAATTGCTGCTGACCAGAACATTTAGGTCAAGATTTCATATTTTAAGCCTATTACTATAACAAACAGACTAAAAGCACCAAAATAAATGCAAAATATTGCAAATGCTAGAAATCTGAAAAAAAACAGAAAAGTGTCACAATATTTCAAAATGTCAACTGTTTCTCTCGCCACAGACACTGCCAAACCTGCTCAGTTTTTCCATCATTTTTTATTTTTGTTTCCAGCATTTGCAGTATTTTGCTTTTATTTTCGTATTTAATTCACCTCCACTTCTCTTCCAAGAATGCCTTTCTTGAAGAAGTACTGCTATTTTCTTCAGTTGGATTTCCATTTGTCTCTTACCATGTTCACCTTCATTGCTTTCCATTTTCTTTCTAGTGCTTGACAAGGTGTTTACCAAAACTTGCTTTCACAGCCACATTTCCTTCCTCAGGTGATTATCTCTGACTCACCCCACATGGATTCCAACTGAAGTTCCACCTCTCATGTTTTGAATCCACCAGGTTTACAGATATCTCTGGGACATACAATGTTCCTCAGACTGCCATTCTCGCTGCATCCTGAGATACACCCTCTGTGGAACACGTGAGCGTACATAGACACTCAATATCTCTCTCCAGCAGCATCAATGCACCCTATCTCAAAACTGTCCTTATCCCCAGTTCCATTTCATTCTTTGTCTCATCTGACACCTTAACAAGAAGCTTTTACTCTTCCCTTCAGCTGTTAAGGAATACAGCCCCAACAGCTTACTGTTACCAATGCCCATCTGGGAACCTCAACCTCTTCCTTTTTCTGACCCCATCCCTTCTGCTGACCCCAACCCTTAAAGTGTATTCACTATGACCTACCCCTCAATGACACTGAAGATTCTGTTCTGTACTCGCAAAGGACTTTCATCCCCTTATGTCCTCTCTTCAATGAATTTTGGGCGCTCAGCACAATGCGGAAGTCTTCTTCCATCACTTTTGTCTCCACATTCACTTCTTCCACTGCTGCAAAGTGTTACCTTTTCCCAACAACCAGCAGCAAGGAGTTACCAAACATCCACTGCATTTTCAGTTCTTCAGGGCTTCTCCTGAGCTCCTGCTACATGGAGCCTGTTTCTTTGCTCCCTTCCCCAGGGATTCCTACTGGTGAACTCCTGGGACATCTCCTTCCCCCATAACTCCTTTTTGGTATGGCACCTAACTTCTGGGCCCTATCATCAGGTTTTAGCACCATTTCCTTCCACTGGGTACTTGTCCTTGGACTAAAGAAATATTGAACGACACGTGCTGCCTGCTTCCAATTGGTGCAAGTGCAAAAATGCCCAGGGCACACTGGAACTTTTAGTTTCTAGCCCCCACTTGTGACATCAATACTACAGAAGATCAACAGGAGAATAGAAGGTGCAGGAAGGAAGCTAAAAAGGAAATTATGAAAGCAAAGAGAGGGGGTAGAAAAATATTGGCCAAAAAAAACTACAAGAGCCAAAGATGTTTCATAATACATAAAGAGTAAGAGGACAAAGTAGAGCTAAATAAAGACCAAAGAGGTAACCTGTGCCTGGAGGGGCAAAATGTAAGCATAGCTTTTAACGGCAAATTTTCATCCATTTTCACAAGAGTGGGACAAAGCAGCCATTGTGGTTAAGGAAGAGGAGTGAATATTGGATGGGAAAAAATAAGAAGGCATTTAGCATTTTTAAATGGAGATAAATCACCACCAGGCCTGAGGAAAATGCATCCCAGAACAAGGGGAGCAAGAAGTTACAAGGCACTTTCCAATCCCCTCTGACTACAGGTATAAGAAGTCTCACAACACCAGGTTTGTTTAGTAGAACAAACTTTCAGAGTGTCACTCCTTCTTCAGGTGATTGAGGAGTATACATGATGCCATAGGGCTGGAAAACAGCTAAAGTTGTACCATTGTTTAAAAAGGGAGGAAGGGATAGAGTGAGTAATTACAGGCCAGTCAGCCTCATCTTGGTAGTGGGTATATTGGAAAAACATAGTGATAGCATAAATCAGTATTTTGAAAGGTAAACATCATGGTCGATTAACTCAATTGAATTGTTTGGGAAGGTAACAAGGGGGGGTTGATCAGGGAACCATATTTAATGTAATCGTCATCGACTTTAGCAAAGAATTTGACCAGGCCCTCCATGGCAGATCGGTTAGTATATTAAAAACTCATGGAATCAAAGGAGAGAGACAAGGGGGATCCAAAATTGGCTCTGTGTTTAGAAGTAAAAACTTATGGTTGATAAGTTCTTGTTCTTTTGCGACAGGAAGCTGTTGTCATGCAAACATAATAAAAATTTGCTGTAGTCAAACAAGGAGGCAACAGAGGAGAACCATTCGACCCCTCCTCTCCTGATTATAATAATAGGACAGGCAGATAAAGTGGTCCCGAAGGCATGAGATTCTTTTATTGACTATGCATAGAGTACAAGAGCAGTTAGGTTATTGCTACAGTGCTGCATACAGTGCTATAATTGCAAGGAAAGGTGCAATTGCATTAGAGAGGGTTTCAACGAGATTTACAAGGACATTGCCAGGAATGGAGAAATTTAGTTCTGAGGAAAGATTGAGTAAGCTGTGTCTGCATTCCTTGGAACAGAGGAGGCTGAGGGAAGAGAACAGACTCAGCCAGGCAGAGGAGGGTGGTGATGGGTAAGGACCAGTTGGGCTCGGTTCAAGGAAGGAAAGAACCCTCTGGCCAAGCTAGTAGGGGATGGAAGTTTAAAAGTATTTGATGTACAGCATGTGGTGTTGAGTCTCTTCTAGGTAAATGAAATAGGTAGAGCTAGAGTCATAGATTTACAGCATGGAAACAGGACCTTCAACCCAACTTGTCCATGCTGCCCTTTATTTTTTAAAACCCCTAAGCGAATCCCAATTACCCACATTTGGCCCATACCCCTCTACACCCATCATATTCATGTAACTAACTAAATGCTTTTTAAAATACAAAATTGTACCCACCTCTACCACCACTTCTGGCAGTTTGTTCCAGACACTCATCACCTTGTAAACAAAAGAATTGCCCCTCTGGGCACTTTTGTATCTCTCACCTTAAACCTATGCCCTCTAGTTTTAAACTCCCCTACCTTTGGGAAAAGATATTGACTATTAGCTGATCTGCGCCCCTCATTACTTTATAGATCTTTATAAGATCACTCCTCAGCCTCCAAAGCTCCAGAGAAAAAAAGTCCCAGTCTTTCCAGCTTCTCCCTTCAATTCAATCCATCAAGACCCAGTGGCATCCTAGTAAATGTTTTCTGCACTCTTTCTAGTTTAATAATATCCTTTCTCTAATAGGGTGACCAGCTGTTTGACAAACCTCCTTAACTGTTAAGATGGTTGAAGCTAGACAGAATGGACCCAATCAGGATGTGTACAATATCTCATTAACTGTCAGATAAACTTAACTTCAGCAAATGTTAACATATCAATTGAATACTTTGACAATTGATTAAATAGATTATGAGGGAACTGCTGATTGAATTAAACAAAGGAGATAGTGACTTTCAGCAGGAAAATGTATGAACTGCAGAACTATACAGGAAAAGGGTACAAGTGTAAGACTAGGAACAGAATGAAACAGCAGATTTTTCAACAAAACCTTCCATGCTGACCTACTGTCCAGAGGCTTAGACTTCATAATACTAAACGTCATTGTTAGTGTGGTTTGAATACAACGTCAGTTGTTTGCAGTTGATACAGGCAGTTTTTGGTTCAAGCTCCACATCAGGACACAAGCACAGTTTCATAAGCTTTTGAAAGTACTGAGGGAATACTGCAAAAGAGAAAAAAAAACTTACATTTATATACTGCTTTCACAAGAAGCCAATGGCACACATTGAGGTGTGATCATTGTTGCAATATAGGACATGAGGCAACAAAATAATGTTCAGCAAATTCCCACAGGGAATAATTTGATAATAATTAAATCATTTTTCCGTGATGTTGATTGAAGGATAAACATCAACCAGGACACCAGGATAACTCTCCTGCTCTTCTTCCAAATAATGCCTTTGGATCTTTCACATCCACCCAAGTAGAAGATAGAGCCTCGGTTTAATGTCTCATCCAAAATACGACACCTCCACAGTGCAATACGTTGTGTGTAAAAGATCAAATGGCGCTATTTCAAAAAGCGAGAGAGAGTTATCCCCAGTATCCTGAATAATATTTATCATTCAAATCAACATCACCAAAAAAAGTTGCAGTTTGTCAGAATGTTATGTTTCCTACATGACAGCCGTGACTCCACTTTAAAAATACTGACCCAACTACACCCAGAGTATTTATTGGGAGGTCATATAAGGCACCATATAAATGTAAGTCTTTCTTTCTATGTGTATGATTCATTCATTAGACCTACAATAAAGCCTTAATATATCCAATTGGGATTGCTGAGCTGAGTCACTGATGGGATAACCTGGAGCTGAGCATTCCTGACACAAAGGAACCCTACAACAGAGCCAATGTTTTCCTCATCTTTGAATACGTTGTAAGCTTATGACTTTGACTAACGCCAGCTCTCAGACAAGACAAAAAAAAACTCAGATACTAGTGAGTAAAAGTAAAAATCTTTTAATAAAATACTTCATAAACAGAAACGGCTAAAAGAATATCATAATGATAAATGAATGCATTAAAACTGAAAAGTCTGCTTCAAAACTGATTTGTCCATCCATCTTTTCACTTCAGGTCAATAGAATTTTTTTCCAACTATTGCAACAATCCCCAATTATTGGCCAGAATGTCAACAATTTCACTTATTCAAATAATTAAAGATAAAATTAGAAATTGTAGAGATAGTGGCCAAGACTATTTTAAATTCAGTTATTTTTTGTGATCTTCAGGATCATTATTTTATACTGTGCAAAGGGTCAACTACAATGAGTTTTTATAATTTACTGCAAACACCAGCAGGCCACCAAAGATAAATGTAGTAAATAGGAGTAGTTCCAAAAATTGAATCTGTTTCTAACCATGCTAGACAGTCACTTGAATCCTCAATTTTGATTATTTATGGGCCCACTATACTTGTGAAAGGAGGCCTGCATATATCAAATAATAATCATACAAGTAATTGAGTTCTCTCTAAATATTCCGTATTTCGATGTTTCAGAACCATTAGAAAAAAAATACAATATTGTTGATAAGGCATTGTGCATTCTCATAACAGCTCAAAACAACTCTTCCCATGTAAATCAATTCAGAGCAGTTACATATTGCTGCTTAGAATAAGCAAATTGGCAATATTCCATTTTCAAACTGTAAACTCACGACCCTGAAAAGCTAATTCATCAAGAGCTTTTCAATCCCAGCAATGACAGCTAGAATCAAGAGGAGCAAATTACATCTACCATCCTTTCTGCTTTTCTTATGGAGAATCCCAAATCGAATGTTTGTCTTGTGCTTTACCCAGAACAAGTTGGGTGCTAGATGAAACCTTAAAACAACTTCTAGGAATCACAAAAGAAATGATGGATAATACAAATGAAATTGCTGGAAATAGTCAGTGGGTCAGGCAGCATCAGTGGAAACAGTTAACGTTTAAGGTCAAGAGGACCTTTCACCAGAACTAAAACAGTAACTGCTGGGATACTTTTGTTTTCAGGTTTTCAGCATTTGGAGTGTTTTGCTTTCAAGCAAATGATGCTTTGTCGATTTATTCTACCACAGGATTTGGTCTGTAATTTGCATATTTATCAGAACATGTCAGCAGCCTGAGAGACTAATTTAAATATTGTGCAAAGTAAAGCTCCAAACTTAGTTGTAGTAACTGGATTTCATCTCCATGTACATCTCGATTCATGATTTATTCATCACTCCTTCGCAGAAGATGTCTCATGTGTTCGTCAGAACCATGCAGTCTTAGCAATTAGCATTTCATTTTTTCCAGTTTATCTGTAGTCACCATTTCCACTACTTCTCCAGACATGAACTGATCCTGAAGCAAAATACATCAAGACTTCAAATAAGGATTTAAATATGCAACATTTACCGTGGACTTAGTCACAGTATGTACTGGCAAAGATTTGAAAAATTAGCAATGTCATTCAAAATTTAGACTGAATTAGATTGTTGTCTGAAAAGAAAAAAAATGCAGGATTATCAGAAGATGGCAAAGAATAAAACTCGGTGATTGCTTATTCAGCCAGCCAGTACAGACATGATGGACCAAATGGCATCCTTTGCACCATACCAATTTTGTGATCGCTTATCGGTAGTCTTCATGCAAAAAAAAGATAAATCAGTGAAAGTAACCTCCAAAACATTGGCTAAAAGTTCCTGAATACAATTAAATAAATAGGAAATTTGTTTAAGATAAACCACTGTAAAACAGTCGAAAAACTACAGCGCCTCTAGGCATTCACCCAATGAGAATTTCAGAGGCTAACACATCATGTTGACAGCTGAGAAACGTACATGCCTGAAGCTTTCTTCTCTTTACTCTGTTGCAACACCAATGAAAAGCTGACTCGAGAAGTTATATGCAAACATTAAATGCACATGGAGAGATTTAGAAATCTAAAGCAAGATTTCTCTCCAAGTAAACAAAGTGTACATGCTGAATCAAAGAATCATTGTGTCAGATGATCAAAAAAGCAAAAGCCCTTGGGAATTAAGGAAGAGTGGCAAATTGGTTCCAAAATTAGTTTAGCAGCCAGAAGCAAAGAGTGATAGATGATAGCTGCTTTTGCGACTGGAAAACTATTAACATTAGGGTTTACTTGAGCTTACTGCTTAGTCCCTTATTTTTAGTAGTTTGCACATTGCATTGATAAATAAATCGGCCATGTGGCTCACTGAGAGGGAAGCTTCTTTTTTTCTATTTATTCTTTCAGGCGAGTGGGCAAAGCCAACATTGTTTGCTCTTCTCTAATTGCTCCTGATCTGAGTGGCTAATTAGGTCATTTCACAAGCAGAGACTATGAAGTCATATGTAGGCTAGACCAGGTAAGGATGACAGATTTCCTTTCCTAATGTACATTAGTGAACTAGACAGGCTTTTACTCCTATCGATGATAGTGTTGTGGTACTGACTTTACTACAACTGCGACTGTCTTTATAGTCCAGTTTTATTAGTTGAATTTAAATTCCACTACCTGTTATGGGAGGTTTGAACTCATAGCCAGGTCCTCTGGATTACTTTTCCAGGGCCATTTTCCCCTTCAGACTGCATGGAGATATAGATGGCTTGGCCAGTTCAACAGAAAAGTGGGAAATTGAATTGTATCTGGAGAAGTGCAAGCAATGCATTCGGGGTTGTGCAACAAAGGGAAAAGACAATAAATGGGAGGAAGAAAGGGATCTTGGAGCATATTCCCAGAGATCTTCCAAGTTTGCAAGACAGATTGATAAATTGGTTAAGAAATACATGCTTTCTTTTATCAAAAGAGGCACAATATATAAAATAGGGAGGTAGTGCTACAACTATGTACAGCACTAGTTACGCTGCAGCTTGAATATTGCTTATATCACATTACAGGATGGATATGATTGCACTGGACAGTGTGTAGAGATTTAAAAAGATGACACTGGGATTGAAAAACTTTGGCTATGAGGAGTGACTGGATAGGGTGAAGATGTTTTCCTTGAAACAGAGGCTGAGAGGTAACTTAATTAAGTTGTATTAAATTGTTAGATAGACCCAATGGACAAACTAGTAACTTAGAAGAGGGATCAAAAGCCAGGAGACATAGTCTTAAAACAACTGGTGGAGAGTTCAGACGGCAAATGAGAATGATTTATTTTTACCCTGAGGGTGGTGGGTATCTGGAATTCACTGCTTAAAAGGTTGGTAAAGGCAGAAACCCTCATGGCATTTAAAAAAATGCCTGGATTTGCACTTGAAGAATCAAAAAAGAAAGGCTACAAGCCATGAGCTGGAAAGTAGGATGTGGCTGGATAGTCTTCTTTGCCAGCACAAACCTGATGTGCTGAATGGCTTCCATCTATGCTGTAAATTTGTATAATTTGAAAAGGTGTTTTACATGTCTTTTGATAAACCTACAATGAGGTTATATCTGAGATCAACAGCACTTCAAATAGTGCTGGGCTACTGAATTGGTACTCTCAATTGGAGAAATTTGTCAAATATCAAATCAAGAGGCAAGACATTGGGTCTGCACATTTCAAATAAATGTCAACTTACTTTATCATAAATGACTTTGATTATCAAAGAACAACTTGGACATGTTGCAACTTCTTCCCCATTTTCCAGATCTTCCTGTAAGACACAAAAAAGTTAAGATTTATTTTCTTTCCGATTTTTCTTTGCATCTCAAATGTGCTAGTTCATAAGAAATAGGAGCAGGAGTAGGCCATCTGGCCCTTCGACCCTGCCCCGCCATTCAATAAGATCATGGCTGATCTGTCGTGGCTCAGTTCCACATTCCCACCCTCTCCCCATAACCCTTAATCCCCTCTCTCTTATCAAAAACCCATCAACCCACGTCTTAAAAATATTTAGCAAGGTAGCCTCCACCACTTCAACGGGCAGAGAATTCCAGAGATTCACCACCCTTTGAGTGAAGAAGTTCTTCCTCAACTCCGTTCTAAACCGCGCCCCCTTTATCTTGAGGCTGTGCCCCCTAGTCCTACTGTCCTTTGAGCGGGAAAAGTCTCTCCACCCCTATCCTATCCATCCCATTCATCATCTTATACGTCTCAATGAGATCTCCCCTCATTCTTCTAAACTCTAACGAGTACAAGCCTAGTTTATTCAGCCTCTCCTCATAGCTCAACCCCTTCAACTCCGGCATCAGCCTAGTAAACCTCCTCTACACTCCCTCCAAGGCCAAAATATCCTTGCACTGCAGCAATGGTTCTGCAGCTAACCTAGATCTGTGACCATTCTAAAGTTAAAGCTTACTTGCTAGTCACAAGTAGGCTTACATTAACGCTTATTGTATTTATTGAAGTTATTGTAAAAATCCCCTAGTCACCCCACTCTGGCACCTGTTAAGGTACATGGAGGGACAAGTTAGCATGGCCAATGCACCAAACTTGTAGATCTTTGGACTGTGGGAGGAATCCCGAGCCCCCAGAGGAAAGCCACACAGACACAGGGAGAATGTGCAAACTCCACACAGTGATCCAAGTCGGGAATCGAACCCAGATCCTTGGCGCTGTGAAGCAGCAGTGCTAACCACTGTGCCATCATGCCATCCCTTTACACAATTCTTTACACAAGATTGCAAGGAGAGAGGCACATGTTGCAAACCTGTTTAAACTCAACATGTTTACTTTTAAATGTAAAGTGATTGAGACTGGGGCTCCTAAATCACATCCCTTCTTTCCTCGCCCACAAGTATCCCCTCACCTCTTTCTACTTTGCACCATTGTTCCAAACCATCACAATAGCATTCAAGGCATACGGTACCAGAGCAAGAAGACTTCTTGCAAGCTGTGCCCAGCATACTCTCTACTTCTATCTTTCACTCTCATTCTAAGCTTCTAAAACTTTATTCTAAAATTTTTAAACACTCTAACAATGCTGTATTGCTACTTGTTACAGATTTGGACCTACCTCATGTTAAGTTGATCTTTCTCTAGCTATGAGGCTAACACTACATTCTGCATTCTCTCCTTTTCTTCTTTATGTATGGTATGCTTTTTGGGTACAACATACAAGAAATATTCTTTTCATTGTATACTAATACATGTGACAATATTAAATTAAATCAATATTGCCCTTATCACAAAGGTTAGTCTAATACCCACTTCTGCAGCATTTTATCTTGTCCTACCCTTCATTTAAAATCCTTGTGTACCATCTCACCTTCCCCATCTCTCACAAGCCCTGCCCATCAGTCTTGGTGACAAAAAAAAGCTCCAACCACTTCTTTGGATTTGTCACAAATTACAAACCCCTTCTTTTGTGAGCATGCCAGGGAAAGCACTGCAATAAACAAAACAACACACTGCACACACACACACACACACACACACACACACACACACACACACACACACACACACACACACACACACACACACACACACACACACACACACACACCTCCAGTTATCACAATTCTTGCACAGTTCAACCTCATTTCCAATTTCATCTTTAAAAAGCACTTCAACATATTGGTGCCACAAATATCAAAACTCTCCCTCAACGTCCTGACATTGTCAGGGCCCCACTTATAAACTATACCTTTATCCCCAATCCTGATAAATGTCTCTCTCCCTGGCCCTGCACTCAATCCTGGAACACCAAAATAACAAGGGCACTTACGTCAGACTCCTATTTATTGAAGGTTGAGCTACAGTCAACACTTATTTCAACAAAACTCATCTCCAAACTCCGAGGCCTGGGCCTCGGCACCTTCCCCTGCGATTGGATACTGAACTTCTAACTCACAGATCACAAATCAGCAAGGATAGGCAACTACACCTCCTCTATGATCATCCTCAACACTGGTGCCCCACAAGGCTGTGTTCTCAGCCCCTACTATACTCCTTATACACTTGTGACTGTGGCCAAATTCCCCTCCAATGCGATTCTCAAGTTTGCTGACGACACCACCATAGCGACGCTGGATCTCAAACAATGATGAGAGAGTACAGGAATGAGTTAGAGAATCTGATGAACTGTTGCGGCAACAATAATCTCTCCCTCAACGTGTCCAGATCACCGTCATGTCCTGGTCCAGCCATGCAGACACTATAATTATGAAAGTCCACCAACACCTCTATTTTTTCAGAGGACTAAGGATATTTGGTATTATATGACAGCTACAACTTTCACTAACTTTTATAGGTGCACCATAAAAAGCATTATTTCTGGTTGTATCACAGCTTGGTATGGCTCCTGCTCTGCCCAAGACCACAAGGAACTGCAAAAGGTCATGACTGTAGCCCAATCCATCACACAAACCAGCCCCCCATCCACTGACTGTCTACACTTCCCGCTGCCTCGGCAAAGCAGCCAGCATAATTAAGGACCCCATGCACTCAGAGTCTCTCTTCCACTGTCCTCCATCAGGAAAAGAACCAACCTACTCAAGAGCAGCTTGTTCCCTGCTGCTGTGAGACTTTCGAATGGACTTACCTTGCAATTAAGTTGATCATTCTCTATACCCAAGCTATGACTGTAACAATACATTGTGCAGTCTCATTTCCTTCTCTATGAACAGTATGTTTCATCCATATAGCACACAAGAAACAATAGTTTTCACATTATGTTAATACTCATGACAATAATAAATGTTCACAACTCAACCTCATATCCTCTCTGTCATGATCACCCACTTCCACCTTGGTAACACTGCCTTTCTCCACCCTGCCTCAATCCATCTGATGCTGAATTCCTCATCTATGTTTATTATCTGCATGGAGGTCGGTCACCAGTGGAGTGCCCCAGGGATCTGTTCTGGGACCCTTGCTGTTTGTAATTTTCATAAATGACCTGGATGAGGAAGCAGAGGGATGGGTTATTAAGTTTGCTGACAGCACGAAGGTTGGTGGTGTTGTGGATAGTCTGGAGGGATGTCAGAAGTTGCAGCATGACATAGGTAGGATGCAAGACTAGGCAGAGAAGTGCAGATGGACTTCAACACGGATAAATGTGTAGTGGTCCATTTTGGCAGGTCCAACGGGAGTATAATATCACTCTTAGCAGTGTAGAGGGTCAGAAGGACTTTGGGGTCTGGGTCCATAGGACTCAAATCAGCCTCGCAGGTGAATGATGCGGTCAAGAAGGCATATGGTGTACTGGCCTTCATCAATCAAGGGATTGAGTTTAGGAGTCAGGAGATAATGCTGCAGCTTTACAAGACCTTAGTCAGACCCCACTTGGAGTACTGTGCACAGTTCCGATCACCTCACTACAAGAAAGATGTGGAAGCTATTGAAAAGGTGCAGAGGAAATTTACAAGGATGTTACCTGGGTTGGGTGGCATGCCTTATGAGGATAGGTTGAGGCAGCTCAGTCTTTTCTCCCTGGAGAGACAAAGGATAAGAGGTGAGCTGATAGAGGTTTACAAAGTGTTGAGAAGTATAGATCGGGTGGATTCTCAGAGGCTATTTCCCAGGGCTGAAATGGTCACTATGAGAAGACACAGCTTTAAGGTGCTGGGGAGTAGGTACAGAGATGTCAGGGTAAGTTTTTGACTCAAAGGGTGGTGGCTGAGTGGAATTGGCTGCCGTCGGTGGTGGTGAACTCATTGAGGTCTTTTAAGAACATAAGAACATAAGAAATAGGAGCAGGAGTAGGCCATCTAGCCCTTCGAGCCTGCCCCGCCATTCAATAAGATCATGGCTGATCTGTCGTGGCTCAGTTCCACTTTCCCGCCCTCTCCCCATAACCCTTAATCCCTTCTCTTATCAAAAACCCATCAACCCGCTTCTTAAAAATATTTAGCGAGGCAGCCTCCACCACTTCAACGGGCAGAGAATTCCAGAGATTCACCACCCTTTGAGTGAAGAAGTTCCTCCTCAACTCCGTTCTAAACCGCCTCCCCTTAATCTTGAGGCTGTGCCCCCTAGTCCTACTGTCTTTTTTGAGCGGGAAGAGTCTCTCCACCTCTATCCTATCCATCCCATTCATCATCTTATACGTCTCAATGAGATCTCCCCTCATTCTTCTAAACTCTAACGAGTACAAGCCTAGTTTATTCAGCCTCTCCTCATAGCTCAATCCCCTCAACTCCGGTATCAGCCTAGTAAACCTCCTCTGCACTCCCTCCAGGGCCAAAATATCCTTGCGCAGGTGCGGCGCCCAAAACTGCACACAGTACTCCAGCTGCGGCCTCACCAATGCCCTATACAGCTGCAGCAAGACCTCCCTACTTTTATATTCAATCCCCCTCGCTATGAAGGCCAGCATCCCATTCGCCTTCCTGACCACCTGCTGCACCTGCAAGCTGGGTTTTTGCGATTCATGCACAAGGACCCCGAGGTCCCTCTGCACCGTCGCCTGCTGCAGTTTTTCGCCACGTAAGTAATAGTCCTTCCTACCATTCTTTTAAGAGACTTCTGGATGAGTACATAGGATTGAGGGTTATAGATAGGCCTAGTAGGTAGGGTCATGATCAGCACAACTTGTGGGCCGGAGGGCCTGTTTGTGTTGTAGCGTTCTATGTTCTATCTTCAAGTTCAGCTATTCCAATATTCTTCTGACTGCTTCCTGTCCTCCATAAAATGCAGATCATTCAGGAAAAAAAAACCAAACACCACATTCAAAGTTTTTGCTACATGCAAAGAACCATACTTTATGTTAGCCACAACGAGACTCCTGTATAAAATATACACTCCAGTAAATCGCCTCTAGCAATATTGGCAAACTGAAATCCCCACTGAGCCCAGTCACCACCCATCAGTGGAGACCCTCTGTCAGAGGGTTAGATCATTAGCATCAATGAGTTATTGAGGTGGAGATGCCATTTATTCCAGTTTGATCAGTGATATTAGTTAGTGGGTGGTTTATATTACTCTACAGCAGTTTAGTACAACAACTCCCACCTTGCTGATGATAAATCTGTCCCCACACGGACATGGATAATAATAACTCTCCGTCTCCTCATCATACTCGAAATCCTCGATTTCCACCTCGTCGTGAAACACAGACATGATTGCTGACCACTTGCCGTTTCCCTCAGCCCACTGCGGCCTCCTGTCTGTCCAGCTCCAACTCCAACTCCAACCGCCTGCTACCTTCCCCCACGCTTTCTCCCGGACCGGCCTGCAAATCCGCGTGCGCCTGCGCTTGCGTCTCGCAATTAAAACGGATTTGCGGCGCTCAGATCCATAATGCGCATGCGCGGCCTCCCAGCCTTCTCCGCCCCCCCGCCTTCTCCGCCCCCCCCGCCCCGCCCCGCCCTTCAGCGAACGCGCCTGCGCCTCGTCCAGCAGGTTGGCCGAGTCGCCAGGCCGATGTTGCGCCTGCGCGCCTTCTCCAGCCAATTCCGCCTGCGCCCCACTCCGAAACGGGCTTGCCGCGCCGACAGACCGTTATCACGCATGCGCGCCTTCACCGGCCCATTCTTTTGACGCGATTGCGGCAACAGTTATACCCTGCCCTCCCGCCTCATTCCCAGTGGCTGACACAAGGTGGGGATGTCGAGGCCTTCCTTGCCCGTTGGCACCGCAGGGACTGAGGTGCTTTATAGACCCCGATAATCACATTTTGATTTGACGTGTCTTAAGTTTCCTTTGTACTTTTTGTTTCTGTTCGGGCCGTTCCCCCTCTTTTTGGGGCGCTGCCCCTTTTTTCTTTGTCGGAACGTAATTTAAGTTTGTTTACTTGGTTTGACCTGCCCAAAAGAACGACCCATCCAATTGACCCACCCAAAAGAATGACACAAGGTGGGGAGCTCTGAGCTGATTATGAGCGGTTTCTGATTTGATCTCAGATTTTTGGCACCTGTGATATTTTGCTTTTGTCTTTGCGCATTTTTAAAGCTTGATTTTGCTCTCCTAGACCAATAATTTGCAGCAAAGATCAGTAGAAAGAAAACTGAAGTAAGGCAGCGCGTGCTCTAGTCAAGTCCTATCTCCAACCCAAATTTCCAATCTCTTCAGCAGAGTATTTCAGCAGAGTTCACTTATTTCAACAGCATACTCTCTGAAGCTGCCTGTGTTGAAGGCAGCACATGCAAGAACTGCCAAAGTACAGTCGGTGGCAGACTTCAATCAATCTGTGAACAGATCAAACTGAAGAGCAATAATCTTGAACAGGATGCATATATGAGATCTGGACTGCATGCCAACATTATGCCCAGCAGCTCAACCTCTTTCACTTGAGTTGCCTTCAGAAATGATGGAAGGGTTGTGGTGATCACTGGAGCTGTCACTGGAATAGCAATCTGGTGGCCTAGAAAATTGCTCTGGCATTAATGGTTCAAATCCCACCATAGCAGCAGGTAGAATTTGAATTAACTTAATAAATCTGGAATTCAAAGTTAGTCTTGGTAACAGAATTTATTTGAGGACGCAGAAAAATAATTACAGTTTTAAAGTTTATGGTGTCACAAGTAGGCTTACATTAACACTGCAATGAAATTACTGTGAAAATCTCCTGGTTGGCACACTGCAGCACCTTTTTGGGTACACTGAGGGAGAACTTAGCATTGCTGATACACCTAACCAGCGTGTCTTTCAGACTGTGGAAACCGGAGCACCTAGAGGAAACCCACGCAGAGAAAGGGAGAACATGCAGATTCTGCACAGTCACCCAAGTCAGGAATTGAACCCCGGTCCCTAGCACTGTGAGGCAGCAGTGCTAACCACTATGCCAGTGATCCATGGGTAATTTAGCATTTCAAGGAATCTTCAATGTCTTTTCCATATGACTTTTTGCTGGCACCAATGTTTTAGCTGTGTCCCGAACTGCCATCATTCTGTTCTTGCATTCCTTCCACTGTTTTCTGGAAACCTTCTTTCTCTCCATCAGACCGTGCCTTGCCAGCCAGCGTTTGGGTTCATTCTTTTATCATAATCCAAGGAATTGTAAACCAAGGCAAATCACATTTTTTGCAACCACCAAATTGCATCCTGAGGCTAGAAACAAACACTACATCTGGTGCTGTTTTATACATTTTTGCCAGCCTATCCTTAATTTCTGTCTTGGGAACTGGCTTGCAAAGATAGAGGACATTGAAAACCATTTGCATTGGAGGAAGCAATTTATCATAAACTTTCTTGTTTTGGTGGTCACAGTGTCATTAGTAATAGTCGCCATGAAACTATCATCGATTGTCACTAAAAATTGATCTGGTTCACTAATGGCCTTTAGGGAAGGAAATCTACTGTTGCTACCCAGTCTGAACAATGAGCAACTCCACACTCGCAGCAGTGTGACAGGGTAGATGGTGAGAGGATGTTTTAATACTTAAATTATTGTCTAGCCAGAAATACTTAATGAGACTTTCTGAGAGCTCTGAAACCCATTAGCCTGTGAAACATCTGACTCCCAGGGAAAACATTGCCTCTTTGACAGCTCAGCTCTCTGATCTATGCTGCCAATTTCACAATGTTTATTTACACAAGATAAAAGGGCATCAAGAGTTTTCAGTTTCTGCTATTAATACTTAAATGGTCTGGATGGTTGGCGTTTTTATTGACCTATAGCAAAGAGGAGTTTTGTCAATGAATGACCTTTTTATTCAAGTTTTTAACCAATCTTACTGTCACAATAGATTTAATCTGTTCTATACATTTCTCAGTCGGTGTTTGAAGTGCCATGACTTGGAATGGAGTTGCATGAGAGGCCGTAGAATATGTTTGGAGGGAATACCTCAGCATGTGGGAGGGAATGCATGAGTGACTGTAGGGTTTTTTGGGGACATACCTTGGAATATGGGGCACGAAGGCCCATAGAGGGTAGGTGGGAAACACATTGGCATGGGAGGCATGAGGAGGATGTTTTGAACTTATTTCTCAAATGGTTCCCTCAGGCAGACTATGGTTCATGGCACCTCTGAGCTGCCACTCTTTAAAAACCAGGCCTGACTCCCATTTTCCAGTCTGTCCCACATAATGTTTGACTCCCTTGTTGATGAAAAGTTTGTCGAACTCAACGTTAAATATATTCAATGACCCATCCTCCACTACTCTTGGGAAGTGAATTGCAATGACCTGGGAGAAGAAATTCTTCTTCATGTCTGTGTTAAATGGGACAACCTTTGTTTTGAAACTGTGCCCCTAATTCTAAATTCCCCCAAAAGAGCAAACATCACCCTACTACCAAGCTCCTAGAGAACAATTTTAACTCAACATGTGCTGATCCCATCAACAGCCCAAGACATTGTGATATATGGATGGCGTGAACCCACATTCCTGCACTATTCTGCTTCTTCTCTGTCCTTTTTGCCAAGAGCTCTCTGGGTAACATATCTACCATCATTTTAGCCTACTCACCAACATTGTCACTTGCAGCTTCTGTTTTCAAATATGCTATCCTTAATAAATCAAAAGTTCCAGCACAATTAACTGACACAGGACTAGATCATAACTGGCTACTTCAACATGTTTATCACACTCCAACAGAATAATGACTTCCACTGCCTCACATGTTCAATCAATTCCAACATTGTGCGAATGTTCTCTGTTTTAGTTGTGTGAAGGTTAATGGCCAAAATAATTGCTTGATTCAAACACTGAAGCTGTTGAAACCTTTTATTCAATTTCTGCATGTCCCTCATCCAAAAAACAAAATGATTAGGATCAACTCAGATCTCAAGATGCCTTGTTAAAATTCATTGGTCTGTGATCAGTTTGAAAAAACTGCAAATAGATTGACTAGAATAATAAGATGCAGCTCCCTGAGGTATACACATGTGTACCTGATCACTAGTAAAAACAAATCTGCGGCAAGTGAGTGTTTATTTTGACACAGAAGCAAGAAACAGGAGCTAGGTCTGTTTTTGGGTCAGAAGTCTGCCTCCAGTAGGACATTGATTACAGTTTAGATTTTCATGAGGCTGAACCCTTAATTGATATGGAAACAACTTTCCTGTCCATTTTGAGCCTGTGAGGGAAGGCGTGGATGTGAGTCAGATAAAGTATGAGACTGATTTGGACACCAGCCATCACTAAAGCTGCTGGTTGCCCCGAGGAAGAGATATGTGGTTAGTGTCAAAGCCTTCTACTTCACCAAGGGGAAGTGTGATGCCACACGGTAATACTGTGCACCTTTATCTTATGTACTAGTCTTTAGTGCGGCACCTTGTCAAATGCCTTCTGGAAATCCAGATACACCACATCCACAGGTTCCCCACTATCCACTGCACATGTGATGTTCTCAAAGAATTCCACCAAATTAGTCTAACATGACCTTCCCTTCATGCTGCATCTTACCAATGGGACAATTTATATCCAGATGTCTCGCTATTTCTTCCTTGATGATAGATTCAAGCATTTTCCCTACTACAGAAGTTAAGCTAACCAGCCTATAGTTACCTGCCTGTTGCCTACCTCCTTTTTTAAACAATGGCATCACATTTGCTGTTTTCCAATCTGCAGGAACCACCCCAGAGTCCAGAGAATTTTGGTAAATTACCACTGGTGCATTTGCTATTTCTCCCACCATCTCTTTTAATACTTTGGGATGCATTCCATCAGGACCAGGAGACTTGTCTATCTTTAACCCAATTAACTTGCCAACACTACCTCTCTCATGATAATGATAGTTTCAAGGTTCTCACCTGCCATAGCCTTCCTGACATCAATTTTTGGCATGTTATTTGTGTCTTCCACTATGAAGACCGACACAAAATACCTGTTCAATGCCTCAGCCATTTTCTCATTTCCAGTTATTACATCCCCCTTCTTGTCCTCTAAAGGACCAATGTTTATTTTCACCATTTTTTTTATAGAAACTTTTGCTATCTGTTTCTATATTCTGAGCTAGTTTACTCTCATAATCCACCTTACCTTTCTTTATAGCTTTTTTTGTGGCTTTCTGCTGACCTTTAAAGCTTTCCCAATCCTCGAGGTTCCCACTAATCTTTGTCACTTTGTATGCATTTTCTTTAAATTTGATACCCTCCTTTATTTCCTTAGATATCCACGGCTAATTATCTTTTTCTACAGTCCTTCCTCATCATTGGTATATACTTATGCAGAGCACTGTGAAAGATCGTTTTGAAAGTCCTCCAGTGTTCCTCAATTGTCCCATTATAAAGTATTTGCTCCCAGTTTACCTTAGTCAACTCCTCCCTCATTCCTTTATAGTCTCCTTTGTTTTAGCACCTTATCTCAGCTTCTTGCAAACTTCAAGCAAACTTAAAATCTTAAATACTCTGAAGCAATTCTGTATTATAAACCAAGTATAAGAGCCATCATATCCTTAACATATTTGCAGCAGCAGGAATTCCTTCCTTCTTTCTCCCCGGTTGCACGTTCCAGAACTGCCAAGAAAGTAGACAAGGGTAATGTACTAGATGTGATTGTGATAATCCCCATGATCTGCATGGGAAATCATTAATTGACTTCCCAGTTGGGCTCATTGATTACAAGTTCCCTGGGGATTGGTTATTAGCCAACCAGGTATAGCTCATATACCAAGCCCTGTATAAAACAAGACTTTGAGAGAGTCCATTAACCTTTTAGTACTGGTTGGGACCTGTTAGGCTTATGGTTATTGTTTATTTTCATTTTGTGCAATAATAGTATAGTTCCTTCACAGCAAACTTCTGGAGTTACTATAGTGATATACTTGTATTTTGTAAATGTTTTCAATAAGATACCCTAATGCAGACCTGTGATGAACATGTGAACTCAGGGAACAAGTGGTAGAATGGACAGTCAGCTGGTTATAGAACAGAAAGCAGGGGGTAGGATTCAATGCTAGCTACTCAGATGAGCAATTGATGATGAGATCAGTGTCGTTTGAAATTTACATAAATGATTTGAACCCAGGAATTGGAAGAACAATTTGAAAATTTGCAGATGACAGCAAATTGGCAGTACTATCGTTAATACTGACAGAGTCTGCAAAAACACAAAACGTCATTAACAAAATTGAAGAATTGGCAGCCAGTTAGCAAATGTATTTCAATATAGATAAAAGTGAGGTATAACATTTCAGCTGGAAAAATAATGAGGCCAAAAATATATCGAACAAAGAGTTTAAATAGAATAGATGAGCAAAGGGATTTAGGGATTCAGACACACAAACCACTAAAAGTAGTGACACAATAAGACCACAAAACACTGGGATTAATTTTTAGAAGAATGAAATTAACCATTAGCCCATTGCACCTCCCCCCCAAGCAAATTTGCAATCTCCAGCAAATTTCAATACCATACTTCTGGTTCCAAAGTTCAAGCGTTGGTCAACACTAATAGCATAGATGTTTACAGCAGGAAGGTAAGTAAGCACATGAGGAGCACAGGATTAGAAGAATATGGTGTTAGGGTTGGATGAGGTGAGTTGGGAGGAGGCTCATGTGGAGCATAAATGCTGGCAGAAACCGTTTGGACTGAAAGACTTGTTTTAGTTCTATGGATTCTATATAATGCTATGCAAAATCCAAAGTACTAACAATCATTAGCAAAGCACTAAATGTAGCCAGGTATAAAGTTCAATATTTTAAATAAGTTTATCAAATAATGCAATTTTGGCTCTTGTTTGAATGCCAAAGTGTCATAAAACAGTTTTTAAATGATGAAATGTAAAAGAAACAGAAACTTTGCTAGAATTTAGATGTTTAAATTTGCAAAATCAATACAAAATAACCCATTTATAATCAAACTGGAGCCTGCTAATTAGATTAATTCAAAGAGAAGGAGAGCAGATGGATAAAAACAAGTGATCTTTAAAGTGGTATTGGAAGCTTCTGTGGAACAATCAAAGGCTCTTTCAAAGATGGATTATGATGCAGTGCATCATGAGGCTGCAAAGTTATTATGGCAATGAACCAATGTCGCTGGGTTGTGTTTATCCATAAGAATGTGCAATTACACAAATATGATAATATGCTATTAGATACAGTATACTATTAATCATGGTCAGAAAGGTTAATCTGCTCATGCGTCAATGAATGACACGTTTGCTGCTCTCTGACAGACTTAGGAAGGCATTGTTGGAATCTGTAGTAAACATTATACTGAGTTGCTAGCTGGACCAAATCCAACTTGACTACAGTGCTCAGAGATGATCAAAGGCTATGATATGCCAATTATCATACTGAGAGAGGGCAAGTGGTACTTTGATCTTATTTTGTCTTTCTTCAATGCAAGCAAAGTTCCAGTGCAGGTTAAACTTATGGCAAATGTACGAACAGATTTCTTTCATGGTCTAGAACTCTTAAACATGCAGTATCGGGGATTCTTTCAGCACATTGGCATGACCCAGGACCAAATTTTTTTTACCGCAATCAGTAAGGATAGGCAACAACACCTCCTCCATGATCATCCTCAACACCGGTGCCCTACAAGGCTGTGTCCTCAGCCCCTTGCTGTGCTCTTTATACAACCATGACAATGTGGCCAAATTCACTCTCCAACTCAATTTTCAAGTTTGCTGATGACACCACCATAGTGGGTTGGATCTCAAACAATGATGAGATGGAGTACGAGAAAGAGACAGAGAATCTGGTGAACTGGTGCAACAGTTGATATAATTGACAGTTGACATAATCTTTCCCTCAATGTCAACAAAACAAAAGAGATGGTCATCAACTTCAGGAAACATAGTGGAGGTCATGTCCCTACCTTCATCAATGGGGACAAAGTAGAAATGGTCGAGAACTTTGGGTTTTTAGGTGTCCAGATCACCAACAACCTGTCCTCTCCCTCCATGCCAATGCTATAGTTAAGAAATCCCACCACCACCTCTACTTTTTCAGAAAACTAAGCATATTTGGCATGTCATGACTCTCACCAACTACTGTAGATGAACCATAGAAAGGGTTCTTTCTGGTTGTATCACAGGTAGGTATGGCTCCTGCTCTGTCCAAGACCACAAGAAGCTATAAAGGGTCGTGAATGAAGCCCAGTCCATCATTCCAACCAGCCCCTCATCTATTGACACTGTCTACATTTCCTGCTGCCTCAGCCAGCATAATTAAGGACCCCCGCCTATCCCAGTCATACTCTCTTCCATCTTCATCCATCAGGAAAAAGATACTAAAGTATGAGGACATGTACCAACCAATTCAAGGACAGCTTCTTCCCTGTTGCCATCAGAATTTTAAGTGGACCTACCTCACATTAAATTGATCTTTCTCTACACCCTAGCTATGACTTTAACACTACATTCTGCACTCTCTCTTTCCTTCACTATGTATGGTATGCTTTGTCTTTATAGCACGCAAGAAACAATACTTTTCACTGTGAACTAATACATGTGACAATAATAAATCAAATCAAATCAAATCAAGTCAAATCATATCACAGATTACCAAAGACCAATTTCACCTTAATGAACTCTGCAGTCCCAATTTTAACTCAGTTGACAGAACGGAGTGGGCACTTAGTTAAAGTGGCAGCCTTTACTTTCTTGATGCATCCCTGTCCAATTCCACTTCAACTTGAAGATTAATCATTCTGGGAGGACAGTCTACCCCAGGCAGGTATATCCTGGGTTTGAACAAATTACGCCTGCTATTCATTAGACCTGCACTTTTCTGCATGGTTTCGCCATGCAAGTGGTAGCCAATCAATGTGGTGTTCAAGGAACAAGGTAGCAATTATGCAGATTGAAGAATTATTAATGATGTTAGACTTCACATCATTGATACAATTGTGTTATTAATAAGGTGTAACCTATCAAATTGTGCTGTGCATAAGTTTAATGATGAAAAGTCTAAATTTGGGATGGTTTGTTGGGATGATTTGTGAATTTTGGGGTAGCTTGTCAAGAAAAGCTTAAAATTGGCATCTCCCCAAATGCCAAATACTGTGATGCAGCTTTAAGAAAGAACATGTGGTTCCTTTGGGAGTGAACTGAAGTTATAGCTCGGTCACATTTAAGCTCCAATGCTGATTGGCCAAGAAGATGATTTTAGGAATAGATGTTCCAGCTTTCCCAGTCAAAGATACAAGGTCTAGTTTAGCAGTTAGAAGAGAAGTCAAAACTCTCAGGGAAGAGGCCTAAAGCCTATAATGTTTGAGAGACCTCTGGTTAGAGAGACAAGTTAATGTTAGATATTGTGGGAGCACCAGGAGTGCTCTTACCATTGGTTAATATAGCTGCACATATTGGATTAGAAGTCATTAGTCACATCGATCTAGGTACACAGACTGCGATTAAATGTTGCAATGCTATCTGCAAAAGGAATTAAAAATCAGGGAGCCAGCTGTGGCCTTTTGCTTCACAGCCTTTTAGCTAAGATCACGTGTCAAATCAACCACAAGATGAGGTGCAATGCCTTATCTTGTCAAGAAGGATCTTGTTTGTCTCTCTAGTGGGGCCATGAATTGGATTCAATTTACGTTTGGCTTTTGGAGCAAGCAAGGAGATGGATTCAGGTCTAAATCTGCTCAGGAGGCAGCTGTAAAGTGAGTAGCTTCAACATTTAAGAAGGACTGGAATTTTCATCTGTTAAGGTAGACTGGGAAGTTATGGGTTGGAAAAGGATCCACTAGAGTTGAAGTCTTAAAGCTGCAAGTTAGGTAAGTTAAAATCTCAAAGGAAATTATGTTTCAAGAGACCAGGTTCAAGGAACAACAAAAAGGAACCCAGGAGTCTTGGGATCCATGGAAAAGACAGACTAACAGTCATTGAACTTGTGTATTGCACTATTTAATATTTATTATCCAATATAACTTGTTTGTTTGCATTCTAAATTAATGATTGTCCTTTTGGAAAATATGGTTATTCCTTGACAAAATCTTTCTTACGGTGGGGTTTAGTATAGAGTCCAAATCCCTCCCCATTCTGAACCAGAATGTGTTAGTCAGAAAAGTGAATTTAATGTTAAATCAAATATAGGAAACAAAATAAAGAGAAAGAACTAATATTATATCAAGAAAGGGAGAGAAAAGAGACAGAAAGAAAAGGTAACTGTATGTTTTGACATTTTAATAATCTCCGATAACAATCAGAAGCAAGAGAAATGAGGCTCCATACTAGTAAAGGTTAATTTCAATGCCTGAGGAGTTGTTTGGCAGTAATTAAGATTTACTATTCAATTAATACAGTAATTATGCTGGAATAGATAAACCTTACATTTTTATGGTAAATTTAATCCATATGCACAACATTAGTGCAGGAACTTCACATCGTTCAGTACATCTGAATGGGAGCTAGATAGCACAAAGCCATTTTCATACAGTTTATGAAAGAGTGGCACATCTCAAACAGCAACTTCCAGATTATCGTACTTGACTGCACATTTGCATTCACTGGAAGTTGTTGCCCTAACTGTGCATCAACAACAGTGAGCACTGTCCCCCTCACCTTTATATTGACAACAAAATTTGATCCATCTGTGGCAATGCACTTCTGGCTGATAATGAAATTTAGTCTTCCCACTTGCCATATTGGACACTTTGGTGCCCACTTAATGTGAAAGATTTGTGAATTGTTGCTGTCTGGCAAAGGTGATCACACACATACCTCATTGACACACAATAGAGTGCAACAATGTGCACCAAAATTATAACTCTCTACTCAACATGCCTTCCCTGGCATACTGTCCTCACAAATATCACTCCCCCACACATTTGCTGACTGACAAAGCCCACAATCTTGAACTATCCTCATTTACTAATTCCATGATGACCTGTTCAACTCATCTACTATCTCCTTTCTATCTCAACACCCCATTTGGAGTACCCTTCCTGAACAAGTCTACCAGCAAACACCCTTTGGGTCAAGGAAAGGGAAACGGGGGAAGTCACTGACTAACAAGCTTCTTTTGTCAAATGGCAGGTTTGACCAACATGAGAAGAGTGGTCATTGTTGAATAAGTTCATGACAGGTCATGGCCTCTGTGCAGCCAAACTCCACCCCAGGGGCCTCAGTACAAACCACTTATCCACTTGTGGAAAGACACAAACAATGTTGAACATGACCAAATAGTGTCCCTTCCACAGACTAAATGGTGGACTAATCATCTTAAACTCAACAAATGACGATTTGATTTTGATTTACAGTGAAAACTATAGGCTATGGCTCAGCTTCAGGGATTTGCATTCATTAAATAAAAATACATTTCTGCTGAAATTTTATCAGTTTTTTTAATCTTGGAGGATGCAGGGATATTGGAAACAGATTGCAGGCACTGATTTACCTAACTCTGTTCCTAACTGGAATATTTTATGCTGGCCTGTTCTCTACTGGGGCAGTTAATTTTATGTTTGTATTTTATTTCTAAGAATTGATATAATGATGCATGTTACCCCTCTCTCTATATTACATACTGCAATAGAGGTGTCACTATTTTCTGCAGTTTCCCTCCCATTCATTATTGAAGTCTGTGGCTGACATGGAACAATTTCAGAAATGTGTTGCTAATGCAATGGATGTGAAACTCTGTGACAGCTTTTTGTGGCTGTAGATTGATTAAATTCCAGGGGCTCTGCTAATAGTCATGATCTGCCTCTAGGCACAAATCAACTAATTATTTTTATCTATAACAGTCCATTACATATGCACTGATGTTGCAAGATGATCAATTAAAGAATTGTTCAGAGTGCTTTTAGTTGCATGCAATCTGAATAAATGTTTCAATGTGTTTCTCTCTAACTGTTTAAGAACATAAGAACATAAGAAATAGGAGCAGGAGTAGGCCATCTAGCCCTTCGAGCCTGCCCCGCCATTCAATAAGATCATGGCTGATCTGTTGTGGCTCAGTTCCACTTTCCCGCCCTCTCCCCATAACCCTTAATCCCCTCTCTTATCAAGAACCCATCAACCCGCTTCTTAAAAATATTTAGCGAGGCAGCCTCCACCACTTCAACGGGCAGAGAATTCCAGAGATTCACCACCCTTTGAGTGAAGAAGTTCCTCCTCAACTCCGTTCTAAACCGCCTCCCCTTTATCTTGAGGCTGTGCCCCCTAGTCCTACTGTCTTTTTTGAGCGGGAAGAGTCTCTCCACCTCTATCCTATCCATCCCATTCATCATCTTATACGTCTCAATGAGAGCTCCCCTCATTCTTCTAAACTCTAACGAGTACAAGCCTAATAATAAACTAATAATACTAATAATAATAAACTAATAATACTTCTATGATCATACACCACTTAGCGTCATAAAAAAATCAGAAGGCCTACATTATTATGTGTTTTAACCATTAAGAACTAACATCTGATATTGATATAGTCTGCTTGGTATGTATTTAAAGAAACTTTACATGGCATAGCAAGTTTGGCCAGGAAGCAACTGAACTGTGCATGAAATATGTCCATTGAGTAAAGACACCAGAGGATGACCAATGCTGTGGAACTATTCATGGGCACATCATCAGTGTCCCAGGAGTGATGGGATGGAAGAAAATTTAAGGAGGATAAAGACAGTACAGAGATGAAAATGATTAAAATTATGTAAGGAGTGTTGTTGGGGACCTCAGGAGGATGCTGAGAGGGATCATTCATGAAGCATTTCTGGTTGAAAATGGTTGCAAAGGGTCTTTACCTTTGCACTCATGTGCTTTCATGATCGGGTGTAGCAAGAGTACAGAATTTTGATCTGACCCATTGTGAGATTGCTTAGCTTTGTACATAACGTACTGTTCCTGCTGTTCAGTGTGTTTGTGGTCCTGTGTTGTGCTTTCACTGGATTGGCAACTCATTTCTAGGTATGCCTAGTGCTGCTTCTGGCATGATCTTTTACGTTCCTCAAGAATCAGAGTTGGCACTTCGGCTCCCACATGGCCCATTGGGAATCACTGATTGACCTCCATGTGAGACTCTTTGAATATGAGTTCTCCTGATAACAGGCAGTGGCCTGTCCAGCTGGAGCTTGTTACCTGAGCCTTTTATAAGGCAGGCCCAGGACTGGGCCTGCTGAATGGTACTCCCAGGTAAACATTAGTGTGGTAGTGGTTTTACTTTGCGTTCTGTAATAAACGATGTTCATTTCCAATCGGACATCCTGAGTCATTACAGCCTCTATGAATGAGAATAGCTTCTTATTCCAGATTTATTTCATTTAATTTGAATTCACCAGTTGCCAAATTGGGATTTGAATTCAGGTCTTCAGAGTTTTAGTCCAGACCTCTGGACTACTAGTCCAGTAGCATTACCATTTTGTTACTGTTCCTATGGATTCAGAAGTCATAGGGTCTACTTCAGATGGGAATTGCTCCTGAGTTGGATCATTGAGATGATTAATTCTGGTTTAGTATAGAGGGTTCTGCTTTTCTCTTTGTGCCTGTGGGATTACACTACCCAGATCAATCTTAATTACACTTGATAATCCAACATAATAATTAGGATGAACAACTGTATAAAAAAGAAACATTGGAGGGATCTGAAGAATTAGTGTATTGTCCCTATGTTGAGGGAAAGTGGCATTTTGTGATCACTGTTCGCACCCATTCTTGGCTTAGCTGCAAAGCTGCAGCTCAGTTTGATTGCAGGCCAAATGGTCACAATTAAGTCTTGGAAACCATATGATACTGTCTCATGAAAACTGACCATCAAGTTATCTGAGGAGTTAATGGTCAATCAGTGCGCAAAAAGCTCCTGATGTCTTGTTGTGGTAGAAACCAATCTCTCCAGGATGTTCTGCATGACATTAGACACTTCCTAAAGCATGTTCTAAGTGTGTGCAATAGACTTCTGCAACTTAACAATCGTAACCATAACCACTGCTTCCACATGAAATCAATACGACTGAATCATTGCTCTTTTGAGATCTTTGTCTCTAGATTCCTCAGCCAAGGGATGTAATTTTTCTATCCTCTCCGTGGAATGATATTTTCCCACTTCTTTGGTGGGATTTAATGGGGCCCTCATGAGAGGGTTGGGAGGTGGGGTAGGTGGAGCTGGAGAATTGAAAGATAAGACAGGAGATGGAATGCCCATCACCTTCCCAATTAAGGGTCACTTAATGTTCTCATCCCACGGATGTCCTATACCACATGGGGGATCTTGAGTAGTAAAATCTGGAAGCCTCCTTGTGGCCTTGGCAGAGTGTCCTCCTGATTGGGCACTGTTTGGCCGATAGGGAGACCTCTTGGTGTCAAAGTTTAAAGTTTTAGTCTTTTTTAGTTTATTTATTAGTGTCACAAGTAGACTTACATCAACATTGCAATGAAGTTAGCTGTGAAAATCCCCTAGTTGCCACATTCTAGCACCTGTTTGGGTATTCTGAGGGAGAATTTAGCAAAGCCAATGCATCTAAGTCACACGTCTTTTGGACTGTGCGAGGAAGCCAGATCACTCAGAAGCTACCAATGCAGAAATGGGGAGAACATGCAGATTCTGCACAGACAGTGAGCCAAGCCAGGAATCAAACCTGGATCCCTGGTACTGAGAGGCAGCAATGCTAACTATTGTGCCACTGTGCAAGGGCTGTTCCCACAGAAGCACCTAACACCAACCATGGTATACCATGGACGTGAAGATTGAAACGCAATATACGGTGAATATGTTCTGTTTCAGCTTTTCTGTCCTTTTTTCCTGCCTAAGCAATAGTCCTAATAGGGACATTTTTGACATTATAAAAGCTGCGTCTTTTAAAATTAACTTTATATGGAGTTGAGAGTAGCAAGGGTGCTCCACGTGACAGCTGTTATTAGCCTATGCTCAAACACTCCACCACATTCCATTTTAGCCTCTGCAGCAAACCTGAATTATTTTGATGAGACCTATGCCTAATTTTGGATGAATCACAAGCCTCAAGCTTTGATGCAACTCTGAGTGTGTCACCTACTTTGAGATCAAAAAATGGACCTAAACTAGTTTCTAGCTCAATGTGTTACAAATAAATGATTAGGTGACCCGGGATTGCTGCTTTGTTACTACTGCAGTCGAACTTCACATGTTCTTTCAATCAAAATGACGAGCATGTGCTAGGAAAAGTAGAAACTCTGCTAAAAGGTTGTGGTGGATGTGGAAACAAAATTTATAATCCTTTGCAGAAATGTGACACCACTACTTCTGGATTCTAATGAGAGGATTCATGTCCTTCATAAACTCAGTTATCATGATTGAATTAAATAGATACAGTATTTACATTGGCAGGATCATATATTTTAATAGTAACACTCTGCTGACTACTGTGCAGACTGCAGTTGGGCCCCAGAATAGGTGAAACTGAGATTTAGCAGACTGGTTTATCTTATTTCATGAACTTTAGTTAAGTGCATTGAAGTCCTGAGAAAGAAAAATGAGATTATATGGAAGAGGAACAAAGACAGTGGAAAGATCCATGTATCAATGGAACCGTCTTGCTGCAGATTTTTAATTTAAACATGCTTCTTATTATAGTAATTGTTTATAATTTGAAATTCAAGGCAATGTGTGAGACAGAAGCAGTCTCCTATTATTTCTTTTGATAAGATGAACAAAAGGAACAGATATTCATAACAATTCTTTGCAAGAAGCAAATCTGTGAGGATCAGTGGAAGTTGATTGTTCACCAGAACATAACTTTTAGCAATGTTTAGAATGTGTACAAGAAGTCAGGAACAAAATATTCTTAACTCCTGCTATCTCATTAATTTTGCTAAAGTTTGTTTAATCTGCCAGGATAAGATGTAGAATTACTTATTGTTAAAGTTGGGTACAAAAGAATGATCAATAAAGGAATCTGCAACTGGTTCATTCTACAAAAATTAAGAACCGAATTTTTGTAGAGTAGCCAAAATTGTGTCAGAGACCCAACCCCAGAAGTCCCGCTCCCTGACCTGGCACCCACTATTTTTTTTACAGATGAGGGATTGGGGTTGGGTTGTAGTTTGCAAATCTGTGGTTCATTGAGGAAGCTGCACATGTTAAAGTGCAGCTGCCTTCAAACAAATTCGATTTTTGTAAGTGGGACGTACAAAATATTATTTGTGGGCTTTACAAATTTCAGGAAAAGTACTGAAACAGCCAGAGTTATTTTGGAGGCGTAGAGCATCCTTTTGGACAGATAAGGTAAGAACATAAGAACATAAGAAATAGGAGCAGGAGTAGGCCATCTAGCCCTTCGAGCCTGCCCCGCCATTCAATAAGATCATGGCTGATCTGAAGTGGATCAGTTCCACTTTTCCGCTTTCTCCCCATAACCCTTAATTTCCCTGTCTATCAGAAACCTATCTACCTGTGACTTAAATATATTTAGCGAGGTAGCCTCCACCACTTCAACGGGCAGAGAATTCCAGAGATTCACCACCCTTTGAGTGAAGAAGTTCCTCCTCAACTCTGATCTAAACTGCCTCCCCCTTGAGGCTGTGCCCTCTAGTCCTGCTATCCTTTCTAAGCGGGAAGAATCTCTCTACCTCTACCCTATCTATGCCCTTCATTATCTTATACGTCTCTATAAGATTCCCCCTCATCCTTCTAAACTCCAACAAGTATAGACCCAGTCTATTCAGTCTCTCTTCATAGGCTAACCCCCTCATCTCTGGTATCAGCCTAGTGAACCTTCTCTGCACTTCCTCCAAGGCCAATATATCCTTGCGCAAGTACGGCAACCAAAACTGCACACAGTACTCCAGCTGCGGCCTCACCAGTACCCTGTACAGTTGCAGCAAAACCGCCCTACTTTTATATTCAATCCCCCTCGCTATAAAGGCCAACATTCCATTCGCCTTCTTGATCACCTGCTGCACCTGCAGACTGGGTTTTTGCGATTCGTGCACAAGGACCCCCAGGTCCCTCTGCACCGTGGCATGCTGCAGCTTTTCGCTTTTTAAATAATAATCCCTCCTACTATTATTTCAACCAAAGTGGATAACCTCACACTTGCTAACGTTATACTCCATCTGCCAGGTACTTGCCCACTCGCTTAACCTATCCAGATCTCTGCAGACTTTCCACACCCTCCACGCAATTTTTGAATTGATCCAGGCACTCTTGTTAGCACCTGCCCTTGCTTCTCCTCTATCCCTGCACCCCACCCTAGAATGAAAATTAGACCATGAAGGGCATTTTCTGTTCTTTGGGTTCGATCGGGAGTTTTCCTGACTGTGAACTCCCAATTTCATGTAATGTGATTCCATTTATCAGGAGTATTGCAATATGTCGCTCTTGTTACTTATTTCTGATTATTTTTAGAGAATGAATCATTGTGTTCCTAAATCTCTGAACATTTTCAAGTCCTGTTGCTATGGTAAAGTACCCATTTCAAGCACCATGTGTACAGAGAACAGAGATTTTATGACACTATCATGCATTTCACAACAAATCGTTTCCAATATTTTCTTTCCTGAAGATGCTAACACACAACAAGCAGTCTTAGATGACATCTACTGATTCATCTAAATTGGCTAACGTCCGTGTGTTCAAGAAGTGCAACATAGGATCATGGAGTGGTGCAATTGAGTGAATTGAGAGTTAGGATACAATGAAACAAGCCATGAGATTCAAGTTAGAAGTGTGGGTGCTGCATTTTTAATCTCATATTTGTTTGCAACTGGGTGCAACAATGTCCAAACTCAACATGATGAAGGTTTTCTGGAGTCTAAGTCTAACAGTGGAAATATTCTTGAGACTACAGATGGGAGCAATTCTTGGAACCAAAGCTGGAATGCAATGCCATTAGATTTGAACTGGGCTGGGGCAGGTGTGAACAATGTAATTTCTGGATAAAATACAATGGCTGCAAAATTCAATTATGCCTGAAAAAGGGTGCAGGGATCCTGATGCATAATTGACCCGTGCCTGGTATTTCCAATGCAAGCAGTGCCGCAAACTTTGTGCTGCCTGATTTTTTTCCATGATTGCAGTTCTAAGTGTGCTGATTGGCCACAGCCACTAATAAAGGGTAGCACAAGTTCAAATTAGTCTACACTATTAAAAGCCAGCCTGCATTTCTTAAACAGCAGAAACAGGAAGTCATTCTAGAAGTAAATTTGGCCGGGGGAAATAACAGAGTGACAAGAAAGCATATTCCAACATTCTTTAATGCAGCATTGAAAGCCGTGGTGCAGGAGGTTGTCAAGAGGAGTGACCACATCAAGCCACAGGGAGCCAGGAGTTCCTACAGAGCAACACAGAGATGCCAATGAGAGCAGCTAGCCAAGGTTCTCAATGCCAGCAGTGCAGCCCTGAGGAGCTGGATGCAGTGACCTCACACTGTGTGGTCAACATCAATGCACAGTCATCATCAAACAGTGTCGCTGAAAACCTGTGTCCTCATTCGCAGCTGGAATTCTCTGGTGTTGCTGAAAGTGAAAGGGATTTTGGGCTGGAACATTGGCCATGGACAAGATCAGAGAATCCCAGCCTATATCCCACCAACTGCACAACTAGCCTCACACACTACTTAGTGCATCACAACCCTTCACTCACAACAACCTCTATCAATTGCAACTCAGAGATAACATTCATAACTTCACCTCACACCCACACTTAAAGCTGCTGCAAACCTCAGAACCACATCTTACAGGTTGAACATACTTCCAGCTATTCACCCACAATAACCACATCATTCAAGCACATTGCATTAACACACATTCCTCTCCTTTGCTGGAAAAGGTGACACGTAACTGCGGATAGCAGGACCTAACTGGCAGGGGATAACCATGACTACATGTCCTCATCCCAGAGGATGGAACAGTGCTCATCATCAATTGATGAACTGTAATTGAGGCCCTGGTCAACTGTGAGACTGAAACCATTAAAGAATCAGTCCTAATCCTTCTCTCACATTCCACTTTCTCCTCATCCCACAATCTCTTCTCATTTACAAATCGCACTCGTTGTAAGGATGTACTTCTTGCTTCCCTCCTCCTCCCCATCCTCTTAATGCAACTATCCTCTACAACTTTCTCCTTTCAAATACCCAAGAACTGCAACCTGGCTAAGTAGTGGTTCAGGAATAAGAAGTCAAAGAGGAAGAAGAAACTTGATTTGATTTGATTTATTATTGTCACATTTCATTAGTATACAGTGAAAAGTATTGTTTCTTGCACACAATACAGACAAAGCATACCATATGGAGAAGGAAAGGAGTGGAGAATGCAGTGTTACAGTACTAGCTAGGGTGTTGAGATAGATCAACTTAATACAAGGTAGGTCCATTCAAAAGTCTGATGACAGCAGGAAAGAAGTGGTTTTTGAGTTGGTTGGTACATGACCTCAGACTTTTGTATCTTTTTCCTGATGGAAAAGAGTAGAAGAGATAATGTCCAGGGTGTGTGGGGTCCTTGATTATGCCAGCTGTATTTTTGAGGCAGCAGGAAGTGTGGACAGTCAATGGATGGGAAGCTGGTTTGAGTGATAGGCTGGGCTTCACTCACGACCCTTTGTAATTTCTTGTGTCTTGGACAGAGCAGGGGCCATACCAAGCTGTGATACAACCAGAAAGAATACTTTCTATGGTGCTGTAGAAATTGATGAGAGTTGTAGCTGACATGCCAAATTTCCTTAGTCTCCTGAGAAAGTAGAGGCATTGATTGGCTTTCTTAACTAAAGTGTCTGCATGGAGGGACCAAGACAAGTTGTTGGTAATCTACATACTTAAATAGCTGAAGCTCTCAATCATTTCTATTTCATCCCCATTCATGTTGAGAGGGGCATGCCCTCCTCTGTGCTTTCTGAAGTCGACTGATGATAATGAAACACTGCCACTCTCACAGTCTTAGCTGCTGGATCACATCTGCACGTATTTTAGAAGGTTGCTCGTAAGAGATGGTATCTGCATACAATGTGACACTTAGCATAAGTGCTCTGCTACAAGATAAGGGGCAATGATAGTACAAGTGCTAACTCACAGGAGATCACACACAAACAGCCGCAGAAGACTCAAATGAGGACTTAATTCGAGTGACACGTAGAAAAAAATTGATGGCATGCACATAGAAAAGCTTGGAGCATCATCAGACCTTATAGAAAGCCTGCTATTGCTGTCAGCAAACATGGAGGAATCTGGCACCAATCACAACTTTGTCAAAATTTGGAGTACATCCTTTCCAGCAGTGGTGATAAATTCAATTAGAACACTTGTGGATCCAGTCATGACACAGCATACTTCATCACAAACACTCAGGCCAGAATTTTACCATCTCGCCTGCCATGGGAATCGGAATCACTTGCTTGCCACACCCTCCAGCAGACCATGGAAAGGTTTGTTGATCTCGGGCGGGATCTTACGGTTTTGGGATGAGCAAGTCCGTAAAATCCTGCCCTATATGTCCATGTTAATGACCTACCTACCTCACAGCACCAGAGACCTGGGTTCAATTCCAGCCTCCGGTCACTGTCTGTGTGGAGTTTGCACATTCTGCCCGTGTTTGTGTGAGTTTCCTCCAGGTGCTCTGGTTTCCTCCCACAGTCCAAAGATGTGCAGGTTAGGTTGATTGGCCATGCTAAATTGTCCCTTAGTGTCAGGGGTACTAGCAGGGTAAATAAATAGGGTTATGGGATAGGGCCTAGGTGGAATTGTTGTTGGTGCAGGCTCGATGGGCCACATGGTCTCCTTCTGCACTGTAGGGATTTTATGATTCTTTGAAGATGATATTCAATGTAGCCAGCACTAGAAGGGCTTGCTTGTGGCACAGACATCATTTTGGACCTGGAATGGTAGCAGTAGTGCTGAAAATGCTGGTGCTCCACAAATAAAATTTGCAGGCATTGTGTTTGCACTATTGTTATATCACATTTAAAAGCTTCACTCTTGTAGGTACAGTATAGCAATTACCTATATATTTAACTACTTTCCCCTATCAAAGTTTCCTACAGTTTATGTCAAAAATGTATGCTTTACATTGTTTAGTTGGTGCTGTAATAATGGCTTTTGTCGGTGCAAGTGCTGCGAGGAAACATTCTTGCTGGACAGGGAGAAAGATGAGATTATACAGAAGTCCTGGAATACTCTGTGTGTAGCCAATCTTGCTGTTAGTCATAAAACCGTCCTGGCATGTAATGCACATTCACTTTCTTCTCCCCAGACATACTTCTTTGTCCTAACATTTTTGAGTGAAAGATTGATCAGCTCCCCACCCCACCACACCCATGGAGTTTCTCCTAATCTAGCAAACAAAACAGATTATGATGGAACTGAATTTGTGGTTCATTTCCTAATACTACATCTAGCGATCCACCTAGAGTTGCCAATAGCGATTACATGTTCTCCTAGAGGTTTCATCACTTGACTTGCCCTACCCTCCAGCCATTAGTCAGCCAACAGATCCATCCTTGTGACATATTGCCTTCCTACACTAATTGGAAAACAAAAAGACTCATTACCCAATTAGGTTATGCCTGACTGTCAGCCAAACAGTCTTCTTCCCCACATTTTTGATATTTTTAGACCTGGTAAAGAGAAAACCACACCTACAGGCTTCTGTGATTCATAATCACTGCTATTTTTTCAGGCAGAGTTGCAAATGGGAGCACCTAAAAACAGATCTAAAAGTCGGATTTGAAACACTCCCAGTTTCAAGTCTGCCCACATAGAATTAAAATGGTAAAATGGGGCCCTACATTTCAAAGTTGACAGTCTACAATAGATAATTTTAATTTTAACATGTATTGTTCCTAGATTAATATGGGATATTAATTTCAAAGGATTTTGCATTACTGCAGTCACGGATAATTAGCCTCAGTACACCACCATAGAGGTGATATGAATGTTAAGGATGCATATTTTGTTCTGTTTCTTTACAAAGTAATGTTGAACTACTGTTTATTTTCCAGAGATTGGGTATTGGACTCTTAAAATTGGTTTTACCAATAATTAAATAGTTGTGCTAATTATTATCTTGATGTGAAAAATATGCTCATTGTGCTAGAAAGAAGTACAGTTAGACAGACAGACAGATTGAATCTTAGCAAATCCCTCACTAAACAAATGGCTGTGAGAAAAATCCCTCCTCCTCAGAGTCACCTTGGTTGACTCCAAAAGGTTTTTATTGTAATGTCTCCTTATAAGAAAACAATACATCCATTTATTATCATGCAATACACTGTACATAAACAAGCTTAGAGTCTTTTGCTGTTGAGGAACAGCAGTTTGGATACTTTGTGCATCTACTTGATATATTGGAATGCTAACAATAACCTTAACTGAGCAGACTTTCTGGGAGTATTCTCTTTCCCCACATCTGCTTCCAGGTTCTTTAGAAGATTTACAGTGCATTGATGATCCTGACCATTACTTGTCATGGAGCCATGGTATTTCTTAGCATAAGAGAGTGAACATGACCTCTAAAGAAGACTTTTGATTTGATTTGATTTATTACTGTGTATTTCCTTTAGGTGCTCCAGTTTCCTCCCACAGTCCAAAGATGTGTGGGTTAGGTGGATTGGCCGTGTTAAATCATCCCTTTTGGCCCAATTTTACCAAAAATTAGCGCCTGTTTTCAGGCGCATAATTGTGGTAAATTCGGGCGTCAGGCCTGTAACGCGATCTGCACCCGAACCCGAGCAGATCGCGCTTTTACCAATATCCAATTTGGGCGCGGATCCCGTCCGCACCCCAATCAGGCAGCCTGATGATTTATATGCATTAGCATCCATTTAAATCGATTTAATGAACCGCGTGCCCAATCCCACTTTACCGTCTTTGGATCCGTTCCGGATCCGCGCTGTTGTCAATCTGCAGAATAAAAATCCGAAGCCAATTCCTATTCTGTTGGGGAGTCTCTGAAGCCCATCCCCCGGAACACCCTTTGCAGACCCTCCATTAACCACCCCAGCAGATCTGAACACCCTGGGAGGCAGACCCCCACCACCCCCGGCAGAACCCCCTCCCTCCCCCCATGGTCAGACCCTACTGGGAGGCAGCCACCTCCCGTCGGCAGAGCACACCCCCAACCTACCTCGATTGCTGCTCTACCATCTTGCTGACCTGCACTCATTGATGTGAAGATGCTGGCTTTGGACTGGGGTGAACACAGTGAGAAGCCTCACAAACACCAGGTTAAAGTCCCGTGGACGGGAGGAGGATGGACTTGGTAGAATCTCCACCACCGCCCCCCAGCCTGAGATCCATATGAGCCCGGCCCCCTCTTCCAGCAGATGCCAGCGGAAGGCCAGGAAGGTGCTGCAGGCTGTCCAACAAGTGTAGTAACAAGTCTCACAACACCAGGTTAAACTCCAACAGGACTTTAACCTGGTGTTGTGAGACTTCTTACTGTGTTCACCCCAGTCCAACGCCGGCATCTCCACATCAACGAGTGCAGGTCTGAAGGGTGGTGGAGCAGCAATCGAGGTAGGTTGGGATGTGCTGTGCTAAGGGGGGAGCCTGCTTCCCGGGTGGGGGGGGCGGGTGCCTCCTAGGTGGGTCTGCTGAGGAGGGCCTGCCTCCCAGTGGGGTCTGATCATGGCTCATCCTCCCCCCCACTCTCTCCCCCCCCCCCCCCCCAGCTCTCTCTGCTGGTTTTGTCTTTCGCTCCCAGGCACACTCTTTCAGATTTTTTTCGAACCGCACATGCGCAGTTCAGAGCTCCAATCATTCCGGCAGCGCTAAGCCCCGCCCACAGCCCGGACCGGACTGAAGCCGGCAAAAAGCATATGGGCATATTGGAACGGGGATTCCAGGCTCGGATCCATTTCACATCCGGACCTGGCCCTTAGCCTCAATTGGTGAAATTGGACTCTTAGTGTCAGGGAGACTGGTTAGGGTAAATGTATGGGGTTATGGAGATAGAGCCTGAGTGGGATTGTGGTTGGTGCAGACTTGAAGGGCCGAATGACCTCCTTCAGCACTGTAGGGATCCTATGATAATTTATGTGGCCCCTTTAAACATTATCTTTAGGGCTCACTCTTCTTCTCCCCAAGCACCACTATTGCACAACCTAGTCCAAAGATGTGTGGGTTAGGTTGATTGGCCATGCTAAGAAATTGCCCCTTAGTGTCCAGGGATGCATAGGTTAGAGGGATTAGTGGATATAATATGTAGGGATATGGTGGTAGGGCCTGGATGGAATTGTGTTCGGTGCAGACTCAATGGGCTGAGGAGCCTCTTTCTGCACTGTAGGGTTCTATGGTTCTATCCGACATCCCAAGTTATTTAAGATTGCAGCATATAAATTGACCCCATTTTTTTCAGTGCCAAAAGCCATTTTTTGTGAGGAGGTGGTGGTATAGTGGCAATGTGTCCGAACTGATAATCTAGAAGCCCAAAGAAACATAGAAGCCATAGAAGTCCTACAATGCAGAAGGAGGCCATTTGGCTAGTTGAGTCTTCACAGAGGAGGACGTGAATAATTTGTCGGGTGTTAGCGATGGAAAGGTGGTAGGACTGGAGAGTCTTAATGACATTACTGTTACTAGAGAGGCGGTGCTCGACAGACTGGAGGGGCTGATTGTGGACAAGTCGCCAGGACCGGATGGATTGCATCCGAGGGTGCTGAAAGAAATGGCGTAGGTGATAGTGGATGCCTTGGTGGTTATTTTCCAGACGTCGCTGGATTCCGGGGAAGTGCCGGAAGATTGGAAAACGGCTAATGTTACGCTGTTGTTTAAGAAGGGTGCCAGGCAAAAGGCGGGGAATTATAGGCCGGTTAGTTTAACGTCTGTGGTAGGTAAAATGTTAGAATCCGTCATTAAGGAGGAAATTGCGAGGCATCTTGAAGGGAATTGCTTGATAGGGCAGACGCAGCACGGTTTCATTAAAGGGAAGTCGTGTCTGACAAATTTACTGGAGTTCTATGAGGATGTGTCTAGGGCGGTGGATAGAGGAGAGCCGGTGGATGTGGTCTTTCTGGATTTTCAGAAGGCGTTTGACAAAGTACCTCACAAGAGGTTATTGCAGAAGGTCGAGGGACATGGAGTTGGGGGTAGGGTGTTAGCGTGGATAGAGGATTGGTTGTCAAATAGGAGGCAGAGAGTGGGGGTCAACGGGTGCTATTCGGATTGGCGGATGGTGACTAGTGGAGTGCCCCAGGGGTCGGTGCTGGGGCCTCAGCTTTTTACCATTTATATAGATGATCTGGAGGAGGGAACCGAGTGTAGGGTGTCGAAATTTGCGGATGACACCAAGATTGGGGGAACGGCAAATTGTGCGGAGGGTGTGGAGAGTCTGCAGAAGGATCTAGATAGGCTGGGCGAATGGGCCAGGAAATGGCAAATGGAATTTAATGTTGGCAAGTGTGAGGTAGTCCACTTTGGTAGGAATAATGGTAGGAAGGACTATTACTTACGTGGCGAAAAACTGCAGCAGGCGACGGTGCAGAGGGACCTCGCGGTCCTTGTGCATGAGTCGCAAAAACCCAGCTTGCAGGTGCAGCAGATGGTCAGGAAGGCGAATGGGATGCTGGCCTTCATAGCAAGGGGGATTGAATATAAAAGTAGGGAGGTCTTGCTGCAGCTGTATAGGGCATTGGTGAGGCCGCAGCTGGAGTACTGTGTGCAGTTTTGGGCGCCACACCTGCGCAAAGATATTTTGGCCTTGGAGGGAGTGCAGAGGAGGTTTACTAGGCTGATACCGGAGTTGAGGGGGTTGAGCTATGAGGAGAGGCTGAATAAACTAGGCTTGTACTTGTTAGAGTTTAGAAGAATGAGGGGAGATCTCATTGAGACGTATAAGATGATGAATGGGATGGATAGGATAGAGGTGGAGAGACTCTTCCCGCTCAAAAAAGACAGTAGGACTAGGGGGCACAGCCTCAAGATAAAGGGGGGGCGGTTTAGAACGGAGTTGAGGAGGAACTTCTTCACTCAAAGGGTGGTGAATCTCTGGAATTCTCTGCCCGTTGAAGTGGTGGAGGCTGCCTCACTAAATATTTTTAAGACGCGGGTTGATGGGTTTTTGATAAGAGAGGGGATTAAGGGTTATGGAGAGAGGGTGGGAAAGTGGAACTGAGCCACGACAGATCAGCCATGATCTTATTGAATGGCGGGGCAGGCTCGAAGGGCTAGATGGCCTACTCCTGCTCCTATTTCTTATGTTCTTATGTTCTATTCTCCCAAAGAGCATCTTACCCAAGGCCCACTCTCCAACCCTAACCCTGTAACCCCATGTATTTGCCATGGCCAATCCATCTAACTGCACATCTTTGGATTGTAGGAGGAAACTGGAGTACTCGGAGGAAACCCACACATACACTAGGAGAATGTGAAAACTCCACACAGTCACGCAAGACCAGAATAAAACCTGGGTCCCTTGGCAGCAGTGCTAACTATTGAGCCGCCCACAATAATGTTCTGGGAACACAGGTTCAAATCCCACCATGTTAGCTGGAGGAATTCAAAATCAATAAATAAATCTGAATTTAAAGCTAGTCTCAGTAATATGAAACCATTGCTAATTGTTGTAGAAACACATTTGGTTCAGAAAGCACATTTGGTCCTTTCGAGAAGGTAATCTGCCATCCTTACTTGCTTTGGCCCACAAGTGGCTCTGGACCCTCAACAATGTGGTTGACTCTTAACTGCCTCTGGAATGGCCTTTCAAGCCATTCAGTTCAAGGCAATTAGGGATTGGTAACAAATGCTGGCCTTGCCTATGATGCCAATAACTCATGAAAGGATAAATTTAAAAATGTCCAGCTATGAGTCAACCCTACTTTTCTGCTAGAAATTGCTATATTGACAAGAGTTGGCCTCAATATTTTATCTCATGTCTTGCTCATCATTTAAGTTAGTGCTTTGGATCAAGCAGTTGATACAGGC
This sequence comes from Carcharhinus amblyrhynchos, assembly GCF_965287045.1. Lineage (NCBI taxonomy): Eukaryota > Metazoa > Chordata > Chondrichthyes > Carcharhiniformes > Carcharhinidae > Carcharhinus > Carcharhinus amblyrhynchos. The sequence continues at coordinate 62,748,535 of NC_137333.1, forward strand.
CAAGTTGCCAAGAAGATGCACAGTAGTTTAAGACACCCCCACATTCAGCAAACTGTGCATGGCAAGTAACAAACAGAAATGGGCCCTCTCACAAAACAAATGAAGAATGAAGCTGGTTTCGAGCAGAAGTTGCGACATTTGCAAATTAGTCAAATAATTGTGCTGTAGGGAGGGAAGTCAGTGTTACTAAAAAATTAAGGGGACAATCCAAGAAGAAGGAATCTACTCTGAAGAAGGTGCCCAATCCAAGTACACCAAGAGAACAGGGATAAACCCCTGTCAATGTGTGGGAAAAAGTCCTGCTGCCAGCCTCAAGGACCCAGATTTATCAGTGTGGGACGTCTTCGGATCCTATCTAACTGATTAGACCTACAGGTGCTGTGAAAGAAGTAACACCCAAATCACAGTTATAGCAGAGGGTCTAATGCCCACAGTTCATATTTTGTATATGTGCCACAACAAGCCATTCAAGGATCATTATATCACCAAATGGAATAAGTCATTGGTTGTTGCAGAAATAACCTCCACAAAAAATGGAAAGGCACACTGTCTTGCTTGATGTCTTGTGTGGTTTTGTCACCAAATTGTGAGATACTTTCAAGTACAGACCATCATTAGATCATTCAAACAATGTAGGATATCCAATTCAATGGAAGAAGAGTTTTGATATCGCGGTCCCTTTAATGGTCAATCTTTCATGGGTCACATGACTAGGCCGGAACCAAAGAACCACAAACATGCAAACTGGGGCCAATTGGGAGAAAATACATGCATACCCAGGGCTGGAAGCTTTAGTTGGAGTTCAGAACTTGTCAGGAATTAGACCTGTAAGTTGTGCTGTTAAATCCTTAGTTGTACATTGTTCTTCTCAGTTGATAAATCTTTCAGTTTGTTACTTGACACATCTAGTTGTCTCAAGTTACTACAGAGAGGAAGATGGTTTGTTGTGTGAGGATGATTCAGGGACTGAAAGTGTCAAATCTAACCCACAATGGAATTCTTATGATGATGCTATAACCAAACTGACTCAGAAATTCAAAAAACTCTTTCCTTCCAATGTTGAAGATGATGAATTTAACAGTTTTTAAAATGTTTTGATTGTAGTTAAACGTATCCTTGTAGAATTAATTCATTCAAGAAGATGTGTCACATTGATTTAATTTGAATAACTGGCCTTTTGTTTTACATATTTCAAAATGGCGATCACTTACACCAACACTGGTGGCTCACATTTCATTTTTGGTGTATGTTGACCCCCATATTTTGGAAGGATTTTTCAAGGCTTCAAAGGTCATCTTACATGCTGCCACCTATGGTATTTCATGAAGCAATCTTGAAAAATCCATTATGACAATTCATTATGGAATTCAGTGCACATTACTGTAACTGGGATTGGAAAATTGACCTTTTACATATTCTAGATTCTGCAGCCATAATTTCATTCTTTCCTAGGGTTCTTCATTTTGAATAGATAGTCTGATGCAAATTCAAAAGGGCTGTTCTGTTCTATTATGGAAAATAGGCTTGAACTAAGGTGAGAAATCTTAGGGATGATTTTCCAGGCTTTCCCACCAGCATGATTTTATAGTTCCGCTGAGGATGATCCTCTGCGGCGGGTTCCCTGGTGGCAGGACTAGCAGGCCACGCAAAATGGTGAAGGCATCGGCAGAACTGGTAGATCCCACCGGCAGCCAATTGCGAGCTGCCTCCGGAAAACACACTGTGAGGATGCTGGAAAATCCCACCTTCAGAATTTAAACACTGGCAATTAAGGTGACTTTGAAGAAGTTGTAATACTTCATCCAGTGGTGGGATTCTCCGAACTTGTTTGCCCCGCCACTGCTGCGAATGTGAGAATGGAAAATTTGGCGCTCAGCCAAAATTCCATTCACTGCAGCAGCACCGGAAAATCCCAGCCATAGGCGAGGTTGGAAAATTCCAGCCAACATCTGAAAAAATTTTAAACTAACAGCAAAAAATAGAGCAGTAAAGACGCCCCTTCCTACTCTGAACTTCAAATTTTAATGGACTATTTCCTAAAAGATCTTTCATTCTCTAATCAGAGGAAATCTGAACCCCAGTACATTTGGAATACACTTTAAAAGCTTTAATTGCAAAGGTCAGTACTTCTGTGGTTAATAATGAACATGTAGCTTTACTGAGACAGCTGGGATTCACTTCCGTGCAGCTGGGAAATTTATAGTGACTGTTTTTCTGATGAAAGATGTAGGGCAGAATATTGGGCCGATGAATACTGTATTTTTGGATGATATCAATTTCCTTAGAGCTTCAAATGGGCAAATCGCAGGAGGCAATATTTGCACAGAATGTTCAAGGACCAAATCTCTTACCTGAAACTAAGCGAGAAACAATGTATGAGATACCTGCTCTTCAGTAACTATTTACTCACTGAAAATCACCACAATCATAGTCTCAGAGCAGGCAAAGTACTGAATTTTCAGTGCTATGTCACCATGATTAAGAGCTTTTATATGCCTGGCTCCTTACAGGCTGGAGCTGGAGATATTTGCAGAATCTCACAGATTGCCAGCTTCCTATCGGGAAGTGAGATCACTGAGGCTCTTCATTCAGCAAGAATGAGTTACATTTAATTTTAAAGGCAAAATACCGTGGATGCTGGAATTTGAAACAAAAGCAGAAAATGCCAGAAAATCTCAGCAGGTCTGACCGTATCTGTGGAGAGAGAGTAGAGCCAATGCTTTGAATCTGGATGACTCTTCATCAGAGCTGGCGAAGCTTACATTTCATTTTGACTTGCTAGGGAAAAGCAAGAAGAACAAGCACATGGCTTCTCCAAGTTTGCAGGCTTCCCCATGGTGCAGAGTGACATGTCATTGACTGCATACACATTGGGTTGTGGGGCTCACCATCCAACTCTGCCGTGGCACATACCGGAGCTGAAAGTTATTCCCCAGTAAATCATGCAGATCAATGCTTGGTATCCCATCAGCAGACATTATGCCTTCATTCTGCAGCAGCCAGCTGTGCCAGCTGCATACGAACCACCGAGTGGATGGTTACTGAGCAACAAGGACTGTTTGCTGATCGCGGGGCTCCAGTATGCAACCCACACACACATGTGCAGCATGCATACAATAAAGGTCACGCTGCTATAAAAAATGTGGCATGCTGAAGAAGTATTCTGCCTCATGGACTGTTCTGGGGGAGTCTTGCTGTGTTCGGCAAAGCACATGTCAGGATTCATGGTGGTAACCTCATCACCGTCAAAGCTCTGCCTCAGCCACTATCTGTCAGGTGAGCAGCTGTGGAGCGGAAGCACAAGGAAGAGTCAGAGGAGGAAGAGGAAGGGAGGAGGCAGCCTTAGCAGCCCATTTCTGCTCAATTATCCATGAAGAATCATTTGAGAGTGACAAATGACCACAACCCCAATTCCCCATTCACTAACAATCCCACATCTTATCGCCCCTTTATCACTGGCCACAATGCAACAATAAAATAAGAACCACTACAAAATAATCATTCCAAATTTATAAATGAAATCAAGCCTTACTACATTCAAAAATCAACTAATTAACCTTATGCATTACATTAGTGCGTGCTTCTGTGTACCATTGCATGCTCTAGCACCACTATGCACATTAGCCCAGTTGTGCTACCATGGTTGGCAGAAGACTGATGATTTTCGGTGGAGGAGATTGCATGTGGTCTTGAAAAACAATCTCAAACAGCTCTGGGTTTAGATGTTGGCACCATTTCAGCAGTGGAAGCAGCACTCTGGGCTGTCCAGCTGACAGGAAACAGCATATCACAACAATGAGGAGACAAATGTCTTCCTGAGAAAAGACACTAGGAGTTTTGTAAATGCAGTGATTTCTTTGTAGCCACTTTCCTAACATCAGTTGATTGCTCTGTGATGAATTATCCTTAGAGACTCTATATTGGACCTACAATTTCCATTGCTACACTACCTACTGAATGCAGGTGTAATAAAAGAAAGACAAAAGGTGCAATCTTACTTGCCGCTCATGCCATGATCCCCACTGCAGTGAAGTCAGAAAATTTGGCGATCAGCCAAGTCTGTTCACTGTGGCAGGATAGGAATGGTGGTAAGATTCCAGTCAAAACCTACATTTATACAGCATCTTTCACAATGTCCCAAATAACTTTACAGCTAAATCAGTACAAATTTTAGTCACCGGTATAAAGTAGGTAATATTATGAAAGGGCAAAACATGCTTGAGGGGCCAAATGGCCTCCTCCTCTTCCTAAGACTTGCATGTCATTCTTGAATGGATGAGATGAATTGGGCTTGATGATCTTTGTCATCCTTAACTATCTTGCAAGCAATGGGTTGAATCCTGGCTGGAGTTCTGTTTATTTTGTTAGTAATGCAGGTTAAGCAGGATGAGATTGCCAGGAAAGTAGTGTATAATGGTTCAAAGTCGACTGGTAACCCATTATCTTTAGTTATTTCATAGAATCATAGAATAGTGCAGAAGGAGGCCTTCCGGCCCATCGTTTCTGCATGGACCACAATCCCATCCAGGCCCTATCCCCATAACCCCAATACATTTACCCTAGCTAGACCTCCTCACACTAAGGGTCAATTTAACATGGCCAATCCACCTAACCCGTACACCTTTGGACTGTGGGAGGAAACCTGAGCACCCAGAGGAAACCCACGCAGATGGGGAGAATGTGCAAATTCCACACAGACAGTGACCCGAGCCAGGAATTGAACCCAGGTCCCTGGTGCTGTAAGGCAGCAGCGCTAACCACTGTACCGCCATACTGCATGATTCTCAAAAGTCTTTTCCATTGATTTCAATCTTGCCATCTTGTCTAGTTACCTATTGTCCTACTCTATCTTGGTGTTTTAGTGAGTTTTTTGAGTTATTTAATTATTGTGATAAAGTTGCGTTGGACAATAACAATTGATTGCAATGAGAAGCAGCAATCAGCAGAGTCTTCACAGTTGCTCGTTACGAAACAGATACAATTGTGAATCATTCAGTCTTTGTTCTCTGGCCTCTTAACTGTTGCACAGGGACACCTGAGGTTCTGGAAACAGGAGAAGCACCAGGCCCCTGATTTCTCTTCCTAGTCCTGCATTGTTGGCATTGAACTCCATGGCTAGCTGCTCCCATTGCATTTTGAGTGCATGTTTCAGGAGCCTCCTGACCCCATCAAAATGCAGGACATCCCTTTCCACATTCACCAAAGCTTCCTATGCAGCATACAAGCTCAACATATGTTGTACCACCCTTCATTGTTTCCTAAGTCTGATCCATTTCCCAACTGACTCAGCCCTTTAAGAGCTATAGGCTAACTTTAGGTACTGCAGATTAGCTTTAAGTGGTGCAAGCAAAATTAAATTTTGGGCCTCCGCTAATGCACGCAGTCTACAAACTGCAAAATTAATGCTAGCTGTCTGTGCAGGTAGCACAAAGTCAGTTCCAACTCTTGTCTATATTAATTAAGCATCTTTGCCAGCATTGGGATTTACAGAAAAGGATAGCAGGGTCAGAAAAATATTCAATGCTTGTTACTAAAATAGCACAAAATATAAGCTGGTGGCGCATTTTTATTTTAAAGTGGATCTTCTTCCTTCAGAACCTGCCCTGCAATATAATTGGTTACATGAATGGAAGTTGTAGACAGTATTTAAGCAAGTGTTTTCACTGCAATGTGGCTGGGGCCAAGTTTAAGCACACTTGGCTGGAATCTAGGAGCACTGCTGCAAGTACTTAACTGCAGCAGGATCTTAAACTGTAGTTAAGCCAGGAATAAGTGTTTGAACAATGAAGTCACTGAAGAGTTTAAGAGCAAAACGGAGCATCACAACAACAGAATAGCCAACTTTTATGATGCAGCAGGTCTGGAGAATCATATAGATGCAAAATGGTAACTTTGGGGGCAATTGTACTATTTTTTGTCCGAGTGCTGGAAAGGCTTGAAACTGGGAAAGTTTTGGATCCGTCTTTTGGGGGTGTTTTTAGCCCCCCCCCCCCCCCCCCAATACACACTCTGCCTGCAGAATTCTGAGCAAACCTGGTCCTCGCTGCAGAAGCCTGTGGGCAGGGCTTACTGTGCTTGAAAACTTGCAGAGGGAGGTAGTGTGCAGGTCTCTGATGCTGCACATGCAAATTAACAGTAGCAGGGGTCTGACAAAGCAGGTGTTGTCAGGCCCTGGCTACTGCAGGCAATACGAAGCAGGTCCTCTCCTGCAATCGACCTCACACTTGTCTATATTTTAGCTCATTTTCCAATGACACTCTGTAAGATTTATCACATTTTTATAATAGATTCCAGCATTTTCCCTATCACTAATGTAAGGCTAACAGGCATGTAGTTTCCTGTTTTCTCTCTCAGTCCCTTCTTAAATAATGGGGTGACACTTGCTACTTTTCAATCTTCAGGAACCATTCCACAATCTATGGAATTTTGGAAGAAGTTCACCAATGCATCCACCAACTCTATAGCAACCTCTTTCAACACTCTGGGATGCATAGTATCAGGTTCTAGGGACTTATCAACTTTCAGTCTCACTAATTTCTCCGATACAACATCCTTACTTGGACTAATTTCTGCCCAGTCCCTTGAATCTCTACATTTGGGAAATTTCCTGTATCTTCATTAGTGAAAACAGACACAAAGTATTCACTTAGCTTTCCTGCTATTTCTCTATCCACACTATGAATTCCCCTGACTCTGCTAATAATGGACCCACATTTGTCTTAGCCAAGTGCTTCCTTTTTAACAAACCTACGAAAGCTTTTACAGTCTGTTTTTTTGTTAGATCACGTTCATATTCTGCACTCCTTTTCTATATCAGTTTCTTGGCCTTCCTTTGCTGTCTTCAAAAAAAAGCTCTCAATCATCAGGTTTACTACTATTTCTGGCAATTTTATAACCTTTTTAAAAAACCTTATACAACCCTCAACTTCCTTTGTCAGCCATGGTTGAATTTTTTTGGGGGGAGGGTTTGCACCTTGAAGGAATGTCTAGGTGCTGTATGCAATATAGTAGTTCTTTGAAGATAGTCCATTGCTTATGCACAGCCGTACCTTTTAATGTACTTTCCCAATTCACCTCAGCCAATTTGTCCCTCATTCCTTCATAATTTCCTTTATTAAACTTCAGGTTGAACTTTCTCACGATCAAACATAATGTAAAATTCTCTCATAATGTGGTCACGCATCCCTGAAGGCTCTTTTACATATAGATTTTAATTTGCCTATTTTTCATTACATAATACTAGGTGTGCCAGTCCTTTAGTTGGCTCCTCAGCATACTGCTCCAGAAACCCATTCCTAACTCACTCCAGAAACTCCTCTTCTTCAGCACTAGTTCTCACTTGGTATAATCAGTCTATGTGCAGATTGAAGTCACTCATGATCACAGTATTGCCCATGCTACATGCTTCTCTCATCCCCTGATTAATGTTATGCCCCATATAGTAAAGGTTCCAGACCATGTAATAAAACAGAGAGTATAGAAGGTGGCAGGAATCTAACCTCAGGCAGAGCAAAAAAGGTGACAAGTATGAGAAGGACTGAGGGTGTTATACGTAAGTGTGTACAGTATACGGAAAAATGTAAATGAGCTTGTTGCATACATTGAAATTGGCCGGTACCACGCTGTGGGCATCACAGAGACGTGGCTGCAAGGACATCAGGGCTGGGATCTAAATATCCAAGGATATGTGTCCTATCAGAAGGACAGGCAGATGGGCAAAGGGGGCGGGGTTGCATTGTTAGTAAGGAATGAAGTTAAATTGATAGCAAGAAGTGTTATAGAATCAGAATGCAAAGAATCACTGTGGGCAGAGTTGAGGAATCACAAGGTAAAAAGACCCTGATGGGAGTTATGTACAGGCCCCCTAGCAGTAGTCAGGATGTGGGGCAGAAAATAAATCAGGAGATAGAAAAGGCATATAAAAAAGGCAATGTCACAATAATCATAGGGGACTTCAATATGCAGGTGGACTGGAAAAATCAGGTAAGTAGTAGAGCCCAAGAAAATGGACTCACAATGTTGAAATGGCGGCACGGGCTTGTTGGGCCGAAGGGCCTGTTTCCCGTTCTGTGTTGTTCTTTGTTCTTTGAATAGGAATTTGTGGAATGTATAAGGGATGATTTTTTGGAGCAGCTTGAGACAGAGCCTACTAGGAAACAGGCAATTCTGGATTTGGTGATGTGTAATGAGGCAGACTTGATTAGGGAATTTAAGGTGAAGGAACCCTTAGGGAATAGCGATCACAATATGTTAGAATTTACCCCGCAGTTTGAGAGGGAGAAGCTGGAATCAGGTATAATGGTGTTACAATTAAATAAAGGTAATGACAAAGACATGAGGGAGGAGCTGGCCAGAGTTGATTGGAAAGGGAGCCTAGCAGGGAAGACAGTAGATCAGCAATGGCGGGAGTTTTTGAATTATTCGAGAGGCACAACAGAAATTCATCCCAAAGAGGAGGAAATATGCTAAGGGGAGGATGAGGTATCCATGCCTAATGAGGGAAGTCAAGGACAGCTTAAAGCAAAAGAAAAAGCATACATAGTGGCGAGGATTAGTAGGAAGCCAGAGGGTTGGAAAGCTTTTAAAAATGAGCAGAGGACAATTGAAAAGCAATAAAGGGGGAGAAGATGAAATGTGAGTGTAAACTAGCTGGTAATATAAAGGAAGATAGGACGAGTTTTTTTCAATATATAAAAGGTAAGAGAGAGGCAAAAATAGTCATTGGATCACTAGAAAATGAGGCTGGAGAAGTAGTAATAAGAAACAAAGCAACGCAGAGGAACTGAATAGTTACTTTGCATCACTCTTCACGGTGGAAGACACCAGTGGGATGCCAGAGCTCCAGGAGAGTCAGGAGGCACAGGTGAGTGTAGTGGCCATGACTAAGGAGAAGATTCTGGGGAAACTGAAAGGTCTGAAGGTGAATAAATCACCTGGACCGGATGGACTACACCTCAGGGTTCTAAAAGGGATGGCTGAGAAAATTGTGGAAGCACTGGTGGTGATCTTTCAGGAATCACTAGAGACAGGGAGGGTACCAGAGGACTGGAAAGTAGCTAGTGTAACACCGTTATTTAAGAAGGGAGGGAGGCAGCAGACAGCAAATTATAGGCCAGTTAGCCTGACTTCAGTCTTTGGCAAGATTTTAGAGTCCATTGTTAAAGTTGAGATTGCAGAGTACTTGGAAGTGCATGATAAAGTAGGACTGAGTCTGCATGGCTTTGTCAAGAGGACGACATGTCTGATAGAGTTCTTTGAGGAGGTAACAAGGAAATTAGATAAAGGAGAACCAGTGGACGTGATTTATTTATATTTCCAGAAAGCCTTTCACAAAGTGCCACATAGGACACGGTTAAATAATTTAAGTGTCCTTGGTGTTAAGAGTAAGATTCTAGCATGGATAGAGGATTGGCTGACTGGCAGAAGGCAGAAAGTGGGGATAAAGGGGTCTTTTTCAGGATGGCAGCCGGTGACTAGTGGTGTGCCTCAGGGGTCAGTGCTGAGACCACAAGTTTTCACAATATACATTAATGATTTGGAGGAAGGAACTGAAGGCACTGTTGCTAAATTTACAGATGACACAAAGGTGGAATACAATATGGAAAAGTGTGAGGTTATGCACTTTCAAAGGAGAATTGGAGGCATGGACTATTTTGTAAATGGGGAAATGCTTAGGAAGTCTGAAACCCAAAGGGACTTGGGAATCCTTGTTCAAGATTCTCTAAAGGTTAAAGTGCAGGTTCAGTCAACAGTTAGGAAGGCAAATGCAATGTTAGCATTCATGTCGAGAGAGCTAGAATACAAGAGCAGGGATGTACTCCTGAGGCTGTATAAGGCTCTGGTCAGACCCCATTTGGAGTATTGTGAGCAGTTTTGGGCCCCATATCTAAGGAAGGATGTGCTGGCCTTGGAAAGGGTTCAGAGGAAGTTCACAAGAATGATCCCTGGAACGAAGACCTTCTGGTATGAGAAATGGTTGAGGACTCTGAGTGTGTACTCTTTGGAGTTTAGAAGAATGAGGAGGAATCTTATTGAAACTTATAGGATATTGCGAGGCCTGGATGGAGTGGACATAAAGAGGATGTTTCTATTACTAGGAAAAACTAGAACCAGAGGGCACAATCTCAGGCTAAAGGGGCGATTCTTTAAAACAGAGATGAGGAATTTCTTCAGCCAGAGAGTGGTGAATCTGTGGAACTCTTTGTCATAGAAAGCTGTGGAGGCCAGGTCATTGAGTGTCTTTAAGACAGATATACTTAGATTCTTGATTGATAAAGGGATCAGGGGTTATGAGGAAAAGGCAGGAGAATGGGGATGAGAAAAATATCCGTCATGATTGAATGGCGGAGCCGACTCATTGAGCCAGATGGCCGAATTCTGCTCCTATGTCTTATGGCCTTATTACCATTGCTATCTGGGGCTTATAAACAACTCCAATCATTCTCCACTGCCTTTTGCTGTTTCTTAACTCCATCAAAACTGATTCCACACATTGTTCTTCTGATGTGACATCCTACTTACAATTGCACTGATCCCATCCCTTGTTATTAGCACAACTCCACTTCCTTTCCTTCCCTGTCTGTCCTTCATAAATGGAGATACCCTTTAATATTCAGTTCCCAGTCTTGGTCACCATCAGCCATGTTTCCATCATGGTAATTATATCATATTCATTTACCTGCATTTGCGCCTTTAGATCATCTACCTCATTACAAATGCTGTGTGCATTTCGGTAGAGCATTCTTAATTTCGTCTTTGTGGCATCATTCTTCATTAAATGCATGCTCGATATTTTGCTTTCTTTCTTCTGCCTTCTAGCCCCATTGCTACTTTCTGTCAGCTGGGTCTCTGAATTAAAAGTCTAGTAACAATATCATGACACTACTATCTCCTTCTGTGCTTAATGACACTATATTGAGGAGCGTAGTTAGCTTTATTGTTAATTTTCCTGCAGAGTCCAGCCCAAAATAGCTCAGGATACTGGAGATGGAGAAGTGGAAGGTCAAATTCCTGAGAGGTTTCCCACTGCACTACAGTAATGTCAGCAGAAACACCATTTATAAATGTAAATGGGATTTCTGCCGTACATATCCCAAACAGAGAAATGGAAGAAGCCAGTTGACCTCACCCTCATGGTCACGTGATTACAGAATGGCCTCTTTGGAGATTATTGTGTGTGCTTTTCAAGCATGCAACATTTCAACTATTTTTCTGTTTAGTTGTTGGACTGGTTCATAACAGGAGAGAGCAGACCTCCAGATGAAGAAGGGCCTGCTAATCACATGACAGTGATTACATTTGCAGAGGCCATGCTGGATAAATCAACTACAAACACAAGGATTTTCACACAGAAATCAAGGTTAAGGAACGCCGCACAGGGTAATTGCATGCAGTTAAACAAAAGTGGAACAGAGCAGGATCTGATGACAAAAATAAATTTCATCCTGCCCTAGTTAATATCCTAACTAGAAAAAAATGTTGACATTATTATTAGATCTCAGAGGGAAGATGGATCAATACTGATACAGAATTAAGATGGATATAAATTTCCTTTCAACACTTATCTCTAGCTTGAATAAGTTTCACTGTGGTGTCAGTTTATGTCTACTTTGTGGTTGAAGAAGCTTTTTTCCAAAGCAATGATTTAAATGAGACTTACAAAAGAGTTCTGTTCATGAAAGTAGAAATGTTAACCTTATCTCTAGGCAAAAGGTCTTTGTACTGCTGTGATCAGCTAATGTAATCGTTTAAAAATAAATTTGATAGTACTCATGATGTACAAACATTGCAGTTATGATATTAGTATGACATGAAGAACACTCAAACATGATGTTGCTATTTACAACTTTCTGACAAACCCTCTATTTGCAACTTTTTTGCGTTTCATTTGCATGTTTCCCCAGTCCAATGCTGGCATCTCCACAACATGACAACCTCAAGTGACCATTGTTCTTCACTCCATTTTCCACTATATCTGTGACCCAAATCCCTTACAAACGAGTGTAGGTCTAGGAAAGGGCTTTGAGGTCAATTTGCTTATGCTGTCACCATAGAAATTGCAACTGTGACATACCAATATTGTTATATCTACGTTTTTAATAATGGAGCATGGGATTTGGACCAAATGACTTTGCATGGCCAAGAGCTCCAAGGTTTATCTAGAGTCTTCCCTCATTTCACCATTTGCATTGTGGATTTGTACGTCTGTGTTAGCAAGTCGTAAACATTATTAATTGTTTGAGGTCAGAAAAATGCTGCAACCTCTTCAAAGCAATCATAAGAATGTAGATCTTAGGAGCAGGAACAGGACATTTAGCCTTTCGAGCATATTCCACCATTCAAAAAGATCAAGGCTGCTCTGGCTGTGGTCTCAAGTCCACTTTTCTTTCTGTCCCATAATCCTTGACTTCCTCATCTTCAACTTTGTTGAAATGTTGGTGAAATTTATGATAAAAAAAGCATGAGCCAGATCAAAGACTTACTTAAACAATTGAAGCTGTATTTATTTTTTAAGAGTAGACAGTATCAAAACCGATTACATTTTTGAATCTGAATAACTTTCAGTGAGACATGATAAGTTGACATTTTTTGCAACAGTTTTGGGGAAAAAACAGTTATAACTTTTTTGCAATTTAAAAAAAACCTTGCACGTGCTTCAGTTCTGAGTTGCATCACATCTGATGTGGATCCTGTTTCCACAAAACACATTTTAAGCAGGATCACTGGGTCACAGTAAGGGTTCGGAATCTGAGTCAATTATTCTTCCCTCCTGATCCAGAGAATCTGATAACAATCATAGTGTAACTGCTACTGCCCAGCTGAAATCTTTTAACTAAATACATACCAAACACTGGCTCTGTCCTGGATAGTCTGGTCCAATTATTGTACAATGAAATGGGAGTGCAGATGGAGTCTTTGGAGATAGGATCACAGAATGCCTTCAGTGCAGAAGGAGGCCATTCAGCCCATCAGAACTGCACCAACTCTCCACCCTGACCTTACCCTCATAACCCCACATATTTATCCCAATAATTCCCCTAATTTACATATCTAGGAACACTAAGGGGCAACTTAGCATGACCAATCAACCTAACCTGCACATCTTTGGACTGTGAGGAAACCCACGCAGACACCGTGAGAATGTGCAAACTCCACACAGTCACCCAAGGTCGGAATTGAACATCAATCACTGGCGCTGTGAGGCAGCAGTGCTAACAATTGTGCCATGGTGCCAGCCTGGAATTTATGGAATTTTACAAAGAAACTCCAATGAAACTCTGAGCAGAGTTGTACATTACCTACCTAAATCTAGACAAGTTAAAAGCCTAGGCAACAGGATCTACTCAAATATGTTAAAGTATAAGTGGTGTTTAATCATCTGAAACAGTAGTCCAGCAGAACAATTCTAAATGTATCTGCTAAAATTGTGTGTGTGTGTGTGTGTGTGTGTAACACAAATGAAAATGCAAGACTTCAACAATATGGAAACGTCAGCAATATGATTTTCCTAGTCCAAAAAAGTAGACGAGTTGTTAATAAACAGAATCACAGCTCAAAGGGGCACAAAAATTGAATCAAATGGAGAAAGCCAAATACCAGAAACACAGAGAACTATGATCAGTCCTCCAAACCTGACAGACCAAAGTGTGGCAGAACAAACAAGCCCCAAGGCTTTCTGAATTTATGAAATCAGAGGCTTGAGGTGGGGAGCAGAGATAGCAAGTAGAGATTGTATTACAAATATTTATACTCCATTGGAAAGAAAGATTTTGTTTTGGGACAAAAAGGAGGATATTGTATGATGCGACATGCCATTGTAATGTAAACGTGTTCGGTAGAGCTAGTTTTACTGTGGGATTGGAGAATATCATCACTCATGGTATGATGTACAGAGCTCTGAGGTAACAGACCCGGAGAGAACATGGAACTGGCCTGCATGGAGTAGCACCATGCATGATGTAACAGTTATCTTTATATAGTTAAAGGTTAACATTGAATGGTTTATGTTCAATCCTGTTTTGTAGACCATTGATCCTTTTGAAGAAACCAAAGCTGTCAAACAGGCTTAGAATTAATGCCAATATTGTGGTTAGAAACAACTGAGGTACTTGAGATGCATTCAAGCATGAAGGGAAATGTAAATAAACAGAGTTGACAGGAGCCTAAGTAGAAGTCCATTAAACTGTCAAGGAAGCCTCTTTCAAACAACTACATATTGAAATTAACAGAGATCAATTGTTTCCAATGGACGTTCAAATGTTTCAGCATACTAGGAAGCCTCAGATACTTCAAATCAAAGCTATGAAAACAGCGGGACTGAGTTCAAACTGTGCAGAATGGAACTTTGCCCTCCCACCCCTTGAAATTCACATCTCATCTCTGGCAGAAGACTTCAAAGGGGTCTGCTCACGCCTGCAGCTTCTGACAGGGAGAAAGGGAGATCTATGCTGCAGAATGAAGTGTTGCAATGATTTAAAAGCCTGCCAAGTGACCAAGTTTTCACTGCTGACAGGCAAGAATGCTGATGTTGATCACAGGGCTGCCTAAAATCACTATGCCAGGGGTGATCTTCAGTTCTGACAGAGCTAGAAGGAACAGTCCTACTATGAAACCTTATCCCAGGGGAGAGTGGTGAGGTCAACCCCCAAGCTAGCCCAACCCCTAGGACTCTTCCTCTGTTACCTGACAGCTGCACAGGGGCAAATAGCCAATGGACTTACCTCTTTGTCTCCCTTAGGGTCCAAGGCATCAGTGCAGGGTGTCAGTGCCAGGATGCTAGGGGGGCAGTGTACCATTGGCACTGTCAAGATGTATGGCCTGAAGGGGGCCCAGAATGGAGATCTGAGTGGGAAGGGTGGCTAAATGGGATGTTGAGAGGAAGGGCGGCTGAGTGGGGAGGTCTGAGGAAGAAGCCGGCTTGAATGGAGGTCTAAAGGGGATGGGGGTTGTGGAAGGATCTGATGCAGGAGGGAGGCTGAGGGGGGTGCCTGAGTGGGTGGTTGAGTTGGGTCATCCTCATGCCAGCATGATTTGGGAGGAGGGGTTACCTATTATTTATGGGTGGGGCAGTGAGGAGTTGGTGGTGCTCCCTGGTCACCAGTGGGGGCAGTGCCATTTCATTTTTTGGGGGTGGAATAGGGCCTGTCCTTGAGCACCCCTTTAAAAGGGCACCCCAATCTCTGAACAGCGAAACTGGCTGGCAGTTCCCCAAAATGTGCTCATCTGCATCTTTCAGATAGGTGAATCCCATCTGACAGACACTGCCAGCATCAAGGGGAAACACTCTTGCTTTCTTGCAGGAAAATGGATGAATTCCACCCAACATCTTAAATGGCATTTTACATGTTGACAGAAAATTACTGATTAATTTGCTAAAAAATGTATGAAATTTCTCAATTTAAATCCACTCATAGTCAGACGAAAATGGTCTGAAACAATTTCTCATGAGATTAGGATTTTATCCAGTTACAAAACGGCTTGGATTTTGGTACAGAAAAGAAAACAATTTTATAGTGGAGAGATGATAAAGGAGATTATAGTAATAACATTGGGTGCTTTGGGGAACTAGGAAGCAGAAATCAAAAACAATGTTCCTGGCATGAATGATCAGTTTGTCATTGTTTGCTGGTTCTACCTGGCTGCAATAAATCTCAATTAAAAGCTAAGCAGAAAAATTCTCTTACATTTTATCCAGTGAGTGAGAACCTATCATATTAGTGGCACATGGTGTTCTCAGCATGATTTATTAAACAACAATTTGAACTTGGCGAAGAGCTTATAGTGCTTACAGGACTGAGAAATGCATATGTGTTTCTGACCCTTTGACTACTGGAAAATTTGCTTAAGCTGAACTTGGCCACGCTGTTCTCACTGTTACCACTGATAGTGTACCGGCCATGATTGATCACAGCTCGTACTGAAAAGACACCTTGTGAGATTGGAACCATACAGAAGTCAGTGCCCTTTAACTGTATAACACACCAGGTGGACGGTTTTGGCAGAGAAGAGTGAGACCTGACAGCACCTAATGCAGTCTAAATAGACATAATGCTAGATGCCTCAACTAGTTATGTGTCAGATGTGCTCAAAGCTTTTCTCTGATGAAAAGGAGTGAGGGATTGGCAATATTAGGTTATGACCAAGATGGGGAGACTATAGGGTTTACAGAGGACAAGGACATGAAAGATGCAGATGACAGAGTTGGTGAACAGATTGATTACTGTGATAGATGGGCGGTCAAAAGGTGAGCAGTTACCAGTTTGAGGTATAATGCAAAAGACTGAGGAAAGAGTGTTTTTCTGGGGCAAACGCAGAAGAAAATGGAGTTGTCACGATTTCAGGAGACGGAGGTGGCGGTGAAGGATGCAGGATAGAGCTTACAGATGGTCTTGTCTGTCATTGAATAACAAGGTTGCATAAACTAAATAGCATCAGAACAGAAACATCCTTAGTTTCCATGGCAACCCATTTTGATTACATAGCAGTGTTGGCATCAGTAATAATGATATTACTGAATGCTTCTCACCTTATTCTACTACAGTCGCTCTCAAATTCTTTTTAGTTGAATAATCTCCTTTCAAATAAATCAATAATCACAAACCCTCCATTTAGTTATAATACTATTCGACACTCTTAATACAGAAATGCTGCTTGTAAAGAAGAATTTTATAATGCTTTTTTAAAAAAGACAAGTATTTATTATAGGTATCAGTGTGCCTATTTTTCATTGCAGAGTTGGACTGATGTTTGACATCAGAACTTGTTAATCTCCACTTTCAGATGGGGTTTGCACTTTGTTGCTGTCATCCAAGAAAACTGGGAGGTGATTCTCCCAGCCCACTGCGCTGGCAGTGCAGTAGGCCAGAAGACATCAGCAGAGGCCATTTGCAGGCTTCCTGCTGGGCGTCATGACCTCTGCGTATCTCTGGCTCCAAGTTTTTAAGAGTAATCAGCTCCACGCTGGAAATAGGCACGGAGCTGTTTTCAATATTTAAATTACCATTTCCATTTCATTAGTGAGCATGCAGCGTTTCCCCTCCCCCATTCCCCAGCCAGGACAGTGGTTCACTCCAGCGGGGTTTACAATTGCTCCCCACTAACGGGGAACAGGCAGCTGACCCCACTGGAGGGAACAGAGGCCATGGACGCACCCCCCCCTCCAAGGATGTCGGGGTAATGTGGGCTGCCCCCTGGGCAGTGTCAGCCTGGCTCCCTGACAATGCCCACCAGGGATTGGGCAGTGCCAAAAGGGGCAGATGGGGTGAGGGTCTATTGGGATGTCGGGGGGGAGTGGGGGTCAGGGCTGCTGGGGGGATGGTATCAGGACTGCTGGAGATGGGCGGGGGGGTAAGTTGGGTCCAGCCATGGGTGGGAGAAATCCAGGCTGGCTGGGCTGGTGCTGGAAATGCTGGGCAGGTCCGAAGATGTCCGTGCAGCCAGTGATCAGGGGGTGGATCAGTAAGCCAGCAATGTGGGTTGCGGGGTTTTCCAGTGATCGGGAGGCTAGCACTGCAGGGCCACAGCGCATGCACTGATCTCAGCGCTGATAGATTGGAGCATGCGCAATGACCACTCAGTGCTATACTGCCAGCTTCTCGGGCAGGAATACCCCCTGATGTTCAGACGGAATCCCGCTGAGGGACTCTGCAGCACTCAGTATTAGAGATTCAATCTGAAAATCAGCAGGAGTTACTTCTGTTTTCACATGAATTGGGGACTTCGAATTTTTTTGGGATAATCCCAGCCATGATGTTTCACAAATATATGATCTTGTTAATAATACCTGAAGATTCTGCAATAATGCACTGCAGCAACTAACAGTTGCCATCATTGAGCTGAATTGCAAACATCATGAAACCTTTCTGTCAACTGACATTTTATAACTCCTGAATGTTTAATCTTCAATCTTCTACTGAGTGCATCATTAGAAAATGGAATAGCCTTCAACTTTTTTGCAGTGTCTTCACTCACCATCACTTTGCACATTTCTTCAGTAGCTGGAAGAATCAATTCTGCATTGTATAATGGGCTTTCTCACTTTTAGCTTTCAGCATCCTTTCAGGATCTGATGTTATCTTTGCCATTTACTTTTGCTGCTTTATATTACAGACAAAGAAGTCTCTGGCTTAGCTTTCTTGTGAGATGTTACTTTAGTTTTGCAGCATGCATTATTTATTACATAAGATTTGTCAAGACCCAAAGCATTGCATCTGTTCATCATTGAGCTCTATAAATCCAAATTCTACATGACTCACCCTGTACTTCTTATTTTTTGTTTCTTGCTACTGGACTCAACACAGACCATGGCTTCAGCTGAAGTGCTTGAAATGACAATACAGTATGAGATTGCTGTGAGATAACCAATTCACTTCAGTGTAAAGCAAATTTGTCATCTCCTACACCCATATCAGAACACAGATTTGCAAACAGATGTGATTTCACAGGTTTGGACTTTAGAAAATTTATGGCTGTTATAGCTGCATTTGACACAGCATATAATGTGGGTTTCAATCCTTCTGAAGCAGGGGCTCGGTGATGCAATATACTGTAGAACGTGTCAAAATTACCTGCCAGTTTACAGTTCATATTCTTGCAACAACACCACTCATATTGCCTGTCGTAGTGGTGGCACCATCTGCGCAAACAGTAACACAGTTCCCCTAAGTGATTATGATTCCAAGAAATTACAAAATATGCAAATGAGAGCTAAAATGGGTATTGGCCATTATTTTTCAGTGGTGCCACAAGACTGGAGAATTGCAAATATCACGTGGTGATTGTCCCTTTAAGGATCAATCTGCAGAGTTACATAGCTCAGGGAACAGGTTGGGGGATCACCCTGATAAGCAGGCATTTCAGTTCCAGAATCTGTTCAGGAGCTGGCTGCAAACATGAGGTTGTAAGCCTCTATATGGTCTTTATCTGTAAATAAACATGTTATTTTTCTCTTAACTGGTAAAAAAGAATTATTACATTACCCTTGTTTGAAAAAGGGGTCAAAGATAGGTCTAGCACATACAGGCCAGCAAGTTTAGTGGTGGGGAAACTTTTACGAACAATAATTTGGGACAAAATTAATGTAATTTACATGGATAAGAGTGTCTGGAACACAAACTGCTAGAGATAGAAGTAGAGGTGAGTAAAATTTTGTCTTTTAAGAAGCATTTAGATAGTTACATGGATAAGATGGGTATAGAGGGATCTGGGCCAAAGGCAGGCAACTGGGATTAGCTTAGGGGTTTAAAAAAAAGGGTGGCATAGACAAGTTGGCCGAAGGGCCTGTTTCCAAGCTGTAAACCTCTATGACTCTAAAAGCAGGCTAATTAAAGAAAGCAAGTCAGCTTATAGAGAAGTTGTGTTTAACTAACTAGCTGGAGTTTTTTTTTGAAGAGGTAACAGAGGATTGATGAGGAAAACACAATTGATATTGATTCCCAAAAGACATTCAATACAATGGCACTTGTGAGCAGATGGAATTAAAGGGACATCTTTTTGTGGATATAATTAAAGGGAAAGCAGCACAATTGATAACGGCGAGTAATGAATATTAGATCTTTTTCAGGCTACAGGAAGGTTTGTAGTGGACTTCCCTGGGGTCAGTTTTGAGGCCCTTCTTTTCTTGATATATATTATTTATCTAGGTCTACACAGCACGATTTCAAAGTTTGCAGATATGAAACTTGTGGACTGTGAAGAGCAGAGTGTAGAACTTCAAAACAAGTTAGTGGAATGGGCAGTCAGGTGGCAAATTATGTTCAATGCAGAGAACTGTGAAGTGATTAATTTTAGTCAAAAGAACATGGAATGACAATATAAAATTGTAAAGTGGATGCAGGTACACGTGAGAGAGCAAATAAAATAAACAGTATTCTGGGTTTTATTAATAGGGTCATAGAGTACAAGGGCAAGGAGGTCATATTGAACTTGTATAAGATACTAGTTAGATCTCAGCTGGAGTATAGTTCTGGGTACTACACTTTAGGAAAGATGTGAAAGCATTGGAAAGAGCGCACTGAAAAGACTTACAAAAATGGCACCAGGGACGATGAATTTCTGTCAGGAAGATAGATTAGAGAAGTTGGACTATTTTTCTTGAAGAAAAGAAGGCTGACAGGAGATTTGACAGAGGAATGAGGGGTTTGGACAGAGTAGATAGGGAGAGACATCTTCTGCTCCTGAAAGGAGAACAGGTGAGCACAAATTTAAAGTAATTGGTAAAAGAAACAAAAGAAATATGAGGAAAATGTTTTTCACACAACAAGTGGTTAAGGTTTGGAATGCGTTTCTTGAGAGTGTGAAGGAAGCAGGTTCAATTGAGGCATTCAGAAAGGAATTAGACTGTTATCTTAAAAGGAAGAATGTGAAGTGTTATGGGTAAAAGGCAGGAGAATGTGCCACTGCAGTCTTCAGGCACTGTAAATAAGGAATAATTTTTATAGTTACAATTGTAACAGGTCTGTCCGTCGGGAAAATGGTACCATCAGTGAAATAGTATGGAGAGCTGGTGAAGACATGATGGGCCAAATGGCCTCCTTCTGTGCTGTAGCAATTCTGTGATTTTGAAATTATCCAGTAATTTGAATACATCCTCACCCATTGTCCCTCTTGGTAATGCCTGACACAAAAAGAAAAACTTTTAAAATGTATCCCAATCAAACATACTAAACTTAGCTGATATGGATCTCATCAAGACGAATTGTAAATTGCAGTCATGAAGGTGTTCAATTCGCACTTTTTAACCCTTGAATGTACCTTGATTCTACTTTCTCTTCACTCACCATCACTTTAGATATTTCTTCAGCAGCTGGAAGAATCAATTCTACTCTGAATGGGCTTTCCTGCTTTTAGCAATCAGAAAAGCTGTTAAAATGGATGCTTTTAGGATCCCTGTCAGGAACTGATGTTATCTTCATCATTTGCTTTTTTTGACAACTGTAATGTTCTTTATTACATTCATAGTCTTTTGACTTATCTTTATATTTCAGATGATTTATTTTGAGATGTCGCTTCAGTTTTGCAGGCTGCATTGCTTTGTTGGATAAGATTTTAAACACATTGCAGCTGTTCATCCCTGAGCTCCATAAATCTAAATTCAACATGACTCCCATACTCTCATTTCTCTTTTTTTGATCTGGACACAGCGCTGTGCATGGCTTCAGCTGAAGGACTTGAAATAGCAGTGTGAAATTATTTCAAGTACTTTTCCATTTTAAAGCAATTTACTCACACATTATCACTGATCAACATTTTTGAGGCCGTCTGTGTTGTACAGGAGGCCATGATGTGAAGATGCCGGCGTTGGACTAGGGTAAACGCATCAAGAAATCTCCTGCGTTGGAGATCTCTACTGCCTCTCGAAGATGCACAAGGCAAACACTTCTGGCCGTTCCATCATATAGGGCAATGGGGCCCTGCGGAAGAACCTCCCCGGCTATGTCGAGGGCATCCTGAAACCCATTGTACAAAGAACCCCCAGCTTTTGTCGCGTCACTATGGACTTCCTACAGAAACTCAGCTCACATGGTGTAGTTGAACCAGGAGCACTCCCTGTCTCAATGGATGTCTCGGCACTCTACACCAGCATCCCCCACGACAATGGCATTGCTGCAACTTCCTCAATACTCAACGCCAATAACTGACATTCTCCAGATGCAATTTTACAACTCATCCGCTTCATCCTGGACCACAATATCTTTACCTTCAACAACCAGTTCTTCATCCAGACACAAGGAACAGCCATGGGGACCAAATTCACACCTCAATATGCCAACATCTTCATGCACAGGTTCGAACAAGACTTTTTCACCTCACAGGACCTTCAACCGATGCTACACACCATTTACATTGATGACATTTTCTTCCTTTAGACTCATGATGAACAATCACTGAAACAACTATATGATGACATCAACAAGTTCCATCTCACCATCAGACTCACCATGGACTACTCTCCAGAATCAGTTGCATTGTTGGACACACACATCTCCATCAAGGGCAGTCACCTCAGCACTTCACTGCACTGCAAGCCCACGGATAACCTCATAATGCTCCACTTCTCCAACTTCCACCCTAAACACGTTAAGGAAGCCATCCCTTACGGATAAGCCCTCTGTATACACACAGTCTGCTCAGGTGAGGCGGATTGCAACAGATACCTCCAGACGCTGAAAGGTGCCCTCATAAGAACTGGATATGGCTCTCGATTCATTGATCGACAGTTCTGATGCACCACAGCGAAAAACCGCACCAACCTTCTCAGAAGACAAACACGGGACACGGAGGACAGAGTACCCTTCGTTGTCCAGTACTTCCCCAGAGCGGAGAAGCTACGACATCTTCCCTGGAGCCTTCAACATGTCATTGATGAAGATGAACATCTTGCCAAGGCCATCCCCACACTCCCACTTCTTGCCTTTAAACAACCGCACAGCCTCAAACAGACCATTGTCTGCAGCAAACTACCCAGCCTTCAGGAGAACAGTGACCATGACACCACACAACCCTGCCACAGCAACCTCTGCAAGATATGTTGGATCATTGACATGGATGCCATCATCTCACATAAGAACACCGTCCACCAAGTACACGGTACATACACTCACAACTCAGCCAATGTTGTCACCTGATACGCTGCAGGAAAGGATGTCCTGGGGCATGGTACATTGGGGAGACCATACAGATGCTACGACAATGGATGAATGAACACCACTCGACAATCATCAAGCAAGAGTGTTCTCTTCCTGTTGGGGAACACTTCAGCGGTCACAGGCATTTGGCCTCTGATCTTCGGATAAGCGTTCTCCAGGTGGCCTTCATGACACACAACAACGCAGAGTCGCTGAACAGAGACTGATAGCATGTTTGCACACATGAGGATGGCCTCAATCGGGATCTTGGGTTCATGTCACACTATCTGTAACCCCACGACTTGCTTCGGCTTGCAAAATCACACTAACTGTCCTGGCTGGAGCGAATACAAGACATTGGTAGGGAAAGGGATGGGGATGTAAGGCAGAAATTCAGGGAGTTCGGATGGAAGCTTAGAGCTAGAACAACCAGAGTTGTTATCTCTGGTTTGTTACCTGTGCTAGCGAGGCAAGGAAAAGGGACAAAGAGCAGTTGAATATGTGGCAAATGGGATGGTGCAGGAAGGAGAGATTCAGATACCTGGATAATTGGGGCTCATTCTGGGGTAGGTGGGACCTCTACAGATGGGATGGTCTACACCTGAACCAGAGGGATACCAATATCCTGGGGGCTGGGGGGATTTGCTAATGCTATTCGGGAGGGTTTAAACTAATTCAGCAGGGGGATGGGAACCTGAATTGTAGCTCCAGTGTACAGGAGGTTAAAAGTAGTGAGGTCATGAATAAGGTTTCAGGGTCGCAGGAGTGTACCGGCAGGCAAGAAGGTGGTTTGAAGTGTGTCTATTTCAGCGCCAGGAGCATGTGGAATAAGGTGGGTGAACTTGCAGCATGGATTGGTACCTGGGACTTTGATGTTATGGCCATTCCGGAGACATGGATAGAGCAGAGACAGGAATGATTGTTGCAGGTTCCGGGATTTAGATGTTTCAGTAAGATCAGGGAAGGTGGTAAAAGAGGAGAAGGTGTGGCATTGTTAGCCAAGGACAATATTATGGTGGCAGAAAGGACGTTTGATGAGGACTCATCTACTGAGGTAGAACGGGCTGAGGTTAGAAACAGGAAAGGAGAGGTCACCCTGCTGGGAGTTTTCTATAGGCCTCCGAAAAGTTCCTGAGATGTGGAAGAAAGGATTGCAAAGTTGATTCTGGATAGGAGCGAAACTAACAGGGTAGTTGTTATGGGGGACTTTAACTTTACATATATTGACTGGAAACACTATAGTTCGACAACATTACATAGGTCAGTTTTTGTCCAATGTGTGCAGGAGGGTTTCCTGACACAGTTATGCAGATGGGCAATAAGAGGCGAGGCCGCATTGGATTTGACATTGGGTAATGAACCAGGCCAGGTGTAAGATTTGGAGATAGGTGAGCACTTTTGTGATTGTGACCACAATTCGGTTACGTTTACTTTAACGATGGGAAAGGGTAGGTATATGCTGCAGGGCAAGAGTTATTGCTGGGGGAAAGGAAATTGTGATGCGAGATTTAGGATGCATAGGATGTGGAAGGATGGGCACAACTGAAATGTGGAACTTGTTCAAGGAAAAACTACTACGTGTCCTTGATAAGTATGTATCTGTCAGGCAGGTAGGAAGTGGTTGAGCGAGGGAACTGTGGTTTACTGAAGAAGTTGAATCATTTGTGAAGAGGAAGAAGGAGACTTATGTAAAGATGAGATCTGAAGGCTCGGTTAGGGCGCTTGAGAGTTACAAGTTAGCCAGGAAGGATCTAAAGAGAGAGCTAAGAAGAGCCAGGAGGGGACATGAGAAGTCTTTGGCAGGTAGGATCAAGGAAAACCATGGGCAGCCTGGTAGCACAGTGGTTAGCACTGCTGATTCACAGCTCCAGGGACCTGGGTTTGAATGCCGGCTCAGGTCACTGTCTGTGTGGAGTTTGCACATTCTCCCTGTGTCTGCATGGGTTTCCTCCGAGTGCTCCGGTTTCCTCCCACAGTCCAAACATGTGCAGGCTAGGTTGATTAGCTGTTCTTAATTGCCCTTAGTGTCCCAGGATGCATAGTTTAGAGGGATTAGTGGGTAAATATGTAGGGATATGGGGATAGACCCTGGGTGGGATTGTGGTTGGTGCAGACTCAATGGGTCGAATGGCTGCATTCTGCACTGTAGGATTCTAATAAGGACTTCTTCTAATAAGAAAACCCTAAAGCTTTCTATAGGTATGTCAGGAATAAAAGAATGGCTAGGGTAATATTAGGACCAGTGAAGGACAGTAGTGGGAAGTTGTGCATGGAGTCCAAAGAGATAGGAGAGGCGCTAAATGAAAATTTTTCGTCAGTTTTCATACAGGAAAAAGACAATGTTGTCAAGGAGAATACTGAGATACAGGCTATTAGACTAGACGGGATTGAGGTTCATAAGGAGGAGGTGTTAGCAATTCAGGAAAGTGTGAAAATAGATAAGTCCCCTGGGCCAGATGGGATTTATCCTAGGATTCTCTGGGAAGCTAGGGAGGAGATTGCAGAGCCTTTGGCTTTGATCTTTATGTCGTCATTGTCTACAGAAATAATGCCAGAAAACTGGAGGATAGCAAATGTTGTCCTCTTGTTCAAGAAGGGGAGTAGAGACAACTCTGGTAATGATAGACCATAGAGCCTTACTTCTGTTGTGGACAAAGTTTTGGTAAGAATTATAAGAGATAGGATTTATAATCATCTAGAAAGGAATAGCTTGATTAGGGGTAGTCAACACGGTTTTGTGAAGGGTAGGTCATGCCTCACAAACTTTGAGTTCTTTGAGAAGGTAACCAAAAAGGTGAATGAGGGTAAAGCAGTTGATGTGGTGTATATGGATTTCAGTAAAGTGTTTGGGAAGGTTCACCATGGTAGGCTATTGCAGAAAATATGGAGGCATGGGATTGAGGGTGATTTAACGATTTGGATCAGAAATTGCCTAGCTGTAAGAAGACACATGGTGGTGGTTGATGGGAAATGTTCATCCTGGCATTCAGTTACTAGTGGTGTACCACAAGGATCTATTTTGGGGCTACTGCTGTTTGTCATTTTTATAAATGACCTAGATGAGGGCATAGAAGGATGGGTTAGTAAATTTGCAGATGACACTAAAGTCGGTGGGGTTGTGGACAGTGCGGAAGGATGTTGCAGGTTTCAGAGGGACACAGATAAGCTGCAGAGCTGGACTGAGAGGTGGCAAATGGAGTTTAATGTGGAAAAGTGTGATGTGATTCACTTTGGAAGGAGTAACAGGAATACAGAGTACTGGGCTAATGGTAAGATACTTGGTAGTGTGGATGAGCAGCGAGATCTCGGTGTCTATATGCATAGATCCCTGAAAGCTGGCACCCAGGTTGATCGGGTTGTTAAGAAGGTGTACGATGTGTTAGCTTTTATTGGTAGAGAGATTGAGTTTCGGAGCCATGAGGCCATATTGTAGCTGTACAAAACTCTGGTGCGGCTGCAGTTAGATTATTGCGTACAGTTCTGGTCACGACATTACAGAAGGATGTGGAAGCATTGGAAAGGGTGCAGAGGAGATTTACCAGGACCTTGTCCAGTATGGTGGGAAGATCTTATGAGGAAAGGCTGAGGGACTTGAGTCTGTTTTCATTAGAGAGAAGATGGTTAAGAGGTGACTTAATAGAGGCATACACCATGATCAGAGAGATTAAATAGGGTGTTTAGTGAGAGCCTTTTTCCTCAGATGGTGCTGGCT
Organism: Carcharhinus amblyrhynchos; assembly: GCF_965287045.1. Classification (NCBI taxonomy): domain Eukaryota; kingdom Metazoa; phylum Chordata; class Chondrichthyes; order Carcharhiniformes; family Carcharhinidae; genus Carcharhinus; species Carcharhinus amblyrhynchos. The sequence goes on from NC_137333.1 coordinate 62,774,872, forward strand.
AGTACGAGGGGACATAGCTTTAAATTGAGGGGTGACAGATATAGAACAGATGTCAGAGGTAGGTTCTTTACTCAGAGAGTAGCAAGGGCATGGAAAGTCCTGCCTACAACAGTCGTAGACTCGCCAACATTAAGGGCATATAAATAGTTATGGGATTAACATATGGATGATATTAGAATAGTGTAGGTTAGATGGGCTTTAGATTGGTTTCACAGGTCGGCGCAACATCGAGGGCCGAAGGGCCTGTACTGCGCTGTAATATTGCATGTTCTATCTCTTTAATGTGTGCTTAACCCTCTCTCCGCTCACATTGTCTCTACCTTTAAGACTTGATTACCTGTAAAGACTCGCGTCGCAACCATTATTTTGTAAATTGAGTTTGTGTCTTTATATGCCCTGTTTGTGAGCAGAACTCCCACTCACTTGATGACGGGCAGTGCTCCGAAAGCTAGTGGTTTGTGCAACCAAATAAATGTGTTGGACTTTAACTTGGTGTTGTGAGACTTTTTACTGTGTTGTACAGATGGAGCACTTAGTTATCAGATGACAATCATGCAAAATGTGTTCCAAAGTTAATATATATTTGTTTTGTTTATAATATGTGGCAACTGTTAACTTTAGCAATGCGCTGCTGCAGTCTTCAGGTACTGTAAAGAAGAAATAATTTTTTACATTTGGTAACAGGTCTGGCCTTAGGAAAATGATACCATGGGTGATTTTGATGTAGTACCTAAATATTTAAATATCTTCCTTCTTTTGTATGAAGCTAAACTCCATAAGGCCATAAGATATGAGAGCAGAATTAGGTCATTCAGTCCAACTCATCTGGAGCCTACCACTTTGGGGGCTGCAGGTTGACCTGAAAATTCTGATGCCCTTCTGAACACGCATTTATGTATGTCCTTCACCCACATGATGCAGACAGCTGCATTTTGCTCCCATCTCTCAGCTCACAATAAGCCTGCTTCAGGCTACCATTCATTCATCTTTTATCATGCAGCCCCACTGACCACAGCACTCTAGCTGGACCCTAGTTTGAGAGCCATTGCTAGACTAAATAAACAAAAGGCCTTGAGTGATCTTGACACATAGTGTAAAACTGATGAACCATAGTGTAAAACCAATGTAAAGATAGTGTTAAAATGGCATGCTGGTTTTATTTCAATATGGTGAAATAAAAGTTTTGCACTATGTATCAAGATCACTCAAAGCCTTTTGTTTGTTTAGTCCAGCAACGGTTCTCAAACTGGGGTCCAGCCAGAGTGCTGTGGTCAGTGGGACAGCATGATAAAAAATAAATGAATGAATGGTAGCCTGAAGCATATTTATTGTGAACTAAGAGATGGGAGCAGAATGCAGCTGTCTGCTTCATCTGGGAGCAGCACATACGTGAATGTGTGTTGAGAAGAGCACCAGAATTTTCAGCTAAACCCAACAGCCCCTAAAGTGGTAGGCTCCATTGGATCTGTGGACCTGTACCCGCAGATCTCTCTGTGTGTCTATGCTCCTGATGGTTCTGCCATTCATTTTATAGGCCCCGCCTGAATTGGATCTACAAAACGTATCACCTCACATTTACCTGGATTAAATTCCAACTGCCATTTCTCGGCCCATTTTTCCAGTCTGTCTATACCTTGCTGTATTCTCTAACAACCTTCTTCACTATCTGTTGCTCTGCCAATCTTAGTGTAATCTACAAACTTACTAATCAGGCCAGCTACTTTTTCTTCCAAGTCATTTATATATATGTATATTACAAACAGCAGAGGTCCCAGCACTGATCCCTGTAGAACACCACCAGTTATAGACCTCCATTCAGAAAAACACTCTTCCGGAGAAGAATGGAGGTTCCTTCAACATGTGCTGTAGGCGCACGTTCTTTGTGATTGACCGTGGAATAGTATTGGTGTAACAATAGGAACAGGCTACTTGGATATTTTGTTTCTAGTCATGAAAACAATACATTACATACCAAGTTCAAAAGGTGATGGTGGGGAAAGTAGAGTATAAAGTATTTTGCAAAATGGAAAGTATTTTTAAGATAAACAGGGCTTGTGATTTTCTTTTTCTGAATCAAAGCAATAAAGTGACCATTTTAGTAATATTTCAAAACTCTAGCTTTGTTGTGAATATGTCTTTTATTTCATTTGATAGTTCATCTCATGTGTTTGTAAAGAACACAAACAGCACATAAGTACAAGTAGTTTTAAACTCCTTATAAGCTCTTTTTGAGAAAAGTGCAAGAGGTGCTATTTTGTACAGAAACAGAAAATGGTAGAAAATCTCAGCAGGTCTGCCAGCGTCTATGGAGAGAAAATAGAGCCAAGGTTTTGAGTCAGGATGACCCATCGTCATTTTGTAGGTCGGTACCATGACTGATCTGCCACCTACATTCGATGCACGTCAATACTTGAAACAATTATTTTTGTGACCATATAGCTGATCGTAGGGAATGTCAATACCAGTAGCAAATGCAAAACCACTTTGTTGGCCTACTCTGCACTGGTAGCCAAATGCATACCTGCCTCCATCTCTGGCAGCCTGTAATAGATTTATGTTGTTCCTGGTTTAATGGATGACAGCAGCAGAACTGTCTTGTTTATATTGCCTTTGCGACTGAAGAAAACTGGACATCTAAATAAAGCATCAAACTCTTTCTCTTTCAGGTCATAATTACAACACATTCACAGCTGCACATTCACAGCTGCAGCACAAGTGTAGGAAGATGTGACTTGCCCTGGGCAGGGTGACATTCACATATGAACCTGTCCTTCTATTGTTTTAAATGGGAGAACTACATTCTGGCATGAGTCTCCGCCATGATTAAATCCTCCAACAAATAAAATCTAACCAAAACACTCAGTAATAGGATGTATTGCAAAAACACCGGTGACTGACATATTCCACAGATGTGCCTCATCCATAAATTTCCACTGTCACAAAGCCATACTTCATGCCTCAGTTACTGCATCAGACAATGCAATACAAGGATGCATTCCCATAATATTGTGAGTGGACAGGTATGTTACAACAAAATAAAAATTTGTATCATTAGCCCTGGCTGGGTAATTGCATTCTGGAGTCAGTGGGTGTAAATTCATGTATGACCCTAGACACTGAATCCCCCAGGTTGACACTTAAGCGATCAGAAGTCGAATCTTTTAGATAGGACATTGAACTGTCTGCCTTCTCATGGGAATGTAAAAGATCCCATGGCACTACTTGAAGAGGAACTGAAAGCTCTGTTGGCTCTGGCCAACATTTATCCATCTGCCAAAGTGACTAAGAACAATATTAGGGTATTTGTGTGATTTTGCAATGTGCAAATTGGCTTTGTTGGTCACATTAAAACCAAGACATACATTAGTGTCACAAGTGGGCTTACATTAACACTATGATGAAGTTATTGTGAAAATCCCCTAGTTGCCACACTGCTGCCTGTTCGGGTACACTGAAGGAAAATTTAGCATGAGCAATGCACCTAACCAGCACGTATTTCAGATTGTGGTAGGAAATCAGAGCACCCGGAAGAAACCCATGCAGACACAGGGAGAATGTGCCATCTCTGCACAGAAAGTGACCTGAACTGGGAATTGAAACCAGGTCCCTGGTGCTGTGAGGCTAACCACTGTGTCGCCATGCTGCCCTGCTTTACTGAATAGCATAGGGACTCCACAATGAAGATGGGAAATATTGGCGATGTTTTAGGTGCACAAATTTGAGAACTTATCATAGAATCCCCTCAGTGCAGGGGACCATTTAGCCCAACTCTCTGACTGAGCAGAGTGTTTTATCCAGGCCCACCCCTATAACCCTGCACATTTACACCACTAATCCCTCTAACTAATACATCTTGGGACACTAAGGACAATTTAGCATGGCTTATTCTTGCACATCTTTGGACTGGGGGAAGAAACCTGAAGGAATCCACGCAAACACAGGGATGATGTGCAAACCCCACATAGGCAGTCACCCAAGGCCCGAATTGAACCCGGGGCCCTGCCGCTATGATGCAGCATTGCTAACCACTGTGCCACCTTGCCCCCATTCTACCACCTTAGGATCGGCACCGCGCCTGAGCACGTTGACCTGAGGAACGGCACCGCACCTGCGCACGTTGACCGGTAGAACGGCACTGCGCCTGTGCACGTTGACCGGGGGAACGGCACCGCGCCTGCGCACGCTGACCTGGGGAACGGCACCGCGCCTGCGCACGCTGACCTGGGGAACGGCACCGCGCCTGCGCACGATGACTTGGGGAACGGCAGCGCATCTGCGCACGTTGACTTGGGGAACAGCACCGCGCATGCGCACTTGGGCCATTCCTGGCGCAGTCCATTTGACCTGATCCCGGGAGGAGAGTGAATCGGGATCTGGAGGAGGAAAGGGAGGAATAATTCTGGCCGCTCGGTGACGGCACTAAGCGTTGGAGGGGAGACAGAAGAAGAAGAGCGGGCGATATAGACGGCTGAGAGGAGGGGGAGGAGCGGAGCGGGCGAGGCTGGAGGTGAGTGTTGGCGGCTGCGGGCACTCGGTGCCGCCGCTGCTACTGCGGTCGCGGGCCTCTCGGCTTCCGGGCCCGGCCCCGGGGCTCTGCACCATCGTGCACCGGGGAGAGGGGGACTCAGCAACTGTCACTGGACAAACTCCGAGCTCCTGGTTTTCCTGTAACCATCCGGCAGGAAGCCGAGCAGAAAGGAGCATCCTCAGAAAAACAGACAAAAGCAACACACCACAAATTCATCCAAAAAGTACAACTCACTTCACATTTAGCTGTCCTTTTTCATTTTTTAGCGTTGAAGTGGAACTCCAATATTGTTTGTTGATTTTATAGTGTTTGTTGGGCTGCAATTTCCAATTCATGGGGTAATAAATACCACCCACTTTGTTTTTCAGATGTGTTGCCTGGGTAGAAAGGCTGCCCACTGAGTCATTAGAAATGTCCATTTTTAACCCACCATGCGTCTTGGGCCACCTGCATACTTTATTTTTCTGTTTATTTTTCCCTTTAATTTCCTCTCCACACTCCATTTCCTAATGGTGCGATGCAGTTGATTTCACAGGTTTCTCTGGAAACTCTCCAGAGAATGTGTTTGGATATTGATTGTTGGCAAGATGTTAAATAGTGGTCACTGTCATCACAGCGGAGCTCAATGCAGTTTTCACCCAGCATTTGTATAGCTACCAGCGTACTTTGACAGAGGGCCAAGAGGTTGGCTCGAAGAATGGCCTTAAAGGAGCACAGTGAGAGATACAGTTTTCTGGATGGAATTTGACAACTCAGAGCTTGAGACAGTTGAAATCATAACTTGATAGTGGAATGAAAGCAGTTGGGAAAGGCCGTATTGAAAATGTAAATTTCTTGCAAAGTTGCAGGGGGAAGTTACAGTGGAAGGAACAAAGAGTTCTGAAGTAACTTGAACTTGAGGATTAGAATTTAAAGTTCTAAAGTGTTGACATGATTGGGTGCAAGTTTGGATGTTGGCAGTAGAGTTTTGGATGACTCAAGTTTATGCCAAGAGCAAGATAGTCAGCAGAATAGTCAAACATGCAGGTAATAAAAGCATAGATGAGTGCTTCATGAGCAGTGGACTGAGGCGGTGGGGTGGTTACAGGCATTTTAAGTAGATGATTTTTATGATGTAGAAAACATTAGGATCGGAAACGAAGCTTGGGGTTAAATAGAACCTCTGTGACTTTGAATAGTCTGGTTCAGTTTCTGACATTGGTCGTCGGGGAATGGTGTTTGTGACGGAGACCAAAGTAAGTTTTCCAAATGTTTAATGGAGGGTATTTGCATTTAAGTCAAGAGCAACTCTTAATTTGTTTCTTCCAGTGTAACTTCCAGGATTCTGTACAGATTGGAGGTTTATCCAGTCTGTAGGTTTATTGGAGGTTTTGGGCTGAGTGTTTATGATCTTTGTAACTTAGTGCTAAAGTATTTGGTGCCTTTACCTACTAAGAATTAATTGCTGTTTTAAGATGAATTACGACCGATTTGTTTATACGCAAACTTTTGTGGTCATTCCACTTGAATTCTAAGTCAGTGAAACAAGTAGTGGCTTTGAGTGCTGCATCTAGACAGGTAAATCAAAAGTTGTCTTGCAGATAGAGAAATCTAATGGCTAAGTGTTATACATGTGTGTGGTTCTTTAAACTAAATCCTCTTTGAGCGTCGATGTATTTTACAATTTTTTTCCATTGGGAATTAGTGGATTGCATAAATGCTTCTTTCTGTCGAGAAATTGAAACCTCTTGGAATGTAAATCACACAGAAGTTTCTCCTTACTTGGAGCTTGATGAGGTTCCAGGAGTATGAGTGTCTTCTAGATTAATTTATGGAAAAAATTGTAAATGTTGAAAATAGTAAACAGTTTTGCGGAGAAGTTTTCTGTTGAGATCTCAACAACTAAAAGCATTGTTAACAAGTGATCAGTCAAATACTGGATGGAATGCCACTATTTTCCAGCTTAATTCTATTTTGTAAAATCAAGTTAGTGTTAATGAGAAGAATCTGGGTGAAAAAAAATTCATATCTTTTGTACTTGGTTATAAAACTGAATTCACTTGAAATAAAATCTTAAATTTCCGAAGTAATGTTTTGTGTTTTAATCTGCCTTAATCTGTACAAAAAGATACTATCTGGTAACCTAAAGTCTTGCATGTACGTTTTTTAAAAAAAGGAGCATTATCTTTCAATTTGTATTATCCCAGAATGACTGTAACAATGACAGTGTAATTAACAACAAAGTTGCAGAAAGTGATTCAATGCTTCCTGTAGGACCCGTGTGGTCTTCCCATATTGTAATTGAGTAAAATCACTGAATTGCCAGGATCTTCTCTTTTTGATGTTTGGCTTGCTGTACAAACCTTTTGAAATTTAAACTTTTTCAAATCAGGTGTAACAGGGTTTTTAATTACTGCTGAACATCTTCATGACCCCTGTAATTCTATATTTGTGGAATGTCAAATTTCTCCATTCTGATAATTTTAAAATTAATTGAAATATCTCAATAATATTCCTTATTTCAACCTTAATCCCATGTGTACATCCCAGTGGTTTATTTTGCTGTCCAAATTCTTGAAGTGTCTAGAAGTGGAAAGATTCAGTACATTTTACTTCCTGATTGGCTACCTGAGAATATTTTGATGTGTTTGGCTGTTCACCCTGCTTGACGATATATTTGTTGCTGGATACCTGGAGGTTCCCTTGGCTTGGCACCAGAATCAAACTGATGTCAGGAAAGGATAGCTCCACGTCATGGATGTTGGTGTGTGGTTGCTTTTCTTCAAGTTCAATGGTGAGCACCAATGCTCTGCCACTGATTGCAAAGGTCAGGACATTGTTATTTGTGTAAAGTTGTGATCTGACTAATGTGAGACATATCCAAGTCAAAGCAAAACAATATTTATTGGTTACTATATCCTAGTTATGTAAATATATAAATTAATAAAAAATACGCTTGTGCTCCTATTGTAATCAAAATGTCACTAATATTCCAACAACTTGGGAGGACAGTTTTGATGAGATGGCTAGATTTGAAATGTTTACATTCTCAGCTTTGGTTTAAAACACTTGGTTGGGGGGGGTGCGTGGTGTTGGGATTCCCTAGTTGCAAACCTAACTTGAAACATCAAATGCTTTCCAGTAATTACTGTAGCCAAAAATATATAGTGTTTCCTACAGCTGAACTCCTATTAAAAAGTATAATACTCCATTTATAAAAGAGCCAAAAACTTAGCTTCTGTTTGTCATTGTACATATTCTGAGTGAAAGAAAAATGACTGAAAGAAAGTCCACCTTTTTGGTAGATTTCCAAAAGTTGAAGGGTACCAGATGTGCTTTCTGACTTTGCTGTTCTGATCCTCTGAATTGTGGTTCAAATGACAAATCAACAAGCAGTTTTTGGAAGAAAAGTATTTGGTACCAGTCTGAATCAATAAACTTTGTCATTCATTCTCACACTGGCACTTGATATTTTCCTGACTACATATGGGTACTGTTGCTCCTTGAAAGCTCTCTTGAAATATGGTAGGGCACAGTGTGTTGGAACATTTTTAAAATTTTATTTTTGCGATGAAACATTTGCAGGAAATAACACCGCTTCACTGCTGGCACAGGGAGTATTGTGAAAGCTTGGGCAGTCAGGCTAATATTGCCAGATTTGTAGACAACTGTTTTTCTGTACAGCTGAGGAAAAACCATGACCAAAAATAGGAATTTTATCAACAGGGCAAAACTAGCCAAGGTACAGGCTGCCGTTTAGCAGTGCCATTTTTAAACCTATCTGTAGTTTTCATACTTCAGATAGGCACAATATCATTGTTACATATTGCAGCTATCAGTTCACGGTATCTTTGTAACCTATGATCACAACCCCCATAGTGCAGAAAGTGGCCACTCGGCCCACCGAGTCTGCACTGACTCTCCGATAGGAATAGGACCTGGGTAATATGCTCTATAACCCCATCTATTTATACTGTTAATTTAGCTCAGTTGGCTGGACAGGTGGTTAGTGATGCCGAACAATGCCAGCAGTGCTGGTTCAATTCCTGTACTAGCTGAGGTTATTGATGAAAGCCCTGCCTTCTCAATTTTGCCCTGAGACATGATGACCCTCAGGTTAAATCACCACCAGTGACATTCTATGGTCATCTGGGACAGTGGTGACTCTTACACTGTTGATCCCATTGACCTATACATCTTTGGACACTAAGAGGCAATTTGGCATAGCCAGCATTTAATAATGGTGCTGAATATGAACAACTGAAATTAATCCTTGTGGAGACAAGTCCCACCTTCACGTTGAGAATAACCTCCATTGTGTTGCGTAGCCCTATCACTGTGCTAAATGGGACAGGCTTTGAACATTTCTAGCAACCCAAGACTGGGCATGCATGAGGTGCTGTGGGCCTCATGCATGTCGACAACACCTCTATACTCTAGCACAATCTGTAACCTCATGGCCCAGCACATCCCCCATTCAAACATTACCATCAAGCGGATCAACCTTGGTTCAATGGAGAGTGCAGGTGGGCATGCCAGGAGCAGCACCTGACATAACCTAAAAATGACATGTCAGCCTAGTGAAGCTACCAAACAGGACTACTTGCAAGCCAAATGGCGTAAACAGAAAGTGACAGACAGCGCTAAGCGATCCCACAACCAACGGATCAGATATAAGCTCTGCAGTCCTGCCACATCCAATCATGAATGGTGGTGGACAAATAAACAACTCACTGGAGGAGGAGGCTCCACAAATATCGCCATCCTCAATGATAGAGGAGCCCAGCACATCAGTGCAAAAGATAAGGCTAAAGCATTTGCAATAATCTTCAGCTAGAAGTGGATGATCCATCTCGGCCTTCTGCAGTGATCCCCAACATCTCTGATGCCAGTCTCCAGCCAATTCAATTCACTCCACATGATATCAAGAAATGGTTGGAGGCAGTGGATACTGCAAAGGCAGTAGGCCCTGACAGCATTCCGGCAATGTTATCAGAAGACTTGTGCTCCAAGCTTGCTGCTCCCCTAGCCAACCTCTTCCAGTTACAAAACTGGCATCTACCAGACAATGTGGAAAATTGCCCAGATATATCCTGTGCACAAAAAGCAGGACAAATACAATCTGGCCAATTACCACCAAATTAGTCTACTCTTGATCAATAAAGTGATGGAAGGGGTCATCAACAGTGCTATCAAGCAGCATCTCCTGAACAATAAGTTGCTCAGTGGCGCCCAGTTTGGGTTTCACCAGGGTCACTCAGCTACTGACTTGATTACAGTCCTGATTCGATCATGGACGCATGAGCTGAGAGTGACAGCTCTTGACATCAAGGCCACATTCGACTGAGTGCGGCATCAGAGAGCCTGAGCAATACTGGAATCAATGGGTATTAGTGGGTAAACTGTCTGCTGGTTGGAGTCATACCAGTCATTACCTGAAGTCATAATTTCAGGTGATCGGCAAAAGAACCAGAGATTGCTCGTGCAAATAAATACAAAGTGCCAGAAACACTCAGAAGGCTAGACGGCATCCATGAAGAGAGAAAGGGCTAATGTTTCGGGTCAATGATCTTTCATTAGAACTGGGAGAAGTTGGAAATGCAACAGGTTTTGAGCAAAGGATGCATATGACGAGGACAAAGGAAGGTCTGCTATGCTGGAAGACAGGAAGATTGAATAATAGTAGAGTTAGCCCTTCAGGACCACATGAAATAATGCTAGAAAGGAAAAGAAAGGATGAAACAATGTACCTAGAACAAGTGTGCTGCTATCTGAAAGCGACAATAAAAGAAAAACTAAAACATGTAAAGAAAAAGAAACCAATGAGCGTCAGTATTTATTTTGAAATTTTTGAACTCCAGGATGAGTCCAGAAGACTGTAAAGATGAGGTGCTGTTGCATGAGCATTTGTTGGTTTTCACTAGAACAATACATCAGGCCAAAAAACAGAGATGTTAATGTGAACATAAGAAGGATAATTAAAATGACAAACATCACAAACATGGGGTTGTGCTTGCAGACTGTAAAGCATTCTATGGCTCAAGTAGGAACTGGGGAAAGATCAGCCAGGAATCTGACTTCTGATTGGGGCTGGCAGGAAGGGAAATTTTGATTTATTATTGTCACATGTATTAGCGTACAGTGAAAAGTATTGTTTTTTGTGTGCTATACAGACAAAGCATGCCGTTTATAGGGAAGGAAATGCGAGAGTGCAGAATGTAGTGTTACTGCCATAGCTAGCCTGTAGACAAAGATTGCTTTACTGCGAGGTAGGTCCGTTCAGAAGACTGATGGCAACAGGGAAGAAGCTGTTCTTGAGTCAGTTGGTACATGACTCCGGAAGAACGTGGAAGAGAGAATATCCGGGGTGTGTGGGATCCTTAATTATGCTGGCTGCTTTGCCGAAGGAGCGGGAAGTGTGGACAGAGTCAGTGGATGGGAGGCTGGTTTGCATGATGGATTGGGCTACATTCACGACCTTTTGTAGCTACTTGCAGCCTTGGGCAGAGCAGGAGCCATACCAATACTCCTAAGGGTTCTGCCATTTACTGTATATTTTCCATTTGTATTAGATCTTCCAAAATGCATTACCTCACGTTTGTCCAGGTTAAACTCCATCTGCCATCTCTCAGCCCAAGTCTTCAACTGATCTGTGTCCTGCTGTATCCTCTGATGGTCCTCATTGCTATCTGCAATTCCACCAACCTTTGTGTCATCCACAAACTTACTAATGAAACCAGTTACATTTTCCTTCAAATCATTTATGTATATTACAAACAGCACAGGTCCCAGCACTGAACGCCACTAGTCACAGACCTTCATTCAGAAATGCACCCTTCCACCCTCTGTCTTCTATGACCAATCCAGTTCTGTATCCATCTTGCCAGCTCACCATGTGACTTCATCTTCTGTACCAGTCTACCATGAGGGACCATGTCAAAGGCATTACTGAAGTCCATGTAGACAACATCCACTGCCCTACCATCATCACTCATCTTTGTTACTTCCCAATCAAGTTAGTGAGACACTATGATTCCATGATTCTAAATACACAACCTCCCCTTCACAAAGCCATGTCGCCTCTCGCTAATACGTCCACTTATTTCCATTTGGAAGTAAATCCTGTCTCAAAGAATCCTCTCCAATAATTTCCATACTATTTTTGCTATCCTTCTTAAAGAAAGGAATAGCATTGGCTATTCTCCAGTCTTCTGCGATATATCCCATCAGGCCCTATGAATTTTTCTACCATAATGCTTTTCAAGACCCTCAATGCCGCCGCCTCTTTGATCTCAACATGACTCAAACTATCTGCACGCTTTTCATTTCATATGCACGTTTTATTTCATGTTTAAATATAATGAAAATGGGTAACAGTTTGGTTTACCATAAAAGATCCCTAATATGTCGGTAGAATTATTCCTGGAGAAAAGTATTCTATCCTCATTTTTATGCCCAAATAAAACAATTATTGGGGTTGACTCTGGCTTCTTAATGTAATTTGGGATCCTGGTTTCAGCACAAGATGAGATTTTACGGTTATGAGCTCTGAGGCAGCAGTAGCTCCTATGGAGCTCAGACTGAATATGGACAGCAGTGAGGCCCCATTAAATCCTTGCATTTTTTTTCTAATGGTGAGCATGACCTAATACAGACCTTTGAGGCCTGATTGCTGTTGCACAACTAGCACATGAAAAAGTAGATTATAAAGTCTGAGGCATTAAAATTGGGTCACACTTGGAAACACTGTTGTAATTTGAGGTTAACTTTTGAAGTTGATGAATATTTAACATCACCTGTGTATGAACATATTTTGAAGATATATGTTTAAGAAATGAAATTTCTTTTAGAGAATTTTCACCTTGTCAGCTGAATCTTTTCTTTATATTAATGATACAAATCACTTTATAAAAATCTGATCTAGTTGGTCCCCTAATGAGTGTTTTAGTATATTTCCATTGGAAATTACCTAATAATAATGTAATCATTGTCACCAATCTTCTTGACCCATTAAAGTGTATTTAAAAAAAAAAGTCAAATTTCTGTGTGAACTTTCCCAGTGACTCTGGAAATAACTTACTTGCAACTTTTGGCTTGTGTGCTCACCAGCCCATGTTTTCCCTCCATCCATTTTAATGTGGGCTGTGGGTTGACAAGCACACACTGGAAAATCTTAGCTGTAGTGTCTAATGAACAGGCCTTTTTTGATACTTTTCAAGAAGTGCAACCTTTTCTGTTTTAAGAATAAGTTAGGATTATTTCGTGGGTGATATACGTCCTATTATAAATAAATCCCAGAATTGGTATATAGGAATCAGCTATACACAAAGTATGTGGTATCGCAAAATCTTTCCCCCTCAGGTGGCTTTCACTTCCTGGTCGTCCCGCTCTGTGCATTGGAACTGAAGAAGGGAAAAATTGCTTCAAAGAGGAATATGTCCCTCTCGTGATTAATTTAAAACATAGAAATAAAGAGGTCACGTTCATTTATGGAGCTAACTTATTCTTGAGGAGAGCTTGCTTGTGTGGATTGCTCTTAAGCCCTTGGGCAAACTCTGAGTTGGGTATTATCAAATTACTGATCAAAGTAGCTAGCCAGTGTTCTGCAGAGCAGGCTGCTGTTTTGTTTGAAATATAAATGCTTTCAATATGGTTCTGTTTCCGTTCATTGGAGACATTTTGACACATTTTATGCTCAGCACTTGCCTCTGACCCCTAAGAAAGTTGCCCAGAAAGAATTGGTATCTCCCTGACATGATTTCTCCATATCCCCAGCAGCAGTTTAAATCTGGTGGCAAGTCAAGGAGATGCCTTGACATGCAGCAGCTGTGATGTCAACAAGCAGGTAGGTAGACAAGCACATCAAAGTATTCATACGCATGCACAATCAGGATGTTGAAAGCACAATACTTTTTATTTATTTAAATTTTTAGAAAGTGAAATGAATGATTATGGCTTGGTTTAAAAAAAACTAAATTAAGCCTTTAAAAAGGAAATAAATTTTAAATGTGGGATTTTTATACTATGGAGAAATTTGATACCCCATATTAAATTGACTTTCCAGGACTAGTCAGAGTATTTACCTGTAATTATACAGCTAGTGTGCCTTTTCTCATTCAACAAAACTAGCTTTTTATATTGAGATGGAAATTTCTGCCTATGTTTTGGGGATTGGGTACAAATGTTCACCCTCTGGAGAAGTGCTGAATCACTGACAGCAGTTTCTGGCTTTCTCCCTTATCTTGTGCATCTGTAGCCATCTGAAGTTGCCTTCATAGTTTCAGTGGATTGTTCTTGGTTCAGTGTTCCAGTGATCTCAGGGACAGGAATATCTGGGCTTTTCAACCCAACTTCGTGGAGTGAAAGTTTTCTCTGTGAACTAAAATCAAAGTTTTGGTAGGTCACGGGAACCGTGGTGCACGAAAGCTGTGGTGAACCTAGTAAGGAGGAAAAGAATGGTGTACAAAAGATTCAGGGAACTAGGAGATGTTAAGGACCTTGAGGAGTATAAGGATTGTAGAAGGGAGCTTAAAAGGGAAATTAGGAGAGCCAGAAGGGGTCATGAGAAGGCCTTGGCGGGTAAGATTAAGCAGAATCCCAAGGCCTTCTATACATATGTGAAAAGTAAAAGGATAAGAAGAGAAGGGATAGGACCTGTAAAAGGGGAAGGGGGAAAGGTCTGTGTGGAACCAGAGGAAATGGCAGAGGTGCTTAATGAGTACTTTGCCTCAGTATTCACAGTGGAAACTGATCTGGGAGATTTTGCCACGGTTTTGCAGCAGGTGGAAAAGATTGAGTATGTGGATATTAAGGAGGAGGATGTGTTAGAACTTTTGAATTTTATCAAGATAGATAAGTCGCCAGGACCAGATGGGATGTACCCCAGGATACTGTGGGAGGCGAGGGAAGTGATTGCAGAGCCCCTGGCGATGATCTTTGCGTCGTCAATGGAGACGGGAGAGGTTCCGGAAGATTGGAGGATTGCGGATGTAGTTCCTATTTTCAAGAAAGGGAACAGAGATAGCCCAGGAAATTACCGACCGGTGAGTCTGACCTCAGTGGTTGGTAAGCTGATGGATAGGCTTCTGAGGGACAAGATTTACGAGTATTTGGAGAGGTTTGACATGATCAGAAATAGTCAGCATGGTTTTGTCAAGGGCAGGTCGTGCCTTACGAGCCTGGTTGAGTTATTTGAAAATGTGACTAAACACATTGACGAAGGAAGTGCAGTGGACGTGGTGTACATGGACTTCAGCAAGGCGTTTGATAAGGTCCCCCATGCAAGACTTCTTGCAAAAGTGAGAGGGCATGGGATCCAAGGGCCTTTGGCCTTGTGGATCCAGAACTGGCTTGCCTGCAGAAGGCAGAGAGTGGTTGTGGATGGGTCTTTTTCGGCATGGAGGTCAGTCACCAGTGGAGTGCCCCAGGGATCTGTTCTAGGACCCTTGCTGTTTGTCATTTTCATAAATGACCTAGATGAGGAAGTAGAGGGATGGGTAAGTAAGTTCGCTGATGACACGAAGGTCAGTGGTGTTGTGGATGGTCTGGAAGGATGTCAAAAGTTGCAGCAGGACATAAATAGGATGCAGGTCTGGGCGGAGAAGTGGCAGATGGACTTCAACACAGATAAATGTGTAGTCGTCCATTTTGGCAGAACCAATGGGATGAACGAGTACACTATCAAGGGCAGGAGTCTTAGTAGTGTTGAAGAGCAGAAGGATCTTGGGGTCCGGGTCCACAGGACTCTTAAATCGGCCTCGCAAGTGGAGGATGTGGTCAAGAAGGCGTATGGTGTACTGGCCTTCATTAATCTCAAAAAAGACGGTAGGACTAGGGGGCACAGCCTCAAGATAAAGGGGGGGCGTTTTAGAACGGAGTTGAGGAGGAACTTCTTCACTCAAAGGGTGGTGAATCTCTGGAATTCTCTACCCGTTGAAGTGGTGGAGGCTGCCTCGCTAAATATTTTCAAGAAGCGGGTTGATAGGTTTTTGATAAGAGAGGGGATTAAGGGTTATGGGGAGAGGGCCAGAAAGTGGAACTGAGCCACGACAGATCAGCCATGATCTTATTGAATGGCGATGCAGGCTCGAAGGGCCAGATGGCCTACTCCTTCTATTTCTTATGTTCTTAATCGAGAGATTGAGTTTAGGAATCGGGAGGTAATGCTGCAACTTTATAAGACCCTTGTCAGGCCTCATTTGGAGTACTGTGCGCAGTTCTGGTCGCCTCACTATAGGAAGGATGTAGAAGCTATTGAAAGGGTACAGAGGAGATTTACAAGGATGTTGCCTGGACTGGGAAGCATGCCTTATGAAGTTAGGTTGAGGGAGCTGGGACTCTTTTCCCTGGAGAGACGAAGGTTGAGAGGCGACCTGATAGAAGTTTATAAAATGTTGAGTGGAATGGATAGGGTGGATTCTTGGAGGCCATTTCCCTGGGTTGAAATGGTCGCTACGAGAAGACACAGATTGAAGGTGCGGGGAGGCAAGTACAGAAGTGATGTTAGGGGTAAGTTTTTCACTCAGAGGGTGGTGAGTGAATGGAATCGGCTGCCGTCAGTGGTGGTGGAGGCGAACTCGCTGGGGTCTTTTAAAAGACTTCTGGACGAGTAAATGGAATTTAATGGGATTGGGGGTTATAGATTGGTAGGTGTTGATGTGATCGGCGCAACTCGTGGGCCGAAGGGCCTGTTTGTGCTGTAGTGTTCTATGTTCTAAAGTAAATATTTGTAAGTTTCAGCTGTATTAGTGAACTGTGTTTTTCAGAATGGCTGGCTGGAAAATATGTTCTGAAATTCCGACCTTTAAAGTGACGGTTGGAAACAGTTTCAGTGGCAACAGTGGATTGAGCATTGTCATATTTTGGAATTTTTGATAATTTGGCTTCACAGAATGGAATTTTTGAGTCATGTAAAAGTACAAACATAATTAAGAATTAGGGGCAAGGAGAGTTGATTTGGCCACTCGAGCATCTCCACCGTTCAATAACACCATTGTTGAACTGATTGTGGCCTCATTTCCACATTCCTACCTATCTCCCGATAACCTTTGACTACCATGTTGGTCAAGAATCTATCTATCTCTGCCTTAAAAATATTCAGTGACCCTGTCTCCACCGCTGTTTGCAGAAGAGAGTCAAAAGACCCATGAGACCTGTTAGAGAAAAAGAATCTTACCTTCATCTGAAATGAGAGATTACTTACTTTTAAACTGGGGTTCTCTCGTTGTAATCTCGCACTCAAAGGGAATCATTCTTTCAGCATCCATCCTATCAGATCCCCTCAGGATCCTGTATGTTTCAATAAGATTGCCCCTCATTTTTCTCATTCCAGATATTTTTGGTTTGATTTAATTTATTATTGTCATGTGTATTAGCATTCTATGAAAAGTATTGTTTTTTGCATGCTATCCTGACAAAGCATACCATTCATAGAGAAGGAAATGATAGAGTGCAGAATGTAGTGTAACAGTAATAGCTCGGGTGTAAAGCATTGTTAGAGAGTTTAAAAGAGTTAGAATGAAGTTTGAGAAGGACTGAATGAAAGTCAAAGATAAAATTTGAACGTATGCTTGCAAGAAGTCGCCTCACTCCAGCGCCACCTTTGATAGCATCCAAATCAATCCAAAGTAGTCATCAAAACAAAACCCACACTAATGCGAAAGAATGAGGCATTACAAGGTTTGACTAAATGAGTTAAACACATGGGTTCTAAACAGAGCGTTAAAGGAGAAAACTGATTCATTAACTGTTCCTCTGTGAAGTGCTTTGGGTTTCCTTCCATGTTAAAAGTACAAATCATCATTGCAGAAGTGATATCAGTTTGCAAAAGTGATATCTGTACACAAATTATTTAAGTACAGGTAACTAAAATTAACTTCCTATCTTAACAGTGGTGTTACAGAACAACATTTGGAATTAGGTAGCAGTTTTAGTAAAGGAAGTGCAAGAAGCCAGTGTATGGATGCTACTCTCTGCAAACTAAACTTTACTAATGGTTAAATTTTCAAGGGAAGATTATCACAGCAAGGTTGTCAATTTTTATGTAAGCAAGCTGATCAGAGTGCATGATCCTAATCATGTGCAACCGTAGCATATTACACTGGCAGCTTGTACTTCAGATATTACTGAATTTACTACTGCATTCACAATGCCAGGTGATGTAGAGTTAGATCAACATGAGGTAGGACCACCATAACTAAACAGTCAGTTCCTTATTTAGAATTAAGCTGTTCAATGCAAAACAAAAATACAAAAAAACTCATTGTAATGTTCAGCTTACTGTGCAATCGGGTGCTGTCGATCTTCCTATATAGTGTGCTGGCTCAGCATTCACTATATGAGTAAATAATGTACATCTTAACTATTTAAGGGTGCTAATAGTGAATCTTCTGTTCAAAGAATTGTACTGTCTATGTACATTACCAGTGCATTTTGACTTGTCAAGTGAGCTACTCCTGAACTCCTAACACATTTATATCCTTAATTAAGGAGACCAAAACTGTACATAGTACTCCAGATGTGGCCTCATCAATGCCCTGTTCAATTTGAACAATCCTTTCCACTTTTATGTTCTGTTTCCCTTAGAATAAGCATTTGCCTTCCTGATCACTTGCAGTACCTGCACACTGGCTTTTTGTGATTCATGTACCAGAACAATTAGGTCCCCCTTGACTACGAATCAGTTATTAGCACTGCTGCCTCACAGTGCCAGGAATCCAAGTTCAGTTCCTGCCTTAAGTGACTGTGTGGAATTTGCACGTTCTTCCTAGTGGGCCTGGGTCAGATGCTTTTTTGGAGAGTTGGTGCAGACTAAATGGCCTCCTCTATTGTTGTGATTCTATCTACAGTCTCACTCTATTTAAATAGTATGCTGCTTTTCTGTTCTTTCTGCCAAAGTGGGCAAGTTCATATTTTCTCATTTACTCCATCAGTCAAACTTTTGCCCATTCACTTAACCCATCTATCCCTCTGACTTACCTACCTATCCTCTAAGTCAGTATAAATTGTAGACCTCTGGAACTCCATTTGTCGCATCCTGCTAGTCAGTAAAAGAGCCATTTATGCATACGCTCTGTTTTCTGTAGGCAAACTTTCTATGATTGTTATACCTACACCATTAACTTTGATTTTCCACATTGCAGATTGGCATTTTATTTTCTGATTGCACCCTGTAGTTACGCTGACCACCCTTATGCTATAATATAATTAAGAATTGAACAGTAAGGTCATAGTCCTGAATGTTAGGTGCTCTGACAGGAATAACTGGTTGTATCAGAAAACTGCAACTAAGGCAGATCCAAGCTTATAATAAACACAATCTAGAAATACGTAATCTAGCTAGCACTTAAGTGCAATACCTAAAGAGTGCTGCCTTGTCAGAAGTATTATCTTTCACACACACCATTAATCAAGCTCAATCTGCACATTCTGGTTAACCACATAGAACCAAAAGAGTCCATGGCACTTAAAGGTTCTTCCATGCGTGTGCTGGCCAACGTTCCTGTCTGAGCAACAGCAGAAAATAGCTGGATTAATTGTATTTCTGGCATGGACTAGTTGTTCTGAGGGCAATGCGGCCTTGTATTTGTTCGTGTGCTTTCTGTCACATTTCCAGCTGTGATGGATATGGTCTTGAAATTGTAAATAGATGCCCAATTTGCTGTACAAGCTTTGGGTTTTAAATATAAAAGACTTTTTGTGGCTTGGGGATGCTCAAATTGCACCTAGCTTCCCACAAACAGCTTACTTTACCCTTTGAGTTATAGAGGAACTTCTTAATGATTCTAATAGCTTAATATTCAGGAGAAGAAATAAAAGTTGAAGTAGGTATAGTACTTCTGACAAATTTACTGGAGTTCTATGAGGATGTGTCTAGGGTGGTGGATAGAGGAGAGCCGGTGGATGTGGTCTTTCTGGATTTTCAGAAGGCGTTTGACAAAGTACCTCATAAGAGGTTATTGCAGAAGGTCAGGGGACTTGGAGTTGGGGGTAAGGTGTTAGCGTGGATAGAGGATTGGTTGTCAAATAGGAGGCAGAGAGTGGGGGTCAACGGGTGCTATTTGGATTGGCGGATGGTGACTAGTGGAGTGCCCCAGGGGTCGGTGCTGGGGCCTCAGCTTTTTACCATTTATATAGATGATCTGGAGGAGGGAACCGAGTGTAGGGTGTCGAAATTTGAGGATGACACTAAGATTGGGGGAACGGCAAATTGTGCGGAGGGTGTGGAGAGTCTGCAGAAGGATCTAGATAGGCGAATGGGCCAGGAAATGGCAAATGGAATTTAATGTTGGCAAGTGTGAGGTGGTCCACTTTGGTAGGAATAATGGTAGGAAGGACTATTACTTACGTGGCGAAAAACTGCAGCAGGCGACGGTGCAGAGGGACCTCGGGGTCCTTGTGCATGAGTCGCAAAAACCCAGCTTGCAGGTGCAGCAGGTGGTCAGGAAGGCGAATGGGATGCTGGCCTTCATAGCGAAGGGGATTGAATATAAAAGTAGGGAGGTCTTGCTGCAGCTGTATAGGGCATTGGTGAGGCCGCAGCTGGAGTACTGTGTGCAGTTTTGGGTGCCGCACCTGCGCAAAGATATTTTGGCCTTGGAGGGAGTGCAGAGGAGGTTTAGTAGGCTGATACCGGAGTTGAGGGGGTTGAGCTATGAGGAGAGGCTGAATAAACTAGGCTTGTACTCGTTGGAGTTTAGAAGAATGAGGGGAGATCTCATTGAGACGTATAAGATGATGAATGGGATGGATAGGATAGAGGTGGAGAGACTCTTCCCGCTCAAAAAAGACAGTAGGACTAGGGGGCACAGCCTCAAGATAAAGGGGGGGCATTTTAGAACGGAGTTGAGGAGGAACTTCTTCACTCAAAGGGTGGTGAATCTCTGGAATTCTCTGCGTGTTGAAGTGGTGGAGGCTGCCTCGCTAAATATTTTCAAGAAGCGGGTTGATGGGTTTTTGATAAGAGAGGAGATTAAGGGTTATGGGGAGAGGGCCGGAAAGTGGAACTGAGCCACGACAGATCAGCCATGATCTTATTGAATGGCGGGGCAGGCTCGAAGGGCTAGATGGCCTACTCCTGCTCCTATTTCTTATGTTCTTATGTTTAATAATGACAGCTGGGGATCTGGTCATACTGCTCTTTCCAGTGTCCGTAGTTTACAATGTTTTATTTAATGTTCATTTTATTAGACTTTGATCATGTGCTTATGTTTCTGCTATCAAGACATCAGTCAGGCATATCAGCGTGCTACAAGAACTCTTGCCAACTTGGATCATAGAACATAGAACATAGAACATTACAGCGCAGAACAGGCCCTTCGGCCCACGATGTTGCGCCGACCAGTTACAAAAACAATGACCCACTAGCCTATACCAATCCCTTTTCGTCCATAAACCTATCCAGAGATCTCTTAAACGCCCCCAAACTAGACGCATTTACAACTGCAGCAGGCAGGGCATTCCAATCCCTCACCACCCGCTGGGTAAAGAACCTACCCCTGACATCCGTCCTGTAGCTACCCCCCCTTAATTTAAAGCCATGCCCCCTCGTGCTAGCTTTCTCCATCCGAGGAAAAAGGCTATCACTATCCACCCTATCTAAACCTCTAATCATCTTATATGTTTCAATAAGATCCCCTCTTAGCTGCCTTCTTTCCAACGAAAACAACCCTAAATCCCTCAGTCTCTCCTCATAGGACCTCCCCACCATACCAGGCAACATCCTAGTAAACCTCCTCTGCACCCTCTCCAACGCCTCCACATCCTTCTTGTAATGCGGGGACCAGAACTGCACACAGTACTCCAAGTGCGGCCGCACTAGAGTAGTGTACAGTTGCAACATTACACTGCGACTCCTAAATTCAATCCCCCTACCAATAAACGCCAAGACACCGTATGCCTTCTTAACAACCTTATCTACTTGATTCCCAACTTTCAGGGATCTATGTACACACACACCTAGATCCCTCTGTTCATCCACACTATTCAAAGTCCTCCCGTTAGCCCTATACTCGACACATCTGTTGCTCCTACCAAAGTGAATTACCTCACACTTCTCCGCATTAAATTCCATCCGCCACCTCTCGGCCCAGCTCTGCAACCTATCTAAGTCTCCCTGCAGACTATGACACCCTTCCTCACAATCTACCACACCTCCAACTTTGGTGTCATCAGCAAATTTACTAATCCACCCAACTATACCCTCATCCAGATCATTAATAAAAATTACAAACAACAGTGGCCCCAAAACAGATCCCTGAGGCACACCACTCGTAACTGTACTCCATGATGAATATTTACCATCCACCACCACCCTCTGTCTCCTATCTGATAGCCAATTCCTGATCCAACTTCCTAGATTACCCACAATCCCATACATCTGCATTTTCTGCAGAAGCCTACCATGGTGAACCTTATCAAACGCCTTACTAAAATCCATGTATACCACGTCAACTGCCTTGCCCCCATCCACCTCTTTGGTCACCTTCTCAAAAAACTCAATAAGGTTAGTAAGGCACGACCTACCCGCTACAAAACCATGCTGACTATTTCTAATCAATTCATTACACTCCAAATAACTATAAATCCTATCCCTAATAATTTTTTCTAAAACCTTGCCCACAACAGAAGTAAGACTCACCGGTCTATAATTCCCGGCAAAGTCTCTGTTCCCCTTCTTAAACAATGGGACAACATTCGCTATCCTCCAATCCTCCGGGACTACACCAGAGACCAATGACGACCTGAAGATCTGAGCCAGAGGCTCTGCAATCACCTCTCTAGCCTCCCAGAGAATCCTAGGGTAGATCCCATCCGGACCAGGGGACTTATCTATTTTCAGCCCCTCAAGAATTTCCAGCACATCCCCTTTATCAACCGTAATACTGTCTATTTTACACCCCTGCAACCCAATGTCCTCCTCAGCTATATTCATGTCCCCCTGCGTGAACACCGAAGAGAAATATTGGTTCAATACTTCTCCAATCTCCTCCGGTTCCACACACAACTTCCCCCTGCTGTCTGTAACTGGCCCTAATCTTGCCCTGACCAACCTTCTGTTCTTGACATACCTATAGAACGCCTTAGGATTCTCCTTAATCCTATCAGCCAAAGTCTTCTCATGTCCTCTTTTAGCCCTTCTCAACTCACTCTTCAACTCCCTCCTAGCCAATCTAAAGCTTTCTAGTGCACTATCTGAGCCCTCCAATCTCATCCGAACATAAGCCTCCTTTTTCTTTTTAACCATCGACTCAACTCTTTTAGTGCACCACGGTTCCCTAGATCTACCAAATCCACCATGCCTGACAGGGACATACCTATCAAGGACTCGCAGTAGCTGCTCCTTGAAAAAACTCCACATTTCAGACGTTCCCAGTCCCTGTAATCCCCTAATCCAATCCATGCTTCCTAATTCACTCCTGATAGCCTCATAATCGCCCTTACCCCAGCTAAAATTGCTGACCCGAGGTTCATGCCTATCTCTTCCCATCACTAAGGTGAACGTAACCGAATTGTGGTCACTATCACCAAAATGCACACCAACTTCCAAGTCTAGCACCTGGTCTGGCTCATTTCCCAGCACCAAATCCAATATAGCCTCACCTCTAGTTGGCCTGTCTACATACTGAGACAAAAAACCTTCCTGCACGCTTTGTACAAACACTGACCCCTCTAGCGAGCTAGAACTATAGCAACTCCAATCAATATTCGTAAAGTTAAAGTCCCCCATAACAATTACCCTATTACTTTCACTCCTAACCAGGATTGTCTCCGCAATCCTTTCCTCAACCTCTCTAGAACTTTTAGGAGGTCTATAAAAGACTCCCAACAGGGTGACCTCTCCTCTCCTATTTCTAATCTCCCCCCATACTACCTCAACTGACAAGTCCTCATCAAACTTTCTCTCCGACACTGTGATACAGTCCTTGACTAGCAATGCTACCCCACCCCCCCTTCTACCTTCTTCTCTACTCCGACTAAAGCATTTGTACCCCGGAACCTGCAACATCCATTCCTGACCCTGCTCTATCCATGTCTCAGAAATGGCCACAACATCAAAGTCCCAGGTACTGATCCACGCTGCAAGTTCATCCACTTTATTGCGAATACTCCTCGCATTAAAGTACACGCATTTCAAACCCTGCTCTGCCCCACCCCCACTATGCCGTGCCTTGCATTCCCCAACTATGCCCCCCTCACTTTCACCCCCTTTCCTCACTATCCCTCCCCCCCTCCGAATCAGTTTAAACCTTCCTGCATCGCTTTTGCAAATTTACCCCCCAGGATATTGATTCCCCTCTGGTTCAGGTGTAGACCATCCCTCTTATAGAGGTCCCACCTTCCCCAGAATGAGCCCCAATTGCTCAAGTACCTGAACCCCTCCCTCCTGCACCATCCCCTCAGCCACGAGTTCAAACTTTCCCTCTCCCTATTCCTCTCTAAACTATCCCATGGCACAGGCAAGAGTCCAGATATAACTACTCTTTCTGACTTCGCCTTTAGTTTCCACCCCAACTCCATAAATCTTTGCTTAATATCCCCTTCCCTTAATCTCCCTATGTCATGTGTCCCCACATGAACTATAACTTGGGGTTGATCTCCCTCTCCCCTAAGAGTCCTGAATACTCTGTCCGATACATCCTGGACCCCAGCCCCTGGTAGGCAACACACCAGCCCAGAGTCCCTACCCTTACCTCCAACTCTCCTATCCGTCCCCATAACTGTGGAGTCCCCAATCACGAGGCCCAATCTCTTACCCCTAACCACCTGAGGCTTGCCAATAGGCTCACCCCCAGAGACCTGCTCCCTTTGGCTATCCCCAGTTGATTTCTCCTCAACTGTAGCCTCCAGGACCGAAAACCTATTTTGGACTGTAAGCAGTTCACATGAAAATTTAAATTTAATAAGGTGAGATGTGTTATGTTTTTGATTATAGTGTATGTTTAAGGAAAAGACCACCATAATGACACAGCAAGGATGGTCCCATCCTTGGATTGTTGGGCAGAGTTAATCCTGCTGTTGTTTCTGCAGTGCTGGTAACACTACCATAGTTGGCACTGTCTCCAAAGTACTTTAACTGTAGACAAGACACAGGAAATAATGTAAATGTTTTCTCTATTTGTGTATGAAGATTTTTTGGGTTAAAGTTGCATTGTATGGGTGTTGTTGGGAACACACACAATCTGCAGCTCTTTACCATGGTATAGAAAAGAAAATTATGGAAAAACTCAGGTCTGGCAGCATCTGTGGTGAGAGAAATGTAGTTGATATTTTGAGTCCATATGATTGAATGGGGTATTGATGTTTTGACATTTTTGAACAAATTTGAAGTGAGCAGTTACTGACTGTTTGGTTAAGTCTGTTTCTGCTGTTTATTTTTTGATGCTGTGATCATTGATATCTCTGCTTCCAGTGGCAGTTGTAAGTTAACTCCACAGAGCTGGGCTGTTTTTCCTTTCTTTGCAGCGATGATCAGTGAAAACACATACAACCATTTGCTGCTGTCTTTGTTCTACCAGGCAGCCACTCTCCACTTAGCAATGTTGTTAGACATCTGGTACCAAGTGGGGTGCATGAGGGTTCACATTGCTGATCCCCTTGTGCTCCACAGTTGATAGTATGCTGAGGTTTCTGTTTGGTGCTGTGGATTAGACTTGGGTTTGGGGACTGTGGTCAAAGATACTGAGATGGAAAGTTGAGCGGTAGCCATGGGATGTGTGGCCCTGTGCATTCACAAATTAAACACAGTAAAAAGTCTGACAACACCAGGTTTTAGTCCAACCTATTTATTTGATAATATACTCACAAGCTTTCGGGGTTAGCCCCTTCGTCAGGTGAATGGAGAGTTCTGGCCTCAAACAGAGCATATAAAGCACAGACAGTTTAGAGATTACTGATTAGAATGCGAATCCTTACACCTAACCTGCTGTTCAAGACCTGAAGTGGCTGATAATGTGAGTGGAAGGAGCACTGATCACAGTTTAAAGAGATGTGTATTGTCTCCAGACAGTATAGTGAGTGAGGTTTTGCAAACCCAGGCAAGTCACGGGGGTTACAGATAGTGCGACATGAACCCAAGATCCCTGTTGAGACCGTCCTTATGTGTGCGGAACTTGGCTATCAGTCTCTGTTCAGCGACTCTGCACTGTCGTGTGTCGTGAAGGCCGCCTTGGAGAATGCTTACCCGAAGGTCAGAGGCTGAATGCCCGTGACCACTGAAGTGTTCGCCAACAGGAAGGGAACAGTCTTGCCTGGTGACTGTCGAGCGATGTTCATTCATCCATTGTCGTAGCGTCTGCATGGTCTCCCCAATGTACCATGCTTCGGGACATCCTTTCTTGCAACGTATCAGGTAGACAATGATGGCCGAGTTGCAAGAGTATTTACCATGTACCTGGTGGACGATATTCTCACGTGTGATGATGGTATCCATGTCGATGATCCGGCATGTCTTGCAGAGGTTGCTGTGGCAGGGTTGTGTGGTATTGTGGTCACTGTTCTCCTGAAGGCTGGGTAGTTTGCTGCGAACAGTGGTCTGTTTGAGGTTGTGTGGTTGTCTGAAAGCAAGAAGTGGGGGTGTGGGGATAGCCCTGGCGAGATGTTCGTCTTCATCAATGATATGTTGAAGACTCCGGAGAAGATGTCGTAGCTTCTCCGCTCCGGGGAAGTACTGGACGACGAAGGGTACTCTGTCCACTGTGTCCTGTGTTTGCCTTCTGAGGAGATCGGTGCGGTTTTTCGCTGTGGCGCATCGGAACTGTCGATCTATGAGTCGAGCACCATATCCTGTTCTTATGAGGGCATCTTTCAGGGTCTGGAGGTGTCTCACGATCCTCCTCACCTGAGCAAATCCTGTGTATGCGGAGGGCTTGTCCATAGGGAATGGCTTCTTTAACATGTTTAGGGTGGAAACTGGAGAAGTGGAGCATTGTGAGATTGTCTGTGGGCTTGCGGTACAGTGAGGTGCTGAGGTGACCGTCCTTAATGGAGATGCGTGTGTCCAAGAATGCAACTGATTCTGGGGAATAGTCCATGGTGAGTCTGATGGTGGGGTGGAATTTGTTGATATCATAAGAACATAAGAACATAAGAAATAGGAGCAGGAGTAGGCCATCTAGCCCTTCGAGCCTGCCCCGCCATTCAATAAGATCATGGCTGATCTGTTGTGGCTCAGTTCCACTTTCCGGCCCTCTCCCCATAACCCTTAATCCCCTCTCTTATCAAGAACCCATCAACCCGCTTCTTAAAAATATTTAGCGAGGCAGCCTCCACCACTTCAACGGGCAGAGAATTCCAGAGATTCACCACCCTTTGAGTGAAGAAGTTCCTCCTCAACTCCGTTCTAAACCGCCTCCCCTTTATCTTGAGGCTGTGCCCCCTAGTCCTACTGTCTTTTTTGAGCGGGAAGAGTCTCTCCACCTCTATCCTATCCATCCCATTCATCATCTTATACGTCTCAATGAGATCTCCCCTCATTCTTCTAAACTCTAACGAGTACAAGCCTAGTTTATTCAGCCTCTCCTCATAGCTCAATCCCCTCAACTCCGGTATCAGCCTAGTAAACCTCCTCTGCACTCCCTCCAGGGCCAAAATATCCTTGCGCAGGTGCGGCGCCCAAAACTGCACACAGTACTCCAGCTGCGGCCTCACCAATGCCCTATACAGCTGCAGCAAGACCTCCCTACTTTTATATTCAATCCCCCTCGCTATGAAGGCCAGCATCCCATTCGCCTTCCTGACCACCTGCTGCACCTGCAAGCTGGGTTTTTGCGACTCATGCACAAGGACCATCATATAGTTGTTTCAGTGATTGTCCACCATGAGGCCAAAGGAAGAAAATGTCATCCATGTATCTAGTGTACAGCATCGGTTGAAGATTCTGTGCAGTGAAGAAGTCTTGTTCGAACCTGTGCATGAAGATGTTGGCATATTGAGGTGCAAATTTGGTCCCCATGGCTGTTCCATGTGTCTGGATGAAAAACTGGTTGTTGAAGGTGAAGACATTGTGGTCCAGGATAAAGCGGATGAGTTGTAAAATTGCATCTGGAAACTGGCAGTTGTCAGCATTGAGTACTGAGGCAGTCGCAGCAATGCCATCGTTGTGGGGGATGTTGGTGTAGAGCGCTGAGACATCCATTGTGACGAGGAGTGTCCCTGGTTCAACTGCTCCGTGTGTGCTGAGTTTCAGTAGGAAGTCCGTAGTGTCGCGACAAAAGCTGGGGGTTCTTTGTACAATGGGTTTCAGGATGCCCTCGACGTAGCCGGAGAGGTTCTCACACAGAGTTCCATTGCCCGATACGATGGGACGGCCAGGTGTGTTTGCCTTGTGTATCTTTGGGAGGCAGTAGAGATCTCCAATGCGGGGAGTACGTGGAATGAGAGCACGGAGGGTGCTCTGAAGGTCCGGATCAAAGGTCTTGATCAGATTGTTGAGTTGACGAGTGTGTTCTTTGGTCGGATCTGTGGGTAATTGTCTGTAGTGTTCCTCATTGTTTAGTTGTCGGTACGCTTCTTTACAGTAATCCATTCTGTTCAGTATGATGATGGCCCCTCCTTTGTCTGCTGGTTTGATGACAATGTTGCGGTTTGTCTTGAGAGCATGGATGGCGTTGCGTTGTGCTTGGGTGATGTTCGGGGCTGTCTTGTGAGAGCGGCTGATGAATCTGGTGTTAATGCACCTCCTGAAGGTTTGGGCATACAAGTCCAGTCGAGGGCAGCGGCCTTCCGGAGGAGTCCAATTGGATTCCTTCCTCTTAGGCTGTTGCACTGCGGATCTCTCTGTCGGCTGTTCTGGTTCATCGACTGTCTCATTGTGTTCGTTGCTGGCCTCTTGGGGTTTGTGGAAAAACTCCCGCAGCCTCATTCGCCTGATGAATTCCTCTGTGTCCGCTGCGAGACTGATGGGGTCCATTTTGGTGGTGGGGCAGAAATTGAGCCCTCGGCTGAGAACTTCGATTTCATCTGGTTGAAGTGTGTAGTCTGACAAGTTGACAATAGACCTCCCTGCGGTAGTGCTGTTTTCTACTGTGGTGCCGGGGGAGGCTTGGTTGTTGCTGGCGGCGATGCCGAGTTTCTCAAGTTTCCTATTCTTGGTGTGCATGTAGGTGGTGTAGTTTCTTTGTCTCATCTGCTTGGCAGAGTTTCGCAGTTGGTCTGCATCCTGAGCGCAAGTTGAGAAAATGTATTCCATTTTAGTTTCCAGGGTGCGGCGTTTGCTGTAAAGCTGGTGTATGAGGTGGTTGAGAAGTGTGAGAGAGGTGTGACGGCAAAGTCTCTCAGCGTAGTCTGTGTTATAGGTTGCCCTGAGTGGGTTCGTGATCTGTAGTCCTTCTGGTATCTTGTCTGCTTTCTTGCATCTCTGTAAAAACTTGATGTCTGTGTCGATATGCGCAATCTTCTTGGAGATCCTCTCCACTTGGATCCGGCAGTTTGTGGTGTCGATAGTAGTCATGATGTGGGTATGCCAGCGTTGGACTGGCGTAAACACAGTAAAAAGTCTGACAACACCAGGTTTTAGTCCAACCTATTTATTTGATGATATACTCACAAGCTTTCGGGGTTAGCCCCTTCGTCAGGTGAATGGAGAGTTCTGGCCTCAGACAGAGCATATAAAGCACAGACAGTTTAGAGATTACTGATTAGAATGCGAATCCTTACACCTAACCTGCTGTTCAAGACCTGAAGTGGCTGATAATGTGAGTGGAAGGAGCACTGATCACAGTTTAAAGAGATGTGTATTGTCTCCAGACAGTATAGTGAGTGAGGTTTTGCAAACCCAGGCAAGTCACATTCACAAATTAAGCAGTCCAGGCAAAATATAATTATTTTTAAATTTAAATTTAGTTAAGTCATGCATCAGTGGTGACAGTACATCATGGGCTTTTCTCTGGTTATGGATATAAAATGTTCATGATGTGGATGTGCCGGCGTTGGACTGGGGTAAACACAGTCAAAAGTCGGACAACACCAGGTTTTAGTCCAACCGATTTATTTGATAGTAAACTCACAAGCTTTCGAGAGGACTCCCTCTTCGTCAGGTGAATGGTGAGTTCTGGCCTCGGACAGAGCATATAAAGCACAGACAGTTTAGAGATTACTGATTAGAATGTGAATCTTTACACCTAACCTGCTGTTCAAGTCCTAAAGTGGCCGACAATGTGTGTGGAAGGAGCACTGATCACAGTTTAAAGAGATGTGTATTGTCTCCAGACAGCACAGTGAGTGAGGTTTTGCAAACCCAGGCAAGTCACGGGGGTTACAGATAGTGCGACATGAGCCCAAGATCAGCTGTGAAATTTGAGAGGGTCTTCAACCAATAATCCTGGCACAATTTCTTTTTTCTTTAGTAAATTAGAGTTAAATTTGCATTGCTTATCAGATCCTCAGGGAAGAGAACCATATTGCTTGTTCTCCACATCTTTAAAGTCTGAGAAACCATGAGCAACCAGTGATAACATAATCATGGTTTCAGTTTTACTCTTTGCAGATTGCAAACATTCTAAAAGGAGTCTTGTCATGATTCTGATATGTGGAAGGACTGGTCTGAGAATTTCTTTCTGTCTTTTGTGGTTATCCAGTAAAACAAAATAGCAGTATATTTTTTAAGACTTCCTCCTAATCATATTGTAATTCAGGCATAAATATTTGGAAAAGTAAGGTATTAATTTTTACCCTTATGACTTAATCTTTAACTACTTACAGGCATGTCGGTGATAAGCACATTATATAAATTGTGCATGAAAGTCTTCTGAAAGTTATGCTAGTGTGCGCATTTTGATCAGAGATTGTTTTTAAAAAAGGAAGCAGGAACTGTGTGAGATGGTGTTATGACTAATGAAATTGGTCGAATGACGTTCTTGTTGTCAGAGAATGTTGACTGTTGGTCCACTGGGATTTTAATGATCTGACCTAATCTAAGGATTAAATATTAAATTCTCCAATTTGGAATGATAAAATTTGGAAGGCAGTTGAGGTACAGGATGCAACAAAAGATGGCGTCATGGAGTTTTACAGCACAAAGAGGTGTTCAACCCATTGTATCTGCGCCAACCTTCAAACTCCTATCTGTTCTAATCCCATTAGCAAGTGGTCCATGGTCACAACATCAGCAGCTTGCTCATCATCTCAGCAGGGTGAGCTGGGAATTGAGAAGGGGGCAGAAGGTAGGAATGTAACATCACCCTTATATTTCATAGAGCCTATGGTAAACAACAACACTATCAGCCAGTTGTGTGATGTGGAAAGCTAGGGTTCAGAAGGTGCAGCTGGCCGTGCCCCTGTCAATTTTGCTCTGCTCCTTTTTGTTGTGTGCCACTTTGTTCTGCAAAGGAAAGGAAAAATTTGAACGATTGTTTGGATGGTGTGCCTCCCATAGCTGATTAGCTGGAGGTATACGGCAGCAGTGAGAGGTGGATGTGAAGCCGTCAGCATTGGCCGGTACGTTATAGGTGGTAGAGTACCTGGATGTTGGGCATGAATCCACAGTACCAGGGACTGTTAGGTCACTGATGAGAGTGTGGTGCATTGAGCAGCATGAAAAACTAATGTCACAGTGGGTAGGTTTCTCGTTTACTTAGGGATGTGAGCATTGCTGGTTCAGCCAGCTTTTATTGGCCTTTTCTAATTGGCCTTGAGAAAGTGATAGTGAGCTGCTTTCTTGAACCTCTGCAGACCTTGTGTAGAGACACCCATAATGCCATTAGGGAGCGTGGCGATATGTTCACTGCTGTTGACCATGCATGTGATGTCATTTGACTTTATATGGCACTTCTGCCACTTCCTAAGGTCCAGACTCTGGGAGTTGATCCCTCCGATCATCTACTCTCACTCCCTTTTGAATCTAGTTCCTGAGAGCTTCCTTACTCTCCTGTCGAAGCAAGATACCTCTCTTCCTGAACACCTGCTCAAGCACCATATCAGTCAGTATGGAATCCTTTGTTTGCCCTGGTATTCACTTATAATTTGCATCAATTTTGCTGGCAGCTTCCTTTTAGGTAAAATCTGCCTGTATGAGAACAATTTGGTTTTACCATGTGATTGGCGTATAGTGCTCCTGCGGCCTCCTGCTACGTGCAGAGGACACAGACAGCATGGAACACAGAGAAACATGGCTGATGTCGCTTGGGCCAATATTGCGATAATACAGATGAGGTGGCTACGTGAAAATGGAACAACTCCCCGACACAATATGCAAAGGTAGCCCAAAACTCAGGACAACCCAACTTGTATCTCTGTATTTGATAACAAGAATATCAAAGGAATTTGGAAAAGGGTAATGGGAATGACTGCAATTAAAGAACTAGCAATAACATATGTGATGGGGGAATGGCCTGCTTCTGTGTTGTAATTATAATTGTATGATTTGAGTGAGAGCGTGCAGCTTTCATTCATGCCCATTTCCCTCTTTCCCCCGTCCTTGCACAATAACCATCATCTCATTTGCTAGCTGTAAACAACCCCTTTACTGCTTTGTGCCGATTCGCAAGTAACAGGCTACAGCTTCAAATAAATGAATAGATAACAAGTCAATTGTACCATAATTTCTGTGTGACGTTTTATTGATTCCAGACTCTCAAATCTGGAGAAGGGAAAATTCACTTACAAAACAATCATTGCACTTTAAAGTAATTTGTGTCTGAAGTATTGTGTATTTACATTATTTCTAGTGTTTCCTCACTAGCTGCTTTGAAGTGGAACGGGGCATTTTAAGAGTCCGATCACGTGGTCACTGATGACTTCAGTTGCTTGCACAGGCGTACGGGCAATCCATCTTAGCAGCCTGTAGTGAATTGTTCATACAGTTTTCAGCTACCTTGCAGAGAGCACTGTGAATTCGGGGATGACTTGAATGACACTATTAGAGATAGACTAGTCTTCGGCTTAAGGAATGAGGTTGTTCAAAAGCATTTGTCAGCAGAAAGCAACCTAATCCCAAAGAAAGCTTTTGAAAGTTGCTGTGTCCATGCAATTAGCAGCCAAAGAAGCTTAACAGTTGCGTTTGAGCGCATTAATTCATAAGATATAAGCTGAAAACTGAATACCAACACTAACTTTTAATTGCCATCAGTGTGCAAAAACTGGGCACTCAGCAGCAGTTAGTTGGTGCAGGAATTATGGCAAGAAGAGCCACACTGAACTTGATTGTTGGAAAAAGAAACAAGCTTCAGGCCACAATTATAGAAAGTAAAAGTCGAATAAAGGAAAAAGTATCTGTGGTACGAAAATGGCACAAAATAGGATTCTAGTCGTAATCTAAAGATGAACTGTCATTAAATGTATTACCTATTACTGGTGCAACAAACTGTTACTAGGTCACTGCGTTACTGGACAACAGCTAGTGCAAATGGAGTCATAGTTTAATTAGTACCAGAAACTGTTTACCAAGAAAAGCTTCGACATATTGCCTCTCAACCCTTGAAGATAGTATTAAAAACCTGTACTAGCGTGGTGTTTCCATTGAGTGGCTGTATTGATGTAACCATGCAGTTGAATGGACAATCTGCAGTCCTTGCACACCGTTAAAGGAAACTATCCAGCATTAACGGGAAGAACCTGGCTGGAACAGACCAGATTAAATTGGACCAAGGTAAATCTCGTGACAGATTAAGAAACAAGTCCAACCAAATGCCTAAAGGGACAGGAAATAGCAGTAACCTAGTAACAGTTTGTTGCACCAGTAATAGGTAATACATTATTACCTATCTAGCAGTGCTGGGAAGAAGATGACAAAAAGGCTGAAACAATTGTGGTTCAGGATTGAGAAACAAAGGATGAAGAATTTATGGAAAATGCAGATGAATGCTTTGACAAAAATGAATGTCACAAGTATACTGAAAAAGATGGTGAGAATTGCCAGAATGCATTTGTGTGCTCCTTTTGTAAACACCAAACCACAGAGCAACAAGAAATCGAGGTGCACCTTGAAGCTCCTTACCATAAGGAAACTCTCAAGTTCATTGGAAAGAACATTCAATTTGGAAAAAGAGCTTCTGACTTGCTTCATGCATCAAAGATCAACAAGAATGAAAAGATTGCTGATCATAAACAACAGGATCAGAAGGAACCAGCACAGAAACTCATGAAGGATATTTGGGTGGGAATTGCTCCAGATGATCAAGTGAAAAGAGTTGGGGTTGTTCAGAGCGCAGTCTGCAACAGCAATATTTCCTATTACACTCTGTACAGAAGCATCTGAAGTCCAAGGAGCATTCAACAGCAGGAAGAAATACCATGATCTGGTCTTGATCAACAATCCAACCCTAAAGTCTAAATTTGATATATTCTTAAAGGGTTGTGAAAATCCTCAGAAGCAACAGCCTTGTCTGGATAGTTTAGAAGTTACACTCTAGAAACAAGACCTAAAATGTGAGGGTGAACGTAGCCAAAACGCAGTCCCGAGAGGAGATACGCACGTTCTGACAGAGGCATGCCACGACCTGGAGAAGGCACCGCAGAGGCTATGCCTCAAGATTGAGGTAAAATAGACCCTGTATACAGCCTAGAAGGGCAGCTGTTGGCAATGAGTAAACAGATAGATAACCTGGGGAAACAGCTAAAAAGGCTGCAAGCTGAGCTTGAGCAAAGTCAGAGAGCTCCAATGCCTGCAGAATGCCAGCTCCACTTTAGTTCAGCTGGGTATGCCATGATCAGCAATCCGAATGAAAGTTCAAAATAGAATGAACTGCAAGAAAAATACAACGGGGAAATAGAGAAAACGACAAAGCTAACCTCATGAAGTGAAAACTCTGAAAAAGCAGAGAATCAGGATATACCACGAGAGAACAAGCTGAAACATTGTGTTTTGCGTCAGGGCCAAGAAGTTATGGCAAGGAACTAAACCACAAGTGAAAAATGGATACCTGACAGGACTAGTCTCATACACCATACAAACTTCGGACAAAATAACATGGAGAATATATGCGGAACAACTTTTGGCAACAACAAGGACCAATCTGCAAGAGAGAACCAGCAGTGTCCACGTCAACCTGTGCCAAGAGACAACCTGGATCTTCCTGACAGCCAAACACTATGCAAACAAATTGAGGAAGACAGTACCTCAGTTGAAAATGCTTCAACACCGAGTCAACCTCAGAACAGTATGTCGACTCTGAAGACAACCATGGACAATGTCCAAATTAAGTCAAAGGCAACAGCAGTTGCAGTAAAGGCTATAATATAGACACCTGAAGTCTGCCAACAATCAGAGAGTGAAAGCCTCTGGAATGTCTGATCTATTGACATATTACTAATTGCTAATTTTGATAACTATATTAAAGCTTTTCAACTGAGTATGCAATTAGACAAATAAATGACAAATGCAGTTCAAAATTGCTACATGTGAACATGTGAGTTAGGAGCAGAAGTGAGCTGTAAACAACCCCGCAGATAAAATCATGATTGATCTGATTGTGGCCTCAACTCCACTTTCCTGCCGATCCCAAACCCTGTGACTCCCTTTGTTAGCCATTCCTCTGCCTTAAAAATGTGCAGTTATGCTGCATCTGTGTTCTTAGGGGAAGAGAATTCCCAAACTTGTCCTTTGAAAGAAAAAAATACTCCATCTGTCTTTTTTTTTAAGTCCCTCCCTGCCCATCCCCCGGGTGGCAGGCAAAAGGCAGGGAATTATAGGCCAGTTAGTTTAATGTCTGTTGTAGGTAAAATGTTAGAATTCGTCATCAAGGAGGAAATAGCGAGGCATCTTGAGGGGAATTGCTTGATAGAGCAGACGCAGCACAGTTTCGTTAAGGGGAAGTCGTGTCTGACAAATTTATTGGAGTTCTGTGAGGATGTGTCTAGGGCGGTGGATAGAGGAGAGCCGGTGGATGTGGTCTTTCTTGATTTTCAGAAGGCGTTTGACAAGGTACCTCACAGGTTATTGCAGAAGGTAAGGGGGCATGGAGTTGGGGGTAGGGTGTTAGCGTGGATAGAGGATTGGTTGTCAAATAGGAAGCAGAGAGTGGGGGTCAATGGGTGCTATTCGGATTGGCAGTTGGTGACTAGTGGAGTGTCTCAGGGGTCGGTGCTGGGGCCTCAGCTATTTACCATTTATATAGATGATCTGGAGGAGGGAACCGAGTGTAGGGTGTCGAAATTTGCTGATGACACCAAGATTGATGGAACGGCAAATTGCGCGGAGGGTGTGGAGAGTCTGCAGAAGGATCTAGATAGGCTGGGCGAATGGGCCAGGAACTGGCAAATGGAATTTAACGTTGGCAAGTGCGAGGTGGTCCACTTTGGTAGGAAGGACTATTACTTACATGGCGAAAAACTGCAGCAGGCGACGGTGCAGAGGGACCTTGGGGTCCTTGTGCATGAGTCGCAAAAACCCAGCCTGCAGGTGCAGCAGGTGGTCAGGAAGGCTAATGGGATACTGGCCTTCATAGCGAGGGGGATTGAATATAAAAGTAGGGAGGTCTTGCTGCGGCTGTATAGGGCATTGGTGAGGCCGCAGCTGGAGTACTGTGTGCAGTTTTGGTCGCCACACTTACGCAAGGGTATTTTGGCCTTGGAGTGCAGAGGAGATTTACTAGGCTGATACCGGAGTTGAGGGGGTTGAGCTATGAGGAGAGGCTGAATAAACTAGGCTTGTACTCGTTAGAGTTTAGAAGAATGAGGGGAGATCTCATTGAGACGTATAAGATGATGAATGGGATGGATAGGATAGAGGTGGAGAGACTCTTCCCGCTCAGAAAGGACAATAGGACTAGGGGGCACAGCCTCAAGATAAAGGGGGGGCGGTTTAGAACGGAGTTGAGGAGGAACTTCTTCACTCAAAGGGTGGTGAATCTCTGGAATTCTCTGCCCGTTGAAGTGGTGGAGGCTGCCTCGCTAAATATTTTTAAGACGCGGGTTGATGGGTTTTTGATAAGCGAGGGGATTAAGGGTTATGGGGAGAGGGCGGAAATGTGGAACTGAGCCACGACAGATCAGCCATGATCTTATTGAGTGGCGGGGCAGGCTCGAAGGGCTAGGTGGCCTACTCCTGCTCCTATTTCTTATGTTCTTATGTTTCTAGTTTCTTCATCCACCCTGTAAAACACATCAGAATCTTGTACGTTTCAATAAGATCATCTCTCGTTCTTCAAAATTCCAACAGGTACAGACTCAACCTGAGCAACCTTTCCTCCGACAATAACCTTTTCATCTCAGGAATCAGTTGAACGAACTTTCTCTGAATTTCTTCTAATGCAGTTTCATAAATAACGAGATGAAAACTGTGCACGGTACTCAAGATTTGTTTTCACCAATGCCATGTACAACTGCAGTAAAACTTTCCTACTTTTTGTGCAAGGGGAATGGAATGTAAATGACAATTTACCTTCCCAATTGCTTACTATACCTCCATATTAACTTTTTGTGATTCATGTATCAGGATGCAGTTCCCTCTGTACCGCCAGGTTCTGCAGTCTCTCTCTGTTTAAATAATATCCTCTTCTTCTACTCTTCCTGCCAACATGGACAAGTTCACATTTTCCCACATTATGCTCCATGCCCCAAATTTTTGCCCATTCACTTAACCTTTTTACAACCCTTTGCAGGCTATTCATGTCCTCTTCAAAACCTATCTGTGTTAGCAGAAAATTTAGAAATCATACGTTTGGTCCTTTCATCCAAGTTGCTGCTATAAATTATAAACAGTTGAGGATCCAGCACTCATCCCTACGGTACTGCACTTGTCACATTTTGCCAACACAAGACTAATCCATTCATGTCTACTCTCCATTTCGGCTAGCTAACTTATCCTCTTTCTATGCAAATATATTAGCCCCGTCACCATAAGCTCTTATTTTGTGCAGTAACCTCTGATGTGGCCTATTGTCAGATGCCTTCTGGAAATCCAAGTTCTCCAGGTCTTCAGGTTCCTCTTTATCCACACTGCTCTTTAGTTCCTCAAAGAATTCCAATAAATTGGTCAAACATGATTTCCCTTTCATAAAACCATGTTCACTCTGCCTAATTGCATTAAAATTTTTAAAATTTCCTCCCATAACCTCCATAATAAAAGATTTCATCATTTTCTCTATGATAGATGTCAAGCTAACTGGTTTCCTGCTTTTCTTCTTCCTTACATCTTAAATAGAGTTGTCACATTTGCTATCTTCCAATCTGATGCAAATTCCAGAATTTAGGGAATATTGGAAAATTAAAGCCAATGCATCAGCTATTTCAGCAGTTAGTTATTTTAATACTCTCGGACGAAGTCCACCAGGAACTGGGGACTTGTCATCTTTTAGCTCGATTTAATTCTCTTAAAGCGACTACAATCACCAGGGAAAGGGTGCTGAGTTCCTCCCTCCCTTTTACCTCATGTTTGCAGTTATTTCTGGGTGTCATTTATATCCTCTGCAGTGAAGACAAGTTCAAAATATTTATTCAATTCATGTGCCATTTCTTATTTTTCATTATTAATGCTCCATTCTCACTCTCTAGCGGACCAATGCTCACTTTACTTTTTTTCCTGTTTGTGTCTGTAGAAACTCTTACTATCTATATTTATATTTCTAACCAGTTTTCTCTCATTTTTAATTTCTTCCTTTTTAAAGTTATTCTTTTTTATCTTGCACCCTACCACTAATGAATGTAATTGTATACTTTTTGTTTAGCAAATGGCAAGTTCCTAAGCTAGGCAGTTTCTTGTCCTCTTATATTGAACATGGATAGACTTCCATTGAATCTGTGGGTTGGACACACTTCTATGATGTGGTGCACAGTTTACTTTCTCCCACAGGCACATTGGGGACTGGCACTAATGTCCCATCTGTGGAGGTTGGCTAAGCAGGGGCTGTGGTTGGTTCTGAACCTGTTGAAGGTAGACCACGCATTCCTTGGAAGGTTGAAACCAACTGCTGATGGGTTGTATTTAAGACCAGGTACATATTTATTATGTCCAGTGATTACCATTCATTAGTCCAGGTAAAGTTTGCATTGAAGTCCTGTGTGGGAAGGCTTTTCCAGATCAGCCACCTTGATAGGAGTCATATCTTGGAAATGTTGAACAGCTCAGTGTGAAATGGCAGGTTGGGGGAATTGTGAACTTTTTCTATCATTTTGTGGGTTGTTAGAACAGGATGGATATGTGGAGGAGGGACATTTACTAGGACAGGGAGCCAAAGGAGTTGTGTGGAGTAGTGTTTCAGTAATGGTACGCATGTGTGTGGCAGTATATGTGAGGTAGGATCTGGTCCAACTGCCGAAATCCGGGACATGAGTTGTGAGGCAGATGTTATCGGCATATGTTTTTGGGAGGTCGTTTTTGGAGTATCGTTTGTGTACAACAGGGTTGGATTCTTCTTTTTCTTTATTTCTTTCAGTATGATACTATTTTTGTTTCAATATACTATTTTTGTTTCAATATAATACTAT
This sequence comes from Carcharhinus amblyrhynchos, assembly GCF_965287045.1. Classification (NCBI taxonomy): domain Eukaryota; kingdom Metazoa; phylum Chordata; class Chondrichthyes; order Carcharhiniformes; family Carcharhinidae; genus Carcharhinus; species Carcharhinus amblyrhynchos. The sequence goes on from NC_137333.1 coordinate 62,813,738, forward strand.
CTTTAGCTTCCATAGTTAAATACGAATGGTGCATCCTTCCCCCTAGAATCTTTCTTTCTCACTGGAATGCAGCTTTGCTGAGCATTATGAGATAGCTACTTAAATATCTGCCATTGCATCTGTGCTGACCTCCCTCAACCCAATTTCCCTGTTCACTTCAACTCTGTTTTCAAACTTTATAATTACCCTTCAAGTTTAAAATGCTAGTCTTGGATCCACTCCTCTCTCCCTCAAGCTGAATATGAAGTTCAGTAGCATTATGATCACTGCTCCCTGAGGGCGTTTTCGATACGAGGTCCCATTGCACGTTTCAAGATCTAAAATTGTGTGCTCTCTGGCTCTAGAGCACACTAGTTTGCTGCAACAGTTTGCTGCTCCAACAAACTGTTCCAAAATCACTTCACAAACTCATCATCCAGGCTATCTTTGCCAATCTGATCTATCCAATCTATATGTAGATAGAAATTTTAAAAATCACCCGGTTATCACTGTACATTTCTCACAATCCCCCATTATTTCTTCTTGTTTACCCTCTTCTACAACGTAGTTACTGTTGGACAGCCTATAAATTACTCCCACAAGTGACCTCTTACCGTTCCTATTCTTATCTCTATCCTGACTGTTTCTCCATCTTGCTTTTTGGAGCTAAGGTCAGCCTTTATTACTTATTAATGACTTCCTTAATTGAAAGAGCTACCCCATCACCTTTTCCCCATTCCTGTCTTTTCAAAGTGTCAATACCCTTCAAAATATAGGTCCCAGCCTGGGTCACCCTGCAACCATGTCTCTGTAACGGCTATCAGGTCATACATATTTATTTCTAGCTGTGCCAACAATTCATCCATTTTGTTACGAATGCAGTTAGTATTAAAATAAACATTCTGAAGGACAGCAGAGCTTCTGTTAACCATCAAAGCCACCATTTGTGATGCCATCAGACTGCCACTACATATGCTTCCCTGCTTCCAGCCTGCTCGGTCACCAGGAAGTATGTGTTGTTGTTGGGCAACACAATACCTAGGTTATTGTACTGTCGCTGTAACTGCTCTCAAGAGCGGCCAATCCAGATGAATTACATAATTGATTCTTTTTTTAAAAAAAACTGCTAGCTTCAAGAGGAATGACAAATTCAATGTATGCATAATAAAATATGTATAACTTCTTTCAAGATTGTTTTTACAAATGAAAATGTGCTAGTATTGAATGAATCTCATGAAATTCAGTGGTACAAGTGATTTTTGTGTTTCCCCACTATTTCTGTTTCTGCTGGTGGAAAAAAAACAAAATATTGATGTTTTTCTTGATATTTTGAGTCATTTTTGTTTGCAGGGATAGGTGTTCCCTGAAATTACCTAGAAGTAGTACAACTTATCTTTGTGTCTTTCATGTAGAAAACATCACGAAACATTAAACGGCATTATCAACAAAAAACGGATGACAGAAATAGGAGGGGTGACCTAAAGAAGAACCAGATGTGCTATAAGGAAACCTCTTTGTGCGAAGGGAGTTACTAAGATTCTGAATGCATTACCTGAAAAAAACATTGCAGGCTTATGGGTAAAGGGCAAAGGATTGAGACTAATCGGATAGCTCTTTCAAATAGCAAATGTGCCTTCTGTAATTATCATTCTATACTTCTAAAAGATGTTCAGTCTAATAATTATATTTAGTTTGGTCCTTCTGTAGATTCTGAATAAACTACATAATATTACTGGTTATGCAAAATATTGCTTTAGTATGAATTTGTGGAAAAACTGATACTTCACTGAGAATCAAATACACTTCATAGTTTTGAAGTATATTTCACAGCAACAAGGAAGCTATTTAATATCAATTTACAATGCTGAATGTTGTCAAATAAATGTTTGAAAATAGATGAGAAAGGTGGAAAAAAAATTGCTGATGATACGTAGGTAGGAAAGTAAATTGTGAAGAAATAAGGAGGCTCCAAAATTTTGTGGATAGATAAGTGAGTGAGTAAAGATATGGCAAATGGAATACAATATGGGAAAATGTGAAATTGGCTGTTCTGGCAGGAAGAAATAAAAAAAAAAGTTGTCTTAATGTTGTGAGGATACTGAGGTATATGGGAGCCCAAGTGCATGAATCACAAAGGCTGGTCTGCAGGTACAGCAAGGAACAATGACAGCTAGTAGAATGTTATAACTTATTGTGAGGGGAATTGAATACAAAAGTAGGGAGGTTATGCCTCAGTTGTACAGAGCACTAGTGTGATGACAGTTGGAGCACCGGGTACAATATTTGTCACCTTATTTAAGGAAAGATATAAATGCATTGAAAGTAGCTCCGACAAGGTTTACCAGACTAACACCTGGAATTGATGTATTATTTTATGAGGAAGGGTTGGATGGGCTAAGCTTGTATCCACTGGAGCTCAGAAAATTAAGAGGTGATTTATTTCAAACAAGCAAGATCGTGGCAGGGTGGATAGTGAGAGATTGTTATCTCTTGTGAGAGAATCTAGAACAAGGTATCACTGCACTGTTTAAAAATAAGGGATCACCCACTTAGAGATGAGGTGAAATGCTTTCATTCATTTTTGAGCCTTTAGAATTCTCTTTCTGAAAAGGTCATGGAAGTAGAGCCTTTGAATACTTTTAAGGCAGAGGTGGATAGATTTTTTCGTAAGCAAGGGGATGATAGGTTATTGGGAGTAGGAGGAGTGCAGATTAGAGGTTAGATTAGACATGTATTTATTAAATGATGGAGCAGACTTGAGGACTGAATGGCTTACTCTTCCTTGTTAATTTGTTCATAATGCAATAATATGGGGGAAGATTGCAAAGGCTGGAAAAGTGAGGAGACGTTAAGGTTCATGTTTTATGGATTAAAAAAAGTTGAGTCAAAACAGGACGAGTTTCAGTTGCTTTGGAAAGTTTAATTTACATATTCATTTCATAGTAATATTTTCTGAAGTTTCCAATATAGTACATGGAATATTTTTCCATGATCCACTGCATTCTGACCTTAAGTGATGCAGCTGCTACAGCTGTTTTCTCTTGACATCAGTACTATTAACCAGTTCAAGTTCTCTTATTTTCAACAAAATTAATCATGGAATTCAAAGAGCCAGCACCAATTTAACATGCCATGCTGTAAATTGCAATTATTCTGTATAGAGTGAACAAAGTTCCTTTCAGGATTGATTGAGAGGCATGAAATGAGGGGAACGTTTGGGAAGTAGTAACTGCTGCATAAGTGATTTCAGTGTTTGAGTAGAAAGAGAAGACATTGCGTACCAGGATACTTGTCGCAAATTATAGCCTGACAGAATGGATCCTTGCCAGAATAAATAAAAGGGGAAAACAAAACAAATAAAACTTGATGAGTAATAGGAAATATTTAAACAAAAGGTGGAAGATGTGAATCAAATATATGTATGTTCCAGTAAAGAAGATAGGGGCTTGTATCAAAGGCTGGAATTTCATGGTTGTATGGGAGTGTTTGATCAAATTTGAAACAAAGAAAATGTTGTAGTGTTTACTAAGCAAATTTTTTTTTAAAAGCAAAACCAAAATAAATAGAAAAGCATCAAGGGAGATTTGAAAAGCAAAGGAAGTGTTTGAGAAAATTAGGAAAAGAATGTAAAAGAGCAATAAAAAGACTGGGCATGTCAGCTGTCAGAGCCTGGAGCTATTAGATGTATCAGGCAAAATTGTACTGGAAAGTGAGAGAATGACAGTGATATTAAATAAGTACAGTGCTTTGCTTCATTCCTTACATAGGACTGAAGTTGTGAAATTGTAGAACTATCAGAAATGGAATCAAAATAATTGTGGAGGTTATTAGTCAAAGAAAAATCGTGAAATAGTTGTTCAAAGGAAAGATCACCAGAGCTTGAAAGTTTACATCTCAAGATCCTGAAGGAAGCTTAGAAAAAATAACAAAGGTTCCAACTGGGTAAAGGAAAATTGTGACAAAGAATTGTAAGTTGTCAAATGTGATGTTTTTCGGATAGGTGGGTTAGGTCTACTTCAATTTCTGGAGTTTACTGGACGAATATTTTCACAATCACGGAGACTGCACGCCTTAACCAAAATGGTGCCAGGATCTTGGCAGTCCAGCCCTTCAACAGATCCTATTTTTACTGATAAAAGATGGAGGTGAATTCAGATGGAGGGATTCAGCAGGACCATTTGAGCTCAATGCTGAGTTCAAACTGGCTCTGTTTTCGCTGGAGCCAAGGCTTTGTCCTGCACTGTGTGTTACAAATTTTTAGATTCGGTGTAAATGTTCATAAAAGGGAAATAAGGCCTGAGGGATTGTCAAGTTATTTGAAACTCTTGCCCTTAAAATCTCCTTGTTTCAAAGAGTTTAACAAAGGAGGCAAGTGGAAGAGATTGCAGGGGCTCTGACGTTAACTTTCAAACCCACTCTGGTTACAGGAGAGATGCCAGAGCACTGGAGGACACTTAATGTGAAACTTTGAGAGGCAAGGAATAATTAAGGATAGTCAATATGGCTTTGTGAGGGGGACAGAATTAATCTTCATTTTAAGAGGCAAGGATAGTTAACACGGCTTTATCGGGGAAGATCATATCTAACAAATTTGAATTTTTTGAGAATGTGACTAGGTGTGAAAGATGAGTGTAGTGCAGTAGATGTACTATGTGGATTTCAGTAAAGTGTTTGACAAGGTTCTGCATAGGGGACGAATCAAGAAGATGAGAGCCTGTGAAATCCAGAGCAATTTGGCAAATTGGATCCAAAATTGGCTTAGTGGCAGGAGGTAGAAGGTAATTAATGGTCAAGGTTTTTTCTGAATGGAAGCCTGTGTCCACAGGGATCAACACTGGGACTCTTGCTGTTTGTAGTGTACATTAATGATCTAGATGTGAATTGAGGATGTAATCAGTGAATTTGCAGGTGACATGAAAATTGGTGGTGGTATAAATAGCAAAGAGAAAGGTATTAGATTACAGGATGATATGAATGGGCTGGTCAGATTGGTAGCAAGGTGGCAAATGGAATTTAATCCTGAGGAGTATGAGGTAATGCATTTGGGAGGACTAATGGGGCAAAGGAATACTCGATGAACGGCAGGACGCTAGGAAATACAGAGGGATCTTTGGGTTCATATCCAAGGATCCCTGAAGTAGCACGATAGTTGATAACGTGATTAAGAAGGCAGATGGGGTGCTTGCCTTTATTAACCCAGGCATAAAATGTAAGAACATGAAGGTGATAATGGAGCTGTATAATTTGCTAATTAGACCAGAGCTAGAGGACTGTGTATAGTTCTGATCACCACACTAAGGAATGATGTGATTGCACGAGAAAGGGTGTGGGTGACATTCATCAGGATGTTGCCTGGGCTGGAGCAATTCAGTTATGAAGCAAGACTAGATAGGCTGGAGTTGTTTTCCCTAGAGCAGAAAAGGGGGACCTCATCGAGGTGTACAAAATTTGAAGATTAAAGATAGGGTAGATAGAAATAAATTACTCTCTTTAGAGGGCTTAATCACCAGGGGGCATATTTTTAAGATAAGAAGCAGAAGATTGAGGGGATTTGAGGACGAACGTCTCCCAGAGGGTGGTGGGAATCTGTGTAAAAGGTTGGTAGAGGCAGGAACCTTTGCAACATTTAAGAAGCATTTAGAGGAGACTTTAAATGCCACAACATACAAGGTAATGGACCAAGTGCTAGAAAATGGGATTAGAATAGATAGGTGTTGATGGCCGGCACAGACACAAAGGGCTTTTGTGCATAAAACTCTGTGACTCCATAAATCTGTGCTTGCAGTTTCAAAAGGTTTTTTTTGCATAAACCCAAGTGCTATCATTATAGCAGTATTACTGTTTGAATGCTTTCAAAGCCTGTCATTATCACAGTGGTGGGAGGGGAGCTCTAAGTTCAGTTTGACTGACAGCTCTGAGGTTATTAACAGATAACCTTTGATGTGAAGTTATGAAGACGTTTGTTTTTATAAACAATTTAAATGTATTGAATAGGCTTTAATCAATGGGTTTTTAATTAAATCTCTAGAACTTTATTTTATTTTGTTGCTAGCCCATGGTGGGTACTAGCTGAATTGGCATTGTGTATAAGGGGAAAGGGTAGTAAGTGGGTGGCAAGTGTTGACATGAGTATGGACTAAGTTTCTTAGGTGCTATAAGGGCCATGAGGTTGATTTGGGAATGCCCTGTTTTGGTTTGGAGGGTATGAAGAACTATATGGATTCTGGGGAAGTGCCGGAAGATTGGAAAATGGCTAATGTTACGCTGCTGTTTAAAAAGGGTAGCAGGCAAAAGGCAGGGAATTATAGGCCAGTTAGTTTAACGTCTGTTGTAGGAAAAATGCTTGAATCCGTAATCAAAGAGAAAATAGCGAGGCATCTTGAGAAGAATTGTTTGATAGAGCAAACGCAGCACGGATTTGTTAAGGGGAAGTCGTGTCTGACGAATTTATTGGAATTCTATGAGGATGTGTCTAGTGCAGTGGATAGAGGGGAACTGGTGGATGTGGTGTTTCTCGATTTTCAGAAGGCGTTTGATAAGGTGCCGCACAAAAGGTTGTTACAGAAGGTTAGGGGGCATGGAGTTGGGGGTAAGGTGTTAGCGTGGATAGGGGATTGGCTGTCAAATAGGAGGCAGAGAGTGGGTGTCAGTGGGCACTATTCGAATTGGCGGTTGGTGACTAGTGGAGTGCCCCAGGGATTGGTGCTGGGGCCTCAGCTATTTACCATTTATATAGATGATCTGGAGGAGGGAGCCGAGTGTAAGCTGTCGAAATTTGCTGATGATACAAAGATAAGTGGAACGGCAAATTGTGCGGAGGGTGTGGAAAGTCTGCAGAGGGATCTAGATTCTCCCCTGAATCTGGCTAAGTTAGGGGTTCCATTCGTAGACACGCAGGGTAGAATAGGTGTAGGAGGATGCGGCGGCGCAGGCTCGTTGGGCCGAAGGGGCACTTTCCCGTGCTGGGTTGTTCTTTGTTCTTTGTTCTAGATAGGCTGAGTGAGTGGGCGAGTACCTGGCAGATGGAATACAATGTTGGCAAGTGTGAGGTTATCCACTTTGGTAGGAATAATAGTAGGAAGGACTACTACTTACAGGGCGAAAAGCTGCAGCATGCTACGGTGCAGAAGGACCTGGGGGTCCTTGTTCATGAGTTGCAAAAACCCAGCCTACAGGTGCAGCAGGTGGTCAGGAAGGCAAATGGGATACTGGCCTTCATAGCGAGGGGGATTGAATATAAAAGTAGGGAGGTCTTGCTGCAACTGTACAGGGCACTGGTGAGGCCGCAGCTGGAGTACTGTGTGCCGTTTTGGTTGCCGCACTTGCGCAAGGATATTTTGGCCTTGGAGGGAGTGCAGAGGAGGTTTACTAGGCTGATACTGGAGTTGAGGGGGTTGAGGTATGAGGAGAGGCTGAATAGACTGGGCTTGTACTCGTTAGAGTTTAGAAGGATGAGGGGGGATCTCATTGAGACGTATAAGATGATGAAAGGGATGGATAGGGTAGAGGTGGAGAGATTCTTCCCGCTTAGAAAGGACAGCAGGACTAGAGGGCACAGCCTCAAGATAAGGTGGGGGGGTGCAGTTTAGAACGGAGTTAAGGAGGAACTTCTTCACTCAAAGGGTGGTGAATCTCTGGAATTCTCTGCCTATTGAAGTGGTGGAGGCTACCTCGCTAGATATATTTAAGACGCGGGTAGATAGGTTTTTGGTAGGCAAGGGGATTAAGGGTTATGGGGAGAAAGCGGGAAAGTAGAACTGAGCCACTTCAGATCAGCCATGATCTTATTGAATGGCGGGGCAGGCTCGAAGGGCTAGATGGCCTACTCCTGCTCCTATTTCTTATGTTCTTATGTATATGGGGTGGGTGGAACGGCATATACACTCATCACAGTCCTGGGGTATTGCTGCAGGAGTTTGTCAGGATAGTGTCCTAGACCCAACCATTTTCAGCCACTTAATCAGTAACCTTCCCTTTGTCATAATGTGGTGATGGTCAGAGATGTGGATTCCTGAACTGAGGGAACAATATTGGACATGGTATTGTGGAACACTGCAAGAGGATGTGCTTCTCTGTTCTAACATTCTATACCAGTTCTTAATCAAATTTAAGATAAACTGTAAATGGCACTCTGTGTGGTCTACCAAGATGCTGTTCAAGTTTATCTCAATTTCTCTGCTTTTCAGTTCGAACCTGCTTTGTTACTTTAGGGCTTTGTTAACCCGCATTGCTCCTTCAGTGATTTGGCTGTCTGTATCCCTAGATCCTCCACTCCCTTAAAACTTGTTTTCTAAGGAGAGCATGGCCTTGTTGCTCTTCCTTCCAGAACATACAATCTCACACTTCATAATTAATTTCCAATTACTTGCTCATTTTGTAATTTTATTTATATCTTCCTATATTTTGTCTCAGTCCTCTCTATTAAATCTAGTCCAACCTGGTGGTCTCTACAAATTTTGAAATTGTACTTCTAATTTCAGTAACAATCCCTGTGGAATACTGCTTTCCATCTTTGCCAGCCTGAATAGTTAACTTTCAACCCTTATTGTTTCTGATTTTGTAGCCAGTTTGCTTTTCATTCTGCTACTTTTTTCTCTGATTCACATGCCTTAGCCATGTGTTTGCTAGAAAGTTTTTGAAATCCAAATATACTGCATCTACTGCATTACCTTAAAGTTTATTTATTAGTGTCACAAGTAGGCTTACATTAACACTGCAGTGAAGTTACTGTGAAAATCCCCTAGTCATGGCACTCCAGCACCTCGGATACATTGAGGCAGAATTTAGCACGGCCAGTGCACTTCACCAGCACGTCTTTCAGATTGTGGGAGGAAACCGGAGCACCTGGAGGAAACTCGTGCAGAGATGGGGAGAACTTATAAATTAAGCCGAGAATTGAACCCTGGTCCCTGGTACTGAGAGGCAGCAGTGCTAACGACTGCCACCATGCTGCCTGAGCTATCCTTTTTGCTACAACAAAGAAATCATTAAAATTGGTCAATCATGATCTTCCCTTTTGAAATCTGTGCTGAGTAATTATTATATTTTCTGTTTCTAGATATTTTTCTATTACATATTCAGTAAATATTTCATTTATCTTTCTGCCACCGTTCGCTAACGGGTCTAGTTCACTGAAATTCGGCTTTCTCCATTTTTAAGTTTTGGAATCACACTAAATGTTTGCTCGTACTCTAAAATTCTCTTCACTAATATTTTTAATATAATGTTGCCTCAGGTTTGATCCTCTCAGTTTGATTTGTTTTTTGTATGTTAAATGTATCTTTCTTTGACCTCTTCATATATTATGTCCACCATGTTAATCTTCCTAATAAGCGTCAGTGCAAAGTAATTATTTAATATTTCACTGTCATTGGCTTTTGTGTGTATCCCTTAGTAGCTCTATCCCTACCCTGATTTGTGTCTGTAAAATACTTCACTTTTTTTATGTTCCTTAATAATTGAAGTTTATAGTTTCACTTTGCCTTCCTAATTTTTTCAACTAAATTTTTCCCTCAGCTACCCTCTTTCGTGTACCAGATAGCTGTTGTCTTAGTAACAAGCTATTTTAATCTGTCCCAATTCAATGTAAGTGTGCCATAGCAACTGAAATATTAACAAGCTATGTTAAATATCTAATATTGAAAGACCTCAAATTTCTCAACTGATTGCAACTTAAGAGGGTTTTTTTAACCTGGCACTTAACTGCCATTACATCTAAGTCAGGTAATTTGAACTATATTTTAACAAAATTACATTGTTAGTTCAAGTTAAACAACTTATGAATTAAGAGGAATGAGTGTTAAAACCTGCATCTGCTACAAACTAGAAAGTGACACTAATCAAAATTCTTTTTTTCCCTTCTGGCAAAATACTTATCACTCAATGTCCACTGTTAAGTTTGTACTAAAACCAATCTAGTATTAACACCACTTTATCGACAGGGTAAACCCACCCCTGTATCATAACTGTTCCACAACTGGCATAAAGGTTCATCCCTCTGATGCCAAGTTTCATACAGTTACTATATTTGTATTGAGTGTGTTCGATATCATACCAAAATCAGCTTCTGGGCTTGCTGATTTATTTTGAGGCAACTGTTATGCTTAGTTGAAGTCAACATACTGGCATTCCAACATGTTGAAGTGGCTTTGAAAATCCACATTCCATAGCAAAGTAGACAAAAATATGTAGATTAACAATTAGGAGACTAGAATTCTTTGCAAACAGATATATTTATGAATCAATTTAATAGCTTCTGTAATATTACCCTTGTGTGCAGCTTTGCATCTTATTTTGTTGAACAGAGACCTTTTTAAAAAATTCTCACTGCTCTAATAGCTGGCGTTATTCCCTGTTAAAGTTGAGAATTTTGATTGCCTGTGCAGAAGAATGCTATGCTCATTGCTGATTCTGCTCTTACAAATGAATTGTTGATATTAAAGCAAATCAGTTATGTCTACATTTTAGATTATTTGGAATAGTTAAAGTTCATGTACCATTATTGCATGATCCCCTTATACATCAAGAAATACAGGTTAATATTCAGATGACTATTAAATACATAATTTAGCAAGAATTTTTAAATTTGTCAAGATTAGAATTTAGTATGGATAAACTGACGAGTATTCAATTATTTGAGTCAAGACTTTGGTCATTCATGAAAGCCTGATTGCCCGATTTATAATAATTAGTCTTAGAGTTCGCTTTTAGTTTCATCATACTGTTAAGGTGAATGTTATCATTTTCACTCTGTTCTTGTCTGCCTTAAGTTCCACTTTTCCACTTCATCATTATTCTTATGTTCTTAAAATTTCATCAATGCTTTGAATCACCTTATCCTTTTATGCCACTGTTCTTTCATTTTCCATTTTAAAGAACTGTTGTACATTAGCACAAACTGCTGAGCAGTGAAAGTCTGAACAATTAAACATGTTCATATAGACGATATCCATAGACGCTCCACTAACAGTCAGACATGACCTACCTATCACAAATCTGTACAAACTGTCTTTGATCATCTTGCATGTTCAAAATCTTGGTCACACTGTCTCTGTTAGATTCGAGTATCTTCCCTACAACTGATGTTAAACAACAGGTTTGTAATTTCCTGGTTTTTCCCTTCCTCCTGTGTTAACTAGAACAACATTTTTAACTTCCAATCTAAAGCTTTACAAGCATGAACTTTCATTTCTTCAGATCTGGAGTTTCAAAAATTAAAGGAGTGTTTTTAACTTTCTTTTTAATTCCTCCTATCATTCTTTTCCTTATTTAGGCTGTATTTAGTCTGAAATAAGAATGAAATAGTCTAGCTAACACTTAAGAACATAAGAAATAGGAGCAGGAGTAGGCCATCTAGCCCTTCGAGCCTGCCCCGCCATTCAATAAGATCATGGATGATATGTCGCTGCTCAGTTCCACTTTCCCGCCCTCTCCCCATAACCCTTAATCCCCTCTCTTATCAAAAACCCATCAACCCGCATCTTAAAAATATTTAGTGAGGCAGCCTCCACCACTTCAACGGGCAGAGAATTCCAGAGATTCACCACCCTTTGAGTGAAGAAGTTCCTCCTCAACTCCGTTCTAAACCGCCCCCCCTTTATCTTGAGGCTGTGCCCCCTAGTCCTACTGTCCTTTCTGAGCGGGAAGAGTCTCTCCACCTCTGTCCTATCCATCCCATTCATCATCTTATACGTCTCAATGAGATCTCCCCTCATTCTTCTAAACTCTAACGAGTACAAGCCCAGTTTATTCAGCCTCTCCTCATAGCTCAACCCCCTCAACTCCGGTATATTTTTGTTTAGACACTGCACCTCATGAATGAGTATTAATTCTGATTGATTAAGAGGATGCACATTTGCCTACCCTGTTCATACAAAATCCACTGTGGAGGGCTGATGCAGGCATGGTTTGTAACTTCAGTAAGTTTCCAATGCAAAATCCCCGAAAGTATCTGTAGGTCAGTGTGTATGTGATAAACAATTCATGTGTTGCTCAGAAGACTCTGACTCATTATCATTACCTTCTTTTAGATTCTGAACATTGATCATACCTTGCTGTTTTTTATCTTTAAATTGTAGGGCTGAAAATTGATAAGAAAATAACAACATAAAAGCAAAAAAGTGTAAATGTTGGAAATTTGAAACAAAAACAGAAAATGCTGGAAAGACTCAGCAGGTCTAGCAGCATCTGTGGAGTGATACATAAGAGCTAATGTTTCAACACCGTCTGACTCTTCAGAGCTGAAGAGATAACAGTGTGTGAATGACACACACATCAATGTATAAAAGGGCCAGCAAATTCAGAGTATTGAGATGTGCCATGACTTGCAAATCTCCAGGACAATTTACGCAGCTTTTTAAAAAATGTATTGAATCACCAATGTAGGGTTTGCTGGCTAAATAAAAAGTGTCAGGTGTGGCTCAGTTGATAACATGCTAGCCTCTGGATTGATTGGCGCTCTACTTAAGTCCTGCTCCAGGCTTGAGTTCAGAAATCAAGGTTAACACTCCGGTGCAGTACTGAGGGAATGCTGCATCGTTGGAAATAACAACATTTGGATGAACTAGCACCAATTTGAAGAAGAGCAAGGGATCCCTGGCGTACTGGCCAATATTTATCCCTCAATCAACATCATAAAAAAAATTATCTTGTCATTGCTGTTGGCAATGTGCACAAATTGGCTGCTGTATATCTTATATTAAATGATGCTCATGCTTCAGAAGTACTTCATTTTCTTTCTTGATTCATGGGATGGCTAGGCCAACATTTATTGTCCATCCTTAAATGCCCTTCAGAAAGCGTGGCAAGCTACCTTCTTGAACTGCTGCAGTCCATGTGGTGTAGATACGTTCACAATGGTGTTGGGAAGGAGCTCCAGGATTTTGATCCAGTGACAGTGAAGGAACAACAATATATTTCCAAGTCACAACAGTGAGTGGCTTGGAGGGGAACTTTCAGGTGGTGGTGTTCCCATGTGTCTGCTTTCTTTGTCTGGCTTGACGTTAGTAGTCATGAATTAGGAATTAGAGTCTAAGAAGCGTTGGTGAGTTTCTGCAGTGCTTCTTGTAGATGGTACACACTGCTGTTGTTGTGCGTCAGTGGATGGTGGAGAGAGTGAAGCAAGATATGCCATGACTTGCAAATCTCCAGGGCAATTTCTGCCACACTGTCATTTACTTTACATAAACAGCAGCTTTGTGGATGGGGTTAGGATTAGGGTCATGCAGACTTTGTTCTGGATGTTGTCAAGCTTCTTGAATGTTGTTGGAGCAGCACTCATCCAGGTAATGGAAAGTATTCCATCACACTCTTGACTTGGTCCATGTAGATGGTGGATAGGCTTTGGGAAATCAAAGTGAATTACTTGCCTCAGGATTCCTTGCCTCTGAACTGCTGTTACAGCCACAGTATTTATGTGGCTAGTTCAATTCAGTTTCTGGCCAATGTAAACCGATGTAAATGTTGACAGTGGGGGAATTGGCAATGGTAATGTCATTGAGTGTCAAGGGCGAATGATTAGATTCTTTTTTGTTGGAGATGGTCATCGCCTGCTACTTGCGTGGTGCAAATGCTATTTGTCACTTCTCAGCCCAAGCCTGGAAATTGTTCAGGGCTTGCGCCATATAGACACGACTGCTTCAGTATCTGAGGAATTGCAGATGGTGCTAAGCATTGTGTAAACATTGACAATCCTTGCTTCTGACCTTGTAAGGGAGGGGAAATCATTGACGCAAGTGAAAATGGTTAGGTCTAGAACACTACCCAGAGGAACTCCTGCAGCAATGTCCTGGGACTGACAACAACCACAGACATCTTCCTTTGTACTAGGTATGACTTCAATTAGTGAATTGTTCTTCTGATTTCCATTGTTAAGGGCACAGCTGATGATAAATGCTGAGTTGTTCAAAATCCAGAAGGAAAATTTGAAACAACTACCCTCAATTATGTTTGCAATTTGTGTAGTATGAGGAGAATTTTGAAATCCAGAAATGTCGTCCCTGAATTCTTGTGATGATTGTGTCAAAGTAAATGTTTATTAAGAAGTGGAACTGAACAATATAGTAAAATAGAAGTGCAATTTAGGTCAGACAATGGTTTCGCACAGTATCACCACCTAATTGTTTCCAAAGAATCTTAACTACCTTTGGAGCCAATTCTTCCCAATCTGTTCTACAACACAACAGATTTTAAGGTTTATAAAAATCCAATTACTGTTATCACACAGTGCTTTCACATCTGTTGGGTTACATCTGAGTTGAACAGTTATTCTGTGTGTTGACAGAGATCTAAAAAAACTAAGTTTCAGTATCCCGTTCAATACATGTTTCCCCTTTGTCGCGCCCTTACCTAATTTCTTTGAAAGTACACTGTCAAGACTTAACAATGTTCTCTTTATTTCAGCATTTAATGTTTAAAAGAAAAGTAAACTCACTTGCTTATGGTGCCTTTCCTTCACATTTTGCATATCTTATCGAATCCCAACAACGTATTCAGATCTATTCATCTTCTGCACCCAGCAGCTATATCACTTATGAGTTGACCAGTCCAATCAGTAGTGGTGCTACCAAACCACCATTTGTGATAGACATTCAAGTCCTCCTACCCAAGCCACCCCCTGTGCTTCTTCCAAGTTGTGTTCAACGTGGATGAGTCATCAGCTGAGGGTGTGTGATTGGTGCTAATCAGCAAGAGGCTTCCTTGCCTATGTTTGACCAGATGCCATGAGATTTCATGGGGTCCAGAGTCAACTCACAGGGAAACCCCTCAACTATATACCACTGTGTTGCCACCTCTCGTTGGTTTGTTATATTAGTGAGACAGGAATACCCAGAGATAGTAATGTTGGTGGTCTGCAACGTTATCTGTAAGGTGTGATTCTGAGAGTATGACTATGTCAGGTTATTACTCAACTACTCTTGTGAAACAGCTGTCCCAATTTTGGTACAAGGTTCCCTGATAGTAAAGAGAACCTTGCAGGGTTGATCGGCTGGATTTGGCATCGTTGGTTCTAGTGCCTAGGTTGATGCTGACTGCTCTGTCCAGTTTTATTATTTTTTGGAGATTTTGTAGTGGTTTGATACAACTGAAGGACTTGCTGAACTATTTCAAGCTATTTACAATCAGCCATGTTGCTGTGGGTCTGCAGTCACATTTAGGTCAGATCAGGTATGGATGGCATTGGTGAATCAGTTGGGATTTTATGACAATTGAATTGGTTTCATGGTTATTATTGTTGAGATTAGTTTTTTTTTTAATATTTATATTTAAATTCCACCAACTGCTATGATGGGATTTTAATGTGTCACCAGAGCATTAGACTGGGCCTGTGTGTGATTGCCTCCCCTTGAGGTCAGGCAAAATTTCAAGAACCAGTTTCCCATGGCAGAAACTGATATTTTTCAATTTCCATTACCCTGGCACATCCCTGTTGATTGAGAGGTTGGCTGGTTGTTGACCGGTTAGGAATTTGGCACCGGGTCTGCAAGGTTACTTTGGGTACAATGGCATTAAAGATGATTCTGTTCTTATCCTCAGGACTCCCATAGCATATCTGGGTTAAGGTCAGGAACCCTAGTTGCATTTTTTCTCACTTTGTAACTGAACAAATTAAACTAATTATCTGACTAAATTTAGCATGATGTCTGAGATTGGAACATTGCTAAATTTGTCCATCACAATTTGTATATGGATTTTTTATTGGCCAATTTAAGCTGATCTTTCCTCACTTAAAGTTTCTGAGTCTCCATTTGGCTGCTGTCTTCTGGAGAGCCTATTTAAATTGAGGCTGTATTTGCGTATTTTGCAAAAAGATCTAAAGTTTGAAAGGAAAGCTAGTGCAGTGCCAGCTTATGCGCAAAGCTCACTGGTGCTCAGTATTATTTATCCAAGTGCAGCTAACATCACAGGTTTATTCCAGTAGTCACTGTAAAATATTTGATTGTTATTTAATTCATCCTCTTTGTAATTTTTTTCTTAACTCGTTATTAATTCCGCTTCTGTTTCAATGCAAAAACCATTTACTGGCTACGTTTGATGCAATCGGTGCCACATAGATTTGTATCATGCTGTTCAACCTACTTTTCTTGTGTTTCTAGGTTGAAATGGTTTTTGGGTGCTTCAGTAATTAAAATAATGTATCATGAATATATTTAGCTCTACATTGATTTGATTGAACTTCAGTCGGCAGTGAATTCAAAACTGTATAAGTACATAAAACTTTACTTGCTGTGTTGATAACAGCAACCTGTTTTTGTATAACACATTAATATGATAAAATATCCCAAGGCATTTCACCAAACAAAATTTGATACCATGCCACATGAGAAAATATTGGGCAGATGACCTAAAGCTTGGTTAAAGGTGGCTGTTAAGGAGCAATTTAATGGAGAGAAGAGATGTGGCAAGGATAAGGAAGGGAATTTCAAAGCTTAGGGTCTGGGCAGCTGAAGGCACAGCCAACAGTGGAGTGATTAAAATCAGGGATAGTTAAACTAGAATTAAGGAATACAGATACCCTATGAGAATTATACAGCTGGGAGAGATTAGAGATAGGAAGGGACAAAGTCATGAAAGGATTTGAAAACAAAAATGAGTATATTTAAACAAAAATTTAGGCATTTTTTTAAGCAGGAACCAATGTCAGTCAGCAAGTGCATGGTTGGCTGACCTGTTTGAGGGTAGAATGCAGGAAGCTAGCTTGGAGTGTGTTGGCATACTAAAGTCTGAAGGTAAGAAAGGCATGGATGAGGTATCAGCTGAGGCAGGGTGGGGTTAGATGATAAGGTGGTGGAAAGAGGCGGTCTAAATGATAACATAAGAACATAAGAAATAGGAGTAGGAGTAGGCCGTCTAGCCCTTTGAGCCTGCCCCGCCATTCAATAAGATCATGGCTGATCTGTCGTGGCTCAGTTCCACATTCCCGCCCTCTCCCCATAACCCTTAATCCCCTCTCTTATCAAAAACCCATCAACCCGCGTCTTAAAAATATTTAGCGAGGTAGCCTCTACCACTTCAACGGGCAGAGAATTCCAGAGATTCACCACCCTTTGAGTGAAGAAGTTCCTCCTCAACTCCGTTCTAAACCGCCCCCCCTTTATCTTGAGGCTGTGCCCCCTAGTCCTACTGTCCTTTCTGAGCGGGAAGAGTCTCTCCACCTCTATCCTATCCATCCCATTCATCATCTTATACGTCTCAATGAGATCTCCCCTCATTCTTCTAAACTCTAACGAGTACAAGCCTAATTTATTCAGCCTCTCCCCATAGCTCAACCCCCTCAACTCCGGCATCAGCCTAGTAAACCTCCTCTGCACTCCCTCCAAGGCCAAAATATCCTTGCGTAAGTACGGCGCCCAAAACTGCACACAGTACTCCAGCTGCAGCCGCAGCAAGACCTCCCTACTTTTATATTTAATCCCCCTCGCTATGAAGGCCAGCATCCCAGATATATGGTTGGGAGCTGATACAAAAGGTCAAATACAACACCAAGTTCCGCGCAGTCCGGTTAAACCTCAGACTGTCCCTGGACAAATGATGGAGTCAGCGGATAGGGTATGGAATTTGTGTCAGTCCTAAAGACAACATGTAAATGCACTCTTAATACTGGAGTATGTTATTTCTGGAGGAGAAAGTATTTATTTGGTGAGTCTGTTTGCTGAATTGGACCACTATTTGCTGTTCAATGTTGCAAATTGTCATCGAATTTGGAAGGTGGCATCCTCACTGTTGGCTGCTTGACTGCAGTGTTAGTGCCAACACCAGTTTTCCTGTACAGAATTGAGTCTTGAGATGAACAAATATTACTGAAATCTAACCATGGAAACAATCCCCTCGACTGTGCTTCATTGCTGGTCATGTGTTGTTTTCTTTAGCTCAAGTCTGCAAGAATTCATTTAAAGCTGTCACTCAGCTAAGTCACCTAGCCTTGATCCAAAACAAGGTTGGCTAAATTTTCCTTGATCCCAGATTCTTGCAGAAAGTAATGTTTGAATCTCTTTTGCCAGGAGAAAGTACTTTGAAATGCAGATTTTAAAACCTTGTAGTTAGTGCAGTCCTGGAACTGCTTATGTAGCTGTTTTGTATCAGTAATTAGTTGGTTTATGGACATGGTGAGGTTTTTAGGCCACCATGTGCTAATGTATGATGCAGAATTGGAGCTGTGCCTTAACATCCTTGTAAGTTTGTCATTTAACTCAAAAGCCCAGTCTATGATTTTGCTTTGATAAATGGACCACTATTCAAACATAAAAGCAATGCTGTCATTGCATGTTTAACCATTCTAAATCCTGTTGGTACTTCTCTGTGCTATAATTATTCTTTTACCCAGTACAGGATTTTTTGGGGCATCTCAATAACTCAATAGATACATATAGGTGTCAGGCTTTGTCATATAGATTAGAAAGGACCTGGTTTCAATCCTTGATCTGTGCTGAAAAAGATTGTCCGTAAGTAGGAATTCGCCTTAATACCTTGGATGATTAGGTGGATGAGGAGTGGAAAGGTGAAGGTGTGGTGGAACAGCCAGATTTACACCCCTGTTTTCCATCTCAAAGTTGCGCACATGGGCCATTGAGGACAACAACAGGCTTGGATCGGATGGCTCATACATTAAGAATTACACTTGGGTCAGATACAGAGTTGTGCCTATGGAGCTACCATGAGTCAGCACTTGGAGAAAGAATTAGAAATGCAGGGCAGGGAAGAGATTGCTGTTTCACATAAAAGATGCTGATTTTGGCTGCGACTGTATTCATTGTGCAGCATATTTTATAAAGTGCCCAATTAACTTGTCAATTATATCTGTAAATTCTTGTTAATCAGAGTGCAAATTAAGAATGTAGGAATTTATTACAAATTTTCTGTTTAATTAACTTTTGACAACACCAGGTTTTAGTCCAACCTATTTATTTGATAATATACTCACAAGCTTTCGGGTTAGCCCCTTCTTCAGGAATAGGAAACTTGAGAAACTCGGCATCGCCGCCAGCAACAACCAAGCCTCCCCCGGCACCACAGTAGAAAACAGCACTACCGCAGGGAGGTCTATTGTCAACTTGTCGGACTACGCACTTCAACCAGATGAAATCGAAGTTCTCAGCCGAGGGCTCAATTTCTGCCCCACCACCAAAATGGACCCCATCAGTCTCGCAGCGGACACAGAGGAATTCATCAGGCGAATGAGGCTGCGGGAGTTTTTCCACAAACCCCAAGAGGCCAGCAACGAACACAATGAGACAGTCGATGAACCAGAACAGCCGACAGAGAGATCCGCAGTGCAACAGCCTAAGAGGAAGGAATCCAATTGGACTCCTCCGGAACGCCGCTGCCCTCGACTAGACTTGTATGCCCAAACCATCAGGAGGTGCGTTAACACCAGATTCATCAGCCGCACTCACAAGACAGCCCCGAACATCACCCAAGCACAACGCAACGCCATCCACGCTCTCAAGACAAACCACAACATTGTCATCAAACCAGCAGACAGAGGAGGGGCCATCGTCATACTGAACAGAACGGATTACTGTAAAGAAGTGTACCGACAACTAAACAATGAGGAACACTACAGACAATTACCCACAGATCCGACCAAAGAACACACTCGTCAACTCAACAATCTGATCAAGACCTTTGATCCGGACCTTCAGAGCACCCTCCGTGCTCTCATTCCACGTACTCCCCGCATTGGAGATCTCTACTGCCTCCCAAAGATACACAAGGCAAACACACCTGGCCGTCCCATCGTATCGGGCAATGGAACTCTGTGTGAGAACCTCTCCGGCTACGTCGAGGGCATCCTGAAACCCATTGTACAAAGAACCCCCAGCTTTTGTCGCGACACTACGGACTTTCTACTGAAACTCAGCACACACGGAGCAGTTGAACCAGGGACACTCCTCGTCACAGTGGATGTCTCAGCGCTCTACACCAACATCCCCCACAACGATGGCATTGCTGCGACTGCCTCAGTACTCAATGCTGACAACTGCCAGTTTCCAGATGCAATTTTACAACTCATCCGCTTTATCCTGGACCACAACGTCTTCACCTTCAACAACCAGTTTTTCATCCAGACACATGGAACAGCCATGGGGACCAAATTTGCACCTCAATATGCCAACATCTTCATGCACAGGTTCGAACAAGACTTCTTCACTGCACAGAATCTTCAACCGATGCTGTACACTAGATACATGGATGACATTTTCTTCCTTTGGCCTCATGGTGAACAATCACTGGAACAACTATATGATGATATCAACAAATTCCACCCCACCATCAGACTCACCATGGACTATTCCCCAGAATCAGTTGCACTCTTGGACACACGCATCTCCATTAAGGACGGTCACCTCAGCACCTCACTGTACCGCAAGCCCACAGACAATCTCACAATGCTCCACTTCTCCAGTTTCCACCCTAAACATGTTAAAGAAGCCATTCCCTATGGACAAGCCCTCCGTATACACAGGATTTGCTCAGATGAGGAGGATCGTGACAGACACCTCCAGACCCTGAAAGATGCCCTCATAAGAACAGGATATGGTGCTCGACTCATAGATCGGCAGTTCCGATGCGCCACAGCGAAAAACCGCACCGATCTCCTCAGAAGGCAAACACAGGACACAGTGGACAGAGTACCCTTCGTCGTCCAGTACTTCCCCGGAGCGGAGAAGCTACGACATCTTCTCCGGAGTCTTCAACATATCATTGATGAAGACGAACATCTCGCCAGGGCTATCCCCACACCCCCACTTCTTGCTTTCAGTCAACCACACAACCTCAAACAGACCATTGTTCGCAGCAAACTACCCAGCCTTCAGGAGAACAGTGACCACAATACCACACAACCCTGCCACAGCAACCTCTGCAAGACATGCCGAATCATTGACATGGATACCATCATCACACGTGAGAATACTGTCCACCAGGTACATGGTAAATACTCTTGCAACTCGGCCAACATTGTCTACCTGATACGTTGCAAGAAAGGATGTCCCGAAGCATGGTACATTGGGGAGACCATGCAGACGCTACGACAATGGATGAATGAACATCGCTCGACAGTCACCAGGCAAGACTGTTCCCTTCCTGTTGGCGAACACTTCAGTGGTCACGGGCATTCAGCCTCTGATCTTCGGGTAAGCATTCTCCAAGGCGGCCTTCACGACACATGACAGCGCAGAGTCGCTGAACAGAGACTGATAGCCAAGTTCCGCACACATGAGGACGGTCTCAACAGGGATCTTGGGTTCATGTCGCACTATCTGTAACCCCCGTGACTTGCCTGGGTTTGCAAAACCTCACTTACTGTACTGTCTGGAGACAATACACATCTCTTTAAACTGTGATCAGTGCTCCTTCCACTCACATTATCAGCCACTTCAGGTCTTGAACAGCAGGTTAGGTGTAAGGATTCACATTCTAATCAGTAATCTCTAAACTGTCTGTGCTTTATATGCTCTGTCTGAGGCCAGAACTCTCCATTCACCTGACGAAGGGGCTAACCCGAAAGCTTGTGAGTATATTATCAAATAAATAGGTTGGACTAAAACCTGGTGTTGTCAGACTTTTTACTGTGTTTACGCCAGTCCAACGCCGGCATACCCACATCATAATTAACTTTTGACAGCCATTATTTGCAAATCCTTTGGCCAGTGTCTTTGAAGGATGTTATATGTTATGGATCTAGGAGCTTCTGTTCCTCCCTATTTCACACTTGCTGTTTTAAGAGAGAGTGAGATGACCAGCAGCAAAACATTTTTCTTTAATTTAATCTTTACTAAGTTTATATTGAAAGTAAAGGCCCTCCATGTTTACACTTGTAGTTTCTCATGTATTTCAGCCAGCTGTTGTAAATTGTGTGACACCACCATCATCATCTTGTGACAAAGGCTGCTATCACATCTCCTCAAAACAGTTAATGGCTGCCACATTACCAAGTAAGCTTCCAATTTTGAATTTTTTTGCCATGTGATAAGCTGCGTTCTTTACATAAAGTAGATGCTTTTTGTAACCTTTTCATGTATTTAAGACATTGATGGTATTCCAGTTTGATACTGGAATGTATTTATGAGCTAACTTAATTATTTTGCTTGCCTACTCTACCATAATTCATCCAACAATACTGGGCTTGAAAGTTCATTTTCTGGAAGCCTACAAAAATTTAGACAGTTAATTGACGCTAGTTGTCTGTGCGTTAAATATTTTAATTTATTGCAAAAGCAATACTCTGTTCATCAGTTATTGTTTCTAGCATTTCTTTCTGGCTTCTAACCAGTGTTGTCCTGTTTTAGTGAATTGATTCTTGAGCAACACAATCAAAGCTTGCTCAATAATCTGATTTGTCCACAAATTGTAAAATGGGTTCTTCGTTCTGGGTTAGATGAGAATAAATAATCAGATTGAAATTTTAAGGCGTAGCCTCTGGAATCTTGAGTTCCATATGCCCATTATTACAGAACCTTTATAGTGGCAGAAAGAGGCCATTCAGCCCATCAAATATGCACTGGCTCTTTGAAAGAACTTTCTATCTTGCCCCATTCCCCTGCCTTATCGCTGTAGCCTTGCACATTCTTTCGTTTCAGATAAAATATAATTAATTCAATCTGTACCCACCACCACCCCAGGAAGTTTGTTCTAGACTCCAATTACTGCCTGGGTAAAAAGGATTTTTCCTCATTTGTTATTTCTACTCCTTTTGCCTATTACTTTGACTCTGTGCCCTCTAGTTTCATATGCACTTTTGAGAAGGAATGGTTTCTCACTATTTACCCTGTTCATGCCCGTTGGCCTTGAATACATCAAGTTTCTTCTCAGTCTTTTCTCCAAGGAAAATAGACCAACCTGTCCAATCTATCATCATAGCTGTAGTTGTTTAACCTCTGAATCATTCTTGTAAATCCCTTTTGTATTCTGTCTAGTGCTTTCGCATCCTTTTTCAAATATGGCACCCAAAACTGGGCATAGCACCCCAGATGAGGTCTAACTAGTACCTCACACAATTCAACATGACCTCCTTGCTCTTGTACTCAATACCTCTATTAATAAAACCGAGGATGCGATGCGCTTTATGAACTGATGAGAGCAGGACAGTAGACTCTATATGGACTTCAGTAAGGCCTTTGATAAAGTTCCACGTGGTAGGCTGCACTGGAAGGTTAGATCACATGGAATCCAGGGAAAGCTTGGCAAATCCAATATATAATTGGAGAGAGTAGGAAGCAGACGGTAATGTTGGAAGGATGCTTGTCGGACTGGAGGCCTGTGACTGGTGATGTGCCTCAGACCAGTGCTGGGCCCATTGCGGTTTGTTATCTATATCAACGATTTGGATAAGAATGTACAAGACATGATCAGCAAATTTGCAGGTGACACTAAAATAGGTGATATTGTAGACAATGAGGAAGGTTATCAAAAATTGCAGCAGGATCTTGATCAGTTGGGGAAGTGGCTGAGAAATGGCAAATGGAGTTAAATACAGTAAACTGGAAAGTCAGATCAAGATAGGACTTTTACGGTAAATGGTAGGACCTTAGGGAGTATCAAAGTTGGGACGTTACATTGCAATTGTATAGGATGTTGGTGAGGCCGCATCTGGAGTAGTGTTCAATTTTGGCCGCCTTGCTACAGGAAAGATGTTATTAAACTTGGAGAATGTGCAGAAGAGACTTACAAGGATGCTGACAGGACTGTAGGGACTGAGTTCTAGATAGAAATTGGACAGGCTAGGACATTTTTCTTTGGAGCATGGGCATGAAATGCACTCGGTCTTTTTCCTAGTGTTGGGAGTCAAGAACTAGAGCGCGTGGGTTTAAGTTAAAAGGAGAAAGAATTAATGGGAACTCGAACAACCTTTTTGCACAGAGGATGATACATATGTGGAATGAGCTTCCGGAGGAAGGGACATTCACAACATAAAAGGCATTTGGACAGACACATATAAAGAGGAAAGATTTAGAAGGATGTGGGCCAAATGCAGGCAAATGGGTTTAACTTAGATGGGCATTTTGGTCAGCATGGACCAGTTTAGGCTGAAGGGCCTGTCTCTCTGCCGTAGATTCTAAGATTCTATGCACTCTTCTTGCAACATGCTAACTTGCGGACGCTTATACCAATGTCCCTTTGTTCCTGCACCTTCTTTAGAGTTTCTCCCTTTGTATTATCTCTCCACATTCTTCTTGTCAAAATGAATCGCCTCACACTCTCTGCATTGAACTTCCACTTGCCTGCCCAATCCACCAATATGTCCATGCCCTTCTGAAATTCAAGACTGTGTTCATCAGAGTTGACAATGTTTCCAATCTTCATATCAACTGCAAATTTTGAAATCATGTCCTGCACACCACAGTCTAGGTCATTACTATATATCAGGAAAAGCAAGGGTCCCAGCACTGACCCCTAGGGTACTCCACTGCAAAATGACCTCCAATTTGAAATAAATTATCACTATTTGTTTCTTTTCACTCAACCAATTTCCTATCCAGGTGCCTACTTACCTTTTATTCTGAGCTAGACATTAGCTCATCAGTCTCGTACCATGTGCCTTTTGAAAGTTCACATGCATACCAACAGCTTTGCCCTGATCATCCTCCTTTATTACATACTCAAAAAAACTCCAGCAAGTTAGTTAAACATGATTTTCTCTTAATGAATTCATGCTGACATTCTTTCATTATCCTGTACCTGTCTAAGTGACTATTCATCTTATATTAGCTATGTAAGTGTTTAGGGAGGAAAGTACTGACCATGCTGTTCTGTGGGCCACATCTGTTGACACTCCATGTGGAAATATACATTTCAGATGAGAGGATGTTCAAATTGCAGTATTATTGAAAGAATCCTAACTAAAATGAGGAAGTATAGGGTTTTTCTGCTCTCGTGTTTGATTTCTGCACAATATCATTGGAATGGTTTAGAACAGGATTTTATTTATTTTCCTCTATGTTTTTGGTTTACGAACTATCCTGTGCTGAAAACCTCTAAGGCAAAATGACACAGGTGTAACACAAACAAATTTACATTAAGTATTTTAAGTATTGGATTTTTATCTGAGCTTAAAAACTCTGCCACCGGGGGGATGGCTCAGGGGCACTGCGCTTAGCACTGCTGCCTTTCAGCGCCAGGGACTTGGGTTCAATTCCGGCCTCAGGTCTGTGTAGAGTTTGCACATTCTCCCCATGTCTACGTGGGTTCCCTCCAAGTGTCCCGGTTTCCTCCCACAGTCCAAAGATGTGCGTGTTAGGTTCATTGGCCAAGCTAAGTTCACCGTAGGGTCAGCGGGATTAGCTGGGAAAATATATGAGGTTACGGGAAAAGGACCTGGGTGGGATTGTGGTTTGTGTTGACTCAGTGGGCCAAATGGCCGCCTCCTGCTCTGTAGGGATTCTGTGATTCTAAAATGGGGAACCAGCCAGTGTTAAGTATATATAATAAACTCTTCTTTAAAATAATCATCAATTCCCCTTACTAAATTGTTTTCCCCCTTTGTTTTGAGATGAATATATATTTGATTATTGACTGATGTTTCCATTCCTGAGATTTCACAGCAATAACAGTTGTATTAAATGAGGAGTACGGTTACTTATTGAAAACTAATATCATGTATGTCTAAATGATTAAACCATTGATGCTTCACAAACTTTTTGTGGAGCACAGTGTATTCTGCATTTTAAGAGATCAAGAAGAAATTTAATGGTAGAAGGAGATAAGTGAACTTTACTATGAATGCATGGATCAGAGAACCATCATTATCATCATAAAATCCCTACAGTGCAGAAGAGACCTTTTGGCCCATCCAGTCTGCACTGGCACTGACTCTGATAGAGATTACTGCTAATTTATTTGGATTGACTGAATTGCTGCCCTTATAGCCTAGTAAAAATAACATACAGCTATCGTCAGGGATTCTTTTAGATAGACTGTGCTTTATGGTGCATTCAGAATAATGCTCTAGTTTAATTCAAAAACCAGAAAGTATATATTTTGCTCTTTTAGACTCCCTAAAATCTAGATTGCTTTTTTCTCTTGTTTACTAATTAAGGACTTGTTTTGAAGTATTTTGGATCCTCATAACCATGGCAGATTACCTGTGAATGCTGTCTAGTGTCCTGTCAGGTTGCTTCCTAAGGTCCAGAATGGATTGTAGAGTTTTCAATGTAGAGCAAGTCAGGTTCAATGTGCGCAAATATTTTTGCCAGAGTAGATTATCTGTTGGTGATAAGTAAATCTGTAAGTTAGTTTGAACTTGGACATTTAGAACATAATTGTTGCTAGCATGTCATAATCTGCTTTGTTTAAGGCCTTGAACACTCAAAACAGATGTCTGCTGCAAGGCAGATGAGATTATTTAAAGTTTGGGGAGCAGCTGTTGAGAAAAGTTTTCTGCAGGTCAGAAATTAGGTCATGCATTCACACATTCAAGCACCATTTTCTCTAAGGTTCCAGAGGGAGAAGCTGCTCTTGCTGAAGCTCTGCACTCCAAGTGTTGATGTCAGATGAGTAAGCATGCTTATAGCTAGCAGGCTGAGGGAAATGCACTTATAATTGAATAATGCAGCTCTCCATTTTTCTCTTGAATTCCTAAGTTTAGCAAAGGTTCAAACATCTTTCAGATTTGGAAGGAGATGAAATCAGTGTGAGCAGAGGCATTGCTGAAGTTCAGTCAACAACAACGCAGCCCAAGAGCACAAGTAGCTTTCCTGCTTGTTATCTAACCAGAACCACTATACTGGTTTTGTTATTGGTTCAAAGGATGTCTGTAGAAATCTGGGGAAATCCAGGCCTCCAGACAGTAAGCCAGACTGGTTGATCAGTCAGAAGTGCTCTGGAGCACTGTGAATCTGTGGTCTGCACATATCTGGTACTGGAAATTTGGACCCAAGTCAACCAGTACAGTTAGTAATCTAAGTGAGACAGACTCACAGTGCGCTAGAGCACGACTGACTGATCACCCAGTCTGGCTTACTGTCTGGAAGCCTGAATTTTTTCCAGATTTCCAGAAACAGTTTTTGAACCAATACCAAAACCAGTATAGTGGTTCTGGTTAGACAACAAGCAGGAGGCTGCTTGTGCCCTTAGGCTGTGTAGTTGGTGATTGAACTTCAGAAACACCTCTACTCACATTTTGAGATCTTTTGACCGTGATCCTGTATGGATTTTAGGAAAATTAAGTGCTCGTATGAAGAAGGAGTGGGTGGGGACGGGAAAAAAATGAACTTCATATTGATCAAATATTTCTAATCATAGATTGCATAGTAGCTTAGTGTGGAGATTCCTTTATGGTGATGTATTTCCCTGAGTCAGATATTGAATTAACCTGAAAAAACAATATTGTGTCTTTTCATAAAATCCAATCGCCCTCAGGTATTCTGGTACAGTCTTTGTCAACTTAAGTATATTGGAATGGTTTCCGTTTGTAAAGGTTTCTCACTGTTGAGCAGCTTAACTTGTTATTGTCCATGCTGGCCTTTGGCAAGTGGTGTTAACACTGAGTTCCAACAGTTTTGCTGCAAGTTCTGAGAGCATATTTGAGGGTGATTTATGGCAGTTGTTAAGTGCTTTTTAACTTTGAGCTGCAGCTTGCACATTTTAGAAGTATTTCCAATTAATGCTTTGAAAATTTCTAAAAATAAATGATGATCTTCCCCAGTTAGCAAAAATGTAGATTAATTGCGGAGAAATATGATTTCTGGCTTGGGTAAGATGGTCTTTTGGAAAATCAGTGTAGAGTTGATGGGCCAAAAGGCCATCTCCTGAACTGTTGGGATTCTATGGAATTTTATGTATAAACAGTAGAGAAAAATTCCTGAAAACATCATCAGATTACCAACTAAACATGTATCTCCTTTCCTCTGCTAAACTATGCACCCCAATATCTGGTCCTCCTAAGTTCTTTCCTCACCGTCATAGTACATACTGGCAACTATGCTACATCTTATTTATCCCTACCTCTATTTGTTTCATTCTCCCTCAGATAACCCTGAACATTTGATGCAATGTAGGAAATGCAGAAATACAACAGTGACTACAATTTGTTATAAAGCACTTTGGGATACCCTGTGATTGTGAAAGGTTTTGTCTAACTGCAAGTCTTTTATTAATATGTATCATTCATTCTGAATTCATGTCCAAAGTTTCATTCTCACACTGACCTCTTGATGGTGTAGATTTTTTAAAAGCTAGAAATGAAGATAATGGGCAAAAGCCCGTATTGTAGTACATCATCAAAGTTGAAAATAATAAACTAAAATTAAGTAAACCAGGAAGTTTTTTTTAATTAATGTCAAGCTTGGGTTTTAAAAGCTAGAGGATTCTAGGAGGATTTAATGGCATGAAATATTAGCTTTCATTGCTAACCTCAGTGTTTAGACACTTCCCTTCAGAAAGAAATTGGTCCATTTGATAAAATTGTAGGTCAGAGAAATTTTGGGGCAGAGCATAACCACATCTTTTATTTATAGAGTACCTTTAAGATAGGGAAAAAAATCCTAAAGCACTTGACTGTGGTATAATCAAATGAAATTGGAGGCATGTCTTAATTGGGGGGATGGCTGTGTGGTGGTTGAGGGCTTTAAGAAGAAAATTTCTGACAATGTGGGGGGAAGGACCCATTTGGAAGCAGTCGGGCAAAGAGAGAGATGAACAGATGTTTAAATCTGAATTGAGGAACAAACCTGGATGGTAGTGGGGCTGGCAAAATTTATAGATGTAGGAAGAGGTGAGGCCATAAAAGGGCTTGTCCCACCTACCATCACGTTTATCTTCTCATGCCTCTGTGTGCAACGTGACAGAGTTTTTATTGAGCTGAATTCTACAGTGTGTGGAGGGTGGTAGGCTAGCCAGGACCCAGAATTTGGGTAATCCCACTTATCTGACCTCAAATATTTTCTCTTCAAATGCTTATCCATTTCCCTTTTGAAAGCCACAATTTCAGCTGCCCTTACTGTCTTTTCAGGCAGTGCATTCCAGATTGTAACCACTTGGTGCACAAAGAAGATTTTTCTCATGTTGCTTTTGATTCTTTTGCCAATCACTTTAAAATTGTGTCCTCTGATTCTTGATGTAGCCCGCTCATGAGTCTGGAAGGACAAAGGCATGGGTGAAGCTTCCAGCAGCAGATGGGCTGAGGCCAAGGCAGTGGTGAAGGCAAACAAAATGCTAGAAGAAGAAATGGGTGGTTTATATGATAATATGGTTATGGGGTGGGAAGTTCTGCTTAAATGGATAGGATAGTAATATTTAAAACAGTCTAACCATAGAACCCCTACAGAGCAGCAAGAGGCCATTCGGCCCATCGAGTCTGCACCAACAATAATTCCACCCAGGCCCTATCCCTGTATTTTACCCGCTAATCCCTCTAATTTACGCATCCCAAGACACTAAGGGACAATTTAACTTGGCCAATCCACCTAACCCACACATCTTTGGACTGAGAGAGGAAACTGGAGCACTCGAAGGAAACCCACGTAGACACAGGGAGAATGTGCAAACTCCTCGCAGACAGCGACCTGAGTCGGGAATCGAACCCAGGTCCCTGGAGCTGTGAAGCAACAGTGCTAACCACTGTGCTACTGTGCCACCTGTCTAGTTTAACGTGAAAATATGACACAGGATTGGAATGGAATCAGTTGTGATGAAAGGGCCAAAGAGGATGGTTAAGTGGAAGCAATGTCAGTTCAAACAAGTTTAGATGTTAGGGCAAACAATCTCTAGGACCTTAGAGACTGTAGAGGGGCCAAGAGAGATGCGGCTGTGTTGTCAGGATACATTTGGAAGCTGTTTCAATGCTTCTAAACAACATTAGCAAGGATGATGTTGTGCAAGATGTGTGTCTTACTGTTATAGCTTTGCAGCTTCAATTTGGAAAGAATCCCTGCAATTTTCCAGGTTCACTTTGGACCTTTCAGAACTAGGGAAATAGGGAGGAGGCAGCAGAACGGGAAATAAGATTTGAAAAAAGATTGGGGCAAATGCAAAATGTTGTGTCTATGGTGTCATTATTCATTTTCGGAGAGCTCTGTGTGTGTAAGGTATTACACTTGGACTCGCTGTAATCAGAAGTCTGAACAGGAAAAGAGAGCATGTTTTATTTAGGAAGCCAGAAGCAAGGTTTATGGTTTAAATCCAAATAAAATGAATAGAAAAATCAATTATAATGGGGGAGGAGAGGAAAATAGGGATGTTTAATTTGAAATCGTGGAGTTCTTTCCATTGCTTAGAATAGAAAGTTTATTGTCGTAGCGATTCTAGTAGCTTCTTAATTGCTGATTATGGTGTCATGGCAATGTATTTACTTTTGAAGTTGTTTGATGGACTTGATGTTGCTAGACTGCTGTGTAATGGGCTGTGGTGTAAGTAACGCATTTTTAAAATAGTGCCAGAAGGATTGCACTGACTAGTACCTGGTGCTCTATTTCTTTTAAAACTCAAAGGCCAAAGTGTCTATATGTACTTTCCTGCATATCTGCAATGCGACACCAGCTTTCACAGATAATTGGAATGCATAGTGTTGATATAAGTCTGGCGTCTGTGCTGTCACATTCCCTTTTATACCATTTGCCTTTATTTGAGCAGTAAGTTTCCTTTGAAGCATTTTATCAAATCATAGAACAGTCACAGCACAGGAGGCTGCCACTGTAAGAGGAATTTGGGTAATCCCACTTAACTGCCCTGCAAATATTTTCCCTTCAAATGCTTATCCACTTCACTTTTGAAAGCCACAATTTAAGCTGCCATTACTGTCTTTTCAGGCAGTGCATTTCAGTGCACGGTGAAGATTTTTCTTATGTTGCCTTTGGTTCTTTTGCCAATCATTTTAAAATTGTGTCCTCTGATTCTTGGTATAGCCTGCTAATGATTTTGAACACCTCTAAAACGTTTCCTCTCTACCTTCTCTAAGGAGAACAACCCCACTTAACTGAAGTCCTTTATCCCCGGAGCCATTCTCATAGCTCTTTTCTGCAACCTCTCTGGCACCTTCATTTGCTTCTTAAAGTCTGTTGATCAGAATTAGATGCAATACTCCAGCTGAGGGTGATCATAGTTTCCTCACTTTTGGACTGTTAAAACCAGTATCCTAGATGTCTTTCTAACCACTTTCTCAACCTGCCCTGTTATCTTCAGTGATTTATGCACATATAGCACAATGGAAGTACCACCTCTAGCTGTTATGGATGGCGATCTTTGTAAACGTAGTGTTTTGCCATAGATATTTCTAAAGTATTGGTTATAACCATAATCAGTTATGCGCTGCTTGGACCTTTGAATATCAAACTATAGTATCATCCGATTATACAACGGTAGTGTTTCCTTTTGGTCTGAGATGTCTTCTGTGCATGTGCTGCTTCAGCCTTTTAGAAGGTAGACACAAAAACAATTTAATCATGTGATGTTAGTGTACCCTTACGAAAGTTTTTTTTTTAACTCTGGTTATTTTATGGCCCTGCATTGTTAGGAGGATAGTCGTGTTTTTGGACTTTTTTTCCCATCCAGTGAATTTAATGTTTGATTTTCTGTTTGGCTGCAGTTAGATTTGAGTTTTGAAAGAAAGCCCCGATCCCTGGGCTAGTTCCTTGATATTAAGGGCAATTTAGCATGGCCAATCCACCTAACCTGCACATCTTTGGATTGTGGGAGGAAACCAGAGCACCCGGAATAAATCCACGCAGATAAGAGGAGAATGTGCAAACTTTGCACAGTGACCCAAGGCCGGAATTGAACGTGGGCCCCTGGTGCAGTGAGGCAGCAGTGCTAACTACTGTGCCACCATGCCGCCCCAATGCTTACTTAGACTCCCTGGTAGTTTGGGAAGTTGTCCTGACTTCAAACTGTTCTGACTCTATCCAGAGAATTGCAGACTTCATCCAAAGGACTCAGGTTCAGTATCACATGAGTGTTAGTCTTCGCTGTATTAAACCTGTGAAACGGGTCTCTTGTCTTTGGGAGAGGTCTGATTGGAACACACAAAGCAAAGAGTGTGGGTAAATAAGTGTTTTTCTGGTTGGCAATCTGTGATTATTAGTGTGCTTCAGGTGTCAGTGTTGGGACCACAATTGTTTACAATTTACATAGATGATTTGGAGTTGGGGACCAAGTGTAGTGTGTCAAAATTCGCAGATGACACTAAGATGGGTGGGAGATCAAAGTGTGCAGAGGATGCTGAAAGTCTGCAAAGGGATGTGGATGGTTTAAGTGAGTAGGTGAGGGTCTGGCAAATGGAATACAATGTTGGTAAATGTGAGGTTATCTATTTTGGTAGGAATAACAGCAAAATGAACTATTATTTAAATGATAAAAAAAATTGCAGCATGCTGCTGTGCAGAGGGACCTAGATGTCCTTATGTAGGAATCTTGAGTTGGTTTGCAGGTGCAACAGATAATTAAGAAGGCAAATTAAGTTTTTTCCTTCATTGCTAGAGGGATGGAGTTTAAAAACAGTGAGGTTATATTGCAGCTGTATATGATGCTGGTGAGGCCACATTTGGAGTACTGTGTGCAGTTTTTGTCGCCTTATTTGAGAAAGGATATACTGGCACTGGAGGGGGTGAGAGGAGATTCACTGGGTTGATTCTGGAGTTGAGAAGATTGGCTTATGAGGAGAGACTGAGTAGACTGGGGCTATACTCATTGGAATTCTGAAGAATGAGGGGAGATCTTATAGAAACATATAAGATTATGAAGGGAATAGATAAGATAGAAGCAGGGAAGTTGTTTCTACTGGCGGGTGAAACTCAACCTTGGGGGCATAGCCTCAAAACAAAGGGAAGCAGATTTAGGACTGAGTTGAGGAGGAACTTCTTCGCACAAAGGGTTGTGAATCTGTGAAATTCCCTGCCCAGTGAAGCAGTTGAGGCTACCTCATTGAATATTTTTAAGGCAAGAATAAATAAATTTTTGAAAAGTAAAACAATTAAGGGTTATTGTGAGTGGACGGGTGAGTGGAGCTGAGTCCGCAAAAAGATCAGCCATGATCTTATTGAATGGTGGAGCAGACTCGAGGTGCCAGATCGCCGACTTCTGCTCCTAGTTCTTATGTTCTTATATGAGATATATTTTTAAGAGTTCTACATTATAGTCGTTTTGTTTCTTGTTTGTAATTGATTTTGATTTGATTTATTATTGTTGCATATATTAACATACAGTGAAAAGTATTGTTTCTTGCACGCTATACAGATAAAACATACTGTTCATAGAGAAGGAAACAAGAGAGTGCAGAATGTAGTGTTATGGTATAGCTAGGGTGTAGAGAAAGATCAACTTAATGCAAGGTAAGTCCATTCAAAAGTCTGACAGCAGCAGGCAAGAAACTGTTTTTATGTCGGTTGGTATGTGGCCTCAGACTTTTGTATCCCTTTCCCGATGGAAGAAGGTGGAAGAGAGAATGTCCGGGATACGAGGGGTCCTTGATTATGCTGGCTTCTTTGCCGAGGCAGCAGGAAGTACAGACAGAGTGAATGGATGGGAGGCTGGTTTGCATGATGGATTGGGCTATGTTCATGACCTTTTGTAGTTTCTTGCAGTCTTGGGCCGAGCAGGAGTCATACGAAGCTGTGATAATACCAGAAAAATGCTTTCTGTGGTGCATCTGTAAAAGTTGGTGACAGTCATAGCTGACATGCCAAATTTCCTTAGTCTTCCGAGAAAGTAGAGGCGTTGGTGGACTTTCTTAACTATAGTGTTGGCATGGGAGGGAACCAGGATAGGTTGTTGGTGATCTGGACATCTAAAAACTTACAGCTCTCACCCCTTTGTACTTCTTGAATTCTTACTAACTTTCTTACTATACATGTTAACTATACCCTTAAATAAACTTTGTTTGATAAAAGCTCCCTAGTGGGCAATTTGAATCATACCTGAAATGAAACAGATCATGCTTATCCTAGCCAAATTCAAGGTGCAAAAATTATGATCCGGGGGCTCCATAAAAACACTTTGGAGTTTCTGACCTGAACCATAACAGTCAGATGAGATCAGATGCAAATTGTTAGGTTGTTTTATTTTACAGCTAGTGCAGTTACAATGCGACTTGGATTAATCTGTGCAATTATGCATTGTGAAATGATAGAAAATAGTGAAACCTTGCTTCTCATTGCGTTTGACTTAATTGAAACCCAACTGCTAATTAACCACCCAGATTCTCCTGACTAGAGTCATCACATTTTTCTGTTTTAAAAGCTTGACCCAACTTCAAAACCATCTTATTCCTGACTTTCTGCCGGTGTCTGTCCATCTCTCTTTTTTTCACCTCTTTTCTAAGTCCAAAAGGACTAGAAACATCTAAGATAACGGGTATGAGTGTTTATCAATTATTCTCACAGCCTGATGAATCGCTTAATAGCCTATGGCAAAACTGTATATGGAAGTTTGCATCATTACCAGTTTAACCATTTATGGTTAAAATGCATTGCCCTTTTTCAAATTTGTGTAAATATGGTTTGTTTTGTTTAAAAAAAACTCATCATTTAAGAGTAATTTTTATTTTTTCAATCTTCTGTGGAAAGATGATTTCTGCAGTTAGATGATTTCTGTGATGTGATCACATATGGAGCAGCTAACTAGATGCATTTAGCTCAGATCATGTGTATCATTTGACTAAATAATAGTTATAAATTTAAACTAGCATAAATGTGGCTAGTGCAAAATTTGAGGCTACTTCTATATATTTTTAAGTGTCCTCTTGGGGAGAGTGATCATTGTATGGTGGAGTTTCTGGTGCAGATGGAGGAGGAGAAAGTGGGTTCCCGGACACGCGTCCTTTGTTTGAACAGAGGGGAGTACGGTAGGATGAGAGAAGAATTGGCGAATGTTGACGGGGGAGCGCGTTGGAAGGTAGGTCTGCTGAGGAGCAGTGGAGGATCTTTAAGGAGATCTTTCTTGGTGCTCAGCAGAAATTTATTCCGATGGTTAAAAAGGACTGTAGGAGGAGAGGTAATAAGCCGTGGATAACGAAGGAGGTGAAGGAAAGTGTTAAATTAAAAGCGGAGGCATTTAGAGTAGCTAAGAGTAGTGGGCGAGAAGAGGATTGGGAGAGGTTTAAATGTCAACAAAGATTGACAAAGAAGTTGATAAAGAAGGGTAGGAGAAACTGTGAAGCTGGGCTAGCGCTTAATATAAAAAAGGATAGCAAGAGTTTTTATAAATATATAAAAAGGAAGAGGCTGGCTAGGGTGAACGTTAGACCCTTAGAGGATGAGGGGAGACTTAGTGGTAGGGGATGAGGAAATGGCTGAGGTCTTGAATAACTTCTTTGTTTCGGTCTTCACGGAGGAAGACGTGAATAATTTGTTGGGTGTTAGCGATGGGAAGGTGGTAGGACTGGAGGGTCTCAATGACATTGTTGTTACTATAGAGGTGGCGCTCGACAGACTGGAGGGACTGATTGTGGACAAGTCCCCCGGACCGGATGGAATGCATCCGAGGGTTCTGAAAGAAATGGCGCAGGTGATAGTGGATGCCTTGGTGGTTATTTTCCAGACATCGCTGGATTCCGGGGAAGTGCCGGAAGATTGGAAAGCGGCTAATGTTACGCCGTTGTTTAAGAAGGGTGGCAGGCAAAAGGCAGGGAATTATAGGCCAGTTAGTTTAACGTCTGTTGTAGGTAAAATGTTAGAATCTGTCATCAAGGAGGAAATAGCGAGGCATCTTGAGGGGAATTGCTTGTTAGAGCAGACGCAGCACGGTTTCGTTAAGGGGAAGTCGTGTCTGACAAATTTACTGGAGTTCTATGAGGATGTGTCTAGGGCGGTGGATAGAGGAGGGCCGGTGGATGTGGTCGGTCTTGATTTTCAGAAGGCGTTTGACAAGGTACCTCACAAGAGGTTATTGCAGAAGGTAAGGGGGCATGGAGTTGGGGGTAGGGTGTTAGCGTGGATAGAGGATTGGTTGTCAAATAGGAGGCAGAGAGTGGGGATCAATGGGTGCTATTCGGATTGGCGGTTGGTGACTAGTGGAGTGCCCCAGGGGTCGGTGCTGGGGCCTCAGCTATTTACCATTTATATAGATGATCTGGAGGAGGGAACCGAGTGTATGGTGTCGAAATTTGCTGATGACACTAAGATTGATGGAACGGCAAATTGCGCGGAGGGTGTGGAGAGTCTGCAGAAGGATCTAGATAGGCTGGGCGAATGGGCCAGGAACTGGCAAATGGAATTTAATGTTGGCAAGTGCGAGGTGGTCCACTTTGGTAGGAATAATGGTAGGAAGGACTATTTCTTAAATGGCGAAAAACTGCAGCAGGCGACGGTGCAGAGGGACCTCTGGGTCCTTGTGCATGAGTCGCAAAAACCCAGCCTGCAGGTGCAGCAGGTGGTCAGGAAGGCTAATGGGATGCTGGCCTTCATAGCGAGGGGGATTGAATATAAAAGTAGGGGGGTCTTGCTGCGGCTGTATAGGGCATTGGTGAGGCCGCAGCTGGAGTACTGTGTGCAGTTTTGGTCGCCGCACTTACGCAAGGATATTTTGGCGTTGGAGGGAGTGCAGAGGAGGTTTAGTAGGCTGATGCCAGAGTTGAGGGGGTTGAGCTGTGAGGAGAGGCTGAATAAACGAGGCTTGTACTCGTTAGAGTTTAGAAGAATGAGGGGAGATCTCATTGAGACATATAAGATGATGAATGGGATGGATAGGATAGAGGTGGAGAGACTCTTCCCGCTCAGAAAGGACAGTAGGACTAGGGGGCACAGCCTCAAGATAAAGGGGGGGGCGGTTTAGAACGGAGTTGAGGAGGAACTTCTTCACTCAAAGGGTGGTGAATCTCTGGAATTCTCTGTCCGTTGAGGTGGTGGAGGCTGCCTCGCTAAATATTTTTAAGACGCGGGTTGATGGGTTTTTGATAAGAGAGGGGATTAAGGGTTATGGGGAGAGGGCGGGAATGTGGAACTGAGCCACGACAGATCAGCCATGATCTTATTGAATGGTGGGGCAGGCTCGAAGGGCTAGATGGCCTACTCCTGCTCCTATTTCTTATGTTCTTATGGGAAAGTATTTATCTAATATCCAAGCTCTACACTCCCAACAATTTGGAAGTCTTTGCCAGTGGTCAACAGCAATGACTTTCAGAGCTACTGGTTGCTAATAGGATAACTTGGGCTTTGAAAAGTGTTTCAACTTGATGTGGCAGTCATGTAGAAGTATTAGTGGTTATATGATTGCAGGAGCTTTTCGAGTTGAGGAGGTACAGTTGGTGGTGAAAACCAGATTCAAATCTGGATCGGTATTATTGTCTTGGCGTGAACTTTAACCTTCCTGGTCTATTCAGACCATGTCTTTCTAAAGGATACTGGTAAGAAAGGAGTTTTTAAAATGCATGTGTGTGATTCTTTCCATTTTATATTTTGGCAAAGCAGACGATTCTGAATATTTAGTTGGCAAAGACAATATGTGTTCAATGATACAGTACTTAATGCTAAACAATGTTGTCTCTGACAGGAAGGACTCCATGAAAGATGACAGAAGAA
This sequence comes from Carcharhinus amblyrhynchos, assembly GCF_965287045.1. Classification (NCBI taxonomy): domain Eukaryota; kingdom Metazoa; phylum Chordata; class Chondrichthyes; order Carcharhiniformes; family Carcharhinidae; genus Carcharhinus; species Carcharhinus amblyrhynchos. The sequence continues at coordinate 62,851,162 of NC_137333.1, forward strand.
GTTATTGTAATAGCAAAGTGGGATTACACAGCACAGCAGGATCAAGAACTTGACATCAAGAAAAATGAGCGACTGTGGCTGCTTGATGACTCTAAAACCTGGTGGCGAGTAAGAAATACATCAAACAAAACAGGATATGTTCCGTCAAACTATGTGGAAAGGAAAAACAGCCTGAAGAAGGGGTCACTTGTAAAGAACATCAAAGATACGTTAGGCAAGTACAAAAGCTTAACCAAAGGATTTGTTAACCTAATTTACTAGGATGATGGAGAGTTGCAGATTTCTTGTGCTCTGATCCAACAAAGATCTGACCCTATTCGGTTTCAATAATGTGATGTCTGATTTTTTTGAAAACAAGTTCTCTGTTGCTGGAGTAAAGGAGTCATACATGCCTTTCTATCACTAACAGAATGCATTTGGATAACGGCCTGTTGTTCTGCCTTCCCTTACCAAACGGGAATAATTTTCAGTTTTACTTTTTCTTTATATATAATCTGTAAAAGTAAAAAAGAAAGGCTTTCATTTATATAGCACCATTTGTGCTATCAGGGTGTCCCAAACCACTTTAAAGCCAATCAAGTACTTTTAAAATCACTAACGTAGGTGCTGCAACAGCCAATTTGCAAATAGCAAACTCTCGCATACAGCAGTGTGATTGTGACCAGATAATCTCCTCTTCATTTATCGGCTGAAGAGCAAATGTTGTCTCGGACTTTGGGAAGTACTCTCTGGTCATCTTTGAAATATTGTTGCAGGATTTTCCTGAAAAGCTGACAGGGCCTTGGATTATTACCTCACTCTCTCAGTACTAGTCTGGAGTCTAGTGTGATCTTATGCAATCAAGACTTTGGAATGAGGCTTGAATTCATGACCTCTTTACTCTGTGGTTACCATTGAGCCACAGTTTACATTTTCTAACATAACCTATAACTGCTTGTCAGAAGAAATGTTACTGAAAGAGTAATATTCAAATCATCTGCTGCTGAAACCTTCTTGAATGCCTTTGTTATCTCTAGACATGACTATTCCAAAACACACCTGGTTGCTCTGCTACATTCCATGTTCTGTATACCTGAGGTCAGCTAAAACCTTGCTGGCCATTTCTAAACTCACACCAACCCTATGCTTGTTTACCTCCTGGCACAGGCCTTAAATTCTGAAATACCATCCTAATGCATAGGCCTGAAATTCTGAAGCACCGTCCTTGCATCTTTGTCTCTCACTACTTCACTTTCCTCTTTTAAAACACTTAAACTATGCCTTCGACCAAGGTTTTGGTCATATGACCCAAGACCGAAAAATTTCACCCATGGTCAATGGACCTTCCTATTGTCCACTCTCACCCGCTCCAATTCCGTGGCAGGCAGGGTGGTAGGATTCCAGCGACTATCTCCTTATGTGGCTTGATGAAATGTTTTGTTTTATAATGCTCATGTAAAACACCATAGAGATTTTATGCTAACACTATATAAATATAAGTTATTTGCTTCTGCTGAATGCGAAACATGCAAATTAGAGGTATATGTTTATCTTGGCCCGCATATGATAAAAATAGATTTGAGGCAATAGTAGATGCAGTAATAGAACATTAATTACCTTGCATGTTCAAGGAGCTGTTCCTTATTCCAGTGACTGATCAGCAAAGTTTAGGTTGCAGTTTTGATGTTAAAGTTGCAATAGATAGAGCCAGCATGGATTTCTAAATGGGAAATCATGTTTAACTAATTTGCTGGAGTTTTTGAGGAGTTGGTGAGAGTAATACTGTTCATGTGGTGTACATGGCCTTACAGAAGACATTTGATAGAATGCCACACAACAGACTTGAGAAAAGTTATAGCTCATGAAATAAAAAGCACAGTAGCAACATGGATACAAAACTGCTAAACAATAGGAAGCAGAAAATAATGGTCAATGGATTATTTTAAGCCTGGAGGAAGGTATTGTTGTGGTATTCCACATGGGGATCAGCGCTGGATCCCTTGCTTTCCTGGTGCATATTAATGATCTAGATCTTGGTGTGCAAGGGGACAATTTCAAAGTTTGTGGATGAAAGAAAACTTGGAAGAATTGTAGATGATACAATCTGGAGAGGACATTATAGAACTTCAAAAGGACATGGAAAAGTGGGCAGATAGATGGCAGATGAAACGTTTTGTGGAGAAGTGATAGGTGATGCATTTTGGTAATAAGAACTTGGAGAGGCCATATAAAGTAAGGGGCAAAATTCTTAAGGGAATGCAGGAGCAGGGGGACCTGGGTGTATATGTGCAAAGATCATTGAAGGTGGCAGGATAGGTAGAGAGAGCAGTTAATATGGCATATCATATTTGGAGCAAAAAATACAAGGGCAAGGAGGGTATGCTGAACTTATACAAGAACTCAGCTGGAATATTGTGCCCAGTTCTGGGGCAACACTATAGAAAGAATGTGAACACATTGGAGAGTGTGTGTAAGAAGTTTACAAGATTAGTTCCAGGGAGGAGAAACTTCAGTTATGAGGATAAATTGGAGAGATTGGTCTGTTCTCCTTGGAGAGAAGGCCAAGAGGAGATTTGATAGAGATGCTCAAAATCATGAGGGGGCTGGACAAAGTAGATGGGGAGAAATTATCCCAGGTCATTAAAGGAACGCGAGAGCTCAGATTTAAAGTGATCTGTAAAAGACACTCTTCCAGACAATGAGCAGTTTGGGCCTGGAATGTGCTGCTTAGAAGTGTGTGGAGGCAAGTTCAATTAAGGCATTCAAAAAGGCATTAGATTGTTTCTATTCAAGTAACAATGTGCAGGGGTTTGGGGAAAAGATAGGGGAATGGCACTAACTCATGATGCTCATTTGGAGATCAAGCGCAGACACAATGGACCAAATGGCTGCCTCCTGCACCACAATAATTCTGTGATTCTGTTTGTGGGTGACAAAGATTGTTGGCATAATAAAATATAGAGGGAATGTAGAATTACAAAGAGGCACTGATAGATTAAATAAGTGGGAAAAGCTGGTACATAGATTTCAATGCTGGGAACTATGAGGTCCAAGTATTATGTAAATTGTAAAAATCTAGGAAGACTGATGATATGACAAGGTTTAGGGGGGGTCTTGTGCACCATTTAAAATTGGTAGGCAGGTACAAAAAGTAATCTAAAAGGTGAATGGAATGTTAACCTATATAAGCAGAGGGCTGGAAAATCATGGAGAAGGTGTAGGAGAATTTAAGGAGTTTAAAGCAAACCTTACTTTCTGCTTATTTAATAAATGAACTTTGCTGGACCAAAAACATGGTTGCCATTGGTCACATGATTTGCAAGTTGGCCAAGGTTCTGGAAACTTCCAACAGTAGTTAAAGGACAAAGCTCAGCCCTCATCCTTGTGAAATCCCACACTTATCGTTGTATGGACGCTTTATAATCACCAAACAAAGGAGCAGCATATGGTCGTCTAGATCAACAACAGAGGCAGAGCCATTGAAACTTGTTATAATCTGCAGGGATGCCCATAGCCACCATCAGGTGAACAATGATTTTGACTGGAGACATAAGCTGGAACTTTCCAGCTGCCCATGCTGGCGGGATCTTCCAGTCCTGAAACAGCGCACCCCCATTGCGGATTTCACAGAGGCAACAGCTGCATTCAACGGGTAACCTCATTGACAATGGTGGGACCAGAAGATCTTGCAGTTGGCCAATGATGGCCACCTCCTGCTATTGCAAAGCAGGTTGGGCGGTAAATCCTACCCACTCAAACTGATTATTTACCTGAAACTGACTCATCAACGGGCAATACCGTATGACTTTAGCTCTTACCTTTAGAAAGTTTTAATGCTGCATTCCTGAATTCTCAAGGTGGTTTGCTGTAAAATATCCAGTCTGCCAACACCAAAACCAGGCCCTAAGCTCACAACTAAACCTACCTTAAGTCTAAACCTCCTAGAAACCTGGTTCTCTGGAAGAATCCTCCCGTTTTATATAGAGTGGACCACACCTCTGGAACAAAATTTATTTCACTATGCCATCACTAACTTTAAAGGAATTCTGCAGCTTCTGCTGGACCATAACTCCTACATGAAGGAACCCTCACTGGTGACATTCTGGAACGTCCATGTGAATTTATATCTATATAGTTGGGGGAGGGGTGGTTTAGGTGATTTCTAGTTGTAAAACTGTTCTATCTCCTTTTTGTGTACTCATGTCTATGTATGTAGTTGCATCCCCCAGGTTTGAATGTATGAAAAAACAATATTTCTGATTTAACTCTAAAGAGATTTTACTAAAAGTCACTTTAAAATTGATTTCTCAGCCAGAGTGTTTGAGGAAACATGCCACAGACTCTTGCAAAAATCAAAACATTTCTGTTACAAACAAATGATGAGAAAAATAAAGGAGTTCAGTTTGCTCTGCTCCATTGTCCATGACTCACTAAACATTTGATAGGAATGTACTCTCTTTTTAAACTCGTTCTAAAATGTGATTACTGGTCAAAATGCTTAATTGCTTGGGTGTGATTCAAGAAAGAAGTTTTTTAAAATTCTTTCTTAGTATGTGAGTGTCATTGGCTGGCCAGCATTTACTGCCTATCCCTAATTGCCTTTGAGAAGATGATGATGAGCCACCTTTTTGAACTGCTGCAGTCATTGTGGTTTAGGAACACTTGCATTGCTATTAAGAAGAGCATTTTAGGATTTTGACTGAGCTAAGTGAAGGAATGGTGTTATAGTTTCAAGTCAGGATAGCTGTGACTTGGAGCAGAACCTGCAGTTGGTGGTGTTCCCATGCATCTGCCGCCCTTGTCCTAGGTGGTAAAGGTCACGGATTTGGAAGGTGATGTCAGAGGAGCCTTGGTGAGGTGCTGTCATACATCTTGGTATGCACTGCTGAGATTGCATTGGCCTGTATCTGAGTTTAGAAAGATGGGAGGTGATTGTAATTAAAACACAAGATTCTGAAGGGACTTGACAGGATAGATGTTGAAAAGGGTGTTTTCCCTCCTGGGAAATACTAGATCTAGGGGACACAGTTTAAAAATCAAAGGTCTCCCTAGGTCCCTTTTAAGGTGGAAATGAAGAGCAACATTTTCTCTTGAGGATTGAGTCTGTGGAATTCTCTTCCCAGAGAGTGGTGAATGCAGGGCAATTGAATATTTGGGTTAGATTCTTGACTGCAAGGGAATCAAAGCGTACGAATGTAGGGAGGGATATGAGGTTAGGTCAGATTTAGATCAGCCATGATCATGTCAAATGGCAGAGCAGACTTGAAGGGCTAAATGGCCACCTACTGCTCCTAATTCGTAAATATATATGTAAGATTACCTCATTAAATTTCTGGTGTGATTGTTAGTAACAAGAAACTGTACTGCTGAATCTGCTGTTTTGCTTAGAAGTTTGGAAATGTTAAGGACATTGACTTTTCTAAAAATGTACGAGCATTCATCAAGTAATGAAATAAAATTGTTGGAAAGGCACATTTGAAAGATAAAGGTCATGTTTTTTGGATGTGATGCTTCATCAGAATCCATATCAGATGCTAGTTATTTCCATTGTGGAGGTACAATGTAAAATAGAGTAATTCTTGTTGATCCTCCCATGGCTAATTGCTGGGAGGTGTGGTGCATAAAGGTTGAAATTGCTCATGTTATTCTATGCTAAGATCTTTGATCAAAACCACTTTTCTCTATTGCTGGAGCTCACCAACTTAAATTAAGGATCGACCGTAATCATTAATTATCCTAGCAAAGGAACAAAGTCTTTCATCGTTATTAAAGATGATGGAAATTTCATGTTTGACTTGCTTCAGAATAAATTTAGAATCATGTTGATTGACGTAACCCTTCTAAACCCTCACCCAGTTTCTGATGAAGTACTATTGGGTATGATTAGGGTTGTCTCAGAATTGAACCCTCTGACCATTTGGGTTTTGAAATCGATGTATTACTGTAGATTCATTATATTTGTAGCACAGCTTGACTGTCAATAAAATGGGACACCAGAGATGTTCCATCCTTGTCTATTACTGAACTGTTGGATTCACTTCAACGTGAAATGCATTTGAGCAGGCAAAAAAATGGAGCCACCCTGCCTTTCTCTGATGTTTAGAGGTCTAGTGTCTATCTGTAATTCCGCAGAAAAGGCTATCTTTAAATCCAGGCCACTAGAAGAGACTATGATCAGCAAGTTTTTAAAATAGATGTAGAAGTCCCAAGAGTGATTTCTTAAAGTGCTGAGTCAGTATATTGCATTCTGTCTGTGATGCAAAATAGTTATTCCTGATAGAAAAGGCAGGAGTCAGATTACTTGTGATCTATACAACTAGATGTTAACCAAATTTATTCCTCCTGTCAAAAATCAGTCTTTAATTTCATTAAGCTGTGAGCCTACTTCCATAGTCTTTGTAATAGTATGGTGTTTATTGTACTCTAGTCTATTGTAAAGCTTACTCATAATGAAATGTGCACTATTCATTTTCTTAGACATGGGCTTATCCACAACTGCTATCAATGCGTTTTATTTTTGCTTCACCCAGAGCAAGAACATCTTCCACTACTGATTTTTTTTTTCTTAACTGAACCAGCATGTTTCTACACAGATGGTTTCATACTGGTGGGTAACTTTTTATGTGCTTCTTCCCATTACCAGCATGTGGGCATTGTGAAGATTATTACTACCATCTGTGAATATGTGTACAAAAGAGTATAGATTCAATAATTTCATCAGAAAGATGTTATAGCCACAAAATGGATGGAAAATTCAAGGGACCAAATTAAAATTCGGTGTCAGTAGTTCAAAATGTCAGAGGTGGTACCACGGATTAGGATGTTGCCCACTCACCTTTTAGGATCTGAGTTGAATCCTAGGCCAGGTCGACGAACTGAAGATAGTTTGGCACTATGTAAGGGTTCTTTATGAAATGTAGTTGGAAGACTTTTTCAGTAGGTTCAAGTGTTAACTATCTATACTTGGATAATTTCATGCTAGTTTTACTTGGTGTGAGTTGTAATGTAATCAGCTATGAAGTAGATGTTCAGTTTGTCATTAAGCAGCTGTAGGGTCTTAAACATGTGCTGTACCTGCTCTAAGACTCTGGGAGCTAAAAAGTGAAAACATTTCTTTCACTAATGCTTGGAGCACAAAATGCAGACCTTCTGCATAAATGTAATTCTGAAGTAATTTTCACCAACATAGGTTATATCAGTTAGCAGCACTTTTCCTGTTGTGTCTTGCCATCTGCATCAATACAGATTAACATAATTTGTATTTAAAATACAATAAAAATGTAAATTAGTATAACTGTCTTGATTATTCGTGAGAAATATAAAATTAGATCAGATACTAAAATGTTATGAAAGAGCAGAAAGACAACATTGAGGCATATCCAAAGCTTTAACATTGCAACACTTTTTGAAATTACCAGCCAATGGTCAACATTTTAGCTTGATGTTTTTGATGGTAAATTTCATAATTTCTGGAGATGTGATTAACTGAAACAAATGTAATTATTCGCTAAACATTTAATTCTAAAAGACACCAATATAGTTACAGCATTCTGTGGAAATAAAAAAAATTTGCTCCCCTCCCCTTCATATAATTGAATTTCTGCCAGTTTCCTTTGCGAATGTTTTCAGAGATATTTATAGCTATTTCCGATGATTGTATCAGAAGCAACAATAGCAGTGTTTTTATGCTGTCATGTTACAAATCAACAGTCTGTCACAATGGCAGAAACATTGGCTTTCAATGGATTAGTATGCCAAAACAGCAGAATGTTAACTGAGGCAATTAATTGCACTGCTCTGAGAAAGCTTGGATATCAAGTTGGAATTTCTGTGAAGTTGTTAACATTCACAGTTAACTCGGAGATTATGATAAATCTATTTTTTTTAAAACATCATGAACCCTTTCACTGTTGGTTGTAGGTTGTCTTAGGAAACCTTCCTGTATTTGCCTTGCTTGCTGGATTTTATTTTATGGTTTATTAACACCAGAATATTTTCATACAGTATTGTAAAATATTGAAAATGTTTGAGTTGGTAACCAACAACTTACAATATAGAACATTGTGGGTTAGCTAGCAAGATCTATTTCCCATTCAGGTTAAGGCTGATGCCTGGTAGATGGTTGGAGATAGTAAGGGTACAGCTTTCAGGGAAAAGTAGTAGGGGAAACTGGGGAAATCTACTGGGCAGGAAAAAGGAGGGGAGGCTGCTGAACAGATGGTTCCTCAACCCTGGAAGCTGAAGAATCTGTGAGCACATCACGGTAAGAAGTGAGAAGATGGTGAGAGAGAGATGTAAGGAGCCTGTCAGTAATTGAGAAATGGAGCCTGGATGGTCCTAAAGTAGTTGGTTGTAGCTGTGTCACAAGGATGACAGGGATGAGATGTGATGGTTTTGCTCAGGATCAGGGATTCAAAGTTATTGCTTATCTGTAGAACATTTAAGAAACTAATTTATGTTACTGACATGCCAATCCTCAACATTCCCTTGTTTCTGGGAAAGATATGTTGCTTGTAAAATACTGTATTTTAAAAAGTTCAACCACTGCTGTCTCCCACTTAGACATAATATTTTATAGATTAACCATGAGAAACGGTGTGCTGCTGCTTTGGTTAGTGAGGCATGTGTACATCTCATGTTTAACCTGGGAGGCCTAAAACCCTCTATGGTAAATAAGCTAACTGATAGAACTAGTCGACATAATCATGAATCTAGCTTCGTCAAGAGTACGTTTGGACCAATTCTTCATTAACCTTGAAAAAAATATTGAGATGCAGATTTACAATACCCAAGATATTCTATTTAACAAAGTGCTATGGAAGGAGTATCAGTTTTGTTACTGGGGCTAGAAGAATCAAAGTTTGCCAAATGCCTTGGAGGAAGGCAATGACCCTTTTAAGGAATATCTAAAAAAAAATAGTCTTTAAAATGGTTACCATTTCAATATTTTTAATATTCAGATCCTGATGTTAAATGGATTCTTATGTATTTATTGAATTGCTGCTTGCGAATGAAGAGCTATAATTGCATTCGAATTAAACATCAGAAGACCAAAAATTACTCCTGAAGTCTGTGGAAGCAATATGAGCAGCACATTGTATTCTTTACTGATTAGTCTTGTTAGCAATATAGTCCTTAGTGGACAATGGCATTGACTTCTACATCTGAGAAGTCTCTGAGAATTCAGTGATTGCTGATCAAACATTCATTTGCTTTCTATTAAATATAAGCTTTGACTTGAATCCTGGTGTTGCATTGCTCTTTTAATAATATTATTTGTCATATTGTTACATGTTGCAGTTTATCTTTTTATTCCTTTTGTTTTTACATAGGTTTGGGTAAAACGAAAAGGAAAACATGTGCAAGAGATGCTTCCCCTACACCAAGCACAGATGCAGAATTCTCATCAAATGGTGGAAGTTCTGACCGTATATATGATTTAAATATTCCAGCGTATGTTAAATTTGCATACGTGGCAGAGAGAGACGATGAACTGTCTCTCGTGAAGGGGTCACGTGTTACTGTTATGGAAAAATGTAGCGATGGTTGGTGGCGAGGTGGTTACAATGGACAAGTTGGTTGGTTTCCATCTAATTATGTGGTGGAAGAAGTTGATGAGGCAACTGCAGATTCACCAAGCTTCTTCACTTCCAGACTTGGAGCAGCAGTGAGTAATGGGCAAACCACAAAAGTTCTTCATATGGTGCAGACTCTTTACCCATTCAGTTCTGTCACAGAGGAAGAACTAAATTTTGAAAAGGGAGAAATTATGGATGTCATTGAAAAACCAGAAAATGACCCAGAATGGTGGAAGTGTCAAAATTCTAAAGGGCAAATTGGTCTTGTTCCCAAAAACTATGTAGTAATCTTAAATGATGGACCTGCTATAAGCAGTTCGCATGCTCCTCAAATAAGCTATACAGGCCCATCTTCTACAGGAAAATTTGCTGGAAAAGGGTGGTACTATGGCAGTGTCACCCGACACCAGGCTGAAATGGTTCTGAATGAGAGAGGAATTGACGGTGACTTTCTTGTCAGAGATAGTGAATCATCGGTAAGTATCATGTTGCACTACTAGTCGGCAGTATAAATTTTTTTGGAAATGTTTTTACCATTGCAAAAAAGTGAATTAACATTGTATTTTGACTGTGGTGATTACTGGGTGATATGTAAAAGTGAAGGAATTTATAGGTAAAGAAATTGGCACTAATACTACTGTTAATTGCTATTGTGAAAAACAGAAAAAAACATTTTACCATGCCCACTCCCCTATCTTTTTTAAGTGATTGTCAGTTTGGCGAACAAATCCACTTTTCATATGCATAAAAACTAGAAGCAGGATTAAGTCATTCGGCCCTTCGAGCCTGTTTTGCCATTCACTTTGATCCTGGCTGATCATCGAATTCAATATCCTGATTTCTCTCCACCCCCCCGCCCCACGACTTCCTCCCATACCTCTTGAGCCCCAAGAGATATGTCTAATTTCTTCTTGAAATCAGACAACATTTTGGCCTCAACTACATTCTCTAGTAATGAATTCCACACGTTCACCACCCTCTGGGTACAGAAATTTCTCATCTCAGTTCCAAAATGTTTACCCCTTATCCTCAATTATGATCCCTAGTTCTGGACTCCCCCACCAAGAGGAACATTCTTTCTGAATCTACCCTGTCCAACCCTGTTTGAATGCTTCAAGTTTCTGTGAGATCCACTCTTACTCTTCTAAACTCCAGTGAATATAATCCTAACCGATTTAGTGTCTCCTCATATGACAGACTTGCCATCCCAGGAATCAGCCTGCATGACTGTAACAAATTATTTGCCGTTGGTTGATAGTGCTTCAGCCATTTACTTGGTATATATAATGTGATAGTTGCCTTTTTCATTTGAAATTTACTTGCCTTAATTTACTACTGATGGTTATTAACCATTATAAATTCTCAAACAATCAAAGCTTTGCAATAGAATTTGGTGGGTTTTATATACATGCATTAAGTGTCACTAGTTCAGATTTGTGCAATGATCAGACATGAATTACAAATAGAGATGTCATTAGTAAGTGACCGTTAAATATGTTGGCGTAAGAAGGAATGAGACATTCATTTTCAACTTGAAATACATTCATGCTTTGATATGCAACTGCATGGCACACCTGAATTTCCCTTTAAGGTATTGACTTCTCTTACAGTACCGTCAGACTTGCACTATTGCATTCAGTTAACGTTTTCATGATTTTGACATGTGGACTGCACACGTGTACTATACAGCAAAACTGTGCTTCCTATGTGCATATGGCTCCAAGTTTCCCTTCCCAATAAAATTACTTTTATTTTGAGATCAAAACTGTATGTTTTTTCAAAAAATGAATGAAGATCCAAGAGGACGTTAACTCTGTTTCTCTCCACAGATGCTGCCATAACCTGCTGAGTATTTCCAGTGTTTTTTTGTTGACATTTCAGATTTGCAGCTTCTGCAATATGTTTTGAATATCCAGTTGGTATCTGCCAACAGATGGCATTGTTGCACCATATAACTCGTGTGCAACAACAAACTCCATTACTTTTTACTTCCCTAGAATGAAATGTTTGTTTTTTTAAACATTCTGACTTTTTAGGCATTTACTATTGCTTGCTTAAACAAAATGTTTTTATTCCAGCTAAAAAAAAATGGGGGATTTTGTATTAAAGAATACATTTCAAGGAGAAAAAGCATTCCGAGCATCAAGATAAAGGCTATTGGTTTCCTTTTGTCAGCACCTTCCTTTCTTCGCTCTTCTAATGAAGTGAATATTGGCATCAGTTTCTTGTTCATTTTCGAACATCCTGTTCCCAGGAAAACCTGTTACTTAAGACTTTACCTAGTCTCTTGATTTGATAAAACAGCATAGAGGATACCGTTCAGTGCATTGTCCCTTTAGCGGATATTTAATTATTACCATATTTTTGCCCTTTTCCCATAAGCATGCAAAATTCCCCTTTTAATCATCATACAATTTTTGCAAAAGCTGCAGAAATAAATCAGAAATTTATCATTTCAAATTTGCTAAGAACTTGTAAGTTACAACAATTCATTCCATGTAGAGAAGTTGAGGCCTAATATTGATGTTCCATTGTCTTGATCTTCATTGCACCAAAGCTTCTCAAGCCACATTAGATTTTCCATTTACATAGGCACCACAGTCATCAATGCACATTTACACGTGCCTATAATTCTGCTATTACCTCTTATTTGTACCTATAAATCTAATTCAGTGACTCGGAGACAGCTGCTTTAAAATTCATAGTTTGCCAGTACACAACCTAAATGTAAGCACATCACAAGCTGATAAAGTGAATCTAGTTGTGTTGCTGATACTGCTTTGTGCATTCTACAGATTTATATGTTGGCTCTTTGCTTCCTTTTTTCCTCTTTCAAGCCATTAGAAAATTTAATTCCACGTTCCCTTTCATCAGTAGTGATAGTAAAGCCTCGTCCTATATTAGTACAGGGTATATCATCTCCCAATCTGTTCTACTGTTGAATTTCCTAATGGTTTCAAGAGAATTAATCAAGATTAGCGATTAATCAAGATTAATGTGTCACTCCCTTGTATGAATTTGACATTTGATGCCAAAGATTTCATTGACCGTAAGCAATAGGAGAAAGAGCAAGCCTCTGCCATTCAGTAAGATTAGGGCTGAATTTCAACTTGACTTATTTACACTATCCCTCTGTCTTGATTCCCTACACTAATAACAACATTTCCAATGTAATAATATACAATGAAGCCTTATTCTCACCATTAATGAATGGAAATTTGAAGGTGAACAAATAATCTTCATGACAATTTGAAAAAGGAAGCTCTGAATTTTCAGAAGGTTTTGGATTTAAGAACATAAGAACATAAGAAATAGGAGCAGGAGTAGGCCATCTGGCCCTTCGAGCCTGCCCCGCCATTCAATAAGATCATGGCTGATCTGTCGTGGCTCAGTTCCACTTTCCCGCCCTCTCCCCATAACCCTTAATCCCCTCTCTTATCAAAAACCCATCAACCCGCTTCTTAAAAATATTTAGCGAGGCAGCCTCCACCACTTCAACGGGCAGAGAATTCCAGAGATTCACCACCCTTTGAGTGAAGAAGTTCCTCCTCAACTCCGTTCTAAACCGCCCCCCCTTTATCTTGAGGCTGTGCCCCCTAGTCCTACTGTCGTTTTTGAGCGGGAAGAGTCTTTCCACCTCTATCCTATCCATCCCATTCATCATCTTATACGTCTCAATGAGATCTCCCCTCATTCTTCTAAACTCTAACGAGTACAAGCCTAGTTTATTCAGCCTCTCCTCATAGCTCAACCCCCTCAACTCCGGTATCAGCCTAGTAAACCTCCTCTGCACTCCCTCCAAGGCCAAAATATCCTTGCGCAGGTGCGGCGCCCAAAACTGCACACAGTACTCCAGCTGCGGCCTCACCAATGCCCTATACAGCTGCAGCAAGACATCCCTACTTTTATATTCAATCCCCCTCGCTATGAAGGCCAGCATCCCATTAGCCTTCCTGACCACCTGCTGCACCTGCAGGCTGGGTTTTTGCGACTCATGCACAAGGACCCCGAGGTCCCTCTGCACCGTCGCCTGCTGCAGTTTTTCGCCACGTAAGTAATAGTCCTTCCTACCATTCTTCCTACCAAAGTGGACCACCTCACACTTGCCAACATTAAATTCCATTTGCCATTTCCTGGCCCATTCGCCCAGCCTATCTAGATCCTTCTGCAGACTCTCCACACCCTCCGCACAATTTGCCTTTCCCCCAATCTTGGTGTCATCAGCAAATTTCGACACCCTGCACTCGGTTCCCTCCTCCAGATCATCTATATAAATGGTAAATAGCTGAGGCCCCAGCACCGACCCCTGGGGCACCCCACTAGTCACCAACCGCCAATCCGAATAGCACCCATTGACCCCCACTCTCTGCCTCCTATTTGACAACCAATCCTCTATCCACGCTAACACTCTACCCCCAACTCCATGTCCTCTGACCTTCTGCAGTAACCTCTTGTGAGAAATAATTTCATGTCCACTCCTTGTTCCATCTTTTCTGGAACTTGTTTGCTTACCTATCTCTGACTTGAATATGCCACAATGACTGAACATTCACACCTCTCTGGCATATGTCAGTCCAAAGATTCACAACTCTGGTGGCGAAGAAATTTCTACTTGTTTCAGTCCTAAATGACTGGAGTGCTGTTCCTTCATGAGGTGAGTCACCTGCTGGGAAGGAGCAACACTGAAAGCTTGTGATTCCAAATAAACCTGTTGGACTTTAACTTGATGTTATGAGAACTCTTACTGTGCCCATGAATGTCAGCATTCCCCAGTTTCTACCACGTAACTTTGTATTGTCAGCAAACTTGGATATATTACATTTGGTTCTGTCATCAAAGTCACATATAGATTGTGAATGGCTCAGGTCCAAGTATTGATCCTTGTGGTAACTCGCTTGCTGCAGCCTACCAACCCAAAACTGATGTACTTACTCCTCTGTTTTTTGACTGCTAATATACCTTCAATTCTTGCTAATATTTTACCCTAAATTGCATGAATCCTAGTTTGTGCAATAAGCATTTCCATGGTACCTCATTGAATGCTTTTTAAAAATCCAAATACACTGCAGCCTCTGGTTCCCTATTATCTACGCTGATATTACAGACTCAAAAACTCTTAGTTTGTCAATCATGATTTTGTCTTTCATAAATCCTTGTTGACTTTGTCAAATTATAAGATTGTTTTCTAAATGCCCTTAAAGATAGATTATAAAAATATATAAATATCAGTGCTATGCCAGCAGAGACTAGAGGCTTTTAAAGGGTGTATTTACTTGTAATTATTATAAAATCTAAGCATCAAACCTACCTGGGATGGAGGGGAAATTAAGATTACTTCCTAATGAGTAAAGGGCGGCAGTGGAACTGAATGTCAGATGCTGCATTTGATGGGTTACCAATCCAGTATTGTGCCTCCACATCAGACATATTTCTTCCTCCAAGATTTGTCCTGATCAAATAGTGGTAACTGTGAAAGAATGGGTGGATAGTTTTACTAGATTCAATATTTTAAGGTTGATATTTCCATTAACAATATGATCATAACCAATTATTTATCTTTCAGCCAAGTGACCTCTCAATATCACTGAAAGCATCAGGGAAGAACAAACACTTCAAGGTCCAGCTAGTAGATGGCGTATACTGTATTGGGCAACGTCGATTTAACACCATGGATGAATTGGTAGAACACTACAAAAAGGCACCTATCTTCACAAGTGAACATGGAGAGAAGTTGTATCTAATCAAACCCTTGCAGTGATGCAGGCTACAGACCTGGAAATGACCAGGTTTGACAAGGAGAAAAGCCTTAGATCTGAACAATTATGCAGAGCAAAAACGAGATCCTGATAATTTCTTGGTTCTCTTTACAGATTTGTTGCTCTGTTATGTGTCCTTAATTATTTTTTGTTTTATATTTTGTCTTTTTTTGTTAATTTGCCTGTTTGTCTTTACTTTAATTGAATTTGCGTTGCCTTCCTAAGGTTAGGTCAAATCGCTTTCTCAGTGATCACTTTAGCACTCGCTTGGGCTAGAAGTTCCCCAATGTACATTTAATTAGCTAGAAAATACAGATGATTGGGGGATGTTGTCCATGAAAATGCAGTGTTAATTAA
This sequence comes from Carcharhinus amblyrhynchos, assembly GCF_965287045.1. Lineage (NCBI taxonomy): Eukaryota > Metazoa > Chordata > Chondrichthyes > Carcharhiniformes > Carcharhinidae > Carcharhinus > Carcharhinus amblyrhynchos. Next base: position 62,866,832 of record NC_137333.1, read on the forward strand.
TCCAATTAAAATGCTCACTAATTATTTTCCTTTTGACAAAGACATTGGGCACAGTTTAAATGCACTGAAGCTACAGCTAATTAAGAGAAAAGTAGATATAACAAATGTGGCAGTAAAACTTTTGCTTACCAAGTAGTTAATGAGATTTCCTAGAATCTAGAAGTACTCTATACTGTATTCTGATATATAAACTTTTTTAATTTTATGTAAAGAGTACACTAATGGAACTGCTAACACTTAACTTACTAGGCTACAATGATAAGATTGTAGAAATAACAGTATAGCAAATTTTGGTCTGTAATTTGCAGCTAATGGAGAGTACACATTTTTTTGAATCGATGAAAACCAGGCATCCGTAATGTATGAGGTTGAATGTTTGGCAATGTTATCTGTGCACCCAGCTGTGCCATTCACATTATGCTTGTTTCTTGCGCCCTTATGCTTGTTTCTAGTAAACAATAAATATTTAATTCTCACCATAATATGTAGCGGGTTGTTGACACTAATAAGTGAGATTAATAAAACTGATCTTTTTTGGGGTTACTGGCATTAGATGTGTAATTTGTGAATTTTTCTACACTCTATAGTTACACTACATAAACTTATTATGTGCTATTTTATGTAAAATGCTCTTTTAGCTAGATAAAGCCCACTTGTTGTTGTGAACTGGGATAATGTCAATTTTTAAGATGACAGAACTTATTTTACTAATGCAGTTGTATTGTTGCACACACAAGATACATCTTTGGATTGAATGACTATTGATCCTGATGTAAAAGCGCTCACTTTCTTTGTCTAATGCTCAGCATATTGTGAAGTATGTCAAACAAAGAGCAATTCTTAATTTCCACTTTAAAGTTGTGTGCATTTTATGTTCCTTGTTTCTTTTAAAATTTATAATAAGGGCACAACTTATTGTTTCAAGTCTTCATTACAAAACCAATTGTAGAAATATTGGGCAAGTTTGGATGGAGGGCACTAGGAAGCAGCTTGTTTTTTTAAAAAAATATATTTATTTCATTTTGTTTCACCAAAACCTGTTGATTTATGTCATCTTATAATGCAGTTGTTAATTTATTATCTGACAGAGTTTGACTGACAAATTTCAATGTGAATCTTAGCAGTTTATTACCCCTCTTGTTTTTCAATTGTTATGTCTGTATTCTCCCAGAGTTCATTTTTTGGGGGAAGAATGCTCTGCATATTCCTAAGATTCATGTGTACATCTCTTTTGTATATATATATTTTTACAGAATTGTCTGGGCTGTCCCTTGAAGTTGATTTAATAAATGATGTATCTAACAAAAATGTGATGTACTCTAAACACATGGAAATGTTAGTTAAAAGGATTAAATTCAAATGAAGCAATGGCCATATTCACGTAGTTATGCATGTGACATCTTGTGTTCAGCACAGGATATGATATTTGTTTGCAGTTCTACAACATTATGAAATAATTTTCTTACCCTATATCATTTTTTTAAAGGATTGACTCAGCAGTTTAGCAAACTCAATCCAGTAGGTAGCTGAGCTACGCGGACCAGGAATGATACCTACTTTAAATTACAATCTCGTCTGAAGTGGCAGTTGCAAACACTATCACAATTGATGTAGTGTTCCTAAGGGGTACGTAACGGGGGAGGGTTCCCTGTCATGTCTTTGCAGATATTAGGTGAGGGTAGGATTTAGCCGAATTGTGTTTTTTTTCTCTCTCTCTCTTTTCTGTCTCTCTCTCTCTTTCTTTCTGCCTGCCTCTCTCTCTCTTGCTCTCTCTTTCTGCCTGCTCCGCTCTCTCTTTCTGCCTGCCTCTCTCTCTCTCTTTCTGCCTGCCTCTCTCTCTCTCTTTCTGCCTGCCTCTCTCTCTCTCTTTCTGCCTGCCTCTCTCTCTCTCTCTCTCCCTGCCTGCCTCTCTCTCTCTCTCTCTCTCTTTCTGCCTGCCTCTCTCTCTCTCTTTCTGCCTGTCTCTCTCTCTCTTTCTGCCTGTCTCTCTCTCTCTTTCTCTTTCTGCCTGTCTCTCTCTCTCTTTCTCTTTCTGCCTGTCTCTCTCTCTCTTTCTCTTTCTGCCTGTCTCTCTCTCTCTCTTTCTGCCTGTCTCTCTCTCTCTCTCTCTTTCTGCCTGTCTGTCTCTCTCTCTCTCTTTCTGCCTGTCTCTCTCTCTCTCTCTCTCTTTCTGCCTGTCTCTCTCTCTCTCTCTCTCTCTCTCTCTCTCTTTCTGCCTGTCTCTCTCTCTCTCTTTCTGCCTGTCTCTCTCTCTCTCTTTCTGCCTGTCTCTCTCTGCCTGTCTCTCTCTCTCTCTTTCTGCCTGTCTCTCTCTCTCTCATTCTGCCTGTCTCTCTCTCTCTCTCTCTCTCTTTCTGCCTGTCTCTCTCTCTCTCTCTCTCTCTCTCTCTTTCTCTTTCTGCCTGTCTCTCTCTCTCTCTTTCTGCCTGTCTCTCTCTCTCTCTTTCTGCCTGTCTCTCTCTCTCTCTTTCTGCCTGTCTCTCTCTCTCTCTTTCTGCCTGTCTCTCTCTCTCTCTTTCTGCCTGTCTCTCTCTCTCTCTTTCTGCCTGTCTCTCTCTCTCTCTTTCTGCCTGTCTCTCTCTCTCTCTTTCTGCCTGTCTCTCTCTCTCTTTCTGCCTGTCTCTCTCTCTCTCTCTTTCTGCCTGTCTCTCTCTCTCTCTCTCTTTCTGCCTGTCTCTCTCTCTCTCTCTCTCTTTCTGCCTGTCTCTCTCTCTCTCTCTTTCTGCCTGTCTCTCTCTCTCTCTTTCTGCCTGTCTCTCTCTCTGTCTCTCTCTCTCTCTTTCTGCCTGTCTCTCTCTCTCTCTCTCTCTCTCTTTCTGCCTGTCTCTCTCTCTCTCTCTCTCTCTCTCTCTTTCTGCCTGTCTCTCTCTCTCTCTCTCTCTTTCTGCCTGTCTCTCTCTCTCTCTCTCTCTCTCTCTCTCTTTCTGCCTGCCTCTCTGTCTATCTCCCTCGCACACGCGCGCTCTCTCCTCACCTCTGCCCAAACCCCAGAATGACAGCCTGTGAATGATATCGAAGTCAACGTTTTTATGGGTGAATGAAAAGAAAAATCATCAGTAGTAGAACATAACAGTTTTCTACCTCCAGAAAAGCCTTTCATTTCAATACAAAATACTCTATTTAAAAAACCTCATAAGACTAGCTTCAAGTTTGACGCTGGGGCATTGGAACATGACATTGATGCTGGTGTGGCTGATCAAAGAAAGCATCATTTCCGGACCTAACTTTAGATGCACAAGCTAGCCATTCACATATAACTTATAATTGTCTATCTCTAGCAAATCTTCTTTCAATTTCTTTTGCACTGAATAGGTAAAACCCAGCTTCTCCAACACAGCATAGTAACTAAAATCTCTCTTCCCTGGATCATTTCTCTGTACCCTCTCAAGGACTCTTTCACCCTTCCTACTGCGTGGTGACTAGGACTGTACACAATCCTCTAGTTGTAGTTTAACTCGAGCTTCATGCAAAGTCAGCCTCCCCTGTTTTTGTACTCAGTAGCTCTATTTCAGAAGCCTGTGGTCCCATATTCTAACCACCTTTAAAGATCTATGCACGTGAAGCCCTCCCACCTTGTCCTGCCACTTTCAAAGATCTATGAATATGAACCACACCCCCTCCCAGTCATGCTGTTCCTGTACCTTTTAGTCTGTGTTGCCCATTCCTTCTGCCAAAATGCATCGCCTCATGCTTGTCTGTACCAAATTCTATTTGCCACTTGTCTGCCCATTCTGCCAACTTAAGTATGTCCAGTTACAGTCAGTTGATATCCTCACTGCCACACTTCCAAGTTTGGTATCGTCAATTTTGCAATGTTACTGTATTCCAATATACAAGTTATTTTTTATATATATATATCAAAAAAGGTCCTAGCATAGAACCTTGGAGAGGTTGTCTACCATTCTCTAGTACGAAAAATAACAGTTTACAACTTACTGTTTTCTATCCTTAATTATTTTTATTCAGACTGACTCCTATTCCATGAGCCTCAATTTTGTTAACCAGCCTTTGATTTTAAAAGGTGCAGGAGGACCATAGAATCCCTACAGTGCAGGAAGGGACCATCTGGCCAATTGAGTCTGCACCACCCCGAGTCTCCAAAAGAGCATCCCAAACAGCCTGCCCCCCTGGCCCTACCCCCTTAACCATGTACATTTAGCATGGCTAATCCACCTAACGTGCACATCTTTGGACTGTGGGAGGAACTCTGAGTACCCGGAGGAAACCACCCAGACATGGCATGAACATTATAAAACTCTACCCAGTCATCCAAGGCTGGAATTGAACCCAGGTCTCTGGTGAGATAAGGCAGCAGTGCTAAGCACGTTGCAATCGGATTTGTGTTAATGTTGAAAGGACAAAGATTCTTCAGAATTTAGGGTCAATAATGATAGCAGGGTCTGTAGACAGTAAGAAGTTTCACCATGTTAAAGTCCAACAGGTTTATTTGGTATCACAAGTTTTTGGAGCGCTGCTCCGTCTTCAGGTGAGTCGAGAGAAGGGTAAATAGGGCAAAAGAGTGTGATAGACACTCTTTCAGGTACAAAGCAAAATACGGCTGATGCTGGAAATCTGAAATAAAATCAGATAATGTTGAAAACACTTAACAGATCAGGTAGCATCCTTGGAAGGAAACAGAGTGAGCTTTCAGGTTAATTTTCAGAACTGAGTAAAGAAAGGAAGGTTATTAGTTTTGAGCAAATGAACTGGGGCAGGGGGACAAGAAAAGGGGAAGATATACGATCGGCTATAGAATAGCAGACATTATGTGGCTTTTAAAGCCAAAGAAAGTCATAATATCAAAAAGGACATGTCTCATATATCCTGTGCAAGAAATAGAGAAATGGTCAAATTTCAAAAGCTGCCATAACGAAAGTCTTGGATGACCATCTTATTTATCAAGTTTTAAAAGTTATTGAGGTGAAAAGTAGTCTGCAATCCATATTTTAAAGTCACTCACTTTTAAAATCCCCAGGTGCAAATGAAATGTGTTTTTGCAGTTTGTAACTAGGCCTAAAATTCAAGTGTCATGTCTAAGAGCAAATGGTTGCATTTCAAAAAGGAACACGCTATTATGCCAACAAAGGCACAGGTAACAACAATATCTTCTGTCGAATAGTTGTTAATAACAAAGATCAGTGGGCAACCTATTGAGGAAGAAGAAAGGGAATTTGAAGATTAAAAATGGAAAGAATGTGTAGATTTATTTTTATTGATAACCCACTACATTATAGGATCGTAAACTGGGAAAAGATCTTTTTGGTCCATTCAGCTGACTCTCTAGTTCCCAACCACTTCCACATAATTGATTTCCTGATCAACTGCTTCTCAAAACTTCAACTCAAAACTATTGATGTTGCTGACTACTCTTTGCAGTGTATTGCAAAGATTCACTACCCTCTGCAAAGAAGTTATACCTATTATGATCTATCCATTCACCTTCAAGTCATGCCCTTTTTGGAGCCATTCTCAAAAGACTTGGAAGTGTGTTTGTTTCCATTTTTAGCTTTCCTTTCTAATCTCCTCCACTATCTTGTATTTTCACTTTGAGGTAAATTGAAGTAGAAATCCATTCATCCAACAGTTTTAACTCTTAACACTTACTCTGCTGAGAAATCATAAATATATTCAACATGACATTTGGAATTGGCTTCATGCGCCCTTAAAATGTTACTGTTGCCTCTACTGCATTTTTTACTTTTGTTAAAAAAAATTATTGAAGAATGGAGAGATGGATTGAAGCATTGCTATTGATGGTGCAAATGTTATTTGTACTTAATTTTGTAGCAATGGTTGGAGAGAACGAGGAAGTTCAGAATGATCCACACATAAAATGCTTCATGCACTTGGTGCTAAATTTGGTGCAGATGTGACCTCTGTTATATACTCCAATTTAGATGAACGGTCAAACTCTGATTTTGAACTTTAAAACTGCAAGCTAGTTAACCTTGTTAAGAGAAAGCTGTTGGAAGTGAACTCAATCAACTGGAATTAGTCACCTGCATTAGCTGTTAATTACTCTAGCAGAAAGATGATGTAGTAGTTGCAACTGGGGTATAAGCTATCAACTCTATAATAGTAAGCAAGTTATGCCACAGCACACAGTGATCAGAGATACTAAAGGTACTAGGGTACTATGTCAGGAATTTGGAGCAGTGAGGGAAGAACTACTGATTTTTTGTACTTTTTTTCCAATCTCCAGTGGCCGGTGAGTGTCCTTTTGTCTGCAAAGGATGGGGTTGTAATTTGCCATTACTTAACTATTAAATTAAAGTATCATAGAATCCCTTCAGTGCAGAAGGAGACTATTTGGCCCATCGAACCTGCATCAACAACAATCCCACCCAGGCTTTATCCCTGTAACCTCACGTCTTTACCCTGCTAGCCCCCCTGAAACTAATGGGCAATTTAGCATGGCCAGTCAACCTAATCTGCACATTTTTGGACAGTGGGAGGAAACAGGAGCACTCACAGGAAACCCACTCAGACATGGGGAGAATGTGCAAACTCCATACAGACAGATCTGAGGCCAGAATCGAACCTGACCTGGTAGTGTGTTATGTCTACAACATGAAGATCTGTGGAATCCATTACAGTCATGGACAACCATACCTGTGGTAAGTGTCTAAAACTTGAACAAATTAAGTTTGAATTGCTGTTGGTAGTAGCTGAGTTGCAGAAGTTATGGGGCATCAGGGATGAAGAGAGTTACCTGGACACTGTTCCTGGTGACAGTCTTAGCCCTTAGGTTAGGTAGAACTTTAGAGTAGATCTATGGTCAGGGACAAGTGGCTGGACTGAGAGCAGGTATGGGAATCCAGCTCGTAGTAATCAAGGAGCCTCAGCCCTTGGACCAAGAAGGAGGTTCCTGTTAAACGTGCAGGTGCGAACAAGGATTGCAGGTTGGTTAACTATGGCACCATAATGCAGGAAGCCATTCAATTGGAGAGAGAGAAAAGGAGTTTGACAGTGAAAAGAACAATATGGTCAGGGGTTAGATATTCTCAACAGCCGTGATCGGGATGTCCAAATGACATGCTGCCTGCCCAGTGATGGGGTTAAGGACATCGCGTAGCTGCAGATGAGTGGAGTGAGTGAGGGAGGATTTCATTGCCGCACTCCACACAGGAACCACCCACATTGATAGTATATTAATATATTCAACCATGAGAGTTTGAGGAATGGATTCCAAACTAAAATGCAAAAACTTTGAAGTAATTATCCCTGGATTGTTAGGATCAGGAATTGACCATTGCCTATTGAGCTTGCTCAATTCAATGTGACCATGGCTGATTGGACATTTCAGTACCTATTGCCTATACTACCCCACAGCCTTTTGTTATTGTGAATCAAATCTATCAATCTCTATCTTAAACATAGTCAATGATCAAGTTTCCACAGCTGTCTGAATTTCAAGGATTCACAACTCTGTCAAGAAGTTTGTCCTCTGTTTTAAGTGGCCTTCCCCTTACTTTGAAATAGTGCCCCATGCTTCTAGACTATCCAACCAAGGGGAATATTTAACCAGCATCTCCCTGTCTATTCCTTTAAGCATTTTATAGATTTCAATGAGATCATCTCTTATTCTTTGAAACTCTAGGGAATACAGGCCCTACTTGTGCAATCTCTGCATTAGACAGTCCTGCCATTCCTTTAATAAGCCTGATGAACTTTTAACCATTCTCTCAATGGCAATAATATTCTTTGAGGTAAGGGGACCAAAACAGCACACTACTCCCAGTACAGTCTAACCAAGCTGTACAATTGAAGCAAGACTTCACTACTCGTGTTCTCAAATTTTCTTACAATAAGGGCTTTCATTAGTCTTCCTAATGACTTACAACTTGTGGACAAGGACACCCAGGTCCCTTTGTACATCGGCACTTTCTAATTTCTTTTCATTTAGGAAATACTTTATCGATCTATTCCTTCTACCAAAGTGGATTAAATCAATTGTCCACATTATATTCCATGTGCTATGTTCGTCCCCCTATAAGTCTATCCAAATCCTCCTGCAACTGCTTTACATTTCCCTCATAATGCACATTCTCAACAAACTTTGTAACTTGGAAATATATTTGGTCTCCACATCCAAATCATTGAGATGTATATACACACACAGCTGGGCGCAAATACTGATCTTTGTAGCACCCCACTAGCTACAGCCTCTTAATATGAGAATGACCTATTTTATTCCTACTCTCTTCTGCCTGTTTGCCAATCCTTAATCCTTGTCTCCTATCCCATGTGATATTAATTTGCTAATCAACCTCCTGTGGGGAACATTATCAAAAACTTGAAATTCAAATATATACAAACATTGGCATACTTTTATCAATTTTGTTATGACATCTTTAAATTCCCAAGTTCATCAAACGTGATTTCCCATTGGATTGAAGCTGCCTCCATCTCACTTCCAGACAGTGCATTCCAGATCCGAACCACTCAGTGTGAGAAAAGTAATTTCTCCTGTCATATTTGCTTCTTTTGCAAATCACGTCAAATCTGTGTCCTCTGATAATAATCCTTTCATGAGCAGGAATGGTTTATCCTTATATGCTCTGTCCAACACCCTTTGATTTTGACATCACTACCAAATTTAGCCTACAAATAAAAGCATAATACTGTGCTTGTTGGAAATCGGAAATAAAAACAGAAGGTGCTGGATGAGCTCAGCAGGTCTTGTAGCATATATGGAGAGAGAAACAAAGTTAATGTTTTGAGTCCATACGACCCTTCTAAAGACTATGGACTCAAAGTATTAACTGTGTTTCTCTCCATAAATGCTGTCAGACCTGTTGAGTTTACCCAGCACTTTGTTTTACTCCTCTTTTGCCGCCTTCTCTCCAAGGAGAACAATCCCTGCCTCTCCAATGTATTGTCGTTAATTGAATCTTCTGATCGTGGAATCATTCTTGTTAACCTCTTCTACACTTTGTCCAAGCGTTCCCATTCTTCCTATAATGTGGCATCCAGAACAGTACACAATATTCCATTTGGAGTCCAACTAAGTGTTTTGTATGAGTTCAACATAACCTCCTTAATCTTGTACTCTATGCACCTATTAATAAAGCCCAGAATACTATATGCTTCATTACCTGTTCTCTCCACCTGTCCTGTTATCTTCAATGATGTATGCACATGTACATCCAGGTTCCTCTGCTCCTGCACCCCCTAAGAATTTTACCGCTTTTTAATATTGTCTCTCCATGTTCTTCCTATCAAAATGCATCACCTCACATATTGCCACATTGAACTTCACCTGCCACCTATCTGCCCTGCCACCAATTTATCTATGTCATTTTGAAGTTCTACACTATCTTCACAGTTTACAAAGCTTCCAAGGTTTGTGCAATCCACAAACTGAGATCGTCTCCTGCACACCAAGATCTAGATCATTAATATACATCAGGAAAAGCAAGGGTCCCAAAACTAATTCATGCATTCAAAGAACAAAACAGCCCGGGAAGCAGGCCCTTCGGCCCAACAAGCCCATGCCGCCATTTTAACAGTACCAGTCCCCCCCTCCACCCATGACCCTTATCTATGATTATGGCATTCCACATTGAGGGAAACTAATTTAGGGACAATTTATTACCTCCAATCAGCCTAATAGCGCATCTTTGGGGTGTGGGAGGAAACCGGAGCACCCGGAGAAAACCCACGCAAGCACGGGGAGAACGCGCAAACTCCCACAGACATTGGCCCAAATCCATGTGTCTGCACAGCAAACAGTGATGGTCACTGAGCTGTTGTGTTGCCCAACATCTGGTCCAGTTTAAGCGCGCACTAACGACATGAAGCACTAGGCTACTCTCGAACATCCAAGAGCAGCCCTAGTTCGACCCATCGCATGTATGCCCCTTGTTGGACAACAAGGTGGTCCGACTTAAAACCTGTGGATTAAAAGAGAAAAACATTAGTATCATTCACCACTACAAACCTTCCAGCCTAAAAAATATCCATTCACCATTACTCTCTGCTTCCTATTATTCAGCCAATTTTGTAAAAACATTGCTACTGTTCCTTTTATTCCATGAGCTATAACTTTTCTCACAAGTCAGTTGTGTGGCACTGTATCAAATGTCTTTGAAAGTTCATATATACCACATCAACAGCATTCCCTCATTGACCCTTTCTGTTATTTCTGCAAAGAACTCCCAACAAGTTAGTTAAATGTGATTTTCCCCATTAGAAATCCATGCAGCTTCTCATAATCAACCCACGTTTTCCTTGTGACTAGTGATTTTATCCCAAATAATTGCTTCTGGAGGTTAGCCCTCCACTGATGTTAAATTGGCCCTACCCCTTTTACAATGTAAATATCTAATGAAGACTTTGGAATTTGCCTTTATGTTAGCTGACAGTATTTTCTTATAATCCCTCTAGCTTCTCAAATGCACTATTTTGTTCCTGAACCATATTTTTCTTGGTTTTCAGCTGCATTTTCTACCTGACACCTGTCATGAGCATACTTTCTCTTCCTTATCTTAATTGCTATTTCTCTTTGCATCCAGGGAGCTCTGGATTTGTTTGCCCCACCTTTCCCTTTTAAGGAAATGTATCTTGACTGTGTCCAGACCATTTCTGTTTTGAAGGTTGTCCATTGTTCAATTACAGTTTTCTTGTCAACCTTTCATTCCATCTTACCAGCCCAGCTCTGTTCGTGCCCCATTGAAGTCAGCTTTCTGCCAGGTAATTATTTGTATTCAGTTTTGCCTATTATCCTTTTATATCATCGTATTAAACCTAATGATGCAACGATCACTGTCTCCTAAGTATTGCCCCTCTGATACTTAATATACTTGGCCTGCTTCATTTCCAAGAACCATGTGCAACAGTGCATCCTCTCTTGTTGGACTAAACACTGCTGTAGAAAACTTTCCTGAACATAATCCAGGAACTTCTGCCTCTCCCTGCCCTTATGCTATCAATGTTCCAGTGTCCATCCAGGTAATTAAAGTCTGCCATTAAAATTACTCCATAATGCTTGCATCTCTCCATAATTTCCCTGCAGATTTGTCCTTTTATATCCTCACTAGTTGACAGTCCATAGACTGCTGCGAGCAATGTAATTGTACCCTTTTTATTTCTTAGCTCTCGCGGAATTCTGTGCTTGAAATCTCTGGGATATCCAGCACTGCAATGCTCTGCCTAACCTAACCAATTCCTCCATCTCTTCCCCTAGCTTTTCTGAACACTGTATACCCAAGAATTTTTAACACCCAATGTTGCTCTTTCTTGAGCCAGGTCTCTGTTATCTGCACATCATATTTCCACAGTGTAATCTGTGCCTTCACTCCCTATTCTTATTTGCTATACTCCATGCATTTACACACATGCATAGTAATGCTGATTTGGATGTCATTACTTTCTCCCTTACTCTGACTTCATCTATTAACTTAGTATTTTCTATACTAGTGCTTTCTGTCTGTCCTGTATCCTGGCATCCTCTAATATTTCCACATGGTTTCCACTCTACTGCTGAGCTTTAGCAAAACACCCTGCAAAGAACTCAGCCCTAGCTTTGTTCAAGTGCAACTCATTTTAACTGCACAAATCATCTCCCCAGACCCTGTCCCAAGAATCTAAAGCCCTCCCTCCTGCACCATCTTTCTGGCCACATATTTATCTGCCTTCACCTCTTATTTCTGTACTCACATGCACGTGGAAATAGAAATTACCTACATTTCAGTTTGCTCATTTTCTACCTAGCTCGCTAAATTCTGATAGCAGGACTCCATTCCCCTTCCTACCTAAGTCATTGGTTCCAATGTGGATCTTGACCTTTGGTTATTAACCCTCCCTCAGAACAATATCCTGCAGCTGTTCTGTGACATCCTGGACCTTGGCACCAAGGAGGCAACATGCCATCCAGGAGTCATGTCTATGGCCACAGAAATGCCCGTTTCCCTAGCAAATCCCCTTTCACTATTGCTCTTCCCTTCTTCCCAAGCTGTACAACTGAGTTGCTTGTGGTGCCCCAAACTCTGGCTGCACTCCTCTGAGGACCTGCATCCTTATCAGTTTTCAAAACGGAAAACTGATTTCCAGACAGGATCCAGGGGACCCCTGCACTATCTGCCTCGTTTTCTTGGAGGGCCTGTGGTTGTCCATTCCCCCTCTGGCTCCAGGCCCTTAAACTGCAGCGTGACCATCTCTCTGTGCTACCCATGAAGCACTCAGCCTTGTGGGTGAACCACAGTGACTCCTGCCGCTGTCTGAGCTCTGAAATGCGGAGCTCAAGTTTCTGCTGCTGGCAGCACTTCCTACAGTGAAAGTTCACTGGATTCATTACTGGCACGGAAAGATTGTTCTATAATGAGAGGCTAGTAAAGTGGACCTATATCTGGAGTCGAGAAGAATGAGAGTTGATCTCATTGAAATGTTCAACAGGCCTTGATAGACACAGGCTTTTTTACATTGGCTTAGAAATCTAGACATGGTCCATGGTCTCTTTATAAGGGCTTAATCATTTAGAACCGAATTTCCTCAGTAAAGGGGTTATGAATCTTTGGAATGCTCTGCCCCAAAGGTTGTGGGTGCTCCATTATTGCCTATATTTAAGGTTGGGATAGACAGATTGGTGGGGTCTTGGGAAATCAAGGGATATCGAGAGTTAGTGAGAAAGGGAAATTGGAGCCCAAGATGAGCTGTGATTGTATTGAATGATGCAGATAGGTTGACAAAGCTTTCCTGTTCCTAAGTCTTGTGTTATGTTAGACTGTGTTATGCCTACAGTACGATTACTTACTGAGTAAACTGAATCCCAAAGAGAAACTTGCCATGTGAGACATATCATTTTTGTATTCTGAAAATGAAAAGAAAGCATACTGAACTCAACAACAAAAAGGAACAATTTTGGGATTTTAAAAATTAGAAGTAAAAGATTTATTAACAGAACTAGCAGAAAATAAAACTTAGACCATTTTTAACTATTAACTGTAATCACAAAAATATTTCCCTCATGAAACTCCTTACTTGGTCAGACCCAGAAGTAAACACCTTCCAGGCAACATTCCCTTATAGATGTTTAACTATAAAAATCCAGTAATAGTACCCAAGGTTTAATAATAGTATTACCACATAACTTTTCAAACTCACTTCAACTCTGATGTGGAAATCCAATAAACTTCAGAACAAGACTGCTTTTTGTAGCCCAAGACTTTACCAGCTTGATTGGATGGTTGATTCAAACTTCCTTCTCCCAGGCCAGAACTGTTTCCAGGAGGTCTTTCCCACACAGCCTACACCAAATTAGTTCAACATCTTTCCTTAAATATCCTTTTCCCATTCATCTTTTAGTTCCATTTTTCACAGCACTTCTTTGAACTCCGCTTTTCCAAAATGTAAAAGTCTTTCATGCCTTTCCTATTGCTCCCACTTTTACTCCCAAATAAAATGTAATAACCTTCCCTTGTTTATTTATGAAATCTTTTTAAGCAATAAAGGCCTTTTACTCCTTTGAAATTTAACAGATGGAGAAACTAAGTCTTTATCTCCTACTCTGTAAACTTTACTTATTTACTCGTACTTGACCTTAGTTTTTTAAATTTATTCATGGGACATGAGTGTCACTGGCTGGCCAGCATTTATTGTCTATCCTTAGTTGTCCTTGAGAAGATGGTGGTGAGCTGCCTTGAATCTCTGCAGTCCATGTTCTGTGGGTTGATCCACAATGCCGTTAGGGAGGGAATTCCAGGATTTTGACCCAGAGACTGCGAAGGAAGGTGATATATTTCCAAGTCAGGATGGTTAGTGGCTTGGAGGGAAACTTGCAGGTGGTGGTGTTCCCATTTATCTGCTGCCCTTGTCCTATATAAAACTGATCGTGGGTTTGGAAAGTGCTGTCTAAGGATCTTTGGTGAATTGCTGCAGTGCATCTTGTAGATAGTGCAGACTGCTGCTACTGAATGTCGGTGGTGGAGGATGGTTTGTAAATATGGTGCCAATCAAGCTGGCTGCTTTGTCCTGGATGGTGACAAGCTTCTTGTGTTGTTGGAGCTGCACCCATTCAGGCAAGTGGGAGTATTCCATCACACTTCTGACTTGTGCCTTGTAGATGATGGATAAACTTTGGGGAGTCAGGAGGTGAGTTACTTGCCGCAGTATTCTAGCCTCTGACTTACTCTTGTAGCCATTGTGTTAATGTGGTAAGTCCAGTTGAGTTTCTGGTCAATGGTAACCTCAAGGTTGTTGACAGTGGGGGATTCAGTGATAGTTACACCATTGAATATCAAGGGACGATGGTTAGAGTGTCTCTTATTTGTGATGATCACTGCCTGGCATTTGTGTGGCGCACATGTTACTTGCCACTTGTCAGCCCAAGCCTGGATATTTTGTTGCATTTGAAGATGGACTACAATATCTGAGTCGTTGCGAATGGTGCTGAACATTGTGTAATCATCGGCAAACAGTCTCACTCCTGACATTACGATGGAGGGAAGGTCATTGATGAAGCAGCTGAAGATTGTTGGGCCTTGGACACAACGCTGAGGGACTCCTGCAGAGATGTCCTGGAGCTGAGATGACTGCACCTCCACACCACAGCCATCTTCCTATGTACCAGTGGAGAGTTTGCCTCCTGATACCCATTGATTCCAGTTTTGCTAGGTCTCCTTCATGCCACATTTGGTCAAATGCGGCCTTGATGTCAAGGGCTGTCCCCTCTGGAATTCAGCTCTTTCGTCCATGATTGAACCGAGGCCAGGAGCTGAGTGACCCTGGCAAAATCCAAGCTGGGCATCACTGAGCAGATTATTGCTGAGCAGATGCTGCTTGATAGCACTGTCGATGACCCCTTTCATCACTTTACTAATTGAGAGTAAACTGGGTGGGAATTGTCGGAGTTGGATTTGTCCTGCTTTTTGTGTACAGGACACTCCTGGGCAATTTTCCACACTGTTGGGTAGATGCCAGTGTTGTAACTGTAGTGGAAGAGCTTGGCTAGGGGAGCAGCAAGTTCTGGAGCACAAGCTTCAGTACTATTGCCAACATGTTATCAGGGCCCATTGCCTTTGCAGTATCCAGTACCTCCAACTATTTCTTGATATCCTGTGGAGTGAACTGAATTGGAGATGCTGGGGACCACCAGAGGAGGCCAAGATGGATCATCCACTCAGCACTTCTAGCTGAAGATTGCGAATATTTCAGCCTTGTCTTTTGCACTGCGCTGGGCTTCTCCATCATTTAGGATGGGAATATTTATGGAGCCTCTTCCTCCAGTGAGTCATTTAATTGTCCACCACCATTCATGACTAGATATGGAAGGACTGCAGAGCTTATATCTGATCCATTGGTTGTGGGATTGTCTATCACTTGCTGTTTTTGCCGTTTGAAATGCAAGTAGTCCCGTTTGGTAGCTTCACCGGGTTGACATCTCATTTTTAGATATGCCTGGTGCTGCTCCTGGCATGCCCTCGTGCACTCTCCGTTGAAGCGGGGTTGACCCCTGGTTTGATGGTAATGGTTGAGTGGGGGATATGCAGTTGCAGGTTGTGCTGGAGTACAATTCTGCTGCTGTTGTTGGCCCACAGCATCTCGTGGATGCCCAATCTTGAGTGGCTAGATTGGTTTGAAATCTGACCTATTTAGCATGGTGATAGTGCCACACAACACAATGGAGGTCCTTCTTAATATGAAGGCGGGACTTTGTATCCACAAGGACTGTGCAGTGGTCACTCTTTCCGTTACTATCATGAAAAGCTGCATCTGCAGCTGGCAGATTGGTAAGGATAAGGTCAAGTATGTTATTTCCTCCTCTTGGTTCCTTCACCAATGCTGCAGACCTAGTCTAGCAGTTATATCCTTTAGGACCATACCCGCTCAACCAGTAGTATTGCTGTTGACCCAGTCTTGGTGCTGGACATTGAAATCCCCCATCCAGGGTACATTTTTTGCCCTTGCCAACCTCACTGTTTCCCTAAGTATTGCTCAACATAGAGGAATACTGATTCATCAGCCAAAGGAGGATGGTACGTGGTAACCAGTAAGAGGTTTCCTTGCCCATATTCAACCTGAAGCCGTGAGTCTTCATGGAGTTTGGAGTCAATGTCAAGCACTCCCAGGGCAACTCCCTCCACACTGTGTATACCACTGTGCTGCCTGGCTCTGCTGGGTCTGTCCTACTGGTGGGACAAGACGTATCCAGGGATGATAATGGTGGTATCTGGGGTGTTATCTGGAAGAAAGACTATGTCACGCTGTTGCTTGACTAGTCTGTGAGACAGCTCTCCCAATTTTGGCACTAGCCTCCAGATGTCAGTAAGGAGGACTTTGCAGGATCAACAGTTTGCCATTATTGTTTCTGATGCAAGGTGGTGTGTCCAGTTTCATTTCTTTGAGATTTTGTAGTGATTGTTACAACTGAATGGCTTGCTAGGCCATTTCAGAGGGCAGTTGAGAGTTGACCACATTGCTGTGGCTCTGGAGTCACATGTAGGCCAGACCAGGTAAGGATGGCAGATTTCCTTCCCTAAAGGACATTAGTGAACCAGATGAGTTTTTCTGACTACTGACAATGGTTTCATGGTCATCAGTAGATTCTTCATTCCAGATATTTTTTATTGAATTCACATTCCACCATCTACCGTGGAGGGACTCGAACCCTGGTCCCCAGAACATTATCTGGGTTTCTGAATTAATAGTCAATTGATAATACCACTAGGCTATTGCTCTCCCATTTGCTTCATTACAAATGCATGCATTTAGAACTTTTCTCCTTTCAACGTGCAACTCTTCCAGAGAAATTGGGGGAATTTTGCTATCCCACCCACCACGGGAATCATGGGGGGAGGGAGGGTTTACCGTGCCAAAGTCCATTGACCCCAAGTGACATTGTCTGGCTTTTGAGGCATGTGTGGCTGGAAAAGACCATGCACAATCTCCATTCACCTTGCCCCAGTTTAATTAACACACACACACACACACACACACACACACACACACACACACACACACACACACACCCCTTCCATTACAGCATAATGCAATGTGCCCCCAAAATATTTGTAAAAAATAACATCCATTCTCACCACTGGGAAGTCGTTGCTGGTGCTGGGTAACGATCCTGTCAAGGCCGTGATCAAGGTTCATATGGGGGTTAATATTAATTACTTTTCACTGATATGATTACTTAAAACCCAATTAGCTCTACTAAATAGAACCAACACTTCATTGCTGCAGCAGGGACCCATCTAGATTCACCATAACATTCACATTAATGTGTCTCCAGTGACGTTTAACTGAACTTGATTCTGAGTGCACTGCCTAATGAAACATCAATGAACTCTTCTAATAACTTTGGGGCAAGAAAGTGGCAGTTTAATTTCGGTATTCTCATTGAAGGGTTTGTAGCTCACAGGACAGCAGCAGATTGTTTTGCTGGGTAGTTCTGGAAAATAAGTTATAAACTTGTTGTACAGACCAGAAAGAAGATAAATGGTGGTCTTATGGCACAGTGGGTCACATTTCTGCTGCTGAGTTAGAAGTTCCAGGTTCAAATCCAATCCAAAACTTGATGGTCAACTAAGGAAGATGTGTTCATATTGCAGCCAATCGGACTGAGTATCAACCTAAATATTCTTCCAACATGCCAATGGTTGGTGATAAAAGGGGAAATATTTTGGTCAGACGTGTGGAAGAAAAGTTGGAGCCTGTACCGTTTGCTGACCATAGCTTCAGATTACAACGTGCATGTAAAATGTGCATTTGGCCACTGCAATTCATATTCCCTGAGCGATCCTACCACTGTGGAGATGGAAAGCACAATGTTAACCTGCAGCAGGACAACCTGGGTGGACACCCCATTGAAATTTTAGTTCGTGAGGAGGATTGAGGACCGTAAAATCCAGCTCAATGTGGTTTTCTTAAACAATTGAATGTAGGAACTCAGAAGTATCATAATCACTCCAAAGTTCACCTGACTTCTAGTTTCTTATTGAATATATCAATTCATTCACATAGGGAAAAATATTCATTCTTCCCCTTTGCATAATTCTACACATCTGTGAGATATCCCTGCTTAGCTAGCCGAACGCTACCTCAGCAAATTCAGGTTTCTTATCAGCTAAGAATGTATGTGTGTCTTGCCTGAGATGAAACATATGGGTAAGCACTCTGCCAAGCGATTCTACCTCTGTATGCACATGCATGAAATTGTGCTCTGCATCCATTTGCTTGCAAAGCACCTGGAGCTTTCTGCCCTGGAATTAGCAAAATTAACATGTTCTTCAGTTGAGAACACTCTGAAGACTTGATTCAGAGTCTTTCACAACATGCACCCTTTGGTGCAGAAAACACTGCATTAAATCGTGCAGTGGCTTTTATTTTACTGTCCACCAAATCCTTTCTGGCTATTGCTCAAGGCACCTCAGTGCCAACCCCAGTGCAATATTTCCAGCTGAAATCATGAAATTATCCATAGGTTTCCTACATTACAACAATCACTGAATTTCAAGAGTACATCTGCCATAAAGCTCTTTGAGATGTCAGGAGGCTCCTATACAGGACTTTACCCAAGGCTGCTAGTTTGAAAGGCATGCCTGCCTCTTCCTGCTGCCATGCCATTTAGAAATGCCACCCAAGGGGAGCCTAATGAGCCACTTCGCAAGCACTTAGCCAATGGTGAGGGACTGCATGAGGAGATTGTCCCATGAAACTGGGGGAAAAAAGCTTGAACTACAATAGGTTTTGAACAAGTGAAATGGAGAAGGGTGGGAAAAAATACCAAAGGGAAGGTCTGTGATAAGGTGGAGAACAGGAGAGGTGAAGGTCCAGAATTTCATCAAGGGAAAAGGGACCAGCAGTTGGGAAATTTCCTGACTTCACAGAACTGTCTCTGTTATGGAGGCCCTCTCACCATATTATATCTGCAGGCAGGCAGAGTGAGGCTGGAGATGGGCCTATTGTGAGTGCAGGAGGAAATGGGCCTGATGCAAAAAAGGGCAAATTATCTTCTGGGGCAATATAAAGGCCTGCCTTAGATGCCATTGCTTTTTGTCCAAGGACAAGTGTGCTCCCATCAAGCTGGGGTTTGTTCAGAATGTATTTCTGACTCGTGTCTTGTGAGTAATGGCCTTTCATCATAAATGCTGGCTGCTAACAGGTTCTCAACACTGTAATAGTTGGCCCTGCATGAGCCTTCCTTATGTGGATTGAGAATTCTTTGCTGGATTTCTTGTCCACATTGGACTCACTCCCGGGACTGTGAGGAGTGTTCACTCTGTACACCCTCCTGTACAAGTGACTGCACACTGATAGCTGCAGTGACAGCAATTCTCTTATCTTTGCTGTATTTAGATCAAATCAGGAGCTGATCTTTAGTAGTTGCCAGGGAGATTAGCAGGGTTAAATATGTGGGGATACAGGGATAGGGCTTGGGTGGGATTGTTGTTGGTGCAGGCTCAATTCTTTGATTCTATGATCTTCTTTCAGCAGCTTTTTATAGGTGGATCTTTCCTCAGGTTGCCACCAACCTGCTGCCAGCATTTCTTTAAATTGCTGGCGATGACTGGCTTCTTGTTCAGTCTAAACCCCTCTTCCACCAGATGTCCCACCCTACATGGCCAATTGGGTACAGAGCCCACTTCACAATGCCAATTGGCTGCCTTCCCTCCAGGCAGCTGCTATTTGGTTGCTTTGTTGCTTGATTCACTGTGCTGTAAAGATGGGGTGAATGTGAACACTTTCTGCCCCCCTCACACCTCCAGAAATGTAAATTCCAGCCCATTAATTCTGTTTCTCTCTCCAAAGATGCTGCAAGACCTGCTGAGCTCTTCCAGTTTTTCCTGTTTATAATTCAGGTTTCACCCGTCTGCAATATTTTGCTTCTCTATTAGCCAATGAAATATGCTGCTCCATTACTTATGCATTACATTTTGTGGAGAACATTATTCATTTTTCATGGCATTTCTAACTGTAAATAAAGTAACAATGCTGGAGCAACATAGCTTTTCTGATGGCTATGCCCCTTTGAATCTATATTTAATGGTTTGTTTGCCATGAAGATACTTTACTAAAAATGCACATCACTGTAATAACTTCGAAGGTGATTCATTGTGGCCCAAGGTTATAAAGTGTTTATTACAATAGTATTTATATATGTACCAGCAACTGCACTACACATCTGCTGTCTCCTGCTCCCTGGCTCCAGGTTCCTCCCTGACCTGTGACATGCGAACTTGCATCCAATTTTTTTCTCATCGCCAGTTTGGGCCTGATGCAGGGAATCAGTACGTGTCTCCTGTGGTAGACTCGTGTTCAACAGTTGCTGGTACAGTGATCCCTGCTATTAGTGTGGAACAGTAAGAAGTCTCACAACACCAGTATCCTGGTGTTGTGAGACTTCTTCAAGTGAGTGTTGAGGGAGCAGCGCTTCGAAAGCTTGTGGCTTGTGTTACCAAAGAAACCTTTTGGACTTTAACTTGGTGTTGTAAGACTTCTTACTGTGTTTACCCCAGTCCAACGCTGGCATTTCCACAGTATTAGTGTGGAACTCAGGACATGTGCCTTTGCTTCCAATTTGCTCAGCTTCTTGTGCTGTTTCTCCATAGGGTCTGGCCTGATCATGGACCCTTGGGGATTACCCCCTAAAAAGGGACAACAATACCACAATTACCATCAAGGGAAAAGCATATAATGTGGTCTACTTTTCTCTCCTTGAACAGTTAAAGCATAGTGATTATCACCAATGTAACATTACTCTGTAGTCAATGGCTTCTATATTAATCAGCAATACAATTCAGATCCTATGAAAATGATGCCTATCTTTCTGATATGATTATTAAATATGGAGGATATCCTAATTAATCCTAGAAGTATTATTAAAATTAAATTGTTACCCAGTGACAATAATTAATGTGTTATCTGTTGATCCATTGGGCCAACTAAGTATTAGATTCTACATGTTCCATTTCCAAAGAAGCTGGAGACTTTTTGGTTCAAAGTGAAGTCCACAACAAGGTAAAATGTCCCATTTGACCTGATTTAACATGTCTACAAATGTCAAGTCATTTTGAGGCCAAATAAAAATTGTGTGTCAACATTGAATCATGGGGTAATTTGAATTAAGCAGAACAGATCGGATTTGTTCATGTAATGCCACTTCCACATCCTTAAACAACAGTTCCTCCCCCTGCGTTTGACATCTTGTTGGTATCATCAACTATGTGTTTAGTTGAATGTTAATGAAAAATATCAGTTAAGCAAAGCCAGTAAAATCAAAAGAGGGATATTTTTCTGAAATTAGTACGTTCAGTGAAAATTCACTTCAAATTGCAAGTCTGTTACTGATTTTTGGTAATGGAAACCATCTGTTGAGTATTAAATTCTTTATAGCACACATCACGCAGACATCTGTTTGCAATCTATAGCAGGCTGAAAGTACTTTCTTTAAATTAAAAGCATTCCCAAATCTGTCAATCTTTAACGCTCGTTGTCAACACTCCTAACATAGGATTTCTTTGGTGACTAATAAGAGTTCCATTCTCTGTGATTCATCTGTAGCCTAACGAATTCAACTTTGAATTTTTGTTCTGTGTTGAGATAGTGCTCATTTCAGTGTCTGCTTGCTAGGCTGGGCCGGATTGGACTACGCTGGCCAAAATAAGGAATGGGCTGTTCTTTTTTGCAGCAGACTGAAAAATCTGTTTCTCCGTGCGCTTGAAAGGAGACGAAGAAGAATACTTGTTTTGTCAGAGGTAAAATGAGTGAATTGAAAAACAAAAACGTTTTCAGTGATGTAAGGTCACCAGTAGTCTAAGTGTGATTTTATTTATTTTGCTTACAATAGAACTGTACAATTATTTTAAAAGGGTGTTCCCCAAAGGAAGTGGGAAATGAGCATTGTGTTGCCTTTCAAGTAACTTGATAGATCTTTAGCAAGTTTAAAGAAAAGGTCTTATCTTAAAGTTATAGTACTTTAAGGTTCAAGGATCTATGTATATTTGTTGCTTTTGCAAAATTTTGTAAGTTGTATTTTGTTAACACAACACATGCATTCACCGTTACTGTTTATTTTAATTAACATTTCATTTGTTTGACAGTATGAAGAAAGTATCTTAAGAGTTGTTCAAAAGTTCTCAAACTAGTATTTAGATTGGTCCTTCACTGAATTTTAGCACTTTACATTTTCTTTTAACCAGTACACGGAGAGCAAGAACTACTAAATTAATTTTCCGTGACAATTTGTTCCCAGCTGCAACTCTGCCATATCTTTGTTTAGATATGTCAATGTTTGGATTAAGTGAATCCAAATTCTGAAGTGTACATGTCAAGATTTATAATAGGATTGGTTGTATTGTTAGTTTTGAAATGAAATTATTTCAAGAAGCTAACAGCAGCTGAACAGAATGGCATTTATTTCCTTTTGTTGCATTTTGATCATTTTTATTTTGACATCAGCTGAAATCTGGGGTACAATTCAGAGTTGAGGGAATAGAATTATCCTGTGGAATGTAGTTAGTACATATCTCTAACATCGGACAGCAGAAGATTAAGAACTTGCATTTTTAATACTAAAACTGGCCATGGGGATGAGGCACGTTTGAACTGAGAAGTGACAATTAAAAGGATGGTTTTTTTCAGACCATATTTGGAAGTGGGCTTGAACTCTAGATTTTTGGCTTTTTATTTAGTTTTAGAGGTTTTGTCCCAGAAAAATGTATCATTGTTACAAACAAAATTATGGATTTGGGAAAGTTACTGGAGATTCTTCTGATTTTCTGGTATTTGGAGAGAAAAATAAAGAAAAAGAGATGTGTTGCAGTCTGCTTCCACTGTTCCAGAAACAAGCTGACCTTGTCTATGAGGCCACTGATGTAGAGATACCAGTTTGGGAATTTCTGAACTAAACTGTTGGCCTAGAACTGACCTTTGGATGATTCCTGACACATGAATAGCACTACAATAGAAATTGTCTGAAAGATAATGAGGTACACAGCTTCAACAGAGTCAAACGCACTATAGGCATCATGCAGCCATCACATGCCTGGACAATTCATTGGGTGTGGCACGGTGGCAGAATGGTTAGCACTGCTGCCTCACAGCTCCAAGGACCTGGGTTCGACACCCAGCTTGGGCCGCTGTGCGTGTGGAGTTTTTACATTCTCCCCGTGTCTGCATGGGTTTCCTCCCGATGCTCCGGTTTCCTCCCACAATCCAAAGATGTGTGGGTTAGGTTGATCCGTGCTAAATTGCTCCTTAGTGTCCTGAGATGCATAGGTTAGAGGGATTAGTGGGTTAAATACATGGGATTATGGGGATAGGGTCTGGCTGGGATTGTGGTCGGTGGGCCAAATGACCTCCTGCACTGTAGGGATTTTATGATCCTAAAATTAAAATCCTTCCACAGCATCCAAATATGATTATAATCTGCAAACCTAAACACCAAGAAAGGGTTAATAATACAGTAAGAGAAGGAGGCAACCCAGTTCATTTATTAATTTTTATGGGGTGTGGGCATCGCTGGCTGGCCAGCATTTATTGCCCATCCCTAGTTGCTTGAGAGCATTTAAGAGACAACCACATTGCTGTGTCTTTGGAGTAACATATGCCAGACCAGGTAAGGATAGCAGATTACCTCCTCTAAAGGACATTAATGAACACGATGGGGTTTTATGATGATCAACAATGGTTTAATGGTCATCGATAGACTTTTAATTCCAAATTTTTATCAAATTCAAATGTCATCATCTGCTATGGTGGGATTCGAGCCCGGGACCCAAAATATTATCCCAGGTCTCTGGATTGCTAATCCAGTGATAGTTCCACTGTGCCACTGCAGCCCTGCCAAGGACACAGCATGGCACTAATTGTGAGCTAGAAAGTATTCCTGTTGAAGTGACGAGACGGATTTTACAGCCATTTATCAGGCAGGCTGCATCTTGGAGGCGATCTTCTGATAAGTACCAGGTTGGTCCAGTGCCCTGTCCACACGTGCATAATAAAGTAACCCAAAGCATCAGCAGTAGCATTGGCCATTTCTCTACCACACGATCCAGACCACTCTCCTGACACGATTGTAATAAAGTATATCAAATTGAGATCACTGGAATTGATTTAGTTTATGTAGATACATTTCATAATGTGTTACATAATCTTCTGTACCTTCAGAATGTTTCCCAATTAACAGGTATACCTGAGAACCTCTTGGAGTTGAGGTGGCATGTGCTGCCTCATGTAGCTGGTGCCAGCATATCCCAAGCTGTTGTTATGACTAGCTGTTCTGCCTATTGGTTATCCTATATTTCTGTGAAGGGTGTTCCACACCCAATGGGCTGCGTAGGGTGTGACATTTGGCAGGAGAGGAGTTGTGACAGTAAATTAGACTTTTAGGGATAGCCAAGCTAAGAAGAAAGATAGAGGGAGACAGTTTTAGATCTATGACTCTAGAGTTAAAAAATATTAGATCCAGGAGAATTCTAATCTGAGGTGACTATATTTAAGATGTTAGTGATGCTGGCGTTGAATGGGGACTATACAACTGTGGGACAGTTGAAAAAAATTTGAAGAGGCAACTTTGTTGGAAATAAGCAGAAGGCCCCAGAAATCTTAGCTTTTATATGAATTTTTGAAATCAGACCAAGTGATTAACTGTGCAATTTCTGATAAGTATCTGACTTGAGCTTGGGTGGGAGGTTGGTGTGGGGGTTGGGCAAGGTTGGTGGTAGTGTGGGAGTGCCATGTAAGTCAAATGGGTGAAGAAGAAAAGTTGAGTTAAGAAGTTTGGTTAGCTCGGTTATCTGTGTTCTTTGGACTTTTATAACTTGACTAACTACTAAAGATAAAGAGTGGAATTTTTGCAAAAAAAAGGTCTGAGTTGTGCAGCAGTTGGGAAAAACAGTGAGGAAGCTGCCAACCCAAATTGTGTTTTCCCCACCATACTGATTGCCACAGAGCCGAAAAAATGAAGGGGCAGGTCTCATGACATCATGCTGGTTGGGTGGTTCTCATAATTGCTGGGCAGTGACAGGGGTGTTGCGCCAGAGGCAGTGCCAGGGCATGACTGTCTCCCCAATGCCAAGAACTCACTTGAACTCCTTTGTGGCTCTGCTTGCCAAGTGCACCCTATGGGAGACCTATCATTATTCACATTGGCATGACATTCTAATGGTATGGGGGGCGATGACCTGATATTATATTTAAATGTATTCAAATTGGGATCTCAATATTCAATGCCAGGATTCCTGCTGCATTGTTAGTGGGAAGTGGGGGGAGTGTGAACCACGTTTTGGAATTCGCATGTGATTTAATGCTCCCTTCACTCCCCCACCCCCAAAACCAAACATAAAATCCTTCCAGAATGTGGTTATTAGTATTCTTTTCCCCTCATTTTTGACAAATTGCTTTGATTTAAACTTGTGGCTTCATTATTTTAGTAAATGCCTGGTTTTTCTGATTTCCAAACAAAAAAAATTAAAACATTACTGGTCTCTACTGCTGCAGATGGTTATGGAGTTTGCGTGTCTGTGGCCATTAAGCTGTAATTTTGGGGGGGTTGGGGGGACAGCGATTGCCTAATGGCATTATCACTAGACTAAAAATCCAGAAACTCAGCTAATGTTTTGCAGACTGCGTTCGAATCCTGCCAGAGCAGATGGTGAAATTTGAATTCAGTAATAAATAACTGGAATTAAGAATCTACTGATGACCATGAAACCATTGCCGCTTGTCAGAAAAATCTATCTGCTTCACTGATATCCTTTAAGGAAGGAATTATGCTGTCCTTACCTGGTCTGGCGTTCATGTGACTCCAGAGCCACAGCGATGTTGCTGACTCTCAACTGCTCTCCAAGGGCAACCAGGTAGGAGCAAATAGTACTGGCCAACCAGCAATGCCCATGTCCCATGAATGAATTAAAAAAAAATTGAGCAATGTGTATAGAAATGTGTCTGCGTGGGTTTCCTCCAGGTGCACTGGTTTCCTCCCACAGTCCAAAGACGTGCATGTTAGGTGAATTGGCCATACTAAATTGCCCCTTAGTGTGCCAAGATGTGTGGGTTATGGGGATAGGGCCTGGCTAAGGTGCTTTGTTGGAGAGTGGGTGTAGACTCGATGGGCAGAATGGCTTCCCTTCTTCTGCACTGTAGGGAAAAAAGTTAGTACCAGTGATGCTGTCAATGAAATGACACTCGACTGCATGAAGATCTTAAAAAGATTTTACTCCATCCTTATAGTTACAAAGCCAATGCTCAGAATGGACCAGGCAAACCCAAATTCATTCTTTGCTTGCTCCAAAAGCCCAAATTGAAATCAATTCATGGCCTTCACAAAGGAGACAAACAAGATGTAAGCTGACAAGATAAGACATTGCACCCCATCTTGGACTTGATCTGGCGCTTGATCCTAGCCAAAACGCTGAAAGCCTTTACTACCATTGGATCCAATTTCTAGGCAACCTCCACTCATTATCTTCTGATGGCCTCAGCAGCTTGTAGCCATTGCCTTGGTGAGGCTGGCTGGCATGATGCTGCTGTCATCAGGGAAGAGGACTTCTCTCCATGCCCTGACTGTTTCTAAGAAACATGTCTGTAAACTGGGGTGGGGGGCAGCCTTGCCACAACTTCCATTCTTCCTGCATCACTTTCCTCTCACGCTTCAATTTTTGTTCCTGCATATACTGCTGCCATGTTCAATTGGGCTCTCAGACCGCATTGTTGCTTCACGCTGCCATCTTGCCGCTCTCCCTTATTTGATGGGGGAATCGGAAGTAGAATGGTAATTATTTTGCTCTAAGAAAGAGCAACGGCAAAGTGTACATTTCATTAAGTTGAGTCCTGGACCGGAAAATGGCCCAGCATTCCAACAGGGACGAAGGTGAGAAAACTCTTCCCTGTGAGTCTAGAATCATAGAATCCCTACAGTACAGAAAGAGGCCATTTGACCCATCGAGTCTGCACCGATCACAATCCCACCCAGGCCCTCCCCCATATCCCTGCATGTTTACCCAATAATCCCTGTAACCTATGCATATCAGGACACTAAGGGGCAATTTTAGCATAGCCAATCAACCTAACCTGCACATCTTTGGACTATGGGAGGAAAGCGGAGCACCTGGAGGAAACCCACGCAGACATGAGGAGAATGTGCAAACTCCACACACATTAAGAAATAGGAGCAGGAGTAGGCCATCTAGCCCTTTGAGCCTGTCCCACCATTCAATAAGATCATCGCTGATCTGAAGTGGATCAGTTCCACTTTTCTGCTTTCTCCCCATAACCCTTAATTCCCCTGTCTATCAGAAATCAATCTATCCGTGACTTAAATATATTCAACAAGGTAGCCTCCACCACTTCAATGGGCAGAGAATTTCAGAGATTCACCACCCTTTGAGTGAAAAAGTTCCTCCTCAACTCCATTCTAAACTGCCCTCCCCTTATTTTGAGGTTGTGCCCTCTAGTTCTGCTATCCTTTCTAAGCAGGAAGAATCTCTCTACCTCTACCCTATCTAGCCCCTTCAATATCTTGTACGTCTCTATAAGATCCCCCACCCCCCCCAGCCTTCTAAACCCTAACGAGTACAGACCCAGTCTATTCAATCTCTCTTCATAAGCTAACCCCCTCATCTCCGGTATCAGCCTGGTGAACCTTCCCTGTACTCCCTCCAAGGCCAATATATCCTTTCGCAAATACGGGGACCAAAACTGCATACAGTACTCCAGTTGCGGTCTCACCAGTGCCCTGTACAGTTGCAGCAAGACCTCCCTACTTTTATATTCTATCCCCCTCGCGATAAAGGCTAACATTCCATTTGCCTTCTTGATCACCTGCTGCACCTGCAGACTGGGTTTTTGCAATTCATGCACATGGACCCCCAGGCCCCTCTGCACTGTAGCATGCTGCAGCTTTTCGCCCTTTAAATAATAATCCCTCCTACTATTATTTCTACCAAAGTGAATAACCTCACATTTGCTAATGTTATACTCCATCTGCCAGGTCCTCGCCCACTCACTCAGCCTATCCAGATCCCTCTGCAGACTTTCCACGCCTTCCACGCAATTTGCTTTTCCACTCATCTTCATGTCATCAGCAAATTTTGTTACCCTACACTCAGCCCCCTTCTCCAGATCGTCTATATAAATGGTAAACAGTTGAGGCCCCAGCACCGATCCCTGCGGCACTCCACTAGTCACCAACTGCCAACCAGAAAAGCACCCATTGATTCCAACTCTCTGCTTCCTGTTAGATAACCAATCCTCAATTCACGCTAACACCTTACCCCCAACTCTGTGCACCCTAACCTTCTGCAGCAACCTTTTGTGAGGTACCTTATCGAACGCCTTCTGGAAATCTAAAAACACCACATCCACCGGTTCCCCTCTGTCTACCGCACTAGTCACATCCTCATTGAAATCCAATAAATTCGTTAAACACGACTTCCCCTTCACAAATCCATGCTGCGTCTGCTTGATCAAACCATTCAAACACACACACAGTGACCCAAGCTGGGAATTGAACCCAGGTCCCTGGACCTGTGAAGCAACAGTGCTAACCACTGTGCTACCGTGCTGCCTATCTCAGGTAGTTCGAGACAACTCATCTTGGTTAATGCACTGTACTGCAAATGAATACTTGGAATGGTAAGCATTTCTAACCAGAAGTTCTGTAGTTTGGACCAAGTCAATAACAAACAAGAACAGCAAGATGTTAACATAACGATAATGGGATTACTCAGTAATAGTAAAATTGCATTTCATATAATCTATTCCACAAGAGAGATTATGGTCTCATTTAAATTCAGCACGGGGCATGATCAAAAAATTGTTAAACATTTGAATTTTGATTCAGTCCTTTTAGAGTGCATGCAGCCAGTTTTTTCAATTTTATATATGCTCCCCAAAGCCTTTGCTGTGCTGACTTTGCCTGTAGCTTACTCAATAGTTTTCACGTAACTTCCCCATCAGGTCCAGAGATGGATTTGTTACTTAAATGCTAATCAGTCTTTTACAAAATGTTGGATAAAAGGAATTAACATTTCCAAATGATGGCCTCGAGTAATTATTTAATAGTCATTGTATGATTTGGAAATTTGCATTTATTTCCAAAGTACAAATTAATCCTTGATTTGCAGAGTTCCCCTTCAGTGCATTGTGATACAACAACAGATTAATACTTTAATATTTGACATGAATCAGATAATGTTTTTTAAAGGCTGTGTCCTCAGCACCTTGTATGGCTATGAAACAAGGACGATTAAAGCTATCGATTAAAAAAGGCTTAATAATTTCCATCTTTGGTGTCTGTGGCACATTATGGCTGTACCTTAGAAGGACAAAATTGTCAAGGCTTTCCTTAACCTTTCAAAAACATGAACTGCCAGATTTGTTAGCACTCGTCAAACAGTGATAACATTGTTGGCTTGAGCATGTCTGTAGGATGGAAGTTGGGCAAATACTTCTGTGTATGGTGAAGTAGCTGGAGCCAGATGACCAGTAGGACACCCATCGCTCTGCTTCAAGGCTGCTTGCAGGTTCTAAACATTGATTATCACACCTGAGAGTAACTAGCTGACGACAGAGGAAATTGATAACACTTCCTTCCTGTGGGCTGGCATGCACTACCATGATGACCAAAGCGACACCGTTTGTCAACATGCACAGACAGCAATGATAACAGCCCACAACAGCGTTTGATAGCTCCAGGTGTGGCAGAACTTGTCTCTCAAGGATTGGTCTCTTCAGCCACCAGCAAAGCTGTGTCTTTTGAAGGCACCTAATCTGAAATGGTTTTGTTTGCTGCATGTCCATCATCTTTTATAAAAGGGAGTCCTAGATGCCATGGCTTTTGCTTATAGATTTATTAGAGGATAAGGTGCCCAACAGACAGCACATAAAGCACAATCACTGAGCTTTTAGTAGATTAGCCCTTGAATCCCTATCAATGATTTCAAGTACTGACATTTATCCCTTGGCTGCACCAGTCCAGTTTACATTAGCTCCCATTAGTTCAGCATTTCAGAGACTTGTTGTCTCTCTAGTACCAGTGAGTGAGACCAATGTCCTTTATGATGGAATTAAAACATAGTGTTAACTGCCTAGCTAATTATGTTTCAGGGGAAAAGTAAAAGTAACTCTGTATATGTTTGTAAGAAGATTTATCTACCAGAGGGTGGGGACCACACAAAGAACAGAGTCTTTACGACTCCTGTTTTTATAAGCCATGGAGACGCCTTGAGGACCCAGGCTGGATTGAGCAAATTCCAGAGGCACGCTGCTACAGTTTCCTAAAGAAGTCAATTGTTTGCTGCAAATTGGAGTATTTAAAGGAGAATGGATCCTTAATATATCTTTTGTCACCAGCCCCCTGAACAGTCTTTAAAGGGCTTGTTGTGTCCAGTTGCTGAAATGTGGTTCTGACTTGCTGAGAGATTCTGTAAGATGTTGTAAATTGTGCAAGCCAGCACTGTTGAACAAACTATTTGATACTTGCACCATTTAAGTGGGTTGTTAACAATAAGCTTTAAAAGATTATAATATTACCACAATTGGTTGCATTTTATGTTTAATTGCTACAAACAGAACTGCATTTTCTGAAATCATCCTTTCAATTTTATTCATTGCTGAAATGTTTGTGGAAGTTCATTTAAATACAACTACGTATTGTTTCCTAGGTAATGCACTGCACCTTAGCACTCAAGAGCATTTGGTAACCTCTATGGAGTGAGACCAATGGCTCTGCATCCATTTCAGAAGTGTTCATTTCTACTCATTTGCTGAGAGGCCAGGACAAGCTCCATTTAAAATGTGCACTTTTAAAGATGCACTTCAAAACAGAATTTCCTTCAAACATTCCCAGAGACCTGCGGGGACTGGTATTATCTGTTCTCTTTTTATTTTTGCTCACACCTTTGAGAATCGTGGAAATGATCTAAATGAAACATCCTCATTTTTTTCAACCCGTAAAACCTTCACTAGATAAATATAAATAAAGAAACCCATCTGGCTCATCCTAATTCATGAATCTTATTTCCTGTTGGAGCAACCGACTTAATTAAATGTCTCCCAAGGTTTCCATACTATCCTCAATTTGCCATATCCTAATCTCATAACATCAAAAGAAAAAGGATGTCATTTAGCCCATCTAACCTGCTCTGCAATTGGTTATGGCTGATCTTATTGTGGCCTTAGCTCCACTTCTCTGTCTCCTTCCACCCCGCCCCCCGCAAAAACCATCACTCCAAAAACCCTCTCTTGTCAATGAAGAATTCATCTAACTCAGTCTTCAATGTATTCCATGGCCCATCCTCCTCTGCACCCTGTGGAAGAGAATTCCAAAGTCAACAACCTTCTGAGAGAAGAAATTCTTCTTTATCTCCTTCTTAAATGGAAGACCCCTTATTGTTGAACTGTACCCTCTAGTTCCAGATTCTCCCGCAGAGGGAATATCCTCTCAGCAGCTGGCCTTTCAAGCCCCCTCAGAATCATACATGTTTCAATAAGGTCACCTCTCGTTTTTCTGAACCCCAACGAGTATAGGCCCAACGTTCTCACTTTCCCCTTTAAACAGCCCCCTTCATCCCCGAAATCTGCTTACTGAATCTTTTCGAGCTGCTTCCAATGCAAGTTTGAACTGGCCTTACTTTTCACAGATTACTTAAAAGTTGTGGGCTGGAATTCTCTGGCCGTTCACCACGGCTTGCAAGAACAAAGAATTTGGCACGCTGTCATGATGGCACAGTGGTTAGCACTGCTGCTTCATAGTGCCAGGGACCTGGGTTCGATTCTTGCCTTGGGTGTCTTTGTGGAGTCTGCACATTCTCCCCATGTCTGTGTGGGTTTCCACCAGGTACTCCAGTTTCCTCCTACAGTCTAAAAGATACGTTGGTCAGGTGCATTGGCTATGCTAAAATCTCCCTCAGTGTACCTGAACAGGTGCTGAAGTGAGGCGACTAAAGAATTTTCACAGTGTTAATGTAAGCCCATTTGTGACACTAATAAATAAACTTCAAAACTTAAATAAGCTTTAAAAAACTCTGCTCACTGCCGCGGGACAGAGAATCTCAGCTGCGGACAAGGTCAGAGAATCTGGCCTATAGTTCAAGATAAACCATAACATTGTTGCTTTATCATTCACAGACTGTGTATCAATGAAAATTTGGTGCATAAAATTTTAATAATCTTGGTTCAGAAAGAATATGTACTAATGAAGTCAACAAAAATTAGCGTGGATATAAAAATGGTTATGTATTCATTTAACTGTATTTTGCTATATAGTTAAGCCTGTTTTACTTAAAAATTAGGATATAACCAAACTTTTCCTGTTAGAATTGAAGGTTACATTAAGGTTTATCACGTACATTGTTAACCTAACCTAAGGCTGACTACATCAGTATTTGTTGTGTCTCATTACTATTCTCTTTTTCCTTTTAGAGCCATCACAGTCTTCCCTTTGGCTCTGAGAAAACTCCCATCAGGAGCAATGTCTCTTCAACTATTCCGACTGTCTCTTGTGATTATGTATGTGCTTCTGGTGACTTTCACATTCCCAGGTAGGCAAAAGGATTTCAAAGAGATGTTCCCAGGGAGTTTCACATTTAGTAGAATATCTTGCTTTTCATTTACTGCAAAGAGTTTTATGAAATATATTTGTGTGGTATATTGTATTTATAGAAATCTACAAGGGAAAAGCTATCCATAAATTTGACTTAATACAGTAGTGTACTTTCAACTCACTTTGAGGGCCATTGATTATTTGAACAATTTAGTGTTCAGTTCACTATAACTGAATGCTCATGGGGCCCAAACCCTGCAATTCATAGTTACACCTCACACCTCGCAGCACAAGTGTTCACGCTTACTCACCTTAGGTTGGAAGGTACCGTAACTAAGACCACGCCCTGCCTAAAGCGCACAATCAAAAGCTAACCTCACACACCTCAAATATAGGAGGTTACTCAGGGAAAAAAAACTGCAGAGTTGAGTAAACTTGCAATTAGCAATAGCAAATCTTTGCTGTTTTTTAAATATTTAGAAAATGTGAAAGACTGGTGATTTACATTTCTCTTGCGCTTTTTTATTGACTTAGTTTCAGTGCAACTGCTTTGTGAGTATGTTAATATGAATAGAATGAAAGATCCTAATCATTCCTTGTGGAATCCAAAACTAAGGCTGGGATTCACTGAATCTGCTAGCCCCTGGTGGGAATCTCAATGGCCCGTTGAATTGGCTGTTAGGTCTAAACATGGATTCCCACCAGGTGGCAAATACGTTGCAATGCTCCCAGCCCTCCCTGATCAGGTTCCTGCCTAGGGCTACCAGGAACCCAATGAATATGTAACATCTTCATAAACTTGTAATTAGCGTACTGGAAGACCAATTCAATGGCCTCCCCTGATCCACCTATCCTCCCAGCGGAAAGCCCACCAGGCGGGCTTTGGTGCAGGCCCTGACAAACGTGGACTAGGTACATTGTACTGAGAGGGGGCAAGGAGGTAAGTCGTGTGCCCATGTGCACCTCTGCCAGGCTGCAGATGGAGGATCCCACAAGAGACTCCCCTCAGGACCATCCTTCAGGTCCCCCCTCAGAAACCCTCTCACCTTAGTCTCTCCTTGTGGTTAGAAAAGAGGAAGTTAAACCTCATAAAAATATCAAACCTGTCTGCAATGTTTCTAAGCATTCAGCCTTTGATTGACAGGTTGGATACTTTAAGATGTTTAGCATTCATTTTTCTAACCGCAACATTTACAAAGCAATTGAAATGCATTCAAATGTGAAGGGGAAGAAAAACAAATAAGGCTCATTGCTAGTGGGTAAATAATCCAACCTTTCAATCAAACCACTTCAGAGGATGCAAACATGATGTAACCTTTCAGTGTTAAAAGGGCAAGTGAAATTGATCAAACCTTAGTTTTTGTTTTATTTATTAGTGTCACAAGTAGGTTTACATTAAGATTGCAGTGAAGTTAAAATTCCCTAATCGCCACACTCCAGCACCTGTTTGGACACACGGGGGGAGAATTTACCATGGTCAATGCGCCTAACCAGCATATCTTTCGAACAATGCCCTTCAAAAGACTGCAGTTGTAGGTATGAGAAAAAGCAAGGGTTTTCCCAGAAAATCCTGACAGGTCATTTTCCTAAGAGCACATTAAAGAGAGTTTCTGACACCTGGGCCAATCCCTATTGTGGATTGGACTGCTGTGGTGATTTTGAATGCTTCCAGGTGTCCAAAGGGAATGGATGTCAAAGTGACAAGCACTTCAAGGTTTCAGAGGCAAAAATGAATATCTTACCCCAGAATGGTGTCTGAATTCACCGTTCTGAAACTGAACAACTTTCCCAGGGCGATAAGGATACAAGACCCCCATCTCAGAGAAGAGTCCTGAAGTCAAGGCCTTTCCTCCAGCCTTAGCTCACTCAACTTCCAGATTCCTTAGGGGCGCTCTGCCTCTGCAGCCTGGCAAAAGCAGAGGGCCACATGGGTACACCACTTACCTCCTTGCATGCCCTGCTCCCACTCCCTCCACCCCTTGGATATCACTGCCAGGGTGCCAAGGAGCAGTGCAAGATTGACATTGATGTCCTGAAGTGGGGTCTGATGTGGGTCCTGAGGGGATATCCTGAAGGAGTTTCTGAAGAGTCCTGAGGAGTGGCCTGAGTGGACCCCATCCGGAGTGTCTGTTTTGGGGCAGGTATGAGGGGGGATCGGGTCACCCTGATGCCTGCGGGGTGTGTGGGGAGGGGGGGGAGGTGACTTGTTCTTTCAGTTGTGGGGGGAGGATGCCCTTCTGTGTTGAGGGGTTAGGGAAGCTCTCCTTTCCAGCAGCAGTCATCATGTCCA
Source organism: Carcharhinus amblyrhynchos (assembly GCF_965287045.1). Classification (NCBI taxonomy): domain Eukaryota; kingdom Metazoa; phylum Chordata; class Chondrichthyes; order Carcharhiniformes; family Carcharhinidae; genus Carcharhinus; species Carcharhinus amblyrhynchos. Next base: position 62,901,610 of record NC_137333.1, read on the forward strand.
TTGTGTGAAGAGGTTGGGGTAGGTTGTCTGTCAGCACGAAAATCTTTAAAAAAGGGCCCCCAATTTCTGTAAAGATGAGCTGGCCAGCATGATTCCTGGGACGTATAAGGCATTACTAATGCCAGCAGGAAACATCTGGTGTGACTCAGGCCAACAAGCCCCAGTCAAAGAAAGTTGCATAGCCAACTTCTTTCCATTTTAGCTTTCATCAGTGTTTTGCACTGCTCCTTGGCACCCTGGCAGAGACACCCTGACCTGGTGCCTTGTACTCTGAGTGGTGGGGGGGGGGGGTGGCAAGGAGGTAAGTGGTATTCCCATGTGCCCTTCTGCTGCTGAATCTGCAAGCTATTGCTGACAAAATCAGTCATGCCTCATTCATTGCCATGCCCCAGTCAGTAGCATTTTTTCTGCTATTAGAAGTTTCATCGCTCTTTGCATACTTTAAGCTAGGAATGCTCATGCGAATGGGAAGATTGATCTACAGAATACATCCAACAACCAGAATCAACTCAACCAACCCACAAGGAGGAGCAGTCTTAACCGAAGAGAGGAATGGAAAAAGCAAGGAGTTGAGCTTTGAGGTGGGGTGGACACTGACCAGCGTAAAGTGGAGTGAGGGAAGATCCTTATTAGCTCAAGGGGTAGAAGAGTACCTTCATTAACTGAGAAAATGTGAAGAATGTCTTCATTAACTGGGTAGGTGAACGGGAGAGAGCAAATAAACAAATGCACATCTTTCATGTTCTCGGGTTGTTCCAAAGCACTTCATTCAGCTAATTGCTTTTGTAATGCAGGAAAATAATAGTAATTAACAAATGAGATAAATGATGGAATAACCCACTTGGTCGAGGGATGAATGTTGCCCAGAGAGAACGCTTTGAATTGTGTCATGTCATCTTTTATATTGACATGAACAAATCGATGGACCCTTGCTTTAATCAAAATCACATCGTGTGGGCTCTGCTTGAAGACAGGAATTGGCTGATGGCTTACTGATGTTTCATTATGAAGCATTTACTTCGCAGTTCTCTTCTGTCAGCGGTCATTTGTCATTGCCTTCCACTCTCAGGGCCAAGAGGGCAGAGGATTCTATCAACCCAGCACAGACGGAGGCGATGAGGGAAAAATGTTAGTGGGAGTTGAGGGAGGCAGGGAAACCATAGCATACCGAACCAAGGAAGAAAGCAGAAATTGGGCAGTTAGGAGATAGAGAATATGTCTCAGAAATAATGGAGAATTGAATGGAGTAAAATGTTTCTGACCAGGGTGGGGGCATGAGGATGCAAATGAAAATCTGACAATTGGTACCATGTTTTGGGCAAGTGATCACCTGTTTTTACTTTTTTTCTGAACAAGTCACAATTCAACTTTCAAGAAAATGTATATTTTGAAAAGAAAGCACCAGATCAGCAGTATGTCTCCAAGCTCCCTACAATTATGACAATTTTGTGGATTTTCCCTTCAGCTTTCAGTTTTTTCCTTCAGCAGTCTGAAGGTAAAAGCCTGTGATACTTTTTCATGTGACACTCCTGGTAATTGAAGGTTTTCTTCAGCTATTTAACACATGCCAGTTTTTGTTGGGTTGAATTGATGCGCTGTAAAAGGAATTGCTCAAAGGATTTGTGGAAACCTCAGAGACAGGAACAAAGATAAACCATTTGTAGTGCTGGTATTGGCCTTGTAATGGTGCATCGCTGTAAGTAAATGGAGAGGAACACAAACAGTTTAACAAACCAGTGCATATTAATGAGTTTGAAACACCTATGTAGAGTACACTGATTGGAATGATTATTATCTTCAGTTGTTGAAGCTGGGGGCTTTTTTTCCTGTTGGAGATAGTAGCATTAGTGATTAGAAATGTGCGTGTATGCGTGAACACAGTAAAAAGTCTGACAACACCAGGTTTTAGTCCAACCGATGTTAGTCCAATCGGTTGGACTAAAACCTGGTGTTGTCAGACTTTTTACTGTGTTTACCCCAGTCCAACGCTGGCACATCCACATCGTGTATGCGTGAGCACAGTGGCACTGTGGTTAGCACTACCTGCTCACAGCACCAGGGACCTGGGTTCAATTCCCGACTTGGGTCACTGTCTGCATGGAGTCTGCACGTTCTCCTCATGTCTGCGTGAGTTTCCTCCGGTTGCCTCCCACACTCTGAAAGACATGCTGATTAGGTGCATTGGCCATGCAAAATTCTCCCTGCAAGCACCCGAACAGAGCTGGAGTATGGCGACTAGGGGATTTTCACAGTAACTCCATTGCAGTGTTAATGTAAGCCTAATTGTGACTAAGAAATAAACTTAAAACTTAACTTACTTATATACATGTGTGTGCCTTAGCTGATTTTAGTTCAACAATTAATCATCTGCCCCATGATCTGTACGAGCTTTATTCTGTTCATTTATCTATTCAAAGGGATATTAAATTGATTTTCTTTTTCAGGTGGGTCAAGCGGAAACAAATTGCGTAAGATGATCGAGAAAAGAAATGGTAACGAAAATTGTTTTGGTGTGTCTTTTGTGCATGAGTTGTGTCGGAGGACAAAAAGTAAACTATTACTCAGATGGGATCATTGAAATCCTTGTGGAGGAACTGAGAGACTGAACATTCTGTGAGGAATGAACCATAGAACACACAGTGCAAAAACATATCATATGGCCCATCAAGTCTGCATGACTCTCTGGAAGAAGATCATATCCAGGCCCACCACCCTCCTTATTCTCATGACCCCATGGCATTTACCATGGGTAATCCATCAAACCTACATATATTTGGTACTAAGGGGCAACTTAGCATAGCCAATCCATCTAACCTGCACATCTTTGGGAGGAAATTGGAACACCTGGAGGAAATCCATGCAAACACAGGGAGAACGTGCAAACCCCATGCAGTCACCCAAGACTAGAATTGAATCCAGATCCCTGATGCTGTGAGGCAGTAGTACTAACCACTATGCTACCATGTCTTGAAATTAGCCACACAAAGAACAGCACAGCACAGGAAACAGGCCCTTCGGTCCTACAAGCCCGCACCGCCCATTTTAACACTCAGTGAGTGCCTTATTCAAGTCTTTCGTCGATTGTCGACATTTTTGTCTACCTCTAGTGGAACTTCACAATAAAGGGGGTGCAAATTTAGGGAATTATATGTGTGCCAGATTAAGGGAGATCCAATTTAGGGACAATTTATTGACATCAATCAGCCTAAAAAGCATGTTTTTGGGATGTGGGAGGAAACCGGAGCACCTGGAGAAAACCCACACAAGCACGGGGAGAATGTGCAAACTCCCACAGTCTTTGGCCCAAGCCGGAGATCTGACCCGGTCCCTGTAACTGCACAGCAGACAGTGATAGTCACTGAGCTGTCATGATGCCCGTCAATTGGTCCAGTTTAAGCGTACACTAACAGACGTGAAGCACTAGGCATGTCTGGAAGCAACATCCAAGAGCAACCCTCACACGACCCACTGCGTGTATGCCCCTTGTTGGCCAACAAGGCAACTGAATCGCCTGTGGATGTAAAAGGAGACATCAATAAACATAAATAGACATACAGCAGGCTATACAGACATTAATGGAAGATCCCCAGTAGCTCCAACGTAAATGACAAGGTGAGCCTTAAAATTTGTTGGACGACTGATAGGAATTTATTAATTCCCAGGAATGTCCTGAGGCTCTTGATCTTCAACTAGAACACTCTTTTGTATCCCTCCATCTCCAGTCTGCTCATGTGCCTATCCAGGTAAGTCTTAAACAACCCTAGCGTGTCTGCCTCCACCACCCTACTTGGCAGTGCATTCCAGGCCCCTACAACCCTCTGTGTGTAAAAAAAAATCCCTCTGACATCCGAGTTATACCTCGCCCCTCTCACCTTGAGCCTATGACCCCTCGTGATCTTTGCCTCCAACCTGGAAAAAAGCTTCCCACTGTTCACTCTATCTATAGTAAAAAGTCAGACCTTTTACTGTGTTTACCCAAGTCCAACGCCGGCACATCTACATCACTCTATCTATACCCTTCATAATCTTATACACCTCTATTAGGTCTCCCCTCATTCTCCGTCTTTCCAGGGAGAACAACCCCAGTTTGCCCAATCTCTCCTCATAGCTAAGACCCTCCATACCAGGCAACATCCTGATAAACCTCCTCTGCACTCTCTCCAAGGCCTCCATGTCTTTCCGGTAGTGTGGCGACCAGAACTGGACGCAGTACTCTAAATGTAGTCTAACCAATGTTCTATACAACTGCAACATCAGATTCCAGCTTTTATACTCTTATACCCCTTCCTATAAAGGCAAGCATACTATATGCCTTCTTCACCACCTTTTCCACCTGTGCTGTTACCTTCAAGGACTTGTGAACTTGCACACCTAGGTCCCTCTGTGTTTCTATACCCTTAATGGTCCTACCAAACTCCCCCCTACATTAGTTCTTCCAAAATGCATCATTTCACATTTATCTGGATTAAATCCCATCTGCCAAGTCCTCAATATCCCTGGTTATCCACGGCTCTCGAATCCTGCCTTTCCTATCCTTCCTTTTTACAGGCACATGTCTGTTCTGCATCCTTATCAGATGTCCCTTAAAAAACTCCCACATACTAGATGTGGACTTACCCTCGAACATCCTCTCCCAATCTATGGCCTCCAATTCCTGCCTAATCTGGCTGTGGCTAGCCTTCCCCCAATTTAGCACCCTACACTTAGGACAACATTCATCCTTTTCCATTAGTATCCTAAAGTAAACAGAATTGTGGTCACTATTTGCCACATGTTCCCCTACTGAAACCTTGACCACCTGACTGGGCTCATTTCCCAGAACAAGGTCCAGTATAGCTCCCTCTCTAGTCAGGCTAACTATATACTGCTCCAAAGAACCTTCCAGTGCGCATTTTACAAATTCCTCCCCATCCAGACTCCTAGCCCTAAGCACCTTCCAATCCACACCAGGGAAATTAAAGTCTCCCACTACAACAACCCTATTTTTTTTCCTGCACCTATCCAGAATTTCCTTACATACCTGTTCTTTCACTTCCTGCGGGCTATTGGGCAGCCTATAGTATACCCCCAGCATAGTGATTGCACCCTTCCTGTTCCTGAGCTCCACCCACAGCGACTCATTACATGACTCCTCAAAATTGTCCACCCTCTGCACCGCTGTAATATGCTCCCCAATTAATATTGCTACTCCCCCTCCTCTGTCTCGCCTAAAACACTTATACCCCGGAATATTCAGCTGCCAGTCCTGCCCTTCTTTTAACCAAGTCTCTGTCACCACAACCACATCCAAATTCCGTGTAAGGCCTTAAGTTTGTCTGTCTTACCCGTTATGCTCCTCTCATTGAAGCAGACACACTCCAGACCTCCAGGCCCACTCAGGTCCTCCTTCTCCAGAGTACTCCTTATGTAACCTTACCCCAGCAACCAACTCATCCCCAGCCTCAGTGCCTACTGAGCTACTGTTTCGATCCCACACCCACCCCCCAGCCACATTAGTTTAAACTCTGCCAAACCACTCCAGCTAAACTCCCAGCCTGGATATTTGTACCTTTCCCATTTAGGTGTACCCCATCCTTCCTATGCAGGTGCCTTCCTCTCATGAAGGTTTCCCAATGATCTACAAATATGAAACCCTCCTTCTTGCACCAATCTTTTAGCCACGTGTTCAACTGAAGGATCTCGTTCCTAACCCCACTAGCACTGGGTACTGGGAGCAGTCCAGAGATTGCTACCCTAGAGACCCTACTCTTTAGCCTAGCACCCATCTCCCTGAATTGCTCTCGTATTACACCCGTGCTCTTTCTACCTACGTCCTTCTCACCAATACGTACAATCACATCTGTTTGATTCCCTTCGCTCTTTAATATATGTACTTCCTACCCTCTCCGAGACATCCAGGACCCTGGCACCAGGGAGGCAGACTACCATCCTGGAGTCCTGTTTGCGCCCACAGAACCGACTGTCTGTGCCTCTAACCATTGCATGCCCCACCACTATTTCTCTCCTAATCCCCACCATCATAGCCTGGGCTTGAGTTTAGGTTTGCAATACATCTGTGGTTGATAAGCCACCATCTGGGTGGATAGAAAATTAGGCTTACTACTTTTTTGGAACCTTTATAAAAGCCTCTTCCTTTTGATCTAAGGCAATTTTTAATTTGTTAACCCTGGTTGGATCACTTCTGTTTGGTTTTTTTTGTGCTCAAAATAGTGCATATTTGTTGTGAACTGTGTATTAATTCTTTAAATGCTAGCCATTGCCTGTCTACTTTCATATATTTTAATGTAATTTTTCAATCTACCACTGCCAATTTTCCCCTCATTGTTGTGGTTCAATTATGAACACAGTTCATAATTGTTCTCTGGAGCAGTGTACTGGTGGCTGGTGAGTGTAAACTGTGAGTGTACTGTTTTTTTTTAAATTGCATTGCTGGGTTGTGGGTTTTTTTTCTCTTTGTGCTTTCCATAGAGGGTCCTAGGCGCAAGGGCTGTTGGGAAGGGAGTATAAAAACAAGGCCACAGTAGATAGTGGGCAGCGTCGGGAGCGGGCAGCAGAGTGAGGCGGGTGCTGAGTGAGTACTGCAAGGGCTTTGGCTCACAGGGCTTAAGCGAGGCAGGGTTAGGCAAGGTGAGTTACTGGTCAAATTTTTCAAAGTACGTCCATGGGTCTGAGGGTAGTCAAATAAATGGCAGGGACCATGGGGAGACGTGTCAGCTGTGTAAGGTGCAATATGTGGGAGTTCCTGGAGACACAGCATTTCCGGAGAGTTCACATCTGCACCAAATGTCTGGAGTTGCAGCGTTTGAGGGCCCGGGTTAGGCAACTGGAGCTGAGGCTGGAGGATTTATTTTTAGTGAGGGAAAATGAGGCACTAATGAATAGGAACCAGATTCAAGAGGGGATCCCAGAGTCAAGGAAGGGGGATGGGTGGGTTACAGTTAGGAAGGGGAAAAAGAAGAGGAGTAATGTTCCAAAGACTACCCCAGGGGTAGTCTCTCAAGACAGCAGGGGTAAGGCACCAACTGAGGTGGAAAGGGCACGAGGGGAAGACCGGAATGCCTCAGAGGGAAGGAAGGGGGCTGGATGTGAGATAGTGGTGGGGGATGGGAGGGTTAGAGGAATTGATGGGCGGTTCTGTGGGCAAAAGCGGGACTCCAGGATGGTGGTCTGCCTCCCTGGAGCAGGGGTACAGGATGTGTCAGAGAGGGTAGAGGGAATCTTGAAGGGCCAAGGGATCCAGGCAGATGTAATTATACATGTAGGAGAGAAGGACATAGGTAGGAAGAGTAGGGGGGAAATACGTAGGCAGTTCAGGGAGTTGGGAGCCAGGCTGAAGTGCAGGGCCTCCAGGGTGGCGATCTCTGGGCTGCTGCCAGTGCCAAGCAATAGCAGGGATAAAAATAATGAGATCCTGCAGCTGAATGCATGGCTGAGGGATTGGTGCAGGACAGAGGGTTTTAGTGTTGTTGACCATTGGGAAGTCTTTGCAAAGGAAGGGCACTTGTATAAGAGGGATAGGGAACACTTAAATGGGAAGGGGACACATATTTTAGCTGGGAGGTTGGCTGGAGTGTTTAGGCAGGGTTTAAACTAGTATGGAGGGGGGGTGGGGAGGAGAGAGACAGCTCACTCGCTGGGAGTGAGTTGGAGGTCAGGGGAAGTCTAGTTGATAGGGAAATCCCCCAGGAGAAGGAGGATCCGAGAGGGCCTGAGGGTCTTAGGTGCATCTGTTTTAATGCGAGGAGTGTGACGGGAAAGTCGGATGAACTTAGGGCCTTGATGTTTGCGAGGAATTTAGATGTGGTGGCAGTGACAGAGATGTGGTTAAAGGAGGGGCAGGACTGGCAGCTAAATGTTCCAGGGTATAAGTGTTTTAGGCGTGATAGGGGAGGGTTGAAAAGAGGAGGGGGGGTGGCGCTCTTAGTTAGCGAGCGGATCACAGCGGTGCAGAGGGAGGATAACATGGAGGCGTTGGAAATTGAGTCTCTGTGGGTGGAGTTGAGGAATAGGAAGGGGGCCATTACTATGCTAGGAGTGTACTATAGGCCGCCCGATAGCCCACGGGCGGTGGAAGAGGGTATATGTAGGGACATTTTGGATAAGTGTAGGAAGAACAGGGTTGTTGTAGTGGGAGATTTTAATCTCCCTGGGGTGGATTGGAAGGTGCCCAGAGCTGGGGGTTTGGACGGGGAGGAATTCGTAAGATGTGTATTGGAAGGATCCTTGCAACAGTATGTAGATAGCCCGACTAGAGAGGGGGCTATACTGGATTTAGTTCTGGGAAATGAGCCGGGTCACGTGGTTGAGGTTGCAGTGGGCGAACATGTGGCTAATAGTGACCACAACTCTGCCTACTGTAGGATACGAATGGAAAAAGATGAGAGCTGTCCTAAGGGGAGGGTGCTAAATTGGGGGAAAGCTAGATACAGCCGGATTAGGCAGGAGCTTAGGGATACAGACTGGGATAGGCTGTTGGAAGGCAAGACCACGTTACGCATGTGGGAGTCTTTCAAGGGAAAACTGCAAAGGGTGAAGGAAAGGTACGTGCCGGTTAGGAGAAAGGATGGGAAAGGTAGGATTAGGGAACCGTAGATTACTAGAGATATAGAAGACCTGGTTAGGAAGAAACGAGAGGCGTATGTCAGGTCTAAGCAGCTGCGAACGGAGAAGCGTTGGAGGAATAGAGAGTAGGAGGGATCTCAAACGGGGAGTTAGGAGAGCAAAGAGGGGGCATGAGATGGCTTTGGCAGGTAGGGTTAAGGAGAATCCAAAGGCGTTTTACTCCTATCTTAAGAACAAAAGGGTGGCTAGGGGTAAAATCGGTCCTCTCAGGGACAGACGTGGGGAATTGTGCTTAGAGGCAGAGGGAGTGGGGGAGATCCTGAATGAATACTTTGCGTCGGTATTCACGAAGGAGAGGGGCTTGATGTCTAGTACGGTCATTGAGGGAGCGGTAGACCAATTGAAAGATCTATCGATTACGAGGGAAGAAGTGTTAGGGCTTTTAGATGGCATTAAAACCGATAAATCTCCGGGGCCTGATTGCATTTATCCTAGGCTGCTTAGAGAGGCGAGGGATGAGATTGCTGGGCCTCTGATGCAAATCTTTGTCTCCTCTTTGGACACAGGTGAGGTCCCTGAGGACTGGAGGATAGCTAACGTGGTACCGTTGTTTAAAAGGGTAGGAGGGATAGCCCGGGTAACTATAGGCCGGTGAGCTTAACGTCAGTGGTAGGTAAGTTGATGGAGAGGATTCTTAGGGATAGGATGTATGTGCACTTGGAGCGTTGCGATCTGATTAAGGATACGCAGCATGGCTTTGTCAAGGGGAAGTCTTGCCTTACGAATCTGGTAGAATTCTTTGAGGAGGTGACAAAAACGGTTGACGAAGGACGAGCCGTTGATATGGATTTCAGTAAGGCGTTTGACAAAGTCCCTCATGGTAGGTTGGTACAGAAGATTAAAGCTCATGGGATATGTGGTCAGGTATCTAGATGGGTAGAGAACTGGCTTGCAAAGAGGACATGATGTGGGAATGCCGGCGTTGGACTGGTGTAAACACAGTAAAAAGTCTGACAACACTAGGTTTTAGTCCAACCGATTTATTTGATAATACTCACAAGCTTTCGAGGGGACTGCCTCTTCGTCAGGTGAATGGAGAGTTCACTCTCCATTCACCTGACGAAGAGGCAGTCCCCTCGAAAGCTTGTGAGCATTATCAAATAAATCGGTTGGACTAAAACCTGGTGTTGTCAGACTTTTTATTGCAAAGAGGAGTCAGAGAGTAGTAGTGGAGGGGTCTTTTTCTAGCTGGAGGTCTGTCACTAGTGGTATGCCATAGGGCTCAGTACTGGGACCTCTTCTCTTTGTAGTGTATATAAATGATTTGGAAGAGGGAGTAGGTGGTGTGATCAGCAAATTTGCTGATGACACCAAGATGGCTGGACTGGCGGGCAGTGAGGAGCAGTGTCTGGCAATACAGTGGGATATTGATAGGCTGGTTGATTGGGCAGATACATGGCAAATGGAGTTTAATCCAGATAAATGTGAGGTGAATCATTTTGGCCGGAATAATGTAGGGGGAAGTTATATGATAAAGGGTAAGCCCGTAAGGAATATAGAATCACAGCGAGACCTGGGGGTGCAAGTGCACAAGTCTTTGAAGGTGGTAGTGCAAGTGGAGAGTATGGTGAAGAAAGCCTATGGTATGTTAGCCTTTATAGGAAGGGGTATAGAATATAAGAGCTGGAGTCTAATGTTGCAGTTGTACAGAACGTTGGTTAGGCTGCATTTAGAGTACTGCGTCCAGTTCTGGTCGCTTTACTACCGGAAGGACGTGGAGACTCTGGAGAGAGTGCAGAGGAGGTTTACCAGGATGTTGCCTGGTATGGAAGGACTGGGGTATGAAGAAAGATTGAAGAAATTGGGGCTCTTTTCTCTTCAAAGACGTCGACTGTGGGGGGATCTAATAGAGGTATATAAGATTATGAAGGGTATAGATAGAGTAAACAGAGGTAAGCTATTTCCTATGAATGAGACACGTAGGACAAGGGGCCATGGACTTAAGGTGACGGGGGAGAGGTATAACACAGATATTAGAGGGAGGTTTTTCACACAGAGGGTAGTGGGGGTATGGAATGCTCTGCCAAGTAAGGTGGTGGAGGCAAACACGCTAGAGTCCTTTAAGAGTAACTTAGACAGGCACATGACTGAGTTGGAGATGGGTGGATATAGGAGAACCTTTTAAATAAGGGTCATTAGCATTGGGGCGTCCCTGGTAATGTAAGCGGGTACAGTATGCTAAAAATGTTGTTCTCTTTTCATTCACAGGTTTTAAGTCGGCCCACCTCGTGTCCAACGAGGGGCATACACACTCGTACTGGGGCTGCTCTTGGTTGTTCAAGATTGGCCTAGTGCTTCATGTCGTTAGTGTGTGCCTAAACTGGACAAGATACTGGGCAAGACGACAGCTCAGTGACTATTGCTGATTGCTGTGCAGACACATGGATTTGGGCCTGTGTCTGTAGGAGTTTGCACATTCTCCCCGTGCTTGCGTGGGTTTTCTCCGGGTGCTCCAGTTTCCTCCCACACCCCAAAGATGTGCTGTTAGGCTGATTGGCAGGAATAAATTGTCCCTAAATCAGTTTCCCTCAATCTGGATGGCCATAAAACATTAGACAGGGGTCGTGGGTAGAGAGGTGGATTGGTGGTGTTGAGATGGCAGCGCGGGCTTGTTGGGCCGAAGGGCCTGTTTCCTGGGCTGATTTTGTTCTTTGTTCTGGATTGAACTACATCATTTGCAAATGAATATAAAATTCTATGCTATTCTGGTCACTCTTTATTAAAGGGTCCTTTTTATGAGATTATTTAATAGCCCTTTCTCATTGCACAATACTAAATTTCAAGTAGCCAATTCTTCAGTTGGATCTTCAACATGCTGTTCTGGAAAGCATCTGGTATACATTCCAGAAATTTGTGCTCCATGACATAGTGCTGATTGGGTTTAGACAGTATACATGTAGATTGAAATCCCCCATAACTACTATAGAATCACTACAGTGCGGGAGGAGGCCATTCAGCCCATTGAGTCAGCACTGACCATAATCCCATATAGACCCTATCCCTATAACCCCCCGTATTTGTCCTACTAGTCCCCCTGACACTTAGGGCAATTTTAGCAATGGCCAATCCACCTAATCTGCACATCTTTGGAGTGTGGGAGGAAACCAGACTGCCCAGAGGAAACCCACACAGACACGGGGAGAATGCGCAAACTCTATACAGACATTGACCCAAGCCGGGAACCTAGTGCTGTGAAGCAGCAGTGCCACCATGCTGCCCCCCCCACTGTGCCATCCTGCTGCCCTTGTATCACCCTCAGAGTTACATAGTCCTCAAATTTCCTGTTTTGTACAATGTCCTGCATCACCACTACTGTTTGGTGATCTATAAACAATTCTAACCAATATTTCTTAGCCCGACTCAAATTAATTCTTACCATGATCTTTTAATCCCCAACTCCTCCTCGGTAAAGTGCAGGTCTCATTGTTTATTAACAGTGCTATCCCACCTCCTGTTCCTTTTGTCTATCCCTCCCAAAAGTTGCATACGCTTGAATATTCAATTCCCAGCCTCATTCACCCTGCAGTCATCTGTCCAGTTATGTCATTCTGCTTATTTCTATTTGTGTCTTCAATTCATCTACTTCGTTGCAAATTCTGCATTCCTTCAGATAGAGTGGTAAGTGTGCTGGATTCTAAACTGCTATGCAAATGCAAGCTCTTATTAATTTGGATAGCTTTTTTTTACTGTTTTCTATATCTTTTTAGCTGATGAGAAATTGGCTGTTTCAGTTCCTGAGTCCAAGGCAAATGCATTTTTGAACAGTTTGAAGCGTTCCAAACGGTATCTGTGGGACAGGTCTCGTGCTGATGTTCAGCAGTGGTATCAGCAGTTTATGAACATGGGATATTCTGAAGCAGTGAGTATGCTGGAAAACTGTTTGCAAAGCTTAATTTGTGATTTTCTCAATCATCAACCTAACAAATGCATAATTTTACCTGTTCAAAATGTTCTCCTTACACCACCTGAAGGTATTAAATCATTAGAGGGGTGGAAAATGCAGTTGAGCCATGATTGTGCTATTTGAAATGGAGGATTATAAACTTAATATTCCCGTCTACAAGGTTTTTAAAAAACTCCTTTCACTGAATGTGAGCATCACTGGAAATGTCAGCGTTTATTGCCCACCCTGAATTGCCCTTGAGGAGGTGGCAAACTGCCTTTTTTGCAGTCCATGTGGTGTAGGTACACCCACGGTGATGTTAGGGAGAGAGTTCCAAGACTTTGACCCTGAAACAGTGAAAAAACGGTGACATATTTCCAGGTTAGGATGGTGAGTGACTTGGAGGGGAGCTTACAGGTGGTGAAGCTTATGTGTCTGCTGTCCTTGTCCTTCTAGATGTTAGCAATCCTAGGTTTGTAAAGTAGTGTCAAAAGAGTCTTGCTGAGTTGCTGCAGTGCATCTTGTAGATGGTACACATTGCTGCCGCTGAGAGATTTTTTTTATTATCATGGGACATGGGCATCACTGGCTGGCCAGCATTTATTGCCCATCCCCAGTTGCTATTGAGAAGCTGGTGGTGAACTGCTTTCTTGAATCACTGCAGACCATGTGCTGTGGGTTGACCCACAATGCCATTAGGGAGAGAATTCCAGGATTTTGAACCAGCGATTGTGAAGGAACGGTGATATATTTCCAAGTCAGGTTGCTGAATAGCTGGGAGGGGAACTCGCAGATGGTGATATTTCCATGTATCTGCTATCTTTGTCCTTCTAGATGAAAGTGGTCGTGGGTTTAGAAGGATCTTTGGTGAATTGCTGCAGTGCATCTTGTAAATAATACATATTGCTGCTACTGACTGTCGGTGGCAGAGGGAATGGATGTTTGTAGATGTGATGCCAATCAAGTGGGCTGCTTTGTCCTGGATGTTGTCAAGCTTTGAGTATTGTTGGAGCTGCACCCAACCAGCCAAGTGGGGAGTATTCCATCATTCTCCTGTGCCTTGTAGATGATGGATAGGCTTTGGGGAATCAGGAGGTGAGTTACTCACCACAGTATTCCTCGCCTCTGACCTGCTCTTGTAGCCACTGTGTGTATGTGGTGAGTCCAGCTGAGTTTCTGGTCAATGGTAAGTCCCAGATTGTTGACAGTGGGGGATTCAATGATGGTTACGCCATTGAATGTCAAGATACTCAAGAAGATGGCAATCCTCAAAGTTGAAAAGTCACCAGGTCCAGATTGGATCCATCCTGAGGGAAAAGAATGAAAATTGCAGAGGCTCTGGCTACTTTCTTCCAAAGTTCTTTAGAGATATGAGCAATCCTGGAGGAAGATAGCAAACGTTATGCTTCCACTCAGACAAGGCCAGAGGGATGAACTGACAATTCCAAGTTGAACAATCTAATATTGGTGGTGGGAAACTTTTAGAGACAACAATTCAAGAACATATTAATTGACAATTTGTTTATGGAAATTTGTAAACCGGTGGGGGGGGATGGGGAGGCCTTTGTGTCTACTGACCCCCACCAAACCACCCCCCCCCCCCCCCCACTGCCCCGATTGAGATTTCTAAGTGGGTAATTAATGCTTTCTTTAGGGCCTCATCTTGCTGCTATTAACTGAATGCTGCAGGGGGCTGCAAAGAGCAAGCCCCAAAGAGCAAGCAAAAAGGTGTGGGGCTGCAAAGAGCAAGACAAGCAAACACAGTAGGTTCTGAGTGTTGTGCCTCATTCAAAGACATTCAGTGAGAGTAGTTGTTAGTGCCAGAATTCTAGGTTTTTTTAAAAACTAAATACGCTACTCCTTATGATTATGTTTAGTTTATGTGATATCACAGTGTTTGCTCCTCAGTATTATCACTGCTAAAGAGAAAAGCACGTCATTCAACATGGGTACAATGCATAACTAAGATGCCCTTCAAAAAGTTAAATCTTGAAACTTTACCATCAGCTCAACTAAGGAGACAAATAGAAAATCTCAGGATCTGTATTTTGGCTGCTTCCTGTGAGTGCCTGTATCTATCTGTGTGTATGTCAATGCCTGTGTGTCTGTGCCTTTGTGCGTGTTTGTTTGTCTATGTGTCTGTCTGTGCCTGTGTGTGTATGTCAGTGTCTGTATGTGTCTGTGTGTTAGAGGGTGTATAGCAATAGATAATAACTAGCTTACATAAAAGTCATTTACCAGCTCTAGGTCAAAATTCGAGTCACAGCCTTATAAAATATGGAGCTAAAATGGAATCAAAGGCAGTTCTAAATCTTGGACATCCAGCAGAGTTAACAGCTAGGGGAGGATGCCAAATCAGGCTTTTGGTAGATGGCCATTAAATAGACCTGCCAAGATTTATTGACTTGTACCAATTTAAATTTCACTACTCAACCAAAGAGCTGATTCATTATTATATGAACCTAATAAAACATTTTTCTCCTGACAACTTAATTGAGTCTCTGTCACATGAAATTTTCTAGGAAAGGACATCATCACAGTAAGAACATCTCCTGCTGTTTTTAAAGTCCTTGAATATTCTTTTCTCCCACTAATTAGAATTTATCCATAAGGCATGGTTGCTTGCAGTCTGTCTACAAATGCTTGAGTGTCCTTTTATTGTCAGGAGACAATGGGAACATCTATTTTTAAAGTCGACTTGAGCTGCATATAATGTTCTGCCCAAATGTAGGTTAATGGCTGCTGGGCATCCAGCAAGCTACTTTTGAATTAATGTCCTATTATAAGTAGGATATAAATAACCTGCAACATGGGGAAATAAAACTATTTATATAACATTTTTAACTTGGGAAAACATCCCACCGTGCTTCACACAACATGTCCAGACAAAAGTGACAGCAAACCAGAGAAAGAGCTGATTAAAGAGAATCTTAAGAGAGGTGGAGAGGCAGATAGGTTGAGAGTATCACAGAGTTTAGCATGTAAATAGCTAAGGCAAGGGGAAAAGACAGTGAGGAAAGAGCAAAGTGGCAGCGTTAGAGGAATGCAGACATCTTTTATATCTGGAGAAGGGAAACAATGTCAAGGGCAAGGCCATGAAGGGAGTTGAACAAAAGGCTGAGAAGCCGAGAGTTCTAGGTCAGTGACAGGCAAGTATGGTCCTGGGCTGGTTAGGCAGCAACAGATGCCTCAATGACTCATCTGAGCTGCTGAGATGCCTCATTCTCATTTCTGTCCTGGCTCATGCACAATGTGAGATGCCAGTGTTGGACTGGGGTGAACACAGTAAGCAGTCTCACAACACAAGGTTAAAGTCCAACAGGACTTTAAATAAACCTTAAATAAATCTGTTGGACTTTAACCTGGTGTTGAGAGACTTCTTATCATGCACAATATTCCAGGGAAAACCAATGCAAGCTTGAGAAACAGCACCTCATCTTTTGTTTAGGCACTTCATCACCTTCTAGATGCAATATTGAGTTCACAAACTTCAAACTAGGAATACTGTCCCACATTTTAGTCTCTTGTTTGCCAGCGTCTATCTTGTTTCTATGTTTTCAGACAAGAGCTGTTCTTTATTCTCTCATCAGCACTCACTCTGGAACCAGGGGATGGCACGGTGACAGGCTGGTTAGCATTGCTACCTCACAGTGCCAGAGACCCAGGTTCAATTCTGGTCTTGGGTCACTGTTTGTATGGAGCCTGCACATTCTCCCTGTGTTTGCATGGGTTTCCTCCGGGTAATCCGGTTTCCCCTCTCAGTTCAAAGATTTGTGGGTTAGGTTGATTGGTCATGATAAATTGATCCTAGTGTCAGGGGGACTATCTGGGTAAATATGTGGGGTTACTGGAATAGGGCCTCAGTGAGATTGTAGTCAATGCAGACTTGATGGGCAGAATGGCCTCTTTCTGCACTATAGGGATTCTATGAACATGCGTAGCTTTGCTTATTTGCTACAACCATTACCACTCCCTATACCTTTTGTTCTATGGCATAGAACCATAGAATCCCTATAGAACAGGAAGAGGCAATTTGGCCCATTGCATCTGTACTGACTCTCCGTACACCCAGGACAACCCCACTTCTTATCCCTGTAACCTATGCAATTACTGTGGCTAATTCACCTAACCTACATATCTTTGGACACGAAGGGGCAATTTAGTATGGGCAATTCACCTAAGCTGCATATCTGTGGACTGCAGAAGAAATGGTGCACCTGGAAGAAAACCACGCACACATAGGGAGAACATATAAACTCCACAGTCACCCAAGGCAATAATTGAACCCAGGTCCCTGGTGCTGTGAGGCAGCAGAGCTAACCATTGTGCCACTATGCTGCTCTCATTTTTATTTTTAATCATTCCTGCCCTCTAACCCATCCCTGACTCTCCCTCCACCCCTCCCTCTTCCCACATTTTTCAGAACTATAAAATCCATCATATTTTTACTTTATTTCTCAATGAGTCATATTGGACTCAAAACATTAACACACACTCTCTTTCCACTGAGGCTGCCAGACCTGCTGAGCTTTTATAATACTTCGTTTTTATTTCAGATTTCCAGCAAAGTTTTGCTTTCATTAAGATACCCAAAGGAAATTCAAGCTTAGAACAGGAGAATAGAGAGATGAAAGTGAAGGATTGAGGTAGAAATTCGAAGGGAAGCAGACAAAGAGAGAAGGAAAAGTATCCATGTCAGAAGGAATGAAGGATGGTGTGACTGAATGAGAGAAAGGGGATGAAACAAACAGAAGGAAAAAGTGGAAGTCATTAACTATCAGGACAAAACTATAATTGTAAAATCAGGAAAAACAAATAACAGTTACATAAAACTGTGATATGTATGTCTTGTGCGATGCTACTATTCTTTTAAGAAATGTACTTAATGTTTCTCAGCAGGATGTTTCTGTAGCCCTGGGCAAGTTGTTGGACACTGTCTGTAGCTGGTGTCCTGTATTGTCACTGAGGCAGTATAATTGATATCATGCTGACTTTCCTCTGGCCTAACGCAGTGTTCTGGAGTTTTAATGGTGCTTTGGGAATTGCTTAGTGGCGCTTGATAGTTTATGGCACGTGTGGCTAAGAACAGCTATGCTTCAGAAAAACCCAGTTTTAGTTTCTCAATTGCTGCCAGAAGCTGGTGGAAGAAGGCAGTGTCTCTCTCTCTCCCTGGAGGTTTATTGTAAAGTTCCAGAACTGGGAAGTCTCAATTGATCCAACGTTCAGAGGACTAACTCACAGCAGAAGTTGAAAGCTGAGAATATGGCATCATGCGAGCATAGTTGTTTATGTGCCGAGGCTGAAGAAGGCTATATGTCTATGGGATGGTGTTTAACTTGGAACAGCAAAGCTAGTTAATTATTGGTTGTATAGCGTTGTGTTTAATTCTTGTAATTGGTAAAAATTATGCTAATTCTTTATTTATGAACACAAAATATAACAAACTTTGTTTGATAAAAGCTTTCTAGTGGGTCATTTAAATCACACCTGGAGTGAAAACTCTTATATGCACCTGTGCCAAATTCAGATGTAAAACTTAGGCTCCTGGTTAACATCATGAAAAACACCTTGGAGTTCCTGACCTGGGTCTTATCACTTGGTTGTAATTACAGTATGGAAAGAAGACTATGAGAATCCAAAGTTAAGCTCAGCAATACTACAGTGGGAAAATAATTGACTTATAGACAGGGTCTAGTCAGCTTTGGACATGCAATGAGCCAAGTAGTTGAGCAGCAGAGAGGGGAGTGCAATTCAAGAAGTCATGGAGAACGTAAGAACATAAGAAATAGGAGCAGGAGTAGGCCATCTAGCCCTTCGAGCCTGCCCCGCCATTCAATAAGATCATGGCTGATCTGAAGTGGCTCAGTTCCACATTCCCGCCCTCTCCCCATAAACCTTAATCCCCTCTCTTATCAAAAACCCATCAACCCGCGTCTTAAAAATATTTAGCGAGGCAGCCTCCACCCCTTCAACGGGCAGAGAATTCCAGAGATTCACCACCCTTTGAGTGAAGAAGTTCCTCCTCAACTCCGTTCTAAGCCGCCCCCCCCCCCCCCCATTCTTCAGGCTGTGCCCCCTAGTCCTACTATCCTTTCTGAGCGGGAAGAGTCTCTCCACCTCTATCCTATCCATCCCATTCATCATCTTATACGTCTCAATGAGATCTCCCCTCATTCTTCTAAACTCTAACGAGTACAAGCCTAGTTTATTCAGCCTCTCCTCATAGGTCAACCCCCTCAACTCCGGTATCAGCCTAGTAAACCTCCTCTGCACTCCCTCCAAGGCCAAAATATCCTTGCGTAAGTATGGCACCCAAAACTGCACACAGTACTCCAGCTGCGGCCTCACCAATGCCCTATACAGCCGCAGCAAGACCTCCCTACTTTTATATTCAATCTCCCTCGCTATGAAGGCCAGCATTCCATTAGCCTTCCTGACCACCTGCTGCACCTGCAAGCTGGGTTGTTTTAGCAAATCAGTAAAGAATGCATGTTACTTTGCACACTCGTCAATGATATTGAACTGAGCTACAATGTTCAACTTTTTAATTTATAGCTGGATGCAGTGCGTTCTCCATTTTTGATTAATTTTCAAAATATGATCATTTTAAATTTGTTGCCAGGTGTTAATGCATTTTTAAAAAATTCTCCTGCAGAAATTTGAAGAAGCTGTTGCATACTGGATAAGCGTGCATCAAGGCACTGTTCATGATGACCAATCCCTGTATTACAATCAACACCATTACGATGAGAATTCTCCAACCGGTCCTTACTATTTCCGTTCTATGCGCATCAGTGCTAATGTTAACTATGATGACTATTAAACCAGCAAATGCAATCAATAAATTTTAGTGCATGGTTTTACCTCACCTGGTGGCATGCTATACATCCTTTTCTTTAAGAAATTTCCTATGTATCATAAATTGAATATTGATGCTTATAATAAACAACTTTTTGTTTAGAATGTATCAAATTATGGAAATAAAGTTTTTGAAATTATCTGCTCTTTCTAAAATGGTATTCTGTAGCTGGGATTTACCACACCATTTGCATTGGACTGTTTCAATGATGAGAACAGAAAATATTGCAGCAAAGTTACATGTTACAGTGGTATAAATGCATGACAATTTCCCCCACCCTGTCAGTGACCAAGCACATTTCCCAATATTTAGCATTGTGAACCTCCTTTGAATACATTAATATATAATTTTCAGGCCCCCACAACAGAATCAGCCCTCCATCAAAACATCCACTCACTGATGTGATTGCAGAACAGTGTGAAGTCCAAATGGTCTCCAAAAGGTGTGTACCTGGTGAGCAGACCTCTCAGGGAAGTTCAGGTGGGTGCAGATCAGGGGGGAGAGGGTTATGTTTGGGCATTGCCCCAGGAGTGCCCATGTACTGACCATGCAGTGCTGGGGGAATGGGGGTTGCTTGTGTTAATTGGTTTGCTCACTGTGTGCTGGGACAGCCTTAAAATGAGGCCCTGTTCTCACTGAGTTGCTGGTAGGGCAGGCAGAGGGCACCCTGTTAGTAATACTTTGTGGGTCCCAAACATTGATTTTTTTAAAAAATTTAAGTCCCAGATAATACTGCAGAGGAAGTCACCATTGTTGTCAGTAGCCTCAGCACTACTTATGCTCAACATTGGCCTTTGATTCTGGGGAAAATCTCATCCTGCATCTTCAGTTCAAACTTTTCAAAAGTGTTATTTGTTGCATTTTTTTATGAATACAAGTTATGGATTAAGTGTCAATAGCTTTCCTGTAATATTAGGCTCATAATTTTTATTCCTTTTTGAATCCTCTGCCTTCCACATGAGAAACTAATTCTTTAGCCACCCTATCCCTTCAATCACCCAATCAAACTTTGAATGTAAAATATTGCTTTAAGCCTCAACCATTAACCTTGGGGTAAATCTTCCAGTTCCAGCAGCAGCAGGAGGCTTGATGGATGGGGTAAATTTAATTTGGTGGGAGGGCAAAAATCAGTTTCCCAAAAGGGAGCATGAAGCATCTGCATTTGATAATACTGATGATAAACGAGTGTGGCACAGAAGAGAAGGTTGCATCAGTTCTGAACACTTTGCTCAATATATACTTTTTGCAGCCCTCTTGAAAGTTCTCACCCTTTAAGACAATAATGACCTGATAATCTTTGTGGCAGGGTTAACACCAGACCTGTAGGAATTCACCAAAAATAGCCTAACAGTAAGCAAGGCAATGTTGTTGAACATTGAATTTAGAGTCCCTTATAAAGATGAGATCGCAGAGTACTTGGAAGTGCATGATAAAGTAGGACTGAGTCAGTACAGCTTTGTCAAGGGGCAGCCATGTCTGACAAATCCGTAAAAGGTTCTTTGAGGAGGTAACAAAGAAGTTAGATAAAGAGAACCATTGGATGTGATTTATTTAAATTTCCAGAAGGCCTTTGACAAAATGATGCATAGGGGACTGTTAAATAAGTTAAGAGCCCATGGGGTTAAGGGTAAGATCCTGGCAGATAAAGAGCTTTTTCAGGATGGCAGCTGGTGACTAGTGCCATCCTCAGGGATCCGTGCTGTGACCACAACTTTTCACAATATACATTAACTATTTGGAAGAAGGAACTGTAGGCACTGTTGCTAAGTTTGCAGATGATACAAAGATATGTAGAGGGACAAGTGGACAGGGGAGCTGCAGGAGGACTTGGACAGGTTAGGACAGTGGGCAAAAAGTCACAGATGGAATACAATGTGTAAAAGTGTGAGGTTATGCACTTTGGAAGGAGGAAAGGCGGCATAGACTATTTTCTAAATGGGAAAATGTTTAGGAAATCCAAAATACAAAGGGACTTGGATGTCATTGTTCAAGATTTTCTTAAGGTTAAAGTGCAGGGTCAGTCCACAGTTAGGAAGGCAAGCGTTATGTTAGCATTCATGTCGAGAGGGCTAGAATACAAGAGCAGGGATGTACTACTGAGGCTGTATAAGGCTCTGGTCAGATCTCATTTGGAGTGTTGTGAGCAGTTTTGGGACCCATATCTAAGGAAGGATGCGCTGGCCTTGGAAAGGGTCCAGAGGAGGTTCCCAAGAATGATCCCTGGAATGAAGAGATTGTCATGTGAAGAACAATTGTGGACTCTAGGTCTGTACTCATTGGAGTTTAGAAGGATGAGGGAGAATCTTATTGAAACTTACAGATACTGCAAGGCCTGGAGAGAACGTTTCCATTAGTAGGAAAAACTAGAACCAGAGGGCACAACCTCAGGCTAAAGGGACGATCCTTTAAAACAGCGATAAAGAGGAATTTCTTCAGCCAAGAGAGTGGTGAATCTGTGGAACTCTGCTGCAGAAGGCTGTGGAGGCCTCGTCACAGTGTCTTTAAGACAGAGAGAGATAGGTTGTTGATTAATAAGGGGATCAGGGGTTATGAGGAAAAGGCAGGAGAATGGGGATGAGGAAAATATCAGCATGATTGAATGGCGGACTAGACGTGAAAGGCCAAGTGGCCTAATTCTGCTCCTACGTCTTATGAGCTTATATCTGCTAAGTCTGCAGTAGGTTGCTCATTTTTGTGAATTAACGTCAGAACAAAGAGAGAGAGGAAGGAGTAGGTGACACAGCCTGTTCTGAAGACTGATAACCATAACACTTGTTAACACTATCACTGGAAATGGTCATGCATTTAATGAAACATTTAAAACCATGAATGATATTAATTGGAAGTAGCTAAGAAGTACAACTGAGCACAAAAGGTCAAATAGGCAGATGTTGAAATGCACTGGCTAAGAAAAAGAACATAACTAATCAAGGACAGTAACTTCAAAAATTTTCTCATAACCAAAGTTACCGACTAGATGACAGGTCAGTTTATAGACAAGAAAAATGTTCCAAGTGGGTAGCTCAGTATGACGCCTTCTCAGAATTCTGTGTGCTGAAGGCCAACGAACGACTCGTGCTCAAGTAACATCTGTACCCAGTTAGTAGTTTTCCCAAGTGGCAAGTGTAATCTGTTTTTGAGCATGAAATGTGAACGTCAGCAGGATTTTAACTTTGAGGGCTTAACAGCAGAGCTAGATCTTGTTCTCAACACCCACCATCCAACGCCCCACCCAGCTTCATTTGCACTGGGGCTGCTAGGTAGTGATCAGGAGTGGGAAGCTTGGCCAATTCATTTTCTTCCCCAGTCCTCAGATTGCCCCTGCCCAGTTGGTGAGGTAATCTAACGCAGCATAATCAAAAACAAAACTGGAATCCCTCTAGTTTGTGCAACTCAGCAGCATATGACAAGATTACAGTTATCCTTCGAACCACTATGGGATGGCTGTAAAATTCTTAGCCGTGATATTTTTTCTCCGTGGGATTAAAACAGTTTCTACCCTTACTTACTAGTTGAAGGAATGAGAACAATGACAGCAATCATCATTGGGTTTTTATTTTTTGTTTAAACTCGGAAGCTATTTAATTTAACAAAGTAAAAGGACAAATATCTAATTTGAATAGTTGCTTTAGGGAGTTATATATATATATATCTATACAACCTTTTAAGACATTTGAATAATTGAGTGCCTCAAAGACAAATCTTCCACGTATTCCTCAATGATGTAAAAATAGTTTTTATGATATCCCCACCAAAACTTTATTAAATCAGCATAATTAAAATGCATACCTGGTTATACACTTCCCCCTCGAAGCACATACAATGTAGCAGTAATTCAAGCAATTATTATCTTTTTTTAAAAAAAAAACCTCTTATATAACAAATAGATTCTTACAAAAAGAAATATATTCCCTAATTTTAAAACAACAATTTTACAACTCTCTTAAAAATGAATGAGCAAAATGTTGTAACGGAGGAACAATTTACATGACAGATCAATCACTAGATGTCACTGTTACTTACCTGACAAAACAGTTAGTCTGGCTGAAGGTTATTGCAGACAGCAATGACAAAATTAAGTAGTACCATTTTTGTTATAAATAATCCCATTTTCAACACTTCTGTTGATGTAAAATGGTTCATGGAGATACTTCACAGCAATGGATAACAGTATCATGACAAATGTAGTAAACCAAAGCAAAAGTACAAAACAGCCACTCAACAATGCTATGCTATTTTAAATAAAACAGATTAAAAAGTGCAAGGAAATATCTGAACTTTTTTTTAGGCACATCCACCTGTAGAAGCAAGCTCAAAGAACAAATTCCAGTTCAATTTTAATATTTTTTTGGAGCTTCTTCAAAAGCCACGTTTTCATTCTATTCCCTGTGACATCAAAGGCTTGCTTTGCCCTAGGGCATTAGGTATGTCTGAGTCTGCCCCTTTTTGTTTTGGCAGGTTTTGGTTTGGGAATGTATTGATTATTTGCCTGATATTCCAGTTCTTTACGGAAGTAGTCAATCGTCTTGTTTAGGCCTTCTTCCAGGGGAACCTATTTAGAAAAAGAAAATGGGGGATCAGTTAAAAAGTCAATAAATATTTCTTCCATGTTCATGCTTCATGATGAAGCCACAGAAATATGTTTTAAGAGTACATCATTAAAGCCATATAGTTATTGTATGTTATGCCATTGAGGAAAATTTTATTGATCGGAATGGCACTTCCATTACTGAAATTTAAAGACAGTAGTACAGCATGTTTTCTGGGAGTAGGATGGCTGGAGGATCTTCTAAAAGTGCACTGTTGGGAATGGGGTGGATTTGAGAGCATGATTAAGATGAGCAGTTAACAATGAACAGCCCCTTCTGTTTCTCTATAGCGTAAGAAACAATACTTTCACTGTATACTAATACATGTGATAATAATAAATCAAATCAAACCTTATCGCCGTCTTTATTGCTGTTTGAAATTAGTTTAGGATAAGTCTACTCAGTAGCACAAGTTTTTCCTCAAATTTCAACTATAAAATTGGACTTTATTTTCCCTCTTAATAAATTCCGACTATATAAAAATAATTCAGCGTGGTGATGTGTACGCAGTGGATTTCTTGCCTCAAAATTGCTTGACACTACTTTGAAGCAAGATCGCTAGGTTGTAAGTCCCAGTGCTAGATACTACGTTTGGTTATCTAGTCAAGTTAGGTTTTAGCCTTAAAGGATGGTCTACTTATAATCTACTATAAATGAATGGCAGCTAAGTCAGAACTTAACACCTCCTTGTTTCTACCTACAATACATTCTCCAGCTCAGTACTATAATTAATTCATAAACCTTTTATCAGCTTATATAAACCAGTAACATCTGTAGAAGCAGTGTGATACAATTCCAATGCCAAAAGTGTTTCATTGACTAACAGCACAAAAACTGATCATTGAATTGAATGGGCTAGTGTTTAACTTCACATAAATCTCTTCCCAACCTTCTTCCTCTATCAGTTTAACATATGCTTCTATTGCTTTCTCTTATGTTTATCTAGCCTTCCCATAAACGTACCTATGCTATTCACCTCAACAACTCTGTGATAATGCATGCCACTCGCGGAAAAATAAACTGTTTTCCTGTATTTCCTGTTGGACTTCGTCATTTTTCAGGGCTTTGAGTCTGGGCTCACCCATCCTTTGCAAACCATTTCATTATCTTAAGGACTTCTATCAGGCCACTCAGTCTGCTCATTTTATTGAAAGATGAGTCAAAGCCTGTTCCATCTTTACTGATAGGTATAATCTTTCAATTTTGGGATCATTCTAGCAAATATTTTTTCATCTTCTCCAGTCCTCTTATATCCATTTTTTTAATAATGAGAGACTAGAATTGTGTACAGTACTCAAACTATGGCTTGACTTAGGTTCTTTGCAAATTTAACATAACTTCTCTGAATTCAGTTCTATTCCTCCAGAAATAACCCCAGTGCTTTGTTTGCCTCTTTTTGGCCTTTTAAACTGGTCTGCTTGTATTGATTTGTGTATCAATGCTCTTTATCCCTCATTTTCCAGGGAGTGCATGTGCTTCTTATTCTTCCTATCAAAATGCATTATATTACACCTATATTTATAAGGTTTATTTGAGTTACATGCCCAAGCAGCAGGTTCTGTCACAGTCCTCCTCTGTAGTGACTATAACCCCGTCAGCTGCAAAGTTTGGAATTGTACTTCTCATTCTGGAGTTCAAATTGTTTATGTGAATGGTAACCTCAGCACAAATCTGCATGGAACACCACTTCCCATTGCCAATGTGAGCAAATACCTTTAGGAATTTTTTTTAGCCAGTTAACTATCTATTCTTCTTCTTTCACTTTAGTATATTGCATTTTGCTGTTGTTCATGATACGGTCTACTCCATATTGGGGAGTACAAAGGCAGATTGGGTGACCAGTTGAGGAACTTCTCTGTTCTGTCCACAAGCATGCACCTGAGCTTAGTCACCTGTCATATTAATTCTCTGCCCCAATTCCATACCAGCCTCTGACACTGTTCCAATGAAGCTCAAATAACCACACCTAACAGCTACATTAGACACTTCACAGCATTCTGGATTCAACATTGAGTTCAACAATTTCAGATCATAAAACCGCTGCTCAATTTCTTGGGCAACTGATGTTGGTGATGATTCTGCTTTTGCAATTTACACCTCTTCTAGACACTTTTTTTTGGGTCTCATTAGTATCTCTTTTTGCCTTGCACCATTTGCCCCTTTGCTATTTAATCTCTCCTACCTTCCACCCTATCATATACCTTCCTTCTTCTTTCCCCTGCCCTTTCCTCAGCTCTGTTTTCTGCCTAAAACATCTCTTTCTGGTTCTGAAACACCTCAGACCCACTGAGTCTTTTACCCTGTTTTTATTTCAAATTTCCAACATCTGAGGTATGATGCATTCCCCCCCACCCCCACCCCTCCCCAATACACTGCCTGTTGGTCCATTTTTTGATAGTTACACAACTCCGTCCTTGCTTCCTAAGACACAGATTACATCTTTTCTCAAATGGCAGGATTATGTTAGCAACTTTTCAATCCTTTGGAACTGTTCTAGGATCTAAGGAATTCAGAAAAATCAAAAGCAACATGGGCACTTTCTCATCAATAGCTTCTTAAAATCCTGTCAGGACCAATTAATTGCTCTAGTATCACTTGTTATCCCAATTTCTTTGAATTTCCCATTCTTGCTAAATCCCTTATTTCTTATTTCCAGAATGTTGTTGTGTCTTCTACCATAAAGACAGATTAACACAAAACATTCACTGTACCTGCATTTTCCTTAATTCCCAATATAATTTTACTCGTCTCTGCCTTGGCTGAGCCTACATTTACTTCACTAATCTCTTGCTATTTACTTACCTACAGAAATGTTTACAAGCTGTTTTTAAATGTTTCTTGCTAATCTAGTCTCATTCGCTTTTCTCTTTCCTGATATATTTTTAGGTTCTCCTTTGCTGAATTCTAAAATCCTTCCAATCCAGAGGCTTACTATTATTTCTGACAATACAAGCCTCTTCCCTTGTTCTAAAACTATTTTTAACTCCTCTTGTTAGTCACATTGGACGATATTTCCTGTGAGTTTTTGTGCCTTAAAGAAATGTATGTTTGTTGCAAATTGTGTAATTCTTTCAAGGCCAGCCATTGCTTGTCTACGATCATACTTTTTAATGTACTTTCCCACTTTACCTTTCCAAAGACCCAGTGAACAAAACTGGAGGCAACGCCAAGAAGTGGTCAAAATGAAAAGTGAGAGACAAGCTGAACAACTTGATTCTGTTTGACAAAGCCACATACATTAATCTGTTGAAAGAGGTCCTACACTACAAACTCATCACGCCTGCAGTCATCTTTGAAAGACTAAAGATCAGAGGTTCTCTGGCTAGGGCTGCTCTGCAGGAGCTGCTTGCAAAGGTATGATCAAGCTGGTGTGCAAACACAGCACAGGTTATCTACACACAAAATACCAAGGGAGGGGATGCACTGCCGCTGCAGATGATGCTTAAGTAGGTTCTGGAATGGATTCCAACTGAAGATATTTCAATACAAGTGTAAAATAAAACTGTTGTACTACAAAAAAAAAACTCATCCCTCAAACCTACGTAGTTTGCTTTGTTTAGACTCAAGGAGTGAGATTCTCTGGCCTTCCAGCTGCGTGTTTTCTGCTGGCGAGAGGTGGTGTGTTGTTTGCTTGTGGCAGGATTCTCTGGTCCCGCTGCTATCAATGG
Source organism: Carcharhinus amblyrhynchos (assembly GCF_965287045.1). NCBI lineage: Eukaryota > Metazoa > Chordata > Chondrichthyes > Carcharhiniformes > Carcharhinidae > Carcharhinus > Carcharhinus amblyrhynchos. Next base: position 62,929,231 of record NC_137333.1, read on the forward strand.
GAATTCCCACTGACATCACCCCATGACGGTGGGAAACCCGCGGGCAGGGACGTGCTGCCGGCTGGTCTCAAGGAACCCGCCATCGTGAACGGCCAGAGAATTCCGGCCAAGATCCTGGATTCAGTTTTAACTAAAATGGTCATTTTTCCCTAAAGGCCCCTTTCCTACAAGATTAAATAATCTTTACCCATTGCATAATACAGGTTCAAAGTAACCCGTTTCCTAGTTGGGTCCTTGACATGCCACTCTGGAAAAGTACCATGCATACATTCCATGAACTCATTCTCTATACTACTAGTGCAAATTTGGTTTATCCAGTCTGTATGAAGGTCAAAATTCCCCACGATTACTGTATTATCCTCACTACATACGCCTCAAATATCCTGATTTATACTCTGTCCTACACTACATTAGGTAATAAATATCTGGGAGAAGGCTGGAGGTGCTGCGACTAATTCAGTCTGACCTCGTAAAATATGACCAAGTATTTACCCGGTCAATGGAATCAAAACATTCCATAAAGAAAACATTATCTCGATAGTGGCTTCATGCTATGCAATTTGGCATTCCATCCCAATAGATACTGAAAATTCGATGTGTACTTACCACAGGTTCCCAGCCCAACAATAGCTTGGCTTTCCTGATATCTGGATTTCTTCGTTGTGGATCGTCTTGTGCTTCTGGAAGAGACAGGATGTCACTTTTGCTCCCTGTTGAAAGAAGAAAATATTACTTACAGCAAAATCAAAACAGATACAAGGCAACACCACCTGACATAACCCTTACAAGAAGAGAATGCTGGAAAACCTCAGCAGATCCATCAGCGTCTGTAAGGAGAGAAAGCAGAGTCAATGTTTCAGGTGCTTTTGGCAGAACCGAAGGGAGAATGTGTTAGATATTAAGCATAGCTGTGAGAGATTGCAACAAAAAGTAACAACTTTAAGAACAAAGGACAGATGGTCTAGTGTTGAGGGGAGGGGGGGTGTATTGAGGCAGCATATATATGAGGTATTTTTAAAAGTAGGTTTAAGATGGAGGAGAAATGTCACAAGCTAAAGCTGCCAAACTCAAGTGAGTCCCAAGGGCTGCAACGTACCCAACCACAAGATGACCTGCTACTCTTCCAACTTACTTGCAGCAGGCCTAGTAAGGATATGTGGGCATGAGAGCAAGATGCTGAGTTAAAATGAAAAGGTGTAGCATTTTCTCAACTTCCAAGCTAGTGCGACTATTCCTGAATCGAAGAAATTTTTAAAAATCATAGCCAGCACATCCATCTCTGCAGCTATCATTTTTTAGAACCCTAGGATGTAGGCCAGTGATGGGCAACCTAGCTGGTGAGTAGGCCATATGAGTGGCTCTACTTCATCTCAGTGGGCTGCAAGATTGAAATTAGGCCTGCACGCTATGACTCTATGAATAAAATTAAATACATTTAATACATGTTGAATATTTCATAAGTTATAGAAAATGATTAATCATTTATTAATAGAACTATCAACTTCAATGGTTAAAAACAAAAGAAGCTTTTACACTTTGGATAGAGGGAGTGCATGGCTCTTAGTCAGTGTTGTGTGCAATCAGCATACACCTCATTTCACATGCTCTTCTTTTACGTGTATATCACTTCAGTCATACTGGTAGGAAAAAATATGCAGATGGAAATCAGCAAAACGTGGCAACTCTGTGAATGGGAACAGTCGATTAAATGTCTCAGGGGCCGCACTGAGAACCCAGATGGGCTGCATGTGACTCTTGGGCCTGTAATTTTCTTCAAACTTGATCTCCACTGATATTAATTTCCCTGATTTCCTCATTCTTTTTAGCATCTAGATTATCATCTATTTTTGGTACGTAACATGCACATTTGACTACGAAGACAGACATAAAATAGTTGTTCAATGCCTCTCCCATTTCAACTTTCCCCATGACAATTTCCACCATCTCTGATTCTAATGGGACAACATTTACTTTAGCTTTTCTCTTCTTTTCATACATTTATAAAAACTCTTAATCAGTTTTACATTTCTGGCTGTTTTACTCTCATTCTATTTTTTCCATTTTAAATCAACATTTTGATGGCCCTTTGCTGGTTTCTAAAACACTCCAAATCCTCTGACTTGCTACTATTGTTTGCAACTTTGTAAGTCTGTTCTTTTAATCTCATTGAGGGTGGCACAGTAACACAGTGGTTAGCATTGCTGCTTCACAGCTCCAGGGATCTGGGTTCGATTCCCGGCTCAGGTCACTGTCTGTGTGGAGTTTGCACATTCTTCTTGTGTCTGCGTGGGTTTCCTCTCTCAGTCCAAAGATGTGCGGGTTAGGTTGATTGGGCATGCTAAAATTGCCCCTTAGTGTCCTGGGATGTGTAGGTTACAGGGATTAGCAGGTAAATGTGTAGAGATATGGGGATAGGGCCTGGGTGGGATTGTAGTCAGTGCAGACTTGATGGGCCAAAGGGCCTGTTTCTGTACTGTAGGGTTCTACGTTCTACTATTGTTAACTCCAAGTGAGCCACTTATTGAATTTTTATCCTTCAATGGAATGTAATTTTGTTGAACATTTTGAATTGTTTATTTAAATATTTTCCACTGGTCGTTTAGCTCCATGCTTTTTACCCAATTAACCATAGCCAGTTCTTGTTTCATACCTATATAATTGGCTATGTTTAAGTTTAAGAGTTTTGTTTCCAATTGGAAACTTAACATGGAATAGAATGATATTATGACCACTATTTCCCAGTGGATCTTTTACTATATTATTAATTCACACCGCTTCACTACATGATACTAGATCTAAGATAGCTATTTTCCCTGGTCCATTTACACTCTCATTAGCAGTTTCATTCAAGTGAAAGACACTGAGGAGCATGGGATGAGATAGATGGGACTCTTGATTGACAAGGGAGTCACAGGTAATAATATTTGAAATACATGGCTGATTTAAATAAGTTATGCAACTCGGCGCCGATTTCTGATGTGGACCTGATGGCGTAGGAAACCCGGCTGCCGGAAACACGCGAAGGCCATGGCGTCCAGCAGAGAGCCTGCGAAATGGCCTCTCCTCGAGTCTCCTGGCTTGCTGCACAACAAAAGCAGTGCAGCAGGTTGGGAGAATCGCCCCCTTGATTTTTGGGAGGCAAAATATGTCTTTTCATAATTCAAAAGGGGTCATAGGTCTGATAGGCTGAATGGCCTACTCTTGTCCCTACAAAGGTATTTGAATTCCCAGAAATGAGATCCATCATTTTCCAGTTTACCAAGGTAAGTAGAAGAGAATCTTACCAACAAGGCTCCGAATTAATTTGGCAAATTCTAGAATAGTATGCTCTTCTGGGTTTCCCTGTGGAAAAGTAAACACAACTAGTATTAAACAGAGTGGATGCATTTTTAAAAAGTTTAGATAATGGCGATTTAGATTTGTTACACGTATTACAATTTTAATAAGAACATAAGAACATAAGAGATAGGAGCAGGAGTAGGCCATCTAGCCCCTCGAGCCTGCCCCACCATTCAATAAGATCATGGCTGATCTGAAGTGGATCAGTTCCACTTTCCTGCTTTCTCCCCATAACCCTTAATTCCCCTGTCTATCAGAAACCTATCTACCCGTGACTCAAATATATTTAGCGAGGCAGCCTCCACCACTTCGATGGGCAGATAATGCCAGAGATTCACCACCCTTTGAGTGAAGAAGTTCCTCCTCAACTCTGATCCAAACTGCACCCCCGCCTTATCTTGAGGCTGTGTCCTCTAGTCCTGCTATCCTTTCTAAGTGGGAAGAATCTCTCTACCTCTACCCTATCCATCCCCTTCATTATCTTATACGTCTCTATAAGATCCCCCCTCATCCTTCTAAACTCCAACGAGTACAGACCCAGTCTATTTAGTCTCTCTTCATAGTCCAACCCCCCTCATCTCCTGTATCAGCCTAGTGAACCTCCTCTGCACTCCCTTCAAGGCCAATGTATCCGTTCGCAAGTGCGGCAACCAAAACTGCACACAGTACTCCAGCTGCGGCCTCAACAGTACCCTGTACAGTTGCAGCAAGACCTCCCTACTTTTATATTCTATCCCCCTCGCTATAAAGGCCAACATTCCATTCGCCTTCTTGATCACCTGCTGCACCTGCAGACTGGATTTTTGTGACTTGAGCACAAGGACCCTCAGGTCCTTCTGCAATGTAGCATGCTGCAGCTTTTCACCTTTTAAATAATAATCCCTCCTACTATTATTTCTGCCAAAGTGGATAACCTCACACTTGCTAACATTATACTCCACCTGCCAGGTCCTCGCCCACTCGCTCAGCCTATCCAGATCTCTCTGCAGACTTCCCACACCCTCCACGCAATTTGCTTTTCTACTCATCTTCGTGTCATCAGCAAATTTCGTCACCCTACACTCAGCCGCCTCCTCCAGATCATCTATATAAATGGTAAATAGTTGAGGCCCCAGCACCGATCCCTGCAGCACTCCACTAGTCACCATCCGCCAACCAGAATAGCACCGATTGATACCAACTCTCTGCTTCCTATTAGACAACCAATCCTCTATCCATACTAACACCTTCCCCCCCAACTCCGTGCACCCTAACCTTCTGTAGCAACCTTCTGTGAGGCTAAAATCTGACACAATTCACTTAGCTTTAACTATACTTTCTATGTAATCCTGAAATTATTTAACTATTTAATTACACAAATACTTAAAAAAGGACTTGAAACATTAGCTGTTTCTCTCTCCTTAGATACTGCCAGACCTGCAGAGTTTTTCAAGCATTTTCTGTTTTTATGTTATGTTCAATTTAAGAATGGAACTTCAAATCCAACTTCATATCTAAACACCAAAACAACTTACTTCCACTGTAACTATCACCAGGTTTTGATCTTCATTGCCAATAAAATCCTTTTTAAAATTTCTGAATATCAGCCACTTCCATCACAATTTTTTCTATGCATCTATATTGTGCTAATGTCCAAATGCACCAATTATCTTTTTGCACTGGAGTCACTTAAATGAAACATCATTGAATAGATTTATAATAACAAGGGTAGAACTTACAACTCATCTAACACCTCTAAACGTAAACAAAATTCAAAGGCATTTCACAGTGATAATAGCAAATAGAAATGGATGTTGAGCTTAATAAGGTGATCAACTTTTGGTTAAGGAGGTTTTTGGGGGGGCTGGTGGTGGAAGGATTTATGGAAAGACATTAAGAGGGAGGTGGAGTGTAGAGGAGCAAGATCTTAGTGAAGAAAATTTCAGAGTGCAAGACCGAGGTAGTTGACAGCACAGCCACCATGTTGGCGTTAAGGGATTGAGGATCCACAAGAGGCCCAAGTCAGGGCGGTGGATAGAGGAGAGCCGGTGGATGTGGTCTTTCTAGATTTTCAGAAGGCGTTTGACAAAGTGCCTCACAAGAGGTTATTGCAGAAGGTCGAGGGACATGGAGTTGGGGGTAGGGTGTTAGCGTGGATAGAGGATTGGTTGTCAAATAGGAGGCAGAGAGTGGTGGTCAACGGGTGCTATTCGGATTGGCGGATGGTGACTAGTGGAGTGCCCCAGGGGTCGGTGCTGGGGCCTCAGCTATTTACCATTTATATAGATGATCTGGAGGAGGGAACCGAGTGTAGAGTGTCGAAATTTGCTGATGACACCAAGATTGGGGGAACGGCAAATTGTGCGGAGGGTGTGGAGAGTCTGCAGAAGGATCTAGATAGGCTGGGCGAATGGGCCAGGAAATGGCAAATGGAATTTAATGTTGGCAAGTGTGAGGTGGTCCACTTTGGTAGGAAGAATGGTAGGAAGGACTATTACTTACGGGGCGAAAAACTGCAGCAGGCAACGGTGCAGAGGGACCTCGGGGTCCTTGTGCATGAGTCGCAAAAACCCAGCTTGCAGGTGCAGCAGGTGGTCAGGAGGGCGAATGGGATGCTGGCCTTCATAGCGAAGGGGATTGAATATAAAAGTAGGGAGGTCTTGCTGCAGCTGTATAGGGCATTGGTGAGGCCGCAACTGGAGTACTGTGTGCATTTTTGGGCGCCGCACCTGCGCAAAGATATTTTGGCCTTGGAGGGAGTGCAGAGGAGGTTTACTAGGCTGATACCGGAGTTGAGGGGGTTGAGCTATGAGGAGAGGCTGAATAAACTGGGCTTGTACTCGTTAGAGTTTAGAAGAATGAGAGGAGATCTCATTGAGACGTATAAGATGATGAATGGGATGGATAGGATAGAGGTGGAAAGACTCTTCCCGCTCAAAAAAGACAATAGGACTAGGGGGCACAGCCTCAAGATAAAAGGGGGGCGGTTTAGAACGGAGTTGAGGAGGAACTTCTTCACTCAAAGGGTGGTGAATCTCTGGAATTCTCTGCCCGTTGAAGTTGTGGAGGCTGCCTCGCTAAATATTTTTAAGACGTGGGTTGATGGGTTTTTGATAGGAGAGGGGATTAAGGGTTATGGGGAGAGGGCGGGAAAGTGGAACTGAGCAGCGACAGATCAGCCATGATCTTATTGAATGGCGGGGCAGGCTCGAGGGGCTGGATGGCCTACTCCTGCTCCTATTTCTTATGTTCTTTATGTTCTTAAGAATATATTCTGGGGCAGGGGAGAAGAGAAGTTAAGAGCTTGTAGGAGCTGACAGAGACAGAGAGATTGCTTTTGGAAATTACTGGGATCAATATTGAAATGTCTAAATTGGGGAAACAAACAATGAAATAATTTTGCTGAGACTCATTTCTTTCATATTTAGTGGACAACATTCAGCTCATTGAATCTACACTGGCTGTCTGAAAAAGAGTGCACTTTTGTTTTTGTCAAAGTTGCTCTTTTAGAAGCTATTTTGAATTTTGCTTCCACTGTCTGACATTCTAAATCTCAAAGGCCTCCAGCCTTTCTCTTCATGCTCTGTTTCTCATTTTGTACCATCTATTGCCGCATCAAAACTTTAGATACATGAATATTCTCATATTATCCCATATTCTTCTTTGCTCTAAGTTTTTAAAGACTCTCCTCATAAGAAAAGTCCCTTACACATTTTTTGAATATTGTAATACTGCCCCATGGTCTTGAAATCCTTCCAAAAGTAGGGTATCCAAAATTGGCCTCGTACTTACTGCAGCCTACTCAATTTTTTGAACAGATTCTGATTTTTTATTTATCTTATTAAACCAAGAATCACACATGCATTTATAAATTGCTTTATCAATTTGTTATTGCTATTAAAAATTTGTCCATTTGAACACTTGAGCGTTTCTGCCATCTGCCCAATCTAATCATCTGTTTATGCTCTCCTGTTACTTCCCCAAAGAACTCAAATTTGTCAGCCAAGGCTAACACAGCAAAGACGTTAATTAACTTCATCGGGTATGTTGGCCTCTTGAAGCTCATCATCCAACAATATTGAATTGACTAGTCCATATCAACCCATTTTAAGAACATAAGGATTAGGGGTGGCAGTAGACAATTCAGCCCCTTGAGCGTGCTCCGCCATTCAATACAATCATGGTTGATCTTGTCTCAACCACAACTTCACTTTCCTGCCTATTCTCCATAACCCTTCAACCCATTCCGAATTAAAAATCTGTCCATCTCTTCCTTAAATGTACTCAATGTCCAGGATCAATCGCATTTTGAGGTAGTGAATTCTACAGATTCATTCAGTAATTTCTCCTCATCTGTGTTTTAAATCCGCCACCTTGTATCCTAAAATGATGACCTCTCATTCTAAATTGCCCCACAAGAAGAAACATCCTTTCCATGTCTACTCTACTAATCTCCTTTAGCATGCCAAATACCTCAATTAGGATTCCCCTTCTCCTTCTAAATTCAAGAGTATAGGCCTACACTGCTCAACCTCTCTTCATAAGACAAACCCTTCATCACTGGAATCAATCTAGTGAACCTCCTCCAAATTGACTCTAATACAATTACCTCCATTCTCAAGAGGGTCAAAACTGTGCGTAATACTTGAGCCAACTTTTTTTGATAAGAGGTGCTTACAATGGCAACCCCCCAGTGCTTTATCACTAGTTCGTATCAAGGATTTTTTGCAAGACTGGTCAAGCCTCTACTGTTTTCTCCCAGCTTACCCCAACAGGATTGAGAGTATTGACATTTTGGTTTCTACCATTTTATTTCTCTTAACTATCGTATTCCTCATCTTCTTCATTGCTTCCTTTCATTCCCATCACCACCACATTTCTTTACTTTATTTATTAGTCACAAGTAGGCTCACATTGACACTACCATGAAGTTACTGTGAAAATCCCTTGGTCGCCATGCTCCTGTGCCTGTTCGGATACACTGAGGGAGAATTTAGCATGGCCAATGCACTTAACCAGCACATCTTTTGGACTGAAGGAGGAAACTGGAGCACTGGGAGGAAACCTACGCAGACATGGGGAAAACACGCAGATTTCACACAGAGAGTGACCCAAGCCATGTTGCAACTGTACACAACTCTGGTGCGGCCGCACTTGGAGTATTGTGTGCAGTTCTGGTCCCCACATTACAGGAAGGATGTGGAGGCTTTGGAGAGGGTACAGAGGAGGTTTACCAGGATGTTGCCTGGTATGGAGGGGAGGTCCTATGAGGAGAGACTGAGGGATTTGGGGTTGTTTTTGTTAGAAAGAAGGCGGCTAAGAGGGGATCTTATTGAAACATATAAGATGATTAGAGGTTTAGATAGGGTGGACAGTGATAGCCTTTTTCCTCGGATGGAGAAAGCTAGCACAAGGGGGCATGGCTTTAAATTAAGGGGGTTAGTTATAGGACGGATGTCAGGGGTAGGTTCTTTACCCAGAGGGTGGTGAGGGATTGGAATGCCCTGCCTGCTGCAGTTGTAAATGCACCTAGTTTGGGGGCGTTTAAGAGATCCGTGGATAGGTTTATGGATGGAAAGGGATTGGTTTAGGTTAGAGGGTCATTGTTTTTGAACTGGTCGGCGCAACATCGTGGGCCGAAGGGCCTGTTCTGCGCTGTAATGTTCTATGTTCTATGTTCTAAGCCAGGAATCAAACCTGAGTCTGAGGTGTTGTCAGGCAGCGGCACTAACCCCTGTGCCACCATGATGCCTCCTGTGAAAACCAAGACAAGTTTTCATCGAGTATCACCGACAATATTTCATGCTCCAGGAAAGATTTCTTATTAATTTCTAATTAGCATAAGCTGTGTGACCATTTGGAGGCTGCCACACAATAATAGGTCATACCCACTGCAATCAATTGATTATGCAACATTATGCTAACAGAACCACCTAACATCATGAGCTATGAGAATCAAGAGGCCACTGACAGTTTTTAAAATATAGGATTCCAAATTCCTAATCAGGCAACTATCCAGTTTTGCATTTATGACAATGCCAAACATCTATCAGATTTTATCATGGAATGGGAATTGCTAGAATGTAGGAAGTTTACATACCACATTCACAGGACTGCTGACATTATTGTTCATCAAGATCACTAATCCATTCACGAGGTCACTACAAAGAAAATTAAAATAAATTAAACTGAACATGCACTGCATTTTCACGTGGACTGTGTTAATGATCTGAAAATAGGCAGTATTATTTTTCAGAACAAATAAACATTTAAATTGAACATAAAAACATTATCTTTTATTAGAACTTGCATTTATATAGCAACTGCCATAACCACTGAACATGCCAAAGCATTTTACAACCCACAAGGTCCTTTGGGAGCATCCAGAAGTGTTCAAAACCATGTGGACTATGTAAATAGCAATCACACTAGGCCAAGGTCACAAGAAATTCAACATTTTCCATAACTTCTCAATTCTATGTAAACATCTTCTGATTTGTTGATTTAAGTGGTGAGCAGCAAAGGTATTGAATACTTCAAAAAATATAGCACTAGGATACTTTCGCAGTATTTTTGAACTATTGCTTTCACAGGTTTAATATTTCACAGGGATTTCCAAGTTTTGTAAAAATGGTACATTTAAGTGAAATTTTCAATTACAAAAACATTCACACACTTAAGCCGAAGTTTTCCGCCCATTCATATCCTGCTGCTGTTGCAAGCAAAGGGAGGAAATTTGGCACTCAGTCAAATCTCCATTCACTGCAGCAGGACCAGAGAATCTCGCTGGTGTGAATGGCTGGAAAATTCTAGTCTTAGTCTTTTTTAGGGATTAATAGGCATTACATAACCTTAATTCTAGCAATGCACTTTTTGTAAGTTGCTACCATTACACCCTGCAACAGTTCCTAATCACTATCAGTTACATTTCCATCAATATAAAATAGCAAATCCTCAGGTTTTACATGAGCAAAACATTGGAGATCTTTGCTTATATATTTAACAACATTCTATTTTAAAATGTGTTGCGCAAATTGATCTGATAATCTCTAAGCTGTAGCATTTATCTGCCATACCTATCAAGCACGTAGGTACCACTGTGAGAGGGCCCTCAATGTTAACCTTTGCTAATATTAGAATATCATAATCCTTCACCTCAGGATTAAACCTGGACAAATTTATACCTGTTCAGGCACATTTATCTTTTAAAAAAAAGCGTCTTCAATTTAGAACACTCCACATCCTTAAAAAAAAATCATTTTTATCTCAATAATACCATCAATAAATATGCAATTTTTGTAGTATTAAAATCTCTTAAATATTAGAAAAAAAATACTTTAGCCATTCATTCATTCCAACATGCACCTCTACAACACACAGCTGAGGGAATTATTGAATGCTCTCTAGTTGGGGTAGGTAAATTCCTCCAAACCCATTGAGGTACTTCCCTAAACATTCAATGAAGATACTTTCTCCCATTTCCATCCACCATCCTCTGCTGAGGAACTTATCCAAACTCCGCCAGTGAGGCACTTTCCCACTTCACATGTTTCTTATCCAAATTCACTCTTCTAAATATTCTTCGAAGCCTCCCCAATACAGACACTACCACCATTCTGCATGGAGGTCGGTCACCAGTGGAGTGCCCCAGGGATCTGTTCTAGGACCCTTGCTGTTTGTCATTTTCATAAATGACCTGGATGAGAAAGTGGAGGGATGGGTTAGTAAGTTCACCGAAGATACGAAGGTTGGTGGTGTTGTGGATGGTCTGGAGGGATGTCAGAAGTTGCAGCGTGACATAGATAGGATGCAAGACTGGGCGGAGAAGTGGCAGATGGACTTCAACGCGGATAAATGTGTAGTGGTCCATTTTGGCAGGACCAACAGGATGCAGGAGTACAATATCAAGGGTAGAAGTCTTAGCTGGGTCGAAGAGCAGAAGGATCTTGGGGTCCGGGTCTATAGGGCTCTTAAATCGTCCTCGCAGGTGGAGGATGTGGGCAAGAAGGCGTATGGTGTACTTGCCTTCATTAATCGAGGGATTGAGTTTAGGAGTTGGGAGGTAATGCTGCAACTTTATAAGACCCTTGTCAGGCCCCACTTGGAGTACTGTGCGCAGTTCTGGTCGCCTCACGACAGGAAGGATGTGGAAGCTACTGAGAGGGTGCAGAGGAGATTTACAAGGATGTTGCCTGGATTGGGAGGCATGCCTTATGAAGACAGGTTGAGGGAACTAGGTCTCTTCTCCCTGGAGAGACGAAGGTTGAGAGGCGACCTGATAGAGGTTTATAAAATGTTGAGAGGAATAGATAGGGTGGATTCTCGGAGGCTATTTCCCAGGGCTGAAATGATCGCTACGAGAGGACACAGGTTTAAGGAGCTGGGAAGCCAAGTACAGAGGAGGTGTTAGAGGAAAGTTTTTCACTCAGAGGGTGGTGAGTGAGAGGAATCAGCTGCCGTCGGTGGTGGTAGAGGCGAACTCGCTGGCGTCTTTTAAAAGACTTCTGGATGAGTATATGGGATCCAATGGCATTGGGAGTAACAGATAGTTCTCTGGCTTGGTAGGTATAGGTGTGATTGGCGCAACTTGTGGGCCGAAGGGCCTGTTTGTGCTGTAGTGTTCTATGTTCTATTCCACTCTCAGCACCAAGATCACAACCTTAATTTACTGATTCATGAGCCTGCTACTCCTTACAACACCCTCTTCCGTATGGCTCTTCCTCTTGTTTATGCACACATGATCCCAACCCATTCCACATCTCTGTTACAAAACAATATTAGAACAGGATAATTTTGTCTCCCATACAGGTTTTTCTTTGAAATGCTCAATATAAATTTTACGTCAGTAAAGCTTTTGAACTGCATTCTTTTGTGTAAGTTATTTGAAGGAAAGCTACTAAGTATAAGTTCCACCAGCTGTCTGATGGATAATATGATGCATTAAGGGAAGTTACATACAAAATAAGTGCTCTGAAGGCACAATATTTTAGTTACACCTTTCATTAGAACTCAGCCTGAAAAATTAATCTGGTTAACCTGAAAAAAATCTGATTCTCTACCTAAGGCTGCTGTTAGATTGCTGAACATTTCCAGAAATTTTTGATTTATGTTAGATTTCCAGCATCCACAGTATTTTGCTTTTGTACTAAGAATTGAAAAGAGTAGGCACCCAATTTTAAATAACTGCCACAGATATTTGTGGTCTCTAAGAGTAGCAAAATCAAAGTGTAGTAGCAAAGAAGCAACCAAGCTCAAATTCCCCCCACCATGAAGAAAAGGAAAACCAGCCAACAATCCTCCCTTAATGCTGCTGACAACAGAAGGTTGACAGCCTGCAATATGCCAGATTGCTAATGTCACTTGTTCCCCTATTGCTTCAACTGAAAACCTGTGATCGCAGGTTAATTAAATCTCTGAGACGAATTGGTAATGCTCAGGAAGAACAGTGTGTTCTCCTCCAGCTAACTTTGGTATCATGGTTTATTGAAACTTCCTTCCGAGTAAAACTGATGCTAAGGATGGACATTTTGTTCTCACTTCCCCTTTATTCATTGAGAACAAATGAGCACCAAGAATTTAGATGAGTTCGTTCACTAAATTTCTTAATGAACTATGGGTGTCATGGTGGCACAATATTTAGCACTGCTGCCTAACAGCGCCAGGGGCCCTGGGTTCGATTCCCAGCGTGGGTCACTGTCTGTGTGGAGTCTGCATGTTCTCCCAATTCTACATGGGTTTCCTCTGGTGTTCTGGTTTCCTCCCACAGTGTAGCTTAGGTGGACTGGCCATGCTAGATTGCCCTTAGTGTTGGGGGACTAACTAGGGTGAATGCATGGGGTTATGGGATAGGGCCTGGGTGGGATTGTGGTCGGTGCAGACTTGATGGGCTGAATGGCCTCCTCCTACATTGTAGCAATTCTACGATTCATTACCCACTCAATGTGCCAACTCCTCCCATCATCATGCCAATATTTTCAAGAGTGTTCTCGCCTTTCCTGTTTTTCAGTCTTTCTTCTCTCAATTTCTTCCATTTTCTTCTCTTGGATCAAATTATCCTCCTAGTTCCTCTAATCCTCAACTCCTTATCAAAATCTCCATGGGGGTTTTTAAATATAAAACCCGCAAACATTCATAAAATATATTTAATTTATTGATAAGGCTAATATAAACCTTGACAACATAATTTGTTGTGCATACACAAAGAGGTAGGTGCATGTGGTATATAGAACATATCCAGTCACGCATATCTTACCTTACATATTGGAAAGACCTGGTCTGAGATCCCGAACCATAAACCTGTCAAAACAGTTTAAAAAGTAAATTTAAATATATAAATCATAAATGTGAAAGACAGCAACCTAAAGGCATTTTACCAGCCAATAAAAATTCAGAAAGTAAGCTACTTCCCTATTATACAAAAATAAGGTTGGACTAATAAAATTGTACTTTACTCTGTAACTGAGATAAAAAGAAAGATAATCCACTTTATTCTTTGGAGAGGAGGACTTGATAAGAAGTCTTTCAGGTTGCAAATTGGGGAAATTAGATTCAGGAGTGCCTGGTACAGAAGTAAATGCCAAAGGAAGTGGAAAATTTAAGCAAATTCTTATCAAAAAGGGTGACAGAATTGCATCCTTTCATAACAATAACTTCTCATTTTTGATTAATCTTTGTGAATTCAAAAAGTGCAGGAGTTGCACAGTTGGAAATTGCTTCTGGGGAGGTGGGGGGGGTGCGGCATGGTGTAGTGATGTTGGAGACAGAGTGGGGATAATGGGTCTGCACTCAAATTGACAGAAAGAAATAAGTGGTGTTCCTCAAGTACCTTTGTTTTGGGACCTTAAATTGTCACATATCTGTTAAGAAAGAGTTTTATATACTCAAGTTTATCTTTGAAAGGAACAGTAAGTGGTATAGAGGAAGGATGAATTGCAAAGGGTCACAGACTAATTAAGTGAGTGAACAAAACTATGGCAGATGGACAGATCAAAATATTTTGTAAATGGTGAGAAATTAGGAATTGTAATTGTGCAGAGATTTTGGAATCCAAGAAAACATATCATTTAAGGAAGCTATGAAAAAAAATCACAAAAGATCAATGAATGGGGCCCTAAGAAGGATGGCTGAAAACAGGATATTTAAGAAATAGTTTCATGAAGTAGTAGGAATGTGTAAAGTTGAAACTCTGGAAAAATGGGATCAAATGAACGAGGAATTTCTTCTTTCAAATCAATTTTGTGATTAATGGCTGCATGAATTGATTTAATAGGATCAAACAGCAGATCTTACAATCTATACTGAAGTGCAAATTTTGCAGTTTAGTTCTTAAAAAACACAGATTAGTCAATCCTTCAAGATATCACTGTTCATCTAATTCTGACCTCAAACATCTCAATTTTAATTTCTCCACCAATGGTAGCTATGCCTTAAGCTGCCTGGGCCCTAAACTTTAGAATTCTTTTCCTAAATTTCTCCAATTCCAACTCATTTTCTTTCTTTAAGAAATCCATTAAAACTTACTTATTTGACCAAAGTTTAGATCATTTGCCCTGACATCTCCAAGGTGGTCGTAATGTGGAGATGCCGGCGTTGGACTGGGGTAAACACAGTAAGAAGTCTCACAACACGGGTTAAAGTCCAACATGTTTATTTGGTAGCAAAAGCCACGAGCTTTCAGAGCGCTTGCTGCCCCTTCATCAGGTGAATCAACTGACGAAGAGACAACAAGCGCTCCGAAAACTAGTGGCTTTTGCTACCAAATAAACCTGTTGGACTTTAACCTGGTGTCGTGGGACTTCTTACTATATCTCCAAGGTGGCTCAGTATCATTTTTTTAAGTTTTAAAGTTTAAAGTTTATTTATTTGTTTCACATGTAGGCTTACATTAACATTGCAATTAAGTTACTATGAAAATACCCTAGTCACCACACACTGATGCCTATTCGGGTACACTGAGGAAGAATTTAGCATGGCCAATGCACCTAACCAGCATGTCTTTTGTCTTGGGAGGAAACCCATGCGGATAGGGGGAGAACTTGCAGACTCCGCCCAAGGTGGGAATCAAACCTGTGTCTCTGGCGCCGTGAAGCAGCAGTGCTAACCATTGTACCATCATGCTGCCCAGAAGCGTTTCTTAATAACACTCCCGTAAACTGACTTGGATTGTTTTATTATGTTAAAATCGCTATGTAAATGTAAGTTGATGTTGTTTAAAACTGCTATTTTGGATGGTAAGCAAACATTTTTCAAACAGTTTTATAAAAGACTGCATTATATCAAAGGACTGTATTTTCTACTCTTGAGTTCTACATAATTTTTGCTACTTTGTATTAATGTCCTCTCATTGTTTAATCAAAGGTCAAATTACATAACCTGTGCATTTCTACTATGGTTTTTCTTTGGTTTTGTTTTTATTCCAATTCAATCCAATCAAGTCCAAATCAGAGTCTCAACAAGTTGAGGCATTCCCGATCCAAGCTGACAAGACAGGGCTCTCACTCTCTTCTCAAATCAGTTTTTATGTAACTAGAAAACCAAATTTGCTTATTGGACTTATGTGGAGATGCCGGCGTTGGACTGGGGTAAACACAGAAAGAAGTCTCACAACACCAGGTTAAAGTCCAACAGGTTTACTTGGTTGCACAAACCAAGCTAGTGGCTAGAAAGCTAGCAGCTAGAAAGCTAGCAGCTTGTGCTACCAAATAAACCTGTTGAATTTTAACCCGGTGTTACGGCTCTTCCTTTGGATTTCCCGTCATTATTTTGAAAATTGAGTTTGTGTCTTTATCGGCCCCGTTTGTGAACAGAACTCCCACTTACCTGACGAAAGAGCAGCGCTCCAAAAGCTAGTGGATTTTGCTATCAAATAAACCTGTTGGACTTTAACCTGGTGTTGAGGGTCTTCTTACTGTGTTATAGCTCTTCCCAGAATGCATACTCGTCTGAACTCTCTCCATCTTTTAAAGTTGTGGCCTTTCAATTTTGTTAAACACCACAATAGCCTGTTTCACAAGCTCACTGGGTTTTATATCTTGAAACGGTCAGCAAATTTGACGATTGTTATTATCTTTCCTTTTATTCTTGTCAAAGTGTGAAAGGCAAAGGCCCAAAAACATGCATGAATACCACACACAACTCTCCTTGGAATTGCTCTTTGGAAATAATCTTTCTGTGCATTATTAAATTGAAATAATTTTTTACTCAACAGGTGATTCTACAATCCAGTGTTCACACAGAACATAACTGGTTATATCTGGTACTTTTGCTCCATCCTTTTTCAATAGTAAGGATTTTGAAATAATCACTTTTAAATACATAGATTTTTATTCATGTATATAAATAAACACACGATCATAGGTGATTAAAATAATGACATAAGCATTTGGATGTTGTTTCCTTACAAATTATAGAAAAGTGAACACTGAATTTGTACGGCTCAGCAATCAATAAACACCGCACCTCCATTTAGCTGGGAATTTTTAGTTCCTTTCAGGCATTTTTTTTTAAGTCTCGCGCAGCCCACCCACCCCCCACCCACCCCCAAAATAACTGGAAAAGAGTTATTTTGTTTAAGCCAAGAAGGATGATCCACGTTACGGGGAAGCATACCAAGCACTGAAAGGATCCAAAAAACGAAACAGTCAAGTATTAAGGCTAAAATGTTTAACCTCTAACAGCATGTTTATCAAAGATATATACAAGATCAATAAAACAAGTCTATGATAACAGGGAAATATTCCAATTTTCCCTGAATTAGAAATATGTAGAGAAAATGGATGATAATGTATAATAAACATAAATATATTTTTCCTCCATAAACCATATTTCTTTTTCAAGCTAATACTCCATGATAAAGTTTTACAGATGAATGCACATTTAACTTGCACATAATTTATAGACTAACTATTGATCAGGTGCAACAGGTTAGTCTTTCTTGGCAATCTCATTAATAGATTAATGATGACATAAATACCATTTCGAGATAGCTGATCAGCACCCTTGTTGCAGAACACAAATAAAAGGTAGATTTAGAAAAGCTTTTGCCCTGTTCATGTAGTAGTTGTGTTAGTGGAGTAATAATCCATAGACAAAGGTTCAAATCTCACCGCGGCATCCGAGAAATTTAAATTGTGTTAATTAATTAAATAAGTCTGGAATAAAAAACAAGTACCATTAATGGTGATCAAGTAAGCATTGGACCATTGTTACAACCTATTGGGTTTACAAATATCCTTTTAGAAAAAGACATACGCCAATCTTGACAGTTTAGGCTACAGGTAACTTCAGTCCTATAGCAATGTCACTGACTTTTAACTATCCTCTGAAATTGCCATGACAATGTATAATAATAATAAAACTTAATGGATACCCAGCATTGACCTAGGATTCGAATACAACAAAGTCACACTTAGCTCAGTCGACATTGCAAAGTGCTTCTTGCAAACGTGGACTTTTGCCAACATTGGTAGAGCTGTTCCACAGAAGAACTAAGCAAAATGTGTAATAGTCATACTCACAGAATCATTGCTTTCAGCCAGTGTTCCAGTGCTAATCCTTGGGATATGTCCTATCTTACCATCAGGACAGATGGTGGGTGGCACAGTGGAATGCAGTCACAAGTAAACAGGTCTGGGACTCAACACTGACTCCAGACCCTAAGGAGCTTCATTGTGTCAGGTAAAGTAGGGGCTGGAAACTCCCCATCAATTATCAATTATCTACCTCTCCCAGCTGATTATCTGTATTCCTCCCAGTTGAACACCAGTTAGAAGCATTGAGTTGAAATGACAATGTACTCACGGTGGAGGGCTTCAGTATCTATCATCAAGAGAGGTTTGGTAGCATTACTGCTGATTGAGCTGGCTGAGGTGTGAAGGACAAAGCTAGTGGCAGGTAGTGAAAGAATATACACGAGGGAAAAATCTATTTGACTTCAACCTCATCAATCTACCTGCTGCATCTGTATTAATCAGGATGATCGTCACACACTCCTAATGAAAAGTATTGTCTTCATATTGAGGACACACTCCATGTTTGTTGCATTACTTCCGTGCTAAATGGGTTAGACGCAGAACAAGTCCAGTAGATCATGTTAAAGTTGAAGTTTTATTTATTAGTCACAAGTAAGGCTTACGTTAACAGTAACTGCATGAAGTTACTGTGAAATTCCCCTAGTCACCACAGTCTAGTGCCTGTTCGGTCAAAACCAAGCACCCACAAGACACTATGGACCATCAGCAGCAGAATTATAACCTCATGGCCTGGCATATCCCCCTCATCATTATCATGATGCCAGGAAATCAACCATGCCTTAAATGAAAAGTTCAAGAGAGCATGCTAGGAGTGGTACTAGAAGTAACTGAAAATGAGGTGCCAATCTGGTGAAGTTGCAAGATAGGACTAGATCCGTGTTAAAAAGCAGAACCAACATGTTGTAGACACAGCTACGTTATTCCACAACCAATGGATCAGAGCAAAGTGCTGCAGCTCTGTAATATCCAGTTATTAATGGTGGTGAGCAATGAAATAACTAATGGAAAAACAAGATGCAATGAACATTCAAAGCTAGCAGAGACCATCACCAGAGTACGAAAGACCAAGCTGATATATTTACACCCATCTTCAGTCAGAAGTGCCAATGGGATGATCCATCTCATTTTAGTTGGAGATCCTAATCACCACAGAAGCCAGTTTTCAACCAAATTGACTGACTTCACATGAAAACAAGCAAAGATTATGGGCACTGATTTCATCCCTGCTGCAAATGAACATTCGCATTTCCAAAAAAGCCACCCTCTAGCCAAGTTGTTCTTGTTCAGCTGCAACACTGTCACCAAACTGAAAAAGAGCGCACTGCCCACAAAAAGGAAGATAAAGCCAAGTTGGCTAATTACCACCTCATTAGGTGGAAATTACTCATTCAAGAACTGATGGAAAGCATTTTTGAATGGTATCAAGCAGCTTTTTCCCACCAATAACCTAGAAAGCACTAGGGACCCAGGTTTGATTCCAGTCTCGGGTCACTGTCTGTGTGGAGTTTGCACATTCTCCCTGCATCCGTGTGGGTTTCCTCTGGTGCTCCGGTTTCCTCCCACTGTCCAAAGATGTGTGGGTTAGGTTGATTGGCCATGCTAAATTGACTCTAGTGTCAGGGGCATTAGCAGGGTAAAACATGAGGGGTTACGGGAATAAGGCCTGA
This sequence comes from Carcharhinus amblyrhynchos, assembly GCF_965287045.1. NCBI lineage: Eukaryota > Metazoa > Chordata > Chondrichthyes > Carcharhiniformes > Carcharhinidae > Carcharhinus > Carcharhinus amblyrhynchos. Next base: position 62,948,747 of record NC_137333.1, read on the forward strand.
GTGGGATTGTGGTTGGCGCAGACTCGATGAACTGAATAGCCTCCTTCTGCACTGTAAGGATACTATGATAGAATACTGCCCACTTGCCTGAATGAGTGCAGCTTCATGAAAATTAAGATGATCATCACCCAGGACAAGGCAGTCCTTGCTTTTCATTCACTGCATCAAACATTCACTCTTTCCCACTCTCACGGCTACAAGATGCACCAACTACAAGATGCACTGCAGCAACTCACCAAGCCATTACTAAAAACGATACCCTCTACCATCTGGAAGAGCTAGGACAGTAGGTGCACAAGAACAAGACCAGCTGCAAATTCCCCTTCAAATCACATACCATCCAGACTTGGATATTGCCACTGGATCCAAACCTTGGAACTCCTTCTTAGCGCTGCTGCAGAAGTACCTTCACAGTAGCTGAAGGAAATGGTTCATCACCATGTTCACAAGGTAATAAATGTCTATGTTCCGTGAGTAGATAAAGAAGAAACTGATACGATCACATTCTTAAGCTATATTCTTTTGGCAGAGGAATGACAATGTCTGCACTCAATATCCAACCAGAATATACGAGTTGGACATTTTGAAAGAGTGGAAATGCTGTGCAACTATATTTTAAAAAGGATCAAGCATAAGCTAAGTCAATTACGTGCATACATTTTAATTAATTAAATAAAGCATGGTTAGAGAGAGATGGCAGTGCAGATAGTGTGCTGCAACTATAGCTTTTGGAAAGTACTGCTTTTGGGCCAGCTATTTTCACACTAAGTGTCTGCATCTAGAGGAACTTTAGTTCAAAGAAACAAAGGCTTGGGGCACAGACATTTCCTGGTTCATTCCTCATGGCATTGCTTTGACCAACCTTCCTGGTTTTAATCTGAACAAAGGCTTGGCAGTTAATTATTATCTGGTGCATTCTCCATAGCAACGTCTCTCTCAATCACAGCCCACTTGCCAACCAATCAGCACTCTCTTCTTATGCAGTAAATTATTGTTCCCTTTACTATTGATATACTTGAGAACTGTCCTAATGAGTGCAAGACAAAAAGGTTCCACAGCATGTCTTTATTCAGCAACGGTCAAGCTCTGTAGTACCAAATGACTATTAATAAATGGCAACAGGGAATTCATAAAATTAGAATGATTAAACAGAATCAGCATGGTTTTAAGAAACGGAAAATTGTGAAATCATTTGACAGTATTTTGAAGATGTAACTAGCAGCGAAAGAGGAACCAGTGGATGTAGAATTTTCAAACAGATTTTCAAGGAACGTCAAAAGACACTTGGGCAAAGTGCCAAATAAATAGTTGTTGCATAAAGAGGATTATGGGATTAGGGTATAAAAGGACTGAAGAGTAGGGTAGGAATAAATGGGTTATTTTCGTATTGGCAAATTGTTAATAGTGGAGGTACCAGGAGGATCAGTTCTTGGGTATTTACAAACTATATCAATGACTCAGGAAAGAGGACTGGCTGTAATGTATCTAATTTGCATAACAATATAAAGTTAGGTGGGAAAATTAGCTGTGAAGAAGTACAGGATTTGCAAAGGGATAGAGATAGGTTAAGTGAATGGGCAAGATGGTAGCTGGCAAAATGTAATGTAAATTCTAGATTATTCAATTTGGTAGGAAGAATAGAAGAAACAATTTTTCATTTTAAGCGGTGAGAAATTATTAAATGTTATTGTGCAGATGGATTTGTACATGAAACAGAATGTTAATATTGGGTATAGCAAGTAATTAGGAAGGTAAATGGAATGTTGATCTTTATTGCAAGGGAGTGGAGTACAAGAATAAGGACATCTTGCTGCAATTGTACAGAGCTTTGCTGAGGCCATACCTACAGTATTTTGTGCAGTCTTTACTTCTGTATCCCAAAAAAGGATGCATTTTTGCCCTACATTATATGGAAGAAGCATCACCTTAAGGAATTCAGAAGTTCAAGGGTTTGCGGATTTCGGGGAAACCACGGATGGGATGGGTTGTCTCCATCCAGAGAACCAAAAATAAATAAATTCCTACTTAAGGAATCTGGCTAGTGACACCCGCATTCTGAGAATAATCACTAAAAACTGCTCCCCCATGATAATCTTAAAGGATATAATACAACAAGACGATCTACTTAAAATGTACAAAAATAATTAAATATGGCATTATCACTGTCTATCCAATTGAACAGTTATATTAGCAGAAGCACTTTTTTCCCCAGAGTTTCACAACAGCTTCTAAAGGCATATGTGATCTGAGCATTTATTTGTCTTTTAGCAGGTCTTTCAGTGTTGTTTGTAGTCTATTATGTGTGGCATGTTCTTGCTTCAGCATTATGCCACTTTTGACTGAGATTTGGCCTCAGTTGTGGGATAAGTTTGCTTAATATACACAACAGGTTTGGGTTTGAGTTAACCATGTGCACAGTTTTTGTGTTCTTCCAACCCAGTATCCTGGGCTATCAGTGCTGTGAAACTGACCTCAGCACCATGCTGGGAAACCACAAACAGAGACGGGGTGGGGAAAGTTGCCACTGACACTTACCCGCCAGGTCTGATGGTGCCTCAGTCCTGCTCCCCCAGTGCTGCACGTGAGTTGGCACCTATGCCCACAGTATCAAATTTAACTTCCTTTGTCTGGAAGGTGCGGGTGACAGAGGGCTGAAAAAGAGAGGTGGCCACCTAAACAGCAAGTGGGAGAAAGGTGTGTTTATTTTTGAGTGGGCAGAACTCACAGCAAACTGGATTATTCAACATTTATTGTGGCAGTGCAGCAAAATGGATTGTTTATATGAAGGGATTTAAAAGAAAAGTTGGAAAATTAATTTTAGCAATTCCTTTGTTAAAAGGATAGGCCAAATATTAATTTCACTAAAATGAAAACTTGAAAATAGGAAGTTCATTCAAAAGTTTCAAGAAACCTTTTAGCATCACATCCTCAATGGTTTTGATTTCCTAAAAACTCTTAAGCTACCAGAAATGCTTATAAATATTAATCATGCATGCCTACTTCTCTGAGGTAACATAGCACCATATTAGCAAAACATGGTTTATGTTGTTAGAATTGATCAGTATTTTAGTTTTGACAAAAGTTGTAAACCAGGTTTCTAACTGTCAGGCAAAAAATTGTTCAGTTCTAATCCAAACTAAGACGCAAATGGAGCCAAAACCTAGTACCTTCTATACATCTTTATAGAACGAAAGATAACAGATACCTGGAAAAGAACCACAATAATTCAACAAGGTGTTTAGATAACACTCAAGTGCAAGGGCAAAGTTGAATGCATTTTTCATATTTTAAAATATGCAGTATAAAAATATTCACAAATTGTACTCACTGTCAGACTTTCTCCCTGGAGAGCCTGCAGAATAAAGTTACTCACTACTCTGCCATCATTCATATGCATTCGAGGACCGAACGTATTGAATATTCTTGCAACTCGAACTTCTACTCCTTCCTGCAACAAACAGATGTAGAAGTTTGCGTGCTTTAAAATCAAAGTATTATTAAGGAAATAAGATTAGTGTGTCTGGATTAGCTTTCAATTAATTTATGGACGATTTCAAAATCCAGACACCAACAACTTCAAATACAGCTGCTGCAAGGAAACTCATATTGAAGATCAATGAACAAAATAATGTGGATTTCCAGAAAAGTAAAGTTCCATAACTTACTCAGAGTGGCAATCTCTACCATGCTGAAATTCCAAAGCCCCTGTCTTGCCCAACCACCCTCCCCTCAGGATGGGCGAGATAGGAGCAGCGAAAGGCAGAGGTGGGGTTTGTGGATGGCTGCCAGCCAAGCACAATTATCCGTGAAAATTAGCATTTCTGGACAATTGATGGGTAAACCCTTAAGTGGGAACTTCCTAGAGGGATTCCCCAGGGCACGATTGGGATATCAGTGAAATGCAACGCTGGAAAATCAGGAAGTTATGGGCCAAAATATATCTGAACAAGGCATGGCAGAGTTGAAGGACACAGTATGACCAAACTTTAAGGGATTATATTCAGTACGAAATAATTCAATGATTTCTTGCACTCTGAAGTCTGTGTATTCCAATTTGTTACAATCCCAGCTGATGTTTTAACGGAATGCCAGGTTCCAGAGCAAAAGTTATCTCAATAGATTGTAACTTTTATTTTTTTGTTTAGAAATCGAGATGAAGAGACTTACAGCACTGCTGATCAACTTTCAATAAAAGAATAAACCCTTTGTTAAAGAAAAAAAAACTATAATACAATACTCCTTCCCCTCACACATACCTTTACAAATGTAAATGGATTTGTAAAGATTATACGAATTACAAACCATCTTATACGCTAATGTTCTCTGTAAATACACAGTCCATGTAAACCAATAGACCAAATGCGGTCAGACACACCACATGCCAAGTGATAGATGCCACCTAATACAACCTCTGTGGATTTCCCATCAAATCCTCCAGATGCTTGACACAGTCAACTGGTCTTACTGGAGCTCTGGGTTTCCACGCAAGGGTCTCCAAACTCCACTTGTAAAAAACACACCTTGTAATCTGCTCCCAAATGACACTCTCTCTCATATATCTTTATCAAGGAATGACCTTCAAGATTTCAATCTCTCTTTTTGGAATTCATCTGCTTTGGATTACCTAGTGCTTTCATGCTTCCAAACGATCTCTCAGGTAGAGACATGACAAAAGAGCACTACTGTTTCACAGGTAAATTTAAAACATCACCAAACTTTTGATCTACCTCGAATGTCTGGTCCTCACCTGACTGACTTAAAATCTGTTATCTGCAGCTGTCTCTTTATCTCAGAGCACTTTATCTGCTTTTTACTTGAATTTTCCTGAACATGGTTTTGTTCAACTTCCTGTTTCCTGTACCTTGACTTAGCTGTGTTTCTGAGGCACACTTTTATCCCAGCTCTGGTGCCTTGGACTTTGTGTTGTTCCAGGAAGCCCGTTTTCTACAGCTCTTCGGTCTTGTCCAGCTTCTCCAGGGTCTAATTTTAAAACTCATTCAAAAGTTCTTTCTGATCTATGGTGGTTCCTTGTTGCCAAGCAACAATCCAGTTTTTCTTTAAACTGTTTGCTTTCATGTCATAAATTCTCATTAATGTACTTCCATCGAAACCAAACTGAAGTCACTAACCCTTTCAATTACAGAACCAGAAAATTAAACTTACTTTAAACTATACCTTATTTCTAGTATGCACAAATACAAAAAAAAATCAGAACTACCTGTTACCTGTCAAATTGCTAGTAGGGACAAAATACCAATCTGGATGTTAACTAAAATTATTTAAATCCATTACCCAATCAACAGTAATAATTTGATTGAGATTTCTAAAGCAAAAGAATTTTCCTACTAAAAAAAAGCATGACTGATACAGAAAAACACAAGAGTTAACTTTAGTGGAAATGGGAAGCCACAAGATTTCCATGCTTATAACTGCACAATAGCCCATTCACATTAGCAAAAATCTACAAATTTATATTCCTGCAATCATTGGCATTATATTAACATAGCTAGATTATTAATCTAATGGGCGGGGTTCTCTGGCCTATCCTGTGGCGTGTTTCTTGGTGGCAGGAGATAGCAGGATCTTCTGGTCTTGCCACTGTCAATGAGATTTTCCTTTGAATCCACTTCACACAGCTGGGAAATCCACAGAGTGTGCCAATAGTGGGATTGGAAAATCCTACCAGTGGGATAACCACGCTCCTCATCTCTAATTTTCTGTCAAAGTTCTATGAACATCAGTGTGAAGATGAAATTATGTTCAAACATAGTTTTCAAAAATGGTGTGGAACAGAATACAGGACAAATAACTATAAGAGTGTTTGCAGAGGCTTTCCATGATTAATTTTCAGTGTTGTAAACCTGAACTGTCATGCAAAAATGTTATTAGAAACCTTAGTTAAAATAGCACAAAGTTTTCTGAACTCAAAGTGAATACCTGGCACTAGGCTATGATGTGGAGATGCCAGTGTTGGACTGGGGTAAACACAATAAGAAGTCTCACAACACCAGGTTAAAGTCCAACAGGTTTATCTGGTAGCAAAAGCCAATAGTGTAACTTGGGTTCATGTCACACTATCTGTAACCCCCACGACTTGTCTGGGCTTGCAAAATCTCACTAACTGTCCTGCTTGGAGACAATACACATCTCTTTAACCTGTGCTTAACGCTCTCTCCACTCACATTGTCTGTACCTTTAAGACTTGATTACCTGTCAAGACTCACCTTCCAATCATTATTTTGTAAATTCAGTTTGTGTCTTTATTGCCCTGTTTAAGAATAGAACTCCCACTCACCTGATGAAGGGGCAGTGCTCTGAAAACTTGTGGCTTTTGCTATCAAATAAACCTGTTGGACTTTAACCTGGTGTTGTGAAACTTCTTACTAGGTTATCTAACTATGTTACATAAGTTAAAATCTACTAACATACAAACTAAGAACTTTCAAACTATCAAATCGCTCAAAGTGCAATATACCAATTGCTTAAAAAGTTACTGTTCTTAAAATGTACTCCTTAGAGGTAAAAATTTAACATATTACAATGTAGTTTCCTGGTGAGCAAAAATGTATATATCTGAGGTGTGCACTAACCTGCTTCATGTAGGCATAACACATGGTTTCAGCTACTCTTTTACCCTCATCATAGCAGGCTCTTGGACCAATAGGATTTACATGGCCCCAGTAATCTTCACGTTGTGGGTGAACTTCTGGATCTGTAAAGTTTTTTTTAAAAGTAGTTTATTTTGAAAATAACACAATGAATAAAACTTAATTGTTCACACATTAACTAATTAGCACCTCTTTGCTGGACTCAAGTTATTATGAATGAAGGTGAAGGAGCTACTGTATTTGACAGTAGGCACCATAGTAACTTTACATCTGACTCAGGCAACAGCACAAGCATGTACCTAAATAATGAGAGGTAGTCCTTTCAACCTGGAGCCCTTAAATAAACTCAAAATTACCTTAATATACAGCAGTTAAATCAGAATATACAATGAGCAGGGGTCATGTAGAGTATTGCACTTACTGTCCTGTGTCTTTTTTTAAAACGCACAGGCATTTTGTAATTCACTAACGTAACATGGACGACAATGTCATGTTAAATCACACATTGAAAAGTCACATTTGTTTTAAAAAAATGTGCGTGGGGATTACTATATTCACTCATTTTTCGTTTCTATAGTGTTCTTCAGGATCCAGTTGTGGCCCAACCTATTTCATAATCCAATGTTATTCATTCGACATGCAAGAGACACCAACAGAAATAGGACAACTGAGGGAAATTAGATTGAAACTTTGAGAATAGACCATCAAGTGAAACGCAGAACAGCAGAGATGATGAGCACAGTACTGAGCCATGCTGAGCCAGAAAGACAATAGCAATTCATCAGCTATTGCAACATCAACTGCAATGTCAGCAGCTGCAGAGTAACCTGTTGATCGAGTAGAAGGGTAAAGGCCTATCTCTATACCAAGTAGCAGTGACATCTATCATTACCTTCTTTCATTAGGATTAACACCTACAAGGAGCTCCAGTTTAGAATACACTCTGCATACATAAAAGGCAAGCACCAGGGAAAAAGTACTCATTTATAATCACCTGTTAGGGCAATAACTTAATTAATTGACCCATTTCTACACTGCTGTGAGAATTAATTTTTACTGGGGCATACTTTTGCAAATGAATGAATGTAGATGATATCACAGAGAATAACGGTGGACATATTGCCTGGGGAGTCATTTTATTGGGAATGAAAATGCAGCAATGTTTCTGCTGGGACAGCATGACATTTAATTAAATTCCAAGATTCATCGTCCTGGCTGTAGCTTTGGTTCATTGTTAATGTTTTCCTTAGACAACCTCACTTTCCCTCTTACACTTACTGATTGGCAACTCTTCTGAAAATAAAACTGTGAAGCACTTAATATTTTAAAGACTTTTGGAACAAATTTCATAACAGGACAACAAGATAAGGAAGAAAACCTAAAAAACTGAAGTGGGGGAAAAATTGAATCAAATGAAAGGAAGAATAATAGACCAAAAACAACACTGTTACTCCCAAATGCCTAAAAAGATTAAACTGCTTTTCTGTCTCTAATCAGGTTGAATTAGAATAAGATGTCAATGACAAACAGCGTAGCCCACTGAGGGAAAAAATCTGTATAATCCTGTCTATAAGTAATACAAGACCTACTTCTGGACTCTTCTGCTTGCAATGTCTATGACATTTATTTATTTTGAATTTTAATATGTAAATCTGAGAACAGTAATATATTTAAAATGTCAAGTTTGATAATTTTCTTTCATCCCCAGCTTCCTTTACCTCTCCAATCTAATGCATTTGTGCAAACAAAGGTCCACAGTGCTCCCAGAGGATATCTATGGTTTGTGCAAGGTATCTTAGAGCAGACATTTCAGAAACTTAATACCTTTGACAAAATAATAAATCTGTGGACCAACAGAACAAAAACAGCACTGTTTTATTCAAAAGTATCTTTCACAAGACAGTGAGAATAGTAATGAGACTAATACCAACAGCAAATAAAGGTGAAAGAAAGACACTAAATGTGCAAGATAGTTAATTCCAACACAATATCCTGAATGGACAATGATAATCTGCAATCTCCATTCATGCCATGGCTAGGTGCAACATTTGACAGAAAATTGCTATTTAGATGACTTCTTACTAACAAACCTAATGCACAAAGCAGGGTACATCAAAGATACAGAGGGGCAATTACTGTTTATAGATATCTTAATATTTAGTATCAGTAGATGATTCAAAATAAGTGAATTCTCATTCATGATTAAAGTATCATTGGATGAGAATGTCCATCACTGCATGACATGGCATTCTAATAATACTGAATGACATCCATGAGGATAGCATTCCTTGATGAAGGACAAGAGCCCGATAGTTACTATGATTATGAAGTCAGGCAGTGAAAGAGCAACTATAAATTGGTCCGTACCTCCATATACCTCAGACGTGGAAGCTAATAGGAGGCGAGCACCAACACGTTTTGCCAAGCCTGTGGAAAAACAGAACACATTTAATAATTTTCGTAATTGCAAAATGAAATAAAATTAAGGAAACACTATTGATGCCGCTAGCTTTACTTTTAATATTTGGAAAGACATTAATAACATTTTGTACAACTTTTATTTTACATGTAAATTTGTGGGCTATTGGGAAAGAGCGAAATAATGAGACACATAAGAACATAAGAAATAGGAGCAGGAGTAGGCTATCTAGCCCGCCCCGCCATTCAATAAGATCATGGCTGATCTGAAGTGGATCAGTTCCACTTTTCCGCTTTCTCCCCATAACCCTTAATTCCCCTGTCTATCAAAAACCTATCTACCCGTGACTTAAATATATTTAGCGAGGTATTTAGCGACACCTGTACCAAAGAGCTGGCTCTCCCTCCTTTATGAAATAGTACTGTTACATCTGTTAACCTCTAAAATCTAACAAAGCCACCATCTCTGCAGCTACTTCTTTTAGAACTCTAGGATATAGGGGATTTGGGAAAAACAAATTAACTTTATTTTTGTGCTTCAACAACAAAAGTGATGGAAAACCCCAAAAATATCCTTACCTAACATGTTTAATGTCCCGATAGTATTTGTCTTCAGTGTTTTGATTGGGTTATACATATAATTTGGAGGAGACGCTGGTGAAGCCAGATGATAAATCTGATCCACTGTTTTGAATAAAAACAGAAGCTGATTTATTACATAGCAAACTTATGTACACATCTAATGTGACAGATTCTCATTTTAAAAAATCTAATCTGATATTGCATTTTGATCATGTGATTCTTTCCCTAATCATAAAACCCATTACTGAGCTGCATGGTAACTTTCAACTTAAAAGTTGAAGAATTCTTGAGCACCTGGTTGGAAATAAAATCAAATGATGTGTTTTTTTAAATGAGATTGATCATTCTGAAGCATATCTAACAAATTTCAATCACAATAAAACTTGTGAATACCAATATGGTGCAGACATGACTGAGGTTTTGATGGTCGACGTATTTGTAATGTGTAATAGCTCTGCAGCACCAAATCTTATTTACTGATCTCTACCTCACAGAGGCTCAGCGTCAACTCTCAGACACTTCTGCCTACCTCCCCCTGGACCATGGCTCCAGCACTAAGCATCAAACTATTGTTCCCCATTTCCCACCTCTGCTTATTATGTTGACATAGCTGATCAAGATAGGGTCATAAATTCTTGGTGAAACCACATAATTATCCTAATTAGGTCCTTGTTAGATGTGTTAGAGAAATAATTACTGGTTTTTGTAGCTCTTATATCGAAGTGTGACAAAGCACTTCACCCTGAATTACTTTTGAACTAGCACACCATTTCTCTATTGGAAGGCACAGTAATTCTGTGCGAGCAAACATCCCACAAATGTCACTAAAATGAACGATCTTAATCTTTTGATAAAAACAAAAACAGAAAATGCTGGATAAACTCAACAGGTCTGGCAGTTTCAGCAGAGGGAGAAGCAAGGTTAACATTTTGAATCCATAGGATCCTTCTACAGGACTCAATCTTTTGATGAAACGGATTGAGAGAGAAATGATAGCTCGGACACCAGAATAGCTTCAAATAATATCAAGGAATCGTTAACACCCACCTAAACCAGTGGAACAGGAACAGGGAGCATCAGATTAAACTCTTATCATAAGAATTGACACCTCTGTTGGCAGAGATGGGGTTTGGGGGTCTAAGAACTACACCAGCCATTTGAATGCAAATTTAGCACTGATATTGCTGCAGTAAAGATGGCAAAATAACTTCAGATTACATGGACATGAAACTTACATAAACTTGTTCAGTAAGTAGTCTCACAACACCAAGTTAAACAAACAGGTTTATTTGGTAGCACGAGCTTTCGGAGCACTGCTGATGAAGGAGCAGCACTCAAAGCTCGCGCTACCAAATAAACCTGTTGGACTTTAATGTGGTGTTGTGAGACTACTTACTGTGCCCACCCCAGTCCAATGCGGCAACTCCACATCATAAGCTTGTACAATATCACATTTCTAAAACCATGAGCCTTTCCGAACACTAGCCTACGGTGTTCAGTTCTCAGACAGGACCTCCACACAAAGTGAATTATTTTCCAAGTCTTTTGAAACTTTGCATGCTATCCCAATTCTTATCATTTCTGTGGGAGTCACACTGGAAGTGTTCAGAGATATAAAACATTCATAAGTTCCAAACAAAAATGGTCATTTCCACAAGATTTGCTATTTAGCAACTATTGCACATTGAGATAATCATCTCCCCGACATTCTTAGACAAATGGAAATGTTAAATAAAAGCAAAAATACAGCAGATGCTGCAAGTTTGAAATAATTGAGCATTTCATGTTTTTGGTTTTGAATGGTTGTACGGAGTACAAGGATCCATTGTCATCAGTCACCTCCTACTTCTCAAGTCTACTTGCTGATATGCAGTTTAGAGAATTCAACACTTGAGCACTAGAATTTTGACCAATCCTTTTTTTGCTTTGTGACCTGGATCCAGGAGGTCAATGAAAATTTTTGTCGTCAACTGCTTTGCCTCCTGCCTTCTTCTCCTCTTGTCAAATACTTGTTTTCTTGATTCTGTTTATCAGTTACCTCCCAATTCTTAGCCATACTGTCTCAAGGTCGCTTACCAACTGACCCAAGAACAGCTTTTCCCTGTTGCTATCAGACATTTGAATGGACCAACCCTGCATAAGTTGATCTTTCACTCTAGCTATAACTGTGACACTACATTCTGCACGCTCTCATTTCCCTCTCTGCGAATGGTATGCCTTCTCTGTATGGCGTGCAAGAAACAATAACTTTCACGGTATGCTAATAGATATGACAACAAGAAATCAAATCAAATCAGAAGAACTAACCAATTGCTATTTACCCCTGCTGACTTCTTGTCCTGCTACCAGCCCAGGACTTCTCTTTGCTCTAATTAAGGACCCTCCACCACAACCGGCTGACTCAAAGCAGCAACCTATAGCACATATCCTTTCCCTGAATATAGTCCAAGTCATGTTCCTCCTGCTGTAACCATTACCAACAACACTCTGAAGGTTTCCTGCACTTCACTGACCATCAAAATAGCAATTTCCTTGGGAATAGAATTCTAGTTTTCCATAAAACCAGTAAATCCAAAGGGTTCCCAACTGATCATTAATTCTGACTTAATCATTCCAATGTTCACTTCCCATTCCCAAAATCATCTACTACTCCAGGAGCAAAGATGAACTTCGATACCTTTTTTTCCCACTACCAACTACTTCTTTCCCACCCTCTCCATTCCTATGTCTAAGCTCATGGATTTATTAGCAAGCAAGATAGAAAACCTTCAATTGCATATATTTCTCGCCTTTTCTTGACCACTGATTCAAACACTGTCCCTGTGCCACCTCGTCTTCTTTCCTATCACCATTCATGATCTCAGCAAGCTCTGTTAAACTGATAGCCACACAGCTTCCCTGCAAATGTTTTCTCTTTTCAAGAACTGTTCCCCTTCCTTCCAAAATGACCATCATCAACCTCTTACCAAAATACTCAATCTTTACTCCTCTGTCCTAACAAGCCACCACCCCAATCAAACTTCCATTTCCTCTCCAAAGCCCTTGAACATAGCTACTGCCCATATCTTCTGGAACTCTGAATATCTCTCCCATTACTTTTCAATACTTCTGAAGCACCACATTAAAGGCAAATAAATGAATAACTCTTGCTATCCTATTACTTCTTTTCAATAGGGACCAAATGGCAGACTGCATTGGGTTTACATTATTATTTTGGAGCATATAAATGCTATGTTGTGAAAAAAGAAAATCCTATAGCTTTGACAGGTCATTTTTAGATTAAAACCATTTCCATTTTCATAGGAAGTTGAGAAACTCCACATATTCCATTTTGACTTTCTATAGAAGTGTTAATTCTCTATGGTTGTGCAAACCAACACCTCAGGACATTAACAGTAATATTATTTACCCAGTTCCAATCTGAAAACAGCATTGCTAAATGATATTTGCGAAAATTAAGTTTCAAGTAAAATAGTGCTGCACATTCAAGAGTCAAAATAGCCAATCTCAGAAAATTAGATCACATAATAATTGTCATGGTCATTAACACTCATAAGAACATAAGAAATAGGAGCAGGAGTAGGCCATCTAGCCCTTCAAGCCTGCCCCGCCATTCAATAAGATCATGGCTGATCTGTCGTGGCTCAGTTCCACATTCCCGCCCTCTCCCCATAACCCTTAATCCCCTCTCTTATCAAAAACCCATCAACCCACGTCTTAAAAATATTTAGCGAGGTAGCCTCCACCACTTCAACGGGCAGAGAATTCCAGAGATTCACCACCCTTTGAGTGAAGAAGTTCCTCCTCAACTCCGTTCTAAACCGCCCCCCCTTTATCTTGAGGCTGTGCCCCCTAGTCCTACTGTCCTTTCTGAGCAGGAAGAGTCTCTCCACCTCTATCCTATCCATCCCATTCATCATCTTATACATCTCAATGAGATCTCCCCTCATTCTTCTAAACTCTAACGAGTACAAGCCTAGTTTATTCAGCCTCTCCTCATGGCTCAACCCGCTCAACTCTGGCATCAGCCTAGTAAACCTCCTCTGCACTCCCTCCAAGGCCAAAATATCCTTGCGTTAGTACGGCGCCCAAAACTGCACACAGTACTCCAGCTGCGGCCTCACCAATGCCCTATACAGCCGCAGCAAGACCTTCCTACTTTTATATTCAATCCAAAAGCCAAAACATTTGTCTCCTTTAGCACCTGCTTCTTATGGCACATGGTGCTCCAAAATGCTATCCACACTGCATGGGTCTCTTTCTGATTTAGCTGCATCGGATATCACATTGGTGAGGGCATTAGAGGAGCTTTTAATTGTGTTATTATGTGAGAATGAGGTGTAGCACTTTTATGTGAGGCATGATTGATAAAGATCATTGGTAGGTAAGTTATAATGCTGTGGAGAACAGAGCAGTTAGACGGGTAATGCAACTATGGGATGTGGCATACGAAGACACAGACTTTAACAATTTATATGAGGTCAAATGAATTTTATGCGGCACTGCCACCAGATCTTCGAGGCTGAACACCTTGGATGCACTGACTTTCCAAAATTTGTCTAGAGGACCTCCTATTTCCTTGTGGATTTACTTCCAGAAAGTTTGTGTGCATCAGAAACATCTGGCGCGAGTTAGTACCACTTCATGATCCACATGCCTGTTTTCAGGCCCTGTCCAATTTTGTACCAAAATGTTTGTATGTGCATCACTTTTGATCTGGATTGGTTTCCAAACACAGATACTTCAAAACGTATCTAAATGTAACAAATGTAACTGATTTACAAAATACACCACACACTCACCTTACAAGTCATAGTAGTTTACAATAGTAATTTTTCAATGTAATTCAGAAAGGCCATTTTGGTAGGCATTGAGAGGAAAGGCAACACATAGTATAATTTTAAATGTGGTACAGATTAACATTTTTTGGGTGCAACGTCTTCATTTACGTGCATGCACCCTTTCAACCTTTTGGCCTGGCTGTGCATATGTGGCAACTTTACAGGGCTAACTGCTGTTTGGCTTGCAAGTGTCTCCAAGCTGCTGCACTGCTGCATAGAATGAACAGTGGCAGAAATACACAAGTCTTCAATGATGACAGAATAAATTGTGAAAGGTAATAAGTAAGAATATGAAATCTTTACATAAAGACATACATTACAAAAGTAAGGAAGTTATGCTAATCCTTTATAAAACACTGATCGGGCTCCAGCATGTGCTATGGCTATTTCTGAGCACTGTAACTTTAAGGTCATCAAAATTTTAGACAGAGTGTAGAGAAGATTTAATAGAATGGTACCAGGGGTGAATGACTTATTAACCATAAACTCACCTTCAATATATAATGGTTCTACAACATCATGATTGATCAATTCAAAGTTTTCATGTCCAATCCAGTGTTCCACATTCCTTTTACGGCCTGTGAAAAAGTTGTCAACGACTGTTACTTCATGACCGTCCATCATGAGTTTATCAGCAAGGTGAGAACCTACAAATCCGGCTCCTCCTGTTATCTGCAATAGGAAACATAACTTTAAAAAAATCACTCCAATTCAATTTTGTTCCTTAGTCACCTTGCCTCCATTAAAAATGGATGATAGGTAGATATTACAAAGAATACAAACATGTGGAGCATGCATTAAGTAGCAGAGACTTAATGATCATGGGGATAGGTGGCTGTAACAAGAGTACAGAATGATACTATCCCTCCCTGATGTCAGGTCAAAGGACATCAATGAATATACTGGCAAGTTAGGAAGGAACAGAAGGTAAAAGCAAATGGAGTAAGATGAACAGGTTAACGTTATAAATGAGAAAAGCATGGGGAATGAAAAAATAAGGAACTACAACATTAAGGGTTTGGTCATTCTGTGATAAGCATTTTGAAAAAGTTAGTCAGAAAGGTCAAAGCACTAGCAAAATTGCACTTAAAAGAAAACATCTTGAAGGCAGTACACTTGGGAAATGATGACCATAATCTTATTATCCAATATAATCAGTATTAAACTGAAAATTAGCCAACTTTTGTGGCACAAGAAACCCAACCTAAAAAATAAGATATTTAATATATGTTAAAAGCTGATATTTTAGCAATAGACTGAGTGGACAGACCAAAAACATGTTTTTAAAAAAAGACACAAACACTGTAGAAAAAACAATACTAAAGAAATCAGAAATATTAGGACATTACAAGGGGAATAGAAAGAGGTGAGGGTAGGGGAATGGGTGGGGCAGGGTGAAGGATTGGGAGGAAGGCAGCACCTGACTGATGACTTGTGCTCAAACTTAATCTGCTTTGGAAACAGGAAATTGGCATTGCTTGATAGCCTCCTTGTTGCTTCTCTGATGAACAGACATATTACTCATTTCTCCTCTATGAATTTGCAATGTTTCTGCATCTAAACTTTACATTTAACAGGTGAGGACTTAGCAAAACACCATCTAGGGTCATAGCCAGTATTGCAGGAATACATGAATACATTTTTTAATGCATTTTGAAAAGAATTGCAGTAATCCATGTAATGGATTTATTACACAATAGATAAATAAGATATAAAAGTATACAGTACAAAAGTAAGGAGTTTACGCTAATCTTGGATAAAACATTGATCGATGCTCAGTTAGTGATGTGGCCAATTCTGGGCACCGCACTTTTAAAAAGGTCATCAAGGTTTTGGAGAGGGTGCAGAGAAGATTTAATAGAACGGTATACAAGAATGAGAAACCTTACTGTAACAAAATCTACTGAAGGAAGCGAAATTATCTAAACATAGATGCTTCAAAAAAAATGTTTAATATCAGCTTTGTCAATAGAAGCTTAGCTTTAAGATCCAACTTTAGTAGCCCTGTCTAGTGAATTAGTCAAACACATTTTATATCAGTGACATTTGGCCAAGGAATCTGCCATTATAATTAGCATTTTACAATGAGGTTGATGTTGATCAATAATGTCAGACTATACTTGCCTCAAGATTTTCTTTGCCATAAAATGCAAACATTCTGAATCTGGCCTGCATGTCGGATTTCTCACACAAAACCACTGGTGAGTCCGTTAAGTTTTAACTGCCATTTACATCCAAACGCTGAATCACTGCCACCTCAAGAACTGACTGACATTCCAACTGCAGTTGGCACTGCTCGACAAGTTTCCCAATCACTACCACTTGTTACAGTCTGTGAAAACTGGATCCTACCCCAAATCAATGAAGCATTACTCAATATTTTAAGCAATAAGGGGTTTCTGCTAAAACATGAACGTAATTTTAGATAATTTATTGTTGATATTGTGATCTATGTGGCTACCATGACAAAGGTACAATGGAGAAAGATGTTCTACTGAGGCACAGTGGCACAGGGGCTAGGACTACTGCCTCACAGTGCCAGAGACTCGGATTCAATTCCGGCCTTGGGTGACTGGCTGAGAGTTTGCACATACCCCTCATGTCTGCGTGGGTTTCCTGGTGTTGAGACTTTTTACTGGTTTTCCTCCCACAGTCCAAAGATGTGCAGGTCAGGTGGATTGGCAATGCTAAATTGCCCTTTAGTGTCCCAAGATGTGTAGGTTAGGGGATTAGCCATGGTAAATGCATGGGTTATGGGGTTAGGGTGGGAGGTGAGCTTGGACAGGATGCTCTTTCGGAGACTAATGTAGACTTGATAGGCCAACTGGCTTCCTGCACTGTAGGGATTCTATGGCTCTAGCTAAGGAATAAATTACTACCTGAGCCCTGAGCAAATTTGCATTGGTTACATAAAATCAGAGTTCAATGTATGACTCAAAAAATTAGTGTGGGAGAAGTGGGTTTCAATTCATGGGCCACAATACTGGGTAAAGTGGGAGCTCTACAATTGAGATGTTTTTCATCTGAATCATATTGGGACCAATATTCTGGTGAATTATATAACTGGGACTTTAGAGAGAGATTTAAACTATCTAAAAGAGATAGCTGCAGAGATAATGGATGCCCCCCTCTATGACTTTCCAATATTCTGAAGATTTTGGAATGCTCCCAGGAGATTGGAAACTAGCAAATGTAACTGAGAAAAAAGGGCGAGAGGAGATAGCAAACTTATAGGCTGGTTAAGCCTGACCTCAGTCATCAGGAAATTGCTGAAACCCATTAATAAGGAAGTCTTAACAAAGCACTTAGAAAGCATTGTACGATTAGAAGAAGTCAACATGGTTTGATAAAAAGGAAATCCTGTTCAACAAATTTAGTTGTTTTGTGAGGATGTAACTATAGTAGATAAACAGGATCCAGTAGATGCACTTTGATTTCCAAAATGCATTCATCAAGATGCCCCACAAAAGGTTAATACCCACATGGAGCTGGGGATAATGTATTAGCATGGATAGAAGATTGGTTAATGGACAGGAAGCAAAGAGTTGGGATAAAGGGTATTTTCAAGTTGGCAGGCTGTGACTAGCCAAATTACACGAGAAGCTGAACTGAGGCCTCAATTGTTTACAATCTATATTAAGATACATGAGTCTGTCTCATCACCCAAGTTTAATGATTATGTAAATCTAGGTGGGAATGTAAACTCTGAGAAAGACAGAGTGCTAAGAGATGCAAGCAGGTTAAGTGAATGGGCAACAAGGTGGCAAATGGAATATAATGTGGGCAACTGAGAAGTTGCTGGCTTTGGCTATAGAATAGAAAAGCAGAATTTTCTTTAAAAAAGGATGAAACTTGCAAATGCTGATGTTCGGAGACCTGGGTGTACTCATGTAAAGAACATAATGTTAGCAAGCAATTAGGAAAGCAATTTGCCTGTTGGCTTTTACTATAGAATTTGGAGTACAGGATTGAAGAATTCTTGCTACAATTGTACGGGGCTTTGGTGCGGCTGTTCTTGGAAGATTGTGTGTAGATTTGGCCTCTATTTTAAAGGAAGGATATGGGCAGTGCAGCAAAGATTCTCTAAATTAGTCCCTGGGTTGCCCTAGTAAATTGAATCTATATTTACTGGAGCTTGGAAGAACAAGAGGTGACGATACTGAACCATTCAAAATTACGAAGGGACTTGACAAGGTGAATACTGAGATATTGATTCCCTTGGCTGAGTGATCAAGAGTAAAGGATCATCTTATCAGGAAAAAGGGGTCGATCATTTAGGACTGAGACAAAGAGAAATTTCTTCACGCAAAGGGTTCTCTACAAAAGAGGATGTGCCACCACTGATTATATATTTAAGGCCGAGATAGACAGATTATTGGCTCTCAGGGAATCAAGGAAGATGAAGAGTGGGAAAATTCAGTTGAAGTCCAAGGTCAATCAATGATTACATTGAATCAATGAGCAGTTTCACAGATCATGTAGTCTTCTCCTGCTCCTATTTTTTATGCTACGTTCTCAATTGATCTCACCAAGGCATTCAACCATTTGATCAGAGGCTGTCTATTTAAACTGCTGGAGAAAAATGGCTGCCCACCGCAGCCGTTCAGGGTGATCACCTCTTTCCATGATATGATAGGCAAGGTCAGCTATAATGGGCAACTTCAGAACCCTTTGAGATCTTCACCAGGATCAAACAGTGTTGCACTCTGATGCCAACACTCTTTGGCGTATTTTTCTCTTTGCTGCTGACATTTACAACTTCAGTTCTTCTTCACTGAGTGTCTCATTACAGACCAGAACTCATGGAAAGCTAGTGTTGCTTACAGAGATCATAGAAGTGCATCAAGTGCTCATCAGAAAGTTGCTATATGTTGATGATGCTGCACTACCATTCCATGCTGAGGAACCTCTTCAGGGACAAATAGGCAAGCTATTTCAATTCTAAAGAATTCAGCATGATCATCAGTATCAGGTAGACAAAAGGCAAGGTTCAGGACTTGCCATACCTCCATCAATGAACACCAACAATGTGACACTGGAGGTTGTTGATAACTTCACATACCGAGAGTCCACAATCACCAGCAATCTGTCACTTTCGACTGAAATTAATATGGGCATTTTAAAAACCTCAGCTAGTATGTTCCAGCTGAGAAAGAGAATGTGGGAAAAAAAAACTTCATTCAGAACACCAAAATGCAAGTCCAGCACTCCTTTACAATAGTGAGACCTGGATGCATATGTTAGGCAGGAGAAAAGGCTGAAAAGTTTTCCATTTGCATTATCTCCGATGCAACCTGGGTATCTCTTGTCTGGACACGGTCACCAACTCAGAGATCCTGGAACTTGTTAATTTCATCACCAGACACTCATTTCAAGCTAAAGTTTACAGTGGCTCAGCTAAGTCCATCAGATGGGTGACAGCTGCACAACCAAAGAAATTCTGCACAGTAAATTGGCCATTGCATCATGACCTGCTGGCCCTCCGCTACAAGGACACTCGCAATTGAGATATAAGGATGGCAGACATTGACTCAGACAACTGGGAGATAATCGCTGATAGCTATAACATAGGAAAGTTGACTCTTTGGAGAGGCAATGGGACAAGCCAAAGAGAAATGTAAAAGCTGAAATGGCTGAAGAGGACCCAGAGAAAACAAAGATCATTAAATCCTAAACCTTCTCTGCCCACTATCTTCATCTGTGGTAAGCGTGGCAGAAACTGCCATGCCAGAGTGGGGCCAAGCGTCACATCAGGTGATTTTTAACGGAGAGCTGATAGCCATCTCATCAGCTTGAAGGCTTCTAAAATAAAGACCATTGGACCATAAGATGCAACAGCAGAAGTAAGCCGTTTGGTCTATCGAGCCTATTCCTCAAGAACCTTAAGGTGTAAAGAATCCAGAATAGCAGAAAAAGGTTTTCAAAATCTCAAGATCAAAGATTTAAATTATCTGTCATTTCACAATTAAAAGTCTTTAAACTAAAGATGTACCTTGACAAAAATGTATTTGTATCCCATGTGATATTAAATTAAATTTTTTGATACTCATTTTTAGGGTACAAATCAGTTATTTTCCGCAAGAGCACTAATGTTTTATTTCTAGGAGTTTGATTAAAAGTTCTTTACTCAAAGGATTTGTTTTCTAATCTAATTATTGCACTTGTTCTGTTGTCACAATCCAAGTAGAGTACTCAATATTTCTTACAACAATCCTACCCAACCCTCATCCCCATAGCCCCACCTGTTTTCCCTGCTAGTTCCAGTGGCACTAAGGGGCAATTTAGCATGGCTACTCAACCTAACCCGCAAAGTTTTGGACAGTGGGAGGAAACCGGAGCACCCAGAGGAAACCCATGCAGACATGGGGAGAATGTGCAAACTCCATACAGTGACCCAAACCGGGAATCAAACCCAGATATCTGGCACTGAGAGGCAGCAGTGCTAACCACTGTGCTGCCCCTTGATTCATTTTACTGCCAGAAGTTCAATTAGGAAAGCTTCAGTGCAATTTGGCACTCAAGTTGCATGAAGCAAACTCAAGCACACCGCAGTGCTCTTTTGAAGGTTGGCGCTGTATGTCATTTCAAATATAGTTTCAATAGTAAACAAAATAAGGCTGTAAGTGCTTGTCTTTATTTGTAAATAAAATGCCATGTGAACTCTTGATTCTTAGCACTTTATCAGCCTCATCGTTTAGCCCTACCCAAAACCAAAATTATTTGCATCTTCATTGAGGATGGGGGTTTCTGTGGAACCCACTTAGGTGAGGGGTAAAATTGTTCATCATCATTCATGAATGGATATGGCAGCGTTGCTGAAGTCTGATCTGGTCTGTTGCTCTGGGATCACTTAGCTGTCTGTAGCATCCCACTTCTGCAGTTAGTCCTGTTTTGTAGTTCCACTAGGTTGGTGTATAATTTTGAGGTAAATCTGGTGCTGCTGGGATTCTCGCCAGCACTCATCATCAAACGAGCACTGGTCCCCAGGCTTAATGGAAGTGAGGGATATACCATGAGGTTGTAGCTTGTAGTTGAATATGATTCTGCTGAGGCAAATGTGCCACTGCATCTCATGGATATTCAGTTTTGCTCTGAATCTGGTCTATGTAGCATAGCTTTAGAAAATTATGGAGCATGCCCTCAGTGTGAAGATAGGACTGGGTTGCTATAAGAACTGTACATTGGTCACCCCTACCACTTTTATTATGGGCAGACGCTTCTGCAATAGCTAGAATGGCAAGGACAAAATCAAGCAAGTTTTGCTCCTGTTGCTTCTTTCATCACTTGCTGCAGGCCCAATCTGAAATACGTCCTTCAAGTCTCAGTCAGCTTGGAATAGAATTCAAAATGATGGAGCTAAATTTAGCCCTTATACTAGGTTACTAGAACAACAACCTGCCCTCTGTAAAGATTTATACTATTACCTCTGCTCCCAATTAATGAACTGAAAAAAACAAACTGAACTTCAAGACCTAAAACACATTGTTAAATAAAGAATAGTTAAATATACAACTCTTGGATGGATCCACAGGAAACTAAAACATACCAGAATTCTTTTGCGATCCTTTTCAGACAGGAATTTAACTGGAGGATATTTTTGAGATATGCTGTTGGAAACAGAGCATATTTTTGATTATCACATTAAGTAAAAAATAGGATTGTTTATTATTAGCTGCATTTTGATGGAAATAATTACACATCATTTTAAGAAGTATTTGCTCAAACAAGATTAATGTTCAATTATTTAATACTTTACTAAAAAAATTCAAATTTAAAAAGCAAACCCTTCGGTCTTGCAATGAGTAGATTGGTCAGAAATTCCCACATGTAGCATTGTGGAGTAGGTATCTTCGGTAAGCACATTTACCGAATATGGTAGGAGATTCAGATGAAGTATATCCATCAACATAGGAAATATTTTGCTTGTGGCTGCAGATCACAATTATATACATAGATCCTTTCTGCAATGCAACCCTGTGGAACAATTCTAGTGTATCAATTATAATTAGATCTGGGCACTTCAAGAAGTCATAAGGTGAAATCTTTTCAGGCAAAGGGAGGTGGACTTTGGTAAATCCAATAAAAGAGATATTAGTTTGGAACTAGGACATCATCCCATTTTCATTCAGCTTTCCCCACGATGAAGTCCAATCCCAGCAAGGTACGCTCTTGGATCAGCAACAAATCCAATTAAGAGAAGACTTTCATTATTCCTGCATTCTGACTTTTCCTGCAAATGCATTGTTCCCATGCTGTTTCAGTATCTCGCCAAGTTGGAGGAGGCAAGTCATTAGTAAATAAAACTGATTTGCCAGCAGCAGTAAAAAGGATGAAATTGGCAAGCTTCAAATTAGCTGTAGTGAAAGGTAGGTGCTGGCAAGTAGTCACAGACATCTGAAGCCTTCTGGAAGAAGGCCGCTGAAACAGGTAGCCACACATTGCCTGTAGCTATCAAAGTGAGCAGAGCACTGAATTTCTTGTGGAACAAGCCAGCTTGAAGATCTGTTGGGAGAAATCTTCAGGGTTTCGCAATATGTGGCCCACATCTCCATCACCCAGGTCACTGATGCCTTTTTACCAAGGTCTTTGATTATAACCATCTTGATTTCCCCCCACCAGATCAGACACCTTTGCTTATCAGAAGGACTTTCATTTCCTTAACGTGTCTACTACAAAATAATTATGCATTTCGCTGTCAGATATCCTTCATCAGCCTCATGTACTGCATGTGTCCTTCTCACCAAGTAGACACAGCGGATGGCTTCTGGGAGACAAAGGACACCTACTCAAGACCTGGCTATTAATAAGCTGAGGAATCTTACCATTGGCAAGTTATAATAGTAACCATGACAGCACCAGAACAGAGTATTGCAAGCGATTGGTTTGCTAACTTTAACTTAAACGGATTTGACAGATCTGGAGGCACATTTCAATATGCCCTAACACGGGTCTCTAGGATTGCAGTGGTCTGCACAACATGGCAACAGAGGGGACAGCAGAGCAGCTAACATCCTTGGAGGAGGAGCCTGCTGTACCTGGTGTACTGGGTGGCAGTGCTAACTCTCAGCACCAGGGCCCCAGGTTCAATTCCAGCCTGAGGTGACTGTGTGGAATTTGCATGTTCTCCCCATGTCAGTGTGCGTTTCCTCTCGGTGCTCCAGTTTCCTCCCACAGTCCAAAGGTGCGCAGGTTAGATGGATAGGCCATGCTAAGTTGCCCACAAGTGTCCCACAATGTGTAGGTTAGGGGGACTAGTGGGGTAAATACATCTGGTTACGGGGATGGGATCCTCTGTCGGAGAATCGGTGGAGACTTGATGAGCCAAACGGCCTCCTTCTACACTATCATGGTTCTATGTTTCTATGATCTGGCTGACAGACAACCTGCAACAGACTCATCCAAGTACACTTCATCTGAAAATTACGCTTGTGCAAGATACACTTTCCACCCACTTTTTCCTGTGTGTCTTCTACCATCCCAAATCTCATTCCGACAATAGCCAGCCATCACAGTCACTCCCTTTCCTCAATTAGGCTGACCATTCCAGTAACCAGTCTGAAACAGACTAATATGAATGGAGGATGCAACAAAGTAGAAGCCATGGGTCATGCTTTCATAGAAAAAAAAGGAGCATTAATTAAACAGTAACACCGTAATAAGCACCGTTTGTACAACTAAAACGCTTTCCTCTTAAATCTCCTATTATTTTTGCATGGCGCCACATCTATGGCTTTAGCAATGCCAGAGGCAGGTTGCTCACTCCCCTACTCCGATGTGAGGTGCCCACAGACTCTGGCTTTTGGAGCCAGTTGGCACCCAATTAAATACAGTCCCATTTATACTTGCAGTGTCAGGCTTGGGTTTTGGGGTAAGTGGCAGCCTTGTGGCTCTGTCTGGGGCGGCAGGGAGATGTGCAGGGGGCAAAGGTTGAGAGCTGGAGATGTCTTGGGATGAGCCACCTTTGCTTTGTGCCCTTTCCATCTTCCCTCTCACGGCCCAACACTTCCCAGTCAAGCAACAGTGGAAAGTCACTTGCTACATGCGAGTATGGTGTTAAGCCACCAAGATAATGTTTTGTTTGATCATGTGTAAATTTGCAGCCAGTGTATGCTGGTCATTGGTATGGGCTCGTCACGACTGATTCTCCATGAGGTTAGCTACTCAGAAGATGGTCCAAACACCCGAGAAGCTGTGGCACTTAACCGAAAATGAACTCCATTCCCCAATGTTTAACCATAGAATCGAAAAAGTACATTCAGCCTAAAGCGTTTTTCACCTATTTCATGTTCAAAAATCATGTATGTATATCTGCAAGGAGTTTCATTCTGTGTTTTCTCTTGCATCCAGAGTCAATTTTATGATGATCCTGAACCATCTGGCATTATTCAGAAGCTGCTCTTTTGATTTACCTACGGGTTCTAAATGAATCAGGATAGGAAATTATAGTTCATAAGCTTTGTCCTCTGCTTCACCATTTCATCAAATTCTTCCTTCCCATGTACCTTCTCCCACACACTCAGCACAGCAACTAGAGACCATTAGCAACAAAAACAAAGCCAAAGGGGGAAGGATAAACATTTTCCAAACTACTTGCACCATTATTAACTACACCGCCTGTCACAAAAGCAACTGCTTTTACCAAGCAATAGCACTGGTTGCAATAGAGTTCGGTCAAAATAAATTTGCTAAACAAATTGCCAATTTAAATGGAATTCTCAAGTTTAAATTACTAAACTATTTGAATAAGTCAGGGCTATTTAACAACCAGAGGAAGGATAATAGTGTCGTGGAAAACATTTAAGGAAGATTCAGTAGCTACAAGGAGACTTAAGTTCAGCAATAACACTAAATGAGCAAAGCAAGACAAAACTTGCATTAAAACATTACTCAGCTACAGCAGCAAAGCCAAAAGAGTGATGTCAGCTATGTTACTCATCCTATTTTCAATCAGCATTGCCTCTAAGTGGACCTACATACCTGCAAACAACAGAATGAAGCAAATTGGATTTACAAGATCAACACATTTCACACAATATTTAGCAAATACAGGTCTGTCAGCCTAACCATGCCACACCCGTGTTTATGCTCCACAGAAGCCTCACTCCTACCTTGCTTCATCTCACCTTCCTTTATCTAAAGTTAATATAAAAAATGGAAACAATACTTACCTTGTTTCTATTTCTCTAATTTTCTCTTTCAATGGTGCTAAAGCCTGGAAAATGGAAACATGGCAAAATCAGTGTCATAAACATGCATTCTGACCCAGGCCTGTGAAAATATGGTACTTTCAAAAAAGAAAACTTAATTCCCTCCATGGCTGGCAAAAATAAATCATTAAAACAAAAACAGAAACCACATGTCTTTCAGATACAGTGGAGGAGGATTTCCTCTATGCATTGTATGAATCTGTGAACTCAATTGCAAGAGAACAGCTTTATAATTTTAGCACATGTTGCAGAGACTTTCCCCACTGTTTAGCCATAGAATTGAAAAAATACATGCAGCCTAAAGCATTTTTCATCTATTTCATTTTCAAAAATCATATTCATTTATCTGCAAGGAGTTTCATTTTGTGTTTTCTCTTGCATTAAGAGTCAATTTTATGATGAACGTGAACCATACCACATTATTCTGAAGCTGCTCTTTTGATTTACCTAGGGGTTCTAAAGGAATCACGATAGGAACTTGTTATAATTCAGGTCAGAAACTCCAAAGCGTTTTATGAAGTCCACCCGGATCATAAGTTTTGCAATTTGAATTTGGCTCAAATGAGCACGAGATATTTCACTTCAAGTGTGATTCAACTGACCCATTAAGGAGCTTTTATCAAACAGTTTAAGTATTCAGTTAATACATATACAAAGAACATTAGCAAAATCTTTTACCAATTACAATGAAAAAAGAGATCATGCTAACCACTGTTCCACCGTGCTACCTAATGGTGGCACAGTGGTTAGTACTGCTACCTCACAGCACCAGGGAGCCGGGTTAAATTCCTGGCTTGGGTTACTGTGTGTGGAACTTGCACATTCTCCCCATATTGGCATGGGTTTCCTCTGGGTGCTCCAGTTTTCTGCCACAATCCAAAGATGTGTAGGTTAGGTAGATTGGCCATGCTAAATTGCCTCTTAACGTCAGGGGGACCAGCTAAGGTAAATGCATGGGGTTATGTGGATAGAGCCTGTGTGGGATTGTGGTCAGTGCAGATATGGCCTTTTGGCCTCCTTCTGCACAGTAGGATTCTATGATATTGTATAACCCTTAATGGAAATAGGAAAGGTTCCAAACAAATAAATTCCATCAGCGAAACCCTTGCCACAGGTTTAACCCAGCAAATGCAAATGCTCATGCCTTGTAACTTCTAGCAGCCCTCTTGATATACACCCAGAATAGCTTAAAGTCACAACAGCTTCCCAAAAACACCAGGAAGAGACAGGCTTTAGACAAGCTAATCATCAACAGATTTTCCACCCCAGGAAGAACAGGGGACCTGTTTCCAGCTAGTCAGCAAACTCTAATGCTTGGGGGAGAGAGAAAAAGAGAGAGAGAAAAACACTGCTTTCGATTTAATGTCCATCCTCTTCTGAGCAAAAACTGAAAATGAATCCTTAGATTTTTTCTGGGGAAGAATCACGTAACTTTAACTTGGCAATCAATCTTCCCTCTCCCAATTCAAGATCGGAAAAAATCCCAGAAAGTACCCGAGGCCTCAGAGTACAAATAAACAAAACCTCATTTAAAGTTTCTTATTATTGTCATAAGTAAGCTTAGATTAACACTGCAACTGTGAAAATCCCCTAGTCGCCACACTGGGTACTGAGAGAGAATTTAGCATGGCCAATGCACCTAACCAGCACATCTTTCAGACTGTGGGAGGAAACCTGAGCACTCAGAGGAAACCCACACAGACACGGGAAGAACGTGCAAACTCCGCACAGTGACCCAAGCCAGGGACAATTTATCAACAATTTTGTACGTCTATGAAACTGCTGACTCCTTAGAATTGGAATACACTGTGGAAAGCAAATGATACAGGAGGAAGTCAATGATTATACTTCCATAGTACCAATGTTACCAAGGGGTCTACACTTACCTTCTGTTATTTTTATGGTTTATTTATTACTGTGACAAGTAGACTTGCATTAATGCTGCAATGAAATTATTAAATCCCCTGGTTGCCACACTCCAGCACCTGTTTAAGTCCACTGAGGGAGACTGTAGCATGGCCAATGCACCTAACCAGCATGTCTTTTGGACTGCGGAAAGAAACTAGCATACCCGGCAGAAACCCATGGGAAGAACGTGCAGACTCCATCCAGACAGTGGCCCAAGCTAGGAATTGAATTCGGGTTCCTGCACTGTGAGGCAGCAGTGCTAACCACTGTGCCGTTGCATTTAAGCCACTGAAGCAGCAATAAAAGGACTTCGAGCAGACAGCCGGTGCCATAATGGAAAAAAACTGAAGCTGTGATAGCTACAGAGAATCTGATTTTAAAAAAAAATTCTTAAAGGTACACTAACATCACAAACTGAATGTAGAATGAAAGGTATATTATTTTGAGATTTAAACAATCACAGCTTCCCCAAAGTTATGTGGGAGCCATTTCGGAAATCCTATCATGTACTTTCATAAATCAGTGGAGCTATGACAGGAGCAGGCATGAAAATAAGAAATGGTCACGTCAGGGATCTGGCATGAAAAGTCAACTCATGTCAAAACAATAGAATCAATAAAATAAACCCACCTAGCGCACTACTCATCCTAACTACGTTCAATGAATCTGTTTCCAAATGATTGGTGCAATACTGACAGAGAATCCAATGCATTATGGGGAGGAGAATTATACTGACATCTATATACCTTATATTGTCTAATATCAATAAAATTAAAGAACTAATTATTCAGGAAATATACTTGCAGCCTGAAGACTGAATTGCAGTATAACTTTCATCTTAACTATTTAAAAAAAAATAACATTGGGGAAACAATTCAGAAGGTTCTTATATAAAGTATGATTTTGCTAATAGAGTAGCAAAGTCCCTAAGTTCTAATTCTACTGTGGCAAGTTGTGAAGTTGAATTCAGTAAGACTACAAAAAAGACCTTGAAAGATATCATATTATCACAAAAACAAACTGGTTTACAATGTCATTTCTGAAAAAGAACTTGTCCAGTCTGGCCTACACGCAATTAGTTTCAGACTAGAAAGTTTCAGGCTCTTTAAACCTTCAAGGCAAATGGGTGGAACAATACCTGGTATCCTGCTACGTTACTTTCCATTCCAAAAACGATTCAAACAAATCTGGAAAATTAATTTCCAGTCTATTATTATGGCACTGTCTAAACAATATTTCTATCTACTTCTTACTTCAAGGATAAGAGTGATGCAAGATTAGAGGAAAAAAAATCGACTAACCTCTTCTATTTTCCTCTCAATTTTCTGTTCTCCTTCTTCTTGTAATGATCTGTGCAAAAGGGAATAGAAAAAATTATAACCACAATTAACCCATCCGGCAAACGCCCATGTTGCTCTGTTCACTAAGCCATATTGTGAAAACTGATCAACACAACAGGAGGGGAAATCAACAATTCGATCTGTACCCCAAAAGACATTAGTTCTCTGCTAAAGCTTATTGTGGTTACCTAATACATCCGAGACCAATTATAGTGCCATTGCCAAAGGCAGCCACAACTGCAACACCGGTATTGCAAAGCAAACAATATTGCAAAGATATTTCTATAGAAACTGATAACCAAGTTTGCTTTTTTTTAAGAAAACAGTAATTTGGTGATAATAAAAGGTGGGGACACTTTACACACTGCAACTCATACTGAAACATGAGAAATGCACTATTCTTAATTGATCAGTAAGGGACAGGTATTACAACTCTAATTAGATTCAGTATTGCTATCAACCTGCAAATCTTGAAATGCTGTAATCTGGTTAAAGCATTTGAGCAAAATCAGCTGTTAGCAAATATACTTTCCATTAGATAATCATAGGTTAGGTGATGTAAACCACTTCTCATACTCAGAGCAACATTTAACTATTCATATTTTTATTCCTAGAATGAGGAATATAGTATCAGACTGACATATGGCACTTGAATGGCAGATTTTAAAAACTGAAGTTAACTTTTGTTACTTATTTCATCATTTGCATAGCAATCAAAAGACAATGTAAACTGCACTAACTGGCTTTAACTTACTTGCCACCCTTGATGGTTATGAAAAATTCACAAGCCAACCGAAGATTAAGAAACCAGACATATATTATCACAGGCCAAAATTAAAACCATTGTACTGCCAAGTACAATAACCAAATTCTACAATTTCACTTTAAACAGAAAAGCCTGGCAAATATTTCATGTTAGATTGCAGATGGCTGCTATATTTTAACATTAGCAGGAGAAATAATATCATTCGTCAGGAAGAATTGCAAATTGTACCTTACCTCATGCTGACAAAATTTCCCCAAACAGCTGCAAATAGAAAAAAAATCATACCCCATGAATAAAGAGAATTGAAGTTGACAAATCAAATTATAAAACTTGCATTTCATAGTTCACATACAGAAATCGTCGCAAACACGCTGATCTCGTCGTTTTCCAATTTTGAAATTGCAAAAAATTATGCAAATATCCCTCTTAATTCATTAAATCAGCTCTTCTCAGTGGAACTGATACATGAAGGCACAGTGAAAGGATTTCCATTAAGCACCCCACCCCACAGTTCGATGAAAAATCCAACTGAAATCCAAATGACACTTGTAAACCAAATAAATGTATGTAAGGAAGCAGAAATTTTTCTTCAGATTCCAGTGTTTTGTTTTTATTTAAAGAGATTTTTGACTATTGCATGATATGGTATATTTAAGTAATAAAATTTTAATCCCCATTTTAATTACTTTTATTAGTCTAATTGTATAAGGATATAAGCAGCAAAGGAATTAAACAAAATTTAGATTTTAGATGGAATTTTTGATCAAGTGTAGTCTTAAGATTATTTTACACTAAAGTGTTGTGATGTACAAATGGGAGATATAATTTTTTCCATGATGGATGCTGTAGTTATTAAAAATGTTGTTGGCAGATCAAAAATAGAAGCCACCACAAGTTTAGGTAAAACCCTTTAAGTCATTTTTGTTGTGACAATTTGATGGGCAAAAAGCAGATATCGGAATAGTGAACAAATAGAAATTAGTTACTAAAAATGTCACAGCTACAGGCTCAACTACAGAGATTTAATGTAAAAGTCTGAATTCTCGTGTCAGGAACAGAGTCAGGACAATTCCCAGCTCTGCAAACCCAACCAGAAAGTGCCCCGGGACTTCATATTTTCATTCTAGAGGAATAGCTGGGTTTTGGGGCAAAGCCAATAAGAGTGCAGAGGCAGGTTGAGCAGAAGGCTTACCTTGCTGCAGTGCCACTTTGTTGAAGCAATAACAGCTCTTCAGCCCACACCCACCATGCCCTAGCCACTTAACGTCCCCCACCAACCCCCCCATGGTCCTTCATACCCTCCATGCCAACCTATATCCATCTGCCCACCTCTATGGTCCTTTATAGCCAACATACCAACATAAGCCCCTCTGGCCATCGCATGGCCCTCTATAGCCCATATGTTAACCAAGTGCCAAGTCATGCCTCTATGATCCACACGTTTTGCTCTTCCACATACCATGCCAGTTTACCTAGCATCAACTATGGGCAGATCTCAGGACCTATGCAGAGATTAAATAAAGTTATTAAGTGTCCATTAAGGAATTCACTATTACAAAAAAAAACTTACTGATAAAAATCTATCCATGGCATTTAACTCCTTTGATCCCTTATGAAAATAAGCACTGGAAAATGCTGGGCGTTATGCTTGGGGGTAGTATTTCCAGATCCAGTTCTCTGTTGCTATTTTCATAATGGAGGAGAGGCTCTCCAACTTTATGAGAATTCAGGCCAAGGTGTCAGTAAATTAAAAGTCTCAATATTGCAATACACCAAATGATATGCAATTTTAATTGTCTATTATTGTAACCACTTTGAAATTTAGAGGTACATATGCAGAGTTTCTGATTAGTGTCATTATATTTTTAAGAATTGTTGCTATCCCATTGAGTTGTGTATGTTTAGACAACAGACATCCAGTATGATTTCTAATGCTGGTTCCAGTTCAGCAGCAGTTTTAACATGGTAGCAATTTGCCTCCCATTGCAAATTTACTGAAGCAATGTATCATAACTGGATGCAAAAGTATTTTTATTTTTATTCCAATTCAATCAAGTCCAATTCAGTCTCAACAAGTTGAGACATTCCCGATCCAAGCTGACAAGACAGGGCTCTCACTTCCAAGAATATTAAACATGACTATATTTGTATTAAATTTTTAACCAAATTTAATTGATTTGAAGATGCAAGTAGCTAAATTCTTCCTTTCACAAAATCACTCCTCAGTTGTGCAAACAACCATCAGTGGATTCACCTGGCAAGAACTGGCATCATAAGCCAAGAACTTTTATCAATTAATTCTTTTTTCCTCCCACTTAGAACCTATTTTTCCATTCCCTGATTATTATATAATGCTTGTTGAAACTGCAGAGATATTTTCCTTTGTTGAGTTATGTTACATAAATATTATTGTTCTTGTGTTCATTGAACTGCAAAGAATGAAAATGGCTGCCAAAAGCAGCTTGGAAACATTAGTTCAGTGCGTGGCAGTTGCTGATTCCAGATTAATAATGAACAAAATGGATGATTTGAGTTCTAATTCTATTGTTTCCCCCAAATATAATTATGAATGGAAACTGCCTGTCAAATCAAATCAAGGCAGAAATAAAATTTTCTCCATCTGAACACCGAGAAGACCAAACCCATTGTCTAAAGGCCCAAATCTTTCTTCATCTTTGATTGTATATTCTCGCTTATTGAGGCTGACCTAGACCAACTTACATTTGTCTAGTACCGCAAATGTTTTTCAAACATTCCACAGTATTTCACAGAAGCATTTGCAAACAAGAACTGACAAGATGGTTAAAGGAGATATTAGTACAGATTACCAAAAGCCAGAGCAAAGAAGTAGTTTTTAAAGGAACATCTTAAAGGAGAGAGAGAGAGGGATGTGAATTTCAGTGTTTGGATCCAATACAGCTGAAGGCAGGGCCATCGAAAGTGGAGCAATTAAGATCTTGGATGTGCAAGGGGCCAGTATTAGAAGAACATATCTGACCCAAATTTCAGATCATATTTACCACAAAATTATATAACACTTATAAAGATAGACAAATTCCTAAAGGTACCTTACAGAAGTATAACCTGGCGAAGGATGCCAATATAGAGGAGATATTAGGAAAAGTAACTAAAACCTTGGTCAAAATTATGGATTTTAATGGGAAAGAGAGGTGGAGTGGTTTCAGGATGGAACCACAGTCCTTTTGGCCTAAATAAAATATGCAGCTAGCAATGGTTAATTGAACACACAAGAATCAAGCAGGAAGAGTTCTCTTGAGTGTTCAAAGTCAAGAACAAAGGTGGGATGAAGCCATGTACAAGAAGAATTTTAAATTGCAAGCATTGCAAGGCTGACAGCCAATGGTAGCAAGGTTAGAAAATACAGGGATGATGATAAACAAGATTTAAGCTAGGTTATTAGCTTCTAGCTGAACTGAAGCTTATGAAACAACGTAGAATGACAGGCTGATCAGGAGCGCATTGGAATAGTCAAAACATGATGGAGGCAGAGATAGAGACAACAGTTCCAGCAGTTCCAAAGGTCTGAAGTAGATGTGAATGCAGGTGAAAGTACAAAGAAAGAAATAGGCTGTATTTCCAAAGTAATTGATAGGGATTAAAAAGCTCAGCTCAGGGTCAGATAGGATTGCAAGATTGAAAACAATCAAGGGAGGGAAGTGAAATTGGCGACAAACAGTGTTTGTGGTCAGGGTAAAGACAAATATCTTTGGTCTTCATAATGCCGAATGGAACGAGTGAAATGACCCCATGTCTTCAGATGTTCTGGCCAACTGTTACAAAAGGAGAGGTTGATCTCCTCTCAGAACTTTCACGCAACCATTCAAACAGACATACCTCCCTTCATAATTTGTTAAAGAGTGTGTGAGAAGTAGTAATATCTGTGCTTCTGCAACATTCAGTGGCTAAATCAAAATAACTACCTGAGACTCTGAAAAAGCAACGCGTAACACTTTATTTATCTAACTAACTGTGAACAGGTTCCCACTTATGAACCAAAAAAACAGTTTCTAGTCACTCTCAAAATATAACCAGGTTTTATCTTCCGGAATCTTCTGTCTTTATTTTCTGTTTTCGCTATTTTCTGTTAGTACCTTTGTGATTGAGATGAGGCTTTCTTTTAAGACATAAATATGGCTGTAATGCTGGCAGACAGCAGTTGTTGGCTGTGTCTCACAAGTTGTGAACTGTGGCAGAGGCAGGGGCTATCTGGCCCTCTGGAGCTGGGAACTGTGGTATTTAGACCCCTGATGATATATCAAAATCCCCACAATTACTGGTTTACAGGTTATCAAAATGTCAAATTCAAATCTGATAGGCTGCTGCTATTTAAACGC
Source organism: Carcharhinus amblyrhynchos (assembly GCF_965287045.1). NCBI lineage: Eukaryota > Metazoa > Chordata > Chondrichthyes > Carcharhiniformes > Carcharhinidae > Carcharhinus > Carcharhinus amblyrhynchos. The sequence goes on from NC_137333.1 coordinate 62,982,772, forward strand.
CTATTTTAAACTGATTGGTTAAAATTCAAATACAACCTGTTTCCTTCACAGCACCACTGCCTAGCCACGTGATACAATGTTTTACTCTATGAGCTCTGCGTACTTCAGTTGTACCTGAATCTCTATTGACTCTCTAAGCATAACAAAAAAACTAATAGACCATGCAATTTTACCAGTCTTAGCATTTTGCAAGTTTTTAAAGATAATTTTACAAACACTAACTTCACAACACAAGTTACTGTGGGAGAATGCAAAAGTAGTCCAGACTGTAATGTTCTCTTTGGATCAGAGGAGGTTTTGGGCGGGGTGGGGGGGGGAGGGGAGGTGGATCTGAGAGATGTAGAAGAATATCTACTTTTTCTAAATCTAAGAAAAAGAGTCCCCATTAGCAGATAGTACAAAGACTGGGTCACACAGATGCAAGACTTTGACCATTGGATACAGAGGTAATGTGAGCAAGAACTTTCTGAAGCAACGTGTGATATTGACCTGAAGCTTGCTGCCTATAAAGGGTGATGGGATCAAATTCCTGATTTCAAAAGGAAATTGCATGGGCATGTGAAAAAACCTTGCAGGGCAACTGGAACAGAATGATGGTGAGATGGGGGACCCCTTTATGACATCTCTCTTCCCCTCCTCTTGGGCAAGTAGTCTCATGCTGCTGAAATCTGACACCAGAGAACGCTGAGCACCTTAGAAACACGATGTTGATTTAGGATTGAAGAAATTAAAAAACACGGGCAAAGGCAACTAAAGATTTGAAATTTGAAAAGATACAAAGAATTTGTTCTTGTATATAAACAGACAAGAAAAATCTTTCTTCAGGACAAATGAACAAGTCAAAGTCGCACACATAAGATGGCTACACCCATTTCTGCAACTGCTGATCTCAGACAGATAGCCATAGAATAACTTTATCTGTAATAGCACAACATTGGCAATTTCATTGTAGAGGAAAGGATGGTGTGAGGAGTGCAAAATTTCTCATTCGTTTAGAGGAAAACATTGTTACAAGCATATTGTTAAAAGTGCTCAGTGTTTGTTAATAGAAATATCCCGGCACTCTTGAACTAAACTCCCAGCTATGGGCAAATAGCCCCATTGCTTTGCGGTTACTTTGGGAAAGTTGAAGATTAAAGGAGCCCTGACAAAATAATAAATCAGGAGTGGAACCCAATGTCAGAGTTCAAACACGTCATCATTCTGGCAACTCTTGCATCAAGCCAATTCCAAACATAGGCAGCTCAGGGGTTAGCACTGCTGCTTCACACAACCAGGGATCCAGGTTTGATTCCAGCCTCGGGTTACTGTCTGTGTGGAGTTTGCATGTCCTCCCTGTATGGGTTTCCTCCAATTTCCTCCCACAGTCCAAAGATCTGTAGGTTAGGTGGATTAGTCATGATAAATGTGTGGGGTTACAGGGATAGGGTAGATAGTAGGGCCTGGGTTGGATACTCTTTCGGAGAGTCAGTGTAGATCCGATAAGTCTAATGGCCTCTTTCTGCTTTGGTGTTTCTGTGGTCTCGAACAGGAACCCTGATGCTTGAGTAACCCAGGCTCTCCATAAATATTACCAAGGTTTACACCCAGGATAGAACACTCAGTATTGCTGCAGAGCATTAACACACACAGGAGATAGCAGTTACAAGGAATGAGCCCAATTTGATTGGCATAGGGTGCAACAGCCTCTGACAGAGGGAGGAACTATCATGTCCTACTGGTCAGTCATCATCAACCTCAGGTCCGGTATCCCTAAACAGCAAGATGCAGACTCATGACAGTCCATCTTCTTCAATGGATGCTTGGAGCTTAAGAGTCTCTGCTCAACCAGCACGTGGAATTCAAAGCACCTGGCAAACAATTAAAACAAAATATAAATGCCAACCCTTTGATTAGCAAGCTGAATTGTCAGGACCATGTGCACTTGACTTGCAGCTGCTCGATAGTGCACTCAAAAACTGCTGTGTTCAACATGGAACTTGACAGCTTGAAGATCAACAAGCATCCCTATGAGAGACCAGGCTTGCTGAGGACAGATCACAAAATAACAATAGGCATTTTTTGACTTTCCCACAGAGTGCAGAAGTGAAATGGAACATTCTTTGAGGCATCATCTACAACATATTTTACACAAAGGTAGGGAAAGTCATCACCAACTGCAATAAACAGTTGGGGAGATATGTGGAATACTACTTTGATTTTGAACCAAGGAGAACACAGTCACAAAGGAAGTCCAGACACCACCGAAAGCCTGCCTGTCATGGCAGAGCTGGACATTAAATCCACAGTGAAGGAGCATAGTAAAGTTATTGATTCACTTACCATGGACAAAGTTCTAGGTACTGATGTTACACTCTCTGAACTTATCAAGCATGGGAAACTAACATTCCTGCAGAATCCGCACCTCCTGTATATCCACGCTTCAACTACAAGGACAGCCACAAGCGGGATATGAAGATGGTGGACACTGATAGGCATCTGGGCAACAGTCGCTGACGGCAGTGTCCTCTGGAGGCTGACTATGGGAAAGGCATTGGAAGTGGTGAGCAGAAACAAAAAGCTCAAATGGTTGAGGTGAGGACCAAAGAAAACAGGTTAGTAAATTGTGCACCATCTTCCTCTGCAGCAAATGTGACAAGATTGCCATGCCAGAGCGAAACTCCTGAGTCATAGCAAGCAATGCTGAGTTGACCACCAGAGTGAAAGCCATTATCTTGAAGTGTAAGGCAGATTGTTCTTAGTGAAAAATATGTTTGAAGCAGAACAACAGTTATATCAAGTGAGTCACCTGATGAAGGAGCAGCGCTCCAAAAGCTCGTTGTACCAAATAAAGCTGTTGGACTATTGTGCCCACCCCAGTCCAATGCCAGCATCTCCACATCATAATGGATTACAGTAACTGATTGCAGTAGTTATTCTTGAAAATTTTCAGCCTTTTTGGTGTGGAGATCTTTCTGACAAACATTCTTCTTTTCTGACTTTCAAGAGATTGACAATTACTGAATTGTCACATTACAGAAAATATTTTTAATTCTTCACTGCAATTAAGCTAACATCCCACCAGATGGATAAAGAGAGATAAGTTACCTTGCAAATCCAAAGGAATCCTCTTACAATTTCTATAGAATGCAAGGGCTCCAGTATGAAAGCAACATACTAGTTTATAAAAATTAGCTGTTCTGAACAGAACAATCACACTCTTGAATATACATTTCTTCCATTACACCATTTATACATAGCTTTCTCCTAATACAAATTAAAAAGGCGCCTTGAGACAGAATACACACAAGTAAAATTACCAGTCTTCCAAATTGTGTGTCTAACATGATTCAGCTGACTGCTACAGTTTAACAAATTAAAGTAAAATAGGGAAATTTATTTTAACAGGGAAGACAACATAAAATCAGCAAGATTATTCAAAGCAAATTTTAGTGGATTTGATTGACTGAACAAAGACATTTGGGATCCCTGTTTAATGGCATTCTAGCTTGATCAGACAAAGCAAAAGGGGCCTTTGACTATGAAGTGACATTAAAGTGCAACAAAACTCCAAAGTCAATATAACTGCACATGGACTAATAAGAGAAAAACAAATAGGAACGTTGAATGCATGTCCAGTTAAATATCCCATATTCTGGTTACATGACCACTGGGTAAATTGAAGTTAAAATTAAAATAATCTCAAAAGCGTAACATAATAGAGTACTGTTCAATGAGTGGTCTGGAAAGCAAGATATAATGGTCTGGATCTTCTGGGTCTCTGGAGTGGTGTGCTTGTGAGCTTGAAGCAGCAGCTTCATTGGTGTAGCTTTTCCTGATTCTGTGACATCAATTTTTGACTGAAGTTTAGGTTCAGCCTTCTTATAAACCAAATTAATGTCTTTGAGAACTTGCACTTATCATTCAGCATCAACTCTGCTTCCTGCAAGTATTTCAAGATAGCTGTGCATCTACGGTTCCATTCCTTAAATGTCACACTGTCGGCCAAGACATCATCCATCAGCAGATGACTCCTTTCAGGACTTGTAAGTTGGCCACCGTCATGCACTGAAAATTCTCAGGTGAGGTAATGCCAACAATTGAAGCAGAATCTACTAAATGGGGGTGATTAAAGTTGTTAGCAACTTACGTTTCACATCTAACAGAAGCTGCCTGTTTGATCAAGCTCTTGTCCATCAAGAACATCTGGAGGATTTCCCTCACCACTTCCTTATTGAGTTGAGTCAGATTGACACAGAATAAATGGATCCATCTAGCTTCGAAAGTGGGGTCATCCTGGAATGCCATTATGCCCCCGTCAACCACCGCCAGTCATCTCATCAAATTTCCGTTGTACTTGCTTCATTATATTTTCCATGGTGTTAACAAGAATGTAGGTCTGGCATCATTTCTCAGCGTTTATTCTATGCCCTCTTCAGTCACCCTAGTCCAGTGAAAAGTTTTGGAAAATCCTGTTTAAAATCAGAGCCAAATTGTTCTGGTTAATCTTGATCTGTTGGGCGACGTTGCATTCAACATAGGCTTTCCTGCTTAGGAACAAAGGTTCTTTATTGTGGAATACATATAATGTTTCCAATATATAAAAAAAAAATATGGCAGCATTGCTTGCAACATATCTTTGACCTGGAGTTTGTTCCCTCCTGAAGCCACCTGTGGTAGGTGGCTTCCGACATTAGTTTACTAATCACGGTTGTTTATCCGACAGGATTGTCACATTGGTTCCTGGGTCAAATTTGAAATTTGTGATGTCTCCAATTAGATATGTCAGCATTCCAAAATGTGAATTTGGGATCCTTAATTTCACCCAAGAAATATTGTTTGATGTCTTGTTGTGGCTCATCTACTTCATGGTCTTATTTGGGATCCTCTGCATGTTTTGAGAATTTGAACTTATGCATCTATGGTGACGATTGCTAAGCACTGCTCGCACCTATGAAGTCTTTTGGTGCCATAGTGCTGACATAGTCTCCCATCATCTTGAGTCTTGCTTAGGTATTGCCTTCTTTGCCCTAAGTTCCCTTCCCTTTTTGTTGCTTTATGAGCTAGATTGATCTGTACCACGGTTTAACTTCAACAGATAAACACTTCAGTTTTGCTGGCAGATCTCTGATTGTCTGGTGATTTGAATGGCTTTTTCCAAAATTGGAATATACCCAAAATAGTATTATTGACCGCCCACTTCTGTTTGGTTTCTTTTGTACTCTGACTTCAGGTCACCACAGTCATGGCCTACAAACAATTTGCATTACTCATTTAAGAAAAAGTCTACAGTTTTCACGGGCTTTTAGAAGCTTGTTAAGTTTTGCTTGTTCCAAAATTTTATTGCTTCTTTAATTAAAGTAGATGTGAAAGGACTTCATGACCTCTTCAAAGTTATTGGAAAATTAATTTATTCCTGTGGCAATTATGTTGTTGGCTATTGGACCTACTGAATATAATAGCATAGTCACTTTTTCAGCCTTTTTTTGCTTATTGAAATCTGATACTGTCATATATCTTAGATATCTTCTCCATTTCACCCAATTTTGCTTCTGGTCTGGCCCTTCCATATGCCTTAACTGGTGTGGTAGAGCTGATTTACCATCCATGGCTGTTTGCAGCATAGGGGAGTGCAATTTTTTTTAAATGGTGGTACAATAATAGTTTTTATTTTGTTTTCTCTTCCCTCTCTTGCCAGGATCTGGCAGGCTCACATTACCGTTGTGACGCAGTTTCAGCAAAAGATCTTTTGAACAAATGGTTTTGGCCAGCTAGTTGCTAATTTGATGCTGTATAGACAAAGCATACCCGTTTATAGAGTAGGAGAGAGTGCAGAAAGTAGTATTACAGTCATAGCTAGGGTATAGAGAAAGATCAATTTGGTGAGAGGTCAGTCCAATCAAAAGTCTGATGGCAGCAGGGAAGCTGTTCTTGAGTCAGTTGGTTCGTGACCTCAGACTTTTATTTCTTTTTCCTGATAGAAGAAGGTGGAAGAGAGTGTCCTTGATTATGCCGGCTGTTTTTTTGAGGCAGCGGGAAGTGTGGTCAGAGTCAATGGGTGGGAGGCTGGTTTGCGCAATGGATTGAGCTACATTCATGATCTTTTGTAGTTTCTTGCGGTCTTGGGCAGAGCATGAGACATACCAAGCTGTGATACAACTAGAAAAAATGCTTTCTATGGTGCATCTGTAAAAGATGGAGAGAATCATAGCTGACATGTCAAATTTCCTTAATCTTCTAAAAAAGTAGAGGCGTTGGTGGGCTTTCTTAACTATGTCAGCATGGGGCACAAGGACAAGTTGGTGGTGATCTGGGCACCTTAAAACCTGAAGCTCTCGTAGAAATGTTCCTTCGCTTTCCTTAGAGAAGCGAATTAAAGCTGATCTTTTTAATTGACTTTTCTTTAAAGAACATTGGGTTCATGCATAGTTACATGGTGTAACGGCACTGACTCTGCATCAAATCTGCAACATTCTTCAAACCTCACTTGTTTAAACAGTCTGCCCCCTGATTATTGCATCAAATATAAAAGCTTATTTCAGCCTTTCCTGTTTGGCATGTGTTTTTTTTTCTACTGGCTTGGTCCTTTGACTCTGCTTTCAATCGGATCTTGCAATGCATTTCCATGTACTCTGCTTTTTACGCTGCACAACTGGATCTTTCTTCTGCACTTCAGCCTCCACACCTGTTATGGAGCTTCTTGGGCAACCTCCAGCTGTATATTCAAGTTAGACACACTTCTCATGTCAGACTGCAGTTTTTTACTTCATTTTTGGAGATTTTGGGGTCCTTCACCTGCTGATACTACTGGACTTAGCTCTGCACTTTGTAACACCCAAAGAGGCTTCGTGGGTTCATTGTAGAATCTCTGGAGTGAGACAGAGTTCACCAATTACTCAAACGCAAGAAGATCAATGACAGTCAAGTGGTTCTGCTGTTTGAAGTAAATTTTCCTCACACTGAAATATAGAAACTATGAGCAGAAGTAGAGCACTTGGCCCCTCAAACCTGCTCCATCATTCAATATTTTAGAGGATTTTTGAGAGTCAACCACATTGCTGTGGATCTGGAATTACATTAGGGGCGACCAGGTAAGGATGACAGATTTCCTTCTCTAAAGGACATTAATGAACCAGTTTTTTATGACATCAACAATGGTCACCATTAGACTTTTAATTCCAGATTTTCTCCATCTGCCATGGTGGGATTTGAACTCAGGTCCCCAGATCTTGCCCTGGATTTATGGATTACTAGGCCAGTGAGAATACCACTGCACTACCGCCTCCCTTCTTCAGAGGCATGCAGACTTGAAATGTTAACTGTTTATCTCTCCACAGATGCTGCCAGATCTGCAGTTATTCCAGCATTTTCTGTTTTTGTTTTAAATTTCCAGCATCCACAGAATTTTGCTTTTATCACGCAGTCATGTCTTTATGCCACCTTCTCCCAGACTCATTACTACACTCTACTACTCTCATGTATCTCTCTATATCATAATGTGGGTGGTACTATTTCTCCAGTTGTACATTAATCCTCACAGCCCTGAATATCTTAATACTATACACCACATCCAAAGTGCATTCTTAATTAACAGATTTTTTTTAAAAAGCTTAACAAAAATAATAAGTCTTAATTCATTCCATTTGCGTGGGTCTTTGGAGGATGTGGAAAGAGTTCAGGAGGGTTACTATATTTAAAAAAAATAAAAACTTGTATATCCTGTGATGATGCCAAGAAATAGTTTGATACAGAAAACCAGAATGGAAAAATCGATTTACTGTATATGAAAATAGAGATTAAGAATTGAGTCTAATATTGCAGAGAATGGAAGGCAGTATACTCGTGCAAGTTGGCAGGGGTGGGTGGGAATAAGGAACATGATGTACAGGTAATTTCACCAATGGAGGTCATCATTCAACTGATTTTAGAGACAATTTCACTCCTTTCCCAAATGAGACAAATACAGGAATGAAAATAGGGAAAGTTTTGTTTTGCAAACTCAGTAATAAACTGAGTTATAAATATGACAAGCATAGAATACAACAGATAATAATTCACCAATTAGATATGGACAATAAATGATAGCAGTGCCAGTGATGCTTTCTAAAGGTTTCAGCAGAGGATAATAAAACTGAACTGGAAAACAAACTTCACGCATCAGCTTTTACTACCTGCTCAAGATGATCCAAAAGAGTTAAATTGTTTATAAAACTATTACTCAAGAAACCTAAAGAGCATGTAAGAATAGTATTTTCAAATAGAAATGTGTTACAATAAACTTTTGCGATTTAATAAACTCCTGTCTAAATCTCTCAGTCCAACAAACTAGCCAAGGGGTTGAGCGAACACTTCTCCGCCAACACAAATTGGAGAAGGATGAAGACTCAAATTTGACTCATGACTAATGATTTGGAAAAATTATTCTTGGGTATCAACAGACAAGGAGAAATTTGCCACAGTTTCTGAATAAATTCTTAAATCTCTGGTTAAGCAAATGATTTCCTCCAAATTCAAACATTTGCATGTAAAGCTGGTGCTCAAAATAACATTGCATTTGGAGAAAGGGTGTGTGAACCATTACTGTAGAACCTCGCTAGAGAATATGTTTTGCTAGAACTTGCCTTACTGGTATTTTTCAACACCACCTGCAGCATCTGATGTGGCAATGCAGAGAACTGCCGAATTCTACATTTCTTTTAAATTAAGGGTAATTTTCCATCCATTTCCTTGAGTTTTTATATAGATTCAATTACGAAATGACAGAAGAGAGGGAACTGCAACTGAGGAAATCTTGAAAAAGCAATCTCTGGTGATGAGGACAAAAGCACAAATCTTATCAGATACCACTGTAAACTAAAAATGCATGAAGCAACATTGGGAGTAAGTTAAATACTGCATGAACAGTTCACCAGCACTAATCACTGAAAGCAGAGTTCCAGGCAGAGTACTAGGCTTATTCCTACAAATCCTCATGGTGAGTTCCCAATCTAAGTTATGTTGTGGATTATGGATGGAAAGGAGAAATAAGACTATAAAGCTACCATTGCAAATGCAATTGATGGTTACACAATTGGTGCCAATTTAGTATTTTGCTGCCAGCAATGTAGAAATGGAACTCAGTGTCCATTGATGACAGCTGCTCACAAATATTTGGCCTGCTTCCTGAGGCAACTTGCACTACTGAGAGAGCATTTCCAATGGCACCCCCTCCCAAGAGAATATGGCTTTGAACAGAGCAAGAAACAAAGCTCTTCAAACAATAAGACTGAAGACCCTCAGTCTAAAGTAGGAAGCATGCATAGGTGTAAATCAATGTAAAATTGTGTACTGAAAGTGAAATAAAGATTGAGAAAAAAAATGAGATTAAGAAAACAAAAGATGAGACAGACAGGCAAAAAATAGAAAATATGTTTTTCAAAATTTTCAGCACTAAATCTGAAGCAATCAGGTTCTACATTTGTAAGCTAAAATTTCAGAAGCAGAGAGGTAGCTTTGCAATACTTCTGAGCGTTCATTCTATTAAAATTCAATTTGCTCCTGATTAACAAGCCATGATTCGTTTGCATGTTTAATGGGCAAATTGTGGGCAAGTACCATAACTTCATACCACTGCACTGATTTTGTGCTAAGTCTATACATGAGGATTGTTACAGTGCATCTTATTCAGGAGCAGGGTGTCTCTAACCTCAACTTCAGAATTTCTGTGTATGAGCACAATGCAGATATTGATGTCCAATTTTCTCTATAATAATGGTGAATGCTGACAGTTACCATGGCAAATTCCAGACTATTATGTTTAGGAGCTAGGTCAAAACCCTGGAATTCCCTTCCTAACATCACTGCGGATATACCTACACAACACTCATGCAATTCAAGAAAGAGAAGTCAAAGTAACTGTGAATAGTACAGGAAGATGGGATTGAAAGAGAAGCTCAGTCATTATTTTACTGAATGACGGAGCAGGCTCAAGAGGAGTCACAGCCTTCTCCTGCTTTTATTTCTCTGAATTTAATGTTGTATACGTTTACTATATTGCTCCACCTTCCCAATGATAGACTCTGTACTGAACAATATTTCAGCAAGAAACTATAAAAATTTAGAATATTTCTTCACAACCATCTCCTGCTCATTTTCAGGGAATCTTTAAATTAAGATTTTGTTTGTATGTAAGATCTTATTCAAAAGATAGTCATTCAATATGCCACACAACACTGCAATGCCTGTATACATCACAAGCTCATGTTCGTCAGTGCGGCTTAAAACCAGAAATTTTAGATTCAACTTCACCAAGATAACATTGGGCTGTAACTTCCAAACTCCCCAGCGTAGGATGGGGGGGGGTGGGGTGTGTGTGTGTGTGTGTGTGTGTGTGTGTGGTGGAGGGGAGCAGGATGCCCCAACTCAATAACGACCAATACCTGAACCCTACTCCCAGATTGTCACAGGCAGGGAGTGGCAGCCTGATGCTGAATGCCATTCCAAGGAAGTTACAGCCCATTATGTTTCACAGGAATGTTGTTTCCTTGTTCTGTCTTAGAAACAACACTACATCACCTACCAACCAACTTGGATGAATCAGTAACGTAAAAGTGCAAGATCCCAACTCACACTAAATAAAATATATAGTGACATAACTCCTAAAGTCATTTTCCACACACTTCTTCACAACAAATTATTTTCAAATTACAATTAACATTGTGTTACACATAACACTAACACATTGCAATATAGTTAAGATTACAGAACACCTACTCCCATTAATAAATTAACTCCTAGTTACATAACACCTTTCCAATCTTACCTGCTTGACACTCCTATCTTCCTCCTTATCCACCTCCCACTTTCTTCACTATCTTCTGCTCATTAAACTTCTTCCCTTTTACAGACTCCCTACTCCTTATAACTATGTGCTGCCACAACTATTGGGAGGGTGTAATCACAGCATATTTTACATAGGAATTAAAAATGGAAACTGACTGCACTCAGGTTTATACTAGAAAGTACAAAAATTGGGAAAGAATATATTACTTTAAAATAAGAACCAAGTACTTCTGTTTTATATTCAAATAACGTTTTGTTGTGAGATAAACTGGCTTCCGAGACAAATGGTCACAGGCTCAGGTCACTTGTGCATATCATTTAGTCTCACTTCAATACTGTACTGAGTGAATGCTGCAAAGTTGAAGGGTGAGACAATAAACCTACTATCTCAGGGAAATGTAAGCAATTCATGTCATTATTTGAAGAAAAGAAGGTAAATTCCCCTGGTGACCTGGGCAACATTTATGCTTCAACCAGCAAGATCAAAGAGGGATAATCTGACCACTTCCTTCATTGTGGGCTGTGGGATCTTGCTGGACATAAAATCGTTGCTGAATCATTTTGGGGTATCCCCTAGTTGCAAAAGGTGCTCTAAATATGCCTTTTTTCCATATCTTAGTTCATTATCCTCCAACTCTCTAACCTCACTTTAGAAGATGACTTCGTATGGTCAAAATTCTCCACGTTACACCTGTCACATTTCCAACAACTGCACCTATGCTGAAAGAAGAGTACTTTTAAAGCATTTTGGAATGTCTTCAGGTTAGTAAAAGCTTTATACAAATACAAGATTTTAAAAAATTTACTTTTCAGAATTTATATCAGTTTTCACCACGAACCACTAGTGTCGTTCCATCAAATTTTGCAAATGTTGAAGAATTAAACACCATGTGTATTTTACCAAATACCTCCAGATGATAGAATTGTTTTTCTGGTGCACATGCTATAGCTACTGTGCAAATCAACAGGTAAATAAGTCAAAATTGCAAAACTAAACTCTTTTAATCCTTAGAATTGATCAAACTACTCTAGGTTCCTGCTTATCTTCACAAATTAAAAATAAACTGAAGCAGCAAAATTAATGACATCTACATCAAGTGTTTACTAACTTTATGTTTGGTAATTATGAATACTAGTTGCAAACACATCCTGGAAAACAAAAACATGATTACAATCACAGAGGGGTCAGTGAAGATAGTTCAACTAATGTTGTGCGTATGGACTTATTAAAGATAGTTGATAAAGTGCCACACAGCGGAGCTGTTAGCAAAATTGATGACCATGGGATAAAAATACTGGAACAACAGCTGGGAGGAAACACAATGGGCTAAGGGACAGAAAATAGAGTGTATGTTTTTCAGATGTGTGGGAGGTATACATGGTGACACCAATACCATCATCAAGTTCGTGGCCTACACTGCAGTGGTAGGAATCAGCCTACAGGGAAGAGATCCAACATCTGGTGATGTGGAGTGCTGGAAACAACCTGGCCCTCAACACTATGAAGACCAAAGAACGCAGTGTGGACTTCAGAAAGTCCAGATACAGCACACACATTTACATCAATGGGGTAGAGGTGGAAAGGCTCTGCAGCCTCAAATTCCTGGGCGTCCACACCACAGAGGACCTCTCATAGTCCCTCAACTCCTCCTCCCCAGTGAAGAAGGCTCAACAGCAGCGATACTTCCTGAGGCTACAGAGAGTCAACTTGTCCCCCCAGCTTCTCTCAAACTTCTACTGGTGCACAAGACAGAGTATCTTGTCGTAGTGCATTACAGTGTTGTATGGCAGTTGCTCAATTTCTGACCAGAAAGCTATGCAGCAGATAGTCATAACTGCCCAATACATTATTGGCACCCAGCTACCAACCGTCCAGGAATTTATCACAGAAATGCTGTCTGCAGAGATCTCTCAGCGTTACTTTAGATCCCACCTACTGACTGTTTGCCCCCCTGCTATCTGGGAGCACTACAGACGCATTCAAGCCCATACGACCAGGCTTAGGAACAGCTTCTTCCCCAGAGCTGTTACCCAGCTGAATTCCGTCCTTTAACATATACTCAGGTGATGGGTATTGTGCAATGTGCGTGTATACATTTAATGACTATTGGCACTATTTTGTAATGACTACCTGCATTTACTTTTTTCTTTGAATCTTGGAAGCCTACAAGCACACTTTTTGCTGTTTTGATATGTTACACAGTGACAAAGTTGAATTGAATTGAATGCTGTTTCCTAGGGATTGTCATTAAGGCAACTATTATTGGGATGTTATTTTTTAATATATGTTAATGACTTAAGTATACAGAGCATAACTTCAAAGTCTGCAGATGACAAAAGTCAAATGCGGTAAGCAGTAGAAGGCTTCATGAGATCAATCAGGCTACTGAAATGAGCAAACATAAGACAGTTAAAATTTAACACAGAACAGAGTGAAATGATTCATTTTGGTAGGATTCATGAGGAAAGTCAGTGTAAGTTAAATGGTACAATTGTAAAGGGGGAGAGACACCCAAGCATGTTCATACTCAAAACTTTGGGGTAGCAGGACATGCTGGAATAGCTTTTAAAAAAGGCATACATAATCGGAGTTTCATAGAAGCAAGGAAATCATGCTAAACCTTTATAAATCACTGGTTAGATTTCAAATGGATGGCATAGTATTTAGCATTGCTGCCTTACAGCTCCAGGGACCTGGGTTCAATTCCGGCCTTGGGTGACTGTGGAGTTCGCACATTCTCCCTGTGTGGCTCTTTTAGGGCAAACCATATAAACCAACTCAAATGAACTCAGGGACAAAGTAAAAGGGGCAACTCCCCTTATTTTTTGTGTGGATTTCTTCCAGGTGCTCTGGTTTCCTCCTGCAGTACAAAAATGTACAGGTTAGTTGGACTGGCCATGTTAAATTGTGTCTTAGTGTCCAAAGATATAAAGGATAGATGGATTAGCCATGGGAAATGTACAGGGTGAGGGCAGAGTAGAGGTTCTGGGTAAGACGTTCTGTCAAAGAGTCAGTGCAGAATCAATGGTCTGAATGGCCTCTTCTGCACTGTGTTTCTGTGGCCAATTCTGAGCTTCACACTTTGGGAAGGATTCTGTGATTTACTGTGATGAATACCAGAATGAGGAACTTAAGTTATGTGGGGAAGCAAGAGATGGTGGGATTGTTTTCCTTACAGCAGAGCAAGTTATGAAAAGATTGGATGGAGGTGTTCAAAATTATGAAGAATTTCAATAAAGTATAGAGAATCTCTTTCTACTGGTGGAAGGGTCAGTAGAGGATTTTTTTTTAAATTTGCAATTAACGACCACAATGGCACAACAGCTGGGAGGAAACATAATTGGCTAAGGGTTAGAAAGTAGTGTACGTTTTTCAAATGCGTGGCAAGTATACAATGATTCACAGGGTGTGAGCATCATTGGCTAGGCCAGCATTTATTGCCCATCCCAAATTGCTCCTGAAAAGGTAATATGAGTTACCTTCTTGAATTGTTGTAATCTATGTGCTGTAGGAACAGCAACACTGCTGTTGTTAGGAAAAATATTCCAGAACTTTGACACAGTACATTGAAGAGAATGGCAATACAGTTCCAAGTCAGGATGGTCTGTGGTTTGAAAAAGAATTTTCAGCTGGTGGCATTTCCTTGCATCTGTTGCCCTTGTCCTTTTGGATAGCTGAGGTCACAGGTTTGGAAGGTGCTGTTGAAGGAGTCTTGGTAAGTATTAGTTATGGTGTATCCTTTCGATGGCACACAATGATGCTATTGTGCGTCAGTGGTGGAGAATGTGAATATTTAAGGTGGTTGATGGGATGCCAATCAAGTGGGCTGTTTTGTTCAAGAAGCTTCTTGAGTGCTGTTGGAGCAGCACTCATCCAGGTAAATGAAGGACATTTCATTACACTCCTGATTTCTGTCTTGTAAATTGTGCTAAGATTTTAAGGATTCAAGGAGCAAGTTACTCTCACACAAAACTCCTAGTCTCTGACCTGCTCTGGCTAGTCCAGTTCTGGTCTAAGGTAACCCCCAGAATTTTGACAGCTGGGGATTCAGCAATTGTAATACCATTGAATGTCATGGGGAAACAGTTAGATTCTCTCCTATTGGATAGTCATTGCCTGGCACAAATGTTACTTGCTACTTATCAGCCCAAGCCTGAGCTTTATCCAAGTGTTGCTGCAAATGGACACAGGCTACTTCAATATGAGGAATTGCAATTGCTGAACATTGTGTCCTCCATCTATGAGCATCACCTTATGACGGAGGGAAGATTATTGATGAAGATGGTTAAGTCGAGGCCACAACCCCGAGGAACTCCTGCAATGCCCTAGGACAATCTTATATAACCATCTTCCTTTATATGCTAGGTATGGCTCAAAGTGGAGAGTTCCACCCCTCAATGTTCATTAAGCTCTTGGACATATATCTGAACCACATATTGTACATTAACATTCAAGAACCTTTACAAAATATTAATAACTATTTGAATAATTTAAACAACTTCTGATTTCAAATTCTCATCCTTGGTTTCATATGCCTCATAGCCATGTCCCTTCCTGTGATCTCATCCAACTACACCTCAGGCATCAGCACTCCTCTAATTCTAACCTCTTGTACATTCCCAATTATAATCATTTCAGCATTGGTGGCTATGCCTTCAGTTGTTTTGGCCCCAAGTTCTGGAGTTTCCTCCCAGGACCTCTTCACGTCTCTTTCCTCCTCAAGAGGTTTCTTAAAACCTACCTCTTTGACCAAGCTTTTGGTCATCTGACTGAACGTTCCTCCCCATGTGGCGCAGTATCACACTTTGATTTATAATGCTGCTGTGTAGCACCTCGGTCATTATGCAAAAGACTATTAAATAACTATTAAGTTGTTGTTGTAATCGATGTGCACTCTGAAAGGGAATGGTATATTTAACATTTCTACAGGTTCAGTATTCCTTCAATGACAGATGTATAATGCATTGAAAGAAAAATGAAATTGGAGGCTTTTTGCAGTGCACTACTTTGAACCTATACACTGATCAAGAACTCTACCCAAACATATACAATTCAAAATAAAACATGCACACAGAAATCTGGAACCAGCAATATACGTTAACCAGGTAACTATGAAACAGTAAAAATGGATCAGGATTCATAATTCTAGTTAAAGTACCTCCTCTACAACTCAGTGCCTTCTATCCTGTCTTGTATTCTCTATCTCCTGCCATCTACCCCTACTCCTATTCTTCAGACCCCAGTCCTCGACCCTCCAGCCAGCAAACCCCTTTCCCTTTTCAGTCCCCGGCCCGTTTCTGTCCCCACTGCCATCAACCCCTTCCCTTACTCTCCAACTTCCCTGGCCACTGCCCCTCTCCCATCCTTTTGCAATCAGCCCTTGCTTTCCTCCCTCACAAAATGCGAGTGAGCGTCTAAAAGGTGCACGGATTTTGTTCTGCGGGCCGATCTCGTACTCACAGGCAACGTATGCAAGCAGTGCGAGTGCGATCAGGAGTTTTATCATCCTTCGGTTGATGCTGCTGAACAGAGCCGCTATACACTTCTTTACCATTCTCCGCTGCCCGTCTACAGGTGAACTCAGTGCGCATGTGCGGCCAGCCTCCGTTGCCGCGCAGGCGTCCCGAACAGGAGCTCGCGGCATTGTGGGATACCATTGGTCCTCCCAGGCCAAAGCATTGGTCCTCCTAACCCTGGCGATCTCGGTGTAGTGGAGGGAACATGGTTAGGCTGCAATGAAACGCGTAAAAGATGTTGCTTTTTTCATTATTGCAATTGTATTTCAATTAAAGCACGTTGTGGTACAGTCATTCATTATCATGCTGTACATAGCTGCATTGGACTGCCTTTCCAAATCAGTTTTGACTGTCCTTAGAAATTATTCAACTAAAAACATCCATCCCTTTTTCGACAGGCAATAAGCCAGTCCTTTTTTTAAACAATAGTGTTTTATTCCAACATTTCTGAAGCAATCTACAATTCTAGTATAAAGAAGAAGTTGTTTAAATGTTCTTTGTTGATATTGTTACAATAGTAAGATTTATCATATAAAGTGTTTTTGGTATAAGGTTACTTTTTTTGGGGACTGTAGCTTTAATTGTATATGGTAGATGAAAGGATTATGTGACCTGTGCTGTTAGTAAACTGGATCATGGTTCTTGCAACCCCTCTCCCCCCCACCCACCACTTGCCCTGACCCCCACAGCAAGCTGTTTGTTCATTTTCTCTGTGAGAGTTGGTCACCCTGTCATGGATGGTCTAGAAGTAGACTCGAGTTGTTTTATTGAGAAGGAGGCTGTATTTATGCTTGGAGTGACACTGGCTTATATGAGAAAGCCAGATATGATCTAAGAATATCCATCAAAGATGCAAAAAGACAGTACTGGACCAAGCTGGAGTCCCAAGCTAGCCACACCGATCCCACTATGATAAGGTCTGCGAGACATAACAGGCTATAAGATGAAGGCATGTAAAATCACCAACTCCAACACTCCCCTCCCTAATGAACTCAGTGCATTCTACGCCTATTTTGTGCAAGAGGTCAGCGAGAGCATGCAGTCCACCCTGGAAGCCCTAGATGAACCTGTATCTGGAGTCACCATTGCAGATGTCAGAGCAGCTTTTTGAAGGTCAACCCATGGAAAGCGACCAGCCTGGATGGCATACCTGGATGAGCACTCAGATCTTCTGCAGAGCAGCTGGCAGGAGTCTTCGCAGACATCTTCAACCTTTCTTTATAACAATCTGAGGTCCCTATCTGCTTCAAGAAGATGATCATCATCCTGGTACCAAAGAAAAGCCAGGCAGTGTGCCTTAATGACTGTGGGCCAGTGGCTCTGACATCCATCATTATGAAGTGCTTCGAAAGGCTAGTCATGGCACGAATCAATTCCAGCCTCCTGGATTACCTAGATTCACTACAGTTTACTTAACACTGTAACAGGTCCACAGCAGTTGCCATCTTCCTGGCTCTGCACTCAACCCTGGAACACCTGGATAACAAGGACCTATGTCAGACTCCTATTTATTGATGACAGCTCAGCCTTTAATACTATTATTCCCACAAAATTCATTTCCAAACTCTGTGGCCTGGGCCTCAGCACCTTCCTCTGCAACTGGATCCTGAACTTCCGAACTCAGAGACCACAATCAATAAGGATAGGCAACAACATCTCCTCCACGATCATCCTCAACACCAATGCCCTACAAAGCTGTGTTCTTGGCCCCCTACTATACTCCTTATACATGTATGAATGTGTGGCCAAATTTCTTTCCAATTTGATTTTCAAGTTTGCTGACAATACCGCCGTAGTAGGTCAGATCTCAAACAAAATCAAGACATAGTATAAGAATGAGATAGAGAATCTGATGAACTGGTGTGGCAACAATAATCTCTCCCTCAATGTCAACAAAACAAAGGAGATTGTCATTAACTTCAGGAAGCATAAAGGAGAACATGCCCCTGCCTACATCAACGGGGACAAAGTAGAAAAGATCAAGAGTTTCAAGTTTTTAGGTGACCAGATCACCTACAACCTGTCCTGGTCACCCCATGCTGACGCTATAGTTAAGAAAGCCCACCAATTCCTGTACTTCCTGAGAGGTCTAAAGAAATTTGGCATGTCAACTATGACTGTCTCCAACTTTTACAGATGCACTATAGAAAGCATTCTTTCTGGTTGTATCACAGCTAGGTAAGGCTCCTGCTCTGCCCAAATCCGCAAGGAACTACAAAAGGTCATAAATGTAGCCCAATCCATCACGCAAACCAGCCTCCCACCCACTGATTCTGACTACACTTCCCGTTGCCTCGGCAAAGCAGCCAGCATAATTAAGACCCCACACACCCCAAACATTCTCTCATCCACCTTTTTCCTTTGGGAAAAAGATACAGAAGTCTGAGGTCACGAACCAACCGACTCAACTACATCTTCTTTCCTGCTGCTGTCAGACTTCTGAATAGACTTACCTTGCATTAAGTTGATCTTTCTCTACACCCTAACTATGACTGTAACACTACATTCTGCACTCTTTCATTTCCTTCTCTATGAACGGTATGCTTTGTAAAGCACGCAAGAAGCAATACTTATCACTGTATTTTAATACATGTGACAATAATAAATCAAATCGAAGACAATATCAGCAGATACTGAGTATATCATGAATAAACCCAAAGTCTCCCAAGCTCCCAAGATAAAAGGAAATCAAATAACTAATTCATTTTCTATTCATATACAAATGTATTTCCCATTGTCATGGGGAAGATGGTAAACAGGCATTTTGAGATCAGATTATAGGCTTCCCTATAAATCCTTGATATTACAGACAAGTTGGGTTGCAGTTTAATTTGGTGTGGTCTGCAGGCAACAGAGGTAGAGAGCAAAAGATAGAATCCACGAGGCCTACACATTGAGCAGAGAAAATGCTGACTATTGTTCACCACGCAGAATGCAGATGGTTGCTTGCAATCAGTAAAAGTTGTAAAACATGAAATCTTGAAATGTTATTCTTTCAGCTAATAATTGACTGTTCAAATCTTTTTTAGAAGTTATTGGTCTTGATGGCGATTATAACAATATCCAGCATGATTAAACATTGTGGGTATAATTTTGCTTTCCTTTTGAGTCATTACATGGAAATGATGTGGTAGTATGCAGTATGTGACACTCTGAAGTGCCTCACTACACTTATAATTACTAGTTATATTTACAAAAATTGCATGTCAAACATAGCCCTCAATGTTGTGGTGTGGGAGAACCTTAGACCGTGGCTTTTCCCCATTTAGCTTTTGTGGCTGCAGTGAATCTCTCAGCATGTAGTTCTGGACTTTGGAATGTACCAGGCTGAAACACCCAGCCATGGACAGCTGTTTGCACTGAAGCACCAGCAAGCTTTGGGCAGATCAATTCACTGAATTGATAGTCCTCAAGCTGCAATTGGTGTTCTTTCCTGGGAATGGTCCTACATTATGAAGCTGCATATGATGAACTTCAACAAAGAACAAAGTACAGCGCAGGAACAGGCCCTTTAGCCTGCCAAGCCTGTGCTGAAAATAATGCCCTCATTGAACTAAAAAACAAACCTTCTGTCCTTAGTTGGCCCGTACCCTTCTACTCCCTCCTGTTATGCAGCTTTAATGTAAACACCTTCCAAGCATTCCAGTTTAATGAGACAAACAAGGACAGTGATTTAATTATTTCTTTACTTAACACTTCTAGTTCCAATACAAACATAAAAGGCTTGCAACTCATTAACTCTTTACTAAGCTTTAACTCTAACTGAACATCATCTTTCAACTGAACTTTAACTCTTAAACTGCATCTTAACTTTAACTGAACATCACCTTTAACTAACTGGGCAGCATGGTAGCACGGTGGTTAGCACTGCTGCTTCACAGCTTCAGGGACCTGGGTTCGATTCTTGGCTTGGGTCACTGTGTGGAATTTGCACGTTCTCCTCGTGTCAGTGTGAGTTTCCTCCGGGTGCTCTGGTTTCCTCCCAGAGTCCAAAGATGTGTGGGTTAGGTTGATAGGCCATGCTAAAATTGCCCCTTAGTGTTCTGAGGTCCGTAGGTTAGAGGGAATCGTGGGTAAAATATGTAGGGATATGGGGGTAGGGCCTGGGTGGGATTGTGGTTGTTGCAGACTCCATGGACCAAATGGCCTCTTTCTGCATTGTAGGGCTCTATGATTCTATGATAAACATCAGCTTTAACTATTTAACTGAAAATAGATACTACAGAGTTTTATGAAACCTTGGCCAAGAATTATCCTTGATGTAGAATCTATCTTCTTCTTCTGCAAAGCATCCTTCTTGTGGTGGTTGATCTCTTCAAGTGCCAAACAAAGGCTAAACATCATGTCTTTTTATCCACAATTCTCTACACAGCCAACTGTGTAACCAGAAACTGATCTCATGGCTCGAACATCCAGTGAAATTACTTTTGAGCAATGCCATGATACTTCACTCATGTCCCATACATGCTGCTATGTATGTCCCATACATAGCAGCCATATAAATCAGAGATACAGTGTCTTGGTTAATGTGAACAATTTCCCTTATCTGGGCCAACACAGGAAGCTTCAGTTCATAGCTCCCAGACCAGAGCAACTTTACGACCTGCATCTGGTTTTAATCTATAAGTTGACCAAAATCCCAGTATGCTTCACTCAGCCAGAACAGCCATTTTAAAAACACTTTTGCCATTATTGTTGTTAAGTCATTGTTGTAGCCATTTTTTCTCCATCCACACTCCCTATTCATATACCCACCCAGATGCATCTTACATGTTGCTAATGTGCCTGCTTCCACCACCTCCTCTGGCAGCACATTCCAGGCACCCACCAATCTCTATGTGAAAAACTTTCCCCCGCATGTCTCCCTTAAACTTTTCCCCTATCACCTTGAACCTGTACCCTTTTGTAATTGACACTTCCACCCTGGGAAAACCTCTGGCTATTCACCTATTCATAAGTGTCTATGCCACTCATAATTTTGTGGACCTCTATCAGGTCTTCCCTTAGCTTCTGTCTTTCCAATGAAAACAATCCTAGTTTACTCAATCTCTCCTCATAGCCAACACCCTCAAGACCAGGCAACATCTCGGTGAAGCTTCTTTGCTTCCACATCCTTCTGGTAGTATGGTGACCAATACTCCAAATGCGGCTTAACCAAGGATTCATATAGCTGCAACGTTATTTACCAACTCTTGTATTCAATGCCCTGGCTGATGAAGGCAAGCAGAACATATGCCTTCTTAATCACCTTGGCCACCTGTGTTGCCACTTCTAAGGACCTGCACACCCAGATCTCACTGATCTTTTTGCAGACTTTACTTACAAAAACCCATTGCAAAATAAAGTGGATGTCCTTCACTTCCCCACTGCATGCAACATGTGGTGGCACTGAGGCTTCTACAGGCAAGAGACATCAGCCTGGACAATGGCCGGGCAACTATGGGAGTTGATTAGTCTCTAGAGACTATCCTCCAACCTGCACCGATCATGGCTGCTGGGCCACAGCAGCAGCTCCTGGCATTTGTTACAATCCCAGCTGATATCACGACCAGAGGAGTCACATTCCCGAGAGGAATTGGACTTAATGGAGCCTAACTTTTTTTTAAAACCATGGAGGAACGTTATTGAACAAATTCACATTTTCTTTGAATTTTACACATGTTCTGTGAACTTTTACACAAACAATAAAATATTTATTAAAACAAGAAGAACAAATTATATTCAAAAGATCTCAGTACAAGCACAAGAAAATGATTCAAATATTCACTACTCTTTAGCTACATCTATATCTTAATGGACATGTACAAATTCAGAAAGACAAGAAGAAATTGCCATATCTATCCTATACTCCTATATTCAGGGTAGGTATGCAGAACATATGAAACAACTGGTGAACTGTGGTTAGACATTCCACATTCCAAAGTCAATGACATTTGTGTTCAAAACAGATTGTATGGATTTTTCAACAACCCACCCAGTTGCTTGTCACACCATGTGCTTACTGGTCTCTCTGAAATCTACCTTTCTCATAAGAATTTCCAAACTCCAAGTTTGAAGAACTCACCTCGGAATTCTCTCCAACTGTCTCTCCCACTTGGATGGTTTCAACAAGAATCCATTTCTGGATTTCTGAGTACATTCAGAATCATTTATCTTGACTCACTGGAATTTAACTCTGATCCCTGTCTTTGTCCCTTATTTCTGGGACTCATTTTTATCCAACCCTCTGTTTTGGAACTTTGTCCCTGATCCCTCCCCCATGCTGTCTGGGACATCTTCTCTCAAATGGTGCTCTGGTTCAGATCACCTAACATCCAATTTCACGTCATTTTGCTTACTTAGCTTTTCCTCTCCTGCACCCGGTCCACATTAGCCAGCTTTTTTTTGTCCTCATTTAAGTCCACTCCTCTCTCCCTGAAACAGAATATGAAATTCAATATAAGATCATTGTTACAGAAGAGTGCCTTCACTACAAAGTCATTAATTAATCCCGTATTAGATCTAGTTAGCCTGTTCTTTCGTTGGTGCTGAACCTTACAGTCCTAAGGAACTGTCCAGAAAACATTCTATGAACTTATCATCCAGGCTACCTTTGGCAATCTGATTTGTCTAACATATAAATAGACTAAAATCAGCTGTGTTCATCACTGTATCTTTTTCACAAGATCCCATTATTTCTTTCTGTGTACCACATCCTATTGTATGGTTACTGTTAGGGGGCTTATAAACTACTCCCACAAGTAACTTCTTTACTTTTTCTCATCTCTAACTCAACTAATCCTACACCTTGACCTCAAGAACTAAGGTCATCTCTCACTATTGTACCAATGTCATTCTGAATCAACAGTTATCCTTCACCTTTTCTTAGCTTCCTGTCCTTCCTAAAAATCAAGTATCCTTGAATATTCAGATCCCAGTCTTTGTTATCCTGCAGCCACGTCTGGTTATCAGATTGCATGAATTTATTTCTATTTGTGCTGCCAATTCATTTGTTTTGTTGTGAATGCTACATACATTCAGATACAGAACCTTTAGTTCTGTTTTTTTTACTATTTTTGGAACTTCTGGCCTTATCTGCTGATGCACTCTTATGTTTATGCACTCTGTCCCTTCCTGTTAAGCTGTGTTCATTATTCCTGTATCCCTACACTGTTCTTGTCTTCTTTATTCAATCTTAGCACATCTTCCCAAACTTGATCTCTTGCCCCCAAATTTAGTTTAAAGCTCACTTTACTACACAACTCAGATACTGGCACTACATGTCCTTCGAGGGCAGTATAGAGACAAGGTCAGCAAGTGGTGTGTCATCCATGTTAGGGACAGGCAAAGAAATGGTGGGATAACTTTTCCTCTTTCTTTTCCCCCATTTCTCAGGTACCTGCAACAAGATATGTATTTAGAGGGAGAGTTTTATATTTTAATTGTTGTGACTTTTAGTAATAGAATTTAAGGACGCTTTCAGCTGAGTTTAAATCAAAAGAAAAGATTATGGCAGGAATTCTCTGTCCATTCATGGGATTCCCCAGTCCTGCTGGCAATACACCCCCCTCACGTGGGTTTCCCATCAGCGTAGTGTGAGAAACGCAGCTCACAGTCAAACAATTTTAGTTGAGTCAAGTTCCGAAGGAGCAAGATATTTTATTTAACGTCCTTGCAAGACCGGGTGTCCAAAAGAATAGGCACACCTTACATCAATTTGCAGCACATTTTTATACTTTTTCTTCAAGCATTGTAATGGCTTTGCAATGTGTTGTTCTCCCCTAATTGGTGGTCCCTGTCCCATCTATGTGTTGTCATTCCCCTATTAGCTCAAGGTGCCCCAAGTTCCCATCCCCTCTACTCCCCTTCTAACCATGTCTCCTGTTATCACAAATGTGCATGTTTGTAGTGTTGATTTAATGTCCTTACTTGATTAGTCCTTATGGGTACCCATCCGTCTTATCTAAAACTGTTTACATGTCCAATTCAGACCAGCTGTAATCAACCTTTTGCCAAGTTAATCACTGCTGTCCTGACTATCTCAGTGACCTCCTTTCCCTTTAGGGAGTATGCTCAGTTGTAGAAACAACACATCTTGCATACCATTTGTTTTTACAACCTGGACCTTATACATTCTTACAGACTGTGGTGTATGCTTCACTGCACACTACACATCTGGTGTTATTCCTACACCACAGGCAGTCTCTTTATTGTCCCTGACTATTGCTCTGTTAGCAGCAGCGAATTTTATGTCCTGTGTTTGTGACTAAAATCACAGTTGTTCCCATAATGTGGGTTAGCAATGTGCCTGACTATATCCAGTCTACCTGACTTTAGGCTATTTTTCTATGGTGTACAGATATATGTGTTAACAGCATCTTTACCTGTTGCTTACAGTAGGATGACATCAGTGGGAATTCCCATTGACAGCAGCGGAACCAGAGAATCCCACCACTAGCAAACAATGCGCCACCTCCCCGCTAGCGGGAAACACATGGCTGGGAGGCCAGAGAATCTCACTCAACATATTTATTCATGCAACACCCTGAAATATACATGTTACAAAAACACCCACTCCCTGATGCATGCAGACAAACACTCACGAGTACACACACAGGAAAACATGGATTCTAGAGAACAAAGTATGGAACTAGAATATTAACAGAATACAAGAAGCGAGTCATATTTGGTTTGCCATTGTGGCTCAAAGCTGGTGAGAATGGCTGTCTAGCGCAGGATAAAATCTTTGTGATTAGCATATTGATAATTCACCGACATGATGGTCTGTATGTCGTTGCACACCAACTGCACACTCTGAGAATAGAACCCTTTGCAGAGTCAACATCATCCTTATATGATGTCTGCAAAGTCATATGTGTGGAGTTGACGGTTCCCTATAAACCACTGGAAATCTCTTAGCCTGGCAAGACTATTACTCACTACTTCAGCCTAGAGAGAAGAAATGTAAGTCCTTTTTACTGCGTACAGGCCTCAGTGATCTCCCTGATGCACGGCATACAGTGAACTAAGAAATGTTGGCCATGTTGCCTGCTGCAGCTTAGTACTGAGGTCTGGAAACCGAGGACAAAGGTGATCTTGATGATCATTGACAATGTGTCCTCATGTGGCTCTGAGGATGTAACTTAAAAATAAGGGGTCTCCTATTTAAGATGGAGATGAGGAAAATGTGTTTTTCTCTGGGAAGATCATTAGTCTGTGGAAATCTCTAATGCGTAGAACAGTGGAAGCAGTGTCATTGAATAATTTTAAGGCTGAGTTAGGTAGATTGTTCATTCATAAGGCAGTCAAATGTAGACAGGAAAGTAGAGTTGATGCCACAAAAATCAGCCATGATCTTATATCAAATGGTGGACAGGTTTAATCACAAGCTTGAGGTGCAAAATGGCTCCTCATTCGTATGTTCACATGCTGTGGCTTCAGCGTTGATGGATTTCAGTAAGAAGTCCTCATTATGTTAGGTCTGTTACATTATTTACCTCTGAGTTTTAGATTGCAAACTGTGACCTGAACACATTGGGTGAATGTAACCTTCTTGCCTGTCCGCATCATTCTCCCTTTACCAGCAGCTTGTCCTGCTGAGTATGATTTTGTTGATTCTCCTTGATCTGCTGTACTCCGCTGAGGATGCAATCTGCTATGCCCATGTCTGGCTAGGAGTGGATTATAAAGTCAGGATAAAGTGCTAGAGCATGTACTACATCACTCTCTATGAACTGCAGCAACTTCAGATAGCCACTAAATACTTCTATAACAATCAGCAACCGACCTGAAAGCCATTGATAATAATCATTGGAATCAATCCTGCTGAGTTGTGTGTGGTTAAGACAGGATGTAAGCTTGAGCATTAAGCTTTAAAATGGTGGTGCTTGCATCAATTCTGTCTTCATTGCATCCATGTGCTGATGCTGTCTGCTCAAACACCAGCCCCTTCACCAGAATGACATCTAGTGTCTCTAGCACCAGAAATGTGTGCACATACCACATTTTGGATGTGGCATGCTTAGCACTGAAAAACCATCCAGAGCTAAATGTTTCCAATCTAGTTTCTTCCACATCTTCATTCTTCTCTGCTTCATAGCTTTAACATTCCTAATTAGCAAATCCTTACAGCAATGCAAAGCAATACTGAATGTAACCACCAGCAAATTTCTAGATTGAACTCCAGTGTACTTCACTGAATTGTCATTGCTGTTGCAGTAATCATTATTTATAGGGGTGAGACAGATATCAACTGCATGAGAAGTTATGACTTTGAACTTCTTCAACACCTTTACAATCCCAGCTCTTTAGATTATAACTTTTACTTTTTGTCTAAAGACATGGATGAACAGAGTTACAGAATTGCTGAATAATTTTTAACTAAAGGATAAAACATTTGTTAAGGAAGAAGAGATTAACTATAATACACTACTGCAGCCTTATGTCCCTCAAAGAGGATAATTAAGTAATAATACACTACTTCTTCATCACAACTATACCTTCACGGATATATATAGATTTCCAAGGATAGCACATGTTATAAACTATCTTATACTCTCATTTTCTCAGGAAGTACACAGCCCATGAAAACCAATGCGTGAAATATGGTCAGACATGCCAGTTCTTTCACCAAATGATAGATACTACCCAGTATAACTTCTGTCAATTTCTTATCTCTGTATTACATTGTGAGCCAACTGGAACTATGGGCAGAATGTCTGCCTGAGGTTCGTACGATCCCATCCAAAGCCACTGGAGAGTACCATTCTTTGAGCCGTGCCCGCCCCGGAATTGGGGTGTGCGTGCAGGTAAAATTCCAACATATGACTTCCACACAAAAGTTTCCAATCACCATTCTCGAAGAACGCACCTTCAAATTCTCTCCTTCACAAGACTTCTCTCAGATGCCTTCACCAAGCATTTATTTCCAGGAATTCAACCTCTCCTTTTGGTATTCCTCTGCCCTGGATCACCACATGCATTTAAACTTCTACACAATCTGTCAGCTACCCAGCCACAGCAAGAGAACACCACTTCACGTTTATTAGACACAAGTAAGCTTACATTAACACTGCAACAAAGTTAGTGTGAAAATCCCCTAGTTGCTACACTCTGGCACCTATTCGGGTACACTGAGAGAGAATTTAGCAGGGCCAATGCACCTAACCAGCATATCTGTGTGAGGAAACCAGAGCACCCAGAGGAATTCCACGCAGATATGGGGAGAATGTTCAAGCTCTACACAGACAGTGACCCAAGCAAGGAATCGAATCTGGGTTCCTGTTGTTGTGAGACAACAGTGGTACGTTGTGCCACCATGCCACCCTGCCATCAACAATTTGATTACTTCAATATCAGGCACCTTGCCAACCAACTTCACAGGGTCTGCACCTTGCAGTTCTATCTTGAGCTTGGAGCCCCTCTCTGTCCCTTCCTTCCAACTTCAGTGAACAATACCTTGTTCAATTTCAATTCCTTTTCCCTTTCACAGTAGTCTTGCTAGGCCTTCTCTTTTCATTCCCTGGTTTCTGAAACCTTCTGTTCTTTAGCTTCTGAGACTTAAATTCTGCCACTTATTTTGTTGTTCTGCCTGTATTGACAGTTTCTGTGAAAACTGTTTTCTTTGAAAATACCTGGTTCCAACTGAAATCAAATGCTTCTACTTTTAAGTGTGGACCTCTGATTGTTAAGCAGCAGCTTAGATATTTTTTAAGTCTATAAATGCTTTTACATCATAACCCCTTAGTTGTAATGCAGGCAAAGGTTAAAATGAAACTAAAACCTAAAGATATGCAGGCACCTTTATTTAATATGAAGCTAAACTAATACTTTTACCCTTTCTTACCACACAAATATCACATGCTAGGGGTGGCATGGTGCCTCACAGTGCCAGGGACCTGGGTTTGATTCCCAGCTTGGGTCACTGCAGAGTTTGCTGTTTCTTCCCATGTCTGCATGGGTTTCCTCTGGGTGGTCTGATTTTCTCCCACAGTCCGAAAGATGTGTTAGTTAGTGCATTGGTCGTGCTAAATTCTCCCTCTGTGTACCCGAACAGGCACTGGAGTGTGGCAACTAGCTGATTTTTACAGTACCTTCATTACAGTGTTAACATAAGCCTACTTGTGCTTGCTTAAACTCAAATACCTTATTTGATACCTTATTTCTAATAGACACAGTACAAACATAAATTACTTAAACTACCTCTATTTCCTAACAATACAATATTCTGTTCAATGTTCTGCTATGATGTGGGTATGCCGGCGTTGGACTGGCGTAAACACAGTAAAAAGTCTGACAACACCAGGTTTTAGTCCAACCTATTTATTTGATAATATACTCACAAGCTTTCGGGGTTAGCCCCTTCGTCAGGTGAATGGAGAGTTCTGGCCTCAGACAGAGCATATAAAGCACAGACAGTTTAGAGATTACTGATTAGAATGCGAATCCTTACACCTAACCTGCTGTTCAAGACCTGAAGTGGCTGATAATGTGAGTGGAAGGAGCACTGATCACAGGTTAAAGAGATGTGTATTGTCTCCAGACAGTACAGTAAGTGAGGTTTTGCAAACCCAGGCAAGTCACGGGGGTTACAGATAGTGCGACATGAACCCAAGATCCCTGTTGAGACCGTCCTCATGTGTGCAGAACTTGGCTATCAGTCTCTGTTCAGCGACTCTGCGCTGTTGTGTGTCGTGAAGGCCGCCTTGGAGAATGCTTACCCGAAGGTCATGCAGACGCTACGACAACGGATGAATGAACATCGCTCGACAGTCATCAGGCAAGACTGTTCCCTTCCTGTTGGCGAACACTTCAGTGGTCACGGGCATTCAGCCTCTGACATTCGGGTAAGCATTCTCCAAGGCGGCCTTCACGACACACGACAGCGCAGAGTCGCTGAACAGAGACTGATAGCCAAGTTCTGCACACATGAGGACGGTCTCAACAGGGATCTTGGGTTCATGTTGCACTATCTGTAACCCCCGTGACTTGCCTGGGTTTGCAAAACCTCACTTACTGTACTGTCTGGAGACAATACACATCTCTTTAACCTGTGATCAGTGCTCCTTCCACTCACATTATCAGCCACTTCAGGTCTTGAACAGCAGGTTAGGTGTAAGGATTCGCATTCTAATCAGTAATCTCTAAACTGTCTGTGCTTTATATGCTCTGTCTGAGGCCAGAACTCTCCATTCACCTGACGAAGGGGCTAACCCCGAAAGCTTGTGAGTATATTATCAAATAAATAGGTTGGACTAAAACCTGGTGTTGTCAGACTTTTTACAATGTTCTGCTAACCATATTAATGAGTTCAAGGATGTCTAATTGACAGAGTATTAGCTCTGATTTTGAGATTTTATGGGAAATGGTAGATAACAGAGAGAAGAGGATTTGCAGCTTTATAACCCAACAATATAAACAAAAACATTTACCTGGTCACTTCCTCTCTGTCCACAGCTCTGAACACCAAATGTATAACTCCAGAGTTAGTGATTGAACACATTTAAGAATGTGTTACATCGTCAGTTGAAGGATAATGAGCAATGAGAACAGGATAGAAAAATGAAATTAGGAATACTATTTATATGGAGGGCAAATATCAGCATGAACTCTCTGGGCTGCCTGACCTGTGTATGTGCTTTTGAGTACCCTTTCTGCTTGTTTTCTTCTTATTCAAGTTCTGTTTATCTATGATGTGTTCAAAGGTTGCACGTCTAAAATGGTAACTTTTCTTTTCTCCCAAAAGGGCTACTTTACCTACTGACTGTTTTCAGGTCTTTTCCCTTAAAATAATGTCTGTTTAAGTTCAGCAAAGATATTCTGGCTGAAACTAGTTATCCAACATAGCAAAAAGTTAAAAAATTAATAAAAAGTGTTTTGGAGCAGTTTATTTTTCTATACTTTCTCTTTGGAATGAATAATCTGAACAATTGGCAATAAATTGCCAATAGTTTTTGAGATGATATGCAATCAATAATTAAAAGTTTATATTTTAGATGTGACCCAAATATATGAATGGTCACGCAACAGCATTCAATTACGTTCTAGCTATTTAATTACCATTACAGTATTTTTCACTTATAGAATCACAGAATCCCTACAGTGCAGAAGGATACCATTTAGCCTGTTGAGCCTGCCCTGACAACAAACCCACCCAGGCCCTATCCCTGAAACCCCATGTATTTACTGTGCCAATGCCCTGACACTAAGGAGCAATTTAGCATGGCCAATCAACCTAACCTGCAGATTTTTGGAGTGTGGGAGGAAACCGGAGCACCCAAAGGAAACACATGCAGACATGGGGAGAACGTGCAAACTCCACACTGATAGTGAGCCAAGCTGGGAATCTAACCAGGTCCCTGGCACTGTGAGACAGCAGTGCTAACCACTGTGCCACCATGCTGCCCACATACTTAAGATAAAATTTGAATTAAGCCTGAAAGTTGCAAAGAACAAAAAAAAGCCTTTGCAAATACAATGTTTGCTGTATTGCAGTCTCACCATGGTAGCAGAGAGTTCTTTGTTGTTTCAAGCACTGATCCTCAATGTGCAGTACATTTAAGATAGGAATAGATGAGGCTCTGCTTAATTAGAAATGCACATTTTTGCCTTAAGTGAGCCAACTACTGTAAAAATATATGATTAGGAACGACCAGTTCACTTCACTAAAAACTGCTGCATTGCATTACTTTGAGGTGATAGTGCCTCTACCATGCCAATCTTGAGGAGGTAATTCATTTTTTCATCATTGAATATAAAACCGCGATGCAGTGCTGTGCACATTGATGTATTAAGCATTCTCTGAAAGTCCCGTGATCCACCAAGAGCTTATGGGGAGAAGAGATCATCTGGAAAGGAACACTTAGCTTCATAGTGCTGTTGGTTTCAGAACTATGAGAGTTGAAAGAAATCATGGGGGGAGGGGGACGCAGTATCAGATCTTCGAATAATTGCACTTAATAAGACTGAAATCTAACCTTATTCACTGACTTTATTCAGCCTTTGCTCTCTAAGTGCAGTCCCACAATATATATTAACTGATCCTCAAACTTCAGATCAGGTGACCCCTCACACAGTACAGAATGTACCACATCGTATCTAATATTCAAGTTTACATAACAGTGGATTATCATCATGACACAGGGATTGCTTGAGAGAAGTCTGTTCCCAACCATTTCTGGTATTGCTCATGCCGATTGCCATGTTCAGAAGGTTGACATAGAGTGGGAAAATTATCTGTCAGCATCTAATGCTTATTTGATGCCTGATTGGTT
Source organism: Carcharhinus amblyrhynchos (assembly GCF_965287045.1). Classification (NCBI taxonomy): domain Eukaryota; kingdom Metazoa; phylum Chordata; class Chondrichthyes; order Carcharhiniformes; family Carcharhinidae; genus Carcharhinus; species Carcharhinus amblyrhynchos. The sequence continues at coordinate 63,014,340 of NC_137333.1, forward strand.
CTATATACACCTTCCCTTAAACATGCACAGTTCAACATACATTCAACAGCATAAGGAACTCACCACAATTCACCCTGCTCCCCCACCAGTGCCATTTAAATAAAGGACCATGCAACTTGCCATGAAATTCTTTTAGCTTTCCTTTGCAGCTGGAATGTTAGTGAAAGTGTTGTGTTCAGTAATGTTGCTGGAGCTCACAGAAATTCTGTCTATCAGAGTGGAGAGGCTCTGCAAGGAACACAATTGATTTTGAAGATTTCTAAACAAAAAACTTGCACTCTGTCAAGGGAGCTATTGTGGCATTTCCTTTTTGGCTGTAGTATAAATGGAAAATGGAGAAGAGGCAGGGTGGAAGAGAAGCTTTGCAGAGAAGAAAGAGGAAAGCTCTCAACAGAAGCTTGTACCCACTTAGGGTCTTCAGAAAGTACTTATTCCAACTTCACTTCAACTTTCAATCTCATAACTGTCCTTCATTTAGAGTTTTTTTCCCGCTGGAGATTTTCAATAGTGTATGTCCTGAGTACCAGCTCCCACCTGCGTTACCATGTCGTGAACCACAGTGTCTTGATGTCTGCAGCTGCTCAACCTCTTCTGGATCCAGGCAGACTGATTCTTTATGCGTTGCAGAGAATTTTAAAACCCATGCCCCCTCAAAGCCCAAATCTCATTGGCCTTGTATCCAGTTAGAAATATTGATTTTCTATATTTGAGTCCTGAATTCTCTTTTACTTAGAGAAGTGGACCGACTATGTTCTATGTTCTATGTTCTAAAGATTAGAGCACAAATGTTTGCAGCCCAACATTTTCAACACTTTTCTATGACTTTGGAATCTCACAGGGTGGGATTTTTCAGCGGTGTTTGCTCCAAGACTGGAAAATCCCCTCTGAAGTCAGTGGAATTTTGGATGGTCTGTGTCCCACTTGCTACAATTCCCATGGCAGGCAGGATGGGAACATTTTGCCTACAGTCTATCCACTGTTGGTACACAGGCAGCTGCCATTATCTCCTAGTAACACAATCTGGCTCCTCTTTAATCTCTAACAACCAAACCACCCAGGCTTACTGTCAGGAAAACTTCAGTATAGCTAACATGATCCTTTTTGTTTTACTTTAAATTTAAAGACACAGTCTCAAAGCATAACAATTTTAATATCCTCAATTTTATAAGGCACAGATAGATGGTGGAACCCAAGGTGGTGGCTGCCTGGACTGCCACTCGATTAAGTATGATGTTTTGCCTTTTAGAGCTTGCAGCTCAATCAAGGAGCAGCAACTCATCAGCCATGACTGTGTCACTTATAGATTTAGTTCTGCTGAGGCTGCAAGGAGAAGAAAGGCCGCACCATGCCGAAACACCCCTGGAGACAATTTAAGTTTTATTTTGCTGTGTCGGAACTGAGCAAACAGGCCCCAACAATCAGAGGGGTGAATTCTCCAATGGCAGCATTGGATCTGCAGAGTGACTTTTGTCACTGGTGATGGATCACAGTGTAGCCATATAGGAAAACCCTCTCTCTCTATGTGAAGTCCATGGAGGGAGTGCAGAGGAGGTTTACTAGGCTGATACCGGAGTTGAGGGGGTTGAGCTATGAGGAGAGGCTGAATAAACTAGGCTTGTACTCGTTAGAGTTTAGAAGAATGAGGGGAGATCTCATTGAGACGTATAAGATGATGAATAGGATGGATAGGATAGAGGTGGAGAGACTCTTCCCGCTCAAAAAAGACAGTAGGACTAGGGGGCACAGCCTCAAGATAAAGGGGGGGCAGTTTAGAACGGAGTTGAGGAGGAACTTCTTCACTCAAAGGGTGGTGAATCTCTGGAATTCTCTGCCCGTTGAAGTGGTGGAGGCTGCCTCGCTAAATATTTTTAAGACGCGGGTTGATGGGTTTTTGATAAGCGAGGGGATTAAGGGTTATGGGGTGAGGGCGGGAAAGTGGAACTGAGCCATGACAGATCAGCCATGATCTTATTGAATGGCGGGGCAGGCTCGAAGGGCTAGATGGCCTACTCCTGCTCCTATTTCTTATGTTCTTATGTTCTTACCTGATAGTCTTCCCACACAGTGGGAGATCCATGTGAAATACTGGTGGGGCAAAAGCTGGCTGTTAATTGTGCAATTAATTGGCTTAACTGGTTGCCTGCTGTGAGTAGGATGGCAGCCACACAACTGTCATCTCCACTGTTGACTATCCTATGGCATGAAAACGCATCAGGGTTCTCTCCTGATGCTTTCCACTACCATATTACAAGGTCTCTTGTCACTCAGCCCATCTTCAGACAGCTGCTGAAGTCCAGCCCAGCATTCCAGACCTTATATCAGAATATTGAACTCTAGCTTGGATCTCACCTTAAACAGTTTAATGAATGGCAAGTTTAAAAAAATGTCCATTAGGGAACAGTCATAAAATGAAATTATGTGAAAAAACTAAATTTCACAATAAATCTACATTAATATTCTCTTGAGTGACATTAGCTTATCCAGTATGAAATTAATTTCAGGACAACATGCACGAAAAAAGATAATGGGTATCTGGATAAAAATTATCCTATGTAGGAAGCAGCCAGCCGCAATAGTAATGTTATCAACTGTTATAATTCTTTGAAGCTATTCAGTATATTTGGTACAGGTTTATCAATTTGATAATTAAGAAGTGTTCCTCATATTCTTCATATTTTCCCAAGAGTAAACTTGATTTTAAAGAACTTTATTACATTAATACGTATTTAGTTGAACAACTCTGCTGAGATTCTCATAACTGCTGAATCCTAAGATAGTGGCCAAGATCTTGGCATTTTAAAATTAAAATGACTTAACGTTCTGTTTTGGAGTACAAAACTTAATCTGAATGCACTACATGGGCATGTTGATCATGTGCTTTCAATTGGTAATTATGGGCGGACAGGTAGGATACATCCCAAGCTTCTTTTTGTAAAATTTTTAACAATTCTATTCAATTTTAGAATCTGTAATATCAATGGATTTTATTCTGTAATTACAGTTTAAAATTAAATAGTTCGGTTCTACTTTATTGTTGGGCAATTAACAGTCAAGATAGTTGGACAAACAGGAAAAACAAATGATTGTGAAGAAACAAACTTGTTTTATTTGAGTTGAGCTGAAGCTGTCAAAATAGAATTAGGTGTGTGTTTTTAAATCAGCTTGAAACAATGACAAAAACAGTGTGAACTTAGAATGACACCTTATGTTAAACAAACTATGCATTACTTTAATGGATTCATACCAGAGAGGAAACTTTTATTCTCTGACATTATAAGAAGTTGTCTTAACTGTTGATTTTGATAGCTTTCATGTGGGGCTTGGGTTAAGAAGTATTGACAAGAGAATGTGACTGTTTATGGTTCCTGCGTAGCTGGAAGGAGATATGCATTTATTTGTGATGGAATGTAAACTTCTGGAGTTTATGACCTGTAAAGCAGTGGTTGTTGCAATAAGATGAGTGAACTTGGGCCATTTCCAAAAAAGGAAGGAGAAATGGGAGACTGGAGGAGGAAAGTTGAAAAATTGTCATTCCCTTTGGCACAGTAATACCATGGCTTCTGGGGTATGACTCTTCTGGACGCAGTTCAATGTCATTTCAAAAGCAAAGAAGAAAGACATTGCCTGTGCTAACAACAGCAACATTTTGTGGGATCTTGAGAGATGAGAAACTTCTATGTTGTCTTCACTGTTTCTTGTTAATTATATGTCAAATCGCGCTTAATAAAATCTACTTGATTTGTAAATACAAGTTATGTGTGTGTTGTAGATCAAGCACAACTGAGGACCTTAGTGTTAGAAACTAAAAATTCAGACCTTAACATTTGATTTAATTGGAAGGGTTTTGTATTGTACCACTGAATTGAAGTATTAGAAGACAATCGCTTCTTTATCCTTTCTGCATTCTGAACTGGGGAATCCTCAGCTCTCCTTTGATATTATGGCTGGAATTTTCTGGCTGTTCACATCTATGGGATTCCCCGGTCCCGCTGCATTGAACGGAGATTTGGCTAAGTGCCAAGTTCTCCATCCTCACTTGCAGCAGTGGTGGGCAGATCCAGCCTATATGTCACGTGGCTGAATTGATATTGAACTGTGTCCAAAAGAGTATTCCAGAAGCCATGGTAATGCTGTGCCAACGGGAATTGCAATAATGGCTCATACCATGTCGTAAAAAGTCTGACAACACCAGGTTTTAGTCCAACCTATTTATTTAATAATATTCTCACAAACTTTCGAGGGGACAGCCTCTTCGTCAGGTGAATTCACCTGACGAAGAGGCTGTCCCCTCGAAAGCTTGTGAGAATATTATCAAATAAATAGGTTGGACTAAAACCTGGTGTTGTCAGACTTTTTACTGTGTTTACGCCAGTCCAACGCCGGCATACCCACATCATACCATGTAGCCATGGCTTCACAGTAAGCATTTTCTCATACTCAAATAGTACTTTTCTCAAACACAGTCATGGAGTGGCATGATGGCACAGTGGTTAGCACTGCTGCCTCATAGCGCCAGGGACCCAGGTTCAACTCTCGGCTTGGGTCGCTGTCTGCGCAGAGTCGGCATGTTCTCCCCATCTCTGCTTGGATTTCCTCCGGATGCTCTGCTTTCCTTGCACAGATGTGCTAGTTGGCCGTGCTAAATTCCCTCTCAATATTCCCAAACAGGTGCCAGAGTGTGATGACCAAGTGATTTTTCACAGTAACTTTATTGCAGTGTTAATGTAAGCCTACTTGTGACTAGAAAATAAATTTTTAAACCTTATCAATTCATTAATACTGCCTTCATAATGAAGAGTGACCTTCCCAGCATAACAAGATTACTACTGGGCAGGAACTGGGCAAGTACGCCATAACTAAATTACAATTATTGAGCTCAGATTAAAAGCTATTGCATTACTTCTGTGTTGAGCTTCACTTGGTTTTACATTAGGTATTATTAGCTTATCATGCTAGTGTATGGCCTTGGCTCCAAAAGCACAAGATTATAAAAGAGGCAATCAACATGATGCAAGCACTAATCTCCTTCTGAAGATCACAATACATTGTAGAAGTTAACTTACTGATAACCTATTTTAATACCACACTACTTTATCACACAAAGTTCCAAATTGTGATTTTTTTTATGTTTCCTGTCCAGAACATTATTTTCTATAACAGTTTTTGTGTCAACATTTATAATGAGAAATCTGAATCAAAACATTTTATAATGGAATCCTTATGCAATAACCTGCCATAGTTTGTTAGAACCCACCGAGTTACTCAGAGTGCTTTTTGCAAAAACAAAATGCCTGCTAACAATGTGACACAAATTGACAATGCTTCTAATATACAAGATATGCTTTAATCACTTTTTAAAAATAAATATTATTAGACTAATCTTCAACTACACATTTTATCTCACAACAGTTGGAGAGAGCTTTTAATCGGTTGTGCGCATTCAGATCATGTGAAGCTTCCAGAATTTGCCGGTGTGCAACTGTGCAGCAATCAGAATTGAGGAATAAAAGGATATGTCACCTCATCCTGTGAGGATTTTGTTCTTTGACTTCTTTTCAAAGTAATTTTTAAAAATGGAAGACAGGATTCGCAAAACTTTGTTCCTGGCAAGTCAGGCAAACGTGGATTTCTGAGCCACTCAAACTGAAAGCGTGTGTAATCCTTAGCACCTGTCATTAGCAGCTTCTAACATTGTTGGGATTTTGTCAAGAAGAGGTTTTCAATCACTGATGAATTGAATGTAATCATATCTTTAGTTCAAATATGGATTTTCTGAATCATTTTTCCCGTCCAAAACATTATTCCCTACAACATTTTTCATGTCAACATTTATAATGGGAAATTGAGATAGTGGAGTGGAAACCCCTGCAGTTCCACACATAAGTGCTCTTTGAGCAATTGTTGGACATCATGTGTCGCTGATGACTCTGGCTCCAAAAGGAGACAGTGCAACATCTGTGCCATTTGTTGCAGGATTTGACACCTCAGGGCATTGGGGGGGTGGGGGGTGGTGGGGACACCCACTCCTCGTGGTTGTGAAGGTGATGGCCGCTTTAAACTTTTATGCCACCAGATCCTTCCAGATCGTCAGTGGAGACCTTTGTGACATTTCCCAACCATCCGTCCACAGTTATGTCAAGGAGGTCACGGATGCCCTGTACGCCCGGGCTGGCCAGTGCATTAAATTTGAACTGGACCAGGCCCAATAACAAGCCTGGACTGCAGGGTTTACAGACATCGTGGGGATGCCAAATGTGCAGGGGGCTATAGACTGCACCCATGTCACCCTCAAGGCCCCGGTCAAGAATCAGGAAAATTCATGAACAGAAAGGGCTTTCATTCAACATAAATGTTCAATTGGTATGTGACTATCAGCTGAATATCATGCATATCTGTGCCTGACACATGGCAGCGTGTATGACAACTTCATATTGAGCAATTCTGATGTCATGGAGGTCTTTGAGGAGGAGCCCAGGGTGCAGGGATGGCTCGTGAAGGACATGGGTACCCGCTTTGGACTTGGCTGATGATGTTTGTGCGGAGGCCTGAGACTGAGGCAGAGACCCATTATAATGAGGTCCACGTTGCCACCTGTTCAATAGTAGAGTGGTGCATAGAGCAGTTCAGGTGCCTGGACTGCTCTGGTGGGGCACTCCAATCTCATCCCCTGATATCATCCCACATTCTGGTGTGCCGTGTCCTACACAAATAGGCGCAGCAGCGAGGAGACCTTTTTGAGGAGGAGGAAGTGGAGACCGACCAGCTGGGCATCGTTGGGGAGGAGGCCAGAGGCCTTGGACATTCCCTCGTCCACCTGATGTATGCCAGTAGATGTGTCATGCGCACCAGAGTGCCTTGCCATAACTTGACCCACCGATCTGAGAGTCCTTGGGAATTGTATGGTGAAAGCTGACACAAAACCGACACTGGTTTTGGAAGTTCCTTCATCTGCTTCCTCTGAGGAATCTTCTGAGCTGTCAAGAGCAGGATGGGGAGGTGCATCAGTGGGGGCCGCAATGCCAGGTAGTCCAGGTGTGTTGGGGTCTCTTCCTGCAACACAGGACACAAGGATAAGTGCAAGGGAGGAAGAGGAATCTGGGCTGTGTGCAACTTACTTGAGATTTCTCTAACAAATGAAGGATTGGCAGGTGTTCACTTCTATGCTCCAGCTCAAACCATGCTGTCGTTAATGGTCCGCATCTCCTCCTCTCCAGCAGTGCCCACTCCTCAAAGGGGATGAGGACCCAGATCTCAGGCACACAACCCCTTTTCTTCACCCTCTCACGATAATTATGGGTATTTTTCTCCTGTGGGGAAAGAAGGAGCCATGTAAAATCTGATGGCATGAGTCCTGCAGGGTTTCAGGGGTGGCCCTCAGAGCGCAAGGGTTGTGATATTTCTGAGGGAGGTGAGAAGGGAAGTGCTTGGGGGTCAGGTGGGGGGATTTAGAGGTCATTTAGGGGGAATATGCTAGATGAGGTTAAACACTCACCTGGCTGTCCAGATGAGGTCATTCAGTTTTTTGTGGCACAGCTTCCCAGTTCTCCTGGCCGTGCCCTGACACTAACGCATGCTGCCATGGCCTCCCAGGCTGCGTTTCTATCCCTTCCTCTGGGACGGCGACATCCTGTTGGGAGAAAAGGGTGTCCTGCCTTGCCTCCATTGCCTTCAGTAACCTGGCCAGGTCAGCATCTGAAAAGCTGGGAGCTGACACCCTGGAGGCCATTTCATCCTGCACTGCCTGCCTGTCTGTCCATCCTTGGGGCATTTGTGGAGCTCTCCCTTGTTAGGGCAGATCAGCTGCATCAGTTTGGGAGAGTCACACGGTCATTAATGGATTCCAATGAGTTTAATGTAGTTTGCCTTGTTCCCATGGAGAGGAAGCCAAGTCAGAACTTGCAGGTGTGCTTATGGAGGGGGCTGGTGGGGTGTGGGGGGGGGGGGGGACTTGCGCCTCTATGAGAGGGGGCAGGGGAGACAGAGAGTCATGTCATTCAGCCGTTGGGGCTGGTGGGAGGAGGGGGGAAGCGGCATGTGGGGAGGGGGAGTGGGGCGTGATGAGGGAATCTTGTGTAAGAGGGTCTGGGGTGTGTGAGGGGGTAAGAGGGCCAGTAATGTTGGGGATGTTTCTGATGTCTGTGGGATGGGTGGGGGGGGATGGTGAGGGTAGGGGGAGGGGAGGCTGTATCTGGCCTGGGAGGGGGTTTGTCAGCGGAGCTGTTTTTTTTGCTTTTTCTGGACATGTGCAGTTTGTGGCTCCATTCTGAGCTGCTGGCTGTCTGGCAAATTAGGCCCCACCCACGGCCTCTGGTGGCTAGAAATGGTCTAGCCCATATTTTCAAAGACTGAGTGCATATGATTGGGTGTGAAATCTCATCCAAAAAATGAATCAGGAACTCCCGTTTTCATGCTAGCTGGACACGTAGAAAAAAATTTCGTAAAATTCTACCCAATGTGAACCTTATGTAATAAACAGTTACCTGTCATACTTTGTTTGAATTCACTGTCACTCAAAGTGCTTTTTGGCAAAAAATCAAAATATCTGTTAATAGTTTGAGACAAATTGATGATATTTCTACTATGCAAGATATGTTTTAATCATTTTTCAAAACAAATATTAACAGATTGATCTCCAGCAGCACATTTTATCTCACAGGCTTAAGGATTTTTTTACATTAAACTAATACAAAGATAGTTATTACTAGATATTTATTAAAAAGATAGTTATTAGAAATTACAAAGACGTAAACTTTTAAGAATTTTATAAGGTTATTAATATTCTTCATGGAAATATATACGCATTAAAGATTCACAGCGGGTGATTGTTAAATAGTATTCAAGATGGGAACAAGCAGGGATGGCCCACCTGAACATTCTAACATGGAGTGTGTAATGTTTTGACATGGGTACCTCGTTTCCATAATGAAAGCATATTTTCAGTGCTACTGTTCTAGCAATTGGCATTTTGCTGATTGGAAGACGGCGGAAAATCTATTGAGGCAACCTTAAAGGTGGAGTGCCATTATTTAATGATGAATATCAGAGTTATCACTATGAGCAAAATGACTGCTATTGAACACCCACCCAAATCCCCCTCCCCATTTGAAGAAGTTGCTCAGGCTCCCTGCTGATGGGTGCAGAGTGCTCCACCAGCTATACTGACAGTGAGGTGCAGAGATAGCTGAGCACATGGTATCCAGGAGATTGGCACTGGCCTTCCAAGGACCAGGAGTCACTAGCTGCACTCCTGGACTTTCCATATAAAGCTGGACCCAATATACATTTAAAATAATTTCCAATGTACATTCGATATGCAGCCACCAGAAGAAAAATCATGCATGAAAATAGTTGCTTCCATTCGTGTTCTTCTACTTGTCTTTCCTTAAACCGTTCACCTTACAGTGATTTTGCAGAAATATTGAATGTTGGTGACACCTGCAGTTTGAAACTTTTATTTTGTCTTGCTGTGAACTGGAGTTCTGCCAGCTTTTAATCTCCGTAGTAACAGATGATTACCGCATTGGACTGCAACGGTTGGCTAGTTATTTTGTATATATCTCAGTCACAGCAACATCAGCACCAAACAAATCCTCACTAAAATGTACTGAGCACATCAGCGATCCCAACTCAGCAGAGGATCAGTCCGACTCTCTGGAAGTTGGCTGCTAACTCGCAGCAAGTTGAAGAGGCGGCGATGAGTGTAAACTGGAGCTCTGAGTCCACTCTTGGACCTGCTTTGACCCAGGCGCTGTCAGCTGGGCTGTCCCGACCTGTGCTCACCGTGGTGGCCGTTTGCCTGGGCTGCATCATGGTTTTGGGATTTCTCAACAACCTGTTGGTGCTGGTGATGTTCTGCAAGTTCAAGGTGCTGAGAAGCCCGATCAACATGTTGCTGATGAACATCAGTGTGAGCGACATGCTGGTGTGTGTCTTTGGCACACCGCTCAGTTTTGCTGCCAGTTTGCAGGGTCGCTGGCTCACGGGAGAGCAAGCTTGTCAATGGTATGGATTCGCAAACTCTCTGTTTGGTAAGTCCTGGAGATGGTAAAAAGCAAAGCAATCGACCCGTTTCGTTTTCCTCATCGATTTGGCTACCATCAATCCTATTACATAGTTACATTATTGTCAAGCTACGTTTTAACCAGCAAAATACAATTCATTTGCTCAGGAACTAATGATGCAAACCATTCTACAATTAATTTTAATCTAAATAAATTAAACATCTGTTGCTTAGATTTAAAAAAAAATGGTTTATAAACCTTTTATTGAACTAATTAATTTTGGAATTCTTCAAATGTTGACAACAATATTTGCTGTTGGAAAACTGAATCAGTTATTGACTCTTGTAGTTCTCAGATTCAGAAAGTATTTTAGTGAGGTTACTAGATTACTGATTGCTAACTCTATGCCACTCCACACAACTAAATTTATTTTTTCTCACCATTTTTTAGATGTGTATGTCACCATGGACGCACAGTATTAATGGTGATTTTGTAATATAAAATTATAATACAAGACCACATATTAAAACTGAATAATAAGATATGAGAATGTTCTCATTTTGAATGGTATGGTGGCACAGTGGTTAGCACGAATGCCTCATAGCACCAGGGACTCAGGTTCAAGTTCGGCCTCGAGTTGGTATCTGCGTGGAGTCTGCACGTTGTCCCTGTTTCTGCGTGGGTTTTCTCCGGGTGCTACGGTTTCTTCCCACAGTCCAAAGATGTGCAAGTTAAGTGGATTGACCATGCTAAATTGCCCCTCAGTGCCAGGGGATTAGCAGGGGGTTATATGGGGTTACTGGGATAGGACCTGGGTGGGATTGTGGTTGGTGTAGACCCAAAGGGGTGAATGGCCGCCTTCTGCACTGTAAGATTCTATGATTCTCAACTTGGTTCATTTGTATCTGAGGGGTCAATTGATACTCGTTTATCTGGTATTATGAATAATAACCCACAATAGATATTACTCTATGTGGTTTGTAACTTTTATACAGGAATATCAGATTCTTGGATCTGAAGAATTGTGCTCTAGACTGTGTTACAGATTTGATATTAGCTTTCAAAAGAAATTGAAAATATATTTGCCTGTAACAATATTCATTGCACAGAGTGGGACATTGGAATGAATGGGATAACTAATTCAAGGAGCAGGCATCAGCTCATTGAGTTGAATGGTTCCCTGCAATGATGCTTTCATTAAAACTAAAAGTAAAGGAAAATATACATCCACCTTGTTTAATCTTGTTCATCTGCAATACTTAGGTCACATTTTACCAGTGGAAGTTCTGTAGCTGATGGCTCAATTGTAACAGATAACACTCCCGGGACTCATTAGATGTTGTTAAAAGAACTACAAAAGTTTTTTTATGCAAGCTTCAAAAGGACAAGACAGCAGCAATTTCCTGCAGTAACTACGCTTTTATTACTTATTCATGATTCCTGGCTTGGGTCACTGTCTGTGCGGAGTTTGCATATTTTGCCCTTGGGTTAGGTGGATTGACCATGCTAAATTGATCCTAATGTTAGGGATTAGCAGGGTAAATATGTGGGGTTATGGGAATAGGGCCAGTATGGGATTGTAATTAGTGCAGACAGGATGGGCCAAATGGACTCCTTCTGCACTGTAGAGATTCTATGGCCATTGCTTTCCTGCCTTCTAATCCTAGTAACAACAAAACCTGTTGATGGTTGCATAGGATTACATAGAGTATATGTGGAAATTAGAAGCAGGAGTAGGCCATTTGACCCTTTGAGCGGTGTGCCGAAGACACACACAAGCTGATCATCAAATTCAATATCCTGATCCCGCCCCCCCCCGCAATATCTCTTGATCCCTTTAGCCAAGAGCTATATCTAATTTCTTCTTGAAATCAGATGTGGTAGTGAATTCCAAACTTTCACCACCTTGTGGGTGAAGAAATTTGTCATCGCCTCACTTCTAAAAGATTTACCCTTTATGCTCAAACTATGACCCCTTGTTCTGGACTCCCCCACCATTGGGAACATTCTTTCTGAATCAACAGGTTTTGTTGTTACTAGGATTAGAGGGCAGGAAAGCAATGGGCATAGAATCATAGAATCCCTACAGTGCAGGAGGGGGCCATTTGGCCCATCAAGTCTGCACTAACCACAATCCCACCCAGGCCCTATTCCCGTAACCCCACATATTTACCCTGTCTAAACCTGTTGGAATTTTGTAAGTTTCCATGAGATCCCCTCTCACAAATCTAAACTCCAGTGAATATAATCCGGACTGACTTAGTCTGTCCTCATATGACAGTCCTGCCATCCCAGGATTCAGCCTGGTAAACCTTTGCTGCACTCTTTTTATAGCAGGGACATCCTTCCTCAGATAAGGACACCAAAACTGCACACAATATTCCAGGTGTGATCTCACCAACGCCCTATAAAATTGCAGCAAAACATTCCTATGTCCAAACTCAAATCCCCTCGCTATGAAGGCCAACATAACATTTGCCTTCTCTATCGCATGCTGTATCTGTGCGCTTACTTTCAGTGACAGATGCGTGAGGGCTCCCAAGGTCTCTCAACTTACACCCATTCAAGTAATAATCTGTCTTTCTATTATTGCTAATGAAGTGGTTAACCTCATACTTATTCACGTTATACTGCATCTGCCATGCATATGCCCACACACTCAGCTTGTCCAAATCACGCTGAAGCATTCCTGCATCCTCAGCTCATAAGCTTATACAGTGACAACTTATATTTATATAGCACTTTTAACATAACTACATGTCCCAAGGTCACTCACGGAAGCATTATCAAACAAAGAACAACACTGAATCACATAAGGATACATTGTGTCAGATGACCAAACTGTTTTGTGGTGGCCTGGTTGGAGAGATAATTTTGAGAAACATTTAAGGAGGAACGTGAGGTAAGAGGCAGACATATGTTGGGACTGTATTCCAGAGTTTGTGGCCTAAGTAATTGAAGGGGCATCCGCCAATGGTGCAAGAATTAAAATTGGGCATGCACAAGGGGCCAGAATTAGAACATCTTGGAGGATTGCAGGACTGGAGGAGATTAAAGAGAGAAGGAAGATCCAGGTCATGGAAGGATTTGAGCATAAAGATGGAAATTTGAAATCAAAGATGTTGCTTGACAAGAAGTCAATGTAGGTCAGGAAGTACAAGGTGATGGGGAACATGAATTGATACTGGTTAAAACATGGGCTGCAGGATTTTGGATGACTTCAAGTACACAGAGGATACAATGTAGGTGTTGCCAGAAGTGTGTTGGGTTAGTCAAGGCTGAGGTAACAAAGGCAATGGATGAGCAATGGAAACAACACAAGCCTATCCAACCTCCCTTCATAGCTTAAATGTTCTATCCCAGGCAGCATCCTGGGAAATCTCCTTTGCACCCTCTCCAGTGCCATCACATCCTTTCGAGAATGTGGTGACCAGAAATGCACACAGAGCACCAGCTATGGTCTCTCCAAGGTTTTACACAACTCCAACTTGACTTCCCTGCTTTTGTAATTGCCTCGATTGACAAAGGCAAGTGTCCAATATGCTTTTTTAAGCACCCTATAACGTGCCCTTCCACTCTCAGTGATCTGTAGATAAACACGCCAAAGTCCCTTTGTTCCACAGAACTTTCTAGTGTGCTACCATTCATTGAATATTTTCTTGTCAAATTACTTCTTCCAAAGAATATCACTTCACATTTTTCATGGTTAAATTCCATCTGCCATTTATCTGCCCATTTGACCATTCTGTCTATATTTTCTTGGAGCCTAAGACGCTCGCCTGACAGTTAACCACCCATCCAATCTCTGCGTCATTCTCAAACTTACTAATCCTAACCCCCCCACCCCCCGCCCCCGCCCCCACTCACATAGTCAACAATGTCATTTATATAAATTTTGAATAATAGGGGGCCCAACACAAATCCTTGTGGTGTGCCACTGGATGCTGGCTTTCAATCACTAAAGCAGCTTTCTGTAATCACCCTATGCCTCCTACAACTGAGCCAATTTTAAATTCCCTTTATCAAATTACGCTGTATCCCATGTTAATTTACCTTCTTTACAAATCTCCCATGTGAGACCTTGTCAAAGGCTTTGCTAAAATCCATATAAACTACACTGACTGCACTACCTTTGCCTGCACACCCGGTCACCTCCTTTAAAAATTCAATCAAATTTGTTAAGCTTGGCCTCCCTCTGACAAAGCCAAAGAACAAAGAACAAAAACAGCCCGGGAAACAGGCCCTTTGGCCCAACGAGCCCACGCCGCCATTTTAACACTACCAGTCCCCCCCTCCACCCATGACCCTTATCTATTGTTTTATGGCCATCCACATTGAGGGAAACTAATTTAGGGACAATTTATTACTGCCAATCAGCCTAATAGCACATCTTTGGGGTGTGGGAGGAAACCAGAGCGCTCGGAGAAAACCCATGCAAGCACGGGGAGAATGCACAAACTCCCACAGACACTGGCCCAAATCCATGTGTCTGCACAGCAAACAGTGATAGTCACTGAGCTGTTGTTTTGCCCAGCATCTGGCCCAGTTTAAGCACACACTAACGACATGAAGCACTAAGCTACTCTCGAACAACCAAGAGCAGCCCAAGTACGACCCATCGCGTGTGTGCCCCTCGTTGGACAACAAGGCGGACCGACTTAAAACCTGTGAGTGAAAAGGGAAAAAATATTATTATCATACCATATCCATTTACCTTACCAGGGACGCCCCAATGCTAATGAACCTTATTTAAAACAACCTCCTGTATCCACCCATCTAAATATCCCTGATCAAGCTTTGCCTCTCCAAAGTGGACATAGATGTTCTCCTTCAAAAGTTTCTCTAATAGTTTCCCCACCACTGACGTGAGACTCACTGGTCTATAGTTTCCTGGTTTACCTCTACAGCCCTTCTTAAATAGCAGAACAACAGTAGCTGTTCTCCAGTCATCTGGCACCTCCCTACTGGCCAGAGAGGAATTGAAAATTTGGGTCAGAGCCTCTGCAATCTCCTCCCTTGCCTCCCACAGCACAATTCATCTGGACCTGAAGATTTATCCACTTTTAAAGCTGCCAACATCTCTGATACTTTGTCCTTCCCTATTTAACATAACTTTGCTCCTTTCCAATCCTCTAGAAACAAAGCCTGGAGCTTGGTTAGATTTGTTTTATATAGCCTTGTGGTACAACTTTAAGTGATTGTTGTATTTGTAGTCTAAGATTCCTTTATCCCCTGGCCCACCTAGATTATACCATCCAAGAAATAAGTGGCCTCCATATTCTTCCTAACAAAATGCTTACATTTATTTGTGTTGAATTTAATTTGTCAAGCTTTTGCCCATTCTGCAAGTTAATTAATGTTCTCCTATAGTTTGTTGCCATTCTCTTCAGTATTGACTATCTGCCCCAATTTAATGTCACCCATAAATTTAGAAATTGTGTTTATGATTCACATTGTTAATGTAAAGTGTGGACAATGATGGTCTCTGCATTGATGCTTGT
Organism: Carcharhinus amblyrhynchos; assembly: GCF_965287045.1. Lineage (NCBI taxonomy): Eukaryota > Metazoa > Chordata > Chondrichthyes > Carcharhiniformes > Carcharhinidae > Carcharhinus > Carcharhinus amblyrhynchos. Next base: position 63,029,842 of record NC_137333.1, read on the forward strand.
GGAACACTACATTCCCACTTTCAGCCGTTGTGAATAAGCCATCCATTGCTCTTACTTTCTGCTTTCAGTCTTGAAGGCAGCTAGCAATCCATTCTACCACTTGTCCCCGACTCTACATTCTCTGACTTTATTCATTATTCTACTCTAGGGCACTCTATCAAAGCCTCTGAAAAATCCAGATGAATGAATTGACTTGCATCATCATTTTCTATTTTTTTCTGTCACCTTCTCAAAAATGTCACCAAGTTTATAGTCAGGCAACATTTTCCCATTTAAAATCCATGCTGATTTGTTCCTGATTTCTAGATATGCTTCTATTTTCTCCTTTAGTAGGGATTTCATTACTTTTCCTCCTATTGATATTAAGCCTATTGGACTAGAATTACCTAAGCATTTTTGCCCCAGTTTTTAAATAGAAAAATTACATTAGTAATTTATCTGGCATCTGGCACTACACCTTTCTCTAACAAATTCTTAGATATATATCTCTACTGTCTCTTTCCTAGGTTCCAATAAAAATGTGGACACAACCTATATCCTCTTTGAGTTTGTTTAGGTTGTTCAATATTTAGCTCATTTTAATGCTGATTGCTTATCTCACATTTCAATATCATACCTAATGGTTTTATTTCTCTGGCAAATACCAAAGGAAATTAATTATTCAACATTTCTGCCAACCCTCAATTGTTACTTGTGGTATTACGTCCCTTAATGCTTCTAGTCACATCATTGCATTCATTTTTATTGCTGTGCCGGCAAAATATTTTATGATGTGTTTCTTGATAATTTAATTTCTTTGTTCCTTTTTGACTTTATATAATGTACTTCACATAATCCTCTTTCCTAGCTCCTAAATTATTTGCTTATGTCTTTATTCATTCATTGAGCCTCAGAAATGTTTAGTTTGTCTCCTCCTCTGACCAGACACTTAACTGGAGCAGATATATAAATACAATAAATACTGTGGCTACAATAGCAGGTTGGAAATACTGCAGCAAGTAACTCCCCTCCAGACTCTCCAATGTGTGTCCACTATCTGCAAGGCACAAGTCAGGGGTGTGATGGAATACTCGTCATTGCCCGGATAAGTGCAAGTTCAACAACGTTCAAGAGGCTCAACACCATCCAAGACAAAACACTCCATTTGAGTAGCACCATCTTAAGCATTCATTTTCAGCAACACTGATATACAGTGCCAGCAGAAGGTACTACCTACAAGACGCACCACAACAACTCACAAGGCTACTTTGACAACACCTTCTAGTTTCACCACCTCCACCATGTAGGTGGACAAGGATAGCAGATGCATGTAAACACCACTACCTGCAAGTTCCCCCAAGCCACACACCATTCTGACATGGAATTATATCACTATTCCTTCTCTGTTGCTGGGTCAAAATACTGCGGCAAGTAAAGATCCATATTAATAAAATGTTGAGACGCAGCAGAGCTCTCGAGGCATCTGGGTGTCCTAGTGCATGAAAGGAGGAATAAATCTAACACCCCTCCAATAGAATAAAAACACGTGGTAGTCAAATGCTATACCTCAAGGACTTCAGTTCAGCAGAACTCGGCAGCGAGGTTGTTCACTTTTTAGAAGAACAGGCAGCTTTCTAGCCAGAAGAATACGGAACACTTTTAGGTGAGGGTTTAATAATAAACCTATTTAGACAAGACAAGAATTTTAAAACAATGTTCTGTGTGCTGACTAACTGAATAAGCAGTCTGTAAAAATGACTTGGGAGGGAGAATGATATTAGAATGCTTTCCCTTTTACAGCTGTTACACAGCTGTAAGAGCTGTATTTAGAGGAAGGTGCTTCACCAGTGGTTTCTCTGGGATAGTTCCCTCCATACTTGAATCATGAATAAACTATTGTAAACTGTCCCTGGGACTCCTGTGGTTGGTGGGAAGAAGTCCACCACACAAGCTGGCATAGAATGCAGGATACTCATATTGGGCCATAGGAATGGCGCTGCAAACAAGGTGACTATATTTTATTTACCATCCTATTACTGTAGCAAACCTGCTTGAGGATGTTCTGGTTGAGTAACAAAATAATATGAAAGTAGAACTCAGGACAGGAGGTGCAAGGGTAGGAGGCAGAGCTGCGCTAATGGGCTAGCAGTGCCGAAGCCATGTAGGTTAGCCCAACCCTTTCCGTTTGAAGTTGAGGAGGTAGAACCATGCTGGTGGGTTACAATCGGTGAAGACAGAAGTCGAAGCTGCATTGGGAGGCCACATCCCTAAAAAGATACTGCATGTAAACCAATTGATAAGGATTGTGGAGGTTCAAAAACAAACTGTGCAGAAACAGACAATGATAGAATGCCATCAGGAAAAGAGGAAGGTAGTACCATTGGGAAGCTGAGGGCTCCATCACAAGGTTTATAGCAGAACAACACTCAGATTGAAGAGCAGTAAAGCAAACACAGCAATGGCTTTGGCATATGCTAGAATGTGACTGATAGACAGTTTAACAAAGGAGGCGAGAACAAACGATGCCCTAGGAACTGTAGCAGATTGTGACAGAGATTACGAGTGCGTTCTTGATAGTTTTTTTGAAACAGACTCAGAAAGGACCTTATAACTGAGTAAAAAATGCAAAGATTTGAGGGAACTGATGGGTAAACTGCAGAATGGAATTGATTGCTGGGAAGAGAACACATCTGTCCTGAACAATCAATTATGTTGGCAACAGTAGGCAAGTAATAGGCTGCATGGTGCTGAGAAAAACCTATTGCTGTTAGAAAAAGATTGGAGCAAGATTCTGATTTACAGTCAGTAAATACCAGACTAAGTGAGGAGCTAACACATGAGGCAGGACTTTGAGGAAATTACCTCAGCCACAAAGTGGTTGCCTCCCCTGAAGCATATCACTCCTTGGGTTTAACTGGAATCAAATAACATGAAACAGCCATCAATGAGCAGTTGTTGTTTTGTCCAAAACCAGAATAGTTGATAAAGTTGAAAGCACTCCTCCCTCTCCTTTGCCTGTCCAGTGTGATAAAGGAATGCATACGAGACCCAGGTACAGGTTACAGTAGTTTATTCATGATGCAAACATGGAGGGAACTACCCTGGGAAAACCTTTGGAGAAGCACCTTCCTCTAATATAGGCAATAATAGAGGCAATAATACAGTTGTAACATGGAGTGCATTCTACTACCACTCTCTCTCCCAATTCACAGATACAGCTTAATCCATTAATTATTTTAAAATTCTGGTCTTGCCTAAGTAGGTATATTATTAAACTGTCACCCAAAAGCATTCTGTATTCTTCTAGCTAGAAAACTGTTCAAAAAGTAAACAACCTTGCTGCTGAAATCTAATCATCTCAAGTCCTTGAACATTTGACTAGCATGTGTTTTTACTCTAATGCAGGACTGTTGCATCTATTCCATTTTTTACTAAACCTATTAATTCGCTTTTGTGTTCGCCCCTTTTGGCCTTGGCCTAGCCCAAGATAGCCAACTTCCATTCCTTTTAAATTCCTCTTCTCACAACTAATTTTTAGATGTAACTGAAGCAGTATAATTGCAAATAAAAGCAGCAATGACGTATAGTTGCAGTCTACTTACACAGACTTAAAAGATTCTCAAGCTCTCTCTTCACCTGTATCCATCTTATAGTTAATTTTTATTAAGTTTTATTTCTTCCAGACCTTTATTTGTCCCAATGTCTATTACTTTTGCTTTAATTTGGTCTTAAAGTCGGTTTTCCTATTGCATATGTGTCAGTGTCCGATTATTTTAAAAATACTTCCTTACTCTTCGGGCCATATTAACCATTGCATGACAGGCTTTTTGTCAAGTAGATGAGCAAGAGGTGAGGCTACAGGTGAGGTGCCTGAAGATTGGAGGGTGGCAAATGCTGTGCCTTTGTTTAAGAAGGGTTTCAGGGAAAAGTCTGAGAACTATAGACCGGAGACCCTAATGTCAATAGTGGGTAAGTTCTTAGAAGGTATTCTGAGAGACAGGATCTACAGGCATTTAGAGAGGCAAGGACTCATAAAGAACTGTCAGCATGGATTTAAGAGTGTCTCATAAATCTGATTTTAGTATTTGAAGGGGTAACCAAGAAGGTAGATGAAGGCAGTGCATGGACTACATGGACTACATGGACTACCGCGTAGTAGGTTTGATTTTGATTTTTTTTATTTCTGATTTATTATTGTCAGATTTATTAGTATACAATGAAAAGAAACTGTTCTATGTTTCTAGAAACATAGAAAAATAGAACAGTACAGCACAGTACAGGCCCTTCAGCTCTCAATGTTGTGCCGAGCTATGTCCAAACCCAAGATCAAGCTATCCTACTCCCTATCATTCTGGTGTGCTCCATGTGCCTATCCAATAACCACTTGAAAGTTCCTAAAGTGTCCAACTCCACTATCACAGCAGGCAGTGTATTCCACACCCCAACTCTCTGGGTGAAGAATCTACTTCGAACATCCCTTCTATATCTCCCATCATGAACGTTATAGTTATGCCCCCTAGTAACAGCTACATCCACCCGAGGAAATAGTCTCTGCATGTTCACTCTATCTATTCCCCTCATCATCTTATAAACCTCTATTAAGTCACCTTTCATCCTGCTCCGCCCTAAAGAGAAAAGCCCTGGCTCCCTCAACCTATCCTCCAAACCAGGCAGTATCCTGGTAAATCTCCTCTGCACTCTCTCCAATGCTTCCACATCCTTCTTATAGTGACCAGAACTGAACACAATATTCCAAATATGGTCTCACCGAGGTCTGCTGTAGTTGCAGCATAATCCCACAGCTCTTAAACTCAAACCCCCTGTTAATAAACGCTAACACACATAAGCCTTCTTCACGGCTCTATCCACTTGAATGGCAACCTTCAGAGATCTGTGGATATGAATCCCAAGATCTCTCTGTTCCTCCATATTCCTCAGAACCCTGCCATTGACCCTGTAATCCGCATTCAAGTTTGTCCTACCAAAATTAATCATCTCACATTTATCAGGGTTCAACTCCATCTGCCACTTTTCAGCCCAGCTTTGCATCTTGCGCACTATACAGACAAGGCATACTGTTCATAGAGAAGGCAATGAGAGAGTGCAGAATGTAGTGTTACAGTCATAGCTAGGGTGTAGAGAAAGATCAACTTAATGTGAGCTAGGTCCATTCAAAAGTCTGTTGGGAGCAGGGAAGAAGCTGTTCTTGAGTTGGTTGGTACATGACCTCAGAATTTTGTATATTTTTCCCAATGGAGAAGGGTGGGAGAGAGTATGTCCGGCTGTTGCATAAGGTTACATCTCACTATGTGAGGTAGTCAATTGGATACAAAATTGGCATGTTGACAGAAGACAGAGGATTGTAGAGGGTTGCTTTTCAAACTGGAGACCTGTGACCAGTGGAGTGCCTCTGGGATCAGTGCTGGGTTATTTGTTATTTATATTAATGATTTGGATAAGGATTCAGGAAGCACAGTTAGTAAGTTGTCAGATGACACTAAGATTGGTGGCATAGTGGACAGTGAAGAAGCTTATATAGGATCGCAATGACATCCTGATCAATTGTGCCAGTGGGCCGATGAATGGCAGATGAAGTTTAATTTCGATAAATGTGAGATGATGCATTTTGGTAGATCGAATCGGGGCAGGACCTACTCAGTTAATGGTGGGAATTTGGGAGAGTTCTAGAACAAAGAGATCTAGGAGTACAGGTTCATAGTTCCTTGAAAGTGGGGTCACAGGTGGACAGGGTAGTGAAGAAGGCATTGGGCATTCTTGGTTTCATTGGTCAGAACATTGAATAGAGGAGTTCAGGCATCTTGTTGAAGTTGTACAAGACATTAGTAAGGCCTACACTTGGAATACCGTGCACAGTTCTGGTCACCTTATTATAGAAAGGATATTAAGAACCTAGAAAGAGTGCAGAAAAGGTTTACTAGGATGCTACCGGGACTTGATGGTTTGAGTTATAAGGAGAGGCTGGATAGAAAGGGACCGTCTTCCCTGGAGCATAGGAGGCTTAGGGGTGATCTTATAGAGGTCCATAAAATAATGAATTGCATAGATTAGCTGGATAGTCAACATCTTTTCCCAAAGGTAGGGGAATCTAAAACGAGAAGGTATAGGTTTAAGGTGAGAGGGGAGAGATACAAAAGGGTCCAGAGGGGTGAACCTTTCACTCAGAGGGCGGTGAGTGTCTGGAACGAGCTGCCAGAGATAGTAGTAGAGGCTGGTACAATTTTGTCTTTTAAAAAGCATTTTGACAGTTACATGGAGAAGATTGGAATAGACGGATATGGGCCAAATGCAGGCAATTGGGACTAGTTTAGTAGTGAAAACTGGGTGACAGGGACAAGTTGGGCTAAAGGATCTGTTTCCATGCTGTAAACTTTAAAAAAAAGTTCCATTCTTCAGTGCATCTTCACTATGTACTCCTCCTGTATGTTAATTCATTCACAAGTTACAAACCACTTCTTCACTCTCACGTTAATGTTTCAGTTTCTTCTTTAATCCTCTGTTGCAGCCTCACATTTGTAGGCTATCTTCATATATCTCCCTATCGATTGTCAAAGGTTAAAGTCTCCATCTCAAGATCTTTGCTTGTTTCTGCCTTACAGTTAAAATATCTCAGGTGGTGGCCAAACTATCGAACTCAGCTCTCTTAAAAAGATTTATCGGCAATGACACAAATATCTGCAAGAAGAAGCTGTCACCTCATTCATTCCATCTATACTTTCCTTTCACTAGGATGGTTATCGAAACCCAAAACTCTGCATTCCATTGAACTACACTTTCAGGAGTTCTGGAGAACTCTTAAAGCTGAACAAAATATGAAATAATATCTTCAAAACAGTAATCAAACATCTGTTGATTTTAGGTGGAAATTTCCAATCCTGATGATGGAGGGGCTGGAAAGTCCTGCCTAAAGTTTTTGGCAAGAGGTGTGAGGAAAAATATCTTTATGCAGCGACTAGCAATTACCTTGACAAGGTGATAGAAGTGGAGAACATTATGATTTCAAGTGGAAATTGAACAGGCAATTGAGGGAATTAAACAATAGGGTTACAAGGTAGATTAGAGGAATGGGCTGCCTGAATTGCTGTACAGTGAACAAGACTAGACTCAATGGGCCAAATGGACTTCTCCTGTGCCCTCTATGATCTAAGAATAAGTTTTTCTCTCATATGCATTTATTGATTATTTTCTATGTTTTTATGTAAACAATTCTTTTCATTGTATACTAATAAATCTGACAATAACAAATCAGAAATAAAAAAAATCAAAATCAAACCTACTACGCGGTAGTCCATGTAGACAAGGTCTACCGCACTGCCTTTATCTACCTTCTTGGTGACCCCTTCAAATACTAAAATATGAACTCTGCGCTTCATATTTTAATACATTAAAAAACTTGTGTATAATTTCCTGCAAATGGTAATTTTTCCTCCTGCAGTAACTTTGGAATCTTACTTTACCTTTCAGACTGTCAATAGAACCTTGTTGTTACGAAACAATGTGCATTCTGATTTATTATGGACAATGCTACTGCTATTTATACTCTCGTGACAATGGGTTTTCTTTTCCCAGGCATAGTCTCCATCATGTCACTGTGCGTCCTTTCCTATGACCGGAGCTGTTCAGTGACAAAGTGTTTCCAGTGTTACTCCAATTATCGGAGGGCATGGTTGGCAATTGGCTTCACCTGGTTGTATGCATTTCTTTGGACTGCGCCCCCTCTCTTTGGCTGGAGTGCATATGGCCCTGAGGGGACAGGAATCACTTGCTCAGTTCACTGGAAAGCCCAAACCAAGAATGGGATGTCCTATGTCATCTGCCTCTTCGCCTTCTGCCTGGTTCTACCCATCCTGATTATGATCTACTGCTATGGACGGATCCTTTATGAAATAAGGCAGGTGAGTGAGGTGTTGATATGCAGGATAAAATAACTAATCCGCTAGTCTTTGTAATCAGATTTCCAATTTAACCTGTTAGGAAAAATAAAAGAACAAAAAAGCCTCCAGCATAAACTAAATGAAGTTAAATTTTGGACTTGTGAGCTGTTGACAGCAATTATTTGCTGATGTGTGATTTGTTTAGATCATCTAAGATGTCTTGCAAGGATCTAATTTTGTTGGAAGTGGTCTTCAGATCTTGCAGCAGCTAAAATAACTTCTTCCAGAGACTGACAAATGATTCATTTTGGTATCAATAAGACGGCCATTTACATCTTGGAAAGTAAGAAACTGACTGGCCTGAAGGATCATAGGGAGTATAACTTATTTAAAATAGCAAGAAAAGTTGATAAAGCTCAAAGTGTATTTTTCTACAGGAATACAATACAAAGCAGGGAAGCATTGCTAAATGTACACTGAATCCTGGTTATATTACACTTGCAATACTGTACACAATTTTCACCTCCAAACTGATGATCACATCAACACTTATATAATGGCAGGATTCTTTAGAAGTTGTGTTCAGGCAGGACTTTCTCTATTTATATGTTGGGCAGACACCAGAATGAGTGGCACTATTTTAAGAAGGTTACATTTGGTGCAACATGTTGGGTTGATCTTGCAATCGGAAGCCGGCTTACTGACCCATCACTTGCCCACAAGCAAGCAACAGATGTAAGAAAGAAAGGGCAAAGGAATCTCTCCAGGAGCAAAGATTGAAACATTTGCAAGGTAGGTGTTTTTAAAGTGATTATTTTTGCATTTAAGATAGAGGAGAACAGTATGTTATGTTGAAAACATTCTACTTTCCTAGATTTAAAGATAAAAAGAAAGCAAATATGCGGAGTATAGAGACAGGCTGTCGATCAGTTTGTACAAAACCACTGAAAAACAGAAGCAATATCAGGTAATCATACTAACTGAAAACATGAAGTCCTTATTCAGTCATTTCTTTTTGAGCAGAGCTGCTTTTGTTGCTCTTAACCTTCTTAAAACACAGAAGACATCAAGGCAATGGCTGAGATTCTCGGCCCGCTGCGCTGCTCACGCAGGGCCTCCCCGACTGAGCAGTGCAGTGGGCTGGGAGAATCTCAGCCATTGTCTTGGCGTCTTCTGTGTTTTAAGAAGGTTAAGAGCAACAACTGGAGGACTGATTGGTGGTGGTGAGCAATGGCCCACTGTGCACTCTTCAACAGAATCGGTGTGAGAGGGAGGCTGGAGGCGATCAGAGCTGGCCATGGGGGCAGGGTCAGGGCAGCACATGGGGATTGGGGCTGGCCATGGTGGGGTGGGAGGAAATTGGGGCTGGCTATGGGAGGGCTGGCAATTGAGACTGGCTCGGGGGGGGTATTGGGCAAGCCAGTGATCGGCTGGGAGCGTGGGAGAGTGTCAGGGAGGATGGCCATTGTGGGGGAGGATAGGGGATAAGACTGGGGAGGCTAGTGATCAGGAAGCCGGTGATAGGGGAGAGGCAATGAGTGTTCCCCCTACCCCTACACAACACCTTCCCACGTGAATCTCTCTGAGGCATTTTGTGGAGCGTAGAGAGCTGGAGATTCATTAAACTAAGTATGCCCAAAATACGAGTGGGAAAATCTCCCATTTTTTCGCTGTGTTCGGCATTTAGTATTTTTTGGGAGAATTCTGGCCAGCCTCTGCTGTCAGCTATATAGAATTGCAAGCTCCCAGAGGGCCCATCAGTAAATTTAGATTCTCAACTGGGACTTCAGCTCTGAATTGTCATCACTCTTTGCAGAGTCGGTTGGTCCAATGTCTTTGCAAGCGACAGAAGCTCCTCTTTGATCAGACCAGCCAACGCTTCAGAAAATCACCATTGTGCCTTGAGTGGAAGGCGCACAGAAGAATGAGCCCCTAAGTGTAGGATTTTGATAATTCTACTAATCGGTAGGGTTTTGTATTGGCCTAAGGATTTTATTCTTTAACCACATTTTAAAGTAAATAATTCAGTTTGAATTTCTGTTAGTGAGACAATGGACAATCAAGGCACTTGGCTGTGAAATTCTTAGCACCTGTCTCGCTCGACCTCCCTGACTCAGGCTGGGTAAGATTCAAGCAGCACAGCACATTCCCGGTTCTGCGTCAAAGTGCAGAAAAAGCAGATCGAAGGAGGACACACTTCTTTTTACAGCACTAGCTGCTGTAAAACAGTTGAGTTTAAACGTCCTATTGAAAATAACAGCTCAGGGTGAAGGCAAATGTTTAAGGTGTGTGAACGGGATGTGTGGGATGGGGGTTTAGAAATCAGTGGGGAGTCAGTCAATGGGGGTGGGTGGGGGAGTTGGACATTAAGGGGTCAGATATTGATGGTGAAGGGAGGGGTGAGTCATATTGAGGGAGTGCGGGTCAGATTGGGTCAGGAGGGTCGTGTCGTTGAGATGGAGGTTGTGTTGAGTCAGGAATGGTTGTTGGGGCCGGTATATTTGAGGGATCAGGGTGAGGGTGGAGGGGGGTGGAAATTTCAAGTGGGTGGGGTGCTTATGTGAGCAGGTTGTGTGAAGGAGTCCTGTGGAGGCATCATGGGTGTGGGGGTTGTTCTGTGCTGGACTCTGTCTGAAACAAGAGGTGTTGTGGCAACCCCTTGGGATGTCAGCAAAGATGGCCAATCAATGGACATTTGTGCCCTCAGTTCTCACCCTTGAGGGGGTTCTGTGGGCCACTAAGACTATCCAAGGTAGATGTCCATCTGCCTTGAGGAGTTGGGAGAGGCTGCTGTGGGGATAAGGCCATTGTGTCATAGTGTAAGTGAATGAAGCTCATTGAAAGGTTCTCACGTAGTGGAATGTGTATGGGTGGATGCCCCATGAGTTGATAGGGCGAGGGGTCAGGACATTGACAGGTCTCCTCATTGCTCACAAATCTGTTTTCTCTTTTTCAGTTCTTGGAGTGTGACGATCATGGAGCAAGTGCAGTTGGCTTTATTTCTAGTTGCCATGGACCAAGAGAGACGATGTCAATATAAAGCTGCACGTGACCAGGATTATACCAGTATCATTGCATTGTTACAGTTGGAAGGAGCAACCATTGAGCTGCCATCCTCTCCAAGAAAATATTCAGGATGTACCGGCATTGTATTTCCAGCCTAAATGTGGAGGTTGGCTGTGCGTGCTGTATTGAAATTAGAACAGGATTAATTATGCACGTTATGCATGTTAAGGGTGCATAATGTTGATTTTTAATACACAAAATGCTAACATGAGTGGTCAATATTTAATTGTGCCTAACCATACCCATGCCCATGCTACGACTACAATTTCTTTCCCTTCCTAACCATACCGCTATGTTCAGGGTTTCCCCAGGATCCACAGCTGACACTGCAGTGGCAATGCCCTGTTGTCTGAAATGACCTTGGTGGGCATCCCCTGGAGGGTCAAGGCATGCATTGGGCAGCACAGGTGTTGTAATGCTACTCTTCTCATAGTGTGGGGCTGGAGGTGTATCAATCATAGGAAATGGGGAGTCAGTTGGGCTGGACACCCACAGGGTCTCCTGGGTGGAAGCCCCCAGGCTGTGCACCAGACGATCCTCTTCCCTGTGGGTGCATGGGGGCCCTAGGCTCCTCCATGGGATGGAGGAGCAGCTACAGTGAAATACAAAGTCGTGCCTACAAGTGCTTGCACCATGCAGTTGATGCCTTACACCCTGCAGCTCATGCCCTCAGCCATGGAGTGTATGACCTCAACCATGGAGTGGATATCTCCTGCCATGGAGTGCACATCCTGCACCAAGATCTCCACTATAGATGCCAGCCTTGCAGAGTTGGCCTGGTTGCCTCACAGTGATGGCATATCTTCTTGCACAGAATGCAATGGGACTCCTCCAGTTGGTCTTGCAGTCTGAAGAGCAACACTAAGCTCCCTTTCTTATATTTATGCCTCTGGCTTTGCAGCTCCAGCAGTTATGGGACATCCAATCCCAGGAGCGTGTCCTCTGACCAGGGTTCAGCAGAATCCTTGGCTCTAGCATCCCCCTGAATGCCGGATCTGTGGATCGCCTTATGTCCACCTGCTGTAGATCATCAATGTTGAGGTGCACACCAGTGAGTGACCCAGAAGTCTGCCTATTTATATTCCCAATGTAGAGATGCCAGCGTTGGACTGGGGTAAACACAGTAAGAAATCTCACAACACCAGGTTAAAGTCTAACCAGTTTATTTACTAGTAATCCCACAAGCTTTCGGAATTGGTGTTCCTTCTCAGGTATGTGGAAGGTTCTGATCAGAGAAAGGCATTTAAAGTCACACAGTTTACAGAATACTGATTAGGATGCAAGTCTTTACAGTTAACCTGCTATTAAAGGTGCAGACAATGTGAGTGGAGATAGCATTAAGCATAGATTAAAGAGATGTGTATTGTCTCCAGACAGGACAGTAAGTGAGATTTTACAAGCCCAGACAAGTCATGGGGGTTACAGATAGTGTGACATGAACCCAAGATCCCGGTTGAGGCCGTCCTCATGTGACTCTGCATTGTCTTGTGTCATGAAGGCCGCCTTGGAGAACACTTAGCCGAAGATCAGAGACCGAATGCCCGTGACCGCTGAAGTGTTCGTCAACAGGAAGGGAACAGTCTTGCCTGGTAATTGTCGAGCGATGTTCATTCATCCGTTGTCATAGCGTCTGCATGGTCTTCCCAACGTACCATGCCTCGGGACATTTTCTTCCTTTGGACTCATGGTGAACAATCACTGAAACAACTATATGATGACATCAACAAGTTCCATCCCACCATCTGACTCACCATGGACTATTCCCCAGAATCAGTGACATTCTTAGACACACGCATCTCCATCAAGGATGGTCACCTCAGCACCTCATTGTACCACAAGCCCCCAGATAACCTCACGATGCTCCACTTCTCCAGCTTCCACCCTAAACACGTTAAAGCAGCCACCCCTTACAGCCAAGCCCTCCGTATACACAGGATCTGCTCAGATGAGGAGGATCACGACAGACACCTCCAGATGCTGAAAGATGCCCTCATAAGAACAGGATATGGCGCTCAACTCATCGATCAACAGTTCCGACGTGCCACAGCGAAACCTGCACCGACCTCCTCAGAAGACAAACATGGGACACGATGGACAGAGTACCCTTCGTTGTCCAGTACTTCCCCGGAGCGGAGAAGCTACGACACCTTCGGAGTCTTCAACACACCATTGATGCAGACGAACATCTCGCCAAGGCCATCCCCACACTCCCACTTCTTGCCTTTAAACAACTGCACAACCTCAAACAGACCATTGTTCGCAGCAAACTACCCAGCCTTCAGGAGAACAGTGACCAGAATACCACACAACCCTGCCACAGCAACCTCTGTAAGACATGCCGGATCATAGACGTGGATGACATCATCTCACTTGAGAACACCATCCACCAGGTACACGGCACATACTCCTGCAATTCGGCCAACGTTGTCTACCTAATACGCTGCAGGAAACAATGCCCCGAAGCACGGTACATTGGGGAGAGCACGCAGACACTACGACAACGGATGAACGAACATTGCTCAACAATTACCAGGCAAGACTGTTCTCTTCCTGTTGGTGAACACTTCAGCGGTCACGGGCATTCGGTCTCTGAGCTTCAGGTAAGCGTTCTCCAAGGAGGCCTTCATGACACACAACAGCGCAGAGTCGCTGAGCAGAGACTGATAACCAAGTTCGGGGATCTCGGGTTCATGTCGCACTATCTGTAACCCCCATGACGTGCCTGGGCTTGTAAAATCTCACTTACTATCCTGCCTAGAGAAAATATATATCTCTTTAATCTATGCTAATGCTATCTCCATTCACATTGTCTGCATCTTTAAGACTTGAATAGCAGGTTAGCTGTAAAAACTTGCATTCTAATCAGTATTCTGTAAACTGTGTGTGTCTTTATATGCCTTTCTCTGACCAGAATCTTCCACACACCTGACGAAGGAACACTGTTTCCGAAAGCTTGTGGGATTACTATCAAATAAACTGGTTGGACTTTAACCTGGTGTTGTGAGACTTCTTATTGTATTTATATTCCCAACAAGGTGTGAATATCTGTGCTGGTAGAAGGGTTGGTGACAGCTGTTACTTCTAACATTTTTGACTCCTACCTTTGGTGGACGGGTAGGTGCAGATGCATTTACAAAGGATGATCACTGTTGGATGAATGTGGTACAATAACAATGTATTCTATCACTTGAATTTCATTGTTCACATCTCAGCAGAATCACAAAGTGATGGAGGATCATAGTCATACTCAAGGACCTGTTGGTCTAATTGGTTCACTGCATTTTTGGTGAGAACAGGTTTACAGCCTGCCTTCTGGATATCCTCCTGGAAAAGGGCTAGATTTTCTGTGAAAAGTTTTAAAATATCAATGGAGATCCCAATCCGGATCTTCAGTGCAGTTGGACAGTTTGAGGAACTGAGTTTTGATGTCATCTTTGAATGTCTGTTGATTGGCATCCTCCCCTGTCTTAATGAGGTGGAGGTCTGCATGGGCATTTTGGCTTAGAAGAGACATTTCCTGATTGTGAGGAACATTTATGTTTTTGGTATTTGTTTTCTCTTATACTCGAGTGCTGCCTGCTACATCCCCTGAACTTGTAGTTTGAGCCTTCCTGGAGATATGACTGGATTTCTGTTGTCCTCAGTTATTGTGTTAATAATTGTGTTTCTTTGTCTAATAGCCATGTTGGTTGCCAATGAGTTAGAACAATATCCTTCGGAGTCCCTTATTAAAGATGAGATTGCAGAGTACTAAAGTAGGTAAAGTATGATAAAGTAGGACTGAGTCAGCACAGCTTTGTCAAGGGGAGGTTATGTCTGACAAATCTGTTAGCGTTCTTTGAGGAGGTAACAAGGAAGTTAGATAAAGGAGAACCAGTGGACGTGATTTATTTAGAATTCCAGAAGGCCTTTGACAAGATACTGCATAGGAGACTGTTAAATAAATTAAGTGCCCTAAGGCTAAGATCCTGATATGGATAGAGGATTTGCTGACTGGCAGAAGGCAGCAAAGGGGTCTTTTTCAGGATGGCAGCTGATGACTAGTGTTGTGCCTCAGGGGTCAGTGCTGGGACCACAACTTTTCACAACATACATTAATGATGTGGAAGAAGGAACTGAAGGCACTGTTGCTAAGTTTGCAGATGATACAAAGATAAAGGGACAGGTAGTATTGAGGAAGCAGGGGGGCTGCAGAAGGACTTGGACAGGTTAGGAGAGTGGGCAAAGAAGTCACAGATGAAATACAACTTTGGAAGGAAGAATGGAGGCATAGACTATTTTCTAAATGGGAAAATGCTTAGGAAATCAGAAGCACAAAGGAACTTGGGAGTCATTGTTCAAGATTCTCTTAAGGTTAAAGTTCAGGTTCAGTCGGCAGTTAGGAAGGTAAATACAATGTTAGCATTCGTGTCAGGAGGGCTAGAATACAAGAGCAGGGATGTACTACTGAGGCTGTGTAAAGCTCTGACCAGACCCTATTTGAAGTATTGTGAGCAGTTTTGGGACCCATATCAAAGGAAGGATATGCTGGCCTTGGAAAGGGTCCAGAGGAGGTTCACAAGAATAATCCCTGGAACGAAGAGCTTGTTGTATGAGGAACAGTTGAAGATTTTGGGTCTGTACTTGTTGGCGTTTAGAAGGATGAGGGGGGACCTTTTTGAAACTTATAGGATACTGTGAGGCCTGGATAGAGTGGACGTGGAATGTTTCCACTAGTAGGAAAAACTAGAACCAGAGGGCACAACCTCAGGCTAACAGGACGGTCCTTTAAAACAGAGATGAGGAGGAATTTCTTCAGCCAGTGAGTGGTGAATCTGTGGAACTCTTTGCTGCAGAAGACTGTGGAGGCCAGGTTATCGAGTGTCTTTAAGACAGAGATAGATAGGTTGTTGATTAATAAGGGGATCAGGGGTTATGGGGAAAAGGCAGGAGAATGGGGATGAGGAAAATATCAGCCATGATTGAATGGAAGAGCAGATTTGATGGGCTGAGTGGCCTAATTTTGCTCCTATGTTTTATGGTCTTTAGCAATTACTATTAATCTGCACCCAATCATATGTTATCTGCATTTAAAATTCCAGTTCTTTCTTAGATGTGTAAAGCATCTCTTCCTTCTCCAGGTGCCTCGAATGGACAGCTATCTGTTGATCCCTGGCATCTTAAGAATGACATTATTATAGCACAGAATTAATCTGGCAGACTTAACACAAAAATTCAAGAAGGAAAATGTCCTTCAAATATTTTCTAAAACTGGTCCTTCATATTTTTGTACAGATTAAGAGGGACAATTATTATCTATATTATATATAATTATCTTGGTGGAAAATGACTGCAGAGAGCCATAACATCCTTTATTATCTGAACTTACGTAATGCTATAAGGATAATAATTAATCACATCGTGAGATGCAGTCGTGTTATTATACTTGAGAGACCAGTGAATTAGCAACTTAACAATAGTCACCTCATTTTGAGATGTTTTGACTTGATATCTCTTATGTAAATGTACAATTGAGTCCCACTTAAACATATTTTTGGACTTAAGCTGTGTTGAATAAGGAGCTGCTGGTAGTGATGTATCCTCAAAGGGAAAGCCGGAGGGATGAATCATGCCTGGACAGTTCCTGTGAGTTGCTGCTAGCCTGGAAGCAGGTTGAGCATGTGCCCTCTCAGTTTTATGACGAGGAAGTGGTGTGGTGGTATTGTCACTCAACTTGTAATCTAGAGACCCAGGGTGATGATCTGAAGGCATAGGTTCAAATCCCACCATGGCAGATAATGAAGTTTAAATTCAATGAAAATGATTTGGAATTAAAACTGTAATGAAAACCATGAAACGATTATTGGTTCCCTCAGTCTGGTTTGACTCCCGATCCACAGCAATGAAATAGCGTAGTGTGCAGTTTAAGGGCAATTAAAGATGGACAATAAATGCTGGTCCAGCCAGCAATGCCCACATCCCATGAATGTTGCAGAGGTATCTGGCGAGACAGGGAAGGAAAAGAGTCCATTTTATTCTGAAAAAAACCCAGCTTTTATTTTCTATTCATTTTTAAAATTCTGGTGGCTAGTTGACAGCCTAACTGGTGGGGAATAAGTGACCCCTAATTGCCCTGAATGATTGATTTATAGTGCTTGGTTAACAAAAAGGAACAACTTATGTAAAGATTAACAATGGGCGGGATTTTAGAGCCTCGATCATCCCAAAACTATAAAATCCCACCCGAGGTAAACAGACTTTTCAATGGTTGGTCCCTCGCCCGCTCCAATTCCCGTGGTGGTCGGGACAGTACAATTCCGACCTATGCCTCAGATGCTCACACGGAAAATGACTGCTGCTGCTCCTATACTGATATCCACCTTCATGACTCCAAGTCACAAGTTAATGCTGCAACTCTTTTTCCTCTCCCCCTCAGCCTTGTCCGTGTGTGTGTAGGCTGTTAGAGCTTTGCAGGTAAGGTGGCCAAAAATGGATGCTACCAAATTTCTTGGTTTCAACTGTAAAAAGTCATGCCTTAAGATTACTGATCGAAGCCAGTTTTTATGTATCTTCATCCTTCTGTTGTATCTGTCACCAGTCTTTCAGGGGGAGAAAACTTGGTTAATACCCTAAATAACTCAGGTGTTTTACGACAATATTTAAATTTCACAAATTATGTTTTGCTGACACAAAAAGAGGGTTGTATTTGTACTATATTTTTGCCAACCTAACTTTAAATCTCCGAGCAGTATTCTAGCAGCCTGAAATCCCTATGAAGCAAAATTGGATTCATTAACCTTTGCAGCAATATTCTTTGCACTTGAATAAGTTAGTGATGAATGGATTAAAATGTCTTATTTATAATTATGGTGCATTGTGCAGTGAGGATAGACCATATGAATATTATGTCAAATATATATTTTACATTTTTATTTGAACAGGTTGGCAAGATCAAAAGGACTGCAGCCCGAAGAGAATACCATGTTCTTTTCATGGTGATTACCATAGTGGTATGTTTTTTACTTTGCTGGCTGCCGTATGGACTTATGGCACTAATTGCAACCTTTGTAAAACCAGACCAGATAACGCCTGCAGCCAGAATACTGCCAATCATCCTAGCAAAATGCAGCACTGTTTACAACCCTATTATCTATATCATCATGAATAAGCGGGTAAGACAAGGATAAAATTTGTTAAGTGTTATAGTTCTACCTAAATGATGCCATCCTTGAATAAATATACAATAAAATTGAGTACAATTTTATCAACAGCGTAACTTTAAAGGATCCTGTCAAAAATGTTGAACTGCAAAAGAAACTTTAGTTGAAAAAAGCAGATATAACACCTACAGTTTTTGCATGTGTTAATTTCAGCATTAAGTGACAGACAGCATAGATATGTGAAGCTATCAACAACCTCCAGCACCACACATTGTCAACGCTGATAGCTCACGGTATTGCAACATCCTGGACCATAATACTTCTCTTCCTGATACTGATAGTCAAACTAAACTCTTGGTGTGAGTCTGTCCATTTGTCCCTCAAGGTGTTCCTTGGTGAGTGAATGTGAGTGCAGCATCATCACCATAGTACAACTCTCTGATGAGGACTTGAGGATCCATCTCGACTGCCTCTGGAAGTCCTCAGCCTCACAGATACCAGTCTTCAGTCAATTCAATTCACTCCACATGACATCATTTATATAGTGACTCTGCATCTTGAATACTGGGTGCACTTTTGGTCTTAGTTAAGGAAAGATGTAAATGCAGTGGAAACAGTTCAGAGGAGGGTTACTAGATAAATACCTGGAACGAATGTGTTATTGTATGTAGATAAGTTGGAAAAGCAGGCCTTGTTTCCACTGGAGTTTAGAAGGGTGAGAGGTGATTTGATTGAAGTACCCTTGCCCTGCCTACTTCTCCCTGCTAGTCTGGCTTGTTCTTCCCTTGTGGTCTCTCCCATTGGCCTATCCATGGAATCTCTGATTGGCTAATTGGTAATTTGGACTCTGATAAAATGGTCAATCAAGATATTTGATTTTGTTCATGCCAGGACCATTACTGAATGATTCCTGCATGTGGTAAAGTCCTGGTGATGTCATTTAACCATCAATGATTGGGCAGACAGAGTTCTGGTGTTGAAAAGCAGAATATTTGAACAAGAGAGGAAACTATCAGGACATCAGGACTGTAGTGAGAAATCAGGCTGTCCCAGCAAAAGCTGAGGGTAATGGTTGCTCAGATAAGGTGTCATTGGAACATAGGAATGAGGATAATTAGGTAAAGTCAGCCCTTTGAGCCTGCTCCACCATTCAATCAGATCATGGCTGATCTTTCACTGATGTCAAATCCATCTCCCCACCTTTTCTCCATATCCCTTTAACCCATTTTTAAAATCAGAAATATATCTATCTATCTCCATCTCCATCAGACAGCTCGCCTGGCCTTCGCCTTATTCAGGCCTTTATCTGGACAATTAACTGCCACTTAAGGACCTAATTCTGCTTCTGCTGCAATTTATGCAGTCTGCCCAGGGCAAAGCTCGTGGTGGATAATCTGGCACTTTTCTCTGCACGCACACCTTTTTCTCTCTGACCAGTCTCTCTAACTCAATCCCTCTGATCCTCCACCCAAAAATCCACCCTGGCAGTGCTGGAACTGGAGCTACCAGCCAATCAGATTGGCTGGCAGCCCGACAGAGCAGGACCTTCTCCCTGGTGTGGGCAGGAAATCCCATTCCAACTTTACTATAGCTGCCATAAGACTGCATGGCATCATGCTGTCCCCAAGGCTTATGAAAGCTGGAGACTTGCTGTCAGCAAGTTCATGAGGCTGAAAATGATATTCAGTCATTTCACCTCCCTTTCTCCATATTTGAAAGAAACTCCCCCGAGTGTTTCAAGCAGGGAGCTGCAGACAGCTGTCTGCTCCAGACCATGTTAAGCAATTCACACATTCGCAAACAAAAATCTCATCTTATCTTGTTAACACTTACATCAAGTGGAAGGATCTCAGATTTTAATTGATGTTGTAAGGTTTCTAGGTGTGCTCAGGTTAAGACAAAAAGATTATTTGTAATCACTATTTTAAAATACTGAGGCTTCAAATATTAATTAGAGATTGATAATCAATTGTGCTCTCATTTTGCAATTAAGGGGGTTTCAGATTAACTGGATTTCTAGTTGCCGTGGTGTCATCAATTTTTGGGTCTGAGGGGACAGGCAATCCATTCCCCCACTGGCTGTAAAACCCACCCATCCAAGTTGTCACCAATTTTTGTGGAATAATGATGGCAAAACTCTCCGTACCATTGCAAAAACCTTGGGTAAATGTTGTTATGAAAACTGGCCATAAAGAGCAATGCTGAACTACAAGTAAATCCTAACGGTATATCTGCTCAAGAAACTTTTTCACTAGTAGTGTCTCACTAAATTCAGGCTCTGTGCTATCAAACCATTTCCCATCTTTTGCATGATGCGGCAATGCTGGCATTGGACTGGGATGGGCACAGTAAGAAGCCTCACCTCCAGATTAAAGTGCAACAGGTTTATTGGAATCACAAGCTTTCAGAGCGCTGCTCCTTCATCAGGTGAGTGGGGGAGGGGCACTCACCTGGTGAAGGAGCAGGGCTCCAAAAGCTCGTGACAACAAATAAACCAGTTGGACTTTAACCTGGTGTTGTGATACATCTTTTGCACTAATCTTCAGCTTTCAAAATAAATATTTTCAGCAGGCAGACAAGTGAAATTAAAAATGTTTATTTACAAGAAGTTGTCTTCGGTATGTATACATATAAAATATATAAAACCAAAATCTATAAATATGAACATTTACAGTTAAGCATGTTTCTAGTTTGCTGATTGCTAGCTCCATGGAATGCGAGCTTGTAATAAGTCAGAAAAACAAATAGAAAAATCAGTTAAGTTGGTGAACATTTCAAATTGGTTTTAAAATGTTATTCTGTTTAAGCACCAAATACAATTATCACATCAAGTATTTAAAAGAAATCTCTGATTTGAAGTTAAGGCTGTAATCTGTAATATTTACAATGCAAAATGTAGGATCATTAAAAAAAACCTCAGAAGTTACTACATGCTGAGCAGAGCATGGGAAAAAATGGACTTTCGATAAAGTTAAATTGAAGCACATTCTTGAACAAAGATATATTCTTTCTCCATTTCAAACCAATATCTATATGAGTACACTTCCTGTGCTGCTGCACAGTTACATCAATTAATTCCTTAACATGTTAAGTTTTTCTTCAGAAGTTATTCTGCCAAAATAGTCATCAATATGATATCATATTGCCCCAAGGCTTATGAAAGCTGGAGACTTGCTGTCAGCAAGTTCATGAAGCTGAAAATGATATTCAGTCATTCCACCTCCCTTTCTCCATATTTGGAAGAAGTTCCCCCAGTGTTTCAAGTGGGGAGCTCCAGACAGCTGGCTGCTCCCAGCCATGTTAAACAATTCACATATTCACAAACCAAAATCTCATCTTATTTTGTTAACATTAACACGTTCATCAAGTGGAAGAATCTCAGATTTCATATTTTAATTGATGTTGTAAGGTTTCCAGGTGTGCTCATGTTTAAAACAATTACCTGTAATTACTAGTTTAAAAATGTAATATTAATTAGAGATTGACATTCAATTCTGGTCTCATTTTGCAATTAAGTGAGTTTCATAGAGGTCACCAAGTCCTCTTAAAAGTGATGCTTTTGAAAGGATACTTAAAATGCACTATGATGGCAGCATGGTAGCACTGTAGTTAGCACTGCTGCTTCACAGCTCCAGGGTTCTGGGTTCGATTCCCAGTTCAGGTCACTGTCTGTGTGGAGTTTGCACGTTCTCCTTGTGTCTGTGTGGGTTTCCTCTGGATACTCTGGTTTCCTCCCACAGTCCAAAGATGTGCGGATTATGTTGATTGGCCATGCTAAGAAATTGCCCCTTAGTTTCCAGGAATGCATAGGTTAGAGGGATTAGTGGGTATAATATGTAGGGATATGGGGATAAGGCCTGGGTGGGATTGTGTTTGGTGCAGAGTCAATGGGCCGAAGGGCCTCTTTCTGAACTGTAGGGTTCGATAAAATCAATGGTACGAGTTTTCTTACTCCTGAACTTACTTTCTTCGTAACAAATTGTTGGTTTACAAACTAGAGACTTTTCATAGAATCCTCACATTGTAGAAGGAGACCATTCAGCCCATTGAGTCTGCACTAACTCTGACAGAGTATCTTACCCAGGTCCAAACCCCCCCCGCCTGCCCTAACCCCATAACCTCACTCACTCTTCTTGGGACACTAAGGATCAATTCAGCATGGCCAATCCACCTAACCTGCACATCTTTCGACTGTGGGGGAAAAATGGGAGCATCTGGAGGAGACCCACACTGGGAGAATGTGCAAACTCCACACAGCCACTGAAGACCTGAATTGAAGCCAGGTCCCTAGCGCTGTGAGGTAGCAGTGCCAACCACCGTGCAGCCGGTCTTCTGGTGGTGCCTTGCTTTAATATTTATCAAAAACAACTACACAACCAGAATACTACTGTTGACACTGTTAGTGAGCAAATTTTATTGAATTCATGGCACATTCCTGTAGAGGTAATTTAGTGGAAGTGTTGTCTCATTACAAAGTACACCAACAGAGGATTTCATATGAAGTTAATAAGATTATATCCACTAATATTGAAGGTGTTCACTTTCATACTTACATTTCATAAAAGAGAAAAGATCAACTTGAATACATTGCTGCACAGAGTAACTGAAATGAAGGAAGAGTTATCTGAAAATATGGCTCTTTGGAAATATTACCCCAATAAGAAAGAAATAAAGATATTCTCTCAGTCAAACAGTAAAATATATGCATAACCATAGCATCAGTTTTTGTTCACCAACCTCAGATTTGTACTGAATAAAGTTAATGCACGACAACATGTCTTTTGGCACAGTGGTAGCATCCCTACCTTTGGACCAGAAGCTCTGGGTTCAAGTCTAACAGCAGGACCTGTTGGCCACGGAAGGGGTGTTCACCATACAGTTCAACGGGCTGATAATCAGTTCAGTAATCCTTCTGCCTCTATTTCCCCAGAGGGAAAATCAGTGCAGGTGTGAAACTATGCTAAATAAAATATCACAGATTCATTACAGTGCAGAAAGAGGCCATTTGGCCTATCGAGTCTACACCTACCCAGGCCCTATTCCCATAACCCCACATATTTACCGTGATACTAGGGTCAATTTAGCATAGCCAATCAACCTAACCTGTACATCTTTGGACTGTGGGAGGAAACCCACACAGACACGGGGAGAATATGCAAACTCCACACTCGAGGCCGGAATTGAACCCGGGTCCCTGGTGCTGTAAGGCAGCAGTGCTAACCACTGTGCCACCATGTCGCCTGATCATATACACACTATCTAAACAATCAAATGAAAAAGATTTTTTGCTAACTTTAAGGTATTATTTCTGAAGCATATTGTAGAGATAAATTTTGTCCAATGAATAATGATTAATAGTTTAACTGGAAACTCTTCAGCTATGATGTTATTTCTGAGAACTAACCATAAAGATGAAATGCAGTGAAGTATTTTCAAGAAATTTTTGTACTAAAGTCATTTACAGTAATACTCGTCTGGCTGTATTACCATTGTGGCTCATTGTACTTTCCTTTTTTTTATTCCTAACCTCCAAATATGACATATTACATTATATTCTTCTTTGCTCTGACCTCAATGTGCTGAAGTCAAGATTCTCCAGATCATCTGTTATTCTTTGAGGGTCTCAAAGCATTAGAAGTGATTTTTGCTCCATATTCCCTCCTATGGCCCACAATTGAAGGGATACATAGTAATACTGTTTTCAACTTTGATGATGAAGTGTACTTTAAGTATTGGCCCTTATCCAAGGTTTCCTAATAAAATGGATCACACTGTTTTATTAACCTTATTTACAAGGCCTGTATTCACAGGACTTTGTTGTATGTCAGCAAAGCCGAGAGAAATCACACCTACCAAAAGAAAAAGGCTCTCTAACTTGCATCTCCAGTGTCTACAACACATGCCTGGCATCACGTAGAAACATAAAGGTTGGAATTCTCCAGTGTGACTTGCCCCATTACCACTGCCAACAAGATTGGAGAATTTGGCGCTCAGCCAAGTCTCCATTCACAGCACTGCGGGACTGGAGAATGCCAGCCGCAGGTGAGATTGAAGAATTCGGGCGTCACCAATGAGAAGTCCAAAGGTGCTAATGCTAATCAAGGCTTTCCAGGCTTGAGAATGTTCATAAGATGGAAAATATTTGCATTCCCAAGGGTAAGCTAAACAGATATGTAGCCTGTGCCAAGAGGCTAGCAGGACACCCAAAGCTCTGATTCCAAGACGTGGTCAAAAGAGACATGAAAGTTCTCAACATTAATCACAGAAAGTGGGAAACTCTAGTTGATGATCGATGCAAATGGGAACACCAGCTATGGGCAGGAGTTCATCACCATGACAAGATGTAGTTTTGGAGGCTCCAAGGCAGAGGCCAGTCCTGCAGGCGAGGTGTCAGCAGACATCATCTTGCACCAGCCAAAGGGGACAACCTCATGTGTGGCTTTGCTTTTCTAGAATTGGCTTGTCAGCCATCCAAAGAAGATGATCTCTCTTGGCACCTCAAAGTTCTGAGGCTGCATTTCCAACATCTCCCACAGATAGAAGAATGCCCAGCATTGTTTCATTAAGATATCTCTGAACCAGATCAACATGATACCATTTACAAAATCGCTGCCTATAAATGTCCATGCCACTTTGCATACTTCACATTTACGTTGGAATGTTAGCTTCTGATTTAAAAATCATTGATGTCCAGTGTAAATTTTAAATGTCATCCTTATGAACCTTATCTGCTGAACATTTGAAATTAGATCATACAGAATGTGAAATCTGATATAAAATGGAGGAAATAGCCCTCCAGGAAATACGTTGTAGTTTTAAAGCTACATTATTATTTTAGTGGAACATCAGATGCGGTCATGCCAGTAAGACATTTCTCAAGTTATCAATAGCCAATCTAAAAGGCTTCTCCACCTCCTTCATTGCCTTTCCATTTCTGATGCGGTATGTTCTGATCTGGTTGCCACAGGGAGGCTGGCTCCATTAAACTCTAGATGGTGGGGATGGCACTACCAATGGCAAAAGCTCTGTATAATGGATCTCCATAGGACCATTATGTCTGCATATCGGTTGCCCACCTCCTTGGAGCCACTCTGCATCTGTCCCCCTTACTGAGAAAACACTCTAGTGCTGGGACAGCATCAGTGAGCCATTCCGACTGGACTCCCCGCTGTTTTACCAGTCCCCCCGGTCTCCCAATCTGCCACCTGGGGAACTGAAAAAATTTGGCCCATTGTTCTTGGGGAGATTGAAGGAACACTCATAGCTCCACACAAACTACATTGTAAACTTACAATTTTTGTTCCTGCAGTTGAACTGCAGATTAAGCTGAGTGAAATGGGCTGAATCCATCTGGCTGTATCCCTTGATTGCCCACCTCAACCGTAACCTTCTCATGCTATGAGTACCTTGGTTACTTCCAATAATAGATATCAGAAGTATGATCCTCTAGCAGATTTCAAATGATAAACCACATTCCATATTTCACATCATCCAGGACATTAAATATTATCCCATTTTTGAACTGAACACCATTATATCATTGGCAGGGGATTGAAACAATGGGAATAGGAAATCCTCAGCCACCCACCAAAAATAGGAGTGGAGAAATCAATCAGTGCTTTCACCTTTGTTTGTCTGTAAACAATAATCTCAAAAACCAGTGGGTGGATTTCAATAATACCTGGTACATAGATAGCATGTGACCCAAGAAATAGTTTTTGGCAAAGCTGTGGGTATGCATTCGGATCCTGTAATTTTTTTAAAGGATCTGTTAACACTGGGAGATAAGGTGAAATAATGTTTGTTTTGAACATTGTGGACTGTTTCATTGAGAACGTCGTTGATTGTTCTAGAATGTGTTGATTGTGTCACCTGGTAGAATTCAATCACAGCTATCAAAATGTGAATAGAGTTTTCAAAGCAAGGTGTTGTATGCAGGTTGGCCTGGAGCTTCCTCAGTTAGGTGGAAGCTCTGAATAAAAAGACTTATCTTCTTAGCTTTGTAGTTACAGAACATCAACCAAACAGGGAAAAGCTCAAGGAAGAACTGCATAGTTGTAATAATGTTGAGTTAACACATTATGGCAAAGATATGAGCTGCACTAAGTGCTCTGTTTAGCAAAGGATATCATTTTTCCTACAGAACTTCCCACAAGTTTGTCAAGGCATCTATAGTGTCACTCTTTAGAAAACAAAAGGGCCAGAGAGAAAGCCAGAGTTAATGTTCTACTGATTTTCCAGTTCACATTATGAAGTGTTTGCCCTCTGCTAGACACCCTCCCTTACCCCGACCCACCACAGCAATACAGCTGAGATTGGTAACTTGAGTAGTGAATTATAGGCGTGAGCAACATCCCATCATGGTGAGGTATTTAGAACTCCAATTCACTGTTGTGTTTGGCAAGGTACTTTGGTTTGATGTGCTGGAAATTTTATTGAACTGCTGCAACAATAAAAAATTAACATTCACGAGTGAAGAGGAGATTTAAGTACATACACCAAATTGCTTCAAACATTGGCACGCTAAAGGAATTAATCAGGACCAATAAATTTCAGTATAACTATGCTCCCTTCAGAATTTATGAGTATTAGTTCCAGACATTTCTGGTGCATTATTTAAGTATTCCTGTGTATATTCATAATATTTTGTACATTTATACTGGCACATGATTTGAATTTATTTTTATATTAACTATACTTCCATTTAAAATATCAAACCCAAACTGTTATTACCAGCTGAGCAGAAATGTGAATAAAGCACTAACAACCCATATCTTATTATATCTTACTACAAAATTACATGTTACTGTCATATTAGAAAGGATTAGAGGAGTTACATATTGGAGAAAAAAGGATTGCAATTTACTGTAAAGTAATCCACAATGCAGAACCTCTGGTGGTAGGTGCCACTGATCTTTAATGCTTAAATTAAAAGCAATTTCTTAAACTGTCTAACCTTATGTAAAATAAAATTAACAGTCATTAAAACCATACAGGCCCTATTTATTTAACAATTTATTTGTAGTGGCATGGGAGGAAAAGGGAATTCTTTGTAAATTAATGGTCTTTATTTTTAAATCTGACATAATTTAAGCTGGTAACCTTTAAGCGTGGTGTGTTTCAATACATTTGTACAAAATACAAAAGTGTCAGTAGGATGGAACAGAATTGTTTTGTTGTCTCAATGGCTCATTAACTTGATATTACCCTGAAATAAGTCCTAGCTATTCTTTTCAAGTATTCTTTTAAAGTTGCAGCATATTTATCATGCCCTGTATTGCACACCATTACCAATAATAATTCAACAGTACAAAGCTCATTATTCTCCAGAACACTTCACAGTACAAAAGCCAGGCAGAATAACCTTTCCTTTTGTGTATAAATCTGCTTCAATTCCTTTGTTCATGCGTTGCACCAGAAGTTTCTCATATAGCAAAGGGTGGTAGGCACCCAAGGTACAGGCAGCATCGTAGTATCGCTCGTGGTAGTGACAGAGATCAGTCTGTCTGATGGAAGGGATATACTCGTAGATATTGACATTATCACATAAGGACATCATAATGAGGATTCCTGAAAAATATTTCCAAATAGACGATTACTTCAGCAAGTCCAACAAAAATTCCTCAAAGTAATTACATTTTGATTAGGTCATCTGCCCAAATATTACTAAAATCACTGGGGGTGATTTTACAAGAAAAATTCTAAGTGTCCAGCTAGCATGAACATGAGAGAATTTCAGATTCATTTTTTTGGGCGAGTCTTTACTCTGAATCTTATACACTTGCTGACAATGAAAAATGAGCTGGACTGATTCCAGCCAATAGAGGGAGTGAGTAGGGATTAAATCACCAGCCAACTTGCTTGAGCAGAGGGAGCTATTGCACATGTGCACACCTCTATGGGTTGAGATTTATGTCCAAGAGACACATCTGTCAGGCCTCAGCTGCTGCAGCTTGCCACACTCGTCCCTCCCTCCCAGCTATCACGAGGGCCCACGGCCGATTATGAGCTCCACGTCGTCCAGAAATATAGCCCCTCCCTCCCCAACCCCCATCACCCAGACTGATCGCATCCCCCTTCTCCCCCACTGATTACCTGCAGAGTGGAAGCAGGGACTCCTCCCTCCCGCTCCGATCAGGCCGCCCTGGCCTTGCCCTTTCAGATCCCGCCCCTTCAGGCCCCATTTCTTCAGGCCCTGCCCTGGGCACTGCCTGGTGGACAATGCCAAGGTATCCAGTAGGTAGCACCAAGGTGCCTGGTGGGCAGTGCAAAGTTATCAGGCTGACACTGCCAAAGGGACACCCCCTTTGTCCTCAACGGGCTCTGGTTCAACCGGCGAGGCCAACATAACTGTTCCCCTTTCGTGAGGACCAGGTGTTTTCCTCAGCAGAGAAAACCTCTCCTGGTGAGGCCACAAAGGCAAGTGAGCCCAGGTGACTGCATCCCAGGCTCACCAATTTCATTTAGATTAGGCTCTGAATATATTTAAATAATTTATTCAACCTCACATTGGAAATAGATGAGAGGCTGAATGAGCTGGTTATCTGGTGCCAGTAAGATCACAGAGGTGAGAAATTGGATGGAACCTGGTTTCTTGGCTCTCACATGATTTTATCAGCTCGATCCATCCATCGATGGCCAGGGATAGCCAATAAAATCATGGCCACTGTGCTCCATCATCTTTCCATTCAAATGAGCAGTGCTACTTCTTTTCTCATTAATAATGCCCCACTCAATAATACCCCCGTCACTTTTTCACAGAACGTCCGAGTAATGTGATTTGCAACTGCTGGCTCCCACTACAGTTGTCAGTGTAGAGCAGCTTTATTAACACTCATCTGAAATATTTCCACTGCAATTTCCTGTGACTAAAGTTTCTACTTTACAATGTAAGGATTTAAATAAATATTTCACGCTATCGTGATTACATTTATGTACCATGTGAGCCCTTGTAACTTCATTGAAGTTTTAGCTAGAATTCCGATTGTGCCTCATCGGGATATTTTACTTCAGAATGTCTTCAGTCCCAGCTCTAAGCATGAGAGACTTTTACACACAGGGCAGCTAATCCAAGAGTTTATACCATACAACAAGGAGGCAATAAATATCTCATCCTGTTATTGCTTATTGTCCACAACAAGTTGATGTGATCCTTTTGCCCTCCCCACTCCCCACCCCCCCAC
Organism: Carcharhinus amblyrhynchos; assembly: GCF_965287045.1. NCBI lineage: Eukaryota > Metazoa > Chordata > Chondrichthyes > Carcharhiniformes > Carcharhinidae > Carcharhinus > Carcharhinus amblyrhynchos. The sequence goes on from NC_137333.1 coordinate 63,059,101, forward strand.
CCCGAACGCTGATATATGTATGTAACACTGGTCAATTTAAGTGGCTAAAGTCTTTGGGCTGATTTCTCCCGTTTTGAGGTTGTCTTCTTTGAGGCTTAGTGGGATTCACCCGCCTGAAAGATGCTAATAGGTTTATTTTGAACAACCTATCGGCCAGCCCCACTGTTCCAAGACTGGGCTACCCAGACAACGTTAGGGATAGGGTTAAATGAAATAGTGTCCCCCCTCCCCCCCAATTTGCTACGAGAGCACCACTAACGCCTCATCAAAGAAGGGCACCCCCTCTCCCCGCCGCCTCACCCACAAATAACAGGTCAGCCCCATGCCCATATGCAGGCATGAGGGTGAGCTGGCCAACCCTTCTCAGATTCCTCACTTAGACCCCCCTTCCTTCTCAGAACCCCCCCCATTCATGCCCCTTCTCTCTCAGTCCCCTTACTCAACCCCCCTTCAGGCCATGCACCTTGGCACACATTCACATCCAGGGAACTTTGGAATACCATAACCAATAGATCCACCATCTCCACTGCCACCTCATAGAATCCCTACAGTGCAGGAGGCTATTTGGCCAATTGAGTCTGCACCATTTTCCAACAGAGCATCTTATCCAGGCCGTATCCCCATAACCCAATGTATGTAACCCCCTAACCTACACTTCTTAGGACACTGAGCCAATCCACCTAACCTGCGCATCTTTGAACTGTGGGACGAAACTGGAGGAAGCCCATGCAGACTCGGGGAGAACATGCAAACTATGCAATCACCCTAGGCCAGAATTGAACGTGGGTCCCTGGCACTGTGAGGCATTAGTGCTAAAAGCATTGTACCAAATTTGCTTGAAAATTGGAATAAATCCCGTTGGTTTCTTCAGTGTATCAAAGTGAATCTCCCACACTCTGAGCACTGCGGAGTGCACGAGCATGATTCATATGAAAAATTAGTGGGCGGGGCCTATTCCCGCTGGAGAGGCCGGCAGCATAACGCTGAGCGGGTCACTGCGCATGCGCTGATCTGTCAGCGCTGAGATCGGTGCATGCACTGTAGTCCCGCACTGCCAGCCTCTCAATCGCTGGCCAGCTCGATTGTTGGTCAGCCAAACGCCCCCACAATGCTCCCTCACCAACCACCCCCCCCCCCCACATTCCGATCACTAAAGTGGCCAGCCTCAACATCCCCTGCCCCTAGCCTGCTTCAATCTCCCCTCCACACCCCCCCAGCAATCCCGATCTCCCCCCACCAGGAATCCCAATCACCCCCCTCCCCCAAGAGGTTGACACCCTCCCCTCAACTTGATGGCCAACCCGGATCACTGGCCTCCCTCCTTCTGTCACCCAACCAGAGTGCAGTGGGACCCCCCCCCACATCCACCAATTGTCCCCAGGGCCCCGCCTCAATTAGGCCTCACCCTTTTGGCACTACACAGTGACCAGTGGGCAGTGCTGGGGGCCCAGGCTGGCACTACCAAGGTGGCAATGCCCAGGGCACCCCCTTACCCTGACCCTCTGGTGGGCCTCAATAGCCCCCCCCCCTTCACTCCAACAGGGTTGGGCCACCAGCTCCTCACAAGTGGGGAGCTATTGTAAATCCTGCTGGAGTGAAACACTCCTGACTGGGGAGGAGAGGGGTGGGCTCATTAGTACAATGTTTAAATTGTATTAAAATGATCAGTTTAATAAATTATTCAGTTCTGCGCCGATTTCTGGTGCAGAGCTGACGGCGCTGGAAATCCAGCACCCGGAGACTCACAGAGGCCGTGGCACCCAGTGGGAAGCATTCTTCTCCCTGGGAGAATCATCCCCTATATTCTTTAAAAAAATCCATCCCTCACTCCTACAATGGGTGGGATTTTCCGACCCTGCCATGGCGGATCTGGCTACTGGAGGGGAGGGGGGTGGAGTAGCGGAACAGCTAAAATCCCATTGACTTTGGACGGGACTGGAAAATCCCGGTGGCAGGTGGGGCCTGACAATCCCATCAATGCTTCCCTCTATCCATTAGGACATTAGAATGCAGCTGAAACTTATGTGAAGGGCTAAGGCCAGAACTACTGGACAGCATTATTGAGAAGAAAGGGAAACAAAAAAAAAGAAATATTCAAAAAAGTAAGATTATGTTACAGCACAGTAGCTGGCACAGTAGCACAGTGGTTAGTAATGCTGTTTCACAGCTCCTGGGACCTGGGTTCGGTTCCCGGCTTGGGTCACTGTCTGTGTGGAGTTTGTACATTCTCCTCGTGTCTGCGTGGGTTTCCTCCGGGTACTCCGGTTTCCTCCCACAGTCCAAAGATGTGTGGGTTAGGTAGATTTAAATTGCCCCTTAGTGTCCTGGGATGCGTAGATTAGAGGGATTAGTAGGTAAAATGTGTGGGGATATGGGGGTAGGGCCTCAGTGGGATTGTGGTCGGTGCAGACTTGATGGGCCAAATGGCCTCTTTCTGTACTGTAGGGTTTCTATGATTCTACAATGATTCAGATTTGGGGTTTAAAACTGCAAGGTGCAAGATGAAAGGAAAACAACATTCCCTAGTTGTGTAGTCCTCAAAACCATTAAAAGCATATCCTATTGTGACAGGTATTACATTTTGTGGCCTTTCCAAATGTGTACAAAATAATTTGTGTTCTCTTTATCCTGTTGATACATTGTAAAGTATATATCAAAAGTGTCTTTTTGAACTATAATTACAATGTTTGTACTCATTTTTTAACAGATTGTGGTAATATAATTTATTTCTTCTCCCTCTCTAGTTTTACCGATGCCTTCTCACCCTTCTCTGCTGCAAACCTGTATCAGCATCCGCCTCTACAAACCCACACAGATCAAATAACACAACCTTCCTACAAAAGCCCTGAGATCTGATGGTCTGATAAATGGTAGTGTTCTGATATTTTTAGCAGAAAATAATAGTATGCGGAAATCATTGCTAACAATTTGTGATGTTAAATTATAAAAATGAGATTTGGATTGACACTACTGAAACCATTTGTTTATAGCATGAAACCTTAACATCATTTTCATTTGCTAATGCAGGGTAGGATATCTGTAATCTTTAGCTTAAAATTCAGGATCTTGTAAATTTAACTTGTTTTGCAAGTCACCTTACAGTTTTGAAGTAGAAATATTGCATTCACTATTTACTGGAAGAGCAACCTGTACTTGGCTGTTTGAGCAGTGAAGCATTATTATCAGTTTTGCCTGAGTAGCTAGCAATATGGAGCGGCATGGTGGCACAGTAGCTAGAACTGCTGCCTCACAGTGCCAGGGACCCAGGTTCAATTCCTGGCTTGGGTCATTGTCTGTGCAGAGTCTGCATGTTCTCCCCATGTCTGGGTGCTTTGATTTCCTCCCGCAGTCTGAAAGATGGGCTGGTCAGGTGCATTGGCTATGCTAAATTCTCCTTTAGTGAACCCTAACAGGTGCCAGAGCATGGCGACTAGGGGATTTTCACAATAACTTCATTGAAGTATTAATGTAAGTCTGCTTGTGGCACTAAAAAATAAACTTTAAACTTAAAAGTGAAACTAACACTTAGTTCTAATGCCAGTTTTTGTTAAATACCCCACACCCTCCCCCTACAGGCGAGAAACAGTTTCTGCTGGGTTTTTTTCACTCAAATAGTTAACATCACAGATTTGAACGCGCACAAAAAATGGATCAGAAACTCTCCTGTTCTCACTCTTATCCTGGACAAGAATTTTTTCATAAAATCACTCCCAAGAACTCCACGTGGAGAGAGGCAGCGAGAACTTTAAAAATAATCCTACACTAGGCCTTATTTTGCATTAATCAGTGATTTATATTCAGGACTATGTAAATATGATGGGGATGGGTGGATGGGATAAGTATTTGACGATTTAACATTTGGCTATTGTAAATCTCGGAAGCAGTGAAAGAAAGCACAAAGGCTAGTTGTAACTTTACAAGTCAAATTGTAGTGATTGCTAATCTATATTATTTAGTGAGATAACTGAACTAAAGCACTCTGTAATGTTATTAGTAATCTGTGGTATAATAAGAAAAGGTTTCTAATAAGCATTGTTGCTGTAATCTTCTGTACTGTTTTCATAAAGAGCTGCAGTGTTGTTTCTGAAATGATTTAATGTCCATACATCTCAACAAAAGTAACTAAAGTGTAAATGTATTTGCTGATCAAAATGTGTTCATTGTTGTAAAATAATTTGATCCAATTAAGCAATCCTTCAAAAGTGTTAATTCTGTTATGTTTCAACTTAAAAGCCCGACACTATATTGCAGTCCAATACAACGTGTGATGTTGGTAAAATGTCAAAGAATTTTTCTTTTTGCTTTTGTAAAAAATTATCTCCTCTTTTCTGTCTATAGTGTTCTGTTGTCAGCTTTCTGATAGTGAACGTATGTTCACTGAATTCCAATATACAAATAAATAGTGTCCATCTTTATTCTACCAAAATGATCTGGATTTTGCAATACAGAAAAAAGATAAAAACATTATTCTGTAAAATTACAAATAACTCCCAACAAAAATGAAAACTTATTTACTTATACAAATGTGCATTATCAGTGCTAGGGAGGTTGTTTGAAGGTATTCACGGCTATCACGCCATTGAAGATTCATTTATACTTGAATGGGCAAACCCTAACGTTCTTCCACATGTTTCAAAAACGAGTTGCATCTATTAGCTGGTGTAGCAAAACTTGTAAGAGGAGCAAGGCAAATTGGACATACGTCTGCATTAGCTGCACACATGCCAAAGCCGTAAGTTGTCTGATTTGCTTCATAATAATGGGGTATGTTTATAGTCTCAATACTCCTCCTGCTAATTTTGTGCCACAGGATGGGATTTTCCAGCCACGTGTGCCCCAAAACTGGAAATTCCTGCCCAAGGTCAATGGACCTTCAAATAGTCCACCAAATTTTTTGTTCCACCCGCCACAGTCCCCGTGGCAGGCGGGGTGGGAAATTTCCCCCCAGTGTTTTCCTAGAATTGTTAGAGCGCAGAAGGTCATTCAGTCCTCCTACTTACCAGATGAGCAATTTGTGCCATTCTGCCATTTTCTCACCATAACACTGGACATTGTCCTTATCAATAACCGTCTAGTTTTCAATGTCCCAATTGAACCTGCCTTCACCACACTCTCAGATATTTAGTTTCAGACTTAACCATTCATTGCATGAAAATGTTCTTTTTCATCGCTTTTGTCCTTTGCAAATTACCTGAAATCTGTGCCTTCTCGCTCTTGAAACTTTCATGAGTTGGCACAACAATTTCTCCCTATTTACTCTGCCTAGGTCCCTCATGATTTTGTGTACCTCTATCAAATCTGTCCTCAAAATCTAAGTTTCTCATCAGTGGAGCCATTCTCATGAATCGTTTCTGCACTCTCTTCAATGCCTTTGAACCTTCCCTTTGTCAGATGGTTATTGTACAGTTTGGCAGATGCTTTGCCTGAATTGGGTATCCTGGTTCTGATGTGGGTCTCAAACTTACAAACTACTGGCCCACAAGAAATATCAATGCCAAAAGATGCATCAGACATTCAATACTTAAAAAAAAACAAACACACGGTATATCAGGATCAAAGCTTCAAGTGTCATTGGAACATTTGGGTAACAATACATGATCAATGACTTTTCTTATATGCGACTTAAATATTCCTGAAAAGGCTTGTTGTCTTCAAACTGATCAAAATTAGTGCCTGTATGTCACAAAAAGCTGTTACTTCCAAAATTTGTTTTTGTATATGTAACATGCAAACTTCATTTTACAACAATGAAATAAATTGGCACAAAACCTAAACCGAAAGGGGATGTTTGACACAATGTGAAATCTATTCAGTAATAAAAACGGATAAATTTGAATTGAAATTTTGTTTGATACAAAAACAATGTTAACCTTTAAGTAATAATTAACTCTTCAGCTCCCATCCATCAGTCAACTTTTTATTCATATTGCTTCATTTCTTGTGCACCGTATGACTAAATCTTTTATCACACTTCTGGTGAGACACCCGATTGAATCCTTCCAAAATACATATACACTTAATCTACTGCATTCTCTTTAACTATGCATCAAACATTTCACCATTTGCTGGTTAGGAATCAATATTAACTGGGTTTTTATTTATTGCCTATTTTTTTCCTTTTTCTCTTGAAGACATTAATTAAGATATTTTAACAGTATATAGAACTTAGTTAGACCATACTTGGCCAGAACTGTGCACGACGTCCCATCGTAATAGGAAAAAAGGACATTGAGGCACTGGAAAAACAACAAAAAGATTCACAAGGAGATACCACAACTGAGAGATTGTAACTATCCAGAAAGAGTGAACTTGTTGGACTGCTTTCTCCAGGAAAGAGAAAGCTGAGCCTTGACCTAATAGAGGTTTTGGAAATTTTAAAGGGGTGCCACAGGATAGACATAGAAATATTTTCATTTGTGGAGGAAATCATAGGAATCATAAATATAAGATCGTTGCTTACAATCTAAAAAGAAATTCAGGAGCAGCTCCTTGATCCAGAGTACTTAGAACATGGAACTTGCTATCACATTGACTAAATGAGGTGACCAACCTGTGTATGTATAAGGGAAGCTAGATAGGCACAAGAGAGAGAGAAAGACGGAAGAGCTGATAGGGTTCAGTGAAGTAGAGGGATATGAGGCTTACATAGGGCATAAAACATAGTGCTGACCTTGATCAATAAGGGGACCAAGGATTACGGGGAGAAGGCAGGAGGATGGGGATGACAATTATACCAGCCATGATTGAATGGCGGAGCAGACTCGCTGGGCCAAATGGCCTAATTCTGCTCCTATATCTTATGGTCTTATGATGGTTTCATTGTTACCCAAGCAGTCATTCTTCATGCAACAATATCTTCATGTTGCTGCATTTTCTGTGCACCATATAGCTCCATGTTCCTATAAACCTCTTATGAAACACCCTATTGAATTCTTCAAAAATACATACATTTTCTTTACCTATGCAATCAAACATTTCTTCAAAAAACTCAAAATGGGATTTGTTGAATCTGCCTTGTCTGACAAATTCCTGCTGATTACCGTATGCACTTCCAAATTTTTACAATTGTTATCTTGTGTTATTAATTCTGATAGTTTGCCTACAATTGAGATTAGACTAACTGGTCCATAATCAATTGTCTTATCAATCCACTCTTTCCTGAACAAGGGTGCAACATTGGCTGGCACAGAACAATTTGTATATTTTGGGAACATTGAAAAATTGTGGTTAGAGCTTCTGATATCACCTCCCTGATTTCCTTCAGCAGGAGTAGGATGTTTGCCATCATGGTCTGGCAACTTAATTACCTACAGTTCTTCTCGGTTTTCAAAACAAATTCATTGTCTTCCATATCTAACACTATTTGACATTGTGCCATAATTTATAAATATCAGGTATGTGCAGTTTGCAAAGAATCAAGTTAGATCTTCCATTCACATTTAGAACACAATTAAACCACATGAATGACTGGAAAGGAGGAAAGATAGACTCACCGATGAAGCCAGAGGAGGGAGGGTTTGGCTGTATTTTTTCCTGAGTGTTTTCCTGGATTATATCCCAAAGCTGCCAGACAAATTTTGGATGGAGAATGTAGAAGGGTTGGTCAGGATTCTTTCTTCTATATCGCAAATAGGGCATGAACAGGTTGTAATCGGGTTTCTTGTACCACTGAGGAGCACATTAAAAGGGGATCAAAATGCTCACTTTCAATGCTGCAGCATAATGATAGAAAGAAACAAGACTCTTTCTTTTTATTCTTATACTTCACACAACCGACAGACAAAACAATTTATTATGTAAAGCTAGAATTCAGAAAAAAACTGTAAATTTTTTGTAGACCAAATGCTGATGACATGGTCAAATCTCAGTTCATTATTACTGTTATTTGCAAATCATCTTAAATAATAAACACATATGTTTAAGCGAGCTTGATCAAACCAATTAATGTTTATACCTTCCCTTTTTTTTTGTCTAACCATATCTACAGTGGATGGGTTTCAAATGGGCAGCACTTCTTCATTCTTATATCAACATAAAAAGAATGGATTTGATTTTCATTAAGAGATGTGCAATGTTCAAGAAGAGATTAAATTTACCACTCTGTTGAGAAAGCCTGGCCCTTATTTTGCCCATTTACCTTAAACTACTTTTCTCCATCAATGTAACACACTTTTGATTATCAGTTTTACCCCATAGCCTTTCAGCCCAAGTCCTTGTTTGCAGGAGAATTTTTGAACCTGCATGAATTGCACCATCTAGCTGCACACACTGAAGTGCGCCACTATTCTTCAAAGCTCTGTGCATCACTGCATTTCTGTAACATGTGTAAAAGTACTATGTGGTGAGGTCCTGAGTTTTGGAAAAAGACAGTATACAAAATGTGCAGCTACACATGACACCATGTCATTAAGCTTTTTCCAAACACAGCAACTACTTCCACAACACCATCCCTGCAATTCTTTGCCTGCATCCCCTGCTCCCCACCCCTTCTCTCATCTTGCCCTCATCTATTCCTCTCTTCCCTCTAGTGTTCTCCTTCATTGTTCTCCTCCCCTCTATCCTTCCTGGTGAGATCTTAGTCCATTTACCACCCTATCCATTGATCCAGCTTGGATTGATGCTAACATCACGGAAAGAAAGAAGAGTTTGCGAGGAGCGCCCCAGGTTAAAACCAGGCCCGAGAGCGGACCTGTGACAGGGACAAAAGGCACTCATAACTGTCTTGTGAGAGCACCGGAGGAAAAGTGAGAGGGGCGACAGCTGATAAAACCAGACCCAAGAGTGGAACTGCAGGACAGCAGGAGATTAAATGAAACGAGCTTTTTGAGGATGTAGCTCATAGAGTAGTTAAAGTGGAACCAGTAGAGGTAATATACTTAGATTTCCAGAGGCATTCAAAAAGGTGTCACACAAAATGTTAATTTCCAAGATAAATAGCTGTGGAGTTTGGAATAACATTAATATGGTTAGAGGATCAGTTAACGGACAGAAGGCAAAGAGTAGGAATAATTGGGGCATATTCATGTTGGCAGGTAGTAACTATTATTACAATTTATATTCAGGATTTAGTTATATTAATCTTGGTCTCTGCGTCTAAGTTTGCTGATGATACAGGGCTGGGCGGGAATGAACGCTGTGAGGAATAGAAAAAGAGACTTCAAAGGTACATAGACAGGTTAAGAATATAGTTGTGAACTGAGGTTATTTACTTTGATAATAAGAATATTTTTCAAATGATGTGAAACTTTTAAATGGCGGTATTCAGAGACTTAGTGTACTCATACAAGAAACAGAGATCATTAGCATGTAGGTACAGGTAGCAATTGGGAAGGCAGATGACGTATTGACCTTTATTGGACAGGAATTGAAATACAGAAAGAGAAAGTCTCGCTAATAATTGTATGGGGTTTTGGTGAGGGTCTTGAACCATGAGAAATGATCTCATTAAAACATACAAGATCCTGAAAGGCTTCGATAGGGTAGACACAGAGGCTGTTTTCTCTGGCTGGAGAATTTACAGCAAGGAAGCATAGCCTCAGGATAAGGGGTAAATTATTTATCATAGAATCTCTACAGTGCAGAAGGGGGCATTCGGCCCATCAGGCTTGCATCAACAACAATCCCTACTATGCCCTAGCTCCGTAAACCCACATATTTACCCTGCTAATCCTCCTGACACTAAGGGGAAACTTAGCACGGCCAATCAACCTAACCTGTAGATTTGTGGACTGTGGGACGAAACTGGAGCACCTGGAAGAAACCCATGCAGACACGGGAAAAAAGCGTATACTCCACACAAAGAGTGACCCAAGCTGGAATTGAACCCTGAGCCTTGGCACTGTGAGGCAGCAATGCTAACTACTGTGCCACCATTGAATAGACACATTCTTTAGGATTGTGAATCCTTATAATCCTTTACCCAGCGAGCTGTGGGTGCTTTTTGATGGAATGTATGGAAGGTTGAGATCGAAGATCTTTGGGGCAGGAAATTTAACCCCATGTGAGGTCCAACATGGAGGTACATGGATGCACAGCATTGCTGACTTTCTGCCTCAACTCAATCAAATGGCAAGTTGTCAATGAGCCAGTTAAATGATTGTAGAGCTGAGTGGAATTTTTCAGTCAACCTGAAGACATTCCATGGCATTATGGATTATGTCAGCTGTCTGTATCTATTAATATTGTAAAAATGATTTTGATGCATTTTTGCCACAACAATATCATCTACAAATGTGAAGAAAGTAATCATGAAAAATATATGCACCATTTCATCTCTTAAATGACCCATATTTACAAAGTAAGCATGATTTAATATGTTACATTGAAATAACTGCACCTGCTTAAAGTTACCAAATAAGGTACTGATGAAAACTCATGATGCATAGTTGATGCTTTCTATTGTCACAGGCAGAAATGTCTTGGTTAATAGAATTGCTCAATATTCTCATAGAGTGAAATAATTGGAATTCCAAAGGTTTTCTGGCCAAAATTGCTAGTGATTGCAAAAGGATTATTTATGACTAATTAATCTTTTGTTTCTTTATTGTTTCATGCACTCAGTCACTCCTGCACCTTCTGGTCCAGAAGCAGTGCTAGAAAATCCTGTTGTGTTTGGCAGCTTCTGTTTTCACTTACCTGCTGGGTTTCCTGAAAATTCCTGGAAAATTGGTGTATTACCAATTTAAATCAGTCTCTCAATTGTAATTTTGGGGCCTCATTTAAGATTTGCATTGAATTGTGGAACTATATAAGTAATTGAAATATTTTATTGAGAGAAGAGGATGCCCCCTGACTCTATTGCAGATCCAGAGGTGGTTTTGTGTTCCCACGACTAACTTTGATCTTGCAAGATAAACATAGGTTATCCCTCTCCTGTCATTAATCTAGGCTTGATGATTTGCTCTACATTAGGGTTATCAGTTTCCAAATCAAGGCCAGAATTCTCCCACCTTGTCTGTGGCTAGGATTCTCCAGTCCCCAGTGCAATGAATGGTGTTTTGGCTGAGTGCCAAATTCTCCATTCTTGGCACTGGGGGCAGAGGGAATGACATCAGAGAATTCTGACCTGTTCATCATATGTTTAGTACTTTAATTCCTAAAACTAAAGGTCGCCTTGGAAATATTAACCATGGAACTAGAGATTATGTTACTGCTGAGAGGAGTTTTTTTTTGTTAACTGTATTGTGAATGGTTACAGGATAATTTACAATACTATCTTCTGGTTCTACTTGTTTATGTATCACTTGTGACCCTCCTGACCTCACATAGCACCTTTACGAGTGTCAAATGGGAGTATGATGCCTACTAGTAGAATGTTCTTTTTATTCTTTCATTGGATGCTGTCATTGCTGGCAAGGATAACATTTATTGTCCACCCTAATTACCTGTGAAGTGAATGGCTTGCTAAGCCATTTCAGAGAGCAGTTAACCACAGTGCAGTAGGTGTGGAGTCATTGATGGACCAGACAAGGTAATGATGGCAGAATTCCTTCACTAAAGACCGTTAGTAGGTTATACAAGAATCAGTGATAGTTCCATGGTCACTATTACTGAGACTAGCTTTTCAATTCCAGGTTTTTAAAAAATTAATTAATTGAATTTAAATTCCACCAGTTGCCTCAGTCTCTGCGTTGCGGGTGATATTACCAATACAATAACTATCGCCCCCCCATCCCCAGTCATTCCAAACCCACCGGGATTTTGCTGGGGCTAGATCTCCACTGGAAGTGAACTGAATGTGAGCCAGCAAAGTTAAAGACTCCTGTGGCTGATTGTTGTTATCAGTTTTAACTCTTCAGGCAGATGCTTTGCATGGAGAAAGGGATATCAGTTGGATGTTTGGCTTCCCTTGCTGTGTGGAAAGATTTGCTGCTTCAGGGAAATTAAAATGGCTTTTGACAGTCACTCAGGAATGTGTCTTCCACAAGGTGATCATGGATCAGCCAACTTTACGTTCCATGTGACAATTTTAGTAGTTTTACAAATTCCTAATGACAGCACTGAGCACATTCAGCCCATAATGCGGGAATGGCTATTCGCATTGTCAACTCACAGACAGGATGTATGATACATTGTAGGTGAAGCAATCTGGAAGATCTCTTCGAAGAATTTTACAACCAATAGATTGCCCATGACTTGCATACAAGCAAGATTTTCAAGCTTAAGGTTTTGATTGCAATGTTGCAAAGTACATGTACAATCTTAAGCGCAGATGATAATATTCAGTTGGAAACCACTCATCTCCAGCTACTTATGAAATATTTTGTTAAAATATACCAGTGTACATGTGCACTCATATTTTCATTTTACTACATTGGAATGACTGTGGGTGGGGTTTTGCTGTTGTTGTGGTAATATCACTACTAATGCACAGGCTCAGACTAATGAACTCTGTCCTCCACTTTGTTTCTTGCCCCAACTGCCAGTCTCAATCTTGCTTTCATGATTTTGCTTTTGGACAGCACTGACTTTTATTCTCCTATTAACTCACTTTGCTATTTTGTTTTCAATCAGCTTTGACCTTTACTCGGCTACTAACACTGACTCTAGACCAATGTTTTGTGTCTATAATGCTAACATTACCACTCACTTTGTCTTGTGTTCCATGACATCTTTGTCATTTAATCTCCCTTATCCCTGACCTTCTCTTTGCTCCACCTGTCCTGCCCCCATTACAACAGCAGAAAATCTTTCTCATTCCTACCTCTCGAGTTCTGTAGAAGAATCATTTTGGACTCAAAATATTAACTCTTTTTTTTCTTTCCATAGATGTTGCCAGATGTGCTGAGCTCTTCCAGCACTTTCTGTTTTTACTTCTGATCTCCAGCATCCATAGTTTTTTGTTTTGATTTGAAAGGCAGCATTTTCCAAGTAGTGCACTGAAGTATCAGTCTAGATTATGAGCTCAAGTTCTGGACTGGGCTTAGAACCCACAGTTATCTGATACAAAGATAAAAATGCTACCATTGAGCCAAGATAAATTTTAAACTGTCAAGAAATTGGGATCAAATGAAGATTAAAGAATTGGATAAAAGGAAACTGATAAGGATTCAGCTACACTGATGGCTTTTAAAATACGGATTAGCCTGGTAACAGCGGAACGGATATTTATCCAAGTGAAGTGGAGAACAATAGGGTATAGAATTACACAAGATAAAGATACAGAGGGTCACAGTTCAATTTGGTAAATAAGAATGCCTGTTGCACTTGCATGCTAAATGAGGGACTTCTTCAGACTGGTTGTTCAGATAAGACAAAATCAAATGGAATAAACCATATATCAATGGCAGGGCTATAGGAGAACAGCTGACTGACGACCAAGATCACAGCCATATTGAACTGGAAACTGAGGTCTTCCAAAAACAAGCCTTTGTCCTGAAGACTGCTGTTTCAAACCGCAGATACTACTCTGAACCACAAGAAAATTTCCCCCCAAAAAAGATACAGGTTGTGTGTGCTAACCATTGCTGGATTTGGCTAATCGTTTTTAAACCTACGGGATGTTGGTTTGGGGAAGGGAGAATCGTGATGTTTAGGAAAGTAGATAGATTTGGATTGGGATTAATTTAATCATACAACCATCATCAAAGTTAAGTGTAATTTATGTTGCTGCCTTTCTTGTTGTGCATTTAGGCTTCAGTAAACAATTTTATTTGAATGATTACAAGAAGACTTTCTTCACTGGTTTTCATCTTTTCCCTCACTTTATACAAAATTACAAAATATTCGATTCAGGAAGTTCCAAGTTTCCCTTCTGGGATTTGGGATATCCTTGCAATTAACATCAGTGAGGTCCTTAACAACACAAAGACAACCCCTTTTACTATATTGTGCTTTTCTGGAATAGCATGCACTGTCGACAACAGCAGAAACTTTTCCACCAGTTGTTTTTACCTTAAGGAGGTTTACTGAGTAAGGTGCAGGATCCCAAGCCACCAAAACAACATTCTTGAATAGAGTGTTATTATTAAACTTGTGCTCTGGGTTAACAAGTATCTGCAAATCAGGATAAAAACAAACATTTTAAAAATATTTTAATGAAATGAATGGCTTAATATGAGCATTCTGATTATTTGTGAACGTAAATTACACAAAGATACTACACAAATCCTTAGAAATAGGAAGATATTAAACAAAGGAATTAATAATTTCAAAGATTATGTTTTTGAATAGCAATAATGCATAAATTAAACTTTAAGAAAAATAGTAATAAGTGGTCAATTTATTTATAATCATAAATTATGTTGATATACTAACTACGCACTCCTATTCCTGCTCAGCGCAAGTAAAAACTTCATAAAGGTTTCATATCCAGTTAAGCGACATAGCTTCACTGATGTTCAATAGTAATGCTAGCTGTAAAATAATAATCCTAATTAAACAAACTATGCCCATAAATTTAAAATTGGAATAATTCAAGCACTAGCTATCAAGTGAGAAAATAATTTCTATCATAAAATATTGCACTTATCTTTCGAGAGCTTAAAATTAGCACAATTCAATGCAAGGAGCACTGTCTGTGAACATAATAACCAAAGGCAGAAATAACTTAAGTAAGGTTCTCCGTTCATTCTTATCAACATAATAAATAGGAGCAGGAATAGGTCAGTAGTTCTTTGATCCTGTTCTGCCATTCAGTACATTCATATTTGATCTTTTACCTCAATTCCACCTTCCCACACAATCCAGAGTTAAAGAAGGTTAAAGAACAGGTATAAAACATGAGTCAGCCAAATAAACTTCAATCGAACATTGCTGAAAAGAGAGACATGTTGGCAATGCTTTTAGTCTTGCACCAATTCGGGACTAATGCAAGAATGCCAAATTTCTAATGATCAGAACAGTTTATACTGCAAAAGAAATGGGTCCTGATTGGTTTGCTAGTCAACTCTAATTGGCTGAGGCATTGTTATGGAGAAAGCAAAGGAAACTATAGGCTCCCCAAACTCTGGGGTAATTTAAAAAAGATGCAAAGCTTGAACATATTCCTTTTGTTTCCCGAGAATGCTCCATCCCCTCCTCCGTCACTTCTAGAAAGCATAAATGAGCTATGTTACGAACTTGACTGATTATCTTAAACTGGTTGTTAGTGTAGCTGTTAGCACCTCAGAATTTTTCAGCAAGTGCTGACTAACTGCAGGATCACATTTAACAACAGAAGTTACGTTTTGGGTTTTGCTAGCATAGGCTGGCTGAGTACAGCCTGTATTCTGCCTATTACCAACACCTGAAGGAACATACTGTTTGAGTTGAATTGCTATGACATACGGCCTGCTGATCCAGCATCATATGGCACTGAAATTCATAAATTTCTCCTGCAGTGTAAATTTTTTGAGATGGTTTGAAATTTGGAATTCTTGCATTTGTCCTGGTGAGTTCAAGATGAAAAAGGTTTTGACAATATGTCCCCTATTTTAGCAATAATCTTTATTTTAACAATGCTACTTTTAAGTGTTCCCCTGGGTGAAAGAGCAGCCCTAATGTGGTGAGGGATATAGAAATCCTAGTATCTGTAAATGAATCAAACGGTAGACTTGTATCATTATCAGAGATATTGTTTGCTGCAATCACTGTAGACTAGTGTCATTCAAAGGCAGCACCTACCACTCATACAAGTGCTGCTGATCTATGTTATCCTCCTATGCTACCAAACTCTGCACAAAAAAGCATCCCTTCATTTTACCGGCTGATCTGCCTGAGCATAGAACTGTAGCATTTCAGAATCCCTTCCTCATAGTTCACTGAAACTATAAAACAGTTAGGTTTATTGCAAGTTATTTTAATGCTTCGCAAGAGATGAATTATTCTTGCAAAAATAGAGTAAATTAATTACATTTAAATTAATTAACTTTCAACATAAATACCCAGGTTTGCATCAAGAGTATCAGTGAGGCTAACAGCACTCACCATTATTAGGGGTAAATAAGACAGTAATTTGTACTGCCCATACACACACACACACACGCACACACACAGTTAAATGTAGAAATGGACTTAACTCTTCCAACCTATTGTTACCCATCAGGTTTCCTAAGGTCAGGGGAAACAGACAAACTGTTATTTAAAATAGAATCACTATTAAAATGGAGGCACACAGTTCCTTTAAAAGGTTTTAATGATAGTGCAGTATAGTCATTTATCTTTCGTCCTGTCTCTTGTAAAACTGGTAGGGGGCAGGTTTGAGGCAAGGTTAAGGGACTCCGGTTTCAGAGTTTAATTTTTAATTTCCAATCTGAACCAAGCTTCAATCTGATCAGTTGAAGAGACACTGTGTTGCTTGCCCTACTCAACAGGATCCAGGTTCCCCCACAGGAGCACCACAGTGAATTGGATTCATAATTATCACTAGAGTCCAACAACAGTGTGTGGGAAGCTGCAAGGGTAATGAATGGTGATATCATCCCTTTCCACTGATTGCAAAATCCAGGCAGCTGAATAAAAATGTTCTAAATGCATTAATATTTCAGTTATAAAGCTTTCATAAAATATATCATCAGAGATGACTGATGGAAGTTTTGTTTCCATTTATTCATGGGATGCGGGTAGCTTTGTCATCGATGGTATCAAATTAAACTGGAGCATTCTTGGCAGCTGCATTCATCCAGGCAGCTGGAGATTATTTCATCACTTACTGCACCTTCTAGATGTTGGGAACGATCTGGAGAGTCTGGAGCTGAGTTATTTGCAATAGAATATGCAGCATCTAACCTCCTCTTGTAACCACATTATCTGTGTGACTAGTCAAAAGTGACTCCCAATATGTTGGTGGTAATGCTGTTGAATGTCAAGTGCAGCTCGTTAGAGTTTCTGTCATTGCAAAGGATCATTACCTGGCATTTACACGGCATGGATTTTTTTTTATTTATCAGCCCAAACCTGAATGTTGTTTAGGCCTTGCTGCACTCAGGCATGGATTACTTCATTCCCTGAAGAGCAGCAAACTGAACTCGAAACTGTGCAATCATCAGCGAATATTGCCACTTCTGATCTTATGACAGAAGGAAAGTCATTGATAAAGCAGCTGAAGATGGTAGGGCCTAAGGCACTACCCCGAAGGACTAGTGATATCCTGGGGTTGAGCTGCTTGGTCTCCAAACTACAATCATCTTCCTTTGTGCCAGAAACGATTTCAACCAGAAAAGAGGTTTTCCCTCATTCTCTTTGATTTCAATTTTAACTGAAGGAACTTGATGTCACACTTGGTGAAATGCTGTCTCGATATCACGGCAATCACTTTTACCTCACCTCCAGCATTCTGCCCTTTTGCCCATTTTCAGACGTAGCTGAGTAATTTTCCACTTTGTTGATTAGATAACAGTGCTGTAGCTTTACCAAACAGCTTGGCTAGAGGTGAGGCTAGTCTGGAACGCACACCTTCAGTGCTACTGAATGTTGTCAGGGACCATAGCTTCTGCTGTATCCAGTACACTCAGCTATTTCTTCATATCACGTGAATGAAGCAAAGTGGCTGAAGTGTAGCCACTCAGTACCTCTGACTCAATGGGGGCAATCTTACCAAAAAATTCTCAGTGCCAAATGAGCATGAAGACGGGAGAGAAGCCCACTGTTTTTTTGGACATGATAAAAATCGAATCTTATCTGACTCTGGCAAAAAAAGGAGGCCAAATTACTTTCTCACCAGCAGGGGGAAGGGCCTAGCTCACCAGAAAGCTGGCAAATAGCAGCAAGGCCAGCCGTGTGCATGTGGAGGTCCCTGTGTTCTGTGAACACAGATCTGAGAGTGGCTGCCCCACCCCCCGACCCCCAGCCATAGCAGGCCTCCACGGCTGAAACCCCACTACCCGGATACGGTGCCGCTCTGTGGCTGATTCCCCTCCCACCCTGCCCAGACCCATACCCTCCATATGGGCCGATCAATCCCCCCACTGCTATCATGGGGGTCCAAGGCCAAAATCCCCCATCCCGCACATGGACTGACTGATCGCTGGTTGTAGAGCAGCAGCAGTCCACCACGTCCCACGCCCAAATTGGCCCGCCTCCCTCTGCCCCCCTCAATGGCCCCACCACCTCAGGCCCCACTAAGTGTGCCTGGTTGACATTATCAGGATGCCTGGTGGGCAGTGCCAGGGTTCCAGGCTGGCACTGCCCAAGGGGCAGCCTCCCTCTGCCCCCGACCTCCAGGGGCCCTCAATGGCCTGGGGTCTGATTGGATGTGAACTTGATTTCTCGGCTCTCTCACAATCTTATTGGCTCACCCTGCCCATCAGCCTGCGGGACGAGAAGATAAGGTCACGGCCAAGAACTTTACAAGCCCTTCAGCCTTGTCTTTTGCATTCTCATGCTGGGCTTTGCTACATTAAGGATGGAGATATTCAGGAAGCCTCTTCCTCCTATTATTGATTACTTGTTCACCACCTTTCATGACTGAATGTGGCTGGATAGCAGAAATGTGATCTGATCCATTAGTTGTGGGATCACTTAGCTCTGTCAACATGTTATTTCTTTCATTGTTTAGCACTTATGTGTTGTGGTTTTTATTATCACCAGATTAGCACCTCATTCTGCTCTGACATGTTTCTACACTTCTCACTGAACTAGCGTTGAGAGGAATATACTGAACGATGAAGTTACAGATTTTGTTGGACACAACTCTGCTACTTCTGATGGTCAACAATACCCTATGGATGCCTAGTTTGAGTCACTAGATGTTCATTGTATATTCATTGAGATTGATGGGTTACATGTTGTGAGCATTAACTGGTGATTCACTTCTGCCCATATAAATAGACACAGACAGAAATTGTTATTTCTGGCCTAGGAGGTGTCTGCTCATAATCTGTAAGTCTATGAGTAAGCCTGTATAAAGCTGTGGAAAGATTAGCTCCAGGTCTGTCCTTCACCAACTCACTTTCTGGATTATCACTCGATCTGTTATCAACTTGTCCTATTTAATATGATGGTAGTGCCACATTATACAATGAGCGTGTCCAAAGTATAGGGGCTGTATCTCCACAAGTACTTGTGCAGTGGTCACGTAGGTACAGGTACATATGTAACATGTACAGATCTTTTTCTACACTCTAGGTATGAGTGTAACACTACATTCTGCACTCTCTCGTTTCCTTCTCTGTGAACAGTATATTTTGTCTGTATAATGAGCAAGAAACAATACTTTCCACTGTATGCTAATACATGTGACAATAATAAATCAAATCAAAGATTTTGAAGACAAGGTCAAATAGCATTTTTGTTTGTCTAGCAGTTACGCCCTTCAAGTCTTAACCAGCTTTGTTAGTAGTGGTACCAACGAACATTAAGTCCCCTATCCAACACATATTTGTGCCCTGGTTGCCCTCATGGAGAAGTACCGATCCTTCAACAGTGCTAACAGAGGGGGGGTGGGGGGGAGTGGGGTGGGGGTGGCAGGTAGTGGGATATGGGAGAGTGCAGTGTGTGAAAATTTTTATCTGAGTCTGACCTGATGCCATGAGATTTTATGGCACCCAAAGTCAATGTTGTCAGCTCACAGGCCCACCTGCTCCTGATGGTATACCACTGTGCCACCACTTATGATCAGTTTGTTCTGCTTTTGAGTTAGGACATACCCAAGGGATCGTGACAGAGACTTTGGCCACAAGGCATGAGTCCATGAGTGTGACTATGTCAGGCTGTTACTTGAGTAATCTGTGGGACAGCTTCTTTGTTTTGGCACATGTTTCTAGATGTTAATTTTGGAAGACCTTTTATCCTAACTTGAGCAATTACGCCTTTATCAAGTCTGAATCTAATGATTCCGCTGATGCCGGGTTGTCCATTCAATTTTCTTCCTCTAAAACTTGGTCTTATGGTTTGATACAAATTAATGACTTGCTTGGTCACTTCAGAGGGCAGTTAGTAATGAACCACATTGCTCTGGCTCTGGAGTCACCCATAGGCCAATCCAGGTAAAGATTGCTGATTTGCGTCCTTAAACGACGCTAGCAAACCGTTAACTAAAGATCGCTGTCCTGTTCATAGAAGAAACACTTCATAATATTAAGGAAAAATAACTGAAGCAAAAATGCAGAGAGGTGAGTAATGTCAGGGCACACATTAACTCACTTGTGAATTAATAACACGGATTGTGGTTTTGCTTCCAACATCCTTCTCGTAACCTTGTGTAGGGGCAGCATTAAATCTCAGAACTGCATCATGGGAATCTGGAAAAGAGAAACAAGAGCAATTAATCTTCATGTTTTTTTTGGAATTTAAGTGAATGGAATTGAGATATGCTATTTTACACAACTCAGAAAATGACAGAAGTCTAATTCAACCGGACATCGTAATGGGGGAGTTTGTACTTTTACATCATATAGAGTTTATGGCACTGATTAAAGCAAAAGGCACAGTGGCTTTAATTGGGTTAACCAAGCCAAAAATGAATCAATTTGTTAGATTGCTCACTGACCAAGGACAAGGAATGTTACTACAATTTACTGTATTCTCTGAAGAGGATAGTTGGTAAAAAGTTTTTTCTTAAGAAAACATACACATACACAAAACACCTGACAGACTATTTTGAAGAATTAAATTCCAGAACCTTCCATTGCCACAGAGGTTTTAGTAGTGAAGCTGCTCTGCCAGATAATTGTCAAGAATTCTGCCCCAATTCATTTCCCTTTTTCATCTTTGCCAATGACTAGTCGACATGTTATTTTTTTCTTTGTGGCCAGTACTTTCAATATTGCAGAGACTATAATGGAGCATTTGTAAACTGCTTTTAAAATGCTTCAGTGCATTGTTACTGAAACATTATGCACCAGTTTCTAGAAAACCACAAAAAAAGACAGGTATTGGGCCGTAACTTCAGAGCTCTAGGGGCTGTACCCCAAAGATGTACCACGAAACACTCGCACTGGAAGTTCACAGGTAAGCTTTGTACAGCAATTGCCCAGAACTGCAAATTTCCCCAGAGAAATTGCTCTCTGCTGGGAATTATTTAAAAAGCAATTTAAATTGGATAGTTCGGGCTGAGTTACCTCAATAGTTTTCCAGAAAAAGTTAGAAGAATTAAAACCTCTTCTAACTTAGGGGTAACTACTGCATAGACTCCTCCATGGGGCCCTCCCACACCTTGAATTCCCAGGGCTCTCCCCCACCTCCAACTACATCCTTGACTATTCATCCCCACGGGACTTCCACACCCCCTTGATCCCCCAGCTATATCCCTCAGAGCCCCACAGCGACACCCTCCAAGGAACTCCCAGCACCTCCAGCGGACTACAACCATTGATGGGATCTTCCCAACCATGGGATTTCCCCCTATCCCCATGGGGGCCCTTTCCCCCAGCCACCCCCTTCTCCCCCCACACTCCCACCTCTCCAGGCTAGATTCACAACCCCCTTAACCTGACACCTCCCACACCTGAGGCCAACCTGACACAAACCTCCCTCCCCAAGGCAAGCCTCCCCGCCCTCCTCCTTCCCAAACAAAGCATGGCCTGATGTCTGAGGCCCATGTTGTTTTCCAACCCTGCAAAAGGCTCAGCCTGAATCTGCCCAGCCTAATCAGAGGCCCAAGGCTAGTGCCATTAATGAGAGCGGTGGCCTTCTTCTGCACTTCATTCTAAGCTTCAGGGGCAGGATGCACTGCACAAGATCAGGAGAAAGAATTTTTAAACATTGAGGTAAGAAACTAGGAGCAAATGACAATCCCAGTTTGATTTCCATTCTGTGGAAGTTCAGACTCATTAATAGAAATTAAAACTTATGGAAGCTAATAAATTGTTTAGTACTCAAAACGATGTTTAGTTTGTGCATTATGCATCAGAGTGGACATTTGAACCTGAATTACTCAATAGACAACTCTCTGGGATAATTGCAGTATGGAGTGTAGCAGAATTTAAATGTGGTCAATTAATTCTTGTATACAACCTCTTTCTCAGCTAAAAACGTACATTCTCTGAAATATACAACAATATATAAATTAAGTGTGACAAAGAGCAATTAATGTGTGACAAAGATATAAACCTTTATGCCCACAGGATGGCAGAGTAGTTCTTCCAGTGTTAGTGTGACAAGTTTTACTTGTTACTTCCAGTAGTGGGCACAGCTTTTCCATGTCACACAGAAATCCAGCTATGGGTTATGTTGCTGCTTTCTCAAATTGTACTTGTGATGCTGGCGACACTGAATGAGGTTTTCACAAAATTGGAATAAATGTTTCCCCCAAGAAATGCAATGTCACAAAAACAGTGACACCTATAAAATAAAAATTCTTATGACAGTTCATGTTTCCAAAACTGTTACTGCAGGTCATAAATGCCTTGGAACAATTGAGGGTTGGACCAGACATGCACTGACTGTCTCAAACGCCATCTCAGCTGTTTTCAAACCCCATTCACATTCCAGCCTTGTTTACTGCCCTGTTATGTCCCAGTAAATATTCAGCTTGGTACTGGAATGTCATAAATGCTTTTATTTCACACTGCCTGAAACATTGTCCCAAATATATAAATCCAGTAAGAAAGCTCTGTCAATTCCTTCACTGTCATTGTATAACAATCCTGGAACTTCCTCCCTCACAGCACTGTGGATATACCTCTTCCACATGGATGGCAGCGGTTTAAGAAGGAAACCCAGCACTGCCTTCTCAAGGGCAATTAGGGATGGACAGTAAATGCTCACCTTGCCAGTAATACCCATAAATGATTATAAAAAATTGCTGCTCTATGTTCATCACCACCAGAGGGCCCCTATCATGATCAATTTCAAATACAAGACATATGGCAGGATTCTTTGGTCATTCACGCCAGTGGGATTCTCCAGTCCCGCTGCAATGCATGGAGATTTGGCTGAGCATCAAAATCTTCATCCTCTCTGGCAGTGGTGGTGGGGTATGAACGGCTGGAGGATTCCAGCCATAATCGCCCCCTCTGTGCTGTTAAAATGGGTGAGGTTTGCATAGTTCATCAACTATTTCTAAGGAATGGCCTCCTTGCTCATCAAGGGTGTTGTGAGAAATTTCCCCTTATATTTGTTATCAGTGTGCAATGTTGTTGCCTTGTCCACATATTTGCGTCTAATTGTGCAGAAACAGTGGGTGCAATTTTCTGGTCCTTCTCACTGGCAGAATCTTCAGGTCCTGCAAAAGCGACCCCCTGTGGTGGATTTGCCGATGGTGGGACGGGTGAGCCATACAAGTCATCATTGACATTGGGGCAGGGGTTTAGGATTACATTTATATACAGGAGTTTGAAAGGGTGAGAGGGAATCTCAAGAACTTATAAAATTCAAACAGAAATGGACAAGGTAAATTCAGAAAAATGGTTCCCAATAGTGGGCGAATCCTGAACTAGGTGTCATACTTTAAGGATAAGGGGTACACCTTTTAGAACTGAGATGAGGAAAAATTTCTTCACCCGGAGGTGGTGAATGTGTGGAATTCATTACCACAGAAAGTAGTTGAGGACAAAACATTATCTGATTTCAGGAAGAAATTAGATGTAGCCCTTGGGGTTAAAGAGATCAAGGGGTATGAGGGAGGGGGGATGCGGATATTGAATTCAATAATCAACCATGATCAAAATGAATGGTGCAGCAGGCTCAAAGGGCCAAATGGTCTATTCCTGCTTCTAGTTTTTATGTTTCAATGGTAAATTACTAGATTATTTAAACATTTAAAATAACTTGTTTACAGCAGCTGGCAATATTTCCAGATATGAAATCCATCCTGTAGATTTCTTAAGATAAATCTCGTGATCAGTAACTTACATCAAACTGGCAGGTATAAAGTGGTCACGACTGATCAGGAATCGAGTGCAGACCACTTGCACCAAGGTGTACAATTGCTTTACAACATCCCCATTTCCATTTTAAATGATCACACCCAGTCATAAGCCTGCTATATAGGAAATTGGAAACTAGCACGGTGGCACAGTGGTTAGCACTGTTGCCTCACAGCACCAGCGACCCAGGTTCGATTCCAACTTTGGATGATTGTATGGAGCTTGCACATTTTCCTTGTGTTTACTTGGGTTTCCTCTGGGTGCTTTGGTTCACTTCCACAGTCCAAGATGTGCAGGTTGGGTGGATTGGCAATGGTAAATTGCTGCTTAGTGTCAGGGGATTATTAGGGTAAATACATGGGTTTACAGGGATAGGGCGGGGGTGGGATTGTTGTCAGTGTAGGCTTGATGGGTCGAACGGCCTCTCTCTGTATTATAGGGATTCTATGAAATCATAAATCATAGGCAGAATTAGCTTTAATTTATAGAAACGTACACCTGTACACTATGTTTATATGTGCATGCATGAGACTGAATGTGTAGCATTACCTTAATTCGGGGTCAGTGTGTGAAAATAAATAACCTTTACTGCAAACTCATGAAAGTTTGCTGCTGAATCACTTAAATAGAATACACACTCCAAGGACAAGAACAAACATATTCCTTTCCACACAATGCTGATTATAGGCAGTCTTTTATCCATAATTCAGACATTTGGGGGTATTTTGATGACTTGATAAAGCATTTATATAATAGATGGAAGTTGGCATCACTTATGGTTTGGAAGCTGTGCCTGACATAGATGCAGGAGTATTTCCTGCCAGATTTTTAATATTGGAGATTTGAGCAATGGTATTTATCCAGGCATAAGCCACCATTTTGCAATGGTATGCATAACAAAAAACTTCTAGTTTAACAGTAAATCACCCTTTTTGCAATCTTTGTTAATGCTGGGTGCCCCTTGCACAGGTAATTCCTGTGTCCAGCACTGCTTGGGTGCGAAGGATGGAAGATATAGAGTATCATTTATTGCTCTCATCTGCATGTCATCATAATACACCTGCTCTCACTTTCACGCTATTTTTCACAGGTTCTGAAAGCCCAGCTTGACTGTTTCAGTTCCTCACCTGCCCTGCCAACGCCAGGTTCCTGAAGGAAAATTTGGCCTCAACAAGTCAACTTATGATGGAAAGATATAATAGAAAATGCATGATGAGAAATGTTACAGGAAATAAACGGTGCACTTACATGAATGTGTATAATGTGCAAAACTTTTAAAATAGTGTGTGAAGATCCTATAGTATTGTTCAGTGAGAGTTGCAGAATATGCAGCTTTATAACAAAATGCTGTTGTGCCATGTAAAGTGTATATTAGCGCTAGTCTTGTGTTATGAATGATTATTGCATTCTATTTTTATTATGCTGCCTTCTGTTGGTGCTTTGACTGAGGTTCAAAGTCTGTGAATCTGTTCATTATTTTGGGGTAACTGTAATTAGGTGGTGTTAAACATTACTTATTTCATGCAACTTATCTACCACTCGTGCCAAATCCCCATCAAAGGTGACAATGGTTCTGTGGTAATATAGTAAGAAGTTTTACATCACCAGGTTAAAGTCTAACAAGTTTATTTGATAGTAAACAAATAAACTTGTTGGACATTAATCTGGTGTTGTGAGACTTAGAACATAGAACATTACAGCGCAGAACAGGCCCTTCGGCCCACGATGTTGCGCCGACCAGTTAAAAAACAATGACCCACTAACCTAAACCAATCCCTTTTCGTCCATAAACCTATCCACGGATCTCTTAAACGCCCCCAAACTAGGCGCATTTACAACTGCAGCAGGCAGGGCATTCCAATCCCTCACCACCCTCTGGGTAAAGAACCTACCCCTGACATCCGTCCTATAACTACCCCCCCCTTAACTTAAAGCCATGCCCCCTCGTGCTAGATTTCTCCATCAGAGGAAAAAGGCTATCACTATCCACCCTATCTAAACCTCTAATCATCTTATATGTTTCAATAAGATCCCCTCTTAGCCGCCTTCTTTCCAGCGAAAACAACCCCAAATCCCTCAGCCTCTCCTCATAGGACCTCCCCTCCATACCAGGCAACATCCTGGTAAACCTCCTCTGCACCCTCTCCAAAGCCTCCACATCCTTCCTGTAATGTGGAGACCAGAACTGCACACAGTACTCCAAGTGCGGCCGCACCAGAGTTGTGTACAGTTGCAACATGACGCTGCGACTCCTAAATTCAATCCCCCTACCAATAAACGCCAAGACACCGTATGCCTTCTTAACAACCTTATCTACTTGATTCCCAACTTTCAGGGATCTATGTACACTTACACCTAGATCCCTCTGCTCATCCACACTATTCAAAGTCCTCCCGTTAGCCCTATACTCGACACATCTGTTATTCCTACCAAAGTGAATTACCTCACACTTCTCCGCATTAAACTCCATCCGCCACCTCTTGGCCCAGCTCTGCAACCTGTCTAAGTCTTCCTGCAAACTATGACACCCTTCCTCACTATCTACCACACCTCCGACTTTGGTGTCATCAGCAAATTTACTAACCCACCCAACTATACCCTCATCCAGATCATTAATAAAAATTACAAACAGCAGTGGCCCCAAAACAGATCCCTGAGGCACACCACTCGTAACCGAACTCCATGATGAATATTTACCATCAACCACCACCCTCTGTCTCCTATCCGCTAGCCAATTCCTGATCCAATTCCCTAGATCACCCCCAATCCCATACATCTGCATTTTCTGCAGAAGCCTACCATGGTGAACCTTATCAAACGCCTTACTAAAATCCATATACACCACATCCACTGCCTTACCCCCATCCACCTCTTCGGTCACTTTCTCAAAAAACTCAATAAGGTTCGTAAGGCACGACCTACCCACCACAAAACCATGCTGACTATCTCCAATCAATTCATTACTCTCCAAATAACTATAAATCCTATCCCTAATAATTTTTTCTAAAACCTTGCCCACAACAGAAGTGAGACTCACCAGTCTATAATTCCCGGGGAAGTCTCTGTTCCCCTTCTTAAACAATGGGACAACATTCGCTAACCTCCAATCTTCCGGTACTATACCAGAGGCCAACGACGACCTGAAGATCAGAGCCAGAGGCTCTGCAATCACTTCTCTTGCCTCCCAGAGAATCCTGGGGTAAATCCCATCCGGACCAGGGGACTTATCTATTTTCAAACCCTCCAGAATATCCAGCACATCCTCCTTATCAACTGTAATACTGTCAATTCTACTCCCCTGCAACCCAGTGTCCTCCTCAGCTATATCCATGTCCCCCTGCGTGAACACCGAAGAGAAATATTGGTTCAATGCCTCTCCAATCTCCTCCGGTTCCACACATAACTTCCCTCTGCTGTCTATAACTGGCCCTAATCTTGCCCTAACCAACCTTCTGTTCTTGACATACCTATAGAACGCCTTAGGATTCTCCTTAACCCTATCAGCCAAAGTCTTCTCATGTCCTCTTTTAGCCCTTCTTAGCTCACTCTTCAACTCCCTCCTAGCCAATCTAAAGTTTTCTAGTGCACTACCCGAGCCCTCACGTCTCATCCGAACATAAGCCTCCTTTTTCTTTTTAACCAACGAATCAACTTTTTTAGTGCACCACGGTTCCCCAGCCCTACCAATTCCTCCTTGCCTGACAGGGACATACCTATCACGGACTCGCAGTAGCTGCTCCTTGAAAAAACTCCACATTTCGGACGTTCCCAGTCCCTGTAATCTCCTAGTCCAACCTATGCTTCCTAATTCTCTCCTAATGGCCTCATAATTACTCTTCCCCCAGCTAAAACCACTGGCCCGAGGTTCATGCCTATCCCTTTCCATCACTAAGGTGAACGTAACCGAATTGTGGTCACTATCACCAAAATGCACACCAACTTCCAAGTCTAGCACCTGGTCTGGCTCATTTCCCAGCACCAAATCCAATATAGCCTCACCTCTAGTTGGCCTATCTACATACTGAGTCAAAAAACCTTCCTGCACGCTTTGTACAAAAACTGACCCCTCTAACGAGCTAGAGCTATAACAATTCCAATCAATATTAGTAAAGTTAAAATCCCCCAAAACAATTACCCTATTACTTTCACTCCTAACCAGGATCGTCTCCGCAATCCTTTCCTCAACCTCTCTAGAACTTTTAGGAGGTCTATAAAAGACTCCCAACAGGGTGACCTCCCCTCTCCTATTTCTAATCTCCGCCCATACTACCTCAACAGACAAGTCCTCATCAAACTTCCACAAGTCCTCATCAAACTTCCTTACTGTGTTTACCCCAGTCCAACGCCAGCACCTCTACATCATGACCACCTGTGGTAATATAATCAGGCCTAGTTTTAAGGCTGATTAAATTGGATATCCTAAATTAAAAAATTGTGCACATTAAAATCAAATGCAGTCAAACCTCAGGCAGGTCAATGATACAAATACACAAACATGTCTGGGCCTGGCCCATCAATCACCCGAAGATCACTGCACTTTACTGAGACCCAGCAGGAGATTGTCATCGCACCCCATTGAAACGCACCGGCCTACTGTTAGAAGCCCAGATTGGGTCAGACTTTCTGTCACCTAGAGTTGCTGCAGTTACCTTATCTAGCAACAGATTGCATGTAAGCAACAGCATGGAGATGGACACCTGGGGGTGGACCCTGGTGTCCTGTCAGGCAGACATCAAGAAACCCACTGGGTATTGGAACCCCCTCCTGGAACCTCATTGGCCGGAAATCAGAGAAGTTTCTGGAAAGACTGGCAGGAAGGGGAATAAATGTACATATCTCAGACACACCAGCAGTGAAGACTTGATGAGGGAGCAACCGTGACCATCCAGAAGACTGACCAGAGAAGGAAGGAAGGAAGAAGCTGCCATCAAGGCTCACCTTTCTGACGACAGACCAGAGGGATTCTGAGAATTGGGCCTACAGTTTAACCAAACCATCTTTGCGGGTAGTATACTTGAATCTGGGGTGTCCTCTTGTTTTACATGGGTAATTCAAAGCTTAATAGTGTTACTATTAAAAAACTTATTGAACCTTTACTTGTGTTTGTCCTTTGTCCATCTTGCAAATAAGGGCATCGGGGTAAAACCTCGGAGTAAGCAAACCGGTTGAAAGTATCTGAGAATTAACAGGTACAGCAGGTCTCTTTCCAGAGAGCTTATCCCTTTACCTTTCAAAACCAAAGTCATTATGCATTTACAAAAAAATCCACCCCGACCCGTTTGTCTTTTATAATTATTGTCTAATCTATAAAGAACTTGTATTTATACAGTACTTTTTGTGATTTCAGGGTGTACCAAAATGATTTTCAGTTAACAAAGTACTTTTGAATTGGTATCATTAATGTCAATTGCAGCAATCAATTTTCATTTAGCAATGTCCTATAAACTGCAATGAAATACATGATTAATTCCTGTTTTACATATTGGATGTGGAATAATCATGAAGGACATGAAAGGGTTAACCTTGTCACACAGAGGGAATGAGCGAACTGAGTTGTGATTGATTTGGAGAGGAATAGAAACAGGACAACGACAGGTTAATTGCAATTATGAATTGTCAACAGTTCCTGCTTAGAATGGAAGGAACATTTACACTTGGGTAAGCTATGAGCTAAGTGCCCCTCACTGTGGGAGGAAAACCTTCTGTTGTGTAAACAGCATGAGAGTTGTCTGTGCCCTTGCAGTTCTGCATTGCTCAGCACACTGAAAAGAACCAGGGTAAAGGTGTGTGAAGTGTTGGACAATCTAGTATAATGTTAACAGAATCTATGCCTGAGGCCTAGGTATGTAACAGTGTGACCTGAACACTATAAAAAAGAGACAATATTGAAGTTAGGAGAAGATGGTGGCACAGTGCTTAGCACTGCTGCCTCATAAGACCAGGAACCCGGGTTCGATTCCAACCTTGGGTCACTATGTGCATGGAGTCTGTATGTTCTCCCTCTGTCTGTGTGGGTTTCCTCTGGGTGCTTTGGTTTCCTCCCACAGTCTGAAAGATGTGCTGGTTAGGTGCATTGGCTGTGCTAAATTCTCCGACAGTGTACCTGAACAGGCGCAGGAGTGTAGCGACTAGGGGCTTTTCACCATAACTTCACTGCAGTGTGAATATAAGCCTACTTGTGACATTAATAAATAAACTTTAAACAAAAGAAAAATGGGGATTGGGCATCTCCAGACCTAGGCCTGCAAACAATACTGGTAATGACCAGCCATGCGGACGAGGTTCAATCAAATCGTAAAAGGTACTGTGATTTTACGGGTTCAGTAAGCAATAAATCTAAAGTTGAGCCGAATCCTATTTGCTGTTTGCATTTTGATTCTTGTCATTCTACATGTCCAAGAATCATGGCAAGACTAAACGACACAGACCCCCTTACAAATATTGGCCAGGAAACTGGAAGAATCCTACAGTTCCACTCCTGATAGCATCTTGGGATCTTTTATGTCAACTGGAGAGGGCAGACAGGACCTCAGTTTAACATCTGTTTTGAACATGTTATCACATCCAGCCTCTGCAAACCGCCCCCCACCCCTCTTTATTAATGCACCAGATAGAGTTCAATGTCAAGAAGTGAAGTGATAAATTTTGGCAAAAAATACAATAGCCGTTATACTCTGAGGGGAAGTAAATTCGGTGCTGCGTAAGAACAGAAAGACTTGGAGATACGAGCTCACAGGCATTGCCTCCAGCTGATTGTCTGTTCAAAAAAAGCTAGTGGATTTCTAGGTTTTAATGCAAAACATGACAAAAAGTGGTGATAAATCTATATATGAAAGTTTAATAACATCACAGTTGGAGCACCACATGTAGTTTTGAACAGCATATTAATGAAAGAAATTAAAGATTTTAGAATGGCTGTGATGCTAATTTGTGTGGAAAAATACAAAAAATAAAAATGTGAAAAACAATACTCTCATGGTAGAGCAATGCAAAATATATAGAAGTGTTTAAAATTAAAGATGAAAACAATTAAAGTCAAATGTTTAAAGAAATTTCTTTACAAAGTTGTGAGGAGTCGGATTCATTTCCAGGGCTGATGATTGTCAACACTGAAGATTAGATTGGATGAAGGAATTGGGAACTAAAGAGATTTGGAAGTAGGTAGGTAAATGTGATTCGAACACTTTGCTCGTCTGTAAGAGAGCACTTAGTCCATTGTAACTTCTGTGTATTTTCATGCATGTTTCTCTAAATCCCTTCAGTCTGACTTCTACCTATGTTATTCTAACAATGTCCTGGCTGAGACTATGAAAACTACTAAAACTATTGCTGGTGATAAGCAAACTGCTCTTCATCTCCCATAATCTTTCTTCTTTCTGCAGCTTTTTACAATGTTAGTCATTTTTATTCCCCTACCTCCTCCACTTCTTTTCCAGCTTCATAGCCTTGTACACTTTTACATCCATGCATCCAAATACAGCCAACATATCCTTGTATTAAAATGTTTTTCATTGCTTGAGTTGTCACTGCAAGATTTTTTTTCCATTCATAGAAGGTGGTTAGGACAGCACTTATTGCCCATCCCTAATTACCTTTGAAAAAGTGGTGAGCTAACTCCTTGAACCACTCCAGTCTTTATGGTGTAGGTACACCCACAGTGTTATTAGGGGGAGAATTCCAAGTTTTGACCCAACAACAGTGAAGGAAGGGCAATATATTTCCAAGTTAGGATGGGGAGTGACTTGGAAGGGAACTTCCAGGTGGTAATGTTCCCTTATGTCTGCTGCTATTGTCCTTCTAGATGGTAGCAGTTATGGATTTGGGGGGTATCTAAACCCTGATGAGACTCTGCAGTGCATCTTGTAGCTGGTACACACTTCTGCCATTGTGCATTGGTGGAGGACGTGAATGTTTGTGGATGGGGTGCCAGACAAGTGGGCTGCTTTAACCAGGATAGTGTCAAGCTTCTGGAGTGCTGTTGGAGTTGCCCTCATGATGTGGAGATGCCAGCGTTGGACTGGAGTAAATGCAGTATGAAATCTCACAACACAGGTGACGAAGGGGCAAACCCCGAAAGCTTGTGAGTTTACTATCAAATAAATTGGTTGGACTTTAACCTGGTGTTGTGAGACTTTGAGCGGCGCTCACCCTGGCAAGTGGAGAGTATTTCAACACACTCCTGACTTGTGTCTTGACGTAGGCTTTGGGGAATCAGGTGGTGAGATACTCACTACAGGCTTCTGACCTGTTCTCGTAGCCATAGTATTTATATGGCTAGTCTTGTTCCATTTCTAGGCAATGCTAACTGCCAGGATGTTGATAGTTTCCCCCACGGATCTGTAATTCATTCCTTTTTTTTATGTGACAACTGCCATAAGCATGGGATCAGTTTTCATATGTTGGATGGGATTCTCCAGCCTCTCCACTGCGTGTTTCTCATGGCGGGAGGCGGCCTGCCATTGGCTGGCGATGAAAGCTACTGGTCCTGCCGCTGACAATGGGATTTCCCACTGACTCCAACCCATATGACGTAAACCTGGGGCAGGAATACGGCATCAGCGGGACTAGAAGACTCCGCTGGTGCGAACAGCCAGAAAGTTCAGGCCTTTACATATTCTGTTGATACTCAACTTTAGATTTGAAAATTTCTTTCACCTTATGGCCCCTTTGGTCTAGTCAGACTGCTTGGTCAAGTTATAGAAAAATTCCAATTTCCTTTGGAAATACAAAAGCCTTAACTTTGTGTTATCACAGCTCTACTTCCTTGACATTCCAAAGCTTCTGGAAGAGGGTTTGAAGCGCAGATATTTTGATTCAGAGACAGGAATGCTGCCATGAAACTAAAGGCCCACTCCATAGATTATAAATAAAATGAAAAAACTGAATTTTCCTGATTTGACTAGCAAGAATCTATTTGTTTCACACCTAAGGTAACTCACTGTTCAATTACTTGTGCACATAATCATGGCTGATACTCATGTGCAATACTAAGGGAATACTGCATTGCCAAAGATGTTTCTTTCAGATGAGAAATTAAACTGAGCCTCATTAATGCTTACGGGAAGATCTAATAGATCCCATGGCACAATTGTCTGCACTGCTTACACTGTTCCTATCTATCTGGTACAGTGCCGTTTACCATTACCAAAGACACTAATTACAAATGATGTGGAGAATGCCAGCACTGGACTGGGGTGGGCAGAATAAAAAGTCCCTCAATAGGTTAAAGTCTCACAGGTTTATTTGGAATCACAAGCTTATATATGTACAGCTTTACACAATTTGTAACAGTTTAATTACCTGTCACTGGGGATTGAACTTTAAAGGATATATTGTTCCTGGTGAAATCAATCTTTTGACGCAGTTTCCCTGATTTATCTGATTTTGCAGGAAAGCTGCAAGGTGTTTCGTGGATCGTTATTCAAGTTTCATCAGTTTCACCCCCAGTGTCAACTGGAGTTTTTCTAGGTACACAGATCCCACTAGCCTATAATAAGGATGGCTCGCTCTTGTCAAGATTTCTATACACATAGTATTAACTTAGCCCACTCAGTTGCCATTTACCATACTGGGTATACAAACTCTTATAAGTCTTTTAACCAGTATCTAGGGTGAATATGGATTTTTAACCAATTAGACAATGAAATGCAAGAGACAATGGAATTTTAAAAATGTATTAGTTGGAAAAGTTTAAAACTAGAATAAATAAGGAAGCAATATGCACATGTCAAACCTTAATGGATGCCTCAAATCAATAGGGGAAAAGTGCTGCAAAATCAGAGAAAAACACAAGTGAAATTATGTGGGCAGTGTAATTGAGGAAACCGCTGTTACTACTGTGGCTTTCTTGGTTAAAGCATCCACCACGTAAGGAGTAAATCACATTGATACTAAAGTGCCTGTTGTAAAGAAAGCCCACCAACACCTCTACTTTCTCAGAGGACTAAGGAAACTTGGTATGTCCACTACAACTCTCACCAATTTTTACAGATGCACCATAGAAAGCATTCCTTCTGGTTGTATCACAGCTTGGTGTGGCTTCTGCTCTGTCCAAGACCGGAGGAAACTACAAAGGATCATTTACGAAGCCCAGTCCATCACTCAAACCAGCCTCTCACCCAGTGACACTGTCCATACTTCCCACTGCCTCAGAAAAGCAGCCAGCATAATTAAGGACTCCACATACCCCAGACATTCTCTCTTCCACCTTCTTCGTGGTGGTGTATCTCTGGAATTCTCTGCCTGTTGAAGTGGTGGAGGCTACCTTGCTGAATATATTTAAGTCACGGGTAGGTTTCTGATAAGCAAGGTGGGGAATGTACTTTGAGAACTTAGGAACATGTTCCAATCTTCTTGTCGGTATCTTGTAACTAAATCACAAAATAACACCAGATTTTTAATCACACTGCCATTGTATTCTTATATTGAAACGATGACTATGCTTTTACGTGATCTGGAATGTTTTAAAGTTGTGAAAATCATATGACAAATGCAAGTTTGCTTCACTCGCTGAATCCTGCAATCCACTACTCCACTGACCATTTTCTGTTCCCAGTTGATTTACGCTCTATTTATTTCCCTAATTAACCTTTGCTGCTGCACACGGCAATTAGAACTAAGTGCAGCAAGTAAAATGTTTGCAAACATGCAGCGATTATTTTAAAATGTCAATGTTCTTCCGCAGGATAAACGGGAATAAAGTGAATGAAACAGTTGTGGGGGAGTATGAGCTGGCTCATGAGGTGAAAATAATCAACAGGAAACTTGAATGCTAAGCAGAACAAATGACATGGGCTGGGATATCAATGTTATATTAACACTAAATAACTGTATGAATTGAGAAATTTGAAAAGTCAAGCATATTGCCCCAGCAATTAAACCAATTAGTTCTGATTATTTTGATTAATTTATTTGTCCTCCCTTTTATCTCCAGTATTATCATTCACTTCCATAATCGCTGGAATTGTCACTTGTCATTCAGCAGGAGGTAATGCTTGAATAATACAAGCTAGTTTCATATACAGTTGCTATGTTGAATTGTATCTTCACTGGGTAAAAAGGAAATTAGTCTGCTTTGTGCCATGGCCCCACCTGTGAGTTGCTGGCTGTGAGTTGTCTGCTAATAAGAAAAAGTAAAATATCTCTCAAAAAATACACACGATGGGCCCAATTCTCCCATTTTGAGGCTCAGGGTGCCCATGCTGGTGGGAAAACAAGAGTGTTTTTTGCTGGCATTGGCAACATCTGTCAGGTGTCACTGCCGGACCCATGTCCCGCAATGACACTCCATCCTGGTCAGGGGTGGCAAAGTCAACACCTTGTAACCAACCCGAGCCCACCCAATCCCCAGGACCCTTGTAGGACCCTCCTTTCAGCCTGGCAGCAGCAAAGGGACAAATGGCCACTGGACCTATCACCTTGACATCCCTCAGGGCTCAAGGCACCTGGCCAGAGTGTTAATGCCAGGGGGCTGTACACTGTTGACACTGCCAAGGCACATGGCCTGAAGACAGGCTAAGTTGGGTCACTTTCATACCTGTATGGTGTGTGTGTGTATGTATGTGTGTGTGTGTGTGTGTGTGGGGGGGGGGGGGGGGGGGGGCAGTGC
The DNA here is from genome assembly GCF_965287045.1 of Carcharhinus amblyrhynchos. NCBI lineage: Eukaryota > Metazoa > Chordata > Chondrichthyes > Carcharhiniformes > Carcharhinidae > Carcharhinus > Carcharhinus amblyrhynchos. The sequence goes on from NC_137333.1 coordinate 63,094,435, forward strand.
AGGGCGGCTGGTGGTGGTGCAGTTGGTTATGATTTGAATGATGAGGGGAAGATGCCCTTCTTTCCTAAGAGAATGATGGTGCTCCCCAGGACCCTTGAGGTCCAATATGCCATGTTCCCACTTGTTGGGCCGACAGGCCAGGGAACATGAAACCCAATAACTCTCATGCCCCTTGGGAATTCTGATTTGTGGCCATGCTCCATTTACTGGGACACTGGTATTCCCGCTGGCTGTCTGAAAAGGTTGGAGAATTGTGCCCGATGTGTCTACATGAACATTCTCACAAAACTTAGCACTGGTCCCCTCCCCCAAATGACTCCATCAGAAAATGCACTGAGGCTTATCGATCAAGAGCATGCCATGTTTGATCTATAGCATTATTTTAGTTATTCCTAGCCAGATTAGAAATACGGACACTGCAACTGATCCTCAAGATTGCCTTGGGAAGCAAAGGAAATAAATGAGACAAGATTCCAGTTCCAAACAGATGGAAGTCTTCTGGATTGGATTCGATCAACTTTGGTGGCAATGAAAAATAACCCACTAGTCTCAAACAAGCAGAAAGATTGCTTTCTGATATATGGAAAATTACCACCACAGAATCTACTCTGGCATGACTCACTACATTCAGAAGAACAGGAATTAAAAGAAAGCAAAATGAAAGACGAAACCTGTTTATATCAGAAACACACAAATGCAATTATATGATCGTTCAAATTATCCTCTCAATGGGTTAAAGCAAACTTCCAGTCTCTCTTGTTTTTACCACCTTTGATTTTGAGCTTGCTCATTATACACATTTTAGCTGTTTGGAAGCTAAAAATTCCAGTCAATAACATAAACGGCACTTTAAATGACAAAAATTCTAGTCCTACCTATTTCTTCTCCAAGGGACGAATTCAGTATTGAGCCGGCAGATGTGACGACAGCGCAATTTCTGAATGACTGTGTGTTAATCCTGATCCTGTTGAGTGGAATTTGGGGAATGTGTTTTTTCCATCCAGGCGTTGAAAATGGAGCCTCCTTCCCATCGAGGGTTCTTACTCTGACTTTGTTTTTCAGCTCACAGAGAAGTTCTTCTCCAAGCATCTTTTCAGTCCCCACTTTTCTTTGAAACTGGACACCATGTCTGTTTTCGTTCATATAGTCTTTCATAGCTTTCTGCAAGCGCGGATTCAGCATCCCAGATGAAATGTTTCCTCTCCACAGTTTGGCAAGCACGGAACTGGATTTTGAAAACTCCAAGTCCTCTAGGTCCAAGGAGTCTAGATTTTCGAGTAATGGATCTACTGGGTAACTTGCTTGTTCCATATTTCTCACTGTTCTTTTCTGGCGGTTAGACTTTGCATCTTGAATAATTGTTTCCTCATTGCTATTCTCATCCTTAGCAATAATTTTAACTATTTTATCTATCAATTTGTCTTGAAATTGCTGCTGGCCATCAATCCTCATTTTCTTCACTCTCATCTTGACCTGAAGTTCATCATCATCATCATCTTTCTCTTGGGTCCATTTTAGATTTTCGTCAGCCAAAGAATCTAAATGCAATGAATGCACAGAATCTTCATCATTCTCATAGAAAAGGCTACTTTCTCTTTGATTTGCTGAGACCTTTGGATTTGAGAAAGCCCCCATAAAGACTCTCTGGTTACCCTGCATGGGGAAGAGCCTTCTTGTTTCAGTGAACGTGAAAGAGCTGGCTGGACGCTCATCTGTTTGGAAGTCTGTGAAATATGTAAACAGCAGCAAGAAGACGAGTGCCCAGGCCAGTATTCCAATCAGCACTAGCTGCTTCCACTGCTTGGTCTTGGCTTTCATTGTCCAAACTGCACCAAACTCCTCTTGGATTCAGCACAGCTGGAGTGTGAAAAAGCCAGCTAAAAAGCAAAAAAAAGGACAGATTTGATTAACAGTGAAACATCACAGTGGGAAAAAAATTAGCAAGTCAAAATTACTTTTATTTAAATGAAGGCAATATTATCCTCTTAAAGGGGCACTTGCCATCATTTGTTAGGATGAGCAGAAACTGAAACAGCTCAGCAGCACTGTTGTCATGATTATATCACATAAAAAGGGATGTAATGTTGTCCGTACAACACAGCGACAATTTGGCATGAATTCCATTATGATTCAAATGTTTGCCAAAAAATTTACAGTAGAGACTGTACATTTTAAAGAACATAATTCATCAATTTTATATATAATCTCTTTGTGGGATAGGGGAACATGCCTTCCTGTGTAGCACTTTTGGCAGTTAATAATTATGCAGGCATGCATATTTACCAATGACCCATCTGCTTCGAATTTAGTAATTTAGTGCGATATTCAAAAGACACTTTCACAATGCAGTACCGAAATGTCAACATAGAATTTGAGACTTGAGCCTTCTGACACAGAGACAAAAATGTTACCCACTGAGCCATGGCTGACACCACTGTCAAATGCAAAACTAAAGCTAAATAAACTTAAAAGATTCGCTGAACTGAAGCTGTCCAACAACTATCCATGAAATAAAAAGGGATATTACTTCAATAATGACCTTCAGCAAATAGAACACTGAAAACAAAACATAGAAATCAACATGATTTTATATAATCATGGTCCATAAATATTAACAGGAAGCAGAAGTGACATAGCATATTCAGTACAGAAACAGGCCACTTGGCCTCAATAGTACACACTGACATTAATGTCCCATTCCAGCTTCCTCCTAAACTTCATCACCTAACTCAATATAACCAACGAATCCTTTTTCCCTCATATGCTTATCTACCCTCTCATTAAATGCAACTATGCTATTCTCTTCAGCAACTTACTGTGGCAGCAAATTCCACCTTCTGACCACTCACTGACTGAAGAACTTTTAAAAAATTTTTTTGGTGTCTATCTGATATTGATGACCTTGAGTTTTGCTTGTGCGAATATTTTCTCTGCGCCCGCACTAATCAAAACATTTTGTAATTTTTAGGATGTCTATCAGGGCACCTCTCAGCCTTCTCTTTCAAGAGAAAAGAGACCCAGTATGTTAATTCTTTCCTGTTAGACATAACCTCATAATGCTGATATCATCCGTCATTGCACCCTGCGTAATGCTTTGATATCCTTTTAATAATAATGCAATCAGAACTGCACTCAGCATTAGTGTTTCCAAGGTTTCATACAAGGTTAGCAAAATTTTCTACTCTGCAATTCCATCCATCTATAAATAAATTCTGGTTTGCTTTTTCTAATGACTTGCCAACCTCTGTCACTACTCTCTGTTATCTGTGGATTTGCATTCCAGCATTCCTTTGCTCCTTGTCCCTATTTCGATTCTATTTTCCAAATAATATATGACCTTATTTTGCTCGTCAAAATGTAATACCTTATGATTATCTGTGCTGAAATAAATTTGCCAATTATATGCAAATTTCCAACTTCATTAATGTATTCTTGAAATTTGTTGCAGCTGTCGTCAGTATGGACCATCCCTCTCAATTTGGTGTCAGCCACAAATTTATGAATTGTTTTACTGATTCCGAATCATTAATATAAATTGTGAACAACAGTGACGCTAGCACTAAATGGCCACCCTTTACTCACTGCTCTCTTCTTTCTGATTTGAATCCAGCTAGCTATCATCTCACCACTTGTCCACTGATTTGCACACTCTCATCTTACTCATTAGTTTATTACGTGGCACCTTATTGAATTCCCTTTGGAAATCATGACTTTTTTTCTCATTTCTCAGGGGTTCAATTACTGTTTCCACTAACAATATTAAACTGACCAGTCTATAGTTCCAAGAATATGTTCTATTGCCGTGTAGAAGGTGAATATACCACCAACCTTCTGGCACAAGACCAGATTTATCTCTCTGATAAAATCGATGCAAACTATTTATTTCTGACTCTGATTTCATCCTGCCATCCCCTAGATCTTATTCTCATCCTGCCTTTCTCTTTATTTACGTGTCTGTAAAATATTCTATTTTGTTAGGTGTTCCTTGATAATTTAATTTAAATATTCATTTCTGTCTTCCATTTTTCTTGACTTCTCTGTTAATCTTTGTGCATTTCCCATTGTTGGGCCCTTTCCTACTCTCTGTGGAGCTAGTGAATGCATTTTTCCTTACTCTCAATTATTCACAGATTTAGGACACTTCCAGGATCTACAGACACATGAGGCAGATAAAGCACCTGCTTGTGCCTGCTTTCCATAGCTTGTGTTTTCTGGAACAGATCACTAGCCTGAAGCCAGAGGCACCACTCTACATCATGCGTGACTGACCAGGAATCTCTCCCATTCTTATCACAAGCCACTGAAGTATTGGAAGGATTTGAATGTTAACATACTCAACTTGTTTGGCTACATTAGGAACACATCTTTTGTAGCTATCAAGTCCTGGTGTGGGACTGAAAACCGGGGTTTCTGGCTCAGAATCGGGATGTTACTCACTGTGACACTACACCTCCAAATCTCAGTCACTCTCTTGGGTCTTTATTCTTCCATGATGATACAGTGTTTAGTTATTCTTGTTCATTAGTGGAATATCTTTTTCCTAGTCACTGTTGAACATGGGAGCGGTGGCTGCAGCCAGTAGGCACTTCACCAAGGATCACTGCGGGACTTGGATATGAATGGGGGTGACAGGGAGGTGTTTTCAGGGAGGGGAAGTGTGGGGGGGGGGGGGGGGTGGGGGGCAGAGACAAGGGCAGGATGTGGCTTTAATTAGCAGTTGTCTCTTTCCTGATGTTGGGTCCCTCAATCAACACTGTATCTCCTGCCCCCACCGCCATGTTGCGATGTCAAGCACTATAATTATATTGTAATGTATGCCAATCTATGCAATTCAGACCTGCACCCTTCCTGGGTGTGAACCTGATTACATCACTGGAGGGGACATGAGGGGTGGTGGGGAAGATCTTGTTCTGGGATCTCGCCGGCACAAACCCTGCTTTAGGCCTCTCATGAGATTTAGCAGCCATTATGGAGATTTGCGCCTGTGGTCAACAGGGTTATTACATTATGACCATTAGGTTCTATTTCTCTCTCCACAGTTATTGCCTGGCCTGCTTTGTCATGTTTAGGACCAATTCAAGTATCATCTTAAAGATTATGTTATGATCACTGGTGGCTAGAAGTGGGGAGAACTTCCTCTTACCTCTCTTGTCTGCACTAGTTAATTTCCCCTTACTAAATCCAATAGTGAATCAGGTTTGATGAAAGATCATGACCTTTCTCTGCACAGATGCTTCCAGACTTGCTCAGTATTTCCAGCATTTTGCATTTTTATTTCAGATTTCCTGAATCTGCAGTGTTTTTGTGAGTATCCTGTTTAATCGAAATCTGAGAAAAAGGTTTCTCATGTGGCTTAGTGAATACTCATTGTTAGCTTTCTTACAAAAGGGTTAGGAATAAGTTCTGTACACAAGATAGGAACTCCAATTATTTATTTCTTTATATATCTCTTACGGTCAATTAATTTTAATGTGGTTGAGAATCCCCGATTTTTATTCTTCTTTTCTTTCATTTCCCAAATTTGATTGATTTTGATTTGATTTATTGTCACATGTATTGTGTGCAGTGAAAAATATTGTTTCTTGTGTGCATATTTCTTTCTCAGCCTCCCTTCCTCAATTAGGTAGTCTGTAAACTATCCCTATCAGTGTAATTTGTAATTGATCTTTTATTCTCCTTTGTCTCTAGCCATACGGATCCTACTTCAGTCTGATAGTTGTGCATTTTTCTATTACATTATCTCCAGTAAACACAGATGCTCCACCTCCACTTTTTCCACTCTCTAAATATATTGTGCCCTGTTATATGAAATTTCCAATCCCCATTTTTCTGTGGCCATGTCTCAGTGATCCCTGTTATCCCTGATATCTTAGTCCTCTGCTTTATTATAGAATTCTGTATTGTGCTGTACAGTTTAAGTCATTAACAGCAACAGTTCCTCTCACTTTGTCTAAGCCACCTTTTCATATGCTGTTTATCTTCTGATAAGTTATGACCTCCCTTAGCCTGTGCTATATGCTCCTTTCCTGTTTCATTTATACTTAGCGTATTTCATTTATTGTAAGTCCCACTCCCCCATCTCCACAACTTACTAGTCTAAATCCTTTGCCAGTTTCCCTATTTATCCTATCTGCTTGCTCAGGTAAAAAACAAGTAAAGTTTATTTATTTGTCACAAGTATGCTTACATTGATACTGCAATGAAGTTACTGTGAAAATCCCCTAGTCACCACACTCCGACGCCTGTTTGGGTAAACTGACGAGAACTTAGCTTGGCCAATCCACCTCACCAGCATGTCTTTTGGACTGTGGGAGGAAACTGGAGCACCTGGAGGAAACCCAGGCAGACACAGGGAGAACTTGCAAACTCCGCAAATAGTGAACCAAGCCAGGGATCAAACCCAGGTCCCTGATGCTGAGGCAGAGCACTAACTGCTGTTCCACTGTGCTGCCCCACTGGCCCCTTTCCAGTTCAGTTGGAACTTATTCCGATTCAACCTAATGCAATATGTCTTTTAAAAAAAAAATCACTTTTATATTCATATCTTGACAAATGATTTACCTATATTTTAAGCCACCAATGATTCTTCAGCTGATGAAGTCATGCTAGTTTCTGCAGAGGTGAAAGGTGTCTCTGCAGTCTGTAGCAGAGGAGGGTCTGAATTCTAGAAGCTTATCAGTGCCAACATCTCAGGAACAATGAAGAGTCCAGAAGAAGTGCGAGAAGGTAGCCATCTCCTGGTTTGCATCCCGTGCAGCACCACCTTTGAAACAGGTGCAAGACATTGCCAGAGAAAGCTGGAAGAAAGGAAGTTACATCAGTCAAAATAAACAGGATCCAGAGTCCTGATTCCCCTCCCTTGGTAATACTCAGAAAATATAGTTACTGCTCATTTGGAAAACTCCTAAGAAGTTTCCAATTGTGCAGGAAATTCCAGTTCATTGTATGGAAACCACAAATCTCTGATATCACAATAAAAATCCCATATATGTTCATGCAATTGCAATGCAAATTAGAGGGTAGCACACTGGATTCAATCTCTTGGCTGCCACTGACTGGACACTATCATATAATTCTAGTACCGCACCAACATCATTTTCTGAGGATTCAACTTGCTGTCTACTTATTAATTTGATTATTTGAAGGCAGGCTATGTTTACCTTATAATAGAGAAAAGGTTTCATTAAAAAAAAGTCAATTTATTGTTGTGGATTCTTTGCATTTGTATTCGTGGCAAAGCCCAGCTATGCTCCCTAAAAGCTCTTGCTGAAGAACATGAGAAAAAAGACAACAGTGAATTCAAGCAGCCACACAGGGCAGTACTGAGTAAAGGCCCAAGGAATCAAATACCGACAAAAATAAATACAGAGAAAACTCAGATATTCGGAGAAAACACTGAAAAATTGGAAAAATAAATTGATTAGAAAATCACAGAATTGTTAAAGTGCAAAAGGAGACCATCGGGCCCGTCATGTCTGCACTAGCTTTCCAAATGAGCATTACAACTTAGTGTCTTTTCCACGTAATCCTGCACATTGTTTTTACTCAAATAATCCCTGAATATCTTGATTGAGCCTGCCCTCTCTACACTTCCAGGCACTGCGTTCTAGACCCAAACCACTCGCTGTATGAAAAAGACTTTTCTCATATCACACTTGTTTCTTTTGCAATCATTTTAAATTTGTGCCCTCTCCTTATCTACCCTCTGCCAAGCATAAATAGTCACTCCCTATCTGCTCTGTTTAGCCCCCTCATGATCTTGCATATCTCTATCAAATCTCCTCTTAACTTACTCCTCTTCAAGAAGAACAGCCCCAACCTCTCCAATCTATCTTCATAACTGAAGTTTCTCCATCTGGAACCATTCTTAAAAACCTTCTCTGTGCTTTCTCCAATGCATTCACATCCTAAATGTGGTACCCAGAATTGTATACAATATTCCAGCTGAGATCTAACTAGTGTCCGAGACAAGTTCAGCAAAGCCTTCTTGGTCTTGTACTCTACACACCTATTAACAAAGCCTAGGATACTTTAAACTTTATTAACTGCTCTCTCCACCTGTCCTGCCACCTCAGTGACTTATGCACATGAACAGCCAGGTCCCTCTGCTCCTGCATCCTTTAGAGTTGTACCTTTTGTTTTATACTGTCTCACCATTTTCTTCCTGTCAAAATGAAGCAACTCACACTTTCCTGCATTGAACTTCATCTGTCCCCTAAATGCCCATTCTACCGATTTTTCTATGTCCTTTTGAAGTTTTACACTGTCCTCTTCACAATTTACAACAGTCATCTGCAAACTTTGAAATTTTCCCCTGCACGTCAAGATCTAGATTCTAGGACCCCACTATAAACCTCCTTCTAGCCTGAAAAATATCCATTACCCCTTTTGTGCTGTTTCCTGTTACTCAGCTAATTTTGTATCTGTGTTGCTTTTGTCAATAAACAGGAGGAAAATCAAATACCAGGGAAAAAAATTGAAATAAAAAGTAGTAAATAAAGCAAAAAAGCATATTAACATTGATGGCACTTGTTACAGGATTTTGCACAGGAGGTGTCTACATCAGTAAGGAGGTGGATTGGATTTGCAGGATTCTATTATTGGCAGGGTTGGCAGATGACATTTCTGAACAGTCTAGGGTGATCCTGATTTGGGGCCTCTACGTCCAATTGGCTGGTTCAAGATTGAGAGGTCAGCACACTGGACACACAGTACAATAACACGTGTAATGTTTTGTAGCCTAATTTATTCCAGCGGTGTAATAATATCACTCTTTTGCATTGTTGCATAAAACCAGCTTGGTCAAAATCTGGCTGCGTGACCATGTTACTGCAAAAGTAGCCATCTCCTTAAGTTTGAACTACCTGGAGTCATCACGCAGGGTTGAGGAGACAGCCCTGAGTTTACTGTAGACAGTGCATCACTTTCTTCTGACCATGTGACTGCTACAAGAGATTCATCCTTAAAATATTATTCCTTTGACATTTCCTATATTGTGATATCATGACATTAAGTTTATTGATTATTTAAACAATGTTAGCATATAAACTTATTATACATTTACCTTTTTTAAAGACTTGTTAAACACAATGTTGTTTCTCAATACTCTGTGTCCAGTTGATTTTGTCTTCAACATAGGGAAATAATCTGGTATTTCATTATTGTAAAGTGGTCTATGCATAACAGGTGGAATTTAATACCCAGCCCCCACCCAATTCAGAGGCAGGGATGCCATATAATTAGGCAGGAAAGATGTGCTCTCTAGTGAGGAGTCTCATGACACCAAGTTAAAGTCCAACAAGTTTATTTGGAATCATGAGCTTTCGGAGCGCTGCTCCTTCATCATCCTTTACCTGATGAAGGAGCAGTGCTCTGAAATCTCTTCTTACTGCGCCCACCACAGTCCAACACCGGCATCTCCAGCTTGTAGAGGTCCAACAGCCCTACAATCAAGTCCGGGACAAGAAGGCTTGTGGGTGGCTTTCCTGCATGTAAGTACTTAACCAATGGGGGCAGTGGACTCATCATCCACCAATGGTCTACCAGAAGGGTTCCAATGGAGGGGGCCCAGTACTGGGATGGCAGGGGGGAGGGGGAGGGGGGCTCACAGGAAGTTACCCCATTTTCCTTGCTTCCAAATCTCACTCATGCTCCTTGCCAGTGATGATCCCCCCACTCCCAATCCCACCCACACTCACCTTTTTCCAAAGATCCATTCTCAATCTTTTCTGAAATCCCCACTATAATACTATCAGTGAGCATCGTTCCCAGTGGTGCTGCTGGCACTGGAGAGCTGGCAGCTTTTGGCTGGTCAGCAGCTCTTGGGGCTGGAACTTTAGCCCTACTGGGGGATTAATTAGATGGGAGGTCTGACATTGCTCAGATAAAATGTATGATGGAAATGAAATTGCGGTGAGAGTCCTGGAGGAAAGTGACAAAATCCTTGCTACCCGCATTAATCCCAGTCGGTGTATCTCGTTTCCTGCACGTGCAAGTTCTGGTGCCCCCAGCAACTACTGATCTTTTACCATGGGATTTTCTTAATTTATGTATGTAAGAAGTGCGGTCTTTCCTTAAGTCTTTTGTAATGTCTTTAAAAAGAAACATACATTGGAAAGGTCTAGTTATTTGTGCCCTTTCAAACAAGTGTATAAAGTGGTTCTTTTTTCAAAAATACATCACGTTTTAAGAAATGAAGTATGGTTAATGGACAATTCATAATTATTCAAAAAACTATGCAGACAAGTAGCAGTTAAATATAATCCCCATTTAAATTTGATTTACAGAACAAGCTGTTTAATATATTCACTTCCTCAAAATTATCTTAATCAGCACTTTAGTCACTTTATGTTATTCTATTAAAATGTGCATATTATAGAGATTATCAGACTGGATTACCAGCAGTGCTTATATATCACACTAGATTGTAAATATTTATGGATGTAAAGAACTCAAGCTGTATTTCGAATAATCTTTTCATTTACAATAAAAAGCCTAATTGGTTTTCTCATCAGTTTCCTTCCACATGTATATTGTTAGTGCAGGCTTTAGAAATGTTTCAATCAAAATCAAACTATTAGTTAGCAGTTTCAGCCTGGCAAGCTACAGTACTTTGATTTATTATTGTATATGTACTGGTATACAACAAAAAGTATCGTTTTTGCCTGCTTTACAGACAAAGCATATTGTTCATAAAGAAGGAAAGGAGACAGTGCAGAATGTAGTGTTACAGTCATACCTAGAGAAAGATCAAGTAAATGTGAGGTAGGTCAAAAGTCTGATGGTAGCAGGAAAGAAGCTCTTCTCAGACTTCTGTACCTTTTTCCCAACAGAAGAAGGTGGAAGAGTGTATGTCTGGGATGCGTGGGTCCTTAATTATGATGACTGCTTTTCCGAGGCAGCGGGAAGTATAGACAATGTCAATGAGTAGGAGGCTGGTTTGAGTGATGGATTGGACTTCGTTCACGACCCTTTGTAGTTTCTTGCGGTCTTGGTCAAAGCAGGAGCTGCAGCAAGCTGTGATACAACCAGAAAGAATACTTTCTATGGTGTATCTGTAAAAGATGGTGAAAGTCGTAGCAGACATGCCAAATTTCTTTATCTTCTGAGAAAGTAGAGGTGTTGGCATGGTGGGGGGGAGGTGGAGACCAGGACAGGTTGTTGATGATGTGGACACCTAAAAACTTGAAGCTCTCGACCTTTTCTACTTCATCCCCATTGATGTACATAAGAACATAAGAACATAAGAAATAGGAGCAGGAGTAGGCCATCTGGCCCTTCGAGCCTGCCCCGCCATTCAATAAGATAATGGCTGATCTGTCGTGGCTCAGTTCCACTTTCCCGCCCTCTCCCCATAACCCTTAATCCCCTCTCTTATCAAAAACCCATCAACCCGCGTCTTAAAAATATTTAGCGAGGCAGCCTCCACCACTTCAACGGGCAGAGAATTCCAGATATTCACCACCCTTTGAGTGAAGAAGTTCCTCCTCAACTCCGTTCTAAACCGCCCCCCCTTTATCTTGAGGCTGTGCCCCCTAGTCCTACTGTCTTTTTTGAGCGGGAAGAGTCTCTCCACCTCTATCCTATCCATCCCATTCATCATCTTATACGTCTCAATGAGATCTCCCCTCATTCTTCTAAACTCTAACGAGTACAAGCCTAGTTTATTCAGCCTCTCCTCATAGCTCAACCCCCTCAACTCCGGTATCAGCCTAGTAAACCTCCTCTGCACTCCCTCCAAGGCCAAAATATCCTTGCGCAGGTGCGGCGCCCAAAACTGCACACAGTACTGTCCTCCACTATGCTTCCTGAAGTTGATGACCATCTCCCTCATTTTGTTGACAATGAGGGAGCGATTACTGCCATCGCACCAGATTCTCTATCACTTTTCTGTACTCCACAGAATCACCAGAAGATAACTGGTATCTCTAATCCTTTTTGGATCCTTCTTTGGATTCTCTACATCAGTAAGGAGGTGGATTGGATTTGCAGGATTGTGGAAGGATGCTAAAATAAACTAGGATGCTTCAATAATCATTTCTTATCATTTGTTTCCATAACACCATCAGGTTCAGCAATGCCAAGTTATTCTTTTGATGGCAATTCATTTTGTTTGGTCAGCTGAGTGTTTGACATGTTCAGAAACCCACAGACTCCAAACCAACAGTGTCCAAAGTAGTTTCCACTGGCATTATATGGAATACACTACTATTTTCATGAGATAAAATACCTACTTTTAAAACTGTAGAGTTTGGGCATAGGTTAGCAAGAGCTACAGATTAATGAATATCCACAGGACTACTCCTTGTGTTCAGATGTTTAAAACCATTCACACAAAGAACTGGCAAGCATTGTGTTGTGTGTGCAACCAAGAATACTCGAAACATTACAGAAATGTTTTGCGGGGTTATTTAAAGTGAAATTGACAGACACAAATATCCAGATACCAATGGGCAAGACTATCAGGTCAACACAAATCGTACTTCCAACTTGCTTAATTCAGGTAAATGATTACAGAGTTTGCTGCAGAGGATCAATTCAATTTTCATTTCTCATCAATAGGCATGGTACCATGAAATCAATAGGCATCGTACCCCATGGAGTGAATTCAATTCCAAAGAGACACCACATACCTACTGCACCTGAATGTTTGCCAAGCAGGATAGTGAGTAGTTGGTTATTACAGAAATGAGTGTAATTTGGTTCCAGCTCGGCAGATAACTAGTATCATAAACTCCTATCATTGTAATAAGTACAGAAAAGGTGTGAACGCATTACCAGTAAAAGTTCTTTCTGCAGCATGGACACTCAAAAGATCCCATCAAATGGTGATATCCATCACCAACTTCAGTTGACATTCAATTATAGGTAAATGAGTTTGTATTTGTTTAAAGTTTATTTATTAGTCACAAGTAAGGCTTACATTAACACTGCAGTGAAGTTACAGTGAAATTCCCCTACTTGCTACATTCCAGTGCCTGTTTGGGTCAATGCACCTAACCAGCACATCTTTCAGACTGTGGGAGGAAACCGGAGCACCCGGAGGAAACCCACGCAGACACAGGGAGAACATGCAGACTCTGCACAATGACCCAAGCCAGGAATTGAACCCAGGTCCCTGACGCTGTGAGGCAGCAGTGCTGACCACTATGCCACCATGCTGTTGCTTAACTAACATAAAGGGAATGCCTTCAAACTGCTGTGAACCCTAGTCTGAGAATTTATTCAGCGCTATATGCATGTATATCTTCAATGTGGTGAAAGATCCTGTACAATGTGGCAAGCAATATCACACCCAAGTCCATTGGTAAAAGCTAATTGGTTAATCCAAAAACTTCATGTTGGATTGGCCAAGATTACCAAGATGTTGTGGTTAAGGTACAACAACAACTTGTATTTATATCATATCTTTAACATAGAAACACAGGAACATTATCAGACAAAATGGGATGCTAAACCACATAAAGAAAATAAACTGGTTTTTAAGAAGCATCTTAAAGGAGAGAGGGTCCAAAACGTCTAGGGAGGGAAATACAGAGCCTAGATGGCTGAAGCCTGAGCCACTAGCGCTGGAATTATTAAAATTGAAGATGCACAAGAGGCAGGAATTCAAGGCTGACAGAGTCCTTGGAAGGTTGTAGGGCAATGGAGGTTACAGTTAGAGAGAGGTGACAACATGGAGCAGGTGAAGATGGTTGGGCCTAGGACATTGCCCTGAGGAACTCCTGTGGTAATGTCCTCAGACTAACATAAATGCCCTCCAGCAACTACAAATGTTTTCTTTTGTGCTAGGTACTGTTGTATATTTTGTATCTTGGATTTGTGCATAACTTTGATCTGATCCACGTGTGTGTTTGCTTTACAATTATCCAAAGTGTGCTGCTTCCACTGTTCATTTTGCCATGATCTGGTTATAGTTAATACACACAGGGAGGAGCAAACGTGGCCACATCTTCATTGATTCTATACATTTCTGTCACTCGCTCAAGTCAGTGGAGAGGATAGGTGGACAGAATCTTCCGAAAGAGATTGAAGAATGAGAACTCATCTCAGAGAATAGCATACTGATAATGACCTATCAATTTTAATTTTAAACAAAAATATTTTCCAATAAAGCACATTGAAGTAGAACATTATTCTTTTAACAATGTGAATTTTCGGAAGTAACACTGTTGGTGGAAGTCCTTTTAATTGGGAATTGTTATCACAAAATTCCTTCAGCTACAAAACTCATAATACCAAAGAAATTAACCATAGTGTAGGAAGGCAACATGTTGTCCCTACTGGTAAATGTGCAGCATATAACAGATAATCAAAGCAATGAACTTACTAATAAACAACAGTTCTAGCTGCCGTATCACAATAATGACAGCAATGAAAACACTCTGTTGGTTACAAAATAGAGACTCTTATTTTGGGCCTAGCATAACACTGATTATTTGCCTTCCCTCTCATTCTGTAAAACAGAATACACATCAACATTAACCTTTATCCTATTGAAACCTGCAAGTGCCACACACCAATATAATTAAGTATTTTGAACAACATAAATAATATAAAATGCCAACTTAGCTTCATTTTTATGAAGATATCAATCTTCTTGTATTTCCTTTCCAATGTAATTCTTTCCTCTATCAAAAAAGTTCAATGAAATACACTGTAAGGATAATCTGCCCTGAATTCCTTTGAGACTGTCACTGAATAAACATTTCCTAAAGTCATTCAAGTAATACTGACCCTGTTTACTGTCTTGTATATAACTGCCATACCTTTTTGAGTGAAATACAACTTACTTGGGAAGATGTGGCCTAGATTTGTTGTACACGGCAGCCTGGAGCCAGTTGTTAGACATGTTTAGGTTTTAAACAAGACAGACAACAATAAATCTCCTTAACCAATAAAGACTGATGGCTTGAGAAGTAAACAGAGAAAGGATACATCATATTTTCTCCAGTCATAAGCAGGCCATTTTGGTTTCAATTGTTTTTTTTAATTATGGCACTGGCTTGTCTGGACCTGTCCTTTTATTGCTGCTTAAACAGGGGTTTGTTTATTTTTACTATTGGAACTTTTATGACATTGCATTGTCAGGAGGAAAACTGGTTGGCAGGTCAGATATCTGGAGCTCTTTCATTTTCAGTTCTAAGCTGCAGGTTAGTTTTAGAAGAGGCAGCAAGCTGAAAAGAAGTCTCTCTCTCTCTCCCCCTGGTTTTGTAAATTCTGCAGGTTAGCTGAAAAGTCTTCCTGGAGTAGAAAATCTGCTGTTGGTGGCTTGACCAGAGTCTACCTGGGATTCTGGGAAGCTGTTCTAACTTCAAACTGTTCTGGGTGTGTCAAGAGGACTATTAGAACTTACAAGACTGTGAGTTTTCAATTCTTCAACGAATGGACTCAATTCTAGTATCAGGTGGGTATTAGACTTCGCTGTGTTGAACCTGCTTAAAGGATCTTGTCTATGACAAGGGTTTTGTTTGAATCATAGAACCCCTACCGTGCAGATGGAGGCCATTCAGCCCATCCATTGGAACATTTTAGATATATTTATTGAGAGCTATACATTATTATGGTTGTTTTGTTTGTGACTGAGAAAAGTTATTGCTAATTTTATTTCCATACATGTCAACTGTATTCTTAAATAAACTTTGTTTGATAAAAGCGCTTGTGCGGGTCATTTTAATCATGTCTTAAGTGAAACATATCATGCTTAAAGGGGGGGCGGTTTAGAACAGAGTTGAGGAGGAACTTCTTCACTCAAAGGGTGGTGAATCTCTGGAATTCTCTGCCCGTTGAAGTGGTGGAGGCTGCCTCGCTAAATATTTTTAAGACGCGGGTTGATGGGTTTTTGATGAGAGAGGGGATTAAGGGTTATGGGGAGAGGGCAGGAATGTGGAACTGAGCCACGACAGATCAGCCATGATCTTATTGAATGGCGGGGCAGGCTCGAAGGGCTAGATGGCCTACTCCTGCTCCTATTTCTTATGTTCTTATGTTCTTATCCTACCCAAATTCAAGGTGCAAAACTTATGATCCAGGTGGGCTCCATATAACACTTTGGAATTTCTGACCTGAACCGTAACACATAACATGCAAACAGCATTTCACAAACTGGATGAAGATAGGTCTGTACAGAAAGAATACTAACTGCCAGCAAAGATAAGTTGAATGTCTGTATAGATTCCCAGATATATGGCATTGACGTATTTGTAGCTTGCCAAATCCAATCTCCTCTCATGAGTGAAAGAAAGAGATTATTTTGGCTTTTGGATTTTTCTTTCTCTTGTTAAAAATACCTTCTTCCAGATGAAATTTTTTTTTTCCATGTTGCAATGTTCTTTGATGCAAGACATCACAGTTCCCATCACTTTCAATTTGCCAACAGTTCTTTCAAACACAAAACCTGAATTTAATTTAGATGGAATTACATTTTTTCTTAGAAAATATGATCTGTTTTCCAAATTATTATGAAATAATAGATACTAAGGAATACGTTTATTACAGTGCAATGTAGATAAACTACAAACACATGTATATATATATCTGATCAATAGGACATGCAGATAATAAGGTACACACTGTATGTATGTGCGTTAATGGTAAAGGGCCTTATGGCTCAGTGAGTTTATCTGTGGAGCAGCTAAAGCACATAAGTCAGAAAGTCTTGGTCAAAGTTGATCTGATCTCAGTCGGAACGGTGGAATATCAGCATCCAATTTAGGTAAGTTAAATTGACGAAGAATGTTGTTCCCAGGGTCTATCAGTGGCCCAGATGAAAATGAGTATGTGGATATTAAGTGTGGACAGGATGAGGCTCGTCATAAGTAGCCAACCAATGCCATCATCAAAGTTCACACATGAACATGACAGAGATATCATTGGTATTGAAGGAAAAAAGAGATGACAAGAAAATAGATGAGAAAATAGTAACACAGAATAAGCATAAAAAAGTGGGGGCATGATATTGAGATATTTTAAAAAAGATCAAATTGGGAAAGAAAACTTTCTATTGAAAAGCTAAGAATCATATTGAAGCAAACAGATTTTTACAGTGACCCGTAAGAATTAACTGCATAGGACACTATCAGCGTGTGTTGATTAGTTACCCATTAATTTGGTGTCATGGAAATTCTAAAAATAGAAAACATTTTAGTGAAAATGCTGCCAATTATGCCACTGAATGTAATTATTAATCATTTTATTTTGTCTTGATAATTATATTTTGATGAATTTTTGCCTTCACAATAAAATATTAAGAATGTAATAACTTTATTATTGACTGCCAACTCAAACATCTTCTGCCCTGCCACCTGTCCTTGCACAATTGTATTATTTTTCTTTAAGTTTGATTCTATATTTAATTGTTCAAATTAACCATGGAAGGTGGGTTTGTCCCATGGGCTTTTTCTTGCTCATTGGAATCTATTCTGAAATATCCCATTAAATGTTTGCTGCTACATCTCTTAACTTAATTTGCCAATTCACTTGAGCCAGCTCTGCTTTTATGTCCCCTTAATTGCCCTTATTTAAGTTATGGTCTCAGACCCACTCCTCTCTCCCTCAAATTGAATTTAAAGCTCAATCATATTATAACTGTTGCTACCTCAGGGTAAAATTATTGTGAGATCATTAATTATTCCCATTATGTTGCACAACACCAGGTCTAGTATAGCTTGCTCGCTGGTTGGCTCCAAAACATGCTGTTGTAAGAAACTATCCCAAAAACATTGAGGCTACTTTTGCCCATCTGACTTTCAGATGGGCAAAATTAAAATCTCTCATGATTATCACTGTCCCTTTCTGACGAACTCCAATTATTTTTTCCTTTATGCTCCACCCTGTCATGTGGATACATTTATGGGTCCTGTACATAGCTCCCATAAATGACTTCTTTCCTTTATCATTTCTCATCTCTATCCAAACAGTTTCCACATTCTGGCACCATATCAGGATAGTAGAAGAAAGTAGAGAAAGACTTCAACGGAAATGGGTTGGGTGTTGGGTGAATTGTCAGCCTTGCTGTCAACAATTATGAACCATAAACTTTGTTTCAAAAGTCCATAGTCCAGTCATCCCCCATTGTTGCTTGTCATCTTCCAAATGGTCTTCAGCCTTGAGAAAATAGAGGAGAGTAGAAGGTGAACAATGAATGTGAGAGGGATGGATTGTAATTATCGGCTTGCTTTCTGCTGTGGATTAGGTCCAACCTGCACTGTGGGTACATCTTTAGTCTGTCAGATGGTTACGTAAGCTGAAGAGTACCTGGATCAATGTGAACTGTGCATCCCTGGCAGACTGAATAGTTGCAGGCACCCTGGCCACATGAGGATTCTCCTTCTACAGTTCCAGTCCTCCCTGCTACACTAATTGGTAAAACAGACTACTATCATTCTTGAAGCCCTTTCCGATGCATGCTGAAGGATGTTCTCAGATCTTTCCAAGTGTGGAAGGCCTCCTCAGTGAACATGCATGTTCATGTTCCTCCAGTTGTACCTAGCCTGTGCCTCATTGGTAGGAATGTTTACACTTATCAGCAGCCACCTTTGTAGAGAGTAGCCATTGTCCTCAAGGAAATAGCCCGGCAGTAAAGGAAGATTTCACGAGCACTGAACGAAGGCATCATGGGAGCTCACTGGGTACTTTGCACAGGCCTGCAAGATATTTTTTTGTTGGTCGTATATTGATGGAGTGTAATTGCTTTCGGCAGAAGAACACTGCTGGTTGATCTGAGGGCAATTTGATTGTCACACGTGTGCAAAGTGGCTCCACATACCTGTGGGAGTCCAACCAAAGCAGTAAATCCGAGTACCCTCCTCATTTTGAACAGCCTCATCAAGTGGAATGACAAAATGTCAGCTGTGGCAAACATGACACCTGCTGCCTGGGAGGTGCACTTGCGTGCAATAGACTGTGTGAAGTTCTACAAATATCACCAGCAGAACCCTGGACGAAGACAGAGGCAAAGAAATTCTGGACTGTGGTGACTTTGCCTGTCACTGGAACCTCCTCCACTGGCAGGGAGCTTTTTTTTTTAAGGAGGCTGCAAATGTCGGTCACAAAAGGGAGAGTGTGAGCTCACCAGCAGGTAACATTTCACCAACGCCCCCACCCCCACAAAGTTCCTGTGATGGCTGACAGCTAAGTAGTGTAAACACTGAGCTATACAGATCAGAAATGTCCCCAAGTTTTATCCTTGTTCTATGCTGCGTTAGCTGGCCTGGGCAGGGGAACTACTGGGCATTCTAATTTCAAAAGCCCAGAGTTGGAGAATGGAGAAATCAGATAGAATTCCCATTCCCAGCCAGCAGGTAGTGACTTTCACTGGAGGAGTGTTTACAAACATGCGAACACTATGACCAAAAACACCTGCGCAACCTCAATATGAATCAATGCTTTCAGGGCAGGAAGAAGATAAAAAAGAGAAGGGAATTAATAAAAGAGAGAGACGGTTATCTCCTATCATCCTCTGAATCCATTATCTCCAGCAGAAGATTCAGCGGAATACCAATCGTTACAAAAATAGTGATTAGTTAAAAAAAAATCAAGGGGTTAAAATTGCAATGTATTTAGCAGTTCACATTTTGACTACTTTTCAACAATCAAATGTGTTCAATTTGACTCAAGATGACCTTATTATCTGGAATAAGATCCTACCTCCTAAGTTTTACAAAGAGGATTCCCTGAGAGGTGTTTGATGATCTGACTAACAAATTCATTGGGCAGCATTCTCCCAAAAAGTATTCTAATTGTTGAATTTGTGGGAAGACTGGAGTAATTCACACTGGTTTTATTCAGTGGGAGTTCACACTAGAATCTCCCATACTTTGTGCAATGTAGAGGCCACCAACGTAAATATCATTAAATTTCAGGGGATGTGGCATATTCCCACTCAGAAAGTTGAAAACACAGGGCCTCTGCGCAGTGGCCCCAAACGGTCAGCCTCTTGTATGCTGGCCAGCTCAATCGTTGGCCAGCTCGGGACCCTCCGCAGTGCTGTCCGTCAACCCTTCCACAGCCTTTTTGCAGCCCCACCTACTATTCCTGCCAGCCCCCCAGTCTCCAGTTATCCTCCCCCCCCACCCCCAGGCATCTGAAGGAATGGTGCTGACATCTCCTGGCAGACCGCAACCCCCCATCCCCTTTCCAGCCCATACCTGTCAATGGCCTCCCTCTTGTCCCCAAGATCTCTAGGCAGAGGGATCCCCCACCCCCAGTTATTGGCCCCTAGGCCCACCCACCAATAGGCCTTGCCCCTTGGCACTGCCCCATGCCCGGTGGGCAGTGCCAAGGAGCCCCTGGGCATGGGCACTTTGCCCCTTTGGCAGTGCCAGGGACACAGACTGGCACTGCTTGGGTGCCCTTCCCCATGGGGCAACCCCTGCCACCCAACCCCCCAGGGGCCCCGATTGCCCGTCCCTTCAATCCAGTGGAATTAGGTTGGTAGGTCCCCAAAAGTCGGGAGCTAATATAATCCTCGCTAGAATGAAACATTCTGGTGGGATGGGGGAGACTAATGGGGCCTGAGAATTCAGTTTTGAGCCTGCTAGTAGCACTTAAATGATATGTAAAATATCATTTAAATGCTAACTCCTCTTCTCCGCTGACCACGCTGGAAATTCGATGCTGGGAGACGTTAGCGGGGCGCAAACACTCGTGGGAATCCCATGAATCGCCTGCGTTATGTTTTGCCTTCCAGCTGAAGATTACCCTCAGGCTTTTGCGTTGTTGGTATGATATGTATCTAACTTTATAGATAAGGGGTGGAATCTTTCCACGCTTGATCATTTTTTGGGAGAGGGCAGATTTTGCACTGGTTCCGAGAGGGACGGGGTCTGACAAACTGCAAGCTTGGCTTCACAGAGATTGGGACTGTTTTTCAAAGGGCTCAAAGTGAAATTGAAGATCCCGCTCCCATCCACTATGGATACCTCATTGAAGGTATGTTTCTACCCCCTTCCTTTCCACAACAGAGATCGCTGGCCTGATTTCCCCTGCCCCTACCACCCCAAACATAGATCACTGGCATAGGGTACTGGGGCCCTCCCAATGGCTTTCCCTTCCTGCCTTCTTCATGCCCCTCTCCAGACCCCAATCCATCATGCCTCACTCTCTCAGTCCCCGGTCTGCTCAGCTCCATTCCCCTGGCACTGTCCCTTGGCGTCTGGCCCCTCGCCCTCTCAGCTCCCCCCCAAGCGTCGCCATCAGTAGTGATGTGCTGGATTCCTTTTGCACCCAAGGGTCAGATAATCCCAGGAGCAGGGAGAAGGCAGCGCAAAATCAACTAATCTGGTTCCCACCCTTGTGGGGTTGGGGCTGGGAAAATCCCAATCCCAATGGGGGCTTTCACTCGGATTAAACATGCTAGGCCCTTCACGAGACTCTGACCCTGCACATCCCCAGTACGATCTGCACCACAACTGGAAAATCATCCTGAAGATGGTCTGGCTGCCTTTATTGTTTTGTAAATTCGCTGCACAAATATAAAATAACATAGCTAAATGTAAATGTATATCATACTCTTCACATCGATTCATATGTTCAAACAAAAAAGGGTAAAAAGGTTCAATTCCCTAAAATATGAATCATGAAGATCCAAGTCAAAACACTATTCTCACCCAATCATCTTGTCATTGAAAAGCAGGCAACCGGTTTAATTTTTTACCATTAAAACTCATCTGTTCCAAGGTGACTGGAGGACAGATTATTTTCAGAAATGCAATCAATAATGTTCATATATTTTATGCAAATGGACAAAACCCCTTAAAACAATTTTCCAACTCTTAATTAACCATCAAAATGAATTGCTTTTGACATTGGAACAACACACCTTTTGACTCCTTAAAGAAATTTAATGACTGAGCTTTTTGTTGAAAATGCCAGCAATAAAACAAGTGATATGACACAAAAATTATTTTTCTATGATCATAAGAAAATACAAAATTATAATTAAATTCACTCATTGCAACAAAATTTGAAGATAATATTTGTCATTAATAATCTTCTTTCTAATACTGAACATAAGAACATAAGAAATAGGAGCAGGAGTAGGCCATCTAGCCCTTCGAGCCTGCCCCGCCATTCAATAAGATCATGGCTGATCTGTCGTGGCTCAGTTCCACATTCCTGCCCTCTCCCCATAACCCTTAATCCCCTCGCTTATCAAAAACCCATCAACCCGCGTCTTAAAAATATTTAGCGAGGTAGCCTCCACCACTTCAACGGGCAGAGAATTCCAGAGATTCACCACCCTTTGAGTGAAGAAGTTCCTCCTCAACTCCGTTCTAAACCGCCCCCCCTTTATCTTGAGGCTGTGCCCCCTAGTCCTACTGTCCTTTCTGAGCGGGAAGAGTCTCTCCACCTCTATCCTATCCATCCCATTCATCATCTTACACGTCTCAATGAGATCTCCCCTCATTCTTCTAAACTCTAACGAGTACAAGCCTAATTTATTCAGCCTCTCCTCATAGCTCAACCCCCTCAACTCCGACATCAGCCTAGTAAACCTCCTCTGCACTCCCTCCAAGGCCAAAATATTCTTGCGTAAGTACGGCGCCCAAAACTGCACACAGTACTCCAGCTGCGGCCTCACCAATGCCCTATACAGCTGCAGCAAGACCTCCCTACTTTTATATTCAATCCCCCTCGCTATGAAGGCCAGCATCCCATTCGCCTTCCTGACCACCTGCTGCACCTGCAAGCTGGGTTTTTGCGACTCATGCACAAGGACCCCGAGGTCCCTCTGCACCGTCGCCTGCTGCAGTTTTTCGCCACGTAAGTAATAATCCTTCCTACCATTATTCCTACCAAAGTGAACCACCTCGCACTTGCCAACATTAAATTCCATTTGCCAGTTCCTGGCCCATTCGCCCAGCCTATCTAGATCCTTCTGTAGACTCTCCACACCCTCCGCACAATTTGCCGTTCCACCAATCTTGGTGTCATCAGCAAATTTCGACACCATACACTCGGTTCCCTCCTCCAGATCATCTATATAAATGGTAAATAACTGAGGCCCCAGCACCGACCCCTGGGGCACTCCACTAGTCACCATCCGCCAATCCGAATAGCACCCATTGACCCCCACTCTCTGCCTCATATTTGACAACCAATCCTCTATCCACACTAACACCCTACCCCCAACTCCATGTCCCCTGACCTTCTGCAATAACCTCTTGTGAGGTACCTTGTCAAACGCCTTCAAGAAAGACCACATCCACTGGCCCTCCTCTATCCACCGCCCTCGACACATCCTCATAGAACTCCAGTAAATTTGTCAGACACGACTTCCCTTTAACGAAACTGTGCTGCGCCTGCTCTATCAAGCAATTCCTCTCAAGATGCCTCGCTATTTCCTCCTTGATGACGGATTCTAACATTTTACCTACAACAGACGTTAAACTAACAGGCCTATAATTCCCTGCCTTTTGCCTGGCACCCTTCTTAAACAACGGCGTAACATTAGCCGTTTTCCAAACTTCCGGCACTTCCCTGGAATCCAGCGACGTCTGGAAAATAACCACCAAGGCATCCACTATCACCTCCGCCATTTCTTTCAGAACCCTCGGATGCATTCCATCCGGTCCTGGGGACTTGTCCACAATCAGTCCCTCCAGTCTGTCGAGCACCACCTCTATAGTAACAATAATGTCATTAAGACCCTCCAGTCCTACCACCTTTCCATCGCTAACACCCGGCAAATTATTCATGTCCTCCCCCGTGAAGACAGAAACAAAAAAGTTATTCAAGACCTCAGCCATATCCCCATCCCCTACCACTAAATCCCCCCTCTCATCCTCTAAGGGACCAACGTTCACCTTAGCCAGCCTCTTCCTTTTTATATATTTATAAAAACTCTTGCTATCCTTTTTTATATTAAGCACTAGCCCAGCTTCATAGTTTCTCCTACCCTTCTTTATCAACTTCTTTGTCAATCTTTGTTGACATTTAAACCTCTCCCAATCCTCTTCTCGCCCACTACTCTTAGCTACTCTAAACGCCTCCGCTTTTAATTTAACACTTTCCTTCACCTCCTTTGTTATCCACGGCTTATTACCTCTCCTCCTACTGTCCTTTTTGACCATCGGAATAAATTTCTGCTGAGCACCAAGAAAGATCTCCTTAAAGATCCTCCACTGCTCCTCAGCAGACCTACCTTCCAACGCACTCCCCCAGTCCACATTCGCCAATTCTTCTCTCATCCTACCGTACTCCCCTCTGTTCAAACAAAGGACGTGTGTCCGGGAACTCACTTTCTCCTCCTCCATCTGCACCAGAAACTCCACCATACAATGATCACTCTCCCCAAGAGGATCCTTCACCGCAAGGTCCCTAATTCTACCCGCCTCATTACATAGCACCAGATCCAAGATAGCTTGCTCCCTCGTTGGCTCCAACACACACTGTTCCAGGAGACTATCCCGGCAGCATTCCAAGAACTCCTCCTCGAGCCCACCGCGTCCAACATGGGTCGACCAATCTATATGTAGATTGAAATCCCCCATAACTACGGCCGTCCCATTCCTGCACGCCGCACTTATTTGCGCGTTAACAGCCCGCCCCACCTCCAGATCATTATTTGGGGGCCTATAGACGACACCCACCAGCGTCTTCCTCCCTTTGCTGTTCCTAATCTCCACCCACAACGATTCCACTTTCTGCTCTTTGTCTCCAATATCATCCCTTGCTACCACCCTGATGCTATCCTTAATCAGCAGAGCTACGCCCCCCCCTTTTCCCTCCTGCCTATCCTTCCTAAACACTTGATACCCCTGGACATTCAGCTCCCAGTCCCTGTCACCTTGCAGCCACGTCTCGGTAATGGCCACCAGATCATATCCATTTGTGCCGATCTGCGCCACCAGCTCATCCACTTTATTCTGAATGCTTCGTGCATTCAGATACAGTGCCTTCATCCCAGCCTTCACCTGGACCGTATTTGCCGGAACGCCACCAACTATACTCACGCCCCCTACTCCCTTTATTATTGGGACATCCTCGGCCTCTACCCTTACCTGTACCCTCTCCTTAACTTTAGACCCTGTAATGTCACCTACCCTCGCACCCTCCCCCCCCAATTAGTTTAAAGCCCTGTCTACAGTCCTCTTTACTCGATTCGCCAGCACTCTAGTCCCAGCACAGTTCAGACCAACCCCATCCCGCCCGAACAGGTCCCACCTACCCCAATACTGGTGCCAATGCCCCATAAATTCAAACCCATTCCTCCCACACCAATCCCTGAGCCACCCATTCACTTCCTTAATCCTATCAACCCTACGCCCGTCTGCACTCGGTTCAGGCAGTAGCCCAGAGATAACCACCATGTCGGTTCTACTTTTTAATTCCATTCCCAGCTTCTCATACTCCCTCCCCAGATCCTCAGTTTGCATTTTGCCTACGTTGTTGACACCCACATGTACCACAACGACCGGATTCTCATCCTCCCACTCCAGGTTCCTCTGCAGCCCAGATGCGACATCCCGGACCCGAGCACCAGGCAGACAGCACACCCTTCTGTGCACTTTGTCATTGTGACAAAGGACAGTGTCAATACCCTTCACCCCACTATCCCCAATCACTACTACGTTCCTTTTCACCTTCTCCTTGCCTATGTCCTGCTGCATCACTGTACCGTGTGCAGTTTGCTCACCAACCTCACCTCCCTTGTTCTCGTCCACACTGGAAGCAAGAACCTCAAACCTGTTATGCAGATTGAGAGGCTGAGGCCTCCGCTCCCCACCCCCCTTCCTCCTCTCCCCACCCCCCTTCCTCCGCTCAGCAGCCCCCTCTTGTTCCTGACCCTTAGAGTTAGCCAGTCTAGGGGGGTGGATGTCACTTGCACCCCATTGACAATGGCACCCTCCCTCCCCTTGATGAGCCTCAGTGTCTATAGCTCAGAGGCCAGCTCATCTACCTTGAGCTGGAGCTCCTCCAGCAACCTGCACTTACTGCAGACATGGTCACTGGGAAGGACCCTGGGGTCCACCAGCTCCCACATCATGCAGAAACAACACATCACATGCCCCTCCATTATTCACTGTAGTAGTAGTGAAAATTTCCACACGAACTCACCTGGCCCTTTTTCTCTCAAGCCCTTTTCATATTAAGCCCTAATAGCTCACTCTGCTGCCCTGTCACTCCACTGCCCGCTCCGACGCTGCCCGCTGTCTGTACCAGGCCTCTTTGGTTCTGAAAGGCACTTGCGTATAATTCAGGCACATTTTTTGTAACTAGGAGTTGGCAAAGGCAGGGGAATGGTATTAAATCATAATGCTCACTTGGAAAGCTAGTGCAGACATGATGGGCTGAATGGCCTCATTCTGCAATGTAACCATTCTGAGATTCTGATTCGATGGTCTATTCTCTTCCTCCTGTCCTGACTTGCAATTCTCTAAGTCAGCTCCCAAACCAATTGTACAAATTTGCTTGCAGTTGCCGGCCAAGAAAATTGAAGTTAATGCCGCATTGCTGAACTTTGCAGAGTATATATATTGCTGCATTGCTTTGTCTAAAAGTCTCCAAGTCAAGTCCCACGTGTCCGTCTGACAAGCTGTGAACTCCAAAATTCTGGCTGGCTTTGGAAGCAAGGCCGATGCTCGATATGCATCTTGGGAACTCAGGGTTTTATGTTTACATGATGTGTTTGGGCTGTTTAGTTTTCCATTTCAGATGGCAGCTTCATCAACTTAACGTGAAAATTCATAGTCTTCTTGAATACTTAATGCAGCTTAAATTATTAAGACTGTCTTACATAGATTATAAGGTAATGGGAAAAATGTTATAAATAGATAAATAGCCTAATTCTAATTGACAATGTTCATCCTCTATTTGCAATCCTTGCTCATTATGCCAAATTGAGCTTGGATTCCTTCCAACATTCAAGCTGTCAAACACTTTAAAACTGCCCAAACCATATGTTAGATACTGGTGTTGCCAAGAACCAACAACACAGTGAACCCAACGGTCCATATGGGCAATAAGTTTATAGCAATTCGTTCTTTTACAGGACCACAAGGGGTAACTCTATTGCAATTGGTGTAAAGAAACTAGAATCTCTGCATTTTCAAAAAATTTACAAAAGACTGGTTAAATCTCTAAAGGGGTCAGGCAGGTCCAATGCTGTAAATGTCAAACCCATATCAATCAATGCAGCCAAGTTCAATGCTGCTGTCTGGAGTCAGGTCAGATCCACATGCTGCTACAACATGGAATGTACTTCAAAGGATTTTTAAAATTATTAAAAATTTATAAAGGTGCATTATAAATTCCATAATTTACTAAGTGTATATTAGTTGTGTTTAATTGGATGCATATTGCAAGCATTAACTAGTTTAGTTTATTTATTAGTGTCACGAATAGGTTTACATTAACACTGCAATGAAGTTACTGTGAGAATCCCCTAGTTGCCACACTCTGGCACCCGTTCAGGTACACTGAGGGAGAATTTAGCACGGCCAATGCACCTAACCAGACAGGGGGAGGAAACCCATGCAGACAGGGGGAAAACGTGCAGACTCTGCACAAACAGTGACCCAAGCCCAGAATCAAACCGGTTCTTTGGCGCTGTGAGGCAGCAGTGTTAATCACTGTACCACCGTGCTGCTCTAAAGAATTCACTTTTGTCCCTACAAATAGGCACAGACTGAACCTGTGGCTGTTAGGTTAAGAGGTGTATACTTATACATATGTAATTCTGTAAATAAATGCAAACAAAAAACATGTAAAGATTACCTTCAATCCTGTTCTTCACCAACTAGCTCTCTGGATTATGATGTGACAGCAGGTTAAAGGTTGGATATTGCCTGATTTTTTTTGTCAGTATCCAGTAACCTTTGGTAAAAGTTGGATACTGATGAAAACAAAATCAGACAGGACACTATAATCTGAGTGGCCAATGTGGAAAATGACAAGCGTGAGAGTAAATTGTGGGGGTACCATGTTTTGATCCTGTAAAACTCTGAACCATATGACCACTGGAAGAAGGAAGTGGATTTGTGGACACCAAAAAGGAAACAAGGCATGACCACGGTACTGTTGCTTCCTAGGAAAAGTATTTTGTGTAATGAATGCCCACCAGTTGGAAAGTGGAAGAGGTTTGGATCTCCTATCAGAGTTCCTGGATGAGAGGTGAGTGGGTAAATGCCTATGAGACATGATCAGACTTTAATAGGTTTCAGAAACCAGGTGGTCATTCCATGGAAAAATATATCATATAGACTTTAATAGGTTATATAAAAAATTGTCAAAACTCAATTTGAGGTCCCTGAAGCAATACTGGCATTTAAATGTACTGTGGGTAGGATCTGAAACAAACAGATTCCCACTTCTAGTTTTTGGAAAGGGAGACCCTATTTGACCAGATGTCTGCTACCATGAAAAAAGTCCTGGAAAAACAGTAATTTCCTTCAGCCTTCATGGAAAAAAATGGGACATTCAATAACATCACAAATAATATAGGACTCAATGATTGTCAGATTTTGAAATGGTCCAGATACCGAATGCAGGTGTGAATACAATGGAAGGATTGTGGAATTAAGAGGCAGAATGAGGTTGAAAGCACCTTTAGCAAATCTGGCTATTACAGCAGAAGACAAATGAATCCCAGCAATGCAGGAGGAAAAGTTAACAGTTATTCCGGGTGTCACTCAAAATATCATTATGCGGTGAACTGTCCAAAGTGGAGATGACACACGACAAAGGTACTTCTGTAGAAGAGGATTAAAATAATGATGTATTAAAATAAGTTATACTGGTCACAGATGGTTTAGTCCTGGGATAAAAGAGGTTAGTCGCAGACTCCTTTAACTGACCAGTACTAGATAGTACTTGCAACTTGTAACTAGTAGCATGGATGAAAAGGAATCTGCGGATGTGGTACACTTGGAGTTCCAAATGGCATTTGATAAGATGCTTGTTAAAGTGCTACACATAAGTTTAATACACAAGATGAGGGCTCAGAGTTGGGACAATATATTAGTATGGATAGAGAATTAGCTAATGGACACAAAGCAAGAGTAGGGGATAAACAGGGCATACTCCAACCTGCAGACTGTAAGTAGTGGAGTGGTGCAAGGATCAGTGCTTGGTTCCCAGTTCATTACTATCTATTTTCGCAATCCCCGTGGAGACCAATAACTTTTGAAAAGAGATTAATTTCTTTGCAACCAATGAAAAACTGAAAGACATTTCAGAGTAGAAATTTTACTATAACTAAAGAACTAAATGCAACATAAATCAAACATTATTTAACACTGAACTAAAGAAAAGATACTTCACATTAACGAATTAACACAACTGAGATAAATCTTACAACTCTTTTTGCTTGGCACCACATTGCTGATGCCACACATCATTCCATGAACAAGTCCCAAATTACTCCCAACTTTCCAGTCAACTCACTTCTCCCTGCCATGCCAGGCCAAATCTTCTAATGTCCTCTAAAAATCATCCCAATCAGCCTAAATATTCCAGAACTGACTTCCACCAGCAGGGGCCATCTTTGATCCTTTAATATACAAGTCTAGTCTACTCTGTCTTCTTTTTGAAGAGTACCAGCTCTCACAGCATCCCCCTTGGTTGCTAACACAAAAACAACCTTTTCCTGCTCTCCCCAGCAGTACCTGCATTGTTTCTCTCTCTCTGTCTAACTCTCGTCTCCAAAAAACAGCTGTCCTTTTTCCTGTGTCAAGGTGTGAAAACTGTCATTTGATTTGCAATAGGTTTTGAATTTGGTTTCTTTTCCCATGGCCACTGGATCACATTCTGAGTACTTTCATAAGTTTATAAATTCATAAAATATAGGAGCAGAATTAAGCCATTCAGCCCATTGATATTCGACCATAGCCGATATGCTCCTCATTGCCATTTTCCTGCCTTCTCCCCATATCCCTTGAACCCATTACCAATTAAAAATCTGTCTAACTCCTCCTTAAATTTACTCACTGTCCCAGCATCCACCACACTGTGGGGTAGCGAATTCCACAGATGCTTGATTTGATTCTGAAAGGGTTTGCCAGGTTAGACACAGAAGTTGTTTCCCTTGGCTGGGGAATCTAGAACAAGGGGACACAGTTTCAGTGTGAGTGGGCAATCAAAAAGGACTGAGGTGAGGAGAAATTTCTTCCCTCAAAGAGGGTAAATCTTTGCCATTCTCTGCCCCAGTGATAGACAGGGGTTTTTTGTCTCTCAGGGAACAAAGAATATGAGGAGCAGGTGGGAAAGTGCAGTTAAGGCCAAAGATTATGATTTTATTGATCGGTGGAGCAGACTCAACAGGCCATATGGTCGACTGCTGCTTCTATTTTTTATGTTCTTATGTTGGCAACTTCCCTGGCTAAAGTGCTTCATATAGAGAATTAACTCCATAAGAATGGAAGCTACAGTCCCTATAAATTCTGGATGACAGTTCTCCATAAACAGGAAGCTAGTAAAGGTTAGCAAGGACAGGAGTGATGGGCGAGTGAACATTTGTTTGGAACAGGATGCGAGAGGAAGAGTTGCGGATGGTTAAATGTTATATGGGGTGCTGCTATGGAAGCCAGTAAAGGGAATATTAGAGAAGTCAAGGATGAAAATGACAGCAGCATTACTGAATGGTTCAATGGCTGTAGGGTTGAGTTAGACTTGGAATCAGTTAGTGTTTCATCAGCAGAGATAGGCCCTTTTAGCTCAACTCAGGTTTATTGTTAAACATAAAGGTGGGTAAAGGTAGCGCTCCCTCCAAAACTCAGAGTCTAATCTCCAAGCACTTTCAAATCCCCAAAAAATTCCTTTTGTATTCTGGAATAAAAAGTTCCCAAATCCCAGTTGTTCTGATTTTGATGCTGAAACAATCCCTCTTGAATATTCTCATATTGTAGGCTCCTATTCAAGTGTGCTCAAAGCCAATACCCAAAGTGCTTCTAGGGAATATGAGGTCCCCCTCTCACCAAGCCAAATTTCAAACTCAGTCGTCTCTTCCTGGAAGAGAACAAATTCCTATTATCTATTCTAATGACCCATAAGCCAGCTGTCAATCACCACGATGCAGGTTTCTAGGCAATCTATCATGAGTATATCTAGGACCTGTGTCCCATGTGTTGTGTGTCTATATATGACAGGCCAGCATGCAGCATTCCTGCCCACTAAATCGAATTTGAAAATCTGTTAGGTATATCGCCAGCTCCAGCTTCCCCACTTCCTCTGTAACCGACATGCATTCTGTCAGCCCTTATTTAATTACAGCAGTAACACGTTGAATGCCCAGGGATTTAAATTAACTAAGAAATAAATACTAAGATGGGAAGAATGAATGGATTGGTGCAGTCAGGTGGTCAAGGTGGCCGAGAAGCTGTTGGGATTTCCTTTGTGAGACCTGATGGATTTTAACACTTGGATGTCCAGTAGCAGCTCACTGGCTTCGTTGAAATACAGTCTGAGCTTCAATATTGAAGCTCATTCCAGAGCAGAGATTGCCCTCTACACCCAGACCAGTTCTAAGTCTCCAGTCTGTAAGTGATCATTTACTGAAAACAGTACTGATTTAGTGATTTAACTTTCTGCAGATATTATGTCAATGCAGTGCTCATAAAATGCCTACAAGCAAACGACACAACTTCTTGAATCAATGAACTATGGATGATTTATCAAACGACCTGCTATTAATCAGAAGCTTCAATAATAGACTTGAAGATTACACAGTCGGTATGTTCTAACGAAAACTGTCTCTGACAAATCCAGTCACTGAATTTACAAAACAAATAATGGCTCGGTTTCCCCATGTACAAGTACATTTCTAACAGTTGTTGCTATGGAAATAAGGATCCTTGAAGACACCAGTTACTCAATAAAAATCTGTCTTGGAGGGCATATGCTAATTCTTAGTGCACTACTAAAGAGCTGGATCTGCTAAATACACACAGTACAAGGACTGCTAATCATCAAAGCTGTATGATAAAATAGTTCAAATTCTAAATACTATACGAAAACAACAACAGTTTGTATTTATATACTGCCTTTCATGTAATGTCACAGGTGCAACATGACACCAAATTACATAAGATGATGTTGGGCAGACAACCAAAACTTTGGCCAGAGGAAGGTTTTCAGGAGCATCGTAAAGGAGGAAAGAGAAGTAGAGAGGCAGGAAGATTTAGGAGGATAACTCCAGTGTATAGGTCTTGGCAGCTCAAGGCCTGTTCACCAATGATGGAGCAATTGGAAATGGGCAAGTGGATAGAATTATAGGAGCACAGGAGGTGGGGGTGGCAGGCGTAGGGTTGGAGTGAATTATAGTGACAGAAGGTGTTGTGAAATCATGAGCATGTTTGAAAGAAAATTCATTAAAATGGTAAATGGGCATTTCCTGATGTATTCATTATAAGAACTTGGCACACGAGTAGGCCATCTGGCCCATTGAGCCTGCTCCGCCATTCAGTAAGATCATGGCTGATCTTTTTGTGGACTCGGATCCATTTACCCGCCCGCTCACCATAACCGTTAATTCCTTTACTGACCAAAAATTTATCTATCATTGCCTTAAAACATTCAATGAGTACTCTCAACTGCTTCACTGGGCAGGGAATTCCACAGATTTGCCACTCTTTGTGTGAAGAAGTTCCTCCTCAACTCAGTCCTAAATCTGTTTCCCCTTATTTTGAGGCAATGCCCCCTAGTTCTTGTTTCACCGCCAGTGAAAACAACTTCCCTGCTTCTATCTTATATGTTTCTATAAGATCTCCTCTCATTCTTCTGAATTCCAATGAGTATAGCCCCAGAATACTCAGTCTCTCCTCATAACCCAACCCTCTCAACTCCGGAATCAACCTAGTGAATCTCTTCTGCACCCCTTTCAGTGTCAGTATATCCTTTCTCAAGTATCCTTTCATACATGTTTCCAATGGGCGTGCCTCAGGTTCCTGCTACAGGCTGCTATGGGTATTTTGAATGTGGAAGTCCGATGACATAATTTGGAATCCAACCTGGTTTTAACTGTGGATCATGATGGTAATGTTCAATGTTAAGCTTAATTGTCACCTGTAGAGTCCCAGGTAAGTTTAAATTTTATTAAGATGTTATTCTGGTCAAGAGGTCTTGGTGAGGCCCAAAATGAAACCTTGGACCTAACCTGGCTTTTGTTTCCAGAGCCTCACTCTTATCCCAATAACACTTTACTCACACTGGTGATCATTTTCATTGACCCCCACCCAATGGTAACATCATGCCACATTAAATACTGACCTCTTCATCATTCTCAGGGGGCTTGGGCTTTACGTACCACCGTAGATAGTTGCTACCTACTTCAGCTCCTGCACACTGCACACAAGCTCAGACTTAAAAGTCAGGCCTTCTATCATTTCCATATGAACATACAAACATACACATTAGAATCAGGAATAGGCCACTAGGCCCTTCAAGCCTGCTCCACCATCCAATGATAGCATGGTTGATATGATTTTAACCTTAACTTTACATTTTATCAGGATGTTGCCTGGTATGGAGGGCATTCACTATGAGGCGAGGTTGGAGAAACTTTGTTTGTTCTCACTGGAATGATGGAGGTTGAGGGGCAGCCTGATAGAAAGTGTACAAGATTATGAGGGGCATAAACAGAGTGGATAGTCAGAAGCTCTTTCCCAGGGTGGAAGAATCAGTAACTAGGGGGCATAGGTTTAAGGTGCAAGGGGCAGGTTTAAAGGAGATGTACGAGGCAAGTTTTCTTACACAGAGGGTGGTGGGTGCCTGGAACTTGCTGCCAGGGGAGGTCACGGAAGCAGATACGATAGTGACTTTTAAGGCTTATCTTGACAAATACATGAATTGGATGGGAAAAGAGGATACGGTCTCTACAAGAGAAGATGGTTTTAGTTTAGACAGGCAGCGTGATAGGTGCAGGTTCGGCAGGCCAGAAGGCCTGTTCCTGTACTGTAATTTTCTTTGTTCTATTACTGATGACCCTTGCTTAATCAAAGCTCTGTTTATTTCTGCCTTAAAGAAATTCAAGAATTCTGTTTCAATCAGCTCTTGAGGAAGAGAATTCCATAGTCTCATAACCCACAGAGAAAAAGAATTTCCTCATCTTACTCCAAAATGGGTGACTCCTTACTTTGAAATAGTGATCCTGATTTCCTGATTCTAAAGTTGAGTTTATTTATTAGTTACAAGTAAGGCTTACATTAACACTGCAATGAAATTACTGTGAAATTCTGCTAGTCGCCAGAGTCTAGCACCTGTTCAGATCAATGCACCTAACCAGCATGTCCTTCAGCATTTGGGAGGAAACTGGAGCAACCATGCAGACACAAGGAGAACATGCAGACTCGGCACAGACAGTTACCCAAGCCAGGAATTGAACCCAAGTCCCTGGCGTTGTGAGGCAGCAGTGCTAACCACTGTGCTAACGTGCTGCGCCACACACAAACATTCTCCCACAAGAGGAAATATTCTTTCTACATCCACTCAAGGCCCCTCAGGATGTTTACGTTGGAATATAATTTTCTTTGGCTAATACAGAAATTACATTTGCCATGAAGAAGGAGACACTGACCCAAGGTTATGGCAGGGAATTTCTGCCGGCATTTGCCCCAGGTGAAAAATGGCAATGCCCATGGAAAATCCCAAGAGACTGCTGAAACAAGAATCTCAGCAGCTAACTCTTACTCTCCATTTTCCTTGCCCTTGCCTGTGATGTAATGATGGAAACCACATTTAAATATATCTTAATAAATTTAAATATATCTAAAGGGCGCCCCGCCAGATGTTCCACGCCCATTTAAAGAACATGACATGTCGGCAAGGTTTACAACTGCTTTTACAAAATGCAATGCAGTCAAGGGGATCCCATCATGGGCGGATGGACCCTTGGGTGGGTGGGGGGAGGGGGGGGCACAGGGACATGCTCCTGAGCACCTTGGCACTGCCCTTTGAGGATATCCATTGTGAGGCAACGTGTGTGTGTGTGTGTGTGTGTGTGTACGTGTGTGTGTGTGTGTACATGCATAGCGGGGCAGGTGCTGCCCTGGTGCATGGGGATTTCCCTTATCCATGGGCATGGGGGTTTAGCCCTGGTGCTTGTGAGGAGGGGGGGTTCTCTGTATCTGTGAATTGTGGGGTGGTACTCTCACCAGCACAAATTGAAGTGGCCTTTAAAAACGGCCTCGCAATCGCTGTGCAGCCAGAACTGCAGGCTCTA
This sequence comes from Carcharhinus amblyrhynchos, assembly GCF_965287045.1. Classification (NCBI taxonomy): domain Eukaryota; kingdom Metazoa; phylum Chordata; class Chondrichthyes; order Carcharhiniformes; family Carcharhinidae; genus Carcharhinus; species Carcharhinus amblyrhynchos. The sequence continues at coordinate 63,129,593 of NC_137333.1, forward strand.
TCAGGCCCCACCCCATCAAAAATCACGCCGTCAGACTTTCTGTGCACAGGGTACGGAGAATCTGAAGAGAAAACTCGGCTGTGAGGCTGGAAAGATAGCTGCCAGTCTTCTTGCCTCTGTCAGCACTTTGTGCAGACAGCAAAATTCCACCCTGTCTCTTCACAACAATGGCTTTCATTTTGTGACTCACAACATTAGAAATTACATAAAACTGAAGTGACTGTAGCTCTGAATAACAAAATAAAACGGCTCTTAGAACTGGCATCTCAGCATTTCACAGCTTGTGACCCAGTTTTGTTCTATTTTCATAGCATTTGCTTAACTGTGCCAGACTTCCAATCCTGATAATAATCATACTGAATGCATTGAGATATGACATGGTTGATAAAGTTAATATTTACAGACGAGTTTACATTTTCAGTGCAATTCATATGACTATCACTGTCAATGATCTAACAAATGAACTTTAAAGCCTTCCACCCTTCCTCTCCTTTCTGTATCTCGGAGCAACATTACCCCTTTTGAGAAGGAATCATTGATATTCATTTTTACAATATTATAGAAGCTTTTCAGTAACCAGCGGAGAAGATTACATGCTTAAACCTGATGCTTATGTACAGCAGCACAAAATGGAAAAACTAAAACAAGTAAATATTTCCTTGTGATCTACAATAGCTCTATGACTCTGTGGGCAAATGCATTAAGAAGAATTTAAACCTTCCTTCCCATCAGCATCTGACAAAATGCTTGAATGGGGCCTGAGAAGGTCATTAAGTTCAAATCTGAATTGATTTATTCTTTGATGAGTAGGGTCGCCAGTGTGATTGAATGAGATGATAGGCTAAGACAAAATACCAATTGGGGTCTCCTGATTGAAAGTTGGACAGAGCTAGGTGGACATTAGGCAACCCCCTGGAATTGATCTTCCTCTATGCCAGGGGCTGGCCAGGTTACCTGACGTTGTGGCAGCTTGGCCAGAAAAGCAGTTTCTGTACCAGCGCAGCAAAATACCAATGGGACAAATGGGACAGACTTCCTCATGCTCCACTGGATCCCATTCAGGTAGGAGCTTCATGCAACCTGTGTGCAGGGGAGCAGGGACTGCAGGATGGATAAGCAAACTGACCTTTCCCTTCCCACCATTTAGAATGGTCCTTGTGCACTGTGGCTTGGGGGCTCACTAAAGTTGGGCAAATTGAAAGGCATGTAGGATTGGTAAGGGATTTCATAGAACAGAATCTCTACAGTGCAGGAGGAGGCCAACAGCCCATCGAGCCTGCACCAACAACAATCCTACCCACGCCCTATCCCCATAACCTGTATTTTACCCACTAAATCCCCCTGACACTAAGGGGCAATTTAGCATGGCCAATCCACCTAACCTGCACATCTTTGAATTGTGGGAGGAAACCGGAGCACTGGAGGAAACCCATGCAGACACAGGGAAAATGTACAAACTCCACAGACAGTGACCAAGCCAAAGTTGAACCCGGGTCTCTGATGCTGTGAGGCAGCAGTACTAATCACTCTGCCACCATGCTGGGACAGTATAGTTATGCAGATAGATACTGTTGTATGCAAAGTGAATCCCGAACATTCTGTTGCCTGCTCAGTGCCAGGATTAATGAAATTTATGACTTACTACCAGAGTCCCAAGGAAGTGGCATGGGGTGAGCAAGATCAGGGTTGAATCTGTGGCTCAGAGATTGGTGTGGGCAAAATAATTTTCTTTTCATGGGACACTGGCAGCATACTGGTCAAAGAGGGTATGTTCCTTTGGGAAGAATTTCAATTGATCCACACTGGGACTGACAAGTGTCCTGCTGAATCGAATGCCTACAGTTGTAGAGGGAGCTTTAACCAAAAATCAAGGGAGGTATGGAGAAGGGGTTTTCATGTGAGGCTCAACTCAAAGTTAAACAGAAAGAACGCGGCAATTGTGCAGGATAGCAAGATGGCTTTTTATCAGTGGTGTGTGATAGGGAGGGACAGAGCTTACAAACGTAACAAGTGCACCAGCAAATAGGGTCAGTTAGAGAAAAATAGCTCTTTGTCGGAATGCATGAAGCATTCATAACAGGATGGATGAACTGATGGCACAAATAGAAATAAATGGGTAAAATATGATGGTGATTACAGAGATGTGCTTGCAAGGTGACCAAGGCTGAGAACTGAATATTCAAGGGCATTTGACATTTAGGGGGGATACAAAGAAAGGAAAGGAAGTCAGGTAGCTATGTTAATAAAGGATGAGCACAGTAAAAAGTCTGACAACACCAGGTTTTAGTCCAACCGATTTATTTGATAGTAAACTCACTAGCTTTCGAGGGGATTCCCTCTTCTTCAGGTGAATGGAGAGTTCTGGCCTCAGACAGAGCATATAAAGCACAGACAGTTTACAGATTACTGATTAGAATGCGAATCTTTACACCTAACCTGCTGTTCAAGTCCTAAAGTAGCTGACAATGTGAGTGGAAGGAGCACTGATCACAGGTTAAAGAGATGTGTATTGTCTCCAGACAGTACAGTAAGTGAGGTTTTGCAAACCCAGGCAAGTCACGGGGGTTACAGATAGTGCGACATGAACCCAAGATCCCTGTTGAGACTGTCCTCATGTGTGCGGAACTTGGCTATCAGTCTCTGTTCAGCGACTCTGCGCTGTCGTGTGTCGTGAAGGCCGCCTTGGAGAATGCTTACCCGAAGGTCAGAGGCTGAATGCCCGTGACCACTGAAGTGTTTGCCAACGGGAAGGGAACAGTCTTGCTTGGTGATTGTTGAGCGATGTTCATTCATCCGTTGTCGTAGCGTCTGCATGGTCTCCCTAATGTACCATGCTTCGGGACATCCTTTCTTGCAACGTATCAGGTAGACAATGTTGGCCGAGTTGCAAGAGTATTTACCGTGTACCTGGTGGATGGTATTCTTACACCAACATCCCCCACAATGATGGCATTGCTGCGACTGCCTCAGTACTCAATGCTGACAACTGCCAGTTTCCAGATGCAATTTTACAACTCATCCGCTTTATCCTGGACCACAATGTCTTCACCTTCAACAACCAGTTTTTCATCCAGACACACGGAACAGCCATGGGGACCAAATTTGCACCTCAATACGCCAACATCTTCATGCCCAGGTTCAAACAAGACTTCTTCACTGCACAGAATCTTCAACCGATGCTGTACACCAGATACATCGATGACATTTTCTTCCTTTGGCCTCATGGTGAACAATCACTGAAACAACTATATGATGATATCAACAAATTCCACCCCACCATCAGACTCACCATTCCCCAGAATCAGTTGCATTCTTGGACACACGCATCTCCATTAAGGACGGTCACCTCAGCAGCTCACTGTACTGCAAGCCCACAGACAATCTCACAATGCTCCACTTCTCCAGCTTCCACCCTAAACATGTTAAAGAAGCCATTCCCTATGGACAAGCCCTCCGTATACACAGGATTTGCTCAGATGAGGAGGATCGTGACAGAGACCTCCAGACGCTGAAAGATGCCCTCTTAAGAACAGGATATGGCGCTCAACTCATCGATCGACAGTTCCGATGCGCCACAGCGAAAAACCGCACCAATCTCCTCAGAAGACAAACACGGGACACAGTGGACAGAGTACCCTTCGTCGTCCAGTACTTCCCTGGAGCGGAGAAGCTACGACATCTTCTCCGGAGTCATCAACATATCATTGATGAAGACGAACATCTCGCCAGGGCCATCCCCACACCCCCACCTCTTGTCTTCAGACAACCACGCAAACTCAAACAGACCATTGTTCGCAACAAACTACCCAGCCTTCAGGAGAACAGTGACCACAATACCACACAACCTTGCCACAGCAACCTCTGCAAGACATGCCGGATCATCGACATGGATACCATCATCACACGTGAGAATTCCATCCACCAGGTACACGGTAAATACTCTTGCAACTCGGCCAACATTGTCTACCTGATACGTTGCAAGAAAGGATGTCCCGAAGCATGGTACATTGGGGAGACCATGCAGACGCTACGACAACGGATGAATGAACATCGCTCGACAATCACCAAGCAAGACTGTTCCCTTCCTGTTGGCGAACACTTCAGTGGTCATGGGCATTCAGCCTCTGACCTTCGGGTAAGCATTCTCCAAGGCGGCCTTCACGACACACGACAGCGCAGAGTCGCTGAGCAGAGACTGATAGCCAAGTTCCGCACACATGAGGACAGTCTCAACAGGGATCTTGAGTTCATGTCGCACTATCTGTAACCCCCGTGACTTGCCTGGGTTTGCAAAACCTCACTTACTGTACTGTCTGGAGACAATACACATCTCTTTAACATGTGATCAGTGCTCCTTCCACTCACATTGTCAGCCACTTTAGAACTTGAACAGCAGGTTAGGTGTAAAGATTCGCATTCTAATCAGTAATCTGTAAACTGTCTGTGCTTTATATGCTCTGTCTGAGGCCAGAACTCTCCATTCACCTGAAGAAGAGGGAATCCCCTCAAAAGCTAGTGAGTTTACTATCAAATAAATCGGTTGGACTAAAACCTGGTGTTGTCAGACTTTTTACTGTGTTTACCCCAGTCCAACGCCGGCATATCCACATAATAAAGGATGAGATCAGTAAAGTAGCAAGAAATGATATTGGCTCAGAAAATTAAGCTATAAAATCAGATTGGATGAATATAAGAAATAGCAAAGGCAAGTTGCCACTTGTATTCACTCTTATAGAAACTACACTGCAAGAGAAAGCTTATATCAGGGCATAATGTGGCTTATCAAAAGGTGAGATGGCATTGGTTAGCAGTGGTTAGTGATGGCAGCATCAGGGTTCAATTCTGGCCTCACTTGACTGTCTATGTGGAGTTTGCAAATTCTCCCTGTGTCTGCATGGGTTTCCTCTAGGTGCTCTGGTTTCCTCCTACATGCCAAAGAATTGTGGGTTAGGTTGACTGGACAATTCAGCATAGCCATAATGTCAGGAGGACTAGGAGGGTGTTAGCAGATAGGGCCTTGGTGAATTGTGGTTGCTGCAGACTCGATGGGTGGAATAGCGTCCTTCTGCACTACAGGGATACTACGATTCTATTAATAATTGGAGATTTTAATCTTCCTATAATATTGGACAATTCAAATTGGCAAATGTATCCTTGAGGACAAGTGTGTCCTGGATAATTTCTTAGTCTAATACCAATCAAGGATCAGGCTATTTTAAATGTAATATGCAATAAGACAGGATAAATAAATTGAGACAGGATAAATAAATTATTACAGGTAAAGCATCATGTAGGGAAGAGTGATCACAATATGCAAGGATTTCATATTCAGCTTGAGAATAAGAAACTTCTGCCTGAAACTAGTGTCTTAAGCTTAAATGAAGGTAAAGATGTGTTGACTAAAATAACTTTTATCCTATTTCCCGGTCTGAGATCATAGATAAGCAGAACAGAAATTAAAAAAGATATTTAATAATACTCAATAAATAGAATCCATTGAGAAAGTAAAGCCATGAGAAGGATTTACCATCTGTGGTGAACTAAGGATATCAAGGGTGATAATGAATTGAAATTAAAGTTGTACAAAACTGCAAAGACTAATTGTAGGCCACACGATTGGGAAAACATTAGAAACCAGCAAAGGATGAATAAAAGAATAAAGAGGGAAAAATTAGAACATGAAGGTAAGAAAAATGAAGCAGGGAAAATAAAAATAGGCCGTAAGAGCTTCTCTACAAGTGTCTAAGAAGGAAGAGAATAGCAAAAGTGAACATTGTTCCATTAGAGGCTGAAACTGGGGAATTAATAGGAAACAAGAAAAATGGTTGAGAATAAATATTGTCACAGTAGAATAAACTAAAAACATCCCGAGGATAGCAGAAAATCAAGGAACAAAAATTAGAGGGGATCATAAAGCAATCACTGTCACTAAAATAAAGCACCATAAGTCGCACCGTATACGCTGACCTGACATGAGAGTTGAATATAAAGTCCAAGCTTTTGCATTTACTTAGGTGTATATTGGTTAAAATCTTCCAAAAATCCTGATTCTGGAATGTTGCCAGCAGATTAGAAAACCAAAAATGTAATGTCCCTATTCAAAGGAAGACAGAATCTAGAAACTATAGACTTTTCTAACATCTGTCATTGAAAAAATGCTGGAATCTCTTCTTAATGAGGCAAGACATTAGAAAATTCATAATACAATCACAGTCATAGTTTTACGAAAAGGAAATCAGGTTTGACAAATTTATTATAATTCTTTGAGGATGTAAAAAACTTGGCAAATAAAGGGAAATGCATAAATGTAATGTATTTGGATTTTCAAAAGGCATTCAATAAGACAGTCACAAAAAACATTGCTACATGAGTTAGTAGCTCATGGTTAATTCAAGCCATGTGCTTGGCTAACAGTCCAGACAGCTATTAAATATGCTCCCTAGTGTGAACATTGTAAGCTGTCAATCAAACAATCTCTGATCTTTCTGGTCAACTTTACAATGCTTGTTGACATAAGTCAAATTCTTTCAAGTGCTTGTGATCTGTGGTTTTTGAAACTTTAAAGGGGCTGGGTGATCTTTTTAATTAGTTTGCCATCCTGACTTCGCATTATTGGAGAAATTTATTAATGGACTACATTTTTTTCAAAACTTTTTGATTTACATATCCCATTATGCACCAAGATGTTCATTGGTTTAAGAAAGTAGTCAGTAGGTCAATGGGAATAGAAGTGTCAGAGCACTGCATGGGGGCCTGAGGGGACAGCTTGGCATAGGAGTCATGAGGGGACCTTTTGAACCTACTTTTTAAAAGGTCCCCTCATGAATATTAAGGGGCCGTGAACCACGGATAAAAATACTGAAGTAGGATGTACTACCTCCGCAACTGAGCTGGCCAGTTTGGGAAAGCTGGATGTGGGTTTCTGACAGGAATATTATAATATATTAAAAAAAAATCCGCTCTGCTTCCAATTCCTTATGTTTCATGTATTTCTATGAACTGGCTATCATTGCTTTGTTACTGGAAAATAATAAATGAAGTTGAAGCCTTTCACAACATCAGCGAACTGCTCATTCTTGACATTATGACATAGGAAAGGATATTGAATAAAAACTGTAGCAAAATATTTGCATTGTTTATGGTCCCTAAAGACGATGAATGCATTCACATGTTAACAACAAACAAAATTGTGGAATTAAATGAAGTTCCTGGGAGTGGGAAACAAGGTGGGTGGGAACACTTGGTTTTGCTGAGGCGAAAGATCAGCTTCCTGATGGTGGGATGGAAGTTGGTTATTCAGTTGGCGGCAGATTAAGGGAGGATTGTGGTTTCCGACGGCAAGCAGCGGGAATCTATTTTTAATGCACTAGCGTGGCATACATGCTCATTGAAACACAGGGTTGTTAGGTTAAGTTGCATATTTACAATTAACTTGCAACAAATGAGAATCATGTGCTTTCATATTCAGCACTGTTTAAAGGTGGCATGCTGCCAGCAGGGTAGTCTTCCTGGTAGATTTGGAGTGAGAACAAGCTATTTTCTCTGTACAGAAACTTTGCTGGACCAGAGGAGAGAAAGCTGAACTGTTGCACTGTGCTGAGACAGAGGTTATCCAGGGAGATCGGGGCATGGCTGTCCATGAAAGGGAGGTCAGCTCATGGTACGCCTTAGAGGGTTCGTGCTGCGACTGGGAGACAGAGCAGGATGACACGTGGAAGTTCATTCACTACAAAAGACAAATTAAGCAGATAGAGGAGAGATGAAGGGTGATTGAGGACAGGTCAATGGTGACAGAGGGAGAGTTGAGAATGATGGTTGGATGCTCAAGAGTGAAGGGGGTAGTTCTAGGTCGCGAGGCAGCTAATCAAGGGGTTGTTGAATGGCTCAAGGGTCACCGAAGACAGAGCAAGGGTGATGGATGAAGAGTCACGGGTAATTGACAGAAGGTCAGAGGCTAGTGCAATGCCAGGCAAAGGCAGATAATCAAATATACTGCATGTGGAGTAACTACCTGAAAATGTCAAAGAGGCAATGTCAATGACAGCTGAGAATGTAACGACAGTCATTGACCTATATGAGCCCCACAGTACCATGGAAATAGGGAATTCTATGCTGATAGCTTTAAAAGTCTTGAATTTCTATGCCACCAGGTTGTTCCATGGCTCCACAGGGTGAATATGTGGCATCTCTCAGTCAGCCACCCACAGATGCATAAGGGTATTTAACAATGCCATGTTCAAAAGGACTGATGTCTTTGCACGATTCATCCAGACCCTGACAACAGGTAATCAAGATCCACAGGTGGGGAGGCAATGGTAACAACTCCAGTTTAAATTCTCCAGTCAGACAGCCAGAATGCTGATGCAGGCATGGAGTGAATGGCTGGGTGCCATTTAAAATACTGCGGTTGGACTTTTGACCCCATGAGTCATGGTGAGGTCAGCAACTTCCTGTGCACCCTCACAGCACAATCAGCTCGGCCCTGACCGTGCAGAGCTAATTGGCTTTGCTGCACGGTTTGCCATCCCAGCTCGGTGCGGATGTCTTGCTCTTTTCCTGCCGCACCTTCGAGACACTGGCTGCTATAACAGAATTCCGCCCTGTAAGTAAATAACGGGGAGGGATGATTTATAATTGCAAGACTTACGCACATTACCAATGTAAACTGGCAACTCTTGAGATGGGAGGAAGACAATGTTTGCACTGTATGCATCTGAACAAATTACATTATAATTGCACCTAACTGCAAGGATGCAAATACTACTTCTTTGTATCTAGTGTCTCATTTTGAGCAGCTAATGAGAACTGAATCAGCGCACAAGATTAGCACACATTAACACTATATAAATGCACAATTACTCTTTTTTCCTCCACTAATTTCTACTTTCTGTTCATAAATTCATCTTGCACCAATTAACAACAGGAGAGCTACAATGAATATACTGGGCATGTTTTGGAAGTTACTACTACAAATGAGGCATGATAATTACAGTGAATCTTTCAGTTGAAATACTTCTCTGCCTTTTACTGTGGAGCGAAAGCAGGTGGTGTTTCTAGAATCATAGAATCCTTACAATGCAGACAGAGAACATACGAACATAAGAAATAGGAGCAGGAGTAGGCCATCTAGCCCTTCGAGCCTGCCCCGCCATTCAATAAGATCATGGCTGATCTGAAGTGGCTCAGTTCCACTTTCCCGCTTTCTCCCCATAACCCTTAATTCCCTTGCCTACCAAAAACCTATCTACCTGTGACTTAAATATATTTAGCGAGGCAGCCTCCACCACTTCAACGGGCAGAGAATGCCAGAGATTCACCACCCTTTGAGTGAAGAAGTTCCTCCTTAACTCCCTTCTAAACTGCCACCCCCCCCCCCCCCCGCCCCCTTATCTTGAGGCTGTGCCCTCTAGTCCTGCTGTCCTTTCTGAGCGGGAAGAATCTCTCTACCGCTACCCTATCCATCCCCTTCCTTATCTTATACATTCAGGCCATTCAGCCCATTGAGGCTGCACCAACAACAATCCCATCCAGGCCCTATCCCCATAACCCCATGTATTTATCTTGCTAATCCCCTTGACACTAAGGGGCAATTTAGCATGGACAATCCACCTAACCTGCACATCTTTGGAGTTTGGGAAGAAACCAGAGCACTTGGAGACACGGGGCAGAACGTGCAAACTCCACACTGGCAAAAACAGCAAGTGACAGACAAAGCTAACTGCTTCCACAACGAACAGATCAGATCTAAGCTCTGCAATCCTTCCACAACCAGTCACGAATGGTGGTGGGCAATTAAACAACTCACTGGAAGAGGAGGAGGTTCCACAAATACCCCCATCCTGAAATGATGGAGGAGCCCAGCACATCAGCGCAATAGATAACGCTGAAGCATTCGCAACAATCTTCAGCCAGAAGTGCCAAGTGATCCATCTGGCCCTCCAGTGGTCTCCAGCATCTCAGATGCCAGTCTCCAGCCAATTCAATCCACTCCACATGATATCAAAAAATGATTGGAAGCACTGGATACAGCAAAGGCAATAGGCCCTGATAACATTCCGGCAATAGTACTGAAGACTTGTGTTCCAGAACTTGCTGCTCTCCTAGACAAGCTCTTCCAGTACAGTTACAACACTGGCAACTACCCAATGTGGAAAATTGCCAAGGTATGTCCTGTACACAAAAAACAGGACAAATCCAATCCAGTCAATTATTGCCCAGTCTACTCTTGATCAGTAGAGTGATGGAAGGGGTCATCAGCTGTGCTATCAAGCAGCACCTGGTCAGCAATGCCCAATTTGGGTTTCGCCAAGGTCACTCAGCTCCTGCCCTCATTACAGCCTTGGTTCAAACATGGACAAAAGAGCTGAATTCCAGAGGTGAGCTGAGACTGACAGCCCTTTGGCATCAAGGCCACATTCGACTGAGTGTGGCATCAAGGACCCCAAGCAAAACTGGAATCAATGGGTATCAGAGGGAAATACTCTGCTAGTTAGAGTCATAGCTGGTACAAAGGAAGATGGTTGTGGAACGTCAGTCATCTCTCTCCTGGACATCTCTGCAGGAGTCCAACAATCTTCAACTGCTTCATCAATGATCTTCCCTCCATCATAAAGTCAGAAGCGGGGATGTTTGCCAACGATTGCACAATGTTCAGCACTATTCGTGACTCCTTAAATACTGAAGCAGTCCATGTTCAAATGCAACAAGATCTGGACAATATCCAGGCATGGGCTGACAAATGGCAAGTAACATTCGCACCACACAAATGCCAGGCAATGACCATCACCAATAACAGTCAGCCTAACACCACCCCTTGACATTCAATGGTGTTACCATCACTGAATCCCCCACTGTCAACATCCTTGGAGCTACCATTGACCAGAAAGTCAACTGGACTCATCACATACACCAGTGGTTACAAAAGCAGGTCAGAGGCTAGGAATAGTGTGGCGAGTAACTTATCTCCTGACTCCTCAAAGCCTATCCACCATCTATAAGTCAGGAGTGTGGTGGAATATTCCCCACTTGCCTGGATGGGTGCAGTTCCAACTACACTACAGAAGCTTGACATCCTGGAAAAAGCAGCCCACTTGATTCGCACCATATCTACAAACATTCAATCCCTCCACCACCGACAATCAGTAGCAGCAATGTGTACTATCTACAAGATGCACTGCAGCAATTCACCAAAGATCCTTAGACAGCACTTTTCAAACCTACAACCACTTCTACATAGGAGGACAAGGGCAGCAGATAAATGGGAACACCACCTACTGCAATTTCCCCTCCAAGCGACTCACCATCCTGACTTGGAAATACATCGCCATTCCTTGGAAAGAATTACAAGGGATAGGATTTATAATCATCTAGAGGGAAATAAATTGATTAGGGATAGTCAACACGGTTTTGTGAAGGGTAGGTCGTGCCTCACAAACCTTATTGAGTTTTTTGAAAAGGTGACCAAAGAGGTGGATAAGGGTAAGGCAGTTGACGTGGTGTATGTGGATTTTAGCAAAGCATTTGATAAGGTTCCCCATGGTAGGCTACTGCAGAAAATGCAGATGCATGGGATTGAGGGTGATGTAGCAGTTTGGGTCAGGAATTGGCTAGCTGATAGAAGACAGAGGGTGGTGGTTGATGGGAAATATTCAACCTGGAGTTCAGTTACAAGTGGGTGTACCTCAAGGATCTGTTTTGGGGCCACTGCTGTTTGTCATTTTTATAAATGACCTAGATGAGGGTGTAGAAGGATGGATTAGTAAATTTGCTGATGACACCAAAATTGGAGGAGTTGTAGACAGTGAGGATGGATGTTACAGTTTGCAGAGGGACATAGATAAGCTGCAGAGCTGGGCCGAGAGGTGGCAGATGGAGTTTAATACGGAAAAGTGTGAGGTGATTCACTTTGGTAAGAGTAACAGGAGTACAGAATATAGGGCTAATGGAAAGACTCTTAGTAGTTTTGACGAGCAGAGAGATCTCGGGGTACATGTGCATAGCTCCCTGAAAGTTGGCACCCAGGTTGATAAGGTTGTTAAGAAGGTGTGCAGTGTGTTAGCTTTTATTGATAGAGGGATTGAATTTCGGAGCCGTGAGGTCATGTTACAACTGTACAAAACTCTGGTGCTGCCGCAGTTGGAGTATTGTGTACAGTTCTGGTTGCCGCATTATAAGAAAGATGTGGAGGCATTGGAAAGGGTGCAGAGGAAGTTTACCAGGACGTTGCCTGGTGTGGTGGGAAGGTCTGATGAGGAAAGGCTGAGAGACTTGAGGTTATTTTCATTAGAGAGAAGAAGGTTACGAGGTGGCCTGATTGAGGCATACAAGATGATCAATGGATTGGATAGGGTGGACAGTGAGAGCCTTTTACCTTGGATGGTGATGGCTAACACGAGGGGACATAGCTTTAAATTAAGAGGCAGTAGTTATAGGACGGATGTCAGAGATAGGTTCTTTACTCAGAGGGTAGTAAGGTCGTGGAATGCCCTGCCTGCAGCAGTTGTGGACTTGCCAACTTTAAGGGCGTTCAAATGGTCAGTGGATAGGCATATGGATAACATTGGAATAGTTTAGGTTAGAGGGTCGTTAGATTGGTTCCACTGGTCGGCGCAACATCGAGGGCCGAAGGGCCTGTGCTGCGCTGTAATGTTCTATGTTCACAGTCGCTGGGTCAAAATCCTGGAATTTCCTCCCTAATGGCACTGTGAGCCAACCCACAGAACATGAACTGCAGAAATTCAAGAAGGCAGCTCACCACCACCAAGGGCAACTAGGAATAGGCAATAAATGCTGGCCAGCCAGCAACGCACATGTCCCACGAACGAATTTTTAAAAAGTCACCGAAGGTCAGAATTGAACCAGGGTCACTGGCACTGTGAGGTAGCAGTGCTAACCATTGTGCCACTGTGCTGCCCAGTTTCTGCCTTAACTCTTATTTCCTTATTTTCATACATTTCTTGCAAACATCTGCCAAGTGTTCAGAACCACTTAATGCCAAGCTGTGGTGAAATTGTGCTTATAATGCTGTATTGCACCAAACAAAGCAAAGAGGCAAATGCAACCCTTAACTCACCTGCAAAAGCCTTTTGGACAATATTTGTAGTGAAATCAACAGTATTTGTTGAACTAGAATGGCTCTGAAATTGTTCAGCATCCAATTACAGAAGTCAAGCAAAACAGATTGGGCTGAATCCTGAATCAGATTGCTACCGGTTTCCAATGGATTTGTAAAGCATTTTGTGTAGTATCATTTCAGGCCGAGTTTTGATTCATAATTCTACTTTCACATGGTGGACTGTAAACACAGCAAGCAACACGGTGAAGCCTTCCATTGTTTGCTGGAGCAGACGAGTGAAGGAGCAGAGAGACAGATAAGAAATTACCTGTTAAAAACCTGTTTAAATAAGTTTAAAGCACTTTTACCTTGCAGAACTGTTTAAAGCATTTAAAAGCATTTTTGCGGGCTTTTTGTATTTATCGCTTTAAGAATTCTGAGGGAATGGTTAGGAGGAGTTGTGGGGGAGAAGGCTTTAAAACAGCGCCAGGTTTAAAAGGAGGCCTGGTGTAGACAGCAGGCAGCGTCGGAGCAGGCAGCGGAGTGAGTGGGAAGCAGAGTGAGCTACTAGGGCTTAAGATCAAAAGGGCTGGGGAGAAAAAGGGCCAGGTAAGTTCGTGTGGAAATTTTCAATATTACTACAGAGAATAATGGAGGGTCATGTGATGTGTTGTTTCTGTATGATGTGGGAACTGGTGGACCCCAGGGTCCTTCCCAGTGACCATGTCTGCAGTAAGTGCAGGTTGCTGGAGGAGCTCCAGCTCAAGGTAGATGAGCTGGCCTCTGAGCTACAGACACTGAGGCTCATCAGGGGGAGAGAGGGTGCCATTGTCAATGGGGTGCAAGTGACATCCACCCCCCCTGGACTGGCTAACTCTAAGGGTCGGGAACAAGAGGGGGCTGCTGAGAGGAGGAAGGGGGGTGGGGAGAGGAGGAAGGGGGGTGGGGAGCGGAGGAAGGGGGGTGGGGAGCGGAGGAAGGGGGGTGGGGAGCGGAGGAAGGGGGGTGGGGAGCGGAGGAAGGGGGGTGGGGAGCGGAGGCCTCAGCCTCTCAATCTGCATAACAGGTTTGAGGTTCTTGCTTCCAGTCTGGAAGAGGACGAGGGAGGTGAGGTCGGTGAGCAAACTGCACACGGTACAGTGATGCAGCAGGACATAGCCAAAGAGAAGGTGAAAAGGAACGTAGTAGTGATTGGGGATAGTGGGGTGAAGGGTATTGACACTGTCCTTTGTCACAATGACAAAGTGCACAGAAGGGTGTGTTGTCTGCCTGATGCTCGGGTCCAGGATGTCGCATCTCTGATACTCCAGAAACTATGGTGGAGTTTCTGGTGCAGATGGAGGAGGAGAAAGTGGGTTCCCGGACACGCGTCCTTTGTTTGAACAGAGGGGAGTACGGTAGGATGAGAGAAGAATTGGCGAATGTGGACTGGGGGAGTGCGTTGGAAGGTAGGTCTGCTGAGGAGCAGTGGAGGATCTTTAAGGAGATCTTTCTTGGTGCTCAGCAGAAATTTATTCCAATGGTCAAAAAGGACCGTAGGAGGAGAGGTAATAAGCCGTGGATAACAAAGGAGGTGAAGGAAAGTGTTAAATTAAAAGCGGAGGCGTTTAGAGTAGCTTAGAGTAGTGGGCGAGAAGAGGATTGGGAGAGGTTTAAATGTCAACAAAGATTGACAAAGAAGTTGATAAAGAAGGGTAGGAGAAACTATGAAGCTGGGCTAGCGCTTAATATAAAAAAGGATAGCAAGAGTTTTTATAAATATATAAAAAGGAAGAGGCTGGCTCGGGTGAACGTTGGTCCCTTAGAGGATGAGAAGGGGGACCTAGTGGTAGGGGATGGGGAAATGGCTGAGGTCTTGAATAACTTTTTTGTTTCTGTCTTCACGGAGGAGGACGTGAATAATTTGCCGGGTGTTAGCGATGGAAAGGTGGTAGGACTGGAGGGTCTTAATGACATTACTGTTACTAGAGAGGCGGTGCTCGACAGACTGGAGGGGTTGATTGTGGACAAGTCGCCAGGACCGGATGGAATGCATCCGAGGGTTCTGAAAGAAATGGCGGAGGTGATAGTGGATGCCTTGGTGGTTATTTTCCAGACGTCGCTGGATTCTGGGGAAGTGCCGGATGATTGGAAAACGGCTAATGTTACGCCGTTGTTTAAGAAGGGTGCCAGGCAAAAGGCGGGGAATTATAGGCCGGTTAGTTTAACGTCTGTGGTAGGTAAAATGTTAGAATCTGTCATTAAGGAGGAAATTGCGAGGCATCTTGAAGGGAATTGCTTGATAGGGCGGACGCAGCACGGTTGGTGGAACGGCAAAGATTGGTGGAACACCAAGATTGGTGGAACGGCAAATTGCGCGGAGGGTGTGGAGAGTCTGCAGAAGGATCTAGATAGGCTGGGCGAATGGGCCAGGAAATGGCAAATGGAATTTAATGTTGGCAAGTGCGAGGTGGTCCACTTTGGTAGGAATAATGGTAGGAAGGATTGTTACTTACGTGGCGAAAAACTGCAGCAGGCGACGGTGCAGAGGGACCTCGGGGTCCTTGTGCATGAGTCGCAAAAACCCATGATCTTATTGAATGGCGGGGCAGGCTCGAAGGGCTAGATGGCCTACTCCTGCTCCTATTTCTTATGTTCTTATGTAACCTTCAAGATTTCCGTTCTTCTTCCAGGGAATATAAGATTGGGTGGAATTTTATGGCCTTGCCGTGGGCGGGGCCAGGAAATTCAGCAAGCAGTTCAAAAGTCCATTGATTTTGGCATGTTCTGAAAATCCCGTTGGTGAGAGAGGGTGTAAAATTCCAACCATTCTCTCACATGTTTATTTTTTATCTGTTAGCTTAGTCAATGGGGATTGCCATTGTTAAAGTACATTGCTGTAAATACTTCATCCTTTACAAGTTCATTTGTGCTCTTTGTACATTTATATTGCTATTGCAACACAAGTGCAAATGTGGAAGTCCATTATCCTGTAATAAGAATCTTCTTGAAATGCAAACATTTATTTGTTCATCATTGTCTTTGATGAGCACTGCCAAGTATACTCAATGTTCCTCATTTTTATATTTTTGGGAAAGTTACATTGATTTCATACCAGGTTGCGCTTGTATCTTGTGTATTTTTCTTAAAAATGCTACATGTCTTTTGCAGTGTTACATACGCTGCTCAGTCAACATCACCTCATTACAGAAAAGATAAATTAAATCTAAAGAAGGTGCCAATTCGAATTCCACAAAATACCGCACATATTCAGACCTTCCTTTGAACACAACATCGGAGAGAAATTGCTAACAAAAGTAAAAGTTGGCTTTGTTTCTGCTAACATTGTCCTTTCGTTTCTCTTTTTCAAGGTCTTGTTAGAAATAAGATAAGGGTCAGGAGATGGTGGGGGAGGGGGGAGATACCCTATTGTGATGTGGAAGAGAGATTGAAAGGCTTTTGATGGGAAACGACCCTATTCAAAAGGAGAATTGAGAGTCTTTTGTGAGTGAAAGGGGAGTAAAAGGAAGGGTCTGTGAGTCACTTCACACTTAAATGAGTACACACAGGGTTAATTGTGGTTCTCAGTTAGCCCTACCAAAATGAATGCACATTTCATTAAGGTGGAGGAAAGTTGTATCTATTGCAAATTGAAGAAATAGGCACTGGCACTGCTTTAAAGTTTGGAAGAAGAGGTTTTTTGGTTCAATTATTACATACGTTTGAACCTTAACACAAATCGTCACCATTGTTTTAGAAATTGAAGCTCAAATCTAAGTAGTCAAATTGCCACTGCTAACTCTTCTTAGCAATCTTTTATTTTGATTCATGATCACAAGTGGACAATACAGCAATCAAAACAGTACATGCTCAGCAGCTGATGAAATTTTAGTAATTTCTCTCTTCACAGAAGCTGCTGTACATTTCTAGCATTTTATCTATATAATTTCAGATTTCCAGCATCTGTTTTGTGCATATCATGTGGCGATGCCGGCACTGGACTGGGGTAAACACAGTGAGAAGTCTCACAACACCAGGTTAAAGTCCAACAGGTTTATTTGGTTGCACAAGCCACTAGCTTTCAGAGTGCTGCCCCTTCATCAGGTGAGTGGGAGATGCCCTCATGAGAACAGGATATGGCACTCGACTCATCGATCGACAGTTCCAATGCGCCACAGCGAAAAACTGCACCAGCCTCCTCAGAAGATAAACACGGGACATGGTGGGCAGAGTACCCTTCATTGTCCAGGACTTCCCCAGAGCAGAGGAGCTACGACATCTTCTCCAGAGCATTCAACATGTCATTAATGAAGATGAACATCTTGCCAAGGTCATCCCCACAGCCCCACTTCTTGCTTTCAAACAACCACACAACCTCAAACAGACTATTGTCTGCAGCAAACTACCCAGCCTTCAGGAGGACAGTGACCACGACACCTCACAACCCTGCCACAGCAACCTCTGCAAGACATGCCGGATCATCGACATGGATGCCATCATCTCACGTGAGAATACCATCCACCAGGTACATGGTATATACACTTGCCATCGGCCAACCTTGTCTACCTGATACGCTTCAGGAAAGAATTTCCCGAAGCATGGTACGCTGGGAAGATCATGCAGATGCTACGACAACGGATGAATGAACACCGCGTGACAATCACCAGGTAAGAGTGTTCTCTTCCTGCTGGGGAACACTTCAACGGTCAGGGGCATTTGGCCTCTGATATTCGGCTAAGTGTTCTCCAAGGCGGAGCTGCTCCAATTCTGACTTGTGCCTCAGTGTTAATTGTCCCATCATTAGATGGAAAAAAAATAATGGAGGTGATTCCCCTATTCATAAAGGAAGGGAGACAGAAGACAGGAAACTAAAAGCCAGTTAGCTTAACATCTACCCGAGGGAAATGTTAGAAGTCATTGGGCGTGATTCTCCGAGTTTATATCTAATTGCTGTCAGCAGCAGGAAAATCAGTGTGTTTCCCACTGGCGCTGGCCGTGCTACTGAGGTGGGATTCAACCACTTTAACATTAAATAAACTGCCCCACGTGAATCATGCTGGGCCAAACGCACCAAATGTGTAAATTTGCCGAACCAGTGATCAGCTGTCCAGCTGACATTCAAGAAGACTTCCTGATTTTCCTTCTTTCAGAATAACTGAAAGCCGAATAACCCAGTCTCAGATTAATGCAGTAAGCATTTCATCTTCAAGCTTTTATGAGACGAATCTTTTGGAGTTATAACTGTGGATTTACCTCTGACAGTCTCTACTGCAGCAAGAAACCAGAAAAAAAAATTGAAAGCGGGATCTGAACTGCTCCCTAAAAAGTTAGATCATTACAAAACGAATTAGATAGTCTGCACAATGTCTATTTAAAATGGGGTATATTATTTTGATTCTTATTTAATTAATATGAATGGTCCTTCTGAGGGTCTCTGAGGACAAAAGAACATAAGAAATAGGAGCAGGAGTAGGCCATCTAGCCCTTCGAGCCTGCCCCGCCATTCAATAAGATCATGGCTGATCTGTCGTGTCTCAGTTCCAGATTCCCGCCCTCTCCCCATAACCCTTAATCCCCTCTCTTATCAAAAACCCATCAACCCGCGTCTTAAAAATATTTAGCGAGGCAGCCTCCACCACTTCAACGGGCAGAGAATTCCAGAGATTCACCACCCTTTGAGTGAAGAAGTTCCTCCTCAACTCTGTTCTAAACCGCGCCCCCCTTTATCCTGAGGCTGTGCTCCCTAGTCCTACTGTCCTTTCTGAGCAGGAAGAGCCTCTCCACCTCTATCCTATCCATCCCATTCATCATCTTGTATGTCTCAATGAGATCTCCCCTCATTCTTCTAAACTCTAATGAGTACAAGCCTAGTTTATTCAGCCTCTCCTCATAGTTCAACCCCCTCAACTCCAGTATCAGCCTAGTAAACCTCCTCTGCACTCCCTCCAAGGCCAAAATATCCTTGCATAAGTGCGGCGCCCAAAACTGCACACAGTACTCCAGCTGCGGCCTCACCAATGCCCTATACAGCTGCAGCAAGACCTCCCTACTTTTATATTCAGTCCCCCTCGCTATGAAGGCCAGCATCCCATTCGCCTTCCTGACCACCTGCTGCACCTGCAGGCTGGGTTTTTGCGACTCATGCACAAGGACCCCAGGGTCCCTCTGCACCGTTGCATGCTGCAGTTTTTCACCATGTAAGTAATAGCCCTGGAGATTGGCTACAGATTTATAGTAAACAATGGCAAAGGAGGTAGCCATTCAGTCCATCAGATATCTGCTGACTGAAGGAGATTTATTTTCCAGTTCTTGTCAGTACTCCCATAGATCATGGTACTTCTAATGGATAACCATGTCTGCCTATACTAACCCCTCACTCTCTGGTTAAAATAATTTCCCCCTCAACTCCCCTCTAATCCTTCAGCCTATCACTTTTAATCTATGCCCCCTGGTGACTTCTCTACTTTCAGAAATAGGTCCTTCCATATCCACTCTTTATAGCAAGGGGGATAGAATATAAAAGCAGGGAGGTCTTGTTGCAACTGTACAGGGCACTGGTGAAGCCGCAACTGGAGTACTGTGTGCAGTTTTGGTCCCCGTATTTGCGAAAGGATATATTGGCCTTGGAGGGAGTACGGAGAATGTTCACCAGGCTGATACCGGAGATGAGGGGGTTAGCTTATGAAGAGCGATTGAATAGACTTTGTCTGTACTTGTTGGAGTTTAGAAGGGGATCTTACAAGATAATGCAGGGGCTAGATAGGGTAGAGGTAGAGAGATTCTTCCAGCTTAGAAAGGAAAACAGATCTAGTGGGCACAGCCTCAAAATAAGGGGGGTGGGGGGGGCGGTGGCACAGTTCAGAACAGAGTTGAGGAGGAACTTCTTCACTCAAAGGGTGGTGAATCTCTGGAATTCTCTGCCATTGAAGTGGTGGAGGCTACCTCATTGAATATGTTTAAGTCACGGGAACATAGATTTCTGATAGACAGGGGAATTAAGGGTTATGGGGGGCAGGCGGGAAAATGGAACTGATCCATTTCAGATCAGCCATGATCTTATTGAATGGCAGGGCAGGCTCAAAGAGCTAGATGGCCTACTCCTGCTCCTACTACTTATGTTCACTCTGTTATGGCTCTAACATTATTTTATGCACTTCAATTAAATCTTCCCTCAACCTCCTCTATTTCAAAAATAAAAACTGCAGCCTATGCAATCTTGAAGGAAAAAAATGTACAATAAGAGAAAATGTGGCAATGTTACATTTATGAGTTCAGTGAGAAGTTTTGCTGGCAAGGGAAAAAGCCAATGGTAAATAAAAAGGTTTCAGAAAGCAGATCAACTTTCTAGGAAAGGTTAGAGACTCAAAATAAAACTGACTGTTAAGTTATGGAGCGTGAGAGGACAGCTGTGGTGAAAAGGTGAAACACTTCAAGCTTAACGGAGAGTGAACTGATTGTATTAACAATAAATTCTTTGATCTGCTCTGGAGCTGTCAATCAAAGTTCAAAGAGGTCAGACAGCAGCTGTGGCTCATTTATGCTAAAAAGGGGATCTCCTCAGTGAAACTGACAGTTCCTGTCAAACAAAGCACTTCAAAGTGATTCACAGCAGCTGGGGCTTATGAGAGAAAACAAGGGATCTCCCTCGTGAAACTGACAGTTCATGTCAATCAAACACCTGGCACTTCTGAAATTGACCAAGGGAAATCCCTCCTGTCGAATGGAGTGCTTCTCAGATTTTGAAGGCTTCCAGATGTTCTGGCGGCATGGAATTTAATGTGACCAGGCCACTTCAAAAGGTAAAACAGGAGACAGACAACAATAAAGAATTTGACCTGAAAGGTGCCTGAAATCACCACCCATAGAGTGATTTCCACATTTTCCAGGGCAGCAATAAGAAGTCAAGCCACAAGATCCCCATTCCAGGGGAGAGCCCTTCCCACAGCCTGAGTTCCCCCAAACCTCAGGTCCTTTGAGGGACACTCCCCCACACACACCCTGCAGCCCAACAGCAGCAGAATTTATGTTAATGACTTCCATGTAGGAACCAATAGGTTTGCTAAATTGGCTGATTAAATACAGATAAATAGGATAGTAAATTTTAAAGAGGACATAAAGAGACAAGGGTATATTGATAGGTTAAGTGAGTGAGCAAAAATGTGACAAATGTGAAATTGTTTATTTTGGCAGGAAGAACAAAAAAGCATATTTTCTAAATGGTGAAAGATTGCAGAGATGCAGACGGATCTGGGTGTCCTAATCCCTGAATTGCAAAAGGTCAGTATGCGTGCAAGTTTAAGTTTCAGTTTATTTAAGTTTATTTATTACTGTCACAAGTAGGCTCACATTAACACTGCAACAAAGTTACTATGAAAAATCCCACACTCTGGCACCTCTTTGGATATATTCAGGGAGAATTTAGCATAGCCAATGCACCTAACCAGTACATCTTTTGGACTGTGGGAGGAAGCCAGAGCACCTGGAGAAAACCCATGCAGACACGAGGAGAATATGCAGACTCTGCACAGACAGGGACCCAAGCCAAGAACCTGGGTGCTAACCACTGTGCCACTAGTAATTAGGAAAGCTTATAGAATGTTGTTGTTTATTGTGAGGGGAATTGAATGGGTTATGCTTAAGTTATACAGCACATTGATGAGACTAGATCTAGAGTATTGAGTACAGTACTGATCTCCTTACTAAAGGAAGGATGCAAATACATTGGAAGAAGTTCCGGGAATTGTTTACTAGATTAATCCTAGAATATGCTGGTTGTCTTATGGGGAGGAATTGTGCTGATACTTCTAAACTTCAGTGTATACAAGCCTAAGAGGCAACAACTGAAACACAAGATTTTGATGAATCTTGAAAAGGTGGAATGGATTTTCCTCGTGGTGGAAAATCTAGAACTAGAGGTCACTCACTATTTAAAGATAAGGAATCGCCTATTTAATTCAGTGATAAGGAATTTTCTTTCTCTCAGAGGGTCATGAGTCTCTGTAATTCTCTTCTTCAAAAGGCAGTGGAAGCAGAGGCTTTCAATATTTTTAAGGTGGAGGTAGATAGATTTTTGATAAGCAAGGTGATGAAAGATTATTGGGGTAAGAAGATACGTGGAGTTGAGGTTATAGTTTGATCAGCCTTGATATTATTGAAAAGTGGAGCAGGCTCGAGGGGCTGAGTGGCCTAACTCCTGCTCATAATTAGTATGTTTGTATGTGTCACTAGCAGCTATGCCTTCAGCTGTCAAACTCTGAAATTCCCTTCCTAAACTTCCCTGTTTTACTACGTCTCTATCCTCCCTTAAGGCAACCATTAAAACCTGTCTCTTTGACCAATTTTTTTAATCATTTGTCCTCATACCGTTTTGGCTAAGTATCAAATTTAATAAGTCCTTGTAAGGACCTTAAAATGTTTCACTTTGTTAAAGGTGCTATTTAAATAAATGCAAGTTATTGCTATGAAGTCAAGACATTGAAAGAGACTGGAATAGTCAGTATTACTGAAGAAAACAGAGCAGGGAAAGCCATCCAAAAGGTGACTCTTCCAATAATCAGTACAACATTGACTTGGCAGCATAGACTATATGCTCGTGTTCACATGGAGTCACGTCCTCAACCTGAATCTTTCTGACTCAAGAGTTAAGAGTGCTGCAGCTAAGGGCAGGACTTTGCTGAGCTGTGATGCTCCCTCTGTCAAACTGCCCATCAACACTCATGAGCCAAACTCGGAAAGGAACAATAGCTACTTGGGTAAGGTATAGAGTTACCTCTCCTAACTGCTTTTGAAATTGGATCATTTGCTTTTTTTGAACAGGAATTTCTAAGATGTAAATCGAATCTAAGCCTGGTTTAAGAAGAGGATATCTGTGTTTTCCACTTAATTCTGTTTATGATGTAAGGGTATCAAAATTTCCGGTGAACTTTCATAACTGTAAAGAAAACATTCAAACTCCAGCTATGTTCAAATCCCTACTATTATCACACCCTCTTTCATTTGGTACTACTGGACAATGAATGAAGTACTGGAGGGTTGCTTGAGCCTGTAGAACTATATCATACAGCATTCAGGGAGGAAAGGGCTCTCTGACATTGAATACAATTCTGCTCAGCTTCTAAATGATTCAATGACTAAAATTCATTGCCTTGTTCTGCACTTAAAGGTTAAAACATGTTTCAAGTATTTTCTTTTCAATGCAATACTGTCCCTGGACTACTTCTGACCAGGAGGGCAGGCTAACTCCATGTCCCAGAAATGTAGCTGACAGCAGAGTGTAGAAAGAATTTCCTTTCTGAACCTCACAGAAAACTGGAACTGATTGTTTGCAGAATATCAGTCATAAAGAGGGAATGCTATCACTCACAGTAGGTCAGTTTGGTAGATATAATGATCTGCAGTGGACGACTGAAATATTGATCAAATGTAAAGTATAGTACATTTATTTAGACAATAAAGGCTGCATCTAAAGTGCATTGTCTAACTGTACAAAAGCAACCCCAGAAACCACAATCACATACGACTTGCTGGTTTAAAAAAAATCAATGCTGTTTAGTGTGTTATGTTGTTAAGGGCTTAAAATATCTTTGAGGCAGATATCCTTTATTTACTAAGCTGCAGTCCTGCATCTGTCACCATTCAAAAAGATCCTGAATCAAAGACCGAAGCAGTGTCTATCCTTGAGAAAGATGTTAAGCTACTGCTTAATATGCAGCTAGGAACAGAGCACAACATGGATTTTTAAGTCAGATACCATGGAGACATTATTGAACTTACCTGTAAGTAGCAAACACCACCTTCGTAATGTTTCAGAGATCAAATCGGGCTTGAAATTTTCCAGCAAGCGTAAGCCATACAAGCAGGGAAAGTATGCCTCTTGGAATGCTACCAGCACAGTTTACTGTTTTGCTTGTCATTTCTTTGTTCTCTTTACACTTGCCTCAGCAGCAACCATGCTGTTAGTGGGTGGGGACTTGTCTGCATTCAACTTCCTGTTATCAGCTCGAAATAATAGCTCGCTCACACCCTGCGATCACAAAACAGATGCCAGAGAAGTGCCATAAGTGCATGTACCGTAAAAATGCCAGCTTTCTCGCAGGCGGATGGTAAATGCCTCCAGGCTGTCTGCACAATCGAGCATTTCAAAAATGACGGATGAGCACTGATTGACGTTTGAGTGTTTTATTCTCTCCGACTATTTCACAGCTTGGTCTTTCAATGAACTGGAATGGCATCTTTCAAAGGACGCCAGGCACAGCAGACGATTGCTACTTTATAATTGAATTTAATTACAGCGGAATGTCACCGACAGCACCAATTTGGAGGCCTCTTTTATGTTCACTACATTGAACCTGAAGCTGTTTCAAAGGTGTCCTTGAATGAAGAAGGTTGAAGACAACGTTGCACAGAGTAAACACTTGACCAATAGAAACTAAAAAGCAAAACAGCAGGTGCTGGAAATGTGAATCAAAATCATAAAATGTTGTAGACAGGAAGGTCAGGCAGCATCTGTGGAACAAACAAATGTGCTAACATTTTGGGTATGAATTGTTCATTTAACCCTTTGTTTTCAAATAATGAACTGCATAATTTGCTACCTTTAATTACATACTTTAGATTTACTACTGGAGCAAGTTATATTTCTGTAACCTTCTTCAACCATACACTACCCTATCCTCCACTCACATCACTGCACTATCCAGATTCTATATCACTGACATAGGCACCTCCTCCCTTTATCACACTAAAATGCCTCCAGTTACCCACCAGCATCACAAATATTATTTCATTGCTGTTTATGGAACCTTACTGTCTGCAAATTAGCTGCTGCATCATTTCATTGCAAAGTCCTTCTAACAGTTCTGAAGGATGCCATATAAATGCAAATATTTTCTGCTAAGAGACTTGGCAATTCCATTCTCAAACCACAGTGTTTTACCACTTTATCCTACAAGACCCTGCTTGGAACCCAACTCTTTGATTAAACATTTGAATGCCCCTTTTAATCTAGGTTTAATGTCTCATTCAGAAAATAGCTCCTCCAGACCACTTGGTGTTGCACTGGAATGAGAGCTTAGATTTTGTTGTTGGTCTTGATCCTGCAAACGTCTGACTCAGAGATGGAATTGCTTGCACCACACTGAGTTAAAGAGTTTGTCCTACATTGTAGACATTATCCCTGGGTATGAAAAGGTATGCGATAAGATGTGGTAAATCAAGAAGTAGCAACTGGGGGATGCTAAGGTTGGAGCTTAAAAGCCTGTGGATTGTAGGAGTCCAGTAGATTAACGGATATTACCCTGTTACTGGCAAAGACAGAACTACCACAGTTCACACAGAAGAATGGTTAGCTCCTAATCAGGAAACATGTCCTTTTCCTCCACTCACCAGTTGCACCAGCTAATTTTGTTTTTTTAAACAATTATTGTTCTTTAAAACACATGCAGTTCTGTTCTGTGTATGTTCTCATGAATGTTAGCAATTGCACTTCAGCAATGTTTTTGTTAATGACAACAATTTGGCCTTGGAGGGAGTGCAGAGGAGGTTTACTAGGCTGATACCGGAGTTGAGGGGGTTGAGCTATGAGGAGAGGCTGAATAAACTAGGCTTGTACTCGTTAGAGTTTAGAAGAATGAGGGGAGATCTCATTGAGACATATAAGATGATGAATGGGATGGAAAGGATAGAGGTGGAGAGACTCTTCCCGCTCAGAAAGGACAGTAGGACTAGGGGGCACAGCCTCAAGATAAAGGGGGGGTGTGGTTTAGAACGGAGTTGAGGAGGAACTTCTTCAAAGGGTGGTGAATCTCTGGAATTCTCTGCCCGTTGAAGTGGTGGAGGCTGCCTCGCTAAATATTTTTAAGACACGGGTTGATGGGTTTTTGATAAGTGAGGGGATTAAGGGTTATGGGGAGAGGGCGGGAATGTGGAACTGAGCCATGACAGATCAGCCATGATCTTATTGAATGGCGGGGCAGGCTCGAAGGGCTAGATGGCCTACTCCTGCTCCTATTTCTTATGTTCTTATGTTCTTAATGTGAAAATATGCATTTTCTAGAATGTGAAATTGAGTAAAAGAAAGTTAAATAAAAACTGCAATACGTTTATTACTGAGACCACCACAATGTTTTATTTTTCTCAGGTTTTTCAATTGAGAATTGGGACATGCAGAATTGAAACAAAACTAGGTTGCCTTCCCAGTGCAGCATATTACACGATTGTATCAATTCACAACTTTAGGTGCCAATTTGGACTTGTGCAAGAAGAACATTCATGATTGTTGCAGACACCTGAAGAAATGGGGACCATTAAAGGGAAATGCCAGAACAGGATGACAAAAATTATTACAGCCTTTGAAAGGCTCAAAAGGCATCTTGACCCATTGGCAGATTCAGACAAAGGTGGAAGAGGATTAACAAATGACAGGAATAAAAATCAAGGAGAAAAAGCCAGTCATTTTCCCTTGATTTCTATTCCAGTCATTAGTTATGTTCATGAACCTATAGAGTTATATCATCTGACCCAGTCTGATAGCAGAACTAGAGATGGTGCCGCATTAAATGACAGGAGGAGGATGTTCCTGTTTGTTTCTTCATGGCACCACCTCTGTTGGCCATCCAGCATAACAGTTAGGCACCTATTATGTTTGTACCATTAGGTCTGCGGTAACAACCTAGCCTGGCAATTGGTGACTTTGCATTCACACTTCCTAAGTGTGATCAATGCACCTTCATCCATTAACTTGAGTGAGCTTATTGGCACGTGGTCAAAGCACACCCCTGGTGGCTTCTCACTTGTTAGATTGATTTTCCTCTTTTCACAAAGCACATCTATACAGGCAATCCCAATTTATAGCACTAGTGATGGATGACTTTGAGAGAAAATAGCAGCAAGATAGTTGTCATGTAAATTAAACTGGCAACAGGAAGAAAGAAGAAAAAGAAAATTAACAAAACTGTGCAGAATTGGCCTCAAAGCTATTCATTGTTATTTTTAACTAAGTTCTTTAAATGAGCTTCTGCCAGCAGCTGAGTTACACCCCTCAACACTTATTATATACTAAGGGTAAAAGAGAACAGCATTTGTGTGATAGTTAGAAGCACACCCAGAAAGTCTTTGCATCATATTAATAAGCTCAGATTTGTTTCAGACATGGCTCCTTTCGGCCAACCCCAGTTTCACTGAAAATGCATGTGATGTGCAAAAGGAGAACATTATGCATTATGGATCTCAGTTTTTCACTGTTATGCTGGATGGCCAACAGAGGTGGTGCCATGAAGAAACAAAGAGGAACATCCTCCTCCTGTCATTTAATGCGGCACCATCTCTAGTTCTGCTATCAGACTGGGTCAGATGATATAACTCTATAGGTTCAAGAACATAACTAATGACTGGAATAGAAATCAAGGGAAAATGACTGGCTTTTTCTCCTTGATTTTTATTCCTGTCATTTATTAATCCTCTTCCACCTTTGTCTGAATCTGCCAATGGGTCAAGATGCCTTTTGAGCTTTTTGAAGGCTGTAATAATTTTTGTCATCCTGTTCTGGCATTTCCCATTTCTTCAGATGTCTGCAACAATCATGAATGTTCTTCCTGCACAAGTCCAAATTGGCACCCAAAGTTGTGAATTGATACAATTGTGTAATCCACATAAAACCTTTTCACATAATATGCTGGGAACTGATGCACAAAGAGTATAACAGACATATAAATTATCCCCTGTTCCAAAGCTCATTTATAGTATCCCACTGATTACCTTAAAGTGTCTTTTTTCGGACTAAAGGCTATCTGTGCTGTAATTAACTGCCTTACCTCTCTTTTGAATGTTTTAAAATGTATGATGCTTTCTTTCTTCAGCTTATATAACAGTCTTAAATACATTTCTTTGTCTTTTTCTGTTCTATTTTAAGTATGGTTGCTAATAATATTTTTGCCAAGATTGTATTCATAGCGTGTAATTTACTTTTCTGAAGTCTTGTCTCTGGCCTTAGCCAATCTCAAATCTAACAATACAATAATCATTACAAAACCCTTCATGTCACTAATGGTAGGAAGGATTATTACTTACGTGGCGAAAAACTGCAGCAGGCGACGGTACAGAGGGACCTCGGGGTCCTTGTGCATGAGTCGCAAAAACCCAGCCTGCAGGTGCAGCAGGTGGTCAGGAAGGCGAATGGGATGCTGGCCTTCATAGCGAGGGGGATTGAATATAAAAGTAGGGAGGTCTTGCTGCGGCTGTATGGGGCATTGGTGAGGCCGCAGCTGGAGTACTGTGTGCAGTTTTGGGTGCCGTACTTACGCAAGGATATTTTGGCCTTGGAGGGAGTGCAGAGGAGGTTTACGAGGCTGATGCCGGAGTTGAAGGGGTTGAGCTATGAGGAGAGGCTGAATAAACTAGGCTTGTACTCGTTAGAGTTTAGAAGAATGAGGGGAGATCTCATTGAGACATATAAGATGATGAATGGGATGGATAGGATAGAGGTGGAGAGACTCTTCCTGCTCAGAAAGGACAGTAGGACTAGGGGACACAGCCTCAAGATAAAGGGGGGGCGGTTTAGAACGGAGTTGAGGAGGAACTTCTTCACTCAAAGGGTGGTGAGTCTCTGGAATTCTCTGCCCGTTGAAGTGGTGGAGGCTACCTCGCTAAATATTTTTAAGACGTGGGTTGATGGGTTTTTGATAAGAGAGGGGATTAAGGGTTATGAGGAGAGGGCGGGAATGTGGAACTGAGCCACGACAGATCAGCCATGATCTTATTGAATGGCGGGGCAGGCTCGAAGGGCTAGATGGCCTACTCCTGCTCCTATTTCTTATGTTCTTATGTTCTTATGTAATCAGCTGCATGTGCTGGATTGCTAAATACAACATCTTTTAAAGCCTTTGCACCTTA
Source organism: Carcharhinus amblyrhynchos (assembly GCF_965287045.1). NCBI lineage: Eukaryota > Metazoa > Chordata > Chondrichthyes > Carcharhiniformes > Carcharhinidae > Carcharhinus > Carcharhinus amblyrhynchos. Next base: position 63,158,514 of record NC_137333.1, read on the forward strand.
TAAAATCAAACTGTCCACGACTGCCGATGGGTATTAACAACTCTTGCTTAAGGTTCTCTGTTGAATTTGTAGGATGTTAAAATCCTGCATTATCAAAACAAGGAAATAAAGTTAAATCAATATGGATAAAACTGAGTAATGATGCGGGCAGTTAATAATTGATTTGAAATTATGGTATTCCGTCTGCTAAGGTGAGCAGGGGCATGGGAGCAGTTTGGACTGAGAATTATAGACCACCTCATCATGTGCCAGAAGTGCTGAGAGAAACATGTTATAGTAGGGAGCTGAAGGAAATCAGCATTAAAAGAGAAATAGTTTTGGAGAAATTGATGGGATTGAAGGTGTTTAAATCTCCAGGTCCTAATAATCTTCAACCCAGAGTATCTGAGGAAGTGGCCCTGGAAATAGTGGATCCATGGTAGTTATTTTCCAAAATTCTTTGGACCGAAGAATAGTTCCTACAGATTGGAAGGTAGCTAATGTAAGCCCACTATTCAAAAAGAGAGGTAGAGAGAAAACAGGGAACTATAGACCAGTGAGCCTAACATTGGTACGGGGAAGTTGCTAGAGTCTACAATCAAGGATTTCATAACTCAGCTTTTGGAAGGCAGTGTATAATTAGACAAAGTCAGCATGGATTTTCAAAAGGGAAATCAGGCTTGACAAATCTATTGGAATGTTTTGAGGATGTAACTAGTAGAGTTGACCAAGGAGAACCAGTGGATGGGGTTTATTTAGACTTTAAGAAAGCTTATGATACGGTCTCACATAACAGACTACTATATAAAGTTAAAGCACATGGGATTTCAGGTAATGTCATGAGGTAGAACTGGTTAGCAGATAAGAAGCAAAGAGTTGGCATAAATAGGTTTTTTTCTGATTAGCAGTTAGTGACTAGTGGGGTTCTACAGGGATCTATGCTAGGACCCCAACTGTTCACATTATATATTAACGATTTGGAAGAGGAAACAGAATGCATTCCCTCCAAATTTGCAGATAATACAAAGTTGGATGGGAGAGTGAGCTGTGAGGAGGGTGCAGAGATACTTCAGCGTGATTTGGACAAGCTGAGTGTGTCTGCATCTGCATGGCAGAGACAGTATAATGTGGATAAATATGAGGTTATCCACTTTGGTAGTAATAATAGGAAGGCAGATTATTACTTGAATGGGTGTAAATTGAGAGAGGTGGATACTCTACAAGACCTTGGAGTCTTTGTGCATCAATCGCTGAAAGTAAACATGCAGGTGCAGCAGACAGCAAAGAAGGCAAATGGTATGTTGGCCTTCATAGTAAGAGGATTTGAGTATAGGGATTGGGATGTTTTGCTGCAATTGTATAGTGCATTGCTGAGGCCACGCCTGGTGTATTGTGTGCAGATTTGGTGTCCTTATCTGAGAAAGGATGTCTTTACTGTAGAGAAAGAACAGCAAAGGTTTACCAGGCTGATTCCTGGGAAGGCACGTCTGTCTTATGAGGAGAGATTAAGTCAGTTAGGATTATATTCACTGGCGCTTAGAAGAGTGAGGGGGATCTCATAGAAACTTATAAAATTCTAACAGGTTTAGACAGGGTAGATTCAGAAAAAAATGATTCCAATGGTGGCGGAATCCAGAACTAGGGGTCATAGTTTGAAAATAGGGGTAAAACTTTTAGAACTGAGGTGGGGAGAAATTTCTTCACCCAGAGGGTGGTGAATGTGTGGACTCACTACCCACGTATGTAGTTGAGGCCAAAAGGTCTGGTTTCAAGAAGAAATTAGATATAGCTGTTGGGGCTAAAGGGATCAAGGGATGTTGGAGGAAGGGGGAAATCAGAACATTGAATTTAATGATCAGCCATGATCAAACTGAATGGTGGAGCAGGCTCAAAGTGCCGAATGGCCTACTCCTTCTAGTTTCTATGTTTCCTATCTGATCAAACAGTGCCTGTCCACCTGCTCACTTTAGCTGATGGTCCACAATCATATCTAATCAGTAATTTTCCACCCACATCAGTACTTAATTTTATCTATTGTTTTACGTTTATCTCTTTTCAGTGTTGTATTATCTCCTTGTATGGTGGCTATATTTATTATAAATCAAGAAATTCCTCCATCTCCCTTTTTACCCCCTTGGCTCCAGCACTTGGCTATATTTTGCTATCAGTCATGTTCCTGAGATGCTAACAATGTCAGTAATATTGACGGTTGAAGCTAGTGTTTTATTCCTCCTTGTGTTCGGATAAAAACATTTATGCCTACCCTCAGAATACTCTAGTTATCATTTGCTCATTAAGATCATTAAGCTTTTTTTTTGCTTACACTTCACCCAACTTATGAATTTAAGTGCACCCTTTATCCTATCCTATCCTATCCTACCAGCATGATAGGGAGTGGGATAGCTTGATCTTGGGTTTGGACATGGCTTGGCATAACATCGAGGGCAGGAGGGCCTGTACTGTACTATTCTATGTTCTCTGTTATTGCAGCGAGTTAGATTACATAAGGCCTATCTCATCTGAAAAGCTTCCCTATGTGATTATTCTAAATGAGTAGCTACCTCCTTTAAAATAACTGGTGAGGAATTTTATTTGTGAATGCTAAACATGTGATAATTAAGATTTAAAAGACAGGATAATAAAATCACAATTGCAATAAAGGTGCCAGCAAAATTCATGAGTATTATAACAACAAGCAATGCAATATTATGCATGTGCTTTGATTGTAAATTCTGCTGATAATCCTGTTAATAGTAGGTTAACAAACACATAGTTCACTATCCAGATCAACATGAGTGAGTTCAAATTACCACATCATTTGAACTCTTCATAAAACAATAAAAAGCATCAACATTGTTCCAGTGGAAGTCAGTACAATGTATGAACAAAATACCAATATTTGAGTCACATTGCATAAGGTGCACCTGGTAAATTCTGATATATCCTGATTGAAGATTTAACTCCTCCATTCAAAGGTACCAGGCTCATCTAAAGAGGCCCACAGACATGTGTTTAAAGAATGATTCCAAATAAATGCAGGGCATCTGGAAAATGCAGCTCACGCAGACATGGGGCTGAATTTTCAAATGGGTCATGCCAATTAATGTTAATCAAGGGGGCAGCAATTGGCAGGTTTGATGAGGGTCCAAGATCTCTCTGCTGCCACTGGCTTGAGAGTAGATGGCACAGCCTGTTGCCTGGACTTCTGTTCACTTTGGAAGTCAGACAGACACTGTTGCAGTTCAGCTTCAACAGGTGGTATCACAGTGCAGCTTGGTTGGGGGTGGGGGTGGGGGTGGTGGTGGTGGGGGGTCATGCAGCATACCTCCTTGATGTTGGATACAGGATGTATATTCCCAACGTTGGAATCTAGAGTTGAACTGGAGTCAGGACTCCTTTTGGTTTTTGGAGATTCTGGTGTTGAGTTGGTAAACAGGCTCTCGAATGTTGAGACCATTGTCAGCATTTCTAACCTTTGGCCATTAGCTGAAGTTAAGTGGACCAGACTCTCCACCCCAGCGGCCATTGCGACCTTGAAACTACTGCAAGGCATCAGGTGACTGGCTGAACCAATTATCAGCTCAGCAATTTTCCATTTTTAAAAGCACAGAAAAAATGACTTTATAAAAATATTCCAACGGATGACTACATATATATATTATCTTTCATGTCTCAAAATGTTAGAATCCGTCATTAAGGAGGAAATTGCGAGGCATCTTGAAGGGAATTGCTTGATAGGGCAGACGCAACATGGTTTCATTAAAGGGAAGTCGTGTCTGACAAATTTACTGGAGTTCTATGAGGATGTGTCTAGGGCGGTGGAGAGAGGAGAGCCGGTGGATGTGGTCTTTCTGGATTTTCAGAAGGCGTTTGATAAGGTACCTCACAAGAGGTTACTGCAGAAGGTCAGAGGACATGGAGTTGGGGGTAGGGTGTTAGCGTGGATAGAGGATTGGTTGTCAAATAGGAGGCAGAGAGTGGGGGTCAATGGGTGCTATTCGGATTGGCGGTTGGTGACTAGTGGAGTGCCCCAGGGGTCGGTGCTGGGGCCTCAGCTTTTTACCATTTATATAGATGATCTGGAGGAGGGAACCGAGTGTAGGGTGTCGAAATTTGCTGATGACACCAAGATTGGGGAAAGGCAAATTGTGCGGAGGGTGTGGAGAGTCTGCAGAAGGATCTAGATAGGCTGGGCGAATGGGCCAGGAAATGGCAAATGGAATTTAATGTTGGCAAGTGTGAGGTGGTCCACTTTGGTAGGAAGAATGGTAGGAAGGACTATTACTTACGTGGCGAAAAACTGCAGCAGGCGACGGTGCAGAGGGACCTCGGGGTCCTTGTGCATGAGTCGCAAAAACCCAGCCTGCAGGTGCAGCAGGTGGTCAGGAAGGCGAATGGGATGCTGGCCTTCATCGCGAGGGGGATTGAATATAAAAGTAGGGAGGTCTTGCTGCAGCTGTATAGGGCATTGGTGAGGCCGCAGCTGGAGTACTGTGTGCAGTTTTGGGCGCCGCACCTGCGCAAGGATATTTTGGCCTTGGAGGGAGTGCAGAGGAGGTTTACTAGGCTGATACAGGAGTTGAGGGGGTTGAGCTATGAGGAGAGGCTGAATAAACTAGGCTTGTACTCGTTAGAGTTTAGAAGAATGAGGGGAGATCTCATTGAGACGTATAAGATGATGAATGGGATGGATAGGATAGAGGTGGAGAGACTCTTCCCGCTCAAAAAAGACAGTAGGACTAGGGGGCACAGCCTCAAGATAAAGGGGGGGCGGTTTAGAACGGAGTTGAGGAGGAACTTCTTCACTCAAAGGGTGGTGAATCTCTGGAATTCTCTGCCCGTTGAAGTGGTGGAGGCTGCCTCGCTAAATATTTTTAAGACGCGGGTTGATGGGTTTTTGATAAGAGAGGGGATTAAGGGTTATGGGGAGAGGGCGGGAAAGTGGAACTGAGCCACGACAGATCAGCCATGATCTTATTGAATGGCGGGGCAGGCTCGAAGGGCCAGATGGCCTACTCGTGCTCCTATTTCTTATGTTCTTATGTTCTTATGTTCAACCATGGCCATACCTCAGTTCAGAAATCACACCTTGCTCCAGACAGCAGGCATCAGGACCTGGTAAGATTGTTTGAATTTGATAGAACTTAAATTGTACAAGTCTAACTATTACAAATCTTAAACATGAACAGAAATCAAATAGCTGGCGCTGGAGAGTCTCACTGTAAGCAAAACTTACAGACAGGAGAGAGTCTTTTGTTGCTGCTTCTGGGACAATTGGAGTGCAGCAGGCAGACATGAGGAGAATCCATTTAGTAAAAGCTTCTAATAGGCTAGAAGCCAGTGAAAAGCAACACTAAGAGCGTGAGAGAAAAGCTAAGCAGCTGTCAGCAGCTCTAGATAACATTAACAACCTTGCAAAAAGCTAAAAAGTGACCACAAAATTTCCAACACTCAATTGGAAAACAACAAATTCCTTACCTGAATTTACCAACAATTCATCAAATTCTGTTTCCTGTCTTTCAATATCTCTGAATCAAATAAATAAGCCATTATAATTACAATTGGCTATGAAGGCATCCAGAGACTGATCCTGGCAGGTCTGTCCAATGACCATCTTCAGAATTCAGAGAAAGCATGGTGAACATTCGAAGATCAATTCTTAGTGAAATTCAACTTCAGGATACACTGTCTGGAATTCATGTCCTTTAGGCAAAAGCCGTAGAGACATTGATCAATTCATAAGTAGATGCAGAAACAAGAGACATGATAGGTGGTGTTTACTACTTGCAAGTAGGTACTGGGAGAAGATCAACTAAACTTGTCATGCAGATCATTAGCCAGCAGGCTAAAGAATAATATCTGAACTGAATACGTATACCCAGTCTGAACTTGCAAACATTGCATGCAGACTCAATGCAGAATTTACTATTTGGCACCCAAGTACTCCAACACTCCCCAGTCTTCAGTCATCAATAACCCAAGGAGTACATGCTGTCTTGATTGAAAAAACAGAGTAAGATGGTGAGTACCCATGACCTGTATACAGGGAACAAAGTGCCCCATGTGAACATCAACTAGAAAGTTTGCGTAAATGCCCAACTGATGGTACCTGGAATCCAGCAGAATTATGCCCAGAAATAACAAGGTAGCTAGCATGAATACCAAACGGCATGACAGTGCTACAAAACAGATGCCAAATCAGAATACCGCAATCAAAAACACTGAGTAACCCCATTATGACTAGAACAGGTTTTAAGACACAACACTAATAAAGGAACTATAACTAGCATTCTGAAAAAAAAAGCAGCCTCCAGACCACCATAAAGTTGGACAGATAAGCAAAGTGCTGGTACACTTCTGAGAGTTGTTAATTTATTGCTCTTCGTTAAAGTGCAATCAGTTGCAATGTTTACTGCCATGTAAGTAAGTTTGATTTTTTAAGAATACAAGTTTAGTTAAAAGGCGAATGTTGTGATATGAAGTAATGTCCCTTTAAGGGTGCATATCATAAATGGCTGCCTATCATTACATTACTCGGCAGAATGTGATGAATTAGACCCATGACTTGTCACCAGTCAGCAAGCAGCAGGAGAAATCAGATTGACTATAATTAGCTCCCAGTGAACATTATATGTATATAGTCTTATCTTCAAATAAGAGCTCACATTACTGCTTTATAAGTCCTTGTAGTGATTGCTACATTTACATCAAACAGAGAAAGAATGTAACAAACAGCCCATGTCAAGCTGGACCATGTGCAGACCCCCAATGTGGTGGGGCTCAGGGCAGGGGAGGTGGGACGGGCGGGGGGGGGAAGGTGAGGCAATGGATCACGCGAAGCTTCCCCTTCCCTGACCCATAACAGTTGTTGGGTCACAGCTGTGGCCACTGATCATCCCAAGGAGGGTTTGCTCCTGTACAAACATGACCAAGCAGCTGTGAATGTTTAAAATCACAAACAAACTAGTCTATTCTTCAGAGGGCACCTGCTGCCCTTAATTGGATGGTGAGTATGCGCACTGTCCTTTCAAATGTCCAGTGGAAAGTGAACAAATGGCTGGGTTCCCAATGCAGAATTGAAAATCCATGCCATGTGCATGTACATTTAAAGGGATACTGGAATTAGAAATTCAAGATACAAGCACATTACTCTTTCATTGGAAATGCCATTCCAATAGTTGAGTCATATTCCTCGATCATTCTGCCTGGCTGAATTGAAATGGAATTTAACCCGGACAAATATGAGGTGATGCAATTTGGAAGGTCTATTGCAGAAGGAAAGTTTCTAGTAAATTGTGGAGCTCTTAGAAATATTAGCAGACAGAGGGAGCTAGGTATGCAGATCCAGAGTTCCCTGAAGTTGACAACTCAGGTGAACAAGGAGGCCAAGAAGGCATATGGTATGCTGGCCTTCATCGGTCAAGGCATTGCATATAGGAATTGGAACATAAGGTTGCAGCTGTGAAGGACGTGAAAGTTGTGCAAGTTAGGCCACATCTGGAATATTGTGTACAATTCTGGTCACCACACTACCAGAAGGATGTTGATGCATTGGGAAGGGTGCAGAATAGATTTACCAGGATGTTGCCTGGTTTGGAGAAAATGGACTGAGAAAGGTTGAACAAACTTGGATTGTTTTCACTGGAGCAGTGAAGGATGAGGGGGATCTGATAGAGGTTTACAAGATTATAACAGACTTGGATAGAGTGGATAGTCAGAGTCTTTTTCCTAGGGTCGAAGGGTCAATTTCTCGGGGGCATAGGTTGAAAGTGAGAGGGAAGAAGTTTAAAAGAGATGTAAGGAGCAAGTTTTTCCACAGAGGGTGGTGAATGCCTGGAACGCGCTGCTGGAGGAGGTGGTGGAAACAGATTCTATAGCAACATTCAAGAGGCATCCAGATAGATATGTGAATAGGCATGGAATAGAGGCAAGAAAATATTATATTAGAAAGGCATCTGTGTTGCCACAGACTTAGTGGGCCGAAGGGTATATTTTTTGTTCTTTGAAACTTCAGGCCAGTTAGCCAAATAGCTGTCATAGGGAAAATGTTAGAATCTATTATTAAGGAGATTATACCAGGGCACCTAGACAATCAAAATGCAATCAGGCAGAGTCAACTTGGGTTTATGAAAGGTGAATCATATCTAACAAATTTATTAGAGTTATTTGTGGAAGTAACAATCAAGGTGAATAAAGGGGAACTTGTAGACCTGATTCCCTAAAGGCATTTGATAAGACACCATGTCAAAAGTCACAATGCAAAATAAGAATTCATGGTATAGAGCAGTGGTTCCGAACCTTTTTTATGCGGATCACTTACCATCAAAAGCTTTTGTGGACCAAAACACATGCAAGCCATTTTAAACATCTTTTTTATCATAGCCAATCGCTGATGGGAGTCAAACTTATATCAACGGGTATCAAAAACACAGCTACTTCTAATAGTTTGTGACTCTCACAAATAGATTGCACTCATCACAGCACGTTTACCTGCAGTCGGCCTACCAGTGGAAACAAATAACACTTATCTAATGAAAAGGCTGATGTTGTTTCACTGATGTCAAACACTGGATGTTAGGTTCCAGGGATGACAGTCTCAATTGGAGATGTAATTCAACCAGAAGTTTATTCCAATATTTGGTCTTTAATGCGACGGGCCCTGAAAATTCAGTTTCACAAATGTAGATTGGAGGAAAGGACATCAGAAGCTTTGGCAGCACAGTGGTTAGTACTGCTACATTGCAGCGCTGGGGATCTGGGTTCGATTCCTGGCTTGTCCCTGTCCATGCGGAGTCCATATGTTCTCTCAATGTCTGCATAGGTTTCTTCCAGGTGCTCCAGCTTCCTCCCACAATCCGAAAGTTGTTCTGGTTAGGTGCATTGGCCAGGCTAAATTTCCCTCAGTGTATCTGAACAGATGCTGGAGTGTGGCGACTAGGGGATTTTCACAGTACCTTTATAAAGAGTTGCACAATGGCACTGTGGTTAGCACTGCTGCCTCACTGTGCCATAGACCCAGCTTGGGTCATTGTCTGTGTGGACATTCTCCCCGTGTCTGCTTGGGCTTCCTCCGAGTGCTCCAGTTTCCACCCACAATCCAAAGATACGCGGGCTAGGTGGATTGACCATGCTAAATCGTCCCTTAGTGTCACGGGGACTATCTAGGATAAATGGATGGGAGTATGGGGATAGAGCCTGGGTGGGATTGTGGTTAGAGCAGACTCAATGGGCCAAATGGCCTCTGTCTGCACTACAGGATTCTATGATTCTTTACTGCCTGTTGGACAGTTCTGGGTATTCCAAAGCAACTAAGTCAAAAGTCAGTCAGTTACACAAGTCTGTCTTGCTCTCCCGAGGTCAAGCTTGCGAGGATGTCATTATCAAGACTTGCAAAGGGATTTTGTTTCCAGTTAAACTTTGTGTCGGGAACAGGGAAGTACTGACGTAGCTGTGTTTTCAAACTTTGCAAGTGCTCTTTGATGTCGTGTTTTACACTGTTTGGAAGCTGCACTTCTGCTGTGGCCAAAAAAGCTGACAGATTCACAAATGATTAGTAACTTGATTGCTCAGTCATTTAGCCTCCATCTCTATTTTCTTGATCATTGCTTCTATTTTGTCTTGCACATGTAAAACTGTCACTGATTTTCCCTGAAGACTCAGATTGAGACGATTTAACTGATGGAAAATAGCTGCTATATATGCCAACTTGGCAAGCCACAGAAAATCACTGAAGCATTGTGAGAGTTCAAACTTTGAGTCAAGTAAATAAATTCTCACTTCATCATGCAAATCAAAAAGACATGTGAATATCTTTTCCTGGGACAGCCAGTGGACCTTGGTGTACAGAAGTAGTTGACGCTGATCACTGCCCATCTTTTCACAAAAAGCAGCAAATATTCACAAGTTCAGTGGACAGGCTTTTATAAAATTAATTTTAACTGCTTCCTCCCAAATGGTCGTGACGTCAGCAGACATTTTCCTTTCAGCTAATGCCTCCCTATGGATGCTGCAGTGAATGGACGTTGTTAGTGGAAATACTGCTCTTGCACACAACAACTCCACTGTATTGGCCTAACATCACACAGGCCCCACCTATGCTAATATCTACGCAATTTAACCAATCAATCCCATTTAGGATTATGTTAAAAATAGTTTTTGCAGTTGAGTGTGTGGGCAATGATTTATAAAAGAGAAAGTCCTCATGTTTCTCTCCAATGTGCTCATACCTCACTTAGATGAACAGGTTTGACAGGTTTATATTGTCCAGTGATTCATCCGGTTGAAATGCATAAAATTGACTTGTGTATATTCTCGCTATTAGCTGACCACTCATGTTATGGGCCATCTCTTCGGCGTTGGATTGTATCATTCGACAATAAAATTATGTTAATTTGCTTTCAGGCCTTCCCTCTACATTAAACCCAGCATCACCTTTGCCACTAGCAATATCTACTCCCCCCAGTTGTGTGTAACTTCCCTACCTTTGCTATGAGTGAAGCCATCTGATACAAGGCCTCCATCATTTTAGTAAGAAGTTTCATACCAGCTTAAATTACAACAGGTTTATTTGGAATCATGAGCTTTTGGAGGAGTGACCTATTGGACTTTAACCCGTCATTGTGAGATTTCTTACTGTCCCCACCCCAGTCCAATGCTGGCATCTCTACCTCATGTCCATCATCTTAGCGTCATCATTGCCTGTAAATGTGAATTCCATAATTTTCTTGCTACTCTGAAATTCTTTGAATTTGTTTGCAAAATATTCAATAGGCCTCGATATATATTCCCCATGTTTAAATCTCAAGATGACTCAAAGATTAATAATGCACAGCACGAGTGATACGGTGGTGCAATGGTTAGCACTGCTGCCTAATAGCACCAGGGATGCAGGTTCAATTCCAGCCTTGGGTCACTGTCTGTGTGGAGTTTGCACTTTCTTCCTGTGTCTGCATGGGTTTCCCCTGCTTGATTCCACACTGCAAAAATGTGCGGATTAAATTGATTGGCCATGCTAAATGACCCTAGTTGTCAGGGGATGAGCAAGGTAAATGTGTAGGTTAATGGGAATAGGGTTTGGTTGGGATAGTGGTCAGTACAGACTTGATGGACTGAATGGTCTCCTGTACTGTAGGGATTCTATGATAATGGCGATAGTTCATTTTCAATGCTTATGTAAGTAAGTCCCAGTTCAAAGTATTTTCTCCACACTCTTCACTTACCTTTGTTGTGCTGAATTTTATTTGCTGATGCCCAACTGTCATTTTGACTATCTGTCCCTGTGCTCTTGAGCGTGCCAGATGAAAGTCACAGATCCATTTTTGACTTTGCCAGGTTAATGTTTCTTAACCAATACATGCAGAGGGAAGCAAGAGTTCACATTGATATCGTGCAAAAGCATCAAACTATTTAATTTCAGAGAATAATAATGGATTATATTGCACAAAGATGTTTGTGAAGCAAATTACATTGAGTAATATTGTAATATTGATTATGATATATATGTAGTACATGTAATTGTATTTCTTTTTCCATGAACCACTAGTGTAGTGGGTAACATATTATCATAGATAGATGATTGGTTAAGTATCAGGAAACAGAGTTGACATAAATCGGCCATTTTCAGTTTCTCAAAATGTAACCAGTGGAGTGCCCCATGCTGGGCCCTCAGTTATTTACAATCGATATTAATGATTTGGAATGAAGGGGCCAAACGTGTAGTGGTTAAGTTTGCCAATGACACAAAGTTAAATAGGCGATTAAACTGTGAAGAGAACATAGATTGAAACAGGATATTGACGGGTTAAGTGAGTGGGTAGAAATTTGGCAGATCGAGTACAAAGACGGAAATCTGAAGTTGTCCACTTTGGTGGGAAGATTAGAAAAGCAGCATATTATTTAAATAGACAGAGGTTGTGGAACTCTGCAGTACAGAGGGCTTTGGGTGTCCTGGTACATAAATCATAAACAGTATTCAGGTACAGCAAGTAATTAGGAAGGAAAATGGTGTTTATCTGAAGTGGAATGAAATGAAGTAGAGACATTTTGCTGCAGCTGTACAGGGCATTAGTCAGGCCACATCTGGAATACTGCGTACAATTCTAGTCTCCTTATTTGAGAAATAATATAATTGCATTAGAAGCACTACAGAGAACGTTCATTAAGCTAGCTCCTGGGATAGGGGTTATCTTATGAGGAAAGGTTGGACAGGTTGCACAAATATTCATTTGAGTTTAAAAGAAATGTAATGTTATTGAAGCATAGAAGATCTAAAGAGGACTTGACAGGGTGGACGCTGAAAAGATGTTTCCTTTTATGGGAGAGACTAGATTTAAAAATAAGATGGCTTCCATTTATGACAGAGATTAGGAGAATCTTTTTCTCTGAGGGTCATTAGTCTGTGGAATTCTCTTCCACAGAAAGCAGTAGAGGTAGGGTCATTGAATATTTTGAATTAGATAGGCTATTAACTAACCTATCAAAGGATATAGGATGTAGATTTGAAGGTAGAGGCCACAATCAGATTAGCCATGGTCTTGTCAAATTGCAGTGACACACCAGGGGCTGAATGGCTCCCAATTCTTATATTCATATGGCTTACCATGTCTGCCAGTTTTCTATAGGCCAAATTAATGATTAAACCCAAGTTAAAACTATGCATTCCTCCATCTGTACACTTAGCCCGCTTTGCATCAATAAAATGAAATAGGTATTATGTAATGCAAGGATATCCTCAGTCTTACATTGTTCATTCATTGGTCATGAAATGTCACGTACTTTGAGTGGCTATGTGGACCAATACACCATGTGATGTGGTGCTGTGCTGTTTGGCATCATATCTAAGCTCGCAGAATAAAAGGATCTAATTTCCACTATCGATCGGCAATGCATTATCTAAACTCTCTCGGACTTGTGGCATAAATTTGCTGCAATGGCTCCAAGACTCTGTTTTCATCCCAATTCGCTGCCTCATATCTCTTAATAAGTTTACAAGTTAGTATCCAGTTCCCTATGAAGCAATTTGATTAACTGATAGCATTGCTGTAATGGAGAGTTTTTGCAAGTTTTGCCTTTATCTGGATTAGCCTGAATTATATCTCTTAGTAGATTGCAGAATGATTTGACTTGAAATATAAATTAATACATTTTTTCCAGCCTCAGATCTTGGGGTACAACTTTGTCTTTGGACATAGCACAAGATAGACAATTATGAACATCCCTTATAAATTCCATCTTGTATTCAGTTCCACGGGCTTCAGTACTGCCCATTCGGGTCTACTGCCCCCCGAAAAATTCCTATTCTGTATATGTAAAACTACCCCCCTTTATAGAGAGCATTTCAAAAGCAACGGATATCTTAATGTGCTCCACAATGAATGATGTATTTTTGAAGTGTAGTCACAGCTGTAATGTAGGGAAATGCAGCAAGCAATTTGTAAACTCAGCAAATGCCTCACAACATGATAATGATCAGGTATCTGTTTTGTGATATTGAAAATGGGTTAAATGTTGACCAGGACTCTGTGGATAACGTCACTATTTGTCTTTGGATTAGTGCTATGGTATCTATTACACTGAATGTAATGGGTAGCTGGAGCCTCAGTTTAACAGCTCATTTGAGAGATGGCATCTCAGAACAGTGGAGCAGTCCCTCAGGATTACACTGGAGTGTCAGCTTTGATTTTTGTGCTCAAGTCCTAGGCTGGGATTTTCCGCTACCCCACCATTCCATGGTGGGTTTTCCCATAATGGATGCAGAGAGCCATTAGCTGTTAATGGGATCTTCTAGTTGTGCCAAAGTCTCTGGGCTTTTGCTTTGCTTGTTGACCCACCAACAAGGGTTGACTTTAGTGTGACTGAAGATCCTGTCAATAGGAGGGGCCAGAAAATTCAGCTCCTAGAATGGGACTTGAAACCAGAACCTTGCGACTCAGAGACAAGACTGCTGCTAAAAAGGTACCTGGATCTGTATCAGAAATTCTGTAACCTGCAGGGGTACGGAACAAGTGCTGGAAATTTGGAATTAAAGTGAGTAGCTAGTTTCATCTTCCTCTTATGGCTGGTGCAGATGTGATGGACTTAATGGCCTCTTTCTGCACTGTAACCTTTTGATGGTTCTTTGGTTCTACCAATTGTGTCAAAATTGACACTTAAGACTTTACGGTCTTGTTGAAAATGATTAAAAGTTATAAATAAATCAGACACTCATGTTACACATGGATAGTCAATATTTTCAAAGCAGTGTCTGTAGAGTGAATTTTAATTTGGCCAGTTCCAGAGGGGGACAGTCACATTTGAATAATCCATCAATGCCTCTCATCCAAAACTCACGGGAGTAACATCAGGCTTAACTGAGCTGGAGTATATGTTACCTCAGGAGCGTGAGCATACTGGAGCCCCAAAGAAACAGTGCTTGGCATGGTTTGAGCTGCAGGACTCCTAGTGTTTATGCCTTTGGAAGGTAAAGGCATGGCCAAGTATGGAGTGGCCTAAGAACTGCTTGCAGGGCCTGGGGAGCATTCCTTCGCCTGGTCCACAAACAATTCTTAAGCAAATTAATTTAAATACTTACCCCAACGTTTGATGATTTCCAACATGGTGTTGTTAACGGGGATTGTTCCATGTGCAATGCCTATTCAAGCAGATAAAATTATGTCAGGGCACTGATGACATCATTGGATCATGACTGCTGACTCTAAAAGGTGGTTCCACCAACCTGGGACGGGTAATGATCCATGCCCAAGTTACGAATACTGAAGGTTGAAATGTGTTGTAGCACAACAACAACAACAATCTTCATTTATGTACTGCCTTCAATGTGATAAAACATCCCAAGGCACTTCACAGGAGCATCATCAAGCAAATTTTGGCATATTGGCCACACTAGGAGATACTCAGGCAGATGGGGAGCATTTTCAAAGAGGGGAGAAAGAGAAACATGCAGTTTTTGGGAGTAATTCCAGAATACAGGCCTGGCAGCTGATGATATAGCTGATGGTGTAAGATTGTGGATATGTAAAAGGGCTGAACTGGATCATGGAAGACTGCATTCCATTTACATAGTGATGAAACAGGAATAGGCCTTTCAATCCCTAAAGTCTATCCTATCCAATAAGATCAAGGCTGCCCTTCCACCACAGTTGCACATTGTTGCATGCTGTCCATGTCCTTTGAATCCCTTGTTATTAAAAACTCTATAGGACTCTTGTTTTGAATATACTCAATGGCTGAGCATTCACAGATATCTGCAATAGAGAATTCCAAAACCTTTGAGTGAAGAAATTTATCCTGATCTCAATCATTGAGGTCCACCTCCTTATTCTGATGCAATGACCTATCAACTTAGATTTTACATATCTGAATGAGATCACGTCTCATTCTGAACTCCAGGAAATATAGCCCTAGTCTACTCAAACTTTCCTCATAGTATAATCCTCCCATTCCAGGAATCAATCTTGTGAATCTTTCTTGCACTCTCTCTATGTCAAGTATGTCCTTTCTTAGTGAAGGAGAGAATAACTGTACAGTGTCCCAGTTATGGTCTGGACAAGCCCTATACAAAAAGACATTTTTATTCTTATATGTCAATGCCTTTAGAATCAAAGATAGCTACTGAGCCTCCTATCAGAGTCAGAAGGTTCAAGACCCATTCAAGAGGTTTGACACAAAGCTATGTTGACTCAAGTGCAACGCTGGGGCAGTTCTGCACTGTTGGAGGTGCTGACTTTTAGATGAAAGGTTAAATTACTCTTTCAGGTGACAGTGAGGGATCCCACGATACTATTTCAAAAAAACAAACAAGTTATCCCTCATGTCCATGTGAAAATTAATCCCTCAATCAAAAATATACACATCATCCCATTGCTCTCTGGGGGAGCTTGCCATCAGAAACTTACCTTTTTTCTCTTTTATGGGATGTGAGCTTTGCTGACAAGGCCAATATTTGCTGTCCATCCTTATCTCCCTGAACTGAATGGTATGCCAAAGCATTTCAGAAGGCAGATAAGAGCCACTGCTGTGGGTCTGGCATCAAATGTAGGCCAGACCAGGTAAGGGTAGCAAATTTCCTTTCCTGAGCACACTACTGAACCAGCTGAGTTTATTATAATGACAATGGTAGGCTCATGGTCATCATTACTGTCCAATTTTGCAGCTCACACGTAGCATAGTACAAAATAGATTTAAGGAAAGTGTTCTATAAACTTGAATGTGAGCTCAAACATCCATTAATCTGTTAAAACAGGTGCACAGAAGGGAAACATTTCTTTATATATATGCTCTCAAACTTTTTTCTGTGAGCCATTTTGTCAATGCCCCAATGTTTATTTACATAAGTTAAAGAAATGTCAAATTCTCATATTCCCTGTTAGTGTGGTAATTTAAGGGTCTGGTTTATTGACATTTTTATACAATAATTTTTTTAGAAAGTTATGAATAAGTTTAAGTATTTCCACACACTCCATTGTCATTAGTGTTCAGTGCTTCCGTGCAGAACGAGGGGTTTGTCGTATGAAGAGAGATTGAACAGATTAGTCTTATACTCTCTGGAATTTAAAAGAATGAGGGGAGATCAGATTGAGGTATGTAAGATTATAGAAGGTATGGATAAAGTGGACGTGGAGCTTTCCCCCTGTGGGGCATTCTAGGATATTGGATAGCAAATTTAAAACAGTCAAGGAGAAACTACTTCTCCTAAAGGGTTATGAATCTGTGGAATTCACTACCTCAAATTGCAGTGGATGTTGGGTCAGTGAGTAAATTTAAGCAGGAGTTAGGTAAATTTTTAATTGGTAATGGGTTGAAGAGTTATGGGGAGAAGACAGGAAAATGGGGATGAGGAGAATATCAGCCATGATCGAATGGTGGAAAAGACTAATTCTGGTCCTGCATCTTATGTACTTATACTGGGTGAATAGGCATGGAAGTGTTTGTTACAAGTTGGCATGAAGGATATGAGGAACTTTTGGGGGTGGTTAGGGAGCTAAGGTTGACATGGAGGCTTGGAGGGATCATTGCAAGGTACAGGGGGTGTAGGCAAGACCTTTCGAAGTTATCTTTCAAAATGCTCTCACATTTAGGGTATGGGAGTTCATGCCTCCTTTGAGAGGTTATGAACTATGAGTTCTTGAGTAGCTGGCCTGACTCCATGAAAACTGTGGAGGTCTAAGAGATGCCTATTCCTGCAATAGTACCAGTTGGGTCAGGACTGCAGGGTGTGGGCTTGTTGCCCGGCAATGAAAATTGGTGATACCAAGAATGTCGGCTAAAATCCCAGAATTGAGTCCACCATTTTTAAAACTCCATGGATGTTTCCATGAATAAGTGAAACTCCTACCTGAAGAATCAGCTCTTTGGCAAGATACTAGCTGACTTTGAGAACCTGTGGATCTTAGTCCCCACAACAGTCAGTGCTTTAAGAGGGGGGGAAGGAAATTGTGTACAGTTTTGGTCTCCTTACTTGAGAAAGGATATGCTGACACTGGAAGGGGATGCTAAGGAGATTCACTAGGTTGATTCCAGAGTTGGGAGAGTTGGCTTATGAGGAGAGACTGAGTAGACTGGGGCTATACTCATTGGAGTTCAGAAGAATGAGGGGAGATCTCAGAGACATATAAGATTATGAAGGGAATAGATGAGATAGAAGCAGGGGAGTTGTTTCCACTGGCAGGTGAAACTACATCCAGGGAGCATGGCCTCAATAAGGGGGAGCAGATTTAGGACTGAGTTGAGGAGGAACTTCTTCACACAAAGGATTGTGAATCTGCAGAATTCCTTGCCCAATGAAACAGTTGAGGCTACCTCATTGAATGTTTTTAAGGCAAGGATAGATAAATTTTTGAACAGTTAAAGAATTAAGGGTTATGGTGAGCAGGTTATGGTAAGTGGAGCTGAATCCACGAAAAGATCAGCCATGATCTTATTGAATGGCACAGCAGGCTCGAGGGGCCAGATGGTCTACTCCTGCTCCTAGTTCTTACGTTCTTATAAAACCTGAAGGATTTTAGATAGGGTTGCACACTAAAGAGAAAAATACCAAGCTTTCCTTAAAAAGTAAACTACTTCAGGAGGTGTTCTGCAGAATTCACTTCATATTGAACTAGGATGAACCCAGACTTACCTACTCAGACAGGATAAATGAGGTACTTAAAATGCTTTTTGTTTTAAGTCCCACAATTGTGCAGTGGGACTCAATGATATTGCTAGACAGACTGCCATCATGGAATATCACTGTTTCGAATAACAAATCTTATTCAATTGACTGAGATAAAATATACAGTATGTGATAACAATAGTATCAAATAATTCTTGTGCTCCAAAATATTTATTAATACAGATTTGTATAACCAAGGGGTCTTGTGAACTACAAAATACAGCTGAAAAATTACATTCTATGAAACACTGATTTATGAATCCTTAGAATTTTTATTCCGGTTTCAGAGTAATTTGTTCTTTCTTATTTAAGATTTAATAAAGGCCTTGGTTATTTGTAACTAAATCAGCTGACTTCTATTTAATTCAGTTTGTACAATTGCAAAAAAACCCATGCAATTAAAGGAGTTTCTCCACAATTGTATACCTTTTAAACTCTTAATAAGCTGCGATGCCTGGGGCTCTGAAAACAGCTGTTTTTTTGTGACTTGTTCTGTGTAGGTGGAGTGGAACAGAATTCGAACCTGCTGTTCGATTGCCTTTAATGGAGTGCTGGTACAGTCAGCCTTAATGAATCCAACATGCTTTCTCTGGGGCTGGTAAATTTGGAGCTGGAAATCCCAATGCTTCAAGAAATGCAGAACTAGGAAAGATTCAACATGCATATTAGGATAAGCTAGCTTGAAGGGTTTTATGGTAATCTGTTTAAAATTAACCTTAATATCTATATCTATGCGCAAGTGATAAGGTATGTTAACAATACTCATTGATCAGACTTTCTCTTCAAAATTATATTCCCAAGTAGAAAACTCACAGCAATTCATTCATCCTGTCAACTCATACTGTCGCAAAATGAAAATAAAAACATCCTTATGTTTATATAATGTTACGCCTGAGTGAGGGGGAGTGAACTGATTCCCCTTTTTTCAGCTCTTGGTTGGCCACGATAAATGTTTTTAAAACTTATTTTCTCCATAGTTGCCTTTTCCAATCCAAATGTTTTTCTTTATTCTTTCATGGGATATGGGCATTGCTGGCTGGGCCAGCATTTGTTGGCCATCTCTAATTGCCCCTTGAACTGAGTGACTTGCTTGGCCATTTCAGAGGACAGTTAAGAATCAACCACATTGCTGTGGATCTGGAGTTAACATGTAGGCCAGACCAGGTAAGGACAGTACATTTCCTTCCCTAAAGGACATTAAAAACCAGATAGGCATATACAACAAATGGACAATGGTTTCATGGTCATCATTAGATTTTTAATTCCAGATTTTTATTGAATTTATATTTCACCATCTGCCATGGTGGGATTCAAATGTGAGTCCGCAGAGCATTATCCTGAGTCTCTGGATTACCAATCCAGCGACAATACTACTACATCACTGCCTCCCCTTTTTACTTCTGTATTTACTTCTTAAAAGGGAGACAAACAAACCAGGTTTTCTTAAATCAAAGAAAGTGTAAGTTTAATAGATTATAACCTGAGAGGAAAAAAATAAAAGGATGCAATGACATACAAACCTCAATTAGTTTGTAGGAGAAAATCTTAGAATTAGAAAGAGAGCAGGTGAAAGAGATTCCTTATTATCTCCTTTAGCTGATGACTTCAGTGTCTGTTTCTAGCTTGGCAAAACTAGTTCTCAAACCTCATTTCTGTACATTCTCAGAAAATGAATTTGATGAGCATGTCTTGCAGTCATTCTTGTAGAATAAATAATCATGTTGTTGATCTTGCATCTCAGAAACTTTTGCCGTGTTTCAAAATAGTAGTGAGGTTATTTCATCCTCCACAGGGGATTGAGTGTCTGATGGGTGTACCTGGCTTGTTAGCACTTGATGTGGAGATGTTGCCGTTGTTAGCATTTCCCATTGTCTTGGCAAAATGACAGTTAATCAAGTCCAGGCTTTGTATTTTTAATGCCTTCTTTTCAAGAGTCCCATTCTGAAGTGAACCTTGGTACCTCCCAGGTGTGAATTTTCCATGTAATACATCAGGGCATATCTGCTGTGCAATCCACATCAGAACCTTCCAGAAAAATAGTAAACTTACCTTGTTGTTCAGAGGATTGAAGCTAGGAGGTTTAACAAAGGAGCTTTATTAAGGAGATGTGTTCAGTAAGGCTGCAAACCACCTCAGTTACGTGAACGACTGATTATATCACTTCTGGTGACTTTGTTCAGCTTCAGTGCTACAGGCAAGAAATCACTATACATGCACAGCATTTACAAAACCAAGCATCAGGTGACTGGTGGTAGCTATCTTTGGTCAGTGTTGTTTCTTATTGTTTCAAAAATATGTCCTTCTTTAACTTGTATTCGGTTAGATCTTAGTCACAATTTTCCATTGTTCATGACGAGAGTGTCTTTAACATAATGTGAAAAGAAAGATGTTTCGCTGGAACATTATAAACAATGTAGGTCAGATGATCAAAGTTTTGTCAAATATGTTGGTTTTAAGGAGTTTTAAAGGAGGAAAGTGAAGTAGGGAGACAGAAGGAGGGAAATCCAGAGCTTGGGGCCTAGAAAAAAATGAAGGAATGGCTACCAGTGGTGGAACAATTAAAACTGGAAATGCACAAGAGGTCATAAAGTAGACTAGAATACGTATCTCAGAAGGTTGAGGGCCTGGAGGAGATTATAGTGATACGGAGGGGCAAGGTCAGGGAGGGATTTGAAAGCATGGGTGAGAATTTTAGGGTGAAGACATTGCTTGACCAGGAGCCAGTGTAAGTCAGTGACCACGGGGGTGATAGGGGAATGTAAATTGCTGTAAATTAGGATATGGACAGCTGAGTATTGGATAACCAAGTTTAGAGAGGGTAAAACGTGCAAGACCAGCCAGGGATTAATTGGAATAGTCGAGTTTAGAGGTAAAGGTGGCACAAATGAGGATTTCAGCAGCAGATGAGCATCATGTGAAGTTGGAAGATATGATGGAGATAGAAATAACAGTCTTAGTGAGGCTTGAGTATGCAGTTAGGAGCCATCTTGTGATCAGATGTGACACCAAACTTGCAAACAGACTGGCTTAATCTCAAGTTGTCAGGGAGAATTATGGTTTCAGTAGCTAAGGGATCGAATTTGGAGCGCAGTTCAAAAAACGTGCAGGATTTTTCTCCCACTCTGCAACATGTTTCATGGCAGTGGCTGATGGCACATGCTTGCTGGTGTTGGGATCTTATGGCCCTCTGTCATCAACAAGGCTTCCTGTGGAATGCACCCCTCACCACTGGGAAACCCAATAGCGAGGAGTGCATCATCGGCTGGACTATAAGATCCCATCGGCATGAACGGGAGCAAGATTTGGCAAGTGACTAGAGTCGTCCCAATATTTAATGGAAGGAACTTTTTGCTCATCTACTACTGGATGTCAGAACTCTGATAATTTAGCAACAGTGGAGGAGTTGAAAGAGATAGTGGTGAGCTGGAACTGGGTACCATCAGTATGTGAAAGCTAAATGTGCCCTTTGGATGATGCCCCCAAGGGGCAGCTTGTAAAGGAGAAACTGAAGTGGCCAACGATAGATCCTTGTGGCCAATACAAATAATGTTCTGGAAAAAGGATGAGAAGCCATTGAAAGTAATCCTTTGTCTATGATTAGGTGGTTAAGAATGGAGCCAGGCGAGAACAATCACACTCTGCTGCACAACACTGGAGAGAGAATGGTGTGGTCAACAACAACAAAATACCTGTTTTATATTCAATTCTCTGTCAGAAACATTTCAAAGCATCCCATATGCTATTAGGTATTTGAAGTAAGATGACTTGTCTTGTAAGCAAACCTAGTGACATTCGGGAAAATAAACAGTAATGCAATGAATAACATGTTACTGTTTTTTGAAGAAGATTATTGATGAGGGTAGGGCATGTTGTTGACATGGACTTCAGTAAGGCCTTTGACAAGGTCCCTCATGGTAGACTGGTGCAGAAAGTGATGTTACATGGGATCAGAAGTGAACTGGCAAGGTGGGTACAGAACTAGTTCGGTCAAAGGAGTAAGAAGTCTCACAACAGCAGGTTAAGTCCAACAGGGTTATTTGGTAGCACAAGCCATTTGCATTCGGAGCGCTGCTCCTCCACCAAGCTTGTGGCTTGTGCTACCAAATAAACCTGTTGGACTTTAACCTGGTGTTGTGAGACTTCTTCCTGTGTTTACCCCAGTCCAAAGCCAAAATCTCCACATCATTGGTCAAAGAAGACAGATGGTAGCAGTGGCAGGGTGTGTTTCTGAATGGAGGGCTGTGACTAGTGGCATTACTCAGATCAGTGCTGGGACCTTCATGTCTATAATATATGTAAATGACTTAGAGAAAAATGTAACTGATTTGATTAGTAAGTTTGCAGACAACAAAAAGGTTGGTGGATTTGTGGATAGTGATGAGGACCATCAGAGCAGGATAGATCAGTTGGAGACTTGGGTGGGGGGGATGGCAGATGGAGTTTAATCCAGACAAATGAGGTCATGCATTTTGGAAGGTCTAACACAGATAGGGAATACATGGTAAATGGCAGAACCTTTAAGAGTATTGATAGGCAAAGGGATTTGGGTATATAGGTACACAGGTTACTAAAAGTGGCAATGCAGGTGGAGAAGGTAGTCAAGAAAGCATACAGCATGCTTGCTTTCATCAGCCAGGGCACAGTTTAAAAATTGGCAAGTCATGCTGCAGCTTTATAGAATCTTAGTTAAGCCTCACTTAGAATAGAGTGTTCAGTTCTGGTCACCACACTACAAGATGGAGGCTTTGAAGAGGTACAGAAAAGATTTACCAGGATGTTGCCTGATATGGAGGGCATTAGCTATGAGGAGAGGTTGGAGAAACTGGATTTGTTCTCACTGGAAAGATGGAGGTTGAGGGCAACTTGATAGAAGTGTACAAGATTATGAGAGGCATGGACAGAGTGTAAAGTCATAAGCTTTTTCACAGGGTGGAAGAGTCAATTACTAGGGGGCATAGGTTTAAGATGTGAGGGGCAAGGTTTAAAGGAGATGTTCGAGGCAGTTTTTTTTTTATACAGAGTAATGGGTGCCTGGAACTTGTTGCTGGGGTAGGTAGTGGAAGCGGTAGTGACTGTTAAGGGGCATCTTGACAAATACATGAATAGGATGGGAATAGAGGGATATGGTCCCCGGAAGGGGAGGGGGTTTTAGTTAAGTCGGGCAACATGGTCAGTGCAGGCTTGGAGGGCCCTTCCTGTGCTGTAGTTTTCTTTGATCTTTGCTTTGTTCCAATGGTGCTGTTTGAGAAAGAAGTACTGGCCAAAATGTAGAAAGAACCTTCTGAATAGTACCATGGGATTTTCATATCTGCCCAACTAACCAGAATAAGTCAGGGAAAATGGTACTTTTGACAAGGAAACTCTTTCCTTTGCTTTAAGCTATATTTGCTGAGGTGCTGATGCCGTTTTGTCATAATTGAAGGTGGGGAGATAAAGTTCATTATGCTTTGACCCTGACAGGAGTGTGAAAATATGTGAATGTCAGGCAAGGAGACCACTGGGCATGATTATTAGGCCTTGATTCTGTGCACAAAGTGAATTAATGATTCATACCTAACAGCTTCAGTTTTTACAACTTTGAAACATGAACCAAATTTTTTTTCTTTCATGGGATGTGGCCAGCATTTATTGCCTATCCCTCATCGCTTTTAAATCAAGTAACTTGGGTGTGACATTTCAGTGGACATTTAAGAGTCAACTACATGTGGGGACTAGAGACATGTAGGCCAGACCTGCTAAGGATAGCAGATTTCTTTCCCTAAAGGGCATTAGTGAATCAGATCAGTGTCATGCCAATGATGGTTTCATGTTCACCGTTACTAAGAGTAGTTCTCAATTCCAGATTTACTAAATTTTAGTTTCTACTAGTTGCCATGGTGGAATTTGAACTCATGTACATTAGCCTTCACTTTTAAGTCAGAGGTTTACAGCATAGAAACAGGTCCTTTGGCCACACTTGTCCATGCTGCCCATTTTTTAAATACCCCTAAACTAATCCCAAATGCCAACAGAGTCAATTTGGTTTACTAGTCTAGTGACATTATCATTTTGCCACTGTTTCTTGATTGATGAATACCTTTTTCAATTGATAACTTGTTAATTTGAGTAACTACTAAATGCAGCACCATTGATGTGCTGCATATTGCATTTGTTTTCACATTCATTGTTAGCCCCTATTGTTGGTTGAAACTTTACCCACAATAGCTAAGAGTAGGTGTGAATTAACTCACTGTCTATTTTGGATTAGAAACTTCTAGATTCTAGTATCAAAGTTTTGTTTTCATTTATTTGAAAATGGACTCCCATGGCCCAATGTTAAATGTTCTGCTTTGTACAGTCCTGATTTCTGCAGACTCAGAATGTCCTCAACGTGAAGGTCAGACTGTGCTGAAGTAGTTAATTCAGCCAGGACTAAATTTGAGACATTAAAATTGATTTCAATTCTACAAAGCAGTGGAAAAACCAGCCAGTCATACCACCCCTGATCATGAGTCAGTATGTGTAAATGTCAGGTAAAGATAGGATTACAAATGAAAATAGAAAGCGCTGAAGCCTGCAGCAAAACCACCAGTACCAGTGGAGAGAACAGACATACATGTTTTGGATACAGACGACCTTCAGATTTTTTACTTCCAATTTCCAGCATCTGCAGCATTTTATTTTTGTTACAGCATTAGATTAAGTATGGATAACCAATAGAATAATAGCACAACATGAATGGGGACCTTCAGCAGAAACGTAAAGGAATAAAACAAAGGAGTAAAATACTTACTTGAGTAAAAGACCCCTGTAAAAATACCAGAAATTTTCCTGCTGCCTCATCATATAAGCAGTATATAATCAAACCACTTACAACTGAGTAGGGCGGAGAACAGGCCCCAGTAATCCTGCCCAAGAGGAGGGCAAAGTCTGCTCAGGTTCCTGCTCTGAGACAATACACATGTGTGGGAAAAATTTGTCTTGTAATTGTCCATGTGGTTGAACCAAATGATACATTTCTGATACCCTATTGTCTAAACTCACAGGAAAGGACAATTGGACGACATATTAGTGGACAGCCGGACATCACAGCAGGAGTCAATGGTGATCAGAAGAGGAATGGAAAATTGTTGTGAAAATAAACTAGTACTGAGAAGACAATTCTCAGATAAAAAAAATTAATTGGAACTTGTAAGTAAAACCAGTTTACATTATATAATACATGACAATGGAATTGCTGTCTTTACTCATTTTAATGAATTGATCATTTGTCATCAGAATTAAAGAAACCAATACGTTGTTGTCAATACAAGATAGCAAACTATTGTTTTGTGACAGGGCTTTTCTAGAAAAAAAAACAGCACAAGTGCTATTTTGCTCTTTTTTTGCACAAACGTATCCTTTGCTTTGAGCAAAAGAACGTTTGTTCCATCTTGTGATCAGAATGATTGGGATAAGTTTCAGCAGAGAGGTAAATATAGTGGAGCTAAGTCTATTTAAAATATGTTTTGCTCACTGCACCCTCCTCCTAGTCCAAAAAGAATTACTCTGTGCCCTTGTGTTCACGCCTCTTCTCACATCCTCCTAACAAAAGGGCTAATGTTGGTATTCACTTAAAGAATTCTGAGGCATTCTTTTAGCTGAAGAACGCTACTAAAGTAAAAGTTGTTTATCGCTGTGCATAGAAATCACCAAATTGACAAGGTTAATCGCTGTGCTGGTCAGAGTTGAGCAACATAGAGAGTAAGGTGTCAGGGTTTAATGCCTGTTAATGATGAATTGCTAGAGATGGGATGATAGCCCTACAAATGAGCTCAGGAAAGGGAAAATTGGCCAGGGATGAGGATCAGGTACAGAAGCACTTTACAAGAACCTGTGCTGCGATCCTTCCTGTGCTGGATGTCAGAAGGAGTCCAGTTTCTACTTAGGCATCATTCCCTTTTCATTTAATTAATCTGCCGGTCCTAGGTGTATAGGATTGCACATCAAGAGAGGCTACTGGGTTGACGTGCTAGAAGAAACTCAGTGCCTATGGAAGCAAATGCTAGCATGAAGTCAAAACTGAAGAGCAGATTGGGAGGTTGATAGAACCAGTGCAGATAGAGAAAAAAATACAGCTATTGTTCACAGCATAATTACATAGTTGGAAGGTGTAAGACTGGAAGTTAGTCTTATGATAGCACACAAGTTAGATTAAAATTCCAATTTGAACCATAAATTAAATAAGTCATTTGGTCACATGACCTTTACTGAAATAGTGCCACATAAGCAAAAAACTACAAATATCAAAAACAATCTGAAATTTAACACTACTTATCATTCCATGCTTGGAAATGGATCAAAGGAAGCTCCTTTATCTCTCCACCCACTCCTGGCAGCTTCATCACAACCCATGGTGACCTGTAGTATTATACATAAGACTGTAAGAAATAGGAGCATGCAATAGGCCATTTGGCCCATCAGGTTTGCTCTGCCATTCAATAAGACCATCACTTACCAACCTACCCGCCGTAACGCTTAGCTTCCCTTGTCAACCAAAAATCTATTTGAACATATCCAATGACCCAGCCTCCCAAGCTTTCTGGGACAGAGAAATCCAAAGATTAATGACCCTGTAAGAGAAGAAATTCCCTTTTTGTCTGAAATGGGAGACCCCTCATCTTTCAACCATGCCACCTGGTTCTAGGTTCCCTCTTTCATTAGAGCAAACATTCTCTCAGCATCTATCCTGTCAAGGTCCCTCAGAGTTTTATATGTTTCAACAAAATCATCTCTCATTCCTTCTTTCCCCACATTAATGCCAATGTTCACCCTGCAGAAGGAATTCTTCAGGCGCAAACAGTAAAAAGAAGTTAAAAAGATGAATGCCACATGGGATACAGCGTGATCTGATACAATGGATTCATAATTGGCTTAGCGGTAGGAGACAAAGGGTGGTGATAGCTGCTTTAGTGACTGGAGGCCAGTGACATACCACAAGGATCCATACTAGGCCTCCTGTTGTTCATAATTTATATAAAATGACTATGTGGGGGTAGGATCAGTAAGTTTGCTGATGACACGGATTGGCTGGGTGGTTACCAGTGAGGTTGAGTGTCTTGGGTTACAGGAAGATATTGCCAAGATGATCAAATTTAACACTGAGAAGTGTGATGTGATGCATTTTGGGAGGAGTAATTTGACAAGGAAGTATACTGTGAAAGGTCTGAATAAAGGGATCTTGGTGTGTTTGTCCATAGATCTGAGGATGGAAAGGGAGGTGAAAAAGGCATATGGCACATTTGCCTTTATCAATTGGGGTGTAGATTACAAAAGCAGAGACGTATTGATGGAAGTGTATGGAACTTTGGAGAAGCCACAGCTGGGGTACTGTGCACTGGAAGGATGTGAACACAATGGAAGGAACACAGGAGATTCACCAGGATGTTGCCTGGAATGGAACATTTAAGTTATAAAGAGAGTTGGATAGACTTGGGTTGTTTTCTCTGGACCAGAGTAAACTGAGGGGCTTCTCTGGACTAGAGTAGACTGAGGGGGTGACCTGATGAGGGGCATGGACAGGGTAGATATAGAGCAGCTGTTCCCCTTAGTTGAAGGGTCAGTTACGAGGGGACACAAATTAAATATAAAGGGTGGGAAGTTTAGGGGGATTTGAGGAAAAAGTTTTACCCAGAGGGTGGTGATGGTCTGGAATGCACTGTCTGGGAGGGTGATGGAAGGAAGGATGCCTCACATCCTTTAAAAAGTACCTGGATGGGTACTAAGCATGCCATAACATTCAAGGCAATGGGCCAAGTGTTGGCAAGTGGAATTAGGTGGGCAGGTAAGGGCCTTTCATGTATCAGTCCAGCTATGGGCTGAAAAGCCTCTTCTGCACTGTAGTATTCTGAGAGAGTTCAGAAAGCAAAATTGAAGAAAAAGGTTAATAAAGAAACTTCATTACTCCAACATTTGGGGCCATACCCAATTCCCAAACTGCTTCTAATCTTGCAAATCTTTCTGTACAAACCCACTGATGAGATAGAGTAGGCTGCCCTTTGTCTGGTACCTCAGTGTACACCCCAAACTCTTTCCAACTATCCAATTCTCTGTTTAGCTTCTTCTATTTCCATGAGCTCCATTTTATAGGCAGCCACCAAGACTTCCCTGTCATGGGGACTTCCACTCCTATTACTATCACTGGTTTGATTCTGTTATGGTTTAGGTTAGAAATTCTGAACGTTTTATGAAGCCCACCTGAATCATAAGTTTTGCATCTTGAATGTGGCTAGGATAAGCATGATACGTTCCACTTCAGGACCCACTAGGGAGCTTTTATCAAACAAAGTTTATTTAAGAATACAGTTAACTTGTATAGAAAGAAAATTAGCAAGGACTTTTGTCAATTATAAACAAGAAACAAAGCAACTGCTATTATGTATAATCCTTAACAAAGATCTCTAATATGTTCCAATCAAATCAAAATCCTCATCATAGACAAAACTCTTTAAACAGGTTCAATACAGTAAAGTCCACTGCTCACATGATAATGGAAACTGAGTCCTTTGGTTGAAGCCTGCAGTTCCCTGGATTCACTCTGAACAGTTTAAAACAAGACAGCTTCTCAGAACACCAGAGAAACTCTAATCCAGCCCCCAATAGTAGCAGATTTTCACCCTTCAGGAAAACAGAATTTCCAAAAGGAAGAAAAAACAGGGAGAGAGACTTCTCTTTCAGCAATGCTGCTAACACTCCAACTCTCAAAACTGAAACTGAAATTGAAACCCTGTCACCTGACCTGCCCACAGTGTTTTCTCCTCCCACTAATGACATCATCGAAGGCTGTGAGCGTGAATTTAAAGGTACACTAACATCACAATTCCTAGCCTTCCTCACTGAACTTTGGCCTCTTCTGCCATATCTGTTCTTGTCATGGCTGCTACTCTTACACCACCGTAACACAACTTTGGCCACAGATTTGTGTCATTTTCCTGGGTTCATGAATGCTCACTGTCTCATCCTCAGAACTTAAATCTTGCTTTTTGTTTACCATCTTTCCACCTCATTTTCCCAAACTATAGCTTTTGCTTTTTGCTCTTGGATGTTTATACCTTCCTGAGGCTTTTCATACTCTTCCAATTATACTGGCATCCCTCCGCTCACTTGACCCTTTGTGCATGTATGATACTGTGCCTACTTTTGGTAACTGAACCTTTGAAGTAACAGCTTCATCCCCTGCTTCTCTGTTACTTAGCTGATCATCAGATTCCCTTTCATCCATAGTTGTCTGATCAGCATAGTTGTTCAAAGTATGTGTATGCGAGGTACATGGTACGTTCCATATTTCTATATCTTGTTCAGATGCTCCAAATTCATAATCAGTTCCCACTACTCTAGAAGAGCGGGCTTGCACTGTTTGATCACTGTGTTGTAGGACCTCACCATATGTCCCTATCACTTTCCTGAGCCCTTTCCACTCTCTTATAGTAGACCGTATCACCTTTTTCAAAATGTACCCCTGATGGTCTTACACAATGCCTTAAGGCTTGTCTTACCCAATCTGAAACCTCAACCTTAATGAAGGCCTTCCTTCCTGCATGTACGGCGTTTAAATGTGTGGGGAAAAAATGAAACTAATGCTTGTCCCTTCCAATGCCAGAGGAGCGTCTATCAATACTGATGGTAATGCTGGGTCCCTCTCATACCAATTGGTATGCACTATAGCCCCTCACCATTTGTAACAAACTTTGTGTGCACTGCCTATGTTAATGTAATCTGCAATTTACAGCCTGGCTGATCCATCAAAATTTTATGCAGCATATCTATAACTGCATGATTCCTTTCACAGACGCCATTGCTGAACGGATTCACCACTGCAGTGTGTATTATTACAATATTTAAATTCATCATTTACAAATTCACCCCCATTGTCTGTCAAAAATTTAGACAATGCCCCCAATCCTGTTCCAATCCAATAGGTCATAATTTTATCCACAATAGGCTTTTTATCATTGCTGTAAATTACCATCGAGATGCTAAAGTGGATGGCCATGTCTATGAAGTGCAATAAATAGACACCTTTGTCTTTATCCCATAGCTTCAGATCCACTGCCACTACATCATTGAAATTTCATGCTAATGGTAGACTCATGACTGGACAGGGAAGTGTCCTTTTATATTTTATGTAAATTTCACACTGGGCTGATGTTATATCCTTTGTCCAGCACATCTACATCAGCACTCAGTCTGTGGTGCTGGATGAGCAAACTGATTATGAAGTTTCAAAATAATCTTTTTTGTTCATCATATTGTCAGGAAGTGACACTAATGTGCCATGAATTCTTGGTCTGATAATTTCAGTTTGCTTAAGGGAAGACAATGATGACCTGACCTTCTAAAATGTAGGTCTATATTTCATTCACCACCACCCCCCCCAAGGTTGTCACTGGAAGCTACATTTGTACTTGTGAACAAGCCGATTCCTGCAGTCCTACAGGGAAATACCACTCTTTTGGAAGATGTTAAAGTAAAGTATTGTTAATTCCACCTGTTTTCAATTTGGAGATATCATGTTTTTTCACTCTATGATCAAGAGACCCTAAACAACAATTTAGCTAATCTTGACCACAGTGAATGTACATCCACTATCCAAAACAGCATAATTGAAAGAGTATCAGGACATTCATTATAGGACTCAACTTTTCTGCCACCCAAACAGTCCCTCCATGGTCCTTATTTTCATCACTGTCAGTTTCCACGTATTCTGTGTCACGTAGTTTCAAAGACAAGATTTCTTCATTTCGGGCAGTTTAGTAGGCGGTGATATGGGGAAAATCGCAATGGAAACAGTGATTCACAATCCCTTTAACGTTTCTTTGATTTAAACATCTTTTATCACTTTTCCATGTGTCTTTCCCCCATTATCAAAATCGGTTACATCTGGTTTCAGGATCAGGTCTGTTATTAGTATAACTGTTTCTGTTTAAGGGCCTTTGTGTACCATTTAGTCTGACATGCAGATGAGTTGCCAGTGAATCCTCTATTCCAGGTGCTATGGCATTCTGATCTGGATTGAAAAAAGTGACAGGGAACGATTGTTTCCCCAAACAACAATTTTAGTGATGCTGTCATTTGTTGAAACAGGGGCTCCGTTTCCCTTAATTGTATTCCAATCATTACTGGAAGACTATCTATCTGCGACAGACATGTACAGTTCAACAACTTAAAGACCAATACTGCATCTCAAATCTCCAAATTAAATTTCATTACCCCATTACAGCCTCTTTTAACATTAGTTATATATTCCTCCAATGACTGGTCTTCTCATCTTCTAATCCTAACTATCACCCATCTTTCATAATTATCCAAAATCTCCTTTGGTAAAACCTATCTGGATATCACAGCAGGAGCTATAAATCCTTCTTTATTTAGGGCATCTGCAGTCCACTCAAAGTGTTTTACTTCTTACCTTACTTCTAATCAGAGGTGACAAAGCTAAGACTTGTGGCATCAAGGGTCCATATTTCCACCTCTACCTTCCATTACCAATGTGGTTCAGCATCTGAAAAGGCAGGGGGAGCAGTCAAACAATATCAGTTTACTTCTACCATGGTTGTATCCTGAATCTGTAGCACTTCTTCAAAAACAAACACTAAGTTACAATGGGTTTTTCCTCTACTGCTAATGTTCATCCAGCAGAAGGAATTCTTCAGTTGCAAGCAATAAAAAGAACTTACTTCAGAAAGCAAATCAAAGAAAAAGGTTAAATAAAGAAACTTCATTACTCCAGCACTTGAAGCCTTATAAGCTCTCCCCAATTCCCAGGCTGCCTCTTATTTATACTTAGTCAGCTGATCACCACATCATTTTGTCATTGGTTACATTGTATGCCAGATCAGTTGGTCAGCTGACCCTCACAGCATGTTACCATTGGTTACATTATAACAGATCCAATGTTATCATTTGTTACGTGCTAACACCACTGCCCCATGAATCAAAACCATTTCTCCTGCACTAATCTTCGAGCCACGCAATCAACTTCCTGATCTTATTTACTCTTTGTTCTAAAGAACAGTCATAACGAGATGTTAACTCTGTTACCCACTCTCCACACCTTTTTCAGGTCAAACAAGTTACCCACTCTCCACAAATGCTGCCAGACCAGCTGAGTTTTATCAGCACTTTTGATTTTATTAACAAGCAATTATTGTCCTAACACACTGAGTAAATTAATTAATTTAGTTACAAATGGTAGTTAAGTTCAGTGCATCACAGCTCAATATAGTTTCAGTTTTTAATTCAGTTTTTCACTTTCTGGAACAATTATTTCTCTTTCAATATTTAACAGGGTGTTTGATAAGATAATTGATGAGGGAAGGGCTGTGGATGTAGTTTATATGGGCATCTCGAAGAGACCATGTTGGCCAAGGATCCATCCGGTTGCAGTTAATTGGTCGCCAGAAGTATTAGAGCGTGTCTCTCAAAGGCAGAGGTAGGAGTTGGCTATCTTCTGATTCCTGCCCACCTCCACAGAACAAAAATTCAGCCACAAGGTTTCAAACCCATGAAAACTGTTGTGTCCATAAGATTTCGAGTAGTCATGGATAAGGACTAGAATGGTGCACGAGTGAGGATGCTTAATTGGGTGACAGCTAATTACATCCAATTTAGACAGGAACTGGGGAATGTGGATTGGGAGTGGCTATTTGAGGGCAAAACCATGCCTGGCATGTGGGAGACTTTTAAAGGCCAGTTGATTGACGTGCAGGACAGGCATGTCCCTGCAAAAATGAAGGATCAAAATGGCAGGATTTGGGAATCGTGTATGACAACGAAATTGTAAGCTTAGTCAAAAAGAAAAAGAAACATACAATAGGTCTAGGCATCTAAAAACTGACAAAACCCTTGAGGAATATAGTGAAAATAGGAAAGATCTTAAAGTGGAATTAGGAGGGCTAAAAGGGGCCATGAATTGTCTTTAGCAAACACAGTCAAGCAGAATCCTGAGGTTTTTTTTAATGCATGTATTAGGAGTGAGAGGGTAGCAAGAGAAAGAGTGGGCCCATTCAAGGACAATGGAGGGAAGTTTTGCGTGGAGCCACAGGAAGTGGGTGACATCCTTAATGAGTATTTTGAATAAGTATTCACCAAAGAGAAAGTCCCCATAAAGATATGATCCCTGGAAGAGTAGGGGGTTTTAGTTCAGTTGAGCAGCATGGTCAATGCAGGTTTGGAGGGCTGAACAACCTGTTCCTGTGCTGTAATTTTCTTTGTCCTTCTTTAGATACAATAGTGACTTTTAAGGACATGATGGATGTTGAGGTCAGGGATAGGTGTGTGAGTGCTCTAGAGAATGTTAGTATATCAAAGGAGGAAGTGTCGGGTATCCTAAATTCCATTAAGCTAGTCAAGTCCTCGTGACTGGATGTGATCAATCTCAGATTGCTATGGGAGGCAAGGGAAGAAATAGCTGGGGCCTTAACAGATATCTCCACGTTCTCTTTGACCATAGGTGAGGTCCAGAGGACTGGAGAATAGCCAATGTTGTTCCCTTATTTAAAAAAGGAAGAAGAGAAGCTTTTGGAGAAGAGACTGAGGGACAAGATATATGGACAAGAATGGACAAGTTAGTGACAGGCAGCATGGTTTTGTACAAGGGAGGTCATGTCCCACCAACTGGATTGAGTTTTTGAAGAGGTGACAAAGATAATTGATGAGGGAAGGGCTGTGGGTGTAGTTTATATGGTAGTAGGTTAGTGAGCCATTTGACAAGTTCCCACATGGAGACTGGGACAAAAACTAAAATCACATGGGATTCAGGATGGGCTGGCTAGAATTGGCTTGGTTATGGATGGGTGTTTTTCAGAACGGAGATCTGTAGCTAGTGGTGTTCCGCAGGGCTTAGTGCTGGGATCTCTGCTTGTAATATAGATAAATGAACTGGAGAAAATGTGAAGGGTCTGATTAGTAAGTTTGCAGATGACATGAAGATTGGTGGAGTTACTTATAATGCCAGGGATTGTCAGAGGATACAACAGGGTATAGATAGATTAGAGACTTGGGCACAGAAATGGCAGGTGGAGTTTAATCTGGACAAATGCTAGGTGATGCATTTTGGAGGACCAATTTTAGGTGTGAACTATACTGTAAATGGCAAAGCCCTTAGGAACATTAACATAGAGGGATCTTGGTGTGCAGGTCCACAGTTCCCTAAAAGTATCAATATAGGTGGCCAAGGTGATTAAGAAGGCATATTGTGAAACCAAAAGAGAAAAATGCTGGAAAATCTCAGCAGGTCTGGCAGCATCTGTAAGGAGAGAAAAGAGCTGATGTTTTGAGTCCAGATGACCCTTTGTCAAAGCACATTGTGATGTTAGTGTATCTTTAAGGGATTATTTTTCTACATCATGTTTTCTGCAGTTGTAAGCAGGCCTTTTTGGCATCAGCTGTTTTTTCATTATGGCACTGGCTTGTCTGGAGATATCCTTTTATTGCTGCTTAAACAGGGGTTTGTTTATTTTTACTGTGGAATCTTTTATGGCTCTGCATTGTCAGGAGGAAAACTGGTTGGCAGGTCAGGAGCTCTTTCATTTTCAGTTCGAAGCTGCTGTTTAGTTTAGTGTTAGAAAGAACATCAAGCTGGAAATAAGTGTCTCTCTCTCTCTCTCCCTGTCTCCCTGGTTTTGGAAACTGCTGGTTATCTGAAAGCCTTCCAGGAATAGAAAATCTGCTGTTGGTGGTTTGACCAGAGAGTCTCCCTGACATTGAGTACAAGAGTTGAGAAATCATGTTGCAGCTATATAAAACCTTGATTACACCACAGTTGAAGTACTGCATGCAGTTCTGTTCACCACAATACCAGAAGGACCGTGGAAGCTTTGGAGAGAGTAGAGAAAAGATTCCCTAGGATTTTGTCTGGTCTTGAGGGTATTGCCTATGAGGAGAGGTTGAATAAATTAGGACTGCTTTCACTGGAAAGAGGGAGGCTGAAGGGAGACCTGATAGAAGTCCACAAAATTACGAGAAACATAAAACATGAGAACCACAGGCTGGTCTGTCAGAGGCTTTTTCTAAGGGTGGAAGTGTCAATTTTACAAGGGGCCACAGGTTCAAGGTGAGAGGGGAAAGTTTAAGGGAAATGTATGGAGGAAGTTTTTCACATGGAGAGTGGTTGGTGCCCCAAACATGCTGCCAGAGGTGATGGAAGCAGGCACATTCGTGACATTTAAGAGGCATCAGGATGGGTACGTGGATAAGGAGAGAATAGAGGGATACAAGTAACGGCAGAAGGTTTTCTTCACTTTAGTTGGGCATCATGTTTGGAGCAGATTTGGAGGGCTGAAGGGCCTGTTCCTGTGCTATACTTTTCTTTGTTCCTAGTTCTTTGTCACTGACTGATTTACACCAACCTTTCAACACAGGCATAAGTTGAATTTTGAAAATTTCAAACGTATTTTGCAACAAATTTAATTCCATATCCTTACCTGATTGTATGTTCCTTCTGTATTATCAACAATCAAATCAGCAGGAAAGAAAAACAGGGAAGAAAAAACTGCAATGAGCTAACAATATTCAACCCCATAAGTGACAAATACTTATACTTTATGGCAGCAACATAGCAAGAGCTGTAAATGACCAGTTATTTGGTGTTGTCAAAAGTTGTACAATTGTTGCACATCATTAATATTGTATGCTGGAGATTGTTCTGCAGCAGTGGACAATATATTGTTTCACTTGAACAGAAGCATCAAAGCCAGGCCTTCTCATAGCTCACTTAAGGATGAAGTTTAATACAATAGGCTTGAATTATAATAGATTTGATGTTCATGAACTTTGTCTAATTAAACAATTTATGGACATTGGAAATCTGGTGAGCCATCTGTTTTTTTTAAATGTTGGGGCCAGGTGACAAACAAAAGTGAAGCACTATAAAGGTTGACATATTTAACAGCATGTAAATGTACCGTTGCAAATTTACATATTTTAAATACTTAGTTTTATTCCATTGTTATGTTGATAGAGGTTATTTGAAAGAGATGCAATCTTACATCAGCTCAACTGAAAGCTATTTAAGCTTGAATACAGATTCTAAAAGCAATGTAATTTGGTGAGGATGTTTTGTCACTTCATGCTATGAAACAGAATGCACAGAATAGCCCTCAGGGGAAAAAAAAAGGAAAGATTCTCATGAATACTGAAGAAAACAATCTCTGTTCTGAATTTGTGATGTTTTTGAGAATTGTTTGCCTTCACTCTGCACCTGGCTGACAATTTGAAGCCATCTGATATTTGAAGTAATCAATATCCCAACCATATCCCCAGATGGAAAATAACCTAGCAAATAATAAACAACCTTGAAGTGGATGTGATAAGTCAAAAAGCCGGCCACTCTGCATGGCAAACTATATGGTGGAGGTTCAGTTGATGCACCTAGCTCTTGCTTATGGTGCGAAGTGACAAAGCTCGCCTTGGTCGATCAATTAGTGAGAGCAGCTAAGAAATCTTGTTCAAACGCTTGCCAACTAATCTGCCCCAAAACTGCTGCTGAGCTGACAGAAGTGAATTTAGAAGGACCAGACAGCCATGGATAAGAAAACAAATCCATCCAATTGCTGATCACAATGGATTGCATTCTGGGATCTAAGTAGAATCCCACAAAATAACAGTATCACTGCAGATCAGCTGACAATGATCAAAGTTTGTACCAAAGAAAACACCACTGAGGAACTGCTCAGTTTCTGAGCGAGATCCATCAACAATACCCAGAACAGGCAATGAATGTAGTTATATGAGCGTTTCCCATAAGTAAACTGCCTCTCTCTGATCTTGATGAATCTTGTAATGAGATGATTGAACTGCGCAGTTATGGATTTCAACAAAATTACAATGATTTAGTAAGGATATTGGGGGCGATTCTCACACCTCACTGCGCTACTTTTCTAGCACAGCAGAATGGGAGAATCTCGCATCCAGGCATGCACGGGATTCATGCATGCATTCTCACTCCCAGTCATCAGATCCACACTGGAAACCGGCAGGAAGACAGGTAAGTTATATTAATCTAATTTTAATGTCATTTAAATGTGATTAGTGGGTCTGGGAATGAATCCGCTGGGCCCAGCATCCTCTCCCACCCTGCCAATCTTTCACTCCAGCCGTGATTACATTGGCTCCCCACTTTTGGGGACCTATTAGGGCGACCCCATTAATGTGAAGGGGGGGTTGGGCTAGGCATGAGCACCCTATCAGCACCAGCCAAGGGGCAGTGCCAAGGAGGAGGGGCCTTTTGGGGGCAGGGCCTTGAGTACAGGGCCTAGGGGGCGATCGATGGGGGTGGGGAATCCCACTCTGCATGAGGGAAAATCAGGCAGGGGGTGGAGTCTGTCAGCAGGGGGGTTTGCAAACAGGAGAGGGGGAGGGAAATCAGCACTGCTGGGCGAGGAAACTTTTGGGGATGCCTGAAGATCAGGGCAGTCCAGGAAGGGAGGATGGGTGGATGGGTGAGGTGAGCGGAGCTGGCCCAGGAATTGTCGGTGGGTTGGGTTGATGAGGCTGCGATCAGGCTGGAGAGAAGTTGGGGTGGCAGGACTGTGGGATTCCTGGGCTGGCCAGTGATCGAGCTGGCTAGCAAACTTCAGGCTGTCAATTCGGGGCTACTGTGCATGTGCTGATGCCTGCTGGTCCAGTGCGAACAGGCCTTGTTCTCTGAAATCTAATGATATTCATGCTGGTGGCCTCTGCATTGCACAGTGTGTGGGAGATTCTTGTCTGAACTCCCACTGAAAAAAAAGCATGAATTACTCCAGTTTTCTACAAATCTGTTTTTAGAAAAATTTCATCCATTGTACTGTGGGAGTTACATTGCAAGGCCTTTTGCTTTTAAGGATAAGGGAGATAGTGCCATGAGTGTGACGTGACCAGTCATGCCAGGCTATGGCAGAATAAATTCACAAATTAAGAGTTAGTGGGAAACCCATCAGGTGTTCTTGCCAAAAGCAAAATACTGCAGAAACTGGAAGTCTGAAATAAAAACTAAAAATTTCTGGAAACACTCAGCAGGTTATGGCAGTATCTGTAGAGAGAGAAACAGAGTTCCAGCTGAAATTCCATGACCTCACTCATGGCTGGGATTCTCCCGTTCCCCTGCCGTGGATGGAGATTTGGCTGAGAACCAAACCCTCCATTCTCGCCGGCAGCTGTGCGACATTGAAGAATTCCAGCCAGCATTTCAGATCAGTGACCTTTCCTGTTGGAATACTGTGATTTGGTAGTTTCCCTCCAAAGAAAATACTTTAGACACATAATTGGGTTCCTAGCTCAAAAGTAAAATAACAGCGGCTGAGACATTTCCAGCTATCTCTGGCATGACCAGCACAATGTAAGTATGCCAAAGCATGCAGAGTGGAGGGATCATGATGCCAAATAGTCTCTAGTGCTGATCTGGCACTCATTCCCCCACTTTGGACCATTCTATATCCCCCATTAATGTTACTTAAAGGGCCATCCTTCCAACTTGCAGGTGAGGTCTTTTGACTTACAATGACATGTACAGTGTTAGTGTAGCTACTATATTGACTATTCTTAGAAGCATTTTGCAAACCTTTTAGATCATCAAGGAATATTTAGATAAGGAAGTCTGAGGAGTTGGAACCCTGTCAAGGAGAAAGCCTGCTTCAATTGTTGGGGACCATGGTTCCTGACCCTCTTGGGCTAAAACATGGCTTGGAGATGGAACACAGGCAGTAGAGAGAGACAGCTCTGAGCAGAGGAGGATTCACAGTTGAGCAGTTACAACTGCAGTTCTTACTGAAGTGCAACATGAATGAATTGGTGCAAAGGGACTTCTGTGGAGTATCCCAGCGCATCATATAGGGAGTGGGATAGCTTGATCTTGGGTTTAGACATAGCTTGGCACAACATTGAGAGCCGAAGAGTCAGTACTGTGCTGTACTGTTCTATGTTTCTATCTTCCGGGGTACATCTAGGGTTTAATCACTAGGAGAAGGGATGATCTAAGACATAGTTTCAAGTATTGAAAGAAAATATATAGCATAAGACTCAGGTTTCTCTCATTTTAAGGGATATGGGGATAGTGGAGGAGGGAGCGGAGTTGAGGTAAAGTTCAACCATGATTTTACTGAACGGGGTTGCTTGTTGAGGTGCCAGATAGACTACTTCTGCTCCTCTTCCTTATGGTTTTGCTTGATGTAGTGACAGCACTATTGAAAATTCCTCTTATGTAATGGTTTCAAATGAAGAAGAAGATGATTGTAAAAAATAGCTACAGCACCCCCACAAGCTACAAGTGCAGTCAGACCACAGTGAGCAAAGTAAGCGGGCAAGCTTCCTTTTCAGTCTTTCCTCTCTAGGCCTAGTGAACTAAGTATTACAATGACTCAAGAGCAAATGGTGCTTAAAACACCAGTGAGGGCAAAAAAAGGTTATCCCTTTCCCGCAAACTGCATGGCATTATCAACTAAACGAGTGCAGCAGCTCCAGAATGTGACCTGCTGATCCCCAGTCAGTTCAGCTGTCAGCTGCCCTCCTATCTACACAAGCTATCCCCCAGGCTGTTGCTTTGATTGACCAATGCCTCAGTAATCTTCTCCGATATAGAAATTTCACAGATTAAGAATTGGTTGCACTACAAAGTTTTCTTCTGCCATTGCTTGCTTCAAAGAACAAATGCTACATCAATGCAATTATTCAGTAGCAAATGGGTTGGCATTGGCTTAAGCTAATAAGGCTCCCCCCCATAGTGAGATTGAAAAAAATTTGTGGCAACAATATGTTGACAGCAAAACACAACTGGAATTGTTTAAACTAATTAGTGTTACAAATGATTAAAGCCACTCCAGTGTTCCATTATTTCTGCAAAAAAGCGGCAATATTTAGAGTCAGTGAATTAAGATAAAGATGATTGTCTTCCTGTTTTGATTTGTCTCAGCTATCAATTTTTTTGAGGAATTTCCTGATTTCCAGCATAAGGATCAGAATTTATGGTCTTGGCTAGTAACTTCTAGTGTTTCCTTTTCTCTTTCCCCCCCCAGTAATTTTAAAAGGGTTTTTATTCCCACTATATAAATTTGTATTCACAATTGATTCTTGCTCTTGAGGCAGCAACAGTTCTCGTGAATCCTGCACTGTGGTTGTGAAGAAAGAAAGCAAAATGCCAAAGTAAGAAAGAAGCTACAAAAGAGAGGCCAAGCATATAAAATCAGCAGCGCAGGATAAGAAAGGAGAGAGAATGTATTCATTCCATTGGCAGGCACACTCTTGTTGCTATTGTATTTTTGCTGTGAGTGTAGCCCTCAGATATATAGATTTCCATCACTAAGAACTGACATTTATAATGAGCCTTTAGCACAATAAAACGTCTCATGCTGCATTATACAGCAGCATTATAAAGGAAAATTAAGACACTGAGCCTACAGTAATAGCAGAGCAGATGGTCAAAAGCTTGGCCAAAGTGGAGGTTCAAGAAGCAGCATCAAGGAAGAAAGAAAGTTGGAATTCAAAGATATTTATTGAGAGATTTCCAGAATAAAGGCCCTTGGTCGCTGAAGGCACAGCCACCAAGGTCAGCTGAGATGGGCCCAGCTAAATTGCTACAGAGTGGCAATTTGCTGCTGATTGCCACTTCAAGGAAATGACGGACCTCAATACAGGATATTGAAGGGAAGTCTGCACTTTGCCCATTGCACAAAGCTCATTTAAAGTGTACTCTGGTCAAGGGGCCTTGTGTTGTTGAAATTGTTCTGAAATTACCTCTCAAAAGTATAGATTTTATATTGGAAATGACATGATGTTTTTCCACAGTATGCCACAATTTGTAAGTAAAATCTATTTGTTTGTGATCCAGTTAAAACAAACTAGCACAAGAAAACATACCGATGCAACAATTGTAATACCGGGCAGCAAAGAGGCAGCAAAAAGATTGCACAGAATTTCCAAGTCAAAATTCGTCACAAGAAGGATCTCAGACTGAGCCTCAGTTAACACTGAATTAAATGGTCCTGTAAGGTAACATTAATGTTAACTATGCCTGTCAGTTTTGAGATACGGGATACAGCTGGAAAAATCCAATCCGAGTTCAAAAAAGACCAGCCTCAATCTCGATGGCCAGGATTCTCCAACCTCATCTGCAACTGGGATTCTCCAGACCCGCTGCTGTGAATGGAGATTTGGCTGAGTGTCAAATTCTCCATTCTCGCTGGCAGCAGGGGCAGTGCATTTAACATCAAAGAATTTCAAACAATGTGATTAGACTAAAATAGAAAAGTATAAAGAATAAATATGCCAGAATTAACACCCATTAAGACATTATATAGTGTAGAAAATATTGGGGTAATTAGGAAGGATTATTATGAGAGGTACCATAATTTACTGCCATACACAGTAGCGATAGAGGGGAATATGGTAGGAACTACTTTAGATAGTTGTACTGTGGAAGCATCTGCAGTTGTCCATATTCAGTATGTGATACAGATGTGATACGGCTTTAATACAACAGCTAACTGCACTATGGAAGCTCTATGAGCCACAATGAAACTGACACATGATGAATACCTGGGTAAAGGGTGATATTATATAACCACATTCCAACAAGAGTATCAGGATGAGAATGATCAAACTTGCCCCATAACAAATCACACACTTTGTCTGGTAAAGGTAGAACTGGTGGAATCTACAAGAG
Organism: Carcharhinus amblyrhynchos; assembly: GCF_965287045.1. NCBI lineage: Eukaryota > Metazoa > Chordata > Chondrichthyes > Carcharhiniformes > Carcharhinidae > Carcharhinus > Carcharhinus amblyrhynchos. The sequence continues at coordinate 63,200,294 of NC_137333.1, forward strand.
GGAAACAGCTAACATGCGATTGAAGAAAGCACAAAAGGAAACTCCAAAGTGATCCCACAACTGCTGGAACATCTTATAGTTATCCAAGAGGAGGCGCAAAGGAAACATAGAATGCATTAGACATTACAGCAACAGGCTCGTAAAATAATGGACGGTATTGAACAAATCAATGATACCACGTGGTGGGAAGGCCTATGAAACTGGAGACTGAATGTCCAGGTACACCCATGGATTAAGATCATCTCCCATGTATTGGTTCCATACTTAGAATACTTGGTTTACTGCACAAGGTCCCACAAGAAATAGTGAGAGATTGACCATCTTGATAATGCAGGGAATAAACAAAAGAGGCAAGCATTCATTCCACCAGGCCCGATTTATACAGATGGTATAACCCACTATCTTTACAACACTAAGCTCGATACCTGGCCGGTATCTATTGGCAGCAGAGTGTAAGGGTAAGGGCAGTATCACTAAGTTGGCTTCAATGGTCTAGGCCGAGGGCAAAAATGGGGGACTGAAAGGGACAAGCAATTTTAGCTGAAAAATATCCTTTAAAAAAATAAAACAGCGAGCAAGGAAAAGCAGGATAATAAAACACCAAGCAGGGTAAAGCAAGATTGATGAGTAGCAGGTGTGCTCCAGTCAGGATAAGAAATTAACTGAAAGGTTTCTTTTAGCAAAATAAACCACTGAGGCAGGAAAGGCAGAATTGATGGGTAGTAGATGCACTGTAGACAGAATAAGAAATGTGACAGAAACACAAGGTCAGGGTGAGAAATGGGGCCTCCTATTTGTGTGAACAATGCCTAATGCACATACTCATGGGAAACAAGTAACTAGGATCTGAGATATATGTTTCGCACATTACACTAAGTGACAAGATTCAAAGTGGATAATGGTAAGTGTACATGACTAATGGTATAAAAAGACAGCTTTGATGTAAATCTTCAGAGTTAGCCTTGGATTGCCTAAGAATGTCTCTTTGTACATTGGAATAAAGCTTTGAAACCTGTTCCGGGATCTCTTCTGGTGGTGTTTGGACTGCCCCACAAAGGATGCCATGTTCATACAGGTTCCAGTGGTGGAATTTTGCTGTCCTACCTGCTATGGGTATTGTAGCAGATGGGACAAAAAATTTGGCAGACCACTTAAAGGTCCATTGACCTAGGGCAGAAATTTCTAGTCTTGGGGCACATGTGGCCAGAAAATCCTGTCCCAAATATCTTGGAGAGATGAGCACCAAAATTGTTTTCTAATAAAAATTCCATAAAAGGGGCAGATCCACATGTAGTGAATAGTTAGCACCATTTGTTCACTGAAAATGCAGCCCTTTTTGTTAATAATCTAGATGCATTATACTTACATTTATACTGTGTGTTTGCTGATATTAAGATTCCACTGTGATGCTGGAAACGTTTCAGGTTTTTCTCATGGGTCACTGAGTGTGGGATCACAAATAAAATAGATTGATTAGCACAGATAAGAGTATACTTGCACAGAAGCTATTTCAAGAATTGATGATTAGCACCTGATTTATGTGTGGCAGATGTTTGCTCATTGTTCCAAAATGCAATTGCACTTTCTATCCAAATGAAGGGATCCTAATGAACACTAAAACTAGCAAGGAATGTTTCCAGTGTCAGTCACACTTCTAAAGTACCTGTCTGGCTTGTTGTGGCATTGGATACTGTGGAGTACGCAAATCTGAAAGGAATTGATTGAATTATGTAACCATAGGAAACATTGTGCAGGTTGGAGCTTTACATGAAATTATAGAGTGCTGTAACACTTAAAAAAACATTTGGATTACCATTGTCAGAGAAGCACACAACCTTGTGAATTAAAAAATGGAAACTAGATAGTAGAAGGCCAAATTTGTGACTTTGGTGAGATATAATTATCCCAGCTCACCAGACCATTGAATGATACATGGAGAAATTACATAAACCTGTCTATCTTAGAAAAGGGGAGAAAGGTAGGGCTATCTACTGACCATCTTTTTATCATAATGTTTTGGATGCCATCATGTTTGTTTTATATTTTCACATTCACTTTTTTCATTTGAGAATATGAGGGAAGGGTTGGAAGGAATTGATTATCAACCTGTTTGAATCAAGTCACGGATGCTCTCTCTCTCTCTATGGCCAACAAATCCTTGCCATCCAAAGTTTCTGGTTCAGAGACAGAGGTGAAAGCTACTGAGCCACAAGGCCTCCACATGATGGCACTATAAAGAACAATCTCCCTTTTATTGATGACATTATGGTAATATAATCAGGGCCTAGTTTTAAGGCTGATTAAATTGGACATCCTAAATTAAAGAATTGGGCATATTAAAATCAAACTGGGTCAAATCTTGGGCAGGGCAACTGTGCAAATACACATCAATCACCCATCAAAGATCATTGCACTCTACTGAGACCCAGCAGGAGATCATCACATCCCACTGAAGTGCACTGGCCTATTATTAGAAGCCTCACAACACCAAGTTAAAGTCCAACAGGTTTATTTGGTAGGACAAGCCATTAGCTTTTGGAGCGCTGCTCCTTCATCAGGTGAGTGGGGCTTCAGTTCACAAACAGGACATATAAAGACACAAACTCAATTTACAAAATAATGGTTGGAATGCGAGTCTATACACGTAATCAAGCCTTAAAAAGGTACAGACAGTGTGAGTGGAGAAAAAGTTAAACACAGGAAACCCCCAGCTTTTGTCGCGACACTACAGACTTCCTACAGAAACTCAGCCCACATGGAGCAGTTGAAGCAGGAGCACTCCTCGTCACAATGGATGTCTCGGCACTCTGCACCAGCATCCCCCACAACAATGACATTGATGCATTGCCCCAGTTACCCAACACTGACAACTGCCAATCTCCAGATGCACTTTTACAACTCATCCGTTTCATCCTGGACCACAATGCCTTCACCTTCACCAACCAGTTCTTCATCCAGACATATGGAATAGCCATGGGGACCAAATTTGCACCTCAATATGCCAGCATCTTCATGCACTGGTTTGAACAAGACCTCTTCACCGCAATGGATTTACAACCAATGCTATACACTAGATACATCAATGACATTTTCTTCCTTTGGACTCATGGTGAACAATCACTGAAACAACAATATGATGACATCAACAAGTCCCATCCCATCATCAGACTCACCATGGATTATTGTCTGGAATCGGTTACATTCTTAGATACATGCATCTCCATCAAGGATAGTCACCTCAGCACTTTACCGCAAGCCCACAGATAACCTCATGATGCTCCACTTCTTCAACTTCCAGCCTAAACACGCTAAAGAATCCATCCTCTACGGACAAGCTCTCTGTAAACACACGATCTGCTCAGATGAGGCGGATTGCAACAGATACCTCCAGATGCTTGAAAGATGCCCTCATAAGAACAAGATATGGCTCTCAACTCATTGATCCACAGTTCCGATGCGCCACAGTGAAAAACCGCACCAACCTCCTCAGAAGAAAAACATGGAACACGACAGAGAGTATCCTTCGTTGTCCAGTACTTCACTGGAGCAGAGAAGTTATGACATCTTTTCCAGAGCCTTTAACATGTCATGATGAAGACAAGCATCTTGCCGAGGCCATCCCTACACCCCCATTTGTTGCCTGCAAACAATTGCACAACCTCAAGCAGACCATTGTCCACAGCAAACTACCCAGCCTTCAGGAGAACAGTGATCACGACACTACACAACCCTGCCATAGCAACCTTTGCAAGACATGCCAGAACATTGACATGGATGCCATCATCTCACATGAGAACACCCTCCACCAGGTACACGGTACATACACTTGCAACTCAGCCAACATTGTCTACCTGTTACGCTGCAGGAAAGGATGTCGCAAAGCATGGTACATTGGGGAAACCATGCAGACACTACGACAACGGATGAATGAACACCACTTGACAATCACCAGGCAACAGTGTTCTCTTCCTGTTGGGGAACACTTCAGCGGTCACAGGCATTCGGCCTCTGATCTTCAGGTAAACGTTCTCCAATGCGGCCTTCAAGACACATGACAATGCAAAGTCGTTGAGCAGACACTGATAGCCAAGTTCCATACACATGAGGACAGCCTCAACCAGGATCTTGGGTTCATGTCACACTATCTGTAACCCCCACGCCTTGCCTGGGCTTGCAAAATCTCACTAACTGTCCTGGCTGGAGACATTACACATCTCTGTAACCTGTGCTTAACCCTCTCTTCCCTCACATTGTCTGTACCTTTAAGACTTGATTACCTGTAAAGACTCGCATTCCAACATTATTTTGTAAATTGAGTTTGTGTCGTAATATGCCCTGTTTGTGAACTGAAATCCCACTCACCCAATGAAGCAGTGCTCTGAAAGCTTGTGGCTTGTGCTACCAAATAAGCCTGTTGGACTTTAACCTGGTGTTGTGAGACTTCTTACTGTGTCTACCCCATTCCAAAGATGGCATCTCTACAATATTGTTAGAAGAGCAGATTGGGCCAGACTTTGTCACCTAGCATACCTGCAGTTACCTTAACTAGCAGCAGGTTCATGTAAGCAACAGCATGGAGATGGACACCTGGGAGTGGGCTCTGGGTGTCCTGTCAGGCAGACATCAAGAAACCTACTGACTATTGGAACCCCTCCTGGGACCTCATTGGTCAGAAACTGGAGAAGTTTCTGGAAAGGCAGGCAGGCACGGGGATAAAGGTACACATCTCAGACACACGGTTCCCTCCTTGAGTGTATGGTGTCAAAATTTACTGATGACACCAAGATTGATGGAACGGCAAATTGCGCGGAGGGTGTGGAGAGTCTGCAGAGGATCTAGATAGGCTGGGCCAATGGGCCAGGAAATGGCAAATGGAATTTAATGTTGGCAAGTGTGAGGTGGTCCACTTTGGTAGGAATAATGGTAGGAAGGATTATTACTTACGTGGCGAAAAACTGCAGCAGGCGACGGTGCAGAGGGACCTCGGGGTCCTTGTGCATGAGTCGCAAAAACCCAGCTTGCAGGTGCAGCAGGTGGTCAGGAAGGCGAATGGGATGCTGGCCTTCATAGCGAGGGGGATTGAATATAAAAGTAGGGAGGTCTTGCTGCAGCTGTATAGGGCATTGGTGAGGCCGCAGCTGGAGTACTGTGTGCAGTTTTGGTTGCCGCACTTACGCAAGGATATTTTGGCCTTGGAGGGAGTGCAGAGGAGGTTTACTAGGCTGATACCAGAGTTGAGGGGGTTGAGCTATGAGGAGAGGCTGAATAAACTAGGCTTGTACTCGTTAGAGTTTAGAAGAATGAGGGGAGATCTCATTGAGACGTATAAGATGATGAATGGGATGGATAGGATAGAGGTGGAGAGACTCTTCCCGCTCAGAAAGGACAGTAGGACTAGGGGGCACAGCCTCAAGATAAAGGGGGGTGCGGTTTAGAATGGAGTTGAGGAGGAACTTCTTCACTCAAAGGGTGGTGAATCTCTGGAATTCTCTGCCCGTTGAGGTGGTGGAGGCTGCCTCGCTAAATATTTTTAAGACGCGGGTTGATGGGTTTTTGATAAGAGAGGGGATTAAGGGTTATGGGGAGAGGGCGGGAATGTGGAACTGAGCCACGACAGATCAGCCATGATCTTATTGAATGGCGGGGCAGGCTCGAAGGGCTAGATGGCCTACTCCTGCTCCTATTTCTTATGTTCTTATGGAAATGAATATTTTTCTGCAAAATGGTTTTCAGCTTCCAATAATGGCAAAAAGAGGAGCAATGGATATTTGATTTAGCACCAAACAGAAAAACAATTATTTCTTCACCTGTCATCTCAGTTCAGGTCCAGAATCATAGTGTTTTCAGGATTTGACTCCCAATCTGTCATACAGGAAAAAGCCTCTAAAAATTCATAGCTACAGCAACAAAACCAAATGGCTTTATCAGAATTGAGTCAAAAATTCAATGCAGACTGACAAACCTGTTGAATGATTTCCAATTGAGTTTTTAAAACCCAAGATAGCCACCACACGTCTTCCGAGGTCTAGCAATCAATGAGTTTTGGTGTTTGGAATTTTAAATTTACGTTCCAAAGTAGAATGCTGATAATTAAACCACATTAAATCCCTTTTGAGTATGACAGAAGGTTTGGTTTGAAGATAATACTGTGAACATGTGATGTGACAATCAAGGTATTTTCACAATTGGCAACTTCTCAATTCTCAGAAATGGAAATTCAAACTTTATATTATCAGCACACATCAGTTCTTTTTAATTAAGCTGTGACTTTGTGATCGGGGGCCCATATTGCAAAGCCAGTTCCATTCTTACTTTTTAATAGGCTTTTGCCACTGGAATAAGGAATGCAGCAAGTTAGTTTGATTTCCTTTGGGGATGGGGGAGGGGGCAGGGCTTGCAGTCATTCCTGCAGGGCTTGAACTCACCCTTAATTGAGGGATGTTTTTGTGAACCTAAAGTTTTACTGTGCAAGAATTTCTATTGTGAACAGTAAATTTTGAAATTGAAACAGCTGTATAAATGATGGGTAATTCTCCCTTTTACTTAAAGTACTGGTAGTAGGGCTTGTTAAGAATTTGCAGCAAAGGAAGGAATCTACTCTTGGAGCAGAAGCCACACTCCTTCAAAAAGCAAAAAGCAGTGTGTGTGGGCAGGAAAAGCATAGCAAGTCTATCTGGTCTCCCAGGACTGCAGAACCTGGACTCAGTAAGAAGTCTCACATCAGATTTAAGTCCCACAGGTTTATTTGGTAGCGCAAGCCACTAGTTTTCAGAGCGCTGCCCCTTCATTAGGTGATGGGAGTTCTGTTCACAAACAGGGCATATAAAGACACAAACTCAATTTACAAAATAATGGTTGCGACGCGAGTCTTTACAGGTAATCAAGTCTTGAACCTGGACTCAAACAGAGAAGGCATGTTCAGGAGGTGTGCCAAGTAATTGTACCCATCATTTCACACATTTCTGTTATTGAGCCATAACATGAACAGCATCAGACAAAGCTGGAAGCTGATGCATTCTCAGCAAGGTCTCACGTAAAGCAAGGAGGCAATGGGCATTATTCTTCCAAAAATTGCTGTCATTTCAAGCATGACAACTGGTATGATTTACGTCAGTGTGTCCAGTGCGATCAGATTGTAATTGTCCCACACATCGTGCACTGACAGAACTCCCATGTGAAACATGCTGGTATGGAGTCCTCTGATATGTGACTCGCCTGAACTGGCTCGCAGCTATGAGTGTTAACAAGGGGAAACTGCACTTATACACTCCCTCTGCTCTCACAGCCAATCACACCAGGAGAATGACATCATGGAGAGCAGCTCCATGTTTCAAGGAGACAGATCTCAAAGGCGTCCAGATGCAGTAGAGGAGAGATAGGCCTCCCTGTATCCCCGACTGGGTAAATTACCCAGGAACAGGGAAGTCAATGTGGCATGGCATGCGGTGACTGCTGCAATCAGTGCCAGCAGCCTGGCTCTGAGGACTGCCATCCAATGCCACAAGAAAATGAATGATTTCATTTGGGCTGCAAGGGTGAGTGCCCATCTGGCATCAGTCCCATCTGTTACACTTGCAATATCTACATAAATCCATCTGACACCCCGCGATCTTCCAGAACCCAACCCCAGCATTGTCCTCAAATCCCCCTTTGTCACAACCATTGCCTGTCCAAGCACAGGGCTGGCATGTGCTCCTTGCCCACCCACTTCATCCCCCTGCCCCCATCCTATCCCATCCCATCCCTCCCCCTAGGCCCACCAGCTATGTTTTCAATCATCCCTTTTTGTCCCCATGGGAGAAGATAGCCCATAATCAAAGGGAGAATGTGTGCAGTCAGAAAACAGACAGGAGTCAGACTTAGGCAGCATCAGAGCAGCATCACAGCTTGCCTCACAGCAAGCTGTCATTACCCTCTTGCCTGGCCAAGTCACTCGCTGACACAGCTAACCCAGACCCATCACCCTGGTGTGATGTCAATGCGACACCTGCAAGGCGGAAGGGAGAAGCACTATTCTGGGGAGTGTGGACAAGTATTCTAGAAGTGTAGGCATGGGCCCTGGAATGATGGAAATGTTCTTGAATAGTAGGTAAAGGTGTTGGAAGGGTGGACAGGTTTCTTGGAAGGTGGGGATGGGTTTACCGGTTCTCAGAGGTGACGGGGGGGTGGAAGGGGAAGTTGCCTGACACCAAGTCTCCTAATTGGAGCATCTAGCATCATAGAGGTTTACAGCAATGAGGGCCTCTCTGGTCTATTTGACATTCTGGATCCATGCTGCCATCTGTCCCCCATTCCTTGGGGTCTATCTCCATTTCCTCTTCAGAGAATATTATGGTCCTCCTCCTCCACAATGTTGGCCCATTTCTACACAGGGCACAGCAGACCACCACAATATGGGAGACCCTCTGGGCACTACACTGAGTGGCCCGGGCAGTGGAACCACATCTTGAGCGTGCCAATGTACCGCTCGATATCAGATCAGGTGGCAGCGTGGGCCTTATTGTAGCGGGTCTCTAGCTCGCTATCAGACCACACCAGCCTCATCAGCCATGACATCAACGGGTAGCTCTTGTTCTCCCATGAGCCATCCCAGCAGCAGTAGCCACTGAAGAGCCTGGGGATATCTGAGTGCTCCACAGCGAATCAATCATGCTATCATACTCAATGCGCCCGGGCAGTCAATGCATGAACTGTGACTTGTAACCCAATGGGGAATCAGATATCAGCCTTTTCCCACATTCAGGATCTCTGTCCCACCTTTTCTCTGAGTGACATACAGCCAGTCCCTTCTGCTGGCAGGTTTCAGTAGTGTAAGTCCCTCTGGCCCAGATACAAACCCCTGGCACCACTGACCATTGGTCATGACTATGAAATAAATTGGTTGGACTTAAACCTGCTGTTGTCAGACTTCTTACTGTGTTTACCCCAGTCCGACGCCGGCATCTCCACATCGTTGGTAGCAGCATGTGGCAGTTTGGGCTGAGCTCTGTGGTGTTCATATAGACATACACGGTGGCTGTGAGAATGCCCTCGTTGGGAAATGCTTGCAGTATTATTTCTGGGTGTAGCCACCTGGGCATCTGGTGTAAACTAACCTCCAGAAATGGTGTGCAGTTTAAAAAGAACAAAGAACCCTCCTAACATCATGTGATTGGAAATTACAGTGCTCATTGTAGGAAGTCTAGGATGGGATCTCCACTAAAAACATAGAGCCTTTGCAGCAGGCAGAGAGCAGTGTAACCAATGTGACATTAGCGGGCTTTGCAGTTGGCATCATAGGCAGTCCCTTAAGGGCTTCTCAGCTTCAAGTGAGAATACTCGCCAAACAAGCCCAACCCAGTGGTAAGTCCTGACCTGCAGACCTCCAGCCACACCATGCCCAACCCAAGTCCCTGCATCCCTGAATGCCACCCCCCCATCCTACCCCGCACTATGGCAGCAGCTGACTTGCCCTTTTGTGCCCTGGAGCTTAGTGACTGAATGGTGCTCACCTCTTTCCTCACCCTTGCAATCCAGGGTACCTGGGCCACACTTCAAGGGACCAGTAGTGATTTGTGCCCATGTGACCCCCCATTGGGGGATGGGGGCAACATTCCGGGAAGGGATTGATCGCATGCCAAACTTGCTAATGAGATTGAAATCCAGTCAATCTCATGCTCATCCACCTGGCATCCTTTCTGGGTGAGATCTGGTTTGTGCCTGCAACAAGGGATCAGAAAGCTTGCAAACCATTTGGTGCCAGGCACAAAACCCATCATTGGGCCCATAAGCAATTTTCCCAGATTAGTGTGATCTCTGTCAGGTACAATGCAACTGGAAAATTGCAACCAACATTTATGTATTTGGGTGCAGACCAATTGTTATTTCCAATTCTTCTTCTTCCTCCTCCTCCTCCTCCTAATACCAGACCATGAACATTTTCTTTGTCCTCTTGCTTATTTACTTCCCTTTATACTGAGAGCTAATGCAGCATACAACAGATCATGATTAGTTTTGACAGTTGCCTACCACATTCACTTGGATGGGACATTAGATCAAGAAGTAGGAGAAGTACGCATAATAGGCTATACAGATCTGAGTATTTCACACTGTGGGCTCTCTGCTTCAGCATCCCAGAAAATACCAAAAATAATTCTAATTGTGGTGGTGTGTTATGGTTCACTCAGTGAGTAGTAATGTGCATTTTTACATGCATGTAAAAATGTAAAATTCTGGAGCTATGAATAGTGATGGTAGTTTCCAAATTTCTTTCCATCACATGGCAGACCAGGAATCTCTCCCGCTCTTATTGCCTGCTCATAATGTATGTTGGATGAATTGCAGGCTGATAATCAACCTGTTTCAGCTGCTTTGTGAACAACCCTCTTTGGCCATCAAGTATTGAGGTGAAACTCAAATTGGAGCTTTGGGCTCATAAACAGGGAAACTATCCATAACAGCATAAGATCTGCTTTATTCTAGTTGTGCCATGTGCATTTACTCTCTGCTGCTGTCTGAGGATTCTCCATAATGATCAAAGCTGCAAACAACATTCCTCATTGCCAAGCAACCAGGAAGTAGCACAGTCAAATTCCCACATTGTGTTTTTCTAAGAGCTTGATGATAAATATGGAATTTAAAAAAAGGAATTCATTCTAACTTGTCTGTAAATTTGGTTATTGTATAATGTAGTGTCTTGCTAAGGATTCTGTTCCTGTGTATAATTTTATGTGTTAATAAATCTGGTTTTTAATCTTAGCCTTTACAAAACGTTTGAGCATAATGGTGATTCTTGCTGCCTGAGGAATGTTGTGTGCATCCTGCATGACTTTCAGAAAGCAATTTACCAGAACCATCCGCAAAACTGAATAAAATAAGGAATTTGATTAATTCTAACTTCATTCATCAGCAGAACAGAAATAGGCACCGTTAAATGGAGCAACGATATGTTTTAATACTCTTGGTTTAAATGGCAGATAATGCTTCCATTGGATGAATAAGGACAAATTTTAATCCTTTCTTGAGCATCTTGTGCTAGGTAAAGTTATAGGGATGCCAGCACAGCACCATAAGCTAGGTTAATAAGTTTTCTTTTGTCGGTTCAATTGGAACAGAGTGCTCTCCCATGCTTCTCAAGAAAGAGGTGGGTCTCTGTTGATCTCTCTGGGATTCTCCAACCCAAGCTGTGAGACTCTTGCAACATGCACTCTAATGGGCCTATCTTGCTTCTGAAACTGCTAATGGTAACAGACAGCCTCTGAAATGACTGATCAGCAGCATTCAATTGAATTCCAGCAGATAAAATCTGCCAGGCCTCTGATGAAAACTCCTGCCAACTTCCCATTGCGACTTTAAAATTGGCAGTAAACTCAATTGGGGTTAATTGAAAGAAGCCCGCCTAGCAGAAAACTGAAAGGATCAGATCAGGTACACAATTCAAACTCCCAACGCATTTTCCTTTCCTCTGAGCACAGAGAAAATTAAAATCAGGCAAGGTGTAAAAGGAATGGCTGAAGTTTACAGGTTTTATACAAGATAAAAATCAGTTGTCTTATAAATGTCATCCACCAGTTGTAAACTTGAGTAGAGGTGGACAAGCAAGAGCAGTGACAAGGCAATCTATTTTATTACCATTTGAATACTATTTTAAGATTATAAAAAAAAATTGCTGTTTTCCTAATGTAGAATATTAAATGAAAAGCTACGGTGGCACAATAGTTAGCATTGTTACCTCACAGGTACGCAGTTTGATTCCGGCCTTGGGTGACTGTCTGTGTGGAGCTTGCGTGTTCTCCCATGCCTGTGTGCGTTTCCACCGAGTGCTTCTGTTTCCTCCCACAGTTCAAAGATGTGCAGGTGAGGTGGTTTGGTCATGCTAAATAGTCCTTGGTGTCACAAGGTGTGTAGGTAGGGGGCTTAGAGAGATAAATACACGGGGTTACAAGGATAAGGGCTGGGTGGAATGCTCTGTCAGAGCGTTGGTGCAGACCCGATGGGTCAAATGGTTTCCTTCTGTATGATTCTATATCCCTTTGCTGGGAATTAAAATATAAAGAATGTAAAGAAAATAGGTGAGTTTAATTTTGCAAGTGGCTTTCAAACCTATGATAAATGAAATAATAAGATCACATTCTGCTTAACGTTTGAAGACTTTCTTTTTCTAATATTTACAAACCTGGCTCCCAGGCATCTAATTTACAAATTGTGCCTCCTTGAACACTCAGGCATCAGTCTATGTTTTCAGATCTTGAATTTTAAAAAGTAAAATGTGAAATTTTAGATATACCCCAGCATCTACCCTAGGTAGGCCAAGCATAATCTTGAGCAGATTTAGGAAGAATGTGCCGTATCAGATGTGACAAACCTCTGGTGCTTTCTAATAGCTACAGGCAAAGATAATCTGGAAAATCAGCAGAAATCTGAAACAGAAGAGGGACCGATGTGACGACATTTTGTGTAACTGCTTGTTTGTATTTGTCGATACTAATATGATGGTGCCAAGGAAAAGGAATGGAAAATCCTGCAGACATTTACAAGGGAAAAATGCACAAGGCAGACTTGGAGGAATTTCATTACTGCAGCATGTCTATCCATATACCATGCCAGCTTGTTTAGAAGACGCCAGTAATATTCTCAGCAGTCACCAGAATCTTGTTATTCACAATCTTCTCGATTGTACTGCCAAAACGTGATTTGAATAATATTAACTCCCATGTTGATTCCCAGCCTGGCTTGTGAAAGCTAAGATTAACAAAACTGATGATGACATCTTGACAACAGGCCTCAGGCTCTTATAATGAGAGAAGCAAATTGGAGCCAATGGTTCCTGTTTTTCTTCCTCCTCCATGCCTTCCCTTCTGAATTTGTTTGATATATTTTGTTCTGTGTGCCTACCAAAGCTTTTTAGTAGTAGATGTGTTTTTTCATAATTCTCCTATTCTTACAAATATAACACAATAATATTCTACTCTTTGTGCCATACATCACAATACATGAAGTTTTATTAAGCAGTGAAATACTAGAAATATGCCATTTATAATAACAAATATGTGACTTCCATCCCGTAATGTATGGTTCATAGAATCATAGAGTCATAGAATTACTATAGTACAAAAGGAGGCCATTTGCCCATCGAGTCTGCACAACAATAATTCCACCCAGGCCCTATCCTTGTAACCCCACGTGATCCCCCTGACAATAAGGAGCGATCCTACCTAGACCTGTTTCTGTAACCCCAAGTATTTACCCAGCTAATCCCCCTAACCTACACATCTTGGAGCACTAAGGGGCAATTTAGCACAGCCAATCCATCCAATCTGCACATCTTTGGAGTTGAGTCTGGAATAGCAAGATATTCAATTTAAAAGAATCACAATGAAAAAATAGCAATGATAAAGATACTGAACAAGGCTGTCATCAATAATCCATACACCAAATGGGGCAAAAGAGGCCTATTTGACCAGACAAATTCCTTCCCACCACAGCAAGATGTTCAAATTAGTTGAACAATGAAATCAAAAACCTGGCATAATTTAACTCAGGGAGCTATGTCTTTTAGTCAACATCTCAAAATCCTCCGCTCTATCACCATCCCTGTTCCAACACCAAGAACATTCCCTCAGACGTGAAGATACAGAGATGCACAGTAGCTGTAGCCCTGAGAGTCCTCAATATTGATGGCAGATGTCACAGGATTGAGAACAACTAAGGCTAACTAATGAACGATTTGGTAATCATTCCCTCAAGTGACCAATCAGTATACCACCCCTCAACTGACACTATCTCTCCAAAAGTCTGGTTGGGGGTTTCAAACATCAAGTATTGCTTGCGCTGGTTTATGCCAAAAGAATGCAGCTGTCAAAGTGGGCCTGTGTCAGGTGATGAGATGACCAACTTGAAGAGCAAATCCATTTAACATGGAATGGAAAATACCATGCCAGGAGCATCAGGTGTGAGTTACCAATCACTATAGTGAAGCTGGGACTCCATGCTGAAAATTATAGTGGCCAATGTGAGAAGGAGATACCACAAACATCTCTACTGACCACACTTGAAGCCATCATGAGTGCCAGAGGTAGAGCTAAAGTATTTGCAAGCATTTTCAGCCAACATTGTCATGTAAATGAACCTATTCCGAAACTTCCATAATTCTACATCATAGATATAAATGTGTGGCAAATTTATTTTATTCCATGTGACATTAAGAATTGATGAATACACTGAATCCAGCAACGGGGATCCTGCCTATAGTGCTGAAAACCTATGTCCCTGAAATTGAGGTTCTTTAGTTAATCTATTCCAGTGTGCAATGACAAGGACACCTCATTAGCAATGAGGAAAATTGGCAAGTATGTCCTATTCACAAAAAGTAATACAAATCTGTTGGAGCTAACTACCACCCTTTCAGCCTCTTTCCAATAATGACCAAAGCAATGGATAAAGTAGTGTTCAATAACGCTCACCAACGCATATCTCATAATACCTACTCACCAGCAATACTCAGCCTGGCTACAGCTAGAAGCATTCTATTCCTGACTTGATCACAGTTTGGATCCAGAAATAGAACATAGATAGAACATAGAACATTACAGCGCAGAACAGGCCCTTCGGCCCACGATGTTGCGCCGACCATTTAAAAAACAATGACCCTCTAACCTAAACCAATCCCTTTTCATCCATAAACCTATCCACGGATCTCTTAAACGCCCCCAAACTAGGCGCATTTACAACTGCAGCAGGCAGGGCATTCCAATCCCTCACCACCCTCTGGGTAAAGAACCTACCCCTGACATCTGTCCTATAACTACCCCCCCCCTTAATTTAAAGCCATGTCCCCTCGTGCTAGCTTTCTCCATCCGAGGAGAAAGGCTATCACTATCCACCCTATCTAAACCCCTAATCATCTTATATGTTTCAATAAGATCCCCTCTTAGCCGCCTTCTTTCTAGCGAAAACAACCCCAAAGCCCTCAGTCTCTCCTCATAGGACCTCCCCTCCATACCAGGCAACATCCTGGTAAACCTCCTCTGCACCCTCTCCAAAGCCTCCACATCCTTCCTATAATGTGGGGACCAGAACTGCACACAATACTCCAAGTGTGGCCGCACCAGAGTTGTGTACAGTTGCAACATGACGCTGCGACTCCTAAATTCAATCCCCCTACCAATAAACGCCAAGACACTGTATGCCTTCTTAACAACCTTATCTACTTGATTCCCTACTTTCAGGGATCTATGCACACATACACCTAGATCCCTCTGCTCATCCACACTATTCAGAGTCCTCCCGTTAGCCCTATACTCGACACATCTGTTATTCCTACCAAAGTGAATTACCTCACACTTCTCCGCATTAAACTCCATCCGCCACCTCTCGGCTCAGCTCTGCAACCTGTCTAAGTCTTCCTGCAAACTATGACACCCTTCCTCACAATCTACCACACCTCCGACTTTGGTGTCATCAGCAAATTTACTAATCCACCCAACTATGCCCTCATCCAGATCATTAATAAAAATTACAAACAGCAGTGGCCCCAAAACAGATCCCTGAGGCACACCACTTGTAACTGAACTCCATGACGAATATTTACCATCAACCACCACCCTCTGTCTCCTATCTGCTAGCCAATTCCTGATCCAATTTCCTAGATTACCCTCAATCCCATACATCTGCATTTTCTGCAGAAGCCTAGCATGGTGAACCTTATCAAACGCCTTACTAAAATCCATATATACCACGTCAACTGCCTTTCCCCCATCCGCCTCTTTGGTCACTTTCTCAAAAAACTCAATAAGGTTAGTAAGGCACGACCTACCCGCTACAAAACCATGCTGACTATCTCCAATCAATTCATTTCTCTCCAAATAACTATAAATCCTATCCCTAATAATTTTTTCTAAAACCTTGCCCACAACAGAAGTGAGACTCACCAGTCTATAATTCCATAAGCCCTGAATCCCTGAGCAGAGGTGATAGTAGTTGATCGTAGTATTCAATCAACTGTAGCATTAAGTAGCCGAGCATCAATGCGAAAAGCTTCATGCAACTGGGGTCATAGTCAACACAGGAAAATGACCACAAAATTGGGGGCCACATGTGTTGCAATCTAACCCTTCTGGCTTTCACATTGCATGGTCCCAGGAACAAATACCACCCACACACACACTCATATTAGACAAGGAGAGCAAGGAAGATAGGAACTACGTCAATCATTATCATTGTTTCAAGTACCAGCCCTAAGATGAGTATAATTAGAAACTTGGAAAGAAGGAGAGAACATGCCTCTATATAATGGAAAATCCCAGGCACAAGTTGGCAGCGGCCACACCAGATGGGAAATACACCATAGGTACAATTTTCTAAGGGAGCAAGGTTGGCTGTGCTGTTGAGGTGTCAGTTGAGGATTTTGTAGGAGCAAGCTTTAGAAGAAGGATGATGGATTTAATAAACCAAGGGTGGGATTTTACAGCCACATTCACCCCAAAACCAGAAAATCCCCTCTGATATCAACTGACCTTTCCATGGTCTGCCTCTCGCCCGCTACGATTCCCGTGGTGAGCAGGATGGGAAAATTTGCCTTGTTTGAGGCAATGGACAGCCTGCTTATGGATTATAACTTGAAGGGTGGAGTTTACCTACGGCTTGAAGTAAAGTCTGGAACTCCAGCATGGAGAGGCTGGTCACCATGCAGCAAACTGCAGAGCGCAATATCATACCATCTGATGACTGGGGGAAGGTGGGGAAGGGGATCTGAGTGGGGGGTCTGAGGGGGAAAGAGGGCCTGAGTGGGGTTCTGAGGGGAGAGAGGAGCTGTGCAGTTGGGGGGGAGGGGGGTCAGTTCTGGTCATCTTCATGCCTGGGTGAAGTTGGGGGGGGGGGGGGGTGTTACCTGTTATATGTGGGGCAGGGGGGAAGATGCCCCTCTTTGATGAGGGGTTGGTGGTACTCCCCTGGTGGGTATGGAGGCCACCCCACTTACGTTTTTTGTGGGAGGGGGCCCCATCTTCGAAAATGGAGATCGGGTCATCCTTTAAAAATGGTGACACGGTCTTGGAACAACAGGGCTGGCTGGCAGATTATCCAATATGAGTAAAGAGAAGGTGAGAGGGCATGGGATCCAAGGGGCTTTGGCCTTGTGGATCCAGAACTGGCTTGCCTGCAGAAGGCAGAGAGTGGTTGTGGATGGGCCTTTTTCTGCATGGAGGCCGGTCACCAGTGGAGTGCCCCAGGGATCTGTTCTCGGACCCTTGCTGTTTGTCATTTTCATAAATGACCTGGTTGGGGAAGTGGAGGGATGGGTTAGTAAGTTCGCCGATGACACGAAGGTTGGTGGTGTTGTGGATAGTCTGGAGGAATGTCAGAAGTTGCAGCATGACATAGGTAGGATGCAAGACTGGGCAGAGAAGTGGCAGATGGACTTCAACATGGATAAATGTGTAGTGGTCCATTTTGGCAGGTCCAATGGGATGAAGGAGTACAATACCAAGGGTAGGACTTTTAGCAGTGTTGAGGAGCAGAAGGACCTTGAAGTCCAGGTCCATGGGACTCAAAATCAGCCTCACAGATGGAGGATGTGGTCAAGAAGGCGTATGGTGTACTGGTCTACATTGATCAAGGGATTGAGTTTAGGAGTTGGGAGGTAATGCTGCAACCTTGTCAGACCCCACTTGGAGTACTGTGCGCAGTTCTGGTCACCTCACTACAGGAAGGATGTGGAAGCTATTGAGAGGGTACAGAGGAGATTTACAAGGATGTTGCCTGGATTGGGAGGCATGCCTTTTGAAGATAGGTTGAGGGAGCTAGGTCTCTTCTCCCTGGAGAGACGAAGGTTGAGAGGTGACCTGATAGAGGTTTACAAAATGTTGAGAGGAATAGATAGGGTGGATTCTCGGAGGCTATTTCCCAGGGCTGAAATGGTCGCTATGAGAGGACACAGGTTTAAGGTGCTGGGGAGCAGGTACAGAGGAGATGTCAGGGGTAAGTTTTTCACTCAGAGGGTGGTGAGTGAGTGGAATCGGCTGCCGTCGGTGGTGGTGGAGGCGAACTCGCTGGGGTCTTTTAAAAGACTTCTGGACGAGTACATGGGATTTAATGGGATTGAGAGTTATAGATAGTTCTATGGCTTGGTAGAACATAAGAACATAAGAAATAGGAGCAGGAGTAGGCCATCTAGCCCTTCAAGCCTGTCCCGCCATTCAATAAGGTCATGGCTGATCTGAAGTGGATCAGTTCCACTTTCCTGCTTTCTGCCCATAATCCTTAATTCCCTTGTCTATCAAAAACCTATCTACCCGTGACTTTAAATATATTTAGCGAGGCAGCCTCCTCCACTTCAACGGGCAGAGAATTCCAGAGATTCACCACCCTTTGAGTGAAGAAGTTCCTCCTCAACTCTGATCTAAACTGCCCCCCCACCTTATCTTGAGGCTGTACCTCTAGTCCTGCTGTCCTTTCTAAGCGGGAAGAATCTCTCTACCTCTACCCTATCGATCCCCTTCATTATCTTATACATCTCTATAAGATCCCCCCTCATCCTTCTAAACTCCAACGAGTATGGATATGATCGGTACAATTTGTGGGCCGAAGGGCCTGTTTGTGCTGTAGTGTTCTATGTTCTATATTAGCATATATCAGGTGGGAGAATCCCAGCTGATGGATGTTGCTAATGCCTGTGGGTAACCCTCCAGGTTTTCTGCTGGAGTGGGCACTTAGTCCCAATTTGGGAGAATCTTGGTCCATTACAGCACTGTTGCTGCAGAGATTGGACAGCTGCCAGCCTATGAGGGAGGACTTTCCTCCAAGTGAGGGATAGACCTGCAGCAACGTAACCCTCATTCAAGTGTGAAGTGGCTGTGGGGCTTGGAGTCAGTGAGGATCCTTCAGGAGGCGAGATTTCACCATCCAAAAAATGAAGGCCTATGTTTTTCTTGCTGTTGTAGCTTGGTCCAGAGATCCAGGTGATACGTTTCCATGCTGCATGCCTGGCTGACCAGACAGAAAACATATTATACTTCAGAAAATAATTCATTGTGTTGAAGATTCTGGGTGCTTCAATATGAAAGGTTCCATGCAAATATATTATTTGTTATTGTTGAATTATTTGTTATTGTTGAATTATCATTAGAAAATCTCTAATGATTACCTAATTGTAAATTGTTTAATGCAATATTAGGTGAGCAAGATGGTATAACTGACCAAGTCTATAAATTACATGCCGTGAGATAATTTAAATCTGTAAGTATTACAAGATGGTAAACATACCTAATCAAGACTGGATCACTACATGACCTTAAATGGAATGATCACAAGAATGTCTTATCCGCTTCAGCAACTGATTTAAAAATGCATTTCCAGTTAGGATGACATTGTGTCTTAGAGATAGCAAACTAAACAAGCTGTGGAATAAATAGATAAAATCTGCTGGCTTTGCTACACTAGGTCAAGATAAGCAGGCAATTATTCCTAGTGCATATACTCAAATAAATTATGAGGATAAGATGCAATTAAATCAAACACAGCTTTCAACAGTCTGGACTCATTTAAAAAAATGGCCTACCTATTATTGCTATAAACTAGTAACACATGTGCATTTTCTTTATCTCATTCAGGCCTGAGGTCTGAAAATTCAAATCAATTTAATTCAATAAGAGTGTTGAACATGGTCAAAACGAATATTATATATTGTTTAACATCATAAGCTTCTAAGGCTTCTATTGCAAGTGTGGTAGGATGCACACACATTCATAGGAATCCATACAATGACTTTCTGATCTCAGCCATGTCACTGTGGGGGAGTACATTGTCATAGAATAGCACCATAAAGTGGTTATATCATTGAATTAGGCCATTCAGCCCATCATGTCCATGCCAATTCTCTGCAAGAGCAATAAACCTAGTTCCACTCTCTTGCCTTTTTCCTGTGGTCTCTTCAGATCATTTTGTTTCCATGGTGTATCTCTCATTGTTTATTCCATGAGCTTTGATGGCACCTGCTGTGTGACACTTTACTAAATGCCTTTTGGAAGTCCATGTACACCACATCAATTGTATTAACCATGTAGCCTCTCTCTGCTCTTTATCAAAAAATTCAAGCAATTTGCCTTCAAAAAAACTATGCTATCTTTCCTTAATTAATCCACATTTGTCCAAGAGACCATTCATGTTACCCTGCATTACTGTTTCTAACATCTTTCCCACCTGTGAGATTAAACAGGCTGGCCTGAAGTTGCTGAGTTTAATCTTTTTAACCTTTCTTGAAGAGAAGTATAACATTTGTGATTCTCAAGCCTTCTGCCGACACTCCTGTATCTAAGAAGGATTGGAAGATTGTCAGTGCTTCCATTTTCCTCCTTTACTTCCCTCAGCATCTTCAGATGAACCACATCTGGTCCTGATGCAGTATAGCCAGCCTATCTGATACTTCCTTGTGGTGAGTGTAGCTTTAGGGTGACACAGCAGAAGAGGGGCACCTGGCTTGAAGGACCAATTCGTACTGAGAGTGGGTAATCACCTCAGGGATTGGAGTCCTCCCTTGGGCAGAAGACAATCTGAAGACATGAAGGGACTGGGGTAGCCGGTGAGCAGCTCCATAGTACTCGGGGGTTACTCGTCTCTGTACAGTTTTTCCTTGTTAATAATTACCCTCTGAATTTCTGATGAAGTCTGTAAGCATGCATCATTACATTCCCCTTTTTCAGTCTTTAGCCCATTAAGTGTCTGTAAGCTCTTCTTACTCTATGACTTGCACAACATCTTTGCCTTGGCAAATTATTTAGTACCACAGCCATGCCCCTGCCTGCATACGTAAATCCCCTTTAGATCCCTAGTCAAACCCACTCTTCCTTTTACTATCCATTTACTAATCAAATGCCTATAGTGGAGAGCAGGCTCTCCAGGGGTGAGTCAGAAGGGAATTATTCAGTCTCTTGCCATAGTTGTTTTCAGTGCAATATTAATACAATGGGAATAGGTTATTTTTCCTTTGCATCTCTACCAACCAGAAATCTTGCACACCGTTGGTGAAGGGGAGAATCGTCTGTTCAAAGATCAAAAACATTGAGAAAATAAAACAATCTCTTCAATCACAAACTTCAAAGTTTCAGTTCAACCCCATTTGTGAAAAAGTTATAATTAGGTACAAATTTATTTTCTAAACCATGAAAGTGATTTTATTCATTGTATTATGTTCACAAAAATGTTGTCGTTGAAATGCTTAGCATGAAGGGAGATCAAGGAGACGGAATGTATTTTTGATCTGTCTGTTGCTCCATGCGTTCCTGCTCTAAATTACTAAATATTTCCTGGGGGAAAATTATAAAGCATATGGTATGATTTAATAGTCATTCTTCAACTCCACTTTCAACCAATTTGTTTTGGAAACTTCAAAAGAACAGTTAATCCACAAACTTGGAGGAGGGCCTGACCAACCTACTGGAATATGAATGTAAAAATTATCTTAGAATCATAGAAACCCTACAGTACAGAAAGAGGCTATTTGTTCCATTGAATCCGCACCAACCACAATCCCACCCAGGCCCTACCTTCATATCCCTACATATTTACCCACTAATCCCTCTAATCTATGCATCTCAGGACAATAAGGGGCAATTTTAGCATGGCCAATCAACCTAACCTGCACACCTTTGGACTGTGGGAGGAAATTGGAGCACCCAGAGGAAACCCACGCAGACACGAGGAGAATGCACAAACTCCACACAGACAGTGATCCAAGCCAGGAATCAAACTCAGGTCCCTGGAGCTGTGAAGCAGCAGTGCTAACCACTGTTACTGTGCTGTCCCTTTTTCAAAGGCTGGCAAGAAATATGATAGCTGAAGAGTGAGCTTTTTTTGATTCATTCATGGGGATGTGGGCACTGCTGGCAAGGCCAGCATTTATTGCCCAGTCCTATTTGCCCCTGAGAAGATGCTGGTGAGCTGCCTTCTCAAACTGCCCATTTGTGTCGCTTACGCCCACAGTGCTGTTTGGAAGGGAGTTCCATGATTTTGACCTAGCCACAATAAATGTACAAAGGATAAAAGCAAATTACCACAGATGCTGAAATCTGAAACCAAAAGAGCAAATGTTGAAAAATCTCAACAGATCTGGCAGCATCTCTAAGGAGAGAAAAGAGCTGATGTTTCGAATCCAGATGATTCTTTGTCAAAGTGAAAAGGCATAGAAAGTGGGAGATATTTATACTGTAGGGTGAGGGAATGAAAGATGAGCCACAGTGACAAAATCAAAGGGAAAGGCTGCTAATGGCAGTCCATAGACAGAATAGAAGATGTGAATAGCCAAACGGCAAAGAAGCTGAAATCAGAGGATAAGCTGTGACAGATGAAAGATGTGGGGTGAGGGTGGGAGAGAGGGAAAATTGAGATAAAAGGGGGAAAAGGGAAGCAAAGGGGGAGAAAAGGTAATGGAAGAGGAACAAAATAGGGGAAAACGGTGGGGCGGGAGAAAAAAAATAACGAAAAAGTAGTAAAAGGTAGAGAACAGTTAAAAAATGAATAGAATGAAATCAAAAGGAGCTGAGGTGGGGTAGAGGTAATCATCTGAAATTGTTGAATTTGATGCTGAGAGCGGAAGACCGAGCCAGAAGGTGAGATGCTGTTCCTCCAGTTTGTGTTCAGCTTCACTGGAACATTGCAGCAAGCTAAGGACAGACATGGGAGCAAGATTGTGTGTTAAAATGGCAAGCAACCGAAAGGTCAGGGTCCTGATTGCACACAGACTGAAGGTGCTCAGCAAAATGACCAGTGACGTTGTTCCAAGTCAGAATGGTGTGTAGCTTGGAGGTGGTGGTTTTCCCGTGTGTGTATGGCCCTTGGCCTTCCACCTGATGATGGTTGTGGGTTTAGAAAGTGGTGTTAAAGGAGAAGTACTGTCTTCAAAGAAAAAATAGTTTGGGCACAGTCAGTGTGTATTCCCTGGATGACAAAAGAGGTAGAGACTAAGGTGAAGAAAATACCTAAATCAATGTCAGATGGGTAATATAATTAAGATTCAGACAAAATATAAGGTGAAAAAGCAAATAAGAGAAGCAACGAGAGTGTGAAAAGTGACTGGCAGCTGACATGAAAAGGGAATCCCAATGCATATGTAGGAATATAAATACTGAAAGAGTTGTAAAAGAATAAGTGGGGCCAATTAGGGACCAATAAGTGGATTTATGTATGGACAGTCAGGGGGCATAGATGAGGTTTCAAATTAATATTTTTCATCTATCCTTACAGAAAAAGCAAATGGCCCCAGGCCACTATGAAAACAAGAGGTAATTAATACACTAGAATAATTTAAAATGGATAAGAAGGTGGTGTTAGGTAAACTGTCTATATTTATGTCCGATAAAGCATCCAGACCGGATGAGATGCATCCAAGGATACTGAGGGAAGAGAGAGTAGTAATTGCAGAGGCACTGAACATAATTTTCCAATGTTGTTTAGATTCAGGGGTTCTTCTAGAAGATTGGAGAATCGCAAATGTTATATCCTCATTCAGAAAAGGGTGTAAGGATAAGCCCAGCAACTACAGGTAGTCTGTTTAAATTAAGAGGTGGTGAAACTTCTAGAAACAATACTTTGGGACTGAATTGGTAGTCGCATTGTCAAATGAGGGTTAATTAATGAAATTTAGGACTGGTTTGTAAAGGGAAAATTATGTTTATCATGCTGGGTTTTTTTGATAAGTAACTGGTAGGGTTGATGAGGACAATGCTGTTGATGCGGTGTATGTGGACTTCTATGTCACATGTCAGGCTTGTGAGCAAACTTGTAGCTCATGGAATAAATGGGACCATAGCAATATGGATACAGCATAGACTGTCAGGTTAATGATGTTTGTTGGGCTGGAGGAAGGTTTGCAATAGAATTCCCCAGGAGTACATATAGAGACCCTTGCTTTTATTGATTATATATTCATGACCTAGACTTTGACGTACAGGGCACAATTTCAAAATTTGTGAATAATGTAAAACTTGGAACCATTGTGAACTGTGAGGAGAATAGTGTACATTCAAAAGGACATGGACAGATGGTGGAATGGGCAAACAGAGGAAGGATAAACTTCAGTGCGGAGAAATACGAAATAATTATTTCAGTAGGAACAACATAGAAAGGCAAAAAAGCACACAATTTAAAGTGGGTGCATTGTCATTGAAAGTGGCAGGGCAAGTTTAAAATAGTGGTAAAGAAGCAAAGCATATCCTAGATCTTTAAAAAAGGATATAAATTACTAGAGCAAGGAGATCATGTTGAACTTATATAAAACTCTGTTCTGCCTCAGCTGGAGTATTTAACCAGTTCTGGGCGTCAGACTAGATTTAAAATAAATGGCATAAGCAGCAAAAACAACATGAGGAAAAGCTTGTTTACAGAGTGAGTGGTTAAAGTCTGGAATGCACTGGCTGAGAGTGTGGTGCAGGCAGGTTCAAATGAAGCATTCAGAAGGAAATTAGACTGAAAAGGAAGAATGTGCAAGGTTATGGGGAGAAAGTGAGGGGAATTGTTCATCTGGGGAGCCAGTGCAGACAGGAGGGCCGAATGATCTCTTCATACGCTGTAACAGTTCTGTGTTTCTGTGAAGTTTTAGCCCTTATTTTTCCTATTTTCTGTTGTCCATCTCACTCTTCCCACCAATAAAGTTGAAGTGTTTTTTTATGGTAATGATTAATTGCTATGCAACAGTATGCTGAATATTTGCCAGGATTCGAAAAAGTTAGCAGTCTGTTCTTGCAATTTGAAAAATTTTGCAGCAAACTCAATTATTATCACTCTGGCCTAAAAGAAATCTACTTAAAGTCATACCATGTTAGCAACTGGGAAGGTTATTGTGGCAGTAAAGGAAATATTTACTGTATGTCAACATTTTGCCATGCAACCCTTTTATCTTAAATTAGAGCTAAACTAATTACCATTATTTTTAATAATAATGAAGTTTAATTTTTTTAAAGAACATCATTCCTTGTCCAACAATGATAGTTAGATATTCACTCTCCAATCTTCTTTTGATCTTGTTTAAAACTACTTGCTGAACATGTATTTATTTGAATGAAAAACCTGAATTCAATAAATAAGTTAAAAGGCAACAGTACTTGCTGTGATAAAGGTTTCTTCTGACTCATAGACCTATACCAGGGGAATAAATGATAGACTTTATTCTTAAGAAAATTAAAACAAAAGTCAGTAATAATCTTCTCATGGGGAACCAACTTCAGTTTGACTCCTGTGATTCATATAATTGATTAATCAAACAGCATTAAAATATTCACTGGTGCAAAGAAAACTTTATTGCAGAGATATACCTAAAGATTTGACCCAGAAGTACCCCATTAAAATTTGATCTGTCAGTGTATTTAATTATCTGTTGCAGAAAAATTACCTTGATCTTGCACTTCTAAGTAGAATTAGCTACATGGGCCATGGTCTTTGGATTCACTAATTCTCACTAATCTAAGCTATTCAATTGTTTTAAGCTATATTCATAAGTATCATTTGTAAAGCTTCTAAATCTAAGTAGACAAACAATTTGATTTCCAATAAAAGTAAATTACTGCGAATGCTGGATTCTGAAACCAAAAGAGAAAATGCTGGAAAATCTCAGTAGGTCTGGCAACGTCTGTAAGGAGAGAAAGTTACTGACATTTGAGTCCAGATGAGCTTTTGTCAAAGCTAAAAAGCATAGCAAGTGGGAGATATTTATACTGGAGGGAATGAAAGATGAGTCACAGCCACAAAAACAAGGGGAAAGGCTGCTAATGGCAGTCCATAGAGAGAATAGAAGGTGTAAATAGCCAAACGGAAAGAAGCTGAAATCAGAGGGTAAGCGGTGACAGATGAAGACGTGGGGGAGAGGGGGAAGATAAGTGGGAAAGAGGTAAAATTGAGAAAAAGGGGAAGCAAAGGGCGAGAAAAGGCAATGAAAAAGGGGATAAAATAAGGAGAAAAATGGAACAGGGAAGAAAAATAAAGAAAGACAATAAAGAAATAAAAAGTAGAGAAGAGTTAAAAATAAGTAAAATGGAAACAAAGGGATTGAGGTGGGGTAGAACTAATCATCTGAATTCAATGTTGAGAGCAGAAGGCTGTAAAGTACGGAAGATGAAGTACTGTTCCTCCAGTTTCCAGGATCGTGTGTTAAAATGACAAGCAATGGGAAGGCCAGGGTCCTAAATGCACACAGACTGAAAGTAAAAGCTTCTGATCTTGGTGATGATCCTGATGATCTTGATGAAATGATCCTGCTCCCATGTCCACATGTCTGTCCTTGGTCTGCTGCAATATTCCAGTGAAGCTCAACGCAAACTGGAGGAACAGCATCTCATCTTCCGGTAGGCACTTTACAGCCTTCTGCTCTCAACATTGAATTCAACAACTTCAGATAATTAGCTCTTTCCCACCTCGACCCCTTTGTTTTCATTTCTTTTTTAACTGTTCTCTACCTTTAACTTATTTGTTGTCTTTTGTTTTTTTTCCTCCCCCACTCTTTCCCCTATTTTATCCTCCTTTTCTTTATCTTTTCTCCTCTTTGCTTCCCTATCACCCTTTCTCTCAATTTTACCTCTCTCCCACTTATCTCCCCCCTCCTCCTCACATCTTCATCTGTCACAGTTTATACTCTCTGGTTTCAGCTTCTCTGCCTTGCATGTCTTCTGTTCTATCTATGGACTGCCATTAGCAGCCCTTTTATGACTATGACTTATCCTTCATTCCCTCACCTTACAGTATAAATATCTCCCACTTCCTATGTCTTTTAGCTTTGACAAAGGGTCAAAGAATCATCTGGTCTCGAAACGTCAGCTCTTTTCTCTCCTTACAGATGCTGCCAGACCTGTTGAGATTTTCCAGCATTTTCTTTTTGGAATTTTATTTCAAAGTCTGTAATAACACACTTTAAGCCAAGGTGTTAAATCACAGTTTACATTAGATACACTGGATGAAATCCTCCCAAAAAATGGCAGTGTGTTTGTTCCAGTGGGAAAAATTGAGGGATTCCCATCGATGGCGCCAGCACATTTTTGGGCCAAATCTTATGCCTCATTAGCAATAATTTTTATGTCCACGAGCTTCATGCTGCTCCAGTGCGTGTTCTGTTCGATTCACCTGCCACACAACAACTTAAATGCTGCAAGCACTGGGGAGCTCCATATAAACGTCTCCCCAGCCACCTGTTCTGCAACAACTGAAGGAGATGGCAGGCAAGAAGGCACCACCATGCTTTACAGAGGGGGTCCTCAAAAGGATGCTGGATGGAGTGGAGCAGAGGCGGGACACACTCAACCCCCTCTCCAGAAGACGGCTTTCTAGCAGAGTCAACATCCTTGCCTGGGGTACGAAGGCACCCTGGTCAGTGCAAGCACACTCAAGAGAATGGGGCAGCAGTGTCAGCCAGGATAAGTGAACCACCCTCAGTCTCCCACTGGACTCTCTCGCACATCCCTCGTACCCCCAACACCAGGTTTCCCCCCCAACCTTCCCACAATCACCATGTTCTCCCAGTAACTGTCATGTTCCTCACACTTCAGCTCTCATCCAAGCCCTGCACCTGCCACATTTCATTACCGTCTTAAATGTCAACACTCCCACCTACATTCTTCCTCTCTGTCATTGCAGGACAAACTTAACCACAACAGGCATCAGGGGACACAGCCTGTGGGACTCATGCCCAGCAATAAAAGGACCTCTAACCAGACAATTCAGCAACAATTCAAAAAACAAAGCTGCTTAACTATAGAGAACATGATTTAAAAAAACATTCCTTAAAGGCACACTAATGTCACACCAGCCACCATGTTATAGGTGTGAGCTTGGGCATAGGTGGGACGATGGTAGGCTGGACACCCACCCTATTTTGTTTGTTCCCCCTGCTGAAAACACCTTTGCTGGGAACACAAAATCCAGGCCATTATTTTCAGTCCCTGCTCCAAACCCCAGTTCCAATCTAGTGACTCCAGCTGTCTCCCTGACAACAGTCTGAATTAAAGCCATTCTGTCTGCAACCTTGATGTCACATTTGATCCCAACTTTACATTTTTGTCATTAGTAAGGCTGTGTATTTCTACCCCCATAACATTGCCCAACTTCAGCCTTGCTGCACAAACCTTCATTTATGACTTCTTTACCCTTAGGCTCAACTATTCCAATGCAGTCCCACATGTGAACCTGAGGTCATCCAAAACTTTGCTACGCTTATCCTAACTCCATTCCCCTATCACCCCTGCGCTCACTGGCTTACATTGGCTCATAAATACCTTGATTTCAAATCCTCACCCATTGTTTCAGACACTCATCACTTTGCCCTTCCCTATCCTTGTAAACGCCATCAACATCACAACACATTGAGGATGTTTTGTCAGAATCAGGGTCTGATGAAAGGCCACAGATCTGAACTGTCTAACTCTGGGCAGGATTCTCCAAACTCATCCGTGGCCAGCCCCCTGCAGGTGAGAACAGGAATGTGACATTCCAACCAAAATTCCATTCATTTGCAGTAGCATCAGAGAACTACAGCCACGATGATTTGATTTATTATTGTCACATGTATTGGTATATAGTGAAAAGTACAATTTCATGTACACTAAACAGACAAAGCATGCAGCATATGGAGAAGAAAAGGCGTGCAGAAATTAGTGTTAGTCATAGCTAGGGTGTAGAGAAAGATCAACCTAATGCAAGTAGGTCCATTCAAAAGTCTGACAGCAGCAGGGAAGAAGCTGTTCTTGAATTGGTTGGTACATGATTTTTGTATCCTTTGTGATGGAAGAAGGTGGAAGAGAAGATGTCCAGGGTGCATGGGATCCTTAATTATGCTGGCTGCTTTGCCGAAGCAGCAGGAAGTGTAGAAATGAGGGCAGAGATTTTCGGCGTCTGTTTTTCTCTCCAAAGATTCTGCAGAATATTTCTAGCATTTTCTGTGTGGAACTTCCCATCCTGCCTGCCGTGAGAATCCATGAAAGTCCATTGACCAGTCTTTGCGGCGCACGCGGCTGGAAAATCCCACCCTCTGTCTTTGTCAGATTTCCTGAATCCATAGCATTTTACTTTTCTGTAGAAGCCTTGGTTGCCTCTCATTTTGCAGACGATGAAGATACAATTTTGCACTTCCAGAATGTTTGGCTTTTATTATGTTCATGGTGTAAATGAATTTATAATTGGATATCGAGATATCCATCACTAACAAATATAAAGTGATAAAGTGGATTAAAAAGTGAAAGAGGATAAATCAAAATATTTTGTTTCCAATAGATTGCTGCTAAATTGGCAAGCATAGCTTTATTTGAAAAGAAAACAATTGCAGGGAAATGAGGAGACAGCAGGGGCGTGGGATGAATTGGATAACTCTTCCAAAGAGCTGGCAGAGACACAATGAGGTAATTGACGTCCTTCTCTGCATGAATCTATGATTCATGGCAACCAATTTTGCACAGCAGCATCCCTTAACAGCAAGCCATAATCTATTTCTGGTGATGCTGATCAACATTGGATTGTTGGTCAGGGGATCTGGAGAATTTTCTGCTTCTCAATTTGGTTCCATGGTTTGAAAGCTCGTGGTGATTGAGCGGGAGTATTTATTGCCCATCCTGAGTTGCCCGAGAGTCAACCACATTACTGTGGCTCTGGAGTCACATATTAGACGAACCATGTAAGGAGTGCAGATTTCCTTCCCTAAAGGACATGAGTGAACCAGATGGAATTTTCCGACAAACTGTAATGGTTTCGTGGTCATCAGTAGATTCTTAATTCCAGATATTTTTTACTGCATTCACATTTCACCATCTGCCTTGGCAGGATTTGAACTCAGACCCCCAGACACTAGCTGAATTTTTGGATTAATGGTCCAGACCACTTGGCCCTTGCCTTCCCTGAATCCTAAGTGAGGGGATTGACAGTGAGAGTGATTACAACAGCTTTGCAAAGGGACCCCAGCACCACAAGCCCAGTAAGATTGTGCACCATAGCAACATTATACCCCAGCAGAACTCACACTCCCAATAAGTGTACTGAGCATCATCAGTTTTAATAGTAAGGCTTGGAACAAAGTGAGCCACTTTTAAAAGAAATCTCCTGTCTTTTATTGGTGCGTTTTCAATGGGAATAAATGCACAAGAACAAAACATTATACTATGCAGGAAGGTGATTACCTTATTCTCATTTAATATATTCAAATAATGCTGCAGTTCACTTCTCTCCTGCTATGGACTTCAGATCAAATTTTGTAATGGTAAAGCTTGCTGATCTAGCCAAAAAGTAAAGTGGCAGAAGACTGAAAGGGCAATCTCAGAATATGGAAATGTGGGTGGAAAGGTTATTGAGTGAAGTGCCTGAGAAATTTATGCCAGAACTTCCTGATCTACACTAATAATCTGACCTGAGTTTTAGTGCTAAGTCTGAAGGTGAGGGAGTAGAAGGGGTCAGAAGGCCTCAAAGCCTTACGTAGGCAAGAAAGTGGCATTTAAATCTCAGTCTAATACTAAAATTTTCACAATGCCCTCAACACAATGAAAAACAAAATAAAAAAACAAACTAAATGCCAATTGTACAACAAGTTATGGAAATAGATACCAGATCCAGGGCAAATGAAATTCTACATAGGAGCTTTATAAAACAAAGTATGACAGTGAGTCACATAAGGAATTAGGAGCTCAAATGGTGAAGGAGATTGATTTTAATGAATGTCTTAAAGGAGGAAATTGAAGTAGAGAAGTAAACCGATGCGGAGGTGGGTGAGAGGGGGATGCGGGGATGGTGGTATAATTCCAAAGGGGGTTAGATAGAGCCTGGGCAACTGAAGGCATGACCACCAATAGTGGAGTGATTAAACTTGGGGATGCACAGGAGGCCAGTTTTAGATATTTTGGAAAGTTGTGGAGCTGGAGCAGATTGCAGAGTTTGGCAGGGGTGAGGCCATGGGGAAATTGGAACATATTCAGTTGGAAGGCAAGGCAGGTCAGTGAGCACAGAGATGATGAAGATCAGAACTTGCTATGAGTTAAGAAGTGGGTGGCAGTTTATTGGATGACCTTAAGATTAAGCACTGCTTTTGCTAAAGTAGGAAACCCCTCAAAAAAATCAATGCAAATATAGAAGATAATGATAACATGTGACTGACTTACCTATTGCAGGAATTAGTGAGAAAGGAAAAGGAAGCCTGAAAACCAGAAAATAGCTTTCAAGAAAATCTCAAAAGTCCTTGAAAAAGAAAAATATTGACCCCTGGAAATAACAGGCAAGATTCTCTAGCCTCCCTTCAGCATTTGTTTTGATGGCAGGAAGTGGCAGGCCATTCATCAGAGGTGGGATCCTCTGGTCCCATCGCAGTCAATGGGAACTCCCATTGATGCCACCCAACACCACCAGGAAACCCACAGCAAGGGGTGCACCACTGGTGGGATCAGAAAATCCCGCTGACATGAACGTCCACAGAGAATTCTTTCAACAATCCAGAATAACGGTCAGTCAATCTGCTTTTAGTGGAGCTGCCTGAGGCTAAATGCTCGTCAGAACACTGGATGATTTTTCCTCCTCTTATTTGGACAGTTCCATGGGATCTTGGAGCTAAAGGGATCAAGGGAAATGGGAGGAAGGTGAGAACATATTGAATATGATGATCAGCCAATGATCAAAATGAATGGCAGTCTCCAAGGGCCGAATGGCCTCCTCCTGCTTCTACTTTCTACGTCTACATTGAGTTGATGTGGAGATGCCAGTGTTGGACTGGGGCAACACAGTAAGAAGTCTCACAACATCAGGTTAAAGTCCAATAGGTTTATTTGGTAGCACAAGCCACTAGCTTTCGGAGTGCTGCATTGAGTTGAACGGCTCAATGAAATCTAAGTTTAATGTATGACTGAAAAGTGGGGACTTCCAACAATGTGGTCACCCCTGGGTATTGGACTCAGGCATCTTTGTGTGGGGTTTGAACCAAAAATTGACTCAAGAGTGAGACTGCTGTTGTCTGTGACAATCTGGTATTTTTCCAGTTCAGGAAATTATTGGAAATGATGATCCCATTGCCAATATCAATGAGGTCACAGCAATGTCACCTTGAACCTATACCATTGGAAAGCTAGTGAGTAGTAAGCCTTTTGAACATGTCAACTGGGGTCCAATGAGATATATAGAACCACTTTTACCATTTTAGGATAGTAGCTGGTGATCCAGCTGAAGAGAAGGCCTCCATTTATGTGAGACAGGGAGGAGCGAGAGCCCCATCAGGGACCTAGCTTCACCTGTCCCATAGAATGGCTGAGTTGTTCAAAGTTAAGGCAGTCCAAAGCTGGACTGCCAAAGTTGTTTTCCACCTGAAACCTTTGAGACAAATGTCAATCTGTCTCAGCCCTTAAAATAGCCTGAGCACTTCTCCAGGATTATAGGGCATTGACTGGGAAAAGCTACCCCCATTGTATTTTAACATGAAGGTTCATTCACTTTTCAACTGCAGAAACAGTCTGAGACATTTAGGCTTTGCACTGAAATTACTGGAAAATTTTATAAAGAAATTCAAGTTCCAAATTCAAGAACAAAAACCTGTCAATTTCACCTTTGCTCTGCACAGTCAGCCCAGCAATACGTAACAAGAGATTATTTATTGAACCAGCTAATATACCAGCTCTGTATGTTACTCTCATAATTCTAACCATCAGTCTCTCTTAGCCCAGCTGCCTCTCATGTAGCACTTCAATGCCTCAGCTTTGCCCTCAATCCCATTTTATTTATATTTCTGTGCTGTCATGGAGAGCATTTCTTGTGTTTCAGTGAGTGGCATGCTTACCTGCTGCTTCAGAGCAGGAGCTAACAAATTAAGCACCTGCGGTGATGGGATCAGATCAGCTGATTTCACGGGCACTGAGCCTGATAATTAAAATAAAACACTTTACAACTGAATGCCAGCACAACGTAGCTGATCTATTAGAGCCTAGTAACTAGGCCTCACTGATCAATTTTGTGTAATACATTTAAACTATGTGCTTCAGACGTTGTCCATTACCAAATATTTTGTAAAGGAGATCGTCTCCAAGTTTTCATATTGTAAATAAAGTGACCAGGGATTTTTTTTAACCTGTAAGCTCACAAGCTTCTGATTTTTCACCCCTTCCTCACCCTCAATTCATTTTAATTGGCTGGTCATGGGCCACAATGCACCCAAGCTGAAATCCCCAGCTAATATATCAACCCTTGCTACTTTATTTTAATCCTCCCATGTATTCTTTAATTTTCTTGCCTTTTTTTAAGCTTCTCTTTCTGGAAATAGCAGGCAACTCAGAACAGATGAAGGATCAAACACGGAGCCTTCTGATTGCTATGCCCCGTCTTGGAATTTAGACAATGTACCACCTAGATAGCTAACTGCTAACCAGCATCCCCACATTAAATCAGCAATGTTTTTCAGTCACATTCAGAGTTCAATTAAAGAGTTTATTCATCAGCCGGAGTTCTTCAGTCTTACACTTCCCACTGCCGCTGCCAGTGAGAACAGAGAATTTGGCGCTCAGCCAAATCTCCATTCACAGCAGCGGGTCTGAAGAATCCCAGTCACGGGTGAGGTCTGAGACTCCCGGTCATGATGTCAATATAGCACTGAGACAAATGTAAGGAGATTGTGGTACAGGGGATAATAAATCATCAAATGTAGGAAACTATCCCCTTTCACCCATTGTCCTCCCACACCCCCACTGTCAGTCCCACCCCCTTCCATTACTGCTACCAACCTCTTGTGAAACAATGGTGGGTTTCAGAGTGCCCAAGTAAGCTAAAATCAAAATCAAGGATATTACAGTCAGCTGTACATAAATGTGTATGGCAAATGATGAATGGTTTGCAAGGACACAGCTCTGTAAACATCGCCTGTGACGACAATAGCTCATTTTCTCATCTCTGACTGGCTTCTCAAAAGGTGTGAGATATCATTAGCTGCACACCTGGCTATCCATGCACTGCCAAATCAACCAGGAATATTCATCAACTGCAAGCAATTTCATTCCATTAATACTTAGTTGTTCTGCAACCATATTCTGGGTGCTGTCACAATGCTTTCATACTGTAGCAGTCCAACATCCAGACCAGTTCACAGCTGAGACCATGTTGAAAGGTTGTCTGCTAGGTTACAAAAAAATATCCACCATAAACCTGGATGATGACACCTGAGGAACTTCATCATTAAACCTCCAGTGTGCTATAATATGAGCCATATATCAACTGGATGTATCAGTGAGTGAGCCATCAGCATGGACAAGATGAGATTCAGGTACCTTAACAGGTCAGGAAATGCCATTCAGTATTTGCCAATATGAGGGACTAAGATTTCACCCTGTATATTTTTTGTAATAAAATCTATAGACATATTCTTATTGCTATCTTTAAACATTTCAAAATGGCTGAAGCTACAGCCAGAATAAAAGGAGCAACCTGGCAATGCCGGAGAAACTTGCACCTCATTATCCCTGCAGCCCTAAAGAGCCACTAACAATCACTTCCCTCACTCTGGCCCCTTCTCCCCTCACATGCCTCTGGGGTCTGCACAGAAAAAATTCACAGAGAGCTATACAAAGACCATCTGCACTTCAGGTTGGCCAACAGGAGTCTACTCATTTGCTAAGAAAAGGGCTCCACAGTCTCCTTTTCAACCTCAGATCCCAGTGAGGGATACACCCCTTTGTCAGTGTGAAGAGGTGGGAGTTATGTGACATTGACCTCTTACTGGCAGAATCAGTATGATTGCCTTGCTGAATTCCAAACTCTCAGTCTGTCTTTTTATCATCTGAATAGTGGCCTCACAGGCAAGCGCTCTGGCTCAGGTTGGACACCTAGCTATACCTTCACTGTTTCTGCTGGAAATTCTATACTATTGCCTACCAGGCTGATTCATCTCTGCATCTTTAACTTTCAGTGTGAAGTCAAAACCACATGAAAAGTGAATTATCCAGAATCAGTTCTGAATCCAATGACCTCAATGAACAAATACCTTATTGGACTTTGATTCTGGACCCTGGAATCCATGTGAAACAATATTTCTTTTCTCTGGTTTCTACACTGTAAAACTTCATTTTTTGTATCCTTCTTTTACTGTACGTCACAAAGGAGGCAACGTTTCTACACCCCGCCCATATTTTGAAAGTGTGCAAGTAAACTAACCCTTTGAGTTCATCCTATCTTGAGTTGGCAGAGGGGTAATTAATAGATAATTGGACCAGACCAAAACCAATGCTACCACTAATAAGGGGGTTCTATCAGCAATGTAATGTATGTTATATTCTTATTCATCACGTTTAGAGGATTACAAATGCTATGAATGATTAGAATTGAATAATGCTTTATGACACCTTTGTGAAAATTTTGCATCTGAAAGAGACAGAGGTAGACTTGCAATGAAACACACCATGCTTAGGCACAGGGCCCCACCAATGGGTGGTGGGCTTACATGCTGGCTATTGGGGCACCAGTCAGAGCCTGACAGCTCTGTATTTGCTAATTGGCTCAACAAATACAAATGAGCCTATTAGCAGACTCAGAACAGAAAAGGAAAACACATCCAAAGTTATTGAGGTGACTTCATTCAGGGCAAGTCTTTCTCTACAGCAATTTTAATTCACAGTTGTGTTACTTACTTTGAAATCATAGAAATCCTACAGTACAGAAAGCTAAAGCAATCATTTAGACAGGGCTTTGTGTTTAAGATAAAGACAAAAATTATGAAATTCTACTGAGTACAGCCTCAGGACAGAGAAGTCACGGTGGAAGCGTGAGTGCATCATGTGCCACATGGCCCCCGTACAGCGTCCAGTCATCCTCCTGAATAAAGAACTTGCCACATCAGCCATGGGCTTGTATAGGTAGGAGCCTACAGACTGTTGGCTGAAGAGCTCGCTGGTGAAAGAGGAGCCTGTGATCCTGGTGGCGCGTAAGTAAATGTGCAGCTTGCCCTTACTGCCCCGGGTGCCAGGTGTCAAATTGCTCCCCGGCACCAAAATCCACTTCCAAATTCCCCCAAGACATGTGGGCCAGGGCACCTGAGAACCCACTGGAGTAGGACTGCTCCCGCAGAGCCAGGATCTTATTATGGCAATCGAGGAAATATGAAATGGCCAGCAGCAACAATGAATAAACAACGATGATGATCTGAAATCTGTAGCTTTGTGGTCAATGCTGTTTTCACTTCCCTCCCTTCCGTTTTTCCTCTTCTTCCTTGTTTGTGAATTTGTGCGTGTGAAAGAGAACTCCTCACAGATGAGTTTACATTAGCTTACAGGCAACAAGCTGCTTGTAGCACCAACACAGTGATTTCATTCTGGCGGCTGTCACCTGAAACAACACAGCATGAACCTGGACAGTACAAGTAACAATTTCTTCTCACCCTGACCCAGCTCCCTTCCACTGGAGCTCAGTCACACTCACTCACTGCTCTGTCTCCCCCACCCCCCTCACACTGCTTGCACTTTTTAATTTAATAATTAAAACTACCCTTCTCTGGTTGTATTTCCATAGTCTCCTAATCTTCCTCCTCCACTTCCCACTCTCTCCAAAACTCCATCCTGGAACTGGCATCTCCTCATCACTCCTCACTCAATCTAAGGCCTCTTGTCCCAGAGAGCATGACATCTGTAGAATCACCAATTTACATTTATTTCCCGTTCTCATTGACTTTACAGATTTTAATATTCCAAACAATATTAATAGATTAAGTTATATTGTTGAATTTGAGATTGAGTTAAGTATTCAGTTGGTTGTTGCTGCGAGGAAGATGGAGGGAATAAGTGTGTTACTTATACAGAAATGTGTACGAATGGCTGTATGAAAGAGGCTGAGAGGAGCCAGTGAGTGTGATAGAGATGTATGTGAGGGAGGGGGAGTTCAGAGAAGTGTGTGTGTGTGTGTGTGTGTGTGTGTGTGTATGCATGTGCAGGAGATTTAGAGTGTGTGAGTGACTGAGAATGTTCACAAAAGCTCTTTTGAAATGCAAATGTTGTGAGGTGGAGGGGCATTAGATGTGGCAGGGGGGAAGGGTGCAGCAATGAAGGTGAGCGCTGGCCCTACAATGTGTAAGTCTGCCACTGGAGAGAGAATTCCATTTTATAACTTACAGGATGAACTGAAATTGATAAAAGAACATAAGAAATAGGAGCAGGAGTAGGCCATCTAGCCCTTCGAGCCTGCCCCGCCATTCAATAAGATCACGGCTGATCTGTCGTGGCTCAGTTCCACATTCCCGCCCTCTCCCCATAACCCTTAATCCCCTCGCTTATCAAAAACCCATCAACCCACATCTCAAAAATATTTAGCGAGGCAGCCTCCACCACTTCAACGGGCAGAGAATTCCAGAGATTCACCACCCTTTGAGTGAAGAAGTTCCTCCTCAACTCCGTTCTAAACCGCCCCCCCTTTATCTTGAGGCTGTGCCCCCTAGTCCTACTGTCCTTTCTGAGTGGGAAGAGTCTCTCCACCTCTATCCTATCCATCCCATTCATCATCTTATATGTCTCAATGAGATCTCCCCTCATTCTTCTAAACTCTAACGAGTACAAGCCTAGTTTATTCAGCCTCTCCTCATAGCTCAACCCCCTCAACTCCGGTATCAGCCTAGTAAACCTCCTCTGCACTCCCTCCAAGGCCAAAATATCCTTGCGTAAGTGTGGCGACCAAAACTGCACACAGTACTCCAGCTGCGGCCTCACCAGTGCCCTATACAGCTGCAGCAAGACCTCCCTACTTTTATATTCAATCCCCCTCGCTATGAAGGCCAGCATCCCACTCACCTTCCTGACCACCTGCTGCACCTGCAGGCTGGGTTTTTGCGACTCATGCACAAGGACCCCGAGGTCCCTCTGCACCGTCGCCTGCTGCAGTTTTTCGCCACGTAAGTACTAGTCCTTCTTACCATTATTCCTACCAAAGTGGACCACCTCGCACTTGCCAACATTAAATTCTATTTGCCAGTTCCTGGCCCATTCGCCCAGCCTATCTAGATCCTTCTGCAGACTCTCCACACCCTCCGCGCAATTTGCCGTTCCACCAATCTTGGTGTCATCAGCAAATTTCGACACCATACACTCGGTTCCCTCCTCCAGATCATCCATATAAATGGTAAGTAGCTGAGGCCCCAGCACCGACCCCTGGGGCACTCCAAAATAGGAGAGGAATCTCCTATGAGTTGTAAGGACTGAAAAAACAGTAGAGAACGAGGATTGTGAATTAGTCTCAAATCAGGTGTGGAAAGAGCAATAAAGATAGGAAAGGAAGATTGGATTAAAAGAGAGAGGGAGTGAAGAGGCAGAAAGGAAAATTAAGAAACTAATTAAATGTTAAGTTTGACATTTTTAAAATTTCCCATCAATTGACTGTGCATTGGGGTGAGATTGAACCATTTAAATCGCTCTCTTTCTGGGCTAGCGGGATGGATTGTTATTGCACTGGCAATTATCACGTTGTTAAAAGGGTATTAATGCTCTTAATTATCAGATTTAACTTTCTGCAGTCAA
This sequence comes from Carcharhinus amblyrhynchos, assembly GCF_965287045.1. Taxonomy (NCBI): domain Eukaryota; kingdom Metazoa; phylum Chordata; class Chondrichthyes; order Carcharhiniformes; family Carcharhinidae; genus Carcharhinus; species Carcharhinus amblyrhynchos. Next base: position 63,238,741 of record NC_137333.1, read on the forward strand.
TTTTAATGGACAATTAATGTGCAAATCCAACAAGTTCTTAAAAATAACCAGGAGGCTAATGGTGTGATGCCATTTATGTGAAGCGAATGGCAGAGCGACATAAATCGACCATCAAATTCTGCAGATTCACAACTCACAACATATCTCTTAATCCCCTGAATTGATGATCTGTTTGAGCATTAGGAATGGTGAGCATCATTAACACCCCATCATTCTTCCAGCAATATCCAGCTCTTTGTTTCCCTGCACAAAACTGCTGCCTTCCTTACAGCACAGCCTTTTCTCATTTGTACCTCACCTCACGGTTGGAAAGAAAAGCAAAATCCACACGAGTATTTGCAACGTGGTTTACCTTCCATGTTTGTTACTGCTGAGTTAGTAATGGCAGCAGCCTAGACAAAGAGCTGAATCACCAAGCAGAACCACCTTGAATCAGCTTTGCTCATTCATGGAAACTGTGTTGAATTTTTATTCTTCAGGGACTTAGGAAGTGTTTGATTAAATGAATTTAAGTGAATGTTTTCCTGTATAATAAAATCACTCGTATTAGAGAAACAACACAGTGCTTCCCAAGCTGTATTTAGATGACCAAAATGGACTATTATTTAAATGGTAAAAATTTGCAGCATGCTGCTGTACAGAGGGACCTGGGTATCCTTGTGCATGAATTACAAAAAGTTGGTTTGCAGGTGCAGCAGGCAATTAAGAAGGCAAATTGAATTTTATCCTAGAGAGATGGAGTTTAAAAGCAGCGAGGTTATGTGCAGCTGTATAAGGTGCTGGCGAGGCTACACCTGGAGCACTGTGTACAGTTTTGGTCTCCTTCCTTGGGAAAAGATATAATGGTACTGGAGGGGGTGCAGAGGAGATTCACTAGGAGTTGAGATGGTTGGCTTATAAGGAGAGACTGTGTAGACTGGGGCTATACTCATTGGAATTCAGAAGATTGAGGGGAGATCTTACAGAAATGTATAAGGTTATGAAGGGAATAAATAAGATAGAAGCAGGGAAGTAGCTTCCACTGGCAGGTGAAACTAGAACTTGGGGGAATGGTCTCAAAATAAGGGGGAGCAGATTTAGGACTGAGTTGAGAAGGAACTTCTTCACCCAAAGGGTTATGAATCTGTGGAATTACCAGCCCAGTGAAGCAGTTGAAGCTACCTCACTAAATGTTTTTCAGGCAAGGATGAGTACATTTTTGAACAGTAAAGGAATTAAGAGTTATGGTGAGCTGGCAGGTAATTGGAACTGAATCCACAAAAAGATCAGCCTGATCTTATTGAATGGCGAAGCAGGCTCGAGGGGCCAGATTGCCCTCTCCTGCTCCTAGTTTTTATGACCACATTCTTGCCAATCTTTGTGGTTTTTGGTCATTTGACCTTTGACTCTGCATATTACCAAAGTAGAATTTAGGATAGTGAGTATTGTGTCAATACTGTCCCTTTAAGAAATGCATTTTAATCATGTTTCTCTGCAGTTTTTTCAAGCGGGTCTGGTTTTTTTGTTTTGTTGCCACAATGTCTGAGCTAGTGTCCTCCAGTTGTTGCTGAAGCAATATAATGGGCATCTTTTTAAAATTTTTAATCTGGCCTACTGCAGTGCCCTTGAGTTTTATGACCATTTTGGAATTGTTGGATGGAGCATGATTGACAGGTCAGATGCTGCCTTTGGATATTTTCTTCCCCACAGGAAAAATCCAAAGTTTTAGTTTAATTTTGGCTGAGAAACTGTTAGGACTGCAGACTGAAAGCCATGTTTCTTTTTGTCTCTCTATCTCTCTCCCACTGGAGGGAAAGTTCTGCTGTCTGTGAGTTACTAGCTAGAAGCTAGAGGCAAGCAGTGTTTCTGTCTGTCTGTCTGTCTCCCTCTCTCTCTCTCGAGGGTGGCACGGTAGCACAGTGATTAGCACTGCTGCTTCACAGCTCCAGGGACGCGGGTTTGATTCCCGGCTTGGGTCACTGTCTGTGTGGAGTTTGCACTTTCTCCTTATGGCTATATGGGTTTCCTCTGGGTGTTCCGGTTTCCTCACACAGTCCGAAGATGTGCAGGTTAGCTTGATTGGGTATGCTAAAAGTTGCCCCTAAGTGTCCTGTGATGCATAGGTTAGAGGGATTATTGGGTAAATGTGTAGGCATATGGGTTACGGCCTGGTGGGATTGTGGTTGGTGCAGACTTGATGGGCCGAATGGCCTCTTTCTGCATATAGGGTTTCAGGTTGTTGAAATTTCCAGGACTGGAAAGCCTCAGCGTTTTAATTCAACATCCAAAGGACTAATTCACAGCAGGTGTTAAAAAAGCTGCAAAATCCAGCATCACATGAGCATGCTTGCTTTCTGTGCCAAACCTAGAAAGGGATTGTTTGATTTGAAACAGCATACTTAACTGTTAAGGTTTATGGAGTATTGTGGCAGTTCTCTTGCAATTGGTAAAAATAATGCTAATTTTTCTTACTACAGTTTAACTGTGCTCTTAAATATATTTTATTTGACAACAACTTCCTAGTGGCAACTTGAATTATACTTGGAGTGAAACACCTCATGCTCGCCCATGCCAAATTCTAGGCTACCTTCATAAAACACTTTGGATTTTCTGGCCTAGATCATAACAATATGCTGCTTTAGGGGCACTTTTAACCTTGACCTCTCAGTGGAAATTTGGCATGTGGATAACTAAAATAGACCGGTGATTTACTCACTAGGGTCACAAATAGATCCTGCCATCTTCAACTTTAACCCATTCTGCTGAGTAGGTGGAAAAGATATTTACCTGGAAGTGATAGGATCCTCATTTAAATATGCAGATTGAGGACCAATGAAGTTATTGAGGCCTGACTGCAATTTTAATTGTGGCCTGAGTGAATGAAACATTGAAATTTTGACATAAATCATGCAAGGAGGAATTAGGATCTACCAAAAATTGCTACCATGACACAGCAGCCCAAAATTCAAATTGTCACCACTAGTTTGTCACTTGGGGACACCCAGCTGGTATCTGAAGGTATCTTCTTTGATGTTTAAGACATCTAACATCCAATATATTTGTTGGGCTCTGTTCTGATACACATCTCAATCTCTGTGCCCAGTTCCAGCTGGTAGGTGCATGAAACCAATTGATCAGCCATTGATTTTTTTAACAGTCCTGTGACCTATGAATATTGTAAACTGCTCTAGCTGGAATGCTATTCAGGAACTAAAGTACTTCATTGCAATGTGCGAGCTTTGGAGAAGATTGGGAATAAAAGGTTTGTCACCAACTTCATTCCCAGTTGTAGCAGCTTGTGAGAAATTTGAACAATGAGAATCTAACCTGAGAAACCAGGCTCAGTACTTTAAAAAAAAAAGGAGGTGTTCCATTACATTTACCCATCAGCTCAGCACTTTCTCAAGGATGATAAAGGATGGGGAATAACCACAGCCAATAAACAAATAAAGAAAAATCTAAGCCGAGTCTGCCTTCCTCCAATGTTGCCTTCGTCCCTGTGTAGTTACTAATAGTTTTGAATCATGATCACATAACTTATACTGCAGTACAAAAAACCCCATTCCCATGGGTGGCGTGGTGGCACAGTGGTTAGCATTGCTGCCTCACAGCGCCAGAGACCCGGATTCAATTCCAAGTTTGGGTCACTGTCTGTGTGGAGTCTGCACATTCTCTCTGTGGGTTTCCTCTGGGTGCTCTGGTTTCTTCCCACAGTTCAGAGCTACGCGGGTTAGATGGATTGGAATTGCTAAATTGAGCCTTAGTGTCGGGGACTAGGTAGGGTAAATACATAGGGTTATGGGGATAGGGCCTGGGTGGGATTGTGGCGGGTGCAGACTTGATGGGCCAAATGGCCTCCTTCTGCACTGTATGATTCTATGAAACTGTCTGGGATATTACTCATTGATGGGATCAAGCAAAACAAATATGTACTAAAATGTCATTATCATTGTACCTCTGACCTATCTTCATTGCCTATATCAGAATGAACATGCATCTGGCCTAAAGAAATGTGTTTAGCATGATGCTGGAAATTTGAATTTTATTCTATCATTTTCCAATACAGCTATTACAAATATCACACAAAGCAGAAAGCATGCTTCACCTATACATTAGATACATTACACTGACCTGCTGGACACTGCTTCCCATTTCCTGTCCACATCTCTGGAGAGTGGCAATGCAAAATGAACTGCAAGATTTGTCAGTCTCTTCCTGTCAGTTCATAGCCCCTCCATCAGAAAATCTTCAGCTGTGCCTCCTCATGGCTATAAAAATAAATTGGCTTCCTCCTGCCTCCAGACTAAAGCTTCAGAGGAACTCGGAGGACATTTATTCCCCAGGCATGCAGTGTGCAGCCCATTGCAATGTAGACACACCATGGTGCTCATAAACCAAACTCCCAACTAAGGACAAATAGCTCTACTGCCTTTGTTCATATGTCAGGAGAGTTGAAGGTTAAGGGAATAAACCCTGACCAAAAATCTATAGTGGAGACCAAATTTGGAATGATGTCTACATATATCATCTTTCCAACAACTCTTGCAACCAAGCCAATGCCAAACATTTTGTTCTGTTTTCCTTTAAATTCAACACCCATCTGGGGACCCTGCCCACTTTTCACACTGTTCCGGGGACCTCACCCACTGTTCACACCCACCTAGGCTCCCTGCCCACTGTTCACACCCATCCGGGACCTCTCCCACTTTTCATACTCTCCCAGGGACCCTGCCCACTGTTCACACTCTCCCAGGGACCCTGCCCACTGTTCAAACCCATCCGGGGACCCTGCCCACTATTCACACCCTGCCCACTATTCACACCCCATCTGGGGACCTACCCACTATTCACACTCTCCCTGGGACCCTGTCCAGTGTTCACACTCCTACGGGGACTCTGATCATTGTTCACTCATCTAGGGCCCCGGCCCACTGTTCACACCCATCTGGGACCCTGTCCCGGATGGGTGTGAAAAGTCTTAAAGGTACTGACAATGTGAGTGGAGAGAGGGTTAAGCACAGGTTAATGAGGTGTGTATTGTCTCCAGCCAGGACAGTTAGTGAGATTTTGCAAGCCCAGGCAAGTCATGGGGGTTACAGATAGTATGACATGAATCCGAGATCCCAGTTGAGGCTGTCCTCATGAGTGCGGAACTTGGCTATCAGTTTTTGTTCAAAGATTCTGTGCTGTCGTGAATCGTGAAGGCCACCTTGGAGAACGCTTACCCAAAGATCAGAGACTGAGTGCCCCTGACTGCTGAAGTGTTCTCCAACAGGAAGAGAACACTCCTGTCTGGTGATTGTTGAGGAGTGTTCATTCATCCGTTGTTGTAGCGTCTGCATGGTCTCCCCAATGTACCATACCTTGGGACTTCCTTTCTTGTTGCGTATCAAGTGGACAACATTGGCCGACTTGCAAGTGTATGCACAGTGTACCTGGTGAATGGTGTTCTCATGTGAGATGATGGCTTCCGTGTTGATGATCTGGCATGTCTTGCAGAGGTTGCTGTGGCAGGGCTGTGTGGGGGTGTCGTGTCACTGTTCTCCTGAAGGCTGGGTAGTTTGCTGCAGATAATGTCTGTTGAGGTTGTGCCGTTGTTTGAAGGCAAGAAGTTGGGGTGTGGGGATGGCCCTGGTGAGATGTTTGTCTTCATCAATGACATGTTGAAAGCTCCGGCGAAGATGTCGTAGCTTCTCTGCTCCAGGGAAGTACTGGACGATGAAGGTCTTCACTTTCAACAACCAGTTCTTCATCCTGACACATGGAACAGCCATGGGGACCAAATTTGCACTTCAATATGCCAACATCTTCATGCACAGGCTCGAACAAGACTTCTTCACTGCACAGGACCTTCAACTGATACTATACACTAGGTACATTGATGATATTTTCTTCCTTTGGACTCATGGCGAACAATCACTGAAACAATTGTATGATGATATCAACAAGTTCCATCCCACCATTAGACTCAGCATGGACTACTCGCCGGAATCGATTGCATTCCTGGACACATGCCTCTCCGTCAAGGACAGTCACCTCAGCACCTCACTGTACCGCAAACCCATGAATAACCTCATAGTGCTCCACTTCTCCAACTTCCACCTTAAACACTTTAAAGAAGTCTGTTCAGATAAGGAGGATCACAACAGACACCTCCAGATGTTGAAAGAGGCCTTCATAAGAACAGGATATGGCGCTCGAGTCATCAATCAACAGTTCCGATGCACCACAGTGGAAAACCACACCGACCTCCTCAGAAGACAAACACGGGACACGGCAGACAGAGTACCCTTCATCGTCCAGTACTTCCCCAGAGCGGAGAACCTACAACATCTTCTCCGGAGCCTTCAACATGTCATCGATGAAGACGAACATCTTGCCAAAGCCATCCCCACACCCCCACTTCTTGCCTTCAAACAACTGCACAACCTCAAACAGACCATTGTTCGCAGCAAACCACCCAGCCTTCAGGAGAACAGTGACCACAATACCACACAACCTCTGCAAGATGTGCTGTATTATCAACATGGATGCCATCATCTCATGTGAGAACAGTATCCACCAGGTACATGGTACGTACTCTTGCAACTCGGCCAACGTTGTCTACCTGATACACTGCACGAAAGGATGTCCTGAGGCATGGTACACTGGGGAGACCATGCAGATGCCACAACAATGGATGAATGAACACTGCTTGACAATCATCTGTTGGGGAACACTTCAGCAGTCATAGGCATTCAGCCTCTGATCTTCAGGAAAGCATTCTCCAAGGTGGCCTTCACGACACACGACAACGCAGAATCACTGAGCAGAAACTGATAGCCAAGTTCTGCACACATGAGGATAGCCTCAACCAGGGCTCAATCTTGGGCTCATGTCACACTCTTTGTACCCCCCATAACTTGCCTGGGCTTGCAAAATCTCACAAACTATCCTGGCTGGAGACAATACATATCTCTTTAATCTGTGCTTTACACTCTCTCCACTCACATTTTTGTCTGCATCTTTAAGACTTGATTACCTGTAAACACTTGCATTCCAATCATTATCTTGTAAATTGAGTTTGTGTCTACCTATGCCTTGTTTGTGAACACAACTCCCACTCACCTGATGAAGGGGCAGTGCTCCGAAAGCTTATGGCTTGTGCTACCAAATAAACCTGTTGGACTTTAACCTGGTGTTGTGAGACTTCTTACAATGAATGGCAGAGCAGGCTCGAAGTGTGAAAGGCCTCCTCCTGCTCCTATTTTCTATGTTTCAACCTGTTACCAATTGCTATGTCATTATGATTAGAGAGCACTTATCTGGTTCATCGTCTAATGGTATCTAACTTGAGATCTGTGACAAACAGTGTTTCACAAATTAGTACTGGGGCCTCTGTTGTTTGTAATAAATGATTTGGAGGAAAATGTGGGTGGTCTGATAAGTAAATTTGCAGATGATACATAAATTGGCAGGGGTAATGGACAGTGAGGAGGATTGTCAGAGAATATAGCAGGATGTAAATCAGCTGGAGACCTGAGCTCAAAGATGGCAGATGGAATTTAACCTGGACAAATGTGAGGTGATGTGATTTGAAAGGTCTACTGCAGAAGGAAAGTATATAGTAAATTGTAGAGCCCTTGGAAATATTAGCATTCAGAGGGATCTAGGTGTGCTGATCTACAGTTCCTTGAAAGTGGCAACTGAGGTGGACAAGGTGGTCAAGAAGGGGTATGGCATGCTGGCCTTCATCAGTCGGGGGGTTGAATATGGGAATTGGAAAATCATGTTGCAGCTGTATAAGACTTTTGTTAGGCCGCATTTGGAGTATTGTGTACAGTTCTAATCATCTCACTACTGGAAGTGTGTTAATGCATTGGAAAGGGTGCAGAAGAGATTACCAAGATGTTGTCTTTGGAAGGTATCGACTATGAAGAAAGATTGAACAAACTTAGATTGTTTTCATTGGAGCATCAGAGGATGAGGGGGATCCTGATAGAGGTTTACAAGATTATGACAGGCTTGAGTAGAGTGGATAGTCAGAGTCTTTTTCCCAGGATCGAAGGGTTAATTACTCGGGGGCGTTGGTTAAAAGTGAGAGGGGGAAAGGGGCAAGGTTTTCACACAAAGGGTGTGGTGAATGCTGGAATATGCTGCCAGAGGAGGTAGCGGAAGAAGATTCTAGAACAATGTTCAAGAGGCATCTGGATAGATACATGAACAGGCAGGGAACAGAGGAACATGGACCATGAAAAGGCAATAAATTATTAGATTAGAGAGGCATCTGTGTCGGCACAGACTTGGTGGGCTGAAGAACATAGAACATAGAAAATTACAGCGGAGTACATGCTCTTTGGCCCTTGATGTTGCGCCAACCCTGTGAAACCAACCTAAAGCTCATCTAACCTACACTATTCCAATATCATCCATATTTGTTTATCCAAAGACCATTTAAATGCCCTTCATGTTAGCGAGTCTATTACTGTTGCATGCAGGGCACTCCACGCCCTTAACCTACCTCTGACACAAACAACCTGTCAACCTGGGTGCCATGAAGGGCCTGTTCCTGTGCTGTACTGTTTCTTGTTCTCTATGAGTGTGTTCCATTCTGAAACACGATGCATCTACTCATAAAATATGCACACATATGAGTGAGTGTTGTGCAGGTTCCCCAGGTAGTGTGGCCAAGAACAGAATCCTGGGTGGGTGCAAATCAAGCGGCAGGGTCAGGTCCCAGGGTCATTTCAAAAGTGAGCAGGGTGCTGAGTGTGCACGAATGGAGGGCAGGGCCCCCATATAGCACATGGTGGCACAGTGCTTAGCACTGCTGCCTCAGTGCGAGGGGTCCAAATTCGATTTCCGGCTTAGGTCACTGTGTGGAGTTTGCACATTCTCCCTCTGTATGCATGGGTTTCCTCCAGGTGCTCCGGTTTCCTCCCACAGTCCAAAGATGTGTGGGTTGGGTTTATTGGCTATGCTAACTTAGTATCCCAGCATGTGTAGGTTAGAGGGATTAGCAGGGTAAATGCATGGGGTTGTGGGAATAGGGCCTGGAGTGGGATTGTTGTTGGTTCACACTCGATGGGCCGAATGACCTTCTTCTGCACTGTTTGGATTCTATGGTTCTATAAGGTATCCTGGAGACATCCAAGATCAAGGTATTAGCACCAGCTGGATCTGAGCATCACTAAATGTGACTCTGAATAGCTTTCTCATCATAAGCAGCTACCCATGGTGCTTTTGCTTCTTATTCAATTGTTCTTGTGTATGAGATGTAATTGCCTTAATGAGGCACTGTTAGCCCAGAATAAACATGCTCATTAGAGCTGGAATTCCCATTCTTGGAATTTTCATGTACAAGATTGTGCTTATTTTTTAATAACTCAGGTTTTGAACCACCCTTTGTTGGAGTACAGTTCCCCCAGGCACCCCTCCACACCTTGTCCAGGCATGATTTGACAGTAGGCTTTGGCAGGCTATTCCACAACAGGAGTTATCACAGGCATACCAATCCTGTTCTCATCCAACATTTGTAGATGTCCACTTTCCAATTCAGGGTACCATGCAGCTATAGGAGGAGCACCTGATTTTCTTCTTCCTGGCATGCCACCCCACCATTCCAGTTGAGATTACTTAATCTAGCTCAGAACAGAATTTGTAGTTCAACTGTCCCTGGGATAAATTTGCTGAATCTCTAATTAGCTTCAACTAGTTTCCTTGAAACACTCTTCAGTGCCTTAATTACATTTTCAGTTCTCTGGTAAACATGTCAACATTTCATAGACAAGAATATCAAAGAATCCCTACAGTGCAGAGGAGGCCATTTGGCCCATAAAGCCTGCACCGACAACAATCCCACCCACGTCCTATCCCCATACCCCCTTGTATTTACCCTGCTAATCCCCTGACACTAAGGGACAGCAGCGCTAACCACTGTGCCACAGTGCCGCCCTTAGTGTGCCACCTTGCCATCCGTTCCAAAAGGTAAGCATATTTACTATTCTGTAGTGCTACGCAACAATCTCTCCAGAATGTGTTTCTACACATTGAAATGATCAGATTAAAGCATGAGAATTTAAATTCTTAATGTTTTATATAAAAGCCCTCATTAATATACCTCTCTTTTTAGGGAGAATCTGCTGTTTTAAAGCCTGAAGTTTCTCATACATGAACAAATAGTTCTGAAATGTGAGAGCTGAACAACGGCTGAGCTTTTGTTACTCTTATCAGCTCTCCTTCCGTGGCACACTACATCAAAGAACACATACACACCACACCACACACAGACAAAACAGTTCATGGCAACGTAGTGAAAAGATTTTGTGCTGAGACAGTGACAGTAAAACACAAATAGCAGCCACAAGTAAGTATAGACATAGCATAAAAACTGCATCTTCAGAGTAGCACACTTGTGTTTCAATGTCTTAATCCTGATCGAGTGACTGTTTGGAATTATTTTAAATGTAACTGTTGAGAAGAATATTTTTGGTAAATTTTGACCAAATTATCAGAGATTATCAAGCACAAACTGAGTAAAATGGTTGTCATTCATAAGAACTTTATATAAACAAGGTTATGAAAACCTACAAAACAGCATTCTTTGTAAACTTTGGACAAAATGCACCTCTAGAATACTGCTTGATTGAAGTATTGTTGAAAATGAACTAAGTGAATCTCAGAAACATATATGTGCTCATCTTTAATTGTTTCCAAAGCAAGACTTTTAAGACTAAATACACAAGGTTGTTTTGAGAAGCCCAGCAGGAAATCTCACACTTGATAATAAACAGAAAAGCATTCCCACTGACCTTGAAAGCTGAGAAAAGAAGTTGTTCATACCTTTCATCACTCCCTATCCCTGAAGCCTTTCTGCTAAAATTGGCACAGTTCTATGCGATGTATAATAGACAAGGAGGGTAGAATAATTGGAATAAACAGCTACATGATGCAGATACTGACTGGTCAAAATCCAAACTAAAAATGTTCAGAGCGACTCATCTATGTCACTCAAAGGAGACGATTTTACCATTGCGTTGTGCCCATTTTTGGGCGCGACACTGTGGTAAAGTGAGGCATTAAACGATTAGCGCAATTGGCACTGGTTTTCACGACTGGCGCCATTTTACAAGTGCCGGATTTTTGGCATGGTCAGCCTCTTGCCAGAAATGAGCAGGGCTAATGAGGGAGGGGCCCACTGCCACTCTGCAGCAATCCTTGGGGGGAAGGCAGCAGGGCCACGACTGGTGAGGGAGGGAGGGGTCCATGATCAGGCTGGGCAATGAGGGGGAAAATTGCCAGGGGCTGTACCTCAGGCCACAGGCCCCTGTGATTGCAGGGGGCATCTGCTTCAGGCTGACAGCTCTCTCTTTTCTGTTAGCCCTTGCTACTGCTAATGTGCATGTGCAGCATAGTAAAAAGTCTGACAACACCAGGTTTTAGTCCAACCTATTTATTTAATAATATTCTCACAAGCTTTCGAGGGGACAGCCTCTTCGTCAGGTGAGGCTGTCCCCTCGAAAGCTTGTGAGAATATTATCAAATAAATAGGTTGGACTAAAACCTGGTGTTGTCAGACTTTTTACTGTGTTTACGCCAGTCCAACGCCGGCATACCCACATCATGTGCAGCATTACAGGCCTGCACATGTGCACTACCTCCTCCTGCAGGCATTCAGACATGTTAAGCCCTCCCCATTGGTTTCTGCAATGAGCAACAGGCTCGCTCAGAATTTTGCATGCAGAGGGCTTATGCGGGGGGGCCTGAAAACACACCTAAAAAGATGGATCTGAAATTCTCCCAGTTTCAAGTCCACCCAGCACTTGGATAAAAAATGGTAAAATTGCCCCCAAAGGATCAATAATATATAAAAGAATGGACTTCTCTTCCATGCTCCAAAGCAATCTTGAATATGGTTTTCTTTGAAATAACTACTCATTCACCACTGGCTTAGTGAATATAAAATATGTTTTTGGAAAATGAGGTTTATGTATTGATGGAGATGTGATTGCACTCGACATAGAAATCATTCATCAGAAAGTAAATCACTAACCTAGTGTTTTCCAAGAAAATTGTTTGTGGTTAAATTACAGGCTTTAATACAATTGGAAACAAAAATAATCTTCTTTTCCACTTTTAATCAATCATTTGTGTTTGTTGCTTTAATTAGCACTACAAGTGAAAATAGTCTTTTGTGCTATATTACTTTGGAAAGGAGAAACACATACCATGATTGTATGTAAATCACAGGGCTAATATATAAACAGCCAATTTAATCAATATTCATTAAAACACACATCCATTAGTTGTCTTCCTTTAAGTTCCCACCACTTCTTTCACCCATACAGTTTCTGTTGGTTCTCTATCTAATAACACTCAACAGAGACTGTCAGATCGATCTATAACCTGTGAGTGAACGATTGAATTGCAGGTTTGGACTGAGGCTTGGAGGCTTAGATCACTTGCAGGACTTGTTTTCCTGCAAATGGTTTGTAAGGAACTCTTATTATTTGTTTTATGGTGTTGTGTCTGCCGCACAGTCTGTTTCAACCCTTATACAGTGGGTAAAGAATTGTGAATAGGCTTCTTGTTAGTACAACAATATTATTTACACACAATTAACAATCACCCGCCTGATCAACAATAAGTTATTATACAGAATACTAGAAGTTCAAGCCCAATACCTTGACTTTTGTGTGACTGGCAAGTACCCAGCTAGATATTGACCTTTATCTGTGCACTGTTCCCTGTAGTCCTCTGCGTAGTCTGGTCCTTTGGTCTGGTCTGACACTCTGGCTTTAGTCTTCCTTCCTTTTTGGGTGCAGTGGCTCTCCTCGTGTTGTCATTGCTAGTAATGGTCACCGTTGTTGTCGCTAGTTCATGGGATCAGAGGAGGAGAGAGAGCTTCTTCTGTTGAGCAGCACCTTTTATCCCTTCTTGGTTTCGTATCCTTTTTGGTCAGTCTCCTGATTTTTGTCAATCAATTGATCACCCTGATCAATAAGGTCCAATCAGGTGCTGCCACACCGATCTCTGGGTGTGTACCCAATGATGTGGAGATGCTGACATTGAACTGGGGTAAACACAGTAAGAAGTCTCACAACACCAGGTTAAAGTCCAACAGGTTTGTTTGGTAGCAAAAGCCACTAACTCTCAGAGTGCTGCCCCTTGGGTTCATATCACACTATCTGTAACACCCATGACTTGCAAAACTTCACTAACTGTCCTGGCTGGAGACAATGTGCATCTCTTTAACCTCTCTCCACTCACATTATCTGTACCTTAAAGACTTGATTACCTGTAAAAACTCCCATTCCAACCATTATTTTCTAAATTCAGTTTGTGTCTTTATATGCCCTGTTTGTGAACAGAATTCCCACTCACCTGATGAAGGGACAGCACTCCGTATTGGTTCCATCTAGCACTGCTACCATTTAAACAGAACAATTGACTGACTAATTGTGGCACATGGTTTCACATTTTATTAACAAAAAACAAACTTTATTGTATATAAAATTTAAAATCAAGTACTTTCAACTTAACACGATAGTTTATAAACTCAATTCTACGTTTTACATCCTCAACTTGAAGGTTCATTCACTTCTCCTAGGACCAACCCAAAGGTAAGCACTTGTGCTCCATAATTTACTTTAATACTAATCAGAATTTCAGCTTTCTCCAAAGTACAAGATTTATTGGGATCCTGCCGTTAGCTTTTGGATAAGCAACCCTTTAATGTTCTTTCCAGAACTCGGGACTGTGAACTCTTCAAGTCCTTGTCCTGTCTTTGGACATACATAGACTTTTTCTTTCTATTCTCTATTCCCGAAGTTTTTTCCCTATTAAATCTCGCAGGCTCCAAGGCTGTCAAAAATTTTGAATCAATTGTCTTCTAGACAAAGGAGGAAAAAGAAGACCCCAAGATAATCCTGAAACAATTTGAGAACATTTGCCTCCTGGTAAAAAAAATCTAACCCTTGATAGACATGTGTTGAATTCAATGAACCAAGGAGATGAGTCAATACAATTGCACGTGGCCAACCTCGCAAGGTTACTGTGGGTGGCATCTTTGTTGGTGGTCATATTATGCAGGAACATGAAACACATCATCATCTTATTCTTGACAGAATCAGGACTATCCAATTAAAGCTGAACGCTGGAAAATGCAATTTCAGGGTCAACTTGGTTCCCAACATGGGTCATTTATTCACATATAAAGACGTAAAGGCTGATTCAGATCAGACAAAGGCTATACAAAAGATGACCATTTCCATGGACAAGCACGCTTTACAGCATTTTCTTGTTATTACAAATTATCTAAGTTCATCCTGTGTTATAGTGACCTCTTCATCAACTTCTCCACCAGGACATTGATGCTAGAAAAAGCACCTCACCAAGTTCTTCAACAGACACAAACAAGCGCCCGCAGCCCCACTGGTATTACAATACTTTGACTTTCAAGCACTTGTATGTAGGGTTCTGAAATTCAGTTTAGCTTTAATTATAAGACTTTCAGCGTCCAACTAAGTATGAGACAACTCTGGGTACAAGCATGTTCATACAAGATTTACCAATTAAGTTGTCAAAACTACTACAGAAATGACACTTAACCAGATAGTAGCCACAGTCACTCCACAGTGGAATATTGAATCTTGATTGGATGGGAGGGCTACCTCTCCAAAAGTCTTTTTTTTCCAAAAATATACCCTATTCATAAACCTGTGAGAACATAAAAACATTCCAAAATGACCATCACGCAAAAAAAAGTCAGGTTTCTTACATATATCAAATAATATCCTGAGGTGCTCCAGTATAGTGAAGGAAACATTTCAGACATTTTACAGTGGCCTTACAAATGTTGCAGTCATCTTCTTTCTTCTAACTTCTATCTTCTTTCTCTGTGTGCGGTCTCACTGAAAAGCAGATGTTATTAATTCTTTCCAAATCACAGCCACAGCCTGACCAGTGGGATCTCTGGCCTATGATTGGTCCATGTAGTACATGATTTGATTCTGGTTGGCTAGGTGAGCTCTGACAAAATGTCATCCAGACTCAAAACATCTATTCTCACTCCACCAATGCTGTCAGACCTGCTGAGATTTTCCAGCATTTTCTATTTTTGATTTTGTCTTAATTGATTTGTATTCTGAGTGGCTTGAACTCAACTGTCTGCCAAACATGATGCATAAAACAGTAATCATAAGTTCAGGAGACACTTTGCCATACACAGCATCCCACACAGTCTCATGACAAACAACACTTACCAATCCACCTCCATTCAATTTTGCAACTTTGTACGCACATGGGACTTTGAGAAGCCACCTATGTCCACAGTCAAATGGTTTGATAGAACAGATGGTTCGCTCAGCCAAGCATCTTCTCGAGAAATGTGCATGGGGTCGCACCGACTGCTACGTGGCAATCCTTGGCGTAAGAAATCTACCACGACAGAGCTTGTCCTCATCGGCATAATGACTTTTTTCCAGCTGAACCAGGACCACAATTCCTACTGCTAAAGCTCTGCTGCAGCCTAAGCACGAATCCAATGTGATAAGGCTCTCCCGCAATGCAGGTTGAGAAGCAAAACACATTATGATTGAGGTGCTGAAAGACTCTACCCTCTAACAACAGATCAAATGGTCTGGATTCAGAATGCAGGTGGCCATGACCAGTTGGCAGCAGTAAACAGTGATGACCCGCAACTGAAAAGCTGTGTAGTAGCCGCAGACAGTGCTCACTATGTACACAATCTCTGACACCTTCTGCAAGCAGCAGAATCAGCACAGACAGATAACATAGCACTTTACTCACCTGGCCAATGGCAGCAGCTACCTGCACCAGCAGACATGCAATCTCCTTTTGAGGCCAATGCAGGAAATCCTACACCCAACCAACACACAGATGAAATATAGTGTGTTTTGAGGACACTGGTCATAGAAAAACTTTAACATCACCAACTGGTGTAATCATATGTTGGGTGCCAGAATGGCTGAACACCTGATTCCAGGACTTTATTATCGCTTCACCTAGAACTGACTTTTCAAATCCAATTTTCCTACCAACTCCCGACTGAAAAGGGAGGGGGGAGCAGAAAAGAAGGAGACGTGATGAGCTATGTACCAGCCTAATCCGTGCCTCAATATATATGTAAATAGTTATGCATTGTCAATTTGTTTTATTGTGCTACACAATGGTCTGTACATAGTTTCCTATTGTGCACACTGTTACTATTCATGCCTTCAGTTTCCCAACTAAACGAGGAAGGTTATGTGAGAACATGATGACATGGCTATATAAGAAGTCATGTGGTTGGAGCGCAGGAGCTATTCCTGGAATTTTGGGCAGAGCACAAGTATTGTATGTAACTGTCAACCTCAGGAATAAACTATCTTTGTTGGATGTCCTTGATGTCTATGATTTGAGGAACTTACAACACTACTCATGTGGAACATTGATTGTGGAGTAAATGGTGAGTTGAAATGGTTGTCATACATGTTTCTACTACCTTTGTCCCCTCAACAAGGTAAACTTGTTCCCTTGAACTTATTGTTATATTAGAAATTCAACAAACACAATGCTTTAAATACTGAAAGTCTTAGATAGAATCCTTAAATACAAGTCCTTTCTTCAAAGAGTCTCCAATGTGACAAAGTTATCTTAGGACAAAACATAAATGGAGATGTGTAATACAAGAATTAATTATTATAGAATTCTCCACTATCAGCCCTTAGAAGTCTCAACTCAGAACCCTAGAGTAAGGTGTTTATGTGAATTCTTGAGCCAACATACATAGTTAGGCTTATTTGCTTCAAAAATATACATGACAAGAATTTTATGGTCCCTCCTACCTGGTCCCGCTGAATTAAACAGCAATTTAAATGGCCTGGCCCCTCCACTGGGAGGGAGACACACTGTGGCGAGGCTATAAGACCTTGGCTCATGTCTTTCATTAAAACCAATTATACATTACAGTATATGCACAAGACTATAGATATTACCTAAAGCTAATCATATCACGTCAATAATGTAGTCTAAATTCATGCAATTTTACTTTCACCTTGTCAGCAAAGTTTATTGAAAAACACTCAAACAAATATATGAAAGAAAATGACCCTTCAGTTTGGTTTGATTAGTGTTTCTGTCTTAGCTCAACAATTAGACAGAGTCCAACTCAATCTAATGCTCTGAAGTTGACTGAATCATGTCTGACTAAAATTGTCCTCAAACATGAAGCTCTTTACAGAAGTTTGAGACAAAAAGGCCTTCTATTGTTTATTGTGTTAGTGAGAGACAACTTATCTCTAAAAGTCACCTTGGTCGAAACAACTTCATTCATAGAATTTTAAAAATCCAGACATAAAGCTGTCTACTCAGGCTGCATCCAAGATTTCATAGTCTCAAGGGTTTGGTGTTAACACTAGACATATTGGCACCAATTCAAGCTTGCAGTTATTTTATATTGCTAACCTGGGATTAACACCTTAAAATCTTAGATTCTCCATTAAATTTGTGAGTTTTTTCACGTGTACATAAAGAAGTAACCCAACTTCATTGTGAGTAATGTTGAGAAGTTATGCAAAAGCACCACATAAATGAAAGCCTTTCTTTAAAAGCATCAAAATCAAGGGAGGGGAATGAACCACAAGGCAGAGGGCCAGGAGAAACGAATAGGGTCAACAATCTGGTTTTAATCTGGACTGGGAATTGGTAGTGACAATAAGGGATAGCAAGGACAGCAGGATGGCAGGGGCAGCACACATGCTACAGTCCATCTGCAGGAAGTTTATTTTAAGGAAGAACAATATTAGCAAGTCTAACATAAGGAGTGAGATTCAATTAAATAAGGCTTGTGAATTGAAAGAAATAGCCTTTATGTGATAAGGCTGAAGCTGAGGTTAAGATACATCAATGTAATGTGAGACTTGGGGATTACTGGGGGTCAGAGATTTCCAGTGGTAGGATTTTTTTGTATTTGTAAATCATTTTTTCATATAAAAATTATTGTAAAGGAATTAGTTTCAGCTGTTCCTTGTAATGAAATGATTCCAAACAATTTTAAAATTCTCTGTCTGGTCATATATCGCAGCCCACAAAACGAAAAGTGAAGTTTATTTGTGGCTAGATATTGAAAAAGTATATTAAAGTTAGGCAGACCAGTTTGTGAAATTTCATTGGCCAAAAACCATTTGGAATTGAGTCAGTAAGAATCATTTGACTTATCTCAGACTCATTGGGTTGGATTTTATGCTACCCAGCTGGGTTTTGGATACCATTGTGGGGGGATGGCCTATCAGGAGATAACAGTAGCAGCAGCCAAAGTAGTGGCACCATGACTGGCTCTGTTGTTAAGCAAGGAGGGACAAAGAGCACTAGACCAATAATTATAGAGGACTCCATAGTTATGGGTACAGATAGGGGCTTCTGTGGAATGTGAAAGAGACTCCGAGATGGTATGTTGCCTCCCTGGTGCCAGGTCCAGAATGAGCAGAAAGCATTCTGAAGGGAGAGGGTGAACTGCCAGAGGTCGTAGTACACATTGGTACTAATGACATAGGTGGGAAGAGTGATGAGGTCCTGCAGCAGCAGTTTAGGGAGTTTGGTATAAAGTTAAAAAACAGAACCTCTAGGTTTGTAATCTCAGGATTACTCATTACTCCCTGTGCCGCGTTTTAGTGAGACAAGAAATAGGAAGATAGTACCGCTCAACATGTGGCAAAACAGCTGATGTAGGAGGGAGGGTTTCAGTTATAGAACAAAGAACAATACAGCACAGGAAACAGGCCCTTCGGCCCTCCAAGCCTGCGCCACTCATTGGTCCAACTAGACCATTTTTCTGTATTCCTCCATTCCCAGTCTGCTCATGTGACTATCCAGATAAGTCTTAAACGATCCCTGCGTGTCCGCCTCCACCACCCTGCTTGGCAGTGCATTCCAGGCCCCCACCACCCTCTGTGTAAAATACATCCCTCTGATATCTGAATTAAACCTCGCCCCCCTCACCTTGAACCTTGTGACCCCTAGTGTTTGTCACCTCCAACCTGGGAAAAAGCTTCCCACTGTTCACCCTATCCATACCCCTCATTATTTTATACACCTCTATTAGGTCTCCCCTCATTCTCCATCTTTCCAGGGAGAACAACCCCAGTTTACCCAATCCCCCCTTATAGCTAAGACACACCATACCAGGCAACATCCTGGTAAACCTTCTCTACACTGTCTCCAAAGCCTCCACGTCCTTCTGGTAGTGCGGTGACCAGAACTGGACACAGTACTCCAAATGTGGCCTAACCAACGTTCTATGCAGCTGTAACATCAACCACCAATTTTACACTCTATACCCCGTCCTATAAAGGCAAGCATGCCATATACCTTCTTCACCACCTTCCTCATCTGTGCTGCCACCTTCAAGGATCTGTGGACTTGCACACCCAGGTCCCTCTGTGCGTCTACACTTTTGATGGTTCTGCCATTTATTGTATAGCTCCCCCCTACATTAGTCCGACCAAAATGCATCACTTCACATTTATCTGAATTAAATTCCATCTGCCATTTCTCCGCTCAATTTTCCAGCCTATTCTCCGACAACATTCATCACTATCCGCAAGTCCAGCCATCTTCGTGTCATCCGCAAACTTACTGATCACACCACTTACACCTTCTTCCAAATCATTTATATATATCACAAATAGCAGAGGTCCCAGTACAGAGCCCTGCAGAACACCACTGGTCACAGACCTCCAGCTGGAAAAAGACCCTTCCACTGCTACCCTCTGTCTTCTATGGCTAAGCCAGTTCTCTACCCATCTAGCCACCTCTCCTTTTATTGCATGAGATTTAACCTTTTGCACCAACCTGTCATGAGGGACTTTGTCAAACACTTTACTAAAATCCATATAGATGACATCCACGGATCTACCCTCGTCAACCGTTTTTGTCACCTCCTCAAAAAACTCCACCAAATTTGTGAGGCATGACCTCCCTCTTACAAAACCATGCTGTCTATCACTAATGAGATTATTCCATTCTAAATGCGCATACATCCTATCTCTAAGAATCCTCTCCAACAATTTCCCTACCATGGACATCAAGCTCACCGGCCTATAGTTATCTGTGTTATCCTTGCTACCCTTCTTAAATAACGGTACCACATTCGCTATCCTCCAATCCTCAGGGACCTCATCTGTGTTCAATGAAGACACAAAGATCCCTGTCAGAGGCCCAGCAATTTCATCTCTTGTCTCCCTGAGCAGTCTAAGATAGATGCCATCAGGCCCTGGGGATTTGTCAGTTTTAATGTTCCCTAAAAAACCTAACACTTCCTCCTTTGTATCTGCCCCATTGGGGTCTCTTCCGGGGCAGGTGGGACCTGTACAAGAAGAACGGGTTGCGTCTGAACTGGAAGGCCATAAATATTCTAGCCGGGAGGTTTGCTAGTGTCACAAGGAAGGATTTAAACTTGTTTGGCAGATGGGTGGGAACCAAAGCAAAGGTGATTTAAGGTGAAGGAGAACCTGAGGATAGGACCAGTAAGACTCAGTTGCTAATCAAAGAGGGTTTGGTGGACTGAAGTGCATTTGTTTCAATGCAAGAAGTATAACTGGTAAGGCAGATGAACTTAGAGTTTAGTACTTGGAACTATGATGTTGTTGCTATAACAGAGATTTGGTTAAGAGAAGGACAGGATTGGCAGCTTAACGTCCCAGGATACAGATATTTCAGGCGAGATAGAGGGAAATGTAAAAGGGGTGGGGGATTTGCACTACTGGTTAAGGAGAATATGATGTGGAGATGCCGGCATTGGACTGGGGTAAAACAGAAAGAAATCCCACAACACCAGTTTAAAGTCCAAACAGGTTTATTTGTAGCAAATTTTTATTTGTTACAAATAAACCTGTTTGGACTTTAAACTGGTGTTGTGGGATTTCTTTCTGTTTTAAGGAGAATATCACAGCTGTACTATGGGGAGGGCATCTTGGAGGGCTCATATAGCGAGGCAATATGGGTAGAGCTCACGAATAGGAAGGGTGTAGTCACAATGTTGGGGGTTTACTATCGGCCACTGAACTGCCAGCGGGAGATAGAGGATCAAATATGCAGGCAGATTTTGGCACGGTGTAAAAGTAACAGGATTGTTGTGGTGGGAAATTTTAACTTCCCCTATATTGACTGGCATTCACTTAGTGCTAGAGGCATCAGTGGGGCAGAGTTTTAAGGAGCATACAGGAGAGCTTCTTGAAACAGTTCGTAGATAGTCCAACTAGGGAAGAGGTCAAATCGGACCTGGTATTGACGAATGAACCCGGCCAGGTGGTCGATAGAGGAGCAGTTCGGGAACAGTGACCACAATTCAGCTTCAAGGTACTGATGGATAAAGATGTGTAGATCTCAAGTTAAGGTGCTAAATTGGGGGAAGGATAATTACAACAATATTAGGCAGGAACTGAAGAATGTAGATTGAGGGCAGATGTTTGTGGGTAATCAACATCTGGGAGGCTTTTAAGTGTAAGTTGATAGGGATTCAGGACTGACACATTCCTGTCAGGGTGAAGGATAAATATGGCAAGTTTTGGGAACTTTGGATAATGAAAGGTATTGTGAGCCAAAGAGAAAAAGGAAATATTTGTCAGGGCTAGGGGTTTGTGAACTCACAAAGCAAGTGTGGAATACAAGGAAAGTAGAAAGAAATTTAAGCAAGGAGTAAGGAGGGCTAAAAAGGGCCACGAAAAAGCATTGGCCATTAGGATTAAGGAAAATCCCAAGGCTTTTTACACACATATAAAGAGCTAGGGGGTAGCCAAGGAGCAGGTTGGCCCACTGAAGGACAAGGGAATTGCAGATAGCGATGAGGACCATCAGAGGACATAGATTGGTTGGAGACTTGGGTGGAGAGATGACAGATGGAGTTTAATTTGGACAACTGTGAGGTAATGCATTTTGGAAGGTCTAATATAGATCGGAAATATACAATAAATGGCAGAGCCCTTACAAGAATTGATAGACAGAGGGATCTGGATGTACAGGTACACAGAACACTGAAAGTAGCAACACAGGTGGAGAAGGTAGTCAAGAAGGCGTACGGCATGCTTTCCTTCATCAGCCGGGACATTGAGCTTAAGAATTGGCATATCATGTTACAACTTTGTAGGACCTTAGTCAGGCTGCACTTGGAAAATAGTGTTCAATTCTGGTCGCCACACTACCAGAAGGGCGTGGAGGCTTTGGAGAAGGTACAGAAAAGATTTATCAGGAGGTTGCCTGGTGTAGAGGGCATTAGCCATGAGGAGAGGTTGGAGAAATATGGTTTGTTCTCACTGGAATGACAGAGGTTGAGGGCCAACTCGACAGAGGGGCATGGGCAGATTGGATAGTCAGAAGCTTTCTCCCAAGGCGGAAGAGTCAATTACTAGGAGGCATAGGTTAAAGGTGCAAGGAGCAAGGTTTAAATGAGATGTACAAGGCAAGTTTTTTTAGACAGAGGATGGTGGATGCCTAGAACTCGCTGCCAGGGGAGGTGGTTGAAGCAGATACGATAGTGACTTTTAAGGGGTATCTTGACAAATACATGACTAGGATGGGAATAGAGGGATACGATCCCCAGAAGGGTAGGGGGTTTTAGTTCGGTTGAGCAGCATGGTCAGTGCAGGGTTGAAGGGCCAAAGGGCCTGTTTCTGTGCTGTAATTTTCTTTGTTCTTTGGGTAAAGCGTTGGACTGGGAAGTGTGTGGTCTGCTCAATTTCATCCCTGCCATCTCAACACCCTGGATGAAGCGTGTTGCGGTGGGAATGTGGCCAACTAGCTGAGAGAAGGAGGGCTCTGCACCCAATTGGGTGTTTAAGGTGGGTTGTCTGGAAGGCCATGAATTGCAAGTTGGTCATGGCCACCCATTTAAAGGCACTCTGGCATGGATTAGTAGCTGCTGATCATGAAATTCATCAATGAAAGAGGAAGATGTTGTCCAAACCTGTGTGTTTTAACCTCTGTAGTGAATAAAGATACAAGTCAACTTTAAATCTTGAAACACAATTTTCTTTATTCTGTAGCTACTTAAACAACAGTAAATACTTATAATGCATAAACCAAATACTCACTATTTGTTACTTGACTTAAGGTTGATTTCCACTTGCAATTAAAACCTGGCCAGGATTTTGTTGTCGCAAGGAATCAATTCTTTGTTCTCTTTTTCTTCCAGATGTTGTCTCTTCTTGTGAGCTTGGTTCTCAGGTTCCACACACTGCCTTTCTGAACAAGCTCTTTGTATTAGCAGAGTTAAAACTCCAAAAGTTCCTTGGTAATCAGAATTGTTCAGGACGCCAATTGTATCATTTGATTAGGCCAATCAAATCCAGCTATAGTATCATTGGTCACTTCAGGCCTCATCATCTAAGTGTACATTGTTTAAATTCCAATGCCCAGCTCAGGAAGACTGACTCTACGAGTCTGTTCACATCTCATCCCTGCCAAGGACAAAATGCTGAATCTGACACCTTCTGTCCTTTGACAAATTCCAGGCCATTGGCCACAAGGAAAATCCAGCATAGTGAAAAACAATTTAACCAAATAATCAGGTTTGCTTGATTGAAGATCTTTCAGCACATTAAAAGTTAAAACTCCATTCAGCCACAAAGAGAATTGGAAGAAGACCTTTATCTTATTGGAGCTGCAACATTTAAAAGCGTGTTTTCCAGCTTTGGTGACTGTTGTGCCTTCATTTTCTCATTGTCAGGGAGGAAAGTATATCTGTCCCATTTGCCTTCTGAATAAGGGATCCACCCAGCTATTGGAGACTGAGGTGGTGCATCTGGCACTCCAAGGGTTGCTGGAGGCAAACTAGATGTTGAATATCAGGCTGATGGTGAGCTTCTGGAGTTGTCCATCAGGTAGATATGTTGATCATGCAGTGCAAGGTACATGGAGATGTGGCAGATTGCACGCACTGGAATAGACAGTGGAGGAGTCTATGCAGACAATGAGTGCTGCCATCATCCGCTCTTCAGAATACATGGCTGCTAATTGTCATGGAGGGCCAAACCCAGCGGCTTATTAGTGGGATACATTCTGATTGATACTCTGAGATCAGTGCCCAATGCAAAAGCAGGATGGCAAATGAGGCACCAGGAGTCACAACCAGGTCCTGGTTCTTTTAAGGAAAGCAGGGTAGGCCGAATAGGTTTCAGGATGGCAGATATGCAGGTGCTGCCAACACTGGGGGGTAGCTCTCAGGGCTCCTGATAAAGACAGCCTCCCCTCAACCCCTCTGCCTCTCTACCATTGACACCAATGTCTCAGCATGCAGTGCTAACAGATGAGACTCCTGCCACCATGCAAGAGACAACACCTGGGCTCATGGGTTCAGGCAACTAGAGGACACTCATCTAATTCATCCCACACAGTAGAACTTAAGGGTCAGTAGCCTGCCTCCAGGAAGGCTGGCCATGTGAAGGGAGCACCATGCAATAACATCTGGAAAATAATGAAGAAAATACATTAGTGGTACATGGGTTCACAAGGATAGTAATCTAGACCATTTTGTTTGGATAAATATTATTTCTGTTTTGTATTAAGTGAGGTGTTGTTTGTTCCTGCTGTCCCAGCTTCATTTGGGTTTCATGTATATGGTGTCTTGGTTTGGATTTTCATTGACTAACTGCTCATAGTGGAGTTTGTGCTCATGTGGGTCCCTCTGAATATTGTGTCTCACCTACATATACATCTGACCCTGGTTTTTGGCACGTAGGGGGTATCAGAGGAGTTGAGTGATGCAAAGATGTTATTGTTTATCAAATTCCACATTCCTAGTTGAAATGTCACATTATAAGAAATCACATCAATGCTCTCCTGCCCAAATCCTCTTGTAAACTACCTCCTGCTGCTGGCTGGCCTGAATCCCCCTCCTCATCCTCAGATTCTTCCTGAGACTCATGGTCAGAAATTGCAGTTTGCTCCAATAGATCACCCTTGGCTACAGCCTCCCTCTCTGGAGTGCCAGGCTATGTGTGGTGCAGTGGACTACACTATTTAGAGAGACAATACAGAATCACAGAATCTTTACAGTACAAACAAGGCCATTTAGCCCATCGAGTATTTGGCCTTGGAGGGAGTGCAGAGGAGGTTTACTAGGCTGATACCGGAGTTGAGGGGGTTGAGCTATGAGGAGAGGCTGAATAAACTAGGCTTGTACTCGTTAGAGTTTAGAAGAATGAGGGGAGATCTCATTGAGACGTATAAGATGATGAATGGGATGGATAGGATAGAGGTGGAAAGACTCTTCCCGCTCAAAAAAGACAGTAGGACTAGGGGGCACAGCCTCAAGATAAAGGGGGGGCGGTTCAGAACGGAGTTGAGGAGGAACTTCTTCACTCAAAGGGTGGTGAATCTCTGGAATTCTCTGCCCGTTGAAGTGGTGGAGGCTGCCTCGCTAAATATTTTTAAGAAGCGGGTTGATGGGTTTTTGATAAGAGAAGGGATTAAGGGTTATGGGGAGAGGGCGGGAAAGTGGAACTGAGCCACGACAGATCAGCCATGATCTTATTGAATGGCGGGGCAGGCTCGAAGGGCCAGATGGCCTACTCCTGCTCCTATTTCTTATGTTCTTATGAGTCATCACTGGCTCTCTGAGAAAAGAAAATTCCACCTAGTCCCACCCCCTTGCCTTATTCCCTTAACCTTGCACATTCTTTCTTTTCAGGTAACAATCCAACTACCTTTTAGATGCCTTGATCGAATTTGTATCCATCACCTTTTTAGGAATTTCGTTCCAGATCACTCTCTGGGTGAAAAGGATTTTCCTTACTTCACTTTTACCCCTTCTGTCAATTATTTTGTATATAGTTTTTGGTGCTGTCTTGAGTGAGAACAGTTTCTCACTAATTATCCTGTCCATTCCTCTCAAGATCTTGACTATCTCTGTCAACTTTCCTCTCAGCCTTCTATCTCCAGGGGAAACTGTCCCAACCTCTCCAACCTATCCTCATTGCTACAATTCTTTATCTCTGGAATCATTCTTGTGAACCTCTTCCATGCTCTCTCCAATGCTTTCATATTCTTCCTCAAGTATGGTTCCCAGAACGGGACATAGTACTCCAGATGTGGCCTACTCTTGTACTTGATGCCCTTGTTAATAAAACAGAAGATATTGGGGGCGATTCTCCCAAAAAAAATTCTAAATACTTAATCTGTGTAAAAACTGGAGCAATTTCTTCTGGTTTCTTTAGCGGGATTTTCAAAATGAATCTCCCAAACTCTGAGCACTGCAAAGTGCGCTAGTATGATTCAATTTGAAAATTAGGGAGCGGAGCCTATTCCCACTGAAGAGGCCAGCAGTATTGTGCCATTATGCATGTGCCAATCATTCAGAGTTGAGATCACCACATGCGCAGTGGCCTTGCACTCCATAGTCTCCCAGTCACTACCCCTTAATGTCAGGGTGGCCAATAGGATAAAATGTGTTGGGTTTTGGGGTTAGGGCCTGGACGGAAATGTGGTCGGTGCAGACTTGATGGGCCAAATGGCCTCCTTCTGCACTGTAGGATTCTACTATTCTAATAAAAATAATTTAAAATATGACAATTGTAGAAGGTAAATAGAAGGCAATTCCGATTTCCAGAGAGCATTGCCTCTCACCCAAGTAGTTATTATTCATATGTGAAAGCGAAGGTTGGCGGGATGATTTGACTTGGGTTAAAACCACCAAATCTGATCTGATGCCCACACATGGCACATTTTTCAGAAGTAACATTCAGTTTGGATTTTGTTTTCCTGCAATAGCCCAGAGATACTGAAGCCAATTGTAAAACTGCCATCGAGCCCCAGAATAGAAACGAAAGCCGAGACAGGCCTGGCTTGAATGACTCAGAGTGACACAATGAGCCATTAGGAAGCTGATTAGTCAAATTGGTGCCTTCAACATTATTAAACATATGTCAGAAAATGAAAACAATTGCTTTTCTACTCTTAAAATTAGAACCGTCATTAACTACATGGCAGAAAGTCAGTTTCAAGTCATTTAATATTTTTAGTCAATCAGAATTGGGAAATCAGATTTGAAATATGACTCTTATTTTGTTCAAAGTCAGCAAAGTCATTGGCAGTACAGAAGTGATCTAAGAGTAATTTGAAGGTACAGAAATGCCAATGAGATTTTATTTCTCAGCTGTTCTTCTCGATGCAAAAGAAAATGGATTAAATGGGACTCCTTCTGTCACATCACTTGTTCCAGTAATGTGTTCAGCTTAAATCTATCTGAAGCTGTTTGTACTGTCAGCTGAAACATCACATTGATTGCAGGCTGTCAGTCCCTGAAAACACTGGCGCAGCAAAATCTGCATCTGCATTGTGTCACAGGGTCCAAGAGTGGATAAGTTTATTAAGCAGAGACACAGACATCAGCCAGGCATCCAGTCTGTGCTTAAAATGGCTCAGCCCATTTAAAAAGCAATTAGATGGTTATTTGAAAAGGAACAGTGTGCAGGATTATGGGGTCAAGTAAGGAGAATGGCACTCAGTGAAATGTTCATTCAAAGAGCTGGTACAGACACGATGGGCCAAATTCCCTCCTTCTGTAACAATTCTATAATTTAGTGAAATTCCACTCATGCGGGATCTTCCTACACGCATAGCTGCAACTCTTAGGTTTATCTCCAGTTAAAGTCCCAGCGGAAAGAGTGAGTTGCTACCCACCTCCTGTCAGTGGCCTTTCTTAGGGACAGGCAGTGGTACTGCTTCTCACAAAGTTGTTCAGAAAATCGCAAAACTGGCAGTAACCTGTGTTCCAAATTCTGTCCTCTGGTATTCATAAATATACACTTCCGACCAGAGTTAATTGGAGTATAATCCTGGTTTATTATCTTCCTCATCCCGGTCTCCAGTTCCGAGACAAGGCACTCTTGTGAATGTCACTCGTGTGGGAAGCAGAGGGAAGAAAGGGTGGAAAATTACTTTAGTAAGTTCATCATTGAAGTTGATACACTATCTCTATTATCTTTAAAAATGTATAGGGCTATTTAGTCTGCTCTTCTACAGAAAAGAGCCTCACCATACTTTTTCCTGAGAGGTATTTCTTAATTTTCTTCATATCTTTGTAAATATTTACTGCATTATTTTCAGGATTTCAATATCCTTTATGTAGTATGACCACTGAAACTATACAGAGTACTTTAAGTGATCGTAATCGGATAATGTGTGTTTGTAAGTACCTAGTTTGTAAGTACATTTAACGTTGTACATTCAACACTAATGCATCTACTTTCTCAAAAGACTAAGGAAATTTGGCATGTCAGTTACAACTCTCACCAATTTTTACAGATGCACCATAGAAAACATTCTTTCTGGTTGTAACACAGCTTGGGATGGCTCCTGCTCTGCCCAAGACTGCAAGGTATTACAAAAGGTCGTGAATGTTGCCCAATCCATCCTCCAAACCAGCCTCCCATCCATTGACTCTGTCTACACTTTCCACTGCCTCAACAAAGTAGCCAGCATAATTAAGGACACTATGCACCCCAAACATTCTCTCTTCCACCTTCTTCCTTTGGGAAAAAGATACAAAAGTCTGAGGTCACATACCAACCAACTCAAGAACAGCTTCTTCCCTACTGCTGTCAGACTTTTGAATGGACATACCTTGCAGTAAGTTGATCTTTTTCTACACCCTAGCAATGACTGTAACACTACATTCTGCACTTTCTCGTTTCCTTCTCTATGAACAGTATGTTTTGCTTGTATAGCGCGCAAGGGACAATATTTTTCACTGTATGTTAATACATGTGACAATAATAAATCAAATCAAATCAATGCCTCTATGCTTTTGCATTCTATTCCAACAGAAGTAAATCCCAGTACTTTGTTCTTTTCTCTTTTTTGCCAACTTTACTGATTTACAAGGCCGAAATCTTTCAATGAGCATTGGAGCCACTGTGTCTACTTCTAATCAGACAAACAACTGCCCACTTAGCCGGATGTGTTTTTCTGGCCAAACTTCCGATGTGCAATGCAGAATCGCTTCTTGGCCTTTTGGCTAAGACCAAGTGTAGTATTGGCATGCTGTGCATGGTTGAAGTTATTAGGTTACATTTTAGCTTCATTTGAAGCAATTTTTAAAAGTAGCATCTCAGCCTTTTGGCTAACATGCAAATGAGATCAAGCCTTGGAGGAAGAGCTATGCCTACACTAATTAGCTTGGATCATGTAGAGAAAGCCCAAGGCAGGAGGTGGGAGCCCTGTCTTGTCAGCTTGGATTGGGAATGTCTCAACTTGTTGAGACTTTGAATTGGACTTGATTTGATTGAATTGGAATAAAAACAAAAAAAAATTACCTCAGTATAGAAGTCCATGGATGCTACTATTTTTGTGTTTAAGATTCCCTGTGAGGTCAGAAGTCTTGTAAACATTGTGATAATCCCATTTTCTTCATCAATTTTATTTGTCTCTTCCTTTCTAGCTATGTAAAGTTGAATTGCCCCAAAATTATGGGAAGACAATGGCCTGGTGGTATTATTGCTAGACTATTAATCTAGAAACTCAACTAATGTTCTGGGGACCTGGTTTCAAATCCCACCACAGCAGATGGTTGAATTTGAATGCAATAAATAATGTCTGGAATTAAGAATCAATTGATAACCATGAAAACACATCTGATTCACTAATGTCCTTTAAGGAAGGACATACTCACTTGATTTGGCCTACATTTGACTCCAGAGCCACAGCAATGTAGTTAATTCTGAGCAGCCCACCACCTTCTTGAGGGCAACTAGGATGGGCAATAAATGCTGATCAGCCAGCAATGCCTGTGTCCCATGAATGAATAAAAAAAGAAAGATCTGTGCTTTTATTCATTACATCATTGCTAACATATTTCTATCTTCAATTCCTTCCAATATTGATGGTTTGTGGTATACCTCTGATAGTGTGACCAATCTCTAGCTATCCTTTCTCTCAATCTGGTCCTATTGATTTTCAATGACACACTTTGAAGTTTCAATGAGGGAAATTTTTGATCAATTTAGAATAACTACAATAACCAGAAACAAAAACATAGGACAAAGTAAAATCCTACACTAGAAAACAAAAAAATGAACTGCACATTTGGCTTAAATCCTTCAGAAGTTACAGATTTCAATTTCCATTATCTTGAATGTACAATCACAATGGATAGAGTTGCTGCTGACAGCAGTTGTGTGCTAACCTTATTATTGTAGCCTTTCAACAGAAAGAATTCTTCATCCCTGTAGAAAACAACACAATAATCCAGTTTATGATAAATAATTAAAGCATTCATGGCTTGTGCAATTTTCAGAAGATCAAGTGAATTACTGCACATATAGACTGGACATAATGAGCTGCCGCTAGACCTCCCTGTATAAGTACTGAATTATTTTTAGTCTTTAAATAATTTAGTTCCAGTCAATGAATGGCACTGCTTTTTATTGCATTAAGAATGGCACGGTAGCACAATGGTTGACATTGCTGCCTCCCAGCACCAGGGTCCCAGGTTCAATTCCAGCCTTGGGTGACTGACTGTGCATGTTCTCCCCAAGTCTGTGTGGGTTTCTTCTGGGTGCTCTGGTTTCCTTCCACGGTCTAAAGATGTGCAGGTTAGGTGAATTGACCATGTTGCCACTTATTGTCCCAGGATATATAGGTTAGCATAGATGGCATAGAATCCCTACAGTGCAGAAGGAGACCATTTGGCCCATCAAGCCTGCACCGACCACAATCTCACCCAAGCCCTATTCCCGCATCCCCACATATTTACCCTTCTAATCCCCTGACACTAGGTCAATTTAGCATGGCCAAATAACCTAATCCTTTGGACTGTGGGAGGAAACAGAGCAACCAGAGGAAACCCGTGCAGACACAGGGAAAATGTGTAAACTCCACACTGACAGTGAAACGAGGCTGAAATTGAACCTGGGTCCTTGGTGCTGTGAGGCAGCAGTGCTATCCACTGTGCCACTGTGCCACAGTTAGTGGGATTAGTGGGATGAATATGTTGGGTTACAAGTAAGCCTGGGTAAGAATCAGTGCGGCCTCAATGGACCAGATGACCTCCTTCTACACTATAGGGATTCTTTGATGACCAAGAATTCAGAGCACATGTTGAAAGTAGATTTCAATGGAAGCAAAAAGCCCCTATTAAGTAGAAAAATGGGAATGGGAAAAGTTTAGGATGCCAAATGGCACTTGGGGATATCAAATATTTGTGATTGACCTTGACATCCACACATACTCACTATCTCCCTCACTCCTCTCTTTCAACATAAATACATTAAATAGCTGCTTAACTCTTATTATGCGATTTATTTTAATGAATTTAGTAACTTATTCCAAGGAAGTTTTTTTTATTGTGGTAAAATTCATACAGAGACTGCAATTAATTCTTATCCCAACATATCAATTATGCTTTGTATAAAATAATTCTGAATTGCTGGCTTGCTCCTAATCACCAATCTTTAAATTATGTCCACTAAATTAGAAGTCTATGAACATTTTATCTAAATCAAGTTGATAAATGATCCTTCAGTTTTAAAAGTAGTGCAATTAGGTCCAACATTTTTATTAGTAATAAACTCAACTTCCTGAATCATTCCTTATGAATTTGATTCCGCATAGCAGATATCATTCTGTTTTGCACCATCTTCATCAGTAAGCACTAGGTACACTTTGCATGATTTGTTCATTCTTAATTAAATATTCATTGAGAAGATAATTTATTCCAGTCTCTGTTGTGCAATGGAATCTGCTTGCAGAAATCATTGGAATGAAAATTCATTTGCACTGCTGGGTAGGACAAACTTGATGCAAGGAATCATGCCATACCATTCATACAGTGCACAGAGATGCCATCTGGTCCATCGGATCTGCAGCACTCTCTGAAAAAGCACCCCATCCAGGTACTTCCCTCGGCCCAACCTCTCAATCCTTTGTATTTACCATGGCTAAGCCACATAACCAAAACAGCTTTGGACTCTAGGGGCAATTCAGCACAGCCAATCCACCTAACCTCCATATATTTGGACTGTTGGGAGGAAATCGGAGCACCCAGAGGAAACCCACGCAGACATGGGGAAAACATGCCAACAATTCATGGACAGTTTATCAAGGCCAGAATCAAAAGCAGGTCCCTGGTACTGTGAAACGGTGATGGTAACCACTGTGCCATTATGCTGCCCAAGAAATTTTAATGAGTGAACGTAGCACAGGAGAACACACAGTTCATTCTTTAAGAGCCAAACCAAATGTTAAAGCATCAGAGCCTGATAATCTTGCAAGTAAGGATAAAAATGTCTTTGTGGGTTTAAGCACAGGAGGTCAACAGCTCATTTGCACTGTATTAGGGCAATCTTACAAAAAAATTTGAAGTGCTGAAGAGAATGAAAATGGGAGAGAATAATAGTTTTTTTTGGGTGAGTTAACAATTGAATCTTAACCCACACTTTGAAAAAAATATGCAGGGGGTAGGACTTAAGCTCGCCAAAAGTCAACAGGTTGCAGCAGAGGGTGCAATTGTGCATGCTCAGATCTCTGTGTTCTGTACATAGCATGCAGCATAGAGATCTCTCTGTGATCTTCCCCCCAGCTACCATTGGCCTCCATGGTTGACCGTCCCCCACCCACATCTGATCCCTCCACCCCCTCCAACCCGTATGGACCGACCAGTTGTTGGTTGCAGAGTTTGCAGATTTCCCCCACTCCGATCATGACTGCAGAGAATGCAGCATATCCACTGTTGCATCTGCAGAGCACACAGTGTCCCCCCAATCGGTCCCCCCCACCTTCATGCCTGCTTCTTGGCACTGCCCAATGCCCAGTGTGTGCTGCCATTATGCCAGGCTGGCAGTGTCAGTGTGCTCAGTGGGCAGTACCGGGTGCCAGGCTGGCACTGCCGCTGTTTCCCCAGGGGGCTTCAATAGCTTCCTGTCCCACTGGTGAGGCCATCACAACAGGCGCAGGTTGATGGGGATCATATATGATCCTCATCGGTAGGAACTTTCCCAGTTAAGTTGCAGAGGCAAATGACCCCGGGCGATTGCATCTCGGGCACAACTTGTAATATTTAAATTCTATTTGAAATAGAATTTCAATATTGAGATCAGCCTCGCACCCTTTCTGGATGTGAGGCTGATCTCACTGGACACCTGGTGCCCGTGAGTATGTGAGAGGTGAGAAATCGGGGGGACACACAATTTTTCAGCTTTCTTGTGATCTTACTAGCTTGCCCCGCTCATCAGCCAGCAAGGCAATATGGTAATATCGCCACCTACACCTTTTTTGTGCAGTCAGTTAAATGTCTTCATAATTTGCCTGAATTTGTCCTTAAACATAAAAGTTTAATGACATTTAAACATAAATTACATCAGATGAAAATCACATTTCTGTACTGATCCCATTCAGAATGTAACCATGTCCTGGATTGATATGATGCAAATGGTGAGCTTCCTCTGAATCCAAACATTGGTAACTGAGGAGGTTCTTGAAATCTAAGATTGTTGTTTTAGGTTGTAGCAAGTCCTCGGAGGCAGAAGTCCCTTCACCAAACTCCCTTTATTTACAAGTCTGATAAGAGCATATAGAGTACTTTAAGTTAGTAGTCTACACCAGGAGTTCCAGAGGAACTGACACGCCAGGTTAAATACAAATCAAGAGGCTCCCAGATTGGCCCATTAATTTGGCCCTTAATCAAGGAACTCTTTTTGTGAGCTCTTTTTGTGGCCCTTAATCAAGGAGTTCATGTTCTAACAGGCCAAGCTCAATTGCCTGATTAAAATCATCACAAGGTGTAAAACATCTTTTACAAAAATTAAATATTAAAACATACTTAATTTGTTAATAAATTGGCTAGTCTACACTGATGAAACTAGTAAATGACTGAGTTAATTTTGTTAAAGGCATTTTTAGCCATTTTAAATCAGGTTACTCACAGGTTAGGGACTAGACAGTCCCATTACAGTTGCTTATTTTTAATGATAACCCAATTTTCAGTTGTATTTATAAATACATCAATGAATAGTTTTAATTGCAAGAGAAAAAAAAATCCATTACACCATTTGATTGCACTGATTCAGGGAAGATTTTACGTTAAAGATTATGTAAATGAGTTTGAGTCAAATCCTGAACCATGGCCGGAATGTTCCGGCATTGCCATAGCAGGTTCCCTTGTGGCAGATATGACAAGACATTCAAATGTGCATTGATTTTGGCAGGACTGGAAAGTCTGTGAGGGGCCAGAAAATTCCAGTTCATAACTTCATTTCAGAAAACCAATGCTACTTCAATCATAATCTGTGCCCAGGTTGCTGGTTGTACCTGGAGTTAAAAACTTGAGGTATTTTCCAAGGCACTTTCACCTGAATGGAAATAGCTTGAAACCTAGGTCTTTCACTTTCTCCTCATTTCTTGGCTCTCACGCAATTACATTCATTCTTGAGATGATTTGATGAGTTGGTACTTAGGAGCAATGGCTACACCAGTCATTGATGGTTCTGTCCTTCTATTAGTGCCTTGGTCTTTAACTCACTAACTTTCACCTAGCTAACTTGGCCATTTTCAAAACTGCTGCCACACAACAGTTTAAATCTATCCTTCATGACTGTCTTGTCAAAATAAGATTATAACTCATAACAACATGTAAGCAGCATTAGAATAATTTCAGTACCTTTTTTGCACCTATTTATTCATGTGGGCATCGCTAGCTAGGCCAGCATTTATTGCCCATTCCTAATTGCCCTTGAGAAGGTGGTGGTGAGTTGCCTTTGTGAACTGTTGTATAAATTGCAGTGGTATAGGTAGACCCCCAGTGATGTTAGGAACGGCGCTCCAGGATTCTGATCCAGCAACAGTAAAGGAATGGTAATACATTTTCAAGAAAGGATAGTGAGTCCTTTGGAGAACTCAAATTTCCATGTATCTGCTGAACTTCTCCTCTTAGGTGGTAGTGATTGTGGGTTTGGAAGATGTTGTTGAAACAGCCTTGGCAAGATGCTGCAACGCATCTTGTAGATGACACATGCTGTTGCCACTGTGCACCAGTTTCAACATCCTTGGGGTTACCATTGACCAGAAACTCAACTGGACTCGCCACATCAACACAATGGCCACAAGAGCAAGTCAGAGGCTAAATGCTGCGGTGAGTAACTCACCTCTTGACCCCCCAAAGCCTATCCACCATCTGCAAGGCACAAGTCAGGAGTGTGATGGAATACTCCCCACTTGGCTGGATGGGTGACACTATCCAGGACAAAGCAGCCCACCTGATTGGCACCGTATCTACAAACACCGACTCCCTCTGACACCGATGCTTAGTAGCAGCAGTGTGGGTGATCCTTATAACAATTTCATGTCTGTCATAAACCCTGTCTGTGTGATGTCACATCGGCAAGGTTTGAAAATACAGCAGGGAGTTCAATATATGGCAAGAGGGTAAATAATATGTAAATATATTTAAATATATTAGCATCATGTTCACATCTGTTGCTTTGAATGCCCAAAATTTACTGAATGTTCTTTGTTCAAAATACAAATGACTGCAAAGCAATTTGATTTGCGAAAGGTGAGGTGATACCATCAGCTCACACTTGACAGCATGTTGCCTTGAGGTGAAGTAAACCTGTCTCCTTTTGAAATTGGACCGTTGCTCAGATTTTTAACAAGAAATATTACATTGGTTCTTTGCAATTTGGCTCCATAAATATCTCTTCTGGATTTCATGTTCGAATTAGAACAACAGCAACTTGTATTTATATAGTATCTTTACCAAAGTAAAACATCCCAATCCTCTTCAGAGGTGCACTGTCAAACAGAATTTGACACTGAAGGAGGCGTTAGGGTAGATAGACAAAAGTTTGATTGAAAAGGGAGGCCTTAATGTGTATTTTATAAGAGAAAAGGGAGCTAGTGAAATGGAAAGGTTTAGGGAGGGAATTCCAGTGCTTAGGACCTAAGCAGCCAAAGGGCAGGTAGTGACGTAGCGATATTGTCACTGGACTAGTTACTCAGAAACTTCTAATATTCTGGGGTCTCAGGTTAAATCCCATCATGACAGATGGTTATATTTGAATTCTATAAAAACCTGCAATTAAACATTAAATGATCATAAAATGATTGTCATAAAATCCCATCTGGTTCATTCATACCCTTCAGGAAGGAAATCTGCCATGCTTATCAGGTCCGGTCTACTTGTGACTCCAGACCCACTACATCAAAGCAATGTGGTAGACAGCTTAAATAATTACATTTAAATTGACTTAATGGGCTTCTTACCCAACTTTACTAACACTTCCTCTTTTAACACCATGTTTGCTCATTCGGAAGTGGCACAAAACAGACATGCTCCACGTAAGTCCGATTCGGAGGAAAGTGCAGAGCATCTGACTGCTCTCTGCTTGAAATTGGTGGGGTGCGGTGGGGTGGAGAAGGGGGCGTTGGTTGTGGGAGAGGTTGATCCAACTGCTCTCTGCTTGAGATTGGTGGGAGTGGGGGAGAGAGGTGGGTCCATTGCAACTCCACCTGTGATCAGTGAGGAGGGAAGGAGGGTCGACTGCCATTCTCCTGTGATCAGTGGGGGGTAGGTGGGTCCGTTGCCACTCTTCCTGTGATTGGGGGGTGGGGGGAAGGGGGTCCGCTGCCACTCTGCCTGAGATCAATGAGGGGAAGGGGGAGGTTCACTGCCACTCTGCCTGAGATCGGGGGTGGGGGGGTGGGACGATAACGAGGCCAACTACTATCTGCCTGAGATCAGTGGGGGAGTTAATGGGGGTCTGCTACCATTCTGCCTGAGATCAGTGAGGACAGGAGGGGAGTCCGCTGCCACCCTGCCTGAGATTGGTGGGGGGGGAAGGGGAATAAGGGACCCGCAACAGTCAGGGTGGTGGGGGTGTGGAGGGGATAAGTGGGTCAATAATGTTGTGGGTGTGGGGCATTGTCTGTGGGGGCCAAGGGGAGGCATTATCCAACCTGGGAAGGATGTGGCAGGAGAGCAGCGCACTATCATTTTTTTTATCTGCGCACGTGTAGTTGGAGGCGCCGATTGGACATGCAGGATTTTGGGCGTGTTAAGCCCCTCCCACGGGCTTGTGCAACACGATTCGGAATCGCTGATATTTTTTCAGGCAGAGTGTGTATGGGGGCACCTCAGAAGGGATCTAAAAGTTGGACCTGAAACACTCCCAATTTCAAGTCCGCTCGGCACTTATAATCAAAATAGCCCCAGTATTTATATGGTAAATCCAGTCGAGTTTCTGGTCAAGGGTAACCCGCAGAATGTTGATAGTGGGGGATTTAGTGATGGTAATTTCATTGACACTCAAAAATGAATAGTTCCTCATATGTTTCTGAAACATTTTACACATTAATATTTAAATGACATCTTCTGGACATCAATCTAGCACCAACTGATTAAAAAGAGAACATAAATTTAACATGTTTATCAGACACTGCCTGAGGAACTTCCACAGAAACATTATAAACGAGCAAATTATTAAACAGGATCAGCAAACCACTATGAAAATATAGCGAACATAAAAGATCCCCAGGTCAAAGACTGTACGTATTTCTAATAAAGTAAAAATTTAATCAGACCCAGGTTTGTTTATCTTAATACAGCATGTTGCAGTCCCTATTCTGTCTGATGCTACGTTGATTCAAATTGTTCTTCATTCATTTAGAGATGGCAATGGCTGGGATCTTGTGAAGTTCCCAAAGTGGGAGACAAAATCGGCAGGGGGCACCTAACTGAGCGGGAGGCAAGATTTCAGCTGCCTAATGGTAGAATGAAAGTTGGCAGCCGATTAAGGGTGGATAATGCTTCCTGATGGCAAGTGCAGGGAGCCTCTTTTTAACATATTAGCATGTCTTGCAGATTAAATTTTATCTTTGGAATTGAGTGTGAGCACGACAATCAATGCCTTCAGATTCATAAATGGTGAAAGGTGGCATGCAGTGGGTGAGTTAGTCCCCCTGAGTAGGAAGACTGAATATGAGTTGTTTCCCTTGTTTGTGGAGCTTTGTTGAATCAGGGACGAGGAGATATTTGATGCAGATTGAGTGGACGCTGTGACAGAGAAAGAGGGCATGGCTGACTGAGGGCTGAGGAGCATGGCTGACTGAGGGGTGGGGCATGGCTCTGAGGGATTTGGGGTATGGCTGATTGAGGGGTGGGGCAAGGCTGACTGAGGGGTAGGGCATGGCTCTGAGGGAATTGGGGTACGGCTGATTGAGGGGTGGGGCAAGGCTGATTGAGGGGTAGGGCAAGGCTGACTGAGGGGTAGGGCATGGCTCTGAGGGAATTGGGGTATGGCTGACTAAGAGATGGGGTTTGGCTGACTGAAGGGTGGGATATGGCTGACTGAGGGGTTATGGGGGTAATGTTGACTGAGGGGTGAAAAGGCATGGCTGCCCTACAGGGTTGTGGCTGACTGAGGGTTGGGAGTTATGGTTGATGGAGTGGGGGGGACACAAGAAAACTTTAAATCAACATTTCCAAAATTCCCCACCAACATTGGAAGCTTACACATAACAGCTTATCACAGGTGCATTGCCCATAATATTCTCTCAATAGATGGCAGATAATCACACTTGGGGCCTGATTTTACCATTTTCATTCTAAGTGGGCCGAGCACTATGGCGGTTGTTGGGCCCTGGGCCTTGCGCTCTCTCGGTGCCAGGGAGCCGGGCGGCAGGAGCAGCCCTGGGGCGGCCTGGTGAGCGGGGCTGGGGGGAGGAGGAGAGGAATCATCGACCCTGAGAGAGGAGCCCAGCCCGGGACTGAGAGCCCAGCTCGGGGTGCGGGAACCCCGGCTTGGGGCCTGACAGCAGCTCACTGCCATGGCGGGGGGCGGGTTTGATGGTGCCCCCCCCCCCCCCGTCCAGGTCCTCCCACGCCCTGCCCACCCCCATACCCCAGGTGGGGGCTCTCCCCCGCCCCCTCCACCCACCTCTTTGAGGGTACCCCCTCCCCTCCCTTTTGTGAGACATTGTTTACCTGAGGACACAATCTCCTGACATTGCTCCCCCCAGAATCCTAACATTGGAATTGTGTATTGAAGTGCAGAATCCAAGCCCCACATGTGAAATTTACTGCTCAATGTTTAAATTACAATAAGGGAAAGCCTATTACTGTGAGCTATTAAGTAGCATCATAAAGTGCAGAAGGAGGCCATTAGGCCCATTGAGTCTGCACTGCCCACAATCCTATGCAGATCCTATACCCACAACCCTGTTAGTTCCCCTGACACTAAGGGTGATCTAGCATGACCAATCCACCCAACTCGTGCATCAATGGACTGTGGGAGGAAACCGCCCCAACAAGGGGAGAATGTGCAAACTCCACACAGTGACCCGAGACCGGAATTGAACCCAGGTCCCTGGTGCTATGAGGCAGCAATGCTAACCACTATGCTGCCATGTCACAGTTGTCATTTAGAATGTAGAACTCGTACAAGATGCAGTGTGCCTGGAAATCGCATTGTCAAAAAAATGTAGTTGATGTTGAAAGAGTTGAGGAGGAACTTCTTCACTCAAAGGGTGGTGAATCTCTGGAATTCTCTGCCCGTTGAAGTGGTGGAGGCTGCGGGTTGATGGGTTTTTGATAAGAGAGGGGATTAAGGGTTATGGGGAGAGGGCGGGAAAGTGGAACTGAGCCACGACAGATCAGCCATGATCTTATTGAATGGCGGGGCAGGCTCGAAGGGCCAGATGGCCTACTCCTGCTCCTATTTCTTATGATCTTATGAAGATCTGACTTGGAAATCTGCTTTCAGGCGTTCCCATATGCACTTAGCCTGAAAAAAAATTACAGGTCTGAATGGTGTTGTGGGTGGAGATTAGCACGCCCTAAATGATTGGAGCTCTGAACTGTGCATGCACAGTTAGAGAAAAAAAATTGAAAATCGCACCACTGTCACATCAGTCCTGGGCCGCAAAAAGCGGCCTGGGAGCAAAACACAGGAGCAATGGCTCCCACAGACATCACCCCACCCCTACAACATAACTGTCCCCCTTATCCACCCACCCCCCCCACCCCCAGCTACCCAGACCAATTATGATCCCCTGCCCCCTTCCCCCCACCAATTGCCTGCACAGTGGCAGTGGACCCCCCCTGCACCCCCGCTCCTCCACCAGAGATCCATCTGGTCTCCCCCCACCCACTAGTGAGCAATTGGGCCTTCCCCCCCTCCCCCCACCCCACCAAAGATACATCTTATCCACCTCCCTCCTCCCCCCCACGCCAAACCAGAGAACAATCCGGCCTCATCACCGCCTCCAGAGAATGATCTGGCCTACCTCCCCTCCACCCCCCCCAGAGGTACATGTGACCCGACTCCACCCCCCACCCCCCCCACCCCCTCATCAGAGAATAATCGGGCCCACCACCTTCCCCCCCCCACCAACGATGATCTGCCCTCCTGTCCTCCTCCCTCCCCACCCACCAGACAATGATCTGCTCCCCACCACCCCCCACACCAGACAACGATCGGGCCTCTATCCTCCCGCATCCCCCTCAACAGAGAATGATCTGACCTGCCTCCCCCCGCACCCCCCTCCCCCCCACCCCTCCTCCCGACTGATCTGAGTCAGAGAGCTGTTGGAAACTCTGAACTTACCTCTTCAGTAGCCAGAGTGCCCAAAACAGATTTTTATTTAGCATATCCATTTTGACCCAATTCCAGATTGGCGAAAGTGGTGGTAAAGGGGGAAATGCTGATAAAGTTCGGCGGGCAGTTCATTAATTCAATTTAAATGCACGCAAATACATTTAAATTGCCATTGGATCATGGCCTTTCCTGAGCCTCGATAAAGTGGTCATCTGTGTTGACACAGGTGTGGATCATGTTAATGGCTGACACTTTACCACATTTTCACACCTGAAAATGTGTGTGACTGAATGGGAAAATTGGGCTTTTGGTGTATGAAAGCATCTTTCTAAAGAAACATGCTGATATTGAGTTCCTCTTTCCCATCTCTTTCAGTGGTGCAAGAATTTGGAAGATTTATAAGAACATAAGAACATAAGAAATAGGAGCAGGAGTAGGCCATCTAGCCCTTCGAGCCTGCCCCGCCATTCAATAAGATCATGGCTGATCTGTCGTGGCTCAGTTCCACTTTCCCGCCCTCTCCCCATAACCCTTAATCCCCTCTCTTATCAAGAGCCCATCAACCCGCTTCTTAAAAATATTTAGCGAGGCAGCCTCCACCACTTCAACGGGCAGAGAATTCCAGAGATTCACCACCCTTTGAGTGAAGAAGTTCCTCCTCAACTCCGTTCTAAACCGCCTCCCCTTTATCTTGAGGCTGTGCCCCCTAGTCCTACTGTCTTTTTTGAGCAGGAAGAGTCTCTCCACCTCTATCCTATCCATCCCATTCATCATCTTATATGTCTCAATGAGATCTCCCCTCATTCTTCTAAACTCTAACAAGTACAAGCCTAGTTTATTCAGCCTCTCCTCATAGCTCAATCCCCTCAACTCCGGTATCAGCCTAGTAAACCTCCTCTGCACTCCCTCCAGGGCCAAAATGTCCTTGCGCAGGTGTGGCGACCAAAACTGCACACAGTACTCCAGCTGCGGCCTCACCAATGCCCTATACAGCTGCAGCAAGACCTCCCTACTTGTATATTCAATCCTTAACTCAGTGCATTTTCCAATATTTTGAAATCCGTAAGCAGATTTTTTTTCCGTGAAAGGGAATTCTTTAAGTAACTGCTCCTTATTTGTCATTTGGCAACAAGCAATTTTACTTTGTTTTAAAATTATCCAGAAGTGTCAGGTAATCTGCTACAATGTGAGGAAACACATTGATCGAAAATTAATCTAATACAAAAGTGGAGGCTTGGAGCCAGGCTGATGAACTATGATACAAATAATGCTCATGTGCACCAGGTGCTGAGTGTGAATAATATGCTGTGAAAGCACCTGTGATGCAGGAGCCCACAAATCATGTGTGAGCTAGAGCCATTAAGGATTGATGAAGTTGGTTAATGCTCTGTGTATGTAATGCAGTCTCAGTGCCTATATAATCCTGCTGGAACTCTGCATCCACTTAAAAAATGTTGTTGCATGATGGATATGTTCAATTATGTTATCCACACCTCCCTAAAATTTGCAACCCACCTGTCATCTATTCACGATGACTGAGGTAATTGTTGACCTTTCCAAAAATATATACTATGGTCAGCTACAAAGGAAGCCCTGTTCTGGATCATCTTAAATCAACAAACACTAACTAATGTGGAAATTCCAGCTTCTGTTCAATGTGAGACTTTTGTACATTAATGAAAAATAATGTTCAGCAGATGGAGTCAGAGGGCTCATTTTACCATTTTGATTCTAAGTGCTGGGCAGACTTGAAACTGGGAGTGATTCAGATCTGACTTTTAGACCTGTCTTCTGGTGCCTCCACACATACTCTGCCTGCAGAAATGTCAGCGAGTCCAAATCATGCTGCTCAAACCTATTGGCAGAGCTTAATGCGCTTGAAATCCTGCAGCTCTGATCAGTGCCTCCTACTGCACGTGTGCAGGGAAAAAAAAGATGGAATGCAGCTCCCCTACCACATCGCTCCTAGGCTGGATAATGCCTCCTCCTGACCCCCAACAGACATTGCCTCAGCCTCACAACATTACTGACCCCCTTAACCGCCCACCCAACCGCCTCCTGGAATGATCCCTGGCCCCTCGTCCCTTCCCCCAATGAATCCCAGGAAAGTGGCAGCAGACCCCTCCTTCTCCTTCACTGATCACAGGCAGAGTGGCAGCGGAACCCCCCTTTCCTCCAGTGATCTCAGACAGAGTGGCAGCAGACTATGCCATCCCCCACACCAATCTCAGGAGAGAGATCCACCCTCCCTCCCAGCCTATCAGATAGGATGATCTCCCATCCTACAGCTATCAGGCAGAGCGATCCCCCGCATCCCCATCTCTGACCCTCCCACACAAGGCCCCCATCTCCTCTGGACTCCAATAGTTGTGTGACACCTCCCACTCTCCTGTCCCCAATCATTGTGCCACTGATCCATTACCTGCCCTCTCCCCATCATCATATCTGTAAACGCTCACTTGCCTTCCCCTCAATGCTAACAAGCAAACTGCATGTAACTTGCTGGAAGCTCTGCCAAACTGCCTGCAGCTGACCTGCCCTGATGTGCGGGCATTCCTGTACAAAAAGTGCACACGACCAGCCCCCCTGATTTTCTGAGGGTGACCTCGGGAGGCTGCTGGATGCAGCAGAGGCGAGATGGGATACCCTCTTTCTCTCAGGAGGATGCGGACCCACGGGCTCCGATGGGAATGCGGCCTGGGAGGAAGTCGCTGCCTCAGTCAGTGCCAAGGCATTGGCCTCCTGAACCACGAAGCAATGCCAGAAAAATGTCAATGAGCTCATCTGTGAAGCAGCGGTGAGCGCTGAACCCCATCTTGCATCTTCCCCCAAATTTCTCCTGGATCCTCCCAGCCCCAGCACCCTGCATGCTTCGAGCTGCTGACCCCCAAGCAGCTCCTTCCTTTCACCCCAACAGCCCCACTGTGTTTGCACTCTCAGGTCCACCAGCTGATACTGTGCAGGAGTCACACCAGCATTTCTTTCATGGCTCCTTCTGTCTTGTAAGAAGTCTCACAACACCAGCTTCAAGTCCAACAGGTTTATTTGGTAGCACAAGCCACAAGCTTTCAGAGCACTGCTTTTTCATCAGGTGAGTGAGCTGTTGTGTTCACAAAGAGGGCATATATAGACACAAACTCAATTTACAAGACTTGCGATGTGAGTCTTTACAAGTAATCAAGTCTTAAAGGAACAGACAATGTGAGTGGAGAGAGGGTTAAGCACAGGTTAAGGAGATGTGTCTTGTCTCCACCAGGACAGTTAATGAGATTTTGCAAACCCAAGCAAGTTGTTGGGGTTACAGATAGTGTGACATGAGCCCCAGATCCCGGTTGAGGCTGTCCTTATGTGTATGGAACTTGGCAGGAGTGTTC
Source organism: Carcharhinus amblyrhynchos (assembly GCF_965287045.1). Lineage (NCBI taxonomy): Eukaryota > Metazoa > Chordata > Chondrichthyes > Carcharhiniformes > Carcharhinidae > Carcharhinus > Carcharhinus amblyrhynchos. The sequence goes on from NC_137333.1 coordinate 63,282,656, forward strand.
TCATCCTGTTGGGGAACACTTCAGCAGTCATGGACATTCAGCCTCTAATCTTTGGGTAAGCGTTCTCCAAGGTGGTCTTCATGACACACAATAATGCAGTCACTGAGCAGAAACTGATAGCCAAGATCCACACACGAGGACGGCCTCAACTGGGGTTTTGGGTTCATGTCACACTCTCTGTAACCCCCACGACTTGCCTGGGCTTGCAAAATCTCACTAACTGCCTTGGCTGGAGACAATATACATCTCTTTAACTTGAGCTTAACCCTCTCTCCACTCACATTGTCTGTACCTTTAAGACATGATTATCTGAAAAGACTCACATTCCAACCATTATTTTGTAAATTGAGTTTGTGTCTTTATGTGCCCTGTTTGTGAACACAACTCCCACTCACCTGGTGAAGGGGCAGTGCTTCGAAAGCTAGTGGCTCATGGTACCAAAGAAACCTGTTGGATTTTAACCTGGTGTTGTGAGACTTCTTACAGTGCCTACTGCAATCCAACTCCGGCATCTCCACACCCTTCTGTCTCCACAGGAGAAGACCAACCGTAACACCTGTGACAGGGCGAAGATAGGGTGTGGTGAGCCAGACCTCCAGGTCCTCATCCCCTTGAGGAGCAGGCGCTGGAGCTGTCAAGGGAAGGGGTTGTCAGTGACAGCATGGTCGGGTTGCCATGAAGACTTGAGCACCTGTCATTTCTCCACTCATTTTGAGGCAACTTCTTGGGAGCACAAGTTTCGGGTGTGAGGGGCAAGGTTTAAAGGAGATTACGAAGCATGTTTATTTGCACAGCGAGGTTAAAGGGTGCCTGTAATTCGCTGCTGGGGGAGTTCACGGATGCAGATATGATAGTGACCTTTAAGGGGCATCTCTACAGTTATGTGAATGGGATGGGAATACAGGCATATGGTCCCCAGAAGGGTAAGGGATAACAGATGAGATGGGCAGCCTGGTCACTACAGACTTGGAGAGCCAAATGGCCTATTCCTGTTATTTTTTTTGGTGCTTTGTTCTATGTTCAATGGAGAAATGTGAATCACGTGTTTAGCATCCTGGATTCCTCTCCCTCCCTTGCACGTAACCTTGAGTCCTGTGTTGCAGAGACAGATCCGATGCCTCGGGGCCTTCTGGACTCGAGGCCCATACTGCAGCTCCCATCCATCCTGGTCCAGACAGCTCGGATGAGTCCTCGGAGGATATAGGTGAAAGGACCTCCAACAATGTCACAATTTTGGTGTCAGCTTCCACCTCACATCTCACCATCGCAGATACTGACACACCAGTGGGTCCAGTTAATGGTAGGCTTCTGGGTCACTCTCTGGTGAGCACGACACATCTGACAATGTACATTGGATGGAGGAGGGAACATCCGAGATCTCTGGCATGCGGGGGCCTGCCAGAGGCGAGGACCCAGCTGGCCCCAGGCTACATGCTGGGCCTCTGAGCTCCCTCAGCTGCTGGAGATGCAGCAACAGAGCCAGGGAATGCAGGAGAGGCTGACTTGATCAACTGTGAGACTGTTGGTTGGAGCCCCAAAGCTTTCAGGTGGATCAGCTATTGCCTGGGGCCAGCTGAGGGACGGATCAGGCTTCTCAAGATTCTGCGGCCCATGACTGAGAGGCTTGAGAGCTTGCAGGAGACCCAGTGGGACAGTGCTGAGACACAGCAGGCCATGGCAGCAGTCCTTGAGAACGTGGCCCAGTCGCAGAGGGTCATGGCTGAGGGCTTGCAAAGTACAGCCAGGTCTCAGAGGATACCTGCTGCGGCCATTTAGAGATGGCCCCCGACTCAAGTGGCCATTGCAGAGGGCTTGACTACTATCAGTAGGACACAGCTGGTCCTCCAGGACTGGCAGTGCCAGGTGACGCTGGAACTTCTGGAACTCACTGCAGAAGCACCACCATCTCATGGAGTGACCCAGGGGACCACAGGAACTCCAAATGAGAAGGGTTCAAGAGCATGCAGGGCCTTTCAGACGAGAGACAGTGGCAGTGGCTATATCTTCTGACCCCCCCCTTCCTGACATTGGGATGTCTCAGGAGCAGCGAGATGAAGAGGTTTTCATGGAAATAGTCCAGGGTTCTCAAGGTCCAGGGCCTCCAGAGGACACCTGCCACGTGCACCGCAGGCCAGGGGACATGGTAGGCAGCTGGCTCCCTCCACCTACAATGTACATTCTGGGGAGTCACTGAGATATAATGGTAAACCATGTAAGGTTAAGAAGTTGTATTTGCATTGAGATGGCATGGGCGAAGGGCTGTACTAATTAGAAAGGTATTTAAGCACCTTAGCATTTTCTGTTCTCAAGTTTTTATATTAGAATGTATTATTTAAATACCTTTATTGCAATTAAATATTTTTTCACCACCGCCTATGACTAAATTGTCTTCAATAGGAATCCTCTTCCATTGATGATCGCCAGAGGGATACTTCATGTTGATATCAGTTTGGGAGGCCCCTCAATGCTGTGTCACTGAGAAAAGGAAGGCATTAGTTCCCCAAACCCCAAGAGCAATTATCTCTGGTTCCCCACTCCACCCGCCCCAGGGCCTTCTATGGGGGTTTCAGATCCATTATCCACTGCACAGATGTGGCCCAGACGTCAGCGTGCATGCAGAGCTCAAGTAGGAGTCAGACTAATTTGCCCCAGGGCATCATCATAATGGTGCTTAGTGAGTCATCACCACCCTCCTACCTGCCAAAAAACTTGTTAACAAGATGTAGCCAGCTACCACTATGATGTGACAGTGTTGCAGGATATAGGAGGAATTGGGAAGTGTGGGGGGAGGAGGGGGCTGGGGGAATTGGGCGGGCTGTGATTGTGGGGAGCATGTGGTGAGCATGCTCCCCACAATCACAGCCCCCCCCAATCCCCAGCCACATGCACCCCACAATCACACCCCCCCCAATTCCCCCAGCCACATGCTCCCCACAATCACTGCCCCCCCAATTCCCCCAGCCACACACTCCCCACAGTCACAGCCCCCCAATTCCCCCAGCCACACACTCCCCACAATCACAGCCCCCACAATTCCCCCAGCCACATGCACCCCACAATCACACCCCCCCCAATTCCCCCAGCCACATGCTCCCCACAATCACTGCCCCCCCAATTCCCCCAGCCACACACTCCCCACAGTCACAGCCCCCCAATTCCCCCAGCCACACACTCCCCACAATCACAGCCCCCACAATTCCCCCAGCCACATTCTCCCCACAATCACAGCCCCCCCAATTCCCCAGCCACATGCACCCCACAATCACACCCCCCCCAATTCCCCCAGCCACACACTCCCCACAATCACAGCCCCCCAATTCCCCAGCCACATGCACCCCACAATCACACCCCCCCCATTTCCCCCAGCCACATGCTCCCCACAATCACAGCCCCCCAATTCCCCAGCCACATGCACCCCACAATCACACCCCCCCCATTTCCCCCAGCCACATGTTCCCCACAATCACTGCCCCCCAATTCCCCAGCCACATGCACCCCACAATCACACCCCCCCCAATTCCCCCAGCCACACACTCCCCACAATCACAGCCCCCACAATTCCCCCAGCCACATTCTCCCCACAATCACACCCCCCCAATTCCCCAGCCACATGCACCCCACAATCACACCCCCCCCAATTCCCCCAGCCACATGCTCCCCACAATCACAGCCCCCCAATTCCCCAGCCACATGCACCCCACAATCACACCCCCCCCATTTCCCCCAGCCACATGCTCCCCACAATCACAGCCCCCCAATTCCCCAGCCACATGCACCCCACAATCACACCCCCCCCATTTCCCCCAGCCACATGTTCCCCACAATCACACCCCCCCCAATTCCCCAGCCACATGCTCTCCACAATCACAGCCCCCCCAATTCCCCAGCCACATGCACCCCACAATCACAGCCCCCCCAATTCCCCCAGCCACACGCTCCCCACAATCACAGCCCCCCCAATTCCCCCAGCCACATGCCCCCCACAATCACAGCCCCCCAATTCCCCCAGCCACATGTTCCCCACAATCACAGCCCCCCCAATTCCCCAGCCACATTCTCCCCACAATCACAGCCCCCCCAATTCCCCAGCCACACGCTCCCCACAATCACAGCCCCCCCAATTCCCCCAGCCACATGTTCCCCACAATCACAGCCCCCCCCAATCCCCAGCCACATGCTCCCCACAATCACAGCCCCCCCAATTCCCCAGCCACACGCTCCCCACAATCACAGCCCCCCCAATTCCCCCAGCCACATGCTCCCCACAATCACAGCCCCCCAATTCCCCCAGCCACACACTCCCCACAATCACAGCCCCCCCAATTCCCCCAGCCACACACTCCCCACAATCACAGCCCCCCCAATTCCCCCAGCCACACACTCCCCACAATCACAGCCCCCCCAATTCCCCCAGCCACATGCTCCCCACAATCACAGCCCCCCAATTCCCCCAGCCACATGCTCCCCACAATCACAGCCCCCCAATTCCCCCAGCCACACACTCCCCACAATCACAGCCCCCCCAATTCCCCCAGTCACATGCTCCCCACAATCACAGCCCCCCAATTCCCCCAGCCACATGCTCCCCACAATCACAGCCCCCCCAATTCCCCCAGTCACATGCTCCCCACAATCACAGCCCCCCCAATTCCCCCAGCCACATGCCCCCCACAATCACTGCCCCCCAATTCCCCAGCCACACACTCCCCACAATCACAGACCCCCCAATTCCCCCAGCCACATGCTCCCCACAATCACAGCCCCCCCAATTCCCCCAGTCACATGCTCCTCACAATCACAGCCCCCCCAATTCCCCCAGCCACATGCCCCCCACAATCACTGCCCCCCAATTCCCCAGCCACACACTCCCCACAATCACAGCCCCCCCAATTCCCCCAGCCACATTCTCCCCACAATCACAGCCCCCCCAATTCCCCCAGCCACATACTCCCCACAATCACAGCCCCCCCAATTCCCCCAGCCACATGCTCCCCACAATCACAGCCCCCCCAATTCCCCCAGCCACATGCCCCCCACAATCACTGCCCCCCAATTCCTCCAGCCACGTGCTCATAGAGTCAAAGTGTCATACAGCAGAGAAACAGGCCCTTTGGCCCACAATGCCTATGCCAGCCATCAAATACCAATCTATACTAATTCCATTTACCTGCACTTGGTCCGTTGCCTGTTCTGCCTGACAAGTAAAGTGCTCATTCAAATGCTTCTGAAATGTTATGAGAATATCTGCCTCTACCACCCTCACAGGTAGCACGTTCCATATTTCTACCAGCTTCTCGATGACAGGACCTTTCCTCAGATCTCCTCTAAATCTCTTTAAACATTTGCCCTCTGGTTTTGGACACCTCTATTATAGGGAAAAGATTCTTACAATGTACCCTCTCATAATTTTGCATACCTCTAACAGACCTCCCTTCAGCCTAATGTAAAAGCAAAATACTGCAGATGCTAGAATCTGAAACAAGAGCAGGAAATGCTAGAAAATTTCAGCAGGTCTGACAGCATCTGTGAAGAGAGAATAGAGCCAGCATTTCAAGTCTGGATGACCCATTGTCAGAGCCCTACAGCCTCCTGTACTTCAGGAAAAACAAACCCAGTCTCTCCTCATAGCTGAAACTTTCCATCCCAAGTAACATCCTGGTGAATCTCTTCTACACTCTCTCCAGTGCAATCATGTCTTTCCAATAGTGTGGGACAATATTCAATTCATGGTCTAAACAATGTCTTCTAAAGTTGTGCCAAGACCTCCCAGCTCCAATGTTCTGTGCCCCAGCTAATGCAGGCAAGCATTCCATATCCTTTCTTCACCACCCTATCTACCTATATTATCAATGTGAGAGATAAATAAATGAATTTGTTCATGATAACTCATTATGTAAATGGGAGGTCATTTCAGTTTTTTCTGAGTTCCTTCCATTTTTGAATCCAGTTGGTTTTCTGTCCTGATCTCCTCATTAATGCAGTTCACCAATGCTTTGGGAGGGTGATTGGGGTCTGTTCTTTGGACACCCCAAGGTCTCCAAACATTATGCTGTGAAGTGCACACTATATTTGTAAAGAGGTTTGCATGAGTCAACGAATTATTTAGTCAGAATCATGCAGAGCAAACAACCATGCTATTAATCAGTGGACAATCCTTCTTTGACGCCAACTCTCACCGTTTTTCAACTCACACTCTGGCCCATGCTTTTTCTTCATTTTGGGCAGCTGAACACAATGTTAAGCAGTATGAAGGGCTGCTTGCCAGCATTGTTTAAAGCGTTCAGGAGCTACTTATACATTAGTCATTTCTTCTGGCTGCTGGTTCAATTCTATATGTGTTTTGGGAACTTTTATGTTCTGGTCTAAAGTTTCAACAGTACACAGGGAGTGGTCCGGCAGATGATGAACTACATTTTTGATGACTTGTGCAGAAAGCAGTTAATCACAGGCTTGGCTGGCCGAGTAGGCCATCTTCTTGGAATTGAGCCTAACTGGAAGAAAGAGCTGGTATCATGCAAAGCATGCAAGCTGATAGAAGAAGGAGAAGAAGGAGGAGAAAAAGGTTTTTGGTAGAAGGCCATAGCCACAGAGGGTGTTTAGGAAGAGGTTTGATTCCTTGGACTTGGTTGACAGCCAATCCTTGAAGTGTTCCTGCTTCACCAAAGAGGTCAGGGCTGAAATCTGTCTGAGGCCAGAGCCAGGTGAGTGATTTCAAGGTTTCTGCTGGTATGCTGTATGCTGCACAACCTGGTTTAATGTAAAGGAACAGTCCTTGCTATCACCTCTCAGGTGAGAAATGGTGGAGCAGGAACACAAAGCAGTAAAGAAGGAGGAGGATGTAAAGAAGAGAATTTAGAGGAGGAGTAAGTTAAAAAGAAGGAACAAAAAAATATTTAGAACATAGTCAGCTCCCTTTCCGTCCAGGCTCTTAAGTGATCAAATAATTATTGAATGATATCAGTAATACTAGCTACAGTTAGCCATTACACCCACTATCAAACATTCCTTTCCTTTCCTCTGTCACTCATTATCATATTGTCCTGTTTCCAGAAATACGAAACTAAAGCCAACACGCATTCCAATTCAAATTTATACATTAAATTGTAACATGTTGCATGCTAAAATAAAGGACAGTGTGTTTCCCCACTGTCTACAGCATGACTGATAGAAAGCTGCTGCCTTTCACCTGAGATGGTCTTGGAGGGTATCTCAAACAACCCTGGGTCAGTTAGTACCAGCTTTGGACTGCATCGCCTCAGTATAGCTGCCAGAAATCTGGCTGACTGACTGACAGGCAACAGCAAGAGCACTGATTCTCGGGAAAGGAGGACAAATGCTGTCATCCTGGGAGAGGACAGAAGGTTTCTTATCCATGGGGCCACTGTCATTATCCTAAGGCAGCATCAGTGATGATGGTGAATGTTGGAACGGTGTGACAGACTTCAAGCCTGTTTGAACACTTATATCCAGGGAATTGATGGCAGCAATCCAAACTTGCATTACAGCAGCCTAAGTTTCCACTTTAGCACTCAGACATTTGTGAAAGATGATTATGCTGCAATGGAAGCTAAGACATAAGCCATCAAATACTACATCAGTGTTGATAGCTTTGTGTTAGAAGTGACTGCCAGTTCTATGTTGGGGAGAACGAGCTCCCAGATCAGCACAAAGCAAATCCTCCAAGTTGCTGCTAGACGCTTCTTTGCTTCTTGATGTCAAGCACAAGCTTCTCACGGCACTTACTTCTGTAGTCCTCAGTTGAGTCCTCTGCGATAGAAATAATATGTGAACCCACTTTGGGGTGAACTGTATCCATGCACTGTTCTTTCTTCCTGCCTTAACTCCTGGGTATTTGTACTCAGCACCAATCCCTCCTCTATCTCAGCCTCTACATTGCCTGCAGGCTCAGTGTCTGTGCCTCTTGGGTGCAACTTTGAAAAGGAATGAATGTGTCTCTTCACCTTCATTTCCTTCTTGGCCTTCCTCCACTTCCTGGCCACATTCCAACTCTTGAGTATCTGCAATGTAAGAGGGACAAATGTTGGGTTGTGGTGAGGGGAGAGGAGAACATAAGCAGTGCATGTAAACACCATCTGCAGCTTCACAGTCAGAAGAGATTGAGCGATGAGGGAGAAGTGGAATGAGAAGAAGGTATGCAAATATCCTCATCTTAAATCACTTCAGCCCCACTAATGACCACCATCTTTGTGATGTACCTTCCCATAATGGCCAGCACTGTCTCCTCTGTGGAGTTGTGTCCTTGTCCTCCTGTTCACCACCTGCTGTCTCCTGTTATGTGTGACCTTTACTGCAAGAGGTATTCTATTAAAAGGAGACACTTACAATTTTATCACATTATGTAGCAAACTCGAGGATTGGGAAGGTTTTAAAATTCCGCAAAGAAGAACAAGAAATTGATAACAAGGGAGAAAATAGAATATGAGGGTGAACTAGAAAGATATATCAAACAGATCAATAAGGTGCCACAGTGATTAGCACTGTTGCATTACAGAATCAAGAACTCAGTTCAATTCTGGCCTCAGGTGACTGTGTGGAGTTTGTACATTCTCCCCATGTCTGCATGGGTTTCCTCCGGGCATTCTGGTTTCCTTCCACAGTCCAAAAGATGTGCAAGTTAGGTTGATTGACCAAGTTAAATGTAGGGCTACAGGAATAGGGCCTAATTGAGATTGTTGTTGGTGCAGATGCGATGGGCCAAATGGCCTCCGTCTGCGCAGTGTGATTCTATGATTGTATGGATGGAAAAGTGAGGAAATTAGCAAAAGTAAATGTGGTTCATTTAGAGGCAGTAAGAAGAGATATTATAATGGGGAATAGGAAATGGCAAAGGAATTTAAGCAATTATTTTGTGTCAGTCTTTGCAGAAGAAGGCATGAAGAGCTCATCTGAAAGTGTGTGCATAATAGAATGAGAAACTTAAAATAATCAATATTAGTAAAGGAAAAAGTTTTCAACTGTTTCATCCTCCATCAGAATTTCTCCAAAACCTACCCACTTGTTTGTTGGAATACTTTCCAATTGCCTGGATGAGTACAGCACCAACAACACTCAAGAAGTTCGACCCCACCGATGTACAGTGGCAGCAAATGTACCATCTACAAGGTACACTGCAGCAACTTGCCAACATTCCTTTGACAGCATCTTCTAAGATTCCCAATCTGAACCATGTTGAAAGACAAGGGCAGCAGATGCATTGGAGCATCACCTCCTGCAAGCTCACCTTTGAACTATGAACCATCCTGATTTTCGACAAGTTGTGGATATGCCTACAGAACATGTACTGCAGCAGATCAGTAAGTACTGGTATCACCCACTTTTGCTGTCCCCCATCTATTTGGTGTCCTTTCTTTTTCCATTCAGCTTTCAACATTGCGGAGTAATGAATCATCAGCAGGGAGTATCCTTCCCCATGGAGTCCAACGGCATCACTGAGGAATGCCAGGGCTAGTCCCTCCCAGTTGCATACTTGGGAGTTGTAAATTTGATTCCATTTCTGGAATGGGATATGCCCAGGGATAATGATGGAGGAGTATGGAGTGTTGGCTGAAAGGCACAATTTTGTGAACATGATTCTGCCAAAATGCCATTTTTATGTGTTCAGGGAGGTCTCAGCACTTTGCCACAAGTTGCTTGAAGCATTCTATGGAGCTGTTTGGGTTGATGTGCCTTTGTCATTTCTGAATCCATTGCCCAGGTTGATGCCAAATGATTGACCCCAATCTATTCTTATCTTCATTTTTAAGACTGTTTGTATACAACTAAGTGGCCTCTCTACAACATTTGATAGTCAATCATATTATTTTTCTTGATGCGGAGGTACCAACATTAGACTGGGGTAAGAAGTCTCTCAACTCCAGATTTAAGTCCAACAGATTTATTTGGTATCACGAGCATTTAGAACGCTGCTCCTTCATCAAGTTATTTTTCTTGAATACCTCCTCTGTTGCCCTGTTCCATGGACTGTCCTTGCATTGTTTCACTTCCACCTATTTGTATAGCGTATCTTTGGAAATTATTAATCTTATCTTCTTCTCTTTTCCAGGGTCCTAAATGTCTATCCTTGATGATTTCTTTTTCTCGTTGATCCTAAGCAACATGTTCTGTAGATATGGCATGAGTTCCATATATACACCAATGACATACAGGTCTACTTCTCCACTGTCAATCTAATTCCTCAATTGTCTGTCTTGTTGGACTGTTCATCAGAAATCCAAAAGTGATATTGAAGCCATTGGTCGGAATCTTACGAGAATTTGGCCCAGTGTCAGTTCTGGTGAGAAAACTGGTGTGAAACGCTCCAGCTCCATTGACCAGTTTTTGCACCAAAGCTTGTGACTTTAACTGCCAAAAAGAGCGGCCATGGTTTGCAACTTCATTCTGGCAAGGTGGACATCTTAGAAAAGGAAACCAGCTCCACAGAGATCAGGTTACTGTTTCAAAAAGATGAAACTCCCTCTCCTCTGCCATGGAAGTACTTGTGGCCTTTCCCCTGCTGCATCCCAATAATCCCATCCCTGGCATCCCCCCTCCTGGTAATCTCCCTCTCCCCAAGAAACAATACTGGCCTTTGTGTCCCTGGAGGCCCCCCCTCTCCACACCCACCTCCCCCCCCGCCACCCCTGCCCAGAACTAGTTCACACCTGGGTGAACTTGTTGTAAACTTTGCTGATGTAATGTCAGGGGAGAAACAATCGTGAGGGGATGTTTAATTATATTTAAATGTATTGAAATCAGCTTCATAACCATTATGGGCTTGAACCTGATAATAATGCCAGCGAGGGGCAGCGAAAGTCAAAGATTGCCCTGCATCAAAGCGCTAAAGTGTATTAGAGAGAGTGCATAACAACAAAGCCTGCATTCTGACAGGGAATGTCAAAAATGGTGCCAGGTATGATGTTGAACAGGGGAGTGGTGCCAGCTATCACCATCATACCTTGCCAGGGGTTCTGCACAGTGCAAGCTGTGTACTGCTAAGTCTTGAATTGAAGAGCGCGTCTACATTCTTGATGTTCCAAAGTGTTAGCGTTTGTCTCCAGACTGGGCAACTAAATTTAGCTCTGGATATTAAACTGGCCTGCTGGACTCCTCAAAGATTTGTCAGTTAGACATTCGGGCCACAACATTCATCTTGCGAGACGCAGCTAAATCCTGAGAGGTGTGAAATTAGCTTTTGAATCATAGGGGGCAGCTTCATTCTCCCGGCGCTTCAAAGCTGTGCAGTTAAGCAGCCTTGCATGAGAGCAGTCAACATACTGTCACTACTGTACCTGACAGTTAGAGTTCATAGAGAAGTGGAGTTAAACTTCCTGTTCAGTAATCCTCCCTGGTGTCACACCATTGAATGAGGGTTGTAGTTTTCACTGTATTTGCCCTCTCCCAAGTGAGAAGGTCTTTATGCCTCATGAGGCAGGGTAGCTTGCCATCACTGATACTCCCATACTGCTCTTGCAGACTAGCCCCTCCCAAAGCAGGACTCCAGGACCTCATTAATGCACCCAATACTGCCCCTCTGTTGTGGTCGCCTCCCACCCACTTTACAGCTCCAACAAGGAAGGGCACCCACTCAGCGATTGTGTGAACATTAACCCAACTGGGAGAAACGAAGTAAAGATACTTGTTTGACAGCTAACACATCCCCTTGGAGCAAGGGTGACGCCATAAGCAAGGAAGATAAGGCCTCTGAGCAATCCACACACACACCCTCCAAATGTCCCCCTCCTCCAATGGTGACAATGATCCTCAGCCCTGGCCCTGAGCTGCACTTGTGTGCATCCTTAGCATTCCTCTTGGTGCCCCTTGTGTGTTAGACTGCTCAGGAAGTACTGGCCACCTGAGCGCTCACTTCTGATATCCCCCTCGGAGATGACAGCACCAGGTTCATTCACTCTTATATAGAGCTGTTGTAAATGGCACGGCGTCATGTCACGCCGGTGCCAACTGATTATTTAGCCTGGGCTCAATACTTGGAGTTAGTGCTAGATAATGATACATTGATGCATTCAAATTAGGTTCCTGCCCTTCCCCAGCATGTTCCACATCGCTCCACCGATGGTGCCAGCTCCAAATCAGAAAATTCAACCTTGCCGACAAGAAACATGATTTTCTGAACTCTCCATATTTTGATTTTGCGCTACTGTTCCCGTGGACAGCAAACATGGGCTCAAAATCCCAATCAATGTCTTCAGTCCCTGGCATAGGAACTCCTGTTCCTATTAACATATCCCCATAATCTTCCCTCTTCATTGTTTCAGGCTGGGCTAGACTGTTCAATATCAGAATCCTGTTTGTCTTTGAACAGAATTTTAAAGCCCATAGCTTCAACTGTGCAAAAGCCAGATGCTTCCTTCCTCAGCATCTGCAAGTCTTGTACATGCCTTTGTCATGTCTAGGAAAACATGGTCTCAAAACTTGTTTGTCATTCACCTAGCAAGGCCAACATTTATTACCCATTGCTTATTACCTCTGTGTAAGTGGTGGTGAACTGCCTTCTTGAATACAACTTGAATAGCTTGTTTGGCCATTTCTGAGGTTAAGAATCAACCACATTGCTATGGGTCACATTGTTTTAGGACAATCCTACATGTTTGAATTTGGAGTTTAGTTAATTAATAGAATTCAAATTCACAACTCAACTTGGTGGAATTTCAACTTTCATCACTATGTTACTATTCTCCAGTGTTTCAGCGAAGGTAAAAATCCTTGTTAAAAGCTCAATTAATACTGTAGCTCAATGTTTTTCCTTTGTATTTACCAGGAATAATGAATAAAATAACTTTTTTCAGAAATATCTGTGACATTTGTATTTTTCTAAATGTTAAGTGTTTGAGATTTTTTTCTCTTGTGGCAGTGTACAATCTCCTTCTCATGATTGTACCTCAACTATTTTTAACACTTAAAAAACTTGTAATTACTTTTTAATCATATTTAATTCAGTGCAAGTGTGTGTATGAGACTTAAATTGAATAAGTATGTATTTAAAATGAAATAAATACATTGATATTCATGGTTTATAGAAAGAATTATGGATGGAAGCAGCTTCTCCCAACAAGTTGAGTATTTTCAGTACATTGGTTTGGTGATAAAATGGCTGAGGGTGTGAATGAGTAATAGGGTGGATGAGTGTGACAGAGATGGTTGAGTAGGAGGAAGGTGGGTAGACGGTACATGAGTAAGTTTACTTTTCAATGCATTTTGAGGCATTCCCAATCCAGCTTTTGCTGTTAATCACTTCCAACTCAGATCCCTGACTGACAGCATGAGTATCCTTGAACAAATTTATGATATGTTCAGGACACCAAATCCATGTCTTCAAGGTTGGAGTCAGTGTCAGAGGCATCCATTCATGTGCTGAAACAGTACATTTATGCCTGTAGGAATTTTGAAATTCCAGGGTAAGTATTGCGCATTTGCACATGTCATGATTTCCCTTGTGCCCCAACGCACAACAGCAATGGATATTTCAAAGTTCACCATTGCCTCAAGTGGAAGACACAGTAAAAAGTCTGACAACACCAGGTTTAAGTCCAATCGATTTATTTGATAGTAAACTCACTAAACTATCAAATAAATCAGTTGGACTTAAACCTGGTGTTGTCAGACTTTTTACTGTGTTTACCCCGGTCCAACGCCAGCATATCCACATCAAGTGGAAGATCCAGCCAACATTTCAGGTTGACGACCTTTCATCAGAAGAGGGAAAAGTTAGGATTGTAATGGTTGTTAAGGAAGTGATAGTGAGAGTGTGGGAAAAAAATTGAAAGGGGAGCTCTGTAAAATTGTGGAAAACAGGAGAGATTAAATAACAAAAGAGTTGGTGGAGCTGAGCCAAAAGCAGTGGCAATAGGCTAAATAGAGAAACAAAAGGTGTGCCAAGGAAAAGTGTAAATGGCAGAGTGATGAACAGCTTCCAGTCTAGCACAAAACTAAGAGAATTAAAGTCAAATTTGTTGTAAGTGTTCAACGATGAACTATCCACTATCCACTGTGTTGGAGAATTCCATAGATTCACAATTCTTTGAGTGAAGACATTTCTCCTCATCATAGTCCTGAATGATCAACACATTCTAAGCCTATGCCCCTGTACTCCAGATACACCAGCCAGATGCTGGCTGAACACATATATCCTGAACCCTAGTATCATTGCAGAACTGGAAGATCTACATTGACGTGGGGCCAAATTCTCCAACCTCGCCCACAGTTGGGATTTTCCAGTCGCACTGCAATGAACAGAGACTTGGCTGAGTACCAAATTCTCCATTCCAGATGGCAGTGGTGACTAGGAATTCCAGCCATGATCTTCTCAATCCAACAACTGCTGAGTAACTGTTGTGAACAAAGGAGACCACAATATCTTGCCTTCATTGATCCTACTGTTGTCTCTAATGTTAGACACTTTGATCAGTTAATACTAAAACTCATTTACAGGAGCTCTAGTTCATGAGACAAACAAAGGACCAGAGTCAATTTGCAGTTCAACCTAATCTTATTAAAGAACCTCTGTTATAAAAAAACTATTATAAAAACAACTCTTAATAGAACTTATTAACATACTACACTGTCTATCTGAAATTCTGTTACTACCCATGTAGTTGAACTTGGCCAGGCTCCTCCGTCAGATACCTCTTTGTCTCTGCTGAGCTCTGCTAATTCTGATGATCTTACCTTTGAACTTAAGGCCTCCTTCACAAAGGTTGGTCTCGTCCCCCCTCTTCCATTGTCACCGTGTCTTTGCTAGGTGGTCACGTCATTACAGGCAATCGCCTATAGGTGTCTTAGCTTATCCTCCTCCTCACATCCTTCTGGAAGGTTCTTTGGTTTCCAGAAAATGAGGTTATCAGGATGGGGTCACAGCACTCAATGGGCTTGCTAATCCATATATGGAAGATGTCAGGAGCACCCATGATGGCCATCCTCAGGTGCACAGAGTGCACATATTCTTTTCCATATATGATAACTGAGCTGCCAGTGAATCTGGCAGATACTGGCAAATATGCAAAGCAATGCCTCAAGGTCATGCAGCTCTGGTCCCAGCTTTCAGTACAAGTCCAGGCTTTCCCCTGGTCCGACCAGTATCTGTGTTTAAACTTGGCCTGTCTAAATTCCCATCAGCTACAGCTTCTCAAGCTGTTGGCTGCAGTTTAATTTAGATTGTCCAATTCTGTATCTGGCTTGGCTGTTCAGGCCCTTCATCCGAGTCATTGAGATAGATTAAATAGTTGTTGCCCCAACAGTTATCCCTGTGGCATTCCAGTTTCAACCTGTCAACTCAATACTTATTGCCAAAGTGAATAACCTCATACTTTTCTACATGTACTCCATCTGCCACTTTGTTGCTCATTTATTTAAACTGTCTATAACTCCAGCTGCTTTATGTATTTCTCCCAGCTAATCACCAAGGCCTGAGTGAAGGTACCCCAAGTGCTCAATGCCTAAGGGATGCTTGGAAGGATCACTCTGAAGTGCAGGAAAAGAGTCAATATTTAATCCATGCCACTAGGCTAGGTGAATCTTCTACTCTTTGAGCGTACCTCGTTTATTGGTGTTTGTTTCATAGGACCTGGACGTTACTGGCAAGGCTAACATTTCTCTTGCCCATCCCAAAATGATCTTGACGAGATGGTAAGCTAATGTATTATTGAACCCCTGCTGTACTGTGCTGTTAGGGAAGGAACTGCAGGGCTTTCACCCAGCCACAGTGAAGGTACAGCAGATAATGATTGATTCAGATTATGCGCTTCCAGGAGTGGGCTTGGAGCAGATGCTGCAACATCAGAGAGAGACACACAGGAACATCAGGCAAATATGTCAGAGGCCATCAATGCAGGAGTCCATATGCACGCTCTCCAATGTAGTGGCTCTGAAATGTGATCATAATGATGTCTCCATGAGGGAGATGGTGGATGCTATGGAGAGCCTAGTCCAGCAGAATGTCCAGTTTATGCTAGAGATGTGTTCAGATCTGCATTCCATCACTGTAGTCATGGGTGAACTTTCACAGTGGCTATGTGAGAACATGAGGTACCTCAACCTTACTCCAGGTTCTCTTTCTCCTGCAGGAGTCAGGGAAGGGCCTTTGGGCACCCAAAATGGAGGAACAGCATCAAGCCTCCACCCAGCATTCTCCAAGGGTTTCAAGGCATTTCTGATACCCTCTGCCTGTGACCCGACCAGGTCCAGCTGCACAGGCTGAGGGGGATGCACTCACCTGTCAACAGGAGATCCAAAATAGCTGTGTCCCTCCAGGCTTTGAACCTCCAGAGGACGTCCGCCAAAATCATCACAGATAACAGGGCATGGTGGTCAGCGGACTGCCTCCACCCCTGCTGTGAATGTTGGGAATGCACCTAGACATAGATATAGAGTAAGGAAAAATTTAAAGTGTTTGAAAGTTTCCTGGATTAATTTTGCTGCTAGTGGTTTTAATGGTCAAGCACACTCCATCCCTTCATTTATTCATCCTACGAGATGCAGCTGAATCCTGATGATGGGTTGAAATTAGAATGGAAATTGTCGGAGACGGGCGATTTTACCAAAAACATTTTAAATGCATGAAAATGGGACAGTTTCAGATCTGGTTTTTTGGCAAGGCCACAAATGAAATCTTATGCCACTTAAAGCAAAAAATCTTCCAAAATCTGGTTCCAATGAGTATGGGAGAAGGCAGACCTAGGCTCACTGAAAAGCTGGTTGCTCACACTAGAGGGTGCTATCATGCATGTGCAGATCTCTCTGTTCAATGCACCCCCTGATATCACCTGTTCCCCCCAACTCTGATCGCTGGCCTCCCCAGCTGATTGCGCCCTCCCTCCCCATTCTGATCACTGGCCTCCCTAGCCAATCGTTTCCTCCCCCACTCCACTGGATGTAGCCTCCCTCTGCCCTCACCCCTGGTCACTGGCCTCCCCTGCCAATCGTGCCCCTCACCTCCCTGGATATGGATATCACACCCCTCCATCCCCTCTCCCAGCAATTCTACCCCCCACCCTCAGCCCAGTCATAGAGTCATAGAGGTTTACAGCATGGAATCAGGCCTTCAGCCCAACTTGTCCATGCCGCTCTTTTTTTTAAACCTCTAAGCTAATCCCAATTGCCCCCATTTGGCCCTTATTCCTCTATTCCCTTCGTAACCATGTGACTATCTAAATGCTTTTTAAAGGACAAAATTGTGCCTGCCTCCACTACTACCCCTGGCAGCTTGTTCCAGCCACTCACCACCCTCTGTGTGAAAAAATTTTCCCTCTGAACACTTTTGCATCTCTCCCCTCTCACCTTAACCTATGCCCTCTAGTTTTAGGCTCCCCTACCTTTGGGAAAAGATATTGACTATTAAGCTGATCTGTGCCCCTCATTATTTTATAGAACTCTATAAGATCACCCCTCAACCTCCTACGCTCCAGAGAAAGAAGACCCAGTCTACCCAGCCTCTCCTTATAACTCAATCCATCAAGTCCTGGTAGCATCCTGGTAAATCATTTCTGCACTCTTTCTACTTTAATAATATCTTTCTATAATAGGGTGACCTGAATTACACACAGTATTCCAAGTGTGGCCTTACCAATATCTTATACAACTTCAACAAAATGTTCCAACTCCATTCATTCAATCTTCTGACCGATGAAGCCAAACATGTTGAATGCCTTCTTTGCCACTCTGTCCACCTGTGACTCCACTTTCAAGGAGATATGAACATGTACTAAATCCTTTTGTTCTGTAACTTTCCCCAACACGTTATCATTAACTGAGTATGTCCTGCCCAGTATAATCTACCAAAATGCATCACCTTGTATTTGTCTAAATTAAACTCCATCTGCCATTCGTCAGCCCACTGGCCCAATTGATCAAGATCCCGTTGCAATTGGAGATAACTCTCTTTTAAATGTATTTTAAATATGTTTATTGGTTCACAGTCAATCACCGCCCTGGACGATCACTGACCCAGTCAATCGCCGGTTGCAGTTTCCCCATACACCTGCCTCCCCTTAGGCCCTGCCCCATCATGGGGCACTACCTCCCCCCGTCCCCAACAACCCAGGGATCTCAAGGACCTCCAGGGCCACTGGTAAAGCCACCATGTCAAGCACCCATTGATGGGGACCATGCATGATTCTTACTTTCAGCAGCAAAGCCATAAGGCCAGTGAGCCCAGGCGTCTGTGTTCTAGGCTCACTAGTTATATTTAAATTGGAATTTAATGTTAAAATCAGCCTTCCTTGGGGCGCGCCTGATCACACCAGAATTCTAGGGATGGTGGCATCATGAGAAGCGAGGAACCAAGCATGAACCAAATTTTTCACCTCTTGTGCGATATTACCAGCTCACCCCGCCCATCGACCGGAGTGACAAGCCTGCAAGATCTCTTCCAAGTCTATATTTGAGAAAATTACAGATAATTTGTAAATCTTCAGTCAGTTACTATTATCTTAAAGAAGTCTATCAAACTGAAAGAAGAGAGCATTATTTCACACTCATGTTCCATTTATTACCCATGAGGCAGTCGCTTACTCTGTAGCTGTCAACACTGTTTGTTGCATCTTTTGAACTAATAGTTCTTTAAGAATGAGATACATTGAGCTTATCCATTAATTGGGAGTGGTCTATTTACAAGCTGCAAGTCTCAGGTGGTTTGGGCAAGTTAGTTAATTCAACTGCACAGTTCAAAGTCACAATATACGAGACTGATGGTAGTTTGAAATTCACGGGTCAACAAATACCTCACTATCTCATTAAATATAGTGCTATCTGATTTTAGGATGCATTTAGCTGTCTAATCTGAGCATCTGAATATTGGCAAACATTAAGGAGGACAGCAAAGACAGAAGACAGACAGGTTAACAGAAAAAGCTGTAAACTGAGCATTTGGGTAAATAATGGAAGGAATTGTACTGTCAGGGTCCGAATGAAAACCAGTCTGTTTCTATCCCGGCTTTCTCTCCAGATCTTATGGCACTTTGTCAAAAAAAATCAGGGGGGTGTGTTTCACATTGTTATGTAGGGGGACGTGGCTTAAACATGCCAGTAAGTCTGACTGCACTGATGTGAGGGTGCCATGTTTAAAAGATGCCCCGATCAGAGGAAAACAGTAAGCTAACCCCAACCACTACAGAGGTCTCGGGGCACTAACCCCATCCTGCCATTTCCCCCCCTCAACTCACCCCATAGTCAGGTCAGAGCCAGCATCTCTCCCCCCCTTCCCTGTTCCCCCCAACCCCAACCACCCACTCACCCACCCAAGCAGTCAATGCAACAAGCAGGTTGGTCCACTCAAGGACAAGGGAGGGAATCTATGCGTGGAGCCAGAAGAAATGGATGAGGTATTAAATGAGTACTTTGCTTCAGTATTCACCAAAGAGAAGGAGTTGTGGGATGATGAGTTTTGGGAAAGGATGTGTAGATAATTTGAATCATGTTGAGTTCAGAAAGGAGGAGGTATTGGGGTTCTTGAGAAACATTAGGTAGACAAGTCCCCAGGGCCTGATGAGATATACCCCATAATACTGAGAGAGGCAAGGGAGGAAATTGCTGGGGCCTTGAGAGAAATCTTTGTATCCTCACTATCTACAGGGGAGGTCCCAGAGGATTGGAGAATAGCCAATGTTGTTCCTTTGTTTAAGAAGGGTAGCAAGAATAATCCAGGTAATTACAAGCCGGTTATCCATACATCAGTGGTAGGGAAATTATTGGAGAGGATTCTTCAAGACAGGATTTATTCCCACTCGGAAATAAGTAGATGTATTAGTAAGAGGCAACATGGTTTTGTGAAGGGGAAGTTGTGTCTCATTAACTTGATTGAGTTTTTCGAGGAAGTGAAGAAGGTTATTGATGAAGGTAGGGCAGTGGATGTTGTCTACGTGGACTTCAGTAAGGCCTTTGACAAGGTCCCTCATGGCAGACTGATGCAGATGGTGGAGTCAAATGGGATCAGAGGTGAGCTGGCAAGATGGATACAGAACTGGCTCGGTCAAAGAAGACAGAGGGTAATGGTGGAAAGGTGCATTTCTGTATGGAGGGCTGGAAAAGTGGTGTTCCTCAGGGGTCAGTGCTGGTACCTTTGATGTTTGTAATATATATAAATTATTTGGAGGAAAATGTAACTAGATTGATTAGTAAGTTTGCGGACAACACAAAGGTTGGTGGATTTGCGGATAGTGATGAGGACCATCAGAGGATGCAGCAGGATATAGATCAGTTGAAGACTTAGGTGGAGAGATGGCAGATGGAGTTTAATCCAGACAAATGTGAGGTAATGCATTTTGGAAGGTCTAATACAGATAGGAAATATACAGTAAATGGTACAACCCTTAAGAGTACTGATAGGCAAAGGGATCTGGGTGTACAGGTACACAGGTCACTGAAAGTGGCAATGCAGATGGAGAAGGTAATCAAGAAGGTATACGGCATGCTTGCCTTCATCGGCCAGGGTATTGAGTTTAAAAATTGGCAAGTCACGTCGTAGCTTTATAGAACCTTAGTTAGGCCGCACTTGGAATATAGTGTTGAATTCTGGTTGCCACACTACCAGAAACATGTGGCGGCTTTGGAGAGGTACAGAAAAGATTTACCAGGTTGTTGTCTGGTATATAAGCTATAAGGAAAGGTTGGAGGAAGTTGGTTTGCTCTCACTGGAATGACGGAGGTTGAGGGGAGACCTGATAGAGGTCTGCAAGATTATGAGAGGCATGGACAGAGTGGATAGTCAGAAGCTTTTTCCCAGGGTGGAAGGGCCAATTACTTGCAGACATAGGTTTAAGTTGAGAGGGGCAAGGTTTAAAGGAGATGTATGAGGTAGATTTTTTACACAGAGAGTATTGGGTGTCTGGAACTGGTTGCCAGGAGTGGTAGTGGAAGTGGATAGGGGCATCTTGGCAATTTATGAATAGGAAGGGAATAGAGGGATATGGTCCCCGGGAGGTTAGGGGATTTTAGTTAAGTCGGGCAACATGATTGGAGCAGGCTTGGAGGCCCGAAGAGCCTGTTCCTGTGCTGCAATTTTCTTTGTTCTTTATTCTTTGTTCAGTCAACTATGTCAATCACAAGGACTTCCACTTGCTGAATGTTCAGTTGGCCTGCAGCCATAGTGAATATATCCTGTAGGTACGTGCTCGATTCCCAGGGAGTGTGAACAATTCTACATGTTCAGTCACTCTCAGATTTCTGATATCTACAGGATTCACAGAGGCTGTAAGGTTGGCTCCTTGGGGTCAAGGGCTACCCACTGAGGATGCGGCTGATGGCGCCTGTGTGGAGGCTTCAGAGTATAGCAGAGGGAAGGTACAGGGAAGTTCACGCTGCAGCTCACACATTGGTGGAGCAAATCATTGGAAATTGAAAACGAGGTTCTGATGCCAGGACGGTCAGGTGGAAACCTGTAATATAATCCCCAGAAGGTGTCATGTACCTTCATCACCTGCTGCGCATTCACAACCTGGCAAAACAACAGGGGGAAGAACTGTTTCAGGTGGAGATGGAGGAATCGCTCGACTCCTCCAATGAGGAGAAAGTCGATAGGATGAGGGTGAAGAGATCCTCAAAGGTGAGAATGACAGCCATGAGGCCATTGTGATGTCCAGACAATGTGGGTATGCCGGCGTTGGACTGGCGTAAACACAGTAAAAAGTCTGACAACACCAGGTTTTAGTCCAACCTATTTATTTGATAATATACTCACAAGCTTTCGGGGTTAGCCCCTTCGCCAGGTGAATGGAGAGTTCTGGCCTCAGACAGAGCATATAAAGCACAGACAGTTTAGAGATTACTGATTAGAATGCGAATCCTTACACCTAACCTGCTGTTCAAGACCTGAAGTGGCTAATAATGTGAGTGGAAGGAGCACTGATCACAGTTTAAAGAGATGTGTATTGTCTCCAGACAGTACAGTAAGTGAGGTTTTGCAAACCCAGGCAAGTCACGGGGGTTACAGATAGTGCGACATGAACCCAAGATCCCTGTTGAGACCGTCCTCATGTGTGCGGAACTTGGCTATCAGTCTCTGTTCAGTGACTCTGCGCTGTCGTGTGTCGTGAAGGCCGCCTTGGAGAATGCTTACCCGAAGGTCAGAGGCTGAATGCCCGTGACCACTGAAGTGTTCGCCAACAGGAAGGGAACAGTCTTGCCTGGTGACTGTCGAGCGATGTTCATTCATCCGTTGTCGTAGCGTCTGCATGGTCTCCCCAATGTACCATGCTTCGGGACATCCTTTCTTGCAACGTATCAGGTAGACAATGTTGGCCGAGTTGCCAACATTGTCTACCTGATACGTTGCAAGAAAGGATGTCCCAAAGCATGGTACATTGGGGAGACCATGCAGACGCTACGACAACGGATGAATGAACATCGCTCGACAGTCACCAGGCAAGACTGTTCCCTTCCTGTTGGCGAACACTTCAGTGGTCACGGGCATTCAGCCTCTGACCTTCGGGTAAGCATTCTCCAAGGCGGCCTTCACGACACACGACAGCGCAGAGTCGCTGAACAGAGACTGATAGCCAAGTTCCGCACACAAGAGGACGGTCTCAACAGGGATCTTGGGTTCATGTCGCACTATCTGTAACCCCCGTGACTTGCCTGGGTTTGCAAAACCTCACTCACTATACTGTCTGGAGACAATACACATCTCTTTAAACTGTGACCAGTGCTCCTTCCACTCACATTATCAGCCACTTCAGGTCTTGAACAGCAGGTTAGGTGTAAGGATTCGCATTCTAATCAGTAATCTCTAAACTGTCTGTGCTTTATATGCTCTGTCTGAGGCCAGAACTCTCCATTCACCTGACGAAGGGGCTAACCCCGAAAGCTTGTGAGTATATTATCAAATAAATAGGTTGGACTAAAACCTGGTGTTGTCAGACTTTTTACTATGTCCAGACAAGGCAGACACACTTGGAACATACTTGTAGTCTCTAGATTCATGGTGGAAAATGACAACATGTAGTGAGGATATTCCATATGTACTCACATTGCATCTATGAGCATTTGATTCACATCTAGCTGGTGGCAGTGCACATACCTTCTATGATAAAGCTCCTGTCGTGGAGATGCAGTGGATCACCATAGCCCCTACATTCCTAGAGGATGATGATAACTTGCAGTGGGGACGCTTCATAGATCCTCACAGAATTTATGTCTGACTCCTGCCTCACTGATGGTAGCTCACTTGCACTCAGTGAACAGGATGATTTCATGGAGATGCAGCAGGAAAACTTTAACTTCTGATGCTATGGCATCCCTCATGAGCGGAACACCTCAAGACCATTGTGTTACCAGACACAGGTGCTTATGAGATGTCCAGACACACATCAAAGATGGTGAGTGCACACGGAGAGAATGACACCAGCCCAGAACATTCTGGCAGACATTATAATTCCTATCAATATGCAGGCATGACTGATGTGTCCAGTCACTGTGAAGGCACACCATACAGCACAGGGAAGAGACCCTGGACTGAGATACCTGCCTTTATCATGTGCAGGAACCAAGTTTTCACTTCAGACTGACAAAAATACAACTCATTATAACAAAGAACCATAGACAGGCTGATATTGGCAGGTAGTTATTCACAACACCAGGTTAAAGTCCAACAGGTTTATTTGGTATCGCGAGCACTGTTCCTTCATCAGATGAGTGCAGAGTTAAGTTCACAAACAAGGCATATATAGATACAGACTCCGTCGCAAGGTAATAGTTGGAATTACAGTACTTAACATTATGTACAAGTGAGTAGCACCACCTTTGCCTGTGCTGGGGAACTAAATCTTTCTGACCTTTATAACTCTGCTGCTACACCTTGGTGCATCCTCAATATCCACAGTGGAAGTGGAAGCAGCTGCTGAATGCTATGCCCTGTCACCCATGATGACCTTGGCAGGTGTCCTCTGGAGGGTCAGGACCTGGAGGACCATCACCTGCTTTTGGGGTCCAGCTGTGTGGCAGTGCCATGCTCCTCAGAATGTGGAGGTGGACCTGAAAGGGTTAGAGAAAGAAGGGATTCAGATGGATTGGACATTCTCAGAGTCACCTGGGTGGATTACCCTAGGTTGTGTACCTGCTGATCCTCCTCCTTCTGGGTGTCTGAGGACCCCTTGCTGTTCCCTGGAGAGGGAGCGGCAGCTGTAATGAGTTTGAGGTGTTCTAACCCCCTTTGGCGTTAACACTATGGATGCCAGCAAGTGCCTCAGCAATGGAGTGCAGCTCCCACAGCAGTGCAGGGCTGATGTCCTGGACAAATGTCTTCACAATGGCTGTCAACCTACCAGTGTTGACACCAGTGCATGGCATGACAGTACTATCACCTCAGACTGCTCCATCATCCTTGTGATCTGAGGAGTGCAGCAGAGTCCCCCTCCCTATGCTCTCGAGCTTGGCTTTGGAGTTCCAGTAACTGAGGTATGATTGAGTGCAGAGGCATATTACCTGACTGGGACTCAGCAAATTCCTAGCCTCCAGAAATTCTGTCTAATCCATAGCAGGCAGGTGCAGGAACATCCCAGGTGCCAGCATTCAGAGTGTGATGTGTTCACCAAATTAAACCAATAAAACCCTAAGGCTACTCTAGAACTAGGTCCCACCGAGGTGTGTGTCTCTGCACTGGTGGTGGGTGTGGGTGAGTGCTGTGTCAGGTCAACAATGTTGGGATCTGTTCTGTTCTCAGGGCTGCAGACAATACTCGTGGGCCTCCTCAGCTGCTTCCAAGGTGTGCCTGTGAAAGAAAGGAGTGATTATTTGTGCAAGGCAGTTGCCTGTGAAACAGTAGACATCACTCTCTGTGTTGTTGTCTGATGAATGTTGCAATGTAGGATCCTCACTTGGATCCTGCATTGCCATAGACCTCAATGTCAGCACATGAATGGTCCACATCCTCACTGGCCAGCTGGATCACTCTATCCTCAAAGTCTGTCAAGATTTTGAGTTCAGCTATTTGTCCACCAGGCTGGGATCTCTCCCTTTTGTTGTGTGCCAGCTTGTCCTGCATCAAGACCTATGGAGAGAGGGTGTATGCTATGTCAAGGCAAATGATAAGTGTAGGTTAGGTCAACATGTGACTATTCTGCCATGCAGTGCATTCTGACCAGCCAAGAAAAGGACAGGCATATACTTCAGTGAATTTATTGGATACCAAAAGTGATGACAAAATTTTGATCATTTATGTTTCAATCCAATGACAGGAAAGAAGATCCTGAGATAATTTTGAACAAATCCAAAGCCATATGCTTTTCTCATCATATTTTTAATTCGATCAACCAAAAAACACATGAGAGTATCCAATCCGATGTTACCACTTTGAAAATTTTAGCAAGGCAATGTGCGTTTGGAAACTTCACAGGTGATTTTGTTGGGAACTGGTTAGTTCGTGGAACAAATAGTGATGTGGCCTGAAAACAATTACTGCGACAAAATGATCTAACATTACAATTGACAGTGCATTGGTGTATGCTCAATGAACATTTGAGTTATCAGAGAGAGAATTTAGGCAGGAAGTGGCATGGTTTGAGACAATGACATTTTTGCACCCTGCACCATCTGCAATGATCAGCACCCTGCAATGGAGCACAATGCTTTGCATTTCGAAAGAAATGCAATTATTGCAGCAAGTTTAACTACTTTGCCAAATACTGCAGGTCCCAGCAATAACAAACAAACAAAACAAAGAACAAAATCAGCCCGGGAAACAGGCCCTTCGGCCCAACAAGCCCACGCCGCCATCTCAACACCACCAGTCCACCTCTCTACCCATGACCCCTATCTAATGTTTTATGGCCATCCAGATTGAGGGAAACTGATTTAGGGACAATTTATTCCTGCCAATCAGCCTAACAGCACATCTTTGGGGTGTGGGAGGAAACCGGAGCACCCGGAGAAAACCCACGCAAGCACGGGGAGAATGCGGAAACTCCCACAGACACTGGCCCAAATCCGTGTGTCTGCACAGCAATCAGCGATAGTCACTGAGCTGTCGTCTTGCCCAGTATCTTGTCCAGTTTAGGCACACACTAAAGACATGAAGCACTAGGCCAATCTCGAACAACCAAGAGCAGCCCCAGTACGACCCATCGCGTGTATGCCCCTCGTTGGACACGAGGTGGACTGACTCAAAACCTGTGAATGAAAAGAGAAAAAACATTATTATCATACTATACTCATTTACATTACCAGGGACGCCCCAATGCTAATGACCCTTATTTAAAAGGTTCTCCTATATCCACCCATCTCCAACTCAGTCATGTGCCTGTCTAAGTTACTCTTAAAGGACTCTAGCGTGTTTGCCTCCACCACCTTACTTGGCAGAGCATTCCATACTCCCACTACCCTCTGTGTGAAAAACCTCCCTCTAATATCTGTGTTATACCGCTCCCCCCTCACCTTAAGTCCATGTCCTACGTGTCTCTATCATAGGAAATAGCTTACCTCTGTTTACTCTATCTATACTCTTCATAATCTTACATACCCCTAATTAGATCCCCCCTCAGTCGGCGTCTTTCGAGGGAAAAGAGCCCCAATTTCTTCAATCTTTCCTCATACCCCAGTCCTTCCATACCAGGCAACATCCTTGTAAACCTCCTCTGCACTCTCTCCAGAGTCTCCACATCCTTCCGGTAGTAAAGCGACCAGAACTGTATGCAGTACTCCAAATGCGGCCTAACCAACGTTCTGTTCAACTGCAACATTAGACTCCAGCTCTTATATTCTATACCCCTTCCTATAAAGGCTAACATACCATAGGCTTTCTTCACCACACTCTCCACTTGCACTGCCACCTTCAAAGACTTATGCACTTGCACCGCCAGGTCTCACTGCGACTCTATACTCCTTACGAGCTTACCCTTTATCATATAACTTCCCCCTACATTATTCCGGCCAAAATGCGTTACCTCACATTTATCCGGATTAAACTCCATTTGCCATGTATCTGCCCAATCAACCAGCCTATCAATATCCTGCTGTATTGCCAGACACTGCTCCTCACTGCCCGCCAATCCAGCCATCTTGGTGTCATCAGCAAATTTGCTGATCACACCACCTATTCCCTCTTCCAAATCATTTATATACACTACAAAGAGAAGAGGTCCCAGTAACAAGCCCTGTGGCACACCACTAGTGACAGACCTCCAGCTAGAAAAAGACCCCTCCACAACTACCCTCTGACTCCTCTTTGCAAGCCAGTTCTCTACCCATCTAGATACCTGACCACATATCCTATGAGCTTTAATCTCCTGTACCAACC
Source organism: Carcharhinus amblyrhynchos (assembly GCF_965287045.1). NCBI lineage: Eukaryota > Metazoa > Chordata > Chondrichthyes > Carcharhiniformes > Carcharhinidae > Carcharhinus > Carcharhinus amblyrhynchos. Next base: position 63,309,891 of record NC_137333.1, read on the forward strand.
TACCATGAGGGACTTTGTCAAACGCCTTACTGAAATCCATATAGGCGACATCAACGACTCGTCCTTTGTCAACTGTTTTTGTCACCTCCTCAAAGAATTCAGCCCCTTTCTGTAAACAACAGCACGGCTGCTCACCAATCTCCAAGGGCTGGGTGCATTAACAAGATCAATGAATTACAAGTCAACCCAAATAGTACAGTTATGGAATCAGCAGCAACAACATCAATATTAACACTGGTATTCTATTGCGAGGGTGTGGAATCTGCTACTGAAAAGGGCAAAGTACATGTATTGTCTAGTAATGCTAGAGTTAGAGTGAAGATCAATAATGAGAAAAAGTGTAATGTGCTATCTTACAAAAAACTGTGGGAAATAGATGCTTTTGTGGATTCCAACCAGCAACCGGACCTCATGGCTTCTGGGGGCAGACAATTACTACCGAGGGTAAAGCTACCCTTCATTTTGCGCAAGGAAACTTTAGTTTCTACATTGTGAATCAGAATGTTTTCAGAAATATTCTAAAGAGGTGAAAATTGATGTTTTACATTGCTGCTAATATTAGACTGGTGATGCTGGTCATGATATGATGTTGGTTGTTTTATCAAACTGCGAATGCCGGGGACCTGGTTCAGTTTCCAGCTTGGGTCATTGTTTGTGCAGTGCCTGCACATTCTCCCTGTGTCTGCGTAGAGTTCTTCCAGACGCTCCAGTTTTTACCCATAGTCTGAAAGATAGGTCTATTGGCCATGCTAAATTCTTTCAGTGTACCCAAACAGGTGCTGGAGTGTGCCAACTAGGAGATTTTCACAATAATTTCATTGCAGTGTTAATGTAAGTCTACTTGCGACACTAATAAATAAACTTCAATTTAATTCTTTCTTAACTTACTGTTGAACATTCTTTTTATAATTAATATGAACAAAACTGTCCTTCCCTCAAGCCTTTCTATTTAAAAAAGTCACTTTTCTGATCATGACGATGGGGTAATCTCATTACCCCATCAGTAGTCTCTTCAAGGTGGAACTTCTTACTCAAGTGAAGAATGTGAAACAATAAAATCAATGATCCAGGTTCCCCAGTGAATGTGATGATATAATGAGCTGGACTTCTTTTTTTAGAGGGTGAAATCAGACAAAGATACTGTCAAAGCCAAATGATTGTTGAATTATACCTTAAGGAATATTACAATTTCTTTAAGGCAGTCACCATTATTTTAGAAAAATGGGGTAATTTTAACGAAGCTAATGGAAGGCAGGAACTTCCAGCCTCCACCTCCTGAAAATCCTGCTGGTGGGAAGGGCTGTTGCGACTGACATTGTGGAGAAATTGAAGAAGGTTTCTGACAAGATTTCACATGGGAAATTACAAACTTAGGTAAGGTATAATTAAAATGAGTGCATGATGCAGACACAAAATCAGCATGGTTGTAAAATGACAGTGGTTAGTCATAATACTGTGGTGTGCTCAGAGGTTAAACTTTGAGGCTGTCGTAAAGGATACAGCTCAGAATCACCAGAGTAATATCTGGGCTTGAAGAGATAAATTATGAGCCCATGTTTTGTAAGTTTAGATTTTATTCCTTCGAGTTTAGAACTTAGATAATCTAATTGAGGTCTTTAGAGTGATTAAAAGGTTCAGTAGGGGTGGATACTGAGGAAAATGGGTCTGAGCAAACTATTGGGATTAAAGTCCCCAGGGCCTGATGGCCGACATTTTAGATTGTTAAAGGAAGTGGCATTGGTTATAATATTCCAAAATTCCCTGGATTCTCAAAAGGTTCCAGTGGATTGGAAAAAGACTAATATAGTGACCTTGTTCAAAAGGCAGAAAATGGGAAACTATAGATCAGTTAGTTTAATGCCTGTCATTGGGAAATTGTTGGAATCCATTATTAAGGAAGTATAACATATGGAAAGTCAAAACACAATCCATCAAAGTCAGATGTTTAACATAGGGAAAATTGCATTTGACTAAATTGCTAGAGTTCTTTAAAGACATAACAAGCAAAGTGGATAATGGGGGTTCTGTGGATACAGTGTATCTGGACTTCGTACTAGTGGTGCGCCACAGGGTTCGATCCTCAGATTCCAACGATTTCTGATCTATATTAAATGACATGGATGCAGGAGTAGAATATACCATAACCAAATTTACAGTTGACACTAAAATAGGTGGGAAAACAAGTTGCAATGAGGAAATAAAAAACTTATTCATGGATATGGATAAGTTAGGTGAAAGGGCCAAAATTTGGCAGATGCAATTTAACGTGGGTAAGTGTGAGGTTAACCATTCTGGTTGGAGGAATGATAAAGTAATTTATTACTTAAGTGGACAGAAACTTCAAAATGTTCATTTAATATAGATCGGAAATCATTGGAATTCGATGATCGAACCCTGTGGCACACCACTAGTTACAGCTTGCCAACCAGAAAAGGACCCATTCTACTTTCTGTTGGTTAGCCAATCTTCTATCCAAGCTAATATGTTACCTCCAACCTATGGGGTCTTACTTCAAAATGTTTTGGATGCAGAGGGATCTGGGTACCCTCGTGTATGATTCACAGAAAGTTAGTTTCCAGGTGCTGCAGGTGATAAGAATGGCAAATGGAATTTTGGCATTCATTGCTAATGGAATAGAGCATAAAAGTAGAATAGTGCTGTTGCAACTGTATAGGACATTGGTAAGACTACATCTGTAGTACTGCACACAATTTTCATCCCCTTACTTGAGGAAGGATGTAAATGTATTAGAGGCAGTTCAGAGAAGGTTTACTAGATTGATTCCAAGGATGAAGGACTTATTTTATAAAGAGAGATTGAGCAATTTGGGCTAACTGAAGTTTAGAAGAATGGGATCTAATTAGGGTATATAAAATGCTAAAGGGGATTGACAGGATAAAGTGGATGTTTCCCCTTGTTGGACATTCTAGAATAAGAGGCCATAGTTTTAGGCTAATTGTTGCAGACTTGCTACAAAAATGAGTGGAACTCTCATCCTCAGAATGTGGATGCCAGAACACTAAACAAATTTAAGGCTGAAGCAGGTAACTTCAAATTTGCCCACATTATGTTCCATTTGCCAGGTTTTTGTCCATTCATTTAGCCTATGTTCCTTTGTAGCCTCCTTTGTCCTCTTCATAATTTACTTCTTTGCCTATTGTCACTAGTAAATTTAGCAATTGTATGTTCAACCCTTTCATCCAAGTCATTTATATAAATTGTAAGAAGGTAAGGTCCCAGTACAGATCCCTGTGGCATACTCACCAACCAGAAAAAGTCCCATTTATGCCAACTCTCTGTTTCCAGATAAAAGTAAAATATCACAGATGCTGGAATCTGAAACAAAAACAGAAAATGTTGGAAAATCTCAGCATGTCTGACAGCAACTGTGGGGAAAGAATAGGGCCAATGTTTCGAATCTAAATGACCCTTCATCAGAGTAAATGACAAAGTTGATTCAATGCATCATTATGGGGAAGATAAAGGAGCTGACTTCTTTCTTTTTGCCTGCTAAAGTATATAATTATTTAGAATATGCTTTCATAAAAAATTGCATCAACTTTAGCCCAGACAAATAAAAATGTCACTTTGCATTTGTCCAGATTAAACTCCACCAGCCATTTCTGTGCCCAAGTCTCCAATCTATCTATATTCTGTCGTATCCTCTGTCAATCCCTGGCACTATCAACAACTCCACCAATCTTTGTGTCATCTGCAAACTTACTAATCAGACCAGCCACATTTTCCTCCAGATTATTTATATATCCTACAGGCAACAGAGGCCACAGCAGTGATCCCCACAGAACACCACTAGCCACAGATCTCCATTCTGAAAATCACCCTTCCACTGCTGCTCCGTCTTCTATAATCAAGCCAGTTCTGTATCCATCTAGCCAGTCCACCCAGAATGCCATGTGATTTTAGTTTTTGTACCAGAATGCCATGTGGACCTTGTCAAATGCCTTACTAAAGTCCATATAAACTGCATCCACAGCCTTTCTCTCATCACTTATCTTTGTCACCTCCTCAAGAAACCTTTTCAAGTTGGTGAGATATGCTCTTCGCCATACAAAACCATGCTCCCTCTTACTAACTAATCCATTTTCCTCCAGATGTACATATATCCCATCCCTCAGTATCTTCTCCAAAAGCTTTCCCATCACTGATGTCAGGCTCACTGGCCTATAATTTCCTGAATTATCCCTGCTTCCTTTCTTAAACAAGGGAACAACATTGGCTAGCTAATCTCCAGTCCTCTGGAACCTCATCTGCGGTCAAAGAGGATGTGAAGATATCCGTTAAGGCCCCAGCTATTTCTACATTTGCCTTCCACAGTGACTTGGGATAGATCCCATCTGGCCCCGGGGACTTGTCTACCTTAACGGAATTTAGGATATTCAACACTTCCTCCTTCGATATATCTACATTCACTAGAGCGTTCACACACCTATCCCTGACCTCAACATCCATCATGTCCTTGGTAAATACTAATACAAAGTACTCTTTAAGGATCTCACCCACTGCTGTGGCTCCACGCATAACTTTCCTCCATTGTTCTTGAGTGGGCCCACTCTTTCTCTTGCTATCCTCTTGCTCCCAATATATAAATAAAAAATCTTGGGATTCTCCTTGACTGTGTTTGCTAAAGACATTTCACGGTCTCTTTTAGACCTCCTAATTCCACATTTAAGTTCCTCCTCTTTTCACTATACTTCTCAAGGGCTTCATCAGTTTTTAGATGCCTAGACCTTTCTCATATGCTTCTTTTCCCTTTTGACTAAGCTTATAATTCCCCTTGTCATCCCTGATTCCCGAATCCTGCCATTTTTATCCTTCGTTTTTTGCAGAGACATTCCTGTCCTGCACTTCAATCAACTGAGCTTTAAGACCTTCCCATATGCCGGACATGGATTTGCCCTCAACTAGCCGCCCCCAATCCACTTTCCCCAGTTCTTATCTAATTTGAATGTAATTGGCCTTCATCCAATTAAGCACTCTCATCTGAGGGCCACTCTTGTCCTTATCCTTGACTATCCAAAATCTTACGGAACTATGGGGTCACAAAGCACAAAATGCTCCTCCACTGAAACATCAAGCGCCTGGCCTGGCTCATTCCCCAACACCAAGTCTAGTAATGGTGCCCTCCCTGGTCGGATTGTCGACATATTGTATCAAAAAGCCCTTCTGGACACATCTAACAAATTACTCTCCATCTGAAACCCTGGCTGTAAGGAAGTCCCAAACAAGAACAAAGGAAAAGAACAGTACAACACAGGAACAGGCTCTTTGGCCCTCCAAGTCTGCACTGCTCATGCATCCAACTAGACCATTCGTTTGTATCCCAGTCACTATTGGATCCCAGTCACTATTGGGGAAGTTAAAATCATCCCCACAACTACCCTGTTTTTTTCATGCCTTTTCAGTATCTGACTGCACAACTGCTCCTCTGCCTCCTGCAGGCTGTTGGGAGGTCCATAGTATATTCCCAACATTGTGATTTCACCCTTTATATTCCTGAACTCCACACACAATCCCTCACTACAAGATCCCTCCAATGTCTCCTGAACTCCACACACAATCCCTCACTACAAGATCCCTCCAATGTCTCTTGAACTCCACACACAATCCCTCACTACAAGATCCCTCCAATGTCTCCCCCCTCAACACAGCTGTGATGTGCTCCCTAATTAGCAATGCAACACCCCCACCCCTTTTGTTTCCCTTCTGTCCTGTCTAAAACAATAATATCCCAGAATGTTAAGTTGCCAGTCCTGTCCCTCCTTTAATCATGTCTCTTTAATCATGTCTCTGTAATTATAATTGCATCATAATTCCATGCAGTAAGAGGTTCTCAGTTCATCTATCTTACGTGTTATACTTCTTGCATTGAAGCAAGTGCACTCCAGACCTCCAGTCTCACTGAACCCCGTGGCTTCCCTCTGCCTGCTCTTACTCTGCACTATGTTTATCTTTGTATTGCTTTTTTCCCCAGTCCCTACACTTCTGGGCTGCTGTTCCATTTCCCACCCCCGCCACATTATTTAGGCTTTCCCGAACAGCACTAGCAAACCTCTCGCCCAGGATATTGGTGCCCCTCCAGTTCAGGCCCAACCCATCCTTCTTGTACAGGTTCCACTTTCCCCAGAAGACATCCCAGTGATCCATATATCTAAAGCCCTCCCTCCTACACTAGCTCTTTAGCCATGTGTACACATGTACTGTCTGCCTGATCCAAGCATCATTAGCATGTGGCACGAGGAGTAATCTTGGAATTACTACCCTAGAGGTCCTGCTTTTTAGCTTCCTACCTAACTCCCTGAATTGTCTTTGCAGGACTTCTTCCCTCTTCCTGCCTCCGTCATTAGTGCCAATGTGGACAATGACACCTGTTTGTTACCCTCCCGTTTCAGGATGCCCTGAATATAATGTCATAATGAAAACAAATAATGTGGTCATTTACAACGTAGCAATACTTTTCTTCAGCTTTCAAAAAAACAATTTTTCACCCCAACTTAATAATAGAGACAAAAAATTACTTAAGAACTTTATGCCTTAATTGTAATACAGTAACTGAAATATAAAGGATTTTTCTGATCCAAACAGAAAAAGCTTTGCCTGGATGGCAATGATTAGTGAAGTTTCACAGAGACCTATTCTCCATTATTGTTCCTATAACTCATGGTAAATTTAATAATTTGTTAAATTTGTTGACAATAACAAGCAATAGTCAAGTGTTTAAAATCAGGAATGCTCAAAAGGCCAGAATTGACAGGGCAGAGAAATCTTGGGGATGAGGTGGGGAAGGGCTGAAAGTAAAAAGGAGATTATGGAGATAGGGAGAGCATTGGAAAGATTGGAAAACAAGGATGAGCATTTAAAAACTGAAACATTGAAACATTGCTTAACTGGGAATGTAGGTCAGTAACCACAGGGGAGATGAATGTTTGGGAAACTGGTGGGAGTTAAGACATGGACAGCAGAATTTTGAATGACCTCAAGCTTAATTATATTCATATAATTATACAGTTTCTTACATTATAAGAGTGACTACACTTTAGGAAGTACTAAATTAACTGTTAAACGCTTTGGGATGATCTGGGTTTGTAAAGGTACTATGCAAATTAAAGCCCCTTCTTTACAAAAAAATGAATTTGGGAGTGGTTGTCAACTGTTGTCATGACAATGGACCATAGCTCCAAATTACATACGAACATATTGGAATTTTAAATAAGACACGTGTTTTTTTATAAAGGGGCATAAAAACAAAAACTGCCTGAGACTGCAACAGAGAGACAATGGAATATCACACCTTTTTCAGACAGACATTTGAAATGAAGAGATGTAATACAAAAGCAGAACTGTAATCTTCTGTGGACACTATGGAAGCTGATTACTCTTGCAGCAGAAACTTTCTTTGTAAGTTATATCCCAGACAGGAATTCAGAAGGGAAGGGGTTAAAAAAAAATTCTGGTCTTTGTAAGTCAGTCTGATGTTCTAGCTCCGCTGTAGTGGTTTGTACTGCGAAGGTCATAGCTGAAGAACATCCAGGCACCCCTGCTCTTTGTTATTAAAATGTCTCACTCTTTCTCTGATTGCTGGAAGCAAGTCAAGTCGGCAAAGCCACAGTCAGAAAAGAAGTAGAACAGTTCCTTTCAGCTAACCTGCAGAGCCAAGAATCAGCAAACCAACTGCTCAATTGCCAAAGTCAGTGCTACTGAAATCACCCAACTTAACAGTTGCAATTTCACCAATTACTCCTCACGGAGAAGCCAAGCTAAAGACTCATTGATTTGTCTAGTTTACTTCTTTTTTAGACTCACTTCTCATTTGTAATCTATGCATACATGTGTTGTGTTTTCTTATTTTCTTCTCATGTTTTAAAAGCTAATAAAGTCACATCTTATTTAACTCAAGAAAGCCTGGCTAAATCAACTCCTTTTCAAATATCAATGCATTTGGACTGGGAAAATATATCCTCAAGGGAAGGGATCCTTTTTAAATTAACCTTGTTACAACCAACCAAAGGGGTTGAATAAAGACAGGGAGCCAATTCATCCCTCCTCACCTGGCACATAACAACTTGGGAATATCTCATCTGGAATCATAAGAAATTGTGGGACACCAACCGGGGACCAGTCGTCACACTGTTCATTGAATGTATGCAATAAATAGAAATATTTTAAGAATAAGGCTAATCTTGAATGAAATGCATCTTACAAACAGTTGCTGAGTTAAAATAGATTAATCTAATTGGTAATTTAGCATCTGTCATTGAGAAAATTGATAGAATCCATTATTAAGGAGTTTATAGCAGGCGAGTTGGAAAACCATAATATGATTGTGCAACATCAATGTGGTTTTTGTGAAAAGTAATTCATGTTTAATTAATTAAATTAATATACAGAGATTTTTGAAGAAGTAACAAGCAAGGTGGTTAAAGGGAAATCTGTAGATCTGGTGTGTGGTGTATCTGGATTTCCAAAAGGAAATTGATACAGTGCCACATCAAAGGTCACGACATAAGATGAGAGCACATGCTGTAGGAGATAACATACTAGCATGAGTGAAAGATTGATTAGCTAACCGGAAGCAGACAGCAGGGATAAATGGGTCTTTCAGGTTGGAAGCTTTAAATAGTGGAGTGTCACAGGAATTAGAGCTGGGGCCTACAGAATTTACAACGTACAACAATGAGTTGGATGTCGAGGCTGAATGTATGTTAAATTTGCTGTTGGCACCAAAATAGGCAGTACAGTAATGTGTCTAGAGAAGGTATGCAAAGACATGTAGATGGGTTAAGTGAGTGGGCAAAAACTTGGCAAATTGTTTGTACTGTGGGAAAATGTGAATTTGTCCACTTTGGCAAGAAGAATAGAAAGGGAGGAGACTATTTAAATGGAGGTTTTGTCAGTGCAATAGGCCTGGAGCCAAGTCCCACGACAGCACTTGATGGCCAAGTAAGGTGTATTCATAATGCAGCTAGAGAGGTTGAGTGTCAACCTGTAAATCCTTCCAAACATGTCAATGTTTGGCGACAAGAACAAGAGGGACTTCTGGTCAGCCATTCTTGATGTGGATTGGTGCCCCTCAAGCTATAAGCGCCGGCTACAAATTGCAACCTGTTCTGAGAATTGTTAACTATGAAAACTAATGAAAGTCTGCCTTAGTGCACCACTAGGTGTGGGAAGAGAATAGAAGAAGATACTATTTAAATAGAAAGAGTTTGCAGAACTCAGAGGTATGGAGGGATCCTGATACATGAATCATAAGAAGTTAGTATGCAGGTACAGCAAGTGATTAGAAGGCAAATGGAATGTTGGTGTCTATTGCAAGGGAAACAGAAAATAAAAATAGGGAAGTTTTACCGCTGCTGTATTAGAGTCTTGATTAAATCACACTAGATTACTGTGTGCAATTTTGGTCTCCTTATTTGAAAAAGGATACAATTGCATTAGAAACAATTCACAGAAGGTTCACTCAACTCATCCCTGGTATGAAGGGTTAGCTTATGAAGAAAGGCTAAACAGGTTGGACCTAAAACCATTGGAGTTTAAAAGATTAAGAGGTGGCACAGTGGTTAGCACTGCTGACACACAGCACCAGGAACCCAGGTTCAATTCCAGCCTTGGGTGGCTGTGTGGAGTTTGCACATTCTCCATGTCTGCATGGGTTTCCTCTGAGTGCTCCAGTTTCCTTCCACAGTCCAAAGATGTGCGGGTTAGTTGACATGCCATGCTAAATTGCCATTAGTGTTGGGGGACTAGTGGAGTAAATGCATGGCATTATGGGGATAGGGCTTGGATGGGATTGCTGTTAGTGCAGACTTAATGGACCAAATGGCCTTCTTCTAAAAAAATAGTGGGGCGACACTGTGGCACAGTAATTAGTACTGCCACCTTACAGTGCCAGGGACCCAGGTTCAATTCCAGCCTTGGGTGACTAAGGAGTTTGTACGTGCTCCCTGTGTCTGTGTGGGTTTCCTTTGGGTGCTCTGTCTTCCTCCCACAGTTCACAGATGTGCAGGCTAGGTGGATTGGCTATGCTAACTTGTCCCTAGGGTCCCAAGATGTGTAGGTTAGGGTGTTACGGTGATAGAGCCTGGGTGGAATGTTCCGTCAGAAAGTTGGTGCAGACTTGTTGGGCCAAGTGGCCTCTTTCTGCACTATAGGCATTCTATGATCTTATTGAAACACATAAGGCATTGAGGAGACTTGATAAGGTGGATACCAGGAGGATGTTTCTTCCCAGAATTTGCAGGTTTTTTGATGTCAAACTGTCAGCAGTACCTCTCTAAATCTGTCCTCAGCTTCAGAGTCTAATGCAATCGCCAACTACATGGAAATCCCAAAATTTAAGCCCTTCCTTCATTACTCCGCTGCCACCAGTGGTACTGGTAGAAATCCTGTAACAAGTTAAGGTTTATTTCCAAAATGCAACTGAGTTAACTGATCTGAATGATAACTACAGCTGAACAACTCACCTGGCCCTGAAAAGATAATTTTATATTGTTGAATGTTTTTAAATGTCTCTATGATTAATTAATCAATTTTTAAAACTAGATTATCTTAAACTGGATTATTTTTAAAAGTATGTTCATGGCATTTCTACTTCCACCTTAACATCATTTATGTGTCATAATTTTATTTTGCGATAAATTTTTTACTATATAATTTTATAAATGTTATTCATTTCCTGATTGACTGTGAAAAGTTTTGAATCCAATTGGTTGCTTAGGCAGCTCAATGACACCACTACAACAATCAACTAATAGCGCTTTAAGTTCTTATCAGAGAACAAGGCATTCATCATAATCAGTGGCGAGCCCCCTACTTGCTGCTATGCACAAAATCCAGACCTTTGTGGGTATAAAAAAGTGCCATTTTTTATGAATGCATGAATGCAATTGATGTAATTAGGATGGGATGCGACTTGATTTAAAGGAGTGAGTAACGGAAGATAAATGTTCAGGACAAATCCCTACAAGAAACAAAGGTAAGGTAGGTGGAAAGACTCTTCCCGCTCAAAAAAGACAGTAGGACTAGGGGGCACAGCCTCAAGATAAAGGGGGGGCGGTTCAGAACGGAGTTGAGGAGGAACTTCTTCACTCAAAGGGTGGTGAATCTCTGGAATTCTCTGCCCGTTGAAGTGGTGGAGGCTGCCTCGCTAAATATTTTTAAGAAGCGGGTTGATGGGTTTTTGATAAGAGAGGGGATTAAGGGTTATGGGGAGAGGGCGGGAAAGTGGAACTGAGCCACGACAGATCAGCCATGATCTTATTGAATGGCGGGGCAGGCTCGAAGGGCCAGATGGCCTACTCCTGCTCCTATTTCTTATGTTCTTATGTTCTTATGTTCTTAAACGGGTTGAGTGTGAATATAGATTTATGAAATACCAGTTCCCTTCAAAATCGTATCTGAACAAGTGATACAATTGCCCCTTTTCATTTTGCTACTTTAGTTAATGATTAAATGGCAATGGTTAAGCAGAGTATTAGTAAATTGAGATGAGATCCATCATTCAATGGTAGCATTGACCATCATTTACAGGCTGGTATAGAACTCACAGACATATACAATGATGGAATCTATGTGAAGATCAAAGGTCAACTACGAGATCTGTCAAAGTAGATTCATGTCCAAACCACTTTCTTTTGTTCTGTTCGGTTCAGTGCTCATCCTTTCACCCAGCACTCTCACATTTAATAGCGCCGCTGTCAGACCACCCTTCAGAAGCTGCAAACATAAAGGAGGAAATGAATGACTCAAATAGCTACTGAAGTGCAGCTGTTTTCATGAGTTATTCCTACTAACAAAGACTGTATTGTTCATGGATACAGCCACAATGCTCAGGTAGCTGTGCTGCATGTGGGAGCACCATATCCAGAAGCTGCTCCCTGAACAGACTGTTGAGAGACGTCAGCTGCCTTCGTTATGGTGGTGATTAGCTGCACCTGGCCTGCCTGCCATCCAAAATCCACAAAGAGAATGAAGGACACTTAAAACAACTTAAATAGGCACTTAGAAAACAGGTATGTGTAAGAAAATACAATGAATGGAGATGCATCATACTTAGAGAGAGAAAGTAATTTAAATAAAAATGAAATAATAGCGGTCTGTAGCATAATGGTTATGCTAATCGATTAATGAGCCAGAAATTGGGCCTAATGATTCTGAAAAAGAGTTCATTTCTTAACACAGCAACCGAGGAATTTCCATTCAAATGTGAGTCTGAGAAAAACAGAGGCTTAGAGGTAAAAGCTGTGGCCAGGAGTTAGATGGGAAACAAATCAGCAAAATAAATATTTTGGGATGTGATCATGCTGCACCTTAAGGTTGCAGGGGGAATGGGCGACCGCCAGGCAGTCAAGGAGGACCAGGCGGGCAGCGTAGGAACCCTCTGAGTGCATATCACTCTCCAATAGATATTCAGTCCCAAATACTTGTGAGTATGATAGTTCATCTGAGCATTGCAGTCAGAGCCAAGTCATTACATGTGGCTCAGCTCAGTCACTGAACGGCTGCAGAACATCCTAAAGGGGGATGGGTGGTGGTGAATAGTCAGATAGCGAACTCTCCTTATTAGTAACAAATACATATGTCAAAAGAAGCATGGAGCCCTCCAGGCAGATTTTAGGGAGCTAGAAAGGGGATAAGCATGTAGCATCTTAAGGTGATAATTTCAAATCCGCCCCCCCCCGACCCCCAACAGTGCAAGATCCTTGTGAGTATAAAAATAGATGGATAAAAAGACTTTAGATTCCTGGGACATTGGAACAGGCTCTGGGAGAGGTCAGACCTGAGGCCAGACCTGTACTGAAGGTGTTGCATCGCAACAGAGCCTGCATAAATTTCCACTCACCTGTCAGTTTGCTAGTGTTGTTGCAGAGAGTTTAAATTAACTCGGCAGGGGGTGGGAAACAGGATGTAGCAATAGAAAGGAGAAACAAGGTGAATAAAGGATCGGGATAGAGGCATTGCTCTAGGGAAAAAAAAATTAAGGTATTAGGTGTGGGTAGAAGGGCAGAATTTTCCTGGATATCAGCAAAGACCAACAGGGAGTGGAAAAAGTAGTGTAGAAACCGCCGAAGGGCCTGTACTGCGCTGGAATGTTCTATGATATTATTATTATGATATATCATCCTGCACTTAATCTTAAAAACATAAAGGGGTGAATCCCATGACATAATGCCAACAGGATAGGCTTTGATTGAGCTCACCCACCTGACAACTTACTCCTTCCAAGTTCAGGGTGCCATTTTTAAAGGCTGCCCAAGTTCATAATAGTTGACTTAGAATTTTCCTGGCTCCTTCCACGCACTGTGCCTGGAACTGCCCAGACACCACTCTGGCACTTTCTGGACACTGCCACTGGCTGGGCAGTGCTGGGGGCAGTGCCAGGGTTAAATGCCTAGGTTGTGCCAGGGGGAAATGTCTAGGCATGCTCCTCCTGGGCGATGTACTCACTTGAGTTCCTCTGGGAGGTCTGCTCGTCAAGCGTACTTCTTGGGATACCCAGTCAGGATTCATGCCAGTTCATGCCAAAGTAAATGTGGACTTTCTTACAGGGTGGGGGATGATTCAGGTGTGGAGGCCTGATAATGATGGTCATTTAATCAAATGAAGTTCCCAATGTTTAATGTTGGGAAACATGCCCCATTGCTGATGGGGAAGGGGCAGGGAAAGAGGACAATCACGTCACACATTTATACCGACATGAAACGTGATTTGGGACTCTCACAAGATTTTCCACTCCCATTGCTGAACCTGCCCAAAAAAAAAGGAAATGGGAAATCCTGACCAAAGGAAGTGCAATTAAGTCTAAATTAGGTTTACAAAGCAAATACGTATTGACAAAGCATGGTAAATATGATTGGTGAACTGCAGGTGCAAAGTTTAAAGTTAACTCTAATAATAGTTACTGAGCATTAGTCATAGTAACTCTGAGAAAAGACAACACAGAAGCATCTTGAAAAGAACAGCTCCAGCTATGTTTTGTTCTTATTTAACCCTCGCAAATAATTGGCAGGTAAATAAATGTTTTCAAAAAAAGACCATTGCCTCCAGCAAAATGTTCTACAGTGTAAGAAGTCAATGAATCCTGAGACAAAACCATTACAACAAACTGGGAATGTGATGTTGTGGTGATAAGAGAGCTGCTTCAAGAAAGGACAGGGACTGGGTCTGAAATATTCCTGGATGAAAGGGATAGAATCTTACTGCCTTTGGAAATATTCTTCTACTAGGGACAAATATGTGTCCTGACCCCAATGTCTGGCTGGGGAAGGGGGGTGGAGGAGTGTGGTCTGCCCACCTGCATGAACTTCACGGAGACAAACAATTCAGAGGTACTATCCAATTATGCCGTGGATTATAGGCAGTTTCATAAAGAGAGGTGGGTGCTCTCGGTGTATGGGAGAGGCAGCAGGGCCACAAAAAGATGAAGGAATCCTCTGAAAATGTTAAAAATGTTTTAGATTAAGTGTGGCCGCAGCTGCCAGACTACTGTTGTGGAGAGGGTGGCTCTTGCACAGGATGGCCTGCTGATTCAACTGTAGCCTTCTGCCAGATGTAGCACTTTTGGGGTGGGAGAGGGGGACATAACAAAGATCTTACTGACCCACATTCTGCCATTGAGATACCACCTCCAATCATATGGCTCTCATATGGTCTGCCACTGGTGCGTTTGTGATATCACTAAATCTGGGAGGTCGCTCCACGCCTGCTGTGCCATTCTCCTTCTCATGCTGTCTTCCCAAATAATTTACCAGCAGCCCTCAGTTCAGCTGTTGAACATTAAGAATAACAGGATGGCTGCACCAATTTACCTTCTGCTCACTTTGATCTCAACGGGCACAGGCAACTTGCAAATTATGACACCTACAAAGGGTGACATGGTGGTACAATGGTTAGCACTACTGCCTCACAGCACCAGGGATCGGAGTTCGATTCCCGGCTTGGGTCACTGAGTGGTGTCTGCACATTCTCCCTGTGTCTGTATGGTTTTCCTCCAGGTGCTCCGGTTTCCTCCCACAGGCCAAAAGACGTGCTGGTTAAGTGTATTGGCCATACTAAGTTCTCCCTCAGTGTACCTGAACAGATGCCGGAATGTGGTGGCAAGGGAATTTTCACAGTAACTTCATTGCAGTGTTGATGTAAGCCTACTTGTGACTAAAAAATAAACTTTATGCCCAAAAAGGAGTAAGCTGATTCACTGCGACATTTCACTTTCCTCAATAGTGTTTCACTGTAAAGGTATCATGATGACATCTATTGGTAGAAATGTATCATGGCAAACATTGTAAAAAGAATGCTATTGCCTCAGCATAAAGTGGCTGTTCACTGAGACGACCAGCTGACAAACAACATATGGGCATGGTCACGGGCATTCAGCCTCTGACCTTCGGGTAAGCATTCTCCAAGGCGGCCTTCACGACACACGACAGCGCAGAGTCGCAGAGCACACACTGATAGCCAAGTTCCGCACACATGAGGACGGTCTGAACAGGGATCTTGGGTTCATGTGACACTATCTGTAACCCCCGTGACTTGCCTGGGTTTGCAAAACTTACTGTACTGTTTGGAGACAATACACATCTCTTTAACCTGTGATCAGTCCTCCTTCCACTCACATTGTCGGCCACTTTAGGACTTGAACAGCAGGTTAGGTGTAAAGATTCGCATTCTAATCAGTAATCTGTAAACTGTCTGTGCTGTATATGCGCTGCCTGAGGCAGAACTCTCCATTCACCTGAAGAAGAGGGAAACCTCGAAAGCTAGTGAGTTTACTATCAAATAAATCGGTTGGACTTAAACCTGGTGTTGTCAGACTTTTTACTGTGTTTACCCCAGTCCAACGCCGGCATATCCACATCAAAACAACATACGGGGCAGAATTTTTTCATACTTCCAAATGGCACACATGACAGTGAAGACATCAATCAAGCAACTACTGAACAGGACATCAGTTCAACTGTGCTCCAAACCAGCCCGTGTCCTCACTCAACACTGAATAATGTCAGAGGACACGTTCTGCGGAGTGGCTTCAACACATGACTGCCTGCAGTGGCAGCACTTCAGCCTTATCTTCTTCCACACATTCTACTGGGTGGAAGAAGATAAACTGTTCTTTTTAGCCTAGAATGACATTTTCAGAAATTCTTAGCTGTATGAAGCAATGCAAACACTACAGTCTTAACTGACTGTAATGTTCCTAAATAACATTATGAGACAATTCCTGTGCATTTCAAAGCAAAGTAATATTACTGGGTAAGGGGGATACCATTTTTTTTGTGAGAATATAAAACCATAAGTTGAGGAGCAAAACTGGAGTCAATGGGAATCACGGGGAAAGCTATACCTAGCACAAAGAAAGATGGCTGTGGTTATTTGAGGTCAATCATCTTAGTCCCAGCACGGTGCTGCAGTAATGCATCAGGGTAGTGTCCTAAGCCCAACCATCTTCAGTTGTTTCATCAATGACCTTCCTTCCATCATAAGGTCAGAATTGGGGATGGTTGCATACCAATCATTATGGGGTTATGGGGAGAAAGCGGGAAAGTGGAACTGAGCCACTTCAGATCAGCCATGATCTTATTGAATAGCGGGGCAGGCTCGAAGGGCTAGATGGCCTACTCCTGCTCCTATTTCTTATGTTCTTATGTTCTTATTACTCTTGAGACATGAAGTAATCCACGTCCATATAGAGCAACACCGGGTTTGGGCTGATAAATAGCAAGTGTCAGAGATCTGTCTAGCATAGCAGTAGCAAGAATTTAAAAAGGCACGATAGGATGTGATTTGTCCAGCAGCAGGTTGAAATCTGCCTGGCAACAGCAGGAGCCAGCATTCTAAAAGAATGACGAGATGCAATTTGTTACCAAATGCATCCACGTACGTCCAGTCCGCTGCTTCTCTCACCATTGCAAATCTTAAAAGTTCATTGAGGCATTTACGGCAATGAATCAAGGTTCACTGGATGATACCAAGGCGGTTCACCCCCAGTGTCACCTCAGTCCAGGCTGCTTTGGTCAGGCTGGGAGGTCCCCTCTTTCCATCAGTTGGCATAAGGGCGTCTCAACTGTCACTTACAGATTGGAAAAGGGCTCAAATGGAGTTGTTGCCAAACCTTGGGGCTGTCCTAGTTCTTCTGCCCTCAAGGCAATCTTCTCTCAGCTACCTGTGGAGAGACACAGAGAATTAACAGCCTGATACTCCATATTTCCCTGAAACATTGATATTCATCAGTTTTGTGTTCAGCTACTTTCCAACGCTTTGTCTAACCTGCTAAAGGATCTGAAAGCTTCCAATCAGTCACAAAGTGTCACAAATAAATATGAATTTTCACTCACCTCTGGCAATGTTTCCAAGTAATTATATTCATACAATCATAGAATCCCTACAGCGCAGAAGAGGCCATTTTGCCCATCGTGTCTGCACCAACTCTCTGACAGAGTATCTTGCCCAGGCCCTCTCCCCTATTCCTGTAACTCACACATTTCCCATGACTAATCCATTTAACTTACACATCCTGGGCTACTAAGGGGCAATTTAGCATGGCCAATTCACCTAATCTAAACATCTTTGAATTATTCAGCAACAAAATCTTCTTGCCCCCTGCAAACAATTATCCTTGGTGCAACTGACACATTGCTGAACCATGGGGTCCCTTTAAATGATTGGCCATGAACTCCTTCCAGGTCATCTCATTGCCTGGACATCTGGCGCTCAATCACCCACTGAACAAGCGGCCCAATTGTTGGCTGGCAACCCATCCAGCCAGCATTATTTGGCCTATTCCCGTATTATCTGATTTCTCTCAAAGGCAGTGGCAGGAATCGATGGTCCACGGGCTTTTAGATCATCAAGGCCCGTAAAATCCAGGCCTAATTTTCAATTGCATAATTATCAGTTGAATTAAAATTTTAGTAGCCGTGAACATCCACCCCCCACCTCCGCTCCAATCATCAGTGGGCTCTGAGGAAGGGTGAGCATGCAATTGCATGGATGGGATTCCTGCCAGTTTCCTGACCATTTAAGCTTGCAGTGATTTTACACTGGGACCAGCAGGACCTCAGACAGGAAGCCCACCCCTGCCTCAGTTAATCTCTGAGCCTCAGCCTTTAGGTTAGTGGGAGCTGACAGCTCGGTGACAAAACCTGGAAGTGAGCAGCATTAGATCTTGGGTGGAAAGGGGAGGTGCCTCCATCAGAAGTCCCTTCTAACAGAGGCACACTTCTCTTAAGGTCCTGTAACCTCCAACATCTCATCCCCCCAAATCCCTGACCTGTCACACTAGTCCTTGATTGCTCCCCTCATGACACCCAGGCCCTTCCTACCATTCCCACCTGGACCTCTGGCATATGTTTTTCTCAAGTTCTCTGGGTTTAGGCTCTGTGCAATGAAGCTTTGTGCAATGCCTCTTCTAGCTACTAATAGCCCTGTTTCTGGATGGAGTGGTGAGCTGCCAGCCAATGTAGCTCTTCAAGGTGGAACTTCCTCCCAAGTAAAGGGTGGAAAACTCACCCAATGCCAATCTACACACATTAGAACGTAAAATGGCAACAAAGCTGTAAGAGTTATTGGAGATGAATTCCGTGCGTGGGTTGAAAGGAGAACATTGAAGGAGGCTCTCCCACTTCTTCCCAGTGGTTTAAGCAGAGTCAATTTCTGGGCTTCCCTCCTGCCCCTGAACACCCCCTGCCAGCCTAAGAATTGAGCGGTCCTTAATTGGCACTTAAAGGCTTCAACTGGGGCAAAAGCGAGCAAGCTGGTCTCGGCCTCACCTGTGTCATTGTAAAATGGCAGAGAGGTTGGGGCAGAAGAGAAGGCCTTATGACGAATTTTTATTCTACTTGTTACTTACTTCACTCTCCCCCATTTCCCATCTTTCCATTCCCCTTCTTGTTTCCTTTTGTCTTCACTGTGTTTATGGTGACTGAAAGAACCGATGTTCATTGTACCAACTTAAAATATGGGATTTTTAGGGCTTTTGCCAGTGTTTGGGAATCATGTTGTATAATTTCATCTTATGTGATCTTCATCGTACCATATCGAACTTCATCGCATTTTATCTTGCCTTACATCATAGGTTCTCAATGAGATCAATTAAGAGCAACTTAGGTGGCTGGGTATGACCAAAATGATTGCACTTCCACACTAATGGTGGAAACCTTCTACTTTTTTAGCCACAACTATTTATATCTTATTTTTTGACTCCCCTCCAAAGGCATTTTTTTAATGGGTCTCCTCTCTTCTCGTAAGTGCTAACAGGTTTTACATGCGAGAACATCTTTAGTATTTGGAATGGAATCCAGAGTGGAACAAGATAATGAAGTGTTGCCATGGAAATGGAATGCTCTTAAGAATGAGACCAAACAGAAATATTTTAAAAGATACCAAGAAATACAAAGGAGCATGAAGTGAGGGATACATAAAAGTAAGTGGAAATTAATTGAAACAAGTATTAGAAAGGATAAGGAAGCATATAAACAGGTAGTAGAAAGCAGGAAGAAGATAAAGGAAGGTTATAACTAGTATTAAATGGAGGCCTCAGATGTCTAAGCGCCTCTTACTGTATCCACTAAGACTGCAGCAGAAGGCCCAAGAACTAAACCAAATCCAAATAACAGTAGATCCTGGGAAGCTCCTCCTGTCTCAAACAAAGTCACCCATGTTGTAGGAAATACAGCTGAGGAGAAGGTACTCCAAGGCCAGAATTTCTGTCCTCTCTGATCTGGCAAAAGTTAGCAGTCAAAATGTAAAGAGGTATGCCAGCTATTGATGAGAAATGGGAGGGTGGGGGGAAATCCAGTCTTCGGTTATGGGTGGGATCATTTAAAAAAAGATAACTTTCTGAAAGGATGACAGATGAATGACAGGTATTTATTTTTTGGATTGGGGTTGCCCTTAATTCCCAAAGTTACCAACATGGAGCACATGTTTTGATCTCCCTGATCAGATAGACACCAATAAGCTAATTAAATGATGATTACAGGCTTGAAGAACTGAATGGTCCACTCCTTCACCTATGTTCTTGTGTTCCTAAATACACACATATGATATAACTATTGGCAAAGAGAAGGCTGCTATTGATAACTCAAATGTCACTAGATATGACCGCTAAAAAATGTAGCTCTTTCATGAAGTAACACCTGAATTTTAATTTATTAGATTTTTGATGTATTGGTCAGGAATAAAAATCAGAAAGAAAATAGAGCTAACACTTACGTTCTGATTTTGTGTCTCTGCAGTTTATTCAGGCTTCATGTGTTTGTGTTCCTCACTTTGTCTTTTGTTATTTTTCTTTTTTTCTGTAGTTATTGCACATTCTGGCTAAGTTAGGGGTCCCACTCGCAGACACGCAGGGCAGGGTGGGTGTAGGAGGATGCGGCGGCGTGGGCTCGTTGGGCCGAAGGGCCTGTTTCCCGTGCTGGGTTATTCTTTGTTCTTTATTCACACTAATGGTGGGAAACCTTTGGCTTGTTTGTCCGCAATTATTTTTCTCTTAGTTTCTGATTCCCCTGCAAAGGAATTTTTTTCTGGGTCATCTCTCTTCTCAGTATGCCTTTTGAACTTTTAGTGATGTTCTTAACTTTTATCTTTAATATGTTTTAAAATCCAGGATTGGCAGGAGGAGTGTAATCTGAATAGACCAAAATTTTCTGGCCATTCCTGTCGGTAGGATCGTCTGATTTGAGATCAGCCTTAAACCTAATATCCAACTAACCACAAAAATTGCCTAATTCTACTGCTGTGAAATCACCCACTTTCACCACTTTTGCAGCCAATCTCGAGTTAGAATCCTCAACCACGTCTCTTGTCACCTCAAGTCTTGACAACTCCGATCCTCTACCAACCAGCCTTCCGTTTTTCATTTTGTACAGACTTCAGCTTACCCAAACCTTTGTTGCCAGTATTCTATCACACAAAAGGTTTTGCTCACATAT
The DNA here is from genome assembly GCF_965287045.1 of Carcharhinus amblyrhynchos. Lineage (NCBI taxonomy): Eukaryota > Metazoa > Chordata > Chondrichthyes > Carcharhiniformes > Carcharhinidae > Carcharhinus > Carcharhinus amblyrhynchos. The sequence continues at coordinate 63,330,836 of NC_137333.1, forward strand.
CATCCCAAGAGGTACATTGGTTCTTGGGCCACCAATTGCTTCAATTTTCAAATGGACTCCTCTCTATTTCTTTACAATTCCATGCAATTCTCCAAGAATTAACCTTTGCTTCGTCTCTGTGACTTCCTTTGCCCCACTTTGGCAACCTTGACTCTAGCCATTTTGATTCTACGCTCTGAAATTCTGTCGCCAATCCTCACCATCTCTCCTACTCTCTCACCTTCTCTAAGCTGTTCCATAAAATGTGTCTCTGATCAAGTATTAGTCACCTGTTTTAATATCTCCTTTGACTTATTGGGCAGGATATTCTGGCCCTTCCTGCTGGTGGGATCTTCCAATCCCGCTGAGGTCAACCCCCACCATAGGGCTGGCAAACCATGCAAACTCCCTAGACTTCAGAGGGAACAGAAAATTCAGTCATTGGATTTTTTTTGTCCCATTACACTGCTGTGAAATATCTTGGCATATTTTTCTATCATAAATGCAAGTTATTTTTTTCAACATCATTGAGTTAATATCCTAGAGTTCTGCACATTACCATTATGAGTTTAAAACCAATACAACTGAACTGTTTTCCCATTGACCTTAGTTTTACTATTGCTCGTTGATGCTATATTTAATCAAATGCTGTGCTGACGTCAATGGGAGTTAAAAGTTGAATCAAAGCTGTTTATAAGCTCATAGCTAACTGGTTTGGTAGAACCAGAATAGAGTGTTATGGAGGATGTTAATAATAATTAGGCCTTTTGTGATGTACTACTGAGGACACCAATCACTTTGTTGATAATCAAACAAATACGCAAGTTGGAGAAATACAGAATAGTCATAGAGATGGAGGAGGTTACAGACCTATGGGGGTATTTGGCTGGATTCAGACACACATGGACATCTTTTAACATTATAGGTAGATTCTACTGTCATAGCATTTCTAAAACAGTTTGGCTGGGGCTAACTCTGATACATAAGTTTTCAGCATAAAATCTGGTTGTAATTAGGAACCATGCTCTTTGCTGTTTCCCACATACTCAGGCTTTTTCTAATTATCGTGGAAAGTGGATGTTGGGGCATGGCCAAATAGAATCATTCTGAAAATACTTCAGCCACATCTCTTTCCCTCCATGCTTGAACATAGGTATGTTCATGAGTGTCCTCTAGTACTTAACCTTGATGTGGTAGGGCTTTGTTTTGCTTTAATATATTGATTGTGTTTAGTTCACTTAATATAGACCTTTATAGCACATTAATTTTTAAAAAGATACTACATGGAATATGGGCATTTTACTGACAATGCCAGCAATTATTGCCTATTCCTAATTCCCTTGAATTAAAAGGACAGTTCAGAGTCAACAACATTGCTGTGGCTTTGAAATCCAGATGTGGAGATGCCGGCGTTGGACTGGGGTAAACACAGTAAGAAGTCTGGCAACACCAGGTTTAAGTCCAACTGATTTATTTGATAGTAAACTCGCAAGCTTTCGGGGTTTGCCCCTTCGTCAAGGTCAATATGCGCAATCTTCTTGGAGACCCTCTCCACTTGGATCCGGCAGTTTGTGGTGTCGATAGTAGTCATGTAGTAGATAGTAGACCCTGACGAAGGAGCTGACCCCGAAAGCTTGCGAGTTTACTATCAAATAAATCGGTTGGACTTAAACCTGGTGTTGTCAGACTTCTTACTTTGAAATCCAGGCCAGTGATGATAGTTTATGAGTCTAGCTTTTAATTCCAGGGTTTCTTAATTGAATTTAAATTCCATCAGCTGCTATGGTGAGGTTTGAACCTGTGTCCCAGACCATTACCCTGGGTCCCTAATCCAGTGCTATTACTATTATACCATCCCCAATGTAACTTGTCTGCTAATATTTAAACGTTGATTGTGCATTATTACTATTGAACAAGACTGCAGAAACTCACTATTGAATAAGTGAAACAAACAGCACAATTAGATGTATTTAAAAGACAGCTACTGACAAGCCAAATACATTTGTTTAGTTAAGTTAAATATTAAGTATTATTAAAATGTAGCGTTCTGTATTACAAATAATATGACAAGAATAGAAATGTACACAATAACAGTCTTATGCCAGTAGCAAATTAGCCTGGAAGCCAAATCTGAAATGTCTTCCTCTGACAGCATGGACTCCAAACAATGTCCACCATTCTAAGGACCTCCCAGTCTGGTTTTGTATCTGGATGCTGCTCCATAGCATGCTGCCATGCGAGAACTGCAGATTACCATGGGATTACCATAACAAGTTGCTATTCACTTTTTGAATACGTTTGTTGAGCAGACAGTGTTAGATGATGAAAGGCTGTACCCTGGTACCGGTCAGAGGTAATTGTGAAAGAAAAATGAACCTGAATGGCAGAGCAAAACTTTTGTTTCTGGTCAAATTATGAAAAGGACATTCCTTATTCATCCAGAGCATTGGAATAATTATACTAAACAACCACTAGATGGCTGCACATGTCAAAGATTCCCTATGCCCATGTTATAGCAATTGAATAAGATGCTGCGATTATTCCTCATTCTTGAAAAACTAATTCTAGATTCATCTAATAATTTACCAGTCTCGGCTGCTTAAAGAAATGTCAAATGTAGGTGTAGAAAAGAAATTCAGCAGCCACGTCACCTGTTTTGCTTTTGCACGTCTACTGACTCAATCAGCAGATCCGAAACTTAGAAATATCCTGCTCTCCTTTCTTGATTGGGAGGTGTTGCATAATGAGAGAGACTTAAAGACTGACAAATTCCAGGCTCTAACGAGTCCATTATGCAAGAATAAAACTGATTTATTATAAAATAAGAAAATAAAGAATTTGTATTTGGATATCATCTTACAACGTTCCTTCAATGTCTCAAAACACTTTAACAAATGGTTAAAAGTGCAACTTTAGTTGCTGTTAAGTGTCCAACAGTGTCCAGATTGTGAGGATTGTTTTCGTCTAATATATATAAGCTAGACTCCCTTGTTGTTAAATGTGTCTTGTTCAATGACACTTTCTCTGTCTGTTCTGGTCATTCAGATGAAAGCAAAACATTTCATTGCCTTATTCAAAGAATAGGAGGAAGTTCTCCTAGTTTCTTGAATAGTATTCCTCTTTCAAACAACACTTGATCCATTAATCTTTTTACAATATAGCTTCTACAGTAGATCACAGGCAACTCGATGCCGCTTTAAACAATTAAATGTTTTATTGCCGTAAGAAGAATAATATATACGCAACAAAGTCAGACTAAATTACAACGCGACTGCTCTGCCTGACTCCCTGGCTCCAACAGCGAGCCCCTCCTCTATCCATGGTACACAACCCCCTACTGATTGGCTCAGCTTCCCATCAGGATGATCCTCCAATCACGCAGCCTTTGGGAAATGCCCCCCCACCCCCCTCCCCGCCACCCCTAAAGGGTCACATTACTACACTCGTTCCCTCTAAAATCTGAAATACTTCTTAGGAGAAAAAAAGAATAGGTTTAGTTAGGCACACAACAGGCTTTTGTATTAAAAGGGTATCAGGAAGAACCACTGGAAAACTCAAAGGTTCAAATGGTCTGTAGACTTCCTGGCTCTGTTAGTGCACCTCAGTTCAGTGGTGGGCTTAGCTGCATTTAAAGGGTCAGACTGGACGGACCAGAATGGCAGACTGATTAATCCTGGATCCAGTGGCCCTTCGGCTGCATCAGGCTCCTCCACCTTTTCATCCATCGGTTGATCAAGCCCCACATTCACCACTGAAATTCCAGTAGCCAGACTTGGCAACCTCAAACCATCTGAAGGAAATGCTGGAGATCCCCTGTGTCCATTACTGATCCCCTCCTCAGGTGGTCCATGTGTTTCTAAGCCAGCAGACTTGTTTCTCCATGATATAGGACACCAGTCCTGTCCTCTTCATTACATTACCAGTCACCCATTCTGGACCTGCTGTGAAATTTCTAACCAAGATGTCACCCTCCACTTTAAACACTCTGGTTTTCCTTCCTGAATCAGGATTTACTTTCTGAGAGGCTTACCTAGCTTCCACTCTCCCCTCTAAATTCAGCTGATGCGACCTCTGTGGACACATTTGGTGTGGTATTATATGATAATAGAAAATTGACTGTGTGTAAAGGAAGGGATTTGTTCACATTTTTTTTATTGATGACATGACTAAATGTTTGTAATTCTGCCAGCCTGTTTGATGCCAGATAGTACTGTACCATTGGAATTGAGAATTTTTGGAATTATTTCTCTGTAAATGATGTGCCATTTTCCAACACAGCCACTTCTGCAAATATCATTCTTAACTTGACAACGTTGGCCATGGCTGTTGATTTCATCACTTATACGTCTAACGTTTTGTGTGTGTATCTACTAGCATAAGAAACATATGCACAATGCATGGCCATCACACATAACGCTTTGCTATGGCCTTCATTCTATTGTGAACAAAGAACAAAATCAGCCTGGGAAACAGGCCCTTCGGCCCAACTAGCCCGCACTGCCATCTCAACACCACCAGTCCACCTCTCTACCCACGACCCCTGTCTAATGTTTTATGGCCATCCAGATTGAGGGAAACTGATTTAGGGACAATTTATTCCTGCCAATCAGCCTAACAGCACATCTTTGGGGTGTGGGAGGAAACCGGAGCACCCGGAGAAAACCCACGCAAGAATGGGGAGAATGCGCAAACTCCCACAGACACCGGCCCAAATCCATGTGTCTGCACAGCAATCAGTGATAGTCACTGAGCTGTCGTCTTGTCCAGTATCTGGTCCAGTTTAGGCACACACTAACGACATGAAGCACTAGGCCAATCTCGAACAACCAAGAGCAGCCCCAGTACGACCCATCGCGTGTATACCCCTCGTTGGACACGAGGTGGACCGATCTGGATGAGAGTCATGCAATTCTTGTAACAAGAATTGTCTCCCCTGGGGTTGGACTAGGACCCTAGCCCCGCAAAGTCACATCCATCTTCATAGGCTACTTCTGATTTTCTACTTTAGTAAGATTTTAACAAGTCTGACTTCTCATAGTGCCACTCTTGCATGACCATCTTCTTAACTTTCACCAGTACAGGATCTATTTCTGTCTACAAATTTATGTGTTTTGCCAAAACTGGCAAGATGTCAACCAAATGCAGAGCCAATTCAATCTCTTGAGGAACCGGTAGTGATGCTACTGTTTGTGGCAAAGGTAACCAGCTAATGTGTCTGCAAGAGATATCTGCATTCCCAGGCGATATTGAAACTCGGCTGTGAATAAAAGAGCCCATCTCTGCACCTTTGCAGAAGCAATTGGCACCAGCATATCTTCTCTGAAAAGACCTAACAATTGCTTATGATCTGAGACTATTGTAAAATGTCAGCAATACATATACTGATGGAACTTTTTGGCCATACATATGAGAGCTAACACTCCTTGTCTATTTGGGGGTATTTCCTCTCTGCATTAGACAATTTTCTTGAATGTGAAGGCTTCTATCTTTACCATCAGACATCCTGTGAGACGAAGAGCTCCCATTCCATACAGTGAGGCTTCACAGGTTACTATTAGGAGTTTGTTTGGGTCAACATGCACCAACAAAGCAAACAACTGCAGGGTCTGTTTTAGTTTTGTGAAGACTTCCTTTTGTTCTCCCCATTTTCATCTTTGTTTTTTTTAAACAGTTGTTGAAGTGGGGCTAAGTTAATGAAAGCATTTTTAAAAATCTGCCCTGGTAGTTTACCATCCCCAGAAGCAATTTGATGATATCTATTGGCTGTGGGACCTCCTTGATGGCTTTTATCTTTTCTTCCAAAGGATATTTCCTTTTGAATAAACCCTAAATTAGTAACTTTGTCAAACTGAAAAGTATATTTCTCTCATTTCAGCCAAACCCCTGCTTGCTTAAACTATCTCAATACTTGTTATAAATTGCTCTACAGGTAAAGTACCAGTGATTAGTACGTCATCCAGATAAGCCATTACGCAGGAGCTGCCAAGAGACTCCGCATCATATGCTAGAAAATGGCACAGACTAATGAGACTGTAAAAGGCAATCTTGGACATTGGTGCAATGCTGTGCATGTTGATTGTCACCAACTTTTGAGAATCCTCATCCAACCATAGATGCTGATAGGCATGGGTGGGCCCAAACAAGTTTAGGTGTTGCTTCCTGAATCAGATAGATTTTAGCTTTAGCTCCCGCTATACATCCGAATTAGCCTCGAAGACCTCGGCGTATTTATAGTGCAGCTCCTGAAAACCTCTATCCCTCAGGTTTAAAATTTCCAGCCAGTTTAGCTGTACCTGCTTTAACCAATCACATTCCATTAAACAAGGTATGTGACCCTTGATCACCAATACTGGCAGCTTCACCGTCTGGTTCTGATGCCACTGTTACTGTTGCTGCACCTAAAGTCTGCAGTGTCTCTCCAGTATATGTAGACAAGTGCAGGTTAGGTTGATTGACTATGCTGAATCGCCTCTTGGGGTCTAGCAGGGTAAATACGTGGGATTACTGGGATAGAACTTGGGTGGGATTGTTGTTTGTGCAGGCTCGATGAGCCGAATGCCTCCTTCTGCACTGTAGGATTTCTATGATTCTATGAAATGGTAAAGCACTCAAAATAAAAGTACAAACAGGGGTGGCTACCACAATCATAAGGGAACAGACATTTTGTTATCTTCAAAAAGACTCTGTCCATTTAGTCTAAGTGCCATTTGAGAGTTGGCTCCGAGCAGCAGAGGGCGCCATTGTGCTTTTACAGGTTTCTATATTCTGAGAGTGCAGAAACTTTTCCATGCCTCTACTGCTATCAACCAGTCTTCATGGCCCAGAATCCCCATCCCCCTTACTACTGAGAGTCCCTGTGACTGATCGTAAACCATCCACTGTCTGGAACAATCAAGACCTCACACAGTGTGTGGCAGACCCCCTCCCCCACCTCTCCCTTCATCGATCTCTGTACAATGTGCACAGCAGTTCCTGCCACCAAACAGTCCACACCTGGTCCGGCCCTGCCCCCTTAGTTGCTCCTCTCAGGCGCCAGCATCTTGGCACTGCCCAGTGCCTGATGGACACAGTCAGGGTGTCAGCTGGCAGTGCCAGAGTGCCCAATGGGCAATGCCAGGCTGACATTGACGAAGTGATGCCTCCTTGCTCCAACCTCCTGGGGCATTCAATAGTCTATGGTTCTACCAGCAAGGCCATCACATTTGGTCCTGTTTGGTTCACATTAATTCGTCTAGTCAGCATGGCTTTGTGAGTGGAAAATCATGTCTCACAAATTTGATTGAGCTTTTTGAAGGAATAACCAAGAAGGTAGATGAGGGCACTGCAGTTGATATTGTCTACATGGACTTTAGCAAGGCCTTTGACAAGGTACAGCATGGTAGGTTGTTCCATAAGGTTAAATCTCACAAGATCCAGGGTGAGGTATCTAAATTAATACAAAATTGGTTCTTGACAGAAGCCTTGACAGGTGGTTGTAGAGGGCTGTTTTCAAACTGGAGGCCTGTGACCAGCGGTGTGCCTCAGGGATCAGTGCTGGGTCCACTGTTATTTGTCATTTATATAAATGATTTGGATGAGAATTTAGTAGGCATGGTTGATAAGTTTGCAGATGACATCAAGATTGGTGGCATAGTGGACAGTGAAGAAAATTATCTCCGAATGCAATGGGATCTTAATCAATTGGGCCAGTGGGCCAATGAATGGCAGATGGAGTTTAATTTAGACAAATGTGAGGTGATGCATTTTGGTAGATCGAACCAGGGCAGGACTTACTCAAGTAACGATAGGGTGTTGGGGAGAGTTACAGAACAATGAGATCTAGGGGTACATGTTCATAGCTCCTTGAAATTGGAGTCATAAGTAGACAGAGTGGTGAAGAAGTCATTCGGCATGCTTGGTTTCATTGGTCAGAACATTGAATACAGGAGTTGGGACACCTTGTTGAAGTTGTACAAGACATCGGTGAGGCCACATTTGGAATACTTGTGCAATTTTGGTCACCCTATTATAGAAAGGATATTATTAAACTAGAAAAAGTGTAGAAAAGATTTACTGGGATGCAACCGGGACTTGATGATTTGGGTTATAAGGAGAAACTGGATAGACTGGAACTTTTTTCCCTCGAGTGTAGGAGATGGAGGGGTGATGTTATAGAGATCTATAAAATAACGAGGGGCACAGATCAGCTGGATAGGCAATATCTTCTCCCAAAAGTACAGGAGTCTAAAACTAGAGGGCATAGGTTTAAGGTGAGAGGGGAGAAATACAAAAGTACCCAGAGAGGCAATTTTTTCACACAGAGGGTGCTGAGTGTTTGGAACAAGGTGCCAGAGGTAGTAGTAGAGGTGGGTACAATGTTGTCTTTTAAAAAGCATTTAGATAATTACATGGATAAGATGGGTATAAAGGGATATGGGCCAAATGCAGGCAATTGGGATTAGCTTAGGGGTTTGAAAAAAAGGGTGGCATGGACAAGTTGGAATGAAGGGCCTATTTCCATGCTGTAAACCTCCATGATTCTATGACTTTATCCCTTTATTTCATCTCTTGATGAGGAGAGGCTGAATAAACTAGGCTTGTACTCGTTAGAGTTTAGAAGAATGAGGGGAGATCTCATTGAGACGTATAAGATGATGAATGGGATGGATAGGATAGAGGTGGAGAGACTCTTCCCGCTCAAAAAAGACAGTAGGACTAGGGGGCACAGCCTCAAGATAAAGGGGAGGCGGTTTAGAACGGAGTTGAGGAGGAACTTCTTCACTCAAAGGATGGTGAATCTCTGGAATTCTCTGCCCGTTGAAGTGGTGGAGGCTGCCTCGCTAAATATTTTTAAGAAGCGGGTTGATGGGTTTTTGATAAGAGAAGGGATTAAGGGTTATGGGGAGAGGGCGGGAAAGTGGAACTGAGCCACGACAGATCAGCCATGATCTTATTGAATGGCGGGGCAGGCTCGAAGGGCTAGATGGCCTACTCCTGCTCCTATTTCTTATGTTCTTATGTTCTTATGTTCTTTCCAACCGCTAACTCAGTTTTAACCAGTTGATGAGCAACCCAAATGTTTTGCTCATGATTGAACTGAAATCCCACACCTTCAACTGCTTCATCAATGACTTTCCCTCATTCATATGGTCAGAAGTGGGATGGTTACTGATAATCAAACATTCACAACTCTTCAGATACTGAAGCAGACAACATTCCGTCTTGGATTAAAAAGTGGCAAGTAAAATTCATGCCATACAGATCTCAGGCAATGACCATCTCCAAAAAGAGAGCATTAAATTGTTTTCCTTTGACATTCAATGATGTTACCATTGCTGAATTTCCCATTAACAGCTTTCTGAGGGTTACCATTTTCCAGAAACTGAATTATAGCAACCCCATAAATGCCATGGACGAAACCTTTCCAGCCCTTCTCGCCGACAGGATCTTCAACTCTGCAATATTGCCTACCAGTATCCCTTATCTCACTTTCTGCCACTGCTTCTTTCATTCATACTTTTGTCACTGCCATACTCTGTGCCCCCATACTCTTTACATTTCCTTCCTAAGCTGCATCCTATACAATCCTCAACTGATTCAGAACTCTAACTTTTGCATATATCTTTTGCTGGAAATTGCTCATCTATCACCTCTGTTCTTCCTAAGCTCCACTGACTGCTGGACATGATGCAATGATTTTAAAAGCCCCTCATAGTCTCCCTCTGTAGAATTACAACAATCTGAAATCCTCAAACTCCACTCACACACAAATGGGTGAAGTACTGTGGTCCCTCAAAATATGAAATATGAAAAGTTAAAAGTGGAAATTCTCATCAGGTCTATCTGTTGAGTATTTCTGGCATTTTCTGTTTTTGCTACATTATTCTGACACTGGGTTACATGTGTTCAAACCCTATCCAAACATCGGTAATCAAGCTTTCAGCCATAACCTCCCTGAAATTTTTCTTTCCATCATTCCACTAAGCCTGCTATGTCTGTCCCTGATTCCAAGATTTCTCCCAAAACTATTTCTTTGACCTTGCCTCTGGCTCTCCCACTTTCTGTTCATTAGCCTAATGATAATTCAAATTATAAGCCCTGACAGAACACTATGAGACATCGTCATGTGTTAAAGTTGTGAAATGAAGGCAAGTCATTAACTTAGACCAGATGAATTATATTTGTGGCTTGAAAAATGCTAGATAGGAAAATTGTGGGGTTAATGCCAGAGTAAGATAATGTCTGCCCAAAATGATAAATGCATTCCAGCTATCTAAATTGCATGCAATGGAACTACGAAATTCATTCTTATGGTAGTTGCTAGGGGTTCAGTTGAACAAACAAAAGAGAAAGACAATAAACTGATCTCATCTTTGTAATGAAATGTTGGCCACTCAAGTCAATTTTTGCTAATTGAAATAAGGTGCATGACAATCAAGTGGAATGTTGTTGTAAATTGGAGAATGAGGTTATAGAGCAACAGGAGGGTTACAAACAAAGGAGCTTATTTACAAGTGTGTGTTCTCTTACGCAGCTGCTTCCTCTCTGCCCATTTCCCTGTGCTAGGGACTTATGGCAGCATGCGCTTGTCAATATTTAATGATTTAGCTATGTGCAGACAAAAGCAATGTCTATCTTTGCAATCTATTTGCTGAAAGTGAGAAATTACTGAACGTGGTTCAAAAATGGCAGTTGGCAGAAAAGATCCGACAACAATGTAAATTTTCTCTTGTGCAGGAACTGATGGCCTTTCTATGCTCCAAAGATGATCCCTAATGCTTCCCTTTCAACCTGTGCACAGTTACTTTCAGCCTTGCTCCAGGTTCGAGACACAAAAACAATGCGTTTCTCTTCACTTGATTGCATGATGTGGGAGACCACCACTCCTACACCACAAGGGGATGCATCACAAGCTAACTGCGAGGTTAGGGTAGGATTAGAATTTGAGTAATGTTCTTTTTGCTTCAGAAAAGAGTTATTGCACTGATCTGACTGCTTCCACATTTTCTTCTGGTACAAGAGGTTAGGTAATGATTTCAAAATAGTTGCCAAGTTTGAAACAAATCTTACATAATAGTTCAACAACCCCAGGAAGGAATGCAACTGGTTAATTTTCTGAGGAGCAGGCACCTCTCTAAAGCCTTAACTTTCATAGGAGATTTGGGGAGGCCAGTGGTGTCAATCACATGCACCAAATACTCAATGGAGGATTGGAAGAACTTGCATTTGTCCTTGCAAACTCTCAGACCATTGTATTCCAATCTCCGGAGGATAGCTTCCAGATTCCAAAGATATTCCTCTTTATCTCGTCCAGTGACTAGGATCTCACCCAAATAACACTGGACTCCTCTTAGTCCAATCAGGATCTGATCCATTGTTCTTTGAAACAATGCAGGAGCAGAAGTGATAGCAAATGGCAACCTTTGCTACCAGAACAAACTTGTGTGTTACAATTGTCAGAATTCCTGTGACTTCTTGTCCACATTCATCTGTAAGTAAACCTGGCTCAGGTCAATTTTGCTGAAATGTTTGCGGGAATGGCAGAAGGCCAACAAGTCTTCAGTGCAATGGATACTGTTCTGCACATAATGCTGAATTAATCATGACCTCAAAGTCTCCATAAATTCTTAGCATCCATCCTTCGAGATGATTTTTGATGACCGGATCCTGAATTTCCTAACTCACAAACCATAGTCAGTAAGGATAGGCAACACCTCCTCCTCCATGATCATCTCAACACCAGTGATCCACAAGGCTGTATTCTCTGCCCCCTGTTATATTCCTTATGACTGTGTGGCCAAATTCCCCTCCAACTTGATTTTCAAGTTCGCTGATGACACCACTGTAGTGGGTTGGATTTCAAACAATGACAAAACAGAGTACAGGAATGAGATAGAGAATCTGGTGAACTGGTGCAGCAACAATAATCTCTCCCTCAATGTCAATAAAATGAAGGAGATTGTCATTTGACTTCAGGAAGTGTAAAGGAGAACATGCCCCTGTCTACATCAACAGGATGAAGTAGTGAGCGTCAAGAGCTTCAAGATCACCAACTACTTGTCCTGGTCCCCCAGTGCCGACACTATAGCTAAGAAAGCTCACCAACGCCTCTACTTTCTCAGAAGACTAAGGAAATTTGATGTGTCAGGTACGACTGTCACCAACTTTTACAGGTGCACTGTAGAAAGCATTCTTTCTGCTGTATCACAGCTTAGTACGACTCTTCTTCTGCCCAAAACCACAAGGAACTACAAAAGGTCATGAATGTAGCCCAATCCATCACGTAAACCAGCCTCCCATCCATTGACTCTGTCTACATTTCCCACTGCTTTGGCCAAGTAGCCAGCATAATTAAGGACTTCACATACCCCGGACATTCACTCTTCCACCTTCTTCTGTCGGCGAAAAGATACAAAAGTCTGAGGTCACGTACCAACCGACTCAAGAGCAGCTTCTTCTCTGCTGCTGTCAGACTCTTGAATGGACTTACCTTGCATTAAGTTGATCTTTTTCTACACCTTAGCTATGACTGTAACACTACATTCTTTGCAAGCTTAGAGAAGGAAAGCTAGTGTGCAAGTAACAATGCTTTTCACTGTATGCTAATACATGTGACAATAATAAATCAAATCTGCCCCGAATAGTGTCATTTAGCATACTTCCAAACTCACAATATTCTGCAAGCTTTTAAGCACAGCCATAAACTGTGCAATTGACTCCCTTTCTTCTTGGTTTCTTTTATGGAATCAAAATCCTTCTGTAATCACCAAGGATTTTGGCAAAAAATGTGCTTGCAAAATATCTATGATCTGTTCATACATTTTAGTGCCTAGCTTCTCAGGTGCACCAAACTACAGAAGAGATTAACTGTTTTCATCCCTCCATCACGCTCAGGAAAGTGGGCATCTTAATATCTTCAGCTATTTTGCTTGCCTGTACAAAATAGTTAAAACACTCAGTATAGGAGACCCTATACTGGTCCATATTTTCATCAAAGCATCCAATGATACCGGAAGCTCCCACCAACTTTCTTACTAAAGGAGGGTTCCTATATGCACACTTTGCAATGTGTTTCCAGCAGTTACCTTGCTTTTTCTTTCACACAATGCAACCACATAGAATCCCTACAGTGTGGAAAGAGCTCATTTTGCCCATTTGGTCTGCACCAACTCTCCGAAAGAGCATCCCATCCAGGCCCTTCCCTCCACTCTATCCCCGTAGCTCCGTGCATTTACTGTGGCTAATCCTTCAGATACTAAGGAGCAAATTAACATAGCCAATCCACCTGACCTGCACATCTTGAGACCTGAGCTTCAGCCTCTTATTTAACACACACAGTCCTAATACTACCGGAACATACTGTTAGCTGCTCCAGGTCTGGAGCACATGTGAAAAGCTTCTTCTCTAACTTTTCTTTTCCTGACTTTTTCCTCTGTAAATTTGTCTTCCCTGGTGGCTAGTGTGTGCCATTCATTGTCCTCATCCTCAGTTTTTATGTTGTAGATTGGAGGATGAGGAGAGAGCTTGGAGGGTCAAAAACAATCGTGATATGTATATAGGTCCGTGTCTATTTCCTACGGTAGGAACATTTGGCATTTCTTCCGGTGAATACATTGATACAGCAGAACTCAGTAAACCAATAAGAATTAATACAAACACATAACGGACATCTTGTGGCGGGGTGGGCAGTGTCCCTGCTTCTGAGCCAGATGCTCTGTGTTCAATTCCCAGCCCAGGACTTGATGGCTAAGGAAGGTGAATATGGAATTTGGGCAACCAGCTTGAGTATCAATCTGCAACTCCTGCCAACATATGCTAATGGAAGGTGGTAGAAGTGGCTGAAATTCCTGATCAACCAGATGATGGAAAGAAAATTGGAGCCTCTACTATCCATTGCTCTGGACTGCAGTATGCATGTCAAAGTGCTGGTTGGCTCAATTGGCTGGATGGTTGGCATGGATCAGATTGGTGCCAGTAATGCAGGATTTGATCCTGCCTTGGCTGATTTTTTGATTATTGTCACACGTATTAGTATATAGTGATAAGTATTGTTTCTTCCGTGCTATACAGACAAAGCATACCATACATAGAGAAGGAAAGAAGAAAGTACAGAATGTAGTGTTACAGTCATAGCTAGAGTGTAGAGCAAGATCAACTCAATGCGAAGTAGGTCCATTCAAAAATCTGATAGCAGCAGGGAAGAAGCTGTTCTTGAGTCAGCTGGTACATGTCATCAGAATTTTGTATCATTTTCCCAAGGGGAGAAGGTGGAAGAGAGTATGTCCAGGGTGCATAGAGTCATAAATTAATTTTTGTTTCTGAGGCAACAAGAAGTGTAGATAGACTCAATGGATGGGAGCTGGTTTGCATGATGGACTGGGCTTCATTCACAACCCTTTGTAGTTTTTTGCAGTCTTGGACAGAGCAGGAGCCATCCAAAGCTGTGATACAACCAAAAAGAATGCTTTCAATGGTGTATCTGTAAAAATTGGAGACAGTTGTAGCAGACATGGCAAATTTCCTTAGCCTCCTGAGAAAGTAAAGGCATTGATGGGCTTTCTTAACTATAGCATCAACATGGAGGGACCAGGAGATGTTGTTGGTGATCTGGATATCTAAATATTTGAAGATCTCAACCATTTTCACCCCTGTTGATGTAGACAAGGGCATGTTCTCCACTATGCTTCCTAAAGTTGATAACAATCTCCTTTCCTCTGTTGACATTGAGGGAAAGATTATTGTTGTCGCATCAGTTCACCAGATCCTCTATCTCTTTCCTGTACACTCTTCACGGTTTGAGATTGGACCAACTGTGGTAGTGTCATCAGCATACTTGAAAATCAAATTGCAGGGAAATTTAACCATAAAGTGTAGGTGTATAAGGAGTATAGAAAGGGGTGAGAACACAGCCTGGTGGGGCACCAGTGTTGAGGATGATTGTGGAGGAGGTGTTGTTGCCTGTTCTTATTAATTGCAGTGTGTGGGTTAGGAAGTGTAAAACCCAGTCACAGAGGGAGGAGATGAGCCCCGGGCAACAGAGTTTGGAAATAGGTTTTGTAGGAAAAATGGTGTTGAAGGCTGAGCTGTAGTCAATAAATAGGAGGCTGGGTGTATCTAGTTATCTGGGTGTTTCAGGGTTGAGTGTAGAGCCGGGGACATGGCATCTGCTGTGGACCTGTTGTGGTGATAGGTGAACTGTAGTGGATCCAGGTAATCTGGGAGGCTGGTTGATCTTTGTCATGACTAATCTTTCAAAGCACTTCATAATGATGGATGTCAGAGCCACCTGAGTATAGTCGTTAAGGCACACTGCCTGGCTTTTATTTGGTATCGGGTGATAAAAGTCTTCTTGAAGCAGATAGAGTCCTCGGATTGGTGTCATGAGAGGTTTGAGATGTCTGTGAATACCTCTGCCATACAGGATTTGAGTGCTCTTCCAGGTACCTCATTTAGACTAGTCGCTTTCTGCGGGTTGACTTTCAAATTTGGGATCTGCTTCCTTGCCCTACCTCTGGTGAAGATCATGGTGCTGTGGGTCAGACCTGCCTTTGGTGGAGTAATTGTTACTTCCATGATAAAGTAAGAAAAATGGCTGGTCTGTTTTGTGCCTATTAGTATTTTCCTGTTTATTTCCCCTCAGGGTGGGTGTTATGAGTGGCTTAGAAACGGATTTCACTCTTACTTGATGTTTATCCATTATATAATTGCTGATACATAGTATCTGTGTTGTTTTATCTAGCCATTGATGACAGCATTCTGCACGCTGCATTTTCAGTTGAAAAATGAGTGTCGAAGTCGGAGGCGTAGTTGCAATCATCCTGTTCTATTTGGCAATCCTAGCCGTTGGAATATGGGCAGCCTGGAAAAATAAAGACAAAGCAAAGCATGGTGAATTACTTCAAAATGAGGTTATAATGATAGGACAAAGAGACATAGGTTTAACGCTCGGGATTTTTACTATGGCTGGTGAGCTTATTCATTTATATTTACTTTTACACTTCCCAAAGTTTAAAAGTGATATTCATGTTTTAAACATAATTGCAGTTGTGTGTGCCATGTTAGTTTTGTGAGAACTTTTCCCACTATCTTACTGTTATTTCTGACCAAGGTGAGGAACATCCATGCTGGGAAATGGAACACTTTCAATTTCAGGATTGGAGTATTGCCATTAGTCATTATGCATCAAGCATAAATGGTTTGAGGCACAGTAAACCTCCCTTTCCTCAGTTCTACGCAAATGACTCCCTGACTATCAATTATAACTGAGTCCACATCAACTGGGCATCAAAATGAAACCCCAAGCTCACTTTATAAATGATCGTTACAGTCAGCAAACAGGACAGACTTGCTCACTCTGGTGCTGAAATTAAATTCAATCCCAGAGACAGAAGGAATGTCTATTCCATTGCAATTCCTAACCCATCTAAAAATAATATAGTTATGTAACAATAAATATCTGCTGCCAAGTCCTTACACTCTCCATTATTACTCCTGATGGTGACTGCCCAATGAAAAGGGTCTCAGTGGTGCCAGTGGGAGCTGCTGAGGCAGGTTGGACTCTTGAGGCTGACTTTAAATGAAGGCACTCAGACTGGTATGTAAAAATTAGAAGTACACGAAAAGCAGAAACAGAATTTGTCTGCAGAACCATTGCAGCCTCTCTCCACTCCTTGGATTAAAGAGTGACTGGGTGCAGAGCCTGTTTCTGCTGTCAAATGGGTGCTTCACTGATGTGACAGCAGAAAAATAAGTTGGAAGGCTCATATTTTGTTCCCCACTACCCAAACAAATTACCCTGACCTTTGCATAGTGCATGTTAGAGGAGACTCCTTTTCTCCATCTCACCCAAATGGAAATGCTGGAAATCTCGAGGCAAGGTCAAGATGGTTTACACTCTGCATAGGTCCTTATATTTAACTATGTTAGGAATCAGTATTCCCCAAGTTTTAGTCACAGAATAATCAGATAATCTCCTTCATGTTGTCGAACAGATGGTCCAAATAAAAGGGTCCATGAAGAGTCTGCCTGCTGTCCATAAAGCCTGTGGCCACCACGTGACCAATAAATGTGGTTGAAACTACAAAATTTGAAAACGATGAGAGAAATCAAATGGGCCATCCTCATTCCTCTTGCACACAAACACACTCACTCCATTCACAAACAAAGGAAATAAGGTGCAAGAACGTGAGTTTGTGTGCACGCATGAGAGGATGGGAGTGTGTTTGTGTGTGTGTGTGTGTGAAGAGTGAGGGTGAGGATGTATGTGTGTGAGGAGTGATTGTGTTTATGGGTAAGGAGTGAAGATATGAGCACATATGTGAGTATGTGTGAAAAAATGAGTGTGTGTGTGAGGAGTGTGTGAGAGGAGTGAGTGTGTGTTAATGTGAGAGAGAGAGAGACATGTTTGTCAGAGTGTGTGTGTGTGTGTGTGTGTATCTGATATTAGAGTCAGCTTTCCAGCTTCATTCCTCCTGTTAAAAATGTGATGTACACACTTTTAATCAGATACATTTTTAATTATTACCAGATTAATATTTGCATAGACGTAGCTAGAAAAGACATGTTTACATTTCATTTCTGCGTTCACACTATTTTGTGGCAAAGAAGGGGTGTTGACCTAATGAAAATGTTTAGGATTCATAGAAACATAGAACATAGAACATTACAGCGCAGAACAGGCCCTTCGGCCCACGATGTTGCGCCGACCAATTAAGAAAAAAGCAATGACCCTCTAACCTAAACCAATCCCTTTCCATCCATAAACCTATCCATGGACCTCTTAAACGCCCCCAAACTAGGCGCATCTACAACTGCAGCAGGCAGGGCATTCCATACCCTTACCACCCTCTGGGTAAAGAACCTGCCTCTGACATCCGTCCTATAACTACTACCCCTTAATTTAAAGCTATGTCCCCTCTTGCTAGCTTTCTCCATCCGAGGAAAAAGGCTATCACTGTCCACCCTATCTAAACCTCTAATCATCTTGTATGTTTCAATAAGGTCTCCTCTTAGCCGCCTTCTTTCTAACGAAAACAACCTCAAATCCCTCAGTCTCTCCTCATAGGACCTTCCCTCCATACCAGGCAACATCCTGGTAAACCTCCTCTGCACCCTCCCCAATGCCTCCACATCCTTCCTATAAGGTGGGGACCAGGACTGCACACAATACTCCAAGTGCAGCTGCACCAGAGTTTTGTACAGTTGCAACATGACGTTGCGGCTCCTAAATTCAATCCCCCTACCAATGAACGCCAAGACACCGTATGCCTTCCTAACAACCTTATCGACTTGATTTCCAACTTTCAGGGATCTATGCACATATACACCTAGATCCCTCTGTTCATCAACACTATTCAGAGTCTTACCGTTAGCCCTATACTCTACACATCTGTTATTCCTGCCAAAGTGAATTACCTCACACTTTTCCGCATTAATCTCCATCTGACACCTCTCGGCCCAGCTCTGCAACTTGTCCAAGTCTCTCTGTAAACTATGATACCCCTCTTCACTATCTACCACTCCTCCGACTTTGGTGTCATCAGCAAATTTACTAGTCCATCCTTCTATACCCTCATCCAGATCATTTATAAAAATTATAAACAGCAGTGGCCCCAAAACAGATCCCTGAGGCACACCACTTGTAACCGAACTCCATGACGAATACTTTCCATCAACCACCACCCTCTGTCTTCTATCAGCTAGCCAATTCCTGATCCAATTAACTAAATCACCCTCAATCCCATACATCTGCATTTTCTGCAGAAGCCTTCCATGGTGAACCTTATCAAACGCCTTACTAAAGTCCACATATACCACGTCAACTGCTTTACCCCCATCCACCTCTTTGGTCACTTTTTCAAAAAACTCAATAAGGTTAGTAAGGCACGACCTACCCTTCACAAAACCGTGCTGACTATCTCCAATCAATTCATTACACTCTAAATAACTATAAATCCTATCCCTAATAATTTTTTCTAATACTTTGCCCACAACAGAAGTAAGACTCACCGGTCTATAATTCCCGGGCAAGTCTCTATTCCCCTTCTTAAACAATGGGACAACATTCACTATCCTCCAGTCTTCTGGCACTATACCTGTGACCAACAACGACCTGAAGATCAGAGCCAGAGGCTCTGCAATCGCCTCTCTTGCCTCCCAGGGAATCCTAGGGTAAATCCCTTCCGACCCAGGGGACTTATCTATTTTCAAACCCTCAAGAATATCTAGCACATCCTCCTTATCTACTGCAATACTATCCAGTTTACAACCCTGTAACCCAGTGTTCTCCACAACTACTTTTACATCTCCCTGTGTGAATACCGAAGAGAAATATTTGTTCAGTGCTTCTCCAATCTCTTCCGGTTCCACACATAACTTCCCACTGCTGTCTCTGACTGGCCCTAATTTTGCCCTAACCAATCTTCTATTCTTAACATATCTAAAGAAAGCCTTAGGATTCTCCTTAATCCTATCAGCCAAAGTCTTCTCATGTCCTCTTTTAGCTCTTCTTAACTCACTCTTCAACTCCCTCCTGGCTAATCTATAGCTTTCCAGTGCACTACCTGAGCCCTCAAGCCTCATCCTGACATAAGCCTCCTTTTTCCTTTTAACCAGCGAATCAACTTTTTTAGTGCACCACGATTCCCTTGCTCGACCATTTCCTCCTTGCCTGACAGGGACATACTTATCAAGGACTCGCAGTAGCTGCTCCTTGAATAAACTCCACATTTCAGATGTTCCCAGCCCCTGTAGTTTCCTAGTCCAACCTATGCTCCCTAATTCTCTCCTAATAGCCTCATAATTACCCTTCCCCCAGCTATAACTACTGCCCCGAGGTTCATGCCTATCCCTTTCCATCACTAAGGTGAACGTAACCGAATTGTGGTCACTATCACCAAAATGCTCACCAACTTCCAAGTCTAACACCTGGTCTGGCTCATTTCCCAGCACCAAATCCAATATAGCCTCACCTCTAGTTGGCCTATCTACATACTAAGTCAAAAAACCTTCCTGCACGCTTTGTGTAAAAACTGACTCCTCTAACGAGCTAGAGCTATAGCTATTCCAATCAATATTAGTAAAGTTAAAGTCTCCCAAAACAATTACCCTATTACTTTCTGTCCTGTCCAGGATCGTCTCTGCAATCCTTTCCTCTACCTCTCTAGAACTTTTAGGAGGTCTATAAAAGACTCCCAACAGGGTGACCTCTCCTCTCCTATTTCTAATCTCAGCCCTTACTACCTCAACAGACAAGTCCTCATCAAACTTCTTTTCTGTCACTGTGATACAGTCCTTGACTAATAATGCTACTCCTCCCCCACCTCGATGTTCTTGAGGTCACGAGGTGTTCAGCAGCTTGAAAAATTTTGAAATACTGATACATAGAGTATGTATATTGCATGTAGAAATGAACTGAAATAAATGACAGGTTTGGTTTCTAATCACCTTGTATCTGTCATGTAGCCACATGGGTTGGTGGTGCTTACATTAATGGCACAGCAGAGGCAGTCTATGTTGTTGGACAAGGATTTGCATGGACACAGGCGCCCATAGGATATGCATTAAGTCTTGTCATGGGTAAGGAAATATTGTTTTCTACAAATGCTTTGTAGTTTCTTCATTGACGTGAAAACATTAATTTGGAAGAAATATATAAATGCCTTGGTTCAAACAATACTTAGCTTTTACTTTTATGCTTAAGCTCTGTTACTCATTTCATCTTTTTTGCAAATGTGCAACGGTACAATTTTTCCTTCAACAAAAGGAAAATTAAATTAGCAAGAACAAGTAGATTATTTTAAATTACCTTATGCCACTCCTGTGTCTAGAACATTGATTTCTTTTACTTACTCAGGAATATTTTCCACTCCCACCTTCAGATGACTTTGTGGTGGGTGAGTAATAAATCTGGTATGCTGGAGAAAGTCAGTTTCCCAGCAGTTGGGAATTAGTTTGGAATTTTGTTCTGATTTTGATGGCTAGGTAATGTTTCCCACTGGTTAATGTCAGAAACCATATTTGCATACATTAGCATTTCACGAATGCTTATTAAAAGGCCAACTCGCCACAATGACATACTCCCTCCAAATTAAGATTCCCACTAGCAAATAATTAGAACAGTCTGTTTCCTGACTATCTAAGTGGATGCGCCTGGTAAAATTTACTGCAGCCATGACTTGGAAGTTAAAAGATAATCCTTTTGTAATAACTTCAATGAGACCCATGGGGTTGGAATCTTGAAGTAGAAGCACTAAAAGATGTCCTTGATTGAGGTCATAATTGCCTGCCACTGCTGCCTCATAGCGCCAGGGACGAGGGTTCGATTCTCGGTTTGGGGCAATGTCTGTGTGGACTCTGCACTTTCTCTCCATGTCTGCGTGAGTTTCCTCCGGGTGCTCTGGTTTCCTCCCACTGTCTGATAGATGTGCAGATTGGGTGGGTTAGCCATGAGAATCGTCAAAAAGATTGGTCATTATTATTTACCCAACCAGCAGCTTCATCTGTATATAAATATGGGAGTATCAGGTCTTCTAGCACTCTGGATTTTGATTGTGTATGTGAAGTGTGCTCAGAGTGGAGTAGAGTTTGCTGCCTTTCAAAAAAAAAGGAAACTGGTCAAGGGATACTGGTCTCTGAACAGCTAATTCACATTCCTTTAAGAGTGTTTCTGTGAGATATTGGGTGTCTACAGCTTGTACTGTTACTACCGTACAAGCTGCAGTTACCCAATATCTGGGTATAAGAAGCAAAAATGTCAGGGAGGGATGAGACAAGCCAATCTGATGGATGATGTGGAACATGAGAAGGGAGGGGGTAGACAGATGGAAAAAGTGCTGATGTAGATTAAGAGGAAACAGGGAGGTATTGTGTAACATGTGAGGTATGGTAGGGATCAGGTGGGGAGCATAAGAGTGGGGGAAAGACAGAGGCAAGATAAAGGGGAAACAAAAAAGAGGAAAGAGACTGAGGTAGGACAGGAGACAGTCAAAGATCAGAGTTGAGTAGTGAAAGGCTGCTCTGAGGCAAGACTGTCCAAGGAAGAGTCAGGCCACATTGTCTGCAGCATGTTGAACAGACTATCCTGGATTGAATAAAAGTTGTCAGGGGAATGCTGAAGATACTAGCTGGGGCCACATTAAGGGATATATTGAACAGCCTGCCCTGGGACTAAGATCATGCTGTCAGGGGCATATTAAAGAGACTGGCCTGGATTGAGGCCCCCGATTCATTCCTGGAACCATTCTTGTCAACCTCTTCTGCATTCTCTCCAAAAAATTCACATCCTTTCTATAGTGTAGCACCCAGGATTGCACTCACAATTTCAGCTGGGGCCTTGTATAAGTTCAACGTAATCTCCTTGCTCTTGTATTGAGTGTTGCTGGCTGGGCCCATCACTAACTGTACTTGATAGTCCATTCCAGAGAGCATTTTGAGTCAACCACATTGCTGTGGATTTGGTGTCACATGCAGACCAGACCATGTAAGGATGGCAGATTTCCTTCTCTAAAGGACATTTGTGAATCAGATGGCTTTTTAACAACAATTAATTTGGGCGTGTATGGGATGTCAGGGAGGGGTAATACCTTTGGTGGGGGAACATGTCACGTCCTTTCAGGGCAGTTTGTCCATCCTTTGTCCCCCCCCAGCACTCAGCTCTCGCCTGTGGCTCCCCGTAGCTGTTTGCATGCGACAGCGGCCACACCCCGGGCAACGGTCTCGACAAGCCCGCTAAACCAGGTAAGGGTAACTGACAGGTCTCAACCCTCAGTGAGATAGGGAGATGTCTATCCCAGCATATGAAGACAGAGTCCAAAGGATTGAGCAGAAGAGACCAATGGAAGGTCCAACGGTCAAGAAGGCGGCCTCTGCAAGTGTCATGCAACGCGAAGAGCAGGACAAGACACGGAAGACGTCCTGGTCATCCACTGCGCCTAGTCCCACCTCCAGCCATCTTGACTCTTGTCTTGCCGCTGGATCTAGATGGGAATTGGGAAGTGAGAGTGAGGCTGACGCTGTGCAACTCTCCCTCACTTTAATCCAAATCAAGCGCTAGTCTCGACACCATCATCATCATCATCAGTGTCCTGTTCAACCCTTGAAGTCCTGTGGCGATGGGCGAGTGATGAAGCAGCAAGTGTGGATACGCTGGGAGCTGTAGTCACGGACCTGTACGCAGGTGGCTCAGGTGTAATGGTCGTTTTCCGCTGACCGAAGCAGCAATGGAACTTGGCGTCTACCTGGGCAACTGAGCAGTCCGCTTCAGGAAAGCACTGCTCACCTCCATAGAATGAGGAAGGGGCTAGAAAAGGTGCTCTAAACATTGCCTGCTTCACTGCACCCTGGCCAGTTTACCGTGGCTGCCAGGGATCCCATTTAGCGGTGGAACACACAAAATAAAATACAAGGTAACACCGCTCACCATTGGCACTTGGAACGTGTGCATGCTTTTGGGCAACCCTACAGCAGACACTCCAGAGAGAAGAACAGCCTTAGTTGCCAGAGAGCTTGCAAGATACAACATTGGTATTGCAGCCCTGAGCGAAACTCATCTTGCCAAACCTGGCGCTGCCTCATCCACAAAGGCTGTCAAGCTCACAAAGCAAGGTGTACTGCTGAAGAACAACTTAAGCGCGAGCTGCGCAAGTCCAGAGCCGCCAGCGCAACAACTACAGTGTCTACACAAGTCTGTCCAATATGTGCCAGGACATTCTGCGCCCAAATTGGCCTGATCAGTCATTTTTTTTTTAAACTTTATTCCATTTCAGAGTCCCAACAAGTTGGGACATTCCCAATCCAAGCTGACAAGACAGGGCTCTCACCTCCTGTCTTGGGTTTGATCTACATGATCCAAGCTGATTGGAGTAGGTGTAGCTCCTCCTCCAAGGCTTGATCTTATTTGCATCTTAGCTAAAAGGCCAAGATTTCTCTAGGAAAACACTATAGAAATGATCCTTAAGAGTATAATCTTCCTGATCAGTCATCTTCAGACACATCGCAACCAGCCTCAAAATGACTAATGGTGTCGAGGTCCTCATCGATGATGATGGACGAACAACAACAACAATTATTTCATGATCATCATTAGACTTTTTAATTTTCAGTATCAGCCATGGTAAGATTCAAACCTGGATTCCTGGAGCATTGCTCTGGGTCTCTGAACTAGCAGTCCAGTGAAAATACCACTATGCTACTGCCTCCCTTAAAGAACTATGTGCTTTATTACCTCCTCTCCCCATCTGCCCTGGCACCTGTAATAATATATACACATGCACACCAGGTCCCTCGGCTCCTGCACCACTTCAAGAATTTTACCCCTTATTTTATCTGGTCCCTCTATGTTCTTCCTGCCAAAATGCATCACCTTACACTTCTCTGCAGTGAACTTCATCTACCTGCCCACTTCACTTGTCCATGTCCGATTGAAGTTCTACACTGTCCTCTTTAAGGTTTACAATACTTCCACATTTTGTTTCATCCACAAACTTTGAAGTTGTTCCCTACATACCAAGCTCATTAATATATATCAGGAAAAACAAAGGTCATTGTTATGATGGCCATAGGGAATCATCAGTGGATTTCCTTGTGGGCCTTATTGAATATGATCTCCCCTATTAGGCAAATGTAGGCTCCCTCAATAGGGAAGGAGAAGCATAGGGTTTAAAACCAACTGGCTCCAGTCAGACTGGCACTCTGTAGCCATTGAATGGTATTCAGGTCTCACTGTAAACAAAGAGTAATTGGTGATGGAAGACTGGCCTCAATACGATTATTACATCGGTGACGAAGAGTAAGACAAGTTTCTATTCTTCCCTCCAGACCATCCTTACTGCTGAGAAAAGTAATCCTCTGATAAGAAACATGTCTCTTTTTGGTAAACTTGAAATCTATGATGCAAGCATAGAAGACTGGGCCCAGTACACAAAATGCATGCAGACTCTAGAACAAGATGCCACTGTGGTGCATGTATCAGTGCTGGTGAAAGATGTAGGTGAACACAGTTGTCCATCTGATGTTTGGGCTGCCTCCTCATCTGAGGTGGCCTAGGGATTAAATCATCTGGAGGAAGATATCCTTTGCCTTATCTTGCTGGTACCTGGAATAGAGAGATCATTAATGATTAATTAGGCAGGCTCCTACGTCATGGATCACTCACTGTCATTGTCTGCATGTGTGTTCAATGTATACTGAATGCCCCTTCACTGGCTTGTTGGGGAAGGCAAGAAGTGATACCCAGGGCTAAAGGATATTAGCAATGAATATCCAATCTGACGGTAGTGTGTGACATTCCTGTAGGCTCTAATCCTTAGCCTGTTGCTGGTTGTGGTGGAAGAGTTAATCCAGACTGGTCTTTTAGGTTCAAACTGGTTTATTGTAAGATACTTCCTTGGTCTTACTAACCTACATGAAACACTCCCACAGTGTTCCAGCTGCCTCTATTTATAGGAGAATCAATGTCACGTGTTTAACTAGCAACTGTGATTACATAGATAGAGACTGCCTTACGAGAATGCAAGTTTCAAGTGTCCAGAAGTTTTACTTATCCTGATAGAGCGAAGGAGATAATCCATCCTTTCACAGCACTGCAACATGGTCCATTTTTGTTTTCCACAGATGCCAACCTTCCTGCTGACCTCATCCCAGGTTGATGTAGTCAGGAGGGTGGACCTCCAGCTCCAATCCATAGGAAACCTTTCCTGGCTAAAAGCAAATTATTGTGATGCTGGAATTTGAAAACCAACAGAGAAAATGCTGGAAAATCTCAATAGGTGTGGCAGCATCTGTAAGGAGAGAAAAGAGCTAATACTTCAAGTCTAGATGAACCTTTGTTCACTAAGCATCTCGCTAATGCATAATTAATAAGCTGAGAAGTGGAAGATCACATGTGTTCAGCCAACTTGCTAGCAGGAATCATACTAACTTTTTTGCATGCCATCACACTTACTTTCCAGAATGAAAATTCCACCCTAAGTTACCATCTGTAAGCAGACTTTCCTATACCAGGGGACACCTGGTCTCGGTGCTTTCATACGGCCCTGAGAATCCAGAGCTTTATGAAACATAAAACTTGCAAATTAACTTGACCAGCATATTGGGAAACTCATCCCACAGACTAGTCAAGCAACAGCCTTACTTAATCAAACCCATGTACCTTACAGACAGTATCCAGGACAACACCATTATCATCCCTGAACAGTAGAACCATTATTAGCTGAGCTGTTAAGTACTATAGAACAGACTCGGGGTGGGATTTTCTGGTCAAACTCACCCCAAAACTGGAAAATCCCACTTGAGGTCAATCCCACCCACTCCTGTGGCAGGTGAGACAGGAGAATTCTGGTATGGGTCTTTGGGAAGCAGTGAGTGAACAAACGAGAGAAAAGCTTATTTGACCTTATCTTCACAAATCTACTTGCTACAGATACATCTGTTCATGACAGAATCAGTAGGAGTGACTACTGCACAATCCTGTGGAGTGAAGTTCTGTCTTCACATTGAGGATACCCTCATCATATTGTGTAACACTTCCACTGTTCTAAATAGGGTAGATTTTGAAAAGATCTAGCAACTAATGGCGGAAGTGATAGTGGATGCCTTGGTGGTTATTTTCCAGACGTCGCTGGATTCCGGGGAAGTGCCAGATGATTGGAAAACGGCTAATGTTACGCCGTTGTTTAAGAAGGGTGCCAGGCAAAAGGCGGGGAATTATAGGCCGGTTAGTTTAACGTCTGTGGTAGGTAAAATGTTAGAATCTGTCATTAAGGAGGAAATTGTGAGGCATCTTGAAGGGAATTGCTTGATAGAGCAGACGCAGCACGGTTTCATTAAAGGGAAGTCGTGTCTGACAAATTTACTGGAGTTCTAATGAGGATGTGTCTAGGGCGGTGGATAGAGGAGAGCCGGTGAATGTGGTCTTTCTAGATTTTCAGAAGGCGTTTGACAAAGTACCTCACAAGAGGTTATTGCAGAAGGTCGAGGGACATGGAGTTGGGGGTAGGGTGTTAGTGTGGATAGAGGATTGGTTGTCAAATAGGAGGCAGAGAGTGGGGATCAATGGGTGCTATTCGGATTGGCGGATGGTGACTAGTGGAGTGCCCCAGGGGTCAGTGCTGGGGCCTCAGCTTTTTACCATTTATATAGATGATCTGGAGGAGGGAACCGAGTGTATGGTGTCGAAATTTGCTGATGACACCAAGATTGGAGGAACGGCAAATTGTGCGGAGGGTGTGGAGAGTCTGCAGAAGGATCTAGATAGGCTGGGCGAATGGGCCAGGAAATGGCAAATGGAATTTAATGTTGGCAAGTGTGAGGTGGTCCACTTTGGTAGGAATAATGGTAGGAAGGACTATTACTTACGGGGCGAAAAACTGCAGCAGGCGACGGTGCAGAGGGACCTCGGGGTCCTTGTGCATGAGTCGCAAAAACCCAGCTTGCAGGTGCAGCAGGTGGTCAGGAAGGCGAATGGGATGCTGGCCTTCATAGCGAGGGGGATTGAATATAAAAGTAGGGAGGTCTTGCTGCAGCTGTATAGGGCATTGGTGAGGCCGCAGCTGGAGTACTGTGTGCAGTTTTGGGCGCCGCACCTGCGCAAAGATATTTTGGCCTTGGAGGGAGTGCAGAGGAGGTTTACTAGGCTGATACCGGAGTTGAGGGGGTTGAGCTATGAGGAGAGGCTGAATAAACTAGGCTTGTACTCGTTAGAGTTTAGAAGAATGAGGGGAGATCTCATTGAGACGTATAAGATGATGAATGGGATGGATAGGATAGAGGTGGAGAGACTCTTCCCGCTCAAAAAAGACAGTAGGACTAGGGGGCACAGCCTCAAGGTAAAGGGGGGGCGGTTTAGAATGGATTTGAGGAGGAACTTCTTCACTCAAAGGGTGGTGAATCTCTGGAATTCTCTGCCCGTTGAAGTGGTGGAGGCTACCTCGCTAAATATTTTTAAGACGCGGGTTGATGGGTTTTTGATAAGAGAGGGGATTAAGGGTTATGGGGAGAGGGCGGGAAGGTGGAACTGAGCCGCGACAGATCAGCCATGATCTTATTGAATGGCGGGGCAGGCTTGAAGGGCTAGATGGCCTACTCCTGCTCCTATTTCTTATGTTCTTACGTTCTTATGCTTTGGGCTGCCAGAAACAGCAAAATTGAGAATTGTATGCAACTGCAATCAGTTCATTCATACCTCTGAATACTCTACAATTACCATCAAACTAAGAGATCAGCCCTTTCAATAACAGTGCAGGAGGGCAAGACAAGAGCAGCACTAAGTATACCTAGAAATGAGGTGAACCTACAACACATGACTATTTGCATGTCAAACAACACAAATAACATATAGTAGACAGAGCTAAGGGATTAGATCTAAGATCTGCACTCCTGCAACATCTAGTATTGAATGGTGATAGACAATTAATCCACAAACTGAAAAAGGAAGTTCCACGAATATTTCCATTCTTGGTGATGAGGAAGCCCAGCATGCCTATGCAAAAGGCAAGGCTGAAGCATTTGCAACAATCTTCAACTTGAAGTGCCAAGTGGATGATTCATTTCAGCCCTGAGCATCACAGAGCCAATTTAGTTCACTCCAGGTGATATCAGTAAATGGCCAAAGGTGCTGGATGCAGCAAAGATTATGGGCACTGATAACATTCTGGCAAGAGTACTGAAGACTTACGTTCCAGAACTTGCTGCATATCCCTAACCATACTGTTTCAGTACAACATTGGTATCTACTCAGCAATGTGGAAACTTGCCCAGGTATATCTTGTCCACAAAAAGGACAAGTCCAACGCGGCCAATTAGCATTTCAAAGTTTAGTTTCCCTCTTCAGCAAAATGATGGAATGGGCCATCAACAGTGCAATCAAGTGGGGCTTACTTAGCAATAACCTGTTCACCAACACTCAGTTTGGGCTCTGCTAGAACCACTCAGCTCTTAACCTCATTATAGCCTAGTCTGAGTGACTATCCTTGACATCAGTGCAGCATTTGATTGAGTGATACATCAAGGCGCCCTAGATAACTGAAATCAATGGGAATTGTGAGAAAATTCTCCATTGCTTTGAGTCATAACATCCACAAAGGAAGACAGTTGTAGTTGTTTGAGGTCAGTCATCTCAATCCCAGTTCATACTTTAGTGTTCTACTCCTAACCATCTTCAGCCTTCCTTCCATGATAAGATCAGAGTGCAGATGTTTGTGGATGATTGTACATCATCGTGCGTGACTCCTCAGATACTGAAGTAGTTGATATCCATTTGCAGTAAGTCCTGAAAAATATTCAAGCTTGAACTGATAAGTGGCACGTAACATTCATACCACACAAATGCTAGCTAATTACCATCTCCAACAAGAGAGAATCTAACCAATTCCCTTTGACATCCAATGACACCACTATCACTGAATCTCCCATTATCAACATCCTGGGGGCTATTATTGTTCAGAAACTGAACTCGACCATCCATATAAGTATGGGGCAGAGTTCTCCCAAAAATTCACATGAGAACTGGAGTAATTTATGTTGTTTTTTTTTCTCAGTGGGAGTTCAGAGAAGAATCTGAATTCAGAGAAGAATCTGAATCTGAATTAGCAAGTGTGAGGTTATCCACTTTGGCAGAAATAATAGTAGGAGGCATTACTATTAAAAGGGTGAAAAGCTGCAGCATGCTACGGTGCAGAGGGACCTGGGGGTCCTTGTGCATGAGTCGCAAAAACCCAGTCTGCAGGTGCAGCAAGTGATCAAGAAGGCAAATGGAATGCTAGCCTTTATAGCGAGGGGGATAGAATATAAAAGCAGGGAGGTCTTGCTGCAACTGTACAGGGTACTGGTGAGGCCGCAACTGGAGTACTGTGTGCAGTTTTGGTCGCTGCACTTGCGCAAGGATATTTTGGCCTTGGAGGGAGTGCAGAGGAGGTACGCTAGGCTGATACCGGAGATGAGGGGGTTGGACTAAGAAGAGAGACTAAATAGACTGGGTCTGTACTCGTTGGAGTTTAGAAGGATGAGGGGGGATCTTACAGAGACATATAAGATAATGAAAGGGATGGATAGGGTAGAGGTAGAGAGATTTTTCCCACTTAGAAAGGACAGCAGGACTAGAGGGCACAGCCTCAAGATAAGGTGAGGGGGGGGCAGTTTAGGTCAGAGTTGAGGAGGAACTTCTTCACTCAAAGGGTGGTGAATCTCTGGAATTCTCTGCCAGTTGAAGTGGTGGAGGCTACCTCGCTAAATATATTTAAGTCACAGGTAGATAGGTTTTTGACAGACAAGGGAATTAAGGGTTGTGGGGAGAAAGTGGGAAAATGGAACTGATCCACTTCAGATCAGCCATGATCTTATTGAATGGCGGGGCAGGCTCGAAGGGCTAGATGGCCTACTGCTGCTCATATTTCTTATGTTCTTATCCCCCACGGTCTGTGCACTGCAGAGGTCACCAGTGTGAATATCATTAAATTTTAGGGGGCAGAGCCTATTCCCACTGGAGAGGCTGAAAGCAGTGCGCTGAGTGGGCTACTGCGCAGCCCAGTCGCTGGCCACATCCACAACCCCGTGAATGCCGGCTCTCTGTACCCTGCACGGCCTGATCGTGGCCCCTCCAACCATTCCCTTCCCAGACCCAACCTTGAATGCCCCCCACCCCCCACCCTCCGCCCACTTTCCTGGCCCATCCCAATCTCCAGCCACCCTCCTTCCCCCACCGATTTCTATGCAGAGTGGCAGCAGGACCCCCCCCCCCCCCCCCCCACCCCCACCAATCGTTCCCTCAGAGTCTGCCACCCATCAGGCCCTGACCCTAGACTCTACTCCCACCCCCTTGAAAATCTGGCGCTAGTGACACTATCAGATTATGAATGTGCACATTCACATTCAATAAGATCATGGCTGATCTGAAGTGGATCAGTTCCACTTTCCCGCTTTCTCCCCATAACCCCTAATTCCCTTGTCTGTCAAAAACCTATCTACCTGTGACTTAAATATACTTAGCGAGGTAGCCTCCACCACTTCAACTGGCAGAGAATTCCAGAGATTCACCACCCTTTGTGTGAAGAAGCTCCTCCTCAACTCCGATTTAAACTGCCCCCCGCAAGTTGGCCAATCTCCCAGTGACAATCTCCTGGCCCGCTGCACTAAAAAAATTAGCGCAGCAGGATGGGAGAGTCGTGGCCATGGTGTTTGCAAAAGCAGATCAGATACTAGGAATTCTGCAGATACTAAAACCTGTCCTCCATTTACAAGGCAGAAATCAAATATGTGATAGGATCCTCCCCTCTTGCATGGATACTTGCAGCTCCAAGAAGCTGGACATCATCCAGTACAAATCAACCCAAATTGGCACCCTATTTATCTCCTCCAACATTCACTCCCTCTGTCAACACTCACGGCAGTTGTGTACAATCTACAAGATGCACTGCAGCAATTCACCAATGCTCCTTCAACAACACCTTCCAAATATCTATCATCTAGAAGGACAATGGCTGCATGGGAACACCACCACCTGCAGGTTCCCCTTCAAGTCGCACAACATCCTGACCTTGAACTAGATCACTGTTTCTTCACTGTCACTGGGTCAAAATCCTGGAACTCCCTTCCAAACAGAATTGTGGGTGTACCTATACCACATGGACTGCAGCGGTTGGCTCATCGTCACCTTTTCAATTAGGAATGGGCAATAAATGCTGGTCTACTCAATAATGCCCATATCCTATGAACAAATATTTTGAACAGCTGATGGCTGCAATTATAGAGCTCAAAAACCATGAAGCAGGGCAAATATGAGACTAATTTAAATCAAATATTTCTACTTATGGATCTGAAAATCTGACAGAATCATAGTCATAGAGGTTTACAGCATGAAAAAAGGCCCTTTGGCTCAACTTATCCATGGTGCCCATTTTTTTAAACCACTAAGCTTGTCCCAATTGCCCATATCCCTCTATACACATCTTACCCATGTAACTGTCTAAATGCTTTTTAAAAGACAAAATTGGACCCGCCTCTGGCAGCCTGTTCCAGACACTCACCACCCTTTGTGTGAAACAATTTCCCCTCTGAATCCTTTTTTATCTCTCCCCTCTCACCTTAAACCTATGCTAGTTTTAGACTCCCCTACCCTTGGGAAAAGATATTGACTATCTAGCTGATCTACGCCCCTCATTATTTTATAGACCTCTATAAGATCACCCCTTGGCCTCCTATGCTCCAGAGAAAAAGGTCCCAGTCTATCCAGTCTATCCAGTCTCTCCTTCATTCAAATCATCAAGTCCCAGGAACATCCTAGTAAATCTTTCCTGCACTCTTTCCAATTTGATAATATTCTTTCTAACATAGGGTGACCAGAACTATACACAGTATTCCAAGAGTGGCCTTACCAATGTCTTTTACAACTTCAATAAGACATCCCAACTCCTGTATTCAATGTTCTGATCAATGAAACCAAGCATGCCAAATACCTTCTTCACTAACCTGTCCACCTGTGACTCCACTTTCAAGGAGCTATGAACATGTACCCCTAGAATTCTTTGTTCTATAACTCTCTCCAATGTCCTACGTTATGGAGAGGATTCTTAGGGATAGGATGTATGAGCACTTAGAGCGTTGCGATCTGATTAAGGATACACAGCATGGCTTTGTAAAGGGGAAGTCTTGCCTTACAAATCTGGTAGAATTTTTTGAGGAGGTGACAAAAATGGTCAACGAAGGACGGGCCGTTGATGTCGTCTATATGGATTTCAGTAAGGCGTTTGACAAAGTCCCTCATGGTAGGTTGGTAGAAAAGATTAAGGCTCATGGGATACAAGGCCAGGTATCTAGATGGGTAGAGAACTGGCTTGCTAAGAGGAGACAGAGAGTAGTAGTGGAGGGGTCCTTTTCTAGCTGGAGGTCTGTCACTAGTGGTGTGCCGCAGAGCTCAATACTGGGACCTCTTCTCTTTGTAGTATATATAAATCACTTGGAAGAGGGAGTAAGTGGTGTGATCAGCAAATTTGCAGATGACACTAAGATGGCTGGATTGGCGGGCAGTGAAGAGCAGTGTCTGGCAATACAACAGGATATTGATAGGCTGGTATATTGGGCAGATATATGGCAAATGGAGTTTAATCCGGATAAATGTGAGGCGATGCATTTTGGCCGGAATAATGTAGGGGGGAGTTAAATGATAAAGAGTAAGCCTATAAAGAGTATAAAAACGCAGCGAGACCGGGGGGTGCAAGCGCACTAGTCTTTGAAGGTGGCAGTACAAGTGGAGAAGGTTGTGAAGAAAGCCTATGGTATGTTAGCCTTTATAGGAAGGGGTATAGAATATAAGAGCTGGAGTCTAATGTTGCAGTTGTATAGAACATTGGTTAGGCCACATTTAGAGTACTGCGTCCAGTTCTGGTCGCCTTACTACCGGAAGGACGTGGAGACTCTGGAGAGAATGCAGAGGAGGTTTACCAGGATGTTGCCTGGTATGGAAGGACTGGGTTATGAGGAAAGATTGAGCAAATTGGGGCTGTTTTCCCTTGAAAGACGGCGACTGAGGGGGGATCTAATAGAGGTATATAAGATTATGAAGGGGATAGATAAACAGAGGTAAGCTATTTCCTATGTTAGAGACATACAGTACGAGAGGCCACGGGCTTAAGGTGAGGGGGGAGAGGTATAACACAGATATTAGAGGGAGGTTTTTCACACAGAGGGTAGTGGGGGTATGGAATGCTGTGCCAAGTAAGGTGGTGGAGGCAGGCATGCTGGAGTTGTTTAAGAGTAACTTAGACAGGCACATGAGTGGGTTGGAGATGAGAGGATATAGGAGATTGTTATAAATAAGGTTCATTAGCATTGGGACGTCCCTGGTAATGTAAAAGGATGTGGTATGATAATAATGTTTTTCTCTTTTAATTCACGGGTTTTAAGTCGGTCCGCCTTGTTGTCCAATGAGGGCCATACACGCGATGGGTCGTACTTGGGCTGCTCTTGAATGTTCGAGATTGGCCTAGTGCTTCATGTCGTTAGTGTGTGCTTAAACTGGGCCAGATGCTGGGCAACACGACAGCTCAGTGACTATCACTGTTTGCTGTGCAGACACATGGATTTGGGCCAGTGTCTGTGGGAGTTTGCGCATTCTCCCCGTGCTTGTGTGGGTTTTCTCCGGGTGCTCCGGTTTCCTCCCACACCCCAAAGATGTGCTATTAGGCTGATTGGAGGTAATAAATTGTCCCTAAATTAGTTTCCCTCAATGTGGAATGCCATAAACAATGGATAAGGGCCATGGGTGGAAGGGGGGACTGGTAATGTTAAAATGGTGGCGTGGGCTCGTTGGGCCGAAGGGCCTGTTTCCCGGGCTGTTTTTGTTCTTTTGTTCTTTGTTCTTTAACTGAGTAAGTCCTGCCCTGGTTCAATTATAATGCCTCACCTCCCATTTATCTAAATTAAACTCCATCTGCCACTCATCAGACCACTGGCCCAATTGATCAAAATCCTGTTGCATCCCTAGATAACTTTCTTCACTGTCCACCATGCCACCAATCTTGGTGTCATCTGCAAACTTACTAACCATGTCTCTAAATTCTCATCCAAATCATTAATATAAATGACAAATAACAGTGGACCCAGCACCAACCCCTGAGGCATACCGCTGGTCACAGGCCTCCAGTTTGAGAAACAACCCTCTACAACCACCCTCTGGCTTCTGTTGTCAAGCCAATTTTGTATCCATTTGGCTACTTCACTTTGGATCCTGTGAGATTTAACCTTATACAACAACCTACCATGAGGTAAAAATCTTCTGAAGGTATTATAGCATCACATGACAATTTGAAGTGTCTTTTACCAAATTTCAACATATCAATCATTTCTAAATGTTACAGAATGTTGGATAAAATTGGATTTAACCTCTTCATCTGCTACCCATCATATTCCAAAGTCAAAGGAGGATCTTTACTCTTTGTAGAAGAAATTTGAGTCATTCAGTTCTGAAACAGGCATGGAGCACATCTTATTTTTGTAATATGACTATAGCATTACATTATATAGTCATTAGAAATAGGAGGAAGAATCAACCATTTGTCACATCCAACATTCAAAAAGATCATAGCAGCTCCGATTGTGACCTTAACCCCACTTTGCTTCTTGCCACCATTACCTTTGACTTGCTTGTCAATCAAAAACGTGTCTCACTCAATCTTTAATATATGCAATGACATAGCCTCCATTTTTCTGAGGCAGTTAGCCCTTTGAGAGAAGAAAGTTCTCCTCATCTGCATCGTAAATGAGGGAGTCCCTTGTTAAACAGTGCCTCCTAATTCCAGAATCCCCCACGAGGAAAAACATCCTTTTGGCACCTAGCCTGTCAAGCCCTCTCAAAATCATATCTGTTTCAATAAGATTAACGCTCATTTTCCCTTATAATATTTCATTTCCCAAATTTTCATCCAATCAACTAATCTAACGATAGCCCTTTGCAGATTCTTTGGGCACAATTTCCCAGCCAAGCTCACCCCAAGGCTGGAAAATCCCAGCCAAGGTCAAAGGATCTCTGCAAGGTCCGATTCCCATAGAACAAAGAACAACCCAGCACGGGAAACAGGCCCTTCGGCCCAACAAGCCCGCACCGCCGCATCACCCTACACCTATTCTACCCTGCATATCTACGAATGGAAGCCCTAACTTAGCCAGATTCAGGGGAGAATAGTGTCAATTTGGTAAACCAATCAGCCTAAGAGCACATCTTTGGGGTGTGGGAGGAAACCGGAGCGCCCGGAGGAAACCCACGCAACCATAGGGAGAATGCACAAACTCCCACAGACACAGGCCCAAATCCATGTATCTGCACAGCTAGCAGTGCTAGTCACCGAGCTGTTGCGGCGCCCGTCTACCGGTCCAGGATCAAGCACACACACCGACACGAAGTACTGGGCCTCTCCCGGAACCTCCAAGAGCAGCCCACGCACGACCCACCGTGTGCATGCCCCTCGTTTGACAACAAGGTGGACCTCCACCTGTGGAATAAAAAGACAAAAACGTTAACTTACAAGTCTGCATTTCCGGTGTCTCCCGAGGTTCTAACCTTATTTAATAGCCCCTACTATAACCCTCCATCCTCGTTTCACTCATGTGTCTGTCTAACTGAACCTTAAACGAGTCCAACGTTCCTGCCTCCACCACCCTCCTCGGTAGCGCGTTCCATACCCCCACAACTCTCTGCGTAAAGAACCTTCCTCTCACATCCAAGTTATACCTCTCCCCCCTCACCCTTAAATCATGACCTCGCGTATTTGTACCCAGTCTAGGGAGCAGTCTCTCACTATTGACCCTGTCTATTCCCTTCAGTATCTTATATACCTCTATCATGTCCCCCCTCAACCTCCGTCTTTCCAAGGAGAAAAGTCCCAGTTTCTCCAACCTTTCCTCGTAACCCAGCCCCTCCATGCCAGGCAACATTCTGGTAAACCTCCTCTGCACCCTTTCCAGAGACTCCACGTCCTTCCGGTAGTAAGGTGACCAGAACTGGACGCAGTACTCCAAATGCGGTCTAACCAACGTTCTATACAACTGAAGCATTAGACGGCAGCTTTTATACTCTATACCCCTTCCTATAAAGGCTAGCATTTCATAAGCCTTCCTAACAACCTTCTCCACTTGTGTCACAACCTTCATGGATTTGTGAACCTGCACTCCCAGGTCCCTCTGTATCTCTATACTCCTAATCGGTCTACCTTTTATCATATAGCTCCTCTCTGCATTATTCCTTCCAAAATGCATCACCTCGCATTCGTCAGGAATAAATTCCATCTGCCACCTATCTGCCCAATGCACCAATCTATCTATATCCCGTTGTATCACCTGACTTTCCACTTCAGTACCCGCCAACCCTGCCATCTTGGTGTCATCTGCAAACTTGCTGATCACACCACCTACACTCTCTTCCGAGTCATTTATGTATACTACAAAGAGGAGAGGTCCCAGTACTGAGCCCTGTGGCACACCACTGGTCACTGGCCTCCAGCCCGAAAAGGTCCCCTCCACAACTACCCTCTGTCTCCTATTGCCCAGCCAGTTCTCAATCCACCTAGCTACCTGACCTCGTATCCCATGCGCCTTAACCTTTTCTACCAGCCTACCATGAGGGACTTTGTCAAACGCCTTACTGAAATCCACATAGATGACATCAACGGCTCTCCCATCGTCAACCGTTTTTGTCACCTCCTCAAAGAATTCCACCAGATTCATAAGGCAAGACCTCCCTCTAACAAAGCCATGTTGCGTATCCCTAATCAGATCGCAATGCTCCAAATGCTCGTACATCCTACCCCTAAGTACTTTTTCCATTAATTTCCCTACCACTGATGTCAAACTCACCGGTCTATAATTTCCAGGGTTATCCCTACTACCGTTTTTAAACAGCAGTACCACATTTGCTACCCTCCAGTCCTCTGGGACCTCACCTGTGTCCAAAGAAGAGACAACGATTTGCACCAGAGGCCCAGCAATTTCATCTTTCACCTCCCTAAGCAGCCTGGGATAAATACCATCAGGCCCCGGAGCTTTATCCGTCCTTACGCTGCCTAAAAGCCCTAGCACTTCCTCCCTCGTAATAGATATTTCCTGCAACTGATCCTCAGCTCCCTCCAAGAGACCGCACGATTCCGAACCCCTCTCCTTCATGAATACCGACGCAAAGTATTCATTCAGGAGAGGCTGGGCGAATGGGCCAGGAAATGGCAAATGGAATTTAATGTTGGCAAGTGTGAGGTGGTCCACTTTGGTAGGAAGAATGGTAGGAAGGACTATTACTTACGGGGCGAAAAACTGCAGCAGGCGACGGTGCAGAGGGACCTCGGGGTCCTTGTGCATGAGTCGCAAAAACCCAGCCTGCAGGTGCAGCAGGTGGTCAGGAAGGCGAATGGGATGCTGGCCTTCATAGCGAGGGGGATTGAATATAAAAGTAGGGAGGTCTTGCTGCAGCTGTATAGGGCATTGGTGAGGCCGCAGCTGGAGTACTGTGTGCAGTTTTGGGCGCCGCACCTGCGCAAGGATATTTTGGCCTTGGAGGGAGTGCAGAGGAGGTTTACTAGGCTGATACCGGAGTTGAGGGGGTTGAGCTATGAGGAGAGGCTGAATAAACTAGGCTTGTACTCGTTAGAGTTTAGAAGAATGAGGGGAGATCTCATTGAGACGTATAAGATGATGAATGGGATGGATAGGATAGAGGTGGAAAGACTCTTCCCGCTCAAAAAAGACAGTAGGACTAGGGGGCACAGCCTCAAGATAAAGAGGGGGCGGTTCAGAACGGAGTTGAGGAGGAACTTCTTCACTCAGAGGGTGGTGAATCTCTGGAATTCTCTGCCCGTTGAAGTGGTGGAGGCTGCCTCGCTAAATATTTTTAAGAAGCGGGTTGATGGGTTTTTGATAAGAGAGGGGATTAAGGGTTATGGGGAGAGGGCGGGAAAGTGGAACTGAGCCACGACAGATCAGCCATGATCTTATTGAATGGCGGGGCAGGCTCGAAGGGCCAGATGGCCTACTCCTGCTCCTATTTCTTATGTTCTTATGTTCTTATGAGCTCTCCCATTCCCTCCGACTCAATACATAACTCCCCACTTTTGTCCCTAAGAGGACCAATTTTCCCTCTAACTACTCTCTTGCTCCTAATATAGGAATAAAATGCCTTTGGATTTTCCTTAATCCTACCAGCCAAAGCCATTTCATGCCCTCTCTTCGCCCTTCTAATTCCCCTTTTTAGCTCCCTCCTACTCTCTCTATATTCCTCCAGCGCACTCTCCGTACCCAGTTGTTTCGACCTAACATACGCCTCCCTCTTCTTCCTGACCAAGTCTTCAATACCCCCTGTAATCCACGGCTCTCTAATCCTACCTTTCCCATCCTTCCGCTTAACCGGAACATACCTCCCCTGCAACCATTTCATTTTGCCCTTAAAAGCCTCCCACTTGCCAACCGTGGACTTTCCAGCTAACAGTCCCTCCCAATCAGTGTCCTG
Source organism: Carcharhinus amblyrhynchos (assembly GCF_965287045.1). Lineage (NCBI taxonomy): Eukaryota > Metazoa > Chordata > Chondrichthyes > Carcharhiniformes > Carcharhinidae > Carcharhinus > Carcharhinus amblyrhynchos. Next base: position 63,369,771 of record NC_137333.1, read on the forward strand.
CAGCTCCCTCCTAATCCTGCTATAGCTCGCCTTTCCCCAGTTCAGCACACTCCCGTTTGGCCGGCACTCATCCCTTTCCATTTTTATCCTGAAGTAGACGGACTTGTGGTCACTGTTAGCCACATGTTCGCCTACCTCTACCTCAACCACCTGCCCTGGCTCATTACCCAACACTAGTGGACAGGATGGGAAAATTCCGTCTTGTGAATCTTCCTCACAACTTGTTTTCCTACTTATCTTTATATCATATGCAAATGTAGCTACAATACAGGTGGTTCTTTCTTCCAAGGTCATAAATAGCTGAGACAACAGCACATATCCAGGTGATATAATTGATACTATAGAGGCACCAGGAGTATTTGGAATGTGATTGATACTATCATACCAAGAATAATGCAATTGCACAGCACACATCATTTATTTCATAGCTGTTCAGATCACAAATATTTGTAATATATATTACTGCCAGTAACTGTTATTATAAACAAAGGAATCTGATTTAACAAATTGTTTTTTTAATAACATTTTTGCAGGTGGTTTGTTTTTCGCTAAAACAATGCGATCGAGGAGGTATGTGACTATGTTGGATCCCTTTCTTGAAACCTATGGTGGAGGGATAGGTAGCCTGATGTTCTTCCCTGCTGTTCTGGGAGAGCTGTTTTGGACAGCAGCTGTATTATCAGCTCTTGGTGAGAAAATATGGCATATATTCAAACTTTCTTGTTTTAATCTGTAAATAATGAAGAAATAGTTCTAATGAACACTCTTTATTTAGTTTTGAAGCAAGCAGGAAAATACTGCAGCCCCAAATTTGTGAGATTCTACTCCCAACACAGAATTTGATTCGCAAGAAGTGTTGCAGTTTGAGTCAACCCACCTGATTCAACATGCTCCTAATTATCTTGTCATAAAAATTGATAACCAAAATTTCATTTGCACCAACAGTTCGGCACAATAGTTTATTTGCCTGATTCTCTCAACAGCACATCCTGTCAACACAGCTTTACACTGGAAACAGTCTCACAAATTCAGAGCTTATGGCCGGAATTTTATTGTCCCACCTGCCATGGGAATCAAGGGTGGACAATGGGAAGGTCCATCGACCTTGGACAGATTTTTGCAGTTCCAGGATGAACGAGGCCATAAAATCCAGTCCAATATGCCTTCTTAAATGTCCTGAATGATATTGATAAGGAGAAGCTGTGCCTAGTGGCAGAAACTAGAAAATAGACTTAAAGTCATTCACAGTGGAATCAGAGGTGACGTGAGGAGACATTTCTGAAATGAACTCTTTGAAAGCATGATTGAAGCAGATTCAATAACAAAATTCAAAAGGGAATTGGATAAATACCTGAAGGGGGGAGGGAAAGTGAACTAGAATTAATTGGCTAGATCTATCACAGGGATGGCACAGGCACAGTGGAGCAAATGATCTCCTCCTGTGCTATATTTTTCTCTGGTTCTATAATCCATTTGAAAGGTAACACCTCTAACAGATAACACTACAATGGAATATTGTAATCCAGTGTATTAAGTTATATGCTCAAGTCCTGGAATCTCCAACATTCTGACTGAAAAGATGAGAGTGATACCGTCTGATACCTTGCAAAGAGTGATAAACTTAAAATGACACTACCCAAAGCTTTACACCCAAACTTCCACAGCCAACAGGCATTGGGCACATTTCATTCCACAAGTTATAACAGTGCAATTTTTTTTAAAATTTAAAAAGGAAGTAACATGGAAAACTATGGTTGGAAATAATTGAAATGTTGAGGGTAAATCATGAAGTAATAAACAGATGCCACAAGCTTTAAATTTGCATTTGTAGGAAGAAGCAAAGGCTGGAAGTAAAGTATTTAAAATTCTACAAAAAATGAAGTAGCATGGAGGAAGTACCAAATCTGGCATTGTAAGAAGTACGTGGGCTAGTCAATTTATAACTTAGAAAGGGAGGGAACCAAAACAGCATTTATTCACCCAGAGAGTGGTAAGTCTGTGGAATTCTCTACCACAGAAAGCAGTTGAAGCCAAAACATTGTATGTTTTCAAGGAGTTAGTTAAAGTTCTTGAGACTATAGGGATCAATGGATATGCGGAGAAACCTGGAACAGAGTACTGAGCTGGTCAAAGGGATTCTGGCCATATGAATGTAGAAAAGAGTAGTAGGAAGGATCATAATAGAGATATCAGAAAAAAAGAGGTGAGGAGTGGATTAGCTACCACATCAAAATTTTCTCCTCATATCCTGCTCAGGTGCTTCAGAGAATTTAAAGAATTGTTCCAGACATAAAAACAGAAAATAGGAGCAGGAGTTGGCCATTCGGCCCTTTGAACCTACTCTGCCATTCATTATGATCATAACTGATCATCCAATTTAGTAACCTGTTTCCACTTTCCCCCATATCCATTAATCCCTTTAATCCAAAGAACTAAACCAAACTCCTTCTTGAAATCATACAATGTTTTAGCTCCAACTGCTTTCTGTGGTAAAGAATTCCATAGGCTTACCACTCTCTGGGTGAAGAAATTTCTCCTTATCTCAGTATGAAATGATCTACTCTGTATTCTCAGATGGTGGCCCCTGATTCTGACTTGCCTGCTGTCGGGAACATCTTTTCTGCATCTATCCTGTCTCGTCCTGTTAGAATTTTATAGGTTACCACGGGAGCCATGGAAGAAATATTCAAATCTTGGATGAACTTGGATTTTTAATCAATTAGTTGTCAAAGGGAAAACAAGTTTTTGGCATGAAAAACGATACAAATTCTATCAGGCCATTCACTGCACCATCAGTCTGTGTCAATCAACATCAAAGTGGCTGACATTGTAGATGTCATTGACAATGCTATAAAGTGGCATTTACTCAACAATAACAGCGGCAATTCTCCCCAAAAAATTCTAAGTATCAAATTCTAATAAAAATTGGAGTAAATCATGCAGCTTTCTTCACCAGGATTTTCAAAATTAATTTCCCATACTCTATGCACTGCAGAGTGCACTAGCATGAATCACGCTGAAAATCAGTGGAGCTATTCCTGCTGGAGAGGCTGGGAGCATAGTGCTGAGTGGGTCACTGCCCATGTGCTGATCTGTCAGCATCAAGATCAGTGCATGCGCAGTGGCCCCACACTGCTGGCCTCCCAATCATTAGCCAGCCTGCAGTGCTGCTCCTCCGAGCCTCCCATGGCCTAGTCGCTAGCCCCGTAAACATGTCTCGGCTAGCCTCGAACCCAGCCCACCTTGATGTTCTCACCCCCCCACAGTCCCAATCTCTCCAACCACCCCCCACCACGCCAGCAACCCTGACCCCGCCCATCCACAGTCCCAAACCCCTACCCCCACCCCCCGCCTCCACTTGCAGGCTGATTCCCACCCTCCACACAATGGCCAACCCCGAATGCTGGCCTTCCTCCCTCTGTCACTCAACCCAAATGTAGAGTGGCATCGGGACACCTCATCCCCACCAATCGCCCCCATCAAGCCTCACCCCCATTAGGCCCTTTGGGCATAGGCACTTTGCCTCTTGGGCAATGCCAAGGTGACGATACCCATAAGCATCACCCAACAACATCCAATCCCCCAAGGTCCTTGAAAGCCCCCCTTTCAGTGCAGAGGGGTCAGGCCACCAACTCCCCACAAGTTGGGAGCTATACTAACCCCACTGGAGCAAAATACTCCTGGGCGGGAGGGAGTGAGAGAGGCTAGCAGGCCTGGAGATTTCAGTGCCGAGCCCGCTAATGATATTTAAAATAGATTGAGATGAGGATTTAAATAATTTACTTAGCTCCATGCTGATTTCTGGCATTAGAAATCTGGCTACAGTGGGGAGCCCATGAACCGGCTTCTGCTTGAGTCTCCCAGCCCGCTGTGCTACAAAAGCAGTGCAGCAAGATAGGGCAATCGCCCACAACATGTTCACTGATGGTCAGTGTGGATTCTGCCTCGGGCATTTGGCTTCTGACTTGAATGCATCAAACATAGAGAAAAAGAGCTGAATTCAAGAAATTAAGCAAGAATGACTGCCTGAGATTTTCCAGGATAATATGATCAAATTCTTCATCAAGATTGAGAGTGACATAATTGATTCTGAGACTAGGGTCCTGAATCTTAATAAAGGAAACTGCCAAATTTCAGCTGCTTACAGTCAGAAACAGGAGACTTTACAAGAGGGAACAAATAAATGACTGACCAAATTTGCCAACAGACAAATACATGAATAGGATGGGAATTGAGGGACATGGTCTGCAGAAGATTAGGGGCTTTTAGTTCAGTCGGGAAGCATGGTCAGTGCAGGCTTGGAGGGCTGAAGGGCCTGTTCCTGTGCTGCAATTTTCTTTGTTCTTAGAAACTACAATGGTATGAAGAGTGGATTGCTTATGATAGATTGGGAAACATTACTTAAAGCGATGACAGTAGATAGGCAATAGCAAACATTCAAGAATGCATGGGTGACAATTGTTCATTCCTGTTTGGCTCAATAGAAACATGGGAATGTTGGCTGAACCATGGCTTACAAGGGATGGCCTACAAGGGAAATTAGAGATAGTGTTAGATCCAAGGAAGGGGCATACAAATTGAAACAACAGCAGACCTGAGGATTGGGGGAAATTTAGAATTCACCAAGGGAGGAGCAAACGATTGATTAAGTAGGGAATAATAGAGTACAAGAATAAGCTTGTGGGAAACATAAAAACTGACTGTAAAAGTTTCTAGAGGTATATGAAGGAAAAAAATGGGGAAGACCAAATGTCAGCTGTGTACAGTCAGAAACAGGAATTTATAATGGGGAACAAAGAAATGACTGACCAACTAAATGCATACTTTGGTTCTGTCTTCACAAAGGAGGACACAAATAATATACCAGAAATGTGGGGGAAGACAGGGTTTAGGAGAGAGAGAAGTTGAAGGAGATCAGTATTAGTAGAGAAAGGGCATTGGTGAAAGTGAAGGAATTGAAGGCTAATAAATCCCTAGGGCCTGATAATCTCCATCGCAGAGTACTTAAGGAAGTGGCCCTAGAAATAATGGATATATTGGTGGTAATCTTTCAAGATTCTATGGACTCTGGAACAGTTCCTACAGATTGGAGGATAGCTTATTTAACCCCACTATTTAAAAAGGGAGGTGAAGAGGAAATGGGATTATTTACCAGTCAACCTGATGTCGGTAATGGGGAAATGCAAGAATTCCTTATCATGGATTTTACAGCAGTTTGCTTGGAAAATAATGGTAGAACTAGACAGATTTACAAAAGGGAAATCATTCTTGACAAATCTACTGGAATTCTTTGAGGTGAAAAGTTGATTATTGGGAGCCAGCAGATATGGTTTATTAAGACTTCCAGAAGGCTTAATAAGAACATAAGAAGTCCCACATTAGAGATTAGTGTGTAAAATTAAAGCGTATGGGGTCAGGGGAAGTGTATTGAGATGGAAAGAAAAACTGGTTGGCAGGCAGGAACACAGTAAAAAGTCTGACAACACCAGGTTTTAGTCCAACCTATTTATTTGATAATATACTCACAAGCTTTCGAGGGACACCCTCTTCGTCAGGTGAATGGAGAGTTCTGGCCTCAGACAGAGCATATAAAGCACAGACAGTTTAGAGATTACTGATTAGAATGTGAATCTTTACACCTAACCTGCTGTTCAAGACCTGAAGTGGCTGATAATGTGAGTGGAAGGAGCACTGATCACAGTTTAAAGAGATGTGTATTGTCTCCAGACAGTACAGTAAGTGAGGTTTTGCAAACCCAGGCAAGTCACGGGGGTTACAGATAGTGCGACATGAACCCAAGATCCCTGTTGAGACCGTCCTCATGTGTGCGGAACTTGGCTATCAGTCTCTGTTCAGCGACTCTGCGCTGTCGTGTGTCATGAAGGCCGCCTTGGAGAATGCTTACCCGAAGGTCAGAGGCTGAATGCCCGTGACCACTGAAGTGTTCGCCAACAGGAAGGGAACAGTCTTGCCTGGTGACTGTCGAGCGATGTTCATTCATCCGTTGTCATAGCGTCTGCATGGTCTCCCCAATGTACCATGCTTCGGGACATCCTTTCTTGCAACGTATCAGGTAGACAATGTTGGCCGAGTTGCAAGAGTATTTACGTAAATACTCTTGCAACTCGGCCAACAGGGATCTTGGGTTCATGTCGCACTATCTGTAACCCCCGTGACTTGCCTGGGTTTGCAAAACCTCACTTACTGTACTGTCTGGAGACAATACACATCTCTTTAAACTGTGATCAGTGCTCCTTCCACTCACATTATCAGCCACTTCAGATCTTGAACAGCAGGTTAGGTGTAAAGATTCGCATTCTAATCAGTAATCTCTAAACTGTCTGTGCTTTATATGCTCTGTCTGAGGCCAGAACTCTCCATTCACCTGACGAAGAGGGTGTCCCTCGAAAGCTTGTGAGTATATTATCAAATAAATAGGTTGGACTAAAACCTGGTGTTGTCAGACTTTTTACTGTGTTTACGCCAGTCCAACGCCGGCATACCCACATCATGGCAGGCAGGAAACAGAGAGTGTGAATAAACGAGTCTTTTTCTGACTGTTGGGCAATGATTATAGGGTGCCACAGGAATCATCACTGGGACATCAGTTATTCACAATATATATTAATGATTTAAATGAAGGAACTAAATGCAATATCTCCATATTTACAGATGACACAAAGCTGGGCGGGAGACTGAGCTCTGAGGAGGATGCAGTGATTTGTGTGGTTTGGACAAATTGAGTGAGTGGGAAAATGCATGGCAGATGCAGTATAATGTGGATAGATGTGAGTTATCCACATTGGTAGCAAAAAAAGCAAGGCAGATTATTATCTGGCTATAAATTGAGAGAGGGGACTGTGCAAAAAGACCTGGGTGCCCTTGTAGACCAATCACTAAAAGCAACTACGCAGGTGTAGCAGACAGTAAAAAAGGCAAATGGTATGTTGGCTTTCATAGCAAGAGCCTTCGAGTTTAGGAGCAGGGATATCTTGCTGCAATTATGTCTTGCTGCAGTAAATGTGAGGCCATCCATCCATTTTGGTAGGAATAACAGCAAAATGGACTATTATTTAAATAGTGAAAAATTGCAGATTGCTGCTGTGCAAAGGGATCTGGGTGTCCTCATGCAAGAATCACAAGGAGTTGGTTTGCAGGTGCAGGAGATAATTAAGAAGGTAAATAGAATTTTGGCCTTCATTGCTAGAGGGATGAAGTTTAAAGGCAGCGAGGTTATGTTGCAGCTGTAAAAGGTGCTGGTGAGGCCACGCATGGAGTACTGTGTAGAGTTTTGGTCTCCTTACTTGAGAAAGGATATACTGGCACTGGAGGGGGTGCAGAGGAGATTCACTAGGTTGATTCTGGAGTTGAGAGGGTTGGTTTATGAGGAGAAACTGAGTAGGCTGGGGCTATACTCATTGGAATTCAGAAGAATGAGAGGAGGTTTTGTAGAAACATATAAGATTGTGAAGGCAATAGATAGGATAGAAGCAGGGAAGTTGTTTCCATTGGCGGGTGAAAATAGAATTAGGGAACATAGCCTCAAAAAAAGGGGAGCAGATTTAGGACTGAGTTGAGGAGGAACTTCTTCACGCAAAGGGTTGTGAATCTGTGAAATTCCCTGCCCAGTGAAGCAGTTGAGGCTGCCTCATTGAATGTTTTTAAGGCAAGGATAGATAAATTTTTGAACAGTAAAGGAATTAATGGTTGTGGTGAGTAGGTGGGTAAGTGGAGCTAAGTCCACGAAAAAGATCAACCATGAAATTACTGAATGGCCAAGCAGGCTCAAGGGGCCAGATGGCCTGTTCCTGCTTCTAGTTCTTAAATTCTTATATAGGACCTTGGTGAGACCACACCTGGAATATTGGGGGTGATTCTCCCAACAGTGCTGAATTGACAGGAAAGCTGATCTAGATCATGGTTGTTTTTTCAGTGCAACTTCAGATCCAAATCTCCCCACTCTGTGCAATGCAGAGGCACAATCGTGAATATCATTAAAAGCTCAGGGACGGGGCCTATTCACACCAAAGTGCCTGGAATTGGCAGGATGAGTGGGAACCTGTGCGTGCACACATCTCTGGGAGATCGCTGAAAAGACCTCCCAGCATCCAGATCACTGCTATCCAACCCCCACAGACATTGCTGTCCTCATCGCTGGCCCCCAAACACCCCCCCCACAGGCATTGCTGGCTCCCTTCCTCCATACAGACATTGCTGGCCCCCCTTCCCCATACAGAAATTACTGCTCCCCCTTTCACCCACACACAGACATGGCTGCCCACTCGCCCCATGCCCCCATGATCGGATAATGTGGGTACCCCATCCTTCCATCCCTTAAACATACTGACCTCACTGCTACTTTGCAGAGAACTTGCATTGTGCTGACATGCACAACCCCAGATTGCGATCACTCTCTCTCTCGAATGGGAGCTTTGAGTATTGCACCCTGCCTCCCCTCACACCCGGACACAGCTACCTATTGAATGGCAGCCAAGCAGCACCCCAATGGATGCTTGGCACTCAATTGAAAGCAGCCTTCAAAATTTCTCACAAGTATTTGTTGCCAACTGGCCCTTGATTGGCCACAGTCACTGTACCTGCACTCCCTCAATAACACCTCAATAAGTTGTCAGACTTCTTATTGTGTTTACCCCAGTCCAATGCCTGCATCTCCACATCATGACTCCCTCAATAAGCCAGGGCTGTGTATAAGCTGCAGGAATGGACACACAGCCAGTCACACCACAAAGATGGCTGCATGCAAACCTGCTCCCAGATTCACAGAGAGGCCGACCAGGAGCACCTGCTAGATGCCGTGGAGGAGAAGCGTGAGCAGTTTTTCCCTGGACAGGACCCTCATCCAAGGGGTGCATCCGCCATGGCATTGTGGGAGGAGGTGGCAGAGGCGGTGAATGCCAGGAGCCTGACACTGCATTCTGGCCATCAGTGCTGGAAAAAAATGTACGACCTTCTTCAGGCAGCAAGGGTGAGTGAGCATTCCACTTGGAAACCTGCACATGCTTGGCACGGATCTCAAGCCCTGCTTTTCACCTGAAGGTCATGCAACAAGTTGCCCTTCCCCCAGGAACAGAATCTAACCCCTTCCCTTCAGTGATGACCGCTTTCCCTGAAACTGCCAGCACAAGGCCTGAGACACAGGCACGCACTGCACATCATGCACTGCAATATATTAATGCTCGCTATCCACCTTCTGTTCCCACAGGAGAATAACATTCACAACTTATGCAAGATAACATAGACTGGTGGTGGTGTGCCTGACCTGTGGCAGCTGACCAGCATCGAGGAGCATGCCATGGAGCTGGCAAAGAGTGATGGGCGTGCCTGATTGATCACTGACAGCCAGGTCAGCATCCAGCATGCAAGTGGGCAGACGCGCACCCTCAACCTCGGTCTTTATTGCAGCTGTGGACCAGAGGAATCTGACCGTTTGGGTGTTGGCACTGGCCCTGCTGCTCTGGAGCAAACTGCCAGGACCCCTCGATGACACAAGGAGGGAGGCACTGAGGAATCCTCTGAGGGCAGCACCACTGACGTGGCATTGGCATGTACCACACAATCCACCAACACAGAGACGATCACCACAGTGGGTACATTTAGTGTTGAGGCTTCTGGGTCACAAACAGGCATGCACATCACAGTCACTGATGCACATTGGGTGGAGGCAGGCACATCCGAGGACTCGGGCACACAGAGTTCTGACAGAGGCCAAGATTCAGCTGTCCCCAAGCCAGCTGCTGGGCCTTTGGTGGAGATGCATCAGCAAATCCAGGGAGTTATGGAAGGGCTGTCAGCAACCATGTTGCGACTGCAAGGCTGTTTAGGGGAGTCCAACAGAGTGCTGTTTCAGGAGGTGGTGCCAACACAGCCTGTGAACCAGGCCAACACCACAGGGTGGTGACTGCAGTGAAAGTTCTGGCTCAGGGACCTGTCCTCATGGGTGAGGGGGTCCAGCTCATCCTGGAAACACAACAGGTCACAGGCGACTATGTTTCCAGCATCCAGGAGGCACAGTGTTCAATGTCCATGGGTGTAGGGGGCACAGTGTTCAATGGCCATGGGTGTAGGGGGCACAGTGTTCAATGGCCATGGGTGTAGGGGGCACAGTGTTCAATGGCCATGGGTGTAGGGGGCACAGTGTTCAATGGCCATGGGTGTAGGGGGCACAGTGTTCAATGTCCATGGGTGTAGGGGGCACAGTGTTCAATGGCCATGGGTGTAGGGGGCACAGTGTTCAATGGCCATGGGTGTAGGGGGCACAGTGTTCAATGGCCATGGGTGTAGGGGGCACAGTGTTCAATGGCCATGGGTGTAGGGGGCACAGTGTTCAATGGCCATGGGTGTAGGGGGCACAGTGTTCAATGGCCATGGGTGTAGGGGGCACAGTGTTCAATGGCCATGGGTGTAGGGGGCACAGTGTTCAATGGCCATGGGTGTAGGGGGCACAGTGTTCAATGGCCATGGCTGGAACTCTCACTGGCATTCTGGAGCCACAGCAGGCCGTGACTGTGAACCTCGACAACTTAGCTCAGGCTCAGAGGGTACTGCTGACAGACTTCAGAGCCTGGCTCGCTCACAGAATGTTGTAGCGGAGGGTCTCCAGATCTTGGCCCAGTCTTGAGGGCCAGCGGTGAGGGATCACAGATAATGGGGCAAACGCATCGAGGCCTCCAGGACCAGCAGAGCCAGATGATGCCGGAACTTCTGGAGCTTAGTCCAGCTACCTTGGCATCCAATGAAGTGTCCCCCGGGCATCCCAAAGGAGGCGGAAGGGCTTGAGCCCATGCTAGAGCCTTCCACCCAGGAGATCCTGGATTCCCCCTTTTCTCACAAGGGGCACCTCAGGGCCAGCGAGATGAACAGGATGGCATCGAAACAGTACTATCAGCAAGTCAACCAGCGCCTTCCAGGTCCCGGCACCTAGGAGACGTCCACCAAGGGCATCACAGGCAACAGGGCTTGCATCACAGCTGGACACCTCCATCTCCGATGTGCAACTTGGAGTAGCACCTAGAAGAAGCAGTTGACAGGACAAAGTAAGAAAGTTGTAGTTCACTAAAAGGGCACGGATCACCAGTAGTCAGGGTTTATTAAACAATAACATTAAGAACACAGACTTTTAATTGCTTCTCACAGCTGTGACTAATGTGCCTCTGATTTCCCCCCCTCCCCCGCACACACACAGAGCTGAGTGATCCCAATTCCCAACCATAAAGGTGCTGTCTGTTGAGCCTTGGAGTCTCAGCCACGTATTACAGAGTGCCTGCCCTACCTTCCCCAACATTCACCAGACCCTTGGTGCAAGTGCCTCCCCCCACTGCCTCCCCAACTTTGGCCAAAAAACATGTGTCCCCAACCCTTACAGCTACATGGGCCAGGGTGGCAGCATGCATTCGGAATTCAGGGGGGAGTCAGACTTGAGTGGCACCAGGGGCAGGGTCCCAGTGTGCACAACAGCAGTCGTCATCTTCCTTCAGCCTTCAACCAAGAGTCGCAACCATTGCCAGCCCAGGCACATTAATAGGGTCAGATGTTTCTAGGGGATCGGGTGATGGAATGAGAGGGGCTGGGGAAGGGTGATGTGGTGGTTTGAAGGCCAAGGTCAGTTTGGAGGGAGAACAATGGCTGCACTTGCTCCTGGGGTGTGGTGGTTCCAGCCCCATCGGTGCACACCACTAGATAGTTGAAGCGGGCTGCAAACAAGGCGTCCCTCGCTGCCTTTCCCTGCTGGATACTTGCCGATGCTGCCCGCCTTCTTTCCTCTGGATCTTCATATGGTGGGACATCCACCTTGCCACTCCTCCTCCGGCTGATCCACCCCGGGCAATGTTGTCCAGAGCACAGCAAATGATGATGATACATGAAGCACGCACACGGTCATACGCAGAGCCCCCCACAGAGCAGTTGAAGCAGCAGAACCGCATCTTAAGCAGGCCAATGCGCCACTCTATGATGGACCATATCTCCACCTCGGACTAGATCTTCCACACTGGCATATCAGCCATGACCTTAGCAGGTATCCTTTGTCACCCATTAGCCAGCCCAGGAGCCTGGGCTGATCTTCAGAGAGCTGAGGGATGTCCAACTGCCTGAGCACACAAAGCCATCATGGATACTTCCTGGATGGTGTGCATCGACCTGCATGATCCTCATTTGATGGTCGCAGACAGTTTGGATGTTCAGGGAGTGGAATCCCTTCCTGTTCACAAATTGCTGTGGTCCTGCATGTGGGGCCCACAAGGTGACATGTGTCCCATCCACTCCTCCCTGGATGTTGGGAATCCCAGCAATGGAAGCGAAGCCAAGAGCCCAGGCCTCCTGCTGTGCATTGCCCACATCGAAGTTTATGTACTGCCCTGCTGGGACATAGAGGGCATCTGTGACCTGCCACATACATTTGTGCATGGAGGCCTGGGAGATCCCAACTAGGTCCTCATTAGGACCCTGAAGTGAGTCGGAGGCATAAAAATTCAGGACAGCTGGAACCGTCATATCAATAGGGAATGGGTGCCAGGTATGTGAGCACCTCACAAAGGTATCTTGGAGGGGCACAGCCAGCGACAGCACATCTCCTGCGAGAGAGCCTCGAATGATTGGTGTGGCCTATACCTCCTTGGTCTCGGAACCATCCACCTTCTGTGCACCCTCTCGGGAACCTGCTTACTCACCTCCTGGCCCTCTGTGGCAACCCCTTACCCTCCTTCCTGACAGACTGGCAGTGGCTGCTCCTGGGTGGTCTCTCCATGCTGCCACCTCCTGAGCCACGCCTCCTCCTCCGCCCCTGCTGCCACCATAATGGCCAGCTCCAAATTGAGCAAACCGAGATCCATCTGCGTTTGGAATGCACATAGAATGACAGATAATTATCACTGGCTGAATAGACCCAGTAGCACCCCAATCCCTCACTTGGGCCAATACCCCCACTTGTGGGAGCTGGCAACACCACACAATCCATGATGTCATGCATGACCCAATTAGGGTTGTGTGAGATTCCCATCATAACAAATGCTGGAACAGATTATGAAGGTTGGTGTGCAGCCGTGGGCATTGCATACCCTTGAGCCATTGCTATGTGTGTAACTGCAGCATCCGTTACGGGCATATGTTGCTAGTCTGTGTCACAGGACAGGGACAGACTGCAAATCAGCACCAGATTGGTGTCCAGTGACAGCAGATCCCATGCAGTCCATGTCCAAACCTCTGCATCCCGGCCTGGAGCAGCAGCTGCTTCATCTGGTTAGGCCTCAGTCAGCTCATGGTGCACTTCTCCCCCACCCTGGAACACCAGCACTCAGTCGAGTCACTGACCTCATCCTGCGGTGCCAATGTCATTGCAAAGTGCCTTGAAGGGGAAAGCTGAACAGAACTCCTTGAGGGCACCTCCCACACTGAATTTCAGCACCGCCTGGAGGGGAAGGCTGAGCAGGACTCCTTCACAAGAACCTCACCAAGAGAGCTCTGAGAAAATAAATGCCCCCTCACCCCTACCCCAGATATCACTGGTCCATGGGCCTGATGACAGCAGGCGGAAGCTACCAGGCATCTCCAGGTCCTGCCTGCAAGATCCCCCATGCTCTTCTAGCAGCACTTATTTCCTCATGCCAGTTCAAGGCTGCCATGCCAAGCTGAGAGTTTTGTATACCTGCTCTGATTCGCGCCAAAGTGACATCACGCCAAAGAGGTGGGCAGAGATTGCCGATAATGGCATGCTAAGGTTTGGTAAGTTATGCAAATCAGCGGCACACTGGTTTTCAGCACAGTCCTGGCAGTGCTATTTTTTTCCGGATGGGAAATGCAGGCAGGTCGCAAATGTTCGCGGGGAATCCACAAAATGGCTGACGCACACCTTCTGACCTGCCAGAAAATTTGCAGGTTGCAACGGGAGAATCACCCCCATTGTGTGCAGTTTTAGTCTCCTTATCTGAGGAAGGATGTTGTTGCTACAGCAAAGGTTTACGAGATTGATTCCTGGGACTGACGTACGGGGAGAGATGGGTTAGGATTATATTCGCTGGAGTTCAGAAGAATGAGAGGGGTCTCATAGAAACCTATAAAATTCTAACAGGACTAGACTGGGTAGATGCAGGAATGATATTTCCAATTGTAGGGGAGATTTACCCCTTATACTTAGACTATGACTCCTGGTTCTGGAGTCAGAGTCTGAGTATAATGGACTGGGATGACTAGAAAGTTCTTCACTCAAAGAATAGTAATCTTGTGGAATTTGTTACCACAGAAAGCAGCTGAAACCAAAACAGCGTGGTTGGGATTTTGCCAGCCCGCTGCGCTGACATCAGCAGGGGGCCTGCAGCAGGACTCACATCCAGCCGATTGCAAGTCTCCCAGCCCTTTTTCTCCGCATAACCAGCCCACTATTTTCATCTCATTCTTAGGCCTGGGATGGTAGTCTTTGGCCCCTAGTGTCTTCCCCTGCATTCCCATGGAGAGGTTCCCATGGAAACACCTGCAAATCTCTTCCAAGTCACACATTATCCTAATTTGGACTAATATCACTATTCCTTCTCTGTCTGAGTAAAAAAAACTCCCATCCTAACAGCACTACAAGTGTCTCTACCAACAGATGGACTGGAGCCATTCAAGAAGGCAGCTCACCATCTCCTTCTGAAGGGCAATTAGTAAAAGGTAAACTTTGCCAGCAATACTCACATCTTAAAAGCAAATAACAATGCAGTCCTAGCCTAACTCTGAGTTTGAAATTGTGATTGTGGCTGCAGCTGGTATTTTGTGGCCAGCACTGATACAATGGGGCAAATGATTTGCTGTTCTGCTGGAAATTTCTATCATTCTATGCCTTTATAAGAATCTCTTTTGTTGCCAGAGATCAGAAAATGAAGTTACTGGTGGGACATGAACACAAGAAATAAGAGCAGGAGTAGACCGCATAGCTTGTCAAACCTGCTCCACCATTCAAAATGATCATGGAGGGTTGACCTTGGGCTTCAACTCCATGTGCCTGCCTTTGCCCCATATCCATTGATTCCTTGAAGACCAAAATCTGTCAATTCCAATCTTAAATTTATTCAATGGTAATCAGCCACAAATGAGTCCTGTTAGAATTTTATACATTTTAGTCAGATCTCCTCTCATCCTTTTAAACTCCAGCAGGTCCAGTCAAACAAATCCCTCCTCATAGGACAGTCCCGACACACATACACACACACACACACAAAATCAGGCTAGTGAACCTCTGCTACCCTCTCTATGGCAAGTATATCTTTCCTAAAGTTGGGAGACCAAAACTGCTTGCAATACTCAGGTATAGTCTCACCAAGGCTCTGTATGACTGCAGTAAAACATCCGTACTTCTAACTCAAATCCCCTCGCAATAAAGGCCAACATACTATTTGCCTTCCTAATTGCTTGTGGCACCTGCCTCTCCACTTTAATGAACTGGTGTACAAAGTCACCCAAATCCTTTTGTACATCCACACTTCTCAATATATCCCCATTTAAATAACACTCTTCCTTTCTGTTTTCCACACCAAAGTGTATAAATTTGCATTCAAAATGTTAACTCTGTTTCTCTTCCCACAGTAACTGCCAGATCTGCTGAGTTTTTCCAGCACTTTGTTCTTATTTCATTTTAGGAAATAACTTGGTCGGCTTATCTATTTTTGGGTCATATTTCGTAACAGAAATTTCACATAGGAGTTCCATTCAGAAACAATTATCATAAATGCAATGCACAGCCAATTAACATCTCCTACCTTCCCAATTTCCAAGATGGGTCACAATATCTGAAAAGGCTTGTAAAAATGTTGTAGGGGCTGAGTCTGAAGTGCATTATGAAATAAGCATATTATAATAATTGTAGCTGTATTGCAGTTTCTGGATGCTAGTATGTTTTCTACACTTTAGCTGTCAGTCTAGCTTAGATCTTCAAGCTTATAAGCAGGGTATATAATTTAATAAACAGTAAGGGACCAGAATATGGCATTGAATTAATTAGAGAAATGCCTCCTCATAGTTTGCCTCTATACTGTCTTCAAAATTATATGATCCTGATTATAATTCATTTTTGGTGTTATAGCTCAATTGAGTTAAGAACCATATCATGTTTTTTTACTCTAGATTTTTTGGGGGAGATTTAAAATCAAAGACCATTCCTCCAAGTAAGTTTTTACTTGCTATGTTCCAAGGAGAGCACCCTTTAATCAGATTCTCCAAGTAAATTAAAGGCATGTCAAAGGATAGAAAACAAAACATTTTATGTTGGTTTGCTAGGTTTATTATAGGTCCTTGCAAAATATATCTGGACTTCAGAAGGCAGCAGAATAAATATCACAGTTGTATGTGGCTTAGGCCTTAACTGACAGCTAAATTTAGTAATAAGTGGCACGGTGACACAACACTTACTGAACTAACTTGTGAGCTTGAAACCCATGGAATAATAGGGAGAGTGGCAGCATTGATGTGAAGTTAGCTAAGTGACAAGAAACAAGAGAGTAATGGGAAATGTTTTTTGGACTGGAGGCCAGTATATAGTGGACACCCCAGATGTTGGTATCGAGACCAATGCCTTTCTTAATATATATTAATAACCTAGATTTGGGTGCACATTTCAAAATCTGCAGATGGTACAAAACATGGATGTTGTATACTTTGTAGAGGATGATGATACATTTCTAGAGGGCAAAGGCAGACTTCTGGTGAATGAAATTTAGTGAAATCACAGAGTGATGTGAAGTGGTACATTATGAGAAGCAATATGAAATAAAGGGCATAATTCTGAAAGCAGGTGCAGGAACAGATAGACCTCTGTGTACATACGCACAAATCATTGAATGTGGCAGCACAGAAAGTCATTTATTGATTATGCCAGAAGACCGTTCTGGGATTTGTAATCTCTTCAGCAACTTGTGGTGAAAATATTCCATTTTAAATTAATATATCTGCTTAGGAAGCAAAGTACATGTTTTTTTTCCCACTTGTTTCTTTTCAAATCCTCTTGTGAAGATAAGTGGTAAAACTAAGCTCTCTAGTGTCTGTTTTTTTGGGTGCTAAGAGGAGTTGTAAGTACCAAAAATACATGCATGCTTCTGAGAGTAAGTGTACCCCACTCCTACCTCATGGAGGCTTTTGTACGTCACTGCATGATGTTCACTAGCAACATACAGAATGGGCAGATCATGATGTAATTCAGCATGTAATATTGATTTAACATCAATACTGCCACTTTGGAGATTCACATTCCAACCTATGGTGTTTCCTTAATCTCAGAGCTGAATGTTAAATGGCATGAAAGATCACACTCTTCACCTCACCAATACTATTTGAACAAATCATCAATCACCTGCATGTTGATTGATGCCTTATTCTTGACTACTATTGCAATTACACACTTCTTGATGCTTTCTTCAGTTGAGATGCTGAAGTGCTTTTTGTTGACTTAAATGCTTCTGCAAAGTTTGTACAAAACATGGCTGGAGTA
The DNA here is from genome assembly GCF_965287045.1 of Carcharhinus amblyrhynchos. Lineage (NCBI taxonomy): Eukaryota > Metazoa > Chordata > Chondrichthyes > Carcharhiniformes > Carcharhinidae > Carcharhinus > Carcharhinus amblyrhynchos. The sequence goes on from NC_137333.1 coordinate 63,387,241, forward strand.
GAAGGCCTTTCACCAGGCCTCGAATATGACTGGGAGAATGAGCAGAGGCCAAACAGAGCAGGACAAGCTGCTTAGAAGAGGTGAACCATAGGGTATTGCAGGAGCAATTCTCGTATCTTATCTACAATAATGACCACTATTTGAGATGTCTGAGCCTCACTAAACAGGTTGTCACTGAACTCTGCCACTTGCTGCAGCCACAAAATAAATGGCAGAGAAGCGAAAAGGTTGTAATATCTATGGCTTTCAAGGTAACTGTGCCTCTAAACTTAGCTCCTGCCAGGCTGCTGCTGGAGGTATAAGCAGCATCTCAGAATTTACAGTGCACTGCTGCATAAATCACTGAGCTTCTCTGCAAAGAGAGACATTTTCATTTCATTTTACCTTGTCTGAAATAAACAGGCAGAGTGAGCATGAGCACTTGGCAGAATTGCAGGCTTGCTCAAAGTGCAGGATGGCATTGACTGTACATACAATGCACCTCATGGCTATTATTGAACAGTTACCAATATGCGAATACTGTGAGATGTGGATTTAAGGCTTGAAGCAGTGCCAAATATCTGAGGATAAGGTGAAGCATATGAATGTTAAGCTTGAGTCCTGATTAAGGCCTCACCAACACCTTTTAGAGCTGAAACATAACCTCGCTTTTTTAAACTAGCAATGAAGGACAAAATTCCATTTGCCTTCTTAATTACCTGCTGCACCTGCAACCCAACTCCTTGAGATTGCTACACAAGGACACCCAGATCCCTCTGCACAGCAGCATTCTGCAATTTTTTACCACTTAAATAATAGTCCATTTTGCTGTTATTTCTACCAAAATGGATGACCTCACATTTACAACATTGTTCCCCATCCGCCAGACCTTTGCTCATTCACTTAGACTATCTATATCCCTTTGCAGATTTTCAGCGTCCTCTGCACACATTGCTCTGCCACTCATCTTAGTGTCATCTGCAAATTTTGACACACTACACTATCCCCAACACCAATCATCTATGTAAATCATAAACAACCCCTGAGGCACACCACTAGTCACTGATCACCAACCAGAAAAACACCCATTTACCCCCACTCTCTGATTTCTGTTAGTTAACCAATCCTCTATCCATGCTAATACACTACGCGTAACATTGTGCACTTTTATCTAATGTAGCAGTCTTTGGTGTGGCAGCTTGTCAAATGCCTTCTGAAAATCCAGATACACCACATCCACAGGTTCCCCATTGTCCACTGCACATGTGATGTTCTCAAAGAACATGACCTTCCCTTCGTGCTGCGTCTTACCAATGGGATAATTTATATCCAGATGTCTCGCTATTTCTTCCTTGATGATAGATTCAAGCATTTTCCCTACTGCAACAGTTAAGCTAACTGGCCTATAATTACCCGCCTTTTGTCTACCTTCTTTTTTAAACAGTGGCGTCACGTTTGCTGTTTTTCAGTCTGCGGGAACCACCCCAGAATCCAGCGAATTTTGGTAAATTACCACTAGTGCATTTGCTTTTTCTCCCACCATCTCTTTCAGTACCCTGGGATGCATTCCATCAAGACCAGGAGACTTGTGTACCTTTAGCCCCATTAACTTGCCCAACACTACCTGTTTTGTGATAATGATTATGACAGTTTCTAGGTTCTCACCTGCCATAACCTTCCTGTCATCAATTTTTGGCATGTTATTTATGTCTTCCACTGTGAAGTCCGACACAAGATACCTGTCAATGCCTCAGCCATTTTCTCATTTCCAGTTATTACACCTCCTTTCTCATCCTCTAAAGGACCAATGTTTACTTTAGCCGCTCTTTTTCATTTTAGACATTTGTAGAAACTTTTGCTATCTGTTTTTATATTCTGAGCTAGTTTACTCTCATAATCCATCTTACTTTTCTTTATAGCTTTTTTCCTGGCTTTCTGTTGACCCCAATCCTCTCGGTTCCCACTAATCTTCACCACTTTGTATATGCATTTCCTTTCAATTTGATGCCCTCTTTTAATTCCTTAGATATTCATTGCTGATTATCTCTTTTTCTATAGTCCTTCCTTATCGCTGGTATATACTTTTGTTGAGCATTGTGAAAGATGGCTTTGAAAGTCCTCCACTGTTCCTCAATTGTCCCACTATTAAGTTTTTGCCCCCAGTCTATCTTCGCCAACTCCTCCCTTATTCCTTTGTAGTCTCCTTTGTTTAAGCACAAGACACTGGTATTGGATTTTACCTTCTTGTGCACCATTTGTATTTTAAAATCAATCATGCTGTGATCACTTCTTCCAAGAGGATTCCTAACTGCAAGATCATTAATTATTCCTGTATCATTACACAGGACCAGATTTAGGATAGTTTGCTCTCTCAAGTTCCATTACATACTGTTCAAAGAAGCTATTGCAGATTGAACTCCTCCTTAAGGCTGCCTTGACTGACCTGGCTTGACCAATTGCTGTACAAGTTTTACATTCCCATCCTGTGACCATCCTGCAACCATGTCTCTGTAATGGCCACCAAATCATACTCGCTCACAATGATTTCTGTTGTCAACTCATTTACCTTGTTTCAAATGTTACATGTTGTTTCGAATGAGCATTCAGATCAAGTTCCCATATGTTAGTTTTTGTACCTTCTTTTTGAATTCTAAAACTTCCATTAATAACATCCCCCGAGTTCTCCATCCTTTTAACTTTTTACCTGATTTTTGATTAGTTGGAACATTTTCCCCACATTTTGTCCTTGCTCCCTCCTTCTCAGACTGCTTACATAGGTTCCCATCCCCCTGGTGTATTCGTTTAAACCCTCTCCAACTGCTCTAGCAAACACTCCCCCAAGGATATCAGTCCCAGTCCTGCCCAGGTGTAACCCATCCAATTTGTACAGGCCCCACCTCCTGCAAAACTGGTCCCAATGCCCCAGGAATTTGAAACGTTCCCCAGATGCCATCTCTTCAGCCATGTATTTATCCGATACATCCTATCATTTCTACCCTGACTAGCATGTGGCACCAGTAGTAATCGTGAAATCATTACCTTTGAAGTCCAATTTCTTAACTTCCTTCCTAACTCCCCGTATTCTGCTTTTAGGATCTCATCTCTTTTTGTTTACAAGGCCCTGCAATTGGTTTTAACTAGTTGTACAAACAATCAACCAAGTTCAGTTGAGAGCTGACTTAGCTGATTCCTGTTGCAGGAATGCACTAAAGTGCAGCTTTTAACTTCCCAAATAAGAACTAATTTAGTTCACTCTGAAAGCAAGTTTAATGACTTTTTACCTCCTTATAACTCCCTGTATTCACCCAACTCTAAGAGTACTCCTTCCAGTCAAACAAACAATGATAACAAACATTTCTCCCCTATTTCACCTGTTCAATCAAGTGCCGGAAAATCCTAGTGCTTGTTCTTTCCTGTGGTCAGCCATTGTTGATTGCTACATAGCATACTATTCCCAATGAGTTCAACACCCCTAAGTGCCCTCCCCTTTAGGAGGTGTAGACTAGCTTTAAATAATTCTAGGTTTTCTGCTGATGCATGCAATCAATGAATAATGCAGAGAGTGCTGGTTGCAAGCATACATCATGGTAATGTCCAGGATGCACAAGGTTTATGCTCTACCTACATTCCAGTCAATCCATACAGATTATTGGACATCACAATCCTTGTGTCCATTTTTCAGGGTTGTTCAGCTTATCATAGAATCCCTACAGGGCAGAAGGAGGCCATTCTGCCCATCAGGTGTGCACCAACAAGCAATATCATCCAGGCCCTATATCCATAATTCCATATATTTATCCCACTAATCCTCTAACCTACGCATCCCATGACACTAATGGGCAATTTAGCATGGCCGATCAGCCTAACCCATACATCTTTGGACTGTGAGAGGAAACCAGAGCACCCGGAGGAAACTCACTTAAACACCTTAAATCTTCAATGAAGTTTGACTGCACATTCATCCTTCGCCAGACAATAACTATTCCAAAAAATTAATTTATTTGTTCTGATTTCTATGCGAGGTATTGACAAATTGTGCTACCCCTCTTGTGATGCTTTGAGAAGGCAATTGTAACAGATTTTGGGTGACTTGATGCAGCTTTAATTATAAAGTTATTGCCAATAGAATGTATATGCACAAGTACAACAAGGTAAGATTAGACTTCAGGTGTGACTGCTCTTCTGGACTCCTGGGCTTCAACTGCCTGTCCCTCCTCAGCCCGTGATCCACTCCCTCCTGCTGGTTGGATAGCTTCCTGACGGAGTGGTCACATGGCCCTCAGAACATGTCCCCTCTTCAAGGACCACGCTACTACAGCAATGATGGGCTTTCTCCTCTAACTGTTGCAGTCCATGTGGTGATAATTCTCCAATGATGATGCCAGGAGGAGAATTATAGCATATTAGTCCAACAGCAGTGAAGGAATGAAGATGTGTTAAAATCAAAATGCGTGTGCTTTATTGAGTATTTGCACATGATGATGTTTGCATAAGATTATTGTTCTTGTCCTTTCTGATTGTGGAGATTGCAGGAATGAAACGTGCTGTCTTTGTGACATTGCTGAAGTATATCCTATAGATAGTGTGTGCTGCAGCCTCTGTGTGCCAATAAATGGTGAGGATGAATAGTGAGTCCAACAACAGCAACAACATTCAAATAAATAGCTCTGTTCTGGATAGTAGCAAACTTCTTTATTGCATCAACATCTGTTGGGACAAGTAGCAAGTATTCATGCAGTATTAATATGCACCTTCAGATGGTGAAGCGGAGGATAAGAAGAATAGAATAGGAAATTGTAGGCCTACTGCTCAATTTTGGTAAATTGCTACAATTGTTATTCGGAACAGAATGATCAAGCATGTGGACAGATATGAACAAGTCAGAAAAGCTGGCCCAAAAGTTATAAAAGGAAAGTCATGCCCCATGAACTTGGTTTAATTTTTTTGACGCAGTAACTAAAATGATAGATAAAGGAGTGTCTTTTGATGTTATTTACGTGGATTTTCAGAAGATATTCAAGAAAGTTCCACATAAAAGACTATTAACAAAAATGATAGAACATGGATTTAGAGATAACATACCGACATGGCTATGGAATTGTTTAGCAAGTAGGAGGCAGACTGTAGAATTAATGGGTGTGTACTCAAACTGGCAGATGCGGCTAACGCCCTCCATGAGGGATTAGTACCACAATCTTAGCTTTTCACTACATTTATAAATGACCTAGAAAAAGGAAAGAGAGCAATAGTTTGCTGATGATACCAGAAGTGGTAATAGAGTAGGTATTGTAGATGGGAACAGAAAGTTGTAAAGAAACAGAAGAACAAATGTGTACACAAAACTATAACAAATGGAGCTTAATGTGGATGACGATTAGGAAGATCAAAGACAGATTAAAGTAATTTCTAAACAGTGAGGAAAGCAGGAACAGAAAAGAGGCAGAGAGATTTTGGGGTATAAGTATATACATCACCAAAAGCAAGTGGACAGGTACAAAATAATAATTAAAACATCCTGAAGAAGAGTCATATGGACACAAAATGTTAACTCCATTTCTCACTCCACAAATGCTGCCAGACTGCTGAATTTTTGCTGCATTTTCTGATTATTTCGGATGTCCAGCTTCTGCAGTATTAATTTAGAAGATCAGGAGAATATTACCCTTTAATGTAATGTAAGGGGAGTAATGTAATAGGTATATAAATCGCTGCTTGGCATCCATTCTGCATCCAGCACTAGGCACCACACCTCAGGAAGGATACACTAACCTTAGAAAGAATGAAATGCAGGTTCATCAAAATCATTACTAGGGCTAAGATTTTAGATAATGAAACATGTCACATAGATAAGGTATGTATTCATTCCTTTGATTACAGAAGGTAAAGCAACAACCCAGTTGAGGTGGTTGAGACAATTAAAGGGTTAGATGGAGGAAAACTAGGAGACGATGCGGATGGCTACGATCTTGGGAGGCTGACAATTTGAAAGGCAATTGTGAGAAGTGAACAGAAACAAAAAGATCAGCAACTGAGAAGAAGCCCAAAGAAAACAGAGGCCAGCAATTCAGGCACATTCTTAGCCCACTAACTTCATCTGCAGCAAATAAGATAGAAACTGCAAGCCAGTGTTGGGTTCCTGAGCCACACCAGGCGATGCTTAGCCACAGAGTTTACCTACACAATCTAACACAAACTATCAGGTGGTATTTTCCAGCCGCAGGTGCCCCATGACCTCCCAAGCTCAACAGACCTTTAAAAGGTCCATCAAATTTTCTGTCTCGCCCGCTATGATTTCCGTAGCAGACGAGACAGAAAATTTTCAGCCTCGAATCTTGAGATAGAATGATCTTAAGAATGAAAAGGAAGACAGGGAAGAACTATTTCCTTTTTTGGGGGAACACAGAACAACTGGGCTTAACCCTAAAATTAGACTGAGTAGTTCAGGACTGTGTCAGGAAACATTTCTTCACACTTCCTTACATTCCTAAGATCTGTTGTTGGAAAAGGGAATTAAAAGTTACAGAATCAAGGTGCATATATTGAATCAAGAGACAATCAGTCATGAATTGAATGGGGGTCAGGCTTAAGAGATCAGAAGGCAATTTAATGGTCTTATATTCTTTTGAGAGATTGGCGAGGAGTCACTTGTCATATGATAGCCAGCCTCTGTTCTACACGTAGCCAGTGTTGTCATAGCCAATCCAGTCAAGTTTTTATTCATTCGTAACTCCCAAGTTGTTGGTGGTAACAAGATTAGTATTGATGGTGCTGTTGAAGATTTGGCAGAGATGGCTGGGATACTTTTTAGTTGAGAAAGTCAATGCCTGCAAGCTGTCAGCCCAATCCTGAATGATATTTAGGCCTTGCTGCAGTCTGACACAGGATACTTCACTTCCAGAGAAGTATTGAATGGAGTTTATTACTATTGCATACTCAGCCAAAAGTCTCATTCTAGATCTTATAATATAAAAAGAAAACATCAGTGTTGGCTAGGTTGAAAATGCTTCCATGTCCTCAGGCTACAATAATTGATCAGTGCCAACTACAACCATCTACTTTTGTGCCAGGAATATTCCAGTCTTTCCATTTGTCTCCAACTGATTTCAGCTTTGCTGGGACTTGCTACTACTAAAAATTGCACCTTTGTGTTGAGGCCACCTGCTTTTACCTTCACTCTGGCAGGCAACTCTTCCATTCATATCTGTGTCAAATGTGCTATGAGATTTGGAGCCATGTACTCCTGGTTGGTTCTCAGTATGCATTCAATCAGTAGGTGTCACTTGGAAACCCTTAATGTTTCCTTATAGCAATTGATTGATGATTGGAAGGAGGTTGATAGCTGGGGTAATTGGAGACATAGCTTTCTTAAGGATGAATTTTACCACCGCAGTTCACCCAGTCATCATAGAACCCATCCAGTTTTCACTGGTCGCTAGATCCTCATTCTAATATAAAGATGCCCAATCCTAAAATACCCTTCTGAATTCACCATTGAACTATGGTTGGTCTTCCAACTTAATGGTGATGGAAAGGTTCGGAATATGCATGACCATGAGGTTGGATTGTGTTGAAATGTTGCTGGCAGCAGCTCAGTTTTGAGTTGCTAGACATGTTGCTTGCCTCTTCCTTCATTAATCATAACTTCTGTTTCTCTTAATATTTTTGCTCACATGAGAAGTAATCCTTTTAAAGGTTTTGTCAGGTCATAGCCACAAATTGATACTGATTGATCACATCAAAATTCATAACTAACAAACATTTTCTCCTTTAGGTTCATCACTGAGTGTGATTTTCAAAATCAACGTTCATTTGGCCATTATTATTTCGACTGTGATAGCAGTTTGCTATACTTTGATTGGTGGTTTATACTCAGTTGCATACACAGACATGGCCCAATTGCTCTGTATCTTTGTTGGATTGGTAAGTTTATAAAATAGTTTGAAATTATTGAAAGTACTACGTTTCAAACAACTGGATATACAGAATGCATTTAATAGTGGATAAGACTTCTTGCTTTGATTCTTCATGCAGTACCTTAGCGTGCCTTTTGCTTCTTTACATCCTGCCGTTTCAAGTATTGCCATCACCGCAACTCAGTATGTTTACCGTGAACCATGGATGGGAAGAATAGAGCCTGAAAGAGCTTGGATTTGGATTGACAATTATCTACTGATGGTATGTATAGAGTATTAATTATTACAATCTGTATGAGGTAAATGAAGTGACATTACTTCCTCTAAGGCACCAGAATCTAGCTAAATAATACCATACGCCACCCCCCCACCACCTCGCCACCATATCACTAAAACCACTAGCACCACAGCAGCAATGTGATTGGTTTCCAATGGTACTTCAAGTTGCCATTGTCTCTTGCAGCAAAGATCATCTCTTCTCATTATTCTGCACAGAGTTGGAGTATTGTTGAAATGTTAAAAATCTCTGATTCTTTAGACCAGTTTGCTTACTCCAATGTTTTACCCCAGTGCCCTTATTTGTAAGGTGGACAAACGACAAACATAAGTAAAGGTTCAACAAATTACCCACATAAAGCACAAGGATGCCCCAAAATCAGATATACCACCCGCAAAGATGGTTTGGTTAAAACTGCAGGCTCGATTCTCTGAGTCCCTGTGGTCCGGCGTCACAAAGGTGAGTCTCGATGGCAGCTTCTTCCTTCCTTCTTCTCTAGTCAGCCTTCCGAATCGTCAAGGGTTGCCTCCTTCATCGAGTCTTCTCCAGTCTTCCCTGCTGGTGTCTGAAAGTGCATTCCTTTATCCCCTGCCTGCTTGCCTTTCCAGAAACTTCTCTGGCTTCCGGCCAATGAGGTCCCAGGAAGGGGGTTCCAATACCCAGTGGGTTTCTTGATGTCTGCCTGACAGGACACCAGGGTCTGCCCTCAGATGTCCATCTCCATGCTGCTGCTTACATGTAACCTGTTATCAGATTAAGCCAACTGCAGGAACTCTTGGTGACAGAAAGTCGCCCGACCTGGGCTTCTAACAATAGGCTGGTGCATTTCAATGGGGTGCAATGATCTCCTGCTAAGTATCAGTAGGGTGCAACGACCTTTGATAGGAGGTTGATGAGTCAGGCCCAGACAGGTTTGGGTATTGTACAACTGGCCTGCCTGAGGTTTGACTGTGTTTGATTTTTAATATGCCCAATTCTTTAATTTAGGATATCCAATTTTATCAGCCTTAAAACTAGGCCCTGTTTATCTTACATTCCCTCCTCTTGATCCAGTGAGTGTCAGCAAGCTGGATCACACAATTCTCACCAAACCATCTCAGTAAGCAAGTACCCTGAATCAGGGGTTGATAGTATCATCCCTAACCCACAATAGTACCAACAAATTTAAATGAAGTAAAATAATTTAAAAAGCAATAGGAACAATACATCAATTGGGTATATACATGACAATGCAACAAACAGTACAAAATGACAAGTGACTGTACACACTAAATATAGATGGGACAGTATTAAGGCTCTTGATTGTAGAGCCTCTCCTGATGTCGGATGGCCCTTGCCGAGTCCAAGTTTTGCAGAAATTCCTTCTTCCATCGAGCAAATTTAAATGTGAGGATGGTTAGGTACACTGCCATAAGTAGGATTCCTATTATGGCCAGGTGGGACAGAATGCAGACCCATGGATGGATTTGGACGTTTGAAACCCAATCCCAGAGGTAGTGACTCTAATTTCTTTAATGTTCTTTTCTATTTCCCCTATTTGTTGCGCCACTCTGACAAAGGTCTTGTGTGCTGTGATCAATTGTGTCCAAATCTGTTGAAGAAGTGTTATCCTGGTATCAAATTTTTCAAAATAGTCTCCCAAGCTTTGTCTCAATTTATCACGAGCATTTTAGTGTTTTCTCTCTTCTGTGTATGTCTACCATCTCAATTAATCCTATCCTGGCGGGAATCTGTGGTTTAATGCAAAAGGTAGTGTTGTGGATGTTACAAATGGCTGCCCCATGCTGGTAGTTTTCTAGTGAGGTTGTAATACAATATTCTCCCTCCCCTCTGTAAGCCACCCGGGTGACATCTCTTTCCAAATTTCGAATTTCCAATGTACAATTTAGGTCAGTGGTTGTTTTGAATCCACACAGGGCATGTTCATTTTTGTACACCGGATATGGACACACAACCATTTTGTCTGTGTGTTCACATTTCTCCAGACTGGTGCTTACGAGCTTCTCTCCTTTCTCAACCACATTCGGTAATGTCCCCTGTTATCCCATCCACATCCCTCCTTTAATGATCCCTATAATTTCGGCTTCAAAAAGTCTCAACCCGACCTTATCTTTTAAAATTACTGGGATCCCCAACACCATTCCTAGTGCAGTCCCCAGGGTTCCTCTACAACTATCGTTAAACCAGACCTTGGTCAGTTGCCATAATTGGCAGTTAGTGACATTGGGGTGTCTTTTTCCCCGGTACAGGTGTTCAATCTGTTCATCACTGATCCACGACGGAACTTTCCCCGTGCTAACCTGGCCAAAATTCTCTCTTAACTGCTCGACCATCCATTGCCCATAGATGCTATATAGGGTTCAGTTCTGTTGCCTGGCATCATCTTCCACCCTCTCTTGGGCGATCTGATTAATAGTTTGGCCATGTCCTTCTAGTATAGTAACCATAAGGCTACTAGCCCTGTCCTCAGCCAAATCTCCCTCGGCATCTTGCCCAGCATTTTCATTTAAACTGTCCAAGGTCTGTTTAGCTTGTCGGGTTAGGACTCTGAGCTTATTATCCAAATCAGCCAGATCCAGTGCATTAATGGTGGATGCCCCTGCTCCATATGCAGTCGCCAGATCATTCAGGATTTCCCTCCTCTTGCGCGCCTTTGACCTGGGCATCTCTTCCCCTGTGTGTGTCCCAGTTTTTCGGCTTAGCAGCCTCTTGGACAAGTGGAGGTACAGTTTTCTAAGTGGGGAGGGACACCAGTCTGGTAATTGTGTTCTGGCTAAATCTATCACTACTGGTACCAATTCGTAGTGTGTGTTGTCAAATAATATTTTCCCTGTATGTTTTAGTATCAATCCATTTTGGGGCCCTGGGTGGTTTTGGGACACATGGGGATGGGTGTGCTAACAGTTGGTCTTAACCCATTCTTAATTTCATAGTAGATATACTCATTCTGAATAACCTTACCGGGACACTTCTTTCCTAATTCCAGCCCTTTATCTGGACCATAGGCTAGACAGGCTAGCTCCATGCACCCATGTTTAGTGCCCACCAGTCACTAGTGAGGGTCGTCCTTAGGGAGCAGTAATCAGAGCTCCTATTATCTTTCCTGTACACCACTCTTTGGTTATTACATCCATAGGTGATACTCTTATTGGGGTGTACCCATAGGATGCCATCCTCACATTTGCCTGCATCTGGTGGGGTGAACCACATATATCCAGGGTATCGTAGGCTGCTCTTTTGGTCTTTGGTTGAGGTGGTGTCTGTGGTTCGGTCTGAGATGAGGAATCCCAGATAGCAGAGAAGTATGTAGTTCATTCTGAGGGAGATCAAGGTAGCACCTGTTAATTCTTATTAATATCTGATTCTCTTTTCAATTTCATTACAAGAATTTCGTATGACTCCCCCCTTCTTTCAAAAAAAACAAAGAAATAAATAAATGAATAATAAAAGCCCAGTAGTGTCATACAAAGGGTTGGTTGGCAATCAGTGTTTAATGGGGTTGAGTGGGGTAAGGAATTTGCAGAGCGTGAAAACAGAATGTCAATTGGGTGATGCGTGGAGTGGATGGATAAAGCTATTTACAATCTGGACTGTGATGTCCTGATTCTTCCTTCGTGAAGGGAACCTACGTGGGCGGGCTTTGGCTGCCAGGTACCATCTCTGGTAGTGAGCGCCGGGTCAAACGGTTCTGGGCGTCCCAGTACCAGGGGCGCCATAGGGGGTAAGGTTTGTGGGTTCCCCATCCTTTTTGTCGGAGTCCCCTGGGCCGTGGTTTTATTCCTGAAGCTCTGTACATTGGGAAGGGAACCCTGGGTGTAGGTGCTGGTTCTAGGGGTAGTGGGTGGGGGTTGTAGCTGCTTGTCAGGCCGGTCATTCAAGGGGCATGGGTTGGGGTCCATCGTCAGGGAACTGCTGAGATGGTTGTGTAGGATAGTTGGGTGGTAACCTACAGTTCTGGGCAAAATGGTTGGGTTGCCTGCAGGTATAACACTGTACTTGTGGGCATGGGCCTCTGGGCTCAGCTCTATGTCATTCTCGGTGTCGAGGGTTAGGCCTACATCCTGTGTGGCCTTGTGGTCCCTATGTCGGTGAGCAGCAAGAGTGTATGGGTGTACAGGGTTTGCTGGTCCCCTGAAACTTGGTGCCCTACAGTCCTGGGCAAAATGGTTGGGTTGACCAGTTATAACTATGTGCTTGTGGGAGTGCATCTCTGGGGTCGGTTCTATCTTGTTCCCTGTACATGGGGTTGGGAATATATCGGCATTCTGCACGAGGCTGCGGTCTTCTGTATCAATGATTGGCAGGGGTATATGGGGGTGAATTTCCCTGTCCCCTGTTTCCACCTCCCCCTTCATTATGCCAAACAGGGACTGGGTTTGTGTGGATTGGGCTCATCTTTCCGTGTTTTGTGGGCTTGGGGGGGGTGTCTGTTTGTCTGACTTCCTGTTCCCACACACGAGTCATTTTGTGGATGGCCCAGGCTTCTGTATGTGGATTATCATCAGGGTCAAAATTCTCACAGGCTTTCCGACTCTCCTCAGTAGCGTGTGCTATCAGGGTCCAGATCTATGTGGGTCAGTAGTGTGCATTTAAGCGAACTCGATTTAATTGGCCAAAAACTGCAACAAATTGGTTCCATAGTCAGCTACCAAAGACTGTTGGGTGGTCCCCTCTCTTTTGTTGGCAATTGTTTAAGCCTTGTACCGGGTCATCCCTATTGTAGCCTATGGCAGCCAGAATGGCTGCCTTCATTTCTGGTAGGGTTCCTCCAGCCACGTTCTGGGGTTCGGGTAGGGCGGAACGGATAGCAGGACTTAAACACAACAGAATAAGTTTAACCTCTTCTGCCTCATCTAGGCTGTTTAAAACATGATGTTGGGTGACCTGGTCAAAGAGAGCATGTGGATCCCTGGAGGGTTCAAATACTCCAATTGCTTTAGCTATGTCAGTGAGCTGTGGCATGGTGTATGGAGTTACATAAGTTATATTGTGGTTCTGTCCGTCCTGTCGTCGGTTGGTGACCGGATTCATCGGCACAGGAACCAGATTAATGACTGGACTTATACTGGGAATAGCCCTAGGAGCTAAGACTGAGTTTTCCGAGATGGGGGCTGGATTAGGTGCTGCCGTAGGTTCCACTACCGGGAAGGGAGGTGAGGGTCCCCTGTCAGCATAATGGCAAGCATCCTCTTCTAAATCCCTCCACTCTACCTCTGGGTCACTCTCCCCTGTTTCAGTGGTGAATGCACACATTATACCCCTTTTTATAGCTAGTTGTGATTTTAAATCTGCAATCTCACGGAGGCATTTGGAGTGGTCTGTTACACAGTCTGTATTTGCTTTTCCTGCTTGGTGTTTCTGCAGGAACTCTTGGTGACAGAAAGTCTGGCCCGACCTGGGCTTCTAACAATAGGCTGGTGCATTTCAATGGGGTGCAATGATCTCCTGCTAAGTATCAGTAGGGTGCAACGATCTTTGGTAGGAGGTTGATGAGTCAGGCCCAGACAGGTTTGGGTATTGTACAACTGGCCTGCCTGAGGTTTGACTGTGTTTGATTTTTAATATGCCCAATTCTTTAATTTAGGATATCCAATTTTATCAGCCTTAAAACTAGGCCCTGTTTATGTTACAGTATTTGATCATGGATTTTGATTGCAGTACTTGCATTGCAGATTTAAATTCACAGATTCAAATTGGAAGACAGTAGCATAGTGGTAAAGTCACTAGATTAGTAATCCAGAGACATAGGTTCAAAAATCAACACTGTAGCTGATGAAATTTAAATTAAATTAATAAATCGATAAGTAATGGTGACCATAAAAGCATTGTCAATTGTTATAAAATCCTATCTACTTTACAAATGTCCTTACCTGGTCTGGCATACATGTGACTCCAACCCCACAGCAATGTGAGTGACTCTTAATGACCTAGCAAACCATTCAGTTACATTAGACCACCACAGAAGGGAATTAAACCAAATGGAATCAAAGCACCGGAAACAATATGGCAAACCCAACTCTACAAAGCCATACTTAGCAACATCTGGGGTTTTGTGCCAAAATTGGGAGTGGCATCCCATAGACTAGTCAAGCAACAACCTGACATAGTCATACTCACAAAATTACATATTATAGACATAGGGTGGAATCTTATCAAAGATTTGGCAGATTTTTGTTTCTGGCAAGAAAACCAGCATGTTTCTCTCCAGATTCTACCACTCTCTGCCAAAAGAATCAAGTCTTTCTTGCTGACATTGGGGGTGGGGGTGCTTAAGCATGCTGCAAAACCTGGCTGGGGCACCATCTTTAAAGAGCGCTCTGATCAGGACTGCATTCCCCATTCTACCACTGAGGCCTCAGGGGCTTTCTTCCCCCTCCCCGTCCCTGATCAGAGCCAGCGTTCATTCTGACCCCACCGACCACCCCGCATACCAACTCTCCCCCACCCCCCCTACCAAAAACACCTTCCCAGGACCATCAGCTTCTTCTCTTCCTCTCTCCCTCCCCGTAATTATCAGCCCCTTCCCCCCTCCACCTCTGAACCACTCCCACAATGGCCATCATCTGCATCTGGTATCCCCTTCTCGTTACACCACTTCTGACCCGCAGCCATAGCTAAATTAACCCTCCTTCATGAGTTTCCCATGGGGCCTGCCCCTTGGCACAGGGTGACACTGCTAGGCTTGCACTACCACCTTGGCACAGCCAGTGTGACACTGCCAGGGTGGCATGGTTGCATTAATTATCATATAGAGGAAACACATCAGGTTGCAGATGGGTCGCCTCTGATTCGTTGCTCTACCATGAGCACACTGTTTCCTCTGTTTGGGCACTATATTTAAACAGTATTTGTGCACAGCTTTTTCAATGAATGCAGCCCAAGACTTCAACGGATGAGAGAGATAGCCCCAAAAGCAAAGAAGGTAGCTGCGCCCAAATCCCGTGATATCTCCCCAAAATGACTGCTAGACACAATTGAGGCCTACTGTTATGCCCTCTACCCCATGGGTTTCTTTAGTGTATCTTCACATCCACACTGCTTTTCCCTTTGGGGAATAATGGAGAATTGGTGGGAAGATCCCCGAGCTGATTATCAGCCTGTTGAACCATGTAATGAATGCTCCTTCTGTGGCCAACAGATCCTGGCATTGAACTCAAACCCAGAGCTTCTGTTCCAGTGGTTCACAGTGCCACATGGAGGAGATCCACCAATCTCATCATTCCGGCTTGGGAAGTGGTGGCAGTTGTGCTCCTTGCTAGTGCTGCATGGAAGAGGTCATCCAACCAGTGCAGAAAAAGGATGAAAGATTTCATTCATAGCATCAGAGTATATCAATCATTTCATTACTCTCAACTCACACTCACCAGCTCATCACTCATTCACTGGCATCTCACACGTTGGCAGCTCAAGTGATATCAGCACTCCCTCTCTCACACACACCTTCACATCTCCATCTCAGCGCATACCCTCTGCGGTTTCTGTCTTCATCCTGTCAATGGCTGCACTCACCAACCTTATTGTCTGCTCTGGCATGCATCCTATTCATACTTTCCATCTGTCTTTATGCAGGATAAGATGGTGCACATTCAAAGAAAGAGATCTCAGACAGGAGAGGAGTGGCCAAAATCAAGGTCCTGACTCCCTACAAGAATGGAATCATTGAGCTGCCCAGACAGGACAGGCAACTAGTGACAATGAGGCGGGCAACGGATATCCTGCACTCGCTCATCCCTCAGGCAACTAGACTGGGAGTATACTGGGAGTATATTAAACAGTCCTGTTTAAGAGTCACCTGCTAATTATCTTTCTTTCACAGGCACCTCTGGAATGTGCCTAAGGACACCCATAAATCAGACCCTCAGTTCCAGCCCTGAGGACAGCTAGGGTGAGAAACTAGCGTACAACGCCACAGGAAACATGTCACAGCACTCACACACACTTTCCAGCATCACAGAGACACACACTTTAGTGGGACCTAATTCTAGTGCAGCCTTGGCATCAAACTCTGGTAAGTACAGCACACAATTAGGTTATAAGCGGACAGAGGCAGTGATATTCGAGATCATAGCACTTGGAGGATTTTTGCAGGCCAGGAATTTGCATAGTCCAATCAGATGCCACTAAATGAATTGTTGGAGGTGTAGTAATGATATGGAAACATCAGGAGGGATCTCAGCTACATTCCACAGGTTACTGCAGAGGATGGAGGTGATTGCTGGCTTCAGTAGGAGGGGATAGCACTAGTATGACAACGCACTGAGGCCAACACTGGTAGGATGGTGGCCACCATGGAGTTCATGATCCAGGAGATCGTTCTTGCACTGCTACAATTATAGCACTCCATCAATTTAGCCATTGATGGCATTCATCATTGGCTATGGAAGAGGGATGGACCACCTAGATCTCAGACCAGCTGCCCCTTCTCCTCAACAATAAGCCAGAGGCTCTCAGGCACACGTAGGGAGGAGCACTGGCAGCTGGACACCCCAGGGCCATCCACGCAAGTGACTGCAGGAGCATGCAAATGATGTAAACGTCCTCGTCCTCTGACCCATCACCTCCAGCTCCACAGGCCCAGGGAGGATGCATCTGCTCAACAGCAGGACATCTAAAGCAAGCCATGATCCTCTAGGTCTCAGCCCTCCAGAGGATGCCCATAGAAGTCATCAAAGCCAAGACACAGCCTTTAGCACCTTCACCTCTGCTGTGGGTGTCAGGGAAGCACCCAAACATAGCATTAGGAATGTTTATAAAAATTTAGAAACACAGCAATGGCATGGGTGTTCACAACATGTATATAATGTTCACAATGTAAAGAAAATTGCATCCATTTCCACATCTCCTTATATGTAGGTCCCCTTTTTATGATGAGCTGTGCTGCCATCAATCAGGTGCGATACCCTGGGCCGTCCCCCTATTTGTCATAGATATCACTATCATAGGTCTGTCATCTATGTAATGTACTTCCATGTCACCACTATGTGTGGCCCTTTTCCTGATCATTCTCTACAACAGCAATGTCTGAATCTTAATGTTAAGTGTGTTTGTGTAAGGAATCTCATTCATGTGCTTTTCATGATCATAGGATCATAGAATCATAGAATCCCCACAGTGCAGAAGGAGGTCATTCAGCCCATCAAGCCTGCAACAACAATCCCACCCAGTCCCTTTGTCCGTAACCTCACATATTTACCCTGCATCCCCCAACATTAAGGGACAAATTTAACATGGCCAATCCGCCTAACTTACACATCTTTGGAGCGTGGGAGGAAATCTGAGCACCCGAAGGAAACCCACGCAACATAGAAGAATGTGCAAACTCCACACAGACCGGAATCGAACCGGATCCTTGGAGCTGTGAGGCAGCAATGCTAATTGCTGTGCCACCAGGCTGTCCATCATGTTATGTATATTCTTGGCTGCGTAAGATTGAGGCAGAAGGGTTTTACTATTTCATCTGCATTCTTGAAAGGTGAAGGTGTGGTATACAAGGAAAGATGTGTTTAAGCATAGAGCAGGGTTATACATTGTGCTACTCCTCTGTTCTCTGACTTCCATGATGTGGAGATGCCAGCGTTGGACTGGGGTAAACACAGTAAGAAGTCTGACAACACCAGGTTTAAGTCCAACCGATTTATTTGATAGTAAACTCGCAAGCTTTCGGGGTTTGCCCCTTCATCAGGTGAATGGAGAGTTCTGGCCTCAGACAGAGCATGTAACAGCACAGATAGTTTACAGATTACTGATTAGAATGCAAATCTTTCCACCTAACCTGCTATTCAAGTCTTAAAGTGGCCAACAATGTGAGTGGAAGGAGCATTAAGCCCAGGTTAAAGAGATGTGTATTGTCTCCAGACAGTATTGTAAGAGAGGTTTAGCAAACCCAGGCAAGTCATGGGGGTTACAGATAGTGCGACATGAACCCAAGATCCCTGTTGAGACCAACCTCGTGTGCGGAACTTGGCTATCAGTCTCTGCTGAGCGACTCTGTGCTGTCGTGTGTCGTGAAGGCCGCCTTGGAGAATGCTTACCTGAAGGTCAGAGGCCGAATGCCCGTGACCACTGAAGTGTTCGCCAACAGGAAGGGAACAGTCTTGCCTGGTGATTGTCGAGCGATGTTCATTCATCCGTTGTTGTACCGCCTGCATGGTCTCCCCAATTGGAGAGCTGTTGTATGCTCTGTCTGAGGCCAGAACTCTCCATTCGCCTGACGAAGGCACAAACCCCGAAAGCTTGTGAGTTTACTATCAAATAAATCTGTTGGACTTAAACTTGGTGTTGTCAAACTTCTTACTCTGACTTCCAGGCAGGGCTTTTCTGCTGTGAGCCCATACAGAGTTGTATGCGCTTCTGTCTGCTAGCCACATTTCCTACTTTCTGAGTGTACACCTACTAAGCTCACCAATAATTGGGAGGTCCAAAATTCTAACCCCTCAGTCACATTATTGCCCTGGTGCCCAAAAGTACATCCTTGCCTATTTTAAACCTCTAATTGTCTGGATTGCAGCTACAAGGCTCTTGTCACACTGTCGGGATGCAGGGCTGTGTGACTCATCACCTAAACACTTGCTAAGAGGTGTGATGCGAATTGTCAACGGTAATATTTGGTGATCAGTAGAGCCTCTGAGCATGCTCTGGATGTGCACATTTAGGCAATGTGACGGGGAACAATGGGATTGGAACAAGGATGTACTGAAAGTGAAATGTGCTCTTAATTTGCAAGGACTCATGATCTTGATGTCTTCATGGTGTTTGAAGTTTGTAAGGGTGACAGCTGGCCATGAGGTTCAATGTGTGCCTTAAAGAGGAAGTATTTTCAAACAGTAGGGCCAGATTCTCCTGTATCCTGCAAATGTCCGACCTTTGGGTGCAGTGGGAATCTAAGGCGAATCATCACTGGTCTCCACAAATGGAGATCAGTCATGAAAGCCATGCCTTGCAGGGTGGTAAGTGGGGCTGGCTTGGAGGCCACTAAAGCCCACGGGTCGTTGGCAGAAATGGCTGGGTAGAGCCCTGGCACTGCCCTCTGGCATCTTAATGGTTCCACCCAGGCCAGATTTGGCACAGCCAAGGTTCCAGTTTGGAAGTGTCAAACAAGGGGGCCTGAAGGGGAGTGCTGGGAGGCTGAAGTGGAGACGTTTGGCGATCCCATAATGGGTGGGTGGGTGCTAGTACCAGCAAGCGGGGAGGGGTAGGTCTGATGTCAGTGAGTTGAGGACGGGTTCTTAGCCAGCAAGTAGGAGGGGGTGAGTGGGTGCAGGGTTGTCTGGAGATTGGGTGCCCTTAAAGAAATGGTGCCCTGATCTCTGAGAAGTCAGTCTTGCCAGCATTTTTAAGTGCCCACTCCAAAAAAATGTGAAGTGCAAATGAACTCAGTGAGAATCTCCCCAGACTCCAAAGCAATTTCTAAGTTTGGATGAATTGCAAACTGATTCACACCAAATCACGCAGTAGGAATCTCACTGGTTTTCCCATCAGGGACAACACTTTGGGTGGAACTTTACGAGACTTTTCCTAAGTGTCGAGCGGGCATGAAAGTAGGGAAGTTCCAGATCTGCTTTTTGGGTGCGTTTTCAGGCCCAATGTTATGCATTCTGTCTTTAAAATTTTGGGCAAGTCCTTTTCTTGCTGCAGAAGGGAGTGGGTGGGGCTTAACTTCCCAGCCAGCCTGTAGAGGGAGGTATTGTGCATGTGCAGACCTCTGATGCTACACATGTGCATTAACAGTAGAAGGGGTCTGACAGATAAAGACAGCAGTCAGGCCCCTGCTACTGCCGGCAGCCTCAACTAGCAGCCACTCCCCCACCCACACCCCCTCCACCCCCACAATCACAGGGGCCCATGGCCTTAGATGCAGCTCCTGCAACACCCTCTGCTCAGACTGATTTCGGACCTTCTCCCTCCCTTACCGATCCCGAACCCCTTCCCTCCCCCACCAATCGCATGCAGTGTGGCAGCAGGCCCCCATTCCCCCAGGGACGCTGCCATCATCGGACCTGTCCACTCACAGGCCCCATCCCCGGCACTGCCCCAAAAGGCTCACCACCAAAGACCTCGCCTCCATTGGCCCCACCTCCTGGCACTGCCCAATGGGCATCCCCGCTTTGTCCTTGGCCTCTCCGGGGGACCTAAATGTCCTCTGGTTCACTGCTGAGACCAATACAACTGTTCCCCGTTCATGGAAAGCAGGTATTTTCCTCGTCAGATAGTACCTTTCCCAGCGAGGCCACAAAGGCAAGCGAGCCCAGATGATTGACACCGGGATCACTAAACACATTCAAAACACTATTGTAATAAATTTGAATAAAGTAACCAGCCACTCACCTATTTCTGGTGCACAGCTGACCACGCCGGAAAGCTGGTTGCAAAACTGGCGCCATTCACGCTAGTTGCTTCATGCCTGATTTTAAGGCATTTTCCACTGCAAAATGGATGTAAAGCGGCAGTAAAATTCTGCCCAGTGTTGCCAATGGTTCCATATCTCCAGGCATTTGGTTACTCACATTTGCCCATTCCTCTCAAATTGCCTCCATAGGGACTGAGAAGCCATCCATTGTTAGTGGCTCTGAAAGTAATTGCTGTACTGAACTATGCCTGTGAATCCTTCTAGGTCTCCACTGGGACTTATGCTGGATTTCTCAAGCACTCACACACAATTGCATACATGAAGTCAAGGAAATCCTCATTGCCAGGGCCTACAGTTATGTTTACTTCAACAGAGATCTAGTCAGTCGGGATGCCAGAGCATTGGATTTTGCTGAGATGTCACGATTCCCATGGATGCAGTATGCCATCAACTGTACTTATGTGGCTATAAGAGCTTCTTGGCTACAACACTCCAATACATAAACGGTCACAGTAAATGCTACCACTCGCTCAATGTATAATTAGTCTGTGACCATGAGAAAATTACCATGCAGGTTTGCACCAGATACCCAGGAAGTGTCCATGACTCATATACCTTGAGTAAATCACAGATCCAAACACCTTTAAGTGACCACTTAGGATCCAGGGTGATAAAGAGTCCCTGTAAATGAAATGGCCACAGAATCCTGCAGGCTGAAGATACAACAAAGCTCATGCCACTACCCAAATGCTGATGGAGCAGGCCATAGGCATCTTATAAAAATGTGATTCTAATTGAATGAAATGATCTTGCAGAGCAGTCCAGTACACTCCCTAGAGGGCCTCATAGATCACTATAGTTTGCTGTGCATTGCATAACTTGGCATTACAAAGGGAGGAGGATTTTCCAGATACCAACATGGAGAAGTTGCACATCTCCTCCGATGAGAAGATCATTGATAGCGATGAGCGCAGTGCTTCAAGGAAGCCAAGGCAGCAAGGAAAGAGGCCAAAGCATGGGTTAGAGAAAGCAAGCATGCACATGAGGTGCTCAGAGCCACCAGATTCCAGGAAGAAGATGATAAGTTGTAGCGAGTACCCTCTTGGATAAGTGGCCTCCATCCTAGGCCATCATGAACACCAGTGCTGCTATTGCTCACATTTCTCATCATCTCTCCCTTCACTTCATCAATTCTGGGCTGCATCATGTTCTGGTGATAGTGCACATCCCTCAGTCGTTCCATGGCCACAAGCCTCATGGCCTTGCCTGTGACCACCGCTTCCCCTGAATCTTGAGTAGGTTTAGCATCTGGGGGTTAGCGGTTTTATCAATGATGAGGGACAGTTGACATGTGGATTACAGCCAGCATAAATGTCAAAGAATCCCTACAATATTAGAATCATAGAATCCCTACAGTGCAGAAGGGGACCATTTGACCCATCGAGTCTGCACCGGATCTCCAAAAGAGCACCTTACTCAAGCCACCACCACCCTATCCCCATATAATTATCCTGCTAATTCATCAAATCTACAGATCTTTGGACATTACTGGATAATTTAGCATGGCCAATCCACCTAACCTGCATATCTTTGCACTTGGGAGGAAACTGGAGCACCTAGAGGAAACCCACACGGACACGGGGTGAATGTGCAAACTCCGCACAGACGGTCATCTAAGGCTAGAATTGAACCCATGTTGCAGGCACAGTGAGGCAGCAGTGCTAATCACAGTGCTACCGTACACAGTTGGTTGCACAGAACGAACTTGGATGCCTAGTGGAACCGGGTTAACATCACGCCACCTTCTTCCAGGCCAGTGATCAGACTCCAAAGAGCTGGATATGACCAGGCACATAAATTTTGAATGACGGAACACTAAATGATATAATCACTGTTTAAAGACTCTTGTCAGATAACATTTATGATTTCCATGAGGGTTCCATAGGTTAAGGATGAGACAAGAGGAAGCAGTGCAGGGCAGGGGCACAGCACATCAGTCTCAGTGGAGCCTTTCCTGAATGTCTCAGCAATGGGCTTCTTGATGTGACACCAGCTGTCCACTGGCATAACTTTCAACTGCAACTGGGGCATCTGATGTTGTGTGCACTAACCTCACTCATCTGCTGTGGGACTGTCAATGAAGTGAATTCTGTGAGGCCTGCCAACAGCTTATGCCCATCCAGGCTGACAAGGGGGAGACCCCTTAGTATACTAACACATCCTGTGAGTGGGAGAACTTCAGAAAGGACTGCCAACAGCTAGGGGTTGTTATATGAACCCAAGGCTCGGCCTGCTTGTGAGTGGATTGCTGATTCAAGTGTGTGGAGTCCAGATAGCCATAATGTGTTAAGCTGGCATTGAATACAAGACCAAACAGCTGTTAAGGGACTCAAAGAGGATCATGGTGTCTAGTAATCAATTCAGAATATTCCCCTCTCCAATTTCATAGTAGGATGATGTCCGGTAAGGTCTCCCACTGATTCATGTCGGGAATTCCATTTGCATGCAAAAACACTCCATGCCAGAATCAAATTCGGTCTCCCAATTACTTTGCAAGAGTGAGAAATTAGACTGCTCATGACCCTACTTGCCCTAGTGCTGCTCCAGTTTCTCAGTAATGCCAGCGTTACATCTCATTGGTGGAGTTAGTGTTGGTCTGCTCATGGTAACTGCCACAGGCACTGAACTGGGCTACTCTCAGTCTTCATATTCGAAAAGGACAGCACTAGTGTATGCTGTGAGTTTCAGGCAGGGTTCCACTATTGTAAGAAGGGCAGAATGGGTAGGATGACCGAGACACAGATGACCAGAGACATGACAGCAAAGGGGAGACTAAGGATGGGGAAGTTGGAAGACTAGAACACAGACACAGAAAGGAAGTACAAGAATCAAACAGTATGAATTGGAGGGGATTCATACAGACTCCAGCATGGGGGAGGAAGGGGGTGGGAAGAGGGGTGGTGTGCTTGTGTTAATGCGGCACAAGAGCAATGGTTGCACAGTGACTCATGGGTGAGGATGGAGGGAGACTGCGATCTGATCATTCATGAAGGAACAGGAGAGTCAATTGAAAGACAATCATAGGCCCTGGCCCGTGTCAAAACATCAGAGTGAGAGATTAAGGACAGTCCTAGGACCTTGTGCACCACATAATCAGGGTGAGTGATTAAAGGCTGTCCTGGGGCCTTGTGGAACCAACAGGGTGTGAAATTAAAGGAAGTCCCAGGGCTTTGTGCACCACATAGTCACAGTGGTGATTAAAGGCAGTCTTGGGGCTTTGCAGGCCTTGTTACAGGATTATGCATGGCAAGCACATCTTATTTCCACTGCAGTAAAGGGCAAGGGCTGTATGCTCAGTTGGGATAAGGCACAACTTGTTTATTGCCTTACAATCAGTGACTATGAGGTTGTCTGGCTGCTCAAAGGGATGATCATGGTTGAAAGAGGCATCTGCAGCCTCTAAATGAGCAAAAGGTAAGTGGGCACTTGAAGCTCTCCTCTCCGCATCACTGTGTACATGGTGCATGGGCATATCAACAGTGATGGGTTCAGTAGGGAGGGGTGGAATGGCCGCACTGTGGTAAAGGAATCCAGAATTCCTGGAGGAGACTGGAGAATTACTGTGGAAGGTCTGCCTGCACATCATGAAGTTCCATTAAGATTGGAGAGGCCTGAACTGACAGGGGGAGGATCAAAGCTAGTTTCAAAGTAGAAAGTCTGCACAACCAGGTTAAAACCCTGAAGTTATTATGCAGTTTCAAATTGAAGGGAGGAACCCACAGCTGGGCTAAGAGGCCTTTCAGGGGAATTTCCAAATTTCCAAGAGTCTCAACATTGCAATAGTCAGAACTGAGACAAAAGAGGAAGACTTCCTGGAGAAGATGCAATTTGAGCCTGTTGGTGGGTTTTAGTGAGAGACTGCAGGAGTCATTCACAGTACAATAGAGTTACTCTATTTCAGCACAAACAGAGAAGTATGGGGGAATGGAAAATCCAGACAACCATTAAGGTAGAACAGAAGCTGCATCTCTGCCCAATCGTCAATGAAAGCTTTTAATATACTTTCTCCAAATGGCATGGATTATAGGCCGAAGAGCATCCAGACATTGCTAAAGTACAGGTTAAGCTTGATCAGCAAACCAGATCAGAGATCGCAGGAGAGCCGATGGTAAGGTAGCACATTTCATGAATGCACCCAAAGTTCTTCCAGCCTCTGTGGGATAGAGTTGTCAAGTCTCCAGTTTGACAATTAAAATGATAGATGGAATGGAATGTGATGAGAAGGGATGGAGCAGAGTTCGGGAAGTACACATAAAAACTACACCCAAGGTGCTAAACCATGCCAGTTCTAATCAGAAGTCCAAATGTGAAAGGTCAGTAAGGTCTGAGGATGGAGCTTGTATAGGGTGATGGAAGAGATGCTGGTGATGCTAAAGTGTCCATGAGGCATTCAATATTGATATTGTACTAGATCCCTGAGCAACGTAATCTTTTGAATGCATGGTGCCATTATCAAATTGTGAGATTGAAGTGAGCTGTAGGTTGGCCTGGCAGAGTGGATGAGGTGATTCCTACACTGTATGGCATTTCTCAGTCTTCCCCAGGGGCTTGATGAGCTGACCTCTCTTGCAACTGCTTTCCAGGCTGGAAAGTTGAAGCTGATAAGCCTAGTGGAGCCATACCTTGGATAGAGGACATCCCAGTGCTGGCACACTCTATGGATGATGGTCTTAAGGGAGTCATTGCTGAACCTGGGATCAGCATTTTTTTGGTGGAGTTTCCTGTTCACTGCCAGCCTGCTGAGAGTAACGTGTGTCTTCAGCTGGTGTTTAAATATACATCCAGACCTTTGTTCCCATTTGGTAACAACAGGACAGGTGAATCTGTGTCTGCTCCATCATGTATTTGTGGAGATAATCGCAGGTGCATAAATAAAGGGCATCTAAGTGCAATAGGGTGCAATTTCCTGCCATACCAGCCAATGGGAAACATGCCATGAAACCCATCTGGCACCACATTCGGTCTCTGGAATGGAAAATCCCACCCCTTCATTCTCTTCAGCACCTGAGTCATTAGCTTGAGGTTCTATTGGTTTTCTTTTCAAGGATATTAAGGCACTACAGTTTCTATGATACTCTGGTTTGTCTCAATTCTGTACGATTCTGGTTGTGGAGTTCTTCCAGTGATGAAACCTTCTTTCTGTGGATCTCAGACTCATACTGCTTCTCAGGCTTCAGCACTGATAACTCATGTGCTCTGCATCTAAAATTAAGGTTTCCAGCCTATTTGTTACATCATTCTTCCTCATGATGCTTTACCCTCTTCTGATCGTTCATGGTGTTATTGGGTTTAAGTTTTTGTTTCAGATGACTGTTATGCTCTCACTCTCCTTCTCATTAATAACTTGGATGGGCAGAAGTTTGAAGTTTGTTGAAGTTAGTGCTGAAGTTTGATAACTCAGAAATGCTAGATTTTCTTCAGCAAGTCTTTACATCTCTCTCAGCTCCTCCACAAATTGGAGGACAGTGTGGTGAACTGGTTACACGCACAAAGCCATACTCCTTTGTGAAATTTTGGAATAACTCATTGGCAAATTGCAGCACTTTGTCTGACACAATGGCAGTGATCTTACCATAGCGCCCTACTGACCTATGGGGAGGGTGAGCCAATAAGATCGCGAGAGAGCCAAGAAATCAGGTTCATGCCCCAATTTCTCGCCTCTCACCATCTTACCGACTCTAGATATCCGGCACATTCAACTTTGTGCCTGGAAAACTGTATATGTAGGACAATGGGAGATCATTTCTTCTATAGAATGAGTAATGCTTGGCCACCAGACCGATTGCTGAGCTCTCACATGACATTTTGCTATTCCTAAATGAATGTGGTGAAGTCTTTGAAGAATATCAAGCAGAAGCGCTCTCACAACGACTAGTCTCTTGTTGAAAAGTCATTGTCAATGACAGTGAGGTGCTTGCACTTTTCAAAGTATTGATGTAGTGCCGTATTACTGGGGATATAGCCTGGCCATCCTTCCAGACAATATTCTTGTTTTTAGACATTCTTCACATTTGTGCTGCGTTTCTTTTGCCAATGCTTCCTTTACAATTGTGCCGAGTCTTTATTCTGTTTATATTAGTGATCTTGAGGTCTACACTTGCCGTTTTTCTGCACTTGAAATAGTACTGAGACCTGTATACAATGCATCAATACCCACGTTGGGTTGTAATGTGCCAAGCTTTCACTGGAGATTTAAAGTTGTTTAATCTTTTCAAAAGCATTTTGCTGGTCCACATTCCAGCATCACTATTGATCCTATTTCATTGACCTCTGCCAACTTTGGTAGGAACTGGTCTACTTGATTGACCATCCTGAGGAATCAAGTTCACTTATGTTCCCTGATTATGGAAATTAAAGTCATAGAGGTTTACAGCATGGAAACAGACCCTTCAGCCCAACTTGTCCATGTTGCCCTTTTTTTTAAACCACCAAGCTAGTCACAATTGCCCACATTTGGCCCATATCCCTCTATACCCGTCGTATCCATGTTACTGGCTAAATGATTTTTAAAAGACAAAACTATACCTGCCTCTACAACTACATCTGGCAGCTTGTTCCAGACACTAACCACCCTCTCTGTGAAAAAATTGCTCTGCTGGACTGTTTTGTATCTCTCCCCTCTCATCTTAAACCTATGTCCTCTAGTTTTAGACTCCCCTACCTTGGGGAAAAAATTGACTATCCAGCTGATCTATACCCCTCATTATTTTATAGACCTCTATAAGATCATCCCTAAGCCTTCTATGCTCCAGAGAAAGAAGTCCCAGTCGATCAAGCCTTTCCTTATAACTCAAACCATCAAGTCCCCGTAGCATCCTAGTAAATCTTTTCTGCACTCTTTCTAGTTTAATAATATCTTTTCCATAATAGGGTAACCAGAACTGTACACAGTATTCCAAGTGTGGCCTTACCAATGTCTTGTACAACTTCAACAAGACGTGCCAACTTCTGTATTCAATGTTTTGACCAATGAAACAAAGCACACTGAATGCCTTCTTCACCACTCTGTCCACCTGTGACTTCACTTTCAAGGAGATATGAACATGTACCCCTAGATCTCTTCGTTCTGGAACTCTCCCCAGTGTCCTATCATTAACTGAGTAAGTGCTGCCTTGGTTCAATCAACCAAAATGCATCTCACATTTATTTAAATTAAACTCCATCTGCCATTCATCAGCCCACTGGTCCAATTGATCGAGATCCTGTTGCAATCCTAGATAACATTCTTCACTGTCCACTATGCCACCAATCTTGGTGTCATCTGCAAACTTACTAACCATGGCTCTAAATTCTCATCCAAATCATTAATATAAATAATAAATGACTGTGAACCCAGCACTAATCCCTGAGGCACAAGCTTCCAATTTAAAAACAACCCTCTACAACCACCCTCTATCTTTTGTCGTCAAGCCGATTTTGTATCCAGTCGGCTACCTCACCCTGGACCCTGTGAGATTTAACGTTATGTAACAACCTACCATGTGATACCTTGTCAAAGGCCTTGCTAAAGTCCATGTAGACAACGTCTACTGCACTGCCCTCATCTACCTTCTTGGTTACCTCTTCAAAAAACTTAATCAAATTTGTGAGACATAATTTTCCATTCACAAAGCCATGCTGACTGTCCCTAATCAATCCTTGCATCTCTAAATGCTTGCAAATCTTGTCTCTCAAAATACTTTTAACAACTTAACCACTGTCAATGTGAGGCTCACCAGCCCGTAGTTCCCAGACTTTTCCCTGTAGCCATTCTTAAACAAAGTCAGAAGAGTTGCCACCCTCCAATCTTCAGGCATCTCACCTGTGATTATTGATGATTCAAGTATCTCTGCTTGGGGACACTCAATTTCTTCCCTAGCCTCCCACAGTGTCCTGGGATACACTTCATCAGGTCCTGGGGATTTATCTACCTTGATGCACTTTAAAACTTCCAGCATCTCCTTCTCTGCTATATGTACACTCCTCAAAACGTCACTAGTTATTTCCCCAAGTTCCCTAACATCCATGTTTTTCCAAAAACTGCAGCAGACGACGGTGCAGAGGGACCTCGGGGTCCTTGTGCATGAGTCGCAAAAACCCAGCTTGCATGTGCAGCATGTGGTCAGGAAGGCAAATGGGATGCTGGCCTTCATAGCGAGGGGGATTGAATATAAAAGTAGGGAGGTCTTGCTGCAGCTGTATAGGGCATTGGTGAGGCCGCAGCTGGAGTACTGTGTGCAGTTTTGGGCGCCGCACCTGCGCAAAGATATTTTGGCCTTGGAGGGAGTGTAGAGGAGGTTTACTAGGCTGATACCGGAGTTGAGGGGGTTGAGCTATGAGGAGAGGCTGAATAAACTAGGCTTGTACTCGTTAGAGTTTAGAAGAATGAGGGGAGATCTCATTGAGACGTATAAGATGATGAATGGGATGGATAGGATAGAGGTGGAGAGACTCTTCCCGCTCAAAATAGACAGTAGGACTAGGGGGCACAGCCTCAAGATAAAGGGGGGGCGGTTTAGAACGGAGTTGAGGAGGAACTTCTTCACTCAAAGGGTGGTGAATCTCTGGAATTCTCTGCCCGTTGAAGTGGTGGAGGCTGCCTCGCTAAATATTTTTAAGACGCGGGTTGATGGGTTTTTGATAAGGGAGGGGATTAAGGGTTATGGGGAGAGGGCGGGAAAGTGGAACTGAGCCACGACAGATCAGCCATGATCTTATTGAATGGCGGGGCAGGCTCGAAGGGCTAGATGGCCTACTCCTGCTCCTATTTCTTATGTTCTTACGTTCTTAAATATTCATTTAAGATCTCATCCATCTCTTGTGGATCCGCACATAGATGATCTTGTTGATCCTTAAGAGGTCCTACTTTCTCCCTAGTTACTCTTTTCCCTTTAGGTATTTGTAGAAACTCTTTGGATTCTCCTTTGCCTTATCTGCCAAAACAATCTTGTGTCCTCTTTTTGCCCAGTCAATGTTGGGAATGTTAAAATCTTCTACAATCACCACTCTATTTTTCTTGGAGCTATCTGTAATCTCCTTATACATTTGCTCCTCAATTTCCCGCCAACTATTTGGGGCCCTACGGCATAACACTTATCAAGGTGATTTCCCTTTATTTCTCAGTTCAACCCATATAGATTCAGCGGGTGAGCCCTCAGGATTCACCCATCCTTGAAGAGTATACCCTCTATACTCTTCAAGGGGTCCACTTGATCCCAGTGCCTTTGCATGTCATGTGCCTCCTTCTTCTTCTTGACCAAGGCCTCAAAATCCTGAGTCATCCGACTTCAAACAGCTTTGCCCTTCACTCTAAAAGAAATGTGCTTATCCTGAACCTTGGTTAACACACTTTTAAAAGCCTTCCACTTACCCTTTGTCTTCCCACAGACTCCTTCAATTAATTGTTGAAAGTTTCTGCCTGATACCAACAAAATTGGCCTTGCCCCATTTAGAATTTTCCATAGCTATCTGAAAACTAATGGAATTATGGTCACTTGTCTCAAACTGATCCCTCACTAACATTTTTGTCATCTGCCCTTCCTTATTTCCCAAGAGAAGGTCAGGTTTTGCCCCCTCTCTAGTCAGGCCATCCACATACTGAATGAGAAATTCCCCCTGAATACACTCAACAAATTTCTCTCCATCCAAGCCTCTAATACTATGGCTGTCCCAGTCAATGTTGGGAATGTTAAAATCCCCTACAATCACCACCCTATTTTTCTTGGAGCTATTTGTAATCTGACTCATTTGTCCCTCAATTTCCCGCCAACTATTTTGGGAGCCTATGGTACAACACTATCAAAGCGATTTCCCCCTTCTCAATTTAACCCATATAGACTCTGTGGGTAAACCCTCAAATATATCCCCTCTCAGTACGGCCGTGCTGATTTCCTTAACCAAAAGTGCAACTCCCCTCCTCTCTTATCTCCTGTTCTATCTTTATTATAGCATCTGTACTAATTCTCTAATCACTTTTGTTTTTGGTGACTTAACTGGGATTCCACTGCCTTATACAATGTGACTTAGAAATTTTACTATAGGCTTGGCCTACTCACATTTTTCATTCAGTGCTGGGCCTGCTTCCTGTAAGATTCTCAGGACTTCTCTTCTCTCCTGGACCCATTTCCAGTGCATTGCCCATATGGCATATTACTCCTTTCTCGCCTTCTAACATTTGAGACATTGTTCTCTGAATAATTTCTGGAGTGAACACATTTTCAAAGGGAAATCTATTGAAGCAATCATGGCATTAGAAATGTGGTCAGTAACCCACTGTTTGCATCCAATTTGGAATATGGCTAGTTTTGCAAGATTCTCATCCGTCGAGTAGATTTCATGTCCCATTGGTTTGTTTATTTGAGTTAAATCCATGCAGATTCTTATAAAAAGGTTTGACTTTGGAATTATAACCATTCCTGGATATCATTTTATTGCCCTGGTGACCAGTGAAACAGTGATGCCGCTTTCTGCTTCATCTTTGCAATTTCACCTTTGAGTTTGTCCAAGTGCAGATGGGAGAGCTTCCTGGCGTAAAGAGGCAGATTTGCTTAACATCAGCTCATTGGGTGATGTGGTAATCAGTTTTTAATTTTCCTCATCCTGCAAACAATTTTGGAAAGTCATTTCTGAATGTACTGCTATCTGAACTTTATCTACTTTATAGATCAACTTCAGTTTTAAGCATTCCTTTTCGCTCAGCAGACAGCTTTCTTGATTTTGAATGATATAGAGAGGTTTGAGGACTTCTCAATCTTTATATTTCAGCTTCGCCATGACCTAGCCTTTAACTTTGAATGTAGCCACACCAGGACTCTGCAATTCGATAGGCCAGGGTTGTAATGTAATCTTTTTGGGTCATTTGACTTCATCTGGAAAAATATCTATCTGCCCTTGGAGGGTTACTTCATTTGTTTGTGGTTCTTCCACTTCTCATATTTCAAAATTTCTGTTTTAAAATTTTATCCTCTTATTACAGATTATTAATTTTTTTGAATGACAAACAGTTGCCTATTTTTCCACAGCTTTTGAACTTTGCCCCCAGCAATCTTCTTGCTTGGGCGTACCCTTCCCACCACACTAAAGATATTTCAACATGGAAATTGGCATGTTGGAAGTAAGCTTTGACATACTCTGGGCGGAACCGCACGAGGTTCGTACAACCCTGCCCAAGGCCAACAGAGAATGCCACTCTCCGAGTCTCGCCAGACCCGGGAATGTGGGTGGGCGTGCCAGTAAAATTCTGGGTGAAATTTTACCAGCATGTCGTCCTGAGGTTCATACGGTGCCACCTGAGGTAAAGGGAGAATTAGGGCAGGTGTGCCGATAAAATCCTGGCCAGATTTCTTGTGGCCTACAAACTGAATTGTCTTACTTGATCTTCTCTAGAGGACTTTTCCTTCTGCATGATCTAACACTTGATCCAGCTTCCGAATTCCATTTGCTTCACAATTTCATAGAATCATAGAATTGCAGAAGAGGCCCTTCAGCCCATTAAGTCTGTACTGACACATTAGAAATATGGCACTGCTTTTACTCATGTTAAATCTTTCTTATCTGTAAAAGATCTAATAACGTTTTTTCTAGGACTCCTATTATGATTCTGTCATGAAGCAACTCTGGGTCATTTACTTTTTGTCCATTGTCACTATATTTTATTGTGTGGTCAGGGTCTAGACAGGTTTCTTTGGGCTTGTCTATTCTTCAAAAGTAAGCTGCTCAAGACTATAATTTCTTCAAACAATTATTTTTTAGTTGCAGCTACTACGTACGTATTCGAATCTCTGTGCAATGTTGGAACTTCTCCTCCTTACTGATCTCTCGTACTCAATCTTCTGATTGATTTCATTATTCATCAGCATCATGCAAGCTTTTGATGTTAACCCTTTACAAGGTGGGCGGAAAAGCTGTTCATCTGGGAAAATATAGACTCCGCAAGGTAATTTTAAAAGGCTTAAAACTTGAACACATTCCCTTAGCTTGCAAGGAATAGGTCGCTTAATATGATTATGTCACTTCTAGCAAGTATAGTTGTGCCAGGCTATGAGCATGATTGACTACCTTAAATTGATTTGATTTATTATTGTCACATGTATTAGTATTGTTACATACAAAGCATACCATACATAGAGAAGGAAAGGAGAGAGTGCAGAATGTAGTGATACAGTCATAGCTAGGGTGTAGGGAAAGATCAACTTAATACGAGGTAGGTCCATTCAAAAGTCTGATGGCAGCAGGGAAAAAGCTGTTCTTGAGTCAGTTGGTACGTGACCTTAAACTTTTGCATCTCTTTCCCAACAGAAGAAGATGGAAAAGAGAATGTCCATTGTATGTGGTGTCTTTGATTATGTTGGCTGCTTTTCCAAGGCAGGGACAAGTGTAGATATATATCATACAAAGCAGCCTCCCATCCATGAAACAGTCAATGGATGGGAGGCTGTTTTGCATGATGGACTATGCTTTATTCACAACCCTTTGTAGTTTTTTGTAGTCTTGGACTGAGCTTTGATACAACCAGAAAGAATGCTTTCTTTGGTGCATCTGTAAAAGTTGGTTAGACTCATAGCAGACATGCCAAATTTCCTTAGTTTCCTAGGAAAGTAGAGATATCGATGGGTTTTCTTAACTATCGCATCAGCGTGGAGGGACCAGGACAGATTGCTTGTGATCTGGATACCTAGAAACTTGAAACTCTCAATCATTTCCACTTTGCCCTCATTGATGTAGACAGGGGCATGTTCTCCTTTATGCTTCCTGAAGTCAATGAATCTCTCCTTCGTCTTGTTGACATTAAGAGAGAAATTATTGTCGTCGCACCAGCTCCTCTATCTCTTTCCTGTACTCCATCTCATCGTTGTTTGAGATTCGAACCACTACATGGTATCATCAGCAAACTTGAAAATCAAATTGGAGGGGAATTTGACCACACAGTCGTAGGCATATAAGGAGTATAATA
The DNA here is from genome assembly GCF_965287045.1 of Carcharhinus amblyrhynchos. Classification (NCBI taxonomy): domain Eukaryota; kingdom Metazoa; phylum Chordata; class Chondrichthyes; order Carcharhiniformes; family Carcharhinidae; genus Carcharhinus; species Carcharhinus amblyrhynchos. The sequence continues at coordinate 63,420,747 of NC_137333.1, forward strand.
AGGGGCCAAGGACACAGCCTTGTGGGGCACTGGTGTTGAGGATGATCGTGGAGGAGCTGTTGTTGTCTATCCTTACTTTTTGTGGTCTGTGGGTTAGGAAGTCTAGGATTCAATTGCAAAGGATGGAGCAAAGCCCAAGGGCACAGAGTTTGGAGATGGTTTTTGTAGGAACAATGGTGTTGAAGTGGAGCTGTAGTCAATAAATAGGAGCCTGACATAGGTGGCCTTGTTATCTAGGTATCCCAGGGTTGAGTGTAGGGCCAGGGAGTTGGGTCTGCTGTGGACCTGTTGCAGCGATAGGCAATCTGGGAGGCCGGAATTGATTCATGCCATGACTAACCTTTCGAAGCACTTAATTATGACGGATGTCAGAGCCACCAGCCCATAGTTATTAAGGCACGCTGCTTGGTTTTCTTGGTACTGGGACGTTTTCTTGAAGAAGATAGGGACCTCAGACTGTTGTAAAAAGAGGTTGAAGATGTCTGTGAATATGCCCGCCAGCTGCTCTGCACAGGATCCGTGTACCCCATCCGGGCCAGTTGCTTTCCATGGCTTGACCTTCGAGAAAGCTGCTTTGACATCTGCAATGGTGACCTCAGATATAGGTTCATCCAGGGCTTCCATTTGCCCTGAACACTTGTTCAAAATGTGCATAGAATGCATTGAGCTCACCTGGGAGGGGAGAATTGGAGCTGACGATTTTACATGTCTTCATCTTGTAGCCTGTTATGTCTTGCAGACCTTGCTATTGTCGACGGGAGTTGGTGTGGCTACCTTGAGACTCTACCTTGGTCCGGTACTGTCTTTTGGCATCTTTGATGGGTCTTCTTAGATCGTATTTGGCTTTCTTGTATAGGTCAGTGTCACCTGACTTGAACGCCTCAGACCTGGATTTCAGCAAACAGTGAATACCCCTATTCATCCACAGTTTCTGTTTGGGAAACACACAAAGATTTGCTTCTTTGGCACACAGTCTTCTACACACTTACTAATGAAGTCGTTACTGTAGTGGCATATTTGTTCAGGATGGATCGTAGAGTTTTTAAATACTAACCAGTCCACTTACTCCAAGCAATCCCTTCGGTGAGCATCCGAATACTCAGGCCAACATTGCATGACTTTCTTGAATGGATTCTCATGTTTCAGTTTTTGCTTGTAAGCTGGGAGCAGGAGTACAGCCTTGTGGTCTGATTTGCCAAAATGTGGGTAGGCGAAAGAACAGTAGGCATATTTGATATTTGTTTGGCAGATGTCTAGTGGCCTCTGGTGGTACAGGAGACGTGTTGATGGTATAAGAACATAAGAACATAAGAAATAGGAGCAGGAGTAGGCCATCTAGCCCTTCGAGCCTGCCCCGCAATTCAATAAGATCATGGCTGATCTGTCGTGGCTCAGTTCCACATTCCCGCCCTCTCCCCATAACCCTTAATCCCCTCTCTTATCAAAAACCCGTCAACCCGCGTCTTAAAAATATTTAGCGAGGTAGCCTCCACCACTTCAACGGGCAGAGAATTCCAGAGATTCACCACCCTTTGAGTGAAGAAGTTCCTCCTCAACTCCGTTCTAAACCGCCCCCGCTTTATCTTGAGGCTGTGCCCCTTGGCCTGATTGAAGTCCCTGACCACAATGAATAAATCGATGTTCATTGAATTTGCAAACTGATGAACAAATGAATAAATTGGTTATTGGTATATAAATTGGCTATTAGCACACTCAAGATTGTTCAGCAAGTGCTGCCCAATTCAGAATCACATCTGACTGTAGATGTTTTGTATTAGGTTTTCCATGTACAAACTGGTTGCATACTATCCTTTTGTGAACAATCAAAGAAACATGTTATTTGATTTGATCAGCCAGTTGCTGGGAATTATGGCCACTGTTCCTGAAATCACACCAGCACTGAAATTCATACATGATGATTCTCAAACGTGTGATAGGCAGAATATTTTTCTGGAATAATGGGCAGCATCATTTTAGTAGAAAAATCCATTTGTGTAGCCACTGCACATTAACGGTGCGAAACAGTTTCCTTAACCTGTTGTTCACACGTTTGAGATAATTTGCCTTTCCAGCGTAACTTCAGTTAGATTGGGTGCTTTGAACAACAGATTAAGGAAATTGTTTCATGCTGCTACTATGTAATGGTAGTGCAAATGGTATTTCCCACCAACAGGATGCTGCCATTGGTCCAAAAAGATGATCTGCTGACCACGCAATTGAGAAACGTTGTGTACAAATTTCAGTGCTGGTGTGATGCCAGGTATGTGAGCCAAATGCCCCAATGGTTGGCCAATCAAATCAATCAGCATCTTCCTTCAGACTTTCGTAATATGCAAAGAACAGATTGCACTCAACCAGCCCTTGCTTGCAAAACTCAAAATGAAATATTTACTGTTAGATGTGAATCTATGATTGGGTAGCACTTGCTGAGTTCATTAATAGCTAATTTAGGATAATAAGTCAAAGCATGGCTCATTTACCCTTGTTAGAAGCATAACATATTCATTTGCAAGGACTGTTTCTCTGCAAACAATGCAATATGTTCAAGCCTTGCTCTTTTTTTAGTTACCTTGGAGCTTACAAAGCCATTAATTTCCCATTATTTTCTCCAGGGCAACACTCCAGCGAATCAGGGTTGTCTTGCCAACCTATCAGCACAATTTTTGTTGTGATAGTTTGACATGTTCCATTTATCCTGTTGAGTGCAAGTTAACAAGCTTCAGCAACATTTCTGTTTTCAGCAATACCCAAAAGATTTTAATTGTATCTTCAAGACTGATTTAAAATCACAACCACCATACAATCTAAAATTTGTCAGAAAATACAATAATGTAACAATACAGCAATAATGTTCCAAGAAATAACCATACAACCACAAACAGGTAATCAGTCTTTGTTAATTATAGTCCTCAAGTCAACTGGCCAAATCACCACCTCCCATCTGCAGTAGAGGTCGTATTAACATAGAAACATGAAAATAGGAGCCCTTTGAGCCTGCCTAATCATTCAACTCAATAGCCTAAACCCACCTCCCCCCAACATCCTTTGATCCCCTTCATCCAAAAATTATATACAACTCCTTCTTGAAAAATGCAAAGTTTTGACCTCAACTGCTTTCTGCGCTAGTGAATTCCACACACTTAACTCTCTCTGGTTAAGAAATTTCTCCTCATCTCAGTCCTAAAAGGTTTACCCCACATCCTTAGATTGTGACCCTTGGGCAGCCCTTGCATCAGGAACATCCTTCCTGCATCTAGTCCTACTAGAATTTTATCGGTTTCTATGAAATCCCCCCCTTATTCTTCTGAATTCCAGTGAATATAATCCTAACTGGCTGATGCATCCGTTTTACATTCCCAGGAATCAGCCTGGTAAACCTTCGCAGCACTCCCTCTACAGCAAGAACATCCTTCCTCAAATAAAAAAAACAAAAATGCACTCAATATTCCAGGTGTGTCCTCACCAAGGCCCTGTATAATTAGAGCAAGACATCCCTGTTTCTGGTATTTGAATCGTCTTGCTTTGAAAGTTAACAAACCATTTGCTTTCTTTACCACCCACTGCACCTGCGTGTTTACCTTCAGTGACTAGTGCATGAGGACTCCCAAGTTTCATTGCACATTCCGTTCTCTTATAGCCATTCAGATAATTTGCCTTCCTGCTTTTGCTACCAAAGTGGATAACCTCACATTTATCCAAATTACTGCATCTACCATGCATTTGCTCATTCACTCAGCTTTTTCAAATCACACTGAAGCAAATCTGCGTCCTCCTCACAGCTCACCCTCCCACCCAGCTTTATGTCATCTGCAAATTTGGAGATATTACACTGGGGTCCTAGCACCAATCCCTGAGGTATCCCACTATTCATTGCCTTCCTTCTGGAAAAAGACCTGTTTATTCCCACTTTTCCAGTCTGCCAACCAGTTTCCTATCAATCTCAATGCATTATCCCCAATCCCATTAACTTTAATTTTACACACTATACTCTTGTGTGGGCTTCGTCGAAAACTTACTGAAAGTCCAAATAAATCACATTCATTCATTAACTCTACCAGTTACATCCTCAAAGAATTCAAGTATATTTGTGAAACATGATTTCCCTTTCATAAATCTGTCCAATGCTACTATTGATTTTTGATAATGGACTCTAGAATTTTCCCCACTACCAATGTCAGGCTTACTGGTCTGTAATTCTCAGTCTTCTCTCTATCTCCCTTTTTAAATAGTGGGGTTACGTTAGCTACCATCCAATCTGTAAGAACTGTTCCAGAGTCTATTTCTGGGACAACTTCCTTAAGTACTCTGGAATGGAGATTTTAGGCCTTGGATATTTATTGGCTTTTAATACCCTCATTTTCTCCAACACCATTTCTCTACTAATACTGATGCAGTTCCTCTCACTAAACCCTGTGTTCCCCAACATTTCTTGTAACTTATTTGTGTCCTCCTTTGCGAAGACAGAAACAAAGTCTTCAGTTGGTCAGTCATTTCTTTGTTCCCCATTATAAATTCCCCTGTTTCTGATTGTAATGACCTACATTTGTCTTCACCAATCTTTTTCTTTCACATACCTATAGAAACCTTTATATTCAGTTTTTATGTTCGCCACAAGCTTACTCTCATGACCCATCATACCATTCCTAATCAATCCTTTGGTCCTCCTTTACTGAATTCTAAACTGCACTCCACATACACTCCAGGAATTTTTTTTATATCGTATTGTGACTAATTTGACTTGCACAAACAATATGCAGATAAAACTCATCCATAATCACAGATATTCCTTTTTCACATACGTCTCCAATTTTCTGTTTAACACCATTCCCAAAAACACCACTAACATTTTTTGCTCCATTATGTTTCTCAACTCTACCTATACAGATTCCACATCGTTGGAGCTAATTCTCCAGCCATTCACACACCACCCCCTCCCCCCCCACCTCTGCCAGTGAGGATGGAGAATTTGGCGCCCAGCCAAATCTCCGTGCAATGCAGCATAATCAGAGCATTCCGCTGGTGTAAAGGGCTAGAGAATCCCACGCCATACCTTTCCTCGCTATTACTTTAGTTTCCTCTTTAACCAGCAAAGCAGTTCCACCGCCTTTTCCTCTTTGTCTGTCCCCCCTAAACACTGAATACCCGTCAATGTTCATTTCCCATTGCTGGTCAGCCTGCAGCTATATCTTTGTAATCCCATCTATATTGTACCAGTTTATATCTATTTATCTGGTTAATTTATCAATACTATTGCAAATGCTCCATGTGTTCAGATACAAAGACTTAAGGCTTATCTGTTTAACATTACTTGACCCATTCCTGCAATTTTTCGCTGTGGCCCTGTTTGATTCTGGCCCTTGAATTCTCTGCTGATCACTTTACTCCCCTTACTATCTTTTGTTCTTGTCTTTGATTCCCCTTCTCTGACTCCTATCCCCTTACCATTTTAGTTTAAACCCTCCCCAAGAATTCCAGCAAATATTCCCCCGAGGACATCAGTCTTGATCCTGCCCAGGGTAACCCATCTGATTTGTACTAGTTGCACCACCCCCAGAACCAGTTCCAATTTCACTGGAAAGACGGAGGCTGAGGGGAGACCTGATAGAGGACTACAAAATTATGAGAGGTGTAGACAGGGTGGATAGTCAGAAGCTTTTTCCCAGGATGGAAGTGTCAACTACAAGGGAGCACAGGTTCAAGGTGAGGGGGGGAATGTTTAAGGTAGATGTGCAGGGAAGTTTTTCATGTAGAGAGTGATGCGTGCCTGGAACATGCTGCCAGAGGAGGTGGTGGAAGCAGACACATTAGCAGTATTTAAGAGACATCTGGATGGGTAGGGTACATGAATAGAAAGGGAATAGGGGGATAAGAGTAAGGGCTGAAGGGCCTGTTCCTGTGCTGTACTTTTCTTTGTTCAATATCAAAGTAATCTGAAACCCTCCTCCTCGCAACATTTCTTCAGCCATATATTCATCCCATATATCCTGTTGTTTCTATTCTGACTAGCATGTGGCACTGGAGTAATCTTGAGGTCATTAAGTCTAAGGTCCTACTTTTCAACTTATTTCCCTACTTCCTTATATTCTATTTTTAGGGCCTCATCCCTTTTTTTTAACCTGTGCTGTTTGTACTAATGAGTACCACAACCATTGGCTGTTCACCTTCCTTCTTCAGAATGTCCTTTAACCATTCCAAGACATCCTTGACTGTAGAACTAGAGAAGAAACATACCATGCTGGAGTCTCATTCATAGCCACAGAATCACCTCTCTATTCCCCTTACAATTCAATCCCCTATAACTACTGCATTCTCATACTTTTTACTCCTCCCCTGTGCAACAAAGCCAACCATGTTGCAATAAATTGGGCTGTTGCTGCTTTCCTCTGAGAGAACATTCCCCTCAACAGTATCCAAAGTGGACACCCACTTGTTATACCTTGTTTCAAAGCAGGCAGGACGGGTTGACTTTTGCCAGCCTTTTGGAAATAGGCTGGGAGGCCAGAAGGCTAGCAAAATGGTGCAGGTAAACATTGTGTGGCATGTCCGGATTCTTCCCACCACTATGGCCTGTAGTCAGAGGCAGGAAAGGTGTCAGGCAACCCATCCTGTGCTTAGCTGAACAAATTAGTCGGCCAATAAACAGTCTTTGCTGCCTCCACTGGTATCTTACCAGTGGTTGGGGAAGCCCAGAATCAAATGGGGAGATCACAAGGTAAACCTGCCCTTTCCTCATAACCCGTGATTCCCTTACTGATCAAAAATCTATCGATGTCATGCATATTGCAGCCCAGCACTGATCTCTGTGGAGCCCCACTGGTTATAGATCACCATCCTAAAAAAGAACACCTATCCCCGTTCATTCCTTCCTGTCCAAAAGTCAATTCTTTGTCCATGCCAATATATTACCTCCAACAGAGTTGGTATCATGGGTGCTATTCTGATTGGCGGTTGGTGATTAGTGGAGTGCTGCAGGGATCGGTGCTGGGGCCTCAACTGTTTACCATTTATATAGATGATCTGGAGGAGGGGGCTGAGTGTAGGGTGATGAAATTTGCTGATGGCACGAAGATGAGTGGAAAAGCAAATTGTGTGGAGGGTGTGGAAAGTCTGCAGAGAGATCTGGATAGGTTGAACGAGTAGGCGAGGACCTGGCAGATGGAGCGTAATGTTAGCAAGTGTGAAGTTATCCACTTTGGCAGAAATAATAGTAGGAGGGATTATTATTTAAAAGGCGAAAAGCTGCAGCATACGGTGCAGAGGGACCTGGGGGTCCTTGTGCATGAGTCGCAAAAACTCAGTCTGCAGGTGCAGCAGGTGATCAAGAAGGCGAATGGGATGCTGGCCTTTATAGCGAGGGGGCTAGAATATAAAAGTAGGGAGATCTTGCTGCAACTGTACAGGGTACTGGTGAGGCCGCAGCTGGAGTGCTGTGTGCAGTTTTGGTCGCCGCACTTGCGGAAGGATATATTGGCGTTGGAGGGAGTGCAGAGAAGGTTCACTAGGCTGATACTGGAGATGAGGGGGTTAGCCTATGAAGAGAGACTAAATAGACTGGGTCTGTACTCCAACGAGTTTAGAAGGCTGAGGGGGGATCTTATAGAGATGTATAAGATAATGAAGGGGATAGATAAAGTAGAGGTAGAGAGATTCTTCCCGCTTAGAAAGGATAGCAGGACTAGAGGGCACAGCCTCAAGATAAGGGGGGGGCAGTTTAGATCAGAATTGAGGAGGAACTTCTTCACTCAAAGGGTGGTGAATCTCTGCCCATTGAAGTGGTGGAGGCTACCTCGCTGAATATATTTAAGTCACGGGTGGATAGGTTTCTGATAGACAGGGGAATTAAGGGTTATGGGGAGAAAGCAGGAAAGTGGAACTGATCCACTTCAGATCAGCCATGATCTTATTGAATGGCGGGGCAGGCTTGAAGGGCTAGATGGCCCTTATTTCTTATGTTCTTATGTCCTTATGTAACACCATGGGCCTTTATCTTATAACTTAACCTTTTGTGAGGTATCTTGTCGAACACCTTCTGTAAGTCCAAATAAAACACATCTACTGGTTCCCCTCTATCCACTCTAGTTCAGATTTCCTTGAAAAATTCTAATACATTAGTCAGACAAGATTTCCCTTTTATGAAGCCATACGGACTCTGTTGATTAGATTATGATTTTCCAAATGTGCTATTATTTCCTTAATAATTGATTCCAACACTTTTTTAATAATAGATGTTAGGCTAGTCAAAACTGATTTTTGCCTCTCTCCATTTTTGAATAGGGGTGTCACGTTGGCAATTTTCCAATCCTCCAATCCTTCCCCAGAATCCAAGGATTTTTGAAAAATTACAGCCAATGCAGCCACTATCTCTGTAGTTACTTCTTTTAGGATCTTAGGATGCAAGCCATCAGGACCAGAGGATTTACCTTTCACCCCATTAGTTTGATTAATACTACTTCTGTAGTGATGGTGATGGTACTTAATTCCTCCCCCTTATACTTTACTATTAATGGGATATTCTTTCACTCCAAAATACCTGTTCAACTCTTCCACCATTTCCTTGTCAAAGAAGAACAAGAACAAAGAACAAAAACAGCCCGGGAAACAGGCCCTTTGGCCCAACGAGCCCGCGCCGCCATCCCAACACCACCAGTCCCCCCCTCCACCCATGACCCTTGTCTAATGTTTTATGGCCATCCACATTGAGGGAAACTAATTTAGGGACAATTTATTACTGCCAATCAGCCTAACAGCATATCTTTGGGGTGTGGGAGGAAACTGGAGCACCCGGAGAAAACCCACGCAAGCACGGGGACAATGCGCAAACTCCCACAGACACTGGCCCAAATCCATGTGTCTGCACAGCAATCAGTGATAGTCATGGAGCTGTCGTCTTGCCCAGCATCTGGTCCAGTTTAGGCACACACTAACGACATGAAGCACTAGACCAATCTCGAACAACCAAGAGCAGCCCAAGTATGACCCATCACGTGTATGCCCCTCGTTGGACACAAGGCGGACCGACTTAAAACCTGTGAATGAAAAGAATAAAATTATTATTGTACCATATCCATTTACCAAAAAAAACATTATTATTGTACCATATTCATTTGTCCCCCATAACTGTCCCCCAGATTCATTTTCTAAGGGGCCTATGTTCACTTTGACCTCTCTCTTCCTTTTGTCATATTTAAAGAAGATCTTGTCAGTTATTGTATTCCTCGCTAGTTTTCCCTTGTGGTTTATTTTCTTTTTATTATTTCGTCCTCTTTGGCTGGATTTTGAATTTAGTCTTCGGGGCTATCACTGACTTTTGCCTCCTTATATGCTTCATCTTTCAATTTAATACTCTGCTTAACTTTCTTGGTTAGGCATGGTTGGTTTATCCCTCTCTTAGTGTCATTTCTCCTTACTAGGAAATGTTTTTGCTGAGAGTCATGAATTATCTCCTTAGATGTCTGCCACTGCTTGCTTATTGCCTTTCCTGCTAATCAATCCACCCAGTCCACTTTAGCTAACTGAATCCTCATTTCATTGTAATTCCCTTTATTTAAATTAAATAGTTTTTTCAGACCCATTTTCCACTCATAAACTGAATATTAAATTCTCTCATGTTACACTCACTACTTACAAGGAAATCTTTTATTCTGAGGTCATTTATTAAACCTGCCTCATTACCCATTAACAGTTCCAAGATAGCCTGTTTCCTGGTTGGCTCCATGACATGGCTCTAGAAACCATACTTAAAGAACTCTATGAATTTGTTGTCATAGCTACCCTTTCCAACTTGATTAACCCAATCAACATGAAGATTAAAGTCATCCATAGTTATTGCTCTATTATTTTAACATTATTATTTGCTGATTTTCCTTTCCTACAGGATAGCTACTGTTTGGAAGTCTATACACTACTCTTATCAATTTCTTCTTTCCTTTGCTGCTTACCTTCACCCAAATGGAATCTACATCAACCAAGCCTAGATAATCTCTCATAACTGACCTAATTCAATCTCTTATTAACAGTACTACCCTGCCACCTTTTCCTTTCTTCCTGTCTTTCAGAAAGGTCAAATATTCCTGATTATTAAGTTCCCAGTTTTGATCTCCTTTTAACCATGTCTGTGTAATGGCAATGAGACCATATTCATTTACCTCGCTTTGCGCTGTCAGTTTGCCTACCTTTTCCGAATGCACCATGCATTAAGATACAAAACTTTTAGTCTTTCCTTTTTGCCATTTTAATCACCCTAACTTTTCTTTGCACTGTGGCTCTATTTGCCCCTTGTTCTTGATTACCATCTGCCATTTCTGCATTTTACTGTTCTTACTTTTATAACTGTCCTTGTTTTTTTTCCCCTTGTCATTACTTATCACAGCTCTGAAGTATGATTGTTTGGAATACTCAATAGGCCTGGGAGCATAACAGTTAATGTTTTGAAATGAATGCCACTCTTCCTTGGAGTTCTGAAGAAGAGTTACATTCAATTTGAAACCTTAACTCTGTTTCCCTCCTCACAAATACTGCCAGACCTGCTAAGTTATTTCCAGCACTTTCTGACATTATTTCATATTTCTAACCACTTTAGTATTTTGCTTTCATATTAGTATGGTTGTCTGTTACATTTAGCTCTCTTTTATGACAGTGGCCCTCAAAAGTGTTGCTCCCTTTCCAGTCCAGTGGTTCTTGTTTATCTGTGGAAAAGCAGCAACCAGATTCTAGCAGGTTACTATGAAAAGTCCCTTCTGGCCTTGCAAAGCATGGTAGTATATATACACAACTGGCTACAATAAGTAAAACTTCATATCTCAACTAAACTGTTGATGTCCCTGGGTTGGATAACTTCTGCAAGTCTCAACCATGAGTTCTGAAATTAGTCAAGAACATTACAATTTTGTACAAATTGCAATCTTTCTTTCATGGAACCCTTACATGGGTTTATTATGGGCATTACTATATAGGTCCTTATTATGGAGGAATAAACAAGAGCAGGAGGAAGACGAAATGACAGAGGCATTCAGGATAAGGTTTCACCAGAGGACCAGAATACCAAGTAAGAGTTACCATTGCATCATTGTCTACATACAATGCCACTCTATCAGGGACATATCAGAAGAGACCTGCTTAAAAAAAAAACTTGTCAAATTAAGAGGCATAGGAAGAAATGAATGGCACATTGCAAACTGACTATCAAATACCCTTTCAAAGACAAAACACTAAAGAAACGTTAGAAACACTTCTGTAATGAGACCTTACTACACACAGGTATCTGAAAATACATTTTCCCCACTGTTTTGATTCCTTTTTGTATGGTTCCTAAACATATCATAACACTTCGTTAATTGCTACCTGTATTCCAATGACATTTGGTGCTCTCTCCTCTGGGCTGTCAGATTCCAATTTCACCTCTAACTTCTCCAATATCCTCAGATTTTGCATTTTACCCAGTGAAAAACACTTAGGATATCACAAGTGGATTTCTCTGAATTTGATGACCTTGCCTGATGACCCTGAACCACAATATTGATATCCCTTATTGGTCTCTTACCATGACTGAAAACCTCATGTTGCCTTTATAAGTTACAGCATGATGAGTGAGAAAAAAATGATAGAATTGATCAAGATTAGGTTGGTTGGATAGTGGTGAAATTGTGCTCATCTCATCTTTTTCCTCTTCATGTCATCTTACATTAGGTTTTGTAAAGCAAAAAAATGTACTAATGTTATAATGTCACATTCCTCATGAGGACTAAAAACTTTTAAAAATAAATTTGAATTCCCAGTGATTGACCTATAGGTCACACAAAAAGATTTCAAGTTTTAATATCTTTACTGTAACAAACAAACTAAAATCAACATTGCATAAACATTACTTAATAGGTAACTAACACCCTGAACCACAGTATTGATATCCCTTATTGGTCACTTACCATGACTGAAAACCTCATGTTGCCTTTATAAGTTACAGCATGCTCTCTCCAGAACTAGTCTTACAGGACCTGTCCAAACTTACTCCCAACTTTTGATGGTCTTGCTTCTCCTTGTTTTGCTGAGTCAGACTGTTCGGGCCTAGAATGCATTGCCTGGAAATGTGGTGGAGGCAGGTTCAATTGAGGCATTCAAGAAGGCATTAGATGATTACTTGAATAGAAACAATATGCAGGGGTATGGGGAAAAATGAAAGGAATGACACTAAGTCATAATGCTTATTTGGTGAGCTGGTGCCGACATGATGGGCCAAATGGCCTCCTTCTGCACCACAACAATTCAGTGATTCAGTGGCTGTTGAAAGTCCTTTTCCTCAGTCTTCCAAGAAATTTTGAACCAACCTGCACAAACACAATTCATTCTGGTGATTCCTTCCCCTGGCCATGCTACTATAAATCTTCCAAAGGTTCTGTCTCTTTGACCAGAGAATGTCTTCCCATCTGCACTCTGTCCAGTAGTTTACAGAAAAAGCAGCTTTTTTTTCGTCTGCTGACTGTAGAAATCACTGTCCATATCCTTCTCTCTCTTCCTATGTTCAGGATTTTAAAAAAAGATTGCCTGTATGTCTACCCATGGCAAAGCCTTTGTTTCCAGGGATTTGGCATTTGGTAACCCAATAACACTTCACCTGTCCCTGTCTCCATGATAACCAAGTCACATTGGCTTATTGCTGGACCGAGCATGAAGCTACCACGTGCTTGCTTCTTTTTACCCCATTCACCTTAAACTAATGACACAGGTAGAACATAACCATCTTATAAAACCTTGCATTCATAACAATATTAGGCATCTGCCTTTACAGTTCCATGTAGCAATGTACGTGCTGAATCATGTTACAACTATATTTGCATTACAAAATGACTGTACAGGCAAGCTGCAGATAGTCCAGGCAAAGCTGAACCAGCTTTCAATTCTGATTCGCATTTGTGATTTCAAGTTCCATTCCAGAGATTTGAGCACAAAAGTTATGCAGACACTCTTGTGCAGTATTGTGAAAATGCCGCATGGTTGGAGGGGTCACCTTTCAGATAAGATATTAAACCAACGCCCTATTTATCCTATCAGCTGATTGATAAAGGTCTCATGGCACTATTTTGAAGAAGAGCAAGGAAAGATTCCTTGATGTTCTGGATAGTATATTCCCTTCGCATCACTAAAACAAATTACTTGGCCATTATTACATTCAGTTTGTGACCTTGCTGTGTGTGAATTAATTTTAGTGCTTCCTACATTGCAATGGTGACTTCAGTTAAAAAGCACTTCGGGACATAAGAACAGGAGTAGGCTATGTAGCTCCTCAAACCTATTTCTTGATACAGTAAGGTCATGGTTCACCTCTGAACTAATTCCATTGACCCACTTTTGTCCTTAATTTCCTTAATACTTTGGTTATCAGAAAAACCTATCAATCTGTTTTAAAACTGACAAGTAATCCACTATCAATTGCCATATACAGAATAGAGATCCCTAATTTCACTCTGAAAAGATCTGACTCAATTTTTGCATGGGTCCTAGATTCTCCAACTGGAATAAATAGTTCTTCCCAATCTGTCCATGTAAAATCTTGAAAATTTCAATCAGCTCACCCCATATTTTTCACAATTCCAGGAAATAAACCTGAAGTTTGTATAACCTGTACACATAGTTTAGCCCACTGAATGCAGGCATCATTCTTGTAAATCTATGCTGCAATCCTTTCATAACTAATGTAGCCTTGTAACGAATGATGCCCAGAACTGCTAACAGAACTAGAGGTGATCTGATCTGGTTTTTGTATAGCCAAAGCATGACTTCTAACCCGTATTATAGCCATCTAAATATAAAGGACAGCATTCCATTAGGCTTTTTATTAGTTTTCTGTGCCTATTCATTATAATTTAATGATCTGTTTACTTGGATCCTCGTGTCTCTCTGAATAACAACTATTCCTAGCTTTTCATCATTCAAGAAGTACCCACTTAAATCATTTTTAGGTCCAAAGTGGATGATCTCACAATTGCCTCCATTGAAATGCATTTGCCACAGTTTAGCCCACTTAATCTATCAATATCTCTTAATAATTTTATGCTTTGCTCTGTGCTGCTTACAATGCTGCTTATCTTTATGCCTTAGGAACGTGTACATGTGACTTTGTATCCTTTAGTCTAATTCATTAATAAATATGGGGATTATTGGAGGCCCTAATACAGACCCTCATGGAAACTACTTTTCACATTCTGCCACTTAGAGTTCCAGCCCATTACCCCTGCTCCCTGTCTTCTTCCTCTCAACCAGTCTCCCAGCCAGGTCAATAATTTACTTACAATTCCATGAACATTACCTTCAGCTAACAGTCTTTTATGAGGTAATCAAATGCCTTCTGAGAGTTCATTTAAATGACATCTTTGGACATCCCCTTGTCCAGTAATTTAGTCACCTCATCAAAATATTCAATCAGCTTCATTAAGTGTGACCTTCCCCTTACCAGTCAATGCTGGATTCCTCAGATCAGTTGAAAATTTTCAAGGATTCAGTCACCCTATCAAAGACAGTAATTTCCTGGCAACAAGTCCTAGGTTGACTGGACTATAATTTCCTGATTTCCATCTGTCCAATTTCTGAGATCAAGGAGTAGTATACACAATGTGGAATATTACAAAAGCAAAATATTGCACATTTGAAATAAGTTTAGAAAATACAGGAAGTACTCACCAGGTCAGACTGCATCTGTGGAGAGAGAAACTGGGCTGACATTTCAAGTTTCATAATCCTGATGAAAGGTTTCAGAAATTTATATTGGGTTAGGATCCTGATGTGACCTCCCCCACTTCTTGTTTTACCAAGGCGAGGAAAGGAGGACAGTGGGAAACCCCCAGGGATGAGGTGGCAACCCAATTGCGCTATTGGCTGGAATTTTACCACCCTGCCCGTCACGGGAATGAAGAGGGCGCAGGAAAATGGAAAGGTCCATTGATCTCAGGTGGGATTTTATGGTTTTGGGACAAGCGAGCAGTAAAATCCCACCCATTGTTGTAAGTTTGTATGTTGTCTCATGAAGAGGTCTCAGGGCGTGTAAGGTTTACTGATAACTATCTTTTAATAAAACAACACTGATATTACAGCAATTAGAAGCAATTTTGCACATGGATTCCCTCTTTGCCAATAGCACAGAAGTTCCATGATATATCTGCACCCCAGCAGGTTGAAGAAGTTGGGTACATGACATAGAGAACTTCTGCAGTGAAAATGTAAATTTATGATTCGTTACACAGGAAACTCCAGACATGGAGAGACGAGAGGCTGCTGTCCAAACGATGCTATCACTGACTGAATGGTACCTCCCCTGTCTGGGCTTCATTCACATTCTGCTGCATTTTCCTGCTGTCAGTATTCAGAGTGACACAGAAATAACTAATGCAGGTCCACCATCCATTTGTATTGAAGATCGAGGGTAGGGCGGTTCATCAATGTAGCTGAGCTAGCAGCACCAAGATTCCAATCAGCACCAGGAGTAACACCAGCAGCAGGAGCAACATCAGCAGCAGGAGCAACACCAGCAGCAGGATCAACATCAGCAGCAGGAGCAACATCAGCAGCAGGAACAACATCAGCAGCAGGAACAACATCAGCAGCAGGAGCAACATCACCAGCAGGAGCAACAGCAACAGCAACAGCAACACCAGCAGCAGGAGCAACACCAGCAGCAGGAGCAACATCAGCAGCAGGAACAACATCAGCAGCAGGAGCAACATCACCAGCAGGAGCAACATCAGCAGCAACAGCAACACCAGCAGCAGGAGCAACATCAGCAGCAGGAGCAACATCAGTAGCAGGAACAACATCAGCAGCAGGAGCAACACCAGCAGCAGGAGCAACATCAGCAGCAGGAACAACATCAGCAGCAGGAGCAACATCAGCAGCAACAGCAACACCAGCAGCAGGAGCAACACCAGCAGCAGGAGCAACATCAGCAGCAGGAGCAACATCAGCAGCAACAGCAACACCAGCAGCAGGAACAACATCAGCAGCAGGAGCAACATCAGCAGCAGGAGCAACACCAGCAGCAGGAACAACATCAGCAGCAGGAACAACATCAGCAGCAGGAGCAACATCAGCAGCAACAGCAACACCAGCAGCAGGAGCAACACCAGCAGCAGGAGCAACATCAGCAGCAGGAGCAACATCAGCAGCAGGAACAACATCAGCAGCAGGAGTAACACCCGCAGAAGGAGTAACACCCGCAGCAGGAGCAAAATCAGCAACAGGAGCAACATCAGCAGCAGGAGCAACACCAGCAGCAGGAGCAACACCAGCAGCAGGAACAACATCAGCAGCAGGAGCAACATGAGCAGCAGGAGCAACACCAGCAGCAGGAGCAACATCAGCAGCAGGAGTAACATCAGCAGCAGGAACAACTTCAGCAGCAGGAGTAACACCCGCAGCAGGAGCAAAACCAGCAACAGGAGCAACATCAGCAGCAGGAGCAACACCAGCAGCAGGAGCAACACCAGCAGCAGGAGCAACATCATCAGCAGGAGCAACACCAACAGCACAAACAACACCAGCAGCAGGAGCAACACCAGCAGCAGGAACAACATCAGCAGCAGGATTAACACCAGCAGCAGGAGCAACATCAGCAGCAGGAGCAACACCAACAGCACAAACAACACCAGCAGCAGGAGCAACACCAGCAGCAGGAGCAACACCAGCAGCAGGAGTAACATCAGCAGCAGGAGCAACACCAGCAGCAGGAGCAACACCAGCAGCAGGAGCAACATCAGCAGCAGGAGCAACACCAGCAGCAGGAGCAACACCAGCACAGGAACAACATCAGCAGCAGGAACAACATCAGCAGCAGGATTAACACCAGCAGCAGGAGCAACACCAGCAGCAGGAGCAACACCAGCAGCAGGAGCATCATCAGCAGCAGGAGCAACACCAGCAGCAGGAGCAACACCGGCAGCAGGAACAACACCAGCAGCAGGAGTAACACCAGCAGCAGGAGCAACACCAGCAGCAGGAGCAACATCAGCAGCAAGAGCAACACCAGCAGCAGGAGCAACACCAGCAGCAGGAGCAACACCAGCACAGGAACAACACCAGCAGCAGGAACAACATCAGCAGCAGGAGTAACACCAGCAGCAGGAACAACACCAGCAGCACAAACAACACCAGCAGCAGGAGCAACACCAGCAGCACAAACAACACCAGCAGCAGGAGCAACACCAGCAGCAGGAACAACACCAGCAGCACAAACAACACCAGCAGCAGGAGCAACACCAGCAGCACAAAGAACACCAGCAGCACAAACAACACCAACAGCAGGAGCAACACCAGCAGCAGGAGCAACATCAGCAGCACAAACAACACCAGCAGCAGGAGCAACACCAGCAGCAGGAGCAACATCAGCAGCAAGAGCAACACCAGCAGCAGGAGCAACACCAGCAGCAGGAGCAACACCAGCACAGGAACAACACCAGCAGCAGGAACAACATCAGCAGCAGGAGTAACACCAGCAGCAGGAACAACACCAGCAGCACAAACAACACCAGCAGCAGGAGCAACACCAGCAGCACAAACAACACCAGCAGCAGGAGCAACACCAGCAGCACAAACAACACCAGCAGCAGGAGCAACACCAGCAGCAGGAACAACACCAGCAGCACAAACAACACCAGCAGCAGGAGCAACACCAGCAGCACAAAGAACACCAGCAGCACAAACAACACCAACAGCAGGAGCAACACCAGCAGCAGGAGCAACATCAGCAGCAGGAGTAACACCAGCAGCAGGAGCATCATCAGCAGCAGGAGCAACATCAGCAGCAGGAGTAACACCAGCAGCAGGGGCAACATCAGCAGCAGGAGCAACACCAGCAGCAGGAGCATCATCAGCAGCAGGAGCAACATCAGCAGTAGGAGTAACACCAGCAGCAGGAGCAACATCAGCAGCAGGAGCAACACCGGCAGCAGGAACAACACCAGCAGCAGGAGTAACACCAGCAGCAGGAGCAACACCAGCAGCAGGAGCAACATCAGCAGCAAGAGCAACACCAGCAGCAGGAGCAACATCAGCAGCAGGAGCAACACCAGCAGCAGGAACAACATCAGCAGCAGGAGTAACACCCGCAGCAGGAGGAACATCAGCAGCAGGAACAACATCAGCAGCAGGAGCAACACCAGCAGCAGGAACAACACCAGCAGCAGGAGTAACACCAGCAGCAGGAGCAACATCAGCAGCAGGAGTAACAACAGCAGCAGGAACAACATCAGCAGCAGGAGCAACACCAGCAGCAGGAGCAACATCAGCAGCAGGAGCAACACCAGCAGCAGGAACAACACCAGCAGCAGGAGCAACATCAGCAGCAGGAGCAACACCAGCAGCAGGAGCAACATCAGCAGCAGGAGCAACACCAGCAGCAGGAACAACACCAGCAGCAGGAGTAACACTAGCAGCAGGAGCAACACCAGCAGCAGGAACAAAACCAGCAGCAGGAGCAACACCAGCAGCAGGAGCAACACCAGCAGCAGGAGTAACACCAGCAGCAGGAGCAATACCAGCAGCAGGAGCAACACCAGCAGCAGGAGCAACACCAGCAGCAGCAGCAACATCAGCAGCAGGAGCAACATCACCAGCAGCAGGAACAACATCAGCAGCAGGAGCAACACCAGCAGCAGGAACAACATCAGCAGCAGGAGCAACACCAGCAGCAGGAACAACGTCAGCAGCAGGAGCAACATCACCAGCAGGAGTAACACCAGGAGCAGGAGCAACATCAGCAGCAGGATTAACACCAGCAGCAGGAGCAACATCAGCAGCAGGAGCAACACCAGCAGCAGGAGTAACACCAGCAGCATGAGCAACACCAGCAGCAGGAGTAACAACAGCAGCAGGAGCAACACCAGCAGCAGAAGCAACACCAGCAGCAGGAGCAACATCACCAGCAGGAGCAACACCAGCAGCAGGAACAACATCAGCAGCAGGAGCAACACCAGCAGCAGGAGCAACATCAGCAGCAGGAGCAACATCAGCAGCAGGAGCATCATCACCAGCAGGAGCAACGCCAGCAGCAGGAGCAACACCAGCAGCAGGAACAACACCAGCAGCAGGAACAACATCAGCAGCAGGAGCAACACCAGCAGCAGGAGCAATACCGGCAGCTGGAGTAACACCAGCAGCAGGAGCAAAACCAGCAGCAGGAACAACATCAGCAGCAGGAGCAACACCAGCAGCAGGAGCAAACCGGCAGCAGGAACAACATCAGCAGCAGGAACAACACCAGCAGCGGGAGCAATGCCGGCAGCAGGAGTAACACCAACAGCAGGAACAACATCAGCAGCAGGAGCAACACCAGCAGCAGGAGCAAACCGGCAGCAGGAACAACATCAGCAGCAGGAACAACACCAGCAGCGGGAGCAATGCCGGCAGCAGGAGTAACACCAACAGCAGGAACAACACCAGCAGCAGGAGCAATACCAGCAGCAGGAGTAACACCAGCAGCAGGAACAGCATCAGCAGCAGGAGCAACACCAGCAGCAGGAGCAACACCAGCAGCAGCAGTAACATCAGCAGCAGGAGTAACACCAGCAGCAGGAGCAACACCAGCAGCAGGAGTAACACCAGCAGCAGGAGCAACACCAGCAGCAGGAGCAACACCAGCAGCAGGAGTAACATCAGCAGCAGGAGCAACATCAGCAGCAGGAGCAACATCAGCAGCAGGAGCAACATCAGCAGCAGGCGCAACACCAGCAGCAGGAACAACACCAGCAGCAGGAGCAATACCAGCAGCAGGAGCAACATCAGCAGCAGGCGCAACACCAGCAGCAGGAACAACACCAGCAGCAGGAGCAATACCAGCAACAGGAGCAATATCAGCAGCAGGAACAACATCAGCAGCAGGAGTAACACCAGCAGCAGGAACAACACCAGCAGCAGGATTAACACCAGCAGCAGGAGCAATACCAGCAGCAGGAGCAACATCAGCAGCAGGAGCAATGCCAGCAGCAGGAGCAACACCAGCAGCAGGAGCAACACCAGCAGCAGGAGCATCATCAGCAGCAGGAGCAACACCAGCAGCAGGAGCAACATCAGCAGCAGGAGCAACACCAGCAGCAGGAGCAACATCAGCAGCAGGAGCAACACCAGCAGCAGGAGCAACATCAGCAGCAGGAGCAATACCAGCAACAGGAGCAACACCAGCAGCAGGAGCAACATCAGCAGCAGGAGCAACACCAGCAGCAGGAGCAACACCAGCAGCAGGAGCAACATCAGCAGCAGGAGCAACACCAGCAGCAGGAGCAACATCAGCAGCAGGAGCAATACCAGCAGCAGGAGCAACACCAGCAGTAGGAGTAACACCAGCAGCAGGAACAACATCAGCAGCAGGAGTAACACCAGCAGCAGGAGCAACATCAGCAGTAGGAGTAACACCAGCAGCAGGAGCAACACCAGCAGCAGGAGCAACATCAGCAGTAGGAGTAACACCAGCAGCAGGAGCAACACCAGCAGCAGGAGCAACACCAGCAGCACAAACAACACCAGCAGCAGGAACCACACCAGCAGCAGGAGCAACACCAGCAGTAGGAGCAACACCAGCAGCACAAACAACACCAGCAGCAGGAACAACATCAGCAGCAGGAGCAACACCAGCAGCACAAACAACACCAGCAGCAGGAGCAACACCAGCAGCACAAACAACACCAGCAGCAGGAGCAACACCAGCAGCACAAAGAACACCAGCAGCACAAACAACACCAGCAGCAGGAGCGACACCAGCACAGGAACATCAGCAGCAGGAGCAATACCAGCAGCACAAACAACACCAGCAGCAGGAGCAGCACCAGCAGCACAAACAACACCAGCAGCAGGAGCAACACCAGCACAGGAACATCAGCAGCAGGAGAAACACCAGCAGCACAAACAACACCAGCAGCAGGAGCAACAGCAGGAGCAGCACCAGCAGTCACTCCTTCAGCAATCAGGCAGAGGGGGTGGCCACAGAATTCCAGTTGGATTGTAGTGAAATCCTTAACACCAGGTCTATAGGTGGAGGTTCAGCTCTCTCGACATGCGTGTTCACCAGTGTCTCAAGCTGACATCATAGAACCAGTCCTTCTTTCCAGTAAATTAGCTGGCTACCCATTGTCCGTGATCAAAAGGGTTTCTGTCACTGCAGACCCACCCCTGCTGAACCCATATCACCCTGCTTACCCATCATGGCTGTCTGCCTCTTGCAAAATCATATGCTCTCTGCTGCAAGGTGAGAAGGCAGGAAGGTGAGAGTGCTAATAATGCCTTATGTCCAAAGGAAGGAAGGACACCATTTCTGGAGGGTGCCTATGAGGTATGAGTGTGAGAAGGCAATAGAATGTGATATTAGTTGCTCTGAAGGAAATATGAGGTATGCAAGGGGAGAGGAATGAACGAAGCTGCAATTGTGTCGACCAGTGGCGTGCTGGATAGGGGAATGCTTAGCCAGCAAGAATAATACATTGCTCACCAATCTTGCCCTCTTGAGGTGCTCCATGGTGATGATACCCTGGTGCACTATCTCCAATTTGGAGGAAAAACTCTAGCTGATGATGCCCTCAGCCACTTCCCGCCACACATGTCTTCCTTCCATCCTTATGAGACCTCACCTCATTGCAGCCCCATCAACTCCCTCAACAGGATCTCCAGCTAAGATATCCTCCCCATTCTTGTGAGTGCTGCAACCTCAAAACCCCAAGTACTGCTGAGCAGCGGGAAACATTTAAAGAAACAATTTACATTCCACTAAAAAACAAAGATTCAATGACAAACATTCATTCGTGGTTTACTGGTAGGTATGGTAAGGATATGAGAAGAAGCTTGTTACTTTGCAAAGATTAGAAGCAAATTTGAGGTTTGGGAAAGTTTGGGAAACCAGCAAAGGACAAGCAAAAGGTTGATAAAAAGGAACAACCAGAATATGCGAGAAAGCTAGTCAGGAATATAAAACAGATTGCAAGAGGAGGAACTAAAGGAAATGTTGATTTCTCAGAGGTAGAGAAATTATCATGGCGATTCCAAAAAAGTAGAGCTGTTGAACAAGTATTTTGTGTCTGTTTGTGCAGTGTTATATACTGGTGAAGAGTGGGACTGGAGCCAATTTTTACTCAGTGTAACGTTTATTTACAGGACAAAACATTACAAGCATGCACTCCTAACTCAAGTGCACCCTGGTTTCAGTGAGTCTCTATTTAAATTACTTAAATGAAACTCCTATTAACGCTCTCCACTGCATGTTATTAAACACAACTGATTTACAGTCAACACACAAGAGAAGACAGCAATTACATACCACAATGGAGGTATTAAGAGAGAGGAACTTGAGGTAATTAACATCAGCAGAGAAAACATATTCAAAACATGTGAAGGTCTAAAAAACAACTTCCCGAACCTGATAGCTTACACTCTCGAGTGCTAAAAGTGATAGCTATAGATGTCCTGGTGGTGATTTTACAAAATTCTCTCAATTCTCAATTCTTAAGGGTGGCACAATGGTTAGCACTGCTGTCTCACAGTGCCAGGGCCTCGGGTTTGATTCCAGACTTGGGTCATTGTCTGTCTGAAGTCTGCATGTTCTCTCCGTGTCTGTGTGGGTTTTCTCCATGTCCTCCGGTTTCCTCCCACAGTCCAAAAGACATGCTGGTTAGGTGCATTGGCCATGCTAAATTCTACCTCATTGTACCCAAACAGGTGCTGGAGTATGGTGACTAGAGGATTTTCACAGTAACTTTATTGCAGTGTAAATGGAAGCCTACTTGTGACACTAATGAATAAACATTCAACTTTAAGCCATTCTAGGATAGTTCCAATTGATTGGAAATTAGAAAATGTAACTCCACTATTTAAAAAAGGAGGGGGTGAGGGAACAGAAAACTATAAGTCAGTTAGGCTTGCTGTTAGCCATCAGAAAAGTACTGGAATCCAATAATAAAGACATTTTAATAAAGCACTTAGAAAATCATGGTATGATGAGACAAAGTCAACATGGTTTTACATAAAAGCAATCATGTTTGTTAAATTTACAAGTGCTTTATTGAGGATGTAACTAATAGGTCAGATAAAGGGAAACCAGTAAATGTAGAATATATCATTCTCCGGTGATGGTGGTGGTGGTGGGGGGACGGGGGGCGTGGTCGGGTGCTAACTGGAATCAGGTTAGCCACCCCTGGGGAACAGGTTGGAAGTAGCCACAGGGACAGTCAGAATGGCTTTGTCAGTGGAAAATCATGTCTCACAAATTTGACCGAGTTTTTATAAGGGGTAATCAAGAAGGTAGATGTGGACTATGCATGTCCACATGGACTTTAGTAAGGTGCCACATGGTAGGTTATTACATAAGGTTAAATCTCACGGGATCCAGGGTGAGGAGGTCAATTGGATACAGAATTGGCTTAATGACAGAAAAAAGAGAGTGGTTGTAGAGGGTTGCTTTTCAAACTGGAGGCCTTTGACCAGCGGTGTGCCTCAGGGATCGGTGCTGGGTGAGAATGATTTGGATGAAAATTTAGGAGGAATGGTTAGTAAGATTGCAGATGTCACCAAGGTTGGTGGCATCATGGACAGTGAAGAGGTTATCTAGGATTGCAACGGGATCAATTGGGCCAGTGGGCTAACGAATGGCAGATGGAGTTTAATTTAGATAAATGTGAGCTGATGCATTTTTAGTAGACCAAACCAGGGCAGGATTTACTCAGTTAATGATAGGGCATAGCGGAGAGCTGTAGAATAAAGAGATCTAGGGGTACAGGTTCATAGCTCCTTGAAAATGGAGTCACAGGTGGACAGAGTGGTGAAGAAGGCATTTAGCATGCTTGGTTTCATTGATCAGAACACTGAATACAGGAGTTGGGACATCTTGTTGAAGTTGTACAAGACATTGGTAATGCCATACTTGGAATACCATGTAGAGTTCTGGTCATCTTATTATAGAAAGGATATTATTAAACTAGAAAGAGCGCAGAAAAGATTTACTGTGATGCTACCAGGACTGATGGTTTGAGTTATAAGGAGAGGCTGGATAGACTGGGACTTTTTTCCCTGGGGCGTAGGCGGCTTATGGGTGATCTTATGAAGGTCTAGAAAATAACGTGAAGCATAGATCAGCTAGACAGTCAACATCTTTTCTCAAAGGAAGGGGAGTCTAAAACTAGAGGGCATAGGTTTAATGTCAGGGGAGAGATTATAAAAGGGTCTAGAGGGGCAATTTTTTCACACAGAGGATGGAGAGTTTCTAGAACGAGCTGCCAGAGGTAGTAGTAGAGGCGGGTACAATTTTGTCTTTTAAAAAGCATTTAGACAGTTACATGGGTAAGATGGGTATAAAGGGATTTGGGCCAAACGTAGGCAATTGGGATTAGCTTAATGGTAAAAACTGGGCGGCATGAATAAGTTGAGCTGAAGGGCCTGCTCCAAGCTGTAAACTTCTATGACTCTATGGCTCTAGGGGCTGTTGAATGCTGAGGTGGGATGGTTAAAGAGCCTGCCTCTGTGCTGTGGGACTTTAATATTAAAATTAATATCAGATTGGCTTGCAGCTCTCCAGATCCTCCAGGCAGAGTGCTGTAGTGACCAGAAGAGGTCCTGGGACCATGCTTGAGGTAAGTACCGGGAGTCCCAGAAGCAACAGAGTAACAGATGCCCTGGGTGGTTGAAGGGGATGGAGATCGATCTCAGTGTCAGGAGGGCAGGCCAGGGGGAAGTGGAATGGAAGTTACAAGACCCAGAGGGGAGAGTGCTCCAAATCTGAAGGGGCCGTAGATTTTTCTTTTTACGTCAACACGACAAACCAAAATCATGCATTATATAAATACCATTCTTCCTTTAAAATTAATAAAAATACTCACACATAATATATTTCTGTATCATGAACCCACAGAATGTAGCATGAAGCAATGTCTGTCTAAACAGCTAATTATTTTTTGTTTTTCCAGATTTTGGGAGGAATTCCTTGGCAGGCATACTTTCAGAGGGTGCTTTCTGCCTCCACGGCTCTTCAAGCGCAAATACTCTCCTTTGTGGGTGCTTTGTGCACTTTAGTACTGGCTGTTCCATCTGTAGTCATTGGTGCAATAGGAGTATCAACTGGTAATGTCAAACTATTTTAATCTATATAAGAATGAGTTAATGCCTAAGCAGCCTAAAACATTTCAATGTATAGTTAGAAGTTTACAGACAGCAAAATTATCCAGGTGCGTGTTTATTAATTAAGCATTCAAGAGAAGGGTCATTAGACTCATAAGGTTAGCTCTGTTTCTCTTTCCACAGAAGCTGCCAATCCTGCTGGGTTTTTCCAGCACATTCTGGTTGGTTCCCATTCTAGGAGTTGATTCTCCCCCTGCCAGCTCCAGGGCACGCTGCTCACAGACTGTCAGGTGCCACAGCTCGGACACATCTTCACCAGTCTGTGCCCTCTCTGGTTATGCGCGCTTTTCCCCTGTGGAGAAGTTAGGGGGATTGAAAGCATTGGATATTTTGAAATGCATAGGGTGCAATGTGTGCCTGAGTTTTGAAGCTTGTATTGGCTGTTTCAGGAAAAAGGGTTACCACTGGCAAATGCTGAATGTGGGTTTGAGGGAGTAGGTTTCAGAATGGAATGCACATTCACCCTTGCTGCCTGAAGAATGTAATTCAGTTTCTTCTGACGCAGTTTCCTGGACTGAGGTGTCAAGGTTCTGATATTAACTGCAGCTGCCACTATACCCGCACAATGCATTTGCAGCATGACCCCTTGGGTGATGATCCTGAATGGAGATGAGCAGCTAGTGCCTCTCCTCCACTGCATCCTTCAGGCAGGCCTGGTCAGCCTCAGAGAACCTCCCGACAGGTTTCTTTCCAGCCACCTTCCTGGTGTGACTGGCACTGTCTCCATTATTGCAGCTTATATGCAGTTCTGGCTCATTACGGGAGTGCAGTTGCAGTCAGTTTGGGCCAGTGGGCCAGTTAGCAAAAAATTCTTGTGAGAAATGTAAAGGGAACCTGGTTTCAATAGAGGGTGAGCCATCTCCCAAGGCACTGATTGGCTCTCATTCAACAAGGTGCTGGGTCTAGGGGGTGCAATGCTCAAGACTCTCATTCAACAAGGGGAATGCTCGAAGACAGGGGGTGTGCATGGCAGCACAGCATTATTTGTGTCCAAGGCAGCAATGAGGCCAGTTTGTGTGAAGTGGGGCAGGGGAATTGGGGGGATGGGTGCTAACGATATCTGGGTCGCTCAGGGGGCCAGCAGTGTGCAGGTGGGTGGGCAGGCGGGTGTGGGAGTGGTGCGGTGGTAAGAGGCCAGCGATGAGGTCAACGGTGTCTGTGGGGGGGTTGAGAGCAGCAATTTCAATCTCCCAGAGATGTGCACATGCATGGGATCCCACTCATCACACTGGTTTCAGCCTCTTCAGAAGGAATAGGCTCCATCTCCTGGTTTTTAATGAAAACACGCTAGTGGCCTATGCAGTGCAGAGTGTGGGAGATTCATTTTGGGAAACACGCTGGGAAAACCAGTGCAATGTATTCCAATTTTCATGCAAATTTGACACTTTGAAATTTTTGGGGAGAATTTCGGTCAGTGACTCTATTTTCTCTCCACAGATGCTGTCAGAGCTGCTGAGTTTTTCCAGCATGTTCTGTTTTTGTTTCAGATTCTAGCATCCGCAGTATTTTGCCTTTGTGATTCTATTTGTTAGCTGTCTAAGAGTTACATTTTTTTTTTACAGACTGGAATCGGACTGAATATGGTCTTCCAGATCCTACGCACAGGAATGAGACTCAGATGATTTTGCCTATTATACTACGGTACCTTTGTCCAAATTACATTGCATTTTTTGGCCTTGGAGCTGTCTCTGCTGCAGTGATGTCATCAGCTGACTCTTCCATCCTATCAGCAAGTTCCATGTTTACTCGGAACATTTATCATGGTGTAATTAGGCATGAAGTGAGCATGTGTTAAACCTACAAGTCTTCAATTTATTTATTGTACATATTTACTTTATTTTACATTGTTACATGTATTTTACCAAGTAATATATTGTTGCTAAGTTATGCGAAACGTGGTGATTGGTCAATGTGGCATATGGGTAACAAACTCAATTTATCTAATCACATCAAATTGATCAAATATTATTACTGAAGGAGGTTGCTGGAAGATGTGTTTTTAAATATATTTATCATCAAACTACGTTCTTAACATATCAACATCCTGAGGTCAAATGGCCGGAATGGGGCCCCACGGAGCCAGTTAGTCCTCACAAACCTAAGAGAGAATTTGAACTCTCCTGCAGAAAGCCAGCATGAGTAGAAAGCTTGGCTGCGAGCAATCAAAGTTTGGGTGGCTCAGAGAACCCTCTCCAGCCCCTCTCACAACTCAGGTAAGTGATAGTTGGGGTTGGTAACATGACAGGAATCTTGGAGAGTCCAGGAATTCAACACTCATCTCCCAGACATGGTTAACAGTCCAGCAGAAAAATCAAAAGGGCATTAAGAGATGAGGTGCATTTTTTTCAGTTTCTTTGAATACTTTAATCTATTGACTTTAAAAAGTTGGAGATGGATAGGAAAAAAGTCTATTTTAGCAAGGTGAGACTATTAGAGTGAAACATCCATGAATATATCCAAACAGGGCTGCTTCAGCAACATTTTAGTTGTGGGAAGGGAGGGCAACCAGGGTAGCAGAAAGAATAAGCTTTCCTTAGGGGACCTGGAACAGTGTTCCAGTTCCTCTGGCCCTACAAAGACTATTGTTTAGATCTTACCTTTCAGGACCTCTGCTTCTTCCCCAGCAGGTTTTAATGATCGCTACAGAACAGGAATCTGGCTGCAAATAGAGTTGCTTAATCATAAACCCCATTTCACCCAGAATCTGTTGAGCAGAGGAATTTAAAATTCCCTTTAATTTCAAATCTAATTGGTAGAATAAAATCTCTCTAAACTAGACACAACAACACATTCACACAACTTACTGAACAGGCAGCCTAGAGTGCGGTCTGAATGGAGTGTGAGTTAAAAAGTAAGAGAGTAGAAAATTAATGGCAGCCATTTAAGGATATATTTCATATGTCTCAACACAAATATATTCCATTGAGAAGGAAGAATCTGAGAAGAATTTACCATCTGTGGCTAACTAAGGAAGTTAAGGAAGGTATTAGGTTGAAAGAAGCGATGTACAATACTCCAATAATTAGTGGTAGACAAGAAGTTTGAGAAACATTGAAAAAACATCAAAGAATGACAAAAATCTAATTAAGAGGTAGAAATTGGAGTGTGGTAGAAAGCTATCAATGAACGTAAAAACGTAGAGTAATGGCTGCTAAAAATATATAAAAAGGAAAGGAGCAGTGACAGTGAGCATTTGTTCCTTAGAGGGCGAGACTGAGGAATTAATAATGACAAAAAACAAAATGGCACAGATACTGAATAAGTATTTTGTATCCATCTTCACAGTAGAAGACACAAAAAGCATCCCACAATTGTAGAAAAACAAAGGGCAAACTGGAGGGAGAAACTTAACAATCACTATCACTAGAGAAAAAGTACCAGGAAAATTAATGGGATTAAGAGCTGACAAGAGCTCTGGACCTGATGCCCTCCATCTGAGGGTCTTCAAGGAAATGCCTGTAGAGACAATGGATGTATTGGATATAATCTTCCAAAATTCCCTGCATTTTGGAAAGGTCCCAGTGGATTAGAAAAGCACAAATGTAATATCACTATTCAAGAAAGGAGGACGACCAACAGCATGGTGGATAAAGGGGAACCCATAGACATAATGCATCTGGATTTCCAAAAGGCATTTGATAATGTGCCACATAAAAGGTTACTGCACAAAATAAGTAGGATGTGCTGGGGGTGATATATGAACATGGATAGAGGATTGGTTAACTAACCAAAAACAGAGGGTCAGAAAGAATGGATCGTTTTCAGGTTGGCAATCAGTTTGTAGTTTGGAGGAATCTTGCATTTGTACTTGAATCACAACAAGTTTGAATACAGGTATAGCAAAAAATTAATAAGGCAAGTGGAAAGTTGGCCTTTATTGCAAAGGGGATGGAGCATAAAACTAAGGAAGTCTTGCTACAGTGGTTCAGGGCATGGGTGAGACCACACTTGGAGGGCAGTGAGTAGCTGTTGTCTCTTAAGGATAAACTTGCATTGGAAACAGTCCTAGGATGTTTCATTCGGCTGATTCCTGGGATGAAAGTAATGGCTTTTATGGAAAGGTTGGACTAATACTCATCGGCATTTAGGAGAATGAATGTTTCCTCTCATAGAAGAATTAAGAACTAGGAAGCATTGTTTAAAATTATTGTGTCACCCATTTTAGATAAAGATTAAGAAGATTTTCTTCTCTAAGGGACTCATTAGTCTTTGGAATTCTCTGCCACAGAGAGTTGTGAAGGCTGAATCATTAAAGGCTGAGTTAGATTTTTAATCTATGAGGATGTCAAAGGTTATGGGAGGAAATGCAAGACAGTGGAGTTAAAGCCAAACTCAGCCATAGCTCAATAGGTCAAATGGCCTCCCCATTCCTATTTCTTATAATATTATGATTGTCTTTGCTCAATATATCCCTCTGGGGGTTGTACTGCAGAATGTCATGCCAACTTTGTTACCCAAGATCTAGGTCGCGATTCTCCCATCGTGTAGCGCTAATATTTTAGCGCAGCTGAGTGGGAGATTGTCACATCGGCCCATTTGCAGGGCTTGCACAAGCATTTGCACACCCCTTGCATCTCCCAGCACAGGTTTCCAGCAGCTTCTGCTCCAAGCCAGAAATCGCGGGGAGGCATAAAGACAATTTACATGGTAATTTTAATATGATTTAAATATGATTAGCAGGTCTGAAACTGAAGTCTCTGGGCCCACTAGTATCTCCCACCTCACCAGGGTATTTCACTGGGGATTACAGTAGCTCCCCACTTTCAGGTAGCTAATGGCCTAACCCTGCTGGAATGAAGGTGGGGTGCTATCGGGCTCCCAAAGGGTCAGACGGCGAGGGGGTGGGGGGGAGGGCGGGGCAGCCCACAGCATTGGCACCCTGGCCATGCCAGCCTGTTCCCCAGCATCGCCCAAGGGGCAAAGTGCCAATGCCTGGAGGCACCTTGGCACTGCCCATCGGACATGGGGCAGTTCCAGTAGGATGGAGCATAGGGAGGCCTGATGGGGAGGGGCCTATGGAGCAATTGGTGGAGTGGGGGATCCCACTGCCATTCTATATAGGGATCGATGGGGGAAGCTGGGAGGTCAGCGATCGGGCAGGCTGGGGGCTGGGGGCGGGGGGGATCAGCCAGGGGGAGGTCTGTCAGCCTGCTGGGGTGGGTCGCACTGTGGAGGAAGGGGGAGTTGGGGCTATTGGAAGGGTTTCCTGTCCAGGGTGGGGTGATTGGTGGGGGGAAGGGCTGGAGATCACAGTGTGCCTGGAGTGGGGTGGGTTGGGGCTGGGCCTGGGAACAGTTGGAGGGACCAGCACCTGGGCTGTGGGGTGGCAGAGAGCTGGCATTGTGGGGCTGGCCAGCGATCAGGAGGTTGGCAATATGGGACCATTGTGCATGCACCGATCTCAGCACTGACAGATTGGCACATGTGCAGTAGCCCACTCAGCATGCTGATTTCAGCCTCTCTAGTGGAAATAGGCCCCACCCCCTGAAATTTAATGATATTCATGCTGGTGACCTCTACAGTGCACAGAGTGTGGGTGATTCTTCTCTGAACTCCTACTTAAAAAAAACAATGCGAATTACTCTGGTTTTCACACAAATTTGACACTTAAAATTCTTTTGAGAAAATTTCGCCCCTGTAGTTTGGATCTGAAACCACCATTTTTCCAGCATCCAAATCTGTATCTAGAGATAGAATCAATCTGCATTGGCCTTTTTTAAATGACATCTTTAACATTGCAGTGAAATAACTTACTACATACACAATTCAGCTGAAATTAATAATCTGAAATGGACATTAACAATAACTGATGAAGGTTGGATTTATTTTTTTACTGATATATATGTTAATGACCGGGAGGAAGGAAGTGAGTGTACAGTAGCCAAACTTACAGATGGCATAAAAATAGGTGGAAAGGCAATTTGCGAGAGGGATACAAACAACTTACAAAAAGGTATATTAATTGGTTAAGTAAAGGGCAAAAAGTTGGCAAATGGAGTATAATGTGGGAAAATGTGAAGTTGTTCATTTTGGTAGGGAGAACAAAAGAACAGAGTGTTACTTAAATGGAGAAAAACTGCAGAAAGCTGCAACACAAAGGAACTTGGGAGCATTTGGGTACAGCAGGTTGTCAGGAAGGTTAATGGAATGTTGGCCCCTATTACAAGAGGGTTGGAGTATATGAGTAGGAAAGTCTTGCTGCAACTATACAAGGTACTGGTGAGACCACATCTGGAGCACTGTGAGCATTTTTGGTTCCTTTATTTGAGAAAATATATTATTTCATCAGTGGCAGTTCAGAGAAGGCTCAGTAGAATGATCCTGGTATGGAAGGATTGTCTGATAAGGAAAGATTGAACAGGTTTGGACACTACGCATTGGAATTTAAAAGAATGAGAGCTGATCTCGTTGAAACATATTCAGATTGTTAATGACAAGACAGAATAAATTCTGGGACAAAGCCTAGGACCAGAAACATAGTCTCAGAATAAAGGGATGTCAATTTAAGTCTGAGTTGAGGAGAAATTTCTTCTCAGCAGTCTGAGCACTGAAGACTGCCAACCGCCCTAGGACAAGCTGAAAAAGAGTCCTTTATCCCCTCTCACTGTCTACTGTCCATTAGCCAATTCTTTATACATGCCAATATCCTATCTCCAACACCATGGGCTCTTACTTTAAGACTTAACCTTTTGTAAGATAACTTGTCAAATGCAACACTGGTTCCCCTCTATCTATTCTGATTGAGACTTCTTCAAAAAACTCCAATAACTTAGTCGGACATGATTTCCCTTTCATGAAGCCATGTAGACTCTGCTTGACTAGATTATGATTTCCTAAATATGCTGCTATTAGTTCCTTAATAATTGATTCCAATTTTTTCCAGCAATATATGTTAGGCTAAATGGCCTATAGTTACTCACTTTTTTGCCCTCCTTCCTTTTTGCATAGGGGTGTCACATTGGCAGTTTTCTAATTCTTTGATACTTCTCCAGAATCCAAGGATTTTTGGAAAATGACAACCAATGCATCCATTATCCCTGTGGTTATAGAGCCATAGAGATTTATAGCATGGAAACAGGCCCTTAGGCCCAACTTGTCCATGCCACCCCTTTTTAAGCAACTATGCTAGTCCCAATTGCATACATATCCCATAAGCTCATATCCTTCTATATCCATCTTACCCACGTAACTGTCTAAATGCTTTATAAAAGACAAAATTATGCCTGCTTCTATTACTACCTCTGGCAGCTTGTTCCAGACACACACGACCCTTTGTAAAAAAAATTGCCCCTCTGGACCTTTTTGTATCTCTCCCCTCTCATCTTAAACCTATGGTCTTTAGCTTTAGACTCCCCTACCTTTGGGAAAGATGTTGGCTATCTAGGTAATCTATGCCCCTCATTATATACAGACCTCTATAAGAACATCTGTAAGTCTCCCACGCTCCAGCGAAAAAACTCCCAGTCTTTCCAGCCTCTCCATATAACTCAAACCATCAAGTCCCAGTAGCATCCTAGTAAATCTTTTCTGCACTCTTCCTAGTTTAATAATACCCTTTTTATAATAGGGTGACCAGAATTGTACACAGTATTCCAAAGATAGCCTTACCAAGTCTTGAACAACTTCAACAAGACATCCTAACTCCTTTACTCAATGTTCTGGTCAATGAAACCAAGTGCCAAACGCCTTCTTCACAGCCCTGTCCACCTGTGACTCCACTTTCAAGAAGCTACGAACCTGTATTCCTAGATCTCTTTGTTCTATATCTCTCCCCAATACCCCACCATTAACTGAGTCAGTCCTGCCCTGATTCAATCTACCAAAATGCATCGCCTCGCATTTACCTAAATTAAACTCCATCTGCCATTCATCGACCCACTAACCCAATTGATCTAAGACCCGTTGCAATCCTAGATAATGTTCTTCACTGTACACTATGCCACCAATCTTGGTGTCATCTGCAAACTTACTAGGCATGCCTATTAAATTCACATCCAAATCATTAATATAAATGACAAATAACAACGCACCCAGCACTGATCCCTGAGGCACACCACTAGCTTCCAGTTTGAAAAACAACCCCTGCACTGACCCTATGTCTTCTTTCATCAGCTAATTTTGTATCCATTTGATTGCCTTACCCTGGATTCCGTGAGATTTAACCTCATGCAACAACCCTACCATGCGGTACCTTGTCAAAGGCCTTTCTGAAGTCCATGTAGACAACATCAACAGCATTGCCCTCATCGACCTTCTTGGTTACCCTTTCAAAAAACACAATCAGATTTGTGAGACATGACTTTCCATAGCCATGCTGACTGTCCCTAATCAGTCCTTGCTTCTCTAAATACTTATAGATCCTGTCTCTCAGAATACATTCTAACAACTTACCCACTACTGATATGAGGTTCACCAGCTTGTAGTTTCCAGGCTTTTCCCTGTAGCCCTTGTTAAACAAATGCACAACATTTGCCATGCTCCAAACGTCATGCACCTCAACTGTGACTGTCGATATCTCTGCTAGGGGACCCGTGAGTTCTTCCCTAACCTCCCACAACATCCTGGGATACACTTCACCAGGTCCCAGGGATGTATCTACCTTGATGCACTTCAAAACTTCCAGCACCTCTTTCTCTGTAATATGTACACTCCTCAAGACACCACCATTTGTTTCCCCAAGTTCTCTAACATCAATGCCTTTCTCAACAGTAAATACTGATGTGAAATATTCATTTTGGATCTCATCCATCTGTTGTGGATCCACACAAAGATGATCTTGTTGATCCTTAAGAGGCATTAAGTACCATCACCATTACTAGAAAGTAGTATCAGATCCTTAAGACGCCCTATTCTCTCCCTAGTTGCTCTTTTGCCCTTTATGTAATTGTAGAATTGGATTCTCCTTTGCCTTATCTGCCAATACAATCTCATGTCCCCTTTTTTGCTCTCCTGATTTCTCTCTTAACTCTACTCCTACAGCCACTATACTCTTCAAGGGATCCACTTGATCCCAGCTGCCTATGCATGTCACATGCTTCCTCTTTTAAGATCCTAGAATGCAAGCCATCAAGGAGATTTATCTGCCTTTACTCCCGTTAGTTTGTCTAATACTATTTCTCTAGTGATGGTAATGGTACTTAATTCCTCCCTCATATTCTTTAGTTTCAATGGGATGTTCAAAGTATCTCCCACCTAAAAGTCTGATGCAAAATATTTGTTTAAGTCCTCTGCTATTCCCTTGTTCCTCATGACTATCACCTAGATTCATTTTCTAAAGGGTTTCACTTTGACCTCTCTCATCCTTTTCATATATTTAAAGAAGCCCTTTTTAACAGTTTTTATATTTCTCGCTAATATGCTCTTGTAATTTATTTTCTCTCTCTTTATTATCTTTTTAGCCCTCATTTGCTGGATTCTGAATTTATTCCAGACTTCAGGGCTATCACTGAGTTTTGCTTCCTTAAATGCAGTCGAATGCTCCTCTTAACTTCCTTAGTTAGCCATGGTTGGTTTATCCCTCTCTTAGAATCTTTTCTCCTTACTGGAAAACATTTTTGCTGAGAGTCATGAATTATGTCCTTAGATGTCTGCCATTGCCTGCACATTGTCTTTCCTGCTAAACTATGCACCTCATCCACTTTAGCTAACCCTATCCTCATTTCATTGTAATTCCCCTCATTTAAGTTAAACACAGTTGTTTCTGACCCAAGTTTCTCACTCTCAAACTGAATAAACTGACTGACCCACTTCATTTGTAGGATACCTGCTAAAGAATAATCAACACTGTGAAAAGTTATGCTTGGAATTCTTCCAATTCAATATCTGACTGATGAGTAGAGTACTCTACTTGGTGACAAAAATATTATAAATGTGGCCCATAAGTATCGTAATTATTATAAATATGGCCCATAACTATCATAATTATGGAAACACCAACACCTGCAAGCTTCCCCTCCAAACGACTGAACATCCTGACCTGGAATTATATTGTCATTCCTGTCTGTGGGTCAGACTCCTGGAACTCCTTTCCCAGCAGCACTGTGGTTGTGCCCACAACACAAAGGCTGCAGTAGTTCACAAAGGTGGCTCACCACCACCTTTTCACTGGAATTAGGAATGGGCAATAAATGCTGGTCTAGTCAGCGACACCCAGATCCAATGAATATATTAAAAGAAACACATTCAATTTTGCAGCTTTTTAAAATTTTGAATTGTTAGCATTTATAAAGTTTTGAACAAAATGCAATAAACACACTTGGCAAGTATGTTTATTTGCATAGAGCACAGTCATCTAATTTTAGTTTGGCAATCATAGAATCCATAAAATTTATACAGTGCAGAAGGAGGCCATTCAGCCCATTGAGTTTGCACCGACAACAATCCCACCCAGACTGTACTCCCGTAACCCCGCATATTTACCATGCTAATCCCCTGACACTAGGTTCAATTTGGCACGGCCAATCAACCTAACCGACACATCTTTGGATTGTGAGACATGGGGAGAATGTGCAAACTCCACACAGACGGGCCAGAATTGAACCCGAGTCCTTGGCGCTGTGAGGCAGCAGTACTAACCACTGGGCCACCATGCCACCCCAGTCACTGGAAAAATAAAATATCGGCTAGAATTCTCCAGTCGTTGATTCTCCACTGCCAGCCAGAATGGAGAATTTGGTTCTCTGCCAAATCTCCATTCACTGCAACAGGACCAGAGAATCCCAGCCACAGGCGAGTTCGGAGAAATCTGGCCTGTAGACCATACTTTATAAGTTCAGTCCCCCTGTTCCCTGGGCAAGATTAACAGTGTTAATGCTACAGTTAGCATAAGGATACTATATCTGATTACTTAATGATTCTTGATAAGAACTGCATGTGTTAAAATGCAGAGTTATGCAGTACAATGCAGCATTAAAATATTGTTTAAGGACACAATCCAATTTGGTCCGCTGATAGTCTGTTGGTAATCACTATTTAAGCCCATGCTTGAAGATTGATCATTTGGGCAATGACAGATCTGAGCAAATACACCTCAACAAAAAAAAACTGGATGATTAATGCACTTATTAAAAACTGTGGAAACTTTTCTTGTCATAACATACAGTAAGGATAGTCAATTAGTGTTTTTACCCTTCCCTCTTTATGTATATTACAGGCCACAGATAAAGAGCTAGTATGGATAATGCGAGCAGCTATCCTTGTGTTCGGAACAATAGCAGCTGCGATGACATGGCTGTCCACTTCGATCTATGGATTATGGTATCTGAGCTCGGATC
The DNA here is from genome assembly GCF_965287045.1 of Carcharhinus amblyrhynchos. Lineage (NCBI taxonomy): Eukaryota > Metazoa > Chordata > Chondrichthyes > Carcharhiniformes > Carcharhinidae > Carcharhinus > Carcharhinus amblyrhynchos. The sequence goes on from NC_137333.1 coordinate 63,457,148, forward strand.
TTGTCTTTGTTCTACTTTTTCCTCAGCTTGTATCTGTACTGTATGTCAAGGGAACTAACGCATATGGTTGCATCACTGGTTACTTTTTTGGTCTTTTGCTGCGTGTTGGTGGTGGTGAGCCTTACCTACAACTAAAACCATTAATTTGTTATGCTGGATGCCATTTAGATTTCAGGTTTCCATCTGGACCAATATATACCCAAAGATTTCCGTTCAAAACTGTATCAATGTTAGCATCCTTTGTGATGAACTTACTTGTTTCATTTCTGACTAAATATCTCTACAATATAGGAATTTTCCCACCAAAACTGGACTTTCTTCATGGCTTTGATCCACAGTTTAAAAAAGAAAAAACAAATAAAATAGCATCAGAGATCAGTGGTAGCACAGATGCAGTTGAACAGATGCCTTCAGATAAAGAAGACGAGGAACCTCAAAATACTACTTCTCAAGACAAGGAACCAGTCAATGATTAAGTTTCAAGTCCATTGATTTCAAAAAAAAGATGACAGACACATGCCTCAACTTCAAACATGGACATTGTGGCAAAAATGTATTACACCTGAAGCAAATGCCTCATCGTTTTGATTAGCAAAAGCTATAAATAATAAATAAAACAAAACTCACTGATAAACAGTTAAAGTTAGTGGACTAAAAATCCCAACTGAGTCAATTATTAGCAATGGATATCATTAGCTAGTTACTGTTCCATTCAGTTTAGAACAACAACTTGCATGTAATCTTTAATGTAGGAAAACACTTCTCAGGAGTATAATTAGATGAAAATTGACACCAAAAGTCAAAGAAGGAGACATGAGGAAAAAGGGCCAAAAACTTGGTCAAGGAGGTAGGTTTCAACAGATCATCTTAAAGGGGAAGAGATTGTTGGAGAGACGGAGAAGTTTAGAAAGGGAATTTCAGAATTTAGGGTCTAGAAAGCTGAAGACATAGCCAGCAATGGGGGAGCGAAGGAAGTGAAAGATGTACAAGAGACTGAAGACCTTGAAAGATACAGAACTCTTGGGAAATTGTAAGACTAAAGGAGGTTACAGAGATAGGGACGGGCAAGGCCATGCAAGAGCTCGATGATGAGAATTTTCAAATTGAGGTGCTGCTAGAGTAGCAAGCAAATTCAGGTCAGCAAGCAGAATGAATGAGACTTGATGCAAGTTAGGATACAGGCAAAAGAGTCTGAATGAGCTTATATTTATGAAGGGTGGAAGATTGAAGGCCAGATGCACTTTGGAACAGTCCAGGCTGAAGGGTATAAAAGCATAGATGAAAATTCCAGTAGCACATGGCTAAGGCAGGGGTGGAGATGGGCAAAATAACAGAGATGAAATGATGTGTTTTTTGTGATAGAAAGCATCTGGAGTTAACAGTTCAGCTCAGAATCAAATGAGATGGCAAGACTGCAAATGGTCCAGTTCAGCCTGAAGCAGTGACTAAGGGAAGATTGACAAGATTAGACATCTGATTATAATCTTCTTCACCTCATTTACCTTTGCTCAATAAAGCTGGAACTCCTGTTTTTTTCAAAAACAATTCTGAATTATTTTCCAATCACCTTTTCTGTCACATGTACTGTTTACTTACGCTAGTCAAGGGTTTCATATCCATTTTGTTTCAGTGCTTAACTAATTATTCATGACCCCTGATAACTGGATGTCTTATTGCTGGAAGTAAATTGAAACTGAGTGAAGTCAAAAGTGGTAATTGTGTACACTTACATTGCAAACATAGCTGAAATGCTTAACGCAGACCCTCAAAGGATAGCCCTTGATATATGCTCTTAACTCCTATATAATGCAACCTGAATTACTGGTCAGTCACAAAAATATTCTTCATAAAATTGTTGAATGCAAAACAATGCTTAAGAAGTTCCCTTTATAATTAATTGATAAGATGGTTTTTACCTGTTAGATCTAGTTCTCAAGGTATCACGATCCTCTTTTAAGGCATTAATATATAAAATGTGTTTAGGATTTGGTCTCTCTGAAAGCTCTCTACGTTTTTACTATTTGCAAGTTTTCCATTTTCTGGACCTTATATTGTGATATGAAAGTTCATGAAACAGTAGGGAACTAACTACTCATTAAAAGCTCAGACAAGATTTTATTCCTCAACTCCACTCCTAAGCAATTTGTGAATTATTTCAGCAAAACTGGAGTAAAATGGATACCAACTCTTTCCTCAATTTTGTGCTTTAATACTGATGTTCCTGAATTCCTGAATAGATGTTCTGTGATCTGTGCCCGATTCCACCTATGAAAGTGCAACAGTGTAAATTACATGCAAATTACAGAAATTTGGCCTGCTCCTAGATTTCCCCTAACTGCACTAGATGTGAATCGAGACAGACTGTCTGCTACCTGAGCTGTTGTATAAGCCCCATTTTAACTGGGTGAGTGAAGAATATGGTGTCAGCCAAGCAAGCATCAATGCTGGAGGGTGGAAGGAGGAAGCATTATGCTTGTCCTGCTCATTAATATGGGGCCAATGCTATTTAAACTTTCAGGGCTTAGTTAAATAAGCCAGACTTGAATTCCTCTCAACTATGTTGTTGATAGGACAGGAGTCAGGAAATCAGGATAGGAGGTTGAGGTTGAAATTGGGGTCCTAGGGAAATAAGCCGTGGCAGTTCATAGGTCATACAATCCCTACAGTGCAGAAGGAGGCCATCTGGCCCATCAAGCTTGCACCAACAACAATCCCACCCAGACAATATCTCTATAACTCCATGTATTTACCCTGCTAGTACCCTGACGATAAGGGCCCAATTTTACCAAAAATTCGCGTCCCTTTTTGGGTGTGAAATCGCGGTAAATTTGGGCATCGGACTTGTAATGCGATCTGCACCTTAATCCAAGCAGATCGCTCCTTTACCAACACCTGATTTGGGCGTAGGTCCGGTCGACACCCCAATCGGGCGACCTGATGATTTAAATGCATTAGCATGCACTTAAATCAATTTAATGAATTGAGTGCCCAACTTTACTGCCAAGTCCCACTTTATCGTCTTCTGGTCTGTTCTGGATCCATGCTATAAGCGACCTACTAAATAAAAGTCGGAAGCCAACACTTTCTCAGTGTGGGTTGGCGAGGAGGTAGGTGCATGGCGTCCAAAAGCTCTCCGGTACTTACAGGTGTGTCGTAGTCGCAGCCATTCCGCTGTCCTGGGTCAGTGGCAGCTCTGCAAGTATTTTGGGGGGGAGGGGCAGCCTGTTGCTGTGCTCGATCTCCGAAGTCTGTCGGCCAGCATGGAGCTTGGGTGCTGCAGTACAGCTGAGTCCTAGCACCGCAGCTCCCTTCAGGTCAAACACAGAACATAGAACAGTACAGCACAGTACAGGTCCTTTGGCCCTCGATGTTATGCCGAGCTATATTCCTGGCGCTGAGGGGTGGGGGTGGTGGGGTCACCCACTCTCAGAGGCTATCAGATTGACAGCTGCTCTGAACTTTTATGCGACCGGCTCCTTCCAGAGACCGACCGGAGATGTCTGTGGCATCTCTCAGTCTGCAGTCCACACCTGTGTCAAGCAGGTCACCGAAGCCCTGTATGCCCGGGCTGGGCAGTACAGCAAATTGAACCTGGACCAGGCCCATCAGGAAGCCCGGGCTGTGGGGTTTGCTGCAATTGCGGGAATGCTGAATATGCAGGGGGTGGTTGATGGCACCCATGTCACCCGGGGGCCCCCTACAGAATCCATGACGATTTGTCAATAGGAAGGGGTTCCACTCCCTGAATGTACAAATTGTGTGTGACCACATTGTTGGGTTGATGCCAGTGTCGTAGCTGTACTGGAAGAATTTGGCTCGGAGAGCGGCAAGTTCTGGAGCACAAGTCTTCAGTACTACTGCTGGAATGTTATCAGGGCCCATTGCCTTTGCTGTATCCACTGCCTCCAACAATTTCTTGATATCACCTGGAGCGAATTGAATTGGCTGGAGACTAGCATCTGAAATGCTGGAGACTAGCATCTGAATGATAGGGAATGGGATAGCTTGATCTTGGGTTCGGACACAGCTCAGCACAACATCGAGGGCCGAAGGGTCTGTGCTGTGCTGTACTGTTCTACGTTCTATGTTCTATGAAATGCTGGAGACCACTGGAGAGGGTCAGGTGGATCACTTGGCACTCCTGGCTGAAGATTGTTGCAAATGCTTCGGCCTTATCTGTTGCACTGATGTGCTGGGCTCCTCCATCATTGAGGATGGGGATATTTGTGAAGCCTCCTCCTCCACTGAGTTGTTTAATTGTCCACCACCATTCACTCCTGTATGTGAAAAGACTGCAGAGCTTATATCTGATCCGTTGATTGTAGGATCGCTTAGCTCTGTCTACACTTGTTTGGCATGCAAGTAGTCCTGTTTGGTAGCTTCACCAGATTGACACCTCACTTTAGTTATGCTGGGTGCTGCTCCTGGTATGTCTACTTGCACTCTCCATTAGAGTTGATTCCCTCGCTTGATGGTAATGGTTGAGTGAAGAATATGCCAGGTCATGAGGTTGCAGATTGTGCAGCTCCGCTGCTACTCATAGCTCATGGATGCCCAGTCTTGAGTTGCTAGATTGGTTTGATATCTGTCCCATTTAGCACAGTGATAGTGCCACACAACACAATTGAGGTTATTCTCAATGTGAAGGCAGGACTTTGTCTCCAAAAGGAATGTGCGGTGGCCACTCTTACCAATATTGTCATGAACAGGTGCATCTGCAGCTGGCAGATTGGTAAGGATGAGGTCAAGTTTGTTTTTTCCTCTTGTTGGTTCCTTCACTACTGCTGCAGACCCAGTCTAGCAGTTATATCTTTTAGGACCCGACCAGCTCCCGAACCACTTCTGTTGGTGGACATAAAAATTGCTCACCCAGAGTATTTTTCTTTTTTTTTTGGAAGGATTGTTTGCTATTAGGAATATTCTTCCAGGTTTCATAAGGAACCATAGGGCCCTCTATCCCAACCAGAATCATCTATCCTCGCATCTAAACTGGGGCAGCATGGTGATACAGTGGTTAGCACTGCTGCTTCACTGTGCCAAGGACCCGGGTTCAGTTCCAGCCATAGGTGACTGTCTATGTGGAATCTGCATGGGTTTCCTCCCACAATCCAAAGGTGTGCCGGTTAGGTGGTTTGGCTATGCTAAATTGACCTTTAGGGCCCTATTTTACCAATTGGCTAAGGGCCGGATGCAGACGTAAAATGGATCCGAGCCCAGAATCCTCATTCCAGCGCGCCCATACGCATTTTGCCCGCTCCAATTCGGTCCGCGCTGTGGGCGGGGCTTAGCGCTGCCGGAACGATCAGAGCTCTAAACTGCGCATGCGCAGTTCAAAAAAAATCTGAAACAGCGCTCCCAGTCACAAAAGACAAAGAAAGCGGAGAAGTGGACAAGTTAGCCTGCTACTTACTGATGCTGCCTCACTCAAACCCACTGCCAGCTTCACATTCCTCCTATCACACCCTGATTGACTAAAAACATTTTTAAAACATATATTTTTACTGGGCTTTTCTGTTTGGTTAAAGTTGTTTCCTTTATGTTTTTTAAAAAAACTGAAGACATTTTTAACAAAAATGAACTGTGACCACCAGATCTACAAGGTAAAAGTGAAGAAGAAAAGATAACTCGGAAGGAGTCCTCTGGGGTAGTTGGTTTGAGACAAAACCAAGAGGATGGGAAAGCAGAACAGTATTAAACCCTCAGAGATAAGCTTGAAATAATCCACCTGTTGAGAATTTCTTAATGTTCCCAATTAAAAATTATATGATACCATCAAGAGTGCTGGCTTGGAGTATTGTCTAATATGGTCAGTTAATATTATCATTAACTCTTAGAACCACAGGCACGAAAAGTACAGACCGAGAACATTTTCCCAAATGAGTCATTTAGTACGGGACCTCAGACTTTTGTATCTTTTTCACAAGGAAAGAAGGAAGTAGAGAATATGTCCAGGGTGCATAGGGTCCTTAATTATGCTGACTGCTTTTCTGAGGCAGCAGGAAGTGTAGACAGTCTCAACGGCTGGGAGGCTGGTTTGAGGGATGGACTGGGCTTTGTTCACGACTCTTTCTAGTTTCTTGCAGTCCTGGGCAGAACAGGACCCATACCAAGTGTGATCCAACCAGAAAGAATGCTTTCTATGGTGCATCTGTAAAAGTTGCTGAGAAAGTCAAATAGCGGACATGCCAAATTTCCTTAGTTTTCTGAGAATGTAGAGGCATTAGTGGGCTTTTTAAACTATAGTGTCAGCATGGAGGGACCCGGACAGGTTGTTGGTGATCTAGACACCTAAAAACATGAATTTGCAACCATTTATACTTCATCCCCATTGATGTAGACAGTGGCATGTCCTCCACTACGCTTCCTGAAGTCGATGACTATCTCCTTCATTTTGTTGACGTTGACGGAGAGATTATTGCCATGGCTGGCTCCACAGCTTTCATGGATTCAGGCCAGGTTTTTAAAAAGTCATAGCTCATGGCCCATCAGAGTAGCTGTAAATCATTTTGTGCAAGATGAAACATGTTAAAAGGTACATCCAAAAGGTGATCTTAATCCTCCATGCCAAGCTCTGCCCTCAGCCAAGAGAGCCAAGACACCTATTTTAGTAAGACAATATTGTTTGATTTACAGCTCAGACTCTCTGCTTGTTAAGATCAATTTCACAATGTTTCTTTAGACAAGTCAAGTGATTTCAAGTTTTTGTGGTTTGTGTTTTTCGTGACTTCATAGGTTTTGGATGATTGACACTTCTAAATGCTTGTGCTTCAGACTATTTTTTAAATATAGAAGGAACTTCTCAATTAGTCAGTTTTTTCCCCGAAGGGCTCATTTTATACATACCTCTTTACACTATGTGATTCATTTGTTATCAAAAGTACAGTGTATCAATGGGCATGAAAGTGCCATAGTTTGGCATTGAGGGCATGAAGGGCAATCATGAGCGGATGGAAGTGCAGAACTTTGCACAGTAGTCATGAGGGGGCATTGGGGGCCATGAGGTGGCATTGATGAAGCATAAGAATTGTTTGGAGGGTGAAGGGGATATGAGGAGTAAAGGCTGAAGGGCCTATGTAGTTTTTTTACTGGCTCCAAGTCAGGCCTTCAAAAAAGCCCACATCTGTATCCAACAGCCCCTGTGGCTGTCTCTACCCTTCTTCTCAGGTTTGCTGGCCTGACCCCAGATATGAAGATCATGTTTTTATGGATACTTTCTCCCAGGGCAGGCAGGCCAAGCCAAGAATTTTTTCAAATCCCTCACCCACCTGAAGGATAAAAATCCAAGCCATTATCTCTGTCATTTCTTTTGATTGCATTTCTTGTGAGTCTCTCAGCTTTGTAAATTCAACAAATTTAATTTCAAAAATATAACAAATGATAATCTCTTCATAAGCAATTTCTTCATTTCCTAAGGCATGCTAATTGAATATAAAGTTTGAAATTATGTCAAACTTCACTTCTTGCCCTACATTCCTTTCTTTCTGCCTTAGTATGATTCAGCACTGCAGAGAGGTGTAACTTCAGCATTTCCAACAGGAAAGGAGGCAAATGAGCAAGTGGAACTCAGGAATGCAGTTTTCAATAAGACATTAGGAACTATTAGGGCTGTTGCAACAAAACTTTTCTCTGCACAAAGAGTGATTAATGTGTGGACTAAACCTCCACCAAAAGTAATGAGCAAATTTCTTTTATTTATGGAAAACCCTGATGCTACAAGGGGAACTTCTTTAAAATCAAAATAGGCTAAATAGCCTTTTCATCTGTAAGTATTTTAGAGACAATTTACACATTCCTGAATCTTCCAATATGGGGGGAGGGAAGTGAATTACTCAAGTTGTTGATGTACACAGATCCCTGAGCCAGTTTTGTTCAGAAGTGCACAGAAAGGAGGAAGTAGTTTTTTTAGGGTAGGGGTGAGATGAATGAGCCAGGAAAAGAGTGAGCATTATGTAAAGAAAGGAGGATGACCATTATTGGGGTGGGTAAGTGAGAACTGTTGGGGGCTGAGCGGGGTTAGCAATGTCACCAGGGAGGAGAGGGAGTGAACATTGTTGTCGTGAGGAAAAGGGTGAAAAGTGCCATGAGACAAGGAAAGAAGCATCTCAATGCTGAGATGAGGGATGCGATGGACAATGCTGTGTAGTTAAAAATATGATCAACAGTATTGGGAGCTGAGGGAGATGAACAATGTTAGGATGACAAAAGAGGGCGAGTCTTGTTGAGGGAGATGAGGGAAGGTATGAGCATTGTTGTGGGAATGAGGGAAGGGGGTAAAAAATGTCAGACCGTGAGGAAGTGAATATTTTTGGGAGTTGTAAGGCTACACAGTTAAGGAGGTTGGCAGTTTTTTTATTCAAAAGAATGTAAATCTAACAGGACTAGGAGGGATGTTCCCAGTAGTAGAGGAGTCCAGAGCCCGGGGTCACAGTCTGAGAATATGGGGAAATTACTTCACCTGAATGTCTTCACTTTTCTAACTGGAGGTCTGTGACAGCAGAGTTCCAAAAGGACTAGTGCTAGGGCTTCTGTTGTTGGTGATATATATAAATGCTTGGGAGGAAAATGTAGATGATCTGATTGGTAAATTTGCAGATGATACAAAAATTGGGGAGTAGTGGACAGTGAGGAGGATTGTCAAAGGATACAGCAGGATATAAATCGGCTGGAGACCTGGGCTCAGAGATGGCAGATGGAATTTAACCTGGACAAATGGGAGGTAATGCAATTTGAAAGGTCTACTACAGAAGGAAAGTATACAATAAATGGTAGAACCTTTAGAAATATTAGCATGCAGAGGGATCTGGGCGTGCAGATCCACAGTTCCCTGAAGGTGGCAACTCAGGTGGACAAGGTGGTCAAGAAGGCATATGGCATGCCGGCCTTTATTGGTTGGGGCATTGAGTATAGGAATTGGAAACTCATTTTGCAGCTGTATAAGACTTTGGTGAGGCCACATTTGGAATACTGTGTACATTCTGGTCACAGTAAGAAGTCTCACAACACCAGGTTAAAGTCCAACAGGTTTATTTGTAGCAAACGCCACCAGCTTTTAGAACTGGCTGTTCCTTTGTCAGGTGACTCTGATGAAGGAACAGCCAGTTCTGAAAGCTGGTGGCATTTGCTACAAATAAACCTGTTGGACTTTAACCTAGTGTTGTGAGACTTCTTACTGTGTTTACCCCAGTCCAACGCCGGCATCTCCACATCATTACAATTCTGGTCGCCATACTACCAGAAGGATGTTGATGCATTGGAAAGGGTGTAGCAAAGATTCATTGGGATGTTGCCTAGTTTGGAGGATACGGACTAAGAAAGGTTGAACAAACTTGGATTGTTTTCATTGGAGCAGCAGAGGATGAGCAGTGACCTGATAGAGGTTTACAAGATTATGACAGACTTGGATAGTGAACAATCAGAGTCTTTTTCCCAGGGCTGAAGGGTCAATTACTTGGGGGCGTAGGTTGAAAGTGGGATGGGGAAAGTTTAAAAGAGATGAAAGGGGCGAGTTTTTCACACAGAGATCGGTGAATGCCTAGAACTCGCTGCCAGAGGAGATGGTGGAAGCAGATTCTATAACAATGTTTAATAGGCACCTGGATAGATACATGAATAAGCAGGGAATAGAGGGATATGGACCACATAGAAGCAAGAAAATATTAGATTAGAGAGGCATCTGTGCCAGCACAGACTTGGTGGGCCACAGGACCTGTTCCTGTGCTGTACAGTTCTTTGATCTTTCTTCTTTGGACAGTAGTAAGCCTGTGGAATTCTCTACCATAGAAAACAGTTGAGGGCAGAGAATTGTATGTTTTCAAGAAAGAGTCGAATATAACTCTTAAGATTAAGAGGATCAAAAGGATTTCTCCTCAGTCGTAAAAGCTTTAAACTATATGACCCCCTGGTTGCAGATATCCCCACCATTGGGACCATCCTTTCTGCACCTATCCTGTCTAGTCCTATTATAATTTTATAGGTTTCCATGAGATCCCCCTCATTCTTTTGAACTCCAGTGAATACATTCCTAACTAACTCTATCTGTCCATATATCAGTCCTGCCATTCCCAAGACATTTCACTAGTTACAGCTTGTCAACCCAAAATTGGCCCAGTTATCTCTACGCTCCGTTTCCTGTTAACTAACCAATCTTCTATCCATGCTAATATATTACCCCCTATACTATGAGCTCTTATTTTGTGCAGTAGACTTTCATATAAGACCTTGTCAAATGTTTTTTGTAGATCCAGATACACCATATCCACAGGTTCCAATTATCCACACTGCTTGCTACTTTCGCAAATTAATCTAAGAAATCAATCAAATACAATTCCCTGTTTACAAAACCATGTTGATTTTCAAAATGTCCTGCTTTAATAACAGATTCTAGCAGTTTCCCTTTGACAGGTGGTAGGCTAACTGGCTTATAACTTCCTGCTTTCTGTTTTTCTCCTTTCTTGAATAGTAAATTTGTGATTTTCTAATTGGCTTTTCAGAATCCAGGGAATTTTGGAAGATCCTGGCCAGCATCTCTGATCTCACCTGCAGCTGTAATTCTCTGATCCCACTGCCGTGAATGGAGATGTGACTGAGCACCTGCATCCCACCTACATCTGGTCTCTCTGCAAGCCCCCTTGTCAGCCTTTGGTGCTAATAGTTACCCCAGTATCTTTTCCTTCGTGTTTTATGTTCATCCCTCTTTTTTTGATTTTCAATAATGCTTGGACTTTGTTTTGTCTTCCGCAGCAAAGACAGGCATAGAAAATCTGTTCACCGCTGCCGTTTCCTTTTTCCTGCTATTAATTCCCCATTGCTCATTTTAGTTACTGTTTTTGTTTTAAAATGTTTGGAGACACTCTGATTATCTGTTTTTAAATTCCAGATAGTTTTCCTGCATACTCTAATTTCTCCCTCATTATAATTTTAGACATTCTTTGTGATTTCTAAAATTTGCCCAATCTGCCAACTTACCACTAATCTTCACACTACGATGTGCTTTTTCTTTCAATTTGATACTAGCCTTAACTTCCCTGATTAGCCAATTGTTGTGCATCTCTCTCCCAGAGTCTGTTTTTCTTAATGGAATATACCTTTGCTGTGCATTAAGGAATATTTCCTCAAATGTTGCAACTGCTCCTCCACCATCCTACTTTTTAACTTACTTTCCAAGTTCAATTTCACCAAGTCTGACTTCATATCTTTGTAATTGCCTTCATTTAGGTTTAACTTACTAGTGTTAAACTCACATTTCACACCCTCAAACTAAGTGTGAAATTATTTTCAATTCCAATTCTCTTCCCATACCCAGTGGTGCATTAATACAGACTTTTATCGGTTTCCACAGCTAGTCATTCCCAGAATAGGTCAATAGTCTGTTTACAGGGGCTTATGCTTGAGGCGCACCACTCCACATGAAGCATCGTTGATCAGAAGTCTTCCTCACTTTTGCTGCCATCCATTGTCATGTTTGGAAGGATTTGCAGGTTGACACATTCAACATGTTTGACTGCATTCTGAACACAACTTCCTTGACCATGAGGTTCTGTGTTGGGCCTCAAACTTAGAGTTTCTTGCCCCATGAACTCTTCTGTTACCCTTTCCTAACTTTCAGAATGTCAGATAACCTTGAATGTACCAGCCTTTGTTACCTTGCAACCACATCTCAGATATGGCTACTCAGTCATACATATTTACCTTACACCTGCCAACATTTAATCCATTTTGTAATAAATGCTACATTGTTAGGGTTTCAGAGCAGAACCACAAGGTATTTTATGAAGCCAGACTAGACCCAACAATTTTCTATTTTAGCAGACATACGAGGAAAGGATGCTTTGCTCCAGGAGTAATTTCACTGAAAAATTATGGCTCTTTTATCAAAATAAGAATTACTCACAACACAGTTTAAGTATAACTCTATCAAAATGAAGCAGCTTAGCTCTTAAAAGTTGAATAATATTTAAAAATGAAAACAACTGCAATTTCTAATTTATCACTATTTAAGTCCCAAATAAGCAACATTCATCCTAAAAACTTAAAAACAACTTTAATTATGGTTAGCAATCAAAAATACACTTGCTATAATAAGTGTAAACAGCCTGGGAGCTTTCAGAATTCTATCTTCAACCAGAACAGCCAAACTCCAATTCTTTTCTGCAAAAACCTGTTTCTTTCTACTACCGATCCAGGGCTGCACATAAATCATAACATCACATGACCCTGTCAATCACTGTACTCTGAAATCCTGGAGAACTTAAGTAAATAAGAGTCTATCTACTTAATATAACTACTTGCAAGGTTGAAATGAGCAATTAACCTGTTTCCTCAGCCTCTAAGCTCCATTCCTTCCAGACATACTGACTACTGGTAGCATAAAGCTGAATTTTTTAAACATTATCCTGAAACATAAAAAAAAATACACACAACAAATACACAGAAAATTCGACACATCACAAAATGCATTCAGTGACAGAGCCTTTCATGTTGTCTATTCACCATTCTTGTAAATTTTGGTCTTATCTATTGGCGTACTATTCAGCGTGTATGCTCTGTCCCTTCCTGCCTTATTCTAATTATCATTATCCATATCATTACTTTGCTCTATTCCTATACTTTCCTTCTTAATTTACCTCATCACCCCTCAAATGACCCCCACCTTCATCAATTCAGTTTAAAGCCTCTTCTGCCATCCCAGAGAAACAAGTGGCAAAATCTTGATTCATAGGTTTCTGTTCTAAATTTTAAGACTTTGAAAAGGAGGAAATGCCAACCCCAATCTACCTCGCCCCACCCCACCCCCACCCTACTCCCGCCCCCACCCCACCCCACCCCCACATCCACCTCCATCCCCACTCCCAACCCACCCCCATATCATCCCCACCCCCAGCCCACAACATAATTGAGCACTGATGAAATACCTCCCCTATACAATCAGTTTTATTGCTCAGACAGGACTATAATATTGGTAAGCCTTACACAAAAACTTGACCCTGTTGTGACATTGTCGCACATTTCTTAAAATGGAAGAGCATTTGGAAGCAATCCAGATGACCTAAATAAGTGACAACAAAGTGGTTTGACTAAATGAATATGGAACTCGTAAGAAATATAACAATTACATAGATTGCAGCAAGGGTAATGTATTAGAATTGTTTTACCACTCAAGCTTCCTATTGGAAAAATATGACTAAGTAAATTGAAGCAACAAATGAGTCATGGATTGTAATATCACCCTGTCCAATAGGAAAGAAATACTTGCCCTTTTCTTGTTTGAAAGTCAAGTATAACAATAAAGGTGAAAGCTCCTATAAACTCGTATAAATGAAACTGTGGAGGAAAGGGGATTCAACTCTTTCCATCCAGTGTTGTCTTCTAAATCAGTTCTGAAGTAATTTCTGTAATATATAATTTTGTCATCGCATCAATACAATGGTGTGGTGATGTTTTTTAGAAAAGTTTTACAACACCCTATGATTGTCTTCAGGTACTTAATGTAAGTAGCTTAACAGAAGGATTTTGTTCTAATATATTTGTTTAATGTGTAAAGTCTGAAATAATGACGTTCATTCAACTCGGGTGTAATTGAGAAATTGCAGCTTAGTTTAAGAACTGCAAATGTTATGCATTATATCTAACTTCACTTCCAGTGGTCTGTAATTGATTCATACTTCTCTAATAATTATGCCACTGCACTAAAGTGTTATTAGAGATTTTGTGCTCAAGCCTAGAAATCACATTACAAAGAGGAACGTCAGCTTTTAAGCAGGTACCTTTTAAACCAGTTTAGAGACTCTGACCCCATCACCAACTCAGGCAGCAAATTCCATCCTCTGTTTAAAAACGAGTTTCCTCATGCCCCCGTTAATTCTCCTGCCACTTAGCTTGAATCTATGATCCCTGGTTTTTGAACTTTTGTTCACACACCTGACAAAGGAACAGCATTTCCGAAAGCTTGTGGGTTTACTATCAAATAAACCTGTTGGACTTTAACCTGGTGTCGTGAGACTTCTTACTGTGTTTACCCCAGTCCAACACCAGCATCTCCACATCATGACATTTTGAACTTTTGCCCAGGGAAACCGACTCCTTTTCTCTATTCTATCTTTCCCCCTCACAATTTTGTAAATCTCACTAATGTCATCCTTCAGCCTTCTCTGTTCCAAGGAAAACAATCCCAACCTCTCCAATCTCTCCTCATAGCTACAATTCTCCAGCTCTGACAACATACGAGTAAATCTTTTCCACATTCTCTCCAGAGCAAATACATCCTCCCTGTAATGTAATGTGGAGATGCCGGCATTGGACTAGGGTGGGCCCAGCAGATCTTGACAGATTTGCAATGATCACACACCCTGATGGGCACCATCAAGTGCACCATCTTCTGTGGAGTCAGAGAGCAGTCCTAAGACTTTCACAGAAAGGATGAGTATCAGCTGGACATCACAGGGTTCTGCTCTCAGGACATTCCCAGTGTGTGCAGTCACTCGTAGTCCCCTCTGCCTGTGATCCCATGCATTTCAGCTGTCAAACCATCAGGGGCAGATCTGTCTCAGAGCAGGAGATCCTTATCAGGTCAGGGCCTTCCAGGACTCAGGCCACCAGAAGACATCTGCTAAGGTCATTACAGGCATGAGGAGCATTCAGCTAGTTGCATTCACCTCTGTGCTGGAAATCAGTACAGCACCGAGGCATGGCAGTAAGGTTAGGAAAGTTAAGAATTGTTAACGTTTTGGGTTATGGGTGTACTATCACTGCTCTTACAATCCAAGCTGATGTTGTAACTCAACAAAAAGAGGAGGAGCAGATTCACAGGATTGGCTAATTACTTCTAACACCAAGAAAGAAAACATTTTTTAAAAATTTTTTTTAACAGAAAATTCCATTACTGACTGTTTTATTTATAGTTTGTTCATTCCCACAATGTATGGCAGGTCCAAAGACCTCAATTATACAAATACAACAGCGTTATCCCCTGCACGCAGTTCAGTCACTCTCCCCCAGGGTGAGCCTGTCAAACAGGTACTCTCCCATGCCATTCTCAGGGGCTCCCAGTCTCTTCAGGTTGGTGATGTAACCGCCAAGCTTCTTGATCATCTTCACTTGTTCATCCAAGTAGTGAGTCTCCAGGAAGTCACACAGATGAGGGTCAGTGTTCCCAGAGGAGAGTTTGTGCAGATCTGGCAGACTCTGGTTCACATTCTTCTCCATCTGCAGAGCTCTCTGCGTTGCCTCAAAACCATTGCTCCATTCATCCTGCTCTGGCTTCTTGACATCCTCCAGGATGACACTATCTCCACGTTTATTCTGGAATCCCATCAGTTTCTCAGCGTATTCCCGTTCCTCATGTGACTGCTCCTTGAAGAACTCAGTAAAATGACACAGGGCAACATCATCCCGGTCAAAGTAACAGAACATGGAGAGGTAAGCATAGGAGGAATAAAGCTCCAGGTTGATCAGCTTGTTAACAGCCTCACAGTCCTTGTGGTAGTTCTGACGCACTTGGGAAGCCATCTCACTGAGGATAAGAGTCACACAACAAGCTTTTTTAATTAAACATGAAGAAAATGGATTATGATACAATACATCTTTACACCACACTTCCCTTAACAATTACACACAGGCTTTGGGATTAACATGGATTACAAAATACATCTCCATCTATAATGGTTTTATTAAGACAAACTCCCTTTTAAGCACACAAGATGGCTGCAGTCAGATACATTCTTGACTCTGAACCCTAAATGAATGTTCGCAAATTTTTCCTCAGCGCCCCCCTAAGCACCCCTGATGGATTGACAGCTGGAATGCATGGGATCACAGACAGAGGGGAATACGAGTGACTGCACACACTGGGAATGTCCTGATAGGTGGGCATAACTAGCTGGGATTTCTAGCATCTGTTTTCTTAATCATTACACCATGCTATAGCTTTTCTTCCAACAAGGCTAAAAGAAATGCTCCCTCTTTAGCCTTCTAAAACCAATGGCTTCTGCCAGAGCTGTGAGAGCTGCTATCTCTCTCACTACCAATGGCTTCTGCCAGAGCTGTGAGAGCTGCTATCTCTCTCACTACCAATCAAGTTAGCTAAATAAAAACTGAAAAGCTTCTCTACCTTATAAGGCTTAAGGGTTTATTTATTCTTCACGCCACAGCCTCCTTTAAGAACAATATAAACAGAGCTTATCCAACCTTCACACATACATTTGTCCAAAATGAATCTAACAATAGGTTTTATCCCTCCAGGCACAAAAATATTACATGAAACACACTTAAAACATTAAAACATTACCTATTTCTAATGTTTACCAATATAAATATAAACCCCTTAAAACTACCTTTGTTTTCCTAAGACTCTAAAGAAATTGCACTTTTGTAAATATGTTTGATGGTTATATGAATGTTTTGGATAAATGAAAGTGTTGTAAATTTATACATTGGAACCCTCTGAGATCAAGGTTTAGCCATCCTCCATTAAATGATGGTGTCGCACTATGACATTAATATTCATGCAATGTCAGCCTCAGTTGAACTAGTCTTTTCATCCTTGTGTGATGTCAGGCAGATGTGTTTAAATCTTTATCTGAAGTGTGTGATGCAAACAGTTCTCAGCCTTCTTCCTCAAGAAATACCATTGAATGAGGAGAGCTCATCAGTATTAATATTATAATGACATTTGTGTCTCCTCAGTTGTGGTGACAGAACAGAGTAGGAAGAGATCCCTTGGCATGTCCTCACCTCAGTTGCAGTAGTGTTTGCATCATTAGATGGCAGTGAAAGTTTAAAGTCCTCTCTCACACCACTCTGGTTCATCTCAGTTTCCAGAGTAAGCACATTCATAGGGCACAATGGACAAAGACAGAGATCATGGCCTGGAAGTTCTAAAGGCCAGAACATGCAAGAGTGAATACTGAACTCAATCTTGCTGTGAGTAGTTAGGCATCCTCTCGGATGACAAGCAATGGCATTAAGTGTGAAGGGAAATGTGGCAATATGCCTTTACTTAACTTTACTTTTCCTAGAACCTTCAGCAATTAATATATCACGGGAATGCCTCCCACGTCTCCCTGTATCAGTGTGTTCATACTGACACTCAACAGCTAGCTGAGCTTCCTAAACCTCTGCACCCTCATCTTCCAATGTGTTCTCATCCTTTTGTTCGCCCTCTAGCAAGGGATCACTCCTCTGCATGGCTAGATTGTGGAGAGCACAACATACAGATGATGCAGGAAAATGTGTTGAAATGTATTGTAGTGAGCCACCTGAGCAGTGCAAGCATCTGAAGCACATCTCCAGAAAAGCACTATGGTCTGCTGTGTAAGGGAGCGTGTGGAGCTATGAGCAGTGTTGTACCTCTCCTCAAAAAGATTCTGAGAATGACACACCAGGTTCATCAGCCAATGTTTTAGTGGGTATTCCTTTTCCCTAAGCAGCCAGCTCCACGGACATGCTTGCCCCTCAAAACTCTCAAGCACCTGGGAGTGACTCAGGGGGCAGGATTTTCCAAGACCGGTAAATCCTGCCTAAGGTCAATGGACCTTTGCATGGTCCACCACCTGCCCACTACAGTTCCTGTGGAAGGCGGGATGGGAAATTCCACCCAGGATGTAGGAGTCATGGCAATTTCCAGGGTGCTATGCACCGACATGTAGCTTACGCTTCTGATAATCACACACCAGTTGCATGTTGACGGAATGGTAGCCCCTGCTTTTTATAAACATTAAGGATCTGCTACCATGGAGCCTAAATAGCATCATGCGAGCAATCTATTGCATATTGTACTCCTGGCAATCCTGAGATGGTTGCAGAGCAGGTGGTACTTGCAACCTGGCTACCTTCATCCAGAGCAAAATTCTGGGCACTGTGGCAGTGTCAACCGGTGCTCCCTGGCACTGTCCAAGGGGCAAAGTGCCGATCCCCAGAGGGCACCTTGGCACCACCCACCAGGCATGGAACAGTGTCAAGAGGGCAGGGCCTATGTGAGGTGGGGCTTGCTGTGGCCAGGGCCTAGGTGGGGGCGGGGTGCTACCACTCTGCATTGGAATTGATCGGGGCTGGAGGGAGGCCACTGATCGAGGCAGGCTTAGGGGGGTGTGGTCTGCCGCAGTGTTCTGCCGGGTGGGGAAGCGTCTGTCGGGCGGGGGTGGGGGGGGTCTGCCAGGGAGAGGGGGGGAGCAGATTGTCACTGCTTTGGGGGGGCGGTGGCTGGAGATCAGGGTGCTCCTGGACGGGGGTACATCAGGATTGGCCCAGGAATGCTCATGGGGTCCGCAATCAGACCATGGGAGGATAAGGTGGAGGGGGTGCAATGATCCCAGGCTGGCCAGCGATCAAGCTGGCCACTAAACTGCAGGCTGACAGATAGGACCACTGCACATACACAAAGGCCTACAACTCAGCCTCCGCTGCCAGCTTCTAATGATATTCACGCTTGTGACCTCTGCATTGCAGAGTGTGGGAGATTCTAGTGTGAGCTCCCACTGAAAAAACAATCGTGATTTACACCAGTTTTCCAGCAAATTCAGCACTTACAACTTTTTTTGGCACATCACCCCCAATATGTATTTATCTGAAACAAAAGCCATTTATACAAGATGTATGCAATTTTATCCCATCCTTTCCCAGTAGAGTAAAGAATACTGCTTTGCAGCAGAGAATGAGTATGCACTGAGCCCGTATTCAAATCCAAAAAATACACCTTTGTCCTCATCTTCAGAATCAAATAACACTTCGAAATTCTTGAATTGCATCATCATATGGCTCATCAACATCCATTGCAATCCTTAGCGATCATGTCATCATCAGTTGAATGATTCCACAGTCATCTTCTGTGCCGTCAAGTTCATTGATATTCTACATTTCTTGAATGATTTGATGATAGCCTCCATTCTGATTCCACTCCAGGTTGCTACAATCCATTCACACAAGGTTGCTGACATCGGAGCCCATATACTGCCTCACTTGGTGAATGTCTTCTCTCCAACAATCTTCCAGTCATTCCATTTTTTTCTCATGCTATCCTTGTAGAACATATTTAGAGAGGCATCCAGTGGTCGAACAAGACTGAATAGACACTGGGAATCGTGGCAAAATCAGTGTTTTGCAATCTAAATTCAGCAATAATATCATCGAACATTTGTGAGCTGAGCACATCCTGGATAAGAAGGCTTTTTTCCTTACATAGTTCACCTGTTTGGATAATCCAAACTTTCATAAGAACATAAGAAATAGGAGCAGGAGTAGGCCATCTCGCCCTTCGAGCCTGCCCCGCCATTCAATAAGATCATGGCTGATCTGTCGTGGCTCAGTTCCACTTTCCCGCCCTCTCCCCATAACCCTTAATCCCCTCTCTTATCAAAAACCCATCAACCTGCGTCTTAAAAATATTTAGCGAGGCAGCCTCCACCACTTCAACGGGCAGAGAATTCCAGAGATTCACCACCCTTTGAGTGAAGAAGTTCCTCCTCAACTCCGTTCTAAACTGCCCCCCCTTTATCTTGAGGCTGTGCCCCCTAGTCCTACTGTCTTTTTTGAGCGGGAAGAGTCTCTCCACCTCTATCCTATCCATCCCATTCATCATCTCAGCCATTTTTTAAAGCCATCTTCATCCATCCATCCTTTATGGTGAAAGTGGACAAACAACTTTTGTGAATTGCTGCTTTGGCAGAATTTTCTCTTGACTATCACAATTGGCTTAAGCTTTGTACCATCACACATACACAACAATGAATCTGCTATTTTCATGGCCAGTTGTCTTTACTAACATTGTTTCTTCTCCAACTTTGCTCAGAGTTTGACTGAGAGGCATGTCAAAATTCATGGGAGTCTCATCCATGTTGCAACCCAGGCCAATCTGTACCTGTTCTTTTGTAGATATTTGATACGAAATGATTAAGATGTGATAAGCCGATCATCAGATTCCTCTGGGAAATTTTGGTCTTCCCTCACTGTACAAAATCATTTATCTCAATCAACATGATCCATCAACCATGGTTCACCTTGAGATCTGCAATGCCTAATTTTCTCGTTTGTTTCAGGGTATAGATTCAGATCGACCCTTGAGAAGCTAAAATTTTCCCATCCCACTTGCTACGGGGATTGTAGTGGATGGGACAGGAACATGCACAGGTCTATTAACTTCAGGTGGGATTTTCTGGAATTGGGGCGAGCGTGGCTGGAAATTCCCACCTCTTGAATCCATTCCGGTGATTTTCATCAACATATTTCATAACTTCTTTTTCCAACTACAACCACACTAGCACTGTTCATCTTTCGGCTTGCATGAGAAGACAGTCCCTAATCTCAAGCAACGGACCAAGACTGGTGGAAAGATTTCATTCCTGTTCATCTTGTCATGCCCAGCAGACAGGAGAATATTATAAATTGTCAAAAACTGTGCTTTCCCTTCAATAGGGATAGGGATGTTTTGCTGCAATTTTCAGGGCATTTGTGAGGCCACACTTGGAGTATTATGTGCAGTTTTGGTGTCCTTATCTAAGGAAGGATGTCCTTGCCATCCAGGGAGTACAGAGAAGGTTGCCTATCTGGGATGGCAATTCTGTCATAAGAGGAAAGACTAAGTCGGATAGGATTATAGTCACTGGAGTTTAGAAGAGTGAGAGGGGATCTCATTGAAACATATGAAATTCTAACAGGGCTAAACAAGGTAGATTCAGAAAGAATGTTCCCAACAGTGGGGGAGTCCAGAACTGGGGTCATAGCTTGGGGATAAAGGGTCACCTTTTAGAACTGAGGTGAGGAGAAATTTTTTCACTCAGAGGGTAGTGAATGTGTGGAATTCACTACCACCAAATGTAGTTGAGGCCAAATCATTGTGTGATTTCAAGAAGAAATTAGATCTAGCTCTAAAGGGATCAAGGGTTATGGGGTAAGGTGGGATCAGGATATTGAATTCGATGATCAGCCATGATCAAGATAAATGTTGAAGCAGGCTCAAAGGGCCAAACAGCCTACTCCTGCTTCTAGTTTCTATGTTTCTAAATGTCCTTTGTAGGATTTTAAAAATGGCTGCCACAAATCATCTGACTTTGGGAACTGTAAGTTGGCCAAGTTTCTGAAGTCTTCTAAAATGAATTAAAATTACCTTATACAAAATCACATCCACCATTGTCGGTACACACCTCAAAACAGCAAGGGCAGTAAGGTCTAACTATTAAAAGGGAGCTACCAAAAATGACTAAGCACAAGGAAATGTTACAGATCCCTATCTGCCTCCATTGTAAGTCAATGGTTTTGACAATGGGGAATTACTTTGTTAATGTGAACAGAAAATGGATTTCTTCTCATCGCGTATGAATGGCCAGTTGTCACATGATGAAACACTTCAATTTCTGAAAGCCTTTTTATGAAAACTCCAACTCATTTGCAGCCACACACAGCACTGCAAAATGCAAAGTAACATCAATAAAAATTCCTGGTTATAAAATCTGTCTTTTTTATTAAGCAACAAGGCATAAAGCTTAAATCTTGAAACCTATTTCTGAATGATCCTTATTGCATCTAGTAAAGAAAACCAGTCCTCTGGCTACAGATATTATCAAGGCAGCCTTTCTCAAGTTACTGCGCATCTCTTATTTCAGGGAAAATTCCATGAAATCTTGTTTTCAGTTACCTGGATACACCTGGATTCTAACTGCTGAATGAAAGAACTTGTGTCATTGGACTCTGATATTTATGTGAACTCTTAACTATTCTGTTTGGTTTGAATGTTTGTAGAAAGAAATTCTTTCCTATTATTGTATTTTTCTTATATGTTGTTCGTCCATCGTCATTGATGAGAACCTCAACACCAATAGTCATTTTGAGGCTGGTTGCGGTGTGTCCAAAGATGATTGATCAGGCCAATTCAGACATGGAATGTTCTGACACATATTGGACAGACTTGTGTAGACACTGTAGTTGTTGCGCTGGCGGCTCTGGACTTGCGCAACTCGCGCTTAAGTTGTGCTTCAGCAGTACACCTTGCTTCGTGAGCTTGACAGCCTTTGTGGATGAGGCAGCGCCAGGTAGGACGGTTTTGTGCCAGCGTTTCCCAGGTGGTCGTGTCAATGTCAAGCGACTTCAGGGAGGCCTTGAGTGTATCTTTGAAATGTTTCTTCTGCCTTCCATGCGAGCGCCTTCCATCAGAGAGTTCCCCAAAAAGGAGCTGCTTGGGTGTGCGCTTGTCCGACATACGGATGACATGACCTGCCCACTGGGTCTGCGTTCTCATCAGCAGTGTGTGGACTGATAGCAGACTTGCTCTAGAGAGAACTTCAGTGTCTGGTACTTTGTCTTGCCATCTGATGGGTAATATTCTGCAAAGACAAGTCACGTGGAAATGATTGAGCTGTCTTGCATGCCTTCGATACACAGTCCACATTTCACAGGTATACAGGAGGGTAGTGAGTACCACGGCGCTGTAGACCTTCAGTTTCGTTGCTGGGCTGATTCCTCGACATTCCCATATAGTGGAGTGCGGTCTACCGAAAGCAGAACTTGCTGCAGTTAACTTTTGCATCAACAGTCACTGCTTGGGAGAGGTTGCTGCCAAGATAAGTGAACTGGTCCACTGCCTGTAGTTTCTGCCCTTTCATTGTGATTATGGGTTCTGTGTACGGCACATGAGGAGCAGGCTGGTGCATGACTTCGGTCTTTTTAATGTTGATGGTGAGTCCAAAGTTGTCACAAGCCTTGGAAAATTTGTCCATACTGACCTGCATCTCTGGCTCTGAGCCAGTATACAGGGTGCAGTCTTCAGCAAAGAGGAAATCTCTCGGAACAGTCTCCTTCACTTTGGTAATAGCTTGAAGTCTCCTCAAGTTGAAGAGCTTCCCATCCACTCTGTACTTCAGGCTGATTCCAGCAATACTGTCCTGGAAGGCATCATTCAACATGGCAGTAAACATCATGATGAACAGTGTGGGTGCGAGCGCATAGCCCTGTTTGATGCCATTGGTGGCTGGGAATGCCTCAGAGGATTCTCTGCCAGCCAGTACTCTGGCCATCATGCCATCATGGAACTGATGTACTATCTGAATTAATTTGAGGGGGCAGCCAAACTTTGCCATGATCCTCCACAGGCCTTGTCGGCTTACAGTGTCGAAGGCTTTCGCAAGATCAACAAAGGTTGTTTTGAGCTTGCTATTCTGCTCCTGACACTTTTCCTGAAGTCGGCGCGCAGCAAAAATCATGTCAATAGTCCCGCGACCTTTGCAGAAGCCACACTGTGACTCTGGACGCACGCCTAGCTCCAGATGAGTGACCAGACCATTTAGCAGGACTCTTGTGAGGGTTTTTCCTGTGATGGAGAGCAGCGAGATTCCTCAGTGGTTGTCAGATACTTGCCGATTGTCCTTCCTCTTGTAGAGGTGTACGATGGAAGCATCTTTAAGTTTGTGAGGAATGGATCCTTACTTTCAAAAGGACTAGAACAACTCGATGAGCTTCTTGATAAGTGCAGGACCAGCAGCTTTGTTGATCTCTGCGGGTATGGCATCTGCTCCAGGGGCTTTGCCACTGGATAGCAGGCTGACAGCTTTCATGACTTTGGCTACTACTGGTGGGTCATCCATGGCACTGTTGATATCAACCTGGGGAATCCTGTCTATTGCCTCATCATTAATAGATGACAGTCAGCTGAGGACAGCTTCAAAGTGTTCAGCCCATCTCTGCAGGATCTGAGCCTTCTCTGTAATGAGAGTTGTACCATCTGTACTCACGAGGGGAGAATTCCTGAGAGATTGAGGTCCGTAGAGAGTGTTGAGGGCTTCATAGAACCGCTTCAAGTTGTTTCTGTCAGCGTATCCCTGTATTTCATCTGCCTTGGTGCTCAGTCAGGCATCCTGCATTTTACGCTGTTTATTCTGGACTGTCCTGCGAGCAGTGGTAAAAGCATTTTTCTTGGCAGCTGATGATGGGTTCAATGAAGACGATACTTTTTAACAAGTAGAGCCTGCAGCTCCTCATCATTCTCATCGAACCAGTCATGCTGCTTGCGGGTGGAGGGCCCGAGCGTCTTCAACGCAGATGTATAGATAGCATCCCTGAAACGTTCCCAGTCGTCCTCAGCACTGCCTGCGAGGTGTATGTTAGCAAGCTTGATTTCTAAGTCTTCAGCCAATGCTGAAGCTATGCTGGTGTTCATTAGCATGGCCGCATCAATTCTTCTCATAACCTTACTTCCTTGTGGTCACCTCTTGGGTCTGATGCGGAGCCTCATTTTGGAGCCAATGAGCCTGTGATCTTGTATGTATGGTGGTATCTTTGTAGTAGTAGCAACAAAATCTTTGCAGGATAATATATCTAGCATAAAATACTACAGTACAAAAGGGAGCCATTCAACTGTACCAACAATAATCCCACCCAGGCCCTATCCCTGTAACCCCATGTATTTATTCTCCTAATCCCCCTGACACCAAGGTGCAATTTAGCATGATGAATCAACCTAACCTGCACATCTTTGGACTGCAGGAGGAAACTGGAGCACCTGGAGGAAACACATGCAGACATGGTGAGAACATGCAGACACTGCACAGACAGTGGCCCGAGCCGGGAAGCAAACCCAGATCCCTGCCACTGTGAGACAGCACTGCTAACAACTTTGCCACTATGCCGCCCCTAGCATGAAGGAAGTGGCTGTGGGAGGTCAATCATATCAGTCCCAGGACATTATAAGAGCTCTTCAGATGTACTAGCTTCATCAATGATCTTCCTTCCATAATAAGGTCAGGAGCACAGATAGTCACTAATGATTGCACAACATTCAGCCCCATTCACAGCTCTTCAAATATTAAAGCAGTCCAAAAACTGGACAATATTGAAGTCCTTATGATTCCTCTTCAGGGCTGAGAAGCCAAACACCTAGAAATATTGGGCAGAATTTTCCAGCCGCATTTGCCCCAAGCCAGAAAATTCCATCCAAGGTCATCGGACCTTTTCATTGTCCGTCTCCCATCCCACCTTGGGATGGAAGGGGAAAATTCTGCCCATTATCTCAGTTTCTCTCTCTGATGCTGCCAGACCTGCTGAATCTTTCCAGCATGTTCTGTTTTTATTTGAGAAGAGGTAGCTATGGAGAGAGTGGGTCCATTTGTTTTGATTTTTCCCAGAATTCTAGAACAGTTGCCAAGGATTAAAATGTACAAAGAGCAAAGAGCAAAGAAAATTACATCATAGGAACAGGCCCTTTGGCCCTCCAAGCCTGCACTGCCCACGCTGCCCGACTGAACTAAACCCTCTATCCTTCCAGGGACCATATCCCTCTATTCCCATACTATTTATGTATTTGTCAAGATGTCCCTTAAAAGTTATTATTGTATCCACTTTCACTACATCCGCTGACAGTGAGTTCCAGACACCCACCACACTCTATGTAAAAAAGCTGTCTCGTACATCTCCTTTAAACCTTGCCCCTCACGCATTTAAACCTATGACCCCTAGTAATTGATTCTTCCACCCTGGGAAAAAGCTTCTGGCTATCCATTCTGTTCATGCCTCTCATAATCTTGTAGACTTCTATCAGTTCACCCCTCAACCTCCATTGTTCCAATGAGAACAAACCAAGTTTCTCCAACTTCTCCTCATAGTGAATGCCCTCCATACCAGGCAACATCCTGGTGAATCTTTTCTGTACTTTCCCCAAAGCCTTCACATCCTTCTGGTAGTGTGGCAACCAGAATTGAACACTATATTCCAAGTGCAGTCTAACTAAGGTTCTATAAAGCTGCAACATGACTTGCCAATTTTTAAACTCAGTGCCCTGGCCGATGAAGGCAAGCATGCCATATGCCTTCTTGATTACCTTCTCCACCTGCCACTTTCGGTGACCTTTGTACCTATACACCCAGATCCCTCTGCCTATCAATACTCTTAAGGGTTCTGCCATTTATTGCATATTTCCTATTTGTATTAGACCTTCCAAAATGTATTACTTCATGTTTGTATGGGTTACATTCCACCTGTCATCTCTCCACCCAAGACTCCAACGGATCTATATCGTGCTGTATCCTCTGGTGTTCCTCAACACTCTCCGCAACTCTGCCAACCTTTGTGTCATCCGCAAACTTACTAATCAAACCAGTAACATTTTCCTCCAACTCATTTATATACATTACAAATAGCAAAGGTCCCAGCACTGATCCCTGAGGAACGCTGTTTGTCACAGCCCTCCATTCAGAAACACACTCTTCCACTGCTGCCCTCTGTCTTTTTTGACAATAAATTTGATCCTGTTCTTTAATGAAGGAGGAAAAGAGAAAACCAGAATAGCCAGTTAGCTTAAAATTGGTAGTGGGCAAAATAATAGCATCTACTATTAGGATACATGGTGTTATACAGGTTTAATTTAAACACCTTCCAAGCATTCCAATTTAATGAGACAAACAAAAACAGTAATTCAATTACTTCATTATTTAACTCTTTTGGTACCAACTCAATTATTTCATTATTTAACTCTTTTGGTACCAACTCAATTATTTCATTATTTAACTCTTCTAGTACCAACTCAATTATTTCATTATTTAACTCTTCTAGTACCAACTCAATTATTTCATTATTTAACGCTTCTAGTACCAACTCAATTATTTCATTATTTAATTCTTCTAGTACCAACTCAATTATTTCATTATTTAATTCTTCTAGTACCAACTCAATTATTTCATTATTTAACTCTTCTAGTACCAACTCAATTATTTCATTATTTAATTCTTCTAGTACCAACTCAATTATTTCATTATTTAACTCTTCTAGTACCAACTCGATTATTTCATTATTTAATTCTTCTAGTACCAACTCGATTATTTCATTATTTAATTCTTCTAGTACCAACTCAATTATTTCATTATTTAATTCTTCTAGTACCAACAGTTGCAAGTCATTAACTCTTTATTGAACTTTAACTCGAACTGAGCATTAATTTTCAACTGAACTTTAACTCTTAAACGGGATTTTAACTTTAACTGAACATCAACTTTAACTATTTAACTGAAAATAGTTTAGGAGAATTTTGGCCAATAAAAATCCTCTATGTAGAATCTATCTTCTCCTTCTCTGAAGTATCTTACAGGATGCAAGTCTTCTTGCAATAGTTGCTTTCTTCAAGTTATCACCGCAAAACAAAGGCTCACATGTCTCTTTATCTACAGTTCTCCACTTGCTTCCGGACAATTCCCTGTCATCCAGCCAATGAACTGATCAGGATCCTAATTGCATCATTCAATTAGCCCAACCAAATGCAGCCAGAATAATATCATTGATTAATGTAAACAACTTCACGTACCTGGGAAGCTTCTGTCAAAATCTTGACTTTTGAGTTTGACTTTAACACAAACACATATTAACAAAGATACTTAACTGACAGATTGTCTTTATTTTACTTGCTAGCAAGGAAGGAGGTTCTTGACACAATGGGTCAGAGACACTGCTCCACTGGATAAAGAAAATCATCCTGGTTTATACAATCCTGTAGCTCACAATCAGTTGGACACAATCCAATCTAAAGTGTTACAAATGGCATACTTCATGTATTGAGCCAATAGAAAAAAGACTGAACCACCCTGATCTATGAATTTACAATACCTCATGAGATACCCCAATATATCATCCCTAAGCCTGTTCCCTAGTCTGTTGGTTAGGCATCATGTGAGGCTGCAATCATTTTTGATAGCAGCCTCACAAAATTTCTTCAGTAAAACAGTCTCACGTGGACATCCTTTAATTGATAAAGGGGCCTACAAAAGCCATTGATATTTTATGGCCTTGTCAGTGAAGTTAACTAAATTTCTCAGAGATGTGGTCAACTCAACTTGCCTTCAGGATATTCTCTGATTTTAGTCCTGATAAGTTTTGTTTATGGCCAATATAATGAAACACATGTATACATTTCTTATCAATTCAATGACTGGGCTTTTTATTACCACCTACAGTTCCAAGGGGTATAATCATGATAGCATTAATTCTTGTCAGTTCCCACTAAGTCCCCTACCATAACTCTTTTGTTAGCTAAGATATTAATATCTTTTTGATTCTGTTTTGAATAGAAAGTGTGAAGGCAGCTTCTTTAAAACTCACTCTTGTATCAGTTGTTTATGATAAGGTGTCTGGTGGGGCAACTAAGTCTCCTTTATGGCCTTGTGATTCCAACAGTTGGGTGTTTTAAAGGAATGTATCTAACGTGTGTTTGGTATCAAAGGGGCACTTTGTGCATCAAAATTTCTTTGTTTAATTTCTAACAAAATGTATAGAAGATATATTTATATGTGTGGACTAATGTGAAGGTATGACATGTCCCTTTAAAACAACAAAGTAATTAAAACACCAAACTACAATTACTAACAAACTTGCTCCCCATTGATAAAGTGAATCCTACATCTAAGTTGATTAAACAAAAACCCTAGCAGAGTCTGGCAATTTTATAGTAGCCCTTTTCTTTTCTATCTTTGTACGCTTCAGAACACCGCTTCCAGGCCAGAGCCTTTTTACAACCTGCTTCTGATTTTAATCTATAAGTTGACCAAAAATCCCAACATGCTTAGCTCTCAGCCAGAATAGTCACCTTAAAGCCACTATTGCCATTATCATTGTTAAATCATTGCTGTAGCCGTTCTTTGTCTGTCCACAGTAATAACTTAAAAATTCATAACAAAATTACAGAGTTATGGATTTATGAAACAGAAATTGTGTTTGACAAATCTGTTCAAATTCTTAAGCATGTGACTAATAAAGTGGTTAGGGGGAATGAATGGTCTACCATATTTGGATTTTCAAAAAACATTCAATAAGGAGCCACAAGGGATTGAGCTAATAATGATTGAGAATTGATTAATGGGCAAAAAAACAGAGGGAAGCAATAAATGGGACATTTTCAGGTTGGCAAGCTGTAATTCAAAGGCTCAGTACTTGGGTCTCAGCTAATTGCCATCGATATCAATGACTAAGATGAGAAGACTGCTGGCAATACAAAAGTTAGGTGGGAAAGAAAGCAGTGAGGAGGATGCAAGGAGACTACAGAGGAATTCAAACATGATGGGTGATTAGGCAATTGGGAATGCAATGTGGCAAAGTGTGAAGTTATCCACTTTGTTAAGAAAAATAAAAAGAGAGTGAGAGACATTTCCATTCAGAGGATCTTGAATGTTCTTGTACACGAATCATAGAAATTATATTCAAGTACAGCAAGCAATTAGGCAGGAAAAAGATACAATAGCGTTTGTTTTAAAAGGATTGGGATGTAAGTGTAAATAACTCAGTGTAATTATATAAGACAATAGTAAGACCACTCCTGGAATACTATGCGCAGTTTTGGACTCCTAATCTAAGGAATCGCATTTTTGCCCTAGGAGTGCAATGGCATTTCCTTAGACTGGTTCCTGAGATGTGGGGATTGTCCTATAAGGAACGATTGAATAAACTAAGACATATAAGAAGAATGAGAGGTAATCTAAATGAAGCATATAAACTTCTCAAGTGGCTTTCCAGGGTAGAAACTGAGAAAATATGTCCCCTGGTTGGGGATCTTAAGACACTTGGACAACAGTACCAGACAAAGGTATGGACCATTTAAGATTGACAGGAGGAGAATTTATTTCACCCGAATGGATGCGAATCTTTGTAATTCCCTACTACAGAGAATTGTGGATGTTCAGTCACTGACCATGTTCAAGACATAGGGTAACAGATTTTTGAATACAAAGCAATATGGATGTGAGAAGGCGGAATTAAGGTGAAAGATCAGCTATGATCATATTGAATGGCAAAATGGTTTCTCTTGCTTGTATTCCTGATATTCTTGTGTGATTTTCAAACTTGTCAGACCGCTGAAACTCTGGAGATAAATGTTTTCTCTTCAACAACTTTGATAATGAGACAATGTGTTTTTTATTTACCTGACTGCACAAGTATCTAAGGTGTATTAAGACCTGCAAAGAAAGAGCTTCCAATTAAGTATGCCTCAACACATATCCAACAAATTGCTTGTTTTGAAGTTGTGATGTTGTACAGGCAGCAACCAATTTGTACACAGCAAATCCCATAAACAGCAAAGAATCATAACTAAATAATTTTCTTAGTGATATTGACTGAGGGACATTGGCCAGGACACAGAAGACCTTCCCTGATCTTTTTCACAATAGCACCATGGGATATTTTACATCTGTTTGAGGTCGAAGACAAGGTTCTGGTTTAACATCTCATCTGAATGCCTGTGACAGAGCAGAGTAAGTGACTTCCTCAGTAAAGTAACTGTGAGCCTCCAGTTTGTGGCACAGGTAGTGAGGAGAATACGCCCTTTGGGGAGGAGGCATTATGAACACTTGTGCTGTTTTGAAGTTAATTGCCTTCATTACAGCAGGAATCTTATTTTTGGTTCATTTTAGGGAGTTTTCGCCAAATGCGAGTGTCGAAATAATCACCGCCTTATTCGCAGATTGGATGCATTGTCATTCAACAAGTGGTCAGCGAAAGAATGTTTCAAAGAATAAAACTTTTCACAGAGAAGCCTTTTTATCATTAACCATTTGCCGAAATTCCGTGAAGGCCTTTTAACTTTCAAAAACATATCGAGGCTGGAAAAGAGCTGTCCATGATGTCCATGAATGATTCAACGTGCCATCCATCTGCTCTTTCAGAAAACCTTAAACATCGTTATCGCGTTTGACATAAAGCTAGGTCGTTAATAAGTAAATCAAAATTGGGACATTTTGGCGGGAGTTCGGAATTGGAACTGTGAAGGGCATGAAAATAAAAGAAATATATTTCAATCTGAATGAAGTGAATCAAGTCCACCCCCTTTGTGATGTGCGTCAAGGAAGCCCAACCCTTGCCCTCTAAATGATACCATCCATTTCACAAATCTCATGCCAAAAATTAACAAGCTCAGATCATTGACAGGGAGCTTCCACTCGCATCTGGGTGACGTTTATCTCTTTGCTCGTGTCTAGCTGCTGACGGAGCCTCTATAAACCAATGGAATAAATGCCAGATCCGAAGAAGAACGCTGTCCGCTCCTGTTGCTCCTGAGAAAGGAGCTTCCTGTCAGGAGTCAAAGGTAGCACGTTGCATCCTCAACTTGAAGACAAGAGACTTCTTCATTCAAAGGTAAGTGGACTGACAGAAAGCCGCTGGCATAAAAAGAGCTTCACGTTCTCTTCTGAGTAGTATGCTCAGTGTCTTTGTTTCATGTTAACTGATACACCGTCGCTACTGATCTTTGAAATCAGAAAACAATCCGAGTCTTGGGGAGTAGGAACTTATCCCTGCTTCTGTGCTGGCTCCTTAACAAGGGCAACATCCTCGGTGCTGCAGCTTTCTCGCACATCTCATTTCAACAACTATTGAAATGCTAGACTGTCAGCACGATTTTCTCCATTGTTAGTTACTGCTGACAGCTGACTGAATACACACGGAGAACGAAATAAAAGAAAGAGCAGCTATTGGAAATCTTAAATCAAGCAGAAAATGCTGACGGTTTAGGTAGCCTGTGTGTGTGTGTGTGTGTGGGGTGGGGAAGGGACAAGCTCCTACTTCGGGTGTAGGTCCAGTTCTGAAACGTTAACTTTTCCCTTTTCTCCACAGATACTGCCTATTTTGTTTTCAAATCAAATACAGTTATGTTCCTAATCTGCAGCCCGGAATATCCGTCCATCATCCAATTTTATATTCGGTGTCAGAAAATGAATTCGCTGTCGCATTTATCTATTTCCTGAACCACCCGTCGCATTTCAGAGATAACCCTGGCTATAAGATATTCCTGAAAAAGGGGGTTGTCTTAAGCAACGAAGCTCTCCCCCCCCCCCCCCGCCCCAAAATCCCCCAACTCATTCAAGTGATGTTGGCCAGCACTTTCCCAATCACTGGAGGATTTGCTTCGATATTCCAGTTGTACACACGGCTGATCCCCAGGACCTCCCTGGGCTTGGCTAGCTGCTCATATTTACTCCACACACACTCTCCAATACTGTTAGGGGCGTGTTAGCACCGAGCTGCCGAGTCCCGGTCATTACTCCCATCAGAGTTACAGCCGACCCTTTGGTGGTATTGTCCACATCGCAATGTTGATGGTGATTGCTTGAAAGAGACAGTTTCAATGAGCCTGAGCCGGTGTTTCCCGGAATCTCAAATGTAGCAGTCCCCTGTCCAGTAAGTTGATCTTACGTTAAATCCTCAGGCACCACAGGGATGCATTAATGCCTTTGCCCTTTTGTGTATTCACTCGGAATATTGCGTCTGCTCTTTCCTCTTTCAGGTCCCTCGGCATTCGCGGCTTTACTGTCAGCTCTTTCTCGGACAGAAAATGAACGTTCACGTCGGTGGGATAGTAGCTATTGTGCTGTTTTATCTCTTAATCTTATGTGTTGGAATATGGGCCGCTTGGAAAAGTAAAAATTCGGGCACTGATCAGGACAGGAGTGAAGCCATAATGGTCGGAGGAAGAAACATCGGCTTGCTGGTTGGTGGGTTCACCATGACAGGTGAGTGCCAAGTAGCTTTTTGATCCCATTCTGAAGTTCTTGTGAATAGCTTCGCCCATGTTTCAGCCAGTCTGCTCTGTACACACTGTACCCCCGCTGCCGGTGCAAGAACGGCTGTAGCGAACAAAGAATAGGGAGAATGGTCCCCACAATATTTGGATGTTTGGCGCCCATTGTACTTTTGGACCATTTAACCCTGTGAGGAAAGTAAATACGAAGATTGACCTGGCGTTCCTATTGTTTCTCAATACTCCATACTTTTTTTTAAAAAAGGCTTAAATAAATCATCAAGTGTCCCTTTATTGATTCCCCAATGATCTCTGGCTCCGCCACATTGATTACCAAGCACTGATGGAAGAAGGTGCGATTTGATTCTTGGTTGTCGAATATTTGAAGATAGATGCTACGTTAAAAAAAAAGAACAGCCTCTCACTGCACTGAACTCTCTCCCTTTCCTTTACCATTGTTGCCCTTTTCACCATTTCCATACTCTGTAATCCATGCCTCATATGAGTATTTCCTGATAGGTGCTACATTTTTATTCTCATTATCTTGCTGTTCTCCTTCCCTGTTGATGCCGGAATGATATCTGTTTTGGTCCTAGAGGAAGGCTGCCTTTCATTAAACAACTCCTTTTCTCATCTCACAGCGACCTGGGTTGGCGGCGGTTATATCAATGGCACAGCAGAGGCGGTTTATCTCCCTGGGTATGGTTTGGTCTCGGCACAGGCTCCATTCGGATATGCACTCAGCCTGGTTTTAGGTATGGACCCTGAAGCCCTTGGGCATTGTACAAATAAAATGGACTTGAAGCTGTAACAATTGCCACACCCAGCAGCAGCCCCACAAGGCAGTAACTATTCAAGATTGTTAATAGGAATTAACTTTAACAACTGCTTAGAACTGCGCAAATCAAACATCCAATCCACTAATCTCTCAGAACCAACTAACATAAAACCAGTTAACAGCAACTTTCTGATTCAATTCATTGACTGTCAGCTCATTTACCAGTGACAAGGTTTGATTTTTTATATTCATTCGTGGGACATGGGTCTCGCGGGCTGGCCAGCATTTATTGCCCATCTCATGTTGCCCAACGAAGTTGAGACTCAATCACATTATTGTAGCTCTTCAGTCACATATAGGCCAGACCAGGTAGGGACAACAGATTTCCTTCCATAAAGGACATTTAACATTAGCAAACATTAAAAGAGATTCGATTAACTCTTACTGAAAAAAATTGTGGCTTACTTAAATGGATATGGTCAGATCATGCGATGGGGTTCTGCTTACGATCATTTGGCCGGACCGGCGGATAATTTTATTAAAGTGTCACTATTGCACACTGCCTGACAAAGACCGCTTTACTGTTAGTACAGAACCAGGGTACATTTTTTACCATCTTTTATTAAATTGGGCCTCATTATAGAGGGAACATTGAAGACAAGGAGGGGGTAACATCCGGAGGATCTTATTCTTTATAATTCATGCTTTGATCGTTGCAAGGCAAAAAAAACAATTAAAATCATTAAATCCCAAACCATAAAGGTACTAACCATGGAGAGGCTTTTCAGTCAGATGAAATGAACATGGGAATGAGTTTGCACCGTATTCCATCAGACGAAAAGCGGAAATCCGGATTATAAACTGCGGAAACTTGAATTTACAGAACTGTCTGTAAATACAGTGCACGTCTGACTAAAGTAAAAAGGTTTTGGGGTTCCGTCAGCACAAATACAGCGAGGGATCTAAAGAATCTGGAGCTGAACGAGTTCAGCTTGATCCCACTCTCCCGCCCTTTGCGGTAACTCTGGTTGGAAATTTCTTTCCATTTGGGATTGAAAGGCTTTTTCTTGTTTTACAGGCGGTCTGTTTTTCGCTAAACCCATGCGCTCCCGGGGTTACGTGACCATGTTGGATCCATTTCAGCAGATGTACGGCAAACGAATGGGAGGACTGCTTTTCATCCCCGCTCTCATGGGGGAGATCTTCTGGTCGGCGGCTGTACTTTCCGCGTTAGGTAACCTCCTGCCCCCAGCCCACCCACCAAGGACCTATTGCCTGAAATCTAACTCATGCGAATTTTACACCGATTAACGTTTGGAAGTAAAAGTCCAGTCTTAGCTTTAACAACAAAAGTAAATGCAGCGACCGTTGTTTCTCTGTGAACAACGCTAAGTTTTATATTAAGGAATAAAAGATGGATAACGTGTTTTCTTTATATTTACTGTACTGAAGGCCAATATTAAGTCAGCAAACAATTGCTTTTCAGGTGCAACTTTGAGTGTGATTGTAGACATCAACATAAACCTATCGGTAGTTGTTTCTGCTGTGATCGCTATATTCTACACTCTGGTGGGGGGATTGTACTCAGTGGCGTACACGGATGTGGTCCAGCTATTCTGCATCTTCGTGGGACTGGTAAGCGTAACAATCGAAGACAGTAACGCTAAAATTAATTGGTATTCAGTCAAAGTAAGGCAACTTGTCAACATTTGAATCTTTTGTTTCCAGTGGATCAGCATCCCTTTCGCCATGTTAAACCCAGCAGTTACAGACATCTCCATCACAGCGAGTCACGAAGTTTACCAAGCGCCTTGGTTGGGGTCCCTTAATGCAGAGGACACCTTCACCTGGATAGATAACTTCCTATTATTGGTATGGGTAATGTCTCCAAGAAGCAGCGCCGTGTTCCTTAATGTATACAACAACGAAACCAGCAAACTAGATACTAATACATGCTAAAAGAATAGCACATCAAAACATGTATACTAATGTAAATATAACATTGCTCATAGGCTGCGTATTAATGCCTGGTTAGTCGAGATAGGTAGACTGTAGTTACAGCACAATGATTAATAATTGCGTTTATTTTCAGATGTTGGGTGGAATCCCGTGGCAGGTGTATTTTCAGAGGGTCCTTTCCGCTTCTTCTGCTACCTATGCACAGATCCTCTCTTTCCTGGCTGCCTTTGGCTGCATAATCATGGCCATCCCGTCTGTACTTATCGGTGCAATTGGTGCATCCACTGGTAAATCTTCACAGTGTCACTGTCATTCGTACCATTCTGAGATGCTGCATACCTGGACATTACCAAAAAATATATATATTTTTTAAATGTTTCCTCAAATTGCCATTTTCGATCATTTGAATGATCACGTGAAATGCTTCTGTTACAGATGCTCGCGTTGTGTTAACATTGTCACTAAAACTAGATAATATTGTTTATATTTTTTGTACCTTTTTGTACTTTATTCCCAATCAAAATACAATTCGAAACAAATCCAAGCTAACAAGACATACCATTCCTCCCATCTTGGGCTGGATCAAACAGAACTCAAGCTGACAGGATTGTACCCCCTCCAGGGTATGATTTAAGCTTCATTTTAACTAAAAAGCCCAGATGGCTGTTAAACAATTGCTTCAGCTGAAGCCTCAGTGTTACCTTATTGGCCAAAACCAGATGCAGGATCACAAGCTACACTTGATCTTAGCCAAAAGACCCAGAAGCAACTTGGCCTTAGAACTCAAGGTTAAGACTTGCAGTTGGACTTTAACCTGGTGTTGTGAGACTTCTTACTTTGAAACTTTCACAGGCCCTTGTTGGCCTATGCACTTTTGGCCCATATCCCTCTATACCCATCGTACCCATGTAACTATCTAAATGCTTTCTAAAAGACAAAATTGTACCTGCCTCTACTACTACCGCTGGCAGCTTGTTCCAGACACCTACCACCCTCAGTGTGAAAAAAAATGCCCATCTGAACACTTTTGTATCTCTCCCCTCTCACCTTAAACCTATGCCCTCTAGTTTTAGCCTCCCCTGCCTTTGGGAAAAGATATTGACTATCTAGCTGATCAATTCGATAAAAATTCTTTGATGAATTGCACATTGCATTATGATTTGCAAACATTTTGTCATTGATTGGAGGAAAAGCCATAATTCGATTTTTTTTAAACACTTACGTGTTCTGCTTAAAGTGAAGCATATTTGTGATACAAATTGACAATCAAATGAGGATCTATGAAATCTAGTGAATGACAATCCATGCACCTTGTTGATTGGAATATCTGTTCCCGTGCAGCCTCATTTCCAATAAATCCTAATTGTGATGGATGAATCTTTATATAAAATCAGAGTTGCTAGGCAATGTTTTTCCTTGCTGTACAAGTCATTTATAACATTTAATTAAAATTATCTAACATTCAAAAAGCTTCTTTAAGTATAGCCACATAGTTTAAATTTCGTCATAGAACATAAAAAGCACACACAAAAGAAACAGTGAAAGATAATTGCATTTCCAGAGTTCAGTTTTCTGAAATAATTTGTTGGAATACAATATCTACAAGTGTATGAACTGTGATACTACTACTGATCAAAATCAAAATTGCTACTGCAGTCTTTACTATTAGCAAATTATTGTTCTGAACACATAAAAATTAATTCCATTTTGAAATCAGGAGAAAACAAATTGGGTATTAGTCTAAATTATGAATCACAAAATTACATTTTCAGAGTGTTTGTTTGGAATTGTACCAAGTGTTTGTATTTGTCCAGATGCAAAACAGCATCAAAATATTTGCAATGAATGATATTCCTTTTGTCTGCAGGTTGTAATACAATTTATGCCTAGATGGTCCTTTTCTCTCTATAGACTGGAATCAGACTTCATATGGTTTGCCAGATCCCAAAAACAGGAATGAGACGGATATGATTTTGCCAATAGTGATGCAGCATTTGTGTCCAGCTTATATTTCCTTTTTTGGCCTCGGCGCTGTCTCTGCTGCAGTGATGTCATCGGCAGATTCTTCTATCTTATCAGCAAGTTCCATGTTTGCTCACAATATTTACCATCTTGCATTCAGACAAGAGGTGAGGTTGGATTTCAGCAAGGCAATAATTCATATAGACACATTTTTATAAGTGAGGAACATAGAACACTACAGCACAAACAGGCCCTTCGGCCCACAAGTTGCGCTGATCACATCAACACCTACCAATCCATAGACCTATCTATAACCCCCAATCCCATTAAATCCCATATACTCATCCAGAAGTCTTTTAAAAGACCCCAGCGAGTTCGCCTCCACCACCACTGACGGCAGCCGATTCCATTCACTCACCACCCTCTGAGTGAAAAACTTACCCCTAACATCACTTCTGTACTTGCCTCCCCGCACCTTAAATCTGTGTCCTCTCGTAGCAACCATTTCAACCCAGGGAAATAGCCTCTGAGAATCCACCCTATCTATTCCTCTCAACATTTTATAAACTTCTATCAGGTCGCCTCTCAACCTTCGTCTCTCCAGGGAGAAAAGTCCCAGCTCACTCAACCTAACTTCATAAGGCATGCCTCCCAGTCCAGGCAACATCCTTGTAAATCTCCTCTGTACCCTTTCAATAGCTTCTACGTCCTTCCTATAGTGAGGCGACCAGAACTGCGCACAGAACTGATCAATTTATGTACTCATTGTTCACATAATTTTTAACTGTGATTCTTGCACCAAATGAGAGGGCAAGAAGTTCTAAAACGAGTGAGGTGGCAGACAGTTGGATTTCTTTTCTGGTCGACTTCCATCATGATATTGAATGTTAGAAAAATAATGTTGCAACTCACTGAAGAGGTCCCACCTTGGGTATTAAGTCAAATTTTGGGTAGCACACTTTAGGAAGAATGCCAAATCCTTGGAGAAGAAGCAAAGAAGATTCGCTAGAATGGTACTAGAGGTGCGGGACTTCGATGACATGAAGACAAAAGCTGGGGTTTTTTTATTTAGAGCAGAGAAGGTTAAGGGAGATTTGATGGGAGGTGTTCAAAATCATGGAGGGTTTTGATAGAGCAAATAAGGAGAAACTGTTTCCATTGGCAGAAGGATCAATAACCTGAGAACATAAATTTAAGGTAACTGGCAAAAAAACCAGTGGTGAGATGAGGGTTTTATTTTTTCACAGTGAGTTGTTATAATCTGGATTGCATTGCAAGAGGTGGCGGCTAGACATTGATTCTGTAGATAAAATCCTCTTTGAGTAACTTGAAGGAAATCCGTATCATATTGGCTTCTTTTGCCTCTACAACAGTGATTAATATTCTGTTAATATAATTGTTCATTACAGGCCACAGACAAAGAAATAGTGTGGGTAATGCGAGTCACCATATTTTTGTTTGGAGGAGCGGCAACATCTATGGCATTGCTGGCCCAATCTATCTACGGTCTATGGTATCTGAGCTCAGATCTTGTCTACGTTATTATCTTTCCTCAGCTAATATCAGTGCTTTTCATCAAAGGAACGAACACATATGGCTCAATCGCTGGATACATCATTGGTCTTTTGCTTCGAATTAGTGGTGGTGAACCATACTTACATCTGCAGCCATTTGTTTGTTATCCTGGATGCTATTTAGAACATAGCTTTGGAGGCAAACCTGTCTACGCTCAGAGATTCCCCTTTAAAACCATGTCAATGTTATTCTCCTTCTTGGCAAACATTGGTGTTTCATATTTGGCCAAGCATCTGTTTGAAAGTGGAATATTGCCACCAAAATTAGACTTTCTTGACAGTGTTGTGTCACGACATAGTAAGGAAAACATGGACAAAACGATTTTGGTGAATCATGACAATATTACTTTGTCAGAGCTGGTGCACGTTAATCCAAAACACAGTGCTTCACATAATGCTGCTTTTAGCAATAAGGAAGCATTTGATGACACCGAACCAAATACTGAATTTTCCAAGTCAGACAATGATTGATTCTCAACCCCTATTATCTAATGAGATCAGTGCAATCACGATCAATCCAGGATGGTACACTAACAAAACAAAATAGCATTTTAGTAGTAATAGTATTTTTAGAAAATAAAAGAATTGTTTATATCAATGCTTTACTGATGATTGTTCACTTAAATACTGTTGTACAGTATTGTTTTAATTCACTCACATGAAATCAGATTAAGCTAACACTTTTGGACCTGGATGGGTTGTCGATTCTTGCTACTTTATAGTGGCACATTGCAGAGACAAGCTGTAATAATTTCTATGGACTAAGTAGTGTTGTGGAATGTTATATCAAAATGGTGGGATCATGAACTGTCACAAATTCATTGGTCCACTGTTTTCCCTATTCATTGGCCAAACTCTGTAATGAACTGGACTCAGGTGGACAGCTGACTTATCACTTGTTGATGAAATTTTAATTGTCGCTTATTATTCTATTTACCTGCACATATACATCCAAATACACATTCTTGCATATACAAATATATATGCACAAATAATGAACCCAGACAAGTCTATTACCCTTGCTATTTTTAACTGATGAAACAGCAAAGTATCCAATGACAGACCCAGTTAATTCCATTTATTATTTATTTATCACATCTATAATCTGGATTTCTTTCCAGTTCATTTGGGAAAACTGGTGAAAATGACATCTTGCAGCTTTGTTACTCATCATTTATAACCAATATGAAACACATGGTGCTGATCTCTGTGACCTGATCACCCACCTTTAGAAATAAATATGATCATTAATGCCATTAACCTTTGACACTTTATTGATAATACCAGACATTGTTTAATATTATTTGCACCTTAATATATGCAGTACAAACCTATCCATAATTCAAGTTATCATTAGTGCTTCAATAATAATAACACATCCTGTAATTGTTTTAAAAATAGGTCAATCTGTCAAAGCAGTAATTTACCTACAGAGGTTACGAAGGCCAAATGGAGCAGCAGTAGATTCCTTCATAAATACATCTATTTTTTACCATGGCAAAGAGAATTGAATATAGATTTGTATTAATGACATTTTAAAATTTTGTTTCATGCAATTTGAGTAAAATATTACAGGTCAAGTACTATAAAATGCAATGCAAGACTTGCACTTTCATACAAGTTTTTATAATCTGTTAGTTATAGAATACGTCAAATGCTCAATGTAAGTGATGTCTTGCCAGTTGGCCAGCTGGCATAAAGATTGCAAGATGTGAATGTTATTATTACTCTGTAGAACATACATATATCCTATCTTTGCAGCATTGTTCTGAGTTCTTTTCATAAACTGTGGGGCCAAAATTTCTCAGAGGTTCTACCTGTTTCACAAAGCAACCGTCAATGGGAGACTATCAGACCTATAGAAAACAATGCAGACCTCGTTGCAATGGGTGCTCACTGTTTCCAGGAGTTTTTGATATCCTTTGTTGGGGGCAGTATCATCAAGGGAGTAGAATCAGGACAGGACAGGGACTGTAAATAGTTGAACCCCAAACAAGGTGAGGTATACTATCATTTATGAGGACAAACATGGGTCCCAACTTTCAGGTCTCAGTCAATAAAATGTACTATAATGCTGAGGAAATCTCCTGCTTTGTTTTAGTTCAGATCAATGTGCTTACAAAGAAGCTAAGTAGCGCATAATGAAAGTAGGCTGTGCCTGGACAATGCCTCCTAAATGGCAGTGTATACTGAACTTTCTGATGCCCTAATGGCACTTACACTCATCTGTTGCATGCTAATTCAGTCCCTTCCATTCATCCCACAAATTCTGAATCATAGAATCATAGAGTGCAGAAGAACCCCTTCAATCTATCAAGTCAACACTGACACACAAGAAACACCTGACCACTCATCTAATCTCATCTGCCAGCACTTGGCCATAGCCCTGACCTCTGGTGAGGTCATTGCATATCTTTAAGGCAGAGATATGTATATTCTGGTTAAGCAAAGGGATCAAAGGTTATTGTGGGTAGATGGGAACATAGGATTAGAAATACAAACATATCAGCCATGATCTTATTGCATTGTGGAGCAGACTCTTGGGGCTGAAAGGCCTACTTCTGCCCCTATTTCATATGTTCCTATGTTCATGGTAGACCACAGTGACCACATCCTGAAAGATTTTGGCCTCTTTTTTTCTGAAAGTGAGTGTAGTAAATGCTCATTCTTGGATATGCATTGAAGTATTCTCATTTCAATCATTTCTATTTTGATCCAGTTCTCATTAACATTCTAGTATATTTTGGATCAAACTGCTAGTTTAATCACCCACCATCTTCTTCACCAGATAAATCAATCAATGTAGCTGATAAAAAAAATCTCAAACTGATTTCTATTTGAGAATCCTACAACTCTCCTAAGAGTTTGCATTTAATCTGCCAATTAGAGTATGTTTCCTCATTCATTAACATTCCATTGCACTCTTTTGTGATCATGAACAAAACAATTTATTCAATTTTAACTTACCTATCCAAAAGGCTGTACAGTCTCTGTCACGATATCAAACTACTTCCTAAATGATTCGATGG
Source organism: Carcharhinus amblyrhynchos (assembly GCF_965287045.1). Lineage (NCBI taxonomy): Eukaryota > Metazoa > Chordata > Chondrichthyes > Carcharhiniformes > Carcharhinidae > Carcharhinus > Carcharhinus amblyrhynchos. Next base: position 63,498,914 of record NC_137333.1, read on the forward strand.
ATTTTACCTCAAGTATTTCATAAACTAATTAATTTACCACTCCTTGTATGAATTATTTCCTCATTTAAGGAAATCCTAAATTTGCCTCATTAGGTTTAGAATGTGTGCAGTTGTCCTTTGTCATTGTTTAAAGTTCATTGTTTCAAATTTACTTTTTCTAGACGTGTTACTATCTTATATACCTCAGTGAAATCTCTCCTCAGTCATCTCCTTGGCATTATAAGGAGCCCAAATTTCTACAGCCTGTCCTCATAACTCAGTCTGACATGAGGAATCAGTCTGCTGAATCATCTGCAACATTGCTTCCAAAGTTTGAATATCCTTGTGTCTTGATGACCAAAGTTGTGCACTATGCTCAAGGTATGATAAGCCTGGAAGTCTAGTTTTAGCATTCAAATTCCATCAGTCCTCTGCATTGTATTCTGATTGTTTTAGCCATGTTGCTCATCATTCTATTTGTTTTATGGATTGTTAGTCTATAATCACTTGGCTCATGAGGGACTCTTACTTTTCTTACAATTTCACCCTTCGGCATTCAGTATCATTTTTGAGTATTTATGGAGCCCAATCCAATGTTCAATACTTTGACTTCTGTTGAATTTCATCCACTATTGTTCTGTCCATTTAGAGATTTTATTTAGCCAATGTTGAGGTCTTTGACTGACTTCTTAGCCATGGCTGCCCCTTGAGTTTATAGTTTACAAATTTAACCAATTTGAATGCAATTGATTAAAATTAGAAAAAAGTAGGAGTCCTAACATTGATCTTCAGGGTATTCCACTTTGTACTTTTTATTTATCATCACAACATCACTGCAACAAAATATTTACTGCATATCTGTCTTCACCCAATTCACATTTGTTTTATAATTTCTTTATTTCAACCAAAGAGAAATTAGACTGGATACAGTCATGGATATATTGTACTGTTTGGTTTGATAAGAAATCAGTGAATCTTAAGGTCATTTATATTGATTTGAAATGATTGATTGGAAACCATTTGGAGTAACATGGTAAGTTTACACCATATGCAAACAAATCTGTTTTTGTAGCATTGATGCAAAAATTGAGCAAAGTTACTACAGCTGAACTCCATTTGGAAATTCTGAACTTTTCAAGTATGAACGGGATCACCAAAGCTGTTCGCTATGTGGAAATATTGAAACTCCAGTGGTGACAAGTTAAAAGTAGAAAATTAGAAGTAATAAATGAAATCAAATAGAGGTTTTTTTAAATGGAAATAATCCTAGATTTGAGGAATAAATTATCAGGCAAAACCATTAAAATGGATGGCATAAGTGCTGAACTAGACAATTAGATTTGTTGCTAGTGATAAAGGTATTGAAAGATTTAATGACAAGATAGCTAAGTAATGTTAATCAAGCAAATAGGCAGGCTTTGGGGCCTTGAAGCCTATCCTGTTCATTAAAATTTGTAAGTATTACTTTTATTATTATACATTTGTATAATTGAAATCCAGGGATTGTTGCTAAGAAATAAAGGAGTTGTTACAACATTTTACGAAGAGTGTTTAATTTTACTGTTGTCAGTACTTTTGAACTTTCCAGTCTGGAGTTTTAATAGAAGGCTAAGTGTTTATTTATGTTAGCACAGAGGTCTGAGAGAGGAAGGAGTCTATTTAAACTGTTTCAAGTGTTATAGGCAGTATGCAAAGCAGTGTGTGAATTTTATCCATGATCATTTAGAAGTGGAATGCCCTTATATATCTAAAGTGAATTTAGTTCGCAAAGAGAACAATGGTCTGGTAGTATACAACATGCCAGTTTTGGGATATCTAAACTACATAAAATCCTTGTAAATTAAACAAGCGGTTTACAATAATAATGCCTTTAGTAAATGAGCAAGCTTTTGGTTTTCCCCAGCTAATTGTTCATTACTTGACATTATAGAATATGAGTTGTTTTTATTCCTTTCAAATATATTCAATCGAATGTACTTGTGTCTGTAGACAATTTAATGTATGGTATGCCTCAGATGACCAGTCACTATGTTGTGAATGTACAGTGTAAATACATATAATGTATATTTTTGTCTGTGCCAGAATTGTCATCTGAGGATTCAATCAAGCACGGCTATATAAAACACTATTTGAGTATTCATCATTTGTGGAATGGTATAACACGCAAATGTGATATTCAGGAAGCAGACTGTGAGATATGTTACGTGTCTTCCTTTCCATTAGAACAATAACTGTTTGCAAAGTCTCCATTGTCAACTATTTCTGATGTTCATTATGCAATATTAATCAAATAAATAATGTGATTTAAGAAATGCTTACACATTTAATTGATAACCTTGGTTTGCTGAACTAGAGGGGGCACACTTATGATGAGTGTAGTTATTGTGAAAATTCAACATCAAATTTGTTAATAGAACAATGCTTTATAAAATATGTTCATTAACCATGGAGATATACATGATATAATCTTCCAGCAACAACTTGGATATATATATGCTGCCTGTACATAGTAAAGTGTCTTGTGGCTCTCTACAGAAACATAAATGAAAGAGCTTTTGTAAAAGATTTAGTGGCAGGATTAGAAATGAGTTGCACAACAGAGGGTCAAGGCTGCTAATGGCAGTAAAAGGGCTGGTGGGTTTAAATGAGGCTGGAGTAGGAAGAGCAGTGGACCCGGGTCAGGTAATAGAACCAGAAGAGTTTGTAAAGATAGGGAAGCGAAAGAACACGGAGTGGATTATAAGTTTTGATAAAAAATGATGAATTCAGTATGTTGGGGTGCAGTCACCAGTTGGAAATTGGCAGAAGCAAAGACCATGGGACAAATCTTCCCGTTCCGCCCATCACAGGAATCAAAGCAGATGAGGGGTGGACCAGGGAAAGGTCCGTTGACCTCAGGTGGAACTTTCCAGTTTCAGGTGAGCACAGCCAGAAAACCCTGCCTAATAGGTGATCTGGACTTTGTTAAGATAGAGTACCGAATTAGAATTTACACAGCTTGATATCTGAAAAACCAACAAGGAGTATTGAAGGAATTGAGCCTTGTGGATACGGGTTTCAGAAATGAGATACAATTTGGATGAAGGGCAAAATCATTGCCTCCCATTTTAGAAGAGTTCAATGCATGTTTACATAATGACCACGAGTATTATCATATCATACCTTATCATGGATTAACAGTATCCATGAGCCAAGTAGAGGAACAGTATATTTGTTTAAATTTGTCCTTGAGATGTGGGGAACACTGGTCAGCCTATATTTATTGCCCATCCCTAGTTGCCTGAGACACTAAAATTCAGTGGAGGTAATGGTGCAAAATTGGCAATATCAACTTGCTCAGCCATTGTGCACAACACCTGATATTCGTTCCCATTGACTTTAAATGAAAATTGGGAGACATGTCTTCATGGTGGCAGATCCAATAATGCCCATTTTAGCCAATCTCCCATCATTAAAATTACTCCCAATATACAAGATGGAAAATGTTCCACTTTGTCAAATACAGGTAGCTGAATTAGAACAGCTTGGCTCGAGGCATGGCTAGTTCTGGAGCAGACATCTTTGGTACTACTGCTGGGTTGTTGTAAGAGTCCATATGCTTCGATGGATTCAGTGCATTCAGCTGTTTTGGGACAAAAATTTAGAGTTAACAGGAATCGTCTCAATTTTTTTTTACAAAATGCACATGTGCCATTATCATAACAGTAAGATATCAGATACAGTGATTACGTGTACATCTCTGACAGCCAAATGTAAGGAAACTCTCACCTCATTAGTTCAACTAAAATGAACTTAAAGACATGATGTTACTGATGTTCATGCCGCACTGCCACTCCAGTGAAGTTGAAGAATTTGGCAGCCAGCCAAATTTTTTTTCACTGAGGCAGGATGAGAAAATCCAACTGGCATGAAGGGTGATAAGATTTTGCAATTAGTATTTTGATGGCAGTACAATATTTTGATCCATTGAATTGCCAATAACATTAAGAGAAATCTTAAATTAATTTTAGCAGATACTAATTTATCATAACTGTTAATATTTTCTGTAAATCAGCTAAATGTATTTTACTTTTTGGTGCTTTTGGCCACAATATCAAAATCTACAATAGTGAAATAAATTAGGTTTTTGGAGGCTGACTAAAACCAGATTTTAGTGGTCACAGAGATAGAAAACATTTTGCTACATATCAAAAAGAATTTTAAAAATACAAATTTTCTTTGAAATCTGGCTTAACGTTCCAGTCCCAAATCAGAAGTTTTTAATGACCATTGGAAAGTGCCAGATTTTCCTTTTATTACTAACACTTGACAGAACATTTTGCATTAAACATTGAGATATATGTTTTCTACTCTTAATGTAGAATTGTAGACCCGCCAAATTATTGTGAGTTTAAAATGAAATCAGATCTGCTTTCTGGAAGGAATTGTTTTTTTTTACAGGTGGGAATATCCAAATTTGTCCAGAGATAGCAATTGGCTTTAATAGGTGTGATTGACTTCTTCTCCACAGTGCTGTTGATTGCTAATTGCCTATAAATTAGCTGCATCACTAATCACTGCACAGTTTTCCGTGATGTATTTGCTGTGGGAGATACTCTCATATTGATGGTATGCTAATAAAACAGGATGGCTTCTAGTCACACAGTACATTAACACAGTGTTAATGTAAGCCCACTTGTGACACTAATAAATAAATAGAAGAACATATATGTAGACAAATTTCTGCCTTTTAAACTTATTCTAGCACCAGCAGGAACCTCCAAATAAAGCAGCAAAGGTCCAGATGCTTATAACTTGTATTTACAGTGCACATTTAATAAACAACATCGATGGTAACTTATATTTATCCGTACCTACAACGTAGTAAAACATCCAAGGCAATTCATAGGAATACCAACCGACAAACCATACAAGGAGAGATGAGGGATGATAACAACAAGCTTTTTGGTCAAAGAGATGAATTTTAAGGTATGCTCAAAGGAGAAATGGGATCTAGAGATGGGGAGAGATTTAAGGAGGGAATCCCAGAGCTTTGGGCCTTGACAGCTAATAGCATGGCTATCAATGGTGGACTAAGTCAAACCAGAGATGCTCAAAAGACCGGAATTAAGGCTGTAATGGTATCTCAGAGTTATTGAAGGCAGTTGGTGATGAAATGGATAGGGAGAGGGTAGCTATGGAGAAATTTGAAAACAGGGCTGAGAATTTTAAAGCTGAGGAGCTACTTAACAGGAATCATTGATCTTCAATGAACACTGTGATGGTGGGTGCCTTTGAACAAGCAAATCCCCCCAGCAGTAGGATGAGACCCTTACTTAGGTGTTAATAACCCACTTAAGGACCTCAATGAGTGGCAAACAGGAATGTTGCCCATGGATCATCCTGCCACAGACTTAATTGGGATGGAGATGAGAAATTGGCAGGGCCACTCTCCCACCTACTAACATGCCCCTCCAACTATCAAATTTGCCAGTGAAGAAGCCACCCTTGTCTTCTTCCTTCCCGTCTATGTTCTCCTCATCCAAAGAATACTAATGTCTCTTTCATTCCCTACCTGCAGCATTCATTGTTGTGCAAGGTTATACAGCACCAAGTGCATGGCTATTATTCCATTGAAGAGTACCTCCTGAAGTGAATCTTCAACATTCCAAGGCCTGCTCTGTGACACATCTCGTGGTCATGTAGTTCTCATATTAGTTATCCTGTTTTTCATTTCTTACAAATGTCATGATTTCACAAGGGGGGAATGATGTGTCTCTTATGAGCCAGTTCATAAGTATGCTTCCTGGAATGAAAAGGTGAGAGACGTTAAACTGCCACCATGTGAAGGCATCACAGCAGTTGCCAGGAAATGTGGCACATAACAGCATCAATGAATGAATCACCTGAATTATAAAAGTTTCTGGTCGCTGTGGTAGCACCGAGATTGCCACATGTATACAGCATGGGTGGCACAGTGGTTAGCACTGCTGCCTCACAATGCCAGGGACTTTGGACCTCGATTCCAAGACACCAACTATAATCAGCAAGGTTTGATTCAGTTCATGCACAAACTGCAGTTCAGTCTTGCCTCTTGAGCCCTGGCAAACCCATACTAGGGGCATGAAATTTAACATTAAGTAAACCTCTCTGCTCCTAAGAACTTTAACTGCACCAATAATTATCTGCCCAATGACAATAATTAAAATGGCAACTTTAGTGATCAGCTTCCAGATATATCTCTGTGAAACTTGGAAGTTGGGATATTGGAATTAGATTGTGGCCAACTTCCAAACCCACAACCACGTCCATCTGGAAGGACAAAGGCAGCAGATACATGGGACCACCACCAACTGCAAGTTTCCCTCCAAGCCACACACCACCCTGACTGGGAAAGATATCACCTATATCCTTCATAGTGGCTGGGTCAAAATCCTGGAATTGCCTCCCTAATAGCATCATGAGTCAACCCACAGCACATGGACTGCAATGTTTCGAGAAGGCAGCTCACCATCATCTTCTCAAGGGCAACTAGGACTGGACAATAATGCTGGTCAGCCAGAGACACCCGTGTTCCACGAATCATTATAAAAAAATACAAAAGTAATAAATTCTAATCTCCAGCACCTCCAAACTACTGTTTTTGGGGGTTAAAATGCCTCCTGTGTTTCTTTGAACCATAAATGTTTTTTTTTCCAATTTATCATTTGGTTATGACTTCCCTGTTCATCATTAGGCATTTGAAAATGGTACAAAATATCTTCCACCTCCTCATCCATTTAAAGCAACAATGTATTAAGCTAATTCAATTCATTTTTCTTACCCAAACTTTAACTGTTAATAAACCTTTTAATCATTTTATCTATCTTGACCCTTTTCTTTTCATTTACTGAAATAGAAATTTATGTAGTGAGACAATGCTGGAGGGAGGGAGCCATTAATCTGCACTTTCAAACTGTCTCCTCCTTTTCCTGTGTTTTTCTCCTGGTCCCTGATGTACCTTATCTTCTGCCTCCCTTGTGATTTCCAGATTTCCAGCTTTGATATAATTTCATATTAGTGCTTAATTAAGCACATCAGACATACAACAAATGTCCTTTACCACAGTATGCTTCATTTACAGTGTCCTCCTGATGTGCTTTTCTTGGCAACAATTCCTGTAGGCTGCAAGGAAAGCAAGTTGTGAAGAGAGTACAAGTAGTCTGCACAGATAGGTTAGGAGAGTGGGCAAAAATTTAGACAATGGATCAAATTGTAGAAAAAATTGAGGTTTGCCCAATTTAGCAGGAAGTATTGAAAAACAGATTATTATTTAAAAGGATAGACACTGCAGAGTGTTGCAGTAGAGAGGGATCTGGGTGTCCTTGAACTGTTAATTCATCTGCTTCTTGTGAATGCTCCATGCGTTCAGATACAGTGCCTTTAGATTTGGTTTTATAAAGTTTTTACACATTATTTTGAATTAGCGTTCTATTTGCTGCTAGCCCTTGTTTCCTCTGCCTTCCCAGTTTGCTTTCTATCTTCTGTCTTTCATTGCTATCTCTGGCTCCCTCTTTTGTGTCTCCCCACTCAGATTCCCATCCCTCTGCCACTCTAGTTTAAATCCTTTTCCATAGTACTCGCAAATACCCCTGCAAGGATATTGGCCCTGGTCCTACTGGGGTGCAATCCATCCAGCTTTTACAGGTCCTGTCTTCCTCAGAATTGATTCCAATGTCTCAGAAACCCAATCTCTCCTTTTCACACATCACTCCAGCCACACATTCATCTGATCTATTCTCCTACTCCTGCTAACATGTGGCACTGAGACTAATCCTGACATTATTACCTTTGAGGTCCTGCTTTTTAATTTATTGCCCAGCTCTATATATTCAGCTTTCAGGGCCCCATCCCTGTTCTTATCTACGCCATTAGCACCAATATGGACCACAATCTCTAACTGTTGACCTTCCCCCTTCAGAATGTCCTGCAGCCACTCAGTAACATCCTTGACCCTGGCACCAGGGAGGAAACACTCCACCCTGGCATCATGTCTGCAGCCATAGAACCATCCCCTTACGCTAGAATCCCCTATCACTATTGCTTTCCCACTGTTTCTTCCATCCTGCTTGTGCAGCTGAGCCACTTATGGTGTCACAGACTTGGCTCTTGTTGCATTCCCCTGAGAAACCATCTTCACCAGCAGTATTTAAAATGAAAAATCTGTTAGAGAGGGAGATGGACCCCAGAGAATCCTGCACTACCTGCCTATAGTGCTCTTGCTCTATCTTGTGATCACCCAATCCCTTTCTACTGTGCACTCTTTACCTGTGGTGTGACCATCTCAATGTGCTATCCATGAAGATCTCATCCTTGCAGAAGCTCCACAGTGACTCCAGTCACAAGTCCAGCTCTGAAACATGGATTTCAAATAGCTGCAGCTGGAGACATTTCCTGTAAAAGTGGTCGCCCTAGATACTGGACACATCTCTGACTTCCCACGTTGCACAAAAAGAGCATTTTAAATGGTCCAGCTGCCCTGCTATGACTTATCCTTAACTACTCACTTTACATTTACTTCTACTGGTTTAAAGTATGTTAAGGACATTAAAAATACTCGCCAGTTCCTTCTTACCAAGACTGGCATTCTTCTTTTTAAAGAAAGGTTGAAGAGTGAAGGATCACCTGACCCATTCTTCAACAATTTTGTTTTTATGAAATGCCAACTGTCACACACTGGTACAGTCCAAGCAGCTCTCCAGTCAGAGCGAACTGCCTACTTTTATACTCAAGTGAAACTCGCCTCTGGAAGCCTGTTCAAGCCAGGTTTCTTAAATGATGAGAAGAAGAATGGGAACAGGAAAGAATGGGGAAACCTACAAGTGAAAGGTCCTGGGTGGTGTCAAGTATGCAGGGGGAGTCTCACTGTTGGAGGGTGGGCAGTGGAGGAAGGGAGGGCCAGTGGTTTCTGGTCCATGAAGGGAGAGTCTCCCTGGTCTGAAGGGGCTTTCCAATGGTGATGCCCCCCACTGCCCCCAACCCAACCCTGAGCTTGAGGGCAACAGCTTTTTCTAAAAAGGCTGGGTGAGAAAAGGCCCTTAAGAGGCCACTTAATTGGGGAATGGGCATACTTCCCTTCCAAGGTTCTGTCCACCCCACCATAAAATCACATCTGGGTCAGGGCAGGTTGAACTAGTGGGATCCCAGAGGGAATCTTCTCTGTGCTGTTTTATGCTCCTTCTGCTCCCCAGTTCAGAATCTGCAGGGATGTGGTGGGGTGGGGTGGGTTGGGGTGGGGGGTGGGGGGAATGCATAAAATTCTGGCCTATGAATAGGCATAGCTACATGATACAGTGCAAGACCTTGTTGTATTTTGGTCCATTTGCATCACAGAAGTTCCATCACTTATTCCTTGCACTGTTGATGTATGAGCAATGGTCTGTGTTGAATTCATGGATGTCATCTAAGATTAGGCACTGTTTTAGTTGAAAGTGAACATCAAGGGGACCAACTCATAGAAACATAGAAACTAGGAGCAGGAGTAGGCCATTCAGCCCTTCAAATCTGCTCTGCCATTCACTTTGATCACGGCTGATTGTTGAATTCAATATCCCGACTCCCCCTCCCTTCCTCCCATATCCCTTGATCCCTTTAGCCCCAAGAGCTATGTCTAATTTCTTCTTGAAATCTGACAACATTTTGGCCTCAACTACATTCGGTGTAATGAATTCCACACACTCACCACCCTCTGGGTGAAGAAATTTCTCCTCACCTCACTTGTAAAATGTTTACAGTTCTTCTCAAACTTTGTCTCCTAGTTCTGGACTCTCCCACCAGAGGGAACAATCTTTCTGTATCTACCCTGTCTAATCCAGTTAGAACTTTATAAGTTTCGATGTGATGCCACATCCCTTCTAAACTTGAGTGAATCTAATCCTAATCAATTTAGTCTTTCCTCATACAACAAACCTGCCATTCCAGGAATCAGTCTGTTAAACCTTCGCTGTACTTCCTCTATAGCAAGGACACAAGAACTGCACACAATACTCCAGATGTGGCCTCACCAATGCTCTATATAATTCCAGCAAAACATCCTTATCCCTATACTCAAATCTCTCACTATGAAGGTTAACGCACCATTTGCCTTCTTTACTACCTGCTGTACCTGCATGCTTACTTTTGGTGACTGATGCACGAGGACTGCAAGGTCTCGATAAGTATCCACCTCTCTTGATTTACACCCATTCAAGTAGTAGTATGTTTTCCTATTACTGCTACCAAGTTATGCCCACATTATACTGTATCTGCCATGCAGATGCCCCCAAACTCAGCCTGTCCAAATCATGCTGAAGCATCTCTGCATCCTCCTCATAGCACACCCTCCAAACCAACTTTATATCATCTGTAAATTTGTAGATAATACATTCAGTTCCCTCTTCCAAATCATTAAAAATGCTATGAACAGTTGGGGTCCCAATACAGATCCCTGTGGAACCCAACGAGTCACTGACCGCTAATCAGAAAAAGACCCATTTGTGCTAACTCTTGGTTTCCTATCTACTAACCAGCTTTCTATCCATCTCAAACCATTATCTGCAATCCATGTGCTTTAACCTTATACAATAGTCTGTTATCTGAGACCTTGTTGAAAGCTTTCTGAAAATCTAAATAAATCACATCCACTGGTTTTCCTCAGTCAACGTCACTAGTTACATCCTCAAAAAATTCCAATAGATTCGTCAAGCATGATTTCCCTTCTGTAAATCTGTGCTGACTTTGTCTGATTATACCACTGCCTTCCAAATGCTGAGGTAAGACGCAGAACAGGTCAGGTTGGTATTTCCAACCCCCTCGGGCTGAATAGAATCTTCCCCATTATTTGTGGTGGTGTTTGAGGGTGAGGTCATTTCTGGAGGTCCACTCCAGATCTCAGCATTTGCCTTATCATACTCTGGAGCAGAATGTTATGTACCTGTCTGGCAAATATTATCACACACACATTTTGTTGACAATCAACTGAATGTAACAATGTGCTTCATATCTGCAACCATCCACTCAACATTCCTGTCTTGGCTTCCTATTCTCACAAACATCACTACCCTACACATCTTCTGACTGACAAAAATCCACAGGCTGGCTGAAATCTTCTCTGCTGCACCTAACTTATCACTTCTATGATGACTTGTTCAACTCATTTATTGCCCACCTTCCAGCTCAGTGCCCCATAAAAAGCACCTTTCTTGAGTAAGGTTTACCAGAAAACATCCTTTGGATTAAGGAAAGGGAACAATGGGAAGTCACTAACAAATTTTTTGTGACAAGTCTTATCTGTTAAATGGTAAGCTTTGAGTGTGGTTGTTGCTAAATAAATTCAGAACAGGCCAGACCTCCTATGCAGCCACCCTGGACATTCTCTCTTCCATCTTCTTCTGGCGAGAAAAACTTACAAATGTCTGAGGTCACGTACCAACGGACTCGAGATTAGTTTCTTTCCTGCCATCAGACTTTTGAATGGACCTACCTTGCATTAAGTTAATCTTTCTCTACACCCTAGCTATGATGTAACACTACATACTGCACCCTCTCGTTTTCTTCTCTGTGAATGGTATGCTTTGTCTGTACAGCATGCAAGAAACAATACTTTTCACTGTATGCTAATACATGTGACAATAATTAATCAAATCAAATCAAAATCGTGGGGAGGCACAACGATGCTGTCATGGCTGAAGAGTATCCCCACTATGAATTAGGTTGTGGACTAATCACGATAAACTCAACAACCAAGGGGGCTATCATTTGGCTTTGAGGATTTGCATTCACTAAATAAAAATAAGTACATTTACATAAATTATTCTAGTTGTGCATTTTATAGTACTGGGTTAACATTGCAACAATAAATCTAATCCTGACACTAGGGTAAATTTATTACTGTCCTATTTGCATGTTTTCACTGTCACTGTGCATGAAGTGAAAACTGGCTGGCCCAGGAACATTGCAATAATCCTTAATCTGCCACTGATCTGAAGTTTAAATATAAAATCGCTACCATTATTTATTATTTTTGCATTAAGGCCAAATATTTCTATTTAGGAAAATGGTTACTGCTCCAAGAGTCTGGGCTCTGAATAAAAGTGGCAAATGAAGAATTGCTAACTCCAAAATTAATTCTTGGTAGTCCTTGGTTTCATATGGAATTCAATATTCCTGAACAAATTTACAAGATGATTTCTGATAAATTTACTTTGAACAAATTGCTCAGCATCAATTTCTGCACATGTTAAACGGCTTGCAACTGATGCAGCTTGAGCTCTTTTTCCATTTTCTCACTGGAAGACAGAATGTAATAGACTCGCTCTCCGTAATGCCAAAACTGATGTGCACAGACACTCTGCTACATTTATTGCAATCCTAGTATAGTTCTGATTGATGCTGCACTCTAGATGTCAATACAAAGATTAAAATACTTTCTCAGTCAATCAATTCAAGAAGCCACAACTAAAATGAAGCTGAAAGATGAAACGGGTTTCAAGCTTATCAATTCCACTTCTGTAAATGCCAAAATCTGATTTCTTCACATACGGTCATCTGCATCTGTAAAACAGTCAACAACCAAAAACATCAACATTGCATTTTGTAATAGTTTGCGTGTATTCTATACTCAAAGGTCTGAATTTTCAATGAGGGGCTGAAACGAGCTGGATCAATTTCCGGTTCCTGAATTATTCTAGGGGAAGTCACTGATTGGGATTTTGACTAGAGTGTCCCCTTAATTAACATGGAGACAAAAGGACAGTAGGTGAGTTCTCAAGAGTGGCGATCCAAGTTGAAGAAATCCAGCTTCAGAGAAGAAAACTGCAATGAAGATAAGTAACTGAAAGGACACATCAACATAAAACTTCAAGACATTCCGATAAAATATAGAAAAGGCAGCCACGCCACCACGGTTCGTATGGCGGCAGGGCTGTGGGAGGGAGGTTGTCTCTCTAGGGTGGCCTTTTGCTGTACATATGTCCACCCAATCAGAAGAAAACAGTTCAGACCAGTATTCTTATTTCCCAGTTCTTACTGGTGTTCTGTTTTAAGGTGTACAAGATCAGTTCGGACCAGTATTCCTATTTCCTAGTGTTTACTGATGCTCTGTTTTATGGTATACAAGACCAATTCGGACCAGAATTCCTTTTTCCCAGTGTTTACTGATGCTGTGTTATGATATATAAGAACAATTTGGACCAGAATTCCTTTTGTCCATTTTTACTGTGTTTGTTCTTTGGAGTAGACAGACAGACAGGTTCTGTCGGTCTACCTGGAGTGCTGGTAGCCATGCCTACTACTGATTGCACAATTGTGAGGCCAATTGGAAAGTTCCAGTCACGTCAGGCAGGCAGTGTGTCTCGGTCCTAAACCCACCTCCCCCAAAATGGCTACACAAAAAAAAATTATTGTATTATAAAGGTATAATCCAGCTACTAAACCTTGAACAAATATCAGGTGCGAAAGTCAAAACTGATATCAAAGCAAATCAGAGTACAGTTTCCTTATCCACTTTGTTGAGGCCTTGCAAATTAAACAAAAATGCATCCTTAGATAGTAAAAGATCGAATAGAATAGAGGAGCAAAGAGATCTGGGAATATAGATAAATAAATCATTAAAAATAAGTTGATAAGACCATCAATAAAATTGCAATCTACTTATATAGATTATGCTGGTTACATTGTAAAAAATTACTATAAAATATTGCCTACAAATATGTTGTATTCTATAAAGTACATTCAAATAAAAAGTCTTTTGCACAAAGATTTCAGTCCCTAGCAGTAAAGTTGAATTAATTTAAGAAACCCATAAAAACAAAGATCTTATCTACATTACAGCAATACAATCTGTCAGTATTCAATTGTCAGTGTACATAGGAATGTACAAAGTTAAATGAGCATGTTCTGATATTTTGTCCCCAGCAGATGAATAGTGCTAGTAAATCAGCATTTATTTCCATTCTTGGGTGCCCTTTAGAAGCGATGCTGGACCTTCTCTTTGAACCGCTGCAGACTGTGTGGTAAAGGTCATCCCAAAATAATATTTGGTGGGAAATTCCACAATAAAGGCCCAGCGATGATGAAGGAATAAAAATGTACAGCCAAGTCATGAGAATGTGCGACATGGAGGGAAATTTGGGGTGATGTTGGTGCTGAAATATTGCTAATCTTTTCTCCCTCAGTGGCAGTGATTACACATGAGGAAGATGATTTCAAAGCAAGCAGATTAAATTGTCACAGAGCATTTGCTAAATGTTGCCTACTGTAATCTCAATGCACCAGTAATGCAAGGGAGTGTACGTTGAGTCAAGTTGCATGGGTACTGATCCTGGATGGTAAGTAACCTTTTTAGTGTTGTTAGTATTGTGAGTATGCCAATATTCTCCTGTCTTGAGTCTTCCACAGAGCAGATAGTCTTTGAGGAGTTCTTAGAATTCCCTGCATCTCATGCCCAAAACCTTAAATCAGTGTCCGCTAGTCCTTGTTTGAAGAGCTCATCAAAACAGCTTTTTTTTACCTTATCTCACTTGCCATAATCTTGTATACTTCTTGACATTAAGATTTCTATTCCATTTGGCATTACATAAAGTTGTAACATTTCTTTTCCCTTGTTTCCTTACTCAGAAGATTCCAAGATTATGGTGGTGTTCAGGTATAGGAGGCCCCATTCAGCATAAAAGTCAAATACAGCAGATTTATAACTGGAAGTACAGGCTAGGTTTCAGTGGAAATACCTGCTGGTAGATGATGTAACTGCTACAATGTGGCAATTTATACAAACGTCACAATATAAGAACAAAACCTGCTGTACCAATATTCTGCCACTAACACCAGAACTGCACCTGAGTTAAATCTGTAGTGAGCAAAAGTAACTTACCTGTATATGTCAAGCCATGTACTGTTTGAATTGATGGGCTTTTACTGCTTGCAATTTTTGTCTAAATTATTTACTTTGCTTAATACAATAGCCCAAAATTATTTCATCGAGGTGATGTAAGCACACTAGCAAGGCCTCTTTTATGACCCTGCTGAGTTTAGCCAGCATTTTCTGTTTATTTCAGATTTCCAGCGTCCGCAGTATTTTGCTTTTATTCATTGCCTTTCCCTAATTGACCTTTAGAAGCTGGTGTTTGAGAAGTTGCCTTCTAAAATTGCTGCAGTCTGTGAGGTGAAGATATACCCACAATGCTATTAGGTTTGATTCCCGGCTTGGATTACTGTCAGTGCTGAGTCTGCACATTCTCCCCATGTCTGTGTGGGTTTCCTCCAGGTCCTCCGGTTTCCTTCCACAGCGCAAAAATGTGCGGGTTAGGATGATTGGCCGCGCTAAATTGACTCGAGTGGCAGGGGGATTGGCAGGGCAAATACGGGATTGGGGCCCAGGCAGGATTGTAGTCAGTGCACACCTGATAGGCTGAATGGCCTCCTTCTGCACTGTTGTGATTCTGTGATATATTTTAACAGTCACAAATAAGGACAGAATTTGCTTCCCACACTTCTTTCATGGAGCACATGGGTGCCCATTAGCTCACACAGGTTGGTAAGGCCATTGCCTGTTGGCCAATGAGGAAACATTGTGACAGCTTCATTGTGGGCATTCCAATATCTATTCTTCTAATGGAGGCAGGAGGAAGAGGTAATGAGAGATACAGACAGGATAAGATCATAGCAAAGAGAATAAGAACATCACTGTACCCTCTAACCAGATCACACTGCTCCCTTGATTCCATCAGCAATTTCTCCCACTATTCTTTCTGTGGGGTTTTGTCCAATATGCCTAGATAAAGAATGAAGAGGAAAATTGGCCCTAATATTTCCACAAAGTGGTCCTCAAAACAATGGATCAATTTTCTAGTGCATTGGATAATAATTTAGTGCATTGCCTATTCTAAAACAAAACACGTCTTTGTAACAGCACTGCTGTTTTGCATCAAATATACATAATAAAAGCACTTTGGGGTTTAGGAGTCACAGTACTCAAAATTCTGAGGCACCGGGCGATTAAGGTGACACTATAGCACAGTGGTTAGCACCAGGGACCTGGGTTCAATTCCTGGCTTCGGTCACTGTCTGTGAGGAGTCTGCACGTTCTCCCTGTGCCTGCATGGGCTTCCTCCGGGTGCTCCAGTTTCCTCCCTCTGTCCAAACCAGCTGGGTGTGCTGGTTAGGTGCATTGGCCATGCTAAATTCTCCCTCAGCGTACCCAAACAGGTGCTGGAATGTGGCTACTAGGGGCTTTTCATAACAACTTCATTGCAGTGTTAATGTAAGCCCACTTGTGACTCTATTAAGAACACTAAAACAAAATTAAAGTCTAATTACTTACACAAGTAAGTGCTGGTCTTGCCAAGGAAGGAGGTGCTATCAATTGGACCTTTATGGTAGATGTCCATGCTACTAGAGACACAGCTGGGATATCCACCAGCACATCGAGACTGGTAAATCCATTGCCTGCTGTCTGTTAAGGAAACGCACAGTATTGTGACAGAAGAACACCCAAGGGGCTGTAGAATTTCCATCCCTACTTATTTATTCTTCCTTGTGAGTTCAAAAGTCTCAGTTGATGGTATTACATAACGCAAAGAATTGATTCTACTTTCACAAGTTTCATATAAATTCAACATCTTTTTCTGAAACATTTTTTGTTCCCTTGAGTCTAAACAAACTCATTCAGCTGTGATCAGCTACGAAACATTAATATGCATACAGATGACAGGGTTTGTTACTGTAAATTCCAGAGACAAATTTCAAGCATGGAACACGACACACAGAGGAATACAATTCCCTAAGGGGCTTTTAAGGAATTTAGAACATAATACACGCATTGTGCTGATCAAATATCTACCTGAAGGCAAGCATTTCAATGGCAAAAGAAACAGAAGGCACAGGACTGTGAGTAATGCAAAAATATATGGCTTTTATTGGTTTCTAAATAATATCTTATTACTATACAAAGCAAGAAAAAGAAACAAAAAATGTGTCTAATAATTTGATGTGCCTGATTCAGTAATTGCAAAGAAACATTGGAGAACGTACAAGTTTACTTTCCAGACGACCAGTTGTCTTTTAACCATGGTTTAGAATCTAATTTTCTTGTGTTCAAAACTGTGCTATTTTGGATTACTAAGGTAGAAATTGGTCCTCATTGGTATCGTGACAGAAAATAAAGGCAAAATGGCCAATGTTATATCTCCATGGGCCCGATTTTACATTGCATCGTGTTTGTTTTTAGGCGCAAAAACATGGTAAAGTCAGGTGTGAGGCCATTAACACGATCCGCACCCGCATCCGCACAGATGTCCGCTTTACTGAGGCTGGAAAATAGCCGCAATCTGATTCGTGCCCAAAATGGGCGCAACGGCTATTTAAATGCATTTAAATTGAATGAATGAACTGCCCGCCCAACTTTACCGGCACTTTCCCCCTTTACTATCACGTTTGCACATCTAGATTCAGTGCGAAACAGATATGCTCGGCAAAGGCCTATTTCGGGCACTCTAGCTTCTGAAGAGGTAAGTTCAGAGCTTCCAACAACTCTCTGACTCAGATTGGTGGTGGGGTACTGGAGAGAGAGGCAGGCCAGATCATTCTTTGGTTGCGGGGGGAGAAGGCAGGCCCAATCATTTTCTTGTGGGGGTGCAGGAGGATGCGGGTCAGGTGTATCTCTGGTGGATGGGGTGGAGGAAGAAGGAAGCCCCAATCATCTGGTAGGGTGGGGGGGGTGTGGTCAAGGGGGGTAGGGCAGATCGTTGTCTGGTTGGGGGGTGGAGGTGGGACGGGCCCGATCATTCTCTGGGCAGGAGGGGGAGGGGCGGATGGAGGCCCAGTCATTCTCTGGAGGGGAAGACCAGGTGGATCTCTGGTGGGGGCTGGAGGTCATGATGTGCAGATGCCAGTGTTGGACTGGGGTAAACACAGTAAGAAGTCTCACAACATCAGGTTAAAGTCCAACAGGTTTATTTGATAAACAAAGGTTATTTGATAGATAAAGATAGACAGATAGATAAATAAAGATTATCTGATAGATAAAGCTAGAAAAGCTCGTGGGGTTACTATCAAATAAACTTGTTGGACTTTAACCTGGTATTGTGAGACTTCTTATGGGGGCTGGAGGGGCAGGGGAGGTCCGCTATCACTCTGTGGGTGATCGGTGAGTGGGAAGGGGGTGGGGGTCATGATCGGCCTGGGTAGCGGAGGGAGTGGGTGGATAAGGGGGACAGTTATGATGTGGGGGTGGGGCAATGTCTGTGGGGACCGTCGCTCCCGCTTTTCGCTCCCTGGCCGCTTTATCCACTTTTTGTGGCCTGGGAACGATGTGACAGCAGTGTGTTTTTCAAATTTTTTTCATCATTGCGCAAGCACAATTCAGAGCTCCGATCATTTCAGGCACATTAAGCCCCACCCACTGCGCAATTCAGACCTGTGAATTTTTTTCAAGCTGAGTGCGTATGACAGTGCCCAAAAGCAGATTTCCAAGTCGGATTGGAATTATGCCCAGATTCAGCACTTAGATTGAAAATGATAAAATCGGGCCCGATGCCCTGCACGTGAAAAGAACATTTGAAATATGTTTGATATACATGGACATTTTGGTGGCCACACCAGGCAACCAGGAGGCGGGATGGCTACGTGTGTTAGTTCAGAGCCTAATGCCAATTTGCTGAACCTTTAGCCACATTGGTTAGAGTAGGCATTGGCCTACTCTGCTTTGTATTTGGTTGAATTGCTCTGACTCGGGAAACATGGTATGTCCTGTGCTCAAAAAGCAGAGCAATTCCAACACGGCCAATTATCGCCTATAGTTCTACTCTTGATCATCAGTAAAGTGGTGGAAGGGGTCATCAAGAGGCACCTATTCACCAATAACCTGCTCACCAGTGATCAGTTTAGATTCCACCAGGATCGCTCAGCTTCTGAATCCCTTGTTCAGACATGGACAAAAGAGCTGAATGCCAGAGGTGAGGTGAGCCATGACTGTCCTTCACAACAAGGCAGCATTTGACTGAGTATAGTATAAAGGAACTCAGCAAAACTGGAGTCAATGGAATCTGGGGGGAAACCCTCTACTAACTGGAGTCTTATCTGGCACAAAGGAACATGGTTGTGGTTGTTGGACGTCAATCATCTCAGTTCTAGGACATCACTACAGGACTTCATCAGGGGAGTGTCCTAGGCCCAACCGTCTTCCGTTGCTTCATCAATAACTTTTCTTCCATCGTAAGGCCACAAGTAGAGATGTTCACTGATGATTGCGTAATGTTCAGCACCATTTTCGGCTCCTCAGTTATTGAAGCAGTCCATGACCAAATGCAGCAAGTCCGAGATAATATCCAGGATCTACTGCAGGAACTCACCAAGGTTCCTTAGGTAGCACCTTCCAAACCCATAATCACCACCATCTAGAAAAACAAGGGCAGCAGACACATGAGAATACTATCAACTGGAAGTTCCCTTCCAATTCATTTATCATCCTTGGAAATTCATTGCTGTTCCTTCGCTATTACTGGATAAAATCCCTAGAACTCCCTTTCTAACAATACTGTGGGTGTACCTACACCACAGGGACTGCAGTGGTTCAGTAACTCAGCTCACCACTCTCAAGGTCCAATAGGGGTGGGCAATAAATGCTGGCCTAGCCAGTGATGCCTACATCCCATAAATGAATTTGTTTTAAATGAGTAAATGTATTTTTATACTTGCCTTCCTATGGAAATGGAATTCCTGCTCTCCTAGTACTCTTGCTCCCACTGCCAACTGAGAATAACCTTTCCCCGCATCCCCAAACCAGAAACTTACTTATTTAATTAATCATAATTTTATTTGAGACTTGAGGTGAGCTGTCAATAACACATCTACAATGATGCTTCTAAGTAACATTTTAAAGTTCGAGCAATGCAAGTTATTAAGCTGAAGTCTGAAATACGTTGTGTAAGACACTGCATAGTGTGCATGTGGACTATTGCCTGATATTTTGATAGTCTCAGTAAGAAACTCAGAGTACTTCAAGAAAGCCCATATGGAAGATCTTCTCGTTTCTCAAATGAAAAATAGTTGACGTTATGATTTGTAGGAACAGGCCTTTCTGCCCCCTGCCCACTTTAATCTGAGTGTCTTAGAATTGATTTTTTAAATTATTTTGTAAAAAGCAAATCAGGTTGCTTGCCTCACGAGGATCACAATGGAATGTTTCATACCACGTAACAGGATGTGGGTCAGTTGTGTGTATGAGATAACTGTTACGTTGATGGAATTATCTTCCGGTCTGCCCCCTTACTTATATGAGGATATGCACGATCACAGGGACATAGTTATCACCATTTCTAAACCACTCCATAGTCTTGAACACGATAAGGAGAGTTTTCAGAAACTGACAAAGATTACAGCAATTGGCTGCAAAAAAAAAGATTTTCTGCAAGTTGGTCACTTTATCATTCAGCTGAAACCGATATCATCTGGTTCTGAATTCTTCCATCAATGGGAACAATTTCTTTCTAGTTTCTCTGTCTAAATCCCTCATGATTTTCCACCACTTTTATCAAACCCCCTCTTAAATTTCTCTTCTCAAAGAAGCCGACCCCTATCCAATAAGTAAAGTCTCTCGTTCCTGGATTATTCCTGTACATCTTTTATTTACTCTTCCTCCAGAATTGGACAAAATGCTCAAGTTGTGCCCAAACCAGTGTTTTTAAGGGTTCACCATAACTTTCTTGCTTGTTGCCCTCTATTCCTATAATTATATAACCCAGGATCCCCTTTGCCTTGTGAACCATTTTCCCAAGCTGCCTTTTGACCTTCAATGATTTGTGCACACAGATCCCTGTGTTCCTGCACTCTCTTTTAGAATTGTACTGTTTATTTTATGTAGCCTCTCCTCATTCTTCTTACCAAAATGTATGAGTTCATTTTCATTGCATTAAACTTTATCTGCCATACGTCTGCCCATTCCCACGACCCCGTCGATGTCCTCTTAAAGTTTATCACTATCCTCCTCACAATTCACAATGCTGTCAAGCTCTGTGGTATCTGTAGATTTTGAAATTCACTTCTGATGAAACATCCCACTGAACCCTTAGTTCATAGAATCATGGAATCCCTCCAGTACAAAAAGGGGCCATTCAGCCCATCAAGTCTGTACCGACCACAAATCCCACTCAGACCCTATTCCCACAGCCCTCATTTACCCTGCTAATCCCACTAACACTAATGGGCAATTTATCATGGCCAATCGACCTAACCCGCACATCTTTGGACTTGGGAGGAAACCGGAGCACCTGGAGGAAACCCATGCAGACACAGGGAGGAGGTGCAAACTCCACACAGATATTATTTTTCCCTCTCTTCCCCACCTCCTTTGATTGATCCATTATCGCTCTATCCTTTCATTCACCTTTCACACACAAATAGGAACAAATATCCATTATTTGCCCAGAATAAAGCCCAGAAGGGTTCTGAGCTATTGGCTACTGACTTCCAAATATATAAACAAAATGTCAGGCAGCACCTATGGAGAGAGAAAAGGGTTAACGAGCAGAATTTTAACTGACAGTGGGGGGTGGGATCATGTGTGGGCGATGGATTAAAGACTTAAAAAGTGGAAACCACCATGATCGTAGCCACTTGCGAGTTTAACCTGGGTGGATTTACAAATAGAGCTAACCATGGATCAGTAATCTAAAATCAAAAAATGCATTTTTTTTGTATTATTCTTCCCAATGCATGTATTTTTTTTGTCAATACTCTGATTGCAGCTGGATCTAATATTGTAGATGGTTTCCAACTTCACATGTTTGAAAAGGAGCTGGTAGCATTAATGCCCATAATATTTTGCACAGTAAATTCAGTTGCACAGTTTGTCATAGCGGAATAAACATTCAGCCAGCCAGGATCCTAGTCCCATACCAAACACTACCATTACTGTATTCTAATTAGGGGATGCACACACCAAAACAGGAAGGAAGAAATTAGGATGTTTGACAGAAAGTTTGGTTGGAGTTGGAACAAAGAGGAAAGTGCAGAGTTGGAAATGAGGGTGAGTTTCAGCGAATAGAATAGAGGCTGCCCATGGGGCTATTTGAAAGGTGAGGACGGATGGACAGACGGGGGCTGGGGGTGGGGGTGTGGCGGTGGCGGGCACACATACAGCTGGAATCAGAGGAATGGAGTAATCACAGTAATATGTTCACACATGAGGATTCACAAGGTGAATGCTGTTTTTACAACATCTCTGCCATTTATATCATGTGTGAAACTTTCACAAACTTCATAATAGTGCTTACAGTGATGTCACAGTATTGCAAATGTAACACTCACCAATGCTGAACACAGTATGACGATAGAAATATCACCTTAATTGAGATATTCCAGCATCAAAATTAAAACTGTCAGTTATCATGTGGTAATATAATTGGATTTGATTACTGCTTAATATAAAATATTATAGTTGTATTGAACTGAGTGGAGCAGCTGTCTAGAAATTATATAAAGCTACTTAGATGCAATGTGAATGGAATATTGATGTATATAAATGAGCTAAATGATTTAATAAAGATGATGCTATACTGCTTTTGTCTTCCAAGTTAGAAAAATAAAGCATATTAGCGGAGGAATGGAAGAGCCTGTGATACGAATAAAATAGATCATAATATCTATTGTGGATGACTGGCCTTTACAACATGAAATATGTTGTAATGTTTTGACATTTTGCAAACAAAATGTTTCTAATTTGCCAACTTTTACTCTTCTCTCATTATAGATGTAACTATCATACATGATAATAGCTAGAAAGGAACATAGGAACATAGGAATTTGGAGCAGAAGTAGGCAATTCCACCATTCCATCAGGTCATAGTTGATCTCTTCCAGGTCTCGAATTCACCTCCCATCTGTTTCCCTTATCTCTTTAACCCATTTTTTAAAATCAGAAACATATCTATATCCTTAGAATCATAGAATCCCTACAGCACAGAAGGAGGCCATTCAGTCCATTGAGCCTGAACTGACAACAGTCCCACCCAGACCCTATCCCCGTAACCCCATGTATCCTTCTTGAAATCATTTAATGATTCAGACTCCACCGCACTACGTGGCAGCGAGTTCTACAAATTCACCACCTTCTACGAGAAGTATTTCATCCTCATCTCAGTTTTAAACCTAATGCTTTGCAACCTATACCTGTGACCCCTTGTTCTAGATTGCCCCTCAAAGGTGTTGTTAAAACTGATGCGAGGCTTCTATGCATTTCTGTGCCAGTCCCCCAATAGGAAGCGAAGACAGGAGGAGAAACAAGATTGGAAAAGTTCATACACCATTGCTATGTGTATAAATGTCAAATTCTCTTTTCACTTTTCTTCTTCATGACATTATGTTTTCTTATTGCTATATAAAACATTTATCTTGTTTATACCCTTTAACATCTCTAATAAAATCATCTGAGCCTTATCTTCCCTCATGTACTCCCATGACTTTCTCCTCATAACCTAAGTGCCTAAATGTATCTATCAGTTTAAGTTCCTATTTACTGCGTCCTCTCCAAATGTCTGAGTATATTTTGCAGCATCTGGGAATTAAATTGTACACAATACCCCAGGTAGAGTATTTGCATTAGTAATTTAGCATGCTATGTTCATATGAATAATGACATACTTCCCATAAAGAGTCTGATAAAGTAAACTGTTTAATAAAAATGGAGACATGGCATTGGCAGGGTGCTTCTGAAATGGAAAAAAATTGACTGAAGGAGACAAAGCAAAGAGTGGTTGTGCTTGGGGACAGATCATCATGGAAAGAGACTATATCAAACCAAAAGAGACCATAAATAATTAGGGGCAAGGTGATCAAATATAGAAATAACTAGAGAGGTTATGCAATGTAGTATATTGCAAAATCTGTGCATTTTGTTATTTTTCCCTCTCTGCTGCCCTCTCTGTTGGAGGGGTGTTAATAAAGTTAGTTTTGTGAAAGATGCCTGCAGTTGAGTATGTTAGGCAGCAGTGCTAACCACTGTGCAATAGGCAACAGAAAGATGCAACAAGGCTGATATGGAATTGTCTTTCACATTTCATTTGAGAAATTGTGACATGTTGTGATTTTGAGGAAGTCTGAGCAATTTGCAAGTTGCTCCATGCACACATTGTATTCAGGTGCACATTGAGTTGGCATGGTTTGTAATTGAAAAACAAACACTGAAGGCATGGTTAGGAACAATGGGGGAATTCAACCCTCATAAAGAGATCTGGTTTAATTATGAATGAAGGTCACACATTTGACTGAAAACAAATTAAAGGGGATGTTAAAGTAAATGCTTTCCTCACCATGATGGAGCCAGATGTATTTGATATCAGCAGCTCTGGTAAAAGTCGCCTTGACTCGAAGCTTTGGCTCTATTCTCTGCCCACAGATGCTGTCAGAACTGCTGAGATTTTCCAGCATTTTCTGTTTTTGTTTCAGATTCCAACATCTCTATATACGTGTGTGTGTGGATCAAGGCTGCCTCCTATACCATTTCATCAATGTTTAACAAGAGATTGTTGCAGGAATGTTCTCAGAAGCACAGAGGGATATTCCACATGAAAGTTAAAGCAAGAAGCTATTTTTAGTATCCAGTGTAGATTGGGATATTGAAGAGTTGTTGACAGTTACTTCCTCAAAATCACAACATGTCACAATTTCTCAAATGAAATGTGAAAGACAATATGTCTCGGATGAGAACTGATCCAACCAAGATTCCTTTAATTCCAAACACAGGGAAACCATGAGGATGAATATATGTCAATTTTTTGCAAGCAGAGGGGAAGCAGAACCATGTTTTTGTTGATAATTATAACAAGTAAATAAGTATTGCGCCTGGGCCGAATACCACAAGGGCAGCACAGTGGTTAGCACTGCTGCCTCACAGTGGCAGGGACCTGGGTTCAACTCCAGCTTAGGGGACTGTATGTGCAGAGTCTACATGTTCTCCCTGTTCTGCAAAAGTTTCCTCTGTGTGCTCTCATTCCTTCCTACACTCCAAAGATGTGCAGGTTAGGTTAGAACATAGAACATAGAACATTACAGCGCAGAACAGGCCCTTCGGCCCACAATGTTGCGCCAACCAGTTAAAAAACAATGACCCACTAACCTAAACCAATCCCTTTTCGTCCATAAACCTATCCACGGATCTCTTAAACGCCCCCAAACTAGGCGCATTTACAACCGCAGCAGGCAGGGCATTCCAATCCCTCACCACCCTCTGGGTAAAGAACCTACCCCTGACATCCATCCTATAACTACCCCCCCTTAATTTAAAGCCATGCCCCCTCGTGCTAGCTTTCTCCATCCGAGGAAAAAGGCTATCACTATCCACCCTATCTAAACCTCTAATCATCTTATATGTTTCAATAAGATCCCCTCTTAGCCGCCTTCTTTCTAACGAAAACAACCCCAAATCCCTCAGTCTCTCCTCATAGGACCTCCCCTCCATACCAGGCAACATCCTGGTAAACCTCCTCTGCACCCTCTCCAAAGCCTCCACATCCTTCCTGTAATGTGGGGACCAGAACTGCACACAGTACTCCAAGTGCAGCCGCACCAGAGTTTTGTACAGTTGCAACATGACGCTGCGACTCCTAAATTCAATCCCCCTACCAATAAACGCCAAGACACCGTATGCCTTCTTAACAACCCTATCTACTTGATTCCCAACTTTCAGGGATCCATGTACACATACACCTAGATCCCTCTGTTCATCCACACTATTCAAAGTCCTCCCGTTAGCCCTTTCCTCAACACATCTGTTATTCCTACCAAAGTGAATTACCTCACACTTCTCCGCATTAAACTCCATCCGCCACCTCTCGGCCCAGCTCTGCAACCTGTCCAAGTCTTCCTGCAAACTATGACACCCTTCCTCACAATCTACCACACCTCCGACTTTGGTGTCATCAGCAAATTTACTAATCCACCCAACTATACCCTCATCCAGATCATTAATAAAAATTACAAACAGCAGTGGCCCCAAAACAGATCCCTGAGGCACACCACTCGTAATCAAACTCCATGACGAATATTTACCATCAACCACCACCCTCTGTCTCCTATCTGCTAGCCAATTCCTGATCCAATTTCCTACATTACCCTCAATCCCATACATCTGCATTTTCTGCAGAAGCCTACCATGGTGAACCTTATCAAACGCCTTACTAAAATCCATATATACCACGTCAACTGCCTTACCCCCATCCACCTCTTTGGTCACTTTCTCAAAAAACTCAATAAGGTTAGTAAGGCACGACCTACCCGCTACAAAACCATGCTGACTATCTCCAATCAATTCATTGCTCTCCAAATAACTATAAATCCTATCCCTAATAATTTTTTCTAAAACCTTGCCCACAACAGAAGTGAGACTCACCGGTCTATAATTCCCGGGGAAGTCTCTGTTCCCCTTCTTAAACAATGGGACAACATTCGCTAACCTCCAATCTTCCGGTACTATACCAGAGGCCAATGACGACCTGAAGATCAGAGCCAGAGGCTCTGCAATCACTTCTCTTGCCTCCCAGAGAATCCTAGGATAAATCCCATCCGGACCAGGGGACTTATCTATTTTCAAACCCTCCAGAATATCCAGCACATCCTCCTTATCAACTGTAATACTGTCTATTCTACTCCCCTGCAACCCAGTGTCCTCCTCAGCTATATTCTTGTCCCCCTGCATGAACACCGAAGAGAAATATTGGTTCAATGCCTCTCCAATCTCTTCTGGTTCCACACATAACTTCCCTCTGCTGTCTATAACTGGCCCTAATCTTGCCCTAACCAACCTTCTGTTCTTGACATACCTATAGAACGCCTTAGGATTCTCCTTAATCCTATCAGCCAAAGTCTTCTCATGTCCTCTTTTAGCCCTTCTTAACTCACTCTTCAACTCCCTCCTAGCCAGTCTAAAGTTTTCTAGTGCACTACCCGAGCCCTCAAGTCTCATCCGAACATAAGCCTCCTTTTTCTTTTTAACCAACGAATCAACTTTTTTAGTGCACCACGGTTCCCTAGCCCTACCAATTCCTCCTTGCCTGACAGGGACATACCTATCACGGACTCGCAGTAGCTGCTCCTTGAAAAAACTCTACATTTCGGACGTTCCCAGTCCCTGTAATCTCCTAGTCCAACCTATGCTTCCTAATTCTCTCCTAATGGCCTCATAATTACCCTTCCCCCAGCTAAAACTACTGGCCCGAGGTTCATGCCTATCCCTTTCCATCACTAAGGTGAACATAACCGAATTGTGGTCACTATCACCAAAATGCACACCAACTTCCAAGTCTAGCACCTGGTCTGGTTGATTAGCCATGCTAAATTGCTCCTCAGTGTTGCAAGATTTGTAGGTTAGATGGATTAGACATGGTAAATATACAGCAATAGAGCAGGGGAGTGGGTCTGGGTGAGATACTCTGTCAGAGAATCAGTGCTCATTGGGCTGAATGACCTTCTTCTGCACTGTAGAGATTCTATGATAAGACAAACTATGAGGTTTTGAGAAGCTGGTTTGCAACATATGTGTTGCCAGAAGTGTTGATATCAGATAATGGTTTACATCAGGAGAGTTTGAAATATCTCTGAGTAAGGATTGAATTACACACATGTTTATACCACCATATCACCCAACATCGAATGGTGCTGTGGAAAAAAGCGTACAAATTGTGACCAGGTTTTTGTAGAAGTATTTGCTTGATTACTATAAGTGGAATCCCTAATGGGGTGGTAAGATTTTTAAACGAGTAGACATTAAGGCACTGACAGAACTGGCAGCATTTAGTTAAATGACTTTTAAAATAAGTTTATGAGCTAACAAGAAGTAGATAACACATATAAGATGCAGTAATTGATTCAAACAAGTGATTATGACTGTAAAACACATATGCTGATGTTTTGAATGTATTATTATTGATTTTAAGCAATATTGTTCATTTTAGTCAAAAAGGGTTTTACTACAAGGCACCATGGTAAAAGTCATTAGGGCAAAGCCATATTTTGAGAGAATATTTGGACCTTGGAAATATGAAAGTTTTATCGGTAACGTTTCGGATGGGAGAAATTTAGACATTTTGTCATATCTCACGAATAGGGTTTATTCACTATCCAGACCAGATGGACTGGTGCCCAGATATGGTGTCACAAGTTAGGTTGGTTAGGCAGTGACCTTTAAAGGAACTCACAAGAACATTTATTTGAATTCTGGGCTGAGGTTACTAGGCAACCAGGGTTTGAGGTCAGTCAAGACAGGAGTCAGCCTCTGAATTTCACGGACTAATAAAATGCCATTATGCTGTGGAGTGGAATTCAATTGGCTAAAGTATTTGACATGTATTATTGTTGAGTTGTGTATCCTGAAGATGATTAATTTTAAGTTATTGAAAGGCGGGAATGATTGATAAGAAAAAACTATAATTGATCTGTTTTTGATTGTAAATGTTAGATTCATTGGAGAGATTGTGCTGCTCTATGTCAGAACTATTTAACCCTTTGATGAAGTCCTGGTGGCCGCTGATTTAAATAAAAGTTACGTCTTGTGAGTCTTGTATTGTCTAAACTTTAGGCAGTACCAGTCACCTCAGGTACCCCACAACAGTTACAAAGTGGGCAATAATTTCTATGTTTCTCTTGACACAGGCTGGATAATGTTCTGTCCTCTTACAGAACAACCCCACAGTCTACAACAGGTTTCTCATCTTACAAGCTAGGGTTTAAACATGCTTCTAGGACAAGGCTTAGTTTGATTAAACCTGATGTCAACAGTAAAGAGAAAAGCAAGACAAAGTGAAGATGAGTCATGATACATCAGGCATGAAACTGAGAGAGTTCAGTGCAAGTCAGAAGGTCATGATGAAAACCCATTAAAATGACAAGGAAAAGTATGTGATTAAAGTCTTTGTAAAGAGGTTCAGTGCATTCACAAATCTAGTGAAGATTAAAGGAGTACTCTGTCAGTGCCATTACGATCATTTTCTTGAAAGAGGACATATGACAAAGGGAGAACAAGGGAAGCTTCCTGCAGTCCTAATTCCTCCTACACTCCAAAATGAAAGTCAAGAAGAAAATGCAAATTGAAAAGAAACAATTTTCCGTGCGGATGGGATTTTTTTGGCCCTCGTTCTGGCTGGATCGTCCAGTCCCATTGAAATCAATGGACATTTGAACGGACCATGGCAAAGGGAAAGCCTGCCACAGTGGGCCAGGAAATCCCAACCTGAGTGCTGTGGCAGGCACATTTCCCATTGGGAGGTGGGGCAGATTATCACATTGGGTTTTACGCTTGGAACCTTATTAATAATGTATTGGAACCTTATTAATAATGTATTGGTGAGCAGCTCTCAGAATCACAGAGCAGAAGAAGGCATTGATCCGGCTCCATCCTGTCACCTAATGGGGTTGAAGGTCCTTGCACCATATTTAAACATCACCCAAACACATACTAATACTTTTCATATATTTATTCTCTCTAGCCCAACTGTGCTGTCAAGTGATCCTGAGATGGCCCCAGGACAAAGAAGTTTCAAGACCAGAGGTTTAATCATGGTGCAATTGAGGCCCTGACCTGAGGTGTCCGCCAACACCCATATGTTCTTTTTCCAAGGGATGGTTCCAGGAGGTACACCTCACCTTGGTTACCCAGGAGGTCACCTCAGTGGAAATCTGAAATTCAGCCACCTGCCATTAGCAGGATTCATGACCGATATCTGGCCGATCGTGACTTTCCTAGGCCGTTTTTGTTTGAACACAATTGACATTTCCATATCATTAGCAAGCCTGGAGTGGTATCCTTCAGCTCACTAATGTCTCCCACCCCACTGGGAAAGGTTCCCACCAGTGGAATTAAAACTGGTTCCCATAAGCAGGGGCCAAGCTTGATCACGCTGCTAGTGAGAACAGAGGCCACTGAGACCCTCCCGGGAGGTTGAGGGCAGTGGGTGTGCTCCTTGGGCAGAGTAGGGCTCACTGGCATTGCCCACCATGCACTGGTCAGTGCCAAGAGGGCAGGGTTTGAGGGGGCAGGGCCGATCAGTGGGGGTGGGGAGAATCGCTGTGCACTCTGCATTAGGGATCAGTGGGGATGTAAGGGAGGAGGCAGTTGACACTGGCCATGGGGAGGGGGGTTGGGGTCAGACAGGCTATGGGGATGGGGGTGTCAGGCAGCCATGGGGAGGAAGGGTCAGGCAGGCTATGGGGAGGGGGGGAGCAAGGCAGGCTATGGGGGGAGTCAGGCTGGCCATGGTGAGTGGGATCAGGCAGGCCATGAGGAGGGGCGTCAGGCAGGCCATGGGGAGGAGGGGTCACGTAGGCTATGGGGAGGGGGGGTGGTCAGGTAGGCTATGGGATGGGTCAGGTTGATCATGAGGAGGATAAGGCCTGGCTGGCCATAGGGCGGGGGCATGAAATCTGGCTGGCCATGAGAGTAGGGTCAGGCTAGACATGGGGGTGGGGGTCTTGGAGGCCAGCCATTATGGAGGTGTCACAGAAGCCAATGATCGGGGGGCGTCAAAGAAGTTGGCATTCAGGGAGTTATGGAGGCTGGCGATTCAGGAGCCCATAACGGTGGAACTGATCTCCCCTCTGACAGATTGGTACATGTGCAGTGGCCCACTCAGCACACTGACTCCGGCTCTTTGCTGAGTTCAGGCTCAGCTCCCCTCTCTCCACCCCCAACCCAACTCCTCCAGCACCCACCCACTGGAGTAAATCACGTCAGGCGTGCTGTGATGCACAGAGTCCCGGAGATTCATTTCACTGATCTCACCCAAAGAACAGGTGGCAAAAACTCCCATATTGTCAACTATTGGGTACTTACTTAATTTTTGGAAGAATTGCCCCCATTATTTCTGGTTTGTTGACACAACTAATTTGATTACCAGTATCACAAGGTTTTTTCACATGGCAAAATGTATTTTTCTTAGTATTAATGTTATGGATGTTTATAGTAGATATTAAGAGGCTAATTTTTACACAGGAAATGTGTGATACCTTCCACAGATATTGCATGGAATCTGTAAATTGTACATTGGGTGGGATGGTGATCTGAGTGAAGGTGCACAGGCTGACCTTAGGGGTGAGGAGGTTTGAGGAAAGTATGGCACGAACTTCAAAGTATCTTTAAACATTGTGGAGATATTGGGTCCTATTTTGATTCTAAGTTCTGGGCAGATTTGAAACTGGGAGTGTTTCAGATCTGACTTTTAGACCCATTCTGAGGTGCCTGGTATTGAGAGCATTATATGAGGAGAGGTTGGAGAAACTTGGTTTGTTCTCACTGGAGCGATGGAGGTTGAAGGGAGACCTGATAGAAGCCTGCAAGATTATGAGAGGCATGGACTGAGTGGATAGTCAGAAGCTTTCTCCCAGGGTGGAAGAGTCAATTACTAGGTGGCATAGGTTTAAGGTGCAACGGGCAAGATTTAAAAGAGATGTATGAGGCAGATTATTTACACAGAGAGTAGTGGGCACCTGGAACTTTTTGTGGGGGAGGTAGTGGAAGCAGATACAATAGTGACTTTTAAGGGGCATCTTGACAAGTACATGAATGAAATGGGAATACAGGGATATGGTCCCCAGAAGCGTAGGGGGTTTTAGATAAGTTGGGCAGCATGGAGGGCGGAAGGGCCTATTCCTGTGCTGTAATTTTCTTTGTTCTTGTTCTTTGTTCTTTGAGGCTTAATGGATTGGGGATGTTGTGTCGGGTTCGATCTTGGGGAAATTGGAGGTTTTGGAGTTTGGGGCATCAGGTCAGGCTTGTAGGTCTGAGGAGGAGTCAAGACAGGTCTGGGGCAGGATGTATTTGGCCTGTGGGTGGGGGTGGGCCGGTTAGAAGGATTCTCTTGGTTCCCCACACAATGGGCCCGATTTTCCCATCACGTTGCACCCATTTTCGGGTGCAAAGACTTGGTAAAGTTCCCCCTTTGCCAAGGGCCAAAAATGGCTGCGATTGGGCCTGTGCCCGAAATGGGTGCAACGGCCATTTAGATACATTTGCGTGCATTTAAATGGACTTAATAGGCCGCACACCCAACTTTATCTGCACTCCCCCTTTACCACCATGTTAGCCCATCCAGAATTGGCACAAAACAGATATGCTACATATAAGTCTGATTCAGGCGCTGCAATCAGTGAGGAAGAGCCAAGTGTCCGATGGCTCTCTGCTTGAGATTGGTGGGGGAGGGGGGCTGATGAGGAAGGGAGGATAGGTCTGCTGCAACTCTGCCAGAGATCAGTGGAGGGGAAGGGAGTCCGCTACCACTCTGAGATTGGTAAGCGGGGAGTGGAGGGAGGGGCCCAAGATTGGTCTGGGTGGCAGGGATGTATGGAGATAGGGGATCAGTAACATTGTGGAGGTGGGGCAATGCCTGTGCGAACTATGGGGAGGCATTTTCTGGCTCAGAAGGGATGTGGCGGGGAGTAACATTCGATCTTCCTTTTTCTGTGCACGTGGAGGTAGAGGCACTGATTGGAGCTGCAGGGTTTCTGGCGCATTAGGCCCTGCCCACAGGCTTGTGCAGCGTGATTCACCCTCTCCAAAGCCTCCACGTCCTTCTGGTAGTGTGGCAGCCAGAATTGAACACTACATTCCAAGTGTGGCCTAACTATGATTCTATAACTCCTCCAACTCTAATTACCTCTTCCCACCCTGACCCCATATCCCTCTATCCCCCTTTCCCTCCAGCATATATCAAGCCTTCTCTTCAATGTATCAGTGCTACTTGCTTTAACCACTCCATGCGCAACTGGTTCCTTGGCTTTTTCAATATCATACATGAAATATGCGTCACCCATCTTCCTTTCCTGTGTGTAGTAAATCAGACTTGCCCACACTGCAATTCTTTTGCCATTTTTCTGTTCAATTACATATTTTCTTCAGCTAGGCTTCCTTCTCCTATTTTACCAACCTTCTTAGTTTGGTATCATCACATATATGATCAGTTTTCACTAAATTTCTGAGTCCAAATGATTGATGTCCAGTAGAAAGTGAAATCATAGAATGCCTACAGTACAGAAAGAGGCCATTTGGTCCATCAAACCTGCACTGACAACATCCCACCCAGGCCCATTCCCCCTAACCCACGTATTTACCTTACTAATTTCCCTGATACTAAGGAACAATTTAGCATGGCCAATCCACCTAACCTGCACATCTTTGGACTTTGGGGGGAAACCAGAACATCCGGAGGAAACCCAAGCA
This sequence comes from Carcharhinus amblyrhynchos, assembly GCF_965287045.1. NCBI lineage: Eukaryota > Metazoa > Chordata > Chondrichthyes > Carcharhiniformes > Carcharhinidae > Carcharhinus > Carcharhinus amblyrhynchos. Next base: position 63,532,086 of record NC_137333.1, read on the forward strand.
GATATGGGGAGAATGCAAACTCCACACCATTAGTGATCTGAGGCTGAAATTGAACCTGGGTCCCTGGCTCTGTGAGGCAGCAGCGCTAAGCACTCTGCTGTCCCACATACGAAGCCCACACCCCAACATATTCCTTCCACCCTGTGCTCAGTCTCTCAACCACATTAAAGATTTACTCTGCATTCCCACAATTCTGACTTTTATTCTGTTCTGTGAACCTTTGTTGAATGCCTTTTAGAAATCTAACTATATTAAATTCTCAGGATGACTGCAATACACTTGGGATGTTGCCTTTTGCGGCAATTTGTCAGGTTCATCAGGCAGAAACTTCCCATTCTGAATGTGACCTATATTTACCGAGGGGGTGAATTGATATCAGGGCTCTCCCATTTATCTGCTAGAACGTGGCTGAAGTGCCTGATAAACCTCAGTAGTAAGTGTCATTTCCAGCCCTTTTCTGGGAATTCTGCCTCTGAGGTTATGGCAGATGAGCAGTAATTCTCCCTCAAAATTCACCACCTAGGTTTTTACTGTGGAAATAGTACTCTATCCAATTTATTCCTGAGACCCAATTCAATTGTTTTAGTGAAGATTGAAGTAATACTATTAAGCCTGTAGTTTCCTCGGTCTGAATTGTTTTTTTTTGAAAATAGACAACTTATTAGCTGGTTTTCAGACTGAGGATATATCCCTCGTATCCAAGGACTTCCCTCATATGGATTGTCAATGCTCATAAATCTTCTGCCTCATCTCTCTCAGCACTCTGATATAAATATTGTCTATCTTCAGAGGATTTATTTGCATTGATCCCATTTAGCCTATCTAGAGTTTCATCTCATATATATCAAGTTACTACCTCTGTCAAGGATGTCTTATTTTGGTGAGGGTATGTTAGCTATGTTTGCTTTGTGAGTAATGGGAGGAAGTAATCATTCAGAATGTCTACTATCTTGAATTCCTCTTCGCTTCCATGGCTCTTCTACTGTTGAAATTCAAAAGAAGTTCTTAGTGTTATATTTTGCCTCTTGTATTTTTCAAGGTTCTTTGTATTCAATGATCACGTTTTAACATACGTTTGAGTGCTTCAATGTGGACCCTTGTTTTTCCTTCAATGTTTGTAGAGTTCATTTTTATTCTATATTTCACTTTTGATTTTGAATTTAAAAATCATAATGCAGATGCCTGTGATTGCTTTTTGAAAGGACTGTTCAATTTAAACACACCTCCCAGGACTTTCTACATAAAAAGTTCTTGTCCCCATCTAGCTACCTTTTGAAAGCTCTGACAGAGTGATGCAATCAGACTCTATCGGGCAACGTGTTCCAATTCCTAACAACACTGCATATGTAAAACGTTCCCTCGATTCACCTCCAGTTGTTTTGCTAATTATTCTTGATCAATGACCTTCAGTTAGCCATCCACTTGAAAAAGGATTTTTTTTTGCTTTATGGCCAGATTTAAAGGAGCAATTATAAAGTCCTGATCAGTCAAAAAGTGCCTACTTTTTGTCACAGCAGGCAAAATCAAGATAATAGAGACCTTTGGTTCTGTATTATATAAGGAATAAGAAAATATAAGACCGGCAATGTGCCTAAGCATTAGAAATACAGGCACGACTTTTCCAGCTGGCCACACCCTGCTCAACTGCTGTAAGCGAGGGCGGTGAATTTGGCATTCAGCCAAATCTCCGTTCACTGCAGTGGGACCCAGAAAATCCCACCAGTGTCAATGGCCAGAGAGTTCCAGCCATAGAAAGAGACACACGTTTGGAGAGGCATTTGTATTCGTTCACAGGATATGGTGATATTGTCAAGGCCGATTGCCCATGAGATATGTGAATGGTTTGTTAGACTATTTAGGATGGCGCTTAAGAGTCAACCACACCATTGTTGGTCACATATAGGCAAACCAGGCAAGAATAGCAGATTTCTTTCCCGCAAGGATATTTATTTTAAATCATTTTAATAGTTTCCTGCATGGTCACCTTTCTGATATAAGCTTTTTTTGACCTGTAGCTCCAGAATTAGGCTGCTGAGTCACCTGAGGATACTCAAATCGTGAAGCCTGGCAAATCCCAACCTTGTTTTAAGGGAATGACGATGACAGTCAAAATTTATTTAATTAACTGAATTTAAGTTTCATAGCTGCAGTGGTAGGATTTGAACGCATGCTGCCTCCATATCATTCATTAGTTTACTCTGTTAATCCTTCGCTAAAGCCGCTATTCTACCATACTGTATGATAAACTGGTCTAGTTTGGCAGTTCTTTTTACTCAGCACTGAAACTCTGAGTCATTGCGAGGTAAATTAGCAATGACAGGCTAGTGCATCAGTAACAAACTAGGCTTCAATAACATTGTTGTAATTTATCTAAAATTAACTGAAGCTCAGGAATGTTACAAGCCCTGAGGTTTACTGACTGCCCAGAAACACTAAGCAGTACAAAATCTAACACACAGCAATATCAATGACCATAATTAATAGCTTCGCAAAATTCAATTTTCATTCAATTATGCCATAAGCAAAATTTGAGACTGAACTTCTTTGTCTATTTTATTCCCTTGTTTCTTTTCACTGTTGAAAATATTGAAACTAATACAATACCTATTACATTCAAAGCTAATGTGTTATCTGCATTAACTGACTTGAAGGAACCATACTGGAATCTGTTGATGTGCAAATGTTTTTTTAGCTGGTTTGTCCAGTTTAACAAAAAAGTCAATGAGATAATGCCACCCATATAGGAGCTACAATTTAAATCAAGTGGCTTTAATAGATGGACTTGACCGTTGTGGTGCTACAATGTGCTTTCAAACCCTGTTTCCGAATGAAAAGAGTAGTTTGCTTTAAATTCAATACTTTAGATTACAATTGTCATTTTCAAGCTACAACAGTGGTACTTGTGAGCTAATGCTTGTGTTATGCATGGATAGAAACAGAATGGTTCAATATAAGGGAGGATCATCCTTCATAACTGGGGTTCCTGATCGGAACATCCTAAATGTTTGTATTCATTTATTCTTTTTGCAGGATGTTGCTGGCTGTGGTGTAGCAAATATTACCAGCAGAAAAATTGATATTGGCATAATGTGAAACCTGAGAGCTTGGACTAAAATATAAACACATCCCTGGAATTACAGAATAGCACAGCCTTCTTTATTTTAATAACTAAATGAGTAGCTTTACAGATTTGAAGGGTTTCCCTTGATTGTTCTTGGTAACCACCAGCTTTTGAACAGCGCTGATTGCAATACAAATGCCGAGAGAAAAGAATAACATCACAATTGCTCTGTTGCCCAGATAGAAAGGTCTCAATCCGCAGTCTGGGATCCTGTCCATCTTACCAATTTACCTGCACGGCATGAACTGCAATAGTTCAAGAAGATAATTCACCATCACCTTCTCAAGGACAATTAAGGATGGGCAATTAATTCTCACCTTGTCAGCAACATCCCATTTACAAAAAATCAGTGTTGATATTTTTGGAGAGGAGCCATTTTATAGATACATTTCATAGGTACTCCTTGCTATCCAGCACTGAGCTTATTAAAGCAGAACTACAAAATTTAGCAAATGCCTGTCTGAAGGAAAAAATGAAAGAATGAATGGTGTTTGACCAGTGTTCTCAAAGATTAGCGTGTGTAATATTAATGAGGCCTAAATACAAAAATCAATCGGATCTTTAACTGTGAACTATCCACCAGGCAAAACAAGTGCCCAAGCCATTGCTCATTTGATTTCCAATGGGAATGAAAGCCATCCCATTAATGTCAAGGGATTGATATTAGTTCCTGTCTGAATAATACAGTACTGTTTTCATGTCAATTACAGTTACACTGTTAGATCCGCTCACATAAGTCCTTCGGCATTATTAATGAATATTCAGTCCTGACATCCCTCATTTGCCTGTGTTAGGTCAGCCCAGTCAGGGCAAAGGAACTGTGACAAGATTGATCAATTTATTTCGCAATCTTTGATTTGTTACAAGACTCTGGTATTATTTCATTATTCATTTTGAAATGAGTGCATTTAAAACCACAAAAATTCAAAACGAACAATGTACACACAGTGCAGAGTTCCCCCTCAGGTACCTATAGGGCTAAGTATTGACTTTGCCCCTCACATAAGGTCCACTGCATTTAAGCAGCATTCCCAGTAATATCATATGAGATTCTGGGAGAATACTGAAACTGTGACAGTAAGCACATTAATAAAGGGTCACTAGTTGTGTTGCAACTGTCCTGTGTGGGGGAGGGACAATGCGATTGGGAAATATCAAGGAAAAGATTAGAGCTGAAGAAATACTGAAGCAGAGAGAAAGAAAGACAAATATAGATCAAGGGAGTGAAAGAGAAACATTACCTACGCAAGAATACGTAGGCAATAACTTGAACCTTGTGGTCACTGATGAAGGAATGAAACTCACTATTCACATTGCTAGCAATCGCTGCAACACCCTCTATAGAACATCTGTGGTATCCTTGAGCAAGACAAGAGACAAAGAGGCTCCTCAGCCAATCGGACTGAAGGCACCTGATTGAGACATGCAATCCAGAAATTTCACAGAGTCATGAAGACCTTATCCAAAGTGTACCAAGAACCCAGACCCAGAAAGCCAGCCCCCATTTCCATCAGATCTTTCTTTCACCAGGATGGGGATCCAATTCACACATGGGGGAAAACTAAACATTGTAGGGCCATTTGAACTCAGTGTTGAGTTAAAACAGGCCCATTTCATTGAAGCAAAGTCTATTTTCTGCAATGCATGACTTATTGTTTGTAAGAGTATATGTGAATGTGTTTAAAAGGTAGATGACGTCTGTTGAACTATCAAATTGTTTAAGTCCTCTGCCCTTTAAATTTTGGGGAAAAACAGCCTGCTGTTGGTGCTTAAGACTGAGGACATAAGCCTGAGGACTATCTTTGTGGTACTATCATTGCTTGACTGCTTCCACAGAGGAATTATAAATTCACAGTTTGATTGAGAGCTCCAAGAGATTATTAACAGATTAGCTGTCTTTCATAAGGAGTTATGAATATAAATGTTTATTTTCATAAGGGATTAAGTGATTGAAGGGACTTAAATGTATCAATCAGCTTTTCTTGAAGGGTGTATTTTATACGCAGTGAAGTCTGCAATAAATGCTCCAAATTTCATTTTATTTCATCACAGCATGGCTCTTAAATTCTGCCCTTGGTGGATATGGGATGAGTTGGCACGGAGAGTGTAAGGCCAAAGGACGGTGGGTAAGGGCTTGTGGGTTGGTATGAGTTGGTTGGGGTGGATAGAGTGGCATAGTTTGACATGGGATGAGGGACCATGTGGGGCTGATCCTTCAAAGGTGAGGATAAGGTGAGGGAACACCCTCTTCACCTGGGAGGGCCTGGCCGTGCACATGGCTGTAACATGAGGAATGCCTTAACGTGGCAGAGATCCTGATCGAATCAAATGTACCTGCATCAGAACTGTATGGTTTCCGTCTGTACAATCCTTTATCCATTTGAACCAGGCAAGTCTGGTCACCATCATATCAATGTTCTATCCATTTCCCAACAGAGACATACAAGGCTTCCTACCCTGCATCAGTATTATCAAACTTTCTTCCTTATCCAAAGACAATTATCGCAGCACAGTATTAAGCATCAGCAGGAAGGTGTTTGAGATTTGTGAATGTGAAAAGAATATTAATAAACAATAAGTAACTCACCCTTTTCCCTTCTTGGTGGCTCTGATTTTTTAATGTGTTTATTTGCTCTGACACAGTGCTACCTCCTCACTTGCTGCTGTAGTGAAGACAGGTAGCTGATCTGCTGATGCCTCACCCTGCATGACCTCAGCAAGCATCCTCCATGCGGCTGTGGCCTTGAATAGTCCACCATTTTAGAAGACAGCTGCTAAGAGTCAGGAGAATCTTCAGTTTCCAAGGCACTGCACAATGTCTGCATCACGGTTGGGTGGACAAAGTTTCTGCCCCCATCAGAAGTGTGCTGAGAGGTGCTTCCAGATGGTGACAGCTGCTGCTCACCCTCCACCACAAAGGCCATCTGGTCCTCCCTACCAACCAGTGAAGACCCAGGAGGTGGGTCTCTGCCCAAACTCCCAGCTCCCACATTGCCCTGGCTCTGGGCCCCTGAGCTCAGAGCCAGAGTAATAGTGGGCAAGTCGGAGCATATAACAATGATTGCATTTGCAAAGCAGTCAGTTTGCTCCTTCGTATAATCATCAGTCCAGCTATAGTTTGCACACTGAACAGTTGGTGACCGTAGAACTCATAGCCTAGATGGTCGCCTCCCCTGTCTGGAATAGAGGAAGCAACCCCTCTGGTATACACTGCCCTTATGCTGGAATCCAACATCAACCTCTTACAGACAACTCCAGAGGTTCATCATCCAACTCAGAACCAGTCCCCAGATCACAAACAATTCTCCGACTCCGAGGCCTGCTCCACCACAATATGGAGTTGCATGTGTGAATGTGAAGTATCCTCAGCAGTTTGTACATGACTCCTGTCTAATTTAGTTTGAGGATAAGGGATAAACCTTTTAGGACTGAGATGAGGAGAAATTTCTTCACCCAGAGAGTGGTGAATCTGTGGAATTCAATACCACAGAAAGTACTTGAGGCCAAAATGTTGTGTGATTTCCAGAAGAAATTAGATATAGCTCTTGGGCCTAAAGGGATCAAGCGGAAGAAGGCAGGATCAGGATATTGGCTATGTACTTGTTGCATCAAGCTGTCTTTGAGATTCATCCAAATTCACTTTCCTCCAAGCTTCGTGAGCTCACCCTGCAGCACACTGGCACAAGATTGTACATACTGTGCCCTTATCCACCCCGGCCACCCTCGTGAAGTCATTGAACCTTTTCTGGTATTAAGACTATGTCCACTTGACAAGCCCAATACTGCCGACCTCCTCAGACACCTCCTCCCAGGTTGCAAGTGTCTGGCTCAGCTTCCTCCTCTTCTCAAGGGTAGGCATCAGTCGCTTACATCAGTTGATGTCTAGGAGATCTCTCAGGAAGTCCTTGGCGAATCGAGCGATGGCTTTGGCCCTTCTCCGCCATCTCTCCCCTTGCTGCAATGGCGCAGACATCTCTGGAAGGAAACATGCAACAAATGGACAACTCCTCCATGCAAAGAAGTGGAGGCCTTGTTCAGTTTAAAAAGAGAACCACCTCTGATCGGTGCCAAGGTCAGGAGACATTGAAACATTTTACTCTCAGTAAAATGCCCTCACCTTGGAAGTTTGCCAACTGCTCAGTAACAAATTATCCTGTAAAACTTGAAGTGATCCTGCATTTGCTGAGTCACCTGACAAGATCCCATGCAAGGGGATTCTTCAAAGTACTAGCCATGACCTTGTTATGGGTCACAGCTAATACCCTCAGGGCCTGACATCCCAGCCCCCAACAATGATTGGGTGAGATGAAGGCCTGAAACATTCCCTAGAAATTAACAAGCCCCAACTGACATGTTAATGGGCACATTTCGAAGGTGGAGTCGGACGTCAAATCTGCCTTTGCCTTCCAGCTCACATGGTACCATACCAGGGCCTAGATTGATTACAGAATATCAAATCGAGTTAATTGATATACTTTGATGACTAAACTAAAACTAGTTATTAAACTTGACTTTCCTATATACATGTTTCAATGCAGAGTCTACTGGTAAGGTTCTGGTATAGCACAGCCTACGGGGGAACAGAGTAATTCAGACCAGAACCTCCAAAATTTCATATTTAGCTGGCCTTGTGTGTATACCAGACTTTGCTGTTCAATTTACTCTGTAACCATAGCATGTACCTCAGCTTTTGGCAAAAATCCAAACCATTGTTTTTGTTCAGTCTGTATATCACATGAATAATGATGGCTATTCAAAATACGAATCACATTAAGCTCAAAACAGTGAATCACCTGCCAATTTTTCAGGTCACGTAGTCTAAATTGGACGATTCAAAAGGTCCCTGATGTAAAGTGGAATGAGTCTTGACTCATTTCTCCAAGAAATTTCATTCCAGTTTAGGTGTAATGTTACTTTGGATCCTGACCACCGGGTCATCGGGCGGCATGGTGGCACAGTGGTAAGCATTGCTGCCACACAGCGCCAGGGACATGGATTTGATTCCTGGCTTGGGTCACTGTCTGTGTGGAGTCTGCCTCATATCTGTGTGGATTTCCTCTGGGTGCTCCTGGTTTCCTCCCATTCTGCACATCTGAAAGACATGTTGGTTAGGTGCATTGGCCATGCTAAATTCTCCCTTAGTGTATCTGAACAGGCGCCAGACGACTAGTGGATTTTCACAGTAACTTCATTGTAGTGTTAACGTAAGCCCACTTGTGACACTAATAAATAAACTTTAGAACAAACTCCCACTATGCTCATCTGAAATTTGCTGTATCTTCCACACAACTCAATGTAGTGTGTGCACCAGTGGGGCCTAATTGCCTGCGGCTGATGTACATGAGAAGCTTCCGTACACAAGCTGCCTGTGATCTCTTGATACGTCCAGAGTATTGATTCCTAGCAGTGGCACAGCTTCTAACAGAATTTACTCTTAAAACTACACTGTAGACGTAGAGTGAAACTTTTGCACATCGACAGCACAATTGACGTGTACCCTAAGAGAACTAGGCAAATTACATTTTTGCCAGTTTCCAAAAAACAATATGAAAGCAATCAGTCATCTTCTTTAATAGCTTTTACCAGTATAAGTCAAACAAAGACCGGTGAAGGATGTAACTTTTTGAAAGAGAAGCTGGAAATGGGAAATAAGCAAGGAACACAGATTAATCTTGTAGGCGGTCAGTTTAGATTCGGACCCTGTCTGAGATATCAAACAACTCTTCATTTTATGAAAGTTCAAAGATGTGCAAGTTAGGTTGATTGGCTATTCTAAATTGCCCCTTAGTGTCAGGGGGATTAGCAGGGTAAATGCGTAGAGTTATGGCGATAGGGCCTGGATGGGATTGTGATCGGTATAGGCTCGATGGACCAAATGGCCTCCTTCTGCACTGTAGGGACTCCATGTTCAATGAAGCAGTCTGACCTGTTCTGCTTTCCATGCATGTTTTACATTTCTTTTCAGTAAAGAATACGACACGTCTCAAAAACTTTTACTGTAAAATCATTTCTGGGATTACTCATATTTAGTGTAGGAAGCGGAATATGTATGTACCACTATATCTGCATCCCACCTTCCCACTGCTCCTTGTTCGTTCTCTTACTTACTAGAGATATTACTAGAGTCTGATAGTGAGCTCTTGGTCTCTACCTAAATAGCAACATGAGCCATTTGATTGATATTGACCTGCGGGGCATCTTGCTACATATTTAGCTGCATCAATTCCTTTTTGGTTGATTTTCATTGCAGGGTTCACCTTGCACCTCAGAAAGTCTAATTATTTTGCTTGAAATGTTTTATCGGAAGAAATGTGCTTGCTTACAGTTTACAGCTTTAAATTGAAGTCCCATAATATCAGAGGCTGAGAAAGGTCACAAATTTTAATATGAAACCGCTTGGCACCATATGGAAACAGGATTAGGAGTTGTGCCCACGTTAGGTCTCAACAACAATATGGATTTGAAGGTGATTTAAACATGAGGCAACAAGCATAGAAATTAATACAAAATTTAATGAGCTTGGAAAATGGATATCTTCCTACAAGGTGCCACTTATACAGCTATAAACAGTCTGAAATTGCACAAGGTGCTACATTTTCCGCATCTTTTTAAAATCTCCTTAAAACCTGCAGGGTAGAATTTCTGGGAGGATTTACCTTCTTTTCTGTCCTAAAGCCAGTGGAATATCAGTGGAAACCCAGCATTAGCTGGTCTTACACTTTCTGGCAGATTCCACCAATCGTTCAGAGAAGTCACAACAGATAGACAGGAATTATTGGCATAGCTGAACATCTGTGATTTTAGTCACATTTTCTAACCCCGCTCCCCACCCCTTTCCCACTCAGGTCTGATGTCCAACCCCGAATTACCTTTTGGATGTTTTATAACTGCAAAAGTGGTATATAAATTGTAATAAGTTTTTGGACGCAGAAGTCCCTTCACCAAAGCCCCTTTATTTTCAGACTCTAACAGCAGTACACAGAGTGCTAGTAGTTAGCAGTCTATCTCCAGGGATATCAGAGGAACTGACACTCTCAGTTAAATACATGGCCATCAAATGAATTCTTTAATCAGGGGTTCCATACTCCAGTAGGCCAACCTCAATGGCCTGATTGAAGTCATTATATAAATATTCATAAGTATTACAGTCTGCTCTTTAACAAATAGTGTTCGCAAGACAACTCAAAAATTATACAAGGACAAGAAGGGTTTAGGAAAGAAGTTCCAAGGCGTGGAGGAAAAATGGCTGATGATGGAGCTATATCCATGGTGGAGTGCCAAGGGAAACAATAATAAACTGCAGTTAAAAGGTCACTTTGATGTAGAAAAATGAGCCAAATTGATTTACACAAGAAATCTCCTTAAAAATAAATGCAAGATGAGCCAGTTAGGTGATGGAGAACTTGATCCATAAGATGAGTTTTGAAGGCAACCTATAAGAGGTGTAGTAGTATTGTTGCTGCTGTAGTAATCCTGGGACCCATGGTAATGTTTTGGGGGCCTCACAACACCGGGTTAAAGTTCAACAGGTTTATTTGGTAGCTAACGCCACTAGTTTTCAGAGCTCTGCTCCTTTGTCAGGTGAATGGGAGTTCTGTTCACAAACAGGGCATATAAAGACACAAACTCAATTTACAGAATACTGATTCTGAATCACGTGGTTGAAGCCTGTGGGTGGGGCTTAACATTCCTAAGACGCTACAATTCTGATTAGAGCCTTCAACTGCATGTGCACAGAAAAAGAGAGAAAAACGCTCCCCTGCAGCATCGCTCCCAGGACTCCGCCTCCCCCTGGCCCCACAGACATTGCCCCACCCCCACAACATAACTGACCCCCTTATACCCCTAATGCCCGTTACCCAGGGTGATCTTGGCCCTCTGCCCCCTTCTCCCCATCAATTGCATGGAGACTGGCAGCAGACCGCCCTCTACCCCCCCACCAATCACACGCAGAGTGGCAACAAACCCCCCCTTCCCCCTCACCAATTGCACACAGCATGGCAGGGAACCCCCCCCTTCCCTCTTATTGATTGCACACAGAGGCAGCAGACCTCTCCTTTCCTCCCCACCAATCGCACACAAAGTGGCAGTGGACCCCCCTTTCCCTTCTCCACTGATCATATGCAAAATTCCAATGGACCCCATGCCCCTGCACCCCCCTGTCCACCCCAGCCCCCCACCAAACAGCCATCTGACCTGTCTCGCTGCATCCCCCCCCCCCCAGCCGACTAGACTGCCATCTAACCTGCCTCCCTCTCCCCCACCAGGGAGCCATCTGACCCATCTCCCTCCCCCCTTCCCTGCCAGACAGCCATCTGACCTGCCCCTCCCCTCCACCGATCTGAGTCAGGGAGCCGCCAGAAGTTCTGAACTTATCTCCACAGAAGTTGGAGAGCCCAAATCGGACCTTTGTGGACCATGGCCGTGCCGTGCTGAATCTGGATGGATGAACATGGTGGTAAAGGGGAATTGCCAGTAAGTTTGGGCGAGCAGCCCATTAAGTCAATTTAAATGCATGCAAATACATTTAAATTGACATTGCTTCCATTTCGGGCCCAATGGTGGCCATTTTCAGCCATTGGTAAAGGAGAAATGGTCACGGAGGCAGGTGAGTGCGGATCGCGCTACTCGCCTCATGTCCAACTTTATCAAGTTTTCGTGCCCGAAACTTGACGGTAAAATCAGGCCCTCTGTTTCCTGTCATTCAGCCAAACTTGTCTCCGATCAGTCACTGCCCCTTTTATTTCAAGCCTTTCAAATCAACAATGATTGGGTAATTGGGAAAAGGGGGTTAAAGTTTGGAGAAGGAAGTAGGCACTCTTGGTGACAGACTGAATATGGGGTCAGATCTTAGCGCAAAGGACAGAACCAAATGTTCCGATTGGAAACAAAAAGGCGATTTGGTCATATTTTGGGTCACTTTTGCAGCAGAACTTTACGAGGCGATCTCTGCCAAAACATCAATGTAAAAATTCCTGCAAAGAATAAGTATTTCTGCTGACAAAAGAATTTCGTATGCAACTAGAAAACTATTTTAATCATCAAAAATAATTGCTTTAACTACTAGGATGAATTCGTGGGACTTCTGAATTTTTTTTTGTTAATACCACATATGAAAAGTAAGAAATTAAATCCATTGAAAATACAGCAGAAACACATGGACTAGATTTTCTACTATTTGTAGTTAATGAGGTAAAAACCTAGATTAAATTCTCCATTATTGAGTATAAGACTATGCACCACTGGTGATGAGCCAACTTTTCCCTCATAGCCAAACAGGATAGGAAATTTCAGGAAGGCTGCCCACAACTGTGGGTCCATGAATTACAGTTTTAAAATTTGTGAGCAGCACATCCCTGATTTTTCAACGTGCAAGGCTAACACATGTGATTCTCTGACATTGGGCAGCACGGTGGCACAGGGGTTAACATTACTGCCTGACAGCGTCAGGAATTGGAGTTCGATTCCAGCCTTGGGTGACTGTCAGTGTGGAGTTTGTACATTCTCCTTATATTTGCGTGGATTTCCTCCGGGTGCTCCGGTTTCCTCCCACAGTCCAAAAATGTGCAGGTTAAGTTTTTTGGCCATGTTAAATTGTCGCTTAGGACCCGATTTCACCATCACATTGCACCTGTTTTTGGGCATGAAAACTTGGTAAAATCAGGTGTGAGGCAAGTAGCATGATCTGCGCCTGCCTCCACGCTGGTTCCTCCTTTCCCTAGGCCCAAAAATGGCTGCAATCAAGACAGCGTCAGAAACAGGTGTGATGGCCATTTAAATGTATTTGCATGCATTTAAATTGACCTAATGGGCTGCATGCCCAACCTTACTGACACTTCCCCCTTTACCACAATGTTCACCCATCTGGAGTCAGCTCGAAACAGACACACTCTACAATAGTTCAAATTGAGCATTCCAGTTACCGAGCAGGTAAGTGCCGAGCATCCGACAGCTCTCTGCTTGAGATCGGTGGTGGGGGACGTGGGTCCACAGCAACTCAACCTGAGATCAGAGAGGGGGAAGGTGGTTCTGCTGCCACTCTGTCTGAGATCAGTGAGGGGGAGGGGGGGGGGGGGGCCTGCAATTAGTCTGGATGGCAGAGGGGTGGGGGGATAAGGGGGTCAGTAATGTTGGGGGGGATGGGCCAATGTCTATGGAGACCAGGGGGAGGTATCATCTGGCCCAGGAGCAATGTGGCAGGGGATCAGCATTTTATTTTTTTTTCTGCACATGCGCAGTTAAGTTGCCAATTGGAAATGCAGGATTTCGGGCATGTTAAACCCTGCCCACAGACATGTCCAGCGCGATTCAAACTCACTGATATTTTTTCAGGCAGAGTGCATATGGGGGCACCTGAGAATGGGTCTCAAAGTCAGCTCTGAAGTGCTCCCAGTTTCAAGTCCACCCAGCACTTAGAATCAAAATGGTAAAATAGGGCCCATAGTGTCAGAGGGATTAGCAGGGTAAATGCATGTAGTTATGGTAACAGGGCCTGGGTGGGATTGTCGGTGCAGGCTTGATGGGCAGAGTGGCCTCCTTCTGTTCTGTAGGGATTCTATGATCAACAGATATTTATAAAATTAGCCCTAAAGTATAGCTACCACTATTTTGTCAGAAAACATTGTGTGAAAGTTTTAGCAAAAGAAAATTCAATTGGGTTTCTAAAATTACTTGAACTCAGAGGGCTTCTGGTTCATGGTTGGAAGATGTAACAAAAAATGTAATTAAGAACAGAATGGCACTATATTGTACTGACGTGCTGAAAAGCTACCTGAATTTCCAATATGTTTGTACCATGCAAACTAATCTATGGGGAGCACCAAACCTAGTCTTTCAGATTTTGCAAATCAGATGTTAATTGAGGAAAAGTACTTTACTCAAGGAACAAGTTTGATAAGCTCATGCTCCTGGCCTGGAGCCATAATTAATGGAAGGATAAAGAATAGAATATGTATGTAAATGCATTCAATTTATTGATCTCAACAACCAAATTTCTTTCTAATGAATTCACAAGATGTGAACATAACTGGCAAGGTCAGCACTTACTGCCTACCCCTGATTGCGCTTGAGAAGGTGGTGTTGAACCGTCTGCTGGAATTCAATTATGTGGCTTGTGCAAAGAGCCATTGCTATGGGTCTAAAGTCACATATCAGTTAAAAATGACAAGTTTCCTTCACTAAAGGACATTCGTGAACCAGATGGACTTTTACAACAATTCAATAATTTCAAGGTTATCATTAATTGATATCAGATTTTTTTCTGTTAAGTGGGGCTCTCTGAAATAAATTCAGCAAAACTCCAGAAACTATGGGGGCAATTCTCCCAAAAGTGCTGAATTGATGGGAAAACTATTCTAGATCACCCCTGTTTTCTTAGTTCAACTTCACACTCGTATCTTCCCATTCTGTGCACTGCAGAGATCACAATCTGGAACATCATTAAAAACCGGAGGGGGGCAGGCCTATTTGCACCAGAGGCTGCCAGCTCCAGAACCCTGTGCATGTACAGCGGTCCCAACCTGTCAGACTCTGCATTTGCCGGCCAGCTCAATCACTGGCCAGTCCAGGAACCCCATAGTGCTGCCTCTCCAGTCACTCCCCCCACCATCTAATTGCGACCCCCACAATTCCGGGGCCAGACCTGCCCCGCCCACCCCGGACTGCCCTGATGTCCAGCCCACACCTCCAGCAGTTACAATCCCCCTATGTCTCTCACCTTAGCAGAGCCCCCTACACAGACGCCCCCACCCCCCCTTGGGCACAGAACCCCTGGGAGACAGGCCCCCCACCACCCCCCCCACCCCCCGGTAGACCCACCCCCCTATTCCGCCCCGAATGCTAGCCTCCCTCTTGCCCTGACCGATCCTGTCTGCAGAGTGGCAGCAGAGCTCCCCCACCCCCACCGATTGCCCCAGGCCCTGCCCACAATAGGCCCAGCCCCCTTGGCATTGCCCGATGCCTGCTGGGCAGTGTCAAGGACCCCCCCTGGGCATGGGCAGTTTGCCCCTTGAGCAATGCCAGGGGCACAGGCTGGTACTGCCAAGGTGCCCATGACTAGGAGGCACCACCCAACCCCCTGGGGGGCCCCGATTGGCCCCTCATTATTCCAGCAGGATCTCCCGCTAGTTCCCCAAATGTGGGGAACTACTTTAAACCCCGCCAGAATGAAGTACTCCTGGCAGGGTGGGAGATTCAATCGGGCCTGGCAAGTTCCTGATAATCACATGCAAAACATATTTAAATTGCATTAAAAAAGATTCAAAGCACTTATCTGTCTTCCTGCCAGTTTCCAGCGTGGTCTGGATTCTGACTGTTCTCCAGTTCTGGGAGATGCACATGCCTGCATGCTCACATCCTGGAAAAAGGCTGATGACACACATCTCCCAGCCTGATCCTCCAGAAATATTGTGGGTCACAATGGGAGAATCACCTCAGATTTCTCCACATTTATATCCTCAGGATTGAAAAAACAACAAAGGTTTAGAAGATGAGAAATTTTCCATCCAGAAGTAAAGTACCTGGTTGACTGTGTAAAAAGTGCAGATTGAAGGTTGGCAATAAAATCCGGATAAGACTGAGACCCAGTACTGTAACACTGTGCAGCAAGAACAATCACCTGCACGTGATTCCTCACATTATGCTCTTGAATGGGAATGATTGTTCTTATAAGGGATTATGTGGTTGAAGTAATGTAGATGCAGTGGGTGGGTTTTTGTGACTGATAGTGTTTTTAAGAAAAATGTCTGCAATAGGGAATTAGAACTTTATTTTATTAAATGTCAGCATTGCAGGTCTGTCACTGTGGATACTGAGTGAGTTGTCATGTAGGTTTAAGGGCAAAAGGGAGCATGGGTTGGCACAAAGTTGATCTAAGTGTTATAACATCCATGCGGGAGAGTAGAGGATGATAGGTTAGCATGGAGGAAATAAGGGGTTATGGAAGTGGGCATGGGGCTGGGAGACTCAAGTGGAGGCGATTAGCAGGCTTCCTCCTGGAGACCTTGGCCTCCGCGCATCTCCGGGCACTGGATTT
This sequence comes from Carcharhinus amblyrhynchos, assembly GCF_965287045.1. Taxonomy (NCBI): domain Eukaryota; kingdom Metazoa; phylum Chordata; class Chondrichthyes; order Carcharhiniformes; family Carcharhinidae; genus Carcharhinus; species Carcharhinus amblyrhynchos. Next base: position 63,548,240 of record NC_137333.1, read on the forward strand.
CTGGTGGCATCAGCTCCACGTCAGAAATCAGCACAGAGCTGAATAAATTATGTTAATGAACATTTACATTTCATTAATGGGCCTGAGACTGAAGTCTGTTTCAGAGCTGGACCCAATAATAGAAAGTAAATGGCCAGGAGTGTTTCATTCCAGCAAGGTTTACAATAGCTCCCCATTAATGGGAGATGGCAGCCTGCTGGAGTGAAGTGATGCCACAGAGGTTCCCAAGGAAGTTTGGGGGTAAGGGGGGGGGAATGTCCTGTGGGCTTTGCCAGGTTGGCAGTGCCAGTCCCTATCCCTGGCACTGTCCAAAGGGCAGTGGCAATGCCTAGGGAGAACCTTGGCACTGCTCACTGGGCATCGGGCAGTACCAAGAGGGCAGGGCCAGAGGGGGCAGATCCTTTGGTGGGCGAGACCTCTGTTGAGGGAAATTGGTGGGCATGGCGGGTCCCACTGTCACTGTCGGGACTGCAGGGCAGGGGGGGTGGGTGCGGTGGTGGAATTTGGGACTATAGGGAGGGGAGTGGAGGATTATGGCTGTCGGTGTGGGTGGGGAGAATCGGGAGATCAGGACTGCCGGGGACAGCTCAAAGAGGGCCCAAGGAGGTGGGGGAGGGGTTCAGCGCTGGACGTGTCCGGAAGGCCACCGATAGTGGGGTGAGGAGCTCTGCAAGCCAACATTGGGGGGTTGTACAGCGATCAGGCTGGCCAGCAATTGGGAGGCTAGCAGTGCTGACAGATCAACACATGAGCAGTAGGCCGCTCAGCACTCACTGGGAATAGGTTTGGCCCCCAATTTTTCATCATGATTCTCGCTAGCGTTCTCTATGATGCACAGTGTGTGGGAGATACATTTTGAAAGTCCCGTTGAAAACAGATGGGATTTACTCCAGTTTTTAATTCAAATTCGGCACTTAGAGTTTTTTGGGAGAATCCAACCCCAATGTCTGGCAGCCATGTTTAAAGATTGGGTTCACAAGCTAAGAATTCAGTCCTGTGCACGTGACATGGGAGCAAAAATCTGGGCCAATGAGTCTGCACGCGATTGTTATGGTTCAGGTTAGAAACTCCAAAGTGTTTCAGGAAGCTGGCCTGATTCATAAATTTTACATTTTGAATTTGGCTAGGATAAGCATGAGATGCTTCACTTCCCGTGTCTTTCAAATGATCAACTAGAAAGCTTTTATCAAACAAAGTTTATTTAAGAATATAGTTAATGTGTATAGTAAGAAAATTATCAAGATCTTTTATAAATTACAAACAAGAAACAAACAATTGGTGTGGCATGGTATCACAGTGGTTAGCACTGCTGCCTCACAGTGCCAGGGAACTGGGTTCGATTCCAGTCTTAGGTCAATTTCTGTGTGGGGTTTGCACTTACTCCCCATGTCTGCGTGGGTTTTTTCCAGGTGCTCTGGTTTCCTCCCACAGTCCAAAGATGTGTGGGTTAGGTGGGTTGACCATGCTAAATTGATCCTGGTGTCAGGGGGATTAGCAGAGTAAATGACGGTTATGGGAATAGGGCCTGAGTGGGATTGTGGTCAGTATAAACTCGATGGGCCGAATGGCCTTCTTCTGTGAAGTAAGGATTCTATTCTACAATGTATGATCCTTAACAAAGATCTCTACAATGTTCTAATCAAACCAACCCCACAGACAAAAGATCCTTTTCACAGGTTTAACACAGCACAGACTGATGTTCACATGGTACTGAGATCGTGGCCGTTAGTTGAATTCTGCAGGCAAATGCTTTTGAAACTCAGAACAACTTGAAGACAAGACAGCTTCACAAAACACCAGAGGGGCTCTGGTCCAGGCCCCAACAACAGCAGGTTTTTATCCTTCAGGAAAAGAAAGATCTTGTTTTCAGCTAACGAACAAAATTTTCAAAGGAACAGGGCGAGAGAGAAAACTTCTTTTAGCTTGCTGTCTCTTCTAAAACTCAAACCTGCAGCTCCCAACTGAAACTGAAAATGAAATCCCTGTCACCTGACCTGCCCACAGCTTTTTTCTCCGTTCTAACAATGTCATCACCTAAGGCTGTGAGCATGAATTTAAAAAAACTCTTAAAGGTACACTAACATCACACTATTTAGTGCAGATTTAGGAGCTCTGTTAATTCAAGCATGATCAGTAGACCTGATTTGGGCCAAACTGATGAATTTTTATATTCAGTATCTATGAGGACAGTCTCGAAACTTAGCCTTCATGATGGATGGGGGAATGGTGTCAAATCAAAGCTCTTAGTGAGGACTGTAGCATTATCATAGTGAAGCCCTTGCAATGGCAAGAATTGACTATCAGTAATACCATCCTACCTTCAATTAGGGACATTGCAAGTCCCGAAAAGTACAGCAAAAGTCTTTAAATTATTTCTGTTAAAGACTGGTGAAAAGGACAGACTACATTTAAAAGAAAGAAATACCATAATTCTTGATGCCATTAGCATTAGTAATATTTAATAAAGGCTTGGTTTGATTCTTGTTGCTCACAGAGGTCTATTGCCAGTACTTTCAATATATTAACATTTTAAATCCTTAATATTAATAACATTCAATTATTAAACTACAGCTTGTGGGTTTCTTCACTAAAGTTTCTTGTAGTAATTACCTACACACTAGAATTTTTCAAATGCTGACAAGATTTACAGCATTTAAATCATTTTTCCTTCGACATATTTGGTTAACCAATCATTTAAATAATACAAAATGAAGAGAGCAAGCGGTGGGAAAAGTATTTGCAATGTCAGAGACTTCCCCTTTCTAGATTTGTTTTTATAAGGAACTGACATAAAAGCTTTCAGAAGGTTTTTTCACATTGAACATTGAAAGGTTTGGCCACCCCATGGAGACCTATCCTTTCTGCAGGATGATTCCAAGACCTGGTCAGTAAACAACTCCATGGGGAGTATCATTAATTGGTAGCCTTTCTGGGTCCTGTCTCCTGCACAGGATAGATCAAACCCAGGAAACTTCAGAATTGGTTGAGCACTGCTGTGCACGAGTCTTTGGCCAAAGACCTAGAAAGAGTTCCCTGCAGCACTGGGAAGTCCATCTTTAAAGTAGGGAAATCATCAGGAAACTTATTTTGGCCCACGGAATGCACATGCTATCAGCTGAAAGACAATTCATTGTCTACTGGACCTTTGAAATCTATAGACCAGACTGTCTGAGCTGTTTACAGAACTCTTGAATTCAAACACCAAAGATAACAGCTTAAATGCAACCTTTTAAGGATAGAAGCGGGATAATTCTAGCACACTGTATATCCCAATTCAAGAGACACCACAGAACACTTTTTAAATAAAATGTGGCCTTACTGTGCTCTTAGATATTTACTAAAATCCTCTTTATTTGTACTGCGTTTCTCTATGCTGTTCTTAAACCTATCCTAGTGCTGGGCCCAAGTACTGTCTAAAGGCCACAGCTGCCAGTGATAGTTGGCTGAACCATGAAAGAGTGAAACTCTGAATAGACATAGCACTTGTTTTGGATTGTGAGGAAGGTGCTTCGACAGACTGAGTCACTATGGCAATTGTTTGAAATGCTCATGATCCTGGATTGTGTCACTTATGTGACATCTGAGTGGGCTGGCTGGTAAAGTGACAAGAGCCACTATTAGGAGAGAGGGTGGCATTTTGAAGGTGAATTTTAGCTGCATCATTTGTGTTGAACCCTGAATTTGAGAGCCCACTGAACAACAGAAGCGTAGCCCTCCAGACAGATGGTGCCCCAAATCTCTCAGAAGCTGGGGGCCCGATTTTACCAATGTGGTAAAGTTAGGTCCGAGGCCATTAAAGTGATCCGCAGCTGCGTCCATACAGATGCACACTTTACCAAGGCCCAAAAATGACCGTAATTTGATTTGAGCCCGAAACAGGCACAACAGTGATTTAAATACATTTGATGCATTTAAATTGAATTAATGGACTGCCTGCCCAACTTTACCACCAATTCTTCTTTACCACCAATTCCACGTTCGCCTGTCCAGATTCAGCGCGGAACAGACCTGCTCAGTAAAGATCTCTTTTCAAATTTTTTCCTCATTGCGCATGCTCAGTTCAGAGCTCCGATCATTTCAGGCGTGCTAAGCCCTGCCCACACACTTCAGATTCAGACCCATGATTTTTTGTCAGGCTGAGTGCCTATGGGGGCTTCTGAGAACAGGGGCTCAATTTTACCATTTTCATTCTAAGTGCTGAATCTGGGCGTAATTCAGATCTGACTTGGAGATCTGCTTTCAGGCGCCCCATACACACTCAACCATCTCTAGTCCCATTCACACTCTGGGCAGGGCCTAGCGCTGCCAGAACGATCGGAGCTCTGAACTGCACATTTGCAGTTAGAAAAAAATTTGAAAAAGCACATCCGTGTCAGATTGCTCCCAAGCCTCAGAAAGCAGAAAAAGCGGCCCGGGAGCGAAAAGCAAGAGCAATGGCCCCCACAGACATAACTGTCCCCCTTATCCACCACCCCACTACCCACACACATCACTGTCCCCCTTATCCACCACCCCACTACCCACACACATCACTGTCCCCCTTATCCACCACCCCACTACCCACACACATCACTGTCCCCCTTATCCACCACCCCACTACCCACACACATCACTGTCCCCCTTATCCACCACCCCACTACCCACACACATCACTGTCCCCCTTATCCACCACCCCACTACCCACACACATCACTGTCCCCCTTATCCACCACCCCACTACCCACACACATCACTGTCCCACTTATCCACCACCCCACTACCCACACACATCACTGTCCCACTTATCCACCACCCCACTACCCACACACATCACTGTCCCCCTTATCCACCACCCCACTACCCACACACATCACTGTCCCACTTATCCACCACCCCACTACCCACACACATCACTGTCCCCCTTATCCACCACCCCACTACCCACACACATCACTGTCCCACTTATCCACCACCCCACTACCCACACACATCACTGTCCCCCTTATCCACCCCCCCACTACCCACACACATCACTGTCCCACTTATCCACCCCCCCACTACTCAGACACATCACTGTCGCCATTATCAACCCCCCCACTACCCAGACTGATTGTCACCCATGCCCCCCTCCCCTCCGCACCAATCACCCGCAGAGTGGCAGTGGACCCCCCTGCCCCCTCACCAGAGATCCATCTGCCCCACCCCCCACCAATGAGCGAAACAGCCTCCCCGCCCCGAGATACATCTATCATGCTTTCCCGGGACTGGGAGAATCACGGCCAGTAATCTGGCCTTTTTCCCTGTGACCCAGGAAAATGATAAGCTGGAGGGAATCAAGGATGAAGTTGAAGGATGAAATTCATTGAAGTGGTGTTTAGGTGGGAGCTGGACGTTATGCTTTTGTCTTTCCCATGTTATGTTGGAGAGAGTTGCAGCTCGAGCATGATTTCATATCAGAAAAGTTGTCTGCCAGCACACAGTGACTTTGGGGATAAAAAGAGTGAAGGACATGTGGAGGTGGAATAATCTACATAGAAATGGAAGCTGACTCACATCAGTGGGCAATGTTATTGAGGGCCAGTTTTAATTGGCATTTTACAGGCCTTAATTTGACTCGACTGGTATTTGACTCCTGGGCCTGGATATTGAATCCAGGATTCACTGTGCTCCAATGACTGTAAGAAGGTGCCCCAGACTGTTCACTCTTCCCTTTACTCTCGCTCCAGCCCTCCAGTCGCACCTGACTTTCCCCCACAGACATTTGAAAACCCAAGAACTGGAGCTCTGAGAATAGCGCACTCAAATGGCATACCACTCATCTGACACCTCTACATGCACTTTTAAAGGAAAGCTGGAATGACTGGTAACTCGCATGATTCCGATTAACTTGCTTTGGAGCCAATTGCTCTTTGATAATTTGGCTGATCTTAAAATGGACAGTAGCTGGGGTGTTACAAATCATCTCAATGTTCCTGGTTTGGAGTTGGGGAAAAAGGCCAGATTCTCCCATCCCAACCCGCAACTTTACTGTCGGGTCGGGGTGGGAGATGCGCGTTGCTGACCTTGTTCCGAGATTTGTGCATGTGCCAGGAATGCATGCGCATCTTTGGAGCCGGGGAACAGTCACCAGTCAGACCACCCTGGAAACTGATGGGAAGGCAGGTAAGTCATTTAAATCTTTTTTTAATATGTTTTAAATGTCTTTAACATTTCATTATTGGGAACTTACTGATCCGATTGAATCTCCCACCCCACCAGGAGTATTTCATTCCGGCAGTATTTAAAGTAGCTCCCCACATTCAGGGAATATCAGGAGATCCTGCCAGAATGAAGGGGGTGGCAATCGGAGCCCTCCAGGGGGTTGGGTGGTGGTGGTGGTGCCCCCTGGGCATGGGCACCCTGGTAGTGCCAGCCTGTGGCCCCGGCACTGCCCAAGGGAGTACCTTGGTCTTGCCCACCGGGCAGCAGGAAGTGCCAAAGAGGCAGGCCTATTGTGGGCTGGGCCTAGAGTGATCGATGGGTGTGGGAGGTCCTGCTGCCACACTGTAGACAGGATTGGCCTGGGCTGGAGGGAGGGTAGTGATTGGGGTGGACTGAGGGGGGTACCTACCTCCCAAGGAGGGGGGGCTGACCTCAGGTGGGAGTCAGCGGGGGAAGCCTGCCAGCATGAGGGGGGGTTGGGGGACCACTGCTACTGGGCAGGTTGGACTAGACATCAAGGCGCTCCAGGGCAGGGGTCCCAGGCTGGCCAGCAATCGAGCTGATCAGCAAACAGGGAGACTGATAGAGTGGGACGACTACACATGTGCAGAGTTCCAGAACTGTCAGACTCTAACATAAATAGGCCCTGCCTCCCTGGGTTTTTAATCAGATTCACAATTGGGAACTCTGCAGTGCACAGAGTGGGGAAATTCGAGTGAGAAGTTGAACTGACAAAACAGTTGGGATCTAGAACAGTTTTCCTGCCAATTCAGCACTTTTGGGAGAGCCACAGCCACTGTTTCTAATTGATAACCTGTCATTCCAATTAGAAAGTACTCATCTGTGAATATTGAGAGTAAGTCAAATTCCACTTATGATGATCAGAAAATACAATACTATGCTGATCTTGCTCACACGTCAAGGACAAATGCATGAGTGAGATACCAGAGGGCAACCATGGCCTCTTGAATCAGTTCGCAGCAAGAATCAGGAAGAGAAGAAGAAGTTTTTTGAGAGTCTAACAATGAGACAATCTCACATTTACAAACACAGACATTGATCGTGAATGCAGAATTCATATCCTCCTCATTTTTACTGTTCAGACGTCGAAAGAGTAGCAGGAATAGGAAATTGTTATCTACAACCAGCATCATAATTACTATAATAAAATTAAAAATAGCAAAATACATCCTGCAGAAACCAGTTGGTTGCAACATTTTGGTTTTTATTATATTAATTGCCTAATTCAATGTCCCTGATTTTTTTCAATGGCAGTGGTCAATACAATAAAGTTATTTAAGGCCTTGTCTGTATGATTTGTTAGTATAAGTAGTCATGCTCAGCATTTATCAAAGATATCCTCTTAGCCCTGAATAAAAAAAATTAATTTCCTTTTTAGATAATTGGCTTTGACATCAGTGAGTCATCAATATTCACCCCATTCAACCACTCCAAGTATGAGCTCTGCTTGGTTGTAAACCATGATTTTCTGTTGGTACACAATGTACTCTTACACTGAATAGACATGTCTCAAAGTGCAATTCATCATTATGGCTAGGGCAAAGAAAATAGATAACCTTCATGAATGCAAATCTATTTTTTTGTTTTGTATAATTAAGACAATGACCTCAATTTATGACATTTATAAAATGACATTAGTTGTTGGGTGTTTGGTAAGATTGAGACTTCTCAAATATCACCCATTTTAGGATCATAGAATCCTTACTGTGCAAGAGGAGGCCAATCAGCCCATCGAGCCTGCACCAACAACAACCCCACCCAAGCTCTATCCCTGTAATCCCACGTATTTACTCCGTTAATCTCCAGACACTAACTGGCAATTTAGCATGGCCAATCAACCTAACCTGCAAATCTCTGGACTGCGGGAGGAACTGAAGCACCCAGAGGAAACCCTTGCAGACATGGGGAGAATGTGTAATCTCCACACAGACAGTGACCCAAGGCTGGAATTGAACCCAGGTCTCTGCTGCTGTGAGGCAGCACACTAACCACTGTGCCACCATGCCTCCTATTATTTTATTTTCTTTTGCTTATAAAAGTGCCTCATATAAAAGTGGCTCAGTCAGTAAAAGAATGGTTTGTTTTCGCCTATAACTTGGGTCTGTTTTTATTATTTATTGAGTTTGTTCAGATATCTCATTTGGGTCAAAGAAATTCTGCTGTGATGGTTTTGAATAGCAATGAGGCAAATCTAATCAGTTCTACTTATTCCAGTATATGTTGATGAATTAAAAAAAAGCAAGGAAGCTCATTTTGAGAAGGATTTCTTTTCAATAGCCATGATTAGAATTTCATGCAATCAGTAAACAGAAAAGACACACTAAAACCACAAATTTACAGTTTGTCAACATAACATTCTGTGATCATATGAATTCCTGACAATGGCTGGTTTAATATCACCCACCACTTCACTCATTTGTTGGGTGATCTTTGAGGACTTCATTTTATTAATATCTTCTTCAAATGCATTTTCTGTTGACAAATCGCAGCCTGATATTGAATTGGTTAAACAGAATACTGTTTACTTACAGCTCATTATGTTGTGCTTTCACATTAGAAGACCTCTCCACCTCTTCAGAGACAGCTTGACAGATTTTATAGTGCTAAATGATACAATTTCTTAAATGCAAAGCACAAGGAGTGCAAAGGGAAGCTTGAGTGTAAGTGTGCCTATTTTCCTTTGGAAAAATAAATAACTTCAGCATAAGTAAATAAATGTGGCATAATTAATTTGTTAGCAGCATTTTAAAAATGTATTCAATGAAAAGAGTGTTACTATCATATTTCACGAATATTATAATTTACAATGTGCTGTTTCATTTCATGGCCTAAAGTACAAGTGCTACCATTTAGCACATTATGGAATAAAAGTTAGAATTGCATATTAAGTCCTCAGGTAAAGCAAACTGGAAGACACTTTTAAGTGTTAGATTTCATCAGAACTATCCACGTTTATGGGCTAAATTTTGGATATTTCTGTTCAATTTCACTGATTAGTACTGTCATTGATTACAGTTTGGTTTTGTACAAACTGATTACCATGTGGAAAAATTCCATATTTTTAATCTAATTCCTTTGTTCTATTTCGATTCCCCAAAATTGAATTAAACTGATCCTCAGGTGGGGGGATTGTGATGAGCAATTACCCAATAGGAACCTATAGTCAAGGTGTTGCAGGCATCATGCAAACTTCTTACTGCCTATTCATGTCAATGATAGTCATGTGAAGCTCATTGCAAGACATACTTCTGACTGACTGTATGCTCTACCTGGGACCCAGTGCTGGCATGGGAGGAAGAGGAGGATCCTCTTGAAGAGGTTGTGCATCCAGGCTGCAGCAGTCTGTGAAAGCCTATGAAGAAAGGAAGACCAGAAGTGGATCAAAGGCCAAAGAGCCAGAAATCACAGGTTCTCCATTTTGGCGCCAGTTAGTTGAAAGGGGAATATTTCTTTGAGGGAGTCAGAAGGTTCTTAAGGCATCCCCATGAAGGGAATGGGAGTAGGCCACCAGGAAGGCAAATTCCAGAAGTCTGGCTGATGAATGACAATAGAGTTCCAAGCCAGAAATGATGTGTGGCTTCAAGGAAAAATGGCCATGTTCCCCGACAGTTGCTGCCTTTGTCCTTCCAGATGGTAGAGGTGATGCATTTGGAATCTGCTGTTGAAGTTACCTTGCTGAGTACCCGCAGTGCACCTCGTAGATGGTACTGTGGGCTGGCAGTGGAAAGAGAAAATGTTTAAGGTGGTGGATAGGGTGCCAATCAAGCAAGCTATTTTGTTCTTGATGGCGTTGAGCTTTCTGAGTGTTGTTGGAGCTGCACTCATCCAGGCAAGTAAAGGATATTCCATCATGACTGGCTTGTGCCTTTGAGATAAGGGATGGGCCTGGGGAGTCAGGAGGTGAGTTACTCGGCACAGAATTTCCAGCCTCTGACATTTATATGACAGGACCTGTTCAGTTTCTGGTTAAATGTAACCTCAATGTTATATGGAGAGAATGGTTGGGACAGGATGAAATCCTGCAACACAACAGCCTGAAGGATAGGCCCCAGACAGTACCTCAGAATTGTTTCTCCTCATTAGAATTTTTAAAAATCATAATCCTGGAGTGGTGATTCCTTTAACATCCAGCTCACCCCACAGAGTGGAATTTTTAAAATTCAGTTTGATTGTGCATCTGATTTTGAGCAAATTTATTCTAATTGGCAAATTGAACAGGTGTGGCAGCACTGTGTAAGCACATCATCACTTTTGTCGACATGTTGTCTCAGATCAAGGCATATGCTCTGTTAATTGTGGATTCACCATCCATGAGTTTTCCAAACCTCAACTGAGTATATCCAGGCGACTACAGATAGGAGCAATCATCCACTCAATATGGAGATGTCCCACAGCTACACACAGTGCCAAGCTCCCAGACAGGCAATAGCAGCAGCTGGCATTTCTAGTCCATCTGCAACACTAATTCCAAGATTTATCAGGGAAAATTACTGCCCTGGAAAATTAGGTATTTGTGCACCAGTACACCTTTTAGTAAAAGAGGTATCTATCTGTCGGTGGGGGAGAGTAATATGTTTTAGCTTGAGTCGTTGCATTCTCTTTGAATAATGAATCCACTACAAAACAATCACATTCAAAGGTTTTATAGTTAATTAGTCAGAACAATAAATCCAAGCATTATGCAGACCTGTGGCACATGCTGAATAACAAACATCCCTGTTAAAGTAAAAACTAGCTGTATGAAGCAATTAATTATTAAGTACAACTTTAAAATAATGAGCAAAGTATTTCTCATCCCCATGAGAGATTTGTGTCACTCAGTTTATAGGCACGTTGGATGGTATTTTACAACCACGTCTCAAGTGTTTTCAGGTGCAACACAGTTGTAAAGTGGGACATAGAACGGTTAGCATGACTGTCGCCAGTTTTCGCAACTGGCGTCATTTTACAATAGAATTTCAAGCAGTCAGCCATGGGAGCACAGGATTCCGGCCCAAGTCTTCAAAGTATATTCATCAGGTCACTCACTAATAATATTGTGTTAGCCTCAACACTGCAAATCCCCACCACTCTAAACACCTTTCCTGATCTTTGCCCCACCCTGCCCTCCATTTGCTTCTGTTAGTTCAGCAATAAGCAGCTGAGCCTCAGGGATTCAAAGGCTCCACATTTGATAGCAATCGATGTTGAGTTAGGGTGCTGGTGGTGACAGCACAATTAGGCCCAGATCTCCCCTTCTCCAGAGGGTCATATCTTAGAAGTTGCAATGGGCAATGCCTCGGAAGTTCCCACACCAGCACTGCACGGAAATTGCCTGGGAGTTTCAACGTTTGTTTGGCAATTTTCCAGGGCCTGGAACAGTCCAAAACCCTTGTTAAAAATCAGATGTTTCGGATGGTTCTGATTTACTTAACAAAATAGTTGCCCAGGAAAAGTTAGAAGAATTAAAACCAGTTCTAACTCCTGGGTAGCTGTTCTACCGACACTCCCACCACCAACAACCCCTCCCCATGGGGCCACCTGACTACAATCCCCATGCCCCAATACCTTCTGACACCACCTTCAGCCCAACTAACCTCATCCACCCTGTTGACACCCCACCCCCAACAATTCACATGACTATCCTGACATCCCAGGCCCAGCTCCCTCATCCCCCAACTCCAGATTACACACCCACCCACCCCTGCCACCCCCTCCCTCCCCCCCCCCACCACTGCCAAACCACCTTTTGAATAGTTGAATTTTCTGAGTCTGAAGGTTCAGACATGAATAATGAATGGTTCATTGGGTAAAATATCGAAAGGTTATTGCTAAGGTACCATTGCAACTCTGAAATGGAAAAGAGAGGATTGGCAAATCAAATGGGTGGAGTTTACCAAAAAAAGGTAGAATGTAAGGTTCTGACTGATACTTAGTCAAATAAAAGCAGGGGGGTGTGTTTTGTGCTGTCATTCTGGGGTTACACCTATTGTGCATGCTTGCAGTTGGGACAATATGAGTAATGGTTGAGAACCTTATTTGATCTTTAATTGGCTAGTTAAAGGAATAAATTGCTTGCAGAGTTAGAAGGTTAAGCATGGACTCCCCACTCAGAATGTAATTCTTGTCAGGGATCAGGGTTTCTAGGATATCACTATCCTGCTTAAATAGATTCTATTCCTGCCTCCTAGCTCGGCAAGCATGCACAATAGGTAAAACTGTACAGCCAGTTTCTCACCCTTGGGGTGTCTCTCAGTCAAAGGTACTCAGCGCCTGATCAGGGGCTGGACATCAGGGAAAGGGTGTGCGCACTGAGGACCATCCCCCTGCCCTATGTTGCTGATCCTCCTATGGCCCTGTTGCCATGACCCCAGCCCCCAGCCTCGTGAAAAACCCACCACCGCTCCCTACTTACACACACACACATATTACTTACCTGTAGTCTGGGTCTCTCCATCATTCTGCGGCTCTGGTGTGGCCATTTTAGCAGCCACCATAGCCTCCCTAGTGGCTACTCTACTGGCCAACAGCTCTGGCTAGGCAAGACTTCCACCTGGGCTCTTGATTCCAGGGGAAGGCCTTCTGCTGGCCTTACCCCTGCCTGATTGTCTTATGGTTCAATGGGCCTTTTCGTAAAGAGGCAGTGCAGGTCTCTCGCCTCCTCTCCAAGGACAGTCTAGACACTCGACTCTGCTACAAAATTCCCCCGTTGGTGTTCACTGTATACCACTTCATCCTTTTTCTTTACCTCTCTGTATATTTTGCTTCAAGAACTGAGGGCCATACAAATTTAATGTTAACAATTATGACATGTCCTTCAGGGTTTCTCAGATGAATACTTGTTTCTCATTTTATCAGTGCGTGTGTTTTCTGAACATTGTTAAACATGCACTTCTGCACATTAACCAATTATACTTTTAGTGATTGGCAATTTGTCACACTTCTTTTTCAGTAAATGAATGGCAGATTTGTTTTGGGAAATGACTAACAGAGTTATGGGCTTTCTACAGTGAACACTTTTGACCTTTAACAAATAAATGGAATTACACCAGGCAACGAATGTTAGTCATCTTTTAAATAGATTTGTTTACAACACCATGAATGATAGGAGGGAATTTAACCTCTTTCACCTAGAACTGCTCCTCTAATTCCCATGACTGAGTCCATTTCAGGAAGAAAATGGTGTTGGCTTCACTTCCAGGCTCTTGTTGCGTGCCACACACTGAACATTATCTTGGTGAATGCATTGGCATGGACATTACAAGTATGCAATAGAAATAGGCCGAGTAGGGAGATTGTGATATCAGTCAAAGGGTAGAATTTTACAGAACTGTTGGGGTGGGATCAAGGCCATGAAACATGGTGGGCCATTCAAAGATCCACTGACCTTGGTGGGAATGGGAATTTCCAAATTGAAGTACGATCTATCATGTTGGAACTCAGCAGTCTAGTTCCAGCCTTGTCTTTACATACAGTTGAACATGCAGAGAGTGCTCGATCCCACTGCCAACACCTGCACTATTTAAAGGCATTAAAGGCAGGGACATAAGAACAAGGAGCAGGAATAGGCCATGTGGTCCCTCGAGCCTGTTCCACCATTCAGTAAGATCATGGCTGATCTTTTTATGGACTCAGTTCCACTTACCCACCCATTCACCATAACCCTTAATTCCTTTACTGCTCAAAAATTTATCTAACCTTGCCTTAAAAACATTCAATGAAGTACCCTCAACTGCTTCACAGGGCAGGGAATTCCACAGATTCACAAACCTTTGTGTGAAGAACTTCCTCCTCAACTCAGTCCTAAATCTGCTTCCCCTTATTTTTGAGGCCATGCTCCCTAATTCTAGCTTCACCTGCCAGTGGAAATAACTTCCCTGCTTCTATCTTATCTATTCTCTTCATGATCGTAACATGTTTCCATAAGATCTCCCCTCATTCTTCTGAATTCCAGTGAGTATAGCCCCAGTCTACTCAGTCTCTCCTCATAAGCCAACCCTCTCAACTCTGGAATCAACCTAGTGAATCTCCTCTGCACCCCCTCCAGTGCCAGTATATCCTTTCTCAAATAAGGAGACCAAAACTGTACATAGCACACCAGGTGTGGCCTCACTAGCACCTTATACAGTTGCAACATAACCTCACTATTTTTAAACGCCATCCCTCCAGCAAGGAGGACAAAATTCCATTTGCTTTCTTAACTTGCTGCAGCTGCAAACCAACTCCTTATGATTCTTGCACAAGGACATCCAGGTCCCTCTGCACAGCAGCACGCTGCAAATTTTTACCATTTAAACAATAGTCCAATTTGTTGTTATTCCTACCAAAATGGATGACCTCACATTTACCAACATTGTACTTCATCTGCCAGACCCTCGCATACTCACTTAGACTATTGATATCCCTTTGCAGACTTTCAGTGTCCTCTGCACACTTTGCTCTTCCACCCATCTTAGTGTCATCTGTGAATTTTGACACACCACACTTAGTCCCCAACTCCAAATCATCTATGTAAATTGTAAACAACTACGGTCCCAACACTAGAGGCACACCACTAGTCACTGATTGCCAACCTCAAAAACACCCATTTACCCCCACTCTTTGCTTTCTGTTAGTTGACCAATACTCTATCCATACTAATATATTACGCATAACACCATGCGCCTTTGTCTTATGTAGCAGTTTTTGGTGCGACACCTTGTCAAATGCTTTCTGGAAATTCAGATACACCACATCCACAAGTTCCCCACTGTCCACTGCACATGTAATGTTTTCAAAGAATTCCACCAAATTAGTCAAACATTGCTTGTTACTTTTTAAAGTGGCTTTATTTGAGTTTGTGTATGTTTGGAGGAGTTGCTTAAAGTTGGTGAAGGCTGCACGGAGGGATTAGACATGGGAAATGCATTGGTTACTACCTTAAGATCTCAGGTCACACCAGTTGCTACCACCCATGGGATCCATAGCAGCAGCAGCAGCACCTCTCCCACCCCTACCCCCCAACCTGCTCCCCCAGCTGCAGCTTGAGAGGGAATTGGTGCAGAGTTAACTCACAGAAATTACACACAGTGGGAGATGGATGAGGGCGAGAAGCTGCCTCAGGAGGGAGCTTTATTCAACAAGGTTCTTCTGGGAGCACTTTTCCTAGCATTCCCTTTACCAGGACCAATGCATTCAGTGTTTACAGCTCACTGAAGAGTTGCTAACTAAACTCTGCCACCTCTTGCAACCAGACCTACAAACCTGGAGCCATGTGAGTGTGGCACAGCCAACGATGGTGAAGGAGACTAAAGTCCCTCAAGCCCTATGTATCTAGGTCCTTATAGGCTGCAACAGGCAACATAGTTAACATCACCCACTTTGTCAATTATTATCACATCTACAAGGTGATAGAGGCGTTGTATACCAGGAAAGGCAAATTCATTATATTTGCTCTGAATAGACTGGTGGTGTAGTGGTAGTAATAATCCAGAGGTCCCTGGCCAATGGTCTGGGGACATGGGTTTGAATCCCATCAGGCAGCAGCCGGTAGAATTTACAGTCAACTAATAAATTTGGATTTTTTTTAACACTAGTCTTAATCATAGTGATCATGAAATCATTGCCAATTGAGGTTAAAAAAAGCCCTATCTGGTTCACTAATGTCCTTTAGAGAAGTGAATCTGCCATCCTTATCAGGGCTGGTTGGTCCTACATGTGGATGCAGACCCTACAGCAATGAGATTGACTCTGAAATGACCCAGCAAGTCACTCAGTTGGATCCAACCACCACAAAATCTAGAGCAAAGGAATGAAATCAGACTCACCACTTGGCATCGACTCAGGCACTGGAAACAGCAAACCATTGCAAAGTCCTCCTTCCTAACATCTAAGAGCTAGTGCTAAAATTGGGATAGTTGTCCCACTGACAAGTCAAGTAGCAGGTTGACATAGTCATACTCACAGAATCATACCTTACAACTAATGTCCTAGACACTCCATCTCTGGAGATGATGGCACAGTGGTATGTAATCGGGAGGAAGATGCTCAAAGAGTTCTCAACATTGACTCTAGACCCCATAAAATCTCATTATGTCAGGTCAAACATGGGCTTGGAAGTCTGATTATTAGCAAAAGCGGTGTTTTGACAACGTTCCAGCAATAGTACTGAAGACTTGTGCTCCAGAACTAGCTGTGTCCTTACCCAAGCTGTTCCAGTACAGCTACAAGATTGGCAGCTACCCAGCAATGTGGAAAATTGCCCAGGATGTCCTGTGCACAAAATGCAGGACAAACTAACCCAGCCAATTATTGCCCCATCAATCTACTCTTGGTCATCAGCAATATGATGGAAGGGGTTGTTAACAATGCTATCAAGTGGTACTTACTCAGCAATAAACTGCCCACTGCTGCTCAGTTTGGGTTCCACAAGGGTCACTCAGCTCCTGACCTCATTGCAGCCTTGGTTCAAACATGAACAGAAGAACTGAACTCCAGTAAGGTGAGGGTGATTCCCCGTGATGTTAAGGCAACATTTGACTGAGTGTGACATCAAGGTGAATGTCACCTGACGAAGGGGCTAACCCAAAAGCTAGTGAGTTTACTATCAAATAAATCGGTTGGACTGAAACCTGGTGTTGTCAGACTTTTTATTGTGCTCTACAATGGCCAATGATTCCCTTCCATAACTCAACCACTTGCAGCCAACATGTAAATAATGACAGTCATGCTGCTACAAGGGGCATCATTGAGCAAATCATTGGAGCGCTGAAGCAAATGTTTGACTGCCTTGACTAGTCTGGAGGAGCCCTCAGTACTCACAATGTTCCCATTCCTTATGGTTTTCTGCATTCTGCACAATGTTGCAGATCATTATGGAATAGCCCTTGACATCACAGATTTGCTGCTTAGCTCAGCGGGTGGAGAGGATGAAGAGAGAGAGAGGGAGAGGACAGGAAGACAGAGAGAGAGACAAGGGAAAAAAAGGAAAAATCTAGTCAACTCTGAATCCCCTGAACTTTTGTATCTTCTTGGCTAAATTCCTGAAAGAAAAGTTACCTCATCAACCATTCTATAACAATTTTACACTATAACGTTTTTAACAATTGCTTCAATTTTGCATAAATCACCTTTGTGTATTTGCTTGTACCTTACCTTGTACTCCTACACAGAGTAACCTTCTCGGGTGCTGCCAGTTTGAAGGAAGGCTACTGATGTTCACTGTAGGAGACTGAGATGACCTTGCAGAACGGGCTCCAACAGCTCTGGCCTTAGAAGGCCCAGCTTCAAACCAAAGCATCTCGGCAAGGATGGCAGCAGTCCAGCCTGGTTGGATGACAGGCAACAGTAAGAATAGTAAGGCTGGGAGGATGATTGTTATCTTCCTGAGGGAGGACAGCAGGTTTGGACTCAATCGAGCTAATTGGAATCCCTTCCTGTGGCACCTCGGCAATCTTTGTATTCTGTTGGAGAACAGATTTCTTGAATGCTGGAAGATCCTGAAAGCCCCAGACATCCATAGATGTGACGGCAGAATTCATGGCAACAAGCTGACATTTCATAATCTTAGTGTAAGCTTTCACTGTAGCTCTTGGATCTTGAGTGAACACTGTCTGTGCTACATTATGGTTGGGTCCATAAGTGTCCTCATGGAGTTGGCCATTATTTCCAACCTGGAAATCATGGACTGCAAGTTCTGCAAGGTGCCTCATTCCAAATTGGAACAAGGTTCCTCCGTGCTTCTTGATAGGCCAGCCAATGCATCAAACAGTTCATTGCCCATGCACATCAGGTTTATCCTGTATACCCATCCCACAGAAATTCTCATCTGAGGCCTCTGCAGAGGAACCCATCTGCGACGATTCACAGTGTGCCAACACCCTTTCCCACTGGATTGGCTGCAGAGCCCCTGTGCCAGATGGCTCACGATGAGGAGATCCTCTAGTATCAGTACCTGAGCTGGCGGCTGCAAGTTTCAGATCAAGTGATGGTCTTTCTTCAGCATCAATCACCTTTCCCTTTTTCCCTTCAGCTGTCCTCACCACTGGCTGACCTGGTAAGAGACCTTGAGTGTCTGAAACCCTACGTGGGAAGTAGGCAGACAGCAGGAGGTGCATAGTTAAACAATCTGCAGCTTGCACTTTGTGAGATGAGCAGGAAATAGCATTTGAGAAAGTGGGTTAAGCAGGAGCATCCAAATGTCTGCAATGGTTTGAGAAGGCCACTGGCCACTCTCTCAATGATGGCTGCTTCAGTTATTACCTCCTTCTCCTCTATGGTGGCCATGCACCACCCTCTTACCCCATACCTCACCCTACCCCACACCTATCTCCACCAGCTCACTCCTGCTGCCACTTGTTATGAGCCATCTTAGGTTGCAAAAGAGCGAGAAAGAGAAGTCAGCTTGCCAGTAAGTAATGGTGCAAAGAGTTTGATGACTTGCACACTTTGGTTGAATATCGGCTCCCATGGACAAGCTGGGAGAAGTGAGTATGTTAAGAATGTGTGGATGAGGTGAAGCTACAAATTGGGGTATTAGTTATGGTTGATGAAGATTTTTGATAGGGGACTGAAGTGGCTGTGGTAAATGGAGCAGTTTATGAGGCTAGCACTGCAGCTGGTAGGATATGGCATTTGAAGATGTATTCATTGACATGGACCACTGGTTTGAGGTAAAATTTCTGTTGGCATTAAATCCCGATCCTTGGAGCTAGACTGCTGGCATTAACCGCCACAGCTACCTGCTCCCACTGTCTACTCAGTACCTGTTTCAAGGTCCTCCTGACTCCGGGAGTAGAGGCCGTCTCTTCTCCTGTGAGGCTTCCATCCCATACCAGTACTTCATTTGAGAACCTTGTAGTCTCTGACCTGTTTTGCCATTTCCAGAGGTTCTTTCTGATTTTCGTCTCTTACGTGACTAGTTCCAGTCCCTGCTGTGACCAGACTGAACCTTGCCCTAAGAGGATTTGCATGATCAGCTTTCAGTGATGCTAGCTTCACATGAACTTGGTTACCCTGCTGATCATTTACTTTAATGCCAGCAATAGTTCTTTCTGGTCCTGGCTAAGACCTTCTGTTGCTCAATTTCAGTCACTTCCCACCGACTTCTGGCTGTTCTGGTCAGGAAGTCAGCCTTTGGCTTCCTAATGAGGCTTGGATATTGAAATGAGCTTAACCACCTTTCTGGCACTCACAGATATTCCAGCCATTCAACCATCCCAAGTCCTTCTTTGATGAACACAAGTGTTTACTGCCAGACATGGGTGGTTTCATAATTATACATACTTGAGTTTACTTCACAATGGAAGAATTTCTGCTGCCTTACTGCAGTATGGAAATGTTGACTCTAATGTGGAGACAATAAACCAATTTAGAGTATTAGGATTTTTGCCTAATTACAAGAACTATGATTCATTTCATTTCATGTTGAAATGGAATCTTGCTATAATTTTTACAATGAAGGCGACAATTTATTCTACAAATGTATTTGTTTTATTTTTTAGTAGGCGTAAAATGGCACCTCCAGTAAGCTGTCAGTATCAGCGAGAACACACTGAGGGAGTTGTTACCCTAAGTTACATTCTTTCAATGTGATGTGACATATGCCAGTGGCTCTGGCATCTTCAACAAAACTGCAATTAGTTCCTGGCAACCCTGCTGTACTTCCAACTGAGCAGTGGATATTGCTGTTGTGAGTACATAGGAGAAATACAGACTAGCATTTTATTATGTCCAATAGTGTGAAAGATCCTTTTTATTCTACGGTACTGATGGTCAATTATATCGTAGCCTGTAGGGTCTGATCCAATCTTGCATCCCAGTATCAAATTACTAGACTGTATAAATTGTTCAAAAGGAACTCCTGGAAATATCCAGTTTGTAATCAGAGCTGAAAAATTGAAAGAGAGCTAAAAGATTTGGCATGAAATGCTGCTATTCTCAGAAAGGACTCTTAAAGCAATTAGAAAATGACAAGGCAAAAGCAATTTGGAATTGTGACCAGTTTCATGGCGCAAAGAGATGTAGTGTCAAAAAAGAAGTAAAGAGCACTTAGCAGATTTTTCTATATTTAATAGGACTTTCAGAATTAATTGGTTAATCAGATCAGATCACAATGGGTTTCTTAACTAATGCTTAACAGTTCAGGGACACATTGTTCTCTTTGTTGATAGCTGTAACTCTGAGAACCAATGCTATGGAGTTTGCAATTGTACTTTTCCCTGAATCTTCCCAAATAAACGCTAAATATATTTGAAAAAAGAATCAATGGCTGTGTCAAAGGCATTTTTGTTAATTGATGGTAATGCCTTTGAAAGTCAAAGTTAGATCCTCTCTTGTTGGAGATGGTCATTACCGGGCACTTGTGTGGCACAAAAGTTATTTGCCACTCGTCAGCACAAGCCTGGATATTGTCCAGGTCTTGCTGCATTTGGACATGAACTTCTTCATTCTCTGAGGAGTTGCAAATGGTATTGAACAGTGTGCAGTCAATGGTTTAAGTGACAATAGTCTTTTATGGCTTGATGTAAAATAATGATGTAGAGCTGCCAGCGTTGGACTGGGGTAAACATAGTAAGAAGTTTGACAACGCCATGTTTAAGTCCAACTGATTTATTTGATAGTAAACTCACAAGCTTTCGGGGTTTGTGCCTTCGTCAGGTGAAAATTGGTTGGACTTAAACCTGGTGTTGTCAGACTTCTTACTATATTGATGTAAAATATACAGTGCTAAAGGGTCTAAGGGTGGGATGATGAAGAGAGTTAAGATGCTTTTCATCCACAAGAAGTCCCATATGGTCAGTGTTTCAAAAAGCCTCTCCAAATCAAACTTCTACTGCCTAGCTTCATATAGCCTTCCCTGTTTAGAAATATGGGCAGAGGTGTGAATGTAGATGTTTGGCACCTCTAAACCCAGACAGCTCCAGGTTGGCAAGACTCATCAGCCTTAATAGGCAGTGTGCCTAGGAGAAAGTAACTGATCTTAAAACCCCAGCTTTGGGTTACTAGCAAAACATACATTGGCTAGCTGACAGTACTGAAGATCACAGGTAGCCCCAATGGACTGGATGATAATATCAAGTGTAGAGACTCTTCAGCCAACTCAGCAACTCACCTAGGAGAAGCACAATTCCAAATCCAGACTGCTATGTTTGTGGCCCACATTGCACCAATGTAGTATTAGCTACCTTGGACAATGGACTGGGAGAGGGTCTACAAAGTCCCAACCACTTAAATTTGATTTGATTTATTATTGTCACATGTATTAGTGCACAGTGAAAAGTATTGTTTCTTGCAAGCCATATAGACAAAGCATACCGTTCACAGTGAAGGAAAGAGTGCAGAATGTAGTGTTATGGTCATAGCTAGGGTGTAGAGAAAGATCAACTTAATACAAGGTAGGTCCATTCAAAAGTCTGATGGCAGCAAGGAAGAAGCTGTTCTTGAGTCACTTGGTACATGACTTCAGACTTCTGCATCTTTTTCCAGACAGAAGGGGGTGGAAGAGAGTATGTCTGGGATGCGTGGGGTCCTTAATTATGCTGGCTGCTTTGCCAAGGCAGTGACAAGTGTAGATGGAGTCAATGGATGGGAGGCTGGTGTGCATAAAGGACTGGGCTACATTCACGACTTTTTGTAGTCCCTTGCGGTCTTGAGCAGAGCAGAAGCCATTCTAAGCTGTGATACAACCAGACAGAATGTTTTCTATGTTGCATCTGTAAATGTAGGTGAGAGTCATAGCTGACATGCCAAATTTCCTTAGTCTTCTGTGAAAGTAGAAGCATTGGTGGGCTTTCTTAACTATAGTATCGACATGTGGGACCAGGACAGGTCATTGGTTATCTAGGTACCTAAAAACTTGAAGCTTTCAACCATTTTCACTTTGTCCCCATTGATGTGGACAGGGGCATGTTCTTTACTATGACTCCTAAAGTCAAAAACAATTTCCTTTGGTTTGTTGACATTGAGGGAAAGATTATTGTCCTCACACCAGTTCATCAGATTCTCTATCTCATTCTTGAACTCTGTCTTATCATTGTTTGAGATCCAACCCACAATGGTGGTACCATCAGCAAACTTGAAAATCGAGAGGAATTTGGCCACAGAGTCATAGGTGTATAAGGAGTATAGTAGGGGGCTGAGAACACAGGTGGGGCACCGGTGTTGAGGATGATCGGGGAGGAGGTGTTGTTGCCTATCCTTACTGATTGTGATCTGTGGCTTAGGAAGTTCAGGATCCAGTTGCAGAGGGAGGAGCCAAGGCCCAGCCAGTTTGGAGTAGAGTTTCATAGGAATAATGGTCTTGAAGACTGAGCTGCGATCAATAAAAAGGTGTCTGACATAGGTGTCTTGATTGTCTAGGTGTTCTAGGGTTGAGTGTAGGGCCAGGGAGATGGCGACTTTTGTAGACCTGTTGCGGTGGTAGGAAAACTATAGCGGATCCAACAATCCAGGAGACTGAAATTGATTCATGCCATGACTAACTTTTTGAAGCACTTCACTATGATGGATATCAGAGCCACTGGATGATATCCATTAAGACATAGTGCTTGGCTTTTCTTTGGTACTGGGATGACGGTTGTTTTCTTGAAACAGACAGGACCTCGGATTAATGTAAAAAGAGGTTGAAGATGTCTGCGAATACCCCTGCCAGCTAATCTGGGTGCTCATCTGGTTACCCCATTTGGGCTAGTTGCCTTCCATGGGTTGATCTTCGAGAAAGCAGCTCTGATATCTGTAATGGTGATCTCAGATACAGGTTCATCCAAAGCTCCCAGGGTGGAGGGTGTGCTGGAGCCAGCAATTTTACATGCCTTCAGCTTGTAACCTATTATGTCTTGCAGACCATGCCATAGTTGGCGGGGGGTTGAGTGTGGCTAGCCTGGGACTCTAGCTTGGTCTGGTACTGTCTTTTGGCATCTTTGATGGATCTCCTTAGATCATATCTGCTTTTCTTGTACAGATGATGTGGAGATGCCGGTGTTGGACAAGGGTAAACACAGTAAGAAGTCTCACAACATCAGGTTAAAGTCCAACAGGTTTATTTGGTAGCCAACGCCACTAGCTTTCAGAGTGCTGCCCCTTCGTCAGGTGAATATGAGTTCTGTTCACAAACAGGGCATATAAAGACACAAACTCAATTTACAGAATAATGATTGGAATGCAAGTCTTTACAGCTAATCAAGTCTTAAAGGTACAGACAATGTGAGTGGAGAGAGGGTTAGGCACAGGTTAAAGAGATGTGTATCGTCTCCAGACAGGACAGTTAGTGAGATTTTGCAAGTCCAGGTAAGTCATGGGAGTCACAGATAGTGTGAAATGAACCCAAGCTCCCAGTTGAGGCCAAATGCCCATGACCGCTGAAGTGTTCCCCAACAGGGAGAGAACAGTCTTGCTTGGTGATTGTCGAGCAGTGTTCATTCATCCGTTGTTGTAGCGTCTGCATGGTCTCCCCAATGTACCATGCCTTGGGATATCCTTTCCTGCAGCATATCAGGCAGACAACGTTGGCCGAGTTGCAAGAGTACGTACCGTGTACCTGGTGGATGGTGTTCTCACATGAGATGATGGCATCCATGTCAATGATCCAGCATGTCTTGCAGAGGTTGCTGTGGCAGGGTTGTGTGGTGTTGTGGTCACTGTTCTCCTGAAGGCTGGGTAGTTTGCTGCGGACAATGGTCTGTTTGAGGTTATGCGGTTGTTTGAAGGCAAGAAGTCGAGGTGTGGGGATGGCCTTGGCGAGATGTTCGTCTTCATCAATGACATGTTGAAGGCTCCAGAGAAGATGTCGTAGCTTCTCCACACTGGGGAAGTACTGGACAATGAGGTGTACTCTGTCCACTGTGTCTCGTGTTTGTCTTGTGAGGAGGTCAGTGCAGTTTCTCACTGGGGTGTGTTGGAACTGTCGGAACTAGGTCAGTGTTCTCCAAGG
Source organism: Carcharhinus amblyrhynchos (assembly GCF_965287045.1). Lineage (NCBI taxonomy): Eukaryota > Metazoa > Chordata > Chondrichthyes > Carcharhiniformes > Carcharhinidae > Carcharhinus > Carcharhinus amblyrhynchos. The sequence goes on from NC_137333.1 coordinate 63,572,328, forward strand.
CGGCTTTCACAACACACGACAGCGCAAAGTCGCTGAGCAGAGACTGATAGCCAAGTTCTGCACGCATGAGAACAGGCTTAACCAGGAGCTTGGGCTCATGTCACACTATCTTTAGCCCCCACAACTTGCCTGGACTTGCAAAATCTCACTAACTAGCCTGTCTGGAGACAATACATATTTCTTTAACCTCTCTCCATCATGTTGTCTGTACCTTTAAGACTTGATTAGCGGTAAAGACTTGCATTCCAATCACTATTCTATAAATTGAGTTTGTGTCTTGGTATGCCCTGTTTGTGATTAGAACTCCCACTCACCTGACAAAGGGGTAGTCAGCGCTCCGAAAGCTAGTGGCGTTTGCTACCAAATAAACCTGTTGGACTTTAACCTGGTGTTGTGAGACTTCTTACTTTCTTGTACGGGTCAGATAAATATACTCAACATGCAGGTTGTTCAGCAAGTCAGTAACCAAAACATCTATTTTTCTTGCTGAATACTCATCCACTGAAGCGACAAGAGAGTCCAAAAGACCAACCAACCATACCGTGCTGATCTGCATTACATTGTACTGCCCAGGGGTAAAGCAAGTTCACTTTCACTCCCCTTTCCTTTTACATTTTTTGTACATTCCCTCAAGGCAAGAAAGCTTCGGTGAATAGCTTTTAAGTCAAACCAGCCTCAACTCTGATCTGCTTCATAAAATGCCTTTCTGAGGCCAAACACAAAATCAGACACCACCACTTTAAAACATGCTGCCAGCTACAATCTATTGAAAGTTAATGACGAAGATGACAATGGCTGCTGGGTCAAGGAAAATAGAGCCTCACATGGGACTGTTCTTTCCATCTGATCAGCAGTGAATCATGTCAGGCATCAGTTTATGGATATTACAGTGCGTCAAAGAGTAAACAAAAATGTTAAAGAAAGCAGGATATCTGCATCCCTATAAATTCTATCAGACGGCAGGCAGTACAAATATTTATAGGCTCCAAAGGTAGAGTCGTCTGTAATGCAACTCTATCTAATTGAGGAAGGGCTAAGAAAAGACACTGCACCCACATGCTAATTTCAGCATTATTCATTGTTGCTCCATTTGTTTCAATGCAGGAAGTCAAGGTAACAAATTAGATTTATGGATTGTTTCTGGATAAACTAATTTAATCTGTTCCAAATCCATTTGAGTAGCTTTTATCTCACGTCCCTTTGCATGAAGTCTGGATGCAAATTGGAGGCTGAATGTAAAATCAGTGTGGGCTGCAGTAGGAAAGTAACCAACAATCTAATGAATAAGATCTGTACGGTGATCAATATTAATCAATAAGATCCATGTATAAACCCTTTTCTGCATCTGTTTATGTTAAGTAAATTTTAACATAAAAACAGTGTTGAGTGGTCTGACCTATGTCCAGACTCTAACCAATCAAATGTGGAGCCAAAAGCAATCTGTGATAGTCACCAAACATTATGCAATGTAATCTGTAACGGCAAAAGTGAAAATGGATGGCTTTTAACCTATGATTCCCATATTCTAAAAACTTGCACACAAGTTAGAAGAGGTAATTTCTCTAATCCTTATGTCTGATTTTCGAGACATTCACAGAGTCTAATTCTCGAATGGATTAATATCATTTCCCCCTACCTAACTTTAAAGCAGCTAACAATTCAACAACAGTCCTGAATATAAATCCACACTTGTGAAAAGTAATTTCGCTGCAAGTGCCATGGGAGCAGCCTTATAAATTAAATTGTGGATATACTTAATAGTCCTTGACTCATACTGAAGGAAATAAACCGTAAGAACATAAAAACCTTAACAGGGTTACAAGTATTGAACACACAAAATAATTTTCAAGTTTCTTTTGCTAACATACTGCCACAGATCATTTTAAGTATGACAATAAAAATAATCCATTCTGTTTAAACCCTTTTGTATTTTGCAATTAATAGATCTTTTCTTTAAAACAAGGACACAACTGAGTTATCAACAGACCAACCACTTAATTAACTCTTCAAAACACACAACCCCCTTCTCCCCTTCTTCCCCATCACCCCTGGCACCCCGCATCCCTCCCCCCCAACCCCATTCAGAGAAGCATTTACCTCGCCCTTTTAAGGAGGTATGCTCCCTTTCCAACATTCACCCTGCAGTTCTTAAAGGCCTTCTATTCTTACTAGACATTGTTCATAACACACTATCCCTGTTCTTAGCCAGTTCATCAGTTAAAGCTGATGTCCTCCTCTCCCACTGAAACCAATTCCACTGACAGTTTATGCAAGTACTTCCCTCCATCTTCATTTAACCTGACACTCTTTCCTTCCACCCCACCTTGACTAACTAAAATCACCTGATTGATCATAATCATGTTGTTCTTTGTGGATGTTTGCTGTGACAAGCTGACTGCTACACTTCCCTCTTTCATAACCTGCAAGTGCATTTCAAGTGCTTTAAAGTGTTTAGGAGCATTTGTGAAAAGTGCTATAAAAATGTGTCCATTCTTTCTCAATTCATGCTGGTATTTCTCTTTCATGTCTACTTTTCATTCAAGCTATGACTGCTGTTTCCCCGTCAGTCCATATTAATACTCTCTTGCTATCCAGATCCCCTCATCCACTGCCAAGAGTGCTAACATTCCCCCCTTCCTCCTTCCAGCTTCTCCCCTACTCTGCCAAAATGCTCCCCCTTACTCTTTGCATCACTAGGCTGAGGGGTGTTGATTTTGGCCATGAGTGTACTCACTGTGCTGGAAATAAAGAATGTCATAAGGGTAAAAGAAGCTTGCGACACCAAAGGAGGTCATTTGGCCCTCTGTGTCTGTTTAGCTCCTTCTCTGTCCGCCTGTAGGGTATGAGACTTCAAATTCATTGTCAAATGTGTTTTTTGTCCCTTTTATGAAAGACATTTTGCCAGAATTTTTCATTAATATTCAACATTACTTCTGCTAATTGCTTTTAATAATGAAGGCATATAATTTTTGAAATAGTAGGGTCATTCAAACAGAGCATAAATCAAACTAAATGGGGAATTTCAAAGTCCTGGTAAGTAACAGATATCAACAATGAATTAATGTATGTATAAAAAGTGTCTACTTGACAAGTAAATAGTTTTGGAAAAACGCAGGTGATGTGGCCAGCTGCAGCTCTGTTGGCACAGACAGGGAAATAAATGGGCTACAGTTTGATAACTTCAACCTGCCTTCACCAACCCAAACTGCAAGCTGCGAGGAGGAACAATTGTCAAGTATAAAAGCCAGGGGATTCTCACTTCCCCTCTGAGGTTTAACAAATTGGAATTTTGCAGGGACTATGTATTCTATTCTATTTGCCAATAAAACAAGCAATTTAATGAACTCAAAAGCAAACTTGAAACTCGAGGTGGAAACAACATTGATTCTAAAATTTTTTTTAAAATCTTCAAACTTTTAATCAAATCATTGTCAACAGTACTACATTCAAAACAAGTGACTAAATTGAAAGTGAAGTGAAAACATTAATATTATGCCCAATTTTAACTATGTGTATCTGAATGGATTTTGAATAGGCTGAAATGAAGCCCTTACGTTGGCTTTCAATCATAGAATCAGAGGATCATACAGCGCAAAAGAGAGCCTTCAGCCCTTCAAGTCTGCAAGGACACATGAGAAACACCTGACCTCCCACCTAATCCCATTTACCAGCACTTGGCCCATAGCCTTGTATGTTATGACGTGCCAAGTGCTCATCCAAGTACTTTTTAAAGGGTGTGAGGCAACCTGCCTCCACCACCCTCCCAGGCAGAGTTTTCCAGACCATCATCACCCTCTGAGTAAAACAGTTTTTTTCTTCCACTAAACCTTCTGCCCCTTGCCTTGAACCTATGTCCCTCATGACTGATCCTTTAACTAAGGGAAACAGCTGCTCCTTATCCACTCTGTCCATGCCACTCATAATTTTGTGCACCTCGATCAGATCACCCTTCAGTCTTCTCCGCTCCAGCAAAAACAACCCAAGTATGTTCAACCTTTCTTCATAACTTAAATATTCCATTCCAGGCAGCATCCTGGTGAATCTCTTCTGCACCCCTTCCACTGCCATCACACTCTTCCTATAATGTGGTGACCAGAACTGCACACAGTAATCTAGCTGTGGCCTCACCAAAGTTCTATACAACTCTAACATGACTTCTCTTCATTTGTAATCTATGCCTCAGTTGATAAAGGTGTGTTCCATATGCCTTTTTCACCACCCTACTAACATGGTCTCAGAGATTGTGGATAAACAAGTCAAGGTCCCTTTGTTTCACAGAACTTCCTAGTGTCAAGCTGTTCATTGAATACTCCCTTGTCAAATTACTCCTTCTAAAGTGTATCGCCTCACACTTTTCAAGGTTTACTTCCATCTGCCCATTTGACCATCTCATCTATATCTTCTTGTAGCCCAAGCCACTCAATCTCACTGTTAACCAATCTTTGTGTCATTGTCAAGCTTATGAATCCTATCCCCCACATAGACATCTATGTTGTTTGTATAAATGACCAATAATAGGAAACCCAACACGGATCCCTGTGGTATGCCACTGGACACTGGCTTCCAGTCATTATCCTCTGTCTCTTACAACTGAGCCAATTTTGAATCTACTTTATCAAATTATCCTGTATCCCATGTGCATTTGCCTTCTTTATTAGCCTCCCATGTGGGACCTTGTCAAAGGCTTTGCAGAAATCCATATAAATTACATCAATTGCACTGGCCTCATCTACACACCTGATCCCCTCCTCCAAAAGTTCAATACAATTTGTGAGACATGACCTCCCTCTGACAAAGCCATGCTGAGTATCTCTGATCAAGCTTTGCTTCTCCAAATGGAAATAGATGTTCTCCTTCAAAATTTTCTCCAACAGTTTCCCTATCACTGATGTGAGACTCACTGGTCTGTAGTTCCCTGGCTTATCTCTAGAACACTTCTTACATAGCAGAATCACATTAGGAATTCTCCAGTCCTCTGACACCTCTGCCTCGGCCAGAGAGTAATTAAAAAATTTGGGTTAGAACCCCTGCAATCTCTTCCCTTGCTTCCCATAACAGCCTGGTATACAAGTCATCTGGGCCTAGTGACATACCATTCTTCAGCTTGCCAACATCTCCAGTACTTTGTCCTTCCCCATGTCAATTTGTTCAAGAACCTCAAAATCTCTCTCCCTGAATTCCATACCTTCATCCTCATTCCCTTGGGTGAAGATGGATGTGGTATTCCTTCAATACTCTACCAATGTCCTCTTGCTCCAGCCACAAATTTCCCCCTTGATTCCTAATGGGTCCTATTCTTTCCCTGGTTATCCTCTTCCCATTGATATAGGGGGCACAGCCTCAAGATAAAGGGGGGGTGGTTTAGAACGGAGTTGAGGAGGAACTTCTTCACTCAAAGGGTGGTGAATCTCTGGAATTCTCTGCCCGTTGAAGTGGTGGAGGCTGCCTCGCTAAATATTTTTAAGACGCGGGTTGATGGGCTTTTGATAAGCGAGGGGATTAAGGGTTATGGGGAGAGGGTGGGAATGTGGAACTGAGCCACGACAGACCAGCCATGATCTTATTGAATGGCAGGGCAGGCTCGAAGGGCTAGATGGCCTACTCCTGCTCCTATTTCTTATGTTCTTATGTTCTTATATTTGTAGGATATCTTGGGATCTTCCCTAATTTTTACCAGCCAGAGTTTTCTCATGGCCCCTCATTGTTCTCTTGATTGATTTCTTAAGCTCCACCCTGCACTTCCTGTATGTCACTAATGCTTCCGTCAATTTGCTTTTCTTGTATCTGCTAAAATCCTATCTTTTCCTTTTCATCTTTTCCATATCTCTGGTCAAACTATGGTTCTTTGGGCTTGTTATTCCTTCCTATAATCCAAAAAATGTTCGCCCTTAATTGAAGAAATAATTTACTGGGGTTTACCTGAAATAAAAGCAAACAAAGGACCAATGCAACAAAAGTACAATGTGATGCAATATGTTTTTTGTACATGATTGATGCCTGGCAACGTTGTAAAATGTATCATTATTACTCCATTAGTCTGATTTTAAACTGGATTATACCTGCTAAACAGTAAAATATTAACCTAAATTTGTCATGGTAATGTTTAATTCATCTGTAATTTTTAGGTTGCTTAAAGAGTTTCAAAGATGGAAAAATAACAGAATGCTTGTCAATTAATCGGTTTAGTAATCATTTATCAATTTATCATTTAAAAGTTCCTCCTTGAGCTGCTGGAGCCAGGAAATCCAGGAGGGGTTATCAGCGACATTTCTGCAACTTCAAGGCTGATTAAAGGAATCCTAAAACCTTCAGATGCAGGAGATGTTGCCCATGTTGTGTAGCGCCCAGGTCAAGACTGCAAGAGTGGTGACTGCAGTGGAAAGCGTGGGGCACAATGTCCGAGCCATGAGTGGAGTGCAAGGCACGTCTGAGGACCACTGCTGAAGGCATCAAGAACACGGCCTAGACATGGCGGACCATGGTTGAGGGGCTCCAGAGCTTGGTCCAAAGACAGAACACCTTTGCTCGGGGCTTCAATATCATGGAGCAGACAATGGTGGACCTCCAAGACTGGCAGCACCTGCTGACATGGAAGCTTATGGACTGTGCTGCTCCTCCATCCCACCGAGTAGCCCAGGGGCCTGTGAGCAGCATGAGGGAGGACGGAGAGCTGGAGCCCATACCAGGACCAACCACCAAGGAGATTCTGGGACCTATTTTACCATTTTGATTCTAAGTGCTGGGCAGACTTAAGACTGGGAGTGTTTCAGGTCCGGCTTTTAGATCTGTTCTCAGGCACCCCCATACGCATTCTGGCTGAAAAAGTATCAGCAATTCCAAATCGCACTGCAGAAGCCTGTGGGTGGGGCTTAACACACCCAAAAACCCTGCAGCTCTGATCAGGGCCTCCAACTGTGCATGTGCAGAGAAAAAAAGTGATGGTCAGTCTTTAGTCCTGCCACATCCCTCCTGAGCCCAATGATGCTTCTCCCTGGCCCCCAGAGACATTGGCCCACCCACCCAAAATCATTGATCGTCTGATTGCCCACCCTGCTGCCATCCTAACCAATCACAGGCCCTTCCCTCCTTTCCACCCAACAGGCAGTGTGTAGCGGATCTCCCTTCCTCCCCCTTGATCTCCGGCAGAGTGGCGTGGGCTCCGCCAACTGATCTCAGGCAGAGTGGCATGGGCCCCGCCAACTGATCTCAGGCAGAGTGGCATGGGCCCCGCCAACTGATCTCAGGCAGAGTGGCATGGGCCCCGCCAACTGATCTCAGGCAGAGTGGCATGGGCTCTGCCAACTGATCTCAGGCAGAGTGGCGTGGGCCCCGCCAACTGATCTCAGGCAGAGTGGCAGTGGACGTCCCCCCACCCCCCCGAAGTGATCACAGGCAGAGTGGCAGAGGACCCTCTTCTCCGTCCACCAGTCTCTGGCAGAGTGGCAGCAGACCCCCCTTCTGCCCCACTGATCTCAAACTGAGAGTTGTCGGACACTCAGTACTTATCTCCTCACTAACTGGAGAGCTCAAATCGGACTTTTATGGACCATTTCTGTTTCGCACCAATGCTGGATGGGCAAACATGTTGGTAAAGGGGGAATTGCTGGTAAGGTTAAATGCAAATGCATTTAAATGGCCGTCATGCCTGTTTCGGACGCGGTCCCAGTGGCGGCCATCTTCTGGCCTTGGTAAAGGGGGAACTGGCACAGAGGCGGGCACAGATCGCACTACTCGCCTTATGCCCAACTTTAGTAAGTTTTCATACCTGGAAACAGGTGCAACACGATGCTAAAATCGGGCCCCCTGTCAGTCTCCAGCCCTTCTGAATTCCCTCTTCCTGATACCAGCACATTTCAGGGGCAGTGGACAGAGCACAAAGAACAAGGAATAGTCCAGCACAGGAACAGGCCCTTCGGCCCGTCAAGTCTCTGCCAACACAGATGTGTCTCTAATATTTTCTTGCTTTTATGTGGTCCATATCCCTCTATTCCTGCCTATTCATATATCTATCTGGATGCCTATTGAATGGTTATAAACTCTGCTTCCACCACCTCTTCTGGAAGTGCATTCCAGGCATTCACCACTCTCTCTTTTAAACTTTCCCCCCACCCTCGCTTTCAACACATGTCCCCAAGTAATTGACCCTTCGACCCTTGGAAAAAGACTCTGACTTCCCACTCTATCCAAGCCTGTCATAATCTTGTAAACCTCTACCAGGTCCCCGTTTTTCCTCCAATGCTCCAATGAGAACAATCCAAGTTTGTTCAACCTTTCTTCATAGTTTATATCCTCCAAACGAGGCAACATCCTGTATCTTATGCAATACATCAACATCCTTCCGGTAGTATTGTACACAATACTCCAAATGCGCCCTGACCAAGATCTTATACAGCTGCAACATATTTTCCAATTCCTGTACTCAAAGCCCCAACATATGAAGGTCAGTATGCCACACACACCTTCTTGACCACCTTCTTTACTGCAAGGTGGTGCAGTAACATATGTAGACATATATAGAAACTAGAAGCAGGAATAGGCCACTCCGCCCTTTGAACCTGCTCAGCCGTTCATTATGATCATGGCTGATCATCAAACTCAATACCCTGATCTTGCCTGGCCTCCATATCCCTTAATCCTTTTAGATCCAAAAGCTATATCTAATTCCTTCTTGAAATCACACACTGTTTCGGCCTCAACTACATTCTGTGGCAGTAATTCCACACATTCATCATTCTCTGGGTGAGAACTATGACCCCTAGTTCTGGCCTCCCCACCATCGGAAACATCGGCCGCAATTCTCCCAAAAGTGCTGAATTGGTGGGAACATTTTCTAAATCCTGACTGTTTGGTCGGTTCAGTACCTCACCTGAATCTCTGCACTCTGTCCCAGTCGTGAATATCATTAAAAACCTGGAGGCCGGGGCCTATTCGTGCCGAAGTCTGACAGTTGTGGAATTCTGCGTATGCGCAGTGGTCCCATTCTGTCAGACTCTCCGTTTGCTGGCTAGTTCAATCGCTGGCCAGCTTGGGACCTCTGCAGTGCTGCCCCTCCATTCCTCCCGCCCCCCCCCCACCGGACAGCCCAATTGCGGCCTCCACAACTATTCCTGGGCCAGCCCTACTCAAACCCGCCCCAGAGTGCCCCGATGCACAGCCCATTCCCTCCAGCAGTGATGATCACCCCACCACCACCCCCACCCCTCTGCTGACTTCCCCCACCCCCCAGGGTCAGACCCCCCCGAAGGCAGAACTCACCCCAGCAGACCCTACCCCCCCACAGCCCACCCCAATAACTTCCCTCTCTCCATCCCAGACCGATCCTGATTGCAGGGTGGCAGCAGGACTCCCCCCACATTGATCACCCAGGCCCTGCCCATAATAGCCCCCCCCCCCCTTTGGCACTGCCTGATGTCCCCTGGGCATGGGCACTTTGCCCTTGGGCAGTGCTGGGGACACAGGCTGGCACTGCCAGATGCTCATGCCCATGGAGTACCACCCCTCCCACCGTCTAACTCCCTGAGGGGCCCCCGACTGCCCCTTGCCCACTCCTTCATGCTGGCGGGGTCACCCACTAGTTCCCCAAACATAAGGAGTTAGTCTGAACCCCGCCAGAACTAAGTACTCCTGGCGGGGTGGGAGATTCGATCAGGGACCTGAAAGTTCCCGATTATGACCTGCTAAACATATTTAAAATACATTTTAAAAAGATTCAAATTATTTATCTGCCTTCCCGTCGGCTTCCAGAGTGGTCTGAGCAGCGACTGTTCACCAGCTCTGGGAGATGTGCACGCGTTCCCAGCACATACACAAATCCCGGTACAAGGCCAGCGACACGCAGCTCCCACCTTGATTTGCCAGAAAAGTTGCAGGTCACAATGAAAGAATCGTGGCCATTCTTTCTGAAGCTACTCTGTCTAATCCTGTTAGAATTTTATAAGTTTCCATGAGATCCCCTCTCACTCTTCTAAACTCCAATGAATATAATCCTAACCGATTTAATCTCTTCCATATGACAGTCCTGTCATTTCAGGACTCAGACTGGTAAACCTTTGCTGCACTCTCTCTATAGCGAGAACATTCTTCCTCAGATAAGGACACCAAAATTGCACACAATACTCCGGTGACACCCTAAAGTTGGCTGGATCCCTTCAGGTTCAGGCCCTTGAGAGGACACCCACCAAGAGCCTCTCAGGTTACAGGACATGGAAGGCAGCAGACTGCTTCCAGATCTGATGTACATCCCAGGGAAACACCTAGATATAGCGGAAGGCCACGGATGACTCAGAGTAGGCTTGGGCAATTTTAGACACCATTAGTAAGGGTGTTGATAATGTAGCACTGTCACAAATCATCGTGTTAAATAATATTGTACCTCAAAGTCTCAACACCCCTGTCTTTGACCCCTCTCTCACAGGGAGGGTTCACCTCAGATTCACCAGTATGAGACTTCTCCAATATAAAAATAATCTGTATTAAATATAAAATCTCTGTGCTGATTTTTAAAATGTGCTTATTGCTGTAATCTAAGCAGAGCTTGATCATGCAGACCATGCACGCAGACAGGACTTGAAATCCCCAGAAACTTGTCAAAGGAAGAGACAGAAGCAATTAGAGAAATGCTATTTGTGTTTAATGTGATTTATGCACAAAAAATACAGTATGTCCTTTCTCTAATCCACAGATTTGTATGAAGAAAGCAGTGTTGTGAAGGGATTTTCACTGTAACTGTAAAGATGAAGAAATAAACCTAGTTTTGGCAAATGAACAGCATGAGGCAGGAAACCATTTTTGGGACCGGTAATTATGTAATTATCATAAATATTTATTTGGTGAAGAGCTCCCTATGGATAGCAACAATTTTAAAGCAACATGTTCAAAGGAAAGGGAATTCAATGGAAATATACCAAACAGCGTTTCACATCTAAAGCTATACTGCTTGTCAACATCCGTAGACAGAGGTAGCAAACGTCACTTTGAAAGATGTTGGTGGAGTCTTCTCTTCCCAACGATGACTGAAATCGATGGATACACTTGAGAATAGCATTAACTCCATTTATAATGTCTCTTATCTGTTGCTGCCCACGTTATCTGACTGACCCTTGGAAAAAACTGCTTAGAAATTCCCTAAGTATCTAACATCAATTGCTGCATTTTGACAATTTCATGCTGCATATTCTCAATTTTAAAAATGGTAAAAACAAGAAAGTACACTTTGAGAAAGGAATACATTTAAATATAAAGCCATCCAGTAACTTATCATGAGATAATGTACAAATTTGTGAACTTCAATCTCCAAAGCTCTATTGAACTCCTGGAATGCAGTATATATTAAAAGAAATGGAATTTGACTTATTCAGCCTCAGGAAATCAATGGTTCAGACACCACGCCTTGCACAACACATATTCCTTTATTATAAAAACAACAAATGTTTTGATTTACAGTGAATGATCCTCAGAAGAGTTACTAATATACTAACATACAATCAGTAACTAGTTTCTCATATTGGTTTCCCATCAGCATGAGATCTGGATTGTAAGGGATGGGAAAAAGTTCAAGAACTCACCCAAGAATATAGGACACAAACTTGCAAGCAGCTTTGGGGCAGGGCTTCAGGGGTTAGCAGGATCGCTAAAATGTTAATGCTAAAAGCATAATTAAAAACACAGAAATCCTATCTTCAACATTTTGTAAGTTTCTTACAGCATTAGGCAACAGAAGTTATTATAATCAATATTTAAAAGCGTTACCCACTACAACAAAAGAACACACAATGCATCTAAACTGATTCTTCCAAAAAAAAGCAAAAGTTTGCAAATTTGCAACTGAAACCATTCGGGTTTGTGTCCGGAATGCACATGATTCTTAATTATGCTGGCTGCTTTGTCGAGGCAGCGGGAAGTGTAGACAGATGGGAGGCTGGTTTGCATGATGGATTGGGCTATATTCATGACTTTTTATAGTTTCTTGCAGTCTTGGTCAAAGCAGGAGCCATACCAAGCTGTGATACAACCAAAAAAGAATGCTTTCTATGGTGTATCTGTAAAAGCCACTGTATACTAACAATTTTCTTCACTGTACTGTTATGTGCTGGGAATCAGGGACATGCTTCCAGAATCCAGTTGTTGAAACACCACTCACATTCAGTGAAGGGGCATGCTGTCAACACTGTCCTGCAAATTCCCTGCTTTAAACTCTTGGAAATTCAGTTTTCTTGATCTCAAAGTAGCAGAAGTGAGAAAGCTCCAATATACCTTTTCTATATCGCTCTCTTTGTAATGCGACATTCTTGCACTTCCTACAGAAATTCCCACATCTTTTTTTCAGTCCATCATGGACATAGGCATCGCTGGCCGGCCAGCATTTATTGATGTGGAGATGCCAGCATTGGACTGTGTTAAACAAAGTAAGAAGTCTCACAACACCAGGTTAAACCTGTTGTGAAACTTCTTACAGCGTTTATTGCCCATCCTTCATTGCCCATGACAAGATGGTAGTGAGCTGCCTTCTCGAAATGCTGCAGTCCACATGCCAACACCAACATTTCAAATGTAATGTTTAACTAATAGCTTTAAAAATAACTGTTGTGTTGGATTTGAAATCAGATGAGAAGAGGCCCTTAGTAATAATGTGACATCTTCATTTTGTAACACAGTTTTTCTTAATGCTGAGTCAGTAATTTACAATCCAGATAGTGTTGTTTCCGAAGGCAATAAAAATGGAAAAGAAGAGAATCAGCATCATCATTGAAAGGTCACAGAAGAAAGAATGGGTGGATATACAGCAGGCATGCGGTTTAATTATTTTAAGTGCAGTCAAGTTGAATCTGAGGTTGAGATATTGATTCTCTGGTTTATTTTTAAAATTTATGCTTCTCCAATACTGAAATGGAAATCTGGCAAGGTAAGATGAGTTGGTTTCAAATAATGAAGTGCCTGCTTCATTTGTATTATGGCATTCTGATTTATTTCTGTAACAGCCCATTGCCCTCAAGAAACTTCATATTATTCAACCATGTGTGTAGCAACAGATGCATAAAGAGAAATCTCCAAAGACCTCTCTCATATTACAAATATCAGATTGGTGCTAGCAAACTTAAATATGTTTGTGGTAATGAGCTGAATGTTCCCATCTGTGCCATTTAACTAAATTACTTTAATGATTTTAGCGTAAGATCAATGGAATTTATGGATCCATTTTCATTGCTTATGAACAAACAACAACTCACATTTACAGAGTACCTTTAATGTAGTAAGATGTCTCAATGCCTTTCACATGAGTGTTATTAACCAAAATTTGACACTGAGCCACATAGGAGACATTTTGTCAAAGATGTAAGTTTTAAGAAGCGTCTCAAAGGAGAAACAGGAGGTGGAGGTTCAGGAAAGCTATCCCAGTGACCAAGGCATCAGCAACTGAAATTACAGCCACCAACAATGGAGCAATTAACAATAGGGATGTACAAAAGGCCAGAACTGGGAGAGTATGGGTATTTTGGAGGGTTGCAAGGCTAAAGTAGTTACTGAAATAGGAAGGGGTGAAACCATAGAAAAAGCTGAAAACAAGAATAAGAACTTAAATATCAACCAGAATCCAATGTGAGATGAGTGAACACAACTTGGTGCAAGTTAAAATGTGGGCAACAGAGTTTGAATGTGTTTAGGTAACAGAAAGGGAAAATGAGAGGCCAGCCAAGAGTTTATTGAAATGGTCATGGCTAGAGATAATAAAGACTTGGGTGAGGGTTTCAACATTAGATGAGCAGGAGACAGATGATGTTACTTAGATGGAAATAGTCTTAATGATAACATGGATCAGCGCCCAAACTAATTATAGAGTCAGCTACAACTACATAGTTGCAAACAGTCTGCTTCATCCATTAACTGTTGCAGGGAGGGTCAGCAGAGATTGTGGTGGAGGCCAATTGGCTTTAGTCTGCAGATATTTAGTTGGAGGAAACTTTCACCAGATCTGACAATGAAAGGCGAAAACAGTTGGTTGAAATGCAAGTAAAATAAGATTCTTTGAGATGGCTTTTTCCTAATCCTGCAAAGATTATGCAGTTAGCATAATTTTATCTGGACAAGAAGGATTGAAGTTAAAAGACATAATTCTTTGTGCATGATATCTTGTATAGATTCTGGGTGGGGGAAGTAATTTCCTTTTAAAGATTGGCTCCAAACAGAATTCAGTAATCAGCTGGTGGTAATATCTTCACATTGATTTTTTTGCTATTTTTCTAAAGGCAGTGAGGGTGGGGGAGAACAGGAAGACAAGACATTTTTCCCTCTACACTTTTCAGTGCATGAGCACAACATTATTAAATTAAAGGGAAAAAAGCCCAGCAACATCCTGGATAATTTGACACAGCTTATTAGTAGGTTTTACAGCACAAGTGGTCAGGTGCACAAACAGATTCTAATAAAGTAAACTCAATTTAAATCTTTGACTTAACCCAATCAATAAGGTCCCATGAAAAGGCAGAGCAAATGTTTTCATTCCCCAATCCCCAGCCACTCACATTAAAGATAAATGAGGAGATTCCTAGGAGGACAGCAGAAATGTTTAAGGGATGTCCTCAAAGCATTCCAAACTTTCTCACTGATTTGTGGCTTGTGACTGACCAAAACAGAAAAGTTTTACATTGAAAGAATTTGACAGGAGCACATAGGTGAAGTCAAAGCATCAGACACCTCATCTGCCCAACCCTTCGAGTATCACCTGCCCTGTATGTGACAGAGTTTGCAGACATTGGCCTTATCAGTCATCACAGAACCCATTAAAACAAGAGTGGAAATAAGTTATCCTTGATCCCAAGAGATGGTCTAAGAAGAAGGAAACATCAAAGAAAACTGAGGCAATCCAATTTAATTTTCACCCCACGTCCTCTATTCTTCTGCATTTCTTGGCATGATATTTCTGAATACTGACAAAAAGACTCCTTAGCTAATAAAGAGTGTTTTAGTTGGTATCATTACTTTACCAAAATGAATATAAACTATAGTTGTGGAATTCTTCACTGGGCTCCACTTGACCAATATTGTTTGCTTATAAATAACTACTTAAGGAAAGTAAAATTTGACAATTTCCCATTTGGTGTAGGCAGTAATGCACAGAAGGTTGATTTATTTTGGACCAGCATTTTGAGTCTCTAACAGTCATTTATAAACTGGTCAATAATTATTGTAAATAAGATATTCTTCTGTATTGCACAGTTGCAAAATAAACATTCTCCTGTGGCTGGTCAATTAGCTGCTCAGTTCATTTTGACCTTCAGGCTGAATATAAACAAGGCCTGAAAATCCCGAGATTATATGTGATTGTTCATTACAATCTCTTGAGTTTTGCCTTTTTTTTTGCTGATAAGTTAATTATGCCATTATATAAATGTCAAGTCCACTTATTCCTGACATCATTTCACATTGATCAGTTAAAAGGCTTTCTAAAGAGATCTGATTCCAAGCCAAGAGGTCTTTGTAACCTTCCCTTCGTCATTGTTGTATCAACAGAGTTGATGCTCTAAATGACTACATCTCCCATAGGTATGCCATTTGATTGATTAGCTATGAGGGGATACACTCACTCTAAATACATGAAAGTATGTAATTCGAATGACTAATGTCATTACTGCCCACAGGACAGCCAATGTCCCCAATTTCAGCAATTATCCAAGTGGACAGTTGTTTTAACTTCAGTGGCAGGTGCAAACGTGAAGGAGAAAAATAATTTTGCTACAAAGCATTAGATTTTAAATAAACCAAAATATCATGGGTGGAACTTTCTGTTCTCTCCAACAGCAGGAACCATGGTGAGCATGGGCACTAAATTTGGCATGGCGGATAAAGTGAGTTTCCTACTGGCAGATGTTAGTTTGGAATTTTGCCCTCCCAGCTATAAGAGCTGATTAAAGGTGGGTCAGGTTTTCTGCTGATCAATGTCAGGGACCATGTTTGCATTCATCTGCATCTCATGATTGCTCGTTAAAAGGCCAACTTGCTGGAATTATGCTCCCCCTCCAAGTGATCTGCCCTGCCCAACGGATAATTAGAATGGTCTGTTAGAATGGACTGTATATAACTGGCATGACCCAAATGAGCTTCAGTTAATCAACAACTTTGAGGACCAGAGATGTTGCATACTTTCTTTCAATGATCTTGCATAACAACTTGAGTGCCATCAGCAAATGCTGCACTGTGGTTGACAAGAGACGCAGATGAAGGTTGGGGCAGTGTGAGGAGGGAATGGGATGGAGGTGCCAGGCAGGATGGAAGTGAAGGCTGAATAGGGGAGTGTAATAGCATGGCCCCTTTAAGATGGCGATCCCTGAGGGTCATGTGATCAGGCCAGACTCTATGGAGTGTCAAGGCAGAAAGCTGAGCTAATCAAGTGCAAGAGGGCATAACCTGGGTTAGGGAGGATCCTAAGTTGGAGCCAGGACGGAGTGGACAATAGTCACTTTGTTAGTTCTGTCAGTCCCTTGTTTTAAAAACTATCGCCGGGACTCTACCACCTTCCCCACCATGGAATTGGAGCAAGCGAAGGTCCAACAAGGAGATTTCCGTTCACCATGGGCAGGAACTTCCAGTCTTGCTCATGCAAGGCCAAAAAATCCCACCCCATTTATCATTGGCAATAAACCCTTTTATACTTTGAGCCACATTGAGTCTTCCTCAGTTAATTACAGGGAGGGATGCTTATGGAGGAAGGGTAGGGTGGGACAGTGCAGATGGGAAATGGTGTGAGTGTCCCAGGAATGGTAGGGATGTGTCCAGGGAAGGAGACAGAGAGTACCTGGGGAAGTGGGGGCAGGGGGGAGTGTCTTGAGAAGGAGAAGAAGAGTCCTTGGGAAAGCGGTGGGAGGGCGGGAGAGTGTCTTGGACAGTGGGGTCAGTGGGGTCAATGTTGTGATTGTGAGGGGGGAGCTGAGTGTAACAGTGATAGGTGGAAACAGTCACAGTCAGAGGGAGAGTGGGATACAGTTGGGTGGCAGGTTCAAGGTGAGAGTCTGGTATGTGGAAATCTCATTGGGTGGCTCATGGAGGCGACAATACAGATGGCTCAGAAAACAAGAGGTGGCAGGATCAGGGTGGGCAGAGGGATGGTAACAGGTATTGACTCTGAAGGGAAGAAAGGCCTGTGGAGTTGGATGATGATACAGTTCAATGCGGCATAGTGGCATAATGGTTAGTACCCTGCCTCACCGCATCAGGGACCCAGGTACGATTCCCGGCTTGGGTCACTATCTTTGTGGAGTTTGCACATTCTCCCTGTCTGCGTGGGTTTCCTCCGTGTGCTCCAGTTTCCTCCCATAGTCCGAAAGATATGCAGGTTAGGTGAATTAGCCATGCTAAATTGCCCTTAGTGTCAGGGGGATGAGCTAGGCTAAATGCATGCGGGTGTTGGGATAGAACCTCAGTGGGATTGTGGTCAGTGCAGACTCGATGGGCCGAATGGCCTCCTTCTGCACTGTAGGATTCTATGACTAATGGGGGAGGTTCAAGAGTGACAGAGGGGAGAGGAATGGTGATATTGGGTGGGTCCATGGTGACGGGGGAAAGCTGCTGAGTGACAGGGAAGTTGGTGGAGAGAGTTTGAAAAGTGAAGCGCACCATTTTTTTCAAACTGACCTTGAGCACACAGTTAGTCAATGAGAACTCTTCAGCTGGGTCATGGGACCTTTCTGGTGGGGGCTGACTAGAGGGGTACACTGATAATTGTGAGACAACTAGATGTCAAAGGTGTTCAGTTGTGTTCTCTCTGTGGTGATGTTGCATTGCAGCAGGAATTTTCCCTTACTCATATGTCTCATAACATTGAGATCCCAGTAAGATGTGGAGCTGCCATTCTTCTGTGCCATTTGCCATTGACAGCAGCCAGAGACAGGGATAAAGGGAAGGAGGGAAGTGGATGTCTCCAAGAGGCATAGCTGGCAGAGGACAGTCAACTAACACCTCTGAACTTTCATCTTCCCAGGAGAATGGCAAAGGATCATGTGATTAGTCTTTCCATGCTGCCAAGGCAATGGTCTCTCTGTACAGCCTCAAGTGTAGTGGAGACAAGCAGAAAAGTATCCACGTGATGTTTCTTATACATGGCCCTCATCACCCTGATCAAATGGCAAAGTCTCCATATGCATTCATGTATGACCAGGTGGAACACCCACCTCTGATCTTCCAGATTGTCCTGTACTTAAAAAGGATGGAGTGGGGTTATCATGTCTAGATGGAAGCCAGGTGAAGGATTCAGCACTGTCCTGTTATCTTTGAGATGGAGGGAAATGTGTAAAGGACATGCTTATTTATGAGAACAAGTACCTGAGTAACCAGAGGCAGAGGGTTTCTGTAAAGTCAAGATGTGACCGAACATCAAACACTGCAACAGCCCAAACATGGGTGTGTTATAAGTGGTGTTCTTAGCTAGAGATGAACAAAAGGCACCACAAGAGAAACCTTCAAATGTCCCAGAATGTGGTTTCTCACACCTACCAGCTGCATGTGAGATCAGACTATTCGGACCTTAGTCTCCAGAATGGAAAGTTCTATCCACTATGTGGAACTGAAACTAAAGATGGTGTAACTGTTTCCCTTCTGTACTGGACATTCCATTTTTGATCAGTCACAATTGACTTAAGAAGTTACAAATACACAGTTCAAACTTGAACAAACCTTCAGTAACACTGTTGAAGACCTCTGTATATACATGGAATATGGTAATACTGTATTCTTCTTATTCCTCCTGTATATTGAGAATGCTACAAAGTGTTATGATTCTTGCAAAAACCATTGTCTATTAAAAAAGAATCGGATTCCCAATGACCAACTTAAAGGAATCGCCTAATTTCAAGTTTTAAGACTTTTACTGTAACAGACAAACTAAAATCAACTCAATGAAACATTTCTTAGCGGTCAAATAACACTCTAAGCTAAACAGGTAATCCTCATTAGTTTCTTTACACAACCAATAATGCCATACTGTGTTTATACATTGCATCAAGTTCTCTACAGAATTGTAGTCTTCACAGGAACAAGCTCAAAGTTGCTTAAAGCTTCCAACATACTCAATTCTGCCCTTTTTATTGAGTCATACCATTCAGTGTCCTTCGAAAGTCATTTCCCTTAAAATTCTGAGAATCTCTGAACCAACTTCCAGCCACAAGTTGCACTCTGGTAATTTCTTCTCCTGGCCTCACCAGGACACATATTCCATGGATTCCATCTCTTTGATCAGAGAATGTTTTCCCATGTGTATTCTGCCTGGTAGCTAACAGAGACCAGCTTTATTCCCTGCTGTGCACAACCACATCTCTCTCTCTCTGTACACAAGGTTTTTCAGTCAGTGAATCCAAGAATCTATAGGTCTACACAAAGCCAAGCCAGCTGTTTTTCAGTGTTAAGCTATTAAATCTGGCATTTGCAATTCAATAGGGCTTGACATGGGCCTCCATAGCAACCAGGTCACACTGGCTTATTGCCAAGACAGAACTAATAGGAGGTCACATTTTATCTTGAATTAAAAGAAACAGTTGAAAACATAACTACCTTATAAAACTTTGCTTACACAACAAAAGTTACTAATTTAGAATTCATGCAGTAAAAGGTAAAATGTCATTTACAAAAGAGAACCAGATAAAATCGAGTGAGGCATGAAATAATGCTTCTTATATCTAAAATTTAATTTAGATGATCTAGCTAATATCCTAAAATATGTATGATGATACATAAATAAAAACAAAATACTGTGGATGCTGGAAATCTGAAATAAAAAGAGGAACACTAGAGAAACTCAGCATGTCTGGCAGCATCTGTGGAGAGAGAAACAGAGTTAACATTTTGAGTTCATACAACTCTTCTTCAGAGCTAATGAGAGGGGGAAATGTGATGAATTTTATAATGTTTAAGAGGGACTGGAGTAGGTGGATAAAAATAGAATATCATAGTTGGCGGGAGCTAAGACAGATTTGACAAAGATGTCAGGGACACAAGACAAAGAGAATGTTAATAGTAATGCTAAAGACTAAAGAAGGTGCTAACAGTGGCATACAGGTCAGATAGCAGAATGTATTAATAGTAGAACAAGGCTCAGGGCTCTGTGAAAGCAAAACAAGTGACGGCCTGCTGCATGAATCCACATGTCCTTTGGTCTACTGCAATGTCCCAATGAAGTCCAACACAAACTGGAGGAATAGCATCTCATCCTCTAATTAGGCACTCTCCAATCTTCTGGACTTAACATTGAGTTCAACAATTTCAGACCATAAACTCTCCCTCACCGCCCCCACCCAAGCTCACCCCTGCCAATGTCACTATGTTTTTTTAATCCCATTTTTGTCCCAATCCCTCCAACCCCCTACCTCCACCATTCCTCCCCCCCCCCACCCCCGGTTATCTGTCACCTTTAAGACTCACTTCATTTGCTGAAAAGAAACAGCAGAAACAGCTTATGGTAATTTATGTCTGGTGTAGGTCCTACTGCTGTTCAAATTTAGAGTTTATGTCTAAAGCTAGCTCATGGCAGATTTCCTCAGCTGAATCATCTTTTAATCATAACTCTAGCTTCTTTATGTCAACATGTAAAACTTGATCTTTTCACAAACTCCACACATGGGAATAATATTTGGCTGGCATTCTTAAACTACCTTAATGGCAATTGACAGAAAGGTATAATGAACCTTATTAATGGATGGGAATAAACATAGTCTTCAGGTTCATTTCTTTGTCAAACTTTCAGTCAACTATAGACATGATTTGGGCCCTGCTGGGCCCTGCTGTCCACCATAATCAAATAGCCTGCTTATTGACATGCCAAGAATGGTAACTTGGGTAATGTACCGGAATACTGGAAGGCTACTAGTGCTCAAGGGCTCTGGGAAGCAGCAGGAATCAACACCTTCAGGAGAGGAATGAAAATCATGTAAACACTACCATATGATTTGTATATTTTTAATAACCTCTCAAATCAACTACTTCCAAGAATCACAGATGTTGTTGTGTAATATTTCATGAACTGCCAACACTTGGGCATAACACAAATCAATTTAACACTTCATAATATCATTCATATTTATGCATTGCATTGCAAAAATTAACCATCTAACTTAGCTTTCAAAAACTTTTTGGAGTCATTTTTTACATATTTACTCACATCAGAGAGTAAACCACCCCAAAGTGCAGTTCTTTTTATTCATTCAAAGGATGTGGGCTTTGCTGCCAAGGTCAGCGTTCACTACCCATCCCTACCGTTGTCATTGAGAAGGTGGTGGTGAGCTGCCTTCCTGAACCACAGCAGTCCATGTGGTGTTGGGATAACAACAGCTCTGTTCGGGACTGTTAGGGATTGCCAGAATTTGAAACCAGTGACTGTGAAGGAATGACAATCTAGATCTAGTCAGGATGGGGAGTAACTTTGAGATGAACCTTCAGACTTATGCCTGGTGCTATTTCTAGCGTGGTCCTGCAGCTTTCATTGAATCAGGGTTAATTCCCTGGCTTGGTGGTAATGATAGAGTGGGGGAAATGATGGGCCATGAGGTCACAAATTGTGGTTCTGTACAATTCTGCTGCTGTTGATGCCCACAGTGCCTCAGGGATACTCAGTGTTGATTTGTTAGATCTGTTTGAAGTCTACTTCATTTAGCATAGTGGTGGTGCCAAGCAACACAATGGAGGGTATCGTCAATGTGAAGATGGGTCTTTGTCTTCACAAGGACTGTATGGTAGCCACTCCTACTGATACAGCCATGGACAGATGCATCTGTGGCAGACAGGTTGGTGAGGATGAGGCCAAGCATGTTTGTTTCACTTGTTGGTTTCCTCACCAGCTGCTGCAGTCCCAGTCATGTAGCTATGTCGACTCAATGTGTGGTTGTAGTACTGAGCCAATCTTGATAGACATTGAAGTCACCCACTCAGAGTACATTCTGTGCCCTTGCCACTCTCAGTGCTTCCTCCAAATGGTGTTCAACATGGAGGAGTACTGATTCATCAGCTGAGCGGAGGCTGTAAGTGGTAGTCAGGAGGTTTCCTTGCCCATGTTTGAACTCTTAAACATGCCAAAAGATTCCATGGGGTCCAGAGTCAATGTTGTGAACTCGCAGGGCAACACTCTGTTGACTTGATACCACTTTGCCACTGGATATGTCCTGCTAGTGGGACAGGACATGCTCAGGAATGGTAATGGTGGTGTCAAGGATATTTCTGCCAGGTATGATTCCATCAACTGTGAGACAGTTCTCCCAGTTTTGGCAGAAATCCCAAGATGATAGTAAACTGTTTGATGTTAGCCACTCAGCCACACAGAAATCTACCCGGGAGGTTACAGATGCCGTTTGTGTGAGGGTTCATGTATATCTCAACTTGGACTGGGACCAGGCAAGCCAAGATGCCAGGGCCATTGCCTTTGCTACCTTAGCAGGCTTGCCCCAGGTGTAAGGTTTGATTGACTGCACCCACATTGCTCTGCACGCTTCAGGGCACAACATGGTGCCATTCATGAGCCGCAAGGGATTCCATTCCCTCAATGTGCAGCTGGTCTGTGACCACACGATGCATTTCATGCAGGTGTGTGCCCATTTCCCGGGGAGCGTGCATGATAGTTATTTCCTGAGGCTCTCAGATCCCTGCCATCTTTGAGGGAGAGTTACAGCTGGAGGGATGGCTCCTCGGGGACAAGGAGCAGCTGATGCTGCCAGTGCAGAGGTCACAAACACCAGAGGAGACTCATTACAATGAGGCTCACACTTCAACATGTGTGCTGGTTGAGCAGGTGATGAACTGCATTTTCAGCAGGCCAAAGTCCTGGATCAGTTGGGAGGTGCCCTACAATGCAACCCCCAGAGTATCTACCACATCATGATAGTCTGCTGCAGAGGGGACACTACCTGGACCAGAGGAGATGGAGGAGTGCCACATCTCCTTGGCTGTGGAAGATGTCAAGGAGGGGGGAGGGGGTGTGACCATGCAGAGGTGGAGGTGAATGAAGCCTTAGCAGAGGTCAGGGCCCAGCTGGGCTGACATGCTAAAGATGACTCGGCTTGGAGACGAACAGGACTAGAATCAACTAGGAGCTGTCCCATCATGGGGATTAACATCCAGCCAGTTATGTGGTGCCAGCAGTATGATCCCATGCTGTTGTCAGGCATCATGGGCAGGGCAAGCTGAAGCTATTGGCTGAACTATGCAGACAGTAACATGCCTTTCATTCTCAACGATATGTCTGACTCCTGCCTGACAGAGAGCTCAATGCATCCATTCTGCCATCGAATGGCCTTATCATAGGGTTCAGAAACTGGGGATGCATAGCGTCAGCTCCAACAGGTCCCACCCACATCAGGGGTCCTTGTGTTCACATCCATTTCACAGCAGAGGGGGGCAGCCTGACAGAACCTTGGCAACTTTAGGCCTAGGACATAGAAATATGACTCTAGACATAGGAGGGGTGCACTTTGATGGCAGCAAGTGGGTTCACTCTTCCATGAATGGGGGTTGGGGATGGGCTCGCGGGGGGGTGGGGGCGGTGTTGGAAAGCCAATAGCAGTGCCTCCTTACTACATCACTGATGTGAGGGAGACATAGCACTGCCATTCTCACACTCCACAGGGATGAGGCAGAGGGTAAGCATGGTGGCATGGTATTGTGGAGGCTATGTGGATGAACAAAGTGAAATTCATTGCCAAGCATTCAAAACAAAATAGTGACCTATCTACACTAGTGCCTATAATAAATACATCCATGCCCACAATATGCCTACAGTTTCTTAATCTTCTTGATCGTCGTACTACAGGAGCAATTCTCCCAGCCCACCGCACTGCTTTTGTAGCACAGTGGGCCAGGAGACTCAAGCGGAGGTCATTTAGCCGTCTTCCTGCTGGGCACCAGGGGCTCCATAAGGCACATGGCATCAGTGCATCACAGGGATATGGAGGGAACATTGTTTACTCATTTGAAACTTGAGGAATGACAGGCTTGGGTGGGAGCTGGAGTGTGAGGAGCATGGCAGCTCCTGGGGGACAGAGTGATAATGGAGGGAGGGAAACCTGGTGCCTGGCAAAGGCTGAGGTGGCTGAATGAGAGAAAGGATTGCAATGGGATCCAGTGGGAGACTGGTGTTGGTTCACTTACCCTGGCTGAATGAAGAAGATCATTCATCTTCTTCCGACACTGATACCCTGTCCACTTTTGGAGTGTGCTTGCACTGTCCAGGGCTGCCACTGTATTCCAGGTGGGCAGGCGGGGTGGGGAGTGTATAACCCTGCTGGAAAGCTGTCTCCTGAAACTGGGGTGGAGGGTGTCCTGCCTCTGCTCCACTCCATCCAGCGTCCTGGTGAGGGGCGGGTGAATCAAAGGGGACACACCACTGAAGTGTTGTGAAACTTCTGGGTATTAAACTTATTACTAATGAGGGATAAGATTTGGCCTGAAAATACACTGGCACCACCAGCAGGAATCACTCCATGTTTTGTAATGGAACCGAGCCATTTTTTGGTAAGATTTCACCTGTATATGAATGTTCTCTCCCTAGGCTGTGAATGCAGTAATACCCAGTAATATCATGGCGATATTAGTCTCTAAGTACTTTATAAAAATAAGGATAAGTTGTTAGATAGCATGAGTATCTTTTCTTTTCTCCATTTCTTTATCCATGCTGTATTACTTATGAAAATTCTCTCCCTGTCCACCCCTCCCAATGTGTCTTACACAGTTGAATGAAACCTCGGGATTTATAAAATAAGCACAAGTCAGCTGTCAAGATCCAGCAAAACTGCACAAGATAACTGATACTACCAAGTCAGTTCTTGACAATTTTAACACAGCATTCTAAATGTCTTGTGACAATTAAATAATAATTGGCTACTTTCTGAATATTTCTTCATTAATTTTATGAATAATTAGTGCACGTATTGAGAATGTGATTGTTCCCTCACCTTTCTGCAAGTACCAATTCCCAGGCAGTTAGTAATTGTGCCAGTGAGCTAGATGTTCAAAGATAATGCTCAAATAAAGAATATCCAGGTGAGTGGTAATGTTCACTTGCCTTAAGTTGCATCACAATTTCTTAAGCATTAACTAAATGCAGGAATAAAGATTAACATTACATTCTGTCACTTTATAACATCCTTTATTGAAAGTAGAAGTTAAAAGGACATGATAAAGAGCATAAACAATAATCTTTTGTATTCTGCATTTGCTACACACAATCCCATGGAAGCCAAGAGGAGAACCTGATTGTATCACAGTCATATTCAACATTTGCTTTCCTTTTTAAATGTTTTCATTAAACATCTTACTCTTTATTTTTGTGTTGTGTCATGCTAATGTGCCACAGTGTGTGGATGCTTCTGACAGGATATTCAGCTGTAAATATACTGGCTGCAGACCTTCTGACACAATTGACTACAGGAACAGGAATAGACCAGTTAGTCTCTCCAGCCTGTACTATTGTTCAGCATGATCGTGGCTGGCATCTGACCTCATTCAATACACTAGCTTTTGCCCTACCTTCCATAATACCCTTGATTAAATGTAACAATCTCAGGTTTAAAATTAACCATTGATCCGGCTTCAACTGACATTTGCAGAAGACTTCTGCCAGCTTTGCAGATAGAAGTGTTTCCTAACTTCTTCCTTGAAAGTTCAGGCTCTATTTTTTTGACTATGAGCCTGGTCATAGACTAACCAGAAAAAAGCTTTCAATCTACATACCTGAACAGCTTCACCACGATCTTGAAAGCTTTGATCACAGTACACCCTAACTTTCTAAACACCTGGGAGCACAATCCATTTTGTGTCTTCTCTTCTCATAATTCAATCCTTGGAGTCCAGATACCACTCATGTAAATCTGCACTGCACTCGCTCCAATCGCCTTCCTAAGGTGTGGCATCCAGAATTGAACAAGGGTATTCCAGGTGTGATGTAACTCGTGTTTGGTATCATTCTAGTATAGACTTTAGCTCCTTGGATTCTAAGAGGGGCCATTTTCCCAGATAGGAGATATAAGCAGAGACTGTGTAGAAGGCTTCCCTTGGGGTGGGGGGGGGGTGGTAGTGGTGGGTGCTTGGGGGGGGGGGGGGGTGGGATGTGGGCAAGGCCTCAGCGCATCTCTGGCTGCAGATTTGCTGGTGTCATCAATTGTGCACCAGAAATCGATGCAGAGCTGATTTGAATTATAGTTTAATTTAATGTCAGTAACGGGCCTGGGATTGAAGTCTCCGGGTCCACTAGTCTCACCACCGCACCCACCCACCCACTCACCCACCACCCCCACCTCCCCCTACACTGCCAGGAGAGTTTGCAACAGCTCCCCATTAACGGGAGCTGGCCCCTCAACCTTGCTAGAGTAAAGGGAGACCACGGAGATCTCCCAGGACGTTGGATATACGGGGAGTGCTCCCTAAGCATTGCCAGCTTGGTAGTGCCAGCCTGGCTCCATGGCACTGCACAAGTGGCAATATAGCAATGCCCAAGTGACACCATGGCACAACCCACCAGCCATCAGGCAGTGCCAAGGGGGTAAGACCAAGTGGGGGTATGGCCTGATGAGGCAAGGCCTCTGGGAGCAATCGGTTGTGGTGGAGGGGGTCCTGCTGCCACTCTGCAGTCTGGATCAGTGAGAAAGGGAGGATGGACAGTGATCTGGAGGGGTGGGGGGGGCGCATCAGGGGTTGTCTAGCCTGCTGGCAGCGTTGTGGCTGCAGGGGATGTGGGCAGGGTTCGGGGTTAGAGGGGTGGTTGGGACTGCTGGGGCAGGGTAGTGGGGAATGGGTCAGGAGATCAGGGCTGCCAGGTGGGGAGATCAAGGCAGGCCAGATGGGCGGGGGGGTAAAGGGATGCTGGTAGTTGGGGCTGGCTCAGACACTTCCAGAAGGCCAGCTCAGGGGAAGGCCAGCGATGTGGGTTTGTGGGGTTGATCAGCAGAATAGGCCTCACCTGCAGCTTTTCATCAACATCCTTATTTGCGAAAGGATATATTGGATTTGGAGGGGGTGCAGAGAAGGTTCACCAGGTTGATTCCGGAGATGAGGGGGTTAGCTTATGAGGAGAGATTGAGTAGACTGAGCCTGTACTCGTTGGAGTTTAGAAGGTTGAGGGGAGATCTTATAGAGACGTATAAAATAACGAAGGGGCTAGACATGATAGAAGCAGAGAGATTATTTCCACTTAGAATGGAAACAAGAACTAGAGGGCACAGCCTCAAAATATGGGGGAGTCAATTTAGAAAAGAGTTGAGGAGGAACTTCTTCTCCCAGAGGGTAGTGTATCTTTGGAATTCTCTGCCCATTGAAGCAGTGGAGGCTACCTAGTTGAATGTGTTTAAGTAACAAATAGATAGACTTTTGACCAATAAGGGAATTAAGGGTTATGGGGAGCAGGCGGGTAAGTGAAACTGAACCCATTATCAGATCAGCCATGATCTTATTGAATGGCGGGCCAGGCTCAAGGGGCTAGATGGCCTATTCCTGCTCCTATTTCTTATGTTCTTATTCTCGCAAGGGCTGCTTGTAATGCAGAGCGTGGGAGATTCATTTGAAAATTCCACTGAAAAAATCAGTCAGATTTACTCCACTTATTATGCAGATTTTACATTTAGAATTTTTGGTGGGAGAATCCCGGCCTAGTTCTCTGGATATAGAGGTTTGTTTGATTATCTTCAGTTTTTTTGATTATTTTTTGTACCCATCCATGACATTTTAATGATCAATATATCTGAGGCCTGCCTCCTCCTACTGTAAAAAAAGGCATGACATTTTTATCATATTTGAAAGTTCATAAAACATGGTAACACAATAGACAGTGTTGGAGCAGTAAAGTGTGGGGCCACATAGTGTGGAACACAAGTTCAATGTCATTCACTTCTCTGTTTCAGCAAAAGCACAATCTACTTAGAAAAATAAGAGCTCATACATTAAGGTAGGCTTACATTAACACTGCAATTAAGTTACTGTGAAAATCCCCAAGTCACCACACTCTGGCGCATGTTCAGGTTCACTGAGGGAGGATTTAGCATGGCCAATGCACCTAACCAGCACATCTTTCGGATTGTGGGAGGAAACCGGAGCACCCAGAGGAAACCCATGCAAACGTGGGGAGAATGTGTAAATTCCATACAGACAGTGACCCAAGCAGGGTTAATCGAACCCAGGTCCCTGGTGCTGTGAGGCAACAGTGTTAACCACTGGCTTTTGTTTTTCTGAAAATAAATGTTAAACTTTGTGACACTGAAGGTCTAAAAATGGGACATACAGTTTCTATCTGGAGATGAAGGTTTGTTCACCATTACACTTCTTGTGCACTTTCCAGATTATTATTTTACTAATACAACATGAGAATTAAGTACTGTAAGGATTAACTCATTTGTTTGTGATGTAGAACTTGATTATCACTGAAAAGAGAGACATGTTGCCAAAGTTATTCAACATTCACTTATCAGAACAAACACAAAAATGCCAAATTTCAAACCATCACAAGAATTTTAACTGCAGGAGAAATGGGTGCTGATTGGTTGGCAACTCAACTTTGATTGGCCATGGTGTTGCCATGGAGAAAGCAACCATAGCTCCCAATGTATGTCATTTCTAGTAAGCATAAATGAGTCAAGTTACGAGCTCAACTGATTATTTTAAGTTGTTAGTGTAGATATAAGTACAATCAGGATTGATCATAATAGGCAGAATACAGATTGTATTCAACCAGCCGTTGCTCACAAAACCCAAAACAAATCATATAGGAATGGGCAGCTGTCCTGTGTGCGAACCAATCAGCACCCTTTTCTCTTGTAGTATAAATTGTTGTGATTGTTTGAAATATGGCATTCTTGCATTTGTCCTGATGAGTGCAAGACAAAAAGATTCAGCAACAACACGTTTCTCCTTTCAGAAAAATTAAATCATGAATCCAATCTTTCTCAAATTCACCAATAAAATGATGCTTTGCTCACTTTGTCCAGGAATTGTGCAAATTAACGTAAATAGTAAAATAATTAAAGATCTCTCTTGCTTTCTATTTCTAATTCATTTTTTAAAGGCAGATACCACACTAAGAATTTGATTTAATATTAGACACGTCTGCTGCACAAATAGTCAACTAGTGATATTTTAATCCAATGAATGTGGATTTTAAGATTACTTAAGCCTCTCAGATGGACATTATTACGTCTCCTATGTGCCATATCTTCAATGTCATTACACCGCCTTAATTGGATTCCCCTGTGTACATTGCAGAATTTTAATGCAAGATTGTATAACATGTTTATCTGAACGGTCACTCATTTTATTGTGCCTTCTAAAGACAACCTCTCCATCACCCAAATGATTAAATTGCTGTGACTATTTTCGAACAAACTGAGCTACTCTGCTGTAGACTTCTGACAGCCCACTTTTTCCATTTTCAGCATGCAGATAAATGAGGCTTTCTGCATGATGTAACCTACCCCACCATTAAACTGCTTGAAATGATTCAGCTTTCTTTCACAAGATAAAACACTGAATTGCTGCCAGAGCAACCATTAGCTGTGATTGAAAGTGAGCCAGTCAAGATTAAGGCCTAACAGAAAGGTGAAGGGTAGCATCGTTTTTATCCCAGAGACATCATCTACTGTGACTGATGGATTCTAGCTGAGTCAGTAGAGGAGAAAATCATTGAAAAAAACTCAGTCGAAAAGTGCAGCCATTTAATTGATAACATAGTGCATGTCAGATCTAACAACTGGCCATATTTTACTTCTAACTATGCTATCAAGAAAAAAAACGCAAAGCATAATTTATTCTGTGAGGGGCACTTCTTGTAAGAGATCAAAAGAAAAACCACCTCCATGACTGTCCTTATTGATGTAGCCATTTCCCTATGATGGACAAACTGAGACATCACATAAATTGTGAAGAAATGACTTAGAATCCCTACAGTACAGAAAGAGGCCATTCAGCCCATCAAGTCTGCACTGACCACAATCCCACCCACACCCTACCCCCATATCCCTACATATTTACCCACTAATCCTTCTAACCAATGCATCTCAGGACACTAAGGGCAATTTTATCATGGCCAATCAACCTAACCCGCACATCTTTGGACTGTGGGAGGAATGATGTGGGTATGCCGGCGTTGGACTGGCGTAAACACAGTAAAAAGTCTGACAACACCAGGTTTTAGTCCAACCTATTTATTTGATAATATACTCACAAGCTTTCGGGGTTCGCCCCTTCGTCAGGTGAATGGAGAGTTCTGGCCTCAGACAGAGCATATAAAGCACAGACAGTTTAGAGATTACTGATTAGAATGCGAATCCTTACACCTAACCTGCTGTTCAAGACCTGAAGTGGCTGATAATGTGAGTGGAAGGAGCACTGATCACAGGTTAAAGAGATGTGTATTGTCTCCAGACAGTACAGTAAGTGAGGTTTTGCAAACCCAGGCAAGTCACGGGGGTTACAGATAGTGCGACATGAATCCAAGATCCCTGTTGAGACCGTCCTCATGTGTGCGGAACTTGGCTATCAGTCTCTGCTCAGCGACTCTGCGCTGTTGTGTGTCGTGAAGGCCGCCTTGGAGAATGCTTACCCGAAGGTCAGAGGCTGAATGCCCGTGACCACTGAAGTGTTCGCCAACAGGAAGGGAACAGTCTTGCCTGGTGACTGTCGAGCGATGTTCATTCATCCGTTGTCGTAGCGTCTGCATGGTCTCCCCAATGTACCATGCTTCGGGACATCCTTTCTTGCAACGTATCAGGTAGACAATGTTGGCCGAGTTGCAAGAGTATTTACCATGTACCTGGTGGACAGTATTCTCACGTGTGATGATGGTATCCATGTCGATGATCCGGCATGTCTTGCAGAGGTTGCTGTGGCAGAGTTGTGTGGTATTGTGGTCACTGTTCTCCTGAAGGCTGGGTAGTTTGTTGCAAACAATGGTCTGTTTGAGGTTGTGTGGTTGTCTGAAAGCAAGAAGTGGGGGTGTTGGGATAGCCCTGGCGAGATGTTCGTCTTCATCAATGATATGTTGAAGACTCCGGAGAAGATGTCGTAGCTTCTCCGCTCCGGGGAAGTACTGGACAACGAAGGGTACTCTGTCCACTGTGTCCTGTGTTTGCCTTCTGAGGAGATCGGTGCGGTTTTTCGCTGTGGCGCATCGGAACTGCCGATCTATGAGTCGAGCACCATATCCTGTTCTTATGAGGGCATCTTTCAGGGTCTGGAGGTGTCTGTCACGATCCTCCTCATCTGAGCAAATCCTGTGTATACGGAGGGCTTGTCCATAGGGAATGGCTTCTTTAACATGTTTAGGGTGGAAACTGGAGAAGTGGAGCATTGTGAGATTGTCTGTGGGCTTGCGGTACAGTGAGGTGCTGAGGTGACCGTCGTTAATGGAGACGCGTGTGTCCAAGAATGCAACTGATTCTGGGGAATAGTCCATGGTGAGTCTGATGGTGGGGTGGAATTTGTTGATATCATCATATAGTTGTTTCAGTGATTGTTCACCATGAGGCCAAAGGAAGAAAATGTCATCGATGTATCTAGTGTACAGCATCGGTTGAAGATTCTGTGCAGTGAAGAAGTCTTGTTCGAACCTGTGCATGAAGATGTTGGCATATTGAGGTGCAAATTTGGTCCCCATGGCTGTTCCATGTGTCTGGATGAAAAACTGGTTGTTGAAGGTGAAGACATTGTGGTCCAGGATAAAGCGGATGAGTTGTAAAATTGCATCTGGAAACTGGCAGTTGTCAGCATTGAGTACTGAGGCAGTCGCAGCAATGCCATCGTTGTGGGGGATGTTGGTGTAGAGCGCTGAGACATCCATTGTGACGAGGAGTGTCCCTGGTTCAACTGCTCCATGTGTGCTGAGTTTCAGTAGGAAGTCTGTAGTGTCGCGACAAAAGCTGGGGGTTCTTTGTACAATGGGTTTCAGGATGCCCTCGACGTAGCCGGAGAGGTTCTCACACAGAGTTCCATTGCCCGATACGATGGGACGGCCAGGTGTGTTTGCCTTGTGTATCTTTGGGAGGCAGTAGAGATCTCCAATGCGGGGAGTACGTGGAATGAGAGCACGGAGGGTGCTCTGAAGGTCCGGATCAAAGGTCTTGATCAGATTGTTGAGTTGACGAGTGTGTTCTTTGGTCGGATCTGTGGGTAATTGTCTGTAGTGTTCCTCATTGTTTAGTTGTCGGTACGCTTCTTTACAGTAATCCGTTCTGTTCAGTATGACGATGGCCCCTCCTTTGTCTGCTGGTTTGATGACAATGTTGCGGTTTGTCTTGAGAGCGGGGATGGCGTTGCGTTGTGCTTGGGTGATGTTTGGGGCTGTCTTGTGAGAGCGGCTGATGAATCTGGTGTTAACGCACCTCCTGATGGTTTGGGCATACAAGTCCAGTCGAGGGCAGCGGCCTTCCGGAGGAGTCCAATTGGATTCCTTCCTCTTAGGCTGTTGCACTGCGGATCTCTCTGACGGCTGTTCTGGTTCATTGACTGTCTCATTGTGTTCGTTGCTGGCCTCTTGGGGTTTGTGGAAAAACTCCCGCAGCCTCATTCGCCTGATGAATTCCTCTGTGTCCGCTGCGAGACTGATGGGGTCCATTTTGGTGGTGGGGCAGAAATTGAGCCCTCGGCTGAGAACTTCGATTTCATCTGGTTGAAGTGTGTAGTCTGACAAGTTGACAATAGACCTCCCTGCGGTAGTGCTGTTTTCTACTGTGGTGCCGGGGGAGGCTTGGTTGTTGCTGGCGGCGATGCCGAGTTTCTCAAGTTTCCTATTCTTGGTGTGCATGTAGGTGGTGTAGTTTCTTTGTCTCATCTACTACGCTGAGAGACTTTGCCGTCGCACCTCTCTCACACTTCTCAACCACCTCATACACCAGCTTTACAGCAAACGCCACACCCTGGAAACTAAAATGGAATACATTTTCTCAACCTGTGCTCAGGATGCAGACCAACTGCGAAACTCTGCCAAGCAGATGCCCATAAATTAGTGATGATGTCCCACTAGTTAGTGATATTGTTGATGTTGTCCCACAGGTTAGTGATGTTACTGGCATTGTCTCGCTTCAGAAGTCGGGATGCAGAGGTCCTGCTCACCTCACCTAATATAATCTACTGCTACACAAAATAATCTTCACTAGCGCCCTTGAGAAAGCTACTGAGTGTCAGTTTGCACTTTTAAAAAACTTCTCATATGTCTCTACAACTTCATCAGCATCACAATTCGTCACCAGCTGGAGCTGTGTTCATTACTGCTCGGAGGCTAAATCATTTATGCATGGTTCACTCTGTTTTTCTCTTCCTCCCCAACACTAATGAGGGGTGGATTTTCAATCTAATTCTGTATTGAATTGGTTTAAATGAAGTTTTTATGCACAGACTCTCACTGCCACCATCTTATGAATTCTGGTTCCCAGTAGTTAAGAAATAATCACACTTTAGACGCAGGAATTTCATCTATTTCTTTCTGCATCACCATGTCACTGGTAGACCGAATATTCTCATACATGGGTACCTGGTACATGACTCCAGTGCAGCATCTAAAACAGTGAGTTTTGATTTCTTTACAAATAATGTAAGTGTATTGATTGGGGTATCTGTCTCTTTAAGACAGTAAGCAATCGCACAACACCAGGCTAAAGATAAACATGTACATTTGGAATTTCGAGTTTTCAGAGCACTGCTTATTCATTAGGTGAGTGACTTCATCAGGACTCACCCAATGAAGAGCAACGCTCCGAAAGCTCGTGATTTCAAATAAACGTTTTGGACTTTAACCTGGTATTGTGAGACTTCTTACAGTGCCCACCCCAGTCCAACACTGGCATCTTCCTATCATGGCTATCTTTAAGACAATGGAGCAGAAGAGGGTCACCTGGTTTGAGGGGCCAATGGGAACCAAGAGTGAGTGATCACCCCAGAGGGTGGTGTCCTCTCTCAGGCAGGACATATTGGGGAGCCATGTAGGAAGCATGTAGGGATTAGAGAAACCAAGGGCTGCAAACCCCTGTACCTGGTTTCTCTTTATCAATAAATACCTTCTGTTCCTAACAAAGCCTGAAGTGTGTTGACATCGTCAGAGAGGTGTCATGCTATCACAATAACAATCTAACATAATCCAATCATCCCTGATTCTCTGCAATGTTCTTAGGTAAAATTTACTAAACTTTAGATACAGAAATTGAGAATGTTGTGAACAATCTATAATTTTTAAGTTGTGTGTGTTTAAGAAAGGTAAAAATGGTTTCAGTTTAATTTAGGTTATGTTTAGGAACTTTGGTACCTAGGAGTCCGGATTGCAACTAAAAGGTTTCAGGTCTTTTGGGTTTGTTTGTATAAATACATTTTTAATGAGGTATTACAACACCTGAAATTAAAGAGACGTGTTAAAAGGGCTTGGAAATTCAATGTGTGATGCCACAAGGGAGTAGGTGCTTCAGAGGCAGCATTTCTGATACTCACTCCTCCATTCTCTAGACCGTATCTGACCCTCACTCAACATGGCTGCTGAGTACAAATAGACGTCATGCTGAAAAATCCAGAAGGAACTGCTGACCTTTAACCTGAAAATGGTTCCAAGTCAATCTTGGGGATTAGATTCAGCTGCAAACGCTTAGATAGATTACACAAGTAGATCACCAAGCAATCCTGAAGGCGTGGAAGCTGTGGGGGTATTGGATTCCTGTGTAGATTACCTCCTATGTGCAATTTGTTGTGCACTTTTATGGATTCCTGTGTTGGACCACATGCTGTGTGCTTTGTGGATTATGAACAGGACCAGACAACAAACTGCTTTGAAATCCTGCTATGGATTATATGAGAACCTGCCTTAGCAACTTGAAACTTTTTCTATTTGTACAACCATGAACTTGGCAACATGCCTTCAATAAATTGTTTATTAATTAGACTTGGTCTTCTGGTTGCCTACTTTGTTTCTCTAAACCCCGTCAATATCATCGTCCAAACCTTTGTTACATTCCAAGTGATTCTGTTAACAAAACAGAAAGTTGCACAGTGGTTGTGAACCAGGGACACGGAGACAAGGGAGAAGAATATAGACAGGACTTGAGAGAGTAGGAGCCCAGAGTTTATGCTTGTCAGAGAGTAGACAGAGATTTTTAAGGTCTCTGAGAAATAAAATACAACGTGATTGGGACAGTAGTTAACATAATAATGAGTTATAATAAGACTCAGAAAAATAATCAATTTAGCAGAGGGGCTACAGGAAGACTGAGTTTAGGGAACTCATTTGCTCCACAATTAAGAAGCCATGAGTTTAGAATGTGGGTTTTTGGCTGTTTCAAGGAGAGATAAAAGTTGGGTGAGTAGCATCAGAGAATGCTCAGGAATTTACCAAAGGAAAATCATTGAAACTGTACCACTTCCAAGCAATAAACTTTTGTGTCAAACTAGTGGTAACTCTTAAATAATAAATAAAAACAAATTACTGCAGATGCTGGAATCTGAAACCAAAAGAGAAAATGCTGGAAAATCTCGGCAGATTTGGCAGCATCTGTGAGGAGAGAAAAGAACTAATGTTTCAAATTCAGACGACCTTTTGTCAAAGTTAGTTGTAACTCTTCACTGGCTCCCGTGTCTGTAAAGATATTATTGGGGTAAAGGGATATGAAAATTGAATTGTCTTCTGGTGTTTGTATGAGATCTTTCCAACCTTTCTGTCTGATGTAATATAGTTCACCTCTCTTGGTTTAAAAATATTTTATTTTTTGTTTTCTAAGTTCATCAGCAAATGCCCATAAATTTGTTTCATAACTTTCCTCCATAGTTCCTGAAGCAAATAGTTAAGATTTATCAAGCCAGGTTCACTCTGGGATCTGATTTGTCCAATATTAACTGCAAATGGGAACAATAATATCTACTATATGTAAAATGCTTCTAGACTTCACAGCTATTCTAAATTGAGCAGTGTCCCAGTTTTCAGAATGACTTTCTGGCAGCAGTGAAAACTAATTCATTTTCTCACTACGGACAGACCTCTTTATGCTCCCTCTCATCCACGTTTATGTGCTATAAATATCCTGCCCTTTCCAATGAACTGAAATGGATCTCAATTTCAAAATGGACAAGAGAAAAACTTGTAAATAAATTTATTGGAAAAAAGGAACTTGGATTCGCATAGGCAGCTGGGATAGAATTCCCAAGCACAAGCCTATGATCAAGTGGAGGATCATTTAGTGCAATAACCATGATGTTGAAAGCATAAAAAGCAGTTTAAAGAACTGTACATTGTGATGGCTATGTTGGGGATACATGGTCACAAATTACACTGCAAACATAGGTTAAAGATACTAAAGTGAAAGTTCTACCTGCACAGGTTCATTGTCAAGATCAATCTATTTGAGTTACCTCATCTATAATCACAATTTATGCAAGACTTTTCCAACATACTAATTTTGTCCCTTTCATCCATTCTATCAGAATCAGCAGGGCTTTTACTGTCATCTTGTATGAGTCTGGGGCGCATTCTCGTGGTGATCAAGGACTCTCTGAAGGCTGACTTAAGAGTTTTGATATTGACCTGAAGTCCTGGAAGAAACTTAGCCAGGATTGCTGCACCCGGTGCAACCAAGTGAAAAAAAAAGGGCAGTCACTTCGAAAGCAAAGGCAGGAGAAAATGCAAGGAGAGGGAGTCCTCAACCAGCAATTCATCCAAAACTCTCTATTTACTACAGAATTCAGCCTTAGCAGTCACCTACATACACACTGGAACCCTATCAAACACCGCAGCTGATAAATATGGTCATCTTCACCTTGACAGACAAACAAGAAGATGCCAAGTAGTGTGAGGTGAATATACGTCACATACCATATACACTATATACTATTGTCAAAAATTGTAGGTGTGAGGAGAATATATATGAAATTCTTCATTAAAATTTCACCATAGATCTCATTAATTCTTCTGGTATAAAGATTTTATTGATTTTAATTATGTTAAAGCATTGGACAGATTTCCTGGTCGTAATGATGGCAGAAGTGTCAATTTTTGCCTTCATTACTCCTCTAAACAGACAGCAATTTTAGAACTTGGCACATGCTCAGGATAAGATGAGCACCCAGAAGCTGCTGTAAGTGATTCCATACTCCTCCAGAGGATACAGTGTTGATGTCCTGCCAGGCTGTAAGTAAAGAGACGTTCTTAATTGGTGGGATCTTTCACTTACTTACTCTGAATGTAAAAGCCCTTGAACTAGGTACATTTTGTTGAATAAGGTGTATCTGGGCTTTTAGCAGCACTTCATAGTTACTTTCGGACAGCTTCACTTTCCTGAACAGCTCATTTTATATTCACTAAATGTCAAAACTCTCCATTATGGTAAAAAAAATCCACATTTTTTAAAATAACTTTTATATTTGCTTCCACCTTAAAGCAATTAAACTTGATTCTGCTATCTGGAATTTAAATTAAAAATAGTGGGATTCATGCTGGAATTCTCTGGTCCTGTCATGGCAAAAGAGGGAGGAAGCCTTTGGGGGGAAACCCGAGCAGCTGGAGAAACCCACACAGACACGGGGACAATGTGTTAATACCACTCAGACAGTCACCCGAGGCTGGAATCTAACCCAGGTCCCTGGCACTGTTAAGCAGCAGTGCTAACCACTGTGCCACCCTTGGTCACACTGAATCAGTTATCAGTTTGGTTCACTTCGTAGTACTCTGAGCTCTTAGCTCAAAAGATTATAAGTTCAAGGCCCCCAGACAACCAAACTGAAAGACAAGAAGCATTAAAGAATGCTTATAATTGGAAATTAAATAGAGGAAGCTAAGAATACGCAACAATTTGATCAGTATTTGAAAAATAAAAGCTAGATTCCGGTAGACATGTAAGTTAATTATGAAAGTAATTAAATTTACTAAATAGCATTTTTTTTAATGGCAGTGCAGATGTTATGTTGCAGCTATGGAAGGTGGGAGCATCTGGACATTGAAGTGATTTCTGTCATCTGCAGAAAGTGTAAGCAGCTGGTGGAATTTCAGATCAGGACTATTGATAGAGAAATCGAACTACAAACAGTGTGCAATTTAAGGGAGGCGGATAAATACCTGGACACTTTGTTCCAGAAAACAATCACACCTCTTAGGATTGTGTCATCTGTTTCAGACAGTGCTGAGAGACAGGCAGATGTGACTGTGAGTGAGGCAAGTAATGGGATCAAGCAGACAGTTATCGAGGAGCCTCAGATTTTGCAAACAGGTATAAAGCAGTTGCTACCTGTGTGGACAAAAGCAAGCACTGGCCATGGCACCATGGGACAGGAAGCTGTTCAAACAGGGAGAGCATAAAGGAATGTAGTGTCAGTAAGGGACAGTACAGTGAGGGGGATTGCACTGTTCTCTGCTGCAGACAGCAAAAGTCCAGATAGCTATGTTGTCCGATGCCTGGGTTCAGGACATTTGCTCAGTGCTACAGAGGAAGCTGCAGTGGGAGGGGAAGGATTCTGTTGTCATGGTACATGTGGATACGAACGACATATGCAGCACCTGGAAAGAGGTTCTGCGTAGTCAGTATGAGGAGGGGCACCCAATGCAGAAGCAGAAGCTCAAAGCCTGTCTAGATTATTGTGGAGAAAAGAGACAGATCAAAGTTTTTCATCTTGAAAAGAGGAAAACAACAATTTATACTGAGAGTGCTGATTGGTTTGCAAGTGGACTCTGATTGGTAGAGGTGTTGCTATGGAGAATGCACCAGTTGATGATGACTGACAGTTTCCAGCACACACAAATGCACCATACTGTGAGCATGACTGACAATCTTAAATTGGTTGTCAGCGTAATTCTTAACACACCGAGAATTATTTAGCGAATGTTGTCCAAATACAAAATCATATCTAATTTTGAATGCTGTGCTCTGACTTTCGCAAGCATGGGCTGGTTAAATGCAGTCTGTACCTTACCCATTCTGAACTGCAGTTGGGACATACTGTTTGATATGATCCGCCAGTTTTGGGGGCATACAGGCTACAGGCTATCTGGCATCACACTGGCATGGAAATTCATTCACAACATTACTCATCTGTGGCCATGAAAAGAACTCAGTCTAGTTCAGACAACACTGGCAAGGCAAGCTATCGCAAAGATTTGGGTAACAGGTGAAACTCGCTGTTACAATGCGGTGGGAACATGAGTGGTATTTATCTCCGACAGGGTGCTTGTCGCTATCCTGCCAAAAAGACGTTCTGCATATCACATGGGACTAAGTCACTCAGCCTTTTGAGCCTGCTTGGCCATTCAGTACGGTCACAGCTAATTTGATCTTAACCTTAACTCCACACTCCTGCCTATCCATAATAACCTTACACCCCCTGCTTATCAAGTATCTATTTATCTCCACCTTAAAATATTCAAAGACCCTGCATCCTTTTGAGAAAGATTATTCCAGAGACTCACAACCCCCTGAGAGAAAATATCTCTCCTAATCCCTTTCTTAAATAAGTGCTCCTTCATTTTAAGCAGAGACCCTAGTACTGGATTTTCCCACAAGAGAAAACATTCTCTCCACATCAACTCTGCCATAATCCTAAAGGATCTTTAATCAAATTGCCTCTTACTATCCTAAACTCCAGCAGGTACAAGTCCAGCCTGTCCAGCCTTACCTCACAAAACTATCTACCCAATCCAGGTATTAGTTTAGTAAATTGTCTCTGAACTGCTTCTAGCACTATTACATGCTTCCTTTAAAAAGGGAGACCAATACTTACACAGTACTCTAGAAATGCTGTCACCAACGCCATGTATAACTGAAGCATAAGCTCCCTATTCTTGTATTTAATTTCCCTCAGAATAAATAATAACATTCTATTAGTTTTCCTAATTACTTGCTGTTCTTGCACACTAGCTTTTTATGATTCATGCACTAGGACACTTAGATCCCTCTGCAACTCAAAGACCTGCAATCTCTCACCATTTAGATAATATGGGTGAGATTTTACAGTCTCGCTGGACCCGAGACTAGAAAATCTCACCTGAGGCCAATTGGCCTTCCCATTGTCCGCCCCTCTCCCACTCCAAATCCCACAGTGGGTGGGGCAGTAAAATTCTAGCATGTGTTTTTTGTTATTCTTCCTGCCAAAATGAACAATTGCACACTTTCCCACATTATACTCTATTTGCCAGGTCTTTCCCCATTCACTTAACCTATCTATATACCTTTGTCGTCTCCTTGTACTCTCTTCACATCTTACTTTTCTACCTATCTTCATGTCATCAGCTAAGTTAGCAGCCAAATAACAAAATGTTGAGGCTCCAGCACTGATCTCTGTGGTATCCTACGTGTCACATCATGCCAACTAGAAAATGATCCATTTATGCCTACTCTCTGTTTTGTGTTAGCTAGCCAATCTTCTATCCATGATGATGTGTTACACCCTGCAAACCCAAGCTTTTATTTTTCACCAGTGATCATTCATGTGGCACCTAATCAAATGCCTACTGGAAATCGAAATACAATACATCCAACAGGTCCTTTTTATCAATAGCATATGTTAGTTCTTCAAATAGCTCCAATAAATTGGTTAAACGTGTTTTCCCTTTCACAAGAAACCATGTTGATTCTGCCTGATTACCCTTATGCATCACCCTTGCTATAACATCTTTAATGACAGCTTCTAACATCTTCTAACCGGCCTGTCGTTTCCTATGATTTGGCTGGAATTCTCCCAAAAAAATTCTAAGTGTCAAATTCACTGAAAACTGGAGTAATTCACATTGTTTTTTTAAGTAAGAGATCAGAGAAAGATCTCCCACACTGTGCACTGCAGAGGCCACCAGCATGAATATCTAAACGTTTCAGGGGCAGGGCCTATCCCCACTGGAGAGGTTGAAAGCAGCACGCTGAGCGGGCACTGCACACTCGCCGATTTGTCAGTGCCAAGATGGGCGCATGCGCAGTGGCCCTGCACTGCCAGCCTCCTGATTGCTGGTCAGCTTGATCACTGGCCAGCCCCGCGACCTCCACAATGCCAGCCATGGTCCTCGCAAAAGGATCCCGGCTGTTGTCTCCCAGCCCGTAGTGCTGCATTTTATGTTTTTTTAAAACATTATAAACACTACTACAAAAGATTAAACCACTTAAAAAATCCTCTGAGATATGTCTCCTAGTCTGTTCGCTGATTCTAGAAGAATAAAATATACAAATAATCAGGTATATATATATACATATATATATATACACATATACATATCGAGGCAAGCAGGCCCAGTTAGCAATGTCTCAAAGAACAAAGACAATTACAACACAGGAACAGGCCCTTTGGCCCTCCAAGCCTGCACCGACCATGCTGCTTGATTGAACTAAAACCTCCGGGGACCATATCCCTCCATTCCCATTCCATTCATGTATTTGTCAAGACACCCCTGAAAAGTCATTAACATATCCGCTTCCACTACCTTCCCCGGCAATGAGTTCTAGACACCCAATGCTCTCTGTATAAAAAATCTGCCTCGTACATCTCCTTTAAACCTTGCCCCTCGCACCTTAAACGTGTGCCCCCTAGTAATTGACTGTTCCACCCTGGAAAAAAGCTTCTGATTATCCACTCTGTCCATGCCTCTCATAATCTTGTAGACCTCTATCAGGTCACCCCTCAACCTCCGTCATTCCAGTGAGAACAAACCAACTTTCTCCAAGCACTCCTCATAGCTAATGCCCTCCGTACTCGACCTCCCCTTCACAAAACCATGTTGCCTCTCACTAATATGTCCACTTATTTCCAAGTGGGAATAAATCCTATCTAAAAGAATCCTCTCCAATAATTTCCCTATCACTGATGTAAGGCTCACAGGCCTGTAGTTATGTGGATTATTCTTGCTACCCTTCTTAAACAAAAGGATAACATTGGCTATTCTCCAATCCTCTGGACCTCCACTGTAGCCAGTGAGGATACAAAAATTTCTCTCAAGGCCCCAGCAATTTCCTTCCTTGCCGCTATCAATATTCTGGGGCACATCCCATCAGGCCCTGGGGACTTGTCTACCTTAATTTTTCTCAAGAATCCCAATGTCTCCTCCTTTTTGATCTCAACATGACTCAAACTATCTATATATCCTTTCCCAGATTCATCATCCATCAAGTCCTTTTCTTTGGTGAATACTGACGCAAAGTACTTATTTAATACCTCACCCATTTTCTCTGGCTCTACACATAGATTCCCTCTCTTGTCCTTGAATGGGCCAACCTTCTCCCTGGCTACCCTTTTGCCCTTTAGTATGTATAAAAAGCCATGGGATTTTCCTTAATCCTGCTGGCCAATGCTTTTTTGTGACCCTTTTTAGCCCTCTTTACTCCTTGCTTAAGTTTCTTTCTACTTTCATTTTATTCCACACTTGCTTTGTGAGTTCCCAGCCTCCTAGCTTTGACAAATACTTCCTTCATCTTACAGGAATGTGCCGGCCCTGAATCCCTATCAACTTACACTTGAAAGCCTCCCACATGCCAGATGCTGATTTGCCCTCAAACATCTGCCCCCAATATACATTCTTCAGTCCCTGCCTAACATTGTTGTAATTAGCCTTCTCCCAGTTTAGCACCTTAACTTGAGAATGACACTTGTCTTTATTTATCAGTACCTTAAAGTTTATTGAATTGTGATCACTGTTCCCGAACTGCTCCCCTACTGAAACATCAACCACCTGGCTGGGCTCATTCCTCAATACCAGGTCCAGTATGGCCCCTTCCTTATTTGGATATCTACATACTGTTTCAAGAAGCCCTCCTGGATGTTCCTTACAAACCCTGCCCCATCCACACCCTTAGCACTGAGTCCCAGTCAATGTAGGGGAAGTTAAAATCTGCCACTACAACAATCCTGTTACTTTTACACCTTGCCAAAATCTGCCTACATATCTGTTCCTCCATCTCCCGTTGACAGTTGGGTGGCCTGTAGTAAACCCCCAACATTGTTACTCCACCTTTCCTATTCCTCCCTATATGATCCCCCCAGGTGTCCACCCAGAGTCCAGCTGTGATGTTCTCCTTAACCAGTAGTGCAACTCCCCCACTCCTTTTACACCTCCCTCTATCCCGCCTGAAACATCTATACCCTGGAATGTTAAGCTGCCAATCCTG
Organism: Carcharhinus amblyrhynchos; assembly: GCF_965287045.1. Classification (NCBI taxonomy): domain Eukaryota; kingdom Metazoa; phylum Chordata; class Chondrichthyes; order Carcharhiniformes; family Carcharhinidae; genus Carcharhinus; species Carcharhinus amblyrhynchos. The sequence continues at coordinate 63,615,371 of NC_137333.1, forward strand.
TCCTTCCCTTAACCAAGTCTCTGTAATAGCAACAACATCGTAGTTCCTAGTACTAATCCAAACTCTAAGTTCATCTGCCTTACCTGTTACACTTCTCGCAATACTCCAGATGCATTTCAGTCCATCAGACCCTCTTTGATTAGTAACCCCATCCTACCTGCTGTTTCTCTGAATCTTACTGGCCCTACTCTCTGGTTCTCCTTCAGCTAATTCAGCTTTGCTTTGGTTCCCACCTCCCCGCCAAACTAGTTTAAATCCTCCCCTGTAACCCTTGCAAAACTCCTGGCCAGAATAGTTATGCCTTTGTTTACATTCGTTGCTTCAGTGCAGTGCTTGCAGGAAAAGACAAGATTGGAAATTTGAACTTGGCACAATTTCAGTGCACGTTTTAATGCATCAGGATTTCTATATTGTCCCAATGCACAGATGTGGCATACAATCTCCATACACCGGCATTTAGTGCAGAAGGTATGGTCAAATGTATTAAAAATGATAATGAGAGTAATTTTCCTTCTAATTATACAGCTATGAACTTCACAACCCATTTTTGTTTCAATAATGCAAGTGAGTCTGTTAATTGTTCATTTATTTGTTAAACCAAAATATCTTCCTTTGAATTCCCTAAATGATCGTAAATAAGTTCATGCTTACTTAATGAGGTGTAATAAGTAACAGAACAAACTGACTGTGAAACTGAGATTCGAGGCTGTCGCAAAAACAGAAGGAGCCGAAAAATATGAAAATTTTCTACAAAGTGCATATTTAGGCCTCTGCATATAATTGGAATTGTTTTAGCAACAGATGTATTTACATTACAGTTTCAGAAATGTGCTCCTCTTCGATTTTAGTGCCAAGGAACTAATCTCACTCCAAAAGTCAACTTGCAGTAGCCTGGGAGCTTGTGATTAGTAGCGACGCAAGGGTGCTTGCCATTTATCAGTGTCACAAGTAGATTTATATTATCTCTGCAATAAAGTTACTATGAAAATCCCCTAACCACCACACTCCGGCGCCTGTTTGGATACATTGAGGGGGAATTTAGCATGGTCAATCCACCTAACCTTCACGTTTTTGAGACTGTGGAAGGAAACCAGAACATCCAGAGGAAACCCATGCAGGCATGGGGAGAATGTGCAGACTCCACACAGACAGTGACACAAGACAGGAATTGAACCCAGATCCCTGGTGTTGTGAGGCAGCAGTCTAGCCACTGTGCCACCATGCTGCCAGGTGAGAATTTCACCTCAATCACCATGCAGTGCTATGGTGACTGAATTCAGAGTTTTTTAATGGGTTCTCACGGTATGGAGCTGGACTGCTGTCATCAGGCTGAGAAACAACCAATCACATTCAAGGATTTTCAGATGCATTCCCCTGTCCCAGCCCCCAACCAACAAACAAAAATCAAGAAATACATTCACTTCTACATTTTTTTTACACTGAGCAATGATTGGACAATCACATGGAGTGAAGGTTGATGCTAAAATATTCTGAAAAAAACTATTTTTAAGCCATTTCAAAAATTTAGTTTTAAAAAAACCTGCAAATTAATCATTTAACAGCACTCCATGATACTAAATTCATTTTCTTCAGGGCCAGCTCAGTTTGTTATCAAATTTTATTGATCACATCATCGTTAAAAACTTAGTTCCACCTGATTGAATAAAATGCAAGTCTTTAAGGGGTTTCAGACAGTTATCAGGGGAAGCAGCAAAGTGATTTGATTGATTGCTGGCTCTGGGGTAGGGGTAGAGGTGGGTGAGCCATGATCTAGTCTGTATCGGAGACCTGAGTGACAGAGTGGCAGCTTCAGGATTTGCATGCTAATCTGCGCAGGCCTGATAACCTGAAGCTGCAGTCCGATTCAGAGGGGTTGTGACAGCAAAAGTTGACATTTCACTGTTTAAATCATAAAACAACGTTTACAGACTGATTATAATATCTGAGAAATATACAGAGAAATCCCCACCTGCGTCTTTAAGTGCTGAACTCACAGCTGATGTAGATCAAAGTGGTCATTTGATCTAAACCGTGATTACAAAATGAGAGAATCAATAGCATACAACAAGCCTGCAGTGGAGCAAACATTAGAAAATTCTTTCTCACAAAATATTGATTCTGTAAAATGAGCTGCCAACATCTCACCAGCTAATGCCTCAAAAAGACTTGGCCACCTTTCAGGTTAATAATGGATTGCAGAATTGTATAGAATACAATGGGTTGTTTTCTTTCTGTGACACCTGTGGCTCTACTGCCGGGACCAGAAGCCACAACTGACGCTGCTCTGATAGGCGCAGGCAGCTGGGGGTGGCAATTGGAAGCAATGAACTGTGAATTCTACCATCTAACTGAGGACGGCAGTGCCATTCAGAGGGCCAGCAGGCCCACTCAGCAGCATTACCACTACCAGTGGCCTGTGCCAAGGGTGCATCACCAAGGTGAGGGCATCTCCATGCCTAAAACATGTTAGTTTTTTCGGGGAAGCCAGTACCAGGCAAATGGATCCTGGCAATTGGGGAAGGCGATTTGGCTTTTGCAGTGTTATGGTCCAGGGCAGAAATTCCAAAGTGTTCTATGAAGCCCACCTTGATCATAAGTTTTATATCTTGAATTTGGCTACGATAAAACTTCCTTTGTGGGTCATTTGAATCAGGTATGAGTCAAATGACCCACCAGGGGTTTTTATCAAACAAAGTTTATTTAAGAATATAGTTAACATGTATAGAAAGAAAATTAACAAGAACTTTTATCAATTACAAACAAGAAACAGAATAATAACCATAATGTATAACCCTTAACAAATATATTTCATGTGTTTCAATCAAAACCAAAACTTTCCACAGTCAAAACCCTTTAAACAGGTTCAACACAGCAAAGATTAATGCTCATGTGATACTGGAAATTGAGTCCTTTGGTTGAAGTTTGCAGTCCTCTGGATTCACTCAGAACAAGGTGAAATCAAAACAGCTTCTCAGAATCTTAGGGAGAAACTCTGGTTAATCTACCAACTGCAGAATTTTTACTGTAGGAAGGTAAGGCCTTTCTTTCAGATAACAGCAGAATTTCCAAAACAACAGGGAGAGAGGGAAAGCACTTCTTGATAGCTTGCTCTCTCTCCTAAAGCCCAACTCTAATTAAAACACTACTGCCAGCCAAAAACAAAAAACAAAACCTCGAATTCCCTAGGAAGGAAAAATCCTGACCAGAACCCATGACTTTCCACCTAACAATGCAAGATCATAAAATTAATCCCAGAGTAAGCACAAACAACCCCATTTAAGTAGAAATAAAAGGACATGTCCAGTCAAGCTGACAAAAATGACACCACTGAAGCTATGAGCTAAGAAACCACTGAAGCTGTGAGAGTTGCAGAAATCATGTTTAAAACAAGCCTTTCTTAAAAATACATTAATGTCACAGCAGTGGCAAAACAGGTTAAGCATAGGGGTAGCTATTGCTACCAAAGTGTCCCTCCATGCACCATGATTACCTATTGAGGAGCACCCCCCCACCCCACCTCCCAGGAGCCTGCCAGGAGCCTGCCAGAGTTCACCTGAACGTCACAACACCTCCCACGATCATTCCTCATTCCTGCATATTTCCAAAGGGCTAGAAAAATTCAGGTCAACATTGCTCACATTGTGGGATTGTTAGACTGTAATCTTTGAAATATAACTGGTCTGGATTGAGATTTTCAGAATGTCAAAATATTGTTGAATGCTAAATTGATATTTTGAAGTTTTACTTTTAATATCCTGTGATGAAAGCTATGTCATTATTTTCTTGGAAATTGGATCTTCTCATTCCACCATGTCGGATAATTCAGCAGACAGTTTAGCTTAGTGACATTGTATGTGATCTTTGAAAGAAACTAATACCCTTTGCATTGATGTGCTGAACCCATATTATTAGTGTTCTTGTATCCTAATTATAATAAAAAATAAGAAATTTGTTTTGGAAACGGATAGTGCGGCCTATCTTGTCTGCGGAGATTGAAGTTGGACTAGTTACTTCAAACTGCTTTATTTACACTATGTATATTGCATACATAGTGAGCTCTTTGGTCGGCACAACTCTACATAGAACATAGAAGATTACAGCGCAGAACAGGCCCTTCGGCCCACGATGTTGCGCCGACCAGTTAAAAAAAAACAATGACCCACTAATCTAAACCAATCCCTTTTCGTCCATAAACCTATCCACGGATCTCTTAAACGCCCCCAAACTAGGCGCATTTACAACCGCAGCAGGCAGGGCATTCCAATCCCTCACCACCCTCTGGGTAAAGAACCTACCCCTGACATCCGTACTATAACTACCCCCCCTTAATTTAAAGCCATGCCCCCTCGTGCTAGCTTTCTCCATCCGAGGAAAAGGGCTATCACTATCCACCCTATCTAAACCTCTAATCATCTTATATGTTTCAATAAGATCCCCTCTCAGCCGCCTTCTTTCCAGCGAAAACAACCCCAAATCCCTCAGTCTCTCCTCATAGGACCTCCCCTCCATACCAGGCAACATTCTGGTAAACCTCCTCTGCACCCTCTCCAAAGCCTCCACATCCTTCTTGTAATGTGGGGACCAGAACTGCACACAATACTCCAAGTGCGGCCGCACCAGAGTTGTGTACAGTTGCAACATGACGCTGCGACTCCTAAATTCAATCCCCCTACCAATAAACGCCAAGACACCGTATGCCTTCTTAACAACCTTATCTACTTGATTCCCAACTTTCAGGGATCTATGTACACATACACCTAGATCCCTCTGTTCATCCACACTATTCAAAGTCCTCCCATTAGCCCTATACTCAACACATCTGTTATTCCAACTCTATTGAATACTATTTTGTCTGCTGTACAGAGTCTCTAACACATGACTGCTGATGTCATTGTTATATCATAATCTGTGTCACTCATTATTATATCCTATTTACCCGTTATGCTACACCTCCCTCTATCAGTACTATCAATTTATTTAATAACAATGTTAAACTTTTTTTTAAATTATTTATGTTATATTTGCCCTACACCTTATCCTCCACGAAGCAGAGATTAGAGGTAGAATTTTCCTGTCCTGCCTACCATGGTATCCGTAGCGGGTGGGACACAAACCATGGAAAGGTCCGTTGACCTCAGACAGGATTTTCCAGTCTCAGGCATTTGTGGCTGGAAAATCCCACCATAGGTCTTTTGTGCTACCTTCACAGCTCTCCCTGAATATGTGCTGGAGCTGCTGAGCAGGGTAGGTGATCTTGCACTCAGTCATTATTCTGCAAGCTCGCCACTAGTCGCTTATCGCCAACAAGAAAAACACCCATTCGCCTCCACTCTTTGCTTTCTGTTAGTTAACCAATCCTCTAACCATGCTAATATATTACCCATAACACTGTGCACCTTTATCTTATGTAGCAGACTTTGGTGCGGCACCTTGTCAAATGCCTTCTAGAAATTCAGATACACCACATCCACAGGTTCCCCATTGTCCACTGCACGTGTAATTTTCTCAAAGAATTCCAGCAAATTAGTCAAGAATAGACAAGATAAGCAGGGAAGTTGTTTCCACTGGCAGGTAAAACTAGAACTAGGGGGCCTGGCCTCAAAATGAGGGGAAGCAGATTTAGGACTGAGTTAAGGAGGAACTTCTTCACACAAAGGGTTGTGAAATTCCCTGCGCTGTGAAGGAGTTGAGGCTACCTCATTGAATGTTTTTAAGGCAAGGATAGATAAATTTTTGAACAGTAAAGGAATTAAGGATTAGGATGAGCAGGTGGGTAAGTGGAGTTCAGTCCACAAAAAGATCAGCCATGATCTTATTGAATGGCAGAGCAGGCTCGAAGGGCCAGATGGCCTACTCCTGCTCCTAGTTCTTATGTTCTTATGTTCTTATAGTGGTGTAGATTCTGGCTGCTTCCAAACACCTTGGGTGGCAGTCAACACAAACAAAGAATTTATTGCCTTGAAAATAAAAGTTTCTGCCAATGTCTATCTGGGAAATTAATTAGTAATAGAGGCTTGTTTGGTGGCTGGCTTTTTATTTTGCAAGTGTAACAGGAGGTTGATTAGCGTCACCATCGCTGCTATTATATTTCATATACTGGTTGTGTGATTGTCTGTAGGTGCTGTCGTCTGACTCGGGTAGTAACTTCAAACTGGCTTAGTTACACTACGTACACCACATTAATGAGCTCCTTGGTTTCGAGTGCTGATATTCCATTCCATGTACAGAATCTTAAGCACATGGCTATTCATGTCACTGCCACACCATTACCCTAACTATTCTATTAACACAATATGTTATACCTCCCCCATCCGGATGATGTAAAACAATAGGGGTGGAGGCATCTACTTTACAGGTAACATATGGAGTTGTAGGTTACCCTGTTGATACAATTTAAACCCTGGGTAGAGAGCCAGGGATCTGTATCTGTCCTCATCTGCTTAGCTCAAGAAATTAAACGAATTCGGAGTTGACACTCATCTCACAGCTTTTGGGTTTCATGGCCTCTTGAGCCCATGCCAGCATTCTTAAAGATGGAAAGAGTAGGCTTGAGATCCCACCCTAGATATTTCAGTGAAAGCACCTCTCATTCTCAAAATTCCATTGAGCTCAATTCCAAATGTTTAACCTTACCTCATAAATTAATCTCTTCATACCAGGGATTATCTTAATGAAACTCTTCTGAGCTGCCGCCAATGAAATAATATCTTTCCTTAAATAAAAAAACTGCTCACAGTACTCCAGATGTGGTCTCACCAAGTACCTTGTACAGTTGCAGCAAGACTTCCCTACTCTTATGTTCCAACCCCCTTGAAATAACATTCCATTAACCTTCCTCATTACCTCCTGCACCAATGCACTAGTTTTCTGTGTTTCATGCACAAGTACCCCTAAGACCCTTTGTGTTGCAGCTTTCTGGAGTTTATTTCCATTGAAATTATACTCTGTTCTTTTGTTCTCCTTTTCAAAATGAGCAACAATAAGTTCCAATTATATGTTCTTTGGATTCAACATAGTCATCCTGTTCTACATTATGTATCCTATATGCATTATTACGGAGTATTAGATCCAGAATAGGATTTGACCAGGAATATATATCCTCCTAGGTTTTTCCAGTTTGGTTTTCCCTGTCAATAGTTGATTAACTGACATCCCACGTGATTAATGTTCTGCTGTTTTTCTGGTCCATAAAACAATTCCTTTGTCTATCCGTATCTCATTATTACCTCTTCTCGTTATGCTAGACTTCAGACTAGATTGTGCATTTGTCTTTTCTTTCTGTGGATGTAGTGCCCTCTCATTGAAACACATTGGCAATCATTCCTTAGCTGTCCACCATAAATGTGGTAAACCTTGAAATGGGTAAAATGATGGTGTAGATGTCTAACTTCAATCCCTAACACTATCCCTAATAGAAATGATCTACCAGTAAATTTATCTGAACTCAAACCTCTAAAGGTTTATAATCCTTTTCAAATGGGGCACCTTCCATCAAACCTTACAGTTGCTTAAAAATGTAAGTTCAAAGTTGTAATGTCGCTGTTACTGACCAGTGAAATAACAAAATCTTGACATCTATTATCAGAGATCTTGAACTTCATGAAGAATTGGTTGCGTTCAGAACCAAACAAATGCTTAATTTGCTTGATATTTCTGTACAAAAGCATTAACTACAGTCAAAAAAATCCATCAGGTATTGTAACAGAAATGGTTGTCTAAGTATTATGTGCGAGAGCAGAGATTGGTCATATTTTTAAATTGCTTTCTCCATAATTCAGTGCCTTTCAAATTAGGGTCATGAAACATTTCCCAACAATGTCATGTAGAATTTTTCACAAAGTATAGATGATGAAAGTCTTAATGAAATTTTCTTGAGTGCCAGCTGGCTTGTGGATAGCTAATACACTTTTCTTTTGTCTTTTCCCCCACATATCAATTAACATAATGGATGGTATGGCATCTGTTCAGGTGTTTCTGCACACTTCTTATTGGAACTGTTCTTTTGTATAGGATAAAAAAAGCAATCAAACTACTTGGCATTTGTATATCCAATTGGACATCAAAATAGTTATTTTTAACTTTATGGAATTCATTATTAGGGTCACATTCAGAATATTGTCATTTTCATAAGCGAAATTGCACATGCTCTGCAAATAACCATGGGGCTGGAGAGAATGGGGCATTTCTTGCTCCATATATTATCATGCTCTCAATGGACATGATACTTCATCGAGTAAATGGCAACATATAAGAGACTGGGCAGGAAATTCTGTGCTCCAGTGTAACTGATGGGTACCACAAAGCTGTGCCCCCCACTTCCCTGGCCGGAAAGTTCCAGGTAAGGATTGCACAGCAATTGCCTGGGAAGTACAAACAGCCCCTGGGCAACAGCCCTGCACTTGGAACCATCCAAAAATATGATGTAAATCACAAACTTCGGATGGATTGGGCTGTCTTACACCAATAGCTAACCAGAAAAATAAGAATTAAAACCACCAAACTTCTGTGTAACTACTGTACAGACCCAGACCAACCCCACATTGGACACACCCAACCCCCAACTATACCATCATGGGAATACCCCCATTACCTAGGGATTTCCCTCCCCACCCCCATTAGAGAAGTCCCCCTACCCCAAACCCTAGCTACCCTCCTATGGGATGCTTTAACACCCCTCTACAGACCAGTTACTGCACAGTTTTGAAAAAAAGACAGCTTTTGAAAACAAAGCCAGAATTAACTAGCTCAATCCTCCCAACCCCTCATTTCTTCGCAAAGGAGATTTTTATTGCATTTGACTGCGTTATTTTAAACCCTTGGAGTGCGTCGCGCTCCCCCCGCCCCCCACCCCTTGGACCTCATTGTCAAACTCCACAACGGTGATGTCACGGCGGCCAGGTACCAGGCAAACCCCCTTAAATCCAGGGAACTGATTGAAAAGCATGGACAGCATCATCAGATACAGAGCCTTTACCATTCTTGCAAAGTTTGGCCTTATCTGCTGATGCTCACTTAAGCTTGTATGCTCTGTTGTTTCCTGCCATACTTTATCATTACCAATATCTCTACCCTGCTCAACTGCACTGTTCTTTCTCGCTAATGAACTGCATCTCCTCTCAGGTGATCCACCCATCATTTAATAAAAAGTCCTCTCTACCGCCCCAGTTATTTGACCAACCATTGCACTTGTCCCAATGCAGTTCAGGTGAAGACCATCCCAATGGTACACCTTCCACTTTCCGCAGTACTAATGCTCCATAAATCAGAACCCATTTCTCCCTCACCAGTCTTTGAGCAAGAATGGTGCCATAAAGCTGATTAATTAACCGTGATGTAACAAGTAAATTGGAACCTGAATAAAGGAGACGAACATTCCTCTTCCAACATGGTTAGCATTGCTGCCTCACAGCACCAGGGACCTGGGTTCGATTCCTGGCTTGGGTCTGTGTCTGTGCAGAGTTTGCACGTTCTCCCTGTGTCTGTGTGGGTTTCCTCCAGGTGCTCCGCTTTCCTCCCTCAGTCTGAAAGTCATGCCAGTTAGATGACCAGAACAGGCGCTAGAATGTGGCAATTAGGGGAATTTCACTGTGACTTCATTGCAGTGTTAATGTAAACCTTATTTGTGACTAATAAATAACTAAAAACATCCAATCCAGGGTTATTAGAGCGATTCAGTTTAACGAAAGTGGAAACCATACGCGTCAAGTAGCTGAGGATTGTGAGTCACTGAACTGAACCAGAAATAATTGTCAGTGTAACAGTGTGAAGCAAATGTCAACCTTAAAAAAAACTCCTGAATGAATATTTGATATTTCACGGCCTCAGCACTAACAGAAATCATAAACAGCGTTAGAAAGGGAAGAATGCCTAAAACTAGAAGATAATTCACAATGAAGAACTGGGCAGTAAAGTAAATGGTCAACAGCCTGTAAAATTATGTAAATATCTTAGCCCAAGCCTCTATACTTTATATTCAAGTCAGGAAGACCAAGCAGCCAAGAAAATGGTTCCCTTCTTGGACCTCCCTTTTCAATGGTTAATTAATTCTTTCTAAACAAATTTAGCATGTTGTATATTTGAAGAAAATATAGTTTGTTTTAGTATGGATGTTAGTTCTAAATGTAAATGGCATTGTGTCTTGAAGTAAGCTGATAACAGAGTTTTAAATCTACCATTATTGAAAATTTAATCAGTCTACTTTTGTTTTTTTTTACAGTTTTATGTTCTATTAATTAAATCTGACTGCCATTGTTAGTTGGATTTTCCTTGTCGTTTCTGGTGTAAAGTTTGGTGTTCAGATGTTCACCATATAAGGGAGAACAAATAACAAAAATTCTGTTACTGTTTTGCACATAATTGCTTATAGGTAAGTCCACTGCCCTTGCATTTCCAGCATGGATTTACAATCCAAGCATTGACACTCTACTGTTTTAATCCATCCATCGAGGGCAATTCTTTGACGGGAGCACGGAATCAGCGAATAAACTTAAAACCTTTTAAGCACAGGAAAATAATATGATTGACATCTAAATAGACTGAGCATGTGCAGAACTGGGTAAGCAAGCTGACATTTTCAACAGCTGGAGTGAGCTAATTCAAAGCCAACAGTCACTTTGGCATCAAATCAAGTTCACATTCAGTTTTTAGTTCTGTTTAGCATATCACAGGGAAGGGGGAAAAAACAAGCACATAGGCAAAGTGGAGACCTGAGAGTCTGATCAATAATTCAATATGAAGTCAGATTAAACGTCTAACAGCATCAAAGAGTTTGATTCTCTCAAACCAGCTGGAAAAATCCAGCCTGATTTCTTTGTTCTGTGTTACAAAGATGCTATAGCAGCTGGTGAATAAGAAATGTAACCGCAAGCTTATCCACGCTGGGGACATTGTACATACCACTGCGTCCTTAGCTAGGGAGTGCAAGTGGCCATAGCAATGGATTTAGTACCCAGTTTCAATCAAAACTTCTTCCCGTTGCAAATAAATTATTAGGTGAAACCAGTTAATGTTGATGGGCTGATAATGATTATTAAATATATTGTGATCAATGATCTACATAATTGACTCCTAATTTATTTCATTATTAACCCGTTATTTAATTTATTAGTTCATTGGGATCTCCATTACGCAAGTGACAAAAGGTCAAGAGATACAATTAAATTAGTTAAGTAAATATCCATTTTAGACAATAATGGAATTAGGCTTCAAGGAACAATCATCCATTTTATCATAGATTCATAGAGTCATTACAGCGCAGAAATTGAATATTTGGTCCATCGAATCCATGTTGGCTCTCTGTAGAGAAATCCAGTCAATCCCATTATCCCACTATCACCCTGCAACTTTATATCACACAAGTGCCGATCCAATTTATTTTTGATATCAATGATCATCCCCCCTTCCATTAATAGTCAGTTCAAGAATTATAATATATAAAGAAGGGTTGATTTCAATATCATTTAATAAAGTAGAGGTAAGCAGGTTTCAGTAATGACAGTTAGTATATATGTGACATTATGGAATGGATTCAACACCACAATCACACTTCGAATCAGTAATGATGGAAAATCCATGCAGACACACCTATTGTCACCTCATCACTTGACCTGTATTCCTCTCCATGTCCCACTTGTGAAAAATGCTTCCTGATTTCACTCCTATTTCCTACCTCGCTCTAATTTCAAGTTTGTGTCCTTAATTCTGGATTCCACCCCCACAGGAAACAGTTTACTGAGTAGCAATGCTATCATTTTAAACGCTTTGATTAGATCATCCATCAGCCTTTTAAACTCAAAGGCCAACAAACAAAGTTTATGCAACCTGTCCTTTTCATTTAATAATTTAAGTCCTGATATCATTCCTACAAATTTGCAAAACACTCCCTCCAAAATCAAAGTATCTTTTCTAAGGTATGGTGCCCAAATCCAAGAGCAGTAATCCAGATTGTGTCTGAACAAGGCTCTGAGGCATCACTTGCACACTTTTGAATTACAACTCCTTTGTGATAAAGGCCATATTTTGATTATTTTTGCCCAGGAAAGACTTAAATTTAATGAAATGGACATTAATTTAAATAGAAAAATTGTAATAGATAAATTAATTGAATTTAAGACAAACAGATGCAAAAGCAACAGTTTATTTTCAAAATAGGTTATGAGATCTGAATGTACTAATTATAATCATCATGTATAGGAGATCTCATAAACTAATCAGATTTAAGGATTGGGAAATTAACAACAGGATTGGGAAGGAGGGTGAATCAAGGCAGCAAAATTGAAAGTCAAATCATAGAGAGATTAAGAAAAGGGGAGTTAGAATTAAGAGAGAAAAAATGCAGAAAGAAATATAAGTAAAAATGTAAAAATTAAAATTGGCATTTTTAGAATCCCTTAAAACACATCACAACCTGATAGAATGAGACACCATACTTATGACAGTTAATTTTCAGTACCAAAGTGGTATCATTAGCTATCATTAACACTAATCATGTAGTTACAAGGGTACTTACATCTGATAACTACCAGTCTTAGATAGCTGCAATTGAATTAGTTTGTATCTACTGCACAGATACTGCAACTTTATACCATTCACTGCTTGTTAATGGTGAGGAAAACAGTGAGATACCATTTCCACAAAACTAACAATAGCTCAGCACAACTAGGACAGCAACTTTTGAACATTTGTATTTTGTCGTACTTCTGCTCTTCACCTGAAGTTGCTGTACCACTTACATACAAATCATGGAAAATTATTTTGCTTAGTGGTTAGCACTGCTGCCTCACAGCCCTAGGGACCTGGGTTTGATTTCGGCCTCGGGTCATTGTCTGTGTGCAGTTTGCAAATTCTCCCTGTGAGTGTGGATTTCCTCTGGGTGCCCTGGTTTCCTCCCACGTTAAGAAGTCTCACCACACCAGGTTGAAGTCCAAAAGGTTTATTTGGTAGCAAACGCCACTAGCTTTCGGAGCGCTACTCCTTCATCAGGTGAGTGGGAGTTCCTGTTGTTGTGAGACTTCTTACTGTGTTTACCCCAATCTAACACTGGCATCTCCACATCATTCCTCCCACATTCCATAGATGTGCAGGTTAGGTTGATTGGCTATGCTAAATTGCCCCTTGGTGTCAGAAAGACTAGTGGGGTAAATACGTGGGGTTATGGGGTTAGGGCCTGGATGGAATGTTGTCGGTGCAGGCTCCTGCACAAAGTGATTCTATGATTTTGTAATTCTATGATCAGCCATTAGCCTCACTGTTACTTTGACAACGAAATTTGGCAGGACCTGGAAGAGCAGAAGAAGCATTTACTTTCCTTCATTGTATGGATTGCTTTACTGGCCATTGTAAAGTGAAAATCTGTACTTTCCCTGTAAATGGCCTTAAATGCTGGCTCCTAATAAAATACAAAAATTAATTCTACTGTATGTTCAGTTAGTTGGTAATATGAGTAGGGGTTATTTATGTTTGTAAATATAGCCGCGGCTGTCTGTATAAAGACAGCAGTGTTTTCATATCTCTTCTTACTCACAAGTTAGCAGCTTGTCTTCAAAATTGGAAGTGTTTAAGACAATCTCTCACAGGTAATTGATAAAAGGTTTATATGCCACCAGAAACAGAACACTTACTTTAGTGATTTGTTTATGAAAATAAATAATCAAGTGCTCTGATCCAACGTTCATTATTAATTGAATGTGCAAACGTCACTTCTTCACAGCTTAACATATATTATCAGGATAGTGGAAAGAACCACAATGCTCGAATGGACTCCTGTAGAACAACTTGATTAAAAATCTACAGGACACTTGAACAGCAAATACATGCTACACTGTGGGACGTAATGGATAAGCTGTTTATTTTATTAATAACAAATTAGATTTTTACCAAATCGATCTTGAAACAAAAATTGTGTTTTTTTGAAAAAAGGTGTTTGGTGAAGACATACAGGGTACAGGTTGAATCTCACTGTGCCCATCCTATGTAGGTAAAAGGCTCCGCTGTGGGGCCAATAATCGAGCATCCCATGGACATATGCACTCATAATTACTGATTAAATTTACATGATAAAGGAGAAGATTATAACACTGTGTATTCTTATTTTCCTAAACTTTTCACAGGATATAAACTAAAAAATGCATATTATCATGTGTAATATGGCTCACATGATGTAATATTATGTACCTGGAAGACAGTGGCGTAGTGGTCCTCCCAACTGTATATTGCCCTTCACTTCCACTGGCTGGCTCAGATTGACTTAAATCGCACGATTCTTGCCCCAGGGCTGGCCTGCACTTTACTCATGCAGAAAAGCATGAATGTGATGTTGTGTTAGACACCAAGAGCTTGTTCCGATTATTAAAGTAAGACATGTGGCCCAATTTCCAGGCAGAATTTCTATGTCATTTAAGCTTTTTTGATACAAAAAGAGGAGAATGCAAGATCATCTTATAGAGACGTTCACACTTAGGAAGTGAAAGATCTTGGAATTTGGGACTCAGCAGGTAGATTGCTGAGATCTAGTGGGGCAGAGGTCTAGATCCTGCCTCTGAGCTGGTAGCTCTGAGTTCGAGTCTCCGGTACTTGATGGCAAGATATGGAGCTTTTGCTGCCTTAGGACTAAATCCAAACTTTCTTGATCTTTTTCACAGCTTTGAGAATCTATCCAGTCATGTCCTACTGGGGACATTCACGTTGGAATGCCAAATACCTCATGGCAGAGTGCATGAGATTTTCACTCAGGTGGGCAAAGGGTCAGTCAGCCAACTTGCTCCACAAGTTGAGTTGATGTGGAAGTTGGAACCAGTCGTTAGCAGGTGAAGGGTCTGAGTCTGTTTTGCAGTATGAGGGGGTCCTTAAGAAAACACAATGTTCCAAGCGCTGATTGTGGTTAAAGGAGATCACCATGTTAACTGACCTTTTTTGCAAGGATTCTGCACAACTGTGTATATAGATGATAAGTATATAAGTGAATGATTAAAATGATGCTGAATTCTATTGTTTGAAGGTGCACACCAAACTGTAAGGCTATTGGTACTTTAATTGGAATGTTCTCTCTGTCATTGGCTAAAACGTGCTATAACTGACACTGTTTTGTGTAACTCTGTTAGAACATCATAGAACATACATTCACTATGTATGTTCTCCTTGCTAGCAAGTAATAAAGTTACAAGATTGAGTAATCACCGTGCCTTTTCTGGTTAATAGTCAACATTGGTGCTTTATATACATTAATGAGCCTGGAACTTCTGATTTGCTTTGTATATTTTAGTGTGGTGCCCATGTTTTCCAGGCTCCTGCAGCTGAAGCGAGGCAGGAAAAGCTTCAGGGAGAAAGTTAACATCTCCACAGCACTCCTTGTGAGCCAAAAGGAGGAGGAGTGCTTTTCCCCAACAGAAACCCACCCCCCTCACCCCATCTCAGAAACTTAGCGCCCCCACCCCATAGGAGTCAGATAGGAACCCACCAGGATCAGATAGCCTGCTGAGGTTGGGGAGCGGAACCCCCTCTGGGCCTTGGGGATCAGACCTCACCCAGGGACCAGAACGAATCCCCACCAGACTAGGACAAGATCTAACTTACAGTTGCATGTCCCACCCCCCAGATTTATTTACATAACCCATCCCTGTAAATATCCAGGCCTATGTAGAAATTAAATTTGAAGTGGATCCCAACATAGTGATTGCAAGGCTATGATCTCATTTAAATTTGGGATTTATTTAACAGCAGTTAGCTTCTACAGACTTGCTTTAACAGTTATATAATGTCATCAGAATCATCCACTAAAATTCACCGTGTAATCTTTCTGGGGGTTAATTCGGCTCTTACGTATTTCACACTCATTTCCAAACAAAAAAATTTATAATGAAGCTGTTTTTTTCCATGAAAAGCAAGCCCAAAGGCACAGTCAAAGATTTGATTGAGTAAGATTTCTTTGTGGTTTGGTGGTATATTATTAAACCTGCAGATTAATCTGTCAGAGAAAACAATAGCAAGTTTAGTCACTGGCAGCAATGAATTCTCCAGACAAATGTAATCATGCCATCTGCTTAATCGGGGAGTTGATTCAGTCCAAGTATTGCAACAAAACGTGGGACCATCTCCTTAGCTTTCAATGAAGAATTACCAGACCCATGGCTGATAAGTAATTTATGAAAGTTTTCTGGCATGAGAAACATCCAAGAGAATTGTAAATCTTTTTCCTTATTCAACTCAAGAAAGACCTTCAGTTTTGAAGGTGAAAGCAGGGAACATTGAGTTAGGGAAATGACATTATCAGAATGAGATAGCGCTAGCTGCACTCCAGTCAAACATTGATTGCCACCAATACTGTTAAAGTGACAGATAGGGCTGAATTATCACACTGAGAGTGGGAAAGGGAAAGCAAGATTGTTTCTGAGTCCAAAACCTGCCCCCCGGAGGTGGCAGGCTGATTAGCATCAAGTTTTCATGGTGGGAGTAGTGGACCCCTAGAGGCTGAGCTGGTGGAGTGGAAAGGACAGTAAAAAGTCTGACAACACCAGGTTTTAGTCCAACCTATTTATTTGATAATATTCTCACTAGCTTTCGAGGGGACAGCCTCTTCGTCAGGTGAATGGAGAGTTCTGGCAACTCTCCATTCACCTGACGAAGAGGCTGTCCCCTCGAAAGCTAGTGAGAATATTATCAAATAAATAGGTTGGACTAAAACCTGGTGTTGTCAGACTTTTTACTGTGTTTACGCCAGTCCAACGCCGGCATACCCACATCATGAGTGGAAAGGAGTCAGATGAAATGCAGGCCTGGTTTAAATTAATCGTCATAACCATTACAGAGGCTGCAGTGGTGCAGATGGAAAAATAGCTGCAGTTTCTCAAAGTGTTGGAGAACACCAGAGTCGAACAAAGCAGAGGGCCTGGCACCCAGGTTAGGGCTACCTCGGCTCTTTGTGTGTTCTTCGATGTCATTTTCAAGGTTGTGAGGGAAAAGAGGCCGATCCCTTTCCTACGAGTGGCCAGAGGAGGCCATTCATCCTGTACAAGGAGATATGGGAGGAGGTGGCAGTCACAGCCAGTGGTCAGAGTCTGATGAGAAAGTCTCAGATCCAGTGTCAAAGAGGTTCTGCCAAGGTTGGTGACACAATAATGATACATAGATGATCTGAAATTGGGGACCAAGTGCAGTGTGTCTAAGTTCACAGATGACACTAAGATAAGTGGTTGAGTGAAGTGTGCAGAGAACACAAAGTCTGCAAAGGGACATAGATAGTTTAAGCGAGTGGGCGAGGGTCTGGCAGATGGAGTACAATGCTGATGAATGTGAGGTCATCCATTTTGGTAGGAATAACTGCAAATGGACTATTATTTAAATGGGAAAAAATTGCAGCATTCTGCTGTACAGAGGGAGCTGGGTGTCCTTGTGCATGGTTTGCAGGTGCAGCAAGTAATTAAGAAGGCAAATGAAACTTTGTACTTCATTGGTAGAGGGATTGAGTTTAAAAACAGGGAGGTTATGTTGCAGCTGTTTAAGGTGCTGGTGAGGCCCATCTGGAGTACTGTGTACAGTTCTGCTATCCTTATTTGAGAAAGGATATTCTGGCATTGGAGGGCGTGCACAGGAGATTCACAAAGTTGATTCCAGAGTTAAGAGGATTGGCTTATGAGAAGACATTGAGTAGACAGGAACTATATGCGTTGGAATTCAGAAGAACGAGGGGGAATCTTATAAAATCATATAAGATTATGAAGGAAGTAGATAAGATAGAAGCAGGGAAGTTGTTTCCACTGGTGGGTGAAACTAAAACGAGGGGGCATAGCCTCAAAATAAGGGAAAGCAGATTTAAGACTGAGTTGAGGATCAACTTTTTCATACAAAGGGTTATGAACCTGTGGAATTCCCTGCCCAGTTCTCCTAGTTCTTATGTTCTTAATTCACTCCAAACCTTCAGGACCTCTAGGTATTCACCATCCAGCAGACAAGGATCCTGAGGGTGCATGCTGCTCCTGAAGATAAGTCAGTAAGTGCCCTGGGCACACACTCCTCCTGTCAGAATGGCTCAGAGGTGTGACACTATTGGGGACCTGCCAGCACTGAAACATGAAGCGTCTAATGAATAGAGGACAAGTGACCACTGAGACAACTGCTCTATTTTGTCCTTGCAGGAGAAATGACTCAATGCCCTGCCAGGAGGAAGAACACCATTTTTCCCGCCAGACTATTCCAATGGAGAATATGATAATAGAACTATCAGGATTCTGAACCAGGAGGAAATCAGCCCTGGTGAGACAAGACTTCATGTTGGAGCTGGCAATTACAGGAGGATAATGTGGTCATTAAAGGACGCAGTGCACTCCACCACATCCAAAAACACTGTCAAAGCTTAGGCTGTCCTTGACAGCTTTTGACCATCTCTTCTTGTGTCCTAAAGGTACAGATTACCAACCATTGGCATCCTCTCCCTCCACAGGTCCAGGGGAGCAGGAAGCAGATAAAGTGCCATCACATCTGAGGAGTGCATTATCAATCAATGCAGATACTCTCACATCAGTGGGTCTTCATGTGAAGCAGCACTGGGTAAAGATCATGGCACTAATGTGTAGAAGAAGGTGCCAGAGGTAGAGGCAGCTGTAGTCAGTTTCTCATCAAGGAGATAAGATAGATATGACCCTGCTCAGCTGGACAGATATGGAGTCTCTGGGGTCAGAAGAAAGGAGACTTTACCTAGACCAGCAACAGGAGATGTGTTCTGTAATGTTTGAGTTTGCGGAGGCAGTACAGGACTGTGGTAAAGGATGGAGAAGTCTATGCGCTCATGAGTTTCTTCATTGAAAGAATGCCCAACCTCGTGGGGAACTATATGCAGCATCACTTGGAGTATATGCAGGAATTCTGTACTGATGTTTGCAGTATACTTAAGACCATCAGAAATAGGAACAGGAACAGGCCATTCAGTCCCTCAAGCCTGGTCTTCCATTCAATAGAATCAAGACTGATCTGACATTGCTCATGTCCATTTACTGCTGTAACTCTTGGTTCCCTTACTGATCAAAAATCTATCTCAGCCTTAAATATACACAAAGATCCTATCCTCACAACTCTCTTTGGAAGGAGTTCTAAATCTCACAACCATCTGAGAGAAGAAATAAATTCCTCTTCATCTCAGTATTAAATTGACATCCCTTTATTCTGAGACTATACCCTCTGGCCCTTGACTCTCCCATGAAGGAAAATATCCTCTCAGCATTTACCCTGTCAAACTCCTTAAGAATCCAATACATTTCAACGAGATCGCCTCTCATTTTTCTAAATTCCAGTGAGCAGAGTCCCAATCTGTTGAACCTTACCTCATGAGACAATCCCTCCATACTGGGATTCATCCTTGTTAGCCTTCTCTGACCAGCCTCCAATGAAATAATACCTCTGCTTAAATAAGGGAGGCAAAACTGCTCACAGTACTCCAGCTGTGGTCTCACCAGTACCTTGTACAGTTGCAGCAAGACTTCCCTTCTCTTATGCTCCAACCCCCTCGAAATAAGGATCAACATTCTTCCTGATTACCTGCTGCACCTGTGTGCTAGCCTTCTGCATTTCATGCACAAGTACCCCTAAATCCCTTTGTCTTGCAGTTTTCTGTAGTTTTTATCCAGTTAAATAATATTCTGTTCTTTCGATCTCCCTTTCAAAATGAATGTCATTTCCCACATCATATTTAATTTGCCAATTTTTTGTCACTTACTTAACATATCAATATCTCTTTGTAAACCATTTATATCCCTTTCTCAACTTGCCTTTCCACTTACTTTTGTGTCATCTGCAAATGTACCTACTGTACATTTGCTTTCTTCCTTCAAGTTGTTCATATAATATCGTAAACAGTTTTGTTCCAGCACTGATCTCTGTGGATCTCCACTGGCTACAGTTCTCCAACCTGAAAAATAGCCCTTTATCCCCCCCTGTTCTTTTCTGCCCATTAGCCCATACTTAGCCAATTACCTCCAACACTAGGGATTCTTATCTTATGACTTAACCTTTTGTGAAGTACCTTCTGGAAGTCTAAATACAATACATCTATTAATTCCCCTCCATGAACTCTGGAGACTTCCTCAAAAAACTCAGTCAGACATGATATCCCTTTCACAAGGCCATGTTTAATTAGATTATGATTTTCCAAATGTACTGCTATTTCTTCCTTGAATGGGATGGATAGGATAGAGGTGGAGAGACTCTTCCCACTCAGAAAGGACAGTAGGACTAGGGGGCACAGCCTCAAGATAAAGGGGGGGCGGTTTAGAACGGAGTTGAGGAAGAACTTCTTCACTCAAAGGGTGGTGAATCTCTGGAATTCTCTGCCCGTTGAAGTGGTGGAGGCTGCCTCGCTAAATATTTTTAAGACGCGGGTTGATGGGTTTTTGATAAGAGAGGGGATTAAGGGTTATGGGGAGAGGGCGGGAATGTGGAACTGAGCCACGACAGATCAGCCATGATCTTATTGAATGGCGGGGCAGGCTCGAGGGGCCAGATGGCCTACTCCTGCTCCTATTTCTTATGTTCTTATGTTCTTAATAATTGATTCTAATATTTTTCCAACAATAGACATTATGCTAATCAGCCTATAGTTAACCACTTCTTGTCTCCCTCCTTTTTTGAATAAGGGTGTCACACTGGCAGTTTTCCAGTCCTCTGAGTCTTCTCCAGAGTCCAAGGATTTTTGGAAAAATATAACCAATGCATCCATCATCTCAGTAGTTAATTCTTTTATGATCCGAGGATGTAAGTCATCAGAGCCAGGGAACTTATCTACCTATAAAATGGTAATTATATCAAGAAGAGGTTTGATCACATGCCTAAAAACCACTGGTCAGTCAGTGCACCATCAGTGATTGGTAAAGATCCCATTAAAGCACTTACTGCAGGTGAATAAATAAGATAAATAAAAATAGTAGGTTGCGTTTACATTATATTATTTAGTGAGCTTATGGCACTGGGAACCAAAGGTCTCTTGAACAGGTTTTTCCTAGGTATTCTAAAGAACCAGCCTGAAAGGAGCCTTTGAAACTGATGATAAAAAAATGTGAGAGGCCTGAGCTTTCCTTTTAACCACATTGTTAAATAAGTTATCAAGCTTTGTCCGATGTCTAACAATTTACCTGCAGTGTTGACAATTCTGGCCAGTGTATTTTTGCAGTTCACACTCAGGTTAGCGCACCAGACTCTCATGTTAAGTGTTAGAATACTGTCAACCAAACTTGTGTACACTCTGTCTAAAATGTCTTGAATCACTCCAAACCCATTCAGTTTTTGAAATAAAAACAGACACCTTTTTAAAAGTACAGTTCATATTGAAATGTCATTGAAATTGACATTTTTGTATGATTAGTAGGCGCAGGACGGAGTTCTTTGAGCCCATTAGAGTCTCCCCCTCCACCAGGAGTGGTTCCCACCAGCGGAGTTTACAACTGCTCCCCACTAACAGGGAGCAGGTGTGCTCACCCTACTGCTGGGGACAGAGGCCATTGAGGCCCCCCAGCCAGGGAGGTCGAGGGCAAGGAGGTGGTGAGCCCCTGGAGAAGTGCCGGCCTGGCACTGCCCACTAGGCACCAGGCAGTGCCAAGGGGAGAGGGCCAGAGGGAGTGGGGCATACTGGAGGGGGCACAACCTATAGGAGGGAAAACGATTGGTGGGACGGGATCCGCTGCCAATCTGCAATTGGATCAATGGGAAAGGGAGGGAGGAGGGCGATCGGATCTGGTGACCTTGGGCTGGGGTCAGGGTTAGGGCTGGCAACCAGTGGCACAGGGGGCTCAGGAAGGCCAACGAACAGGGAGGTGGGGATGAGAAGGCCAGCAATCAGGAGATTTCCGGGGAAGGCCAGCAATCAGAGGCCAGCGATTGGGAGGCCGGCGATGGAAATAGGGGGCCAGAGAGCATGCGCTGATCTCCCCAGCCAGGGAGGTCGAGGGCAAGGGGGTGGTGAGCCCCTGGAGAAGCTCTCCCCTCCTGTCCCATGGTCGCTTCCCCTGCTTTCTGCCTTAAGGAGCTGCCTCTTCTCTGTGGCAAGGCAGGGGCAGTCCCTAACATGGCTGCCACCTGGCATTTCCACTGGCACAAGGCAGACACCTCCTACATCCTAGAAATGCTCAGGGTCTTTAGTTGTTTAAGCTCATCACCTGGCCATTGAGGCCATTTGCATTCAAATATCACATTGCAGAGTGACAGAGTTTGGGTATAGGCTTGGGACCTGGAAATAATCCAGGTGTCGACTTCTAGCCCAATGACCTATTTTAATCAAATAAGTTATGTTTCCATTTTTGGAGATTTTGCATCGATATATTTCTCATAATATTGAATGTTCATTAACTTAAAAAAAATTATTCAGGCCAATAATTTAATAAATCCTTTGCCCAGTCAACATTGTGCCACAGTATCAAAAATGCACATTAGACACATCATCAAGTAAATTTAGAGAAAAAATGCTGGAAATTCTCAGCCCAATTATCAGTGCTGAGCTCTGTCAGGAGGTGGGAGCTGCCTGCTGTGCATGACCCTCAAAGACAGATGGCAGCCATGATGGGCTCCATTGCTGTCTTGCAGATGAGAGATGGCAGAAGATCCGAGGACCAGCAGCTTCACTGTGCAAACAAATGATCAAATAGTCACCTAAAAGGTATTACATCTGACTGTGCCCAAAAACCCTCAGTTGCAAAAATATCTTCATTATAAAATCACTCAACTGTTCCATGCATTGAACAGGACAGCTACACACTAGCATAACCACATAATGTTCGGGTTTGCTGATCTCCAATTTGAAAATTGCCTCCTGGCTCTTCATACCCAATGGAAAAAACAGTTCAGTCCAGTATTCTTATTTCCCAGTTTTTCTGATGTCCCATTTTCAAGAATACAAGACCACTTCCCCACTTATTTCCCCACTTTTACTTATTTTTCCATCTCCATTGAGAAGCTTCTCAAGGACTTATCAACCTTGGGAGGAACACACTCAGAGGCCCAGCAGCTGGCTTGGGGACAGCTGAATCCTGGTTTCCGGCAGACCTCCATGTGCCCGAGCCCTCGGATGTGCCCACCACTACCTGACATGCATCAGTGTCTCTGATGCTTTCACTATGAGCACTTCAGGTCTGTGACCTTTCGTCAGAACTGGGAAAAAAGAGAGAGACATAGTAGGTTTCAAGCAATTGCTGAGATGGGGAAAAGGGTTGGGAAAATAACAGAAGTGCGGAAGGAAGGACAGATTAAATGACAAAAGGAATGATGGCGCAAAGCAAAATGAGAAGGTAATGGGGCAAATGAATAAACAAAAATTATTTTAGAGGAGGGTTTCATAGATTCATCGCCAGCAGTGACCATCCAATAAAAAATAGAAAATGAAGAGAGAGGTTGTTAAACTCAGTGTTTAGGCTGGAAAGCTGTGACGTGTCTAATCAAAAGATGAGTCGCTGTTTCTCAAGCTTACATTATGCTTCATTACAACAATGTAGGAGGCCAAAGCTGGAGACGGCTGACAGAGAATTAAAATGACAGGCGACCAGAAACTTTGGGTCATGCCTACAGGCTAGAATAAAGCTATTCCACAAAACGATCACCCAATCTGCATTTGGTCTTGCCAATGTAGGGATGGCACAGTGGCAAACACTGTGGCCTGCCAGCGCCAGAGACCTCGGTTCAATTCTGGCCTCGGGAACTGTCTGTGTGGAGTTTGCATGGTCTCCCAGTGTCTGCCTGGCTTTCGCCCGGGTGCTCCTGTTTCCTCCCACATTCCAAAGATGCGCAGGTTAGGTGGATTGAACATGCTAAATTGCCACTTAGGGGATTTAGCAGGGTAAATGCAAGGGGTTACGGGGATAGGGTTTGGGTGGGATTGTTGTCAGTGCAGGCTCAATGGGCTGATTGGATTCTTTCCACAGTATAGGGATTCTATGATTCTAGGAACAGAATAAAGCATGAGCGATGAGGAAATGAAAGATATATCAAAAGTCCTGGCATAGATGGTGGTGTCATTAAAATAAATATGATGGTGACAGAAAAACTGGGAGCATGGTCCACAAAGCGGGTGGCATGGTGGCATAGTGGTTAGCATTGCTGCCTCACAATGCCAGGGACCCAGGTCCAATTCCAGTCTCGGGTCACTGTCTGTGTGGAGTTTGCACATACTCCCTGTGTCTACGTGAGTTTCCTCCAGGTGCTCCATTTTGTTCCCACATTCCAAAGATGTGCAAGTTAGGTAGATTGGCCATACTAAATTGCCCGTTAATGTTAGGAGGATTAGTGGAGTAATATGTGGGGTTATGCAGATAGGGCCTGGGTGGGATTGTTGTCAGTGAAGACCCAATGGGCCAAATGGCCTCTTTCTGCACTGTAGGGATTTTATGATTCTATGAAAGGAAGTGGGGTGGGAGAAAGTTTAAATCTTTCCCTGTATTTCTTTAAAATCTGCTTCAGTTCTAATGGAACTTCATCAACTTGAAACATTAATTCTCTTTTTCTCCACTGATGCTCCCAGATCTGCCTCGAATTTTCAGCATTATCTACTTTTATTTTGGATTTCCGGCATCTGGAGTATTTTGCTTTGTTGACAATCTTGCAATATTGTTTTGGAAGATGATGCAGTCCTACTAATATGTGATAGACAGCTAACCTTTAATCAGCAATCAGGAACTGCACTAGATTAAACAAGTGTCAGTGAAAGTGTTTCTCCTCGAGTCCTGCATTAATAGCTAGTTATAACCCTTGCTGAGATGATATGGCACTGCACAACTGTGCAGAAACAAAATAGTTTTAATTGAAAATAACAAACAAATTGGACAGGGATGCAATACCATTTAGAAGATAAAAATATAGAGCTTAATGATATAGAATTGGAATGGTGGCATCATTAAAATATTTAAAAGCAAAAGGTGGCAGAATTTGACATACGGATTTTTCATTCCTTGCTAAAGGGAAAAGGAGAGACTGATGACCTGAAGCAGTTTCACAATCACGCAGCCAGACACCAATTATTTTCCTGAGGAAACAACAAAATTCTGATTTTGTTATTAAGGCATTGAAAAAGTCAAGGATCATCTATAATTAACAAAGCAGGCAGCAATCATTCATTCCTCCAGCAGAGGTCAGGCAGGGTGAAAACTGAGTTTCCACACAGGCAGAAGTGACGTGGATGGATTTTTTTTTAAAATGCAATGCGTAGAATTTTGCTCGAAAGTAATTATAGAAAATCTTAATAATAACATTGCACACTTCTTTTCAAAAGTCTGAAAACATGTACCAACCAATTCAAGAACTGCTTCTTCCTTGCTGCCTTGCTGAATTTTGAATGGTCCTATTAAGCTGATCTTTCTCCACATCCCATCACTATATAACACTCTACTCTGCACCCTCTCCTTTCCTTCTCCCCTATGTACTCGATGAATGATATCTTTTGTCAGTGTAGTGTGCAAGTAGCAATACTTTTCACTGTATCCCAATACATGTGACAACAATAAATCAATTCAATTCAATAATGTTGGTAGTGACATTAACAATACGTTCTTGCATGCTGATTTTAAAATGTTTTTCTTCTTTTGACAGTTAACCTTCTATTTGGACCATGGCTGTACCATTGCTTACAGCTGTCCTCTGAACAGTCTTGTCAATTTGCCTGACAATGATTTATTCTACACTCTGTTCATCAGCTGATCAACATTTCACAATCAAGTGTCGATGCTTCAGGAATGGCTTCGAGACATTTTAGGCTGAATTTGAACCTGTCAGGGTAAGCGAGTATCTGTATGGGCAGCAGGTTAATGCACCAGAAACTCAGTGTGTCCGGAAGCCTACAAGAATTTACCAACTTCCACATTTAACTTGGGAATATTCATTAATGTGTCAGGCATCCCAGTAGGCAAACAGGTCGAACATTTGCATTTGTTAAAAAGCAGGTGGGAGCAGTTTTAATCCAGGATTCTGTCTTTGGCTCTGAACAGAAAGGTTTCCTGGGATTCCTGGAATACTCCAGTTTGAACAATAGGGTGCTCACGTTCACACGTGCCACTGGGGAAACTGTGGGGGCGATTCTCCCAACAGTGCTGAATTGGCAGGAAAGCTGGTCGAGATCACGACTGTTTTCTCAGTGCAACTTCAGACCCAGATCATCCTACTCTGTGCAATGCAGAGGTCACAATCGTGAATATTATTAAAAGCTCAGGGGAGAGGCCCAATTCATGCCAAAGAGCCTGAAATCGGCAGAATGAGCAGGAACCCGCGCATGTGCACATCTCTGGGAGATCGCTGAAAAGACCACCCAGCATCCAGATCACTGCCATCCAACCCACACACACATAGCTGGCCTCATTGATAGTCCTCACAACCTCCCCATAGACTTTGCTGGCCTCATCGCTGGCCCCCACGACCATCGCTATCGTGTGTTGTCATTGGCCCCACAATCGCCCCCACAGACATTGCTGGCCCCCGCTGGCTCCCACAACAGCCCACAGAGATCGCTGGCCCCCACAACAACCCCCCCCCACAGACAATGCTGCCCCACCACCCCCCCCACCACTTCCCCATGCAAGCATTGCTGGCCTCCCTCCCCTATACAGTCATTGCTGCCTCCTCCCATCTCCCCCCAACACACAGATATGGCGGCCCCATGGACCCAGAGAATGTGGTTACCCAATCCCTCCATCACTTGAACATACTGACCTCACTGCTGCTTTGCGGACAACTTGCATTGTGCTGACATGCACAACCCCAGATTGTGAGTACTCTCTCTCTTGAATGGGAGCCCAGAGTATTGCACCAACCTCCCCTACCAGACACAGCCACCTATTGAATGGCAGCCAATCAGCACCCTGATGGATGCATGACATTCAATTGAAAGCAGCGTTCAAAATTTCTCACAAGCATTTGCTGCCAACGGGCCCTTGACTGGCCATACTCACTGCACCCGCACTCTCCTAATAACAATAAGAAGTCTCACAACAGCAGGTTAAAGTCCAACAAGTTTATTTGGCAGCACAAGCTTTCAGAGCCTCAAGCTCCTTCTTCAAATGAGTGAGGACTTGTGTTCACAAACAGGGCATATAAAGACACAAACTCAATTTACAAGATAATGGTTGGAATATGAGTCTTTACAAATATGTCGCACCGTGGTGTTGGAGAGGCATAGCCAGCGATGGCACATCTCCTCCTAGAGGGCCTCGAATGAATTGTGGGGCCTGTACCCCCTTGGCCTCAGCACCCTCCGCCTTCTGTGCACTCTCTCAGGAGCCTGCTCACCCATCTTCTGGCCCTCAATGGCAACCCTCTGCCCTCCTTCCTGAGGGACTAGTAGTGGCTGCTCCTGTGGTGGTCTCTCCATGCCTTCCACTTCCTGAGCCGCCTCCTCCTCCTCCTCTAACCCTTCTGCCACCATAATGGCCAGCTCCAAATCGAGCAAACCGAGATCCATCATTATTATCATTGGCTGAATAGACCCAGCAGTACCCCAATCCCTCACTTGGGCCGGAACCCCCACTTGAGAGGCATGGACAGAGTGGATAGTCAGAAGCTTTTTCCCAGGGTGGAAGAGTCAATTACTAGAGGGCATAGGTTTAAGGTGTGAGGAGCAAATTATAAAAGAGATGTACAAGGCAGATATTTTACACAGAGGGTGGTGGGTGCCTGGAACTCGTTGCCGGGGAGGTAGTGGGAGCAGATACGGTAGTGACTTTTAAGGGGCATCTTGACAAGTACATGAATGAGATGGGAATAGAGGGATATAGTCCCCGGAAACGTAGGGGGTTTTAGTTAAGTCAGGCAGCATGGTTAGTACAGGCTTGGAGGGCCGAAGGGCCTGTTCCTGTGCTGTAATTTTCTTTGTTCTTTGTTCTTTGTGGGTGCCATGCTTGGCCCGATTAGGATTGTTTGAGATTCCCATCACAACAAATGTTGGCACAGATTATGAAGGTTGGTGTGCAGCCATGGACAATGTGCACCCTTGGGCCATTGCTATGTGTGTAACTGCAGCATCCGTAATGGGCATATGTTGCTGGTCTGTGTCACAGGACAGGGACAGACTGCAAATCAGCACCAGATTGGTGTCCAGTGAAAGCAGATTCCATGCAGTCCATGTCCAAACCTCTGCATCCCGGCCTGGAGCAGCAGCTGCTTCATCTGGTTAGGCCCCAGTCAGCTCATGGTGCACTTCTCCCCCACCCTGGGGAATCCCTGACCACACCCCGCTGCAAGACAATGCCACTGGCAAAGTGCCCTGGGAGGAACACTGAGCAGGACTCCTTGAGGGTGCCCCCCCCACACTGAGCTACAGCACTGCCCTGAAAGACTCCATCACAGAACTTCACCCAGAGAAGTCCCCCTTCCCTGCCACACCCCCAGATATCACTAGTCGATGTGCAGCACCTGACGACAGCAGGTGGAAGCCCACCAGGCATCTCCAGGGCCTGCCTGCAACATCTGCAGCGCTCCAGTAGCAGCACTTACCTCCTCACACCAGTTCAAGGCTGGCACACCAGGTTCAGACTTTCATAAACCTACTCTGATTCATGCCAAAGTGACATCACGCCAAAGAGGTGGGAGACGCAAACGCGGGCAGAGATTGCCATGTCGATCCCGATAATGGCATGCTAATGTATGGAAAGTAATGCAAATCAGCGGCATGCCAGTTTTCTGCACGGTCCCAGTGGCACCATTTTTTTCCGGTTGGAAGATGCACGTGGGTCATAAACGCTTGTGGGGGACCCGCGAAATGGCCAACACGTGCATCTCCCAGCCTACCCCACCAGAACATTTGCAGGTCTCCATGGGAGAATTGCCCCCAGTATTTTCCACAGGACAATGTAAGAGAGAGTCACATGATTAAAAGTCCAGCTGGAGGAAGCTCATTACTTCAACTGAGTAAATAACTTGTACTGGAGGTATCCATAAATAGTTACATTGTACAATAAACCATCTATTGTTCAGACATTTCTATGTCTCTGTGACTGTTCCTTAGTCAGTCACAATCAACGTACAACATGGTGGCAGCACTGAAGTGCCCAGAAATCTCTGAAAAATAACTTCTAACAGAAAAAATTTGTAATTCTGATCTAAAAAGAAAGCACCAAAACTGCCTACTTTGATAAGACAGTGAAAACCTTCTTAAGAGCTCCATAGGGATGTGGAAGCTGAAATGTTGAGAAAAAATCAATTGTTCAGTTTACTAAGAGCTACACGTGGTGATCCATAATAAATCCCAATCCAGCAGCAGAGTCACAGAATCTGGTGACAATCGAAGAACCTTGGTGAATGAACCTTGAAAAAGCTTAAACACTTCAAATTTAATAGGGCAGTAAGCAGGCAGTATGGGAAGAGTTCCATTTTAATGAGTATGTGTTTTGGTTCACCCTTCAGCCTGGGTCCAAGGGTAATGCCGTTACACGGAGGATCACAAGGCAGCAACTGAGAAAGAAAATTAGCTATTCACAACCAGTGGGAAGAAAGCAGTTAATTGGCTTCAATATTTACTTCCAGTGATTAATTTCAAAGTTCTGTAAAGTTTAGAAATGACAAGTCCCTGTGGGAAATGTTGCCAGAGCAGTTGGGGAGGGTTTAAATTAATATGCCAGGGAGTGGGAACCTATGTAAGGAGTCAGAGAAAGAGGGAGCAGGGGCAAACAAAAGCTAGAAAATGGAATAAGAAAAGTGATGGGCAGAGAAAACAAGAGCAAATTTGAACAGAGCTATAGAGAAAAATATTGGGAGCGAGATAAACAATGTTAAAAAGGCAAGCTTAAAGGCTCTGTGCCTTAATGCAAGGAGAATTTGCAATAAAGTTGATGAACTAATCGTGTAGATAGATGTAAATGGGTACAGTATAATTGGGATTATGGAGACGTGGCTGCAGGGTGACCAGGGATGAGAACTGAATGTCCCAGAATATTCAGTACTTAGGAAGGATAGGCATAAAGGAAAAGGTGGTGGAGTGGCCCTGCTGGTTAAAGAGGAAATTAACACAATAATGAGAAAGGATATTAGCTCTGACAAGGTGGAGTCTGTAATGGGTAGAATTGAGAAATACCAATGGGCAAAAAACATTCGTGGATGTCATATATAGACTCTCAAACTGCAGTGCTGATTTTGGGAATGGCATTAAACATGAATTAGTGATGCATGTGATAAAGGAATATCGGTGATCATGACGCTTTTAATCTGCTCATAGATTGGGCAAATAAAATTAGCCACTATACTGTAGAGGAGGAATTCCTGGAGTGTATATGGGATGGTTTTCATGACCAATATGTGGAGGAACCAACTAGAGAGCAGGCCATCTTCGACTGGGTACAACGCAATGAGAAGGGA
This sequence comes from Carcharhinus amblyrhynchos, assembly GCF_965287045.1. Classification (NCBI taxonomy): domain Eukaryota; kingdom Metazoa; phylum Chordata; class Chondrichthyes; order Carcharhiniformes; family Carcharhinidae; genus Carcharhinus; species Carcharhinus amblyrhynchos. The sequence continues at coordinate 63,645,668 of NC_137333.1, forward strand.
ATCATTGCCAGTCTAACTGTGTGAGATCCCTTGGGGATGAGCAACTATAACACGTTGGAATTTTTTATCAAGATGGAGAGTGAAGTAGTTGATTCAGAGATTAGAGTGTTGAATCTTAATAAGGGAAACTATGAGGATATGAGGGATAAGTTGGCCTTGATAGATAGGGGATGAGAATGGGTAGGCAATGCCAATCATTCAAGGAACACAGCAACTGTTTATTCCTGTCTGGCACAAAAGCAAAATGGGTAAGAGTGCCAATCCATTGGCTTACAAAGGAAATTAGAGATAGTATCCAATCCAAGGACCAAGCGTACAGATTGGCCAAAAAAAATGGGCTCGACGATTAAGAGCAGTTTAGAATTCAACAAAGAAGGACAAAGGGATTGATTAAGAATGGGGAAAATACAGTACGTAAGTAAGCTTGCAAGGAACATAAGACTAACACTAAGGGCTCAGTTTTACAATCAAGTTGTTTTCGAGTGCGAAAACTTGGTAAAGTTTAGCATGAGGTGAGTAGAACGATCCACATCCACCTCTGCATCCATTCCCCTTCAACAATCATTGAAAATGGTCGCTGTCTGGACCGTGCACGAAACAGGCACAACATCAGTTTAAATGCATTTGCCTGCATTTAAATTGAATTAATGGGCTGCACACCCAAATTTACCAGTACTTCCCCTACCATCACGTCCGCCTGTCCAGAGTCAGCATGAAACAGACATGGTCTACAAAGGTCCAATTTGGGTGCTCCAGCTTCTGATGAGGTAGCTTCCAGCGCCTCTCTGACACAGATCGGTGGAGGAGATGGGAGGGGGAGGTGGGTCAGATGGCTCTCTGGTGGGGGTGTCCATGTGGGCCGGGATGTGGCCGGGGAGCCGGGGGGTGTCCGCTGCTACTCTGCGTGTCTTAATTGGGGGAGAAGGAAGGGTCCACTGCCACATTGTGTGTAATTGGTGGGGGGAAGGGGGGGGGCAGGGGGAGGGGGGGCAGGCGGTCGCGCTTGGTCTGGGTAGCGGGGGTGTGGGGAGATAGGATTGTGGGGGTGGAGCAACATCTTTGGGGGCTGGGGGAGAGGCATCATCCAGCTGGGGAGTGATGTGGCAGGGAGCGCTTTTCTATTTTTTTTAGTGCACATGCGCAGTTGAAGATGCCAATCGGAGCTGCCGTGTTTTGGGCACAATAAGCCCCGGCCACAGGCTTCCACAGCACGATTCAGAATCACTGCTATTTTATCAGTCAGAATGAATATGGGGACACCGGAGAACAGGTCTAAAGGTCGGATCTGAAACATTCCCAGTTTCAAGCCAGCCCAGCACTTAGAATCAAAATGGTAAGATCAAGCCCTAAGAATTTCTAAAGGTACATGAAGAGAAAGAGGTTGGTGAAGACAAAAATAGGTCCCCTGCAGACAGAAATGGGGGAATGTATAATAGGAGACAAAGAAATGGCTGAACAGCTGAATACATACTTTGCTTCTGTCTTGACAAAACAGGACACAAATCAGATATCACAAATAATGGAGAATGCAAGGTTTAGTGAGAGGGAAGAACTGAGGAAGATCAATATTAATAGAGAAATTGTGCTGGGAAAATTGATAGGATTAAAGGCAGATAAATCCCCAGGGCCTGATAATCTACATCCCACAGTACTTAAGGAAGTGTCTTTAGCAATAGTGGATGCATTGGTGGTCATCATCCAAGATTCTATAGACTCTGGAACAGTCCCTGCAGATTGGAGGGTAGCTGATGTCACTCCAATATTCAAAAAGGGAGGTAGAGAGAAAACAGGGAATTATAAACCAGTAAGCCTAACATCGGTAGTGAGGAAAATTCTTGAATTCATTATCAAGGACTTCATAGCGGAGCATTTAGAAAGCAGTGACAGAATCAGACAAAATCAGCATGTCTTTATGAACGGAAAATCATGCTTAATAAATCTGTTGGAATTCTTTGAAGATATAATGAGTGAAGTTGACAAGGGGGAGCCAGTCAATGCGGTATATTTGGACTTTCAGAAAGCGTTTGACAAAGTCCCACAAGGTTAAAGCACGTGTGATTGAAGGTAATGTGTTGAGATGGATAAAAAACTGGTTGGCAGAGAGGAAACAAAGAATCAATGGGTGCTTTTCAAATTGGCAGGCAATAATTTGTGGGGCGTCACAGGAGTCTCAGCTATTCATAATATATATTAATGATTTGGATGAGGGAACAAAATGTAACACCTCAAAATTTGCAGTTGGTACCAAGGTGGGCTGGAGACCGAACTGTGACGAGGATGCAGAGATCTTTCAGCATGACCTAGGCAGGCTGAGTAAATGGACAAATCAATGGCAGATGCAGTACAAGTTGGATAAATGTGAGGTTATTCACTTTGAAAGTGAAAACAAGAAGGCAGCTTACTGCTTGAGTGTCTGTAAATTGGGAGAGGGGAGTGTACAGTGGGACTTGGGTGTCCTTGTGCACCAGTCACTGAAAGTAAGCATGCAGGTGCAGCAGGCAATAAGGAAGGCAAATGATATGTTGGCCTTCATTAAAAAAGGTTTCAAGTACAGGAACAGGGATGTGTTGTTGCAATTATACAGGGCCTTGGTGAGGCCACTATTGTGTGCAGTTTTGGTCTCCTTTTCTGAGGAAGGATGTTCCTGTACTCGAGAGAGTGCAGCGAAGGTTTACCAGGCTGATTCCAGGGATGGTGGGACTGATGTACGAGGAGAGATTGACTAGGTTAGGATTGTTTTTGCTGGATGAATGAGGGGAGATTTCATACAGACTTACAAAATTCTAACAAGACTAGACAGGGTAGATGCAGGAAGGATGTTCCCGATGATGGGGATCCAGAACCAGCGGTCACAGTCCGAGGATACAGGTAGACCATTTGAGACAGAGATGAGGAGACATTTCTTCACCCAAAGAGTGGTGAGCCTGTGGAATTCATTACCGTGGGAAGTAGCTGATACTAAAACATTGATGCCAAAACATTGAATGTATTCAAGAGGTGGCTAGATATTGCACTTGGGGTGAATGGGATCAAAGGTTATGGGTAAAAAGCAGAATTAAGTTATTGAGTTGGACAATCAGCCATGATGGTAATGAATGACAGAGCAGGCTGAAAGGGCCAAATAGCCCCTCCTGCTCCTATCTTTATTTCTATGACAGTACGCTCCACAATTCAATACGATCATGGCTGATCTCCTAGCTCAGCTTTACTTTCCAGTATCTCTAGCTCCAGTTATGAAGGAGCCTGCACGTAAACATTCATCACCATAGGGAAGGTAATCTTAGAATCATAGAATCCTACAGTGCAGAAGGAGGCCGTTCGGCCCGTTGAGTCTGCACCAACCACAATCGCATCCAGGCTCTATCCCCATAACTCCATACATTTACTCTAGCTAATCCCCCTGATACTAATAGTCAATTTAGCATGGCTAATCAACTTAACCCGCACATCTTTGGACTGTGGGAGGAAAGCAGAGCGCCCAGAGGAAACACTTGCAGATGCAGGGAGAATATGCAAACTCCACACAGACAATGACTCAAGGCCGGAATTGAACCCAGGTCCCTGGTTCTATGAGGCAACAGTGCTCACCACTATGCCACCTCCATTTTTTTGTCCCAACCAGTCAATTACATAATTATTAGTTGAGTAAATTAATGTAGCTACATAGTGCCTGAATAAGGCCAATGGACCGAATGGTCTTAGTTCAATGCGCTTTTTATATTAGTTTATATTCCAAGTGAAGACTCCTCATCAATGAATGCTTTAAAATCTGTTTCTAACAAATAAATCAAACCGTGTGAACGATTTTGTTTCCTATAAAAATACTTTTTGTGTTTTTATTGTGTGCCAAAGGCCATATCGTAACTCCCAAGTGATGGTCACCCTTTCTGCATCGATTTCAGAGTGGAACAGTGGTTAGCACTGTTGCCTCACAGTGCCAGGGGCCTGGGTTCAATTCTAGCCTCGGGTTACTGTTTGTGTGGAGTTTGCAGATTCACCCCATGTCTGTGTGGTTTTCCTCCGGATTCTCTGTTTCCTCCCACATTTCAAAGATTAGGTTGATTGGCCAAGCTAAATTGCCCCTAAATTCAGGAGGGGCACTAGCAAATATGGGGGATTATGGGGATAGGCCTGGGTGGGATTGTTGTCAGCGCAAGTTTGATGGGCAGAATGGCTTCCTTCTGCAGTATAGGGATTCTATAATTCTATGACGTGAACCATAAATCCAAATTTGTTCCAATGTGGGAGAGACTTCATGCAACACAAATTAACATCATACAGTGCATGGAGTTTTATCGGTTTATTACATTTTTATAATTCTGATAATTCCTTTCTTGTTGGGAAAAAAACATTGATAATTCAAACATCTAACTCCATAATTTATTTGAAATGGTTAATCACTGTTGAACTGACAGCTGTCTTCAGTTGTATTTTTGCACACGCATTCATTTCCATTGCATTGTCGGACGGTTGCATGACATCCAGACTTAAGCTACATGACACATAGAGACTTTGGGATATCCTCAAATTTGTATCATCACGTCAGTGTTCAATGAAGCAGGAACACAGGCCTATAAATATGGACTAGTCTGTCAAAATGTGAAAGTACTACTGAAAATGATCTGTCAAAGTTGTGGCCCAATAGGGTCTAAAAGAGACAGGTTCCCATAGCTGATGCATACCAAAGAGATGGGGTAAATGTTAACAAGAGCTGCCTTGCATTTTCTCTCTTATAATAACTGCCAAAGATCATCAAAACAAAAAGCAAACATATATCAAATCCAAACATTTATATTCCTCTTTTCCATCAAACTCTTGCATAAAGAATAAATTTAGCTCTCTGTGAAGTAGGTACTGAACATGTAATCTAATCAGTTTTTCGAATCACATGGACAATCTAGATAACAAAGACAGCAAATGAGGGTGGAATCTTCCCAGCTAAGAAGAGCCAGGTTTGGATGTGTACAAGGAATCAAAACCCCTCAAACTGATGTTGAGTAGTGATCATTCTGCCCTCTTCCAGGTTTCACCAGGGCCAGATCAAAGGCAAATGGGGGAACCTTGAAACCGAAATTAATTAACATAATTGAAAAGCCAATTAAGAATTGTTTTAACCCTCACTTTGAGCACCTGTTTTTCAACAGGCCAGCAACTTGCCAGGATTACTGAGGCGAGTGCACAGCAGAAAGAGTTTCTTCAGTGAAGATAACAATCTGAGAAAGCTTCAATCAGTGGAAATGAAGAATTCAAGTCATGGCTATCTGAGAGGCTGCTGTTGAAAGCATTTGGTCTCTTACAGAGTGCTAGCACAACTGAACAAGTGAATGCCAACTTCTTGCAAAGTATATCACCTATCTAACACCTCACTCAGCTTCAGCTGCATGGCCCTGTTGTCAGCCTTAGTCATAATAAAAGAGTGGCTTATGCAGCTCTACCAAGAGCAGACGCCACACCATCACCAACTGCTCCAGCAGCAGTAGCAGAAACAACACCCACAGCAGCACCACCCACCTTTCCGACAGCAATATGATCCTCCACAGGTCAGAAGGGAAGGTAACTGAGATCCAGCTGGAAGGAAACAAGATCCCTAACACAGGGTCTACAAGTCTCTCAACCTGTCCGAGAACCAGGGCTTCAGGAGGCTCAGGCTTCGGGTCAACGCTGACAATAATAGCCTCCTGGAATAGAACCTCCCTCCTAGTGGCACAGATGGGCCACATTGCAAATGGCCTGCAAGGCATCTGTCATTTGACACCACACCTGCAACCTCATCAAGTTGTTTGCTCTCTTCTTCTGCAATTAGAGGAAGCAGAGAATTCGATTGCTTAAAATGGCTCGGGTAGAGAAGAGAGAATGACATTTGCAGAGGGTGACCATACGGCATGGGTTTGAGAGGGCAATAGAATGAGAATGGGCATGGATGATGGCTACTCAGATGAGGAGGCATCTGCAGGGAAGAATGATATAGAGTTGGAAGATGCATTGTCCTGGGGAGCACTGTACAGAAGAATGCTGAGAAAGACTGAGTGTGAGGTTTGGCACCTGTCAGGCCTTCTTGAGGTCTGGGATCATCTTGGTGCACTGTCTCCAGGTTACGGGGACCATAAACCTGGTGCTGAGCTCCTCAGCCACTTGCATCTATACTTGTTTAATTGGAGATGTCGTCTTCTTTGTCCTGTCCTTGGGAGAGCTCACCTCACTACAGCCCCTCAAATCCCACTGCAAGACCTCCAGGTAAGGGTGAGAGAACCAGTCAGCAACTTCTTCAGGTCTCAACTTCATTTTTTTAGTTGCAGCATCTTCAAAAACCAAGTGCTAGCAAACCTTCTGAACCTATCCCATGGTTCCTTTAATGAGAAATCATTCCTTCGACAGAACGGGCATGTCATCCCACTCACCATCCTGAATTGGGCGAGTAGCTCGTGGTTGAGATGCTAATGTCATAGCTCAGTTAAAAAACCTCAGCAAAGCCCACTCCATCATTCAGGTTTCTAACCCACAAATGGTTCCACTGTTCCAGCAAGAGTTAATTTGCTAAAATTCAGCCCTGAATGTAGATTAATATGTTTAAATCACATAAAGATGTTTGTTATTGTTTATTTTGTTTACATGGGGAGGCGAGGGCCTAGTGGTATTATCACTAGTCTATTAATCCAGAAATTCAGCTAATATTCTGGGCTCAGGTTCGAATTCTGCCACAGCAGATAGTGGAATTTGAACTCAATTTTAAAAATCTGGAATTAAGAATCTACTGACAACCTTGGAACCATTGTCGATTGTTGGAAGAACCCACCTGGTTCACTATTGTCCTTGAGGGAAGGAAATCTAATGTCCTTACCTGATCTGGCCTACATGTGACTCCAGAGCCACAGCAATGTGGTTGACTCACAATTGTCCTCCAAGGCAACTAGGGATGAGCAATAAATGCTGATCAACCAGTAATGCCCTTGTGTCGTGAATGAATAATTTTGTTTTTTAAATAATGTGCCTGTTTGTATTATAGAACAATTACATTTAGTGCATTTTACCATCTATCATGTTTTCTATGTTCACTCTATTTTAGATGTCACACCACGCCTAACAAAAATTTTGCAATCAAAAAAATAAAACATAGCACCTTCGCAATGAACAATTCCAACAAAAGTGACTCATTATTAAATATTCTACACAAAATTCAAAACTCAATTGTCAACCATTTCCACTCAATGGACTGACGTACAATCTAATTGCTCAAAGTACTTGCTGAAAAATCTTTCATTCACTATCTACATCTCCCTCAGTCTCTTGGCCATAGGCTTAACATAATGCTGCTAACATAATATTAACATTTAAAGTACACAAATCACAATCACATGATTCAACTTATCTACAAAATTGTCTTCTGTGGACTCTTCCTGTCTCACAAGACTTGAGTTTCCACCTACGTCCTTTGTTTAGACTCCTTGCAACACACTTTCAACCCAGTTTTATGCTTCATTCTTTAGCAAAGTGAGCATCCTCAATATCTACCACGAAATCTAACCTCATCTGCATGTGTCACATTTCCACCTACTGCACAGTATCTCCCATTGCTTCAGCAGCACATCTATTCTCTCACTTCTAATTTCTGCCCTATTTCATTCTATTGAGCTGAAAATTTCCCAAATTTGCTTCATCTCCAGTTCCAGCCCTCTGTTCAGTTTCCTGCCCAACTGTGCCATGATCTGCAGTCTCTCTTATATGGGAACAGCACATCAGCCTTGTGAAATTGATCACTTTTGCCCTCCATTTTCCATCCAAAAGAATGTGTCAATTTATATCCTTTGACATGTTCCAGGCTTCTGCCAGTGTTGCTCTGTGGTTGGTTTCATTTAATTTTATGCTTTCTTTCTCATTTGAAATATTTAACTTTTATGAACAGGCAAAGGCAAATAACCCAATCATGTCTTCTCACTGTTCAGTGGAATGTAATATTATCCATCCATTTTTTTCACAAATTACAGACTCATTTATTCTGTATGCATCATTGGCCTTACCTGGTAACTTATTGCACAAGTCTGTTAATCTTTCTGTGGAATATTTCCATTTAATTTCCTTCCTTATTCCTAATTTTTAACTTGGAATTTGAACCTTTTATGATCCTGAAATATCCACAAAGTTCAGCTCAAAATCTTTAAGGGGGGATAAAAAGTTCAATTTATTTAACCTTTCTTCAGAACTTAAATTCTTTATACTCAGAATAATCTGGGTTACTTTCCTTTGCTCTTCACAAAGGCAATATCTCCTTTCTGGAATTAGATGGCCAAAATTGCACTCTCCATCCAATTGGTCTGACCATCACCTGATAGATCAACAAAAAGCTTCTTTTTAGCTGTGCTCTAATTCTCTATTGATTTATTGGCTTTCCTGTTTTACCACAACCAAGCACATCATTTTGCTTTCATAGATATAGTAACATCTAGATCTTCTATGCAATACTACATTGCAGTGCAAATGTTCCAATGGTGGGCAAGAGGTGAAAATAATCTTCCACTGCAGCCTCTCCTCCCACTGGTGGAACACAAGACTGTCACATTCATATTGCTGTGGGCAGTACTAATTGTAAATGTAAACTCCCATCTAGTACTAATTGTAAATACATAGCAAGGTTCCATCTATAATGTACCTGTGGTTTTATCAAAATCACAAAAGATGTACAATGTGATTGTGACAAAGGTAAATGATCACCTCTCATCCTTCTTTATCTGTCTGCAGCTTTCGACAGGACTGATAACAATACCCCCCTCTAAAGCTTCTCCAGGAGAGGCAATGGCCTAGTGGTATTATTGCTAGACTATTAATCTAGACAGTTAACGTTCTGAGGACCTGGGCTTAAATCCTGCCATGGCAGATGGTGGAATTTGAATTCAGTAAAAATCTCTGGATTTAAGAATCTACTGATGGCCATGAAACCATTGTTGATTGTCAGAAAACCCCATCTCGTTCACTAATGTCTTTTATGGAAGGAAATCTGCCACCCTTACCAAGTCTGGCCTACATGTGGCTCCAGGGCCACAGCAATGTGGTTGACTCTCAACTGCCCTCCAAGAGCAACAAGGGATGAGCAATAAATGCTGGCCAGCCAGCAATGCCCATGTCCCAGGAATGAATAAAAAGATAGGAATGCACTCAGATGGTTCTATTATTATTTTTTAATCATATTTGTTATCTATCTAATCATAGCTAGAGCAATGTCTTAACAGCACCTTTTGTCCCTTAGTAATTTGTATAGCTCTTGTAAAGCAAATTGGAATGTTTTATTACATTTAATGCAACATATAAATACAAGTGTTATAGGGCTTTAAAAGTTGCAATGATGGTCCTTGTTATCACACAATTATTCAGCACAATATATTGCTGAGGCATGCATTTGTCTCAGAATTTGTAGTGCCGCCATACAGGTATTACAGTAGAAGGTGACCCGTCCCAGTATTTGCAAGTGCTATATTACAATAAAAACATGTGTACTTATATAACACCCTTAATGCAATAAAAATTTTCAAAGCACTTCACAGGAACACTATGAAACAATGCTGAATTACATAAGGGAATGACCAAAACTTGGTGAAAGTTTCAGATTTTAAGGAGTGTTTTAACGGAGGAAATTGACGTAGAGAGGCAGGGAGATATAGGGAAAGAGACTCAGAGCATAGGGCCCAGACATCTGAAAGCATAGTACCAAAGGTGCTGTCAGGGATGTTCAAGGGACTGGAATTAGAGGAGCACTGATATCTCAAAGGGTTGTTGAGCGGAAGTGATTACAGAGCTGGGAGGCCATAGTGGGATTTGAAAACAGGGACGCAAGTCTTAAAATCAACATGCTGCCTAAACAGGAGCCAATACATTCATTAGATACTGGAACAGAATTAGGCCATTCAGCCCATCACCTTCACTCCACCATTCAACCATGGCTGATGTGCTCCTCATCCCCATTTTCCTGCCTTCTCCTCATAACTTTTCAACCCATTACCAATTAAAAATCTGTCTAACTCCTTAAATTTACTCACTGTCCCAGCATCCACCACACCTTCCACAGATTCCACAGATTCACAACCATTTGGGCAAAGTAGTTTCTCCTCAATTGTGTTTTAAATTATCCTAAGACTATGACCTCTTGTCAGAGGATGCCCCACCAGCAGAAGCACCCACTCCACAGCTACTTTATCCATATCTTTTACCATCTTGCTTGCCTCAATTTCACCTCCCCTCATTCTTCTAAATTCCAGAGAGTCTAGGCCTAAACTGTTCAATCTTTCTTCATACGACAAACCCCTCATCTCTGGAATCAATCTAGTGAATCTCCTCTGAACTGCCTCCAATATAGGTTTGGAAGCACAAGGGTGTTAGATGAATGGAACTTGGTGCAATTAAAGACGCTGGCAGCAAAGGTTTGGATGATCTCAAATTTACAGAGGGTTGAATTTAGGAGGCCAGATAGGAATACATTAGAATAGTCAAGTTTACGAGTAATAACGGCATACACAGGGATTTCAGCTGCAGGTAAGCTCAGGCAGAGGAGGAGGTGGGCATTGTTAAAAAGGTCAGAAACTCATTTCAGGCCTATATATGACATCAATGTTCTAAAAGCCTGGTTCAGCCTCAGATAGTTGTAAGGAAGAGGTGTTATAAATACCTATTTCATGGTTCATAGTAAAATTTTAGAGGTAATTTTTAATTCTGCGAAGATTAAACTTCAATTTAGAAAATCGGATAAATGCAACAAAAGCAGCTTGATGATTATTACACTTACGTGGGGACATGTTGACTTACAACAGCTAGAAAGGTAAAATCATGAAACAAGAGGAGACCTACTTAGCTGGAGAATAGGAGACAAATTTTTGGCAGGATTTTTCCAAAAAGTGTCATTTTGGGCAAGAAAACTGGTGTGATTTACACCAGATATGCAATGACAGGGCGAAACCTAATTGGGGGAACTCAAACACAGAATCCCTAGAATGATGGGCATGGATTCCGGCCTCTGGAAGGCGGCTGCTCTCGACTCAACATGTATGCTCAGGCTGTCAGAAGATGCATCGATGCCAGATTCATCAGCCGTACTCACAAGACAGCCCCAAACGTCACCCAAGCACAAAGCAAAGCCATCCCACCCTCAAGACCAACCGCAACATTGTCTTCAAACCAGCAAACAAAAGAGAGGCCACCTCTTTTGAACAGAACGGATAACTGCAAAGAAGTGTACCAACAACTGAACAACAAGGAAAAGTACAGACAGTTACCCGCAGACTCAACCGAAGAACACACCAGCCAACTCAACTGACTGATCAAGACCTTTGATCCGGACCTTCAGAGCACTCTCGGTGCTCTCATCCCAATACTCCCCATGTTGGAGATCTCTACTGCCTCCCGAAGATACATAAGGCCAACACACCCAGCTGTCCCATCATATCAAGCAATGGGATCCTCTGTGAGAACATGTCTGGCTATGTCGACGGCATCCTGAAACCTATCATACAAGGAATCCCCAGTGGATGCAACACTACGGACTCAGCACCCATGGAGCAGTTGAACCAGGAACACTCCTCTTCACAGTGGATGTTTTGGCATTCTACACCAGCATCCCCCACAATGATGGCATTGCTGCAACTGCCTCAGTGCTCAACACCAACAACTGCCAATCTCCAGATGCAATTCTACAGCTCATTCGCTTCATCCTGGACCAAACGTCTTCACCTTCAACAACCAGTTGAATCACTGAAACAACTATATGATGACATCAGTAAGTTCCATCCCACCATCAGACTCACCATGGACTACTCTCTGGAATTGGTTGCATTCTTGGACACATACATCTCCATCAAGGATGGTCACCTCAGCACTTTGCTGTACCGCAAGCCCACAGATAACCTGATGATGCTCCACTTCTCCAGTTTTCACCCCAAACATATTAAGGAAGCCATGTCCTACAGACAAGCCCTCTGTATACACAGGATCTGCTCAGATGAGGAGAAACGGACACCTACTGATGCTGAAAGACTCCTTTGCAAGAACAAGATATGGTGCTAGACTCATCGATCGACAGTTCCGATGCGCTACAGCAAAAAACCGCACTAACCTCCCCAGAAGACAAACATGGGACACAACCAACAGAGTGCCCTTCATCGTCCAGTACTTCCCTGGAGAAGAGAAGCTACAATATCTTCTTTAGAGCCTTCAACATTTCATTGATAATGACAAACATCTCACCAAGGCCAACCTCACAACTCCACTTCTTACCTTCAAACAACCGGGCAACCTCAAACAAACCACTGTTCGCAGCAAACTACCCAGCCTTCAGGAGAACAGTGACCACGACACCACACAACCTTGCCACAGCAACCTCTGCAAGACGTGTCAGATCATCATGGATGCCATCATCACATGTAAGAACATCGTCCACCAGGTACGCAGTACACACTCATGCGACTCCGCCAACCTGATATGCTGCAGGAAAGGATGTCCCAAGGCATGGTACATAGGCAAGAACATGGAGACGCTACAACAACAGATGAATGGGCACCGCTCGACAGTCACCAAGCAGGAGTTTCCCTTCCTATTGGTGAACACTTCAGCAGTCAAGGCCATTCAGCCTCTGATCTTCGGGTAAGCATTCTCCAAGGCGGTGTTCACGACACACAACATCGCAGAATTGTTGAGCAGAAATTGATAGCTAAGTTCTGCACGCGTGAGGACAGCCTCAACCGGGATCTTGTGTTCATGACACGCTATGTGTAACCCCCACCATTTGGCCTGGGCTTGCAAAATCCTACAAACTGTCCTGGCTTGAAACAATTCACACCTCTTTAATCTGTGATTAACCACCCCACCCCCCAGCCCCCACTCACATTATCTGTACCTGTAAAGACTTGCGTTCCAACTATTATCTTGCAATTGAGTCTATGTCTATATATGCCCTGTTTGTGAACTCAACTCTCCACTCACCTGATGAAGGGGCAATGCTCCAAAAGCTTGTGCTACCAAATAAACCTGTTGGACTTTAATCTGGTTTTGTGAGACTTCTTAGCATGGATTAGAAAGCAACAACACATTCAAGCGCTTTAGAGAGAAAAGAGAGATTGTATATGGAACAACAATTTGTAAGGTGAGAGAGATTAGTTTTGGCTTTGTGAGGAGAGAGGAGATGATGGCTAAAACAAGGAAGAACACTAAAGATTGCATGGGGACATGACCAAATCAGCCAAAATAATACTGCATGCTATTATTTAGATGGAGAATGCATGGCAGAAAGTACTTTCTCACCTGGACCAGAAGGGTAAAGTTAAACTTTGATAGGCGTTCTGCCCATATTCTCCACTTTGATTTAGATTTACTAGGATGCTACACAGACTTGATGGTTTGAGTTATAAGCAGAGGCTGGATAGACTAGGGTATTTTTCTCTGGAGCACAGAAGGCTGAGGGGGTAATCTTATAGAGGTATATGAAATAATAAGGGGCACAGATCAGCTAGATAGTCAACATATTTTCCCAAAGGTAGGGGAGCCTAAAACTAAAGGGCATAGGTTTAAGGTAAGACGGGAGAGATACAAAAGTGTCCAGAAGGGCAATTTTTTCACACAGATGGTGGAGAGTGTCTGGAACAAGCTGCCAGAGGCAGTTGTCTTTTAAAAAGCATTTAGACAGTTACATGGGTAACATGGGTATAGAGGGATATGGGCCAAATGTGGGCAATTGGGATTAGCTTAGGAGTTTAAAAAAAGGGCAGCATGGACAAGTTGGGCCAAAGGGCCTGTTTCCATGCTGTAAACCTCAATGACTCTATGAGTGCCAAATGAGCAGTAGTGGATTGACCTGTAATAATCTTGCCTGATTTTCACTGTGAATAACAGGCATCCAGTCCAGTACCAAAGGTTTTACAACCTGGCCCCACAAGGAAGCCTATACCTCCCCTACACCTGAATACTTACCAGCCGTCACATGAGGCATTTACCCGAATTCAAGCTACCGTTCCTTCAGTCTCCAATGATTCTGATTTTGATTTTGGCCACCAGACCTCCTGCACGATCCTGTGCTGGGGCTTTTCTCTTCACCATTTGCATCTTCTTCCATCTTGTACGACATAAATTATGAAATGCTATGATTTCAAAGGACTGTAACAGCAGCATTGACTCTCCTCAGACTGCTGACCTCTTTAGCTTTTAGTTGAATGCCCTGGAGATCTCTAACATAGAATAAATGTTGGTATTTTAGGACCCTCTCTTCTTTAAGTGTTGATCTCCGAAAATCACTTCCATTGCTGTCTCTGCGAGACTGGAAATAAATTTTCAGTTGACCATGCACTGTTGCAAATAATTCCTTCTCGAATCTGAATGGCTGGGAAAAATCCATGACAAACAAGGATTGTGTTGCTGTCACAACTGCCTAGCTTGCACATTTTACCTTAATGGTGGATGTAAAAGGGCAGAAATATCACTGGGCTGAACTTGATAGAGCCCGTTATTTGCATACTGCACATAAGGTACAATGAAATTTCCATTCAATATGGGTGAGAGGAAATTACATCAGCATAAATCCCTGGCAGAAGATAGCAACAGCAGCTTCCAGTACAACCAAACAATATCAATGATGAACCAGCCAACAAATCCCAAAAATGTCCCAAATTTCACAAGTTAGAAAGCTTCCAGTTGGAAAATTTAATACCACGTTATTTTAGCCTTTTAATCCCATACTTATTTTGAAACACACATTTGCAGCTTTATTTTTAGAACTCTGTTATTAAATGTTTTCTGAATATTCCTTACAACATAGGGATAAGAGATGAACAAATCTGTCACCAAATCAAAGTCGTGAAACCATTTCACTTACGATGAAGCAAAGGCACATGAAAAGCCTTCAGGGACATGTGGCACATACTTAGTGCAAGTGATCAGCTAAATGAATAACACCCACTTAGTGCTGGAAACCCAACAATGGAAGAAGGTTGTGCTTTTAAACATTATGAGACCACTTCCATTAAGAGCAGCAAATTCTGACCTGTAACATATTTGTGTCAGCAGCTTTTATAAATATGTTGCATAGGAAAGGACATGGTCATTTTCAATTTGAAAGAAAATATACCTCATTGTCCAATAAAATATTCATCCCTATTATCTGGTTTTTAATCTGTTGGAATGGCCTTTTGTAAGATTGTGTTCTTGTTTAAATTAATGCACTGGAAGTCAGGCAGGGTCTACAAAAGATTATTGCCCAGATGCTGAAAGTGAAAATTACTACCAATGCCTCCACAAATTTTAGATTAGTATATAAATCTCTGCCATTCATAGTCTTTCCTTGTAGCTCAGGTGCCTAAGCTCCAACATGAATTAAATCACTCTTTCGATGTGTTGCCCATAACCAGAAAATCCCGAGTGTAGTATAATAACGAAAATTCTACCTCATGTTCCAAGGCAGAACAAATTCGTGCCCTATGTAATCGCAAAATTATTTAAAATTATTTATACATTCTATTCCTCTGGTTATACATCCCAAGGATAAAATGTAGCAGAAAGTAGCACAAATAATTTCTAACAGTATTATCATGTGTACATTCAATACAAGTTCCGCGTTGCTTGTTTTTGCATATTTACATATTCTAGCACTACTCCCTCACAGCACCAGGGTCCTGGGTTCGATTCTGGCCTTGGGTGACTCTCTGTGTGGAGTTTTCACATCCTCCCTATGTCTGCATGTTTGCTCTGGGTGCTCCAGTTTCCTCCCACAGTCCAAAAATGTGCAAGTTTAAGTAGATTGGCCATGATAATTTGCCCCTTAGTGTCCTAAAATGTATAGATTAGGGAAATTAGTGGAGTAAATATGTGAGGTTATGGGGATAGGGCCTGGGTAGGATTATCTTTTGGAGAGGCAGTACAGACTCAATGGGCCAAATGACCCCTTCGGCACTGAAGGATTCTATGATTCTAAAAAGAATCATGACACAGTTTGATTTTGTAATATTTCTGTAATACTTCAACAGCTGCAGTCAAGAGAAAAATCCAGGCAACCATCTGCAAGAAAATATTATCGGCAGTGGAATACAGAGTCCATAAGGGTGACAAATCAACCCTCAGGGTACAATGTTCCCTGACCACTGAAGGGCAACAATGCAACGTGTGACAATCTGTACATGAACTGGAAATGATATCCTGGCATGGTGGAAAATATACTGCACTGGGAATATAACTAATGCCCCTTGTAAGACCCTGCAGCATCTCAAAAGGCTTCTCACAAATTGGCTCTTTTAAGGTATCGCGTTTGCACAGCTACCCAAATAATTTAAAGATGCCATGCACTCAAATTAATCATGATGTGGATATAGAGATGATATTGCATACAACACAAACTTTTAGAGCCCTCATACCAACAACTAGATCTCTGCCAGGAAGGTGTGTGAAAAAACTTATTAGAAAATCACAGTCTGAACACTTGTAGTGAATTAATAAGCTGCCTACTCTGTGTGAGATCCTGCCAGTCATCCAGTGTCTAAAGCAACTTTGGTATTGTAATAACTTGAGGCACTCGATGTGGCTAGTAACAAACTAAAAGATTTATTGACTGAGAAGGACTATGTACAACTAAGGGTTTAACGGCACAACTATACAGGTTTACACCCAACAATACTCTGACTGCAACTGAAGCCTTCCAGTCCCAGGAATATGCTTCCTCGCTCTTGATTGGCCCAAGTTCGCATGCTCACACTCCACTGGTTCCAGCCCAGTCATGTGGCCCACGAAAGATCGCCTGATAAAGGGGCCATGCTACCACACTCCTCCCTCCCGGAGCTTTCGGGCTGCCTGTGATAAAACAAAAGAAAAAACAGTTAACACGTAGATGGACAACATTACATAAGGGACATCAAGGAAAGACAGTTCATAACACCAGCCTGTCCAGAGACTTCTGGATGCTTGCAGAATGTCACAACTCTGGCAGGGGTTCTTCAGCAGCTGATGACACAGGATCCACTGGTGGAGCAGACATGCTAACCACCTCTGGGACTCAGCCCTTGCCAGCCACTTCTTGTGCCTCAGCCATTGTAACTAGAGGTAGCCTTGGCCCCACAGTCAGCGTCAAAATCTCGAGTTCAGAGACTGATACATTTGAACTTGATATTTGCTTGTCTCCAGATACTGGCGTATTCTCCTGTGTAAATAATTGACATGCTTCTTTACTCAACAGCACTGTGCCTCAAACACATATGAAATTGGTTCCATCTTCTCCACAACTCTCCCTGGTACACAGGCCAATCCATCACCAAATTTCCTTGCCAAAACAAGGTTGGCAACATTAAATGACCTGCCCTCTTTCTGAGAGTCATGATACTCTTTCTGAGATGCTTACTTGGCATCCACCTTCCCTGACAAATTTGGGAACACAAACACTAAATCCAAACAAGTACATGGGCATTGAGCCATTAGCAATTCTGCAGGCATGATCCTCAGTGGTGGTGTGAGATGTAGTGTTGTAGGACAGCAAAAGATTTGCCAATCACAAAGACAATGACTTATGAGCCTACTTCTTCATGGAAGTGTTGAATGTCTGCATGGCTTGATCCACCAATCAATTTCAGGCAGAATGGTAGGAAGTTGACCTGCTGTCTCTTTGTCAATAGCCTTATCTTGGATGGGCCAAAGACCTGTCCCAAAACAGGCCCTCAGGAATTTTCACCAAAAAGCTCAGGTCCAGACAGAGTTTGCAGCTATTCCAATGGCCTCCCATTGGAGTTACACAGAACAACCTTAGCCTTACTGGGTTTATGATTTGATTATAAGTGGCATACAGGAAATGTTCTTGCTCCTGCCACATCCCACTTCTCCCCCCACCACTTACACACCAATACATACCCTGCTGTTTCTGTACATAATATTTCAGGATGTTTTTCTAATGAAAATGTTCTTTCAATATCATGTTGTAACACACTAAATGAACTCTCTGAAAAATTGTTTCTTACACTGGTCCCAGTGATCAAATGGCGTGTCAGATCATTAGGGCAAAAGGAAATCCTCCCATGTTTAAATGATCAGGGGTCACTCAGGGTCATTTGGTTTGTATGCTTAAATTCTCTCTGTTCAATAAACACATTTTAATTTCTTTTTTTCATTTTACTAAGGCAATCCTACAGCTGTCCTTGGAGGAATAATTTATTTCAAAACATTGATAACTTTTTGGCTTAAATGCAAAAGAAATTACAGTTGCAGGTATAAATTACTACCTCCAAAAAAGCTGCAGTCTTGCAATTTATGTTCCAATAAACATTATCTGACAACAGATTGCTATTTCAAATTAGGTCAGATCTCATTAAATCCTGTCACTTTTATCATTTCTTTATTCTGCAAAGAACTCCTGATAATGAAAATTCTGTTTCCAAACAATGTGAAACTTATATCCAGTACCAGCCTATTAACAGTAACAAGAGTGTGTACACGACCATGTCCTGTTCTATATCTATTATGTACTTGTTCTATGAAATGTTGCAGATTACTTCAAGAATGAGTCAGTATCATGATGAATGGAAAACTCAGCTAAGCATTTCAGCCACTTCAATATAATGGAGTGATGAGATGAAATACCTTCAACATTTCACAAATTAGGTAAATTAAGTTGAGATGGCTGATGTTTGTCATTTATGTTTCCAAATAATTATTTAACTAATTGTTATTATGCATGGTGACATCAGGAATAATTAAAACTCGGTGCCCTTCTCCAAGATTTGGGATTTCTGAGTAATCTTTCAATTATTTTGGACCAAATCTTTCATAACTTTATAACCATGTGTGTGCATGAGACATGAATGTTTGTGTAATTTACCATATTTTGATTTAAGAAATTTACAGTCGCAAAGTGCAAATTAAATTGGTTGTAATTTTATTCATGCTTCTCAATAGAGTTTCACTATCACCTGATGTTTTTCTTTATTTCATATTTATTGTGTGCTGGGATCTCTTTTATACCATTTAAATAAATAATTTGACTTAGGCATAAAATGAACAATACTGAAATGTGACAATGGTACAAAATTGGGATATATGGAAGACTATGGGGAAGAATATAAAATATTGCAGGAAGACAGGTCAACAGAGGGGGTGCACTGGCAACATATGCAGTTCAATACAAAAAGAGATAGGAAACAATATATTTTGGAAGAAATAAGACTCAGTATGTTCAAGACATTATTTAAACTACAGACAGTGTTGTTTGTAATACAGGATATCTCCATTATAGGGAGGATATTGAAATTAAAGTGAGGATATAGTAAACATTCGTTAGAATGAAACCACGTCAATGCATGGATGCGAGGACAACCTCTACAGTTGGCATTCTCTGCTGGACATAAATGTAATTACACAATAAAATCTTAAACATTGGTGGGGTGAATTTTCTTTATTAGCCCTCCCAGTGCAGGGCTAATTTTGGGAATTCAGATACATACCATATTACAAAAAGAATAGGGACACTGATGAGAGTGCAACAGAGATATACAAACAAATTAAAACTCTGAACGAGAAAGATTAAACAGCCCGGGAGTCTTTCCACTAGAAACGAGAAGGCTGGCGGTTAGGTGGTAAAGATTTATTAATTACGAAGGGATTTGTAAGGGTAGACATAAAGAAAATGTTTCCCCTTAGAAAACATGCTGCTGGAGGACACAGCGATTCTTTTCAATTTTATTCCAAATTGTCGTGGGCGTTAGAAATAAGAAAGTAAGGAAATCAACTGACAGTATTGGAGTTGGAAAATAAATAACTTAAACCCTTTAAATGAGTCATGAATTCCCTTTTTTGTTTTATCAGTAAACTGAGGTAATGTAGATTGACAAGGGAGGGAATTGCAATGAGCTGTTCTCCTGGGCTCTCGCCAGTCCCCACCCCGCACCTTCCCTTGTCAGTATGTCTTACATTTTTCACAATCGTGATGTCAGATATCTGATTCACCCAGATAAATGTGGGTGGGAGTTTGATTTGATTTATTATTGTCACATATATTAGCACACAACTTGCGTGCCATACAGGCAAAGCATACCATACATAGGGAAGGAAAGGAGAGGGTGCAGAGTGTAGTGTTTCAGTCATAGCTAGGTGTAGAGAAATATCAACTTAATGTGAGGTAGGACCGTTCAGAAGTCTGATGGCAGCAGGAAAGAAGCTGTTGTTGAGTCCATTGGTACATGCCCTCAGACTTTTGTATCTTTTTCCCGATGGAAGAAGGTGGAAGAGATTTTATCTGGGGTCATGATATGAAGCAAATTACATTACATGAATATATCATATATTGTCCTTCAATCATCTGTGTTATCAAGATGTACTGTGGCAATGGGTCAGCAAGTGCATTACATTTCCAATACTGCATTTAAAAATAAGCTTTTGGACAGCAAGCCGATGTAACATAAAGCAAGATGCAACATAAATTACACCCTTCCCACTGGCATGAGAACTTCAGCATCTGCCCAAAATATGCAAATACTCCTGACCAAGGAACTGGCCAAAATCAAAAGGCAGGTGAGTGCCCCGCCCTACTGTGGGTCACACTGCCGCCATAGTTTCACCGGGTAACCAGGTGTTGATTCATGCAAGGTGTTAGACACATTGACATGACAAATCCTTTCAAATCCAGCCAAGTTTATTCCAAAAAAAATCTTCAGTGCCATTCTTTCTTTTTCACCTGAATATACAATCCTTGCAGTCCCTTGCTGCTGATCAGATTTATCTCTGATCCTCTGTTACTTCCTTGAAAAACACACGAACTAGTCTCCACCTACCACCATCCTCCTCCACCAGTTTTCTACTGACCAAATTGCAAGTACTTCAACCCATTGACTACCCTCCATGACTGAAGGATCCATTTCTCATTCCCATCCCCTTGTCCTTTTCCCTCAGTTTTTTCCACCTTACCAAAATGTTTGCTTATTTTTAGTTTACAATTATAATAAACACAAATATAACCCATCAGTTCTCTATACAGTTATTGTATATTCTGGTTTGCGGTGTATTTATCAGCTTTTTCCATTCTTGTCGTGAATTTCCAGCATTTCCAATATCCTTTTATTTGGAAAAGAAAAGACAATTACTCTCTCCTTTCTGAGGCACTAATTTTCTCTCCTTGATTATTGCAAAATTCAGAACTAAAAATAAATCTTTTATTCTAACAATAGTTGGTTCATGAAAAGCCAGAATCTATACGTGACAGGGTATTGTATCCCTTCAACCATATTGCAGTGATTCCTTCTTGATCCAGTCTGGGTAGCTGAGCTGCAAACTTCACTAGGGTTGCTCTGAAATGATCAGTGATGTTCAACCACTCAATAGTATGATTCAAGTCAGTAAACTGAAACATAAGATTTTTCTTCCACAATGATACATAGCAGTATTTCTGTGCGTGCTGCTCTATCTAGTGGCCCAGCAAAGTACTAACAAAACTCACTGAATCAATTACAATATGATATTTGAGCAATAGGAATAGCAGAGACTTAATTCTAGGACCTGACACATTTCCTAGGAGAGAAGTAGAGTGTACAATTTTACACTTGGCATTGGATCTGATATTGGTCTTGAAGGGGGTACAGCACTGTTTCACCTAAATTATACAGGTCAAATTGTGTGACCAGGCTACATAACTTTGGCTTTCACTCCCTTAAATGTGTGTGCTCTAAAGAACAAAGAACAGTACAGCACAGGAAACAGGCCCTTTGGCCCTCCAAGCCTAAGCCGCGCATTGGTCCAACTAGACCATTCGCTTGTATCCCTCCATTCCCAGGCTGCTCATGTGACTATCCAGATAATTCTTAAATGATCCCAGCGTGTCTGCCTCCATCACCCTACTTGGCAGTGCATTCCAGGCCCCCACCACCCTCTGTGTAAAAAAGTCCCTCTGATATCAGAGTTATGCCTCGCCCCTCTCACCTTGAGCCTACGACCCCTCGTAATCGTCACCTCCGACCTGGGAGAAAGCTTCCCACTGTTCACTCTATCTATACCCTTCATAATTTTGAACACCTCTGTTAGGTCTCCCCTCATTCTCCGTTTTTCCAGGGAGAACAACCCCAGTCTACCCAATCTCTCCTCATAGCTAAGACCCTCCATACCAGGCATCATCCTGGTAAACCTCCTCTGCACTCTCTCTAAAGCTTCCACATCCTTCTGGTAGTGCGGCGACTAGAATTGGACACAGTACTCCAAACGTGGCCTCACCAGCGTTCCATACAGCTGCAACATCAGACTCCAGCTTTTACACTCTATACCCCGTCCTATAAAGGCATGCATACCATATGTCTTCTTCACCACCTTCCCCACCTGTGCTGCTACCTTCAAGGATTTGTGGACTTGCACACCTAGGTCCCTCTGTGTTTCTATACTCTTGATGGCCCTGCCATTTATTGTATAGCTCCCCCCTACATTAGTTCTTCCAAAATGCATCACCTCGCATTTATCTGGATTAAATTCCATCTGCCATCTCTCCGCCCAATTTTCCAGCCTATCTATATCCTGCTGTATTGTTCGATAATGTTCGTAGCTATCCGCAAGTCCAGCCATCTTCGTGTCATCCGCAAACTTGCTGGTAACACCTTCTTCCAGATCATTTATATATATCACAAATAGCAGAGGTCCCAGTACAGAGCCCTGCGGGACGCCACTGGTTACAGACCTCCGGCCGGAAAAAGACCCTTCGACTGCTACCCTCTGTCTCCTGTGGCCAAGCCAGCTCTCTACCCTTCTGACCACCTCTCCTTGTATCCCATGAGCCTTAACCTTCTGAACCAATCTGCCATGAGGGACTTTGTCAAACGCCTTACCGAAATCCATATAGACGACATCCATAATTGAAGCCGGGTCCCAGGCACTGCGAGGTAGCAGTGCTAACCACTGTGCCATCCTTATTGTCCTTGAAAAGGTGGTAGTGAGCCAACTTCTTGAAGAACTTCTTGAAAGACTGCAGTCCCCGTGGTGTAGATACACCCACAGTGTTGTTAGGAAGGGAGTTCTAAGATTTTGACCCAGAGGCAGTGAAGGTACAGCAATACACTACAAGAAGGATGTGGAAGCTACTGAAAGGGTGCAGAGGAGATTTACAAGGATGTTGCCTGGATTGGGTGGCATGCCTTATGAGGATAGATTGAGAGAGCTAGATCTTTTCTCCCTGGAGAGACGAAGGATGAGAGGTGACCTGATAGAGGTTTATAAGATGTTGAGAGGTATAGATAGGGAGGATTCTCAGAGACCATTTGCCAGGGCTGAAATGGTCGCTATGAGAGGACACAGGTTTAAGATGCTGGGGAGTAGGCACAGAGGAGATGTCAGGGATAAGTTTTTCACTCAGAGGGTGGTGAGTGAGTGGAATCGGCTGCCATCAGTTGTGGTGGAGGTGAACTCGCTGGGGCCTTTTAAGAGACTTCTGGATGAGTACATGGGATTCAATAGGATTGAGGGTTACAGGTAGGCCTGGTAGGTAGGGATATGGTCGGCGCAACTTGTGGGCTGATGGGCCTGTTTGTGCTGTAGTGTTCTATGTTCTATGTTAATATAGTTCCAGGTCAGAATGGTGTATGGCTTAGAGGAAAACTTACAGGTTCCCATGCATCTGCTGCTATTATCCTTCTAGGTGGCACAGATCATGAGTTTGGAAGGTGTTGCTGCAGGGCATCTTGAGGATGAGACATACATCTGCTATTATGCGTGCAGAAGGAATGAATGTTGAAAGTGGTGAGTTGGCTGCCAATCATGCATTGTCCTCGATATCATCCAGCTTCTTAAGTGTTGTGGACCTGCACTTATCCAGGCAAGTGGAGAGAATTCTATCACTCTGCCGACTTGTGTCTTCAAGTGTTGGAAAAAGTATGTGCAAATATGAAAAGATGTAGGTGAATTGATTGCTGGTGAATGAAGAAAATGAAGAAAGCATCATTTCAGTAGTGAAACTAGGAGTAGCTTTATCACTATGATGAGGACATTGAGTTTTAGATATTGCTGTAAATTGCTAGAAAATAAGTTCCTCTAATACCTTTTCCTTCTGATAGTGGAGGTGTGTCTTGATGTTTATCTAAGGTACAAGCAGCAAACACCTTTATATAATAGCTACCAGGAGATGTTTCCTGGAGTCAGTTATGGAACCTTGTACACATAAAGCTTTGGCTTAGGGCCTACCATGATTTGCGTGCAAAGGGACTCAAAGTTGGAGCTGAAATTTCACATTATCTACTAGCAGAGTCATCTTTCATTCGGGTATAGAGTCTGTGATTCTTTGATTAGGAATATGGTGATCATGCATTGTCTTTGCACGTTGTTCTCCTTAATGCAACTGATGAAGAGTTTCAGGGATCAGTTGTGTGCATACTTACTCAAAATACATGCTTGACTATCAATCTAATGGTCTGCTGGCAATTAAAAGGTAAATTCTGCAAGGCCCTATGCTTCTTTTAATAGTGATCACGCAATGCAAAGTTCTTAAAATATTCTGATGCTATCTGGCCTCATTATTGTATCATAAAATTCCAGGTATGTGGTAGTCAGTTCCCTGGTGAATCTTACATTTTTGATGATGGACCCTCTCACATAGTACTGTCAGCCCATATAAGGCAGAGACATAGCTATTGGGATAGCTTGAAATTTAGGAGCTGAGCACTGAACTTTTAAATGTTCATTGTGATTTTCTTTTGTTGCTTTTACCACTTAATTTTTTCAGCACTTCATTTGTACATACTTTCCTGTTTCTGTAAATGCCTCCTCTTTTTCTTTGCAAGATTCTTAATTCTCGCTTTTCCTTACTGCAATTCTTCTAGTGCCCATTCTATTTGCAGTGAGTAAAATCATGAGTAAATTTGATGCATGGGTTTCCTCTGGTGTTCTGGTTTCCCCCACACAGTCTGAAAGACATGCTGGTTAGGTACATTCACCATGCTAAAGTCTTCCTCAGTATACCTGAATAGGCACTGGAGTGTGGCTACTAGAGGATTTTCATGATAACTTTATTGCAGTGTTAATGTAAGCCTACTTATGATTAATAAATAAACGTCAATGGTTCTGTAGAAATCCAAGATTTAGAGATGGAAAATCAATTCCCAAAGAGAAAAAAAAAGCCAAGATAGTATTGACAGAGATTCAGTAGGGAGCTGTTCTGTGATAGCCAAGTCTGCATCCAGGAAGATTCCTTGTTAGATTGGAAGAATTTCCAATGCTTAGATCAAGGGAGGAGATGAGTTGGATGCTACTGATGGTGATAGAAATTCTATGAAACCCAAACAACCCTCACCATACTACCATATACAGTGGAATGGCCCAAGCATTGTAGTTCCAGCGCCACCTCTGTCAGGATCAAGAAATCGGTCCTCAATAAGCCCAATGCACACTTCTGTCTTAATGTCCTCTACCAGTGTGCTGCATAATATGATCGCAAAAACATTCTGTTTGACATTATCTTAACACAATTCTTAACTATTTACAATAACAAATTAGTAGTCTCAGTAAAATAATGTATGAAGGAATTTGAAGAAAACTTTTTAGCAATGTGCAGCAAAGTTTAAATCCACTGGACTATTTGAGATGCTGTAAAAAATAGCCACCTCTGCATTACAAAATATATTAGCTTCATAGCTCTTAGAAAAAGTGCCCTGTATTTTACATTGTCATATGATAAATGTGGCTATAAACACACTATTTCAAATTATTTATATGCAATCAGATACACAAGCAGCAATCACTAATGCAATAAAATATGCAGCCAAGTCAAAATTCAATGCAGCATTTAAAAAAAAGAAAATTTGACAATTATTTGATGATATATTGGATAAATTCAACAAGTAATTGTTTCTGATGCAAAATTTCAGCAGATGGGAGATCTGGTAAGATAATTGGGCACATAAGCCACATGTACATTTTACAGGCCCCCCCTCCCTCAATTTTATTAATGTTCAATACAGGACAATTGAAAGAGCAACAATGCAGGAGATTGATCTCCCCATTTGATTATCAATTTATCTTTCCATCAAATGTAGCTTCATGTCAGGAAAACGAAATTATCTCAATCTTCACTGCAATTAAGTTAAGAATATTAATTGTCAACATTTATTGTAGTACGTTTTAAAAACCACCAGAAACAACAAAATAGACATTGGTTTTTAGGTACAAATATCAGATCTATTATAGACATTATATTTAATTTAATGCAATGGAGTAGTCATCCTCTTAGCCAGTCGTTCCAAAACCACAGGCCCTGAAGAGGGCTGTTTATGCTCAACATCCACATCACATTTTCTCAGTGAGTTTTAATCAGATTTGGTCTCTCCCATATCTAGCTGCAGCAGAAGATTAATGGATGTCTTTGATGTAGACATATCTGGCTTGAGCTCCACAGGGTGAAGGGGTAAACAGCTGCTGGTTGAGGGACAAGAATAGGCTACAGGTCTCATCATCTGATCTTCCCACTGTTTCTGCCACTGCACTTGCCTGACTGGGATAGGCTATTTCAGGTTTTTCAACTGACCCCATATATTTTCTGTTCCATCATCCATCTAACTCACTGAGTAGCAATCAAGAACAAGAAGACTGTCTAATTTTCCCCTTGCTAACCTGGAGGCATTTAGATTAACTGTTGCCCTGCTGCCTGAAATAAACTAACTCAACATAGCCTAGGTCAGAGATCAAACCTCGTCTGTTTATCTCAACTACTCATTGTCTTAACCAGCTGACCAGAGAGGGAGGCAAGCATTTGATGTGTTAATCTTTAGGGGTGAATTTCTCAAAAATCACTCCTGCAGCTAATTTTATTTCACAAATATTTAACATTTGCATTTGGGACAGGTGTATTGTCCTTCATTATGAGCCCCCATTGGAATACGAGTGCTTCATTTGTAGAGCTATATCTGCTTGCAGGTTTACCTGTGAATAGTTGGTTGAATGACTGCAATTGATTAGAACCTGGGATATTGCAATTTGTAATATTTTATGTATGCCTGACAGGCCAACTGGCTTTTCTCACTTCATACTTTATACAGTCTCCATGTCACAAACAATGATATACACAGCAACATTTCAAAAATATTTATAGCTCAATGAAAATAAATTGGAGAAGCAGGTAAGGAACATAGCATAAAAAACAATATCTCACTTCATTACTTGCTTCGGTGGTTTTGGCAAGACTAATCTGTTTATTCAGTTCATGATGCTCGAAAGAAACTGTTGGCTCTCAGCATTCTGCTGCAATGCTTTTCCTTCATCGTTTTTCAATATTTGGCACAGAGTTTTCTGACATACATCAACAATAATTCCATTCACCCTGAGAAATCCTTCTTCAGCCAGAGGCTGAGGTTTTTTTGGGTGGACTTCTCTATCATTGTCAGTCTATAATCTGCTGTATGGACAGATATTTCCTCTTGTCTGTTGTTTGTGACAAGTGTATAAACACAGATATGAAAACTTCTGGTGGAATCTTCTGCTCTAACCAGCAGCGGGAATTGTGAAAGGTGAAGGCTTTTAATTTGAAGTGAGGCAAAAAATTCAGTTTCCCAAAAATTGGGAAAAATGCTGAAACTTTGTTCTCCCAATTTTAAAGCTGGGTTAAAAGCAGGTCAAAACTTCTGACAAAAAAAATTGGGATCTCCATTTGCATGTCATGAATGCTTATTAAAAGGCCACCTCATAAGAATCACTATCCCCTTCCAAATTAAGATCCCCACTAATGAGTAATTAGAACACTCAGTTTTACCAGCATCTGGCAAGCTTCACCTCATCCACGACTTTAGGTCAATGGACGCTTCTTTTGCCTTGCTGTTAACTGTTCACTCCTTCATTCAGGTACTTGTAACACAAGCTGCACCAAGGCTGGGTTTGAAAGGCCAGCCTTTGCCCAGCCTCTGTCCCACTCTTCCCCACTGGAAGAGTGGAAGAGTGACCAGTGGGAAAAGATTAGAGACTGTGTAGAAGGCATGTTTAAGAGACTAACTGGGGAATGAGGTCAGACTATCCGGGGCATGTTAAAGACACTATCAAGGGAATGAAGCCAGGCTTTCTGGTGCTTTGAATCAGAGAACCACGCAAAGGTTTTGCAGCTTGTGAGCAACACTTAATAAGGGTAAAATTTGATTTTAATGACACGCTGAGTAGACACATTAAAACCAGATCCCTAACAAGGGCAGTTAGCGGAAAACCCTGCAGTCTGGGTCTCAGGTTAACTCCATTACACATGGCAACCGCGAGGCAAGAGATTATTGAAACAATTTCAAGCAAAGCAGTTTTTAAACAGATTTGCAGTTCTTAAGAAATACATACCAAGGGTGGATTCTTATCAAAAAATAGCAAAGTGTCAGGGTCTGACTGAAAACCAGCTTCTCTCCAGAGAAACAGGCAGGTTTTCTCACCAGATTCTATCAGACTTTGTCAAAATAAAACCAAAAAGGTATGTTTCACATCTTCATAGAATAGAATAGAATCCCTACGTGCAGAAGGAGGTCATTCAGCCCAATGAGTCTGCACCAACTCTCTGACAGAGCATTCCACCCAGGCCCTATCCTATAACCCCACTAATCCCCCTATAACCTACACATCTTGGTTCATCAAGAGGCAATTTAGCATGGTCAATTCAAAACCTGCACATCTTTGGACTGTGGGAGGAAACCGGAAGAAACCCACACAGACAGGGGGAGACTGCAAATTCCACACAGTCACCCAAGGCTAGAATTGAACTCAGCGGGGCCTAAACATACCAGAAAAGCCACCTGCACTGAAATGGGAGCACCCTTTAAAACGGCACCCCAAATAAAGAGAAAAATAACCTCTGTCCACTCCACCTTGGAGGTCTCAGGGGCTCCCCTAGTCCTCCTCACTCCTTCTCCCCCGTCCTCTCCCCTATCCCTTCCACCCTCCCAACACTCTCCCCTTCTCCTCCCTCCCCACTCCCCCTCCTCTGAAGCTAGATTAACCAACATACAACATATGGTATCTGTAAAATTTAGAAATCTGACAATAATTAAGTCACTAATTTTTGTGCCTTTGCAGATTATCCCATTTATTTCATGAAGCCTGAAGAAAATGATTGTTTCCCCAGGAATTTGTTTAACACAGCAGACATCTGATCCAACAGACTTCCCTCATCCAAAAATCAAACACCAAGTTGAAGCAGTAGCCTGACTATATGAGACACCTTAACACAATTTAGTAATGTAAACACTAATACTGGTCTTGGGCCTCAAAATCAAATTTTGTCAATCGTTTATACAATCTGTTGAAGACTGCAATATTCCTCCAGGAAACGACCATCTGTTTTCCAAAATCTGTCTAATTCTAACTGTGTCTCAATAGGTTGTCTTTCTTGGAGATTTCACCCAAGCGCTCAAAAAGTCCAACTTTTCATCACTGATGGGGGTGGGAGGGGATAGTATAGAATTCTTAGTATGAGGCCCTTCATTTTCGCTTTACTATAATAAATAGACTATATTAAGGTAATTTTAAAGTGCCTTATGTGTGAGGAGAATTCACAAAGTGTGTGGCACAAAATATGCAAAGGTATTATAAACTGCAAAGATATTATAAACTGTATAACCACAAATTAACCAAGCATTATAAGCCTAAACTGTATTTTCAATATATATGTATCGTGCGCCTTGGCCAATTTCGTTCTGAATGCAGCACGATGGGAAAGACAGTGGAGGACGGGCCAAATTCTTCTTATCACAAAGGAGCATAGAGAAGCAGCTTCTGTTATTTATTTTTGGATACGCGAAAGCAAGTTGAATTGGCCTGATATGTAAGGGAGTGGATTTATTCATGGGTAACGAGGTGGAGAAGATTCACAATCTGATATGGAGAGGCCGGATTCACGCAGAGAATGACTCCTTTTGCCAATTAAGAGTCGCAGCTGCAAGCAGTGGTCTTCGTTACCAGAATTAACATGGGTTAGGTTTCCTAGGTAACGGGGTAGGAACCTACAGGGGAAATGAGTGAATGGTCTCCTATTCCTGTTGACAGGTGGAATGTTATTGGCTATGGTAATAATGTGTAATATTGTGATTGGACTCTCCAGTCTGATTGATGAGGTTGGGCTGGATATTGAAATGTTCAGAATGTTATAACAATTTCACAATTGCGAGATTATCTCAAACAGTCCAGTCAACCTTCATTCACTGTGTCTCCCTCCTGATGCACGCATTAGCAAATAAATTCCTTTTCATTCTTTAGCTATACACTGTCTCTTGCAATCTACGCATTGGTTGAGTGAAGTCAACAACATACAGGACACCCCAGAGGGACATCTCAGGAAAAGAACCTCTTACAATCACTATCCAACTGATGGGCATACATCTCATAAATGTTTTAATTGTTGTTTTACTTACTGTAGGAAACAACAATGCCAAGGCTGTACCTTGTTTTCTCTTTGATAGGGATGTAGCCCATATACATCTCCATTTCATTCTTCCACTGGAAATTTAGACTTCTAAACATAACAAAATCACAGAAGTGTTGTGGTAGAGAAAGAAGCCATTGAGCCCATCTTGTCTATACTGCCTCTCCAAATGAGCATTATGATTTATTGCCTTTTCCCCATACCCTTGTACAGGATTCCTATTCAAATAATCATCTAATGTCCTCTTGGATGCCTCAACTGAATCTGCCTCAACCACGCTTGCAGGTAATGCATTCCAGATCTGAAGCCCTCACTGTGCGAAAAAGATTACTCTCACATCTCACTTGTTTCTTTTGAAAACTTTAAATCTGTACCCTCTCATTCTTGATCCTTTTTAATAGGAGGATCAATTTCTCCCTTGCCCAGCCCCTTCCTGATTTTGAACATCTCTATCAAACCTCCTCTTAACCTTGTTCCCTCCAAGGAGGACAGTCCCAATATCTCCAATCTATCCTCAGACCGAAGTTTCTCATCCCTAGAACCATTTCTGTAAACCTCTTCTACACCCTTTACAATGTGTTTGCATCCTTCTTAGAAGGTGATGTCCAGAACTGTACACAATATTCCAGCTGAGGTCTAACCAGTGTCTTGTATAAGTTCAGTATAACCTCCTTGCTCTTGCGCTCTATGCCCCTATTAATAAAGCCCAGGATATCATATGTTTTATTAATTGCTGTCTCACCTGTCCGGCCACCTTCAATGATCTATGCAAATATACACCCAGGCTGAATTGCCAGCCCTCTAAACAAATCGGCAACCCCAGTGGGAGCCACTTAATTGGCTGCTCATAAAATTCAACTGCTCCAGCAACATACATTTCCTCCCTGTGTCAAGGCATTTGCCCAATTGGTAAATTTCTGTCCATTGTCACTCCTGCATCTGTGGATAGCCCCACTTGAACTATCTGAGAGTAGAGCCTGGATTTCATGGCAGGCTAAGCTAGCTGATTGTGGAACTTTCACCCTTCAGTGGGAGGATGTCTTGTCTATGAGAGCTGCCGGTCAATCTGATTGTCAATAGCTCCAGCAAACCTGGCAGCGCCAAAGCTCAGCGCTGGGACTGCAAGAAGGCCCAGGAAGGAGAGAAGATGGATATTGGAGCCAGGTGAGTTGGAAAGGAGAGATCAGGCAGCCTCAGGAAGGGAATTGCTGGTGTGGGGGGCCAGCTTTGGAGGCCAAACAGTAAGGAACAAAGTGGTACCCCTGATGTGCACAGAGCAGCTCCTCCCGCCCCCGCCAATGTGCACAGGGTGATGACCCCTGCCCTCCTACCCCCCCCCCTTTTAAACATGCACTTTAAAAGTGGCCTGCCCACCTCACCCATCTGACCACTCAACCATATTATGCCATAGGCAGTGTATTATCCAGATCAATTGGCTTGTTATCAAGCTCAAATTATCCTTAGTTATTTAAAATTGGCAAATGTTCCTTTACATTGGGTTTGAAAGTACAGGTGATCAAAAGACATTAATTATGCAGTCAATAATTTGCAACATTTGTTCAACCACAGTTACAGTGGGGCCTTTTAAAATACTGTTACACAATGTCAATTTTTAAATGCCAAAAATACAGAGCTTTTTTTAGGTAGATGCCAAGAAATTATTCAACTGCCATCAAGAATAGTACAGAAGGATCTGAAGTAGGTGAGGCCTAAAATATTTATTGCTGTTTCAGTTCACTCTAAATCTGCCAAAAGTTAAGGCATCTGTAAAATAAGAAAACTAGCATATTGTCCGAAACAAACCAAAAAATTGATTTTAAGATAGTACAGTTTATTTATATTTTGTGTTATAGATAGGAATCAAATTGAGCCAAATGGGTTATTATATTAGCTGAGATGGTTCTTGCTTCCTGCAATAAACAAGTGATTACAGTCAGACAGGCGATTTCCATCTGGGCTGGCTTCCAAATCACATCTTTGCATGGAAGTATCTTTTCTCCTATTCTCTAAAACATGTTGATATCTTTCAAAAATGATGTGAAAAATCATCCCTGCTCATCATAAATACATTGCTTTAAACCCCTGGTGTAGAATTGTAATAATCTTTTTGGAGAATATCAACCAACCTGTTGAGGAATAATGTTCCTTAATTTGGTCAACTGTCTGCAGGTGGTAGAGCTGGGGGTGTAAGGATGAAAAGGGAAAATTGTGCCTGCAAAACCTTGAAGTGAAGTTAGTTCCTCCGATTCTCTTATTTTGACTTGCTTGAATCATTACATATTTTCTTCTGGAGTTTCTCTATGCTGATGTGAATGCACATGACATGAAGCCCACATTTAAAGAGTCAATGCAGAAATAGAATTTAGGGCGACCCAGGAGGTGTTTAGCTTGGATTCACAAAGAGCAAGCAGATTCAATGATTTTGCTCTTGAATTAATGCTGTGCAGCCAGGAGGAGAAGGCACTCTTTACACTACTGATCGATGGCAAAAACCTGTTACTATCACCAAGAAGCTATGGTTTGAGCTGAGTGGGAAGGTGAGTAGCAGGAGCATTGTGCCCTCATAGTGAACACAGTGTGGGAAATAGTTTAATGAGCTCATTAGTTCAGGAAAATGAGTACATTTGCCAGTTTACCTATATCTTGTGATATATATTCACCTCACTATCTTAGAGAAAAAAGAAACTAGGAGCAAAAGTAAACCATTTGGTCCTTCCACCATTCAAGATGATCATGGCTGACCTGATCTTAATGCCATTTTCCTGATTTCTCCCCATGCCCCTTGATGCCATTAAAATCTAAAAATGTATTCATCTCTTTCTTGAATACATTCAGTGACTTGGTCTCCACACCTTTCTGTGGTAGGGAACTCTTTGAGTGAAGAACTTTTCCTCATCTCAGTCCCAAATGGTCTATCTCTTATCCTGAGATAGTGTCTGCTGGTTCTAGATACCCCAACCAGGGGGAAATCCTCCCTGTATCTATCTAGCCTGTCCAGCCCTGTTAAAATTGTATATGTTTTAATCAGATCTCCTCTCATCCTTCCAAATTCCAATGAATACAGATCCAGTCAAACTAATCTCTCCTCATTGGACAGTCCCGTCAACCCTGATATTAGCC
Organism: Carcharhinus amblyrhynchos; assembly: GCF_965287045.1. Classification (NCBI taxonomy): domain Eukaryota; kingdom Metazoa; phylum Chordata; class Chondrichthyes; order Carcharhiniformes; family Carcharhinidae; genus Carcharhinus; species Carcharhinus amblyrhynchos. The sequence continues at coordinate 63,679,119 of NC_137333.1, forward strand.
TAGTGAGCCTCCGCTGCACTCCTGCTATGGCATGTATATTCTCTCTTAGGTGGGAAGCCCAAACCTGCATGCAATACTCCAGGTGTGGTCTTACCAAGGCCCTGTATGATTGCAGTTTGATATCACTCCTTCTAAACTTAAATCATCTTTGATTTGAGTTGAATTATTATTGTCATATGTATTAGCATACAGTGAAAAATATTGTATCTTGTGTGCTATATAGACAAAGCAAACCATACATAGAGAAGGAAAGGACAGGGTGCAGAATATTGTGTTACAGTCATAGCTAGGGTGTAGAGAAAGATGAACTTAATATAAGGTAGGTCCATTCAAAAGTCTGATGGCAGCAGGGAAGAAGCTGTTCTTGAGTCACTCAGTATGTGATCTCAGACTTTTGTATCTTTTTCCAATGAAAAAAGATGCAAGTTTGTATCTCTGAGATGTGTGGGGTCCTTAATTATGATGACTGCTTTTCGAGGCAGCAGGAAGTGAAGATAGATTCATTGATTGGAAACTAGTTTGCGTGACGGACTGGGCTTCATTCATGACCCTTTGTAGTTTTTAGCAGTCTTGGTCAGAGCAGGAGACATACCAGAAAAAAATGCTTGAAAAAGATCTTGCACAGAAGGCCAATATTTAATTCACATTCCTAATTGCTTGCTACACCTGCCTCTTTCATTGACTGGTGTACAAGGACATGCAGATCTCTTTGTACATCCATATTTCCCAAAATATCACCATTTAAATAATATTCTTCCTTTCTGCTTTTCCCACCAAAGTGTATAACTTCACATTTAGCCACCTTGTACTGCATCTGCCACATGTTTGCCTACTCATTCAAGTTGTATAAATAACCTTGAAGTCTCCTTGCATCTCCCTCAAAATTCATAATTCTTGCCAAGCACACTGCATTACACTATTTCTCACACCCACATAACTTTCACCACCATCACCAATCTTTTACTTTCTTGGTCCTTCATCTCAAGTATCCATCTGTCACTAATCCTAATGCAATAGGATTCAAAATCAGAAAATGCTAGAAAAACTGAGCAGGTCTGACATTCTGCTGGACATCCAGCATTTGCTGCCTAACCGTCGACTCCAAAGGCTCATCATCTGCATCATCTTGGTCTACACCGCTCCTCCCACTGTCAGAGGCCTGGGACACTCTTGTCCAGCAGCTCCGCAAGCAAGTGTGACATGACCTCCTCATTGTGTTCAACCATCTTTGCCAGAGCACTCAAACCCACCAGAGTCTGAATCTGAGGTGGTGCAAAATGCAGATCAAGGATGATAATGAGGGTGGTTGGAGTCTGGAGCTAATTTCCTGAGAGGGTGGTGGAGTCAGGTTTGATCAAGGTATTCAAAAGGGAATTGGATTGCTATCTGAAAAGGAAGTATATGTAAGATTAGAGGTATTAAGCAGGGGAGTGAACTAGGTAGAGCTCTTTCAGAGAGCAAGTGCAGACTTGATCGGCTTCATGGCTTCCTTCCGCACTGTAAAGATTCTGTGGGTTGGTTATGGGGTCATCTAGCTCTAACACATGCTGCTTCCATTGTTAAGCATGTATGTACTGTAACTTCTTCAAGTTGGTACCTTATTTTTAGGTACAACTGGTGTTGTTCCTGGCATGCTCTCTGCACTTCTCAGTGAATCGAAATTTGTCCCTGGATGGATATTAATGGTAAAATGAAAAAAGTGCTGAGTCATGAGGTTACCCATCATGATGGAATACATTACTTTGGCCGCTGATTGTTCACAGCAGCTTAAAATTGAGCCATCAGATCAGTTCTGAATCTATCCAAATCACATGGGAGTAGTGCCATGTGAACTTCTCCACAAGCATTCTACAGCTGTCATTCTTCCCAATACTGTCGGGGTTAGATGCATCTGTAACTGATAAAAGTGGTCAGGATGTGGTCTTGTGCTTCCTTTGTGTTTTTTTCTTTGCTACCTGCTCCGGGCCCAGTATGACAATACGTCCCTCAGGTTTCAGTAGTCAATAGTGGCCTGTGAAATCAATCTTGGTAATGCATATAGACAACACCAATTCTACCTTTCCAATCCCCCACATTCCGCCTCCCCCCAAACACCCCAGAATATACCCTATGTATTTGATACCCTCAGTCCTTCTAATTAATATGCAGCATGGATCACGTGTCTCTTTAAGCCAAGATAGACTGGTTAACATGATTCCAAGTTTCTGCTAATGTTGTTCCAAGGCTACCCCGAAGAAATTTACAAGTGTGGCAAACTAACAAATTAATTTTTCATCAGACCAGGAACAGACCATTCAGCACATTGTGATGTCTCTTTTTTGCATGGAATTTATTTTCCCAAGTAAATACTTTATAAGAAACCTCAATTAACTTTGCACCAAAGCCTTCTGGAACAGAACAGCTCAAAGTATGAAGAAGTGGTTTCTAGATTTTATTAACCAAATTAGCTGGCTTTGTAAAATCAACCTGTATAGGATTAGTACGTGGGTGTTTAATTTCATAAACAAATAGGCACAGTGCCAGCTGCAATTACACAATGACTGACAAAAGCAATTATTTGCGACAGAGCTTCAGGTAGAGGCTCTATCACAGATGAGATTAGAAAAGAGGAAAGGATGTTATTGCACTTGTAAAAGCAGCTCATTCTCTGCCTTTAAACTGAAGCTGGGGTCCATCAGCCGTTTTGCAACCAATATGGAAACTCATACTTTCTTCCTGGAAATTTGCTTGGCTCCATACATACAACTTTTATTATCTAAAGAAGCATATTTGAATTTCAAAACATTATCAAAGAAAGGCAGCTTTGTATCAAAGGCAAAAATGAAAGCTCTGAAGATCATTGTCAATTTGACAGGCAGGTAATTTATATAAGAAATGAAGTAGCACTGGTTCTCTGAATGCCTGTAGAATATATGTCTCATTCACCATCTTTTACATTAATTTCATGACATGTCAATACGGAAATGGGAAAAATATGTTCCAAAATGTTTCCTTCCCCCAAATCCGATCACAATAAAGTTAAATGTCAACAGCTTGATAAGATTTACAAGTAAAATAACGGCTGTATTTCATTACAAATGCAGTTTGCAAAGCAGAATGACATTTGAAGGCTGCCTCAAAATGTTAGTTCATTTCATTAATAAATCAAAACTAAAATAGTCTTTTGACTTTTATCATGAACTAAAAGAGGTATAGATGTTTTATATTACTAAATAATGTGTCCTATCCAGTTCTTTTGCACACAGCTCAGTAGTTAAAGGGATTGTTATTGAAGATATCAGATGGTGAAATTTAATGCTTTTAAAGCACCAATGTAACTCCCTTTGTCTTGTTCACAGATCATTTGGAATCTGGAGCATAGTTATGGTGCGACATTGGTCTAACCCCATAAGATCAGGCTTTTTAGGATTCTCTACAGGATTCCTAGATTGCTATTTACAGTGGCTGGATGTGGGGGCATGAAACACAATGTAGAGAAAAGGGTTGCTTTCTGGCCACAGCTCTTCCAGGACAGAGTTAATAGGATATGAAACATTCAGGCCCGGGACTTCCTCGGAGTGGCAACCACTAGTGGATTACCTCTCCGAAGGGAACTTAGATTCACTGTAATTGCAAAGCCTCGGTCTGCTTTGACCTTCCTTAGTCAGGCCGGGTGAGACAGGAGGCACGAAGGATGCCCCTGGCTGCAGCAGTATGGTGTAAATGGAGTCAGTGAGGGAGGGCGTGCCCCCTTTTATGGCACAGCTGGGGGTGGGGGAAACTTGCACCCAAAAGTTAACTTAAATGCAATTTCATGAGTTACGTGAGAGTTTCCGTGTAGGTGACTGAATGTGACACCACATCACTGAGCTGGGAGTCTGTGATCCTCTACATTTGTTTCTATCCAAATACAGGGGAAATTAGCAGGTTTGGTGAGGAGTCCAACACAATCTATCTATCTATTATTTGGAAAATCCCAATCCCAAATTAATAAATTAAATTTGCAAAAGACTACTTGAATTAGTTATGAAAAATAAAAATAAATTGTTCAATTTAGACAGAGACATAGCTCTACATACTCTTCTCTACTTCCATAGTTGACAGGTACCTGGCTTTTATATGCACAGTCATCTTTTGAATCTACATTCATGGCTCGCATACTGGGCCAAAATAGTCATTTATTTTTGCAAGGTCTAAACTTCTACAGAAATCGGTGTGTTTTATGTACATGTGCAATGTTGCATAAGTGTGGAAAGATGACCCATGACGGCAAGTTCTGTTAGCCAACCCCAGGAAATCACATGAGTGAGGCTCAAAGATTGGTAAGATCGAAGCATTGCATGATAGATTTGTTATAAAAACTTCCTAATAGAAGTTGGGTACTTAAATTCTAGTTTAAAAATGCTTCAATACCAGTCCTAAATATTGTATTACTAAGACAAAATGTTTTCTAGAGATTATTATAGTGGTCTTATCCCTTAATTACTGGTTTGATTATTAATCTACATTTTTGTTCTTAATACTAGACTTGCATATTGTGTGGATATGCAATCCCTTCACTATTGTTGGAATTAGTCAATTCAACATGCCATACGTATTGATTACACTAAATCTTGATTGATTTGATAATGGTAATTCTCAACTGACTTTCAAATATTAAAATTAGAACTGTACACTACTCAATTATAGAGTAAGGGGATCATTCTTATGTAATGTTGCAAATATCCACAGAAAGAAGATACAAAGTAAATGAGAACTTTACTCAAAAACATACAGCTAATTTGAATAAAGACCCTTTGCTCCCCTTGAAAGTTAGATCTAACATAGCTTAAAAATTCAACCTTTGAATAGATTCATATCCATAAAGTGTATGATTTCCACGAGTATTTTCAATGCTTCTAGCCTACATTCATGTTATTCCTATAAACTTGAGATCAGCATTTGTGTAAGATGCATTTGTGGCTGAAACTTCTGTGCCTTAAAATGTTTTTAAAATTAAAAGATGGCTGCAAATTACTAGTTATTAATTGTACCTTAATTGTGTTTAATTCTAATTGCGTGATAGGCATTAATTTGTGCTCCTCTAAATAGGAACAGAATCAAAAGAAGTATAAATTGCCATGATTGAATCTGATTTCAGACAGTGTGTTTCAGATCCTAACCACTCACTGCATTAAAAAGCTTTTCCTCACATCGCCCTTCCTCTTTTGCCAGTCAATTTAAGTCATTGCCCTTTGATTCTCAATCCAGTGCTGACAGAAATAGTTTCTCTCTATACAATCTGTTCAAATCTCTCATGATTTTGAACACTTCGATCAATTCTCCTCTTAATCTTGTCTTTTCTAAGAACAGCCCTGGCTTCTCTAATCTATCCCTATAGCTGAAGTTCTTCATCCCTCACACAATTCTCGCGAATCTTTTCACCAACCCTGCTGCCCGACTGAACTAAAACCCCCTACCCTTCTGGGGGCCACCCTATTCATATATTTGTCCAGATGCCCCTTAAAACTCACTATCGTATTTGTTTCCATTACCTCCCCAGAAGTGAACATACTATTCTGGCTGAGGTTGAACTTGTGTTTTATACAGGTTTATCATAACTTTCTTATTTTTGTATCTATTTACCTATATTTATAAAGGACAGGATCTTCTCAAATTGCCCTAACACTTTCCATGATTTGTGCATAGGTACCCCAAGACCTCACTACCACTATGTCTGTTTATTTTCATTTGCCTTTCCTTGTTCTTTTTTCCAAATCACTTCAGTGCTTTCAATTTCTGCTGCTGCTTAGACCATAAGACATAGTAGCAGAATTAGGCCCCTTGGACCACCGAGTCTGCTCCCTCATTCAATTAAGGCTGATATTTTTCGCATTCCCGTTCTCCTGCCTCTCCTGATCCCCTTCTTAATCAAGAACATGTCTAGCTCTGTCTTAAAGACACTAAATGACTTGGTCCCCACAACCTTCTGTGGCAAAGAGTTCTACAGATTCACCACTTGCTGGCTGAAGAAATTCCTCTTCATCTGTTTTAAAGGATCATTCCTTTAGCCTAAGGTTGTGCCCTCCGGTTCTGGTTTTTCCTACTAGCAGAAACATCCTCTCCATGTCCATTCTATCCAGGCATCACAATATCCTATAAGTTTCAATAAGATCCTCCTGATCCTTCTAAACTCCAACAAGTACAGACCCAGAGTCCTCAACCATTCCTCATATGACCATTCTTGTGAACCTCTTCTAGATCCTTTCCAAGGGCAGCACCTCCTTCCTTAGATATGGATTCCAAAACTGATCCCAATACTCCAAATCAGGTCTGATCAGAGCCTTATGCAGCCTCAGAAGTACATTCCTTCTCTTGTATATCCAATCATTCCACCAGCCATGTCCTCTTGACGTTTATGACTGTCCTCAAGTTCACAATAGTGCTAATGGCTGGATATTTAAATTTCTGAGATTCATGTCCAAGGATATCTAGACCCTCTGAATAGAAACACCTATTCTTATATTTTCTACTAATATTTTCTTGAGGTTATGTGCTCAAATCCTGGTGCAAGGTTTGAGCTAATCATCAACTGCAGTGCAGTGGAAGAGAATTTTGTCGGCATCCTTCCGTCTCCTTAAGACGATGGACAAATCAAATCTGTTGGGGTGGGTAGATTCATCGGGTGAACATTTGCTAACCATGTGAGACATACTTGGCAATGAGTGCTGTATGTAAACTGGGTATCAGGTGTTGTAGGTGGTTTTCAATGTTGGTGCTTATTGCAATGCTGCTGTAGCCATTGATCATCATGACTCATGGTGGTTCATGCCAGCTCACAGGTGATGTCACTGTTTTCCTCTATTATCAGCTGGTGTCTTGCAGATGTGAAAACTGATGTTTTCGACTTTCATACCAAGCTTGCAGGTGAATCTTTGGGTGTATTATTGGTCATCTGGCTTCAGTTACTTTGCCGCACAAAAAATCTTTGGGTATGTAAATATCTTCTGTCCTGTGGACATACGTGAGCCAGAAAAATAATCTCTGTTTGATGAATGTCAACTTACTTGGGAGATTTGCCTTTGAGAGGGCAGCCATATTCACGATCCTGTCCTTTCATGAGATGTCCAGAATGCAATAATGAAAGTTGTTGAGCTTCCTTCTTTGATAGCCATACAATCAGGTACTGAGAGCACAGGCCTCTTAATCCAGCATTTTGGGCTTACCAGTCAGGGATCATGACTGACTCACCTGGACTACAAAATTCACCACTGAAGCCACCTCAGGAGGCAGTTCTCTATTGACATCATGTTCCCTTTTACTCATATGTACATTTTTGGTTATCCAGACTCGGTTAGCCAGTGGCTTTAATATTAAAATCATCGTGAGTTAAAGACAATGAGAATAAACTGGATCAACCATATAGATACTATGGCTACAAAGGCAGGTCAAAGGCTGGGAATTCCATGGCAAGTAACTTCTCTGCTTACTCCCCAGAGCCTATCCAACATCTAAAAGATACAAATCAGAAATGTAATCAAATTCTCTCCACTAGCCTACTTAAGTGCAGCTTCAACACATGAGAATCTTGACATTTGGGTAATGCATTAGCAAGGACAGAGGATTGGTTAACTAACAGAAAGCAAAGAGTGAGGGTAAGTGGGTGTTTTTCTGATTGACGATCAGTGACTAGTGGTGTGCCTCAGAGATCAGCGTTGGAACTGCAATTGTTTAGAATTTACATAGATGATTTGGAATTGAGGACCAGGTGTAGCATGTCAAAATTCGCAGATGACACTAAGATGAGTGGTAGAGCAAAGTGTGCAGAGGACACTGAAAGTCTGCAAAGGGATATAGATAATCTAGATGAGTGGGCAAGAGTCTGGCAGATGGAGTACAATGTTGGTAAATGTGAGATCATCCATTTTGGTAGGATTAACTGCAAAATGGACTATCATTTAAAAGGTAAAAAATTTCAGCATGCTGCTTTGTAGAGGGACTTGGGTGTCCTTGCACACGAATCGCAAAAGGTTGCTTTGCAGGTGCAACAAGTAATTAAGAAGGCAAATGGAATTTTGTCCTTCATTGCTAAAGGGATGGAGTTTAAAAACAGCCCAGTTATGTTGCATAAAGTATAAGGTGCTGGTGAGGCCACACCTGGACAAAACTGTGTACAGTTTTGATCTCCTTACTTGACAAAAGATAAATTGGCACTGGAGGGGGTGCAGAGGAGATTCACTAGGTTGATTCCAGAGCTGAGAGAGTTGGCTTATGAGGAGAGACTGAGAAGATTGGGGCTATACTCATTGGAATTCAGAAAAGTGAGGGAAATCTTATAGAAACATATCAGATTATGAAGGGAATAGACAAGATAGAAGCAGGGAGGTTGTTTCCACTGGCAGGTGAAACCAGAACGAGGGGGCATTGCCTCAAAATAAAAGGGAGCAGATTTAGGACTGAATTGAGGAGGAATTTCTTCACCCAAAGGGTTTAAACTTGTGGAATTTCCTGCCCACTGAAGCAATTGAGGCCAGCTCACTGAATGTTTTTGAAGGAAGGATAGTTAAATTTTTGAACAGCAAAGGAAGTAAGGAATATGGTGAGCAGATGGGTAATTGGAGCTGAGTCCACAATAAGTTCAGCCATGATGTTATTGAATGGTGGAGCAGGTTCGAGGGGCCAGATGGCCTACTCCTAGTTCTTATGTTCTTATGACATCATCTTGGCAAAGCAATCCACTTGAATTGTACCCTTTCCGCCACTGTCAACATTCACTCCCTTCAATACTGGCAAACAGCAGCAGCAGTGTGTACTATCAACAAGATGCACTGTAGCAATTCTCAAAGGTTCCTTCAAAAATACCTTCCAAATCACTACCACTTAGTAGGGCATGGGCAGCAGATGCATGGGAATACCAAGTTCCCCTCCAAACCACACACATCCTTCTCAAGGGCAATAAATGCTAACTTTGCCAGTAAAGCCCACATTCCATGAAAGAATTTTTTAAAAATACCAAATCCGGAACAGAGTCCCATAAGGTGTTTCCTTCAATCAAGCACTTCTCAGCAACTCCCCATACATATAGGCTTTCATCTGGATATTAGTCTACAAGGTCAAGATGAGGAAAGGGCTCAGATGCCAAGCAAGTTTGCACCTCCTGAAATTGTGTGTAGGAGACGCGACAAAGGAAGAAAAAAGAGAAATTTTCCAGCTTGGAAGCTGGAATGTTATGTGTCCTGGCAGGATCATTGGCCCACATGCGACAGCAGGTATAGGCAAGAGCCTTCATTGAACTTGCATTGTCAACAGTCAATGTTGATGTTGCACCCTACATGAAAGGCAGATTAGTTGACTGAATAGGTGAGGCTAACAATGTTCAGTTGGAATGTCAAGAACCCACCATGAGCATGCTATAAGCTTTGCAGTTAGCAAAAAATTGAGTCATTTGAGCCACCATGAGCAACATTAGCAAATGCCTCCTCTCCCTCAGTATCAATCATCAGACACTGTCAATATCATCTACACTTATGCGGGAGTCTCAAATGCCAACATCGCAACCAAAGATCAATTCTATGACAATAAAAGCAAAATACTGCAGATGCTGGAATCTGAAAATTCAGAGAATGCTGGAAAGACTCAGCAGGTCTGGCAGTATCTACAGGAAAAGAAAAGCTTTGAGTCCAGATGACTCTTCTTCAGAACTAAAAACAGGGAAAATGAGTTGGATTATATTGTGTTTAAGAGGGGTTGGAAAAGCAATTAGTGGGAGCTGGAGTGATTGCAACAAAACTTAACAACAAGTGGCGGATGGCTTGGTGAGGTTTTGCATAGGATCAAAAATATGTTTAAGATATAAGAAAGGGTTAAGATGGAGGAGAAGGGTCACAGTCTAAAGTTGTTGAACTCAATGTTGAGTCCTCAGGATTTTAACGCGCCTAATTAAAGCCCTGTCTCCTCCAGTTTGTATTGGCTTCACTGAAGCATTGCAGGCCAAGGACAAACCTGTGAACATAAAAGAAAGATGCTGAGCTGAAATGGCAAACAACAGGAAGGTTGGGGTCATGCTTGCGGGCTGAGCAAAGGTGCTCTGAAGAGCATCACCCAGTCTGTGTTTAGCTTCCCCAGTGTAGAGGAGTCCACATTAGGGGCAGCAAATATAATGGACCAATTTTTTTTAATCGTTTCATGGAAAATGTGCAGCATTGGCTGGCCATATTTTACTGCCTATTCCTAGTTGCCCTTGGAGGGCAGTTGAGAGTCAACCACATTGCTGTGGCTCTGGAGTCACATGTAGCCTAGACCAGGTAAGGACAGCAGGTTTCCTTCCCTAATGGACATTAGTGAACCTGATGTTTTTTTTCTGAAAATCAACAATGGTTTCATGATCATCAGTGGATTCTTAATACCAGATTTTTTAAATTGAATTGAAATTCCACCATCTGCCATGATGGGATTCGAATCCGGTTCCCACAAGATTAGCTGCATTTCTGGATTAATAGTCCAGTGATAATACCATTAGGCTATCACTCCCCTTGAAGGAGATTCAAGTGAAATGTTGCTCCACCTGAAAGGACTGCTTGGGGTCTTGATTTGTGAGGAGGGAGCAGGTATGACACCTGAGATTGCAAGGGAAGGTGCCATGAGAAGGAAATGAGGAGTTGGACATGATGGAGGAGTGTACCGGAGTGTCACGGATGGCACAGTCCCCACAGAATACTGACAAGGGGTGGTGAGAGGAAGATGTGTTTCATGTTGGCATTATGCTGGAGTTGGTGGTTGATGATCCTTTGAATGCAGGGGCTGCAGGGTGGGAAGTGAGGACCAGGATGACTCCAACACACTTCTGGGGGGAAGAGGTGTGACCAGAGCTGCGGGAAATGGGTCGAGCCTGGTTGAGTTTTTCCAACATTCTGTGTTTTTGTATCAATTTTATGACTCTCGACATAAGGTTGTGAGGCACATTCCAAATGGTGAGAAATTATTCATCCTTGGCGATTCCCTGTTGGGATGTGGGTATGCTGGCGTTGGACTGGCGTAAACATAGTAAAAAGTCTGACAACACCAGGTTTTAATCCAACCGATTTATTTGATAATAGACTCACAAGCTTTCGGGTTAGTCCCTTCGTCAGTCTCCATGCATCTGACGAAGGGACTAACCCGAAAGCTTGTGAGTCTATTATCAAATAAATCGGTTGGATTAAAACCTGGTGTTGTCAGACTTTTTACTGTGATTCCCTGTTGGGTCAGACAGAAGTTTACGGTCAACGTGCTTTGCACCTACAATGATTTCATATGGTCGATGGTGGAATACGCTGATTGTCTACCATTACCACTGGAGTTACATTTGCTAATGGCGACTAAAGCACCAGAACACAATCTGAGGAAGGGTCATCCAGACTCGAAACTTTAGTTCTATTCTCTCTCTCCACAGATGCTGTCCGACCTGCTGAGATTTACCAGCACTTTCTGTTTTTGTTTCAGATTCCAGCATCCGCGATATTTTTGCTTTGACGTTTTATAATCGGGGGCTTTGTATTTGCAAATTTGTATGGATCAGAGTTCACACAGCAAGAAAGCAGGAACAAGGCCGTCACCATGGTAACCTTCACTTCCGGTAGGAGACGTCAGCAAGAACGCGAGACCGGAACAACCGCACGCGGAGACGATGATTGGAGGAGGGATCTGAAGACGTTGATTGGAGGAGGGATCTGAAGGCGGTGATTGGAGACCGGGGCGAGCTTCGAGACTATGATTGGGGAAGAACTTAAAGCGTTGATTGGAGGAGGGATCTAGAGGCGGTGATTGGAGATCGGGGGCCAGTTAGGGTCGGTGATTGGAGGAAGGACCCGGAGGTGGTGATTGGAGATCGGTGGCTAGTTGGGTCGGTGATTGTAGGAAGGATCCGGAGGCGGTGATTGGAGGCTGAGGTCCGGTTGGGGCCAGTGACTGGGGGCCGGGGCTGCGGCTGAGAGGCCGGAGGCGGTGATTGGAGGTCGGGGCCCAGAGCCGGCAGTCGCTGTGCTGCTTTTTGTGCAGTCGATTTGATTGAGGTGAGGGGGAGGAGGCCGGAATATTGAAGATGGAGGTGAGTTGGATGGTGTGAGGTGTCACTGAGCCTGGACTCAAATCTCTAGAGACTTCACCTGAACGGTGTGAAATGGGAGCGATTGGGCGAGTGAGAATTCGTTCAGTTTATTATTAAATTGCTGCCCAGTAAAAGCTCCGGTTGAGAAGAAGCCGAACATTTCACTTGCCGACACTGTTGTTCTGCGGCAAAACCTCCTGTTATCGCCCTTATATCGAGTTTCCAAAGTTGCCGTGTAGCATTTCGGGCTGTAAAATGAATCACTAGTAAATATTTAATTAGTAGCGGTAATTCGCTCTGCCAGCACCAAGCAGGATGTTGACAAAGCAAACCCCGGCCAGCTTTCAGATTCTCATTTGAAATCAGCATTCGAGCAGAATAATAAATGGGATGGCATTACTGTCTTACCAGATTGCTTCTCGAGCTGGTTCCACTGAAGTTACCTTTTCTGACCTATGGGCTAAACATTCAGTACACGTTAACAAGACCAGACTGCCTTTTAGTTCCTGTTTAGTTCGTATTTCCTGAATTCTTCAACAGTGGTCCACTGTAAAAAAAAAGCATGACCTATCTAGCAGGGTTGTAAATAAACAATTTCTGTTGTTCTCTAGGGGCATAGGGTGATTTTGCACTATAAATCAAACACTAAGGGTATTATTGTGCATTAGAGCTTACTGCGATCTGATCCATAATTCTCCATTTACGTTATAAAATAAAGAGAAAACTTGATTGCAATTACATTGCACAGCACCATCACTTACTCAGTATCTTTGAGCTGCAGACTATTATGTTGGCAAATGTAGTCACCAGTTTGGTTCTGCTTGTGGAAAGATTTTGATTTGATTTATTATTGTTGTGTGTTGGTATACAATAAAAAGTATTGTTTCTTGTGTGCTATACAGACAAAGCATACCATTCATAGACTACATAGGGGAGAAGGTGCAGAATATAGTGTTAGAGTCATAGTTGGGTGTAGAAAAAGATCAACTTAATACAAGGTAGGTCCATTCAAAAGTCTGATGGCAATTCGAAAGTCTGCACTGGGAGAGCTCCCTTCAATTTGTATTGCTACTATTTATGTATGAAGGACAAGTCTTATAATGGGGTTGAGTTTGGGCAATGTTATTTCAAAGAGATGGGCAATGTTATTCCTGCCTCCATTCAGCAATGCGAAGTGTTTTGACTGTACCCCCATATGATGTTCCAGAGTATTTTCAGACCAGGTTCACATTGGTTTTTACTTTCTAGCTAGTAGTGATTAGATGAAAGTCTGTCCAAGGTGATATCTGGGCATTCTGTGTTGATCATGAATACGTTGCCTTCTACAGAATAAAACACTGAGTTCTTTCTTGGTGACATTATTGTTGAGATGGGATGTTGACACAACTGTCTCCTCTGAATTGAAGTGAAGTTATCAGCTCTGGAAGTGGCATCCCATTAGGTCCAGATCAATGGATCCAATAGATCCAGGCCACTGCTTCCTCTGACATTGATGCCTACATCACCAGTGTTCTGTCACTGGAATTGATGAAGTTCCAGGGTTTGGTGCAGGTCATGTCCATACAAATTCTCTAAAAAAGGCCAGTGTGAAAACCAACCCCTGTGGCAGACCATTATTGAATGTTTGTGTTCAGCTGGTTTTGTCACTCAGATAATGCAGAACCTGTGGTTCCTTATGAATAAGTCTTAAGGGTTTCATAGCATACAACGATAAATGAACGTTTCAGAACTAGGCCTTTGTGTTGATGTTATTTGCCAGTGATGAGCTCCAGTCTCTGCTGTTTATGGAACTCTGCCTCACTGTTAATAGTGAGTACAAGAATCTGGTCTGAGCAACTCTTTCCCTTTACCCTTTTTGGAAATTTGGATGTAACCTGGAAAGGTAGGTGCAGATTAATATCGCATCTGAAAGTTTGCACCTCTTAAAATGCAACACACCATTAGTTAAACCTGAAGTGTTAGTCTAGATTATGTGTTCAAATCCTGGAGTAGGAGGAACTTGGATCGTTTGATTCTGCTGAGAGTGTTGACAAATGAGGCAAACTATTGATAGATGTGAAAACAATGCAACATGACCTGTTTCTTTATTTTGAATCACTTCCATTTATGTAATGTAAATGGACTGATATTTAGCATTGTCTTTTGTATTTTCTACAAATGAATAAACCAAGTTATGGCAGTCTTAGTCTGGGGAAAATCAATCAATTATTGTTCTGGCCAAATTTCAGAAGACTTTATTTCTTACAAAAGATACTTTAATAATTGCTATATCACTACTCAGTTACCTTTTATTAAGAGTTAAACTCAGTAACCTAAATGTTTCTACATCAACCAAAGTGGTCTATTGGTACTTCTCACTATAGCCCTTACATATGTAATTCAAAGATTACATTATGTAAAGGATTGTGCTGCATTGTACCTTCTTGTGACTAGTGCTAATGTACATTACAACCAACTTCAAGATGTAAGGTAATTGGATTGTGCATTTATCCTAATGTAGTAGATGGTGCTATGCTTGCATCCAAGCAGAAGTTTGTCAAGGCATGTTATTGTCTCCAGGTGTTTTTACTAAACAAAATAATTTTCCCAATATTGAAGGGAAAACATTTCTACAACGACCATCATTTAAAATTATTTTGCAAGAATTGAATCATATTAATTTACTCATGCTGTAAAAGGAATCCGAAAATTACTTTTAACTGCTTTTCTACAGGTTTTCATATCTCAGCAAGACAAGTAATTAATGGGTATCATTTGCTGTTGTTCATAGTGGATTCTAAATTTTTATTGCTATGTAGTGGATGTGCTGCAAAAAAGATTCCCCCTGTTGAATGATGAACTTTTTGAATTATTACTATCCAGGTATCTGAGTCTGATATAAACAGAAGCCCATCAACATTCTTAGGAATTTCACAAATAAACATTTAAAAATCTCCATGGGCAGAAATTCAATTTGCCTAATGTGCATACACTCCCTTTCACTCTCAGTGCATTTAGGCACAGACAATATTTGAGTTAAGGCTTAAAGGTCACAAATCTGCATAGGGGTGTTTAGTCATCAAACACTGGGTTGCATAAAGACACAAGGTGAATTGACTTATTTTTAGAATATTGAGTTGTTTTGTTTAGCATGTGTGCATTGTCTCTGTTGTGGTGCAATTTGTCACAGCTGTCAAAATGTGAACAGTGTTTTCCGAGCAAGTTGTTAGATGTGGATTGGTTTGAAGCCTCTTTGGTGAGACAGAAACTCTATTGAGCAATATTGAATCATGGGGATGGCCAGTGAGAGGAAAATGACCACCAGGTGTGAAGAAACGGCATCTGTGAGGGGTTGCTCCTTCAATCGCAGGCATTTCCTCCCCACACTTGTTGTTGATAGGCTCACATTTGAGGGAAACACCTGTGTTTGGAGGAGCAGTGGGAAGATAAGTAGTGATGCATCAGCCTGAAACCAGAGCAACAGAGGTGAGTGAACTGTTTTAAACTTGGGAGTCAGAAAACTTGAAGTCTCCAAGGTAATGAATTCCTTAACAAATGAATGTCTCTAGCTTAAGGCTGCATGAATTCAGGAGCTATTGAAAATATAGTGGATGTACTGTAACAAACACCTTGTTAATTGGATAATTTGATACCAAACCATTTTATTTCATTAATATTGCATTTATGTGCTGTCACATCTCAAAGCTTTAAACATATTGTGAATTACTTAAGCTGCAGTAAATGTGTTAGACAATAAGGTCATAAACAGTGATGAATATCTGCATTGTGGTTAATTGGAATAAAAAATTAGATTTTTATGTTGAATTTGAACTATAGTTGTAGGATTTCCCAGTTATCTGTTACAAAGGCAAACATGAGGTATTGATTGCATATAAGTTGCAGTTATTGTGAAAAATGATGCTACGCTAAAACACTGAAACAATCCTTAAGTTGTAACACTTCTGTTTCTGTTTAATAGGAGAGCAGTCAGGATGGTGTGCCTTCACCAGCAACCCCTGGAACAGGAAAATCTAAGGTTTGAAAAAATAAAACATTTTCTTGTCACAGTCCCCATCACTGATGACTTAAAGATTTGAATGCCCAGTGACTAACTTAAGGGAATCGCATGAAAGTGAGCAGAGGACAACTAAAGAAGTAATACGGAAGGAGAAAATGAAATAATGAGTGTAAGCTAACTAGTACAGTGCAGCCCCATTGTAATGCGATGGTTGGGGTCCATAAAATGTTATCATGAATGTTATCGGGGTCACGTTAAATCACTAAATCGGAAAGAGGGGAAAAAAGGGTCCATCCATCATATCCAATTTCACGCTAAATCGGGGCGCGTAAAATCGGGGTTCCACTGTAATATAAAAGATAGGAAGAGTTTTTTAATATATAAGAGGTAGGAGAGAGGCAAAAATAGCCATTGGACCACTGGAGAATGAAGCTAGAGAAGTAATAATAGAAAACAAAGCAATGGCAGAGAAACTGAATAGTTACTTCGCATCAGTCTTCATGGTGAAAGACACCAGTGGGATGCCAGAGCTCCAGGAGAGTCAGGGGACACAGGTTGCAGTGGCCATGGCTAAGGAGAAAGTTCTGGAGAAACTGAAAGGTATGAAGGTGAATCATTCGTTTGGACTGGATGGACCACACCTCAGCGTTCTAAAAGAGATAGCTGAGGAAATCGTGGATGCATTGATGGTGATCTTTCAGGAATCACTGGAGGCAGGGAGGGTACCAGAGAACTGGAAAGTAGCTAATGTAACACTGCTGTTTAAGAAGGGTGGGAGGATGCAGACAGGAAATTATGGGCTGGTTAACCTGACTTCGGTCATTGGCAAGATTTTAGAGTCCATTATTAAAGATGAGATTGCAGAGTGCACAATAAAGTAGGACTGAGTTAGCATGGCTTCGTCAAGGGGAGGTCATGACTGACAAAACTGCTAGAGTTCTTTGAGGAGGTAAGAAGGAAATTGGATTAAGGCGAACCAGTGGACGTGATTTATTTAGATTTCCAGAAGGCCTTTGACAAGGTGCCACATAAGAGACTGTTAAATAAGTTAAGTGCCCATGGTGTTAAGGGTAAGATTCTAGCATGGATAGAGGATTGGCTGACTGGTAGAAGGCAGAGAGTGGGGATGAAGGGGTATTTTTCAGGATGGCTGCTGGTGACTAGTGATATGCCCAGGGGTCAGTGCTGGGACCACAACTTTTCACAATATACATTGATTTGGAAGAAGGAACTGAAGGCACTGTTGCTAAGTTTGCAGATGATACAAAGATATGTTGAGGGACAGGCAGTATTGAGGAAGCAGGGGGGCTGCAGAAGAACTTGGACAGGTTAGAAGAGTGGGCAAAGTGGCAGATGGAATACAATGTGGAAAAGTGTGAGGTTATGCACTTTTGAAGGAGGAATGGAGGCACAGACTATTTTCTAAATGGTGAAAATGCTTAAAAAATCAGAAACACAAAGGGACTTGGGAGTCATTGTTCAAGATTCTCTTAAGATTAACATGCATGTTCAGTTGGCAGTTAGGAAGGCAAATGCGGTCAGCATTCATGTCGAGAGGGCTAAAATACAAGAGCAGGGATGTACTTCTGAGGTTGTATAAGGCTCTAGTCAGACCCGATTTGGAGTATTGTGAGCAGTTTTGGGCTTCATATCTAAGGAAGGATGTGCTGGCCTTGGAAAGGGTGCAAAGGAGGTTCACAAGAATGATCCCTGGAATGAAGGGCTTGTATGGGGACAGTTGAGGACTCTGGGTCTGTACTCGTTGGAGTTTAGAAGGACAAGGGGGTGATCTTATTGAAACTTACAAGATACTGCAAAACCTGGATAGAGTGGATGTGGAGAGGATGTTTCCACTAGTAGGAAAAAATAGAACCAGAGGGCACAACCTCAGGCAAAAGGGACGCTCCTTTAAAACAGATGAGGAAGAATTTCTTCAACCAGAGAGTGATGAATCTGTGGAACTGTTTGCCACAAAAGGCTGTGGAGGCCATGTCATTGAATGTCTTTAAAACAGAGATAGATAGGTCCATGATTAATAAGGGGATCAGGGGTTATGGGGAAAGGGCTGGAGAATGAGGATGAGAAAAAATCAGTCATGATTGAGTCTGCTCCGCCATTCAATGGGCCGAGTGTCATAATTCTGCTTTTCTTGTGGTCTTGTAGAGAAGATATTGAATTTTAAAATTTTTACTGTGATAAATTAAAATCAACATCAACTAAACATTACTTAGTAGGCAGCTAATACTTTCAGCGACAGAACAGATAATCCATAACGTGACAAATAGAGCAGGAAAATGGGATTAGAATAGATAGGTGCTTGATGGGCTATAGACCTCTTTCTGTGCTGTAAAACTCTATGATCCTAATCCCATGTGACATATATAAATAAGGTAAAGTACATTCTCCCCAGAATTGCAGTGTTTACGGGAAATAGTCCATAGTCACTCCCAACTTCAAATGAGTTCACTTCTCCCTGTTTTGCTGAGTCATAATGTCCGATGATCATCAAGGCCCTGTTCCTCAGGCTTCTGAAAATTCAAAATCATCTTCCAGCAAAAAGGTTCGCTCCAGTGTTTCCTACTCCTGGCCTTGCCAGGAAAAATCTCCCTGTACTTTGCATCTCTGCAATTCTTTCTGTTCACCCAGGGCAAGCATTCACTAGTATTTTGCATGATGGCTAACAAAGAACTGTTACTTGCGAGAGCTGCTCTCTCCTCTCTAAGTTCAGGATTAACAGCTGTCTGAGTCTCTAAGTCTACCCAGAGCAAAGCTAGATACTCTGTCCTTTGTTTTCAGATGTTAAACCTGGCAAGTGAAATTTGTTCTGTACCCATTGTAACCAGATCACATCAGCTTATCACCGGGCATAACTAGCAGCAGGCCGCCTGACCTTTTTCATTTCCTCCTTTACCATGAATTTGAATATAAGTCACAACATAAGCAACTTATAAAAACCTTGTATTCAAACTAACTACACAATTTTTCAGAACTTGTTTTTATTTACAACATCTAAATATTAATTCCTTTTGGATTAACATTACAATATGTTGAGTACATAATAATCTATGTTTTACTGTATTTACAGCTGGACACTCTATCAAAGGAAGATCTCATAAAATTCACAAAGAAACAGATTATGCTTTTACAGAAGACAAAGTCAAAATGCACTGGTAATGTATATAGACAGTACAATTTTTTTTAACAGAAAATTCACCATTAGCACCCTTAAACAGTTAAGATGTATGTTGTTTACTCACTCATATAGTGAATGCTGAGCCAGCACACTATATAGGAAGGTTGATAGCACTCGATAGCATGGTAAGCTGAACATTACAATAATTGTTTTGTACTCTTGTTTCTCATTGAATAGTTTAATTCTAAATAAGGAACTGATTGTATAGTTATGGTGGTCCTACCTCATGTTGATCTAACTCTACATCACCTGGCATTGTGGATGCAGTAATAAATTCAATAATATCTGAAGTACAAGCTGCCAGTGTAATATGCTAAGGTTGCACACAATTAGGATCATGCACTGTGATCAGTTTGCCTAAATAAAAATTGACAACCTTGCTGTGATAATCTTCCCTTGAAAATTTGACCATTTGTGAAGTTTAGCTTATAGACAGTGGCGTCCATGCACTGGTTTCTTGCACTTCCTTTACTGATACTGGCTACCGAGTTCTGTAATGCTACTGTTAAGATAGGAAGTTAATTTTAGCTATCTGTACTTAAATAATATGTGCATAGATATCACTTTTGCAAATTGAGCTGCAATGATAATTTGCACATATAGAAGAACACTTTTAACATGGGGGGGGACCCAACACACTTCATAGAGGGACAGTTATTGAATCAGTTGTCTCCTTTAAGGCTCTGTTTTAGAATCCATGTGTTCAACAATACATTTGGTTAAACCTTATAACATCTCATTCATATTCATGTGGATTTTGTTCTGATAACTACTCTGAAATGTGGGACATTTTACTACATTAAAAGCACACTATATATGCTGGTTACAATGCAGCAAAACACAACATCAGGTAACAATAAATCTTCCAATGTATCTGACTGAATTATAGACTTTCTAAAAATTATACCAGTTAAAACAGGACCAGGCGTTTCCTGATATTTTGTAGTATTTTCCTCATTTTAACTCATATTTATTTACTAAATTGTGTACATTGTATTTCATTACTGTTTATCCTGTAAGTATGCATGTATTGTTTAGTTTTTACTTTGGCAGATTTAGATCTCGTCAAGCAGTTTATTTTTCAAAGATTTTACAATACATATAATATCATTTCAGCACTGGAAAATGAAATTGAACAGCTCAAAACAAAGCCAACTGCTGAAGTTAATGATGCAGTCATCCAGGTAACGCGCATAAAATGGATTTCAATTATTGTTGTAACTTTATCTGGTAGCATGAACAAAACTACGTCATGTTAATTAGTGTGAATTATAATTATCTGTAAAGGAAATGATTGGTTGTTACACATCTAAAGCTAACATTTTTGTCTTGAGGACATTTTATATAAAATTGAAGTATTTAAACAGCAAATCAATTTGCTCGAATAAGTAGATGTTAATGTGATTTTTTTTTTGTAAAATGATGAGCTTGTCCTGGTCATTTTATAGTGAAAGTGACTTTGCCTTTTCCTGATTTCTTGCATTTAACCAGCATTCTTTTTCCCATCATCTGTGTTTTGTGCTTATTTTTGTTCCTTGTTTCCTTGTCTTTCCTTCAGACACCCTTGCCAAGATATGGTTCTATGGCATAAGTGGTCCTCAGCTACTTTGTCTGGTTAGCCATTCCTATTCTTTGGGGGTTAGGTAGTGAGTGTTATCAGAAAACTTTCAACTGTGAAGAGCTCAAAGCCTATTCTTGTCAAGTGTCCACTTACACAGTAGGGGCCACTGTATAGTGGTAGGGAATGGGAACGGTGGCTGATTGTTGTAACACAGAATACATGACAGACTGTGGTCCTTCTAGTCTGTATGATTTAATGGCACATCACAACATGCATTTAATCATTAAGCCATCAAGGGAGTTGCAGGCTTCCATGGAGTTCTCAAAATGGCATCAAAACTTATTGAAACTTTTGCTCATTGGGCACAAGAAAGCACAAGAGGAACATAGATAGGCCTTACTGTCCTTCGAATACTATATTGACTGAAGGAGGGTAAAAACTTAAATATGGATGATATGTGAGAAATTAATGTTATTGTGGGAAAATTTTTGTCTATGCTCTGTAGCATGGCTACTTTATAAAGTTATAAAAGGGCTTTATTTATACTGCTAAGCAGTATCATAGCTGGATAATGTTAACATTTTTATTTGTGGGCTGGTCAAGCATATGTAAATGTATATTCAGTATATGAGCAACTTTGGCCAATGAATTGAATCTCATTAATTTTTGGGTTATATGTCCATTTATTATTTTTGGAGACTTGTGTTATGCAACTCTGTGACCTTTATATGGGAATTAGGAAATTATTTCTGTCTAGTTGAATAAAATAATAAACCAGAACTTTTTATAATATTTTA
Source organism: Carcharhinus amblyrhynchos (assembly GCF_965287045.1). Classification (NCBI taxonomy): domain Eukaryota; kingdom Metazoa; phylum Chordata; class Chondrichthyes; order Carcharhiniformes; family Carcharhinidae; genus Carcharhinus; species Carcharhinus amblyrhynchos. The sequence goes on from NC_137333.1 coordinate 63,700,710, forward strand.
TAATTTTTTGAAATAAATTTGATGCATTGTTGTAATTTGCACTGTTCTATTTATTTGACCAGGATCTGACAACTAGGCTTGATTCACTACTTTTGGAAAAAGCAGAGGCTCAGCAAAGTGCAGTTTCTCTTAGAAAGGAGATTGAAAAAAATAAAGAAGAAATGAAGGTAGTGACTTTTTTAAAATGATAATTGGCTGTCTGTTCCCTAAACTCTAATTCCATCCCCCTCTCATCCTTGAACACCCTCTTTAAAATCTACATCTTAACCAATTTTTTAATTGTCCCTCCTCACATCAGCTCAAACGTACAATGCAGAAGCCCTGCTTTGACCATGCCTCCCTCGCTTTCTCCTATTCTGTCATTCCTTCATTTACTCTTCCTCTCATCGACTGGCATCATTTTATGCTCCAAATGATCTGAGTGTTAACTCCAATACAGACCACTGCATTTGGCTGCTTCTGTACCAAAGGCACCCCTGCCTGTTGTATTAACAGTGCTCCTTGCTTGTCTCCAGATTCATTCAAAGTTCAATACCAGCCCGTTTTTAATTAATACAAGGGAGTTGTGTCAACCACATTGGATCTGGAGTCACATAGAGACCAGGAAAAGTCGGAAGATTTCTTTTGTATTTAATTTCCCTTGTCATACTGGGATTTGAATTTTTGTCTCTAGGTCATTTGTCCACGCCATTCTTGTAAATGCTCGGGAAAGGTGCGCATTCCCCTGATAGCCAGTGACGTTTCCATTAAGTCCATTGCAGGGCCCCAGTTAAATGAAAAGTCTTGGTTTCCCATTTGTCCAAAGTAGTTACCTGACTACAAAACAACATCAAGAATTTGAGAGTGGTTCCAGTTGTTACTGGAAGGAGGAGCTTCAGGGCAATCATTACTAACGACAATATATACTGCAAAAACTCTCAAAGGCTCCTTTAAACAGCATCTTCCAAACCCATGATCACTACCTCCTAGAAGGACAAGGGTAGTGGACCCATGCGAACACCACCAACTGGAAGTTCCCCTTCAAGCCGCTCACCATCTTGACTTGGTAGTATATCACTCTGTTCACTCTCACTGGATCAAAACCCTGGCACTTCGTTCCTGACACCACACTGGGTGTACCTCCACCACACAGACTGTGGAGGTTCAAGAAGGCACCTTCGCAAAGACAATTAGCAACAATAAATGCTGACATAGCCAGTGATGTCTACATCCCATGAATGAATATTAAAAAAGGTTTCCCAGTTATTGGCTCAATGGAACAGTGGGGGGGTAATTTCCTTTGGGATGAAGTATGGGAGATTTCAATCATCAGGGTGGATTAGAAGCTCTTGCGTGATTGGGTGGTATTTTCTCTTCCTACTATAATTCTGTGGTGGAACAGTCCCTGGCTTGACCTTAATGTTATATTGCAATGTCATTCAGCCATGACTTTAGCATGTTTTGTGGCCCAGGGATGTTTTAGTGGGAGCTTTGGTGATTTTCTCAATCCCTCTTTTAATATTAGGATGGCTGGGAATACAGAAGCTGGGGAGCAGGATTTTGATCTTCAAGATTTTAACCCCTCGATGACCTCTTTCCTGCCCGTGAGGTTGAGTGATTTCAAAGCTACCTGTTTAAATGTTCTTTTGTACTCTCAACATCTTGGCTGTACACACATTCCGAAAGATCTGCCCAGTAATTTTTCTCATTTGTTAATGGGATGTGAGCATTGCTGGCAAAGACAGCATTGGTTGCCCATCCCCAATTACCCTTCAGATGGTGAACTCCTTGATCTGTTGCAATCTATGGGGTTATAGGTACACTCAAATTCTGTCAGTAAAGAGATTGCAGGTTTTTGACTTCCAGCAATGAAGGGTCAGCAGTATAGTTCCAAGTTAAGATGATGAGAGACTTGGAGGAGAGCTTACAGGTAGTGGTGTTATCATGTGTTTGCTGCCCTGATCCTTCTAGGCGGTAGAGATCATAACTTTGGAGGTGCTATTGAAGGAGACTTGGCATGTTGCAACAGTGTACCTTGTAGATGGTGCACATTTTGGCCACTGTGCTCTGGTGGTAGAGGGACTGATTGTTTAAATTGGTGGATTGGCTGCTGATTAAGCAGGCTGCTTTGAATTGGATGGTGTCAAGCTTCTTAAATGTGATTGGAACTGCACTCATCCAGAAAAGTGGAGAGTATTCCATTACACCACTGACTTGTACCTTGTCGATGGTTGATAAGCTTTGGGGAATCAAAAAGTGAGTTCCTCACCTCAGAATTCCCAACCTCTGATCTGCTTTTGCATTAGAAGTATTACATGGCTGGCCCAACGTTTCTAGTTAATAGTGGCTCAGGATTTTGATAGTGGGGGAATTCAACAATGTTAATATCATTGAACAATGGGAGATATTTAGAATTTGTCTTGTGGAAGATATTCATTGCCTGGCACTTGTGTAGTATGGATGTTTCTTGCCACTTACCAGCGCAAGCCTGAACGTTGTTCATGTCTTGTTACATATGGGCACAGACAGTGCTGAATGTTGTGAAATCATCAATACATCGTCCTACTTCTGACCTTAGGATGGAGGGAAGTCATTGATGAAACAGCTGAAGATCTTTGGGTCCAGGACACCACCCTGAGGAACTCCTGTAGTAACATCCTGAGGCTGTGATTATAGACCTCCAATAATCACAACTATTTTCCTTTGCCCTGGGTATAATTCCAATTGAATTCAATTTTTCTAAGAGTCCTTAATGTTACACTCGTTAAATGCTGTTGATGTCAAATGCAGTCACATTCACCTAGCCTCTAGAATTCAACTCTTCCTTTTTCATGGACCAAGGCCCCCTACTGAGGCTGGGAGTCTAGTGTCCCCAGCAGAACCCAATTTCAGCATTGGTGAGCAGGCACTTGCTGCATAAGTGCCATTTGATAGCACTGTCGACAACATGTTCCTTGAGTTTGATGATTGAGAGTAGACTAATGGGGTGGTAATTGGCCAGATTGGATTTGTCCTACTTTTTGTGAACAGGGTCAACAGGTATATCTTTGTCGTTGCTGGTGCTTGGGTTGATACCAGGGAGCCTTTCTGTTTTATTTATTTTCAACTTTTCTGTATTTATTCTGATACAACTGAGTGACTTGCTGGGCTACTTCAGAGGACAGTTCAATTTACTATATTGCTGTGAGCCCAGAATCACATGCAAACCAGACCAGAAATAACAGCAGATTTTTTCTCTCGAAGTTTGAGTGAACCGGGTGGGTTTACATGCGTTTTATAGATTCCTGGTTGCCAGATTATTATTAATTGAATTTAAAGTTCACCAGTTACCATTTTAGTATTTGAACTTTTCTCCAAAGCATGGGCTGAGCCTCTGGATCTTAGTCCAGTAACTTTGCCACAATGCTACTGTTCCCAAAAAAATTGCCAGTGTACTTCCTGATCTTAAAACTGTAACTATAAGGCTGTCTGAAGCCAGACAATTTCGTTATTGTAAGATTTTTTTGAACATTAGCATCCCATTTTTGCTTTCCTGTCTGATGTATAAATTTTATTAAATTGTGTTCTTCTGGAAAATGCTGCAAAAATGCAGTCTGTCCATCATATCTGAAAAGGGCAAAGGATCATTTAGAAAAGCTTTCTGCTTTGCAAATGCTGGGACAAGTATTTCAAGCATTTGTTACTAAGTGGTTACACATTAGGTGAATTGGTTTAAATGTATACTGTACTGAAAGTGTAGCCTGTTTCAGCTCGGTAATTGCATTCTACATATGCTCTGATGTCAGTGGCTATCGCTGCTCAAACAGAAATATTTCATTCTTAAATATCATAGCTTACCTTTGGCAGAGAAGAGGATTGGCTTTTTTGTTTGCATTTAGTAAAAATTTACACTTTGTAGGCATTTGAACTCGTGTCAATTCTGTGGTTGCTGATGTAATGTATGTTAAGATGCTTCAAACCTGAGGGTCATTATAGCTTTTGTGTAATGTTTTAAAAAAATCTTCTCCTTTAATCTTACAGATTATCATATTCTTTTGCGTTTACAAACTGTTCAGATGAATATTAGTACAACTTCAGCTTGAAGTGAACAGAGCAATTTTCCATGAGCTGTGATTAAAATGTATTTTATACTTTTAAGGATGCATTGTCAAGAGCAACAGAATTCCAGGAGGAGATGGAACTGTTAAAAAATCAGCATTTAAACAAAATTGAAGCTTTGCATGGGAAATTGGAAGCTGCTCATGCAAAACACACCGAAGAAGTAACCAGATTAGAAAATGAACTTCAAGCATCAAACCTGAAGCACAATAGCCACATTGGACAACTTGAACAACAACTTGAAGTCTACTCAGCTCAGCAAACTGAAGCAAAGAGACTAAGAGAAGAATTCAATGCAGTTAAAATTGCTTCTGAGGATCAGATATTACAGTTGAAACAACAATTAGAAGCTCTTGCTGAGAAACAAAAGGAAGAAACTAGAAGATTACAAGAAAGTAATGAAGATGCTGTTGCTAAAAAAGAAAGTGAATTGGCAGAACTCCAGAAGGAGTTTCAAATAATCCAAGTCTCCCATCTTGAAGAAGTGACAATATTGAAGCAACAGTTTGAATCTGCAGTCAAAGCGCATGAGGAGGAACTTAAGATGTTGGAACAAGATTTAACGGAGAAACATTTACTAAAAGAAAAAAGCCTTGAGAATGAAGAGATCGCTAACAGGACCAACTATGAACATCGGCTGAATCAACTGGAGGAGCAGTTAAGAAAAATGACAGAAGAACAAAATGAAGCCCAAAAAGAAATCCCAAATGAAGCAGTTTCTGAATCAAATGAACAGATCAAGTGTCTTGGGAATTATGTGAAAAAATTAGAATTGCAACAAAATTTGCTACGAGATGAACTTTCCTACATGAAAGATACAAAAGAGAAGCTAGAGATGGAACTGCACCATACTAAAAAGGAATTTTTCCATGAGCGAGAGGACTGGGAATTTAAGATAAATGAACTCCAGCTATCCAAAGAAGAATATATGAATATGGTTACAAAATTGACAGATGAACTTCAATTAGCTAATGACCGTTGTGAAATGGCAGTGGCCCAGCATTCCTATGAAATGCAGATTACAACAGAACAACATAAACAAGATATTACAGTCCTTGAGCAAACTTTAGCTACTGCAGCTGAAAAAGAGAAACAGGAATCGCTTCTGGAAATAGACAATTTGAAGAAACGGTGCCAAACATTACTGGAGGAGAAAGAGGAGGTACAGGGTCAATATGAAAACTTGCGTAAAACAATGGAAACGTTGCAGACTGAATTAGGAGAATCTGCTTCAAAGATCAGTTATGAGTTTAAAGTTATGAAGCAGCAACAATCTGATGAAATTCACGACCTGCAGCAGAAACTGAGAAGAATTTTTAATGAGAAAGATTCTCTCCTGGAGACTACAAATAGACTGCAGGCTGAAGTTGAAGAGGCTAAAGAATTGAAGCAAACTGTAAGTAATTTTCAAGAGAAGAATGAAGAGTTGACATCTTTAATGCAGCAGAAGGAAGCAAACTTAAACAACTTGCAAGAACAAGTGGGCACTTTAATCAGAGAGAAAGAGGAACTAATCAAAACAACAAAGAACGCTGAAGAGTCGACCATTAGTTTGAAACAATCTCTTGTGGAGGAGCAGGATAAATGTGCAGAATTTCAACAGCAAATACAAGTACTGGATAAGGATAAATGTGAATTACAACAAAGGTTAGATGAAATTGCATGTCAATTGGAAGAGGCAGTTTCACAAAAGGAATCTACTTGTCAAAAGCTAGGTGATATGGAAAACAAGTTAGAAGCTTTTAGAACTGAGAAAGAACACTTGGACTCCCAGACAAAGAATCTGGAAGACATCATTACAAAGTTAGAAAAAGAAAAGGAAGTTTTACAAAAAGATACGGCTATGTTCAATTTACAAAATGAAAAGTTGGGAGAAAATGAAGAAAAACTTCAAGATCTCAATAAACAGCTACAAATTCTGATTCAAGAAAGAGACAATCTCCAACTAGCAGATGGAGTTGCTGAACAGAAACTTTGTGATGTAAGACTTAAAATAATTAATATTCTTGAAAAAGAAGTCTTTAGTTTTACAAGTGATGGTCCTGAGTTAGACATAATTGAGGCAGTGCAATTACTGGAGATATCTGTGACAAAGATTATGGATGAAAAGCAGTCCACAGTGTTGCAGTGCAATGAGCACATACTACAATTGCAGCAAGAATTGGAATTGCAAGAAACTGCACATAGAGATCAACAGGCAGAATTCAGTTGTTTAATAGACGACCTCAGGAAAGAGAAGGCTCTTTTGCAAAAGCATCTAGATGAAGCACTGTTAGATAAGGAAGGATTGCAAAGAGATTTGTTGGAGTTACAGAACTTCAGTGAAAAAATCACCAAGGAAAATGAGGATCTGCTTGTTCAAATTCAGAGTGTTACAGAGAAGCTTGAGAACTTGGACACAGAAAAGCAAGAACAGAACGAGAAAACTGGAAAAGAAGCAACAGAAGAGAAAGAGGAACAGTTAAAGTGCCAATTAAATGAAAAAGAGTTTGAGCTATCAAAGTTTAAAGAGGAGCTTCAGAGATTGAAGGTAACCATTTATATGAAAATTTAAAGATATTAAATTTATATTATAAATATTAAATGAGATTAAAATATATAATTGATCTTCCTGAATAGTTGTAGCCTAATAGCCTTATGAAACGTCAAAATCTTTGTCTGAAGCCTGAGTGTCTGAATTTAAGCTAAGCTTCCAGGAAATATGGAGTCCTTTTATCTTGCTGAGAACCAGGAATGATTACTGTCATCCCAAGATGTCTTGCTCAAATATGTTCACTAATATAATGAAGAGAATGATGCCATGATGCAATTTTAGGAGTAAACACAGTAAAAAGTCTGACAACACCAGGTTTAAATCCAACCGATTTATTTGGTAGTACACTCACTAGCTTTCGGGTTAGTCCCTTCGTCGGGTGAATAGAGAGTTCCCTGGTGTTGTCAGACTTTTTACTGTGTTTACCCCAGTCCAACGCCGGCATATCCACATCATGGCAATTTTAGGAGACATTGGCATCTAGTTTATATGCAATGCATAATTTTTTAGTACTGACTACCGACTTGGAAATACTTAGCAAATCATACTTATAAAATACTGAGCACATCATCACTGCGCAATAGCCAGATTGATTTGAAACTATTTTATTCTTTATAAAGTTTTTTGTTTGTTCCTTCATTTAAAAATTAACATGGCGAAAGGGATTGCGAAAGAACTTTAAATGATTAATCCTAGATTCAAAACCATTTTGTGGTTCATTGTTAATTTGCATTGTTCTGAATTTTAAAATTTTAACCTTCTACCCACCTCCCACCACCCCCAAGTCGTGACACTGTGCCATGATTAACTTTGTCAAATAATTGAATTTCTCCAAAGTGTGGCCAGTATAGAATCTTTGAGGAATTCTTTAATGTGAACGGTAGGCTCGACAAGATGAAAATGCCTGCAACTACCGGACTAAAACATATTTATAAATAAATTTGTTGTTAAATGCAAATTTTTTGTACTGATACTGAAATCAGAAAATAATTAATTGAATTTGGAATAAAGTTAAATTTTCATTCATTCCAACTGAATTTAAGCTGTTTGAAGCTGTTTTTGGTCTTCATATGAATACTCATTTTTTTCACATTTGAAATTGAATTTGAGCAGCAAATTTTACATAATGCAGAGGAAAATGGTTGGCACCTTGCAATTTGATGAAAAAGGGTACCGGTATTTTGCTCACTGTTTCAAGAAATTTCATAATGTATATAGTGTAGAAGGGCTGATCAGGATTCAAAAGGCATCATGGTCTGCTCCTGCAGCTATTTTCTCTGTTAATACTAAACTATAAAACAGCTAAAGAACGAAGATAACCTTTGTTTTCTTGCATTCAATACAGGACTTGATGCAGAAAACATCTAATGAAGAGAATACCTTACAAAGCACTATTGCAGAATTGAATCACAAAATAGGTATGGTTTCCTTTCTGTTCCCCTAACTTGCACTGAAATTTAAAATGTAAGTATTCAGTAATGTATGGGAATTGAATGTTTTTCCCAAAAAAGTTTTGATAGATTTTCCCATTAGCAGCTAAATTTGGTTGTTCAGTTGTCCTACAACTTGATTCTGACATTGATCCATGGTGCATTGGTCGAACTGTAGTGAGCCACACTCCGGGCAGAATCTTACCAGAGAAGGATTGACTGAAAACCAGTCTAAGTCTCTCCAGGTTATATGGTACTTCATCAAAATGAATTGGGGGGTGGGGGAAGGGTGTTTCATGCCATCATTCTGAGGGATGGGCCCAGACACACTTGTAAAACTGATTGCACTGAGATTGCTGTGCCATTTTTAAAGGACGCTCTGATCAGACCCAGAAATAACCTCCTCCCCCACCCTACCACAGAGTTCTTTGGTGTCACCCGCAAAGTGGTGGGGAAAATCATGGAATTCAATTTCTCCAGAGGAAATGGCATTTCTCTTCAGATTTTCAGCCCGCATCGTTGTTCTCTACGACAGCAGATGTGGGCTGAGAATGACCCTCATCCGCGTCCAATGTGTCTAATCTTGTGAAACCAATGTTATTTTATCCTTTTATGCACTTTTTTACTTTAGAAGAAACTTTAATTGAAAATAAGTAAGAATGCTTTGTTTCATTTATATGTCACATGTCCTTCGATTTCATGTTTGCCTTTTAAATTGTGACACTTCACTCAGTTCATAGAATCATAGAAGGTGACCATTTGGCCCATTGAGTCTGCACCGACCACAATCCCACCCAGGCTCAATCCCCATAACCCCATGCATTTACCCTAGCTAGTTCCCCTGATGCTAAGGGGCAATGTAGCATGGCCAATCCCTCTAACCTGCACATCTTTGGACTGTGCGAAGAAACCGGAGCACCCAGACGAAACGTTTTTATAAAAGCAAATGGAAGTCCAATCGAGGTTAACCAAACTTGTTCCCAGGATGGCAAGGTGATCCAATGAAGAAATATTGCAGGAAGTGGGCTTATATTCTCTAGAGTTTCAAAGAATAAAAGACGATTACAAAATACTTAAAGGCCTACCCACTCCATCCCTGTAAGACGCAGGTAAGATGTTTTCTGTGGTTGAGGAGTCTCCTGCCAGGGGACGCAAGTTCAAAGTTAAAAGGAAGCCATTTAGGATCGAGAAGAGGAGAAATCCTTTTACTTGAAGAGTGTGTATCTTTGGAATTCACTACCCCAGAGGGCTGTGGAAGCTCAGGCATTAAGTATGTTTAAAGCACAGGCTGACAGATTTCTAAATACTAATGACATAAAGGGATATGAGGATAATGTGAGGAACAAGGCATTGAAGTGGATGATCTGCCATGATCATATTGCATGATAGATGGACTGAATGGATTACTCCTGCTGCAATACTCTAGTGGGGTGGGAGAGATAGGAAAGGATGAGGGCAGAAGTGCGTGAAATGAATCGGATGTGGTGGAGGGCCCTGCCAACCACAATGGGTAGAATTTCTTGGTTGAAGATAAAAGAAAATACGTTGGAGGCATTGGTGTGGCACATTCCATCATGAGGACAGATGCTGCAGAGGAATTGGGAGAATGGAATGGAATTCATAAATTAATGTTACTTATGTTGGACCAACAAACACTAATCAAAGCTAAACACTTGTAAATAAAGTAGGAAATCCAAAACTTAGCTACCTGTGTCCAAGATTGTGCCAAATCCTGTTCTTCCATTTACCCCTGTGCTCACTGGTCAAGCATTGGCTTGATTTTAAAATTCACATCCTTGCTTTCAAATTCCTCCGTAGTCTGGTCCATCCCTATCTCCATAATGTCGTCCAGCCCTACAACCTTCTGAGGTATCTTAACCTCTCCAATTCTAACTATTTGAACATCCTTGATTTTAATCACTCTTTCATTAATGGCTGTGCCTTAAGCTACCCAGGCTCAAGCTCTGGAATTCCCACTGTAAACCTCTTCACCTTGCAACTTTGTCGTCTTCCATTGAGACACTCCTTGAAACTTACTTTGACCCAGCTTTTGATCACCTACTCTAATATCCCCTGAGTGGCTTGTTATATTTTGTTCTGAATTGACTCTGTGAAACGTCTTGAATGTTTTAAGTGCCATGGAAATACAAGTTAGCATTGTTGGAATTAATTTAAACACCTAGGATTCACCAATTAACTGCAGTTAATTTTCAAAAAATGCCAGCAAGCAAGATTCACGTTGTTTTTGCACATTACCTATTCTGACTAGCATATAGTGAGAAGTAATTGATACGTGTTTTCATTGTCATTAATCAGGTTCTACATTCGTTTTCGGAGCTGGAGTGTGATTTTTTTTTAAGTTCCACCTCGTAGAAGGGCAATACACTTTTGCTGTAAAACAATATTTTTCGTCAGCCTTAAAAGTGCAATCTTAAACCTCCAGTCTTCCAACTGCACATTAATTGCCTCCACTGCTGAACGTGAAATGACTCCAAGCATGCCTCAGCAGTTTCACGCGGGCTGGGAGCAGGCGGTGCATGTGTAATCTGGTGTGATATAGTTCTTCCAGCCAAGGACAGGCCCAGTGAATTGTGTAAAAGAAAAATGGTGTGAGACTGGGATCATGTGACCCAGAAATTAGGGTACTATAATTGAGACGAATCCCAGACTGACCGGGAGAAGTCCCAGTTCAGAAGAAAGAGAGGGAGGAACTGAGAAAGAGGCTCCAAGCAGAAAAAGGGCTTCAGTTGTCAGTGTTTATGTGTGGGGGCTTGGGAGATGAATGTAGTGAAATGTTGGTGTTTCCATGCTACAGGCCGGTGGAGCAACAGTAGTAGTTTGCCCAGTGTGGCTGAAGAGTTTATGTTGTGTTTGAGGATTGCTGCAGACATGCTGACTCGGGAATCCCGTTGCAGTTACAGAGCATCAACCAGTCAAGGAAAAGCTTTGAGGAAGAACTGCATAATTGTAATAACATTCACTTAACACAGTGGGGTGGTGGTATGTGCTTTTACTGGATGTCCTTTTGTGGCAGTCTAAAAATAAACGTGGCCATTTGATAAATTACGTCTAGTCACTTGAATATATCTTCTTAAAAATTACTATAGAGAAAAACTGAAATTGCAATATCCAGTTCATACAGAGACTCGCATATGATTTTTGTGAGCCTTCTGTTGATAAAACTTTATTTCTGTTCAACAAATTATTCCTATTCAAATTGGACAGGAGTTTCCACTGGAATGAGTTGGGTGTTTTGGTGTAATTTGACTGAAAATGGTCAAACCAAGCAAAAGAGGAAGGAATTTGAAGCACAAATTATATCCCACACAAATAGAACTTCTGCAAATGCTTGCAGTAGGTTAATAACATTACACTGACACTGTCTGCAAAATTGGCCACATTCCCAGATCAAGTTAAAGCACCATTGTGGGTTTCCACGAATTGCGCTTGTTTTCTCTTGACATTTTTAGAATTAAACTCTTTAGCATAAGAACACTAATAGGTCAGTTTTAAAAGCTTTAAAATATATTCTGATTTACTGAAAATTGACCTCTGCAACTAATAGCTGGCTCTCGATAATTAAATTTCTAAAAGTTGTTTTCAGTTATTTAAAATTGTGTTACATATAGGTAATAGACTTGACACATTTAAAAATTGTATGATAAATCCATTTTCAGCTACAATAATAAAGATTACCATGCTTAATGAAATTTACATTTGGTGATGTGCAAATTAATTTGAGTGGACAATTGAGGAGGAAAACATTTTCCAAAGTTGGCACAGATTTGAATGCAGTTAACATCTTGATTGGAATTTAAGAACAGGAGGAGGGTTTTAGTGATCAAAATGCTGGAGTGGGACTTGAATCTAGAGCCTTGTGATTCAGAGGCAACATAGCTGACACTGATGATTTATGCACATGGATCTCCAAGTCTCTTGCACCATTTCTAGCTTTCACCTTTCAGAAATTACGCTATTCTATCCTTCTTAGGTGTAAGATGGATGACCTCACATTTGCCTGCGTTGGAATTCATTTGCCACTGTTTAGCCCATTCAGTTGATAAATCTTTGTAATTGTCTCTTTCTACCTACAATGCTCCCTATGTTTTTCTCTTTGTTGTGGTCAACATTCTAATTGTTATTTTTACCCTTCATCCTTACCCACGAGTGGAAAGTACATTGTACCTTTTGGACCAAATCAGTTTTTTGCCAATCCGCATTCTCTTGCCTCATCCTCAGTGTGCACAATATCATACCAACTCTGTTTTGAACCTGCACCCCTCTATAAGATGTGATCAATGTTTGGAGCAAGCTGTCCAGATACCTTTCCCCTCTCTTGTGTCAGACTGACCCCAGCATGCACTCCAATTTTATTCTTGAGCTAGAGATTCGAGTTGTAGATGTCTGCAGTGGTTGTGTTCACGTGGAATAATTTCGCTGTCCACAAACTCCCACACACTACAGTCAAGACAGGCGATAGATTCACTATTTTTTACTTTTTTTAACAACACACTTGCCCCCATGAAGCATTAAAATGCCAGACAAAAACTTTACGTACAGCTCCAGCTTTACAGGTATTGGAGGCGAAAAACAATATATCCTTCCCTTTTTGAATTCCGCACTTGCTAAACTCCAACTCTTAACAGTTTGTTTACATTGCACTCAATCGATAACCACTCTGTGATCCAAAAGGAAACTCTTGATCAGCATCAATGTTTGCTTTAATTTGAGCAACCCCATAAAAGTGATAATCTAAGAGCAATGGCTAAAATATAGGACTGAAAGAATAATTGTGGTTGACTTATTTGTAATGTTTCAATTTTAAACAGTTGCTCTAGAAAAAGTAAGCAATGACAAGGAAAACCGAATAAACAAGATTAAAGCTGTAGCTGTGAAAGCCAAAAAAGAACTTGATACCAGTAAAAAACAGGTAAGGTATCCAGTCAAAATGTTCTGTTTCCATTTAAGATTAATGTCTGCACATCATGCTCTTTGTATAAAGAGACGTTTATTTTCAATTAGGTGCTACTGTTAACAGAAGAGATAGAAATTGTAAAATCTGAGCGAGACAGATTGTCTTCTTCCATAAAGGACATTATGCATGGAGCAGAAAGCTACAAGGTATGTTATTAATTACTTTAAATTATGGGCAGGAAAATGGGAAAAGGCTGAGAAAGTCTGACTTGTCTCTAACTCTACATTTCCTTTCTGAGAAAGTGACATTCAAAGTGGGTAGTGGAAAGAACTATATTTTATCTTTTCAGAAAGTTCCACATGAGGTGCTGTTATATATGCTTAGCAAAGTACATAAAGTAAAACTTGGAGATGATCAAAAGAGAGCATGAGTAGTATTCACCTGAGGAGACATGCTGAGTATGGTTCTCCTATTGCTCCTGATATGGATAAATTATGTACACTTGAAAACTGATGAATTGTGGTTGTTAATAATCCCTTGCCATGCGCTGTCTAAAAGAATGAGAACAAAAAAGCAGCCCCACCAATTCCATTATCATCATTAATACAAGGACATAATTTATTTTGGTAAAACTGCTCCAAGATTTCAAGTTCCAGCCTACATCAGCTTTTATCTCTCAGATGATAGTGATTTGAGCCCCACTATGAATTGCCTACTTCTAATCACTGCTTTGATAGCTTGTTCACTGTAAAAACAATGGACCCAAAAATATTAAACTAGCTATGATCTCACCATCTGCTGTAATTGTTGGAAGAGTAATTATTATCTTAATTAGGGCAACTTGGATGATTGACTGGAATAAAGATTCCAAGACATTTCATTGAGCTGGGTCAACTCAGCATACTTATATTACTTCTGATTTCAATTTCACCCTGAATTGTATTCCTTGCTGATCACTGAGAGTTTGAGTACTTATCACAAGTGAGTTCGGGCTTGCATATGGCCATATGCTCGGGTGTATACTGCTGATAGTTATCTCTTCCTTGTGAGCAAATGAAGCTTTTTTTTCAATTATTCTTCCAAATGTTTTAATGCTGTTAACTCTTTACTGAACCATGGTCCCACAGGTACCAGTTAGTTTCTGATGTCTCACCTACATGGTCATTAACCATGTATAAACCTCTAAGCACAGCCTACATGATGGCAGTAACAGCCAAAAAGATTCTGCTCCACAACATCTACAAACGCGCATCTAAAGGAATAGAAATAAAAGGTGGATGGTTTGCCTGATTTTTTTTTGTATTAACTTTCCCAACCCACTGCCCTAAGATGTTCTTACCACTGCTACTACAGGAAACTGATAAGTCAGACAAGTATCCAGCCTTGGACCCCCCTTGTCTACGGCGCAGCAACTCGGGAGCAAAGCTTAGTAAAGCATTTGCTGCTTAAAATAAGACAACTAAATTGACAAAAAATAACAAATAGCACAGAATAACTTTAACTTCTTTAAATGCTATAGCTTACTTAAGATAATGTTTCTTTGGATCAGAATCTTTTGCTAGAATACGAGAAACAAGAAGAAAAACTGGATATAGAAAAAGAACGAGCAAATAACTGTGAACGTCAGGTGGAGGAGCTTACACAGCACCTACATGGATGTCTTCAACAGGTGAGAAGCTGTTTTCCTGTACTGCAGTCTACTGAACAACAATTTTTTCATTGGTAAAACATAGATGTTCACAATGCACCTTCACCTATTTCAACTGGGTAACAATATTTAAATAACTGCTATGAACTTTGTTAAAAGATCTTGTACAGTTTGTCAGTAGTGATAATGGCAATAATGTATATTTCGAAAGCCCCGTTAACATAGAACAAAAACAATCATCCTTTAAAAAGGCTGCACAACAATGGGTTAAAGGTGTCAAAAAGCATGATTAATGTACTAAGTTTTTGCAAATAGTTGTAACTGTGAGAGAAGTGGCAAGGTGAAAAGGATTTAGGGAAAGAGTTAGGAATAGTGGGACTAAGACTGCTGAAATGCACGTCGTAAGTGACTGACTGAGCAGAGAAATTAGAGTGAATTTGAAGCTGGGGATGTGGGAGTAAGGTTGTCATAGAGCAGGATGAGATGGAGAGCACAGGAGGAACTTCACAAGAATTTATATACTCAGTGCGAACAAGAGAGTTCTGGATGATTTAAGGATATTGGATCTTGATAACAGTGTGATGGAGTGGTTTGGGGAAATGAAGTATCCACATAACAAGCATAGATTAGGCCTTCAACAGCAGTGGAAAGGGATAAGAACAGATGCAATAAATCTTGCATAAGTAAAAATGAATGGTCTTGACAATGGGTATTGTAAACTATTTGAAGCTTTAAGCCTGGCAAAAGATCAAGATTTGTGTACCATGTGGTTTGATTTTAGTAAGCAGCCAGAGTGGGTGGTGGTGGGGGAACAGTTCTTCATAGGAAATCAAAGGATGACTCTCGTCTTCCCAGATTCAATTAGAATCATTATTCAAGACTCTATTCAAATAGTAATCTGACAAAACAAAGGTAGTCACTAAGTTAAGAATTATTTGTGAAGATAGAGTTGGGCATCATCAACAGATCTATAGAAACCAACCCAATCCCTACGGATATTTTACTCAGACAAGTGAGGAAAAGGGGACAACAGATGGGACTTTGGGGAACTCGGAAGTTGCTTGACGGTATGCAGAGATGCCATTACTGATGGTGTGTTGATTAAAATGAGAACTTGTAGGAGTGAAGCCATGAAATGGCTTCTCCACGAGGTATATCATTGGGGGAAGCTTTGGAGTTAGACTGGTCAACCATGTATATTGCTGCAGAGAGGAGAAGGAGGTGCACGTGTCTTGAATGGGATCTCGAAGAATATCACTGACTTTGTTCATGATGATCTCTGTGCTGTGGGCATAGTATTATAAGAACATGAGAAATAGGAGCAGGAGTAGGCCATCTAGCCCTTTGAGCCTGCCCCGCCATTCAATAAGATCTGTCGTGGCTCAGTTCCACATTTCCGCCCTCTCCCCATAACCCTTAATCCCCTCTTATCAAAAACCCATCAACCCGCGTCTTAAAAATATTTAGCGAGGTAACCTCCACCACTTCAACGGGCAGAGAATTCCAGAGATTCACCACCCTTTGAGTGAAGAAGTTCCTCCTCAACTCCGTTCTAAACCGCCCCCCCTTTATCTTGAGGCTGTGCCCCCTAGTCCTACTATCCTTTCTGAGTGGGAAGAGTCTCTCCACCTCTATCCTATCCCATCCCATTCATCATCTTATACGTCTCAATGAGATCTCCCCTCATTCTTCTAAACTCTTAACGAGTACAAGCCTAATTTATTCAGCCTCTCCTCATAGCTCAACTCCGGCATCAGCCTAGTAAACCTCCTCTGCACTCCCTCCAAGGCCAAAATATCCTTGCATAAGTACGGTGCCCAAAACTGCACACAGTACTCCAGCTGCAGCCTCACCAATGCCCTATACAGCCGCAGCAAGACCTCCCTACTTTTATATTCAATCCCCCTCGCTATGAAGGCCAGCATCCCATTCGCCTTCCTGACCACCTGCTCGCCTTCCTGATCACCTGCAATGTCCATATGGGAGAGGTGAGCCTGGATTCATGGAAACAAAGCAATTCAATGCTTCGTGCTGCTGTGTACAATTGAACAAACCTTTTACGAATGGAAATTTCAATGAAGTTCATTTCTTTTACATCAGACTACTTCGATTATTTTCAGTGTGCCGCTTGATAGTTGTCAAGTTATTGTTGTTCAGTATTATAAATGATATGACTAATGTAGCTATAAATGGCCATGTATTTAACAAGTCATATTTTCAGTGCATTCAAATCCTCTGTGGAAAAAGTGAAAATTGCTCTTTTTGTATGGAAAATAGGCTACTCATCTTTTTAAGCCAAAGAAATTCATGGAAAATGTCTGCAGATTCCAACGCCTTCATCCCCAAAGAACCTAATGTGCAAAAGAAAAGTTGAATGTTGCTGAAATGAGACGTGTTGCCTAGGTTTTTCAATTTGTGCTCTTCAGAACAAATGCAAGGATGCCAAATTTCAAATGGTCACAACAGTTCATTTACAGGAACAAAAGATGCTGGTTGATTGCCAAGACAACTCTGGCTGAGGTGTTGCCTTGGAGAAAGCAATGGCTAACTATAGGCTTCTCAAGCGATCAACAATCAGCCCCTTTTGTTCCTGTAGTATAAACTGTTGCAACTGTTTAAAACTTGGCATTCTTGCATTTGTACTGATAAGTGCACGGCAAAGTGATTTGGCAACATGCGTCTCTTTTCAGTAATATTCAAGCCCTGTAGTGCCCATTAGGGGGAATAAAGGTTGCTTTTCTCCACAAGACACTGGATTGCTTTTTAGCAATGCATACTTAAAAGGTGTATTCGCTGAAAGAAAAATGCTTAATTTACCACAATTGTCAAAAATAATTCATGTTTTAAGTGAACGTGCATACAACCAGTTGCCATTTTACTTTGCATGTTCACAGATGACTTGGGAATTGTCTATTTCAAAATGTTGTAAAAGTGAAGAATATTGTCTCCTGAACTACTCCTATCAATTGTGTTTATCATATGTGAACAATAGGACATGAAACATTTTATATATTTCCATGTTAATAACATCAGGTACAGCCATTGAGATTTTTGCCAGTTCTTATTTCTTGTTTTTTTTTGGGGGGGGTGCCTCCTAATATTGCCTAACTTTTTAGTATGAAATGAAATTTGAAAATTTTGGTCTAGCCCTTGAATGTAATTTAATTTGTTTTTTGGAATGCTGAGTAAACAGAAATAAATGTATCTGTATACCAAGGATGCAGAAGAGATGATTTAATCAATATTTCAGAATGAATGAAGGTGGACTCAGTGATCTTTCAGGAACAATCTTGTGAAGAACAGGATTGTATGACCTCCAAATTTTAGTAAAGATGGGTGGTTCATTGTACTTCTAGTGCGCAATTGAATGAAACAATGTGCAAAGCAGCCTTCTTGAACCTTGCACAGTAAATAGCACTCCTGCATTCTTTCTTCTTTAAGATTCATAAGCAGTTGAGTTGCATGTACTATATCAGGCAACTGCAAATTTTAGTGTTGTTTGCACTAAATAAATCAAAGATTTTTTTTTCAATTTTTTTAAGCTACATTAATTTATAAAATTACAAACGTTAATGAGATATCTTGGATTGTAGTCCATTGTGGTAATGTACTGCCCATTCTTAGGATTTTCAGAAGTGCTCTGAACAAAAGTGTATTCTGCCACACAACATTTGTTTCATTTTTGCCTAAACAATATCCTCTAAAACTGAAATGGATGTCAGTATCTGAATGCTATGGCACCATGAAGGTAAGAGAAGGAAAACAATGAATATCCCTTCTTGGATGAAGTTTGAGGCTATAAATTCAGCTCCAGATCATTCCCGATCAAAAAGATTGCTTGGCCCATTCTAATTCTTCCAAAAGACCCGTTAATCTATCTCACTTGCATCCTTGATAGATTTTTAAAAACCTGTATATTCTGTAACATTTATTTGGAAGTGGGGGAGACTGGAAGTAATCCGGCAAGTTAGAGTTTCTTTGCAGTTAGCAGTTGTAGTAGAGACAAAGTAAGAATATTACAATTGATTACTCTTGGAACCCCTGATTTAATGCATTGTGCAAAAAGACACCCAAGATAAATTAGAGAAATTCACTGCTGACTTATTTCTGAATTAATCAAATGTTATATTTCCAATGCCTTCCATTCAGCACAAACAGTTGGTTTCAGATAAAGAAGATATGGTTGCTCATTTGGGAACTTTGCAATCAAATACCAGGCAGCTGGAAGCACAGATATTAGAATCTGAGAAAGCCAAGGTAGCTGCCGAAAAGGAGCTCGAGGCCTTAAAGTTACTTAAGGAACAGACGTCCAAGGTAATGGAAATATCACATAGGCATACGTCTTATGTTTTAGGTGCATTCTATGGAATTGTCGAAATCATTTTCTCAAGGACTTACCTTCTTTCCCCTAAGTTGTTAATCTATATGCAAAAAATGTATTCTTCAGGAAAATCATGCACTATTGAAAGAAGTTGAAGAAATTAAAAAGCAACTTCAAAATGAGAAACACCAGCTGCAGCAAACAGCACAAGAACTGGAACTTGTGAGAAAGGTACAAAACTTCAAAAAGCACAAATATACTACAGTTGGTGGACAGACAGCATCATTTCAATTATTTAGCCTCTGCTTGGCTGGAGTTTAATTGGCCTGTTTGGAAGTGAGCTTTACATGTGCTTGGGTAAATGCATGGGTGGAGTTCTGACCCAAACGTTTGAAATTTAAATGTTTACAAGAATGGAAAACTATCAGCATTTTGTAAATCAGGTCAATTTTCCCTTTCTTTGCAGATACTGCCCAGGTTCTCCCGGTACTTTATTTCAAATTTAGAGAAGACATCTCCAGTAATTTTACTTTTCTTAGAGCAGACAATAATGACTGAAGTACATCGCTCCAAGTGTTAAACACAAAAACTTCATTTGGCATGAGTTGGAATGAAGATCTAGATCTGGGACTGATGTGATTCCATATCAGCTTTGATCCAAACCACAGGATGCAAAGCTAATAGGTGTTAGAAGCTTAATCTGCTGGAGCTGCAACCAGACCTGGTTTGGTTTCCTGCCACAGTGGTTGATCCTGAGAGATGCTCCAAATCTTATAACCTAATTTGTGGTGCAATCAGGATACGCATCTAATGAAATAAAGCCCTAAACTTTCCAATGCAGAAATGCAGTTGCTTCATATCCAACATGAATGCAATAAAAAAGACTAATGAACACATGCAGGATACTCTCATCTGTTTGAAACAAAATTGACATCAATAAAATAATTAACATGGTGAGCTTCAGTGTTATTGTGTGCATTCCGAACATTAAGTGCTGAAAGACAAATACTGGGGGATGGTGCATTAAAAAATGTGCCAGGGAGAAAGAGCTTTGTGTGGGCCAAATTCAGGCCAAAATAGTTTAATATGGAAGAGAAAAATGAATCTGAATTTATACGTGTCCTTTATGTCCCAAAGAGTTTGTCCAGACAATAAATCACTTTTTGTAGTGCAATGCACAGTACAGTGAAACCCCGATTTACCGCGAATTCGGACACAACACACTGAATCATTGACTTTTTTTTGCTGTTTCCGGGGAACTGAGAAGGTTTTGATGAGTTAATTTTGTGTTTTCTTAGATCAAAATGGAACAAACTGCTAGAAAAAGAAAATCTTTTTCTATGTTTATTAAAAAGCTTTACTAAAAATTAATTTGTTTTAATTTCTACTGTAACAACAATGGTAATTTATTTGCCAGATGGTAAACGTGCAAAAAAAATGGATCAAATAGGGCGATAATAGGAGTGTTTTAGGATGTTAGGTCAACATTGGGACAGTTTGAATGCTGATTTTCTTGAAACCCGATTTAGCTCAACCCTGCTTTTCTCGCGATAACATTTTATGGACCCCAACCATCGTGTCATAACAGGGCAGCACTGTATTTGAAATCTAAAAATGCAATGCAGGTGACTGTTAATTTGACTGTTCAAATCAAATACTTATTGTTCCATATGTGGTACTAGGATGCCCAAAAAAGCACTCTAATGGACATGGAGATTGCAGACTATGAGCGTTTTGTGAAAGAATTAAACCAGAAAATTACTGATCGAGACAACCGGATTATAGAAATAGTAGAAGAAATAACATCATGCAAACAGAAACTAGAAACCAAGGAATGTGAAATGAGTAAGTTCAATAGTTTGAGTACTTGGGACATTTTTATGGTTTTTTTTATTAATTAAACATGGAGTCAAAAAGAAATTTTGAATGAAATGTTACATTCCCACATTTTCCTGGTTTCTACTTGCATACCTTAAATATGACCCATCTTGATACATCTGATCCAGTTCTGGTGACTTAACAACACTTAAGTACCACTGGCCATTCTAATGCTTCATTTTTTTTTATTGATACTTACTCCATCCAATTTCTTAACTACCCTCCATTTCACAATGATTTTGGCAGCAGTACTTGCGAAAGACAGGTGCAAAGTCCTCATTTTGTACTTCAGCCGTGCCATCTGCATCCATAAGTAAATCCCCTTTTTGGTCCCAAATCAGCCATATGTCTTTTAGTATTATTTTACTATATGCCTTTACAAGACTTTTGGATTCCCTTTAATGTTGACTGTCAATCTTTGCTCATACTCTCATTGCTGCATTTACTTCACTTTTTCACTTCCTCTTTGAACTTACTATATTTTCTGTGTTCTAAAACAGCAGGTCCATATAAAATTGGGAAAAACGCCTGGGGGCGAATTTTCCCATTCCACACACTACGGGAATCGGACTGGGTGACGGGCAGATGATGGAAAGGTCCATTAATTTCCAGTGGGGAAAATCCCACCGATATGGTGAAATTAGCCTTTCACAGAAGTGCAAACTGAATGATTAAGTCAAATAGAGGAAAACTGGTGGCATATAAAGTAGTTGGAGATTAACTTACTGCAACAAAATACCAATCTGAACACCGCAGTGTTTTGATAATTAAAGGTGCAATCAGTAGAGGGTGAAATTTACCCGATTCCTTTGCAGACAGTGCTGCAAGTTGCTTACTGGCGCAGTCCTGTTCTTTATTTATGTTATTGAAGAACAAAGCACGGTCTACAACTCCGCCTGCACCCATCCTCTCCAGAATCAAAATAATTTGATCTGTGTAGTGCTGCTACAAATTTGTTCTCAAGGAATTTGAATAGCACTAAATCTAGAATTTTTTCACTTTCTTAACTTTGTTTTCATTAAACTAATTTCATGAAAAGTCTAGAATTTATTATTAGAAAGGCGCTAATAATGCCCTGTAAGAAAGCTGACCTGATTTATATGGTTATGTTGCAGAATCTCTTCAGACAACCTTGGAGGAGCACAAAGAGAAAAATACCAAGATGAAACAAATCCTAGTGAAAACAAAGAAGGAACTTACAGATTCAAAGCGAGTAGTGAGTAACATGAATAGGTCCCAGATGATCTTAATCGCTGGAAATATATTTTGATTCCAGAAATTTGGTGTTTGTTCTTAATTATGAATAAATTTACAATGTATAAATGGCATCTGTTTCCTAGCAGTTGCATTTCAAGAAGTGACTTGTGTAATGGGATCTGATTGTAAAAGAAGGTTGCTGAGATTTGGAATGTCTACAGTTCTAAGGAAAGTTCTTGCACATATGACAAGTAATCTTTTTGCTTAAATGCGGGTGTTTGTAAGAAGGCAAGACCAGTTTGCAAAAGTGGAGGAAAAAAGGATAAGAAATGTACAAAGGAGGACTCAAAGGGGACAATCTTAGAAAAAAATTTCTAATTCCAGAAAGAGTATGAAAATGGGAGAGTTTCTGATCCTCTTTTGGGTGAATCCAAATCTGTGATCTTATGCACTTAGATTAATAGAAACCCCTCAAAATCTGTTTCTCCCTTGTTGGGAGAGGGGCAGGGCTTAAAATGCCAGAAAGCTAGCTGAGAGCGGCAGAGGGTGCCACTGCACTGAGAGCAGAGACACCTGTCACTAATTCTCTGCTACTCACAGCTAGTGTCCATGGCCTGAAGCAGACCTCTCTCTGCCTGTGAGGCCATCAACTCTGGTCCCTGTAGATGGGGTAACCTCTCCCAGCAAAGTCACATAGGCAAATGAGCCCAGATGATTGAGTCCCAGGCTCACTAATCTCATTTAAATGAGTTTTTAAATATATTCAAATAAGTTATTTAGCCTCGCACTGGAAATGGGCGTGAGGCTGATCTTGTCGGATATCCAGCACCAGTAAGATCACAAGAGGCAAGAAATCAAGCACAAACCTGATTTCTCAGCTCTCTTGCGATCTTACCAGCTCGCCCTGCCCAACGGCCAGCATGGCACGATGGTAAGATTGTCCGTAGTTAGATGAAGAGAATCACAGAACAACCTATGCAACCAATGAGTGTTGCACAAATTCATTTTAACAATAATTCCAAGATAATGCAATACATTTCAAGTTGACCAATTTTTAATTTTATTTAGTTTCCCTGTGTGTACAAAATACAAAGGTAGCTGAGAAACTTTGACTGGATTTTGGTATAAATTAAATACCGTAGAATATTAAATGCCATATTACAGAATATTACACGGACTTTAATTGCATACTTACAACTCAAAATCAAAAGGAATTTATCCCTTAAATTTGACTTGTGTAGTTTGACAAACAGCTATATTACTGATGTAGTATTATGTTTTTAGGAAGGAGAACAATTAGCTCTCCAAGCTTCTATGAAAGGTGAACTGGAAGCAAACCAGCAGCAAGTGGAAAATTACAAGGTACCTTTTTAATCTGAAACCTTTCAACTAAATTTCTGGAAATATACCCTTTCAAAAGGGTTGTCATTAATAATAATTAGTTAGACCTCATTTATCAAATGTTTAACT
Organism: Carcharhinus amblyrhynchos; assembly: GCF_965287045.1. Lineage (NCBI taxonomy): Eukaryota > Metazoa > Chordata > Chondrichthyes > Carcharhiniformes > Carcharhinidae > Carcharhinus > Carcharhinus amblyrhynchos. The sequence goes on from NC_137333.1 coordinate 63,724,179, forward strand.
TTTTTGTAGTTTTGTGAAATATTTGTAAATATCAAAGATATCAAAGACTTAGGAAGTGAAAGTGACCTTTAAACTTCTGTGGGGAAGCAGTTTAGAAGAGTTGAGGAGGAACTTCTTCTCTCAGGATAGTGAATCTCTGGAATTCTTTGCCCATTGAAGTGGTGGGGGCAACCTTGTGGAATATGTTTAAGTCACGGGTAGATAGATTTCTGACAGACAAGGGAATTAAGGGTTATGGGGAGCAGGCGGGAAAGTGGAACTGATCCACTTCAGATCAGCCATGATCTTATTGAATGGCGGGGCAGGCTCGAAGGGCTAGATGGCCTATCCCGGTCCTATTTCTTATGTTCAATAAACACTTATATAGACACAATGTGTTAAAAGGAAATTAGTGTGGAACTAGGGGAAGGAGTTCTTTTGGAATCCCTAAAGAAACCTTGCTGACAGCAGAACTTTACCAGATATGTTAGGCGGAATCTTCCTCTCCCACCAGAAGCAGGAATTGTGGCAGGCCAAAGCACTTTATTTGACAGGATGCTCAAAAAATGTTTATCAGCAGCGGGATAAACTGTTGGAATTTTTTTCCTGACTTCCGAGGTGGATTAAATGTGGGTCAGAGTTCCTGATGACCAATATCAAGAATGCTATTTGCATATATTAGCATGTCATGAATGGTCATTAAAAGGCCACCTCAACAGAAGCATATTCCCTGTTGACATTTAAGTTCCCCACCAACAGATAATTGGAATGTTCAGTTTTATGACTAGATAAGTGATGCTCATCTGGTAAGCTTCACTTTATCTGTGACTTTGAGGTCAGCAGCTGCTGCTGCTTTCAGCTTCCTGTTAACTATTTACTGTTTTACATCAGGTGCCAGTGGCGCAAATTATGCCAAGACTGTTTGCTCCTCGGCCTTTTGGCTAAGATCAAGTGTAGTATTGACATGTTGCACTTGGTCAAAGTCATTAGGTTACATTTCAGCTTCATTTGAAGCAATTTTTAAAAGCGGCATCTCGGCTTTTTGGCTAAGATGCAAATGAGATCAAGCCTTGGAGGAGCAATGCCTGCTTCAATCAGCTTGGATCATGTAGATCAAGCCCAAGACAGGAAGTGAGAGCCCTGTCTTGTCAGCTTGGATTGGGAATGTCTCAACTTGTTGAGACTCTGAATTGGACTTGATTGGATTGGAATAAAAACAAAAAAAAACTGTAACAAAAAAATAATGCCAAGACTGTTTGCTTCTCGGCCTTTTGGCTAAGAGCAAGTGAAAAGGGGGGCGGTTTAGAGCGGAGTTGAGGAGGAACTTCTTCACTCAAAGGGTGGTGAATCTCTGGAATTCTCTGCCCGTTGAAGTGGTGGAGGCTGCCTCGCTAAATATTTTTAAGACGCGGGTTGATGGGTTTTTGATGAGAGGGGATTAAGGGTTATGGGGAGAAGGCGGGAAAGTGGAACTGAGCAGCGACAGATCAGCCATGATCTTATTGAATGGCGGGGCAGGCTCGAAGGGCTGGATGGCCTACTCCTGCTCCTATTTCTTATGTTCTTAAGTTTTGGTATCCTGCACTTTGCTGAAGTCATGAGGTTACACTGTTTGAAGACCATCTACTATCCCATGAGACCCAAACTTCCCCTATACTGAATCCAACTGCCTTCCCAGAATGTGACTCTGCCCACTGCATCCCAATACCACGCTTGTAATTTTTTGTTTGAAGCAGTTTTTTAAAGCAGCATGTAGGCCTTTTGGCTAAGTTGCAAATGAGAGCAAACCTTGGAGAATGCAACATGTATTGCACAATCAGCTTGGATCATGTAGATCAAGCCCAAGACAGGAAGTGGGAAGCCTGTCTCGTCAGTTTGGATGTGGAATGTCTCACTTGCTGAGACTTTGAATTGGACTTTGATTGGATTGGATATAAACAACAAAAAAAAATGCCCAGACTGTGCATGGGAGTCACAAGTAGCAGGGTGGAGATGGGACAGAGGCAGCCCAAAGGTGGGAAGAAGAACCAGAGGGGAAGGGTGAGAGATTGTTAGAGCAGTGTAACCTAAATATTTGGGCATATTTGAGACTGCCCAAGGAAGGAAGCCAGATTGTTGGGGGCATGTTAGAGGGCTCAGCATGGCATGCATGTCTTGGTCCCAGTTTTTCTTGGGGAAAGGCTTCTCTGGATAGTGACAACATAAAGAGCTAGTCCATCATTTAGTGGATTTGGTCCAAGTGGATTACAAGCATGCTATTGGGATGTGGTGGGCACAGTCACGTTCCAGGAAGGCAATTGGATTCAGTATTGAGGAAGTTTGGGTCTCGTAGGGATGTTCTCTAAACGTAAGGCTGCAATCCACCTCAAGAATTGGAGGGGTCAGATTCATAAGCAGCATAGTGACGTAAACATTGAAGGGAACGGGTAGACAGCAGGAATGTCAACATAAGTAATGGAGTTGAGGGTAACAGAGAGGCTGAATGGCCACAAGAGGGGAAGGATTTGTGAGCTGGGTAATTGTGGAAGAGGATGGGAAGAACTTGATGGGTGACAGAGGGGTTTATGGAGGCAAGCTGACAGAGTTCTCGCACATGGTTGTTATCACCCACATCTTGGCGCAATATCTACATGTTCAATCATGCATAAATGGGGGGCACACCCATCTGTGATCATCCAGGACGTTCTTCACCTGCAAGGGGTGGACTGGGGATGCCATGTCTAGATGGTGGCCAATCCAAGGACTTAGCACTGTCCTGCTGGCTTGGAGATGGAGACAAACTTGTTAACAAAAGGCCCAGTAAATGTATCAAATTGACATGTTCACAAGTACAAAGAGCTGCTGAGAATGCAGGTTGCAAGCAACCCTACCTTGATTCTTGCTCTTGTATGAATGAGGCAAAGGCCCCACTGTAGATTGGCATAAATCTCAGGGGAGCAGTGGCCTGAGCAGCAAGGGAGCATGGAAGTCCAAAATGCTTTCAAAGTGGAAAATGCAATGAAGACCAGTGGTCTGACTACGAGTAATAGAAGTGGGTGAAAGACAATGCTGCAGGTGCCTTCATTTGTCCAGGGATGTCGTAGTTCGTATTTGCCAGCTTCTTTGGGAAGAACTGTGGCTACAAGAACTTGGGGAACATCCCATGTCACTGCTGCAGTGAACTTTTTTGCCAGCAGTTCCTTCGAGGGCTCCACTGGTGACCTGAGCAGAATTTTCCAATCAGCAACGCACATACTTGAGGTCCAAGTGCCTTGTTCACCATAGCTCAGCATGGCTTCAGGTATAGTGCCGGAAGACTGGGGGATAGCAAATGTTGTCCCCTTGTTCAAGAAGGGGAGTAGAGACCATCCTGGGAATTATAGACCAGTGAGCCTTACTTCTGTTGTGGGCAAAGTTTTGGAAGGAATTATAAGGGATAGGATTTATAATCATCTAGAGGGAAATAAATTGATTAGAGATAGTCAACATGGTTTTGTGAAGGGTAGGTCGTGCCTCACAAACCTTATTGAGTTTTTTGAAAAGGTGACCAAAGAGGTGGATAAGGGTAAGGCAGTTGACGTGGTGTATATGGATTTTAGCAAAGCATTTGATAAGGTTCCCCATGGTAGGCTACTGCAGAAAATGCAGATGCATGGGATTGAGGGTGATTTAGCAGTTTGGATCAGGAATTGGCTAGCTGATAGAAGACAGAGGGTGGTAGTTGATGGGAAATATTCAACCTGGAGTGCAGTTACAAGTGGGTGTACCTCAAGGATCTGTTTTGGGGCCGCTGCTGTTTGTCATTTTTATAAATGACCTAGATGAGGGTGTAGAAGGATGGATTAGTAAATTTGCTGACGATACCAAGGTCGGAGGAGTTGTAGACAGTGAGGATGGATGTTACAGTTTGCAGAGGGACGTAGGCTGCAGAGCTGGGCCGAGAGGTGGCAGTTGGAGTTTAATACGGAAAAGTGTGAGGTGATTCACTTTGGTAAGAGTAACAGGAGTACAGAATATAGGGCTAATGGAAGGACTCTTAGTAGTGTGGACGAGCAGAGGGACCTCGGGGTACATGTGCATAGCTCCCTGAAAGTTGGCACCCAGGTTGATAAAGTTGTTAAGAAGGCGTACGGTGTGTTGGCTTTTATTGGTAGAGGGATTGAATTTCGGAGCCGTGAGGTTATGTTACAACTGTACAAAACTCTGGTGCTGCCGCAGTTGGAGTATTGTGTACAGTTCTGGTCGCCGCATTATAAGAAAGATGTGGAGGCATTGGAAAGGGTGCAGAGGAGGTTTACCAGGATGTTGCCTGGTATGGTGGGAAGGTCTTATGAGGAAAGACTGAGAGACTTGAGGTTATTTTCATTGGAGAAAAGAAGGTTACGAGGTGACCTGATTGAGGCATACAAGACGATCAATGGATTGGATAGGGTGGATAGTGAGAGCCTTTTACCTCGGATGGAGATGGCTAACACAAGGGGACATAGCTTTAAAGTAAGGGGTGGTAATTATAGGACAGATGTCAGAGGTAGGCTCTTTACGCAGAGGGTAGTAAGGTCGTGGAATGCCCTGCCTGCAGCAGTTGTGAACTCGTCAACTTTAAGGGTGTTCAAATGGTCTGTGGATAGGCATATGGATAGCATTGGAATAGTTTAGGTTAGAGGGCCATTAGATTGGTTCCACTGGTCGGTGCAACATCGAGGGCCGAAGGGCCTGTACTGCGCTGTAATGTTCTATGTATGTCCAGTATCACATGGATGCCAAAATCCTAGCTGGGGGAGCAGTGGGATTTGCATTGATGTCTGTTTTCCTGTAAGTGCAGGATGCCATCTACTGTGCACATGACTTGTTGATTGTTCAGCTGATTAATGATCACCTAGTTTTTGCTAGGGACCTAGGGAGTCCTGAAGATGTTTACATTTTGACCCACTTGTAGGTGCCACAGGTCTGTGAAGGATCTCAACTGTATTAATTAGTTCTATAAACATGAAATTTTATTGTTGTTAAATATGTAGAAATACTTGGCAACTTGCAGCTGCATTGGCATGGTGATGTTCTGACTTAATCACTAAATTCAGTTACAAGGGATTGAATCTAAAATGTCTGTCAGTTTTGGACCAATTCTTTGCAAAATCTAGTTTTGCATTTTCTTTTAATTCTTTCAAACTGATGTAATTAAGGAAATGAAAAAGTTTGTCTATATGTATGCAATTCAGAACACCAACGCAGTAGTAATCATAGAACAGATTTGCAGAAAATCCATTGACTATTACTGTTAAATGTTGCAGATTCAAGTGGCAGATTTAACTGCTGAAAACCACAAGTTTCAGGAACAATTACGTCAAATGAATGAGCAGAATAATCGTACAGTGAGTGCATTCACACAAAAGATAGCAACTCTTCAGGAAGAGTGCAGTATTGCTAAGGTACGATCTTGAGTGCATCCAGAGATGTGTCTCAACAGATCTGAAACAATCTTTAATGTAGAATTGGGCATTAGTTTCAGATGACTTCCGTGGCACAATCAAGATGACTACTTTTTTGATTTGAGCTTTGAATGCAATGTCTCTTCAGCCTGTGGCTTAGATAATCAAATGGTATTTTTTTCCAATCTGTTAGTTGTCTGTAGTTCCTATATAAGATTATTTGCTGCAAAATCATAATTAATAACCATCAGTGAATTTCTATTCATTTCTAACACTAAAAATATAAAACATTTTGATTTTCTGAGGGTCATGAGTTTTTCCAAGTTGTATAGTGACAATAAGAAAAAGACAAGTTACAAAAAGGTCTATAAGCTTGGGAAAATTAATCAGTAAAAAATTAACTTTCACTGCTGAAGCCATTGCATGCCATTGATATTAGTATAAGGGTTTAAGCTGGCAGCTGCCATATTGTAGCGTTCATGTTCATTAGTCATTCTTTTTGCGCTCATCTGCTGTGTCCAGTTAATTCTCATTTTTTGTGTTGTTATTTTTCTTCCTCTTGCTTTCACTTCCTCTTTATTTAAATTTTACTCTTTCTATTTTTCATTTTCTCCAATTCTCTTTCCTTTAACCCATTCTCTCTTGTACAGTAAAATATGTTCATCATCTAAGCACCACTACTAATTTTGTTGTCAGTTCCCTCATAAGCAAGTGAGTGTATCATCTATTTAATTTTGAGTTATAGGGCATATTTGTTCCCCAAGTAAATAGAAACTTACTCAATGACAGCATGTGTCAAAGAACCTGACCTCCGTTCTTGACACTCCGCATTCAATACTCTGCTGATGCTGATATAGAGCTCCTGATTCTCCAGCCTGTACTCTGGTCAAGCAGGGCTCAGTGCTGGGAACCTCATAATGAAGTTTTTTTCTTACAGGCTTTGGGAACAGGTCAAGAGGTTTCCAGCATCACAAACAAGTAGCCAGAAATAACCCTGATTGCAAGGGGGAAATATTCCAGTGCTATGAATTGAGGATTTGTTCTGATGTGCTATGCAATTTACATATAAATGATAGAGTTCAATTTATTTGAAATTCACGTACTTCCATCAAAGTGATTTAATGTTGCTTTTACAGGCTGAGCAAAATGCAACCACTGTGGATTTTGAAAGCTACAAGGTTCGCGTTCATAATGTCCTAAAGCAACAGAAGAGTCGATCAGCTGCTCAGAGTGAACATGAGTTGACCCAGCAGGAAAAGTGAGCTATAGAATGTTCTCAATGCAGCTTCTGTTACTGATGCATTTTTTGTGATTTGTAAAATATATACTCTTTCAATTGTATACTAATGATTCCACACTTGTTTAAAACTAGGGCAATGATTTATACTAGGACCAGGAAGCTATTAAGTTTACAACTTAACTAGTTAAACCAATTAATACAATTTCAATTGGGATGAGTAATAACAGGAAGACAGTATTAACACAGAGTCTGAAGACATTCATTAAAATTAATAGTTTATTCAAGGTATTTACGAGAACTAAAAGAGGAAAGTTTTTTTCTTAGATCAGAGGAACACCTGTTGCTTGCAATTCCTGTGCCATGTGGGAACTTCAGGACAATTCATGTGACCTAAGGGGGCTGGGACGGCAGGGTGGGGAGAAAGCGTTTCCAGCTGCTTGAGCTCAAACTTAGGATTTCTGAATAGTCAGATGCTCGGGTCACAGGAGGATCAGGGAGCATGCGAGTTTCCTGGATCATGCTTTCCAGGAGGTTGTCAGCCCACGGACAGAAAGAGTTGAGGATCGTAAAAGGGTGGCTATCTGGAAGAGTAAGAAGAGGCTTGAAGTGCAATGACCATGTCACCACTGGATAAAGGATTGCACAGGAGGAAACAGTAGAAATACAGTTGCTATAGGAGACTCCATAGGTAGATGACTGACAAGCATTTAGAATCATAGAAACCCTATGGTGCAGAAAGGGACCATCTGGCCCATCAAGTCTGCACCAAACACAATCCCACCCAGGCCCTACCCCCATATCCCTACACACTTATCCGCTAATCCCTCTAACCTATGTGTCTCAGGACACTAATGGGGCAATTTTAGCATAGCCAATCAACCTAACCTGCACATCTTTGGACTGTGGGAGGAAACTGGAGCACCCGGAGGAAACCCACAGATATGAGGAGAATGTGCCAACTCCACACAGACAGTGATCCAAGCCGGGAATCGAACTTGGGTCCCTGGATAACCACTGTGTTACCATGCCACAGTTTGTTTAATCTACTGTTTCTGCAGCTATTATTATGTGTCTCTATGGTGTCTTGGCTCTCTGGTGCCAGGATAAAGGGCATCATGGAGAGGGTGCATAATATTCTGGGGGGATGGGTAACAAACCAGATACTGGTAATGTCAGTACCAAGAGAAAGCTGGTATTAAGATCCAGTGGTCAAATTTTTAAGAGCTAGGAATGAAGTTCAGAAGTAGGACCTCAACAGTAGTAATCTTTGGATTACTCCTGGTGTCGTATGCTAGTGATGAGTGGAAATAGCAAGTCATGGAGAATTGAGGCACAGTGCAAGGGACATGCGACAGGTTACAGCTCAAAAGGATTGAAACTAATGTCCTCATGGGAAGGTTCAGTAGTGTGGTTGTGGAGCATTTAAACAAAATTAAAATGTTTCATTGAAAGCACTTTGTTTAATCTACTGGCAGCATATTGGATTCTACATTTTATGGCATTCAAAATGCATTTGGCGATTCGTTTAAATGAACTAAAATGCTTGAAGGATAGGTTGTGATGGGCCAAATAGCTGTTTCTTGCACTGGTATTCTGGAGTAAAATTATGGTTTATTTTTCTCTAGTCTGTCAATGTGGGGATGTGTTGCAGCAGCCCCTGCTACAATAATTAACCTAGCAAAAAGAAAGGCTTTGACTTCATGACTTTTTTGTGAAATTGCATTGTGGTTAATATGGGGTTGCTTAGCCAATAGTATCATAGATATAGAGATTTGGGCTGTATACTAAACCCCAGAGTAAGAAAAATCTTGTCAGGGAATAACCATGTTAGCAAAAGGGCAATCACTAATTTAGAATGCAAACTGACTAGGTTTATTAGACAATAAAAATTTAAACCATTGATATATAATATTTCATTTAGTTGAGACAAAGTATGATCCATAAGTTCCATGTGTGTCAGCCTGTCTTTTTCATGAATCCTCAGACTTCTAGGGTCTTCTCTTTTTAGTTCCTTAAACTTGATCTCTTGACTCGCAAAATCCTTTTGAGATTTTAGCTTGGGTCTGACTGCTGCTTCAACACACAGCTTCCAGTCTACCTTAACTGCTGAAGCTACATATTTCACAGCTGCCTGCTAAGTGTTCTCTCATTCTCTCTCTATTTCACTGGACACAGCTTTCTAACAAAGACTATGATTGTATTTTACTACTGATTCTCCCAAACTAGACTTTGACTGAATGATTTCTTGACAGCTAAGTGGCTATGAATATTTTCTATTTGCACTCAAGGCCCTGGCAATTCTGCTTATTCTGGATCCACTGATCACTAATATTGCATTTTTATGATAATCCTCAGCCCTATGCTATTCTAATCAGTAAATAGGCTTAATACTAGGTTCTTACAGCAGCCTGTGAAAAATGCCCTACGTAAATGTTAGCAAGTGCCCCTTACTCCTGACAAATGATCTCCCAGCAACTGACCTACTCCTAACTCTCTTGATAATATTTTTTACTCCATTCTTAACTCTGCGTGGACAGGAGGACCCAAAACTATTCCTTGCTTGCTCCAAAAATCAAAATCCAATTGAATCCAATTCATGGCTCCCACAAAAAAGACACAAGATCTAAGCTGACAAGGTATTGCACCCCATCTTGGGCTTGATCTGATGCTTGATCTTTGATGCCCACCAACAAATGTATTGTGACAAATGCAAAAATCTCATTGATACATCCCTATTTTTGTACAACTTCTAACCTGATAAATGCAACTCTTGATCAATGGGAAGAATGCTACCAGCATCTCCAAACCAATCTAACCTTAATTTGTATCTTTGATGGATCCTTGAAACATTCTAAACCATTACTAGTACCTTTGACCAATGGCCCTAGAACATCTAGTTCTCAAGCTACTTTCCTGGTCAATCAGCATTGTAGCTTTGGCTTCTTTGCTGCAAAGCTAGACTTAGTTAGAACTTCAGTTCACTCCCAACAGACCTACATGTTCTTTGTTAAAGTTACATGACAGTATTTTGCAAGTAAAGATATGCCAAATTTAACAACATAGCCCAAAGTTCACAAATTATCCCAATAAAACTTATGCACTACTCAGTTTGATCATTTACGCCCGATTAATTACACAAATGTGCCAGTCAGATGTGATTGTGCTGAATAAAGGTAAACTTTTTTTTGCTTCAGAGAACATCTCCAAAAGGTTGTCGACCAGCTGAAGGCAAAGTTACAGGAGACTCAGTGCAACCTACAAGTCAATGTGGGTGAGTTGCAAGCTCTACAGTTGGAGCATGATATGCTGTTGGAACGACATAACAAGATTCTGCAGGAAACTGTGTCCAAAGAGGCTGAGATTCGAGAAAAGTACGTCTTTTTTATTGTTTTTCAAGCTCCTCAAGTAGTTCTTAAATAGGTATAAGTATTGTAATTACTAATTTCAAGTATTTACAACTGTATAAAAAAAAAAGTACTTAAGTATCTGGTAAATCTGGAGTTGCAACTTAAATACTGCAAGAGCTATTTTTGGTGCTTATTTTAAGCACTAAGGTGCTGCAATATGATTTTTAAAATGTTAATGTAAATGAATTTGAAAAAATATTTTCACAAACCAGTCAAATCCGCACATGATCAAACTTGTTATGAATAAATTACAGGTACTATACTCAATTTTGCTTATCACAAAGGAAACATGGGGTGTTCAGACATGCTTCATGAAACTAATTTTCAACCTTTTTGTCTTTACCCATTTGTCCCACTGTTGTTTACAATTATAACATTATAATGTTTCTGTGTTGCATATGAAAAGCCTACTGTTTAAAAAATTATGAATTATTTAATAATGACTTATTTTAAAAGTGAGACCTGACAACATTTTGCATTAGCAACCTCTATTAGATACATTTGGAAGTCACTACAAGTGATTGTGTTACAGAAGTATGTAGTTTATAAAATGAAATATCATCTAGGAATATATATTATTGATGTTTACATGCAAGCATACAAATTTATAAAATGATTCCTTTTTTAGGCTTTGAGTTAATTTTAACCCAGATCATAATCAAATTATGAATCTTAGTTTAAGATTTTTATATATTTTGCATTGTCTAAACTAATACAATATTTCATACCAGTTGCACAACAAATTACATTATGAGCACTCTTGATTTATTTAGGCATTGCTAGAGTTTAATGGTACCTCAGCATATGTTAATAAATCTGGATGTGGTGAATTCCTCAATTCAGCCTAGGAATTTCAACCAAAATATATTAAGAAAATTGAGAGATGTTGCCACTGTTATGCACCCTCATAATATGAACAGAAGCTAGGAGAGTAGTCTCTTGCCTATCTACCTTAATGCACGGGGAGGAATCCAGCTCAGAATTTTATATGGTAGTTTTATGTAATGTTTCACAATTGCAGTGAGGTGAAGTTGTCACATTGCTATTAAATATTGCTTTGCAGACTTTGCTGTGTGCAGTCTGAAAATGTACTGCTGAAATCGGAGCATGCTCAAATTGTGAGTCAGATGACGGCCCAGAATGACGCAGCGCACCAAAGCTTCCGTGACCAAATCCGGCACCTGCAAGAAGATCACAGAAAGACGGTTGAAATGTTGCAGAAACAATTAGCCGAAATGGAGGCACAGATCTTCCAGCTTCAAGCTGAAAACAACTTAGCAAGTGAGTTTCAATATATGAAACAACCATCTATTAATGTGAGATTGCAAACATTACACAGCACATCATTTTAGATTAATTTAGAGGCCATACTCTGCTGATTTAAAAGGAGAGAAAAACTACTTGTAATTATTTCAGATCGGTTCTCATGTAAGAAATGTTGTCTATTTTGATATTATTTGCTACTTACAAAACATACTACTGACTTGTCTTAAGTTGTGAAAATGTTATAGATCAGGTAGAAATGCTTTTGTTTAAAAGCTAATTGAAAAATATGAAGTACAGCTTTCCACTTGTTATAGATTTCAAATAACGAATTATTATTTTTTGCATGCTTTGCATTATTTAGTAACATTACCACTTGCATTTTAAATTAACACTTCTAATTGACAAACTACTCCATCAAATTAAAATATTTTTGATTGCCTTTATCCATTTCTTTAAAAACTCCTATTATTATGCTATCATTCAAATAACAGCATCATAGAATTTATTTCAAAATTGTTCTTGTACTTGAGATTTTGTCTTTCTCTTGTTGATCTTATCTGACAGTAACCCCACTACTACTTGAATCCCAGAGCATAATGGACTGGGTTCAACTGGGCCAGAGTTAGGGAAGACATGTACCAGAATATTTGTAAGAGCTCGTTTATTGTTTTAAAATGGTCATGATTACTCTTTGGACCACGTAGCAACTGACCAGTAGGAATACCTGTTTATTCTTCTGACCATGAGGTATCTGAACTGGAGAATGAAGCCATGTGAGGGGAGGCATGTTCATCTTGCAAGCCATAAGGTGCTTAAAAGATCAAACAGCGGAACAGTGCCAACTTGAGAAGAAATGCCAGGAAGATTAAATATACTGTAATTCTGTCCAACTGGCCTATCTATGCCATTGTTTCTATTGTACACATTCTCCTTTTATATGATTATATCGCTATCTCTTAAAGGCAGCTATGCTATTTGCCTCAAATAGTGTGCCTGAATGGAATAATTAAGTGTAGAGGTGTAAATCTGATATGGGAGAGACCGCCTGTGCTATCAATGCAGTATATAGTCAAATGTGACATCAAGGAGCCCTAGCAGGATTGAAGTCACTGGGAAAAACACTTTACTGGTTGCACTATTGTAGCACAAAGGAAGATGAAAGTAGTTGTTGGAGACCAATCATCTCAGTCCCAGGTAGACATCATTGCAGGAATTCCTTAGGGTAGTGTTTTGGGCCCAGCCATCTTAGTCAATAATCATAAGCTGAGAAGTGGGGACGTTCATAAATGTTTGCAACGTTAGATACCATTCGTGACTTTTCAGGTGATGAAGAATCCATGCCTACATGCAGCAAGACATAATGTACCTTCAAGCTTGGCTTGATAAGTGATAGATGACATTTATGCCATACAAGTGCCAAGCAATGACCATGTCCCTTAACATTAACAACATTATCATTATTGATTCCCACACTGCTTTCCCTAAGGCTAAGTTAGATTGGCTGTTGGCAGTGAATTTACAATAGATTTAGATGGTGGTTATTTTAACTTTTCTTATTAGACTAATTTATTATATGCAATTGATATAAAAATATAAAAAGATTTGTGGCCATCATGTCGTCTTTCCTTCTGGTTACTTTATTGAAAACTATTTCACTATTTTCAGTTTATTCTGTTTAATTTTTTATAGTAAAGTATCCTCAAGACATATTAAATAGCTAGTTATTTCAATCTTTAGAATGGCGATTCCATACATTATAAAAGTAATCACAACTGAATTGCATATCTTAAAGTTATCTATGTGCAGTTGTATTCTTTGCATATCGAAACTGCTGCAGTAAAACATCCTGAGGGTTACTACTGACTAGGAACTTAATTGGACCAACCACATAAGTGATGTGGTTGCAAGAGCCAGTCACACGCTGGGAATTCCGCAGGGAATAGCATGCCTCTGACACCGTAAAGTCTGTCCACTTCCCAAAACCTGCCACTATCTAAAAAACATGAGATAATTCTGTGATGGAGTATTTTCCATTTGCCTGGATGAGTGCAACTCCAACAACACTCAAAGCTCAGTGTCATCCATCGCAAACAGCCCTCTTAATTGGCACTCCATCTACCTACTTGAATATTAATTCCATCTGCCACTAACATACTGTGGCAGTGGTATGTGTCATCCACAAGATGCACTGCAGCAACTTGCCAAGAAATCTTTGACTGACTATACCTTCCAACACTGTGGGCTCTACCATTTCAAAGAATAAGATCAGGAGGCGAATGGCAATACCACCATGTGCAAGTTCCTGTCATCTCACACTCCATCCTGACTTGGAGATATATTGCCTTTCCTTTATTGTTCTTGGGACAAAATCCTGGAACTCTCTCCCCAACAGCACTGTGGTTATGCCTTCCACAAGGACTGCAGTGGTTCGAAACATTGGCTCATCACACCTCAAAGGTAATTACAGCTAGGCAGTAAATGTTGGCCTTCTCAGCAATGTCCAAGTCCCAAGAACAAATAAAATAAATGCCCCATTCAACCAAATATTACAGATAGTGTGATGATAGGTATTTAATGCTTAAATTAATATAGAAGAATATTTACTCCATTGCCAGTGTAATTTCTGATTTTACAAAAGAAACAAAGCTAATATATTCTGATTCTATACTATGCCCTTTACTGAGAGGATAAAAATGACTCCTTTACAATGTCACCCCACATATCTTGCATGAATTTCCATAGTATCCATTTACTGTTACAAGCAGCACTTCATTTTCTCATTTTACATATTAGCATGTGGAAGAAACAGTGTGTTTTTTTTTTAATCCTTTTTTTGTCTCTTGCCCAAGATCCTCCATCACTTGAGCCATCTGGGAAAATTTTGCGTGACCGACGAAACCTGGACACATCAGTGTTAGATATAAATTCCATTGACCGTGGAGAAGGAGAAGGAATGGAGATGACTGAAACAGAGTCTGTATCTTCTACCAATACCCAAGTTGCATCTCTTGAGCAATTGCTCACTTCCCCCGAGACTATGTTAGGTTGGTAGACAGTTGTGAATTTGCAACAGATGTAGTATGTTAACTTGCCTTATTAGGCTAATATATTTGTATATATCAGACATTAAAAATGGTCAAATGATTTAAGGCCATTAACTTATTCTTGTATTTTCTCTAACTATTTTCATGGTATCATAAAGGGAAATCACCATGAAAACCTACCAACTGGCAATTATTTAAATCTAGAATGATTATTTGTGCGTTTGTAAAAGTTTTTATAAAACTGAATTGCTTATCTTAAAATGATTGGTATGCAACAGCATTCTTTACCTCTTAAAACTGCAAAAGAAGGCAAACATTTTCTCAACAAAAAAAAGACAGACTTGAGGAAGAACCATTTGGGGCCTCGTACTATATTTCCTGGAGTTTAGATCTAGAAACACATCATGTGCTTTCTCCCTCATTCAACATCAGTATAAGTTATAGAGGAAGGAAATTGGGAAAAGTGTAAAATTGCAACTTAAAGACCTGCTCATCATAATTGATTTGGAATTAAAGATTTAGGGAACCACTACTGGTTTTCTTTTCTCAGAAAAAGGCTTAAGAAAAATAACTAAAATATTTGTATAATAGGTTAACTGGAAAACTGTTCTCACTATCACATTGCTGGTTTGCAGATGTTCCTCAATGGCAGCCAGAACCAACCAAGGAAGAAATAATACAGAAATTAAACACAGCTACTAAGAGCATTGAACATTTAAATGGGCTACTACGTGAAACTGAAGCCACCAATGCCATCCTTACGGAACAAATTACGGTGGGTGTGTACAGACAGTGGGATGGAGCACTAAAGTGATTAATTAAATGCATTATCTGGTCACTGGAATTTGTTCAGGGAGCATAAACTTAAATTTTAGTTCTTTAATGAATTTAACTTGTATAGGAGACGGAATCATATACAAGTGGGTTGACTTTTAAGATTAAGTGATCAGATGTGTATTTGTGTCTGCTAAAGTTAGTTTAAACCTAGAAGCTGCAGTCTATTACAATAGATGTCTTTCAACATATGGCACAAATCAGATAAGAATGAGAAGGGGTTTCACAAAATCAGGTGGGAATATGTGTTATGAAGATGATGCGAAGAGGTTTCAAGTAGATTTGGACAGGTTTAATGGGTGGCGAAGAACATGGCAGATGGAATATAACATGGTAAATTCAACTTGATAGTAGGAACGGATGTGCGGAGTATTTCTAAATGGTGAACAACTAGGAAACGTTGATGACCAAAGGGACCTCAATAAGTCACTGAAAGTTAAAATACAGGTGCGGCAAGCAGTTATGAAGGCAATGGTATGTTTGCTTTAATCACGAGAATTTGAGTAAGGGGGGTAAAGATGTCTTGCTTTGATTGTCTAGAACCTTGGTTATTCTGTACTTGTAGTATTGTGTACAATTATAGTCCCTTTACCTAAGGAAGAATACACATGCGACAGACAGAGCACAGCAAAAGTTCACTTAGACTAATTCCTGGGATGGCAGGATAGTTCTATAAGGAGAGATTGAGGAAACTGGGCCTGTATTATTTAGTGTTTTGGAAAATGAGAACTGATCTCATTGAAATTTACAAAATTCATAAGGGGCGAAACCAGGTCACTGCAGATGAATGTTACCTCTGACCTCGAACCAGGGGGACAGTCTTAGAATAGGTGGCAAGCCATTTAGGGCTGAGATGAGGAGCAACATCTTCCCTGAAGAAATCATGAAGCTTTGGAATTCTCTACCCCAGAGAGCTGTGGAACCTTAGTCATTGAGTATGTGCTAGACAGAAATCAATAGATTTCTAAAGACGAATGACATTGAGGGATATGGGGACACCATGGGAAAATGGACATTGAAATAGACGATTACTATGACCTAGTTGAATAGAGGAGCAGGCTTGAGAGGCTGAATCACCTACTACTCCTCCTATGTTCCTATAATTCTATCCACCTACAATTAGCCACAGTCCACGAGGCTTTGTTGTTTTCTCATCTGTTCACTGAAATTCTGTGTGGTACTGTCATTCCATCCTCCATCCAGTCCTTATCCAACCTGGCCTGTTCTCTCTGGTGTTTCACTTTCTTGTTGCCAACACCAGATTCCTACTCCAATTTCCCTGTAGACAAATTAATTGAGTCTTGCTTTGTCCAGCTGATTCTAAGGATTTTGCACAAGCCACAAGAAATGACATTCATCCCAACTTAATTCATCCAATCAGTGCTTCAAAGGGTTTCTTAAATAATTTCCAGGGTTTTTGTTTTTTGCATAAATAAATCCCTAAAGATCTTGCCAACATCAGTTTTACATTTGATTTCCATTAGGTGAGATCTGGGTCATCTTTGATTAATTTCTAAGCCATGTGTATCCTTTTCACTCGTAGATCACCATAGATCAGTCTCTTAAAAATTGACAGGTTAAGATTTTCTGATTTTTTTTTTTATATATGTAATTGGTCCTCTGATATTTAGGATTAATCTCTTGGCTTTTCTCTGAATTGCTTCTTGGGCTTGAATATTTACTCGAAAATGTCAATAGAAAGCAAAAAATGTAAAATCAATATTTTTTTCATGTTGCTCTGAAGCTTGGTAGTTATTTTAATTGTTAAGAATTTAAGCTACAGTTTTTGTATTAAGTTTTTCTAATGCTATGGATTTTGAATGTGGTAAAATTCTGAACCAATTTACACAAAATGTAAGGTTTTCAAAATTACTCAGCAGATGGCTGGATTATACTCTGAGGGTTAGCTCTCTATATCCCCATGTAAATTTTGGGGATGAGCTTGCATGCTCCTGGCCAGCTTGCTCCTCCCAGTGGCCTCTGAAACCCTAGCGCCAACCCCAAACATTTGCAAAGTCCTGATCCATTCACAGCACACCTTATCGCCCAGGTGCAGAACCAGTATTTGTCATCACAGCTGGTGCTGCAGTACATTGAGAGCTGTTGGCCTGTAGTTGGCAGTTCTCCAAGACAGGACTTTCTGTCTGAGGGCAGAAATCCCACCTCCAGCCTATTAATGGCTACTTGGTCATTAACTGACTACAAGGCAGCTGCTCTTCTCCTGGGAGGACTACCCTGCTCCCTACCTCACTCCTGATGTTTTAGCTGGGGGCACGGTAGCACGGTGGTTAGCACTGCTGCTTCACAGCTCCAGGGACCTGGGTTTAATTCCCGGCTTGGGTCACTGTCTATGTGGAGATTGCACATTCTCCTCGTGTCTGTGTGGGTTTCCTCCCACAGTCCAAAGATGTGCAGGTTAGGTTGATTGGCCATGCTAAAATTGCCCCTTAGTGTCCTGGGATGTGTAGGTTAGAGGGGTTAGCGGGTAAATGTGTAGGGATATGGGGATAGGGCCTAGGTGGGATTGTGGTCGGTGCAGACTTGATAGGCCGAAGGGCCTGATCCTGCACTGTAGGGTTCTATGATTCTATGGCACAAGACCATCATGGCCCATATAATTCAGCCCATATCTGGTCCTGCTGCAAACATTGGTGCACACCCTGGATTGAGGAGTTGGTAAGGTTTTGACACTTGGAGATTGCTTTTGCTGAGGTGGTATTATGGCTTTGTAGTATTATTGCTATTCTATTAATCCAGAAACTCGGCAAATGATCTATGGAACGACAGATGGTGGAATTTGAATTCAATAAAATACATCTGGAATTAAGAATCTACTGATGACCATGAAACCTTTGTTGATTGTTGGAAAAACCCATCAGTTCACTGATGTCCTTTAGGAAGGAAATCTGCCAGCCGTTCCTGGTCTGGCCTACATGTGATTCCAGAGCCACAGCAATGTGGTTGTCTCTCAACTGCCAGGCAAGGGCAATTACTGATGGGCAATAAATGCTGGCGAGCCAGTGACATCCATGTCCCATGAGTGAATAAAAAAGGATTTACACAGATGTCTTTAGATATTAAGGAAGAGCACCATAATTAATTGATATGACCTACTTTCTTTTCCTAATTGTTCAGTACAATTTGGTAGCCTTTCTCTTGGGTCATTCACAGGCAGAATCAATGAACTGGATGTTTCATCACCTCACTGCCACCCAGGTACATTCCACGAGGAGTCACCTGGCTAGTGATTGGGTGGAAATACTTGATGTTCCTACCATGTCCCAATTGCTCACCTGACTGAAATGAGCTCAGTCAATTAGTATAAAGTTTTATTTTTATTTAAACTTTGTCCTGAATAAAAATTGAAAGCCCTTTAAAATGGCAGTGCCAAATTCACTTGTCAAAAAAACCCATTGTCTTCATTATAATTGGACTTCTGCCAGTGTGGAAATAACAGCCTTGTAATCAGTGAGGGGGCTTTGTGAAATGACAGCAAATGTTATAACCCGTGGAATGCTTGAGTTCATTGGAAGTTCCTTCTGATTTTATGTTCTAACTCCACATGCAGTTTAAAAGAATGTTCTTTTCCTACACAGCTGCTGAAAAGTGAAGTGAGAAGGCTAGAAAGGAACCAGGAACGTGAGAAGTCTATCGCAAACCTGGAGTATTTGAAGAATGTTATGTTAAAGTTCATATTCCTAAATGCAGGCAGTGAGAGGCAAAGCCTTCTCCCAGTAATTGACACAATGCTACAACTGAGCCCAGAGGAGAAAAGTAAGCTGGCTGCTATTGCTCAAGGTAAAATTTGAAACTTAAAACGTCCACATTGGAGGTTTCTATAAGTAAGGACTCCACCCAACTTGTGAACAATCATTTTCAAACTTTTCTATCGATAGTACCCTTACAAATATTGGCCTGGATTTTCAGTGATAAACTGCATTTGCCATTTGCTACACAAACATTCACAGGCTTTTCATTGACTTTTGCACTGGACGTTGCAGATATTCGAGAGCCAACAGTTTTACATCCCTCTAAAATGGATCTACTTACTGTGTGAATAGGTCAAGTTTATTTTCAAAGGCAGACCCAGCTTTTTTACCAAACTCTGCAAATTTTTACACTTCAAGTACATATTGGATTGCTGTGTGAAAATAAGAACATAAGAAATAGGAGCAGGAGTAGGCCATCTAGCTCCTCGAGCCTGCCTCACCATTCGATAAGATCATGGCTGATCTGAAGTGGCTCAGTTCCACTTTCCCGCTTTCTCCCCATAACCCTTAATCCCCTTGCCTACCAAACACCTATCTACTTGCATCTTAAATAAATTTAGCGAGGTAGCCTCCACCACTTCAACGGGCAGAGAATTCCAGAGATTCACCACCCTTTGAATGAAGAAGTTCCTCCTCAACTCCGTTCTAAACTGCACCCCCCTTATCTTGAGGCTGTGCCCTCTAGTCCTGCTGTCCTTTCTGAGCGGGAAGAACCTCTCCACCTCTACCCTATCCATCCCCTTCATCATCTTATACGTCTCAATAAGATCCCCCCTCCTCCTTCTAAACTCCAAAGAGTACAAGCCCAGTCTATTCAGCCTCTCTTCATAGTTCAACCCCCTCAACTCTGGTATCAGCCTAGTGAACCTCCTCTGCACTCCCTCCAAGGCCAAAATATCCTTGCGCAAGTGCGGCGACCAAAACTGCACACAGTACTCCAGCTGCGGCCTGTACAGTTGCAGCAAGACCTCCCTACTTTTATATTCAATCCCCCTCGCTATGAAGGCCAGCATCCCATTTGCCTTCCTGATCACCTACCGCACCTGTAGGCTGGGTTTTTGTGACTCATGCACAAGGACCCCCAGGTCCCTCTACATCGTAGCATGCTGCAGCTTTTTGCCCTTTAAATAGTAGTCCCTCCTACTATTATTCCTGCCAAAGTGGATAACCTCACACTTGCCAACATTGTATTCCATCTGCCAGGTCTTCATCCACTCGCTCAGTCTATCTAGATCCCTCTGCACAATTTGCTTTTCCACTTATCTTTGTGTCATCAGCAAATTTCGACACCCTACACTCAGCTCCCTCCTCCAGATCATCTATATAAATGGTAAATAGCTGAGGCCCCAGCACCGATCCCTGGGGCACTCCACTAGTCACCAACCGCCAATCCGAATACTGCCCATTGACACCTACTCTCTGCCTCCTATTTGACAGCCAATCCTCTATCCACGCTAACACCTTACCCCCAACTCCATGCCCCCTAACCTTCTGTAACAACCTTTTGCGCGGCACCTTATCAAATGCCTTCTGAAAATCGAGAAACACCACACCCACCGGTTCCCCTCCGTCCACCGCACTAGACACATCCTCAAAGAATTCCAATAAATTCGTCAGACACGACTTCCCCTTAACGAATCCGTGCTGCGTCTGCTCTATCAAACAATTGTTCTCAAGATGCCTCGCTATTTCTTCTTTGATGACGGATTCAAGCATTTTTCCAACAACAGACGTTAAACTAACCGGCCTATAATTCTCTGCCTTTTGCCTGCTACCCTTTTTAAACAGCGGTATAACATTAGCCGTTTTCCAGTCTTCCGGCACTTCCCCGGAATCCAGCGAGGTTTGGAAAATAATCACTAAGGCATCCACTATCACCTCTGCCATTTCCGTCAGAACCCTGGGATGCATTCCATCCGGTCCTGGGGACTTGTCCACCATCAGTCCCGCTAGTCTGTTGAGCACTACCTCTCTAGTGGCAGTGATCGCATTCAAGCCCTCAACTCCTACCATCCTTCTATCTTTAATACCCGGCAAACTATTTGCGTCCTCCTCCGTGGAGACCGAAGCAAAAAACTTATTTAAGGCCTCAGCCATTTCCTCATCTCCCACCACTAAAGCCCCCCTCTCATCCTCTAATGGTCCAACATTCACCCTAGCCAGCCTCCTCCTCTTTATATATTTATAAAAACTCTTACTATCTATCTACAATCTATCTTACTATCTACAATTGTTGTAGAATCTACTTCCACCATACTTTCAGATGATATGTTACAATCTTAACCCTCTGAAAGGATTTCTCACTTCCCTCTTTGTCTTTGTCCTGATAGAGGTGTATGAGAGGTATTGATTGGTGGATTCTCAGAGGCTTTTTCCCAGGGCTGAAATGGCTGCCACAAGAAGAGACAGGTTTAGGGTGCTGGGGAGTAGGTACAGAGGCGATGTCAAGGGTAAGTTTTTCACTGAGGGTAGTGCGTGGGTGTATGCAATCGGCTGCTGGCGGTGGTAGTGGCGGTGGATTCGATAGGGTCTTTTAAGAGATTTCTGGGAGTACATGGGACTTAATAAGATTGAGGGTTATAGGTAAGCCTAGAGATATGTTTGGTGCAGCTTGTGGGCCGTAGGGCCTGTTTGTGCTGTAATTTTTCTATGTTCTGTGTGCCCTCTGGTTATTGACCCACTTATAGATGAAATAATTTCTTTCTAATCTCTCCAGCATCTTATTAGGAAGTATTTTGTGGTGAGCTGTCAGAAGTAAAGGAGCAACACCAACCAAGCATTACATTTACACTTACCCACAGAATTTTAATGGGCTTTTGCAATCAAACTTGCAGTAATTAGAAAGTTGTTTGGGTGCACAGACCTCTGCTGAGTATCTTGGATCTGTGTGAACATGACAAACAACTGTGTAACTCCTTAATAGATCAGATCTGAGAATTGAAACTGAGCACTGTAATATCTGAATTAGGAAATACAAATTAGTATGATCAATTCAACAGCGAAATATGTACAAAAACTAACAGGAAAGAGAAATAAGAAACATAAAATATATTTTTTTAAATGCAGGGAATGATTTTCCAGCCCTGTCCAGAGCATGGACAAATCCCATAATGGCTGGAAACTCTTCGAGTGGGCTATAATGGAATTTGCAATGGAGCAATCTCAGAATGATCTTCCCTGTTTCCCCATTAGGGCATGAACCAGATTACCGTATATTTAAATATACTTACAGATACAAAATCATCTTATCGCCATATCCTCCGGGAAGATCTGGTGTTACCACCCTGGCAGGAAACACTACTGGTCTCCAAAAACAGCAAACATATGTGATGACTGTGCAAGGGTCTCAGAAGCCAGTTTAGTCCCCCACATGGTCAAGGAAATTGCTGGGCACTGCCAACATGGCAATGCTAGGGGCGCAGGAGATTGCCAACCCCACAGCGGGGGCTGACTCATATGAAGGGGGGACAATGCTGGTGATTGACTTGGGGGGGGGGGGGGTGTCTTTAAAAATAATTTGCAATCAAGGTGCCGTTTGATCTCTGAGAAACTGGACTTGTTAACATCTTGAGATCCTGTCCCTTTTGTTGATGCAAAATATGCCCCCTGCAAAAAAAATGACCATGTTGGAAGATCAGGATTGCACCACCTGAGCCAGGGGGAATTGCACCAGGTTTCCCACCCAAGATGATACTTCATTATTTGTTTTGAAAATTCACCCACACTTCATTTTTTTTGCAAATCTACTAAAACCTGAGGAAATGAAACTCGATACTTAGAAAGTATTGAGTTTCACTCAAAGTCTCTTCTTTGCCAGAGAAGCGCTCTGGTAATAATTAAGATTTATTGTCATAAAATATTCACATATAATTTTTAGTGAATAGGTACTACAGATAGCCTGCTATTTTTACTGCAAAATCCAGACCATTGACTCATCCCCAGGGGCTGCTGACCGGTCACACAATATCAGCTACCCAACGTGCTATTATTGCAGAAAGTCTATTTTATTTGTATGTATGGTACAGAAGGAACATATAATAAATCAAAAATTCAGAAATTTAATCACCTGGAATTTGTTTTGCACACTCTAAAATTTGAATTCACCAGTCTGAAGGCTTGAAAGAAGTCAGCTTTGTAGCTAACCTGTGCTTGGACTGTAAAAAAGGAGGTTCACATTTATTCCCTACACAGTGAATTCTCAGTCTTTTATTGTAGAGGTGCTTCACTTCAAGTGGAAGTTGATGAGAAGGCAAATCAGTCTGCAATCTCCCTCATCTACTGGCTGGAGGGCAGAAGTAACCCATACGCGATTTTTTTGTCAATGGTACAGTAGATTTTACAGTTGGGAAAAGCTGATAATAAAATTTTACAATTTTATTTGGTAACTTGTATATCAGTAAAAATTTACCAATTACTTATTGATTTCCTGAAGCAGAAACCACATACTGCCCCCTAACTGTTGGGCAGTGAGGCAGAGACAATTAGAGAATCCTGGAATTATACATTTCCAATCAGCCAATACTAAAGCTTTGTTGTTTGCAAGTGTGTCACCCACTTGCTAGACTAAGAATTTTGCATTATGAACTGATAAGTACATGCTGAATAGTTTTTTCTGTTCAACCAAAAAAAACTTGAAATTGTGCAACTTTCTTTGTTTCCCTTCCAATTTGCATAGTTTTCACCTAATTTGAAGGTGTCATAATTATGTTAATTTTTGTTCTGTCTTTAGGAGAAGTTGAAAGCACTTCACGGTCATCAGGTTGGGTTTCGTACTTTCATGGCTGGTCTGGACTCGGATAAAGATCAATGGGACAAGATATTTAAGTTGACATTCCAACCTTTTCATGAAGAAAAGACAGTTGTTGGCTTTATGGAGAGCACACCTGCCTTATGACCAACTTATTCTCAAAAGTCATTCATCTACAATATTTAATATTTTGCTTGCAAATGCTGTTTTTCACTCAGCATTTGCTATTTTCTTTAATTTTGAAAAGAACTTGCAACTGGAAAGAGAAATTATAAAGTGACTTGCACAGAAAGTTTATTGTCTTTAAGTTTAAATTCAAGATTAATTTTATTCCAATAATGTGAAAGCAATGTTAATATTTAGTGATGACAACTAAGCACGTTAAGCATTTTATGTACTGTTATAAGATGTTCTAATTTTTTTGGAGTTGTACAAAAATTATGTTATGGAAGCGATAATTTGAATATAGGAAGAGTTATTCAACTAAAGTTGTCATTTCTAGAACTAAATATTGTAACATGTTTAAAAGGCTAATAGAATGTAAAAATTGTTTATAGGTATTTGAAATTGAGCTTACAAGAACTTCTTGACTTTGTATATATTTAGAGTTGCAAATTTAAGCCTATTTGATATATGAAAGCATAGAATTCCAGTGGTAATGGGATTACATGTATCATCATACCAGTATCGAGGTTCTTGGCCAATTCATGTCATGTGTTTACTGGGATCAACTGTATATTTGAATTTGTTTAACTTTTATGATCAATCAGTAATCTAAATTGAATAAATCAACACCAAAAGTAAACCATGTTGGAAAATGTAGCAAAATCAAAGTGTTGCTTACTGAAAGGATTGAAGGATTTGCACTCTTGGTAAAGTAAAGATGATGTGGGTTTCTGGAAATTCAAAGGCTGTTGAATATATTTTTAAAAAAGATTATATTACACTTTTTTATGGTTGTATAAAAATTATACCAGTATACTTTGAGTTTTTTCAGTCGAGGAATCAAATTGATTACTTTTAAGTATATACTATGTACTTTATTCCTTTATGTTTTCTGGAAATGTATTCCTACAGGTGGCACAAGTGGGATATGAAGATTATTCTGTAATTTTTTTATTGCTTTTATCTATAGACATGAAGCTTATCTCATTTCACCTTCCTTTTCCTGGATTTCCATGAGCCACTGACTGATGTTGGCCAAAAGGTTCGGTGCTCAATTTGCTGCCCATCATCCTCAGCATCAAAGAATTGGAAAGTGTGTGAGAACAGCAAGATGCTGGGTCTCTTGACGGTTTTCTCCTTTGCTTAAATATGTCTATAACTTCCTAAATAAGTCAATTTTCACTCTGATGAGCTACTTTTATTCTGACATTGTGTACTCAATTGATTACCAATAGCTGTTACTTTCTGTGACGAGCCTCTGATCATTTCTCAACTGGAATAGGGAAGGAGCAGACTGTACATGTGCAAAATAAGAAATGTATAGATTACTCTCAAAGTTTCTTGTCAATGCAGGTTGTAAGTAGATGTTCAACTGTAGTTCATATACATTTTTTCATTCATAAGCAATCTCACATAGTTGTAATTTACAACTGATTGTTGGATTCTCTAATAAAACAAGGCTATTAACTCTAATGTACCAATATTTTTGTTATATAAATATTTTGTGGGATTTTAGAATTGAACATGAGTTCTTTAGCATGATAACTCCAATAGTATTCAATGTTTTGCCTATTTTCTTCATGATGAAATCTGTACCTATAATGTAAGACATCATTTAAGACACATTCTGTCCTTGTGACAGCATGGTCTTTGAAAGCCAACTATTTGCAGACTTTTAGTGAATGTCCTATATAGTATGAAAACCTGCCAAACTAAAATCAAGTCTACTTTAGAGTGCAGGTAATCTTGCTGCATGTTTAATACGAATTTTGTCTTGTATATAAAGCAGACTATTAGAGATGAAAATATTGGAGTTTCTTTTGACTTGTGTTAATTTAAATTCAATCTTCATTGACAAATTTAGTAGCACATTGTGTTAACAGTTTGTGAGATGACTACTTAGAGAAGCTGCAAGAAATGAAGAATCAGCATGCAAAATACTACAGCTTATATGAACTCAGATAATAGACTGTAAAGATTTTGGTGCGTAATTTCTTTTCATGAGGGTAGTTTTGTTTGCAATTTAAAGATTAGAGTTTCCTGCTAATTTCTGTTCCAAAATTGTGCTCTATTTTCCCAGAAGAAGATTAATTTGCTGATCAGAGCTGAAACTGAATGACTTTGTTGATGACTATAATGTAACTTTGTTATATGTAAATGCTTTCCAGCTAACTGTATACATAAAACTGTTTAATTTATCTGTCATTCCCAGTTATAAATTCATTGCATTCTTACATAGTTCAGCATTTTGTTGTTTTAATTTTTGAATGTTTTGTCTGTAATTTGCAAAAATTCTAACAAGCTGAACATTCTAGTATGAGATTCCCTTTCTAAAAATAGTAACAGGGTGTTGTTTGAGGGAATAGCAAAGGCAACAATAATACTCTCCTGGGGCTGTATTATAATACTTACACCATTTATGAATTTTGGATGCATTTCCTCAAAATCTCTAAGTTCAAGTGTAATGTATTTCTGGGAATGGCTCCTTCATCTTACTCATTCCACATGCTGCCCCTTGATAACATAATTTGTTGGCATGACGTATGCTTGCACATATATACAATCCTTTCACTGGGCCTGATTTTACCATCAAGTTGCACCCATTTGTGGGTGCGAAAAGCTTGGTAAAGTCAGGCGTGAGGCTAGTAGTGCAGACTGTGCCCGCCCCCCCCCCCTCCCCCTCATACCAAAGGCCAAAAATGGCCACCACACAAATCGATGGGGAGGGCCATGGGTCAGATGGCTCCACTCAGATCAGTGAGAGGTGGGGTCAGAAGGCTCCATTCAGATTGGTGGGGGGTGGGGTCCTCTGCTACTCTACCTCTGCTTAGGGAGGGGGAGTCAGCTACAACTGTGCGTGTGATTTGGTGGGGAGCAAGAGTGGGGGGGGCAGGGGGCTGCCGTGATCAGTCTGGATAGCAGGGGGTTAGGGAGATAAGGGGGTCATTAATGTGGGGTGAGGCAATGTCTGTCAGGGCTATGGGAAGGCATTATCTGGCCCGGGAGGGATCTGGTAGGGGAGTGTTTTTCTATTTTTCTTTTCCTGAACATGCATAGTTGGAGGTGCCAATCGGAGCTGCAGGATTTTGGGTGTGTTATGCCCTGCCCACAGGCTTCTGCAGCGTGATTCAGAACCGCTGATTTTCTTTCGGGCAGTATGTATGGGGGTGCCTGAGAACGGGTCTAAAAGTTGGATCTGAAACACTCCCAGTTTCAAGTTCACCCAGCATTTAGAATTTAAATGGTAAAATAGGGCCCACTGTGTTGCTATCCATTCTTAGATAATCAATAACATGCTCCAGGTAAAATGGGAAAGAGAGAAACTATTGATTAAACTATTGAATTGACTACCCTCTCACAAACACCTGCACCCTCATTACCAACTATACCTTGTGCACTGTCCCAGGCTACATCATAATTTTTAGTCATGGGGCTGTATGGCCAAACCCAGTCATTTTTGGCATGCCTACTTGTGATTGTAATTTACCTAACTCCTGCTGAAATCCTTCTGTCTCCATTACTCCAATTCTTTACAGGCAAGCCTCCCAACCATCACCTTATATAAATTTCATGCCAATACAACTTTGCTGCATATAGGCGATACAACATAATTCCACTTACCTGTCCTCATTGATCTACTCTGATTCTCTGGCCTCAAAATTTAAATTCTGAATCTCCTGCTTAAATCTCTCCATGGCTTTTCCTCTATAACCTCCTTTGACACTTGATTAAACTGTTTCTCTGACTGAAGTGTCTGTGGCTTTTTCTACTAGAAGTGTCTTTGTAATAATTAACCACCAACATTTTGACTCTGCCTGCGTGAAGAAGTTGATATGTTAATTTATGAATCTCAAATATTTTTTCTTATTATGGTGAAGACCTTTCAAAAATCATTGATCTTTATTAACGCTGCTCTCCAAATTTATAATTAATGAGGCAACTTGACTCAAATTGAAAATGTGTTATTGACTCCAGAATGAGCCAAGTGGTAGAACAGAAAGCTTGGCATTTCTTTGTCATTAAATAGCTATTATAACTTTACAGATCTGTTAACAATATTGGCCCAAATGAGTGAAAAGATAGGGAAATAGAAAGTAGATATTTTTAAAAGGACAGCCTGACATTTCAGCAGTTTGGGCTATTAGTGGGAAGTCTCTTACCCCATCAGCATAAAATGGATATTTTCAGCTTGCATTATTCACAATATCTGACTTGGGTATTGCTGAAAAAAACACCATGCTATTGAAGCTTTTTATCTTAGATTCATCAGGACAGACACATGAATGCCAGACTTAAAAAAGAGCAACAATTTATTATGCAGTGGAAAAGAGTTCTGATTGATTAGTAAGTAACTTTGTTCAAGACATTGTGATGGAGAATGCATCAGGGAACTATTATTCTGCCCCCTCTCCAACCTCCCACATCCCCACCCCGAGAAGCTTTTGTTCAATTCAAAATGGGAACAACACTTGGACAACTTTTTTGTCTACAGAAGACAGATCCCTGTCTATGAACATATGTAGCTTCTAGCAAGCATAAAGGACACGTGATAAGTCTGACAGTCTTAAACTGGTTGTCATGTAATTGTTGGCATATTCTGGATCATAAAATTGTTAGTGCAGAAGGTGGCCATTTGGCCCATTATGTCTCCACTGACTCCAAACAAACATCATGACTTGGTGCCATTCCCTTGCCTTTTCCCTGTATCCCTGCACATTGCTTCTATTCAAGTAATCATCCAATACTCTCTTCAATGCCTCAATTGAATCTGCAGGCAGCACATTCCAGACCCGAATCACTAATGCAAAGATGTTTTTTCACCGCGTTTGCTTCCTTTGAAACTAATTTTAATTCTGTGCCTTCTTATGCTTGATCTTTTTATGAGCAGAAGCTATTTTTCCCCATCTACTCTCTCCCGCACCCTCATATTTTGATTGTGAACCTTTCTACCAATTCTGCTCATAGCTGTTCTCTTATAAGCTCTCCAAGCCATGTCATAACTTAAGTTTCTCATCCCTGGAACCATTCTTGTAAACCATTTCTACACTCCACTGTCCTCCATTCCTTCCTATAAGGTGGCAGCCAGAACTGTGTACAATATTCCAACTGAGGTCCAACTAGTACCTTGCATAAATTCAGCATAACTTACTTGCTCTTGTACTCTATGCCCCTATTAATAAAGCCTAGAATACTACATACTAAGATATCTATTGCTCTCCTCACCTGTCTTCTGATCTTCAATAATCTATGCACATATACACCCAAGTACCCATGTTTCTGTATCCACTTAAGAATTTTATCCATTATTTGATATTGTTTCTCCATTATTCTACTAAAATGCATAATCTCACACTTCTCTGCCTTGGACTTTATCTGCCCATTGCACCAACGTATCTATACCCTTTTGAAGTTCTATGTTGTCCTCCTCATAGTTTACAATTCTTACAGGTTTATATCATTCACAAAGTTTCAAATTGTCCCCTGAACACTAAAATCTCGGTCACTGTTTGACCGACCCCTGAGAACACCACTACAAACCTTCCTCCAAAGTATTGTGGAACTGTGGCCCAGCGAAGGAAGTGTCACAGCATAGTGGTTAACACAGAGCCAGGGACCCGGGTTCAATTCCAGCCTCTGGTGACTGTGTGAAGTTTGCACATTCTCCCTGTGCCTGTGTGGGTTTCCTCTGAGTGCTCTGGTTTCCTCCTACAGTCCAAAGATGTATGGCTTGGGTTGATTGGGCATGCTGAATTGCCCTTTAGTGTCAGGGGAATTAGCAGGGTAAACATGTGGGAGTTATGGGAATAGGGCGTGGGTGGGACTGTTGTTGATGCAGGCTCAGTGGGCCGAATGGCTCTTTCTGTACTGTAGGGATACTGTGACTAAGAAAGCTGAGAAAATTGGCAAGAAAAATGTCACCTTCAACTGGTTAGTTAAACATTCATTTTTTTAAATTTCAAAACTAATTTCCTGGAAATATTCACCAGAAAAGACCTTAGCAGCATGCCTAGAAGTTGCATAAAAGGTTCTGCAGAAATTGGTATAAGCTCAAACTCCATCATCGTTCAGGACAAAGCAGCCCACTTGACTAGCACCCTATTCACCACTGTAAATATTTACTCCACTGTTGGTGCATATGAGCCAAGTGCTGGAAAGTGAAATTTGTGTAAATTTAGTGTAGTTTTGTTGGTGCATACTCAATAGGCTGAAGGGCCTCTTCTGAACTGTATGATACCATGGCTCTACTATTGAGTCTTAAAGCAAACTTGTCCAACCCCATGGCCCACGGGCTGGATTGTGGCCTCAAAACAATTGGTTGGGGCCCCCAGAGCCACTGGTCAAAATGCCAGTCCCACGGGGAAGTGGAGTTGAAGATTCTATAAGGGGCTGCTCCACCAATGGAGTGGTAATGAGCCAATCAGCTGCAAATGTTGGACAGCACCAGTCTCTGAACAAGCAGTGATCACTGGCAGTGCTACGTGTGCTGGGGAGAGAGAATTTACGGAGGGAAAGAAGAGACAGATGTTGATCCGGAGCCTGGGGAAGAGAAGGTACTGAATTGCCCAGGGAGAGAGTCTGGGAGATCTGGAGAGAGAAGGTTTTACAGGGCCCAGGAAGAGAGAGAGAAGCTGCAAGGCAGGGGAGAAGGACCATAGGACCCAGGTTGAGAGTGGGTGAGAAGAAACTCACCACCAGGGGTTGTGTGAGAGGGAGAGTGTGAGTGAATGTATATGTGGTGGGGTGGGGAGAATGTGTGTCTGTGTTAGAGACAGAGAGAGAGAGAGAGAGACGGGAAGTGTGTTGTGGGGTAGTTGTCTGGCTTACTCCCAGTCTCAGGATCCTCAGTCAGCCACATCTCCATATACCAACATACATTCTCAGTCTTTCTCACAGTGGATAAGGGTGAGTGAGTGAGCACCCTGAGATGAGGAGTGAGCTGGACACACACAATCCCACTTTCTTGCACTCTAATGATCATGTTTATTCATTACTCTTTTTTTAAATTATTAATTTATTGCTTTAACATTGTTTTATCTTTGCTCAACCAAGTTACTTTTTCAGTCATACATAACCTTTTATGAAATTCATGTACTTTTCCAGTAACTGCTCATTAGCCCCTTGGCTGTGAAAAAATGGAAATGTGTCCCCCAACACAAACAAGGTGGACAAGCCTGGCTTAAAGGTTTCCAAATTATAAATCCTCAATGGTCAATTTGTACTGCCAAAGCTCAATTTGTACTGCCAATGCTCTGACCAAGACCTCAAGAAACTACAAAGGGTCGTGAACCAGTCATGGAAACCAACCTCCCATCTGTCAAATCTCCACACTTCCCACTGCCTTGGAAAAGCAGTCAGCATAATAAAGGACCCCATGCACCTGGACATATTCTCTTCCACCTTTTCCGTCAGGAAAAAAATATAAAAGACTGAGATCACATACTAATCGACTCAATAATAGCTTCTTCCCTGCTGCCATCAGATTTTTGAATGGACTTACTTTATATTAAGTTGATCTTTTTCTATACCCTTGCTATGACTAACACTATATTCTGCACCCTCTTCTTTCTTTCCCCCATATGTACTCCATGAATGGTATACTTTGTCTGTATAGCTCACAAGAAACAATACTTTTGATTGTATACCAATACATAAAATCATAAATTCCCCATAATACGAAGGAGGCCATTTGACCCATTGAGTCTGTACTGACCACAATCCCACCCAACCTTATTCCTGTCACCCTCATTTACCCTTCTAATCTGACACTAGGGACTAGGGTCAATTTAGCATAGCCAATCAACCTAACCCGCACATCTTTGGTCTTTGGGAGGAAACCGGAGCACCCAAAGGAAACGCAGACATGGAGAGAAAGTGCAAACTCCACACAGACAGTGATCTGAGGCCACAATTGAACCCAGGTCCCCAGTGTTGTGAGGCAGCAGTGCTAACATTGTGTCCATGTGACAATAATAAATCAAATCATATTGATGGATTGAAAGCAAACTAATATCATACCCATTTTCAAAAAATCCATAAAAACAAATTTGGACAACTGCAAATCTAGTTGTTTTGCAAAATAATAGAACTCATTACTAGGAACAACATACATTCCAAAGTGGCTTCAGAAAGAACAAAGTTCCCCTCACTGACCTCTGATACTTTGAGGAGGTAGCATCCCTAGACAACCTTGCAAAAGCCAACGATATCAATATACCTAAATGCCCAAAAAGCCCTTGATAAAGTTCCATGTAATTGGCATTTACAAATGGAATTGACAGAGCAGAAGTAGTGGATCCTAATGAAGGGGACAATTATTAGGCTGGGAGGATGTACCAGTGGAATATATCAATGATTGGTGTCATAGCCCCTACAGATTGTAATCTACATTACTGATCTAGATTCAGTTAGGCAAAGTATTTCCTCATATTTGTAAATCATACTAATCAGGGGGCTAGAAAGGCATTCAAGCCTGACTAAGCAATTAATGAATTACAGAGACATCTAGTCAATATTTGTAAATAGCAAGGACAATAGCAGCTTCAGTTCAATACAGTTAAGTGCAAGTTCTTACATATTAGGGAAATATAAAGAACATACATAATGAATGGGATTAAATTAGATGGAAAATATGGTCTAAAAGGGTTAATGTTAATTGTGTAAATATATAGTCTGCATCATTAGCGATGTAAGATCACATGACAAGAGAGAATTGAGAGAGGTAGTTTTATGTGGAGCCTTGTGTTAAGCCTGTACTGTATATAGTTAGTATTATATTCAATAAAAGGTAAAGTTTGCTAACGGCCTTGATTCCAGCAGCATCTGGAAGTCAAAGTCATAAATAGCTCCAACTGAGACCCAGAACAATGGTAACAAATTTTGACAGTGGAAAAATGATGAAAGAAGCTACAAGTGAAGAAGCAGCAAGAAAAATGACTGCTGGACAAGTACAGTGTGGGAAAATCACCAGATACAGCTACAGTGAACCGAAGCCATGGAGAAAATCCTATTTTCCATCAGTATATTTATGGCTGACATTTTACAGTAGTCTCAAACCACAAGACATTGTTAGGTCTTTTCAGAGAAGATAAGTTGGTGCCAATTGCCTCTGCAAGAGTGCAGAGGTGGATTACGTTGTTAGCAGCCTACAGTTATACTTATCAGTATCGCCCTAGAAACACTTAGCCAGTTGCCTTTGCCACAAGTAATAGCAGCACCAACAGGTTTTCAAGAGATCATACTGGCTCTGCATTTGGTAGACACTTTGCCAGTCTTGGCAAAATACATAAATTTGTGGACAGAAAGGGACACTGTATTGGTGAAAACAAAAAGATGGTCATGCAAGGGCAGTGATATGAAACATCAATGTTGTTAAAATGCTACCAAAGTAGAAAGTCAAAAATAACCAGGGAAGGGATGTTACTGTAGGAGTTCCGATTTTTAGTTCTATTCCAAAGTAGACAACTCCTGTTACAAAAATTGCATGACTCTCATCCACATAAAAGTAGAATGAAGGCCATAGCCAGTTCTGTGTGGTGGCTGGGTATTGACAAGGAAATAGAAAGGATGGTTAGTCAATGCCCAAGTTGTGAAGCTCAATGGGCTTTACCACCACCAGCAAATTTGCATTCAATGGAGTGGCCAAACTGACGATAGGTGAGGCTACACACAGACTTTGTTGGGAGCTTCATGGGTCATATCTTTCTTATATTAGTAGACACACACTCCCAAGTGATTAGATGTACAGCCACGATCATCACTGATAAGAAAGCTACTTGCTATTCATGACATTCCATGAGTGGCAGTGTCGGGCAATGGCACATCATTCACGGCATTCACCATGTAAGGTCAGCACCTTCCCACCCGGCATCAAATAGGCTGACAGAGTGTGCGGTACAAACATTTAAGTCATCAAAAAAAACAGGTGAACAGGCCCCTTCCTTCATGCATAGCCAGTTTTCTATTTTATATAACATCGCTCCAAATGTGACCACTGGCCATAGGGGTCAAGCCAGCCAAGTTACTGATAAGATATTGATTACAATGTAATAAGATTGGATGTGATATTACCAAATTTGGTGGAAAGTTTGGAGGCTAGGTAAGTCTCCGAAAGGTAAATAACGATTTAGGAAGGAAAAACAGAGTCTTTAAAGTGGAGGATGCCATCTTAGCTAGAAATTTCACAGCAGGCCTGGCACGGGTGGCTGGTAAAATTGTGGAGAGAGGACTGATCTGTTACATCAGTAACAGATGTGTAGTAATGTGGCTCCTTAAGAAAAGATGGAGCATTTTCCGAGGGACACATGATTGGTGATGACCATCCCGGTGAGAAGTTGGGCAAATCAGCATGAGGGTGCAAACGAAGGGGCTAGCAGTTTGAGCCAGGGAATCCAGCAGACCAGTTGCATTTGTAATTTAGTCTGACCTTGTTGTGTAAAAATATATATATATTGATTCCGTTGGTAATAAAGCCTCTTATTGTGAAAGCCACATCGAGTCACCCTCGATATATTACAGTTTGCATATCCTTTATCTGAGATATATATTGGCATAAAGTACAAGTCACTAATTCACAATGAATCGTTACTTAGCTCGCCACTTTCTACATCGAGTTCTTAACATGCTTCACGTTCAGACAGATAATTGATATTTTGATAAATATAGGCTGGTATTGCATACCATCCATTATGACAAAGAGCACGCTGACAGGCGCTCATTTTCCAGTCAGTTTAACCAATGTAACAATAAAACTGCAACTTTTCTGGCTGTCTCTCAGCAGTACTCATTTCCCTGAAGTTCTCGCTCTGCAGTAGTGTACATATTCCCCACGTAGTGCCCACCCGCCCCCCCCCCCGTATGCCCTGTGTTAGTGATTTAGTTCATTGCTACTCCGCCTCCTCTGTGTGCTTGCTGGTGCGTACGGTTACCAGAATTTACCAATCGCAGTTTGCCTGCTTCTCCCGCATTTAGTGAGCGATGTAAGCGGTGGGAGTCAGCGAGCCTGAGAATGAGTGAGTGAGTGACAGAGAGAGAGGGAGGAAAGCAGAGCTGCAGCATCGCCATTGCTCCGGCCCCTTGCGCACGGACAGCACTGACCACAGGGAGTGGACACTGGAACAAACACACCGCAGTGCTCGAGCGGGTGATGTTCGCCGTCGCTGGAATGACCGGAAGGTAAGGCAAAAGAAAACACAGTCATTGAGAGAACAACCAGATTTTATCCATGTATTTTCCCATTGCCTTGAGGTGGGTTTTTTTTCTGTATTTTTTTTTGAATAAAAGCTTGAACACATTCCAGCTGCACCGTACCGCCAACCTCAGCCTCGCTCCATGATTGCATTTTAATCCTTCTTGCTGGTTTTGTTCCTGTAGTTTGACTCTTCATTTCAGGGGGCGGGCGGGCGGGCGGGGGTGGAAAAAAAGGGCGGAAAAAATCCTCCCTTCTGTTAAATATTAAGTTCTGCTCCGCTTGAAAAGGAAAAGTTGGCTTTAGCCCAGTTGGTTGTAACTCTTGCAGGCCGGGTGGGGATTGCTGAAAGTTGGCTCCTGGATTTAGGGTCACCCCGCCCTAACATACCAGATTAGGTCAGTTTGTGTTAAAATAAAATTACACTGAAATAAAAAGTTTCTGTGATTTGAGGCCTAATCTGGGGTAAACCTCGAGTAAGTACAGTGAGCAGCAGCCAGGAATCCGCGGTTATTTTCTGCAGAGAACTATCTACCAAAGTACAGACTTGAAACTAGGAAGTGAATTCGGCAACAGGGGGAGGGGGGGATTTACACATCATGAAAAGCCAAGACATTACTCATTCAGTTACCAGCAATGCAGCTACAGTGAAGACTCTGAAATGGAAAAAGAATCCTGACCATATATGAAGGCTTATTTCCATTTCCGCCTAAAATCTCAGATACGTCCCGTTTTGAAGGGGCCGAGTTCCCCCCTCCCCCAATGAAACATTTCATTTCTGAAACGTTAATCAAAGCGACCCATGTGAAGGAAGATTTGTAATGAGCGCTTTTGATTTACCAAGGTTACAGAAACGTCTTGCATGCTTCGCAAAAGAATTGCAAGTTACAAAAACTTAAAACCAAATTAAAGTAAAACAATTTATTTTTTTTGCTTTGGGTTCAATTTCAACCACGTTTTGTATTTAGAATATCTTTAATGGAGCAAAACATCTCAGGGAGTTCAATCAGATTTAAAAAAAAGTATATCACGCCATAAAAGGAGACACTGGAACAGATGAGAAATAGGTTCATTCAGGAAGATCTTGCAGGAGATTGAGTGTTGCATGGTGGGTATTCCAGAGCTTAACTTCTAGAGGGCTGTAAGCACAACAGCCAAGGGAGAGCTCGAGTGGAAGAATGCTGGGTCTTCCATTGATTGTGGGGGTGGAGAGATGAGAGTATTGAGGGATTTGAACATGAGGATGAGGAGTTGTCAAACCAGGAGACAATGTGGGTCAGCAGGCATAGGGTTCATGTGTGAACGTGACTTGGTGTCAGTTAAGATTTGGGTAGTAAGTTTACTGATGTTAATTAGCTCTGTTAATTAAGGATAATATCAGGACGGTAGTAAGAGAAGATATAGGCTCCAAAGAGCAAAAGGTGGAATCGTTGTGGGTGTAGATAAGGAATAGTAAGGGGAGGAAGATGATGGTGGGTGTGGTCTATAGGCTCCCAAACAATAACTTTGAGGTGGGGTGGGCAATAAACAAGCAAATAATTGATGCGTGCAGAAACGGAACGGTGATAATTAAGGGGGATTTTAATCTGCATGTTGATTGGATGACTCAAGTCGGACGTGGTGGGCTTGAGGAAGAGTTCTTGGAATGCTGTCGGGATAGTTTCCTTGAACTGTATGTAACGGAACCTACAAGGGAGCAAGCTATCTTAGATCTGGTGCTGTGCAACGAGGCAGTTACAATTAGTGATCTTCTTGTGAAGGATCCTCTTGGGATGAGTGACCATAGTATGATTGAATTTCTGATGCAGATGGAGGATGAGAAAGTAGGGTCCGGAACCTGTGTCCTCTATTTGAACAGAGGGGAGTATGATAGGATGAGAGCGGAATTGGCGAGTGTAGATTGGGGGCGCAGATTGGTTGGTAGGACGGCTGAGGAATAGTGGAGGATTTTTAAGGAGATCTTTTTCGGTACTCAGCAGAAATATATTCCGATGGTAAAGAAGGACAGTAGGAGAAGGGATAACCAGCCGTGGTTATCAAAGGAAATAAAGTAGAGTATTAAATTAAAAGCTGATGCGTTCAGAGCGGCTAAAGATAGTGGGCGATTAGAAGATTGGGAAAGATTTACAAATCAACTAAGAATGACTAAGAAGGTGATAAAGAAAGGAAAGATAGAGTATGAAGCTAAACTAGCTCCAAATATAAAAAATGACAGGAAAAGTTTTTACAAATATATAAAGAAGAAGAGACTGGCTAGAGTGAATGTTGGGACCCTTGGAAGATGAAAGGGGGGATTTAGCAGTGGGCGATGAGGAAATGGCTGAGGCTTTAAATAAGTTTTTTGCCTCGGTCTTCACAGAGGATGACATGAATAGTTTGCCGGATATTAAAAATAGAAGGATGGTAGGAGATGAGGGCCTGAATGCGATAACTGTCACCTAGAGAGGTAGTGCTTTATAGACTAATGGGACTGAAGGTGGACGAGTCCCCAGGACCGGATGGACTGCATCCCAGGGTTCTGAAAGAAATGGCAGAGGTGGTAGCGGATGCCTGAGTAATTATTTATCAAAATTCGCTGGACTCCGGGGAAGTGCCGGAAGATTGGAAAACAGCTAATGTCATGCAGCTGTTTAAAAAAGGTAGCAGACAAAAAGCAGGAAATTATAGGCCGGTTAGTTTAACGTCTGTAGTTGGAAAAATGCTAAAATCTGTCATCAAAGAAGAAATAGCGAGGTGCCTAGAAAAGAATGGTTTGATTGAGCAGACGCAGCACGGATTCGTTAAGGGGAAGTCATGTTTAATGAATTTATTGGAATTCTATGAGGATGTGACTAGTGCGGTAGACAGAGGGGAACCAGTGGATGTGGTGTTTTTAGATTTCCAAAAGGCATTTGATAAGGTGCCTCACAAAAGGTTGCTGCAGAAGGTTAGGGTGCACGGAGTTGGAGGGTAAGGTGTCAGCGTGGATAGAGGATTGGCTGTCTAATAGGAAGCAGAGAGTTGGTATCAATGGGTACTATTCTGATTGGCGGTTGGTGACCAGTGGAGTGCCACAGGGATCGGTGCTGGGGCCTCAACTGTTTACCATTTATATAGATGATCTGGAGGAGGGGGCTGAGCATAAGGTGATGAAATTTGCTGATGACATGAAGATGAGTGGAAAAGAAAATTGCATGGAGGGTGTGGAAAGTCTGCAGAGAGAGCTGGATAGGCTGAGCGAGTGGGCGAGGACCTGGCAGATGGAGTACAATGTTAGCAAGTGCGAGGTTATCCACTTTGGCAGAAATAATAGTAGGAGGGATTATTATTTAAAAGGCGAAAAGCTGCAGCATGCTACGGTGCAGAGGGACCTGGGGGTCCTTGTGCACGAATTGCAAAAACCCAGTCTGCAGGTGCAGCAGGTGATCAAGGCGGCGAATGGAATGTTGGCCTTTATAGCGAGGGGGATAGAATATAAAAGCAAGGAGGTCTTGCTGCAACTGTACAGGGCACTGGTGAGGCCGCAGCTGGAGTACTGTGTGCAGTTTTGGTTCACGCACTTGCTCAAGGACATATTGGCCTTGGAGGGAGTGCAGAGAAGGTTCACTAGGCTGATACTGGAGTTGAGGGGGCTAGCCTATGAAGAGAGACTAAATAGACTGAGTCTGTACTCGTTAGAGTTTAGAAGGCTGAGGGGGGATCTTATAGAGACATATAAGATAATGAAGGGGATAGATAGGGTAGAGGTAGAGAGATTCTTCCCGCTTGGAAAGGATAGCAGGACTAGAGGGCACAGCTTTAAGATAAGGTGGGTGGGGCAGTTTAGATCAGAGTTGAGGAGGAACTTCTTCACTCAGAGGGTGGTTAATCTCTGGAATTCTCTGCCCGTTGAAGTGGTGGAGGCTACCTTGCTGAATATAAGAACATAAGAAATAGGAGCAGGAGTAGGCCATCTGGCCCTTCGAGCCTGCCCCGCCATTCAATAAGATCATGGCTGATCTGTCGTGGCTCAGTTCCACTTTCCCGCCCTCTCCCCATAACCCTTAATCCCCTCTCTTATCAAAAACCCATCAACCCGCTTCTTAAAAATATTTAGCGAGGCAGCCTCCACCAGTTCAACGGGCAGAGAATTCCAGAGATTCACCACCCTTTGAGTGAAGAAGTTCCTCCTCAACTCCGTTCTAAACCGCCCCCCCTTTATCTTGAGGCTGTGCCCCCTAGTCCTTCTGTCTTTTTTGAGCGGGAAGAGTCTCTCCACCTCTATCCTATCCATCCCATTCATCATCTTATACGTCTCAATGAGATCTCCCCTCATTCTTCTAAACTCTAACGAGTACAAGCCTAGTTTATTCAGCCTCTCCTCATAGCTCAACCCCCTCAACTCCAGTATCAGCCTAGTAAACCTCCTCTGCACTCCCTCCAAGGCCAAAATATCC
Source organism: Carcharhinus amblyrhynchos (assembly GCF_965287045.1). Classification (NCBI taxonomy): domain Eukaryota; kingdom Metazoa; phylum Chordata; class Chondrichthyes; order Carcharhiniformes; family Carcharhinidae; genus Carcharhinus; species Carcharhinus amblyrhynchos. The sequence goes on from NC_137333.1 coordinate 63,763,636, forward strand.
TTCCGCAGGTGCGGTGCCCAAAACTGCACACAGTACTCCAGCTGCGGCCTCACCAATGCCCTATACAGCTGCAGCAAGATCTCCCTACTTTTATATTCAATCCCCCTCGCTATGAAAGCCAGCATCCCATTTGCCTTCCTGACCACCTGCTGCACCTGCAGGCTGGGTTTTTGCGACTCATGCACAAGGACCCCGAGGTCCCTCTGCACCGTCGCCTGCTGCAGTTTTTCGCCACGTAAGTAATAGTCCTTCCTACCATTCTTCCTACCAAAGTGGACCACCTCACACTTGCCAACATTAAATTCCATTTGCCATTTCCTGGCCCATTCGCCCAGCCTATCTAGATCCTTCTGCAGACTCTCCACACCCTCCGCACAATTTGCCTTTCCCCCAATCTTGGTGTCATCAGCAAATTTCGACACCCTACACTCGGTTCCCTCCTCCAGATCATCTATATAAATGGTAAATAGCTGAGGCCCCAGCACCGACCCTTGGGGCACCCCACTAGTCACCAACCGCCAATCCGAATAGCACCCATTGACCCCCACTCTCTGCCTCCTATTTGACAACCAATCCTCTATCCACGCTAACACCCTACCCCCAACTCCATGTCCTCTGACCTTCTGCAGTAACCTCTTGTGAGGTACCTTATCAAACGCCTTCTGAAAATCCAGAAAGACCACATCCACCGGCTCTCCTCTATCCACCGCCCTAGACACATCCTCATAGAACTCCAGTAAATTTGTCAGACACGACTTCCCTTTAATGAAACCGTGTTGCGTCTGCCCTATCAAGCAATTCCCTTCAAGATGCCTCGCAATTTCCTCCTTAATGACTGATTCTAACATTTTACCTACCACAGACATTAAACTAACCGGCCTATAATTCCCCGCCTTTTGCCTGGCACCCTTCTTAAACAACGGCGTAACATTAGCCGTTTTCCAATCTTCCGGCACTTCCCCGGAATCCAGCGACATCTGGAAAATAACCACCAAGGCATCCACTATAACCTCCGCCATTTCTTTCAGAACCCTCGGATGCATTCCATCCGGTCCTGGGGACTTGCCCACAATCAGCCCCTCCAGTCTGTCACGCACCACCTCTCTAGTAACAGTAATGTCATTAAGACCCTCCAGTCCTACCACCTTTCCATCGCTAACACCCGGCAAATTATTCACGTCCTCCTCCGTGAAGACAGAAACAAAAAAGTTATTCAAGACCTTAGCCATATCCCCATCCCCTACCACTAGGTCCCCTTTCTCATCCTCTAAGGGACCAACGTTCACCCTAGCCAGCCTCTTCCTTTTTATATATTTATAAAAACTCTTGCTATCCTTTTTTATATTAAGCGCTAGCCCAGCTTCATAGCTTCTTCTACCCTCCTTTATCAACTTTTTTGTCAATCTTTGTTGACATTTAAACCTTTCCCAATCCTCTTCTCGCCCGCTGCTCTTAGCTACTCTAAATTCCTCCGCTTTTAATTTAACACTTTCCTTCACCTCCTTCGTTATCCACGGCTTATTACCTCTCTTCCTACTGTCCTTTTTAACCATCGGAATAAATTTCTGCTGAGCACCAAGAAAGATCTCCTTAAAGATCCTCCACTGCTCCTCAGCAGACCTACCTTCCAACGCGCTCCCCCAGTCCACATTCGCCAATTCTTCTCTCATCCTACCATACTCCCCTCTATTCAAACAAAGGACGCGTGTCCGGGAACCCACTTTCTCCTCCTCCATCTGCAACAGAAACTCCACCATACAATGATCACTCTCTCCAAGAGGATCCTTCACCGCAAGGTCCCTAATTCTACCCGCCTCATTACATAGCACCAGATCCAAGATAGCTCGCTCCCTCGTCGGCTCCAACACACACTGTTCCAGGAAACTATCCCGGCAGCATTCCAAGAACTCCTCCTCGAGCCCACCTCGTCCAACATGGGTCGACCAATCAATATGCAGATTGAAATCCCCCATAACTACTGCCGTCCCATTCCTGCACGCCGCACTTATTTGCGCGTTAACAGCCCGCCCCACCTCCAGATCATTATTCGGGGGCCTATAGACGACACCCACCAGCGTCTTCCTCCCTTTGCTGTTCCTGATCTCCACCCACAACGATTCCACTTTCTGCTCTTTGGCTCCGATATCATCCCTTGCTACCACCTTGATGCTGTCCTTAATCAGCAGAGCTACGCCACCCCCTCTTTCCTCCTGCCTATCCTTCCTAAACACTTGATAGCCCTGTACATTCATCTCCCAGTCCCTGTCACCTTGCAGCCACGTCTCTGTAATGGCCACCAGATCATATCCATTTGTGTCGATCTGCGCCACCAGCTCATCCACTTTATTCCGAATGCTTCGTGCATTCAGATAAAGCGCTTTCATCCCAGCCTTCTTCTGGACCCTATTTGCCGTAACGCCACCACTTGGGACATCCTCAGCCTCTTCCCTTACCTGTACCCTATCCTTAACTGTAGACCTCCTAACATCACCTAACCTCGCACCCTCCCCCCCCCAATTAGTTTAAAGCCCTGTCTACAGTCCTCTTTACTCGATTCGCCAGCACTCTGGTCCCAGCACGATTCAGACCAACCCCATCCCGCCCGAACAAGTCCCACCTACCCCAATACTGGTGCCAATGCCCCATAAATTCGATCCCATTCCTCCCACACCAATCTCTGAGCCACCCATTCATTTCCTTTATCCTGTCAACCCTACGCCCGTCTGCACTCGGTTCAGGCAGTAGCCCAGAGAAGACCACCTTGTCGGTTCTACTTTTTAATTCCATTCCCAGCTTCTCATACTCCCTCCCCAGATCCTCAGTCCGCACTTTGCCTACGTCGCCGGCACCCACATGTACCACCACAACCGGGTTCTCACCCTCCCACTCCAGATTCCTCTGCAGCCCAGCTGCGACATCCTGTACCCGAGCACCAGGCAGACAACACACCCTTCTGTGCACTTTGTCATTGTGACAAAGGACAGTGTCAATACCCTTCACCCCACTATCCCCAATCACTACTACGTATTTAAGTCACGGGTGGATAGGTTTCTGATAGACAGGGGAATTAAGGATTATGGGGCAAAAGCAGGAAAGTGGAACTGATCCACTTCAGATCAGCCATGATCTTATTGAATGGCGGGGCAGGCTCGAAGGGCTAGATGGCCTACTCCTGCTCCTATTTCTTACGTTCTTAAGTTTAAAGTGAGCTTAAGGACATGAAGGATGTAGGAGTAGGAGGCAAGTCTGGAGGGTAACAAAATAAGAACGTAAGAAATAGGAGCAGGAGTAGGCCATCTAGCCCTTTGAGCCTGCCCCGCCATTCAATGAGATCATGGCTGATCTGTTGTGGCTCAGTTCCACATTCCCGCCCTCTCCCCATAACCCTTAATCCCCTCGCTTATCAAAAACCCATCAACCCGCATCTTAAAATATTTAGCGAGGCAGCCTCCATCACTTCAACGGGCAGAGAATTCCAGAGATTCACCACCCTTTGAGTGAAGAAGTTCCTCCTCAACTCCGTTCTAAACCGCCCCCCCTTTATCTTGAGGCTGTGCCCCCTAGTCCTACTGTCCTTTCTGAGCGGGAAAAGTCTCTCCACCTCTATCCTATCCATCCCATTCATCATCTTATATGTCTCAATGAGATCTCCCCTCATTCTTCTAAACTCTAACGAGCCTAGTTTATTCAGCCTCTCCTCATAGCTCAACCCCCTCAACTCCGGTATCAGCCTTGTAAACCTCCTCTGCACTCCCTCCAAGGCCAAAATATCCTTGTGTAAGTGTGGCTTACACCAAAACTGCACACAGTACTCCAGCTGCGGCCTCACCAATGCCCTATACAGCTGCAGCAAGACCTCCCTACTTTTATATTCAATCCCCCTCGCTATGAAGGCCAGCATCCCATTAGCCTTCCTGACCACCTGCTGCACCTGCAGGCTGGGTTTTTGCGACTCATGCACAAGGACCCCGAGGTCCCTCTGCACCGTCTGGATGAGACTTTCCATAGAGGATGGGATGAGGCAAAGGCAGAAACGGGTAACATTGAAGAGATGGAGTTAACTAGAATTATATGCAGTTTACAGCACGGATGTGAACAAAGGATAGTATAGCACAAGAACTGGCCCTTCAGCCCCCCAAGCCTGCACCAATCATGATGCCTGCCTAAACTAAAACTATGCACTTATGGAATCCGTATCCTTCCATTCCCATCCTATTGTACCTGCTCCCACCATCTCCCCAGACAGCATGTTCCAACCCTCTGTTTTTAAAAGTTTGCCTCGCACGTCTCCTCTAAACTTTTCCCCATGCACCTTAAACCTACGTCTTCTAGTACTTGACCCTTCTACCTGAGGGAAGAGCATTTGACTATCCACGCTATTTATAATCTTGTAAGCCTCTACCAGGTCACCCCTCAACCTCCGTCGTTCTCGTGAGAACAAACAGAGTTTATCCAACCTCTCGTCATAGCTAATACCCTCCAGACTAGGCAACATCCTGATAAACCTCTTCAGTGATCGGTGGGCATGTACGCCCAGATCTCTCTGCCTGTGAATACTCCTAAGGATTCTACCATTTACTGTATAATTCCTGCATGCATTGGACCTTCCAAAATGCGTTAGCTCACACTTGAGGAATTGGAAGATAAGCTCTGGTCAAATAAAATGCTAAGACTCAATAGTCTTCTCTGGAAATTAAAATTTTAGGACACTTTAACCCTTACGTTTTGTTAGTATTGCTCTTAATGGGTACCAACTGGTGATGCAAGGATCTGCAACAGCCGATGGGAGCCACAGAGCAAATTTGCTGGACTCATTAACTGGCTGTCAGGAGAAGACTCAATAATGAAATGGGTACTACATCATCTGGGATGATGTTTCAATCTGTTTATGTTCATAAACATTTTGCACTGAATTCTAACCTTAATACCTGTATGTTCGGATGGCTCTTTCTACTGAGAGCTGTACAATCGAAGTTATTGCAACTCTCCCTGTAAAATATGACCATATTGCATTAATATATGCTTCTTTCTATTAATTGAAAGAAGTTCTGTCATATGTCTTATTTGTCTTTATTTTGACAGTGCTTTCGTCCTGATTTTTTTCCCCAAGACTATTTCTCTAAGATCTTTAAATAATTATAGTATACTTCACCTATCCAGTTTCCCTCCACTCTCTCCAGTTCAGTGCAAGTGAACTACATAATGATGAGCCACTGTGTCTTTCACTCTGGCTGCTCACTGGAAGAAGGGGTCAGGCTGCATTTAGGTGTGGGGAAATACCTAACTGTGGTGATAGTCATCCAGCCAACATAAAAATTGCTTGCCTTACTAGCGCAAAAATAACTCAATTTGTAATGTTTTGCATTTGTATTCATTAAGTTGTTGGTGAAATTATCATATTGCTGTGAAAACTAAACAATTAATTGGCACGAATACTAAATTTGAATGCCTTAAGTCATTGTGCAAGTAATTTTTCTGTAAATCTCCATACCTCAATATGCATTCTATTTAAACCACTGTTGTGTACGTGTAAAGTATTTTAATTTGCTGCTGTTTTCCCACATACTTCCAATTTTAACGTGTTGTGATTTGAGTGTGCAGGTTTTTCTGCTATTTGAAGCTGGAGGACAGGCTATATTTTTTTCAAAGGACTTAGTGTGCATGCACTAATCTTGATTAACTTTCAAACAATCCAGGAATTTGTTTTCAATGTGAAGGTTAATTTTTCAGTATAGTTCAATGTGCTAATGTTTTATTTAACAACCCATTGAAACTTGGGTGGGGCAAAAGACCTTGTCGACCACAAGCAAGTCCCACCCAATCTGCTTTTGCCTGACACTATAAAAAAAAACCTAATCAGAATTGATGAGAAAAATTTCACTGCTTTTGGTGAGATACCAATAAAAACAAAATACTGACGATGCTGGAAATCTGAATTTAAAAACAAGAATCGCTGGGGATACTCAGGTCTGGCATCATACGTGAAGACAGAAATAGACTTAAAGTTTTGAATCAAATGTGACGCTTCATAATTGAAGAAAGGTAGAAATGTGATGAGTTTAGCTATTGAAGGTTGGGGGAGGATGAGGGAAAAACAAAAGGGAATGTTTGCGACAGGACAGAAGGTAAGAAACACTAAATGACAAAGACATCACGGAACAAATGCAAAGGGAGTGGTTATGGTTGTGGTGAAGAAACAAAACGTTTTGCCCAGAGTGACTGAAAGGCAGAAGAATGAGCAGTTTTGTCTGGAAGCAAAAACATGAAAAACAAGGTTAAGACTTGCACACAGCAGAAACAGAATCAACGTGGGGGACAAGGTTAATTGTCTGAAACTGTTAAACTCACTATTGAGTCTAGAAGTGCCTAATTGGAAGATGAGGTGCTGCCCCTTGAGCTTGCATTGAACTTCATCTGAATATTGTGGGACATCCAAGGTTAGAAAAGTATGCCTGGAGCAAGGTGATGAATTAAAATGGCAAGCAACTGGAAAATTGTGGTCGTGCTTACAGTGTGAATGGCAGTATTCCGCCCAATCTGTGCTCGGGCTCCCCAAAATAGTGAAAACAGCATTGTGTACAGCAGACTGTAAATGAAATTGGAAGAAGCACAAGTAAATCATTGCTTCACCTGGAAGGAGTTTTTTGAGGCCTGGGATGGTGAGGACAGTAGTGGCACGATAGCACAGTGGTTAGCACTGCTGCTTCGCAGCTCCAGAGTCCTGGGTTCGATTCCCGGCTCAGGTCACTGTCTGTGTGGAGTTTGCACATTGTCCTCGTGTCTGCGTGGGTTTCCTCTGGGTACTCCGGTCCCTCCCACAGTCCAAAGATGTGCGGGTTAGGTTGATTGGCCATGCTAAGAAATGGTCCCTTAGTGTCCAGGGATGTGTAGGTTAGAGGGATTAGCAGGGTATAATATGTAGGGATATGGGGGTAGGGCCGAGGTGGGATTGTGGTTGGTGCAGGTTCGATGAGCCGAAGGGCCTCTTTCTGCACTGTAGGGTTCTATGATCTATGACAGAGGAGGTAAAAGGCATGGTAAGTACCCTCTCGACACCAGGTTAAAGTCCAACAAGTTTATTTGGTACCACGAGCTTTCAAAGCACTGCTCCTTCATCAGGTGAGCGTATTTGTTTCACAAACAGGTTATATATAGACACAACTCAATTACAAGATATTGCTTGGAATGCAAGTCTTAACAGGTAGTCAAGTCTTTACAAATGCAGACAATGTGAGTGGAGAGAGGATTAAACATAGATTAAAGAGGTATGAATTGTCTCCAGCCAGGAGAGTGAGATTTTGCAACCCCAGGCAAGTTATGGGGGTTACAGCTAGCGTGACATGAACCCAAGATCCCGGTTGAGGCCGTCCTCGTGTATGTGGAAGTTGGCTATCACTTTTCTGCTCAGCGTTTCTGCATTGTTGTGTCTCGTGATGGCTGCCTTAGAGAATGCTTACCTGAAGATCAGAGGCTGAATGCCCTTGATTGTTGAAGTGTTCCCCTACAGGAAAGGGACACTCCTGCCTGGTGATTGTCGAGTGGTGTCCAAAAGATGGTCGCGTGGGAAGATACTGTGGGAATAAGATGAGGTGTTGGGATTGATTGAGTGGAGTAGGCTGTTGCAGAGGGAACAGTGCCTTTGGAATGTGAATGTGGCATGTTGGGGAAGGGATTGTGGAGTTATGTTTAGTGGTGGCATCATGCTGGAAGTGACGGTAGATGATTCTTTGAATGTAGAAGCTGGTCGTGAACACGAGGGAAACCCTATTGCTCTTCTGGGAGGGGGAGGAAACATGAATGTAGAAGTGTGGGGAAATATGTACATAAAAATATATGGGAACAAGGAACTTTCATCATTTGGCTCCTTTTCTTGGCTGAATTCAACCCTTTCTCAGGTCTGCCTTTCATGGCTGCGGTAGGTGTAGCTCACATTGCTGTCAAATGCATGGCGCAGTGTAAATGGTCTAGATTTCTGAGTACCTAAAATTTCAGCACCTTACCAAAACTGTCAATAGAAGCAGTTCTGTAATACAAGTCCTCTCAAAGGTCACATTCCATGTTGCCAAATGTCATCATCCATAGAGACCTGACTCTTTTGTGCCCAAGTTGAAATACAGAGCCAAGTGTCACATGTAGAGAAGTGATACTATGGCGTACACTAAGTAATGGTCTTGCTACAATTTTAAAAAAAAGCTTCTTGTACATTTGATAATCATTAAATGAGCTTTAAGATAAAAATAATTACTATGTCACGTAACAATGTTAACGGATAGGGTGAGGAGAAAACTGAAACCCTTGTATCATTTCTTTTGCTGTCCATAATCTTGTGCATTTAGGAAAGGAAGATGTATGTTTGTCTCTTGGTCCCCAAGTGTGTAGTCAATTTTAATCATAGCAGCAAAGTTTCATGAGTTTAAATAAAGAAGATTGTTTAATCATAGATTGAATCATAGAATCCCAACAATGCAGAAAGAGGCTACTTGGCCCCTTGAGACTGCAGCGTCAACAATCCCACCCTGTAACGCAACACATGTACCCCACTAATCTTCCTGGCAATAGGCATTTGAGCATGGCTGATCCACCTAATTTGCACACCTTTGGACTGTGGGAGGAAACCCACGCAGACACAGGAAAACATGCAAACTCCACACAGACAGTGGCCCATGGCTGGAATTGAACCTGGGTCCCTGGTGCTGTGAGGCAGTGATGCTAACAACTGTGCCACCCATTTAGTCACACATTCAGCCCGAAAGTCAATATTCTCACATATAGACGCACACAAAATGTACAATTAAAGAGATTAATGGATTTTTACAAGTTGTAAACAAAAGAACAATTCATGTCTTACATATTTGGTACATCGTAGGAAAATTAGTCATTGTGGACCTGGTAAAGAGATGCGTCATTCCAGTAGAATGGGTGGTTTGGAATAGTACATCAGGACTATTACAAGATTCCTTCAAAGAGAAGGAGTTTCAGCAGATCGCAAAGCTAGTCCCTTATCTATTTTCTCATCAGGAAGTCTGGTTGATAGATGGATGAGGAGTAGGAATTAGGCTGGGAGGCTTTTAACATATTTGATTTATTATTGTCACATGTATTGGTAAACAGTGAAAAGTATCGTTTCTTTCATGCTATACAGACAAAGCATACTGTTCATGGAGAAGGAAAGGAGAAAGTGCAGAATGTAATGTTACAGTCATAGCTAGGGTGTGGAGAAAGAACAACTTAGTGCGAGGTAGGTCAATTCAGAAGTTTGATGCCAGCAGGGAAGAATCTGCTCTTGAGTCGGTTGGTATGTGACCTCAGACTTTTGGATCTTTTTCCTGATGGAAGAAGGTGGAAGAGAGTATGTCTGGGGTGCGTGGAAGGCAGCTGGAAGTGTAGACAGAGTCAGTGGATGGAAGGATGGTTTGCATGATGGATTCAGCTATATTTATGACCTTTTGTAGTTTCTTGCAGTCTTGGGCAGAGCAGCAGTCACACCAAGCTGTGATACAACCAGGAAGAAGGCTGTCTGTAAAACTTGGTGAGAATCGTAGCTGACATGCCAAATTAAGAACATAAGAACATAAGAAATAGGAGCAGGAGTAGGCCATCTAGCCCTTCGAGCCTGCCCCGCCATTCAATGAGATCATGGCTGATCTGTCGTGGCTCAGTTCCACTTTCCCGCCCTCTCCCCATAACCCTTAATCCCCTCTCTTATCAAAAACCCATCAACCCGCGTCTTAAAAATATTTAGCAAGGCAGCCTCCACCACTTCAACGGGCAGAGAATTCCAGAGATTCACCACCCTTTGAGTGAAGAAGTTCCTCCTCAACTCCGTTCTAAACCGCCCCCCCTTTATCTGAGAAAGTAGAGGCGTTGGTGGGTTTTCTTAATTATAGTGTTGGCATGGGGGGACCAGGACTGGTTGTTGGTGATCTGGACGTTTGAAAACTTGAAACTCTCAACCATTTCTACTTTGTCTCCATTGATGTCGACAGGGGCATGTTCTCTATAATGCTTCCTGAAGTCAATGGCAATGTCCTTCGTTTTGTTGACATTGAGGGAGAGATTATTGTCATCGCACTAGCCTCAAAGATTAAAAGGCTTTGATATTAATGCTTGGTCAGAAGCTGATATTTTGCAATGGTGCTTTTTTGTAGACTGCATTGTTCATTCTGGATTTTGGAATAATAAAAGATTTTGATGTCATAAGCCAGTACTTGTCATATGATCATCTGTTTTCCACCCCAGAGTGGTTTAATGCTGAAAGTCATTGCTGCACATTTGGAAAAAGATGATGGTCATTCACATCTACTTGAGGTTAACTGATTTTCTGCAGTTTCCCTTTTAAATTGCAAACTTGGAAAGACAAAATCCAGAAATCCATTGAGTTTTGAATTTGGAATTAACCACAAACAATGTTAAGTGTAAATTCCACTGTTGGATGCTCTGTGGGTAAATTCATTCAAAGGGGAACCCCCCCCCCAAAAAAAAATCTGGGGTGATTCAATTCTCCGGAAGTTTAAGGTCGTCTGTGTTGAAGTTGACAGTGATCAAAACCACCCTGTTAGTGTCAACCATCAAAACGGAAAGACAGTTCCAGGAGCTTCCATACAATCCATATTTGAATAGGCCAAGCTTTCACTGAAGATAACAACAGACCACAAAGGTGTCTATTTCTGGCCTGGGATAAAACATGATGCTGCACTGCTTAAAGAATTGATCTGCACAAGATACTGGTATTCTTTTTCTCTACTTTTTGTTACCAATTTTCTCCCGTCCCCTCCTAAAGTTAGGTCGATTCCATTCTGGGTTAGCGGAGCCATGTTCTCTGTAGTAATTCATCAAATGATTGTTATTCATGAGGGAATAATTGCCAAGTCCAATCCAGCACTTGTCAAATAGAGCAGGGCTAATTAGGGAGCAATTGCGAATGGCACGCCAGTGGTCACATTCTCATTGATGTGCCAGAAGTGATTCACCTATTCTGCAGCTATGTTGCAGGTCAAAACTGGGACCTTATAGATCGTCTTCATTTAGTCATATAATAAACTTTGAGATTAGTTCTTGAATTTTTATTGACCACTGAAGTATTTTAAAATAGATAATTGATTTCTTACATATTGGAGATATCACTTTTGTAGTTGTTCATTTGAAAATGAATTTGCTGAGCCTTTTATGAAGTATTTCAGATTTTTAATGAACAATAAAGTATTTGTCATCAAAGGAATAAAGACATTTTAAGCATTCCCATGTTGGTGCCTGAACACTAGCCATTATTGTGGCCCTCCTGTCACATGTCTAGGGTTTGGCCCTGCATTGTGATCTTTTGTGAACTTTTTGCAGAATGAAATCTCATGGCATACTTTGTTGCAAAATATCGTAATCGTAATCTTACTGGAACCCATTAAACTCATTAAAGAGTTACTGTAGTGGAAATTCTGTGCTTAGCATTTCTGGAAGTTGGAAACGACAAGTTGAACAATGTTTGTAACTGGCACCAATTATGTGGATTTAAAACCTGAATACAAAATACCTAATTAAGAAGAATAGTTGATTTATGAAGGGGGCAAATTAGAATTATAAAATGATCTGGATTTTTAAAAAAAATCTACAAGTGAAACTTGATATGAACATATGTTTTTTCAAGTTTTTTGCTAGTGTCACAGGTAGGCTTACATTTAACACTGCGATGAAGTTGCTGTGAAAATTTTCTGGTCGCACAATCTGTTGTCTGTTCGGATACACTGAGGGAAAATTTAACATGGCCATTAGCACATCTTTGGACTGTGGGAGGAAACCGAAACACAAAATACTGTAAGAAGGAAAAAAAAGATAGTTAAGTACTTTATTACTTATTTCCCTCTTGTCCAAGGACATAGATTGATGGCTAGATGAACATTTATTGGCCATCCTATTTTATCTTTGAGAAGGTGTGGGTGAGCAGCTTTTTTGACCCGCTCAGTCACTCTGGCGCAGGTACTTGAAACTCCTTAACCAACAACATTTCAGGATTTTGACCCAATGATGATAGCAGCAATATGTCTCCAGGTCAGGATTGTGTGTGACAGGATGACAGTGGTAGTGGAGAAATAGCCACAAGTAAAGTTTAAAGATACCTCAGGTTTCAATGCTGAATGTGCCTGGTACAGGAATAGCAATCAAAATAAACAACAAGAATAGAATGTGGACCTTGAGGCCAAATCACTGGAATGCAGGTCAAATGCAGCATGACACAGTGGTTAGCATTGCTGCCGTGTAGTGCCAGGGTCTCGGGTTCAATTCTTGGCTTGGGTCACTGTCTGTGCAGAGTCTGCATGTTCTCCCCATGTCTGCATGAGTTTCCTCCGGCTGCTTCAATTTCATCCTACAGTCCAAAAGGTGTGCAGGTTAGTTGCATTGGCCAGGCTAAATTCTCCCTCAGTGTATCTGGAAAGGTGACGGAGTGTGGTGACTAGGGAATTTTCACAGTAACTTCACCGCAGTGTTAATAGAAGCCTACTTGTGACCCAATAAATAAACTTTAAAAATTAAATGTTGTGTCAAACATGCACAGTCCTCTGCTCAGACCACAGTTCAATTCTGGTCACCAAAATACTGAGTACCTTCAAGGTTTGAAGAAAGCACTGCCCACTAGGGATCTATCTTCGCTGAACTATCATAGAACTGAGTTACATAAGAACATAAGAACATAAGAAATAGGAGCAGGAGTAGGCCATCTAGCCCTTCGAGCCTGCCCCGCCATTCAATAAGATCATGGCTGATCTGTCGTGGCTCAGTTCCACTTTCCCGCCCTCTCCCCATAACCCTTAATCCCCTCTCTTATCAAGAACCCATCAACCTGCTTCTTAAAAATATTTAGCGAGGCAGCCTCCACCACTTCAACGGGCAGAGAATTCCAGAGATTCACCACCCTTTGAGTGAAGAAGTTCCTCCTCAACTCCGTTCTAAACCGCTTCCCCTTTATCTTGAGGCTGTGCCCCCTAGTCCTACTGTCTTTTTTGAGCGGGAAGAGTCTCTCCACCTCTATCCTATCCATCCCATTCATCATCTTATACGTCTCAATGAGATCTCCCCTCATTCTTCTAAACTCTAACGAGTACAAGCCTAGTTTATTCAGCCTCTCCTCATAGCTCAATCCCCTCAACTCCGGTATCAGCCTAGTAAACCTCCTCTGCACTCCCTCCAGGGCCAAAATATCCTTGCGCAGGTGCGGCGCCCAAAACTGCACACAGTAGTTATCAGCTAAAACTTAGGGCTTTCAAAATTGAAATGAGGTAACCCTATAGAGAGAGATATATAGGATTGTAAATACTGTGCAAAAGGTAGAATAGGAAAATTACTTAAGACTCGTCAGAGACTGGACATGGAGACACGCATTTAAACAAAATAAAGTAAGTCTAGAAAGAACTGTAAATACTGATATCTCAGAAGCATTAAAGAAGCAGTTGGAGGTCATGATAGTTTTTTAAAAGTCATTTATGGGATGTGAGCATCACTGACTAGACCAGCATTGATTGCCCATCCCTAGTTGCCCTTGAGAAACCACTGCAGTCCCTGAGATGTAGGTATGCCTACAGTGCTGTAAGGGGGGGAGATCAGTTCAATTTCATTCTTTTTTGTTCCATTTGTAATGGTTGAATACAACTGACTGTCTTGCTAGACCATTTCAGAGGGCATTTAAAAGTCAACCACATAGCTGTTGATTAGAGATAGGAAGTTTCCTTGTTGCAATATTATAATGGACCGTAGGTTTATTTTCAGTATTCAAAATTGCTGGCAATTTTGTAATTCCTGCTCCCAGTGCTTGTGGTCAAATTCAGCACATCAGTATGGTCCAACTATCTTTCTTTCTTCCCACAAAAAGATATAAGCCTATATGTGACTAATAAATTAACTTTAACTACATTGCAAAGACTCTGGCTGAAAGCATACACTGTGAATACAACTTCTACCTAGCACAATCTGAGTATGTGTTGTTTTCACATTGCCTCTAGTCTCCATGTAGCCAAGCTACAAAATGATATCAGCTCAGACTTGATGAATAGCTTTTACTTCATAGCTCCTTCCGTTATCTCATAAGAAACCCATTGCAGTTTCCATTGTTCTTCTGAAAGTTATACTTCCTAGTTTAATATCATCTGCAAATAGCAACATAGTTTTCTTTTGACCTATAACCAAATTATTGATCAATGAAAGGAAGTGACTGCAGCACTGAATCTTTGGGACACCACACCAAACCATTTTAAAAGAACTACCCGTTTTCTCCCTGCAAGACAATTTAGTCCAGTTTTTTTCTCCTCCAGCTAATTCCATAGTCATTTGTTTTTCTTAAAGATGTCCTTTATGGTACCTTGTCAATGGCTTTCTGAAAATCCATGTACCCTACAAACATTATAGTTTTCCATGTTTACTCTGTTTTCTTTTCTCACGTGAGAGCTTTACGTCAAGCACAATTGTTTGTTTGTAAAATTCCGTCTATTTTTCTCTAATTTTAGTTGCATGGTAATTTCATTCCTAATTAGAGACTCTAAAATTTCTCTGGCACGGATGTTAAGGTAACTGCCATTTCATTATCTGGATTAGTCTCTTCATTAAAAAAATGGATGCTATAATTGCTACACCCCTAATTTTTCAATAGGAAACATTTCCATAAAAGGGGATTTCCAAATTGTGCCCAATTGGAGGAACATATTTTACTTTGGTCTGTAGAAGGAAATTCATAACTTATCTTGCTGTCCCTTTACTATTAACATGCCTTTAGGAATTGGTTGGGCCAATATAAGGAGCAAAAATTGAAACTATATATGAAGGTAAAGGGTATGACAGAGATACTAAAGTTAATACCTTGCATATTTCTTTACCAAAGAAGAACGTGCTGCCAAAGTCAGTGAAGTAATAGGTAGTTGAGGGACTGGCAGGCTAAAAATTCATGAAGAGAATGTATTAGAAAGGTTGGCTGTATTTGAAGTTAATGAACAATCAGACCCGAAGGATTGAATGCATCTGAGGATACTAGGGGATCTAAGGGAGGATATTGTAGAGTCGTTACTTATAATCTTCCAATCCTCAGGTATGAAGAAGTGTCAGAGGACTGGATAACTGCCAAAAAAAGGTAGTTAAGGAAAATCATCAAGGACTTATTAAAGGCAAATAATATTGAATTTGTTTGATGAGCTATTTAGAGAATTGTTGAAGGTAATGTGGTTTATCCAGTCTAAATGGACTTCCAAAAGATAGTGGATAAAGTGCCACATAAACACTAGCCGGCAAAGTTGAAGCCTACAGAATAAATGGGACAGTGGCAGCACAGATACAAAGTTGACTGAGTGACAAGAAAAAGAGTAGTGGTGAACAGTTGATTTTTTTAGTTGGTGGATGTATGAAGTTCACCTGTTTTTGTTGAAATATATCAGTAACCTAGACTTGGGTATCCAGGACATAATTTCAAAATTCGCAAATGACACAAAACCTTAAAGTATGACATATTGTGAGATGAATAGTGATAGTCTTCAAGAGGACATTTTATAGTTATTTTATATAGAGGAACTATTTTATAGTTCCATTGTTAAAAAGTGACATAAGTGTAGACTTGTTGTTAGGGAAAGGCTGATGGAATAAATGGACATGTGGAGGATTAAATTTTAATTTGGAGAAGTATAGAGAGGCAAATAAACTGAACAGTACAATGCTAAAGGGAACACAAGGACCTAGAGGTATATATGCACAAATTGTTGAGAGTGACAGAGCAGGTTGGAAAAAGTTCTTATAAAGGCTAACGCAATATTGGGAATTGTAAATGGAAGCATGAAATACAAAAGCAAGGAATTCCTTATGAATCTTTATAAATCACTTCCCTGGCCTTAACTGGAATATTGTGTCCAAATTTGGCCTTTAGGAAAGCTTTGGAAAGTGCAGAAAAAAATTGCGGAATAATACCATGGATGTGGGATTTCAGTTAGGTGGATAGATTGGAGAAGCTGGGGTTATCTTTTTACTTCCCTTTTGAAACTTAATAGCTGAAAACAGCAAACCCTTACTTGCATCCGAAGGCAAAGTTCTACCTGCTGCTTGTTTACTTATTTAAAAAAAACTAACTTGACCATACCTAATTAAAATGCAGGCCTTTAGCACATACACTCCTTCTTTGCCCCAAACCCCACAAATAATGTTTTCAGTTTAATTAACTTAGTTTCACACATGCACACAGACCCACAGGTCTGCTTCACAACATGACACAATAGACTCTCAGAATATTAAGTATAACATTTCTCATCACAGTAGGTAAAGAAGAACTACACCGTTAGAAGAATGGCTGAGACCTAGTGAATTGCAAAAGGACCAATGGTGTCATGAAGAAAGGTTTTTTAATGCCACAAGTGGTTAGGATCTGAAATGCACTGTTTCATAGTGTGATGGAGAGAAATTCAATTAGGACTTTCAAAAAGGAATCAAAAGAGAAAACTTGCATGATTTTGTGGAAGCGGAAAGTCAGCACAGATGCAGTGGGCTGAATTGACCCCTTTGTGCTGTAACCATTCAATGGTTTGACTTCAACTTCCATCAGTGAGAGTTTAAAAGTTTATTTATTATTGTCACAAGTAAGCTTACATTAACACTAATGAAGTTACTGTGAAAATCCCCAAACTGCGGCGCCTGTTCAAGTACACTGAGGGAGAGTTTAGCATGGCCAATGCACCTAACCAGGCACATCTTTCATACTGTGGGAGGAAACCAGAGCACCCAGAGGAAAAAAGGGGTGTGTTTTCTAATTCACCGTGACCCTAAACTGTGACTAACTGAAATAAAAGTTAGCACTAAACACATTTTAAAACAACATTTCTACTAATAGGGCAATTTTTAATACTGTTTTGGATCTGCACATTTGCTGTAGCAAATGGTATAGCTATAATTAGAGAATATAACATTTTAAAATCATAGGCACATTATCAATAAAGTGGTATTAGGAATGAAAAATTGATGTGTAGCCAGAAGCCACTCTGAGACACAAGTAATGCTAATCAGGACCAATTTTCATGTCTATTTTGTATTCTGATGAATATAAAACATGGATGATTTTTGGAGTAGGGAAATCAAAATATTTACCACAAAATATATTCCAAAATATGGACTGTCTAAATCAAATGGAGTTTAATTGCTGGGAAGGAAAAAAACAATAGATTTAAAACAAATGTTTAAACAACTACCAGTGAAAATGGAGCTATGAAATTAAGGTGTGAAATAGTTTAAAAAATTAAATATTATATATGTGTTCAAATATCAAGAGTAGCAATTTGTATATTTGCCCATACCATAATTGTAGAAGTATTAATGTGAAGAGATTTACCTATTGCCAATTTAAATTATTCATAAATTTAATAGAGGTCATTTTGCAAAGGTGTCTCTTGCTTGAATAAAAATAAAGTGATTTCCTGGAGAAACAAAAGCTGTGTTTGCAATCATGGTGCTTTGTGCTTTCATGGTCACAACTACACAGGAAGGAGCCTGTGGAAAATAAAACATGAAGCTGACATTTACTGGATTGTGGCTAACGGCCAAAATCAGATAATGAAAGCATGGCCGTATAGAGTTGAATATTTCAGCTAAACAGTGGCTAGTCCTGTCCAGTATCTAAGCGACAACATTTCGACAGGATTTTTGTGGAACTGTCATTTGTAAAGTCAATTTACTAAAAGGACTGTCTTTGATCTATTTAGATTGTGAACCCTTTTGAGGTCAGCATCTTTCATTAAATTTCAACATCGACCATTTTGAATTATTCTAGTAGATGCATTGGAGTGAGTTTGATTTTTCTGCATTTGACTAATGAAATACAATGTGAAATATCTGAGTACATTTTTGAATATAATTAACTGGGAGGCATGATTAAACAGGTCAGTTACTGAGCAATTTTTATTCAGTGTTGGCACAAGGCAACCTATCTTCTACATTAACTTAACATGCTTCAAGACATGTGTACCTTGTTCACCCTGTGAGGCAAAGGTGACCATGTTCTGTAATGTTTGGCAAGGTTCCAGTGGGAACATAGGTGGCTGCTACGGTTGATCTGTGCCTGTAGGGTCCTGCTGCAAACAGGACAGGATACCACAGACTCTACTGAGTTTTAGACAGGTTGCTTTCTTGGGATTTCCTCTCCTGTATTTTCTCTCCATTTTTAATATGCACTTGCTTTTGAAGGTTGTATTAGTTGATGCTTCTCCTATGACTCAAAGTTGATATCAAAGCACCAAAGTAAAGTCTTCAGTGTTTCCTTGTTGTGTTCCTTTGACTGCCATTGGGCGTATTCCAGATTTAAGTTCTCTAAAGAAGATTCAGTTTACTAAATAAGTGTCGGGCAATTTCCTGCATGAACAGCCCAACTCAGTTGTGACCATCTTAGTATGGTGTGAATGCTTGGTATGCCAGGTTGGCTGAGCACCTCTGTGCCTGGTATTTTGTCCTGTTATTTGATACTCAAGCTTGTGAAAGCAGCCCAAGTGGAAGTGGTTGAGTATCTTAGCATGATGCTAGTACACAGTGCAAGTCTCATATATATTAGGTAGGGCTATTGCTCTATGGCTCTGGTAGGCAGACTTCATGTTCTTCATTTCTGGACTGATGTTCAAAGTTTGCTAAAGACTACACTAGTTCTTGCAATTCTTGCACATATCTCATTATTTAGTGAATCATAAGGAAATGTTACAAAACCTATTTATTAGCTTCACTTAGTAATGGACTATCCACATGCTTTGGCATAAATTGATACTGGGTTTACCTTCACAATTATTGGGATACCTGGTGAGAGAAAAGTTATTTTGGTACTTGTGTTAACTGTTGTTGCCAGGCCTTGGACTGTTGTTCCCAGGCCTCGACCAGACTGGGAATAGAAGGATACAAATGGATGGTCTAGTTAGGAACACATGATTGGTGCTTGGAGGGCCAAAGGGCCTGTTCCTATGCTGTGTTGTTCTTTGTTCCTACCGGTTAGTTGAAAACACCTGCCCAGGATGTTCTCGCTGGACATTTTATTTTGAAGTCAGCATGCCTTGGAAGCAGACAGTGAAAGAAGGCTGTTTTTCTCTCACTCCCTTTGTGTTGCCTGAAGTGAGAGTGACTTCAACCAGATAATTCTCATCTCAGTATAATTCACCCGTATTTTGAAAGCCTGCAAATCTATGACAAGTGACAGCTATCGAAGATAGTGGGCAGAATTTTCTTATCCCATCTGCCATGGAAATCGTGGTGGATGGGGGTGAACTATGCAAAGTCCATTGACTCTGAGCAGAATTTTCCAGTCTTGGGGCGAGTGCAGCTGGAAAATCCCACAGTGTTTCATCAAAGATCTATCTGAAAGGATTTCCAAGTTTACTGTCACCAGAACTCTGTCAGATTAACAGCTATGAGACATTTTCAAACTTTTGCCATCTTATGGCATTCCCTTCCTTTAACCTCTTTGGACACCTTATTTGTCTCATCCTTTAGTGTATGCAAGTGTGAGTTTGTTGAAAAAAGCCTGGTTAAGGTTTCTCATGTTGAGTGGGATTTGCCGGCTGTGTTCACCCAAGACCAGAAAATCCCACCTGAGGTCAATGGACTATTGATGATCCGTCCCCCACCTGTTAGGATTCCTGTGGCAGGTGTGATAGGAAAATTCTGTCCATTGACTATAGCAATAACAAAGATAAACAGTTGGTCATTTTGGTGGGTGAATTAACTTTTGCATTATGTTGTGACCTGTAAGCAGTGAGACTAGCATTAACTGTACTACTACTATCCACGTCCCATAGTAGTTCTAATCTAATGGAATGAAGAGGCAAATAGTATTATCCCAGCCATTGGCACTGGGTATTACCATTGCTCTAAAACTAATCAAGTAGTGGCATTGGCACAAATTATGGAGATGGAGAACAGGAAAAGGTCATTTAGCCCTTTTGACCTGTTCTGCCATTTGAGAAATCATAATATTCTGCCATCACCACATCCCTGCCTATGTCACATATTCCATGATACTTTTGGTTCACAAAAATCTTATCAGTCTCAGATTTAAAGTTAATAATTGACCCACCATCAATTACTGTTTGGGAAAGAGTGTTCCAGGTGTCCCCCAAACCCTTTGTGCACAGAGCTGTTTCCTAATTCTACCGTCCGAAAGGTCTAACTTTTTTGACCGTGACAGGAATTTTACTGCCCTGCCTGCCACGGAATCAGACCTGGCGAGGGGCGGACAGTGGAAATATTTGTTGACCTCGGGCGGGTTTTTACGGTTTCAGGACAAGCGAAGCCATAAAATCCTGCCCTGTGTTCAATCCTACACGCTTCCAAACAATGGAAATCGTTTTTTCTCTATCTACCCCAGGTGTTTCCCCTCAATATCTTAGAAATTTCAATCAAACTACCCTTTTCTAAATTCTGGGAACTATAATTCCAAATTGTTTAATGCCTCTTTGCAATTTAACCCTTGGACTCCAGATAATGTTTTGGCAAATTCTCATTGCGCTCCCTCCAAAGTAAATATACCCTTCCTAATGTGTGCTACCTGGAGAATCTCTCAGTAGTACAGGTGTTGTCTAACCAAGGCTTTACGTGGCTGAATCATATCTTCCTCTTACGATCTAGTCTTCTAAATGTACAGGCAAGCACTTTTTTCTGTATCTGTTCATGTTATTTTAATAATGCATGTATACAAACCCAAAGTCTCTTTGGACCTCCGCTGGTTTTAGCTTCCGTCAAGATCGTTTTTCTTTCTTTTGTCAATCCAAAGTCTCATTGTTGCCAATGTTCAAATCCGTTACCACATTTTGTCAACTCAATCTTTTAATAATCTATTTGGAATTTTGTTTTTATCTGCATTTTGTGTCAGTTATTTCCTAACTGTTGGAAGGTGAAAAACATTGAAAGCCCAAAAAGATTTGGGGTTCATATACATATGTTGTTAAAGTATCATGTATTGGACGTGCGGCTTTCTATCCCATCGTCTTAGTTGTTAAAAAATATGATGGATAGTTCAGACCTCACCACAGATCCTTGGAGGACACCACTAGTTACATTGTGGGGATAGGGTCTGAATGAGATAGTTGTTGGTGCAGGCTTGACAGGCCGAATGGCTTCCTTCTGCGCTGTAGGGGTGTTGTGATATTTTTCTGCTGCTACTTAGATCAATAATCAATTCTGTGAACAGGTTCCAGTCTGTTATGAGGATTATAGCAAATGCCCTATGAAAGTCCATATAAGCATTCATCAACATTTGCCTGTCACTATTTTGTTCAACTTTTTAAAAAAAATCAGATTATTCAGGCGTGACCTATCTTTTGCAACATCTGTGCTTGCTTTCTTTTATCACCTGAAAATGTTCAAGCTTTTTATTCACTCTATCCTTAATTTATAGGTTCTATTTCCGGTTCTTGGATGATAGGCTTAACTGGTCCAAAAGTCCCTGCCTGCCCTTAAGTGTAGTGACATGCAGTTTTCCAATCAATTTTCAAATAGTTCCCAAATGTGGGGAATATTGGAAGGTTACAGTTAGGGTATCTACAATGTTCTCTCATATTCCCTTTAAATCCTGGGATGGAAAGCATCTGATCCTGGGGATAAGTAACTGACTTCCTGCATGCATGTGTGGATGAGATCTTGGAGTCTGCAAAACGGGGTAAATTATTTTCACCCTACTGTACTGAATGCTGTCTCAAATGAAAGAATTCCAATTTGAAGTTTTGCTTTGTGAGACCCTTTCTACTGTGTGGTGGTATAATGGTGTAAGTAATAAATACTATGTAGTTTTATTACCTAAATAAGAATATGATCATGAGTCAAATTTATGACTATTAATTTTAAACAGTTGCAGATTTAGGCAATGTGAATAGGTCTCCAGTGTTATAAGTTGGCTTAGTTTTTGTGTTTCCTGCTGCACTCATTGTATGTACTTGCATCAATTACAAATACGTCAATAGGATTGTGTTAGTTCTAAGACATTTCAATATGATGACAAGTAACTTGATTGTTCTGAAAGCTAATTCTAAACAAAGTATTATTGAATTTAATGTATGGACTTTTGTTACACGTGTCAACTTGGTCGAATCTCTACACACTCAGCTTTTTAAAGTTTTTCTTTATAGTTTATTTATTAGTTTCACAAGTAGGCTTACATTAACATTGCAATGAAGTTACTGTGAAAATCCCTTAGTCGTCTCACTGCGGCGCTTGTTCGGGTATACTAAGGGAGAATTTAGCATGGCCAATGCACCTAACCAACTCCTCTTTGAGTGTGGAAAGAAACTGGAGGACCTGGTGGAAACCAATGCAGGCATGGGGAGAATGTGCAGATTCGCACAGATAGTGACCCAAGCTGGGAATGAAATGTTTTGGAAACCTCCAGAAAAGTTTTTTAAGAAAATTGCAAAATTTTGTCCAGATCTTTTTGTCTCACCTATTGTGTTCCACGTTTTAATTATTATTATACTTTACTTTTGGGACTTACAATTGTTGTAACACGCTGTTATGGGATATCAAAATACAAATACCAAACTAAGTAGCTGCATGTATATACAAAGAAATACTTTCACAAACACTGATACACATTTTTTGGAAGAAAGAATTTGATCATTTAAGTGTTTTCTTAAAATTTCACCAATAGCTTGATTTCCAAAATTTTCTTTGATTGTGGTGTGCTTCTTGTAGTGTGATTTAACAATAAAATTCTCATTCATTTCCATGAAATTTAAACTTGAAGCATTGAATTTACATCTGCTTGTAGACTGTTGCGAAATACTTGTACTTCAAAGTTAACTTTTTTCTCCCTTAACTGCTGTTGATCTGACAAGTTGCACAATTCAATTGATGTTTTTAGTTGACAATTAGTTTCATTTACATAATTTCAATGCTGTGCCAAAGCTATAAATGTTGCAAAGTAGTCTGCTCGTGCTTGGATTGGTTGTTTGGGTCCTGTCTGCAGAAGGTTCCTGATTGTTGCAATAATGTATGAACACCGCCCTGTCTACAAACTGCGCCTGAGACTTTGAAACCTGTCACATTATCTCTTACCTGTCTCTGTTTAAACCAACATGTTTATCCTAATCTTTGCATGTGTAACCTGAATTCCCTTTGTTCGTTCATAAGAACATAAGAAATAGGAGCAGGAGTAGGCCATCTAGCCCTTCGAGCCTGCCCCGCCATTCAGTAAGATCATGGCTGATCTGTCGTGACTCAGTTCCACCATCCCGCCCTCTCCCCATAACCCTTAATCCTCCCTCTTATCAAAAACCCATCAACCCGCGTCTTAAAAATATTTAGCGAGGCAGCCTCCACCACTTCAACGGGCAGAGAATTCCAGAGATTCACCACCCTTTGAGTGAAGAAGTTCCTCCTCAACTCTGTTCTAAACCGCCCCCCCCCCTTTATCTTGAGGCTGTGCCCCCTAGTCCTACTGTCTTTTTTGAGCGGGAAGAGTCTCTCCACCTCTATCCTATCCATCCCATTCATCATCTTATACGTCTCAATGAGATCTCCCCATATTCTTCTAAACTCCAACGAGTACAAGCCTAGTTTATTCAGCCTCTCCTCATAGCTCAACCCCCTCAACTCCGGTATCAGCCTAGTAAACCTCCTCTGCACTCCCTCCAAGGCCAAAATATCTTTGCACAGGTGCGGCGCCCAAAACTGCACACAGTACTCCAGCTGCGGCCTCACCAATGCCCTATACAGCTGCAGCAAGACCTCCCTACTTTTATATTCAATCCCCCTCGCTATGAAGGCCAGCATCCCATTCACCTTCCTGACCACCTGCTGCACCTGCAAGCTGGGATTTTGCGACTCATGAACAAGGACCCCGAGGTCCCTCTGCACCGTCGCCTGCTGCAGTTTTTCGCCCCGTAAGTAATAGCCCTTCCTACCATTATTCCTACCAAAGTGGACCACCTCACACTTGCCAACATTAAATTCCATTTGCCATTTCATGACTCATTTTAGCTCCCGTTCTTGAAATGAATCCAATATCTCTTATCGATGCCGCCACAATTACCCCTTTCCCCACCCTCACCAGACCCTTCCCTCTCAGTTCCATCTCTTCCTGCTGCGTTGAGACATGCCATCTTCCATTCCTTCTTTCCTTGGGCATTTTGTTTCCCCCAGCTATATCCCAAGTCATCATTGTTTCTTAGTACTGCTGCTATCTTGGGCTTGAATCCCTCTTTGGTAAGTCTGCAGCTCTCTGCCTTTTCCTGCACTATCAAACCATTTAAGGCTTCCTTGTGAGCAGCACCCTGTAGCAGCCCCAGACTCCTTTTTTAAGCTTCTTCCTTTGTACACTTGGTGCAGGCGCTAATCTCACCAACCCCATTCTACCCTATTCGGCACCTGGCTAACTCCTCAGATTCTACCAGCTGAACAATCACGATGGATTTTCCTCCAGAAATTGTCTATTCACCGACAGAGAAGGCTGTTACCATCCCTGATTTAAGGTTTGAGGGCATCCCTAGTTCCTTTTTTTCCCCAGGCCTCCTGCAGTGCCATGATAGGCCACCAACCCTGATGCAGCACGGAGCTGCAGGAGACGGACGGAAACAATAAATCCAGACACGTAGACTTTTTTCCAACATTTTAGAGCAGTTGACACAGCATTGAAATTATGTAAATGAAACTAATTGTCAACTAAACGTCAACTGGATTGTGCAATTTGTCAGCTCCCATCTCATACTAATTAAAGATGTTACTTTTTTAGTGATGCATAAAGCATACTGCACCAACATGACATGATTTGTGAGTTTCTAGCCACCTTGTCTGAATTATGCAGCTTATCAGTGTTGAATTTCAGCATTGTGTTATGCACTCTGTTTTAAAAAATCAGACTGATCCCTACTTGATCAGCATCAGTGTTTTGTGCTTGTATGAAGTTGTAGAATGACAACTGTCTTGCAAGCTGTTGATGAATTCACAGTTTCAGGTGGGAATGTTGTTTCCATAGTATTCCAATTTTGTTTCCAATTGCTCTATGGTTTTGGACTGATAAACTACAATTAAAAACATGTTAACATTGAAGCTGGAGGAAAACCTACAGCTGGTTATCAAACTTCCTTTTCTCTGCCATGACATTGTATTGTTTGTGTCCCTTTTACTTACTAATATTAAAATAGACCAGGTGCAAAGTACACACCAGGGTTTGTTGTGCTACGTACATGGCATGTAGGAAATATGTCTTTCCTGTTTCCTCTGGACTTCAGAGAGGTAACATGCCACCAGTGACACAAAAGGATATGTGACTGTGGGAACAGGGGGCAATATTGGCGAGAATACAATCAGATAGGCATTGTGTTTTTTAGACATTGTATAATGGAGTGAATTACAAATTACAGACTGTGCATTCTCATTGGGCTATGATTTGCTACGGCAGTAACCTGCCCATGCCCATTTCGCCTCAGTGATATTTTGCACCACAGGATTAGTACTACTGCCTCACAACGCCAGTGACCTGGGTTCAATTTCGGCCTTGGGCCGCTGTCTGTGTGGAGTTTGCACATTCTGCCAGTGTCTGCATGGGTTTCCCCCAGCTGCTCCAGTTTCCTCCCACAGTCCAAAGATGTGTGGGTTATGCTAAGTTGCCCCTTAGTATCAGGGAACTAGCAAAGTAACTATGTGGGGTTAAGTGGGTTAGGGACTGGGTGGGATTGCTGTTGGTGCAAGCTTGATAGGCTCAATGGCCTTCTTCTGCACTATAGTGATTCTATGATAACAGTGCAGCGAGAGAAAATGACTATTTGGGCTTTGAGCAGACTGAGGCTGTGAAATAAAGGACTAAGTAGGAAGTATAGATCAGAGTAGGTGAATTCAATCAATTCAAGTAGAGAAAGAGAAATTCGGAGAGGAAAAAATTAGGATTGAAAGAAAAACAAAAGGTTTTGAAACACAAGTTTTCATTTTCAATTTAAAGTTTAAAAAAGACTCCAACTATAATTTAAAGCCTTCAGGATTGTTCATTTTCAGATGCCAGATAGGTTTATTGGTGCTAATTAAAATCCCTTTGTTAAAATAATCCAATTAATTTTTTTAGGATCTTTAATATGTAACTCCAATCTATAGCTTCAAATCAGGCCTGGCTCTGTGATTTACTTCAGACCTGCTCTAACTTTTTGTAATTTTAATTTGTATGTACCATGCAAATACAGCAACTTAATTCCACTTGATGGATTTCAGTGGTACAGTGAAATGAGAACCAGATAGCAAAATGATTTTTTTGTAAATCTAACTTGAGTGGTGCATGTTGGAGAAAAGCATTAGGATTTCCATGAGGTACCCTTGTAGTTGTAACATTTGTGCTATTAGTCTCCCCATTAATTGGATCAAAAATTATAAGCCAATATATCTTCGACTAGCTGCACAGATTGCCATCCTGTTTTGCTGCCTTCAGTTTGTGTGTAGAATATGACACAACCGTAAATGTTTTTAGAAATGACGAGTCTCTTTGAACCAATGATAACTTCCCAGATCAGTCCTTTTCCGATCCTACCCTATGTTTGAACTTACTTTATTATAATGCAAAATCTGCATTGATGGGAATTAGTGTTACATTACTTAGAAAATTATTTCTTTAAAAGGTTAGCCTTTGGTCACCTGAATATGGCATCCATTCAAGGCATTAGATAATTGTGTTTGCACAAGTCCTATATTAGATAGTTTGTTTTATCTTAGGCACACATGCACATACAAGTATACGTGTTACTGGCAACATTACCACGTTTCTTCCCATTGGCTAGACAAGGGAGTGAATGTATTTGTCAGCTGTGGGGCAATATGTTATGAATTCCAATTCTACATGCTTCGGAGAAACAAATCAGAAAGTTCTTGTTATGTTGTTTGCTGATTAAGCACAGTAGTTTAAATTCAAACTATTTAGCAGTTCTCTTTTGTGTTCTTATTGATCATTTCTTAGACAACATTGTGGCCCACAATCCAGGTCCCTTATGGGTGGTTGCTGAGTTTTAGTTTTATCTGATGTTTATTCTGTTCTCCCCTGGAGATGGAGAAGGATTGGGGTCCAGTTAACAATGCATGTTTCCAGGAGGGTTATGAACCCTCTGAACATTGCTCCATCCTGCCTATCTATCTATTTTAACACTATGTTAGTCTTCAAAGCCAATTTTCTCTTTATGTACTACAGTTTTTCTTCTGTACTTTCTGTAAGTGGAGCATGCCTGAGTATGATCCAGAAGCTGCATTTTAATTTTATTTATTATTGTCTCAATAGGCTTATATTAAGCAATGAAGTTACTGTGAAAATCCCCTAGTCATTGCATTCCAGCGTCTGCTCAAGTACACCAAGGGAGAATTTAGTACGGCCAATGCACCTAACTAGCACATCTTTTGCACTGTGGGAGGAAACTGGAACAGCAGGAAACCCACACAAACATGGGGAGAATGTGCAGACTCCGCATAGACAGTGGCCCAAGCTAGGAATCAAACCTGGGTCCCTGGTGGTATGAGCCAGCAGTGCTAATAACTGTGCCATATGCTGCCCTGAAGCTATACTTATTCAAGAGTCAAGAAACAAGAGAAAGACTCATTTAAACACCAAAGACGTTTCAAGGCCACAAGCTGACGTCTATTGCCAAAGCCCTGAGTTATGAGGAAATACTGCGACAATTTTGGTTAGCCTTTCAGAAATTTCATTTCCAGGCTATCTTACAAAGGCACCAAAAAATTTTTGTTTCCGTAATGATTAATCCAAAATATGTGTTCATGTTAAAATGGAGAGTGAGACAGGAAGGCACAGGTTCAAAACAGTGGAAGGTAAATTTTAAGATGGATGTGAAAAAGTTCCTCTTCATACACAATAATCAATATTTGAAATGTAGCGCTAATGCGACCACACACCCACACCATTTAAGAAATAATTAATTTCAGCAATAGGTGGTCTCTACTCATTTTCTCGATAGAAATAAGAAATAGGAGCAGGAGTAGGCCATCTGGCCCTTCGAGCCTGCCCCGCCATTCAATAAGATCATGGCTGATCTGTCGTGGCTCAGTTCCACTTTCCGGCCCTCTCCCCATAACCCTTAATCCCCTCTCTTATCAAAAACCCATCAACCCGCTTCTTGAAAATATTTAGCGAGGCAGCCTCCACCACTTCAACGGGCAGAGAATTCCAGAGATTCACCACCCTTTGAGTGAAGAAGTTCCTCCTCAACTCCGTTCTAAAACGCCCCCCCTTTATCTTGAGGCTGTGCCCCCTAGTCCTACTGTCTTTTTTGAGCGGGAAGAGTCTCTCCACCTCTATCCTATCCATCCCATTCATCATCTTATACGTCTCAAAGAGATCTCCCCATATTCTTCTAAACTCCAACGAGTACAAGCCTAGTTCATTCAGCCTCTCCTCATAGCTCAACCCCTTCAACTCCGGTATCAGCCTAGTAAACCTCCTCTGCACTCCCTCCAAGGCCAAAATATCTTTGCGCAGGTGCGGCGCCCAAAACTGCACTCCAGCTGCGGCCTCACCAATGCCCTATACAGCTGCAGCAAGACCTCCCTACTTTTATATTCAATCCCCTTCGCTATGAAGGCCAGCATCCCATTCGCCTTCCTGACCACCTGCTGCACCTGCAAGCTGGGTTTTTGCGACTCATGCACAAGGACCCCGAGGTCCCTCTGCACTGTCGCCTGCTGCAGTTTTTTGCCACGTAAGATAGAAGAACATAAGAACTAGGAGCAGAAGTAGGCCATCTGGCTCCTTGAGCCTGCTTCGCCATTAAATAAGATCATGGCTGATCTTTTTGTGGACTCAGCTCCACTTACCCTCCTGCACACCAAAATCCTTAATTCCTTTACAGTTCAAAAATTTGTCCTTGCCTTAAAAACATTCATTGGAGATAGCCTCAACTGCTTCACTGGGCAGGGAATTCCACCGGTGATATGATCTGGCAGTACATTGGCTATGCCAATTGCTGTACGAGAATATCGCATTTTAAGTATTAGGTATGCTCCTGGAAACCATTACTGAGATCAGAACTAATATTGAAGCAAGTTTTCCAATTCAAATGTATGTAATATCTGGAGCTACGTCCCCAGCCCATGATTTTTGACCCCAATATGTAACTAAAGATGAAATAAATAAAATGTATTCCAGGTGATGTGGCAAAGAATCAAAACAAACAGGCTTTGTTTTTCTAATTGTTCTGTAATCGGTTAATAAGTCGGAGGCCACTGCTTATACACATACTGCTGATCAGGACGCTGATTTCTTTTTCCTGTGGTGCCAGTAACTGCTCTCCAGCTGATGAGAGCACTGGTCAGCAGTGTTTTTCTCCTGATGCTTTGCTTGATGATCACGCTGCAAGCTGTGAAGTGCTTCAGCAAGTACTTAGAAATCCAAAACATGGTGTTGGTGATCAGGGTTGGAGCCACTGGACTTCTGGTTGACTTCCTGGGATTCCCCTCCCCAAGCTGGAGATATGTGAGCTGTCCAACTGAATGTCTGAATGGCCTTTGGTCACTCCTCTGCCAGCAGAACCGTGGCCATAGAACATGCAGAGCCCTTGGCATTGATCCAGCCAAATGTGTTCTGGACCGTTGACTGGAGGAGCGGAGGCTGGAGTTCACTGCAGGTTTGAGGTGAGTAGCCTGTAAGTCGGTGGAAGGAGAGATAAATTGTTACAGTGCAAAAGCAATGGTATCTGATAGCATGTTGAAAGAGGATGACAGGGGAGAGATGAAAACCAGAGAAAAGGGAAACAGCCTTTTCACTCTCTCACCCAGCCAATAACTGTGCAGATGATTACAAAAAAAACCTTTGCACCTGTAAAGAGGAATTTTCGGAGGTGTCCCCCTTGGGGTGCCCTGTATTTTGTTGAACCTCACTCAACGAATACATAGACTGCGAAAGATAGTATATAGTTAAAGAATGAAAAGGAATTCATTTGCTAATGCATGCATCAGGAGAGAGACACAGTCAATGAGGGTTGACTGTCCTCTGTGAGCTAATATTGAGGTAAAATTATTATATTATTCTGAACATTTCACTATCTCACCCAGTCATGTCTGTTAGACTGGAGGGCCTAATCACAACATGACTCATTATTTTCAATAACATTCTATCTGTCACAGGAATAAGAGTTGAGCTTATTGCCCATGTAGGTTCCTTCCCCTTTACCTAAGAAACCTAACCCACATTATTGCTAGTAACCAATTTTTAATTGGCAAAAGGAGCCACTCTTTCGCTGGAATTGGGGCCTCCTTTATCATCTTGAGAGACTGCTCTAACCTCGCTAACCATGAATGAATTTACTCCCTTAAATAGCAAGCCTAAGATACGACTTGTTTTCGCATGTCCAGAAACAGTTAAGAGAACCTGCCTTTCTATGCTCCATTGTACTAAAAGAAGTTGGTTTGTCTACCACTGTTTGCCATTGTGCTGCATTCAGAACGAAGTTGGCCAAGGCACACGATACATATATATTGAAAAATACAGTTTAAGCTTATTTACTTTGTTAATTTTGGTTATACAGTTTATAATACCTTTGCATATTTTGTTCCAGGCACATTGTGAATTCTCTCTCTCTTTTCTTATATATATGGCACTTTATATTTACCTTAACCTAGTTGACTTATTATAGTAAAACTAAAATGAAGGGCCTCATACTAAGAATTCTGTACTATCCCTCATTAGCATCCTGTTCCCAACTACTTTATAATGGAACAGGTTTGAACAAATGGGAAGTCATTTGTTAACTGTGTAATAATTAAACTATGCTATTCAAAACAATGTAAACCAGGTGCCCATAACATAGGTACTAATTTATAAGAGAATGAGACAGCTCAATAGTAAAATATCGAAATACAGAGCATTTACCAGCTCAAATAACACATATTTACAAATTTAAAAATATAGTGTTTTACGATCCCAGTTGATGTAACTGGATGGAAGGTCCCGGAAAGGAACCATGGCTCAAAAGATTGTAACTTGTTACTTGAATTTTTTTATCAAACATGGAAGAGCACAGTCACAGGACTGCTAATTAGCTTTAACAACAAAAAATTATTAAACATAAAAAAGAATTATAGTACAATACTTTTCTCCTTTTAGCTTAATTAATACATGCAGGTTTTAAGACTAACACGAATGACGCAGTAGGTTTGAAACTGCAGTGGTCTCATTAGCACACAAAATTAGTGTTTGTGGATTTCTCCTCCAAATCACACCCGCCTCCCCCCCACCCCCCAAGATCCCAAGATGATTGTTGTATGAGGGTTTCCAAATCCATTCCCAAAAAACTTTTTAAAAATTTTCTCTCATAGCAACATGTTCACTTAGCAATCCGCATTCCAAAAGCCAGTTCATGTTTTCTAAAAGACCTGTTTGACCAGAGCTTCTGCTCATTTTTAGCAGCAAGTCTGTGCCTGGATTAATCTTTTCAAGGTTTTCACTGTTAGAGCAATTCTAATACCCAGTCACTGTTTTTTAATTTATTAATAGACCATAGTAAGAAAGTTCAAACTTTTGGATTATTTTTAGAAAGCCTTTCTCTGGTTTCCTCACCAATCGATTTCATCTCAACCTTTTCTGGTGTCCCTGAACAGAATTCTGTTCTATTTTCCAGATTCTTATTTCTTCCCTTAGCTCCAGACATTCTGGAAACTTTTTTTCATTTCAGTAGCTTCTTAGCTAGTTGCTCTTCAGATCTTTGATTGTCTGAACCATTTACTCCATTGTAGGGTTTTCTTACAACAAACCTGAAAGTACTGTTTCCTCATTAGCTTCCCCTAGCATTGTTGGGAGAGTGGCTCACTGCTTCATTATTTGTCTCCAACTGCTAATTTTCAGCTAAATCTAAGCACCCATTACAGAAACCCTCTAGTTACTAAGCAACTATTTTTCTTCATGCCATATCTTTCCGAACACAATAATATCTCATCTGGAATTGAAACTAACCCTTACACAGACGAACAGTTTTGTTCTGCATGAAATCTAACTACATTTCCCTTCCAGGCATAGAAACGTTAAGTTGAACTTACACCTTATTCCTCATGTTTACCAATACAAATATAAATTCCTTAAAACTACCTTTGGTTTCCTAACAAATGAAGTATCAGAATTTGGCATTACAAACAAAAACTCTATAATAATAGGTCTTTTAGACAGGAAGTCAATGTAAAGTATCATCTCAAAGTGATGATAAGCACATTCTGTTAAGCTAACATACATGTTTCGCATTTAGTGAACAATCAAAAACTGTTTTATTTCAATGGTTGGTAAAATTAACAGACAGATAAGAAAACACTATTTGAGGGGGTACAGGGGTTTTGAAACTGCGGTGCGAAGACCAGAAGCCTCGGTGTGTCATTATTCCACCAGATATAGAATGCCAGCGCTCCCCATGACAGTAGGTTCATGGGTTTTTATATACTGCTTGGTTCGCTTTAATATATACACGTGTATGCAAGAAAATCTTTACTCTTGCAATAAATAATTTCTAGCAACAGTACAAGAATAAACATGAGTAATTTCCACAGAATTTAGAGACTGCTTTTGAAAGAATTGTGCCAGTTACAGTAAATTTTAATGCAAATATTTGAATTCAAATCATCATTTAAATACAAACTGTTCCTCTTCCACAAAACATATTAGCCTGTCCATCAGTAAATGGCTGGTCTGTTGGTAATTAACAGCCAGTCAGTCCTGTGTGTTTGTGAAAATATAGAGCCTGTAGAAGCAGCTGCAGCAAAACCAAACATGGTGAAATGGTTCTGCGAGAAGTATGTTACCACCATAAAAGAGAAATGAAGAAGTGTCTTCATGCATTTGTTTAAATTATGTCAAAGTTAGGGAATGTGAACCAAGATGTAATTTTACAGAACCCTCGTAAATCAGAATTATGAAATAAGAGCTCCTGAACTTTAAATTGAAGAAAAACTTATGTGACCATTCCTGCAAAATGTTGGCTGTGATACTACCCAACATTCAGGCTGGGGGCAAATGCAGAACAGGAAGAAGCTGTTGCAGTGAATAAGCATATTTATATTAGAAGATGATTGATGTCCGGAAGGTAAAATGTATTCGATTAGCTTGGCAACAGCAGCAATGTCATTTTTTAAATAAATTTGAACGGAAGGTGGAGAGCAATTTTCAAATGTAGATAGGAGCTGACATTTCCCGTATTAGGTGGCAATGTCACAGCGGGGCAGTGCACAGTGAAGTAGGAAGTGGTTTGATGTGTCATCACTAAAGGTTTTACAAAATAACTATATTAAGTCTCAAGATAGAACATGCAAGTAGTTTTGCTGTTAAAAGTATTGGTGCAGTCATTATCCAGTGAAGAATTCGACTGATGAAACTTGAAGCAGCTCTTTGGGTAGTAAGTAGTGTTAAAATTTTCCTCTGACGTTTGCCCAATTAGTACATTAATCACTTTAAATGTACAACAAAATGAATGCTTGTGGTTTGTCATCTCAGTGTACTTGGGTGGTATGGGTGCATCAGTTCAGGCTTTTCAGCCACCTCCCAACTGTTGGATAATTTTAGGAATAATAATAAAATTGGGCAGCATGTTGGCACAGTGGTTAGCATTGCTGCCTCACAGTGCCAGGGACCCAGATTCGATTCCCAGCTTAGGTCACCGTCTGCAAGAGGTTTGCACATTCTCCCCGTGTCTGCGTGGGTTGCCTCCAGATGTTCCAGTTTCCTCCCACAGTCCAAAAGATGTGTGGGTTAGATGGATTGGCCATGCTAAATTGCCCCTTAGTGTCATGGGGAACTAGCTATGGTAAATCATTGGATTATGGGTATAGGGTCTGAGTGGAATTGTGATCAGTGCAGACTCGATGGGCAAATGGCCTCCTTCTGCACTATATGATTCTATGATAATACTTGCCCCGTGAGTCTTTGTTTCCAATTTTAATCAGCAAGAGGAACCAGGCCCATGTTTCGCCCTTTCCTGCAGGATAGAGAAAAAAATTAAGAGTGAGTCATCCTGGACCACACCCTTATGTCTTTGATCATAAAAAGCCTTATTGACTAGGACAAAGTGCATAATCCCTCAAGAAGAACGAATATGTGTGGTTTGAATATTTACAAAATCTTTCCTAGTTGCCCTGCCACACTGTTCTTCAACTTCTAGTTTTCACTACTTAAAACAGGAAGTTAATTTTGCCTCTAATTGGAAGAACACTATGTCCACAAGAGGTAATCCCCTTGTGTGAAAAGATTGTTTTTGATAAGATTTTAACTATTTTATTTGTTTGATGTAATTTTTTTACAGTCAATGTAGGATTTAAAATTCCCTTGTGTCTGGAAATGTCTCATTAAATATCTTGTAAAATCTACTCTACATAATTGTTGGGTTCTCTGACTGCAAATGCTCAGCATCCAATGAAAAGCCTTGCCACGTATACTTTTTGTCAGACGAGATATGGTCTGGTTTGCATCTCCCCACTCTGACCATTTTGTAAATCATAAAACCATAGAAAAGTTATGGTGCTGAAAGAGGCCATTCGGCCCATTGTGTGTGCACAGGCCAAAAAAGAGAAAAACAAACTAGCCATTCATCGCAGTTTCCAGCACCTGGATCCGTGTCCTTGCAGGTTGCAGCACTTTGGATGCAGATTGAGGTATCTTTTTAATGAGCTAAGCATTTTGAGTTTCAACCACAAACTTAAGCAGTGAATTACAGATGTCCACCGCCCTCTGTAACACAGGTGTCCGCCATCCTCTGTTAACACAGATGTCAGAGGGATGTATTTTACACAGAGGGTGGTGGGGGCCTGGAATGCACTGCCAAGCAAGGTGGTAGAGGCGGACATGCTGGGATCGTTTAAGACTTATCTGGATAGCCACATGAACAGACTGGGAATGGAGGGATACAAACAAATAGTCTAGTTGGAAGAATGAGTGGCGCAGGCTTGCAGGGCCAAAGGGCCTGTTTCCTGTGCTGCACTGTTCTTTGTTCTTTGTTCCAAAGTGAAAAGGTTTTTCCTCATGTCCTTCCTAATTTTTCTACCAATTACTTTAAATCTATTACCCCTGGAAAATATAGAATTCCAGAATTTGCTATTTATCTGTCTATGTGCATTTTGCAATGTTGTTTTATTATTAATTTCTGCCGTATGCAGAGTTGTGAGAGTCAATTTTTTATCATACTGAAATACAAAATAAAGTTACATTCGGGGAATGGAGAGCACTGGACCTGTGAGAGACATTTTGCAGAGAGTAGAGATAAAGGGAGCACAAGGCTCAGGCCCTCACTTACTTATAGGGAGGAGAGAGCACTGGAGCTGTGAGGGACACTGTCCTGGGAGTGGAGGATAAAGGGAGCGCGAGACTTAGGAACCTGCGAGGGACACTGTCCTGGGAGCGGAGGATAAAGGGAGTGTGAGACTTAGGAACCTGCGAGGGACACTGTCCTGGGAGCAGAGGATAAAGGGAGCACGAGTACCAGAGATCTGCGAGGGACACTGTCCTGGGAGTGCAGGACAAAGGGAATGCAAGGCTCAGGGAACCTGTGAGGGACACTGTCCTGGGAGCGGAGGATAAAGGGAACACGAGGCAAGGGATATTGTCGTGAGTATCGGGCACCTGCGAGGGACAGTGTCCTAGGAGCGGAGGACAAGGGCAGCATGAGGCTCAGGAAAATGCGACGGACACTATCCTGGGAGTGGAGGATAAAGGGAACGTGAGTCTCGGGAACGTGAGTCTCAGGAACCTGAGAGGGATAGCTGTCGTAGGAGTGGAGGATAAAGGGAGCGTGCGGCTCAGGAACCTGCGAGGGACACTATCCAGTTTAAAGTAATCCAAGAGTGATGTCACAGGTGAGTAGTAAGCTGATTGGTGAGTAATTGATATTCGGGACTATCTTTAAATAGTTGAAACTTAAATAGCTAAACATAATTACAATTACGGAATTAAGTTAGGAGGATAAAGGAGTAAAGGAAAAGTGAATCAAGAGCAGAACTAGGTGGTTAAGAGACTAAGTAAGAGCAAAGTGCATGTTTACATTTCCTAAGGAAATCTAAACAGCTGTTTGGATGGGTACTTATACTACTATTGGTTATAATTGTTAAAATATCATTCTGTGATTCACTGTGAGAAACATATCCAATAAAAAGTGCAGAGAAGAACAAGAGATCTAAGAAAAGTACAGCACAGGATAGGCCCTTCAGCCCACCAAGCTTGCACTGACACATGATGCCATCCTAAACTGAAGACCTTTTGCCTCCATGCGATCTGTATCCTTCTAGCCCCTGCCTATTCAAGTATCTGTCAAGATACTTCTTAAACATTGCCATTGTGTTTGCTTGTATCACCACTGCTGGCAGCACATTCCAGGCACTCACCACCATCTGTGCAAAATAAAACTTGCCTGCCAAATCTCCTTTAAATATTTCCCCTTTTTACTGTAAATCTATGTTGCCTAGTAATTGACATTTCTACGCTGGGAAAAAGAGACTGATTATCCATTCTATCCATGCCTCTCATAATTTTGTAAACTTCTATTTAGCTGCACTTCAGCCTCCAACATTCAAATGAAAACAAACTAGCCCATGTAAGGATTCAGAGCAAGGGGAATCCGGAACAAGATAAAAGACTGCAAGGAGAATAAGAATAAGATGGGCAGAGAAATCAAAGGCCAGAATCAGATAGGCACACTGTAAAAAAAAAGTAGGAATGGGACAAAGAATGTTAAAACAATTAACCTTCAGATTTTGTTTCAAATACTTGGCTCATTTGAAATAAAATGGATGAATTAATTGTGTCGATGGATGTAAAGGGGTATGATATAGTTGGAATTAGGGAGACGTGACTCCAGATGACCGATGATGGGAACTAAATATTGAGAGCTATTCAATGTTTAGGAAGCACAGACAAGGAGGAAAAGGTGGTGGAGTTGCATTATTGATCAAAGATATTGATACAATGTTGAAGAAAGATAGATATTAGCACAGATAATGTGGAACCTGTTGGGTTGAGTTAAGAAACACCAAGCACCAAAGGGCAAGAAACATTTGTGGGGGTGGTAAACCACTGAACTGCAGTGGTAATGTTGGGAATAGCATTAGAGATGCATGTGATAAAGGAATATCTGTGATTAAGGGTGACTTTAATCTGCATATAGATTGGGTGAATCAGATTAGTCACAGTACAATAGCGGAGGAATTTGTAGGGTGTATACCGGATGATTATCTGGATCAATATATTGAGAAACCAACAAGGAAACAGGCCATCTTAGACTAGGTATTGTGCAATGAGAAAGGATTAGATGGCAGTCTAGTTGAAAGAACTCTTGGGGATGAGCGACTATGATACAATTGAATTCTTTATCAAGGTGGATAGTGAGGAAACTGATTCTGAAGCCAGGCTCCTGAATCTCAATAAAGTTAACTATGATGGTATGAGGTATGTGTTGATTATGATGGAATGGGAAACATTACTGAAAGGAAGGACAATGGACTAGCAACGGCAGGCATATACTTTGCAGTCTACTCTGTGAACATGTGTGTTATGTAAATATTATATATATACATTAATACAGCAGTCCTAACTTTGAACCTTAAAGAATACCATTGTCATTTCCCAGAATGTAGATCAACTGTTTGCCATGACCCTCAGTTTTCTGTAATAAATGACTAAGTCATGCAAGAATAAACTCAGAACAGGAAAATGTGCAATATGGAGCTGGTGAATTATTGAGAAGTTAAACAAAATATCTCTAGTACTGATGAGTAACTTTCTAATTGAATTTAGTATTTACTAAAGTTGTTAAGTTTGTTTTTCGCGAGACCTTTCCGTCCTTGATACAAAGGCAAACACCAACTGCTGTCCGATTCAAAAGTTCTTTATTCTTCTTACATGTGCACGCTGGCAAGCCTTTGCTACCCAACTTTCACTCAGCGCTGGGAGTCAGTCAGCAAAGACGCCCCCAATAATGGGACATTCCCCCTTTATGTAATTTTACAATCCTCATGGCCACATTGGTCTGATGCAAAATAAATAATCATAAGACACCCTTTGTTCTAGTCAGGTTAACCATACCTAAGGTCATAAAATGGTTATGTTAAAAGAAAGAGAACTGTTAATCAGTAAGTTCATTAATCACAGATGTCTTAAGCTTGTCATTTTGAAATCAACTCACAGCAGGCTAAAGTTATTTATGCCTTTCATACCCAAACTGCTGATTTAGCAGGTTTTTACAAAAACTCATAGTTGCATGAGATATTAACCCCTTAATATCTCAAAGTTAGCATAAAAATGTTTTGCCCACTATAATTAAACAATTTAGCTAAGTACACAAGCTCAAGGTTTGTCCTTGGCACTGTCCAAATATTAGAACAATGCAATAATGCCTTGGTTCCAGAGAATTATAGGCTAAGACTGACGATAGGTAGAAAATATAAATCTAGAAAACGCAAACCTGTTGCTATGCGATGTTTGTTGTGTGATCATGATGAAGTTCATTGTTATTTTAAGTGTTAATTAGTATAAGCTTGTTTCTACTACAGTTTATACTTAAAATGTCGAATTTCCAAAACCATTGTTTCATGTTAAGGTACATTCTAAAACAATGTTCTAGATGGAGTGAGAGGTGTTGGGGGGAGGACATGACAGTAAGCGGCAGGGGGATAGAGGTCATACTAAACCTCTGCCCAGAGACAGGCCCATGTGAGCTGCTTTTTAATGGGAAAATAAACCCAAAACAAAACCTGTTGAAAATCAGATGACAGTTTTTACATCTTGACACAGAAAAAGATATAGCTGTGTTTTGAACACAGAGTGAGAGAGTGCATCGACTGTTCTGAAAAGCAGGAAATAACTGTTTTAGTCTTTGCAATCAGGCAGGATGCTGGTGACATCTGGTTTTCTGTCCGGAAAGAAGGCAACAACAGATAGGACTTTTGGTGATTTAAGGAACAAGGTGTGGGTCTTGTTGGAGGAAATTGGTTCTTGAATACTCAGCCTGAGTAGAATGATTTTTGAAGGACACTGCAAGATTCAACCTGGAATTGTAGGGAGAAATAAGCCTGTTAGAAGGCTGAGAGTAACTTGGAACTTGACCTTGTAATGCTATAGACGTATGTGATTAGCTTGGGATGTTGCTGTTGGAACGCCTTTTCTTGCAACTGAATTTGGAAGATCTTGTGAAAATACTGCTGGTGGTCCTTCTCCAGTACTTTGATGTACCTGGTAAATGTTGTCCAAGTCTCCAAAACCCACACTCTGTTCAGTAAACCATGACCTTGGTCTCAATTTTGAGACCTTTCTCTCAATTGGCTGAATGCTGATTTGGGACATTGAAATTCATTTTTGTCTTAACCTGCCTTCGTCGAGGGAGGATTCCAAGAAAGATAAATTGGCTCTTATTTTTCAGTATCCCACCATTGACCTTGATCAACAAGAAGAGAAATGTTGTGCTGTGGAAGCTGAATGGAAGATGACCTTAGTTTCCCAGTGGTTAGTAAAAGGCACATTTTCTCATAGGCTTATTACTCAAAATCAAATCCGTGGGCAGGACACATTGTTCCTATGCCTAACACCAGACACCCAAAGCAACTGTTCTACCAGAAACTCTGTCATGGTAGTAGACTTCCAGGAGGACCACGGAAATGCGTGAGGGATGAACTGAGGAGATCCCTAAACATATCAAACACCTGCACTGACGTATGGCAATCTCAGTCTTGCAACCGACCAAAATAATACAGGTCTATTTAGGGGAGGCAACAAACACATCCAGAAACTAAGGTGCAAAGTGAGGCAAAGTCAAGGCATCAGAGTGAATGCACAAACCTCCAAACACCTCGTCTGCTCAATCCTTTAAGCACCTCTGTATGTGGCAGAGTAAGAAGTCTCACAGCAACAGATTAAAGTCCAACAGGTTTATTTGGTAGCAAAAGCCACTAGATTTCGGAGCGCTTGCTTCACCGCTTGACAATCACCAGGCAAGACTGTTCTCTTCCTGTTGGGGAACACTTCAGCGGTCACGGGCATTCAGCTCTGATCTTCGGGTAAGCGTTCTCCAAGGCGGCCTTCACGTCCTTGCTCAGTGAGCGTGCGCTGTCGTGTGTCAAGTTCCGCACCCATGAAGACGGCCTCAA
Organism: Carcharhinus amblyrhynchos; assembly: GCF_965287045.1. NCBI lineage: Eukaryota > Metazoa > Chordata > Chondrichthyes > Carcharhiniformes > Carcharhinidae > Carcharhinus > Carcharhinus amblyrhynchos. Next base: position 63,803,683 of record NC_137333.1, read on the forward strand.
CTGGGATCTTGGATTCATGTCACACTATCTGTAACCCCCACGACTTGCCTAGGCTTGCAAAATCTCTCAAACTGGCCTGTCTGCAGACAATACACATGCCTTTAAACTGTGCTTAATGCTCTCGCCACTCACATTGTCTGTACCTTTGTAATTCCAAGCATTATTTTGTAAATTGAGTTTGTGTCTTTATATGCCCTGTTTACGAACAGAACTCCCACTTACCTGACGAAGGAGCAGTAAGAGCTCTGAAAGCTGGTGGCTTTTGCTACCAAATAAACCTGTTTGACTTTAACCTGGTGTTGTGAGACGACTTACTGTGTTTACACCAGTCCAACGCCGGCATCGCCACATTGTGGTAGAGTTCACAGATTATGCATTGGATTGTGCCACCATCTCCGAATCCACTATCAGGAGTGGAAGCAAGTCATCCCTGATTCCAAGGGACTGTCTAAGAAAAAGAAGCAGCTCTATATTTGCATAGTGTAGTGCCCAGCGAAAGAGGTTGTAATACTGTCTCAATTGCATTAGTTAGTTATGCAGATGTACCATTTCTTTAGTTGGCTGTTAAATAATATTTGATTTATATTCATTTTAGTTGATTTCTTACAGCAACAACCTGAAAAATACATGAAATCTTGTCTTATGGTTATTTCCATTGGTAATTTGGAAAATTAATCTTTTTAAAAGTTATCGGTCACTATTAGGATCATAACAATTTAACACCTTTAAAATTATAAAAATTCAAGGCACTTTACAGGTGAATTAAAGAACACAATATGATACTGAGCCAAATAAGCTGTAGCCATATCTTGATTAATGCTCATTTTAATAGCATGTTTTCATTTTCCATGGCATGTAAATTACAAAGTTTGCTCAATTAGTGCTGCCTCCATTTACCGCTTGGCTCAGTCACTGTGCATGCATCAAAATCCAAGTTATGATTGTACATAATATGCTTTTTTAACCACACCCTCTCACTGCCTCTCCCAGATCTACCACTCATTGCTCCCTGGTTAGCACTGCTGCTTCAGAGCACTAGAGACCCAGGTTCAATTCCAGTTTCGGTCACTGTCTGTACAGAGTCTGTACGTTCTCCTCATGTCTGCATGTGTGTCCTCCTGATGCTCTGGTTTCCTCCCACAGTCCAGTGTGGGTTAGGTTGGTTGGCCATGCCAAGATTGCCCCTTCGTGCTCTGAGATGCCTAGGTTAGAGGAATTAGTGGGTAAATGTGTAGGGATATGGGGGTAGGCCTGGGTGGGATTGTGGTCAGTGCAGACTCGATGGACCAGATGGCTTCTTTCTGTACTGTAGTGTTCCTATGATTCTGTGTGCTGGTTAGGTGCATTAGCCATGCTAAATTCTCTCTCAGCGTACCCAGACAGCTCCATGAGTGTGGCGACTGGGAGAATTTCACAGTAACTTCATTGCAGTATTAATGTAAACCTGTTTGTGACAATAATAAATAAACTTTAAAAACTTTAAACTTAAACCTTCCCATTCATCACCTCTCCTGACCCTCATGTTCACTGTTTTCCTCACCAGGACACCCTTGCTTACTCCCTTGCTCACCAGGACACCTTCTGCTTACTGCCCCTCTTTCAAGTCTTTACTGTGAGCCAGGGCTCAGGGGAATGGTGGCGAAAGGGAGGAAAAGAATGGGGAAGAGGGAGCAGGAGGGTCAGGCGGGAAGTGGCAAATGACTGGTAAGTAAAAAGAGTAATGTTAGAGGATTTTTGGACGAGTGAGGTTCAAGAGAGGCAATAGATTTTGAATGTGAAAAATGAAGGTCAGGAAAGTGATCTACCTCCTTACATATTCTCTTATAAGAAAGTGATCTTCACTTTAGCATGTTTTAGTTTAGCATACTGTTTTTGAAGAACACATTGGGAGTGCAAAAAAAATAGTTGTATTAGATCAGAAGACAAAGTCTTGGTGCTCAAAATGGAAGATTAGTATCTTAATGGAGAAAAGTGAAATAGAGAGGCAGAGATGTCTGGGGAGAGCATTCCAGAACTGCAGCCTAGGCAACTGAAAGAGTGATTATCATTGGTAATTAAACTTGCCAGTGTTCCTCAGGGCCAAAGTTACCTAAGCACAAATCTTACTAGATCTTCAGGTTTCATTACAGATGGATTTAGCCTAAGAATCAGGCAAGGAGGCTCTTATGAAACAGCAACACCCAAGTTTAAACAGGCCCTGATGATGTTGCCTGCATCTGATATTCTGCAGTGGTGTTCTTTGTAGACTGCCTTTTCCAATCTGGTTCTTTGGATAATAATGGATTTTGCTAACAGAAGCCAGTTCTGGTTACGCAATCAACTGCTATTCTCTACTCAATGGTTTCAAGTTTAAAGCCATTGCTACACAATGGTTAACTGGTTTTATGCAGTTTTCCTTTTGTTAAATTGCAGACTTGAAAACATGAAGTCTGGAAGTCTATCAATTTTGAGTTTGGAATAAGCTACAAACAGTGGCAGGCGTGAATTCCATGGAGGAGTTCCAATTGGCTAGCTGTGTTGAAGGGGGAGACATTCAGTTGAGGTAATTGAATTAGCAATTTTCCAGAAGCTTGAAGTAGTCGGTGTTGAATTTGCAAAGTCACCTAACCTTTGACCGTCATCTTACATCGTCATTAAGTATCCATTTTCAAAGCTAAAAGTCCATTCTGGAAGCTTGCATACAAACATGGTCCTTGTTTGAAGTTCTGAGTAGGGCATTTCACTGGGCATAACATATTTATCTGTCCAAGATTCATGTCATCCTAGTTGCAAATGGATGTGGGCTGCATCAGTATCTCAGTTGTGGCGGACAGTGCTGAACATTGTGGAATCATCAGCAAACACCTCCCCTTCTGACCTGTTGATGGAGGGAAGGTCATTTGAAGCAGCTGAAGATGGTTGGGCCTAGGACACTACCCTGAGGAATTCCTGAGTGATGTCCCGGCGCTGAGATGATTGGCTTTCGATAACCAACTCCTACAGTACAATGTACAACATTGTACTAGGTATAACTCCAACCATTTGAGAGTTTTCTCCCAATTCAGTTTTGTTAGGGCTCCATGTGGTTAAATGCTGTCTTAGCATCAAGGGAAGTCACAATCGCCTCACTTCTAGAGATCAGCTCTTTTGTCTGTGTTTGAACCAAGGTTGTAATGGGGCCAAGAGCTGAGTGGCTCTGGCAAAGCTTAAACTGAGCACTGGTGAGCAGGTCATCACTGTATAAGTGGTGTTTGATAGCATTATCAGTGACACCTTCCGTCATTTTGCTGTTGGGGTGGTAAATGGCCAGATTTGATTTGTTCTGCTTCATCTAAACAGGGCATAGCTTGCAAACGTCCCACAATGTCAGATAGATGGAAGCATTGTAGCTGTATAGCTTTGCCAGGGTCATGGCTAATTCTGGAGCACAAGTCTTCATTTGTGTTGTCAGATTTCATAGCCTTGCAGTATTCAGTGCCTTCAGCTGTTACTTGACAACATGTGAAGTGAATTGAATTGGCTGAAGACTGGCATCTGTGATGCTGGGGACCTCAGGAAAATCAGAGGTGGATCATTCATGTGGTACTTCTGGTTGCAAATGCTTCATCCTTGTCTTTTGCACTGATATGTGGGCTCCTCCATTATTGATGAGGGGGATATTTGTGGAGTCTGCTCCTCCAGTGAGTCGTGTAATTGTCCACTTCCATGCATGTCTGACTGTGGCAGGATTGCAGAGCTTTGATCTGATTTGTTGGTTATAGGATTGCATAGCTCTGTCTGTCGCTTGCTACTTTCGCTTTTTGGCACACACGTCATTCTGTAGGTTAATGTCTCGTATTTAGTTATGTGCTCTTGCTGTTGTTATGGTAAAATATTGAAACCACTCAAATCTGTAAGTTGGACCATAAGATCATAGGAGCAGAATTAGGCCATTCAGCCCATCAAGTCTGCTCTGCCATTCAATCATGACTGATACGATTCTCATCCTCATTCTCCTGCCTTCTCCCCATAACTGTTGATCACCTTATTGATCAAGAGCCAGTCTATTTCTGTCTTAAAGGCACTCAATAACCTGGCCGCCACAGCCCTCAGGCAATGAATTCCACAGATTCACCACCCTCTGGATGAAGAAATTCCTCCTCATCTCAATTTTAAAGGAGCATCCCTTCGCTCTGAGGTTGTGCCCTCGAGTTCTAGTCTCTCCTACTAGTGGAAATATCCTCTCCACATCCACGCTATGCAGTCCTCTCAATATTCTGTAAATTTCAATTAGATTCCCCCCTCAGTATGATGTGGGAGCTGGTGGACCCCAGGGTCCTTCCCAGTGACCATGTCTGCAGTAAGTGCAGGTTGCTGGAGGAGCTCCAGCTCAAGGTAGATGAGCTGGCCTCTGAGCTATAGACACTGAGGCTCATCAGGGGGAGAGAGGGTGCCATTGTCAATGGGGTGCAAGTGACATCCACCCCCCCTTAGACTGGCTAACTCTAAGGGTCAGGAACAAGAGGGGGCTGCTGAGAGGAGGAAGGGGGGTGGGGAGCGGAGGCCTCAGCCTCTCAATCTGCATAACAGGTTTGAGGTTCTTGCTTCCAGTGAGGACGAGGGAGGTGAGGTCGGTGAGCAAACTGCACACAGTACAGTGATGCAGCAGGACATAGGCAAAGAGAAGATGAAAAGGAACGTAGTAGTGATTGGGGATAGTGGGGTGAAGGGTATTGACACTGTCCTTTGCCACAATGACAAAGTGCACAGAAGGGTGTGTTGTCTGCCTGGTGCTCGGGTCCGGGATGTCGCATCTGGGCTGCAGAGGAACCTGGAGTGGGAGGGTGAGAATCCGGTTGTTGTGGTACATGTGGGTGCCAACGACGTTGGCAAAATGCAAACTGAGGATCTGGGGAGGGAGTATGAAAAGCTGGGAATGGAGTTAAAAAGTAGAACCGACAAGGTGGTTATCTCTGGACTACTGCCTGAACCGAGTGCAGACGGGCGTAGGGTTGATAGGATTAAGGAAGTGAATGGGTGGCTCAGGGATTGGTGTGGGAGGAATGGGTTTGAATTTATGGGGCATTGGCACCAGTATTGGGGTAGGTGGGACCTGTTCAAGCGGGATGGGCTTGGTCTGAACCGTGCTGGGACCAGCGTGCTGGCGAATCGAGTAAAGAGGGCTGTAGACAGGGCTTTAAACTAATTAGGGGGGGGAGGGTGCGAGGGTAGGTGACATTACAGGGTCTAAAGTGAAGGAGAGGGTACAGGTAAGGGTCGAGGCCGAGGATGTCCCAATAATAAAGGGAGTAGGCGGCGTGAGTATGGTTGGTGGCGTTACATTAGATAGGGTCCAGGTGAAGGCTGGGATGAAGGCACTTTATCTGAATGCACGAAGCATTCGGAATAAAGTGGATGAGCTGGTGGCGCAGATCGACACAAATGGATATGATCTGGTGGCCATTACAGAGACGTGGCTGCAAGGTGACAGGGACTGGGAGCTGAATGTCCAGGGGTATCAAGTGTTTAGGAAGGATAGGCGGGAGGAAAGGGGGGGGGGTGCGTAGCTCTGCTGATTAAGGATAGCATCAGGGTGGTAGCAAGGGATGATATTGGAGACAAAGAGCAGAAAGTGGAATCGTTGTGGGTAGAGATTAGGAACAGCAAAGGGAGGAAGACGCTGGTGGGTGTCGTCTATAGGCCCCTGAATAATGATCTGGAGGTGGGGCGGGCTGTTAACGTGCAAATAAGTGCGGCGTGCAGGAATGGGACGGCCGTAGTTATGGGGGATTTCAATCTGCATATTGATTGGTCGACCCATGTTGGACGCGGTGGGCTCGAGGAGGAGTTCTTGGAATGCTGCCGGGATAGTTTCCTTGAACAGTGTGTGTTGGAGCCGACGAGGGAGCGAGCTATCTTGGATCTGGTGCTATGTAATGAGGCGGGTAGAATTAGGGACCTTGCGGTGAAGGATCCTCTTGGGGAGAGTGATCATTGTATGGTGGAGTTTCTGGTGCAGATGGAGGAGGAGAAAGTGGGTTCCCGGACACGCGTCCTTTGTTTGAATAGAGGGGAGTATGGTAGGATGAGAGAAGGATTGGCGAACGTGGACTGGGGGAGCGCGTTGGAAGGTAGGTCTGCTGAGGAGCAGTGGAGGATCTTTAAGGAGATCTTTCTTGGTGCTCAGCAGAAATTTATTCCGATGGTTAAAAAGGACAGTAGGAGGAGAGGTAATAAGCCGTGGATAACGAAGGAGGTGAAGGAAAGTGTTAAATTAAAAGCGGAGACGTTTAGAGTAGCTTAGAGTAGTGGGCGAGAAGAGGATTGGGAGAGGTTTAAATGTCAACAAAGATTGACAAAGAAGTTGATAAAAAAGGGTAGGAGAAACTATGAAGCTGGGCTAGCGCTTAATATAAAAAAGGATAGCAAGAGTTTTTATAAATATATAAAAAGGAAGAGGCTGGCTAGGGTGAACGTTGGTCCCTTAGAGGATGAGAAGGGGGACTTAGTGGTAGGGGATGGGGATATGGCTGAGGTCTTGAATAACTTTTTTGTTTCTGTCTTCATGGAGGAGGACATGAATAATTTGCCGGGCGTTAGAGATGGAAAGGTGGTAGGACTGGAGGGTCTTAATGACATTACTGTTACTAGAGAGGTGGTGCGTGACAGACTGGAGGGGCTGATTGTGGACAAGTCGCCAGGACCGGATGGAATGCATCCGAGGGTTCTGAAAGAAATGGCGGAGGTGATAGTGGATGCCTTGGTGGTTATTTTCCAGACGTCGCTGGATTCCGGGGAAGTGCCGGAAGTTTGAAAAACGGCTAATGTTACGCCGTTGTTTAAGAAGGGTGGCAGGCAAAAGGCAGGGAATTATAGGCTGGTTAGTTTAACGTCTGTTGTAGGTAAAATGTTAGAATCCGTCATCAAGGAGGAAATAGCGAGGCATCTTGAGGGGAATTGCTTGATAGAGCAGACGCAGCACGGTTTCGTTAAAGGGAAGTCGTGTCTGACAAATTTACTGGAGTTCTGTGAGGATGTGTCTAGGGTGGTGGATAGAGGAGAGCTGGTGGATGTGGTCTTTCTGGATTTTCAGAAGGCGTTTGACAAGGTACCTCAAGAGGTTATTGCAGAAGGTCAGGGGACATGGAGTTGGGGGTAGGGTGTTAGCGTGGATAGAGGATTGGTTGTCAAATAGGAGGCAGAGAGTGGGGGTCAGTGGGTGCTATTCGGATTGGCGGATGGTGACTAGTGGAGTGCCCCAGGGGTTGGTGCTGGGGCCTCAGCTATTTACCATTTATATAGATGATCTGGAGGAGGGAACCGAGTGTATTGTGTCGAAATTTGCTGATGACCCCAAGATTGGTGGAACGGCAAATTGTGCGGAGGGTGTGGAGAGTCTACAGAAAGATCTAGATAGGCTGGGCGAATGGGCCAGGAACTGGCAAACGGAATTTAGTGTTGGCAAGTGCGAGGTGGTCCACTTTGGTAGGAATAATGGTAGGAAGGATTATTACTTACGTGGAGAAAAACTGCAGCAGGCGACAGTGCAGAGGGACCTCGGGGTCCTTGTGCATGAGTCGCAAAAACCCAGCTTGCAGGTGCAGCAGGTGGTCAGGAAGGCGAATGGGATGCTGGCCTTCATAGCGAGGGGGATTGAATATAAAAGTAGGGAGGTCTTGCTGCGGCTGTATAGGGCATTGGTGAGGCCGCAGCTGGAGTACTGTGTGCAGTTTTGGGCGCCGCACTTACGCAAGGATATTTTGGCCTTGGAGGGAGTGCAGAGGAGGTTTACTAGGCTGATGCCGGAGTTGAGGGGGTTGAGCTATGAGGAGAGGCTGAATAAACTAGGCTTGTACTCGTTAGAGTTTAGAAGAATGAGGGGGGATCTCATTGAGACGTATAAGATGGTGATTGGGATGGATAGGATAGAGGTGGAGAGACTCTTCCCGCTCAGAAAGGACAGTAGGACTAGGGGGCACAGCCTCAAGATAAAGGGGGGGTGGTTTAGAACGGAGTTGAGGAGGAACTTCTTCACTCAAAGGGTGGTGAATCTCTGGAATTCTCTGCCCGTTGAAGTAGTGGAGGCTGCCTCGCTAAAAATTTTTAGGACGCGGGTTGATGGGTTTTTGATAAGAGAGGGGATTAAGGGTTATGGGGAGAGGGCGGGAATGTGGAACTGAGCCACGACAGATCAGCCATGATCTTATTGAATGGCAGGGCAGGCTCAAAGGGCTAGATGGCCTACTCCTGCTCCTATTTCTTATGTTCTTATGTTCATCCTTCTAAACTCTATTGAGTATAGGCCCAGACTCCTCAATCACCTCGTGACAAGCCCTTCATTCCTGAGATTATTCTTGTGAACCTCCTCTGGACCCTATCCTTCCTTCCTCAGATATGGGATCCAAAACTCTTCTTAATATTCCAAATGGGGTTTGACCAGAGCCTTATACAGCCTCAGCAGTGCGTCTCTGCTATTGTACTCTAGCCCTCTAGAAAGGAATGCTAACATTGAATTTGTGTTTTTAACTACCAAATGAACCTTCATATTAACTTTCAGAGAGTCTTGAACCAAGATCCCAAGTCCCATTGTGCTTCAGATTTCTGAAGCCTTTCCCCATTTAGAAAATAGTTTACACCTCTGTTCCAACCAAAGTGCATAATATCACAATTTCCAACATTGTATTGCATCTGCAACTTCTTTGCCATTCTCCTAATCTGTCCAAGACAATCTGCAGCCTCCCCATTTCCTCAACACTACCTGTGTCGCCACATATCTTTGTATTATCCACAAATTTAGCAATCATGCCCAACTTCCAGATCATTAATGTATATAGTGAAAAGCTGTCCCAACACTGACACCTGTGGAACATCACTAGTCACCGGTTGCCATTCTGAAAAGGACCCCATTATCCTCACTCTCTGCCTTCTGTCTGTCAGTCGGCCTTCTGTCTGTCAACCAATCTTCTGTCCAGGCTAGTACCTTGCTTCTAACATCACTGGCTCTTTGCTTATTTAGCAGCCTCCCTGTAAGACATCTTGTCAAAGGCTTTCTGGAAATCCAAATAAATCACATCCACTGGCTCTCCATTGTCCAGTTTCTTCATGACCTCCCTTTGACAAAGCTGTGCTGACTCACCCCTATTTTACCATGCATTTCTGCAATTTCATCCTTAATAATGGACTCCAAGATCTTACCCATGACCGTGGTCAGGCAATTGGCCTATAACTTCCCATCTTCTGCCTCCCTGCCCCCTTAAACAAGAGTGTTACATTAGCCTTTTTCCAGTCCTCCTGGGACCTTCCCTAACTCCAGTGATTCCTGAAAGATCACCACCAGTCTCCTCAGAACCCTGGGGTATAGTCTATCCAGTCCAGGTGATTTGTCCACCTTCAGAGTCCCTAGCACCTCCTTGGTGATGGCCACTACATTTACCTCTGCCCCCTGACTTTGTTGAAGTTCTTGAAATTGCAATAACTGAAACTTTTTATTCAGGGATGTAGTTGAAGACATAGCTCTCTTCCCACGGTCTGCCTGATATATCTCTTTTGGTTATCACCTTTTGCACTATAAATTCTAATAAGCAGCATTTTACAGGCTGCAGTTGTAATTTAACAAACTGGAGGCTGAAGTCTGACCTATCCTTGAAGGTCATTAAATTTGTGATTGTTACTTTCTCACACCAGCATGTTGAGAGAGGGCTCTAATAACTATTCTTCAAAGATGTTAATGCTCATTACCAGAACTACTTACTTTATAGCTAATTGTAATTAATGTCAAATTATTTCAGTTACCCCATTTCACTATGTTCTCCTGCATTCTTCATTGAATTAGGATTGATCCCTTGGTTTGATGCTAATGGTAGAATGAGGGATTTGCCAGACTTTGAAATTACAGATTATGATTGCATACACTTATGCTGGTGTCTGACAGTGTCTCAAAGATGGCCAGTTTTTGGATCAGTTCTGAATCTATCCCATTTGACTTGTTGGTAGTATCACATACACAGTATCCTGGACATGAAGTCGATCTTGTCTTCACAAGAACAGTCTGATGGTCACTTCTACCAATACTGTCTTGAACAGATGCATCTGTAACAAAAATTGGGTAAGAAGGTGGCCTAGTAGGTTTTGCCCCTTTATTGATTACCTCCCAACCTGCTGCAGACCCAGTCCTCAGGGTATGTCTTCAAAACTTGGCCACTAGTGGTGCTACTGAGCCACTCTTAGTGTTGGACATTGAAGTTCCCCAGCAAGATTCTTTGAAGTTATGTTCAACATGGAAGAGTACTGATTCGTGAGCTGAGGGGGCTGGTAGCTGATTATCAGAGGTTTCCTTGCCCATGTTTGACCTGATCCCATAACATTTCATGGAGTCTGGGTCAATGTTAGGGGGACTTGTAGGGAAACTCCCTCCTGACTGCCATTATGCCGTCACTTTTGATTGAACAGGAGATACCATCACCATGCCTAGGTATCCGGGAGTAGCCTGTAAAATATGATTCAGTTATTATGACTTTTTTGTTCTGTTTCTGGACTGGTCTGTGGGGACGGTGCAGAGGGACCTCGGGGTCCTTGTGCATGAGTCGCAAAAACCCAGCCTGCAGGTGCAGCAGGTGGTCAGGAAGGCGAATGGGATGCTGGCCTTCATAGCGAGGGGGATTGAATATAAAAGTAGGGAGGTCTTGCTGCAGCTGTATAGGGCATTGGTGAGGCCGCAGCTGGAGTACTGTGTGCAGTTTTGGGCGCCGCACCTGCGCAAGGATATTTTGGCCTTGGAGGGAGTGCAGAGGAGGTTTACTAGGCTGATACCGGAGTTGAGGGGGTTGAGCTATGAGGAGAGGCTGAATAAACTAGGCTTGTACTCGTTAGAGTTTAGAAGAATGAGGGGAGATCTCATTGAGACGTATAAGATGATGAATGGGATGGATAGGATAGAGGTGGAAAGACTCTTCCCGCTCAAAAAAGACAGTAGGACTAGGGGGCACAGCCTCAAGATAAAGGGGGGGCGGTTCAGAACGGAGTTGAGGAGGAACTTCTTCACTCAAAGGGTGGTGAATCTCTGGAATTCTCTGCCCGTTGAAGTGGTGGAGGCTGCCTCGCTAAATATTTTTAAGAAGCGGGTTGATGGGTTTTTGATAAGAGAAGGGATTAAGGGTTATGGGGAGAGGGCGGGAAAGTGGAACTGAGCCACGACAGATCAGCCATGATCTTATTGAATGGCGGGGCAGGCTCGAAGGGCCAGATGGCCTACTTCTGCTCCTATTTCTTATGTTCTTATGTTCTTAAAACTTTAATAATTTTGCACAAGATCACAGATGCTAGTGAGGAGGATTCTGCAAGATTTTACAGGGCTGGGTGTGTCATTGTCACTTCTGGCGCCTTAATTCATTTTATTTGGACTTCTGGTTTTATTCCTTCAGACTTCTCTGTTGTGGTTTGGCACAATTGATTGGAATGCTAGATCATTTCAAAGGGCATTTCAGGTCAACCATATTGCTGTTGATCCGGAATCACATGTAGGTCAGAGCAGGTAAGGATAACTGTTTCCTTCTGTAAATGACATTTTTGAACCAAGGTTGCAAACAGTTTAGTCTTAGATAGTTGTCAGGGGGAGAAAAATAGTTTGGAGTGGGGACTGAAAACCATGGCTTCAGGCTTTGAAGAAGAAGGTCAACTATGTCAAAGGCAGCAGACATATCAAGAAACACAAGGAGGGATAGTCTATCTTTGTCACTATCACATAGGATGCCATTTGTGATTTTTAATTACAGTAAACAGAGATGGAAACCTGATTGGAGAGTTGCAGACAAAGAGTTCTAGAGAAGTTGGGCATGGATTTAGTCAACACATTAAAGGTCTTTGGTGAGGAAAGTGTGTTTGGAGATGGGGTAGTAGATGGCAATGATGGTTGGTCAACCTGAGAAGAATGACGCAGATTTAAATAAGAGAGGAACAACATCTGAAGAGTGAAAACTGTGAACCGTATCAACCAACATTGTTGGCCAGAAGGGGAGGTTGGGTGCTCACCAATTTGGTGGGAATTGCCTAGAGGGAACAGGGGTATGTTTCACAGACAAGAGAACTTGGAGAGGGGAGATGGCAGAGAATCCAAAGAAAAGTGTATGATTTGTCCAATGAGCCAGTGGAAAGGAAGGGACCTCAGCAGAGGGAGCTGATCAGACCGTCTGATTTTAGTGATAGAGTTCGTGGATTCATCATACTTCCATTGTTGATGTATGTTATTATTATAATACCACAGGTTTTCTCAATTTTTGGAGAGTACCAAATTGAGAAAAAATTAAGCATAAGAGAGAAAGTCAACTAAGTAAAATAATAATTGAAATTGTGTTGTACTTTTTCAGATGGATCACTGGTGTTTTATAAATTTGTGTTTTTTTCAATTAAGAACCCTTTAAAAACTCAAGACAAAAGATAGACACACTTATTCAGGCTCTCTATAGGATACCAGAACAGTATAGTTTCACATTGTCTTTCACTGTGAAAACCACCCTCTTCATTATGACCTGGATAGGAAAGGGAAACTGTGGCAGTCCATTAGTATTCCAACTTAGCCCCTGTATATTCCAAATTCTGCCTTTAAACTTCCATCCTGGTTTCTCCTCTGGCCAATAGGCTAGTAATCAAATTCTATTATCCAACAAAGAAGGTATCATATTTACAGTTGTTTTGCAAATCAGTTAATTTTTTTTCAATTTTTTTATTTGTTCGTGGATTTGGGACATCAATGGCTGGGCCATTTGTTATCCATCCTTAGTTGCCCTTGAACTGAGGGCATTTTAAGAGTCAACCGCACTGCTGTTGATCTTGAGTCATGTAGGTTAGACCAGGTATGGACTACAGATTTCCTTCCTTAAAGAATATTAGTAAACCAGATGGGTTTTTACAATTGGCAGTGGTTTTCATTGTCATCAGTAGATTCTTAATGCCAGAAGTTTATTAAATTTAAATGTAACCATCTGCTGTGGAGGTATTTGAACCTGTAATACCTGGGATTATCAGTCCAGTGACAATACCACTTCGCCACCACCTTTCCCCTTGCAGAATGCAATGCTGCAAATATTTGTTTGTACTTTTGCCTTGTTTGAAACAAAAATAAAAGCAAAATACTGCGAATGTTGAAAATCCGAAATAGAACATGTGCTGTTTACCAGCACATGCTGGTAAACGCAGAGAGAGACAGTTAAAGTTTAGAGTTCGTATGGCCCTTCTACAGTGCGAACCGAAGAGGGGTAGAAATGTAATAAATTATATAGCTGGGGATGTGGGGCTGAACAGAAGAATAGGGATAGTTCAGAGCAAAGAAGAGACTGACAAATGTGTCATGGGCATAGGATAAAGGTATGTTAATGGTGCCAATAAGGATTGAAAAATGCTAATAGTGGCAAAAAGTATGATAGCAGGATGTGTGACTAGGAGAACAAAGGCCAGTGCTCAGTGAGAGCAAACCTGAACAAGGGACAAGTGGCCATATGGGGAAAGGATTGGAGTTGTGTTGGGGCATGCCAAGGACATCGAAAAACATAAAGCAGGGGTGTCAGGGAAAAGTTCACAGTCTAAAATTTTGAATTCCATTTTGAATCCAGAAGGCTGTAATGTGTCTAATCAGAATTTGAGGCGTTTTTCCAGTTTGCATTGGGCATCACAGGTGCATTGCAGCAGGCTTAGGATGGACGTGTGGGCACGAGAGCAAGAGAAAAGGAACAAAAGCACATTTTTTCAGTACCTTTTATTACATCCTCTATCCACCCCAGAATACTTCATGTCAAATAATCACATCACGGTGGGGCGGGCAATAAACAAAGAAATAACTGATGCATGCAAAAATGATACAGCAATCATCATGGGGGATTTTAATCTACATTGGTCAAACCAGATCAGTCAAGACAGCATCAAGGAGGAGTTCATAGAACGCATCCGCAAAAGTTCCCTCGAACAGTGTTTAATGGAGCGAGCAAGCTATCCTAGATCTGGATCTGTGTAATGAATCATAGAATTGTAGAATCATAGAACCCTGGTGTGCAGAAAGAGGCCCTTCGGCCCATCGAGTCTGCACCGAACACAGTCCCACCCAGGTCCTACGCCCATATCCCTACATATTTTACCCACTAATCCCTCTAACCTACGCATCTCAGGACACTAAGAGGCAATTTTTTAGCATGGCCAATCAACCTAACCTGCAATCTTTGGACTGTGGGAGGAAACCCACACAGACACAAGGAGAATGTGCAAACTCCACACAGACAATGACCCGAGCCAGGAATTGAACCCAGGCTCCTGGAGCTGTGAAGCAGCAGTGTTACCATGCTGCCCTGAGACAGGAATAATGAATGATCTCATATTTAGGGATCCTCTCAGAAAGAACAATCACTATATGGTTGAATTTAAAATACAGGTGGAGCACGAGAAGGTAAAACCCAATACCAGTGCCTTGTGCTTAAACAAAGGAAACTACGAAAGAATGAGGGAGGTATTGGGTAAGATAGACTAGGAGCAAAAACTTTATGGTGGGACAATTGAGGAACTGTGGAGGACTTTCAAAGTGATCTTTCAGTGCTCAGCAAAAATATATACTGGCGAAAAGGAAGGACTGTAGAAAAAGGATAATCAGCCATGGATACCTGAGGAAATAAAGGAGGGTATCAAATTGAAAGAAAATGCATACAAAGTGGCAAAGATTAGTGGGAAACTAGAGGATTGGGAAATCTTTAAAGGTCAGCAGAAAGCCACAAAAAAAAGTTATAAAGAAAAGTAAGATAAATTATGAGTGTAAACTACCTCAGAATATAAAAACAGATGGCAAAAGTTTCTATAAATATATAAAATGAAAAAGAGTGGCTAGAGTAAACATTGGTTCTTTAGAGGATGAGAAGGGGGATTTAATAACAGGAAATGAGGAAATGGCTAAGGCATTGAACAGATATTTCATGTTGGTCTTCACAGTGGAAGACGCAAATAACATGCCAAAAATTGATGACGAGAAGGATATGGCAGGTGAGGACTTAGAAACAATCAAATTGAGAGAGGTGGATACTCAACAAGGCCTTGGCGTCCTCATTCATCAGTTGCTGAAAGTAAGCACACAGATACAACCGGCAGTAAAGAAGGCAATTGGTATGTTGGCCTTCACAGCAAGAGGATTTGAGTATAGGGATAGGGATATTTTGCTGCAATTGTATAGGGCATTGGTAAGGCCACACCTGGAGAATTGTGTGCAGTTTTGGTGTCCTTATCTAACAATGTCCTTGCTATGAAGGGAGTACAGTGAAGGTTTACCAGGCTGATTCCTGGGATGGCAGGATTGTCATATCAGGAGAGACTAAATCGATTAGGATTATATTCGCTAGAGTTTAGAACAGTGAGAGGGGATCTCGTAGAAATTTATAACATTCTAACAGTGTTAGACAGGGTAGATTCAGAAAGAATGTTCCCAATGGTAGGAGAATCCAGAACAAGGGGTCATAGTTTGAGGATAAGGAGTAAAGGTAAGTGTAAAGTTCCTTTCAGAACTGAGGTGAGGAGAAACTTCTTTACCCAGAGGGTGGTGAATGTCTGGAATTCATTATCGCAGAATGTAATTGAGGCCAAAATGTTGTCTGATTTCAGGAAAAAATTAGATATAGCTCTTAGCGCTAAAGGGATCCAGCGATATGGGAGGAAGTGTGGATCAGGATATTGAATTCAATGATCAAAATGAATGGCAGAGCAGGCTCAAAGAGCCAAATGGCTGACTCCTGCTTCTAGTTCCTATATTGGGCAAGTAATGGGGCTAAAAGTAGACAAGTCCCCTGGCCGTACTAAAAGAGACGGCAGGGGAATTAGCAAATGTACTACTGGTAATTAACCAAAATTTGCTGGACTCAGGGTGGTTCCGGCAGATTAGAAAACAGCAAATGTGACGTTACTGTTTAAAAAAGGAGATAGACAAAAAGCAGGTAAATATAGGCCAGTTAACTTCTGTAGTGGGGAAAATGCTTGAATCTATCATCAAGGAAGAAATAGCGAGACATTTGGATAGAAATTGCCCCATTTGGAAGACGCAGCATGGTTCATGAAAGGCAGGTAATGCTAATTTACTGGAATTCTTTTGAACACATTGTGAGCGCAGTGGACAGTGGGGAAATGGTGGATGTGGTGTATCTGGATTTCTAGAAGGCATTCAACATGGTGCCATAGCAGGATGAGGTAGCCTATTGGATACAAAATTGGCTTGATGACGGATTTGAATTGATTTATTATTGTCAAACGTATACTGTGAAAAGTAACATTTCTTGTGTGCTATACTGCTAAAACATTCCGTACATAGAGAAGGAAAGCAGAGAGTGCAGAATGAAGTCTTACAGTTATGATTGGAGTGTAGAGAAAGATCAACTTAATGAGAGGTAGGTCCATTCTAAAGTCTGATGGTACTAGGGAAGAAACTGTTTTTGAGTCGGTTGGTAAGTATCCTCAGACTTTTGTATCTTTTTCCCGATGGAAATGGAAGAGAGTATATTTGGGGTGTGTGGGATCCTTGATTATGCTGGCTGCTTTTCCGAGGAGCGGGAAGTGTAGACAGTATCACTGTATAGGAGGCAGGTTTGAGTGATGGACTGGGCTTCGTTTATAACCCTTTGCAGTTTATTGCGGTCTTGGACAGAGCAGGAGCTGTACCAAGCTGCGGTACAACTGGAAGGAATGCTTTCTATGGTGCATCTGTAGAAGTTGCTAAGAGTTGTAGCAGACACGCCAAATTTGCTTAGTCTCCTGAGGAAGTAGAGATGTTGATGGGCTTTCTTAACCATAGCATCTGCATGGAGGAACCAGGACAGTTTGTTGATGATCTGAACACCTAAAAACTTGAAGCTTTCAACCATTTCTACTTCATCCCCATCTTCTTTTCTATGCTTCTGAAATCGATGACTACCTTCTTCATTTTGTTGACACTGAGGGAGAGATTATTGTCGCCACACCAGTTCACCAGATTCTTTATCTCTTTCCTGTATTGTGTCTTGTCATTGAGATCTGACCCACAATGATGGTGTCATCAGCAAACTTGAAAATTGAGTTGGAGGGGAATTTGGCAATATCGTCAGAGATGTACAAGGAGTATAGTAAGAGGCTAAGAACACAACCTTGCAGATGATGGTGGTGGAGGTGTTGTTGCCTATCCTTACTGACTGCAGTCTGTGGGTTAGGAAGTCTAGGATTCAGTTGCAGAGGGAGGAGCCGAGCCGCAGAAAATAGAAGTGGTTGTAGAGGGTTGTTTCTCAAATTGGAGACCTCTGACCAGTGGTGTGCCTCAGGAATCCGTACAGGGTCCAATATTATTTGTCATTTATATTAATGATTTTGATCAGAATTTAGGAGGCATGGTTAGTAAGTTTGCAGATGACACAAGATTGGTGGCATAGTGGGCAGTGACAAAGTTTACCTGAGATTGTAATAGGACCTTGATCAATTGGTCCAGAGGGCTAATGAATGGCAGTTGGAGTTTAATTTAGGTAAATGCGAGGTGATGCATTTTGGTAGATTGTACCAGATCAGGACTAATTCAGTTAATGGTAGGGTGTTGGGGACAGTTATAGAACAAAGAGATCTGGGTATATAGGTTCATAGCTCCTTGAAAGTGGTGTCACAGGTGGACCAGGTGGTGAAGAAGGCGTTCAGAATGCTTGGTTTCATTGGTGAGAATGTTGAATACAGGCTTGGGACATCTTGTTGGAGTTGTACAGGACGTTGGTGAAGCTACACTTGGAATGCTGTGTACAGTTCTGGTTACCCTATTATAGAAAGGATACTATTAAACTAGAAAGAGTGCAGAAAAGATTTACTAGGATGCTATCGGGACTTGATAGTTTAAGGAGAGACTGGATAGACTGTGACTTTTTTCCCTGGAGTGTAGGAGGTTTAGAGGTGATCTTATAGAGGCCTATAAAATAAGGGGCATAGATAAGGTATGTAGTCAACATCATTTCCCAAAGATAGGAGAGTCTAAAACTAGAGGGCATAGGTTTAAGATGAAAGGGGAGAAATACAAAAGGATCCAGGTGGGCAATTCTTTCACACACACAGTAGTGAGTGTCTACAATGAGCTGCCAGAGGTAGTAGTAGAGGCGGGTACAGTTTTGTCTTTTAAAAAGCATTTAGACAGTTCCATGGGCAAGATTGGTACAGGGGGATATGAGCTAAATGCCCACAATTGGGACCATCTTAATGGTAAAAACTGGGCGGCATGGACAAGTTGGGCCGAAGAGCCTGTTTCCATGCTGTAAACCTCTGACTCTGATTCTGTGCTTCTTTGACTATGATCCCTTGTAAGTTTTTGGTCTGTATTCCTACTGGACTGGATCTTGCTGAGGCAAAGCGTGTTGCAACATGTGCCATTTGACTTTCTCTGTACCCTTCAGCACAAATTATTGTACTGCACGTTTTGCTGGAAGTGCAAGTTAGTGAGAGTAACAGGGCATCCAGGACCTCCGTGAAAGGTGGGAGCTATAGTGTTTCTCCTTAATGGTTGAGATTTAAGGAGATTATGAGAAAGCATGAGATTGAATAATTCAACTTGTTCCCATTTTGGGCTGGATGGGGGGTGGGAGTGGTGGTGATTTGTTATTTGCTGCATTTGTGTTACTAGGTAGTGGAGGTTGCAGGTTTGGAAGGTGCTATTGATTGGCAGTACATTAACAGCTGTATATGTGTGTGTGTATTTTTATATATATATATATATGTATATATCTATTATATATAAAGGATATTCCTAGTTTCAGGACTTAAATTGTTACATAGAAACATAGAAAAACTACAGCACAAACAGGCCCTTCGGCCCACAAGTTGTGCCAAACATGTCCCTACCTACTACGCTTACCTATAACCCTCTATCTTACCAAGTCCCATGTACTTATCCAAAAGTCTCTTAAAATACCCTATTGAATCTGCTTCCACCACCACTGCCGGCAGCCGATTCCACGCGCTCACCACCCTTTGAGTTAAAAACCTACCCCTGACATCTCCTCTGTACCTACTCCCCAGCACCCTAAACCATTTCAGCCTTGGGAAAAAGCCTCTTACTATCCACTTGATCAATACCTCTCATCATCTTATACACCTCTATCAGGTCACCCCTCATCCTTTGTCTCTCCAAGGAGAACAGACCGAGCTCTCTCAACCTATCCTCATAAGGCATGCCACCCAATCCAGGCAACATCCTTGTAAATCTCCTCTGCACCCTTTCTATGGCTTCCACATGTAATGAGGCGGCCAGAACTGAGCACAGTACTCCAAGTGGAGTCTGACCAGGGTCTTATACAGCTGCAGCATTATCTCCCGACTCCTACACTCAATTCCTTGATTGATGAGTGAATTGTTGTGATGAGATTAATGGGCAATTCATATGCAAATTCATCAAGTTCTTAAAATAAAGCTAGGGCTAAAGATGAAATGGTCCTTATGCAAAGCAAATGGTAGCGAGCGTAAATCAATCAGCAATTTTTGGAGATTTACAATCGGTAATATATCTGTTTAACACCTTGAACTTTCTGGCTAATTAACGCCTCATTAACAAGGTGCATTGTTAAGATGGCATTGTTTTTAATGCCAACTCTGGCTGATTGAAGTTAAATGAGGTGGCACATTTACAATCTCAATGCTATTGGTAGAGAAAAACTGTGGATTATACAGCAGAGGGCACCATATCACTATAATGTCATGGCTTTCTGAAATATTTTCTGTTGATCAGGCCAAGTTTAAGTAGTGATAGCTGCTATTGTACACAATGCTATTAGCTCTTTTTCATAATCCTTAAGGTAGAGACTGATTTATCAGAAAGGAATTGCATTTGGGATGGTTGAAGATCAAAACACAACTGAAGTCAAAGCAAAATAAGGATTTAGCTGTAGGAACTTCTCATGGGCTGATGAAGAATATGCGTTCCACAGACAGTTGCTAAGCTGCAGGGTCAACCTTCTGAGCTAGAATGGTTGTGAGTTCAAACTCCTCTTTGGACACTTAGTACTCCTCTGAGACAATATAAAAGCAAGGGGTAATATTATTCCTTTTTTAGCGTGCTATTTGGGTCTGAAGAAGAATTTACAGAGCTACAGGAAAAGTGAGGGGGTCTAATTGGATGTCTCTTTTAAAGAACTGATGCAAGTATAATGGGCTATTGTACTTCTGTGATACTACTCCAACACACACCAGTGCAGTGCTGAAGATAAGCTGCATGGAGGAATGTGTGGTCTTTTGAATGGGACAGTATAGCAAGATGATACGATTTTCAAGGTCTACTGCAGAAGGAAAGTATACAGTTAATGGTAGAGCCCTTAGAAATATTAGCATACAGAGGAGTCTAGGTGTTCAGATCCACGGTTCCCTGAAAGTGGCAACTCAGGTGGACAAGGTGGTCAAGAAGGCATATGGTATGCTGGCCTTCATTGGCTGGGGTGTTGAGTATAGGAATTGGAAAATCATGTTGCAGCTGTATAAGACAGATTTGGAGTATTGTGTAGAATCTGACTGCCACTATATTGGAAGGACGTTGATGCGTTTAAAAGGGTGCAGAAGAGATTTAGCAGGATGTTGCCTGGCTTGGAGGGTACAGACTATGATGTAAGGTTGAATAAACTTAGATTATTTTCATTGGAGCGTCAGAGATTGAGGGGTGACCTGATAGAGGTTTACAAGACTATGACAGGCGTGGATAGTCAGAGCCTTTTTCCAAGGTTGAAAGGTCAATGACTCGGAGGCATAGGTTCAGAGTGAAAGGGAGAAAGTTTAAAAGAGATGTAAGTTTTTCACAGAGGGCGTGGATAGAGGGCGGGGGGGGGGGGAGAGAGAGTGTGTGATTGGAGGAGCAGTGAGTTTGATCAGGGGTAGGGGAAGAAAAGAAGAGCTTGGGTCGACAAGAGAGCAACCCTAGAGAGAAGGATTAGAGCAGAGGAGCTGGACAAGGCATCAGAACTCTAGGAGAGATTGGGAGAGTGCTTTGGTTAAGTGTTGTGGCTGGGGGAAAGATTTGGGAAATAGGTCAGCCTGTGAAGTAGTAGGAGCAATTCACCTTGGTGATGCCATAGCCATCAGAAGCTCTAGATAAATGCAAGTTCATCCTTCCAACTGTTTTCTGTCCTTCCAGTTGCCTTTCTATCTAATGTGAAACTTTTGGTGGATCTAAGGAGTATTGGGTTCATGTGTTCAGGATTTTACTGCTTTCAGTGAATATTTTGAAGAACTTGCTTAAAGTCACGTGACAGTTGAGTCAAATTTGATTACGACTGCTACGTGACGGGACTCAAGAATAGTGGTTACTTACAAAAAGGTACCAGAACTAATTCCTGTGGAACTATTAATCATCCATGAGTCAAAGCATTTTGGACAGGAAGGGAGAAAATTGATAATCATCGGTGGAGTGTTGTAATTAGATTCAAAAAGCTGAATAGAATTATCTTACAGATTCCAACATTTACTTCAGGATAACATATATACATGAGTAGGAGTGGACCTTGTGTAAAAATCAACCCTTGACATGGCCAAAAAATGTTTAATTATTCATGCATCTCGTGTATAAGTTGATCGTAGTTTTTGAGGGATAGTAGAGTGGGAAAACACGTACTTCCTTTTTTTTGCTATACAAGTTATATCAATTCACCAGTTACTACTGATAATTATAATTTCCTGATGCTAAAGTCATACTACCAATAGTATTACATTACCTATGCATGGATCAAAATATCCTCCGACACCATACTTCATAATAAGTCTTATAAGGCTATTTGAGATGCGAAATACTGTCAATTACGAACCCATTCAGAGGCAGATCATCAGCAAAATAAAAAGTGCTACTAACAGCGTTGCCAGGTCTGAAACGGCATTCCTACCAATCCCAGGCTCTAAACCAGGCAACGCTATGATAACTAACCTGTTAGTTCATAATATCAGGAAATTACAATTAATAATAGTGTCTACTAATTATTTTGGATTATGTACTTTTTTTCTCATTTCTCCCTGCAATGGGAGAGGATGACATTGCAATTAAAGTAAATTAAAATGAGAGAATATTTTATGTATAGATTTAAAGTGGAATATGGCGATTAAGTGCGGTTTTGCCCTCACCGCACCCAAGAAATCAAGTCTAAGGCTATCACTGCGTAACCTACTGCAAGGATTCAGCGACTTACCAGTAATTCATAAATGTTTTCCATGTCTTAAGAGAAGGTATCCCGCATGGATTTCAACTTCTTGAAAGTATTACTTATGTAAGTCAGTCCCCTGCTTTTTGCCTAAACGTTTGGTCTAGAAAAAACTACTTTTAAACACATGTATGGTAACTTGATCTCTTAGTACAGCAACTTCATTTTTATACAAAATAAGAACATAAGAACATAAGAAATAGGAGCAGGAGTAGGCCATCTAGCCCTTCGAGCCTGCCCCGCCATTCAATAAGATCATGGCTGATCTGTTGTGGCTCAGTTCCACTTTCCCGCCCTCTCCCCATAACCCTTAATCCCCTCTCTTATCAAGAACCCATCAACCCGCTTCTTAAAAATATTTAGCGAGGCAGCCTCCACCACTTCAAGGGGCAGAGAATTCCAGAGATTCACCACCCTTTGAGTGACGAAGTTCCTCCTCAACTCCGTTCTAAACCGCCTCCCCTTTATCTTGAGGCTGTGCCCCCTAGTCCTACTGTCTTTTTTGAGCGGGAAGAGTCTCTCCACCTCTATCCTATCCATCCCATTCATCATCTTATGCGTCTCAATGAGATCTCCCCTCATTCTTCTAAACTCTAACGAGTACAAGCCTAGTTTATTCAGCCTCTCCTCATAGCTCAATCCCCTCAACTCCGGTATCAGCCTAGTAAACCTCCTCTGCACTGCCTCCAGGGCCAAAATATCCTTGCGCAGATGCGGCGCCCAAAACTGCACACAGTACCAAAATATACTTGCCCTTTCTATATTGCAATCAGCAAAAGATTATGAAGCAGAAGTTAGTGTGTTTAGTGATGGGCAAGTTTTAACAGACTGAAATGTGTCATGGTACGTGGGTGAAAGTGTCAATGAATTGCAACTTGTGTAACTTACTTATTTTTTCCCTATTTTGTAAAAGTATTAAACATGTTGGATTTATAAACTGATAGTTTTGCCCTTGTCAGTTATGTGTTCTCACTCGGTTTGGAACAAATTTGGGCACAGCTGACGTCTTTGTTGAATTTATTAAGTTGTTTTATGTTCTTTAGTATTTTGACCAAAATTGTACAATTTTACAGAGTATTTTAGCATGGCTGATATTTTAATGGCCAGTGGCAACATAGACAGCCAAATCTTTACTGGCCCCGAACCTCTGCTTCTGCTTTGGCTGTGTCAGCATCACAGAAAAGGAGAAACCAGTTTTGAATTCAGTGAGATTGATCAATTTCTTCCTCTCTACCAATGTTACGTGTTGATAACAGTCACCTATTAATTGCTTTAGATGTTTAAATTTGAACTTGTTACTACATAATAGGTACAACTTTCCCCTGAACTGTTTTCAGTGTACAACATGTCAGTATTGCTGCGATCTTATCTCTAAATGTAGGTTGTTAGGCATTATTGAAATATGATTGCAATATGCTTACATTTAATTTGAGGAATCTAATATTCTGTTGAACTTAACCACAAGCAATACGTGGAATAGGGTTGGGAAAGTGAAGAGAGGTTATACAAATATAGTGTTTTAAAAAATATGTAAAGTTGAAATAGGAACATATATCCCAGTGATAGTTTAATTAAATAGTAGTAATAAGCATGGAATCATTCAGTGCAGTACAAAAGCTTAACTGAGTTAACTGAGTGAATTGGAGTGAGTTTTCCTGTCCATTTGAAGAGGTCAACCTTAAATATAACTACTTTGCATGAGTATGGCCCATGTAATACCACTTGAATAGCAGGATAAGTGACAACTAATTGCTGTGTAATGATGCATCTTAAACTTCACGAGAAGTCATTTCAATCATTGCAAGTGTATTCTGTGCAGCACCAACTAAAAAGCACATAAGGAGTCATGAATCACCACTTAAATTCCTAATCTTAACAGTGCTATTTCAGAGGAGGAATTAAACAGAATTTTAAGAAATTTTGCATCTTAAGATTTTCAGCTGAGGGGAGAGGAATTGCATAGAGCTCCTCGGGCTGCATGACTCTCATTGAATGTGTACAGTGAATATTACATGCATCACAGTTGTATTGAAGCACTTGAGTGCAATTTGATCTATACAGACAATGTTAAATACCACTGCATTCTTTGTAATGATCATTTTGAAATGTCTGTAATGTTTCTTTGATTGTATTGAAGGATGCAGAGTGCAGCAAGATCTATGTAGAAAAGTTGAATATCATCGCACTTCCTGTAATAGCCATTTTAAAAAGTGTGTAATGTTCTTTCAGATATTTTACAAACAAAGTATATTTTAGCAAAAATTAAAATTGCCATATATTTTGGTCACTTCCAAGCGATATATTCCTGAATGGCATTGGCAAAATGTTGTGATGAGACCAGATTACTTTCTTATCTCTGTAACAAGAAATCACACATGTACAAGAAAGCAAAAAAACATAGAATCCCAACAGTGCAGAAGGAGGCCATCCGGTCCATTGAGTCTGCACCAACTCTCTAATAGAACACCTTACCTAGGCCGTATTGCCATAATCCCATATATTTACCCCACTAATTTCCCAACTTACGCATCTTGGAACAATAAGGGACAACTTAGTAAGGCGAAACCACCTAACCTGCATTTCTTTTGGACTGTGAGAGGAAGCTAGAGCACCTGGAGGAATCCACACACACACAGGGAAATCATGTAAACTCCACATAGACAGTGAATAAGAAACATCTGAGCAGTCGGAGGAAAAAAACACTCATCCCAGAAGTTAGTCTGTGTGATGGTGTGTTGCACTGAGTTGTCTGATGGGTTCTCCTGTTGCTTTGACAGATGAGAAGTCAGCAGGGAGACCAGCTGTTTACCATCTAATTCGGTGATATTTCAGATGTGATGTTAACAAAATCTTGACTTTCAGATCTGATTACAGATATTACATATGTCACTGCTAGAGGAATGGGTGAGGGCACTAGCTTTATAGGGTGCTTGCTTATCATGAAGAGACCTATTTCAATACGCTTCTAATGTTGACATTGCTTGATGAGAGATTTATCCACTTGGATTGTTTCTTCACATATAGCGGGGTGCAACTTGCAGGGCCTGACATTGACTTTCAGAATATCTTTTCAAGTTTGGGGCTTTCTATGATTTCCAGAATACTTCTGGTACTCTGGAAGCCTCTGTGTGGACCACACAACCAACCCAGGGAAGGTGAACCATGAATATGCTTTTGATACCAGATACATGGCACCTTGTAATTACTTTGATGTTGGGATTTTTGCCCTGTCACTTGATGTTGCAGGTAGATCTTAAGCTAATGAGTGTGGAATGCTTCTAGATACTTTGTGACTCCAGTAGGTGGTCCACTGCTCAAAACCATAAAGAAGTCATGTCAGAATCACTGCCAGGTAGACTTTGATCTTTGTTTTCAGACAAACTTTGTGCTGTCTCCAAAACCTGTAAATGAGCCTGCCAAATGCTGTGCTCGACTCAGTTACCTACTTTGATGGTGATCAACATTAATGGAATTAAATTCCATCTGTTTGCTGGAAAGGTGCTGAGTGAAATGTGTTGAGGCAATCTCAATACCAGTTCTTCTTGATACAATTTCCACTTCAGGTAGAAAAAATAAGCGCAAGTAAAAAGCAGTAACATAATTAAAAAAGAAAGAAGAGAAAGCTGAAGTGCAGGACTGAAGTCTTAGCATAATGCTATTTTCATATTTAGATGTTGGCTAAACATATCTATAGATACAAGTTATTGGCATGCTTTCAATATTGTGATTTTTCAGAACAGCATATGCCATTTTCTATCTCTATCTTTCTTGCTTCTCCCTGGGTTTTTGCACCCTTTTGAATTTTCTTTTTGTGTCGTGCACGGGGCCTTTGTCTTCAGTTCCAAGTCCCTTTGGTCATGTGCATGGGCTTAACCAATGTAAAACAAAATCTAAATTGTGCATGTGTGGCTCTTTCCTAGCTTGTCGAGGAGGCCTGAGGTTCATCGGGCCTTGGTGATGTCAACCACAAAGCTGTAGACACTGGTTAGTTTTAGGTTGATTATATGGTATTTAATCATTTTGAATGTTTTTTCTTGGCACATTTGGGTTTGGTGGGGGGAGGCAGTCTTCGTGGTACATCAGTGTGCTGCATCCCACCACTTGGGAACCACTGCACTAGGACATACCTTGTGATGGTGATTGAGGAATCTTGGGAATTGGCATTGGGTGTGTTTCAGAATGCATGACTGTTAAGCTGTTGTAGGACTGTGCTTCCAACTTTAGCAGCAGTCTCCTTGTTTAAGATGATTATATTTGGGATCATTGTCTGTAAAGCTGCTTAAATATTTATTCTGCTCACCATTTACCTGTATTAAAAAAATACATTATTTGTACTGTTTGAATTTATTTGACAGTTCAGAATTTTTTGACTTCTTTTGATTACAGCATGGAGTTCACGGAGAATTTTATAGAATTTATTACTTTGGATTCAGTTTTAAACATTTACAGAATGTGTTGGTGAGTTTTGTTTAATGCTGAAAATTCTTCTTGGTGAGCAAAGAGTTAAATAGGGTGTACAACATCCCTTTAAGAAGTGTAGTTATGCAAAATCGAGGATTAACTTGTTCAGTCTTGTGTGTTATCTTCAGTTGGTTTAACCTTGCTAAAGCGAACCTAGAAGATCTGGGAACAGGACCTAAAGGAACTTAAAAGTTGCGCAATGATCTTGCGCAAAAGGTGTTCTTCTAAGACTGTTTACAGATCAAATGCCTGCCAATTGTGACGCATTTGAGCTTTCATACGTCTCCACTTAGGAAGGGAGGGGGAATAGAACCGTGTACTGATAGGTAACTTGTAATGAGGGTGACGACTTACGTTCTTTGTAACTTTATTGGGACTGAAGGGGAGGAGAGGAAGTCATATAGTTTTTAATTCAATTGAGTTTAATCTGTTTTGTGCACAGATAACAAATTTCCCACATGTGCATTCATTGGTTAAATTGATACTACTGTGTTCTGCAGTTTTTAAGAAAGCAACCTGTCTTTTAGAAGGGTGTGATCAGATGACAATTGAGAAGTAACCCAGCAACAGATTGCACTGTAAAGTGTGCCAGCAGTACTGCAGGTGTAGACATCGACCAGGAGTTGCATTTTGTGAGAAATAACTAGCTCATAGTGCTGTGTTGTTCTTTCTCATTAACTGCTGGGCTGGGCTACGAGAGCTGGTGGTTTTTTTAAAAATCCCAGAGAAATCTGCCATAACCGCCGTACACTGCAGACTTGATGATGAATTTGCTGCAGTTGAAGGAACTTTCTCAGTCTGACCTGTATCGACGGCGCCAAGAGCGTCATGACAGTTTTGGATCTGCAGATTTGGAGAAGAAGAAGTTAAAGTATGTTGTTTTATTTCTAGATTGAGTTGATTACAAATTGTACCTGGCATGTATGAACCATATGGAGGAATTCCTCAAAACATTCCTATTTGCGTTGATGCAGCTAATCAGGAATTAATGGAATTCTTGCCATGAGCAATGTTCAAAAGTAACTAAAGCAAATGCAGGTGTGTATGTTTTTCGATAGGTGTACAGCTTTTGAAATATATTAGTTACATTTATTTTGCTATCAGTCATCAAGGACTAATGTGACATCTGATTAGGCTTGACATTAGACTGGTAGTAACCTTGCACTGAATATTTAAAGCAGTAAATGTTAGTAAAATACTTGATGTGCACATTAAGTTTTGTGTAAGGGAATTGGAATTAATGTAAAGTGATTGGTACAAATTTAGATTTTCCATTATAGTTTTCATTTACTTTTGTCGTGGAGTGATGGGGTTTAGTGATGGCACTGCAGAGATTGAGAGATATCGGTTTGATGGCAGGAGTGCTTTCAGTGTAATGAAAGAGACTGTCGGCCTTTGTCATTCACTTAGTTTCTAATATAAATGCCACTCAACGCCTCCCTGGAGACGTCTATTGAATGCACTGCATTCTACAAATGCTACTGTTTGAGTCCTATGTGGAGTGTGCTGTAGGAATGGCAAAGTTGTGTATTTTCATGTAACTTGGTCGCAATGTTAGTGTAAGCCTACTTGTGACAATAATAAATAAACTGTAATTTTATTTCTAATTGTTGTTAAAGAAGTTACTATCTGTTTCATAAGCCAGAATCTAAAAGTACTGAATTGACTTGGCCATTGTTGAGACTCGGTCGTCATTCAAGACGTACAGAGGTTTCCTTACATGAGTTTCAAAGTGGTTGTTGGTAGAAGGTCCTTTTTTACAACCAGGTGTAGGTTCAGGAAGTTAAGTTATAGGAAATCTAACAAGTGCTTCAAATTGGAAGTATTATACTTTTCCTGATCTTCCTCAATATGGGAATATTTGACTCCAAGTAATTTCCCCTTTTTTAAAAAAAATAAAGATTTGGGATCAGTAAAGAAGCAGAGTTTATGCAGAGATCTTTACAATGTAAAGACCTTGCTTAACATTGTGAGGTGCGAATAAACAAACTTGACAAGTTGCCAGATATACAAAATACATTTCAAATTTTGAAATTTAGTATCTTTATCTGCATGAATATCAATCGTTTGAGGGTCTTAGGAAGCACTTGTCTCCGTTTTTAAAAAAAAGGATTCATGTATCCATTGTTTTTTGTGTCCTTCCCATACAAATAGAAATTATATAATTACAATTGTCCATTTTCGTGTGTCAATGTAATGGAAAGATATTGATGATTTTAACAATCTTTTTTGTGGATTTTTACAAATGAGCATTAGCAAGGTCTATTTCTACACTTCTAGGCTCATAAGGGAAAAGGTCAAATTCGAACTGAATTTCAACAGTTTGTAGTGACTGAGTTCTGGGGCAAAAAAACAGTGATAGGAAAACCCCAATTTATAAAGGAAATTGAAGTTTGAGAAGTCATTAATTTAGATAATGAGAGCAAAAACAGCTTGTATAGTGCCTTTACCTGAATGAAATGTGCCATAAAACACATTCTCCACCCCCCTGAAAAGTTAAGAAAGCCCACCAACGCCTCTAGTTTCTCAGGAGACTAAGGAAATTTGGCATGTCTGCTACAAGCTCTCACCAGCTTTTACAGATACACCATAGAAAGCACACTTTCTGGTTGTCCCACAGCTTGGTATGGTTCCTGCTCTGTCCAAGATTGCAAGAAACTATAAAGGGTCGTGAACAAAGCCCAGTCCATCATTCAAACCAGCCTCCCATCCATTGACACTGCCTACACTTCCCGCTGCCTCGGAAAAGCAGCCAGCATAATGGAGGACCCCATCCACGCACCCCGGACATTCTCCTCCTCCTTCATCGGGAAAAAAGTACAGAAGTCTGAGGTCACGTACAACTGACTTAAAAACAGCTTCTTCCCTGCTGCTGTCAGACTTTTGAATGGACTTTTCTTGCATTAAGTTGATCTTTTTCTACACCCAGCTATGACTGTAACACTACATTCTGAACTTCCTTGTTTCCTTCCCTATGTATGGTATGCTTTGTTTATGCAAGGAACAATACTCTTCAGTGTATACTAATACATGTGACAATTATAAATCAAATCAGAAGTCTATGGGTGGGTGACTGACCATATATCCAACTATCCTGCAATGATATTAAATTGAGAACAATCTTATTTCACACCCATCTTTTGGAGGGGGGGGGGGGGGGGGGAGAGAGTGTAGAGCGAGATTGTGATCCTGTGTCTCCAGTGCGCGCATGGGACCCCTTAATGCTCCGAACAGCAGTGAAAGCTGTTGGGCTGCTCATCTTGCTTGCCACCCCCTGCTGTTATATCAGTGGTGACAGAGTAAGGCTCTGATGCACAGAAGGCACGCCCAAAGTTAGTACCCCAGTTCCTTCCTGCCCTTTTAAAAAAGTTTATTAAAAAAATGCTCCTGTCTGACTGCTCAGGTCAAATGTTTAAAAGTTTGGGCAGGCTATTATTGGGGTCAATTGGCTTGTTAACGAGCTCAATTGACTCTGGATTATTTATTTAAATATGATAGGCAGGCTGCTGATTTTGGTTCCCTCTCTCCCCCTCCACGTTTGAAAAAAAAGTTCTGGTGGGGGATACATAAAATGCAGCCCATGAAATGCTGCTTGATGGACTGGGTATTTAACATGATTTCAAAATTGGTACCTGCACTAGCTAATATAAAAGCGAGACATACACAGAATCTATGCCCTGTATTCACTTCCTTCCATTGTGGATTCCTGTAGTACTTTTGTTTTGGAAATGGTGTTCCAATCAAGGCTGCACTTCATAAAGTTGCATTATTAATTTGGTTAAACATTGTTATAGAGCTTCATGTGGTCAGTTTTCATTGGAGGTGGGAGGAATTGCAAAGAACAAAAAAAAAATTACAGTACAGGAACAGGTCCTTCAGCTCTCCAACCAGGCTGCCCTCTGAAATACAACCCTCTTCCCTTCCAGGGACCATATTGCTCTATTCCCATTCTGTTCATGTATTAAACAGTTTTGGATAGTTTTAAATAGAATTAAATAGTTGTTCTTGCAATGTTTTTATTACATGAAGGTCTAAGCCAAGGAATAATATTTTGTAGAAGAGTGAGAGATGCTTTTCTCCCCCCCTGCCCCACTTGCACACCTTTGCTTTGCACTTCCCTTTGCATGAGAAACCATCCATGAAGGCACCTCCCATAATGAGGCCCATGACTATGCTGATGCTGAATTCAAACGCCAACTGAGAAGGGTTGAATTTCCCAATCTGGGATCTACCATATCTGTTCATTCTGAGGATAAAATTGATCTCATTAGTCAGCAAGGAATGCAGTCCATAAACAAGATCATATTCAGGCTGGCTTCAATATTGACGGGAAAACAATGACTTCTCTTACCATCAGGAAGAAGTTTCATAATAAAAAGTATCTGAGGACATCTTGTGTTGCATCTTTCAGTCAAAGAGGTCCAGACAGGGATTCTGGGGAAGTACCGGAAGATTGGAAAACGGCTAATGTTACGCCGTTGTTTAAGAAGGGTGGCAGGCAAAAGGCAGGGAATTATAGGCCGGTTAGTTTAACGTCTGTTATAGGTAAAATGCTAGAATTCGTGATCAAGGAGAAAATAGTGAGGCATCTTGAGGAGAATTGTTCGATAGAGCAAACGCAGCACGGTTTCGTTAAGGGGAAGTCGTGTCTGATGAATTTATTGGAGTTCTATGAGGATGTGTCTAGGACGGTGGATAGAGGAGAACCAGTAGATGTGGTGTTTCTTGATTTTCAGAAGGCGTTTGATAAGGTGCTGCACAAGAGGTTATTACAGAAGGTCGGGGGCATGGAGTTGGGGGTAGGGTGTTAGCGTGGATAGGGGATTGGCTGTCAAATAGGAGGCAGAGAGTGGGGGTCAATGGGTGCTATTCGGATTGGCAGTTGGTGACTAGTGGAGTGCCCCAGGGGTCGGTGCTGGGGCCTCAGCTATTTACCATTTATATAGATGATCTGGAGGAGGGAACCGAGTGTATGGTGTCGAAATTTGCTGATGACACCAAGATTGGTGGAATGGCAAATTGTGCGGAGGGTGTGGAAAGTCTGCAGAAGGATCTAGATAGGCTGGGCGAATGGGCCAGGAACTGGCAAATGGAATTTAATGTTAGCAAGTGTGAAGTTGTCCACTTTGGTAGGACTAATGGTAGGAAGGACTATTACTTACATGGCGAAAAACTGCAGCAGGCGACGGTGCAGAGGGACCTCGGGGTCCTTGTGCATGAGTCACAAAAATCCAACCTGCAGGTGCAGCAGGTGGTCAGGAAGGCGAATGGGATGCTGGCCTTCATAGCGAGGGGGATTGAATATAAAAGTAGGGAGGTCTTGCTGCAACTGTACAGGGCACTGGTGAGGCTGCAGCTGGAGTACTGTGTGCAGTTTTGGTTGCCGCACTTACGCAAGGATATTTTGGCCTTGGAGGGAGTGCAGAGGAGGTTTACTAGGCTGATACCGGAGTTGAGGGGGTTGAGCTATGAGGAGAGGCTGAATAAACTTGGCTTGTACTCGTTAGCGTTTAGAAGAATGAGGGGAGATCTCATTGAGACATAAGATGATGAATGGGATGGATAGGATAGAGGTGGAGAGACTCTTCCCGCTCAGAAAGGACAGTAGGACTAGAGGGCACAGCCTCAAGATAAGGGTGGGGGGCAGTTTAGAACGGAGTTGGGGAGGAACTTCTTCACTCAAAGGGTGGTGAATCTCTGGAATTCTCTGCCCGTTGAAGTGGTGGAGGCTGCCTCGCTAAATATATTTAAGATGCGGGTAGATAGGTTTTTGACAGGCAAGGGGATTAAGGGTTATGGGGAGAGGGCGGGAAAGTGGAATTGAGCCATGACAGATCAGCCATGATCTTATTGAATGGCGGGGCAGGCTCGAAGGGCTAGATGGCCTACTCCTGCTCCTATTTCTTATGTCCTTAGGTGAATTTGGTTTGGAACCCTCTCAAATACACCCAGAAAACTCATTGAAGGGGTGAACTTTCAATATCTCCCCCTGTGTATTTTGATTGGGGAAGTATCAAGCACGAGAGAGAGAATCTACAAGGAGCTCCTTTACCAATCACGGATTCCATCTGTCTATAGTTCCACCTCCTCCAATCACAGGTCCCTCCCGTGTGCTCTATTTATTGATCTTTTTCTATCCTTGCCAGAGTGTCTGTTCTTTCTGGACATCAGCTTGGCCTGGATGTTGGATAGGACCCCATCTTGGACAATCGTGAGCCCTCCCAGCAGATTATCAAGCTTCTAATCATTGCAGATGGCGGGGACTGATTCACATCATATTAGAATCATAGAATCCCTTTTGTCCATCAAATCTGCACCGACTCTCTGACCAGAGTATCTCACCCAGGCCCTCTTCACTACCCTATCCCTGCAACCCCACACATTTACCATCTCTAATCCATTTAACCTACACATTTTGGGACTCTAAGGGGCAATTTAGCATGGCCAATCCACCTAACCTGCATATCTTTGGAGTGGCAGGAAACCAGAACATCCAAAACTCATGGAGACAGAGGGAGAACATGCAAACTCCACACAGTCACCCAAGGCCGGAGTCTCTGACACTGAGACATCGGTGCTAACCGTTGTGCCTCCATGTCACCAAGCACCTTGTCCCAGGCTGCGTTGTTTGCCAATTCCAGGATCTGGGCGCAGGGACTCCAACCCTGACAGTCTACATAGTGACCTTAGTCCACTGTGCAGGGCAGATGGATGTGGCCAGGAGGCAAGGCTGATATTTATTCTGTTTGGCGAGAAAACGCTCGCCCAAGTTTTTAGTTGGCTTACATTGAAATTTTTAATTTGATTACAACATTGAATCTCCTTCATTATTTAAATGTTTTCTGTAATTTTACAGTCTTTCTTTATAGCCCTTCAGTTTCACTTTCATTGCGTCAAGTAGTTAGAATTTGAGATGAATCTGATCTTCGTATATCTGTAGAAGTTAGTCATTGTATTTAAAATCCAAATTAGAGAGAAAATACCAAGGAATTAAGGAAGAATAGTATCCTTAACTCTTCATGTGAAAATGAAGAGGAACCCTGGGGTGGAGGGGATGCTTTTTGACTCTTCGTTCTAACCCATCGAAAATTCTAATTTTTAATCATCTTTTAAAGAGATACCTTAGCAGGTAACATTTTACTATGGGTTCATTTGGATTACTTGCACGGGAGAGAATGAAATTCTTTTTGATTCTTGTTTTACTTGTTAGCAAATTTTAAGAGTTGTAGTTTGTCTAATTTTCTGGTAAAGTGTTTCATTCGCCCTCCCATCCCTCTGTTTGAACCTGTAATTATCTATGATGATGTGGATTCACACATGTAACTCTTACCTTGCTTGGAAATGTATTGGAATGTTTGGAATTGGTGCACGAGCACCCAAAGTATTCCTGAGGTGAGGATTTGGTTCACACACCAGCAAGGAATGGAAAATATTACTTAAAATAATTGGAACTCAGTTTATTCAATAGAACTAAATCCTTAATTTCTGGGATTTGACACATATTGGGATTTATCAAAGTCTTAAATATTGTATGTACAGTACTCGTACACAGTAGAATAAGTCCAGTGTCTGTCTTTCCAATGATTAAAAGTACATTTTTCCTATTGTCCAGTTATATTCCATATCCATATTTTTAGTATTCAGCTTGTCAGTTCATGTTACAATATCCATAGTTCCTTTTCATACTTATTTAATTATTTTTAAATATCCAATGAGGAAGGTAATGAAACAAACTCGAATGGACTCTGTATATTAACTGCATATGCTGGGGATTGGAAAATTGCTGATAAACATTAACACACAGAATCCTCTAGATTATCAGAAAATAAACTTGTAATTTCAGCATGTTGACTGAAAAATGCATGTTGCATTAAAACAAGTAGTGTCTTGTCCTCTGAGCACTTGTTCGGCTGTATGAATACGTTGTATGTGATCCTTTCCAAGCAGAATCCTTAGGCTGTGGACACCAATCTTAATCCTATCACAAGAATATTTGGGATGGGGCACTGAGCTGTGGAATTTTCTAGAATGAATGGCTCTCATTTTTAAAGGTAGTTGTTATTTTAGCAAGAGCCTGATGGTTATCAGCAGGGCTAGAGGAACTGAACTGTTCTCATCACTGTTATGTTAGCTTTTTCACTGCAGTGACTGTGTCTGTTTGGAATGAGGCTGAGTTATGCTGGGTGTGCCCTGAGGGGAAAATTGTTCCATTTCCTTTTGAGCGAGCAGCTGGTATCTATTCGTTCTTGATTTTTTTTAAAAATAAAAAACTAGTTTGGATTTTGACATTTGTAAGGATGAGCATTATAAAGACCATTCTCTCATCTGGTAGCTCAAAACAACTTTATCTCTTAATTCTAATCCATTCTGTCTGACATTCCCCTTGCTGTGTAATCACACAGTATTCCATGAGCAGTGACGGAGAGGAAGTGGGTGGTCAGTCATGCAGTTCTTAACTATGAGTTGGAACAGTGATTCAGTCTCCTCACCTTTAAAGGGTGGCAAGTGGCTTCTAGGAAGAGGGCAATAAATTGCTCACAGATTCATGTTGATCTGCTCCAAATTTATAATCAGTTTAAGTATAAATAGTTTTTTTGCAGAATGTTGTACCCTATGAAAATAATAATAAAAGAGAGAGTATGGACAGGTAGCAGGCTTTCAGACTTATGTAACTGCTATGGTTAATTTAGTTATTTAAAGCACATAGCTAGTTTTTAAACTGAACTATTCTCAATATCACTAGTTCCCAAACTTTTTTGGACATGTAACACTATTTAGATCTACTAACTTTGTGTACCCTGACAGTTTCTTTGCTGATATATTTTCTAAATCATTAGAATTACACATTAAAAAATAATCTTTACCATTAGAAACATAGAAGATAGGAGCAGGAGGCCATTTGGCCCTTTGAGCCTTCTCTGCCATTCATTATGATCATGGCTGATCATGCAACTCAATAGTCTGATCTCGCCTTCCCATACTCCATTCTTAAAGTTATAAAACCTATGTTCAGAGTGGACCAGGCAGACCCAAATCCATTCCTTGTTTGCTCCAAAATTCAAATTCCAGTTGAATCCAATTCAAGGTTCCCACAGGAGAGGCAAACAAGATCCAAGCTGACAAGGTATTGTACCCCATCTTGGGCTTAATCTGATTCTCAGTCTTAACCAAAACGCTGTGAACGTTACACATTTTGTCTAAAAATTTGCACTTATCACTGAGCAGTCCCTCTTCTCAACCCCTACTTTCCATTCACTCCTATGCATCCTAGCGAGATGGTCCCCACTAAGGTGATCGACTCAGTCAGGCATGCCATGTTCACCCAGGAGTCTACTGGCCTCCCATTTTAACACCTGGTTTGAACCAGGAGCTGCTGCTCTTGAACCACCACCACGTGGGTGCTCAGGTTCATGTGCCATCACTTAACTACCCTGCTGCTCACTGCTCCTCCAGTCAGAGGTTGTTTCTGCCCTGTGCTTGCTGATGTACTCGCAGTGGAGAGGATGGTATCCAGGGTAAGGGAGGAAAGGGCAATTAAAAAAGCAATTGAGATGAGATTTCATAAAGTTGACCCCTTAGGTGGGTTAAATGTCAGGAGAGAAGGTTGAAAGTAACTAAAATGACCGATTAAAAGCAAAATACTGTTGATGCTGGGATCTAAAACAGAAAAAGCTGGAAAATCACTGCAGGTCTGACAGCATCTATGGAGAATCTCTCCATGCTGTCAGACCTGCAGTGATTTTCCAGCCTTTTCTGTTTTTGAATAAAATGATTGATCGTTGAGAATTGAGAACTGTTGGAATGGATGCAAGTGAAACTCCTTTGATTATAGCAGATTAAGGCTGTGAGCATGCCTTTCCTTAAAAAAGGGAGCCTTTGGCTGTAGCAAGTTATGAGTTTAGCAGACTAGAAATACTAATTGCATGTGAGATTGACAAAGGACACGTTGCACTGAACCAAACACAGGGAATATTATTGGGGAAGTCAGGAAGAGGCTGAAGATGCGATAGGGAAGCAAAATATGGCAAAGGGATAGAGGACAAGTGGTTCAGAGGAAGCCACAATATGCACGTAACTGAGCAAAGAATTGACCAGTAATTGGTATTACAATGGATTTTAATTTGGGATTGGCAGCACATGTCCAATGCTTTGATAGCCAGCTGAGGATTGATTAACATTTTCCGGCACATTGGAAAGTTGAGCCCAGTCTCCATTTCAATTTTGGGGTCATCTGTTGAGTTGAAGCCTGCACATTTTAGAGCTGTACTTGTATCGTCAAAGCTGTTACAAGGTGTAGCTGTATCAAGAACAACAGAGGAAATTATTATAAGAATACTTTGTGATTGCTAGAAAAATGTCTTTTTTTTTTTAAGAGCATCGATTTTTCTAATCTCTTTAAAAATCAAGCACTTCTAGGTGATTTCTATAATCACCTTGATGAGGTTGAATTCATATAGAGACCATTGATGGACAATTGATCTACCAAATCTCACACAACTATATTGAAACTGACTCTTTCATGCCAGGAGAGTGCCTTAAAATGCTTCAAGGAAGGAGGGTGGGTGAACTGGTGTGGGAAAAGTAATTTTTTAGTCATCTTTTTAGAGGTGAGGATTTGAGGTAACAGTTAGTTGGCATTTAAGATAGTTGTAGACTGTAAACTTTATTTTTATGGTGCAGATGTGGTATGAAAAAATCATAGAATCCCTACAGTGCAGAAGGAGGCCATTCAGTCCATCAAGTCTGCACCGACACCAATCCCACCCAAGCCGTATTCCCACTCAGTTATCCTGCAAATCCCTCTAACTTATCACATCCCAGGACACTAAAGGTTAATTTAACAAGCTCAATCAACCTAACCTGCACATCTTTGGACTATAGGAGGAAACCAGAGCACCCGGAGAAAACCTATGCAAATACAGGGAGAATGTGCCAACGCCACGCAGACAGTGACCCAAGCTGGGAATGAACCGAGGTCCCTGGAGCTGTGAGGCAACTGTGCTGGCCCCAAAGCTTGTCAGAATAGATGCAATAACATACTTGTTATATTCAGGTTGCTCAAAATATTCAGTGGGGATTACAGATCAAGGATGTTTATTATTTGCAATATTTTTCAAAATCAAACCTTTGTAAGCATACACATGGGTGTGCAACAGTGTTGCTTGTTGCTAGTTTATATATTTTGAGTCCATTTTGGCGTTATTTTGCAAATAGTTACATGCATAGTGAGTCAGCATCTCAAGTCTATTATTCTAATTTTTTTAACAGTGAATGAATTTCACAGATTAAGTAATAAAACATAAACCTTGCTCCCTATGATTTGAGTTTACCTTTCCCGTTCTAAAACCTAAATAAGTATTATTAGTCTGAGGCGGATTCCTTAGCGCTATATTTTAATAAGATAAACATACATTTCCTAGCCATAGAGCAGTTTGTCGGTTACAGAGAATTACTCCATTAGCCCACTCACTTGTTCTCACACCCTCTGTTCCTAATCTGGTTTAAGTCTTCCTTTGATTTCCAGGAATTTAAGAAATGCAAAATAGTTTTTGCTCACACAAATGCAATTGCCCTATAGTATAATTCATAAATACTTCCCATTGTATTTGAGTTGAATGACAATACCATATACAGATACAAATTATTCTGGTCCACACAATTGTTGCTGGAAGAATGTAATTGACTTCTGGTGATTGTATTTGGAACAAAATGCACCAGGCAAGCTGGTAAAGGTTACAGTTTACAAATACATGTGGTCAAACTATTTACTTCAAACAGTAACTTGTCTTTGAGTCTCGAATATATGAAGGACATTTATGCTATCTTCTTTGTTTGAATCTTAAATCTCAATCTTCTGGCCAGCAAGAAATAAACCAATAATATCCTTGAGTAAAATTCTTCCTTTTTGTTGCAAAGTAAACCAGGATGGTTAACATCGCACATGCGTGTTAAATCCATATTTGGCATTTTACAACAGAAAAACCCAGTTATAAGCCACATTTAACTGTAAAGAGGCAAATTAAAAGTTTTATGTAGATAAATTAGCAGATGGGCTCAATATTCCAAATTGCAAATTTAGTTAAAAGATCTTCAATACTAAAATTGTACTCTTAGATTTTTGATAGTATGCAAATATTTGATTGTAATCAGCAGCTGTCAGTGTGCTGGTTTTGATTGAATCTTGAGGTGCTTGGTGCTGAATTACACGTTTTATCTGCTTTGTGAACCTTCAGTCATCATAAACTTCGAAAGGACCTCAATACATTGAAAGGATTCAAGGAATAGTGGGTACGAAATCATGAGCAATAGTCTGATTAAAATTGAACTTGTTCTCAAAATTGAAGACGTGGAAGTTTAGTGGTTGTAATCCAATTCTGTAACTCGTTGTTTACACTCACATTTTCTATTTACTTTGTCACATCAAATTTTGGAATTGTAGTCACAAGCTCAGAGGACACATGAAAATGTGTTATGCCTCTACTAACCAAACTCCATGAATGAGATGTGAAAAGGAACTGATGTGTTTGAGTGAACACACTGAAACCTGTTGGTGATAGTAAAACACGACAGCAGAAAATTCAGTTGGATTAACCTGTAATTTGAGGAGTTTCATAGTGCAATCAGTCTTACTGAATATAAAAGAGAGTGCAATCAGGTTAGATACAGTAAGAATTGTGGTTATAATTTTGATTTCTTGCTCTTTTAATTATATTGAGTGGTGGGGGAGGTTATGATATTTTCATCTGAGGTCTACCTAGTGGTCTCTGATCCTTGGTCCCAGGTGTTCAGCAGGGATTGTCTGGCACAGCCCAGCCTTGCGTTACGAACATTAAGGTAATAAATGGAAAACTGCAACAGCAGCAGAATCATCAAAGGCTGTGAGAATATTAAAATACATAAAAGTAATTAGAAGTTACTTTGTGTAAGGCAGGAAAGGTTAATATAGGGAAGAACAGTGTGTTAATTATTTTGCAATGATGAGTTGTAATTATTAAACTCTCTGATCTTAACTGTTCACTAACTGCAATGTAAATCCATTAATAATTCAGATCTATAATCCAAGCATATGTTTGATGGGTCTATAGGATAATAGAATGATACATCACAGAAGGAAACCTTTCAGCCTCATCATGCATGTGCCGACTCTTTGAAGAGTTTTCCAGTAAATCTAAATCTCCTATTTCCCACAGCCCTGCAACATGGGTGCCATTTTTTGAGAAGATTGAAAGGGTATGGTGTGAATTTAGTGCTGGATTTGAGGGCGAACAAACAGTCAGTGGGATCAAGAGACACATCTTGTAACAAAGTGTGATCTGGAGTCACCACAGTCAGTCAGGCAGGCCCCAGCAAAGGTGGGTGGGGGCTAGTGAGGACAGGTTGCGTTGTTGCGGTGGGGAGGGCATTGCAACTGAGATCCCCTCTGTAGGCCAAATTAACAGCTGGAGCCATTGTGGTACAGTTTTGGTCATCGTATAATGGGAGGGATGTGATTGTACTCCAAGAGGGCACAGAGATTTACAAGATTGTTGCAGGACTTAGGAAAGTTTTTTTTTCACCCTGGGGGTGTTGATGGTCTGCAACTCAATGCTTGAAAGGCTGATAAATGTTGACATCAAGTACTTAAATAAGCACTTGAACTGCATTGTTATTCCCAAGATAACTATGCATGGAGCCCTTTGAACTGCCACCACTTGCAGTGTTCTGGCAATCCCAAAAACCCAATGTTTTAATTACCTTTATCCTTGTAACTTTAACCTTCCCAAAAATAAAACTTATTCTAAAATACTAATATGAACTAGATGGCTACGACAAGCGCCATAACTTATAAGGCTACAGACCAAGAGTTGGAAAGTGAGTTTGGGCAGGATAGCTGTATTTTGACCAGCACTGACATGATATGCAGAATGGCATTTTTCTGGGGTATATGTTTCTGTAATCTATGATAAATGTCTTCATTCATTCACCTTCATAAGAACATAAGAAATAGGAGCAGGAGTAGGCCATCTAGCCCTTCAAGCCTGCCCCGCCATTCAATAAGATCATGGCTGATCTGTCGTGGCTCAGTTCCACAATCCCGCCCTCTCCCCATAACCCTTAATCCCCTCTCTTATCAAAAACCCGTCAACCCGCGTCTTAAAAATATTTAGCGAGGTAGCCTCCACCACTTCAACGGGCAGAGAATTCCAGAGATTCACCACCCTTTGAGTGAAGAAGTTCCTCCTCAACTCCGTTCTAAACCGCCCCCCCTTTATCTTGAGGCTGTGCCCCCTAGTTCTACTATCCTTTCTGAGCGGGAAGAGTCTCTCCACCTCTATCCTATCCATCCCATTCATCATCTTATACGTCACAATGAGATCTCCCCTCATTCTTCTAAACTCTGACGAGTACAAGCCTAATTTATTCGGCCTCTCCTCATAGCTCAACCCCCTCAACTCCGGCATCAGCCTAGTAAACCTCCTCTGCACTCCCTCCAAGGCCAAAATATCCTTGCGTAAGTACGGCGCCCAAAACTGCACACAGTACTCCAGCTGCGGCCTCACCAATGCCCTATACAGCTGCAGCAAGACCTCCCTACTTTTATATTCAATCCCCCTCGCTATGAAGGCCAGCATCCCATTTGCCTTCCTGACCACCTGCTGCACCTGCAAGCTGGGTTTTTTCGACTCATGCACAAGGACCCCGAGGTCCCTCTGCACCGTCGCCTGCTGCAGTTTTTTGCCACGTAAGTAATAATCCTTCCTACCATTATTCCTACCAAAGTGGACCTCCTCGCACTTGCCAACATTAAATTCCATTTGCCATTTCCTGGCCCATTCGCCCAGCCTATCTAGATCCTTCTGTAGACTCTCCACACCCTCCGCACAATTTGCCGTTCCACCAATCTGTGTCATCAGCAAATTTCGATACCCTACACTCGGTTCCCTCCTCCAGATCATCTATATAAATGGTAAATAGCTGAGGCCCCAGCACCGACCCCTGGGGCACTCCACTAGTCACCATCCGCCAATCCGAATAGCACCCATTGACCCCCACTCTCTGCCTCCTATTTGACAACCAATCCTCTATCCACACTAACACCCTACCCCCAACTCCATGTCCCCTGACCTTCTGCAATAACCTCTTGTGAGGTACCTTGTCAAACGCCTTCTGAAAATCCAGAAAGACCACATCCACCGGCTCTCCTCTATCCACCGCCCTAGACACATCCTCATAGAACTCCAGTATATTTGTCAGACATGACTTCCCTTTAACGAAACCGTGCTGCGTCTGCTCTATCAAGCAATTCCTCTCGAGATGCCTCACTATTTCCTCCTTGATGACGGATTCTAACATTTTACCTACCACAGACATTAAACTAACCGGCCTATAATTCCCTGCCTTTTGCCTGTCACCCTTCTTAAACAACGGCGTAACATTAGCCGCTTTCCAATCTTCCGGCACTTCCCCAGAATCCAGCGACGTCTGGAAAATAACCACCAAGACATCCACTATCACCTCCGCCATTTCTTTCAGAACCCTCGGATGCATTCCATCCGGTCCTGCCGACTTGTCCACAATCAACCCCTCCAGTCTGTCGAGCACCTCCTCTGTAGTAACAGTAATGTCATTCAGGCCCTCCAGTCCTACCACCTTTCCATCTCTAACACCCGGCAAATTATTCACGTCCTCCTCCGTGAAGACAGAAACAAAAAAGTTATTCAAGACCTCAGCCATATCCCCATCCCCTACCACTAAGTCCCCCTTCTCATCCTCTAAAGGACCAACGTTCACCCTAGCCAGCCTCTTCCTTTTTATATATTTATAAAAACTCTTGCTATCCTTTTTTATATTAAGCGCTAGCCCAGCTTCATAGTTTCTCCTTCCTTCTTTATCAACTTCTTTGTCAATCTTTGTTGACATTTAAACCTCTCCCAATCCTCTTCTCGCCCACTACTCTTAGCTACTCTAAATGCCTCCACTTTTAATTTAACACTTTCCTTCACCTCCTTCGTTATCCACGGCTTATTACCTCTCCTCCTACTGTCCTTTTTGACCATCAGAATAAATTTCTGCTGAGCACCAAGAAAGATCTCCTTCAAGATCCTCCACTGCTCCTCAGCAGACCTACCTTCCAACGCGCTTCCCCAGTCCACATTTGCCAATTCTTCTCTCATCCTACCGTACTCCCCTCTGTTCAAACAAAGGACGCGTGTCCGGGAATCCACTTTCTCCTCCTCCATCTGCATAGTGAAGTAAAGGTTGTAGAGTCCATATTACCTCTACTGTTGCATCTAGTCATGGTTCAGCAATACTAAGTCGACTCATTTAGTATTTACATAGGTGACAGAATATTGGAAACACCAACCAATCCTGTTATAGTACTACACTTGCCTGGTTCCTTTGCAAATGTTAACTGTGCTGAACAGAAAAATCTTGTTCAACAGATTTATGTCAAATCTGTTTTGATTATTCCAATTTACTGTAGCTAGAAAACATTTTTTACTTGATTACATTGCCAAGGTAAATCTACTGTTATTAAACTACAGTAGTCCATTATGTAAGGGGAAATTGCAATGAATTCTCAGAATTGCTGAGCATTATATAATTGGATTTTGTGATAACAATGACAATGAAGCTGTCAATATTTGCTGTCATTACCTTTCTAAAGCTGACAGCAACGTTTTGAATCTGCACATTGGCAGATTTGCATAGAAATCCAGATGTTGCTTTAATAATTCAGTGTTCCTCCAGAAGGTGTGCTGAGGTTCCCTCAGTAGCAGTCAATTGGAAATAAATGGATTTAGACTTCCTGGTTTAGGGATCCTGATTGCAATTAGGCAGGCTGTAAAAGCACTTGTAAAAGTTACGTGTTGAATGTGATGTAACTGGATTTTTTAAAGTGTGCTTAACAGCCTCACTGTTAAGTAATTTTATATTTACTGAATGTCAGATCGCTCCTTTATGATAAATTACACTTTTTAAAAAAGTAATCACTATATTTAAGAAATAAAGGTGAAGGGGTTCTGGTCTGTAAGAATGCTTGTGTGTGATTGGTTCTTTTTTCTGCTTTTGTGATGACATAATGTTTTGCTGGACACCGTGATTTCACACTGAAAACAATGTTGGGAAAGGGAGATTCCACACCACAGAAATTGAGACAGTTGTAGAAAGCTTTTCAGTGGTCAGCTATGAGTGTGTAGCTTCACTGCTGATTTCCAAAACCAATCCTATGGGACCACCTGGCTTGAGTTGCAAGTGCATGCAAGTCAAAAGCTCTGCACCCCCAAAAAATTAACGTAAACGTGCTACATGATGGATATGTAAAACAATCAAAAGCCACAACAAAGCTCAAAACTGT
Source organism: Carcharhinus amblyrhynchos (assembly GCF_965287045.1). Taxonomy (NCBI): domain Eukaryota; kingdom Metazoa; phylum Chordata; class Chondrichthyes; order Carcharhiniformes; family Carcharhinidae; genus Carcharhinus; species Carcharhinus amblyrhynchos. The sequence goes on from NC_137333.1 coordinate 63,847,621, forward strand.
GCATCTTTCTTGCATTGACCTCCTTAGCATTGGAATTTTCATCATTAGAAATAATCAATCTAGTGTTTGATCAAGCAGGTGTGCTAACTTTGACTGGGCTTTATCTTGTTGGGTTGATCGCATGACACCAATTTTTGTTTTTATTCCAATTCAATCAAATCAAGTCCAATTCAGAGTCTCAACAAGTTGAGGCATTTCTGATCCAGGCTGACGAGACAAGGCTCTCACCTCCTATCTTGGGCTTGATCTACATGATCCAAGGTGATTGAAGTAGGCATAGCTCTTCCTCCAAGGCTTGGTCTTGTTTGCATCTTAGCCAAAAGGCCGAGATGCTGCTTTTAAAAATTGGTTCAAATGAAGCTAAAATGTAACCAAATGACTTCAACCAAGCACAGCATGTCGTTACTATACTTGGTTTTAGCCAAGAAGCATGACACCAGTTACTGCAATTTGCAAATTTTATTGTAGACACCTTGAAAATGTCACTTTGTCTGTAGTAGAGTGCCTTTGTTTTCAAGCTCTTTCTGCTGGATCTACTTAGCAAATGAGTGGCAGAGAGGGAACAAGGTATGAACAAACTCAAGCTGTTAAACTGATTGTGCACCCTATCTCTGTAACCCAGTGCATTGTACCATGGCTACTTTATTTAACCTACACATCTTGGGACACTAAGGGGCAATTCAATTTAACATGACCAAACCACCTAACCTGCACAACTTTGGACGGTGGGAGGAAACTGGAGCACCCAGAGGAAACCCACGCAGACATGAAGAGAGAATGAGCAAACTCCACAAGGACAGTCATCCAAGGCCAGAATTGAACCCAGGTCCCTGACACTGTGAGGCTGCAGTGCTAACCACTGTGTCACCATGCTGCATTATGTATGTCTGTTAATTCTGTAATCTCAAGAATCCAGCTTCTGAGCAAGTCACCTCTGGGTTTGAGACTTACCCTAGAACTCTCGGCCATGAAAAGATCGTTCGCTAGTCTCAGGTTTGAGGAGCAGGCAGAAGGGGCTAAATGGCCTACTTTTCCTATTTCTTATGATCTTGCATACAGTTATAATGAATCTAAAAAGCAGAAGTCAGGTAAGTATTTACCTGCTGGACCTGCTCCATTATGTATGTAGATCACAATTTTTTTTTCTCTACTTCATTTGACTTTCTAGAAGTTGTAGGCACTCCCAGTTGTGGTCCTTGAAATCCTCATCAAAATCTTTGTACCTCCAATCCAGTCCATCCTCCCACTCTTCATTCCACAGCAGCTCTTTCTCCACGAGTTCTTTGGCTAATGCACCTCCAGTAGTTCCAAACAATACCCAAATAACTTCACTGGAACTGTGACAAGTGGTGGGCATGCAAACAGCTCGTGGCTGCAAGAAAGCTGCCTGGAATATGTGTATGTGTGAGCTGCACACCCAACAAACCTTCTCCCAGGTTTCCCGCAGATAGATAGCTGGTTTAAAGAGGCTTCCAGCTAAGCTGAGAAGGATGATAGGATAAAATGCTTGAATAAAGTAGCATGGTACTTTGATAATGGAATTAAATTATTTAAATAAATACACTAGCTCACTTACCTACTTATAGATAGCTTTGTAACATTAAAGAAAGTTCTAAGATGTGTATTTTCGATAGTGAAATGGTGATTTGATCCTGAAAATCAAACTTTAATTAACATGCTCTTGTCATCTTCTACTCTTTTGAACAGAACATTCCAGCCAGTGGTGATGGCAGCAGATAGGTTGGGTGTTCCCAAACCATTGGGGCCAATCATTTGGGGTTATGAGCTCCAAGTCTATTGAGCAGAGATTCTGGTGGGACAGTCCTGGGATTAGTGCCAAGACACCATTATATGTGCACGCATGAGCCTTGGCACCAAGGCTAAGGCTTCAAGTTGTGGACAAGCATTGGGAGTTGCTCAACAACAGCTGCTATCCCACCCCCTGGTTTATAGCTTCCCTCTTCCCCTCTGATTTGCTGCCACGTTGTATGTTGCATTAATTAGAACTTCTTAATATGTTATTCTTGAATGATTATGACAAACTGGAATTGCTAATTATAATGCGGTGATTGGTATTATGCAAGTTGGGCACATAGATGAATAGTTAACCTCCACAAAATATTTCCTGTGCTAATGAAGTAAGCTGTTTAGATTGAAAGGACGTAGGGCTAAGGTCAAGGTGGTTGAATGGGATGTTTTTTATTTATTATATTAAGATGGCTATGTTACATATCTCTGCAAGACATAATTAGCTATAATTTTAATAGCATACCATTGAACTAGTTGAGTTAATAACTGTACGTTTATATATAATCCCTTTCACAAACACAGTGTGTTTACTTCTGTGAGAAAGATGTTTCTCTGCATAATATCTTGCCTGAAAGACAGCACCTTTGATATTACAGCACTGCTTTAATACTGCTCCTATGGTCTATTGTGCAATGAACCTAATTATGTTAGGGAGGAAGGGAGCTACTAATTCTTGATGCCTATTTAACAGTAATTGGCTCGTTGCAGATAGATGATCATTGTTTATTGTATGTCTTTGGCTACTGTAAAGAGTAAGCATTGAAACAGAGAACTTCCTAGTAACCAATGTTTGGATTGGTATTATACGATAATTATATTCTGGTATAATGACACCATATCTGTAAATATCCTCTTTAAATCAGACCGGGCGGCATAGTATTTCCAAATTAAACCATTTCAAACAGCTGTTGTCATCAAGCACCTAGTTTGGAAATGTGACTACCGTGTGTGCCTATTTGTGGAATGGGAGAAAATATTCAGAAGGCACCACTGCTCATGTGCTTTACTGTGTAAAAGTCCTCCTCCAAGAGGAGGACTTTTTAATGATAACATGTGGAGACTAAATTGTGACTTTTTATTATGTTGGTGTTTAATGAGAGCTGTAAAAACTTACTTCGTATTAGATAAGATTACATTAAATTTGTAATGTAGACATGGTTTTTAAAATTTTAGTTGTGCTTTATTGTTAACATTTCAAACTTGCCGATGAGTATTTCAGAGAAGATGAAACAAATTCTCCAAGCTTTGGAGAACTAAATCCACTATGACTTTGAAGATAAATTTGTTCAGATTGTGTGGCCAGAGATGAAACAATGGTGCTTGCCTATGACCTCAAAAGAAGATGCCCACAAAGTCAGAACAATCTCTTAATGTGTGGATTTCCCCTTCCCTGACATCAGTTTGGATCTGACACAAAAATAAGGGGATGTCTTGCCACACAGCAGCAGTTTTGCCACAAGCTGACAACGATTCAATCGCATCGTAGCATTCACAACAACAAACCAGAAAATTAAAAGCACTTTTCGTTTAAATTTTCAGGTAGTGAGATGGAAACTACGATAAATAAACTTTAGGCAAAATGGGGAAAAAATGCTTTCTTTGTTAGCATTAAGGGGAAATTTGACATTGCATAAATATAAAATTGAAATTTGACGGCCAGTAAATCTGTTTAGTAATAAGTCTGAAGTTGGTGAACCATTAAAAATCCAGTTACACTTTGTTAAACAGAGTGTCCTTTTACATGGGTTTCTACAGCAAGATTAACTATCAAAGTTTTTGTCAAATCATGATTGCAATGGAGTTTGCAACCTGTAGCACAGCGGGCCCTTTGGAGGGGCATAAACTCACTGACAGCCCCTTCTGCATTTCTGCATTATTTTGCACATGTTAAGTTCCAGAAGTTGCTGCCATTTTTAGTTGAGTAAACTCTATTATTGCCATAGAAAATACCAAGTTATTGTGTATGCGCATTAAGAAAATATCTTCAAAAAATACTTTCTATATACTTTTGCAATTAAAAGAGTGGAGTAATAGGTTATTTGTTTTATTCACTGCACTTTTTGGAGTAAATTAAAATTAGAGGTTTTTTGTCCAGAAATTTGCCTTAAGTCCTTAAAGGGATAATAAATATTGACGATGACAGAATCCATAATTTTTCTACATTTTTATGAATTAATTCATCTGTAAGATCTTCAGAATGACTATTGAATAGATTTGACAGCCATTTTCTCATAAAGTTGTTAAAGTAGCCATACCAAGCTCAGCAGTTCTGCTTCACGTCCTTGCTATGAGATCCTATGAATCATACCAATGGCATTCTGACCTTTCTCTTGGCAGAACTCTTAATTTGAAGCTGTAACATTTCCCCAGAAGGTTATGCTGACTCTCCTCTCTCTCAGAGTTGGAAAAGTTTACACGGTTTGGGAAGAGTGTGTTACAGTAATCATCAGGCAACGTTTTGTAAATTGCGCAGCGCATTGTGTTTGCTCAGATTGTCTTCAGCATCAGACAGTGTTTGTGTTTGGACCGTTTTAACAATATACCATGGATCCTGAAGAAAAAACATTGACCTACATACTTCCAGAGACAGAAGTAGTCCTCCATACTAGCATCAATGGTGGCCCAGAAGCCATTGAAAGCGATGAAAATCAGAAAGCTGTGGCAAAATTACAGAGAAGACGGAGTGATATAAAAATATATAAGGAGTTCTGTGACTTTTATGCCAGATTGTAAGTTGTGGTTTTTGGTGCACTGCTATCTTTTGTTGTACTTTCGCTCAGATGAATTTTCTGATGGATGTTTGTCAATGCAATATAGTGTTAAGATTTCTACACAATCCTATAAATTCACCTATCACTTCTACAGTAAGTTTGACACTCCATTGTTGTAGCAGGAGGTTTGCACTGGAGCATGCTATCAATTGTTTGGTATAAGCTGCTGTTTCTGCTGTAAACATTAGAAATTGGATATGGCTGTTCAAATTGTCATGCAGTGAACATTACCATTAATGGCCAAGAGACTAGAGACATCTGAAAACAATTTAATCATATAAACTAAGATTCTTCGCCTGGAAAATAGCATGTTTGCTGCTGTCTTTGGGAGTCCCTTGAGCCTTTGTCGCAACTTTGAGGAAGTGCTTGTTTGAGTGGTTGGAATTTTGGATGTCTTCCACCATGTCTTGCCAATTATTCTAATATTTATGCTGTGCTGATATCTGATTAAAGCAAAGCCAAAACATTATCCATGTGATTCTTGAGTCTCCAAATCGTTTCAGTACTGCTCTGAACTAGAGTTGGGATTTAGTTGTGTTGAGAATGACACAATTTGTTTATCTGGTACCTCCCAATGTTTTAAGAAAAATCTTAAAGTGCTTCGCGGATGGGCATAAAAGAGCAAATGGTTGACAAGTGGAAAAAGAGCAGTAAGGAAGAGATGACTGAAGGATGTGTTCTGACAGCATTTTTGATGAAGAAGGGGAGATGTTGGGATAAATGTCTACAAATAGTGCTCTGGAAGCTGGAGGCTATGATGCTAGAGGTAGGACAAAGCATAATGGAATAGATTTACATAGAAACTTTCATTCCTTCATTCTAAACAATAAAAATGGACATACTTTATCACTTCATCCACTTACCTTGTTGCTTCAGACAGACTTTTACCGATTTTGATTGTTCCCTCAAAAGAGAGATAATGGAGGAGAATTTTATTTTTACTACCTGAGCATTCCTTGACAAACTGCAGAAAAGAATATTACGTACTGGAGACATACTTATCCAATTTTCTTTGCATTAAAGTTAATAGCAAGAAAATCAGTGAATCCTATAAAGTTCCATCCTCCCTATTTATTTATCCTGCTTATGCTCTGCCCAAGTGCTGCTAAATGTTTAGATGATAACCACCAAAAACTATTCTGTAAGATTCTATAGAATGTCTTCAATTCTTCCCTCATGTTGTGTTTGCTCTCCCATTATAGTGTCATTTGAATCACATTTGGCTGTATTTAAAAAAAACTATCTCATTCCAGATACTTCTCACAATTCACTTGCAATTTATTGTTTTAATATTATCTTGCATTAAAGTGCACAAAAGAGGAGAGTATCTTAACTATTTTATCCTTTTTCTCTAACTTTCAAGTGATAGGTAAAACAGCCCTCCCTCAAGGAGCGAAACCAAGTGTCTGCCCGTTTGGAGCAAGTTCCTTTGACAATTAACTTTTAATTAACCTCGAGACCTATTTAGCCTAACTGCCCAAATGGTGAGAGTTGGCAAGTGGTCCTAACTATGATACTAACTAAATATTATATCTGTGCTTGTACACGATGTTACGGGAGATTAAATGTTTTGTGTACATTAGATGCACCATGGAACTTTAGGAATTGATTATTTGGATGCAGGGCTATGTTTCAAATTATTGCCTGCTTATCAGCTCATGAATTATGTGAAGCTACTGATGCAGGAGGTTCCTATGACATTAATGGAAATTCCTTTAAAAATGTGTACATTCCTGGAAACTTGTTTGTTTTTGTCGAAGGTTGAGGGAATGATGGGGAGAAGGAAGAAATAAGAACGTGGGCAAGTTCATTCATTATCAGTGTAGTGACATACAATGTCAGTTTAACTCTTAATGTATCATCTCTTTCTTCTATTGCAGCAACATGGCAAATGCTCTGGCTAATGCCATGTGCGAGCGATGCAAAAGTGGCTTTGCACCTGCTGAAAGAATTGTGAACAGTAATGGAGAGCTGTATCATGAACAGTGTTTTGTATGCGCTCAGTGCTTCCAACAATTCCCAGAGGGGCTCTTCTATGAGGTGAGTTGATGCTTGCGGGACAGCTGCACAGTCCATTAAATCTTTGATAAATGAGTTTCTCAATGCTGAAGATCATTTCCTGTTTCGCAACTATTTTAGCAGTTGATGACTTGTCTCTAATAATTTCCACATTTTGTGGCTCTTGACCTCAGCATAGCTATCTGAGCAGCTCAGAAGACCTCAATAAATCTGCATCTCTGTTTGCATTCCTTCAATATGGCACTGACCCAGTATTGTAGACGGGTGAAGTCTAAAGCTTAGAGAGCAATATTATTTGAAAGAAATAAATTGTATCATTGATCTCAGAACATACATGCAGATATGGCGAGGGCTGTGATTTCTAACAAAGAAGATATTTGGGGAAAATTCTGGATGATTAATCATGGTAAAGGTGTCGACATTCATGGATTAGCAAACAACTTTAGACACCAAGCCACTTTCCACTCCTCCTGCCTTGAAACTGTTTCTAAAGTGTGGGACCTGGAATTGAACACAGTGATTCAGCTGAAATCTAACTTTGTAAAGAAATAACACAGCTTCCTTACTTTTATATTTCATAGCTCCATTAATAAAGCCAAGAATCCCTACAGGCTTTTTTGACAGCCTTCTCATTGTCTTGGCACTTCCAAAAATTTGTGTGCATAAATGCCCAGATCTCTGTTCCTGCACTCCCTTTTAAAATTGTACCAAGTTTATCTTGCGTCTCCTCATTCTTATCAAAATACATCACTGCATGGTATCCATCCATTTCATGGCCTGCCTGTCTGTCCGCCTGAAATCTGTTACCATCTTCTTCATTATTTGTTGCATTTTCTGAACTTTTGTCTGATCTGCAAACTTTAAAATTATACACTATGTACCTAAGTCCAAGACTTAATATATTTAAGAACCACAATGGTCTGAATACATGCTATTGAGGAAGGCCATAATGATGTGACTAAAGATTTCTCTCACAATACTTTGTTTTCTGTCCCCCAGCGAATTTCATATTCACAGTGCCATTGTCCTTGCAATCGCACAGCTTTAATTTTACTAACGTCTATTGTGTGCTATTTTATTGATTGCTTTTTAAAAGTTCATATACATAATATCAACCTCAGTATTCTCATTAACCCTTTCCAATAATTCACAAAAAAATCAATCAAGTTTGCCAAAAACAATTAAACTTGTGCAAATTTGAGCTTACTTAATATTTATCCATTATTTTCTGATTGCCAGTTAATTGTGCCCTGGATTATTTTCTCGTTGAGAGTCTCTCGAAACCATAATGTTAACCAATATCTAATTGCCAGGTTTATTCTTCTCTCTCTTTTTGAACAGGGATGTAACACATGCAATCTTCCTCTGGCACTTACTCCATATGCCAGGATTAAAAGCTTGTGATCAGTCTGTGTAGTTTATACCCTTACAGTAAACTTGGATGGATCCCATCTGGACTGAGTGACCTCTCAATGTGAAGGACTTCCACACTTTTACGTACTTTTTATTTTTATTTTTTTTGCTGCTAGTACCTTCTTTATGTGGCATAGGTAACAACTACTTTAGTAAATACCTAAGCAGTATCCTTGCCTCCACAAGATGTGTTTTAAGGTTCCAAATTGCCCCATGTTTTCTTTGTCCACACATTTACTATTTACGTTAAAAATGACGTTTGGGTGCCCTTTCATGCTAGGGAATCCTGATTGCCCTCTTATTGCGCTGTTGTTCCTTAAATCTAACTAAATGGGTTATATCTCTAACTCCCTCATTAATGTATATTTCCAGAAGTATAATAATTAGTTTGATCAATGCTGTCATCATCTGCACTGCCCTCCTTTTTTTTATTTTCCATTTCTTGAATGTTTTCATTCCCCAATCCTCCCAGATCTCTTATTATCCTTTGGTTCCATGTAGTGACTTGTACCTGCAGTCCATCAACTTTATTTAATATATTGTATGTATTTATGCACATGTACAACAAACCCACCTTGGGACTGCCCTGCATTTGCCCCTTGACTGTTACCTTCTATTTCTGTTCTATTCTTGATTTGATTTATTATTGCCACATGTATTAGCATACAGTAAAAAAAATTGTTTCTTGCATGCTATACAGGCAAAGCATGCTGCTCATAGAGAAAGAAAGGAGAGGATGCAGAATGTAAGTTCATTAGATATAGGAGCAGAGTTAGGCCATTCAGCCCATCGAGTCAGATTGGCCATTCAATCATGACTGATATGCTCCTCATCCCCATTTTCCCCATAATTCTGCAGCCCGTTACCAATTAAAATTTGTCTAACTGTCTCACTGTCCCACCATCGACTACACTTTGGGTTGCAAATTCCACAGATTCACAACCCTTTGGGAGAAGTAGTTTTTCCTCAACTCTGTTTTAAATTTGCCACACCTTAATCCTAAAACAATGGTCTCTTGTCCTAGGATGCCCCCAAGAGGAAGCATCTGCTCCGTGTCTATCTTATCCATCTTGTATATAATCTTTTTATCATCTTGTATACCTCAATTTGATCTCCCCTCATTCTTCTAAATTCCAGAGAGTATAGGCCTAAACTGTTAATCTGTCTTCATTCGAAAAACCCTTCATCTCTGGAATCAATCTAGTGAACCTCCTCTGAGCTGCCTTCAATGCCACTACATCTTTCTTCAAATAAGGGGACCAAAACTATGCACAGTACTCCAGGTGTGGTTTCACCAATGCCTTGTATAATTGCAACAATATTCTATTCCTTTAATCTATAAATGCCAAGATTCTATTCGCTTTCTTTATTACCTACTGTACCGGCATGCTAATTTTCTGTGACTCATGAATGAGGACACACACATCCCTCTAGTGTTACAGACATAGCTAGAGTGTTGAGAAAGATCAACTTAATACGAGGTAGGTCCATTCAAGAGTCATATAGCAGCAAGGACGAAGCAGTTCTTGAGTCATTTGGTATGTGACCTCAGACATTTCATAGAATTCATAGAATCCTTGCAGCGCACAAGGAGGCCATTTGGCCCATTGAGCCTACACTGACCCCAATTCCACTCAGGCCCAATTCCCATAACCCCATGTATTCCTGCTAGTCCCCCTGATGCTATGGGGCAACGAACCTAACCCGCACACCTTTGGACTGTGGGAAGAAACTGGAGGAAACCCACTGAGACATGGGGAGATCATGCAGACTCCAAACAGACAGCGCCCCAAGCCAGGAATTGAACCCGGGTCCCCGACGGTCTGAGGCAGCGGTGCTAATCACTGTGCCACTATGCCACCCCTTTTCATCTTTTCCCTGACAGAAGAAGGTGGAAGAGAGTATGTCCAGGGTTCAAGGGTCCTTAATTATGCTGGCTGCTTTTGAGGCAACAGGAAGTGTAGACAGAATCAATGGATGGGAGGCTGGTTTGCATATTGGACTGGACTTCGTTCACGACCCTTTGTAGTTTCTTGTGGTCTTGGACAGAGCAGGAGCCAAACCAAGCTGTGATACAAGCAAGAAGTCCTATGTGTGCCTTGTTTCTCCACGGTAATTCATCCCACTGCCCCTGCCTTCAGAATTAGTTAACTGCCCTATGTGGATAATGGTCTCATCTCTATTGACTACAACTGTCCATTTTGATCAGGTCCTTCCTGTTACCACTGACCCAGCAACCTGAAGCTCTCCCTCCTCTGTTCTACTATTCCTGTATGCAATAGTACGTGGTACCAAGGATTAGCAAAGAGATTTTTAGATTCTTCTCCTCCTTCCATAGCTTCTGAAACTCTGATTGCAAGACTTCAGACCTTTTCCTTTCCATGCCTTCGGTTTTTGCACGCATCACAACTTCTGGCTATTCTCTTCTCTTTCAAGATTGGATTGATGAAATCTATCACATTGTCACATCTGAAGTTAATATGGGTCTATTCATTTGTCTACTCCCACCTTTCTCACCATCTCAAATACTAACTTGCATGTAATTTGATGCATGACTGAATAAATAAATTACAGAAATAACAAAAGACGAGATCCAGAAAAAATATTTACCAAGTCAGATACGGTGAAATAATTAATAGTATTGATTAAAATATGGAAATAATTTACAAAATGTAAGGAAAATAGAACTTAACAGTCATCTCACATAACTTACCTATTAAAATGATAACAATTGCATTGTATATGATTGAAGAATGTATTTCTACATATGAATTTGTTAAATGGATAAAGTACCATTGATTTTTATTTGCATATGTCTGTGACTTAGAAATGATGATTAAATGAATTGTGATGTATGAAGAAGATGGGGTGGCATAGTGGTTAGCACTGTTGCCTCAGAGTGCCAGAGACTCGGGTTCAATTCCGGCCTTGGGTCAATGTGCGGAGTTTGCACGTGGGTTTCCTCTGGGGGCTCCAGTTTCTTCCCACAATCCAAAGATGTGCAGATTAGGTTGATTGGCCATGCTAAATTGGCCCATAGTGTCAGGGGACTAGCAGGGTAAATACATGGGAATAGGGCCTGGGTGGGATTGTGGTCAGTGCAGACTCAATTGGCTGAATGACATCCTTCTGCACAGTAGGGATTCTATGAAGATAAAATAGAAGTTACTAAAGGATAAGCAGTGGGGAGAGACGTGGCTGTAATTGAGGCTTGATTTGAAGTCATGCAGTCAGTGTGACAGTTGTGGGTCAGAGGATGTTATAATGGCCACAAGTCCAGTCTCAGGAATAAAGTATTTTTAAAAGATAGATGCCAAAGAGGGAAAAGTGATAGTTCATGAATTATTGACAATATTATTGACTAGGGGCTGTGGAGGTTTTGAGGTTGGGAGGTACGCCAAGGAGGAGTTGGAAGCGGACAGTTAAATCCCAATCTCACAAAAATTGAGCCATAAAAAGTTACAGAAAATCCTCTGCAATTAATTGTGTGCAGCACAAGGAGGCAGAATCCAGCGTTCAAAATATTTAATTCATCAGAGTAGGAGGGAGGGCAGTTGAGTTGATGCAACAAAAAGTGAAGGGAAAGCAGGTTTATAGTCCACAAAAAGTATTTTTACTGTCAAGATATAGTGGTGGAGGAATTGAAAATAGGCTGAGCTGACATTAAAAGAATTCAGCTGGGATGTGAGCACTTATCCATAACGGGGAAAAGAACGGGACAGAAATTTAAATTTTGTCAACATACATTTCGTAAACGTGAAAATTAAAAACTATTAAATATTTTGGATTACTACTTTAAATGAACAAGGTTTTAAGAAAACGGCCATACTCTTGTACAGTAATGTGGAGTGGCACAGTGGCTAGCAGTCCTGCCTCACACCACCTGAGACCCAGGTTCAATTCCCAGCTTGAGTCACTGTCTATGTGGAGTTTGCACGTTCTCCCCCTGTCTGCATGGGTTTCCTCTGGGTGCTCCGGTTTCCTCCCACAATCCGAAAAATGTGCTGGTTAGGTGGATTGATGTCCAACTGTCACATCAACTGCGTGGTTTCAAATCAAGCCTCAATTACAGCCACGTTTCTCCCCACTGCTTATCCTTTAATAACTTTTATTTTATCTTCTTCATACATCACAACCGAACAGATATCGGAGTGTGACGATGAGGGGAATTTCACAGTAGCTTCATTGAAGTGTTAATGTAAGCCTATTTGTGACTAATAAATGAACTTTAATGTTGACTGCATATGGGACAAACCTGAGACTGGTGAAGAGCGGCACTCTTTTAATGCAGCAACTTATCCTACTGCTACTTATTGTGTGTAGCAAATATTGCTTCCTTTGGCAAAGATCAAGCCCTTGATAGGGTGCAAAGCCTTTTCTTGTCAGCTCGGATCGTTTACATCTCTCTTGTGGGGGCCATGAACTGAATTCAGTTTGAAATTGAATTGGTTTTTGGAGCAAACAAGGAGATGAATTAAGGGCTTGCCATATCCACTTTGCACATTGGCTTCTGAAACTTTAAAAAGGAATAAAATAAAAACTTCGCTCAAGTGTAGTTTTTGCAAAGAGCTAATGGACTTTGATGTGGATTGAAGAAGACAATGTTTGAGCTCTGCTGCTATTGTTGGTTCTCCATACTATAAGGATCCTCTTGGAGAGAGTGATCATTGTATGGTGGAGTTTCTGGTGCAGATGGAGGAGGAGAAAGTGGGTTCCCGGACACGCGTACTTTGTTTGAATAGAGGGGAGTACGGTAGGATGAGAGAAGAATTGGCGAATGTTGACTGGGGGAGTGCGTTGGAGGGAGGGTCTGCTGAGGAGCAGTGGAGGATCTTTAAGGAGATCTTTCTTGGTGCTCAGCAGAAATTTATTCCGATGGTCAAAGAGGACCGTAGGAGGAGAGGTAATCAGCCGTGGATAACGAAGGAGGTGAAGGAAAGTGTTAAATTAAAAGCAGAGGAATTTAGAGTAGCTAAGAGTAGTGGGCGAGAAGAGGATTGGGAGAGGTTTAAATGTCAACAAAGATTGACAAAGAAGTTGATAAAGAAGGGTAGGAGAAACTATGAAGCTGGGCTAGCGCTTAATATAAAAAAGGATAGCAAGAGTTTTTATAAATATATAAAAAGGAAGAGGCTGGCTAGGGTGAACGTTGGTCCTTTAGAGGAAGAGAAGGGGGACCTAGTGGTAGGGGATGGGGATATGGCTAAGGTATTGAATAACTTTTTTGTTTCTGTCTTCACGGAGGAGGACGTGAATAATTTGCCGGGTGTTAGCGATGGAAAGGTGGTAGGACTGGAGGGTCTTAATGACATTACTGTTACTAGAAAGGCGGTGCTCGACAGACTGGAGGGGCTGATTGTGGACAAGTCCCCAGGACCGGATGGAATGCATCCGAGGGTTCTGAAAGAAATGGCGGAGGTGATAGTGGATGCCTTGGTGGTTATTTTCCAGACGTCGCTGGATTCCGGGGAAGTGCCAGAAGATTGGAAAACGGCTAATGTTACGCCGTTGTTTAAGAAGGGTGCCAGGCAAAAGGCGGGGAATTATAGGCCGGTTAGTTTAACGTCTGTGGTAGGTAAAATGTTAGAATCCGTCATCAAGGAGGAAATTGCGAGGCATCTTGAAGGGAATTGCTTGATAGAGCAGATGCAGCACGGTTTCATTAAAGGGAAGTCGTGTCTGACAAATTTACTGGAGTTCTATGAGGATGTGTCTAGGGCAGTGGATAGAGGAGAGCCAGTGGATGTAGTCTTTCTGGATTTTCAGAAGGCGTTTGACAAAGTACCTCACAAGAGGTTATTGCAGAAGGTCGGGGGACATGGAGTTGGGGGTAGGGTGTTAACGTGGATAGAGGATTGGTTGTCAAATAGGAGGCAGAGAGTGGGGGTCAACGGGTGCTATTCGGATTGGCGGATGGTGACTAGTGGAGTGCCCCAGGGGTCGGTGCTGGGGCCTCAGCTTTTTACCATTTATATAGATGATCTGGAGGAGGGAACAGAGTGTAGGGTGTCGAAATTTGCTGATGACACCAAGATTGGGGGAACGGCAAATTGTGAGGAGGGTGTGGAGAGTCTGCAGAAGGATCTAGATAGGCTGGGCGAATGGGCCAGGAAATGGCAAATGGAATTTAATGTTGGCAAGTGTGAGGTGGTCCACTTTGGTAGGAAGAATGGTAGGAAGGACTATTACTTACGTGGCGAAAAACTGCAGCAGGCGACGGTGCAGAGGGACCTCGGGGTCCTTGTGCATGAGTCGCAAAAACCCAGCTTGCAGGTGCAGCAGGTGGTCAGGAAGGCGAATGGGATGCTGGCCTTCATAGCGAGGGGGATTGAATATAAAAGTAGGGAGGTCTTGCTGCAGCTGTATAGGGCATTGGTGAGGCCGCAGCTGGAGTACAGTGTGCAGTTTTGGGCGCCGCACCTGCGCAAAGATATTTTGGCCTTGGAGGGAGTGCAGAGGAGGTTTACTAGGCTGATACCGGAGTTGGGGGGATTGAGCTATGAGGAGAGGCTGAATAAACTTGGCTTGTACTCGTTAGAGTTTAGAAGAATGAGGGGAGATCTCATTGAGACGTATAAGATGATGAATGGGATGGATAGGATGGAGGTGGAGAGACTCTTTCCGCTCAAAAGAGACAGTAGGACTAGGGGGCACAGCCTCAAGATAAAGGGGGGGGGGGGGGGGGGGCGGTTTAGAACGGAGTTGAGGAGGAACTTCTTCACTCAAAGGGTGGTGAATCTCTGGAATTCTCTGTCCGTTGAAGTGGTGGAGGCTGCCTCGCTAAATATTTTTAAGACGCGGGTTGATGGGTTTTTGATAGGAGAGGGGATTAAGGGTTATGGGGAGAGGGCGGGAAAGTGGAACTGAGCCACGACAGATCAGCCATGATCTTATTGAATGGCGGGGCAGGCTCGAAGGGCTAGATGGTCTACTCCTGCTCCTATTTCTTATGTTCTTATAAGTGTTTGGTTTAGACCTAATGCTGGTACAGCGCGATTCATTGTTTGAGCGATGGCAGCAGCAGCTTCTCGAGCATCAGGCCAAGGGGTGTGGAACATTCCCCAAGTAACAGTGGGGACCATCGGGAGAAGACTCGCCTGTGGATTGAACCTGCTTCTTGAAGCGCATGCTTTTCGACTACTGCGGGTTTGAAGTGGCAGACATCTGCTTGAAAGATTTCCCCTGCAGTGGATACTTTGATGTTGCCTTCAGAAGCATTGTGGTTTGCATCAAGTTTCAAAGGCATTCAAGGAAAAAAGCAACCAGGGACCCCCTTCTGACTGTGGAGCTTCTGTTTGCTTTACCATTGCAGCAGAACCAGGTTGTCACATTCCACATATACAGCTCCCACATCCCTGTGGTGTACGTGCTCAAGTTCCTCACCAGGTACTTGGAGCTGAATGGAAACAGCACAGAAGTGAAAGAAAATTTTGGTATTTGGACAAGCAAACACCAGTTCAAGGTGACCTTGAGAACAGTTGTGAATGGAGCTATCCTGCGACCCCCTCCAGTTTCGCCATTGGAGGAAGTCAAGGTTACCTATTCTATGCAGACAGCCATGAGTGCATTGCACCTGCGGCAAACTGGAAATGTTGCTCTTAACTATAGTGTCACCTTCTATATAGAAACTGCATGCAGGAGGGACACGCAACTAAGGATTGCAAAGAAAGAAAATACAGCAACCTGTGGAGGGAGACAGGCCATCTTTACAAGGCCTGTCCAAAACGGGATACCACATATGCTCAAATTGTCATTGGTGTCCGAAAATGGAAGTCACCACAAAGGAGCTCAAGTACCATCTAACAACAAGAACAAAGACACCACTATGCAAGATGATGTAAAAGAAGACAGTGCTCCTTAATAAAAGGTGGAAGCCCCAGCACTCCTGGATGACAGCTCCCCATCGGAAAAGGAAGATTCATTGGAAGAGGAGGCAGCAGAACAAGAATAGCCCTAGTATATGTGGAAACGTTAAAGAAATTAAATGACTATACTCTTATGTGAACAATAAAAAGTGGTAGATGAGGAAGGACAAGCTAGCTGTCACTGACAAAATAAGTGTCTAAACACCAAGGCAGTATGGGAGCCATAAAGACCCCTGACAATAAAGACGTAAAACGTCCTGGGAACATCAATCTTTGGTAGATGGGAGCAGAAATGTGACCCAGGAAAATAAACTCAAAACACACAACTCTGGAAAACTGGGAGTAGCAGCATCCTAGATAAAGAATGGCTTGCAACCCCAAAATCATGTCCCAACTCCAGAAAAGCATTCAGGATCTTTTCCAGCTACAATTGATGGGGTTTGATGTCAAGGAAGATCTCCAAGAGGTGAAGAGTCAGTAAGCCTTGCTCTTTGCCCCAGAGGCCTCCAAGGTATTCTTCCAGTCCAGAGTCTGCTCTATGGAGCAGGATGGAATGTGCTCACGTTTCTTCCAAAAGGTACACAGAGAAACTCTGATCAGCAACCTGAAGGAAGAAGATGGCTTTGTAAAGTCATTGCTGTCTGACATTCTGAGGATTAGCAAATCCTTTTGTGCTGGCTAGTATGATCTGAAGCCAACAGACACCACAGCCTCCCAGTCCTTCCTGTCACCTATCATGGAGGTCTTCAACGGCAGCGAGCAGGAAATCCTGGACAAACCACTAACTGGATAAACTTCAGACACCGTCAAGGCCTTTGAGATGAGTAACACTGGAAGTGCCAGCCTACCAGCTGAGTTGTATCTGGCTGTGTGGGGCGAATCAGCCCAGACCTGCGAAATGCATACAAATGTATGCTCTTGGTTGGCAGTGTTATCGGACAACAAATTTTATGAAATTGGGCGCACAAAATGGAAGCAGACTAAATTTACGCTCAGAGCCTCTCCACTAAAAATCACAAAGTAACAGACACCAATCAGCAGGCAAGAGCGTGCTTTTAGAATGCAAATGAGGGCTAGCACATAAGGGAAGCTGGACAAGATGGCACCTACAGGAACTAAATCCCCACCCCATCAAAATCAGCACTTCTAAAACAGTCAAACAACCCATGGAGACACCTAAAATTAGCATAGTTAAGGAAACATTCCTGGCCCCTCAAACCTCTCTTGAGATCAATGACACACCTATGGTTCAAACCCCAGAGATTCTAGACCATTAATAACCAATCAGACAAAAACGATTAACACACACTTAAAACAATTGCTGCAACACTCAAACATCGAGGCAGGATGGCTGAAGTCGAATACTGTAAATAAAGAAATAGCGTTTAAATCGCGTACTACACCGAAGTTCAGGTATAACTGTAGCCCATTGCGGGGGAGTCTTTAGAGTGCTTTCGGGACAGTCCAATTGTATGTCCTGACTGCACCTCCGTCGACATAAAAGAAAATAAAGCTGTGCCGTTATTGAACTTCACCCTGAGTCCATAGTGGTCGTTTCGCCCACTCGCGCTAACAGCAGCATGTCAGAATCCATGAAGAAAAGCATCATTACACTCATCTATAAGTGGAAGGGGGAAAGGGACAAAATTAGAAATTGTCAACACATTTTACTGATGAAAGTGGAGTATAAAAATTCTAGCCAGTGTCATCGCCAGTGGATCAAATCTGCTCAGGAGTCAGTGATCCACCCTGATGAGGCCTGTACTGCACCAGGCAGGAAAATCTCTGATAGCCTCGATCATCTTAGCGATACGATTGCCTATATGCAGGACAGAAAGGTGGACACCTGCTTCATCAAACAGGACCAGGAGAGGGTGTTTGATAGAATATCGCAGATGTACATGATGTATGTACTCTCCAAAATTGAGCTTTGAAAGAGAATCTGCAATTGGATAAAACTGCTCTACTCAAACATCAGTAGCACAGTTTCAATCAATGATTATGAATCAGAAAATGTTCAGGTCTTATCTGGTGTCAGGCAGGCTGCTCTCTCTCCTCTGTCCTGTCTGTGTGTTGCATAGAACCTTTTGCCAACTTCATCAGGAAGGATTCCGGGATAAGAGGAGTGATAATCCCAAGCAGCGGAGGCATGCAGGTCAAAGCCTCCTTGTACATGGAAGAAACATCCTCATCTGGTTGAATCCGATATTGGTGCGCGTGCTCTTGAACAGCTGTGACCAGTTCGAACTGGCCTGGGGAGCCAAGGTAAACCATGGCAACAGCGAAGCTGTGTTCTTTGGGAGCTGCACTGCCTGATCCTTTGTCCCCTTCACTGTCAGGTCAGATTACCTGAAGGTGCTGGGAGGAGCATATTGCCAAGACAAAGCAGAAACTGGGCACGAGGGAGTGACTTCCCGCTCCACAAACCTGGTCATCAGGTATGAGATACACTCAGTGTTGCTGTACGTGGCGCAGGTCTAGCCCATACCTCGATCCTGTGTCGCAGCAGTCACCCGAGCAATCTTCAAGTTCGTCTGGAGATCCAAGATGGATTGTGTCCGAAGAGACACCACTTACAAATCTCTGGATGAGGGAGGAGGAAAATGTACCCAATGCCACCCTCATTCTGATGGCCACCTTTTGTGTGTGGCTGCATCAAGCTGTGCTTAGATTCCCATTATACAAACACCAAGTGTCACTATGTACTGAGGTTCTAGCTGTCCCTGGTGTTGCAAAGGATAGGTCTGGCAATGTTGTCACAGAATGTTTCAAGTCGTTGGACTGTACTACATCACCTGTCTGTCGTGGATAAATTTATTCAGAAAAACACAGTTGACCACATGGCGATCAAGCAGTGGTCTGCAAACAATGTCCTTGACACCCTGAGGGATAAGGAGGCCACTTGTCCCTTCAGCCTGTACCAGGAGTTGCAGACTGGCACATTCCAAGGTCCAAGACTATGTGCTACAAGCTTGGGGCAGCCACCAAAGTGCAACGGAAAAAGGCCATTATCTAATAGGGGTTGGCACAGTGGCACTGCCTCATAGCACCAGGGACCTGGATTCGATTCCATGCTGGGTTATTATCTATGTGGAGTCTGCATGTTCTCCCTGTGGCTGTGGTTTCCTCCCACAGACCAAAGATGTGCAGGTTGGGTGAATTGGCCATGCTAAATTCTCCCTCAGTGTGCCCAAATAGGCACCAGAGTGTGGCGACGAGGAGATTTTCACAGTAACTTCATTGCAGTGTGATTGTAAGCCTACATGTGACTAATAAATAAAATTTAAGATTGCTTTTACTTTAAGGCCTTTCAGGTAGTGCGCACTGAGGGGTTGAGAATCCGTCATTAAGGAGGAAATTGCGAGGCATCTTGAAGGGAATTGCTTGATAGAGCAGACGCAGCACGGTTTCATTAAAGGGAAGTCGTGTCTGACAAATTTACTGGAGTTCTATGAGGATGTGTCTAGGGCGGTGGATAGAGGAGAGCCAGTGGATGTAGTCTTTCTGGATTTTCAGAAGGCGTTTGACAAGGTACCTCACAAGAGGTTATTGCAGAAGGTCGGGGGACATGGAGTTGGGGGTAGGGTGTTAGCGTGGATAGAGGATTGGTTGTCAAATAGGAGGCAGAGAGTGGGGGTCAACGGGTGCTATTCGGATTGGCGGATGGTGACTAGTGGAGTGCCCCAGGGGTCGGTGCTGGGGCCTCAGCTTTTTACCATTTATATAGATGATCTGGAGGAGGGAACCGAGTGTATAGTGTCGAAATTTGCTGATGACACCAAGATTGGGGGAACGGCAAATTGTGCGGAGGGTGTGGAGAGTCTGCAGAAGGATCTAGATAGGCTGGGCGAATGGGCCAGGAAATGGCAAATGGAATTTAATGTTGGCAAGTGTGAGGTGGTCCACTTTGGTAGGAAGAATGGTAGGAAGGACTATTACTTACGGGGCGAAAAACTGCAGCAGGCGACGATGCAGAGGGACCTCGGGGTCCTTGTGCATGAGTCGCAAAAACCCAGCATGCAGGTGCAGCAGGTGGTCAGGAAGGCGAATGGGATGCTGGCCTTCATAGCGAGGGGGATTGAATATCAAAGTAGGGAGGTCTTGCTGCAGCTGTATAGGGCATTGGTGAGGCCGCAGCTGGAGTACTGTGTGCAGTTTTGGGCGCCGCACCTGCGCAAAGATATTTTGGCCTTGGAGGGAGTGCAGAGGAGGTTTACTAGGCTGATACCGGAGTTGAGGGGGTTGAGCTATGAGGAGAGGCTGAATAAACTAGGCTTGTACTCGTTAGAGTTTAGAAGAATGAGGGGAGATCTCATTGAGATATATAAGATGATGAATGGGATGGATAGGATGGAGGTGGAGAGACTCTTCCCGCTCAAAAAAGACAGTAGGACTAGGGGGCACAGCCTCAAGATAAAGGGGGGGGGGGGCGCAGTTTAGAACGGAGTTGAGGAGGAACTTCTTCACTCAAAGGGTGGTGAATCTCTGGAATTCTCTGCCCGTTGAAGTGGTGGAGGCTGCCTCGCTAAATATTTTTAAGACGCGGGTTGATGGGTTTTTGATAAGAGAGGGGATTAAGGGTTACGGGGAGAGGGCGGGAAAGTGGAACTGAGCCACGACAGATCAGCCATGATCTTATTGAATGGCGGGGCAGGCTCGAAGGGCTAGATGGCCTACTTCTGCTCCTATTTCTTATGTTCTTATGAAAACTGTATAAAACCCCTCCAACTGTGTGCTTAACCTGAATCGGATCTAACTGTATTGAATCACTGCAGAATGCAATATGACTGAGTACATAATTCTTTTTGAACTATATACATTCAGCACCTTCGGGATTCTGTGGTGCTATGGTTCAATAATATCGTTTTGGTGCTTTTCTGAGTGTCAGCTCTGATACAGTGGGTAGAACTCTTGCCTCGAGAGATGGAAGGTTGTGGGTTCAAGAGACACTCCAGCACTTGCACAACAATCTATGCTGACAATTCAGTGCAGTACTGTGGAAGTTTTATACCATCAGAGTGCCTTTTCAGATCAGATGAAACTGAAGCCCATCTGCTCCTGCAGATCCTGTGGTTATTATTTCTAAGAAGAGCAGGGTAGTAATCCCAGGGTAGTTTTCCTCAATCAATGTTGCAAAACTTATTACCTGGTCATTCTTGCATTGCTGTTTGTAGGAATTTGCTATGTGCAAATTGGTTACTGCCTGTCTTACATTACATCAGTGACTACATTTGAGTGCGTTGGGACATCTGATATTGTGATAGGCGCTATATAATTGCAAGTCATTTTGTTATTTCTCCCAATGTTTTCTCATTTAAACTTGCCATCTGTGTCCGTAAAACAATCTGACAAGGGTTTAGTTTAAAAAAAATTATAAATTATGCTCTTCAAATAAGTAAGCGAACAATGCTGTGGTGTAAAATAATCAGTTATTACCTTTTTTAACTTGCAGTTTGAAGGTCGAAAATATTGTGAGCATGATTTTCAGATGCTGTTTGCTCCCTGTTGTCATCAATGTGGTGAGTGTCCAACATTAATGAATAAATTGTTTATTTTTGTGCAAGAATAAACTCTCTTCTCATTTACTGTAATCTAACTGTGTGGTCTATTCATTCTCTCTGCATTAATCCTTGTTTTATTACAGTATCTCAGTAATATTTCAGTTAAATTACATTTCTGATCTTGGACCTGTAGCTGAAGAGCGTAATCTTCTGATCAGCAAAACTGAGTTAATGTGGCTGTAGAATTTTAACATGTCAAATGAGCTTCCATTTTTTTCAACATTTACCTCAGGAAAAATGTGCACAAATGACCTGAGACTGCTTGAGTATTTGTTTGGTGCTACAAGAGTGAAAATCTTTTCTTCTATTAAACTTAACAAATTCCTTTTGTCAGTAACAGTGCCCAAGGGGTTAAATATGAAGGTTCACGCAGTTATTTTTAATACACAACAGCTAAATTTGAATAAGTTATCTATATAGCCCATCTATATCGCACAAATTTGAATAGATTATCCACATAGCACATCTATAGCACCACTAGATACAGGGTTTTAACACATTACTTGTTCAAACAATTCAAACACTTTGAAATGTAGAATATTTGCAGTTTCTATTTCAAATATCATTCATCTATTTGGAATGAAATGGCAACCGAGCTAGTAATCAGATACGGAAGTTTGTTGATATACTTTGCTCTGACATGTCTTCATCGGATTGAGAAACGTGTCATCGAAATCCTTTGACATGGGTCAAAGCAGTCAAATATTGTGGAATGGTAGAATTGATTAGACAGCTGTGTCTGAGGCCCTTAAAGAGGTACGGTTTGACTCAGTGACAAGAAAGCTCATAGGATTAACTCTTAGTACTATTTAACTATGTTACAGTGCAACTATTTTCAGTGTTTTGGAAAAAATATTTGGTTTTGATGTATAGAATAATAAAGTTTATAATTACTGTGAACTGTTCCCATGAAGCACTGAAAACTGTTCATCTGCTTGTGCCATTGAAATTATCACTATCAATAGTACATCTTCCATTGAAAAATGATATGTAAACACACCAACCATATGGAATTTCCTATTTTAAATGCTGTGAATAATACCTTCCTATTTGTGATGCCTATAATATTTTAATAGTATTTGAAATGTCTTCTGTAATAACATGACAGAAACTGCAGTTACTCGGCTTAAGATGTAAGGATCTGAGATTCAGGAGTTAAAACATTTGCAGTTTATTAAGGGCTATATGTTGCTTACATTTTTAAAGCTAATTTGAGGGAGTGTTGAGAACTCAGATGGTTAGAGGAGGTTAGAAATTGAGAGGGGAGGTCAAAGCCATGGGGTGATTTGAAAATTAGGATCTTACAGAGAATATAAACATAATTGTATTGATGAGATGACTAGAATTATGCATATCTGGTTTATATGGTGACTGTTAGACTCTTATAGGTTTGTTGATGGTCTACAGATATTGTTAATCAGCTGCACTGCATTTTCAAGCTTTTTAGATTACTCTTTTAACTATAGAGCTTGTTATAAGAGGCACCCTAATGTCGGCGTGGGCAGTCTATGTTTGAAGCACTTCGTTAAATATCAACTAGTTCAGTCATTAAAGGAGCTGAGTAATTAGCTTTAGAAGTCAATGTTTGAGTGGAAGGAAATCTGTTGCATTCTTACAGCTACCGTATACTTCCTACCACTGACATTTCTGCATTCCACAGGAAACCTAATCACACTCTGCCTGCAGTCTTGCTTGTTTGCCTGTTCCCCATACAAGATTGTTTACATACCTGCCTGTTAATGTACCCACTGGTTTTGTCACATTTAGTGGATGGCTACTGCTGAGCTGCACTCTGGTCTTCATCTTTCCCTGTCTGCTAATGAGCAGTTTTAAAACATTTGCTGAATCCTGTAGCTGAACAGGAAAATTATCCCTCGCTCAGTTCTTCCTGGGATCAAAGCATGCCCTGGAAAATTAATTTCCTCCCAATACATACATGTAAATCAATGAAACAACACCAATAACATCATCCATTCCTTTTGCTCATTATCTTCCTGTCTCTCTCCTCTTGCGTCTCCTCTTGCATACCCCAATTAAATAGGTCCTTTCATTTCACTTTTTTGCTCATCTCTGTGATTTTCTCCTACTCGCGCTCTCTCTCTCTGTCCTTCCCCAACATTGTTTGTTTCCTCCCATTCTCTCTCCCTAACATATGCTCTTGCGTTCTCTCCATTCTTTGTGCTGCGCTCTCTTTATTGCACTCTGTCCCACACCCTCTCCATCGTGCTTCCTCCTGAGACTTCTCCAGTGCACACTTTCTTGTTCACAGACTCTATCATACTTTTTCACGTTCTTCCCTCCCCTCTTCCCTTGTCCCACGAGCAGTCTCCCTCACGAGTTCTCTCCCCCTCTCTCTTGCACACATACAGCCCTGCCATCTCTTTCACATGCCCTCACATTGTCTCTTGCATCCTCATTCACTCACACGTTCTCTCCTCCTTTCCTCCTCATGTTTTCTTTCATATGTACTTTTCACACTCATGTTCTTGCTCTTTTATGTATTCTTAAGCTCTCTCGTGCTCTTGCTCCACGATCAACTTGTTTGTATAAAGTTTAAAATGATTAATGACAAATAATTCTCTTACACCCTTTTGCCTTTTTAATTTTCCTCTTCCCCGCCCCTCACCATATTATTACCCCCTCGCGCAGAGTACTACTTTTTCATTCACAGTGCATTGTAAGTACCCAGTTGTGGAGCCACAAAAGTTACAGCACTTCCAATGACCCAGAACAATTCTGTTTGGCTGAAGTTCAGGTCCCCAGTTGCTAATTTGTGCTGCATTGCCCTTCCCAGCCCAGGAATTTTGCCTAGATCATAACCACAGAAGAGCAGCCTGCTAATGATGATTAATTTCCCAGTTGCCATACCAGCTGTTCTGGATACGCAAAAATTGCACCGATCAATTGTAATCTATTCTTTCTCATGTTCAGCTTAAGGATTTGAATTCCTAGCATCATTGCTTTGAATCCTAAAATTTTTATGATGAGATTTTCGTCATAGCTCTACTCTCTAAAGTGATGACTTACAGAGAGTAGAAACTAGACACCCAAACTTTGAGTCTTCTAACCCTATTACAATAGTAATAACATTTAACACAAGCAAATATTGTAGATTCTGGAAATTGAAACATTGCAAATGCTAAAAATGCTCAGCTAGACAGGGTGCATCTGTGGACAGAAAAACATTGCAGGTTGACCATTCTTCAAAACTGCAACAAAGTTTGATTATGTACCACATGAAATGTTGTGCTTCCATTTAACAATACTGGCTGTCCAGCAAACTGGATTCTACCAAGATCCTATATTTCTAAAACTTAATTGATGTTTATGCTGTTCAAGACATGGTCAGTTCAATCACCAAAACCATTTGTATAATCTGTAATTGCAACCAAAAGTCAAGGTTGGAGTGAGGGAAGAATGTTGTCTGCAAGTACATTTTTAAAAATTCTATGTTTCGTTGCAGGTGAGTTCATTATTGGCCGAGTGATTAAAGCTATGAACAATAGCTGGCATCCAGAATGTTTTTGCTGTGATCTCTGTCAGCAGATTCTTGCGGATATTGGATTTGTGAAGAACGCTGGCAGGTTGGTATATTTGATAGCCCATTTATTATGAATACAGTCTGCTGTGTGCAACTGACTTGCATGTTGTGATAGAGCTGCAATATTTTACAGGTGAAGATCACTTGGCCCATCCTGTCTGTATTTGCTCGAACATCCCAAAAGTTGATTTGTACTCACTGCCTACTCTATCTTCCACTGTTTTAAATAGTTAACAGTCTTAGCACACTCGTCTCTAAGTCTGAAGATCATGAATATTCTATTCCAGAAAGCCAGATGGTGAAGAATAGAAATAAAGCCAATCTTTACAGACAATTATAAACATTTATTTACAGTGATACATATTGCAAACCCAACAACCAAAACTTTAATCTGTTTCAATTTGTACGAACAGAAGTGAATTTCCAGTTCATAACCATTAGCAGATTACAATTAACACCATCATCCATTCAGCTATTATCAATTTTATTTTTAAAAGTTACCATTCTCCTGGCGATTGTAAGTGTGAATCTGTTTTCTTCTGCACTGAGGTTAATCAAAGAACCCAAATATAAATGCCTAACAGTACAATTGGAAAGTAAATCTGAGACTGTTTTCTCTGGCTTAGTATGACAGTATATCACTGAGAGAAAAATAGTAGTTATATTTTTCAGATATACTTGTGAGTTCAAAATTGCCTTAGTGTAAAACCTGATTGTCCATGTCAATTTATATCATTTAGCTTTAGTTTACATTTCTGATTCAATTTTCCTTTTCTATTATACATGCATGAACATGAAGTATGTCATATCTCTATCAATCTTTTCCAGCTCCTTATTTTCATGATTCTGTTAAATCCTACTCACTCTTACATAATTCAAAATCCAAAAGCTTTATGATAAATATGATGTGTATCACAAGAAAGTGTATATAAGAAAATATTGTTTCAATGCTTGTATTTTTAGCTGAACTCTAAAGAGCATTCTTTATTGTTAAGCATAAATAAGTAACGATATAAACAAGATCAAACCATGTCTTTGTATTATCCTAAGATTCATTCAGCACTGAGTCTTCATTTTGTAAGTTAGTTTATGCTTACTCTGCTATAAATGTAGGATGAAGGTTCAGAATTTTGACTATGTCATCCATGAAAGCCACAAAATATATTAGCTTCTTCTCCCATAATGAGAGATGTTGAGGAGCTGGTTTATTTGCTTGATCTTTTGGTTGAGAAGTGGACCAGTAGGAATCTTGAGAAAGAAAATCATTTGGAAGGGAGTGAATTACTGGTGGATTCAGGTGATTTAAATTTATCACATAGATCCCCTCTTCAGTGATTTGTTTATTTTAATGCTGATTTTCTTTTTGGTAAGACAGCTGCTGCAGTAGGTGAGATCATAAAAGACAACCAGTTTATAATCATACAGCTGACTTTGGGCTCTTCATTCCTGATCAAATATTGTACTTTATATACCATCTGTTGTAGTAGTGTTAACACTGGGGTGCGTTTCTTGGCCATTATATCCAGTTGTCGTCATCCACAACTTCTCTCTGCAAAGAGACTCCTTAAAATTCTCTCCTACAAAAAAGTAAACCACCGGATCTAAGCAGCAGTTAACGCTGGCCAGACAATAGAATGCACGGTTGATGATGGCAAGGCTTTGAATTGTGGGTGTAGACTCCAATTGTTGACTTGCCATAATAATGTACAGTAAACGGGCAACATGATATGGTAAGAAGCAAACTAGAAAGACAGTTAATACTGTGAAAATCATTCTGGAGGCTTTGTGCTTGTGGTCAAGTCGCCGGTATGACTGAAGATGTCTGATTATGCATACATAGCAACAGATAATGACTAGAAATGGAAAAAGAAATCCAACTACCAGTGCACCAGAAGCGTAAAGTGATGGCTTCTCCCTATACAATTGTAGGCAAACAGTAGTGTTCTCTTGTACCTGTACAGTCTGAGTGGTCACTGCAAGCTGAAAAGTTCCTAATACAGCAGTTACCCAGACAGTTGCACTGATTATTTTTGCATAGCGAACGTTTCGAAAGCTGAGAGACCGAACTGGGTGCACTATTGCCAGGTAACGATCAATACTGATGCAGGTAAGAAAGTAAACACTGCTGTACAAGTCAAGGTGAAAAAGAAAGCCAGTAATTCTGCAGGCTACCTCCCCAAATGGCCAGTGGCTTTGAAGTATGTGATAGGTAATGCGTAACGGTAAAGTCAGAATGAGGCAGAGATCAGCAATTGCAAGATTTAACATGTAAATACTGGTTATGGTCTTGGTTTTCATACGACTGCAGAATACCCAGACAGAGATGCTATTTTGAATTAACCCGGCTGTAAATACAGTGCTGTAGATAACAATGTAAATCAGTCTTTCAGCTGCTGCAACTGTAAAGTTGAAATTGGGTTCCATTGTCAGCTGTAACTTTGTGGTTATTGTAGATGTGTTCTTCCAATGCAGAGGATCATGAGCCATGATTATAGACTGTTACAGACTGTAATTAAAAACAAGGTTATTTTTCCACCTGAAAATTATAAAAAACTATGCATTTTTATTGTTTAAAAACTTACAAACTCTCTTCCTCTAGTGCCCCATACGTGAGTACTAAATTCTGCAGAAATGAAAGAAGTACCAAACACAGATTAAAGACTTGTATTTATTATAATAATGATGGATATTCGCATTTTCATCTAAGAAGTGAACACTTCAACTAATATTTACTGCAGTACTGAGTCAACAGCTTCAGGGAAGAGGAAAGAATTTGCAGTGTGAATGTACTCATCATAAACATGAAACAAACTCAATTAAATGAACAATACAAAAATGAAAAAGTTTTCATGGGAGCACCAGAGAGTGCTTTCAAATGAACGGAGCAGAATGGGTAACTATTAAAGTTTGAATTGCACCCCTTTCAATTTAGGAACATGAGTAACCATCCTGCATCTCCAAGATGCAGAAAGGAGTATAGGTAATGTCTCCCTGTACCAAGATCAAGTCAGAATTTGATAACACCCAGGAAACATCAGAAAATCTATAATTATATGCAAAATAGATTAGTGTACACTAAAGAACAAAGGTTACTTTTTGATAATTTACAATAGGCAGACTTAGACTAGCACAGTGGTTAGCACTGCTGCGTCACAGCACCAGGGACCCGGGTTCGATTTCCGGTGTGGGTCACTGTATGTATGTTCTTCTCCTGCCTGTGCGGGTTTCTTCCAAGTGCTCTGGTTTCCTTCCACAGTCCAAAAGATGTGCTGGTTAGGCGCATTGGCCATACTAAATTCTCCTTCAGTATACCAGAACAGGTGCTGGAGTGTGGCGACTTGGGGATTTTCACAGTAATTTTGTTGCAGTGTTAATGTAAAGTTGACTTGTGACACTAACAAATAAACTTAAAACTTTTAATCTTTATACTTTCCCCGTTGCAACATGTAGTACTTACAGTTTGCTGAGTGTAGCCTGCAACTGTTTGAAGAGCAATCATTCCAGTAGTGCACGACTCCTGCTTTTTTTGTGAATCTAACTCCGTCCCTTCATGCAGCTGTGAGTTGTTGTGCTGACAATGTATTCTTTCCATTATAGTAAGGAAACAGTTTCCATACTCCTTTTAAAAGCTGCTTTGATTATGCAGGAAACACTTCCTCTGGGAACACCATTCCATGTAGTAGTGTGTTCCCACAAGAAAATAGCATCTCCGTCAAAAGTCTCAAATAGAAACTTCCTTTTCCTAACTGTAGGCTATATCCTTTAGCAATTTGAGAACATGTATTTTACAACATATTTCCTTTCTTTTTTTTTCCTGTGTTACCTAACATAGCTTTGAAATAAACTAGTGTTCATGTTGACTAAAACAGGTATAATTACATGTGATGTATGTTAGTTCAGATGAACATGTGGAATTTGTTTTAACAAAGAGTATAACTAAAACAAGGTTTAAATTCCTTCCTCATCAAATCCTGATTGCGAGCCCTTCCAGATTTCTTCTGGCTGTCAGTTTTGAGAAATTAAACAGGGGAAAAGTTCCTGAAAATGTTAAAATGAGAAACAGAACACACAAACTAAACTTCAATTAAGCATTTCTCAAAACTACAATTTAGGAATAAAACTAAGACTAACATTATTTCGCAATCAATCCTGGAATAAACATGAACATTTGGTAAGTAAACTACTTTGAGTTAATTAAGATTTGGGCCCTAATCTGTACCTTTGGCTATCGAGCATGAATGAAGCATTAATATATGGTGTTAATGTTATGAGACTTGCTCTGGTCTTGTGCATCTTTTGACAGCTGTACATTTCAGACAGTTAGGCGTGGAGATCAGCATACCTGATTCATGTCTCAGTAAGATCAGATCAGCAAAAACTGGACTTGTGATCTCTGCACCAATTTGCATGATTTCCCATCTGCAAAATCATGCATCAAGAAAGTGTCATTAATTTTACCCTTTGATATACTTTGAACTATTAAAATTTTTGAATTTTTATTAGAGTTTTGAATTAAGGTTTTTGGTTTCTATGAAAGTGTTCTTGACGCACATTTGTGCTAAGTGCATCAGTGTGGATTGTAATTTTGTTTGTTTAATGTAACAACTTTGATATCTGATGTTTACTGTGTGTTATCATTTTCTGATTTGATCTTGGCACAGACAGATGTTACCTGTGCTCCATTCTGCATCTTGGGGATGCGGCTTGGTTACTTATGTTCTTAAATTGAAAGGCGTGCAAGTAGTTTAGTAGTTACCTGTTCTGTTCTGTTCATTTGAAATTGCTCTGTAGCACTCCTGTGAAACCTTTTCTTATTTTCATATCGTTCATTTAATTGAGTTTGTTTCATGTTTATGATGAGTACATTCACATTACAAAATCTTTCTTTTCCCTGAAGCTGTTGACTCAGTGCTGCAGTAAATATCAGATGAGCAGTTCACTTGTGATGGGAATATCTTGGACACTGGATAATGATCAAAAGTAAAACTCTTGGCCGATTTTGCTGCTGCACCCCCCCCCCCCCATTCCCATCATCCAATGTTCATGTAACACCTTAACCACAGCTTTGGTGGAGATCAACTAACCCAGTACAGACTGGGTTCTTGCTGATCTGTATGTCTCTGGCGCTCAATAAATCATTGAAGCATTAAGGACCACGTTAAAGCATTTTTAAGACACAAATTCTTATAGCACCACCATTTTATTTCATTTTAAAAGTACACATTTGCTGTTTAAAAAATGAGTAGAAAATATTTTGTTCCATGAATAATTATTTTAAACTTTTCACCTCCAGGCATCTCTGCCGTCCTTGCCATAACCGTGAAAAGGCCAGAGGTCTGGGGAAATATATCTGTCAGAAATGTCATGCCATCATTGATGAACAGCCGCTTATATTCAAGAATGATCCCTACCACCCTGATCATTTCAACTGTGTACACTGCGGGTGAGGAATGTTCTATTTTTTAATGTACATTCATTCAGTATATGTGCATAAGAATAGATCTAAACCACAGGTATTTGTCTTGGAGAAATTATCATTAATGATGGAAATGATTTAAGTATAAACGCTAAGAGGTAGGATGTTCAAATTTATTAATTTAGCAATAAATATTTGTCTCTTTCCCCATCCATCATGGTCTATCTCTACCTTGTCTTCCTTATTGCTTTTATATTTCCCTCAAGTTTTGTTCTCTCCTTTCTCCCTCCCTTTCTCCCTTTTTGTTTCTGTCTCGCGTGTGTGTATTTCTCTCTTACCTCCTCTCTCACTCACACTCTCTCATTCTTTCACACAGTATCTTCATTAGCCCCAGCCCCATTAATGTATATTGTTTAAATACCTCCTTTATTGTGTGAAGGTGTTCATTGAGTATTAACAAGCTATTCCATCATTGCTCATCTTTGTTTTTCTGTTGTCTAAAGATTTTTTGCATAATCAGGAAATTGTGATCAATATGCACTTGCCTTGCCAGTGCTGCTGGGGCTAATAGTCACATTTTTGCTGCTAACCTGATTTTGTTCAGTTAATCATACATCTGACAAACTTTCCAAAGCTCTTAAGTCCATTCAATGTAACTGATATAATTGTCTGAATGTGCTGAAGGGAGTATAAACTTCCTTGTCAATATTCAATGTTCACTTTAGTAGCTTGACATTTGAATGATGTACGAGGAGCCTATAGTGCTCTCACAAATGTGTACCAACAGGGAGGCTGAGGGGGAATGGGTAAAGACTGAACTAATTAAAATTTCGATAGTTTCTTTCAATATGCAGTTGTACTATTCTTCTTCCAACAAAAACATTAAAATCTGTATTACATAATATTTTATATTTTGTGGGGAGGGGGAGTTGTTAGACATGCATTGGTTTTCTCTCCAAAGATGATGTTAAATGAAAAACAAAGCCTACATTAAATACAAAGCTGATGTAAAAGTGTATCTTAATTAAATGGAAAGGTTTGTAGTTGGAACCATAAGCGCTATTACAATGCATTTAAACAGCAACAATAGGGCAGCATGGTAGCACAGTGGTCAGCACTACTGTTTCACATCTTCAGGGACCTAGGTTCGATTCCTGGCTTAGGTCACCGTCAATGTGGCGTTTGCTTATTCTCCTCGTGTCTGCATGGGTTTCCTCCGGGTGCTCCGGTTTTCTTCCACAGTCCGAAGGTGTGCGGGTTAGGTTGATTGCTAAAAATTGCTCCTTAGAGTCCTGAGATGCGTAGGTTAGAGACTAAATATGTAGGGATAGGGGGGCTGGGTGGGATTGTGGTCGGTACAAACTTGATGGGCCAAATGGCCTCTTTCTGCACTGTAGGGTTTCTATGATTCTATGAATATGAGAATGCTAAAATACAGTTCTAAAAGGATAGCACAAAGCTCAAATCTAAATCCTGATAGCACAAAGCTCAAATCTAAACCCTGAAAGTTCCAGTCTTGTTTCAAAATGTATATTTTCAAATATTGCATCCTGCAAGTCTGTTATTCATGTTTGAGAGGCTATTTGGAAGTCATTTTGCAATAGGGTGTAGCTATTCAATGCATTTTTAGTGAGTCATTGTATGCTTAGGCAGACATTGCCTGAAACACCAAGGGAGCAGTGGAATCTGGAGACTCTAGTGAAAGGTTACTTCCTAGATAGATTATTCTCTCCTTTGGTCTAGCCTTATCCTGTGCACCTCTGTTATTTCCACTTCCTGATTCTGTCCTACCTCTGTCTTAAGAAAAAAATGGGGAAATGACCACAGTTAACCCCCATGGTTAAGGGATCCCTGGTAGAAGAGTGAAGAGCAAAAGCTTTTCCTGTCTAAAACTGCTGAATGGCTATTTTCAGAATACTTTATTTGGAAGCTAAAAAAACATTTTTATTACAACTTCAGTTAAACCTGACATAGTTTGTAGACATTCAGAACCTGTGAATACAATTGCTTGTGGCTTGACAAGTTGTACATGTAATTCACATCATACAGACTAAATTTGAACATAGCTCTGATGTAAATGGCAGCATTTCTAAGATAACAGTTTTTGTTCTCCGTTTCCTGTTACTTGCATACATGCAGCACTTTGGGGAAGAATGTGCACATCTTCTGACACATGCACTGCTATTTGAACTTGCATGCATTTTAGAATAGCTGTAATCCTGGCACACCTGGCTTGTACCTCAAATACTAGTCCCCTGTGCCACTATTGCATCTATTTTGCTCTACCCTAGTTTACTTTTATTCTATGTATTATATGATACATTGGCATTCTGGGATTTAGTTGTTATTTTGGATACATTCCAAATGATAGAAAAATGAGCCTCATTCCATTTAGTGAATTCGTAACAAAAATGTCCAATTTCCAGCAAATTTCATTGCAGAATTTTAAAGCTACTTGGAAAAAGATAAACCAAGTATCGCACTTACTAAAGTATTTTATATACTTATAAGTTTTATGAATTAAAAAAAATTAATAGATTTAAGCACAGGTTTCCTGCATACAGACAATTAGTCTATATGGTCCATTTTAAAGTAATAATTATGAATGCAGATTTCCTTCTGACAAAAAAAACTTTCTTTTAAGTGCAGATGTAATGATTATATATCAGCGGCTGAAAAAGAGACCTGACCCTCATTTCCACGTCACTAACTTAAGTTTTTTTAACTGCACACAAGTGGCTTGAGTGTCAGAGTCCCAAAACCTATACTTGTATTTTTACGTTGCATCCACCAAGCACAGAAGGCTTGAAATAGGAGGAAATGTAACAAAACATTTCTTCGAAACAAGTGTCCTCATTACTTGTGTCAGAGATTATATACACAGTTACTGAGTATGTTTCTGATATTTCATTCCAACCAGAAAAGAGTTGACTGCTGAAGCTCGCGAGCTGAAAGGAGAATTGTACTGCTTGCCTTGCCACGATAAAATGGGAGTTCCTATTTGTGGTGCCTGCCGACGACCAATTGAAGGACGTGTAGTTAATGCAATGGGCAAACAATGGCATGTGGAGGTAAACTAATTAATCTCTAGTCAAATTCATTGTTTTAACTTTGTACTTTGGAGAACAAAGAAGATAATGATCAGTGCAAATGCAAGAATTTTATTCATATTTGTAAAATAAATTTGCTACTGAATATTGTTGCACTTTTTCCCAGAATTCTAGAAAGTGAGGTGTTTTTGGTTTCAATATGATGCAGTACAGTCGTTTCCAACTCTGGCAAATGGATTAAATCTAACCCACGGAAGGGGATTAAGGTCACCTCAGTGCAGCTGATGAATGAGCTGACTTTGGCCTGCATCACTCCATAACCAATAAATACAAGCCCCTAACACAAACTATTAGCAAGTGTTGGGCAGAGATGGTATGATCGTGAGAAATTGAAAAGTCAGTTTTACCAGTGAGTTTTCTTTTACATCACCCTTGATTTATGCAAAAATTAGGTACAGAATGGTGAAAAGTACCCCTTGAGCACAAGGAGGTTCTAATGTAAATCTTACTATGTAACCTATACATTTGTTTTGTGTCTGACGGCTGGGTGTTCATCAACTGTGGAAAGCTGCCACCATATTTAAGATTCACCAAGTTATTGAAAAATCTACTGGAAGACAAGCAGGAGTGTGGGATGAGAACAGGAGCACAGGAAGGGGAACGGGAGTGTGAGAGTGAGTGTGATTCTGCCTTATATCCAATCTTGGATTTTCCACCACCACACACCAACCCATAAACATGCAGCCACCCACAAGCACTGACTGTCCCACTCTGGTCATTTTTATTACTTTTTTTTAAACTCAACAATTTATTGCTACGACTGCTATACTTTTGTGAAGCAGTTTCCTTAAAACCTCAATTTTTTTTGAAATTCAATTTATTTTTGTGCCAACACTTGTCTTCTGAAATCTGCTCATCAACCCTTTGAGTAACAGAAGTATGTAGATGTGGTGCCCTGAGCCAAAAGGTTGGATAAACCTGCTATGCTGCCCATCAACGACCATTGGGGTTTTACAGGAAGAGTCTGTTGGAGTTGAGTGGGAAGAATCTGTGCCATGTTCCATGAGGCAAACTGGCTCATCGAATGTTACCAATACTCATCCGCCACAACCTGGACTTCGAGACTCTACCCAGAAATGCCCTTTTAAGCCTAAAGAGACTTTGTCATGCTGTATCTTTCATTACCCCATTACCAGAGGAAGATAGTGGCTAACTGGCTGTTTGACAACTGACAGATGTATGCTTGAGCATAACAGTTAATAGATCCTCTTCACGAGTAGAATGGCCAGCAGTACAATGAATCATAAAATGGACAAGTATATTTCCATCATATTCCTGACAACAGCATGAACATAAACTACTCCATCCACTGATTTGCCCCTCTGCAGTGCAGTTGTGGATGCTGCTGAGTATTAGATACATGAGTGTGTTCCCATTCCTGGCCTCTGAGTGAGAACACCAAGAAGCTTAAAGTTTAAACTTCCTCATCAGCTGTATATCTGAAATTTGACCTATTTTCAGCAGTTTGCATTGTGCCATGCAGTTTGGTATTCTGGACATCCAGGTCCCAGACTGGTATTTAATTATTCTTGAGTTGTGGATGATGTGGACAAAGTTCTTGCCCCAAGTTGTTCTAAGTGTATTTGGAGTCAAAGTAAGCTAGACCAGTTTGCAGTGGCAAATTTCCTTTCTGGTTAGGCTTTTGCAACCTGGCATCTTGGTGGTAATTTTTCAGTGTAATACTCCCTTGAATCCTTGAGGTTTGACTGGTAGTACCAGACTTAGTCGTCATTAGCACTGCCGCAGTGGAACTCTTTTGAATGATTGATGACTCCATTTAGCCAACAGAGAAGTTATTTTGGATTGTTTTCTACGTAATTGCAGTCTCCTGTGGTTGAACAGAATCCATTGTTCACTTTTTATTTTTTGTAACCTCCTGGCCTTACAACATACTGCATTATAATCTAGCTTTGCAGCAGCTCCTGACTGTTTCAAAAAGGCTTAAAATATCTTTGTTTTCACAGGCAGTTTTCCTTCCTTTCCAATTATCTTAATAAGGTGCTGCTTGGATGGCAGTTGACATGCCCAGTGATTTCCTTACTTTCTGAAGTCATAACAGTGTTAGCCTGATTTGAAAAGTGGTATTAATTGCATGCTGTTGTTTGGTCTGGGTAAAAGTCTATTTTAAGCCATTCCCCTTATTTCTTGACAGTAACGTATTTTGAGAATAGTAAATTCAATTTTTGCAGAACCTTTATTATCCCTTTCTACATAGAACATTACAGTGCAGTACAGGCCCTTCGGCCCTCGATGTTGCGCCGACCAGTGGAACCAATCTAATAACCCTCGAACCTAAACTTTCCAATATTATCCATATGTTTGTCCAATGACCGTTTGAATGCCCTTAAAGTTGGCGAGTCCACAACTGCTGCAGGCAGGGCATTCCATGCCCTTACTACCCTCTGAGTAAAGAACCTACCTCTGACGTCTGTCCGATAACGATCACCCCTCAGTTTAAAGCTATTTCCCCCCCATGTTAGCCACCACCATCTGAGGAAAGAGGCTCTCACTATCCACCCTATCTCTAATCCTCTGGTCATCTTGTATGCCTCAATTAGGTCACCTCTTAACCACCTTCTCTCTAACAAAAACAACGTCAGGTCCCTCAGCCTTTCCTCATAAGACCTTCCCACCATACCAGGCAACATCCTGGTAAACCTCCTCTGCACCCTTTCCAATGCTTCCACATCTTTCTTATAATGCGGCGACCAGAACTGTACGCAATATTCCAAGTGCGGCCACACCAGAGTTTTGTACAGTTGTAACATGATCTCTCAGCTCTGAAATTCAATCCCTCTACCAATAAAAGCTAACACACTGCACACCTTCTTAACAACCTTATCAACCCGGGTGTCAACTCTCAGGGAGCTATGCACATGTACACCGAGATCTCTCTGCTCGTCCACACTACCATTAGCCCTATGTTCTGTAATCCTGTTACTCTTACCAAAGTGAATCACCCCACACTTTTCCGTATTAAACTCCATCTACCACCTCTCGGCCCAGCTCTGCAGCTTATCTATGTCCCTCTGCAAACAGTAACATCCATCCTCACTGTCTACAACTCCTCCGACTTTAGTATCTCCGCAAATTTACTAACCCATCTTTCTACACCCTCATCTAGGTCATTTATAAAAACAGCAGTGGCCCCAAAACAGATCCCTGTGGTACACCCACTTGTAACTGAACTCCAGGTTGAATATTTCCCATCAACCACCACCCTCTTTCTTCTATCAGCTAGCCAATTCCTGATCCAAACTGCTAAATCACACTCAATCCCATGCATCCGTATTTTCTGCAGTAGCTTACCATGGGGAACCTTATCAAACGCTTTGCTAAAATCCATATACACCACATTAAGTGCTTTACCCTTATCCACCTCCTTGGTCACCTTCTCAAAGAACTCGATAAGGTTTGTGAGGCACAACCTACCCTTCAGAAAACCATGTTGACTATCCCTAATCAAATTATTTCCCTCTAGATGATTATAAATCCTACCTCTTGTAATCCTTTCCAAAATTTTGCCCACAATAGAAGTAAGGCTTACCGGTCTATAATTCCCAGGATGGTGTCTACTTGAACAAGGGGACAACATTTGCTATCCTCCAGTCTTCCGGCACTGTACCAATGATGACATAAAGATCAAAGCCAAAGGCTCTACAATCTCCTCCCTAGCCTCCCAGAGAATCCTAGGATAAATCCCATCCGGCCCGGGGGACTTATCTATTTTCACACTTTCAAGAATTGCTAACAGTACCTCCTTAGGTACCTCAATCCCGTCTAGTCTAAAAGCCTGTCTCTCAGTATTCTCCTCGACTATATTGACTTTTTCCTGCGTGAATACGGACAAAAAATATTCATTTAGTGCCTTTCCTATCTTCAGGCTCCATGCACAACTTCCTGCTACTGTCCCTGACTGCCCCTAATCTTGCCCTAATCAATCTTTTATTCCTGACATAACTATAGAAAGCTTTAGGGTTCTCCTTGATCCTACCTGCCAAAGTCTTCTCATGTCCTCTTCTAGCTCTTCATAACTCTCTCTTTAGCTCCTTCCTGGCTAATTTGTAACTCTTCAGTGCCCTAACTGAGCCTTCACGTCTCATCTTTACGCAAGTCTCCTTCTTCCTGTTCACCAGAGATTCAACTTCCTTAGTACACCACGGTTCCCTCGCTCGACCACTTCCTCCCTGCCTGACAGGTACGGATTTATCAAGGACTCGCAGTAGCTGCTCCTTGAACAAGCTCCACATTTCAGTTGTTCCCAGCCCCTGCAGTTTCCTACTCCAACCTGTGTATCCTAAATCTCGCCTAATAGCCTCATAATTACCTTTACCCCAGCTGTAACTTCTGCCCTTCGGTATATACCTATCCCTTTCTGTCACTAAGGTAAACGTAACCAAATTGTGGTCACTATCACCAAAGTGCTCACCTACCTCCAAGTCTAACACCTAGTCTGGTTCATTACCCAGTACCAAATCCAACGTGGCCTCATCTCTTGTTGGCCTATCTACATACTGTCAGGAAACCTTCCTGCACGCATTGGACAAAAACTGACCCCTCTAATGTACTTGAGCTATAGCTTTTCCAATCAATATTTGTAAAGTTAAAGTCCCCCATAACAACTACCCTGTTACTTTCGCTCCTATCCAGGATCATCTTTGCAATCCGTTCCTCTACATCTCTGGAACTTTTTGGAGGCCTATTTTAAAAAAAAACTCCCAGCAGGGTGACCTCTCCTTTCCTGTTTCTAATCTCAGCCCATATTACCTCAATAGACGAGTCCACATCAAACGTCCTTTCTGCCACCGTAATACTGTCCTTGACTAACAATGCCACGCCTCCCCCTCTTCTACCACCTTCTCTGCTCTGACTGAAACATCTGAACCCCGGAACCTGCAACAACCATTCCTGTCCCTGCTCTATCCATGTCTCTGAAATGGCCACAACATCGAAGTTCCAGGTACCAATCCAGGCTGCAAGTTCATCCACCTTATTGCGTATGCTCCTAGCATTAAAGTATACACACTTCAAACCACCCTGTCACCTGCCAATACACTGCTGCGACCTTGAAACCTTATCCATGACCTCCCTATTCTCAACCTCCGGTACACTGGAGCTACAATTCAGGCTCCCATCCCCCTTCTGAATCAATTTAAACCCCCCCCCCCCCCGGAAGAGCATTGGCAAATTTTCCCCTAAAATATTGGTACCGCTGTGGTTCAAGTGCAAACCATCCCTTTTGTAGAGGTCCCACCTACCCCAGAATGAGCCTCAATTGTCCAGGTATCTGAAACCCTCCCTCCTGCACCATGCCTTTAGCCATGAGTTCAAATGTTCTCTCTCTCTATTCTTCTCCTCGCTATCCTGTGGCACGGGTAACAAACCAGAGATAACAACTCTGTTTGTTTTAGCCCTAAACTTCCAACCTAACTCCCTGAATTTCTGTCTTCCATCCCCATCCCTTTTCCTACCTATGTCATGGGTACCTACGTGAACCACGACTTGGGGCTGGTTCCCCTCCCCCTTAAGGATCTCGAACACTCGATCGAAGACATTACGGACCCTGGCACCTGGGAGGCAACATACCAACCGCAAGTCTCGCTCGTTCCCAAGAATCTCCTATCTGTCCCCATAACTATGGAGTCCCCAATCACTAATCCTGTACTCTTCTTCCCCCTTCCCACCTGAGCATCAAGGACAGGCTCTACTCCCGAGACCTGTACCCCATGGCTCACCCCTGTTGAGTCATTCTCCCTAACAGCATCCAAAACAGAGTACTTGTTTTGCAGCGGAACAGCCATGGGGATCGCTGCTCTGACTGCTTCTTACCCCTTCTAGCAATCACCCACGTATCACTTTTAGGAGTAACTATCTCCCTGTAGCTTTTATTGATAACTGCCTCTGCTTCCTGAATGATCATTAGTTCCTCCAGTTCCAGCTCCAGGTCCCTAACATGGTCCTCAAGGAGCTGGAATTGGATGCACTTCCTGCACGTGTACTCAGCTGGGACACTACTGGTGTCCCTCACCTCAAACATCCCACAGGAGGAACATCGTACTGCCTGCACTGACATCCCTGTTACGTCCCTTACCAAGGAACAAAGAGAAAAAACTTATCTGCTCTCAGTCCGAGTCTCTTTTTTTAAGTTAGAGGAGGGGGGAGGGTGGGATACTCTACATGTGTAGAGTATCGGGATTCCTCGGGATTCTATTTCAGTTTCTTCATGCCTGTAATTCATTGATTTAATACAGTTCTCATTTGTATAGAAGTATTGTCTGAAAAGCTGATTTTTTTTTGGAAGTACAATATTTGATTGTGCTTTTCCACTCAATTTTTTTCAAATTCTCCTACTGCTGTTTTTGTTTAAAACACTTTGATCATGTTGTCATATGTAATTTATGCATCAAACATTCATACCAATTGAGGTCCCACAAAAAAAGCTAGAATACTTATCATCTGATATTTTGCTTGTCAGAAATTAGAAAAGTGGAGGATGCAGGGACCTCAGAATTTCTTCCTGATCAATTTGTAAATATTTGAGCCAAGTACAGAAGTTGTAGAGGAGGAAATCTTTGGATCTAAATACATATTTTTACGTTGCTTTTACTTTTGAATCACAAATTGTTCCATTGTTATGATGCAGAAGGAAGTAATTTGGCTCATTGTGTCTGCATTGGCTGTCTGAATGAGCTACTCACCTAATACTATTCTTCTGCCTTCTACTCATAACCTTGCACATTCTTCCTTTCAGAAAGCAGTCTAATTCTCTTTTGAATGCTTCAAATGAACCTGCCTCCACTACGGTGCATTTCAAATCCTAACCATTTGCTGCATCACCCTATTACATTTGTTTCTTTTACTAGTTACTTTATATCTGTGCTTTTTTGTTCTCAATCCTTTTACAAGTGGGAACGTTTTCTCCCTACATACTTTGCCCACATTGTGCATGATTTTGAATACCTCTATCAAATAGGAACACAATCCTAACTTCTCCAATATATTTTAACAACTGAAGTTCCTCATCTCTG
The DNA here is from genome assembly GCF_965287045.1 of Carcharhinus amblyrhynchos. NCBI lineage: Eukaryota > Metazoa > Chordata > Chondrichthyes > Carcharhiniformes > Carcharhinidae > Carcharhinus > Carcharhinus amblyrhynchos. The sequence continues at coordinate 63,888,154 of NC_137333.1, forward strand.
GAACCATTCTTATGAATCTTTCCTACCCCCTTTCCGATACCTTGAATCCTTCCAAAAGTGTGGCACCCAAAAGGAGGCACTATATACCGTAGCTGAGGCTGAACTAGTGATGCTTACAAATTTAATATATTCTCTTTGTTATACTCAAAGTCCAGACTTTACTTCTCTCAACCTTTCCTGTCACCTTCAATCATTTTTGCACATAAACACCCAGGTTGCTTCTTCAGAGTTGTATACTTTATTTTCTATTGTTTTCCCCCCCCTCCCAAATATTCTTCCTACCAAAATTAATCGCTTCAAATTTCTCTGCTTTGGACTTAACCTGCCACCTGTCAGCCCATTCCATTACCTTTACTATGTCTCTTTGAAGTTCTATACAATAAGACCATAAGAAATAGGAGCAGGAGTAGGCCATCTAGCCCTTCGACCCTGCCCCGCCATTCAATAAGATCATGGCTGATCTGTCGTGGCTCAGTTCCACTTTCCCACCCTCTCCCCATAACCCTTAATCCCCTCTCTTATCAAAAACCCATCAACCCGCGTCTTAAAAATATTTAGCGAGGCAGCCTCCACCACTTCAACGGGCAGAGAATTCCAGAGATTCACCACCCTTTGAGTGAAGAAGTTCCTCCTCAACTCCGTTCTAAACTGCGCCCCCCCCCCCCCCCCCCCCTGTCTTGAGGCTGTGCCCCCTAGTCCTACTGTCCTTTCTGAGTGGGAAGAGTCTCTCCACCTCTATCCTATCCATCCCATTCATCATCTTGTATGTCTCAATGAGATCTCCCCTCATTCTTCTAAACTCTAACGAGTACAAGCCTAATTTATTCAGCCTCTCCTCATAGCTCAACCCCCTCAACTCCGGCATCAGCCTAGTAAACCTCCTCTGCACTCCCTCCAAGGCCAAAATATCCTTGCGTAAGTGCGGTGACCAAAGCTGCACATAGTACTCCAGCTGCGGCCTCACCAATGCCCTATACAGCTGCAGCAAAACCTCCCTACTTTTATATTCAATCCCCCTCGCTATGAAGGCCAGCATCCCATTCGCCTTCCTGACCACCTGCTGCACCTGCAGGCTGGGTTTTTGCGACTCATGCACAAGGACCCCGAGGTCCCTCTGCACCGTCGCCTGCTGCAGTTTTTCGCCCCGTAAGTAATAATCCTTCCTACCATTATTCCTACCAAAGTGGACCACCTCGCACTTGCCAACACTAAATTCCATTTGCCATTTCCTGGCCCATTCGGCCAGCCTATCTAGATCCTTCTGCAGACTCTCCACACCCTCTGCGCAATTTGCCGTTCCACCAATCTTGATGTCATCAGCAAATTTTGACACCATACACTCGGTTCCCTCCTCCAGATCATCTATATAAATGATAAATAGCTGAGGCCCCAGCACCGACCCCTGGGGCACTCCACTAGTCACCAACCGCCAATCCGAATAGCACCCATTGACCCCCACTCTCTGCCTCCTATTAGACAGCCAATCCTCTATCCATGCTAACACCCTACCCCCAACTCCATGCCCCCTTACCTTCTGCAATAACCTCTTGTGAGGTACCTTGTCAAACGCCTTCTGAAAATCAAGAAAGACCACATCCACCAGCTCTCCTCTATCCACTGCCCTAGACACATCCTCATAGAACTCCAATAAATTCGTCAGACACGACTTCCCCTTAACGAAACCGTGCTGCGTCTGCTCTATCAAGCAATTCCCCTCAAGATGCCTCGCTATTTCCTCCTTGATGACGGATTCTAACATTTTACCTACAACAGACGTTAAACTAAGAGGCCTATAATTCCCTGCCTTTTGCCTGGCACCATTCTTAAACAACGGCGTAACATTAGCCGTCTTTCGGCACTTCCCCGGAATCCAGCGACATTTGGAAAATAACCACCAAGGCATCAACTATCACCTCCGCCATTTCTTTCAGAACCCTTGGATGCATTCCATCCGGCCCTGGGGACTTGTCCACAATCAGTCCCTCCTGTCTGTCGAGCACCGCCTCTCTAGTAACAATAATGTCATTGAGACCCTCCAGTCCTACCATCTTTCCATCGCTAACACCCGGCAAATTATTCACGTCCTCCTCCGTGAAGACCGAAACAAAAAAGTTATTCAAGGCCTCAGCCATTTCCCCATCCCCTACCACTAAGTCCCCCCTCTCATCCTCTAAGGGTCCAACATTCACCCTAGCCAGCCTCTTCCTTTTTATATATTTATAAAAACTCTTGCTATCCTTTTTCATATTAAGCGCTAGCCCAGCTTCATACTTTCTCCTACCCTTCTTTATCAACTTCTTTGTCAATCTTTGTTGACATTTAAACCTCTCCCAATCCTCTTCTCGCCCACTATTCTTAGCTACTCTAAATGCCTCTGCTTTTAATTTAACACTTTCCTTCACCTCCTTCGTTATCCACGGCTTATTACCTCTCCTCCTACTGTCCTTTTTAACCATCGGAATAAATTTCTGCTGAGCACCAAGAAAGATCTCCTTAAAGATCCTCCACTGCTCCTCAGCAGACCTACCTTCCAACTCACTCCCCCAGTCCACATTCACCAATTCTTCTCTCATCCTACCGTACTCCCCTCTGTTCAAACAAAGGACGTGTGTCCGGGAACCCACTTTCTCCTCCTCCATCTGCACCAGAAACTCCTCCATACAATGATCGCTCTCCCCAAGAGGATCCTTCACCGCAAGGTCCCTAATTCTACCCGCCTCGTTACATAACACCAGATCCAAGATAGCTCGCTCCCTCGTTGGCTCCAACACACACTGTTCAAGGAAACTATCCCAGCAGCATTCCAAGAACTCCTCCTCGAGCCCACCGCGTCCAACAGTTTAATCCTCACAGTTTACAATATTTCTGAGTTTTGTAATATCTGTAAACATTAAATTGTGCATGGTACATCGAGGTTTAGGTCATTAATATTTGTCAAGAAAAACAAGGGCCCTGACACTGACGCTAGAGTCACAACAAGCCTTCCTCCAACAGGAAAAATATCTATTAAATGCTATTCTTTCCTGTCACTCAGCCAATTCTATATCTATGTTGCCACTGCCCCTATTATTCCATGGACTCTAAATTTGCTCATGTCTGTTAGGTGGAACAATATCAAGTGCCTTTTGAAAGTCCATGTACACCACATCAACAGCACTGCCCTCATCAGCCCTCCCTTACCATCCCAGAAAAGAACAAAGAACAACCCAGCAGGGGAAACAGGCCCTTCGGCCCAACAAGCCCACGCTGCCATTTCAACAAAGCATTTTCCTACACCTACCCTGCCCCGTGTGTATGTGAATGGTACCCCTAATGTAGCCAGATTCAGGGGAGAATAGTGTAGGGTCCTCCAAGCTTGTCAAATATGATCTCCCTTCCATGTTGGTTTTCCTTTGTTTACCCACGTTTGTCTGTGTGACTATTAATTTTGTCCCGAATTCTGGAAGATTACCCACCATTGAAGTTAACCTGTTATTGTTGGGCTCATTCTTGCTCCTTTCATGATCAAAGGTATAATATTTACACAATCCTCTGGCACCACCACTGAGTCAAAGGAAGACTGAAAAACTTTGGTCAGTGCTTCTGTAATTACCACTCATTATTCTCTATTTCATCTGGTCTCAGTGCCGTATCAATTTTAAGTACAGATATCCCATCTAACACAATTTCCTTTTCACTGTTTCACCCACCTAGGCTCTGAATTATCTTGTCTTTTACAATGGCTTGGGTAGCGTTGTCTTTCTTCATAAACACGGATGCAGAATATTCATTTAGTACTTCAAATTTACCTTGTGTAAATTTGTGAATCCATGAAAGTCCCTACTCTCTCGAGGGGAAGCAACCTCTCAGCATCTATTCTGTCAAGCCCCCCAAGAATCCTATATGTCTCACATTTCTTGCATGTTATCCATGTAACTCTCAACCTCATGGATGCCTCGCAGTAACACCAGCTGCTGCTCATGATCCACAACCTGGATCTCAAGCTTCTGTAACTTATGACTTGTAACTTCTTGCAATAATGGTTATCCAGAATATGGGAGTCCTTCTAGAGCACAGGATGAATGCATTTGAGATTGGAGCATCCCTGCCATTTCTCTATTTATTAGCAGATAAACTTGTAACTACAATTAAATCTTCTTAGTGGTAATAAACCTTACCATTATTAATAAAGCTTTACCGATGCTAGTAAAATTTACTACTATTAATAAAGTTTAGCATTATTCATAAATTCACTTCACTTCACGATAAACTTTACGATAAATGAATAAACCGTACCAATACATGTTACTAATACTTATGATCCCTACTAATAGTTTTTGCGACTTACAAGTAGTAATAAACCCTATTTTATAAAATTAGATGACTCTCACCTGGTATTCCCTAGGTTAGATCACAAATACTCACCAGCTAATCATCTATCTATATACCTGCGATGTCATGCCTGAATTTATTTTCTCAAATCAGAGTTTTGACTGGAAACCGTCCAGACCAACTGCTGTTGGTGATTCCTGTGTCTTGGACTGATCTTTCACCTTCCCTCCCCACTCTTTATAGCCTTGCTGTTTTCACTGATACTCTCCACTCGGACTGAGCCCTCACCTTTCCTCGCTACTCCTTGTGACCCTGCTGCTCTCGCTGTCTTTCTCTACTCAGATTTATTTTCCTCTGTTCTTCCCACACTTTTGGGATACAATGAGCAGATTATCTTTTGTTGTAGCTCTACCACCATTATGAACCAACCACTAGTAAATATGGAAATGCAACTTGTTGATGTCTACATGAAGGATTTTTTAAAAAACATTGTCCTTCAAGACATGCCTGGTATCCATTATGCTTTTTTCCAATGTAGTGTGACCTAGGCTGTGGGCAATGTATATGCCTTGCACTCCATGGCAGCACATGTTGATGGTCCCGGTATGTTGTATTGAATCATAGAAACCTACAGTGCAGAAAGAGGCCCTTCGGCCCATTGAGTCTGCACCAAACACAATCCCACCCAGGCTCCACCTCAACATCCCTACATATTATACTCACTAATCCCTCTAACCTACTCATCCCTAGACACTAAGGGCAATTTCTTAGCATGGCCAATCAACCTAACCCGCACATCTTTGGACTGTGGGAGGAAACCCACATAGACACGAGGAGAACGTGCAAACTCCACACAGATAGTGACCCGAGCCGGGAATCGAACCCAGCTTCAATCATATTTTACTTCATTATTGAATGGTAAAATAATGAGGGATATAACTGGCAATATATATTAAATTTATAAAAGGATTCCTCTTATCACAGTTGCATGAGTATGTTTTGTAATATATTAAAATGGCATTCAAAGCTGTGTGTCCCTGAGCATCCTTTAGCTTAGGCTTTGAAGTAGCAACCCAGATTAGGATATTTGGTGTTGCCAGACTAAACATTAAAAGTAATCGTTTTAAATATGCTATTTTGACTTTTAAGAAATCTGCTTCAGCACTGAGCTTTTGTTTTCATAACTGCACATATCTCAATTTGTTATCATGATTGAACACTTTGTACTGATTTAAATTGTATCCAAAACTTAGACAAGAATCCTTAAAACTGACCCATGTCTAAAGTTCAAAGTAAACAAACTAACAGTTAGGTAGAGTGGAATGGACGACAGGCAGCATTTTTGCCTCTTATATCTTCCTTTTTCTTCCACCCGGTCCTCAAAACAGATGATTGTAGAGATCTGCATATGACCCAAAAGAAACTAAATGAAAAGGCAAAATTAAGTGAGTTTCAAGTGCCTATTTAAATTTTAGTGTGTTTCCTTATGTTGCTCAGAATAGATCGGATGATTGAAATCAGAAGTCATCAGAACCGTATCCTCTTCTGATAATATGCATCTTCTGACTCAAATTAATTGGGATTTTCATTTTGCCCATTGTTTTTCTTTATGTATATGTCCCTGTGCAACAGTTTTCATGTGGGTTTGTAAAATTGTTACTTGAACAAGACTTATTGGATACAGAAAGTATGACGTATACCTACAAAGAAAATATGACGTTTACCTTTGGTTATGCTTTGCCCTGAACAATCATTCCCTCTTTAGTTCTTTTTCCTGACCGTGCACTTGACTGAACAGCCACAGTGGCTGCAGCTAGTGATTTATTTGTGAAAATATCAATTATTGAACTGAAGCTGTTAAAATTTTAATTGCAGCATTTTGTGTGTGCCAAGTGTGAGAAACCTTTTCTGGGTCATCGTCACTATGAAAGGAAGGGATTGGCTTACTGTGAAACTCACTATAATCAGGTAAATGCTGTGATAATCAATAACACGTAATTTAATAACAATTTTTTTTGTTTTCATGGAAACATTATTTGATTTTTGCATTTACTATTAGTTTGACATTTTTAATTCCAGTAGCAAGACTGCTGTTTGCAAAAATGTTCATAATGTTGAACATAGAACACTACAGCACCAACAGGCCCTTCGGCCCACGAGTTCCGCTGATCACATCAACACCTATCTATAACCCCCAACCCCATAAAACCCCATATACTCATCCAGAAGTCTTTTAAAAGACCCCAGCGAGTTCGCCTCCACCACCACTGACAGCAGCCGATTCCACTCACTCACCACCCTCTGAGTGAAAAACTTACCCCTAACATCACTTCTGTACTTTCCTCCCTGCACCTTAAATCTGTGTCCTCTCGTAGCGACCATTTCAACCCGGGGAAATAGCCTCTGAGAATCCACCCTATCCATTCCTCTCAACATTTTATAAACCTCTATCAGGTCGCCTCTCAACCTTCGTCTCTCCAGGGAAAAGAGACCCAGCTCCCTCACCCTAACTTCATAAGGCATGCCTCCCAGTCCAGGCAACATCCTTGTAAATCTCCTCTGTACCCTTTCAATAGCTTCTACGTCTTTCCTATAGTGAGGCGACCAGAACTGCGCACAGTACTCTAAATGAAGCCTGACAAGGGTCCTATAAAGTTGCAGCATTACCTTCCGATTCCTAAACTCAATCCCTCGATTAATGAAGGCCAGTACACCATACGCCTTCTTGACCACCTCTTCCACCTGCGAGGCCGATTTAAGAGTCCTGTGGACCCGGACCCCAAGATCCTTCTGCTCTTCAACACTACTAAGACTCCTGCCCTTGATAGTGTACTCGTTCATCCCGTTGGTTCTGCCAAAATGGACAACTACGCATTTATCCGCGTTGAAGTCCATCTGCCACTTCTCCGCCCAGTCCTGCATCCTATTTATGTCCTGCTGCAACTTTTGACATCCTTCCAGACCATCCACAACACCACCGACCTTCGTGTCATCAGCAAACTTACTTACCCATCCCTCCACTTCCTCATCCAGGTCATTTATGAAAATGACAAACAGCAAGGGTCCTAGAACAGATCCCTGGGGCACTCCACTGGTGACTGATCTCCATTCAGAAAAAGACCCATCCACAACCACTCTCTGCCTTCTGCAGGCAAGCCAGTTCTGGATCCACAAGGCCAAAGGCCCTTGGATCCCATGCCCATCCCATGTTGAATCTAACCTTTTTGTATAAATAGGCTAATATATTTGAAATTGCCAAGCTTTTGTATGTTGCATATCCTTGTTTTGTCTTGAATTGAAATATTGTTTTACTGTTGCATATTTCAAAATAGTTATACAGAACATCTGTACCAGCTGGTTCTAAATATTATGTTGCAATCCAGCATCTATTCAGAATAGATAAAGGACTTCTACTTTTTGGAGCCTTTTTGTGCAGCAAAATTATCTTGAAATACAGTCACTGTCGGTATACTTAGCAAGGAACTTGCAAATAACAATGTCCCAGAAGCAGCATATTTGACCGGTTGCATTTGGCAATGTTGATTGAGAAATGAATATGAGCTACAATATTGGGAAAACTCTTCAAATATTGCCTGCATAAATGAACAGAATTTGCCTCTGTTTAACATTCCTACCGAACAGCACCCATGATAATGAATCAAGTTTGACTTGGCAGTGAGAATGCTACCAATTGAGCCAAATTGATTCTTTAACAATAGTTTTGAACCTTTTTGTAAATGTCTTGAAAAGATTTCTGAAGGAAAGATTTTTTATCTTGAATTTATAATTTTGGCATGTACAGGTATATAACATATACACACTTTGTACATAATCTTACAATTATTTATTTTTCAGCTGTTTGGTGATGTTTGCTACCACTGTAATCGTGTGATTGAGGGAGATGGTAAGTGTTAAAATACTTCTATGATTGGAGTGTTGTGACAGAATGTATATATAATAAATATTTATATATGATGAAGAAGCACCAGGAATTTTTCTATTTTCTATCTGAAGACTGTTTCAGTGACACAACACCATCCAGTAATAGAAATTTCCTGATTCTAAAATGTAGCAAACAAAATAGTTTGAAACACTTTTCTATATCAACCTTCTTTAAAAGTTTAGGAGAATTAAGAATTGAGTCATTCCTTATTCATACCTTAGAATTTTGCAAACTGTTGTTAAATGTTGAAACATTAATTTTAAATCTGAATCTAATTAATCTGCAGTGAACCAAGTGGATAAATCCACATAAGGAAGATATTACTGCTGTGATTAACTGTATATTTCAACATATTTTTACTATACAGTTGTATCTGCTTTGAACAAGGCCTGGTGTGTTAACTGCTTTGCCTGTTCCACTTGCAACACCAAGCTGACACTCAAGTAAGTAGTTTTAATCCTGGCAATCCACAGTCTACTTTAAAATCACAAACTTTTATTGTGTTTAGTTTCTTTCTGTGACTAAGCTCTGGTTATTTTCATCTCCCAAACTAAAACTGTCAGAATTGCAACTCTCAATTTTTTTCTACGTGGTTCTACACTTTCCTTGTTTCATACATTACTCTGTCTGTGTTCTATCCTTTTCTATCCACTATTCATTCTGTGAAGAGACAAATTTGTTGAAATTGATTTGAAACCAGTCTGTAAACACTGTTACGAGCGATTGCCTGAAGATTTAAAACGGCGACTTGCTAAACGAGAAAGAGATGCAAAAGATAAACAGAAAAAGAAAAAACTGATGGATATCTGCCTGTAAAGGAATGCCTCTCTCTTCTGTTCTTGGTTAGTATCTTCAATTTCCATGTGTCTCGTGTTCTAATCAACTCATTCCATATTGTTCCATTCTTGTATTCTTTCACCTACTTCCATCTATGTATTATCATCCATCTTTGCTTCCTGTCTCTATCCATCTACTGGTTAGACCCTCCTTTGTATTTTGTTATCTCCAGACCTGGCTAACCCTGATCAGCCTCCCATTTTCCACTCTTGAAAAACTTGAGCTCCTCAAAAACTGCTAACCTGTACATTAACTCACACAAAGTTCTGTTCACCCATCAGCCCTATGCTTGCTAATTTACATTAGCTCTCTTTTCATCAGCACCTCACATTTAAAATTTGCATCCTTATTTTCAAAACCCACTATGAGCTTGCCCCTCTCATTCTCTGAAGGTATACCTTTCTAAGATTTCTGCAACCCTCCAATTCTGACCCAGATCATACATCCCAAATCTTCTCTACTCCATCATGGGTGACTGTGCCTTCAGCTGACTAGGCTACTAGCGCTGGAATTCCATCCATAAACATCTCCACTGTTCTACCCATCTCTTCTCCTTTAAGGCACATCTTTAAAGTGACTTATTTGACCAAACCATTGATCACCTATCCTAATACTTCTTCATTTGTCTTGGTGTTAAATTTTGCTTGGTGACTCACCAATGAAGTATTCTGGAACATATTTTAAACCTGATGTTTAAATGTAAGTTATCAGCTCAGAAATTTCATAATTTAAGATTATTATTCCATCTGTTATATTTAAATTAGTTTCTGCATCGTCATTAACTATATGGTGCTTATTAGAAACGTGTTTCATTCTCTCAGCACGTCGAAAGATTTGTATTATGGTAGAGGTATATTTGCAATGAGCTTACATTTTTCAAAAATTGAGTCAGTAAGTCTCAACCCATACCAAAGTTGATGCTCAGTCTCTAATTCAGTTACCTGTCTTAATGATTGTTCTTTGGCTATGTGTGAATTTTGTCTGATAAAACTTCTGGGAAGCATATTTTGCAATGTTAAAGACTCTGTATAAATGCCAATTATTTTTATCATGACACAAAAACATTAACTAATGACGATACAAAGGTAGCAGCAAAGTTCAAGAGCCACATCAACAATCTGTCTTTGGATGAGATCAAAATCTTCTCCAGTGGTAGCCACACATCACTTGGACTTTGGTACCAAATGCATTTCAGTGAACTATTTTACACAACACAGAAGAAGCTCAACATCCCCAGAAAAGAACAGTTCACTTGATTTTGTACATTTAATTTCATTTTTGCCTTCATTGCAATAAACTGCAAGGATTTCAAGATATGTCAGGTATTCATAGTGCAAATTAAATTGAGTGACTAAATAATGAAAATTAGTCTATTGAAGTACCGCAGATTTTCCTTACCATGCTCATCCTAGTTGTATAAAAAGAGTTACCTTTTATCCCGTTAACTGACATTTCATGTTACAATTGTATTTCATGATTATATTTTGGTAATGCCTGTTGATGAATTTTCATTTGATTTTGATTTTAGTGCAGTTTAAAACTTCATGGATTTGTTAGAAATTATTAAAACTACTGCCCAAGACTCTATGATGTTCTACTATAGCTCATTTTAAAACTAAAACTGGATAGAAAGTATCCATATGACAGAACATGTCCAGACCTTTTTCATTGAGTGGAAATAAGAAAATGTTTGTTTTTTGTTCCATAGAAACAAGTTTGTAGAGTTTGACATGAAGCCAGTCTGTAAGAAATGCTATGAGAAATTCCCTCTGGAGCTGAAGAAAAGACTGAAGAAACTGGCTGAAAGTGCAGGACGGAAATAAGGAATCTACTTGCTGTTGATTTGTAAAATAGCTCTTCTAAATTCAAACTTTTTTTTAAATAACAAGTCAACTGAGTACATTTGGAGCAACATTCTCAATGCAAGTGAAGTTACCACTAAAAATTAGTTTTGGAAAAAAAGAAATCTAGATTTTACTTTAACAGAGGCAGATCCATTTGTTCAACTTTATATAAATTATAATTCATGTTTGAAAATCTGTGCCCTCCCACCTTGTGATGCCACAGAAAAATACCATGTCCAGCTAAATGAATTATAGCCTTGTGATCCTTTTGTTGCTCGCAACAGCTCCCTAGGAGTTGTGCAAGAGCCGTACTGTGGGCTGATGTGAATCAGCTGCAAACCATTTTTTGTACACTGTACTCTCTGTCTTCCAATGGGGAAGTGCCTTATCAATGGCCTGACTGAGTGTGTGCCTTCACTTGGAGAACCTGAATCACGCTACTCTGATAGCATATTGAGCAGAATGCCATCTAAAAGTGGTGAATTGTATTCTTTTTCTCTAAAATGGTACTATTTTAATGGATTTTCAGAAATGTTTTGGTCCATTCTGTTAAATCTCCATGTGCACACCTAACAAATGAAAATATGAAGTGATAATGATTTTGTTCAAATTCATTACAACAGAAATAATTCATATGTATGTTCATTCATAGTAACTAAGAGTTTGCCAAATTATATCCTTATCAGCATAATATTATCAAAAATGCTCTGGGTTAGAAGTATCACTGAACGCTTAATATTAAAATATATTTTACTTACTCTGCTTCACTCCAAGCTTACACTACATACAATAATCAAGTCAATGCTTCTTTCTCTCTCCCATTATGAATGATTGTATGGAGTTACAGATGTTTACAAGAGATGCAAATTAAATCAAAATTCATAGTTCCACATTCCATCACAGTAATTCCAATGATCAATTTATTTCAATATATATTCTAATGATGTATGCATAGATCTTTATTATTTTTGTGCAGTTTGTAATTGCTATAAGGTGTTGATTGTAAGCTGTATCATTGACAAACAAAAATACATTATGTAGGGGAAGATTTCTTGCAGTTAAGTGACCAGCTTCCAAAAAAAAACCGTCATATACTTGGAGGATTAAATTTTTAAAAGTACTGTGATGAAATAAAACAACACCTGAAGAGGTAAAGAAGGAGAAAGTTACACCAAATGTCACATACTAGCCTATTTATGCATCTGTCTTTGAATTCTCACCTTTATTCATGTTTCCAAAAGGAAGATGCTGTAACAGCTGCAGTAATCAGTTTTGACAGAAATAGCTTTGTTTGCATGACCTATTTTTAAAATCCTGTAAATCAATTTTAGTATGTATTGCTTTTCCTGATATATTTAGCATGGTAGATACTGTAATGCAACATTTAAAGAATATATGCTATAATTTCCCTACATGTACTTGAAAACAAAATTGATCAACTGCTACATTTATAATTTTAATGTGGAAAGTATAACAAATTGTCTGAAGAAACTTATTAATTGCTAAAGAAACACATGGGCTGCCATGTCTTAAGGACATCAACGACTAGATGATGGCATTCTTGCACCTTATAGTTCAACATAGATGGTACTTCACAAACCATGAGAAAAGATGCAAGTTTTGTAGTATTTTATCAAGTTTAATTTAATGTATGTGCCCAAATTCCTGGACATACTAATAGTATTTAGTCACCTTTCTTTTCTATTGTTGCAGTTGAGCATATTTCTTAATTCTTGTAATAAATGCTGGTGCTAAGTATTGAGATGCGTTAGAATCTGAAAACATGTTCATCTCAAATGTTAGTTCTGTAATTACCCACTTGTATGTTCTACTGAAGTAGTTATATAGCGAAGTGACAATTACATCAATACTTCAATTTCTTGAGAACTAATGATTATTTTTACAGCACAGTGTAATGGGAAACACATAGTGTATTTGTGTTATTTTATCAAAGAATGTATTTTCCCCTGTATATCAGCCCAATACAGTACTCCAGTATTATGTAATAAAATCTACATATCATGAAATATTGGTCATATTTACAGCTTTTCAATAGTTTAATTTCACTGTGTATTTATAATATCTGCCTCAAGCATTACATAGTATCAAGTATAACTTGCTGATGACACCAAGACTGGGGGAACGGCAAATTGTGCGGAGGGTGTGGAGAGTCTGCAGAAGGATCTATATAGGCTGGGCGAATGGGCCAGGAAATGGCAAATGGAATTTAATGTTGGCAAGTGTGAGGTGGTCCACTTTGGTAGGAAGGACTATTACTTACGGGGCGAAAAACTGCAGCAGGCGACGGTGCAGAGGGACCTCGGGGTCCTTGTGCATGAGTCGCAAAAACCCAGCTTGCAGGTGCAGCAGGTGGTCAGGAAGGCGAATGGGATGCTGGCCTTCATAGCGAGGGGGATTGAATATCAAAGTAGGGAGGTCTTGCTGCAGCTGTATAGGGCATTGGTGAGGCCGCAGCTGGAGTACTGTGTGCAGTTTTGGGTGCCGCACCTGCGCAAGGATATTTTGGCCTTGGAGGGAGTGCAGAGGAGGTTTACTAGGCTGATACTGGAGTTGAGGGGGTTGAGCTATGAGGAGAGGCTGAATAAACTGGGCTTGTACTCGTTAGAGTTTAGAAGAATGAGGGGAGATCTCATTGAGATGTATAAGATGATGAATGGGATGGATAGGATAGAGGTGGAGAGACTCTTCCCGCTCAAAAAAGACAGTAGGACTAGGGGGCACAGCCTCAAGATAAAAGGGGGGCGGTTTAGAACGGAGTTGAGGAGGAACTTCTTCACTCAAAGGGTGGTGAATCTCTGGAATTCTCTGCCCGTTGAAGTGGTGGAGGCTGCCTCGCTAAATATTTTTAAGAAGCGGGTTGATGGGTTTTTGATAAGAGAGGGGATTAAGGGTTATGGGGAGAAAGCGGGAAAGTGGAACTGAGCAGCGACAGATCAGCCATGATCTTATCGAATGGCGGGGCAGGCTCGAAGGGCTAGATGGCCTACTCCTGCTCCTATTTCTTATGTTCTTATGTTCATATAACACATGGATGTATTTCTTACATCAATGCGTTATGTTATTTTGTAAGAAATCTCTCAACACCAGGTTAAAGTCCAACACGTTTATTTGGTAGCAAAATCTGCTAGCTTTCAGATCACTGCTCCTTCGTCGAGTAAGTGGGAGTTCTGTTCACAAACAGGGCATACAAAGACACAAACTCCATTTACAAAATAATGGTTGGAATGCGAGTCTTTATAGGTAATCAAGTCTTAAAGATATAGACAATATGAATGGAGAGAGTGTTAAGCACAGGTTAAAGAGATGTATATTGTCTCCAGACAGGACAGCTAGTGAGATTTTGCAAGCCCAGTCAAGCCGTGGGGATTACAGATGAATCCAAGATCCCGGCTGAGGCCGCAACTTGGCTATCAGTCTCTGCTCAGCGACTCTGCATTGTCATGTGTCATGAAGGCCGCCTTAGAGAACATTTACCCGAAGATCGGAGACTGAATGCCCGTGACTGCTGAAGTGTCCCCCAACAGGAAGAGAACAGTCTTGCCTGATGATTGTCGCGCGGTGTTCATTCATCCGTTGTCGTAGCGTCTGCATGGTCTTCTCAATGTACCATGCCTCGGGACATCCTTTCCTGCAGCCTATCAGGTAAACAATGTTGGCTGAGTTGCAAGCGTATGCACCATGTACCTGGTGGATGGTCGTCTCACGTGAGATGATGGCATCTGTGTTGATAATCCGGCATGTCTTGCAAAGGTTGCTGTGGCAGTGTTGTGTGGTGTTGTGGTCACTGTTCTCCTGAAGGCTGGGTAGTTTGCTGCGGACAATGGTCTGTTTGAAGGCAAGAAGTGGGGGTGTGGGGATGGCCTTGGCGAGGTGTTCGTCTTCATCAGTGACATGTTGAAGGCTCCAGAGAAGATGTCATAGCTTCTCTGCTCCGGGGAAGTACTGACGACAAAGGGTATTCTGACCACCATGTCCCGTGTTTGTCTTCTGAGGCGGTCGGTGCTGTTTAAGATGCCCTCATAAGAACAGGATATGGTGCTTGACTGATCGATTGACAGTTCCAATGCGCCACAGTGACTAACCGCACGGACAAACAGAAGACAGACATGGAACACGGCAGACAGAGTACCCTTCATTGTCCAGTACTTCCCTGGAACAGAGAAGCTACGACATTTCTCTGGAGCCTTCAACATGTCATTGATGAAGATGAGCATCTCGCCAAGACCATCCCCAGACCCCAGCTTCTTTCCTTCAAACAACTGCACAACCTCAAATAGACCATTGTCCACAGCAAACTACCCAGCCTTCTGGAGAACAGTGACCACAATATCACACAACGCTGCCACAGGAACCTCTGCAAGATGTGCCGGATCATCCATATGGATGCCATCATCTCATTTGAGAACACCATCCACCAAGTGCACAGTACATATTCTCGCAACTCGGCTAACGTTGTCTACCCGATTCACTGCAGGAAAGGATGTTCCAGGGCATCGTTCATTGGGGAGACCATGCAGACGCTACGACAATGAATGAATGGGTCAAGCGGTGTTCAATCACCAGGCAAGAGTATTCTCTTCCTGTTGGGGAACACTTGAGCAGTCACAGGCATTCAACCTCTGATCTTTGGGTAAGCATTCTCCAAAGCGGCCTTCATGACGCACGACAATGCAGTCACTGAGCAGTGATTGATAGCTAAGTTCCACATACATGAGGACAGCCTCAACAGGGATCTTGGGTTCATGTCACATTATCTGTAACCCCCACGACTTGCCTGGACTTGCAAAATCTCACTAACTTTCCTGTCTGAAGACAATACACATCTCTTTAACCTCTCTCCACTCACATTGTCTGTACCTTTAAGACTTGATTACCTATAAAGACTTGCATTCCAACCATTATTTTGTAAATTGAGTTTGTGTCTTTACATGCCCTGTCCGTGAAGTATAAGTAGGGAGGTCTTGCTGCAATTGTACAGGGTACTGGTGAAGCCGCAGCTGGAGTACTGTGTGCAGTTTTGGTTGCCGCACTTGCGGAAGGATATATTGGCCTTAGAGGGAGTGCAGAGGCTGATACCGGAGATGAGGGGGTTGGATTATGAAGAGAGACTAAATAGACTGGGTCTGTACTCTTTGGAGTTTAGAAGGATGAGGGGGGATCTTATAGAGACATGTAAGATAATGAAGGGGATGGAGAGGGTAGAGGTAGAGAGATTCTTCCCGCTTAGAAAGGATAGCAGGACTCGAGGGCACAGCCTCAAGATAAGGTGGGGGGGGGGGGGCAGTTTGCATCGGAGTTGAGGAGACTGGCTTCTAGGTAGATTCCAAGCCATTTGCTCACCACTTAAGTTTGATGCTGAAATTGGGTGCATCATAAGTGTCCTGTGGGATAATGGCTATGCTGATCATTTGGTACTCTATATTGCACAAACTCATTAACGGGCCTCAGGCCATCGCTTTCAGCCCTGCAAAATACTCAGTCTACCTAAGATTATGCTGGAAGGGTAATATTTGAGGAACAGGTGAAGCTAGCTATACTGCTACTATGCAGTAGTTATATGAATGGTATTCGTTACTGACAGGAAGCTACTGTCAAGCTAAAATGATGTTCACCTGTTCTTCAAATCTATACCACAATACTCATTTGTGTCTTAGGCAGAACATCATTTTAGCTTGACAGTAGCTTGACAGTAGCTTCCTGTCAGTAATGAATACCATTCATATTACTACTGCATAGTAGCAGTATAGCTGAGTGTTGTGGTATATGAATTTCAGTGCCAGCATGATGCTAGGTGCATAGGCCGTCCCAAAGTTTGGTGGATCGTATTAAACATCGTATTAAACAGCAATCCTAGCCACTCTTTGGGTATGATCTGCATCTTGCCCCTTGCAATCAGCCTGTGCTTATAAAATGAAAAACTGTGTCCACATTAGATGTAATTCCAGAATTGGACAACATTTGCTAAATAATGCTTAGTATGCTAAGAATTATGCTGACAATTAATTTGATTATTTGTTGGGCTTGCTGTGTGGTGCCTTTGTGTGTACTGGAAGCTACACAAATTATTATACAGGGCCCTGTTCTTTGCAAACAGAAATAACATGCACTCACATTGCATCTGTTTTTGTGAAACAAAATAAGTGATAGCCAGTTACTGATTCATTCCTCAAGACAATGCCTTGACCAATCAGAATCAAGCTATCTGATTCAAATTCCAAACACTGCTTGTAGTTAGTTGTCAGTCACCATTAACAGAAGCATTCTCCATGCCAATGGTTCTACTTGCCAACAATCAGCAATCTCTTATAAAGTTCTTACTTCCCTTGACATTGGTGTTCTTGCTGATGGTCTTGCTGAGTGCATGACAAAACAATTCAACAAACTGCCTTTTTTCAACAATACTCCAGTTCTGTACAACCAAATGACTAAATCACATTAAGACAAGTGAGGTATTCTTACATGTCATTAATTTATTACCAGGTAAAATGCCTATGCTAATGGCTTCCATGCCATTGACTTCTTTCTTTTACCACCCCATCCCAAAAAAAATAATTCTGACTCCATACATTTTTGCATTAACACTTGCTAATTTGCACATCTTATTGGGTAGATGGTGATCAGGTCTGAAAAGTTCAGAAAACCATGGTATTAGGACTCCTCTGCAGTCTGTGAGGTTTCATGGCATGCACATTATGTTCCCAGTGACTTTTTTGTGCCTAAAAGACAAACCTTGTTTTGGCTTCCAGTCAGATGTGGAGCAAGTCTGCGTTGGAGAGGGGAGATTATTGTAAGGATTGCCATTCCTGCTGCCCTGCTGGAGGGGCTTGGAGCATTTACAATATAACATGATCAGTATTATTTTCAGTTACTTCTACAGCAACATTCAATCTATAGCATTTATTACAATTTTCATTTGGTAATAAGTCAGAGCAGACCTCAGATCCCTCAACACCTGAGGCATTTTTGTTGGGTGCAAATGATTCCAGTTTATCCCCGGTTTCCAGATGCAAGCCCCGTGTCTGAGAATGATGCAACTGGCAGATGAAAACTATGGAATTCAAATTTAAGAATAAAATTCAGAAGGCTTCTGGAGAGCATTACTCAGTACTTCAGCCATTCAGCAACTTTATCAATGTTGGTTTCAGAAGATTTAGAAATATCTGGCCTTAATGATACAGTGTTCCTAATTGCAGGCACAAATAAGCAGTACTAGTATCTTTCCTGAAGTCAAAATGATGCTGCGTGAGATGCTTAAGAAGATTCTCCATGGTGCCACTCCACAATACTATTGCTTTTGTCAACACAATGTCCTGCCTGGAAGAAGCAAGTTACATTTCAGGCCAAAGCTGCTTGTTACTGTCCCCCTGCATGTGCAACTCTATTGAATAGAAGCTGCAGATGCCCTAAGAGCAAACGGTTTGGTTTGGCTGTGACCAAAATACTAAGAAAGCAACATATATAGTATTCCCAGTTATTCACCAAGGCCTTAAGATGTTATGTGCGAGTGAAGATTTGATGATGTGGAGTTCCTCTTGCCCGAAAGATGAAATGTCCTTCACAAAAAAGGGGAAGGGGCTTTAAAAGTTCCAGAAACACACCTTAAAAATCTGTGTGGTTAGGGCAAATGCTGAGGGAGAAAATTATTTTGAGATTTCCTGTAGTGCTGCATGATTTAGACAAATAAGGGAACTTGCAGTATAGGAGACCAAAAGAAAATTTCAGGAGCTTTGACAAAGTATCATCTAGTCTCAGAAACGTCAGCTCTTTTCTCTCCTTACAGATGCTGCAAGACATGGCTGAGATTTTCCAACATTTTCTCTTCTGGTTTCAGATTCCAGCATCTGTAGTAATTTGCTTTTCACTTGAAGCATAGGACAAGTCAATTCAATGAACCACACTTTAATGTTGACACTTGCTCAACTGGACCTGTCTACCCAAACCAATCTATGTGCTCCTTCTCGCATCTCTCAACACTTTTTCCAAATACATATCTGATTTGAATTTGAAAAGGTATCATTTTCTGCTAAATTATAGTCATTCTCATATAATGGCATACATAGGAATAGAAAGTTACAAAGGGACATTGATAGATGTGCATGGAGTACAATGTGAAGAAAGGTGATGTCATCCACTTTGCACCTAAATTAGATCAGATTATTTACTGAATGGTGGGAATTCAGGAACTATGGAGAATACAACAGATTTTGGGGTCAAAATTCCAAAATTTGAATTAGGGTATCATAGAATGGTTACAGCACATTAGAATGTAAATTGGATTCCAAGAGCAACTCAACCATGAAAGTATTTTGGGGGTCACTCAAAATTAATTCGTTCTTTTGAGACTTTAACCATTCAAGCAATAGGATACAAGGGGCAGGCAGCACAGTGGCAAGCATTGCTACTCTCAACACCATGGACCCAGGTTCAATTCCGGCCTCAGGTCACTATTTGTGTAGAGCTTGCACATTCTCCCTGTGGCCGCGTAGGTTTCCTCCTATGCTCCAAAGATGTGCAGGTTATATTGATTGGTCATGCTAAATTGACCTAGCGTCAGGGGAATTGGCAGGGTAAATATGTGGGGTTATGGAAATAGGGCCTGGTGGCTTTGTGGTCAGTGCAGACTTGAGGGACAGAATGCCTTCTGCACTGCAGGGATTCTGTGATAGTGGTGTAACTCAGGAAATTTTCTTCAAGATAGCAGTTAACAAAACTAGGCAGTGACTTTATTGACTAAATGTGGTTCTTTGCTTCCAAGTTCAACCCGGGTTCCAAGGTGACGTGGTCTCTCTCTCGGTTCTGTGATCTTCCCAGTTACAACTTGTCTTCAGCTTCAAGTTCAGCACACATAGCAACTGAAAGCTTGTGCCTTTGAACTTTCTTGGATAGAGCTCATGTGAATGGTCAGTGGTGCACCTTAAACACAGAATGGCACAGGCAGCACATGATCAGTCTTTGATTGCTTTATATAGTGCATAATCAGTTTCTGATTGGTTTCTTAAAGGAGATGGTCATTTGCTGGTCTTTTTTAATTGTCTCTTGATTGATCCTCTAAGTGTCAGTTATTCATGGAACCACTCCTCCTACTCCCTCATGATAGCTTTTCCTTAAGGATAATGGTCATTTGCTGATGTGATTTTCTATTATCTCCTGATTGATCTTCTAATGTGTCAGTTACTTGTGGGCCATTCCCTCCATGACAGCATTTCCTGTTACTATATTTTATGGCATTCTGCAGCAACAGTGGATATCATGGGGAAATTTCAAGAGGGGGCCAATTGCGTCTTAAAACTAAGACAATTCAAAACTCAAGGCAAATATTTCTGTGCAAAAGACATAACATTTATTTAACATAAAAGTACAATACTAACATACAGCCAACCGGAGTCTCAAAAAGGGTTAAGTAGCTCTAAGGAAAGAGTGATAGAACCTCTGAAAGAACTGGATCACAAAGTCAAATATAGATTGATTATCTTTTTTCATAATAATTCTACCTTTCATTAGCTTAAAATCAATTCCATTTAACAGTTATACATCAATACAAATCTCGATCAAGTACCTCAGCCAACCATGATACTTAATAGTATGGTTCTGGATGTTTCCCCTTTTGGCACTAACTAACTTCCAATCGCTTGGTAATGGCAGAGGTTACCACAAGGACATTCCCACCAGCTCACTGCCAAGTTGAATAGATGTGCTCCTGCGTCCGGGTTCATATCCATTCTGTGTCTGGGCAATGATATCTATTCATAATGTTTCATATTACGTACCCTCTTTCGAATGCCATCTGATAAGACTTGATGACTAACCCGATTCCAGATTTTTGGCTTTAAACTATTGACTTTTTCTACCCTGTCTTTCAGTAACTTTGCTTGGTTAAAGCACACAATACATTGAAATACATTTAAAATATAAACATATGTTTTAAAATCATAATTGTTTTGATTCACACTGCATTCACATGCGTAAGTTGTCTGTGTTAACTTGCCCAATAATCATTTAACTCTTTACTAATTCCTTGTCTTCCGAAAGACTGCATTCTGCCTATAAATCTTATTAGCTGATTAGAAATCTTCTACAGTGGACTACCTTAAAATATTTTGTTTATTTGGGTCATACAAACATCCAATTGATGCATTAGGACAAGCACCTATTAATATGTTTTGGGTAGGGAAATTGCTGTTAATACATGTTTTTGTATGCTTGGAACAATTAAAAAGTATAAAGAGTAACAAATTTGCAATGTTAAGTTCTACATATAAAATCAGTGCATTACACGTTCATAAGTAATAATCAAAAGAACCATATAATTACAAAAGTTGATTACAGAGCTTAATTTATTAGGCTTACAGAATCGAACATTACTTATATATTGTGAAAACTGACTTTTTTTTTAAAAAATGCTACATATTAAAACAAACTAATTCTCAGGACATAGGATTGAAGGCTTGAAAATTCATAGCTGTTTTCTTCAGATATCCGGCATTTGACTCTTAAGGAAGTAGTGTTAATTGCTAAGGGACCCAGATCCCATGGCTGAGCTCATTCAACCTCGACAGGCTTTCACAATATTTACTATGTTAAAACTATACAAATAAAACAAGTGTGTCTCACTGCATTTGTCCTGTAGTTAAACCATAAAAGTGTAGCTTTTGACAACAGAGGATGCAAGTACAGAGAGCCAGTTATGCAATACTAGACACATGCATCAATTGATTAACTAATATAGAACAAAGAAGAGTATAGCTACAGGAACAGGCCCTTTGGCTCTCCAATGCCCTAATTAAAGAAAAAGCCTTCTGCCCTTACTCAGTTCATATCCCTCTATTCCCTCCCTATTCATGCCTCTTGTTGCTGGCACCTGGACCAGTTCACTGGATCATCCCAGGCCGATCCCATTGATTTTTTTTCCTTCTTTCCTGGTGTGGTTGCCCTACAAATACAGAACACAAGAGAAGGTAGAAATTAGTCTCCTAAATCCTTCTACAGCAGCAGGCTTTTTTAAAAGAATTATTTTTTACTCCTTTCTTAAAGTTACAAAGCCAATGCTCAGAATGGACCAAGCAAACCCAAATATATTGGAAGATAGGGATTAGCAGCAGATGTAGGCAAATTCAGCCTTTGAGCCTCCTCTGCCATTCGATCATTGATCTCTCCCTGGTCTCAAATCCACTTTCCTTCCTGTTCCACACAGCCCTCTTTCCCTTTTTATTAGCAATATGTTTATCTCCCTCTTGAAACCATTTAACAATTCAGATCCCACTGCGCTATCAGGCAGTGAGTTCCACAGACTCACCACCTTTTGTGAGAAGTAGTTCCTCCACATCTCAGTTTTAAATCTATCGCCTCGTAACCTATACCTGTGACCTCTTGTTCTAGATTGTTCTGCAAGGGGAAACATTTGGTCTATGTTGACTCTATCAATCCCTTTTAAAATTTTATATAGCTCAGTCAGAGCCTCATCCTTATAAATTCCAACGAGTACAAGCCCAAACTGTTTAATGTCTCCTCATATGTCAACTCCTTCATCCCTGGGTTCAATTTGGTGAACCTCCTCTGGACCGCCTCCGATGACACCACATCTTTCCTCAAATCAGGA
The DNA here is from genome assembly GCF_965287045.1 of Carcharhinus amblyrhynchos. Classification (NCBI taxonomy): domain Eukaryota; kingdom Metazoa; phylum Chordata; class Chondrichthyes; order Carcharhiniformes; family Carcharhinidae; genus Carcharhinus; species Carcharhinus amblyrhynchos. Next base: position 63,910,706 of record NC_137333.1, read on the forward strand.
TACAGGACATGATACTCCAGCTGTGGCCTCACCAACAAATCCATTTCTTGCTTCAAAAACTGAGAAAAAAATTAAAACTTAATTCAAGCTCCCGCACAGGGAAGACTGACAAGAAACATAAGGCATTGCACCCCCATCTTGAGCATGATCTTAGCCAAAAGGCCGATGGAGAAGCTCTGCACACAATCGAAAGCCTCAGCCCGGCGGTATGTGAACCTGAGTAGTCCCCTCCCCATTGTGCGTTGCGCCAGTGACGTCAGCTCGTCAGTACGTAAGGCGTTCCTTGTGACGCCACGACCTCTGCAGTGCGTCAGTGCGCGCGGAAGGCGCAGGCGCCCTGGGGGTGGGGGGAAGAAGGCTGGCATTTTTTACGCTTCGTGCCGCCGGAACCGGCGCCATAACTTCCGATTTTAGGACGGAAGGAGTGGAGTAGCACCGGAACTAACCTGGGAGGAGTGGTGTTTATCACGGTTTCTTGTGTACACAAGCGGCCTTAGGCCGGCTGGTAAACATGATGCGGAGTAAGGCGGAGGTGGAGAGGTACATCGCGTCGGTACAGGGTATTATGCCCCTTTCGCCCCGCGAGGTGAGTGAATGCGTGCGTGTCCGGCAAGGCAGGGCGGTCTGAGCAGCCTTGATGCTTGCCTGAGCCAGGAAAGCGCGGGCAGTGTGGCTTGCGGCCTGGATTGTGAGGCCTTGTCTGTGTCAGGCTGTGGTGGTTCTGCTTTTGGGACTTCGCAGCATTTGTCAGCTGCCTGTATTTTAACTTTCCTACCTCAAAGTGGAGGTGGCAGCAGCAACGATCTAATCATGTTTTTGGCGATGCTGGAGTCTAAACCAAACTTATCCACACTTTCAATTTGGCTCCATTGGTTTAATTTCTCTAGAAACTTGGATGCTCAAAGATAGATACGTTTTTATTATCGGAGAATGTAAACATGATGATTTGTTTGCACACGATGTAGATACATAGCTCAGTTTGGATTTTAATTTGAATGTCGCAATAAAGATGGCCTATTAATGAAGTTAAGTATAGTAAACTATTAAATTAGTTTATTTGTCTCCCAGGAATTTGGAGAATGGGCTTTTTTAATGATGGTATTTTGCCTATTTTACACAACCTTTGGGCAGCATGGTGGCACAGTGGTTGCCACTGCTGCCTCATGGTGCCAGGGAACCAGGTTTGACTCCAGCTTGAGTCAATGTATGTGCGGAGTCTGTATGTTCTCCCTGTGTCTGTGTGTTTCCTCCCACAGTCCGAAAGACATGCTTGTTGGGTGCATTGGCCATGCTAAATTCTCCCTTGGTGTACCCGAGCAGGTGCTGAAATGTGGCGACTAGGGGATTTTTGCAGTAACTTCATTGCAATGTTAATGTAAGCCTACTTGTGACACTAATAAATAAACTTCAAATTTTCATCTTTCCTTTTAGAAATCGCTCAAAGGATTTCTGTTTGCAAAGCTCTACTATGAAGCCAAGGAGTATGAACTTGCAAAGAGGTAAAGAAAATATTTCCAACATCCTTATCTCTTTACCTTTATCTATTTGAATATTTTGATTTTACAACAGAAAAATTGGGCTCATTCTGGAAACCTTTCAGCTTGTACACAGAAAAATATGAATTATGAACTAAAATATTAATTGCATGTGTAATTTTATTTAAATGCAGGGCAAACACTTAAATGTATCAAACACTTTTACACTGTTGCTCTATCCTGTTTTACCTCTAACTTATTTTCCTAAGTGCATTCCACCAAGACTTTTCAATCTTCTCTTCGGTTGCTAAAGATAGTATGTAACAGTCAAACACAAGAATCAGGAGATCAATAGCAACTTGTATTAAGTGACACCCTTAACATAATGAAACGTTCTAAGAAACGTCAGAGGAGCATAAAACAAAATATGACAACAAGAAAATAATGGGGCAAATGACTAAAACCTGGTCAGGTTTTGTGAAGGGGAAGTTGTGCCTCACTAACTTGATTGGGTTTTTTTGAGGAAGTGACGAAGATGATTTAGAGTAGAGCAGAAGATGTTGTCTACGTGGACGTCAGTATGGCCTTTGACAAGGTCCCTCATGGCAGACGTACAGAAGGTGAAATTGCATCGGATCAGAAGTGAGCTGGCAAAGTGGATATAGAACTAGCTTGGTCATAGAAGACAGAAGGTAGCAGTGGAAGGATGCATTTCTGAATGAAGGGCTGTGACTAGTGGCATTCCTCAGGGATCAGTACTGGGATCTTTGCTGTTTGTAATATATAAATGTTTGGGGGAAAATATAACTGGTTTGATTAGTAAGTTTGTGGATGACATAAAGGTTGGTGGCATTGTGGATAGCGATGAGGACCTCAGGATACAGCAGGATAAAGATCAGTTGGAGACTTGAGCAGGTGGAGATTAATCCAGACAAGTGTGAGGTAATGCATTTTGGAAGGTCTAATACAGATGGGAAATGTATGGTAAATGGCAGAACCCTAAGAGTATTGCTAGGCAGAGGGATCTGGATGTGAAAGTGGCAAAGCAGATGGAGAAGGTATTCAAGAAGGCATAAGGCATGCTTGCCTTCATTGGCCAAGACACTGCATTTAAAAATTGGCAAGTCATGTTGCAGCTTTATAGAATGTTAGGCCGCACTTGGTATATAGTGTTCAACTCTGGCCGCTGTTATACCAGAAGGATGTTGAGGCTTTGGAGGGGGTACAGAAAAGATTTACCAGGATGTTACCTGGTATGGAAGGTACTAGCTATGAGAGGTTGGAAAAATTTGCTTGTTTCTCCCTGGAATGATGGAGGTTGAGGGGTGACCTGATTGAAGTCTACAAGATTATGAGGGGCATTGACAGGGTAAATAGTCAGGAGCTTTTTCCTGGGGTGGAAGAGTCAATTACTAAGGGGCATAGGTTTAAGGTACAAGGGACAAGGCTTAAAGAGGATGTTCAAGGCGAGTTTTTTTTTATAGAGAGTGGTGGGTGCCTGGAACTCCTGCCTAGGAAGGTAGTGGAAGTAGATGCGACTTTTAAGGGGCATCTTGACAAATAGATGAATAAGATGGGAATAGAGGGATATGGCTCCCGCAAGGGTAGGGAGTTGTGGTTCAGTCGGGCAGTATGCTTGGTGCAGACTTGGGGGGTCGAAAGGCCTGTTCCTGTGCTGTGAATTTCTTTTCCTAAGTGTCTTAAAGGAGAAAAGTGAGGCAGAGGTATAGGTGGATATTCCAGAGTTTAGGTCTTGGGCAACTGAAGGCATGCCCACCAATGGTGGAGCAATTAAAATTGTGAATGCACGATGCCAGCATTGGAAGAGCACAGATTACATGGAGGGTTGTGGGGCTGAAGCAGATTAGAGATGGGAAGGAGTGCGGCCATGGTGCTCTTTTGCATGCCAAACAAGTAAACAAACTCAAATTAACTTAGGACAAATTAAAAGGGGTAGCCCCCCAAAAAGGAAGGGGAGACGACTGGAACAAAACCAAAGTCTAAAGGAAACTTAAAACAGTAAATCAAAATGTGATTGTTGGGGTCTATAATGCACCCCAGTCCCTGTGGTGCCCAGCGGGCACGGAAGGTGACAACTGCGCCCGCGGAGACCGCGTGCTCCCTCTCCAGGGACACCTGCCCGCGAATGTAGCCGCGGTAGAGGGGCAGACAGGCGGGATGGATGACCCTGTCGATCGCCCGCTGCTGGACCTATTGATGACGCATCTGGCCAGGCCCAGGAGCAGGTTCATGAGGTTGGCATCCCAACCCGCCCTCCTCTGCACCAAGTGCCCATAGATCAGGAGCATGGGACTGAAGTGCAAACAAAACGTCAGTAAAAGGTGTTTCAGAAAACCAAAAACGGTGTGCAACCTATAACACGAAATGTAGACATGGTCCACGGACTCCACGAGGCCACAGAAAGGGCAGTCTCAGGAGCCCACGTACCAGAAGAACCTATGGTTGTATGGCACCACTGCATGCAGCATCCTCCACCCCAGGTTTCTGAGATAATTGGGGGAGATCCCTCCATAGAGGGTCCTCTGCTGCCCGGCGGCAACAAGGCCCGCCAAGGTGTACCCGGGCGACAGGCGAGGACACGGTAGTGGAAGGTGTGCAGCAGCAGCCTATACAGGAAACGCCTCCACGCAGTGGAAAAGGGTGCGGAGGACATAAGAAATAGGAGCGGGAGTAGGCCATCTAGCCTTTCGAGCCTGTCCGGCCATTCAGTAAGATCATGGCTGATCTGAAGTGGATCAGTTCCACTTTCCTGCTTTCTCACCATAACCCATAATTCCCTTGTCTATCAAAAACCTATCTACCCGTGACTTAAATATATTTAGCGAGGTAGCTGCCACCACTTCAACGGGCAGAGAATTCCAGAGATTCACCACCCTTTGAGTGAAGAAGTTCCTCCTCAACTCTGATCTAAACTGCCCCCCTCTTATCTTGAGTCTGTGCCCTCTAGTCCTGCTATCCTTTCTAAGCGGGAAGAATCTCTCTACCTCTACCCTGTTCGTCCCCTTCATTATCTTGTACATCTCTATAAGATCCCCCCTCATCCTTCTAAACTCCAACGAGTACAGACTCAGTCTGTTTAGTCTCTCTTCGTAGTCCAACCCCCTCATCTGCGGTATCAGCCTAGTGTACCTCCTCTGCACTCCCTCCAAGGCCAAAATATCCTTGCGCAAGTGCAGCGACCAAAACTGCACAGTACTCCAGCTGCGGCCTCACCAGTACCCTGTACAGTTGCAGCAAGACTTCCCTACTTTTATATTCTATCCCCTCGCTATAAAGGCCAACATTCCATTCGCCTGCTGCACCTGTGACTCATGCACAAGGACCCCCAGGTCCCTCTGCACCGTAGCATGCTGCAGCTTTTCGCCTTTTAAATAATAATGCCTCCTACTATTATTTCTGCCAAAGTGGATAACCTCATACTTGCTAACATTATACTCCATCTGCCAGGTCCTTGCCCACTCGCTCAGCCTATCCAGATCCCTCTGCAGACTTTCCACACCCTCCGCACAATTTGCTTTTCCACTCATCTTCATGTCATCAGCAAATTTCGTCACCCTACACTCAGCCCCCTCCAGATCATCTATATAAATGGTAAATAGCTGAGGCCCCAGCACCAATCCCTGCGGTATTCCACTGGTCACCAGCCGCCAATCAGAATAGCACCCATTGATACCAACTCTCTGCTTCATATTAGACAGCCAATCTTCTATCCACGCTAACACCTTACCCCCAACTCCATGCACCCTAACCTTCTGTAGCAACCTTTTATGAGGCACCTTATCAAACGCCTTTTGGAAATCTAAAAACACCACATCCACCAGTTCCCCTCTGTCTACCGCACCAGTCACATCCTCATAGAAATCCAATAAATTCGTCAAACATAATAAATTTGTCTAACCGACCTATCTTTTGTCTGCTACCTTTTTTAAATAGCGGCATTTCTGTGAGGTGGCTCATGCAGTGGGGCGCCTGACTCTGTGTGTGTGCGCACGTGCGTGTGCGCGTTGGGGGGTGGGTGGTGTCCAATCTTCGGGCCAATGTGAAATTCCATCCGAACAGGGCAATGCTCGGACGGGATCCCACTGCACGCCTGTGCCGCATCCACACGTGGGGCCGAGTATGACCGTCCCAAGGTCTCGAATGGCTTTGGCTGCACGCTCATCCAGCACGTCCCTCCGCCATCCAGCACGTCCCCGATCCTGGTCAGCCCGGCGCTCATGGCCCTCCTCTCCACCAGCCACCTGAAGTTGTAAGGCTGGAGGTGCGTATTCCTGAGCCAAGGCTCTCCCATGACAGCCGCTGCTCCTGACGGGGGGCGGGGGGAGCTGCGTCACAAGGCGACTGCGTTCCAGACGGTGAGGAGGTCCTGGTAAAAGACGGGCAACTCCTGCAACGTGGATGTAATATGCCCCAGATTGATATGCAGGAGCTGCACGTCGTAATTGAGGCTGTGCCACTGGCGGAAGAAATACGTCACCAGGGCACACCATCGTGGAGGAGCGGCCATGGTGGCTTTTGATGATTTTTAAATCGTGATGTTTTTTGACTGGAAGCCAACATAAATCAGCAGGCACAAGATTGATAAGTGAATGTGATTTGACATGAGTTAAGATATCCAAAACTCTGTTGTCCATGACTTCAAGTTTACAGATATTAGCAAGTGTGAAGCCAGGAAGGCATATTTTGGAATAGTTGCGTCTCGGTAACAAAGACTTGAGTGAGGGTTTGAGCTGAAGGAGAAATGAAATTGGGTGATGTTATGGAGGTGGCATGAATGTAAGGTCAGCAGCTATGTTAAGTGGGTTGTGTGACAAGAATTTTATATTTTTAAGATGTGGGTATTGGCTAGCACTTTTGTTGCCCATCCCCAATTGCCCTTGAACTGAGTGGCTTTCCACAGCATTTCAGAGGGGAGTTATGATTAGACTGGACTGCATTCACAGGCCAGGTAAGAACAGCAAAGAGCATTTGTGAAAACGGGTTTTTAGGACAATCAACGATGGTTTCATGTCACAATTAAAATAGGTTTTCAATTCTAGATTTTTATTTGAATTTAAATTCCACTAGCTGCCATTGTGAGGTTTGGACCCTTGTCTCCAGAAATTAGTCTGGGCTTCTGGATTACTAATCCAGTGATACTACTATGCCACACAGCTTTGGTATTCTGGGGGCTGAGGGAGAAAATGAACTATGATCTAGTATTGTGGCTGGAAGTACTTTTTGTTGTGGCGTTGCTTGCTAAAAGTTTATCTAGACATAAAACATGAATGGTGATCATTTGAAAAATATTGGAAGGCATCATGGAATTATTTTATCACAGGCAGAATATGTGCTAAATTTGGAAGCATGCATCTCTGGAAAAACATTATTTGGCTTGTTTATGCTGGTAATGCCAATTCAGCAAGTTAAGTTGAAGGTACCAGAAAACTGGGTTTGTTGTAAGTAATGGGATTGAATTGACATGAGGCAAAGGTACAGATCAGCCATGATCTAACTGAATGGCAGTCAAATTAGCACCTGTTTACCACAACCCATTCAGCGTAGTTGGCAACCTTCTATTTATGCCATTGCTAAGTCTACCTAATTCCATCCCCAACATCATCTGAGTTCACCCTTGTTTCAGCTCATTTGCTCAAACCCTCAGTGGCTGAATGGCTTACTCGTATTCCGGTTAATTGGTGTGGGGTGAGGAGTAAACTTCGGTTTCCCACTGAAGCATGTTCTCAAGCTTAGTATTAAAAATTAATGTAATCTCCCCGCTAGTAGAATTCAATGCTCTGTGATTTGATAAGAAAGCAACATCTTGCCTTTGAATCATAGAATAGAATCCCTACAGTGCAGAAGGAGGCCATTCGGCCCATCCAGTCTGCACCAATGCATCCCGTCCAGGCCCAATCCCTGTAACCCCACACTAATCCCTCTAACCTATGCATCCTGGAATCTAAGGGGGAATTTATCATGGCCAATCAACCTAACCCGCACATCTTTGGACTATGCGAGGAAACGGGAGCGCCCGGAGGAAACCCACATAGACATGGGGAGTATATGCAAACTGTGCACAGACAGTGACCCAAGCTGGGAATCGAACCCTGGTCCCCGAAGCTGTGCCGCCCTTGAATATCCCAATTCTATTTGATATATTTCAGATCATGTATGTCCTCAAATGTTTGCTTCATTGATTATTGTTGGTTCATGTATGTTTACATGACTTGTAAAGTTCAAAATCATTCAGCATAACGAGATTGATTCCTTGACACCTCCAACCAGACTCAGCTATGGTTCCATTGTCAGCACTTTCACCTCTGTCAGAAGGTTATGGGTTTAAGTTCCAGTTCAGAATTTGTGTGAAAATCAAGGGTGTTCCAGTGTAATGCTGAAGGGGTGTTTGATTGTTGGAGGTGCTACCTATTGGTCCTAAACTGAGACTCCATTTGCTCCTCAGGTGGACATAAAAGATCCTATGGCATTGATTTGAGGAGGAACAGGGCACCTTAGTGCAATCATGGCCAATATGTATTCCTCAATTCACATCATAAAGCAATCATCTAATTATTATCACATTGCTTTTTCTGGCAATTTATTGTATAAATTGGATGCTTGATTTCCTACATTACAACAGTGACTACACTTTGGGATGTTCTTTGGTTGTGAAGGTGATGTAGCAATCTTTTGCTTTTGCTTTTGCCTAGAGTGCTTCAAATTGTTCCTTTTCCAAGTATGTATTAGACCCTATTGTGACTTCCTCATTTAATTCCAGGATTAAAAGCTATCTGCTTGGTTAGTTAGGAAGCATATGCTTGCTTTCGCCCTACTATAATCACTTATTTTGTTTTACAGGCATATATCAGCGTACATAAATATACAGGAAAGGGATCCAAAAGCGCACAAACTTCTTGGCCAGATTTATGAGTCTGAAGGCAATTTTGAGAAAGCCATTGGCTGTTATAAGGTAAGAGCAATGATACAAATATCCAAACATATGAATTAGGAGCAGGAGTAGGCCACTCAAGTCTGCTCTGCTATTTAATAAGATCCTGGCTGATCCGATTGTAACTTCAACCCCACATTCCTGCCTATCTGTGATAACCTTTCACACTCTTAATCAAGAATCTACCCAGCTCTACCTTAAAATTATTCAAAGACTCTGCCTTTTCATGAAGATATTTCTAGAGATTTACGTCCATTTTAGAAAAAAACCTCCTAATTTTGTGTTTTAAATGAGTGACCCCTTATTTTTAAGCAGTGACACCTAGTTCCAGATTCCCTCCAAGAGGAAACATCCTCTCCACATCCACTCTGTTAATATCCCTCAAATCTTAAAACTTTCAATCACGTCCCCTCTCACTCTAGTGGGTACAAACCTAAACTTTCCTGATACTAGTCTAGTAAACCTTCTCTGAACTTTTAATGCATCTTCCCTTAAATAAGGTAACCAATACAGTGCTCCAGGTGTGGACTCACCAATACACTGTACAACATAGAAACAAAAGAAAAACTACACAACACAGGCCCATCGGCCCACAAAGTTGTACCAAACATGTCCCTACCTTAGAGATTACTAGGCTTACCTATAACCCTCTATCTTACTAAGTTCCATGTACTTATCTAAAAGTCTCTTAAAAGACCCTATCGAATCAGCCTCCTCCACTGTTGCATCAGCCCATTCCACGGACCCACTACTCTGGGTGAAAAACTTACCCCTGACATCTCGTCTGTACCTACTCCCCAGCACCTTAAACCTGTGTCCTCTTGTGGCAGCCGTTTCAGCCTTGGGAAAAAGTCTCTAACTATCCACTCGATCAATACCTCTCAACATCTTATACACCTCTATCAGGTTACCCCTCATCCTTTGTCTCTCCAAGGAGAAAAGGCCAAGCTCCCTCAACCTATCCTCGTAAGGCATGCTCCCCAATCCAGACAGTCCTTGTAAATCTCGTCTGCATCCTTTCTATAGCTTCCACGTTGCCCCTGTAATGAGGCGACCGGAACTGAGCACAGCACTCCAAGTGGGGTCTGACCAGGGTCCTATATAGCTGCAACGTTTATCTCTCGACTCCTAAACTCAATTCCTCGATTGATGAAGGCCAGTGCACCATACGCCTTCTTAACCACAGCTTCAACCTGCGCTGCTGCTTTGAGCGTCCTATGAACTCAGACCCCAAGATCCTTCTGATCTTCCACACCGCCAAGAGCCCTACCATTGATATTATATTCTGCCATCCTATTTGACCTGCCCAAATGAACCACTTCACACTTATCTGGGTTGAACTCTATCTGCCACTTCTCCGCCCAGTCTTGCATCCTATCAATGTCTCGCTGCAAATTCTGACATCCCTCCACATAATCCACAACACCTCCAACCTTTGTGTCATCAGCAAACTTACCAACCCATCGCTCCACTTCCTCATCCAGGTCACTTATAAAAATCACAGAGTAAGGGTCCCAGAACAGATCCCTGGGGCACTCCACTGGTGAGTGACCTCCGTGCAGAATGTGACCCATCTGTAATCACTCTTTGCCTTCTGTGGGCAAGCCAGTTCTGGATCCACAAGCAATGTCCCCCTTGGATCCCCTGCCCCCTCACTTTCTCAATAAGCCTTGCATGGGCTTGCTGAAGTCCATATATACTACATCTACTGCTCTTCCTTCATCAATGTGTTTAGTCACATTTTCAAAAAAATTCAGTGAGGCTCATAAGGCATGATCTGCCTTTGACAAAGCCATGCTGACTATTCTTAATCATATTATACCTCTCCAAATGTTCATAAATCCTGCCTCTCAGGATCTTCTCCATCAACTTACCAACCACTGAGTTTAGACTCACTGGTCTATAATTTCAGGGCCAACTTTGCTTCCTTTCTTGAATAAAGGAACAACATCCGTAATCCTCCGGAACCTCTCCTGTCTCCATTGATGATGCAAAGATCATCGCCAGAGGCTCAGCAATCTTCTCCCTCACCTCCCACAGTAGCCTGGGGTACATCCCATCCGGTCCTGGCGACTTATCTAACTTGATGCTTTTCAAAAGCTCCAACTCATCCTCTTTCTTAATATCTACATGCTCAAGCTTTTCAGTCCGCTGCAAGTCTGCACTACAACCACCAAGGTCCTGTTCTACAATGAATACTGAAGTAAAGTATTCATTAAGTACCTATGCTATTCCTTCCGGTTCCATGCAAACTTTCCCATCATCACGCTTGATAGGTCCTATTCTTTCACGTGTTATCCTCTTGCTCTTCACATACTTGTAGAATGCCTTGGGGTTTTCCTTAATCCTGCATGCCAAGGTCTCCTCATGACCTGTTCTCTCCTAATTTCCTTCTTAAGATCCTTCCTATTAGCCGTATATTTTTCTAGATCTCTGACAGTACCTAGCTCTCTGAACCTTTTGTAAGCTTTTCTTTTTTTGACGAGATGTATTACAGCCTTTGTACACCACGGTTCCTGTAACCTACCATAACTTCCCTGTCTTATTGGAACGTTGCTATGCAGAACTCCAGACAAATATTCCCTGAAAATTTGCCACATTTCTTCTGTACGTTTCCCTGAGAAAACCTCATTCCAATTTAAGCCTCCAATTTCCTGCCTGATAGCCTCCTAATTCCCCTTACTCCAATTAAACACTTTTCTAACTTGTCTGATCCCCTCTCTCTCCGATGCTATTGTAAATGAGATAGAATTATGATCACTGTCTCCAAAATGCTCTCCCACTGAGAGATCTGACACCTGACCAGGTTCATTTCCCAATACCAAATCAAGTACAGCCTCTCCTCTTGTAGGCTTACTCACATACTGTGTCAAGAAACCCTCCTGATCACACCTAACAAACTCCTCCCCATCTAAACCTCTTACCCTAGGGAGACTCCAATCAATATTTGGGAAATTAAAATCTCCCATCACAACAAATGTTGTTATTACAGGATCCCTGTTACTATTGGGTGGCCTATAGAAAACATTCAGCAAAGTTATTGATCCCTCCACCCACAGAGACTCCGTAGCCAATCCCTCCATGCGTCTGCCTTTTCTGCAGCCGTGACACTATCTCTGATCAACAGTGCCACTCCCCCACCCCTTCTGCCTCTCTCCCTGTCCCTTCTGCCACATCTGAAAGCCAGTACTTGAAGTAACCAGTCCTGTCCCTGAGTCACCCAAGACTCTGTAATGGCCACCACATCACATTTCCAAGCAGTGATCCATGCTGTAAGCTCATTCACTTTGTTCACAACACTCCTTGTGTTAAAATAGACACATCTCAAACCTTCGGTCTGAGCACTCCTCTTCTCTATCACCTGCCTGTCCTCCCTCTCACATTGTCAACAAGCTTTCTCTGTTTGTGAGCTAACCTCCTCTCTCCCAGTCACCAATTTGATTCCCACCCCCAACCTTTCTAGTTTAAGCTCTCCCGAGTAGCCTTAGCAAACCCCTGGTCAGGAAATTGGTCCCCCTGGGATTCAAGTGCAACCCGTCCTTTACAGGTGATACCTGTCCCAATGATCCAGAAACCTGAATCCCTGCTCCAATCCCTTAGCTACGCATTTATCCTTCACCTCGTTCCATTCCTACTCTCACTGTCTCGTGGCACAGGCAGCAATCCTGAGATTACTACCTTTTGCGGTCCTTCTTCTCAACTCACTTCCTAACTCCCTATGTCCTCCTTTCAGGATCTCTTCCCTCTTCCAACCTATGTCATTGGTACCAATATGTACCACAACCTCTGGCTCTTCTCCCTCCCACTTCAGGATACCTTGGACGTGATCAGAAACATCCCGGATCCTGGCACCAGGGAGGCAAACTACCATCCAAGTTCCTTGACTGCGTCCGCAAAATCGCCTGTCCGACCCCCTCACCCGCCTTCCTCCTCCTCCTTTCCCTACCTTTCTGAGCCACAGGGCCGGACTCTGTGCCAGAGACACAGCCACTGTTGCTTCCCCTATGTTAAGGGGCACAGCCACTGGGGTACTCTCTAGTACCTGACCTTCCCCTTCCTAACCGTGACCCACTTGTCTGCCTCCCGTGACCCCGGTGTAACCACCTGCCTGTAACTCCTCTCTATCACCTCCTCACTGTTCCCGATCAGATGAAGGTCATAGAGCTGCAGCTCCAGTTCTCTAACACGGTGCCTTAGGAGCCGCAACTTGACGCACCTGGCACAGATATGGGTGTCTGGGAGGCTAGGAGACTCCAGGACCTCCCACATCTGACACTGAGAACAACAAACTGGCCTCACACTCATAATTCGCCCTTTCTTCAAATAGCACAGGAAAAACTAAGAACTAAACCTACCCTGCCTTGCTCGTTTCTGCCTAAGCCCGTTGAGCCAGAGCCCTTCAGCCTTCACTCTGCTACTTGCTCACTCCACTGCCTGGCAATGATGCTGTCTGCTAGATAATGTGGCCTGCTTTTTAAACCTCGCGTGTACTACTGGCTGACTTCAGGCACCTGTGCAGTCTTAAAATAAACTCAGCGAAATCTCTTACCCTCAGCACCCCTGCCACGAATCACTCCCTCTTTGCCTTGCTGCAGTTGAACGGTGAGCCTGATGGTCCCTCACCCCTTAGGTTTGAAGAATAAGCAAAAAGAAAGCTTACCTGCTCTCACTCTTGAAGCGTACCCTCCCTGCTTTTGTAATCAATTCCACTCAACGTAAGCAATAACATTCTATTAGCTTTCCTACATCATCATGCTCTCAGATGAAATTGAGGTACTTTACAAATGTAAAGTCTGCCATACTAAGATATTGACTGCTTAAAAATTGGCAAATTAAATCCTGTAACTGACCAAATGCATTCACTCCATAGACACTGTCTGTTCAAACTGATAAAGGATTTTTTAATACTATTTCATGGGATTTCCGCACCATGAATAAGGCTAGCATTTGTTGCCCAGCTTTTATTGCAATTGAAGAAAGTGATGAGCTGTGATTTGAACTGCTCTAGTCTACCTGTAGGTGCAAGGTTTAAATGTCAACAAAGATTGACAAAGAATTTGATAAAGAAGGGTAGGAGAAACTATGAAGCTGGGCTAGCGCTTAATATAAAAAAGGATAGCAAGAGTTTTTATAAATATATAAAAAGGAAGAGGCTGGCTAGGGTGAATGTTGGTCCTTTAGAGGATGAGAAAGGGGACCTAGTGGTAGGGGATGGGGATATGGCTAAGGTATTGAATAACTTTTTTGTTTCTGTCTTCACGGAGGAGGACGTGAATAATTTGCCGGGTGTTAGCGATGGAAAGGTGGTAGGACTGGAGGGTCTTAATGACATTACTGTTACTAGAGAGGCGGTGCTCGACAGACTGGAGGGGCTGATTGTGGACAAGTCGCCAGGACCGGATGGAATGCATCCGAAGGTTCTGAAAGAAATGGCGGAGGTGATAGTGGATGCCTTGGTGGTTATTTTCCAGACGTCGCTGGATTCCGGGGAAGTGCCGGAAGATTGGAAAACGGCTGATGTTACGCCGTTGTTTAAGAAGGGTGCCGGGCAAAAGGCGGGGAATTATAGGCCGGTTAGTTTAACGTCTGTGGTAGGTAAAATGTTAGAATCTGTCATTAAGGAGGAAATTGCGAGGCATCTTGAAGGGAATTGCTTGATAGAGCAGACGCAGCACGGTTTCATTAAAGGGAAGTCGTGTCTGACAAATTTACTGGAGTTCTATGAGGATGTGTCTAGGGCGGTGGATAGAGGAGAGCTGGTGGATGTGGTCTTTCTTGATTTTCAGAAGGCGTTTGACAAAGTACCTCACAAGAGGTTATTGCAGAAGGTCGAGGGACATGGCGTTGGGGGTAGGGTGTTAGCGTGGATAGAGGATTGGTTGTCAAATAGGAGGCAGAGAGTGGGGGTCAACGGGTGCTATTCGGATTGGCGGATGGTGACTAGTGGAGTGCCCCAGGGGTCGGTGCTGGGGCCTCAGCTTTTTACCATTTATATAGATGATCTGGAGGAGGGAACCGAGTGTAGGGTGTCGAAATTTGCTGATGACACCAAGATTGGGGGAACGGCAAATTGTGCGGAGGGTGTGGAGAGTCTGCAGAAGGATCTATATAGGCTGGGCGAATGGGCCAGGAAATGGCAAATGGAATTTAATGTTGGCAAGTGTGAGGTGGTCCACTTTGGTAGGAATAATGGTAGGAAGGACTATTACTTACGAGGCGAAAAACTGCAGCAGGCGACGGTGCAGAGGGACCTCGGGGTCCTTGTGCATGAGTCGCAAAAACCCAGCTTGCAGGTGCAGCAGGTGGTCAGGAAGGCGAATGGGATGCTGGCCTTCATAGCGAGGGGGATTGAATATAAAAGTAGGGAGGTCTTGCTGCAGCTGTATAGGGCATTGGTGAGGCCTCAGCTGGAGTACTGTGTGCAGATTTGGGCGCCACACCTGCGCAAAGATATTTTGGCCTTGGAGGGAGTGCAGAGTAGGTTTACTAGGCTGATACTGGAGTTGAGGGGGTTGAGCTATGAGGAGAGGCTGAATAAACTGGGCTTGTACTCATTAGAGTTTAGAAGAATGAGGGGAGATCTCATTGAGACGTATAAGATGATGAATGGGATGGATAGGATAGAGGTGGAGAGACTCTTCCCGCTCAAAAAAGATAGTAGGACTAGGGGGCACAGCCTCAAGATAAAAGGGGGGCGGTTTAGAACGGAGTTGAGGAGGAACTTCTTCACTCAAAGGGTGGTGAATCTCTGGAATTCTCTGCCTGTTGAAGTTGTGGAGGCTGCCTCGCTAAATATTTTTAAGACGCGGGTTGATGGGTTTTTGATAAGAGAGGGGATTAAGGGTTATGGGGAGAGGGCGGGAAAGTGGAACTGAGCCACGACAGATCAGCCATGATCTTATTGAATGGCGGGGCAGGGTCGAAGGGCTAGATGGCCTACTCCTGTTCCCATTTCTTATGGTCTTTTTTGCAAATAAAGCAGGTTCTTCTGGAACCCTTGTCATGCTTTGCTCAATTTATTACATTTATTAAGCATCAAGGCCATACATTTTATACCTTTAAGATAATCTGACTAGCATTTTCTTTTTCCTTATTTTCTCTTAACTGCTAACTTTCTCATTAGAGTTGAGGATAATTCTCTTCCTATTTGGTATTCAAGTGTCTGTGCCTCAAAACATCCGAGATTGCTTTCTTAGAAACATAGAATAGAGGTGCGGGAGATGACCCTTCAAGCTTGCACCACCATTCAATATGATCATGGACTTCCAGTTTCCCACTCCTGCTTTTTCTCCATATCCCTTTAGACACAAGGACCACACCCGCTTCCTCTTGAACATATCTAACGAACAGTTTTCCGTGGTAGAGAATTCCACAGGTTCACAACTGAATGAAGAAGTTCTTCCTTGACTCAGTCCTGAATTACTTACCCCTTGTTCTTGGACTGTGACCCCTAGTTCTAGACTCTTTCCCCTCTCTCTCTCTCTCTCTAAACACTGGAAAATTCTTCCTGCATCTGACCTGAGCAGTCCCATCAGGCTTTTATGTTTCTGAGATTCCCCCTCATTTTTCTAAATTCCAGTGAGTGCAAGCTGAGTTGATCATGCTTTCTTCATATGTCATTCCTGCCATTCCAGGATAAAAGTAAATTACTGCAGATGCTGGAATCAGAAACCAAAAGGGAAAATGCTGGAAGATCTCAGCAGGTCTGGCAGCTTGTAAGGAGAGAAAAGAGCTGCTGTTTCGAGTCCAGATGATCCTTTGTCACAGCTAGCCATCTTGACTTGAAACATCAGTTCTTTTCCCTCTTTACAGATGCTGCCAGACCTGCTGAGATTTTCCAGCATTTTCTCTTTTGGTCTGCCATTCCAGGAGTCGGTCTGGTGAACCTTTATTGAACTCCCCCAATAGCAAGAATGCCCTTCCTCAGAGTAGGGGACCAAAACTGCACGCTACACTTGAACTGTGGACTCCAAGGCCTGTATAACTGCAACAAGACATCTTTACTCCTATATCAGATCCTCTTGCTATGAAGGTCAGCATGCCATTAGCTTTCCTCACTGCCTGCTGGGCATGCCAAAAGTGACTGTTCACTGTGATACCCAGGTAATGTTGCATTTCCCCTTTTCCTAAACTGCCACCATTTAGATAATCTTGCTTCCTGTTTTTGCCACCAAAGTGGGTAACCTCATTATCCACATTAATTGTATTTGCCTACTCAGCCTGTCCAAGTCACCCTGCAGCCTGTTAGCATCCTCTTCACAGCACACATTGCCACCCAGCTTAGTGTCATCCACAAATTTGGAGATATTGCATTCAATTCCTGCGTCTAAGATCTTTGAGGTTTTAACGCTTGTTTTTTAAACCCTATAAGATTTCAGATGTTCTTCCAGCTGTTATTGGTTCCAGTGTAAAGCACGCCATTTAGCTGCTGTCCCTGTGACATTCCATCTTGCCCTTCATTCTGGCACCAGGAAGGCAATATCATTAGGGATTCATTGTTATGAATATAAAATAAACTGTGTTCCTCATTCTACTGTGACCTACAAGTATAAAACACTAATATATTGGCATTCTGTCATCCATGGCAAATGCAGGAGCTGACGGTAACAGATCAAAGATAAAATGTCTTTGTTTATACCTGTTCCTTTCTCTCCTCCGTTTTATCCAAACCTATTGGAGAAGTTGCTTATGAGACCTAAGAATCAGTTCCCTACGCCCAACATTTTTATTCTTAAAGAATATTTTAAGATTCTGTAAGCTACTTGAATACATGATGATAAAAAACTTGGCAGGTGGTAGTTTTGATGTAACAAATTAAGAGGAATTGCTAAGTAACAAATAATTAACAGCCAGGTGATAATTTACAAAGTGGGGCAGCATGGTGGCACAGTGGTTAGCACAGCAGTCCCACGGTGCCAGGGACCTGGTTCAATTCCAGCTGCGGGTCACTGTTTGTGTAGAGTTTGCATGTTCTCCTCGTGTCTGCATGGATTCCTCTGGGTGCTCTGGTTTCTTCCCACGGTCTAAAGATGTGCGGGTTAGGTTGATTGGCCATGATAAATTGACCCTTGGTGTCGGGATTAGCAGAGTAAATATGTGGGGTTACGGGATTAGGGCCTGGGTGGAATTGTGATTGGTTTGATGAATTAGCTCAGATGCTGGTTGATGCTAGTTCTGGTCTAGTCTGACTTTTCTCCTGGATCATCTTTCTTCTGTGAACCAGTGAAATCAAAGTTTAGCAATACAATCAAAAATACATAGTCTTGTCATTTTGGATTGTCTCTCTCTGTCATCTCTTGATAAACTGTACGCTCCAATATATTGTCAAACTAATCTCTGTTTGATCATTTTGAATTGCTCAAACTTCATACTTTTTGTACCTAATAAATGTCTACTTTTATACATATTAGGAATAATATCCTTAATTTACTTCTAATCTAATCAATGCAAAACAGTACTTTCAACGCAACTCAGCAGTTAACTTTGCTTACCAAAAGCCCACATATAAAGTACTGCATCTAAAATTCATTGTACAAGGGAAATGTATGAAAACACATTTCTTACAGAATATGAATTATGCTTTAACAAAGAATTTCTTGTAAATTGTGATTAAAATTACTTCTTCCTTGATGCTTAGCGAGTTGTGGAGCTGAACCCAGTACAGAAGGACATGATTCTGAAAGTGGCTGATTTGCTGTGTAATAATGGAGACCTGATTGATGGAAGAGCTGAGTACTGGGTGGAGAAAGCAGCCAGACATTTTCCTGGTAACGGAGTAGTTTACAAGTTGAAGGTAAGCTATAACGTTCCCCATTGTAGAACTTAGATAATAAAATATATTTGAAAAATCAATAGTTTTGTCAGCTGTGTCCTGTTCATTGGCTGCAGTAACGAGGTGCTAAGTCAGAAGTATCCAAGAAATTTAGAAGTTTTTGGAACTTAAACTCTGATAGAAATAAGGTTCATAACTATACCCTTGCATTTTATAGCTCTTAATTTTCCCTGAACAAATAGGGTGTTTTAGATATTTGAATTGTTGGTTATGTAAATTCTAACGTTGAATTTGTGACCCCGTTGTAAGCTTTTCTCTGCTATTGCAGTAAGTATACTTAAAACATGTGTTTGTCTGTTTTTTTTCGAAAGGAGAAGTTGCTGAGCACAAAGGGCGAATTGGGCCATTCTCAACTGTTCGACCTCATTCAGTCAGAATTACATTCTAGGCCCGATGATCCACATGCTAATATTCGCTTGGTGAAATTCTATTGCTCCATTGGGAAACTTGAAGAAGCAGTGAATTTCTGCATTCATACAGAAAAAAGAAGAGCTCTTTGCAGAAGTCTGGAATGGTATACCTGCATGGTACAAACACTGAAGGTATGTAATAGTGTTTTTTTTTTTTGCTACTCTTTCTGCAATGTTCTGTATCCTCTTTAAAAGCTATATAAAAGTCATACTCTATTTTCTTTGTGCTAATGAAAATGTCAACAACTTCAAATTCATTTAAAGTTTGTTTTCTACAATCTAAAACATTTTTAAAAACAAAATTTTCTGTACAAAGAAAGGAAGTAGCCTAAAATATGTAAGTGCAAATTTTTTGGAAGAACTAATTACTCATTTGTTATCTTAAATGGCTTTTCATAGCATGTAATCCAGGAAAGGAAGAAGGTAAAAGTAGACTCTTTTCTCTGCTCCATCTGATTTTGGTGTCCAGTGGAGGGAATGGTATCTTATTAGAATTGTTTTGCCCCCAGTATAGGATATAAGGCTTTCAAACATTCTAAGGTCTGTGGCATTTATTCTTGTACTATCCTGCAGAATAATCTTGGTTCAACAAATGTGTCAGCTGATAAAAGCAGACGGAGATTCTTGCAGAAGGAATTGTTGCTGGCTTCCTCTAATCTTTTGTACTTGACATTATCGACCAGAGATGTCCGAGATGCTATTAATGCTCTGATGAGGTAAAGTTCTAATGTTCTAAATTTTTTTGTTACTCCACTGGCTTGAGCTGAGCTCAGTGTCTGAGTCTCCTGTTTTCCCTTTCCTGTTGAGTTCTTGAACGTGGTATTGCCTGCCAAATCAGTTCCCATTTTTCTCAGAATTCCATCTTTTTATCCCTTTTTGTCAGGTTTCTACTCTTGTCACAATACCAAAACAGTTCTAATCAAAGTCACAAATTATATTTCCCTCCAGGTCCTTCTCATACTATCTTGTCTTTGACGTAGATGAGGGGAAATGTTTTCTGAGGGTTGTACGACTTTGAAACTCTGCTTCAGAAGGTGATGGAAGCAGACATTTAATATTTTTAAGGCAAAGGTGGATAAAGTTTTGTTAGTCATGGGAATTGTGGTCATTGGGGATAGATAGAAATATGGAACCTGAAATGCAGAGAACAACAATGATTTTATTGGATGGTAAATCCAGTTTGAGGGGCCAATGGCCTAGTTCTGCTATTTCATATATTTGTATTCAAAAATCGCACATCCTTTGAATTTCATTGAAGTTCAATGCAGGAAGTCTAACTGATTGCACTGTTTACCTTGATGTTTGTGGTGAACATGCTGAAAAGAAACTTTCGGGTACCCTGTATTTATTATTCAATGCACTTTACTTTTCTAGCCATTGTATTTGCTCTAGACCAGAACTAGCCTAAGCTTAAGGTATTTGATATGCCACTTTATATGGGGTATCCAAAAACAAAAATGATCTGAAATCCAAAATGCAATAGACCCTAAGCTTTTCGGATAAAGGATACTGGATGTGTATTGTTTATCTAATTTTTTAAAAATTAATGCAGTGCATTACTTGCCTATGTTGGCAAGAAGGGGCTTAATGCATTTATGCAGTGTTTTTTGGTAAATTTGTGGGATATGGTCAGGTGAAGAGACATTTAGAAATCTAAAGGGAAATGTCAGAACACTATGGCATGGAATGATTTGAGTAAAGGCAAGCAAGGTGAGGCAGTAAGAGGGCACCAGGAACTGTGCATTAGTGAATTAGATCCATGTGAAAGAACAGTGGTAAATAAAATTTGAGGCTCCTTATCTGAATGCACAGAACATTCATAATGACAACTAAATTTGGATTAAATGGATTTGACTTGATTGCCTTTACACAATGAAGTTTAGGAAATTAATATTCAGAATATTTTCAAAAAGACAGAATGGAAAAGGAACAGGGAGTGTAGTCAAGTAGTAAAGGATGATGTGAGAGCGTTGGTGAAAGCAGTTTGGCTTGGAAGATCAGAACTACATTCTGTATGGTAGAGTTAAGAAGAACAAGGGGCAGAAAACATTTGTGACACTAATTTATAGGCTGCTTAACAATTGTTATATTGATTGTATGAATCAAATCTACAAATGCTTCATCCAGAATACGTTTGTCAAAGACCACAGTTTCCCAGTGAATATATTGTGAAATCAACTAAGTGTGAACTTGTTTCATATCTAATGATGTAATGAAACAGAATTAGTAAAATATCCCCTGGGGGTGGGGTGATCAAAATATAATCAAATTTTATCTTAGGTTTGAGAATGACATATTCAAATCCAAACAATTGAGCCAGTTACATGAGGGAAGAACTGGCTAATGCTGATTGAGCTGAAAGGTAGGGTGGTAAATTTAAAAAAAAGTGGAAAGAATTCATTGTTGTTATGGCATGGCAGATAAGTGCCCAGCTGTCCAAATCCCAAAGGTAAAATTGTATTTATGTAGAGGTAACTGGAGTGAAGGTTGGTAGTCATCAGGCCACTTGTGGTGATTTCCAAATATTAAACATAAGCATTTATTAATATAAAGAGAGAACATGATTAGACAGTTAATAGTTCTTCAATGAACATTATGTACAAAATATCGCTGAAATAAACTGAGCTAAAAATTCCTTTTCAAGGCAACAGTCCTTGGCTTCCAGTAACATTACCACGCAATGCACTGCTACTCTAGGGGAAATCTCACATAGGTTCTCCTCTCCAAGAGTGGTGGCGTTCACAGGTTTGGCTTCAGCACACAGTCTTGGTAAAACTTTCTCAGTCACACCAAATGTCCTTCCGTCTCACTTGGGTATTTTTTTTCCTCTTTGATCTTCCACTCTTTTGTTTCTGCAGTCCTTTAGCAGCTCCTCCTCCCAAAATTAATCAACCCTTTCCCCCATTACTTTATGGCTAATATATATGTAAAGTAAACTTCCTCCCAATTGTGTTTTGAAATCCAACTTTTTGAAATCACTATCTGCCTAATGTTAAAATTTCAAGTCGAGCTGCTTCCCTGGAGTCTCATTTATTAGCATTTCAACCACTTTGCATTTACACCTTCTTTATTGATGTTAAAACCTTTGTAGTCTTCAGTTTAATTCTAGTGTCAAAAGATTCCAGGAATAGGGCCTGGGTCGGATTGTGGTTAGTGCAAACTCGATGGGTCGAATGGCCTCCTTCCGCACTATAGGGATTCTATTAATTAAACCAGTTGCACCCATGCATGCGCACATTGTTTTCCAGTAATGATAATACTGCAAAACTGTTAAGAATTTTCATTTTTTTCTCATTGTTCAACAAAAAATAAAAACATCGAGACAGATCCTGAACAGTGACTTGCAGCAATGTTAAAGATTGTGATAGATGAAAAGAGCCTTGCAATATTTTGAAGAATAACAATCTGGACTTGGGTGAATTCTTGGGTTGGGGGTGGGGGTGACCAAAAACATTGAGAGGAAATAAAATGAGAAATTAACCAGGGATGAACAGACTAAAAGCTTTTAAACATTTTAATGTTGGTCCTTTCTAGAGGTAGCAGCAGGGAAGTTAATGGTAAATGAAGAGGTGACTGTGAAATTGACAAAATATTTTTACATTTTTCCTCAGTAAAAAAATAGTTATGAACTAGAAATACACAGTAGTGAGGGACTAAAGTAAGGAACTTGCTTGTAATTAGTATTGACAGAGGATAACTATTCAAGAAATTTAAGATTAAAAGCTGACAAATCTCTAGAGCCTGATGGTATCAGTCCATTAGTGAGGGGAGACGTTTGGTTTACATACAGAAAGCAGAGAGTAGGGATAAAAGAAGCAATCTGAGGTTGGCAGGTCTTGATTGGTGGAAGGCCGGGAGGATCAGTGTGGGCCTCCAGTATTTACAAAGGAGATTAGAGTAATGTATCCAAGTTGGCTGATGATACAAAGCTAGTTGGAAATATAAGCTGTTGCTTCAATGACTGGGAACAAGCGGGCAGATAGATTCCTAATAGAAGTGAATGTAAGCTTCATAAGAATAGAAAAGCAGAATGTTTTTGTTGTGAAAGGCAATTTGTAAATGTTGCTGTTTGGAGAGTTGACAGGCAATCTGTCCCTTGATGTAGGACTTCATTCACACAAGAAAAGCAGCCACATCCTTTGGCTGAGTCTTTAAAACAAAAGTTTAAATAAACTCATCTTGAAAAAGGCGCATCTCCACCCTGATCACACTAAATAACATCCCAGTGGAAATGGTTGGCAAATTCTGTGAACTTGGATCCGTAAGTACAGACAATCTGTCCCTTGGTGCAGACCTTCATGCACATGTGGGGAAAGCAATGCATGGAATAGCATCAAGCTGACCTGGGGACCAAGCTGATGGTTTGAGATGCGTTCTTGGTACCTTGCTGTGTGTCTGAAACATGGATGATTACAGCTATCGAGGAAAGAACTTCGACCATCTTTGCTATCCACAGCACATTATGGTATTTCCTGGCAGGACAAATCATTAATGCAATAATCATGTCAAAGGTAGACCTCAAATCTGTGAACAGTCATTGAGCTGATGTGACTTTATTGGATCAGGCATGAGAGAGAATGCAAACATATTCTCAAGGACTCTTCTTGATAAGGTAGTTGGAGCCAGTGATCAGCAGAATGGCCAAAGCTTTGTTGCAAAGACGTTTACAAGCATGGCATGAAGACCCTAGACCATAAGAACATAAGAAATAGGAGCAGGAGTAGGCCATCTAGCCCTTCGAGCCTGCCCCGCCATTTAATAAGATTATGGCTGATCTGTCGTGGCTCTGTTCCACTTTCCTGCCCTCTCCCCATAACCCTTAATCCCCTTGCCTATCAAAAACCTATCTACCCGCGTCTTAAATATATTTAGCGAGGTAGCCTCCACCACTTCAACGAGCAGAGAATTCCAGAGATTCACCACCCTTTGAGTGAAGAAGTTCCTCCTCAACTCCGTTCTAAACTGTCCACTCCCCCCCCCCCCCCCCCCCCCCCTTTTATCTTGAGGCTGTGCCCTCTAGTCCTACTGTCCTTTCTGAGCGGGAAGAGCCTCTCCACTTCTATCCTATCCATCCCATTCATCATCTTATATGTCTCAATGAGATCTCCCCTCATTCTTCTAAACTCTAACGAGTACAAGCCTAGTTTATTCAGCCTCTCCTCAGTTCAACCCCCTCAACTCCAGTATCAGCCTAGTAAACCTCCTCTGCACTCCCTCCAAGGCCAAAATATCCTTGCGTAAGTGCGGCGACCAAAACTGCACACACTACTCCAGCTGCGGCCTCACCAGTGCCCTGTACAGTTGCAGCAAGACCTCCCTACTTTTATATTCAATCCCCCTCGCTATGAAGGCCAGCATCCCATTCGCCTTCCTGACCACCTGCTGCACCTGCAGGCTGGGTTTTTGCGACTCATGCACAAGGACCCCGAGGTTTAGAACGGAGTTGAGGAGGAACTTCTTCACTCAAAGGGTGGTGAATCTCTGGAATTCTCTGCCCGTTGAAGTGGTGGAGGCTGCCTCGCTAAATATTTTTAAGACGCGGGTTGATGGGTTTTTGATAAGAGAGGGGATTAAGGGTTATGGGGAGAGGGCGGGAAAGTGGAACTGAGCAGCGACAGATCAGCCATGATCTTATTGAATGGCTGGGCAGGCTTGAAGGGCTAGATGGCCTACTCCTGCTCCTATGTCTTATGTTCTTATGTCCCTCTGCACCGTTGCATGCTGCAGTTTTTCGCCATGTAAGTAATAGTCCTTCCTACCAAAGTGGACAACTTCACACTTGCTAACATTAAATTCCATTTGCCAGTTCCTGGCCCATTCGCCCAGCCTATCTAGATTCTTCTGCAGATTTTCCACACCCTCCGCACAATTTGCCGTTCCCCCAATCTTGGTGTCATCAGCAAATTTCGACACCATACACTCGGTTCCCTCCTCCAGATCATCTATATAAATGATAAATAGCTGAGGCCCCAGCACCCATCCCTGGGGCACTCCACTAGTCACCAACTGCCAATCCGAATAGCACCCATTGACCCCCACTCTCTACCTCCTATTTGAAGCCAATCCCCTATCCACGCTAACACCCTACCCCCAACTCCATGCCCCCTAACCTTCTGTAATAACGTCTTGTGCAGCACCTTATGAAACGCCTTCTGAAAATCAAGAAACACCACATCTACCGGCTCCCCTCTATCCACCGCCCTAGACACATCCTCATAGAACTCCAATAAATTCGTCAGACACGACTTCCCCTTAATGAAACTGTGCTGCGTCTGCTCTATCAAACAATTCTCCTCAAGATGCCTCGCTATTTTCTCCTTGATCACGGGTTCTAGCATTTTACCTATAACAGACGTTAAACTAACCGGCCTATAATTCCCTGCCTTTTGCCTGCCACCCTTCTTAAACAACGGCGTAACATTAGCCATTTTCCAATCTTCCGGCACTTCCCCGGAATCCAGCAAGGTTTGGAAAATAATCATCAAGGCATCCACTATCACCTCCGCCATTTCTTTCAGAACCCTTGTATGCATTCCATCTGGTCCTGGGGACTTGTCCACAGTCAGTCCCTCCAGTCTGTCGAGCATGCCATGTAAGTAATAGACCGATTGTCACACCAGAGAGGAATGAGCTGACAACAGGAAAATGTTGAGACCTCCTCTGGGCTGATGTGCACCACCACAATTACTAGTAGCTACAGTGGCTTGGCATTGGATGTCATTAATGCTGGCCTACAATGGCACATGGTAGCTTCAGATGAGGCACGTGGCAGAACTTGCCTCTTGAGGATTTGCCTCTTCAACCATCTGCAAAGGTGTGCTATATAACAGTACCCTATCTGAAATGGATTTGTTGTGTATCTATCATCTTTGGTAGCTAAGGATTCAGGAATATCCAAGGAAGAATGTACTCAGCTTGGAGTTAGTACATTGACCTTTCATTTTATTCGACTCTGGGAGAAGAGTGTTAATCAACGATGAGCAGGGTAAGCTCAACTAGGTCTATATTTTCTGGAGTTTAGAAGGATGCGATGACCTCATTTAATCAAACAGGGTTCTGAAGTGGCTTGACACTGTCGATACTGAAATATCAATTTTCCTGGCTAGGGAATCTAGAGCATGGGCACATCTTGGGTTAACTCCTTGGTTAAGGAGTTGATCATTTAGGACTCAATTGAATAACTGTTTTCACTCTTAGGGTTGTAACTCTTTAGAATCCTGTATCCTAGAGGGTTGTGAATGCTTCATCATTAAATATATTCTAGCCTGAGTGAGACTTTTGGTCATCTAGCAATCGAGCGGGTGAGAAGATGGAGTTGAGCCAGAAGATCAGCCATAATTGTATGAAATGGCAGAGCATGTTCAAGTGGCTGACTCTTGTGCTCCAATGGGGATTAGTAAAATGAATTCAAATTTAGTCTGCAGTTGGTGATGGTGGTTGGTGATGGTGGAAAGTTTGATAAGTGAAACTTTGGTCCCCAGGTCAGCTTGATGCTATTCCATGCATATTTTTAAAGAGCCAGCCAAAGGTGATAACTGCTTTCCGCACGTGTGATGAAGTTCTGCACCAAGGGACAGGTTGTCTGTACTAATGGATCCAAGTTCACACAATGAAAATCCAGTCCTTTCATTTGTATAGAGTTGACAACTTGTCTGGTCCTTGACATGTTTGTTGGGATAACAACCTTGATGTTCTTAGAGCAGCAAAACCCATCAAATTCAATGACAGCAGAGAGGAAGCTGTGCTATAGAAATTATTATAGAACAATGCTTGCATATAAATATTTGAAAAGCTAGAAGTAGAACTTTGGGATACTGGAGATAATTATCTCAGCATTGGAAAATAAGACAGTTTAAGTTTATTTATTAGTGTCACAAATAGGTTTACATTAACATTAATGTAACACTGCAGTGAAGTTTCTGTGACGGTCTCCTTTTACATGCATTATAAGGTGTATATTGCCCTTAACCAAGGTTTTGATCACCTATTCAAAAATTGTATAGTTGGTGTCAAATTTTGCTAACAATCCTGTGAAATGATTTGGAATGTCTATATAGAAGAGTTCCATAAGAACATAAGAAATAGGAGCAAGAGTAGGCCATCTGGCCCTTCGAGCCTGCCCCACCATTCAATAAGATCATGGCTGATCTGTCGTGGCTCAGTTCCACATTCCCGCCCTCTCCCCATAACCCCTAATCCCCTCTCTTATCAAAAACCCATCAACCCGCTTCTTAAAAATATTTAGTGAGGTAGCCTCCACCACTTCAACGGGCAGAGAATTCCAGAGATTCACCACCCTTTGAGTGAAGAAGTTCTTCCTCAACTCCGTTCTAAACCGCTCCCCCCCCCCCCCTTTATTTTGAGGCTGTGCCCCCTAGTCCTACTGTCCTTTCTGAGTGGGAAGAGTCTCTCCACCTCTATCCTATCCATCCCATTCATCATCTTATACGTCTCAATGAGATCTCCCCTCATTCTTCTAAACTCTAACGAGTACAAGCCTAGTTTATTCAGCCTCTCCTCATAGCTCAACCCCCTCAACTCCAGCATCAGCCTAGTAAACCTCCTCTGCACTCCCTCCAAGGCCAAAATATCCTTGCGTAAGTACGGCGCCCAAAACTGCACACGGTACTCCAGCTGCGGCCTCACCAATGCCCTATATAGCCTCAGCAAGACCTCCCTACTTTTATATTCAATCCCCCTCGCTATGAAGGCCAGCATCCCATTCACCTTCCTGACCACCTGCTGCACCTGCAGGCTGGGTTTTTGCGACTCATGCACAAGGACCCCGAGGTCCCTCTGCACTGTCGCCTGCTGCAGTTTTTCTCCACGTAAGTAATAGTCCTTCCTACCATTATTCCTACCAAAGTGGACCTCCTCGCACTTGCCAACATTAAATTCCATTTGCCAGTTCCTGGCCCATTCGCCCAGCCTGTCTAGATCCTTCTGCAGACTCTCCACGCCCTCCGCACAATTTGCCTTTCCAGCAATCTTGGTGTCATCAGCAAATTTCGACACCATACACTCAGTTCCCTCCTCCAGATCATCTATATAAATGGTAAATAGCTGAGTTGTTCATTGAGAGAAGTAGGAATGGAACTGAGAGCAGACCAACAAAAGGGAAGCAGAGATGCTTGGTTTTGTCTAGCTTTACTATAATTTCTGACATATTCTACAACTCCAAAGACATGTGGGTTGGATTGATTGGCTGTGTTAAATTGACTCTTAGTGTCAGGAGGATTAGCAGGGTAAATTTGTGGGGTTGCAGGGATAGGGCCTTGATGGGATTGGTGTCAGTGGAGGATTGTTGGGCCAAATTGACACCACCTGCACTGTAGGGATTCTATAACTAAGGTCCATTTCTAACCATGTCACAACCAGTGACTTTTTTTAAAGATGAAAATGTAATGTTGGTAGCAAGATCCTGGATAAAGCAAGGACAAAGGGTACTTTAAGCCCATGTGTTGCCCTAATGGTCTTTAGGAAAATTCTGACAATTCCTTAATGCTTTTTTGAATTTTTGTTTTGTTTTAGTTTTGATCATGCAATGCATATCTCAAAATCCTATTTAACTGCAACAATAGATGATCTTTCTGTTACCTTCACTGAAATGAGAGGACAACTCTATTTACATGCTGGAACATTACTTCTAAAGATGGCTCAACAGAATGAGATTCGGTGGAAAGCAGTTATAGACCTTGCAACATTATGCTATCTAATTGCCAATCAGGTAAACACTTCCACTTTTTATAGCTCTTGATCAATTGCCATGAAAATGTTGTAACTGACATTGTTTCTAACAGTGTTACTATACTAAATAATCCACATGTTTCCAGGTTCCAAGACCCAAACTGAAATGTATAAAGACTGAAGAAACAAACCAAGAATTGATAAATTGGTTAGCAGCAGACAGGCAAAGTCAATCAGGTAACACTTTAATGTCAGTTTTGTTTCTTAGTAGACCTCAAAATAACGTGCAGGAAGGTTTGTTACTTTTTTTTGTACAGAATCCCTGCCAATTGACATTTTAAGATCAGCCCCTTCTGTTTTTATAGGACATATGTTAATAACCTTAATGCTGGGGAAGCCTGATTTTCACAAAGAAGTGGTGGAGACTTTTGCGAACAAAAGTGGCCAGACTGCATTACTTGAAGCACTATTTGGAAGTCAAATATCTGTTGAAAGGTCATTCCTGGCCAATGATGATATCAGAAATGTAACTGGAGAGCAACCAGATCTAAATGAGCTCATAAAATGGGACGATGGTAGGAAACTTTCAAGATTTTAAATATTCCTCTGCTTCATCTTTTAGATTGTGGTATGATTACATTTGAATATCCTGGTTAGTGTTGTTGGATTATGTTCTCATCACGGTGCTATTGCTGTGCTCTATTCATTTTTGAAATGAGAGACAGGAAGCCATCTTGAACATGTTTTGTTAGCTGGATGCCTTTGTCTGGGATAAATTAAAAGGCAAATTATTTATTACGATATTTTGCAGCAAAGCTAATCCCACATCAAGCTTTGGTTAAAAATTATATTTTAGATTACATAATTTAAGAGGATTCTATGCTTCTTTTGGTATTCCTAATGTACTATATAGTTTGATAAAACCACAGTTTTGCTTTTTGGGCTTTCTCAGCTTCTGTTAAATTGCATGGTGGAAATCTGCAGCATCTTGCTTGGCTTGGTTTGCAGCAGTTTTCAATGGACCAGTTACCTATGGTGCGGAATTGGCTGAAGCAGTTATTTCCTCGACTGCCCCAAGAAACATCACGGCTTGAGACCAATGCTCCTGAGACTATTTGCATTTTGGATCTTGAGGTAGGGTTAAAGCAATCTCATTTTTAAAGTTCTAGCAGAAATGGATGGTCTTGGTCAGCATTAAAATTAAATATTTTTATTTCAGGTTTTTCTTCTTGGAGTGATATATTCAAGTCACACACAATTACAGGATAAATCAAATCTTCACTACGGTTTGCACCAACCAAGGTGTATGCCACTACCGATCAGTAAACTCCTCTATACAGACCAACAGAGAGCTTGGTGGGACGCTGTTTACAGCCTTATCCACAAAAGAGCGCAGTAAGTATGCTAATAATTTTAATAGTGAATTAACTGCACAATTGTTTTGAACATATGTTGAGACAAAACTAAAAACCATTTATTATGCTTTTCTCATAGACCTGGTACATCAGCTAAATTAAGACTCTTGATTCAACGTGAGCTTGGAACCTTGAGGGCACTAGAAAAGCATGGACTTCAACCTGCTCTAATTATACATTGGGCACAAAGCCTCCTTAACATTGTAAGTCTCAATTGCGATTTTTTTTTTTGAGGAGATTATACAGTAGCATAGTGGAAGCTGAATTATGATCTAACTGAATTATGATTTGACTTTTCATGCACCTTTTATAATCGAAGAACTGCAGTCACCTCGGTTTTTCTTATTGCAAAAGTATATATCTGTCAAGGTGGTTCATTAATCCAGGATCATCCTTGAAAACAATTTTCAACCTCCTTCCCCCATTTTGTGCTAGCTGGTATTGTAGCCTGACTACTGTTGTTTCAAACTACCATTCCATCTCCAAACTCTCTCTCTTCCTGCCCTTGAATGTAATGGTATCTTTGAAATCCCATCACTTCTGCCTGCAACATTGCTTGAACCTCTCTAGTTGGGTATCAGTCACAGGTGGTATTTGACTTTCTGTGGTGCACTCTTTTGACCCTTTTGCAGTGATCATCTTCCTTCAGTGCGCCACCTCTTAGAATCCCTACAGTGCAGTAGGAGGCTATTTGGCCCGTCGATTGTGCACCAAAAACAATCCCACCCAGCCCCTGTCTCCATAACCCAATGTATTTAGCCTGTTAATTCCCCTGACTCTAAGGAGCAATTTAGAATGCCCAATTAACCTTACCTGCACATCTTTGGAGTGTGGGAGAAAAGCAAAACACCCAGAGGAAACCTATGCAGATGGGGGAGAATGTGTGGACTTTGCACAGTGACCCAAGGCCAGAATTGAACCTGGATCCCTGGCACTGTGAAGCAGCTGTGCTAACCACTGCCACCATGCCTAATTCTTCAAGATTGTGATGTTTGTTTCCACACTTACCAATTGAGATATAGCCAGAGCATCTCCAGCAATAGCTTCGTTGAATTCTCCAATTTTCAGATAATAAACCACATGTCCATGTTAGTATCTTAATATAATAGTCAGCAGGTACAGTAAGATGATCATTACTGTACAGTAAGATACAGTAATGATGTACAATTACTACTTGTATGTTCAAAGGGCTATTAGGTCCACTTGTTTCTCACCTATATGCTGCCTTTCAGTGACATAATCTGCAGTGTGGAATCTACTACTGCCTGTGTGGTATCTTCTTTCTCTGCTGTCTGTCTTCACCCTCTCTCTGCATTTGTGGTTTTGGGCTTCTTATCCTGCAGTTTACTACAGTTAAGTTTGGAATAACTGAAGCCAATGCCTTTTGCCTGTTGAGGTGACCAGCCCTGCTGATTCAACAACCCCACTTTCCCCAAACATTGTTTCAGCTGTTGAACCAGAATTGTTGAAAGCAAGTAAAACAGCTCGCAATGTTAAGATTTTTGTCCTATTGTAACCTTGTGGATATGCTATTATCGTTTCAGAAATTCCAATTTGAGATGTTTCACCATTTTATTTGAATTTTGTTTTCTCTATACAGGGAAGTGGATTAGATTCATACTATGACCAGAAAGAATACATTGGGCGGAGTGTCTACTACTGGAGGAAAGTTCAACCCTTGCTGCAGAGCATCAGAAAGAAAAGGAGCATTCCTGAGCCTATTAATCCTTTGTTTAGACACTTCCGTAGCAAGGATATTAAGGTACTAATATGGGCATATAGTTTATCAGCTGAAAATTGGAGACTTCAATAATTATGCATTCATTTGATAAGGTATATGTTGCTCATAGTTAATCACATTTCTGTCACTTGCTATTTTTAGTTGTGATAATTGCCAGTTATAACTAGGCTGCCTATTTCTCCCATCAACAGATAGCAAGGGGGAATGGAAGCAATCTTGAAGCTCAGTAATAGGGTAAATCAGAAATAGGTGCTGAATAGCTCCCAATTATAAAGCCATCTATTAAAATTAGTTGAAACGTTTTAAACTTATGGCTGCCAGCTTGGGTGCTAAATTAAACTGAGCACTTGCCATTGGATGCAATTATAAAACTAGAGTTTAGAACAAAATGGTTACATTTCTGCATTTGAAAGGTCTGGTAGTTTCTAAATGAGACGATGGTGGCATGATGGTTAGCATTGTTGTCTTTCAGTGCCAGGGTGGGTTGCCCTTTCAGAGTCAGTGCAGACTCGATGGGTGTCTCCATTCTGCACTGTAGGGATTCTGTGACTTTGTGCAGGTTCTTAGACACTGTTAGTAGAAGAGATAATTGCTTCAGCTTGCACTGTATGTATTTACCAGAATTTTGATAGTCTGTCCCTTAGCATGCATCTGGACTTGTTTGTATGCATGCCCCTCCAACTCTTGTCACTGAAGTTTGCTGCAGATCTAGCTACTACAGAAAACAATGAGCAGCAATTTGAGTAATTTATCAAAGGAAGAATGAAGTATGAAATCAATTTTGAAAACAGTATGTAGATACTAATTTTTTCTGATCTGTCAGCAGGCACAGTAAGGCTTGAGTAGATAAATCTGAGGAGAAACCAGTGAATAAGCAAAAATTGAGGCAAACTGTGAACTGTCTTTGTTTTTTTCATTTGTTCTAAATGGCATCAGATGCACTTCTTCTAGTTTCAGAATTCAAGAAACCAGGATTCATCAATACAACGTACCAGTGTTCGGTTTGGAAAAAGGTTCTGACTAATGTCCTGAAATTAAGTTTATTTAAACCCTATTTTTAAAACTGGCTGTAGAAAGATGTATTTAAAAATAAGAAATACAAACAATTTAGCATTACAAAAAGATGAAACTTTTGCTTTTCCGTATTTCATGCAGTTATATTTTTCTATATCTGTAGTGGATAAGAAACGCTTTCATAAATGAATTGCATTATTTCAGGGAAGGTTTTCAATCTTCCCACAGTCTACTACAGTATTATACACACTGCCTTGACAAAGCTTTTCGTACTAATGAACTAAATGAAAAGAAATTCTAAGTTATATCTAGGAGAAGAAAACCCTGGGTTGTTACCCTTGAAGATGAAACAAACTAAATTCTTTGTCAATCGCCATGAAAAAAGGCAACCTTGATAGGATTGTTGGAAGTGTTCATTTCACAAATTATTCAGCAGATCGTCCAGCTTTGTGGACGTCAGTCTTTCCACAAGTTTGTCCTTCAACTGCCCATCCAATTTCCTTTTAAAATCGTTAATTGCTTCTGCTTCTAGCATTCCTCAGTGGGCAACTGGTTCCAGATCATTACCACTTACTGTATACCAAAAAATCCTCTTCCCCCAAAATCTCTTGCCCAAGACCTTAGATCGGTTCAGAAACAGAAATTGCTGGAAAATCTCAGCAGGTCTGATGGCATCTGTGGAGAGAAAAGAGAGCCAACGTTTTGAGCTGCATGAGCTGACCACTGAACGGTCATCCAGATTTGAAACGTTAACTCCATTCTCTCTCCACAGATGCTGCCTGACCTGCTGAGACTTTCCAGCTTTTTGTTTTAGATCCCAACATCAATATTTTGCTTTTACCTTAAATCAGTTTCCTTCTGGTTCTTGTGCCATCTGTTAATGGGAACAATTTTTCCTTGTCTAGCATAGAATCTTGTACATCTCTATCAAATCTCTCCTCAATCTGTTGTACTCCAAAGACTGCAGTCCCAGCTTTTCCAGCTTAATTTTGTAACCAAGATCACCCATCTGTGGAATCCTTCTGGCAAATCCATCCTTACATCATTCCTGAAGCATAGTGAACAGAACTGGACTTCATACTTTAGTTGGGGTCTACCCAGAGCTTTATAAAGGTTCAGCATCACTTTTTTTTTTGTACTCCATGTCACAGCCATTCTCAGTATGTTCTGCCACCTTCAAAGATAGATCCTTATGCATCCTCCCATGTTTCTCTGTACCTGTGTGCTCTCTTTAGAACTGTGCCATTAAGTCAGTATTGCCTGTTCCTATCCCTTCTGCCAAAATACGTTACCCACAATTAGTATTGTGCTGGAGATTTTTGGAAAAGATGAAGGGAAATGGAATAAAGGGTTAGCTAGGGAATCTAATTTAAAACCAGTTAGAAATAGAATCCTGTAATCAGCCATGATATTGAATGCAGAGCAGGTTCAACCAATTGTCTGGTATCCTGCACCTATTTCTTCTGTCCAGCTGATGCCCAGTTCTTGGAATACTGTAGGAGACCAAGAACAGATCTCACATGGTTTGGAATGGAGAGGTAACGTGCCACATGACCAGCAGCTCAGGTCGCATTTGTGAATAGATTGAGGACTGTTCTTGATCACTGATTCCGCATTTGAACACTGTGTGGAGGATCTGATGATATGAGCAGTGAGTAAAAAGTTCAAGGTTAATAAATAAGTAAACCACTCAACTTGATGTTACAATCCTCATGGAAACCACTAACTTTGGAAAAATAAATTTGAGTTTCAAGGGACTGACAGATCATCTGACAAGATTTCAAGCTTTACTCTAACAAACTAAAAACAACATTGATTACCCGTTATTTAGTAGGGAATTGGGGATTGATTTAGCTCAGTTGGCTGGACAGCTTACTAGTGATGCCAGCAACATGTGTTCAGTTCCTTTACTGGCTGAGGTTATTTATGAAGGCCTGCCTTCTCACCCTTTACTGTTTTGCCTGAGGTTCGGTGATCCTCAGGATAAATTGTGACCAGTCTCCTTTCCTCTGAGGTAAGAGCAGCCTACAGTTGTCTGGGAGGATGGCAACTTTACCTTTTTAATAGGCTTAACCATTAGGCTACAGAAATGATTTCCCACCCCTGCGCAATATGACTAAACATGACAAAGTCCCATGCCATGTTTTTCCTGGGGCTCAAGTGGAGATTTTATTCTCCTACAATAGCCCAAAGCTATTCTCTGTTCCTGATGATGTGTTTCCTTTCTCTTCTATATGGGTAGCTTCTAATCCTTCAACTGTCTTCCACTGAGGGTATATTGGTGAGTCCTCCTTTTCTCTTGTCTAGAATCATAAAATGCAGAAGGAGGCAGTTTGGCCCGCTAAGCTTGCAACGGCAACAGTCCCACCCCAGGCCCTATCCTCATAAACTGTTGTTTACATAAGAACGTAAGAAATAGAAGCAGGAGTAGGCCATCTAGCCCTTCGAGCCTGCCCCGCCATTCAATAAGATCATGACTGATCTGTCGCTGCTCAGTTCCACTTACCCGCTTTCTCCCCATAACCCTTAATCCCCTCTCTTATCAAAAACCCATGAACCTGCGTCTTAAAAATATTTAGCGAGGCAGCCTCCACCACTTCAACGGGCAGAGAATTCCAGAGATTCACCGCGAATCTCCAAGCTTCCTTCTCGCAAACTTGATCTCTTCAATCTGAGCAGCAATTTCTACCCATGTCCTGCATAGTTAACAATAAGTTCAGTATTGTCTCTGCCTCGCACTATCTTGTGTTTCTAGTGGGATTTAGTATTGCTTTTGTTTGCTTAATTGTATCTTGGGTTGTAGACCCATGAAGAAACATCTGGGATGTGACTTGAATACCTTCTTTTGTGTAGTGACAGTGGTATTTTAGAAATACAATAGCAATGGTAGACCTATCCCAAATCAGAGGCCATCAAAAAAGTCGTGCAACATCTATAAATTAGATCTCTGAAGCAGTATGACCAATTTAAAATTATCCCTCCTTAATTATCACTTGGGTTATAGGTTTATTATGACTTTCCAGTTCGGTTTCTGTTACATGAGCGCCTTGAATTTTATCTGTGCCCTGGGATCACATTGTATGCTTCCATTTTACAATACAAACTTAAAACCATGACTTTGGTTTTAATGGAACATGACCAGAGATTGTATCGATGCTTCATCCACTTTGAAAAGGATGCTTTGGTTGAGCTCCAAGCTCAAACAAAGGATGAAAAGTTATGCTGGAATCTTTGCAGCCTTTAATGGGAGGCAAACCATTGTGAACCCAGCCAGGCCTGTGACACTGAATCTCAAAGGACAGAGTGAACCCAGCCAGGCCTGTGATACTGAATCCCAAAGGACAGAGTGAACCCAGCCAGGCCTGTGACACTGAATCTCAAAGGACAGAGTGAACCCAGCCAGGCCTGTGACACTGAATCTCAAAGGACAGAGCGAATCCAACGAGTCCACTATGAGACCACCCCTAAGTCTCCTATGCTCCAGGAAAAAATGTACCAGTCTATGCAGCCTTTGCTTATCAGTCAAATCATTAAGACCCAGCATTAGCCCAAAAGTTCTTTTCTGCACATTTCCTAGTTTAATAATATCCTTTATACAATAGGGACCAGAACAATACATAGTATTCCAAGTGTGGCCTTACCAATGTTGTGTAACTTCAACATGATGTCTCAATTCCTATTCCATATTCCGACCAATGAAACCAAGCGTGCCGAATATCTTCTTCACTACTCTATCCACTGTGACTCCACTTTCAAGGAGCTATGAATCTGTACCCCCATATCTCTGTTCTATGACTTTCACCAATGCCCTACCATTAACTAAGTAGTGCGCTGGTTTGATCTACCAAAGTACATCACCTTGCATTTATCGAAATTAAACTCCATGTGCCATTCATCAGCCCACTTGATCAAAGATCAATGTCCCATTGCAATCCTAGATAAACTTCTTCACTGTTCACAATGCCACAAATCTTGGTGTCATCTGCAAAATTACTAACCATGCCTACTAAACTCTCATCCAAATCATTAATATAAATGACAAATAACAATGGACCCAGCACTGATCCCTGAGGCACACCACTAGTCACAGGCTTCCAGTTTGAAAAGCAACCCTCTACAACCACCCTCTGTCTTCTGTCGTCAACCAATTTTGTGGTAGGACTGGAGGGTCTCAATGACATTATTGTTACTAGAGAGGCGGTGCTCGACAGACTGGAAGGACTGATTGTGGACAAGTCCCCAGGACCGGATGGAATGCATCCAAGGGTTCTGAAAGAAATGGCGGAGGTGATAGTGGATGCCTTGGTGATTATTTTCCAAACGTCGCTGGATTCTGGGGAAGTGCCGGAAGATTGGAAAACAGCTAATGTTACGCCGTTGTTTAAGAAGGGTGGCAGGCAAAAGGCAGGGAATTATAGGCCTGTTAGTTTAACGTCTGTTGTAGGTAAAATGTTAGAATCCGTGATCAAGAAGGAAATAGTGAGGCATCTTGAAGAGAATTGTTTGATAGAGCAAACGCAGCACGGTTTCGTTAAGGGGAAGTCGTGTCTGACGAATTTATTGGAGTTCTATGAGGATGTGTCTCGGGCGGTGGATAGAGGAGAGCCGGTGGATGTGGTGTTTCTTGATTTTCAGAAGGCGTTTGACAAGGTGCCTCACAAGGGGTTATTACAAAAGGTCAGGGGGCATGGAGTTGGGGGTAGGATGTTAGCGTGGATAGAGGATTGGCTGTCAAATAGGAGGCAGAGAGTGGGGGTCAATGGGTGCCATTTGGATTGGCGGTTGGTGACTAGTGGAGTGCCCCAGGGGTTGGTGCTGGGGCCTCAGCTATTTACCATTTATATAGATGATCTGGAGGAGGGAACCGAGTGTATGGTGTCGAAATTTGCTGATGACACAAAGATTGGTGGAACGGCAAATTGCGCGGAGGGTGTGGAGAGTCTACAGAAGGATCTAGATAGGCTGGGCGAATGGGCCAGGAACTGGCAAATGGAATTTAATGTTGGCAAATGTGAGGTTGTCCACTTTGGTAGGAATAATGGTAGGAAGGACTATTACTTACGTGGCGAAAAACTGCAGCAGGCGACGGTGCAGAGGGACCTCGGTGTCCTTGTGCATGAGTCGCAAAAACCCAGCATGCAGGTGCAGCAGGTGGTCAGGAAGGCAAATGGGATGCTGGCCTTCATAGCGAGGGGGATTGAATATCAAAGTAGGGAGGTCTTGCTGCAGCTGTATAGGGCACTGGTGAGGCCGCAGCTGGAGTACTGTGTGCAGTTTTGGTCACCGCACTTACGCAAGGATATTTTGGCCTTGGAGGGAGTGCAGAGGAGGTTTACCGGAGTTGAGGGTGTTGAGCTATGAGGAGAGGCTGAATAAACTAGGCTTGTACTCGTTAGAGTTTAGAAGAATGAGGGGAGATCTCATTGAGACATACAAGATGATGAATGGGATGGATAGGATAGAGGTGGAGAGACTCTTCCCGCTCAGAAAGGACAGTAGGACGAGGGGGCAGAGCCTCAAGATAAAGGGGGGGCGGTTTAGAACGGAGTTGAGGAGGAACTTCTTCACTCAAAGGGTGGTGAATCTCTGGAATTCTCTGCCCGTTGAAGTGGCGGAGGCTGCCTCGCTAAATATTTTTAAGACGCGGGTTGATAGGTTTTTGATAAGAGAGGGGATTAAAGGGTTATGGGGAGAGGGCGGGAATGTGGAACTGAGACACAACAGATCAGCCATGATCTTATTGAATGGCGGGGCAGGCTCGAGGGGCTAGATGGCCTACTCCTGCTCCTATTTCTTATGTTCTTAAACACACAGGAAATTGTGTAGAGCTTTTATTTAAAAATTCGATATGTATTAGATGCTGATTACACTGTATAACTGAGGACTATTCATTTATTTTAGGTCACTGAGGTTAAAGATTATGAAAAAGAAGTGGAAATTGCTTTTGCTACACTTGATGTAGTTGATGGAAAAATTGATGAGGCAATCGCTGCTTTTGAATCTATCAATAATATTGTTGCGCATTGGAACCTTGCTTTGGTAAGTGACTGCAGAACCTATTATATTTAAAAGCATGTCTACAAGTGCTGATGTAATTTTGCAATTTACTGGTTTTGTTAGATATTTCACCGGCGATCTGAGGAATATGAAAATGGTGATGAGATGGCTTCTGATGAGCAAGAAGAATGCAAAAATTGTTTACTCAGCAGCAAAGAATACCTCCGAAAGGTCCTAAATGAAGCTGAATCTAACATTGTGGCTATTGACCGTGTAAGTGCCCATGAATTAATAGATTGTAAAGGGGAAAATACCATTGTGAATGAATGTTATTTTTAAAAATTACATTATGTAAAAACTAATTCAACATTAGGCCAGCTCATAATTATTTCACCAAAGAAACTTCAGTAATTTAAGTGGCATTAAGTTCTTTATTAGCAATTGTCATATTTCATGCAGGCTTAAGATTAATTTTCAATTCTATGAATCCTAAAAGGTTTACCCAATGAAGAACTGAGCAGTGCAGACTGGGAAAACTTTGAGCTTTGTGCTCTGGTCTTTATTGATGTAGAAAATATCCATCTTGGCACTATAGAGGGTGTCCAAATTTGATCTGTGTTCATGGCTTGGGGAAAGTTAGTCATAGTTCTGTTTACCTATGTTCAGCATCTATTGCAAGTACATATTGGATGAAAACACAATCTGCATGTGTGGATGATCTACTGAATAGCCTCCAGGCGGTGTCCTCCAATCTTGTACATAAAAGTAGGCCATTTAATCGCTTGAGCCTGTTCCATCATTCAGTAAGATCATGGTTTGCACCACACTTCTTTTACCTGTTTGTCTCATATTCCTTAATTCGGTCAACAAAAATGAATCATTAATGAACAGCATTGCCATATGCAGAAGAAAATTTTTAATTTCTGACATCCTCTGTGTATCGAAGTGTTTCCTGATTGTACTTCTGAAAAATCTGCTTCCAGTTTCTTTTTAGCTTGTACCTGGTCTTTGACTGCCCAAACAGTGGAAAATAGTTCCTTATCTACTCTATCTTTATCCTTAATATCTTGACAATTTCAGTGAAACTTCCCATTAAATTTAATTCCATGCGGCATACTGCTAGATTTTGTAATCGCCTCCCAATTTTACCCTTGAAATACAGCTATCATTTTGGTAACCCTAACACTGCACTCCCTCTAAGGCCAAGATATCCTTCCTTTATTCTTATGCTGTGGACAGTAGTCTAGGTGTGAACGAATCATGCATCTGTATAGCTGAAGCATGTATTCTTAGCCTTTCAGATATAACAAAAAGATTCCATTCGTCTTTTTAGATTATTTTCCACCTGTTCATGAGATTTTTAATGTGCAACCCCACAGCAACCCAAAATGACCTATGCAGGCTGCACACAATTCTGCCTCTTAACCCTGTTTGCACAACCACACTAAAAATTAAAGGAGTGCCACGTACTTAAGCAATGCGTTCTCACAATCCAATGAAAAGAGGATATGTTACCCTCAAGGCTCTGAACAATTGTTTTTCACCATTCGGGAAATGGTGTTCAGGAACACCATTCATGTTCCAACTTCTTAAGTTCAAAGTGGATGACTTGACATTTGCCCAGTCACTTAAAACTATATTTAAAAAAAGTAATAGATTATGCTTCCATCTACACTACTAATGATGCTTTCTATCTTACTGTCATTAACTGTGACTTTCTACCCCATTATCTAAGTGAAATACTTGAATCATGAATAGTTGAATTGCAACTTGGGTCCTTAAACCACATCACCAATCGCA
Organism: Carcharhinus amblyrhynchos; assembly: GCF_965287045.1. Classification (NCBI taxonomy): domain Eukaryota; kingdom Metazoa; phylum Chordata; class Chondrichthyes; order Carcharhiniformes; family Carcharhinidae; genus Carcharhinus; species Carcharhinus amblyrhynchos. The sequence goes on from NC_137333.1 coordinate 63,951,026, forward strand.
TCCTTCCCATTGAAGTACTCACCAATTGTCTCTATCATGTTCTGCTCAATCAATTTCCTGACCAGGTCGATACTTTGCTTTTAGTTTCACAAGCTTCTGTTTTACTGTATACTTGGAATTTCAGCAGATGCCTTCTGAAATGTGCATGATTAATAGTTGTTTGGCTAGATAGACAGTTGGGCTTATCTTTGATAAATGGAAGAAAATATATTTACGCTTGATGTGCAGCAGTACTTGAGACGTTAAACTGAGACCAAACCTTGCTGTTCAGCTGGATACTATAGCGAGAAGACTGTCTCCATGTTCCTGCCAAACAGATTAATTGACCATTATTTCAACTACTATTCATGGGTTCGCACTGAAATTACTTAGTGTTGGCCTGCATAAGTTACTATTCAGCAAAAGCCATTCATTTGGCTTTTCTTGGTGCACTTCATTCAAGTGCTACGGTAGCACAGTGGTTGGCACTGCTGCTTCACAGCTCCAGGGACCTGGGTTTGATTCTCGGCTTGGGTCAGTCTGTGTGGAGTTTGCACATTCTCCACATGTCTGTGTGGGTTTCCTCTGGGTGCTCCGGTTTCTTCCCATAGTCCAAAAATGTGCGGGTTAGGTTGATTGGTTATGCTAAAATTGCCCCTTAGTGTCCTGAGATGTGTAGATTAGAGGGATTAGCGGGTAAATATGTAGTGATATCGGGGTAGGGCCTGGGTGGGATTGTGGTCAGTGCAGACTCAATGGGCCAAATGGCCTCTTTCTACACTGTAGGGTTTCTATGATTTCTATGATTCTAATTACTGAGAAGGAGGTGATGCACAATATTTTCCTTTCTGAATCCGTGGGTTGGGAAACAATGCTTGTGTTTTTCCTTGTGGTTATTTAGAATTTGGACTATTCTAATGCTCATCCTTGGTTTTTAGCCAGTATGTGGCTATTATGGCTTTTTGCATCTTCCCCTTATCAATCTCCTCTTGAACTAATTATATAATGTGATTTTTTTTTAAAACAAGTTGCCTGTATCAATAGATACAGTGAAAGAAATGATGGAGTTGGTAAATCAACACCTTCAGGAATTTAATGGAGATGTGCTTGGCCATGGAGAAGAAATAAATGAATGTTCCCAGACAGCTGAAAATGGCATTTCCCTGGAATCATTACAAATTAAACAGTCTACCCCATCTCCAACAAAGTTAACTCCTTCACCAACCAAGAGTTACAAGGTAAATTTAGGATTTGCAAATTAACTTGAGTTCTACAAACGACAGCATTGTGTAGACTTCCAATTCATACTTTTAGTGGAGAAATAACTTTTGCGTTGATACTATCCACTTCCTTTTTTTTTCACCTCTTTCATGCCATATACATGAGCATTATGCTCTCATCAGTGATACTTCAGTTTTCATCTCGTACATGATCTTGCACCCAAAAATAAATAGTTCCACATTATTGATATTGTCAACTTTGTTGAAGCATCAAAACAAATGTAAATGATACTTATTAATTGTGGATGCATTGTTTTAAATTTGTAAGAAGCTAAATGATTGCACAGATATTAACATTATGGATGCTTGCAGGTTTGGTGTGAATTGAAAATAACTAAGGATTGGATGCTTTATTCAATTAGTTATGAACAGGAAGAATAGTTGGAATAGAATTTTAACCTTTAAATATCATAGTAAAAGTTCTAAGCAGTTCCATTCTGAACTTTTCTTGAGAGATTTTATAAATTGTTGTAAAACATAATTCATCTGTTTTCAGTGGTCTCCAAAAACTCCACCTCGCTGGGCTGAAGATCAGAAGCATTTGTTACAGGTGCTTTGTCAGCAAGTAGAACAGCTGAAGGTATGTCATCTTTGGAAATGTAAAAATTTTGTGTGTAGCTAGTGAAAAACTAGTGAAATTATATTTTCCCCTTGTTTAACTTCTTTAGAAGAGGGGGCCAAAGGGTGGGTTAGTAAATTTGCTGACGACACCAAGATTGGTGGAGTAGTGGATGAGGTGGAGGGCTCTTGCAGGCTGCAAAGAGACAGTGATAGGATGCAGAGCTGGGCAGAAAAGTGGCAGATAGAGCTTAACCCTGATAACTGAGGTGATTCATTTTAGTAGGGCAAACTTGAATGCAGATTACAGGGTCAACAGCAGGGTCCTAAGGAATGTGGAGGAACAGAGATATCTTGGGGTTCATATCCACAGATCTCTGAAGGTTGCCACTCAAGTGGATTGAGCCGTAAAGAACGCTTATCGTGTGTTAGCGTTTATTAACCTGGGGTTTGAGTTTAAGAGCTGTGGAGTTACGCTGCAACTATACCGGACGTTAGTGAGACCACATTTGGAATATTGTGTTCAGTTCACCCCATTATAAGAAGGATGTGGAAGCATTGGAGAGAGTGCAGAGGAGATTTACCAGAATGCTATTTGGTTTGGAGGGTAGGTCTTATGGGGAAAGGTTGAGGGAGCTGGGGCTTTTTTCTTTTGGAGCAGAGGAGGATGAGAGGCTACTTAACAGAGGTTTATAATATGATGAGAGGGATTGATAGAGTGGATGTGCAGAGACTATTTCCTCAAGTGGATGTAGCTTTTACTAGGGGGCATAACTATAAGGTTCATGGTGGGAGATTTAGGAGGGATGTCCAAGGTAGATTCTTTACTCAGAGTGGTTGGGGTGTGGAATAGACTGCCTGCTGTGATAGTGGAGTTGGACACTTTAGGAACTTTCAAGCGGTTATTGGATAGGCACATGGAGCACTCCAAAATTATAGGGAGTGGGATAGCTTGATTTTGGGATTGGACATAGCTTGGCACAACATTGAGGGCCGAAGAGCCTGTACTGTGCTGTAGTGTCCTATGTTTCTATGTTTTAGCTCAATTGCTATTTACTCATCTTTCAGCATAACTATTTGTGATTTTTACCAGTTTTACAGAGAGGATACAGTTATATATAAGCTAACATAATGAATGTATTACATAGTGGCAATGTGTTTGGTAGTTCATACAATCTGGGCAAAGCTATTAAGTGGTAAATGCACAGGGGGAGTTCATAAGCAGGATAGGACAGTTCCATATATTAACTATCCTGTCATGGCAAAATAACTTAGTGAAACTCATGATGCAATTTGTTGCAATAGGCTTGTACTAATTCAGGTATTCTATGACGGGGAAGGCAGAAACCTCTTATTCATTGAGACCCATATAAATTCGACTGTAATATCCTGTGTAGGAATTGCATGTTCAACATACAGTGGTTAACAAGAGTATGAACAGCATAATTTGGCTTGTATTTTGAGTGGACGCAGGTGCATGTATGTTCCCTAATAACTACTGGGTGTCATCCAGTGCTAATTTATAAAGTGTTGGTTCCCTGCTTTTGCCTTGGTTTTAGGAGTTGCATTTTGAATGGCTAATTTGATTAGGGCATGAATCTGCTCCTGGTCAATGCCCATGTTGTCTTGCATTGATGCAGTAAGATAACTTGGCTTTAAAAAAAAAAGTATGATCAATTGAGATTTTTCTATATTGCTAAAGGACGAAGTGCGTGAACTGAAGCTAAATAATTCAAATACAACTGAATCGCCACGTCCACGATGGCACACAGACAGTTATGGTGCTGATACCCATCCGGAAAGCTACCAGGGAACCCACAGTTTTCAGGGGGCACCATTAACAGGTAAATCCAACACTCACTGACTTCCATCTGTAAAATGTGTTGAGGGGAGAAACTATTAAGTTTTGATTCCTTGTTGTGAATAAAAGTGCATTATCAATGTTACCATGCATCTAGTCCATAAAGTGCCTTTAATAACCTGGTACAATCAGGTGCAGCCATTGTGCTGAACTGTATGCCTGAGTGTTGAACAGTAAGCAATATAATTTGTCTGTAAAACGACTATTTAAATTGGACATGTACTGTCCTAGTTAGTTTGGGTAACTTGAGGCATTTACTAGTTTGAATCAAGTGAATTGTTTCAATTCACAAGTTTTTGCTCACGTAATTGAGTGAGGGTTTAAGGAATTAATGCTGAAGTAGAAAGTGATTTAAATTCAAATTTTAGGGGTTGCCCAATAATTATGTACAGTGGGTTCTAGCTTGTTTCTGTTTAAAATAATCTCCTCAGAACATTAGTTTTTGGCTCGAGCTGGTAGGTTCAAGTAAAGTTTTAAAAAACTTGTTTTTAAAACTTATATAAACAGTATTTTAATATTTTTGTGTATTCTGTTAATAGCCATTGAGACATTAAAGATATAAACTAACAAATAAACTCTTAGTTTCTACCTCAGGACCTTCTGTGTTCTACAATCAATCACCAGCATATAACTCCCAGTATCTTCTTGGAGCAGCAAACAATGCAACTCCAACCAAGGTACCTAACAATATAATATGACAGCAGTTGGCATATATGTATGCATTGACCATCTAATATTTGACAATTGTTTTCCTTAAAATAGCCTCCTGCATATGGAATTGGTCGGATTGCACCACAACAGTCAATGTATGGATATCAGCAGCAAACTCCTACACCACCTGTTCAGAGCAACTCTGCTTGTATGTACTCGCAGGATATGTATGGAACACAATTGCGTTTTGAATCTCCTGCAACTGGATTACTTTCACCATTTGGTGACGATTACTACAAGCATGGTGTTCCACAAACCAACACAAACCCACCATTGCCAGAGCCTGGTTACTTCACTAAACCAACAGTGGGAATGCAGCTGACTAAGCCTACAGAAACTAAGGGGATGGAATTTGGAAAACGCAACCAACAAATGCAAAATGAAACTACAAAGCTGCCTTTGGGTGCTGGAATAATGCATTCCACACCAGCAACAACATTCAAATTTAACTCTAATTTCAAGAATAATGAGGGGGATTTCACATTTTCATCACCACAGATGAAGGTCCAGACACCGTCTTCATCAGCCAGTGATAGCCTTCTGGGCATTTTAACTGCAGGTAGAGGTATAAAAAGTGACCAAATTGTAGGACACATGTTTACACAAGAAGCAGTACCCAGTCGAGGAGGCTTCTTTTCCTTAAGAGGGCAGGACCCCTTTGATAACTCTTCAGCTCAAAAGCAAAACAAAAACTCATTCAACAATGTTTTGAGTAACCAGACATTTGGTTTCAAGGATGCTGGTAAAGTGACTGGAGTCAATGTAGAAGACAAAGTTGGTGAAAGTGATGGGGACAGCGTTCCTGATGAAGATGGTCCACATTTTGATCCAGTTGTACCACTTCCTGATAAAGTAGATGTGAAAACTGGAGAAGAAGATGAAGAAGTACTGTTTTCCAACAGAGCTAAGCTCTTTCGTTTTGACACTGAGACCAAAGAATGGAAAGAACGAGGCATTGGACATGTGAAACTACTACAACACAGAGCATCTGGCAAAATCCGACTCCTGATGAGACGGGATCAGGTTCTTAAAATCTGTGCAAATCATTATATAACCGCAGATATGAAATTGAAGCCGAATGCAGGATCTGATAAATCATGGGTCTGGTGTGCTTTAGATTATTCTGATGAAATGCCGAAACCTGAGCAACTTGCTGTTCGATTCAAAACTGCCGATGAGGCTGCATTGTTCAAAACCAAATTTGAAGAAGCACAAACCTTGGTTAAAGGTCAAAAGTTGAAAACAGACAGCCCACCCAGTCCAGAAAATAAAACTGGAATCAAAATCAGGTCTGAAGACACCCAATTGGGTGCCACGAAGTCTACAAATGATGTATCTAGATTTGGTGCTCAGTTCATCAAGAAAGATGGCGAATGGGATTGTAACACTTGTTTTGTACAAAATTTTGCTGCTGCTTCTGTGTGTGTGGCCTGCCAGAGTCCGAAAACCATAATTCGAAAACAGGCTTTACCTTCCATTTCGCAAACCCCAGTGCAAAATGGAAGTGAAGTTGGAGCAACTGAGAAGGTTGCTACAGTGTTTACTAAAACAATAGGATTTGGCGATAAATTTTCTAAGGAAGGCCAATGGGATTGCAATGGATGCTATCTCAGCAATGACGCTGCCTCATCACATTGTGTAGCTTGCCAGGCACCACGTGTCAACAGCAAGGATGGCATTACTTCAGCCATTCAGGCGCCTGCAACATTTGCATTTGGTGCCAAGAAAGACTTTGCAAAGCCGGCTGTACCTGCTAGCTTTGGTCCACTATTTGGAAAAATGGATGGCCGATGGAACTGCGATGTATGTAGTTGCAAAAATGAAGCAACTGCGTTGAAGTGTGTGTCTTGCCAGGCATTAAATACATCTTCTAAAGGCTCTGGGGTATCATACAGTCAACCAGCAACTACTTTTAAGTTCGGTTTTGACAGTGCATCTGTGAAAACACCTAAAGGATTTGATGCATTTAACAAAAAGGAGGGACAGTGGGATTGTGGGACGTGCTTGATAAGAAATGATGGAAATGTGGCAACATGTCCAGCCTGTCAGACACCCAAGCCTGATGATAGCATGACAGTTGTTACACCTATGGGTCAGCCTGCATTAGCATTGAAGTGCAGTGAAAGAACATCTGTACAGGGAACGTTTGAAGGATTGTTTGCCAAAAAGGAGGGACAATGGGATTGTGCCACTTGTCTTGTGACAAATGAAGCAAATGTGGCAAAATGTGTCGCCTGTCAGACAGCTAACCCAAACAGTAAAGCAGTAGGTACTTCAGCTACTGCCTCCTTTGGTCTTTCTGGTGTTTGTACTAAATCTGACGCACCTGAATCAGAATTTAAACTTAACTTTCCCGCAAGTGGCGTTAAATTTGGCCATAGTAATGGCTTGACAACTTTCAAAGTTGAGGCGTCGACTTCAAGACCATTTTCTAGCACACCATTTGCATTTTCTTCACCCAGTTCAAGTGGTGGATTTAAATTTGGATTGCCTGATACGAACAAAGATTCTAGTGATAAAGTTAACCAGCCACTACAGGAAGGATCAGCTGCACTCTTTTTAAAATCTTTTGCTGAACAGCAAAAAGAGAAAGAGAGAATGCATTTGAAACCTAGTGGAGAGACAAATCAAGCACTCGATACTTCAAGCCAAAGTGAAGCTTTTTTTCTGGGCAAAAACACTCACATCTCCTCTTTTGCTGATCTTGCAAAAATATCCGGTAAAGAATTCCAGTTTGGTCAGAAAGATCCTAATTTCAAAGGTTTTGAAGGAGTGGGTCAGCAGGTGTTTTCAACATGCATTACAACAGCTGCTTCTGCAGAAGATGAAGATGATGAACTGTACAAAACTGAAGAAGGAGATAATATTCATTTTGAGCCAGTGGTTCTCATGCCTGAAAAAGTAGATCTCATTACAGGGGAAGAAGATGAAACAGTACTTTACTCTCAGAGAGTTAAGCTATTTAGGTTTGATACAGAAACCAGCCAGTGGAAGGAACGTGGTGTTGGAAATCTCAAAGTTCTCCAAAACAAAGCTAATGGCCGGCTTCGGATACTAATGCGCCGAGAGCAAGTTTTCAAGGTGTGTGCAAATCACTGGATCACTACCACAATGAATCTGAAACCCTTAATGGGCTCTGATAGGGCATGGATGTGGTTGGCTAGTGATTTTTCAGATGGTGAAGCCAAACCAGAGCAACTGGCAGCAAAGTTCAAGACTCCTGAGCTGGCTGAAGACTTTAAAGAGAAATTTGAAGAATTTCAGAGGTTATTGCTAGATATCCCACTGCAAACACCTCATAAATTATTAGACAATGGTAGAACAGCCCGGCTAATAGAAAAGGCTGAAGAAATGAAGAGTGGTTTAAAGGACTTGAAACTTTTTTTGAAAGATGAAGGAAATATAATAAGCTCTGTTTCTGAAAGCAGCAATACCTCTGGTTTAGTAATTAAACCACATTCAGAAAGTACTGGGCCTACATTGGAGTGGGATAATTATGATTTGCGTGAAGAAGCCTTGGATACAAGTGTATCTAGCACTGCATACGGCTCCCCTGATACTAGCAGTCCAGTGAGGAAAAACCTCTTCCGCTTTGGCGATTCAACAACTGGATTTAACTTTAGTTTCCAACCAAGCTTGAGTCCATTAAAATCTCCCAAACTGAACCATAGTGGGTTATCTGTGGGTACAGATGAAGACTCAGAGTGTGGACAAGAGGAGGAGAAGGACATTCAGCATTTTGAGCCAGTCATTCCACTGCCTGATTTGATTGATGTATCAACCGGCGAGGAAAATGAGCAAGTTATTTTCTGTCATAGAGCCAAACTCTATCGATACGACAAAGAAGTATGTCAGTGGAAAGAAAGAGGAATAGGAGATCTGAAAATTTTACAGAATTATGATTCTAAAAAAGTTCGGATAGTTATGAGACGGGACCAGGTGTTAAAAATCTGTGCTAATCACTGGCTAACGCCAGAGGTAAGAATTGAGCCCATGAAAGGAACAGAAAAAGCCTTTATTTGGAGTGTAATGGATTTTGCAGATGATGAGGCAAAGATGGAACAGTTGGCTGTACGATTCAAGCAGCAAGAAGTTGCCAACTCTTTTAGAGACCTCTTTGAAGAGGCTAAGAAGGCTCAAGAGCAAGGAACGTTAGTCACACCATTGTCTTCAAGGGGGAATACACCAAGAGAATCCCCATGTGGTAAGATTGCAATATCAGTGTTGGAAGAAACTATTAAGGAGGCAACAGAGCAAGCAGATATATGTGTTGCACCTGCAACCAGTGCTGTCAAGTCAGCAAGTACTTCCTTGACAGAAGCACCATTATATGCCTCTGTGTCTCCTCCAAAATTTGTATTTGGATCTGATTCTATGAAATCAATCTTCAGCAATGAGAAAGAAAGGCCTTTCACCTTTGGTGGTTCAGCAACTGGTTCCTTATTTGGTTTCAGTTTTAAAAGTGCTGATCCTATATTAAAGGGCCAAGTACAAAATGGTTCCTCTGCCGCTAAGAACAAACTGCAGGAAGTGACGAGTGGTGGATTTGATTTTCGTAAAGCAGCTGCATCTCTATCAAAGTCCACAACTACTAGCCTATTGCCTTCAACCACAACAGAATGTGTTGAAACTGCTTTTGCATCAAAGGATACATCCAAGCACACTGCATTTAATATGCCACAAACTGGTAAGTTGCTGTAGTAATTCAAAAGAATATTATGTAAGCAGACTTGTTTGCTGTGGTCCAGTTTGACAACAGACCATTGGTCCTATCTTTGTTAATGCTGTGTCTGTTACTTTTTCACTTGTTATACCAGCTACGTATTCCCCTGCAGTCATCCTGTGCCCGTATAATTATTTCGCATCTTTAAACCTGTCTTTTTCTTGTTTCCTTCTCTCTCATTTACACATCAAACCTCTTCAGTGCATCAGTGTTATCTACTGCAATCGTGTCACATAACAATTAGTTTCCCATTGTGTAAAGAAATTAATCCTAAATGCTTTCTAGTTTATTTGGACTATCTTAGGTATGCCTTCTTTTTTGGATTCATCAACAAGTAGGAATAGTTTCTCAGCATCTACCTAACAAATACCTTCATAATTTTGAAACCTCTGTAAAGTCTCCCCTTGATCTTGACCGGCGAAGATACCTAATTTTTCCTTCATGTCAATTCTGGTAACCATATTGTACACCTCACTTTCTCCAGTACGTCAATGTTCTCTTTTTATATAGAGACTTTACTTGCATGCAGTAATGCAATCTAACCAAGTTCTAAATTTAATATTGCTGTTTTATATCACTTTCTATTGTTAGATCCATGGAACATTACAGCACAGAATCAGGCCTTTTGGTCCTCCTCGGTTGTGCCGAACCACTTTTTTAGCTAGTTCCACTGACCTGCACTGGAACCATAATCCCTCCATACCCCTCTCATCCACGTACCTGTCCAAGTTTTTCTTAAATGTTAAAAGTGAGCCTGCTTTCACCACTTCATCTGGCAGCTCATTCCACACTCCCACCACTCTGATGAACACACCCCCAAATATTCCCTTTAAACTTTTCCCCCTTCAGCCTTAACCCATGTCCTCTAGTTTTTTTTCTCCCCTAGCCTCAGTGGAAAAAGCCTACTTCATTCACTCTATCTATATCCATAATTTTACACACCTATCAAATCTCCTCTCATTCATTTATGCTCCAGGGAATAAAGTCCTAACCTATTCAACCTTTCTCAACTCAGTTTCTCAAGTCCCGGTAAAATCCTTGTAAACCTTCTCTGCACTCTTTCAACCTTATTAATATTCTTCCTGTAATTAGATGACCAAAACTGCACGCAGTGCTCTAAATTCGGCGTCGCCAATGTCTTACACAACCTCACCATGACATTCCAACTCTTATACTCAATACTTTGATTTATAAAGGCTAGTGTTCCAAAAGCACTCCTTATGACCCTATCTACCTGTGAAGCCACTTTTAAGGAATTATGTATCTGTATTCCCAGATCCCTCTGTTCTACTGCACTCTTCAATGTCCTACAATTTACCTTATGTTCTACCTTGGTTTGTCCTTCCAAAGTGCAAAATTTCTCACTTGTCTGCATTAAACTCCATCTGCTATTTTTCAGCCCATTTTTCTAGCTGGTCCAAATCGCTCTGCAAGCTTTGAAAACCTTCCTCGCTGTCCACTACACCTCCAATCTTTGTATCATCAGCGAATTTGCTGATCCAGTTTACACGTTATTATCCAGATCATTGATATAGATGACAAACATCAATGGACCCAGCACTGATCCCAAAAGATCAGTTCTAGAAATTAACTCTTGTGCTTTACAGGCCATATTACTGTACTGACTTGTGTTTATCAATTCATAGATCTTCCTTTTCTGGTAGCCTAAATTTATTGCCCAACAAAAAGTGACCTCCTTATCCCTTTTACCAAAGTGATTTTGCCCCACACTGTCTCCTGAAAATCTTACTAAACCTTGTGTCGCAGTGTTTGTTGTTTACACCTCTGCATTAGTTGACCATGTAAATTAGTGGCTTGCTCACATTTTTTTAAGTTGCTGAACTGCAGAGAAATACTACTTTTCCCACAATTAAGCTCAGCAATATATATCTGTATAAGCAGAGCAAATTTATGGGTGAGCAGCATAATTGCAGATTGAGAATTTTGTTTTCAATCTAATACATAAATACTTATCGCTGTTTAATTATACTTCTAGCACTTGTAGTGTTAACACATGTATATTAGAACACATAACAACAGGAATAAGCCACTCTTGCCCTTTGACTGCAGCACCGTTTAATAAGATGATGGCTGACCTGACTGATCTTGACTCTATCCACTACCTTTTGCGATCCTTGTCAATCAAGAATCTTGTCTAACCCAGCCTTAAAAATATCCAATGAGCCAGACTCCACTGCTCTTTGGGAAAGAGAATTCCACAAACTACCAGTGTTTTGAGAGAAATATTAATTTCAAGTGTTTCATTATCAAATTTGTTTCATAATTTGAAGCATTTGTAACTTTTAATTTTTAAATTGAAACTATAAGTTGCATGGGAAGTCACTGCTTTGGTTTCATTGTGTGACAGGGTTCACTTAGCGCCATTGGATAGAGACCAAGCACTCAAAAAAATGCTATTTCAATTAATCTAAGTAAATTGGATGTTACTGGAATTAACCTGATTAAATCAAATTTGATTTAGAGAATTACGTGGGAAATTATTTCAAGTATAAGGAAATGAGCAGCATCCACTGTTAATAGTTTTGGTGTTTTTTTTCTATTGGTAACTTGAGATTTTAAGTTCCCCTTTATTAAGGGGGGGTGGGGGAGGTCTGCAATTTCTTCATCAGAAGTAGCTTATAAAAAATGATTAGACTGAGAGAAGTGTGCAAGTGTGGTTGTAAATTAGTGCCTTGCATTTTGAGAAGGGTCCATTTTTCTTGGCCAACATTTTGCATCTAGTCATTGATACAGGAATTCTTATTTTTAGGATTTAATTTTAGCCTTTTCAAATCTAATCCATCGGCTTTTTGGACCAGCACATCTGTCCCACAGTGTGACAACAAAGGTATTTCTGGTGTCTTGAGCAGCAACCTTGCATCAAAATTGCAAAATGGTACTGCAATGGTGTGTTTATTTAAAACAAATAGTGGTCTGCTCCTGTACAATCTAACTCCTGCATGCAATACTTTTTGACTTAGAAAATACTTTAGTCAGCATGTTTTTTTTTAAAGAATACTGTTTTGTGCTTAAAGGGGAAGAAATGGTCATGACAGGACATCACTGTTGTCCATAATTGAATGCATTCAAATCAATTATTTTCTCAATGTTTTTCCTCTATTTTTGCCAAAACTGACTTAACTGGCAATTTTGGGGTCACCCTTTTCTATACTCCTGGGATTTAGCCAGGTTTATCCACCTGAGATCCTCATGACTTCTGCTGAATTGTTGCATGTTTTCTGTGGAGCAAGACCTGACTAGTTAAGTTTAAAATTGGTTTCATGGAAACACTTGAACTAACACTCACTGTGTGCTTGTGCATGTCCTTCTATCTACCTCTTGAGCTCTATCTGTCCTCTGCTGCCCTCTCCCTTTTTTAATGGTCCCCGTTAGGAGCATTTTCCCCTCAATCCACCTAGCCTTGTCATGCTTTTAAATCTCTAGACTGTTCGCAACCTGATTTCCTGCTGCTGATGGTTTCTGTAAAGATGGGTCCAGCTTCCATTTGCTCTACCCAAGGCATCCTTCGCCTTGCTCATTGTAATTCTTCTCCCCCCCCCTCCCCCCCATGGTACCCCAAAACTGCACCTGTCATTCCTGCCTCCCCACAATTTCTAGCCATCTTTTAGGATCAAATCTCTGACCCTCTGTCCATCTTGTTCCCTTTTGCACCAGAATGTCTGAACTAGCCATTCTGCATTAGTCCCTTGTGGAAAAGCTATTGCTCTCGGCGCAGCTTGTGGTCTGAAGAGCCTGTTTGTGCTGTAGCTTTTCTATGATTCTCCTGGATAATTCTAACACTCTTTAGAACCATGGTGGGCTACCACCTTACTAATGCTGTGCACTAACTAAATTTTTCACCATCTTCCCTGCTGTAGCAGCTTTCAATATGACTCTCAACACTCAACCCATCTTGGCCCTGTCCCAAAATTCTCCCAACATATTATCATCCTAGGTGTTGTACTGCCTTCAATCATCATAATAGAATGGTTTAGCAAATCTGCTGATAACTTGCTCACCAAATTCACCTCCATCTAATTTCTGCACCGTGATTAAGTACCAGTTGCCTTCCCAATTACTTGCTGTACTTGCCTATGGGCCTTGTGATTGATATGCAAGAACACCCCCACCCCTTTCATGCTTCTGCATTTACTAGATGCTTTTTTTTAAATAAAAGTAATCTGATTTAATGTGAATGATCTCACATTTCTCCATAGTGGGCAAGAAATTGACAACTTTTCACTCCTTAGGCCAAATCTTCCAAACTCTGACCTGGAAATTAGGTGTACAGCCAAAAATGTGCATCTGGACTCTGAGAGCCCTTGACATGAAGACCTCCGTGGAATTGTCGAGGAGGTTTTAACTTCTAATGCGTGATTCCCCAGCTTCATGTCCCCTCTGTAAATGTCTGAGCCCAAGCTAGAGTTGGAGACTTGGGGCAGTTCTGATGTACTTAACCTGAGGAGTTGTGCAGGAGATGTTAAGACAGATTAAAGGGGTACCTCCTTAACTGACACCCCAATTACTTAAGACTGCCCACCCAACGAACCACCTTATCATTTGTTCCCTAGCGTTCAAAGACTGAACATTTGAACTTAATTTATAGCTGCTAGTGCTCTAAAAATGGGCCGTGTCTATTGATCAATCATCAATCCACGCATTAGTGTATTTGTACCTGTCGACCATGGTTTAGAGACATGTTAGTGATTAAAAATATGTTTTCATAGTTCTGGGAAAAATTGAGTTATCAGAACCAAAGTAAAGGGTGCAGAAGCTGGGAAAAGAGTAGAATATTAAAAAGAAATCTAATGTATGTTTTGGTGGGCTTACAATGAATGTCTATGAAAAGCACATTGTTAGAGATGGCAAGCAAAGTTCAGGAAGTAAGTAATAATTGGAAGATATAAACGTGAAAAATGGGTGGGAATTGGAAGAAAACTGAAGTGAAAGCAGGCTATAGCAATCATAGGTGTATCTGTTTCTTTGCAGAGATGATTTCTGGAAGGTTAGTGCACAATGATTGCAGGCCAGGGCTAGTCGGGCGTAATCCTGACCAGCAGATTCTCCCAGGTGCAATTGCTGCTGGGGGCAATTTGATCTTTCCTTCTCTTCTATGCTAGTTTTTCATTCAGTCTCAAAGGTGTCTATAGCACTTAGAATATAGCATCTCCAGACATCATGATCTAGGGCCTGTGCATCCCACTGATGATGGTTGTGGAATGGAGCAGCTTGAACACCTGTTAAATTTCCCTTAACCGTGACTGCTCTATGTCAATAATCTGAGATTCCCTAGTTGTGCCACAACCAAAGTCTCTGTGTAATTCTGGTCAATCTTCTGCATACCTATTGCAAGGAATTGACATTTCTTCCCAGAATAAGGTACGGTATTCTAGCTGAAGGATAATTTGGCCTAACCTCGCTATCATAGAATCCCTACAGTGCAAAAAGTGGCCCACTGAGTTTGCACCAATGCGCTGAAAGAGCATCTTACCCACGCCTGCCCATCTCTGTAACCCCACGCATTTACTATAACTAATCCTCCTAACTACAAATTCCTGGATACTTGAAGGGAAATTTTGCATGGCAAATCCATTTAACTTGCACATCTTTGGACTCTGCGAGAAAATCGGAGCACCCAGAGGAAACCCATGCAGATACCAGGAGAATGTGCAAATTTCACAGACACTGCAGTTCCCATGGCTAGAATCAAACCCATCATGCCAGCCCTAAAAGCTTGATACAGCCAAGGATCCCATATGCTTTTAAAATTGTTGTGCCACCTTCCATGTGTGAGCCACTGTCATTGCTCTGCCACTCTGTTTAAATTTGTTCAGTTTATATTGTCTCTTTATTCTTCTTCCAAAAGTGTATTAGTTACTGCTTAACAATCAATTTAATCCATCATGTGTCTTCCCATTTCACCAGTTTCTGTACCCTCCCGAGCTCAGCTATCTCACTCCTGGTTCAGGTGGTGTCACCTGTAAGTTTTGTTTTGCTCCTATTCCCAAGCCCAGGTCATTAATACATATCGAAAAGAACAGCGGTCTTCTGGTGAGTGCTGTTTTGAACCTCTGCTATCTATACAGGTTCATCCAATAATGTAAATCAGATTACTTTTTTACTTTTTTAAATGACTGTTAGTAAATGCAGAAGTTCTAGAATTCTGACCTAGTCACAGTGAAGGAACATCAAGATACTTAGTTGCTTGGTAGTACGCAACTTGAGTATCACTGAAGAGACGTGCTATCAACGCTTTTTCGTACTGCACGCATCAGAACTGACAGTGCCAAATTTCAAAAAGAGCAGCAGTTTTTACTGCATATAAAAAGGTGCTGATTGTTTGGCAAGTTTACTCGGTGTTTGAGGATTGCTATGGAAAATGCAGAATAAATTGTTGTTTCTTTTGAAATTTGGCATTTTTGCATTGTTCTTGAGTGTGAGATGAAAAGCTTCAACAGCATGTCTCTTTATTCAGCAGTATTTAAGTGGCATGTTTCCAAGTCAGAATGATATTTGGAAAGGAAATTGTAGGTGATGTTCCCATACCGTTGTCTTTTTTTAATTTGTTTGTTCACAGAATGTAAGTGTCACTGGCTATTCCAGCATTTATTGCCCTTGAGGCTGGTGGTGAGCTGCTGCCTTGTACTGCTGCAGTCCATGTCTTTCCAGATGTTAAATTTCAAAGGTGCCTTTGAAGGAACCTTGGCATGTTGCTGCAGTGCAATTTTGGATGGTAGACACTAATGGTGGTGGGAGTGAATGAGTATTTTAACTAGGTGGATGAAGTGTGATGTAAGCTGCTTTGCCTTGGGTTGTGTTGAGCTTCAGGGATATTGATGAGGCTGCACGCATCCAGATAAGTGAAGAGTATTCCGTCACACTCTTGACTCATGCCTCGTAGATGGTGAGTAAGCTTTGAATCAGGAGATAAGTTATTTGCTGCAGTATTCCCAATCTTTGACCAGTTCTTGTAGCTATAGCATTTGTATGGTTGATCTAGTTAAGATTTTGGTGAATGGTAAATCCAGGAGGTGATTGGTAGGGTTTCAGCATCACCAGTGTTGAAATCCGTTTTATCATAGTTTCATCCGTTCAATCTATCAATATCTCTTTAGAGTTATAGAGGTTTACAGCATGGAAACAGGTCCTTCGGCCCAACTTGTCCATGCCACTCTTTAGAACCCCTAAACTAATCCAATTGCCTGCATTTGGCCCATATCCCTCTATACTCATCGTACCCATGTAACTATCTAAATACTTTTTAAAAGATAAATTTGTACTTGCCTCTACTACTATCTCTGGCAGCTTGATCCATTCACTCACCACCCTCAGTGTGAAAAAATTGCCCCTTTGGACACTTGTATCTCTCCCCTCTCACCTTAAACCTATGCCCTCTAGTTTTAGACTCCCCTACCTTTGGGAAAAGATATTGACTGTCCACCTATTTGTAGCCATTATTCAAGGTGGCTATCTTTAATTTGAGCCATCTGTCTTTATTTAATCTGATAAATGGATCTTTATTGTATTGAAAACAAAATGCTGGAAATACTCTGGTCTGGCAGGATCTATGGAAGGAGAAACTAAGTAAATGTTTCAAATCCATGCTGCCTGACATATTGAACTTTTCCAACTTTTTTTGTTTATTTCATATTTCCAGCATCCACAGTATTTTGCTTTTGTACAAGAACATAAGAAATAGGTGCAGGAGTAAATCTCAGTCCATCAGCCTCCTCTGCCATGCAATACAATCATGGCTTATGTTAGACTTCAGTTCCCTCAGACCAGAAGCCTGTTTAGATCTCTAGAACATTGCCTACCTTTACCTCATTCCCACCTCATTTGTCATAGTCAAAACTTTAACTCTGTAGTACTGTCAGCTGTTGTTTTCTTCCAAGCCGTGTAAGCCATTGATTCCAATGTCCAAATTTATACCCTTCAGCAGTCTGTCTCACTATGTTCTGGATACAGTGCCATCTTTAACCACCTACTTCCAGTGAACCAATTTTTGTTGTCATGTCTTAATTCCCCCTATCTCAGGCCACTTTAGCTCCCTGCTATCTTCCTTTATACCTGATCACTGCATCACCATTCCCTTTATTCTGTCATCACTCCTGCTCCCTGTGCCCCCACCCCTATCCTCATCCTTTTGAAATGGCTTCATGCCTACTTATTCAATCATGCTTTAGATTACCCAGCCTATCTTGTGCTTTGTTCATTTTAACCGCAAAGTACTTTTGAATGTTTCTTGATGTTAAAGATGCTATACAAATGCAAGGTTTTATTGTCTAATAACTGATTTTAATCTGTGTTCCTCATACTCAAATTCTCATCTGCATTATGATTTCTGTTATGCATTTGAATGCTACCATTATGCTATGCTCTCCTGAAATTGTCCTATCATGTAAAGTCTTTTAATACAAGTCAGAGTTGTAATGTATGGTTATGGTATTTACAAAGCAGCATAGAAAATTATTGGGTGAAGTAGAGGGTGAATGAGAGGTCTACAATGTCCATTTAGTTTCCTGATATTGTACGAGATGTAGATTTGCTAATATCATTAATTCTGCCCTTTCAGATGACAATTAATTCAATTGATTCTTTTGTAGCTGATGATGATGATGTACAGATTGTTTTTGTACTGACACCCAAACCTGAACAGGCGGCTCTTGCAAAGCAACTGCAACTTCCTCCAACATTCTTCTGCTACAAGAACAAGCCTGGCTATTTTAGTGAAGACGACGAGGACGGTGAGATGTGCTTAGTCAAAATCTCAGCCCTTGCTGGTGGTCAATTTTTTATTGGTGTATCTGTAATTCAATGAGGATTAGTACCCTCAGTTGTAGCCATTTGTTTCTTTTCTCAAAAACTGTCAATCTGGAGACTTTAGCTAGTGTTAAACTAACACGGTAGCACAGTGGCTAGCGCTGCTGCCTCTCAACTCCAGAGCCCTGAGTTCGATTCCTGGCTTGGCTCACTGTCTGTGTGGATTTCCTGCAGGTGCGCCGGTTTCCTACCACAGTTCAAAATGTGAAGAGGAAACTGGAGCTGTGCTAAATTGCCCCCAAGTGTCCTGGGATGTGTAGGTTATAGGGATTAGCGGGGTAAATATGTGGGGTTTTGGGGATAAGGCCTAGCTGGGATTGTGTCGCTGCAGACTTGATGGGCCGAATGGCCTCCTTGTGCATAAAGAATTTCTATGATAACAAAATTAATCTTCTGTCATGGCTTTCAGCCTGTCCTGTTTCTCACCCAGTCTGACACGTGCTCTTGCAGCCTGCCTGCTGCACTTCTTGCCCACCTTGCTCTTGCACCACATAAATTAGAAAGTTCAATTATTTGACGACTTTTGTGTACCGACTATTGGTTGAACAAAGCGTATCATTGTCATCTGATTTGTTTGGATATTTCAGAGGCAGAATCCTGTAAGCTAGATTTTACATTTAAATCCAAATTACAAATGCTGCATTAAATTATGTTTCTGTTTTAGATGAAGACTATGAAACTGCTATTAAAAAGCTCCAGGGAAAATTGTATCCAGATAAGCCAGAAAAACACAAGTCATCTAACACAGGTACAGATTTGAAATTGAAGCAAAAATAGTGTTGTAACTGAACCACCAGAAGATTAATTTCAGAATTTTGTGCCAGGTGAACTCTTGGGAACTGCTAGAAATTTGTGCCCAGGTGAACAAGGGGAGCAGTTGCATCCTAATGAACCAGAAGATTTCGCTGCAGGTAAATTTTTAACCTAAATCTAAAAGTAAAATAACTTGGTTTTAATTGTGATCTTTACGCTTGAGATAAAATGCCAGAAACTGTTAAAAGACTTGGTGAAAGTTTGTACCCAGATTAACAGGTGAATAGGTGTACCAATGTGAATCATACAGCAAGCCTGTGAAATGGACACTGTTTTGTACTGAAGGTTTCCTTGTGATTGTGACAAAAATTTAAACTCTAATTTTCCAATTCAAGGTACATCCTTGCAAACCAGTGATACAAAGCTCTATGCAGATGAACAAAGTGAACATCAATCCTGTGTAGCAGGTATGTGTTTTAGAAGGTCTATACTTGTGACGTTATCTGTGGATTTGATATTAGTATTTGCACCTGCAAATGGAATTGTATGGTTTGTACAGATGGCTACAAATTTGTGGCTTAGTTGCACTCCGTTGATCTTTAAAAATGGATCAAGTGGTGTTTCTAAATGTCCAAAACTGCAACAGCTGTTGATTGTGGCTGTTAGTCAGTGTTTTTGTCTGCAAAACTTAAGACTTGGTATTCTGTGTGGAGAGTGCAAATGCGTATAGAATTTCATTTGAAAGATTCAGAATTTGAAAGAACAAAGATACAATCATGACTTTTAAGGGGTGTCTTGACACATAGATGAATAGGATGGGAATAGAGAGATATGGTCCTTGAAAGGGTAGGAGGTTTTAGTTCAGGTGGGCAACATAGTTGTTGTAGGCATGGAGGGCCAAGGGGCCTGTTCCTGTGCTGTAACTTACTTTCTTCTATTCAAAGGTGCTCAAGCATTATATAAAAGGATAACGAGGGTTTTCCCATTTCCCTCTTTCAGGGCACCAAGAATTTGTCCAAAGTGGTAGTGGTTCCTAATTAGTACTCCGTTCACCTTGTTTCCAACTGCAATACTCTTGTATCTCATAAGAACATACCAACATAAGAAGTAGGAGTAGGCCATCTAGCCCTTCAAGCCTGCCCTGCCATTCAGTAAGATCATGGTTGATCTGAAGTGGCTCAGTTCCACTTTCCCACTTTCTCCCCATAACCCTTAATTCCCTTGCCTACCAAAAACCTATCTACCCGTGACTTAAATATATTTAGCGAGGTAGCCTCCACCACTTCAACGGGCAGAGAATTCCAGATTCACCACCCTTTGAGTGAAGAAGTTCCTCCTCAACTCCGTTCTCAGTTGTCCCCCCCTTATCTTGAGGCTGTGCCCTCTAGACCTGCTGTCCTTTCTGAGCGGGAAGAATCTCTCTACCTCTACCCTATCCATTCCCTTCATTATCTTATACGTCCCTATAAGATTCCCCTCTCATCCTTCTAAACTCGCAACGAGTACAGACCCAGTCTATTTAGTCTCTCTTCATAGTCCAACCCCCTCATCTCTGGTATCAGCCTAGTGAACCTCCTCTGCACTCTCTCCAAGGCCAAAATATCCTTGCGCAAGTGTGGCGACCAAAACTGCACACAGTACTCCAGCTGCGGCCTCACCAGTGCCCTGTACAGTCGCAGCAAGATCTCCCTGCTTTTATATTCTATCCCCCTTGCTATAAAGGCCAGCATTCCATTCGCCGCCTTGATCACCTGCTGCACCTGCAGACTGGGTTTTTGCGACTCGTGCACAAGGACCCCCAGGTCCCTCTGCACCGTAGCATGCTGCAGCTTTTCGCCCTTTAAATAGTAATCCCTCCTCCTATTACTTCCACCAAAGTGGATAACCTCACACTAGGTAGCATTGTACTCCATCTGCCAGGTCCTCGCCCACTCGCTCAGCCTATCTAGATCCCTCTGCAGACTTTCCACATCCTCTGCACAATTTGCTTTTCCACTCATCTTTGTGTCATCAGCAAATTTTGACACCCTACACTCAGCCCCCTCCTCCAGATCATCTATATAAATGGTAAATAGCTGAGGCCCCAGCGCCGATCCCTGTGGCACTCCACTAGTTACCAACCGCCAATCAGAATAGCACCCATTGATACCAACTCCCTGCCTCCTATTAGACAGCCAATCCTCTATCCACGCTAACACCTTACCCCCAACTCCATGCCCCCTAACCTTCTGAAGCAACCTTTTGTGCGGCACCTTATCAAACGCCTTCTGAAAATCGAGAAACACCACATCCACCAGTTCCCCTTTGTCTACCACACTAGTCACATCCTCATAGAATTCCAATAAGTTTGTCAAACACGAGTTCCCCATAACGAATCTGTGCTGCGTCTGCTCTATCAAACAATTCTTCTATAGGTGCCTTGCTATTTCTTCTTTGACAGATTCCAGCATTTTTTCCAACAACAGACGTTAAACTAACCGACCTATAATTCCCTGCCTTTTGTCTGCTACCTTTTTTGAACAGCGGCGTAACATTAGCCGTTTTCCAATCTTCTGGCACTTCCCCGGAATCCAGCAAAGTTTGGTAAATAATCACTAAGGCGTCTACTATCACCTCTGCCATTTCCTTCAGAACCCTGGGATGCATTCCATCCGGTCCTGGGGACTTGTCCACCATCAGTCCCACTATTCGATCAAGCACTACCTCTCTAGTGACAGTAATCGCATTCAGGGCCTCAACTCCTACCATCCTTCTATCTTTAATATCCGGCAAACTATTCACGTCCTCCTCCGTGAAGACCGAGGCAAAAAACTTATTTAAGGCCTCAGCCATTTCCTCATCTCCCACCACTAAATCCCCCCTCTCATCCTCCAAGGGTCCAACATTCACCCTAGCCAGCCTCCTCCTCTTTATATATTTGTAAAAACTCTGTCCTTTTTTACATTTAGTGCTAGTTTAGCTTCATAGTCTATCCTTCCTTTCTTTATCAACTTCTTAGTCATTCTTTGTTGATTTTTAAACCTTTCCCAATCTTCTACTTGCCCACTATTTTAGCCACTGTAAATGCATCAGCTTTTAATTTAATACTCTCCTTTATTTCCTTCGATAACCACGGCTGATTATCCCTTCTCCTACGTTCCTTCTTTACTATTGGAATATATTTCTGCTGAGCACCCAAAAAGATCTCCTTAAAGATCCTCCACTGTTCCTCAGCAATCCTACCGACCAATCTGCGCCCCCAATCTACATTTGCCAATTCCTCCCTCATCCTGTCATACTCCCCTCTGTTCAAACAGAGGACACAGGTCCAGGACCCTATTCTCTCATCTTCCATCTTCATCAAAAACTCAACTATACAATGATCGCTCATCCCAAGGGGATCTCTCACAACAAGATCCCTAATTCTACCTGCCTCGTTACATAACACCAGATCTAAGATAGCTTGCTCCCTCATCGGTTCTGTCACACACTATTCAAGGAAACTATCCGGCAGCATTCCAAGAACTCTTCCTCAAACCCACTGCGTCCGACATGGCTCAACCTATCAATATGTAGATTGAAATCCCCCATGATTATCGCTGTTCCATTCCTGCATGCATCATTTATTTGCTTGTTTATAGCCCACCCCACCTCCAAGTTATTATTTGGGGGCCTACAGACCACACCCACCAGCGTCTTCCTCCCCTTGCTGTTCCTTATCTCCACCCACAACGATTCCACGTTCTGCTCTTTGGAGCCTATATCTTCCCTTACTACCATCCTGATATTATCCTTAATCAGCAGAGCTACCCCACCCCCTTTTTCCTCCCGTCTATCCTTCCTAAACACTTGATACCCCTGGACATTCAGCTCCCAGTCCCTGTCACCCTGCAGCCACGTTTCCGTAATGGCCACCAGATCATATCCATTTGTGCTGATTTGCGCCACCAGCTCGTTCACTTTGTTCCGAATGCTTTGTGCATTCAGGTAAAGTGTCTATCCCAGCCTTTATCTGGACCCTATTTGAAGGAACGCTACCAACCTTTCTCATGCCCCCTACTCCCTTTTATTATTGGGACATCCTCAACATTTTTCCTGTGCCTGTACCCTCTCTTTTACTTCAGATACTGTAATTTCTCCCACTCCCCACCCCCCTAATTAGTTTAAAGCCCTATCTATAGTCCTAGTTATACCATTCACCAGGACTCTGGCCCCAGCACGGTTCAGACCAAGACCATCCCACCTGCCCCAATACTGGTGCCAATGCCCCATAAATTCAAACCCATTATTCCCATACCAATCCCTGAGCCACCCATTCATCTCTTTAATCCTATCTACCCTATGCCCATCTGCACACGGTTCAGGTAGTAATCCAGAGATAACCACCTTGTCGGTTCTGCTTTTTAATTTCATTCCCAGCTTTTCATACTCTGCAGATCCTTAGTTCCCATTTTGCCTATATCATTGGCACCCACATGTACCACAATGACCGGATTCTCACCCTCCCACTCCAGGTTTCTCTGCAGCCCAGATGAGACATCCTGGACCTGCGCACCAGGCAGACAACACACCCTTCTGTATTCTTTATCATTATGACAAAAGACAGTGTCTATACCCCTAACCACACTATCCCCAATTATCACTACATTCCTCTTTACTTCTTCCTCTTTGTCCATTCTCTCCCCACCAGCTTTCCCACCCCGTGTGGTTTAGTATTACCTAACAATTTATTGTTAGGTAATACTAAACCACACGAGTCCTGCTCAGTGCTTCAATTTTGCTTAAATCTCTCCCAAATATTTCCACCTAACTCCTTAAAATTTATTTGGAGCTAGTTTTGTCCCAAATACCATGGCCCAACATCACTAGCTCATTTGTCCCAGCATTAATGTCTTTTAAGTCTGGCTTCTAGGTAGATCATACCTGCTGGTAAAAGACTCTACGTGCCTTGAGTTTGTGTGAATTTTTTGAGATTGCCACCAGTCATTGTAGCAATCGTTCCCATGCTTGATGGAAATGGAGTCCTTCAGACTAACATTGTTTTGAAGGAATGTAAGATTGAGCATTTGATCATTACATAGCAATTGATACTGAAGTGATTTATTTCAAGTTTCAATCAGCCATTTTCTTTCCAGTATCTTTTATAGCCTTATACTTTTCATCATAGACTCCAGTGGGAATAATCTTGTAGAAGATGATGACAAAGACTGTATCCTTGTGTGGGAGAAGGTGCCAACCCCTCAAGAGAAGTTGAAGGCTGAGAAGTTATTGCTTCCTTCCACATTTTTTTGTGGTTTAAGCAGTGACACTGAAGGAGAGAAGGAAGATGATGACTTTGAGAGTGAGATGAGAAAAGTTGGGGCAAAGGTGAGATTTAAAAATGCCTTTTTATAACCAATTGATCATGGGTCCTGGTAATGACCTTAATTCAGATCATTGTAATTACAACACACACAGGACTTGCAAATATTGTCACAGTTTTTCATGAAAATCATCCCTCATTTGGACTGATATTTGTATTTATTACATAGCAAAATTGAGGCTGTGCTGCTTTGAATTAGTAAGTATTTACTATTTGAAACTGTCAAAAGAAATAACCAAAAACAGAAAATGCTTGCCAAATTCAGGTCCGAGTCCATATAACCCTTCAGAATCATAGGGACTTAGAACATGTAATGCCTTAAGTATGTTAGGGATGTGGGTTTTAACAGAGAAATGAAAATGTTTGCCACGTGTGGATTCAAAATAACAGATTTATTGAACACTTTTCCAATTTGACAGTAACACAGCAGCCTTCAACACCCAAATGGCATCACATCAAATTGTGATCAGCTCTTAAAGCAGTCTGCAACCATTTTAAAAGTTATTACGATGTTATACATGGGGTCGATGGTACTATGCATCATCAACCATTATATATAGTCAATAAAAAAGTTGATCAAGAACTCTGGAATTAGGCTGTCCATGACCTTAAAAGTATGATTTGCAACTTCAGTAGATACAGAATTAGTTCCAAGAGAAGAAGCATAATTTTCACTCCTGTGTAGTAGCAACACCATCAAGCAATTCGGATACAACTAAACCTTCTATAGTAATATTCGCGATACTAGGGATTAAAGAAGTTGGTTCGTCTTGAGATTATTCTGAGAAATCATTTCAAAATAAACATTCAGTTAGCATGATGTTGCCAAACTAGTTCATCTTCCTTTTGAACCATGTAAGAAATTGACCTGTTTTTACCAAAACTATGGCTGGTATCCATTTCTCACTTGTGGCATAATTACATACTAACACTCAATCTCCATGTTGAAATGACCATGATTTTGTCCTCACACCATGTCTAACAATTTGGAGATTGTTATTGATCCTCTATATTTCTGAAGCTTTTGGAGACAAACATAGTGCTCAGCTTTCTTTGAGTTAATAATGCAGGTGCACTTTGGGTAGCTAATGTGAGTGGTGTTTAAAGAAGATGCCAAAAAGCTAAATAATATTTATTTTGGGATGATCCTCAATCTTGTGACATAAACTATGAACCATTTTCTGTTCTGGTTTACCAAATCTTGCAAAGGTTTTGTCAAATTTTTCAATGGTTTGTTCCGTTGTAGTAATTCTCATAACTTTTTGGCCATTTTGAATGTACGGCAATTACGATTTAAGAACATGTAACCCTCAACGGACCAGCAAAATCTACCTGTTGCCGTGGCATTTTAGACCACTCCTAAGGGTGAAAAGGAGACAATGGTGATGCATTTCTTATTCGTGCATAGGATGGGCACTTTCCCCAACTGGTTCTTCAATCTATGCATCCAAACCCAGCCACCAAAAATAACTTTTTTTTTTCCTTCGTCTGTCCTATAATAGGATGTCCTTCATCTAATTGTTCAAGATCTTTCATGCTGTCTGGGTGGAATGATGACTCAGATTCCTCACAATAGACACCCACCTTTGGACAGTCAACTCGAGTTTCCTTGATACGTATGGTTTTGAATCAGGATGCAACATTGTGTTCCAGCTATCATTTTATTTCAATTCCATATCCATTATCTTCCCCATCACAGGATTATTTCTGTATGTCTTTGAACTTGAGATTTGCTCACAGGCAAATGACCTTCTAGTGACAAAAAAAAATTAGCAAAGCTACCTGCTCAACAGGTAAAGGTACGGGTGATAATGCATTAGCATAGCACCCTGATTGACAAAACTTTATATTGTAAGTGTGCAATCAGCTAGCAGCTAATTATGATATTCCTTTATATGGCCAGAAATATAGTGAAGGGTCGATGATCAGTCAATAGTGAAATAATGATCATATAGATAATGATGAAACTGTCATACTCAATGCTGCTTTTTCAAGCTAAGCACAGTTAAATTCATCACCAGTCAGAGTATGTGAAACAGCAGCTGTTGACTGTTCTTCTCCCAAAGGCATAATATGCAACACTAATGCCTCTACTATATAAGGTTAAGTGTCACAAGCAAGTAGAAATGGTAGCTTTGGATTAAAAGGAACCAATCCTTCAGATTTCTGCAAAGCACCTTTGACATCCTTGCATGCTTTCTCACATTGTTGTCCAGTCCCATCATTGTTTCACACACAGTAAATTATGCAATGGCTTCAATAAATTTAAGAACAAATTTACCATTATAATTTACCTAATAAACCAGCAAACAAATCTTCAATTAAAGGAATCCAATATTGATCTCTCAACACTGAATTTACAGTTTCTAAATTACCACAAATATGAACTGGACCATCCAATTTCATGGGTACGAAAGGGGTAGCCCAGTCATTCATAACTGGCTCTAATACAGCATTGCTAATAAGTCATACTAATTCTTCTTCAATCTTGGGACGAATTGCATACGGTGCTACTTTATGAAATTTCTTGGTTGACTATTATTTCACTTGAACTCCCTTCAGTGAGCCATGTGTCTCTCTGAATACATTCTTGTGTTTATCCAGATGCTGCTGTAGGTCTGTTTTGGCATTGATCATTCCAGTTAAGCTTTATCTTCTCCAACTGGAAAATTATCACATGGAGAGGCAACTTGTCAACTCTGGCCATTATGTAAACTTTTAATGTCACAATCTCTTCCAGTTGTGTCCTTAAAATCACATCAGCTGATTTTAAAGGAAGATGTTTCAGCTTTTGTTAGTAAGTAGTCTCACGAACTAAAGATACTTCTCCTTAGGATCTTTTCTTGATGTTTTCAATGAAACAAAATCCTGTTCATCGCCAATTTGTTTTCTTTCTATAATTTCCGAACAATGTTAGTGGTGTGGGTTTTAACAGAAAGAAATATGTAGTTTTGCACACAGTTTCTAAGTAACAACAGGTTTATTCAAGAGCTGTTCTCTGCTCTGCACGGAGTACAAAACAAAGTCAATACCCTAATGGCATCGTGTGATCAGCTCTTAAAGCAACCTGCATAAGAATATAAGAAATAGGAGCAGGAGTAGGCCTTCGAGCCTGCCCCGCCATTCAATAAGATCATGGCTGATCTGAAGTGGACGAGTTCCACTTTCCCATTTTCTCCCCATAACCCTTAATTCCCCTGTCTATCAGAAACCTATCTACCCGTGACTTGAATATATTTAGTGAGGTAGCCTCCACCACTTCAATGGGCAGAGAATTCCAGAGATTCACCACCCTTTTGAGTGAAGAAGTTCCTCCTCAACTCTGATCTAAACTGCAACACCCCCCGCCCCCCGCCAAAATCTTGAGGCTGTGCCCTCTAGTCCTGCTATCCTTTCTGAGCAGGAAGAATCTCTCCACTTCTACCCTATCCATCCCCTTCATTATCTTGTACGTCTCTATAAGATCTCCCCTCATCCTTCTAAACTCCGAGTACAGACCCAGTCTATTTAGCCTCACTTCATAGGCCAACCCCCTCATCTCCGGGATCATCCAAGTGAACCTCCTCTGCACTTCCTCCAAGGCCAAAATATCCTTGCACAAGTGCGGCGACCAAAACTGCACACAGTACTGCAGCTGCGGCCTCACCGATACCTTGTACAGTTGCAGCAAGACCGCCCTACTTTTATATTCTATCCCCCTCGCTATAAAGGCCAACATTCCATTCGCCTTCTTGATCACCTGCTGCACCTGCAGACTGGGTTTTGCAACTCGTGCACAAGGACCCCCAGGTCCCTCTGCATTGTAGCATGCTGCAGCTTTTCGCCTTTTAAATAATAATCCCTCCTCCTATTATTTCTGCCAAAGTGGATAACCTCATACTTGCTAACATTATACTCCATCTGCCAGGTCCTCTCCCACTCGCTCAGCCTATCCAGCTCTCTCCGCAGACTTTCCACACCATCCACGCAGTTTGCTCTTCCACTCATCTTCGTGTCATCAGCAAATTTCATCACCCTACCCTCAGCCCCCTCCTCCAGATCATCTATGTAAATGGTAAACAGTTGAGGCCCCAGCACCAATCTCTGCGGCACTCCACTGGTCACCAACCGCCAACCAGAATAGCACCCATTGATACCAACTTTCTGCTTCCTATTCGACAGCCAATCTTCTATCCACGCTAACACCTTACCCCCAACTCTGTGCACCTAACCTTCTGTAGCAACCTTTTATGAGGCATCTTATCAGATGCCTTTTGGAAATCTAAAAACACACATCCACCGGTTCCCCTCTATCTACCGCACTAGTCACATCCTCGTAGAAATCCAATAAATTTGTCAAACACGACTTCCCCTTAACGAATCCGTGCTGCGTCTGCTCGATCAAACCATTCTTTTCTAGGTGCCTCACTTTTTCTTTGATGACGGATTCAAGCATTTTTCCAACTACAGACGTTAAACTAACCGGCCTATAATTCCCTGCCTTTTGTCTGCTACCTTTTTTTAAACAGCGGCGTAACATTAGCCGTTTTCCAATCTTCCGGCACTTCTCCGGAGTCCAGCGAATTTTGATAAATAATTACTAAGGCATCCACTATCACCTCTGCCATTTCTTTCAGAACCCTGGGATGCATTCCATCCAGTCCTCGGGACTTGTCCACCTTCAGTCCCATTAGTCTATCAAGTACTACCTCTCTAGTGACAGTAATCGCATTTAGGCCCTCAACTCCTACCATCCTTCTATCTTTAATATTCGGCAAACTCTTCGTGTCCTCCTCCGTGAAGACAGTGGCAAAAAACTTATTTAAGGCCTTAGCCATTCCCTCATCGCCCACCGCTAAATCCCCCTCTCATCCTCCAAGGGGCCAACATTCACTCTAGCCAGCCTCCTCCTCTTTATATATTTATAAAAACTTTTACTGTCATTTTTTATATTTAGTGCTAGTTTAGCTTCATAGTCTATCTTTCCTTTCTTTATCACCTCCTTGGTCATTCCTTGTTGATTTTTAAAAAAATCTTTCCCAATCTTCTAATCACCCACTATTTTTAGCCACTCTGAACGCATCTTAACGCAAGTGCAACCCTCTTAAATGTCAGCAAAACATCATAGTGCTTCTCTCTCCAAATATGCTACCAGAGCTGCTGAGTTTTTCCAGCATTTTGTTTTTTCAGATTTGCAGTATTTTGCTTTCATCAAAGATATAGTTACTCCTGAAATTCAGTTATGTTTTTGTATCTGGAGTGAACGTTGCATTTGACAATTGAGCCAAATAGCATATTAATAATTAAAGTGGTACAGTACAGTTTTGTTTAATTTAAAATAGTCAAACAAATCCTTTTGTCTTTAAATTGATCTGTTGCATGATATAAAAACCATTGGGAAGAGGTTAGTTAGAACAAAAGTTTCTTTGGTTTTGTTTTAACAAATGTCATTGACAGTTTCTAAGGTTTGGTGCTTTGCATTCGGCTTGGTTTGATAATCAAGTCAACTCCGGATAGAGGATTTATACCTTTATTCTTTTACGACGTCGGAGCTAGTTTTCCTTAGGGTGAGCAGGCATCAGTGGTCCCGCACACCCAGGCAAAACTAACTCCTTTGTCTACTATTTCCAAACACTTATCCCAGTTGGAAGGTGGGCTTCCAGAGCACTAGCCTATTACAACTTGTCTCTGACTCTTACACCAATAGAGTGGTAGTATAGCTGCATGCACAGTTCATAATGTTCTAAAAACCAATCAACTCTGTACACACTTTCCTCACAATAAATCCTTACACGACAGTTAAAACACTTGGTACTAGGTATAGCTAGGCTACAGAGTGTGATTAATTACACTTCTGCATACTTGCAGGACAGCATGAGATTACAAACTATACAAAAACCTTATGGCTTTTATATTCTCATCATTTGTGAACCTTGTGTTTATTGTAGTTAATTAGAAAGTGGTAATAATTTGATTTTGTTACAGATGGCACAGGAAAATACCGTCAGCAGCTCCACTGACGTTGGTTCTGCAGTCCACTTGAATGAACAAACTACTTCCGCACAAGTCGATGTTTCAGATGCTGAAGCAGACCTTGCGTCGCAGTTTGAAGTTAAGGAATTTTCAGATGTGGATGTCGGCCGGCCCATTGATTTAACAACTAAAAAAGAAATGGAACCTGATTCTACAATCCAAGGTACAAAAACAGGTGATAAGAATTAAGGTCAAAATATTCCTATTAGGTCAATGTAATGAATGTACAATGATTTTGATCCAGTGACAGTGAAGGAACTTCCAGATGGTGGTTTTCCCATGTATCTGCTGCCATTGCCCTTCTAGATGGGAGTGGTCGTGGGTTTGGAAGATGCTAGCTAAGGAACCTTGGTGAATTCCTCTTCAAGGCAGTTAAAACATCTCTGACCAAAGTTTTATTCACCTGACCCAATATTTCCTTTTTGCCTTGGTGTCATACTGTTTTACACTGCACCTGTGAAGCATGTTGGAATGCTTCATTACTTTAAAAGGTGCTATATAAACACAAGTTGTTGGAATGTGTTTTCACTGACCCAAATGCCAATGTTCCCTAGGTTGTGGGAATGGGGCCTGGTGGGTTTGTAGTCAGTGCAGACTCGATGGACTGAATGGCCTCCTCACGCACTGTAGAGATGCTATGATTTTATGAACACCTCCGTCCATCTTTTAAAATTATAAATGTTTCAATAGTCAACTATCATTCTTCCCCACTCCCACAACGCAGGAACTATTGGTGTTTGGGTCAGAGAACACATTCCAACAACAACTTGTGTTTATATAGCACCTTTTTAAAGTAATGAAGCATTCCAACGTGCTTCATAGCTATACTGTAAAACAGTATGACACCAAGTCAAAAAGGACATATTGTGTCAGGTGAATAAAACTTTGGTCAGTGATGTTGTAAGTGTCTTGGAGGAAAATCAGGTAGAGGAACACCTATCAATGGAGTGTTGTGGGCTTGGTGAAGGTTGCAGACACAGGGTAGAACAAACCCATGGAGAGGTTCAAAAACAAGAATGGTAATTTTAGAATCAAGACATTGCCTGACGGATAGATAATGCAGGTCAGCAAACAGGTGGTGGGGTGGGAGGGGCACGGACTTCCTGCGAGTTAAGACACAGGCAATAGAGGTATGGATGACCCCAAATTTACAGCTGAGTTTGACGGATTCTTACCTACAAGGGAGACAGAAAATTGAGGGGGAAGCCCAGAAAGTGAAGTTGAGGCCACAGTCAAATCATCTATGGCATTGAAGAGCCAAATGGTTGATTCCTCCCATTTCTTGTGGGTGACATCTAACTTCTCAAAACCTTTCAATCATCTACAAGGCAAGAATGATGGAATACTGTCTTGTAACATGTGAAGGTAAGAGCAGCTAGTGCATTGGAAGCTTTACTCCATGTATAACTGATTAGTATGTTTCATTGCAAGGCCAAAATCTGCAACTCTGTAACGGTACTGTAGTGTGTCATCTTCACACTGATTGGAATAGTTTAAGAAGTTGGCTCACCATTTCTGGAGAACCGTTAAAGGATGAACAGTGATTTATTTGCCTTGCCATCGACTTCCACCCTGTGAATGAATAAAAAAACATTTTTTGTGGCTCACAACTCTTAAGTGGGCACAGTGGTTAATAGTGCTGCCTCACAATGCCAGGGACCCAGGTTCAATTCTGGCCTTGGGTGACTGTGTATGTGGAGTTTGCATGTTCTCCCCATGTCTGCGTGGGTTTCCTCCAGGTGTTCTGATTTTCTCCCACACTGCAAAGAGGTGGATTGACCATGCCAAATTGCCAAAGCTATGTAGGCTAGGGGGTTGGTGGAGTAAACACCTAAATTTACAGGGTAAGCCCGAATAAGAGTCGGTGCAAACTCGAGGGGCCAAATAGCCGCCGCCTCCACAGTAGGGTTTCTATAGTTCTATGAAATAATTATAATTTTTTTAGTTTAAAGCAAACAAAAGAAGCTCACATCTTAGTACACTGAGTTGAACTGGATTTAAACAGAACTATAAGATTAAAAATAGTGTTTAGATTTTACCAGATCATACAGTGGAGTAAGGAAATTGGTTAATTCTGTTCTGAAGACTAATGTGGAACCAACTTCAAATTGGTTCACTTGGGAAGTTTGCTAAGGATTTAAAGTAGTGATGTCTGTGCGTATTGAAATTCATTTTTAAAACATTCTTTGACTTAGATGTCCAAAGATGTGCAGGATAGGTTGATTGGCCATGGTAAGAAATTGCCCGTTAGTGTCCAGGGATGCGTAGGTTAGAGGGATTAGTGGGCATAATACATAGGGATATGGGGGTAGGGCCTGGGTGGTATTGTGTTCGGGGCAACTTGATGGGCCGAAGATCCTCTTTCTGCACTGTAGGGTTCTATGATTAATACATCATTCTGAATAGCAATTCATGTTTTATGGCATACCCAATGATAAAATGGTAACTGCTTATGTTTTTATCTAAATTTCTCCTAAATGTGTTTTTTGTATTTGTAATACATTTTTTTTAATCTTCCAGACAATGCCATGTTTGGATTTGGTGCCTCCACAATACCTTCTTTTGCAGATTTGGCTGCACAGAGTACAGAAGGTTATAGATTTGCACAGAAAGGTAGTATGAGTTGCTGCTCTAACTATATAAAAGTGCGCACACAAGTGGTGTCTTGTGTAGTATAAGCCTTTGGTCAAGAATATGTAAAGATCAACAATGGATAACAGTAAAACAACAAATGTCTCTTTTCATACAGTTTAATTTCCTGACTATTGTTAACTTGATAGTCTTGCACAATCATTCCCCTGCTAGTGTAAGCTGGCCTGCTCTATATCTGAACTTTAGGAGGACTAGATAGCAATCTGGGTTATCGATAGAAAAAAAAGTGTCCTAATGTTAGGTTGAGTTGCCCTATCTTACAGATCAAGAATCCCATGTTTAATTTCTGATCGTTATTGTTATCTTGGCCAGAATGGGTACGTTATTGTTAGTCTCAGTATGGCAACAAATAAATACATTGGCTGCGCATTTCTAGAAACACTGACACTGTCACAGGTTCGTGGGGTGACAGAAAATTTTTGAAAATAGCAGGTCAGGTGATATCTGTGAAAAGAAACAGTTAACATATCAGGTCTATGACCTTTCACAGAAGTTCTGATGAAATGTCATCGATCTGAAACTGAAAATCGACCCAAGCTTGCTGGATAGTTCCAGAATTTTGTTTTTATTTCAAATTTCCAACATCTGCAGTATTTTGCTTTTGTGCAAGTCTTTGGATATTTGCTTATCTGTGGTGCCCCGCCTCCTACTTTGCTAATACGAGTTCAAACATCAGTATGGCTGTTTGGAAATATAAATTTAGTTTCAAAGTTTGGAAATGAAATAAGTTGTCAGTTAAATTGACTCTGAAGCTATCAGACTCTTTTAAAAATAAAATCCAAAACTGGATCACTTCTGGCTCCAAGTGAGCTGTGTGAATAAGGAGGAAAGAAGAAAAATTAAGAACAGAGCTACAAGCCAAAATAATCACTCCGTTTTGAAGTTAATGCTAACGCACCCTGCAGCCGTGTAAGTTATTGCACTTAGCTGCATGAAACTTTAAATCCGAGCTTAATTGTTTAGTTAATTCTTTGCCTTGCTTTTTCTTACTGAATAAAACCATTCAGCAGCTATAACTTTCATATACAGGCTGAACGGTTTTGCTTACTAAAATGCGAATAACGACAAAAGGAAAGTTTACAAATGTCAACTGTTCCAATTTATTTTAACTTATGCATGAAAGCAAATTTATTTTTAACAAGACTTTTTCCAATTCAGTAACAAATCTTGTTTGAGTGGAATTTATTCTTTTCTAAACTGAATATCTATTTGTAGCTTGGATATTTTCTTGGTGAATTGTACTGCTGTAAAGTGTCAAGTTGCATTGTACTTCTGCTTTTTAGTGGTTTTTATTTTTCAAACTAAATGATGCTGTCTTAAATTTTCTGGCAATTTACTTCTGAAATCTGCACAAATGTTTACATAGAACACTACAGCACAAACAGGCCCTTTGGCCCACAAGTTGTGCCGATCACATCTATACCTACCAAGCCATAGAACTATCTGTAACTTCCAATGCCATTAGATCCTATATACTCATCCAGAAGTCTTTTAAAAGACCCCAGCGAGTTCGCCTCTACCACCACCGACGGCAGCCGATTCCACCCTCTGAGTGAAAAACTTACACCTAACATCTCCTCTGTACTTGCTTCCCAGCACCTTAAACCTGTGTCCTCTTGTAGCGACCATTTCAGCCCAGGGAAATAGCCTCCGAGAATCCACCCTATCTATTCCTCTCAACATTTTATAAACCTCTATCAGATCATCTCTCAACCTTCGTCTCTCCAGGGAGAAGCGACCTAGCTCCCTCAACCTATCTTCATAAGGCATGCCTCCCAATCCAGGCAACATCCTTGTAAATCTCCTCTGCACCCTCTCAATAGCTTCCACGTCTTTCCTGTAGTGAGGCGACCAGAACTGCGCACAGTACTCCAAGTGGGGTCTGACGAGGGTCCTATAAAATTGCAGCATTACCTCCCGACTCCTAAACTCAATTCCTCGAATGAGTGGCTTGGAATGGTGCAGTTTTATTTTCTAGAACGCTCTTGATAATGCAACTTTCTTTAAAAAAACAGAATCCAATTTCACGTGGGCAAATGCAGGAACAGCTGTCTTTTCTTCAATGATGCCCAGAACTGTATTGGATGAAGATGATGGTACCGATGTGGTATCTAGCGATGATATCCACTTTGAACCGATAGTTTCTTTACCTGAGGTAAAAAAGCACACGTTCTGTCAAGCGATTTACGTAATTGTGCAGGGGAAATGTGCCATTATCTTTTGGAGATTCTGAATAAATGTAAAAGTCATAAATTTAAATGCAACTCTACATGTTATAGTTGTCTTAATTATTTTTATACTCATCTAATTTGTTTAGTTATTCTGTCGCCTAAAATTTGGGCAGTAACTAATACTGCGATGCAAGTGCAGACCAATGTTTGTCCCTTTTTAGAAGTGCAGAAATCTTACAAAAGTTGAATTGTCATCAAAGTCCATGTAACAATTCTGTAAAATTAATAAATGCTACTAACCTCACTAGGTTGAGACAAAATCTGGTGAAGAGGATGAGGAAGTTATATTTAAAGAAAGATGTAAGCTGTATCGATGGGACCGAGATATTTCTCAGTGGAAAGAACGTGGTGTTGGAGATCTAAAAATTCTGTATCACGCCGAAAAGCAATGCTACCGTATTCTAATGAGGCGAGAACAAGTTCTCAAGGTCTGTGCGAACCATGTTATTACTGAGGAAATGGAACTCAAATTAATGAATACATCAAATAATGCATTTGTTTGGACTGCAGCAGATTATACTGGTGAGTTTATATCCTGCATTAAGTTCCATACAATTTATTTTTAAAAAGCCAGTCATCACCACCAATTGTATTGCAATGAAGAATATTAATATTCTGCATAGACTGCAAGTCCTTTGAGTGCTGATGAACTGCTTTTGCTTTGAATTATTTGGTGAATTTTTATAAAAGTTAAAGTCACCCCTCGCCAATAGGCAGAAAAGTAATATACCTGTTGGTACTTTTTCAGATGGCGAAGCAAAAATAGAACAACTTGCTGCCCGATTCAAAACTCCCGAGTTGGCTGCTGTTTACAAAAAGAAGTTCGAAGAATGTCAAAATGCACTTTCACAGCTTCAAAAATCTGAAGAATCCCAAGTTATGGCCCAATCTGATAGTAGCAATCCTGTTGTTTATTTTGATGTATCAGCTGGCAAGGAGGTCTTGGGACGAATTACAATGGAATTGCTAGCAAATAAAGTTCCGCGAACAGCTGAAAACTTCAGAGCCCTCTGCACTGGCGAAAGGGGCTTTGGATATAAAAAATCAATATTTCACAGGGTTATTCCTGAATTTGTTTGCCAGGTAATTAGTTGCCTCACTTCCCCGTGTGTTGGTAGCTTTTTTTGGTAGATGAAAGCTGTTTGTAGCTGTAATGTAAAACTCTATGCCAATATCTTATTTCTGTGCTAAAAGGTGATGAGAGATGTATGTGTAGTGAGTTGTAGATTGATCAGTTGAACCCAACTATCTCATGTTTAATGGATTAGTGTCTGCTATTGCTGAGAGACAAGTGAGCATGATAGCACAAATTTATAAATTAAATCTTCCAAAATTACACGGAATATACAGCATAGTTGCAGGCATTTTGGCTCTGCTAGTTTCTGCTGGTGTTTATGTTCCAAACGAACCTCCTCCAATATCATCTACCTCATAACAGCCTTTTAGCATATTTTGCAGTTGCTTTTTCTGTTATGTTCTCATCTTGTTTCCTTTTGAAATCTAATTTGTTTCAACTATTTTTTGTGGTTCTAAATCTCTCACTCTAACCACTTGAGTAAATACATTTTTCCTATTGGATTTATTAGATTTTGTTGGGTTCATGGCTCCTAGTTTAAGATTAAGTGGAAACATTTTCTCCATTCTCTTCTGTCCAATTTAGTGAATTTAAATACCTCTTGGGTTATCCAAGCCCCTCTTTTTTTAAAGAAAAAATATTCCAAACTATTTAATTTTTTTCTTGGTAGCTGTGATCTTCCAGTTTTGGTACTATCTCTATTTTTTTTTGCACTTCTCCAGTGATTCTATCTTTCGTTTATAGTGTGAAGCTAGAACTTTGCTCGTGTAGCCTGGCCAGTATTCTTTATAAACTTAGCTTCTATTTTTGAATTCTCTGCCTGTAGAAGTAAATCACCATAGTTCTGTTAGCATTGTTATTTGTTAACATTGCTGATCTACGGTACTGTTCTTAATAACTTTACCTATATCCCTATCTCACCTATCTTTTATTTTCTAAGGCGATAAAGGTGATCTTTCCGTATTTTTTACCCAAGCGCCTCATTTCGGTTATCTATGTTAAAGTTCATTGGTCACTTAACTGTCCATGCATCAAATTATGCAGGAAGCGCAAGGCCAATTTGCACATAGCAAGATTCTGGTCTGAGAAACAGTGTCCTGGATTTTGTGGTTGGGACAAAATAATGGCGCTTGCTGTTTCTGCAGGCTTTTGAATGTTGAATAGCTATTAGCTGTCTGCTCAGCATGGCAGCCACTACAAAGATTTCTTGGTGTTAGACCAGGGCAAGGTGCATCAAGGCTGTTCAACCAGTCAGATTGAAGAATCTTCTCTGAGCCCCACAGAATCTAAATCAAGAATTCTAAAATAGATTCAAATCATGCACAGAAAGCAGAAAAAAATTGTGATTAAGATAGCAATAAGAGACAGGAAAAGTAGAAAGCATGTCCACATATTTTGAATCTCTAACACTAAATTCTGAAGAATGAGACTTCACTGTTGTAAAAGTAAATTTTCACACCCACGTAATCTTGGGAATACTTAAGGCTGATATCACGGTTTAACAAATCACTTCTACCTGAATGCACAAGTCCCAGCTTTCTGTGGCATATTTAGCCACAAAAAAGAAGTTGAGTATTGCAACCTTTCACATCTTTGTATTGATTTCAATGCTGTGTCTATTGGTCAGCACCATTATTTATTGAACGCCCTGTGGAGAGGGGTACCTCAGATCTCAACTTCTAGATTTCTGGCTTTAATTTTGTGTGTAGACTTCAGATTGCTGAATAATAGAGCGCTGTTAGCCTTGCCATTATTCTCAGTACAAAATTTCAAACTATATTGCCTCCAGTAAGGGGTGTACAAAGTCCTGGGAGGCCAAAGATTGTTCAATTTTCAGCAGTAACATTGCATTGCTTCTCAATCACCATAACAATGAAGCTTGTCCAGTCTAATTTGAGACAGTTATCAGCGCAAGATACCTACCTTCAACATCCAAAGCTTCCTGATGTTTATTTATAGTCACAACATATTTTGAAATGCAGCAGAAAATTTTACCCAGGAAGAGATGACATTTAACCCAGTGGGGAGGAGGATGTACCATGTAGATTCGCAACTGGATAACAGGCTCCTCCTCCTGTCTTCACTGCCATGTGTTCTGCTCATCACCTCTATTGCTTTGTCCTCCTGTGCCATCTTTTATCTTGCCATTGCCTTCTCTTCCTTGTTCCAGTTATTGGGCATACTGTAATACTTGCTTGAACTGTTGATATGCAAATATGTGCATTGAGAAACAATTTTCTCTTTGGTCTCAATTGATTGAAATAAGGATCTTTATTTAAAAATTGCAACTAGATGGGCTGTGAAGTTCTGAATCTAACACTTGTGATTATTTTCCCAAGTTTGTGGCTGATTTCCTTCAGTATCCTTTCTGATAGGGTAACCTATTCGGCTAAATGGTAAACTTTCCAAATGGCTTGCTCATTTTCAATTCATTGCTAATTATTTAAAATTTGAGATGGTCTCAAAGACAGCCAAAGGGAGTGGGCTGAAATTTAAAATCAGCAAGAGGGAGTGTTATTTAAATATCTGTGGTGGCAAAGCAGATGAGAATGCAACGACTGAAATGAGACACAGAAAATGTACTTGGATGCCAACAGGACAAAGTTTAGAATTTAGGTGGAGAGTATCTTTGTAATATTTTGAGTATTATGTAACATGAATTGCATTCTTGTTTCAGGGTGGTGATATCACAAGATCTGATGGAACTGGTGGAAAATCTATTTATGGCGATAAATTTGAAGATGAAAGCTTTATTATACGTCACTCTTGTCCTGGTTTGTTGTCCATGGCAAATTGTGGGCCAAACACCAATTCTTCACAGTTTTTCATCACTCTGAAAGAAACCAAGCATTTAGATTTGAAGCATGTGGTTTTTGGTTATGTAAAAGAAGGTATGGATGTTGTGAAGAAGATTGAAACGTTTGGCTCAAACAGTGGCCAAGTGAGTAGTATCATTATGATCACTGATTGTGGACAGATTTCTTGAATGGAGAATACCAAGTTTCCCTCTGTGCACTCTATTTAGGATTTGAAATGGTGTAATATTGGATATTGCTGGTGTAAACTGTACTGGTCTAAACATTGGATGTACAAATTATATTGACTGCTACCAGCTGTCAATTTTTTAAATGTTGAATTGCATGTTTCAGAATAAAGGTTTTGGCAAACATTTGATGAGCAGTGGCATTATCTTAAATGTACACAACATGATTTTTCTGACGTTTTGCAGTTCCAGCCAACTGTACAGAGCAGTCTTTAAACCTGGCAATCAAAGTTTGAACTATAAAAAGTTGCTACTATTAAAAAAATGCAACATTTGAGAATTAAGGTGGAACTTAGTAACTGCATTCCAGGACTAAAAATGGTAATTACCTAAAAGGATTTGGTCATTTTAACCAGGTTTTGCATATTTTTGTTGCATTCATTTTACAGCAACCAAAACACTAGGTGTTTTATTTTTCAATGTAAAAAATCCTGGAATGGGGTTAAATTTGCTGATGGCCCTGTTACCAAGATTAAAGTTCTGCTGTTAACATTGCAAATACTGGAACAGATTGACACTATTGTAAAATGTAAAGTCTTTTTTAAACACAGATTTTCTAGTATTTGCTAATGAGATTGGCTCTGTAATTTTAAATTGGTAAATTTAAATAGTTAAAACCCGTAACTTTATAAATATTTATAATAAAAGAATAGATCTATCTACTGGTGATTTTAAGCAGTTTCCTTTCTACTGGTTTGTTTCAAATTCATGCAAACTTAGTGAAGGCACATGCCTAACCAGCAATAAATGTTATTGTACCTTTCTAAATGTTTTCAAATTGTGCATTTATTCTTTATTCCAAGATAGTTTTGGTAAGATATTAGCGGCATGGTGTATTTAAGAGATTAATACATGGTTACAAGTACTATATTAAGTCGTCCTTCCATGGGAACTACTTTTCCTCCTCTTGCCAGCAGTCTTAATTACAATCTCAAAAGGATTTTATTCGATGTAAAGCTTTTTTCTCCATTTAAGTTCTGTTAAAGATGAATTTGAACTCTTGCCCTTTTTTGAATTCCTTTTATGCAGCTGCCAGCAAGCAATGCTTTTTCGACATGTAAGTATTTTCTTATGAAAGTGTTTTCAAACTTTGCATTCTTTTATACAAACAGAAGGCCCGTGTAGCAGGAGGTACCTACCATGTCATCCCCTCCAAGTTGAATTTGCACATGGAATTCATTCTGTTTTCTTCCTGATGTTTTCATAATGAATGTTTTTTTGGTTCACACATCCTAACCTAAATTCTTTTTTAACCACCATTTTTTTAATCACCTTGTGGTGATTTTTGACCCAGAAGTATGTCAAGGAAAATGTGTAATTTATTTAATGTCTGTGGAATCTTTCTTCCAAGAATATTTGAAAAGGACTTTTAAAAGAAGTTTGCAATTATAAAGGGATTTTTTTGGATAAGAAATACATGTGACCTGGTGACCCTTGACCTGGAAGTAGTATCAGTAGGATGCTAGAAGTTGTATGGCTGACAGACATGAAGGAGAGTCGCAGCAAGTGGAGATAGGAAGGCATATTTGCAAGGAGCTCTGTGTGATACAGTTGGGACAAAGCCAAAGATGGTGTTAGAGTAGACATTTGTGAACTGGACAATTCAAATATTGCTACTTCAATTTTGCAAGAGCTTACAATGATTTAATGGGGTATATTGAAAGGCGTCTCTGGGGAAGCTAAGCCATTAGGACTGTTGTAAATCTAGCTAAGTTCTGCAAGCATGTGCTGTTCAGGTAGCAACCATCTCCAGGGACCTCTGGAATATGGGTGCTAATGAGCACAGCGCAACTCAATTGAGCAGTAAACTGAAAGATCTAAGGTAGGATTCTCTGGCTGTGTAAGCCCCAAGACTGGAAATTCCCAACTAAGCTAAAACCTCTGACTATTTTTTTTGTTTTGCCTGCTATGATTCCTGCAGCGGGTGAGATGGGAGATTTTCAGCCTTTGTGTACCAGAGGCTTAGTTGGAGTTGCACATTGCCACGTGTCTGTAAGGAATAATGCAGGTACTTGTGGTTATGTAACATGTATCTTTGTAAATTTCACTTTAAATAGTCTCTACAATTTTATTTTATTATTTGCCTGTTAATTCATGTTTAATGTTTGTTGGTTCTGATTCATATTAAAGTATGAAGATACAAAAAGTGAAGTTTTGTTGGTAAATTCTTTTGGAGATCATTCATTAAATGTAATTACTTTGGTTTATGGTTTTCACACAGGAATTTGAGTTATGGTGATTTGCACATGGCTTGTCATGCCTAATAAAGGCATGTCATTTTATGAAATTTCTGCTGACACTTCTCTAAATTACAAACAAAATCGATGGTTTCCACAAATCGTGTGAATTTGGTATTTGAACAGCAGGCAGTATTAAGTCTGGAAAATGCCTAATTAAATATGGACCAAGGTGATCGTACCTCACAACCATTTGTGAAATTCTCACATTTTATTGTTTTAAGAATGGACCAACACCAAAGACTATGGGGTTCCTAGACTGCTTGTTTCCATGTTTTATACTGTACAAAGGGAAGATAGAAACCACTGATCATTATTAATTTCCCATTGTGTCATGATGGTCTACCCATTCCAAATTAAATAGTGGAACCTTGTTAGTCTGAGAATCAGACTGAAACTGGATGCAAATCTTCAAGTAGTCAAAGTACTTCACCTGTTCCAGTTTCAAAAGTTCACATAAAAACCAACTTCCTAGATGTTTTTGCCACAATAAACTGCTCAATTTGTTGTGAGCCCTTCACCTTGCAGGTTGCTCATTTCAATTTTAAAGCATCAAATCCATTCAAGAAACCACAAATCTATTATGTGGGAGACT
This sequence comes from Carcharhinus amblyrhynchos, assembly GCF_965287045.1. NCBI lineage: Eukaryota > Metazoa > Chordata > Chondrichthyes > Carcharhiniformes > Carcharhinidae > Carcharhinus > Carcharhinus amblyrhynchos. The sequence continues at coordinate 63,992,900 of NC_137333.1, forward strand.
GAATTAATCTATCTGTAAAAATGTACTAATCTGTATCCAAATTCTGTGTGAAACAGGAACATGTATTTGTTATTTTGAGATAAATATGTGGTGGTGTGGTATTGTTACTGGACTAGTAACTGGTAAATCCAGGCTAATGCCCTGGGCATCTGGGTTTGAATCTCACCATGGCAGATGGTGAAATTTGAATTCAATAAAAATCTGGAATTAAAAGTCAAATGACCATAAAACTATTGTCAATTGCTTTAAAACACATCTGGTTCACTAATGTCCTTTTACTGAGCATTTGTAATGTTCCTAATATAGTTGACCCTTAAATAGGCAGTTGGGGATTGGCAATAAATGTTGGCCCAGCCAGCAACACCCATGTCCCCTAAATTATTTAATTGGAATGCATATCCTAAAAGTAAGAAAATACGCACCTCTCAGTACAAAACATGTTGATTGCAGACAGAACAGATGCATCCTGTCTTGCATCATCATTAGGAGATCATGACTCTTAATGTTCAGTTCTCTAATTTTCCTTCAAGTTCCTGGCAGTCTCTAAACAGGACCACCTGCCTACTCTAAAGATTGGTACTAGTACCATTACTGCATCAAATAGAGGGATGTGTGAAAACGTGGCTCAAGGGTTATTATAGAAGAAAATTTTATATTTTTGAATAAGGGATCAAAGGTGTGTTGAGTGGTGGTGCAGGCAGGAAAGGTTGCAACTCGATCTTCTATTACTTTACCAGTCAATAAAGTAAGCTTGAGGGGCCAACTGGTATATTCAAGCTAATTTCTGACTCATTGAGATCATTTTGGGGAAAAAGGATGGGAAAAACTTGAGTACTGACTAAATTTTTTCCTTATTAGGGATGTCACTTTAGACTAAGTGGATATACCCTTAGCCTGGATTGTTTCAGCTAGCTGGAGAGGCTGGGGTTCTTTTCTCTGGAGCAGAGAGGGGAGGGGAGGAGAAGGACTTGATTGAGGTGTATAAACTAAGGGACTAGCTAAGGTGGACAGGAAGGAACTTTAAGGATCTTAGGTGAATTACCTGCTAGACAGCATCTTCCAACCCCATGACCACTTCCATTTAGGAGAACAAGGGCAGCAGATACATAGGAAGACCACCAAATCCCCCTCCAAGCTACTCATCATCTGACTTGGAAATATATTGCTATTCCTTTACAGTCATTGAGTCAAGATCCTGGAATTTCTCCCCTAATGGCGTTGTGGGTCAATCAACAGCATGAGGACTGCAGTGTTTCAAGAGGACGACTCACCATTATTTTCTCAAGAGCAATAAATGTGGGCCAGCCAGTAATGCCCATGGCCCATGAATAATAAAAAAAATCCATGCCCCTGGACATTGATCCTTAAGAGGTAGGAAGTTTATGCAAGAAGTTTTTACCCAGAGGGTGTTGAGAATCTGGAACTCTGAAAGGATGGCAGAAGCGGGAACGTGCCAACGTTTAAGAAGTATTTAGATGAGCATTTGAAATACCACTGCACACAGGGCTTCAGGCCAAAGGGGGGGAAAATGGGACTAGAACAGCAAGATGTTTGATGGCCTACACGGACATGATGGGCCGAACGGCCTCTTTCGTTGCTGTGAAACTCTGGGTGAAGCAATTTCCTTATTAAGAGGGTGATCCGGACTTTTTAATTGAATTAACTCCGAATCCTCTGGATCACCGGTCCAACATCATAATTTCCAACCGGTTCCATACATTTTATGCTGTGTTCATTGAAATGTAATTGCTCTCCACTTAGGAGTGGGGATTTAACAAACCGGCGCGGGTCCAGGTGCTGAAATGGCCGTCGCCATGGCGACTAGCCACCCTTTGACCTCTGAAGAGCCGGAAGTTCCGGTTCAGGGGGCTCGAAATTCGAACGGTTGTCATGGAGCTGGCTAGCAGCGTTATGGGGAGTAACGACGATCAGGCCCTGGACTCCATTGTCGAGCGCTTAAAACGCCGTTACCTCGGCAATACGGAGGCAGAGTGTAGGAGGAGGGTAGCTGACACTGGATATGGGAGCGTGGAACAGTTCAAACCGGGGTTCCAGCACTCTGAGGATCAGGTGAGAGGATAGCGGAGGTTAAAAGGTTGGCAGGCTACTCTGGTAGCTGGGCTAACACGACAGGGCTGGGGTGCTGTTAAGTGAAAAGAGCAGCGTGTCCCTTACCGTGCACTTCACCTTGTAGAATCCTTTAGAATCATAGAACCCTACAGTGCAACAGGAGGCCAGTTGGCCCATTGAATCTGCACCCACCGCAATCCCACCCAGGCCCTATCCCCGCAAACGTCACGTATTTACTCTGCTCTGATACTAGGGTCAACTTAGCAAGGCCAGTCAACCTAATCTGTGCATTTTTGGACTATGGGAGGAAACTGGAGCACTTGGAGGAAACCCCGCAGATGCTGAGAATGTGCAACCCCCATGCAGATAGTGACCTGAGGCTAAAACTGAGCTGTGGTCCCTGGTGCTGTGAAGTAGCAGTGCCACTGTACTGCCCATCAGCCTTGGTCAATATTGGGCATTCATCTTTGTTTGAGAGATTGTGTGCAAAGCATTCTCTGGAGAAGCTATTGCACTAAAAATCCAAAACCTCAAAGATAAAGGCAATAACCTGAACCACTGGTAAATTGGCACTGAGTAGATTAGAGCAATGAATGCTGGAAGACTGATAGAGAAATGGGTTTTGATTTACAGGGTTTTGTCATTAGTAGTTGGAAAAGTTGGAGCTGAATTATAGGGTATGGCTACCCCAAGACTGCTGGGGATGGTCTGACTAGTTATATAACAAGGGCATTAGGGAAGGTTTAAACTAAATAGTGGAAGGAAGGGTTCATTATCTGGGAAATTTGGTAAATTAAAGGGAAATAAAGGGTAATAAGGCAGGGTAGCAATTTGGGTGATAATTACCAGATTATGGCTAGGAGGGACAGAACATGCACCTGCAGTTAAAGCCAGAGGTTGCAAATGTGCAATGCAAAGTTAATGGTTTTGCACCTGAATGTATGCAAGATGCATAATAAAATTGATGAATTGTTGTCACAAATTTAAATAAATGTGTATGACCTGTTAGAGTCTTCACCCTACATCTCTTTGTGGCGATCTCTCGTTTCTCCCACCTATCACTAACCTACTTTGCTCTAACTAATCTTATACAATATATTATCCATCACATTCTCCCTCACTTTGCCTCTGAAGAAGAGTCATATTGACTTGAAACATTAACACACTTTGTCTCTGCACGGATGCTGCCTGACCTGAATTTTTCTAGCATTTTCTGTTTTTTTTTTTAGTCTGCAATAATCATGGGTGGCTTTAATTTATGTGTAGCTTGAGACAATCAGATTGGCAAAGGTTGCCTGGAAAATGAGTTCATCAAGTATATTTGGGACAATTTCTTAAAGAGTGGAACATTTCAGCACCAACCAGGGAGAAGGCTATTCCAGACCTAGTAGCCTGCAATGAGACACAATTAACAGTAACAACATAATAAAGGAACCTCAAGGTAACAATGAACATACCGCAATCAAGACCTTTTCTCTATCGTCCCTGTGCTTGCTCACCTACATTGGTTTTCAGTTAAGCAACACATGGATGTTATAATTCTGCTCCTTGTTTTCAAATCCCTCCAAAGTCTTGCTCTTCTGTATCTCTGATCTCCTTCAGCCCTCCAAGAAGTTGGTGCTTTTTAAAATATGACCTCGTGAGCATCCCCAGTTGCTCGAACATTGGTGGCTGTGCCTTCAGCTGCCAAGGCTCTCAGCTCTGAAATTCCACCCTAAACTCCACTGCCTCTTTATCTTTCTTTACTTCTTAAAACCTACCTCTTTGGCTAAACTTTTGTTCATCTGCACCACTACAATATGTTTCAGTGCAAATTTTGCTTTATAATGTTGTGAAATGCCTTGGAAAGTTCTGCTGTTTGCAGTTGTAAATTTGCCAGGAAAAGTTGAATGTAGTAATTAATATTGCAAGTATGTTTTTAATGAGGTGACAGTTAATAACTGAAAATAAACCTCACTTGTCCAGAAAGTGAGCAAAATGTATGTCTCATTCCTTCAGGTTTTGACTTGTTTTAGATATTTCAAAGTAAAATTTTTATACTTTGTCCTTTCTCTTCTTTTCCCTTTTAAACCAATTTATTTTGTTGTTTTTGTACGTGATTATACAAATTATATGAATTCACCCTTCTTAGTCCTTCCTCTGTTTCTCAATTTTAAATCTCATTGGTGAACAAGAAACACTGTCATTTATCAAAGCCACAGTGTGATATTGCCTTTGCTATGCCATTGTTAGCTTGCCCTTCCACCAATTTGGGCAATAATGGTAATATCACTGGATTAGTAATCTGGGCATAGGTTCAAACTCTACCATGGAAGCTTTTGGGATTTGAATAATTTCAAATTCAGAAAATCTGAAATTGAAAGCTAGTCCCAGTAATGGTGAGGGTGATGTCATTAAAACCTGCCCAGTACACATGACTACAGACCCACAATCGTGTAATTGACTTGTCACTGATCTCTGAAATTGCCTAGCAAGCCACTCAGTTCAAGGGCAGTTGGGGACAGGCAGCAAATGCTGGAAAATGTCAGCAGATCTGGCAGAGAGAAACAGAGTTAACATTTCAAATTTGTATGACTTCCAGAATGATCATGGCTCTGAAAAAATGTCATATGGATTCAACTGTCAGTTCTGTGGAGACTGAACCATAATTGCCAGATATGCTAAGTTTTCCAGCATTTTCTGTTTGTATTTCACAATTCCAACATCCACAATATTTTGCTTTAATGTGGGTATTTTTTAAAAAAATGGTTGACAAATATTTAAAAATCTAACTGTGAGTGAGCAAGTTTAACTAATGAGGCACACCACAAAATCACCTTGATTAAGAAAAGTATGGCCTTTTGTGGACTAATTGCTCAGAACAGGCACTTGTCCAAGGCCCATAGGGCTTCTATGGGTGTTTGCATGGCAAACTCCTATCGTCTAACCATCCAAAAAGACTAGAGCCCACTACAGGGCATGTGGGACCCAAGTACAGGTCACACAGCTGTATATTATGCATCAAATTGCAAAATCATAATATACCAAAACAATGCAATGTTTGAAACAGGAAATATAAATTGGAATATTCAATTCAATGTCAGTTTAGTTGCAGAAAGGGAAATAAAGAAGGAAAGAGAAGTTGGATGAAGACCCAGGTATGGGATAGGAAAAAAAAAGTTAAATTTTTAAAATATTTCTGTGAAGAACATAACATAAGAAATAGGAGCAGGAGTAGGCCATCTAGCCCCTCGAGCCTGCCCCGCCATTCAATAAGATCATGGCTGATCTGTCGTGGCTCAGTTCCACTTTCCCACCCTCTCCCCATAACCCTTAATCCCCTTGCTTATCAAAAACCTATCAACCCGCGTCTTAAATATATTTAACGAGGCAGCCTCCACCACTTCAACGGGCAGAGAATTCCAGAGATTCACCACCCTTTGAGTGAAGACGTTTCTCCTCAACTCCGTTCTAAACCGCCCCCCCCTTTATCTTGAGGCTGTGCCCTCTAGTCCTACTGTCCTTTCTGAGCGGGAAGAGCCTTTCCAATCTCGTCCTTACTTTTGCCAGCGAACTATCCATGGACGTAGCTGAGGAAGCCTCCGACTGCTCATCGCCCCATCTGCTCCAGAGCTGCTCGTCACTTTTTTTAAGGACTCTGGGCCTCCAAATTAGAAACACCGACTTCCATGAGCTGGGGTAACAATTTACCAGCCTCCGCCCGAGCGGTATCGGCCCTACCCACTCAACTAGGAGTGGTGGGCGTAGTGAAGGGATATGTCTCGGAGCTGACCACAAACTGAAGGGACAGAGCCCTGATCTCCCACATCCCAATTGTTCTTTTCCGCTAGCCTTCCCAGTGTTTCAACTTTTCCTTCTCTCGTCAACTCCTCCCTTGCCCCCTCGCCGCCCCCTCTACCCATCCCAACCCTGCCATCTAACATCCTGGCCATTTTGCTTTGAGGATTACGGGTGCCACCCTGCTCTCTGTATTGTGTTTCTGTTGTGGTTTTCTTTAATTCCAAAGTTGCTATTGGCTGCTGACCCCGTGCTGGAGTGTGTAACAGTGATAATGTTGATGATACGTTCTGTAGTCTCTCAGTGCCTGTGGAACAGTCTTGTTAGCAATCCTCCAGACTGGTGCCTGTTCATGTGGAATAACAACGTCAATCTCGGCTATTGCTGTTGATGAATGAAGAAGCGTTGATATGCTTGTACAAGTTAATTTTCAGTGCCAAAGAGGTGGTTTATGGGTAATTGAGACTTAATCACCATAAAGATACTTAGACTGGAATGAGTAGGTCTGTTTTTGGGGGGGGGTGCTTTTTACTCATGGAGACCAACAAATTAAAATAATTAAATTTACTAAATGACCCTGGCGATAAACCAATGGACACTTTCACTTTTTATAACTTATTCAACATAAATTAAACATGAATAGGCAATGTGTAGTATTAGGGATCAGATTAGAACCTCCAAGATACATTAGAAGTTATCCTAGACCTCTAGTTTTAGTTTTACCCTATTGATGATAAAAAGTGTTGTTGCAATAGTAATCCTGCTCAGTATGAGAGGAACTACAGGTTCAGACATTTAGTGTAAGTGCTTGGCAGAGGAGCCAATGGTACGATGTTACCATCTGTGGGATTATGACTAAATGCCTCTAAGTCAGAATCCTTTCTCTCTATTTTTGTATGAGCATAAATAAGGTGCTCTGCTCCAAGTTTGGTTCTATTGACCCACTAGGAAGCTTTTATTAAGATAGGCTTTATTTAAGAATACAGGTTAACTATAACGAAAACAAATTAACATTTTTGCCAATTTAAATACTTAAACATGGCATTCTTATTATAGAATCCTGATGTTTAAGGATGATATAAGGGTAGTAATGAGAGATGATATAGGTTCTATGGAAAAAAGGTTGAATCCATTTGGTGGAAATTAGAAATTGAGGAGAATAAGTCACTGATAGGCGTAGTATATAGGCAACCAAATAATAACACCACAGTGGGGGAGCAATAAACAAGGAAATAATCAATGTGTGTGAAAATGGTATAGCAATTATCATGGGGGATTTTAATTTATATGTCGATTGGTCAAACCAGGTTGGTCAAGGTAGCCTTAAAGAGGAGTTCATACAATGTGTCTGCGATAGTTTCCTTGAACAGTATGTGATGGAACCTACGAGGAAGCAAGCTTTCCTAGTCTGGTCCCATGTAATGAGACAGGAATAATTAATGATCTCACAGGATCCTCTTGGAAGGAGCGATCACAGTATGATTGAAATTAAAATATAGATGGAGTGTGAAAAAGTAAAATCCAATACTAGTGTCTTGTGCTTTAACAAAGGAGATTACAATGAATGAGAGAGGAGTTGGCTAAGGTGGACTGGGAGAAAAAACTTTATGGTGGGACAACTGAGGAATAGTGGAGGACTTTCAAAATGGTTTTTTGCTGTGCTCAGCAAAAGTATATATGTGATAAGGAAGAACTGTAGGAAAAGAGGCAATCAGCCATAGGTACCTAAGGAAATAAAGGAGGGTATCAAATTGAAAGAAAATACATACAAAGTGGCAAAGATTAGTAAGAAACTAGAGGATTGGAAATCTTTCAAGGTCAACAGAAAGCCACGAAGAAAGCTACAAAATGTAAAATGGATTATGAGAGTAAACTAGCTCAGAATATAAAAAGATTGCAAAAATTTCTATAAATATATGAAACAAAAAGAATGGCTAAAGTAAACATTGGTCCTTTAGACAATGAGAAGGGGGTTGTTATAACTGGAAATGAGGAAATAGCCGAGGCATTGAACAGGTATTTTATCGGTCTTCACAATGGAAGACAAATAACATGCCAGAAATTGATGTCAAGAAGGCTGTGGCAGGTGAGGACCTAGAAATGATCACTCTCACTAAAGAGGTAGTGTTGGGCCAACTAATGGTGCTAAAGGTAGAAAAGTCTCCTGGCCGTGATGGAATGCATCCCAGGGTACTACAAGAGCTGGCAGGGGAAATAGCAAATGTAGTAATATAGTAAAATTCACTGGACTCTGGGGTGGTTCCCGCAGATTGGAAAACAGCAAATGTGACAAAGGTAGATAAAGGCAGGTAACTATGGGCCAGTTAGCTTAATTTCTGTAGTGGGGAAAATACTTGAATTGATGATCATCAAGGAAGAAATAGTGAGACATCTGGATAGAAATTGTCCCATTGGGAAGAAGCAGCATGGGTTCATATGAAAAATAGGTCATGTTTAATGAATTTACTGGAGTTCTTTGAACACATTAGGAGTGTGATAGACAGTGGGGAAACAATGGATTTCCAGAAGCCATTTGACAAGGTGCTGCACCAAAGTCTGCTGCTTAAGATAAAGGTGCACAGTGTTATGAGTGATATAATAGTATTGGTTAACTAACAGAAAGCAAAGAGTGGGGATAAATGGGTGTTTTTCTGGTTGGCGATCAATGATGTGACTCAGGGATCAGTATTGGGACTGCAAATATTTATGATTTTATATAGATGATTTGGAGTTGGGGACCAAGTGTAGTGTGTCAGAATTCGCAGCTGGCACTAAGATGAGTAGTACAGTGAAGTGTGCAGAGGACACACTCTGCAAGTCTGCAAAACAATTATGGATAATCTGAGTGGGCAAGGGTCCGGCAGATGGAGTACAATGTTGGTCAGCACGAGGTCATCCCTTTTAATAGGAATAACAACAAAATGGACCATTATTTTTGCAGAAGGCACACGTTTCCAGGTCCCCCACAACTTTGTCCCTGGATTCAGCTCTTTTAATCTTTGCAGCTGTGCCACACTCTATCTTCCATTTCATTTTTCACTAATTCTCAGTTATCAAACCTTGAGCACTCTACTTGTCCCTCAAATGCAAAAACTCTGCTCGAGATCTGACCAACTGTATGCAATCAAGCTTCTACGAGAATCTCCCAATGTGAAACTATGTCGCTGAGAGCCAGTTCTAGCATCCTAGACCTCTTTCACTTGGCTGCCAGTTACCCTTTGCTCACATGCCAAAATTACACCAGCTCCAGATTACATGGGGACATTTCACCCTTTTGTAAGTTGGGCCTAAATGGCAATTGAAAAGTCAAGTGTGGAAGCACTAAAATAGAGGCAGTAGACCAATTGTAGGACCATGGGCTGATGATAAGCCTCAATGTTGCATCTAAGAATGGAATTCAGGTTAGATTGATTACAGGAAGAGGCATGAACAGTGACTAAAATAGAGTCTGGGAGTTCAAAAGCATCAGCATGAAGTTTAAAAAAAAATGTCCAGTACAGTCAGTAGTGTGGAGTGTTGCACTTTATGGATGTAAGGGTTACACTCTTAAGAGGATGAGAGGAGGATCAAAACTACTGAAATGTGGGTATGATGGAGAATGCACCAAATCAGCTGGGTGGACAGAAAGACAAATGATTGGTTTAGATAAAAAGTAGAAGTTTAGGAATGAAAAGGGATGTCAAGTACAGTTAGGGAGAAGGATAGCCAAGATTGGAAGCAGATTGATATCCTGATACCCTTGTAACAAAAGAGGAAGAAAAAAATTGGATGAGTGAATAACATTGAGATGTAGACTGAGGGAGGCTTGAAGAAACAAGGTGATGACGACAACTCCACTAAGGCTATGGTGACGATGAGTGAACCATTGAACGCTTGATTTAAATCTACTGGTTTAAGTCGACGAAACCTTGACAAAGCCCCACAGCACTTCAGTCAATTTGTATGTAGTGTAATTACTGTAATAACTTCAATAAATGTGTTAGCCAATTCTTGCAGAGCAAGTTTACAAAAAGTGTTATAAATTACATGTTTTGTTTTGATGTTGATGTAGACAATAGGAGAACTCTCCTAATGTTCATCAAATATATAGTAGAATGGGTTAATAGGTATTATGCTAATAGCTATTGTACATGATCGGTGATTTCAGATCATGAGTCTATGTAACTTGGAGATACCTCAGAAAGGAGCCTTGTTATCTGTCCCCATACATGTTTGTAAAGCGTTAATAAACATTTAGAAGTTCTTGAATGCCTTGTTTCCAGTAGCCTCTGTAAATTATACCCTGGACCCATTTCTGATGTTACTTCATGGTGGCAACAGTAAATTAACTGATGCACAAGGATCCCTGACTAAACTGCTGGTAGCAAGAAAGTGAAAGCCATCAGGAATACGCAGCAAGGGAACGACTGCAACAATTAATTAAAAAGAAAAGAACCAATGGAATCCCAAAACAGTTGATTAACTTACCATAGAAAAAGCCCTACCTCTACCTGATTTCTGTGACCACATGAAAGGCCCCAACTATGCAGCACACTGGACAAACTGGGGCCACAAATTCAGCAGATATAGGGGGCTGCTTCAGGATTAGCACAGAAGTCTGGTAAAGAGCAGCTTAGGATACTCCTCTAGTCCATCAGTGGCAGAGATGACATTTGAATAGGACAGGGTGTTAATGAGCACACAGCTGCCTATGAAGAGGTTATTAAGGTCTTCAATTCATATTTTAGTCTTTAGAGATGCACTATTATAGACAAAGCCGTATTTAGCTTTCTGCAGTCCAGAGGAAAGCTAATAATACATAGCTCAATTAATGAGACAGGCTGAGTTTCAGAAGCAGAACCAAATTTTAACCAAGGGTGATAGCAAGCTTTTGTGGATTCAGACTATTGACACAGTCCAGTGCGTGAGCAATAGACGTACCAGCACTCCCACTACAAAGCAGATCCAGGCCAAAGAGAAGGTGATCACTGGCATTATCCAATAATCTCTTAAGCACAAAAAAACCAACCATACAGAGATATGATACAAACATAAGAGCATAAGAAATAGGAGCAGGAGTAGGCCATCTAGCCCTTCGAGCCTGCCCCACCATTCAGTAAGGTCATGGCTGATCTGAAGTGGATCAGTTCCACTTTCCCGCTTTCTCCCCATAACACTTAATTCCCTTGTTTGTCAAAAACCTATCTACCCGTGACTTAAATATATTTAGCAAGGTAGCCTCCATCACTTCAACGGGCAGAGAATTCCAGAGATTCACCACCTTTTGAGTGAAGAAGTTCCCCCTGAACTCAGATCTAAACTGCATCCCGCCCCTCCCCGCCCCATCTTATCTTGAGGCTGTGCCGTCTAGTCCTGCTATCCTTTCTAAGCAAGAAGAATCTCTCTACCTCTACCCTATCCATCCCCTTCATTATCTTATACGTCTCTATAAGATCCCCCCCTCATCCTTCTAAACTCCAACGAGTACAGACGCAGTCTATTTAGTCTCTCTTCATAGTCCAACTCCCTCATCTCTGGTATCAGCCTAGTGAACCTCCTCTGCACTCCCTCCAAGGCCAATATATCCTTGCGCAAGTGCGGCAACCAAAACCGCACACAATACACCAGCTGCTGCCTCACCAGTACCCTGTACAGTTGCAACAAGACCTCCCTGCTTTTATATTCCATCCCCCTCGCTATAAAGGCCAGCCGTCTTGATCACCTACTGCACCTGCAGACTGGGTTTTTGTGATGCATGCACAAGGACCCCCAGGTCCCTCTGCACTGTAGCATGCTGCAGCTTTTCGCCCTTTAAATAGTAATCCCCCCCTACTATTATTTCTGCCAAAGTGGATAACCTCACACTAGCTAACATTGTACTCCATCTGCCAGGTCCTTGCCCACTTGCTCAGCCTATCCAGATCCCTCTGCAGACTTTCCACACCCTCCGCGCCATTTGCTTTTCCACTCAACTTCGTGTCATCAGCAAATTTCGTCACCCTACACTCAGCCCCCTCCTCCAGATCATCTATATAAATGGTAAATAGCTGAGGCCCCAGCACTGATCCCTGCGGCACTCCACTAGTCACCAACTGCCAATCAGAATAGCACCCATTGATACCAACTCTCTGCCTCCTATTAGACAACCAGTCCTCTATCCACGCTAACACCTTACCCCCAACTCCGTGCACCCTAACCTTCTGTAGCAACCTTTTGTGAGGCACCTTATCAAAGGCCTTTTGAAAATCTAGAAACACCACATCCTCCGGTTCTCCTCTGTCTACCGCACTAGTCACATCCTCATAGAAATCCAATAAATTCGTCAAACATGACTTCCCCTTAACGAATCCGTGCTGCGCCTGCTCTATCAAACCATTCCTTTCTAGGTGCCTCGCTATTTCTTCTTTGAACATAAGAACATAAGAAATAGGAGCAGGAGTAGGCCATCTAGCCCTTCAAGCCTGCTCCGCCATTCAATAAGATCATGGCTGATCTGTCGTGGCTCAGTTCCACATTCCCACCCTCTCCCCATAACCCCTAATCCCCTCTCTTATCAAAAACCCATCAACCCGCTTCTTAAAAATATTTAGCAAGGTAGCCTCCACCACTTCAACGGGCAGAGAATTCCAGAGATTCACCACCCTTTGAGTGAAGAAATTCTTCCTCAACTCCGTTCTAAACCGCACCCCCCTTTGTCTTGAGGCTGTGCCCCCTAGTCCTACTGTCCTTTCTGAGCGGGAAGAGTCTCTCCACCTCTATCCTATCCATCCCATTCATCATCTTATATGTCTCAATGAGATCTCCCCTCATTCTTCTAAACTCTAACGAGTACAAGCCTAGTTTATTCAGCCTCTCTTCATAGCTCAACCCCCTCAACTCCGGCATCAGCCTAGTAAACTTCCTCTGCACTCCCTCCAAGGGCAAAATATCCTTGCGTAAGTACGGCGCCCAAAACTGCACACAGTACTCCAGCTGCGGCCTCACCAATGCCCTATACAGCCGCAGCAAGACCTCCCTACTTTTATATTCAATCCCCCTCGCTATGAAGGCCAGCATCCCATTCGCCTTCCTGACCACCTGCTGTACCTGCATGCTGGGTTTTTGCGACTCATGCACAAGGACCCCGAGGTCCCTCTGCACCGTCGCCTGCTGTAGTTTTTCGCCATGTAAGTAATAATCCTTCCTACCATTATTCCTACCAAAGTGGACCTCCTCGCACTTGCCAACATTAAATTCCATTTGCCATTTCCTGGCCCAATCGCCCAGCCTATCTAGATCCTTCTGTAGACTCTCCACACCCTCCGCACAGTTTGCCGTTCCACCAATTTTGGTGTCATCAGCAAATTTCGACACTATACGCTCGGTTCCCTCCTCCAGATCATCTATATAAATGGTAAATAGCTGAGGTCCCAGCACCAACCCCTGGGGCACTCCACTAGTCACCAACCGCCAATCCGAATAGCCACCCATTGACCCCCACTCTCTGCCTCCTATTTGGCAACCAATCCTCTATCCACGCTAACACCCTACCCCCAACTCCATGTCCCCTGACCTTCTGCAATAACCTCTTGTGAGGTACCTTGTCAAATGCCTTCTGAAAATCAAGAAAGGCCACATCCACCGGCTCTCCTCTATCCACCGCCCTAGACACATCCTCATAGAACTCCTTTGATGATGGATTCAAGCATTTTTCCAACTATAGATGTTAAACTAACCGGCCTATAAATCCCTGCCTTTTGTCAGCTACTTTTTTTTTAAACAGCTGCGTAACATTAGCCGTTTTCCAATCTTCCGGCACTTCCCGGAATCCAGTAAATTTTGGTTAATAATCACTAAGGCATCCACTATCACCTCTGCCATTTCCTTCAGAACACTGGGATGCATTCCATCCGGTCCTGGGGACTTGTCCACCATCAGTCCCCTTAATCCATCAAGCACTACCTCTCTAGTGAGAGTAATCGCATTCAAGCCCTCAACTCCTACCATCCTTCTATCTTTAATATCCAGCAAACTTTTTGCGTCCTCCTCCGTGAAGACCGAGGCAAAAAACTTACTTAAGGCCTCAGCCATTTCTTCGTCTCCCACCACTAAATCCCCCCCTTTCATCCTCTAAGGGTCCAACATTCACTCTAGCCAGCTTCCTCTTCTTTATATATTTGTAAAAACTCTGGCTGTCCTTTTTTATACTTAGTGCTAGTTTAGCTTCATAGTCTATCCTTCCTTTCTTTATCAACTTCTTAGTCATTCTTTGTTGATTTTTTTAAAACCTTTCCCAATCTTCTAATCGCCCACTATTTTAGCCACTCTGCATCAGCTTTTAATTTAATACTCTCCTTTATTTCCTTCGATAACCACGGCTGGTTATCCCTTCTACATTCCTCTGTTACTGTCGGAATATATTTCTGCTGAGCACCGAAAAAGATCTCCTTAAAGATCCTCCAATGTTCCTCAGCCGTCCTACCAACCAATCTGCACCCCCAATCTACATTTGCAAATTCCTCTCTCATCCTATTGTACTCCCCTCTGTTCAAACAGAGGATATAGGTTTGGGACACTACTTTCTCATCCTCCATCTGCATCAAAAACTCAACCATACTATGATTGCTCATCATAGACTCAATGAGTCTTGCCTGCTGGAGACAGGCTCATTTTAAAGCGGTACACCACAACAGCAAGCCTCCTATTCAAATATGCAATGGGCAATCTATCTGATTACATGGTATCCAGGAAATAGAAGGTACAGAGGAGCACAAAGTGCCTTTCTTTGGTGAAATTGCAACCTACTGGAATACAAATATCATCGTCAATGGCCACAAAATTGATTTCAAGTTGGACTAGGTGAATACATGTGCATTATTTCTGATCCGATATCGTGGCTGAAGCGTGAATTTCCCCAGCCGTCTGTGACTTGATTTCACAGTCCAGAGGTGCAAGGGCAAATGAGTGCCACATGTCAATATAATGACTGAGAATTTACTGAGTTATCCATAATCAGTGGAAATGCAAGTTGACTCAGGATAGTTTAAACTAGTCCCCATACCAAAAACTCCACATGTGCAACCACAGGAGGATATTCTGGAACTTGTATTACTCTGGGGAGAAGATGGATGAAGAAGAAGGCCAGACCACCAGTTACCAGAGCATTCATAATGAATGTGACCAGGATGCCAATCCATCGGGCCATTCTGGTAAAGACCATGATGACATGGAACAACCTAGTATAGGCACTGACTTTTACAAATAATGACCAACAATAGAAGCCATGGAGAGAAGTGCAGAACAGAAAGCTGACTCCCAAGCCCTGAAGTTAAGACTGAATAGGATGTAACTGAAACTTATACTAGCTACTGATCTTGCACACACTTCAGACATTGTACGGAAGCGTAACTTCTCTGAATCTAGTAGAGGCAGTAGAATGACTATCTGACCCAGTACAGCACTATTGAATAACAGGACCCAAGATGACATTCAGTTCTATTCCAGATGTTGTCTTGACAGCTGAAGCTCTCAATACCATAACTCATGAACAACAAACTCACATTGATGTGAAACAGTGTGTGCACAGGCCAAACAATTGCAAACAGCAAAATAAGCCCTGTCGTATTGACAGAAGCATAGTAACTCTACTTGAGAATAATCTTCATTCTTTCACTTGTCCATCAGATTCATTCTTGAATGTGGCATTGGGAAGGCAAACAGTTTGTTTAGGGGACAAGAATCACTAAATGTACTTTAGCAGTTAATGCTTCTGCAAAGCAACAAATTTACTGTATTGGAAGATTGCAGGCCCATACAAATCTTAAAAAGAAGCTAACCAAGTTTCATTCCAGCAGCACAATCTCTAAAGGGTTGCAAAGGCAAAGAGGGCATCCGTTAATTTTATACTGTACACTAGAAACTAAAATCTCTACTGATTTAAGTGCATTTCAGGAAGAATATGGAGATCATACACCCTCCAGAGCTGAAAACTGGACAATTTACATCACTGGCATAGAAGCCTGTGAAGGAGGGATAGTGGGAGGTAGGATGTGTAAGTAGACCTGACTGAAAGACTTGAGGGTGGCGGAGGGGTGGAGAAATGTAGTATAAAGGATTTATAGCTGGTGATGTCAGATCACATGTCTCTGGAATTCAGTTGCCTCGGGAAGGAACCTCATGCATAACTGTCCCTGTACATGGTTGTAAATAGTTAATAATAAATATTTGGAAGTTTCAGATGTCTTGTTTCCAGTAGTCTGTGTTAAATATACCCTGGATCCATTTTTAATATTAATTCAAAATAGTGGTATTATACCTGTTGCATCAAACTGAAGCCCTATATGTCTTCTCAGCTGAACGTTTTAACTGAGAAACATTGTCGCTACACTGAATTGTCAGCCTAGATTATGTGCTCAAGTCTCTGGATTGAAACTCAAATATCAGGTCTTACTGACTCAGAAGAAGAGTGCTATTTGGAATTGAAGCTGACATCTAAACATAGTTCTAATTTGTGTCACGTTTTATTAATTTTAAGAAAAAATATATTTTTAGAGAAATGCACTTGACTATAATTAGTGAGAAGGCAGCTGTGCTAATATGTTTGGGTTTGTATTATAAGATTTAAAAATTGATTATATTCATGCTAATAATATTATCCTGGGCCTCCCTATTGTTCAGTGAAGACCTGTAGCACTACAGCACTACTAGATTAACGAAGTGGATGTTTTCGTGAAACTGATCAAAAGTCTATAGATGAACAAACATATTCTGCCACCTAGTGGTTATAATCTAATCCTGACGCTTGGCTAACCGATGTGAATTACTTCAATTTTCTTGACTTCTTCAAAACTCATTGAATTACAGAACTGGAGGTGTCCGTTATTTATAGTTTATATACAGTTTTACCTACGTTAATTTCAAAGGTGTCAGTTGAGGTACTGTATTTTGTGTATATTGTTATATTTTGTTTTTGTTGCAATTGATCAAAATAGTATACCGCAACACTTCGGGTAATTAAAGCTGTGTTATGGGGGAAAAAAGGTCAAGCACGATTAATTAAATTTTGTAATCAAGTACAAAATTAGATACCACAATAATAAGTGAATTTTGTGTTGTACAGAATATTGAGATATATTAACATTATTAGACATTCTCCCATTGATATTTCACCTTCATGTTGTTAGTAATTTAAAATGTTGCAGTATGATGCATCATAAAATGTTACTCATTATTTTATGCACAAGTGAGATATGGTAACTTGCCCATAGGTTTTTTTTAAACAAATAATAAAAGACCACCACTAAATTGCTGATGTACATATTTTTACAAATATAGCATATGTTGTCCCACAAGGTTCCGTGTTTTGCTATTTTTAATGTCTGATTTAAAGGTCATGGAATTCCAATTTCAACAGTTTGTTTTGTTTTAGGACTCCAGAATAAATTTAACCAGAAATCCAAAAATCAGTCCATGTTTCAAAGGTAAGTTTTTTTTTGCAGAATGAAAATAGTAATTGCACTAGATTTGTAAGCTAATAATATTTACGCAAAAATGATGCTTGTTTTTTTTTATTGTGTTAACTTATTAGATCAGGTTCATTGCATATTTGCAGAATTATACCAAGGCTCAAAGAGTTAAACTATGAAAACATGTTACAGAAACTTAACTTGGTTCCCTTGAGATTAGAAAATTAAGATATTTAAAAATGATAAAATAATGGTAAATAATGATTTAGAGAAAATAAATAAAATAAATAATGATTTAGAGAAACTATTTCCTCTGATGAGGAAATCTAGAACAAGGGGAAGTGAATTTAGTTAGAACCAGATCATTTATGAGTAAAATCAGGAAGCAGAAGGGTGGGAAAATGGAATTGAAGTGGAGATTAGCCATGATCTGATCGGTCCACTGATGGAATGTGCCACTCTTGATGTTCATTAATCCATCGTTTTATTCTATACTTTTAGAATTATTTGTATCTTTCCTGTTGAAATTTTGCAAACCACGTCTCAGACATCTTTGCTGTGTGAGCTCTGCATAGTAGCACAGATGTCAAGAAACAAAACGGAAGTGATAAAAAGGACTTTGAGTCCCTTTTCCCATCAAAAGAGGAAAAGAGCAATTCCCCAGCCACTACTTGTCTTTGGACATTGTTCAGCATTTCTCAAATTGCCTTTCTGTAAAGATAGTGGTCAGTCATGAACAACCTAGTGCCTGTCATCTTTTAATACCATTTGGTTACTTTAGTTCCTCTCCTTGAATTTTTCATCAGGATTCACAGGAAATTAATTGATTTCTTCTGGTATAAAGTAAAGTACTGGCTCTCTACTGAAATTCTGAACCAATACTTGAGGAGAACAATTAGGCATTGGTGTATATTTATAAATCACTGTTTGACCTCTTGTTCAACATTCTCTTAAAACTATGGTCTCCAATAGTCGATCGCAATTGACCGATAGATCTTGGAGTCTCAAAGTCAATTGCCGGTGACTGTCGAACCAATCCTGAAAATGTGCAGGACGTGGATTTCTTATTGATGAGCGAATCGGCTCATTGGCTGCCAAACTGCAGCTGAAAATGCATGGGACTCTGGCTTCTCATGATAACAGGCAAGTTAATTGAATCGCTGGCGTCAAAATGAATTATGCTGGATGAAGACAAAATGACTAGCGATGAGCCAGGGACCTCCAAAAAGGCAAAAACCTACAATTTTCACCAGGAATGGGAAAGTGAATTTCCTTTTACGAATGTCAAAGGTAAGGCCATCTATCAACAGTGTAGCCTTAACTAAAAGAGGTAGTTTAGGGCAGGAACACAGGACAGTGCATGCAAAATTTTAAAAGTTGCCTTTTAAACAGTGTCATTCAGACAAAGTTGGGGATTGAAAGGAATGTTGCAAGTTTAATAGTCAACCTTTTGGAAGCCTTGCCTGTAGCCATAGGTTATCAAAGAGATGTCTTTTTGCACTAGCTATCTGCTGGCAAAACAAACAGTTTACCAATGGTGAAGTTATCAAGGATACTATGATGGTTGCTGCTGACACAATGTTCAACGATTTTAAAGACCAAATGAAATTATGACAGCCATCAAGAGGCATGCCACTTCGTGTTTCAACAGTAGCCAGAAAGGTGAAATTGTTGTCCGAGGATGTGTCTCAGCAAATACACAAGACGTATCAATGTTTCTTTCAGTTTGAGTTAGGTGATATGATGGATATGATCAGCTGATTGTTTTCATTCCCACTTCACTTAAAGATGCAGCAACAAAAGACGACTTCTTGATTTTTTTTGCCAATGGAAAGAAGGACATGAGGTGTGGACACCTACAACGATTTAAAAGACGTATGACTGAGAAAAAAATTCTGATCAAGAAACTGGTTTCATTCACAACTGATGGTGCACTGTCAATGCAAGCTTTGTTGCACTTTACAAGAATGACCTTGAATTCTCCTCTTTTGTCATTTACCGTGAGCAAGGTTGACATTTCTCATGTAATGATGGCTGTTATCAAGATTGCCAACTCGATTCATGCCAGACCTCTGCAACATTGTTTGTTCAAATTATTATTCAAACTATATTGCACCACCAGTAAGCTAATCCTTCATGCATTTGTGAGATGGCTAAATTGAGGATTTTTAGATCTGCTCCTTGAAATTGTTTCCTTTTATTAAATCAAGAAATGAGGTATACAGCAACCAGGTAATGCCTGGTTGTAGACTTAGCGTTTTTTTTCCCAGACGCAGTGCAAATTCGTATGAGCTGAATTGTGAACTGCAGGGGATGGGTAGAGATTTGTCTTTGTTGATTAGTGCAGTGAATGTATTCAAGTTGAAACAACACCTGTGGTCCTCCCAGTCACAGAACAAAATTACTGAGCATAAGTTTGGAGAAAATCTAACAGCTCAAACAGAAAAGGCTCCATCCAAACAAATTCTGCGTCCACCTAAACAAATTAGAAAATAAATTCAACAGATGATTTCAGGACTTAGACGAGATGGAACAAGTCATTGTTTGTCTCAAATCCTCCTCTTCAAGTGGACGGTGGAGAACTGACAGCAAAACTTCAGATGTTCGAACAAAGCAGTGGACTTGATGTGGAAATAATTATCATGCAAAATGGCTTAGAGCTGAAAGCTAGGTCAAGGAACTAAAACTTCTGGAGATTTTTAAACTTGTATCCTCTTCTGACATCATGTGCACCCAAGATGAAGGCCTATTTTGGTTCCACATACCACTGTGAGATGAAAATCACCAAGTCCAAATATCATACTCATCTCAGATGGCCATCTAATGGATTGTATTGAATGGGCTACCTCAAACTATGATCAACACTCAGTGTAGCACCTTGCATACTAAAAATAGATGAATGTTATGCATGAGTATATTTTGGGGGCTTTTAGTAAAGTCAGACTTTTAAAGTAGATCTCGTGCTGCATTTTGATGCTATGTGATCTTGTGCTTAAAAAAATTGGAGACCGTTGTCCTTAAAAAGTGGACCTTCAGTCCTCTGTGATTGAGACTCTATTGGATAGCTGTTGGACAGTAAAGATAATGGCATTTCCTGGAACCATAGCATGGAACTGACCATACTGCCTGACTTAACTAAAACCCCCTACCATTCTGGGGAGCATATTGCTCTATTCCCATCCTACTCATGTGCTTGTCAAGACACTCCTTAAAAGTCATTACTGTATCCAATGTGATTCTATGTGCATCCACTACCACCTCCAGCAACAAGTTCTAAGCACCCATTACTCTCTGTATAAAAGATCTGCCTCATACATCTCCTATAAACTTTGCCTCTTGCACATTAAACCTATGCCCTGTAGTAATTGATTCTTCCACCCTGGGGAAAAAGCTTCTGACTATCTTCTGTCCATGCCCCTCATAATCTTGTACACTTCTATCAGGTCTCCCCTCATCTCCACACTCCAGATTTTGTTTTTTTCGTTTTGAAGTTTACTTTTTCAAATTTAGCATATATTTCCTATCTGCTGATCAGGTTACAGCGTCTTTTTGCAAGTTTTTCTTTGTCTCTTTACAACAGTTCCTCCACAAACCACTTTCTGGAAGCAGTGACTGCCCCTATGCAAATTTTTCCCACGAACCAATCAGCGTCGCCACTCTACTGCCCTTGCTGGAGAATGATGCAGATTAACCCTAGTCTCAGCTGATTATAGTGGATCAGCACCAGTTCCTGGCCATGGTGGCTATGCAGGAAGGGGCTTGTGGAGCCTTCAGAATAGCTCGGTGTTGCTGTAGGGCTGGCAAGACCAGGCTGCTTAGTAAATTAACTGGGGGGAAAAGGAGCAAGTGTGAGAATACATAGTGGTTCTGATTACAATGCATATGTGGGAGGTGGAGGGGAGAGGGGCTTCACTGAGTCTGTGTCACTATGGAATATGGAGATTTTGGTTGAAATCTACGTGAATATATAAAATATTTTACTAAGTACTTTAAAAACATTTCAATATACAAACTTCATTGCTGTTTTTTGTTTTTACTGGCGTCAGAGATCATGTTAATTTTCAAAATACTTGTATCTTTTTCCTGGGATGTGGGCATCACTGGCAAGGTGATGTATCTATTCCCAGTTGCCCTTGAAAAGATGGTGATAGGTTAGAATGGAATTGTTGGAATAGTTAATGCAACGTTATGCTGTAGGTTGTCAATTTATGGCCATCCAAAATGGAAATGCATACTGTGAAAGGCTGAGAGCTGCCAGAGAGAACAGGAAGAGGAAAAGACAGTAGGACTAGGGGGCACAGCCTCAAGATAAAGGGGAGGCGGTTTAGAACGGAGTTGAGGAGGAACTTCTTCACTCAAAGGGTGGTGAATCTCTGGAATTCTCTGCCCGTTGAAGTGGTGGAGGCTGCCTCGCTAAATATTTTTAAGAAGCGGGTTGATGGGTTCTTGATAAGAGAGGGGATTAAGGGTTATGGGGAGAGGGCGGGAAAGTGGAACTGAGCCACAACAGATCAGCCATGATCTTATTGAATGGCGGGGCAGGCTCGAAGGGCTAGATGGCCTACTCCTGCTCCTATTTCTTATGTTCTTATGTTCTTAAAAAGGAGGGTATGTGCTGGAGCTTCCACTGGTCTCTCGGGGACAGCTACTATGTGAGCGAGCTGCATGCGGATCTATTTTTTTAAAAATCAGTAGAAAAACTCTGCCACAAGTCAGTCCCCAGACACATTTTATTAATTTTATTTGAGCCCTTAATTTCATGATGTCCTGGATCGAGATTGCAGCCAAAACATAAAGGCCGCCTGGCCAAGCCAATTGGCCCACCCGCCAACCATAAAAGCAGATGGACCACATAAAAGCAATTGACTGGGATGTTTAAATTGGCTTCCTGGTTGTTGGTGGGCATGCTTCTGACTCCCATGTGTTTGTACCTCCTGACCAAAATATGTGTGGGCTTGATGTTGGGATGCATGCCTGACATCGTCTGGTGTATTTATTTTATATGCTTCCGGGTCAGAGGTGCACCCAAACTTTACCTGTAAATGTCTGACCACTATATTCCAGGTTTTTGCATGTTGAATTTTGTCATTTTCATTTCATAAAACATACTGCGTCATACTTGCAATATCCTCAAAAGAGTGAAACTTGAACACTTATTTCTGAGCCAGTATTGGATGTTGGAAGAACATCCACATGTAAGATTAGCTCTGCCACAAAACCTGTGGTAAGAGTTGCTGCATTAGATATCTATATATCTAGCATTCCAAAGCTGAATTTTAAAAAATTACTTTGGAGATAAAAAGTGTTTGTATTTTGTTGTCCTCACATCAACAGTGGTATCATTTCTTAAGTTCTGTTTTTCCTCCCTCAAAAACATATCCATATGCACAACTTTTTTCCACAGAATCATTTGATAGACTTCAATTGTGACAGTTATTTGCAAGTGATTGATGTCAAATATAAATCAATAACCGGATGCTTAGTCACAGCTTTTGGTATTTGATGTGCGATCATGCATTTTAAGTAATCCAAAACTTGTTTTGTCCTCACTATTAGCCACTCTGGGTACATCATCAGGAAAGAAACCTTCTCCCATGAAGTCTCCTATATCTGATCTGACGTACAGTGAGAGAAAGCACTACACCAGAATGTTGCATAATCTATGCAAGACAAAACGTAACTTTGCATGGTAAGGCTGGAGAACTGTAAAGTTGTGATATATCTGCAGAATAGATTTCTGCATCATAATTCTCTTTTTCCAACAATACCATTAATTTTTAAATATTTAATTTTCCCTTGTATTCAGCAGTAAACGTGAATGATATTGAAACTGTAAAGAAAGGTGTGCAGTAACATGCTTAGCAGTGTGAATTGAGGACAAATTATGTTGCTCGGTGTACACCAAATTATGTAATGGTCACTTTTAAAAAGAAAAAAGAAGCTCTACCCTGCTATTAATGAAAGGGTACGGTTTAGACTCGGTTGCAGTGAAATGGGGAAAAAGTAGTTTGATATCTGGAAATCAGTTACTGTAATATCGCTTCCAGGCAACATGTTAGAAATTATAATTTGAGGAAAGGTTGTTAAGCATGTAGAAAACATGGGTTAGTCAAAGTTTATTGAAGTGATTTAGATGTGAGCTTAACAATAGAATCTCAATCCAAAAGGAAACTACTGCTGATCTGGAAATCTGAAGTAAACGTAGAAAATGCTTAGATATATTAGAACATAAGAACATAGGAGCAGGAGTAGGCCATCTAGCCCTTCGAGCTGCTCCGCCATTCGATTAGATCATGACTGATCTGAAGTGGATCAGTTCCACTTTCCCGCTTTCTCCCCATAACCCTTAATTCCCTTGTCTGTCAAAAACCTATCTACCCGTGACTTTAAATATATTTAGCGAGGTAGCCTCCACCACTTTAACAGGCAGAGAATTCCAGAGATTCACCACCCTTTGAGTGAAGAAGTTCCTCCTCAACTCAGATCTAAACTGCCCCCCACCTTATCTTGAGGCTGTGCCCTCTAGTCCTGCTATCCTTTCTAAGCAGGAAGAATCTCTCTACCTCTACCCTATTCATCCCCTTCATTATCTTATACGTCTCTATAAGATCTCCCCTCATCCTTCTAAACTCCAACGAGTACAGACGCAGTCTATTTAGTCTCTCTTCATAGTCCAACTCCCTCATCTCTGGTATCAGCCTAGTGAACCTCCTCTGCACTCTGTCCAAGGCCAATATATCCTTGCGCAAGTGCGGCGACTAAAACTGCACACAGTACTCCAGCTGCTGCCTCACCAGTACCCTGTACAGTTGCAGCAAGACCTCCCTGCTTTTATATTCTATCCCCCTCGCTACAAAGGCCAACATTCCATTCGCCGCCTTGATCACCTGCTGCACCTGCAGACTGGGTTTTTGCAACTCATGCACAAGGACCCCCAGGTCCCTCCGCACTGTAGCATGCTGCAGCTTTTCGCCCTTTAAATTGTAATCCCTCCAACTATTATTTCTGCCGAAGTGGATAACCTCATACTTGGAAACATTATACTCCATCTGCCAGGTCCTCGCCCACTCGCTCAGCCTATCCAGATCTCTCTGCAGACTTTCCACACCCTCCACACGATTTGCTTTTCCACTCATCGTGTCATCAGCAAATTTCATCACCCTACACTCAGCCCCCTCCTCCAGATCATCTATATAAATGGTAAATAGCTGAGGCTCCAGCACCGATCCCTGTGGCACTCCACTAGTCACCAACCGCCAATCAGAATAGCACCGATTGATACCAACTCTCTGCTTCCTATTAGACAACCAATCCTCTATCCATGCTAACACCTTATTCCCAACTCCGTGCACCCTAACCTTCTGTAGCAACCTTTTATGGGGCACCTTATCAAAGGCCTTTTGAAAATCTAGAAACACCACATCCACTGGTTCCCCTCTGTCTACCGCACTAGTCATATCCTCATAGAATTCCAATAAATTTGTCAGACACGACTTCCCCTTAACGAATCCGTGCTGCGTCTACTCTATCAAACCATTCCTTTCTACGTGCCTCGCTGTTTCTTCTTTGATGACGGACTTGAGCATTTTTCCAACTACAGACATTAAACTAACCGGCCTATAGTTCCCTGCGTTTTGTCTGCTACCTTTTTTAAACAGCTGCGTGACATTAGCCGTTTTCCAATCTTCCGGCACTTCCCAGAATCCAGTGAATTTTGGTAAATAATCACTAAGGCATCCACTATCACATCTGCCATTTCCTTCAGAAGCCTGGGATGCATTCCATCCAGTCCTGGGGACTTGTCCACCTTCAGTCCCATTAGTCTATCAAGCACTACCTCTCTAGTGACAGTAATCACATTCAGGCCCTCAACTCCTACCATCCTTCTATCTTTAATATCTGGCAAACTATTCATGTCCTCCTCTGTGAAGACTGAGGCAAAAAACTTATTTGAAGCCTCAGCCATCTCCTCATTTCCCACCACTAAATCCTCCCTTTCATCCTCTAAGGGTCCAACATTCACTCTAGCCAGCCTCCTCCTCTTCATATATTTGTGAAAACTCTGACTGTCCTTTTTTATATTTAGTGCTATATTAGCTTCATAGTCTATCCTTCCTTTCTTTATCAACTTCTTAGTCATTCTTTGTTGATTTTTAAACCTTTCCCAATCTTCTAATCGCCCACTACTTTTAGCCACTCTGAACGCATCAGCTTTTAATTTGATACTCTCCTCTTATTTCCTTCGATAACCACGGCTGGTTATCCCTTCTCCTACATTCCTTCTTTACCATCGGAATATATTCCTGCTGAGTACCGAAAAAGATCGCCTTAAAAATCCTCCGCTGTTCCTCAGCCGTCCTACCAACCAATCTGCGCCCCCCATCTACATTTGCCAATTCCTCCCTCATCCTATCGTACTCCCCTCTGTTCAATCGGAGGATACAGGTTCGGGACACTACTTTCTCATCTTCATCTGCATCAGGCAGATCTGCATCAGGCAGCATCTATAGAGAAGAGAAACAGAACCAAGGTTTCAGCTCGGCAATCTCTCAGCTTACTTTGACACATGAGTAGGGGATTTGATGAACGTTGAGGAAAAATTTAAAATACAAGGAAGATAGGGGCTTTTTGGGAAAGACAGATGTGAAAAAGATTTTAATTGTAATAAGCTTGAAGTTATGCATTTTGGAAACTGAAGAAACAAAAAGGCAATGCAACAATAATGTGCATTTTTATGGTGTGTTAAACATAATAAAATGACCTTTAATCTTCCCAAAGAAATTTGACACTGAGCCCCATACCATGATATTAGGGCAGATGCCAAAAACTTGTTTAAAGAGGTAGTTTTTAAGGGATGGAAGCAAAACAGATGGGGAGATTTAGGGAGGAAATCCTGGTGCTTAGGGCCTGGGCAATTGATCGCTAATGGTGCCGTAATTAAAAGTGGGGTTGCTTACAAGGTCAGATTTAGTTGCGCGCAAATATCCTGGAAGGTCTGGAGGAGATTGCAGAAAGAGATGGGATTTGAAAACAAGCGTCTGAATTTTAATATTGAGGTGTTACTTAATTGGGAACCAATGTAGGTCAGCAAACACGAGTGATGCATGGGACTTGAAGTAAGCAGAGAGGGGGTTTGATGATGTCAACTTTACAGAAGGTAGAATGTGGGAAGCCAACCAGCAGTGCATCAGAATAGTCAAGTCTGATGATAATGACATGAATGAACGTTTCAGCAGCAGATGAACTGAGACAAGGTGGGAGTCAGATGATGTTATGGAGGTGGAAATATCTCATCTAGATATATGGTAAAAAAAACTCATCTTTGGGTCAAATATGACAGCAAGGTTGTGAACAGCTCGGATGGTTACAAGGAGAGATGAGTAACCAGTGGATAGAGTTTGTGGTAGGGACCAAGAACAGCACTCAGAAAAGAAAGGTTGAACAAAGAATCAAGAGTTCAAGATTGTCCATAAAGGTCAACAGAATTTTGGGATTTGCTGTTAGGAGCATAAGGTATGTTCAATGAAACAATAATAAATGTTTACTTGGCTGTACATAGGGAGCTGTGAGGTTTTGAAGGCCGTAAGTTGCATACAGATAGATTCAGCAGGATGATGCTAGGACTTGGAAATTGTAGTTCTGTAGAGTCCATTCATTCCATTGAATAGACGAAGATGGCACTGGCATGGAGTTGAATTTCTTTTATTAAATCTTAAAATCAAAACATTACAGAAAGCAAAAAGATTGGAGAGAGAGAGAGAAAGATACTGGCTTTTGTACTGATTAAAGCAACATTCAAAATGGACTCTGGACTAAACTAACAACATAGAACTGTGACTACAATACATGTTAATTCTTCTCGCTGTTGAATGTCCTTCTCAGATTGTCTCTGTCTGCAAAAGCAGGTTTTGCAGCTGTGGTTGTTGTTCTCAAAATTTTGTTTGGCTTATGAAAAAGTCTGTTTTTGCTGGCATTGTTTTCAAAAATGCAAGCAATTTTCCTACCTAATACGGCATGCCTGCTGAGTTTTAAAAGGTGGCCGAGTTAAAGCTGGGTTAGTTAACTTTTTCAGCTTGGCATTTAAATGTAATTGTACAGGTAAAAATATCTTAAAATGAAGTCTTAGCAAACCATACACATGCTCAACGAGTTCTATGGAAATGCTTCAGGTATTGGATTTATATCAGCTGGAGCAGAGAATGAGATTTTGTGCTCCTTTTTGTAAGAAAAAGGATTTTAATAGATGAATGGGAAAAAATATTTTCTCTGGCGGGGAGTTACAGATGAGTGGGTCACCAATATAAAATTGTCGGTGAGTGTGCGTAGAGAGATTTGGGCTTACTGCTTGGTTTGGAGAGTTATTGGAATGTCAAATGTTTTGCTCCAGGGAATAACTGAGGTAGAAATTTTGAAGGAAAAATGAAATAACTGTGAGGCAGAACGTGCTATTGGAGAGAGCAAGGTCTGGAATTGATTTTGGATTGCTTTAATCAAGAGCAAGTACAGTCTCAATGAATTAGATGAACAACCTTTATGCTTCTAAATGCAATGATGCAGAAAACCATTTTGTTGCAAATAAAATAAGACTGTATCCATCTCATTTCCTATACCTCTGCTGTCACCCCTTCCCCTGCCTATCAGAACCATTACAGCCTTTCCCTTGTCCTTGCCCTTCATCCCATCAGCCTTTGTGCTCAATGAATTATCCTCCCTCATTTCTGTCAATTTTAGCATGATGCTATCATCAAACACACCTTCTCTTCCCTTTAGAATGTAAAATAATAGGGAACATTCCATCTGCAACACCTTGATACGCTCTTCTGCACTCCTTACCTTTCCATGGCACTCTGTTATGCACGTGCAAGAAATGCAACACCTACCCTTTTACTTTCTGTCTCCTCACTAGGCCCTAAGCAGTCCTTCTAGATGCAACAGCAATTTACATGTACTTTATTCAGATCACTATTCTGTATTCACTAGTCATGATGCAGTCTGAGTGATCGCATTGTTGTGCATCACAATTCAGTCTGCAAGCATGACCCTAAGCTTCCAGCCACCTGTCATCCTAATTTTCCTCCCCCATGCTGTCATGCTGATCTATCCCTCCTTGGGGAGTGAAGCTCAACATAACAGCACCGGGCGGCATGGTAGCACAGTGGTTAGCACTGCTGCTTCACAGCTCCAGGACCCTGGGTTCGATTCTCAACTCAGGTCACTCTGTGTGGAGTTTACACATTCTCCTCATGTCTGCGTGGATTTCCTCTGGGTACTCCAGTTTCCTCCCACAGTCCAAAGATGGCGATGTTAGGGGTAAGTTTTTCACTGAGGGTGATGAGTGAATGGAATCGGCTGCCGTCGGTGGTGGTGGAGGGGAACTCGCTGGGGTCTTTTAAAAGACTTCTGGATGAGCATATGGGATTGGGGGTTATAGATAGGTCTATGGCTTAGTAGGTGTAGATGTGATTGGTGCAACTTGTGGGCCGAAGGGCCTATTTGTGCTGTAGCGTTCTATGTTCTAAGATGTGCGGGTTAGTACTCCTAATGCAGCTAAATCAGGAGAACCCAAGCAAGGTCAAATTTAGTCTTCTTGTTTAAAAAAAAACTTACTGCAAGTTTGTATATTCAACTTGCAAAATCACAAAATAAAATATATAAATCAGATGCCCACTCTTTTTATCCTCCTCTTCTTTGGAAGTGGAATAGAGTTGGGGCCAGACAAAAATGCATGTTTCCAGGAGAGTTTAAACAGTAGTGAACATTGCTGCATCCTGCCGCAGAGCTATGGGCAGAAGGTTGATTGGCCATGCTAAGAAATTGCCCCTTAGTGTCCAGGGATGCATAGGTTAGAGGGATTAGTGGGAATAATATGTAGGGATATGGGGGTAGGGCCTGGGTGGGATTATGTTCGGTGCAGACTCAGTGATTCAGCACCTCACAGCCAACATTGACTTTAGCAATATCTGACAGTAATTTTATTTTCCCTTTCTTTATAGATTTCAATTTTACACTTGCTTTTGCCTTTGGATGGCAGCTGTGTACTTCACTTTCACTTAAACTCCAATTCAGGGTTGCGGAAAGTTGGAACCTATCCTCACAACCGCTGGTTGCTAGGCAGGGTACACTCAGGACAGTTCACCAGTCCAACTCATGCACACGTACACACGCACTTATACTTTACTGTGCCCAATTCATTTGTCATTGAGTCATTGACTCTGGGAGGAAACTGGGGCATCCGGTGAATACCCTTGCAGACGTGGAGATGTGAAAACTTCACGTAGACACCACAGGCCAGAATTGAACCCAGGTCCTTGAAGCTGAGAGACAGCAGCACGGACCACTGTGTTACCGTCCCAAGGCAACTGTTCTTCATGCTACCATTCACGCCTCCTCTCTACATATCCTTTGTTTCCTTATTTGCCCCATTAGCACTCACTTTGACCTAGCACTGACCCAATCTTCTGCCATTTAATCTCTCCTGTTTTCCACCCTACTTCACACCATCCCTTTTGTTCTGTTATTCTCATCTCTTTCACTAGTTTAAAATCTATTTAATTTCTAATTTTTCCCAGTTTTGATAAAAGGTTATCATCCGGAAATGTGAAGGCTCTTTCCTTTTCTGATACTGCTTTCTCCTGCTGAGTATTTCTAGTATTCTGCTTTTTGCAGCATCCACAGTACTTCTGTGATTTTAAAATTCGATTGCTCTGAAGAGTTAGGCATCCATTTGTTTTCAAGAAGTCAGATACCACCTTTGCTTTAAGCAGAGTGACTACTGTAAGATATAACCAAGGGAAGCCGGGAGTGTTGCAGAATTGCAAACCAGTAGGCGATCAGAGATATGATTGTGCTGTGTACTACTTGCATTTCATTACTTAAATTGGATTTGATTTTGAGTTTTGATTCAAACCACTAGATGGTGCTGTATTCAAAAGCTAATAATTTCTCACCCATTATTTCTCAGTTACAATCAAGATCACTGAATGATAGAATTGTTATAGCGCAGAAGGAGGCCATTTGACCTGTTATGTCTGCCTGGCTCTCTGTAGGATAGGAGCAATTTACCAAGTGCCGCTGTCCCACCTTCTGCCCATAGCTCTGCGGCAGGATGCAGCAATGTTCACTACTGTTTAAACTCTCTTGGAAACATGCATTTTTGTCTGGCCCCAACTCTCTTCCACTTCCAAAGAAGAGGAGGATAAAAAGAGTGGGCATCTGATTTATATATTTTATTTTGTGATTTTGCAAGTTGAATATACAAACTTGCAGTAAGTTTTTTTTTATAAACAAGAAGACTAAATTTGACCTTGCTTGGGTTCTCCTGATTTAGCTGCATTAGGAGTACTAACACCATGTCACCCTGTGCAAGCTTGATTTTTACTTCCTGTTCTTATTTGAAACTTCACTGAACTTAACCAAGGCCCTGTTGTAATTGAGAACTGATCCTGTGCGCATGTTCCCTCTACTGTAACTTGTAGCCTCTCGTTGGTCCCAACTCATCCATAAGTTCAATATAAGGGCAGAGGAGGCATTTAGGAGTAAAGAAGAAATAGTGATGATAACTCGGTAAAATTTAAGGTCATCATGGAAAAGAGCAAAGATTAAATGGAAACAAAGGTTCTGAATTGAGGGAAGACCAGTTTTAAGATGACAGGATTTGGCCAAAGTGGACTGGGAGCGGCTACTTGTAGGAAAATCCACATCACGACAATGGGAGCCATTCAAAAGGGACTTGGAGTACAGAGCTAACATGTTTCCAATAAGGTAAAGGGTGCAACCAACAAGTTCAGAGAACCCTGGATGTCAAGGCATGTACAGGATTGGATGAGGAAAAAACACAGAGGCTTATGGTAAATACAGGGGTCTCAAAAACATTGGAAATCCTATAGAAAGTGCTCAAGGGCTGCTTAAAAAAAGAGGAAAGTAAAGAGGGAGCATGAAAAAACACTAGCGAGCAAAATAAAGGAAAATCCCAACTTTTTTTATAAGTACGTGAAGGTAACTGGGGAAAGAGTAGGGCCCATTAGGGACTACAGTGAGATTCTTTGTGTGGAGTTGGAAGATGTAGGTGAGATTTCAAATGAGACTTTTTGTATTTGTATTCATAATGGAAGAGGATGATACAGGTGTAGAAATCAGTGAGGGGGACTATGATATAATGAGCATTAGGAGGGAGAAGATTTTAGAGGGCTTAAAGTAGATAAATCCCCAGGCCAGATGAGATGTATCCCAGGCTGCTGTGGGAGGCAAAGGAGGAGATTGCGGGGCCTCTGACGCTAATTTTCAAATCCTCTCTGGCATCAGGAGAGGTGCCAGAGGACTGGAGGACAGTTAATGTGGAACCAGTATCCCAGATGCCAGGAAAGTTGGAATAATCCAGATAAATACAGGCCAGTAAGTCCAACATCAATGGTGGGCCAATTATTGGAAAAAACTCTGAGGGAGAGAATTAATCTCTACTTGGAGAGGTAAGGATTAATCAAGGATAAGTCAGCATGGCTTTGTTAGGGAAAGATCATGTCTAACAAATTTGTATTTGTCAAGGTGACCTGGTGTAGAAGGCAGTGCAGTTAATGTAGTCTATGTGGACTTCAGTAAGTCTTTTGACAAGGTCCAAAAGTCCATAGAATCCAGGGCAGTTTGAAAATTTGGATCCAAAATTGACTTAGATGCAGAAGGCAGAGAGTGGTGATTGAAGGTTGATTTTGTGTTCCGCTGGGTCTCTTGCTGTTTGTAGTGTATATTAATGATCTAGATGTGAATGTGGGGGATAAGATCTGTAACCTCTCAAATTACAAAAAAAACTGATGGTGTGGCAAACGGCAAGGAGGAAAACATTAGATTACAGGACAATATAGGCAGGCTGGTCTGTTGGGTAGAACAGTGGCAAATGGAATTTATCCCTGAAGTGTGAGATGATCCATTTTTGGAGGACTAACATGTTATGGGAATATATAATGAAAGGTAAAATGCTATGAAGTACAGAGGACCAGAGTGTACTTGGTATGCATGTATATCCCTGAAGTTGGTAGGAGAGGTAGGTAACATGGTTAAGAAAACGTATGGGGTTCTTGCCTTTATTAGCCGAGGCATAGAATATAAAAGCAGGGAAGTTACACTGCAACACTATAGAAAGGATGTGATCACGTTCAAGAGGATACAGAGGAGATTCACCAGGAAATTCCCTCTGGAGCATTTTAGTTTATTTCTTAGTGTCACAAGTAGGCTTACATTAACACTGCAATGAAGTTGCTGTGAAAATCACCTAGTCGCCACACTCCGGCACCTATTTGAATACACTGAGGAAGAATGTGGCATAGCCAGTGCACCTAACCAGCGCACCCTTTGGGTGGAGAGGGAACTGGAGGAAACCCATGCAGACATGGGGAGAACATGCAGACTCCACACAGACAGTGATCCAAGCCAGGAATTGAACACAGGCCTCTGGCGTTGAGGCAGCAGTGCTAAGTATTGTGCCACCATGCCGCCATTTAGAAGCTGATTTAGCTGGGGTTGTTTTCCTTAGAACACAGGAGGCTGGGGGTGATCTGTTCAAGGTATACAAAATTATAAAGAATATAGATAGGAAAGAACTTTTCCCCTTGGAGGGGTCAATAAGTAGGAGGCATAGATTTAAGGATGAAGGATAAGTCAGGATAGTGAAGGGCAAGGGAAAAGAGGGAAACAGCAATGGGATAGAGTTGACATTAGCAGCAGGGCAGAAAAAGTTGAAAGAGACACAAATGGATGGAGAAGAATGGTGTTCAAGAGATACAGAACAAGAAACCTGGGGAGAGAGAACTGTTGGCTTTGTTGTGCAACATTCGTTTTCCTGCAAGGAATGCAGACAGGAATAAAATGGCAATTTTACTTATTATGTAGTTTTAAAGCTAACTTTGCAGAGCAAGGAAAAGGAGAGCTCATTCTAGAGGACCTATGATATTATTCTAAGGGTGACGTTGCAGAGCTGATTGCTAGCGTGGGGCTAGGTGGCACTGCACTTAAACAGAGCCAGGAGAGTTGCCAGCAGGGCTTGAAGCAGTGAAGTTAATTTCTGGGAGAATAACTCAGAGTGAAACACAAGGTTTAATATTTTTTCTTGTCAGAACTGTATAAAGGGCTCCTGCACTACCTGCCTGGTCTCCCTTGACTGTTTGATAGCAACCCATTTGCTTTCTGCCTACACACTTGTAAATTAAGAGGGAGCTTCCTGAAACATGCTACTCACATAATTCTCAGCCTCATCAGCATATCACAGATCCAAAATGCTGCTCAAGCTTTTCCCCATGTGTTCTGAAACACACGGTTGTCCACACAAGAAAAATTCTTAAGTTCCCACAAGGCACAAGCTGTACATTTAGATATCCTAGCATGCCTTTATTACATTACTATCTAAATGTAGTAGAAATAAAATATATAAGAGTTTGACTAAAGCCTACTTAAGACTTTACCTTGCCTCTTCTATGTGTCTCTTATGAAGTTTGTCTTTCTCTGTATCTCTATGTCAGTCAAAATGTTTCTGTTCCCTACATGCATACTCAGCTAAATTTTTGCATTACTACAGAGGTGGCTGCCCCACTGAATACTGCTAGATTCCTGACACACTGCCATTTTTGAATAGGAATCGGAAAGCTACAAGCTGCTGGAAAATAGCAGGTCTTGAATCCATCAGGCAAACGTGCTATTGTCAACTTGTTAAATGACAATTAGTAATTTTTGAGAGGAGGCATAGGAAACATGAATGAACTCTAGTCAATGAGGAGGTGATGACGTTGCAGTGGGAAGCCAGTCATGTGCATGGGTGCTCCTCAAACTGCTCATTGGGGAAAGCTCAGGATCACCTCATGCACTGGCATACAGTGGCCATTGTGTGATCAGTGCTCCCTGGAAATTTTGATCAGTGAGTGCTGGAGCACAGAGAGATTATCATAGATGGCAAGAAGAAAAGGATCCTATGCCCAACAGACAGTTGTCTCAGGCAATGAAAAAGGGGCTAATTTGTTTCACTGCCAAAATTACATTTGTTGTGTATGGGGGCATGGCCACAATTTCATCTGGTTTGAAGCCAAAAGCTTCCAACCTCTATTTGTCCTCATAGAACTATGAGACAGAACCCTTTAGGCCAGCAAAGTTTTTCAACTTCCATCTTAAAAGACTAGTTAAAAATAACTGTTGTGTTACTATGTTGCCCTGTTGGTCATCTTAATGCATGTTACATCTTTTAAAAATCATCATTTTTCATATGTAGGGAGTGAACATGTAGAGATTATAGTGTGTTGGCATTGGATGTTCAGGAAGCTGTGACTGTACAGCTTGAGGCAAGAAAGGCAATTCCTAGATGTGGGGGACAGCTACTTTGAATTGGAGACGAGGAGAGATGAGAAGCATCCTTATCAGTAACAGATGCATACCCTTGGCCAAGAGGTACTAATAATGTGACAGTTACATTATGACCATAAATACAAATTGGACAGCAAACACTACTTTTTTGAAAAAAAAAGCAACATAAAATAATGGGTAATATAAAAGCAAAGGGGACAGGATGGCCTCGTGGCATTTTCGCTAGTCTATTAATCCTAAAACGTGGCTAATGTTCTGGGCACCCGGGTTTGAATCCTGCCAAGGCAGATAGTGAAATTCGAATTTAATTTAAAAGATCTGGAATTAAGAATAGACTGATGACATGAAACCATTTTGTTGGAAAAACCCATCTGGTTCACTAATGTCATTTGAGGGAAGGAAATCTGTCCTTACCTGGTCTGGCCCACATGTGACTCCAGAGTCACAGCAATGTGGTTGATTCTTAACTGTCCCCTAAACAAGGGTAACTGGGGATGGGCAATAAATATTGGCCAGCCAGCGATGCCCCTATCTCACGAATAAATTTTTAAAAATTGCAGATGCTGGAAATCTGAAATAAAAGCAGAAAAAGATGGAATAATGGATGCTTTACCCTCTCAAAATGGATTTCAAAGCCTGGTGGCAGAGCTGGTTGTGATATTCAGACAGAGACAATGGGTGGAATTTTCAGAGCGAGTCAGTAAAATTGTGCAAGAGCGGAGAGTGCCCGATTCCTTAGTTCTCGTGATTTAATGTGAGCTGGATTTCTGGCATGATAAGCCTCGTGCTGGAGCTGGTCAAGGGACTGATTACTTTAGTTTAAATATATTGTAATACTCACGAGCATGTGTTTAGTTAGGCTGATTCTCAATCGTCTGGGCTGATTTGTCTTTATGGCCTCGCCGAGAGAGGTTCTCCCTGGCGAAGAAAACACCTGCTCCCCATGAACAAGAGGCCATTGAAGCCCCCTGGGGAGCCCATGTTTGGACAATGCCCCTTAAGTGCCAGCCTGGAACCTGGACAATGCCTAGTGGGCACCTTGGCATTGTCAATCGGGCAGGGCATGAAACTTTATTTATTAGTCACAAGGTACTGTGAAGATGTGGCCCGATGGAGGGAGATGGACCCTCCACCACTCTTGCACGCTGCAACATGATCAAATTGGGAGAGGGGCCTGCTGTCACTTTGCAACAGGATTAGATCAGATGGGGCAGGGGTGCAATCAATCTGGATGCGGGGGCTGGATATCTGTGCATTGTGGGATTCCCAATTGGCTGCGGGCCCCCTCAGTTGTGGAGGGAGGGGTATTGTTGTTCAGGCTGGCTCCAGCAGCAGGGGCCTGACAGCTCGCTCTGTCAGACTCCTGCTGCTGAAATTGCGCATGTGCAGCAGCTCCCTCTACAAGCTGGCTGGCGAATTAAGTTGTGGAGATGCCAGCGTTGGACTGGGGTAAACACAACAAGAAGTCTCACAACACTAGATTAAAGTCCAACAGGTTTATTTGGTAGCAAAATCCACCAGCTTTTGGAGCGCTGCTCCTTTGTCAGGGAGTTCTGTTCACAAACAGGGCATATAAGGACACAAACTCAATTTACAAAATAATGATTGGAATGCGAATCTTTACAGGTAATCAAGTCTTAAAGGTACAGACAGTGAGAGTCGAGAGAGCATTAAGCACAGGTTAGAGAGATGTGTAGGGTCTCCAGACAGGACAGTTAGTGAGATTTTGCAAGTCCACGCAAGTTGTGGGGATAATGTTACAGATAATGTGACATGAACCCAAGAGCCCAGTTGAGGCCGTCCTCATGTGTGGAACTTAGCTATCAGCAACTCTGCGTTGTCGTTGAATTAAGTCCAGCCCGCTGCTTGTAGCAGCTAAAAACGGTCTATACCTTTTTTTCAATGACTAAGTACGTAAGATTGGGCTTGAAAACTTGCCCAAAAAATGAATCAGGAACTCTCCCATTTTCACGCTAACTGGAGCCAGCCTGAACCAACTGGACATTTAGAATCATTCTCATAAAATTATGCCTAATATGTCTGACTTCCTTTGGGTGCTCCAGTTTCCTCCCAAGTTCAAAAGATGTGCTGGTTCGGTGCATTGGCCATAGTAAATTCTCCCTTGGTGTACCCAAACAGGCAATTAGGGGATTTTCATAGTAACTTAATTGTATTTTAATGTAAGCCTGTTACATTAATAAGTAAACTTAAAACACGCTTCCTATTCCCGAGTTCTACTCGCGTGTCCTCAGTGGATGAGCCCTTCAAGGTGTCCTCCCTCAGCGCAATTGTGATATTCTCCCTAATCAGTAACGCAACTGTCCCATCTCTCTCATATTCCTGAAACATTTAAATCTCAGAACATTAAGCTGCCAGTCTTATCCTTTTATGTACTAATCCAGCTCTAAATTCATCTGTCGTACCTATTATATTCTTCATGTTAAAACCAACGCACTTCTTCAGACTGCCAGTCCTGCTGTGTTCAGTAATATCTATGTCTGTTTTTACTTAGCCTTACTGGCCTTAGTCTCTAACTCCTCCTTGGTCATTTCACTTGCTGGCCTACTGCTCTGGTTTCTACTCTCCTTCCCCACTAGTTTAAACCCTCCCGAGTGACATCAGGAAACTTCCCTGCCAGGATATTGGTGCCTCTCCAGTTTAGGTGCGACCTGTTCTCCTTATACAGGTGCTACTTGCTCTGGAAGACATCCCAATGATCTACGTGTCTGAAGCCCTCCCTCCTACACCAGCTCTTTAGCCATGTATTTAATTGTACTTTCTTCTTCTTCTTCTTAGTCTCACTAGAATGTGGCAGAGGGAGGAATCCAAAGATTACAAACCTAGAGGTCCTGCTTTTCATCTTGCTACCTAACACCCTTTGCAGGATCTCATCACTTTTCCTGCTTATGACTCTGTCACCAGGGAGGCAACACACCATCCTTGAGTCTATTTGGGAGGAAACCCATGCAGACACGGGAGAACATGGGGTGGCACTGTAGCACAGTGGTTAGCACTGTTGCTTCACAGCTCCAGTGACCTGGGTTTGATTCCTGGCTTGAGTCACTGTCTTGTGGAGTTTGCACATTCTTCTCATGTCTGTGTGGGTTTTCTCCCACAGTCCAAAGATGTGCGGATTAGGTTGATTGGCCATGCTAAAAAATTGCCACTTAATATCCTAAGATGTGTGGGTTAGAGGGATTAGTGGGTAAATATGTCGGGATATGGGGTAGGGCCTGGGTGAGATTGTGGTCGGTGCAGACTTGATGGGCCAAGTGAACTCTTTCTGCACTATAGGGTTTCTATGATTTCCAAAATTCTAACGTGCAGACCCCGCACAGACAGTGACCCAAACCGGGAATCAAACCCCTGTCCCTGGCGCCGTGAGACACTGGCAGCAAGCCACAATGGGAGATAAACTAGAAGCTGAGTAGTCAAGCATGGGGAAATAGATAAGCATTCAGATACGGTACTAACCATGTGACACCAAGTGCAGTCACTTTGGGGTTGTACTACAGGTCTCCCAACAACCAGCAGGAGATAAATGAACAGATATTTGGGCAGGTTGTGGAAAAATGTGAAAATAACAGGGCTGTTGTGGTGGGTGATTTTAAGTTCCAGAATATTGATGGGGTTTCCTTTAATGCTGGGGGCTTGGATGGGGCAAATTTGTAAGGATTTCTAGAAGCAATACGTACACAGTGCAGCTAGGGAAAGGGCCATCCTGGGCATGGTATTGGGGAATGACCCTGGCCAGGTGATCAAAATTTCAGTGTAGGAACATTTTGAGAACAGTGATCATTATGCCTTAAGTTTTAAGTTACTTTATGGATAAGTACAAGAGTAGTCTTCGGGTGAATTGGTGGAATGCTAACTACAATGATATTAAGCAGGAACTGGGAAATGTAGATTGGGTTTGGCTATTTGAAGATAAATCCACATTTGTCATGTGGGAATCTTTCAAAAATCAGTTGATTAGAGTTCAAGACCAGCACGTTCCTGTGAAAATGAAGGATAAGGATTGGAAGAGAAATTGTGAGCTTAGTCGAAAAGGAGACCTATGTAACGTTTAGGAAACTGAAGACAGACAGAGCCCTTGAAGAATGTAAAGAAAACAGGAAAGAACTTAAATAAAGAGTTAGGAGGTCTAAAGCGGCCATAAAATGTCCTTAACGAGCTGGTGTAAGGAAAATCCCAAGGTGTTTAGACATGTATAAGGAACAAGAGGGTAGCAAGGAAAAGGAGGGAATTTACTAGTGGAGTCACAGGAATTGGGTGAGGTCCTTTGCATTGGTATTCACAGAGGAAGACGTGGTAGATGGTGAGCTGAGAGAGGGCAATGTTGTTATTCTAGGGCATGTTGATATTTTAAAAAAGCGTCAGGTGTCTTGAAAAACATTAAAAGAGACAAACCCCAGGACCTGATGGGATCTATCCCAGAAAACTGAGGGAAGGAATTGGTGAGGCCTTGTACGAAATCTTAGTATCCTCTTCAGTCACTGGAGAGGTCCCAGAGGACTGCAGGATAGCCAATGTTGTTCCTTTTGTTTAACAAGAGCAACAGCAATAATTTGGGAAATTGCAGACCGGTGGGGCTTACATCAGTGGAGGGAAATTATTGGAGAAGATTCGTAAGAAGAAGATTTACTCACTTTTGGAAAAATGTGGACTCGTACTAACGATAGGCAGCATGGCTTTGTGCAGGGGAGGCAGTGTCTCACAAACCTGATTGAAGTTTTTTGAGGAAGTGTCAGAGATGATTGAGGGCAGGACAGTGGATGTTGTCTACATGAACTTTTGCAGGGCCTTTGACAAAGTCTCTCATGGCAGGCTGATACAGAAGATGAAGTCACATGGGAACCGCTCTATATAAAATTTGGCGGAGAATGGAGATGATCTGATTAGTAAGTTTGTAGACAATACAAAGTTTGGGGAGCTGCAAATACTGAGAAGGGTTGCCAGAGAATAAAGCAGGGTATAGATAGGTTGGAGACTTGGGCAGAGAAATGCAGGTGGAATTTAATCCGGACAAATATGAGGTCCTCCGTTTTGGAAGGTCTAATGCAGGAGGGAAGTATTCAGTAAATGGCAAAACCTTTTAGAAGAATTAACATCAGAGAAATCTAGGCGTACAAATCCCTGACAGTAGCAACACAAGTGGATAAGGTGGTCAAGAAGGCATATGGCATGCTTGCTTTCAGTTGGGGCATAGAGTGTAAAAATTGATGAGCTATTTTGCAGCTGTATTGAACTTTATTTAGGCCACATTTGGAATATTACATAAGTTCTGGTCACCACATGACCAGAATGATGTGGAAGCTTTGGAGAGGGTACAGAAAAGGTTTACTAAGATGTTGTCTGGTTTGGAGGGCATGAGATATGAGGGGAGACTGGACAAACTTGGTTTGTTTTCATTTGAAAGTTGGATGCTAAGGGGTGACCTGATAGAAGTTTACAAAATTGAGGCATGGATAGTCATAGTCTTTTTCTCAGGGTAGATATGCCAATTACTAAGATAAAAGGGGGAAAGTTGTTAAAGGAGATGTGAGAGGCAAGTTATTTTGCATAGAGAGCGGTAAGTGCATTGCCAGAGGAGGTGGTAGAAGCAGATAAAATCAGTGTTTAAGACACATCTTGACAGATGCATGAATAGGCAGGAAATAGAGGGATATGGACCGTGTTTAGCCAAAAGTGTTTAGAAAGGCGTCATGTATGAGTGCAGGCTTGGTGGGCCAACAGGTCTATTTCTGTGCTGTACCGTTCTTCTTTTCCAACCCTCTCCACAACAAATTTTGAATAGAATGCATTTTATTGGCTTGGTTTTATGCTGGATGTTTGTGCTGATTGGTATCTTCTATTACCTTCCCAGTGAATGAACAATTACACATTTGGTCAATTAACTTAATAGATGATTATTGAAACAAATTGTTGCCTGACTGATGTGGTTCTTTTATAATTCTGTAGATATAACTCTTGAATTCCAATAATAAAGAATTCTTTTAAGAATATGATTTTGGTTATGCTGCATGCAATACAAAAGTAAATGCCCACCATTATCATTTTTTTTTTTCAGAACATGGCTCTTGCTTTTATATAGTGATTTCCATATTCAGAACATTCCAGATGGCATCATAGCCATTGAAGTTTCTTACTGACTGTTTTGTAGTCAAAGCAACAATGATTATACAGTGATTTTTGAACATGAACTTAATTCAGGTACTTCATGCATACGAAAACATTAGTGGATGCACATGTGGTGTCCATGCTGATGTGCTTAAAGAAAAGGTGTCGAAATTATCTTGTATTTTAAACAGACTAATGATCCCCACTTTCATTAAACTTACAGGGCTGATGCTCATCGTTCAAATCAAGCATTAGAGGGATTCTTCAATGAGGAAGAACCCATAATACACACAAAACAAGATAGTGGAACACAGCTTTATACAGAAACTGGTTAGTACTGATGAAACTTGAACTTGTTTTACATTGATGTCTGCCGTGATGCTTTGTTTTTGTTCTTGGTTTGGCAAGACAATGGGAACAGTATGTTCTCAAAGAGCTCAAAGGAAAATGGCATACAAACAAAAGAGATGCTGTCATTTTGTTTTCCTGTATGGCCAAGCAATTTTTGTGGTGTGCTCAATCTTTGATTCTGTTTCTACTGATTGCCAATGACATGGTGTGGGTCTGTATGACTCTTGTCTTGATACTGGGCCAATTTCCCAACATGGGTGTGCCCTCTATGAAGCAGAACATTGAACAGTTTTGCCATCCTTCTACTTTTGTCAAGAAAATATGTATCTCAAGTTTTTAGATTAAAAGCACGTTGTACCTTACAAGGTAGTCACATTGCAAAAGAATTTGAGGAATTGCTGTAGGTTGCTCTCTGAACCTGCCCTCGTTGAGTTCAGCCACAAATTAGGGAGCCTTTCTAGTATGTTGTGTTGAGAGTGGTAACTTCAAATTGTATTTGGAATTATGCAGCCATACTTAATAAAGACACAGAGTGAATGGTCACCCCACTGGACTATTTCTGCTGCTTCTAAAAGGATGATCTGCAACAATTCATAGACCCAGATCATCTTGTCAGCAGCAAAAAAGGTACACCTACGTTCATTGATTTGAGCTGTTTTAAATGTTACCCCCACTGTCACTGGTCGGCCTTATCTTGCCAAGAGTGCTTACTCCTCCTTCACATTGCCCCCCTCTCCCACCAACAGTCCTTACTCTCCATTCCCTCCACCAGTGCTCACCTTCCCTTACCCCCAACAGTGCTCACTCCCAAATGCGTTTCCTCAACTCAACCCCCAACGATGCTCATGTCCTTCCTCATCCCTCAACAATTCTCACCATCTTCCTCACCATCCAATGATACTCATCACCATCCTTGACAACGCTGTCTCTGTTCTTCATCTCATCTGACACAATGCTCAATCCACCCCTTCCTCACTGCCCTGACAAAGCTCACCCCTTTCCCACCCCTACCAACAATGCTCCTCCTGCTTTTGATCCCCTCTTGTGTTCAACCATTTCCCCACTACCCTGACAGCGCTCACCCTGTTCATCACAGCTCCCAACAATGGTCACTCCCTTCTCATCCCCACCCTCTGACAATGATCACCCCATTCTGAACCACCCTGACTGGGCCTGAACAATCAACCCCTGATTGTTCACCCAATTCCTCACCCCTTCCAAAAATGCTCACCCTTCTTTGCCCTCTCGATATAGCTTACTCTCATTTCTGACAATGCTTGTGCCTTGCTCACCCCACAAATACTCAATCTCACCCGTGACAGTGCTCAGTTTCTCTAAACCACTTCCCACTACCCACCACACCCCCCCCCCCCCCCCCCCCCCCAATGCCCCTATAATGCACGCTCTTCCAATATTGGCCACAAAGGAGCCAGGGGATTCCAGAAACTGAGTCAGGAGAGAGGATGGACGTTATCAGGGGTGTGAGAAGGGGATGGTGAGCCTAAATGGCGGGTGAACATTGCTTTGTCAGTGATGAACATTGTTAGGATAGAAGGTGAACAGTATGGAGGGAGATAAAGCGTAGTCAAGAGGTGGAGCGAATGTTGTTGGGAGGGGGAAAGGTGAACGTTGCTGGGATGAGGTTGAATATTGAGTTCAAGGGGAGATGAGCATTGCGAGGACTTGTGAATGCTGTCGGGCAGGAATGAGCATTGACGGAAGGGATTGAGTGAAAATTGCTGAAAGGTGCCAGTGGATGAACATTGCCAAGATGTGGCGAGAGAGGGTGAATGTTGTTTGGGATGGAGGTGTCAACATTGTCAGTATGGGGGTGAACATTGCTGGCAGGGAGAGGGTAACATTGTTAGAAGGGGGCAGGTGAAAATTGCCAGGACAGGGAGCCAGGATGGGGCAAACATTGCAGTTGCCATTGTGCTTTGACACTCCAGTTGACTCAGATTTATGCTCGTAAGCAGGCTTTATACCCATCAGGTAAAACTCTAAGTAAATCTGTGTGAAAGTCAGCATATGTATAGGGCAAACAGTCCAGGTCTCTGTAGTGTTGGCCCCGTGGTCGCAGTGTTATAGAGAATCATGCAGCAATTCAGACAGGGTAAAATTGTAATTTTAAAATTCCCGTGAATGTACCTCACGTGTATTTACATCAGAATTTCATTGGAGTCCCAAGGCACATCAGTGACATGT
Organism: Carcharhinus amblyrhynchos; assembly: GCF_965287045.1. NCBI lineage: Eukaryota > Metazoa > Chordata > Chondrichthyes > Carcharhiniformes > Carcharhinidae > Carcharhinus > Carcharhinus amblyrhynchos. The sequence continues at coordinate 64,036,183 of NC_137333.1, forward strand.
GTTGATTCACTTTGACTCCTAATACCATAAGATTCAGGTCATAAACTTCAATCCCAAAACAAGTGGGGGAAAAAAAAAAGAATCTGCATGTATAAAGCACCATTCACAATTTCAGAAAATTTGAAAGCCCTTATTACCTTAGTAACGTAGGGAAACTTGGCAGTCAGTTTGCACATTGCTCACAAAAAGCAATGCGGTAAATGACCAATAATTTTGTTTTGTTGGTGATGTTGGTTTAGAGCAAGAACTCTCCTGCTGTTCTTCGAATAGTGACATGAGGGAGAGAAGAGGAATCAAAGAGTAAACAATTCATCAAATGCATTTCATGTGAATAGATGTGGTCCGGAATTCTCCCAAAAAATTCTAAGTGTGGAAACTGGAGTAATTTATGCTGGATTTTTTAATGGGAGATCAGAGAAAAATTTCCCACACTTTGTGCATTGCAGAGGTCATTTAACATGTGTATAACTAAAAATCAGTAGACGGGGCCTGTTCCCACCGGAGAGGGTGGTAGCACGTGCCACTGTGCGTTCGCCGATCTGTCAGCGCTAAGATTGGCGTATGCGCAGTAGCCCTGCACTACCGGCCTCCTGATTGCTGGCCCCACACTGTTCCTATGCCAATCTTGAACCACCCCCCCCCCCCCCCCCCCCCAGTCCTGAATTCCCTCCCCTAAGGGCCAAGGCTGGCACTGCCAGGTGCCAATGCTAATAGCGCCCCCACTTCACTTCAGCGGGAACGGTAGTTCCTCTTTAGTTGACCATTGTAGTCTCCGTTGGAGCGAACCACTCTGGCAGTAGGGGAGATGCTAGCAGGTCTGGAGTTTTCAGTCCTGGGCCCGCTAATTATACTTAAATTGTATTAAAATGACCGTTTAAATGGTCTTTGCACCTCCCCGCGGATTTCTGGCATGGAACTGACACTGTCGGATATCCAGCATTGGGAAACGCTATCATGGCGGGAACGCATGCATGAACCCTGCGAATCAGCTGAATTGAGAATCTCCCGGCCTGCTGTACTAAAAATTAGTGCAGCGGTATGGGAGCATTGTCCCCATAATTTGGTACACTTTCAATTATTGTCTAAGCCAGTAGATATAGTCTGATATACTTGGTTTTCTTGCTAAAGATACCTTGGGTTTGAACAATGATAAAATTGTATGATTTCTGATACTTCTGCCATCTCACATTTTTGCTTGTATTTGACTACTTCTTCCAAAACATGCTAATTTTGGCTGTCACAGTTGCATATGTCCCCACATTCATTCCCAGACAGTCAGTTTAAGTTGTTACTTTCCATCTTTGGTCTGACCTTCTGATATTACAGGAGGTCATTATATGCCCGGATTAATATGTAAGAAATATGTTTAATTTTATCGCTTTAATTTTTTAAAAAGATCTCTGACGTGAGTTTCTAATCTTGTTCTTCAGATGTTACATTATCTTCTAACATAGCTGCCACCAATTTCACTTCAACTTCAGTTCCCTGTACAGATGACATTACAGGATCAAAGAAGAATGGATACCTTTCGGAGTCTTGGGAAGATGCCTGTCCTTTGCCACCTGATATAATGCAAATTTATAATGAGTTAACGAGCATACGGCAACACTTGCAGGTGCTACTTGAATGACAAAATTATGATTGTCAAAACTAGTTTAATAGTCAGTTGCTTTTAAGTAAATGCTAGTTCTAACCATCTCTGTGTTAGCCAAAAACTTTGCCAGACATGACTTTCAGCTTTTGATTCATTGCTCTCCCTGCACCCAACTAGCCACTGAAACTTCATGCCCTGGGGCTTAATTTGGAATGATTGGAACAAATGCTCCAAAGCAGAAACTAATTCTTACATTGTAAACACCACTGTAGAACTCTTAAAAGTTGTGGGGAAAACTACTTTGCTGCATTTTCTTACTATGGTGCAGTTAACTTGAATGTGGATGTAAATAGCAATTCTGTTTGATGAAAACATATGAAGTATGGGACCAAAACCAGAATCTAGTCAGATTATACGAAAGTCGCTCACACTGCATCTCTCAAAATTGAGTGCTTGGGCCTGTTCTTTAACTTTGTTTCTTCGGTATCTATATTCAAAACTAAGGTTGCATTTGGACTAGCGTAATAACTAATATAATAATAAGTCAGTTTGGTTGAGAAATAGTTTCAATAAAAATGGAATGCTGAATTAAAGTAGATATTCAATTACATTTTTAAATAATTTTTCAAAACAGTACAGGCTGAGGGAGAAGGGGTAAAGTATTCTTCCTCGTCCCAATTTATTTCCTCTATTCCCAAAATAAAGGACAGATGGTTAATTTGAATGCTTCTCAGGCAAACTGAAATATGCCAATATTGGAAAATGTAAGCATTATAATTAGTGGTAGCTGAGTGAGAGAGACACAGGAAAACACCCAGGAAATGCTAAATTCAATATTTGTAGAAATCTCAGGGAAACTTAAATTTCTGTTGTCTGTTTGTTTAACTGCCACCCCCGCCCTCCCACTGCCCTGGTCCTTTATACTGACAGACCCCAGGAATTCATCAGTGAACCAAATGCTATAATTCATTCTAACATTCTGCCAAACACCAGATCCCCAAATTCCTTCTCCAAAGTGGTGCTAAGACCACAAGATCTCTCGCCATTCTGCCAAACCCCAGCTACCTCCCACAGTGTAGTGCACATCTAACCTTGCACATCAGTTCTGTAAAACCCTGAGACTGTCCTCCAGTGCAACCAAATCTTAGAATTGACCCCACTCAGCTTAAGCCTACCTATTTTTTAGTAGTGTGAAATAGTAATTACCTCATTGCTGATGATGGCTATTGAACGTTATGTATGTGTCCGCAACTTTAACATAAGAAAAGTATTCATACGTAGAGGAAGAATGGAATAATGAATTTCACAGTACAGTCGACAACATTGCAGAACTTGATTCTCAAAGTACCAAGTTTGGCATTAAAACAGGCAGTGCATTGTTAACTTTATAACTAGAGGGCTAGAATATAAAGCAAGAACAGTTTCCACAGTAGTTGAACCTTGTCTTGATAATTGTGTATTGTTACCAAACCTTAGAAGAATATATTGACCTTGGAAGAAATGAAGCACTGATTCAACAGTATGTTACCACGCCTCCATGGGTTAAATTGTGAATAGCAATGACAAAAACTAATCTAATATTCCATAGAACAGTGAAGATTGAAGCATTGTTTGATTCGTGATTTTTCAATTTGAAGGAAATTGATGAAATGGATAATTGAAAACATTTTCCTCTAAGCCAAGGGGATATAATCTTAAAATCAGAGCCATTCAGGATAATAAGTTAGGAAATACTACTTCATGCAGATGATGATAGATATGGAACTCCCTATCTCCCAAAAAGCAGTAGATCCTAGTTCAATTAGTAACTTGAATTCTGAGAGTGACAGATTTTTGCTGACCACATGAGATACCAAGCCTAGTTGGTGGATAGAGTTAAGATGCACATCAACTACAGTTTCATTGAATGTTGAAGCATGTTCAGTCACAGAATTGTTACGACACGGAAGGAGGCAATTTGACTTAGTGCCATTCCTTTGCCTTTTCCCCGTACCCTTGCATGTTGTTTCTATTCAAATAATCATTTAATGCCTTGATTGAACCTGCTTCCAACACAATCCAGGCTGTATATTCCAGACCCAAGCCACTTATTGTGTGAAAAGGTTTCTCCTTTGCTGAATATATACATATACATTTACAAGGGACTGAATAGCCTACTTCTGTTCCTATGTACCTTTAAAAAGCAACTTGAATGATGGTGAGTGATAGCATTGTCCCCCACATCTTTCTCTCGCGCTCTCTCTCTCTCATACTTCCCCAAAGTGAAAATCACTTTTATTTATAAGTTTAATGGCAATATTAATTTTATCAAGTCTGTACAATATTTTGTTATGTTAAAGGCATCATAAAAACGCATGAGTTTTTTTTTGTGGAGGAACAGAACACTTATCTGCTATTTTGTTTTTAAGGTTTAATATATACTGACTTAGCATATGCTTAATATGCAACAGCTCTTATTTTTATGTTGTATTGCAGAGAGAAAGTGTAGCATTACAGGATTACAGACATCAGGTGCAGTCACATGAACAACGTTTAGCGAACCGTGAGGCTTTGCTCCTCAAACATCAAGATGCGTTAACTAAGCTAAGAGGAGTTGAAGAAGAAGTTCATGCTAAATTTCAGATAATGAAAGAGGTATAGTGAATTGCTGCAGGTTACTCGTTATATTACTTTTGATAGTTCATGTTTTCATTTTTCCTGATTATCATCGGCCTTTACTTATCAGAAACCGTCCAATTGATAAATGCATTTTAATCCTAATAGTATTTTTCTTTATATTATTTAGAAAAGTTTTAATTTATTCATTAGGAATATTTTTCTAGAAAATATGTACATATGTATTTCTTCGGTTTTGTTTTGTATGTTCAATGGTGCCTCAGATCAATGGACTTTATTTCCTGTATGTTATTTAACACCATTATGCAGCGCTCTCTTCGCTCAAAAAATGCATCAATACTGTGTAGGTTAAAGCCAGAGACACTCTGACTGTTAAGTTAACATATTACCCTGTTATGAAAAATGGTACTGATTTGGCCTTTCTGCATAATTTAAATATTAGGAGATTCAAAATGTTGCATTCAATCTATCGATACAGCATTCTGAACAAATGCTGTATGGTCATTGCTGAAATAGTAAGAACCTTTATGAGTGTTGGCAAGTTAATATTATCCCTCTTGTAAACCAATCCAGAAAGTTCACAATTTTTAAAAAATTTTTATTGCATAAAATGTGGACTGATAGAGGGCATTCTGGGAAAGATCTGGATTTTTTAAGAACATAAGAACATAAGAAATAGGAGCAGGAGTAGGCCAACTAGCCCCTCGAGCCTGCCCCGCCATTCAATAAGATCATGGCTGATCTGTCGTGGCTCAGTTCCACATTCCCGCCCTCTCCCCATAACCCTTAATCCCCTCTCTTATCAAAAACCCATCAACCCGCTTCTTAAAAATATTTAGCGAGGTAGCCTCCACCACTTCAACGGGCAGAGAATTCCAGAGATTCACCACCCTTTGAGTGAAGAAGTTCCTCCTCAACTCCGTTCTAAACTGCCCCCCTTTATCTTGAGGCTGTGTCCCCTAGTCCTACTATTCTTTCTGAGCGGGAAGAGTCTCTCCACCTCTATCCTATCCATCCCATTCATCATCTTATACGTCTCAATGAGATCTCCCCTCATTCTTCTAAACTCTAACGAGTACAAGCCCAGTTTATTCAGCCTCTCCTCATAGCTCAACCCCCTCAACTCCGGCATCAGCCTAGTAAACCTCCTCTGCACTCCCTCCAAGGCCAAAATATCCTTGCGTAAGTACTGCACACAGTACTCCAGCTGCGGCCTCACCAATGCCCTATACAGCCACAGCAAGACCTCCCTACTTTTATATTCAATCCCCCTCGCTATGAAGGCCAGCATCCCATTCACCTTCCTAACCACCTGCTGCACCTGCAGGCTGGGTTTTTGCGACTCATGCACAAGGACCCCGAGGTCCCTCTGCACCGTCGCCTGCTGCAGTTTTTCTCCACGTAAGTAATAATCCTTCCTACCATTATTCCTACCAAAGTGGACCACCTCGCACTTGCCAACATTAAATTCCATTTGCCATTTCCTGGCCCATTCGCCCAGCCTATCTAGATCCTTCTGTAGACTCTCCCCACCCTCCGCACAATTTGCCTTTCCACCAATTTTGGTGTCATCAGCAAATTTCGACACCCTACACTCGATTCCCTCCTCCAGATCATCTATATAAATGGTAAATAGCTGAGGCCCCAGCACCGACCCCTGGGGCACTCCACTAGTCACCATCCGCCAATCCGAATAGCACCCATTGATCCCCACTCTCTGCCTCCTATTTGACAACCAGTCCTCTATCCACGCTAACACCCTACCCCCAACTCCATGCCCCCTGACCTTCTGCAATAACCTCTTGTGAGGTACCTTGTCAAACGCCTTCTGAAAGTCAAGAAAGGCCACATCCACCGGCTCTCCTCTATCCACCGCCCTAGACACATCCTCATAGAACTCCAGTAAATTTGTCAGACACGACTTCCCTTTAACAAAACCGTGCTGCGTCTGCTCTATCAAGCAGTTCCCCTCAAGATGCCTCGCTATTTCCTCCTTGATGACGGATTCTAACATTTTACCTACAACAGACGTTTAAGGAACACAACAGCATTGTTCAGTTTCGAAAGAGCAAAATGAATCTTTCATCTGTATCTAATAAAGTGAGCATGGTGCTTTTCTGAAGCAGTGAAAATTCCATTGCTGTAAAACAGATCATGACACACTTGAACACCATAAATGCTTTCTTAAAAAAGTCAGGCATATTTCCCTAATAGAACAGCACACTTACACAGTGAGTTGTTGAGGTGGAAGATTTTGAATTTGATCCCATGTCAGTTGGAAGTTATTTGATGTTAAAGATAGTGGTAAGGACTCTGTAATTAACATTAAAACCCCTGCATTGAGGAGGGAAAATAAAATGGTATGCAGGACTTCTGCATTCAGTCTGTTGTGTGAACACTGAATAATAATTGGATTAAGCTCTTTTTGGTCAGCTGGTTAGCTGCTTGGCTGGAAACTCATCACCATATTTAATAACTAATCCAAATAATTGAATTTTCTTTTCGCTTGATGTGGAGTGTACACTTTGTGCTCTTAAGAACACACTTTTACCTTAGCCCAAAGAACGTGAGTGCATTTGCTAAAAGCCAAGTTTGAGGAATCCTTCAGTGATACTGTGGGAGTCTAACCAGTTTAAATGTGTCATTTTGTGAATTTCTTGACTTTTGCTCAGTTTAAGCTTTGTCTGAAGGGTTATCTACAGCTAAGTGGAAAGAATCGAGCCCTTTTTAACTAATTTGGTCCTCATTGGACTGGCCTACCCTTCCACATTTCATCATTTGATAGCCTTCAGCAGAATGTTAAAATGTAGAGAGCCTACAGGTTGCAGTAATTTAACTTTTGTCTTTGTTCAGTACTTCAATTTCCAATTGAACAGGATCCTGCTCTTCGTGGTGGGCAACATAGGAAATCACCATGTATTATTTCAACACGTTGAATCAGATTCAAAGTACTGAGATAAAAGTCTTTTTCAGCGCCTGTATATGAAACAAGTTTGGGCAGCTTCAAACAAGTTTCTATTGGATGGGGGCTTGATGCCAAACTTCCATTAATTCAACAGTGACAATCTTGTCATGGCGCAGTCTGGTGGCGCTCTGAGTTTTTTTTGATTAAGACATATTGCTAAGACAAAGTAAACAAAGCTGTTCTACAATCTGACCCTGCTGTAACTGACCTGATTATTTGCTGCTGACACTGCCGCCCAAAATGGAAAGTTACAGTTTACTCAATTAATATGGTTACTTTGCTCATAGTAAAAGTTCACCTAGTCTCAATAACTTACACCAATTCTGCTTAAAAAATCACTCTTGACATATCGTCTCATTTTCAAACAGCTAAAATCAGAAATCAGTGACATTTTGTCTTCAGCTTCTCCATTTATATTGGTAATTTTTTTTGTATAATGACAGAAGTTATAATAAAAATACAGAATGCTTTTATTTATAGAATTGTCATGTAGGTAAAAGTTCTTTCTTAAGTTACTTGGGTTCTCATGATATCTATAATTTATAAACGACCTCTTTAAAGCAAATTATATTTGTGAACCTTTTCCCAGTGTATATTGTATTTTCCTGAACGATGTGGTTGGCCACTGAGCCAAAGGCACACCCTGCTCAGTCAACACTGATCTGTCACCAGGGCCTAGAATTTTGTGCCAAAGTTGGGAGATCTATCTCTGTCATTATAGTAATACTCAGAACAGCTATTGTTCCAGGCACCACCATCCCTGTTTTGTCCTGCTGGCAGGGCAGACCACCAGAGTTGTTAGAGCAGTGGTATGCAGTCTGGGTGGAGTGGCCCCTGGAGTTCTCAACATTGACTGTGGGCTACATGAAGCCTCAAGACATCAGATCAAACATAGATATGGAAACCTGCCCTCCCTTAGCTGATGAATCAGTACTCCTCCATGTTGTATATCACCTGGAGGAAGCAAAAGCATAGAATGTAGTCTAGATGGGAGTACATCAGTGCCGTCGCAGAGTAACTCGGTAGCACCAGTACTGACTGGGCTGGCTGTGTCCTGCAGCATGTATCTGCCTGACTAGCCCTATGGCAGGTGGTGAGAGAACCAGCAAAAGAGAACAAATCTAACAGCTCAAAATTGGCCACTGTAGACCATTAGCAGCACAGAATTGGATTCAATCACAATCTAATATCATGCCATAGCTTATAATTTACTCGACTATTACCGTCAAGCTAGAAGATCAATTCTGGTTCAAGAAGGACTGCAAGATAACATGTGAGGAATTGCACATAAAAATATATAAATTGAGGTGTCAATTTAGTGAAACTGTAGACACAGGGTCACATGCATACTAAACAGTAAAAGAAGCAACCAACAAGTTAGGTTAAAGCTCTGTAGTCTTGTCACATCCAGTTTCAATAATAGTGGGCTAATCAGAGGAGGTGCCACAAATATCAGCATTCTTAATGATGAGAGCCCAGCACATCAGTTCAAAAGGCAAGCTCGAAAAATTTGTAACTATCTTCAACCAGAGTGGAAGATCCATCTTGCCTCCCCGCCACCCCTCTCCCCCCAAGGTCTCCAGTGTCATAAAAGACAGTCTTTAGCCAATTCATTTCACTCCACATGAGATCAGGAAATGGCTGAAGGTACAGATTTTAGTAAAGGCAATGGCCCCTGACAACAACCCAACTGCTATATTGGAAACATGTGCCCCAGAGGTAGCTGCACTGCTAGCCAAGCTGTTCCAGTACAGACATTTACCTGAGTGCAGAAAATTGGTCATGTATGCCCTATCCATGAAAAGTAGAGCAAACTCAATATGGCCAATAATCACCCTATCTTACTGTTATATGGATCAAGGCAGATGGTGAAATATGAAACAAAACACAGTCCTTTTCCTGATGGTAGGTTTATTCACAGGATGTAGCATTAGACATCTCTGCCTCTTGTCAACCCAGTGTTCATGTGTGTTCTCGGTCCTTAATCAAATATTGCCATCAACTTTGTGGGTTTAACAACATAATCCCACCAGTAATTACGAAACCATAAGTGAAAAAATGTTTTTCCATATTTTGTTAGAATTTATCATAACATATATCTCTTCCAGAACCTCCAACAATTTCTCAATGTAAGCATTCCTCTTTATAGAACAGTATGATAATAGAATTTGTGTCAACCCAATTTATTTTACAGTTTATTTTTTGTCATCAACATTTCCTTCATATTAGTAAGGTCTATCCTCAATGTTTTGTCAGTTGTAAAACATTGGAACTTAATATTGTGGTGAATCATGCTACAATTGAAGCATAGGAAGCACCACCGAAAAGGACTAATTTCATATATTTTTGGGTTAGCCAAGGCTAGAAACTTGACTGCACATCTCTCCAAATTTAGTTTTTTTACTCTTTTGTTTGCTCTCAGAACCTCCTCAACTGTAGCATGTTTCACCACAATATTAAGTTTCAATGCTTCACAACTGGCATCCATTCTTGTCTGAATGCATAACCAGTTTAACTGACTATTTGAGCTTAACTGCTTTGATCCTTTGGATGAAAAATCATCTTTATGTGAGAGCCTGGCCCAATTTATAGGGTTATGATTAACCTTTTCTAATTATGATTGTTGATTCAACGTTATCTATGATCTTTCTGATTAATATCTAATCCTGTATCTTTGAAAACCCCCAAAACCTGACCACCAATCCTAAATTCCCTGCAGTACCTCCTCATGGAAAACCACAACTGTGTGTGTTAAAGATATCTGCAAATTCCTCTTTGTGATGTTAATAGAACATTGCTGGGTCTGCTTTCAGCTAAATACAACCTACTTGCAGCAAGACAGACGTAACTGAGAAATACCATTTCCATCCCCTCAACATATTGTTTAATCCATAAACGCACGATTAATTTCTACAGCTTCCCTTCCACATTACCAGTTTATTTAGGTAGTTTCATAAACACATCTCCCTACAAAATTTGGTTTTATGTTGCACAAATATGTGGCCAAGAAAGCTAAGAAAATTTCCAGGATAATTTTTCCTGACATGGGAAAGACCATTCTAATATACTGATTAACAAGTCTCTCCTTGAAACCCCAAGTCACTAGTCTGGTTTTAGCCTTGTATATCGTCTCAAGAAGTACCTTATTTGTAGATATCACCTCTGATAAAGCCAGCTGTGCCCCATCTGGCACTTCAGAGCAGATACCAAATTATTTCTGATTTTCCAACGCCCTTTGTTTTGCATCTCAAGAATTTAGCTACTGATTTGTCTGTAGCCAATCATTAGGGCTCTTACTTTTAGTGGAATCCCTAGATTGTTCTATAGTCTTTGCTCTCTTATCTCTTTCTGGGGTACTGTTCATGACCTATTCCTTCCACAATAAGAGGTCCTATTACCAGACCATGATTGTTTCCTGGGGTCGTGGTTGCTTCCAGATTGATTATGGGAAGTCGCATGCCATTTTCCAGCCCGAGTAAGAATGCAGACTTTTGAACTGCATTTATTTTCTTGCTTCATTTGTTTCTCAGCTGTATTGTGCTCTGCTGTAGATATCAAGAACAATAACTTAAACCTTAACAGAAAGATTAAGGAAATAGTTTTGGTGAAGTTCAGATTATGGAAAAGTGATAATTTGGAATTTGCCCAAGATTAACATCATGCCCTATGGTCTTATTGAATGTGATTGTATCCAGAAAGTAATATTGTGAATAATGAGTCTCACTGGAATAGGTTTTTTGCTTTCCAACAGTGGTAAAATTAGAACTGTGAATTAGCCATTTAGCAAAATCATTTAAGTTTCATTACATTGAAATTGGTGGGATTTGGATGATTTCTGCAATGGGTGGGTGATCCACAATACCAATTTTTACACCTAGATGACAAGTTGCAAATCTATCCTTTTTTGGTTTCCCACAGCAACATACTGCCGAAGTCAGTCAACTCACAAATGCCTTAAAGGAAAAGATAAAGGAAAACAAGCGACTTAAATCCTCCTTTGACACATTAAAAGAATTAAATGACTCCTTGAAAAAACAGGCAAGAACTATTTTCTAAAGCTTATATTACCATAATATGGTTGTGTTTCAACTAGTACAGCTATAGACTGTTGCCTCGGGTCATTAAATGTAGTAACTGTTTCCTGAGCAGGGAAAATCTTGCAGGTGCAATCAAGTTAGTTAGATCCTTCATGAGTCAGACCAACATGTGGATGAAGCTTTCTAAATTTCCTTTAATCATAAGTGCCCCTCCCTTCCCTTGGGTGTAGCACTGTCAAAAAAATACAAAATCAGGGGAAAAAACATGAAAATCTGCATAGAACCATATCCTAGCTAAAGTTACAATATCACAAAAAACTTCTTTTTTCCTATTTGACAACTTTGTGGGCAGCATGGTGGTTAGCACTGCTGCCTCATAGCACCAGGAACCTGGAGTTTGATTCCCAGCTTGGGTAATAATCTGTGCAGAGTATGCACATTTGCCCCGTGTTTGCAAGGGTTTCTTCTGGGTGTTCTGGTTTCTTCCGGGTGTTCTGATTTCTTCCCACAGTCCAAAAGCAGCCATGGCCATGCTAACTTCTCCCTTAGTGTACCCAAAACAGGTGCCGGAGTGTGGTGACTAGGGGATTTTCACAGTAACCTCATTGCAGTCTTTTATTTTTAAAAAAAAGGAAATATCAAAAACAAAATTTTGGTACATCATGCATGATGTATGCACTGTTGGTTGCTCAAGAGAGACCGAATTATACAAAAAGTAAATGTATAGAACTGATCTTCAAAACCATATTCAATCTGTCAGCAAAGACCTTGTTTTCACTTCCACCCCTACTTCCCCTTCCAGTGATGTGGAACCCTTGTCTGCTTGCGTGAGCTTCAGAACTCCCAACTTTCCACTGCCCTTACCAGACTGCCAATCTTTGTCTACTTCAAATTAAAAATTGATGAAAGATCAGCTATCTACAACTTGCCCTGCACTAAACCTAATTTATCCATCAAACTTACTGACTTGTCAAAATTAAATTCATTTTCGTAATAATTTTTTTCTCAACTCTGCAAACCTTTTCAGCCTGATTTACTGAATATTATTGAGCTGGTCATAGAATGGCTTTATGATTCAGAATGCAGTTTCAACTGAATAATTATAATGATTTTATGTTGAATAAGTAGATGTATAGTCAACAGTTGAGTGATGAACATTGAATATTGGCCTTTAGTTAGAGATTTACTTCTTAAAAAGCCATTATTTAGAGTAAGCTATAGACTCTACCTAAACTTGTCAAAATTAGTTAATGATTTTGTGGGGCGAGGTGTTTTTAACAAATTTTATAGTGATTAATTGCATTAAATGACAGGCTGTTATCATTATAACCCATTTAATGCTATATTTTGTCGCTTCAATACTGTCCTGTCTGGCGGTGATGTAACAGCTGTTCAATTGGCAGACTGTCATCCTGTACAACTTTTGAAATTGTATATTTTATGAATGCTTTCCTTGCAGAGCTGGGTTCCTGAGAGCTAACAATAATTCCATTTGAAGTAATTTGAATTTATCTTTATCTGTGCTATTAAAGTAATTATTTCTGGTGTTAGTGATAAATAGGCTAAAAAAAACTACACGTGAATATAAATAGCTCCATTAAGTACAATAGTTAACACACTAAGTACAATGTTGATGTTTGAAATAAGTGTTATGACCGGTCACTGGACGAGGTCCCACAATTTATGATTCTGGACTGGATACCCCCAAACTGCTGTGTCCCGTGTGAGGAGCGGTGAACTTTCTTCCTGTCTTTATTCAATCTCCTCAGTTGGTTGTAACAAGGTTAATTTAAAAGGGATCCCTTCCCTTGTGGATATCTTCCCAGTCCAAATGTAGTTCTGCTTTAAAACGTGTAAATTTAACCAGGCTTTTTTGACTTAAAGAATGAGTGAGTTTTTTGGTTACTAAAATGCAAAAAGAAAATAAAACACAGCATACTTACAAGCCAGTTTAGAAATGAGAAATGAATCCAAAAATAAAAGTTAAAAGAGATATACAAATCTGGCTTTAGCTTGTCCATGAGACGTAGATGGTGAAATGTTATGTCAGTTAAGTTGGTAATGGATTCTGGTAATGCTGACTGAAACAATTGAGCAGTTGGTTTGGAGATTCTTGATTCTGCAGGTTAGCTGAATAGTTTTTCTGCTTCCTTCACTGACTTGACTTTCAGAACTGAGAGAGATTCTTTTATTTATCAGTGCAGGGGTGCCTAGATGTTCTTAGTTGTGACCTATACTGCTCTCACTAGCACAGTAGAGCTAGAACCCCAATCTAGCACACAGAGACCAATTGTCTTGTTTATTCCTGGAAGGAGAAAACCACAAACATTTGTGGGATACAACTCCAAAGGGGTGGTTTCTGCTAATATGGTAAATGGCTGCCATTATCTCCACAGGAGATTACAGTTCAGCTTTGTACTGCATCTCTTCCTTTTGAAGTATCTCCATCTGAAAAAGGTGTGACTTTTTTTCCTCTCCTAAGGACTGAGCATATTCTACATTGGAATTCCAGCAAGTGGTTATTTTGCAGTTTCAGCCAGTTTTTACTTCTATTTTCTTTTTTAAAAAATACATTTTGTTTAAAAGTTCAATATGTCCATGCACAATTCAGGCTCTGATACATTATCATGACATAATTAAAATGCCTTTATTATGACAAGCTACAGCCAATTTATTTCAAAAATGACTATAATTCCACAGACAAATTTTTGCTTCTCCACATTTAAAAAGTTTCGATGTTTGGATTGGGGTCTCATGATATAAATTCTAAATCGTGTTCAAGCAAATGATTGCAAAAGACAATTCTGATTGTTCCAGATCCTTAAAGTTTACCAGAGTACCATTTCCAGATTGCAAGGGAAAGTCGTCTCTTTGTATTTGAAATACATCTGCTCAACAATTGAACATAGCTGATTCTCAACAAACTGAGTAGTACTCCATGCATATTTTTAGTTAGAGCAAGAGACCGGATTCCACAAACGCAAACAATATCCATGATTTCTCACTGAGAGATATGAACAAGTTACATACCTATCTCTATTTTTCAAATCATTGCAGGGTTTTGGGTCCATTTTGAAATGCATCAGTATTCCACATCAATGGAGCAGTCTGTTATTCAAATCACTGAACCAGTCTGAACTATAAATCAAGAAAACCATCCTGCCTTTGCACTGACATTAAAGTAGATTTTTCTTCCTTTTGGCATTTGGCACATTTGCTGATAACACATTGAAAACAGTGGATCACAAGCCCATGAATTTTTGCAATTAAAAGACAGAAAATCATAGGCTGACATGTATGTTTTCCAAATGTGCAGTCCAAGGTGCGTTGAAGTAGAAATTCTCTCCTTAATTTCCCCACCCCCACCATTTACATGCTGCAAGTGTACATTTGTCTATTTCAAAGAATGTTTCAAAGTATAATTCAAATGAGCTTTATCTAGTTCAAAACTGTAAAGCACTTGCTTTCAATGGGGTGATAATAGATTAGAATATGTCTTTTAATGCAGGTGGTGATATTTTGCAGATTACCGAAGTGAAGCAACAGAATAAGAAATTGGAAACTCAGGCCAAAAAGGTGCAAAATCGTTTAGAGAATTTACAAGTGAGTTCTAAAGGACTAGAAAATATTGCAAAATCTATAGAAAACATGAAGTACGGAAGAGAACATTTTATCCCCTTTTTCCCACCCCAAGCCATGAAGTTATAATTTTGCAATAGTCAAAAAGTATTAAAGTTATGTGTTGTCTGTTCAGTTTATTGACATCCTAAAGGTTGTAATAAGAAACTCAACTTGACTAATTATATAAGTACTGTGCCTACATGAGGAGGTCAGAGACTAGGAATTCTGTGGCAAATAACTCCGTACCCCGACTTCATAAAGACTTTCCACAATCTACATGGCGCGAGTCAGGAGTGTGATGGAATATTCTCCACTTATCTGGATGAGTGCAGCTCCAACAGCACTCAAGAAGCTTGACACCATCCAGGATAAAGAAACATGCATATGGGTGGCACAGTAAACTGCTGCCTCAAAAAGCCAGGGACCTAAGTTTGATTCCCAGATTGGGTAACTGTCTGTGTGGTTTGCATGTTCTCACTATGTCTGCATTGGTTTTCTCCAGGTGCAGCAGCTTTCTCCCACAGTCCAAAAGACATGCTGGTTATGTGCATTGGCCATGCTAAATTTCCCCCAGTGCACCTGAACAGGCCAGAGTGTGGCAACTAGGGGATTTTCACAATAACTTCATTGTAATATTAATGTAAGCCTACTTGTGACTAATAAACTTTTTTGGCATCCCTTCTACAAACAATCCACATCACCACCACCTGCGCGCCATGGCAATAGTGTGTACCATGCACTGCAGGAACTCGCCAAGGCTCCTTAGACAGCACAACTGCTGTCACCTACAAGGACAAAGGCAATAGATATCTATTGCCCTCTCCTGTATGGTGTCAAGCTTCTTGAGTCTTGTTGGAACTTTACTTCAGGTACACAAAGATAATTACATCACACTCCAGTTTTGTGCTTTGTAGATAGTGAACAAGCTTGAGGAGACAGAAGGTGAGTTACTGCTCTGGAATTTCCAGCCTCTGACCTACCCTTGTAGCCTCACTATTGAGAGAGATGGAATGGGTTTGAATATTTTGATTTTTCTCCAGAGTTGTCATTATTCCCTACTAACAGGATTACCTATCAATTTAGTTCAAGTAATTTGTCATCTTTAAAGTCTGGCACTAAAATGTAAAAGGTAGTTTATAATACCTTATCACAAAGTGACCTTTGAAGGCTTATGTAGAGTGTCAGTTGTTGATTTTCAGTATTGGGCAGCGATGGTCACACAATGGCTGGTGGGAAATATAGGTAACTGGTGATGAGTCTAAGATGAGTCTATAAAACGTTTAAAAACTCAAAACTAAATTTACAGCTTCTCTAAAGAAATTCAACTTCTGTCAAAGAATCTACACTTTTTTCATCGCACATACTGGTGAAACAGCTTCGTATCCCAGCAATTTCTATTATGTCTCATTGCAAGATGTCATCACAATTTCAAAGAGAAACCGTTCTACTTTGCAGAGGAAGAATGAGCTATGTATGGCACAGAAATTTCATGAAAATGTTTCTGCTGGTGTGAAGGAGACCAGTTTGCAAAAACAAGAGAAGATTCAACCTGCTCACAGGATCAGTCGAGTAAGATATTTTGTTATATTAAGTGGCTTTAATTTGGAATTGCGGGCTGTTGGTTTATAGAGTATTTCATTGATTTTAAAATTCAAACATGTTTTTAAATTTTCATATTTCTGATTTCCCATTTCTGACATTATCAGAGTAAATCCAAGCTAGTTTTGACCAAGTTCCTGAATCCATTGTACAAAACAGCCAATATGCTGTTGGCTGTTTGAAACTTGGATGTTGGCTGCGTGAAATTTTCACGAACCGTGTTAGCAATGGCCATAAATAACATATCAAACTAATGCATGCAAGGACTGTATTCCTGTTTTTCGGAATGACGTAGTAGGATATTGAGATCTTTTATATCCTGTATCAGCATTTGACCTGTACAGTGAGTCTTTTCAATATATATTTGGTAATAATATCACCTGCTGTAAGCACAAAATTAAAACTGATATTGGAGACTTGCATATAAATTCTAATATTATGACTGGTTCTCTAATTCTATAACTTGTTTCTATGTTTGAGATCTCCTATTTATTTTCTAGCCTCTTTTAAATAGCAATTTCTGTGAACTGCTTGGAGTGCTGCTGGACTGGATCTCTGATGGTTACCTTTGTTATTTGACATCAGATGATGAAAATGATATTCAAACTTCATTGGGTCCCAATTATTTACTTAAGAAATCCATTCAAGAGAATTGTGTGAAGGTATTCATGATTTCTTTTTATCCCTTGGGCATTTTCTGTGTTTGAAAGACTTTTCTCTGTCGTATGAATGTCATTCCTGGAATTGAATTATTCTGTAACACTAAGATAAACAAAGTGCTGGAAATACTCGGCAGATCGTTGGAGAGCAAAACAGCATTGTTTGAGATCAATGACCTTTTTGTCACAACTGGAAAAATTAACATTGTAACTGCTTTTAAACAAGTACAAAGGCAAGAGCTGGGAAAAGTAAAAGGGAAAACAGTGCAATAATTTGGAAGGTAGAAGAGATTAAATGCCAAAAGGGATATTGATACAAGACAAAAGGAAATGCAAATGGAACATTTAAAAAAACCAAAGATGGGTGTAGCGGAGGTGCTGATGGAAATAGCGGAATGATCACCCACAGCTACTGTCCAAAGAAAAACATAAAATCGGGACAGAGGTAATGACATGAAACTATTGAATTCCGTGTTCGTCCAAAAGACTGTTAAGTTCCTAATTAAAAGATGAGATGCAGTTTCTCAAGTTTGCATTGAACTGCACTGGATTGATGTAGTAGACTGAGGGCAGCAATGATAGGGTGAAAGTCAGTTTTAAAAAAATCATTAGTGGTGGTGTTCTTTGTACCGGATATTAATGGTCTTTCTGCTGACCAATAAACTAACCTCCTATGTTCCACCTTTTTTAATAAGTTGCTGTGACCCTTGTATGGATTGCCTCTGGATAATGCTGCTATTCACTGATTCAGGAAGGCAGGTGCTGTCTGGGGCTTAGGAACCATACATCTAAAATCTGTTCCTCTGACTCCAGCTCTTCCCATATCGTTGGGACTTGAGAGGTTAGATTTGGGAAGTCCTCCTGGGAATGTCTCCGACATAGTTATAAAGTGGGTAAAAGTGCATTATCTACTGGTTCTAACAGTTCCATTGTGGAGTGAAACAGTCTGAGTTTGGGTGGCACGGTAGCATAGTGGTTAGCACTGCTGCTTTTCAGTGCCAAGTACTTGGGTTCAATTCGGCTTTGGGATACTGTCTGTGTGGAACTTGCATGTTCTTCCCTTTTCTGCATGGGTTTCCTCTGGGTGCTCTGTTTCCCCACAGTCCAAAGATGTGCAGGTTAGGTTAATTAGCCATGCTCAATTGGCCCTTAGTGTCAGGCAGATAAATATGTCCCTTGGTGTCCCAAGATGTGTAGGTTAGGGGGATTCATGAGGTAAACACATGGGGTTACGGGGTTAGGGCCTGGTGGGACTGTTGTCAATGCAGGCTCAATGGGCCAAATGGTGGCCTCCTGCACTATATGATTTGAGTTGTGTGAGAGCTGAATAGAAATTTACATCAAAACTGAATGTTGTTTAAACATGTACATTCATTCCACAGGGAATCTACAAAATATTTCATCAAATGTTTATTTTTTACATCAGTACTACTGCAGTCAGTATGAACATCACAATTACTACATAGGAGCTTAAGTTATGAGAAGAGGAAGCATTTTCTATTCCTTGCAGCCCTATTAACACTAAAAGCACATTTCTGCTCATACCTAAATTAACAACTTAAGAACATAAGAAATAGGTGCAGGAGTAGGCCATCTAGCCCTTCGAGCCTGCCCCGCCATTCAATAAGATCGTGGCTGATCTGAAAGTGGTTCAATTCCACTTGCCTGCCTGCCCCCATAATCCTTAATTCTCCTATCAATCAGAAATCTATCTACCGGTGACTTAAACGTATTCAATGAGGTAGCTTCCACCACTTCAATGGGCAGAGAATTCCAGAGATTCACTACCCTCTGAAAGAAGTTCCTCCTCAACTCTGTTCTAATCTGACCCCCCCCCCTCCATTATTTTGAGGCTGTGTCCTCTAGTTCTTGTTTCCTTTCTAAGTGGAAACAATCTCTCCGCCTGTACCCTATCTAACCCCTTCATTATCTTATATGTCCCTATAAGATCACCCCTCAGCCTTCTAAACTCCAACGAGTACAGGCCCAATCTACTCAATCTCTTCTTGTAAGCTAACCCCCTCACCTCCGGTATCAATCTGGTGAACCTTCTCTGTACTCCCTCCAAGGCCAATATATCCTTTTGCAAATAAGGGGACCAAAATTGCACACAGTACTTTAGTTGCAGCCTGAACAGTACCAGGGATCTAGGTGTATGTGTACATAGATCCCCGAAAGTTGGGAATCAAGTAGATAGGGTTGTTAGGAAGGCATACGGTGTCTTGGCGTTTATTGGTAGGGGGATTGAATTTAGGAGCCGCAGCGTCATGTTGCAACTGTACAAGACTCTGGTGTGGCCGCACTTGGAGTATTGTGTGCAGTTCTGGTCCCCACATTATAGGAAGGATGTGGAGGCTTTGGAGAGGGTGCAGAGGAGGTTTACCAGGATGTTGCCTGGTATGGAGGGGAGGTCCTATGAGGAGAGACTGAGGGATTTGAGGTTGTTTTCATTAGAAAGAAGGCAGCTAAGAGGGGACCTTATTGAAACATATAAGATGATTAGAGGTTTAGATAGGGTGGACAGTGATAGCCTTTTTCCTCGGATGGAGAAAGCTAGCACGAGGGGGCATAGCTTTAAATTAAGGGGTGGTAGTTATAGGACGGATGTCAGGGGTAGGTTCTTTACCCAGAGGGTGGTGAGGGATTGGAATGCCCTGCCTGCTGCAGTTGTAAATGCGCCTAGTTTGGGGGCGTTTAAGAGATCCGTGGATAGGTTTATGGATGGAAAGGGTTTGGTTTAGGCTAGAGGGTCATTGCTTTTTAGCTGGTGGGCGCAACATCGTGGGCCGAAGGGCCTGTTCTGCGCTGTTATGTTCTATGTACAATTGCAGCAAGACCTCCCTGCTTTTATATTCCTTCACCTCGCGATAAAGGCCAACATTCCATTTGCCGCCTTGATCACCTGCAGACTGAGTTTTTGCAATTCATGCACAAGGACCCCCACATCCCTCTGCACAGTAGCATGTTGTAATTTTTCACCGTTTAAATAATAGCCCATTTTACTATTATTCCTTCCAAAGTGGATAACCTCACACTTGCCAACGTTATATACTCCATCTGCCAGATCCTCGCCCAATCACTCAGCCTATCCAAATCTCTCCGCAGACTTTCCACGTCTTCCATGCAATTCACTTTCCCACTCATCTTCGTGTCATCAGCAAACTTTGTTACCCTACACTCGGTCCCGTCATCTGTGTATATGGTAAACAGTTGCGGCCCCAGCACCGATCCCTGCGGTACACCACTAGTCATCAATTGCCGACCAGAAAAACACCCATTTATTCCAACTCTCTGCTTCCTATTAGATAACCAATCCTCAATCCACACTAACACTTTACCCCCAACTCCATGTACCTTAATCTTCTGCAGCAACACTTTGCGAGGCACCTTATTGAACACCTTCTGGAAATCTAAAAACACCACATCCACCAGTTCCTCTCTGTCAACTGCACTCGTTACATCTTCATAAAAATTCAGTAAATTCGTCAAACACGACTTTCCCTCCATGAATCCATGCTGTGTCTGCTTGATTGAACCATTCTTTTCCAGGTGTCCTGCTATTTCTTCTTTAATGATGGATTCCAGCATTTTCCCAACTACAGATGTTAAGCTAACCTGTCTGTAGTTACCCACCTTTTGTCTACTTCCTTTGGAAAACAGCCACTGTTTAAAAATCAGCCGGCACTTCCCCAGCGTCCAGTGAATGTTGTTAAATTGCTACTAACGCATCTGCTATTTCATCTGACATTTCTTTCAATACCCTGGGATGCATTTCATCCATGCCTGGGGACCTGTCTACCTTTAGTCCCATTAGCTTACCAAGCACTACCTCTTTAGTAATAGTAATCGTTTTAAGGACCTCAATCCCTACAGTCCCACGACCGTTAATGTTCGGTAAGCTATTTGTGTCCTCTACCGTGAAGACCGACACAAAAAGCTTGTTTAAGGCCTCAGCCATTTCCTCGTTTCCCATTATTAAATCCCCCTTCTCATCTTCTAAGAGTCCAACATTTACTTTAGCCACTCTTTTCTCCTTTCTTTATATTTGTAAAAACTTTTACTATCAGTATTTATATTTTGCACCAGTTTAGTTTCATAATCTATCTTTCCTTTCTTTATCACTTTCTTAGTTGTTCTTTGTTGTTTTTTTAAAGCTTACTCAATCTTCTAATTCCCCACTAGTTTTGGCCACTCTGTACGCATCGGTTTTTAATTTTATACTCTCCTTTATTTCCTTCATTATCCACGGCTAGTTATCTCTTTGCTTACGTTCCTTCTTTATCACCGGAATATATTTTTGCTGAGTACTGAGAAAAATCTCCTTAAAAATCCTCCACTGTTCCTCAGCTGTCCTACCAATTAGTCTGCGCTCCCAGTCCACATTAGCCAATTCTGCCCTCATCCTTTCGTACTCCTCTCTGTTCTAGCAGAGGACACTGGTTTGGGACCCTACTTTCTCACCCTTCATCTGTATTAGAAATTCAACCATATTGTGATCACTCGTCCCAAGAGGATCCCTCACGAGAAGATCTTTAATTCTACCTGTCTCATTACACAGGACCAGATCCAAGATAACTCGTTCCCTCATAGGTTCTGTAACATACTGTTTGAGGAAACTATCCCGACAGCATTCTAAGAACTCTTCCTCAAGTCCACCGCGTCCGACTTGAGTCAACCAATCAATATGCAGGTTAAAATCCCCCATGATTATTGCCATTCCCTTTTTGCGCGCATCCATTATTTGCTTATTTATAGCCCGCCCCACCTCAAAGTTATTATTTGGGGGCCTATAAACCACACCCACCAGTGACTTTCTCCCCTTACTATTCCTTATCTGCACCCACAACGATTCCACGTTTTGCTCCACAGAGCCTATATCGTCTCTCACTATCACCCTGATGTTATTTTTTATTAACAGAGCTACCCCACCTCCTTTTTCTTCCTGTCTATCCTTCCTAAATGTCTGATACCCCTGGATATTCAGTTCCCAGTCCCAGTCATCCTGCAACTACATTTCTGTAATGGCCACTAGATCATACCTATTTGTACTGATTTGTGCCATCAATTCATTTGCTTTGTTTCAAATGCTTTGTGCATTCAGGTAAAGTGTCTTTATGCTAGCCTTTATTTGGACCCGATTTGTTGAAATGCTACTAACCTCTCCTGAGCCTTCTACTCCTTTAACTAGTTGTCTTGTGTCCAACGAGGGGCATACACGTGATGGGTCATACATGGGCTGCTCTTGGTTGTTCGAGATTGGCCTAGTGCTTCATGTCGTTAGTGTGTGCCTAAACTGGACCAGATACTGGGCAAGACGACAGCTCAGTGACTATCACTGATTGCTGTGCAGACACATGGATTTGGGCCAGTGTCTGTGGGAGCTTGCGCATTCTCCCCGTGCTTGCGTGGGTTTTCTCCGGGTGCTCCGGTTTCCTCCCACACCCCAGAGATGTGCTGTTAGGCTGATTGGCAGTAATAATTGTCCCTAAATTAGTTTCCCTCAATGTGGATGGCCATAAAACATTAGACAAGGGTCATGGGTAGAGGGGGGGGACTGGTGGTGTTGGGACGGCGGCGCGGGCTCGTTGGGCCGAAGGGCCTGTTTCCCGGGTTGTTCGTTGTTCTTTGTTCTTTAGTTGAATGTCCTCGACATTTAACCTGCACTCATATCCTCTCCTTTACATTTGATTTTGTAATTCCCCGTACCCTGAACCCTCCCCCCCACTATTAACTAAAAAATCTATGCATTCTATCAGATAGACTGCACTTAAGTGAACAACTCATTAGCTTTCAACAATTACATGAGAAAATCGAGGCCTATGTTTGAGCTTTGTGCATAAATGCTTCATAACTTCTATTCTGGTAAGCTGCCAGCCTCCATCTTGTATCTTCCATTATTTTGTATGCTTTGTCTTTTAAGAATATCACATGCATGTGGCCCAGCAAAATAGTAACTGTTCTGAGCCATAAGTTGAATTTTGATTTGGAAACAGGTGCCAAGCAGAGACTGTCTGCCACCCCACCCAACAAATGGTTTAGGTGTTGTCAATTTCTAATTTCACGTGAATGCAGATGGAAGTCCAGAATGTGTGACCAACCTCTTTCAGCAGAGCAGCAATGCATGCCGTAAGGCATTTTATGCTGTTGCAACATACAATATTTAATGAGTCATGCACAGATGTTTATTAGGAGTTTGACTATTTTAAAAATTAAACTTTTGTATTAGATGTGTGAATGCTTATTCATTTGTCAAATCCGAGTTACGCAGTGTCTGATTATGGGTATGTGCCTGCAATTTCATATCCTGTTTATTTAATCATGTCTAGACATTGTCTAATGTCTGTAATGTAGATGATTTTTGATCTGGCAGGGATTTTTCTGCAATTAGTACCATAAGGTTTATTGTTGACACCTCCCTTTTCCTGTGACTTAATTTTCTTCTCCTTTCACCCATTGCCTGGAAACAAATAAGCTGTGTGCAGTTATTTAGACTGAGCAATAGAAGACTCCCAAATGGGAGATAGGAATGCATTTAGTATGAACCTGAACTACCTGGAGGGGAGGGCAGGCTTCTAAAGCTAGGGGCTACCTGAATAACTAAAGATATGGAGATTAAAAGAAAAAAGGAAGGTTCTGATAAATGCTATGTTTAAATTCAGTCGAGAGTGAGGCTGAATATAAAAAGTACAAAACTGAAGGAGAGTATGAGAACAGGTTAGTCAACAAAGTAAACGGGAACACCGAAAGCTTTTTATAAGCCTATCAAGATAATGAAGGGTGGAGTAAGGAAAGCAAAGATTTTCTTGTGAAAGCAGAGGAAATGGCTGAGGTACAAAGTGAGTACTTTCCAAATATCTTCACTGAAGAAGAGCATGCTGCCAATCTCACAATAAAGGAGAAAGTAGAGAAATTGGATAGGATAAAAATTGATAGTAGAAGTGCATAAACATTGGCAATGCACAATATCAGGAGATAGAGGCTTGGTGTTAATGTCGCTGAACCAATAATCCAAACACCCAAGCTAATATTCTTGGGAAAGGTTACAAATCCCAGTAGCTGAGGGCATTTATATAAATTCAATTAATTAATAAAAAATCAGGAATTGAAAACTATTGGGTCATGAAAATAATATTGTTGTAAAAACCCATCTGGTCCACTAATATCCTTTAGAGAAGGAAATCTGCTTCCTTACCTGGTCTACAAGTGACTCTGAACCGATAGCAATGTGGGTGAATCGTAACTGCCCTCTGAAATGGCCGAGTAAGCCACTCAGTTGTACCAAACCACAACAGAAAAGCAAAAAGAAATAAAACTGGATGGATCACCTGGCATCGACATGGACAACAGTGGCATGGCCATCCCTGAAGAATTCCTCTTACTAAATCTAGGATTGGTGCCAAGATTGGAAGAGTTGTCCCACAGGACTGGAGGATAGCGAACGTGGTACCGTTGTTTAAAAAGGGTAGGAGGGATAACCCTGGTAACTATAGGCTGGTGAGTTTGACATCAGTGGTAGGTAAGTTTGTGGAGAGGATTCTTAGGGATAGGATGTATGAGCATTTAGAGCGTTGCAATCTGATTACGGATATGCAGCATGGCTTTGTAAAGGGGAAATCTTGCCTTACGAATCTGGTAGAATTTTTTGAGGAGGTGACAAAAATCGTCGACGAAGGATGAGCCGTTGATGTCGTCTATGTGGATTTCAGTAAGGCGTTTGACAAAGTCCCTCATGGTAGGTTGGTTGAAAAGATTAAGGCTCGTGGAATACAAGGCCAGGTGTCTAGATGGGTTGAGAACTGGCTTGGTAAGAGGAGACAGAGAGTAGTGGAAGGGTCCTTTTCTAGCTGGAGGTCTGTCACTAGTGTGCCGCAGGGCTCAGTACTGGGACCTCTTTTTGTAGTATATATAAATGACTTGGAAGAGGGAGTAAGTGGTGTGATCAACAAATTTGCAGATGACACTAAGATGGCAGGATTGGCGGGCAGTGAGGAGCAGTGTCTGGCAATACAACGGGATATAGATAGGCTGGTATATTGGGCAGATATATGGCAAATGGAGTTTAATCCGGATAAATGTGAGGTGATGCATTTTGGCCGAAATAATGTAGGGGGGAGTTATATGATAAAGGGTAGACCTATAAAGAGTATAGAAACGCAGCGGGACCTGGGGGTGCAAGTGCACAAGTCTTTGAAGGTGGCAGTACAGGTGGAGAAGGCTGTAAAGAAAGCTTATGGTATGTTAGCCTTTATAGGAAGGGGAATAGAGTATGAGAGCTGGAGTCTAATGTTGCAGTTGTAGAGAACGTTGGTTAGGCTGCATTTGGAGGACTGCGTCCAGTTCTGGTCGCCTTACTACCGGAAAGACATGGAGACCCTGGAGAGAGTGCAGAGGAGGCTTACCAGGATGCTGCCTGGTATGGAAGGACTGGGTTATGAAGAAAGATTGAGCAAATTGGGGCTGTTTTCCCTTGAAAGACAGTGACTGAGGGGAGATCTAATAGAGGTATGTAAGATTATGAAGGGGATAGATAGAGTAAACAGTGGTAAGCTATTTCCTATGTTAGAAACGCACAGTATGAGGGGTCACGGGCTTGGGGTGAGTGGGTAGAGGTATAACACGGATATTAGAGGGAGGTTTTTCACACAGAGGCTAGTGGGGTATGGAATGCTCTGCCAAGCAAGATGGTGGAGGCAGGCACGCTGGAGTTGTTTCCGAGTTACTTAGACAGACACATGAGTGGGTTGGAGATGGAAGGATTTGGAGATTGTTTTAAATAAGGTTCATTAGCATTGGGACGTCCCTGGTAATGTATAAGGATGTGGAATGATACTAATGTTTTTCTCTTTTAATTCACAGGTTTTAAGTCGGTCTGCCTTGTTGTCCAACCAGGGGCATACACGTGATGGGTCGTATAAGGGCTGCTCTTGGATGTTCAAGAATAGCCTAGTACTTCATGTCGTTAGTGTACGCTTAAACTGGACCAGATGCTGTGCAACACAACAGCTCAGTGACTATCACTGTTTGCGTGCAGACACATGGATTTGGGCCAGTGTCTGTGGGAGATTGCGCATTCTCCCCGTGCTTGCGTGGGTTTTCTCCGGGTGCTCCGGTTTCCTCCCACACCTCAAAGGTGTGCTATTAGGCTGATTGGAGGTAATAAATTGTCCCTAAATTAGTTTTCCCTCAATGTGGAATGCCATAAGCATAGATAAGGGACATGGGTGGGGGGGGGACTGGTAATGTTAAAATGGCGGCGTGGGCTCGTTGGGCCGATGGGCCTGTTTCCTGCGCTGTTTTTGTTCTTTGATATTGTTCCACCCATTGAGTCACTCCTTACAGTCAATATCTCTGACATCACAATTACCATTCCTGAACACGTCCTGCCCATTGGCAGGACAGACCCAGCAGACTTGATGGTACAGTGGTATAAGTTTTGGGGGGAGTTGTCTTGGGAGTCCTCATCATTGACTCCAGACCTCATGAGGTCTTATGGCATCAGGTCAAACCAGGCAAGGTGACCTGCTACTGAATATCACCTGTTGCCCTCCGAGCTGATGAATCATTATTACTCCAAGTTGAACATCAAATGGAAGAAGCACTGAGGCTGGCAATATATTCTGTGTGAAGGACTTTAAAGTCCATCACCAGCAATGATTTGGTAACACCACTCCTGAACAAGTTGGCTGAGTCCTGAAGGAAATATCTGCCAGATTAGACCTGCAGCAGGTACTTGCTGAACCAATGAGAGAAAAACCTACTAGACCTCATCCTTGCCAATCTACCTGTCAACGATGTGTCTGTCCATGACAGTATAGGTTGCAATGACCATCATATTGTCTTTGTAAAGACAAAGTCCAATCTTCACACTGAGAAATTGTCTATTGTGTTGTCTGGCACAAACTTCGTGAGAAATGAGATAAATTCAGAACTGATCTAACAACTCAAAATCTGACATCCATGAGGTGCTATGGCTATTTGACCATAATGTGTAACTTCATGGGTTGGCTTATCCCTCACCCTACCAATATCATTAAGACAAAGGATCAACCTTGGTTTAATGAAGAGTGCAGGAGGGCATGTCAGGAGCAGCACTGAGCATACTTAAAAATGAGGTGCCAACCTGTTGAAGTTATAGCACAGGACTGTTAGCATTTGAAACAGCATTCAGTAGGTAGAGCAAAGTGATCCCACAACCAACGAATCAATCAAGGCTCTGCAATCCAATTATGAATGGTCCTGAGCATTGAACAACTAACAGAAGCAAGAGTCTCCACAAATAGCTCCATCCTCAATGATGAGAAGGCCCAACACATCAGTGCAAAGAAAATTTGCAACAATCTTCAGATAGAAGGGCTGAGTATATTCCATTTCAGCCTCTTCCTCAGGTGCCAATTTTAAGCCAATACAATTCACTCCACATGATATCAGGAAATGGCTGATAGTATTGGATGCTACAAAGGCAATGGACCCTGATCACCTTCCATCAAGAATATAGAACCTTACAGTGCAGAAGGAGGCTGTTTGGCTCATCGAGTCTACACCAACCACAATCCCACACAGAGCCTTTTCCCACAACCTAGCAAATTTACGTGCTACTGGAATATTTGTGCTTCAGAACTGGTAGGGCAATCATCAACAAACATCCTTGCTTCCTGTTAGAGAGAATTGATGAATAAGCTGCTAGGCCTCAACACAGCTGCGATGAACTTATGTAATAATGTTCTTGGACTGAGGTGATTGGCCTCTGACAATATTAACCATTTTGCATCACTTTGTTAATGATCAGAAGGTTGATTGAGGTGGTAACTGGCTGCAATGGATTTATCCTGCTTTTTTTTGGGTTGGGCATACCTAGGCAATTTTCTACATTGCAGGTAGATATTAGTATTGTAGCAGTACTGGCTGCACACCTAACCAAGCTGTTCCAGTATAGCAAACTGATCCTTTATTATAAGTTCTTATCCTTTATTATAAGTTCTGGGAGGGTGAAAAATGTTACACCGCTGTACAAGAGAAATGGAGAAGGATAAATCTGGGAACTGTGGGCTAGCAAATCTAAAGTTGGTGATGGGGAAATTTGTAAGAATCATATTCTGGGACAAAATTAATTGACACTTGGAGAGTATGATTAATCAGTGAAAGTCAGCAAGAATCTGTTTACAGAAAAACAAGCTTAACAAATTTGATTTGGACAGGATTGATGAAGGTGCGGGGGATGTTACAGTACAGATTTTCCAAAGGTATTTGATAATGTATTGTTGTTAGGACATGTAAGCAAAAGGTTACCTTTGCTATGATAGTGTTGGTGAAACCATCAACAATACTTCATCAAAACTGACAACATCTTCTGAAGTCTGCACGTGTGCAGAATAATGTAGGAAACCAGACATTTCTGTCAGTGCTTCTGCGCTTCTCCAGATGATCTGTTGAGTGCATTTCCTCCATCCCTACCTCTGGTTCAGTCCCTTAGTATTCAGTGGATTGATGTAAACATCTACTTTTATGTTCAGTCTTGCAGCAAAAACCTTTGAAAATTGAATGAAGTGTAACACAGTTTTTAACACCTTCATAATTACTTCTAAACACCCTCGTTGGCCCGGAAACCAAATTTTATATTCCCCATGATAAATTACGCATTTAAAACAATTTTTTAGAAAGTTTGCGCAAGATATTTTAACTTAATGGAGCCATAATCTTTTATTTTTCTGAAAATTTAAATTAAAATTGAAGGATTATCAATGCTTTTTAATTCCTGGCTTGCTGTCTGTTTTAATACTTCAGTGTGATTGCTTCTTGCACTTGATGACAACATTGCTACTAGACACCTGGAGGCCTCGAGATGTGGTGCTGTTGGGAAAGAGGAAATCCATGCCATTGACATAAATAGATCTTTTTGCACGACTTTCTTTAAGGCCATTTGTGAACGTTGTCACTTTGCTGTTTATCCCAAACTCCATCCCCAAATGGAAACCTATGGGATTAAAAGTGATAATATGATTAAGTAATTTGTAGATAAGTGGCGCAAAGTTGTTTTTCAGACTGCAGAGAAGTGTGCAGTGGTATTTTCCATGGTTGGTGTTGGGACATCTCTTTTTGACATATGGACCTCAATCTAGGTATCGTTTGACAGATCACAGATGACATGAAAATGTGGAAATGTTATAAAGGGAGAAAGGCTGTAATACTTCAACACAACATTGACAGACTTATGAAATTGACAGATGCTTGGCAGATCAAATCTAACACAGGAACATGAAATGTAATTCCTTTTGGTAGGAAGAATGAAGCAAGCCAATATAAACTAAATTGTGCAATTTTCAGGTGCAAGAACAGTGAGACTTCAGCAAGTAATCAAGTTTTTGAAATTGTTGGGGCAAGCTAAAAAACTATATTTAGCCACGGTGAATTCTTGGTTTTAGAAATAAAGACCAAGAGTACTAAAACAAGGAATTTATGCTAAAACTTTATAAAACCCTGGTTAGGCCCCAGCTAGAGTATTACAACTAATTTGGCACATCACACTTTACAAAGGTGTCGAGACCTTAGTTAAGATACAGGACTGATTTTATATGATTGCAATTAAGAATGAAAAACTTCAGTTATATGGAGAAATTAGTGAATCTGGGATTGCTCTGCTTGGAGCAGAGAATGTTAAGGGGAGATTTGATATAGATGCTCAAAATCATGACCGGTTTCGCTGGAATAGAAACATAGAAAATAGAAGCAGAAGAATGCTATTTGGCCCCTTAAGCCTACACACCATTCAATATGACCATAACTGATCCTCTATCACAATGCTATATCTCTGCTCCCTTCCCCACCCCTTGATGCTTTTAGCGTCTAGAAATCTTATGTATATCTTCCTTAAATGTGTTCAATGACTTGGCCTCCACAGCCTTCTGTAGTAGGGAATTCCACAGGTTCAGCAGCCTGTGAGTAAAAGAAAATCTCCTCTCAGTCCTAAATGGCCTATCCCCCCAAAATCAGGGGGAACATCATCTCTGCATCCTGTACAGCCTCGTCAGAATTTTATGTTTCAATGCGATCCCTTCTCATTTTATATTCGTGGTTGACGCAATATCTCCTCATAAGGCAATCCTGCCATCACTGCAGTCAGTCTAGTGAACCTTTGCTGCACTCCCTTTTTGGCAAGGCTATCCTTAAGTAAAAAATAGGAAGATTAGGCAGATGAATGCATAGCTCGAGAGCTGATGCAGGTGGCAGGGATTTCGATTTGTCGATCATTGGGATCTCATCTGGAATAGGAGTGACTTGGAAAAGAGGGATGGGTTACCCCTGAACTGGAGGGGGACTAATATCCTGACAGAGATTTGCCACAACCACTTGGAAGGACTTAAACTAATTTGGCAGGGGGTGGGACCCAAAGCAGTAAGGAGATAGAAGAGAAGGTTGAGGACAGCACAGAAGTTAGAGAGCATGTTATATTGTAAAGGCAGTGTCAGTAATCCTAGTACTCAACAGTTCAGGAAAGAGTAGAACAGACAGCGGGAGGAACCTGAATTCAACTGCATTTAATGCAAGAGGACTATCAGCAAGGCAGACTTCACACTTATCCATTTCATACTACATCTGCCAAATATTTGCCCACACACTCAACTGTTTAAGCCTCCTACACTCCAGGGAAAGAACTCCAAGTCTATCCAGCCTCCTCTTCTAAATCAAAACCAAGTCCCAGTAGCATCCTAGTAAATCTATCTAAATTGCTGTGAAGCCTTGTTACATCCTTCTCATTATTCACATTCCCACCTAGTTTTGTGCCATCAGCAAACTTGAAAATACTATTGGCTCTTGTCTAAATCATTGATACAAACTGTGAATAGCAGGAGCACAAGCACTAATGCTATGGTACCCTACTAGTCACACTTAGCATTTTGGAAAAGACCCATTTATTCCTAATCTCTCTTTCCTATCTGCTAACCAATTTTCAACTCATGCCGACGTATTACCCCAATCCCACATGTTTTAATTTTGCACACTAACCTCTTTTATGTGGCATTTGATCAAAAGCTTCCTGATAATCTGGATATACCACATGCACTGATTCTCCCATGTCCATCCTACTAGTTATGTCCTCAAAAAAACTCTAGTAGGTTTGTCAAACGTGATTTCTCTTTCGTAAATACGTGTTGACTTTGGCTAATCCTAAATAAATAAATAAAAACAGTTTTCAGTGGCACAGTCATTGATAATCAGAGGCACAAGCTTATGGGAACTGACAAAAGAACTCCGGTTATTTGAGGGAAACAAAAATTATGTACAGTTGTTATGATCTGGTCTGCATTGCCTTAAAGGGCTTGGAAGCAGATTCAATAATAACTTTCAAAGGGAATTGCATAAATACTTTTTAGGGAAAATCTTGCAGTGCTATGGGGAATGGGACAATTGAATAGCTGTTTCAATGACCCAGCATAGGTACAATGGGCTGATTTGATTTGTGTTGTTATCCTCCTGTAATGGTAAATTAAATGCTTTTAAAATAACTTTAAGTGGAGCTCGATGCTAAGTTTTGCATTGCTTTGGTAAAATAATGTTTTGTTTTCCTACTGATACTTCTGTACGTAATTAATTTCAGATCTTACCCCTGATCACAGCACAAATTCATTTGATGCCATCTGGAAATACCAAATTACAACTCTCATTAGTGAAATTTATTTACTGGGCTTTAATGCATATAGACAGAGAAAAGATGCAGGTATGTATAAAAATGTTCTCTTTCTCTTTCCAATGATTTAATGTGGCATTCAGTAGGTTCAATAAACAATCCTGAAAACAGTACCTTCAGAAAAACTCAAAACAGCATGCCTTTATGGAGTTTTGTTATTTTATTTGTGTATTAAATTTTGAAATATTTTCCTAGGACATTGAAAATCACGTAGATAAACTGTTTTTGCCATGTCTAATATTATTTCAGGATGCTTTTATTTATTGCCAAGTTTATTTAGTACCTGATTTCTGGAAGAAGGTCTAGAAGAATTTTCACACATACTAATTACAGGAACCAAAAAGTAATGCAGTTACTATATGATTAGAATGAAAACTTATATACACCTTTTTAATCCTGGATTTATGTAAAACAAAGTTGCTAAAAATGGTTTGGTACCATGGGTATTAAATAACCAACAGTTAAAACCATATACATGTCAATGAGTGCAAGGCTAATTGAGAGCTTTTGCTGAGACATAGCACTGCATATAATGGAGGTGGACAGCTCACCACCTCAGAAGCAAAGTCGGCATGGAACCAACTTGTTTCATGCCACTCTGCCCCACAGTCACAATGTGCTTTAGCCAGGCTAAATAACCTGCCAGCATCCCTCATTGGAAGCCATGTCACAGTTGAGTCATGAATTCATTGAATAGCGTAACTGGGCTAAATGACCATCTCCTGTTCTTGTGTTATAATAAAAAGGTAATTACCCTGCAAATGTTCATTCCAAAGAGTGTTTGCTAGTATAAAACATTTATTTTTGATCTGATGTTATAAAAATAATTTCTCCTAAAATTATTGTGGATTGAATAATTAGGGGGTGGCACAATGGTTAGCACTGCTGCCTCACAGGGACCTGGATTCGATTCCCGACTTGGGTTACTGTCTGCGTGGAGTTTACACATTCTCCTGTGTCAGTGTGTGTTTTTCTCCCAGATGTTCCAGTTTCCTCCCAGAGTCTAAAAGATGTGCTGGTTAGGTGTTTTGACCAGAACAGATGCCATAGCATGGCGACTAGGGGAATTTTCGCAGTAACTTCATTGCAGTGTTAATGTAAGCCTTACTTCTGACTAATAAATAAACTTTAGTTGGTGTAGTTCATTCTATATGATATATTTGAACATTTGTTTTTACTGCTTTCAATTTAAAAAGCCAGTCATGGTATAGTTACTAGCAACGATACAGTGATTTGTTATAATTGAAACTTTACTCCAGAAGATTACTTCAACTTTGCGAAGGCTAGGAGAAGAACTGTTCCGAGGAACTGTGATCCAGATAGTGCAGGAGAATCCTTCACAGTCAATTGCAGAAACCAAATCTAAGGCATCTGCTTTCTTCAGGAGCTCTGATCTTAATGTCCGTTTTTTATCATCACTCAGCATCCTCAAAACAATTACACAAGGTGCGCAGAAACTTTTAACTACTGTTGAATTTGATTTACTTTTATAACTTGCTAAGGTACCTACAGATGAAAGCATAAATTCTGTCTTCCTTCAGGTACAATTAGAAGACCCCTAAACCAGATGTTGGTTAAGCCACAATTTCAAGTATCGTATTCAATTTTGGGTACTCCATCATGGAATGAGCATTAAATCAGAGACAGTACTAGGAATGTCAGATTCTGACTTACTATATTCAATACAAGGCTTAATATAGTAATTTAAATTCAATATTTAGAATATTTTAGGGGGAAAAATCACTTGGAAACATAAAGGTTTATAACGCAGGAGGAGGTCATTTAAGATATTATATCTGTGGAAGCTGATCACATGGGTAACCCAAAACAAATTCTAAACTCTCACCTTTCCACATAGGCATGGATCTTACTCTGATTTAGGAATATATTACATTTTCTCTTAAAGATTGCAATGGTCTCTGCCACGACCAGTTCCTTTGGGAAATGTGGTTTGTGTTCTCACCACTGCTGTGTAACTTTTCCTAACCCCTCTCCTCATTCTGTATTAGTTTTAAATTGATCTTTAATTGCTGACTTCCCAACCAAATTATTCACTCTATTAAAATTCTTCATTAATTTTAAAAGCCTCTTTTAAATCTCCTCTTAACCTTCTCTGCTCCAGTGAAAATAGTTTCCAGTATCTCAAATCTTTCTTAATAACTATAGTTTTCCATTCCTGGCATTATACTGTTGGATGTTCATTAAAATGCCCCATGACTTTAATGTGCATTTCATTGTGGGTGTCCAAAACTGAATGCTATACTTGAAATTGTGGCTTAACCAACATCTGTGCAGATGTGTTATTTTACTGTTGCACTCTATATTCCTAAATATTCGATTTAAAATGCTATTTTTTTAAATGATTTTATCTATCTGCATATTCGAGGAATTATAACATCAACTGCCTGCCTTATACAGTGTCTTTAACTGAGAACACTGTGAGCCACTTCGTGGATGTGCGAGAGAATTAGCAATGAGCCAAAAAAAAGGCCTTGGCCAAAGATTTGGATTTTAAGAGATCTTAAAAGAAGTCTCTGAGGCATTGTCATTTGTTTAAAAAAAACTTGAAAAATATATTTATTTAATATTTCTGCCACAGTTCATCAAGTTAAACTTCCTTCTTCATTCCTGAGCAGCTGTACTCTCCTCAATTTTATTTTTATATGTTTAAACAGCCCCCTATCCTTTCATCTCCTGGAATTTTCTGATTTATTTCCAGCTTTCTAATCTCATTCCACCTCTCTGCTGTACTTTCTATCATGATTTACTTTGGTGTCATCAGCACTTTTTAATTTTGTCTCCTTTCAAAGTTTCAGTTCATTTTAATTTCTGTAGAACATACAACTTTGATCCATCCTATATTTATTTTGTATTCTTGCATCTTGCATTTGAAGATTTCCCACTGCTGATCCATTGACTTGTTTGCTAACTTTTTGCCTGGTTAATTTGGGCCAGAATCATGTGCTGCTAAATTTTACTGGCTTCCAGCCCAACAACCTTATCTCCATTATCTTTTTCTGTCCTTACACTGAACCTAGTAATGTTGTCCTTGCCATTTTCCATTTTTTTCTGTTCTCGTATCAGCTATTTGTCCCCCTTCATTTCCCAGAACAAAATCCATCAATCCTCTTTGCTTGTTGCACTCAAAATTTATGCAACTGTTGTTCTGCTCAAGCAACTCCTCAACTGCACTCGCAATGCCCTAAACCCCAGCAAAACCAATATACCAATGCCTAATTCCTGGGCACACTGCAGTAACATAACATGCATTTTATAATTTAATAATGAGTGCAATTGTTCACATGGCATTGTACTGTCACATCCACTTGGAGTGAACATATGGATTTTGTACCTAAAGCTGAGTATCTAAATCAGTGAGAGTTTCTTTTTAGCTCAGCCTTTAAATGTGGTGGTGATCTGTTTAGCTCTGATTTTAGTGTGATGCTCTGCTGTGCTGGGGCCCTTAGCTGCTCAGCTGTTTCCCTGCTCCCCTCAATCACTTAAAGATAGAGCAGCACTTCTCCAGAGTAATGTAGCATTTTTGATTAACAGGCACAACCTAATCCCAAAGCATACCAGATAACAAAAACATGACTGTAGCTTCATTCTTTTGTCATCAATATACTGAAATTTCCTTCCTGCACCTTGGACTGCAGTAAATAGTTCAAGGTGAAGGCCCACTGGCATCTTTTCAAGAAAAACAGGGCAGAACCTATTGGCTATATGTCATAAACCAGGGATTCCCAAACTGATGCTAAGAGTGTCCGTTAAGAGATCGGAATGTGTGAATGGCAGAACACAGGTGCAAAGTGTCATAGGACAACCTAAGGGATGTAGCAGTTGGATCTAGTGGAGTGGGATTGGAAAACAAGCTGGGAAGCGATTGATGTTGTACCTCTAAGCACCATTCCCTGTCTTTATCATCACCATTTACATTCCCTTTGTCTTTTCGTCTGTGCCAGTCCTAACAATTACAACCACCTCCCACCCTCAATACAAATCATCTTCCTTCTCTTCCGCTCTGACAAAGGGTCATCCAGACTCGAAACATTGGCTCTATTTCTTCTCCACAGATGCTGTCAGATCTGTTGAGATTTTCTAGCATTTTCTGTTTTTGTTTTAGATTCCAGCATCTGCAATATTTTGACTTCATCTTGATTAGATTCTGTCTTGTTGATGATGGTCATTGTCTATCTCTGTGGTATAAATGTTACTTGCTATTTATTAGCCTAAGCCTGAATGTTGTCCAATGTTAGCTACAACAGCTTCTCTATTGTTTGTTTTAATCCAGTGTGCAGAATTGATTAAATAGGTGGTTAAATAGGAAGCCATATCTAAGTGTTAACCAAACAACAAGAGTAAGTCAACCAGTTTGCTTCAGTCTGCTGAAGCAATCCAATTTCTTTACTGAAACAAAAATTGAAAAATATAGACAACGCATAGTTCCATCAACATTGTTATGGGAAAAAGGTCGATGAATGTTTTGGGTCTCCTTTTAAACTAATAGTTTAAGTATCTCATCAGTAACATAATCATCGATAGTCACGGGGGCAAGGTGCCTGAAGAGTGGAGAGTGGCAAAAATTGTGCCTTTGTTTAAAAAGGGATGCAGGGAAAAGCTTGGGAACTACAGCCAGTGAGTCTCACATCTGTGATGGGTAAGTTTTTGGAAGGTATTTTGAGAAACAGGATCTACAGGTGTTTAGAGATTCAAGGACTGATGAGGGACAGTCAGCATGGTTTTGTGAGTGGAAAAACATGTCTCTCAAATTTGAGCTTTTTGCAGGGGTAAACCAAGAAGGTAGATGAAGGCAGTGCAGTTGATGTTGTCTACATGGACTTTAGCAAAGCCTTTGACAAGGTATTGCATGGTGGGTTGTTGCATAAGGTTAAATCTCACGGGATCCAGGGTATCTAAATGGATACAAAATTGGCTTCTTGACAGAAGCCAGATGGTGGTTGTAGAGGGCTGTTTTTCAAACTAGAGGCCTGTGACCAGCAGTGTGCCTTGGGGATCAGTGCTGTTATTTGTCATTTATATTAATGATTTGGATGAGAATGTAGGAGGCATGGTTAGTAAGTTTGCAGATGACACCAAAATTGGTGGTGTAGTGGACAGTGAAGAAAATTATGTCCGATCTTGATCAATTCGACTAGTGGACTGACGAATGATAGATGGAGTTTAATTTAGATAAATGTGGGGTGATGCATTTTGGTAGATTGAATCAGGGCAGGACTTACTCAGTTAATGGTAGGGCATTGGGGAGAGTTAGAGAACAAAGATGTAGGGATACATGTTCATAGCTCCTCGAAAATAGGAGTCACAGGTGGACAGAGTGATGAAGAAGGCATTTGGCACACTTGGTTTCATCGGTCAGAACATTGAATACAGGAGTTGGGATGTCTTGTTGAAGTTGTGAAAGGCCTTGGAATACTCTGTGCAGTTCTGGTCACCCTGTTATAGAAAGGATATTATTAAAGTAGAAAGAGTGCAGAAAAGATTTACTAGGATGCAACTGGGACTTGATGGATTGGGTTATAAAGAGAGGCTGGATAGACTGGGACATGTTTCTCGGAGCATAAGAGGCTGAGGGGTAACCGTTATAGAGGCCTATAAAATAATGAAGGGCATAAATAATCAATATCTTTTCCCAAAGGCAGGGGAGTCTAAAGCTAGGTTTAAGGTGAGAGGGGAGAGATACAAAAGTATCCAGGGGGCAATTTTTTCATAGAGGGTGGGGAGTGTCTGGAACAAGCTGCCAGAGGTAGTAGCAGAGGTAAGTACAATTTTATCTTTTAAAAAGTATTTAGGTAGTTACATGGATTAGATGGGTATGGGCCAAATGTGGGCAATTGGGATTAGCTTAGGGGTTTAAAAAAAAAGGACAGCGTGGATAAGTTGGCCCGAAGGGCCTGTTTCCATGTTGTAAACCTCTATCTTAGTAAATGTAGACTATCAGATTAATTTATTTTGAAATGAGCATTGAGAGCCATCATGGCCTTGTTGCCCGTGGACCCAAAATTCTGGTGTAAAAGAAAAGTAAAATAAAATTGAGGCAGAAGATCCGCTGGGACAGAGCAAGAGACAAAATTTGAATGCCATTTGGGCCATCTGGGTTTCAGCCTTGTTTGCACTTTAGCCCAAGGTCCTTTTGGGAACAGGTCATAGGGTCTGCTCATCTATCAGTAAGGTAAGATTTTGGGAAAATGTTCAGAAATGTTGCTGGTTTGTTCAAAAATTTCATCCAACAAAGCAATGCAAAGAATTAATGCAAAGAGTCTCTCATCAGTCACATAAGGATATGCGCAACAGCAATTCAATGCCAAGGGTATTTTTTTTATTTTGCTAATGGGAAAGTTCCGCTTATGACGATTCTCATTTATGACCTAATTTCTGAACTTGGGCACTCAATGCAAACTTTTACCTTGGCACTTCATGGATATACAAATGGGTTTCCAAATATAGATTGTTTTGTATAAATCCATCATATTGAGAATATGATAATTGGACTGATTTAGGATATATAGCCAGTAGGTTCTTGCCTTCTTGTAAAGATGCTACTGGTTCTTTTCCTTGAACTGCTACGGTCCTTGTCTTATATTTTAAGAAAGCCCCAAACAGCTGACATGATTGATTACTCATTAAAAATTATATTCTTTTGAAAAGGATAAATTACTTTTCAATCTTTTGAGAGATTCTATCACAATCACAGTATCAGAGGCCCTAAATTGTTAAGTTGTTCACACCATAGGGCTAGTTGGTATTGGAAATACTGAAATGCACATTTATTCAGGAAAATAAAGCATAATATTTTTAATCGACATGCTTCTCATCACTAGTGGATTATCTGGCTCAAGTGTTTGACATTCTCTTGAATGATCTGAAGACAGATGAAGGCAAAGCTTTGTTCTTGGAGTATCGAGCAATACAGATTATTCTTTGTTACTTGAAGCCTTCTAATAAAAGTCTGCTGTGCAGTGCTGTTGACGTCATTCTGCAGATGACAATGGAGTCCAGTAAGTATGTGTATTTTCTACATTATAGCTCAATAATTAGTCAAGAATTTCTGATGAAACAGCCTCATTGGTGTATTTTCAACTTTTAAGTGTTAATTTTTTAAATGTTGCTTTCTTAATCAGCAATTTTTATGTACTATTGATAATTCCTTACCTAATGATTTAGATTAGAACAAGATTATAAAGGCCATTTTTAAAGTATGTTGCAAATATAATAGATGGAGTTAACTGTAGCACTCAGTCTCAAAATGACTTGTGAAATTAATTTGCATGTACTTGGTCTTTTGTTAGGTACACATATACACTAGATATTCTTATGTATTGATAGGAAATTAATGTAGTGCCTCATTCAGTTATGCTATATAGGTACCACAATATATGATGTTACAAATTTTGAATCTGCTTTAGATATTCATTTGAGATTAGTAGTGTTCTCATTCCCAGAAGCAGTCTCATGAGTCTTGTGTTCAAAATGGACTCTTATTTCCAGATATCAAATCATGTGAAAGCATACTCTCGTTCATAACCTAGTTCTCCCTTGTAATCTGAATTGGATATTGTGTCTTATGCATGTGTCTTGATGTGTGCGCTCCTCAGTCTTTCAGTAGGCAGTCTTAAGACACATGGCCAGATATCAAAACTATCTGTGCTCTTTTCTTCACTTCAAACCTTCTTGTGAATAATTGCAATTGTCAATCATGTTGCTCTCTCCTGGTTAGTAAGATGGGCAATGTTCAGGCTTGGGCTGATAAATGGCAAGTAGCATTCATGCCATACAACTAGCAGGCAATGACCATCTCCAACAAGAAAGAATCTAACCCCTTCCCCAAGACGTTTAATAACATTACTATCACTGAATCAACAATTTCAACATCCAGGCATTACCATTGACCAGAAACAGAATTGGGCCAGCCATATAAATGTGGCTACAAGAGCAAATCAGAGGCTGGGGATTTTTTGGTGAGTAAATCCTCTCCTGATTCCTAAAACCTTTTTCATCTACAAGTCAGAGGTCAGGAATGTGATGAAATACTTTCCACTTACTTAGTTGAGTAAAACTCCAACAATCAAGAATCTCAACACTATCCAGGACAAAGCAGTCCGTTTGATTGCAACCCTTCCAGAAACCTTCATTTCTTCTACCACCCATGCATAGTGCCAGCACTGTGTACCGTCTACAAGATGCATTGCAACAATCCACCAAGGTTTCTTCAATGGCAGTTTCCAATCCCATGAGCT
This sequence comes from Carcharhinus amblyrhynchos, assembly GCF_965287045.1. Classification (NCBI taxonomy): domain Eukaryota; kingdom Metazoa; phylum Chordata; class Chondrichthyes; order Carcharhiniformes; family Carcharhinidae; genus Carcharhinus; species Carcharhinus amblyrhynchos. The sequence continues at coordinate 64,076,212 of NC_137333.1, forward strand.
CTGCTGTCCAAAGGACAAGGGCAGCAGATGTACGTGAGCACCATCACCTGCATATTCCCCTCCAAGCCACACACTATTTGTTTAATGATATGAAAGCATCGATCACTCATCAGGGATTGAGGAAAATGTGTTCATTTTATTGAGAAAAGCACATAATAACATATATGCATGCATATAAAGCTTGAAGACATCAGTAACCAAACTTTGTATGCTGCGTTCTGTTCACAAGTCAAGGTGAAACTAAGACTGGAGCATATACTGCTAGCATGCTGCTATCCTTAAAAGCATATTACAACCCCCCCTTTCTTTTTAAAGATACTTTTCCACCTAAAGAACTATGACAGTTTATAATATGTTAATGTTTAGTTGCCATTTCCTAAGTGTATAAGAGAAGATGAATCTATGTTCTTAAGCATAGAGATAATCTGCTGTAATACCCAGATCTTGTAATGGTAATCTCATCTGGAGGTTTCTTTAACGGCTCTCAGTAATTTGTGTGGTTATCGTTCTTGGATGTTGTTCCTAGTTGTATTTGGGTCTTCAGTGTAATAGACTGCACAGGAACTGGAATGGATCTGATTCATTCTCAGCTATACCTCATTGTTACAACTTTGTGTGTAATGACATCATACAGCCTTAGTTCTGAACAAATCCGTGTCACCTCGGCTGGTTGCCACGTACCTTTTGGGGGTCCTGGATGTGGACTTATTTCCCCAACTGTAAACTTGTCAATTCTACACTCTCATTTTTACCATGAATGCTGGCTGAGAGTAGCAGAGAGTGCCATTGTGCATGTGTGGGTCTCTAGCAGCAGAGACCTATCACTCAGTCTCTGCTGCTCTCAGTATGCCTCCATTGTTATACACAGCCTGACCTATCCCACCACCCCACCCCGTGATTGGCTGCCTCTATGGCATCCTTTATGAAGGTGTGTTAAGCTTAATGGTCTCTGTAGGAACGTAAAATTATGTTTATGCTTCTGATAATGCAGTTTCAGTGCTTCAAATAGGTATTGGTGGTTTTCAAGTCCTAGGAAAGGCACACCCTTTCTCAACAATTCTAATGATGAGGATTTTTAGTGAAATGTATGGAGACAAAAAATGAGAGACCTAGACATCTTTGAAGATTATCCTTATCATGAAGAGTTAGCATAGCTTTAATATCCTATAATTTACTTGGATCGGGACATAGTCCAGCACTAGAATAAATAGAAGTGATGAAGCTGATCTGCTGCGTGTTGATGCTGCATGTTGATGACAGTGCCAGGGGCCAGGGTGTCCATACCCATGGGACACGACCCCCTTGCCGCCTGACCCTTGGGGGGTTGGGGGGGGGGGGGGGGGGGGTGCAATCCCCCCCCCCGCCTTGTTTTGCTCCTGCAGGGTTGTCCTAATAGTTCCCTGAAAGTGGGGACCTACTGTAAACCCCACTGCGGTGAAACACTTTGGGGTGGGAGAGGCTTGCAGGCCTGGAGAATTCGGTCCTGGGCCCCCTAATCGCATTAAATCACATGTCTTTGACCTCATTGATGAATTTGACTATGCCAAGAACAGACTGTAATGTTCTGCAATTTCTTTACAGTTAATGTAATGACAATTTCCCAAACACACAGCATGCAATATCTGTTATCTTTACTTTTGTTGATGAGCAGTGAATGAATCTTGGCTCAGTTGAAGCATATTTGCAATTGTCATGGGAGATAACAAGCTACTTTTACTATCCATTCTGTAAATCAAAAATGATGTGGATCAAAATATAGACGGTCACATACAATATCAGAGTTTATGGCATCAAAGATTCTCAAAGTCACTGTGTCTTGCAGCCTTCAGGAAGAAATGTTTATATATTACTGTTTTGCAATTTAATGTTTAGCTTTTTTGATCTGTTAGCTATAATGTTGTTTTGCCGACTTTATTATTTGAACAAGTTTCAATTTAATTGAATTTTGTCATGCCCCTTTTGTATTTTTAATAGTTTTCAAAAAAAATTAAAATGACAGATTTATTTCTGAAACTTCAGCTCATGGAAAGGCTGCCAAAATTCAGTTCTGCCCATTGTCCCTTTTTTTTGTGAGTGTGGCTCTGGCTGTTTGATCTTCGGTCTCTCTATGTACACTTCTAGAGCAGCTTTTCAGTGTTCCATGAATTGGAATCCTGATTTACTTTTTTCTCCGTAGCTTAGATCTTCCGTAAATTATGGTGTCCTCATTACCAGTTTGGCTGATGCTAGTAAATTTAGCACAAATGAAGAATTAAATTCAGGAGTGCATTGTTTAATACTACTTACCCACTTTTTTAACATTACACTGGATTTTATGGAAGCAGCAGGAATCCTGCCACCAGAGATAAAAGCTGGATGCAAACCCACTATGAAGGTCAGCAGGTCCAAGTCTACATCTTGTTGTCGGCAGTAAATTAAGTGGCTGTGGTTGCCATCCTTATTAAGAGCTGTTGTCCCACAGCCTCCCAGCCAACCCGAGATCTCAGCAGCACCAATGTTAGTGATGGTCACTGATGGGATTGCTTCTACTGGATGAGGTAAGTGGGGTCTAAGACACTGAAGCAAATCAAGCAGGCCTCGACAAGTAGATAGTCATTGAGGGCAAGCAGAGCTATTACTGCAGAGGCAGCCATGACTGCATGGTGACCCCCTCTAAGCCATAGAGTGCTCAAAAATGTTTGCGTGCTGGTCTCCTGATATAGCAGGTGGTCCCTATGCAGTGAAGGTGTCAGCAGAGATGGGAACAGATCTTTTATAAGCCACTTATGTGGCAAATTGTACTCTAGGCAGCACCCATTTAACACCTTTCTCGCCATTGACAAGATACAATGGCAGTGGACAGACTATGGATACAACATCCACTGTCTTTGCCATACTTTCCAGCACTTCTAAAGAAACTCTATTTCTCTCACCACAGATGCTGCCAATTTGCTGGGTATTTCTAGTATATTCTGTTTGTATTTCAGAATTCCAGAATCCAGCGTATTTTACTTTTAAAGCTGGTTTGTAATATTTTACAGATGTACCAGAATGTTCATAAGAACACAAGCAGTTCAGCCAGTTATTTCCATTAAACTATAATCCGAGTTTTTAAAAATTATTTTGAATTCATGCTAATGCAGTGCTTAATTTTATGAAGAACAGGAGTTCAATTATATATCATTAAACAAAACAAGAACATGGCGCTAAATAGAAGCCAATGATTTGGGCCAAATGGTCAACTTTTAATGTATTTTTAAAAAAAGGTAAAAGAAGCACCTTTTATACAATCAAAAAGTTGCAGAATCATTGAAACTGAAAAGAATTTAAGTGGGGAAGAATGAAAGAAGGAATATGTATTAATGTAAGCATCTCTGTTTTTGTGCAGGATATTTGCAACATTTCCTCCAGGCATGCAGCACTGAGACCTGGTTCTGCACTTGTTCCATGCTTCTGAGAAACTCTAAACTGGAGATACAAATTCTCGAGAAACTCAGCGTCATCTTGCAGAAACTCTCTAAACTAAAGTATGAAAAATTACATCTTGCTGAATTGACTGAAATGTGCAAAGTATAATTTAACAAATTAATGAGTAATTTTGTATAATTTAACTTGACTTTTATTTATAACAGTAATTATTCTTCAGTTTGTTTGTGACTTCTAGCAATAGCAATTAACAATTTTACAAAGAAGGAATTAGTTCTTAGACCCCTGAATGTGTGAAAGGGTTTGAGCACCTTGCATTCCAGTTTTTTGCCTTGGTTATTTTTGATTCTCACTAATACTGTGAGCAATTTTAGACATGACTAATGTTTAACATTTTTTGTGATTTAAGATGACTCCAAACCACATTATGTGCATGATATCTAAACACACAATTCATTTTTATAGCTTTTTAAAAAATCAATCTCTGCATCGAAGCTGAGGCAAGTAATTGCAGTACTTGAGATTAATCTTCTGGTTCAGATTATGAGTAGGAGATCGGATGTCAAATGAACCTCGTACCCAAAAAAAAGCAAAAACAAAACCAACTTGTGATATAAGAACTGGCTTTGCTGTTTTTAAAACACTAATTTATATCAATTTCAGTTCATGACTACATTTTTCAGCAGACGATTTAACATCTCTGGATGAGGACCAGCCCCAAAACTTATCTTAACCCTCAGTGGCAAAGTGTAATGCTACTGATCAGAGAGACTAATCATAATGTGTACTTTCTTTACAGGAGTAATAAGAAATTATTTGAATTGTTCACCATGCACATCCTGATTCAAGAGTTGCACAGAACTACAGATCCAGAGCATACCTTCCTGGCTATCAACCTACAGTCCATTATGTTTAACCTCGGTATGACTAAAGTCAGTGTTTTGGCTGGTAGTTTGGACAACAGCCATTCAAATCAGTAAATATTTAATCATGTAGACTAAAACATTCTGGGTTTTATATATTTTTATCATCACACTTCAGTTATCTGGGTCTAATTTATCAATAGTTCACAGATTTTTATACTTCATTACATTTTATAGAAACTTGTTTTAATGTGTATATTTTTAATTGAAATCAATCAATTGGAAAAATTAGATTGCTTTGTGGAAGTGGAATTCTTACCTTTAAATTATTGAGCTTCTGTCCCTTTATGTCAGCTGCTATCATTCATACCTCCAAGTTGGATTGTGGATTGGAGTCTTGCCAGGAACTCATCTGGGCTGACATTCCAGAACAAACCAAGGGAGAGCTTTGTGATGGGACATTCAATCAAAGTTCTGATTGCCTGTTCAAAATGTAGAAGAGCAAGATGTTCTCCTGGTATACTGGCCAACATTTCTTCCCTCAACCAATATGACCAGGACACATTAAGCATCAGTTGGATGTTGCTGATGTGGAATGGCTGCTACGTTTGCCAATAGTGTAGCCACTGCACTCAGAAGGTGATTTCTCTGAAGCACTTTAAGGCTTAAAAAACATGAGAACACATTTTTATTTTATTTGTTCATGGGATGTGAGTGACACTAACAAGGCCATCATCCATTGCCCATCCCTAATTGCTCTTGAGGTAATGATGGGCCAGCTTAAACCGCTACAGTCCACGACCTGAATTCTCCGATGTCGTATGTCCTAAACCACTGCCACCGAGAACAAAGAATTAGGTGCTCAGCCAAATCTCCAATCACCCAGCGGGCCCACAGAATCCCAGCCATGGACAAGGTCTGAGAATTCCAGCCCATAAGTACAATTACTTTTCTTATTTCATTTTTTCAGAGTACTAGTTAAATGTATTTACCACGTTAAATAATAAGTTGTTGTGCACCAAATAAATTCTCAACATTGTATAAAATTCTGGAGTGCATCAGAATTTTCTTTCCTGTCCTCTGCCTTCATGCTATGATATAATTCTTTGACTAGCGAGAGCCATGTTTTATCAAAGTGAACATCTTCTCATGTTCCCAGATGTTGTCAGTGGGTTAGTTGAACTTGAAGGCCATTACATTACATTTCTGTAATATCTATTTCAGTATATCACTGATTTATGATTAAGAGCAGATTCCTAATTAGTTGATATCAGGCAATTTTCTTTAATTCCTCTCTCTAATTTACTTTTTCTACTTTTAATATTTCCATTGTTATGATGCTGTGCCTCTTTTTTATGATTCTTCAACTTTCAACTGACTGGAAATTTTGCAATTTAAATTGAGACTGGGCAAACTGCTTAAAATGCTAAGCTCATTCCAAGTTGGAGGTGAAAAACCAACAAATTGCTCTCTGGGGTTTGTGATGAGAGAGAGGTATTTTCTACAATCCAGAGAACTATCAAAGCTCATAGCTATTTCAGGAAGAGACATTAAAATGCAAGGTACCAGCTATTGCAACAATGGTTGCCAGAGACAGACATCTTGGAAATACAAAATGGATGAACTATTTTGAGGCAAGACCGCTACCCATTAGAGAAAGATTGCAAGTGATGTATCAAGAAGGTTTTCAGAGGGTGTCTCCAGCTCTCTCTCTCTCTCTCTCTCTCTCTCTCTCGAAGCCAACCGTACCAGAAACCTAACAATGAGCCAAGATCATGAATAATTGCAAAATCTCCTTCATTTGACCACATTCAGGAAAGCAGTTAACATAAATCCTCTATAATGTTTAAAAAAGGACAATCAAATGACACTTAAATGTATATTCTTTTACCTTTTTTTTATTGGACTCTAATTCCCCTTATTTCTGATATGCGTGTGTGTGCGGGGGGTGGGGGCAATTGTAGGGCAGGGGTGAGTTGCCTCAGGACTGCATGAGGGCAGAATGCTTGATGTCACATTGTTTTTTTTTGGAATTAGGGGTTAATAAATTTGCTCTTTGACTCATGTAAACCTTGTTTGATTGGCTCCTTATTGCTCGTAGCTTAAATAATTAAATACATTCTGATTTGGAAAAGGTTATATTCTTATGAAAAAAAAATTAAACCTTTGGCAATACCAACCAAGGTGATTGAGCTCATTCACCTCTTCTCATCTGATCATAACAACATTACCCTCCTGACTAAGATTAATTAACTAAATGCCAGTCAAGAATTGGAAGCTTCTACCTTGGGTCTAGGTAATCAGTGCCACACAACTTTATGTAATTGCACACTGAATTGTTGGGGAGTTCAAAATAGATTTGCTTTTCAGTTTTTCTGTTCATGTTCCAGCTTTACAGATTTTTTTGGTAAAGCACAGAGTGCATTTTCAGCATCAATAAAAGTAAATTGGAAATGTTTTGACCATTTTGGTTTTGTGCTACAAACTTAAAGCTAACAAGCTGCTATTTTATGAAAGTAGACATAGCACTTCACATGTCAGTGCTTCAACAGGTGTAAAGTTGAGTTATTTTTGTAGTATGACTGAGCGGTCATGTCTACTCCAAATTTATGCTATTCACTTGCTGCCGAAATGATTAAAAACAGAACATGTTTGTAATTATGTTCATGAGCAATGATGAGGAAAAGGCCAAGTTGAAACTTTGTGACAAATACCAGCATTAAAAATTACAGTGACATTGAATCAAAACTGAATTAGCAATTAACACTAATTCCAAGGCACCATAGTTGTGTTCTTGGATACAGACTCTGTTCCAATAGTAATAGTGCGTGGGTTGTATATCAACAAATGGTGGAAGTAGAAATGAAAACAAAGCAGTCCAAGCCTCTTACTTTAAAGTGTACAGTTGTGGACATTGGACAACGATAAGTCGATCATGGCTGTTAAAACCCACCATAATCAAATAGCCTCTTAACTCAGTACATGGTCTTTCATCTGAAAGGCCCGTGAGTGAGATACAGGGCTGAATTCTCCAGCCCCATTAGACAGTCCATGGAAATCTCAATGCTGTGCCAATTGGGGTATTGGCCAAAAATCAGCATTCCTGATGTGACAACCACGAAGGCCATGGGGCATCATTAACAGATCTATTTATGGGCTTTGTGAACTGCCTAATTGAGCGAGAGGAGGTTCGCCCAATGAGAAGCAGCCAACAGGTGTTTTTAAGTAACTTTACCTGGACCGTAGTTATACGTCTCAAGGTGAAGGCTACCTGACAGAGCCACAGGGGTAGCCTTTTTTGGTACACAAAGGATATTGGTGATGGGAAACTGGCATTTCGCTGAATTGGCAAGAAGTAGAAAAAAATATTTTCTTCCTTCATTCCCTCTGCTAAATCGCTAAACACCAAGGACTTCTCTGGTAAGAATTGGTTCCTCTTCGGGAAACTTGAGCCCTATGACACCTTTGGGGAATATTGGGCCCATTATACTGAGCACAAGGATTCCTTTTTCTACGCTAACAACATTGAAGGAAATGAAAAGCGAAAAATAATATTGCTAACAGCATATGGGGCCCCAACTTGCAGTGTGATTAAAAAGTCTGACCTATCCGGATGCCCCCAATTCAAAAACATTTAATGAACTGGTAGACCTGGTTTTAAAAAAAAAACACTTCAACCCAAAGCCCCTGGTAATCCTCCAGCAATATTGCTTCAATACAATTGGGAGAACTCCTGGGGAACATGTCATTGAGTTCTCGGCTAGGTTGTGGAAACTAGCTGACCACTGAATTTGGACTGCCTCTTGATGAAATGATGTGAAACAGATGTATATGCCATAAATGACCTAACCACCCAGAATAACCTGTTAACAGAACCCAATTTGAAGTTTAAAAAAGCTGCTGAGATAGCCTTGTCACCTGAGAATGCAGAGAAAGGGGCATCAGGCTTTCAACTTGGAGAGGGACCTCATGCAACCAGTCCTTAATGCTTGTGTCATTAAGGTACTAAAGGCCCTCATTTAATGTAGGAACCCTAATGTCCCCACCAGACAATCACGGGACAGCAATGCCACATTAGAAACATTGGCAACTACACCTTTCTGGATTAAGTTCCTTAATGTTTGTAATGCAGCATTGCTGTTCTTTGCAGTGATCCATCTAATGCGGCATTTCAATGCTTGCAGTGATCCGTCAACTGACAACTACACCTTTCTGGATTAAGTTCCTTACTGGATGGATCACTGCAAGCATTGTCAAAGGACACAGCCATGGCAATGTTTCAGGAACAGGCAAAACACATGCTGCCAATGAAGAAAGTCAAGGCAGACAGGTATCTGATTGTATCCTGCAGGTATCCCCTCTTCCAGAGACAGGGGCACTGCAACTGTATCATATTGTAACAAGGTACGTTGCCTTGATAATGGTGGAATTATTTGTAAATGACCATCCCTTGAAGATGGAGGTGGACACAGGAGATGCGGTCTCTGTTATCAGAGTGTAGACCAATAGCACCTCCAATCAGGCATGCAACCCCTGGAGAAGGTGGAAAGCTTAGGTATTACGTAAGGCCTGGGAAGTTTGCAGAATGGGTTGTACCAATAGTCATTGTTCTTAAGTCTTACAAATGTCTTTGCAGGGAATAAAAACAGTCAATCAGATCTCCAAACTTAATAGGTACCCTATATCTCAGATTGAAGACCTGTACACCAAGTTAACAGGTGCCAAGATGTCTTTCAAGTTGGACATGAGCCGCACCTATCACCAGCTCGAGTAGGATGAGTCCTCCCAGAAATTTGTGACAATTAACGCAGATGAGGGACTCTGTGAGCATACTATTTGCCTTTTGGGGTCTCATCAGCAACTGTCATCTTTCAAAGAATCATGAAGAATATCCTTTGAGGGCTACCTAAGGGTGCAGTATGGCTAGGTGATGTCTTGGTAATGTGTACTTCAGAATAGGAACATCTGGTCAACCTAGAAGAAATCTTGCAGAGATTTTCTAGGGTGAAAGTTCATCAGAAGGAGAAATGCATTTTTCAGGCTGTATTCACCTATTTAGACTCCCAAGTAGATAGCGAGGGAACACTTGGTAGAGGATAAAGTAAATGCTATCAAAGAGGCACTGACCCCAAGAAACACCACAGAGTTAAAATTCTTCCTGGGGTTGGTCAATTATTGCAGAAAATTTAACCCAAATTTGGCTTCTGTGCTGGTGCCTTTTCACACCCTACTATGAAAATACCACAGATGGTCTTGGGAAGCTCCTCAGGCAGAGGCTTTTTCTAAGTCTAAGTGGCAGTTGCTGTCATCCAACTTACTCCCCCATTTTGATCCTAAGAAAGAACTTAATTTAATCTGTGACACTTCACAGTATGAGGTTGTGCAGTGCAGTAACAATGCTGGAAAGACAAGATGGAGAAACCCATCCTTTGTGCCTCTAGGACCCTTTCAGGTGCAGAGCAAAGATACTCACAAATTGTGAAGGTGTGAAAAAATTTCATCCATATGTCTATAGTCGACAGTATTTTATAGTTACCCACCACAAACCCAATTGGGCCTCTTCAGAGAGGACAAGGCAATTTCTCCCATTGCCTCTGCTTGGATACAATGCTGGGCCATGTTATTAGTGGCCTACGAACATATTCTGGAATACTGCCTTAGCTGATGCGCTAAGTTTCCTCCCATTGCCCACAAGCCTACCTCCTGTTCCAGCAATAGAAGAGGTGATAATGATTCTGAATTGTTTGGAGACCTTGCCAGTGTCAGCATGGCAGGTTAAAGCCTGGAACCAAAAAGACCCATTTTATCCATTATTAGGCACGTGACTTAACTTTAAGTCTAGTGGCCTGGTCTTGATTCCAGCATCACAGAATTGATAAAACAATATGACCTGTGCCAGGAAAATCAAGCTGTCCCACTCCAGTCTCCCTGGGAGTGGCCTGGCAGGCCTTGGGTGCATGTTCACGTGCACTTTGCAGGTCCTTTTATAGGTCCTGTGTTTTTAATCATCGTGGACATACTTCAAGTGGATGGAGGTGCACCACATCAGCTTTACACCTACTCAGGCTACGAACAAGGAATTGTGGCAAATTTTCAGTGCGTATGGAAACCGGAAGTCCTTATTTCTGATAATAGCATAGCCTTCACTGTGATCTGCAGAATCTTACACTCTCCAGCGGTATCTGACATGTCTGGACTGCACCTTATCACCTGTCGTCAAATGAACTTCAGGGATGGTCCCAGAAGGATCCCTGGCGTCATTATGGAGAAAACAGGACCAGTATTTTACAAGTTCAGGGTAAAACCCTAGAGAAGCACTTGATCAGGGCCAGGGAATCCGAGCTGTTTCTAGCCATGGAGTTAGCCACTATCAGTGCCAGCCCTCAGCTTGAAACTTGCACCTTAGGGCGATGAAGGTACGAACTCAGAGATAGAGGCTGATGTGGAACCTGAGGAGACCTACTTTGCTAAAACTGCAATCCTCTCTCAAAAAAGAAGATCCCTGTTCAGTTTACATTGCCTGCCCAAGCCCCACCTTCAATAGACCTCCATCCAAGTGCTAAGTGATGGAAAAGACATCTTCAAAATGGGAGTGCTGGGAGAGACATGGACCTAAGGGAGGGGGGCTATTATGCTGACCATAAAGGCCAAATGGGATCACCAATAGAGCTTCCCATGGGCTTCATGGAGTATGAACTGCCTTATTGAGCAAGCAGAGGTTTGCCCAATGGGAAGCAGCCAGTGGGGTTTTTAACTTGACATGGGCAGCAGTTGCGGATGTGAAGGTGAAGACCTGCTGTAGGAGCCGCCTTTTCCTTTGGTGCATAATAAAGGGTGTTGGTGATGGGTAACTGGCATTTGACTTAAGTACTACACCTGCCTAGCATCAAAGCAACCAGGTTTCTCCTGACAGCCTGCTGGGCCTGATTGGGTTCCATAGTGGATGACAAACCCAGTTATTATGAAGACCTGCTAATTGTAATGCCCATTGACCAGTGCCCCCTCCAGTCATCCACCTCTCCAGCAGGAAATGCATCAGGTGGTAGTAATAGGACTAGCATGGACCCGGTGTACTAGATCCCAAGGATCCAGAGCAACACCACCAACCACCCAATCCCACCATTCAAACAAGCTGGCATGAGGGTTATCTGACATCCCCCAGCTCAACTCCCCCCCCCAATCAGGCACCCTCCCCCTGCAGGTCCCCCACTCAGCCCCCCCCTTCCCCACAGACCCCCACTCAGATCCACCTTCATGCTACACACCTTACTGTGCCCCCTGGTATCTTGGCACTGACACCCTGACATGCTGCCTTGGGGCACAAGGGGGCTCAAGAAGGTAGGTCCAGTGGCCATTTGTCCCTCTGCCATTGCCAGTACAGAGGAAGTGTGTTGAGTGTTGGATGTGCTCAGGATAGAGGCAAGGGTTTGACATCGTTGCTCTCCTGGGATGAGGGGTCTCATGGCTGGACTGCCCCTTCTAACCCTCATAGACCTGAAGACGAGCCCTGGCATGGTGATTTCAGGCAGCCCTGTGATCAACATCTTTACTCTTGTCTGTCAGCTGTAAAAATTTTGAAGTGGCTAGGTCACTTTAGCCTCCAAGCCCCCCTGGTCACCTTTAATATCACTGTAGCACTCCATTCTGTACAAGAAATTTCCTTGTCTCCTTGGCAAAGTTGCAGGTGTGAGCAGATCTCTTTGAAGTCCTCTGACAGAGAGGAGATGTGAATTTCAGCTGGGGTGGCAAGGTTCCATTCTCTACAGCGCACAGCCCCAATGTAACAACACACCTTAGATTTGAAGTCTCTGAGCCTTCCTCGTAAGCTGAAACCTTTAAAGCCCTCTCTATTCCATTGGAAATCTTAGATGCCTGTCAATTTTAAAGTTTAGTACTCTGAAAGAGGCTATCATTGACAGCTTAATGGATTTCTACTCAGGTTTTAGTCAATTGTGTTTATTTATATTTCCCTTCACCCTTGAGTGCATTTCAAATACCTCCATTGCCACAGCAAACACCATTTGCCTGGTCATACAATCAACCCTGGAGCACCTGGACAACAAGGGCATTTATGTAGATTTTTTTTAATTGACTACAACTCAGCCTTCAACACCATTAACCCAACAAAACTCATCTCCAAATCTGTGGCCAAGGACTCTACTCCCTTTGCGACTGGGTCCTAGACTTCCTAACCCAACGACCACAGGATAGAAAATGACACCTCTTCCGTGATTATTCTCAACACCGGTGTCCCGCAAGGATGTGCTCTCAAGCCTGTTATGAAACTCCTTATACACTATGACTGCATGGCCAAATACTCCTCCAACTCCATTTTCAAGTTTGCTGATGACACCACTATAGTGAGTCAGATCGCAAACAATGATGAGACAGGGTATAGGGAGGAGATAGAAAATCTAGTGAGATGATGTGATGACAATGATCTCTCCCTCAATGTTAATAAAACAAAGGAGATAGTCATCGACTTCAGGAAACATATGGAGGACATGTCCCTGTCTACATCAAAGGTAATGAAGCGGAGATGGTCGAGAGTTTCATATTCCCAGGTGTTCAAGTCACCAACAATCTGCTCGGTTCCTTCCATGCCTATGCTATAGTTAGGAAAGTCCACCAACCCCTCTACTTTCTCAGAAGACTAGGGAAATCCAGCACGTGCACACTTGCCGATCTTTATAGACACACCATAGAAAGCACCCTTTCCCATTGCATCACAGCTCCTGCTCTGATCAACAAGAAACTACAAAGATTCGTGAACGTAGCCCAGTCCATCCAGCAAAGTAGCCTCCCATCCATTGTATCCAGCTACACTTCCCACTGCCTCGGGAAAGCAGCCAGCATGATCAAGGAACCTACGCACCCTAGACATACTCTTTTCCATCTTCTTCCGGCAAGAAAAAGATACAGAAGTCTGAAAACACACACCAACCGACTCAGGAACAGCTCCTTCACTGCTGCCATCAAGCATTTGAATGGTCCTATCACATATTAAGCTAACCTTTCTCTTCTCCTGTTGGTAACCTAAAATTTACAAAGGCAATATAGTATTATTGACAATTATAACTTTAATGTTCTCAATAAGCTCCCAAATTGTTGGCAGGTACATGATTGATCCATGCCTATTCCTGCCAACCAAAATATCACATGACTGTGCAATGATATCCGGATACATGCCTGATGTCTTCATGCCTGATTTCATGCGCTTTCAAGTCAGGTGCGTGCCCCCCTCGGCAGTATAAAATTCTGTCCTCAGGCTGGTTGCAACAAAGAAGGAGGCCATTCAGCTTGTTGTGATCTCTCTGACAGAGCAACTCAGCTAGTTCTACTCCCTCTTCTTGTATTTACTTTCTCTTCAGAAATTTAACCATTTCCCTTTGAAAGAACTAATGGTACCTGTTTCCACCATGCTGTCAGGCAGTGCCTTCCAGATCCTAACCACCCACTGCATGAAAATGTTTTTCCTCATGTCACCATTAATTTTTTTTGCCAATCACTTTAAATCAGCATCTTCTGATCCTAGTCCTTCTGCCAATGATAACAGTTACTCTCTATATACTCAGTCTAATCTTATTAAAATTATCTCATTAAAATGTACAAAATTCCTGATATCCAGTGCTGATGCACTTCATTACTAAAATGAATCTTTCTTTGCAGCTTAATGTTTAGCAAACTGAAGAATTTCATCGTGAAGTAGGAAGGGTCAAAAGCTTCAAGGTTTTAGGTGTCCAGATCACCAACAACCTGTCCTGGTCCTTCAATGCCAACACTACAGTTAAGAAAGCCCACCAATTTTCTAAGACCCTCTACTTTCTCGGAAGACAAAGGAAATTTGGCATATCAGCTACGAATCTCACCAACTTTTATAGATGCACTATCGAAAGCATTCTTTCTGGTTGAATCACAGTTTGGTATTGCTCCTGCTCTGCCCAAGACTGCAGGGAACTACAAAAGGTCATGAATGTAGCCCAATCCATCATATAAACCAGCCTCCCACCCATTGACTCTGTCTACATTTCCCGCTGCCTTGACAAAGCAGCCAGCATAATTAAGGACCCCACGCACCTCAGACATTCTCTTTTCCACCTTCTTCCGTCGGGAAAAAGATACAAATGTTTGAAGTCACATACCAACCAACTCAAGAATAGCTTCTTCCCTGTTGCTGTTAGACTTTTGAATGGACTTACCTCACATTAAGTTTATCTTTCTCTATACCCTAGCTATGACTGTAACACGACATTCTGTACTCTCTCATTTCCTTCTCTGTGAATGGTATGCTTTGCCTGAATAGCACGCAAGAAACAATACTTTTCACTGTATTTTAATACATATGACAATAATAAATCAAAATCAAAGTGACAACGCATTATTGCTATTATTGCGAAATGCCATTTCATCCTTCATCCATCTTTAAGATTCCCTATCTAAAAATGAATGGCCTGTCATAATTAGTAGCCAAAAATCCTATTACAATTCAAAAACTAATTACTTGCTAAAAGAACAGCATGCTCATAATTCAAATTTAGTCTTAGAATTCCTTCGTTGGAAGGGAAAAAATTGTAGGCTTGCAATCTGGCCTCTGACTTCAAACTGAGAGTATTGAGCAGTCTTGGTATATTATTTTTCAATTGGTCTCCTAGTTTTCTGACAATTTCTAATATACATATTTTTCCTATAATTTTGATGCTATTATTTTCTTGGGAACATTTTTCTGGTGTTTAAGTAATGACTATAACTAACATTTTGAAAATAAAGAACTCATACATTTTAGAGTCTCTTTTACAGCAGAAATTATAAGTAATATCTTCAATCAAGTTTTCACAAGTCAGAAATTTTTGTGTTTGGCTTAGTGTCTGATTGAGCTACTGTGTTGCTATTTGGAACATTCTCATGCATTGAAGGCACAACATAAATGCAAATTGTTTTGAATACCTGATATATACTTTTATGTTCACAGGATTTGAGTTCTAAAGATAAGAGTTTACATTTGGGCGGTAAGTGTATAGCAGCAGGAGTAGGCTATTCAGCCCCCCAAGCCTGTTCTGCCATGTAACTCAACCATGACTGATTTTCTACCTCAAGGTTTTGAGAGCAAATAAAATATTGAAGAAATTAATTCAGAGAAATACACAGGTTTCTAGTCTTGGCTGATCAGGAAAATAAAAGGTTAGTCATTTTTAGTGATGCTTCACATGCCAATCTTCCAGATGGATATTCCCCAACAGTTCATCATATTCTTGGTGGGGAAAAATAATAAATATTGTCCACTGGCCTGGGAAGCAAATAAAAACACAGTTAAAAGTACCTTAGCTGCCAAAATACTGGTATGAATAAAAGCAATAGATATGGGGGTATACTTATTTAATATACTGAAGGAAACACTATACAAGTGGCAAAATGAGAAAGGTTTGCCCATAGAATGCAACATGGATAACTGCTCTTTTTGAGATAACGTTCATTCAACAAAACATTTCACTGAAAAAAGGTTGAGAATTGACCTTGTTCCAAAAGAAAATGAGCGGATGCAAGTCACCAATTGTCAGACTGTTTTACAAAGCAAGGACCTTGCTCCAAGAAATTATTAGATTGACTGGAAGAGAGGCACCTTGTATTAAAGTGAGGATATGGAAAGTTATTAGTTAAAATTATTATTAAAGTTATTAAAGTTGTTATTGTTAAAGTGAGGCATAGAGGATGAACAAATACTTATAGTTTTGTTTATTTCTGATTGATTTGAAAGATTGTTCTTGAGTTTTCAAAATGTTTTAATTTGAAAGAGGTGGGAAAACTGTCAAAGCCTAATTAATTTACATTATTAAACATGGATATTTGTACACCTATAAATAGGAATTGAATTAAAATGCCATAAATGGGGATAATTGGGTCATTGTGCATTTGGAGTCATGTTAACTATGTAGTATGACAATAACAACAACAAAAGCAAATTACTGCGGATGCTGGAATCTGAAACCAAAAGAGAAAATTCTGGAAAATCTCAGCAGGTCTGGCAGCATCTGTAAGGAGAGAAGAGAGCTGACGTTTCGAATCTGGATGACCCTTTGTCAAAGCTAAAGGAGATAGGGAGTGGGAGATATTTATACTGTAGGGTGAAGGAATGGAAGATGAGTCATAGCCACAGAAACCAGGAAAAAGGCTGCTAATGGCAGTCCATAAAGATAATAAAGGGTGTGAATGGCCAAATGGCAGAGAAGCTGAAATCAGAGGGTAAGCTGTGATTGATGAGGATGTGGGTGGAAAGGGGAATGGGTTGGAGAGAGGAAAAATTTAGAAAAAGGGGGAAGGGAAAGCAAAGGAAAGGGGGGAATAGAGTAAGGGGAGTCGGGAGGAGAGAAAAATAAAGAAAGACAATAAAGAAATAAAAGGTAGAGAATAGTTAAAAATGAAATGAAATAAAAACAAAGGAGCTGAGGTGGGGTAGAGCTAATCATCTGAAGTTGTTGAATTTGATGTTGAAGCTGGAAGGTTGTGAAGTGCCTGGTTGGAAGATGAGATGCTGTTCCTCCAGTTTGCGTTGAGCAATAAACGGACAATTAATTCTCTCCAGCACAAAAAGCAGCTGTGTCTTAGTTTTAACTTCGCCAATTGGAGTGGATCTGATTAACAATCACATCTTTAGATCATATTATAGTGCAGGCTTCTCCAACTCATGGCCTGTGGGCCACAACCTGGTCCTCAGAGCTTATATATCTGGCCTACAGAGTCAGCATTGAAATTATGGGTAAGTTCAACGAAAGAATCTGCAAAGTGCTGTTCCTCCAATTCTCTGCCATGTTGTTAGCCTATCAGCCCAAATCTAAGAGAGGAGCAGTCTGATTGGAGAAGAAGCGAACATATGACAGTGACTGTCTTCTCCTGTTTTCACAGCATGCACCCTCTGTGCCTTTGGCTGCTCTGTCTCACTCTCATCCTCCCACATAGGCACCAAGCTCCTAAAGGAACACAGGGCTCAAGATGGCAGACTGGGTGAGGAGACGCCCAGGAACAGCAGAGTTAAAGCAACAACACCTGTCTCTCCAGGGCACTTGGGGATTCTGACAGGACCTAGCTGAGGTGTGACTAAGTCTGTGAATGAGTGAGTCTGTATGTATGAGTGAGTCTGAGTGAGTTTGTGTGTGTATATGAGCGAGGCAGTGTGTGAGAGTGAGTATGTGTGAAAGAGTGATATACCTGAGAAATCTTCTTCATAATATCTAATGTTGTGCTGGTCTGGCCCTTCCATCTGCCTTAATTGGTGTGGCAGTGTTGACTTACCACCCATGGCTGTTTTCAGCACAGAGGAATACAACCTTAATTATTTTTTAAATGGCTCTACAGTAATATTTTCCTTCTCTTCCCATGTTTGCCGAGCTTTGGCAGGTTCCCATTGCAGTTGCAGAGCCAATTAAACTTCACCAATTTTGTAGTTTTGACTGAATAATTTTGGCCAGCCAGTTGCTTTCCTAAGCTTGGAGAACTGAACTGATGCCAACTTTTTGCTCTGACTTCTCTTTAATTTATTTTTTCACTTGCAGGCAGCCCCCTCATGTTATGTTGCCAACCCTGGATCCGACAACCTTCAATATTCTCCAAACCGCATTTGTGAAAACAATCAGCCTGCCAGTGCTATTTGATTATTGCACTGAATTTAAAAGCCTATTTCAGTCTGGGACGCGTGTTGGGTGTGGAGGGGTGAGGGGGCTTTGCTCAGCCGCTAGGTCCTTTGACTCTGTTTTGGACTGAGTCTTGCAAGGGATCTCCATGCACTGTGGTGGAATCCTTTTACGCTGCACGGTGGATTTCTATTCTGCTGTTCAGCCTCACACTTTAATGGAGTTTCTTAAGTGATCTCCGTTTATGAATTTAAGGTCTTCAAGTCAGGCTTTCTTCTCTCAGGTCAGAATGCAATTTCTTTACTTCATTCTTCGTGATTTTAGGATCCTTCTCCCACTGTCACCATGTTGTAAGGAGGCACTAGATAGCCCCTGCTCTAGACCTGTGCTAGACCAGACCTACTCCAAGACTAGCTCCAGACTGCCCCCATGACCACATCCCCCCCCCCCCCCAAACCCCCCACCACGCTCCAACGCATGGACTCTGAGTTCTATTCCAAAGCTTTCTCTTTGTATCACTCCACTGTCCACACTTCTCCAATCAGAGGTTGTCTTCTCCAGGCAAGCAGCCCTGTAGCGTTTTTCAAATTTTTCAAATGTGCCTTTCCTGTCACTGATCCCCCGGGGACTCTCATGGACCCCCTGGGTTCCACGGACTGCTTGGGTTCTGTTGGCCCTGTTTGAGAACCACTGAGCTATGGAAACTCTACCTTTATATTTCCAGCTGGTTTTCTCATACTCTATGTTTTCCCTCCCTGTTAATCTTATAGAGTTATGTATACCTTGCCATTTCTGTCTAAACTTATTTATTTATGTAATTAGTTACTAATTTAGTAAAGAGTTTCCTAATTTTAACAAGTTTTCTAATTTTGATACAAAAGAAAAACACTCAGCAATTACTGGAGGTGAAACAAAAGATTAAAAACAGAAACACTTTCCCTTGAATTGCTCTCTTTAGTACTCTGTTCCCCAATCACTCTGTGCTCCAAACTCTGCAGTAAAAAAACACTGCCTACTTTTTAACAGAACTTATGGATCACACTCAAGTTATAACTGCTAAATCAGCTTCAAGCTACAGTTATTGACACTTATTCTGGCAACCACTCTCAGATAATGACAATTAATTTGTACTAGCAGGCATTTTCTATTTATTAATTTCCTAACTAGCTTGCAGATTATTTTGCAGATTTAAAGTTCAAAGTCAAATTCTAAATATTAAACAAAATTACTGCTTAAGAAATACTTATTAGGGAAATCCCATGGGATTAGGCAAAGTCAACATGGATTTATGAAAGGGAAATGGTGTTTGACAAACCTACTAGGGTTTTAGAGGATGTAAGTAGTAAAATAGATAGATTTGAGAGTTGAGAAAATTGGACCTGGAAGGGGAAATGCTTTTCAACCATTGGATACAATGTCCAGTCCATCAAAGCTGGCTTTACAGGGATTTTGCCTGAATGCTTGTAGAGCTGGCGTCCAGAAAGACACCAGTATGTGTTTGAAAGCCCTCTCATTGAATTCAAAGGATGCAGCAGAGGCATTGCTGATCCAATTTCTCTAATACTCTCATGTGTAACTGATACAGAGTCCAGATTTCACTGCAGTATGTGTAGTGACATCAGCTCTTCTTCATTAGGACTTTTATTGATGTAGCTTTGTTGTCACTTATTGCTGAACTTTGTAGAAGGCTGAGCTGGTACAGTTGATCTGGCTTGGATCTCCTCATCAGTTGTGTCTTTTGAAGGATAGCTGCCAAGGTATGAGAAGTCTTCTACAAATTCCACAGTCTCTCCTTCCACATATATGGAAGGTGGAACATTTGACTGAGCAGGTGTGGGATTATATGTGAGTTTTGTTTTGGCAACATTTGGTAACAGGCTAAGTTCCTTGCATGCAGAATTGAAGAGATCAACAAGTTTGTTTATTTATTCGATCACAGGATTTGAGCATCGCTGGCAAGGCCAGCACTTATTGCCCATCCTGAAATGCCCTTGGGAAGATAGTGCTGAACCAACTTCTTGAATCTTTGCAATCTATCTGGTGCAGGAAAATCCACAGTGTTGTAAGGGACGGAATTCTAGGATTTTGATCCAGTGATAATGGAAGAACAGCAGGTCCAGGTCAGGATGGTGCGGAGTTAGAGGGGACCTTGCAGGTGCGGATGTTTCCGTGCATCTGCTGCCCTTGTCTTTCAGATGGTAGAGATCGCTGGATTGGATGGTGATTTCAAAAGGGCCTTGGTGAGTTGCTACAGTGAATTTTGTAGATGATACACACAGCTGATTGTAGGTCAGTGATGGGGGGACTAAATGTTTAAAGTGGTGGATGGGGTGCAAATCAAGCAGACTGCTTTGTTCTGAATGGTATCGAGCTTCCTGAGTGTTACTGGAACTGAGTTCATCTAGGCAAGTAGTGAGTATTGTATCACACACCTGACTTGTGCATTGTAAATATCTGGCACAAACAAGGTTAATGTGGGACTGAGAACAGTACCATTCATAAATGCCATAAGAAGGCACATGATCCAGACCTGGTGTCAGTATACTGTTGAGCAGAGACATGGAGACAGCCTTTCGTGTACATAAGTATATAGTTGCAAGTAGTTAATAAAGATTTGTTGCTAACCTACTGAAGATTTCTTTAAGAGGCACCATTCTGTAATCAACACCCTCCCAATGTGGCAGAAGCTATGAATCAAAAACCCTCAACCTCACTAAAATTCTACAGACTAAGAAAAAACAAAAACTTCACCAGAAATTTTGAACTTGAGAGAATCTCCCAACTGAAGTTAAAGTCACTGAGAATATTCACCAGCAAACATTCTAGAGAAAAGGGTTTGAAAGCTGAAGGTAGAGGTACCTTGGAAGTCCAACTTCAGAATGCAGAGCCCACGAAGTCTGTAAGGGTGAGTGAAATTTTTTAAAGTTCCAGGTGGCAGCTTGTCCTGAGAATGCTTTCGCAGGCTCAGAAGTGCTGTTTGAATGAAACCTGTTGCTAAAACCTGATTTCCCAGTCATAGTCTCAACACGTTGCCTCCAAACCAGTAAGATCAAAAAAATTTAAATCTCTTGGGAACATCACAGCTGTTACATGTCAGAAAATAGTGTTTAAATTTAA
This sequence comes from Carcharhinus amblyrhynchos, assembly GCF_965287045.1. NCBI lineage: Eukaryota > Metazoa > Chordata > Chondrichthyes > Carcharhiniformes > Carcharhinidae > Carcharhinus > Carcharhinus amblyrhynchos. The sequence goes on from NC_137333.1 coordinate 64,097,219, forward strand.
ATGCCTTGTTACTCATAAAAACAAACCGTTGAACAAAATAAGTCCACAGACAGTGGACGCTGGCAGCCATTGTTAAAAATTTTCTCTGAAAAAGCACACCATTATCATTATGCAGAGCCCATCAAAACCAGCAAGTGTGGGAAATCCTTTGTATCACAATGAATGGTGATGACAGCTTTTGTAAGCTCTTAAAGTTGTACTACATTTTCACAATTGAACACTTCCAATTCAATTTGGACTCATCGAAGGTTCAGACCAGTCACAAAATTGGAGGAATTTTTTTTAAGGTACGGCATCACTTCTGATTTAAAGAAGAAGTCAGAAGAAGAGCAATAAAACACGCTTCTTTACTCTATAGGACTAATTGTAGATTACATTATTGCAAAACAGGGTATTAATATATCACCTGCCAAATGTGAAGAGGTTTAAAAATCTTTTAACGTTTATTTCAACTTGCGAGCCAACAAAATATTGGAGAGTTAAGTTCAGTAAGAGAGTCCAACTACCTGGGAAACCTATTGAAATGATCTCTACAGAATGGCAGGGGGGTGTGAATATGGAGATTTAAATTTTGAATCCAACAGAGATGGAATAGTGGTGGGTGTGACAGGTTGTCCACTCTCTGACCTTCTACCAACTAAATCCCAGACAAGAAAATTTCCACAGATAGAATTTCTGAGCTACCTGAGCAGCACAGGACAATTTTAAAGAGGAAGAATAAAACATGGAATAGAAGCCAACTCTCAGTCCAGCTTCTTAGGTCACAAAGGCATAGCCACAATCCAAGTCAGAGAAGGCAATTCCTGAACTACTCAGCAGAGTGACCTTGCCAGTGCTGCAGCGTGACGTGCCCTCATTGGAGGGATCAGTATCCTGTGAGTACGGCCCAGTGCTTCCATTGCAACAAGATTAGACACTGTGGCAAATCGTGCAAGTCAAAATACCAGAAACGTATAGAGAGCCCAAAATGAATTCACAAAATCAAGACCAAAAACCCAGAAGACACACAGCCATGCTTCTCGGTGAGGTAATTGTTTGTGGTTCTTAAACAAATTTAAATTAAACTCAGGTGCCAACATAACAGTCCTGTCAAACATGTCTCCAACACCCTTGGTTTCAAACAACAGACACTCCGCTTATGGGGCAGGAGGAATCTGACTTCCAGTCATTGGCATACTTCTGACACATCTTTGAGTTGACGTATGTCATCCATAACCAGCCTTTCTCTCTCCCAGTAGGGTTACCTGGTTGGCTTGGATCATTGGATGGCAGTGGATGTGAAAAGTGTTGTTAGTCAACTTCAACTGCACAGTCCTGATATTCAAACACTAAAGAGTATGCACATGTGGACTGCTGCTTTGAACTCTTTTGCCTCTTTGGGGAGCAGGTTTGTCTATTCTCATTACAAGTCCCAGAAAACTCCTAGCATCCATAAGATAACCATATTACGGGCAGTGATCAGTAGTCTGAGATGCATTTACTTCCAATTACGATAATGGTATGGCTAGTCAATGCTGCAAGTATCGTACACAGGCTCCCAGCCAGTATGCTATGACCATATGAGACGCTGGAACTTGGTAGCAGTCTTCCATCATTGACAAGAACAAGAGGTGAGCATTCCACAAAATATTCTTCACATCACAGGAACGCCCTTCCACAGTGTCATCAAGATGGCTTCGGGAGAAAGAAAGCTGTCGGTTTCAATATCCAATCTCTTCATATTTCATTTCCAGGTGTCCTGTCAGTAGAGGTATGGATGCCGTAGCAGTCATGGTCCTATGGCCTATTCACCAGACACAGAAAGTCTATGGATACACAGTCATCCATCCAAAGAAAAAAGCCAAGCCAGCATAGACATCATTGGCTTAGCAATGAGTCTACGCTGATGCAATTAACAAGCCCTAGAACCTTGGTATTGGTGACCTTGCCCTACAAAGAGATGCCGAAGCTAGGTCTGAGTTGGTGAAGATAGAAACTGTTCAATTTTTTCTCCTGCTTATCATATGATGTCCAAGTCTCAGCGCTGAAAAGAGCACGCTTAGGATGCAAGCTTGGTAGACTCGCAGTTTGGTGTCCTCAGCCAAATTGCTGTTATTCCACACTGTTCTACTCATTGGACATAACAGCTGAAGCTTTTGTGATGTGTAGGTTGATTTCATCATCAAGTGATAGATTGGCTGATGATTGTTGAGCCGAGATATGCGAGGCAATCAACAACTTCCAGCGTCACACCAGTTCAATGCTGATAGATGGCGGTATGACAACATCTTGCCATGACTTTTGTCTTCTTGATTCTGATGGTTAAACCAAACTCTTTATGGCATGAGATGTCTGTCCGTTTGCCTGTGTAGGTGCCCCTCAATATAGAATATTAGTGCAGCATGATCATTGTAGAGCAATTCGTCTCCCTGACGGGGACTAGGATTTCAGATGAGCAAAACTGAGTACAACTCAAGGTAGCGTTCTACTAATTCAATTGTTTATGCAGTGAGTGATAATCTCTTCTGCCTTTGTTTTGATTGAGGTTTTTTTTTGCTGAAAGCTCTATTGCCTTTTTGATCCCTTTATGTACATGTCCTGGCATTCTCTTGCAGTAAAGGACAGCTAAAAATTTTGGCAGAGATGTAACCATCAAACGGTTTGTTAGTCTTTGTGCAGCTTTTAGTGCATTCACAGTTTTCCCACTCCAGTCTCTCTTGTGATTAAAGAGTGGCCTGCTTGGCTTCAATGACAGGTTCCATTGCAACAATTTTTCCTGGAAATAATATGCATTTATTTAGAGAGTACCGACAGAAATTTGGTAATCACGAATTGATAATCTTGGTTTTGAACCTATATTTTATAGATGCTAAATTTTAGCTCATAAGGCAAAATGCTGGGAATGTTGGAATCAGAGACCATGCTTGCAACATCACATAATATGCTGTAGGCAGAAGTTCATCCATGGTATGTCATTTCCAATGGTGAAACCACAAGTGGCTGCCACTTCTGCCCTTGTGCTTTTGCTACTTCCCTTGTCTAGTATAATAGTCTGACATTTAAAGGATTAATGTGGGACTGAGTACTGTATCTCCCACACAATGTTGTCAGAGAACACATGACCTGTTCCCAGTGTCAGTGTACTTTTGAACAGAGCCTTGTGTAGAAGCAAGCATGGAGATAGCTCTTTGTTTGAACATTTTACTGTATCTCGGTGTATAGTCTCTAGTCATTCATAAATACCTAGTTGGGGCATAACTTCCAAACGCCCCAACATCGAATTTGGGCCGTATTCCAAAGATGTGCTAGGGAGTCCCTCTCTGAGGTCCCAAGGTAAGCAACAGGATGGCAATTGTCCAGAAATGCATACCTCCTCTGGACAATTGTCCTGCACTGGAAATCATCCAAAAATGTGATTTAAATTGCAAATTTTAGATGGTTTTGCCAAGATAACACTAACAGTTACCCAGAAGAGTTAAAAGAATTAATACCTCTTCTAACTTTTAATTATAAACACCAGGCTGGTGTAAATTGTAATTTAGTTGTAAACAGCAAACACCATGGGACTCTCCCACCAGTGCAACCCACCAAGGATTCCCTCCCCACTGTGGGCCCACAACCCCCCAGCCCTTTCCTGATCTCTGATCATCCACACAGACCCCATCCCACCCCAATCTGTGGACCTAAACTGATCCCACGGATCCAACCACCCACCCATCTCAACTGTAGATCTTACCCAATCAACTTCCCCAATCTTTTCCCCATCCCCTCCCCATTTCCAGCAAACCTCTGATACCTCCAATCCCACAAAATATGACCTCCCCCATATCCTACTGCTGACTCCATCACCAATCTTTGAATGCGATCCCTTCACCCACCCTGATCTCTGACCCTTGAACACTCACCCACATCATGCTTGACCTCTGGCCCTTTTCCCAACCACCCAAATCCTATCCATCTACCTTTGAGACATACCTTCTCCTTGGCCTGTCAATTGCACTGGATCCTTTAAACTTTGCCTGCTGTAAGGCAGCTGTGCAAAAAAAAGGGTGTGATCGCCTTTAATCCAGCAGAACTGAACTGTACTGGGGCCTGTGAGGAGTCTTTCAATGCAGTCTGCAAACAGCTCTGGCAATCGTAAGTCTCAGGATAACCACTGAGCACAGGGACATACATTTTTATTTCTTGTAATGACTGCGGGCTATCCCTTTCCAATATTCAAAGTAATGGCTGTTACAACCTGAATTACCCAAGACTACAAATACCTGAAAAGACCTATCGAACTACACCAGCTCCTTACAACATGATGGCTGCAAATGGAACATCTTAAAACCTCACAGAGACTGCTCAAAATAAATCCTGAAAAACTGAAGGAAAGGCATTAAAAGCATTCTGATCTGAAGAAACGCTCAAGAGAAAGCGCAGAAGGGAATCTCTGGAGAAAAGTTTCAAAGGAAGGCTTGGAAGCTGAAAGCAGAAATTAAACTCCTCACTGCAGCAGAAGAATCCATTGACTCCCGTGATAGCGCAGTTTGAAAATTCAGGTTGTGCAGAATCAGCAGACCTAGCAGGGGTGAGCTAAAAATGTAAAATCACTGGACAATACAGGTTCTGAATGAAGTTAAATACTGCAGTGGTTAAAAATTGCCATTTAAATTGTGTCCAAGAAACCCAATTCCTGAGCCGGCACCAAGCTCACTCTAAACAAAAGAAAAATAGATTGGTTCGTTGCAATGTAGTAGGCCGTTTAAAAAAAACTCCAGCAACACCTGGGATTTGACACTTCTAAGATCCAAGAAAATTGCACTAAAGTGAGGAAATCTCCAACCAGTCAATCCAGTCAGCCATTATTGAAAAAATATAAGTGCTGAGATCATGAACACAGTTACTGTAGGAGCACACCAAGACTGGCAAAAATGGAAGCACCATTTGTGAAGAAGTGTACAGCGGTACTATCTTGGATTTTCGGAAACTTCTTAAAGCTTAAGCTGCAATTTAAAAATTTTAACCACTGATCGAAAATTCACATCTCCAGATCAACTTGGAATAATCCAAGTGACAAATCAATCACAAAACCAAAGACTTTAGAGTAGGAATTGCCTCAGATATGTGATTACTGGATAAAAAAAACAAGCTAAACAAATTAATACACTTTTATTCAGCCAATGAGAAGCCAGACAAAGAGTCAATGAATCACCTGCAAAATTTGGGGAAGCGTTAAAATCATTGAACACTTATTTTTACCTCAAGTAACAAAATTCTTGAAATGGCTGAATTTAATAAAAATGTCCAGCAGCCGGGAGAACCTGTTGACTCCTTCATTAATGACCTGTACAGAATAGCTGAAAGCTGCGATTACAGTGACCTGAAATCTGAGCTAATCATGGGTAGAATAGTTGCAGGAGTGGTGGACAATGAACTCACCAACATACTTCACATGAAGGGAGATCTAATGCTTGAGAAAGCCAACCACATGGTCAAGCAATCTGAAATCTGTTAGCAGTATAGATCCACATTATTGGGGAAAAAAACTGCGATACAAAGAAAACCCCATTGTTCAATCAGTGCTTCAGCACAGAAACAAGGACCCTGCAAGCCAGGGGAAGCAATACCCTAACCCACTAGTAGAGTAGTAAAGCTCTCTTATAGGCATGATCAATGTCTGACAATTTCAGTCCAATACAATGTAAACAATCTAAACAAATAGGACACTTCGAAGAGGTGTGCAACACCAAAACATCAAAAGCCATGAAAGATCCCAAGAGGATTCACAAAGAAAAGACAGCATACCATGAGGATGCACACACAAATATGATTTTTGGGTGAGTCAAAGATACTGGGTTTTTGTTTTGGAATTTGGATACTCAGTTAATGACCATCTCACAAACTTTAAATTAGACATAGGAGCCAGTGCTACAGTTCTGTTGGACAAAGAACCATGGCTAAGAAGCTTCTGGCCACAAACAAGTCACATCACTTATGGGCCCAGAAGTATCTGACTTTTGGTCATAGGCATGATTCCGTAACCATTAAGGTATGGTGGCAAATAGACCTATAACCTCAGTAGGCAGGCAGGAATTCTCCAACCTCACCTGTGGCTGGGTTTCTCCAGTCCTGCTGCAGTGAATGGAGTTTTTACTGATTGCCAAATTCTCCGTTTGCATGGCAGTGTTGGTGGGACGTATGATATTAGAGAATCTCAGCCACAGTCTTTTTCTCTCTTGAGCAGAGATGTGTGTGTAGCCCTAAATCTCCTGAAAATGGCAGAAGATGTCAAGACAACCAATGTCGTAAATTATACAGAACTGCAAGTCGCTGAGACATCCAACTGGGACTTCAGCTCTCAATTGTCTTCTCTCTTTGCAGACAGGCTTGTCCACTTTTAGAAGCCCCTCATTGGCCAGACCAACCAGCCACTGAGGTAGTTACCTTGACACCTTGAGTAGGTCAAGACAGCAGACGCTGCAATCCCCAGCCAGCATGTCAGTGCCACAAATGAGTAGCAGCTATCCATGGACAGCAGGACACACTCAACCAAATGCAAAGGTGAGTTTACTATCAAGTGACATCCTTATAACAGGAAGAGCTATCTTCCATCCTAGCATGCATCACACCAAGGAAGAAGAAGTAAAACACTAGAGATGAGACCAGAGTTTGTCTTCCCCGTAAAATGTGGGATAAACCAGCCGGCATCTATCATTGTGACTGGCAAATTGACAAGAGAAAGTCAATACCAAAGAAGAGAGAGCGAATGAAAAGACACCCAGATGCCAGAGCAATCTCTAATTCGACTACGTTTACCTGCAGTGACAGAGCCTACACGCCTCTGATTGTACTGAGAACAAGATGTGGCAGGGTTATGAGGCCTCTAGCCCACCTGACCTTATGAACTCAGAGACTTGAGGGTATGGGCAGAGGTTGGGTAGTGGTAGTAATGTAAATATATGGTGTAAATTTGGATAACTCCTAAATACGTTGGGTAAAGAAGTGTAATACAAGAGTCAGGCGCATAAAGTTTTAATGTTGGACTGAGTACACTGTCACTCACATAGTGATGTAAGAAAGCACATCACACACACCTAGAGTCTGTGTAGTGTCATGTGTGGGAGCAAGCATGGAGACATCCCCGAGTTTGGACCTTTACTGTACTTATGTATATAGTTTCTAGTAGTTAATAAATACTTGCTGTTGAATTACTTGCTGTTGAACTATCTAAGATTACTAATAAGACCAACAGCCAACACCTTACAACACAATGCAATTCCAATCAATAGCTTAAAGTTCCAGTGGCATGCACAAGAGGCAAGTGTGATCACAGGGTGGTGGAAGCTTTTCAATAGTGAAACCTGCCATCAGCTGACAATGTGAAAGATATGGGCAGACTCTTAAAGAGCCTTCTAGACAAACAATGAGACTTCTCATTATGGCCACAAACTTTCTGCCCAACTCCATTGCCGTTAACATAAGGCTTATTGAGAGCACAAAAGTTGTGTGAATGTTTTTCAATAGTAAATTTAACTTATAAATATTTCACACTACTTTGTTTTGAGTGCATAATTGTTATTTGTTGACACTAGCTTGATACACAGGCATGCTTCATTGTTGGCAGTGCATTGATGATTACAGGGGAGTTGGGGACATCCCTTTATTGTGGAAAAAAATGTTATGTTTTTGCATTCACTCTTTATTGAATGTTCAGTTAGTGTTCAAAGAACAACACAGCACAGGAACAGGTCCTTTGGCCCTCCAAGCCTGCACCGATCATATGTTCCTAACTAGACCATCCGTTTGTATCCCTCTATTCCTAGTCTGTTCATGTGGCTAGCTAAGTAAGTCTTAAATGATCTTAGCGTGTCTGCCTCAACTACTCTACTTGGTAATGCATTCCAGGCCCCCACCACCCTCTGTGTAAAAAAACGTCCCCCACATATCCGTATTGAACCTTGCCCCCTTCACCTTGAACTTTTGACCCCTTGTGTTTGTCATTTCTGACCTGGGAAAAAGCTTCCAACTGTTCACCCTATCTATGCCCTTCATAATTTTATAAACTTCTATAAGATCACCCCTCAACCTTCGTCTTTCCAGGGAGAACAACCCTAGTTTACTCAATCTCATCTCATAGCTAATACCCTCCATACCAGGCAGCAACCTGGTAAACCTTTTCTGCACTCTCTCCAAAGCCTCCACGTCCTTCTGGTAGTGTGGTGATCAGAGCTGGAGGCAGTATTCCAGATGTGGCCAAACCAATGTTCTATATAACTACAACATCACATGTCAAATTTTATACTCTATGCCCCACCCAGTAAATGCAAGCATGCCATATGCTTTCTTCACCACCTTTTCCACCTGTGCTGCCACCTATAAGGATCTGTGGACTTGCACACCCAGACCCCTCTGTCTGTTTATACTCCTGATGTTTCTGCCATTTATTGTATAGCCCGCCCCCCCCCGCATTAGATCTACTAAAATGCATCACTTTGCATTTATCTGGATTATGTTCCATCTGCCACTTCTCTGCCTAATTTTCCAGCCTATGTATAGCCTGCTGTATTCTCTGGCAATGTTCATCTGTCTCCTCAACTCCAGCAATCTTTGTATCATCCCCAAAGTTACTAATCAGACCAGCTACATCTTCCAAATCATTTATATTTCTCACAAACAGCAGAGGTCCCAGTACAGAGCCCTGCGGAACACCACTAGTCACAGACCTCCAATCAGAAAAAGACCCCTCTACTGCTACCTTCTGTCTTCTATGGCCAAGCCAGTTCTGTACCCGTCTAGCTGGTTCACCTTTGATCCTGTGAGATTTAACCTTTTGCACTGCCATGAGGGATCTTGTCAAATGCTTTACTAAAATCCATGTAGACGACATGGATCCATGTAGACGGCCCATCCCTCGTCTATCATTTTTGTCACCTTCTCAAAAAACTCAACCAAATTTGTGAGGCATGACCTCCTTCATACAAAGCCATGTTGTCTATTGCTAATGAGACTATTCAGTTATAAATGTATATAGATCCTATCTTTAAGAATCTTCTTCAACTATTTCCCTACCACGCATGTCAAACTTACTGGCCTATAATTACCCGGGTTATCCTTGCTACCCTTCTTAAATAATGGGACCACATTTGCTATCCTCCAATCCTCTGGGGCCTCACCTGTGTTCAATGAAGAAACAAAGATTTCTGTTAGAAGCCCAGCAATTTAATATCTTGTCTCTCTCAGTAATCCAGGACAGATGCCATCTGGCCCTGGGAATTTGTCTACCATAATGCTTCCTAAAACACCTAACACTTCCTCCCTTATAATTTCGATTTGTTCTAACGGGTCTACACATCCTTCTGAGACACTGCCAATCAATGTGTCCCTCTCTGTGAATACTGATACTAAGTGTTCATTAAGGATCTCACCTACTTCCTTGGGTTCTAAGCATAATTTCTCTCCTTTGTTCTTGAGAGGTCAGACTCTTTCTCTGACAACCCTATTGTTCCTCATGCATGTATAAAATGCCTCGGGATTCTCTTTAATCCTGTCTGCCAAGGACATTTCATGACCCCTTTTTGCCCTTCTAACTCCCTGTTTGAGTTCTTTTCCACTCTCTCTGTATTCCTCCATCTGTTTTTAGCTGCCTGGACTTTATGTATGCTTCTTTTTTCTTTTGATTAGACCCACAATTTCCCTGGTTATCCACAGCTCTTGAATCCTACCTTTCCTGTCCTTCCTTTTTACAGGCACTCCTATCAACTGCTCCTTAAAAGACATCCACATGCCAGATGTGGATTTATCCTCAAATAGACTCTCCCAATCAACAGCCACCAAATCCTGCCTAATCTGACTGGAGTGAGCTTTCCCCCAATTCAGCACCTTACCCATAGAAAACACTCATCCTTTTCCATGGCTATTTGAAAGTTTACAGATTGTAGTCACTGTTCGCCACATGTTCCCCCACTGAAACTTTGATGACCTGGCCAGGCTCATTCCCCAGTACTAGGTCCAGTATAGCCCCCTCTCTAGTTGGACTATCAACATATTGTTCAAAAGAACCTTCCTTCCTGTACAGACCCCCAGCCCTGAGGGATTTCCAGTCTATATGAGGGGAATTAAAATTTCCCACTACAGCAACTCTATTTTTTCTACATCTGTCCAGAATCTCCTTACATATCCATTCCTCAACTTCCCGTGGGCTGTTGGGAGGCCTGTAGTATACCCCCAGCATAGTGACTGCGCCCTTCCTGTTTCTGAGCTCTACCCAGTGTCTCGTTACATGATTGTTCCAAATTATCCACCCTCTGTACCACTGTAATATGCTCCCTAACCAATATTGCTACTCCCCCACCTCTTCTAGCCCCTCCTCTGTCTCGCCTAAAACACTTATACCCGGAATATTCAGCTGCCAGTCCTGTCCTTCTTTTAAGCAAGTCTCTGTCATTGTAACCACATTCAAGCTCGGCGCATGCATTAAGGCTCTAAGTTCATCTGTTTTGCTGTTACTCTCCTTACATTGAAGCAGATGCACTCCAGACCTCTAGGGCCATTGAGTTCATCCTCCCCCAGATTGCTTTTCCTCTTAGGTAGCCTTGTCTCGGCCCCGTGTTCGTCCCCAGTCTCTACACTTGCTGACCTATTGTTCCGATCCCCAGCCCCCTACCACGTTAGTTTAAATCCACCTGAACCACACTGGCAAACCTCCCAGCCAGGGTATTGATGCCCCTCCAGTTCAGGTGTAACCCATCCTTCTTGTACAGGTACCAGCCTCCCTGGAAGACTTCCTACTTATCCACAAATCTGAAACCCTCCCTCCTGCACCAGTTCTTTAGCCACGTGTTCAGCTGCACAATCGCCCTGTTCTTAGCCTCACTAACACGTGGAACAGGGAGCAATCCAGAGATTGCTACCCTAGAGGTCCTGCTTTTTAGCCTTCTACCTAACTCCCTAAATTGCTCTTGCAGGACCTCCCTGCTCTTTCTATATTTTTCAGTACTGTACTTGCCACTGTGGAATATAGCTGAACTTGTAGGCTCTGCTGGCACTCTCTTCCATGCATTGTAATGGACGTTGTCCAACATTACTCTGAGGGGACAATTGATATGTTATAGATGAACTCAAAGCCCTGTAAGGACTCTGCTAGCCACAGATGAACCCACAGATGGACAGTATTGACACTGCCCTTTTGCCCCCTCACTTCCTTACCTTGAAAGGGGGGGCATGGCTGGGCAGGTAGATGGTGGGCAGCACACCTGTTGGATTTAACAAGTCTCCTGCCTTCAGTCCCTTCAGCAGGGGAATTGTAAAACTAACCCACTGTCAAAATATGAGGCCTCAGATGCTACCAGTATGGCGTATATTGTTTTGAGTTACAAAATTAATGAATTGAATGTTTAAATGGAGAGAGCTTGATATCTGTTCAAAGTGTGTGGATTGAATCACTCATTATTTCTTGACCAGCTATTCCAGTTCCATAAGCTTTTCTTCATAAGCTGTCCAAAGATGTGCGAGTTAGGTTGATTGGCCATGCTAAATTGCCCCTTAGTGTCAGGGGATTAGCAGGGTAAACACATGGGGTTATAGATATAGGGCCTGGGTGGGATTGTTGTTGGTGCAGGTTTGATGAGTGGATTGGTCTCCTTCCGCACTGTAGAAATTCTACAATTCCATGAAGGCCTAAGTTTCAGAATCATCTTTATCACTGAACTATGAATCCTCTCCAAATTGCCAATGGCCACCCAGAATTTAAAAACTTATATTTTTGGATTTCCAATTGGATATATGAATTTAAAATAGTTCATTTTGATTGAAATGTTTGCCTTCAAATTCTTCCCATTCTTGACAGTACCTTCACGTTGACAGGATACTTTAAATGAATAGAAGGCAAAAATCCATGGCAGAATGTCATAAGGAGGGATGATGAACAGTCTGAAATGTAAATATTCTGCTTTTTTTCTTTCACCTCTTCTTATTCACGTGCAGATCACGTGTTTTGACTAAAAATGTTAATGTTAAAATAAGTCCTTTAAAAAAAATTCAACTTACTATTAAGAATAAATGAGAACACAAAGGAACAAACTTAGATTTTTAATGTACCATTTGATTAGATCAGCAGTGATACCGAGATCACACAGTTTCTGTATTATGGAGACAGTAATTGGACTTGGATCAAGTGGTCAATGAATTGAAAATTTAGTTGTAAATCTTTTTATTGCTTTCTCATAATACAAATTAATAAAATTGAATAAATTATACATACAGTTTATTTGTGGAAAAATGTATCACATTAAGATAATCATGAAACAAATCTGCAGAATATATCCTGCTTACAATGACATACAGGAGACCAGCTTAGCAAATTATGAAAGCTCGTCTCCACGATTTTCTATGTTCTCTATTTACAAAAAGGACTAGTGATAAGAAAAAAAAGGAATGTGTAATACTAGTTGGTCTCTTTGCAAGTTAGGGGAATAAACAACAGAAATTGCTGATTTGGTTTCAAATACAACTCTAATGACTAACAAAAGATTTAACCAGTCTCTGACACTTTTTGATAAAGGATACTTTGTTAATGTATTTTGTTTTAAAAATGAATTGTGATGTTTGACGTTGTTGGCTGCCTCTGTCTTTTTGATTATAATTTTCTCTCCTAATATTTCCTTGCAATGGCCGTTCAACTGTCAGAATGTGGATTGCTTTGAGGTTTTGTATAATACTGAAACATTAATGAATTTTCCAACTTTTTTTATTTTAAGTGCCTAAAACACAATGCATGAGTCAGAAGACAAACACTAATGGTGTGTTTAGCACTGTAATTTAAGACTATATGGTAACAATAGAATAGGGGCTATTGATTTTAAATAAAATCTATAGATGCTATTCCACTTTGAATCTTCTCTTCTTTGTATCCTATTATGAAATATTTACCGTAATGTAGCACTATAAATATGTGCTTTCACTTGCCACCTGATGCCAGGTTTTATTAGATGACCCTTTGTCAAAGGTTTGTTGAGCTTTGGCAAAGGGTCATCTGGACTCAAAACGTCAACTGTTTCCTTGCCTTATAGATGCTGCCAGACCTGCTGAGATTTTCCAGCATTTTCTGTTTTGGTTTCAGATTCTAGCATCCGCACTAATTTGCTTTTAGCCAGGTTTTATTGGGTTTGTTAAATGTAACTTTTGCTGCTGATACTTGAAATATGCTGTAACTATTCATTTAAAATATTTATATTCATAAGGACTAAGGAAAAATAGCTTTCGTTAAAACCTAACAGATTCCTATGGGATTTCTGTTACGTTAATTTAGGGGTGACAGTTTATAGATGCAGCAGGCCAATAAAAGTGGGAATAACATCCCTTTATCACATCTAGCAAATCTCATGTCAGAGATAAAATTCATGCACTTTAAGTGTCCATTGCACTTTATAATAACTTGATTCAGCATGAGATTTGCAAAGTATTAAATTTCATGCAATCCTATATGATCACAGAAGGAATTTTAAAAATGTGAAGCAAAAATTGGCTGTTTTGATCGCCGCTTAGAACGTGTTTAGAAATTTTCAACAGGATAAATTTAAGCAATTGATTGGTATGCAGCCTCTTAAAGCTTCCCTTGCTACACTAAATAATTCATCATCCTCCAACAACTCTGCAAACTCACTAATGGGCCCAGAACCAACCCTATTTAGTCTTATGCGCAGTTTAAGCCCCTACATTTTCCCAGGTTCTGCTTTACACTGGAAAATACCACTAGAATGCAAGTCAAATCATTTAGGGCGATGTGTAGGACAGGTCAGAATGTTTTGTATGTCAATGTGTTTGGATGCATGTTTCTGCTTAATTTTCATGTGTTTCATGTTTATTGCACCGACATCAGACTATATTTTGGTACCCTAAAACTAACTTGTTCGCAATGCTCCTGATTGTTTAAAAATTATCTTGAATAAAACGATTCCCAAGAACAGAGTAACACAAACGTAACAGTCAGGATCCTGGATAAGAATTGAGAAGCTTGAATACAGAACTTCTTTCCATGTTTCACTATTGTCTTCTGCTCATTGCTCCGAGAATTTTTAGTAAGCGCAAACAAATAATATATTCTGGATGCACAAACAATACTTCATGATATTTATGGCAAGGCACTGTCTACAAGTTTGGACCTTTGGGTAAGATAGCAGGATTAGCTATCGGTGTGCTTTGTGTGCATTCTAAAACGTCCATACACAAGGCTTCGACAGCATCCATCCTTTCAATATGCACAAGTCTGGTCAGCAGATCAGGAATGCTGTAACCTGCTGTGCTTATACGGTCAAAGAGTTGCATTCCATCCGTCATTCCACCTATTTCATCCCTCTTCAACCCAAAACTCTCCGCCAGATGACGCCATGTTTTTACAATAGCTTTATCTGTGCTGTAGGTAGAGCTCAACATTCTGCTGGTTTTCTCGAGACAGTCAAAAGGCAGTTCTGTAGGGCTGAGCCCTAAAAACATAGATTATGGTAAGTCATTTAAAATAAATCACTTCTACAAAGAAGTTTCAGAATTGCTAAGCAAGATGCAGGAATTAAGTATTTTACCGCCCCCTCTTAAATCTGGAAATGCATTTTCCCAGTATTTTAAGATTTGCAAAAGTAGACTGAGATCACCTAAAATTATTAAAAGTGATTCACAGAATTAAATAAAACTACCCAGGAGCTATATTTTGAAGTATTTAACAGTATGTGAAATTTTCAACTTCTAAAGCTCTCCATCTCTCTATACTGTACGTAACAAATGTTCTGATTTGTAATAAAGACCAATAATAGGTTTGGATTTCTCAGCAATGAGCCAAATGTGTGCATAATGACCAATATAGCATCCACTATTTTGGCCATTTGAATTTATCCACTTATGAATTAATACAAATTTTGAGGAAAAGTGAAATGCCATTTTTCTTGAAACATAAATCCCAAATATAGGAAGGGATTTTTAAAAAATGATTAACATATATTATTGATAGACATTTGCCAACATAATGAACCATTTAAAATAAATTCAGTACATTTCCTGCATCCAATTTCATTTAGGACACGATTATAACTAATTATTTTTCTCAATAACCATGTTAACATAACTCACATAAAATCAAAATACTGTGGATGCTGAAAATCCAATTAGCAGTTTTATTCAAGAGGTAGATATCCAAACAGAAAATGCTGGATAAACTCAGCAGGTCTGGCAGTATCGGTGGAGAAAGAAAAACAGAACTGTAGAAGAGTCATATGGACTCAAAACATCTCTATTTTCCTCTATCCACCAATGCTACTAGACCTGCTGAGCGTATCCAATGGTTTCTGTTTTTATTTATCATAAACTAAATTCAGTTGCCCTGACAAGCAGATTTTATTAAAGTCAGTGTGTTTCATAATTTTGGATATCTTTCTCAATTTGCTGCTAAACAATGTAGGGAAAATCCACAAAATTGAAAATAATTAATGGACTGCTGTTTGCAAAGTTTTACGATCAGTGGATTTCTGATGCATTACCTTCAGTGAAACTGCACACTTTCTTACACAATTCAAGTATCTTTTCTCTTCGTGTCTGTATCTGGAACATTAACAAAATCAGTTTAAAAATAAATATGTTAAGACTCAAATACTGGTGAAGCATGGCTGCATATGAAGGTTAGAGTACATGGATTTGTAATGCATTGGTAGTGACACATGGAGTTTGTACAATCTTGCTGTGCTCAAATAAAAATGTACCAGTGCAGTAAAGTCAACCAATTTACAGCATCTAAGCCATTAAAAATATGAGACTCTTTACTCTGAAGAAAGAAAATATCTGAGATCCTTAAAGGAATAAATGAATTGAACTCCAATTACATGTTTGAGGTTATCACATTCTAGAACTGTGGGCATTGCTTCAAACTTTGGAAAGAAAATGTACACAAATAATTTATAGCTAACTCATTGATTCAAAATGTGGTGTTATTGTGGTTCTCAAGTCATGAAAGGTGCATTAAAAGTGCAAGTTTTATAAATCTTATTTAGTGGATTTCTGGAGTGCAGAGTTGGTGCCACACTATGTTATGCCACTACTGTATTTCTTACACTTAAATAATCAATCTTTAATTGGTGCGTGTTTTAGCATTCATTCATAAATAGCCTAAAAAAAAATCACCCTGTGTTTAGATAGTCTCATCATGCTGTCAAAACATCTCAAAATCAATTAGCAGAATGTATAGCTTTTGTAGTGCAACAATTGTGATTAATTAGACAAATATACAAGCCATAGATCAGCATGAGTTGGCATTAAATTGGCATGGGGATGTCATTGCATAGAAATGTAAATTGATAATATAAAATGGCTTGAAGAAAAATGCCTTCAATAACTGTGAACTCTGTGTTGCAGGTCAAATTATATGAATTAAGCTTTTTGTTTTCATATTTATTTATCAAAGCCATTATGTGGTTTTGTGCATGAATTGGCAATTCAAAAGGCAAATGTGGAGAATAGAAATGTTCTTTTAGATACAGTACACATTAGTCTATGTTGTCTTGTTGGGACAGGTAAGGAGAATCTATACATATAATCCATGTATAGGTTCTGTGGCTGACATGCAGTTCACGAAACAGAAACTAGTTCATTTCCCAACGATAAATTTGTCACCTTGGGCCCACTTGGTGGAACTTTTGGGTTAATCTACTGCACTGGCTCAGGCTGAAGCTTCTGCCCCATCTGAGGAGGAAGCTCCACCTCTCCTTCCCCAGCAATGGCACCAGGATTTGTAGCCACTGCTGAAACTGCACCGAGTCCCTAACATGATCTTCGCTGGAGCCAGATGGGGAGGTAAGTGCGCCGGGGGAGGGGGGGAGAGGAGAGGGGATAGGCCGTGCCTGGTGATGGGTATGAGGTTGTGGAGAAGACCCTGGGAGGGGACTAGCAATGCATAAAGATAGTCTGTATAGGAGGTTACCCATACCCCTCCACCACCTCCCTGCCTGTCACCATCCCAAGCTGCAGGGGTTACTAGGCTTCTAACTTGGTGCTGGGCTTCTCACTTGGCATTGGCTTCTGCCCATCACAGGAAAAATCATGGTGGTGTGGGAAGAGGCCATTATTTGGCCCACAGACACCAATGTGTTCCCTGCTTCATGTAAGACTGCAGTAGACACGGGCATGGTTAGGTAGGCATTAGGAATGGCACACACACAGCAATATGCCCAATTTTACACCAGTGTCTTCCAGTCTCATCCCGGAAGAGGGTAAAATTTTGTCCTGTGGTACCGAAAGTTATATTGGCAGCCAATTTGCAAACAGCAAGGTTCCATAAACAGCAAAAGCAATAAATGGTGGTTTGGTTAAAGGATAATTGTTGTTCAGGGGGATATTAGGAAAGGTTTCTGCTCTTTTTGAAATAAAGTTATGGAATATTGTGTGGCCATCTCAATTTGCAGACAAGGCTTTGTGTATAGTAATGTAAAGTAAACTCACACCACAAGTGCCAGGCAATGATCATGTCCAACAAGAGAGAATCTAACCATACTCCTTGACATTCAATGGTATTACCATTGCTGAATCCCACACTATCAATCCTCTGGGAGTTTACCATTGACTGGACTAGCCATATAAATACTGTGGTTGCATGAACAGGTCAAAGGCTAGGAATCCTGTGGCAAGTAATTCACCCCCGACTCATAGAAACATAGAAAATAGAAGCAGGTATAGGTTATTCAGCCCTTCGAGCCTGTTCCACTTTGACCATGGTTGATCATCAAATTCGATATCCTGATCCCCCCTTCCCCCCATATCCCTTGATCCCTTTAGCCCCCAAGAGCTATATTTAATTTCTTCTTGAAATCACACAACATTTTGGCCTCAACTACTTTCTGTGGTAGTGAATATCACATATTCACCTCCCCGTGGGTGAAGAAATTTCTCGTCACCCCAGTTCTTAAAGGTTTACTCCTTATCCTAGAACTATGACCCCTAGTTCTGGACTCGTTCACCATTGGGAACAATCTTTCTGAATCTATCCTAGCTAACCCTGTTAGAATTTTATAAATTTCCATGACATCCCCTCTATTCACTATTTACAAGGCATAGATCAGGATCATAATGAAATACTTGCTACTTGTCTGGCTGAATGCAGCTCCAACAACATTCATAAAGCTTGACACCATCCAGGAAAAAGCAGCCTGCTATTTACTACCCTTTCCAAAAACATTCAATCCCTCCACCACTGGAGAACTATGGCAGCCTTATGTACCATCTACAAGATGCACTGCAGGAATTCACCAAAGTACCTTAAGAAACATCTTCCAAACCCATAACCACTATCATCTAGAAGAACAGCAGAAACCTGGAAACACCACCAGTAGGAGGTTCCCTTCCAAGTCATTCACCATCCTGTTTTAGAAATGTACTGTTATTCCTTCACTGTCGCTGGGTCAAAATTCTGAAATTCTCTCCCTAACAGTACAGTGGGTGTACCTACACCTCAGGGACTGCAGCGGTTCAAGGTAGCTCACCACCAGCTTCTCAAGGGCAACCAAGGATGGGCAATAAATGCTGGTCTAGCCAGTGACACCCACATCCCATAAATCTTTCTTAAAAACTGTATTTCCTGACAAACATTCATAAAACTTGCAATTTTCTGGAACCAGAAATAGAAGTGGGAATAGAAACAAATGTTTTGTATAGTTGATGAGTTATTGTAAGCTAGTTGGTCCATCTGTGCAGCAATTCCTTCAACTCCTGTACCTGTACAAATGCGTATCTCTAGATCAATGCACAATCTTCCTGGATGCACTTACATTTTTATTTCATATAGAAAGCCTTACCCCAGTTGCTTTGTTGTTTGTTGATTTATCTCTCGTTAAAGGAACAAGTGATAGGAGACATAAATCAGACATTCCCCGCTTTTCCAAAGCCGCTTCTTCATCACTGTCCATACTCCGACTTAAAAGTTGTTCATTTTCTGAGGAAGCATCATTTTCACTGGCGAAAAAGACACATTTTCAATAGGAAACATTAGTGCAAAATAAATAATTTACATAAATATTTATCTATGCACAGAAAAATATTCTTCAATCTGTAGCCCTCTGTGGAAGTTAAACCCCACTTACGCGTAATGAGCTAAATGTGTTCAGCAACCCTTGATATTTACTCATAGTAACTAAAGAAGAATAGTAAAGGGGACAATATTGGCGTTCTTTAAAACAGTCAGCTCCTATGCTGGCAGATTTAATGCACCAGTGTACTCTGCTTAAATATGTCAAATGATCTTTTCTTATCCTTGACTGATGTTATTTTAATGTAAGACCAAATAAATATTAAGAGTCTCACAGAGATCTGAATGAGTTCCACCGCCCTCATTTTTGGTATCTCCCATATTGTGCTTAATTCATACAATGAAATAATAGCCCATGTTGCCGTAACTATTGAACACCCAATATTCTGTATTCTCAGTGGAAACACCTATTGGATAAAGTCTCTTTATAGAAAAATACTGAGATATTGAACATGTAGAGAGGCAATAGTGCAGCCACAGCACTTCCAATGCATCGTGGCCACTAGCAACGATACTGGGTAGGTGCTGCATACGCCTATGCACAAATGGACTAATCTCTTTGAATAATAGGAGCTCAGAATTTTGCACAATTTACTTTGTTGGAACTCTAGGTACATCTCATGATGTGCCAGAGGTATCATTATAGAATATATATAAAATATATAAAATATAGTGCAGAAAGAGGCCAACTGAACCTTCACTAACTCTCTGACATCTTATCCCTGTAACCCCATGTATTTACCCTGCTAATCCCCTAACCTACACATCTTGGGACACTAAGGATCAATTTAGCATGGCTAATCCACCTAACCCACACATCTTTGGAATGGGAGGAAACCGGAGCACCCAGAGGATCACACTATTTGGGCTGCAATTCAAAGGCTGCTGGTGACCATTATAAACTGATGCTTTTCTGCTTTGTGGTTAGAGACACTGGAGAAAGTTGTAGAATGAAAGTGTGCACAAGTCTATTTAAAATTCAGAACTGATATCTTGGACTGTATTGCACATCTGACAAATAATTCCACCTGACAGAAATTGAGATATTATAATGAGAAAAATGGTATCTGTAATTTTAGCTTGGACTTTCTTTCTCTCAAGTATTTAAAATGCAATCACAGTAGTGAATCATTTTAAATTCAGATGGAAATGCAACAAAAATAGTTTTCCACTATTTTCAAGCATCTTTCTTAATGGTAGCATTTATAATTACATTTATACTAATTTGCTAGATTTGTATGCTTATTGCTGTTGCTTATTGCTATTTTAACCCTTAGGCTAACAAGAAATCAATGCAAATTGACTTACCTTTTCTCAGTCTTAGGTGGAACTGCCTTCAGTTTATTGTCAAATTCATCTTTCTCAGAGAATATTACAACATTTTCTGTCAAAAAGAAGCAAAAGTTGATGTATGATCTAAAAGATAAATAGCATGAATGTAAGTAATTAAACAACGAGAGAGCAGAGTTTTTACTCTGGATACAACTGGTATTCTGGGCACAAATTGTACCTGATATTGAGCTAATTTTGTCAAATGGCTCTTTTGTTCAAATGCATTTTGATATCAGAAAAATTAAAATCGGCCTTGAATCAATGCAATTGGGCAAAGTTTTAAAATGTAATTTTAAAAGTATATACCATAAGAAATGTTCTTTGATGTATTTAGGATTGCCAAGTTGATGCAGTTTTGGCAGGGGGGGGGGGGCAGGGAAAAGTGGCATAGGATGCAATTGGTGGCAGGCAAATTACTCCTGTGCGCATTCTAGTAGCATGTAGCTTAAAGAAAATAATCTCCAGGTCTCTAACCTATCTGAAGCAAGATGGTGCAAGGAAATGCCATAAAAGAACCAAATTAATATAGCAGAAAAACATGAGGGGTAATGCTTTAAAACACAACAGTACTGACATGAATTGGTGTCTAGTTTCAAAAGATGAAAAACCCAGAAATGTCAAGATTTTACAGATATTCCAATTAGGAATGTGCCAGAAACATGTCTAAGAAATCAATCCCATCCAAAACTTTACTTTGAAGCCTCAAAATCTGAATCATTTTCAGTCATGACAACTCCATGCTTGTTAAATTGTGAAATAAATTCAAGTGTCGACTTGACAGTATTTATATTCTAGGCAGGATTGGATGCTGTTAGGACATGTCCTAAATAATGAACACATTTTACCTTGTATATCCTTCTTGTCTTCTTGGTTGTTGATCTGAGCTTCGATGTGTTTAACAGATTGACCACTGCAACAAGCTAAGATACAAGAATGATTTATTTAGCTTTTGTCAAAATAAAAACAACATTAAAGAAAAGGTAGTTTCCTGAGTACAATACCATGTAACATGACCATACTCACCCTGGGTAGAAGACTTCGTCTTTAAAATGTAGAAAAGAACAATCAAAACAATGGCTATGGCCATTATAAATATGGTAGACATGGCAATTATTAAAGCAGTGCCCAGGTGTCCTTGTCCTGCATGATTTACTAAACAAAGACAAAATTCAAGAAAAAACATAGAAGTAACTGCATATTCCTTATAAATCATTAAGTTACAAATGTGCGAGGTATGAAATAGAAAGTTGAAAGCATTGATTTCTGATATCTAATTGATAGCATGACCAATGTTTTCCATAACAATTAATGCGGAAATATACTCCTGCTCGACCACACAGACTCCTATCCCTCACCTGGGAAGAAGGGCGCATGCTGTGGGATATCACAGTTTCTGAGTGATTGTATTCAAGAAAAGAGGCAGTCCTTTTTGTGGTAATTACAAGAGGGTTCCCCTGCTGTTTGCCAAAGGCAATGATCCTCCTCAACTGCCTCTTCCTAGTACAAAGAACAACAAAGAACAAAAACTGCCCAGGAAACAGGCTCTTCGGCCCAACGAGCCCGCACCGCCATCTTAACACCACTAGTCCCCCCCTCCACCCATGACCCTTATCTAATGTTTTATAGCCAAAGAACTCTTTCTAGAGTCGCAGTGTGGTTGTTGCCCAACAAGTGGCACTACAGACATGATTTTCACTGCACGGCAAATGCAAAAAAAAAGTGCAAGCAAGAGCACAATACATGGCTTTTTGTGATCTTACAAAAGTCTTTGACTCTGTAAACACAATGGCTGATGGAATATCTGTCACAAATTTGGCTGCCCTCAGAAATCTATCACCACCCTCCATCTATGATGACAAGTAAGCTGTCATCCTCACTAATGGAACCACTCACAAACCCTATTTCAATGCAGACTGCAGGAGGGGGTAGTCAAACAAGGTTGTGTCATTGGACTAGCCCACTTCTCCACCTTCCTTACTACACCTCACCTCCAGCAAATTACCATAAGTGTGGGATATTGTACACAGCAGACTGGGAATTGTTCAACCTACGTTATCTTCAGTCCAAAATTACTCTCAACTTAGTCACAGATCAATGATATTATTCTGGAAAACATGGGCCGTTTTCTCTATCTTAGAAGTCTCCTCCCAATGAAGGCAAACATAGATGACAAAATTCATAATTTCCTCCATTTTGCCAATTAATTCTTTAGCTGACTAAAAAAAAAGAGTACCATAGAAACAGAATAGATTGGAGCAGGAGGAGGCCATTTGGCCCTTCGAGCCTGCTCCACCATTCATCATGAATTTGAGGAATTTACCATGCAGTAGTGAATCCCTCCGTTCCTACATGCTTTGGAGACGTGGACAACCTACACCAGGCACCTCAAAGCAATGGAGAAGTAGCCTTACAAGATCCTCCAAATCCGGTGGCAAGAAAGGCAATTTAATAGCAGCATCCTTTCCCAAGCCACTTTGTCCAGCATCAAGGTGTTGATCACTCAAAATCAGTTCCACTCAGCAGAACAAGTATCCATATGCCTGGCAACAGATTCCCAAAGTAACTGCTCTACTTTGAACTTAGTGGCAACAGTAGACTCCCAGGAGGACAGCAAAAATACTTTCAGGTCGGTTTCTTCAATACTGAATGTTGAGAACTAAAAACCTACTTTTTTGTTTCTCCTTTGTTCACCCAACACCAACCTGCCCCACCACCCCGCCCCCCGCCTCCCCCCAGAATTTATATACATTTCATAGAATAGAATCCTACAGTGCTGAAGGAGGCCATTCGGGTCTGTACTGACCACAATCCCACCCAGGCCCTATCCCCCCACAATCCCATACATCCACCCTAGCTAATCCTCCTGACACCAAGGGGCAATTTAGCATGGTTAATCCACCTAACCCGCACATCTTTGGATTGTGGGAGGAAACTGGAGCACCCAGAAGAAATCCACACAGACACAAGGAGAACGTGCAAATTCCACACCGACTGTGATCCAAGCTGGGAATCAAACCCAAGTTCCAAGTCCCTGGTGCTGTGAGACAGCAGTACTAACTACTATGCATTTTAAGATGTTTCAAGCACAAAGTTCTTAGTTTTTGAGATACTGAAACATCCTTTGGGTGATATCATACCTTTGTGAGTTTCTTGTAGAATTGGAGAGTTTGCATTAATGGCTGAAACACTGCTTGATATACTTGAAGGCAAAATTACATCCAAGCCTATAAAACAATAATACAATTGTTAACTTTTTATATAAAATCAAGACAGAATATGCAGTATTCAATTATTTCATGTGCATTTTGCATCAAACATTTTTAGCAATTAAGCACATTTGGAAAACAAATGTCAATTTATTAAATATGAACTTTAAATCTCATATTTTTGGGCAAGAATTATATCTAAATTGGTAGATTCCAGAATGAAACTGAATACTGATTACCAAAACATTAATTGAATGAAAATGGAAGGTATCAGAAACTACAATGTACACAATAGTGAAGAACTAATGACAGGTTAATTTCATCTTTCAGAATCTAAAATATTCTTTACTTGAACATTCAAATAACATGACTATTACTATATACCAGTTAAAATTTAACACAGATTTAATTAGAATGTACAGGGAGGCAAATTTATCATTGAATAGTTTTTCTGAAATTTTTCGCTGCATTTTATTTCTAACAAATTCATTTTTTAAAAATTCACTCATGGCATGTGGGCACTGCTAAAAACCAGATGGGTTGAGAGTTTCATGGCTACTATTATTCAAATTTGCTGTATATTCCAGATTTATTAATAGAATTTAAAATCCACCAGCTGCTGTAGTAGGATTTGAACCCATGACCCCAGAGCATTTGGCTGGGCCTCTAGTTTGGTAATCCAGTGAAATTACCCCTTTGCGACCATCTCCCCCTACCCTTCCCCCCAAATCACTGCTGTTCTCTCTTCAAGTAATTAATTCATTTATAAGTATGACAACTTTGTGTTTTGATTAGCTCTTAATAGTCTTTGAATTAGGATAATTTGATATTAAGCATATCCCCGTAGGGCAAGCAAAGTCTCTTCTACTGGCAGTTATAGCTCACATGAGCAGCCTTTCTTTCACACAGAAATGAGTGTAACATTTCTTCATACTCAAGGTGCAAATACCAATGTGGTATGAAGTTATTTGTGCTTACGATGTACCAAAAACGCAGATTTCCCTGCGCGCTCTTTTGCATCTCTGCTTGGCCATTTACAGAGACCAGAGAGTAAGGCCATCTGTTTTCTTTGTGAAGAAAGTTTGCATGGCACAGAGAAACCCAAAAAAGGGGAAAAAAATAGCACTCACATATATGCACCTGCACCCAGAACGGATAGAGTAGTTAAATATTTGGCTCCACCTCTGGCTGAACCTCACAATTGCTCAAATGCCCAATACTATAAACATGTGCGTGTGTTATTGCATAAATATTACTGTATAAACTTCTGAATAATAAGTCAGTGGGCCAAAATTTATTTATTCAACGATGTAATTTGGAACAATGGTATGTTGGGCAAGGTTGTGTAAATCTTAGATTATTTCTCGCTGTTTTATATTGTCATTCAATTGCTGCGAATAAAATGTCTGACTTCTAGAATATTTAAAGCCATTAATTTGAAACAGAAAAATATCTGGAAGGGTTGCTATTTTGGATAAGGACCCTTCATCAGAACACAGTGCTTACAATGTAGCAAAAACAGAAAATGCTGGAAAATCTCAGCAGGTTTGGCAACATCTGCAGAGAGAGAATAGAGCCAACATTTTGAGTCAGGACGATCCTGCATCAGGGCTGCTGAGATTTTCCAGCATTTTCTGTTTTTGTTTCAGATTCCAGCATCCACGGTATTTTGCTTTCAACAAACGATGTAGGTTCTGCTTGTTCTTTTTCTCTCTTTTGAGGACCAATCACTTATTCGGCTTATTTTTTGCCAGCATCTGATGGAGTGGATCAGTTATCCTTTGCTTAAGCTGCTTGGTTTTAATTTGCTTTCTCTTTTCATTTTTGACCAGCTGTACCTGCAGACTTCAAGGTCCCTTTCCCTTTCATTTTTCAGTTTCTCACCTTACACTTTGTGTCAGTCTCTACCCTGTCCTTCAGCCTCAAAAAGTAACACACTGATCTTTTACATTGTCTAACAATTTTTTATTAGGCAGTTTGCAAGTCATTCAACCCATTATTTATCTCTTGTGAATACAATATATATCTCGTTAATTTCTGTTTCTTTCTGAAAGACGTGCTGAAAGATCTGAAAGATGTACTGGTTAGATGCACTGACCTGACTGGGGCTGGAGTGTGGTGACTACGGGATTTCCACAGTAACTGCATTGCAGTGTTAATGTAAGCCTTATTTATGACTAATAAATAAACTTTTACTTTTACTTCTTCACATGTTAATAGTTACGATAAAATTTACACCTATTTAGCTGTTCACTAACTTCTTGTGTTTCAAATTTACAGTTTTTCCTTCCTTTATCTTTTTAAATGGTTTCATGCCCTCTTTGTTTAATTCAACCCAAGGTTCCTAAATAAAAAGGATATTTGGTCTGCTGTTGAACCCGGTAGGTTCCAGTTTTGAATCCCGCTCAGTCAGAGTGGCAGCAAGGTAGCTACGTATAATCGTGGGTTTCCTGCGCTACAGTACTGGGTTCGGATAGAGCTAGACTAAACTGTGATGTGAACTTTGGTCAAAACTTCTGTGTAAATTCTGGCTCCATGCAAAATTACATTAAAAGAGGGAAGAAAACTGAAATAATGTAATATACATATATATGTTTCAGAGGTAACTACTTACATTCTTTTGTATTAGGAGGCGCCAGTGCACAGGAATGGCAAACTTTTGTGTAGGTGTTTCTTGATCTATTATCTAGGATATAGTAACTGTAAATAAAATCACATACGTAAGTTAACAAAGCATTCTTGGCATAAAAATGGAATTTCACAGGTAACAGTGGACAAAATAAAGATTACATCAAAATTACTGAACAGCAATTGATTAGTAAATCCTTTGTCCAGGATACAAACATTAAGAATTCACTTTTTAGTACCAATGTTTTTGGCAGATGTTAAAACAGATCTTTTGGCAAGCAATGTCCAATGAAGTTCTGACAGTTTCTTTTAAACAAATATTGCACAGCACCTCAATAAGGCACCCAGAGAATGGAAGTAAACAGGGTTTTCTGACATTAGCTTTTGAGGTAACTGCATGTCCAGGTAATTCTGAAAACATTAATTTCATCATTTGTCGGTGTACTTCAACTGTGGAGCTAGAATCTCATCATGCATCTGTTCATAGCAACAGCCAAGAGAGGGATCAAAGACAATTAGGAAATCACTACTCCCAAAACTGTGATCATCTGATATCACTCGAGTTAGCCTCATAATAAAATGCCTTCTAGTTTATAAGGTTCTGTGGCTGGAATGTTACCACTGTTCACGCCGGCAGGATTTTCCCATCCCACCATGCTTTCCCAACCATAAACATGAATATTTTTTCAATTAATTATGTACCAGAATGTTGATGGGATTCATTACCTACTATCTAAGTTTATGAAAGTAAATGATTTATTAGACAGTTGTTGATGACCAATTAACTGATTTTAGTTCAAAATAAATTATGGTGGCACGGTGGCACAGTGGTTAGCGCTGCTGTCTTACAAGGCAAGGTTCAATTCCAGCCTTGGGTGACTGTGCAGTTGGCTCCCCATTTTGCGTGGGTTTCTTCCGGGTACTCTGGTTTTCTCCCACAGTCAAAAGATGTGCAGATAAGGTGGATTAGCCACAGTAAATGTGAAGGATTACAGTATAGGGAAGGGGAGGGCCTTGGAGAATTGGTGCAGATTCGATGGGTCAAATTGCCTCTTTTTGCAGTGTAGGGATTCTATGGTCCTATGGCCGTCCTTTGAGTAATGATTCATTCTCAATAATGGCCAAAATATTGTTACTAGAACAATATCTAATTCGACCCAATCAATGCAAAGTTCTGGTGAGAGAAATAATGCTGAGATAATGGGATTGATTTGGATTTAAATCTTTTTGTCTGATGTGATCTATAGCAATTTTGTTTTTGTGGTACTAAGTAACTACACATGGAGATGATAAGCTGAGAATAGATTTCCAGGAGTCTATAATTTTAGTGCCAGTGCTATTGCAATCATTACTGGAAGCAATGTTTATTTATCTTGTATGGCTACTTTCCCTGTCTGAGATTAACTATTTTATCAATACTCTTTCTAATTCCTTTGATCAAAAATCTGTTCAATGACAATATTGAGCATCAGCTGATTTCAAATCAAGATTTCTATGGTGAAATGTTTCTTTTGTTCCCAACTCTCCAATGTATTGGGATCAGAAAATAACTGAAATGAGAAACATTAGGAGCCCTTTGTGGTTGGTGGTATTAGAGCTGATGCCAGACCACAAATGCATGGATGGCCAAATCTGATGGTGTTAGATTTCTGCTTCATGCAGCAATTTATCAACTTGTGATTATTGTCTGAATTGCTTTCGTGAAAGAGCTAAAACACAAGAAGAATGAACATTCCCTGGCCACTGAAATGTGTTTATTGCAGTTTGCTATCCAAATGATGCACAGCGACGTAGAAACAAAGCTTGTCGGCCTTTTGGCTCAGATCAAGTGTGGTGTTGACATCCTGTGCTTGATTGAAGTCATGAGGTTACACTGAGGCTTCATTTGAAGCAATTTTTTAAAGCAGTGTTTTGGTCTTTTGACTAAGATGCAGATGAAATCAAGCCTTGGAGAAGGTGCAATGCTTGCTCCAATCAGCTTGGATCATGTAGATAAAGCCCAAGACAGGAGGTGAGAGTCCTGTCTTGACAGCTTGGATCGGGAATGTCTCAACTTGCTGAGGCTCTGAATTGGACTTTGATTGGACTGAATTGGATAAAAAAAACAAAGTCAACTAAATTATTCATATGTTTTGCTCCTGGAACAGTAGAACCTTTACAAGCATTGAGTACACAGAGATAATTCAAGAGAATGTTGAATGCAATGTTAGAATATGAATAGGCTCAATCCAATGTTTGAACAATAACTCTTGGAAGTGTGAAAAAGGAAAGATAAATGGTGAAAGATCCAGGCAGAGATATCCAAAACAAAAGGATTTGAGGAACAAAGGAAATAATGCAATTAAATAGCAGTGGTACAGATGAAGCAGATGAGACTGAAACAGATAGATACACAGAAGTAAGACAACAGACAGAGTTATCAAAAGGAAAGAGGTCTTGTATGAGGGACAAAGAGAATGAAAAAATATAAAACAAAAGAGAGATTCTGCCAGAGGGATGAGGAGGATGCAACGGAAAAAAAACTATGGGGTTTTCTGGACCCATGAAATAGATTTGGAGGCCAGTGGATCTGGGAAAATAGTGGGAAGCTGTGTTGGGATGCCTCCCTGACATATTCCTGTTGGAACTTCCCAGGGGATGGGGGGAAGGGGTGTGGAATTGGGGGGAGAGGGGGTTGGGGACTGAGAAGGGGGATGGGGGAGTGAAATAAAGTCAGCAGCCAGCCTCAACAATGTGGATGGCCAATTACATCATTTCACAACCCAATCAGGGACCAATTTCCACAAGGGGTCTTTCCAGCTTGGTAGTGAATCCTTTCACTTGCAGGACCTCTCATCTCTCTGGAGATAGCCTCCTGCTTGCAGATTGAGGAAGCATTGAAGCTGCCTTTCAATTTCTCTCTCAGAAATGATGACCCGGAAGCTGTGGTCACATATTTTGACAACTTTAAGTCTTTAGAGAGTACCTCCACTTCCTAATTGGATGGGATTCTTGGAG
This sequence comes from Carcharhinus amblyrhynchos, assembly GCF_965287045.1. NCBI lineage: Eukaryota > Metazoa > Chordata > Chondrichthyes > Carcharhiniformes > Carcharhinidae > Carcharhinus > Carcharhinus amblyrhynchos. Next base: position 64,126,400 of record NC_137333.1, read on the forward strand.
GCTGCTAATTATCTTTTGTCTCCAAGGTCATGCAGCTAAGTGAGACTGGGACACCATCTGAGACCTATCTGGTCCAAAAGCTTGCTGGAAAGTTCATCCATGTGTCAATATGAGACAACATGAGGAAAAGGGGCATTGCCCCGACTCTGGATTCGTCAACCTGTCAAGAATGAGGTATGTTTGTTGATGAGAAGGCAATGCCCACCTGTTCCAGATGCAGCCTCCTTATAATATGCTAAATGGCATTTGTTGGATCACAGTTCAGTTTTGAAGTATGAATGGAAGGAGAAAGTCTACTGATGTTGCATCTGTTGGTACCAAGCACTGAGAAACCTAATCAATGGTAATGAAAGGAATCCTTGCAGGCCAGTCAAAAAGAAGAATGGTATAATATCTGCTCTTTTTGGCCACACACAAATTCCATAGATGACCTGTTTGTGATCCCATCCCTTCAAGAGCTCAAGTTCAGCTGTGCATGTAGTTGCCAAAATTCCTGCTTCCTCTGAAGAGGACTGCATGTAGGAACAGCATTTGCTGTGTGCTGGTTATCAACTAATGAAGCTTGACCTTCTTAGTAAGGACATCAGATCTCTGGACAGGTGGAAAGGATGCTCCTTCTATCACTCACCTGAACTTGACCCAAAAAAATCTCCCCACATATTGGGGAGGGGAGGGGTAGAGATAAATACAATAGAAGCAAAGCTAAGTCAGGGACAAAGGAACTGGCATTAATTGGAGAACAGAGTAAAGCTGAACTGAAGAAGCTCTGATCAAGCATCGTTGAAAAAGATGGCAGGACACATTACAATTAGTCTGTATCCTAAGAAACAGGCAAAAGGAGAAATTAAAGCTAGAAGGGTCTGAACAAAAATTGAAATTTTATAGTCGAAAGCTATAAACGTGAACTGTGACAATATTGTCAAATGGATGCAAAATATTCTAACTAAACTTAAAATAAATGTGATTCTTGCCTCCAAATTATAGAAAGATTTAGTATCACAAATATCATTTCATGTGTGGACTTGGCTCGGGAACACGATTTATATTTCTGTTCTTTAAATGTTCTAAAATTTGCATTGTATATTTATAAATAATTCTAATAATTAATTAGGGCGTTACGGTGGCACAGTGGTTAGCACTGCTGCCTCACAGCACCAGGGATGCGGGTTCAATTCTGACCTTTGATGACTGTGTGGAGTTTGCACATTCTCCCCATGGCTGTGTGGGTTTCCTCTGGTGCTCTGGTTTCCTGCCACACTCCAAAGATATACAGGTTAGGTTAATTGGCCATGCTAAAAGTATTTTAGCTTGCCCCTTATGTCACAATATGTGTAGGTTAGTGGGATAAATATGTGGAGTAAGACGCTATGAGTGGCACAGTGTCACAGTGGTTAGCACTGTTGCCTCACAGTGCCAGGGATTTGTGTTTAGATTCCAGCCTTGGGTGACTCTGTGTGGAGTTTGCACATTCTTCTCGTGTCTGCATGTGTTCCCTCTAGATGCTTGTGTTTCCTCCTACAGTCCCAAGATGCGTAGGTTATATGGATTGGTCATGGTGAATGTACAGAGTTATGGGGATGGGGGAGGAGATAGAGAGCCAAGGTAAAACACTGTCAGAGAGTTGGTGTAGTCTCGATGGGCTGAATGGTCTCCTTCCTCTTGCCTCCAAACATGTCTCTGGCCCTTCTTACCCACTATGCCAAACTATGCACATACACTGTGCACCCCTCCCCCCCCATGGCCCATCATACCATCCATGTCAAGCCATGGTATTTCCACACCAATTCACCCACTATACACTCTCTACAGATCCAAGGAACCTTGTAATAACAATAGGATATGCAATCACTTTTTTAAAAATTCATTCATTTATAATGTCTACTTCCTTAAAAAATTATTTTCACTCCAACCCTCCAAAAGTATTAAAGACCCTTTTAAAGTATTACTAGCAGAAATTGCAAGTACTTTACCATGTAAATAAATATTATGCAATAGACAGCACAGATCAAGGAGCAAGAGTTGTCAGTCAAGTAGCAGAGTACTGGTTGTCTCAGCCAAGCATTCTTGGGTAAGAGCGTTTGTAGCTTTTTCTCACATCCTTTTGTTATAGGACTTATTGTTGAGTAGAGGAGCATGCCATGGTGGGGGTGGGGGGGGGGGGGGTGTTATCTCTGAGATAGATCGCAGGGGTTTTGATTTTCCAGATAGCATTATTTTGTCATCAGTGATGACCCATTTATTAGGACACCACTGGCATTAAAACAGCACCAACAGGAAATATTTATGTCAAGTAAAGTAAGAGGAATGTGTATAAGATGTTTTTTGCTGTTCAAGTATGCATCTATTTTAGACACTACTTATATTCTAAAGCTGACCTCTTTAACTAACCTTTCAAAAATGTCCCTCATCCCAACTGTTGTTCAAAAAATCTCTGAGGTGCCATGAATCATGAGCCATTTAAAAGCCTACATAATGCCACGAAAATTGTGGAGAACCAGGACCTGCCTATCCCTGCTGTGGAGCCAGACAGATTGGGAGAGCAGGGTGCAGATTTGTGACCCATACCCTTAACCTGAACTGGTGAAAATTAGGTTTGCCAGGAATGAGGTTGGGTTTGGGTCCTGACTACCATTTTTACATCTTCAGGGATGACCCCTAACTCCATGAAAATCCAGGCCAATAGTATCATCATTTTCTGTACTTTCTCCTAAAATGCCAAAGGCGATCTTACTGGTTCATCACACAGGTCAATCAGCCTGTGGAAAGCAAAAAAAAATTGGGTTCACACCCAGTTTCTTGCCTCTCGCAATATTTACCAGCCTTGTTAAGCTTGTGTAATCAGCCTCACGCCCTGATTTTAATATATACAAGTTAATTTAAATATGATTAGTGAGCCCAGGACACGATTGTGGAGGTCCTCACTGGCAAGGATCATGTATGGTCCTCACCAACAGGAACTTGACATGATGGACTCACTGGTTGGACTGGATGCTATTGAAGCTATTGGAGACAGGGGCAGGCAATGTCTCTCAGGCAGTGCCAGCCTGGGATGCTGGCAGTGTAGCCTAGCACCCTGACACTGCCCACTGGGCTTGGTATTGCCACTGGCGTCCTGGCCTGCCCACTGAGCATTGGACAGTGCCAAGTGATGGGGACTAAGGGGAAGGTGTGGTGCCTCGTGAGTGGCAGGGCTTGAAGGGGAGGCAACATTGGGGGCTGCACATTATGCATCTGGGATCACCAGGGTGGCAATCAACTGGGGATCATTGGGAATTGGGAGTGGATCAGCAATCAGTGAAGGGGGGCTGCAATCAGTGGTGGCGATCAGGGGTGAGGGAGTAACAATCTCTCAGTGCATGGTGTAGTCCTGACACATTGTGCTAGGAGATCATGGCACATGCACAACAGCACCATCTAACAGTATGCAGCTGGCTTCCTGACATGAATAGTATCTGTTCACTCCCCTACAGGTGAGAATCACACTTTGCTTTTTTTTTCTAGTATCATAAGATTTTAATCTTTCACCAAAAACATGGGTCTGAAATCCTCCCGTTTTCACACTCTTTCGGCCTGTTTTTGGTAAATTCATCCCCAAAATCTTCCATCCTTATTTGACCTCACCTATATGTGACTCCACGCTAACAACAATGTGAATGACTCTCAACTATCCTCTGAAGAGGGCTCACAAGGAATTTACTTATATTCAAGAAGACAGCTTATTTACACCTTCTCAAGGAGAAGTAAAGATGGGCTTTAACTACCGGTCTAGCCTGTGAATTAATGAATAAATAAACAAAGGAAAAGCTCAGTTTGGGATAGCTGCAAAATTAAGATGAATTTGAGAACAGGAGGAAAAGGCATATCTGATCAAATCTTCCATGGGTTCACTGTCCTTTTCCACAGTTACAATGAAGAATGACTCCCAGCTGAAACTAAATTTTTCCAGTATGTTTCGAGCATCTATCATACATCCCTCTGTATTCTCCTGTGTGGCCATCATAATTATGCAATGGCCTATTTTGCATTTTACTTCAAGAAATTGAAATAGGATCAGTTTCTTTCATTGCCCCAAATATCATTTCATGCTAATGTGAAAAGTAGAATAATGAAGTACATACTATACACATGGTGAAAAGACTAACACCTTGTGACAAATAAATTAATTAAAATCCTTAAAAAGGATACTAAGTAAATGACTTAACCACCCACTGCTAAGCCATCAAATGTGGCTTTCAGAAACTTCTTAGTCTGTAATGAATCTCAGAAGTTGAGAATGATGCCAATATTTTCTGGTTTGGACTGCTAGCCTCCCAGAAAGAACAGCAAGTTTTAATAAATGACACTTACCCTGGAATACAAGGTCCACATTCTGCATCAATCTCTGCAGTGCCTGGCGTCAAGACAGTGGCTCGAAAGAAACCCTCACAATCTTTGTGCCTTCTGCAAATCTGATATACACCCTTTGAGAATTTGCCAGGCTGGCAAGGCTGGCAGCTATAGGATTCATCCTTAACTCCATATCCACAGTTCTAAAAAAAAACAAATTTATTAAAGGCCATAGGTGATTTGTATTAAAAATGTGACTTGCAATAGTCTTCACAGTAGGAGCGTGACGCAAGGGGCAATTTCAGTAAAATACAGATCCATGCTTATTCCATGTGTGTGGCACTGATGACCATGAAATCAAGAAAGAAAGAGTTTGATTTTTCCCTCCATTACAGTGGCAGTACGAAGTTGTTAAAAATGATTTAATTTGGTGAGGGACGTTTTTAATCTGATTCAAAACAGGCACATTTTTTATTATTTTAGACACATTTTTGGTACTCTGTCTCAACATTTCTTTTTTAAAAGTCGTGGCCGAATAAAGTTTCAAGAGTTGCCTTCCACAGCTAGGATTAAGGATATCACAAAGCACCCTGAAGGGGGAGGTTGAGCAGCCAGCAGTCATGATTCACATTGGTACCAATGACCTGCGCTACTTTCAGAGAACAGAGAGTTCAGGCACAGGCAAGATATAATCCCTTAAAAGGGAGAAGTATGGAAAACAAATCCAGAACTTTCTGTTGACCAAAAGAAATAAGAACATAAGAAATAGGAGCAGGAGTAGGCCAACTAGCCCTTCGAGCCTGCCCCACCATTCAATAAGATCATGGCTGATCTGTCGTGGCTCAGTTCCACATTCCCGCCCTCTCCCCATAACCCTTAATCCCCTCTCTTATCAAAAACCCATCAACCCGCGTCTTAAAAATATTTAGCAAGGTAGCCTCCACCACTTCAACGGGCAGAGAATTCCAGAGATTCACCACCCTTTGAGTGAAGAAGTTCCTCCTCAACTCTGTTCTAAACCGGCCCCCCTTTATCTTGAGGCTGTGCCCCCTAGTCCTACTGTCCTTTCTGAGCGGGAAGAGTCTCTCCACCTCTATCCTATCCATCCCATTCATCATCTTATACATCTCAATGAGATCTCCCCTCATTCTTCTAAACTCTAACGTGTACAAGCCTAATTTATTCAGCCTCTCCTCATAGCTCAACCCCCTCAACTCCGGCATCAGCCTAGTAAACCTCCTCTGCACTCCCTCCAAGGCCAAAATGTCCTTGCGTAAGTACGGCGCCCAAAACTGCACACAGTACTCCAGCTGCGGCCTCACCAATGCCCTATACAGCCGCAGCAAGACCTCCCTACTTTTATATTCAATCCCCCTCGTGGTGAAGGCCAGCATCCCATTCGCCTTCCTGACCACCTGCTGCACCTGCAAGCTGGGTTTTTGCGACTCATGCACAAGGACCCCGAGGTCCCTCTGCACCGTCGCCTGCTGCAGTTTTTCGCCACGTAAGTAATAGATATTAAAAAGTTTATTTATTAGTGTCACAAGTAGGCTTACATTACACTGCAATTAAGTTACTGTGAAAATCCCCTAGCGTCTGTTTGGGTACACTGAAGAAGAATTTAGCATGGCTGATGCACCTAAACAGCACGTATTTCAGACTGAGAGAGAAAATGGGAGCGCCTGGAGGAAACCCACGCAGACGCAGGGAGAACATGCAGACTCCGCACAGAAAGTGACCCAAACTGGAAATTGAACCTATATCCCTGGTGCTGTGAGGCAGTAGTGCTAACCACTGTGATAAAAAATAAAATGTGTTCCCAGGTGTTCTGGCCCTGAGAAATACTACCTCCTCTATTGTGCATGGCTGCCATCTGTCTTTAACGTTCTACTCCAACAGGTATCTCCTGCCACCTGGGCTCACTAAGTGGTACCAAGCTGGCATCCAGCCCAAATAGGGATGTGGGGTTAGGACTCAAGAATCATCTGGGTGCCTGATTTGAGAATCAAGTTTGGACATTGGAATTTCTATTGGCAAAAGATCTCCTGGTCTTTAAAAAAAAAACTTTCTGATTCCTTGCATTGAACTTGAAAGCTATGCACTAATGTGCATCTGACTGTTAGGCCATTGACCATTAAAAAGGTAAAAGTTGCTGCCTGTACCTCTTCTTGTTTTGAAAAAATGGCATGTCACTGCCTGCTTCAATTCATTGATGCATTGAGTTATCGTGACATTGCTGTTTTTGCATGGTAGATACAATCTAAACCTGCTGCAGTTTATTAGTGCTAGTAATTGCAAGTGCCTTTAAAATCATGGTACGTGTTAAAGACTATCAACCAACCCTGCTGGCACCAAAATTTGTCCCAGATGCCCTCTTTCCCTCATTACATTGTTATCAGCTTGCATTTTTAGCAATTTAGTGAATAAAAATTTAGGGCAGGAACAAGTGCAACTAAGGATAGACATCATAGTGTCCTGCCACAGCAGAATGTGGCCCATAGAATCCCCAGAGTGCAGAAAGAGGCCATTTGACTCAACAAGCTTGCTTTGACAACAATCCCACCCAGGCCCTATCCCTGAAACCTCACGTATTCCCCAGACTAAGGTGCAATTTAACATGGCCAATCAACCTAACCTGCCCAACTTTGGAGTGTGAGACGAAACTAGAACACCAGGAGGAAGCGCACACAGACTCAGGAAGAATGTCACCTGAGACCGGAATTGAACCCAGGTCCCTGGCGCTGTGAGGCAGCAGTGCTAACCGTTGTGCTACCATTGTCTTGTGTATAATTAATTTCCTTCTTTCTTATTTAGTTCAAGTCTTTTAACATGTTCCTGGGCTATATACAGTTCCCTTGCTGTTTCTGGTCTTTACTGCAGTGTGTAAGAACTTTTTTTCTGTTAATCTCTCTTTAACTTCCTGGGCTCCAGTTATCATCTCCATACAGCAATGGACTGTGATTAGTAACTTGTGTGGAAAGCCATGATGATGAACCCGTGTTCCAAATATGCTGCACTCTGCAACATACCAACTGATGACCTTTGATTAGAAGAACGACAACATTTATGTCCAGTGAGTGACGTTTTCTTTCCTATGGCTAATATAAAGCTCTTATGTCACTTGTAAAATATTATGAACTTTGTTGCATGAAAATATTTTCTGATCATTCTTGGTTCACCTTCCCAAAGAAGTCTGAATGTATTGCATTTTTTAATGATTATAAAATGTTCAAGTTTTATCATGAAAATCTCACTTCTGTGTGTAGATGCAAACTTAAATTCACTTCATTAATCTCGGCAGTGCTGAATCTCATTTTTATGGCTCTTTCTACAAGTGAATGCATCATTGATTATTCAATGTAGTTTAATAACTTGTAATATTTATCAGAGAATGGACACGATTCATCTCGTAAATTGCAATAAATTGTCAATAATATTAAGTGAAAATAATTTTTACCATTGAAATGTTTAAAAAAGTACATCAGAAGTTATCACTACTGGCATCTTTTTTTGCTCGCATGATTGAATCTCTTTGAAGATGAGACCAGTGTTCTTTTTGTGCTGACATAATTCTAAATTGGCATGCTGACACGATTCTAAAATAGGTTCCAGTAGAAAATAACCAAATAAATAATAAAAACAATATTAGAAAATAGCAATAGCCTTGAAATTATGCTGTGGGATAAATGTTTACTGCATTTATCAGTTCAGCTCTCCTATTTTAGAGCTATTGACCTGTTTACAATAAGTAGGTTAATACCATGACTAAAATATAGAAATACATTAAGCATCTATAAATTATTATTCTAAAACATACATTTAAAGTCAATAGTTTTGCAAACGATCTGATTCTTTTCAGTGTATCTTTTTAATCTAATGAAAACTTCATAACTTGGTTCACTGGATGGAATCTTGCCTCTGAATCAGAAAGTGGTGGATTTAAATCCTGGTCCAGAGCTTGAGCAGAAATGCTAGTTTGGCATTTAGGTACACTGCTACTGAGAGTATCGCATTGGTGGAGGTGTTATCTTTCAAATAACAAGACTAAAGAATTTTTTAAAAATCCCATGACAGAAAGAGTAGGGAGTTTTCCAGTGTTGTCAAAAATCCTTCAACAAGTATCACCATTTAAAAAAATGAGTGGATCATTCATCTCAAACTATAATGTTTTGCAGAAAAGACTGATGGATTAATTAACTGTGAGCTTGTTTTGGACATGAAAGGCATAATGTCAGTGCAGAAACAGCATTGGTCACATCTTCAAAAAGATTCAATCATGCAAGCAAAAAAAAAATGCCAGTAGTAATAACTTCAGATCTGGTTTTAGAAACATTTAACTCATAAAAAAAATCAATTTATATTATTGTCAATTTATTGCAATTCACGAGATGCAATTTTGACATTGCATATGGTCTAGGGAATTGCAAAGAATCTTCAGTTGTGTTCCTTCATTTTTTAACACAGGAGGCAAACACCCTGAACTCCACACAACAGTTCACCAAACTTTTCCAATTTCAGACAATGAAGTTCTTTTTCTTGTAAGCAAAATATTATTGCCACATTTAATTCTATTTTTTAAAATAAGGGGCTAGGAATTTCAGCCAGCAAGACTTCCAGATGTTTTGAAGAGTTTAACCAGAAGTTGACCTGAATGAATACTGTAACACAAATGTGATAAATTTAAACCTGGAATTCATTACAATGATTCCAATCTCAGAATACAATTATATTTAATTATAATGTGAGTCAAGCTTGTTTGGTTGTAAATGTGCCAGCTACCACTGTTAATCCTTATAATTACAACATTGCAAACACTGAATTGTAAAATAGAGCCAAGGTTATAGCCGAATGTTCACATAAAAAAGGCAACTAGAAGGATTAACTTTAATTGACACTTTTCTTTCTAACCCTGGTAAATGGCAATGTTAAGAGGTGGCCCAGCATGTCCCAGTAGCAAGAAGAGAAAGCTTCAAGAGGCAAATCATCTCAGTTGATAAGTTACATGTGGTCAGCTCAAGAGCAGTATTTGAAATCCTGAAAGCATGGCAATGGCATATTTCCTAGATCAAAGAGATAAGTGCAGGAAAATGGAATTAGCATGCCTTTAATGATAGCTATCGTCAGGGCAGGCTCAAAGACCCTTTTCTGCATTGTGTGTCTCTATGATTCTATGACTAAGAGATGGTAATGGGCAGGTTAAGTGCCAAGGGAAGCAGGTCTTAAACACTGAAAGCAAAATAAAATCTATTCCAATAAGGGTTCATCACATTCCACTCAGGTTACATTAAATTTTAAAAAACGCAATGTACAAAAATACTAAAACAAAGAATAGGAAAGGCCAACTGGCTCACTAAATCTGTCTTTTCTGTCACGATGCGACTTAAGCAAATCTTGACTCTTATCCCCCAATGCCTCACACCCGCACCTCCCACCACACAACATTTAAGAAGCATTTAGATGAGCACTTGAAACACCATAGCATACAAGACTACGGACCAAGTGCTACAAAATGGGATAAGAGTAGATGTGTTTGACGGTCAACACAGACATGATGGGCCGAAGGGCCTCTTGCTGCAATGTGAAACGTTATATGACTCTATGGCAGCCTGCCAAAAAACAGCATTCTCTTGGGAGAGGCAAGAAGAGGAACGCCCCAAGCAATTTAGAAAAAAGTTCCTCTTCCAGTGTTAAAGGCAATCAAACAAGTGCATGGAGACCATGGTGGCTGGGAGATATATTCCTAGTTATGACAGCCAGTCAGGAACTTGTCTCGCCTTTGTCTGAGTATTTGCAGTGTATCTGCACTGGCTCTATCTCAACAAATTGTTCCAAACTTCAGTAATTCTCTGCATGATGAAATAGTTCAAATACATAATCTGATCAAGATCCATTCGGCGAAGATTATACTTGTCCACTTTTACGTACTTTAAGCTATCAAACTCAAAAAGACATGCACATGAACAGGTACAAATCCATTTACTTAAACAGAGCTCAATCAATCTGAACTTTAGGGTGTTGCTATAAAAATATAATTTTGCATTTATAAAACATTGGTATTGTGGTACCTAGTTAACAATCCAGTTGCCCTCTTTTGAACCGTTCTTCTGATGTTTCTATATCACTCACAAGGTGAGGAAACTGAACTAATACTCTAACTGAGATTTAATTGAGGCCTTAATTACAGTAACAATATTGTTAATTCCCAGGCCATACACTACACTCTGCTTTTGCAGCAGCCTCACAACACTGACCAAGGGTTTTCAGAGCTTTGCATATAGTACATTAACATCTAAGTCTAAGTCTTTCTCCCTCCCAACAGGATGGGCAGAATTTTACATTCTCCACAATGGTGGGTTTGTAGGCTAGTCAGGTGGGGGCGGGGTGGTGGGTTTGTAGGCTAGTCAGGTGAGGGCGGAAGGTGGCAGGGTGGTGGGTTTATAGGCTAGTCAGGTGGATGTGGGAAGTGGCGGTGGGGGGGAAAGAATGTGTTGGGAATATGACATTGCGTTGATGGGATTCCCTCCAGGTTCCCATCCATGCTAACCTCACGTTGATTTCACATAGTCAGAGTCTTGGATGGGAAGCCCGCTTTGCATCAATTAAGATCCTTAATTAGCCAATGGACACTTAAGGGCTATTTCCCATCCAGCTGCAATTTTTAGGCTGGCAGGTGGATAAAAGCTCGGGGAAGGGGTGGCGGGGGGTGGGGGGGGGGTGGGGGGAAGAGAGGGCGTTGAAAATAAATAATGTTAGATCTCAGGTGGGAAAGGGGATGCCTCCATCAGAAGCTCTCATCTGACTGGGGCATCTATCCCTCAAGGTCTGGTGACCTCTGGACTTCCCTCACTCCCTAGTCTAAGCTCTGAGACTCTGACTGGTCCCTTCACTACTCAGGCTTTCTCTTACCTTCCCAGCTCTCAGATCCCAGGCACTTACCATTTTCCCTGGTTCCTGGGACTTGGTCTCAAGCAACTCCATGCAGAGCCTCTTCCATGATGTGGAGATGCCGGCATTGGACTGGGGTAAACACAATAGGAAGTCTCACAGCACCAGGTTAAAGTCCAACAGATTTATTTGATAGCAAAAGCCACCAGCTTCCGGAGCACTGCTCCTTCGTCAGGTAAGTGGGAGTTCTGTTCACAAACAAGGCATATAAAGACACAAACTCAATTTACAAAATAATGATTGGAATGCAAGTCTTTACAGGTTATCAAGTCCTGAAGGTACAGACAATGTACCTTCAAGATTCTCTCCACTCACATTGTCTGTACCTTCAAGGCTTGATTACCTGTAAAGACTTGCATTCCAACCATTATTTTGTGAATTGAGTTTGTGTCTTTATATACCCTGTTTGTGAACAGAACTCCCACTTACCTGGTGAAGGAGCAGCGCTCCGAAAGCTAGTGGCTTTTGCTACCAAATAAACCTGTCAGACTTTAATCGAGTGTTGTGAGACTTCTTACTGTGCCTCTCCCAGCCACTGCAGCACTGCTGCTGGAAGTACTGAGGAGCTGCTGAAAGATCTGATTACCTGGAGGCTCTCCAAGACAGGACTTCCTCCTGAGTGAGGAGTTAGAATGCAAACAGACAGTGGAGCTGTTGGAGTCAGTGGGAATATGTTTCCTGCCAACTCTTCAGATGGTGTGGGCTCCTAAAAATTCAGGCTCTGGAATTTACAACTCCGTCGTGCACAAACTTGTTATGAATTCTGCTGATGCCTTGACCTGAGAATTGATAATGATGATGACAAGCAAAAATCTTAATGCAAATCTCTATAGGACTCCACCAGCAACTGGCCCCAAGTGGAAAATTTTCCATTACAAACAAGATTCATGCCACAAAAATGCAATTGTTTCTTTATCCTAGCCCAAATCATACTGCCAACCCCACAGGACAAGTATTAAGTAACCTACAGCCTATTAGATGGCACTTTATCGAAAACATTTTGAAAATTGCAGTCAGTTGTATCCTTTTCTTTATTGATTACTGATGGCACTGACACAATGCAGGGATCTAAAGGCTTGTGTTAGAAACTGTTGTCAAGAAAGTTACTGATGTTTATTTAGTTCATGAGTTTTGGTACTTCATGTAGTTGAAGGAAACATGATACCAAAAGTGTAAATCTGACCCGGAATTTATATCTGAGGTATTGAAGTTGGAAATATGAAAACAGAGATAAAAACCACAGTTCATAACATAACTCTAGTTTAACATAATCTTTGAACTAGAGAGACTCCTTTACAGTCTCACTAGATGGATGTACAGATCAGTTTAATCAATGGATGAAAAAATCAGGAGCAAATTAACTGTACTGACCTCTGATCTGTGTTCCCATCTAGTAAGATTCTTTACTGGAGTAGGAATTTCAGAGTTTGTTTAGTGCCCTATTTTATCAAATGCAAGATTATATTTTTATGGCAACTTTCTAAATTCACTGATACTGTGCTTCAGAAGTTTTCAAACAAAAGTTGTAAGAAAAGCATTATTTTTTCTAAATGCAACTTACCGAAACAGGTTCTTCACCTGACTGACACTGAGGACAGGCTTGGCAAACACCAGTAGTCTGATTAAAGTATTCATTTTCCTCACATTCTGAGGAGTAGTCAGCAATAACTGAAGAAGTCAAGGATACCTGACATGTAAGGATAGATTGTTAACAGATTGCTAAATGTTCCCAATACCAAAATATCCACATTAGTTTAAGCATTTATTTCCACAAGGAAATAAACTTGCAAGTAAAAAAAAAATTACTTTCCAATAACTGGTGCCATTACCCATTGTGTGGTAGGTAATAGGGCCAGTAATTTCTATTCTTGTGTCTACTTCTGTAAGCAAAAATGGACCATGATTTAAAAACAGAGATATATTTGTAATCTACAGACAAGTGAGTCTTTGGTTAAAAAATACTTGCCTCAGGAAATCGACTCAAATCTTCACAGAAGCTCAGTTCACCAATCTAGTGCTGCATTTATATGCCTACAATCCTGGTAATAAACTACTGGCTTTGAGATTTATGTTAGAGCTCATCTTGTAAATACCTTTTGATCATTATTCTACTTGAATAATTACTGGAAGTGTTTTAAAAATATTGCAAAACAAGCAATACAATATAGAATTGGTGTCAAATCCATGACTGCACCTCAAAAACACTACTGAAATTATATCACTGTGACGACAATGACACTTGGCTCTCATAGCAGCATTGTCAAAATGAATGCTTTTAACTAATGTTTATATGGTGCTTTTAACACCAGAAGGAAGGACTTGCATTTACATAGCACTTTTCATGACCACCAGACATCTCAAAGCACTTTACAGCCAATGATTTATTTTTAAAGTATAGTCACTGTTGTAATGTTGGAAACACAGCAGCCAATTTATGCACAGCAAGCTCCTACAAACAGCAATGTGATACTGCCAGATGATTTTTTATTGTGATGTTGATTGATGGAAAAATATTGGCCAAAGATACTGGGATAATTTGCCTGCTCTTCTTCAAGATAGTGCCATGGGGTCTTTTACATCCCACCAAAGCAAGTTTACCATCTCATTCGAAAGACAGTGCTCCAACTGACGTATATTTCCATTGAAATATCAAATCAAGCTGGAGCTTGCAGATCTGTGAAAACATAACGGACTTGATTTTAAGCCTGAGGACACAGGTGGGTTTTGAATGAGTTCAAATCTTGCCCCAAAATGCCTGTGTTTGTGATAATGTATCTGCTAATTGTTTATAGGATGGCTTAATGTGAGAGGAAACCAGAAAGCCACCTTTTTTCAATTAAACCCGTGTAAATAACCATTCTGGAATAGAAAGAATCATGCATTCTATCTATACCACATGTTTCTTATTTTAGTGTATGGTTTTGAGAAGTTTTTTTATAAAAATATTTTTGCTATGAGAGTTTGGTAAAATTATATTTTATAATTACAGTTCATCAAATTTCTGGAAAACTAACAAGTGGCAATGAAGATGGTAATGGGTAGCCTGCAGAAATCAGGGTACTGTATAGGATTAAAAGGAAAATTATCATTGGAAGTTAGCCTGCTAATTAAAACAGGCACAGATCAAAGTGGGGAAATGCAGAAGGGGAGAGAAAACAGGACCTGTAGGGAGCTGAAAGTCCTTGCAAATAGCAGAATTGATGCAGCATTAAAATAAATAATCACTTTTCTGGGTGTTTAAAGGATACTTTTGCATTTTATGTTTCCAGCACATGAGAGCACTTTTGGGGAATTCTGGCGAAGTGGTCAACAGGACCTAGAGGATTCCCCATCCATAGGAAACCATAAAATCGCTATAGTACAGAAGGAGGCCATTCGGCCCATCAAGTCTGCACTGATTCTCTGAAGAGCAACTTAGTCAGGCCCATAACCTCCCCACCCTATCTCCATAATCCCACACACTTATCATAGCTAATCCACATAATCTACACATATTTGAACATAAAGGGGCAATTTAGTATGGCCCATCTACCTAACCTACACACCTTTGGACAGTGGGAGGAAACTGGAGCACCTGTAGGAAATCCACGCAGACGTGGGAAGAACATGAAAACTCTAACAGTCACCGAAGGCCAAAATCGAACCCGGGTCTCAGGTGCTGTGAGGCAGCATTAAGGGAAATCATCTTGTGTCTGCTGACATTGATTCTTGATGTGTGCTTCTGGCAGGTGCATCACTGAGCTGAGAGTCTGAATTTACAACATTTCCCTCCTGCAGCACAGTCATTGGAACACAAGGTTAAACTGAATTCAAAAACAAAGGTGACCCAAACTGAGCTATTATAGGCCAAATTGCAGGTAACTAATTTTTCCAAACTTTCCAGTAGGTTTTGGGTGAAATTGGTCTTTGCCAGGAGGAAGAAATGAGCTAAGGAATTGGCAGTTCACTTTAGACCACGTCCACCTCTCCTCTATCGACTTCAATGGAAAAGAAAATTCTATGCACAGTAAAATTAGCTGTCAGTTCACTATCAACCTGTTTTGTGCTCCTGGCAAAAATTCATCCCCTTTGCATGTCCCTTAAAACAAAGGGTAGGTTTCAGGCACAGTGATGAGACAATTTTGGTGGTCTGCATCTATACACATGTGTTTCCCAGTCTACATAGCTAGAGGGAGTATGACCACAAAGAAGCTCTGACAAACCAGCTGCCAAATTGGATATTTGGTTTTGCCAATACATGAATATAATTCCTTCAAAGTTTTATTTACAAAGAAATCCATTGTGTGATTTGCTATCAGCAAAATAAGTACAGCATGAAAAGTCAAGATCTGATACGAAAAAAGAAAGACCTGCATTTAGACAGTGCATCTCATTATCTCCGGATGCCCCACAGCAATGCGCAAGTAATTACATACTTTTTGAAGAGTAGCCACTGTTTCAATGTAGGAGAGCTCACAGTTTACACAAAGGTAAATTTTACAAATTCCCACTTTTGGGAGCAAAACTCCAAACTAGAAGTGCAAACGAGTATAAAAAAACCTATACACTACGCTCACATTTAACAGAGTCCCATTTTTCATTGCACGAGGTAACATGTAGGAACTAAAAAGTATTTAAATGTACTGTGAAACTCAACAATATTTTCTCTTCAATATCATGAATGTACATAAGATATTTTTCTGCACTGTAGGAGTCTCTGATTCTATAGGTTCACCTGCAGGAGGCATTGTTCCAGCAGGCACATGATTTTTAAAAAATCAGTAAAAGGGGCAGCATGGTGGCACCGTGGTTAGCACTGCTGCCTCACAGAGTCAGGGACCTGGATTCGGTTCCCAGCTTAGGTCACTATCTGCGTGGAGTTCTCATGTTCTCCCCATGTCCTTGCAGGTTTCCTTCGGGTGCTTCGGTTTCCTCCCACAGTCCAAGGATGTGCAGGTTAGGTGGATTGGCCATGCTAAATTGCCCCTTGGTGTCAGGGGACTAGTGGGGTAAATACATGTGGTTAGGGGATAGAGCCTGGGTGGGATTGTGATTGGTGCAGACTCGATAAGCCTACTTCTGTACGGTAGGACTCTAAACATTGGTGGATTATGGGGACCAATCCTAAGCACTGAAGACAATTGGCCGAATTCTCCAACCTCACCTGCAGCTGGGGTTCTCCAGTCCTGCTACACTGAGTGAAGATTTGGTTGAGCACCAAATTCTCGCTGGCAGCGGTGGCAGAATGTGAACGGCTGGAGAAATCCTGCCAATATTTTTCAAACCTGTTAGAAAATTACTGAGAACGCACAGCGTTGGCAGAGATGCATTCAAGAATGCACAGCACAGTTCAAAAAAGGACAGAATTCTCTTGGTGCCGAGACTAACATTCATCCCTCAACAAATACCATCAAAACAAATTCACTGGTATGTATTTAATTGGAGTATGTAGGATCTTCCTGTACACAAATTGGATGCCATATTTCCCTATAAAATAACAATCTCAATATTTCAAAAAAAAATTGGCTGTGAATGTGTATTAGAATTTCAGTTTTTGAAAAACATCATATAAATGTAAGTTTCTCCTTTATACTCACCCTTGTGGTGTGATTCATGGACTGAAATTTCAGGATGTCTTGAAGACAAGAAGGGAACTGTTGCAAGACCCCGGGGGCACAGGAATTCTGCTGTCATTCCAAATCAGGAAAATTAAGCTACTTTACGCAGTTGCTGAGAACTTGCCAGGTCTGGAAGATTGGATTTTCAAAGGGGCTTACTGGTAACATGCTTTCTAAAACACACCAGCTATACAGTGACGAATGCAGACTGGGAAACTAATCATGGATGCCCCTAGGCATCGTCCCAGCCCCATTAAAAGGTTAGTGGGGACTCAGCTTTTAGTCGGGGGTGTCCTTGGTGTAGCAGATGTGGCAAAGAGTGGGAAAGGATTGACATACGCCTGGCATTGCAGGAGCAAAAGAGCAGGGTGCAAGACTGCCAAGAACAGTTAAGCAGCCAGCTGTCCTGAAGTAAGGTTCCAGCTGGCATTGGGGGCACAACTGTCAGATTTTGGGCCCAGCTGCAATGGAAGGGTAGAACTCCAAGAATTAGGTGTGTGCAGGAGGGGAAGGAAGAGCAGAAAAGAGAGGCCATTCCTTCAACATAGGATCTACTAACAAAGGCATGACCAAGAACCAGTACCGCAGGAGATGGCAACTCTCCAAGCACACAGTCGCTGGTACCTGTATCCCTCATTGCAGCAGCACTGATCCCCATGACTTGGCTGTGGCTATCAAAGTCACTGTGGTCTTCAACTTCTTCACTTCATTCTCTTTCCAAGAATCATCTGTGCACCCTCCTGACATCTCAAAAACGGTTACACACCACTGCATCTCACAGGTCACAATGCCCATTTGCCCAAATTGGACAGCATAGTCATTTAATAACTGACACAACCTTGCAGAGGGTATTGGGTTTCACCTCCATTGCTGGATTCCCCCAGGTACAGCACATCATCAATGGCACCCATGTGAACATTAAGGCATCCATGTGACAGTCCACTCAGAGTCGTCAACAAAAAGGGGTGTAGGACAGAAAGAATACTCCCTCAGTGTCCACATATATGCTTGCTTTCCTGGCCACTGCTATAGCTCTGTTATCCTCTGCCAGTCCAGGCTGTCCTAGATCTTCACTCCAACCTCTAAAGTGTAAAGACAGACCTTACGGGTTATCAAAGAGATAGTTATGGACCTGTCTACAGGAGCCCTAGACATGTCATGGATAAAAACTCTGTCACATGTTCAACTGGACAACCATTGAGGAGGCTGTCAGGCCTCTGAAGATGCAATTCCAATGCCTGGACCAATTGGGTGGTGCCCTCAGATACATTACTGCAAGGGTCCCAGTCATTGTAGCAGTCTGCTGCACTCTACTTTTGCCCTTCAGGAAGATATTGACTTATAGGATGGTGAAGTCTTGGAAGGAGTGTGTTCATTGAGGAGAGCAAGAGCAGGACATGAGAGAGGAGGAATTTGAGCTGGAGAAAGATGACACTGAACAGGGGAATGCCCCTGCTGCACAACAAGATAACAAGAGCACATGAATGTTGGACCCTTAGAGGGTGAGAGGGGGGATTTAGGGGTGGGAGATGAGGAAATGGCTGAGGCCTTAAATAAGTTTTTTGCCTTGGTCTTCACGGAGGAGGCCACAAATAGTTTGCCGGATATTAAAGATAGAAGGATGGTAGGAGTTGAGGGCCTGAATGCAATGACTGTCACTAGAGAGGTAGTGCTTGATAGACTAATGGGACTGAAGGTGGACAAGTCCCCAGGACCGGATAGAATGCATCCCAAGGTTCTGAAGGAAATGGCAGAGGTGATAGTGGATGCCTTAGTAATTATTTTCCAAAATTCACTGGATTCCGGGGAAGTGCCGGAAGATTGGAAAACAGCTAATGGTACGCAGCTGTTTAAAAAAGGTAGCAGACAAAAGGCAGGGAATTATAGGCCGGTTAGTTTAACGTCTGTAGTTGGAAAAATGCTTGAATCTGTCATCAAAGAAGAAATAGCAAGGCATCTAGAAAGGAATGGTTTGATAGAGCAGACGCAGCATGGATTCATTCAGGGGAAGTCATGTTTGACGAATTTATTGGATTTCTATGAGGATGTGACTAGTGCGGTAGACAGAGGGGAACCGGTGGATGTGGTGTTTCTAGATTTTCAGAAGGCGTTTGATAAGGTGCCTCATAAAAGGTTGCTACAGAAGGTTAGGGTGCACGGAGTTGGGGGTAAGGTGTTAGCGTGGATAGAGGATTGGTTGTCTAATAGGAGGCAGAGAGTTGGTATCAATGGGTGCTATTCTGATTGACGGTTGGTGACTAGTGGAGTGCCGCAGGGATCGGTGCTGGGGCCTCAGCTATTTCCTATTTATACAGATGATCTGGAGGAAGGGGCTGAGTATAGGAAATTTGCTGATGACATGAAGATGAGTGGAAAAGCAAATTGCGTGGAGGGTGTAGAAAGTCTGCAGAGGGATCTGGATAGGCTGAGCGAGTGGGCGAGGACCTGGCAGATGGAGCATAATGTTAGCAAGTGTGAGTTTATCCACTTTGGCAGAAATAATAGTTGGGGGGATTACTATTTAAAGTGTGAAAAGCTGCAGCATGTTACAGTGCAGAGGGACCTGGGGGTCCTTGTTCATGAGTCGCAAAAACCCAGACTGCAGGTGCAGCAGGTGATCAAGAAGGCAAATGGAATGCTAGCCTTTATAGCGAGGGGGATAGAATATAAAAGCAGGGAGGTCATGCTACAACTATACAGGGTACTGGTGAGACTGCAGCTGGAGTACTGTGTGCAGTTTTGGTCGCCGCACTTGCGGAAGGGTATTTTGGCCTTGGAGGGAGTGCAGAGGAGGTTCATGAGGCTGATACCGGAGATGAGGGGGTTGGACTATGAAGAGAAACTAAATAGACTGGGTTTGTACTCGTTGGAGTTTAGAAGGATGAGGGGGGATCTTATAGAGACGTATAAGATAATGAAAGGGATGGATAGGGTAGAGGTAGAGAGATTCTTCCCGCATAGAAAGGATAGCAGGACTAGAGGGCACAGCCTCAAGATAAGGGGGGTGCAGTTTAGACCGGAGTTGAGGAGGAACTTCTTCACTCAAAGGGTGGTGAATCTCTGGAATTCTCTGCCCGTTGAAGTGGTGGAGGCTAAATATATTTAAGTCATGGGTAGGTAGGTTTTTGACAGACAAGGGAATTAAGGGTTATGGGGAGAAAGCAGGAAAGTGGAACTGATCCACTTCAGATCAGCCGTGATCTTATTGAATGGCGGAGCAGGCTTGAAGGGCTAGATGGCCTACTCCTGCTCCTATTTCTTATGTTCTTATGTTCTTACATGGAGACAGACTACAGAACCTAAAAAAGTGAGAGAGGAGAATCCAGAAACAGCAGCACCTAGATGAGTGAGCAGGAGAGAGAGAGCATGCAGAGACAGTCAGCAGCACCTAGATGAGAGAGAAAAATTGAATGACAGGCAGCAGCTTCTATATGAGCAAATGGGAGAAAAAGAGTGCATATGGAGACAGACAGCAGCTTCTATATGAGCAAATGGGAGAAAGAGAGAAGGACTGAGAGACAGACAGGATTGTTGTACAAGGAGAAATTGAGGAGACTGGTCCTGTCTTCTCTAGAGTTTAGAAGAATAACAGGTTGATCTGACTGAAGTACATTAAATTCCAACACATTCAGGCAGGGTAGATGCAGAAAAGATGTTTCCCCTCTTTGGGAAGTACTAAAACCAAGGAACAGTCTCAGAATAATGGGTAGATGAGACAGGACTGAGGCAAGGATATATTTCTTCACTTAGAGACTGGTGGATCTTTGGAATTCTTTACCCCAGAGAGTTCCGTCATTCAATATATTCAAGACAGAGATTAATAGATTTCTAGATATTGAAGACATCAAGGATAGTGCGGGAAAATGGCATTGAGGTAGAAGATCAGCCATCATTTAATTTAATGGTGAAGCAGGCTTAAGGGCTGAATGGCTTATCCCTGGTCCATTTCCTATGTTCCAATGTTCCTAAATTGGGAATTTAGTCAGCTTCTCACAGGAGACAGACCAGAAAATAAAGCCAGCTCCTATTTCTAGGTTCCTTGGCAAAGATTTAGCTCCAGGAGTATTATGGGACCAGAGTGTGGTTTCTAATACTACAGTCATTCCACCACAGAATCAGAGCAGGCAAGGGGTGGACAATGGAAGTGTCCATTGACCTCGGGTGGGAATTTCTAGTCCTGTTCTAGTCTTAATCCCGCCCATTAATATCTCTGGCTGTCCTGGAGCTGCAACCTCCGTTGCCTTGCCTACTACTTTGGCAAGAGTTAACTTCTCTAAATTCCACCCTTCTCTCTTCCCTCTTCACTGAATGTCACCTCTCGATTGAGAGAACATCAGTCTCTCACCTCACTTGGCATCACCCCTAAATGTCCACTTCCTCGCAAGCAAATCCTTGTCATCCTTTTGTCTTACAGGAATTCTCGCGTTGTCAAGAATATGGCCGAGCCAGGAAGTCCGTCTATTTGTTGAATAGCTTAGTCATGCATTCCACCACTTGGCCAAATCACCACGGAGATAATTTTGTTCTCTTTACTACCTGTGTCTAGTCATGCCTACTGGTACCTTCACCTTTCACCTCACTTTCTTCCAATTTGTTCTCTTCAATTACTCTCTTCTTTCCCATTGCTTCACACCCTTAGTCTGGGTGTTAAATAACTTCTCATTGTTAACTCCAGCAACCTTCACTCCACCATCCTGTCATCGCTTAACTTTTTGCCTTGCTATCCACCTTAGTCCCACACTTCCCATGGCTACCCCTCAATCTTTCCAGCTCCCATATGCCCTCTGCTGAGTTCTATCACCACTGCTCCCTTATCCCTTTTACCACTCAGATGCCCAACCTCAGGAAAACAAGAACAAAATACTGGGTATCCTGGAAATCTGAAATAAAAACATGAAATACTGGAAAACCTAACCAGTCTGGTACTATCTGTGGGAGGAAACATAAGAACTAGGAGCAGGAATAGGCCATCTGGCCCTCTCGAGCCAGCTCTGCCATTCAGTAAGATCATGGCCGATCTTTTTGTGGACACAGCTCCACTTACCCGCCCAATCACTATAATCCTTAATTTCTTCATTGGTCAAAAATTTATCTATCCTTGCCTTAAAAACATTCAATGAGGCAGCCTCAATTCCTTCACAGCTTAGGGAATTCCACTGATCCACAAACCTTTGTGTGAAGAAGTTCCTCCTCAACTCAGTCCTAAATCTGCTATCTTGAGGCCATGCCCCCAGTTCTAGTTTCACCTGCCAGCGGAAACAACTTCCCTGCTTCTATCTTATCTATTCCTTCATAATCTTATATGTTTCTATAAGATCTCCCCTCAATGTTTTGAATTCCAATGAGTATAGCCCCAGTCTACTCAGTCTCTCCTCATAAACCAACCCTCTCAACTCTGGAATCAACCTAGTGAATCTCCTCTGCACCCCTCCAGTGCCAGTATATCCTTTTCAAGTAAGGAGACCAAAATTGTACACAGTACTCCTGGTGTGGCCTCACTAACATCTTATACAGTTGCAACATGACCTTGCTGTTTTTGAACTCCAACCCTCCAGCAATGAAGGACAAAATTCCTTCTCAATTACCTGCTGCACCTGCAAATCAGCTCCTTGTGATTTTTGCACAAGGGCACCCAGGTCCCTCTGCACAGCAGCATGCTGCAATATTTTACCATTTAAATAATAGTCCATTTTGCTGTTATTCCTACCAAAATGGATGACCTTACATTTACCAACATTGTACTCCATCTGCCAGATCCTCACCCACTCACTTAGATTATCTATATCCCTTTGCAGACTTTCAGCATCCTCTGCAAACTTTGCTCTGCCACTCATCTTAGAGCCATCTGCAAATTTTAAACACACTACACTTGGTCTCCAACTCCCAATCATCTATGTAAATCATAAACAATTGCAGTCCCAACACTGATCCCTGAGGAAAACAGTTAACATTTCATGTGCTAACTTATATTTGTTTGGAACCGAAGAGAGGTAGAAATGTGATGGGTTTTAAGATGTTGGAAAAGGGAGGAGGGTTGGATAGAACAGAAAGGAAGGTCAAGGATAGGTTAGAGATGGGGAGTTAAATTGCGAAAGATGTAATTGAGCACAAAGCCAAGGCAATGGTGATGGTTGCAGTAAAGAAACAGAGTGAATGTCGATGGCAGAATAACAGGCATGCAGTACTGGGATCAGCACTGCTGCCTCATAGTGCCAGAGACCCAGGTTCAATTCTGGCCTTGGGTCACTGTGTGTGGAGTTTGCACATTCTGTGCATGGCTGCATGGGTTTCCTCTGGGTGTTCTGATTTCCTCCCACAATCCAAAGATGTGCAGGTTCATGGGGATTAGTAGGGTAAATACGTGGTTTACGGGGATGGGTTTGGGTGGGAGACTCCCATTGGAAAGTTGGTGCAGAGTTGATGGTTGAATGGCCTGCTTCTGCACTTTAGGGTTTCTACAAACTCTGTCATTTTCCAGTTTAAGTATTATGTTAACTTGTCCTTTTCTTTAATACAGTTAGAACGCACAATGACACAGTATTGGCACTGCTGCCTCACAGAGCCAGGGACCTGGGTTCAATTCGAGCCTTGAGTGATGGTCTGCGTGGAGTTTGCACATTCTCCTCAAGTCTGAAAGACATGCTGGTTAGGAGCGTTGGCCATGTTAAATTCTCCCTCAGTGTACCCGAACTGGCGCCGTAGTGTGGCAACCAGGGGACTTTCACAGTAACTTCATTGCAGTGTTAATGTAAGCCTACTTATGACACTAATAAATAAAACTTAACTGAAAACTTTATGTCTGCATGGGTTTCCTCTAGATGCTCCAATTTCTTTCCACAGTCAAAAGATGTGCAGGCTAGGCAGATTGGCTATGTTAAACTGCCCCTTAGTATTCAAAGATGTGTAGGTTTGGGGAGATTAGTGTGGTAAATCCGTGGGGTCATGGGGATAAGGCAGGGTGTGGGCCTGGGTAAAATGCTTTGTCAGAGAGTCAATACAGACTCAATGGGCCGAATGGCCTCCTTCTGCACTGTAGAGGTTCTATGATTCTATGATACCATGTGTCAGACACAAGATAAAAATACTACACTTCTTAGCAATAATAAAGCATTTAGGCCTTCATGGACACACTACCTGAAACTTGATTAAGATGCAAGAATTACCTCAATAGTATTTTGTTTCATTATCTTCCTAATCATCTCTTTGTTATAATTACATTATCATTACATTACTTGGCTAGTCTTTTAGCTGTGCTTTTCATTACAGGCTGAAGGAGGTAATAGCACCACCTTGAACAAGGTTTTCAATTCTAGTTTTCAAAATCTCAGCAGGATTTCTGGTTGGGCCCATAGTGGTCAACTGATTAGCTGCCATTTGACAGGACTGGGTTCTGAATAATGGAATTCCAGAATTCATAGTCTGACACTTCCTTGAAGTCAAGGATACAAATACATGGCCACAAATTATCGAATTGCAGCCAAATATTATTCTCCAACATATCTAAATTTAGTTTCCATACTTACTAATACAAAAGGAAACACGCGTGTCCACCAGCGTGCCTTGCAATGTGACATCTTTCTATTTGTTCACCTGTAACACAACCAAAATGTATGAATAAAAGTGTCTCTTCAAATCTGTTATACTTTAAAATGTAAACACTTTTTTTATACTACGGTCACTGAGCAGGTTGGCTTGGATAAGATTTGTGCAGGAAGAAAATAATAGGTAAATGTTTTTAAATCTACTGGAATGTATTTTTCAACTCATGACGAGCTCCTTTTAAAAAAAATTGCTACTTCTTCTATCTCAAACTTTATTTCAACAAATTTGCAAAATGTGATGGACTTGAGATGTCAAATTTTACGATCAGTATTACAATTTGAGAAAATCCTTTTCAATTATCTTTTCTGTAGTTGGAGTAGACTGGTACTGTAGATTAAACAGTAAATATGGGAAACATGGATTGGAGTTTAATCCTGGAGACGGTGGTCTTGCTGGCTAGTTAGAGGTTGGCGAGAGCTCCACCTTGCCTCCAGTGGTGAAGGCCCACTATATTAAGTAGTCATCATTGGGCCTTCCATAGGATTAAGGACATCAGGAGCAGAAGTCCAGCCTATTCAAGCACTGCCAGTCAGTCAAAGACTGGCAGTTACTCATTGTAGGCAGTGCCTCGAGGGCAAAGGCAGCTGCCAGCAATGCACTCAGTGGAGACCCAGGATCAAAGAGGGATCCTAGGCTAAAGGGGAATGAGGGCAGTAAAGGTGGTCATGGGGTGAGGATTGTGGGAATGGGCATAGAGGCAAGATCAGGAAAACAGCTTTGAAGGGACCTTCTGGTTCCTGATGCCAGAACGCTTGATTAGACATTGACTACCAGTAAGCAAGGAAGCCCCCTGACAGCCCATATGCAAACACTGGTTAAATGCCAATGGTAGAAGGATGAGACCCCTAAGTGGGCATCAACTGCCCACTTGAGTGCCTCAATTTAGCATCCAGATGAGAAGACAGTCCATGTGCTTTCCCACCCTAGACTTAATTTGGTGGAGGCAGGAAAGCTGCATGGTCCCTCCACCACCTCCAAATGGACCACCAAGAGAATTTTAAGTTAAACTCTGGGACAGGCTCACACCCAGTGGTGGATATCCCTCCCACTAGAGCTGCTGGCTAATTAGAAGCTGGCCGCTCATCAGCCCCACTGAGATTGTCAATGAACCCCAGGCAAAGGGTGGAATGGGGGAATGGGTCATCACAGGAGAGGAGGTCAGGACAATCAGATGCAAGGGCAGTGAATGGCTTTCAGTGACCTCCCTGACTGGCAGGTCCCTTGATTGCGCACTGTGACAGCATTTATTCAGTGGTCTTCGGGAGGTGGAGGAAAGCTGCGCGTCTCCCCTTTAATCCCAATACCACCAATAAATTGCTGTGGGCTCGGGGATAATGGGTGTCAACTGACTCATTAATGAGCCTAATTCACACCTCACCACTGACAGCTGGGAATCCTATGTCAGCCCTTTCTCCCCTCTGATTTAATCAGGAGAGGTTTAACTGCTGCTGGGAGGTGTTAGCCTCTTCCACAATTCAGTGGGCCTGGCCACCATTCTTCTTACTCTAACTAACTGGATCAAATTCTGGTTTTATGTCTTTGAAGATACACAGCCGTCTTTGTAATGTATAAGAGAGCACAATGATAACATCAATGAAGCAATGGCATCAATTAATCAGATGAGAAGTCACACGATACCAGGTTATAATCCAACGGGTTTATTTGCCATCACAAGCTTTACAAGTATCACTCCTTTTAGAAGCAGCGTTCTGAAAGCTTGTGATTTCAAATAAACCTGTTGGACTATAACTTGGCATTGTGTGACCTCTGGTCATGTCCACCCCAGTCCAACACTGCCATCTCCACATCAATTATTCAGGTAATCAACACAAAGGGGCATATTTTCTAGTACTATATTTTGTTAAATTTACTATTTAACTCACTGGAGAACAAGAAAAGCAGGAAAGCGGAACCTGACTTTTCATCCATTTCTGCCACTGTTGAATCCTGTTCTCTAAAATGTCTAAACAGATTTTTTTCTTAGTCAGTACTGTTAAGCTCTTGTTAAAGGCTAGTGAAGAAAAATGGTGTGCAAATCACACATTAAAAATTATAGTTAATGTTGTTGACAAGGGACAAGATTTTGAAATATTACCAAATGCATGACATAATAAATGCTGACAGCTTCCCACTCCGGTCAGCACTTGTTAAAGAAATTTAATTTTTATTGGCAGCCTCCAGTAGTCCATCTAAAGGTCACTGGCTAGACCGTGCATGTGTAGATTTGGCTTCTCTGGAAACAGCAGGCCTATTGATTACACTTTGGACAACCATGTTTTAGGTAACACAAAGCCTCCAACAGGTGTGGGCTCCCTAAATGGTTAAGTGCTGAACATGGACACCCGTGTTTCTTTTTTTACAAATTAGTTGGGTGGTACATTGCTTACTGAGTGCATTCAATTCCCCCCACCATTTTGGATGCATAGACACTGATTTTACACAGCAGCACCGCCATCGAATTTCATGCCCTCAAATCTAAAAAAATGGTATTCTTACTGGTAAATTATCTGCATCTCACCATATCAAAAACAGTAATTGCTCGTTACAAATTTTAAACACAGTCAATGCACTGGAAGAACTAACTGTCAACAAGTCACATTCTGTTTGTACTGAACCAATTCCAGTTGTCTATTGCAGTTCCAATTTCCCAAGAGCTTCAGTAGACAGATACACACATATAACTTGCCAAATAA
Organism: Carcharhinus amblyrhynchos; assembly: GCF_965287045.1. NCBI lineage: Eukaryota > Metazoa > Chordata > Chondrichthyes > Carcharhiniformes > Carcharhinidae > Carcharhinus > Carcharhinus amblyrhynchos. The sequence continues at coordinate 64,153,563 of NC_137333.1, forward strand.
TTACTAATCTATTGACCATCTCAATTTTCTTGTACAATCATCAGCTTCCAAGTTGGTGGCACACAGAGTAAGAGGCACTTCAGTGATACTGGTTTTATTCAATATTATTATGTGGATTAGACATTTTTCATTTCCAGGTGCACTATCCTTGCTGGTGTTACGAACAGCAATGCGAATAAAAGGTCAAAATATTGCAAGCATTTCTCACTAACTACCATTTTCCCAACAACCTATGTACCTTGAGATGAAGAGTGTCTGTGTTTGGAGTGAACAAATGGAAACAGAATTACTTAACATAGGTGTTCTTCAATTTATATAGCAGAGTGTAATAAAGATTCATATTTTAAAATCATTTCCTCCTACATTTAAAAACTGATATGTGGAAGACCTCAGAAGTTCACTTGGTGCATTTTTGTGAATGACTGCTAAGCAATGATAGGTAAAGGACTACCACTGACCACAAACTGTCTCATCTCCTTCAATTCATTTTCCAGAATGTCAAGAGTTGAAATGGTGAAATGCTGCACAAAAATCCAGAGTCCAGTGCAATAGAAAGGGCAGAATGAATCTAAAATCACACTTCCAGATAATTCCTCCAGTAATTTTTGCTAACTTTCATAATAAAATATTCTTTCTACCATTCTTCTTTTTGTATATAATGGTAAATTATTGTGATTATTGCAAGGAAAAATTCAAAGAATATTTTGATTCTTGTAACTTTCTCTATTCTTCAAACTATAACTTGTCAAAACAATTTACTCCAAATGATTCTTGCCTAAGAATTGTTTTATTAAACTTTAATTAAAGGATTCAATGTGTCCCAGTTTTTGCTTTGGTAAGGATCAGCTCTTTGCTGAAACTAGGCAAACCATTTGTTCTTTGCAGCCAGTTAAACCAACCATTCAAACTTCTTGTGTACCAGCCAGCTACTCCACCAGTCACTGCATCTACCTGAAGGGAACATAATTGAAATTGCTTCATCTAACCATTTGCAAAAGACGAGCAGGATGTCAGCCAACGAGCTCTGACATGTAGCCCACCCTAGCTGAAACCAAAGCAATTAGCTATGGCTCATCTCCAAATGTGCAGAGCAGGAAACTCTACAATGGTGACTATGATGGGGAGAATTTTAGTGTGTGTAATTGGCTGGGATGTTAAAATTTAAAAAAACTCAAACTCAAATCCAAGCTGTATTGAACTTGCCCAGTGACCAACCCGCTCTCAGATGTTTCATTCATTTAAGTATTTCAACAAGGCTGCGTGCCTCAGGTATTTTCCTCCATCTGTGTTTTATGCTGAATGGCCTGGTTACCTGTGCCTCAGGAAACCTGGCAGCTAAAGAGAAATGCAAATTGCTGAATCTAACAGGTAAGTAACTTACCCACACTGCATATGTGCCAAGAGCAGCAGGAGTGCTTTCCAGCAACCCACCAAGCTTATCTGTAAACTACTCTTGTGATCAGCCATTTCCTACCCACCCGTGTCCCTGCCCACCTCAGCACCCTCAGCCATGACCTTGGTGCTTTTCTTGATCTTTATTAGTGACTTAGACTTGGGCGTACAGGGCACAATTTCAAAATTTCCAGATGACATAAAGCTTGGATGTATTGTGAACTGTGAGGAGGATAATGGTGAACTTCAAGAGGACATAAACAGCTGATATAATGTGGCAGATGAAATTCAGTGCAGAAAAGTGCAAAAAGATTAATGTTGATAAGAAGAATAAGGAAAGGCAATACAAGGGTGCAATTCTAAATGAAATGCAGGAACAGAGGAACAAAAGAGAATATGTGTATTAATCAATGAAAATGACATAATAGGTTGAGAAAGTGGTCAATAAGGCAGAGTACAAAGGGAGAAAATAAACTCATTGGAAGAAGCGCCCAGATTGAAGGTCAATGATTAAATAATCAAAACTAACATGAAAAAAGTCAGATTTGCATTTATACAGTGCCTCTCACAACCACCAGATATCTCAAAGCACTTTACAACCAATTAAGTAGTTTTGAAGTGTAGTCACTGTTTTAATGTAGGAAATGCAGCAGATAATTTGCACACAGCAAACCTCCACAAATAGCAAGATAATGATCAGAAAATCTATTTTAGTGATTAGTGATCAAAGAGTTATTTCCAGGGTTGCTGTACAGTTTTTACTGGAAAGAGACATCTCAAACATAATCTTCACTATGCAAAAAATTGAAACAAAATGCAAAGAACAGTGCCAATCACTGTACATTGCCATGTTCAACATCAGAAAAGCTTTTGACTTTGTCAACCATGAAGGCTTATTGAGTAATTTCCTCAAATTTGCCTCCCTCAGAAATTTGTCGCCATTCTCTACCTAGTCCACAATAAATGCAAGCTGTGATCCCCGCCAATGGAATCACCACAAACCCTATCTTAGTGAAGACTAGGATGAGGCAAGGCAGTGTCATTGCACCAACCCATCTTCCTCGCTGACCCTTCTATTTTCTCATCTCCCCCCCACCCATCCCACCCCCACCGCACCACAAGTTCTCTGATTGCCCCCCAATACTCTTCTCCAACTTTTGGTCACCCCTTTCTTCAGACTCTACAATCCCCTTTCTCTTCTCTCTGCTCTGTGTACTGATGGCCCATTTGACAGTCAGCCAATTTTCAATCTTGCTGGTTGCAGCCAGGTAACAAAGGCAAACTATGTTAAGTCCGGCCATTAAATTCAACAGGGTCGGGAGGAACCTGTTCTTCTAGTATGCCGAATACGTAACAACCTGCTGAAACCCAGTTTCTCTCCACCTCCCCGGATCAGGACTGATGAATTAACTTGGGAATCAAGCAGGTGCTGGGAGGCTTCAAAGTGCTGGAAATCAAACACTTGGGCAAAAAAGCCGGCAGAGCGTGAAGCAGGCAGGCAACAGGATAGAACAGGCAAATGCTGATATATTTATTTTGTTTTCTTAGATTTAATTCTGAAAATGTTGTTAAGTTGACTCTGTGATTGCTTTGTGGGTGCTTCCCTCTAATTGACTCTAATTTTCACTTCTTTATGTGGGAAAGTATCCAACTTCTCCACGTGATTAAATGAATGGTGTCAAGATAATTTTCTGGTCAAAGAGCAGATCCTATCACTTTGTCTACAGGATGCTTGACCTCCAAAATGATGCAGCTTAAGTGAACAAAAAACTAAAAATGGTTGAATGTTCACTTTTGCCTAGTAATAGCTGAGGTAACAGACTCAAAATGGCATTAAAAGCTTTACTGCCATGTTGGCACTGATCTGGCCAACGCCATACTTAAAGGGACTTATGTTGGGGTCCCAAAGTGGCTGTCTGTTTCAGGCAGTGAATGCCATTTAATATGGAAGCAGTAATTCTAAAGCACAATTAGGGCCCCAAATGTTATTTTAGGTAAGAGATGATCAGAATAAAACTCTTTCTCAATTCACTCTCACCTGTTTTACACTATTGTATAAAGTCAAAATTACTTCATTATTTTCCATTACCGTACAGATACAATTAATTATTAGCATTGACTCATAGTTTTAACCCGGTGACCTTAAAAGAGCAAAACTGTTCAACAATTACACAATTCCCCACTCAATAAAAGGTGAGGGAGAGAGGTTCTTTTTTGTCCATTTTAACTCCAAAAACTGATGCAATGGCAAAGAGAATCAAGGTCCCAATCTCACACATCTTTCTCATTCACAGAATTCACACTTTGCCACTTTAAACTCAGCATTCATCATGTCTGCTTCAAATAAGTGCATGCCCAAAAGCGCTTTTCAGAAGTGCTGGCGTCCTATTAAACAACTGTATATGAGTCACAGAAATCATGAGCAGGAACAGCTTGGATAATGTAACTTCTACAATACTTGAAAGTAGCTGCTCTCAGGAATACTGGTTAGTTTATTTGTACTGCTAGAATGTTACTTTTCAGCTTTTGGTAATTTTTGGTTTGGGGATCAACAAACCAAAGAGTGTTTACAAGGTTATCTACTGATGACATAGGTGGAAGGATATACTTTTACATGGGGGTACCAAAGGTGGTGAATTGGGGACATCACTTGGCATATGGAGCTTAAAAGGTCACATGCAATCCACGTGTGAAGAATGCATAAGATGAAAGCCATCAATTCTCCTGTGATCAGTTCCAATATCCTAATGGAGCCAGAATGTGCCTCACCATCAGAAGGTGCATTCTAGCTTGAAGTGGTGCAGACAACCTAAAAGTGGTGCTAGCCTCAAAAGAACACAAACCGCTGAGGTGTGCAGTCAGCGGGACTGCATCTCACCATCATTATAACTACCAGGCGGCACCAAATTTGCATTCTGCCTGCATCACTCTGAGAACTACTGGGTGCAGGCTAATTGGGTGCTGTGATCCCCACACCCAATTCTTCAGGTTATTTAGGTTAGCTCCCTTGACTTTTGAGCTGACTTTGATGCAGGAGCTGGGTTTCACGTCAGGAAACATTTGTGATATAGTCCCTTCCCGTCATTCACGAATGACGGGAGTTAACTGTAATAGCAATCATTGAAACCATACTTCTTTTATTACTCTCAATGCCTGATTCCCAGTTAATGTACAATCCAATATGGTTTACATTGGAAACAATGAGTAGCTTCAGCAGAAAAGGTCAATTTAAACATATTATTGTGGTAAATCATGTTGAATACAGCATATTACCATTTTTGCAGTGTTAAACTATATAGTAATGCTTTCATGCTGTTGAGAACAGCAGAATTTTAAAGTGCAGAGCTGAAATTTTTCCTTTCTAAGTGTGCATTTAGCACTATGATGAGTTCAGTGCAATGGACACATGTTTACAGACATAAATATATGAAGTAGAGTGATAAATTAGAGATAGATACATAATTATTTTCATGTTCCATAACAAATAATGGAACTACATATAACCACATTCAAACTTAATATTTTCGTGGATTTCTAACAGATGAGACTTTTGGGGGTCGATTTTGACTGCCAGATGTCAATGTGGCTGAGTGAGTGGATAGCCCATCTGGGAGCAGGACATAGGGAAGTCCATTCATTTAATGATCAGGCTTCATAAACATGCCTGTCATATTCAATGGTTTAATTGGTCTATGCATGATTACGTTAGTATATTCACCAATTTAAGTTCACTGTACTCTATTGCTTAAGCCTGCAAGTAGAGCCAGAAAGCTGAAGTAAATTACACCTTAGAGATGATTCCAGAGATGGTGTGTTCTGGACTATGGTGCAGGCTGGGTTTTGATCCTCAAGAGAGTCAGGGTAGTCATAATTTAATGTATGTCTGGACTTCCAGCCAAAAATGCAAAATAAGGCTCAGATAACAGCCCAGAAATCTATTAACCTGTTGAAATATCTGAGCCCTAACATAAACACTGCACAGGTGACAGCCCTAACTCTCTGACTTATGTTGTCAATTGCAAAATATTTATTTGCACAAGCTGAAGAAGTTTCAAGTGCTTGCAGTTTCTCATATGAATACTTTAAATTCTGGGTTATTATAACGACTGGGTTATAGACATTTTTATTGACCTGTGGTTAAAAAGTTAAAAAATGGGAAGTTATCAATGACTAACTTGTTTTTTTAAAATACCTGTCATATTCCTGTCACTGAATGGTTCATTAGATCTATCTAGTGTATAGATGGTGAATGAGCATAGCAATGCCTGAGCTTAACATGCTGGTCATGAGGGGCCTTTAGGTTTTTTGGGTGGGGGGTATCTATTGACATGGGGACATGAAGGGCCATAGGGTTTTGGTGTGAGGCATCTCTTGCCACATGGAGGAATAAGGAGGACATACTTACTTAGGGCCTAAATTTCCATCTATTTTCACATGAAATTACCTAAAATGTGATAAATTAGGTACCTTTGCATTATTGGATAGCGAAGAAGAAAAATCAGCTGTGCACACTAGGTGTCAGGCCTGGCTATCCTATTTATACTGTCGGATAACCTGCCAACACTCAATACATAGATTCTCATATGTGGGTAGGTCATTTGATCAAGGTACTGGGAATTGCTGGGATTACACCTAAATTTTCCCCCATCCTACACTAGAGATATTGTTTGTTGGGTTGCAATGCATTGAGGAAAATTGAGTGGGGAGGAGCACATGTCTATGAGAGAGCAGGTCCAAATTTGCATCCATTAATTAAGATCAAGCCCCTTCATAATCTTGTGTATGTGTCTGCCAGATTGTTTTGTGTCTGTTATGCTCAGTTAATCCCATGTACCCAGGCACAAGGTCAAGAAATGTGAGGTAAGGAAGGGGAAGACAGTCTCCATGACACTTCTTCCCATGCTCTTGTAATCTGCCTACAGTATAGTTTATATAATCTAAATTGGGAGCTTGTTATTGTTCACCTGCTTGTATGGACAGATGAATAAAGCATAAAGAATTATCATATGTTCCAATCTTGAAAAGACAGGATTCATTTTGCAAGGGAACTTACATTGCATCTATTCAGAAAAAACATATTCTCCTTAGTTTTTCATCTGCACAAATAAATTGATGACTCTTGTTGCACATAGGATGTGGTTAATTTAAACAGCACTAATTTCTTCATTATCTATAGACAGAAAGATATTTTGGCTGGTTCCCCTCTCTATAAGTGGTAGTGTATTTTCCATCTCCCTCAGTTTTGATTTGATCCAATTTTCTATTATTAGCTGCACAGCAAACTCAAGATGGGATGAACTCAATGGGTTAATTTATTTGCACATATTCAAAATGTGAAAGAGGGTTCACAATGTCCTCCTCACCATCAGATAGCAAAGCGATGGATAGAGAAAGGAAAGATTTACAGTACAAAGGCCACAGAAGAAAGAAATATTAGCCACGATTCTCCCATTGCGACCCGCAACTTTTCTGTCAGGTTGAGGTGAGACGCGCATTGCCGGCCTTGAACCAGGATTTGCACATGCGCTGGGAATGCATGCGCATCTCCCAGAGCTGGTGAACAGTCGCCGGTCAAACCGTAGGAAGGCAGGTACGTAATTCAAATCTTTTAAAAATATATTTTAAATATATTTATTAGTTAATTATCAGGAATTCCAGGCTTCTTCCCTGCTGCCATCAGACTATTGAATGGACCCATGTCGCATTAGATTGATTTTTCTCTACATGCTAGCTATGACTGTAACAGTACATTCTGCACTGTCTCATTTCCATCTCTATGAATGGTATGCTTTGTCTAGCATGCAAGAAACAATACTTTTCACTATATTCTAATACATGTGACAATAAGCAATCAAATCAAACCAAACCATTTCAGTTTGAAAAATATTTGTTCACCACACGTTCTTTCTTCTTTCACTTAGTCGATTATGCACCTAATTTATTATCATTCAGTTAATCCCATGTACTTTAGTTTTAAATAATATGGGTCTTTATCAAATGCCTTTTGAAAATCCATACATAGAGCATCTACTGCATAAACTAACTGCCTTCATCAAAATAACAATCAGTTAGTCAGACAGAATTTGCCTTTAACAAATTCCTGTTGGTTGTCCCCTATTAACCTAAACCACATCCTGCCAGTTTGTGGAAATATGTGTGTGTGATAGGATCACACAATCTCACAGAAAAGTAATAGGCAAGTTTGTGCCCATCAAGTCTGCTGGCATTTTTCTTCGCATGAACTAGCTTGTCTTATCTCACTTTCCTGTATCTTTTTCATGTTTTTTAATGATTATCCTTCTTTTTCAAGTAACTTCTTGATTTACTTTTACAATAATTCTGCTTCAGTAATGGTTTGTGAACTACATTCCAAATTCTGAACTATATGCATCTCCAACTATCTGCACATCCTGACTGTCTATCTGTGTTCCACAGTTTTTCACAATCCTTGGAATCATAACTCTCAAAGTGGACTAGCAAATGTTGACATTGTCTTCTTGACTCCTACATTTAATTATCATATAGTATTATGTATTGATATAATAATTATATTATGGCTCCCTTGCTTTCTCCCTGTGTTATATTTAGTATGTTTATATATTTGTATAGTATATATAGGACATTAGTAAATACATCCATTTCTATATCTCTATTTACTGAAACCATCATTCATGCCTTCATCACCACCAGAGTTTACTACTCCAGGGGTGCCAGGAAGGAAATGTTGTGATGGAGAATAGAAAACATTGGTAAGACAAGGAAAACTGCAGGGTGAATAATTTCACAGTCAAGGGAAAAAGGAAGAGACGGGAAGGGAGGGGAAGATGGAAAGCTAGTAGAAGGCAGAGGATTGTCAGAGTTAACATGGTGGTATGGCTACCAACTTTTAGGCCCCTACTGCCCGGTTAACGCTCATTTTCCCACTTGGAAATTGCTCCCATGAAGCAAAACACCAATATGATACAACCAGAAAACAACATAAAACAAAGAATTGTGAAGAGGACGCAACTCTACAAAGAGATCACATAGAGGTAACATTCAGAAAGCACTATACACCTTATTGTGAATAACACTAAGAGACTCAGCAGTAAATATTATTTTTGCGTTGTCTCATTTATCATTTTTATGCTATTTGTGGTTTATCTGTAAATTTGACACCAATATGAACACTATTTAAATTTGATTATGAACTTATTATTTTAGCATAATAGGTCATTTGTTAGCAGTGGTATTTTTATCCATGGATTGTCACATGAATTATTGCTTTGTGTTATGATTTAAATGTGACTGCTTTGCAATGTTGTGCATTCTAGTATCATCATTAAATCTGAGCTCCATTCCAACTCGTGTGTACATCATATACTATCTAAAAACTATTTTACAAGTAGAGAATTATGGTGCTAGTTTGGTCTTCAAATTTTCTTCAATGACTTACTGTTTTAAGTGTTCCTATTGGCTTCCTTAGTGTTCACTTTGCCATCCAAAATTATTTTTTCCTAAAGTTGTACTTTTGTTCATCTCTGAACTCAATATGGTTGACTTTTAATTAGCCTCAGGGATGGGAAATAAATGCTGATTCAGCCAGTGAGGCCCACACTCCATGAACAAATAAAAAAAATCCATAATTAGAGATCATTACAGTCAATCTTTGCAGATTTCCACAACCACAATACCCAATGTGAGATGCAGAATTTACTCTGAGAAACTACAAGTGCCAAATCATTACTACAATTCCATAGAGCACATAAAGAAAGAAAAACTGACATTTATTTAGTGTTTCATAGTCTCAGAATTTCCCAAAGCAAAGATTAAATTTGGCACACCCAGTGGATAACATATGATTTATTGATGTTGTATTGGGAAATATAGGATCAGAAGTTGAAGAGCCAGCAGCCAGTTTGCTGACTGCCCTTAATGTCCTTGCAGTTTCTCTAGTTGAGAGGACAATCATGGCAGATGGCAACTTTGGGTCCTTGAAGAAGCTGAGGTACGGTCAATGATCATATTTCAAGGTAAAGGCCACTCAGACAACAAATTATTTTCTGTGATTGGACCTCACTTACTGTAGAAACTGTGAATGGGAGCTTGGTGATTTCAGTGCTGTCCAGCTGTTCTTGGTGTATGCTGGCATGACCCATTTATTTTAAAAACATCTACACGCCTTTCCTCCAAACTGGTAGTAAAGGCAGTGCCCACCATTCCACTATCTGCTTCTGTGAGTCTGTTTAGGCAGTTCATGGTAATTCTCTTTCTAATTCAGAAGGCTCTGGTCTCTTTTTAATACATGTGTGTAATCAAAGTTGATGATCCAGTGCAAAATTGTGAGAGGGCTGCATTATTGAAGATACTGTCCCTCAGATAAGATGTTGAACTGAGGATCTGTTTGCTTGTGTAGGTTAAGAGTAAAGCTTGTATGACAGCATTTAAGGGGTAAGGAGTTTGCCCAGAATTTTGTTAGCTTTCCTACCTTCAAGCAACATAAAAATAATTTTAAAATCAATTAATTGGTCACTGTAATGGCTCTTGAAATGGCCTCTAACATTTTTCGCAGGGTTTTCAGGTGCTCAACTGATTGCAATAAGATCAGGAGGGTAGGACAGGAGGAGGTTGGCAGGAAATTTGATGGCAATTTTGGAGAAGATTCAGCATCATCATTGAGATTAGCAGCAAGATTAATAGAAGTAAAAAGGGGATATACTAGGTGCAATACCTAGCTTTGGAGAGAGTGCAGAGAAGGTTCATCAAGGTGTTGTCTGGTCTTGAGAGTGTTGACTATGAGGAGAGGTTGAATAAACTAGGATTGTCTTCACTGGAAAGACAAAGGCTGAAAGGAGATCTTATAGAGGTCTACAAAATTGTGAGAGGCACAGACAGGGTGGAGTCAGAGACTTTTTCTGAAGCTGGAAGTGTCAATTAAAGGGGGGCACATGTTCAAGGTGAGAGGGGAAAATTTAAGGGAGATGTGCGGGGGACATTTTTCCACGCATAAAGTGGTGGGTGCCTGGAATGCACTGCCAGAGGAAGTGGTGGAGGCAGGCACATTAGCAACATTTAAGAGGCATCTGGATGGGTACAAGAATAGGGAGGAAATAGAGAGATATGGACCAAGTAACGACAGAAGTTTTTTTTTAGTTTAGTTAGGGCACCCCGGCCTATTCCTGTGCTGTATTTTTCTTTGTTCTAATAAAAAGCCCCAGCACAACATTATAGAGCACCATTGACCTTCAAACTATACACTGAATATACCTGGTCTAAGTGTACATGTGAAGAGTTACTAAATGATCACAATTCTATCCAGCCTAAGGGGGTGGTCTCCTGTTACTAAGGGTGAATTTGTAAGAAAATCTGGCAAAGATTCTTGATGACCATTTGTCTGCTTGACTCAATTATTAGGCACACTTTAAAATGGGCATCCATACTTAACACAGGCAGAAGGTTCTCTAAGTATGTGAACGAGGGTCCAAAGCTGGCAGTAATTTTTATGGAGAAAATGGGCAGAATGTGTAAAGTGCATGCTGATTCCAGTATTGTCTGGTGTTGAGTGATCTCAGTAAAAAGTCTGACAACACCAGGTTTTAGTCCAACCGATTTATTTGATAATAGACTCACAAGCTTTCAGGGTTAGTCCCTTCGTCAGGTGAATGGAGAGTTCTGGCCTCAGACCTATTATCAGAGTCTATTATCAAATAAATCGGTTGGACTAAAACCTGGTGTTGTCAGACTTTTTACTGTGTTTACGCCAGTCCAACGCCGGCATACCCACATGTTGAGTGATCTACCAGCCCTTAAAGGGATTGTTGGGGACCACTGAAGAGGAGTAAGTTTTTCTTTCTTACAGATAAAGCTCATGTCTCTCCTGCTCCCTAGAAACATCTTCTATCCTGTTGTCATGCATGTTCTCACTTCTCCCAGGATTGGACCCCTCGCAAACAAGCCCCACCAGGCATTTGGCTTCATACAGAAGCCTGCCAGCTTTCTACAGCAGCTTTATTTGGAAATGCCATTTGGTGACAGCAGGCCACATGTAAAGTTTAAATGATCCGAAAGTGGCTCAGGCCTCCAGACCGTGGCTTTTAGGGATAGTTTCAGTGAGATCTATTAAATAGTGCCAATTTTCAGCTTATGTTCAGTCAGCAGAAAGAAAAATACTTCAATGGTTAGTTATTACGTATTTGAAATATGACCATACTTCAACTTGTGGTTTTGCAGTTGAAGCTACTTAATGTGCTGGAATATACAACATTAATTCAAATGAGATTTAAAGTTTAATCCTCAATAATTATTCTGCTTTATTACTTTCCTATCAAAATTTGATCAGTACCAGATGGAAATAATAATGTAATGATCTTTCTATTACTGATTTCAAACACAGAAAATACAGGCTTTTGGGCAGAAAGCAAAGTTGTATGGTCAGTTTTGATTTACTGAGCAAAGAACTGCCCTCAACATGGCTATCCTTCTTCTGTAAGGGGAATTTCTGAACCTTGTTAGAAACAGCTGCAGAATGTTCTAAATAAAGTTTTAAAGTTTATTTATTAGTCACAGGCTTACATTAAAACTGCAATGAAGTTACAGTGAAATTCCCTTAGTCGCCACACTTTGGCGCCTTTTCAGGTCAATGCAGCTAACCAGCACATCTTTCAGACTGTGGGAGGAAACTGGAGCACCTGGAGGAAACCCACCCAGACACAGGGAGAATGTGCAAACTCCACACAGACAGTGACCCAGGCCAGGAGTCAAAACCAGGTCTCAAATAATTCTACTGTGAGGGGTGAAGACCTCATGCTGTAATTTTTAATAATAAGTATATTCTCGTGGCTATTTCTAAAATTTTTATACTGAACTTTTATACTTTAAATGGCTGAAACTGTCTGTCTGTGACTCCAGAACAAAAGAAACCACTTTGCGGTTATGGAAATCTTGCATCTCGTTATTACTGGGGAGATACTAATGATCATCTGAGGACTGCACAGCCAAAATTCAAATAGAATTGCAGTGAAGGCCCTTTGTATTTGATAACCCAAGCTGACTAATTGAGATGGAACATCTACTAAAGCCCCTCAAACATTCCTCTTAACTTGTAATCGCTAATACTTTATTCCCATGGAACACAAAGCCAATTTCCAAATATTGGATAAACATTTGGTTGAAGACATCATGGAGAGAGAAAACCATATGACACAAGTCTCTGGCTTGTTGACCAAGTAATATTGTCTTCTGGGCTGAAACGTTTAACCTGCTGTTTATTATCTAGCTGGCAGCCTCACAGAAAAGGAGCTCTGTTCAAGTTGAACACCTGGACCAATCTACACTGCTTCTGTTTGGAATTCTATGCCATCACCTACAAGACTGATTTATTACTGTGTGCACATCTCAACATCTGCAGTCAACACCATTGAAAAATGTTGTTCTACAACAGCAGTTTTCAGTCCACTGAACTCCGTGTAGTTCTCATTAGACTTTGATTCCTGACTCTAGAAACCACATGAAACAATGGGGCGATTCTCCCAAAAGTGCTGAATTGGCGGGAAAACTGTCCTAAATCTCGATTGTTTCGTCAGTTTGGCTTCTCACCTGAATCTCTGCACTCTGTGCACTGCAGAGGTCTCAGTCATGAATCTCATTAAAAACCCTGGGGGGGTGGGGTCTATTCGTGCCGAAGGCTGAAAGTTCTGGAATTCTGCGCATGCGCAGTGGCCCCAAACTGTCAGACTCCCCGATTGCTTCCCAGCCCGGTTGCTGGCCAGCCTGGGACCCCTGCAGTGCTGCTCGTCCAGCCATCCGCCCACCACCCCACCCCCACCACCACCATAGCCTGATCATGGCCTCCACAGCAATTCTCTGGCTAGCCCTGACCCCGCACCCCCCCCATCCCAGGGCGCCCTGATGCACAGCCCCAACCCACCCCCCTCACTCCAGCCAGCAATGGTGATTACCTGCCAAAATGAAGTACTCTTGGCAGGGTGGGAGATTGGTTGTTCTTGGTACGTTGTATCTTTTTCCCTACAGAAGAAGGTGGACGAGAATATGTCCTGCGTGAGTGGGCCCTTAACTATGCTGGCTGCTTTTCCGAGGCAACGGGAAGTGTAGACAGAGTCAATGGATGGGAGGCTGGTTTGCGTGATGGATTGGGCTACATTCACGATTTTTCAAAGTAGGGTCATCCACAGGTTTATATCAAGACCATTACTTTTCTTATTATGTCTAAATGACCTGGACTTTAGGCAGTTCAATTTTTAGTTTTGCAAAAAGTATAAAATTTAGTAACAAAGTAAATGGGGTAAATAGTAAGCAGGATAATAGCAGGCATCGGGGGAGATACACACACTGATGAAATGGAAGAATACATGAGAGCTGTGTGAAGTAATGCACTTTGGAAGAAACAACATGGATTGACAATATAGCTTAAGTAGTATTAAAGGGGCTGCAAAAGCAGAGGGATCTGGAAGTACATATTCACAAACCTTTGCAGGCAGCAGATCAAGTCAGTATGATGGTTAAGAAAACATATGGGAAACTTGACTTTGTTAATAAGGACATTGAGTACAAAACAAAGGAAGCCATGTTAAATTTACAACTTTATGATTATGTTTTTAGGTTGCAGCAGAAGTATTGGGGGAACTTTGGTTGCCATACCTTGGAAAGGATTTCAGGCCTTTGAAAGGGTGCCTAGAGGATTTGCCAGAATGATGCCAATGATGAGTGATTTCAAGAAGCTAACGTTGTTCTCCTTAGATGCAGAGAAGGTTAATGAAAAAATAATGGTGGTGTTTTCAATAAAGCAATTAATGAGAAATTGTGGCAAATGGATCGATAAACAAAGATTTAAAATAATTGATAGTGTGAGTAAATTGTTTTATTATTTTTTAATGTGATGTGGGAATCAATAGCTAGGCCAGCATATGTTATCTATCCCTGAGAAGGAGGTGAGTTGCCCTTTTGAGTTACTGATGTCTGTGGTGTACACTCAGTGTGGTTAGGGAGTTCCAGGATTTTGACTCAGCAGAAGTGGAAGAATCAAGACAGCATGGTATGTAGCTTGGAGGGGAACTTGCAGATGATTTCATTCCCAAGCATCTGCTGCCCTTGTTCTTCTAGAGATCATAGGGTTAGAAGGTGTTGACACAGGAAAGATAACAAATTTCTGCAGTGTATCTTTTATTTGGTACACGCTGTTGCTACTGTGTGTCGGTGATGGAGGGAGTGAACATTTAAGTTGGTGGAATGAGTGCCAATCAAGCAGGCTGCTTTGTCCTGGATGATTTGAGCTCTGATGAAGTGTCATCCAGACTCAAAACATTGGCTCTATTCTCTGTCCGCAGATGCTGTCAGATCTGCTGAGATCTGATGACCTCCATCATCTCCCCAAGGTTATGGGGGCGGAAAGTAGGATGCAGGACTAAACGGACTGCTCTTCTAAAGATTTGAAAGAGGGATAATGGGTCGAAAACCTCTTCTGCACTGTAATATTCTTTGATTCTTTGGCAAGTGTGAGGTGGTCCACTTTGGTAGGAAAAATGGTAGGAAGGACTATTACTTACGAGGCGAAAAACTGCAGCAGGCGACGGTGCAGAGGGACCTCGGGGTCCTTGTGCATGAGTCGCAAAAACCCAGCTTGCAGGTGCAGCAGGTGGTCAGGAAGGCTAATGGGATGCTGGCCTTCATAGCGAAGGGGATTGAATATAAAAGTAGGGAGGTCTTGCTGCAGCTGTATAGGGCATTGGTGAGGCCGCAACTGGAGTACTGTGTGCATTTTTGGGCGCCGCACCTGCACAAAGATATTTTGGCCTTGGAGGGAGTGCAGAGGAGGTTTACTAGGCTGATACAGGAGTTGAAAGGGTTGAGCTATGAGGAGAGGCTGAATAAACTGGGCTTGTACTCGTTAGAGTTTAGAAGAATGAGAGGAGATCTCATTGAAACGTATAAGATGATGAATGGGATGGATAGGATAGAGGTGGAAAGACTCTTCCCGCTCAAAAAAGACAATAGGACTAGGGGGCACAGCCTCAAGATAAAAGGGGGGCGGTTTAGAACGGAGTTGAGGAGGAACTTCTTCACTCAAAGGGTGGTGAATCTCTGGAATTCTCTGCCCGTTGAAGTGGTGGAGGCTGCCTCGCTAAATATTTTTAAGACGCGGGTTGATGGGTTTTTGATAGGAGAGGGGATTAAGGGTTATGGGGAGAGGGCGGGAAAGTGGAACTGAGCAGCGACAGATCAGCCATGATCTTATTGAATGGCGGGGCAGGCTCGAAGGGCTGGATGGCCTACTCCTGCTCCTATTTCTTATGTTCTTATTCCATGTCCATAGAGTTTTATCCCAATGCTAACCAAGTTGTGGTAGTTAACTTCAGTGTTACTATTACATTTTTGTTAATATATTGCAGTTGTACTTTCTTCCCTACCTGTCATGCTACTCTGTCTTATGAAGCCATTGCTTCTCTGACTCCTGTTGCACTGAATAAACTGCCAATTTCCAGTCCATAAAACATGAAAGTGTAAATGTATCTGTGTGAGCTCCAGGGCACAATATGCTTTTAAAAAAAACCAAAATTCTCTTCAAAATTTCTTTTGACACTGAACTTCTAAATTATCTAGTAAACTATGTTTTAAGCACCAGCATTGAAATCAGTAGTTTTTCCAGTGTCTGTGAAACCTAAAACTTTTGTATAGAACTAAGATTTTTTTAGCCCTAAAGGAAAAAACCTAAAATCGTTTGATGTCTGGAGAACCTTGAAGCTACATAGAAAAAGCTGTATGCTCTGCCAAGGTTGGGAGCTGTAATTAAAAGGCATTTCTTTAATGTGGTGCAGCAAAGTTGACAAGATTCAACAAACGGGTACCTGGATATTGTCAGTTTGATTTTTTTAAGAAAGAAATTTAATAAGCATGTCCAAGTTTCTATACAAAAATATTTGATTTTTGCTCATTTGAAATGTAAAATATTTGAATATTTATCTGCTATTCAATTCCTTTTACAGTTGTTTTACAAAACCAACAGTATTAATTTTGACAATATTGCTCATAAATTTTACCTGCAATATATTTTTTGAACCACATGTGTATAGTATAACAAATTCTTTGTACGTCTGTCTTTTGAAGTTAATAATTGAGGAAATGCATGAAGCACCATCACACATGAAAGAAATTGGTTTGTCTGTGTTATTTGTGATTATTATTAATTACAGACATGAGTAAGTATTCAAAGATTATTCTCCTCTTTTAAGTGTGCAAAATTAATTGTTAGATTTCTTCTTGAAATGAACCACAAATTCCAAACGGGACAGTTGTCTCAAAAAAAAGCCCTCAGTGCTTTAAATATGTCATAGGAAGTATGGATTTGGCCAAATTGCTCTAATGCAAGCCTCACCCTAATTATCAGACTCAGTGCATACACCCCCTAGACTTTCATCATTTTCCAGCCTGCAAATTTATGTACAAAGGTGCTTTCTTGCAAGTCTGGAATGTGTACGACTGTTTGAAGATGAGGAGATTGATGGTTTTGCAAACTGAGAGTTGGTTATGGTTGTTCAAACTATTTGCAGGGGCATGTCTTTTTCTATTCAATCACAGACTTGTTGCCTCTGGAAATAAATTATAAGACACCACAAACTGAAAGGCAAAGGCTTAGAGTATCTTTACACAATAATTAATTAGATCAAATGTTTACTCCACACAGAGAATGCCTATGAACAAGATCAATATTAAGTCATCATTATAATTGATAACATAAAAAAACTACAATAACCATTTACATGAATATCATACTGAAAAGATTATTAGTATCTGAATTAGAGTTCAAGTCAAAAGAATTTAGCCATTTCCAAAACCACAGAAAAATGCTCATAGGGCTATTCCACCCTAATTATGATAAGAAGCTGAAATATTTGTCACTTTGAAATAATTATTTTTGAATAACTAATGTAAAGAATTATTTCTGACTTTTATTAGGATTTTAAAAATTATTTGGATTTCTCAGAACGTTATTGTACAATATTTTCAGTTTATAAAATAGAATGCTTAATATTTCCAACAGATTTCTGGATCAAGCTCTTGAATCATTTAAGGATGAATAAGGTGCTGTAATAAAGGAACTTTGGAAGGATGAACAATGTAAGTAGTACGTTCTAGTAGGCAGAATGCCCTCTTTCTCCTGAAAAGAACTTTATAAAACCAAATAAAAACTCCAAAGTTTGTGTTCTTGATATTGTTTACCATATTAACTAATTATTTGGATTACTTGTAAAATAATTTCTTGAATATAATTTATTCTATCCATGATTATTTTGTTTTCTCCCCATTATTTCTCCATTATTACTTAGAGTCAGAAGGGTAAAATTAAAGTAACAGTTTGATCAATTGCCAGCTGTAACTTTGGCAGCCAATGATTAAAATCTTGGTGAAATAAAGAGAAATCAGGAAAAATTCCGATAGCCATTTATGGCATGGAACTTTACTAATATAGGATGCTCCTTATCCCCCAAAACTCAGCATGATATTTATTTAATCCCATCATCCCCTCCTTTTCCCATTTCTCTTTAATGTTGTTATTTTCAAACAGTTGTCCTATATCCTCTGCCTAAATCTTTTTTTTTCCACAGAGAGGGAGACTTTATACATAAAAAAGAACATTTTTATAAAGTAAAATGTCTTGTTCTTATATATTTTACATTTATTTATATCTTTTCCTGGGTAGTATAATATAATTTTGGTCTTTTAGAAATAATAAAAGCTTTGAGTACACTTAATCTTTTACTTGCTTCCATATCAAACCTAGGCTCTGTTTGGCTGAAAACTTGATCCAAGTGAATTTCAATCGTCTGAAGATGCAGCCAAATCTATCCTTTTACAAGGATACAAATCTATCCTTTTACAATAAGATAATGAAAGGGATGGATAGGGTAGAGGTAGAGAGATTCTTCCCACTCAGAAAGGACAGCAGGACTAGAGGGCACAGCCTCAAGATAAGGGGGGGGGGCAGTTTAGAATGGAGTTGAGGAGGAACTTCTTCACTCAAAGGGTGGTGAATCTCTGGAATTCTCTGCCCATTGAAGTGGTGGAGGCTACCGCACTAAATATATTTAAGTCACGGGTTGATAGGTTTTTGACAGACAAAGGAATTAAGGGTTATGGGGAGAAAGCGGGAAAGTGGAACTGATCCACTTCAGATCAGCCATGATCTTATTGAATGGCGGGGCAAGCTCGAAGGGTTAGATGGCCTACTCCTGCTCCTATTTCTTATGTTCTTATGGATACCATGGATAATTGCCACCCTCTGACAGTCCACCAAGTTCTGATGATTTATTAATGAGCCTTGACTGTGAATAGTAGCCATATAATGCAATATAATGCAGCAGACTTCAAACCTGTTCTCACCTGTTGTACGCACACATGATTTCCTCCAAAAGGTTTGCTGATCAAGGATACTATTTTCCCATTCTAACCTGGAAACACTGAAGTGAGCCATTATGCTGCTAACGGCTGAGATCTGTTAATTTAGTACAGGCAAGTGATCAAAATGGTGACTCTCCAGAGGGCAGTGAATTTTGAGGGTATCTTTGTGACTGAAGTAAAAATAGTTCCATTTCATTGACAAAGTTAAGAAACAGTACTGGCAAAATTCAACTGCCTGATTGGCACCACATCTACAGACATCCACTCCCTCTACCACTGATGCTCAGTTGCAGCAGTGTGCACGATTTACAAGATGCACTGCAGCAATTCACCAAAGATCCTCAGACAGTACCTTTCAAAGACATGACTACTTTCACCTAGAAGGACAAGGGCAGCAGATACATGGGAACACCACCACCTGCAAGTTTCTCTCCAAGCCACTCACCATCCTAACTTGGAAATATATTTCCGTTCCTTCACAGTCACTGGATCAAAATCCTCCCTAATGATCTGTTGACAACAACACATGGACTGCAATGATTCAAGAAGGTGGCTCACCATTACCTTCTCAAGGGCAACAAGTGATGGGCAATAAATGCTGGCCAGCTTGCACTTATTGCCCATCTCATAAGCAGGGATCTTGCTTGTGAGAAACTACAAAAAATAACCTGAAGGAATCTTTCATTATAGACTGTCCAAATAAACTACAGGAATAGATCTACAAAGCAACAGGAATAATTTTACATTAATGAGGAAAGATGCGTTGTCAAGTGCCAAACTCCAGGAGGTGCAATGTGTGGCCAAATTGAAGGCAATGTTCAAGTCATGTGACAACGATTCTATTAAAAATGTCACAGCTTTGTTTCTAATGAAAGATAATTTCCTACTTTTTGACTAATTGAATACAATAATGCCTAAAACCTTATGAAAAATGTGTTAATTTGTGACTGTGACTTGTCACCCACAGAATAAGAGAATAATAAAAATATTTAACAAATGATGAACATCGCCACTCGCTTGTGGATTGAGCAAACAAATTGGAATTCTGGGATTATTATCAATGTTTTGGGGAACACATTTTGCAATTCTGTCACAGATTTATTTTGACTGAAAATAATCTCTTTCAATTTTACTTACATAAGATGCCAAGATTTGATATTGTTTTAGAGTTTACATATTCTGTGACTTGCCCTATTTCTCTGAAAACTCTCTTAACAACTAAATATGAAAACTCAATTGGCTCTAACCAGTAAAAAGGGACAGCAATGTCTAAAATTCCCTTTTCCCATATAGAAATTTATTTTCTGTCCTCAACCTTTCAGGCTGCTCAGGCACCCCCGAATCAGCAGATCACAATTTGAAGCTTTAGTTTCAACTGCATATAAATCAGTATGCAGTCATTTGCTTAGCTGAATGGGTCTACCTTCGGGATATACTTGAAAGTTTGTTTTTTCTCAGATTTCTCTCCCAAAGTCAGTCTCAGGTAAATGCTTATATTGAGGTGACATTGAAGATATTACAGAAATGCCAGTGATCCTGATTATTCCACCCTCACAGCTCAGTGGGATGGATGATCAACTGGGAATCAATTGGAAATTGTATTGGCAAAAAAAGGGCAAGAAAAAGGCTATTTTCATTTTTAAAGCACACAGAATATGTACAGTACCTCCTCCTAGTCTTCAAAATACAGTCCTAAAGATGCCTACGGGCAGATGTGTTGAGAGTTTTGCAACTTTATTGCTGTGGTTTTGAAGTATTTTGATTACTCTGCTTAGAAAGTTCAGACTATTTCTTTGTTGGAAACTGATCTACTCCTTCTATAAATCATACTTCACTTACTCCAGTTGCTTCTATGAAGGAGAATGAATGAAATAAGGATGTGAAGATTTCTTAATTTAGACTTATACAACTCAAGGTGTGTTAAATTTAAAGCAAAGAGTAATGAGCCATGTTTTTTTTCTCTGTCCTTTCATAATTATGTAGTTGTCACTTTTGTTAAAGTAACATTTTCAGAAACTGAAACTAAAAATCACTTTGGTGTGCAGTTCTGAAATGCAATCTTTTTAGGATATCTAATTAGAGTTTTAAAACATTAGAGGAACCTATAAGGAACTTGCATTCAGTTTTAATATGGATCCAAGAAAAAGATTTGAAATGCTGAAAATCCTGGCGTGGGTTGTAATAAATGCAGGTGTAAAGTAAGTAACTTTAATAATAACATTTGTAATATCATCCATAAATTCAGATTTAATACAAGTTATTGTGAGAATTTAAATTGGTCATAGAAAGGTTTTTTTCTGCTTTCTATTACCCTTCTGGAGCTGATTACACTTGGGTGCTGCATCTCAAAATAAAGACATAGTAACTTGGTACTTATTAAGGGTGAGGGGGCAGGGGGAGTACAACTGGTATACTGTTTAACAATAATTCACAAATGTTTTGTCTTGATTTATGTTTTGTAGTGAACATCATGTCTCAGATTTTCTTCTCTAGTTTCTCTACTTCTAAACATTCCAAGACTTCCAAAAGTTTTGCTTCTTCAAATCTGAAACTTCAGCAATAAAGGCCCAAATAATTGAATTTAGTTGTCTTTAGTTGTATCTGAAGTGGTTCACTTCAGATCAGCCATGACCTTATTGAATGGCGGAGCAGGCTCGAAGGGCTAGATGGCCTACTCCTGCTCCTATTTCTTATGTTCTTATGTTGTATCCTTATATTCAGAACACAACTTTTTAAAGAAAGGTAATTGTCTTTATTCCAATTTTTTGCCCTACTTTTAATTGCTTCAAATCATGCATCAACTATAAGTTAGACTTGTTCTCAGACTTCCTCTAAGTTACTCTCAAACAACCAATGAGAGTCATATGTGAAAGAAACTACCCTGTGATTTTTTTTTCCTCCCCAAATCCCAACTGAATAGGAAGAACCTTGTTTCTGATTGGCACCTCTCAAAAGTGACATGGCTGAAATAAGGCTAAAAAATAAAATTCTCATCCTGACAATTTATACCAGTTAAATTTTAGCTCAATTTTAAAAGTGCTATTGTAACAATATAATTTAAAATCGAAGAAAAGTGAATGGTGAAAACACTTAGAAAGTGGGTAACTGAGAAAAAGTTACCATTCATAAATTGAAATGCATATAATGGCTTGTAAACATGCAATTGGCCTCATTTCATATTCAGATAAAAATTAAAAATGCTTTGTAAAAAATGTGAACTTTGTTTTTGATGCTATCACATGAACATGATACAATTCAATCACTAATCAATTGGTCTAATCAAACTTCGATATATTTTTATGTTTTAATGTACCATTCTCTTATTTAATAGCTTGACAACTGTCTTCTTGGTCTGCAAACTTCTGTTTCAGACTTGGAGGAAAAATTTGGTCAGATGGATTTTTTTGTTGTATCAGGTGGAATAATGGCAATGCCTCTGCTTCTTTAGCAGTCTAATGTGTCTCTATCCCCAAGGCATTAATTTATTTAATGTTCAGGTAGCGGCATATTCCAAGCTCAGGTGGGTGTTTCTGGCGGTTTCTTCTAAGTCTACATGCTAATGGCTTTCAAACTTGAAGTCAAATCATGTTGACACAAATGAAAATTATCTAATTTAATCAAAGCTTGTTTAAAATAATCATTGTCCTTGCAAAGAGCACATGTTTAATTTTACCCTTTGAGTAATTTAAGATTTATTTAGAATATGCATCAATTAAAATGTAAGTATCAAACATGCACTGGATTCTGCATAAAATGATGCATTCCATAGAACCACAACATATTTTTGCATATCTTAAGGATGAGATTAACATAGAATATTAGGATATTTAGAGGGTTAAACGTATTTTTTCTGAGAATAATTGTAAACTAAAGTAACAAACTTTGGACGCTGTTTTAAAACGATAATTACAATGGTAATGGACGCCAAACACTTTCTCCATTCAGGATTTCAAATAAAATAAGCCTGCATGTTCTGAAGTAACTAGAGAGGAATAGATTATACCGACAGCTGCCGATTTAACGCAACATACATTTGTTAAAGTAACGTCTCCGTATCTATTAAAAACAGTCCAATTCTTAGCACTCAGATTGCGAAAGGACCCACACTTGTATGAATCTAATTCCATGCAAAAGCAAGGAAGCTTACCTGGGATAGCACTTTGAGGCCGGCAGCAACAAACTTTTCAACCCCAGTCGCATCAAGCAACAAAGATTAGAATGAAGGAAATGTTGGGATATTGTGAATAATGTTTGATAGCTGTATTCGGCAATTAGCCTCTGTCCGTTGCTAATTGTCACTTTCGCTAATCCATCTCTGCGCTGCGGCAGACTTTCAGCTTCTCTCTCAGTCTCTTCAACTTTCAGTGCACTCACTCCTCCTCCTCCTCCTGACGTCAGGGTGCAACATCTGGAGACTCATCTTCAACAGCTGGAGAGCAGCGACTAACCCGCGCCCTCTGTAGGCCTAGGAGCTAATGGTGCGGCAAACCAGCTCAAATCAGGACAACATAGAGTGCATGGATTATTTTGCCCAGTAGAAAGCATAACTAAAGAAAATATGGGAAAGAGTGTGGGTGAAACTTAAATATTTACCCCCAGTCTACTATTAATTTCCCCGAGCACAGCTAATTCCTCTGGCTGTCTTTATACCATCCATTTACCTCCTGTTCTTTCTGTCTTTTACTTTGTATCTTCCCCTATCCCCTATCTTACACACTTCATTGTTATATTTGTATTTCTTTGTCCAGAATAATTTCTGTCAGACTGTTTCTACAGTATTCCTTTCCCTTCTTTCCTAAACTGGTGGGAATAGGGGGCTGGGAATGAGAGGAAAGGGCACAGGAGCTTGGCAGCTGATGCAACCACTGTGAGGAAGTGTTCCCAGTACATTTCTCCACTCCCTGCAACAAGAGTCTATTTCTCTTTCTCCTTAACAGATCTTTATCTTCCTCCTTCACAAAAGTGTTGCTTCCTTTGTTCCTTCAGAGGGTTCTGCAAACCACTCTCTAAACAGTACATAACTCTCAGCCTGTACCTCTCAACAGGGTACCCCTCCTTTGCTATCTCCCTACCTCTACCATGCATCCTCACTCACATGCTTTCTGTAAAATAATGAAATAATTTGTACCTCACATGTCTTGTGGCTGTCTCTATTCTCCTACTGTTTCATGCTTTGTCTCCTTTGCTCTGGTTTTACTGTTTATCTTCCACTATTCCAACTGACTAATTTAAATGATGAATTCATGAATGGCAAAGTGATGCAAGTAATATATCACCTGAGACATTTTAACTGTATCCTTTACTTTCTGGGGCAACATTTATGAACACTGCCATATGTAACATGGACAAGTTAGAGAAGGTCTTATTTTTTGCCTCCACTTTAGATAAAGACTAAAGAATGGTAGGAAGGACTATTACTTACGTGGCGTAAAACTGCAGCAGGCGACGGTGCAGAGGGACCTCGGGGTCCTTGTGCATGAGTCGCAAAAACCCAGCTTGCAGGTGCAGCAGGTGGTCAGGAAGGCGAATGGGATGCTGGCCTTCATAGCGAGGGGGATTGAATATAAAAGTAGGGAGGTCTTGCTGCAGCTGTATAGGGCATTGGTGAGGCCGCAGCTGGAGTACTGTGTGCAGTTTTGGGCGCCGCACCTGCGCAAGGATATTTTGGCCTTGGAGGGAGTGCAGAGGAGGTTTACTAGGCTGATACCGGAGTTGAGGGGGTTGAGCTATGAGGAGAGGCTGAATAAACTAGGCTTGTACTCGTTAGAGTTTAGAAGAATGAGGGGAGATCTCATTGAGACGTATAAGATGATGAATGGGATGGATAGGATAGAGGTGGAGAGACTCTTCCCGCTCAAAAAAGACAGTAGGACTAGGGGGCACAGCCTCAAGATAAAGGGGGGGCGGTTTAGAATGGAGTTGAGGAGGAACTTCTTCACTCAAAGGGTGGTGAATCTCTGGAATTCTCTGCCCGTTGAAGTGGTGGAGGCTGCCTCGCTAAATATTTTTAAGAAGCGGGTTGATGGGTTCTTGATAAGAGAGGGGATTAAGGGTTATGGGGAGAGGGCGGGAAAGTGGAACTGAGCCACGACAGATCAGCCATGATCCTATTGAATGGTGGGGTAGGCTCGAAGGGCTAGATGGCCTACTCCTGCTCCTATTTCTTATGTTCTTATGTTCTTAAGACCCATGTCAGCTTTGGCTCAGTTTCTAGCACAGTTGCCTACCTTTGCATCACAAGGTTCCAGGTTCAAGTCCCAGTCCAGAGCACAAAAATCAAGGCTGACACACCAGTACAGCACATGCAGTACATTGCACTATTGGAGGTACTGTCTTTTGGGGGAGCGGCACAAGGTGAATTGCTCTTGAAGACAGCCAGATGGACACAACAGGCTGAATGGCCTCTTCTGTGCTGTAGGAATTCTGTGATTCTCAGAGGTGAGTTACTTGCTGCAAATTCCTAGCCTCTGTCTGATTCTTGTAATCACAGTAATAGGTAGCCCAGTTATGTTTCTGATCAATAGTAACTCCCAGCATGTTTATAGCAAGGGATTGAGCGATAGTAATGACCTATTGAATGTCAAGGGAAGATGGCTAGATTCTGTCTTGTTGGAGATGTCATTGTCTGGCACTTGTTTTGTGCGAATGTTACTTGTTACTTAGCAGCCCAAGCCTGAATGTTCTCCAGCTCTCACTGCATATGGACACAGACTGTTTCAGTATCTGAGGAGCTGTGAATAGTACTGAACACTCTGCAACATCAATGCAACCATCTAAGAACTCTGAGAGATTTGTCCTGGCAAGGCCGGGGGAGATGAATCATTGAAACAGGATTTACTACTGGTGGTGAATTTAAGGAACTCTGAAAACTGAAGAAAGCTCCTGGTCATGGTCACTTGAAGTTACTGTTCGGTGAAGCAGTAATGTGCAAACCCATTAGAAGCTAGGAGCAACTATGGTCTTTTTGGTATAAGTACTGTAATTTTGTGGGGCGTATGGTGTGTGATAAGTATAAAAGGAACACCTTCCGTAGTTTAAAATATCAGTTGCCTACAAAAAGAAATTATTGTTCTTTTTTTTCGTCATTCTTTCAGCTGGTGACTAAAAGGTTGAATCTCTTTTGAAAAGTTATCAGTCTCCATTGAAATTGTAATGCCAGGACAGGAACTTTAATCACATGGAACCGTGAACTATCAAACTATTGGCATATATGACCAGAATTTTGCACTGAGGTAGTATCTAGCCATAGGCAAAGAATTGTGCGGATCATGGGCTCTTATCCTGGATCCTGATGCCTTAACTGTACAGCAATGTATGCTTTATATTATTTGAAAGGAGACATTCTGGAGAGATGGCAATTAAGAGGCAATGGCTAAACATTATATCATTAGCACATATCATATATGAGTGGCACATATAGAGTTAACATGGGACTGAGTAATATACTGCCCTCACAGTATGTAAGACAACATATGGCCCACACCTAGAAATCAACCTAGTGTTGGACAGAACTGCCTGTATAAGCAAACATGGAGACAGCCCCTAGCATGAACCCTTTGTTGTATATATGCATATACTGTTGTTCTTGTTGTTAATAAATACATCCTGTTGAATTACTTAAGATTATGAAAACTTCATTAAGACCTACCAAATGGTATTCAAAACCTACTGCAACATCTTTGGCTGCTGACCTCATTGGAGTCCCCTGAACCCCCAACCCCCTTCCTTCGCAACTCACTTAGTAGTAGAGGAGTTCCCTGGTTTGGAAGAAAGAAAGGACTTATTCATGATAGGAAAAATTCTATCCATTTGCAGCCAGGTGTGAAGGAGTTGAGTAACTGTTTTGATTAGTTAGCCAACCATCCTCTATGCAGCACACACCTGTCCTTTTACTGAAGGGAGGATCCTTCAGCCCTAAATAGGAGCACCGTCTTATAGTGCATTTCCTGTAGCAGGGTCTCCAATCTTTCAGTGCCTAAGGGAACAGTGCAGTCTAGACAATTCTGTTCAGTATTGGAGCCAGTTAGTTCCCTTTTATGCTGTTATCACAGTTTTCCCTTATATGGTGAGCTATAGCTTCTACCTTGCTGGATTTTATATCACTTGCAACCAAGTGTTCACAATCCGTGTATTTAATTTTCCAGTAACATTCAAATATGCTATTGTACACTTTCTGCTGAGCTGGTGTAGGTGAGCCTTCAACAAGGATTTGCCATTTTCACAAAATTAGAATTTAACTACTGACTTGAACAAGTGCAAGCTAGAATTTGGAACTTCCACTTCCTTGTTCATTCGCTGTTATTGCTGCTCTCGATCTTCCTCCTGTTATAGCTTTGAAGCTGAACCCTTTGCATTGTGATATTGTACAGCATGAAGCAGATAACACAGACATTGTGACATTCACACTAGCCTCCCAAACTTTGGAGATAATTGAATCTTTGCTTTAAGATCCCTGTACTTGTTTTATGATCATTCTCGTTGTACTGATTGTCCATATCTGTCTCCGGCTTCCTAACAGGAGACCTGAGCTGAGAAATGGAAGATTATTGAAGATTATTAAAGGCATACTAGCAAAGCATCATAACTACTGACAGGAAACAGGGTTAAGATCTGCATGATTCTTTGTCTACAGTCACACACTATTTCTACCTGCAATAACTGGAAGCCTCTTAAGGACCAAAATATGGAGGAGTGGGATGCACTGCACAGAGCCCCAAACAGAGAAAATAGAAGAGGGTGCAGTAGCCACCATTATCTAGTGTTCTCTCTGTGGCAAAAAAGGCTGCATCAGCGCAAAGAATGCCCTCCCAAAAATACAGAGCACCATTCTTGTAGGAAAATAGATCATTTTAGAACAGTTTCATACTATAAACAGCTGTCAATGAAATAACTAAAGGAGAAACAGTTAAGATCATATACCATTCAGGAAATTGAAGTCATTTAAGAAGTTGAAGAAAAGATCATAAGAAGTAGGAGCAGAAGTAAACCATTCACATCTGCTCCGCCATTTAATGAGATTATGGTTGATCTGATATGGTAATCTTCAACTACTTTTCCACCTTATCCACATAACTCTTGATTCCTTTAGGTTTAACACAATACTGACTTAGGAGTGAATAATCTTGGCCAATGGGAATGCTTACAAGGGCTGTTGCTATACAAGACAGCCTTATATGACTAACAAGTACTTTTCATTTAAAAAACACGTATTTTGAATTTATGACATTAATGTAGTTTGCTTTTAGGATCCGTGAATCTTCTGTCAATGACAAGATACAGCAGGGCTTGATGGGGAAGCATAGACAGTGCCTGCATTCCCAGGGACAATGGTTTCACTGAATGCAGTTATGTTATCAGCAGTGGTCAGGAACAAGATGGCTACCAATGCCAATTTGGTGAATAGAGCTATACAGCTCCGAGCTGATAACACAGGTGGAAGGCAGAGATAAGGGACTTCTCGGGGCAGACAAGTGTCACGTGGGTTCAATTCAGTGGGAATCATCCTCCCATTTCACTGTCCAGCATCCCGTGCCGTGAGGCAACGGAAGGGAGGTAACATCCATAATCAATAACAAATGAAATCCCATGAGGTCAAGATATGTATTGTTCTTGGTTATTGTTAATGACGGGATGATTACTGACTGATTTATATTACTGAGTTATGTCCACTGGAAAGGTGGGAGAAATTATTTTGTAACTGTATAATTGTTCTTGCAAGGGCTTTGTATAGCAGAGTGATATCAGGTGGCCTGCATCCCCTATCTGAATTGTTGGGCTACTTTGTATCATTCTCCCATTCAATTGTTTGGTTAAATAAAGTCACATCTTAAAATCAGTACACTGCATTTAATGAGTCTTTATATGAGCTTAAAATTTAGCAATACATAGCCTCGAGAGAAAGACCTCAGCAACAAATACACTTAACAACACAGCCTCTACAACCCTCTGCGATAAAAAAAATTCCACAGATTCATTACCGTCTGAGAGAAGGATTCCTCCTCATCTTTGTCTTAAATTGGTGACCCCTTACTATGAGATTATGCCCTCTGAACCGGAACTCTTTCACAAGGAGAAACAACGTCTCATCTTCTACCCTGCCAAGCCCCCCTGACAATCCTATTTATGTCAATAAGGTCGCCCCTCGTTCTTCTAACTCCAGTGAGTATAGGCCCAACCTACCTCTCCTCATAAGAAAATCCCTTCATACCTGGGATCAATCATTAAGCCTTTCCTGGACTGCCTCCAATGCCAGTATATCTTTCCTTGGATAAGGGGAACAAAACACTTCACAGTGTTCTAGGAGCTGTCTAACTAGAGCCTTGTATAAATTTAGCAAGACTTCCCTATTTTCATTCTCAATTCCCTGTGAAATAAAGGCCAATATTCCATTTGCCTTCTCTATTACCTGCTGAACTTGCACATTAGCCTTTTATAATATATGCACAAGGACATCCAAAACCCTAAGAGCTGCAGCTCTCGTCATTTAAATCATATTCAGCTCCTTTTTCTTCCTACCAAAGTGCATAACTTCACGTGTTCCTACATAAGAACATAAAAACCAAGAGTAGGAGTAGGCAATTTGGCCCCTACATTATATTCCATCTACCAAGTTTTGGCCTATTCATTTCACCTATCCATAAGAACATAAGAAATAGGAGCAGGAGTAGGCCATCTAGCCCTTCGAGCCTGCTCCACCATTCAATAAGATCATGGCTGATCTGAAGTGGCTCAATTCCACTTTCCCGCTTTCTCCCCATAATCCTTAATTCCCTTACCTACCAAAAACCTATCCACCCGTGTCTTACATATATTTAGCGAGGTAGCCTCTACCACATCAACAGGCAGAGAATTCCAGAGATTCACCACCCTTTGAGTGAAGAAGTTCCTCCTCAACTCCGTTCTAAACTGCCCCCCTTTATCTGGAGGCTGTGCCCTCTAGTCCTGTATCCCTCTATATCCCTCTAGTCCATATCCCTCTATAAACTCTGGGGACGATTTTCCAAAAAAAATACTAAGTGCCCAACAGGCAGAAAATAGTAGATTTTCCCACCCGTTTTTTTGGGTGAACTTGGTTGAATTTCCAGTGCTCCATGCTTCACAGAGTTACCTGGTGGATTCACACTGGTGGGGGTGGGGGAGCGAGGCCTAATCCCGTCCAAGAGGCTGGCATTAGCCCGCTGAGCAGGCCAATGCGCATGCACCGATCTCCAATGCACACTGGCTCCCCATTGCCACCCTCCCGATGACTTCCTCAAATCTACCCCCACCCCTCCCTCTTCAACCTAGCATTGTTGAGCTTTTGTTCTACACCACATCATGATGGGTTAGCACTGTTAGAACTTCTGACAGCGTCAACTTCCTGTTCTTCTACATACACTCATGCTATATCTAAAAGCCTCTTGACCTCGGGAGAGTAAGGGGGAAGGAAGATGAATATAATGCAAGTTAGACAAAAAAATTGCAATCACTGCCATAGAGTATGAATTTACCAGAACTCCAGCAAAGTGAAACTGTCTCAATTAGAGACAGAATATAGAAAGCTGAGTACTGGAAAAGACGCAAAGTCTAAATCCTTCGCTTGTAAAGACTAAGAATGCGATAGTAAGAAGAAATAGGAGTAAACTCATATCAGTAACAAGATGACCAAGATAACAAGAATGGACTAACTACCCATTTGATCAGGAAGACAACCTGAATGGAAAACCGATAGTCTCTGAAGATTCACAAGCAATAACATTGTCCGAGAGAGAACATGGAGTAACTCCGAGAGAGCTGAAGACAAGATTGAGATTAATGAAACCCCAACAATTATCTCTGTGAAACAGTGATGAAGTCAGAGACTTGGGGGGAGATGTAGGATAAAGAGTTAATGCTAAATTGGTAAATATATAATCTACATCATCAGTGACGTAAGATACCATGACAACAAGAGAGATAGTTCTATGCAGAGCCTTGTGCTGAGTTTACATTTTAAATATTAAGGTAATGTTCAATAAAAGATACAGCTTGCAAACAGCATTGACTCCAGCATTATTTGTAAGTCCAGACTGAGGACTACCATATCTAAGACAACAACAACATTAACAGAATGAATAGGGTGACCAAATATCCGGTGGAACAGTCTCTGATTTTCATCAAATTTCCTGTTGCCTTGACAATGACCTCAAAATTGTTCAAAGGTCCTGGCTTTCAGCTTTCCCCTCTTTGGACAACATTTAAATTATGCTAGTGGGAACAAAAATATTAGTGGCAAAACTCTAGTGAAACTGAGATGTTAACTGAAAATGTACGGTAGGACTTTCAGGTTGGGAGGTGGGGTGGGGGGTAGTGTTGGCAGGCATCCTGTGAAGATTGATCCAAAAAGGCATCCTCAGCCAGACTTGCACTCCAAAAGCTCTTGCCAGATCTGTCCGGGCCACTCTCCTGGACATGGTACTGATAACGTCTCTTAGCAATTCGCTGATAGTGGATGGTGTGCAGCAGTTGGTGCAGCTGTGGGTAAAACAGCTCAGAATTACACTGGAATGGGACACAATCATCAGACTTTCATATCCTCTTCATTCAAAACTAAGTATTACTGGGAACTGGTAGATGTGTCCCAGTTTTTGACTTCTAATTATCTGATCACCCTTGCTATGAATTTAAGAACATAAGAACATAAGAAATAGGAGCAGGAGTAGGCCATCTAGCCCTTCGAGCCTGCCCCATCATTCAATAAGATCATGGCTGATCTGAAGTGGATCAGTTCCACTTTCCCGTTTTCTCCCCATAACCTTAAATTCCCCTGTCTATCAAAAACCTATCTACCCGTGACTTAAATATATTTAGCGAGGTAGCTCCACCACTTCAACAGGCAGAGAATTCCAGAGATTCACCACCCTTTGATTGAAGAAATTCCTCCTCAACTCTGTTCTAAACTGCCCCCCCACCTTATCTTGAGGCTGTGTCCTCTAGTCCTGCTATCCTTTCTAAGCAGGAAGAATCTCTTTACCTCTACCCTATCTATCCCCTTCATTATCTTATACATCTCCATAAGATCCCCCCTCATCCTTCTAAACTCCAATGAGTACAGACCCAGTCTATTTAGTCTCTCTTCATAGTCCAACCCCCTCATCTCCGGTATCAGCCTAGTGAACCTCCTCTGCACTCCGTCCAAGGCCAAAATATCCTTCCGCAAGTGCGGCGACCAAAACTGCACACAATACTCCAGCTGTGGCCTCACCAGTACCCTGTACAGTTGCAGCAAGACCTCCCTACTTTTATATTCTTCCCCCTCGCTATAAAGGCCAGCATTCCATTCACCTTCTTGATCACCTGCTGCACCTGCAGACTGGGTTTTTGCGACTGGTGCACAAGGACCCCCAGGTCCCTCTGCACCGTAGCATGCTGCAGCTTTTCGCCTTTTAAATAATAATCCCTCCTACTATTATTTCTGCCAAAGTGGATAACCTCACACTTGCTAACATTATACTCCATCTGCCAGGTCCTTGCCCACTCGCTCAGCCTATCCAGATCCCTCTGCAGACTTTCCGCACCCTCCATGCAATTTGCTTTTCCACTCATCTTCGTGTCAGGGGGGAACAAAGAGGCTGCAAATGGAAATAGACAGGTTAAGAGAGTGGAATAGAATGCAGCAAGTAGAATGTCATGTGAGGAAGTGTGCAGTTATCCACTTTGATAAGAAAAATAAAAAAGAGAATTTTTTTAAATGCTGAAAGACTGGGACCTGAATGTCCTTATACAGCAAGTTAACATGCAGGTACAGCAAGCAGGAAGAGGACTTCTGTTCCTCCATGTTCTGCAGTGAACAAAACAACTTTTCTTGCCATCCCTTCAGTGGCCCATTAAAAGACCAATAAGCACTGGTTGGTGTCTGCTGTGCACATTCCCAACCTTTGCTGTGGGAAGTCTAAATCTGCCCCATGCTTCATCTGACCTGCCTTGTTCCTGCCCCCCAAGGGCTCTAATTAGGCAGGAAACCAATATCTATTATTAAAAATTTAAGCTTCAATCAGTTGCTCACTGGAGGTAGGTTTCTGACTCATAAACAAACCTGTTATTTTAGAAATTCAGCCCTAATTGTGAACTCACCAAGGCTCCTCATAACTGCAGCAAATCTTCTTCAAGCTTTTACATGAATTATTTTGTAATGAAGGCTAACAAACCATTAACCTTCCTAACTGCTTGCTGTACCTGCATGTTAACTTGCTGTATAAGGACATTCAGGTCCCAGTCTTTCAGCATTTAAAAAGTAGTCTCTTTTTTATTTTTCTTATCACACTTCCTCACATGACATTCTACTTGCTGCATTCTATTCCACTCTCTTAACCTGTCTATTTCCATTTGCAGCCTCTTTGTTTCCCCCTCACTGTTTATCAAGGGATCATAGAATCTCTACAAGCAGAAGGAGGCCATTCAACCCATTGGGTCTGCACCAACTCTGTGACAGAGAATTTTACCCAAGTCCATGCCCCACTCAATCCCTATGACACCACACATGGCTAATCCATCTAACCTACATATCTTGGGACACTAACAGGCAATTTAGCATGGCCAATCAACCCACACAAACATGAGGAGAACATGCAAGCTCCACATAGACAGTCACCCAAAGCCAGAATTGGACCCGAGTCCCTGGCACTGAGGCAACATTGCTAACCACTGTGCCACTGTACCACCCAACTGTATTAAAGAAAAGGACAAATTAATATCATACTTAAACTGGAAAATGACTGTAGTTTTAGAAACTATTATATCTATATCCATTTGGCGCCTCTTTGTTTCCTCCACACTGTTTATATCATCAACAAATCAAGACAAATTATATTTTGTTCCCTCATCTAAGGCATTGATATGAATTGCAAATATTTACAATCTAGGGAACTGTTGTGATGTAAAATGTTATCAACTATTGCAAAGGACATTAAATACAAAAATAGGGAGGTTATGCTTCAGTTTTACTGGACATTGGTCAGCCCATATATGGAGTACTGTGTACAACATTGAACTTCTTATTTAAGGAAGGATGTAAATGCATTTGAAGCCATTTAGAGAAATTTTATTAGACCAATGCCTGGAATGAGCACTTTGTTTTATCAGGAAGATTGGATAGACTCAGTTTGTATCTGCTGGAGTTTAGAAGAGATAGAAATGATTTGATAGAACTATAAGATCCTGATGGGTGTTGACAGGATAAATGTGGAGAGGTTGCTTTCTCTTGTGTATTTAGAACTAGAGTCACTATTTAAAAATAAGGGATTACTGATTTAAGACTGAGATTAGGAGATTTTTTTTCCCTCAGAAGGCCATGAGTCTTTGGAAATGCCTTCTTCAAATCACAGTGGAGGCAGAATCTTTACGTTTTTTTAAGGCAGAGGTAACTAGATTCTTGACAGGCAAGGGGATGAAAGGTTATTGGGGTTAGGAAGATATGTGGAGCTAAGATTATAATCAGATCAGCTATGATCTATTTGAATGGAGGCGCAGACTTGAATGGCTAAGTGGCCTACTCCCGCTCCTAGTTTTTATATTCACATGTATGATCGTATGTGAAATGTACTGCCTGAGATTTCACTGTTGTGCAATAAAACTTTGTCCAGTGAATAATGTGCTTGAATGCATCTGAAGAGTTTTTCACTTTCACAATGCTGTTCAATATAATGCCTTTTCAATATAATGCCAATACCTTTTCAAAACAAAACTTTATTATCAATCACCAGATGTAGCATCTCATTGTGAGATGTGAAGTTGGTTACCACTTTGGAAATTACCTGTCATACTATTTCCAACTCTAAACCACAGTTTCTTCCATGGTTTAGGACAGCTCTGTACTGGTGCAAACTGTACCTTCTTTAATAGACAACCCAACTCCTTAAAAATTGTGGGGCCTCTTACATGACCATTTCCACAATGGAGACAGCAATATTGAAAAAGCTGAATGCACACTTGTAACCTGCTTTCTTTCCTGCACTGAACAGAATTGCTGCTGCCAGGAATGGGGGTGGAATCCTGGAATTTTTTTTTGCCCACTCAATGGGGGTGGCACTACATGAGGACATCAATAATTTGATTAACATCCCTGCCGTTTCCTTAATCTACATTATCATTTATTCTGTCTCTGCCTCTAAGGAATCCATGTTTACCTTTGCTAATCTCTTCCTATTCACTAACCTTTTACAACCTGTATTTTACGAATACAGATCATAGATCCTTGATGGAAGCAATTCAAAATCAAGCGAAACAGATACATTCAATTTGCTTTTGTTCTGATGAATATCTCATTTTTTTTCCTTCAGGCTACTTTGCTGAAATCCCCAAACTGAGATTTTTATTATTTTTTATGAAGGGTGATAAAAAATGGTGCAATGCCTCATAGCATATGATTTACGGAACCTCTTTTGAAATGCTGTATTCCTTGTGGAGCTTTTACTCTTGGACTTCACACTTAGTATTTTGTTTTCAGGAGACAGTGGGAGAGACCACATTAACGATGATTGTTAAATAGCTATTGATCATATTAAATGACAGTTGATGATGTTAGTAGTTGCAGCATGCATTTTGAGTGTTATGCAACTTGAGTTTTAACATAATAGTGTTCAGAAGGTTACATGGAATTGTGTGACAATTAAAACGGTTTAATTGAATGTGAATGAAACCGAGCTATTAAAATGTGAAGCTCTTTAATTAGGTATCTGCATGAATGTATATCAGATGGAACTAGGTAAGTCATGAGGGTGAATAAAATAGAAAGACATGCCGATAGGGTGGAATGAAGTAAGGCAGAATGAGCCTTCATGTGTAGCACAAAGACCACCAGAGATCTTCTGGGTTGAATGACTTTTCATTGTGCTACAAATATTATCTAATACTGTGAACTATAGTCATGAAAACTTAATGTATTCCTGAACTATATCAGTGGGATTGTTAATCTATTTATTTCATGAGCAGCATGGTGACACAATAGTTAACACTGTTGCTTGTCAGCACCAGGGACCCAGGTTCGATTCCCGGCTTGGGTCACTGTCTGTGCGGAGTCTGCACATTCTCCCCATGTCTGCGTGGGTTTCCTTCGGGTGCTGCAGTTTCCCCCCACAGTCCGAAAGACGTGCTGGTTAGGTGCATTGGCTATGCTAAATTCTCCCTCAGTGCACCCGAACAGGCGACTAGAGGATTTTCACAGCAACTTCATTGCAGTGTTAACGTAAGTCTACTTTTGACACTAATAACTTGGATTTACAAAGCATCTTTATAATGAAGTAAAGATTCCATGATGCTTCTTAATTACAAAAGAGATAAAGGGGACACCTAAAATAACAAGTCAAATTTTTCTGACCCATTAGAGATGGCTTTGGGGGCTGGGTGGCCAAGAAAACTGTGGAAATATGCACCAGGCCGGCTACCTGATGAGTTCCCATTATTATTCCCAAGGACAGACTGTGGCAGCTGCCAGCAACATTCTTACCCACTGCTGGGCCCTAATTAAGGTCATTAGGGCCTTAATCATTAGTAATTGCCTGCAAGGAAGGCCAGTTTTCTAGTGTTATTAGACAGGGCCCACATTGTAATGTTCCTACCTTGAAGCCCCAATGCATTGCCAGGTTTTTGATGAGAGAGATTCTTTAATTTGAGAATGTAAGTTGCAACAGCCTTGCTTGGCAACTGTTTTCTTTCATGGAATGCAATTCTCAGTGCAGTTTCATTCTTAATCATGCCATAATATTAGTCCAGAATCTCAGTATAGTCCGTAGTACTGGAGTTACTTAGGCAACATTGGTTAGATACCATCTCAAAAACATCTGGCTTGGTGACTTCAAGGCAAGAGGTAGGAGTACCAATTGATTTTGCTCATTCATGTCCAAACAAGCAAGATCTGAGCATTTTGTTTCATTTCTCTCTCCATTCGACAGGTATAAATAAAGTTAGTTCAATAATGGCTACCTACAGTTGAATACCTGTTCATCTTAGTGCAATAAGCAGCAGAAAGCTAATGAAAAGGCTGGAATTGGATTTATTTTAAAATTTTATTTGAGAAATGAAGGATCAAAGAACATTGAGACACATTTCTGGAATTTGAGCAATTTGGAAGATTATTCCATACTCCATCTTCTTCTGGTATACAACTGGCACTACACATTCCCAGAGAATGCAGGAGAGCAGAAGCTTTCATGTATGTAGGAATGAAGCCATAAGTTGTCCATTTCATTATTTCTTGCAAAATGATGATATTTTTATTAAATGAATACTGGTGTTGAGAAAAAAGTTTATATGAGAATTATTCTGCCAGTATTGGTGTTTTCACTATTATGGTTCGGGCTAGAAACTCCAAAGTGTTTCATGAAATCCATCTGAGCCACAAGTTTTGCATCTTGAACTTGGCTAGGATAAGCATGAAATGTTTCACTTCAGGCATGATTCCAGTGACCCACTAGGGAGTTTTTATCAGACAAAGTTTATTTAAGAATATAGTTAACATGTGTAGTAAGGAAATTAGCAACAACTTTTATCAATTACAAATAAGAAACAAAACAACCAATATAATGTATAACTCTTAATGAATATCTCTAATGTGTTCCAATTAAAACCAAAAGCCAGAGACAAAACCCTTTAAACAGATTTATCACTACGTGGGCTAAAGCTTGCATAATACTAAAATCTAGTTTCCTGGGTTGAATGCTAATTTCAAATGATCTTGAAAACTCAGAGCAGCTTGTAATAACAGCTCCCCAAAACACAGATTCTTTACTGCAGGACGGCAAACAAGATGCGCTTTCACCCAACTGGTAAAACTTTAAAAATAAAACTTTAAAAATAAAACCTATGCTTCTAACACTGCAGCCAAAGCAAAACTAAAAACAACCCTTGTCACCTGACCAGCACACAGTTTCTGTTTCCTCTGCCCACCAATGACATCATCTGAGGCTGTGAGCGTGATTTAAAAAAAATTCTTAAAAGGCCAGTAACATCGCATTACTGTGATGTCAGTAAAATCAAGTGTGTACCATCAGTTATTGTTGATGTTGGTTTAGTTATCATATTCTGAAGCTGACTGCAATTGAGCATATATACACAGCAAGCAGAAGGATTACAGATTGTACGCAGCACACATGCTATCAAATGTATTCATCTGGAGTCCCAAAGAAGAGTCATATTGGACTTGAAATGTTAGCTTTGTTTTTCTTTCCAAAGATAGTGCCAGACCAGCTCAATTTTTCCAGCATTTACTGTTTTATTTTCAAATTTCCAGCATCTGTGATATTTTGCTTTAATCTTAGCATTTACCTGATACTCTGAGACTGATGCCCTTGACAGTTTTGGCCCTTATATCAGACAAGCATCTTGTGGTGCCCTCTTGCTTTTAATCAACCTGAACAGTGATTAATTTTCCCAATGGGACGGTAGGCTGGCCCCCACATTTGGCTCCTCCAATGTGCCCTCCTGCATCCATGTTCTGCCCACTGTTCCTAATTGGACTGTGAATGAAGAAACGATCTATTGGTCACCTTCCATAAAATTAAGTCGGCAAGTGTGCTACCAAAACATTACACTCCTGGACCCAGAAATTACCTTGGCATGGGTCTTTGTCATTCATGGGAGATTTCATCCCAGTTTATCTTGAGAAGACTTTGAAAGCAGAAAGGGAAGTAATAGCAAACGTTTAGGGAGGAAGTTGAAGAGCATATGGAAAGAATCCTGAAGAGTCAGCAAGCAATTGTACAGCACAGGAGGCCAGAGTTAGAACCAAAAGATAACATAAGGAGAAGCAATGTCTCTTGTTGGGAAGAGGAAAATTTGCAAATAAGGCCAAAACCTTTAAATCAGTAAATTGAGGTTAAGGGGTCATAGAACATAGAACATAGAACGCTACAGCACAAACAGGCCCTTCAGCCCACAAGTTGCGCTGATCACATCTATACCTACCAAGCCATAGAACTATCTGTAACTTCCAATGCCATTAGATCCCATATACTCATCCAGAAGTCTTTTAAAAGACCCCAGCGAGTTCACCTCTACCACCACCGACGACAGTCGATTCCACTCACTCACCACCCTCTGAGTGAAAAACTTACCCCTGACATCTCCTCTGTACTTGCTTCCCAGCACCTTAAACCTGTGTCCTCTCATAGCGACCATTTCAGCCCTGGGACATAGCCTCCAAGAATCCACCCTATCTATTCCTCTCAACATTTTATAAGCCTCTATCAGGTCGCCTCTCAACCTTCGTCTCTCCAGGGAGAAGAGACCTAGCTCCCTCAACCTATCTTCAAAAGGCATGCCTCCCAATCCAGGCAACATCCTTGTAAATCTCCTCTGCACCCTCTCAATAGCTTCCACATCCTTCCTGTAGTGAGGCGACCAGAACTGCGCACAGCACTCCAAGTGGGGTCTGACAAGGGTCCTATAAAGTTGCAGCATTACCTCCTGACTCCTAAACTCAATCCCTCGATTAATGAGGGCCAGTACACCATACGCCTTCTTGACCACATCCTCCACCTGCGAGACTGATTTAAGAGTCCTATGGACCTGGACTCCAAGATCCTTCTGCTCTTCAACCCAGCTAAGACTCCTACCCTTAATATTGTACTCCTGCATCCCGTTTGTCCTGCCAAAATGGACCACTACATATTTATCCGCGTTGAAGTCCACCTGCCACTTCTCTGCCCAGTCTTGCATCCTATCTATGTCAAATGAAGGTCAGCCACTTACTGTGCGAGAGACACTTAGTTCAAAACAGACTGCAAGCCATAGGATGGGATTCTAATGACATTTGAGAAATATATTGCATAAATTCAAATCATAGAAGAAGAGAGTCCTTCGGCCCATCAAGTTCATGCCAACACATTAGAAACACCTGAACTCATACGTAATCCCATTTGCCAACACTTATAGAATCATCAAAACTGAGGCAAAAAACATGTGAAAGCAGCAATGGCGTGAGGTAAGGGTGAAGCAATAAACTGTGTTGTTTAAGATATGGGGTCGAAATCTTAGCTCATGTGAAACCAAGAGTGTGATTAACTTTCAGTGTTTGTATTATTGTCTCAAGCATAATTTCAAAGAGACTTTCAGTGGGGAATTTTAAAAGCAAGACTGAGTTTTGACTTGGAGATAATACTTTCCTCTAATATTACGATTCTAAGTCTATGTGCTCCTACAATGTGTTCCTATTAGTAAGCCATTTCGTGTATGGTCATTTAAGACAGTGCAGGCAATATTAGTATTTAAATGAAATTCTCTAAATGTAGAATGATGTCAAGAATTAGTCACAATCAGGACAGTATGAAAATTTGATAAGCTATTATTATTCATCATTGATAAAGTAGTACAGCAATCACAAGTATTGCTAAAATGGCATGCTCATTAATGGCTATTAAGAGATAATTAATGGAGATTTATGGCACTAACAGACTGCCAGGCAGCATCAGTACTGACACCCTAAGTACCACCTATGGTTGGTGCCCAGTTTATGTAATGTATTATATGTATTCTTATCTGCTTTGCAAAAAGATGTTAGCTTTCTTTTGGAGAAATGGGGCTGTGCTCATTGAGCCAAAAAATATCAGTGCTGAAAAACACATTTCCATTTTTGTCATCCACTGAACATGAGGCTTCATTTCTGTACCCCAACAGTATGGGAAGAATTGCTGGCTGACCTGTGTAGAGACCGTGAAACTGCACTCAAAGTGAACGTGCTAATGAATTTGTTATACATGGCAACAAAAGCAATTCTTCCCCTACTGTGTCTTAATCTTAACTTCAAAGGAGCATTCCTACTGAAAGCAGTGTGACATTTTCATTTCTCACCCTGGTCTCGCTGAAAGGGACCGTCAATTTAATATCAAATCGCAGGTACAAAACACCAGTGTGCTAACCCAGTCTCCTATTTATAGTTTATCTTTAAATAATTATGTGTGTTTTCTACTCTAATTACCATTAAGTGACAGACATGCTGAGCATAGTAAAGGCAGATATAAGGGCAATGAATATGATAGTGATTTAGGACTTGCATAACTCACCATGGGAACAGTATTAGTGTCATGTCATTTATTTTGCAGCAGGAGTGGCTTATTGGAAAATATATTACACTATACGCTATGGAGTAATATACTAAAAATAATGTAAAATAATATTCACTAATATTGCAAACTTCAAGCGATTATTTTGTCTGAAAAATAGCCTCTAATACCAGAAAATGTTCTTACTTTATCTTTGCTTCAAAATGATCTACAATAAATGATCCAACAATCCAAAGCTATGAAAATTAGCATATATTTTTACTTTCATCATTTCATTTTATGAAGCAGCGGTAGAGGATTGCTTACCATTCACGGTCACAAAGATAGTATTTTCAGGATGGTGGCTGTTAAGGTCTTTTAGACAGAAGTAGCTGAGGCAAAACATCACATTTTCAACTGTCAATCTGTGCCAGAGATTTTAGTTGGTATTAGATAAATTTCCCACACTTTCCTATCCAGATAAATGGCCAATTGAACTGATTTGCTTCAGGAGGCATCCAGATTTGACTAATCCAATTACAGTCCTCACTGGCCTTCACCTTCTATCCTCTGTACACCTGAGGTTATCCAAAACTCTATGACTCATATCCTGACTCACATCAAGTCCTGTTTGCCCATCAGCCTTGGGCCCACTGACCTACATCAACTCCTGGTCAGGCAATATCTCTATTTTAAATTTCTCATACTCATTTTCATCCCTCTATGGCCTTACCCTTCTCTATCTCTGCAACCTTCTCCAGCCCCAACATTCCTGCAAGATACCTGGGCTTTTCTAAGCCTGACCTTTTGAGTATCCCCAGTTTTAATTGCTACACCTCTCTCTTTCTCATTCTTCCTGTAAGGTGCTTCTCAAAACCTACCCAATTGATCAAGCTTTTGATCAAATG
The DNA here is from genome assembly GCF_965287045.1 of Carcharhinus amblyrhynchos. Lineage (NCBI taxonomy): Eukaryota > Metazoa > Chordata > Chondrichthyes > Carcharhiniformes > Carcharhinidae > Carcharhinus > Carcharhinus amblyrhynchos. The sequence continues at coordinate 64,195,246 of NC_137333.1, forward strand.
CTCTAATATCTCTGCAGATAGTTCAGTATCAAAATTTGTTTTATAATGCTCTTGTGCAGTGCCTTGGGACATTTAATTATGCTAATGACATGATATAATCACAAGTAATTGTTGTTGTTATACTGGTGGGAATAAATGCTAAACACTCAGAAGCCATATTAGAGTAAACTCTATCTTCATTGTAGAATACAGAAAACAAAGTATTTGCCAGAAGCATTTTAACAACTGTTAAGGCATGTTTTGGCATTGTTAAAAGGGTATGGTTTCCTCAAGATCAATGACCTGAAAACAACTGTAAAAGATAAATGAAAATATTAGTGAAAAATCAAAACTGTACTTTGTCCAAAGAAGCAGGAAATCACAAACCCAGAAAACTGATTACACAGGCTGCCAAATTAGATTGATAATGACACTAACTTCTTCTTCCGGGCTGATGTAGAGTCTCAACAAGAATTTGCATCTTTTTCAGTACCCTTAATGTAACAAAATAACACAAGGCATTTCTTATAGGAAAGAGATTAGCAATTGGAAATGACTGAATGCAAAGTGAAGGCTTTGAAAGGCAGGAAGGGATCAAGCCAGTAGTACAGGTAGGGCATCTGGCCGACAAAGTTGAAAATTGCCCAGGTATATCTTATCCAACTAGATACTCCCTCCCATTCCCCTAATCAGTCCCATTGTATCATCAGCAAAGTGATGGAAGGTGTCATTAGCACTGCTATCAAGTGGCACTTATCAATAATCTGCTTACTGATGCTCAGTTTGATCAACCTGGACCACTTTGTTCCAGACCACATTATAACCTTAGTCCAAACATGAAGAATTAGTTGAATTCCGGAGTGAGGCATAAGTAACTGCCCTCAACATCAAGACAGCATTTAGCCAAATGAGATCTAACAAATTTGAAGTCAGTGGGAATCAAGGGGAAAACTCTCCACTGATTGGAGTCATATTGAAAATAGTTGTGGTTTTGGAGGGCAGTCTCCTCAGTCCCAAGACATTACTGTAGGAGATCCTCCGGGTAATATCCTATGCCCAACCATCTTCAACTGCTTCATCAATGACCTTCCTTTTGTTGTACATTCAGAAGTAGGGATATTCTCTGATGATTGCACAGAGTTTAAGGCACAGAGGTGGCCACTTGGCCCATTGTGTCTATGCCAGCTGAAAAACCAGCCACCCAGCCTAATCCCACTTTCCAGTATTCAGTCCATAGCCCTGCAGGTTATTGATTTGATTTGCTATTGTCACTTGTATAGGCATACAGTGAAAAGAATTGTTTCTTGCACTATTCAGTCAAAGCATACTGTTCGTAGAATAAATAGGGGAGGAGAAAAGGAGAGGGTGCAGAATGTAGTGTTACAGTCATAACTAGGGTGTAGAGAATGATCAACTTAATAAAAGATAGGTCCATTCAAAAGTCTGATGAAAGAAGGGAAGAAGCTATTCTTGAGTCAGTTGATATGTGATCTCAGACTTTTGTATCTTTTTCCTGACGGAAGAAGGTGGAAGAGCGTATGTCCAGGGTATGTGGGGTCCTTGATTATGCTTGTTGCTTTTCTGAGGCAGCGGGAAGTGTATTTGAAGTCAATGGATAGGAGGCTGATTTGTGTGATGGACTGGATTTTTACATTCACAATCCTGTGTAGTTTCTTGCTTTCTTGGTCAGAGCAGGAGACATAGTAAGCTGCAACACATCCAGAAAGGAGGTTTTCTATGATGCATCTGTAAAAATTGGTAAGAGTTATAGTGGACATGCCGAATTTCCTTCACCTCCTGAGAAACTGGAAGTTTTGATGGGCTTTCTTTGTTATAGTGCAGCATGGAGGGACCAGGATATGTTACTGGTGATCTGGACACCCAGAAATTTGAAGCTCTTGACCATTTTTACTTCACCCTCTAGATGTAGACAGGGGCATGTTCTCTACTATACTTCCTAACGTTGATGCCTATCTCCTTAGCCTTACTGACATTGAGGGAGAGATTATTGTCATCACATCATTTCACCAGATTTTTTTATCTCTTTCCTGTACTGTCTCATCATTGTTTGAGATCTGACTCACTGTGTGGCCAATTTTTGTGTTGTCTGCAAATTTTTGATTATTCTGCTTAATCATTTGAATATATTTGATTTATGTCCAAATCATTAATATATCCCACAACAAAACAGAGGACCTAATACTAAGTCCTGTGGAACCCTGGTGGAAACAGTTTTCTAGGCACAAAAACATCTGTCAACAATTAACCTTTGTTTCCTGCCACTGAACCAATTTTGCACCCAGCTTGTACATTCTCCTTGGTCCCATTGGCTTTTGATTTTTTAAGCAGTCTGGCATGTGGGACCTTGTCAAAAGCCTTGCTAAATTCCATGTAGACAACATCCACTCCGTTTCATCTGGTCCTGATGATTTATCCACTTTCAAGGATGTAATCCCCTTAATACTTCCTCTCTTCCTACTTCATATTCCTCCTTAACTACAATGACTGTATTACCTTCTCTCTGGTGCGACAGATACAAAGTATTTCTCTGACTCCACACGTAAGTTACATTTTTGGTTTTTTATGGGCCATACTCTGTGGTACAATAGCAAACTATGAGGTGCTCCAAGAAGATGTGTTGGTCAAATAATTTCTAAATCTATTATCATTGTTGTTTTCCATATATTTATCATCTGAGTTCCTGAATGTTAGTAAAATGATGATTTTTAGATTTAAAATATTCGTGCCATTAGGCATTTTATTTCAAACCATGTGGTATTTTGAAAATCAGTTTTTTGCATTGCTAAAATTTCATTATGCAACATTTTAGTTATTTAACTCAAGAATTATAGAAAACTTTACTGGGGGATGGTGTAAAGAAGGATCACAGCTTTTCTTGATTTACATTTATAACCTAGACTAGTTAGTGACTAGAGGACATAAATTTAAAGGATTGAAGTGGAGATGAGGAAAAGGATTCACTCAAGGATTGTGGGTGTCTGAAACTCATGCAGGAAAGGATAGTAGAGGAAGTGAACTGTGAGAATGGAAGAGATTGGTTTCAAGAGGATTTAGGCAGGCTGGTGGAACTTGGCAAATGGCAAATGAAATTTAATGTGGAGAAGTGTGAAGTGAAATATTCTGGTCAGAACATCGAGGAGAGATGACATAAATGAAATGTATAGTTCTAACAGAAATGCAGGAGCAGAAGGACCTGCTTGTAATGATGCATAAATCATTGAAAGTGGCAGGGCAGGTTGAGAAAGCAGTTAATAAATTACACTATTCAGGGTTTTACAAATAGCAGCACAGAATACAAAAGCAATTATGTTATGAAGCTTCATAAAACATTGATTCAGCTTCAATGGGAAGGATGTGAAGGTTTTAAAAAAAGGTGCAGAACTGATTTACGAGAATGGCTCAGAGGATGAGAGATTTCACTAATGTGGATAGATTGGTGAAGCTGGAGCTGTACTCCTTGGCGGGGAGAAGGTTGAAAGGAGATTTTTCAGATGTGTTCAAAATCATGAGGAAGAACATAAATGGGGAGAAGCTGTTCCCTTTGGCAGAAAGTCCAGAACCCTAAAATTGTGAACAAAAGAACCAGAGATGCCATGAAGGAAAATATCTTTATGCAACAAGTGACTAGAACCTGGAATGCACCGCTTCAGTGTGTGGTAGAGACAGATTCAATTGTAGTTTTCAAAAGTAAATTGGATAATTATCTAAAGAAAAAAAATTTTACGGGTCTACAGGGAAAAAAATTGAGGACCAGGACTAGCTGAGTTGCTGTTGCAAAGAATTGACATAAGGACAATCTGCTAGATGCTTCCTTCTATGCTGTAACCATTCTAGTATTAACATATGAATACATTAAAGGAACTTGATAAACATGGGGAAAAAAGAAGCTGAAAGTTGCCCTAATCGTGATCTAAGGAGATCCATCAAAGATGCCAAAAGACGGTACCAAACCAAGCTAGAGTCCCAGGCTAGCCACATGGATTCCCCGACTATGGCAAGGTCTGCAAGACATAACAAATTACAAGATGAAGGAATTACAAGATGAATTGACAACACCAATGCACACCTCCCTGATGAACTCAATGCATTCTATGCCCGTTTTGAGCAAGAGGTCCATCCCAGAAGTCTCAGATGAACCTATATCCAAGGTCACCATTTCAGATGTCAAATCAGCCTTCTCAAAAATTAACTCACAGAAAGTGACTGGACTGGATGGGGTATGGAAGTAGAACCCCTAACGGGGTGGTAAGGTTTTTAAATTGGTAGACATTAAAGCACTGAAAGAACTAGCAGCATTCAGTTAAATGACTTTTAAAGTAAGCTTATAAGCTAACAACAAGTAGTTTACACATAAGATGCAGTAATTGATTCAAACAAGTGAGTATGATTGCAAAACACATATGCTGATATTTTGAACAATTGATTTTAGGAATATTGTTTGCTTTAGTCAAAAAGTATTTTACTTCAAGGCATCATGGTAAAAGTCATTAGGGTGAAGCCATATTTTGAGAGAATATTTGGGCCTTGGAAATATGCAAGTTTTGTCAGTAAAGTTTTGGATGAGAAAGCATTTAGAACATCTAATCATATTTCATGAATAGGGTTTATTCACTGTCCAGACAAGATAGACTGGTGCCCAGACATGATGTCTAGTTAGACAGTGACCTTTAAGAGAACTTGTGAGAATGTTCATTTGAACTCTGGGCTGAGCCTCTTAGGTTACTAGGCAACCAGGGTTTGAGGTCAGCCAAGACAGGAGTCAACTTCTGGATTTCACAGACTAATAAAATACCATTATGCTGAGGGGTGGAATTCAATTGGCTAAAGTATTTGACATGTATTATTGTTGATTTGTGTATCCTGAAGATGATTAATTTAAAGTTACTGAAAGGTGAGAATGATTGATAAGAAAAAGCTATAATTGATCTGTTTTTGATTGTACATGTTAGATTCATTGGAGAGGTTTTGCTGCTCTATGTCAGAGTATTTAACCCTTTGATGAACCCATGACGGCCACAGGTTTAAATAAAAGTTATGTCTTCTTACAGAGATATCTGCCTCATGAGTCCTGTATTGTCTAAACTTTTACAGTACCGGTCACCTCAGGTACCCCACAACAGGGATACCTGGACAAGCACTCAGATCCTGTGTGGACCAGCTGGCGGGGATATTTGCAGACATCTTCAGCCTCTGTTTACAGCAATCTGAGGTCCCTATCCACTTCAAGAAGACAACCATCATCCAGGCACCTAAGAAAAGCCAGGCAGCATACCTTAATGACTATCATCTGGTGGCTCTGACATCCATCATTATGAAGTGCTTTGAAAGATCAGTATGGTACGAATCAATTCCAGCCTTCCAGTTTGCCTGAATCCACTACAGTTCACCCACCGCCATAACAGGTCCACAGCAGCCACCATCTTCCTGGCCCTGCACTCAACCCTGGAACACCTAGATAACAAAGATATGTGTATCGACTACAGCTCAGCCTTCAATACCATTATTTCTATGAAACTAATCTTCAAACTTTTGGGCCGCAGCTCCTCTCTCTGCAACTGGATCATGAACTTCCTAACTCACAGGCACAGACCGCAATCAGTAAGGATAGGCAACAACACCTCCTCTGTGATCATCCTCAATACTGGTGCCCCACAAGGCTGTGTTCTCAGCTCCCTACTATACTCCTTATACACCTATGACTGTGGGGCCAAATTCTCCTCCAACTTGATTTTCAAGTTTGCTGATGACACCACTTGTAATGGGTCAGATATCAAACAATGATGAGACAGACTACAGGAAAAAGATAGAGATTCTGGTTAACTGATGCAACAGCAATATCTATCCCTCAATGTCAAAAAAATGAAGTAGATAATCATCGATTTCAGGAAGCGTAGATGAGGATATGCCTCTATATACATCAATGGGAATGAAGTAGAAATGGTTGAGAGTTTCAAGTTTTTAGATGTCTAGATCACCAATAACCTGTCCTGGTCCCTTCATGCCAACACTATAGTTAAGAAAGCCCACCAATGCCTCTACTTCCTCAGAAGACTCAGAAATTTGCCACGTCTACTATGACTCTCTCCAATTTTTACAGAAGAACTATATAAAGCACTCTTTTTGGTTGTATCACAGCTTGGTACGGCTCCTGCTCTGTCCAAGACCGCAAAAAACTACAAAGGGTCGTGAACAAGGCCCAGTCCATCACTCAAAGCGGCCTCCCACCCATTGTTACTGTCTACACTTCATGCTGCCTTGGAAAAGGGCCAGCATAATTATCTACGCACTCTTCCACCTTCTTCCATCAGGAAAAAGATACAAATGTCTGAGGACATGTACCAACCGACTCAAGAACAGTTTCTTTCCTACTGCCATCAGACTTCTGAATGGATCTACCTCACAATAAGTTGATTTTCTCTACATGCTAGCTATGACTGTAACACTACATTCTGCACTCTCTCATTACCTTCTCTATGTATGGTATGCTTTGTCTGTATAACGTGCCAGAACAATACTTTTCACCATATACCAATACATGTGATAATAATAAAGCAAATCAAATCAAATATTGAAGTGTGGGAGGAAACTTTAAAGCAAAGAGAGCCTCAGTAATGAAAGATGATCCCCACTGCTCCATACACAGTGAGTGTATTTGCCTTAATACAGGACTTTGGAAACTATGAAGTATAATTCTTGCTGCAAAGCCTTACCCAAACAAGCTTTGCTTGTTAATTATTCATTGCTTTGGTGGTGGTGTTATGAGGAAAAGTGAAAAAAATTATCCTTTCTGTCTTTAAACAGTTCAGTAAGTTATTTTTTAAATACAGAAACAGAATGCTTTTGATTAAAGTTGCCTGAGAACTTTCTCAATGTGAAACACTAAAAAGTGGGGAATGAGGTTCATCTTTGCCCTGCTTAACCAGCCTTCCCCTGTGAAATTTTATGCTAATCAGGATGCTTACAAAAACTTTTTTCAGCCAATCCAGCACATATAACTTTTGGGTCAGAGTATAAAACTGGCATGGGAAAGAGCGTGCAAAAGGTGTAAGAACAAGGTTTAAACATTAGATTAAGTAGCTGCATCCTCCCCCTAGCATCCTCAGGACATACAAATTGCTTAACACTTGGCACCAGAGTGTATGTTTTTTTTTAGTAATTAACATTTCCCTAACTGCTTTAAAAAAGTAAATTGCATTCGGGTCCCCAGTCACTGATATTTGTATTCTTGATGCTCATTATGAATGGAAATGCATTCTAATTGTAGCATTCCTCCATTTGGACATTGCTCTTTAACACATTACTGCTGCACCAAACTGATGTGAGACATCAGAACAAGTACAAAGGGATTTCTCAAAGCTTAATACACCATGAGAGAAGACATAACAGTGGCAGCAGGAATTGTTTTCAATGTCATTAATAATGCAAAGTAAATCAGCATCTGCAATGACTTCGGAACTATGGTTTTATGTGTCTTTCATTACAATTTTCATTCATCTGGTTTATCTGGTTTAGGACCCTTTTTCTTTCCTAGCTTGGCCTGGTTGTAAATTGAAATTGTGAAAAGTGGGCACTGCTGGCAATTTTTGCAGATTCTGACTTCTTGGTTTAATAGTCTGAGCAATTTCAAAAGAATGACTCAGTGTCTCACCAATAAATAAATGACCCAGTAGCCTGAAAGATAATTAATGACAGGGGATCGCTCATCTGTAGTTTAAAATGAGTTTAAAAGGATGAGCTGATTCTAAAAGCTTTTCCAATTCAAGTCTTTATTATGCACTCTTCCATCTTTAAAAAATTCTGCCGATACTTTTGAGAAAATTACAAAACACATTTAGTTTACACGTAAAATTGGTTCATTGTAAAGTTGACAGTTATGTAACCAAATAATGACTCCTACTTCCACTCCACCCCAACATCCCTCCAACCTTCTCATCCCCACCCCCTACCTCAGCAGCAGTGCAGCAACACGTGAATTGATCTGACAAACTGGCTTCAAGAACTCAGAAGTTCCATTTTCTTTAAGCCATTCTGTCATGTCCTAAACTCTAGCTACTCAATGTGGATTACAAGAGTTCTGTTTAAAACACTGAGCCTGGGACCGATTAGGTTCCATGTCCCAATGTTTGGAACCATCTACATTCCCTTTCCTGGGACTTGGTCAGAAATGCTGGAGTGGCCCTCTGGCAGCACTTCACCCGGGTCTTACTCCTTCCTTTAGTTATCCTCTTACTCTTAATGTATTGATATAATATCTTTGGATTCTACTTGATTTTACTTGCCGGTATTCTTTCATGACCTCTTTTTGTCTTTTTATTTCACCTCTCTTCTTTCTATTTTCTTCTTGGCAGAGTGTTCACAGTGTTCAACTCAAATGATGGAGTAATCTGTTCCTACATTCAACAAGACCTGAACAACATGGGAACATCAACATCTGGATGTTCCCATCCAAGTCACTCATCATCCTGACTTGGTGATATATCATCATTCCTACACTGTCATGATGTCAAGATCCTTGAACTCCTTCTGCAATAGACTGTGGGTGCACCTACACCACATGGATTGCAATGGTCAAGAAGGCAGCTCCTCATCTGTTCAGGAGTATTTAGGGAGGGCAATAAATGTTGGCCTAGCCAGTGATATCCGCATTCCATGATTGAGTGCTGGGCTCAGTAATAACATGTAAATAATTCTTTAATTAAATTTCAACAGATTAACCTGCTCTTGCCCATTTCCGGTGAGAGGCTGACCATGCCGGAAATCCGGTGCTCATAAAATGATGCCAGTCGCAAGAACCGGCGCCAATCACGCTAATTGCTTTACATCCCACATTACGATCACACATGTCCAAAAAGAGGTGCAACACAATGGTAAATCACCCCTTTGACTGCTGCATCATTAGATATGCATTCCTTCAGCTCAAAACTTTAAACCAAAGCTTTTGTCTGCCCATTCCACTGATTCAGGGAAATAGTGAAGATCTTATATCTAGAATTACATGCTCCCCGGGTGATTCGGTCACCATTCTTTCCTCACTTGACATAACAAAAAACATTGGCTATTCATGTTAATGGAAACAAAGACTTGCATTTATGTAGTGCCTTTCACAATCTCAGGACATCCCAAACCACAAACACAAGGAAATGTAACTGCTGTGATAGTATAGGAAATATTGCGAAATAACAAGGTCCCACAAACACTAATGTATGAATGACAAGATAATTGATAGTGTTAGCGGAGGGATAAATATTAACCAACAGAACAACCCTACTTCTGCTTCAAAATAAGGCGATAGATTCTTTCACAGGATGCCTTGGTTCACCATCTCAGTGGAAACATAGCAACACTTCTTTGGTATTGCACTGGTCCCCACTCCCCGACCTTTCTGCTTGAGTCCAAAAGATTGCAAAGCACTATATTTGGACAGGCTTGTTTGCAGGAATAGTCTGAAAGATATTTTGACATCAATCCATCTTTGGTCTCCACTCTAGATTTTTGGACAGGGTTTACTCCCTTAACTTCGATTCTCCAAATGTTTCCACAAGGCAGTGGAGCTATTTGCCTACAGTTGGGAGTTCAGTTCATGAACACCAGGGTGTGGCTGTATTCCAGTGGGTTTGCACATTGCACATCTGGGAACCAAATCTCCACTGAACTCCACTGAAGCTTTAGTCAGGGACTGGGAGGAACCCAGTTTCTCTGCGTTGCTATGAGGAAGCACAACTGAGGGTTTGGTGATGGAGAAGGCATTGCTAATCAGTAGTGTGGACTGAAAATAAGCAAATTATCAAAGAAAATCAGAAAGCATGCTTTCATCAAGTCCAATGAACTTGATACTAGTTGGTTAATTTGTCATGGTCTATTTTCACTGGTCAATACAGGCATTGGGATTTTTACAATTCCACATGCTTTAATTAATTAATAACCTCAAAGTAAAGGCACCCCTAGATAGCAGCAACCACAACACAATTAAATTTTAAATGCAATTTGAAAGGGAGAAGAGTGGGCCTGAGACTGATACTTCAAATTTAAAAAAGGGCAACTATGTGGGTATGAAAGTTGAGCCAGCTGAAGCAAACTGGGATACTTGGCTAGGGGATAGATCAATAGAGAAGCATTGGCAGACATTTAAGGGGATAATTCAGAATAGTCAAAATAAGTACATTCCTACTATAAATAAAATCCACCATCCATCTTTAACTATTGAAATTAGTGAAAGTATCAAACTTGAGAAGAAAGCATATAACTGCACAAAGGTGAGTGATTGGTTAGATGACTCATCAGAATATAGAACAGCAGAGAATGTCTAACAGGTTAATCAGGAGAGAGAAATAGGTGTATGACAGGAAGCCAGCTAGAAATGTACAAACAAAAAGCAAGAGTTTCTATGGGTTTTTAAACAAGAAAAGAGAAGTAAAGTGAGAATTGGTCCTCTCGAAAGTGAGAATAAGGAGTTATTAGCAGAAAAAGGTATACCAAGTCCTCATCAGAGACTGACAATGTTGCACTAACATTCCACATTGAGAAACACCTTCAACAGCAAATGGACAGTCTCTCTCATTCCTGTAAAGAGTTTGATTTTACCATTAGCCTCAGGATAATGAATGTCCTGGTCCAGATGTTTCCATTTTGCCATCCATCAGCATTGAAACTGGGATGCTGGAGGTTGTTGGTAGCTCCACATATGTCTGCGCCATAATCACCAGAAATCTGTCACTTAATGCTGAAATCAACACATGCACCTCAAATGCTGCAGCTGTTATGTCCAAGCTGAGTAAGACAGTGTGGAACAACAACAATCTGATTGAGAACACCAAACTGTGAGTCTACCATGCCTTCATCTTCAGTGCACTCCTCTGCACTGGTGAGACCTGGACAACTTATGCTAGGTAGGGGAAAATGTTAAACAGTTTCCACTTCACTGTTTCAGACATATCTTCATCACCTTTAGCTGGACAAGGAACTCAAGACGTTCTGGAGCTTGATAATTCCATCAGTGTGCATTCATTTCTAAGCCAGTGATGTCTACACTTGCTCAGCCTTGCTCATAGGATGCAGAAGGGCTGGATACTCAAACACCTGCATGGTGAATTGGCCACTGGGTCACGACTTCCTAGGCATCCATATTCCTGATACAAGGACACTTGCAAGCGAGACATGAAGATGGCAGATATCGACACTGACAACTGGAAGATGGTCAGTCACTGCCAGTCATGACCTCTGGAGGCTGACTGCTTGGAAGAGCATTGGAAGCAGCAAGCAGAAACAAAAAGCACAACTGGCTCAGAAGAAAGCCTGGAGAAACAAAGGCCAAGGAAGCATGGCCAGTCCTTCTGCAGCAAAGATGGCCAAGACTGCCATGCCAGACTGGGGCTCCTGAGTCACATCAGGCAGCGCTTAGAGCTGACCATCACAGGATAAATGATCAGATGGAAGGCTGCCACCATCAACATAAATGATATGCTCAATCTCTCAAATTCCACTATAGCTGAAATGGCTACCACATTTGCTTATATAATATTAACTGCATTTCAAATTAATTTGTTGGAGATCAGGTGTTTGACCTGGCTGGCATGGTGGCACAATGGTTAGCACTGCTGCCTCACAGCACCAGGGACCCAGGTTTGACTCCTGGCTTAGGTCATTGTCTGTGTGGGGTCTTCATGTTCTCCCTGTGTTTGTGTGGGTTTCCTCCGGGTGCTCCAATTTTCTGCCACAGTCCAAAAGACGTGGTGGTTAGGTGAATTGGCCATGCTCAATTCTCCCTCAGTGTACCTGAACAGGCATAGAGACAAGGGAATTTTCAATGTAAGCCTTCTTTTGACACTAATAAATAAATTTTCAAACTTTGAGGTCTGTGATAATGCTCTGTAATGATAGTGGTGTGTAATGATAATACTGTGAAATGGTAATGATGTGAAATGATAACACCATGTAATGGTAATGTTGTGTAATGATAATACTATGTAATGATAACACCATGAAATGTAAGAGTTATGGGGAGAAAGCGGGAAAGTGGAACTGATCCACTTCAGATCAGCCATGATCTTGTTGAATGGTGGGGCAGGCTCAAAGGGCTAGATGGCCAACTCCTGCTCCTATTTCTTATGTTCTTATGTTAATGCTGTGCAATGATAATACAGTGTAATCATGGTACAGTGTAATGGTAATGCTGTATAATGATAATACTGTGTAATGTTAATGCTGTGAAATGATAACACTGTATAATGGTAATGCTGTGTAATGATGACACTATATAATGGTAATGCAGTTTAATGTTAATGTTGTGTAATGATAATACTGTGTAATGATAATGCTGTTTAATGTTAATGTTGTGTAATGATAACACTGTAATGGTATTGTTGTGTAATCATAATACAATGTCACGATAATACTGTGTATTGGTAATGCTGTATGTTTGTAATGCTGCATCAAAGTATGGCAATTGTTAACAAAATTAACTGGTTCTAATCTAAAAGACACCAGTGTTACTTCATGGATAAAAACAGAAAATGCTGAAAAATTTCAGCAGATCCGACAGCATCTGTGGGGCGAGAGTAGAGCCAACATTTCAAGTCTTGGAATGATACTTTGTCAGCTGCTTTCAGACCTGCTGAAATTTTCCAGCATCTTCTGCTTTTGTTTCAGATTCCAGCATCCGCAGTAATTCGCTTGTACTTAATAAGCAGACGGACAAAGATGACCCCTTTTGGTATCTCTCCATCAGGAAACTTCGCCAGGCTGCGTAAAGCGGTCCTGCGCCAGCTGAGCACCTGGAGCTGTCTGCTTTGCAGGGCTAATGTCTCTCCTGGAGAGGGCGACGTGGTCAAGCATTTCTCTCATGCTGAAGGCTGCTTAGAGTTGGACGCATTTCCGTCCCTGTCTGACGCTGCCTTGGAGCTGGAGAAATCGACACGGCGGCGGCGGCGGCGGGGTGAAATTGACAGATTGAAGGGAGCTCGGCTCTGCTCCCCTCCAGCGGCGTCTCTGACACGGTTGCTGCAGCTCAGCATTTCCAGCCAGGATTGTGGGTCTGAGTGAGTGAGTGTTTTAGCAGCCAGCCCCAGCCGGGACTTGCTGAGTTTGAAGTGAGCGGGATCGCGGTCGGGGGAATGTTGGAGCAGCGACCTGTTTCCAATTAGAATCGATCCAGGAGCTGGGAGCCGGCCGCAAGCGTGGCTGGATGGGAAATGGGCAAACGCTAAACTCAGCCGGGCACCCCTATCGCAGGCAGTTCTTCTCATGCTGCCTGCTTGAGGAGGAAAGGCAGGGAGAGGTATCCCTTTCCCAATGAACTCTTCCCCCCCTCTGGAGGATTTGATCTGTTGCGCGGTCCAAGTGCCTTTAGGGATTGAGGCGGGCTCTTCCTGAAGCTGCCTTGGTTTTTTTCTCTCTGTAAAACCCAAACAAACTTATTGTTTGGATTGAAGGAGGAATCTTGGCGAGTGACACCTTTTAAAAAGGGGGAATCCCGGGGCCTGTGCCAGTGTTTAAAAGAGCTGAGGGTCAGGCCAGAGCTGAAAGTGTCAGGGGATTGGGATGGGAGGGAAAGGTACATTGTCCCATTGACATGGGACACAAGGAAAGTCAGACCCCTTTCGTTTTTCTCCAGTATTTATGTTGCATCCGCGCGATTTAACTACTCGGACTGGGAAAGAGGAGAGAATCTGTCGGCACGGGGCAATTGGGCAGCTTTGGACTTTGTATTTAAAAATGAATTAAAGGACCGATGTGTGCCCGGAGCTGACGGAAATGTAGGCGTGTGGTAAGCTGCAGACAGTAAGCAGATAGATGCAGCACATTGCTGCTGCCACTGGCTTCTGACCGCCTTTTATTTCGGAATAACTTAAAGGAAAAATGCAGCTTGTCAGGAGACCATCATCGCCTGGCTTGGTGGAGGGTGTCATGTAAACGAGGAGAAGAAAAGCAGTCCCACTCTCCCCATCCCCATGCTCCAAGATGGACGAGTCTTCACTGCTGGACTTGCTGGAGTGTTCCGTGTGCCTGGAAAGGTTGGACACCACGGCCAAGGTGCTGCCCTGCCAGCACACCTTCTGCAAACGCTGCCTGGAGAAGATTGTGAGCTCCAGGAACGAGCTGCGGTGTCCCGAGTGCAGGATCCTGGTGGACTGCGGCGTGGAGGAGCTGCCGGCGAACATCCTCCTGGTCAGGTTGCTGGATGGGATTAAACAGAGACCGAGGAACGGCAGGTCAACTCCAACCTCTGGTCCCGGCTCATCAGCCTCGGGGAGTGCAGGATGCCCGGCCTCTTCATCCCTGGGGAGCAGCCTGAAGGAGCATCCCATTAACTCTAACCGGAGTTCTCCAGGAAAGGTAATATGCTGTTTTTTATTAACTCGTGTTACTGCTGCGGCTGTGATGTACTAATTGTGTGAGAGTGCACCAATCTGGGGTTTGACCCCTCCATTAAATCCCTGAAAGGAGGAATTCCCAATTTCACACTTTCACCGACACCACCCAAATATCCAGAGCCACTGGCTTTTGAACTGATGAATTTATTTAGTGATGCTTGAGTGATTTTTTTGATATTTCAGCTTCTTCCATGCCAAGCATTCTGACTCAGTTCAGTCAATCTGACTGTCTTCCTACTGAGCTTTCAGGGAAAGAGAAAGTTTTTGAGTTGGCGTATGTGGTCACATCAACCCACATCGAATTCAAAACAAAACAAATAGTAAACAATTTTAGGTTCAGATGCAGAACGTATCCGGTGTCAAATTACCAAACACTGTCAACACTTTGATTCACAAATATCGACCCTCCGAGTACACAGTTTTCTGGGCACATGTTACATTTTTGGCAGTTCAATTCAAAAATTGCAGCTTGGAATTGACAAAAGCTCTCAATGAAATGAGATACTGAAGCTGGGAGCTAACTGACTCATAAATAAGGTCCTACGGTTAGCAGATCCTTGGGGGACCACCGCCCCTTCCTCTTTTTCCTTCTTGGGGAACAGATGTGTACAGAGGAACTCAGGTGACTAGTGGATCAGTAAGTGGGTCATTTTAAGTTTGAAGATATCACCTCAGACTACCAGTTCCAGTTCAGTACACATCCCATCACAGAGGAACAAAAAGAACGTACGCTTGTGTTATGCAAACAACTGACTTCTGGGTATGGAAGATAGGTACCGATTGCTAATTTGTGATGAGTGACTGGAGCTGTTGAGTGAAGTGGAGGATAGTTCATGCACAGAGGTATCATTGAGTGAAGACTATCCTGTTAGGTTTTGGAACAGAAAATGCTGGAAATACTCAGCAGGTGGGGCAGCATCTGTAGAGGGCGAAGCAGAGTTCACGTTCGGGGTCAAGGTTGGAGGAGGAGGATTCTGGACATGTGTAACTGGAAAAGTTCAGAGAATTACATCAAGTCAGGATCCCAGTGTGATCCTAGTCTCTTCTGTCTTTTCCAGGGTAGGATTGGGATTGTGGCAGGGAACCCACATGGCTGAGGCAGGATGCCAACTGAGGGATTTAAAATGACAATCAAAAGCCCTCTTTCCCAACAGTGCATGGGTCCCACACAATGTTGGCAACTCAGCAGGTTGGAGAAGGCAAGTATACAACAGGAAGTCACTGAAGATGGAAATGGATAGGATAGCAGTATCATAAAGGATGAAACTGACTAATCTGAGGCCAGGAACAATCAAATGCTTGTGTTAGAGGCCAAGTGACCCTCTTGTTTCTGAGATTGTATAGCGACATATTCTACATGGAGCTCTGAGGGGAGGAGGTGCAACATTCTCCAGCTCAATACCCTTCATGACTGGTGCAGCAACTCCTAGGTGAGCATCAGCTCCAGCATTTACAGGTGGATGGAACAAAGGGGATAGCCACAGAGCAACACTTAAGTAATACGCTCAACTCAGGGTTGCCGTGTCCAGAGAGCTGCATTACGTGTTCAGCTTTTGGCAGTTTCAGATGCTGCTGCTCTTCTCTCCGCTAGACCACATCAATGGTTCAGTCCAGGTGTTGGGAATGTAGCAAGGGATATCTGTTCAAGGCCTTGCTGCTGATCCCAGTGAAGAACGCACAGACATAGGAGAGATAGAACCAGAGTCAGCTGACCATCAGGATCATAATAGAGCAAGCTACTGAATCACTTAAAATGTGATTCTGGTGCCTTGGCTGACCTGTGGGAGCTATGAGGAGATTGTCACTACTGTTATCTCTATTTCTCTCATTGCTCCCAAGGCCTACCTGTTAACCAAGAATGGGAGAGCCCCTGGCTGCATCTGATGGAGTGTTCAGCTATCAAACCAACTGTGTGACCAATGCTGTGTTTTCATTGTTGTGTGCCAACATATATTCTCTGACCTGCTATGTCCCTTTCTCCAAGAGTTAGTCATTTTTTCAATGGAGGTGTTCATCAGTGCAAATGCCTGGGACTTTTGGCACTCATGCCTGAGATGGATTTCTCCATTTTCTGTGCGAGGGTGCACACCACCCTGGAAATCCTGACAGATGCACACTTGTTTTCTGATAGTGCTCCACAAGTAGTTATTCAGTGTCAGACTACAAGACTCAGCATCCAAGTCCTTGATGCTGCATGGCTGTCCCTGCCTTGAACATCTGCTCCTGATTACAAGATGTTCTTCACTCTGTGCTACTATATCTATCTGATGCTGGACCCGTCAAGGTGTGTGTGTCTGAGCTGATGGAGGGTACACATGAATCGTGTAATGATGCTTCCTTAGAGTGATGTCCTTTCCCTGAGGACTGCACTTCCTCTTCCATCATCCCTTGTTGCATCACTGGCAATATACCTGTGGGAGTTGGAAGACGTGCTATAGTGCTGCACGTACATGAAATGGAGTCTCTTTAGCATAGTGCAAATCATGAAATTGAATGTCAATTTAACATGGCTGATGGGTCAGTACAAAGCTGCCGTGTGACAATATAATGCTTTCACCAAGTTTCCAGCTACTCCCATCTCTTCATTGACAATGGTCTATAGTGCATAACCCCTGCCCACCTCCAGGGCTTTCTCCTCCATTGCCATCAGGATGGCCATAGATTCAGCATCATTTCCAATTCTCTGCATCACTCGACAGTTGTGGGCTGCCTTCTTCTGTAATGAGAAAAGGCAAAGCGTTAGGATTGCTTGGAATAAATTAATTGCTAACAATGGAGGCAAAACATTTGGAGGGTTGTCACTGTGGGATGGTTGTAGTGAAGGATGTCTTAAGATGCAGATTTAAGGAGGAAATTGGGAAGAAATGATGATGGGCCATAATCTTCTAGTTCCAGGGCAGTGTACCTGGGAGGGCACCACAAAGATGCACTGGGTAAGGATTTCATGGCAATTGCCCAGGAAATCCATACTTCCTATGGGCCATTACCATAGGCCAGGAACCATCTAATAATGCAATATAAATCACAACTTTGGATGGTTCCAACTTTCATACTGCAATAAGTAACTAGAAAATGTTAGAATAATTTAACCGCTTCTGGGTAACTATTATACTGACCTCCTCTGAACTTCAGTGGGACACCTCCCATGGGATTCCTCCCATGTCCCAACCTCCCCTACCCTGACTGACTACCCCACCGCATTCGGTGCGACCTATTGGCTGACCCAACTTGACTCTCCCCTCCCCACCAGCTGAGGCCCATCTCAACCCTAACATATTCTGCGGACTACAGGCCCAATCTGACTCCCCAAAGGCATACCCACTTACCTGATAACTTACCTTGTGCCTAGCTTGTCAAAGTGGCAGGACCTCACACAGCAGTTAGTGTTGTAAAAAAGGGGGCACGGCTCACTTACCTTTGACTGATCTGCTCTCAACTGTAGGTTCTGGGAATGTGCTGCACAACACAGAATCATAGAATCCCTGCAGTGCAAAAGGAGGTCATTCAGCGCATGAAGTGTGCACCGACAGCAATCCTACCAAGCTCTCTTGCTGTAACCCCATGTATTCACCCTGCTAAACCCCCTGACACTAAGGGCAGTTTGCAATGGCCAATCCACCTAACCCACACATCTTTGAAATGTGGAGAAAACCGAAGCATCTGGAGCAAACTCCATACAGACAGTGACCCGGGTCCCTGGTGCTCTGAGGCAGCAGTGCTAACCACCGTGCTGCTGTGCCGCCCTAAAAGAAATTATGAACATCGAACGGAATTTATGGGCCAACATGTGGCTCAAATTATATCGGGGAGTTGATTTAGCTCAGTTAGCTGGACAGCTGGGTAGTGATGCAGAGTGATACCAACAGTCTGGGTTCAATTCCTGTACCCATTGAGATTATTCATGAAGGCCCATCTTCTCAACCTTGCTCCTTCCCTTACATCACCACAAGACAGCTCATCCCCTCAATGGGCTGGTTTCAGGTGGTGGGAATTGCTATTTGCTCATTGACTGATAGATATTTCTGTATGATTTCATATGCTGTGACTATAAATTATATATGACAAGCATATATTTTAAACCTTGACACTCAGAACTCATTTGCTTGCAATGTTGCTCTTTAACAAAATACATTTAAATGATTATTTTGTTCAATTTCTTTTGGTGAATAGTTGAGAAGAGAACATAAGGTATTAATCTCAGTAATACAATTGAAAGCACACACTAGTCTGTCCATAGGTTAGAGGGCACATGATTTATTGTTTAGTGGCAGAGCTGTCAGCATCTGCTTCTGGTGATTATGCAGTGTAGGCGCAGGAATAATGGGTCCATTTCATTATTTACGTCATTTGAGTCACAAAGAGGGCAGGTTGTCTTATCTGCTGCGATGTCCAAACACCTGCCGATTTTGTAGCTAATTGCGAGCATTAATTTGAAGCTTTCCATCATGTGCTTCAAGTGTAGTTTGAAAGCTCACTATCTCCCTCGTTACCAACTATCATTTCACCACCTACATCATCTGATACTTTAGTTCAGTGGCCTACTAAAATCTATTTTTAACTCCTCACATGCCAAATTAGTCACTTTTTTTTCAGTGAATGAATTCCAGTTTTGTGACAAAGGGCCTTCCTTGCCTGCTGCTACTCAATTTGAAACAACATTGTATGCCTTACAGAATCACCTGACATTCAAATGTGCATCTCATCAATTCCACATTTCAGAGCATGGTACTGGACTGTACCCAGTAACTTTTCTGAAAGTGAGCGGCACAATGGCACAGTGGTTAGCACTGATGTCTCATAGCGCCAGGGACCCAGGTTTGATTCCCAGCTTGGGTCACTGTGCGGAGTCTGCATGTTTCCCCTGTGTCTGCATGGGTTTCCTTCGGGTGCTCCAGTTTCCTCCCACAGTCCAAAGATGTACTGACTAGGTGGATTGACCATGCTAAAATTGCATCTTAGTGTCAGAGGGTCTGGCTAGGATAAGTGCATGGGGTTATGGGGATAGGGCCTGGTTGGGATTGTGGTTGGTGCAGATTCGATGGGCCGAATGGTCTCTTTCTGCACTGTAAGTTTTTGTGAAGCAGTTGCACTGGAAATCTATTGTTCCTTGTGTGGTAAAAGAAAAGTTTGTAAAATATCTTGAAATACAGTTGCATCTTGGCACTTCTATGAGATAACTTTGTTACTTGGTGCATTTCCAGGTAAAGTGCCAGAATGGATTGTGATATAACTTTACTCTGCCAGTTACATGGATATCAGATGATCTCAGGCCACTTTTCCAAAGTAGTTTGAGGCTAGAAATGATTGCCAGCAGGTTATTTGATCACAGAGAACATTATGGCTAAACCTGATCTTACTCATACTTGGATGACCCCATGCACACAAATTTATAGCACCAGCCATTGGTTTAATGCTTGGAAGTAGAAAGATATTAATTCCCTTTCCTATCTTGGGGCACAGGAGCTAACTGTAGTACAGTAACTGCTGCTCTATCTGAGATCAACTCATTTATAGGTCGGAAAATGAAATTTATCTCTTTATTTGACTGTGTTACTTGTGGGATAAATTGGCTGAGCTACTGAGTGTGAGTTTTTAGCAATGTGACAAAATTCAGTTATGTTGGTAAGCCTGGTAGAGGTTGTCCGTAGCTGTAACCAATTCTTGATGAATTCCGTAGGTTCCCCTTCCACCACTGCCAGTGCAGGAGGATTGGCACAATTGTACGTTAAAAAATTTGAAAACCTGAGCTGTAAATTGTGCAATATTATAGACCATTTCTTGATAACTTTGGGCTAGACATTCTGAAATTTATCCATGAATAGATCAGAATAAGATTTGCAAATGATTGCATTGTTTGCTGTTACGCTGCTAACATTGTGTCAAATCCGTCCTGATTATATTCAGCAAGCTGACTTTGATTCAGACAATGAGTGCCTCTTACTAAACTTGAATTTGACCTGAGGTAACCACCCCTCCACTCCACTTGTTGGGGCAGGGCTGTCAGGAGTACTGGTGCTATTTGAAGTTGTTTGATTGAATTATTCAGTACAGTAATCTTGCTTTAATGGAGGCTTGCTGCATTCCTGCAATTGATAGTGAAATCCATAGTTTATTGTAGTTTGGGGGCAATTGCTCCAGACTGAATGGATGGTCCACATAAAAGGGGATTGATTCTGACAATGTCAGGGAATAGGATCTAGATTGCATGTGATTTTGAATGAATGAAATCATCATCCTGGACTGCATTCAGGTCAAGGCTTTTGGGGAGGATACAAAAACATTACCAATAAAACTGACGGCCTGTACATTCCAACAGTTGCAGAATCCCATGCTTTTGTTTACTGGATTGTGAACACTCAACAAAGTTTATTTATTATTCACAAGTAGGCTTACATTAACGCTGCAATGAAGTTACGGTGAAAATCCCCTAGTCACCAAACTCTGGTGCCCGTTCAGGTACACAGAGAGAATTTAATATCGCCGACGCACCTAACCTGCACAACTTTCGGACCGTGGGAGGAAACCGGAGCACCTGGAGGTTACCCACGCAAACATGGGGAGAACATGCAAACTCCACACAGACAGTTACCCAAGCTGGGAATTGAACCCGGGTCCTTGCCTCAGTGAAGCAGTAGTGCTAACTACTGTGCCACGTCTAGCAATGCATATGGCATTTTGAAGGTATGCAGGAAGGGTTTTGCTAGCTGAAATTCGAGAAGAAATCTTTAGATTTCAATTGAAATGTTATCCCACCTTTAATTACATACATTTTCACTATTTTGGCACCATTTTTAAAAAGTATTATGTCAAGTTTTCTGGAAGGATTTCAATCCTTTGATTTACTATTGTTACAAATGGAAGTTACATAACTACAGCATTTAAACTGCTCAGTTGCTTCTTATTTTCAACATTATACGTGTCATTTTCAGTTAACTTGCACTTATTGAACTTTAAGTAGGACATGCGAGGAATGCTGAATTATGAGTTTCAGTTTTATTTTTGATGCACTTGGAACAACAAGATGATTAAAATCCATTTAACTGCTCAGATACATTGCCAAAATGAAATAGTTTTGCAGCTAAACTGTGGTTATACAAGTGATGAAGGGACTTGGATCGATAACTATGTAAAGGGATTGCAATACATGTCTTGGCTATACTGTCCAGCTGACTTTGCCCCATTATTGTTTTTGCACCTTGTACAATTCAGGTTGGGGTGTCAATTTCATTTTTAAGATGCCTTTACTGCTGTTGCATTAATTTCTGGATTAAATGAAATGGTGGAAAACTCCCACTCGCTCCCGACACACAACACAGATTAAAGGCCAGTCGTGTCTATATAGCCTCAGGCTGCTTTGTGAAAGTAAAACAAAAAGAACAATGGCTCAACATTTTGCTTGATTGCCTTTGAGGATTAAGGAGCTTTTATGTGCAGAATGTTTCCTCAAAAAACTAAATAGATGAGACAAGGTCTATCGTAGGAGAGTACATTAAAAATAGAGCAAGTTTTATTTGATTCGCAGTGGTGTGCAATCTACTCATTCCATGATTTCTCACATTTGGATCACAGAATCCCTACAGTGCAGGAGGAGGCTATTCAGCCCTTTAAGCCTGC
Source organism: Carcharhinus amblyrhynchos (assembly GCF_965287045.1). Lineage (NCBI taxonomy): Eukaryota > Metazoa > Chordata > Chondrichthyes > Carcharhiniformes > Carcharhinidae > Carcharhinus > Carcharhinus amblyrhynchos. Next base: position 64,217,229 of record NC_137333.1, read on the forward strand.
CCAACAACAATCCCACCTAAACCCTATCCCCATAATCCCAGGTATTCATCCCACTAATACTAAGGAGCAGCACGGTAGCACAGTGGTTAGCACTGCTGCTTCACAGCTCCAGGGACCTGGGTTCAATTCCTGGCTTGGGTCACTGTCTGTGTGGAGTTTGCATGTTCTCCTCGTGTCTGCGTGGGTTTCCTTCAGGTGCTCTGGTTTCCTCCCACAGTCCAAAGATGTGCGGATTAGGTTGATTGGCCATGTTAAAATTGCCCCTTAGTGTCCTGGGATGCTTAGGTTAGAGGGATTAGTGGGTAAAATATGTAAGGATATGGGGGTAGGGCTTGTGTGGGATTGTGGTTGGTGCAGACTCGATGAGCCAAAGGGCCTCTTTCTGCACTGTAGGGTTCTATGGTTCTATGTAATCCCCCTAACCTATGCGCCTTTGGACAGTAAGGGACAATTTAGCATGGCCAGTCAACCTAACCTGCACACCTTCGGACTGTGGGAGCACACTGGAATACCCAGAGGAAACTCTCGCACACACAGGGAGAATATGCAAACTCCACACAAACAGTGTCCTGAGGCCGGAAGGGAAGCCAGGTCTCTGGTGCTGTGTGGCAGCAGTGTTAACTAGTGTGCCACCTTATCTTCTGGAACCAGTTCAAAGTCATCCTTACATCATAAGGACTTGCTTCTTTCTCTTTTCATATCTAGTTAACTCCTATTCCCTCAAACTGACTTTCATGAAGGGGGATGAATTGGAGGTTCTTTCCTCTGACTAAAGCTGGGATATCTTCCAGTCTTGCTTAAATTCTCACGAACCTGGTCCTAAATCTGAGCACAAGCACCCACCTGCATTCTTACATTGAACAATAAAGATTTGCTGTCTCTATCTCTCAGCCCTCTCTGCCTTCTCAGATCCTTGCAGACTGAACCTGTCTGTAATGTTCAATGATATTCTAAGGAAACACTGTGTAGGCCAATGGCTGCCTATTGACTCTCCTCTTAAAGCCCATCTCCATGCCAATGTGAATCACATGGGCCTTGTATCCTGATAGAAATGTAATTAATTTTCCTTTCAATTCCCATCTTGAAACAAAATAGACAATTTAAAATATAACTTCACAAAATTTGACATTCGTAACACCTCCTGGAACTTTAGTAACCAACTGTCATCACATCTCAGGTCATTGCTTACAGGTGTGAATATCCCATACCTTCTTCCCAATAAAGCAACCTCGCTAATCTTTCACACCCAAACTACTCAGGGCTGCTGTCAGCAGAATTTAGAACAGGTCACACAATCCCCTTCATTCCTCTATTCTACCCAAAATTGAAGATGCAGTCCCAAAATATAACAATCTTATAAATTCTCAGGCAGAATTCTCCCAAAAACTTTCACAATGGCAAAAATAATGGAGTGATCCATGTCAGTTTCTTAGCCACTCATCATGCTTCAATTCTTCCATACTCAGGCACTTTTTTGGAGAGTTGGGAGTTTTGCCAGTGCTGGGTGTGGGGTATAAATATGCCAATGAGCCTGGCTTCAGAGCGCCTGAATGCCATTCCATAATGGCACACTGATCTCTCAGTACACTGGGAGACCCCCTGCCTCCCCTCAAGGACATTGGTATGTCCTCCCTTCCCCCTCCCACAGCATGTTTCCCAACCCCTCTCCGACACGGGTGGCCGTGTTGGTGTCCTCCCGAAGGGTTCCCCATCATGACTTCTGACGTACCCTCTCCCAATCAGAAACATCCTCCGCGATCCACCCTTGCACGATATCACCCCTCTCCCTTCCATCATGACCTGACACCTCCCCCCCACCCACCCAGCCCCAAGCCTCCACATAGTCAACCAATCATGGCCCCCACTCACCCGCCCCCCGGCATTGCCACTGGTGCAGTGGCGGTACCCTTCCAGTTGACACTGCTGGTCTCTCTGGTGGTTACTCAGTGCCAGATGGGCGCAGCCTAATGAGCATGCCTCAACCACCCAGGGTCTTCAATGGCCTCTGAGACCCCCAGCATGACCATTGTGTCAAGTCTCTGCAAGTGAAGACCAGTAGTGATTCTCCCATTATCATGCCGTGCCCATCGGTCAGTGGATTCCATGCACTGGGACTTGAATGGGCTAAGCAAATTTAAACGTTATTTTTAAATATGCCAATCAGACTCGTGCCCATATGGGGCACAATCCGGTTTGCTCCATTAGGAAGGGACCTGGAGAATCGCAAACTGTTTTGCACCAGATCCAAACTAAATTTTAGGCCTGCAAGCTATTCTGTGGGACTGGCGCAATCTATTAACAGCGTGGCGAGGTTGGAGAATCACTCTCTCTCATGATTGTAATACCTCCCCCACTAAAAGATGAAACATCATCAAAGTGCTAAGTTTTCAAAAATAGTATCTAAGATATAATAGTGTAAACAATCTGAACGCTAACTTACTACATAAACACAAGTAATATTCAACATTTTGCAAATAAAAAGCCCAACTTGCAGCATCAATATTTAACTGGATCAACCAAATGCATGTAGCAGTTAGTAGTTAAGGTTCACTTGGCACTGATTTTTAAAGTTACTTCTCTCACATAAATGAAAATTTATTTTGCTGCAAGTGGCTCTGCCTCCGTGATGCATCATAATAAATCTCCTTTCTCCGATTGAATAGATTTCACAGCATTTTCATGTCCTTACTTAAAAGATGGACACTCAATTCAGCCTGAGTAACTTTGTCATGAAACACACTGTCACTTGCTAACAAAACCTGTGATTTCAAATTCCCTTAGGTGTAGGCTGTAAATCAAAATCAAGTTTTTTGTCACAACTCCTCTTCTCATGAGACTTCAACATATCCTTTTGTTCTTTCAAATCAGTCTGTGAATAACTTGGCCCAGCTTCTAATGCCCCATCTCCATTCTTTTCCATTGCTGCAAGCTTTTATTATCCAGCCAGCCCAACAGTCCTTCAGTGCTTCTCTTGGTCCTTCCTCTGCCTCTGGGCGTTATCAAATTTCTTGTCCAATATCCAGTCTTAGATGAGATGCAATTCCTTCCAGCTAATCCTTGGAAAGGTCAAACTTTTTGCCCACATCAGGAATACCATATCCTTACCACCAACTGCATCAATCCCTCTTGTGTCAGACTGAATCAAATTGTTTGCAATCTGGGTGCCCTTATTTGACTCGGAGGTAAACTTTCCATCTTCCACTGTCAAGAAATTACAGCATATCCAAACATTTCACTCTCTGCATCCTATTCCCCACCAAGGCTTGCTCATCTATCACCTTGTCCTTGCTAACCTACATTGCTTCATGATCCACTGAGTCAATTTTCACATCCTTGGATTTAGATTCCTTCATGACTTCACCCTCTCTATTTCTGTAACCGCCACCAAACCTATGCCAACCCCTGGAACTCTTATCTTCCGTCCATTGGCTGCTGGATTCCTTTTCTCCCCTTGCTGCAATATTGGAATCCCTGCCCTAACCTCAGCTTCTCCACCCATCCTTCACTCCTTCAAGACCCTCTTTAAAACTCACCTCTAATCAGGAGGTCAGTCCCCCTAATAACTTTCCTTATTTCCACCTCCATTTTTGTTTGATTATATTTCCCCAAAACGTCTTGGAACAGTTACAATGTTAAAGATGCCATGTAAAGTGCAAACTCTTGCTAACAATGAGGAGGAGTGGACTATAAATTCCTCTGGCATTTTTGGGAAATTTCTCAATGTCTACTCAACAGATATGATAGTATTTGTGAATTGGCTTGTTTGAAAATTCATTTAGATGAATTATTACTTCTTACATTTATTCCTTTTCCTCATCCAAGAAACTACTACTATGTAGCTTATAACTCCAGTCTTCATGGTTGCCATCTGGCACCAGTGCAGTGTGTCATGCAACAGTGATAAAATTGATTAAAGAAAAAAACTGTTTCTGAAGCCAACAAAACATGTCGGAACCCAAACGCTATATGATTGCCAGCATAATTCTTTAAATGAATTTGCTATGAGTATGTCTGTCGCTCTGCGAACTATTACATAATTGACATAAATTGTGTGGAATCCACTGTCAATTGGATGCTTGAAACTTGGCTCTAAAGATAGCCCACCTTGATCCTACAAAGGATGTGGCTCTTAACAGTTGGTGCAGTGATGCATTCTGTTTGACTTGGCTGTGATTGTTTTTCCTTCAGTGTGATAAATGTTAAACTGTGATGGCTTGCTGAGTTTACAGTTTGGGAGTCTGAATGAGGTTTGATGTGTTGGAGAATGCACAGTTTCTGATTTATTACTCACTTGAAGCCTGGCCATTGGGGGAGCACGAAGGTCTCTAATAGATTCAGTGCTGTAGTTATTGCTTTTCATTGTGCTAATGACAGTTTAAGAGGAGGAGGCTGGTTGCTTACTTTTGCTGCTGGAAATGCAGGTTGCCATCATGATTGAAATTGATGAAAAATTTCTGATCCTCACAACATTCATTACAGTGAAAGAATGTCTGCACTAATCTGCTTTTACAGCACAGGAAAATAATCCTGTACGTGAGCTGCTGATAGCGCTGTTGCCAAGTAGCTTTGCACAGTTGTACTGGGATTCAGACTGGGAAGGTTTCACATTTTATTCTTGATCGGTTTTGAGTTATCCAGGTGGTGGTAGGGGTATGATAATTTGTCACAGCATTCTTTGATTAGAGAGGGGGGGATGATGGAGGTTGGTGGGGGGGGTGCGGGTGGAGAATTGGAGAGAATTCTCACTCCTGGGCTGGATTTAATCTTGGAGGTGGAGGCCCAGCTCCTCCCAGATAAAATACTGGGGGCAAACCCATCTCCCCAGGGCCAGAAACATCTGACCTGCTGGGAACAATGGCCAATGCTAGGACTGCAGCCAGTCCCGCATGAGGAGCAATGATGGTGGACAGGCTACAAGATAAGTGGAGTGGTTTCGTGGGGTCAACCAGGCAGGCCTGAAAATGGCTGGGAGGAAGTGGGGATGACAGGGAGACCTAGTGGAGATTAGGGGAAAACAATCAGGGGTGATCATGGCTGGGCATAGAGTGCCTGAGCAGGAGAGACTTACTCCCAAATTTACAGCCAATCTGCCACATGGTGTGGTCAATGCCAGTAAAATATAACCGGTAGCAGGAGGAGACCCTGGAGTGGTTATTAACTGGCTATTCAAGGGCCTCACTTTGTTCAAGGCCATGTTGGCCACATGATACATATCCCACTATTGATAAATGCCAGCTGAAGTGGGTAGGTGGCAGGGATGATGCCCCCTGCCCGGTAACCTGATTTTACACTCTGCCTGCCAGTTGGTTTCTGGTGGGGATGAGAGGTGTACAGATAAAATTCCAGCCTGTGACCCCTTGCAGGATGCATGAATCCAAGATTGAAGCGAGTTTGAACTCCTTTGTTTAGCTCATTGATACTCACTGTCTTGGCCCATACGTGAAGAATATCTATTTGGAGTGAATTCAGTCTCCATCCGGTAGCACTCAAACATGAGCAAGTGACTTGAGGAGAGGACAAGAGAAACTTGAAGGGGGGGGGTGAAAATAGTTCAGAAAAAACCTAGTGGAATCTCAATGATCCAAACTTCCATTATCCATCGTAGAAATCAGAATTTAATTCTGCTTAAACTAACTCAACTACAACTGAACATTTTTAATTCATCCTTTGCCAGCTGTTCATCCAGGAGATAATCCAAGTATTTATTACTGAGCAGAACTTTATGTCTGGTCAGTTTCGCCATTTGGGCCAGGGATCAGACTGGCAGTAGTTTTCCCTAAGAATGTATCTCATTTTTTTTTCACAATTAGATTTTCTTTACAAAATTGGAACATCCTGAGAGTTTGCTTCTTCCAGGTGAAGTAGAAAATTGTTCAACACTGATTCCCATTTTGTACTGCATTAGAATGCACTCTCACTTTTTTTTATATTTAAGTTCAGCTTGATGAAGCTGACGGCTTTAGCATATTGTCCGAGGCACTAGCGGTACATGTTGAGGCCATATTTCCAGGTCAAGCCGTGTCAGTTTGTACAGATTTGGCATGACGAAAGCCCTGGCCGAATACCCTGGTACGAGATCAGTAAAAGCTGCTGATGACCCTTGGCAGCCAGAGATTATTATCTGATAATCATCTCTCTTAATTGTTTGCATATCAAAACTGAATTCAATTTGAAAGTTAGGGATAGTGAATGCTAATAAGATAATTTTGGTCCCTCGGAGAAGAGGAGGAGTCATATGGACTCAAAGTGTTAACTGTTTTTCTCCACCACAGCTCCCTCATAGAAACCTGGGTTCAATTCTAGCCTTGGGTTACTGTTGGAATTTGCATGTTCTTCCCATGCCTGTGTGGGTTTCCTCCAGGTGTTCCAGTTTTCTCCCAAAGATGAGTATGTTAGGTGGATTAACCATGCTAAATGTGCAAAGCGGTTCAAACAATGTTCAGTTGGTGTGAAATGTCACACATCACTTAGTGATTGTCAATCATTTTGCACACACTCAAGATTCAGGGCTCAATTTTAAACGTTACTTGCCCGGCAGTTAAAATCGTCAAAGTGCCATCTAAACTGACCATCATCAAGTTTAACTTATTTTGGAGAGTGGATTTGTAAAAGGACCTAAAACATGATGGAACAAATGAGTTTCAGTTTAGATCTCAGATTGTACTAGATATGCAAATTCTCTACCCTGCTGCAGAGTGAAAACTCTCCCATCACACATTATTTATTCCCACATCTGCTTGGCATACAGCTGCGTGTTTCTCACCTGAACATTCACATCAAGTTGATGTGAATCAGTTTTAGTAAGTTAATTCTGATCTGTCAGTAAGTTCATGATGATGATAGATCCATTAAGTAACTCAAAACGGAATGATATTCATTATCCTGTACAAATGTCATGTGGAGCTGAGACTTTGCAGCCTCAGAATTAATGTTAATGTTAAGAGCGGAATATTAATGGGCTATTCCTCTGTCGTATCTGATGGGAGATATTGATCCATTTATAATAAAAATCTTCTGTTTTGGGTAGTTCCTCAGGTTCAAGGCTGACTTGCTTGCATTCCAATTTGATGGATTCTAAGATGCACCATCTTGGATCATCTTAAGATATACCATACGGGATCTGCAGACTCTGCCATGAGGGGCAGATGCTGCTTAAAGGGTTGTATTGATGTGTTTCTTAGAGGTATGAGCTTTGAGGTCCAACTCCTCAAATTTTCCTCTGCACATTCCCGATGAAGTCTTTGATGTGCTTGGTGCCTTCTGAATGAATATTTTGGCCAGTCAAATGCAAGAGTTGATGGGTATGTTTGACCTTTTTCTGATGCTTTGGGGACTTCACTAACATGTCTCCTAGGAGTCTCCTGTTGACTGCGTTCCTGATAGAGCAGCTGCTTTGGGAGTCTGGTGTCAGGCATTTGAACAACATGTTCTGTCTAGCGGAGCTGGTTTTAGTGATTAACAGCATGATACTGAGCAAGTTGGCTTGCATAGGGGAAAGAACATGAAAAGTATAGAAGTCATTTTAGTCACATGGCAAGATTCCTCAAATGACACTGTGATGAATGAAAACAATCTGTTTTTTTGTTAGCTGGATATTTGAGAACTTCTTGTTCTTATCTCACATAGAGCATGTGCAATTGGAGGTGATGTTAGTTCAGTGTTGGCCCTAATATATGGTGAAAAAAAAGGATAATCCATTCAGACCTGCCTGATTATTCTTTCCCATGATTCTCTGCTCCTCACTTTGCCTAGCTACCAAAATCCAATTTTACCCTCAATCACTTTTAACTACCCCAGCTACTTTGTGGTCCTCCTCTGTCCACAACTTGCCCTTGTAATTTTCTGTTTAGGAACATGGGAGAAGCAGTGGATCATTTTGCCCTTTGAGCCTGCTTCACCATTCAATAAAATCATGCTTGATCTGGTTTGGTCTCAATCCACTTTACTGTTTGCCCCTCATAACCCTTGCAAAAGTCGATCTAACTCAGCCTTGAATAAATTTAAAGACTCAGCTGTCACTACCTCTTTGGGAAGTGAATTCCATGTGCTAATGACCCTCTGAGTGAAAGAGTTTCTCTTTATCTCTATCTTAAAAGGGAGAACTCCTTATTCTTAAAATTATGTCTCAGTGTGAGTTCCAGTTTCCCCGATAAGAGGTAGCATCCTATCGGCATCCACCTTATCCAGTTCTCTCAGGGTCTTGTATGGTTCAATGAGATCATCTATCATTCTCATCACCCCCAGTGGGTATAGGCCTAACCTGTTCAATCTTTCTACATAAGATTAGCCTTTCATTCCAGGAATGAGTTGTGTTTACCTTCTCTGAACTGCTTTGGAAGCAATTATATCCTTTTTTCAAATAGAGATCAAAACTGTGCACAGTACTCCCTAAATGTGGTCTCACTAAGGCTCTGTGCAGCTGTACATTTTAAAAACGCTTCTGTCTGCTTTTTATCTCCCTGTGTTCACAATCCAAGAACAGGGTTTATGTCAGACAATCCCTGCTGATTGCCCTGGACAAGGGCCGTCCCTGTACATTGGCTGTGAAGTGTTTTCTGAGACAGGCTAACAAATTGCTTATCCTTCACGATCTTTAAGGAGAGAACTTCAAAGCTTCACTTATTTGCATTTATACTACCTTTCATCTCAATGCCTTTCGTGAACATGTGGATGTATATACTTAGCTCTACAACACAATCTTAAAACATCTCTCTTCATTTCCAATCCTCACAGTGCAGCAAAAAACTCAAATCTTTTTCACAGTGCCATTTAAAAAAAAGTCTTGCCATTGAATACATCTTTTTTCATGGTCAACAGCTGTCCCAAAGTGCTTTCCAACCAATGGCGAACTTTTGCAGCATAGTTATTGCTATAATGTAAGAAACATGGCAACTAATTTACAACAGCAAGCTCTCACAAATTGCAAAGTGATAAGGACCAGATAATCAATTTTTGTGATGTTAATTGAGGGGTAAATATTGGACAGAAGAATGGGGATAACTCCCCTACTCTTCATCGAATGGAATCATTTGTGCCCACCTGAATTGACAGACAGAGATTTGGTTTAGTGATAGACGTCACCTCTGACAATGCAGCACTTCCTCAGTACTGCACTTGAGTATCAGCTAGATATTTTGTGCTCAAGTTCTTGAGTGGATTTCAACCTACATCCTTGAGGACTGTGCTACTAATTAATTGTACTCAAATCGAATGCTGCCTTGAGGGCAGTTATTCTCACTGTTCTGAAGTGTTAAGTAGTTTGCAGGCACAAGTTTGGGTGCCTTCATTGGTTCGCCAGTCAAAGCTCCATAAAAATCAGGGGAAAGCTTGCACTCCAAACTAGCTGATCATGCATTCAAAGAGGCCTGTTGTTGGCAGTCTTACTCTCAATCATCAGCAAAGTGATGGATAGTGTCATTGGCAGGGCTACCTACTTAACAATAATCTGCTTACTGATGCTGAGTTTGGCTTCTGCTGGGACTATTTGGCTCCAAACTTCATAACATTCTTGGTCCAAACATGGACAGAAGAGCATAAGTCCTGAGGGGAGGGTGACTTCCCTTGACATTAAGGCAGCATTTGACTGAGTGTGGCATCAAGGAGATCTAGAAAATTGGAGTCAGTGGGAATCCAGGGAGAATTCTCCATTTGTTGGAGATCTGGCATGAAGGAAGATGCTTGCAATTATTGGAGGTCAATCATCTCAATATAGGACGTTGCTGCAGGAATTCATTAGGGTAGTGTCACAGACACAACCATCTTCAGTTGCTTCATCAATAAACTTGCCTCCATTATAAGCTCAGAAGTTTGGATGTATGTTGATCATTGCAAAGTATTCAATTCCATTAATAATTCCTCAGATAATAAAGCAGTACTGATTAGTGTGCAACAAGACCTGAATAATATTTGGATAAATTAGTGGAAACAAGGTTCTCACTGTACAAGTGCCAGGTACTGACTGTCTCTGACAAGATAGTGTTTAACCACCACTCCAACTTTCAGCAAGATTATCATAATTCAAACCCTACCAGCAACATCCTAGGGGTTACCATTGAACAGAAACAGTATGGAACCAGCCGTATAAATACTGTGGCTATAAGAGCAGATCAGAAGCTGGGAGTTCTGTAGTGAGTAACTTAGACTCTCCAAAATCTTCCACTATCTATAAGGTTCAAGTCAGGAGCGTGATGGAATACTCTTCACTTTGATAAGTGTGGCTCCAAGGACACTCAAGGAACTTAAAATTATCCAGGACAATGTCATTTGTTGGAGATCAGGTGTTTGACCTGAGCTGCATGGTGGCACAGTGGTTGGTACTGCTGCCTCACAATGCCAGGGACCCGGGTTCAATTCCGACCTCGGGTCACTGTCTCTGTGGAGTTTGCATACTCTCCCCATGTCTGCATCTCCGGTTTCCTCCCACAATCCAAAGATGTGCGGATTAGGTTGATTGGCCATGTTCAGTTAATGCTAGTGTCGGGGGAATAGCAGGGTAAATGTGAGGGGTTATGGGAATAGGGCCTGGGTGGAATTGTGGTCAATGTAGGCTCAGTGGACAGAATAGCCTCCTTCTGCACTGGAGGGGTTCTATGATTCGATGACAAAGCAGCCTGCTTGATTGGCAGCCCATGCACCATTTAAAACATTCATGCTCTTCAGTGATGCACAGTGATTAGCGTATGTACCATCTACAATATATACTGCAACAACTTGCCATGGCTTCTTCACCAGCACCTCCCAAATCAATAGTCTCGATCATCTCAAAGGACAAAGGCAATAAATGCATGGGGACATCACCACCTGCAAATTCCCCTTGAAGTCACACCTCAGCCTTGAATTGCAAATATATCCCCATTCCTTCATCATAGGTGGGTCAAAAACCTGGACCTCCGGAACAGCTTTCTGAATGGGTGTTCCTACACCACATAGACTGCAGTGGTTCATAATGGCAACTCACCACCACCTTCTCAAGGGCAATTAGAGATGAGCAATGAATGCTGGCTTTGCAGTGATGTTTCTATCCTGTGAACAAATAAAGGAAAAAGCCAAGCAGTTTCAGGCAGTAGGTTCCTATGATGCAATAGGATGCAGTTGAAATTATTTTTTGTGAGACCAGGAGGAGGAGTATCAGTCTTCCTCTGGGTTATACTAACATTCTCTTGCTGCTCTCAAGCCAGAATCACACCTCCCCCATTCTGCAGTAGCATTCTGATGGATCTCCCTTGCTTCCTGCTGGGTCATCTTTCAGGTTGTGCAATATTGCATTGGTTCGGAGCTGATAAGCTGCAACTAGTGCCTGATTGGTTGCCAAAGCCTGCTAGTGGTATGCTGCACCAGTGCCGAGTGTAATTTGTGAGATGGTGCATGTTACTATTTAAATAGTTAAGTAGATTGAAAATGCAGCCTGTGGTATTGGAAAGTAGCAAGGAATGCTGCAGTGCCTTGGCTGCTACAATAACTCATTAGCTAACATTGCCTCTAAGCTTTGACATTGTCCTGATATTTTGAATGACAGCTAGAGATTCCTGGAATGTTGTCATTGTCATCCCCAAGACTTCCTAACTTGTCTGTTCATAACCAGTTGCAGAGCGGCAAGAGTGTTGTTGGCCCTAAATGACACTGCTTGTTTTGTCCCAATCATTTCTGAAATGATCAGCCATCTGTTTAATCAAAGTCCCTTTTAAATACCCAAATTAAAATGATGGCAGAATCCCAAAGATTTCAATTTATGCACACCAACAATCTGTCAAATAAAAATTTAAATTAAGTCACTGTTAAATGTTTCAAGCAGTTTAGCCCTTTTGTTGCTCTTTCTACTATTTGGCAGATGGGGAAAGAACTGGATGGGGGTTGAGCAGCTTATTTTGATGTTCGGGCCCACCTTCAACCAGACAATTTTCCAGGTAGTGTGTATTACGTAGACAAATATGTCAAGCTGATATTGTATTGCAGGGTGGCAGGGGAGATCTAGATTTACTGTTTAATGAAAAACAACAAATCAATATAATTTGCATTTTTGAATGCTCTTGTTTTACTCAGAAATACTCTTCCTTGACTGCATTGGAATTATGGACAGATCAATTTGAAATTAATAGGAGAGTTCATGTATAGTGAATCTAGTCTGCAGGCAGCAGGATTTCTATTGCAGCTGATAAATACAGTAGAGTGAAGTTGTAAGATTTAAAAGTGCACGACCTTGTCCTTCCAGAAGAAACTAATGCAGCCAAATGCTGCTGCAGTGAATATCCTAAACTCTGATCCATTTGTACAGATGCCATTGAATGGATTGAGTCTGCTGCTGTTTTACAAGAAACATCATGTTCAATAAACTTGCTGGGTGAATTTTCATCTAGCTGTGTGGTGATAAAATCCTGCTGCTGAGTCCGTTTGGAGCAGCTCTCACTGTAACCTCACAGTATTCTCAATCAGCATTCATGTGTTTGATGCTGAATGTCAGATGTTCAGACTCTCGCATGCCTTTAAGCAGATACTCTGGCAGATGATGAATTCCAGGATTGTGCTCTCCAAAATGCTGGAAGAGTGACTGCAGACAGACAGTTGTTATAAAGCTACACTTTTCTCAGACTCTTTATGACTTGTGATGCTGATTATGCCATGTATACACCAGTTCGATCATGGTTCATAACTTAGCGTAAAAAAAATTAAACCAGAACAGAGATGTGACTGATATTGCAATGGTTGAATATCAGACAATCCTCACTGAGCCCAGATTAAAACTTGACAAGTCTAGTTAATGTTTTCATGTGTTTTTAAAAAGGCAATTCCTCTACACAGCAGATACAATATCATGAGCAAGACAACCAATGGATGGCTTGCTCCCAGCAAACATATCACCACTATTCAAAAGGAGAGAGGGAGGAATTGGGAAGTATGGGTCTGATTGATTCTTGTAGCCATTATGGCAGAAGGAGGCCATTTGGCTCATCACATTACTTCACAGAGAATCAATCCAGTCAGACATCGTATGAGTCCCAGTGCAGAAAGAGACCTGAATCCATTGGGAAAAATGCATTATCAAAGAAGTGGCAACATTGGAAAATTGAAAAAAGTGGGCACTTGGAAAATAATATGATTGGACAGAGTCAACATGGTTTTATGAAAGGGGAATTATTCTTCAGGCCATCTGCTATGGCCATGATATTATTATGTTACAGTTTTTCTTTGAGGATGTAACTAGAAGGGTGAACATTGGATGTAGGCTGTTTGGATTTTCAAGAAGCATTCAGTAAGATCCCACAAGAAAGTGTGTTGTACAAGATAAGGGCTCACAAGTTTGGTGATAATAAATTAGCATGGCTAAAGTATTAAAGAACAGAATGCAAAGAGTAGAAATAAATGGGACATTTTCAGATGTCCAGGCTTTTACTAGTGGTTGCTGCAAGGATGGGTGCTGAAGTCTCAGTTATTGACAATCTATCTTAATGATTTAGAATGATAAAGAGACCAAGTGATTTGTGATTTCAGGAAGGAATTAGTTACAGCTCTTGGGGCTAAAGAGATCAAGGGGCCTAGGGGGGTGAAGGCAGAGTCGGAGTATTGAATTTGATGATCAGCCATGATAATGAATGGTGGAGCATGCTTGAAGGGACAAATGACCTACTCCTGCTTCTACTTTCTATGCATGTATCTATACATGTGCAATATTGCTGATGATCCAAAACTCAGTAGAACAGAAAGTTGAGGATGACAGAGAAATTTAGGTAGTTAAGTGAGTGGTCAAGAAGCTGACAGATGGAATATCATATTGGGAAACCTGAGTCTAAAAATCCTCAGAGGCTCAGGTCACCACTGACCTAGAAGAAAAGTACCTGCAAAAGATCCAACAATCTTCATGCCATGATTTTCCTCTTCCCAGGCAGCAGTTTAAATCTGGCGAGGGTCAGGCAGATGTCTTGCTGAGCAACAGACATTATATCAGTAATCAGGTAAGCAGCTAATCACATTGAGATATTCATATGGAGCAAACATGCAAGTTTAAAAGCACATAATAGGCAGAATTTTCACCAAAAAATCCTAAGTATCACAAAAGTCTGAAAACCGAAGTGTTTTGTCCCCATTTTTTTTTTCAGTGAGTTACCCCACACAATTTTCCCATGCTCTATTTGACAGTCGGGAGTTTCATTCCAGTACAGGAAGCAGAGCCTAAGCTCACATGTTTACGTAGTATATGGGAGATCAGTTAACCCCTTCCCCCCATGGACATTGCTGCCCCACCCCTCCTCTCCACGGATAGCCCTCGCCCACAGACTCCCCTCTGATCACTAACTTCCCCAATCATTGCCACCCCCCTCTCCCCCCACTGAACATCCCCTCTCACTGATCGCTGGCTCTGCCACACCACCAGCCCCTACATCCCGATACAGAGTTCCCTCCTGTCGTCCCCTCCAACAAACTTCAACCCCGCCCCTTTGACACTGTCCAGTGCTTGGTAGGCAGTGCCAGCATGCCTGGTGGGCAGTGCGTGGGACGCAAGGCTGATTATGTCAGTAAAAATGATCAGGGAGGATCGCAATTTTCTTTTTTAGCTTCCTGCTAAAATTTCCCACCCCACTATGCTACTCGACAAACATAGCAGGGTAGAAAGATTGTACCTAATATCCTTAACATTTAAATTAAATTTCACAGTATGGAAAGAAATTATAGTTGGATTAAAATAAAAGTTCAAATGAAGAGAATTGAAATGTGTGGATTTATATCATTTTATAGAAATGTGATATCAACCAATATAAAATTTAGCTTTCAGGCCAGTGAGTATATTTAGCAATAATTATGAAACTTAAAACCATCAATTTAACAAGGGGTTTTTACCTGTAACAGGCCATTATGCTGAAGTATCGTAACTGTGATTATGAGATCAATTCTGCCATCTTTATTCACAGGTTCATGCTGGTTGTTGAATGTTGAAGATAGCCGTTCATTAGGATTAAAGCTCAGGATATGGGGAAGCTGTTTACCATTTTCTACAACATCACTGGATTTATAAATTATTCAATAATTGTGCCTGAAGCAACAGTGAGTGTATAGTGGAGGCCAGGTGATTCTGCTGGGGGATTAATGTTTACATAGACCTAGATTTATGTTGCTGGCTGGAATCTGGAGCACATTGCGACACTAGAAGAATTTTTAAAAACAGGTAATAACATAGTTTCAGCACTTATACTGTCAATGATCAATTTCCAGCCAACGATTGTCATGTTAGTTAACAGTATCTACTTAAAATTCAACTATTGGTAAATGACCTCAGACTCCCACAGCATTGGGTACACTAATGTCCAAGTTGCCAATTTTTAAACCCATTTTAAATAATATGTACATGGATTCATTTTTAAATAAGTTTTAGTTTGATTAAAAACACAAACTTGAATAAAAATAATATTGTGGATACAGCAGAGCAGACAGTGTTTGATTTCAGTTCATCAGTGACTGAGCTGCCTCCCTTCAGGCTATTTGTGCTGCTAATCAATAACGCCTTTCATTTGTTAATTGCTAAGCTTGTTTTCTATAAATTCTGTTCAGAAATAAGAAAACCCAGAACCAAAATCTTTTTCTAGGTCCCTGTCCCCATTCTCTCTCTCCTTCCCCCCCCCCTCTGATATACTGAATGACTAGCCCCTGGGAATTAACAGGCATCCAACACCTAAGTGACCTTTGTTCGCATGAACCCCATTAGCGAAGGGCAGATTTTCTGATCAAACAGAGATCGGACTGAAAGTGGGGCAATATAAGAGAGGAACTCACAAGAAGCATAATGCGCTAACCTGGAATTTCAGCTTGGAAATCAACTGAATATTTAGAGAACAGAATCCTTTCTGATTCATGTAAATATATTCTTATGCAGTGCAGTAATGCAAGGTGAGGTGTTGCAATCTTTAATCCCCATGACTTTTGAAGACATCTTCATTTGGCAAAACTGCATGTACATCTTGGATATTGCCAAGTGTCTGTGGGGATGCCGAGAAGAATAATGATAAGTTAGTTATTCAAGGGAAAAAGACATGCTCCATTAACTTCTTACATTTACGTAGCACAGCTTAACAAATGTGGGTGATGTTTCTGATGACAGCTTTGATAAAAGGCATACCAATTTAGGATGCAATGTGACGTCTCCTACAAGTCACTTCGCAGGATGTGGCACAATCCTGTCTCCTTATGAATCACGGTATGCTCAAACATTGATACACTAACTGTCCTAAGTAGATATAGTAAAAAGTCTGACAACACCAGGTTTTAGTCCAACCTATTTATTTGATAATATACTCGCAAGCTTTCGAGGGGTTACCCTCTTCGTCAGGTGAATGGAGAGTTCTGGCCTCAGACAGAGCATATAAAGCACAGACAGTTTAGAGATGCATGTCTGTGCTTTATATGCTCTGTCTGAGGCCAGAACTCTCCATTCACCTGACGAAGAGGGTAACCCCTCGAAAGCTTGCGAGTATATTATCAAATAAATAGGTTGGACTAAAACCTGGTGTTGTCAGACTTTTTACTGTGTTTACGCCAGTCCAACGCCGGCATACCCACATCCTAAGTAGATATAACAGTGCCGATGGTTTAGTATAGAGCACCATAACTTGACTCCTTTATGACCCTCTATTGATCATCCTATTCTCCATCAATAACACGAGCACAGGAGAATTCACATGGGGAAACCATTGTACAACCATTAATTCCACTGGGACAAAAATGGCATTGATCCAATGGTTGCTGCAAAGGTACCTGGACTGCTAACTGACGAGAACAAATATGAACAATGATATATAATAAAATGTAACATGATGAGTAAAACCTCCTCAAAGTCTTCAGAAAAGTTACTTTATTATTCGACCAGCAACTGACGTTCTAACAAATCTGAATGCTTATTTTGTCATAGATAAGGAAACCGTTAAATTCTTGTGGAATCACTACCAAATTGTCTGAAGGTCAGTAATATGTTATTAGAATTTCCTTATTGAAAGAGTGGAACCCCATTAATACTGGAAGAAAGTATCTCCAGAAACATGAATGAATACCAAATGAATTGAGAACCGATGCAACAGTCTCCCAATCTAATTTCCAATGTACTAACTTTTTTTTTGAAGAATTTGGGAATGAGTATTAGCAGCTTTTTTGACCAATAGGCAACACTGCCAGGCCAATCCAGCCTTTACCTGACATTTGCTCATACTTGCTTCCCAGCACTCAGCGTAGAGTAGGAACTGTGGCAATGGACAAGCCTATTCTTGGGTCACAAAGGGCAGTTGGAGCATTCCTGCCACCAGCTGTTCTTGTTTAAATTATTGTACTTATTTTGGCCAACATTGTGAATCTTACCATTTATTTGCATGCCTTGACAGTTGTCCCTTTATTACAGGAATCAAAACACGAAAGCCTGGGTCAGTCTTAACAGTCAATGCTGCCTCATAAAAGCTGTTACTCAGCTGTGTTTGAATTTCTCCTTCTTTAACTACCAATTCAACATGTCAACAAAATAACCAAAGTCACAGCAAGACCCTTGTGGTTCTAATGAACATTCCTGCATGTCTTACTTGGAGAAGATTTGCTGAGTTCTTTCATCTGCCAGGGATTCTGATTCCAATGTAACATATGCCATCAGCTGGACTGTCTGACCTCACCCCAGCTGGGATTCTCAGGTCCCACTGCTGTGAATCAAGATTCGGCTAAGTGTTAAATTCTCCGTTCTCACTGGCAACAGTGGCAGGCATGAGCGGTGGAGAATTCTGGCCCACATCTTTTTATTACAGCTGTCAATGCATGGTTAGTTACAATAAATACTGAGTTGTAGCAGTAGTGATAGTTTTTGGAATGCAGTCTTTCACTTATGGAGATGTGAGTAATCTGCCTGCTAATATCTCCTAATTTATTCCAGATCACTAGTGATTGAGAATCTACTTCAGGTTTATGTTTAGAAACTGTTAAAAAATGTGACTTAAACAAGTTTATTTTCAAAGGCTGCACCATTTGACTGCAAAATAGCAATCGTCATATTTCAAAAGGTAACTAAATATGTAATTAGTCTGAACTGTTTTAATGTGCAAGGTGTTGTATGAAATGAAGATTGCCAGAAATCACTTCAGGTACTGTCCCATCCACAGAGCTGTCTACCTGCTGAATATTTCTAACACGCTCCTGAAATGCTGTAATGATTCATACATTCTAAACCAGTACCTTGTCAATGGGAGATGCCTCAGATGTTGATTTTACAGTGGTGCAAATTAATACCCTAATTGGAATAAAACAGAACTGATTTGTTAAAATTTCTTGAGCCTACTGTTCATCACATTTAGTGATTTTTGAATTCCAACAGCTTTATTTGGAATCATGAGCTTTTGGAATGCTGCTCCTTCATCAGGTGACTCATCTGATGTGCTCTGAAAGCTGGTGAATACAAATAAAACTGTTGGACTTTAACCTGGCATTGAGAGAATTGAATTCTTACTGTGCCCACCCCAGTCCAATGCCAGCATTTCCACATGATTTTGAATTGGCTGTAGATTGCAATGCTGAAGACAGATCAGATTTTTATTAGGGAAAGATATGGAGGAACATGGATCAATACATTGGAATGAGGTACAGGTCTGGTATGCTCTAACTGAATTGTGGCAGAACAGGTTCAAGAGGTTGGATGCCTGCTCCTGTTCCTATAATTTGTATTTTGTAGCAAAACAAAATAACCCCCAATGACGATTATTGGGGCTTTGCATTCCTGGATCATTTAAAGTACAGGAAGGCAATTGTGGACATTATTGAAAGCACCTTGGTAACACCTCTTACCATATTCTCTGGTGTTGGAATTGAGGATACTTAGAACATTTGTTTTCATAGAATATTATCCCCTTGTCTTAGCTTTGTGAATTTCTTTTTGCTTTTCGGTATCTTGGCCAGTGATACAGGACTAGGCTGCAGACTCTGATTTAAGACAATATTCTGATAAACACATTTTTCTACTGACTGACACCAAACCATTCTGTAATGAGCACCATGGAACCTATGCAGTAGACAAATAAAAAAGGATTTAGAAAGGCGCCAAAATGTATTAGGTTGCTTTGACATAAATTCCAGTTTAATGAAAATGTACAATGAATGCCATGGTGGTTCAGTGAACAAAGGATATTTGACTTAGTCTTTTTTAATGTAATGTTGAGCCTCTTTTATTGCCTTAATAAATTCTGAAAAGTTATGAGTTTCTTCTTCCAGAGTAGATCTTATATTATTTTGTGAAAAATTCAAATTTATACAAATTTGTGAAAATTGTGATAATGTCTAGGACATTAGTTATGAATTTGGCCTTTGAAATTCTTTAAGAACTTGCGGAGCAATTGAATTTTTCTTAGGGGGTTGAGTTTTCAATTGAGGTTTTGTGCAATTGCATTAGGGTGGCTTATTCGTGAAAGGACTGTGTTGGCAGTAATTATGCAATTTTGGATTGAAATGATAAGATTTATATTTCTGTTGTTGACAGGAGTTCTGTATTTTTTGGTCTGAGTCTGTTTTATTTGGATCAAAAAGATTTGAAATGACAATTCAGTGGTGGAGATGATTGTCATGAAAAATGACAAGGCTGATCGAGGGATAGAAAAACATCTCAAACTAGCCCACATTTGGGTCTCATTTAGAATTGTACAATGCATATGACACACATAATTTTAATTGAGCTTCTTTCTGCTCTAGCTCAATTCAGTGTCATGCTCTGTATCTTTAGCAGCCTTCAACAGCTACAACTGCACTTTGAATAATCCTTTCCCTGGTCAGAAGTGAAACTTGTAATGGTGTCATTTGTAATGTGTCAGTGTGCTGCAAGGATCAGTATCTTGATGAGGGAGAGGCTGTAGGCATCTTTCTGGTTTATACTCATTGATATCCTGCTACCTGATTATTTATTTAAATGTTTTGCAGCCTTTCAGAGGCAAATGTCTTTTCAAGATCTCTCTTAATAACAAAGCCGGTTTCTGACAATTAATATTGTGGAATAAAATGTATAGAATTATATTACTCACTGAGGGAGCAGCTGTTTTGTATTTTCTCTCCATATTTTCAGAAGAAAGAGTGAAGAAAAGCCTTTATCTCCTGACTTTCTTATTCGCAGAATCTTATCTTGTGGTTTCCAGAAATTTGAAATAATCTTACTGTTTCACACAATTCCAGGAGCTGATATCAGATGTAATTCTCAGATCTCATCATGTGTTGTGGAATGCTACATTGTTGCTTTGTATTGAGTGATGTGGCATTCTGGTGTGGACGTGCTGGCATTGGACTGGGGTGCGCTCAGTAAGAAGTCTCACACACCAGATTAAAGTCCTAATAAAGGAGCAGCGCTCCGAAAGCTTGAGCTACCAAATAAACCTGTTGCACTTTAACCCTGATATTGTGAGACTTATGATGTATACCAATACATATAGTTTCAGATAATATAGCAATATATCACAGAAATTATACATATGCCTTCTGACCTACTGTTTAGTCATTGGCATATTATTTGAATAATAATTTGGTGATCTACAGATCTGTGGTTGCCATAATATGGCTATGGGATTGTCAGTTCCTTGAGATCTTAAAGATCTGTCACTTGAGTCTTAATCTACAATCTACTGACAGATGGAGCCTTATTCAGGCCTTATATCAAGGAACACCTACAAGCCTAGGGGTGGCACAATAGCACAGTCATCAGCACTGCTGCCTCAGTGCCAGGGACCTGGGTTCAATTCCCGATTTGGTCACTGTCCGAATGGAATTTGCACGTTCGCTCCTTATCTGCATAGGTTTCCTCCAGATGCCCTGATTTCCTCCCACAATCTGAAAGGTGTGCTGGTTAGGTGCATTGACCTGAACAAGCGCCAGGCTGTGGTGATGAGGGGAATTTCACAGTAACTTCATTGCAGTGTTAATGAAAGCCTTACTTGTGATGAATAAACTTTTTTTAAAAACTTAAGCAAAATCAGAAATTCACTCTATATGTTAGAAGAGGCAATATGAAGAAACTTTATACCTTAATTATAAGCCAGAAAGGATTCTGGGGACTGTCTTTAGCCTAGCTTTCATAGTTCCTAACGTAATAATCTCCAAATCTATATTGGTATTATGTAATTCTCTAAGAGATACCCATTATTGTTCAGAGTCATCATTTTTGACAGCTGTCACGGGTGATGCTATTTATATAAGAGCTTCAAATATACCTGCTGCAACTGAGATTGTGGATGGATGCTTGGAAGGTATTACAGATTTAATTTTATGATAGAAGTGACCTTCAAGGAGCTAATGATCAATTTAATCATCAAAGGTTGTGCTTTTTATTGTCCAACCTAAATTGTTAGAAAAACATGCAAAGAGAGGGATAACTAAAAAAAAATTAGAAGACTTTGATCATGTAATCTGGAGGTGATATAATAATTGCAAAACATGCAATTTAACTAATGGCTCAGGCAGCAGGAATAAATTGATGATTATGTACAAGTAGGCTAGAGAAGGGACTCCCAAGGCAGCTAGCTCGAGTCAAGAAAGAGGTGTGGAATGGAGTCTGAGCCTGTTTTCTGCAGACAAATCAGAGGCAGTCATAAGTTGAGTGCCAAACATACGCCATTAACCCCCCCACCCCGCCAATGTCATCTCATGCTCCCGCCCACCATCCTTTGCCCTTCTATGGGAATACCTTAAAGTCATGTAGAGATTAAAATATAAATCTTAATATCCATTACAGCTTTCACTATAATAAACACACATTCAAAACTTTGAAAACCCTCAAGTACTTAATCCTTTACCAAGTAAATAAACTTTTTTTCATAACCCCATATCAAAGACAGCTAAACCTTTATTAACTTCTTTGTGGTCAAACTATGAACTTAGAACTCCCTACCAAGATAATTATATGTTGCTGACAGTCAACCATTAATAATAATATAGTGATGATTGTTACAGATGTTTCTGCTCTTATGGCCAGTGATCAGATGTTTTGTCTGGAAAGTAGTGTACTTTCTTACCCTTGGAGGATAGATCTCAATTAAATAATTCTGCAACAAGCTTGAGTTTAAAAATAAGAGGATATTTATTCTCTCTTATAAATTAAATAGAATGTCTCACATGTTCATTCTCATCAACCCGCTGACAGATTAATAAAAAGGTATTATCTTTACCTATAGATTAGTTAACTCGGTCTCTGGTTCATGATCTTGGGCCTTCCACGTGGCAGGCCTGTAGTATTTTGATTGGATTTAATGGTGGTGAGGGCCTTGTACAACAAATTGTTCACAGTAACTTGAGGTTTCTCAGTCAAATAGCCAGGAGATTGATTCTCAAGTGAACTCGAAAGTAGAACAGGTTCCATACTCTAGATGCCTAATGTCTCGCAGTTTGTTTGAACTGATTGTTTGGTGACTGCAAATAGCTTGTTGCTGGTTTTTAAAAGCAAACAAAAGCATGGCTGCCACACCATATAACCTTCCACAAGTTCTCAAGTCCTTGGGTAGTGTTTTAATGTCCTGTCTCATGAGTTAACACAACTGCAGGCCACCAAGTCTAATTTGGAAGGTGGGGGGTGGGGTGCGAGGAGCTATCATGATATGGTGGTCAGTCTTAGGGGCTCTCAACATCCAGCAAATTGAGTTTCAATCTGCCTGATCAGTTTGAAACATGGAGACCAGTCTGGAAAATTCTCATGTTGGCACATCCTTAAGCAAAGAGATGTGTCAAGTCTCTAAGAGGATTGAGAATGTCCATATTTAAATAGGTATTCGCTTGGGACTTGTACAATCTGTAGCTCAAAGGTCATTTGAGAGCTTCAAGTTTTTAGGTGTCCAGATTTGCATCCCCCCCCATGCTGATGCTATAGTTAAGAAAACCCACCAATGCCTCTCCTTTCTCAGAAGACTAAGGAAATTTGCATGTCTGCTACGACTCTCACCAATATTTACAGATGCACCATAGAAAGCATTCTTTCTGGTTGTATCACAGTTTGTTGTGGCTCCTGTTCTGTCCAAGACCGAAAGAAACTACAAAGGATCGTGAATGAAGCTCTGTCCATCACTCAAACCAGCCTCCTATCTGTCTACACTTCCTGCTGCCTTGGAAAAGCAGGCAACATAATCAAGGACCCCACGCATTCTGGACATACTATCTTCCACTTTCGTCTGTTGGGAAAAAGATACGAAAGCCTGAGATAAGATACCAATTGACTCAAAACCAGCTTCTTCCCTGCTAGACAGGGATTTGAATGGCCCTACTTCATGTTAAGTTGATCTTTCTCTACATCCCAGCTATGACTAACATTCTGCACTCTCCTTCCTTCTATGTAGCGAATGCAAGAAACAATACTTTTCACTATATACGTAACAATAATAAATCATATTTGCAGCAACTATTTGACTGAAAATTCATATGATGTCTCTATACTGGGCATGACATGGCCATTTGAGATAATGTCAACAAACAGCTATTGTAACTGCTAGAACAGACATTTTGAATTTAAACAACATAACAGCTTGAAAGTTCAATAGACCTTAGTCACCCTTTGTGAATATTTGCAGCTACCACACTGAACTGCTTCTTGCCTTTCATGTGAAACATTACAGGTTCCTGCAGAAGAATCATGTCTCTCCCAGTGAAAATGGGATCTGTCAGAAATGGAGTGAGGACCTCCGAATCTGGACTGCCAGTTTTAAAAGGTCTGAGAGTCTCCATGAAAATCTGGCCCAAAGAGATTCATTTGGAAAGTAAAGGATTTCATGTTGAAGAGCCAAAACACTAACAGCAATCTTCTGCACAATCCACCCCCACCCCCCGCAATAACCCGAGGTGCTCAAAGCAAAAGTGACATATTTTAAAAGGAATGTCTTGAAGACCCAAGCAACCATTTGGTGCTTTGTGAATTGCTGTGGTGGTGATTTTGACATCAGTATAGTTTGATTTTGTAACAATTGTTTTTTAGGAAAAAAAATCATCCTGACATGGGACTGCCATGTTCCAATGTTAATAAGCTGTCTGTGTGACACTGAGGAATTGAGACTGAACTTAAATATCCATCCCCAGGAAGGTTAGGGCCACCTGTTCTGAAAGTGAATGATTTTGCCAAGGGAGCTCAATGTGTTTTGAAAAGCTTCTTCTGCAGAACATGGTTTGGGGGAAAACACTTTGCAGCCTCTCAGTTGGCCCACCACAGCTCGGAGAACGATTAATCAGAAACCTCTTCATTTTATTTGACAGTCACGAGTGCAAATTCTCCGAGGCACCTCAATCATGAGAATGTGGTTTGAAGATTTGAGAATTGAAGCTGCCACTTAACTGCAACATTAGAAGGTTCAGTTGCAAGTCTAGCTGTCAAATATATAAACATAGAACGGTCAACTACATATATTGGACTCTCAATTTTTGAGCTGAACAATTGATTTTGTACCTCGTTTAGAAATAGGAATGAATTTAAGACAAATTAACCTGATTTCTGAACTGACGGAAAACTGTTTACAGGACTGAAGTATGTGCTTGGGCTTTAATCAACTTTTGTTCTATTGACAAAAATGTAGTGTTCCTACCAGTAATAAACTAGTTTCTGCTACAAAGAAAGGAGCCCTACATACATTTATGCAGTAAGCCGCTGTGGCATCAGAATATACTCTGGGCAGGATTTTCTGTGGGCTTTAGAATCCTGCTGTGAGGTTCAAATGGCAGTTAGAAGGCAGCACCATGTGGGGAACAGTCACGCAATGATTTTCCCTGAATTTCCCAATTAATGATTTGAGGATGAGCTTGACACCCCATTAAGGGTCAGATCTCAAAGCTGTAGAGCCATTAGTTGGCCCTTTGCCACTAAAGAAGCAGCAGGCTGTCTTTCAAACCAAATGAAAGGGAGGTTTTTGCCCCAAGATGGAGGTGATTTTTTTTTGAAACCTTTAATGGCTTCTACATCCCCTGGTTTAATAAATACACACAGATTTCAAGATTAACATGGATTACAAAGTAAATGTTAAAATCAAATAGTCTCAGCAGCTCAAAGTCCCTTTAAGCACACAGATTGGCTGTAGTCTATACGCGCACTCTGCTCTGAACCCAAGTTAATCTATGGGTTTCTCTTCAGAGATGGCACATGAAAGTTTCCAAACTCCACTCCCAAAAACGTGCTTCAAAATCTTCTTTCACAATTGAGTTAGTTAATAAATCGTTGTTGCTGACCTGATTACTACAATAGGCATTTATATTCTGCCTACAGAACCACAGGATATTAAAGTATTTTAGAAGTATAGTCACCTAATGATTGACATAATGCAATAATTTGAATTTCTATAACAATTTACATTTCTTCCCTCAAAAATTATGCAACCTTCTGGAAGTTAAATATTTAAAACAGGGTCTGCCCAAGCTCTGACAAAATGAAGCATCATTTCCTCACATTTCTGCACTTGAACAGATATTAGACAATTAACATAATTAGACAATTGTTCATGGGCTGTAGGCATTGCTGGCTGGGCCAGCATTTATTGCCCATCCTTGAGGGCAAGTAGAATCAACCACATTGCTGTAGGTCGAGGGTCACATTAGGTCAGACCAGGTAAGGGCAGCAGATTTCCTTCTGTAGAGGACATTGCTGAACCTGATGAATTTATGACAATTGGTGAGTCCAGATGTTTTATTGAACCCAAATTTCACCCATCTGCCATGGTGAGATTTGAGCCCAGGTCCCCACAGCATTACCGTGGGTCTCTGGATTACTAGTCCAGTGGCGATACCACTAAGCCACCATGTCCTCTTAATTATCCTGACGAGAGATTATGCAACTGAAATGTTAACACTTTCTCTCCGGAGGTGCTGTTCAATCTGCTGAGGGTTTCCAACATTTTGTTTTTATGTCTGTTCTTGCCTTTTACTGATGGCCACTCACTCTTCCTTGCCCCAGGCAGTGGCTAAAATCCCTGTTGAAATAGTTGCCAAGAAAGAATCATATGACAGAACAGCAGTGGTGAGGCAAAGTGCTACCCATTAACAGTGGTTTAAAATTCTTCTTATGGATATATAGTGATATTGAAATGTGCCAACACTTTGGGTGTTTTGAATCAAAATGTGAATGAGAATATATGTACTTACTGCCCTATCATTTGTTGGTAGCTGGCTTTAGGTGCAAAAAAAATGGTCATAGCATTTGCCCAAACTGGGAGGCCTGGAATGTGACCCTAGATTCAGCTGAAGAATCTGGCTGAGATGCTGGTGCCTGTTGTACTCACCCACTTTAACTAGCTTAGTTTTGAGCTGCTTTGTTGGAGGTCAGCAGTGTTTAAGTGCCCATGGTAGATTGGAGTTCATGATGCAGAGATGCCGATGTTAGACTGGGGTAAACACAATAAGAAGTCTCACAGCATCAGGTTATAGTCCAACAGGTTTATTTGGTAGCAAACACCACTAGCTTTTGGAGTTGGAGTTTGAGCAGCAATGCAGGTGGTCACATCAGCAATGGGGATGGTGATTTGGGAGAGGGGGCAGGTGAGGTAGGGAGAGATAATGCCTGCTCCAAAGGTACTATTTAAAGGAAGGAGAAACACACACCTTTTTGGCGGTGGTTGCTGCAGCTGAAGAATCCAGAGCAAATCCTGAACCCATCCACTTTCACAGAAGGGCTAACACAGACATCAGCTATGCAAGGAGCCTAGCATCCATTTTAGAAATCTGTCTGAAAAATAACCAAACACATTGAGTTGGGCACACTGGGATGTAGAACAATGGTCCCTTAAGCTGAAACTTGTTGCCCCCATTTTATGCACATAAAATGAGCATAACAAGGTCCAATTTCTATCTTCCTGTGAGAGCAGCAATGATCATTCCTGACCTTTAGCCTTCTTTAAATGAATTGGCTCCAGAGTTGTACTTGATGAAGCTTTTGGTAACCCTGGCAACCTGCTCAGGGTACAACATGTGCATTGAGAACTGAAGTCTGCAAAAAACAGGGTTAGCATTGATCATAATGAAAGCTTGAAAGATCTTCGGTAGCATTTTCACTCGAGCCCATCCATTATATAAATATTCTTCTGTTGCCACTTTCAACCCAAACTCATTCAGGAAACGGAGGTTAAGAGGGAATATAGTAGTGCATAAAACAAGTTAAGCTATTGTTAAAAAAAGGGTTGTGAGAAACACGTGTAGCATTCTACCCTCCAGAGAGCTTAACCAGGAAGGCTGCTTAATTCATTAGGTGTTCACAGGTACAGCCTGTAATAAAAATTATTTTCAAACTCTCTATGTGCAATATTGTTGACATGATGAGGAGGTACATTTAAGTTTTTCTTGCCTGCTGATATTTCTGAAAAGTCTGGAAAGACTATACTGGGGATAAATTAAGCCTGAATTGGTCAGAATTTTAATCAAATCCATTTACTTCATTATATTGTTTCTATTAAAACCCCCCAAGGTTTAACAATCCTGATCCCTTGGGTTCAGTTCTACATCACACTTGTGTTTGACAAAATTACTTTAGTTCAAATGTTCACAATGTATCCTCTGACTTGAAAGGTGATATCAAGGCAAGAAAAAGCAAACATTTTTCTCATTACACAAGAACTAGGAACAGGTGTAGGCCATTCAGCCCTCTAAACCTGCTCCACCATTCAGAGAGATCATAGCTGATCTTGTACTTTACCACTTTCCTGCCCTATCCCCAAAGACCTTGATATTTAGAAATCTATTTATTGTTTTGGACATACTCAACTACTGAGCCTTTGCAACCCTGTGCAGGTGGAGAATTCCAAAGGCTCAACCACCCTGAGTGAAGAAATTCCTCCTTGCCTCAGTCCTAAATGACCTACTCCTATTTCCGAGACCATGTCCCTTGTTTCTAGACATCCCCAACCAAGGGAACACCCTGTCAAGTATTGGAAGGATTTTATATGTTTGAATGAGATCACTTCTTATTCCTCTAAACTCTGAGAGTAAAGGCCAGATCTGTTTAGTCATCCCTCAATGGACAATCCCTGGAATTAATTCATCAAATATTTGTTCCACTCCCTCAATCACAAGTATATATTTCCTTGGGCAAGGAGACCAAAACTGTATGCCATGCTCCAGGAGTGGTGTCACCCAGGCTCCATATAATTGAATTAAGACATCTTTACTCCTATACTCTAATAAGGCCATCATACCATTTACTTTTTTAATTGTTTGTTGCATCTGCATGTTAGCTTTCAGAAACTCATGAACAAGGACACCCAAGTCTTTTCATAGTGCAACATTTCCCAGCTTCTCACCATTTAAGAAAAACTCTTTCTACTACTAACATGGATAACCTCAGTTCTGCACATTGTATTCCATCTGCAAAAGTTTTGCCCATTCTTTTAGCCTCACCAGAATCCCTTGCAGCATATTTGCACTGAACTCACAACATGCACTTCTATCTCGTGTCCTCCGCAAACCTGGAAAAATTACCTTTAATTGCCACATCCAAATTACTAATATAAATTGTGAATTACAGGTATAATTTTCTCATCTTAATTCCTGCCAAATGATGGGACCATTCAGGAGTTGGTAACCCAACTGCAACATTAACATCCCATTTCTGGGTTCTCCAGCCAATCAGGGAGGGTGACAAGTGATTTACTTTATCTGTTAAAGAATAGATTTCTAATTAAAGGGCCCCTGGCCTGTGTATCAGTGGTTCACCTATACATATATGTTTGAAGCAGCAGTAACCACAGGAAATGGGGTTTGACATTTACCTGGAAGAGGTCCTGTTGGAGTGTCTGAGTGACTGCAGTGAGATGATCTATCTCAAACCAGTATGGGAAGGCACTCTAGTGACAAACTTTGATAATGCATGTTCACTGGGAAGGAAGTCTTGTTCCAGGAGGCTGCAAATCAGCAATGACCTGCCCTGAAAACCTGAGTGTCCTGAGGTACAGATGTTGCAGCTTGTTGAGAGATCTGATCCACTGCCTGTGAACTCTGCACTGAGGTTTTCACTGTTAATTTCACCACATAATGAATCAGAAGCCAGGTTTACTTCCAAGACTGCATACTGACTCTTCAATTCCCCCAGTACCCACTGTGAACATTTTTTTTTATACACTTGTAATGAAGCCCTAATACTTCCCCAATTGGGGACAGCTGCAGTTAATGATCAACTTAAAGCATGTACTCAATTACAGCAACTCCAATATTAACATTTACCTCTTCTGACTGGATCTCTGTGTCAGTCCCTTGGGCACTGTGGAGGGGGGCTATAGCAGAGGACAAGGCAGCTGGTGTTACTACTGCTGCTGAAGCAGTTGTTGGTGATGTGAATTCTGCTCTTTCCCTTCAGAGGCGCAGGGTGGAATTGCATGATAGCGGGGAAATGCAGCAGATGAATGCAGACCTGATGGGGTAAAGTTCCAACCAAGAAGTGAGCAATCACTGTCAAGAAGTGATAGCACTCTCTGAGAGAAGAAGTACTTTGAGCAGCAGCCTGTCCTCTGGCCGTGACAGAAGCTCTTGGGCTTCACTGATCAAAGCATTCCCAACTTGTCCGTTTCATTGAAAAAGCACACCCACTATGCACTTGCCTTGGAGACCCTTGACAGGTTGCTGACATCTTGGGGAAACAATTTGCTGGCAGTGAAAGGCAGCACCCTTGGTTAAGATGTGAAGTTAATGATCTATTTGAAATATTTAAATACCTGAGCTGACTGCCCCTAGGGGTTCTCTGTTCATGTTGAAATGATGTGGGTATGCCGGCGTTGGACTGGCGTAAACACAGTAAAAAGTCTGACAACACCAGGTTTTAGTCCAACCGATTTATTTGATAATAGACTCACAAGCTTTCGAGGTTTCCCTCTTCGTCAGGTGAATTCACCTGACAAAGAGGGAAACCTCGAAAGCATGTTGAAACCCACCCGGGTGAAACCCGGGAGAGTGCAGGATGATGTCAAATCCCAAATTGATGTTACTTTTTAGGGGGATTTAGTTTCCTTTTGACATCTCAATGTTTGCTTTTCATCATAACAGCCTTCTGACTGTTGAGGGATTTTCTTTCTCCAAATTGGGACATAAGGCACATTGTGCACACTTCCATTGAATGCAGTGCCAGGTTAATTTGCCATCCTACATATTCAAACGTATTTTTCATCTCTTTTAAATCATGTAAGAGATTTTTTTAAAAATCTGCCTTTCTCCCTGTGACACAGATCGTTCATAGTTGATCAGGGTGGTGAGTAACCTATTCTCAAGTTTAAGCTAATACACCTTGGAAAACCTAGCATGAGAGAAATGTCTTTCTGTCTTTAGGGTCTCTGCACAGCTCCTACTCCACCAGTAGGGCCAAGATCAGCAGGCAGTTCATTATATGGAAAGTCACCAGTGCAGGCCTATGCTTATTGACTCTGCTCTGGTGCAGCATCTCACAGCCTCTCTACTAAGTCTTTTAATGGATGGTGTAGAGACAGCAATCCAGTTGTATTAATTATTTATATTGTGAGGGCATGACATTACACCTTTTTCGTTGTTCATGGTTAAAAAAAAGTTGCAACCAAAAATTCGAGGGAGAGGATTTTCTTTCTGAATGTTAAAGTTTAGAATAATTTGATTCCAATTGTACAGAGGAGGCATTCAGTATTAAAAGGCCTCTAGGAAATGGTTGGCTGATTAATGGTTTATGATGGAAAGCAACTTAAAGAAAGCGAGAAAACACAAATAAAGGGATTTAAAGCAACAAAAAATTGCGGAGAAGATAACATTCCTTTTTAACTGTGTACCAGATGTAACTGTTGAATACTGTAGTTAAAAAGGAAACAGAACAACCATTATTCTGATTTGGCAAGCTGCAAAGTGGAAAATGTGAAAAGGTTTTGGGAAGCCTTTCAAAATATTGCATCTCTATTCCATTTGTATGTTAGAAAAGCAGGTACTCAGTTACCCAATACTTCAAAGAACTTCACCAGTCAGTCTTGCTTTCAGACTTAATATTTCTTACTGTGTAGCCAGTGGTGATGATTAGAAACTGAATGTTTACTACTGAGATTACCAGGATTTACCAATACTGCATTTCCATTAAAAAGTCACCAGGCAGATTATGCTCTTCAGGAATTGGAAAGCCTGTGTGTGCATTAATTATTATCAGTTAAGAAAAGTAAACGGTCTTTGGGTTGCATAACAGCTTTTTCATCTCAAGCTTACTCCTGCTGCAGTATGGTGCAGAGGCAGTGATAAAGCTTAAAGTAGTTCATTGTTCACGTGTAAGCTTAGATATCAAATATCAGTGAGTTATCTGACCAACGAGCCAAGGCAGATCATGTCCTCCTTTGCGTGGTGACTTTTCAACAATAATCGTTAGATATTGATCAACAGGATTGAGGAACTTTGGTTCATTTGTTTCTCTCTTTATAAATGTTGAAGCCAATTGTAGTGATAAAAATTTGTGTACTATCTGTCTCCAGATAGAAATAGATGCCAGAGGTGGGAAGGTGTGTAAGACCACTGTTTTGCAGTATTTAAGTCCCAGTTCCGTTACTGTGTAGCTTCTTCCAGTTTACTCAAGATTTGCTCCAGCTGTGAGTGTAACATTAGTCTGTTGCTGAACTTCAATTCTAATGGGAGTCAAGTTTTAATATGCATGTCTCTGCATGAGTGATGCTAACCTTGCCCCCTGTCAGTTCTTCCAGGAAATATTCTTGTATATAGAGCTGAGTAGCTTGGATCCATTCTGACACACAGAATGACTGATGTGAAAATG
This sequence comes from Carcharhinus amblyrhynchos, assembly GCF_965287045.1. Classification (NCBI taxonomy): domain Eukaryota; kingdom Metazoa; phylum Chordata; class Chondrichthyes; order Carcharhiniformes; family Carcharhinidae; genus Carcharhinus; species Carcharhinus amblyrhynchos. The sequence goes on from NC_137333.1 coordinate 64,248,916, forward strand.
TTCCTGAGAAAATAAGATGCTGCAAGCACCTCTCTGATACTCTATCATTGATATGAAGGGAATGTCTGCAGATTTTAACGTCATTCTCACTGGGAATTATCTTTGTGGTTACTGAAGAAAAAAACATTTCACATTACTAAAATGGATTTACGTTTAGGAAGTTGTCATCCGACTGTTTAGTCTATTCAGTCTCAATCCTAACGCTGTCTGTGTTTATGAGAAATTGTTTGCATCAGACTTCCTGTCTCATCCACATTACGAAAGATTCCAGCATATGTTCCACATTGTGATTCCTTTCTTCCTTTAAAGCTATTACAGCTTTACTCTCCCTCACTGAGAATCATCACATTTCATACTTTGCTATTAGCAATACCCTTAAGTCATATCTAATGGGATTATCCCCCAGATCTCCTGACTACCTGTACTTCCCAAGGAAGGTCAAGTTGAAGGCTCCTTCCCCTGGGATTTAGTGCACTTTCTTTGAGGAAATCTTGTTCACTAATGTTGCTTGCTACTTACAGATTTTGAGTATTGTTGAAAAAGAGACATGCTGTCAAAGCTTTTCATCTGGCACTCATGAGGATAGATGCAAGAATGCCAAATTTCAAAGGGAGCAACAATTTGTACTACATGAGAAAGGGATGCTGATTGGTTGATAGGTCAACTCTAGTTGACAGGCATTGTTAAAGAGGAGAATGTGCCAGGGAATTATTGTCCCACATGCTTTAGTCAATTCAAAATGGCTGCAATGCCTGGACTTGTTCCTTTTTCCTGTGGAGGACAGGTAACTGCAACAGAATATATGTAGTTTCTGGCACAGCAAGAAGTCTCACAACACAAGGTTGGCAAGCATAAATGAGACACATTGAAAGTTAATGACTGATTAATGTTACATTCACACTTACATCTCGTGCAATTCTTCTATAGACCTGGGAATCAAGCTAATGTTAGACATTATATTCTAGAAGTCCTGTACTACCTGGTGGCTATTTACAGGTTTTCACTGGAAGTCTTATTAGGAGAAATAATAACATATTTGAAGTGCAGCATTCTATATATTGTCAACTGTCCTAAATTAACTCCTGTTAGAGATAAGGGAATGAGAAAGTAAAATATGACCTTATTGGAACATACAGGATGCTGAAAGGATATTCTCCCTTGTCTCCCATTTAAGATAGATGAGAATTTTTTTCTCTGTGGGTCATGAATTTTTGGACTTTCTTTCCAAGACAGCAGTGGTGACAGGGTTAAAAAATATTTATAGGGCAGTGTTCGGTAGAAGGGAGTCAAATATTATCAATGGTAGGTGGGAATATGGAGTTGAGACCACAATCAGGTCAGCCATGATAGTATTGAACGATGGAATATCCTTGAGAGACCAAATTGTCCTAGTTCGGATGTTTGAAAGGGTAGGGTGCGCTTGAGCTGTAGATTTATTGCTTCTGGGAGATGATTTTCAAAAAGGCATCAGGGGACCACATGGATTGCACCTCTGTTTAATCGCTCATCAGAAAAACAGCACCTGTAACAATGCAGTAACTCAGTACTACACTGAAGCGTCAGCTTCAACAGGGCTTGACACGCAGCCTTCTGAATTGGAGATGAGAAAGCTCCCTTTTTGAACACTGGACAGACTATGCAGTGGACTTGCTCAAACATAAGAAACCTTTCCAGAAAGTCATCTTCAAGATTTCATAATGACTATGAATCCTGAGTTGATTTAATCAAGCATGTCATGAGTTGCAGAAAATAACACATATCCTCTGGTACAGGAGAGATACTTCTCTGACAACTTCAGCAGAAGCCCATTTGTTGATGATAAAGTTGTCAGAAAAATCTAGTCACCTTTCTACTGCTCCCAGGAAATCAGAAGATTTAATTTCAGTTCTTGACTTGGAGCAACTGTTAAGTCAGTGGTCAGGGAATGTAACCTGGAAATGATCAAATCCTCTGAAATTTGAGCAGGAAAGGAATGGCAGGAGCCAATTTTGCTGCCATTGGCTGCAAGCCCCTGAATGTTCCAAGTGCAAAGCCAGTTCAGCCCACCCATGTGTTTGTGCTGTGCAGGGAAGTATAAGGACTGTAGTTTAGGTCAGCATTTACTCAATCCAGTGGGTGCACATTTTCAGTGGAGATGACGAATATGTAATTGGAGATGCATGGCTCATATATATGGTTTTGGTGACCCATCCAGCCACTATTATACAATGTAAAAAGACCTTGAGAGAATCATTAGCATCCTCACAGGATTGTTCCCCAGTTTGCCAGGTGCAGGGTAACATTAAGGACACTTTAATATGTAGTAGCCAACGACTCTACCATCTCCAGAAGCATGTTTTCAGAAGTCTGGAAAGGAATTGGCCAAAAGAGCTATATGTATGCCATTTACCAAATTCAAATGAAGATGCTTTGGCAGATGGTGGACGCTTCAAGCTATTGAGTGAATTCACTCAAACCTGTCTGATAACCTGCAAGTAAAATGATTCAGACTTTGGATTTGCATCGTTGTCCTGTGAATTTTCTGAAGTCCATTGGGAGGATATTGTAGTGAGGGATCCGTAATGTTGTGAGGCCCGTGATTGAAAATCTTAGCTGCAGCCTCAATCTAGTGTGGGATGAAATGTCAGGGCTGAAATAAAGCTATAAAAACTGTCTAGGGATTGATGCATGTGTTTGAATGTGCTGCACAGACACACTTTGCAGTGTTTTTCCATTGCAATATTTTTTTACTGATCTGCAGCTCCCTGGGACAACTCTGCATTGTCTGTCTCCCTGACGGGGCCCATTAGAACATCCTTCCACTCCCTCCCTTTTCTCTGCACCCACTTTGTTTCCCACTTCTCCCCTGGCAGCGCTGGATCTTTCCCAGTGTGTGTTTAACGTTGGCTACCCTATAAATAGTCAGACATTGCATGAAATTACGTTCAGGGCAGTTTGTGATTGGCTGTGCACTCTGTGCCTGCTTCCAGACCCTCCGAATGCGCGTGCCCAATTCAAGCCAAAGTCTTTCAGATTGGATAATAACAGATAGAACGTCCCAAACTGTCACTCTGTACAGAAAAACAGCAGCTTTTAAAAGTGGGAGCGTTTTTACGTTACTGCTATCTCCAGCTGACCAAACTCAGAATAACATGCCATTCTCATTCTGGCAAGTCCCTCAGCTCAGTGATTCGAGGAACTGGCGCCATGACTATGAGCAACATTGGCAGAATCTTGGAATCCATTGAAAGTGTTGTTTGAAGGCTGCAGCAGTGGTTATGGAATAGAAACTGGATTAGAGGAGTAGGAGCTAATAATAAGGTGTAATATCATTACCTCAGTGTTATATAAACAGCTTTTCTACAGATGACTAGTGCTGTGCTGACATAGAGCACCCTGAGTTTTATTTTAACTCTTTTGATCTTGACCTCGTTATTGTTCAGGTTGTAGTTCATGTGCTTTTTGACACCCTGATTCCTGCTGTTTCCACCCACTTGGTGCATTACCAACTACCACTACCAACCAACCAGAAGGCACTGCTGGCTGGAAGGATCACTTCAGCACGGCCCAGATTTAAATGTAAACCTCAGGATCTTTTCTCAATCAGTTGCTGAACGTCTCCTGAGAATACTGGGAACAAAAAGCAACCAATAGACTTATCAGCAGTCTGAAAGCCATGGTTGCAATAGGGATTTCACTCTGCGACTATCGGAGAAAAGAATTGGAAATAACAGAAAGAAAATGGACGTTTATTTGAACAAAAAAATGCCCAAATGAAATTAAGCCTTGGATAAATAGATTTTGTTCAATTTTAAACCAGCTCATTGTCCATTTGTGAGCCTAAACTAGAGCCTAAACCATTTAGTGTTTGGGACATTTAATTGTGTAGCTCCTCAGATAAAAGATGGAAGTGGAAACTACATGGTCCACCATATTTTGTCATGCAGTGTATTTCTAGAAACTTTGATATGCTGGCAGGCATGTACATATGAGTACAAAGCAGAGAGCTAGTGCATCTATCCCTTACTAAACGCATCCCTGACTCAAATACATCAGATTACTTTCCCTCTCTAAGTTGTTTCCTACCCCCACCCCATGTCCCAGACAATCATAACTTTATTTCTGGCTTTATAGTCTGATAATAGAATAAAAGCAATATACTCTGGATGCTGAAAACCCAAAGTAAAACAGGTTGGGCAGTATCAGTGGAAAGGGAGGGAAACCAGAGTTAAGGTTTTAGGTCGATGACCTTGCATTAGAGAAAGTTTAGAGAGAAGATCACTCTCTGTCTGGATTTTCCTCCAGGAAATTTTCTGATTTTGCAAATCTATTTTTGTTAAGGAAACCACTGCCTGTAATATTTCAGTTTTTGACATGAACTGGAGTTGGACCTGCTGCCTCCAGAGGCAGACCCAAGCTGGTAACAGAGGCGTGTAGATGGTGATGCTGCCCGGCCAGAAGACCCATCTTTGTTTACTGGAATAAACAACCAGCCCAGTTGTAGTCATGACTCGTTTGTTTGGCCCTCAAGCCCTCCCCCCACTTATCCTCCACCCACTCCATGGCCCATGTGCAAGCTCTATTCTGTAGGTGATTTTTGCATCTTCAGGAGACTAAGAATTATGATTATCATAATCCCACACAAAATCCAACACATTTTATTGAATATTTTAAACAAAACTGTTTCAGTTAAGTCCCTCAGTTGGTCAATCCATGGTTACTTAGGAATGACCTTCCTGTTTGGTTCACAGGAACTACCCCTGTCATTATGTATCTTCTGTCTTCTTTTGGGAACAATTTATAAGTATCTGTCACCTTCCTCCATGACTGTGAACCTATGAGCCATGCAGAATATAGTTTCTTAAAGAGCTCCCACACAAGCTGGATACAGATTAGTTTAGTTGGGTGCATGATTGGTTTATTAGTTTATTCCCAAATTATCTTCCATTGGTTTAGCCAAACAAGAACTAAAGTCCTGCTATGATTTTGATGAATTTCCACTGATTTCAACCCGTTTGCTGTGATTAACCATTCTATTCAATTCAATTTGTTCTCTCAAATTCAGCAATATCATTGCAATTTACAAGTATTGATGTAATTAGCAAGTATCACACCCATCAGGTTTCTACATAAGAGACTCCTCTGAACCCCTAGAGAGTATGTTACAATAGCAACTCCCACTATATAGAAAGAAACAATGAGCCATTGACAAACCTGCAAGACTTCGAAATGCCCCTGAAATGACAATTAGAAAAACATATTTGAAAATCTGTTTTAAAAGAATATTCATCTGACAATGTCTTCAAAGCTGTCAATTAATCACAATCATTACCTGTTTCACACCTCTTGTATGTGAACAAACACAAAGACATTGAAAAACCACATCAAAGAAAGCTCAGGTAATTACAAGGTAATCAATATGTCAATCAAACAAAGCTACTGCCTGCTGAGAGCTATTCTTGGAGTTCAGCCAAGCATTCAGAATGGGGCCAACTAGAAAAACATGTCTGATAATCTGTTTTTGTGGATGCAGTTGCCAGATGGCTTCCTAATGCTTCACTTGGAGATTCAATAATGGCTAATAACTTGCTGTTTCATTAAACTTTTCAATCCTTGTGTATTTATTTACACAAGATTAAGAGGTATGAAGCGGATAAAGCCTTTTGCCATTGATGCTACAAACAGCTGTGATTGATTAACAGCTTTGTGAATATAAATGGGACAATATATTTCAAAGGGAATGTTAAATAGCTGTTTTCCTTTTTGGATCCCAACTGAGAACTAAGGGTTCCCCATAGTTCACAACTCTTCTGTGGAGCTTTGAACCATATTTGCTAACAGAATTGGCCCAATTCAATCAAAATTGTGGAAGCTTAGAAATGGTCACCTGTCTAATTGAGCCAAAAAGAGTCAGGGTACTGCATGTGGGCTAGTTACCTAGACCTTTTATCTGTGATGACAAAAATTGTCAGAAACATGAATGGGGTGGGAATCCTGGAATAGGAACATGGGAACATAGGAATTAGTAGCAGAATTAGGCAAATTCAGCCCTTCTTGCCTGCTCTGTCATTCAATCAGATCATGGCAAATCTTTCCCTGGTCTCAGATCTACCTCCTCACCTGTTCCCCATATCCCATTTTCCCTTTTATAATCAGAAATATATCTATCTCCCTCTTGAAACCATTCAACAATTCAGACTCCACTGCATTATTGGGGAGTGAGTACCACAAATTTACCACTCTCTGTGAGTAGTTCCTCTTCATCTCAGTTTTAAATCTACCACCGTGCAACCTATGCCTGTGACTTAGATTGCCCCACAAAGAGAAACATTTCATCTACATTTATTTTATCAATCCCTTTTAAAATTTTATATACCTCAATCAGATCCCTTCTCATCCTTCTAAACTCCAGCGAGTACAAGCCCAAACTGTTTAATCTCTCCTCATACATTAACCCCTTCATCCCCAGAATCAGTCTGGTGAACCTCCTCTGAACTGGCTTCAACGTCACTATATCCTTCCTCAAATAAGGAAACCAAAACTGGACAATACTCCAGATATGATCTCACCAACACCCTATAGAATTGCAACAACCCTTCTCTTCATTCATACGCCAATCCTTTTGCAATAAATGCCCACATCCCATTTCCCTTTTTTATTATGTGCTGCACCTGCATTCTGACACCCTCTGCCCGGACACATTTTGAACCTGCTTTCCATGTAGGTAATAATTTGCCTTTTTATTTTTTCTGCCAAAATAGATAACCTCACATGTATTCAAATTTTGGCTCATTCTCCCAGCCTATCTACAGCCATCTGTTCTTTGAGGACATAATAAGCATGGTGGATAGTAGAAAGCCTACGGATGTGGTATATCTAGACTTCCAGAAGGAATTGGTCTAACTGACCATTTTTAAAAGGTCTCCCAGATTGACTCAACTTCACAAAAATCCAGTCACTGTTTCTGTTTCCACAGCTGCTGCCAGTCCTGCTGATTATAGCGTACCTTGTTTGTCTGTTTATTCCTGAAATTCAGAACAACTGAAAGCATTATTGCTGGCCTTTTAAATTTTTAATGAACATTCATATGAAGACACCTTTGACAGGAAAGGATTAAACTTATTCATAAAAAGCAGTGTTACTCTTTAAACGCCTTCCCACAATTTTTCAGTGAGCTGGATTCCCCATGGGGTGGAGTTTAAACATGACAATATTGTTTGACTAGAAAGGTTATTTTCCCTCTTTGGTGAAACTTACTTACCAGCTGCAACATATTTTCTCTCTCCTTTTCACCCTCCAGTTATTGTTTGAACGACTTATCCAGAAGACTTTGAGTTACAGAGATAAATAAACGTGTAATTTCTCCACCTATCAGCACACCCTAGGCTGGCCTAAATGTATCTCTTACTCCCTGACCAATTGGGATTTGGGTCTGGGATCTCCCCATGATTTGCTTTAAGATGATTTGACAGGAATGTTGGAATATTACTGAGTACTCTGCGGGTAAATGCAAATTTGACATTTACTAAGGCTTTCCAGCAGCTGTTTGGCTTTCTGGGTGGAATTTAAGATTGACAATTTTGGGAAAAGCTGATGCAAATCTTAAAGACACTGTAATGAGTTGTCTTATCTTGTGTGGCTTTAAGCCAAACTATTTAAAAAAGAATCAAATCTACTTAATGAGAAATACTTATCAACTGACCGTTGGAATGAAAAACTCATATTGACAGATTGGCACCCATTGTGGAAACTGCCAAATTTTCCTTTCTATTTTTGTTACTCCATCCACCATCTGATCTGTTTTTCTTTATCTTTCCTATACAGCTTGTCCCTTTTGAGCCTTTCTTTCTACATCCTCATTGAATTATTTCCCTTTTGGCAAATTAGCTTTAAAAATTTAAGAAGTAGGAGCAGCAGTAAACCATTTGACCCATTTTGCTTGCTCTGCCATTCAGTAGTATACTGACTGATCTTATTGTGGCTGTAACTCCACTTTCTGTCTGTCTCCCCCTCAAAGCCCCAACTCCCTTGTGGATCAAACATCGGTCTAACTCCACCTTGAGTGTATTCAATAGGCCAGCCTCCACTGCTCTTTGTGAAAAAGAATTCCAAAAACTAACGCTGTCCTTAGAGGAGAAATTTCTCCTCATTTCTATTTTAAGTAGGAGGCTCTGTATTTTTAAAATGGTGTCCCTAGAGGACAACTATCCTCTCAGTATCTACCCTGGCAAGCACCCTTAGAATCTTACGATCACCTCTGAATCTTCTAAATTCTAATGAATATAGGCCCAACCTGCTCAACATTTCCTGGGATTGCATTGCGATTTTCTAAATTTCCCGTTTGTATCCCCTCAATAATGGAATCTAGCATTTCCCAATGACCTTTGTTGGGCTAAACTGACCTATAATTTCTTGCTTTCTGTTTCTATCCTTTCTGGAATATATTGTCTCATTTGTAGTTTTCCAATCTGCTGGGTCCTTTTCAGAATCTTGGGAATTTTGGAAGTTTGTATACTTGCAGCAAAGCCTTATCCATTCCAAGTTCCCAAATGTCCCCTCCTGTGAATCATCTCTGCCCTTCGCCAACTGTTTAATTACAGCCCTAGTTATAATGTTAGGAACTGGTCCCAACATGTTTCAAATGAAGGCTGTCCCAATGGTGCAGCTTCCTCTTTCCTCAGTACTGGGTGCCAATGTTCCATGAATCAAAACCCACTAACCTTTTGAGCCAGACATTGGCTTTCTGATCTACGGGAAGTCTTTCCATGCCTCCTCTGACCAAACCCCTCGAGAATTTTCTCTTGCCTTTTTCTTCACCAAGGACAAGAGTCTTAGTTTTTCCAATCTTTCTACATAAATGAATTTCCCCATCCCTGGAACCATTCTTGTGAATCTTTTCTGCCTTCAGATAGGTGTGGCCAAGGATATTGTATACTTTATTAATGCTCTCTCAACCTGTCCAGCACATATACATCCAGGTCCCGCTGCCTCTATGCCCTGCTTTACAATATATTCTTGATTGTATGGTTTTTATCATGGTTCACTGAGTCCACATATGTATTGGCTGCCCTTGACACACACAAGTGATTTCTCTACCCCTGTCTTATCAGCGTTTGGTTCTGTGCAACATGAATTGACCAAATGGCTGACCGAGTTACTACAGCCAGATTTGAGTAACTTCTACACATACATAGATGGCGGGAAATAGCAGAAACAGAGGTGGGGTATCAGACATCTGCACATACACTTCAATGTTGTACTCGGTGCTATATTGCAAGTTTTTAAGTGTTGTGTACTCCCAGTATACTCATGTATCTGTGTGTGATTGTGATAAAGTGACAGAGCATAGGATGTGACCATTTGTATTCAAAAATAAGACCACTGTACTTGTTGCACCTTGTTAGAAGTTTTTATACCGTTTAGTTTGAACTACTACGGCCTTCAGCCCAACTAAACAGGCAATTTGTTCCTCTAGCTATTGTAAGGATATGGGAGGGATATTTTTATTTGTGAGGTTTGTTCAAATCTTCATTGCCCTAGAAGTTTGATTTCAATCAACCCAGAGGGTGGCACAGCACCAGGTACCCAGGTTCAATTCTGGCCTTGGGTGACTGTCTGTGTAAAGTTAGCACCATCTCCCTGTGTGGGTTTTGTCCTGGTGCTCTGGTTTCCTGCCACGTTCCAAAGATGTGTTGATCAGTTGGGATGGCTATGCCAAATTGTTCTTTAGGGCCTGATATTACCATCAAGTTGCGTCTATTTTTGGGTGCGAAAACTCGGTCAAGTCGGGCGTGAGGCGAAGGCCTAGAATGGCTGCTGTTGGGCTCAATGTCAATTTAAATGCATTTGCCTCCATTTAAATTGACTTAATGGGCTACGTGCTCAAACTTAGCAGCACTTCCCCCTTTACCACCGCATTCACCCATCCAGATTCAGTGAGAAACAGATTTGGGCTGCAAAGGTCTGATTTTGGCGCTCCAGCTTCTGAGAAGGTAAGTTCAGAGCTTCCGCGACTCTCTGACTCAAATTGGAGGGAGGGGGTAGGTGGCATGGAGGCAGGGCAGATGTCAGATGGCTCTCTTGTGGGAGGAAGGCATTGTCTGGTTGGGGGTGGTGGAGGGAGGTGTGTCAGATGGCTCTCTGGTGGGACGGGGGGCAGGGGGTGTCCGCTGCCACTCTGCGTGTGATCATTGGGCAGAAAGGGGAGCTAAGGTCTGTGATCGGGGAGGTGGAGGATAAGGGGGTCCGTTATGTTGTGGGAGTGGGGCAATGTCTGTGGGGTCAGGGAGGAGGCATTATCCAGCCTGGGAGTGATGTGGCAGGGGAGCATTTCTCAATTATTTTTACTGCGCATGCACTGTTGGAGGATCTGATCAGAGCTGCAGGATTCTGGGTGCGTTAAGCCCCACCCATAAGCTTCTGCAGCACAATGATTGTTGGACCCTTAGAGGATGAGAGGGGGGACTTAGTGGTAGGGGATGGGGAAATGGCTGAGGTCTTGAATAACTTTTTTGTTTCTATCTTCACAGGGGAGGATGTGAATAATTTGCCGGGTGTTAGCGATGGAAAGATGGTAGGACTGGAGGGTCTTAATGACATTACTGTTACTAGAGAGGCGGTGCTCGACAGACTGGAGAGGCTGATCGTGGACAAGTCCCCAGGACCGGATGGAATGCATCCGAGGGTTCTGAAAGAAATGGCGGAGGTGATAGTGGATGCCTTGGTGGTTATTTTCCAAACGTCGCTGGATTCCGGGGAAGTGCCGGAAGATTGGAAAGCAGCTAATGTTACGCCATTGTTTAAGAAGGGTGCCAGGCAAAAGGCGGGGAATTATAGGCCGGTTAGTTTAACGTCCGTTGTAGGTAAAATGTTAGAATCCGTCATCAAGGAGGAAATAGCGAGGCATCTTGAGGGGAATTGCTTGATAGAGCAGATGCAGCACGGTTTCGTTAAGGGGAAGTCGTGTCTGACAAATTTATTGGAGTTCTATGAGGATGTGTCTAGGGCGGTGGATAGAGGAGAGCCGGTGGATGTGGTCTTTCTTGATTTTCGGAAGGCGTTTGACAAGGTACCTCACAAGAGGTTATTGCAGAAGGTAAGGGGGCATGGAGTTGGGGGTAGGGTGTTAGCGTGGATAGAGGATTGGTTGTCAAATAGGAGGCAGAGAGTGGGGGTTAATGGGTGCTATTCGGATTGGCAGTTGGTGACTAGTGGAGTGCCCCAGGGGTCGGTGCTGGGGCCTCAGCTTTTTACCATTTATATAGATGATCTGGAGGAGGGAACCGAGTGTATGGTGTCGAAATTTGCTGATGACACCAAGATTGGTGGAACGGCAAATTGCGCGGAGGGTGTGGAGAGTCTGCAGAAGGATCTAGATAGGCTGGGCGAATGGGCCAGGAAATGGCAAATGGAATTTAATGTTGGCAAGTGCGAGGTGGTCCACTTTGGTAGGAATAATGGTAGGAAGGACTATTACTTATGTGGCGAAAACTGCAGCAGGCGACGGTGCAGAGGGACCTCAGGGTCCTTGTGCATGAGTCGCAAAAACCCAGCCTGCAGGTGCAGCAGGTGGTCAGGAAGGTGAATGGGATGCTGGCCTTCATAGTGAGGGGGATTGAATATAAAAGTAGGGAGGTCTTGCTGCGGCTGTATAGGGCATTGGTGAGGCCGCAGCTGGAGTACTGTGTGCAGTTCTGGTCGCCATACTTACGCAAGGATATTTTGGCCTTGGAGGGAGTGCAGAGGAGGTTTACTAGGCTGATACTGGAGTTGAGGGGGTTGAGCTATGAGGAGAGGCTGAATAAACTAGGCTTGTACTTGTTAGAGTTTAGAAGAATGAGGGGAGATCTCGTTGAGACGTATAAGATGATGAATGGGATGGATAGGATAGAGGTGGAGAGACTCTTCCCGCTCAGAAAGGATAGTAGGACTAGGGGGCACAGCCTCAAGATAAAGGGGGGGCGGTTTAGAACGGAGTTGAGGAGGAACTTCTTCACTCAAAGGGTGGTGAATCTCTGGAATTCTCTGCCCATTGAAGTGGTGGAGGCTGCCTCGCTAAATATTTTTAAGACGCGGGTTGATGGGTTTTTGATAAGAGAGGGGATTAAGGGTTATGGGGAGAGGGCGGGAATGTGGAACTGAGCCACGACAGATCAGCCATGATCTTATTGAATGGCGGGGCAGGCTCGAAGGGCTAGATGGCCTACTCCTGCTCCTATTTCTTATGTTCTTATGATTCAAAATCACTGACATTTTTTCAGGCAGAGCGCATATGGGGGTGCCTGAGAACGGGTCTAAAAGTCAGATCTGAAACACTACCAATTTCAGGTCCGCCCAGCACTTAGAATTAAAATGATAAAATCAGGCCCAGTATCCATTGATGTGCTGGTTAGGTGGATTAGCCATGGTAAATGCATGGGGTTACAGTGATAGCATCGGGGAGTGGGCCTAGGTAGGTGTTCTTTCGGAGGGCTGGCACAGACCCGAGGGGCCAAATGGCCTCCTTCTGCACTATTAGGATTCTAGGCTGCTAGACTTCTGGGCTTTACATCTCTCTGACCTATCAATATATCACCTAGCAGCAACTTCAAAGATTAACTATATTTCCAAAGTTGAACAAACACTATAAATATGCTATGTTCTTTCCAATCCTGTGGGCTGCCCTGGGGATTTTCAGTTCCCTTGGTAACTTATTGCTCATTAAGAGAAAATAAAGCGTTTGGCCATACTTGAAAAATTTAACCAGGACGTGCCTGTTCCTCAGAATTAAATAATCTTTTGCTTGAGACTGCGCAGGATGGTGGGAGGGATGAGGGGAGAAGGAAGGGGGTGCAGTTTAGTCCCAGCCAGGAAGGAAAGGTGTGGTGGATGCTGGTGGTTCTAGTGGGGGGATGCTGATTGTTCGGGTCTGGGGGGGATTGCTGGGCCCCACTAACTGTAAATCTGCCACTGCAGACACTCCCTCCCTTGTCAATCATTCAAATTTGTGAATTATTTCCTCTTTTACCATTACCTGCACAGCAACGATTGGTAAAGATTCCTACACCCCTTCCCGGTTCAAAATCTCCCCAGCAGCAACTTAACCTGCATGGGAATTGGTCCCAGCTCTAACTATGTGCAATCTGTCCGATCTGTACAGGTCTTATCTCCCCAGAGCTGGTCCCACATAGCAGCACGGTGCCTCACAATGTCAGGAACCCAGGTTCGATTCCCAGCTATGCGGAGTCTGTACATTCTCCCCGTGTCTATGTGGGTTTCCTCCAGCTGTTCTAGTTTCCTCCCACAGTCCAAAGACTTGGCGGTTAGATGTACTGGCCATGCTAAATTCTCCCTCAGTGTGCCCGAACAGGTGCTGAAGTGTGGTGACTTCATTGTAATGTGAACCTACTCATGACACTAATAAATAAACTTCAAACAATGTCCCAGGAATCCTGCTTTCCAGCTGCAGAACTCCCAGTTTCTGACCTGCCCTTGTAGCCACAGTATTTATATGGCTGGCCCAGATAAGTTTATGGTCAATGGTAGCCCTCCCAGGAAGTTGTTGATGGGGGATGTGGTGACAGTAATGTGATTGAATGTCAAGGGAAGGTTTAGATACTCTCTTGTCAGAGATGGTCATTGCTTGGCCCTTGTGCACAGATGCAGGAAGGATATTCTTGACGGTTGAGGTGTCCAAAACCAGGGATCATAATCTAAGGGTGAGGGTAAATCTTTTAAGACTGAGATGAGATAAAACTTCTTCACCCAGAGAATGGTAAGTCTGTGGAATTCATTACCACAGAAAGTAGTTGAGGCTAAAATGTTGTATATTTTCAAGATGGAATTAGATATAGCTCTTGGTGCAAAGGGAAACAAAGGATATGGGGGTGGAGGGGGTGAAGGTGGGATCCGGTTATTGAGTTGGATGATCAGCTATGACCATAATGAATGTCGGAGCAGGCTTGGACCAAACGGCCTACTCCTGCTCCTATTTTCTATGTTTTCTATGTGTGTCATTTGCCACTTGTCAGACTAAGCCAGAATGATGCCCAAGTCTTGTTGCATGTTGATATAGACTGCTTTGGTATCTTGAGCAGTTGCATTTTTGCTTTGCCATAGTTTCAGAAGCACCAAAAATTATCACCTTTTGTTCACGTTCAATTATCTTTTAGATCTGCCGCTACGTCCGTGCTGTCCCCAGAGGAGCTCTGTAAGGCAATAAGACATTTTATACTTCTTATCGTGGAACAGCTTACCATGCTTTTGCCACACTTCGTATTGTTTATTATGAAGATGTAATGTATGAAGGCAAGTTTTAGAAAAAAAAAATTGGCTTTCAACAGTTGAAATCCTAAAGTGAGAATGAACCAGGAAGTTTGTTTTCATTTAACACTCATTGAGTAGCAAAGGAATACAAAATTGAAGTCATGGGCTGGAATTTTCCTTCCGTTCACACCCTGCAGCCGTTGCAGTCGAGGGCAGAGATTTTGGCGCTCAGCCAAATCTCCATTCACTACAACAGGACCAGAGGATCCCACCAGGGTGAAAGACTGGGAAATTCCAGCCATGCTGTCCTGAGACAAGAGAATAGGAAATGGGAAAAAAGGCACAATTTTCAGTTAGGCAGCAGCATGCTGTAGTTACTCCCAATAGTATGTTATATTTAGAACTGGGTGCAAATGTAAAATTGGCTGAGGTACTGAAATTATTGAGCTTGCCAAGTTGATGTCTGCACCCATTACTTAGTGTCTGTGCTTCTTTCCTGCTAACAAGGGTTAGAAGGAAGCAATGAAACCAATGTTTGGTTTTCAGTTAGATATGTTTAAAAGATGTCCCTGTTTTAACACACTGGACAAAATCACAAGTCATCACATCAGCACAAGCGGAATAAAGTTTGTAATGTGTTCAGATTTTTAAGAAGTTAATCTCTTACTAATTCACATTATAGCAAATTGATATTATATAATTAAATATTAAGGGTATTCCTGCACACTGCAGAGAATAGTCCAACCACTTATTTATAGCAAAGCATCAAGGATGTAGATACTTTTAAAAATGTGATTACATTACAGCCTGTAAAATTAATCAATAATGCAATCAAATGTTAATGTTTTCCACTGAAATGTTAACTGTCCATTTACTTTAATTGGTGGGAGTTAGATGTTCATTCACAATGTCACAGAAAGCCAACATAGATTGTATTTTCAATAATCCATGTTGTTAGAGCTGCCATTTTGCTTTGTATTTACTGGAGAGATGGAGCCTTTTGCAGGAAACCTATTTCTCAGACACTTGGGCACTTATACAACTATGGAGAATAATTTCTGACAGCAGAATTGACGAGGTAGCTTTTATCATGACAGATTGAATTAATGATCTTTTATTTAAGAAATCTAGAATTGCAGTTAAAATTATTCTCACCTGTTTATGATCTTTTATTTAGGAAATCTGGAATTACAGTTAAAATTATTTTCACCTGTTTATGGTCTTTTATTTAGGAAATCTGGAATTACAGTTAAAATTATTTTCACCTGTTTATGGTCTTTTATTTAGGAAATCTGAAATTACAGTTAAAATTATTTTCACCTGTTTATGCTGAACCATTTATCTTTTTCAAGGGACTGATGCACAGGGTAGATTTTCTAAGTCTTTATCCACGGTAAGGAACTTTACAGACTTTGTTGGAAATCGTAGAAAACTAGCCATCGGCCTGGTCAGGGCTATGTAAGAGAATCCAAAAATTCAGACATTCCTCATGAATGATGAGGGACAGATAACACAAAGTAGAAGTGATTAGACTGGTCTCTGACTGCGATGGTAAAATGTGCATGTCAGGTTGATAAATTAATTTGAAATTGCTTTGTGAACTTGATTTCTAAAGTGACTGTTTTTTGCTCCGGTCATCACACTCCAATCAGCAACTGATGGGGTTACAAGATGTTTCCAGCTTTCTGCAGTGTAGCAGGAAAGGGAGAGGAGATGGCAGGTATTTTGTTTTGTTCCTCCTCTTGGAGAGGTGCTTGGCTTCTGTCCAAAATTTCCTGTTTGGACCATTTTAAACCCTTTTTTCAGAGATTGCTCTGCCTCTTGTTTTCATGTTGCTCTGGGGAAAATCCCAACATAAGTGCCTTATCTTTGCCTTGAAATTTGAGAGTTTTTTTCAGCAACATGCACTGGAAATTTCTGAATGAGAAGTAAAACTTAGAGGGATGACTGCCAGCTTGCAATCATCTATTTTAAATCACACAAAGTATCTCAGAGTTTTATGGGGACAGATGCCGCTTTCCTTTCTCAAAATCTTCATGTATTTGTTATATTAGAAACTCGTTGTTTCTGGGATTGTAGACACAATCTTATTACATCATGGGACACTGTGCTGATATGTCAATCTCTTGTGTTACACATAAAATGATTACTGTAATACCTGCGTGGACTTGTGACCAAAGTAAAACCTTTTCTTCAAGTTACCAGCAGCAGATGATGCTACATCAGTTAGTCTCCACTTTCCATTCTTAAGCTCCTGTCAAAAAAGTTGCGTACAGAAGAATTGGGAGCAGCAGTAGGTTACTCAGCCCCTTGGGCTGGCTCTGCTACTCTGTAATATCATGGCTGATCTGATAGTAACATCAACTCCACATTCCCTTCTGTCTTAAAAATGTTCAAAGACTGTCTTGCACTGCCTTTTGAGGGAGAGAGTTCCAAAGACTCTCAATTCTCAGAGAAAACAATTCCCGTCTTAAGCGGACGACCGCTTATTTTTAAACGGTGACCCTAGTTTGCTCCCACAAGAGCAAACATCCTTCCACATCCACCCTGTCAAGACCTCTCAGGATCTTGAAGGTTTCAATCAAGTTGTCTCCTCATGAGGCGATCCTCCCATTCCAGGTATTAGTCTAATAAATCTTCTCTGAACTGCTTCCAATGCATTTCCCCATCCTTCTTTAAATAAGGAGCCAAAGACAGTACACAGTACTCCAGATACGGTCTCACCAATGCCCTGTATAAATGAAGCATAACTTGCTACTTTTGCAATCAATTCTTCTTGCAATAAAAGATAACATTCTATTCAGTTTATCTAATTTACTTGTTGTATCAGCATACTAATCTTTTGTGATTCAGGCATGGAATACCTAGATCTGCGTTTCAGAGTTCTGCAATCTCTCACCATTTAGATAATACGCTTGTTTATTCTTCCTGCCAAAATGGACGATTTCTCATTTTTCCACTTTACATTCCATTTGCCAGATCTTTGCCAACTCATTTAACCTATCTAATTCTCTTTGTATCCTCCTTATGTCCTCTTCACAACTTGCTTTCCTACCTATCTTTGTGTTACTGGAAATTTAGCAAGCAAACCTTCAATCCTTCCTTCAAGTCATTTATATACATTGTAAAAGGTTGAGACCCCAGCACTGGTCCCTGCGGCACACAATTCGTTACATCTTGCCAACCAGAAAGTGACCGATTTATGCCCACTCTTTATTTCGTGTGAGCTAGCCGATCTTCAATCCACGCCAATATGTAATTATTTTTTAAAGTCAAATTTAACATGCAACTCAAATGCTTTTGAAAGCTTATCTGATATGATTTTACAATACCAGCCATAACTCCAGTATAAATTCTGTAATATTTTTGAGTGTTGTCTCACCTTTCCAAAACTGGTTTGTGTTCTGGTTGCTGATGAGCACTGAATTTAGGATCAGCCCCACACCCTACAAGTTAAAATGAACTAAAGCAAGAATGGATGCTAGAGGATCATTTTACTGAAGTTGAAATCAACAAATGCACCTGGAATTCCACATTGGCAGTGACCAGCTTCAGACCATGATCTGAAATCTGAAGGTGCTTGGAATTCCAATGTTCACTGCTCAGTAAACAGATACAGTCGGCGCTTCTCAATTCCACGTGTTTAAAAATGTTACTGCTGCCTTCTGCAAATAGTGAGTTTATGATGCTGCCTGCGGCATAGTGGAGTGGGTTTTAACAATGCTATGATCGGAATTACAAATACATAAGTATTTTTGATGCATCAGTGAACAGCCTTTCAATTTTGACCTCCAGCAACTGCAACCATCTTCCTTCAGTGCTAGGGGAGAGTATTACTCAAATTTCTGGTGGATCCAAGGTGGGAGGTCAGCCAGGGGAGCATTGGAAAATGAAAACCTCAGGGTAACATAATGAGCCTTTAAACAGCAGCACAAGATTCAAAAAATTGTGTTTGTGATGAAACTATTGAAACTTGAACCTTTTTTGAAATACAGGCAGAGTCTGCTTTTTAACTTAAAAGTCAACTTTCTCAGTAGCACAATCATTTAAAATACCTGGTTAATGTTTACAATGTGAAAACAGCTTTGTCAGGCTTTGCATACTGTGCATAATTAGCTATGAAACCAGCAGAAAATCTTAAATTAATGATTGAAGGCAGGCATGTTTTTTCTCATAATGTGTGCTATTCTTTATGACATAAAGAAATCTTTAATTTACAGCATAATATATTGGCTTATAGTTACTGGAGTCTTTCAAATCTGACTATGAAATTTAAACTGTTCCTTGAATTGCAACACAAGAGTGCAATTTGTAGTCAAAAAATTCCTGTCTTAAAAGTAAGTTTTAGCCATTTGTTTGTTGTAGGGATGATCACATAGAGCATGGGGACTGCTTTTCTAACTTGAATGGTTTTGGTTCAGAAAATGCCAGAGAAGGATTCTCATTAATAATTGACCTAGAAAGAAGGGAGGGAGCTGTTGAAATTGCAAGAGTTCCTTCTGAGTTTGATGATCCAACTCCTTTTTAAATGACTTGAGACACAAATTGGACAATTACAATGAAAAACAGCCAAAGTTCCAGCTGTTACAGCAAATGTCTTTTATTTTCTGTTTTGAAATATGTTTGGTAAGAAAGCCTTTTATCAGACTAGACTGAATTATTATTACAAGCATTGAGTAATTCAGTTGCGTTTAATCTGTTGGAATTGTTTGGTTAAATTTCATTGTGGAGAGCACAACGGGCTTGGGTGTAGGTAAAGGTTTTAAACTAGTAAAATTGATGAGGGCATTAAGAAACTGGCTTCAGTCTGCCAGCGTCTCCAGTTTTTTATTTTGGGGGTTTGCCCACAACTCCCTCAGGAGAGACAAGTTATCCATTTTCACATGTTAATTGCTCAATTAGAATGATAGTTATACATTGTTTTCATTTTAACACCAAGTCCATGGGTTGTCCAAATTTGCTAAAACTCACCAGTGAATTCAAAGCGAGTATATCTCAAACAACTGGCTGCAACTTGACACCTGCTAGGTTCCACTCTCCCATCATTATCATGCTTTCTGACCTACACTGCTTCCTTGTCCCTAAATGTATCAAATGTGAAGTCATTGGCTTATCTTTAAGTCTGTCTATGGTCTCACCACCTGTATCTTTGCAACCTCTTTCTATCTCACATCTTCTGCTTTCCCAAATTTGACCTTTCATGCATCTCCTACGCTCTATACAATTTAGTGTTAGAGCCTTCAACGATCCTGATTGTACTCTCTCCTTCAATTTTCTCTGTTTTTAAAGGCCTCATTAAAACCTCTTCTCCATTCCCTACACCATTTGCTGCTTAATGAAATGTTTGAAAATGCACTTTATTAATGGAAATGATTGTTTCCTTTGTTGAAACAAAATTGACCAGTTGCTTCACAGCCTGTAGCGGTTTTTTCAGAGGCTAAGTATTGAGCTTAACTTTAGCTAATACAAAGACTCGCAACACAGTATCCTGGTGAAAGATGTTTCTTTACTGACCACTGCACGCTGAGAGAGAAGGGCTGGACAATGCAACTCTTCTCTGAAGTTGTATCACAGTGACAATACAATTATACAAGACATTTTACCTGTCTTCTAACTCATCATGAGCAAATCATCATTAATAAATGTCATATACCTTAGTCAATTACAGATATTCCTAGACAGCATGGGAACAATAAGTTTTAGCAGTTTCTGCCTGACTTTCCCATGGCCACCTGTCCTGGACTCTTATCTGGCTGATTCATTAAGTTCTCTGGAGCCTCTAGCTTGTCCTTGCTCAATGAATATCTTATTTACTGAGCTGCCTGGTACCCATGCTGATAAGAGCTATGCTTCTATGGATGTATTGTTATAAGGAATGTGGTTCACTTTACTGGCCTATTTCCTATGATGCCCTGAAACCCTGTGCCATTGGCCAAGATGTATGCCTGTTCAATAACACACTTTCAAAAATATATGTTTAAAATCTCTAACTGTGGTTATATATGTTTCTCTGCAAACAGTATCTCTGTAAGATAAGGTCGTCTGTGATTCTTACCCTAAGTTAATCCACTCAGTTCTAATAGTCATTATTAGTATTTTAAATCCCAGAGTATTTTGAAGTTCTCAAGCATAGCCCTCTCTCTGGTCCCATCACTTATTCATGAAAAGTTAAAATGGCGATTGAAGCTGGCAGACAATGGCACAGTCTCATAGTGTGCCTGTCCATTTTGTGGACACTTCAGCTTGCATTGCATCACACAACATACTACTGCCACCAGTTTGCAGGAGTTTAGATCTAAGTACTCCACCGGAAATTTATACGGAAATGCTTCTCCCCCAGCATAAGTTATAATTTCTGTATGGAACATTTTATTCTAGAATTAAAAACTTAGTTGTATGTCAAGTGGATATGTGCAGAGTCCTTAAATGGAGGCATTGGACAACATTATGAACTACTGTTCCACAATACTTGCATCTGATGCAGTTGTGTTACTGTATATTTAGTGGAATGGAGATGAACCTCTCTTAGAGTGCCTTTCATCTGTCCTCTATTTAGCATAAAACCCATTGAAATTTCCACTGTAAATGGTTATGGATAAGTAGTTTTAAAATAAATTCTCAGTGTTGTAATCCTTGGCCGTTAACTATTGTATGGTGTTTATAAATCTCTCAGGAATGCCATTTACGATATGCTAATAGTAGCTCTTGTGACTAGTTAGGGTACATGCTTTAATTAATCTCTGCACTAGTACTGAATCCATAAGCAACCAGCGGCAATTTCAGAATAATGATGGTGATTTTCAAAAGATACTTGTAACACTGCAGTGATTCCCATGTAGACTGTGATAACCAGTGGATAATTATTTACTATATCATCTGTGGCATGAGCAGTTTGTGCTGGCAGCTCACATTGAATCTGTGTGACCATTCTCCTTATTCTCGGGCTGCCAAGCAAAGTTTGACAGTTGAATATTGGCATGACTGACTCCATGAAACCACTGGCCTGGCACCAGTCTAACAAACTACTCGCATGTCAGATTGTACAGGGAAAATATTAACCTCCACTAGGACTGTAGTCTGAATGTCAAACAACCTGTTCTATCAATTACCTTGCTGAATATTATACACTTTGTATATTTGTTCAGTTGTCCACCAACCCCTCACCCCTATCTCCTAAATCCTTAGTTTGTTCATGCTTCTACAAATATAACAAATTCTTTGACATTATATTTGTATAACATGGTGCATCTTACAGAGCACTATCGTGTGTTGATAAAATGTTGAAGTAATTTGGCAGCTATGATCTGGATAGTATGATCAGTCACAGTACAGTATTTTTTGGTATTAGTGATACCCTTCATTGCTCAGACATGTAACCTACTGTATTCAGAGAAGTTATTGTATTGCACGCGACTCCTCATTCTGTGCGGTCCCTGTTGTAACAGTTGACTTACCAACCCCTCACAAGGATGAATCTACTATGCTCAAAACCATTCGGAAAACCTGGGCATAAATATTTTTATTTTGGGTGAATTTTCTTCCTCCTTTCCAGTTTTCCTGTATTTATTTTTATCCTTTCTGCTATTCAGCTCATCAGAAAAACTGATGATAAACTCATGGGTTCAAATGCTGAATTACCCAGACTGCCATTAGCCCTTCTGTTTTTCAACAGTTATTTCAGAGCCCACTTGATTATAAATCAGTAGAACTAATAGTCTAACAGATCTGCAATTTGGATAACCCAACTTGTTTTGCTTTTCAAAATGCCCAGGGGTCACTAGTTAGGAACAGTCAACTGGAACAGGAATAACTTTTAAAATGTTTAAAGTGGTATACAAATAAAATCTATGGAATGGTCCCTTTAATGAAAAGTTGGATCAAGAAATAAACAGAGACAGGATACAGAGCTATTGCATCTCAGGCAGAGCAATTAGCTTTGAAGCTGCCTTTCTTTCGTTTGGAGATTTAATCCATGGAGCTTAGCGATTTGAAATGATTGTTTGTACCGTCTTCTGGTGAAGCTGGAAGGGCTCCAGCACATGTTTAAGCAGTGAACCTGGATCTTTGATATTAATCAGTACTAAGCCACCTTAAGTTGATGCATCCTATTAAAATGTAATGTGAATCACTAATGTGAAACAGTTCTATGCTGTTTTTGAATTGAGACTCTGGTATCTTATGGAAATCTTATCTGGAGTCAGTCTGTGGTCCTGTGTTTGTGTGAAACATGCCTGACTGCTCTGGCAAATGATATTTATCTTTGAGGGCACTTTGTCTTTCCTTATCGATTTTTTTCCATAGAATTTCCTGCACAGAACTTAAAATGTTGATAGTTATCAATAACTTATCAATGTTTCAGAACCTACATATTCTTAAAAATATCGAAGAATGGAGAAATGAACAATGTGAAACCGCCTGTAATATGGGCAAGATTCTTCAACACCCCTAACCTCCCATCTGTAGTGTATTTTCCGGTGACTAAGGTGGCCCACCATTGTCCGGCAGTGGGATCTTTTGGTCCTGCTGGTATATACTAGGCTTTGCCCACCCCACACTCTCCGCCTCAAGGGAATGTGCCAAGGCGAGAGGTTGCCATTGACAGGACTGGAAGATCCCACCAGTTGGAAGGGCTGGAAAATTTCTGATCTATTTTACACATATACAACAGTATTAAATTTAAAAAAAGTAAATTTAAGGGGAAAAAATCTGTTCACCTAACAGTGCTGCACAAATTTACTTTGCTTCCTCAAAGCAGGCAGCGCCATGGACACACTTGCTATAAATGTCATACTTTTTCACTGTTATTTCTGTAATAACCAATGTCACATCTGACTGACACTTAAACTTGCCTATGGCTATTCATTATATTTAGTCACATTGAGCCCTCTCGGCTCTGTCTCTAAGACAACAGGCATGATAACATTCTTTTGTGTGATGGTTTGGGAATGCAAACACCATATAATACAGCATTGGAGCATGTGAACTTTCCAAAGCTGCAGAAGAGGTGTGATGGTAGACGCCTGAATATTATAATATTTCATTTTCCTCTCCATGACCCAAAGCAAGATATCACCTCTGCATCCTTACTTACTTCATCATTCACCATTATTCTCTCATTTGGCAGCTCAGAGAAAATTCACTGGGAGCTGTAGACAGTTCAGGTCTCACTGGGAAGTGTGGATAGTTCAGGTCTCACTGGGAAGTGGGGACGGTTCAGGTCTTACTGGGAGATGGGGACGGTTCAGGTGTCACTGGGAGAAACAGAATTCATGAGGGTGCCAGAGGATTTAGAATCTACAAATGGTGAGCCAAAGTTCTGGAAGTCTAGCCTTGACTGTAGCAAACATACACTCCGATGTCACAGATCTGGACAAGTATCATGCTGATGGAGATTTAAGGGCCATCTCAAGGCATCCAGGATACATTTACAAGGATTATAGTGGAGTCCAAAGCCATCTTCACTGTCAATATCTGAATGGGGTCCAAGATTTTTCACCAGTACCCGAAGTAGAGCATCTAAATCTGAGCCACATCCCAGCAACTCCACTAGCAGCCTCCCACCCTCACCCCCGAGGCACTCCAAACTGGAACTGCATCAAATTTTGACAATCTGATTACTGGTTACCAGGTATGGGAAACATTTGGAGAGATTGATGTCAGTTAACTTTGGGTGTCATCTCTCCACTTGCTGATCGCTTGATACTCCAATCCAATTGGTAAACCTATGACACCATTCTCTCTCTAGATGACAACTCATTACTTTTTTTCAGTCAGCTTCCCCAAACACCCACTTGTGTGGCCATTAAGGCCACACTTCCCATGCATTCACATTGGCAGTGTAGCCTGCTGGTAAATGCTTCTGGGATTTTGAGGTCTTGAGGAGAAGGGTCATCTCTGTCCTAAAATACTTATGAAACCACAATGCAGCCTGGTAGCTGTCACCTTCAGGCATTGCTTAGCACAGCACAGGATTTAAGTAAAACTACAGAGAGGCACCAAGGGTGGTATGATGTTCAGAAGAAGTGATGTGGGTATGCCGGCGTTGGACTGGCGTAAACACAGTAAAAAGTCTGACAACACCAGGTTTTAGTCCAATGGAGAGTTCTCATTCACTCTCCATTCACCTGACGAAGAGGGTGTCCCTCGAAAGCTTGTGAGTATATTATCAAATAAATAGGTTGAACTAAAACCTGGTGTTGTCAGACTTTTTACTGTGTTCAGAAGAAGCACAGACTATAAATGTGCATAATTAAAACAATTTGTGATATAAAATCCATTGTTCCAAACTATGCTTTTTTTTTGTGTTTTCAAGGTTTAGAATTCTGTATTAGGACCTGCTTTCTTCTGTACCTCCTTATTGAAACCTTGTTTATCTGTTACATTCCAAGGAAATGGCATTCATTCTTTGTAGCTTCTAGTTTAAAGTCACTGCTTAGAAAAGGAAGACCTGAATGCATTGAGCCTTTAATGATTTCAGGAGTTCTGAAGTGTAATCAGTATTGTAACGTAAGCAAACACAGCAACAATTTTGGAATGACAAGGTTTCACAAACAACAATAATATAAAATGATGAATAATCTGTATGAATGGGTGAAGTATAAAATATTGGTCCAAAGCTTTTTCTTCCGTTCTTCTTTGAATAAAGGGCTTTCATTGCTTTTATGTCCACCAGAGATTACAGATGGGGCCATGGTGTAATGTCTTTTTCAGGCCCTCTGACAATACTGCGCACTCTCAACATTGCACTGAACGTGTCAGGTTAGATTATCTGAAGTATGGCTTGAACCCAAGACATTCTGAATCAGATGTGAGAGTACTGCCATGGTGCCAAACCTGTCAGTTGGGTTCAGCATTCTCCTTTCTCATAGTCAGGTCTCATGTAATACTACATTTCTCTTTAACTTCTCATTGTTTTTGCTTTAGTTTTTGCAAATTAATTGAAGAAAATGTTTGAGTAAAATTGATATTGAATTTTTAATAGAAGTATTGCTTTTCAAAACAGGCCACGTATGTTTTTGTGTATTTATGAATAAATATAAATGACCATTAGCACAAGTATCATACCTTTTGTGTTCTGAAAATGTAAATTTCTGTAAAAGTATTACGTTCAGAGTGATTGAGGCCTTGATCACAAATCTAACCTTACCCTCTCACCAACTGCAAATGAGTTTAAGTCATAAAAGTAAAGAGGAACCCGTCCTCTCTCTGCTGTGCTGGGTGGCAAGGCATCCGAGCATACAATGCAATAGTGAGCCCGATTTTAGTTCTAATGGATGCCAGCTGGATTACCAGGGCTCAACAAACTGGACAACAAAATAGTGCTAAGGTACTTTTTATAAAACTCCCTGCCTAGGCCAGGCGGAGCAGGCGTGCTTGTTCCAGGCCCTCAGTCAGCCTCCACCCCATTCCCTGTGGCGACAGCCCCCAAAAAGCAAGTCTTGATTTGCAATCTGATGGACCTCCTGCTGCTTGATTTCCCACCTAACCTGGTGTCAAATTGGGTGCAGACATTCGCTTCCGCAGCCTTGCTGGGTTTCCCTTGCATGAGCTCCCCTGCACTCTCCTCACTTCTCTGTAAATATCAGGGCCAGAGTGTTTCTCCTCATTGTAACGGATCTCAGATCATCCCTACACACCTAGTTGTGTTAAGAGTGGTCTTTAATTATTTGCTTCCATCTGTGTTCAGTTAGGAATGCAAATTTGTCAAAAGTCAATGGATAGAAAAATCGAGTTCGATGAATAAGATATCCCTAGTTTTTCACTTTGTCAAAATAAAAGCACTCCCATAGTTTTTTACCTCAGTGAAATTGATTTGTGAAAACTTTAAATATTACTTGTGTTTATTGATAGTAGAATGTATGTTTATTGCTAGTAGAATGTACGTTTATTGCTAGTAGAATGCGTGTTTATTGATAGTAGAATGATAGTATTCAGATTGTTAGTAATAAGCAGACCTGGTATTATCCTCCCTGTGGCATGAACACTTCTGTTATGAAAGTGACACAGCTGACTCACTACAAACAATGCCATGAGGGATGTGCTGGCAATATATCTGAAGCATGCTAAGTATGTGACTTTATCACACTTCTCTATTACACCTCGGCATCACACTATTATATCAACCTTTTTATATTCAAATTCTTGCAGTGTAAGTTCTTCCCATTAATTTATTCAAGCTCAGTGCCACTTTCTTCCAGCTAATTGGCTAGTATGCAAATGTATTACATGCTTCATGTTTAATACCTGTAATTCAACCATATATGCAGCTTTCTGAGAAGAGACAATGACCCATGTGAATTAGATCACTGAACAAATTCTGTTACATTTTTGTCTTTTCTCTTCAACAAACCTACTAAAATAAGGTTTGTATCCGAAGAGGAAAACATATTTCAGAATAATGATGACATGATTACACTTCATGTTGTCTTTTGTACTTTTTGACTAGTTTCATTAATGTATTTTTTTGGGAAGTACTACATCTGCAGCATTTATCTATTACTTTCTCAGTGCATCTCAATGTAACAGTTGGTGTTTCCTCTTGATGTGAAAAGATTTCTTGACTTCTTCATTTCAAAACAAAAATGAGAAGAAATTTTCATTTTTTTTTGTGTTTAAACAATTATGGATATAGGGACTGCTCCTTTCCCACTCCTGGATAGAATTTGGTCTAAAGAGAGAAGCATTTGTGCCAAACAGATCTGCTCACTCATGTTTGTTTATGCTCACAAACACAAATCAATATTTATTTCTTCACATAAGTTCTTTATTCAGAATTTGCCAGTGAAATTAAATTGAGTTTGAAGCTGAAATTAAATGGTAGGGTTGGACTTTGCTGACTTTTGCTGCTAATATCTTCACTCCTTCTGATTCATTATAATCCACACCAATCATAATAAGCCTTTATTTTTGGCTCCATATGCAATAAGGGATCCTTCTCTTCAACATTTACACTGCCTGCTTCTTTGCAGTTAACTTGAAAGAAAAATACATTTACTCATTTGAAGAAGAATGCCTTTCAAGCCATGCACTTATTTATTGTTCCAGAGTCAGATGTAGAGGCAGGAATGTAGAAGATGGTTAGTTATTTTATAAAATATTGCTTGTTTATCTTCTAGGAGCGAGCCAAAAATACTTAGTATCTGCATGCAGACTTATATGGTAGAATCTTCAGTCCTTAGTGGGTATATCACACATTGTATGAAAAACTGGCATGATACATTCACTGACCCTGAGAAGGTCTGTTCTATTGTCTGCTCATTAGGTAGTTAAATGGGCATCAGTGGGCATTCCTCCAGACTGAGGACCTTGGAAGACAATCTCCTACCCTCATAGCACTGTTGACTAATCAGAGCCTGGCAGCTCTTGCACTTGGTAGCACCAGAGAGGCTGTTGGAGCAAGAGGTCCTGGAGTCCCAGGATCATAAAGTAACCAAGGAGGAAAAGCAAATGCTGCTGGGGGTGGTGGATGGGGGCGAAAGGGAGGGGGGGATCTTGCAGGGTGTTGGTTTTGGGGAGCTGAGGGCTGTGGGACTCAGCAGCAAGAGTTGGGTTGAGGGGAGGGTGATTGTCTGTCTAAAGCCACCCCTCTGTCCCATGTTCACGCACAGATTAATGCAGATGAGGGAACACCCTCCCCCACGCTACCCCCCAAGCTGACATGCAGCCTGCATTTCTACCAGTTATGCAGGCCACACACTTGCAGGGTCACCTGCTGCTGGGAAGATTCCAGCGGATGTGGGAAAAGGGCCCTAAGTGGATGCTAATTGGCAATTGGATGACTATGAGTTTGCCCACCCAGAACTTCTGGTGGAAGAAGGAAAGCATCACGTATCAGTCCCAATGCCCACCCACCACCTTCCTTGCCTCATGGTTAGGAGTGCAGTGGTGTGGAAAATTCCAGCCATAAACATACAAATCATTGCTATTAGATATAGAATTCTCTCCAGTACTCATAGGTCCGGTCCCAGTTCTGTCGAACACAGTGCTATAAAAACACTAGATTGCTCTCCCCTAATGATCCCAGATTCCACACTTCACAATTTAGTATAGAGTCACTCTGATGCCAAACCTCATACCTTCTCTCATTGACACAAAGCTCAAATCCAGTTAGAGCTCCAGTGCTAGACTATGCACCATTCCCGGTGTTGTAAAGCTGTTTAATTCCTTCCCACCGCAGTTAAACACCAGCAAAGTCCCCTCGCTGTTAAAGACTTTTTCTACTCGAAAAATAAAAGTGTTCCATCTTCCATCTCTCAACTAAGTAAGCGTAAATTTCACTAACAAAAATGGACCAGTGGGATTTGAACAACTCGTACCAATTTTCTTGCTTATGTTTAGAAATCTTTTAATGAATCAGCCACAGATTACCAAGCGCTGATTCAGGGGGTTCGTTTAAGAGCTTCAACAAATTTCAATTTTACTGTCGTCATATATTCTACTTTAGACAGGGTAGGGCAACTTGTACAAGCTCCACTCAGCCAAGACTTGTTCTTGAAGAAATTTTAACTGGTAATTAAGTGGCTGTTACACTCAAGTACTCTTATCACCATGAAAATGGAAGTTTGATACGTGTTTAACAGGTTTCCTGATACTGGGTGACAATTAAGAGCAGATTTTATTCTATATATTACTTAGCTTCAATATTTAAATCATTCTTCCTATTGTTTAACATCCACCTTCTTTCATTAACAACGTAATGTTTGCTATCAGTCATTTTGAAGAATGATTCTTTGGCCGATGTTTTAAATCATTCAAAACTCATCCATTTGCACAAAAAGTTAAAATTGGACTTTTTGTTTTTCTCTTTCTACTGTTTATCTGTTTGAATTATGCACATTTAATGGAGATCAGTCCCTTTGTCTCTCATTTGAAATAATTGTTGTATATTTTCTTTTATTAAACCAATGGACCATAAATAATCCTGCCCTCGTCTGTACTTGACTAAACCAGACATGTTTTTGGAGACGTCAGTTTCCTCAGGCATCTACATTGTGAGATGATATTCTTTTAGAGTATGTTCAATCACTGAGTTATGCAAAACCCTTGTTTGACGTGCCCTCTTTCTGTCTGCCTTCTCTTCTGCTTTTTTTTTGTAACATCTGAATTTTACATTTTCTAAAACCTCAGGCAGTCAGGCAATTGCTGGTGGGGAAAAGAAACTTGTGAGCAATCTGTACCACAGCAATCGTTTAAAAATTTACCTTTATTGGTGGTGGTCACCCAGCAGTCAAAGATTTGATTGAAGCAGACTTGACTGTTCTGCTTTGTAATATTGAATATAGCAGAAAGCACCTAAAATAGGCATAAGGCCTCTCAATTTAGTAAACAAGAGTCCTAATTAGGGACCCCAGAAAACTTGTATTACCCAGTTTCAGGTTAGATATCATTCAGATATATTGGACCTGTGTGATTGGGCTCCACAAATTGACCCTCACTGAGCCATTTTAAATGGATGTATTGAGGCCCAATTTCTATTCTAATGGGTCAAATTGTTGTAAACTTCTATGTTCTTTTAATATCAGTGCACATTCTGCTTGTAAGATGACCATTTTGCAACCAAACATATATTTTCTCTCAGCGTTGCCTTCAGGGCAGCCATCTGGAGTTATTTGCATGCTTTCAAAAGCGATGTGGCTTTGGTTTGCTACCTCGGGATGTAGAGTGCTGAAAGATTAGCTGAAAGTTTAGGTATTCAAAACTCAGCACAAGTTTTGTTCTACTTTGGGCCCTTACTTCACATGAATGTTGTAATAAATTAAGTCGGTCTCATTCTTAACCCTACACACTAGTTTCTATTTCTGGATTCTCTCTTTGAATAGATCCAGTATTTACACTGTTAGTCAAAGTGTTTGCTCTTTCCTCTTGTCGATTGTTCCTCTAATAGTTTGGAACAGTGACAGTGCATGGCTGGGGAAGCTGGAACATGGAGATTAGTGACAAGACTCGAATAAAGCATTTGAAATGAAAGGATTTGGATAGATATTACGTGTGTCATGAGCAGCCAAGCAGACAAACTACTGGGTGCCCAAGGAAGTTGGTGTAAAGAGCAGCTTGTCTGAGGCAGTGATATCAAGGAAGCTCAAATATTCTGGACGTGTTATGTGAACAAGACGGGAGTGTTTGGAAATGAGGTAATGCAAGGCAAAACACCTGGGAAACGTGCACATGTAAGACCTAAGATGGGCAGATAATGGACTGGCCTCTCTATGGGACAGGCAGCGGAGAATACGAATCAGTGGAGAAAAATTGCTTGTAGTGCCGTCAACCCTCGGAATGAGGATGAATGAAAGACGAGACGAAATACCTCACTCGGTGTTGGAAAGATCACCACAAGAAAAGAAAGGCTTCCATTTATATTGTGCCTTCTTGACCTTGGAATGTTTCAAGGTGTTTAAAGTCTTTTTCAACCAATGAAGTACTTTTAAAGTGTAGTCACTGTTGTGATGATTAAAGTGGCAGCATGAATGTGTAAAGGGTAGCAAAGTGATGGCAAGAAATGGACGACAGCAGATCACCCACTTGTTGTATGCAGTGCCTGATACTTGGTACATTGCAATCTGTGGAATTAAATATCATACCCAACATATAACAGGCAGCCAGTTCGATACTGCTGTTTTACACCACTGCTCAAAGCAAATTTCTGTCTCCAAATTCTGTAACAGAGCTATGCGTATTTTCTCAATGGATGTTATTTGCATGGGGCAGTTGAATTCTTTCCAACAACGAAGAAGACAGTATAGTATTGTGATAGGTAACCTAGCATTCTACCACATTTCTGAGTACATTACCAATTATCAAAGCACTTTACATTGTTGTGACCTATTCAATATAAATATCTATTATCTCCCATTACTGACGCCTGTTCTGTCAGCTGAGGTCTGCACAGTAAACCTCAGTGACTGGATTCCCATGTTTAAACATGTTTTGTTATATTAACCCACATCAGTGAAATTATAACAGGAATATATTTTCTGAAGCTAAGATGGTAGTCAAGGCAAAATTGTGGGCATTATTATTGCAGATAACAATGCCATCCAGTTTGATTTCACAAGACTGTAAGTCTTGGTGACCAATTGCAGTACTGAGGGAGGGGGGCACTTTTCAGATTAGGTGTGAAAGCAAAGCCCCTCCTGTGCTCTCAGGTGGATGTAAAGAAGTTCATGAAGGGGAGCAGATCTCCTTTCTGGTCGTTAGCACATTGCTTGTTTATGAGAACCTCCTCTGTGCACTTTGGTTGCTGTATTGTTCTGCATCACAACAGTGGCTACACTTTAAGTACGTCATTGATTTCAAAATGCTTTAGGATGTTGAGATTGTGAAAGATGAAGTATAAATACAAGTTCTTCTTCTTTTCACACAAAATTGAAATAACGGTGCCCTTGAGCAGCTGTCCTTATCCAGATTAACAGTTTAGATAGTCCCATGAATGGTAGATCACCTGCCTTGATGTGGTTTACTGATGACTCAGATCTTCATGATGTGCATTGATTTATTTTTACATTCACAACTGAAAATGACTGGAGATTTGTTTTACGCTTTCTTTACAAGACTCCAGTAGGTGACCTTTCCTATGTTCACAAAACCAAACTGCTGCACATTCTGAAAATAAGGAAGAAAAACTGATGGGGCCGCCAACATTCAGCAAGTCAGACAGCATCTGTGGAGGGAAGGAAAGACAGTTAACCTTTCCTGCTGATGACCTTTTATCAGAGCTGCTTTTATGTTGGCTTCCAGTTTAGTTTTAAAAATCGCTTTGAATGTAATCATCAGAATGAAGCAAAAAGGAGAACTGCTCCTATCCACTTTATCACTGAGGAGACCGGCTGATGTGTTTGCAATTCCTCCCCTCTTCACCTGTAATCCTGATGAGAAGTTTGAAAACTGTATTTACTAGGATTATTTGCACATTAGATTGAATTTTCAAGCAGTTACACTTTAATCTTCTCTCCTTTTGATGTCGACACTTAGTGGCTGAATTATGTAGCACTTACTCCAGGTGGTAACTAGGAATTACCTTGTTGTACGTTGCTTTGTCTTGAAGTGCCTTATGATGTTTAGTGCCAGATCAGTTGTTGATGAGCCAAATGGTTCTTGGTGCTCAGTTTCACCTATGCTTAAATGTGGTTTTAATCTCATTTTTCTGACGTGGATTACTGATGAAATGATGGCTGAAGCATTCTTTTAGACATCCCATTTAAATGATCAGTGAGTAAATGTGTTTAGTCTCAAGCACTGCCGTTTGCTCAAGCATTAAGGTGTAATCCTGCAGATCAAAGAGAATAGGCTAGAAAAACTGCATTCCAATAATCTGGATAAAATTTTGTTAGAGCTAATTTTCTTGAATTTGTATCTTCTACTTGTATTTGGATGACATTCATGTCTACTTCTGCAACAACAGTCTTGACCCCTCTATTGCCTTTGCACCAGATTTTCCCAAATCTTTCTCCACTATGACCCCATTTTAATGCTTGAAAATTATCGGTGTGGCCCCAGAATGAGAATGGGAGATGAGAATGGTTATTTGTTTAGTGGGGCTTTGTGTATGTGTGTGTGTGGGGAGGGGGGAAGGGAATGGTGGCGGGGGTGGGGGTGTGTGGAGCAAGTGCTTTTGCCCCAAATAGTTGAAGAACTCTGGGCCCTGGGAGCTAAGGGTCATGCATGTGCATTTTGTAGAGCCTGATCAATCCGGGATTGTCCTGCCATCCGCCAATGTATGCACTCAAAGTGCATTATCAGTATGTCCAAGGAAGTTCTGATTAACCGCTCAGGGTGCCGAATTGAATGGCCAGCCAAAGTAGTAATAAGCTGTCACATTGATGAACATGAGAAACAGTCATGTCTCAGCCAGAGTTTCTGCTCGACAGTCACTATTGCTGTCTCGGAGCTCATGGTCCCAAGAGATCAGCCCATGGTTTGGAAGTTCCTGTTCTATATAGTGTCCATGCCTAATTCCCAGATAGCAGCACTTTTATCCAGCTAAATATTGGTGAGACTAAAATCATTTTCTTTCATGCCCCACTCCAAACCCCCTTTTCTCAATACTAGCCACAACTGGGCCCCTAAATTAAAATTTCTCATTGTCATATTTAAACAGCTTTGTTGCCTCACCCTTTCCAAATTTTTCCCCATCCCCAAACTCTCCATATCTCTGACAACAGTTTAGTGCAATCCCCCTGTTCAGCTCCAGTGTTGATCACTGTCTCTTTTGTTGCCTGGGCTTCACACTCTGGAATTCTTTTTCTAAATCCCTGCCTTGGCCTTTCTCTCATTTTAAGATCCTCCTTAAAACTCATTTCCTTTGACCAAGCGTATATTTACCCATCCTAATTATCTCTTCATTTGGCTCAATGTCGCGTCTCTGCATCTGAAGTGTTTTGGGATATTTTTCTATAAATGCAATTGATTGCTGAGATCAGGAATTACAAATGCAGGTAAGTCCACCTGATGTTCAGCTGATAAATATAATTGTGAGCTTGGCAGGACCAACTGAGAGTGTCTATTACAAGAGGTCTTTAAATTAAAGAGAAAAGGTTTATAATTTCAGCGCATTTCAGTGAGAAAATGCCTTCCTATTGTACTACAAAAATGGGTGTGGCATTAACTTGTGGATTCAACCAGGACATATACCTGCATAATTCACAATTGTCCAGATAGCTGTACAACTTCAAATGGTTTGAGCTTGTCTACCATCTCAAACTTACTCATAAGTGTCACCCCTTAGTCATTTCTGGAAAAAGATCCCCAATGTGCTTCAGTTTTCATGATGAGTGGATCTCCTCAATTCTGGAGTCGCTCTTGTAAATCTTTTTTAGACATTCTCCAATGCCTTTGTGTTCTTTTATAATATGGATACCAGACAGCTCACAGTACTCCCAAGTGTGGTCTCACCAACATTGATTTAAGTTTAGCATTTTTTAACTTATGTTTTTGACATATGCTTTGAGGGGGCCAGTGGGGGCAACTGCCCTCGTGCCTCCACTAAGCAGATACCCCGTCTAAACAGCATGGTGAATGGGATGTAAGTATTAAATCACTAAAAGCAAAAACTCTCTCAGAGCAAATGAATTAGATTTTTATTTTGAAACAGAAACAGGAAATCCTGGAATAGCCCACATGTTAATCAGTGATGTAAAATGAATCAAAGATTAATATTTCAGGTATAACACAGTAATCAAGCTGATTACATCAGATTGTTTTAATTTTTCAGATTTACATCACATAAAAATCTGAATTCCATGCATTGGGACTAGTGTGGCATTTTACAACAAAAAAAAACTTCTTGAAATGGAACTGAGGGAGTTGTCTTTACTCGAATATCAGGACCCGTGAGTCCTGAACTCCAGGGCATTCTAATGGAGCAGATGGGCAACCCTGAATCTTCCCCACTCTATTTCACCCCACCACCCTCCCAGATAAGGAATGCATAGCAATTGCCCACCTGGAAAGTTCAAATCATTGCCCTGAAATGGGAACCATCTGGAAATACAATATAAATCGCAAAGTTCGGATAGTTCCGACTGTCTTACCCAGATAATGTTAGAAGAATTAAAATCACTTTAATTTCTGGGTAACTATAGTACTAAACCACCACCTCATCCTAGGAGACTCCCTCAAATCCCCCATGGATCCTCCAGCCATCCTCCTGGCCATCTATGCGGCCGCTGCTCCCCCCCCGCACTTCCACCCTGACCGGCAAGGAAGCATGGCTTCTTCACCATCTCTGTGGCACAAGGCCTTGGGAAGCTGCTACACAACACTATTCACACCTGGTCAGAGTCAGAAGGTTGCATGAGAAAAGAGCACCTCATTTCCAGATAAGTAGGAGCAAAGTGACCAACGGACTCTGATTGCCACTCCACATGGGCAGATTTCAGGATAAATCTTGGATTGTAAATAATAAGCAGACACTTATATATCACACCATATGTCAGGGAGCAACCAAGATGAATGGTGAGCATTGGCCAGGTGAAATGAAGAAGATACATGGGGCAAGATGGAGACTGGAGTTTTTAGCTGGCTTCTAGAGCTGTGAAGTGACTGGTGAAGCAAGCTGGCTTTTGTAGACAATTCCATTGAATGGAGGAATTTTAATTCCGCTATTAATCTTTAATAGTGGACAAGAGAGAGTGGAGAATTATCGGTAATCTTGAATCAATAGAGCTTTCCAAATAATGTGTTGTGGCATTCCCTCTAGTGAGAGCTAACCTCCTAATTTGATTTTCATTGACATAGGTTCTGCCAACAGAAATACTACATCATTACTTTCAACCAGCAGTATCTGCTTTGAGAATACATGATGTCCATAAGATAAACAATTGGTTCTGGCCGAACCTTCAAGGGTTGAACCCAAAGTGCGCACTCAGTGGAGTTCTGGTGCTTCAAGCAAACAGCTTCAAGTTGAATCACGAACTTTAAAATCCTGCAACCGTGTACTGTCTCTGGCTAAAATGGCAGCCAGAATAGGTCACTACAGAGGCCAAGTGATTTATTCTAGAATGTGAAAGACTCTAATTCCAAGTACATAACAGATTTAATGGCATCAACTACTATTTATTACCGTGTTTTAATGAAAATTACTAGCAACTTATACCTATGCAATGTGTGCCATATGGTTGGATGAGAAACAACTCTTTGTATAGACTTGTCAGTCTGAGTTCTCATTCTTTTGCATGGGATATTGATGAATTTAAATAGGACTGTTTTCTCTGAGCCCTGTCTAAATGTTATTGCTTTATTTACATTGATGAAGACATTCACATTTACATTCATTTGTTCCATCTCTTGCTGTTTTATGCATCACTAGATCATTTGGAAAAATCCAAACTCCACTTGGCCTTTCAAAAAATCTCTATTTGAACCATTGACTTTTATGAGAAAAAGCAAATGTTTGACATTTAAGAACATAAAAATACAAGACCTAAGAGTAGGAGTGGACCATTCAATTCCACAAGCATGCACTGCCAGTCAATTTTTCACCTCGGCTACACCTTCCCATGCTATCTCCATGTCCCACATTCCCGATACTCTCTGACTTGTAAATGCTCAGCCATTTAATATCTCTATGTTTGAGATAAAGAATTCCAATGAGTCGCCACTCTTTGACTGAAGACATTTCTCTTCTCATCTGAAATGTCCCAACCTTATGCAGGCTTTTTTGATTGTGTACCCCAAATCGCATTTACCAACATTTTGCATATCCATACAGACAGTTTCCATTTTAACTACCTTCTAATGACCACACATCTTGTAAAATATAATAATACAATTCCTGTTGCGCCCCCCTCCCCCACCATCATTCAACCAAACCCTCTTCCCTACCACTCACTCACTCAACAACTCACTTCTCAACACTTATCACCTATCATTCACTCAGCAGTCCCTCCTCCCACGTCGCTACTCCCTCCACACTCACACTTTTGTATCTTCTTGTGAGAGAGTTCCACCAGGGTAATGGTCTTGGCCAGGCAGGTCCTGTCCACTCAATAGTCCATGCTAATTTCCAGACTAAACAGCATCGTTCCATCTCAGAGTCTGAACTATACCTTTGATGGCTTAATTTTCAGGTCACTGTCTTGAGCAATTTCACACAAGGATGCAACACTCATGATGTGCCACCAGTGTCTTTCTGACACTGCATATTTACTAATTTTCTCCTTCTGCAGTCATCACCAATGGTCACAAAACAGTTTTTATCTTGAAACTTGATGACACCAACTTACTCAACTCAGTGATTCATCAAAGTCATTGTCCCGCATTTCTCCAGCTCTCATCTTTACAGGATCGATTTTCTTCTTTCCAGCAAAATGCATGCATCAAAGTGGGTCAACTACTTGCACTTAGAGCACTGATTTTGCCAGGCTGAACAGGCTTCTTTTTCTCTTATTATCCAATACTCTGGCCTTGATCTTTCTGCTGGCCTTTCTGTAAATTGTCCTTTGTTTTCATTGTTGGTTTCTGCTTGTAAGGTTCAACAATGTGCAAAACTTCATCAGTTCTTCCGTCAATACTCTCTACTTGATGATCAACCACC
Organism: Carcharhinus amblyrhynchos; assembly: GCF_965287045.1. Taxonomy (NCBI): domain Eukaryota; kingdom Metazoa; phylum Chordata; class Chondrichthyes; order Carcharhiniformes; family Carcharhinidae; genus Carcharhinus; species Carcharhinus amblyrhynchos. The sequence continues at coordinate 64,286,168 of NC_137333.1, forward strand.
TCAGAACTTATGTACATGTTGATAGTTTCCTTGATAGTCTTTCTCTTCCTTCAGCAGGGGTGCTTTCACAGCACGATTTCTTATTCCTAAGACAATCCTGTGTAATGAGATAGAAACATAGAATCCCTACATTGCAGAAGGTGTCTGCATCGCGTCTGCACTGACCACTGCTAATCCCCTAACATTAACGTCAATTTAGCATGGCCAATCAATCTAACCCGCATATCTTTGGACTGAGAGGAAACCAAAGCTTTTGAAGAAAACTCATGCAGACACGAGGAGAATGTGCAAACTCCACATAGACAGTGACCCAAGGCCGGAATTCAACCTGGGTCTTTGATGCTTGGAAGCAGCAGCGCTAACCACTGTGCCACCGTGCTGCCCTAGGGTGGTCACATAGTGATTAATATTCTCCTTCTCTTCCTGAACTTTACTATTAAACACCTAGCTTTCATAAATGACGTTAATAGAGGGCTCAAAGTGGGCTCTCAAAATTTCACACTGCCCCTCAGTGAGATCTAAGATGGGATATTGCTTGTAGCATTCTTCATCACTTGTTAAGATTTTTTAACTTTTATTTGTGGAGGTTTCTTGTTCAATTCTATAGCGATCATAATTCTACAATTGAGATTGGAATTCCTTCTCAATCTCCCTTCATCTCAACAGCAGCAGATACTGAAATATTCAAACCAAACATAGCTCACCAAACAGCCGATGTTCTGTTCAAAGCTGCAAACTGAAGTTTGAGCTATTTTTTGGCTTTTTTGCATTTAGTTCTCCTTGCAGAAATCAAAATCCACTTGGTCCCAGTTATACACTTCTGACACCATATTCCATGTGGTGGACCCAATGGCCTCTGTCCAACTCCAATATGTAAATTTATATCACAACATGGAAGATCGCAAGAGTATGATAAGCCTCAATGCATAAAGGTATTTATCCAAATAGAGAGACACTTAACATATTTTCAGATTTCCTATGGAACATTGGAGATCCCTTGCACCACTATGCTCCCACCTCCCCCCCACATCCCGGCGCGCGCGCGCACACACACACACACACCTCCCAGCATCTTTACATATTCAAATGTGGCCCATAATTTCTTCCCCTGTCACTGCCCTTTAATGTTGCCCTGTAGTGAGTTCTCAATCCTCACTAAGCTGTTACTGTATAGTACAATGAAATTTGATTTAATTTCATTTCATTGTAGCTAGCTTTGTACTGGTGTTAGGAAATAGGAGTTTTCACACAAACAATCAAGAGTAAAAAACTCGACCTCAGTCCCTTTGACACTTTCACTGTGGAACAGATGTAAACTCAAAAGAAATTTCTGTTTTCACAGGCCTTGTGAAAGGGCGGTAGATAAGCTTGTCACCTTGTGAAACAAGATGAAGTGGCAGAACCTTGAAATGAGCAGGTTTGCTGCCAGTTGCAGAGTTTATACTCACCTGCTGCACGTACTTCAACCCAGTCAATCAACTTGTCAAGGAAAGCTAATATTTACAGAAGTACTTGCTCATAAATCTTCCTGAGATTAGTGCCTGTTGTGACAGAATGCAGTGGAACATGGTTTTGTTCTTGTGATGCTTTTACCTTGATTTGCAAAGCCCCAGAATTAATCTATCTGCCACTTGGGCTGTTTCCAAGAAACCATGAAACAGTCCAGAATAGTTTATGTCATTTCCAATGGTTAGAGTTCGCCGTGTAGATTTCTTGGCAGCTGATGTGCGCAAAGTAGATTTGATTGTGGTATAGATACTGTTAGAAAAATCATTTTTTTTCTAATTCTAATTAGTGGCTGTCTAATTTCTAATTTCATTCCCACATTCCAGAAGCAATTTAAAAAAAAATTGTGATCAGAGCCAAGCTTATTTTGATGAGCAATTGTGGGCAAGAGCATTATTGTGGCCACTCTCCAATCCTGGAACTGTGTACCCAAAAAGAGTTTTTGAGTGACTAGATTGGCAACTATTTCCAGTATGTATCCAACTATCACCCTATGCAATTAACAGGCACCATAAAGCAGAGTTGATGATCATTTATCTGTAATAAACTGTTCTATGCATGCATCTATAGAGTCATAGAGGTTTACAGCATGGAAACAGGCCCTTCAGCCCAACTTGTCCATGCTGCCCTTCTTTTAGAAACACCTAAGCTTGTTCCAGTTGCCTGCATTTGGCCCAGATCCTTCTATACCCATCATACCCATGTAACTATCTAAATACTTTTTAAAATACAAAATTGTACCCATCTCTATTACTACCTCTGGCAGCTTGTTCCAGACATTCACCACCCTCTGTGTGAAAAAAGCTATTTCCAGCTATGTCAATCTAAAAGTTCAGATGCATTTGTGATCAGTTAATTGTTTGCAATGCAAGCTTGAAACAGCTCAATTTGCAGCTCCTATTTATGTTACCTGTTCTGCATTGATCAGCGTTTTCTGATTTATTTCCAGTATTTGTAGTTTTTTTCTTTTTATCTCTATTACATTCCGGTCTGGAAAACTTGAATTTGTTCTGAAAAAGTTGCAATTTGAGACTTTTTTTCTCTCTTACAAGCGTGTTGATGTGTGCTGGATTAAGTGAACGGGCTTTTGGGAGTTAGTTTTGAAGGCTGCTGATGACAGCACCTTCACGAATAAATGGTTGTTAGTGAATGAAAACTGGAAAGGAGAAATGAGTCTATTAATTGGTGCAGAGGGAAGATGAGGCTAATATTGGTGGAGTCTTTTTATAAGTGAGGAGATTGCTTATTCTGATGCTGTGAATAATCTTGTTCAACAAACTGGAGATATTAAAATAAACCAATTCCTTTTTAACGTTCACCTCATTTGTAAGATGCTTCAGCCTCCAATAGATCATGCACTTTGTTCATTCAGTTCCAGACTATGAATCACTATTCATACATCAAAATCTAATTATCATCACTGCGAAATGCACTTACTCAATCTCTCAGTCACTGGGGTGATAGAAGTTGCTCTTTTTGAACTTCTAGATGATGAGTCCTTAAAGTCTCTTCAGTCATCCACCCATCCACCTGCCTTTTAAATTTCTTTCTATCTGCACCCTTGTTTATGTTTCCATTTTATCATCTTGATCTAGTTGGATAACAGTTAACCTTGCAGCAAAACAAGGATATTTTGGCCCTGGAGGGAGTGCAGAGGAGGTTTACTAGGCTGATACTGGAGTTGAGGGGGTTGAGCTATGAGGAGAGGCTGAATAAACTAGGCTTGTACTCGTTAGAGTTTAGAAGAATGAGGGGAGATCTCATTGAGACGTATAAGATGATGAATGGGATGGATAGGATAGAGGTGGAGAGACTCTTCCCGCTCAGAAAGGACAGTAGGACTAGGGGGCACAGCCTCAAGATAAAGGGGGGGCGTTTAGAATGGAGTTGAGGAGGAACTTCTTCACTCAAAGGGTGGTGAATCTCTGGAATTCTCTGCCCGTTGAAGTGGTGGAGGCTGCCTCGCTAAATATTTTTAAGAAGCGGGTTGATGGGTTCTTGATAAGAGAGGGGATTAAGGGTTATGGGGAGAGGGCGGGAAAGTGGAACTGAGCCACAACAGATCAGCCATGATCTTATTGAATGGCGGGGCAGGCTCGAAGGGCTAGATGGCCTACTCCTGCTCCTATTTCTTATGCTCTTATTTCTTATGTTCTTATGATTAAATTGAAATTGAGTTCCTTTAAAAAGGGTTAAAATAATTTAGACACTGAAACTTTGTTTTAATGAACTTTGGTAAAACAAATGAGGAGAGCAGTTTATTGGATTGCATATGGCTAGTGTTGTAACTCATTAGAAATCCCTGATCACAGAGAGAGTAATGCTAATTGAAGGACTGGGTTATTTAGGTTCCTTATGACTATATGGCGGGATAGAAAGAGAACCAATACTTCTTTGGTAATACGTTGACAGGATGGGGAGTAGTGGTGAGGCAGGGACTATTCAGCAAATCAGTAGCTCTGATAGAATGGAGCCGAATTTTCACTGTAAAGGTCCATGAGCAAATGTGGAAAGCAGCAGTTTCTCGATCACACTTTTCAATTTTTGATAGTCTAGTGTAAGGAACAAAGGGCAGGATTTTCCATCCCCCCACCGCGCTACCCCCCCCCCCCCACCCCCCACCCTACCCCACCCCACCCCTCAGCAGGATGTTTTGTTGAGGTGGCCTGCCAATGGCCAGCAGCGGGATCTTCCAGCCCCCCTGCTACAAACAGATTTTCCCATTGTTTGCACCCTCCACTGGCAGGTCATGGGTCACCGTTGGAAGGACTGGAAGATCCAGTCAGTGGGAAGAGCTGGAAAACTTCAGCCAAAATTATTTCTAAGTTTTGCAATCCAAAGTCTTGGGAGGTTCACCCCTGCCCTGTTTCTTCTGCCTGTCTGTGCTGATCAATGGTGAGTGACAGTTATGTGTTACCCTTCACCAAGTGTTCATTTTTTGGCTTTGAGCCATATTTTCCTGTGGAGATATTTATGGCCAAGCTTAATTTTATCACCAACAATTCTAGTGTGTACTTTACAGTGAATCAGTATGCCAATCCTGTTTGCTTGTCCTCTGTGACTTTGGAATAGATGTCTCCCCACTGCTGTCCATGTGGAATCAGCTAACTGAGCACAGCCCAGGGATTAAACCTGGGAGATCCCTAATCATGAAGGATGTATCACTTAATACATGCGATCATTCATTGAGCAACAAAGAAGCTGGAGTCTTGAGACATTGGTTGCATTTCCATGTGAATATAATCAGGTATTTGCCAGTAATCCTTTCATAAAGATGGCATTCGCTATACTTCCTGCTGAAATTAATAATCATTTCTTTGGGAGGTGAAAATCAAATTGATTTTGGCAGAATAAATAAAAGTTCAGGTGGGGTTACAGGGATAGGGTCTGGGTGGGATTGTACACAGGCTCAATGTGTCGAACGGGCTTCTTCTGAAACTGTCTACATTTCTGGTTGACCTTTTACATTCAACCTTTTCCTTCAGGGGCTGTCTCAAATTCCAACTTGTCTGTGCAAATTCTATTTTCCAATATACAGCAAAGCTACCAACTAATTTGAGGTTTTCACACACATTCTCCTAATTCCCACAGACCTTATATTGAAGTTACAGTGGATGATTGGGAAAACCAATACTTACTCTGTTTTGTGAAGGAGACTCTTGGGAAGATGCTGCTTATTGTTTGGCACTCCTAGGAGCTTAAGTGAGTTTTTAAGGTGCCGTGAATGCATTCACTGAAAAACAATTCAGATGTTTAACAAACTTAATAAAAGTTTTTTTGCAGATTTGTTGGCTTGGATAGACAAAGTAAATGTTGTAGAGGTCGGCCCTAGTTTTAACCAGGGGTGAGGAGTGGGCTGAAATTCCCCAACCTCGCCCGCAGCTAGGATTCTCCTGTCCCGCTGCAGTGAAGGGAAATTTGGCTGAGCACCAAATTCTCTGTTCCCACTGGGAGTGGGGCGCATGAGACCGAAGAATTCTGGCTGTGAGCTGCCCAGGATTTCATTAAGTTAGTGCTGGTCCGATTCTCTGACAGGAATAAAATATGAACGGGATGTGTATGGCAGGAAGCAGCCAATGCCAACCCAAGGAATGGTTCTTCAACAGTGTGGTAAGTAGATTGGATGGGGTTCAGGATGAAATTCTCGACAGAGGAGGGAAACGCTATGGACAGGGGAAAAACTTGGGGCATGGAAGGCCTGAGGAGTCCTTGATCCTCCAGGCCCACATGGAGATCTTCAATAACATTGAAAATATTTACTTATCTAGGCATCTTCTTACCAGTTTTTTTCATGCTCACTATCAAAATGCCATTGGTTCTGTTAGGACATCCAACCCAGGATAAAATAACATTAGGAATGATGTCCAGCCCAGATGTTTTGCACCCCTTTCCTAAAATATTACCTGAAAACAGCACCCTAATACACATGTACACCAGTGGCATCTAACTGTACCTCACTATCACCTGTCTGAACCCCTCCACGAGCCCAAGATTGTCACTGCCTTGACTTTACCCAGGTGCCCATACTCACGAGATGGACAAAAGACAAGGCTCAGTTTGCAGATTAACCCACATTTTATTAACTAGTCCTTACCATACAAGCTCTGTACAAAAGCAACTCTCAATTGTCACAGTAGCATAATATTTTGTGCTTTCTGTCTGAGATTTCTGACACCACTCAGGTCGATGAACTTGACTAAGTTGCCGTGTCCAGTTTGCTGAGCTCTGCTGTCTCTTAAACTCAGGGTCTTCTTTGCAAAGCTTGGTTTCACACACCCTCTTCCATTGTCGTCGAGTCTTCGCTGGGGTGGCCTCTAGGTGTCTCTTGTTATCCCCCTCTTTGCAACCTTCTGGAAGGTTCTCTGGCTTTCAGCCAATGAGGTCACTGAGCGATGGTCACAGCACCCAATGACGTTACTGATTCCATACATGGAGAATGCCAGGGCCCTCCAGGCTAACTCCAGGCAGGCTAACAGAATGGACAGATGGCAGATGGAGTTTAATATACATAAGCGAGGTAATACATTTTGAGCAAAAGAACCGCTTAATAGAAAGATGCTGATGGATGTGGATGAACAGGAGGGAACCCTTGGGCTTCAAATATATAATTCCCTGTAGGTCGATAAAATTACCAAATTATCAAACCATCGATATGAGGAGAAACCATTGCGCAGAGCAGAAAAGGCTGCAGGGAAAATTAATTGGAGGTTTTTTAAATTGTAGAGAGTTGTGGCACAATGAATAGAAAAGACTTCCTTTTGGTTGGTGAGCAAGTTATTAAGAGGGGTAATGCATTGCCCTGATGTGGGGTAAAGGCCAATGAAGATGTAATTTTTGTATTCTGACCTGTCCTATGTTAGTTGATTTCAGGTTGCATGGAGTAGGTGCTCTAATTGACTATAATGAGCTAAGGAGGGAAAATCACACCAAGGTTCCAGCTCCTGACTGCTGCTTAGCATGCTGTGCTGGAAAGGACATCTGTGTGGATGTCTGGAGAGAGTGTGATCAGACTTGTCTATGATGTACTGCAAATATGGTTGAATAGTCTGTGCACTGCCTGGGCTAACAGTTGAAGGACTGGCACTTTTGAAGGCTGCTGGATGGTATGAATGAAACTTCTCCACAACAAGGGTCAGTACCCTGAGAGAAGGCAGAAAGGTAAAGGTGGGGATCCAAAAAAAACATCATTGTTTGGTTTTGAAGATTTTACTCATGAATCCAAAGATTTGAAATATTGGATAAAGGACAGATAATTCCAGATAAATCAAACAAACCAAGTGAGAGCATCTCCACAGAGCATTTATGCTGAGATAAGTTTATAACTGCAGTACACACATATCAAAGGTCAGAGTGACAAAGTAACATAGCATCTTTTATTATGGATGGGCTAAAAATTCTCACATTCTGGGAAATCCAAGTGTTGTCGTGTTTAAGCAAATCAACGCTCAGATTGAAATAAAGCTGAGCAGTATTTAGTTAAGTGCAATCAATTGATTAATCTAATTATTTGATTAATTTAGTTCTTGCTTAAGTGCCAGTTTGCTGCTGGCCAATCTGTGTTCATCTGCTCAGGATTTGGCTAAAAGTCATGACATGAATGTGTGGTTTTTGGATCACTTTGAGATATCCATTATATCTCTCCTGTGTCAGCCATGTGTGCTTATTAAGCAGATCCTGCTGATTATAAAGTGACCAACATTTGGTTAACTATGCTTTCTGAACTAAAATACATTCTGTACATTCTTTAATTGATTTTCTCTGAATGAAGCAATTTCTCATTCTTTTGCACCAATTTAACCCCAGTGCTTCATATCTTCACTGAAGCTGCATATAGCTTTCTTCAGTATCTCGTGGCATGATAGCACAATGATTAGCACTGCTGCCTCATAGTACCAGGGACCCAGGTTCAATTCCAGGCTTGGGTGACTGTGTGGAGTTTGCATGTTCTCCCCGTGTCTGTGTGGGTTTCCTCCTGGTGCTCCGGTTTCCTTCCACAGTCCAAAGATGTGCAGGTCAGGTAGATTGGTCATACTTAATGACCCCTTAGTGTACAAAGATGTGTGGATTAGTGGGGTAAATACATAGGGTTATGGGATGGAACCTGCAGGTTCAGTGGGTCAAATGGCCTCCTTCTGCACTGTAGGGATTCTATGAGATAAGAATGAATCTTTGGGCCAAGGTCAGGGATCCTGCATCATATCTTTGAGATCCTGCATCAGATTGTGGATTATGCTTGGTGGACACAGGAGCCATTGGAGCTGCCATTGCATTTAGTCTCAAAATGGGAGAATCCCACCCATCATCTTTCTTTAAATATTATTTTTTCCTTTTATTTTTTCTTCCATTGTCCTTGACATTTCTTTGAACTCAAATTTTCCAAAATATAAAAATCTTTCATGTTTTCCTATTGCCTCCTCTTTCAGGTCAAATAAAATGTCCTGTTTATTTATGAAACCTTTGTAAAAGTCCTTTCCTCCCCTTTGAAATTTAAAAGCCGAAAAGCAAAGTCCTTATCTATCTCCTAATGCAAATTTCTAAACTCAACCTATTTACAAATTCATTTCACCTTGGCTTCTCCTTTCAAATGCACCTTTGCCCCTTTTTATCTTTCAACTCTTTCCATCAAGTTGTCTCTATTCACGTTTTCCTAAATAATTTACACAGGCACACATGCAGACTTCTTAACAGATTAACACAATATTCACCAAAAATATTTTAAAATATAACATCCGTCTTCAACCTATACTGCTCCACATAGCAATCACAGAAATAGAGAGGGAGTGTGTGGCTGTCCAGTGACAGGCACCTTTGTGGCCACTGGCAATGCATGCCCATCTGTTCCACTGTAAATGAGGTCTTGTTCAGATGGCTGCATCAGCGACCTGCTATGAGAGCCTGAACCTCCTGAAGCTCTGTTGCTCAGATGTGTTGGAAAATTAATCCTCTGTCTGTAAAAGTTGTGTAGAAGATCACACCCCCATCTATCTCTGGATCTCTGTGCTCATCCCCTCTGCCCTGTGGAGGGGCATGTGGTGGAGGACTAGGCAGCTTGTGTTGTCACTGGTGTTGCTCTTCCTACTGCCACTGGAGCTGGTGGTGTTGATATTGTTGCCCCTCTTATCCCTCATCAGAAGTGCATTGTGAAACTATACAGATTGTTCCTGTGCCTGGTGAAGGCTAATAGCATGAAAGTGCAGTTGAAAATGAGTGAAATCTTGGACCAAGAAGTTAGCAATCACCTGTCAAGCAGTGCTAGCACATTCTGAGAGTTAAATTGCTTTGAACATCAATCTCTCACCTGACTGTGTCTGCAGCTCTTCAGTTTCACTAATCCCAACTTGTCAGTTTTATTGAGGATGCGTTCCGAGCTGCCAACTTGCCTCATTGACACTGGCGATTTGTTGACAGAATTGGAAACAGGTATCAAGGCAGTTAAAGGCAGAATTGAGGGTTATAACAGCACACAGTAAGGATTATTTGAATATTTAGTTACTTACATAATAGCTGCATAGAGTCCCTTCTTGCCTATATACTTTAACCAAGTAAAACCCAATAGAGGACAGGCTGATAGTTTTATTAGTTTATTTATTAGTGTCACGAGTAGGCTTACTTTAACACTGTGATGAAGTTAATGTAAAAATCCCCTAGTCGCCTCACTTCGGCACCCGTTTGAGTACACAGAGGGAGAATTTAGCATGGCTAATGCACCATACCAGCTAATCTTTTAGACTGTGGGAGGAAACCGGAACACCCGGAGGAAATCCATACAGACATGGAGAGAATGTGCAGGCTCCACTCAACAGCGAATCAAGCTGGGAATCAAACCCAGCAGCAGTGCTAACCGCTGTGCCACCATGCTGCCCTTGTCCTGATGTCGGGATCTCAACCTGACACCGGAGTTAGGAGGTTTAACTCCCTGTGCACACCCAAACCCACCTCCCCTTGCCTGGGAAAACTCTCCCTTTAGAATCAAAGCTAACCTTCGACTGAGGGAATGCTGCAATGTCTACTCAATGAGGTGTTAAACTGAGACATCATTTGCTCTCTCTCAGATTGAGGCAAAAGGTCCCATGGGCAATATTTTGAAGAAGAGCACTGGGGGTTAACACTGGTGTCCTGTCCAAATTGATCAATATTATTAAAACAGATTATCTGGCCATTACCACATTGCTGTTGTGGGAGCTGGCTGTGTGCTAATTGGCATTTGCCTTTTGTATAGTGACTACACAACATTCTAATTGGCTGTAAAATGCAGTGGGATGCCTGAAATTGTGAAAGGCATTGTACAAATGCAAGTTTTAATTATTTTATTATTTGAAGCCAGTGGTTTGCAAATACTGATGGGAGCTGAAGAGGATGTCTTATGCAAATATTCATATTGATGGGCAAGAGTGTGGCAGCAACCTTTTATGTTAATGGAGCAGACTTTGTGAAATTTCCATACAAGAAGAATGTGGAAATTAACATCCTGGGGCACAGGAAGTCACCATGGCTTGAAATACTTAAGAAAAGAAACCCTAGCCAGTTTTCATCTCCCTATCCTAAGTACAAAGAACTATTGAAGGAGCCCCACAGTTAAGACATTGCAGTTTGGAAATTGAAAATGCCCCATATGGCTCACTCTAAGTAATTCTCATCAAGTAATATTTACATATTAGGAAGATGACTTGTACCATCATTAAGACTGTGTATTTCCGCCTCTGTAACATTGTCCGACTTTGCCCTTGTCTAAGCTCATCTGCTGCTGGCACCCTCATTCATGCCATCATAACCTCTATATTCGATTTTTCCAACACAATCCTGGCTGGTCTCTCACATTCCCTGCTGAAATATTGAGGCTGTCCAAACTTTTACTGCCTATGTCTTAACTTGCAGTAATAAATCCTGTTCCTCTATGCTTGCTGACCTACACTGGCTGCTGGTCAAGCAATGATTTGATTTAAAATTCTCATACTTGTTTTCAAATGCCCCTAAGGCCTCACCCCTCCCTATTACTGTAAGCTCTTCTAGCCTCACAACTGAGATATCGGCATTCCTCTAATTCTAAACTATTGTACACCCCTGATTTTAATTGCCCCTCAGTTGGCCTTCTGTTGTCACAATCACAAGCTCTGGAATATCTTCCTTGCTCCTTTCTGCCTCTAGACTTCACTTTCCTCCACTAGACACTTCTTAACGTCTGTCTCTTTGACCAAGTTTTTGATTATCTGACCTAATGTCTTATGTAGTTTGGCCACATGGTTGTTTTATAATGCTCCTATGAAATGCTGTAGGATGTTTCATTACGTAGATGATGCTATAGAAATATACAATGTTGTTCTCAATTTTGTTTTAGGAGAGCGTACCTTAGAAACCATTTTCAGAATATAAATTTATATGTCTGAAAACTAAATATTTATGAAACAAATGAAAATTAATGTCTTAAGACATTACATCACACTGGAAATCGAGACCATAGTTGAGATGTTCATGCTTCCACCCAAGTTTGAATAGAGGGGTTTGAACTGAAAATTGGCATGTGGGACTCTTTTCTGCAATTCCTACCACCATTTTGTTGCATGGATTTTTTATGACCTTGAGATAAGGGTGCAAGCAGTGCAACCACACACAACAATCCCACCATTACCTACTCCCTTGCGGGGTGGAGTAAGTATTTTACATCCATTGCTATCCCATGGATTCAGGCTTGTTTAGGTAGGCAACATGGTTCATTGCATCTCAGAAGACATGTGAACCAGAATCAGCCGATTCTGATGTTGGGAACTTTTTGACCGATATGTTTCAAGTGGTGTTGAGAACTTCATGTGTCATAATGTTAAGGTTTATGATAAATATGTTTTTAACACAGTTTTGAAAGGGACAAGTGACCATTAAATTGACCAGCATTGTGAAAGTATTCAGACACATTAGATCACTTTATCTTGTGCAGAGTTGAGATTAATATTTTAACCTGTCATTTTTTCTGTGAAGTGATCTTTTGTTTGATTGACAGGTCAGTCATCTATTCAGCCTTTTGAAGCAATGGAACAGATTTGTTCCACTTCTTCAAAAGACTTCAATGTATTCAGCTCTAAAGGCTCTGTTGGCTCAGCTGTACTTTGGCATTCTATTCTGATGCATGGTTGAGTTCCAAATCTCTCAAATGTATCTGGTTCAACATGGGCTGGTGATGTAACTGTCAAGAGGACTGTGAGATTTTTTTGACAATTTCATGAGCAGTTAATAAGATTTTTTAAAAACGAAGAAGTGTTTGCATAGTTCTTTGTTTAATTTGACAGTTTCATGAACACATAAGGTATTTAACTTTTTTAGAAGTAGAACTTGAAGGTTTCTGTGTTTGACAGTTTTATGAGCAGTTATAAGGATTAAAATTTTTGATGAGATTTTTTAATGGCTGTTTGTTTATTTTGACAGTTCCATAAACATCTCAAAGACTTCCTCACATATTATAGGGCTCATAAGTTCTGTCCATACTTGATACTGAATGAGTAGACAAGGGAGTATGGAGGAGGCAAGGGGAAATGAATCAGGAAGAGGGGATATGAAAGGGGATGGGAGCATTGGGGTGGATGAAGGGCTCGGAGTATGAGTCATATGTATCTAAAACTCTTACAGAACTGGACCAATGTCCCAGTAAGTGGAGTTGTGCCTTCAAACCTGCCCACCTCGGCATTTGCCTGCTTCAAGAGGGATGACCCTAATATGGCCTGTCCCCATAACCTCATCATGACACACCTGCTGGGAAGGAGGCAGGATCATATTGTTGGGAAATCTCCCTGACTTATAAATCTCACCCCAAGAATAAAAATCATGGCCCCACTGTCATCTTCAGATAAAGAAGATTAGAAGGCGAGGAATAATTGGACCAGAATGTACTACAGTGCCCATTTTAAGACTTGCATTCCAGCCTTGTTTTGATATATTTCCTCCATAATAAATTCCTATCCTCACAATTATATTGGAAACAGCTCATTTAGGCTTCAACAACCTTAACTTTGTGCCACATTGAAGGCCTAAAACACAGGAATTAGTACCTGGCCCCATCCCAAGCTGGCTCTGCCTTTGTTTTATTTACTTAAACCTGGTGTTGTCAGACTTCTTACTGGTTTTATTATGACAGTGGTGATGCTTTGGGTGAAAGAAGACTTTGCAAACCCCAGCCCCAATCAAAAGGTCATTTCGGATTTTTCAATGCAAGACTGGTACCCACCATCTCCATCATACCCGGGTCCAAATCTTGTTCTGAAATGTTCTGACAAACTCCTGCAAAGTTACTTACTAAATATTCAGTATGATTATATTTGACAAAAGTCAACGTAAATTGCAGTTAGTTCTTTCAGTGCAAACAAAATAATAAGATAATTTCTATAGTTTTTGGTTGTGAACCATGCTATTTCATTTATTCTTTGTCTGATTGAGAAGAATCAATCTTAAAATTGTCGTATAAGATTTGAGATGAACCCAATTATAATGTAACATTTAGTTACCACTATAGATGAAGATGGTTGTGTTCAGCCTGCCAGTACCTGGCTCCAGAATACCTCCATTGCTGTGTGTTGATTTTACTTCTGTGTGAGCCTTGGTGAACGTTACAACCTCGCCATGGTTTTTAGGTTGAACCACGCTTTTACTGAGCTTTATTTCGCTTCCCTGAAACAATAGTGTTATAATGAAAGTTCTTTTCAGTTGACAAATCTTGTGTTAATGGCAGACATTTTTCACAGGTAAGTGGGGCAGGGCAGATCTTTGTACTTTGCCAGTTAATGTGATAGACACACAGGGCTCTATTTTACCATCACATTACCCCCGTTTCCGGGCGCAAAAATTTTGTAAAGTCAGGCATGAGGTGAGTAGTGCAATCCTCACCCGTTGCCCCTTTACCAATGACTGAAAATGGCCGCCATTGGGACCAAGCCTGGAATGGGCACGACATCAATTTGCATGCATTTAAATTGTCTTAATGGGCTGCACACTTACCAGCACTGCCCCCTTTACCACCACATTTGCACGTCCAGATTTGGCGCAAAACAAACATGGAGCGCAAAGGTCCGATTCGGGCATTCCAGCTTCTGAGGAGTTAAGTTCAGAGCTTCCCCCCGGTGGCTCTCTGACTCAGAATCAGTAGTGGGGGCGGGGGGCGGTGGGAGGCAGGTCAGATGGCTCTATGAGGGCGGAGGGGGCAGGTCAGATGGCTTTCTAGTTGGGGGGGCAGGCATATCAGATGGCTGTCTGGTGGGGGGGGGGAGCAGGAAACCGGGGCGGGGGGTCCACTGCCACTCTGTGTGCGATCGGTGGGGGGCAGGGGGCAGGGGGCAGGCAGTCGCAATTGTCCTGGGTAGTGGTGGGGGGGAGGGATTAGGAGCTCAATTATGTTGTGGGGATGGAGCAATGTCTGTAAAGGCTGGAGGAGGCATTATCCGGCCCAGGAAGAATATGGCAGGGGAGCGTTTTTCAATTTTTTTTACTGTGCATTTGAAGACTCCGATCAGAGCTGCAGTGTTTTGGGTGTGTTAAGCCCCACCCACAGGCTTGTGCAGCGCAATTCAGAATCACTGCTAATTTTTCAGGCAGTATTTATGGAGGCGCCTGAGAACGGGTCTAAAAGTTGGATCTGAAACACTCCCAGTCCTCCCAGCGCTTAGAATTAAAATGGTAAAATAGAGCCCAGAGGATTTAGGGAATCATCAACAGATCTTCCCATGGGGCCTCGTGGAGTATGAATTCCCCTATTGAGTGGACAGAGACTCATCCAATGGAAAAGAACAGTGGGAATTTAGAACCAGCTGTCGCTACCTGAACCAAGTACTGTAGATCATGGGGGTTTGGCCCATGTACTATAGCCATTGAAGCTTTATTCACTATGTAAATAAAGAGTGTTGGTGATGGAAGACTAGCCTTGGTAAGGTTATTACACTTGCAAAGCAACTGAGCTTTGGGACAAGAAGAGGCTATTTGGAACTAACACAGTCAGTGTGGACAGGAGTGCTTTCTGCATTTAGGAGATTTCCTCATTATAGTCAGGAATGAATTACATTCCACATGCCATTCTGCTTTATAAAACATGTTGCTGTCAACATATTATATATTACACTAAATTAGGAGTTTAATGTGGGGACATCTAGCCTTGTGTAGCTGGGAGTTGCATACATGTTTCAGATGTGGTGAGGAGGTACAAAATAGTGTCAGATCCGTTTATATGAACATCAAGCTCCTTATGTTAAAAAAAAGTAAAACTATATCAGGCAGTCCCCCACCCTCCTGTTCCTCATTTTGTCCTCCGCATCCCCAATGCCTCACACTCATTTCCACATTATTTTCTTTTCCCTCTGGCCTCTCTCCTTTTTTATCTTTTATTATCCCCCATCCCCACCCATCCCCTCCTCTTTCTGATCATTTTTCTCTTTCTTGATCTTTCCTGAATCGCTCACTCTCTCTTTTCTTCCCTTCCATGCATCTCTCTGACTCCCTGTCCCCAGTATTCTCTTTCTCCTCTCAATCTTTCTCCTTTACCCCCTCTCCTTCAGGCAGACAACGATTCCCATCCAACACAGTCTACCTGGAAACAAATGCAGTCTAGTCAGGATCACGTATTCTGTCAACTTCACATTTGCAGTCACTTTGCAAAGAGCATGACATTTCTCTAAATAACTTCACTTTGAAGATAAGAACTCTTATTCCCTTTAATTACTGAGGTGTAGCAATTTGGAGTTGCAAGATCCTGGCATTTAGATTTAATTCTACGGTAGCGTGCAAAATAACACTCAATTTAAGCTGAATTAGAGACTGCATTTTTGATTACTGAGAGATGTTTGTTGTGTTTACCTTTGGTACTAACTGTCAAAATGGATGGAGCCTCTGAGTTTGGGAATATCTTTGGAAAAAAAGACTTCTGTCTCCATCTAGAAGTTAACCAAAATTGCAGTGTCCAGTTGTCGTCTTTAGATTGTAAGTTGAATTGTGATGACATGAGAGAAAAAAGCTCTTTTAATTAAAGACACTGCAATGTTTTGAGCTGTTGACACAAGGGCTTCAAACTTTACCAAAGAAGACCTATAGCATTTGAAGTCACATCTGTAATTCAGCAGTCAGTAATTTATCGGTAATGAAGAGTTAATATAACTGTGGATGTAAATTAATTGTTAAAAACTTTATTTGATGAATAGAAATGGATTTACAGATGGTAAAGAGACAATATCGCTATGGTACAGTGACATTACAAAATAGTAATTAGGATCTTGTACAAACAAATTGCAGGTACAAAATCTCAAATCTGACTATCTGAAAAATTGACTTTTGTTTTAAACGAGCTATGCAAAAAAATTAACTGCTATTCATTTTTTTAATTTATTCTTGTCTCAGAGTTACTAAACCAAATGTGCAAGTTTGAGTTAAGCTCCTAGTCAATCTCCTTGTCTGCTGCAAAAAATCAGTTCAGTTTGCTTCATGGTCCCTAGACAAGGGACATACCGGTTCCAAGCTGGAAACAACAGGTATTATACCTGATCACCAAAGACCAAGATGTGCTAGTAAATTAGAGAATCAATTTGCTGTTCGAGGGTTTGTTCGAGGGTTGCTGCATCTGCATGGTGGTATACTGAATATTTATCCATTCGTGTGCCTGGCATTTCCTGCATTCTGAGTGGTCAGAACCCACCCAGCCCAGCTCAGAAAAAATCAGGGGGTGACACTTGTGCTTCAGTGATCCAAAGTGAACACGGATTTTAAGTTGTGGATTTGCCAAAGCACTATCCAACTTCATTTTAGCTGCGTTAGACGAAGACTTGATTGCTATCTATCTTTATCTAATTACACTACAGATGCTGGGAAATACCTCGGGGCCTTTATCTGAAAACCAGCAAGATCCAAAATCTGGCACGGAGTCGGTCCTAAGATTGTCAGTTTTGACACAATCTATCTGTATATTTAAATAAAGCCTCTTGTAAATCTCAAACACTTTTTTAGAATGTAGTTACTCTTCTCAAAGTGAACTAGACATGTCACATAGTCCAGTTTCTGTGCTTTTACAGAATCCAGTAGTTTGGAAGAGGATAATATAGTTCCCAGCCCTGGGTACAAACACTAAAGTGATGTGCCAGTACTTTGTACGGTAGTGAGAGAATTGGCAGGCTGAGCCCCAACAGTTAAAATAATATGTTATACAGTCTGCTATCTGAGATTCTTGTTTAATTATATTCAACAATGTTGATGCTGTTCTTCCCCAGTCGTAATCCAAATTTATGTACCAATTCTGTGAACTGGTAATGAAGACAATGATTGCATGATACAGATTCTTTCAAGTTAACATGTTTTATTGACAGCTGTTACGTAGCCATGGCTTCATTTATTTTTCTTCTACAGATTAGAATGGTTTAAGAAGCTTTGCTTGAGTTAGGTGATCTGTAAAGAATAATTTGTATAAAATAATGATAGAAAACGTACAAGTAACAAGTAACAACCAGAAGCCACATCTGGAAGGAAAATAAGAACAAAAATGGAGATTTTTTTCAGCCATTTAACCCATGACGTAAAACTTATAAATTTGTGGACCTGGATTGGAACGAGATATTCATGAAGGACTTTGTTGTCCTGTTTAAACTTTATATTCCAGCTAATTGGATGTGGAGAAAGGCAAATCATCACCTTTCACCACATTGTTCAGTGCAGAATCAGTAGTGAAAAACCCAGCTGGGTATAGTATTATGTGAATGAAAACTCCACAGCAAATAGAAATGCACCATGGGAAGCAAAGAAAGAAAAACTTACATTTACGTAGCAACTTTCACAACCTCAGCACATACCAAGGCACTTTACAGCCAATGTGGCATTTCTGAATTGTAGGGCCCAATTTTAACACTCTGCTTCCAGAAAAAAAACCAGTTTGGATCAGTATTCTTGGCCGCGATTCTCCTGAAAGCGCTGAATTGGCAGGAAAACAGTTCTAGATCCCGACTGTTTTGTCAGTTCAGCTTCTCACCCAAATCTCCGCACTCCGTGCACTGCAGAGGTCCCAGTCGTGGATATCATTAAAACCCAGGGAGGCAGGACCTATTCACGCTGGAGTTTGACAGTTCTGGAACTCTGCGAATACGCAGTGGTCCCAATCTGTCAGACTCCCCGTTTGTTGGCTAGCTTGATCGCTAGCCAGCCCGGGACCTCCGCAGTGCTGCCCCTCCATTCTCCCCCCTAACCCCAGACAGCCCAATCATGGCCCCCACAACAATTCCCGGGCCAGCCCCAACTCACCCCCATCTCATAGCACCCCAATATACAGCCCCCCCCATCCACTCAGCAGTGGCAATCCTCCCACCATGGCAGAACCACCCCCCTCCCCTGCTGACATCCCCGTCAGGGTGAGACCTCACCCCATCACTGCCCCCCTCAGGAGGCAGGCCACCCCCCAGCAAACCACTCCCCCGCAGCCCAGCCCAATCACTGCCCTCCTTCCATCTCAGACCGATCCTGTCTGCAGAGTGGCAGTGGGACCCTCCCACCCCCATTGAGCTCCCACCCACAATTGCCCCCCTGGCAATGTCGATGGGCAGTGCAAAGGTGCCCCTTGGGCATGGGCACTTTATCCCTTGGGTAGTGGCGGGGGCATAGGCTGGCACTGCCAGGATGCCCATGCCCGGGGGCACCACCCCCCACCATCCAACCCCCTGGGGAGGCCCCAATTGCCATCTCCTTCATTCCAGAGGGTTTTCCCGCTAGTTCCCCAAATGTGGGGAGCTAGTCTAAACACTGCCGGAATGAAGTATTACTGGCGGGGTGTGAGGTTCAAACAGGACCAGAAAGTTCCCAGTAATTAGATTTAAGATACATTTAAAACATATTTTAAAAAATTCAAATGACTTACCAGCCTTCCCGCTGTTTCCGTCTTGGTCTGACCGGTGACTGGAGGTGTGCGAATTGGGGAATGATGCCGGTGACGCATAACTCCCACTGCAACCTGACAGAAAAGTTGTGGGTCGCAGTGGGAGAATCGCGGCCCTTATTTCCCAGTTTTACTGGTGTTCCATTTTAAAGTCCGAAAGACCGGTTCAGGTCTGTATTCTTGTTTCCCCATTTAACATTTTTTCCTTTTGGGTAACAGCTACTGCACTAGCTTTGAATGGTTAAAATTGGGCCTATGTCACTGTTGTAGATGTAGAGAATGTGGAAGTGGTTTGAACACAACAAAGTCTCAGAAGCAGCAATGTGAGGATGATCAGATGATTTGTTTTTTTTTAGTGCAGTTGGTTCAGGGATAACCATCAGCCAGGACACCAGAGAGAACTCCTTTACTCATACTTGAAATTTGTGTTTGTACATCCACCTGAGAAGGCCAATATGACTTTGATTTCCACAAACAGCGTGTCTAATGGTGCAGCATCTCCTCTGGTATCATACTGGAATGTCAGTATAGATTATGTGCTGTAATTGAGCCCATAACCTTCTGACTCAGAGGTGTGAGTGCTGCCACAGAGCTCTGGCTGACATGAGGAAAGACCGAGAATAAACCTTATGACCATGTAAATAATTGAGATAAAGGAGAAAGGCTTTTAGAACAGAGGGAAGAAAAGTAAAGTATTTGCATCTTATTAAGTATAATATATGTAGAATTACAATAATAATATAATTTGCTAGAGAATGGTTTTCTTCCCTTTTTTCAAAAGTTACACTGATGTAGGCGTAAGACTAATGAGAATTAAAATGTTTAAAGCAGAACAACAACAACCCTGTAGAAATCAATAGCCACCAAAGTGCAGACACGACAGTCTACAGATTCAATATATTTTTTAAATGATCGAAAGTCAAATTGTACTGAACAGCATACAATGGATCATCATTCTTGCATTCTCCAATTACTGAAACAGCAAAATTATTGAAGAAAAATTCTAGGAAGTGCAGCCAATGCTTAAAATGACTTTTGACGCAGGAAAACATGACAGGGTTGTACCTATTATAAAAGTACAAAACAACATGGGAGGCCAGGTAAGTTGTAATGCTGGCTGATCAAAGAAATATTCCCGGGAATTATAGACCGGTGAGTCTTACTTCTGTTGTGGGCAAGGTTTTAGAAGAAATTATTAGGGATAGGATTTATAGTTATTTAGAGAGTAATGAATTGATTGGAGATAGTCAGCATGGTTTTGTGGAGGGTAGGTCGTGCCTTACTAACCTTATTGAGTTTTTTGAGAAAGTGACCTAAGAGGTGGATGGGGGTAAGGCAGTTGATGTGGTATATATGGACTTTAGTAAGGTGTTTGATAAGGTTCACCATGGAAGGCTTCTGCAGAAAATGCAGATGTATGGGATTGAGGGTGATTTAGTTAATTGGATCAGGAATTGGCTAGCAGATAGGAGACAGAGGGTGGTGGTTGATGGTAAGTATTCATCATGGAGTTCAGTTACAAGTGGTGTGCCTGAGGGATCTGTTTTGGGACCACTGCTGTTTGTAATTTTTATAAATGATCTGGATGAGAGTATAGTTGGGTGGATTAGTAAATTTGCTGATGACACCAAAGTCGGAGGTGTGGTAGATAGTGAGGAGGGGTGTCATAGTTTACAGAGAGACTTGGACAAGTTGCAGAGCTGGGCCGAGAGGTGGCGGATGGAGTTTAATGCGGAAAAGTGTGAGGTAATTCACTTTGGCAGGAATAACAGATGTGTAGAGTATAGGGCTAACGGTAGGACTCTGAATAGTGTTGATGAACAGAGGGATCTAGGTGTATGTGTACATAGATCCCTGAAAGTTGGGAATCAAGTAGATAAGGTTGTTAGGAAGGCATACGGTGTCTTGGCATTTATTGGTAGGGGGATTGAATTTAGGAGCCGCAGCGTCATGTTGCAACTGTACAAAACTCTGGTGCGGCCGCACTTGGAGTATTGCGTGCAGTTCTGGTCCCCACATTATAGGAAGGATGTGGAGGCATTGGAGAGGGTGCAGACGAGGTTTACCAGGATGTTGCCTGGTATGGAGGGGAGGTCCTATGAGGAGAGACTGAGGGATTTGAGGTTGTTTTCGTTAGAAAGAAGGCAGCTAAGAGGGGACCTTATTGAAACATACAAGATGATTAGAGGTTTAGATAGGGTGGACAGTGATAGCCTTTTTCCTCGGATGGAGAAAGCTAGCACGAGGGGGCATAGCTTCAAGTTAAGGGGTGGTAGTTATAGGACGGATGTCAGAGGTAGGTTCTTTACCCAGACGGTGGTGAGGGATTAGAATGCCCTGCCTGCTGCAGTTGTAAATGCGCCTAGTTTGGGGGCGTTTAAGAGATCCGTGGATAGGTTTATGGATGGAAAGGGTTTGGTTTAGGCTAGAGGGTCATTGCTTTTTAATTGGTCGGCGCAGCATCGTGGGCCAAAGGGCCTGTTCTGCGCTGTAATGTTCTATGTTCTATGTTCTATATCAGTGCAACATGTAGTACTTCTCCTTATGTCAGTCACTTTATATTAATGCATTACATTTGCTGTTTTATAATGATGGATGAAATTCTGTTGTATTTTACCCACAGCAAGACCACAAACATGGAAAGTGAACTCAACCACAGGTACTCACCACAGGAGTTTGGCTAGTCATATATGATGATAACAATCTTATTTTTCAGCAGTTACAGCAATTTGAATTGCACAATTTTGCTTTTTGTAACAGCTGCAATTGCGTTTACCTGAATACAAAAAAAAAGCTTATTTTACTGTTTAGAAAGCATACGAGTGCTGAAATCTCTGTATCTCTATCAAATTTGGCTTCTGACTATTTAACAAATGAACCAGTCCAGGATTTGCTCCTCTGCCAGAAAGATTTTCATCCCATTAATGTTTTGCATCAATGTAGTTAATGGCAAAGACAAATGAAGAGCTTTATGTAGTATTAAATCAGTCTTGCTTAGATTTGCTTTGATTCTTTTGTTAGCTTGTGACAATTTAATATAAAGACATTTTCATACAATATTATGGATACATGCATTTGGCAACA
Organism: Carcharhinus amblyrhynchos; assembly: GCF_965287045.1. Taxonomy (NCBI): domain Eukaryota; kingdom Metazoa; phylum Chordata; class Chondrichthyes; order Carcharhiniformes; family Carcharhinidae; genus Carcharhinus; species Carcharhinus amblyrhynchos. Next base: position 64,308,129 of record NC_137333.1, read on the forward strand.
GCTATTTGAATATGTTGTATGGGAGCAGCACAATATTTGTGCAAGTACAATCAAATACCTGTATCAAGGGCTTTGCTTAAAGGCAATGGTGACTACTAACAAAGTATTGTATTAGAATCCTCAAACATACAAAATTTAGGCTGCTTTCCTTTTAAAGTCTATAGAATTGCCCTACCCTGTGCAAATTTTATGTTTCTTAATTGACCTCCTGGGCAATATGCCAACTGTGTCCAATAAAATCCCAAAGCAACCGTGATAACAGAGGTTTCAAAAATCAACAAGGATTCCCTGTGAAGGAATCAGCCTTCATGTGCCAGATTAGACAAATTCTCAAGTTACTGAGGATAGGAGACCCAATGGCTTCCCTCAGCTGGTTGGTGAAGTTGTTTACTAAGCTGTGGATGCTGTGGCATGCAAACAGCTACTTGGAGCCATGGGTGAAGGTGACGACCAATACTGGATGAGCCAATTCGGAGTGCAACAAGCCTGCCTGGGAGGTGCTACCCTCTTGCACCCCTTATACCCCGTTAACAGCAATAGAAATACAAAATATGGGGTTGATTTTCAACTTATCACTTGAGCATGAAACTGGTGTTGCAGACCGGCCGTTTGTTGATTGAAAGTACGTAATTTTCATTTTCAATTCAAATCAATTGAAATGGGAATTGGTTTGTCTCTCCAACAGACAGCTGATCTATAACAGAGCTTCATGCTTGAGCAGCAAATTTAAAATCTATTGCATATTCTTTAACATGAGGAAAAGGAAATATGATTGCAGGATTATTGTGTGTACAATGATCGTTGTTCACAAGTTTTCTGCTTGAACCAAAGCAAAATGGAATGGGCAGTAAATGCTGTTTTTTCTGATAATGCCACATCTAATCAATAAATGTATAAAAAATGAATTTGGTACACATTTTAACGTTCCACTAATAAATAGATGTATTATATAACTTTATTTTGTAATGACACAGCAGTCAACCCATTGCTGGCAATGGTTTTTGTTCCTTTTAAGACAGTAGTGTTCAAATGCTGCTGTGAACCATGCTGCTGAGTACCCTTCCAAGGATCAAAGGCAAAACTTCCAAGATAACAAAATCCATTGGCTCCCAGAAGCAAAGAAGCAAAATCCCCAGTGAATTAATCCAATGTTTTTTAAACCCTGTGCTCAGCTAACACACGCATTGGTCCAGCAGTCCTGTAAAATCGCCTCATATCGATGTTTAGTCGCATTCCCTTCAATCCCATTCTTAACCAAAGAGCAGCCCAGTTCCTTTTTAAAGAAGTCAGATGTCACAGTATTAACTATCTATGATTTGCTCTTCATGCTTATTATATATGCATTTTCAGTAGTTAAAGAAAAGCGTGGATTGTGACACCTTTTCTTTAAGGAAAACAAGTTCAGCCAGATACAGCAAGTATCAGTGGAAGTGGCAATCATCCCTTCTGGTTCCACCCACTTAGTCAGCCACAAAAGATCCTATGGTACTATTTAAAAAAGAGCAGCATTGTCCTGGTACCCTTATCAGTTCAACTCGTATCGGATCTAGTCATATACCTCATTGTTGTTTGTGAGATACGACTGTCTGAAAATTGTGTGCCAAGTTTCCATTTCATTACAACAGTGGCAGCATTTTCAAAAAATCAACTTCGTTGGCTGTGAACTTCATGACTTTCAGATGCTCTGAAGTAATGAATGGCATTTCTTAGAAATGTGGGTTTGTTCATTCATTAGTCCAATTAGGTATTTGTTTGGTGTGAATGTAAGATAGGGAATCATGCCAATGTTGTTGTCCTATCTCTGACCTGTGTTTAGAAAATCACATGCCAGGAACAGTGCTTTACAAATTCTGCCATCATTTATTTGAACTTGATTGCATCCTGTTTCACAAACTAATCAAATGTGTGACTCCTATTATTAGCATTTCTGAATCCTTGATTTCCAGTAACATGGTTGCTGTTCTCCTTGTACTTGAAACCACCCGTATTAATTGCAATTCTGGCTTAAAGTAGCTTAATTTGTTATCGGATTCTTTTGAGATGCATTTACAGTAATTCATTAGCCTGATGTGTACTAATTTTACATTGATTGGATACTTTTAGCTTTAGCTAATGATCACAAATGCTTTTACTGTTTCTATTCCATTGTAACTATATGTTTCCTCTTTTGTCTTGTATTAGCTTAGGTTTATATCCCCCCATCGAATTCCAGTTCACTTATTGCATTCAGGGTTGATTGATTGTCATCAATTTCCTTATGTTTGCCTTGACAAAGCCATTTACATCTATTGATTAGTTTATTGACTACTCCCGAGTTCATACCAAATTTAGAAATGTCCAGACATTAATGCATCTATGTGAGGTGCAATTGTTAGTAAGTTAGCATCATGGAAAGCAAGTTTGCAGTTTACATGGCATTTGAAATTTCATATGATGTCTGTTGCATGTGTGGATACTATAATGTTGACTCAAACATTGTCAAAAAGTCACAGAAAACAAACTTGTATAGTTATGGAGATGGAGTCATTGCATTTTATAGTGCAGAAATGGCCCATCATGTCTGCAATAGGGGAATAGAACTGACTGAATTGCTCTGTGGAGAGTTGACATGGACTAAGTTGGCCAAATTTGAACAATCCATTTATACAAGCTGACTGCAGTTTCAATTTTGGAAGCTTATCTGTTGCACTTTGCTGCAGATTGGATTCTGAGTGACATCTATACATGATGAGGGCCCATGTGATTCACTGCAATATCTTATTGTTTGTCAGGTTCCCTTTTTGGTTGGATGTGGAGGAAGATTGAAGTCTCTGACTGTATATTTTGCCGTATTTGTGGCATTTCCACTAATTCCTAGTGTCTTCCTTTTGCTAGCCTTATAAACTTTTGAAGTTGCATACCAGATGTGATTCAGCTCACTCTGTCAGTTTGCCTCTGTGACTGTGTGGAGTGCGCGCATCTTGGTCATCAGCCATCAGTTAAACTGTACCAGGGAAAAACAAGGTAACAAATTCTGTGATAAATTATAAAATGACTCTTGCATTTGTTATTCAACTGTCTTGAGTGTACGAGCTCTTTAACACACATTGATCTTAACACTGATGTGCAGCAGATGGAGTAAAAACAAGTGGAACGTTGGCCATGTCCTCTCGGACAGTTATGTGCCAAGCTAGGTTTGTCTTTGGTTCAAGGCGGTACAACACGTGTTGATGTGGTTTTCGTATTTGCTTGTTGTCTTGGCATCCCCTCTTTCTGCTGGAATACCTGAGACTGAAGCTCAAGGACAAAGTTGTACAGGAGCAGGAATGTGTTGTTGCAATTATACAGGGCCTTAGTGAGGCCACACCTAGAATATTGTGTGCAGTTTTGGTCTCCTTTTCTGAGGAAGGATGTTCTTGCTCTCGAGGGAGTGCAGCAAAGGTTTACCACGCTGATTCTGGGGATGGCGGGCTTGACATATAAGGAGAGATTGACGAGGTTAGGATCACTTTTGCTGGAGTTCAGACGAATAAGGGGGATCTCATAGACTCATAAAATTCTAACAGGACTAGACAGGGTCAATGCAGGGAGGATGTTCCCGATGGTGGGGGTGTCCAGAACCAGGGGTCACAGTCTGAGGATATGGGGTCAACCATTTAGGACGGAGATGAGGAGACATTTCTTCACTCAAAGAGTGGTGGGCCTGTGGAATTCATTACCACAGGAAGTAGTTAATGCCAAAACGTTGAATGTATTCAAGATGCGGCTAGATATAGCACTTGGGGCGAACAGGATCTAAGGTTATGGGAAGAAAGCAGGCTTAGGCTATTGAGTTGGATGCTCCGCCATGATCGTGATGAATGGCAGAGCAGGCTTAAAGGGCTGAATGGCCTCTTTCTGTCCTATCTTCTATGTTTTTATGTTGTTGTCATATCAGATTGTGGAGCAGAAGGATCATTAAACCATTCCATCTTCTGGTTCCCATTTATCTACTCTTTGTGTTTGTCTGGGACTTTGACTAGGATTCCTTCTCTGCTTTTATTTATATTTAAGGAAAATATGCAAGAACATAGGAAGCTATGGGAGGTTGCAGCATGTTTACCTTATTGTTTTGATATGAGCACAAAAATCAAAGCTGAGTTGCCATACTCTTGGAGTTTTGTACTATTGTGTCTTATGATGGAACGTTAAATCAAGGCCCTTTCTGCTTTTCAAGGTGGATGTAAAAGATTCCATGGCACTTTATTAATAAAAGAGCAGTGGAGGTGAAAACCAAGACTTATTTGAAAACCAGATGGCTGTTGAAATGGTTGGACATTAGGATTATTTTGATGGATTAATTCAGAATACCCTTTCTCATCCATAAGTGTCTTGCGACCTTGTGAAGATAAATGCCATTCTCGTCAGTTAATTTATTGCTCGAGCTGTACAGAGTTCCTTTAATATAGTTGGATGAAGGTTTGTGTTTGTGCATCTGACTCTTCATTCAAAGGATGACTGTAAAATTAATCTTCGCTACATTTTATATAGACTTATCACCAACCCAAGCCTGCAGTGCAGAATATATTCAGAATAGATTATATTGCAGTAGCATTTATTGATGTTCTTATGGTTATTGTAAGCCCTAAGCTAGTTGAGACCAGCACCCCGTGGAGATTTTTATGCATTGTCATTAATGACAGCAATTTTCCAGTTATAAAGAATTTGTTATGAGGTTGTAAAATGCAGCGCAAGAAGAAAAACTGATCAGTAAACTAAAACATGGATGCTGTAATCTTCAGATTTTAAGTATCAAACCCCAAAAAATTGATCGAGGAAAAGATTAACATGATTCTGTCTTGTGAAATATATTCTTGATTAAAAATGGGTATAATTTCAAGTAAAAAAAATGTGCTTTTAATTAACAAGTACAATACAGATCTTGTAATAATGCTGTTAAGAGCTTTGAGTAATGATTTGTAATTGACACTGCACTGAAGTAACTTATTGCTCAAGGCTCTATTCATAAAACCTTTAGTTGTAGAGTAGTTAATCTGAGTGCTGAGATAATGGACATAATCCATTAACAATGGCCTGAGGTGGGGCAAAGGAGTGAAATAAACCCTTTGTAAAACCATTTGTAAAAAGGTCTGCCAATAGATCAGCACAATTAGAAACATTTCACAATTGTTGTTTGCTAATGAAAGAGTGAGTTTGCATTTATATAGCACCGTTCACAGTCTTGTTTCATCTTGGAGTGCTTTACATCCACTGAAATATTTTTGAAGTGCAGTCCACTTTGTAATGCAACAGCCAAGTTGCTCACAGCAAGGTCCCTGCAAGCAGCAATGAAATAAATGATCAAGTGTCCTGTTTCAATGGTAGAAGAATAACTTTTGGCCTAGGAACCAGTGAGAGCTCCCTTGCTCTTCTTTGGAATAGTGCCAAAAAGACAAAACAAGGCTCCAGTTTGACAGTGCCTCCAAAACATTATACACAAGACAGAAAGTGGGTTGAATGCATACTCGGAGAATGGAGTTGAACTAGTTGTGGATGGCATTCATGTTCAATAATCAATGCAGAGCAGCAACAAAGATGGTAGTATTTTGAACTAATATCGACAAAAGTGGAAAACAGATCAGAGGAAGCACAACAAATCATGGTAGGGTTGATATTGAGCATCATGTGTTTAAGTTATGAGGAGAGGTTCAATGTTTTAAGGAATTTTCTTAAGAGGGGACCATTCTGTTGTAGGAAGTCTTGGACCTTGTTTGAAGAGTCCAAATGGTATCATGAGGGCAGAGCTGTTGCCTGCTCCAACCAAGGCCATTGTGAAAAAGGGAGCTGGGTGTAGACTGACCCTTCCTGCACACCCAGAATTCTGCTGCCTGATGTCTCAAAGGCATTGGGTGTATGGACAGTGCAAATACTGCATTTAAACAAGTTGTACTACCCCAAAGGAGCAAAGTGAGTTCAAGCTGGTGGTCCAGACTACAGTCAAAACATTGAGGGTCTATGTGCACAGGTCATTGAAAGTGGCAGAGCAGGTTGAGAAAATGATTAATAAGGAAGATGGGATGCTGGACTTTATAAGCAGGTGCGTACAGTACAAAAGCAAGGAAGTCATTGTGAACCTTTAAGATATTGGTTTGGTCTAAATTGGAGTGTCGTGTTCTATTCTGGGCACTGCCCTTTAGGAGGAATGTGAAAATGGTGCAGAAAAGATTTACGAGAATGGTGCCAGACATGAGAGAGTTCAGGTAGATGGATAGATTGACAAGGCTGGTGTTGCTTTCCCTTGCAAAAGAAGGTTGAAATGAAACGTGATGAAAATGTCCAAAACCATGAGAAGTTGAGACAGTAGTAATGGAAAAACTGTCCTCATTGCGGAAAAGTCAAGAACCAGAGGATACAGGTATCAAGTGATTAGTGAAAGGTGATTTCTATAGCGTGGTTATGATCTGGAACACGCTGCCTAAGAGATGTGAAGGCAAATTCAATCATGGTTTTCGAAAGGGAATTGGGTAAGTGCTTGAAGGAGTGGACATGCAGTGCCTTGAGGAAAGGACTGGGGTTTGGGCCTAGCTGAGTTGCTTTTGCGGAGAACCAGCATAGGCTTGACAGGCCAAATATCCTCCTTTGATGCTGCAACCATTCTGTGATTCTGTGGCACAGCAGTTGACATACTACCTATTGGAGAAGATTAGGGGACTGTGAGAAAGGTAGATGATCCTTCTTTTATTGTCCTTTTCAACCTGTCTGCAGCCGTTGACACACTATCCTCTTCCAAGACCTTTCTATCTAGTTGCATGGGATTGCAGCTGTTTGGTTCCAATCTTATCAATCCAAAGATAACCACAGAATTACCTGCAATAGCTTTCTTTCCTCCTCCCACATCATTACCTGGTATCCCCGAGAAATCTGTTCCTGGCTCCCTTCCTACTTCTCATCCATATGTTGCCCCTCAGCAACATCATCCAAAAGCACAGCAACAGTTGTCACATGTACTCTGACAACATCCAGTTCAACCTTCTCTCTTGGCCACTTCACTGTCTCTTCATTATCAGACTGCTTGTTCGACATCCAGCACTGGATGAGCAGAAATTTCTTCCAACCAAATATGGGAAGACCAAAGCCATTCTTCAGTCTCAGTCTCAGTCTTCAGTCTGTGCCACAAACTCTGTTCCCTAGCTACTGACTTTACCCCTCTTCTTGGCAGCTGTGTGCAGCTGAATCAGGTTGTTTGCTACCTGGTGTTATATCTATCCTTGAACTGAGCTGCCAACACATCCATGCTATCAGTAAGGCTGCCAGTTTGCACCTCCAGAACATTGCCTGTATCTACCTCTGTTTCAGCTCATCTGTTGCTGAAACACCCTCCCTAGGCTTGACTATTCCAGTGCGCTCCTGTCTAGCCTCCATATTCTACACTTTGTAAGCTTGAGGAAATCCTCTCTCTGTCATTCTAATATATACCAGTAATTTGTTCAGTCATTACCCCTATGCTTGTTGACCTACACTGGCCCTTGGTTAAGCAAATTGTAAATTTTGCATCCTTGATTTCAAACCCTTCCCCACCTTGGTAAACTCCTCTGCCCCCAAGTCTGGTCTCTTCCATATCCACAATTTTAATCTCTCTATCATTATCAGGCATGCCTCCACTTGCCAAAGCCCCAACTTCAGGGTTCCATCTCTAAATCTCTTCATCTTTGCCTCTGCACATTTAATGTTCTCCTTAAAACCTATCTCTTTGATTAAGCTTTTGGTGCTAATGTATCCTCATGTGGCTCAGTGTCAAATTTTGTTTTGTAATTTTCCTGTCAAGTGTCTGGTGCTTTTACTACTTTAAAAGTGATATATACATGCAAGTTAGTGCTGGGTATGGAATTAAGGAGAAAGTAGCAAATTGGTTTCAGTACTGTTACTTTCTTCATTTATGGGATGTGTGGGCATCATTGGCTTGACCAGCATTCATTGCCCATTCTTAGTTGCCCTTCATAATATGGTAGCAAACTGCTGTCTTGAACTGTTGCAGTCTCTGGGATGGAGGTACACCTGCTGTGCAGTTAGGGAGGGAATTCCAGGATTCTGACCCTGTGGCAGTTAAGGAATGGTGATTTATTTCTAAGTCAGAATGGTGAGTGACCATCCAGGTGGTGGCATTCTTTGTAGCCATAGGTTTGGAAAGTGCTGTCTAAGGAACCTTGGTGAGTCCCTGCAGTGCATCTTAACTGCCACTGTTTGTTGGTGGAGGCATTGAATGTTTGTGGAAGGGGTAGCAATCATGCAGACTACCTTGTCCTGGATGACATTGAGCTGCACTCATCCTGGCAAGCAGAATATTCTACTACACTCCTGACTTGTGCCTTGGACAAGCTCTGGGGAATCAGGAGGTGAGTTACTCTCCCCAGGATTCCTAGCCTTTGAGCTGCTGTAGTAGTTACAGTACTTATATGACTAGTCAAGTTCAGTTTCTGGTAAATGCTAATCCCCTAGATGTTGATAGTGGGAGATTCAGTGATGATAATGCCATTGAATGTCAAGGACCAGTGGTTAGATCCTTCCTTGTTGGAGATGGTCATTGAGTGGACTTGTGTGGCATGAATATTACTTGCCACTCGTCAGTCCAAATCTGCATATTGTCCAGGTCTTGCTGCATTTATGGATATGGATTGCTTCAATACCTGAGGAGTCATAATTGGTGTTGAACATTGTCTACACAAGTGAACACCCTCACTCCTGACCTTAAGATAGAAGGAAGGTCATTGATGAAGCAGCTGAAGATGGTTGGTCTCAGGAAAGGGAGAAATAGAAAGTAGGAATTAAGAGCAGTTTTTTTTAAAAAAATTAATGGATGTGTATACAAATGACCCACAGGGCTTTGTTCTGGTACTGCTTCTGTACATCTCATATTTCAAATGATGTGGGACTGGAAGGACTGGTAATCAAATTACTAGATTAAAATAGGAAACTTACCAAATAACTGAAGACCAAACTGAATTGTATGGTGATGGAATGGGTTAAAAAGTAGAAGATGGAATTTTGTGTCGGTGCATGTGAGGTATCAGCTTTTGTTTTATTTTAGAAGTAATATATACACTTTGATTTATAGAAAGCTGGATGATGCAAAAGATTAGAGATATTTGGGAAACTGTTTCATATGGTTTGAAAAGCAGATTCTCAAGTGGATGACCCATTTTAAAAAAAGCTAATGAAATATTTTGAGATTTAAATGTGTGTTTGAAGGAACAGCAGATAAGTAATTTGGTTTGTGGAGAAGATTCAGTGCGAATGCAATGAAGATGATCCTTTAAATGGTTTATTATGCACAATTCATGCATTTAAAAAAAATCTTTCATGATATTGCATAAGGTTTTTTTTAATGGAGCTTTGGTCTGTGGAAGTAGAGCTAGTTTGTTAGCTGGATTGAAGGCACAGCGTGCAGTCTGATAGTGGCTTCTGACCACAATTTAAGTGTCCGTGTGCAGGTATGAGTGGGGAGATGTCACCCATGGGATTTTGCGCTATAAACACACCACAATGACTGGCAGCTGTTCTAATAAAGATAATTGGCTTTCGTTCAAAACGGTCCAAGACTTTGTGATCACTGCTTTTTATCCTTTGAGTGCAGACTTCAAAGGTGCAGCATCTGTCATATTGTGTTTACACCACATTAGGCAGTCAGGGTTGCCTTTGTAAATAGTGCAAAACACCATTAATACCAGCTTCCGTTTACACAGAAAACCCATTTTTGGTAATTATCCAAACACTGGCACCAATTGTGGGGTATTTCCTTTACGTTACCTGTAAAACAAATTAACAATATCATACATTCTCCATAATTCATGATCAACATTTTCTTTTAGAAAAAATACTTCAGATTAAATTGTTTCAGCATGCACCATAGATCTGTAGAACAGAAATATAGCAGGAATAAAAGCAGCTCAATTTTGCCAGATGCATAATTGCTCTGACTTTGTGAATAAAGGAGAAACATTGGTGAAATTTTCTCAAAATTGCAGGGAATGCTGGATCAGGCAAGAAAAGCTTCAATGAAACTCGCCAGCTTCACAGTTGCCTTTTCTCTCCTGATCAAACAGCAATTATGCAATTTCAAAGTGCTGGCAAGATCACATGGCCATGGAGGTTTGCCCCCTTCTCACTGTTCCCTTCATGTATCCACTTCGTTGCTAGGGGGCACTACCAGGGTGCCGGGGGCAATGCTCAGCCTTGTCTCTGAACCCCTGGGGCCTCCAGGCATCTACGTGTTCCTGTCATGGTCAGCACAACAGGTTTTCACTTTTGAAAACCAGGAGTGATTCACTCCGGCATGATGCCATGCCGTTGGGGGGAGGAGATTTTGTTGGCAGGTGTAAAGCCCTTTAATTGAAATTTATTTAAGTTCATGGAAATCACATCCATGAGCTTGCTGGATTTGTGCCCATAGCAGACAGGGCGGCTAGATCATGCGTTTTGCTTTTTTCCCTTTGGCCTGTCAGAGCTTCACATTCCCTTTCCAAAACATGAAATTGTAGTTTGTGAAAGACTGAGTATTCCCACCCTTCCTCTTTCATCTCTGCCTCTGTGATCTCTCACTGTTCTTGATGCAGAGTAGTAACTTCACCTGAGGCTGGACTTGCATCAGACTTGGTGCAAATTAATTGTGTGACACAGCCTCCACTATTGAAATAAAAGTGGCTCCATCCCATTTGCCAGGACACGCTAACATTATATGGGGTACAATCTTACCACCGGTTCACGGCACGCACCCGCTGCAATGAAGACGAAGATATTGATGACAAGCCAAATGTCTGTTCACAGCAGCAGGATGGGAAGATCCTCCTAGCTTGAGTGGTCAGAAAATTCTGGCCATGATCTCTGAAGACATGTGGTCTCGTTCCGGATTGTTGCTCTACAATTAAAAGGTTATCAGTATACTTTTCATTAAGAGATGGAAAGCAAAGGACTCCATCAGTTGCCGATAATTCTTACTACCGCCAGAAAAAGAGGGTAATTTTAAGCACAAATGCTCCATATCTCACCCATCGGAGGGGGCGGGGCAACCTTACTAGTTGTCCTGTTGGTTAGGGTGAGGTGGTAAGATCGCAAGAGAAGTGAAAAATCGGGTTCACGCCTGGTTTCTCGCCTCTCAGGATCTTACCGGCCCTGGATTGCTGGCATGTTTGGCCTCACACCTGGGAAGAATGCAGGGCTGATTTTTAATATTGAAATTTGAATTTCAATAAAATTAATAAGCCCAGGACAGAATCGTCCTGGCTCACTTGTCTTAACAACCTCGCTGTTGAAGACCCTCATCAGGGGTAGTGGGGGGGGTGATTGGCTGGGACGGGTAACAGTGCGATAATCAGCTGGGGTGGGGGGTAATGTTGTGCTATCCAGGATGATGGGGTGCCTGGTATCTGTGCATAAGCGATAGCCTCTCTAGTATGAGCAGCCAGCTTTAAGGTGGGAATAGAATCCATCCACTCCCCCTACTTGCGTGAATCACATTTAACCTCTCTTTTTGCACTAAGTGCCATAAAATCTGTCTGAAAGCTCGCTGAGAAAATGGGTGCAGTTCTCTCCAGTTTTCACACTTGTTAGGCACTTAGAAGATCGCCTCCCCCAGTTTGTTTTGTCTAAAAAACTGGACTCACTTGAAAAAACACAGCCCTATTTACTTTAAAGATTTTGTATCTATTTCACATTATACCTCTCATTTGTCTCTAAGATGTTCCTTTAAACTTATCTCTTCGAACAAAGTTTTGGCAACTTATCCAAATGTCTCCTTATGTGGCTCTGTCAAATTTATAGTGTTCCTGTGAGTTTTTTTAGGTTTTTTGCTACTTAAATGTTATACAAGCGCAATTTACTGTTTGTTTAACCATAAATCTCACTCCTAAAATATTCATCTTAATGGCATTGGTGCGAGGAGAAGACTAATACTTTCCCTTAATCGACCTTTCACATTCATCCCTTGTAGCTCTCATTGCAATCTGATACAAGCAAGGCTTCCTACTTTCTAACCTATGATTCTCCACCAATAACCCAATTAAAATAAATAGGTGGAAACTTATGAGCTACTAAGTGTGAAGCAAGAAATCTGGACAAATTCTTTAGGAATTGGAAAGATTAAAAACTTCCGGACTTTCCTTTTTTAGTAATAAACCTTGTTTGTTGAGAATATCAAGGGCAGGCTTAATTCTGTAAATTATTCAGCATGTCTGCGTATTTCTTCTTTTAATCATGAATCAAAAGAAATCAAAGTCTTGTTAAGACGATGCTTCTGGATAGCCTCAGGGTTCAAACAGTAGGAGGACTTGGCAGTAGAAAATAGGACCTGTGGCTTTTTGTACTTGCTGCTCCCAACTCTTCTTCTTTAAGTCAAAGTAGAAAAATAATTGATCCAAGTGAACTCACCCAACTTGATTTTACGTTTCATTCCGGCTGACCATACACTAACAATGAAGAAGTTTCTTGCTTATGTATTGTTAACCTCTGTGGATTTCTGTATTGCCTGTGTTGCTGATACAAGTATGGTACCACTAACTATATTGTACTGAATTATAAGATACATGTAAAAGAAAGGAGTTAAAAGATATGCAGATAGGTTTAGATGAGGTAGACCTCATCACAAAGGCTAGTTGGGCCAAATATTCTGTTTGTGTGCTGTAAGCTTTATGTAATAGTAGAGAGTTCCAAACTTTTGGATATTTGATAGGGATGTCCAAGAATGTATGAATAAAAGAGGAAACCTATGCTGTTAAAAATGTAATTTGCCAAATATTTTCACGGAATGTAATTTGTCTGGACAGCAACAAAACTATTACCAACCTGTTTTTCTACAAAGGTAAAATTTAATTAAGTTCATGGGCTTGATGGTATTGCAGGGATCAGATTTCAGGTTCACCGATGAACAGTCATGTTCAACGTGGTTTGCAACGTGTTCTGAGCACCCCAAAGGGAAGCATCAGTCTGTCACCATTCCAGCAGCACAATAAATCAAAGGGGGTACAAAGTTTCTGAGGAATTTTTGAAGAGAAACCACAAAGGAGATATGTGAGAAATGCTTCTTCTTTGAACTCCTGCAGCATGAAAGAAGGGGAAGAGTAATGCGAGAATTTCCCGACAGCCGCATAGAAAGGGAGAGGATAACACACTTCTGTTGCAACAGAAAATATGTAAATCAAATGACAGTACAAAAGTATTAACTAATGATGTTTTTCATGTTAAAATACCTTGATGCACTTCACAAAATGGATTTCCTTTTTACAGTTAATGTCTATGCAGGCAAACAACTTAATGAATTGATACAGAGTTGCAACATGAAAAAGAAAGAGGGGATTAGTTACAGGAGCAATTTCACTGCAATAAGGTGTTTACACAAGGAAGATACGATGGGTGAGATTTTGGCTGGGATTTTCATTTGCCCATGTGGGAGTGGATACAGTGTGATAACTAACCCCCCATGACTTGCATGAGGAACCACTGATTGACCTCCCCATGGACTTGTTGAATATGAACTCCCTGTGGCTTGGTAATTAACTGACCAGATAAGAGTTCGTATACCGAGCCCTGCATAAAGCAGGCCCAAATTGGGTCTATTATTCCTTAGTCCAGGTTGGGACCTGTTGTGTTCACCATAAGCTTGTGGCTTTTGCTTAACTTTATTTTGTGTATTAAAGCACGTTCCTTTACAGCTAATTTCGTGAGGTATTATACATGCTTTCCAAATAGCACTCTTGGATAGCATGTTAGTGGTTTGATGCCTCCAGGACCCACTGGGGTTTTCAAATTGAGGGTGTGGGGAGAAGTGGTAAGAGTTTGGAAAGTTCTTATCTCCAATTAATAATTTCTTATGTTCCTCGAGCAGCTTGTTAATGGGTCAGGGTGGGCCGCAAGACAGTGTTCAAATGAAGAAGCAACAAATCTCTGAAACGTAGTACAACTGTTGGGTCCAATGTGGGCAGAATATAATTTAAAACATTTACAATGGAAAATTCTGGTAATGAAGGGATCTTTCTCCAGATAGGGTGCTATATCCACTTTAGTGCATGGTGAGGCTGCTGATCCTGCCTCCTTTTCTGCAATGATGTGGATATGCCGGCATTGGACCGGGGTAAACACAGTAAAAAGTCTGACAAACCAGGTTTAAGTCCAACCGACTTATTTGATAGTACACTCACTAGCTTTCGGGGTTAGTCCCTTCGTCAGGTGAATGGAGAGTTCTGGCCTCAGCATTGTGCTTTATTGTGCCAGGACTTTCCATTCACCTGACAAAGGGACTAACCCTGAAAGCTTGTGCATTTACTATCAAATAAATCGGTTGGACTTAAAACTGGTGTTGTCAGACTTTTTATTCCTTTTCTGCAAGGCAGTAGCAGTCTCCATCATAGCTGTCATCTTGCTTTGCCACTTAATGCTCTGCAGGCAGCTCCTACTTCCTACCAGAATTCGGTGGTGCAGTTTGGACATTGAGCCTACCTCTGGCCCAATTAGGGTATTTATATTTGATGATTGCGTCTCTGGGTCAGGCGATAGGCATTGTATTCCCAACCAGTGATTGAAAATCAAATCCCTTGACTGTGCTACAGTATAAAGTAGGTAATAGCAAGTCAGCAGCCCATTTACCACTCCATGACTTGCATTTCTGTGAAGAGATGTAAAGAGAGCTGTTGACTATCACCTCTTTTATGCTACTATGCACTATGAAGATCTACTCCAATGATTTTCCCCCTCAAGTTCCCATTGCTGAATGAGAGTCTTGCCTACTTATAACACATAGAGGAAATTCAGTCCTGACAACATCAGTACCATGAGATTGGAAATTACCTCAAATGGGTATTGTATGAAAGGATATGCAAAGAAGACAGGATATTGGAATTGAAAATAGAACTGCTATGGCAAACAAAATAATCATTTAGCTCACTACTATTTCTATGCTTCAATAGAAAGAATCAGTCACTGAACACAATCATCAGTGCCATGGCTCAGTTTATAGCAATCTTGTCTTTGCATCACAAAGACCTGGGTTCAAATCCCATGATGTGGAGATGCCGGTGTTGGCATGGGATAAACACAGTAAGAAGTCTCACAACATCAGGTTAAAGTCCAACAGGTTTATTTGGTAGCAAAAGCCATTAGCTTTTGGTGTGCTGCTCCTTCTTCAGGACATTAACCTGGTATTGTGAGACTTCTTACTGTGTTCAAATCCCACTTCAGGACTTGAACACAAAAATCAAGGCTGCCACTTTAATGCAATACTGAGGTGCCATCTTTTTGATGTGTTGTAAAGCCATGGTTCTAATTGCATGCTGGGATGATGTAAAAGATCCCATAGCATTATTTCAAAGAAGAACAGATTTCTTATCCCAGGTGTCCAGCCCATACTTAACCTACAATCAACATGTACAAAAACATTATCTGGTCATTATCATATAAGTACTTAATTAGTGGAAAAGCCTTTGCGATGTCCAGTGGTTGTGTAAAGTGCAACATAAATGCAAGCCTTTCTCTTTCTTTAATCTCCCCAGACATTATAAACTTAATTCAGCCTCTGCAGTTAGTTCAGTCACATAGCAATATGTTATTTGAAAATTGTAATGTTCAGAATGAAGTTAATGTAACAGAGTGTTTTTCTCTCCTTCACCAAAGGATTAATGAGCACTCAGGTCAGGGCCTTGGTCCGCTGAGTTTGTTACTGATCGATCTGCAAATGTATAGATGGTTAAAATTATTTGTAAACTGTGGGTGGGTCTCCATAGCCTACACCTAAGCGACTGTTGAAGACAAAAATGTATTGTGCCGTCTTGCTCTGGGATCACTGTGTTCGGAAGGCAAAAATATGCAAATATAACTGGTCTTGGAACATCTACATTCACGTGAGTTCATAGAATGAAAGTTCAAAAAGCAGCACAGCCAGCATCATGATAGGGTGTGTTAATGGAAATCATTATTTCTATTCCATTCAGAATTTTCAAGGATGCACACTTTACAAAAGAGAAAATGTGGAGATGCTGGCGTTGAACTGGGGTAGGGACAGTAAGAAGTCTTACAGCACCAGGATAAAAGTCCAACTGGTTGAGTTGGAATCATGAGCTTTCAGAGCACTGCTTACCTGAGGAAGGAGCAGCTCTGAAAGCTCGTGATTCCAAAAAACCTGCTGGACTTTTAACTTGGTGTTGTGAGACTTCTTACTGTGCACTAGAGAAGGCAGCTAAGATAAATCCAGGCTTTGGAAGAGAGTGAGTGTGTTGAATATTTCCCTAGAAAAGCAGATTTAAAATGAAGAAATATGATTCATGTTTTGAAGTAGTAAAAAGGAGTGATAAGGTAGGTGTAAAGAAGCATTTTATGGAAAGATGGAGCAAAAGATTTGAGTTATTGTCACATGTATTGGGAAAAAATGAAGAGTATTGTTTCTTGCGTGCTGTTCGGACAAAACATAGAGTCCATAGGAGAGAAGGAAAGGATAGGGTGCAAAATATAGTTTTGCAGTTACAGATAGAGCGAAGAAAAAGATCAGTTTAATATATAATAGGACCATTCAAAAGTCTGATGGCAGCAGGAAAGAAGCTGTTCTTGAGTCGTTCGATACGTTTTCAGACTTTTATATCTTTTTCTCAATAGAACAAGGTGGAAGAGAGTATGTCTGGGGTTCGGGGGATCCTTGATTATAGAAACATATAAGATAGGAGCAGGGGAAGGCCATTTGGCCCTTCAAGCCTGCTCTGCCATTCTATATGATTATGGCTGATCATCCAACTCAATAACCTAATCCTGTTTTTTTCCCCATAACATTTGACCCCATTTACCCCAAGTGCTATATCCAGCCACCCCTTAAATATATTCAATGTTTTGGAATCAAATACTTCTTGTGGTAATGAATTCCACAGGCTCACCACTCTTTGGGTGAGGAAAGGTTTCCTCACCTCATCCTAAATGGTCTACCCTGAATCCTCAGACTATGATCCCTAGTTCTGGACTCCGCCACCATCTGGAATATCCTCCCTGCATCTACCCTGTCTAGTCCTGTAAGAATTTTGTAAGTCTCTATGAGATTCCCCCCTCATTCATCTGAACTCCAGCAAAAACATTCCTAACCTCGTCAATCTCTCCTCATACTTCAGTCCCGCCATCTCCAGAATCAGCCTGGTAAATCTTTTCTGCACTCTCTTGAGAGCAAGAACATCCTTTCTCAGAAAAGGAGACCAAAACTGCAGACAATACAAAGTGTGGCCTCACCGAGGCCTTATATAATTGCAACAACACATCCGTGCTCCTGTACTCGAAACCTCTTGCAAAGAAGGCCAACATGCCATTTGCCTTCTTTACCGCCTGCTACACCTGCATACTTACCTTCAGTGACTGGTGCACAAGTCAATGGTCCAGATTATTCTGAAGAATCTCTGCATCCTCATCACAGTTCATCCTCCCACCCAACTTGTTATCATCTGCAAACTTTTGAGATGTTACATTTTGTTCCCTCATCCAAATTATTAATATATATCGTGAATAGCTGGAGTCCCGGCACTGATCCCTGTGACACCCTATTAATTGCTGCCTGCCAATTTGAAAAGCATTCATTAACTCCTACTGTTTGTTTCCTCTCTGCCAACCAGTTTTCTATTCATCTCAATACACTTCCCCCAATCCCATGCGCTTTAATCTTGCACGATAATCTCTTTGGACTTTGTCAAACGTTTTTTTGAAATGCAGGACTTTGTCAAATGTTTTTTGAAAGTCCAAATATACCACATGGACTGGCTCCCCCTTGTATGGCTGCTAGCTGCTTTCCCGAGGCAGCGGGATGTATGGACGGATTTAATGGATAGTAGGCTAGTTTACATGATGGACTGGGCTATGTTCACAACCCTTTGTAGTTTCTTGCAGTCTTGGTCAGAGCAGAAGCCATGCCAAGCTGTGAATCATTTGGGAAGAGTGCTTTCTATGGTACATCTGTAAAAACTAGTGAGATTTGTGGTTGACATGCCGAATTTCACTTGCCTCTGAGAAGGTAGAGGTGTTGGTGGTTGTTTTAAACTATAGCATTAGCATGGAAGGATGCGGGCAGTTTGTTGGTGATCTGAACACTTAGAAACTTGAACCTCTCGACCATCTCAACTTCATCACCCTTGATGGAGATGGGAGAATTTCCTCCACTGCTTTTCCTGAAGTCGAAGACTATCTCCATCGTTTTACTGACATTGAGGGAGAGATTATCGTCATTGCACCATTTCACCAGATTCTCTATCTCTTTCCCACATTCTGTCTCATCATTGAACCAATGAACATCATTAGAAACTGAAGTGGACTAATGAACTGGTTTTAATTTTAAAATCGCCTCATCAGACGCAATGTACAGAAATTGCTCACAGTGGAATTCAGTTGTTGCCATATGATTTGATGGTTGAAATATGATTACCTTAGTGATATTGGAAGACACTTGCAGGTTCTGGGTCTCAACAGAATGTAATTAAACCTGTGCTTCTCAATGTTTTAAACCTATTATTGAATTAAGATGAGTTGAAACAAAATGTTGCCAGCTTTGTCAAAACTATTTGAGCCTCTTGCTCATAGTCAGTGCAAGCAAAACACTGCAATATAGCCAGTGAGTCTAGTGTAACTTAATATATGACAACTTCATCAATTTTATTACAAAATGTTGGAACACCTAATTCTTCCTTTTGTATTGTGTTGCATAAGATCACTTGCACGTCATCAGTAATAATAAATGTAAAGGAAGCTACACTAAGTTATCCATCTATCTGAAACCAATATTTGTAATTGAGAATAAAGGTGTAAAACTGTTATTTGCCTTATTCATCTAACTCCACTCCCCAGGTTATATTTCAGGCCCCAATGTTTTTTCCATCTTTTTCATCAGCTTTTTTGTAATAATTCAAACCAACAATGTCAGAACACAGATTAGATGCAGAGAAAATCTCCTTTTGCATTCACCCAATCTTGTGGCTTGAATCCAACTTTGAAATAGGCCCCCCTCCTCCACACCAGCAGTGTGGCATTTTGATTTCCCATACCAGCCATCCTTGTCATATCTCCTCAATAAGGCTGTCAGTTCAATGGCAATTAGTGGCTCATAGACAATAGGAACCGACTTGAAATTGCCCAAGTCCATTTCACTTACATCAGAGTGAGGGAATTTTCATTTAATTAGTCTAACCTCAATTCAAAGTTTAAATTTCAATTGTGATATAACATGTACTGTACTTGCTATCTCCCCACTCCCTCCACAGCTGCGACCCCTCCCTTCCCCATCACTCAATCACCATTGTATTCTTACTGTTATTGCCTGAAGTGACCTTTGTATAGGACAAACTTTCTAGAGTGTATGTTTGTTGTCTAAATCTGGTTACCATCAGGAATTATTAATTATCACATTGCTCCTAAGCAATCTGAGAGACCTTGTACATCACTGAGAAAGCACCAGTAATATTTATTTTAATGAAAATGCCAAGAGTTTGCACTTTACAAAAAATACAATTCTAACATGGCTAACATGGGATATGGCTAAGGTCTTGAATAACTTTTTTGTTTCTGTCTTCACGGAGGAGGACGTGAATAATTTGCCGGGTGTTAGCGATGGAAAGGTGGTAGGAATGGAGGGTCTTAATGACATTACTGTTACTAGAGAGGTGGTGCTCGACAGACTGGAGGGGCTGATTGTGGACAAGTCCCCAGGACCGGATGGAATGCATCCGAGGGTTCTGAAAGAAATGGCGGAGGTGATAGTGGATGCCTTGGTGGTTATTTTCCAGACGTCGCTGGATTCCGGGGAAGTGCCGGAAGATTGGAAAACGGCTAATGTTACGCCGTTGTTTAAGAAGGGTGCCAGGCAAAAGGCGGGGAATTATAGGCCGGTTAGTTTAACATCTGTGGTAGGTAAAATGTTAGAATCCGTCATTAAGGAGGAAATTGCGAGGCATCTTGAAGGGAATTGCTTGATAGGGCGGACGCAACACGGTTTCATTAAAGGGAAGTCGTGTCTGACAAATTTACTGGAGTTCTATGAGGATGTGTCTAGGGCAGTGGATAGAGGAGAGCCGGTGGATGTGGTCTTTCTGGATTTTCAGAAGGCGTTTGACAAGGTACCTCACAAGAGGTTATTGCAGAAGGTCAGGGGACATGGAGTTGGGGGTAGGGTGTTAGCGTGGATAGAGGATTGGTTGTCAAATAGGAGGCAGAGAGTGGGGGTCAATGGGTGCTATTCGGATTGGCGGTTGGTGACTAGTGGGGTGCCCCAGGGGTCGGTGCTGGGGCCTCAGCTATTTACCATTTATATAGATGATCTGGAGGAGGGAACCGAGTGCAGGGTGTCGAAATTTGCTGATGACACCAAGATTGGGGGAAAGGCAAATTGTGCGGAGGGTGTGGAGAGTCTGCAGAAGGATCTAGATAGGCTGGGCGAATGGGCCAGGAAATGGCAAATGGAATTTAATGTTGGCAAGTGTGAGGTGGTCCACTTTGGTAGGAAGAATGGTAGGAAGGACTATTACTTACGTGGCGAAAAACTGCAGCAGGCGACGGTGCAGAGGGACCTCGGGGTCCTTGTGCATGAGTCGCAAAAACCCAGCTTGCAGGTGCAGCAGGTGGTCAGGAAGGCGAATGGGATGCTGGCCTTCATAGCGAGGGGGATTGAATATAAAAGTAGGGAGGTCTTGCTGCAGCTGTATAGGGCATTGGTGAGGCCGCAGCTGGAGTACTGTGTGCAGTTTTGGGCGCCGCACCTGCGCAAGGATATTTTGGCCCTGGAGGGAGTGCAGAGGAGGTTTACTAGGCTGATACCGGAGTTGAGGGGATTGAGCTATGAGGAGAGGCTGAATAAACTAGGCTTGTACTCGTTAGAGTTTAGAAGAATGAGGGGAGATCTCATTGAGACGTATAAGATGATGAATGGGATGGATAGGATAGAGGTGGAGAGACTCTTCCCGCTCAAAAAAGACAGTAGGACTAGGGGGCACAGCCTCAAGATAAAGGGGAGGCGGTTTAGAACGGAGTTGAGGAGGAACTTCTTCACTCAAAGGGTGGTGAATCTCTGGAATTCTCTGCCCGTTGAAGTGGTGGAGGCTGCCTCGCTAAATATTTTTAAGAAGCGGGTTGATGGGTTCTTGATAAGAGAGGGGATTAAGGGTTATGGGGAGAGGGCGGGAAAGTGGAACTGAGCCACAACAGATCAGCCATGATCTTATTGAATGGCGGGGCAGGCTCGAAGGGCTAGATGGCCTACTCCTGCTCCTATTTCTTATGTTCTTATGTAACAATTCAGACTATTGCATGATTGGGCTTTTACTGTTGGAAAATGTATTTTGTTTTAGTGTGTCTTTGAGCAAAAACTATACATTTTAGAACATAGAACATAGAACACTACAGCACAAACAGGCCCTTCGGCCCACGAGTTGCGCCGATCACATCAACACCTACCAACCTACAGACCTATCTATAACCCTCAATCTCATTAAACCCCATATACTCATCCAGAAGTCTTTTAAAAGACCCCAGCGAGTTCGCCTCCACCACCACTGACGGCAGCCGATTCCATTCACTCACCACCCTCTGAGTGAAAAACTTACCCCTAACATCACTTCTGAACTTCCCTCCTTGCACCTTAAATCTGTGTCCTCTCGTAGCAACCATTTCAACCCGGGGAAATAGCCTCTGAGAGTCCACCCTATCTATTCCTCTCAACATTTTGTAAACTTCTATCAGGTTGCCTCTCAACCTTCGTCTCTCCAGGGAAAAGAGTCCCAGCTCCCCCAACCTAACTTCATAAGGCATGCCTCCCAGTCCAGGCAACATCCTTGTAAATCTCCTCTGTACCCTCTCAATAGCTTCTACATCTTTCCTATAGTGAGGCGACCAGAACTGCGCACAATACTCTAAATGAGGCCTGACAAGGGTCTTATAAAGTTGCAGCATTACCTCCCGACTCCTAAACTCAATCCCTCGATTAATGAAGGCCAGTACACCATACGCCTTCTTGACCACCTCCTCCACCTGTGAGGCCGATTTAAGAGTCCTGTGGACCCGGACCCCAAGATCCTTCTGCTCTTCAACACTACTCAGACTTCTGCCCTTGATAGTGTACTCGTTCATCCCGTTGGTTCTGCCAAAATGGACGACTACACATTTATCCGCATTGAAGTCCATCTGCCACTTCTCCGCCCAGTCCTGCATCCTATCTATGTCCTGCTGCAACTTTTTCCATCCTTCCAGACCATCCACAACACCACCGACCTTAGTGTCATCAGCGAACTTACTTACCCATCCCTCCACTTCCTCATCCAGGTCATTTATGAAAATGACAAACAACAAGGGTCCCAGAACAGATCCTTGAGGCACTCCGCTGGTGACTGACCTCCATTCAGAAAAAGCCCCATCCACAACCACTCTCTGCCTTCTGCAGGCAAGCCAATTCTGAATCCACAAGGCCAAAGGCCCTTGGATCCCATGCCCTCTCACCTTCTCAAGAAGTCTTGCATGGGGGACCTTATCAAACGCCTTGCTGAAGTCCATGTACACTACGTCCACGGCACTTCCTTCGTCAATGTGTTCAGTCACATTATCGAAGAACTCAACTAGGCTTGTAAGGCACGACCTGCCCTTGACAAATCCATGCTGACCATTCCTGATCATGTCAAACCTCTCCAAATGTTCGTAAATCTTGTCCCTCAGAAGCCTCTCCATCAGCTTACCAACTACTGAGGTCAGACTCACCGGTCGGTAATTTCCCGGGCTATCTCTGTTCCCTTTCTTGAAAATAGGAACTACGTCCGCAATCCTCCGGAACCTCTCCCGTCTCCATTGACGACGCAAAGATCATCGCCAGGGGCTCTGCAATCTCTTCCCTCGCCTCCCACAGTATCCTGGGGTACATCCCATCTGGTCCAGGCGACTTATCTACCTTGATAGAATTCAAAAGTTCCAACACATCCTCCTCCTTAATATTCACGTACTCAATCTTTTCCATCTGCTGCAAATCCATAACAAAATCTCCCAGATCAGCTTCCACTGTGAATACTGAGGCGAAGTACTCGTTAAGCACCTCTGCCATTTCTTCTGGTTCCACACAAACCTTTCCCCCCTCACCTTTTATAGGTCCTATCCCTTCTCTTATCCTTTTACCTTTCACATATTTATAGAAGTATTTTCTATACTTTCTGAAACCCAGATCATCAATGAATTTTGAAATGTGTATATTGTTGTGGTTATTGAATCTTAACACAAATGTATCCAGGACTACGGGCTAAATTTTCCAGCATTTCACATCGGTGGAATTTTCTGGTCCTACTGCAGTGAATGGAGATTTGGCTGAGCACCAAATTCTCCGTCCTCGCTTGCAGCAGTGGAAAGGTGTGAACGGCCAGAAAATTCCGGCCTTTGATAATGAGGTTTCATTAAGGGGAAGTCGTGTCTGACAAATTTACTGGAGTTCTATGAGGATGTGTCTAGGGCAGTGGATAGAGGAGAGCCGGTGGATGTGGTCTTTCTAGATTTTCAGAAGGCGTTTGACAAAGTACCTCACAAGAGGTTATTGCAGAAGGTCGAGGGACATGGAGTTGGGGGTAGGGTGTTAGCGTGGATAGAGGATTGGTTGTCAAATAGGAGGCAGAGAGTGGGGGTCAAC
Organism: Carcharhinus amblyrhynchos; assembly: GCF_965287045.1. Lineage (NCBI taxonomy): Eukaryota > Metazoa > Chordata > Chondrichthyes > Carcharhiniformes > Carcharhinidae > Carcharhinus > Carcharhinus amblyrhynchos. The sequence continues at coordinate 64,331,731 of NC_137333.1, forward strand.
GGGTGCTATTCGGATTGGCGGATGGTGACTAGTGGAGTGCCCCAGGGGTCGGTGCTGGGGCCTCAGCTTTTTACCATTTATATAGATGATCTGGAGGAGGGAACCGAGTGTAGGGTGTCGAAATTTGCTGATGACACCAAGATTGAGGGAACGGCAAATTGTGCGGAGGGTGTGGAGAGTCTGCAGAAGGATCTAGATAGGCTGGGCGAATGGGCCAGGAAATGGCAAATGGAATTTAATGTTGGCAAGTGTGAGGTGGTCCACTTTGGTAGGAAGAATGGTAGGAAGGACTATTACTTACGGGGTGAAAAACTGCAGCAGGCGGCGGTGCAGAGGGACCTCGGGGTCCTTGTGCATGAGTCGCAAAAACCCAGCTTGCAGGTGCAGCAGGTGGTCAGGAAGGCGAATGGGATGCTGGCCTTCATAGCGAGGGGGATTGAATATAAAAGTAGGGAGGTCTTGCTGCAGCTGTATAGGGCATTGGTGAGGCCGCAGCTGGAGTACTGTGTGCAGTTTTGGGTGTCGTACTTATGCAAAGATATTTTGGCCTTGGAGGGAGTGCAGAGGAGGTTTACTAGGCTGATACCGGAGTTGAGGGGGTTGAGGTATGAGGAGAGGCTGAATAAACTGGGCTTGTACTCGTTAGAGTTTAGAAGAATGAGGGGAGATCTCATTGAGACGTATGAGATGATGAATGGGATGGATAGGATAGAGGTGGAGAGACTCTTCCCGCTCAAAAAAGACAGTAGGACTAGGGGGCACAGCCTCAAGATAAAGGGGGGTGGTTTAGAACGGAGTTGAGGAGGAACTTCGTCACTCAAAGGGTGGTGAATCTCTGGAATTCTCTGCCCGTTGAAGCGGTGGAGGCTGCCTCGCTAAATATTTTTAAGACGCGGGTTGATGGGTTTTTGATAAGAGAGGGGATTAAGGGTTATGGGGAGAGGGCAGGAATGTGGAACTGAGCCACGACAGATCAGCCATGATCTTATTGAATGGCGGGGCAGGCTCGAAGGGCTAGATGGCCTACTCCTGCTCCTATTTCTTATGTTCTTATTGGTAATTTAAAAGAAAGGTTCTTTGTGGAAGAATAATAGGATTCCCAGAGAGCTCTTCAATCACGTTTTACCTGTTGGTAAATTCTGTTTCAATTCTTAACTCGCTTCACTTCCTGTGATGATGTATACCAATTATTTAGTTTTTGGCAGTATGTTGAACTGCATGCACGACAAAGGAATATCACAACATGTCAGTGCCAAATATCTGGCAGTTCTACAGGAAGGAAAACAAAATTGGAAAGGCATGTATTACAGTTCTTAGTATTTATTTTGTTTAATGACACAAAAGGGTGGAGAGAAAAGGCTTAGTTAATAAGGCAAAATCCCGTGTGGGCCTGTGCAATGATAAATGTAAAGAGCCCAAGCCCTTGAGCAAAATTTAATGGCAAAATTGGCATTGCTCCTGTTGACCCGATGTCAGGGTACTGAAGGAATTTGGTCCCTAATTGACAGCGGGAATCTTGGCACTGGGGCTCTCAGCTTCAGGGAGGATGCTTAATTCCTGAACTTCTCCTATTAAGATGGAAATTCCACCTCAAGGACAGCCAGCCAATTGGAGACCAGTAGCTATTATTTGCAGCAAGACTGGGACTGGTGCTTTTGCCAGTAATTCACTAGGGCCTTCAGCAGCGATTATCTCTGGGTCCCTAGCAAAAGGTGAGCGAGTAGTGGAGAAAAAGAGAGCATGTGGGTCGCATGGAGATGGTTGCTTGTGATGGGGGGATGGACAGCGGAAGGTAGAGGAGGTTGATAGTAGCGTCGTGCAAGAGGTTCTTAGCAGCATTCCTCTCAATGCCAGACCTCTCAATCAGGCACCAGGTGCCTTTGAATGAGGAACACCCCTCCAAAAGGCTGCAAGAAACCCAAGAAGGTTTGCTGCTTGTCCTCCTGCGTGGACAGACCATTGCCTGCCACTGGTTGAACACCAACAGCAGTGGACGAGATCCTTCATTGGGTATTAACTACCCACTTGAGGGCCTTAATTGGCATCTGGGTGGGAAGATCACCTGCAAGCCTTTCCACCCTGGAGGGAGGCAATCGAAGGGAGGCAAAGTGATATCCTCCCATCTGATCAGACAGCCCACTCCCCAGCTCAGAACTTGTCTCAGATGTGGGTGTTAAAATCCACCCATGCTTTCTGCCACTCCAAATGATTTGAGTTGCCCCAAATGGGAGTAGTGGCAGCACATTACAATTGATGCTGGTGTACCTGAATTTGAGAGGGGCAATATTAGCCAGGATTCTCACTCTTGATTAATGTTCTGTGACCTCTGCTGGCAAGTGCATGTTTGGTGGGGACAGATCAGGGTGGGACAGCCCTGTAGCATTGAATAATCTGCTGACAGGCTGATATTTATTATTTCTGCACTTGCCAATCCACAACATTCTGTTCATGAATGTAAATAAGTTTTAAAATCTTTGGCCGTAGAAAAGAGAACCCTGGCCTCGCAGTCTGGAATCACACGTGAATAAAAAGATCAGTCAGCCTATCTCTTGTTATCTTTCTCAGTTTCAGAGAAATGGTTGCTTCGAAGAAGAGGAAGAACTTTTTAGTTAACATTTTATCCAGTTTCTAGGATCCCCTGAAATGGTTTCACAAAGAATGAATTACTTTTGAAATGTAGTAATTGTTATTCAGTGGCCAAAGAATTGCAGTTGACCATAAGAAAAAATTCTTTAGGAACTCCTTAGCAACAGGGTTAACATTTAACTAGATACAGCACTCAATGTGAAATTGGAAATTGTAAAAACTCTTTTTCTTGCTTCATTTTGTTTTCTGAGTGGGGTATGGCTCCATTGCCACCTGTCAAGCTCTTGTATATTGAGTGCAAAGTTCCTTCGAAGGTCCATGGGTGCACATCAGCCTGGAAAAAAGGGCAAGCAGGCTTCTCTCAAACTGTCCCGTTGGAGATAATGCTTGTGCGTGATGGCCCAGAAAATTTAAAGGTATAATGAACAGGTCACGCAGAGCCAAAAAAGCAGAGCTCATGTGGACCTCAGCTGTGAATCAAGCCCCCACTTATTTGCAGGCTGTTTGATTTGGCGACCATTGCAACCAAGCTTAACACTGCCCTCATACATTATTCCCACATTTTGCAAACAAGGATAATCATATAGCAATCAGAGCAGGAATCTTGGCTCATACATCCACTTTCTAACTTGGCTAAATCAACCACAGCCACAATCCAATCTAAGGCCTATTAATACTTAAGTAGTACCACATTTGATGATGCCATTGCCACCTAAGCCATTAGGGGAGCTGGAGGCAATATTGAAACTTTTACATTGCAGGCATGATTAGGACTTTTGCTGATGTAAGTGCTGAAGAATTCAAATTAATGTTTGGTGTCTCAATTTTTCTTTTTCCTCTTCTCCTCCCTCAAACATTGCCATTATCTGGTCTTCCCGCACTTGGTGTTTTTCGTAGCCACCAATGTTTAATACAACTACTGCCCAACAAAGACATGAGTGACTGATTGAAGAATGGAACCACTGGTACAGATTTTCTCTTGCTATGGCTGATCGTCCTTCAAGCAATTGAATTGCTTAGCTTTGACGTCATTGAGAGCTGAAGTCTGGACTACTGGGACCATTGAGCACACTCTCAGGGAAATTTTTTTTCTTAAATATTACAGCACTGCTGCCAACAGATACCCTCAACCAGAATTTCAGATATTCAATAATTGGTTCATTAATTTATTAAGTAGTACCACATTTGATGATGCCATTGCCATCTAGGCCATTAGGGGAGCTGGAGGCAATATTAAAACTTGTACATTGTAGACATGATCAGGACTGAATAATTAAATATTGTTTTAATACAGTGTATGGTATTCCTCTCTATCCCAACAATTTCCTAAATTCCTAGCTGTTCCTGTTTATTTTCAACTCTGAAAGGATGCCTGGTTATTTTACAATTAAGTAAATGTAGATAAAAATCCATGCTGTTGCTGTTTTGATTTTTAAACTAAAGTTGGGTCTCTGCATCAACAATTTCTAATTCTGGAGAAGTCAAGCCCCAGCCCTGATTACTTCCAGCTGTTCTTAGGTTTTTGTGACCCTGCTGTTGTCAAGTAATATTCCTCTGTTGCAATGAGCAAGTTTTACTTTATCTGGTCCAAGTTTTGAGAAGAAACGATTGCCAAAACCCCACTAGTTGTAACTATCAGGAGGTGGTTTTCAGGAAATAGCTCCTTTTGTCTTGACATTTGTGATCCCATTCTGGCAGAGGATTCTCAACTGGAATTTTCACTGAAGCATGCCAAGCAGAAAATGACAAACATTCCCATCATATTAACCGTATTCATATTTTGAGAGTGAGCAGTTTCAAGTACGGGTATAGTTTAAAAATCGGATCTGGTGGAGCCTTTTAAAGATCCTTTTGCTTTGTTTATCTAAATCCTTTTTTTCACACATCCAGATAGTCAAATGATGATTTGTGACTTATCTATGAATTGAAAGCTGGTGCTGTTGAGATGAATGAACATAATTTATTAAATATAAAAAGAGTTGTTCTTTATGGTCACATGCAAACATGTACATACACATGCGCACACACACACACACACACACACACACACACACACACACACACACACACACACACACACACACACACACACACACACACACACACACACACACTGCCTCCTTGATGCTGCTTCCTTGGTCAGCTTTAAGCATGTCGGAACTTCAATGTTAGCAGTGTGTTTTCAATCATTGGATACCTGAGCATTATTACAACTAGGTCTGGTACTTCATTTCCAAGTTCCTAGTGATTCATTAATAGTGCAGTATTTTGCATAGGAATTTAGGGTCTTAGTCATAGATTTTAACCCAAACAAAAAAGGCTATTGTAATTTTCCTGACTCCACACGTACCACGAGAGTATTCGACCTGACCACTTTTAACAGTGTTCTTTCAGTTTATAATCAGAGAGCTATGGCAGCCTGGATTTCTCCGTAACTAGGATTAGTTTTAAACCTGGCTGTAAAGCACAATGGTTCACTGTAATGGTAAAATAGGCGCTTCTGGGCAAATTTTACGCTTTCCCACCTGTTTGTTGATATTTCTGACTGACCTTGCAGTGGGCTGTTGAATATAAAAGCATTCTGTTTTTGAACTAGGTCTGCTTCGAATTTTCTAACAGTTTTTTGTGTATTTTGGGAATTTGCAATCATTTGCGATAACGGTAAAAATTGAAGCTCTTTCGCATTCTATCAAACGTCCCCTTCAGATTTATTGATCTGAATGCATGGGCAAGAATTGAATGAACAGCTTGTGGGGGGGATCTTGGTACAAGTGAAAATTTGGAGTGGGGCGAACATGTTTCTCAAGAAGGAAAGAGGCTTTTCATAGTTTTCCTTTTTAAAATCATAAAATAGTCACTTCCAAAATCCATCTGAAAAACCACTCCTGAATATTTTTGTACATGATAATATCAAGACAATAAAATTTCATTGCATCACTATTAATTGCTGCTGTTGTGTGAGCACTTTATCAGAGCTGGATTGTGATGAGAGAGTTAGGCAATGTTTTATGATTCTATATTTAAATGGGTATGTATATCCTCCTTTTTTAAGACTGCTTTTTCCCCCTCTTTCACGCACCGATCGCACACTGTAGAATGGTTGAACGATCAACTCTTTATGATGCTCTGGGACTACTCACTAGGAGGTGTGTAAGAATGATCTGCATTTCATTCTCATCTCCTTCCCTTCCATCCTAACAGCGAGGCATTTGGACTCTGCTGCCATGAAGTGATGCTTATCTATCACAGCATGCTGAAGTTGACAGCTTGTCAGTGTGTAAGGAGCTGCATGTATGTGCTGAGAGTTCTAAAGTGCTGCACCATCCTATTCCCCTATATTTTAGGGTATTGTTCATATTTTTGATTGAATTTATACCTATGCCTGTAGTTTTACATTTAGATGGGCTGATGTGCTTTCCCCTAAGCTATTCCTTAAACCTCTGAACATTTGTCTGTTCATAACCCATGCCTTGGCCACTCTCCAGCTGAAACCTCCTTCCACACTGGCATCAACTTAAAATTCTCAGTTTTTTTTCAAAAACCTTTGCACCTCGAACTTCAACAAACTTCGATTGTTGTCAAATTCTTCAGGTGGGTCCTAGCTCACACAAAATGCTGATCATTCTTCAACCTCTCCGAGCTCACAGCTTCAGCTGCGAGCTTAGTCCCGAGATTTTTAGAATTAATGGGTAGTACAGTGGTTAGGGCTGCTGCCTCATGATGCCAGGTACCTGGATTCGATTCCCAGCTTGGATTACTGTCTGCAGAATTTGTACATTCTCTCTGTGTCTGTTTGGGTTTCCTCCGGGTGCTCTGGTTTCCTCCCACAATCCAAAGATCTGATGGTCAGGTGGCTTGACCATGCTAAATTGCCCGTTAGTGTCAGGGGCCTAGCTAGGGTAAATGCATGGGGTTATGAGGATAGGGACTGGTTGGGATTGTGGTCTGTGCAGACTCAGTGGGTCGAATGGCCTTTTTCTGCACTGTTGGGATTCTATGGTCTATGATCTGATCTAATTAGAAATCCCTCTATGGCTTTTCTGCAGTCTATGTGGATAATATTCTTCAGTCTTTTATTCCAACCTGCACCCTGTTCATTCCACTAATATCATTGCAGCTCAACCTTTGAGCAATTATACCTCAGGCCGAAGGGCCTGTTTCCATGCTGTAAACCTCTATGACTCTATGACTCAGTCCTTGGGACTCTGGAAACCCATTTGCCATTGCTACCTCTCCCCTGCTTCTGATAATGTTTCTCTTTCTTGGTGTCTTCAGTCTCTCTCCTTTTAATATTTATTTCCAGTTTAATGCTCAGTTCTGCCCTCAGAAAGTAGTTTGAGACATCAAGGCGGCTTTTAAATTATGCACGGCTCATACTATTGCTGCTGGTGTGGTTTTCATGCATTTGGATGCAAGCCAAAATATAACTGCCAGGATTTGTTAAAACCAGCCATTGGAAATGTAGCTGTTTCTGGCTCTTCATGAATCCCAGCTATTTGCATTTGAGTTTCAAGAGCCATGCTTCTACAAACTGGCTGAGGTAGTGCAGGCCACGCACACTGTAAGAACAGTTTCATTCATCTGAAGAACAGCACTATAAGTAAGGTGCTGTCTTGATTGTAATACAACTTGTGGTTGTAATTTATGGCTCGGGTTTATTTATTGGTGGCAGTTATAGTTTCTGTCTCAGTTTATATTTTCTGTCTGTGGTTTTGTTTTTTTTGGTACTGATTATGTTTTCCGATTGTGGTTAATTTCTGCTTCATGGTTTCTTTGCATAACAGTGTACGCTATGCCATAACAAATTCACTATCTCAATGTTTTTAATAGTATAGCTTTCAACATAAAGCGAATAGCTTATAACCACCTGTTCTATTGGGATCAAATTTGGTTTCAGATACCACACAACCTCATGCACCTCATTTAAAGATATTTATGCGTGATTTACTACAAGGCAACAGGACCATGGTAGTGGGGTCGAGTTAGGGCAACATTTACAACACAGTTTGTACAACAAACCTTTGGTTCCTCTGGCTCAAGGTGGTCTGCCCTTCAGTCACTGGTACAGTTTTTAGTCACCAGATTGTCCTGCCATTCTGGTCAGCCACTGATTTATGCCTGGGAGTAGCCAGCCAAGATCCCACAAAAAGGCCTTTGTGAAGAAATAGAATGGACTGAACTACCCTGTGAACCAACCTTTTGTTACCCACATTCTAGCAATTGCAGCCTTATTCAGTGTTGGAGGAACCACTGTGGCTGGGGATGTGGAATGAGGTGTGAGAAAGCAGAAGGGTTATCTTGTAAGAAAAGATCTTGACCTTGGTTAGTTCCTTTTCTGTTTCGCTGTGGAGGGTACTCCTGTAACCAGTCTTTGAGTGCTACTGTGTTTTATAATCAAACCTTTCCAACAATATTTCAGGGCAGTTGTGGCATTTAATTTTTATAGGCATTAATGTTGGGTAGTTCAGGTGTTTATTTTTGTTTGTTGGTTATAGAAAAGTTTAAGCTTTTTTTTCCATGGATCAATCTGATTCAGTGAGGGGGTGAGGAATTTTCACAGAAATCACAGAAATCCTACAGTGCAGAGAGAGGCCATTCGACCCATCGAGTCTGCACTGACCACAATCCCACCCAGGCACTACCTCCATATCCCTACATATTTTACCCGCTAATCCCTCTAACCTACGCATCTCAGGACACTAAAGGGTAATTTTAGCATGGCCAATCAACCTACTCCACACATGTTTGGAATGTGGGAGGAAACCGGAGCACCTGGAGGAAACCCACGCAGTCACGGGGAGAACATGCAAACTCCACACAGACAGCGACCTGAGCTGGGAATCAAACCCAGGTCCCTGGAGCCGTGAAGCAGCAGTGCTAACCACTGTGCTACCGTGCTGCCCTTGTGGCAGGAGGCAGTGCGTCGTTCCCCAGCAGTGGGATCTTCTGGTCCCATCGCTGTTAGTGGGATTTGCCATTGACTGCACTGCATGCCTCTGGGAAACCAATGACATGGGTGCACCATTGGCAGGACCAGATGATCTGACCGGTGTGAAGAGCCAGAAAATTCTGGCCAGTTTTGAGAAACAGTTAAATCCTAAATCCTAGATGTGAGATTTTTGGGAATGCTGCATAGATTTCTGAGGTATTCTAAGTATATGTGAGAAATCTAAATCATGGCTGACTTTCAACCTCAGGTACACCTCCCTGTACAATCTCCATATCCCTCAATTCAACCCACAACGCTCTATGGTAGAGAATTCCAAAGATTCACAATCCTCTGAGTGAAGAAATTTCTTTTCATCTCAATGCTAGATGGGCAACTCCATTTATTCTGAGACTGTGACTCTAGCCCAGAGAAGCATCTTCCCATCATTTATTCCCTCAAGCCCTTTAAGAATTTTATATGTTTTAATGAAACCTCCGGTAGGCCTAATTGACTCAATTCTTCCTCACTGGACTATCCCCTCAACCCAGGAATCAGTCCAATAAACACTTGTTGCACTCCTTCATAGAATCATAGAAACCCTACAGAGCAGAAAGAGGCCATTCGGCCCATCGAGTCTGCACCGACTTCAATCGCACCCAGGCCCTATCCCCATATCCCTACATATTTTACCCACTAATACCTCTAACCTACACATCTCAGGATACTAAGGGGTAATTTTAGCATGGCCAATCAACCTAATCCACACATCTTTGGACTGTGGGAGGAAACCGGAGTACCTGGAGGAAACCCACACAGACAAGAGGAGAATGTGCAAACTCCACACAGACAGTGACCCAAAGTGGGAATTGAACCCGGGTCCCTGGAATCGTGAAGCAGCAGTACTAACCACTATGCTACCGTGCCGCCCCTTGTAAGACAAGTGTTTCCTGCACTGCTTTGGTCTCCTTACTCAAGGAAGATTAGTCCCAGTGTGGTCTCCCCAAGCCCCTAATAATTCACTAAATCACCAAATTATTACAGCATGAAAGGAGGCCATTCAGCCCACCGTGTCTATGCAGGCCCTCTATAGGGACAATTTACCGACTGCCACTTCCCCACCTTCTTCCCTTACCCTTGAACATTCTTCCTATTCAGTAATAATCCACATCCCTCTTGAATGTTCAGTTGAACTTGTCTCTGCCACATTCTCAGACAGTACATTCCAGTTTGGCAAGAGAGGGGTGCAGGACATTGTGGCATCCAGCAGGAAGGAAGGTGAAGCTGGACGTGGGGGCTGCCATCTTCCTAGCTTTCAGGACTATGTCTTTAGTGAAGAAGTCCTGGGCTACAAGCATTGAGGAGGCCATGTGCTGCTGCTGTTTAAACATGGCGGCCGGAGTGAGGGAGCAGTGATGGCAGGGCAGGTCAATCTGAGGCTTCTCACCTGTCATCTGGTGCATGCATAATTAATAAGGTGGGAGGTGGATGATATGGTGCAGAAACCATTGCCGTCGGTGGTAAAAATGCTGTTTTTTACATCCGCTCCTGTCCTTATTGCAAAGAGAAGAAACCCTATCCAGCGTTCACTGGGAGCTTAGTACGTTTAACTTGTCTCACTGCTGCTTGCAAAGTGCTGACAAGTCATGGGAGTAATGTATCATGTCCTGTTGATATGGTATTGATTGATAGCAGTTTAAGATATGCTCTCTTAAAGGGTGCATGTCATCATGTCACAACATCCCCTTTTGATGTATCCTGAAAGAATCAAACTATTTCCATGACAATCAAACAACACTGTATCTGAAAGTACCTCCACACTGAGGAGTAAATTTACAAATATCTGAAGCCATTGGCAGTTTGTTTATCCGTGCAGACTTAGTCACGGTGATACTTGCTTGAGGCTGCAGTATGTTTTCAGAATGCTGGTTAGGGTTGCTCTGTGTGTGTCGCACCGTAGTCTGTGCTCTAGTCACACTAGGACTGCAATGTGTTCCTGGTTGTGATATTGTCCTGATTTGGCATCTGCTTCGTCACACTGTCAGGCCTGTCTGTTCGTTCTTGATACAATCTTGTTTGTGGGCCTATGCTGGTGATTTCTGCCGGATTCCAGGCTGGATGTTGTATTCGAACCTTCTGTCCGATGTTCAAGCTGGATAATTCATTACCTTTATGCTGGTCATGGGCATCTTTCGTCAGTCCCTGTTTTTCGAGTAATGCATCACATACTCCTGGGAGTATCGACGAGTGATGACTGGGGAGTGCTGGCTGCACTTGTCTGCGAATAGTAATCTGTGTTGGTTCCACAGTGCAATGGAATGTGCATATTTGGAATGAGTGTACATAGTTGGTTCACAATGTACTTTGCAGCTTGTTTGCTGATTGCAGAGATAGGTAATGTTCTCCGGGCAAGAGTACAGTGTTTCCAATTATGTTCCTAGTACATGGATTTCAGTGTGTGAAGTGGAAGCACCTGCACCTGTAGCCATTTTAGCATTTAGTTTATGTTAAGCCTGCATCTATGGCATATAATCTGGATAGTGTCAAAGGTTTCTGTTGGAATCACTGTGTCAGTACATTCTTTGATGTTCACCATGCTGAATGTTGGCTCACTTTGTGCTGGTCACCCTCATTATCTGACTGCACAATTGGCGAGATATTTTGTGGACCTTGTCTATGTTATTTATATGTGTTCTTGATTGATTGGAATACCATGCCCGTTTGACATTAGGTTGTGGTTTCCTGTAATGTCAAATCACTTGTGGTAGCCTTAGCCTTGTGTAGTGACATTTCCAACATCTCTGGTAGGCCATTTGTAAGAGTGGGGGCAGAGTGTGTCCTGCTTCTGCTCCACTCCATCCAACATCCTGTTGAGGGCGCCCTGTGTAAAGCCTGATGCTGCTTTCTTGTCTGCCACCTCCAGCAGTCAGTGGGAGCCTTGCTATGGAGTTGCAGCAATTAAGTTGTTGCGGGCTGGGCATATCAGAGCAGCATGAAGCTCATGGGCATAAAAATGATGACTAATGAGGCATAAAAGTTGGCCCAAAAACACACCACTGCCATTGGTGGGAAACATTCCAGCTGGGATGCTCCCCAAGAAATTCTAAGTCTCCCATTTGCGTGATTTCCAGAATGAATCTCCAACACTGTGAGCAATGCAGAATGTCTCACTCTGAAAATCATCTGGGGCAGGATCTATTCCCATTCGAGAGGCCAGCAGCGTGTGGGCCACTGTCAGCGCCGGGATCGGTACATGCGTGGTGGCCCCACGTTGCCAGCCTCCAGATCGCTAGCTTCCGATCATTGGCCTCCCGTACCTCTTCGGCCCAGCCCCAATGTCCCCCCAACCCCGGGCAGTCCTGATCTCCCCGACCGAAATTCCCCACCCAGGTGGTCTCTCCCGATCACATCTTCCCTCCCTCTGCCTGCGATCCCCATTGTAGAGTGGCAGTGGCTTTGCCCTTGGCACTGCTTTATGGGCAGTGCCAAGGTTCTCCTTGGGCAGTACCAGGGTGGCATTGCTTACAGGGCACCCACCCCTTACCCCTGACCTCCTAGGGTCTTAATGGTCTCTCTTTCCTCCAGCTGCTTCTTCCCCACTTACGCTGGAAACCTGCTGGGGTGAATCACTCCTGGCGGGAGGCGCAGGGAAAATGCTTGCAGGTCCAGAGACATCAGTTCTGGTCCTGCTAATGAAATGGAAATGTTGATTTCCATATTGTAATCAGCTCCGCACTGGACCTTGGTTTGGAGCTGATTAGGCAGGAAATCCTAAGGTGGGAGACATATGGAGGCTGTGGTGCCCAGTGGGAAGCCCACAAAACAACTTTCATTGATGCTCGTGTATCAGTGTGGGCTGGGAGAATCACCCCCTCCATCTATCGCTCTGGAAACAACACTCTGCAACGTTTTGGTAAGATTTTGCCCATGAATTCCAGACCATAATTCCTGAAGTTCAGCTTCACTCATAATTGAACTTTGAGTACTGACCGTATTTTTTCTGAATTTTCAAGACAGTTATCAGATAGACCTGACATTTTCAATCTGGGGGGGGCCTTCATTGCCTGCAGCAATTTTAATTTTTATGCCTTGTTTATCTGATTCAGAAATAATGAGGTCCACAAAACTGACAGCTCAATGTGTTGTAGGACAAGGTGGATTCTGATCGGAGATCCATCATCTTCCAGCTTAAAAATTACTGTTGGCACTGCCAGTGCGATGTCCAGCATTTTCCTGTGCGTTATTTTAATGCTAGCATGGACATTATCAAAGCAGACAGATTAGCACTTGTTTTGAAACTACAGGCAGAGGACATTGCCTAATATTAGGACTATGACTTCTAGGCACATGTATTTATACTGTGGAGAGAGATAGATGAACGAAACATACTGGCTACATACAGTAACTTCATAACAAGTTAGTGAAACATTATTCCTGCTTGCAGCGTGGCAATAAGACAGTGAACACTGCATCATTTGGCAAAGTATAAATATTTCATTCATGTTCAACTCCTTCCCATTTTTTTCTCTTTTTATCATGTTCTTTTTCTCTCCTGTTCTGCCCTGGCCTTTTCTGTCTTATTTACTCTCTCTTCCTCTTTTCTTTCTGAGTTTTCATATTTGCCTTATAACTACTGTGCGTCAAGATACAGTCCCAAAGCAATCCAATGTTCAACATCTTCCCCTGGCCCACATCCGAAATGTCTTATGTTGCTCCTTTCTCTGAAATTTGTTTTTTTAACCATTCCTATTTTGCCTAGGGATAAGGCCTAAAAGAAAGCTTCCCTTCCCATTCAGCACCTTCTAGCTGATATTGTTCTAGGCCCCCTTTCTTCAGAGAATGTCCCTTTCCCTTTCAGAGCCCCTTGGACACCTCTGTCCTCATCCTTGAACCATTCATTCTCTCTAAGTGCCTCTTGAAATCTCACTTTATTTTCCATCTAAGGTTCTTGAACGCATTATTATTTCCCAGCCGTGAGTGTCAATCACGCACACCTTTTTTGAAAGGGACCCAGTCTAATTCTTGTACTGCTGACTGCACCTAGATTGCCTCGGCCAAAGTACCAATGATATGTTCTGGTGACTGTGACCATGTTTATCCCTTGTCCCTTGTCTATATGTTTGTCTCTGTAGTTGAACTGGGCTTTGAGTTTGCAAGTTATGGGTTGAAGAGCTACTTTATTTCACTGCATAGGCTGACACTTCAAGGCAGTATTAAAGGAGGCAACTCTATTGTTGGATTTGCCATCATTCAGATGAGTTTTTAACGAGCAGTACCTACTTAACCATTCAGGTGGATGTCAAACAGCATATGGTACAAAGAACGGTGAATTTTCCCAGTACTCTAGCCAGTATTCAATCCTCAGTCAACATTACCAAGACAGATTAACTGGTTTTCTGTCTGTGAAACCTTTTCCTATAAAATGATTACTCTTCAAAGATAATTCTTTGGCTATGAACTGCTGTGGCCCACCCTGAGGTTGTGAAAGGCACTATAAAAAATCCTTCTTTGAAAATAAATTCAGCCAATTTTTTTCAACTAAGACTATGATTACTTTCCCCCACTCCTCATCATCTCTTTCCTCATGGTTCAGTGTCCGATTTCTCTATGTCTACCCCCATTTGCAAAGTGTCTGGGGACCAAGCTTGTGCATCAGAGAGACAATAAATACAAGTTGTTGTTAAAGGGCGTGTGTAGTCCTGGAGCTCAGCTGCTTGAGAGCAGTTGAGTAAAGCAAGGAGTCCCTGTGGGATGCTGTCTGTGAAATCGATCACTGTTGATGTGAGACCTTGCACTTTAGTTATTCACTGATGGGGTAGAACTGAATGTGAAATTGCATTCTATTATTTCTCACTTCATGCTGCCTCAGAGTGTAAATCGATTCTCAGCAGGGAGGAGGGAGGATACGGATAATATGATTGGAGCTGCCTTACACTTTCTGCATCCCTGATGTCTTCTGCTGAAGATGTTTTCATTCTAAGTGGTATACAGTACTTTCTAAAATGTGGACCCTGATAGAATCATTAGAACAGTGTTTACTTTGTTGGAACTGTCATAAATTCAACTGGTAAATGTAACTGTTTCAGTCTTTGAGCACCTAAAAAAGAAAGTCTCTAACAGCTGATCAAAAATACTTTCATTTATAAAATATGAACACAAAAATGATACATCTCATCCATCAAATTATGGCTGTCTTACAGCTCCAGTACACCCATCAAACCATTTGAAGAAATCCCATCTTGTTTTTCTGGTTCAGGTAAATAGACACTGTGAAAAGGAAAGGAGGAATGAACTATATTTCAATTTATTTCCCTTGAAGGCATGAATCCATTAGGTTTTTTTTCGAAGACCCTCCCAATCCTCCTGGGCCAACCACTGCTGACATCTGAGAGAGCTGGTGACCTCTGTAAATGTCACAGTGAACCAGGTTCCTAAGAGGCTTGTGACAGAGGCCATGGCATATGTATCTGTGTAATGTTTCCTGTCCTTTGTGAATGTGCCTGTGCTTCACATAGGGCCTTACAGAGCTGCATTACTGAGATCAAAGACTCAGTAGCAAGAAGAATCAAACCTGCAGCCTCGCTTCCCTAATGTGCATAGACTTGTTCAATTTTGAATCAGCATCTAATATTGGGATGCAGAGGCCAGCTCACTTAATATTAATGAATGGTGGGATAATCTAAGTTTACACACACATCCAATAATTTTGTACAAGAAATGTAAAAATGGCCAGGTTTCTGAAGTTCTTGAGATTGACTGAACTTTTGTAACAAAGTTGTAACTGGCACAAAATATAAAATAATACAAAGAAATTGTTACATTTGATTATATTTCACTTCAGTTTTTATTTAATGAGATGTCAGTTAGAATCTTAGAATCCTACAGTGCAGAAAGAGGCCATTCAGTCCACTGAACCTACACTGACCATAATTCCACCCAGGTTTCATCCCCATAACCCCATGCACTTACCCTAACTCGTCCCCCAACACTAAGAGGCAATTTAGCCTGGCCAATCCACCTAACCCGCACATCTTTGGACTAAAATCTTATTATTAAATTATCTTGACATTATAGTCTCCTAGAATGGCTGGGAGACTACCAGATTCGTAGTCATCTCCTGGCGGCTATTAAAAGCATCCAGGAGATAGTAAAATGATAATTCTGTGATTCCATTCTATAATCATAGTCCTCAGTCAACGTTCATTCATAGATGTTAATGATTGCGTTTGTAGCAGCCAAGCAGGCGCAATGTGATAACACAGGCGGAACTGACATGACTGCACATATGTACAGCACACACGAACATTGCTGCAGCTGCTATCTGATTTTTTTTTTGGCCATCGAGAATGTTTGAGCCTTGAACCAAAGTCCTGGGACCCGAGGTCAGAGGGAGTACTGCTGCAGTGGAATAATTACTTTGATAAAAAAAGCATAAAATGTCTGTTGTCTTAAGACAGTGTAATCAATTGAGCTGCTGATTTAGCACATTTTCTTTGTGAAGTCACATCCACTTGGTTGAAAAAATGTTTGATTCAGTAAGTTGTGACTTAGAACCAGCATTGAAATGGCAATGACCAAGCAGGAGCTGGGGACCTGGGCCCTGGTTAAAGCCTGGGCCATTCCTGCACCCATATCGGTCGTTAAGGTTTGAGCACATTACATTAACCTCGAGGAGATAGTGAATCAGAGTGTCACCAATTTTAACGAGGTGCAATTTCATATGTTTTCCTCTAATCTTGGGACACTAAGCACAACTCATGTTAGAAGCCAGAATTAAACCTTCAAAAGACTCCAAGGTCATTTTTGCAGGGGAGTAAAAGACAATACCAAACAGAGAAATAAAAGCTGGAGCTGGGAGAGCGACCAGTGAAAGTG
This sequence comes from Carcharhinus amblyrhynchos, assembly GCF_965287045.1. Taxonomy (NCBI): domain Eukaryota; kingdom Metazoa; phylum Chordata; class Chondrichthyes; order Carcharhiniformes; family Carcharhinidae; genus Carcharhinus; species Carcharhinus amblyrhynchos. Next base: position 64,348,118 of record NC_137333.1, read on the forward strand.
GGTAAAAGATGACTCGGTGGATGAGAAATAAAAACAGTAAAATGCTGGAAAAACTCAGCAGGTATGGCAGCATCTGTGGAGAGAGAAACAGTAATGTTTTAGATCCAATTTGACTCTTTGGAACTTCAGGCAGATGAGTATTTGGGCTGGTGAAGGAATTCACTCACTTTCACCATGCTGCCAGCTTGCTGTGACTTCTACTGACATCTGCTGGAATTTGCCCATCCAGAACTGGAAACCCTACCTGGCACTTGTGCCAACACTGAACACTCCCCCTTTTGGCAAAGAACGGATACAACTCCCTTTTCTCTGTCTCAGCAACAAGGTAACAATTCCTCTGGTTTTTATGAAAAAAAGCAAGCCAAGGGGTTGTGAAAATATTCTCTGTTTGGACAGTAGCCTGGATTTTTGTTTTGTGAAGCCTGCTTTATTTTGGCTGATATGGTTGCAGACAACAAAGCAGTCAGGCTTCATGCACTACCTCGAAGGGTAGGCACGCACACAAAAGTGGATCATAGTGCTGAAACTAGAATGGTGTCCCATAAATGGGAAGCATCATGTAGGTCAGACATCACTGAATTTAGAGATGCTGAAAGCCTGTCAAGATTAGAGGTGACTCCCATTGACCTACAACGCTCAGTTATTAAGGTAATTATTAACATTTAATAATTGAATAAATAATAAAAGATTTCCCTCTTGGAATTTCAGTATTTCCGTGCCCTGAGGAAGAAGATGACATGAAGATGTGTGATGCTTTAGTGCTCTTCCAGTTTCTGTGTGAATGCCGATGCCTCCAACTTGGCCAATATCATTAAGTCATTGAAACAATGACTTGCATTTATATAGAACCTATTAATGTAATCAAACTTCACAGAGCGCTTCACAGAAGTATTATTAAATAAAGTGTCACACCAAGAGACAAAGTGATACTAGGATAGGTTAGCAAAAAGCTTGGTCAAAGAGGTGGGTGTTGAGGAACATTTTAAAGGAAGTGAAGCAGGGAAGTGGAGAGGGTTAGAAAGGAAATTCTAAAACTTAGACATTGGCTAGAATTTTCTGATCATTTCCACTGGTGGGATCTTCTGGTCCCGCCGATGATGAACCCCTGCAATTTTGGGGTGGGTGGGGGTGTGCATAAAACAGGAAACCCCATTGACAGTGGTGAGACTAGAAGATCCCACCACCTGTTATTGGCGGGCTGCCTTCCACCATGTGAAATATGTGGCATGGAAAATACTGCTCATTATCTTAGCAATTGTGTGGTGATCATGCTGTCACTGATGGCCTGTTCCTCAAGCCTTCATACTGTCTGCATTACCTTTCTCTGGAGTGTCCTTTCTTAGTTACAGACTCTTCCCTTGCTGCTATTTTCATCAACATCAAGTCAGTAAAAGCTTCTGAACTCTTTGTAGACTTGGTGGAAACTCCCAATGTTGGTTAATTTTCTGCCATCCTACATTCACTGTGTTGTAGTCTGTCTCCTTAACAACTGGTTGTTTTCCAATCCTTTAAGCTGCAGCTGCACTGCACTTGGCTCCCTCCTACCAAAAGAAAATTTCGCGGAAGTGGATTTCCTGCAAAATTAATTAGGTCTCAGCCCCAGGAACATGTTGTTGGTTTCTGTAAGGTTCACGTAAGCAAACTGGAGTCCTGCTTGGCTTTCGGTGGGCCTAGGGTATTCTCAACCATGCTGTTAGAACTTGTCTACTGACTTACTAGAATCAGCAAGTGGAGGAAAGCTTCACAAGTTCATTTAAAATGCATGACTTGGAGCAACCAGAGGAATTCTTAACCCACCGTGCATCATGATGTTATCGGAGAAGAGCATCCGCTATTGTACTGGAGTGACATTTTCATTTCCTGCACTGACTACCAACAGATTTCCTGCACCAGCTGATAATATCTGAGACAGATTGTTAATTTAATGCTCAATTATATTCCAGTTCTATCCTTGACACAAAGACTTTCAACACAGGATTGAATATAAGTTCAATCTTGAATTCCAAGGTGAAGAGACAGTTTGCCTTTTAAAGTGTTTGATTTTTAAAAGAAATACTGGTTGTTAGATTCAGTGCTTTGCTGCAACACCGTTTAAATTTCTTAAGAAACGGCTGCTGAGCATATTTTGCAATTTATATGATAATTAGAATCTTTTTTAATAATCAGTGTAACAAAGTGAAGGCGTTGTATTCTCAGAATGATCAGTAGTGCACTGATATCAAATAGCTTATAAAATTGAGTCTTTTTTTAACCATGTTGGTGGTACCTGTTGAAAGGTAAGATAACCAATTCACCGGTACAGCAGTGAAAATAGAAAATGCTGGAAAAGCTTTGCAGATTTTGATGGCATCAGTGGAGTTTAGAAGAGTGAGAGGGGATCTCATGGAAACTTATGAAATTCTCAAAGGATTAGAAGGGGTAGGTTCAGAAAGAATGTTCCTGATGATGAGGGAGTCCAAAACTAGGGGTCATAATTTGAGGATAAGGAGCAAACCTTTTTGGACTGAGGTGAGGAGAAATTTCTTCACCCAGAGGGTACATGGTACTGGTGAAGCCGCAGCTGGAGTACTGTGTGCAGTTTTGGTCGCCGCACTTGCACAAGGATATTTTGGCCTTGGAGGGAGTGCAGAGATGGTTCACTAGGCTGATACTGGAGATGAGGGGGTTGGACTATGAAGGGAGACTAAATAGACTGGGTCTGTACTCGTTGGAGTTTAGAAGGATGAGGGGGGATCTTATAGAGATGTATAAGATAATGAAGGGGATGGATAGGGTAGAGGTAGAGAGATTCTTCCCGCTCAGAAAGGACAGCAGGACAAGAGGGCACAGCCTCAAGATAAGGGGGGGGGGCAGTTTAGAAAGGAGTTGAGGAGGAACTTCTTCACTCAAAGGGTGGTGACTCTATGGAATTCTCTGCCCGTTGAAGTGGTGGAGGCTACCTTGCTAAATATATTTAAGTCACGGGTAGATAGGTTTTTGGTAGGCAAGGGAATTAAGGGTTATGGGGAGAAAGCAGGAAAGTGGAACTGAGCCACTTCAGATCAGCCATGATCTTGTTGAATGGCAGGGCAGGCTCAAAGGGCTAGATGGCCTACTCCTGCTCCTATTTCTTATGTTCTTATGCTCAGAAGGTGGTGAATGTTTGAAATTCATTATCACAGAATGTAGTTGAGGCCAAAACATTGTCTGATTTCAAGAAGAAATTAGATCTAGCTCCTGGGGCTAAAGGGATCAAGGGATATGGGGGGAAGACGGGATCATGATATTGAATTTGATGATCAGCCACAATCAAAATGAATGACAAGGCAAGATTGAAGGGCTGAATGGCCTATCTCTGCTTCTATTTTCAATGTTTCTATGAGTCAAATATGGAGAGTAGTAGAAATGTGATGGATTTTATGCTGTTGAAAAAGTGGGTGGGGGGGGGAAATGTAGCAAAATGGAAGGTCAGGAATAACTTGGAAAGCAGGAGAGATTAAATGACAGATATATCATGGAATACAAGACACAAGCAGTGATAATGATGGTTAATTAAAGACCAAAGCAAGTATTAATAGCAGAATAAAGTAACAAGTCTCATAACACCAGGTTAAATTCCAATAGATTTTATTGGAATCATGAGCTTATGGAGTGCTGCTGCTTCATCAAGTGAGTGACTGATGCAGGAGCAGAGCTCCAGAAGCTTGTGATTCCAAATAAACCTGTTGGATTTTAACCTGGTGTTGTGAGACTTTTTACTGTGTCCCCCCTCCCCACCGCCGAAGTCCAATGCCAGCATCTCCACATCATAGCTGGATAAAGGTCAATGTGGTCTGAAAACAAAAACAAAATACAGGCTGTTGCTTGAGGTTGGGGGGAGGGGCTGTTAAGAAGTCAAAATGGAGGACAGAGTTCATGGTCTGAAGTTATTGAACTCAGTGTTGAGCCCAGAAGGTTATAAAGTATCTAATCAGAAGATAAGGCGCTGTCGCTCCAGCTTACGTTGGGCTTCAATGGAACATTGTAGTAGGCCAAGAACAGAAATGTGAGCATGAGAGCAAGCCACTGGGGACAATTTTCAGCCCCCACTCGCCATCAAAGAGAACCACAACACGGGCTGAAAATCTGGAGATAATTGGAAACTGCGATTCTCTCCAAGAGATTGCGTTCCGTGATTTTCCCTGCCCCTCGCCAATAACTTCATGAGGTTCACAGAGAGTGTGCACTGAAGTGAGGGGCATTGCCAGTGATGACAGCTTTCTATTGCTATTCTTTCAAGGAGTGTGCAGAGATATTGCCAATGACAAATTTTTACAAAAGGAGGTCTGTCCACAGGTGCTGCCAGACCTGCTGAGCCTTTCCAGCATTTTATTTCAGGTTCCCATCAATCACAATATTTTGTTTTCATTTCACTGTTACGGTAGCTTATCTTTTAATGCAGTAATGCTAAAGTCAATGCCATGCAATTGAGTTTTTTTTCCCTGTTGGGAGCCAAATTATGAGCTGGATCTTAATGAGATGGAATAATTAAAGAACTGTGTGGCTGAATGCTGATGCAAAATTACTGTGATATTTCAGAGAGCTGCTTTTATAAACGGTTTGTCAATAGCAATATGTCTGTGCATTCCTTGAAAGAATAGTGACAGAAAGCTGTCAGGCTGTTGTCGCCTATCAATTGTCAAGAGTTAGAAGTGTTACATTTGTGCCACCATAATAATGTGTTTACATTGACTGCATCTTAAAAATGAAAACCAGTAAATATGTCCTGAGAGGGTGTTAGACGTAGATTTATTCTAAGTGTGGGATATGTGCAACTATTCCAGAAAAGCCCAAAATAATTAGATCAGCATGAAGGAGATAAAATATAATGTGAAATAGAGTAACATGCTAATAAGTTAATTGAGTGATATCGAGATAATTGAGTAAAATATGTATATCCAGTGTGAGGGACTGTAAACAGCCCTTTGGCAGACTGCTGAATGGACAAATTTGTACATGTTCCTGTCTGGTTCCAGAAAAATGAAACCCATCAGCTACTTGGTAATTCATTTTCATTGAGAAACTCCTGTGAAGGGCTATGAGCCATGATATGGGACACCAATTATCTCAGCAAAAAGGATGGGATAAATGTAGATGAGTGGTTTGGTAATGCTAGGCTTCAGTTTCAAATACTTTGCATGTTACAATAGGAAAGAAGCTAGTTTTTCTGTTGGGAATCTGAATGCTTTCAGACAGACTTGGAGTGATATTTAGAGAGAAATGGGGCAGACAGGTTTATCACTGAGTCCCCAACCCACAAATTGGACACATCCCTTCTCCACCCAACCACCAACATTGGTTTTATACCATCCCAAATCACCATCACAATGGAGGGATGAAGCTTAGCACTCAGCGATTTTCCATACCATCTTTATATCCCAGATGGAGGGGAAGACAGAAAAAAACACTGTACTGCAAGACAGGAAGTATGAAGATTGGTTGCAATATTGAAGGAGGCCACTTTCCCATCTCCCACGCCCTTCAAAATACTGGGGTGTGGGGCTGCTTGGCTCATTCAGAGTGTTTTCATTAGGACCATTTTAAAACCATCATCAACACCTATACCATTGGATAACCACGACTTGTTTCACCTTGGCAGAGGCAGACTCCTTCTTGAGAATGATGATGTCATCAGGAGACTGCCCTGGGCAGATATTTGCCTCTGGACCAACATAAAAGACTAAGTCATGGTGGAATTGGACCAAAAGACAGAAGTCCCACCCAACCCGCTTGCAGCACTAATACAGCCCATAAGGAAAATTTCTTCAAGGAGTTTCATGATTTTTGAGATCCTTGGAAAGAATGGATTAAAGTGCTTTATGTTGCAGTGGTAGCGTGGACTTCCAATGGATGATCCTCCAGTTAATCGAATGGAGTGTATTTACTCAGCAGAAATAAAGACATGAGGGAGGATTTTTGTCCCCAGATGGAGGTGCTTGGGGAGGCACATGGGTGCTAAAGTTCATGCTGTTGGCTGATGTCCCAGTTTGCTTGACTCATCCCTCCCCCAGGCTTTTTTTTTCCCAGAGATGGGATGGGAGTTTGTAAGTGGCAGATAGCCAATTAATTAATTAACTGTCAGAGGCCAACTATAATTTTCCAGTTGGCCTGCATACGCCCTGATGCATTGGAGACTAAGCCAGCACCCTGAAGGTCGTCTTTCAATGGCAGAACCTGGGCTGCTCAGTGCTGCAAGCAGTGTTTGAGGCTCCCTTTCCTGCCTGACAACAGATCTGGCCCTTGGCCCCTTCCAAATAGGTGTCCCGACTGCTAAGGGTACTATTAAATCTAAAAGTTTGACAAGTGGGAGAGAGGGCACCTCAAGATAGAGATGCCTTCTCTTAAATGAACTGCAGGCTGAAGCTTCGTCTGAGCTGGAAGGATTTGGCTCCTTTGTCAGGGTCCCAACCCAAAATCTTTCCCACAGTTTATCACAAACTTCTTGAGCTGTCAAAAAGAAATAGGCTAAAACTGGTTCAGTGCGTTTACAAGACCATCATTAAGTTTATGTCAAGATGTAAATCAGCTTCAAGTTACAACCACGCTAACATACAGAACTATCCAAGCGAGTTTTGGAAGTCCAGTGATCTAAATTCCTTTGTTAAAAAAAATACAGAGCACATTACTGTAACGTTATTCATCTCTGACCTCCTTTAGCACCATTTCAGGCTCATTTCAAAAACAGAGACTCAATCATTTAAAATATTTTGGTTTCTCTAGAAACCGCAAAGAGAATACATTTTCCCACCATATTTACAAAGTCACCAAAGGCCAAAGACAGGACAAAATTGATCTTAAACCATCAGAGTCCGCATGTGATTGTAACCGGGATATTAGTAGGATTATTTTGCATTCATTGTCCCCTCCTTAATCTCCCACCAGATTTCTTCTTTTGGTCTGGATGAAAGGACATCAGAACCTTAAATTGTCTCCACGGTTGTGGACGGCATCAATCTACTGCCCAGCTAATCTGTGCTCTGATCAGGCTTTGGCTCCCAAATGATAAATTGCTTTTGCGTGCATTCCTCCGTCCAACAGCTTGGCATCTAACTGAAAACAATGACTCCAGCGAGAGAGCAGGCAAATGAAGTGACGGTTGTTGCAGTGAGTTAAATTCCTCACCTTGCTTCAGCTCAGGAAAAACTGATAAAATTACAATGTTGTAATGATTGCTTTTTGTTCATAATTTTGCGAAAATATTTGAAGTTTAGAAGATCAATAGCTATCCGAGCCAGGCAAGGATTGGATTGGATTTTTAAGATAGTCATCCAAATGAAATTCTGTATCACTCGCTTCATATCGATCAACAGAAATATTTCTCAGTGCAATTTAATGCAATATATAATTTGTAACTCTAGATGCAGGATTCTCTGTTCATGGATACACTACCTGGATTTCAGTTTTAACGATATACGGTCAGGGCAGCAGTAACAGAAAACCTTTGGACTTTTTTGATCACAATAGTAGTTTTGCTTTTATTGAGCTAAATCTTTTATATAATTAAGGGACAGGACCATTTCGAGGACTGGATAAATTCTGTCCTTTATGTCCTGCACAAAAAACATGTATATCAAATTGAATCACAGTAAGATCTTGAAACAGTTACCAGTAATTGACAGAGATCTCAGCATTTAAAAGTAAAACCACAGGAAACAGTAAGGCAAACAGAAATCACTCAAAACATGCAGTAGATTAGTCAGCTGGTGTACAAGGTGGGGAGAGATGCACAGTACTTTGGATGGCATTACACTTTGTGATGTTATGCATTCATTTGATTTGATTTGATTTATTGTTGTCACATGGGTTAGCATACACTGAAGAGTATTGTTTCTTGCGTGCTATAGACAAGCATACTGTTCATAGGGAAGGAAACAAGAGAATGCAGAATGTAGTGTTCCAGTCATACATAAGGTGTAGTGAAGGATCAACTTAATGAGTATTATTAAGAAGTTTAAAATGAAGTTTTAGAAGCATACAACGAGAGTAAAAGATAGAATTAGAAGGTATGCTGCGCACAGCTTGCAAGAAGTCACCTCACTACGGTGCCATCTTGAAAGAAAAGTGTGCACTGATGGTAACTAGCTAAAGGCCAAAACCAAGACAACAATGACTCCTACAGTAGAAGTACAGTATGCTGCTGATGCACAGGTTATTGCTTACTCTGAAGAAGGTATTTGATGTATTCACAAAAGTCTATGAGAACATGGGACTTGTCCTGAACACCAGGAAATCCTCTACCAACCCATGCCAGAAGAGTCAAATCCAATGCCTTCAATTGAGATTCATGGTGAAGTGTTAGAAGAAGTCCCTCACTTTCTACATCATGGAAGTTGTCTATTCCAAAAAGCTGACATTGATAAACAGACACTGAATCCAATGTACGAGCTCCCCCTTTGGTAAATTATGTGTTTGCATTTTCAAGAATCATGGGGCCCTATTTTACCAATTTTATTCAAACTGCTGGGTGGATTTGAAACTGGGAGTGTTTCAGATCCGACCTTTAGACCCGTTCTCAGGCCCTCCCCCATAAACGCTCTGCCTGAAAAAATATCAGTGAGTCTGAATCGTGCTGCACAAGCCTGTGGGCAGGGCTTAACGTTCCCTAAATCCTGCTGTTCTGATTAGTGCTTACAAAAAATGATAGAATACTGCTCCCCGCCACATCCTTCCAGGCCGGATAATGCCTCCCCCGACCCTCACAAATGTTGCCCCACCCCACCAACATTACTGACCCCTCCTTCTTCCCCCACACTCCCACAACCCAGACTGATCGAGGCCCCCTGCCCACCCTCCGATCAGAGGCAGAGTGACAGCAGAGCCCCTTTCTGCCCCACTGATGACAGGCAGAGTGGCAGCAGACCCCCCTCTCTCCCCATTGATCACAGGCAGAATGAAACAGACCTCCCCCCCACCGCTCTCACACAGAGAGCAGTCGGATGCCCAGCACTTACCGCCTTACTAACCCTTGCTGAAGGAACGCCCAAATTGGATTTATATGGAGCATATCTGTTTTGCGCTGATTCTGGATGGGCGAACGCAGTGGTAAAGAGGGAAGTGCGGGTAAAGTTGTGTGTACAGTCCATTAAGTCAATTTAAATGTGTAGCTGTCATGCCCATTTCAGGCACATCCCGATCGCGGCCATTTGCGGGCCTTGGTGAAGAAACCAGCACGGAGGCAGGTACGGATCACGCCCAACTTTACCAAAATTTTGCATCTGAAAATGGGCACAATGCAATGGCAAAATCGGGCCCATTGTGTGAGGAACCAAGTGTATCCCTCTAACCAGCCCACCCCCACCTACAGGCCAAACTCATCACGCCCCAGACCCCTCCCATTACCCACAAGCCTGACCTGATGCCCCAAACTCCGAACCCTCCAAGCAGCGAGCTTGGGAAGCGTGTGCAGGCTGATAAAGACAGAATGTAGGGTTAAATTCCTAGTTAATGAACGTTTTGCTTATTATCAAAAGAGAAAATGCTGGAAAAACTCAGCAGGTTCTGGCAGCACTTTATCAAAGCTGGTCATCTGGACTCAATGTCAGCTCATTTCTCTCCTTATAGATGCTGCCAGGCCTGCTGAGATTTTCCAGCATTTTCTCTTTTGGTTTCATATTCCAGCATCTGCAGTAATTTGCTTTTATTTTTACTTATTATGACTTTCTGGACATGATGGACAGAATTTTAACCACCAATCCTGAAAACCCCAAGGAGTTAGGTTGGAATTGATCACAAACTTTCTACTTGCTGAATGGATTTGTGCGGGGTGGCGGTGTAGGGGAGGACAGTGTGTGTGTGGTTCCCCTCCCTGCAAATCCGTTCAGCAAGTAGACAGATTTGTGATTTATTCCAAGCTGACTCCTTAGGGTTTTCAGGCTTGGTGGTTAAAACTCTGTCCATCATGTCTGGCTGTAGCTTTCTGTGTTCAGATTTCCAGCCTTTATCCCATTATACTTTTATTCCCATACACTTTATGCAGGGCACAGATCTCTTTGATCACCCAATTTGGCAGGCGAGAGGGAGTATGTTGCACGCAGTGCACTGAATGTTCAGTTATGCAGGACCATTTCTTCAAGAAATCAATGGGATAAAGGGAAGAATTTAAAACATCTCCATCTTACGACCAGACGTATCTCGCTGTATTAATCATGATCTGTGAATTACTGGGCAATAGCAGCTAGGTGAATAATATCACCAGCTGTTTCAGTAGCTGTTACTTAAATGGATCTGTAGGCTTTTTAATATCAATGTGTGGAAAGCAGATGAAACCTCTGGGAGAATGGTTCAGGATAATACCTATTAAAAGTCCAGTGATGGATCTGGACAGGCACCTACTGGCGAGACAGGTTTGATTAGTTCTTAGATCATGGTGGTGAGCTACTGCCAATATTGAATGGTAGCTCTATGACTGATTTAATCAGAATTATTGTTAAGTCTTTCTCACCTCTGAGGAAAACATCAAGACTGATATAATCTAGGGGGGGTGCGGGTGGTGTGGGGTGAAGTGAAATTATTACAAAGTGCGAGCAGCAATTACTAAGAAATAAAAGATTTGTGGATCTTTAATCAGCTGAATAACTTCATTCGGGAAACCAATTTCTTTTGTTAGATGGTGGTGCTAAAATACCTGATGATGTAGAGGGATTTCATTAACATCATTTCATTAAAATTACAAGAAATTGTAGTGGGACAAAGTTAATATGACCCTGGTGTGATCGGAAATATACGCTTCTCATTGTACTGGCATTTAATTCTGATTGCCAAGCAATAAAAGAAGCCTTCAGGCATTGGAGGAAATGTAGAGATGAAATGTGATGCAAATCCCCAGTGTGAGGGGTCTAAGTTATGAGGAAAGGCTGAAAAACTATGGGGATGAAATTCATCTCGAGTGGTGACACAGAGCAGAGGCGAGGGGCTTGCATGGTATCAAATTGCCAGCCTGTTATACATAGCCACTGATATTCTGTTTCATTACGGTCAGTGGAATTAAATATCAGGTGCTGCATGTAACAGGTGGCCTATCCAATGCCCCACCTCCCACATCCTGTGTCACCACCCGAGACAAATCTCTGCCCCCTTGAACTTTTCATCCAGAGAGGAGGAATCTGCAAGTTTATGTTAAAATGTAACAGGGTCATATGAGACTTTGGGTGGGGGGTGGGGGGGGAGGGGAATTTCTGCCCTTTTGTAAGGCACCCCAGGCTGAGGTACAGGTGCCATGCTTAAGGTTATGAGCTTTGACCAATAGTGGAACTAGCAAACTTTCAGTGGTCAACCTTCATTAAGCCTTGAGGGACAATGGCTGCTTACAGGTGATGGAGGACCATTCTGAAAAATGACTTGTATTTCCTTTAAACATTCATGAAGAAGGTGAAGGGAAGCCATCTCGTGTGTTCATTTGCTAAGTCATGTGATTTACTGAAATTGACAATGGATGCTTTTCTGGACAACTGAAGACAGTAAAAGAGCTTTAAGAAATGAGGACAGGACCTGTCTTGGGCATATCCCTACTTTGCTGTTGCAGAAGTATAAAAAATTAAGCACGTAGGAAAAGTTCATCTTTTAAAAGATAAAAGATAAAATCTTTTTATTTTCCATCGTAGTCATACGGTTTCTGTGCTGTATTATTGCCTCTGGTGCACTCTGTCACTGTTCAGAATTTTGAAGTTCCAACCAAATACACCATTGTCCCCGGTATTATTTGTCAGATAAAATGTTAAACCATGATCTCATCTCCCTTGACTGATGCTTCAGGTGGGCTTTGGTGCTATTTGAAGGAGAGTTGGAAGTTCTCCAGATGGCAACATTTTTTCCTCTATGATATTTCTGAACCTGTGGTACAGCAGTATAAAACATTGCAATAGTTTTATGATTAGAAGGCTTCCGTAATCCTATAAGTAATCGGTTCATCTCATAGTAACCGATTTATTTTGCATTATATTCCCTCCAATATTTGATGTCGCTTTTATTTCATTAACTCCTTTCCCTGTAGCTGGCATTCTCTTATAAAAAGCAGGACAAGCCCTTGAAACTGTGTATGGTGTCCGCCTAATAGTGGACCAATGAACAATTTGAGACATCTGTTTGCCTTTATTTCCATCCGTCCTCTCTTGAGGGATGCCTTCCCTCTATGTGTGCTGCTGCCTCAGTTGCAAATTCTGCTCTACCTGTATTATGGAATTACATCAAAGGACCATTCTGGAATAATTGCCAGAGGTTGTCAAGTGCTGTAGAAATTGTCCTGTTTATATTGTGCAATAGAAAATACACTATAATTGGGTGATTATTTTAAAATTCTAGACATTTCTTTTACTTTCTGTCACACTTTGACTAATGAATTGGTAATGTCTAAATGGCAGTGATAGGCAAGTAAAATACTGCATGCCTACTTTGTATGAGCAAGTGACAAGAGCAGTTAGAGGTATAGGTAAATTCCAGTCCTTTAACAGGACTTGGTTTGTCTCAGTACAGTGATTGGGCATTGTGTCCTACCCAACCTCCAGCACTCCCCTTACTACCTGCAAGCTTATAGTATTGTTGAAAGTTTGTGCCATTGACTGGGAATTTCCTCTGAACTGTTCCTATTTTGCTTCACTAAATGTGCAACAGAAATCTGTACGAACGCAGAGTTTCCAATATAATTAGCTGATGATGCAAGGAATAGGTGATTTGTTTTCCATATGAGATGCAGGCGAATGTGAAGAAGAACGTTTTTACACAGCAATTTTTAACATCCTGGAATTTACTGCCCATGAGGGTGGCAGAATCAGAAATAACTCAAAACAAAATTATTTGGGCACATGTAAGAAATAAACTTGCAGGGCCACAAGGATAGAGAGGAGGATTGAGATTTGCTGGTTTACTCCATTGAAAGCCATCATAGACTTAATCTTTTGGTGCATGACTCAGGCTGAACCTTGTGCTGGCAATGGGCCTTTTAGGAAGACCCACTTGTGGTATGTCAGACAGTCGACAGGCCAGGGGTCAGTCTTTCCCCAGGATCAGGACCCTGGGTGTTAACATCTGCTTACAGAGAATTGTCAGCCAACCAGAGAATGGGGATGGTGACTGCTGCCAGAATGACAACCACTTGAGGCCCAGGACTCAGGCCAGAGACGAGTAATGGAGAGAGGGCGTTCCTGGGACAAGAACTGGGAGGGAAGGAGGTGAACGGGAATCAGGATTAAGAGCAGGGAGTGGCTTTCAGCAGGCTCCTGCCTTCCTGATGCTGAGCCCCTTGGTCAGGCATGGAATGCCTTTGAACAAAGGACACACAACCCTCCTGGGTGCCGGCAAGCTACCAGGCCAGGATTTCCTTGTTGTGATTGTCACATGGTGCGGCTCTGCCCGCTGCTAAGTTAATTCCAGTAGTGGCAAGGTCCCTGTCCTCCACCCCACTGCCTGATCAAGTGTACCGTGGCCATCAAGCTCACCACAGGGGAGGTCACAAAAATCAGCCCAATGCCTCTGACATTGAAGGTTGGAGGCTGTTGAATCTCGAGTACTGCTGTGGTTGCACTCATTGAAGTGAGTGAATATTTCATCAAGCCCTGTCGTAAGCTTTATTAGGTGATGGAGAGGCCTCAGCGGGGGGGTTAGCAGGTGAGCTATACATTACAGAGAACCCAGCCCCTGCCCTGCTCTTCCGTCATTCTGTCAGTGGTGAGTCCCCAGATGTTAATTTTATTTGAATTTGTATCGAGTCTATTCATTTATGTAAGTTGTGAGGTCCTCGCTTTTAGTAGCTACTTATTCTGCTTCTTCACAATCTATTTCTTTAAAACGTTCCACAGTTGCTGTTCAGTCAATAGGGTGATTGAATTTAATTCAATCCCCTCACACCTACCAAATAAATTATCAAAGACTGTGATGGGCTATCTGACCTTGGACTAAATGTACTCATCCTCGGGAATAAGCAATAGGTTGTGCCTGACTTCCCTTTGGCTGTTTTTAGTACCAGCAAATAACCTGTTAATGACCAGTGCCTGTGATAAATGATAGTCCCAACTTACTTGAAAGATTTGTCCTTCTGAAATGAATGGATTACATCTAGGGGAAGCTTAAATTAGCTGTACCGTGTCCTTCCTTGTCAGCTTCAGATAAAATATGATGGTAGATGTTGGCTTGTGCGGTGGTGGACTGTGCTAAGAACATGGGTGTGTAGCAGCTTGATGGGATTTGCATATAGATCTGTATTTGATTGTGACTCTTAATATATATAGTTCATTATTCTCGACATTTACAGTGAGGAATTGTGGCTGGTGCGAGTTGTTATGGCCCCAAGAGTAGTGACACATTTACTATTTTACGTAATTCCCATCGTGTCAGTTCGTAGCATTCTCAGCTCTTAAGTCGCAGCAGCCTGGATTCAGCTCCAGGGCTGGATGACGAAAATCAGGACCGATACTCCAGTGTGGTACTGAGGGAGTGCTGCACTGTTGGAGGCACTGTCTTTTGGATGAGAAGTAAACTGAGACTGTGTCTGCCTGCTTGTGTGATGTAAAATATCCCATGCCAAAGAAGTGCAATTACACCCCCCCCCCCCCCAAATATCACAAAAACAAATTACCTGGTCTGTTTCACATTGCTGTTTGTGGGAGTTTGCTTTGTGCACTTGGCTGCCATGTTTCCTACAGCACCATAATGACTACACTTCAAAAAGTACTCAATTGGCTGTAAGGTACCTTTAGACATCCATTGCTCGGGAAAGGTGTTGTATAAGTGCAAGGTTTTGTTAACTGTCCCAGATGTAATTTCATCACAAAGATGGTAAAATGTACAAAATCTGAAAGCTTTTCCAGGTTTTCTTCTCCCTCTTGTCTTCTGGTACTGCGTTGACAACCCTCAATACTTTGCTAAAGTAACCATTCTTCATATATGACCATCAGTGCCAAAGCTATAGAATCAAAGAAGTCCTACAGTGCAGAAGGAGGCCATTTAACTCATTGAGTCAGCACTGACTCTCCAAAATAGCATCTTTCCCAGGCCCAACCACATCCCCCCTTCCACATCCTATCTCCCTAACCTGCCATTTTGGGACACTAAGGGAGAATTAGCATAGCCAATTCACCTAGCTTTTTTTTCTATTCATTCATGGGACATGGACCTTGCCAGCTGGGCAGCGTTTATTGCCCATCCCTGGTTGCCCAAGAACAGTTGAGAGTCAACCACATTGCGGTGGCTCTGGAGACACATGGACCAGACCAGGTAGGGACAGCAGATTTCCTTCCCTAAAGGACATTAGTGAAGCAGATGGGTTTTTCCAACAATCAATGAGGATTTCACGGTCATCATTAGACTCTTAATTCCAGATATTTTTTATTGAATTCAAATTCTGTCAACTGCCATGACAGGATTCAAACCCAGGTCCCCAGAACGTTCACTGAGTTTCTGGATTAATAGTCCAGAGATAATACCACTAGGCCATTGCCACCTGCCATCTTTGGACTGTGGGAGGAAACTGGAGCATCTGGAGGAAACCCACGTAGACATGGGGAAAACGTGCAAACTCCACACAGTCATCTAAGGCCGAGATCAAACCCAGGTCCCTGGTGCTGTGAGGCAAATATGCAAAGCGCTGTCTGCCGCTTGATTTTGAAGGGCCAGGAGTGGAAAATGGGCTGAAGTTTGGTGAAACTGGAACGCCACCTACTCTGCAATTCAGTGTATTGTCAGCCGGGTGCGGCTGGCCCGGTGGCAATGTGCCCTCAATAGGCAGTGCTTTGTTTAAAAATATTCGTTGAGCTTGTTAGATGCTGGTGGTGTGGATCCTGTGCATCATTTCTTGCTGTTTTCAGAATCTCAGAATTGTTACAGTGTAGAAGGAAGCCACTTGGTCCATCATGTCTGCACTAGTTCTCGAAATGAGCAATTAACCTAGTGCCACTTCACTGTCTTCTCCACTGTCTTCCTTTTCCAGTAGCGCCCGGAATGTCTAATTCTCTTTTGAATACCTTGATCGAGGATTGGTTAACTAACGGGAAGCAAAGAGTTGGGATAAATGGGTGTTTTTCTGGTTGGCGATCAGTGACTAATGGTGTGCCTCAAGGATCAGTGTTGGGACCCGAGTTGTTTACAATAGATGATTTGGAGTTGGGGAGCAAGTGTAGTGTGTTAAAATTCACAAATGACACTAAGATGAGTGGTAGAGTAAAGTGTGCAGAGGACACTGAAAGTTTACAGAGGGATATAGATCATCTAAGTGAGCGGGCGAATTTCTGGCAGATGGAGTACAATGTTGGTAAATATGAGGTCATCCATTTTGGTAGGAATAACAGCAAAATGGACTATTTTTTAAATGGTAAAAAAATTGCAGCATGCTGCTGTGCAGAGGGACCTGGGTGTCCTTGTGCATGAATCGCAAAAAAGTTGGTTTGCAGGTGTAGCAGGTAATTAAAAAGGCAAATGGAATCTTGCCCTTCATTGCTAAACGGATGGAGCTTAAAAACAGGAAGGTTATATTGTAGCTGTGTGAAGTGCTGGTGAGGCCACACCCAGAGTACTGTATACAGTTTTGGTCTCTTTACTTGAGAAAGGATGTACTGGCACTGGAGGGGTGCGGAGGAGATTCACTAGGTTGATTTCGGAGTTGAGAGGATTGGTTTATGAGGAGAGACTGAGTAGACTGGGGCTATACTCATTGGAATTCAGAAGAATGAGGGGAGATCTTATAGAAACATATAAAATTATGAAATGAGTAGATAAGATAGAAGCAGGGAAGTTGTTTCCACTGATGAGTGAAACTAGAACTAGGGGACATGGCCTCAAAATAAGGGGGAGCAGATATAGGGCTGAGTTGAGGAGGAACTTCTTCACTCACAGAGTTGTGAATCTGTGGAATTCCCTGACCAGTAAAGCAGTTGAGGCTACTTTGTTGAATGATTTTAAGGCAGAAATAGATAGATTTTTGAACAGTAAAGGAATTAATGGTTAGTGAGCAAGTGGGTAAGTGGCACTGAGTCCACAAAAAAATCAGCCATGATCTTATTGAGTGGCAGAGCAGGCTCGAGTGTCCAGATGGCCTATTCCTGCTCCTAGTTCTTATGTTCGTATGAACTTGCCTCCAACACACTCTGTGCATTTCTATACTTAAACTCTCACTACAGGGAAAAAAATTCCTCAGGTCACTATTGCTTCTTTTGCCAGTTACTTTAAATCGGTACCCTCTTGTTCACAACCTTTCATGAGTAGGAACAGTTTCTTCCTA
This sequence comes from Carcharhinus amblyrhynchos, assembly GCF_965287045.1. NCBI lineage: Eukaryota > Metazoa > Chordata > Chondrichthyes > Carcharhiniformes > Carcharhinidae > Carcharhinus > Carcharhinus amblyrhynchos. The sequence goes on from NC_137333.1 coordinate 64,365,339, forward strand.
ACTACTCTATCCAGACACTTCATGATTTTGAATACCTCGATCAAATCTCCTCTCAATCTTTTCCTGATCCCTGAAACATTATCGTGAATCTTTTCTGCACTCGCCAATGCCTTCACTTATTTCCCAAAGTTCAATGTGCAGAACCGGATGCAATACTTCACATGAGGCCGGACTAGTACCTTATACGAGTTTAGCATTGTCTCCTTCTCTTGTATTCTTTACCCTCTTAATAAAGCCTCACTGTCAGCTTTATTAACCATGTTCTCAACCTGTCCTGCCGACTTCAGTAACTTGCCCACATTTTCACCCAGAATCCTCTGCACCTGCACCTCCTTTGGAGTTCATGCCTTTTGTTTTATATTGTCTCTCCATGTTCATCTATTAAAATAAATTACATCACATTTCTCTGAATTCAACTTCATCTGCCTCTTGTCTGCCCATTCCATCAACTTGTCTATGTCCTTTTGAAGTTCTACACCATCTCCCTCACAATTCACATTGCTTTCAAGTTTTGTATCATCTGCACATTTAAAAATTGTGCTTGCATTCCAAGGTCACTAATACATATCAGGAAATGTAAGGGTCCCAAACCTGATTCTTGGAGAATTCACGACAAACCTTCCTCAGCCTGAAAAATATCCATTAACCAATACCCAGGTTGGCCCAGTAGTTAGCACTGCTATCTCATAATACCAGGAACTCGAGTTCAATTCCAGCCTTGGGTCACTATCTGTGTGGAGTCTGCACATTCATTCTGTGTCGATGTGGGTTTCCTCTGGGTGCTCCAGTTTGTTTCCAGAGATCAAAGATGTGCAGGTTAGATGAATTGAATAGGTGAAGCCATGCTAAATTGCCCCAAGATGTTAGGGGGATTTGCAGGGTAAATGCATGAGGTTACAGGAGTAGGGTAAGATGCTCTTTCGGAGAGTTGGTGCAGACTTGAGGGATCAAGTGGCTTCCTTCTGTATTGTAGGGATTCTATGAATACCTCCTGTTTCCTATACAGCCAATTTGTATCCATGTTGCTCCAGTCCCTTTTATTTCATGAATTATAACATTATTTACAAGTCTGTTGTGTGCTATTTTATCAAATGCCTTTGGATCTACAACATATCCAAACTCCAGCAAGTTAGTTAAGCACCATTTCCTCTTAAATTCATGCTGGCTTTCATTAGTTAACCTACATTTGTCCGTTCTAGTCTGAGTATGTCAAACATTGGCTAAGTGGCAGGTATACGGAGATGATGGAAAGGGTATCATAATATTAAGGTGAGTATATTCCAGCCATTCCTAAACCATCTTCATCATTTTTATTGTTCCTTTTCTTACAAATATTCAGGTTCCAATACATGTCATTTATTCTACACTTCTTGGAACTGTTACTTATACCAATGGATTTCTTCAAGGAAGTTTTGTTATCTCATCAATGTGGAAGAAGGAAGGATCCACAGAGGATATATTATGTACGTTGCTTTGGTAGAAGCTCCGGGCAGATGAAGATTCCTCACCCTAATGAATCTAAGGCAGCATTGCTAATGGTGCCACTAAACTATATGAATGCCTCATTATCCTTTCGGTGTTGCATGCTTTCTTGGAAGTACCGTAATCAGAACATGTCATATTTTCTGCAGTTCAACATGAAAGATGATATGCCAAGGTAATTAAGAACTAGTGTGCATGATTAAATGAACCTGCAAGATGTCAGCACTCATTTGACAGATTCTGACGCAACTACTTTGCAGTGGCCATGTGAATTTGTCTTCTCAGGGTCTGAGCCAACAGAGAGGCAGGTGCTGAGTTGTGCCGTACGCTGCAAGAATATCTCCAGCCACAATGCAGCATGCAGGTGGTGAACACAGTAACAGTACAGTCTGCTGTGGCCGAAACCTGGCTCTATCTCCATGTGTGACAATGAGGATGATGCACAGAGCAGCATGGAGAATGACTCTGATGAAGCACCATTTCCACCTCAGCAGTCAACAAACAATCTGCTACTGGGCTGCTCTATCCCTGCTGCAGACTCAAAATAGTGGGTTAGTATTCCTTCCTGTTTTGCCGATCTTGCCTTAGCTAGTAACCCCTAATGCTTGGCAAAGACTGATAGATAATGTGTGGAGATGCCTTTGACATCCAATCATGACACTGCTCATCAATTTCTTTATATTTTACTTGTGGCAGTTTTTTTTACATCCATCAATAGTGTGCAAATTGCATTTTCCACATCTGCACTTGTAACAAAGCTACCAGCTAACCACTAAATTTGGATCGTCTAGTTGTATTTTAGTTTCAGAAAGTAACTGGGGATAGTTTAGACATTTCACAATAGTTTTGTTAATCCCATTGTTGTATACTGCTGAAATTGACGCCAGGTCATGGTGCGTAAAATAATTTTTCTTGCTGGTATAGCTATCTAGTGATTGACTGCCTATTCAACTTCATGTGGAAAGTGTTGCAGCATTACTGCTGTGAAGCATCAACATGCTCAATTTCATCTTCTACACAGGGAAGCTTCCCGATGTTAGAAAAATAAAGTTGACTGAGTAGCAATACAGACACAATCAATAATTATTCTGAGGCAAATGCACATTTTAAGGAAGTATTTTAGCACATATTGCCAATAATTGTTGGCATTATATTTGCACTTGCCTTACGCCAGCTCAAACAGTCTAACAAAGATAAATGACCGCTGAAGGAAATTTTGGCACATATTCCCATTGGCAAGTGTGGCGTCAAACTAAGTTTTGGTATAGTTTCTGTGTTAAGTACAATCCAGGCATTTTGGGGGCCAGTAGAAAGCTCTAATGTGTCTCATGGACGTGGACCAAGGGAAAACCTATGACAAAAGTTCTTAAAAGCTAATTGAAGCCTTTCCTTTAAGACGGCTTCTTAAAAATGCAGCTCCCCAAGTGAGAGCTGCTAAGCCAGAAAAAAAATCAAACCTGACTCCTTGTGGCCTGTTTGTTTAATACAGCACATTTGTTTCCACTCTGGCTTATGTATATTGCATTTCTCTTCATACTGCTCTTCTCATTTGGGGCAAATGTGAGCTAGGACATACACCACATGGCTTCTATCAATGCTGCTATATACCATTCATTCAGCGGAATTTTCCCATTCTGTCCACCATGGGAATCATAGTGGGTGGGATAGAACCCATGCAAAGTTCCATTGACCTCGGGCAGGATTTTGATTTGATTTATTGTCACATGTAATAGCATACAGTGAAAAGTATTGTTTCTTGCATGCGATACAGACGAAGCATACTGTTCATAGAGAAGGAAACAAGAGACTGCAGAATATAGTATTACAATCATAACTAGAGTGTAGAGAAAGATCAACTTAATGCAAGGTAGGTCCATTCAAAAATCTGACGGCAACAGGGAAGAAGCTGTTCTTGAGACGGTTGGTACGTTACCACAGGCTTTTGTATCTTTTTCCCAATGGAAGAAGGCAGAAGGGAGTATGTCTGGGGTGTGTGGGGTACTTAATTATGCTAGTTACTTTGCCGAGGCAGCAGAAAGTGTAGACAGAGTCAGTGGATAGGAGGCTAGTTTGCGTAATGGATTGAGCTTCATTCGCAACCTTTTGTAGTCTTCCGGTCTTGGAATGAGCGCAACAAGAAAATCCCAATCACTGAGTGCACAGCTCATGTAAGTTTCTCTGCCCTCTGCAAATTACTCACTTCCCCACACACCAGAGCCCAGCCAAGAATTGTAACAGAAAATGACAGTTCATTTTAGGTCCAAGCACTTTTCATCAAAGAGTTTTCACAGTTATATTGTATAACAGGGCAACCAGTCACCAAAAGGAGCAGCTGGGTTTGAACCATGGACCTCCTGATCTGCAGTCTATCACTGAGCTATACCCCCTCAAATTTGAATTGCAGGTTTTGATTGAATTCAAATTTTACAATCTACTGTGATGGGATTTGAACCCACATCTCTCGATTACCAGTCCAGTGAGAATGTCACTGCTGGCTGCCCAAACACCCAGAGGGTACCTGACACGAGGAGAATGTGCAAACTCCACACAAGCAATCACCCAAGGCTGGAATTGAACCCAGGTCCCTGGGGCAGCAGTGCTAACCATTGCGTTCCCGTGCCTCCTCAAGCACTTCTTCTTCACATTCAGCAAATGATTATTAATCCTGCAGGATTAGTTAACAAACAGCTGCAACAATGACACCACTGCTGTTGAAATCTGATTGTTTATTGAGAAATGAAGTCTCAATTAAATTCTATGCAAGTGTAGACAGCAGGAATTTAACCTTTTTTCTGCTTTCATTGCTTAAAGTCAAATTACATTTTCACAATCCACGCTGGACATTGCTGTGCATACTAATACTATTCCTTTGTTAGTCCCCAGTGGTGTGGTTTAGGGAAAGATCAAACAACGCCTATCAAAAAAGCTCCCCTACACATCCCCTCCCAGGGTTTGGAAAAGACTATTAAAAAGATTGTTGCAATGGAGCAAATGTAATTCAACACTGACATTCCACGCACAAATCCAGCATTTATTTGCCATTAAAAATTCAGCTGTAACTTTCAAATCACCTGCACGGTAGTTGGGCAGTTGTGCTGGAGCAGGCTTATTTTACTGTCGCTGATAGGGGACTCGTGACCCTGATCTTTGCAAATCTGCCAACACATTCTGCCCTGGGAAGTTGAAAAGTGAAAATAAAGGCAGAGATCTTAATAAATCAAATTCTGTTTTTGTTACAGCCAGCATATTTAACCAGTGTTTTGGGGTTCACATTCTATTCATTTATTAGTCAGTCCAAAAATACCTAAATAAAACAATTCTGCTTCTTGATGACCAATCAAATTAGGTTCTTATTAGATGAGATTGGAGAATTTTGGAGAGGGGGTTGGTGTAGGGGAACAGGTCACACACCATTTTCAGTGGCTTGTTTAAAGTCAGCCCTACTGATGTCTTCAACAAAAATAACTTGCAACTAACTGATTTATGATTGTCACATCGAAGGGCTGAATGACCTATTCCTTCCCTATTTTCTATGCTTCTATGTATTGGTATACAGTGAAACGTATTGTTTCTTGAGCTATACAGAAAAAGCATACTATTCATAGAGTAGGAAAGGAGAGGGTGCAGAATATAACGTTACAGTCATAGCTAAGCTGTAGAGAAATATCTACTTACTATAGGAGTTAGAGTTTTAAAAGCATAGACAGAGTAAAGGACAGAATTAGAGGGTATGCTGGGCTCAGCTCACAAGAAGTCACCACGCTCCAGTGCCGTCTTGAAATCTTTTAGAAGGCTTCACTCGTATCTAACTGAAAATGTCAAGTCTGATTTTTGACATATTCTGAGCTATCTAAACTTACCATGGTAACAGTAAGAACTCTTAACTCAGCCTCTGTGGGCTAAGGGGAGGAATGTCATCCTGGTTGTCACTCTTGATCAATGTCTTGTCAGTCTTGGTTGCAATAGCGTTTGTCACTTGAGGGAAGAATTGATGGCGCACTGATGTTCACTGCGGGCTGGAACGTATCAAAAGGCCCACAGAGTTTCAGTGTCACAAACCTTAAACTTTGTTCAATAGTGCTTCAGCTTCTTTGAGAACGCAGCCTGGGCAACACTGCCAGACCCTAATTCAAGCATAAATACCCTAGGAAAATCTGATTCAATTTGCATCAATCAAACAGGATGCTAAATTAACTCAAGGATCTCACAACAATAAACACAGATTGACAGCACTGTGCCATGCCACCAATTTATTAATTCTCCTCTGTTGTCAAAGATTTTAAGTTTGAAAGTAGGAAATGGTTGAATCAACTGAATAGAGCTGTTGCATTGCCCACAAATGTGGGACTGGTGTTTGTGAAGATAGATCAATGAAGAACCTGTAATAAGAAGTGCTTGAGAAATTCTCCAGTTTTTAGCAAATCCTACTGAATGCAGTTTAATCAGTTGCAGCAGCATTTAACACACAGCACATTGTACTCATTGCTTTGAGTGTTTCTTTTAACATTGACAGCACTTCATGACCATCAGTGATATGGTGAATGTTTTGACAAATAAGGCCAACTTGATAGTGATGAGGTCAGTTTCATCAATGAAGATAACTCCCTGCTGCCCACAAATTATACAATTTAGCAATTTACACTGGGTTTTGTAAACCAAGTCCTGCTGCTACTTCTGTGCACAAATATTCAAACATTGGCAAAGTTCGTCATAGGCTTTGTAGCTAAGTGCATGGTCCTATATGGAGCTGAGTTACACATGCATGAGGGAATCTTCCTTAGAAACCTACAATTCCCTCTCATTATAGAGCCTAGAGTCTCTAAATGATTCCAGAGGTTTTGTATGAATTAACCTAGCCGGAGAACTATCACAGTTATTGATCATTCTTTGTGTAAAAGTATTCTACCAGCCATCATTCTATTTACCAGTTTTACCCATGTCTCCATGCCAGCCTGTCATCCTTCATATGAGCATGATTTTTCAAATGGTGGCATCTCCTGCCCACCACCTGAAGAGTGGGCAAAGAAAACATCCCTATCAATTATAGTAGTCCCTGCACCCCAATCTGATGGGTCACCAGCCTTGTAATCCCAGCAGTGCTGGTTTTAGCAGTGGCCAAAACAGTCCCTGGGTTCAAAGTTCCAGGGCAGAGTTTTCCCGCCCTGCCTGCTGTGGGAAATGTAGCGGGTGGGACAGAAAATTCGGCTGATCATGCAAAAATTGACTTCGGGCGGGAATTTCCAATCTTGGCGTGTGCAAGGCCAGAAAGTGCCACCTCCAGAGACTAGGCTTAGATGAGTGTGGATGGTCTACTGCAGAATGAGGTGGTTCATTTCGGAGAGATGGATAAGTTGGCTTTGGAGTCCTAAAGGAGAAGCTGTTTGAGGGTATATATTAGGGGAGAGTGGCGTTGCAGGGGGTAGGCTTTGGGCAGGTACCCAATGTGGTAAGGGGCTTGAGGGAGATGCTTCTCCCAAGGCGCAAACAGGGTGACCTGCCGTGCATCTCTCCTGCCTCTAAACTCCTCTCATCAACCTCAAGGAAGTCAGCCCTTTAATCGGCCAGTAATGGACACCTGAGGGCCTCAATTGGGAAGAGGGAGGGTGGACCACCCCATGCCTCTCCTCCATCAAGTAAAATTATGGACAGATTGGAGATGGAGGAGAGCCGTAAAATTCTACCTTTGCTAATACTAAAGATTAGCATATTCTATTTTACTTCATATCCGAGGCATCGCCATGATTTCCTTTCAAGGATGAAAAAAACCAAGAGGCACGATGGAACAATAGTTAGCACTGCTGTCTCTCAGTGCTAGGTGCCCAGGTTCAATTCCCGGCTTGGATCACTGTCTGCTCAGAATCTGCATGTTCTCCCCGTGTCTGTGTGGGTTTCCTCCCAAGTCTGAAAGACAAGCTAAATTCTCCCAAACAGGTGCCAGAGTGTGGCAACTAGGGGAATTTCATAGTAACTTCGTTGCAGGGTTAATGTGAGCCGACTTGCGACATTAATAAATACACTTTAAAATTTTTAAATGTTTTTCTCATGACTCGCCCTTTCAGTGGAAGACATCAGCTTTATGGTGCTTCTCTGCATCACTTACAACAACCTTTTTACAAAAATTCCAAGTTTTGCTTGTCAATCTGTGTTGAGTTAACTTCATCTCAATCAGAGTGATGGTACAATTTGTTTTAGCTTTGCCAGGTCAGGTCTGTTGCTCCCACTTTTGATCACTATTAGGTTCTAACGTGCCCATGTGTGGACAACAGGTGAGGACAACAGTAGACTTGGGTCTGAGACTCTACACAAAATACGCTATCCACATTCAATGTCCAGGCTCACCATTGGAGAAAGGCACAAGATATTGAAGGATATCATTGTTTAAATATCAGTAGTTGAACATGTGCCAGCGTCACAGCAAAGGGAGAAATTATGAGATATGGATGGTGGTGGGGGGGATGTAAAATGAAATATGCACTCAAGTGGAAAGTGGTGATATTATAATGAGATTGGTTCTACTGTTAGTTCAGGAGACTTTTATCATCAAATGAACTAGAAAATATAGCACAGGTAGAGTGAAGAAACACAAGCATTTTGATGGAATGCTAGATTGTGAAGCCCTTTGGTTTATTGTAGTTGAGTATGGGGATCCATAACTATCAATGAAGTGGTTGGGCCATTTACAGGAATCTGAGATGGGAATAATGGCATAGAACAACCTACATTAAATCATGACACTATTTCATCACTTCAGCAACCCACAGGATCTCTAACTTAATAAATCTCGATAACTACATATTTTAAAATTGTTATTGGGCAATTTGGAAGTCCAAATCAGAATCAGGGTTATGGTTTGATGCGTTATAATGAAATTTTGGTTATAAAGTTCTTACTTTGCAGTCAGAAGGAAATCAGGTTCTCACTTGGATCAAGTGCACTTATGCTGATGGTTGTAGGGGTGGGGGCTGACCTCTCTTGATTTTTCAATGCAAACTCCCCTCATTCATTTAAATTTCTTTCCTATCTGTGGAAAACGTGCACAAGGAACAGGTTTTCATGTTAGTTGGTTAGGAATTGTGCTGTTGAGCAAGAGTTTAGAAGTGATGGTGCTAACCTAACAATCTGATGGCTATGAGTTTAAATCACACAATGCCAAGTCATGCGATTGAAGTCACTAACTCCAATCACTGCCCCTAGGACATGACCATGAAAGCTACAGTTTTACTGTAAAATCTCTTCTGGTTTATTAATGTCCATCACTGAAGGGACCAATTAACTTAGTTCACAGAGGAAATTACTAAAAGCCTTCCAGCTTTCCAGCTAGAGAATCAAGGAACTGGTGTCATCGAGGAACTGCACGCTCCTAATATGAGTAAAATAAAACTAGAGAAATTAATGGGAGTTCAAGTAGATAAATCTGGTCACAATGATCTACATAACAGAGGGTAAAATCCTAAGCCTGCATTCACCATCTGTGAGAATGCTTGGCAGGGGCTCAAGATTTAGAAGTCACAGTTCTCGCCAGCAAGAATGTGAGTTTGGATCTTCCCCGCGCCTTGCCGATACGTGATCAGGATAATGCCCGTAACAAGTGTGAACTTGCTTTACATGCATCCATATACATTTTCATATTATTAACCTGCCCCCCGACCTTGTCTTATCTTTACCCTCCCCCGCCAGATATTGACACCGTGTTGACATCATGTGACATTGGCATGATTCACACACACATGCACTTTTCGTGGGGGTCTCCTCGGGCATAAAGGCATGTATACCCCCAGGGGAGGGGGACATAGGCAGGCAGTGCCCTGACAATGCCCTTTGGCACAGGTTGACACTGCCAGGTAGGCACCCTGGCAATTTTAACATGTGCCAAGGAGAGGCCTGAGTTGGTGCCTCATGAGCAATGGGGGGGAGTGGGGTGTAAATGCTGTTGTGATTGTGTGGGTAGGGTCGGTGTGGTATGAGGGGGTCGATGATCATGGCTGGGGGGATGGGGAGAGAAAAGGCTGGTGATTGAGGAGTGGGGTGTGGGGAGCTGCCAAGTTGAATCCCTGAGGCCTCAGTGGTGGGGTGGGGGGAAGTTTATTGGAGTTTTGATCAGTGTGTCCTTTAAAGATGGCACCCCGATCTCTGAGCAACTGGGTGTTTAAGCCTCGCCACCCGCCCCCCCATGATGCTGTGATTCATTTCCCCTTGATTGATTTTGGCAGAGTGTGGTAGAGTCAGGGAAGAAAACCAACTGGTTTACTGGAAAGAAATACACTGGCTTCCTTGCCAGAAACCACACATTGCCATATCTTGGTAAGGTTTCACCCAGAGTCTTGAAAGAGGTGGCTGTAAAAATAGAAGATGCATCAATGGTCATCTTTTAAAATTCTGCAGACTCTGGAATGGTTGCTGCAGGTTTGAAGGTGGCAAATGGAACGCTATTATTTAGGGAAAGAAGAAGAGAAAAAATGTAGAACAACATACCTGTTAGCTCAACATCAGTCATGGGGAGATTGCTAGAATCTATAATAATGGGTGTGATGACAGAATACATAAAATACTGGTAGCACTGGGCAGAATCAATATGGATTTATGAAAGGGTTAACCCACATTTTTCCACATTGTATTCCATCTGCCAAATTTTGCCAATTCACTTAGCCACCAGAATTCTATCGCCCCACCCACCACGGAATTAGAGTGGGCGAAGGGTGGACAATGGAAACATCCATTGTCCACGGGTGGGATTTTCTGGTCATTAAGTAGACTGGTCCTTCACTCTGTTGAGGAGGAATGAGAGGTGATCTCATTCAAACATATACAATGGAATTTTACCGCCCACCCGCCATAAAATTAGAGTGGGCGAGGGGCAGACAATGGAAACGTCTGTTGACTTCGGGTGGGATTTTCCGGTCTCAGGTCAAATGAGACTGTAAATTCCTGCCCATTAAATTCTTACAGGTCTTGACAGGATGGAGACAAGAAAGATGTTTCCCCTAGTTGGAGTGTTGAAAAATCAGAGACACAGTTTCAAAGTAGAAATTTCTTCAGTTAAAGAGTAGAACTTTCTGTCCCAGAAGACTGTGAATCTCAGTCATTGATCAATAGACCCACATATTGAAAATACCAAGGGATACGGGGATAGTGCAGTAAAATGGTGTTGTGCAGTAGATCAACCATGATCTCATTGAGCGGTGGGAATGGGCCTGAGGGGCTGAATGGCCTACTCCTGCTCCTACCTGTATGTTTTTATCTGGCCTGCCTTTCAAAGACAGTCTGAAGCTTTCCTTAAAGCGCAGCAACATTGACATTAATGACTGGGAGGTGCTTACTACCAATTGTTCAAAATAGCAACAACCTATCCATCTAGCTGCCTCATGCTTTGAGTTCAAACGCCTTGATGATGAGGGAGAGTTGTGGCAGAGAGGGGCAGAAAAGGAAACAAATCTTGTAGTTCAAATCCTGCTATCTCATGGAACGTGCAGTCCTTTGTGCACAAAGATCTGTGGGTTGAGGATCGGCCTGCTCAATCATATGAAGACCCTTGACAGAAACCCGTGATCAAGTAGATGTCAATCTCAAATTGAAGGACAGCCGACAATAATATGTGACTTAATTCCCACACTTATGTGGTTGATGCTTCGGGTGGGATTTTCTGGCCGCGTTCACCCCGAAACCAGAAAATCTGGCCCGAGGTCAACGGACCTTCTCGTGGTCCGCCCCTCGCCCGCTATGATTCCCATGGTGAGCAGAACAGAAAAATTTGCCCCTTTGTGCCCTCACTTTGATTATATTTTCTTAGAACGCTCCACATGATACCACGCGCTCTGGCATACCACAGCAGACTTTGCCCAGCTCTGCTCCTGCCCATAGCTATTAGCACTCCTTGAGGTTTGAGAGTGCGTTTGAGGAACGTGCACCTGTGGAATCACAATTCACAGGTAAGGAAGAGTAGCTGGAAGGTGTTCATAAAGGAAGCATGAAAATCTGGCTCGCTTGGAGTCAAATTTATGGACAACTTGTTGGTTCCCAATTAAACCTGTCTGAAAATAGAAGTTAATGCAGGAGCAGCAGGCTTTAATAATACTGATTCAACTCAGCACAAACAGCCTGCAGTGACTTGGAGAGACACAGGGCAGTACATCTCTGCAATCAATGCAGCCCTGTGGGAAAAATTCTGGAAATACAAATGTGTCTTAGAGAAAATGATATTTGCTTCAGAGCAGTGAAAGACCACGCATTGGCCATTGTTCACTCACTAATGACCAAAGAACAAAGAAAATTACAGAACAGGATTAGACCCTTTGGCCCTCCAAACCTTCAGTGACCATGCTGCCTGTCTGAACTAAAACCCCTTATCCTCCCGAGGACCATATCTCTCTATTCCCATCCTATTCATGTATTTGTCAAGATGCCTCTTAAAAATCACTATCATATCTGCTTCCACTGCCTCCCATGGCAGCGAGTTCTGGATACTCACCACCCTCTATGCAAAAAAACTTGCCTCATACATCTCCTTTAAACCTTGCCCCTTGCACCTTAAACCTATGGCCCCGAGCAATTGACTCTTCACCTTGGGAAAAAGCTTCTCACTAATGCTGTGGATATTCTTACTGTGCCCATGGATAAGAAGCACTTCATCCCAGATTTTAGGTCAGTGAGAATGGACTTCCCCATGTCAGAGATGCCCAATTGATTGTTCTTGTCATTGAGCTGGTCTTTCCAGCTAATGTGGCAGGAGGAGGGTCAGGTGAGGTGCCTCCCTCTTATTTTGCCTGTACACTATCTCAATATAGACAGACACCTGGAAGTACTGAGAAAGTGTCAGCTGTTGTCAACCTCAGTGTTGGATATGGACATGGCCCCAGAATGAAGGGATTCAATGCCAAAGTCCTTTCTACATTAACTTGCTATCATCATTTGAGGAACACTGCTAAAACATGATGCTGTGAAGTAGAATAAAAAATGGAAAATGGAATTGTGAATAGGTGTGGCAGTGATAGAAAGGATATTTTTTCAGCTATTAGAAGTCATAAGAGAGATCAAAGTCTGCTGAGGCCTTTGAGAAGCTCCATGGGACATATTTGGTTGGAGTCCAAGCTATGACCAAATTGCTGAATGGTTCCATTACATCTGTTTTCACTACTGAAGATGATGCTGAGTTGCCAAAAGTAAGAGATAGATAGAATGTTAATACTGAGTGCTTTGAAGTTGTTCAGAATGAATCCTTGGTAGAATTTGAGCTCTTAAAACCAGATTGGTTGTTGATCATGATATTATTCATCCTAGAATCCTTAAGGAAATGGGGTCTGTGTTATGTTAGCCACTGGCTTGCATATTTGTCGAAATATTATGGTCTGGGAATGTTCATACAGACTGGAGGGAGGTCCATATGGTGCCTTTATTTGAAAAAGGCAACAAGTCAGAATCGAGTAATTAAAGACCCATTAGCATGATATCATTTCCTGAAGGAATTATCAGGAATTAGACGCCAGTTTTATATGATTTGTTGGGGGATTTTAAAGAATGGCTTTTAGTAACTCAGTTCCTGCTCTTCCAACTTGGTTGAATTTTGGAAAAGGTCACAAAATTAGTAAATATTCCCTTTCTGAATTTCTAAAAGGCCCTTGATAATCTGCTGCACAGATGGCTGTTAAGTAAAGTTGTGTCTTGTGGGATTGGCAGTCACATTTTAAGATGGATTGCAAATTTGCTACATTCATGTAAGCAGAGAGTGGTTATTAATGTAGGCAGCTCTGCAGGGGAGCCCTGGAATCCTGCTGGGATCTGTCTTAGTCCACTGCTCCTCACCATCTTTAAAAACAATTTGGTTGAAGGCATTGGGAATACAATCCTTAAGCTTGTTGATGACAGCGAGGTTCTTGCAACAGTTAGGACTTGGGGAAAATGAGTTCAGATGTGGCACATGTTACTTGATATTGATAAATGCAATGGGATGTCTTTAGGTTATGGTGATTATAGGGGATGTGTACCTTGCAGAGTAACCCTGTAGAGGGGCAGGAGCAAGAGAGAGACCTAGGGCAGGATTTTCCGGCTGCACTCACCCCAAAACCGGAAAATCCTACCCGAGGTCAACGGACCTCTGCATTGCCTACACCCTGCCCGCTACAATTCCCATGGCGGGCAGGATGGAAAAATTCCCGTGCTAGGCTGGAATTCTCCAACCTTGTCTGTGGACGGGATTCTCTTCAGTGAATGGAGTTTTGGCTGAGTGCCGGGAGCAATGGTGGGGCGAACGAGATCAGAGAATCCCAGCCCTAGCAATTATTGTTCAGTAAACACAGAAGTTTCATTAGCTGGGTTGCAAGGCTGTAGAGAAAATACATGAGTTATTAGAATCATAGAATCCTACAGTGCAGAAGGAGACCATTCGACCATCAAGCCTCCACCAACCACAATCCCAGCCAGGCCCTATCCCCATAACCCCATGCATTTACCCTAGCGAGTCCCCCTGACACTAAGGGGCAATTTGGCATAGCCAATCCACCTAACACACACATCTTTGGACTGTGTGAGGAAACCAGAGCACCCAGAGGAAACCTTCGCAGACGCCAGGAGAACGTGCAAACTCCACACAGACAGTGACCCAAGCTGGGAATCGAACCTGGGTCCTTGGCGTTGTGAGGCAGCAATGATAACCACTGTGCCACTGTATAGGATGTATACTAATATATAAAATGGTTTTGCAATAATTACCCCATCTGGTACGTCCCCAAATTGTGATCAATTTGTGCCTCAGATATAGGCAATATTTAGCCTCTAGTGAAGGTCCACATGAGGATCACCAAGTTAATACGCAGTTTTAATTCTGATTGGTTTCGAGAACTGAGCTCTTTTCACTTGAAAACTTTAGTTTTTTGAGCAAATATAATTGGAGGCTTCAAAATGTTGAAGGAAATGGTTATGAACAAAAATTCTTTGTGGGTTTTCCTGATTAGCTGCAGTAACTTGGATAGAGTTCCTGGAGACCCCAAATCTCACAAACTGTACATCTGCAAACCCTCCCAGATATTACACAGGCCAAACAATAGAGTGGCTAAGAAAAAAACTTGTTTGACTGGACAACAGCAACAATTTGTAATTAAATACTGGGGGGGAGGGAGGTGGCAAGTCAGCTGTGGGCCAGGGACATCAGGGACTGCCTATTCGTGGGATTCACGCTGGCCATCATGGCCTCCACGTGTCTCCCAAGGCAGGTTTCTTTGGCATCATCAACTCCACGCCGGAAATCAGCACGGAGCTGATTATCAGCATGAAATGAGCATTTGAATACGATTAGCGGGCCTGGGAATGTATTTTCTGGTTCCATTAGTGTCCTGGTCCCATTTCCACCCTCCTCCCCCCAGCTCACCCCCACCCACCAACCCCATCGCGAGTGGTTCTCTCCAGCAGCATTAACGACTGCTCCCCACCAATGGGGAACAGGCATTTGACCCACAGGAGGGAATAGATGCCATTGAGGCCCCCTGAGAGATTGGGGGTAAGTGGGAGTGCCCCTTGGCACTGCCCAAGGGACAAACTGGAACTTCCCAATGAACAGTGCCGAGGGGTGGGGTCTGCTGGGAGGCTGGGCCTATTGGAGGTGATCAGTTGAGGGGGGATACCCTCTGCCATCTGCAAAAGGATCGGTGGGGGAGGGCGGGAGTGAGGATGATTGGGGATGGCCATTCGGGTTGGGGGAATGGTAGAGTTGGGGCTGGTCATCGGTGGGGCGATGGCAGGGAGATCGGGAGAGGGAGAGAGGACATAAGGGTCAATGATTGGGGGTTGCAGGGTTGGCCAGTGATTGGGAAGCTGGCAATGGGAGGACCTCTGTGCGCTGATCTGTCAGAGCAGAGATTGGCACATGCGCAGTGGCCCGCACAATGCTATGCTGCTAGCCTGTTGAGCAGGTATAGGCCCTACCCCCTGCTTTCCAGAGTGAATTCCGCTGAGGTACACTGCATCACCGAGTGTCAGAGATTTGCTCTGGTAAGTACACTAAAAACCGGTGGCTTTTACTCCCATTTTCCTGCACATTGGGAACTTTAAATTTTTTTGGGAGAATCCCGGCCATGATCTTTAACACAGTACAATGTTCAAAGGTGCTTCACAGGACTGTTGTCAAACATAAGTTGACATTTAGCCACCTATGGAGCAGAATTTACAGCCCCACTGCAATATCAGCAGGGCCATAAAATGTGACCAGCTGTTCAAAACTCCATTGATTTTGGTGAGAATGGAAAATCCTGTTGGTGGGAGAGGCCATAAAATTCTGCCCAAGGAGATATTAGGATAGATTAATTTGGTCAATGAGTTAGGCTTTAGGACATATCTTAAAAAAAAGAGTAAGAGATGGAGAGGTTCAAGGAGGGATGGTGCCAAAGTAACTGATGGTATCACCATTGATAATGGGACAGTGAAAACCAGGTATGTGCACAAGACAAGTCTAGGAGGAGTTTGAAGATCTTAGAGGGTTGTAATCCTAGAAGAAGTTACAGATGTAGGGAGGTGGAGAGGTATGAAGAGATTTGAAAACAATGAGAATTTTAAAATCAAGGCATTGCTGATCAGGAGCCATTTAAGGGGTGAAGGGGACTCAGTGCAAGTTAGGGTAGAGTTTGGATAAACGAGTTTCTGAAGGAGGTAAGGTAGAGGAGGCTGGACAGAGAAGGCAGCACTGTGGTTAGTGACAAAGAAAACATTGATTCAGGTTTGACTCCAGGAAGTACTTAATTTTTTTCAACTTCTGGTACAAATCAAAATTTGAAGAAAGTGGAGTGAATATGGATTCATTATAGGAATCAGAAAGGGAGCTTGTTAACTTCCTGCAAGTAGAAGGAAAGCTGGCGAGACTAGAAGTGATTACAAATCAGTTATTTCAGCGTTCTCAGCTTGCTGGATTGTTTCCAGGGGTTGGTGTCATTTTTTTCCCCCAGTGTTTTATTTCCAAAGTCAACCTCAGGATTTTTCTCATTTTTGCCACTCCCAAGACTTTGTCGACTGAAGTGGATTAGTGCTTACAATACATAGGTGTTAAGACAGAATAAATTGGTTTTCCTTTATCATCTCTTTTGTTTGTAAGAGCAGAGTTACCAAACAAAACAATGAGCTTCAGGACTGGAGCACGTTCATTAATAATATTAAATAAGTATTCAACTTTAAATTTCCCCACCATCATCCCTGAAGCCAATCGAACAAGCTTGGGATAGCCTTACCTACCTTCTGTAGCTCAAGATTCTTCTCTTCTTGCTACGGGGAGTGTTTATTGCAATTAAGAAATCTCACAACACCAGGTTAAAGGCCAACGGGTTTATTTGGTAACACAAGCCACAAGCTTTCAGAGTGCTGCTTCTGCATCAGATGAGTGGGAATCATGTTCACAAACATATAAAGACACAACTCAATTTACAAAATATTGGTTGGAAATTGAGTCTTTACAGGTAGTTAAGTCTTAAATTTAAAGACAGTATGAGTGGAGAGAGGGTTAAGCACAGGTTAAAGAGATGTGTATTGTCTCCAGCCAGGACAGTTGGTGAGATTTTGTAAGTCCAGGCAAGTTGTGGAGGTTACAGATAGTGTGACATGAACCCAAGATCCCGGTTGTACACGCTACATACTCTTGCAAATCGACCGATGTTGTCTACCCGTTATGCTGCAGGAAAGAATGTCCTGAGGCATGGTACACTGGGGAAACTATGCAGACGCTACGACAACAGATGAATGAATACCGCTCAATAATCACCAGGCAAGAGTGTTCTCTTCCTGTTGGGGAATATTTCAGCAGTCAGGGGCATTCAGTCTCTAATTTTCGGAAAAGCATTCTCCAAGGTGGCCTTCACAACACATGGCAATGCAGAGTTGCTGAGCAGAAACTGATAGCTAAGTTCCACACACATGAGGATGGCCTCAACTGGGATCTTGGGTTCATGTCACACTATCTGTAACCCCCATAACTTACGTGGACTGGTGCTATAATTGGTGTTATAATTCTCTGTCTCTGCAGTAAAACAGAGTTGACAAAGACTCTCTTTGCAGCATATGTGAATTGGAGTGGTATAATCTCTAAATTAGTCTTTGGGGATAACACTGACTTTGGGCAGTAATGTATAATGGGCGCTATTTGATCAGTCACCTGTATACACAACTTCAGAGGAAATGAAAATCCAGGAAGGTGCATAGCAGATGGCTGGTAAAATATTCTATAAGATTGCCCAAGGTCAAAATGGTCCCTTCTTTCACAGATCATTTTGCAACTGAAGGCACTATCCCTGGGTGAATAGATTTTCTTTATCCAGTTCATGAACCCCTATAAAAACAGCTAAAGGGATTCCCATCCTTCCAGTTTTATTGATGTGCAACGTGCATTGCAGCACAGATTGGCAAGACTTCAGGAAAGTGTGGTTTTACAAACTGAAGGCTTCAGCAAAAAACACAGAAATGTGGAGAAATATAAAAGTATGTAATATGTTCAGTGCACTAGCAAAGAACTGCTGACTGCACAAATAGAGTTTAATAGCAACTGAAGCAACAGACCCTTTGCTTTGAGGTGCATTCCAAAGGATGTCAGCTGTATTATGGTCTGATTATGCAAAGCTGTTTAGAAGTAATCACTGAAAGGGATTTGAAATTTCTGACACATAATGAGTAATATAAAATAATTAATGATCTATATAAATAGATTTTTTAATGTACAGTGAATGATCAGACTGGTGACTTTGAATGCCCTTAAGAAGTGTGTGATAGTCCAGGAGCAACTGGACAAAAAAGATGACAATTTAAAGTGATAACTCCTATTTACATTTATATGTACCTTTTACATAGTAAAGTCCATTTTATCTAGGATTGGAAGCAGAACTTTTCCCAAAGTCGTGAAATTCAGCATGGGGAATTTCATTTGATTAAATGTACTGAGGTTTGCCTATGCCCTAATACAACTTCATTAAGCTGTGCCAGGACATAGACATAAAAAAAATTACATCTAAAAGTTGGGCATGTTACAAGTTGACTGAGTAAATCAGCAGTTTTCTAAGACTGAGGCTTGCCACTGCTACCCTGTAGAGTTAACCCTGAAAAGTCACATTTACAATAAAAAAAAACACAACCATTTGAAGTTTTTACAACCCCAATGTAGAATCATTTTGTTCCTCCAATTCTCTCTCACCTATTGAGCGTACGATTTTGTTGTAATTCACAAGGAAGGCGGAGGGGATAGGTGTGACAAAGCTCGGAGTGGTTGAACCCTCTGAGGCATGATAATGCTTAATAAGGTCAAACCATGTGCACTCGTAACATGAAGGAGTTAATATGGGGAGTTTGTTGAGGAAAGTACATGATTGGAAGTTGGTGACTGATTCTGTAAAGGCAAGGAAACGCTTTTCAGTTCAGCAGCAACAATGAAATGGTTGCCTTCCTTGCTCTCTATGTAGTTTTGACACTGAAGTGTGAAGTCGGAAAAGCAACATTCAAAATCAAGAAGTGTGCAACAACTAATAACTGCTGAGTACATTTAGTATTAATAACTATAAAAAGGTAACACTGGATCACCCTAATATAACTTGCATGCTGAGCATAAAGCAGAGGGATGAATATAAATTGGACTAATTAAATATTCTAAAATAATTCTCTGACAGCATTTAAGGACCAAAATACTGATGAGATTGTCTGATTATGCAAAGCTGTTTAGAAGTAATCACTGAAAGGGATTTGAAATTTCTAATATATCTGACACATAATGAGTAATATAAAATAATTAATGATCTATATAAATGGATTTTTTATTGTACAGTGAATTATCAGACTGGTGACTTTGAATGCCCTTAAGAAGTGTGTGATAATCCAGGAACAACTGGACAAAAAAGATGACAATTTAAAGTAATAACTCCAACTTTCATTTATAAGTACCTTTAACATAATAAAGTTTGCAAGGTATTTTAAACAGGAGACGTGAACACAAGAAATAATAAAGGTTTATAAGATAATTGAAATGATATGCAGCACTGGATGAGCAGAAACTTTCTTCAATTAAATATTGAAAAGACCAAAGTCCCTGCAACAGACTCGCTGCAGCTCAATTCCATTCTGAACAACAGTCTCACAGTGAACCAGACTATTTGCAAACTTGGTGTCATATTTAACCTGAAGGTGAGCTTCCAGCTACTTATCCAAGTCAACATTAAAACCACCAATTTCCACTTCCGTAACATTTGCCAACTCCACCCCTGTGTCAGCTCATTGATGGCTAAAATACGCATTTGTAATCTCTAGACGAGGATCTTACAATGCACTCCAGACTGCTTTCAATTTCTACCCTCCCCGGAGCTGGGATAGTCTAAAATTCTGCTGCCACGTCCTAAAGTATCAAATTCTGTTCTCCATCACCCCTGAACCCAGTTCAGCAACACCTCGATTTTGAAATTTCAATCGCTTGGATTCCCTTCCCTCTAGCTCCCTGACCCTCTCCTCTTTTAAGATGCTCCTTAAAACCCACCTCTTTGACCAGGCTTTTGGTCATCTCCCCGAATATCACTTTATGTGGCTGGGTGTTAAACTTAGCTTTACAACAGTCTGGTGATATGCCTTGGGATGTTTTACAATGTTAAAGGTGCTGTATAAGCACAAAGCTGTTATATTTTTAAAAATGACCGAGATTCTCCAGCCTCCCAGCTGCATGTTCCCTGCCAGCGGGAGCTGGAGCATTGTTTGCTAGCAGTGGGATTCTCTGGTTCTGTCACTGTTAATGGGAATTCCCATTGATGTCAGCCCAAGCCAGTGTGAAACCTGCAGGCGGGGGTGCGCTGCCGGCGGGACAGGAGAATCCTGCCAAGAATTCCGGCCATTATGTTTTGAGGATGTTTATGAAGGTAAGGAGAGAAATAATAAAGGGAAGTGATTTAAGGCAAAAAGCTCTGTCTGATGGTGGAGCAGAAAGAAGTGCGGGACAATAGGAAGCTAGGCTTGGAAGACTAACTGAGAAGCGTGGAGGACTTTTTGACTGAAAACAGAGCTTTTGGAACAGGCAATAATCTAGAAAATGACTAATTGAGACCAATTCATACAAAGACAAGTCTCTGAAAAATTTACTATAACTGCATTAAGTATGGTGCTTATGGTTTCTAAAATAATGAATATGAATAAATAATTATCAATCAACTGTAAAGGATTAGTATTGAAAAGGTTTTCATGTGTATCACAGAATTGTGTCAACTACCATGTACAACTGCAATGCTGTTCAGTTGCAAATAGTTTGAGAAAGTACATTATCTTGTTTCTTGTATCATCAAAATGTATATTAGGTTTTAAAATATAAATCTGGTAGAAATCGGTACAAAATGAATTACACTGTAAAATCTATTAATCCTATGTTGTAACTGACCTGTATTTCAAAGCAACAATAATGTTGTTCTTGGACATGTTCTAGATTTAAAATCAAATTAATTTTCTTTTTAAAAAAGAAATACTTACTGTAACAACCAGTGAGGTAGGGTGAAAGGACTCCCACTTTTTCCCACTCCTTGGTTGTAGTGGGTTCTTTTAATTTATAAGGATGAACGTGCCAATTCTTACCTGGTTACATGCTGAACTAGTATAACTCAGTTATACTAGTTATCTTGAGTTTACAAGTAAAGGAGTTAGTTTTTATTGTACTTAAAACCCACCCATGTAAAAGTATTAAAATATTAATTTAAACATGCCTATGGCATGTGGCAATGCATGCATGTGCAAACACACATACACAACTTCATTTCTTGAAGTTGTAGAATGCAGTTTTTCCCCTTAGAAACACTGTTTCAGAATTTGAAGTTTTTTCTGGGATTTCTTTGTCTGCTACCCACAGTTGGATAAGTAAAATGTAAGATCCAGCTCAGTTGAAAGAGTGGGGAAAGCAGTGTTTTTTGCTGCTTTCAGATGTTCTTTCTCCAGACTGCTCCAAAGTAAGCAGGGCTTGGAAACAAAATACTTTTCAAAATGGTGGTCCTGATCACATGATCTCTTCATAATGAATGAGTGTTTTACAAAAGGTAAATGATTAGATCATATCTGGACAGACCTTGGCTATTCTGTTACAGCCTGAGTATATTTCTTTAATTTTTAGTCCAAACCATCACTTCTGAACGGCCCATTCTTCCATGTGATAAGCAAAGAACATATCAACACTTCCAAGGTGACCATTGTATATGTAGACTCACCATCTCCAGCCTGATGGGAATGAAATGTAGTTAATATAGTGATGGAAATGGTGGTGGCCATTTAAAATGTAAGTCCCTCTTTGAAGTAATCTTTGTAATTAGTAGGTGTGAAATTCCAGAATAGAGTTGCTTGGGCATGTCCAATTCATAACTCACATTGGAAACTTCCAGAAACACGACCAATTTGCAGTTGCAGATGTGTGTGGTAACCTGACAGCCATTTTATGTTGGTGCCTTTGGTTTAACAGTTGAAACTTTTTTTAAACATGTTCCATATGTGAATAGAGCAGTTGAAATTGAAATTTAATATTTGACTTCAAAATACCTCCATAATATTGCCAGGGATTAAACGTCGGAGTTCATAAGCTTGTTGGGAGGTCTCTCAAATCTCCTGTAAGGCTTTCTCCAAGTTTGGTAAGCCATGTGAACTCTGTGTAACATGAACTTCGGCAGATTATTCTATTGTAGAATTGAAAGGAATAGAACGGCCCATGGAACATTTTGATCGTAATAGAGTTGTCAGAATTAATCTTCAATTGCAGCTAAAACTAAACTACTCTGGTATAGACTCTCTACATACGAGGTTCTGAACCTGTGGCTGAAATCCAAATAAAGTGTTTTGAGAGCCCCCTTGCATTTTAATATCTTGAATCCTTTACAATTAATTGAATTGAATTTGTTGGAGCTTGCTAATCTTATCTGCAACAGCTGTGGTAGACCTGGGTAGACAGTCAGACATAGCTGGGGTGAGGAGTCATGCTAGCAACGCTTTGAGCTTTATCAGTGTTCTCCAGCCTGTTAAAGATGAGGCCGATTGTAGTGATAATCTATAATGATATGAACTGCTGACTGAAACCTTTAGACAGAGGCTTGTGTGCTTTAGACACCACCACCAGACCAAAACAAAATGATTTTAAAATCTGATAATGCTGACGGTATTTGGGTGCAAAAAATTACCTGGCACAAATAGATACAGAAATCACAGCATTACCAACATAAGGATGTAGATGTGTATGAATCAATCATGCCTATGCCTGGCAGTTTTAGTTTCATAGCAGTATGCACTGCTTTTAACCTTGACCAGGATTTTCCAACCTCGCTGACAGCAATGTCCACTCATGCCGGTGCTGCTCTTTGGCTGGGATTGGCGAAGACCAATGTCAGGCGGGAAATACCATGTTGAAGCCAGTGGTGGCTTTCGCCACCGTATAGTGCATCACTTAAAAACTTGTAGTCACGTGTTCCATGATGTATCACTGGCAAGCGAGCTCTGATTCACCCACCCTGCCTGCAATCTAGGCAACCAAGGATCGGGCCACCGTTTTTAAAAGCTATCCAAGTGCAGAGCAAGCAAACCTCTGGCTCTCCCCAAGCAGCACCCCTTGGCACTGCCCGGGCACTATTCTACGGATCTCTTATGCACAGTTATGTAATCTGGTACTAATTCAGCATTGCTTATTCTTCTGATGTTAACCCTTTACTCTACACCTGCCATTTGATCACCTAATGATCTCCTCCAGTGCAGCAGATCAGCTAAGAACAGGCTATGTGTAGAAATTTGATGATAAAATGTTATCAGCTGCCAGAAGCTGTTATTATGAAGCCATGTTAAAGCTCAAGTGAAGTTGGGTAAGGCTTCAATATCATAAAACCCATACAGTGTGGAAGGATGCCATTCAGCCATCGAGTCTGCACTGACTCTCTGATAGAGTATCTTACCCAGGCCCCCTCCCCTTCCCTATCCCCACAACCCCACACATTTACCGTGGCTAATCCATCTAACTTACACATCTTTGGACTGTGGGAGGAAACCAGAGCACCCAGAGGAAACCTACACAGACGCAGGGAGAATGTGCAAACTCTACATAGTCACACAGGGCCAGATTTGAACCAGGGTTCCTGGTGCTTTTTTTAATTTTTGTGCTGCTTTCTGAGCTGGATTGCACATTTTTATTCTGTTTCATTGAATCCCATTGGCACTGAAACTGGTGGACCCAGATGATACGCAAACATGGGAAGGATGTGCAAACACCACACAAATATCACCCAAGGCTGGAATTGAACCTGGGCCTGTGAGGCAACAGTGCTAACCACTTGTGCCACTATGTAGTGCAGAGAAAGCAGTGCAAAGTTCATTGGCAGAATGGTAACCCACCAATGGTTAGGTGTGTTACTGAATTTCCCTCTTTGCCCCAGGGCTCTATTCGCCTGTTTGACAAGAATGAAGGAGATCTGCTTTGTGAAACTATTCACTGTTGTTAGTATATTTGCACAAACTCTGGAATATTCCTGGAATAATTGGTTCCAAGATCAGAAACACCCACTCCAGTGGTACATACAAAAATATTTTCAACACTGCCTAAAAAAGAGTAAAATTCAAGAATGGTGGGGGACATCATAACTACCTATTATACATTTTGTCAATGTTTTCTTTTTACAGAAGCAAAATGGAATTGAAAATTTGGTATAGTGTATTATAAGGCTGTATCTGCTACATCCCATTTTGTGCTTTGAGAGAAGTTGAATTTTGTCTTGAATATTTTTCATTCACTGCAAGTGGGAATGTCAGTGCTCGAGAATGGAATTCTTCCTGCCTTGGGCAGTCTTATTAACATCAGTCTCTTCCTGGTCATGTATACTGTGAAATAAATGCCAATTCAAGCTCCCTGGCTTTGCTCTTTATGTTCATGGTCTGAAGATTACCACACTATAGCAGTGTAAATTTTCTATTTCCTTCACCTTTATGATTTTCATGGAAAATTCTTAGCCAAATCAACCAGCGTGCAAGTACCCAACGCATAACTGTCTGTAAAGGACTTTTGAAAATTCTGAAATCACAAAAGTTGTGATGCAAATGCACAGCTTCTTTCTTTCACATTTCAGGTAGGATTTTATTGCAAGCAGAAAATAAATTTAATGCACTTATTTCAAGCTCCAGGGGTGAAGAGAGACAATCTGCTGTGATTCACATGGAAGGGCAATGCAATGTTTACTCTTTTAAAACAAAACGTAAATAACAGGGATCTGATATTTTGAGTAACATTTTTCTCATTACTTAACACTTATTTCTTTCACTTCCTTCATATTTCTTCCTTATCCATTCTCACAAAGGCAATACACATTGCTGGCATGTGGTTCTTAGGATGCTGGCAACTCTGCAGAATGTTGTCCATGGGACAATTCTTCATATTTGGGGCCAGTCAGTGGGTATGAACAGGCTACCACACATAACATTCGAGCTGAAGTGAAATATATGTACAGGTGGTTAAAGGACAAAACAGGACACGAAAATTACATTGTTCTGCCTTGCCCATGCAAGATGAGCATTACTTGGTTATCACTATTTGATTTTGGAGGAGATGGTAGCAAAAGTTCTTCCCACACCTGCTACACCTAAAGGATTGGTTAATACTGTTTACTCATTTCATACTGAAAGTTTTGTACCAGTAGGTAAATGGTATTGCACATTGCAAGAAGGAAAACCTCACATTTTGTGTTAGAAAAAAACCTTGGTGTAAGATTAACACAATTGCATTGTTTTAGAACTATCACATTTGGATAGAAACCTGGGATATGGTGCCAAAGCCCAAATTGTTGTAGAAGCAAAAACAATTGGTTATTCCAATTTTAATATTATGGGGCAGTGTCAACATGAGTCTGGCACGAATTTGAGATGATTGGAGATGCCGGCGTTGGACTGGGGTAAACACAGTAAGAAATCTCACACACCAGGTTAAAGTCCAACAGATTTATTTGGTAGCAAGTGCCACTAGCTTTTGGGTCTCTATCTCTTCATTAAGTGAGTGGGGAGTTCTGATCACAAGCAGGGCATATAAAGGCACACATTCAGTTTACAGAATACCAACTAGAATGTGAGTCTTTCAAGTCTTAAAGGTGCAGACAATGTGAGTGGAGATAGCATTAAGCATAGGTTAAAGAGATGTGTATTGTCTCCAGACAGGACAGTAAGTGAGGTGTTGCAAGCCCAAGCAAGTCATGAGGATTACAAATAGTGTGACATGAACCCAAAATCCCGGTTGAGGCCGTCCTCATATGTGCAGAACTTGGCTATTAGTCGCTGCTCAGAGAGCAGTCTTGCCTGGTGACTGTCGAGCAATGTTCATTCATCTGTTGTCGTAGCATCTGCATAATCCCCCCAATATACCATGCCTCGGGAATCCTTTCCTGCAGAGTATCAAGTAGACAATGTTGGCCGAGTTGCAAGAGTATGCACCGTGTACCAGGTGGATGGTGTTCTCACGTGAGATGATGGCATCCGTGTCAATGATCCAGCATGTCTTGCAGAGGTTGCTGTTGCAGGATTGTATCTACACTACAGACAGTTATCTGCAGATCCAACCGAAGAACACACCAATCAACTTAACACTCGGATCAAGATCTTTGATCCGGACCTTCAGAGCACCCTCCATGCTCTCATCCTATGTACTCCCCACATTGGAGATCTCTACTGCCCCCCAAAAATACACAAGGCAAACACACCCAGCCGTCCCATCATATCGAGCAATGGGACCCTTTGCGAGAACCTCTTCGACTACATCGAGGGCATCCTGAAACCCATTAAGAAATAAGAAATAGGAGCAGGAGTAGGCCATCTAGCCCCTCGAGCCTGCCGCACCATTCAATAAGATCATGGCTGATCTGAAGTGGATCAGTTCCACTTTCCCACCTTCTCCCCATAACCCTTAATTCCCTAATTGTACGAAGAACCCCCAGCTTTTGTCGCGACACTACGGACTTCCGACAGAAACTCAGCACACATGGAGCAGTTGAACCAGGAGCACTCCTCGTCACAATTGATGTCTCAGCACTCTATACCAGCATCCCCCACGATGATGGCATTGATGCAACTGCCTCAGTACTCAACGCTGACAACTGCCAGTTTCCAGATGCAATTTTACAATTCATCTGCTTCATCCGGGACCACAATGTCTTCACCTTTAACAACCAGTTCTTCATCCAGACACACAGAATGGCCATGGAGATCAAATTTGCATCTCAATATGCCAACATCTTCATGCACAGGCTCGAACAAGACTTCTTCATCACACAGAACCTTCAACCGATGCTACACACCAGATACATCAATGACATTTTCCTCCTTTGGATTCATGGTGAACAATCACTAAAACAACTATATGATGATATCAACAAGCTCTAGCCCACCATCAGACTCACCATGGACTACTCTCCGGAATCAATTACATTCTTGGATACGCAGCTCCGTTAAGGACAGTCACCTCAGCACCTCACTGTTACGCAAGCCCACGGATAACCTTATGATGCTCCACTTCTCCAGCTTCCACCCTAAACACGTTAAAGAAGCCATCCCCTAGGGACAAGCCCTCCGTATACACAGGATCTACTCAGATAAGGAGGATTGCAACAGACACTTCCAGACACTGAAAGATGCTCTCATAAGAACAGGATATGGCGCTCGACTGATCGATTGACAGTTCCGATGCACCACAGCGAAAAACCACACCGACCTCCTCAGAAGACAAACACGGGACACGGTGGACAGAGTACCCTTCATCGTCCAGTACTTCCCTGGAGCGGAGTACCTACAGTATCTTCTCCAGAGTCTTCAAAGTGTCGTTGATGAAGACGAACATCCTGCCAAGGCCATCCCCACGCCCCACATCTTGCCTTCAAACAACCACACAACCTTAAACAGACTATTGTCTGCAGCAAACTACCCAGCCTTCAGGAGAACAGTGACCACAACACCACACAACACTGCCACAGCAACCTCTGCAAGACATGCCGGATCATTGACACGGATGCCATCATCTCACGTGAGAACACCATCCACCAGATACACAGTACATACTCTTGCAATTCGGTCAACGAATACGCTGAAGGAAAAGATGTCCGGAAGCACGGTACATTGGGGAGACCATGCAGACGCTACGACAACGGATGAATGAACATCAATCGACAATCACCAAGCAAGACTGTTCTCTTCCTATTGGCAAACACTTCAGCGGTCACGGGCATTCGGCCTCTGATCTTCGGGTAAGCGTTCTCCAAGGCGGCCTTCATGACACATGACAGCGCAGTCACTGAGCAGAGGCTGATAGCCAAGTTCCACACACATGAAGATGGCCTCAACCGGGACCATGAGTTCATATCACACTATTTGTAACCCCCATGATTTGCCTGGGCTTGCAACATCTCACTTACTGTCTTGTCTGGAAACAATACATATCTCTTTAACCTATGCTTAATGCTATCTCCACTCACATTGTCTGCACCTTTAAGACTTGATTGGCTGTAAAGATTCACATTCTAATCAGTATTCTGTAAACTGAATGTGTGTCTTTATGCCTGTTTGTGATCAGAACTCCCCACTCATTGAAGAAGGGGCAGAGCCCCGAAAGTGAGTGTCATTTGCTAACATATAAACCTGTTAGACTTTAACCTGGTGTTGTGAGACTTCTTACGAATTTGAGACTACAGGAGGCTTGTACAAGACTGAATTCTAAACTAAAGCAAACCAGATGTAATTTGAATCCCTCTTGGTGTCATTATGTTTTATTCCTCCTGGTCAAAATATTTGAAAAGTGCATTTCTGAATGTACAGAGCAGAGCTTTATTATTGTGGGATGATGTCATTTGTATTTCCACATGCAAGAAATATCCTATTGACTGGATCTGGCACAGGTGTGGGTGCCTGTGTCTGGGGGTTTGACCATGGGTTATGTAATTCCGTGTTCTTTTCAGTTTTTAGGAAGTTGCATTGATTAATTCTGTTCTGAAGATTAATTGCACAGTATTGTACCATTCTTTGTACAACAGCTATTGAAGTTTAGTTTACAGCCCAAGGGAAGTTCTTGTGAAACTTTTGTTGATAGTTTCTACAACGGTATAACACACTGAGCTTGGCTGTACAGAATACTAGAACATATCAATTTAATATAAATTAAGCAGGAGCAAGTGACCCTTGGTGACCTTGTGTGCACAAGATGAAGAATCTAAAAATGAGAACATTTTTGGCCGGATTGTCTGACCTCACCCGCAGCTGGGATTCTCCGGTTCCACTGCACTGAATGGAGATTTGGCTGAGTGCCAAATTCTGTGTTCTTGCTGGCAGCAGTGGTGGGCGTGAAAGACTGGAAAATTGTGGCCTTTATATTTATTTCACGGAGTGTATAAGAGTTGAATCACTACTTAAAAGCCAGTTTTTTGGAAAATTCAGTTCTTTCCCTTGTAAGCACGCTGATATTCCTGTTTCATTTTGCCACCAACAGAATTCCTGTCAGAAGTAGGGGCCAGCTGTTTCCTGAACCTGTCTTTTCCTCAGCAGCTATAATCAAATGAGGTGATAATGGAAATATGTTATTTGACAAAATTCCAGTTACTACTGCTGCCATTGGGCGGACTGTAAGCAGGCTCAAATAAATTAAGCAGACTATAGATGTACTGAAGAAGTTTTATGTCAATTAACTGTGGTTGATATATTGGCTAGCTGTGGATTTTTTTCTTAAGGTGCTGATAATCTGCTCAACAGACTTGACATAGGTTGGGACCATCTACAGTTTTTTTTGTGCATCAAACCCTTCACCAACTATCCCTACCTTGAAATACAATCACCACCACCCCACCTCCCCCCCTCCCCCACCTCCACCCAATAGAAAAGTAATCAAGCTTGGGCCTCCCTTATGGAGATCCCTCATTTTATCATGTTTATGAAAGGGTCCCAAAGGAGGCAAAAGCTATATCTTGCAGTATTGACAATACCAACATCCACTCATCTGTACTTTAACTACTTGAAGCCCATGTGAAGGTTTGAGTGAAAATTTGACAGCAGCATGAATAGATGATACAGTTCTACAGTTGGATTGCCCCAGATTTTGTGCTCTGTAAATGGGACTCGTGTTTCCTTGTGAGCTCCATTTACTAACCAATGGATTTCCTAAACACAGAGACATTTTACTCTCTCAAGTTTCAATTAGCTACATGACCGGGAATGATGACTATTAATTCGAATGCCCACGCTGTTAAGCAGCTGTAATGATTCTGCTGTTACGTGGCAATCTAACCTGCCAACTCTTGTCAAGGAAGACATGTAAGTTTCCAATCACTCCTAGCCAAGAACATTTATCGATAACATTTTGAGCTGCTATTTCTAGTTAAACCTGCAGAAAATGTTTCCCTCCTTTTCCTCACCCACTTTTTCACTGCTCATCACCCTTGAGTGGTGTTAGCATGTATTTGGAATGTTGGGATTTGTAAATAGATATACTTTAAATAGTCTATTTACTTCCAAGAGTTTGGGGTCAGGAGAATAGCTAATTAGCATTTCTGTCAGGATATAATGCCCATGTGATTCACATTGCCTTGGGGATGGGCTTTGAAGGGGGAAGGATCCACAGGAACTCCGTGCAAAATCAGGTTGCAAGGACAGAAAATCAGTGGGAGATGTTCAAAAATTGACTTAACAAGCAAAACCAGTTTATATTCCTTCGGGGTAAGAACTGTATTTGCCAAGAAAATTGCCATGGATGAATAAAGAGAAAAGGCGCAACATAATACTCAAAGAAAAAGCACAGAAAATGCAAAAGAGAAACATAGATCCAGGCAAATGAGAGAGATACAAAGAACACTGTAAACTGTAAGAGCTATGAAACAGAATAATGAATAGAAATTTACAAGGTAACTCAAAATTCATGCAAAAAACTTTTAAAATTATGTTAGGGAAAAGAGGATTCTTAAGAGAAATGCAGGCTGCTGATAATATGACAATAGTGATTTTAGGTATCTAAAAATGGAAATAAAAGGTGAAATGTTAAATTATTACTTTGCATTGATGTTTACAGTAGGGGAAGAGGAGAAGAATAACATGTCATACATCCCAAGAAAATCATAATACATCAGGAGTGGGGACTCACCAAAATGAGTGGAAGCGAATGCAATAAAGAAAATAGTGAACTAAATCTCTGGAACCACATGGTTTTCATCCCAGAGTAAAGGAATTAGGCAGGAACTTCACAGTTGCTCTAAATAACATCATCTTCCAAAGATCTTTAGATGTAGGAGCTGTTCCTTTAGGTTGCAATATTATTCATGTCGCTCTGATATCTAAGAACCGTGAGAGAGGGAAACCAGTTAAAGACTGGTTCATCCAACATCTGTTGTCAGGAAATTGCAAGTGTTTATAATTGAGGATGGAGCGACTGAAGATCTTGAAAGTTTTCAGTTGATCAGAGAGAGCCAGTGTGGATTTGTCCTTGCCTGAAAGTCACACCTGATTCACTAAAGGACTGAAGGACTAAAGTAGTGGACAGGGGAACATCAATGGGTGATATTTATCTGAATTCCAAGAAAGCATTTGATAAAGTTCCCTATAATGACTGTGAGCGAAATTTACATGAATGCAGTTCATACAATCCCTATAGTACAGAAGGAGGCCATTTGGCCCATTGAGCCTGCACTAACAACAATCCCACCCTGTCCCCGTAACCCCACATATTTACCCTGCTAATCTTCCCAAAACTAGGGTCAATTTAGCATGGCCAATCAACCTAACCTGCACACCTTTGGGCAGTTCATAGATTTGATGGAATATTATTGACTTGGTAAGGATGAGCTTTAGGAGAAAGACAGTAGAGCTATTGGTCAGGTACTATAATTGGCAGCCTGAAATGGATGCCGGAACTGGTCACAGGAATCAATTCTCTGCCCAACCAGACTGTTATTCCCACATGCCCTCAACCCCCTACACCATTCCTTGCACTCACACCCTGGCTATCATAATGTTCCATAAAGCCTAGCAGAAGGAATTTAGGCACATATCAGCCAAGGTCTCATGGATTGGCGGAATTGGCTTGAGAGGCTAATTGACCTATTTCGGATTTTAAGCCACAGGGAGTTTGCCCATTCTGCCGATTGGGCCAAGTCTCATGAGGAGACATCTGTTTATGAAGTAAAACCAAAACATTGTATTATATTGAAATCCATACCCTTATATAGTAATTAAAATTTTCTGGTTGATGAGTCAGTAAACAGATGGTATAAATTTAAGATCACCGCTTTGTAAGGTGAGGTTAGAGAGCTGGCATGGACAAAATTGGCAGAATGACCTCATTCTGCACTGCAAAATTCTACAAAATTGTTTTTCTAACTTTTTTTCTGTATCGTTGCGTTTTTACCTCTAGTTTCCCTGTGCTCCTATGTTCCTAGCTGATTGACCAAGGAAATATTAGCTTTACCCCTTTGCTACTAGCTGAAGCCAGTATGTGGATGGCACGGTGGCACATGGGCAGCATTGTGACACAGTGGTTAGCGCTAATGGCTCACAGCACCCGGGACCCGGATTCGATTCCCGGCTTAGATCACTGTCTTTGCGGAGTCTGCACGTTCTCCCCCGTGTCTGCGTGGATTTCCTCTGTGTGCATTGACCATGCTAAATTCTCCCTCAGTGCACCTGAACAGGTGCTGGAGTGTGGCAACTAGGGGATTTTTACACTAATTTAATTGCAGTGTTTCAGATCCCGATCGAATCTCCCACCCCGCCAGGAATACTTCAACCCAGCGGGGTTCAGGCTATCTCCCCACTTTCAGGGAACTAGTGGAGACCCCACCAGAATGAAGGGGGGGTGCAATTGGGGCCCCCCAGGGTGTTGTGCACCAGGTTGTGGTGCCCCCTGGGCATGGGCACCCTGGCAGTATCAGCTTATGCTCCTGGCACTGTCCAAGGGGCAAACTGCCCATGCCCAGGGGGCACGCTGGCACTGCGAGGCCTACTGTGGGTGGAGTCTAGGTGCGATCGGTGGGGGTGGGGGATTCCTGCTGTCACTCTGCATTGGGTTTGGTCTGGGATGGAGGAAGGGCAGCAATTGGGGCGAGCTGGAGGGGCCTTCCTCTGCAGGGAGATCTGACTCCGGGGGGAGAGGGGGAGGAGTGAGGGGGGGTGGTGAGAGGGCGGGGGTCTGCCAGGGTCAGCGGGGTGGAGTTATTGCCACTCCTGGTGCTGGTCGTGGACATCAGGGCATTCCGGGACTCGGGGTCAGGGCTGGCTCGGGAATTGTTGTGGGGGCCACAATCAGGCCTTGGGGGAGCTGGAGGGGCAGCACTGTGAGGGTTCCAGGCTGGTCAGCAAACAGGAGGTTAACAGTTTGGGGCCACTGTGCATGCACGGAGTTCCAGAACTGTCAAACTATGGCATGAATAGGCCCCCCTCCCCCACCAGGTTTTTAATGAGATTCCTGACTGGGACCTCTTCGGCACCCAGAGTGCAGAGATTCAACTGAGAAGCTAAACTGACAGAACAGTCGGGAATTAGACCCATTTTCCCGCCAATTCAGCATTTTTGGGAGAATCTCGGCTATTGTTTCTATTTCATAGACAAATTGCCATTCTTAATAGGTGAACCTGGACAGTGAGTTATTTTAAGAGCCTGATGTTATTCTCAAATGATATGCACATGCACACACCTTGCAGCAGGCACCATTGCATCATGATCATTTAACTGATCTATTTTCTCATGGGCCAGAAGAAAAGGTCAATTGTAGCTTCCCTTTCACTACTTTAATTTGAGTTCAGTTAACACAAAACTGCAGATGCAATTGAACCTGGGACCTTTACGTCACATTGAACACAAATGTGAGTAAAACCTAAAGTCAGTGTCCCTCTTCATAATCTTCATCAATTCCAGTTTCCTCTAGCTCCCATCCACTCTTTATTTGTCTTTAAATGTACTAATTCTTTAGCTAGGTTGCCAATGAAGGCAAATTATTTCTGTTTTTAGGCAAAATAAGTAGCATTGGCTAAAAAAACATCAGTCATGTCTTTTTAATGTTAACATTTTTCTATATGGCGACAAGAATTTCATAGTTACAGCTGAACATTACTGGGTTGGTTTTGTATAGAATCATAGTTGTAGCAACTTGCAAACAACCAGGTTTTTGACAGCTTCTTGACAGCAACTGGAGGCAACATTTTGTTGCCAGGGTGTTGTCATTCTCAAGCAGGGTAGATGTGAGACATTAGTCTGTTGCCAGTAGCGACTTCAATATCCAACATGGTTGTGACTTGCAAACCTGCCATTAAACTGCGTTTTGAAAAACTGTAATGTGTAACGACTCTGTAAATCAATATTATTGAAAAAAATGTGCAGTTGTGATGGATACATTTTTTGTACTGTGGATAACTTAGACTTTTTAAATTGCCATTTAGAAACTTTACACATCTGGAAGAAGCAGGGTACATATATCGGCACGTAGTATTTTTACAAACAGTTGGAATTGCTTCTTGGCTGAGTTGGGGAGCCAAAGTTTGGGCAGATTGATGGGTGTAACATATGAGCAGCAGAGATTGTCAGTTTGAGGTTTTTAACGCCATTTGTCATAGACTCATAGTTTTACAGCATGGAAAGTGGCCTTCAGCCCATCATGTCCGTGCCAGTCACCAAGCACCTATTTATTCTTATCCCAACTTCCAGCATTAGGCCGATATCCTTCTATGCATTTCAAGTGTTCATTTAAATATTGCTTAAATGTTTTGACAGTTCCCACGTCTACCATCCTTTCAGGCAGAGCGTTTGAGACTTCCACTACCCTCTCGGCAAAAAGGTTTTTCCTCATCTCCTATAAACCTTCTGTCCCTTAACTTAAATCTGTGTTCCCTTTTGCTAAGGGGATAGTTCCTTCCTATCCACCCTATCTATCGATGCCCCTCATAATTTTATCTACCTCAATCAGGTCCCCCCTCAGCTTTCTCTGCTCCAAGGAAAACAATGCTAGCTTATCCAATTCTCTTAGCTGGAACTATCCGGCCCAGGGATGCATTTCTGTCAATCTCTGAACCTAACACGGCAGACTCAGTTTGGATTGCCAAGGTTACGGCTTTTCCCAGGTTAAATCATCATCCTCCATGAGGAGAAGTTCCCTAATTCATGGAATTGAAATTGGAATTGGTTATGAATTAGTTAATTTGTTAGCTTGCTAAATTTACTGGTAGGAGCCAGTGGCCACAGTTGTGCCATGTATAATTTTATGGGCTCATTGTTTCCCTGACATCTCTGGCAGAATATATGTAATTTGAAAATCATGCACTTCTTTGGCCTGTAATATTTTACAAGAGCACTCATTGCACTATCAAACACAGACGTGTCTTCTGTGAGCTGCTTAAATATTTACAAGGCTTCTGCACCAAAACAATACGAGTATTGCCTTTTTTTATTGTTGCTACATCTGGACTGTCCATCCCTGCACCAAGTAAATAGGTAGTGAACCTTGCAATCCATCAGTCCCATGGCATTGTTAGATGCACCAGCAAAGAAAGAAACGGTACAATAGCCGATGTATTCATACTTTTCTCCATCATGCTTTTTGCCTCTTTTTGCATATTTTATATCTTGGTTTCAATGTGCATATCAGGTTTAAAATATCTGCTCCATGCTTACAACTTTAGTTTCCAGCATTTCTACAATTTGTTTCTTTTTCTCTGAGTCCACACCCAGGCTTAACTAATCAAGTACAGTGTGCATCAATAGTAAACGGACTCACGTAACCATGAATCTCCACCCTGAATTTATATAATTCAGTGTGGGAATCAGCATTAATGCACAAGTAAATGTACCTGTGAGAGGATATGTGAACACCAGGAACTCAATAATTAGAAATAGGAGTAGGCCATTTAGCCTGCTCTACCATTCAATAAAATCATGGTGAGATGACTGGATTTTGTATGTAGAAAACATTTGAATAGGAATTTCAGTCACTGTAGCTGAAGATTGAAGAATTCTACAAGTTTGGCAATGAAAGCGTGTTACTTCACTTGCAGAAAATCTCCATCTTTCTGACTGGGTTGGAATAGTTACTTCCAATATCTCCTTGCCTATGGGCTACAGTTTCTTTTATCATAAGGGATTGTTTTCTAGGGAAAAAAAAAGTAATCAAACCTTTATTTTCTAAATAATGAAAATTGCATGCTTATTTGAAAAAGCCATTTCAACCATTAATGGGGAAATTAGGGTATCTCCACAACAACTTGGGGACAGCCTTTTCCTGATTCATTCCCCATGTCAACACTTTGCTCAATCAGGGTCCTCTTGCCAACCAATCAGCACCCTAATCTCATGCAGTATAAATTGTTGTCCCCTTTAGATTTGGTATTCTTGTGAATCTATCCTGATGTGCGCAAGGCAAAAAAAACTTTGACAGCATATTTCTCTTCAGCAATACTCAAGTTCTGTACTGCCAAACTTATATGTGTTTGTGCGTTGTTTAAGCTTATTGACCCAGAGTTTGCATCAATAATGACAGCAAGGTTAACAGCACTGATCTAAATTGGATGTGGGCCACAGTCAATGAGGTGAATAGTGAGCATTGTTCCTTTGTCGCTGAATGAGAAATCCAGGCTAACCTATTATTTAAGTCTAATGTTAGTGAATGAAGTGGCAACATGTATAGACCTGGAACTGTGTAATAAAGCTTTGAATTATCATTGTTCTGAAATTCTGATGTTAAGTGTACAGTGCGGAGCTGGCACTGGATGTGCGAGTGCCTTTCCCAAAATAAAACAAAAGGGAGCATTCTCCGACCTCGCTTCGCTTGGCACAATTCATGCCAGACTGGAGCATAGCAAGCTGGCCTAATAATCCATTTCTTATCCAGCGCTAGAAAGTTTGCAATTCTCCCAGCCTTTTTCTAATGGCATGAACTGGAGGGCATATATTTAGAGTAGCATTTAAATATGCACTGCCAGTTCAAATCCCAGCACACCGAATTCACCGGCTTTTGGGCTCAGCACGATAATGGCGAGAATCATTGCTGGTCTCTGTTAATGGAGGAGACCTGGCGCGATTGTCACTCCGTGAGACTTAGAGGCCACTGAAATTCCTGGGGTTGGTTAGGCACATGTCTGGACGGTGCCCATCAGACAGTGTTCAACTGGCACACCAGTGCCTGGTAGTGGCCACCGCTCAGCCTGGCTGTGCCAATTAGGCACTGCCAGTATGCCAGGGCAGTGTCAAAATGGGCATTGCCCAGCCATGCTCCTGATCATCCAGGGGCTTCCATGGCCTTTGAGTCCCTGGCATGGCCATTATACCTGCTCTCTGCCAGTGGAGACCTGTAGTGATTCTTGCTGGTCTCGCTCCGCATCCGAAGGTCGGAAGGTCCTGGGAGCTGGGAGAATCTGACACCGAGCTGGATAAGCATATTTTCAATATGCTAATCGGTCTCATGCCCAAAAATCTGGTTTGTGCTACTAGAAAGGGACCTGAACGATTGCAAACTGTTTGGTGCTGGGCACAAAACCGATTTTTAGGTCATCTGTGCCAGTTGCAGCAAGGCCAGAAAATCACCCCGTATGTCGCCTTGCTGCTGAAATGAGATTGGTCATGGCAAGCTGTTTTCAGCTCCATTCCAAATGAAAATAGAATTAAAAATCATCCACAAACTATTAAATCAAATGTACAAAGTTATAATGAAAATACAGTTTAAGTGGCCTGGGTATCTGAAATATGTGTGTTTTTAATTATTTGTGTCTATGGTTACCCACATCAATTATACATTATTTATCTCACTCCCTCATAAACAATGGAGTGCATTTTCCTAATGCTTTCCTTGGAATAATTTACCTTTTATTGGTGCTCAAGGGGTTAAATTTGGTAGACACTGCCTTGGCACGTAGGCTTAGAACAGTGTGGCACAAATGTAGTTTATTGCCATTGCAAATAGTAGACACTCAGACATTCAGGACCAGTGCAGTATTGAATGAAAATGAATTTAAACTGTGTGCCAGTCTGAGCTGTGCTATTGATGTGAATAGAAGGATTACAAGCAGTCTGAGGCTTCAAAGAATTAAGCAGTGTGGTAACCAGATGACATATGCTCACTTTCTGTGATTCATGCCTTGCTCGCTCATTCAGGCAGCCAGGCTGATTAATTTGCCTGCCTAAACTGGAAACCTCAGACACTCTGATCGCGTATGATTAACATGAACAAATGTAAACAGATCTGATTAATAAGAAATAATTTAAAAGGTTGAAGTCCCTCAAGTTAATAACTGGGCTGTGGTTTAGTTGACCAGATCCTATCGGGTATTTCAATGAGCTTAGTTAGTATTTCTTCTGTCCTGATTTAATAGACATGTTCAGGGAAATTTTAACCCAGTAGGATAGGCAGGAGAGCTGGGGATGATGGTTGGGTGAGGTTAAGCTCTTAAAGAAAAAATTAGTTGCCAGTCCCTCAGCTATCACAATCACATCTACCTCCAGATTAACTGGAGCGTGATGGCAGTCAACTGGGTCACCTGATCTCATTGGGTGCATTAGTCACTATAGTATCCTAATGAGAGTCTCAGGTTTTAGAATGGATTTGGATTTAATGGCTACAGCCTGGGCTTTTCCAGGGTTTGGAAATCTGACAACTGAAGGGCGGAGAAAAGAAAGACTTGCACTTAATGTAGAACTGCCAGTCTCAACGTGATTGCTTTTCCAGAACTGCTTGTGGGCTAGAAACAGCAGGCGTTCTTCCTCCTGGCCTATTGAGCAGGAGTAGGCCATCTAGCCCTTCGAGCCTGCCCCGCCATTCAATAAGATCATGGCTGATCTGTCATGGCTCAGTTCCACATTCCCGCCCTCTCCCCATAACCCTTAATCCCCTCTCTTATCAAAAACCCATCAACCCGCGTCTTAAAAATATTTAGCGTGGTAGCCTCCACCACCTCAACGGGCAGAGAATTCCAGAGATTCACCACCCTTTGAGTGAAGAAGTTCCTCCTCAACTCCGTTCTAAACCGCCCCCCCTTTATCTTGAGGCTGTGCCCCCTAGTCCTACTATCCTTTCTGAGCAGGAAGAGTCTCTCCACCTCTATCCTATCCATCCCATTCATCATCTTATACGTCTCAATGAGATCTCCCCTCATTCTTCTAAACTCTAACGAGTACAAGCCTAGTTTATTCAGCCTCTCCTCATAGCTCAACCCCCTCAACTCCGGCATCAGCCAGGGCATTGGTGAGGCCGCAGCTGGAGTACTGTGTGCAGTTTTGGGCGCCGTACTTACGCAAGGATATTTTGGCCTTGGAGGGAGTGCAGAGGAGGTTTACTAGGCTGATGCCGGAGTTGAGGGGGTTGAGCTATGAGGAGAGGCTGAATAAACTAGGCTTGTACTCGTTAGAGTTTAGAAGAATGAGGGGAGATCTCATTGAGACGTATAAGATGATGAATGGGATGGATAGGATAGAGGTGGAGAGACTCTTCCTGCTCAGAAAGGATAGTAGGACTAGGGGGCACAGCCTCAAGATAAAGGGGGGGCGGTTTAGAACGGAGTTGAGGAGGAACTTCTTCACTCAAAGGGTGGTGAATCTCTGGAATTCTCTGCCCGTTGAGGTGGTGGAGGCTACCACGCTAAATATTTTTAAGACGCGGGTTGATGGGTTTTTGATAAGAGAGGGGATTAAGGGTTATGGGGAGAGGGCGGGAATGTGGAACTGAGCCATGACAGATCAGCCATGATCTTATTGAATGGCGGGGCAGGCTCGAAGGGCTAGATGGCCTACTCCTGCTCCTATTTCTTATGTTCTTATGTTCTTATAGGCTTCTCTCTAGGTGATCTCCAAACTCCCCAACTATGATTTGATATCTTCACCAGCAGGTACCCCCCCCCCCCCCCCCACCCCCCTACAATCTCTCCCAGCAGTGATCTGCTTAGCCCCTGGTGATCTAATGTTCTCTGTCACATTATCTCCCTCCTTCCCTCCCTCCTCTCTGTTGTCCATTATGGCTTTGCACAGTGGACTTTCCTATCCAGCAGCCAGTCAGCCTCTCGATCTGACTGGCTACCATG
Source organism: Carcharhinus amblyrhynchos (assembly GCF_965287045.1). NCBI lineage: Eukaryota > Metazoa > Chordata > Chondrichthyes > Carcharhiniformes > Carcharhinidae > Carcharhinus > Carcharhinus amblyrhynchos. Next base: position 64,404,812 of record NC_137333.1, read on the forward strand.
TAAGAAACTGAATAAACAAAATGAAATCAGATCCTACAGTTCAATTCTTCTGTTCAATCCATAATTGAAAGTCTCCCAGCCCCTCAGAGTTCCCCCTGCTCCCTCCCCAGATCCAGGGCTGTTAGTTCAACATGGTAAATTTGGCAACAGGGTGGAGGAGAGGAAAATGGAAGGGAATTGTTTGTTGTCCTCTCTAAAGGACTATTGAGCAATTGTACAATTTTATTTACTTGTTGTTCTTTGGCAAGATAGAAATTTGTATTAACTACCATACAGCAGTTGACTGCTGAAATCCCATTGTTGGCAGGGGTTATGTTTCTGCAAAACCTCGCAAATGGCAAAATCTCAAATGATGAACATGCTTTTCAATGGAAGTCAGTATTCAATGAAAGGGCAGTATTGATTTTTTGAAGTTATTGTGGTACAGTACCTCTATATAACAAATGGAAGGAACCTCTGAATAATACAAGATACGTATTGAAAATTTAATAAAACAGACTATCTTCATTTGAGAAGCAAATAAAGAAATAAGTGGGATTGAATACATCCACCCGAGCAGGCATGTGGGGCTTTGCTTTAACATCCCACATGAAAGGCAGCAGCTTTGACAGCGTAATGCTTTCTCAATACTGCAGTACAGTGTCAAGTTTGATTTTTGCACTCAAACCCTGCAGTGTGATTTAAACCTGGAACCTAGCGATTCAGGGGCAAGCGTGCAACCAGCTGGACCACGGCTAACACACAGGATATACCAACGAGTATGCAGCGCACATATTATTCAGAGACATTCCTTCTACCACTACTATACGCCCACCCTCATACTTCCCTCTTTTGATCTACGTACGTAGATACAGACACAAGATTAAAATCTGCAGCTCTTGTTCATGAAGTCATAAGAACAAGCTGAACGCCAGCTCTGGTGATTTTGTGGGTATGTGTATATGTATAATATTATATCTGTAATGGAGGCCAGCTGGGTGTCTTTGTAAATGAGCGAACCCATTGTTCAACTGGCTTGAATGATCTTTTGGCACAATTCCCTGAAAGGCCTTTCTTTACATTTGTCTGCCCTCTTTTCCAAATATTTGTCTAATAAAAAGATGCACACGTACATGCACATGTAGAAAATATATATGTATTACATATTCTATACATATGCATGTTTAGAATATATGCAAAAACGATTAGTGCTGTTGGATCTAGCCTCGTATTCTGAACAAAAGACTGATTTCCTGTGAGAATTTGTGTCTGCGTTTGAACTCTTCAAAACCCAATGCCCAGAGAAATCATTTGCATTTAAAAGATCTGAAATCCCTGTTGGCACAGGCCTATATCAGTTGATTTTTAAAAATGGACATGTAATATGTTCTCTGGTTTCTTTCAAGATCATGTTTTGCAGCAAAATTTATTTTTTAAAATCAGGTTAAATTTTTAAGTATCGCAAATTGAAGACTTCTGGCTCTTTATTTGATATATGTTACAGCAGATTTACTGACTGAGCCAAGTATGTGTCGCAATGTATAGCTTGTTAAGTGTGGCTATTAAAAGGTGGGCGGGCATGTTGAAGCAATTTGAAATGCTAATTAATTTGCCCTGTAACCTCTGGAGGTGTGTTTGAATTCTGTTTCTTCCTGTCTTTGTGAATTATTCTTACCTAACCTCAGAAATTGCTCATCAAAGCAAGAGCTGATTATGATCTTCTTCCAAGGCACTGTATAATGAGAATGGAAGATTGGCTGCCAGTTGCTGCTGTCAGCAGGAGCTGAAGATTAAAGTGTACGCTAATCGCTTTCATAAAGACAAGTGTTTGTCAGCAGGTCGAAAATTCCTGTACCCCGACACCACTGACCCAACAAAAAGGTTGTGAACATCTTGTATGAAACCAAAACCCTGACCTTTTTTTGCTAATTCACATGAGGTTTTACTGGTTATCATTCAATGATTCGATTACTTTTTGCTCATTAGGATTACTGGAGATGTGGCTAATTTCTTTTGTCACTGAGGATTAAATATTTCTGTGTGACTTGTCCACTTTTTTTATTTCTCCCTTGCTTTGTCCCTGTCATGGCAGATGGTGGAATTTCAATTCAAAAAAAAATCTGGAATAAAGAATCTACTGATGACCGTGAAACCATTGTCAATTGTCGGAAAAACCCATCTGGTTCACTAATGTCCTTTAGGGAAAGAATTCTGCCGTCCTTGCCTGGTCTAGCCTACATGTGACTCCAGAGCCACAGCAATGTGGTTGACTCTCAACTGCCCTTGGGCAATTAGGGATGGACAATAAATGCTGGCTAGCCAGCAATGCCCATGTCCCAAGAATGAATAAAAAAAATACAGTGGGACATATGTAGTTGAGACTTAGACCACTCAGTTTAATTCTGAGTGCGATTCATGGTTGTGCATTAGGGTATGGGAGGGTGGGGAGCACCGAGTGTTACATCTTGATCTCAGTAGCATGAGGCTGGGAGATTTTATAACCCAGGCTTGTCTTTGTCCAGTTAGTTTTCGACATGAAAACAATGGGAAGGCAGAGTGGTTAAGTGCACAATGATAGGTCACAGGACTCTAGCACAAGAATTATGTAAGTCACAGAGCAGAGGAACACTAAACTTCTTTTGTGGGTCCAGAGAAGTTCTCCTGTTTCTCACAATCCTACAAGGAAGGTAGGAAAAAAAAGTTACGATTTGCAACAACAACAGTTTATAGAGCACCTATTATCTAATAAAGGCATTCAGAAGCAAACTATAACACCGAGCCATGTAAGGAAATACTTGGTCAGATAACTAAAACCATGGTCAAAGCGGTAGGTTTTTAAGGCACATCCTAAAGGAGGAAAGATAGATAGACAGGTATAGGGAAGGATTTCTAGAGATTGGGGCTTTAGGCAACTGAAGGCATAATCACCAATGGTAAGACCATGAGACATAGAAGCAGAAGTAGGCCATTTGGCCCAGACTCAATGGGCCAAATGACCCATTCAATGAGATCATGACTGATCATGACAGATCTGATGAACATAAACTCTACTTTCTACAATAATAGAAGCAAAATACTGTAGATGCTGGAAATCTGAAATAAAAATACAAAATGCTGGATAAACACGGCAGGTCTGGCATCACTGGCAGAGGGAAACCGAGTTAATGGCTGGAATTTTCACAAAAAAAATGAAGTGCAAAATTTTCAAAATCCCATTTTGGGATGGGTAACTTGCCCCTTCTAGCTACAAAAGTCCGGATATGAAAATGATTCCAGTCCCTCTGCAGCTGGAATGGGCTAGTTGCTCCTCTGTTCCATTAGAGGGGGTGGCTGCTGGTCTGCTGTACTGGAATGGACTGGCTGCTGGTTTGCTCTGTTGGAATGGGCTGGCTGCTGGTTTGCTTTGTTGGAATGGGCTGGCTGCTGGTTTGCTCTGTTGGAATGGGCTGGCTGCTGGTTTGCTTTGTTGGAATGGGCTGGCTGCTGGTTTGCTCTGTTGGAATGGGCTGGCTGCTGGTTTGCTCTGCTGAAACAGTCTGGATGCTAGTCTGTTCTGCTGGAACTGGCTAAGTGCTGGTGTTCTTTGTTTGAACAGGCTGCCTGCAACTGTATTCTGCTGGGACTGGCTGCTGGGATACACTGCTAAAATGGACTGGCTGCTGGTGCACACTGCTAAGGTAGACTAGCTGTTGGTGTACACTTTGGAATAGGCTGATTGCTGGGAAGGTCTGGCTGCCAGTGCAATCTGCTGGTCAGCCACCCAACAGCTCAAATTGAGCCCAGTGATCTGACAACAGCAATATCAAAAACTGTAAAGCAGGTACACTGTTAGAGCAACAATACGTAAGCACAGGGATGAGAAAAGGCATGCAGCATATCTCAGCTCACACCTCCGCGACCGTAATATTCCTATTCCAGCTCCAGTAATAATTTTAAAACACCTCTGGCCATTTTGGTCATTAATACTTTGCCCACGTTAACCTCACAATGCTGAATTTCTGATTTTATCCATGGTTCTGTCTTTCCCAAGGGACATTAAATATTTCCTTGCAATGCGTGAATGAGGAAAGGGAGAGATGAACTCTGGATGCCCCACATTGTATTGTGAGCAACATATTTCTGAGAAACACAGGGTCCCATCTGTCCATGTTGTTCGCTATTAATACGTGGTGTGGAGTGATAATCAGGAGCGGCCAGAACATGGGAAAACATCACATGAAATTTTTAAAAATCTTGCCAATATTCAGCACTTTCAGTAAATGGGAAACTAATTCAAAACAAAACAATAACTTTTCCAGCAGAGTTTAGCTCAAACTATGATTTATCAGGTTAAGGGGTCATATATCACATCATTGTTCCGCATCTACAGCATGGGGCTCAAGCCTGACTTTGGATTTGAGACTGAAAGAAGGAAGCAGCTGTTACTGCATTTAAAAAAATGCATTTTAAGAAAAATCTTTTATTTTCCTAATGAGAAAACATGTGTTAAGTGCCCAACCAACAGCAACAACTTGTATTCATATCTTGCCATGCAAACTCTGGCTAGAATGAGATTTTTATGTGCAGGCGTGATAGTCTTTCTTCACAGTTAGCATGAATGGATGTTAGTCATCATCACAATTCTGTTTCATGGAGAAACATCTTCTGAATAAAATCTGGTTGTAACCAATCTATTTGTCGCTCTGATTAAGTTCTTGATGTGAATTTTGTAATGTTATTTTTGCACCATTTCATCTTCTCTAGGAGGCAGAATGACACCTTCACTGAGTTATTTTCTGACAGTTTAAATTACCCAGGCATAACTTGCTGGGTAATTTCACAGTAAATTATGCAGGCAAACTGCTTCAAAAAGGAAGTTAAACAACAAACTGATAATCAGGATTAGATTCTATCAACACTGTGGTCAGGGTCAATGGGGTACTTGAGGTGCATTCAGCTGTGAAAGGAAATAAAAAATAAACACAGTTGGCTGGAGGATGATAGCAATCCATTGAGCTGGCAGCTGAGGTTTTTACTAGGCACTGCACATTGAATTTGGATCAAAGGCTTCAAGTGCATTGGAGAGGGTTTCAATATTATCAGCTTCCTGGAAAGTCTGAGCAACTTCAAATCAAAACTGTGTGCGTGCACTGGGGCTGAGTGCACAGCTCTGTAGAATGAAACCTTCTCCCATCCTTGGGTGAAATTGACATCTCCTCTCTGTCAGAGAACTTCAAAGGGGTCTGCTCACACCTGAAGCTTCTGACAGGGAGAAAGGAAAAGCTCTGCTGCAGAATGGGGTACTGCACTAATTTAAAATCCTGCTAGGTGACCAGAGGACATGGAGATTAAAGAGACCTGATTACTTCAGAATTTTCACAGCTGATAGGCAGGAGTGAAGATGCTGATCACAGGGATGCCTAGAATTATCTTGTCAGGGGTGATCTTCAGGTCTGCCAGAGCTAGAAGGGGCCATGTAGCCATGATACCTGCATCCTGGCAGAGAGTGGTGAGGCCAATCCTTTGCCCCCAGTCAGCACCAAGACCTTGAGAGACCCGTCCTCTGCAGCCTGACAGCACCTCTTCGAGTCCCGTCAGAGCACAAGATGTTGGGTCAGGGTGTCAGTGCCAGGTTGCCAAGGAACAGTGCACTGTTGGCACTGCCAAAGCAGGTTTCTGAAGGAAGGCTAAGTGGGGGCCTGAGGGGGAAAGGGGCTGTGCGGGAGGTTCTGAGGGGGGAAGGGGTCTGAGTGGGGGTTCTGGGGGTAAGGGGCTGTGCGGAGGGTTTGAGGGGGAAGGGGCTTGTGTGAGGGGAAAGGAGACTGAGTAGAGGGTCTCTGTGTGTTGCTGTGTGTTGGGTGGTGGGGGGTGGTGTTCTGGTGAGGGAAGGGATTTTGTGGGGTTTTCGGAGGGGGAAGGGAGCCTGAGTGGGGAATTGGGTCGGATAAACCTCATGCCAGCATGATTTGGGGTGGGGAAAGATGTCTCTCATGTCTAAGGGGTTGGTAGTGCTTCCTGAACCCTCTGAGGGGACCTGTATGAAAGCCTGCCCAGTGCAGATCGTGTTTGGGAGGCGTGTAAATAGTGGGAGGTAATTTAGTTGGGTTTCAAGCCCTCTAATTATATTTATAATAGTTAATTTGAATATTTATTGGGTTCCCACCCACTCTGAGCAGGAACCTGATCTGGACTGGTGGGGCAGGCTGGGAGTATCACCATTTCTCTAGGTCATCATGATTCTTGCTGGGAACTAGTGGGCCCAGGGAATCCCCCCCTAGTATCTTTAATCAAAAGCCAGGCGTTGATTGAACTGATTAACTATATCTGTAGGGTAGAGCATCATTCTTTTATGACGTTACGATAGGAAGTGTTTATAACATTTGTTGTTAACAGTGTTGGGAATGGGTTACAATATGTTCATATGAATATTCATGTGACTATTTTTGGTAGGGTGTGACTTTGTGACTGTTCTGTATCTGAAGGAAATGTATAAATTGATTGCAATAGAATGTGAACTCTGGGGGCCCAGAGGAATGAACATTTGTCATTAATCTATGTGACTCTGGTTACAGAGGTGACACAGAGTGGTTTGTACCTTTAGCCAATGGACAGGTGAATTTAGGCTATTTATGGATAAGTGGGGGTTGGGGGTTTAAGCTTGGATCAGGCATGCCAATCTCTGGATCTGGCATTGCTGGCTCTACCAGGCCAAATCCTGCCATCGTGATGGCAATGATCACACTTCACTGCTTTGTGTTCAGTACATGTAAAATCATATTTAATAAATTCTGCTTGATTCATAAATACTAATTATTCGTACTTTGTAGATCAAGCACAACTGAGGACTTCAGTGTTAAGAATTATGAAATCAGAACTCAGAAATTTTAATTAGAAGGCTTTTGCACCTCAAAATCCTACAATCTTACAGTAAGGAAACAAATTACTTTATACATTGATACAATGGTAAAAAGTTGGTCCTTCTAAAGCAGTAGTGTTCAAAGTGTAGCTCACAGAGCATCTGTGGTCCACAAGAATCTTTCAGGTGGTCCACGGGCAGGTTGAAAGTTAAGTCATGATGCCTAACACCATAGCCAAGGCCATAAAGGAGAACTTTCTGGTTGCCATATTACCAGAAGGACGTGTAAGCCTTGGAGAGAGTGCAAAGAAGGTTCATTAAGATGTTGCTTGGTCTCGAGGGTGTTGACTATGAGAAGACGTTGAATAAACTAGGATTGTTTTCATTGGAAAGATAGAGGCTGAGGGGAGACCTAAAAGAGGTCTACAAAATTATGAGTGGCATAGACAGGGTGGATAAGCAGAAGCTTTTTCCCGGGGTGCAAGTGTCAATTACAAGGGAGCACAGGTTCAAAGTGAAAGGGGGAAAGTTTAAGGGAGATGTGCGGGGGAAGATTTTCACACAGAGAGTGGTAGGTGCCAGAGGAGGTCGTGGAAGCAGGCACATTAGTAACATTTAAGAGGCATCTAGATGGGTACATGAGTAGGGAGGGAATAGAGGGATACAATCCGAATAAGGGCAAAAGGTTTTTTTTAGTTTAGCTAGGGCATTCATGATCAGCACAGGCTTGGAGGGCTGAAGGGCCTGTTCCTGTGTTGTAATTTTCTTTACTCTTTATTTTGTTCTTTGCCATCTTCACCATTCATTTGACATCACACATCCAGACCAGCTCCCATGTACACAACATGAGTCATCATAAGCACAAACAACAACTGTTGATTTTGTTTGATTCGTAGAGAGGGAAGATAAATATTAGTTTCTCAGAAGATGATTGATGTGGTAACATATATTAGAATGTTTCAAATAAATTTGTTCTCTTGTGGTATTAATGTTTATAATATGACAATGTCTATGCATTTGTTTCTGACATTAATTAATCATTTATTTATAATATTTAATACAATAATTAAGGTCCATGCACCTAATACATTTAGAAGCAAAAAGAATCAATGAAAATGTTGATAGTTTCCATTGATTCCTGTAAATTAGAATCATAGAGGTTTGCAGCATGGAAGAAGGCCTTTTGGCCCAACTTGTCCATGCCACCCAGCTTTTACCATTAAGCTAGTCCCAATTGTCCCAAAATTTGGAGATAGTCAGGCATTATCACAACATGCCTTATTTATAGTTTATTGGCAGGCAACACTGAAGTCACACACTCTGCAGAGTGAAAAGTGAGAAGCTCACATTCTGCGGAAATGATTTACTTTTATGTAGACTCCATCATCGATTTCAGTAAGCAACATTTGGCCCATATCCCTCTATACCTATCTTACCCAAGTAACTGTCTAAATATTTTTTAAAAGACAATATGGTACCCACATCTACTACTACCTCTGGCAGTTCAATCCAGACACTCACAACCCTCTGTGAAAAGATTGCCAGTGTTTCCAAGTATTTTCTGATTCTGATGAGTTCTTTGTGGCGACAAGTGGAAACAATTATAGGATTGGTAGATCCATAGGGTCTTTTTCCTGCTTAAGTGTTCCATGGATGAAAAAGTTTTGAGACCACTATCCTAAAAGAGAGTTGCTAGAGAAAAGAAGCATATTTAATGCTAAAGGAGCAAAACTAGCAGTCATTAGATTATTGCCAGTTGTTGGGAATTCAGCAGAAAGGAACACAGAGGGTGAATTTCAATTGCAAAACATCTGAACTGAATCTTCAGTAGATAAGACAATCAGGCAAGGTGTAGAAAGGAGTGTCACTCATTCAGAATTCCCTCCTAATGGCATTGTGGGTCAACCCACAGAACATGGACTGCAGCGATTCAAGAAGGCAGCTCACTACCACCTTCTCAAGGGTAACTCGGGATTGGCAATAAACATTGGCCAGCCTGCGATGCCCATGTCCCACAATTGAATAAAAGAAATTAGCTATAATGATTGGCATGAGGTATGGATTTTAAAAATAAAGAATGTGACTGTAGATAACTAGAGGCAATTTAGTGAAGAAAATAGTTGTACAGGAAGGATGAGGTGCATTTGAGTAGGTTGACTGGTAAGAATTAGTTGAGGACCCATCTGATATCCATTCCACTGAAATGAGCGATCGGTCAGCCAGATTACAATCTCAGTGATGGGTGGAATTTTCCCACAAAATGGCGAAGTGTCAGGTTCTGAATGAAAACTGACCTGTTTCTCCCCAGTGAAACAAACAGGTTTTCTCTCCAAATCATCTGACACTTTGCTAAAAAAAAAGCAGGAAGATACGTTTTGTGCCATAATACTTGAGGGCTGGGGCCTAAAGATGCCACTCAGGTCAGCTCCACAGTGATTGGGAAACAAAATCCTGGCTGATGAGAACAGAAAAAAAACCGTTCCATTAGAATCACAGAATCACCGAAACACTACAGTACATTAGGTGAAAGATTCAGTTTCTGTGGAGAAACTGGAGAAGTTGAGGTTGTTCTTCTTAGAGAAGATTAAGTTTAGAGGAGATTTTTTAGAGGCGTTCCAAATTATGAACAATTTTGTCAGTTAATGAATAAAAACTGTTCATATTGTCACAGGATTGGTAACTAGAGAAGGTAGATAGATGGTGATTGACAAAATAAGCAGAGCCATTTTGTTTTACACAGTAAATTGTTACAGTGTAAAATGCATTTATCAAAAGGGTGTCTGATGATGTTGAGAACAAACAGAATCAGGCACTTGGACTACAACCATCTTGCAATACTTGACCCAGGATCTATGGCCTTAATCATTAGCTCGATATTTTGCATGATCACAGCCACAAAATCCTGGAATCTCTGATGCAACACCTTAATCAGAGGCTTTAAGGCATAATTCAGAGTACAATCTGTAAACCAATACTGCAAAATCCACAGTCTGAACTTCAATGGAATGGGTAGTAGTTGCTTGTGGTTAGGATTTGGTGCCAGACTTATCTCTTAGCTGAGTGTAGTCTGAGGTGTGGCTTACATGACTGCTGGAGTGTGGTAGTGCCCAGAGTAGAGCAAGATGTGTGTCTTATCTTGCCAGCTCTGGTCAGCTTGCTAAACTTTTTTCTGCACTGGCCCTATGTCTTGGGAGTCAGAGGTGACACTTAATGCGTGTACTACTTTTCTCTAGGTGATACAACAAATGATTCAGGCTGATCTGCCTTTTTTTTTAATTCCAAGGAAATGGTCCTATCTGACCTTTATTAAAGTTACAGATCTTCTTTCTGCCAGGTTTGCTTCTTCCAATCCACTTCTTAGTGGACATCTCTGTTAAATGAAAATGTTGTTCAGACACTGGCTACACATAGAATGAAGCATTAAAAAAAAGAGTGTGGGCATGATTAAGAAGTTCACAGATCATATGAAAATTGCCTGTGTGGTTGATAATGAGGGAGAAAACTGTGGATTGCAGAAAGATATCAATGGACAGAAAAATGGTAAATGGATTTCAGTCAAAAAAAGTGTGAGGAACAGAGAGTTTTGGATGTGAGAAAAAATTGGAAAAGAGGAGGCTAAGGGGGAGTTAATTAATATATTAAAAATTATAATGGGATTAGACAGAATGCATTCAACAATCTTTTTCTGTTAAGTTAAAGCTAATAGGTAAATTTACAGCAATAGATATAAATATTATAGGGAAGTTGAGAATAATTTTGTTTCACCCAGATGCCTGGGGGGAGATTTAGAACTCACTGCCTGAGAAGTGGAAGAAGTAGAAACCCTTCCCACTTTTCAAAAATCCTTAGTTAAGCACTCTAACTGGAAAATGGGAATTGGCTGGATAGATCTTTCTGGCCAGCAAAGACATAAGAGACTGAATGGCCTTATACATTGCCTATGTTTCTAAATTCTGTGTTTCTATATAGAAAATTAGCCTGTGACAAACAATCAACTCCCAACCATTGGTAAGAAAAATGGCATGTGTGCTATATTTTTGCAGTGTTTCCTGGCGGTCTTATTAGTCAGTCTAAAGTTGCACTTGCTTTACACTAGTTTTTATGTTCTGGTGTGGGCGATGATCTATGTCAAGAATATGTTAGTTTAACTTCTGTTGTAGGAAAAATGCTTGAATCCATCATCAAAGAGGAAATAGCGAGGCATCTTGAGAAGAATTGTTTGATAGAGCAGACGCAGCACGGATTCGTTAAGGGGAAGTCGTGTCTGACGAATTTATTGGAATTCTATGAGGATGTGTCTAGCGCAGTGGATGGAGGGGAACTGGTGGATGTGGTGTTTCTCGATTTTCAGAAGGCATTTGATAAGGTGCCGCACAAAAGGTTGTTACAGAAGGTTAGGGGGCATGGAGTTGGGGGTAAGGTGTTAGCGTGGATAGGGGTTTGGCTGTCAAATAGGAGGCAGAGAGTGGGTGTCAATGGGTGCTATTCGGATTGGCGGTTGGTGACTAGTGGAGTGCCCCAGGGATCGGTGCTGGGGCCTCAGCTATTTACCATTTATATAGATGATCTGGAGGAGGGAGCTGAGTGTAAGGTGTCAAAGTTTGCTGATGACACAAAGATAAGTGGAACAGCAAATTGTGCGGAGGGTGTAGAAAGTCTGCAGAGGGATCTAGATAGGCTGAGCGAGTGGACGAGGACCTGGCAGATGGAATACAATGTTGGCAAGTGTGAGGTTATCCATTTTGGCAGGAATAATAGTAGGAAGGACTACTACTTACAGGGCGAAAAGCTGCAGCATGCTACGGTGCAGAGGGACCTGGGGGTCCTTGTGCACGAGTCGCAAAAACCCAGCCTACAGGTGCAGCAGGTGGTCAGGAAGGCAAATGGGATGCTGGCCTTCATAGCGAGGGGGATTGAATATAAAAGTAGGGAGGTCTTGCTGCAACTGTACAGGGCACTGGTGAGGCCGCAGCTGGAGTACTGTGTGCAGTTTTGGTTGCCGCACTTGCGCAAGGATATTTTGGCCTTGGAGGGAGTGCAGAGGAGGTTTACTAGGCTGATACCGGAGTTGAGGGGGTTGAGCTATGAAGAGAGGCTGAACAGACTGGGCTTGCACTCGTTAGAGTTTAGAAGGATGAGGGGGGATCTTATTGAGACATATAAGATGATGAAAGGGATGGATAGGGTAGAGGTGGAGAGGTTCTTCCCGCTCAGAAAGGACAGCAGGACTAGAGGGCACAGCCTCAAGATAAGGGGGAGGCAGTTTAGAATGGAGTTGAGGAGGAACTTCTTCACTCAAAGGGTGGTGAATCTCTGGAATTCTCTGCCCGTTGAAGTGGTGGAGGCTACCTCGCTAAATATATTTAAGACGTGGGTGGATAGGTTTTTGGTAGGCAAGGGAATTAAGGGTTATGGGGAGAAAGCGGGAAAGTGGAACTGAGCCACTTCAGATCAGCCATAATCTTATTGAATGGCGGGGCAGGCTCGAGGGGCTAGATGGCCTACTCCTGCTCCTATTTCTTATGTTCTTATATTAAGAATTCCGGTGCAAATTTCCAATGACAGTGAAATTGGTGTAAATTTATACATTAGAACCAAGGCAATTCAACACCTGCACTTCCAACTTTTCATTGGAACCCTTCCTAATTATTTCACTGAATATTACTCTTGGACTGCTGATGTAAAGATAAATTGCTTGGGGGCAAGTTGTTGAAGTATGCAGTCAAACTTCACATTAATGCAATACTCCATCGGCTCTTGTGGGGGTAAACAAATAGCTATCCAGCTGGCTGAAATGAAGACAGTAAGAATATAAAATCCAAATTTGAATTAGTGGTCTCCCTTAGAAATTTTGCTTTAAACTGTTAGGCTGCCAATCCCAGATTCCTGTCTCCCATGTCTATCTGAGTAGAGTGTGGTGCCACAATTTAATGTGACAGTAACATGGATCTGATTCCAAGACATGCCACAATACATCATTGTTGTTTTTCAGCCTTGTTTTCTAAAGAGATTTTAAAGTTATCATGTAATTACCTACAGTACAAAAATGGTGCAATACAAAAATCTATATTTTGGACCTGACATCGGTTGAGATGATCCAGGATTAGATGAAAGCCTGCTGGGAACTTCGCGTGCTGTCTGTTGCCTGCTGGGTATCCCCATCAAACAATCAGTCGATGTTTGCATTTGTCTGAAAGAAAGCTAAACCCTATTCAATGGGATACATTGAAAGGTCACTCATCTTTGTACTGGGCATTCCTGTAACTGTATATAAAAACTCTACCAGTGCCTAAGACTGAAAATGTGTTGAGTGATACTGCCTGGCTATGTTTTAATTTGATTCAGAGTAACATAGATGCTCTTAGCCCAGAACATTTCTAAAGAAGTACAAGGTACTTACTTGAAAGTTTGTCCAAGTTGCACATAGTCTCCAACACTGGCAGTTTAGCTTCAGCTTCTGTACCACTGCATTTAAACAGGCAACTAGATCTTCACCTCAAACTATTGAGATTATTGACTCAAAAATGACACCGGGATAGATCAGAACTATTTTAAAAGGTCTGATATTGCTACTGATTTGGGCACTGCTCATCTGTTTGAAACAAGCAACAGATGTGTGGCCTTTCTCCTCTACTTCAACACACTCCCCTCATCAATCATACATTTCGCCTCCATTACTGCAACTTGAGGAGATGCAGAATGAGCTTCGGTCATCTTAGATTGAGTTGAATTACTGGCAAATTGTTGCTAATATCATTCCTTGCCATGTTGGCAAAGCTGGAACTGTAGCTCCATTCATCTCCATGTATGATGGATAGTATGAGTTCTCGTAATTCAAGAGAATTAATTACATCTATTCTGTTACAATGTAAAAACAATACTTCTCATTCATCGCGGTTTGAATGGGCTTGTGATATGATACAGCAGATAACTTCTGTAAGCCATTATTACCATTTATTGAAAACGTAGATACAAAAACAGATGCCACTAAACCAATTCATTGATGCACGGATGTACCCTAAGGCTGACTGAATAGCAATCCATTTTTCTGTGTTAAATATGTTGGGGTAGCAATTGGTAGATGTTTCAGTTGCTTTGTGGATACATTTAGATGAATTGTTGTTCATCGTATCAGTTTTCCCCAGTAACTTCAGCAAAACTTCTAGAGAAGCAGCACAAACAGCAACAGTTTACACAATTTCTTCATAGTTTCCGCTGAAGTCATGGAGGCAAAGTGGATGAACTCTGTGGACACTATCCCCCAATCCCCATCCCATTTTTTTGAGGTAGACGAACTCCAAAGTTCTGAAATTGAGCCAAACTAGAGGATTTGCAAAATCAGCTTGACCACTCCAATTTAAATCACTTCAGATTAGAGATTAGCATTTTGCCCCACTGAAAAACACAACTTTGTGCTTTGGTTACAACACGTGAACTTCTCACTCAGCTCCCCTTTCTTAAAATATTTTTACATGTCACTGAGAGATGAGAATCGAGATTTATCAGAAATCTTTGCCTATCTGATTACCTCATGATCAGTTTTGTAGTGGGCATTTATTTCCAAGCCATGAAATGTAGGCCAAAATAGGGCAATTCTCCTCATCGATAACCCTTTTGAATCAAAAGATGGCATGTCCATATTCCCTGCATCCCAGGAATTGCTGTGTCCTAGAAATAATAAGACTATTTCAAATTATAATTATACTTCCAGCAACAAATTTCACTCATACACAGGGTTGCCCAGTTATTTTGATCAAAGCAGTATTCTGAAAAATCTACTACATGTTGGGAATTATTTCTTTTAATCTCTAGTCTTCGTTGTAACTTGGTAATTTTTTCAGTCATACCTTCTGGTTCAGGTTCAGAGTCCTGGATAAATAGCCTAAGCACATTATAATATCATAATCTTCTTTTCTTCAGTCAGAACGCATTTACATCTATAAAATTGACTTTGCAATTTAGGTTGCAAGAGCAATCACTTTTTTAAGAGTTTTCCATGCCCTTGTGCGCTTGGTGTTATAAAAGTGGGAGGGAATCTCATAGAAACTTATAAAGTTCTAACAGGATCTGACAGGGTAGACTCAGAAAGAATGTTCCTGATGGTAAGGAAGTCCATAGCTAAGGGTCATAATTTGAAGATAAGGGGTAAACCTTTCAGGACTGAGTTGAGGAGAAATTTCTTCACCCAGAGGGTGGTGAATCTGTGGAATTCACTACCACTGAAAGTAGTTGAGGCCAAAATGTTGTGTGATTTCAGGAAGGAATTAGATATAGCTTTTGTGACTGAAGGTACCAGGGGATATGGGGGGAAGCGGGACAAGAGTATTGAATTTGATAATCAGCCGTGATCACAATCAATGACAGAGCAGGTTCCAAAAGCCTATTTTCTATGCATAATATTCTAACTGCACCCTCATCAAGCCATTGGATGTTAAACTAATCTGTTGCTGTCACATTAGTTATGATATTTTCTACAGTTGCCAAAAGAAGATGGCAATGTCTGAAAACACACTTAGCCAGCAATCCTGCTGCTATTAGCTCCAGACCAGAAAGCCTCCCCAATGGTCCAACATGCAGTAATGGAGTATACAACATCATGCACGTATAGTTTGTATTCGGCAGCTTTCCTCACAGTTGGAGATCAAACATTGGTTTGAACTCATGAAAAGTCCCATTGTAATAGTAATATATACAGGAAGAAATGAGAGGGTCCCTGTCACTCGCACAGACTCTGACCAGACACTGGTGACGAATGTTGCCGTCCTTGATGCTGGCAGCTTCCAAGGTGTTGTTGATATCACTGCAGCTGCGCATGTGCGGAAAGTGCTGTCTTCACAGCTACAGCATCAACAATTACAGCTGAGAAAACTAAAAGAAAGGAAACAAAATGGGAATAGAGGCAATGATTTAAAATTGTTAAAAAGGAAAAATAGAACGACTTTCATTTAAATGGCATTTCTCCTGACCACCAAATGTCATAAGGCACTCTACAGTGACTGAAGTACTCTTAAAGAACTTGTAGTGCAGCAGCCAATTTGTGCTCAGCAAACTTCCAAAAATATTAATGGGATAATGACCAAATAACCTGATTTTGTGATGCAGATTGAGGGGTAAACAGTGTTCAAAACACCAGGGCCAACCCTCTGCACTTCTTCAAAATAATGTCATGGGATCTTTTACATCCAAGCCAGCAGACAGATGGAGGCTCAGTTTAATGTCTCAGACTGACAGCACATCTGATAGTGTGGTCTTAAGGGTGTGTTTGCACTATCAGTCTAGATTTTTAACACTCAAACAGTAGAGTGGAGCTTGAACTCAGAGCTTTGTGAGGTAGAGGCAAAAGTGTTACCAACTGAGCCACAGCTGATTCCCAAATGCAATGGTGAGTCCAGTAGGCTGTAAAGTGCCCAGTCATAAGATGAGGTGCTGTTCCATAGGTTTGCATCAGGAATCTCATTAGAATACTGCAGGATGCTGAGGGCAGAAAGATCAAAGTGCAAGCAACATAGAGAATTAAAATGGGAGGTGACTGGAAGCTTAGGTTCTCACTTGTGAATCTAATAGCATTTTTCTGCAAAGCTGTCACTCAGTCTGATTTTGATCTCTTTGGATAAGAGAAGTTGAGAAAAGAGTTATTAGAGGAATTCACAATTAGGAAGGATCTGATCAAATGAGGGGGAAATGTTGCTATTACTGGATAGATCAAGAACCAGATGACACCAGTTTAAGTGACTGGTGAAAGAAGAGCTCAGTAAGAAGTCTGACAACACTAGGTTTAAGTCCAACCGATTTATTTGATAGTTCACTCACAAGCTTTCAATGTTTCCCTCTTCGTCAGGTAAATGAAGAGTTCTGGCATATATGCTCTGTCTGAGGCCAGAACTCTTCATTCACTTGACGAAGAGGGAAACCTCAAAAACTTGTGAGTTTACTATCAAATAAATTGGTTGGACTTCAACCTGGTGTTGTCAGACTTCTTACTGTGTTTACCCCAGTCCAACGCTGGTATCTCCACATCATGACTACGAAAGAAGAGCTGACAATGATAATAGCTTTTGTTTTATACAGAGAGTGGTTAGAATCTGGAAAACATTGCTGCAGTGTCTTTTCAATTGGGGTTTTCAAAAGGGAATTGGACCATTACCTGAAGAGGAAATTTTTCAGGACTCTGGGGAAAAGGCAGTGGAGTGGTGTTCAGTGAATTGTGATTGCAGGGAGCTAGCACAGGCACAAGGGCTGAAGTTTCCTTCTGTGTTGTAACCATTCTATGATTCTAAGTAGAGGTGACCACATTGTTAGCAGCAAGTACAAGAAGTAGAAGAGAATTGATGTTACACTTGGAGGCAGTATTTAGGAGCCTTGGATGATGAGAAAGGAGGAGGTAAAAGGAACAGTGTTGCATGTCTTGTGCTGGCATGGAAGAATGTCACAAGAAAGCGAAGGAGTATTGGGAGTGATTGGGCCAGGGTGTCATGGTATTCCTATGCATTGCTGAAAGGGGAGGGAAAAGGAGATTTGGTAGTAGCATCACCGAGTGCTGGTGAAGGACAATTTGTTAAATATAGAAGCTAGTGGGGTGGAAAATGAAAACAAGAACAACCCTACTATGCTTCTGGGAGGGAGGGGAAGGACTGAGAATCAAAATGCATGAAATAGATTGGAAATGATGGAAGGCCCTGTCAATTGCAGGAGGGACAATCCTCAGCTGAGGAATAAGAAAGACAAGCTGGAAACATTGATAGGGAAGAGTGCATCACCTGAGCAGATGAGACTGGGACAGAGTCCTTTTGGAAGTACAAAGAAAATTACAGCACAGGAACAGGCCCTTCGGCCCTCCAAGCCTGCATCACCCATGCTGCCTGATGTAACTAAAACCCTCTACACTTCCGGGGACCATATCCCTCTATTCCCATCTCATGCATGTACTTGTTAAGATGCCCCTTAAAGGTCACTATTGTATCTGCTTCCACTACCTCTCCTAGCAACAAGTTCCAGGCACCCACCACTCTCTGTGTAAAATATCTGCCTCGTACATCTCTATTGAAACTTGCACCTCACACCTTAAACCTATGCCCCCTAGTAATTGACTCTTCCACCCTGGGAGAAAGCTTCTGACTATCCACTCTGTCCATGCCTCTCATGATCTTGTAGACTTCCATCAGATCTCCCCTCAACGTCCTTCGCTTCAGTGAAAACAAACCAAGTTTCTCCAACCTCCAACTACCAGGATGCTGCCTGGTTTGGAGGGTAGATCTTATGGGGAAAGGTTGAGGGAGCTAGGGCTTTTCTCTTTGGAGCGGAGGAGGATGAGAGGCGACTTATTAGAGGTTTATAAGATGATGAGGGGGATAGATAGAGTGGATGTGCAGAGACTATTTCCTCGGGTGGATGTAGCTGTTACTAGGGGGCATAACTATAAGGTTCATGGTGGGAGCTATAGGAGGGATGTCTGATGTAGATTCTTTACTCAGAGAGTGGTTGGGGTGTGGAATAGACTGCCTGCTGTGATAGTGGAGTTGGACACTTTAGGAACTTTCAAGCAGTTATTAGATAGGCACATGGAGCACACCAGAATGATAGGGAGGGGATACCTTGATCTTGGGATTGAACATAGCTTGGCACAACATTGAGAGCCAAAGGGCCTTTACTGTGCTGTAATGTTCTATGTTCTAACCTCTCCTCATAGCTAATGCCCTCCATACCAGAGAACATTCTGGTAAATCTTTTCTGTAACCTCTCCAAAGATCTCCATATCCTTCTGGTAGTGTGGCAACCAGAATTTAACACCATATTCCAAGTGTGATCTAACTAAGGTTCTATAAAATGTCAACATGACTTGCCAATTTTTAAACTCAATACCCCAGCCGATGAAGGCAAGCATGCCGTATGCCTTCTTGACTATCTTCTTCCCCTGCATTGTCACTTTCAGTGACCTGTATACCCGTACACCCAGGTCCCTTTGCCGACCAATACTCTTAACAGTTCTGCCATTTACTGTATATTTCCTATCTGTATTACACCCTCCAAAATGCATTACCTCACATTTGTCCATTTTGAATAAGTAACTTATGTAAGGTGTGAAAAAAATGCAGTGAAGGCAGCAGTGAAAGTCGATGGGTTTATTGTGAATATTGGTGGCTAACCTAACTCAGAAATGGAGACCGTGAAATCAAGACAGGAAAGATTTCCTGATAAAAAAATTCCAAGTCTCCAATTTGCGGGAAAATGGGAATAACTCCCAATGATTTGTTTAATATGATTTCCAGAGCAGTTTTCCAATACTCTGTGCATCACCGAGTACCTCAGCGGGATTCACTCTGAAGTTTAGTGGGTGGGGCCTATTCCTGTCCAAGAGGCCAGTAACACAGTGCTGAGTGGGCCACTGCGCGTGTGCTGTCTGTCAGCACCAAGATCTGCTTTGTTGGCCTCCTGATAACTGGCCTTCCCCACAACCCTCATCGTTGGCTTTGCAAAGCCCCCCCCGCTCCCCCACCGCTGGCCTCCTTGACCTCCCCAGGCAAGCCCCAATGGCGCTCCCAAACAGTCCCAAACAGCCCCAATTGTTGTCCTCCATTCCTCTGCTGGTGTAGAGTGACAGTGGGATCTTCACACCCACCAATTGTCCTCCCATAATAGGCCCAGTCCCGTCTGCCACTGCCCAATGCCTGGTGGGCGGTGTCAGAGGGCCAGGCTGGGCACTGCCCAAGTGGCACCCCCCTTTATCGCCAACGTCCTTGAAAAGCCTCAGTAGGCTTTGTTCCCTCCACCAGAGT
Organism: Carcharhinus amblyrhynchos; assembly: GCF_965287045.1. Classification (NCBI taxonomy): domain Eukaryota; kingdom Metazoa; phylum Chordata; class Chondrichthyes; order Carcharhiniformes; family Carcharhinidae; genus Carcharhinus; species Carcharhinus amblyrhynchos. The sequence goes on from NC_137333.1 coordinate 64,424,399, forward strand.
CAGCTGCTGTTCCCCATTAGTGGAGATGCTAGTGGACCTGGAGACTTCAGCTCCTCTGCTCGAGCACATAGCAGGCTGAGAGAATGCCCCTTATATGAAGGTAAGAGGAGGGTAAAAATTGAAAGCAAAGTCGATTATATTTTCCAGTTCAGGATGAGAGCAGGAAATTACACCAGTTCTGTCAGCAAGGGAGGGGGCCTGAGCTGAACTGGAACAAAGTTCTACATGTTCCACAAAAAGGCAGTCATAATTAGCATGCATGAGGCTGCCACAGCAACACCTTTTATTAGAAGGGTGTGAGTGGAGTTGAAGAAGTTGTTCAACGTGAGAGCCAGGCAGGTAGTGGTGGATAAGGACTGATTGGCCCTCCATTCAAAGATGAAACAGAGTCCTGGTGAAGGATGGAAGGGTAGAGTAGTGGTTCCCAACCAGTGTGGCACTGCTGTGCCATGAAGACCCTTAAAGTGTGCTGTGAAAACAGATTCAAAATTATTCAAAATGCATGTAATTAAACTAAAACTAACCTTCGTCTTTAGCTCTGTGGTTGGCATTTCCAAGATCCAACGAACTTTGGGCTTCTCATGCCGTACACTGGCTGGGAAAGGGCCACATGTGCATGGTTTAGAGCTTTTACGTTGGCCAGACTCACCTGCATGACCAATGGGACTTGGAACTGAAGACAAAGGCCCCATGCTCCTACACAAAAAGGGTGCAAAACTCTGAGAGAAACGAGAGAGACAGGGTGGGGTGAAAAAAAATACGTGGGAGGACAGGGAGAAGTTCAAAAAATGAAGAAAATAGGAAATGTCGCTCAATTTTTTTTTGATATTATGGAGGTGCGCCATGACATATAAAAGATTGGGAATGACTGCAGAAGAGGATTGATTTGATTTGATTTATTATTGTCACGTGTATTAACATACAGTGAAAAATACTGTTTCTTGCATGCTATACAGATAAAATGTACCATTCATAGAGAAGGAAACGAGAGTGCAGAATGTAATGTTACACTGATAGCTAGGGTGTAGAGAAAAATCAACTTAATGTGAGGTAGGTCCATTCAAAAGTCTGACAGCAGCAGGGAAGAAGTTGCTCTTGAGCTGGTTGGTATGTGACCTCCGACTTTTAGAACATAAAACAGTACAGCACAGTACAGGCCCTTCGGCCCTCGATGTTGTGCCGAGCTATGTCCAAACCCAAGATCAAACTCCCTTTCATTCTGGTGTGCTCCATGTGCCTATCCAGTAACCACTTGAAAATTCCTAAAGTGTCAGACTCCACTATCACAACAGGCAGCGCATTCCACATCCCAACCACTCTCTGAGTAAAGACTTTTGTATCTTTTTCCTGAAGGAAGAAGGTGGAAGAGAGAATGTCCAGGGTGCGTGGAGTCCTCAATGATGCTGACTGTTTTGCTAAGGCAGTGGGAAGTGTAGACAGAGTCAATGGATGGGACGCTGATTTGCGTGATGCATTGAGCAACATTCACGACCTTTTGTAGTTCCTTGTGGTCTTGAGCAATGATGGAAAAAATAAATAAATCATAGATTGTGGCAACCCAATGCTTCTGGAAGCCCGTATCAGCCTCTGAATTCTTAGCAAATGTGGTTGCATTCTAAGTATTTTGGTTGAATCTTTGCTGAAGTTTGTGTCAGCAATCACACATGTGGAATGTTTTAGTATTGTAGTAGTTTGTTGAGGCTTGAACCATATTGCAACCGAAGGTGGGGAATAAATAAACATTAACAAAACCCTCAGGAGAATATTATAAAAATTCATTACTTGGACTTTACATTAATTAAATGAAGAGTTAAAGCTCATCCACGTGTCACAATTTTCAAAAGGTATGGGAAGTGGAATAATTAATGCTTCAGGGAGCGATTTTCATAATTTGTATGGTACAATTTTTTAAGATGGGGCATTATGGTGAAAATCAATTACAGTTATGGATAATCCTTGAGGATTTCAGAGCCTAAGAGAAGATCTGTAAGTGAATCCATTGTCAGAATACAGAAGAAGAGAGTGCTGCTGGAAATGTACAACCTGTTCATTCACATCTCAAAATGAGATAAAGATTAACTTTTTTTAAAGTTAATTCATGGGACATAGCGCCACTGGCTGACCAGCATTTTTGACCATCCCTCACTGCTCGCTGGCAGTTAAGAGTCAACCACATTGCTGTGGCTCTGAAGTCTCATGTAAGCCAGACCAGGTAAGGCCGGCAGATTTTCTCCTGTGAAGTACGTTAGTGAACCAGATGAGTTTTTCCGACAATAATTTCATGGCTATCATTAGATTCTTAATTCCATATTCCTTTTTAAATTATTGAATTCAAACTCCACTATCTGCCATGGTGGTATTCGAACCCAGGTCCCCAGAACATTTGCTGAATGTCAGGATTAATAGTCTAGCAATAGCACCACTAAGCCATCACATCCCTTGTATCAATTAGGATTCAGGTGAGGGATCTCATGTAAGATTTTAAACTTCTTTGCAGGTGCTGATTGGCTTCATTTGCAAATGTATTACTTTCTGACAGAGATACCATATGTTCCCAAAGAGTGATCAATCTCGCGGAAAAGTGGAACTCCAACTTTTGCCCAAAAAATTCCATCATTTTTCATATTCCTCGTGTAAAAGTTCACCGCTGACTTTCCACAGGCACTCTGCTCTGACTCAGTTCGCTGCCCTGCTCTTTGGGTTCAGGTTAACACAGCAAAAACCAGAATTTGAAGCAGGAATTTTCTGATTGTTCAGTATTGGTGCTTGTTCACAAACTGCAATTTTCCCCCGAGATATCTGGAAACTTTAGTAATTTCCAGTTGGAATGATGGGAGCAAGATTTAGAGCAAATTGCAGAGTCTGTGTGCAGAGTGCGTGAGGACCATCAACATATTAAACCTTACCAGAAATGGAACTAAGCTTACTGAACTGTCATGAACAGTCTGATGGCCACATAGAGAAATAAAAGGGAATTCTTAAAAACTTACCTTTTTATGCATCCTTTTTGCTCCATCCACTTCATTGCAAGCCCCAAGTGTCTGAAGCTGAGGGTCTGAAAACCCAGTTCTGTGCTGACCTTGTGAGTCGCAAGTGTTGCAAGTTGTGAATGTAAACCACTTGGAAACACACCTGCATAAAACTCAGCCTTTGACCTTCTGCCTCAAAAAAGGGTCTCAGAACTTTCACCTGAGTACATACAACAAAAGAAAAACTATCAATATTGACATCTGAAGTAGAACAGAAAATAATAGAAATATCCAACAAGTAAGTCGGGATGTGAAAGAGAAAACAGGGTCATTCCATCATGACATCTGATCAAAGGATCCACTTTTCTTTGTTGGATGCTGACTGATTCGTTGCACGTTTTTAAAGTTTTCTGGTTAATTTAGAGTCATAAATCATAAAATTCCCTGCAGTGCAGAAGGAGGCCATTCAGCCCATTGAGTCTGCACCAACTCTCCGACAGAGCATCTTACTCAGACTCACCCCTCCTATCCCTGGAACTCCACACATTTACCCCACTAATCCCCCTAACCTACTCATCTTGGGGCACTAAGGGGAAATTATAGCATGGCCAATCCACCTCACCTGCACATCTTTGGAGCATGATGTGGATATGCCAGCGTTGGACTGGGGTAAACACAGTAAAAAGTCTGACAACACCAGGTTTAAGTCACACCGATTTATTTGATAGTAGACTCACTAGCTTTCAGGGTTAGTCCCTTTGTCAGGTGAACGGAGAGTTCTGGCCTCAGACAGAGCATATAAAGCACAGACAGTTTACAGATTACTGATTAGAATGCAAATCTTTACACCTAACCTGCTGTTCAAGTCTTAAAGTGGCTGACAGTGTGAGTGGAAGGAGCACTGATCACAGGTTAAAGAGATGTGTATTGTCTCCAGACAGTACAGTAAGTGAGGTTTTGCAAACCCAGGCAAGTCACGGGGGTTACAGATAGTGCGACATGAATCCAAGATCCCTGTTGAGACCGTCCTTATGTGTGCAGAACTTGGCTATCAGTCTCTGCTCAGCGACTCTGCGCTGTCGTGTATCGTGAAGACCACCTTGGAGAATGCTTACCCGAAGGTCAGAGGCTGAATGCCTGTGACCACTGAAGTGTTCGCCAACAGGCAAGACTGTTCCCTTCCTGTTGGCGAACACTTCAGTGGTCTCGGGCATTCGGCCTCTGACCTTCGGGTAAGCATTCTCCAAGGCGGCCTTCACGACACACGACAGCGCAGAGTCGCTGAACAGAGACTGATAGCCAAGTTCCGCACACATAAGGACGGTCTCAACAGGGATCTTGGGTTCATGTCGCACTATCTGTAACCCCCATGACTTGCCTGGGTTTACAAAACTTCACTTACTGTACTGTCTGGAGACAATACACATCTCTTTAACCTGGGCTTAACGCTCCTTCCACTCACATTGTCGGCCACTTTAGGACTTGAACAGCAGGTTAGGTGTAAAGATTCGCATTCTAATCAGTAATCTGTAAACTGTCTGTGCTTTATATGCTCTGTCTGAGGCCAGAACTCTCCATTCACCTGGCGAAGGGACTAACCCCGAAAGCTAGTGAGTCTACTATCGAATAAATCGGTGTGACTTAAACCTGGTATTGTCAGACTTTTTACCATCTTTGGAGCACCCAGAGGAAATCACGCACACACGAGAAGTATGTGCAGACACCAGAAGAACATTTAAAATTTTCATGATTTGCAGTTTGTTCTTTTCACCTTTGTCTGAACATAGTGTTGTATTTTCATACCCACAAAAAGCCAGGAATGGGTGCGGAATCATAAAACTTGTAATCACTGGACTGTAATTTTGAATTTCCCCCTCACAAAGAACAGCACACAAACTTCTCACAGACGGGAACAAGTTTGTTTTAAGCTTTGGGGTCAGAACCCTGTATGCACATCCTATGACATTGGGGTTGCTATTATATATGTAAGGGTATTAGCGAGGTAAATATGTGGGGCCAGATACTCCATTAAAGAGTAGGTGCAGACATGATAGGCTGAATGGTCTCCTTCTATATTGTAGGGATTTTGTGATATGGACCGAGAGGAATTTAAATTTTTCTGATGTCATTCGGGGAATATGCATGGCCCTCCACAGCTCTGAGCTTACATATGTTTGCAGTGTCGCCCCAGTCTTCTTCAGCTCTTGGAAGTTCTGCATCCTCTTCTGGAAAGATAAGAGGGAAAGGGCAATATGGTGGCATCTAAAGGCATGGAGATTGGAGAATCCTCCGAGAGGTCTTCACAATCATCTCCACATTGAGATTTGAGAATATTCATAGTGTTAGATGGGACATTGGCCTGGGCAGGTACCCCTGAAACTCTGTTCATGCAACCACCCAAAGTCTGACATATTACACGCAGCAATGCCTGTCTGTATGTCAAGCATCTCACTCACTTTACTGGAGCACAGAAGGTTACAGAAGTGCATTTGACACAGTATCCAGGTTCACTGATGGTCATCTGCTGAGCTAACCTGCAATATGCAACCAGGCTGCTTTAGTTGTGGCTGGAGGGAACTTGTGTCCAGCAAGGAAGAGGGTGTCCTTGCAAGCATATGGTTTGTTCAAAAGGATGTCAAGGTTGTGATCTGTAAATTGGGACACTGTGGCCTCCCTGAATTTTTGGCTGCTTCCATGATCCACTATTCTGGAATAAGGGTAGCGGACTAGAAGAGTCAAAATTTATGGTGCTCATGGTTTTTTCTATCATTAACTTTATATGATGGAATGCTATTGAAGGGATGGTGTTGCTCTTTGTGGCGTAGAAGAGCAGGGTTTGCCTTGCACAGGGTTGGTGGCCTCAGCATTGTATGACAAGCAACGTCAGTGCAGAGGGGTCCTGAGGTCTTTGAGGAGCATTCCCTTGCAGTGCATCTGGGTGATTTCTCAGTGAGCTGCCTCCTCTGGGTTGAAAGCACTCAGATGGAAGTTGGGAGTGTCAAAAGCGTTTGAATTCTGAGTGAGGGGTGCAGCAGGTGAGCCATGTCATTTGCAGAGCTGTGTGAGATGCTGCACCATGCTGTATGAAAATTCACTGACCTGCAGCACTGAGCAGCAAAGGATTGTTGCAACAGAATGCACAGTAATACGATTTGGGCTGGATCGCGAAGTGATCCCAGCCTCTTTTGTCTTTCTCTTGTGCAGTGAATCCATTGGAAGACCCACTTGGGTCAGGAGGGAAAGTGTTTTTGAAGCAGAGTTTCTTCCTTCCCCTACAGCAAACAGCTTCCCCACTGCCAGGGTCAGCGAGATGGGTGCATAGCTGGAGGACCTTCTTGAATGAAATCCACGTGCTGGGAAGGCTTTGATCAGTTATACTGAAGATTTCCACTTGAAGCCATTGAGAGACTACAGTTCAAAGCATTTTTTCTCTCAAAGAGCTTTCACTGACCGGCAGGTGATTGCAGCTTCTTTGTAAACATTTCACCTATCCAGCACGCAACTGACAGCTGCATTTCTCTCCTGCCAGCCTTGACCATGCCATGGGAACAGCTTTCGACTTCCAGCTGTGCCAAGGGACAAAAGCCAACAGTTCAGGCAGCAACTGGAGCAACCACAGCCTTCTCAGCCTATGCCCCTACCCAGGACAGAGGGGATCTGTGTTCTGCTAAGATCTAATTGGAAGGAGACAAGACCCCACAACACAGAGGGTCAGCTTTCTCAACATGCGTGAACATCAGTAACATAGGAGGCTCTGGGTCTCCTGGCAAAATCACTGATGACATCTGCAAGATTTCCTTTCCAGTGGAACAGATGGGTCCATGTCCTCTGTGTCCAACATGCCACTAGAGGTACAGTCACTCACTCAATCATTCACTCTCCTCCTGGTTCTCAGCCTCTCCCCAAGTTTATTGTGTGGTCCAAGGAGAGAAAATAAAGATTTATGAATGTTATAAGTGGCCTGTGTTGAGGGGAGGGAAGGACATCTTGGAGGGGTTACAGTAAGAGGTTGAGTGAAGTGTGAGTGTTCAGATGGAGCTGTGAGGTGAGAAGAATGGACGTATAAATGTGTTCTCCTGGGGAGTGTGGTGCAGGAGGATGCTGAGGAAGCCAGGGTGCAGGGTTTGACATTCACCTTTCCCACTCTCCTGAAGTTTTGGATTCTTGAGTGCCCTGTCTCCAGGTTGGAGGGACCACAACTCTGTTGCCAACTTAGCTACTTCCACACACATCTTTTTAAAAAAGATTTACTTCATTTTTAAATAACAAAATATTCAGAATGGACTGGGCTGTTCCAAATCCATCTCCTTGCTTGCTCTGAAAACCAATTCAAATTGAATCCAATTCAAGGCCCCCACAAGAGACACAAATGAAAAGAAAAGGCATTGATTTTTTCTTGTACTTGATCTGACATGTAATCCTCACCCAAAGACTGACAGATTATCGTGGTTTCTTCAAGAGGTTTACTGCTTCCTCCCACCCTTAGGTGGGCTCACCTCACTGCAGCTCCTTAGATCCCAGAGCAAGACCTTCAGGTAAGAATGTGAAACCTGAGGAGCAGCTTTCCCAGGTCTCTTCTCCATTCCTGGAGTTCCTGCAGCCTCAAAGATCCAAATGCTGGCAAACCTTTTGTAGACCATTTTTACTCTGGGAAAGAACAATGGCAGGATGCACCATTTAGTTGTGGCACGGTGGTAAGCACTGCTGCTTCACAGCACCAGGGACCTGAGTTCAATTCTGGTCTGTGTGGCATTTGCATGTTCTCCCCATGTCTGCATGGTTTTCCTCTGGGTGCTCCAGTTTCCTACCACAGTGCAAAGATGTGCAAGTTGGATGGATTGGCCATGCTACAATGTCCCTTATCATTTCAAGATCTGGAGGTTAGGGGGATTAGCGGGGTAAATTACATATGGTTACAGGGATAGGGCCTATTTGGGATGCCCTGTCAGCATTGGTGCGGACTTGATAAACCAAACTGCCTCATTCTGCACTGTATGAATTCTTTTCCATCTATGAAAGACTAGGTGGAGAAGAATTCACCTAATGTTTTGACTGCTTGAAAATTTGATGAAGAATGCTCTAAGGAATATGGTTAGAACTTGCCGGGTCAGAACTTATTATTCTGAGAAGGAAATAGGCCACTGCAACAAAAGTAAGAATGGGATCTGGTTATTGTGAGCATTCATTATTGTGAAACCTTCTATAATTATTGACTGAAGTGTTTTGAATTGTCGAATGAAATCAATGTGATAGATTAATAAAAAAAAAGCAGTCATAATCAAAGTGTTTACCACCTAAGGGCAACTAGAAATGAGCAGTAAATGTGACCTTTTGTCAAACAACAAAACAAATCCATGAATGTGAAATACTCCCTTGAGTATGGTTTCTTTTCTTGGTCAAAGTTATTTCAGATAACTTCAGAAGGTTAATGATTTTCGTCAAGGTGAAAAAAGTCGTACGATGTTCTGTGTGATCTCCTGGGTTGATTTCAGTTACCTGAGTGGATTCAAGAGGAATTTTCCTAAGTATTTCTTCCCTTTAGGTCCTGAATGTTTTTGACAGTCAATGGGTGATAGAGTGCTCAATGCTGTAAGACTGTTATCCCTCGCCTCAATACCGTCACATAGAGAAACTGATGCTTTTAAAATGTGTTTTATTGTCTATTAATTATAGCAGTAATAAAAATACAATGCAGCATAAACAATTCATCACAACTGCACAATTTTGGCCAATATTAGAAATAATGAAGTCTATAATGAGAAATCCAGTTTTATCTCTGTTCCATGAAAGAACTTTATTTAATTTTCTCATTTACCATCTGCTTTATTTTAATGGAAATTTGTATCATATCCAGCATCTCTTGTTCTTGGAGAGGCCGCACAGAAATTGGCCCCTTTGAGCTACTGCTTACGGACAGCCAGAGACAAGGACACGCACATTTAAACAAATTGACCCTGCACTACAAAAAGATTGAGAGGTTACATTGGTTATATTGCAGACTGTCTTCAGAGGCTGGATTTCATGTTCCTGCACCAGGGGTCATGTTAAATCCAATGTGTGGCCTGTCCACTACATATCTCCTGCCTCTTCCGCCACCACAGTTTTACCAGTGGTAGACGAGGTGTTGATGCTGCCATTCTATGGGACAATTGCGTCCCTCAATTGAGTGATTAAACTGGCAATGGGAGAGGCCCACAGCAAGCAACTAGCCCAGCATGTTTCCCTATGTAGGCTGGCAATAGACAGGGAAGGGGAGATGGCTTCTTACCTAGCTCTCAGGGCCCATCGGAGGGCCTACCATTGGCCTTACTCCTCCCCAGATTTCCCCTCCATCTCCCACCCCCTATTGGCCTGTCCTTACCCCCTCACCAAACCCCACCCCCAAATGCTTATAAAGTTCAAATCCATTGTTGAATGCCTCCTCAAACCCTGCCTACCATTCCAGCAGTGGCAGCCACGGTGCTGCTGGCACTTGAGAACTGCCAGCGGCCCTACCATTTTAGCTGGTCTAAGCGTCTGAGCAGGAATCTTGATGTCTCGTATAATTCAGCCCCTGGTTCTACAATCTAGATTGATTCTACTTCCAAGTCTGAATCCACAGAATACATTTAGACATGGTGCTTGGTACTGACATTGCATTTTGCTTTGCTTCAGACCTTGATTCTCTTGGGACATAATTGAGAACAAAAACCAGGTTAAAAATATAGCATGTAATAAGAAGAGAAAATGCTCAAAATGCACACCAATATAGTTTAGCAGCTGAAAAGAGAAAAAAATGGGATAACGTTTCAACATTTGGCTGGAATTTTACCAGCACGCCCGCCCCGATTCCAAGGCTCGCAGAGTGGTATTCTCCATTGGCCTTGCGTGGGATCCTACAAGCCTCTGGTGGGCGAGGTAGTAAAATTCTGGCGTATGTCTTCATTCCTTTCAGATACTGATGGACCTGCTGTAGGCTTCCAGAATCTTCTGTGTTCTAATTTCAGATTCTCGCAATTTTCTTTTCCTTTTTAACTTTGCAGTTACATTGTGGTTTGTCCGAGTGAAAATCAAACAGCAGGAACCACAGACCAGCTGATCCCTTTATTCTGGGTGTTGTCACACTTCAGAGGAATTGGCAGTAGTTAGTCTGCACGTTGAGAACCTCATAGAGTGTCACCTCAGTCACTGTGTGTCATTTAATGAGGATACAAGTGAACTGCACTTGTCAGTGAAAAGCAGCAATTTAGCAATACAAAACGTTAGAATAATAGAATCCAATTTACTTCACTTCATATTTTCTGTTGAGTTGGAGCCAGATAACTGGTGCGAGAGATTTCTAATGCAAATCTCTGAGGGACTCATGTGGTGTACCCTTTAAAATCATTGCTTGTAATGGCAGTTCAGAATTCTGAGAGTAAAATTTGATGCTTATTGCCATGGTGAAAACTCTATTGTGATATAAGCACCGATTTAATTGTGTTCCAGCAAAATCATTTGAATGGAAAGCTTTTAGAAAAATAAAAATATTTTTTGAAGTTTGGAATTCAGTGCCAAATATGAAATTCTATTGAGTGTGAAAGCAGGATTAGCAGGATAAATATGTAGGGTTATGGGGATAGGGCCTGGGTGGGTCAGTTGTTGGTGCAATGGACTGAATGGCCTCCTTCTGCACTGTAGGGATTCTATGTAACTATTTACTCTGCAGTTGTAATAAACATTAATTATTACATAAATACAAATTACTGCAGCTGCTGGAATCTGACACAAAAACAGAAAATGCTGGAAAATGTCAGCAGGTCTGACAGCATCTATGGAGAGAGAATAGAGCCAACATTTCAAGTCAGGATTACTCTTTGTTAGAGCTCCATTAATCATTAATCATTGCTGTGCTTTGGGTTTCAGAGTGTTCCACAGTTACCGTGTGCCAAGGCTCTCTATAACTATGAAGGGAAGGAACCTGGTGATCTCAGATTCTGCAAAGGGGACCTCATCATTCTGCGACGGAAGGTGGATGAGAACTGGTATCATGGCGAGCTGAATGGTACCCATGGCTTTTTCCCAGCTAGTTATATTCAATGCATCAAGCCTCTTCCACAGCCACCTCCTCAGGGCAAAGCACTTTATGACTTTGAAGTAAAGGATAAAGAACAAGACAAGGACTGTTTGACTTTCTCAAAGGTAAAATAATTGTTGTACAGATGTACCAAACGTTTGTTTTTAAGCTAGACATGTTTTACATTTACTCAATGCTTTATCATAAATTCAGCTGCAGAATATCTCAACCCTTAGAGTTATTGGAGAGCACTATAACCAAAGACAATCTAACACTAATGTGGTATTGCTCTCGCAGGTTCTTGTATTCCTTCAAAAGCTAGATAGATGCTTGTCCTCTTGTGTTTTACAGAAATTTTGGTAGTGGTAAAACGATTCAGCAAATATCATTCAGTCTATCTAACCTCCCCCCATGTTATATGATCCGCTGACCCGCATATAGCCCCAAGCCAGTTTTCGCTGACCAGTGCAGACCTTCCTCTGACATTGGGAAAGTCTGCAGGGAGATGATCAAAATTATATAAACAACTTTGCAATACCTGTACATGTTTGGTTATTTTTGAGTTGCCACTAGTGCTGCAAAATAAGTAATGTAAGCTGGGAAAACGTACAGCACTGCCAACGTTTATACATGGAGGAACCGGTTTTGAATGCGATATCAGTTTATGCTGAAATTCAAGGACAAGCTTAGAGTTAAGCTAGCTGTAGTATTCAGGCAGACTCAGGCCCAATGTGACTAACGATTGTCAAGATAAACAGGTTAATATAATACACACATAACAAAGATGTAAATGACTGATTGGTTTCTCAAGACTAATTATTATTTGAACAATCTACCAAGATAACTTATTTTAATCACCTCACATTTACTTCAAAGTATCTGTAAGAAGCTTCATTCCGATTTGTTTCACATCCTGTAGACATTATTCTGTTTGCCTACCTTCAATTCTGCACAAAGTTTCAATGTGGTATTAAGGTTACACACTGTTTACAGTATGGTCCTACCTTCGGTTCTGTTCTTCTGTGTGCAGAGACTTCAAGAAGTTCTGGTTCCACCCAAGTTACGTTTCAGTCCACGAAAAACTTTTATGCTTTATCCTTAGATCAGTTCAGAACATTATGTGCAGCAGTATAATAACATCCTACAAATCAATGGATAATATCCTTATAAATCATACAATCTTAAATCAAAGTTGGCTTGAACTTATACTGCAGCCAGATGCTGGGAAAATCCGGTAGAAACCAGCTGGTGGACAGTTTGGAAGCAAATCATGCTGGTTATATACTTCCAATTTAATATTGCCAGCTGAAAGTCCTAGAATTCGTATTTGGTCTTGTTGAACCCCGGCTAGTTTTATCTTCTATCTCAATGGGAAAGTACCTCCAATGTAGTGGGCGTCATTCTGTCATTCTGTGTAGCATGTCAATGCCCTCTGTCCATCTATCATTATTTCCTAATTCTAACCAAACTGTTTTTGTTTTCCAAAGCCACTTAGCAAGCAAGTAGGGATTGAATTACAAAAGTAATGAATGCTTTAGTTTCTAATGTAAATTCAGTTCAATTGGAGCAAAATGAAACCCATTTTTTAAAAAGTGGCTCATTACTGAACTTAATTTCTATAAGTGTGGAAAAGCTGGAAAAGAACAGCAGGAAAAGAGCATGAGGTTCATCCTATTAAGTTAACACAATAAATATGTTTCCTAACTCTATTTCCTAACCCTACTGAAGCATAAAGAATGAAAATCAAACTTCAGCTAATTCAGGGAAATTCCTGTCTAACTCCCTCAGGCAATCAAGCAAGTTTGAGGAGGCAACAATAGCATGTGAGTGTCATAAATCAAAAATAATTAGCAATTTGCTCCCCCTGCTCCCCGAATAGGAAATGGTCTCCTCCCATTAACTTGTTAAAAGTACTTGAATATACAATGGAGCATCCACAACCCTCTGGAGTAGAATTTCTAAGACTCACAAACGTCTTGATAGGAGAAATTTCTCCTCATCTCTATCTGAACTGGTTGCCTCCTCATCCTGAAACAGTGCCCACTAGTTTTCTACACTCTCCATGGAGGGGGCAAACATCCTCTCAGTACCTATCCTGTCACATACCAGAATGTTTAAAAATATATTAATTCGTGTAGGTGTAGATGTAGGCCAGCGTTTATTGCCCCCTCCAATCGCCCTCGAAAAGGTGGTAGTGAGCTGCCTTCTTGACCACTGCAGTCCGTGTGGTGTTGGTACACCCACAGTGTTGCACGGGATGGAGATCCAGGATTTTGACCCAGTGACAGTAATGGAAGGGCACTTTATTTCCAAGTCAGAATGGTGAGGGCTTGGAAAGGAACCTCCAGGTGGTGGATTTCCCACTTGTCTGCTGCCATTGCCTATCTAGATAGTAGTGTGCATTTGGAAGGCCTGACCAAGGAACCTTGGTGAGTTTCTGCAATGCATTTTTTAGATGGTACACACTGCTGCTACAGTGCGGCAGTGGTGGAGAGAATGGATGTTTGTGGATGTGGTGCCAATCAAGCAAGCTTCTTTGTCCTGGATGGTGTCGTGCTTCTTGGGTGTTGTTGCAACTCCACTCATCCAGGCAAGTGGACAGTATTCCAACACTCTTCTGACCTGTACCTTGTACACGGTGGACAGGTTTGAGGAGTCAGGAGATGAGTTATTCGCCACAGGATTCCTAGCATCTGACCTGTTTTTGTAGCTACAATATTTATATGGCTCGTCCAATTCAGTTTCTGGTCAATGGTGACCCCCAGGATGTTGATAATGGGGGATTCAGTGATGAGAATGCCATTGAATGTCCAGGATGATTTTTAGATTCTCTCTTGTTGAGGTGGTCATTGCCTGACACTTGTGTGGAGCAAATGTTATTTGCCACTTGTCAACCCAAGCTTGGACATTGTCCAGGTCTTGCTGAGTTTGTATATGGACTGCTTCAGTATCTGAGAGGCCACCAATGATGCTGAACATGGTGCAATCATAAGCAAAATCCCACCTTTAACCTGGTGATGGAAGGAAGGTCATTGATGAAGCAGCTGAAGATGGTTGTGTTACGGATACTACTCTGAGGAACTCCTGCAGTGACGTCCTGGAACTGAAATGATTGAATTCCAACAACCATAAATGTATTTCTTTATTCATAAGAACATAAGAACATGTTCTTATGTTCAGGAGCAGGAGTAGGCCATCTAGCCCTTCGAGCCTGCCCTGCCATTCAATAAGATCATGGCTGATCTGAAGTGGATCAGTTCCACTTTCCCGCTTTCTCCCCATAACCCTTAATTCCCTTGTCTATCAAAAACCAATCTACCCGTGTCTTAAACATATTCAGCGAGGTAGCATTATACTCCATCTGCCAGGTCCTCGCCCACTCGCTTAGCCTATCCAGATCCCTCTGCAGACTTTCCACACCCTCCGCGCAATTTGCTTTTCCACTCATCTTCATGTCATCAGCAAATTTCGTCACCCTACCCTCAGCCCCCTCCAGATCATCTATATAAATGGTAAATAGTTGAGGCCCCAGCACCGATCCCTGCGGCACTCCACTAGTCACCAACTGCCAATCCGAATAGCACCCATTGATACCAACTCTCTGCTTCCTATTAGACAGCCAATCCTCTATCCATGCTAACACCTTACCCCCAACTCCATGCACCCTAACCTCCTGTAGCAGCCTTTTATGAGGCACCTAATCAAACGCCTTTTGAAAATCTAGAAACACCACATCCACCGGTTCCCCTCTGTCTACCGCACTAGTCACATCCTCATAGAAATCCAAGAAATTCGTCAAACGCGACTTCCCCTTAACGAATCCGTGCTGCGTCTGCTCTATCAAACCATTCTGTTCTAGGTGCCTCGCTATTTCTTCTTTGATTCAAGCATTTTTCCAACTACAGATGTTAAACTAACCAGCCTATAATTCCCTGCCTTTTGTCTGCTACCTTTTTTAAACAGTGGTGTAACATTAGCCGTTTTCCAATCTTCCGGCACTTCCCCAGAATCCAGCGAATTTTGGTAAAAATTTTAGGTAGGACTCCAGCCAACCGAGAGTATGCACCTTGATGTCCATTGATTTCAGTTTTGCTTAGGCTCACTGATGCCTTACTTGGTCAAATGCTACTTTACTGTCAAGGGAAGTCACTCCTTCCTCACCTCCTGAGGTTAACTCCTTTGTCCATGTTTGGACAAAGGCTATAATGAGGTCAGGTGCTGAGTAACCATGGCAGAAGCCAAACTGAGTGCCAGTGAGAATCGTTTATATGTTTCAATGAGGTAGCTTCATATTTTCCTAAACTGCAGAGTATAGGCCAATTTTATTCTGTCTCTTTATTGGGCTATTGTCAGGAATCAATGTAGTGAATCTTTACTCCATGCCCTCCAAGGCAAGTATATCCTTCAAGATCCTGTTAATATTGCAAAGCTTATGCTACACCACTGTAATACTGAGTGCAAGTTATGACATTTTACTGAAAAGCCATGGCTTGCAGGGCAGGACACCACCAAGGTTTAAATGACATAAGTTATATAAGGAAATAGTGTCTAGGTGACGTTGGTTGAAAAGCCTAAATATGACAAAAGAATGAAAGATAGTCACAGAGAGCCATTGTTTTGAAGTCCCAAGAAACAATGAAATGGGGTTGGAAGCAACCAGATGAGCCTAAATTTCAACTAATAAGTACAGGAAAGAGGACGTGGATGCAAGATGCCTATTTGTAGTGAAAGAACAAAAGAAGAAAGTACAGCCAAGCAAAGACAAAGCTTCTATTGATAATAAGAGAGAAATAAAAAAAGGTCTTCTGTATGAGATTGCTGCATTTCCATACTCGTTTCCTCAGCTTGGACAAAAAAGCTGGAGCTTTTATGATGTTTCTTATTCTAGCATGAACTGACAGATTGCTGGTGATTATGGAGCTGAGATATGTATGAAGGTATTAACAACCTCTAGTATCACATTGTCAATGTTAATGGATGGTGATATGGGAACATTCTGGACCAAGGCATTTGTCTTTCTGACACTGACGGTCAAACCAAACTATTTACAGGTGTGAGAGACTCTGTCCATTGGCTGTTGTAAGTGTTTCCCAGTATGGAATGTTAGTGCAGCATCATCAGCGTAGAGCAACTCTCTGATGATTAAATGGTGTACCTTTGTCTTGGATCTCAGGGAGCAAGGTTGACCAACTTTCCGTCAGTTCTTGTATGTGAAATAACTCCTCTGTGGCCAGTGTCCCATCGCCAAACTTAGATTTATTGACATAGTCAGCAACACGCAGACAAATATTTCCTCATACAGAGTATAAACCCATTAGCCCTGATACTCCACATTACACCCACAGACAGGGCTCCCTGATTGGACAAGCCATTATTGCCTTAATCAGGGAGTTCACATTCGTAAACTAATATGCCAGGGGGGTGGAAACCTACATAAGGAGTCAGAAAAGGAGGGAGTAAGAACAAAAACAAAAGATAGAAAAGGGAATAAGAAAACTGATAGGCAGAGAAAACAAGAGCAAAATTCAAACAGGGATATAGAGAAAAATATTAGGAGCAAGACAAACAATGTTAAAAAGACAAGCTTAAAGGTTCTGTGCCTTAACGTGTGGAGCATTTGCAATAGTATCCCAGGGTATTCAATATTTAGGAAGGACAGGCATAAAGGAAAAGGTGGTGGAGTGGCACTGCCGGTATAAGTGGAAATTAATCAACAATAATGAGAAAGGATATTCTGACGAGATGGAGTTTGCGCGGGTAGAATTGAGAAATACCAAGGGACAAGAAACGTTAGTGGATGTCATATATAGACTCTCAAACTGCAATGGTGATGTTGAAAATGGCATTAAACATGAAATTAGTGATGCATGTGATAAAAGAATATTGGTGATTATGGCACTTTTAATCTGCGCGTACATTGGGCAAATAAAATTAGCCACAATGCTGTAGAGGAGGAATTCCTGGAGTGTATATGGGATGATTTTCGTGACCAATATATGAATGAACCAACTAGAGAGCAGGTCATCTTCGACTGGGTACAATGCAATGAGAAGGGAATCATTGCCTGTCTAACTGTGTGAGATCCCTTGGGCAGATGAGCAAACATTACATGATAGAATTTTTTATTAAGATGGAGAGTGAATTAGTTGATTCAGAAACTGGGATGCCGAATCTTAATAAAGGAAACAATGAGGATATGAGACATAAATTGGCCTTGATAGATAGGGGAGAGTTACTTAAAGGAATGATCGTGGATAGACAATGGCAAACATTCAAGGAACGAATGGGGAAACTGCAGAAACTGTTTATTCCTGTCTGGCACAAAAGCAAAATGGGTAAGAAGGCCAATCCATTGGCTTATAAAGGAAATTAGAGATAGTATCCAGTCCAAGGAAGAAGCATAGATTGGCCAAAAAAAAGGTCTGAGGATTGGGAGCAGTTTACAGTTCAGCCAAGAACGACCAAGGGATTGATTAAGAAGGTGAAAATACAGTATGAAAGTAAGCTTGCAGGGAACATAAAGACTGATACGAAGAGTTTCTCTAGATATGTGAAGCAAAAGACATTGGTGAAGACAAATGTAGGTCCGCTACAGATAGAAACGGGGGAATGTATAATAAGGGACAAAGAAATGGCTGAGCAACTAAGTACATACTTTGGTTCGGTCTTCACAAAAGAGGACACAAATCAGATATCAAAGTTGTTGGAATATGCAAGATTTAATGAGAGGGAAAAACTGAGGGAGATCAATATTAATAGAGAAATTGTGCTGGGAAAATTGATAGGATTGAAGGCAGAAAAATCTCCAGGCCCTGATAATCTACATCCCACAGTACTTAAAGGAGTGGCTTGAGAAATAGTGGATGCATTGGTGGTCATCTTCCAGCATTCTATAGACTCTGGAACAATCCCTGCAGATTGGAGGGTAGCTAATGTCACTGCAATATTCAAAAAGGGAGGTAGAGAGAAAACAGGGAATTATAGACCAGTAAGCTTAACATTAGTAGTGGGGAATATTCTCAAATCCATTATCAAAGGCTTTATAGCAGAGCATTTAGAGAGCATTGGCAAGGTCAGACAGAGCCAACATGGATTTATGAAAGGGAAATCATGCTTGACAAATCTATAGCAATTCTTTGAGATGTAAGTAGCAGAGTTGAGGGGGGGAGCCAGTCAATGTAGTATATCTGGACTTTCAGAAAACGTTTGACAAAGTGCCACATAAAAGATTATCGTGCAAGGTTAAAGTGCATGGGATTGGGGAAAATGTATTGAGATGGATAGAAAACTGGTTGGCAGAAAGGACACAAAAGGTATGAATTAATGGATACTTTTCAAATTGGCAGGCAGTAACTAATGTGGTGCCACAGGGATCAGTGCTGGGACCCCAGTTATTCACAATATATATTAACGATTTGGATGAGGGAACAAAATGTAACATCTCAAATTTGCAGGTTGGTTGGAGGCTGAACTGTGACAAGGATGCAGGGATCCTTCAGCATGATCTGGACAGGTTGGATGGGTGGGCAAATCAATGGCAGATGCAGTATAATTTGGATAAATGTGAGATTATTCACTTTGGAAGCAAAAACAAGAAGGTAGATTACTACCTGAATGGCTGTAGATTGGGAGAGGAGAGCGTGCAGCAGGACCTGGGTGTTCTTGTGCACCAGTCGCTGAAGGTAAGCAAGCAGATGCAGCAGATGGTAAAGAGGGCAAATGGTATGTTAGCCTTCATAGTGAGAAGTTTCGAGTTCAGGAGCAGGCATGTGTTGTTGCAATTATACAGGGCAGTTTTACTCTCCTTTTCTGAGAAAGGATGTTCTTGCTTTCGAAGGAATGCAACAAAGATTTATCAGGATAATTCCAGGGATTGCGGGACTGATGTATGAGGAGAGATTGACTAGATTAGAATTAAAAGTTTTTGCTGGAGTTCAGATGAATGAGGGGGGAAATCTCAGAGACATATAAAATTCTAACAGGACTATACAGGGTAGATGCAGGGAGGATGTTCCCGATTGTGGGGGTGTCCAGAGCCAGGGGTCACAGTCTGAGGATTTGGGGTAGAACATTTAGGACAGAGATGAGGAGACATTTCTTCACTCAAAGAGTGGTGAGTCTGTGGAATTCATTACCACAGGAAGTAGTCAATGCCAAAACATTGAATGTATTCAAGAGGCAGTTAGATATAGCATTTGGGGAATGAAATAAAGATTATGGGGAGAAAGCAGGATTAGACTATTGAGTTTGATGATCAGCCAATATCATGGTGAATGGCGGAGCAGGTGCAAAGGGCCAAATGGCCTCCTCCTGCTCCTATTTTCTATGTATGTTTCTAAGAGGTCCACTTTGTGGGCCTCAATAAAGTCATTACATTCAATAAATAGACACTCTCTGTAGTAGAAGCATCTGCCAGCAACAAAGAGAAGAATATGCCAGACTGTCAATGTCAGTTTGACCCCCTGTTTGACCCCCACAGAGAATCTCAAAGGGTTCTCATATTTACCCATCATAGCTGACCTTATCACATTGTGTTGTCATGGACAGCTGTAGTGTCTTCAAAGGGAATAAGTGTTTTCAATTCCTCTTTTGGAATTACTTCCTCATTCCCTTTGGAGAAACCACAGCTCTCAATCAGGCTTAGAGTCTATGTAAATATTGTGATTAGGAACAATGGAGCTGCTTGAGATGCATTCAAGCATCAAGGAAAATACAAAATAAACATAGCTCACTGGAGCCTAAGGAGAAATCTGTTAAACTGTCAATGGAAGCTTCTTTCAAAGCATTACACTTTGAAATTGACAGAAATTAAAGGCTTTCAATGCAATAGAGAGGGTTTCAAAGGCTTTAACTTTCTACGCACACAGAGAGACTTAAGAGAAAAACATATGAATATATTGAGGCTGAGTGCGCATCTGTGAAGAAGGTATCCCACTCCCCCCCCCCAAACATCCCCTCCCCCCCACCACAGAGAAATTGATACCTCCTCTCTGTCACAGGACCTCAAAGGGATCAGCTCATAGTCGCAGCTTCGGGCAGAGAGAAAGGGAAATCCCTGTTGCACAATGGGGTGCTACAGTGATTTAAAAAGCCAACCAGTTGATCGGGAGTATGGAGATTAAAGTGACTGGTCACTTCAAAATCTTCACAGCTAGCAGGCAGGAATGAAGATGTTGATCACCGAACTGCCTACAATCATCATGCCAGCATCTGTCAGGGTTAGAAGGGGCCATCCAGCCATGAGATCCCCATCGTGGGAGAGAGTGACAAGGTCAATCCTTTGTCCCCAGCCTGAGTCCACCAAACGCAAGGATCTTTGAGGAACCCTTCCTCTGCAGCCTGGCAGCACCAGAGGGCAAATAACTGCTGGACTTACCTCCTTGACCCCTCTTGGGGCCCAATGTCCTGACCAGGGTGTCAATGACAGGGGCAGTGCACCATTGACACTGCCAAAACGCATGGCCTGAAGGTGGGATGGGGAAGAGGGGGTTAAGTGGGAGTCTGAGGGAAGGAAGTGGTCAGGTCAGGTCACCTTCATGCCTGAATATTGTGGCAGTAGTGGGCAGAGAGGGAAGGTGGATGATGCCCCTCTTTGTGAAGAGTTGGTGGTGCTCCCCTGGACCTTCAGGATCCAGAATGCTAGGTCCATGTTAGTGATGGCCAGCACCAAAGCCTGTCAGGTGTATTTTCCACTGGAGAGGTGGGTGAATGGCAGTGGGCTGATGAATGGGCCATCAAGCCCACTAATTGTAGTAGCATTTTCACAAATTGTAGCAAGATTTTCACAATTCTTGACCCTCATTTGCATTACTCTTAAGAATATATATTGTGAAATTCAGCTTTTTAAACACTTATATTCTTTCTGCTTCCAGGATGAAATTTTGACTGTCATAAGGAGGGTGGATGACAACTGGGCAGAAGGAATGTTGGGAGATAAGATAGGAATATTTCCTCTCCTGTACGTTGAGGTGAGTCTATCAAAATAATAGCAACTTGCCCTGTGTTTCAAAGTGTCTGATTCGTAATACATTCATATGAGCAGTCACCTGTTCATTCATCAGTCAGCAATGTGACCACCAGCTTACATTAGTTTGAGGTTGAAGGTCAAAGATCAGGTTGCTCAGCTAATTTTTTGAGGGGAAGATATTTTGATTTTGTGGATTTCGGCTGTCACTATTTTGAAGTCTGGGCTAGTTTAACTCTTGAACCTCATTTTCATTCAATCATTCATTAGTTTGTGGTTGGCTTAGAGGGATGCCTCGGCCGGGGTCTTCCGTTCATGTCGCACTGTCTGTGGCCCGGTGATTTGCCTGGGCTTGCAGCGTCTCGCTTGCTGTCCTGTCTGGAGACAATGCGCATCTTTTTGGCCTGTGCTTGGTGCTGCCTCCACTCACGTTGTCTGCGCTTTTGGGATTTGAGTGGCGGATTGGCTGTGGAGACTCGCATTCGGGTCAGTGTTCTGTAGACTGTGTGTGCCTTTGTGTGCCCTGTTTCTGATCGGAGCTTTCCACTCGCCTGATGAGGGAACAGCGTTCCGAAACCTTGTGGGTTTGCTGTCTGGTGGACTTGTTGGACTTTAACCTGGTGTTGTGAGACTTCTCCTTGCATACAGGACAGGCAAGAGCAGAACTGGCAACTCAAGGCTGGGGTATAGGATCTTTAGATGAGACACAGAAGGATGTAAGTGGCGTCGCATTATTAATTAAGCAGTTAATTACTGCAATAAGGAGAAATGATATCTTGGAAGGGTCTTCAAAGACGGCTTTGTAGTCCAAACTCAGGAATATAAAAGGGACAACCACATTACTGGGAATGTATTATATGCCCCCAAAGAGTCAGCACCAAATAAAGGAGCAGATATGGAGACAATTCATTGTGGTTCATAAGAATAATAAACCAGATAATTATACTAGGGGACTTCAACTTCCCTAACATAAATTGGGAGAGGATTTAGAGGGGCAGATTTCTTGAAATGTATTCAGGGAGATTTTGTATTGATATATAGTTGAGCTATGAGGAGAGGCTGAATAAACTGGGCTTGTACTCGTTAGAGTTTAGAAGAATGAGAGGAGATCTCATTGAGACGTATAAGATGATGAATGGGATGGATAGGATAGAGGTGGAAAGACTCTTCCCGCTCAAAAAAGACAATAGGACTAGGGGGCACAGCCTCAAGATAAAAGGGGGGCGGTTTAGAACGGAGTTGAGGAGGAACTTCTTCACTCAAAGGGTGGTGAATCTCTGGAATTCTCTGCCCGTTGAAGTGGTGGAGGCTGCCTCGCTAAATATTTTTAAGATGCGGGTTGATGGGTTTTTGATAGGAGAGGGGATTAAGGGTTATGGGGAGAGGGCGGGAAAGTGGAACTGAGCAGCGACAGATCAGCCATGATCTTATTGAATGGCGGGGCAGGCTCGAAGGGCTGGATGGCCTACTCCTGCTCCTATTTCTTATGTTCTTATGTTCTTATGTTCTTATGTTCTTATTCCTATTCCTCCCATCCAGACTTCATACCAGTCTGTATCTGTGACCATTGGATTCTTGTCTTTACAATGGGCCACAATACACACTTCTCTGTCACACATGGCAAAATTACAATCAAAAAGAAAAAGGATGCATACATGAGGTGTAGGCAACTAAAAACAGATGAAGCATTTGAAGAATACAGGGAAAATAGAAAAGAGTTCAAACAGGGAGTTAGGAGGGCAAAAAGGGGTCACAAAATGTCCTTGGCAGACAGGATTAAGGAGAATCCCAAGGCATTTTATATACATATTAGGAACAAGAGGATAGCTAGAATAAAAGTTTGTCCACTCAAGAAGAAAGGAGGGAAATTATGTGTAAAACCAAAAGTAGGTGAGATCTTTAATGAGTATTTTGCATTGGTGTTCATGAAAAGAGGGCACGTCAATTGATGATGTCTCAGAGGGGTGTATAAACCCTTTAGAATGAATCATCATTAGGAGGGAGGAAGTGTTAGGTGAATTAAAAAGCATTAAGGTAGACAAATCCCCAGGGCCAGATGGCATCTATCCCAGATTACTGAGGGAGACAAGAGATTAAATTGCTGGGCCCCTAACAGAAATCTTTGTTTCTTCCTTGGCCATTGGTGAGGTTCCAGAGGATTGTAGGGTAGCCAATGTTATCCTGTTATTTAAGGGTAGCAAGGATAACCCAGGTAATGATAAGCCAGTGAGCTTGATGTCAGTGATAGTGAAATTGTTGGAGAATATTCTTAGGAATAAAATCGATACACAGTTGGAACTGAATGGTCTTGTTAGCAACAGACAACATGGTTTTGGATGAGGGAGGTCATGTCTCACTAATTTAATTGAGTTTTTTAAGAAGGTAACAAAAATGATTGACGAGGGAAGGGCTGTGGATGTTGTCTACATGGACTTTAGTAAAGCATTTGACAAGGTCCCTTATGGCAGGCTGGTGCAAAAGATTACACCTTACGGGATTAGGGATGCACTAGATGGAGTCAGAACTGACTTGGCCATAGAAGACAGAGGGTAGCAGCGGAAAGTATTTTTCTGAGTGGAGGTCTGTAACTAGTGATGTTCTGCAGGGATCAGTGCAGGGACCTTTGCTGTTTGTAATACATAATGACTTGGGAAAAAACGTAGCTGGTCTGATTAGCAAGTTTGCGGATGATACTAAAATCAGCGGTGTTGCGGATAGTGATGAAGATTGTCAGAGAATACAGCAAGATGTAGATGGGCTGTATCCGAACAAATGCGAGGTGATGCATTTTGGTAGATCCAATTCAATTCAAGTGAGAGCTATAAAATAAGTGGCGAACAATCAGGAGCATAGACACACAGAGAGATCTGGAAGTTCAGGTCTGCAGATCCTTATAAGTGGCAGCACGGCTGGAAAAGGTGGTGAAGAAAGTATATGGCATGCTTTCTTGCCTTCATCGGATGGGGCATCGCGTATAAAGGTGGCAAACTATGTTACAGTTGTATAAAACATTGGTTAGGATAAATATGTTCAATTCTGGTCACCACACTACCAGAAGGATGTGGAGGCATTGGTGAGAGTGCAGAAAAGGTTTATCAGCGTGTTGGGGGTATTAGTTATGAGGAGAGATTGAATAAACTGGGATTGTTTTCCCTGGAAAGACAGAGGCTAAGGGGGCAACCTGATATAAGTTTACCAAATTATGAGAAGTACAGATAGGGTGAACAGTTGGAAGCATTTTCCCAGGGCCACAATGACAATTACAATGGGGCACAAGTTCAAGATAAGAGGGGAAAGGTTCAGGGGAGATGTACAGGGTAAGTTGTTTACACAGAGAGTGGTGGGGGCCTGGAATGCACTGCCAAGTGTGACAGTTGAGGCAGTTACATTAGCCACATTTAAGACTTATCTTGATAGGCATATGAACAAATGGGAAATAGAGGGATGTAAGCGGTTGATCTAGACAGGTAAATGTGATCAGTGCAGGCTGGGAGGACCAAAGGGCCTGTTCCTGTGCTGTACTGTTCTTTGTTCTTTGTATGCATCTGAGATCATAACGTTAAAGCAGAAATGAATTACCATGAAACCAATGAACCAACCTCCCATTCAACGACTGTCTACATTTCCCGTTGCCTTGGAAAAGCAGCCAGCATAATTAAAGACCCCATGCACCCCGGACATACTCTCTTCCACCTTCTGCCACTGAGAAAAAGATACGAAAGTCTGAGGACACCTCCCACCCGACTCGAGAACAGTTTCTTCCCTGCTGCCATCAGGGCCTACCTTATATTAAGTTGATCTTTCTCTACAGCCAAGCTATAATTGTAACACTACATTCTGCACACTCTCATCTCCTTCTCTATGAATGGTATGCTTTGTCTGTATAGCATTCAAGAAACAATATTTTTCACTGTATGCTAATACATGTGACAATAATAAATCAAATCAAATCAAAAGATGTACAAATTCTATTGATAAAGTGTCAGCAGCCAGCAAACAGCTTCTAACAAAACAATCAGCGCGTTGGAGAATACAAACCAACAAATTCACTCAACATATTAGTTACCAATGGGCTTTTCAAGTAACCAACAAGCATAGCATTACAAATAAAGTTTCTAATATAATGCACACAATGAGTGGGATTTTGAGTCCACATCCAGCGCATGTGTGAACAGCGATGCAGATTTAAAATTCCACAAGAGCTGGAAAAGGAGATTCTCGCAGGTCAGTTCTCAGTTCCTAATTTTCCCCATCTCTTGCCAGTGTGGTAATGAGGTTATATTTTAATAAATTTCAATATTTATTAACGTGCCTCCCCATCACATAATTCCCCGCCCCCCACCCCGCTCACTGAATATTCAAACGACAGTGAGGTTTACAATACCTTTCTAAGACCATCATTCCATTGAGGGCCCCACGTTAAAAATAGCCCTAGGGAAAAAGGTCACTGTTGGCTTTGACACCCCCCCAAACCTGCACTCCCCCCGCCCCAGCACAACAGGCCCTCTCTGGAGCCCAATTGCAGGTGTTTCCCCTTATTTAGAGTTCGGTGCGGGAAGGACAGATGCTTGTGAGGCTAGGGGGTAAAAACTTGCCTATGAAAGGGAAAGGGGATTGTGAAGTGGCTGGCAGTAACTTGGCTGTGACGTGAGGGGGGAACTTGTCTGTGAAGTTGTGGGGATGGGGAAGAATTTGCCTGTGAAGGGGGTTGGGGGGGGTCATACCTGTGATGGGCAGAGAGAAACTTGCCTGTGGAGTGGGTGGGGGAGACTCGCTTATGACATGGGGTGGGGGGGGGCGTTAGGGGAATTTCCTGTGAAATGGGAGGAGAGGAACTTGCTTGGGGTGGGGTAGGGTGTGATACCTGGATGACTGTGAGGGGGAAAGTGCCCATGATACTGCCTTGGTGATATGGTGGGGCGGGGGGAAGCGTGATAAGAAAGGCCCCGATATTCTTGTGCTGGTGGGAGGGGTCCTCTGTGTTCAGGGGGTGTGGAGGGAATTTGATTCCAGCACAGATTGGGTGCCTTTTAAAATGATGCCCCAATCTCTGTGGAGCAGGCCCTGCCCCAACAGAGTGACGAAGTGAACCATCCCCCAGGCTTTTTGTTCTCTGAATGCCAGAAGATCTGGCATTGTAGAGATACATTCTGGTTTCAGAAACTGACACTCTCATGAATTATGGCGAAAATCCACCCAATAAATATTACGTAATTCACAAAGTAATTCAACTTATTTACACAGTTGGCTTTTCTAGGTTTGAAATCCCTCTGACATTGCTCGTCTTCTGCCTTTAGTGCTGCTAACATACAGTAGCCTGTGGAAATCTTCTCCCACAGTGTGTTTTGGGTTCAAACGGCTGTTATGGGAGAAAATGACCTTCCACATTCCAATCCAACTGTGAAATTGCATAGCGTGGGCCTGTTGTAGACCTGCCAGGATTCATGAAATGCAGGGGATTGCTGAAGTGTAAATGTTGTGACAGTGTGACCAGACAGTGGGAACGGGTAATAAATTGGGTGGAATTAATTATTCAACTCTTGAAATTAAAAAAAACTCTTGCTGGAGAGATCCCAAGACTGAATGATCCATTCAGTTCAAAGTGGAAAAGCTCCCTGTGGCTGGGAGAGTGAGGAAGAGGCAGCGACTGGTTGGAAGTGCCCTGATTATATTTTCATCATACTAAAGGTTACAGAAGAGAAACTAAACTGCTGTGAGCAATTGGAATTGCCTCACTTATTAAAGGCACTGGTCATTCACATTTGTAGAGAAAACAACAGAGTTGACAGCTGGGTAAGAGAGAGCTTGAGGGAATGGAATTGCAGAATAATACAGGTTCCAGATATTAAAAGCAAAATGGTTGAATTGAAAAGATCCTACTGTTAATGAGTCCAGTTAAATACTCACTCATGACACTGTTGTTTAAGATATGATTTCCGAGGTTACCTGCACTCAAAATTGATGGAATTGTGGCTCTTAATTGTACAGTTTAAACTTGATCCTATTCTACTTCAATTTACACTGCATCTGTCAATCATGATAGACTTGGGAAAATCTGCTCAGTTTAACAACACCACCACCCAACAGGTCAGCTGGTCATAAGTAAGTCCCATTCTATTTAAATAAGACACAACTATTGAAATTGATCAGACCTCCTATTGATACCAACAGGTAGAGAATGCTCACTGCCCACACAATGTGATTTCAAAGCAAAAATCGATCTAGGTTTACTGAGAAATAACCGGCAGCTAATTACCATAAAATTCTATGTCCATTGTAAGCAGTTTGGTGACAGAAGTGTTTAGTCTTATGTTAAAAGAAAAGTTATAGAAAAATGTGCTTGGCATGAAGTTGAAGAGGAAAAGGGTGGGAGGCTTAACGTCCATTTCCTGTTCATAATGATTTGTGCTTCAATTAATGCCACTCTCTTCCATCTTTTTACTTTTTGAAGTATTTGCCAAGTTCAGCATTCCCACTGGGATTTTATTTTTTATCAAACTGCTCTGTTTAGATTAACATATTTAAGATATATACAGTCTGCTCATTTGAATTGCAGAACTCTGAATTGACAATGCAAAAGTTTTCAGCCCGAAATTCACTTAGTTGTGTAATTTGCAGTGCTTAATTCAGATTATTAGATGGTTCAATTTCTGGGATGCACAAAGTGACTTTGAGTTATTCAGAATAGACTTGAAGCCAAAGCGATGTTTTCAGTCTGTTCTACACACTGTTTATAACATGGAGCTGGATATTACATTGGACCATAATCATCTACTATAATCCTGGACAAGTTCCAGCTCTTTCAATTTGTAAAGCAGTGTCCACTTCTTTAGACAGTTTGAGAGTCTGGCAGGAAATGCACTGACTCCACTTTTCTCGATGCTTTGAATGAAAATAATACTTTAAAAAAATGCTCCACCCAATGACTTCAACATTGAGCATAGTAGTAAATAATGTTGGAATAGTTCATACATCTAAACTGGATTTTACATTAAGCCCTTTTCTATTTCCAAGTTTTCTCCTGAGTTATTTTCTCCTGGCTTCTTCTGTAGTATCATTTGATAGAGGCTAAGTATTCTCTGGTACCTTATTCGGTTGTCCATTATTCATGTATGAGCCTTTACGCTGAGTGTGGCAACCTGTTTTGACAGCATGGGATATCAATGCTAACTATGATCCTCGCTTCACCCACCCTCTACACCTGGAGCTGGACCTGGAGTTGTTGGATCGTGATCAGTTGTGGGAACCTAGGCCAATTTTCCACTCCTAGGCTAATCCAATAACGCCTTCTCAGCTGAGATGAATTAATTCAGTTCTGGCAGAAAACTAAACCCAGGATTCTCTCCCTGGCTCAGTGGCAAATGATTAGCACTGCTGCCTCACAGCAGCAGGGACCTGGGTTCGATTCGTGGCTTGGGTCACTGTCTGTGCAGTGTTTGCACATTCTCCCTGTGTCTGCATGGGTTTTCTCCAGGTGTTCTGGTTTTCTCCCACAGTCCAAAAGATGCACTGGTTAGGTATGTTGGCCATGCTAAATTGCCCCATAATGTCCCCGAACAGGCACCGGAATGTGATGACCAGGGGATTTTCAGAGTAACGTCATTGCAGTGTTAATGTAAGCCTATTTGTGACACCAATAAAATAAAAATAAACCTATTTGCTGGATAGACTAGCTGAATCTCTGGGGAGCTGCAAATTGGACCTTTTAAAGATTTTAAAAATTTTCATGATGACCATTATAATGTTTCTTTGAGTGCTTCTTCATTTTCTGAGATATTCTCATCTTTATGGGTCTAGAAAACCCAAGTTGTGATCCTTCCCCAGTTTTCCTCTATTTGTACTCAGCTTTTCCCCAGAGGGAAAGTTATACCAGAATTTGTTGCTTTTTCTGTGGGTGAAATGAAGGGGAAAAGAAACATGGGCAGGTGATGCTCCATTAAATCTGAATTCAGCCAAGAGTTTTGATCCTGACTGTCTTCCAATGGTGTGAACTGGAAGCATACAAAGTTATATAATGGGTGAGGACATGGTCAGACTTGGTTGTATTATCACTCCCAATGAATTTGCTGATAGCACAAAGTGTTGGAGAGCTGCTGATGGTGGAAGCGTACCCCAGCATGAAGTGGGGGAGGCGATGGCTAGACTATTAATCCAAAAATTCAGCTTATGTTCTGGGGTTCTGGGCTCGAAACACGCCATAGCAGCTAGTGGAGTTTGAATTCAATAAAAAATATCTGGAATTAAGTTTCTACTGGTGACCATGAAACTATTGTCAATTGTTGGAAAAAAAACCCACCTGGTTCACTAATGTCCCTTCGGGAAGGAAATCTGATGTCCTTACTTGGTCTGGCCTACATGTGACAGCAATGTGGTTGACTCTCAACTGCTCTTGGGCAACTAGGGATGGGCAATAAATGTTGGCCAGTCAACGATGCCCACATCCTACGATGAATCTTTTTTAAAAATTGAAAAGGAAAATTAAAAAACAAGTATTAATCGTAAGTCTTGCACCCATCAGGTATCTGTCACATTTCAAAGTGCCACACTTTCTCACAAATGCAAAACTGTGTTTAAGAAGAAAGATTTTCTTGTGGTTGATAACTTAGCCTTTCCCATGGGGCAGCAGCAGATTTATAAGCAGCTGCAAATCTACAGAAATTTCCTCCCGTAATTAGTTTCTGATGGTGTGTCACTTTGGGTCAGTGATGCTGCTTTTTGTCTTTGAGTCAGACATTGTGGATGCAAGCCCCAATCTAGGCCTTGAGCACATACAGTAATCTAAAGTGACACTTCAGTGCAATGCTACATTCTCAGAGACACTGTATTTCACATCAGACACTAAACTGAAGCTTAGTTTGCCTGCCCCACTTCTGACCTTCTGATAGGGAAGATAATTGGCAAAGCAGCTGAAAGTAACTGGGTTAACGCCTTGACCTCAATATTATTCTAATAATGAATATTTCTACAAGCTTTTGTAATAACCTACTCTTTTTTCCAAACATTTTTTGTGGAGCAGCTTTTCGAAGCTGCATGCCTTACGTGTGTCTCTCTTTCTGGGAAACAGTATTTTCGTATAGAACAAAGGGAATTTATTTTCTTGGCATAACATTTCACTTCAGACAGAAAGCAATACAGCACAGTAGCACTATTATGCTACTGAATAAAATTAGAACTTCAAAAAAATATGGAAAAGCTTTGGGGAGCCAGGCAGTGAGTCACTGACTGTAGGATATCTAGGCTTTGATCTGCTCCTACAGCCAACATATTCATATAGCTGATCCATTGAAGTTTCTGGTTAATGGTGACTCCCATTATGTTGAAGATGGGTGATTTGTAGATGCTAATGCCATTGAATATCAAGGGAAAAGTTTCTTCATGCAATCACTGGACCTGTGGTGTACACAAAATAGAATATCTAGGATGACCATGGTGAGTTGATGTAGTGACATTCAAATGTGATGGATCCCAGGAATCTCCGAGCCATTGTAGGATGTCTCACAACACAGGTTAAAGTCCAACAGGTTTATTTGGAATCACGAGCTTTCGGAGCACTGCTCCTTCCTCAGGTGAGTGGAGAGTGGGGTTCACAAACACGGCATATATGCACAGAGACGCAATTGCAAGATAATGGTTGGAATGAGAGTCTTTACAGGTAATCAAGTCTTTACAATTACAGACAATGCGAGTGGAGAGAGGGATAATCACAGATTAAAGAGATGTGAATTGTCTCAAGCCAGGACAGTTGGTGGGATTTTGCAAGCCCAGGCCAAATGGTGGAGGTTAGGTGTAGTGTGACATGAACCCAAGATCCCAGTTGAGGCCATCTTCATGCGTGCGGAACTCGGCCATCAGTTTCTGCTCATCGATTCTGCATTGTCATGTGTCTTGAAGGCCGTCTTGGAGAACGCTTACCTGAAACTCGGAGGCTGAATGCCTTTGACTGCTGAAGTGACCCCGACAGGAAGGGAACACTCCTGCCTGCTGATTGTTGTGCCTGTGTGCCTAGGTGTCTGTTCATCCGTTGTCGTAGCATCTGCATGGTCTCGCCAATGTACCACGCCTTGAGACATTCTTTCCTGCAGTTACCTCATACGCTGTTCTCCAAGGCAGCCTTCAAGACACACAGAATTGCCAAGCAGAAACTGATGGCCGAGTTCCGCATGCATGAAGATGGCCTCAACCGGGATCTTGGGTTCATGTCACACTACATGTAACCCCCGCCATTTAGCCTGG
The DNA here is from genome assembly GCF_965287045.1 of Carcharhinus amblyrhynchos. Lineage (NCBI taxonomy): Eukaryota > Metazoa > Chordata > Chondrichthyes > Carcharhiniformes > Carcharhinidae > Carcharhinus > Carcharhinus amblyrhynchos. The sequence continues at coordinate 64,455,600 of NC_137333.1, forward strand.
GCTTGCAAAATCCTACTAATAGTCCTGGCTTGAGACAATTCACACCTCTTTAACCTGTGATTATCCCTCTTCACTCTTATTGTCTGTACCTGTAAAGACTTGATTACCTGTAAAGACTCACATTCCAACTATTATCTTGTAATTGTGTCTCTGTGCATATATGCTGTGTTTGTGAACCCAACTCTCCATTCACTTGAGGAAGGAGCAGTGCTCTGAAAGTTAGCACTTGCAGCCTTCATATATTTTTTCCATAGGTATACAAGGTATACAATGTAAGTAGTGGCAGAAGTTACTAAAGTGACACAACAGTGTCAATATGTTCTGTGATGTTGACTCTATAGATGCCTGTTCTGGACATCCTCATCGTCTGACATTGCAATCTGGCTAGTCATTTTTTGGGATTTGTTGTTAGTGATATGTGATACACTTCCTTTGTTGCTGCAATGCCGTACCTGTCTTGCATCACACTACCATACCACGGTATAAACCCTGGCTTTGCCTTCTTACATCGATGCTTCAGTGTCACCTGGTGCCACATACCTTGCATATGTCATGAAAAGCTGAATAATTTCTGGGTGCATGTATGAGACTGCATCTGCTGCATAGCTTAACAGTTTTGCTTGAATTGTCTACCATGCCAATGGTGGACATAGCATACCGAGCCTGCAAACTCTGTCTGTCCATAAGTGTTACTTCATACTTGCATCTGCTTTTTAGCATCTGCCTCTAAGCTGTAATTTTTGGGTTGTTCCAAAAGATCTTTTTCATTTGCTTCAGTAGGGGTAGAAGCAATCAGTGATGCAATCCATCAGTTCCACTTCTAAAATATTGCAGTGATGACCCTTATCTCTGCAATGGCTCACAAGATGATCTATCACCTCCTTGGATTGCTGTCTGAAAAACGTAAATTCAGCACAGTGTGTGCAAAAATTAAGCTTAACTCTCAAGTGGGCCTCTGGTGTCACCTATGTTTTGATTGGGTCTTTGAGGTCATCTTTTGACAGTCTTGATGTATTCAGTCTGTGGAGACCGCTGTTTCCTACTGTAATTTTGACTTTAACTTGTTAGTCTGGTTTGGGATACAACCAAGTCCAGGAAACATATTTCCATTTGTTGCCTGAACAAATTGAACTCAGTAAGGAGGTCAGCCATTTTCAAATTCAGGGATAGAAATAGTTACTCTTTCAGTACTTGCAGGTGTTTCAATGATTTCTGTAGCAAGAAGTCTAAAGATGTGTGGTTAGGTGGATTGGCCATGCTAAATTGCTCCTTGGTGTCAGGGGGATTAGCTAGGGTAGGTGCATGAGGTTATGGGGATAGGGCATTGGTGGGATTGTGGTTGGTGCAGACTCAATGGGCTGAATGGCCTCCTTCTGCACTGCAGGGATTCTAAGAACAAATAATCAGGCATGCACAGTTCTTCAAGGCTTAGGTTCTGTGGCTCCACTGGCTTGCAGTCCCTTGTATAGTTACACCCTGTCGGTTTGATGGCACTTTTGCTGCCATCCCACACATGAAACATTGTATGCGATATGGCCCCATGCCGAAATAAATTATTTAATGGCGATTGAAATTTTTTTCATCCTTCTGAAGCTGCTCAATGGACTTTTCTGCCTGGCATGTTGCCACCCCCTCCCTGGTATTCCTGATTGGGGTGGCATGCAAGAGAGGCAGATGTCCACGTTACCCATCAGACAGTACATTAACTGTTGTTGCTGTACAAGCTTTCACAGCAATTAGACTCAAGATTACACTCCCCTGATTTGTAGGGGCTTTTTTAACCATGAACCAACAGCTCCCTGTTGAAGCAAGGTGTGATGTGATGTGAGCAGATCATGTGCATCTGCTATGTACAGGATACCTACACTGTCACAGAATCCGTCACAAAGAGACTTCCACACTGCTGGAAGTACTGCTGATGTACTTGTTAGGTCATCAGACCTCCACACACTAGAATTCAGTTGCACATGGAGGTGTTGCAGGTTCTATAAAATTTTCAGATCAAATCTTCAAGGACAACCAGCTTCCACCATGTCTTTACACAAGTGCACCAACCAAACAGAATTGTTAATCCAATTAGGTGGGGTCTTTTATTTGAAGGGTTGAAACTATAAAATATCTGGGAGGCTACTTAACACATCTGCAATAATCTCCTGCCTGATGATTACATGGGTATATACATCACAGATAAAGGCCAAATACTGTGGGTGCTGGAATCTGAAATAAAATCAGAAAAATGCTGGAAAATCTCAGCAGGTCTGACAGCATCTCAGCGCTACACTGAGATGGCACTCAGTAGAGCAGTCTGATTAAGGGTCATCCAGACTCGAAATGCTGGCTCTATTCACTCTCCGCAGACCTGCTGAGATATTCCAGCATTTTTCTGTTTTTGTGTTGTACATACATCACATCTTGCCTACTGATGCACAGCAGTTTCAGATGTGCCCCTTAATGCTATACTAGAACACCACTTCCATGCCTTGCTGTGGCAGACTGGCAATCCAAATTCGTAATTTCTTTAAATTTTAAAGAAACTGAGAAAATTTAAGTTTAAAATCAAAGTAAAGGTATACACTTATACAGCCTTGCATAGGGTGATTTGAGTACTGCACGGAAAACGTTTGAACACCAGTTGATTCCTAACAGTGTTACTTGTGCCTCTGTGTCTGATGGATAGGAATGAATTCCTCTAACTAGGTGAAGATGCCTTGGTTATTATCCTTCATGTCCAGCCTTACACCTGCCCTCTGTCCCCCTACCCACCAAATTCAGAAACCTGTGCCTTGAACAATGCACCTCATACAATCATAGAATCTACAGTGCAGAAGGAAACCATCGAGCCTGCACCGACAATAATCCCTGCCATGTCTCATTCCCATAACCCCACATATTTACAGTCCTAATTCCCCCTGATACTAAAGGGCGATTTATCATGGCCAATCAACCTAACCCACACACCTTTGGACTGTGGGAGGAAACCGGAACACCTGGAGGAAATCCAGGCAGACACGGGGAGAATGTGCAAACTTGACACAGACAGTGACCGGAGGCCGTAATTGAACCTGAGCCTTTGGCATTGTGAGACAGCAGTGCTAGCCACTGTGCCACCGTACTGCCCCAGTGTGCCACTGTGCCATCCCTTAATTAACTTTGAAGTTGGGTTTGATCAAATTTGAATCGAGAAGTCAGCAACAACACCTGTATTTTCTGCCAAGTAATTATGGGGTAATGGTGAATAGTCAGCACCGTGGTCATTTTATTAGTCCACTAATTTATATCACAGAAGAGTAGGAAAAATTGTATTAAAATGTGGAGTTGAAACACAAGACTTGGAAATACCCAAATGAGCTATCAAACAACAAATGAAAAATGTGCATGGAAGTGGAGTGCAGGCAATTCCCATGGTTGAGGCAAATCACACAACAGAGTATAAATGATGCATTAATTCCCACGAATCCCCACAAGCCTTACGAAAAATAAAGTAAATAATCAGAAACACACGAGAAAGTGTAATTTAATTCCATTGGAAGTACATATGGATAATATTATGAGGCAACTCATCTAAGTTTCTTCACCTAAAAATGCCCAAAGAATTACTGTGAGGATTTTTCAACTTACAACCCCGTGAGATCTGTTGCAATACATTTTTTTACATTTGTTTACAGAAAGATTTACAAGATCTTGTATTTACAGGAACATAATTATGCTCCACCAGTTGTTTTCCCACATCCTGTAATTTAGTCTGGCATTGAGTTGATATTTTTTCCATTTAACAAAAATTGTTAAAATTGTTCCAATCTTTCCATTGGATGACATAGTATGGAATTATCCCTGGTACTAATTATTCAATTGGGTGTATTTGAAATGACTATGCTGTAAACTCTCATGAACCAAATTTGTTAATGCGGCAGCATTATTTAAGTGTTGCTTCTAGCACCATTTCTTATTCGAAGCCAATTCTGACCTCGTAGAGTCTCAGTGCTATAATTGATGTGTCTGGGGCCAGATGCATTTTAATGTTCCTGTTTGGGGCTATCCTGATGATTTAGCGCAGAGTAGTCACATTTTTCTTATTTGCCATCGGCCTACAACTTTGAGCCATGATCCACACTGTGACAGTGCTTCCTCTGTGCTGGTTTGTATATCGAATCTTTGCCCATCATTAATGATGGTCCAGTACATCCATTTTTTTTGGGTCAGTTTTGGTCAGTTTTTCTCATGTTTGAAAATCAAACTGTTCAGTACAAATTTTCCCTGTACAGATGTTTTCTTGGTTCAGAAAGGAGAGTTCCTTTACTTGCTCATCGCTTAGCAATTAGAACTCACCTGCCTTTCACATATTAGCAACGGTCAACGTTACTGGAGGAAGAACATACTCTGCTTCAACTATTGTAAGAAACCAATGGCCCTGGGCCAAGGAAGGAGAAACTAAGAAGGATAACCAAATATTTGGTCAAGCAGCGAAGATTTAAGGAGGAGAGAGCAGTAGCGAGGCAGAGGGGGTTAGGCAAGAAATTCTAAAATAGCCAAGTGGACATGAAATGTTAATCCTGTTTCTCTCTCCATGGGTGCTGCCAAATCTGCTGAGTTTTTCCATCATTTTCTGCTTTTATTTCAGATTTTCTTCATTCTTATATTTTACTTCTATTGAATTCTAAAATCGTTGGACTTGGATGCAAACCCTAATAGCGAAGCAAAGGAATCAGGGGTGCACAAGGGACCAGAGTAAGAATAGAGAGCTCAGGAAGTGTTTGCGTTCTACATAGATCATGGCATATGAATCTCAAATTATAGCAATAAAACTCCAAAGTAAATTAGTCATGGCATTTGTAACAGGCTTAAGCAATTTATTTATTGTTGAAGACTGTTTGGATTTGGTTGGGAAATTGCAGTTATGTCTCAAGTATCTGCTTCTGTGCTACACCCTTGCCCAGTGTAAGTAGAGCTGACTGACTGTATTGCTTTTGAAATAAAAGTAAAATGTCTTCTTTGATTAAACACATTCTCCAATTTTTTTTGTTTTCCTTTTCTCCAAATCTTTGCAGAGACTCTAAACACTGAAACTGGCCTCGATTTCTTTCCAGAATGGTCGCTTCCCGTTGATAAATCTGTTCACTCCCTGACCAGCCTGTTGGACTGGGTGCTATTCTATTGAGAAAAACACATCTGTTTGTCAATTTAAAACAGCAGCAACAAGAGGTTTCAGCATACACTCCCACCTTCTGGTTGAATAATGACTTTACAAGAAGTGGCTGTAATAGTCAGGCCATTAGCTTACACTTGTTAGATCTGATTTTTGCTGCACCTTTGTTCTTTATGATTGATGTTCTGATTTTGTATCACATCAAATGATTTCACCAGCAAATCTATCCTTTCAACTTTTAAAGAAGTTACTTTTAATATTACACAAATAGATCTTGTGGTACTTTCATTGTGAATCAGGGTCCACGACCAAGCTATGGTGTGAATTATCATAAATGAGGATGTATGATATTGTTCTGCAACTTACAGCTATTTGTACTGTTTACAATAATACCACACAGATGGAGCTCCTGGATAAAATCTGCACTTGAGCAATGAATAATTAGTGACATTTCTCAGGGAGATGGACAGTGGGGGGTTGGCATGGTGGCAGGTGTTAGAATAAGGGATCGCCCCTGGATCAAAGGGTTCAAAAAACCATGTTTGTTATCAAACTTCAGAACTAAGTCCAACTCAGAAATTCATAATCCAAATTTAAATATTCTCCCCCTACACGGCCAACTCACAGTGGCAGCAACATGCATCATCTACAAGTTGCACTGCAGCATCACGCCAACACTCCTTCAACAGCATCTTCCAAATCTGTGATCTCTATCACCTAGATGAACAAGTCAGCAGATACATGGAGATACCACCACCTGTAAGCTCCCCTCCAAGCCACTCACCATCCTGACTTGGAACTATATCTCTGTTCCTTCACTATTGCTGGATCAAAATCCTGGAACCCTCTTCCTAACAAAGGGTCATCTGGACTTGAAACGTTAGCTCTTGTCTCTCCTTACAGATGTTGTCAGACCTGCTGAGATTTTCTTGCATGATCTCTTTTGGTTTGAGATTCCAACATCCACAGTAATTTGCTTTTATCCAGTGCTTAATTCATAGAATCCCTAGAATGCAAAAGGAGGCCATTCAGCCCATCGAGTCTACATCGACCACAATCCCACCCAGGCCCTATCACATAACCCCACTTATTTACCTTGCTAATCCCCCTGACGCTGTGGTCAATTTAGTATGGCCAAACAACCTAACCTGTACATCTTTGGACTGTACAAAGAAACCCACACAGACATGAGGAGAATGTGCAAACTCCACACAGACAGTGACCAGAGCCAGGACTTGAACACAGGTTCCTGGCACTGTGAGGCAGCAGTGCTAAGGACCATGTCACCCTAATCCTTGAGATTCAGAGTGGTTACCTATTCTAAAGGATACATTAATTCAAATGAAGTTCTTATTTCTCTTCCTGCATCTAGTGGTGCACCAGGTAGGCTTTCACCTGGTTCCATAGCGAGGTGTTTTCCTGGAACAGGTTGCCAACTTGTCGCCAGAGGCTTACAGCTTGAAGGGTGTTACTCTGTATCAAGCATGGCTGACCGGGAATGTCTCCCAGGCTGCTGGTGTGTTGGAATGATTTTGCAGGTTGATACTCAACATGTCTGCGTAACGAACACACCTCCCTTGGTCATCACATCGGGGGGGTGTGGGACTCGAACCCAGGGCTTTTGGCACAGAGACAGGGATGCTACCTACTGTGCCACAAGGCCTCAATATACAATTGAAGTGCTATCCCTTACACAGGCACTGTGTAGTGCAGAGACATCCTGGCTCCCTTTTAAATATAAATGAATGAGCAGTTCCTTGATGTAAGGAGTCATCTATATAAATATTGAGGTACAGTATTCAGGAGCTGGCGAGCCTATCTTTAGTTTGTTTCTTGTAACATGAATACGATGCTCCTTAAAATTTACTTTTCATATCAGGTTTTTGGTCATTGGTCCTAATGTCTCAATGTGGCTTGGTATCAAATTTTGTTTGATAGTCACGTCTCTGGAGCTACATGTGACGCTATATGAATGCAAGTTGTTGTTGCTGTTGTTGAAGGTCAAACAGGAATGACTCTGAATTGCCTTTAGACATTTTTCTACATTGTTATTGAAGTTCATCAGTTATCACGTAATCTTTATCCACAGACTTTCTGTGGCGATGTTGTTTTATTGATCATGTAGAAATTGAAGTTATGCAAGTGAGATTAGAGAGGTACCATTAGTTCCCGAGGGTTGAAATCGATTGAAGGTATCTGTTTACGCAGTTCTCACTTTTCCAGTTTTACAGCGATTCCAATTGTTTATCATGAATGATGGTATTGTTTTTCACTAAAACCGTGTACATCAGTGCAGCATCCAGAGGCTAAAGAAATGATGAAGTGAATTCCAGGAGTTTGTTGCAGCCCACTCCTTTCCCTTCAATTATGGCACATTTCCCAGCACTAGGTGTTTCTGCATGGAATGATAATGCAGTCTTTGGGTGTTATGGACTGTTGTATATCATGCAGGGTTCTGCTAATACCAATATTATTGCCAAAGATCGCTTTAAAATAAACATTGCTTTTCTATTTAACTATCATTCTTCAGTGACAACTGAAAATGAATTTTAAGAGTCCAGTTGTTTTATTCGAAAGCAGTATTATTACTAATGGAAATGGCAGTGAGTTGAAATTTGTTTTTTTTAGTACATGCTGTAGCTCAGTCAGATGCTTTAAACTACAAGTTTTTAAATTTGGTCAGGAGGGTTGCAGTGAAGGAGATCCCAAGGTCATCAGATTCCTGTCCATCTTTTGTATTCAATGCTTCACATTATTTTTGTTGCTATGTACAAATAGAAACTATCTTCCTGCAATTATAGATTATTTACTTTTGAGCAGTCAGTCTTCTTATGAGACCAGGAAAGAGACTTGAAATCCTGTAATGAGTAACTCACTTCCTGATTCCCCAAAACCTATCCACCATCAACTTCTACATGTCAGGAGTGTGATGGAATACTCTCCATTTGCCTGGATGAGTACAGCTCCAACACTCAAGAGGTTTGACACCATCCAAGACAAAGCAGCCCACTTGATTGGTACGCAATTCACCACCTTAAACATTCACTCCCACCACAGATGCACAGTGGCAGCAGTGTGTACCATCTACAAGATACACTGCAGCAACTCACCAAGACTCCATCGATATTACCTCCCAAACCCATGACCTCTACAATGTAGAAGGACAAGGACAGCAGATACATGAAAACACAGCCAGTTGAAAGTTCCCCTCCAAGCCACTCACTGTCCTGACTTGGAACTATATCGCCATTCCTTCACTTTTGCTAGGTTAAAATGCTGGATCTCCCAAACAGCACTGTGGGATTACCCACACCAGATGAACTACAAGGGTTCAAGAAGACAGCTTACTGCAACCTTCTCATGGGTTATTAGGAACGAGCAATAAATGGTGGTTTAGCTGCCAATGACCACATCAAATGAAAGCCAAAGAGAGTGGCCTAGGATTTTGTTATTGTTTATCATACATTCCAAGATTTTTTTTAATGAATTCATGGGATTTAGGCATTGTTTGGGTGTATATGAGGGGGAAGGATTACCACACAGGAAATATGAAGATAATTATTTTAAGAAAAATTCTTCTGAGCAAACCTACAGCAGGATTGGTTACCACAGTCCACCTGATTAATGCATAGGATTGTCAGTGATCAGTCAGATTTGGCACATGTGATATCTCTGTTGTGCATACAATCAATCTGCAGGAGTGCAGTGTGAAGAGCTGGAATATGGTTTTGGTCATAGAAGTACAAAAAGGAGACTTATTTTCTGTCAATGGTTCTGAGTTGGAAGCAGATTAATATTTTCCACTGAGGTATTTAATTGGTTGAGAAGCGATCATAGAGGAGAATGAAGTGTTTGGAATTTAGGCTAAAACTTTTGAATCCTTCTCTTCTTCCTAATCAAGTTTGCCAAAGAGGGCGCTATGCTGTATATGTTTGCAATAACAATTATTCTCCTTTGTTCTTTTTCTCCTCAGCTTTGATTGTTGTCAAGCTGAAAGCCAGCAGACTCCAATCCTCATGTGCTTCCTCCAGCTTGCAATTCATGTATTCTCATTGGGAATCTTCTGCTTTATTGTTGCAGTTTATTTTATTTTATCTACTTTTTGATGGCTTTTGTTTCTTTCCTGTTTCCAGTTTTGACCACTCCAATTCCAATTCTGCTCTCATTCACAAGTGCTCTTTCCAGCCAGGGATACTGAATAGATGTCAGGGGCTGAATGGCCGATCCTGCTCAGCCAGCCCCCAATGCTCCAACCATTTAAAGGGCAGGGAGTGTGTTTGTTATCTAGTTAGGGATGGCAGGTGGGCCCCCAGTGCTGGAAGATCAATGTGAAGTCCTCTGGCACTCGATAATAGGCAGCCCCACTGGATGAAGTGGAAGCTGCTGATCTGTGCAAGGAGACTGCAAGGAACAAATGCAGGTAAGTTGATTTTACTTTTTAAAAAGCAGCAGTGACCTGTTGCCTCATCATGATCCTGGAGGGGCAGCTTTTCTAATGGACAGTCAGTGGCTGCAACAATGGTTAGGTAGCTCTGGCTTTGGGGCAGGGGCTTGATCTTTCCACATCCACATACCAGCTCCTCCACCCCAAAACCCCTGCTTCCTGACTCACTATGTTGACCTGAAAATGGTTCAGGTCAATGTTGGTTGCCCGCATTGCCAACTGGAAATTCAATCATTGGCAGTGTGCCATTTCCTAGCATACAGGCAACCTGTCGCTGAGCTGGTCCACCTTGGGGTCGGAATGGTGAAGGCAAACTGGCACAGAGGCCGGGAGTGCTAAATTGTGCATCCACCCACCTCTGATCCAACTCCAAACCATTTACAAATCCTGGCCCATGAAGGAAAAGCATCACTAATTACTTCTTCTGCTCCCTTGTTAGCTTAGGAAAATTTACAAGGCCATAGGCGGCATGGAAGCACAGTGGTTAGCATTGCTGCTTCACGGCTCCTGGGAACTGGGTTTAATTCCCGGCTTGGATCACTGTCCGTGTGGAGTTTGCACATTCTCCTCATGTCTGCGTGGGTTTCCTCCGGGTGCTCCAGTTCCCTCCCACAATCCACAGATGTGCGGGTTAGGTTGATTGGCCATGCTAAAATTGCCCCTTAGTATCCTGAGATGTGCAGGTTAGTAGGTAAATATGTAGGAATATGGCGGTAGGGCCTGGGTGGGATTCTGGTCAGTACAGATTTGATGGGCCAAATGGCCTCTTTATGCAATGTAGGGATTCTATTTCAATGATTTACTACCACGTAAAGGACATTAGTGGGCCAGATGAATTTTATGATTAGCTGGTAATTTAATGGCCCCCATTACTGATGCTACCTTCTCATTTTCGATTCATTTAATTAATTAAATTCTAATTCCCCAGTTGCCGTGGTGGGATTTGAACACATCTCAGGATTATTAGCCCAGGCCCCTGGGATCCTAGTCCAGTAACCTAACGACTGTAGTCCCACCCCTGCAGCACTTTTTTCATCACCCCAGATAAGGTCAGTGAACTTGTAAGAGACTTGAGATGGAACAGAGATCTCTTTTGTCTGAAAGGTTCAATAGCATTCCACCTATTGCATGTAATCAAAGAGAGAGCTAAATGTGGGTTTGTTTTATCTTATGTTTCTACTTTTTGATCCAAAAAGGCGGTACTGATAACGTCTGGCAGTTAACTATATTATGATGCTCTCTAAGTCAGTGTTACCGGGGCAATAGACATAAGTGTGAAATAATGGCTCAGTTCTTGCTCTCTGCAAATCTCTGCTGCTGTGAAAAATTCTGCAACCTGACCTTTTTGCACATCTCTGATCTGAGCTGAATCAGCGATGGGTCAGCATAGTCATCCCCGCAGGATACCAATGAGCACAGAAGAAGACAGGACACGCTACCTTTTTCACAACACTAGTTGTCACAGTCAAGTAGGGTCTGACGGTTTTGAGTGGATGAATGAGTAGGTGTATGGGTGAGTGAGTAGTTAGGTCATGCCAGCGAGGTGATGATGGTGAGAGAGAGAGTCAGGTCAGATTGGGTGATGTCAGGGTTGGGGGGGCACCGGGGTGTAGTGGTTGCGTGGTTGGTTGTGGTGCTGGATTCAATTACACTGGCTAATCACTGACTTAGACCAGGTATTTAGACCATAAGATATAGGAGCAGAATTAGGCCAATTGGCCAACTGAGTCTGCTTTGTCATCAATCATAGCTGATGTGTTTCTGAATCCTATTCTCCTGCCCTTTTCCCATAACTTTTGGTCCCCTTACCAATCAAGAAACTATCTCTGTCTTAAATACACTGAATGAACTGGCCTCCACAGCCTTCTGTGGCAATGAATTCCACAGATTCACCATCCTCTGGCTGAAGAAATTCCTCCTCATCTCCGTTCTAAAGGGTCATCTCTTTACTCTGAGGCTGTGCCCTCAGATCCTTGTCTCTCCTACTAATGGAAACATCTTCCCCACGTCCACTCTATCCATTTCCAGGGTAAGTATGCAGCTAACACCTGGTGTCAGAGACTTTTGTGGTGGGTTGGAGGCTGCAGAAATCAGCCCATCAGAAGTTTGAACTTCCCATCTGATTTCAGTGTATGTGAGTGCGTCACGACTTCCCTGGGTTCCTGATGCTCTTCTCTCAACCCAAATTCCAATTTCAACGATACCCGAAGATTTGGGCCAGTGTCTTTATTTCTGCATTTATGTCAAACTCCACTGTAACAGCGACTTAGAGAACCTTATAATATCGCCATTTTCCACACACAATCACTACCTCCTTTTGGGAACAAAAAGTAGAAAAATAAAGTAAAACAAGCCCATCGAAAAACTGGACTTGCACTTCACCACGAAGGTTTTTAATTGGCATTCTCAATACTGTAATGGAAATGATTCCAACCTCCATATGAGAATGCATAAGCGGTAACAAGCAAACACAACACAGAGGCATTTAATCAAACTGAATGCATTGCACCATGGCTGCGTAAAACATGGGTAGTTCCTGACCAAAGCCATAATTTGCATGGTTCATCTTTTTCATCATGGTATGGTGCCAACAAGTCATCAGATTCTTTCTAGCAGCCTAAACTGGTCTCATGGCACTCCTAACAACTGAAGGAGATTTGGAAGTGAATCCTTTCTCAGTGGGTTGAGCTGACATTCGCCTACAGCATGGAGATACAAGGAGAAGGAAGAGATAGTTTAAAAGAGAAAATTCAAACAAAATAGGCTTCAACTTTTTGCAAATGCTTACAGCAGAGGCATGAATTGCCTGCTACTTCGTGTACTAACTCTTCATGGGTGCATTACTCATTAATAAAAATCTCCATTGCCTTAAAGCTTGAGATTATAGACAGCATCAGCTGCACAAGATAGTGCTGGCAGCTATAATTTGCTCCATTGACTCTGGTAATGACTTCACGTTGCAGACCCCAGCTGGTGTAAATGGGCCTTTAATTGAATATCAGTTGGGTTTGACTGCAATCCCCTCCTGCATTCACTGGAGATGACTGATTGCAGCGTATCAGTTTTATTTGTACGCCTCAGACAGTTAGTTCTTATCGCAATGATACGTGGAGTTATGGACTCCTGTGCCAAGTTAGGCTTCAAAATCACTGGAACTGAGTGAAACAGTCTGTGATTTGTTAGTCAACTCCATAGGAGCAGCTGGAGTTTAAATCCTGCACTGAATTCTACCAAGTTGTACCATGATGTGTTTAGGGATTGACACAGCGACAGGCAAGTAACCATGGGCTAAATTTACCGCAATTGTATCACATTAAATAAATTAAGTCATCCTCCTGCCTATTTGTCACTGTAGGAGTTGAGGCTGAAATAATGCTGATAAATAAGTTTGCTTTAAAAATCCCCACATCCCATTATTCTACTCTGTGTCTGCTATCGATAATTTTCAGAATTTAAGCGATGTTGCACTGAAATTTGGCATGTTTTAGGGTGGATGTGACTGTATTGATAGAAAGGATGAAGCAACAGAATTGGGCAGGCATGGCTGTTTAAAACCTGGATTAGAACTTCATCTTTCTGTTTTTTTCTGGCCTTCACTAACCTTAAGGAAGATCTATACAAATCACAAGTAGGAAAATCACTATCTTGGTGGACAATAAAGGCAATGTTCTTGGCCATTACCAGCCCCCAGCTGTGAGAATTGTTCCATGGGGCATTTACATTCCATTTCCATTCTTGCTGGAAGCATCCGCTTCTGGAGTGGTCTAATCATGAGATGGTTCTAGCCTGTAATGGTAATAGCGATGTGCCTTCTATAGTGCTGCCAACATCGGAACCCCAACGGGTAGCAGGTTGTAATACAAAGGGAGCATAAATTAGGCTGTAAACATTTGGCTGGTGAATAAAATTACCACAGCATAACTGCAGTGCATTCTGACCCATTATTAGGAATACATGAGTTTAAACTTATTAATCATTTTAATCATTAATCATCATTATTCAGCCAACTGTATTCACTCTCTTGCACCCCTCCTCAAAGTTTCTCTCCCTCCTCCCTCCAGCTCCACTTGTCTATTTTCTACCTGTTCGCCAGACCATAATGCGCTATTGCAGTTGGATCTTCATTCGTCAGACACCGAAGGATGTGTGTACTGGTTATATTGATACTTCCCAAATGCTTTGAGGCTGGACCTAAGCAAATAATTCTCAAAGCCATTTGTACCCCTGTAGCTATGGAGGTTTGTGCTGCTAAAATGAAAGTCTCTCTTTTGCTATCTATTTCTTTCTCTGCCGCTATCTTTTCTTTCTTACTTTTCTTCACTTCTGTTTTGCTCATTCTTCTGCCTCTTGGTTTCTTTGGCCTTGTGTGCTTTCATCATTGCTTTGCCCCATCATTGACATGGGTAAATAGTTAGAAAATAGAAAAACATAAACTAATGTTTAAAGTTATGGGATCAACAACAAAGATACCAATGAGATTCTGCTTCCAGGAACCATTGATGTTTATTGCAAAAACAAGAACCAAATTGATCCATTGACCCATATTTACTGAGATGCATGTTTGAAGTACAGGTTATGGATGGAAAATCCAAAGGAAAAGGTTTCTGATCGTCCTAAATATGTCAACCAATCATAGTTGACAAAAGAATGGGGCAAAAGAATGGTGAAAGCATGCAAGGCCCGAGAAATCAAGAGGCAGAAGAATGAGCAAAGAAGGAAGGAAAGGGTTTCGGAATGTCCTAAAGGTGTCCTAAAGATGTCAACTGCAGGAAGACTTCTGAACATTTTTCCCCAATGGTTCCCCTGGATTGATAGCCTGGTTGCAAGTAGGGCAGGAAAACCTGCTGCACAAGGATGCAGTGAGATAATAATCAGTGTTAGAATGTAACCGGTAACAACTTTGTATTGGACGTAATGTGACCAATGGAACAAGATGTAAGTGTCAACTGACCCAAGGAACCAATTACAGAGTGATGTAATAGTCAGCTGACCAGCTGATTCACTATAAATAAGGAACTATAGCACTGTGGTGAGCTTAGATTGGTTTAGGGCAAGGTTCTAAGTGTGGAATAATGATGCTTCTTTCTTTGATTTATAAGTTGGAGTAAGTTTTGTTGTATTTTTGTTAGCTGCATTTTGAAGAGTTCTTTCTGAAAAAAACAATCAGCAGAAGTCAGGTGTCAATGTGGGTGGTGGGTAGTTACTGTTTAGCTTTTTGGCTTTGAGGAAACATTGCTGCTGCTCCTCCTCACATGCAAGCTGCTGGTAACTGACCTCCTTAAGGATTAACACCAACACTTCCCTTTAAGTAGCAACATTGATATAGTAAAGCAATCCAGGATGCATTATGTGAGTGTTATCAAATAAAATTTGACACAAACCATGTTAGCACTGAGACCAAGACTCTTTCAGAGTTAGATTTGAAGGTGTCTCTTAAAGGAGGAGAGAGATGTGCAGAGATTTAGGGAGGGAATTTGAGCATCTGGGGCTGAAGGCTTGGCTGCCACTGATGGAGCAATTAATATTGAGATGCACCAGAATTGGATAAGTACAGAAAGTAGGTTTGGAGGAGTTTTAGAGATGAGGGAAGAGGCTATCAAAGGATTTTAAGATGAGGTTGAAAATTTTATAATCTGCTGGATCAAGAGGCATTGTAGGTCAGTAAGCACAGGTGATTAGTGAATTGAACTTGGTGGAAGCAAAAAAATGGAGAGCAGAATTTTGAATGAACTCAAATTTACACAAGGTGGAAGTCTAGAGGGAATTCAGTTTCTGAAGTCTGCTCTGCCATTCAACCAGATCATGATGAGATCAATGCACTTTTTCCAAACTATCTCTGTATCCCTTGATGTCATTGGAATCAGTCAATCTCTGCCTTTAACATACTCAGCAGCTGGAATTTTACCAGCATTGGGGCAGGTGAGGCTCGCAAAGTGGCATTCTCCTTTGGCCTCAAGTGGGATCTCACAAGCCTTGAGCAGGTGAGGTGGTAAAATTCTGGTAAATGACTGAGCTTCCACAGTTCTCTGGGTTAGAGAATTACAAAGATTCAAATTAGAGGACAGATTTCATGGTTTGAAGTTGTTGAACTCATCCCAGAAATTAGTGTGGTGAAACTAGGCTGCAGTCTCTCTGTGGCCAATATAGTCTTCCTTAGGTAAGGGGACCAAAACTGCAGACAATATTCTACGTGTGGTCTAACCAAGATTCTATACAATTAAAGCATGACATCTTTACTCCTCTACTCAAATTCTCTCACCATAAAGGTCAACATACCATTTAACTTCCTAATTTCTTGCTGCACCCGCGTGTTAGCTTTTAGTAACAACCTAGGTCTCTTTGGATATCAATACTTCCCAATCTCTCACCATTTCAGAAACACTCTGCACCACTCTCCCTCTGCCAAAATGGATAACTTCACACATATCCACGTTATATTCTATCTGTCATGTTCTTGCCCATTCACTAAGTATGTCCAAAACCATTTGAAGTTTTTTTTGCATCATCCTAAAATTTACATTCCTGCAAACTTGGAAATATTATACTTGACCTTAACATCCAAATCATTGTTATAATTTGTGAACAGCTGGGGCCTAATAACGATCAGTGTGGTACCCCACCAGCATAGCCTACCAACCTGAGAATGCCCTGTTTATTCCTAAACTGTTTTCACAATCCATGCCAATATATTACCCCCAATCCCATGCACTCTAATTTAAGTTGTCACCACCTGTGTGGGACCTTATCGAAAGCCTTTTGAAAAATCAAAAAACTCCATAGCCACTGGTTCCCCCTTATCTATTCTGCTAGTTACATCCACAAAAACTCCCAATAGGTTTTTCAAATATGATTTCCCCTTCATAAAACCATGTTCTGCCCAATCAGATCATTACTTTCCAAATATTCTGTTATCACAATGTTTATAATAGATTCTAACATTTTCCTCACTACTGAAGTCAGGCTAACCAGTCTGTGGTTCTCCATTTTCTCTCTCCCTTCTTAAACAGACCAATTACATTCTTTTCCTTTCCAATCTGCAGGTAGCATTCCAGAATCTATAGAATTTTGGAAAATGACAACAGCATAGATGTGAGTTTTGTCAATAGATGAGTTGAAGTGGGGAGGACTCAGGCAATCTTATGGAAGTGGAAGCAGGTGGTCATGGCAATTCCATGGATATGTGATGGAAATTCCATCAAATACAACACCGTGGTTGTGAATGGTCCAACACAGCCACAGACAGTAACCAGGGAGAGAATTGAAGTTGGTAGAGAATGAGACATGTGGCGGGGGCCTAATACAGTGGCTTCACTCTTCCCAATATTTAGTTGGAGGAAATTTCTGCTTATCCAGTACTGGATGTTGGAAAAGCAGTGTGATAAATGAGAGATGGTGGATCGAAGCCTTCTTGCCTCCTTTGCTATTTCAGGTTACCTGACGCTTGGAAAACGTGGCTAACATTAGTTAAAAATGAAAAGTATGTTAAAATGGAGGCATGCAGCCTCTGTAAAAGGATCTGTCGACCAATTTGCTTCCTGAGAAAGGATTGATTACCTACCCCAGGTCCTGCCTTCATTAAAACCAGAAGTGGTCAGGTTTGAAATGTAAAAGTTTTTAAACTTCTCATCTGATCCAAACCCACCCTTGTTGGGGTTCAAATCATCCCAATTGTGTTGGCTTTTTGCCAGAACAACCTGAGACTAGTCCCATTTGTCTTTATTTGCACCATCACCCTGTAACTTTACTACTTCTGCCTCAAATACATGTGACTAGTGAAAAAGAACACTGACGATTTGATTAAAAGGAAAATACTGCGGATGCTGAAAATATAAAACAAAAATTGAAACTCTGGTTAAACTCAGCAGGTCTAGCAGCATCTGTGGAGAGAGGAACAGAGTTAACGTTTTGAGTCCACATGACTCCTTCGGAGCAACTTCTTCACATGATATTTTAATGATCTTTAATTAGTTGTTATTTTTACCCACAGCTTAATTCGACTGCAAAACAGCTCATTGAGATGGATAAACAGTGCCTGTCAATTGCACAGAACGTTGATGCAGCTCCATCAGCCGCGACCAATGCAGGAGCCAGCCCGGCACCTAGCTCCCCTATAAATTGTGGCGGAGCTGCCAGCGCTGTTCACAGACGTATTGACGGCAAGAAAAATGCCAAGAAACGGCATTCTTTCACTTCGTTCAGCATGTCACACAAGTCTTCCCAAGCCCTCAACAACAGGCACTCGATGGAAATCAGTGCACCAGTTCTCATCAGTTCCAGTGACCCCAGAGCAGTTGCCAGGATTGGAGAAGTACCACACCTATCATCTAGTGCGCCTTCCCAGGTAAAGTAACCTGAGCAAAATATACTAGTATTGATTCAAAGTCACACCTTCTAAAGAAGTGAATTGTCTTCATAAACTCTTTGGTTTGAAGCTTTGTATGTTCTGGAGATCTACTCATAAAAATTAGGAAGGGACTGGATGGTGATTGGGATAGGATTTCCCCATTAGTGACTAATGTTGCCAACTTTCCAGGATTGTCCTGGAGTCTCCAGGAATAAAGATCCTGATGCAAGCAACTTAGGAAAAGAAATCAGTATTGGAACAAATATGTGCATTTTTGTTTCAATTTTTTGGAGTCTTTATTTATTACTCATTGAGGCAAAGAAAAGCTTTGCCTGACTAGGTGGGGTGGTTAGAGGTGAGAGTTCATGTGATGAAATCTCTGGGAATACATCTGACCAGGGCTGGCAACCTTCTCAATAATAATTCATAGATCCCCCATATTGAATAAAACAGAATATGGGGAAAAACTCCCACAAGAAGCCTACACCATCAAACTGCATGTTGTTTCACAATTAACTGACAGTCTCCGAAAGGTCTCAAAAATAACTCCAATAGAAAGTAGCAAATGGCGTGTCTGCTATAGAGTAAGCGCTCTTTTGAGGCTTTGGCTAAATCATATTGTCAGAATAGTGTAGAGAAAGTTTTATTCCACAACTTATTTGTGAATGCTCACTGCTGACATTGAGTACTTGAAATGGCAAAATGTTCCATTCTCAATTACTAACATCCTTCATTGCAAATGTAATTTAAAGATATATATTGAAAATCCAATTTATGTATTTTTTTTAAAAGCTTATTTCCAGGAATGTACAACTGAAAATGACTTCATGATGCTATCCGCTGTTTTAGCAGAGCTATTCACCTCTGTTATAAATACTGCTGGTAATGTCTATATTAATACACTCAAGCGGTTATTACACAACATTTCACATTAAGCCTAATTTTCTTGTTCCTCTGTCCTGCGTTCCATGTTCACAGTAAAATAGATTTGACCACGTCTTCTATGATCTGAAATTTCTGCTCATATTGCTCCCATGGAATGATATAACATTTCTGAAATCTGATCACTACCCATTAAATACATAAGAACATTAGAAATAGGAACAGGAATCAGCCCACTTAGTACTTCGATCCCGTTCCAGCATTCAAAAAGCTCACCGCAGAATTATTATGCCACAGAAATGGGCCATTCGGCCCATCATCGTTATTCTTCTGCCTTAGCTCCAACTTCCCTTAATTCCCCTAGCACTCAAATATTTGTCGAGATCTAACTTGAATGTACTGAACAATTGACCTTATACAGCTCTGTGCAATAGAGAATTCCAAAGATTCACAAGCCTTTGAGTGAAGAGATTTCTCATCTCAGTCCTAAATGATGCATGGGTGACCTACCTACATCAAAAGGTTTTAAAAAGGGTAGCTGCAAAGATAGTGAATACAGTGCTTGTGATTCCCTAGGTTCCAGAATTGTGGATCAGAAGATAACAAAAGTAATACTGCTATTCAAGGAGGAAGGGAGAGAAGAAATGGAGAACTATAGGCTAGTTAGCTTGACATCAGCAGTAGGAAAAATGTTATAATTATTATTAGGGACATCATAGAAGGACAACTGGAAAATTAAACTATGATTAAGTGAGATCAAGATAGGTTTATGAAATGACAGATCTCTTCATGTTTTTGAGCTAGTAATTGGAATAATTGATAAGAGAGAACTAATGGGGAGAAAGCAGGAATAGGCTATTGAGTTGGACGATCAGTCATGATCGTGATGAATGGCAGAGCAGGCTTGAAGGGTCAAGTGGCCTCCTCCTATCTTCTATGTTTATGAATGCTGTTAGTTGGGTTTTCAAAAAATATTTAATCAAGTGCCACTTAAAAAGTTACTACACAAGGTAAGGGCTCATGGGATTAGGGTTAATGTATAAAGTTTGGATTGAAAATTGGTTAAAAGAAAACATACAGTAGGAATAAATGGGTAATTGGCAGACTGGTGGTACACCCAGAGGATTAATATTTGCCCTCTTGTTTACAGTCTGTATCAATAACTTAGATGAGGGAAGAAGTGTAATGTGGCAGAGTTTGCTTACAATACAAAGTTAGTGGGAAGCAAGCAGTGAGGAGGACACAAAAGAGGATGCAGAGGAATATAAACAATTAAGGTGAGTGGACAGGAACTTGAGAGAGGTAACATAATAGGGCAAAATGTGAAGTTATCCACTTTGGTAGGAAAATTTTTAAAAAGTAAATTATTCTTTGAATGGTGAGATATCAGGAAATATGTCCATTTGGAGGGACCTGTGTGTTTTGTACATGAATCACGGAAAGTTAACATGAAGGTACAGTATGCAATTAGGAAGGGAAATTATATTTTAGCTTTTGTTACAAAGCGATTGGAGTAAAAAGAATAAATGAAATCTCACCTCACTACACTTACGCAATTGACTCGCCTGGTGAAGGAGCAGCGCTCCAAAAGCTCATGATTCCAAATAAACCTGTTGGACTTTAACTTGTGTTGTGCGACTTCTTACTATATCCATCCCCAGTCCAACACCACAATTAAACAAGGCATTGTTGAGGCCACACCTGGAGTGCTGTGCGCAACTTGCTTTTCTTAGCTAAGGAAGGACATACTTGCGCTCGAGGGAGCGCAATATAAGTTGTCTATAAAGATTGCTGGGTGAGGCAATTGTTCTATAAGAGATTGAGTAGAATGGGTCAATTTCTCTGGAGTTTAGAGGAATGGGATATGGGAATGATGCATGAAGGTGATGTTGAGCCTCTTATTGAATCATGGAGTAGGCTTGAAATGCTGAACAGTCTATTTCTGCTCCTATTTCTTCTGATCTTAGGTTGAACTGGGAAAATGTTTACTTGATACAGGACTCTTCAGCCGATATTCACGTGACCATGCAGCGTCTCTGAAGTTCCCACGCAGGCTGAACATAAGTCAGCTTGTTTAAGTTAAAGCATGTGTACGGCCATGCAATTACATTTGAAAGGCCTGCATACTCTGACCAAACATTTAGTCAACTGACCTAGTATCTCATTATGAGGCAAGGTGTCATTCTTTGCTTTATAATGGTCCTGTGAAGCGCCTTAAGACATTTTATGTTAAAGGGGCTGGATGAATGTATGTTGTTATTGAAGTAGCTCAGAATCATAATGATTTAGAAGTGCAGCCTGATCAATGATTTTTGTTCTAAATCCACCTTGTCTTTTATATTTCTTAGGCTTCACCTCTTAATGCTAATGCAGCTGCTGGCGCAGTGGGACCTAGACCAGGAGCCACCATAGGGGACCAGGCAACAGCATCAAAGACACAACTACCACTCAATATGTAAGTTATCATTCAGATTAAAGCTCAGTAGTCTGAATATTGCACATTCAAACATCTGCATCAGAGTGACGTGTGCTGTGCCTGTGAAACTGACTTGGGAATGGGTTTTGCCATGTATCACCTTCCTGGTGTTCCTGTGCTTGCTTGGCAAGAATTGCAATGCATGGTCAGGTGGGATAAACCACACAGATGTGACCTAAATGAGCTCATCCACCACTTTTTTCAGGAACTCTCCCACCTTGTTAAGCCAGACAGCAATTATCCAAAGTGTAATACTTAGACCAAAGGACCTGGAAGGAATTTCTGGTGGATGTGTAATTATGCTGCCAAGTTTGAACTTCAGTGAAATGAGAATTGCTGTGGTGAGATGGAGAAGTTAGGGTGTTGTTGTCTTAAATGAGTGAATTCCAGTTTGTTGACTTCCTCAGGTCTGAAGCTACTGGTTCTACTGGGGATTAGAGTCATAGAGGTTTACAGCATGGAGACAGGCCCTTCGGCCCAACTTGTCCATGCCGCCTTTTTTTTAAAACCCCTAAGCTAATCCCAATTGCCCGCATTTGAACCATATCTTCTATACCCATCTTATCCATGTAACTATCTAAATGCTTTTTAAAAAAACAAAATTGTACCCGCTTCTACTACTACCTCTGCAGCTTGTTCCAGACACTCTGTGTGAAAAAATTGACCCTTCTGGACACTTTGGTATCTCTCCCCTCTCACCTTAAACCTATGCCTCTAGCTTTAGACTCCCCTACCTTCGGGAAAAGATATTGACTATCTATCTTATCTATGCCCCTCATTATTTTATAAACCTCTATAACGTCGACCCTCAGCCTCCTACGCCCAGTCTATCCAGCCTCTTCTTATTACTCAAACCATCAAGTCCTGGTAGCATCCTAGTAAATCTTTTCTGCACTCTTTCCAGTTTAATAATATCCTTTCTATAATAGGGTGACCAGAACTGTACCCAGTTTTCCAAGTATGGCCTTACTAATGTCTTGTACAACTTCAACAAGACGTCCCAATTCCTGTATTCAATGTTCTGACTGATGAAACCAAGCATGCCGAATGCCTTCTTAACCACTCTGTCCACCTGTGACTCCACTTTCGAAGAGCTATGAACATATACCCTGAGATCTCTTTGTTCTGTAACTCTCCCCAATGCCCTATCATTAACTGAGTAAGTCCTGCCCTGGTCCAATCTACCAAAATGCGTCACCTTGCATTTGTCTAAATTAAACTCTGGTGTAAATGATGTAAAGCAGTCAAACAGATCACGAAATGGGGAACACACTTTGGGGAAATTGAGAACCCAGTATGACATCTGGGCTTACCATTATATTTGGTATTCCTTGATCCAGAAACACATAAGGTTCTATATGCAGGGTGCCAACAATGGCTTTGCCTCATTACCACCTCATTACCCCTCCATCTCCCTAAATTGTCAAGCTGCTTGTCCAACATACAATCCTAAATGGACGGAAATTCTTCTGTAAAATCAAAGCCACTGTTTTCATTCCCTATCACAAATACTGTTCCTTAGCCACCAGTTCCATTGTTCTCCCTTGGTGCTGTCAAGACAATTCACAAATAAAATCAGAAAATCTAGGAAATGATCAGCAAGTCTGGCAGCACTTGTGGAGAGAGGGAGAGAGAGACAGGGTTAACATTTCATGCTGATGATCTTTCATCAGAATTGGCTTGATTTTAGTGAAAGGTCATCAAATAATTCTGTTTCTCTTGCTCCAGTGATGCTGCCTCTGGCCTGCCCCTGTGGCCTGTTGAGCACCTCCAGGTTGCAGATTGGAGGGCTGGTGTTTGTTGAGTTGCCCAGGTGTTAGATCTGGTTTTAAACTAACATTTTGTGGCTAACTATCTAGGTAAGTTGCACAGATCTATCTCAAGTCTCTTGACTGGCTCAGAATCGGAGACATTCACAGGTGGTCTTGGGCAAGTTTTAACTTCCTGGGCAATTTTTACTTTGGATGACACATCAGGACTTCTGCATGTCCTGATGAGCATCTTTTATCATATGTCCAGTCTCTGACGATCCAGAGACTGTAAGATGTGAGCCCAGGCATTTGGATGGTGCTGTCAAAGGAGTTGTGGTGAGTTACTGGAATGTATCTTTCATAATGCTACTACTGTGCATCAGTGATGGGGTAATGGATGTTTAAGATAATGGATCAAATCAAATGGACTGCTTTGTCCTGGAAGGTGTCAAGTTTTTTAAATGTTGTAGGAACACCACTCATTCAGATAATCCAATACACTCTTAATTTACATCTTGTAGATGGTGGACAGATTTAGGAGAGTCAGGAGGTGAGTTACTTGCTGCAGAATTCTTAGCCTTTGACCTTGTCTTGTAGCCACAGTATTTATCTGGCTAGTCCAGTTAAGTTTCTGGTCACTGGTAACCCCAAGGATGTTGATAGTCAGGGAATCAGTGAGGGTGATGCCATTCAATGCTAAGGTGAGTTAGTTACATTCTCTCTTTTAGGAGGTGGTCATTGCATAACACTTGTGTGGTGCAAATGTTACTTGCATCTTATCAGCCCAAGCCTGATGATTATCCAGTCTTGCTGCATGTGGGCATTGACAGCTTCATTATCTGAGAAGTTGGAACTTAACATTTTTGCAATCATCAGCAAACATCTTGACTTCTGCCTTTTGATGGAGGGAAGACCAATGATGAAGCAACTGAAGGTGGTTGAGTCTCTAGGACATTACCCTGAGGAACTCCTGCAGCCATATTCTTGGGCTGAGATGATTGGCCTTCAACAAGCACCTTTGTCTTCCTTTGAGCTGTTGAAACCCTCACCCCTGTTTTTGTTTCCTTTATGCTTGATTATTACACTGCACTGCTTGCCAGCATTCCATCTTCCACCCCTGCATAATTTGAACTCATTTGATACTCTACTGCTTGCATCCTAACTCACACCAAATCCCTTTCACCTATCAGCCCATATTCACTGACCTATATTGGTCTTCTTTGGGCAACAACTGTAAATCGAAATTATTTCCAATTCTCTCCAAGGCTTTGCCCCACCCTACCTCTGTAAACACCTCCATACTCTCTGTGCCTCTCTAACCCTGGCCTCTTGTCATCCCTGAGTTTAATTGGTCCACCATTAACAGACATGGCTTCAGATGTTAGGATCCTAAGCTCTGCAATCCCTTCACTAAACCCTTCTGAGAGTCTTCTCTCTTTTGTGACGCTCCTTTAAGAACCTACTTCTTTGACCCCTGTCCTAATATCTGGTTGTCAATTTTATTTGAAGCACTTTGGTAGATTTACTATATTAAAGGTGGGCAGTTAAATGCAAGTTGTTGCTGTGAAAGGCAAGTTAACATTGGAGCAGGGAGAATAATGCCTCATCAGAGGAGACTGAGGAGGGTAAGGAGTTATCCAGAAGGAAGACAGTACGAACAGAAAATATTTCTCCTGCAGCTTCTTAAGCAATAACGTGTGAGGACCTTTGGGGGTGAATCATTAATTTCTGACCCAAATGTGAATGAAGCTATAATTTGGAAGCTCAAACCGCTTACAGGTTCATATCCTGCTTGAACGTAGTGGACAGGCTGGAGAGACCAAAAGGTGCTCTGCTGCAGACCACCCATTGTGAGAGAGCCAGCCAGTAGCTTAGGCCTGGAGGGGGTGACCTGATTTCCAGAGTGCGTTGAGCAGAATGGCAATATTTTTTGTGTAAGCCGGAGCTGGGTGAATTGCTAGTACCGCTGGCCTTTGCAGTGGATACCTGTGGAGGCAGCTCTTCAATCCTCACAGGCACTCAGAGCAGATAGCACAATGAATTCTGTGGCATGTAAAAACGCATCTGGAAGCTGGCTCAGGGACAGATTTGAACTTCTTTTTTCAAACAAAAAAAATCAGTTGGGGATTATGTTAAAGATGAACGTATGAGGAAAAAAATGTAATCTTATTTCACAGCGGCTTACTATATCAGCATATAGCACATGTGTTTGACTTAATTATCAAACAATTCTGTTTCTTCTGGCCAATGAAGCACAATTGGGTTTCATTCCACTCCTGTTACATGGTGAATCATACAAAACACTTTGAACTAAGTGTCCCCAGAGGCATTTGGTAAAATATTCAGATTTCACAGTACATGTCAACGAAAGGCACTGCCAATGAAAAGTCAGATTATAAAACCTCAGGGTAGTAGCTAAAATGCAGAAGCTGGTACACTACAAATCTTTGTTTTTCTGACATTGATCAAGTTTAGAGTAATATGTTATGGCTAGGAGTAGTTGTGGTTCAAAATCATGTTGGTTACCAGTATTAGCTCTTACCATTGTTTAACTACTAAAAAAGAAGTTACGTAAAAGATCATTCAGTTTGATATCTTTGTTAACTTGGATCCTAATGAGTACCCATACCTGAGGTTAATCATTAATGCCAAGTTAAGTCGACATCATATCTGCTTCTGCTCTAATCCAGAATACTGGAATTGATTTTTAAATCTTAAACAAAACTGGATTTACATAATGACTTTTACATTCTCAAGATACCACACTACATTTCACAGTCAATTAATTTTTTTGAAATACAGTCACTGTTGTTTCGGTAGCAAAGGCAGCTGTCAACACGCATAAGGAATTAGGAGTCAGCATTGGAACGAACTGAGATTTTTAGGATACAGACTTGCGCCTGCAGTGAACCACATAGCCTTTTCTCAGAGAAAAATAAAAATGTGCATTTAGATAGCACTTCTCATGACCTTGGGACTGCCCAAAACACTTTATATCATGTTATTATAATGATATAATATTTTGGGCTTATTTACTGTCAAGGATACAACGCGCCAATCACTCAAAAGGGAACAGATAATCACATCTTGGGTTCATTTATTAAGATTAGGCACATGAGAACACTTATTCCACGTATAAAGCTTGATGGCATCAGAGCTGTGTGCTGTCCTCTTCCCAAAACAATTTTATTGTTTTCATTCTAAGTGCTAGGTCGACTTTATACCGGGAGTGTTTCAGATCTGACTTTTATGCCCGTTTTTAGTCTCTGTCCATTCCCCCCATACACAGTCTGCTACAAAATTTTCAGTGCATCACATTCACACTGCAGAAGCCAGTGGGCGGGGCTTAAAGTGCCCAAAAGACTGCAGAGGGAGGTAGTGCACATGTGCAGGCCTCTGATGCTGCACATGCAATAGCAGGGGTCTGACAAAAGAGAGAGTTGTCAGGCCCCTGCTACTGCAGGCAGCCTGAAGCAGCTCCCCCCCCCTCCGCCCCGACTCTGCTGCAATCACAGGGGCCTGCAGCCCAAGATACAGCCCCCACCAAGTCATCCACCATCCAGGTTAATCGTGGATGCCCTCCCCCACCGATCATGGACCGGCAGCCCCCCTTCTCCCCACCACCTCCCCCCCCCCCCCCCCCCAACCAATTGTGGACCACAGAGTGGCAGTGGGCCTCCTCCCCCATTAGTCCCGCCCACACTGGTCCTTCCCCCATTAGACCCAGTTCCTGGCACTGTCTGCTGGGCATCCAGGTCCCAGTGTGGCACTGCCAGCCTGCCACTGCCCAAGGGGCACCCCCCTTGCCCTCAGCCTCGGGGGGGGGGGGGAGGTGTGGGTGCGGAGGGCCTCAATAGTCTCTGGTTCCGCTGGTGAGGCCAGGTCGATTGCTCCCCGTTCATGAGGAACATGTCCATTCTTTGCCATCATGAACCTTTCCCGGAGAGATCACAGACGGGGGGGGTTGGAGCCAGAACGATTGAGTGTTTGGCTAGGTAAGCAGATGCGAATGTTAATTTCAATAGATTTAAATATATTAATTTGCTTCTCGCCCATTTCCGGTGAGAGACTTACCGCAATGGATATCTGGCGCTTGTAAAATGGCACCGGCCACAAAAACTGGTGCTGACTGCACTCGGTGCTTGACGACCCACTTTACCACTGTGTCGCACCCGAAAACGGGCGCAAAGACCAGATCACATGACACATTTCCCTTCTAGTGATATCATCCCTTAAAGGCATATAACTACACTTCACAACCAATGAGGTGCTTTCTTTGACGTGTAATCACTGCTGTGGTGTAGCTGCAGCCAGTCTGTGCAAAGCAAGTTCCCAAGAATGTTACAATTTTTGGGACCCTTTTTGGGACCCTTCAGCAATCAGTATTTGCCAGAACAGTGAGGATAACTTTCCTGTCTTCTTTGAGATTGTATCATGGAATTTTTTACCTGAGAGGGCAGACTGAGCCTGAGTTTAATGCCTCGTCTGACAAACAGCACCTCCAAAGGTGCAGCACTACTTCAGCTCTGCGTTGTGGTGTCAGCCTACATTTTTGTGCTCAAGTCCTGGAGTGGGACTTGAATTCACAACCATCTGACACGGAGGCAAGAATGTTGTGGCTAAGCTGTGGCTGATTTAGGACACAAATGTCAAATTGGGTAAATCGCAGTTGTTAAATTCTTGGTAGCCAGTCAGTCATCATGCTCTAAAGCTACAACTTCTTTCCAAATACACAACGTCTTCCAAATACTACAACTTCTTTCCAAATACAATTGGGTTTATGCTCCTGAGCATTAAAACTGCTGTGAGATAAACTGTGGGGCTTTTACTGTACAGAACTGCTTCACAAGGTTGTTCTTTACTTTCATCTTGTTGTCCTCTTGCTGTTGAAATTGTCCTGATTACAGGGCAGATGTTTTCTAACAGCAATGAATGCATAACGATCTGAAAAAAGAATATAGCTGCTACCAGCAAGACTGACGTTTTCACTATTCTTTGCCCATGTTATGAAGGGGCTTGAGCTTCATCTGGCTGGACAGCGTCCTCAAATTCTGGAGATGTTGTTGGAACAAAGATTAACATGCGTAGTTTATTGAAAAAAGGATTAATTTTTGGTACAAGTTACTTGTGTGGGTGAATAACAATAACATGTCATCACCTCCACATGGAGAGTTGGAGGAGCTTCAAACTCCCAGGCATGCAAAAGCTATGTTGTTTTGCGGTGGTCATGACGATCTGATCCCTTGGCTCCCTAACTCTTCCTGGCACTGCAGTGTAGGAGCTGGTGCCCTCGAAAGGTAAAGGGTTTTGGTCTGTCCAGTATCGTAGTAAAAATGTAAAAAACCCAAAAATAGTTTAAGTTCTGTCTTGGCCAAAAATATGGCTTCCGTACTGTGAGGAAGCCTTTTATGAAATGTGGGCAGAGAGTTGTGTTAATGAAGGCTTACAGCTTTATTCCCCCTGTTGCTTTGTTCATGTCACCTGTGTGTTTTTTGCCCTTTTCCTGCTGCCTCCTTTTGCCATGCTCCCATCCTTTCTAATCAAATGCCCAACCCTTTCTCCTGTTCCCCCTCTGCCAATCTGCCCCCAGCAAAAACTCAATGTCATCACATCCCCACTGTGATGTGGCAACTAGCTTTGTTATCTAAAATTATAAGGACTACATTTTAGAGTACAAGTATTCTAGAGTAATGTACATTTTAGAGTACAAGCAAAGACAGCAGATTACCTTCCCTAAAGGACATTAGTGAACCAAGTAGGTTTTTACAACAACGGACAATGGTTTTATGGTCAGTGTTAGGCTTTTAATTCCAGATTTTGTATTGAATTCAAATTTCATCATCTGCCATGGTGGAATCCAAACCTGGGTCCACAGAGCATTACTCTGGGTCTCTGGATCACTAGCGACAATACCACTACATCACCACCTCCCCTAGATTTACTTGTACTTGTTTTATTTCAGTATATTGTACTTGTTGCTCACTATGTAGTCTACTGTACACTTAGGAGACCAAACAGACAGGATGACCCTAAGCTGCAAGTCACCTGTCATTTTAATTCTCCACCTTGCTCTTATTCTCAACCTCCTGTCCCCAGTTTCCTGCAAAGTTTCAGTGAAGTTTAAAGCAACCTTGAGAAACAACATCTCATTTTCCTACTGGACACATCTGGACGTAACATGATGTTCAACAATTCTAGAGCAGAACCTCCACCCCATTTTATTTCCTTTTTCTTACTTTTCTTTCTCTCTTGTTCCTTTTTCCCTTTCCTCTGCTTTTGGATAACAGTGACACTCATGATCCTGCCATTCGCACTTACTCTAGACACATCTTTTGTGTCTTAACTTGGCCCATCACTACTCCCTTTGGTCTTGCACCATGAACCTTTTGTCTTTTTATCACCACTGCCCTCCACCTTATCAGAGAGCTTTCCTTTGTGTTTTTTCACACCCTCACCTCCCTTTCACTTGCTCAAAACTTATTACCTTTCTCTTTTCCAATTTCTGATAAAAGGTCACAGATCTGGACTATTAGCCAGGATTTAGGCCAGATCTGCTGCCGGCGGAATGGAAAATGTAAAGAGGTACCGGCAAGGCTGGAAAATCTTTACCATTTCCTCTGTTTCTCTCTCCACACAATATTCATTAAGTATTTCCATGTTTCCTGCTTCTATTTAAGACCTCCAGCATCCACAGTACTTTGCTTTTCTTCCTAAAGCCTGGAATTCCCCCTCAAACATCTTCATGGTCTCTACCTCTCCCTTTCTTCCTTTAAGATGCTTCCTAACACTGACCTCTTTGATCTGTCCTAATCCCTCTGTATGTGACTCAGTATAAAATATTGTGAGATGGTGCTATTAGGTACTTTGGAATGTTTTATTATGTTATTGGTGCCATATAAATGGAAGTTGTTACTGCATAACTTGAAGTTCTTGCAAAGCTATGAATGTTGCAACACATTTATTACAGATTTGCCAGGAATTTGCTCAGAGTTGGTCCCACTCTGTTGCTGTAGCTTTATTGGAAGTGCAGTGAAAACCACATCTAATCTTCAGTGAGCAGCATTTTTCTTCTTGAGGGGTTTTTGGAAGGATATTTCATATTTTTAGTTAAGCTTCTCACACTGCTGGAAAAATAGTGAGAAACACATTTCTCCTTTGAATATTTTTTTTCTCCAGAAATAGGATTTATGATATAACAATTCTGTACATCCCATATTTAGAGGCTTGAGAATTACCTGAAATCTCACTTCCCTCAGTGAATGAATTGTGCCGGTTTTGCATTAGGCCTCATAAGACTATAAGATGTAGGAAGACAAGTAGGCCATTCAACCCATCGTGTCTACTCCACCATTCATGACTCATCTGATATTCTAATCCTCAACTCCACTTTCCTGTCTTATCCCCATAACCCATAAATCCTTTACTAATTAAAAATCTATCTCAACCTTGAACGTTCTTAATGATCCAAATCTCCATATCTCTTTGTGGTAAAGAATTCCACAGATTCACTATCCTCTGAGAGAAGAAATTCCTCTTCACCTCTTCACTGAGGCGGCACGGTGGCACAGTGATTAGCACTTCTGCCTCACAGCACCAGGGACCCAGGTTCAATTCCTGGTTTGGGTCACTGTGTGCATGTTCTCCCTGTGTCTGCGTGGGTTTCCTCTGGGCACTCCAATTTCCTCCCACAGTCCAAAGAAGTGTGGGTTGGATGGATTGGCCATGCTAAATTGCTCCCCTAGTGACCGAGGGACTAGCAAGGGTATATGCATGGGATAGGGCCTGGGTGGGATTGTGGTTGGTGCAGATCTGATAGGTTGAATGGCCTCCTTCTGCACTGTAGGATTCTATGATTCTAAGTCTATGATTCTCTATCTTAAACTCTTACTCTGAGATTATGCCCTCTGATCTTAGACTCTCCCATAAGGGGAAACAACCTCTCAGCATCTACCCTGTCAACCCCCCTGAGAATCCTATATGTCCTAATAAGGTCACCTGTCATTCTTTTAAACTCTGATGAGTACAGTTTCAGCCTACTCAATCTCTCATACAAAAATCTCTTCATATTCGGATGAACCTAGTGAACCTTCTCTGGACTGCTTCTAATGCCAGTTAATCTTTCCTTAGACAAGGGGACCAAAACTGTTCACAGTATTCCAGATGTGGTCTAACTAGTGCCTTGCATTGTTTTAGCAAAATATTCCTACTTTTATACTCTATTCCCTCTGAAATGAAGGTCAACATTCCATTTGCCTTCCCTATTACCTGCTGAACTTGCATGCTAGCTTTTTATGGTTTATGCTGAGGATTCCCAAATCCCTCTGAGGTACAGCTTTCTGCTGTCTTTCCCCATTTAAGTAATATTCAGGTCCTTTGTTCTTCCAATCAAAGTGTATAACTTCACAATTACCTACATTATATTCCATCTGCCAAGCTTTTGCCCACTCACTTAACTTTCTGTATCCCTCTGAAGACTTTTGTGTCGTCCTCACCGCTTCTCACCTATCTTTGTGTCATCCATAAACTTGGTAATAATGCATTCACTTCTTTTGTCCAAGTCGTTAATGTATGTTATGAATAACTGTGGCTCCAGCACTGACCCCTGTGGCACTCTACTAGTTACAGGTTGCCGTCCTGAAAATACCCGTTTTGTCCCAACTCTCTGTTTTCTATTAGTTGTCTGACAACACCAGGTTTTAGTCCAACCTATTTATTTGATAATATTCTCACTAGCTTTCGAGGGGACAGCCTCTTCGTCAGGTGAATGGAGAGTTCTGGCCAGAACTCTCCATTCACCTGACGAAGAGGCTGTCCCCTCGAAAGCTAGTGAGAATATTATCAAATAAATAGGTTGGACTAAAACCTGGTGTTGTCAGACTTTTTACTGTGTTTACGCCAGTCCAACGCCGGCATACCCACATCATTTCTATTAGTTGGCCAGTTCTCTTTCCGTGCTGCTAATATATTAACCCAACACCATGGGTTCTTATCGTGAGGGCTTCATCATTGTGCTGGACTGATGTGGGAGAATGAGAAGCAGTAGAAGCCCAGTATTAGCCTACAGAAGCAAACACTAATACATGGTCACAGAAATAGCACTTGTTATTAATACACAGTGAGATTTATAGACTAATGCAATAAGCTGATTGGAGAATGTGCATTTTAAATCCATCTATGACTCATTTTATAACTCCAGATATATGGCCATGTATGCTTACAAGCCACAAAAAGTAGATGAGCTGGAGTTGCGGAAAGGAGAGATGTATCGTGTCATTGAGAAATGTCAGGATGGATGGTTCAAAGGCACTTCACTGAGGACTGGAATTTCTGGTGTCTTTCCTGGGAATTACGTGACTCCTGTCTCCAGGTGGGTGCATGAGCAGATTATATGACATTTACATGTGACCCAAACTCTACAGTCTAAAGGAAGCATTGCTGATATCAGGACTAATTAAAAAGAAAAATTATTTTCTTCTTTTTCTATAAACTTTGTCACTTGAATAAGGAAATAAAGGCACTAGTGTGGGCAATGATTCAATAACAAGTGGTATCTGTTTTGTTTTAGGGCTCCCTTTGGAACAGCTCAGTCAAAAAATTCAGGAGGTGCTGTCCAAACCATAAAAGGAAGCTCCCCATCAGGCCATTCTGCAACCGGTCTTGTGAATAATGGTGTGAGGCCCATTCCTCCTGTCGCCATCTCCCCTGTTCAGTCACAGCTTCACACTACCAGTCCCCAGATCAACAACTGCATGCGTTACTCAGGGCAGCAAACGGTCAACCAAGCCCGCAGTGCAATGCAGATGGGTGAGTAACACATATCGCAAAAACTTCTTTCCAATCTAATACCTTGTTTCACCGCATTGGCTAAATGGTATACTGTGTGTTATCCTTGCTGTAATCAACTTCATTAATTCATCATACATACAGTACAGAAACAGGATACCCAATCTGTCAGGTTCTTGCTGGTGTTTATGACCACATCAGTCTCCTCCCATTTAACTCTATCAACATATTCCTTTCTCCTTCCTGTGGCTTATCTTAAATGCCTCTATGTTCTTTATCTTGACGACTTTGTTTGTACTGAGTTCCACACTCTAAACACTTTTTGAATAAAGATGTTTTTTTCCTCAAATCCTCAAAGTTATACTTCTACCTTTACCCACAGCTTAACCAACCAATAAGTGATATGTGAAACAGTTTTCCCTGGGATGACTCCAGTAACTGTCCTCCAGTGGATAAACCTGGACAAGCTTGTGGGTAGTCTTGTAACTCACAACTCTCAGCCCCAGGACTTACGAAATTTGAATTTTTTGAAGTTCAATAAGTACACTTTAAATATGAATTGAATGCTTTGGGTGGCATTTAGTTTAATATCACAGTGCCACAATTTTTCTAAATTTTATTTTTGAATGAAATACTTTGTAGAGGAGTCAGTGTCTGTTTCGAGAGCATGCCTAAGTGATACCGCAGGGTGCAATGAAGGAGCACCATGGGTGCTCCTGCATCACTGCGTTACTTAACTTAGCAACTTTAACTTTGTGTGGAAAGTGTTTGGATTTTTTATTGAACAGAATCTTGTATTTTTATCTCAAAACAAGTGATTAATGATACAGTTCAAAGCAATTTGCAACTTCATGTCAAGTTTATAACATAAATATTTTCTTTTTCCATAGGCTGTCTGTCTAGTGAAGGAACTCCCAATGTAATGGTGTCCTATATCAAACTTAAATTTCAGGTCTTATTTTTATAATAATAATTCAGAATATTTCCCTTCTCTTGTAGCTTACTTACAGCTCTAGACGCGTAGAAGGAAAATAGATAACTTGTGTGTATCAGGCGATTACTATTAAACTTGTATATTGTTATGTAATATTATGATAAAAAGTTTTTTTAATAAAAGAATATTTTTTATAAAAAGTGAACAGGAGGAGAAGATTAATAATAATGTAGACTGCCTGGGTCATTGATATTGTTCTGAGATTCAGGCTGCGGCACTGCACTAGACATCTGTGGATGAAAATGGAGGAGATGTATGTAGCAAACGAATTTTGTTTGCTCATGGGAGCAACAGTCCTTTCCTTACCTTTTGATCGTCTCTTTTATTTTTTTAAAATCTGTATTATGAACGTTCTTTTGATGTGACGTTCTTGTTGTCTGCTGTGAATGACTCCTACCTTCATGAAAAATATGATCAGAGTGCAATATTTCAGATACCCGCATTACTACCCATATTTCTCAGTAGGAACTGTGAAGCCACATTTGTACTGCATTTTATGAATACATGTTTTAAAAATTGGATGGTTTTATACGATCCAAAACATTTAACTAAATTATTTTGAATATATTTTTAAGAGAAATATTTTTCCTATTGTCCAGATAAGGGAAAGGTTTAAGAGGAATGTTGCAATTTAAGCATTTAAGTTGATATCACATACAATCAGAAGCAGCCTTGCTTAGAATAAGGATTTCATGGTGTAGGAAAAGCCCAGTGGGAGTCTGCATTATATTGTGTACAGTCTTCCATTTTGCTTTTTAGGTTTTGCAAAATGGTTTCATTTTAAACTGTGCTCAGTGGTAGGATTGACTTGACCATTATCAGTATATGAGAATCATCTGAGGAAGCAACAGCCTGAATAAACTGTTCCAGGGGATGCTCAGATTTCCTGTTCTGTTTTATTTTTGCAGTCCATCCTGCTGTTCAAGCACTTGAACGTCCTACAGCAACTGTACCACCACTAAGAACACAAAGTCCTCCAACCCGTATCGTGGCCACTGTGGTGCGACCCCAGCCAATGACCTCCCCGCAGCATGTCTATCAACCCTCTGGAGCTTCTGGTGCTAGACCAACCATTTCGCTCACTTCCGCAGCTGTAGCAATCACGCCACCAAATGTCAACGCAGCCAACTTGAATGGGGACACAATGAGTGGATCAGCAAGCACGTCAGTGACTTCCAGTCCATCGAATTCCACCCCTGCTGTGCCCAAATTGGAAGAGCGGAAAAGTGAGAGGGTGAGACTTATCAGTAGGTTGTTCAATGCGTGGGTTTTTATCTAATCTTTTATTCCTTTTGTGTGATAATTAGAGAATGGACAGCAGGTTGCACTGAATCTTTCCACACTCGAGACTCATCACGTCACTTAGAGACTGACAACAGTCACTTGTCACATGCTCAGGCTTATTTGTGGAATTATTTCCTTTTCTTTTCTTGTGTCGCTGCTGTGCTGAAGCCAATGAACTCTTTGAATGGAGTTCCTGAAAGGGCATATAGACCTTTGCTCCCTCTCTGTGTAGCCATTCTTCATTAGGTTAGACCTATCAGCAAATAATAATCAATCATTAAAATGAAGGGATTGGTTTTTTTAAACTTGTTTCATGTAATGTGGGAATTGTTGCCAAGGCCAACATTTCTTTGCTGATTTCTAATTGCCTTTGACCTGAGTGGCTTGCTTGGCCTTTTCAGGAGCCAGCTAACAGTCAACCACGTTGGGCGGAATTTTGCATTCTGTGCACAAGAGTGCTGGCTGAGGCAAGAAAGCTGGTGTGCAGCTCTCCTGCTGCTTTGTTGTCATGTTGGAGAGAGCAAGGCCCAATAAAACCAGCAGCATTGACTCCACAGAGACCGGGGCACCCTTTTCAAAGATCTGTACTTAAGTACTTTCTTCCTTTAGCCCCTGCCACAGAACCCTTCTCCCCCCAAAGCACCGAGGCACTGCCCGGGCACGTCCTGCTCCCCTGCAAGCTATACTTACCTGTGTGCCCCCTGGTGGCTTCCCCTTTTTTTTAAACAGCAGTTGTAGACCTCAAGGGAGTGTTCTAAGTGTGTGGGGGGTGGAGGGCAGAGCATCTGGCGGGGAAGACCATTAATTATATTAAAATGCATTAACCTCATTAAGGGCTGCGGAGAATCAGAAAATAAGATCTTGCCAGTGAGAATCTTGTTGCTCAGTTCTCATGAGATTTTGCACCATGTCACCGTTTGCGCTCATCGCTAACGCGGGTGCAAAATCCATTGTGTGGGTATGCAGTCACATGTAAGCCAGACCAGGTAAGGATGACACGTGTCATTCCCTAAAGGGTATGAATTAACCAGTTGGGTTTTTAGAACAATGGTCACAATTACTAGCTTTAAATTCCAGAATTTATGAATGAATTTAAATTCCACCAGCCACTGTGGTTGGATTTGAACATGTGCCCTCTCCCCGTCCTAGTTGAGTGAACCACCATCTCCCCCACCATTTGGTCCTGACCCAACTGAACTGTCAACATTGCATCCACATTTTCAGTAAGGATCATTGGCTAATTATCAGGAAAATGTCTCAGAATTGGTTTTGCCCTTCGCTATTCTGAAGATACTGAGCCAGCTGGAGGTTCCTCATAGCCACTTCGGTTGTTATTGACTCATCTATATGGACAACAGAAAGAGATGGTAGTCATGATGTGGAGATGCCAGAATGGGACTGGGGTAAACACAGTAAGAAGTCTCTCAACACCAGGTTAAAGTCCTGTATTTGGTTGTAAACGGCACTAGCTTTTGTGGTTTGCTCCTTCATCAGGTGAGTGGGAGTTCTGATCACAAACAGAGCATATAAAGGCACACACAGTTTACAGAATAATGATTAGAATGCAAGTCTTTATAGCTAATTAAGTCTTAAAGGTGCCTTGGCGAGCACATCCCCACACTCCCACTTCTTGCCTTCAAACAACCGCACAACCTCAAACAGACCATTGTCCGCAACAAACTACCCAGCCTTCAGGAGAACAGTGACCGCAACACCACACAACCCTGCCACAGCAACCTCTGCAAGGCATGCTGGATCATCGAAAAGGATGCCATCATCTCACGTGAGAACACCATCCACCAGGTACAAGGGACATACTCTTGCAACTCGGCCAATGTTGTCTACCTGATACGCTGCAAGAAAGGATGTCCTGAGGCATGGTACATTGGGGAGACCATGCAGGCGCTACGACAACGGATGAATGAACACCGCTCGACAATCACCAGGCAAATCTGTTCTCTTCCTGTTGGCGAACACTTCAGTGGTCACGGGCATTAGGCCTCCGATCTTCGGGTAAACATTCTCCAAGGCGGCCTTCATGACACACGACAGCACAGAGTCACTGAGCAGAAATGATAGCCAAGCTCTGCACACATGAGGATGGCCTCAACTGGGATCTTGGGTTCATGCCACACTATTTGTAACCTCTCTGACTTGCCTGGGCTTGCAACATCTCACTTACTGTCCTGTCTGGAA
The DNA here is from genome assembly GCF_965287045.1 of Carcharhinus amblyrhynchos. Classification (NCBI taxonomy): domain Eukaryota; kingdom Metazoa; phylum Chordata; class Chondrichthyes; order Carcharhiniformes; family Carcharhinidae; genus Carcharhinus; species Carcharhinus amblyrhynchos. The sequence continues at coordinate 64,492,897 of NC_137333.1, forward strand.
ACAATACACATCTCTTTAACCTGTGCTTAATGCTATCTCCACTCACATTGTCTGCACCTTTAAAACTTGATTAGCTGTAAAGACTCGCATTCTAATCAGTATTCTGTAAACTGTGTGTGCCTTTATATGCCCTGTTTGTGATCAGAACTCCCACTCACCTGACAAAGGGGCAAACCCCAAAAGCTAGTGGTGTTTACTACCAAATAAACCTGTTGGACTTTAAACTGGTGTTGTGAGACTTCTTACTACAGAAAGAGACCAGGATTCTCCCAAAAAAATTCTAAGTCCCCAGTTTACGTTAGAACAAGAGTAACCCCCACCATTTTTTTAGCGTAATTTTCAAACTGAATCTTCCACACTCTGTGATGCACAGAGTGCCCTAGCGGGATTCTCTCTGAAAAGTGATGGGTGGAGCCTATTCCCACCTGAGACGCTGGCAGCATAGTGCTGAGCAGGCCACTGCACGTGCCCCTGTCTCAGCACTGACAGATTAGTGCATGTGCAGCGGCCCCACATTGCCAGCTCCCAACCACCAGCCAGCCCCCAACCCTCCGATCATTGGCCTCCAGGACCTCCCCGGGCCAGCTCTGATTTTTCGATTTCCCGATTTTTTTCCCCCCCCCCCCCCCCCCCCCCATTGCCCATAGAATCCCCTCAATCACTCAATTCCTGCACCCACCCCCCCCTCCACTGACAGTCCTGACCAGCCGTCCTCCCTCCCTCTGCCACAGATCCTAAATGCAGAGTGGAGAATGCTCCCAATGGCCCAGACCCGTTGGCACTGCTGAGTGCCTGACAGCCAATGCCAAGGTGCCAGCTTTCCCCTTTACCCCCGACCTCTTGGGGGGGTGGTGCTCAATGGCCTCTGTTCCCTTCAGCGGGGCAGCTGTCTGTTCCTTTTCAGTGGGGAGCAGTTATAAACCCTGCTGGAGTGAACCACTCCTGGAGGTGTGGGGGAGACACTAGCAAGCCCAAAGACTTCAGTCACGGGCCTGCTAATGATATTGAAATGCCAATTTCAATATGGTAATCAGCTCCAGGTTGATTTCTGGCACAGAGCTGATTACTCTGGAAATCTTTGGCTGGGAGACACGCGGAGGCCGTGAAACAGTTTCTGTTGATATCTCCTGGTCTGTTGTGCTGCTAAGGCAGTGCAGTGGGCTGGAAGATTTGCCCCCAGAATGTTAATCTATTCTGTTCTATATGATCAGGTACCAAATAATGCAATACTTTCATCTGTTAGTCTATTAAGGATCTTTGAAAATACCTACTTTACTGATTAATTTTACAGTATTTTAGCCTGCAGAAAATCTGTGGTTTGCACCTCGGATGCCATGGTAGAAAATATTTTCTCACTGATAACACAAACGTTATAGATTCATGTATTAAAACAGACTCATGATAATTTACATTCTCTATTACAAGTACACTCTTCATCTTCCCTGAATAATACAATTTCTTTGGTCACTATAAGGCACAATTGCATGAATAAAATCATAGAAACCCTACAGTGCAGAAGGAAATCATTCTAGCCCACCAAGTCTACACCAATTCTCTGATTGAGCATCTATCCCACACCCCATCTCCATAACCCCAAGCATTTATTCTGCTAATCCTCTGGACCTATACATCTTGGGACACTAAGGGGCAATTTAGCACAGTCAATCCACTTGACCTGCACACCTTTGGATTTAGGGAGGAAACCGGAGCACTCAGAAGAAACCCAGTAGGCACAGGGAGAACTTACAAACTCTCAAATTCACCAGGATTGAAAGTTGCTATTTCGTCATCTTTTAATTATTTTGTATGTTCTTCTTTTTGCCTACAGTACAAACATGAGGCATACGAGGAAATGGTTGGACTTGGGTTTAACTCAGCCATAAGTAACATCAAACATTCATAACGCTGATGGATTGACAGCCGATCCTCCTGGGATAAATAAATAGGAGGAATGGCAATCAATGGCCCACTACCTTCTACATGGTTCATCACTCTTCCATTTTATAAGCACATTGGCAGCATTCTCCATCTGGGGATCAATTATATCCCTGTTTCTACACTTAGCTGCTGCTGTATCCTTAATTTTCTGCTCAGAGAATATTAAATACATTTTTAACCCTTTTTAACTCCAGAGGGTGTGCTCAAAAAGGGCTGCAAATTAGGATGGAGTCTGGTTACAGCAAGTCTCAACTTTACTTCAGAGGTTTGTAAAGGGCATTGTAAGTTAAGTTCCAGCCTCGTAGGCCCAGTGTATTATTGATGGCTTATGTGCCCAGTGAAAGCTAGCATAGCAGCATTTTCCTGGCAGAAACTGGAAATCCAGGCTTGGGTAATATAGCTTCAGGGAAACCAGTTTTGCTTTACATAAAATAAATCATAAATTATGAAATAATTATATGCCATTTCCAAGGAAAATAGCTTACAGTGTGCAGTTTTTTTATAATTAACATAATTTATTCATTTAATTTGTTTTTATCTGCACGCTAGTAAACTGTCCTGCAGTCTATATCCACTTTGACAAGAATTGAATATGAGATTCCCTCAATTGCAACACCTACTGGTCAAGGTTCACAAGCAACAGCAGTTTTTAACAGCACAGAAAGAGGCCAATCAACCCAGCATACCTCTGCTGGCTATTTGAAAGAGTTGTGCAATTTTGTCGCACGCTCCAGTTTTTTCCCCTATAATCCTGCAAAATTAGTCCTCTTCAAGCACATGTCCAAATGCCATTTAAAAATTCCAAGGAATTTTTTTTTCCTAGTAGATTCTTTGTACCAGTACAATCAGTACATTTAAAATCCTAACAGCCCTGTGCAAAAAAAAATTCTTCTCATTCTTTTGCCAATTCTTTGAAATCTGTGACCTTTGGTTACCATACCACTGCCAGCAGGAATATTTATTTTTTATTATTCTTTCATGGGATGTGGGCAAGGCCAGCATTTGTTATCCACCCCTAATTATATTTGAAAGGTTGGTGCTCTATTAAAACATGTCACCATTTTGAATATCTCTATTAGGTATTTATCGCTGCGCTTTTCATAGAATCCTATAGTGCAGAAGGAGGCCATTCAGCCCGTCGAGTCTACACCAACTACAATCCCACCCAGGCCCTATCCCTGTAACATCACATATTTACCCTTGCTAGTCCCCCTGACACTAAAGGGCAATTTAGCATGGCCAATCAACCTAACCCACACATATCTTTGGACTGTGAGAGGAAACCCATGCAGAAACAAGGGGAATGTGCAAACTCCACACAGACACTAACCCAAGCCAGGAATCAAACCCAGGTTCCTGGCACTGTGAGGCAACAGTGCTAACCACTGTGCTACCGTGCCGCTTCTTTTTCTTTAAAGAGAAAAGTTATCAGCTTCTTCGATCTCTCCACATAACTGAAGTCCCTCATCTCTGGCATCATCAATGCTCCAAGACTAAAGTAGAGATTGTAAAAATTTGGCATGACTTTTTTTTAATGCAGTTCCCCTATTTACAAAGAGAAGTGTTCCATACAGTTTCTTAATCACCTTATCATCTTGCCCTTCCACTTTGAAAGCCTCCCCCATCCCTGCTCAAAATGATACCATTTAGATTAGGCTGCCTTTCCATTTTGTTTATTCCAATGTGCGCCACTTTATTAATCTATATTAAATTGCACATATCACACACCTTCCCATTTCACAAACTATCTTGGTCCTTCTGAAATTTGAAATATCATCATTCTGAATATTTCCCAGGTTATCAAATTTTGTATCATCTGCAAACTTTGAAACTGTGCTCCCTAAACTCAAATCCAGGTCATTTATTTATAGTGACAAAACATGCCTAAAATCCAGATAGAGTAATAGGGAGTTGGATGGAAAATGCACGTACACAAAGTTTTTAATAATATATACATAGATATCTAGATACAGTTTTCTTTTGCCTGCAACTACATCTGAAGTAGAATTTCACGAAAACTAATGGTATGTTTTCTAAAACATTAATAAAATATCCCACTTCTATACCCTTTCCATGATTCTATGCTATTATCTAAGTCTGTTAAAGCAGCTCACCCACCAAACCCACCACCCTCTTTTAGATGTGGAGAAAATTAAACTATAAATCAGACCAGATTACTAGTTGGTTCTAGAACTTTGAGTTATTGATGCGCAGTGGAGTGCAAAACTATCTTTGCAATAAGGAGACTATTGAAACCTCTGCAAATCTCAAGACAGCTTGTGTGCTCTTTAAATCTTTAATGTATTTGCACACATGGAAGCTGTTGTTGGTTTTATTATGCAATTATTCCAACTGTCCTCGAGCTAATATCTTGGCAACATGCCAGCTGACTGACAAATAAAATCATCGCTGTAAATGTGACTCTTTGTTAAAAACAAAAGTCAGTTTAAGCTCAAGGACCCTGAATCTTTGCCGAAAGCACAGGCTATAAAAAACATTCATTATTGTTTAAATTTGAAGGAAATGGAAATTTTAAAAATGGAACCGCTAGAAATCAAAATTAAATTTTATATTAAAGATTATTAAGATCCTGAGGAGCAGATGTTTCCTCTTGTCGAAGAATCCAGAACTGTTGGGGGGGGGGTCACTGTTTAAAAATAAAGGGTCGCTTATTTAAGATGGAGATTAGGAGAATTTTTTTCTGAGGGTCATGGGTTTCTGGAATTCTCTTTCTCAAAGGGCAGTGGAAGTAGAATCTGAATATTTTTAAGACAGAGCTGGGTAGATTCTTGACTAACAAGAGGGTGAGAGGTTATCGAGGGCAGGCAGGAATTTGGGGTTGAAGTCACATTCAGATCAGCAATGAACCTGTTGAGTGGTGGAGCAAGCTAGAGGTGCGGGGAGTGGCCAACTCCTGCCCCTTGTTCGTATGTTCAGATTAGGTGAACACATTTTAGAAGAGCTCCATTTTGTCATTCAGGATGACTCTAATTTCTCTGTGCCTTGTCCTTTCAATGCACTCTTCATCATAGTCTTATCAATGCAGCATGGAAACTGGCTCTTTGGCCCAACCGATCCATGCCGACCAGGGTGCCCTCCCAGATAGTCCCAATTGCCTAATCATCTAATGCTTTTGCCTCTGGCCTCCTGGATTTCTTCAGCCAGGATCACAGAAATTTCCGAAATTGTACCTCATGATGGCTCAGTGGTGAGCACTGCTGCCTCACAGTGCCAAGGACCTGAGTTCAATTCCAGCCTCGGGTGACTGTCTGTGTGTATGATCTCCCCGTGTCTGCGTTGGATTTCTCCAGGTGCTTGGGTTTCCTCTCACATTCCAAAGATTTGTAACTTAAGTTGATTGGCCATGCTAAATTGCCCCTTAGTGTCAGGGGGATTGATAGGGTAAATACATAGGGTTACAGGGATAGGGCCTAGGTGGGATTGTTAGCAGTGCAGGCTCAATGGGCCAAATGGCCTCCTGCATTGTAGGGATCCTATGATATATCTGTTTAGAACTCTGTCCTCTGTTTTAAGCATTGATTTTAGCAGCTTCAAAGTTCAGCTGGCTCCGTGAGTTTCCTGCCAAATCCTCCTGCTCACATTCCAACATGAGCCCTTCCATTTTGATCCTGTTTTACTCAACTTCTGTCTTTGTGTTTGTATCTCCATTTTGCAATTGAAATGAGGAAACATTCTGTATTTTTCAGCGGTTTTCAGCTCTTCCCAAATTTAGAAAAAAATATTCACAAGCTATGAGGCCCATTTACTGCCTCTTTCAGTATTTAACACAATCGTTCCAGCAACTTTTATCTGTTTGCAAATCTTCCCTTTGTACCAATCCGGCAAAGGAGGCCTTTTTTTTAGTTTTACGTCTGACAAAGGTTTGAAACTTGAAACATTAACCTACTATTTTCAAATGTGGACAGGTCTTGCAGAATTTTCTGATTTTCCGTCAGAGGAGTGCTGCACTTCAGCTGTATATCAGCCTGTAATACATGATTATCTCAGGGAAATTGGCAGGAGCCTGGGTATGTCGAGTCACAGTTGCTACTGCAGATTTCTGTCAGGATATAGCTGGTGCTTAACCTTTCTATAGGTCTTTCTATATCCACTCTTTTGTCACTAGTGGCCCTGGAGAATTGACCCATGATTCCAGGCCTTAGTTCTCCAGATGAGTCCCAATTCTGATACTCTAAAAACATGATGTGGCAATGCTGGCAAGGGGCAAACACAGTAAGAAGTCTCACAACACCAGATTAAAGTCCAACAGGTTTATTTGGTAGCAAAAGCCACTAACTTTCGGGCTTCTGACCCTTCGTCAGGTGAGAGGAGAGTTTTGATCACAAACAGGGGATGTAAAGATACACACTGTTTACGGAATACTGATTAGAATGCGAGTTTTTACAGCTAATCAAGTCTTAAAGGTGCAGACAAGCATTAAGCAATAGGATAAAGAGATGTGTATTGTCTCCAGACATGACAGTAAGTGAGATCTTGCAAGCCCAGGTAAGTCATGAGGGGTTATAAATAGTGTGACATGAACCCAAGATCCCGGTTGAGGCCATCCTCATGTGTGCAGAACTTGGCTGTCAGTTTCTGCTCAGTGACTTTGCGTTGTTGTGTGTTGTGAAGGCTGCCTTGGAGAATGCTTACCTGAAGATCAGAGGCTGAATGCCCGTGATCGCTGAAGTGTTTGCCAACAAGTGTTCTCCACTCACCTGACAAAGGGCCAGAAGCCTGAAAGCTAGCGGCTTTTGCTACCAAATAAACCTGTTGGATTTTAACCAGGTGTTGTGAGACTTCTTACCCTAAAAACATGGCAGGATTCAGGCTAGGCATGTTAGAAAGGCCAGGGTTAAGGAAACACCTTGGGGAGAAATTCATCCCCTGACCTCTTTCCATCCAAGGACGAGTTTATGGAGGTTAAGCACCAGCTATATCCTGACAGAAATCTGCAGTAGCAACTGTGACTCGACATACCCAGGCTCCTGCCAATTTCCCTGAGATAATCATGTATTACAGGCTGATATACAGCTGAAGTGCAGCACTCCTCTGACGGAAAATCAGAAAATTCTGCAAGACCTGTCCACATTTGAAAATAGTAGGTTAATGTTTCAAGTTTCAAACCTTTGTCAGACGTAAAACTAAAAAAAAGGCCTCCTTTGCCGGATTGGTACAAAGGGAAGATTTGCAAACAGATAAAAGTTGCTGGAACGATTGTGTTAAATACTGAAAGAGGCAGTAAATGGGCCTCATAGCTTGTGAATATTTTTTTCTAAATTTGGGAAGAGCTGAAAACCGCTGAAAAATACAGAATGTTTCCTCATTTCAATTGCAAAATGGAGATACAAACACAAAGACAGAAGTTGAGTAAAACAGGATCAAAATGGAAGGGCTCATGTTGGAACGTGAGCAGGAGGATTTGGCAGGAAACTCACGGAGCCAGCTGAACTCTGAAGCTGCTAAAATCAATGCTTAAAACAGAGGACAGAGTTCTAAACAGATATATCATAGGATCCCTACAATGCAGGAGGCCATTTGGCCCATTGAGCCTGCACTGCTAACAATCCCACCTAGGCCCTATCCCTGTAACCCTATGTATTTACCCTATCAATCCCCCTGACACTAAGGAGCAATTTAGCATGGCCAATCAACTTAAGTCTAAAAGTAGAGGAACCACAAAAGTGATAGGCTGACGGATTAGAAGAAAATTGAGTGGAAATTATTTTAACCAGAGAGTGGAGGGGGAGGACGGTGGTAGAAGCGGAAAGCTTCTAAAACATGCAGTTCATGGTTATCCATTAGAAGTACCATGATCTACAGGGCTACTGCCAAGGGCTGGAAAACAAATCTCTTTTAGCCAGCAGATATCTGATGGGCTGAATGGCTGCCTCCTCTGCTATCATTTTCGATAAATCTATAGCCATTCTCCTCATTTCATCCAACAAGAGCCTCAGAAGGAACATTCCTTTTTAATGAATTATTTAACTTAAATGATCTTGTCAATGATGTGAGATATGGGTGCAGAATCTTATCCATTTGAACATTGGGTCATTTGGTATTTCACTGACTCTTCGAAGTTTCACAATTCTGACTAGTTGTGGCTACTTTGGATTTGAAATTAACCTTAGAGTTATGACAATACCACACAACATAAACATTCCAGATCCTACACGTAAATACTGTTAATTACAGCACCAGTTTCTTTCTATATGATTTTACTTTCTTCTCCTCAATGTTAGCCTTCTTAAGAACTGTTAATAATATTTCAATGCAACTTATTGGCACTCTGGGACATCAGGAGAACATGATAAAGTGCTATGCAAGAATGCAAGTCTTTTTAATGATGGTTTTCTCATCATTTTCAGCATCTATGAGAGAGATAGTGGGCAGCTGGTCACTTGGAGATATGTAAGGGCTGGTATTGGGATAGCTCTCCCTCCCTGTGTGGGGAGTGTTTGCCTTCCAATGATTAGTTGAGATTGGAAACTCATGAAGCAGTATATGTGCTAATCTATATATCTCTGCTTTATTGTATACAAGCACACAACCCCAGTCCACTGTACCACTCTGACACTCATGCACTAGTTATAATATTAGAACAATGTCATGGTCATGGTCTTACCATTGTGCCCCACTGGCCAATGGGAGAGGTGAGCTGGTAAGATTGCAAGAGAGCTGAGAGATCAGGTTTGCACCTGATTTCTTGCCTCTCGGGCGCGAGGCTGATCTCAATGCTTATTTCTATTCAAATGGAATTGTTCTTGAATGTCAGCTGATCTCTGATTTTGCCTCACATGCCTGATGAATTTGGCCTGATGCGATTTATATGGGGGAAGTTTTTTCAATTTTAAAGTTGTTAATTCCAGCCTCGGTAGCGCTGCCAGCAGGAAATACAACGATTTTCCCACTGGTGGCAACACTTTGATTTTTTCCTGGAGCATTCTGTCTCCATTAGTGAAAGTCTCAGCAGCAGATTTTCTTTTGGCATGTTCTGTAATAAAGAAGGTTGATGGTGTTAGAGCATTTTGTTGATTGTTGGCATCAGCTTCTGCACTAGCAGCGGATCAGTTTCACTTTAAACACCCCACCCCGCTCTTCTGGTAAATGTCCAAGGGGTTCTCATTATGATGTGAATGCCCACCACTGGCATGATAATTACACAATTGCTCCAGATACTCCAGCGAGGTCAGGTGCAGAGCTGAAGATATTTGGTCTTTTTGCTTTTATTCTTAAAACTATATGGACATGGCATGATAAATGAGTTCATTTCAATCCTGAGTTCTGTGCTTGGCTTAGTTAGTAGAATTTGTCATCACCAGCGCCTCACTCCAGGACAATTTCTAGGCTGATGCCCCAATGCAGCAGTAAGGAAGTGCACCATCGGTCGATGTGCTGTCATTTGGATGTGACTTTAAACTGAATCCTTATTGAAAAGAATTATTTAAAAACAGCATTTGGAATCAGACTTAAAATTGCTTTTGGCAATGTTTTGGACACACTTGGAGACTCGAGAATGGGCCTTCCACCCTCTTTTTTTCCTCTTGCCCAACCTAAGGTATCAAGAAAATATACCAGTTGGAAGAGGCGATAGAAAATAAATAGATACCTACAGAATAAATCGTAGTTATGTACCTCGCCACCTCTTTGTATGCCTGAACTCATGGAAGAGCTGGTGTCATACTCGTAGTTAAACCTCTAGTTGCTCTTTGGGCAAATGAAATGCTTATAATGCAACACGTTTGGCATATATGTGGATTTTGCCATGCTGTTATCAGAATCTCCTGGGATTATTTCTGAGTATAATCTACCACTGGATACATTTACACATTCTTCCAAATGATTCTCAGTGCAGCACTAAAGACTGAACTGTGGAGAGTGAACAGCTGGGATCCAGTCTCTCTTTCATTAGGTACTTAAGATGGTGAAGAGAGAAGCAATTCACTCACCAAAAATGTTTTTTGCTTTGCTCCTTTTCATTTTTTTCCTGAATTGCCGATACCTTCTCACATAACCATTTGTTAGCTAAGAGGGAGGAATGGTCTACTTGCAATTATCTGTTTCTCATATTGTACAATTGAGACGGAGCACACTTCTATCTTAAATGCCCCTGTCCAAACGCCCGACAGAGAACTGGCAAAATCTAATTATTAGAGAGCAGCGATGCTTGAATCTCAGATGAGGTTCCTAGCTTGACATTTCAGCAATCTTCTGCTATGCAGCAGCCCTTAATTAACTCCATTAGTGAGTTGTAAATTTGAGTATTTGTCATTCCGGCTCAGTTTTCACGGTTGGCTAAATTTCATCTGTCCTCACCAGGCTGCAGTTTGAGCAATGTCCTTGCACTAAGGAAGGATTAGCTGAACCCGAGTTGCTTTGTTTGAATTGTGCCATAAACCAGCAGATGATAGTGACGTAAGTGCATGGATCTGAAGCCAGATCCAATGGCGGATTTTGAATTCGTGAGGCCCTAGGCGCAGCTTCATCTTTGGGATTCCCACCTCAGGACCTAGCCAAGAAAAAATAGTGTTCTCTCTTATATCCTGGCCCCACCCCATGTTTTTTTATTCTTTACAAACGTTGCAGTGCTTTTATCTTGATGACTCGGCCTTTATATTTAGGAGAGTCTAAGATCTGCGATATTTTAATATGTCACACTAACAAACCATCAGGGAAAGAATATTCAATTCATTTTTCATGCATACAGTAGAATTCTCTTTAAAGATACACAAGGAAAAGATTTAATTTTCACTACTTGGTCACACTTTATTAATTTTCTACTTCCTGATAAGCCAGATGAAATTATTACTGAATACATAATATTAAACAAAATACACATCATTCAACAAAATAAGTCCAACATACACATGATATGTGATTATGAAAGAAATTTTTGTAAAATGCAGATGAATGGTGCTCGAGGAAGAGACAGTGTGAACCCTTCTACCAGCTGTCTGGAGAGCAGGACTAGCCAGATGGTCTCCTCCAATGTTTTTGTGACCACTCCATAACTGTCTGGGGTTCTCGTTCCAGCCCATTCATAATAAACAAACCTGAATCCATAATCAAAGAGAAAATAGTGAGGCATCTTGAGGAGAATTGTTTGATAGAGCAGACGCAGCACGGTTTCGTTAAGGGGAAGTCGTGTCTGACGAATTTATTGGAATTCTATGAGGATGTGTCTAGGGCGGTGGATAGAGGAGAACCGGTAGATGTGGTGTTTCTTGATTTTCAGAAGGCGTTTGATAAGGTGCCGCACAAAAGGTTATTATAGAAGGTTAGGGGGCATGGAGTTGGGGGTAGGGTGTTAGCTTGGATAGGGGATTGGCTGTCAAATAGGAGGCAGAGAGTGGGGGTCAATGGGTGCTATTCGGATTGGCAGTTGGTGACTAGTGGAGTGCCCCAGGGATCGGTGCTGGGGCCTCAGCTATTTACCATTTATATAGATGATCTGGAGGAGGGAGCTGAGTGTAAGGTGTCGAAATTTGCTGATGACACAAAGATAAGTGGAACAGCAAATTGTGCGGAGGGTGTGGAAAGTCTGCAGAGGGATCTAGATAGGCTGAGCGAGTAGGCGAGGACCTGGCAGATGGAATACAATGTTGGCAAGTGTGAGGTTATCCACTTTGGTAGGAAGGACTACTACTTACAGGGCGAAAAGCTACAGCGTGCTACGGTGCAGAGGGACCTGGGGGTCCTTGTGCATGAGTTGCAAAAACCCAGCCTACAGGTGCAGTAGGTGGTCAGGAAGGCCTTCATAGCAAGGGGGATTGAATATAAAAGTAGGGAGGTCTTGCTGCAACTATACAGGGCACTGGTGAGGCCACAGCTGGAGTTTTGGTCGCCACACTTGCGCAAGGATATTTTGGCCTTGGAGGGAGTGCAGAGGAGGTTCACTAGGCTGATACCGGAGTTGAGGGGGTTGAGCTATGAGGAGAGGCTGAATAGACAGGGCTTGTACTCGTTAGAGTTTAAAAGGATGAGGGGGGATCTTATTGAGATGTATAAGATGATGAAAGGGATGGATAAGGTAGAGGTAGAGAGGTTCTTCCCGCTCAGAAAGGACAGCAGGACTAGAGGGCACAGCCTCAAGGTAAGGGGGGTGCAGTTTAGAACAGAGTTGAGGAGGAACTTCTTCACTCAAAGGGTGGTGAATCTCTGGAATTCTCTGCCCGTTGAAGTGGTGGAGGCTACCTTGCTAAATATATTTAAGACGCAGGTAGATAGGTTTTTGGTAGGCAAGGGATTAAGGGTTATGGGGAGAAAGTGGGAGAGTGGAACTGAGGCACTTCAGATCAGCCATGATCTTATTGAATGGCGGGGCAGGCTCAAAGGGCTAGATGGCCTACTCCTGCTCCTATTTCTTATGTTCTTATGAATGTGCAAATTTAAATGTAGGGGAAATAACAACCACCAAACAAGTGTTTTAATAATTTGCCAACAACTCTATTTAAGGTTTAATTCTAACTAAACTGTCGAGAAGTGCCTCCCTCCTTTCCTACTTCAGCTGAGTGGCTGCTCAGTGTGTTGGTGGCTTTGGATTTTGACGTCTGGATCCCACCTTGTGGGAGGCGAGGGGACCTTAAATGGGGAGAAGGGGAGTCCCAGGTCCTTGAAGTGGGAGCGAGTAATGTCTTAGAGCCTTGAGCGTGGGAGGATGGTCCCTGAGGCTTTAAGTGGGGGTGGTAGGGGGGTCTTGGGATAAGGGAGGGGGGTGCTGCAGGACAAAGTGTGGGACAGTGTTGAAAAGCTGAGAGGAGGAGATGTCAATCATTTCACACTTGCACATGGCAAATGCTCAATGTCTGTGGTACTTGTGCCCCTTCTCACCTCATTACCTTGTTCCCCTTCTCTATCCCCAGACCACATGCTACACTCATGAGGATCTGACTTAGATGCATACACAAACACACACCTTGAAGCTTTTTGCAACAGGAAAAAGCCATAATCTTAGACTATGCCCAATTCACATTCTAATGTCTGCAAAGGAAACCAGTAAATGTCATATTGATTTAGACCTTCATTCCCTTGCACACGTATTATGCAGCAGGCAAAGGTAATTTTTCTTTTTTGTTGGCAGTTTGCAATTCATTTGTTAGATTAGTGCCTACTGGACCTTCCTGAGATGGCCTCACATGTTTTGCCACAATGCAGTTGTAAGTGAGTTGTTTAGTGTGGATAGTATGAACTGATCAAGGCTTTTTGCAGCAAGTTTTGCTTTTTTGGGCATTTAGAACTGCCTTGTAGCAGCTCAAAACCAGTGGTACAACCCAATATCCACTTGAAATTTGAAAAATTAACCCCTGGAACTGGGTTTGATGGTAATCAACATCAGAATCTTAGTGCCATAAATAATATCTTCTAGTGGTTTTGACCACACAAACTATCTTTGGCATTGTCAGATAATGTAAGTGCGATATGTTATCATCATTCATTTAAATCAAGTCCTGTTCTAATACTGAATGCAAGCCCCTCCAATAACTAACCAAACCCCAATGGCTCTAAGCAGTAGTTGGGGTAGTTCTAACATGCACAGGACACAGAAAGGTCGTAATATATTAGTAATGTGGAGGTAAATCTAATAATCTAATGATAAAATAAGATAGAGGGTAACCACAGAAGAGTGAATAACAGTTACTTAATAGTAATAGAAAAACACAAATTGGAACAATCGATGCATCAAAATTAGGCATGGGTTGAAATATACACAAGTCCGGCACAGTCAAATTCTAAGACTGGTTACAAATTTCATTTCATCCTTCTCTTCCAGAGTGGGAGCCTGAAATATGTTAATATACCACCTATGACTATAACATTTAATTAACCAGCCTCTCACAAGCCATTTTAATAAGGCCATTCAAAATCTGGAAGCATGTCAATCAATCTTCCTGAATTTATTAGAAAAGTAACACTGGACAGGTGGCAGGTCACTGCTAGTTAATTATACGAGACCACTCATTGGTTAATCACTACTAAAGTACAGATGCTAAGAGGTACTAGAAATGTATATCAGGATAAAAGTTTAAAGTGGAATTTATTGCCATTTTGGAGGAGGGAATTAAATTGCTCTGTTTGAAATGTCTTTTTTGCATGATTATGTGTTTAAGCAGCAGAATTGTGTTTTATTTTACATGAATTGTATCACAATGATTAACTTCCAAATGACTTGATAACTTCACAGGGGTGCAAATATCCCTTTCAGACTTTATTAACAATTTGTATAAAGTATCGGCCTCACTTGCTCACTTTTAAGGTTTATACTTTCTACAGTGGCCTAACATAATCCCATGGTTAAAATTCTTATACAGAACACTATTCTTATACAGAGACTATTGCTGAAAAAAGAGACATACTGTCAAAGCTTTTCACCTTGCAGTCATCAGGACAGATTCACAAAAATACCAAATGTCAAAGAAAACAAAAATTTACACTACATAAGAGGGTGTGGAATAGTTGACAAGTGGACTCTGATTGATAGAGCCGTTGCTATGGAGAATGTACCAGAGACCAGCTATTGTCATGCTTTTGTTTAAATTGAAATTGGACAGATTAATTCTGATCAGTTAAGACCTTTCCATGGGAATGAACCAGGAAATGGCTGTCCCCCAAGCTTTTGGTAACTTGAAAAAAGTGTAAGCGTGGAAATGTTCTTCCTGTTTGAACATAAGAAATAGGAGCAGGAGTAGGCCATCTAGCTCTTCGAGCCTGCCCCGCCATTCAATAAGATCATGGCTGAACTGTCGTGGCTCAGTTCCACATTCCCACCCTCTCCCCATAACCCTTAATCCCCTCGCTTATCAAAAACCCATCAACCCGCGTCTTAAAAATATTTAGCGAGACAGCCTCCACCACTTCAACGGGCAGAGAATTCCAGAGATTCACCACCCTTTGAGTGAAGAAGTTCCTCCTCAACTCTGTTCTAAACCGCCCCCCCCCTTTATCTTGAGGCTGTGCCCCCTAGTCCTGCTGTCCTTTCTGAGCGGGAAGAGTCTCTCCACCTCTATCCTATCCATCCCATTCATCATCTTATATGTCTCAATGAGATCTCCCCTCATTCTTCTAAACTCTAACGAGAACAAGCCTAGTTTATTCAGCCTCTCCTCATAGCTCAACCCCCTCAACTCCGGTATCAGCCTAGTAAACCTCCTCTGCACTCCCTCCAAGGCCAAAATATCCTTGCGTAAGTGCGGCGACCAAAACTGCACACAGTACTCCAGCTGCAGCCTCACCAATGCCCTATACAGCTGCAGCAAAACCTCCTACTTTTATATTCAATCCCCCTCGCTATGAAGGCCAGCATCCCATTCGCCTTCCTGACCACCTGCTGCACCTGCAGGCTGGGTTTTTGCGACTCATGCACAAGGACCCCGAGGTCCCTCTGCACCGTCGCCTGCTGCAGTTTTTCGCCACATAAGTACTAGTCCTTCCTACCATTATTCCTACCAAAGTGGACCACCCTGCACTTGCCAACATTAAATTTCATTTGCCAGTTCCTGGCCCATTCGCCCAGCCTATCTAGATCCTTCTGCAGACTCTCCACACCCTCCGTGCAATTTGCCATTCCACCAATCTTGGTGTCATCAGCAAATTTCGACACCATACACTCCTCCAGATCATCTATATAAATGGTAAATAGCTGAGGCCCCAGCACCGACCCCTGGGGCACTGCAAAGGACAAGGCCCAGTGTCTAAATACCTGTATTCATCATTCAATATCTTCACTCTCCATTTTTTAGGGGGAATTATGTAATATGTGATTTATCAATTTTGTTCCAATTCCTAAGTTCTATAGTTTAGACCTAAAATTTTACCTGCAACTTTGGTTAGTTCTGATGTATACATCGAATCTTGCTGTAAGATACAGGAATTACAAAGTCTTATGGCTGCATAATGGATATTATTATGGCTGCATAATGGACATCTCACAAATCAGTGTTAAGCTATAATTGGATGGGAAAATAAAGGAAGCAAGTGGTAATAGCTGAATATAAAACTACAATATTTATTTTGTCTCCTAAGTATAAAATCTATGCAGGTATTAACTCATCTCCATGCAAGTGGAATGTATGGACGTGAGGTTTCAATTAATAAGATTAAGGAGTTTAGCTGTAGTTTTGATCACTTAAAATCCAAGCTATGTCTTACCGTCTTATGTTTTTATGTCCTTTTCATATAAGGAAGTAATTCATATATAACGGTTTGACCTTCAGAGGACATAATGGTGCTTATTATATTCTTGTTAAGGCTACTTATGTATATAATCGTGAACGGGTCTGTTTAAATTTGCAATGTATACAATCAGCAACAGGGCTGCTGATTACAGTATTTGGGTTAACTACATACAAGTTCACTGTAGCAGAAGAGTGATGTGCAAAAAGACTGTTGTGGGATTTCAAACTGCTTGGAAATGAATACAATTGATCAAACAGATGGCAGAATTGACTAAGAGATTGAAAGTGCAGGCTTGAAAATGCAATCTTGATTTTTTTAAAACTTTTTTTAATTTGCAGAAAGAGAAGAAAAGCGGACTCTTAAAACTTCTGTCAGGAGCCTCAGGAAAGAAGAAGTCTCGCTCACCTCCATCCGTATCTCCAACTCATGATTCCCAACAGGCAGCAGCAGACAATACAATGCAGGGAGCTGTGGGTCCGGAGGTTCCTCCAGTCTCAAGCCATGGCAGGGCTGGCTCTTGCCCTTTAGAAAGTGAAATGCAAGGGGCTATGGGAATGGAGCCACTCCACAGGAAAACTGGCTCCTTGGATTCCAATTTTTCCATTTCTCCACCTACCCGGCAGATGTGTTCTTCCATGGTTGCAATACGTCCAGATCTAAAACCATTGTCTTGTGAAAGGTAGGTGCATAATAAATTAAAAAGACAGAGACTGGAATGTTATAGCCCTTCACGCCAACAGGATTTTCCCATCCCGTCGCAATGAATGGAGATTTGGCTGGGTGCCAAATTCTCCCACCTTGCTGCAGCGGGACGGCGATGTGAATGGCTAATAAGCCAGAGGCTTCATTGAATGTTTATCTGTCCTTAACTAAATAAAATGTTTAACTGTGTTTTAATTGCATTATGGCTCTGGAAAGGTTTATATAGTGGTGGTGTCATCAAGGGGAGTTTCACAGTAACTTCATTTAGTGTTAATGTATGCCGACTTGTGACTAATAAATAAACTTTTTTTTTCAAATTCTTTCATCAATCCATAATCTGCTTCTGCTGTGGCGTCAAATTTGAAATTCTTCCCTTCAAGATGTATCACATCACATCTCTGGGACATGCTGCGGCAGGCCTTCTTGGCCAGAATTTTAAGTTGAATGAGTGGACACACACCCAATCCAGAAGCATGTGAAATCAGGCAAGCAGATATTGGATGTGGATCCGATGGATGTTATCACTCTCATGCGTAACAGTATGATCAGTGGGCATACACACGAGTCTGAAATGTGCCTGCCAACAGTTAAGCAGAAAATTAAGTGCATTAAGGAATCAGTTGGTGGTGATTTTGCATGGCCCATCCACTTTTACAGATTGTGAATGGGCCAATTAGCCAGGTGGCCTTCATGTTTTCGCAGCAAATATGTTCCAGGGTGGGATAAAATGTCCAGGGTGATATAAAAGAACATGTTTGAGGGCTGAGCATCAATGAAGTCTGTGGTAACCTGCTTGAAACTGCAGTGTAAATACAGTTTGCAGCATTTCCTTGAGCTCATTTCATTTATACAGTACTGTAGTTTTCCAAGGCAACTCCACAGCAGCTGTTGGTCTTCAGGGAGTTCGATGTAAACATCCACCTTCATTCACACTCTGCTCAATGTCCACTCTCTGTATCCCCCACCCTGTAGCAGTGAGCCAATTAATTGGTCAGCCAGCGTGGACAAAGAACAAAAAAAACTACAGCACAGAAACAGGCCCTTCGGCTTTCCATGCCTGCACCAACCATGGCGCCCGACTGAACCCCCTTCCTTTCCATGGACCGTATTCCTCTAGTCCCATCCTATTCATATATTTGTCAAGACACCCCTTAAAAGTCGCTATCATATCTGCTTCCACTACCTCCTCCAGCAGTAAGGTCCAGACACCCACCACCCTCTGTAAAAAGTTGCTTTGTACATCTCCTTTAAACCTTGCCCCTCACACCTTAAACCTATGCCCCCTCATAACTGACTCTTCCTCCCTGGGAAAAAGCTTCTGACTCTCCACTCTGTTCAAGCTCCTCATAATCTTGTAGGTGATTATGAAATTGTGTAGACGTGATGGAAGCATAATCCCGTCCACTTCCTGGCCCACCAATCACAAATTCAAGATTCAGGACCTTGAACAAGGGTGACCCGGGGCTGCCATCAGCTCTTCAAATAGTCACCTCTATAAATTTCTGGCACTGAAGTCACTGGTCAGGGAGCAATGTCAAAATATTGGTACAGAATGTCTTACGTGCTTGCATCCTACAGCATGGGCCAATGAAACTGATTTGTTTCAAAACAGATTAACATGAGAATGAAAATACAATTAAGACCTATATTGCTTACATCCTGTGAATGAATAAAAAAAATGAAGTCAACAGTGTGTAAGAATCATGCAAAAAGAATTGCATGACTGTGGAAAATTGTGTTGACCCTAGCAATAATTGCACTGCATTGCCTCAGACTTAAGTCCTATTGTATTTAATTTGTGTAATTGTTCATATCTGGCTAGTGTCTCTTTAGAATAAGAATATGGTGTTGTCAGATATCTGACAAGATGATACAAGGCTTCCACTGTTGACCCTTGAAACGGATTCCAAACTTTATTCTCTGTTCACCAAGGGGCTAGCAATTGATTTCACCATTGATAGTAAAGCATGATCGATTCACCGCTTTAGGGACTTTGATGTATCATTTGCAAATGAAACTGCAGAGCAGAACAAGTCCATAAGTCATTTGAGATAATCCATAAAATGGATTATCTCAAATGAAATGGAACAGTCACAACTGGGAGGACTGTAGATCGACACATTCTTTAACAACAGCACCACTTATATATATATTAAACCTACGGTATTCTACAACTGATGAAGTTAAGGTGATTGTTCTTTTTGACGCTGATTCATGTTAACAACACCCCTAGGATGTTCACAGCTGTCATTTGTACAGAATCTCTCCTGTAGGAATTTGTTCAGTGTGAATAAGATAGCCAGGGCATTTTAATACCTGCTGGAGGAAATCACAGCTGTCATCTGCTATCCTTTCATATTATTGTCTTAAATAAGGGGTGAAAGAAATGTGTCAAAACTAGGCGACTTAGTCAAAGATTGATTCTCGCTATCTTTTTTATCATTACTTATCAGTTGCCAGAACTTTATACAACGCTTGGAAAAGGCTTGTGTTTGTGTCTTTGGGGTGAAATTCAACTCCAGAAGGGGCACAAGACAAGCAGTTTTACGTCCCATCCAAACATCAGTGAAGTTGAATTTCACCTCCTTTGTGACCTGGCAGTAAGACAGTTCTATTATTTTTCAGCAATTCCCAGAGGATCCCACAGTGGTGTCGAAGTTCTTCACTGGCACATTAGCAATTTGTTTTCTCTTTCAAATAACTGAGTGACTTTTGAAAACACTTAGGGTAATGTATTGATAGTGTAAATTGAGTACAAATTGATGGAAACAAAGAGTAGAGAGCTATTATTTCAACTTTCACAGTCCATTGAGCTCCCAATCTTGGCTGCGCTGTACAGGGAAGTGCTGACTATAGATTCACTAGCTACCCACATCTGTTGGGTTGCCAAACTTCCAAAAAATGATCAGGAGCTTCCTGGCTACCTGGACGATAAATAGGCCAGAATTTTCCAGCCATTCATGTACTGCCACTGCTGCAAGCGAGAACGGAGAATTTGGCGCTCAGCCAAATCTTCACTCATTGCAGCGGGACTAGAGAATCCCACTGCCATGAACGGCCGGAAGATTCCGGCCATAATTTATATTCCCAGCTGCAAGTGCACCAACATGAGAGACACTTATGTGGGGCATTACAAATAATAATGAATCATTTCCTTGGCACCAACTGTCAGAATGAGTTTAATGATTTAATTTTAAACAGAATTATTTAGTGACTTTTCCACAGAAATTATACTGGTTACTGTTTGCCTTTGTCACCTGCAGAGAGCCACCTCTCTTGGGAGCATGGCAGGCAAGTGTTAGTAGGGCACCAAGGGGACTTGGAGCTGCCAGGGTTGGAGTGGGTGTATCTGACATCACAGGGGTCTCAACTTGGGAATAGGAGAGAGAAAGACAGTAGAACAGAAATATGGGCTCGAGGATGATGCGGAGAGAGGTGCTTTAGGAGGTTCAGCTTTTCATGGCAAATCATTGCTGCTTCTGAAGTCTCCTGGAACAAATCCTCCTTTCCTTCCCAGTGAGCTAAGTGTGCATGCCATTCCAGTAGTGAATCAATTTGCCTGTCACTGAAGAGAAGGACAACATTTGTGGAGAGTGGCTGTGAGGCATGAGTGCAAGAGGACATAGGATGTGGGTAGGTGAGAGTGTCAGTTCTCAGATGGTGCTGTGAGATGCCTGGAATGAAAGGAATAAATGCAGCTATAAGGTGTGTGGTCCTGACAAGTTAGGTGGGTGGATGGGCCAACACTAGGCTGCAGCCAGGAGCAGACCAAGAGGGTGAAGTTCAATACCCTGAGGGGGGAAGGTTGATAACCTGGGAGATGAGTCGGACTTTTAAAATGCTGAATGTGGTGTTGGGATGGGGTGGGTGGACAGTGCGTTGACCTGGTCATGGATGAGGTTCCAACCATGGGATTGAGAATCTGATCAAGTAGATAGAAGTAGGCAAACCTGGTAGGCCAGGTAGCAGCAGCAATTCTGCCTTCCTTGGTGCACAAACCATGCTGTTCCAACCAGCCATTCTCACCTCCTTTCAGCTACTGAGCTTGCAGAGACACAGGAAACTCAGCAAGCTGGTGTTAATTCTGGAACAGAGATAAAATATAAGGCATGCAGTCTAATTAAAACATTTCAGTCATCAGCCCTCCTCTGGAGAGATCAGTTGCCTCCAAAACCAATAAAAACAGTTGAGGTTAGGTTTTCCTTTTATTTTTAGTTCTCCACACCCCTGCTCCCTGGCTAGCCCTTAGGGGATAAAATTCCCCCAGTGTTCTGAGAGGTGTTCTTATATCATTATAAATAATAATAATAAATGGTCTCTAAAATCCTAATCTGGAGAACTGTGGATTACAGAGTTCCTGTCACTCAGACATTTAAGACTCAATTAATTCAATCAGTGCTTTGTCAGTTCTCAGCCATATTGAAGTACACAGTACAGCAAGACATGCCGTCTGAGTGGAGGAAGTATGTCCACCTCCTTTTGCCAGCTAATTTTTAGCACCAATTTCCCTACTTATTAATGAGAAAATATCACAAGTTAATTGCAGGATAAAGGTTCCTCTGGAATTGGCCCAGTAATTATATAATTCTTCTTAACCTTATCCTCCCTTGTCAGCTAAATAGGGAGCAGACTTCATCTGTCCTACCACAACTATCAGACCTACCCCACATCCCAGACCCTACATCTAAATGTATTTGCATACTGTCTCAATGGAGAGGGGAGTATATTGCATGTCAAAATGAATCATAGCCACGTACACTGATAGGATTCAGCATACACAGATTGTGTATCTGGCTACATGGAATTCTGGGTTCAAATTAATACAAGTTACAAAGATGTTAAAATGACAAACACCTTTTGTTTTTACCATCCTCATAGTTCAGTGTGTCACATGATATTCAATTTTACTGACTTCTTCAAAAATTTGATTTTGAAAGCAAAAGCAGAATTCTGTTGAGATGGGTTTTGTGCTAAATGACCTCCTGCTTCAAGCTAGTTTGAATAATTGTGAAGTATACTATTGTTTTTGGTTTGTGAGCCTACAATGAGCTTATTCTATTGTCTGGAACTGAAAGTAATGTCGTCAAATTCATAGGTTAGAAGAGTTAAATGAGAGTGGTAGATTGAGCTAAGTAATTAGTAAAGGTAATTGTTGTTAAAACACATGAAAGTGTTCATAAAATCACAAAAATTTATGTGACACATTGGTGCTGTAGTATTTGCCAAAGAACGCATGAGTTGTGATCAAGTTTTATTTTCTTCTTTGGTAGATATCGAGTGCTTGTCCCTTATCCCCCTCAGAGTGAAGCTGAGATCGAACTCAAAGAAGGTGACATAGTGTTTGTTCACAAGAAGCGGGAAGATGGATGGTTCAAAGGCACATTACAGCGAAATGGAAGAACTGGTTTATTTCCAGGAAGTTTTGTGGAAAGCTTCTAAGAAATCTGATGCTTACCCAGTGCTGATGTTTTATCATCTGACTATCATGGCTGTTTGGCATTAATACAATTGGATAAACAATAAAGCACAAAATCACAGCAATTGAAAATTTACATCTTCTGCCATTTTGTCACTTCCAAAGAAATCAAAGACACCTATCTAATAATGGCTATTCATTGACAATACCATTATTATATAAAGATGTACATACAGAAGTATGTTGAAGCAGTGCCTTCCCCATGAAGCCACAGACTGAGACAAGTACATTTGCTTTTAAACTAGATTGAAGTTCATTTATTCTTCAATATGTAAATTATAAATTTGAACTTTTTTTTAAAGAAAAGAATTTTGATATATCACCATAAGTTATTTGGTAAGGTTAGCACAAATGAATGATTGTATGTGAGGTGCTTTCTCTAACAGAGCAAATGATTTTTCTTCTTTCAGTCTAATAATAATTTGAAATCAAAAGAAAAAATTGGATTAAATTGGAGCTGTCATCCGCTGGAGAGAAAAAATGCTATTTACAACCAGTCAAATAGTTTCTTATGTGTAGTTTAATTATAATAGTCAGATGACTTTGTCTAATTCAGACAAAGCAGCTATAAAATACATTGTAAAGATGTAGCGATAAGCAGACCAATTAATCAACTGAAAATGATTTGGTCATACTATGACAATCAATTGAATGGTCTGACTATATGGAAAACAGATGAATTAAAGGCAGGTTTGCAAGAGAGAGAAAATGTCATTAATCAATTGTCAGTATTTGTATGTTAAGAATTCCAGTTTTTTTTCCCTCAAATTGCAAAGTATTAATGAAAGCTATCACTCTTGGAGGCAACCAAGCATGTTCTAATTGAATAATTGTAATGGAGAACAAAACACAGATAATAGTCTGGTTGCCTATTAAACTTCTCATATTGAAAAATGTGTATCTGAAGAATGTCAGTCAGTAACTATCCAGATAACTAGGACATAGAGTTCCCTGATGATGCATTCCTTTCCTATTTCCATCACTTTTCCAAATGGATGCTACTCAATTGATTTGGTACTTAGCTACAACAAAACCTGTGATTGAGCATTTACTGAGTTCCACTATTGAAATGGAGGAAATGGATCACTTTGTTCTGCAGTATTCCAGCACTCACACCAAAACCTGCAGGGTTAGCATTGTTACAAAAAGACTAGTGTACATTTACTTAGCATGCTTGATGCCAGAAAGATAGTGTGATAGCTGGCTGAGCATATTACAATGACTTCTGCTACCCAAAACATTTCTAAATGATTGTTTCCTTAAAACTATACCAGTAACTTGCACCAAGCTCCATATCTTGCAAGCTTTGGCTTGGAGATTATGGAACCCCAATAACAAGAGGTGGTTTACTACAATAAATCACTTAAATCCTCTGTCTAAACTGACCTATTTCCTTTAAGGGGAACAGTTGGGATGCAATAACTAGATTAATGTCTAGACTGGAAAGAAAGTCTGCCAAGATTTCCATTTTTGATCATTGGCTGTTGCTGGAACATATTCATGTATGTTTCAGGGAGGACAACATCAAGCTGGGCTCCAACACTAACCATCAAGGTTTGCATAGGAACACTGACCACTTGGTGAGATATTGAAGGGCTATTGCTGCCTGTTAAAACCGAATCCCAGAAAGAAAGAACCAGCGCATTCAAGAGAAAAGGAAGAAAATAGTTGAGGAATAGTGAGATCTAAGTAATGTAACAGCTAGGTCCAGAAATGAGTTTGATCTTCCGTAATTTATTTTGTTTCATCAAGTTATTAAATATAATTCTTTTCATTGTTTAATGCTGCCCTAAATAATGATACTATGATGATTCAACCATCTTGTCCAGTAACAGCCATGTAATATTGGATAGTGTGTATAACATTGGAACCTCTTAATCTGTGAAGTTACATCACATCAGAAGAGTCTCAGCAGTGTAAAAATGTTCCTATATTTGGTTGTGATTTTCTAAGATTAAATGTCATAGGTTCTGCTGGATATAATACCTACAATTGTTTCTTCGCCACAAACAAGTAGTGGGTTTAACTACATGTTCACCATGGTAGTAGCTATTTTCTTTATCCGTTAGAGTGGAACAATGATCAATGAGTAATTCTGTATAATTGCCAATATGTTTAATCCATTAGAATTCATGTACAACAGAATCCTATTCTGTCAAATACAGAATTTCAGTTCATAATGAAGCTTCTGGATGAAAATATTTCAGTAAGTTATTTCCATTGGTTCTAATCTCTGCTCACAATAAGACTGACAAAAGATAAATCAGACAGGGAGGTCAGTTGTCTCATAAGCACAACCTTTTGTTTAGCAGAAACATGAACTTCAGGAAACTTGGTTGGAAGTATTGGGGTTGTTTTGGATCTGGAATTCACATTAAATGAAATGGAAGGGTGCTTCATGTTTGGTATCATGATCTCTGGAAAGTTCTGGATGCCTCTACTATAATAACTATGCGACTTGGCATGTACTTTATACTAACACTAGATACCAAGGGGATGTTCAAGGTCTGATTTGCCAAAGTCTCACAGTCCATTGATTCCTGTGCCTCTTACATGTTCCTGCAAGTTGAGCTGCTTAATCACTGCTATTTTCTGCGACTCATTGAATGTATGGTTTCAATTTGGGGTCTTTTATTTATACTTGGCTCATTATCAGTGTTTAAATAACAATAAGGGTGTTTAAAATGTAAGATTAGATATAGGAACCTAATTTGAGATAAATTAATAAGCTAAATAGCTATTTTGTTTATGATCAGGTGCACACAAACACAATGGTTATGCTGCTTATATTGAATTACATGCCCTAAACAATTATATGAGTGTAATTTCTCAACTATGAATTGATTTTAAGCTTCACCAAACAGATCAAGACAAAACAAGAAGAAAAACCTTTTTTCCACAAGCTATGAAAAATGTCACAACTTATCAACTGATTTATTACACCAATTCACATACTGAAATACTTTACATGTAGCCAGGATAGATCCAAGTCTTTTGTATGCCTGCTGACTTTAAAGGAGCAATCAGCTGGAAAAATTACTTGATAAACTTACATCATTTATTTGGAAATCCACAATGACATTCAGCACATTGATACATACAGACATGTTCTCAGCTTGATGAAGCTGAAGCATAAATATTATGAATATTACACTTGTCCAAAAAGATTTGCTAAACCCTTTTTCACCAACACATTATTCCTTTAAATAGCTCATTATAGATGTGAAAGCGGGTAATCTTAAATGTGAAAACAACCAAAAGATACTCATTCAAACCACTGTTCCAGTCCCATACCAACACTGCTGTCTGCAACTCACTCAGGAAAGATGATCTCAGCTGTAGTCAGATATACTGAGGAGTAACAGTAATTCAGTATTTAGGGTTTTTCCTGTAAGTCCTACACAGCTTTCATTGCAGTAATTACAAAATCCTACTAGATTTTTAACTGTTTTCATAAAATAATACTTGTGATATTATGCATTGGCTAGTGAAACCATCCAAATATTTTGCATGCAGCTAGTCTTTTTATAGTACATGTAGGTCACCTAACTAAGTCCTAGCAATCTTGCCATATGGTTAAACTACAACATTGTTTGGAAATACGTCAAGTAGCCATTCAGCTGAGAATATGAATTAAGAATTAGTTACATTTATGCTCCAAATACCAAAATGGACAGTAAAATATCTATTAATGTCCTTGCAAAATTCTCCAAGGTAGTGGAAACAAGAAAGATATTGTAATACTCCATGCTGTGTCGTGTTACCCTCGCTCCCTTTGTGAATGACTTTTGCCATAAGTCAGTGAATTAAGTTTCTGCAATAACATATAGTTCATTCTTTATACTGTGCAACATATGTAATCAGTGTAATGGGAGGAAATGTCAACTATTTTACATTCAATTTCTGACTCATTTGAAGGTAGAAAAGAACTCATATCTGGTCTTAAATAAAAATTTGAGCTGTTCCATCTTTCTCCCTCAAACCTAGGGCAAGTTTTGTCATTCCCTATTTCTGTTGGTTTGATTTCAGCATTTTTGTTTATACAGGCACAGGCGGTGACAATTATTAGCAATCAGATTGAAGGAGATGCTGAGCTAACATCAGCAGAGACACACACTCATTAGCCCTAGACCATTCAATAACACTGTTATAATAATGTTGCATTATTTAGTTTAGCCATTTCAGATGGTTGAGCAAAGTGACTTACAAGGGTGCACCGCTTCCTCCAGAGGTCTTTAACACTTCCTTTACATAATGAACCAAAATTACTCTCTAGAAACACAAAGACATTTTTTCAGTGCTTTGCTTTTAAAACATAAAAGGGCTACTTGATTCTCCCTCATGAAATGCAAATGTGAAAGTACCTGTTAAATTAGTAAATTGAGTCATTTCAGTATTATAATTGGTGCTCTTTTGAGTGTATCCTGCTGTAAATTGAAATAATATGGTACCTTTGGTACAGATATCACCAAGTTTTGCTCAGATTGACATATTATGCAGCACAGCTGTCCTTTGCATGCTGTTACGTACCTTACATGCAACCATTTGAAATAATGGTCTCTAGAACAGATTTTTTTCTGTTTCAGCATCACTTGAAAGGAAACAAAAACAAAATAATTACGGCCAAGCATTGGAAGGACAATACTGACATTAAGCATGCAATGATTATTTTACCAGGATTTTCCTCTTTACTCAACAAGGCATTAGCTCTTTATATGAACCATTTAAATTATCTTGTTATTTTGCTGAAAATTCTAATGCAGTTAACTGAGAAAGTCATAATGTGTTTGTAAATACATTTCAAAATGCTCTGAGCTCTAAAACGTGTTTGATGTACATTTGTCTAAGTCACCTTGCGACTTTTAAATGGTTATAATTAATTTCTAAACTAACAAATATTCCATAATTGTTGCACTCTTATTTGAGGAAATCAAAACATTTATTCATTTTTACAAAATGCTTTGTTTTTTTTAACATATGTCCATGAGACCTTTTGTCCAACAGTAATAAAGTGTTCAATATGATTAAATTTCCCTCAGGTGTAGCTTGTATGAAATTAACATACTATGGATCACCATTTCTTGTTCTTTGAGTGAAGAACTTGGCTGGATGAATATTAGGACTACAAGAACATTTTGAACTATCAAAAAACATCCACTATTTGCAATCAAAAACATAAATGAATTGAAAAGAGGTAAAATATTTTACATTTAGGGTGACTAAAAAGTAACGTTTGATCTCATTTTAACTCATTCTTTCAGCAACAAGCATTTTTCAGAGTTTAAGGAACTTCTTCACTCAAAGGGTGGCGAATCTCTGGAATTCTCTGCCCGTTGAAGTGGTGGAGGCTACCTCGCTAAATATATTTAAGACGCGGGTAGGTAGGTTTTTGGTAGGCAAGGGGATTAAGGGTTATGGGGAGAAAGCAGGAAAGTGGAACTGAGCCACTTCAGATCAGCCATGATCTTATTGAATGGTGGGGCAGGCTTGAAGGGCTAGATGCCTACTCCTGCTCCTATTTATTATGTTCTTAAAGACAGAAAGTTCACTAGTTAAGCAAATATTAAATTGCACCAGTACACTTTTTTTCAGTGCAGACAATTGCTTAAAGATCTCTTACAAGATGAAGTTTTTTTTTAGGCCACAAGATTTCAGTTTTGTTGAAAAGTCATCACTCTGAAACATTAGACCAGAACTTCCATAGGGTGGTGCTTGCTGTCGGATTGCCTCTCCACTCCTTTTTAATAACACGGTTTAGGAGCAGCACATTTCTCACCCACTCTTCTGGCTTGGATCTGGTAAGAAATATGCAGCACACCAACTCCTGGCACTCCTGGTGCAGAGTAGCAGGATTGAGGGAAGTGAAACTGCACTTATTTTATGGCACTGGCTGCCGTAAGCCAGGTAAGTGTAAAGGTTCCAGTAACTTTGAGATGGTCAGCATGTCAGGTAAGAGTGGAATAGTACAGGGGAAGGTTTGGGAGTTGAAGAGGTAGTCAGGAGGTCAGAAGAGTTGTTGGAATGGGGATAATCTGGGGGTTGGGAGAGTAAAAAACACTTCTAACTTTTCATCCGTAAATATTCCACTGAGAGAATTGGAGCCTCCTTACAATTTAACAACTTCTGGGGTACTGCTAGAGTATGACCCCTTGGAGTTCACAAGTTCTGATAACTCTTGTTTCTCCACAGATGCCTGTTGAGTATTTCTACCATCGTCAATACAGCATCGTCAATTTCTACCATCGTCAATACACCAGTACAGCAGACCCACCAGAGGTGGTAGCACAGTAAGGGAAGGAGTTGCCTTGCTAATGCATCTGTCCATGACAGTATTGGTAGGCTTGATCACTACACAATCCTTGTGGAGACAAAGTCTCATATTCTCACTGAGGATACTCTCTACCATGTTGTGTGCTAACTGGCATAGAATTCAAACAGTGCCAGCAACTCAAAACTGGACATTCATGAGGCACAACAGGCCATCAGCAGCAGCAGCAGCTACTGGATACTGCAAAAGCTATGGGCCCTTGCAATATTCTGGCAATAGTACTGAAGACTTATGCTCCAGAACTAGCCATGCCCCTAGCCAACCTGTTAAAATGCAACAACATTCAAATCTACCTGGCACTGCAGAAAATTGCCCAGCTATGTCCTGTCCACCAACATCAAGGCAAATTCAATCTGGCCAATTATTGTCCCATCAGTTTACTCCTCAATCATCAGCAGTTCATGGAACTGTCAACAGTGCTATCTTGCTCAGTAATAGTCCTCTCACTGACAATTAGTTTGAGTTCTGCTAGGGTCACTCAACTGCTAACTTTGTTACAGCTTTAGCTCAAGCATGGACAAAAGAGCTGAACTCAAGAAGTGAATGCCTGCCCTTAACATCCATGCCACATTTAACCAAGTACGGCAGCAAGGAACCCTTGCAAAACTTACAGTCAATAATAATCAGTGGTAATATTGGTTGGAATCATAGTACAAAGGGAAGTGATTGAGATTGCTAGAGGTCAATCATCTTAGTTCTAGACAATCACTGCAGAAGTTCCACAGCATAGCGTCTTCAGTCCAACCATCTATTACCTTCCCTCCTTTATAAATTCAATGCGAAGGGAGTGAGTGATATTTGAATGAATCTTTTCTTTCTCGGTATCTCTCGCGTGAACTGCAAATGCATCCCATTGATCAGATTGGAATTTTATTACCTGCCAGCCCCACCCCCCCACACCACACCCCCCACCCCGCCCCCCCCCACACCCCCCACAACCCCTACCCAACCCCCCCCACCCCCACCCCCCCCTACCCAACCCCCCCCCCCCACACCCACCCCCCCTACCCAACCCCCCCCCGCCCCCCCACACCCACTACCCAACCCCCCCCACACAACACCCCCCAACCCCCCCCCACCCACTACCCAACCCCCCCCCACCCAACCCCCCCCACTCCCCCTACCCAGCCCCCCACACCCACCCCCCCCACCCAACCCCCCCCACACCCCCCCCCCCCAACCCCACACCCACCCCCACCCACACCAGAAAGTTTTGGGGGAATCTATTATTTGGGATTTTGTGCTTCCGATAACCTGCTCTCCCTAGTTGACAGCCGTGCCCATTTAGTATACTGTGTTCATAAAAGTTTAAAGGATCCGCTAATTTAAGATGATTATAGCGTTGGAAGGAAATAGAAGCAATTTCTCTGGTGGGGCAATTCAGAAGCTGAAGTTATTTTGAGAAGTGATTGGACACAATACGAATCGATAAATCTCTCCATCAAAAAGCGACTGAGGGGATATCAATTCGTCGATTTTTGACTGGCGGGTAGAAATACAGACGAGCTAGGATCTAACTGAATGTTGGGATATGGTCAATAGGCTCAGCGGTCTACTTTACGATTGTCACTCGTCCGGTTTATACCGGACAGTCTGGTTTTTCAACGGTCCTGTCTCCTCTCCCTTTGTCCAAAATTTTTATTCTGAAACATCCAGTTTCTAAACAACTGAATATTATTCCGAAGAGCAAAATTAAGCACTGGTTAGTTGGGGGGTGGGGGGCGTGGGTAATAGAAATCCAACCTGATCAATGGGATGCATTTGCAGTTCGTGCGAGAGATACCGAGAAAGAAAAGATTCATTCAAATATCACTCGCTCCCTTCGCATTGAATTCATCTGCTCGCTGTTTTGACCGGTCTTTCTTGAAAGGGGGAAATGTACCGTACAGAATTGGAAAGTATTAAGGAAGGGGTATAATTAAAGCTCTTGATGGATGGGGTGGGGAGGGGCTGAGCAAATCCTCTTTCTGTCCAGAAATGCAAAACAGGACTAGATGAATTCTAATGAACCAGCGATGCCTTCCAAATTCCTTCTTAATGAACGCAGTTTAGAACATGTGAAGGATAGATGGCGGTTGGCGGGGAGAATGCAAGCTGACGACGTGAACTACGTATCATGTTGTAGATCAGATAATGCCCCTCATTTCTGCATGACAGATGACATGTACAGGGAGTGTTTGGAGCGTCAGCGACCAGTGTCACCCTCCGTCTGAAAATACAGGCAGCCACGAGAGCGTTCTGTCCAGATCTGGGCCCATTCAGCATCTCAAAAATCGGTCAAGTTTTGAATTGTTTGCAAAGTAGGGTTTAACAGACATTTGATGTACTATTCTCCTATTTTTAAACGCAACTCGAATCAAATTGAATTACAAAGGAAACACTGGCTTGCAAAACAAAAAAGATGAACACGAAATTGAACGATAGAGTTTTTCCTTATGTAGCAATGGATATAGGCAATACAATACTGATTGTTAACATACACTGTCAACCCGCGAGTGTGTTATGGTTGACACAAAAGAATTAAATGGGTCACGAAAGTAGTACCCCCCAGCTATCTGAATTTATTCAAACAAAATGATAAATTTCTATTTATGTTGAACCCCCCCCCTCCCCCACTACCACCAAGAGCAGCTGCAAAACTATGACCTATATTTAAATATAAATGTAGGACACAACATTTTCCACAAAGAACAAATAAAGTCTACAGTCTGAATCACGCCACCACTTTAGAGTTTTCATGTTGTATTGAATTAAGATATAATGTTTGAGAATGATTATTCAAATTAATATAATGTTCACATGAATATACAAATTAAATAGATTTCCTGCAGTCTAATCTTTTATGGATGAGGTGATACTATTAATTTTCATTTTTTCCCCCAGTGAAAGGCCAATTGACTACAAATTATTCCCCCCATTTTTATTTTAGTTCAATAATTGAGTTGCAATTTGAGTCTATAATGTTACATACCTGAGAAAAGCAAAGTATAAATTGTCACCATTTATTACAATTATATACAAGACCTATTTATCCAGTCCTCCAGGCAACTGCTAATATTTGCCACAAGGACAATTTGTCTGCACAAACTGCTGCCATCTGAATCATTGCTACCCAGGGAGTCATCATGTTGACTTAGTACAAAGAGTTCCAGCAGACAATATAAGCAGGAAAGTAAGTAATTTAAAGACTCTCTATCATGTTACCTTGACAGCTAATATAATTTTTGAATTTTGTGTACCAATGCAGAAAATTATCTCTACTATACTACCTGTTCCTGAACAACATTGCAAATTATTGTTCTATTTCACAAATGCACAATACAAGACACAATTTTCAAAGCTGGGAAATTTCAGTTGATACCACTGAAATATTGAGTAACCTTTCTGCCTTTAGTGATGAGTTTGAAGGTTAAATTTTATTAAACAATATGATTTTATTTTCAAAAGTGGCTTTTTAAAGATTATAATCTGCCATTGTCTTCTTAACTTTTCAGTGAGGAACCTTTTAATTTGTTCAAACCATACATTAAAAAAGATTGAGCAACTAAGGTTTTATTAAACCAAAATGTTTTCAATCCTATATTGTACCATTTATGTTGCTACTTCACTTTCATTTGGAAATACTCTTTTAGAGCACCACTGTTTGCGTTGCTGATAATGGATGGCAGGGGCAGGATTAAGCAGCCCCATATGCTGCTGGCAGGAATCCTGATGTCCTGCTGTATGGGGATTCCTGATTGGCAGCGAGGCAAACTTGTCACCATTCACCCAGCCAGCGCTGAGCAGACTCCTGCGTCAACCAAGTGGGGACCTAATAATCATGCAAATCTTGTGATTTGCATTGCATTAGTGAGTTAGATAACCAATTCAGTGGGCACCTGTGATGCATCCACCTCCACAGCAGGAAATGCACCAGGCAAGCTTTGGCAATTATCCAGACACTCATTGACCTGGTGGCACATTTCCTCACCACACTGACTCTGAAAGGTGCATGGTATAGTGGTTAGCACTGCTGCCTCACAGCACCAGGACCTCCATTCAATTCTGGCCTTGGGTGACTGTGCATGGTCTCTGCATGTCTGTATGAGTTTTTCCCCGGTTTTCCTCCAGTTTCTTCCACAATCCAAAGATGTGTAGGTTAGGTGGATTGGCCATGATAAACACACAAAGTTATGGGCATGGTGCACACTCAATGGGCGAAATGGCCTTTATCTGCACAGTAGAGACTCTATGGTTCTGATGAAAAGTTATGGATTGTTTAGGTGTAAAAATTCAATTCAATTGCATATCAGCCAGAATCACAGGGCACATAAGAACAATGGTAACAAGCTTCAAAAATCATGTTGAGGGCATATAGTCAAGATTATCCAAAGGATTAGGATAAAGATATTCCATTTGGGGGACTTTAACTTTACAAATATTGATTGGAAAAGCTATAGTTCAAGCACGTTAAAGGGGTCAGTTTTTGTCTAATGTGTGCAGGAAGGTTTCATGACACAGTATTTAGATAGGTCAACAAGAGGTGAGGCTACATTGGATTTGGTACTGGGTAATGAACCAGACTCGGTATTAGACTTGGAGGTAGGTAAGCACTTTGGTGATAGTGATCACAATTCGGTTACGTTTACCTTAGTATATACCAAAGGGCAGAAATTACAGCTGGGGGAAAGGTAATTATGAAGCTATTAGGCAGGATTTAGGATACATAGGTTGGAGTAGGAAACTGCAGGGGCTGGGAACATCTGAAATGTGGAGCTTATTCAAGGAGCAGTACGCTTCATCGTCCAGTACTTCCCTGGAGCAGAGAAGCTACAGCATCTTCTCTGGAGTCTTCAACATGTCATTGATGAAGACGAACATCTCGCCAGGGCCATCCCCACACCCCCACTTCTTGCCTTCAAACAACCACACAACCTCAAACCATTGTTTGCAACAAATTACCCAGCCTTCAGGGAACAGTGACCACAACACCACACAGCCCTGCCACAGCAACCTCTGCAAGACATGCTCGATCATCGACACGGATACCATCATCTCATGTGAGAACACCATCCACTAGGTACATGGCACATACTCTTGCAACTAGGCCAACATTGTCTATCTAATACGCTGAAGGAAAAGATGTCCCGAAACATGGTACATTGGGGAGACCATGCAGATGCTACAACAACGGATGAATGAACACCGCTTGACAAGCGCCAGGCAAGACTGTTCTCTTCCTTTTGGCGAACACTTCAGCGGTCACGGGCATTCAACCTCTGATCTTTGGGTAAGCGTTCTCCAACACAGCCTTCACATCACATGACAGTGCAGAGTCACTGAGCAGAGACTGATAGCCAAGTTCCGCATGAGGACAGCCTCAATCTGGATCTTGGGTCCATGTCACACTATCTGTAACCCCCATGACTTGCCTGAACTTGCAACATCTCACTTACTGTCCTGTCTGGAGACAATACACATCTTTTTAACTTATGCTTAATGCTATTTCCACTCACACTGTCTGCACCTTTAAGACTCAAACAGCAGGTTAGCTGTAAAGACTCACATTCTAATCACTATTCTGTAAACTGCGTACGCCTTTATATGCCCTGTTTCTGTTCAGAACTTTCCACTCACCTGACGAAGGAACAGTGCTCTGAAAGCTTGTGGGTTTACTATCAAATAAACTTGTTGGACTTTAATCTGGTGTTGAGACTTCTTACTGTGTTTACCCTAGTCGAACACCAGCATCTCCACATAAAGAAGAAAGTGGATGGAGATAAGGTGACCTTTTTAAATGGGCCTGACCAGACATGTGAAGTTAAGAAAGTA
Source organism: Carcharhinus amblyrhynchos (assembly GCF_965287045.1). Taxonomy (NCBI): domain Eukaryota; kingdom Metazoa; phylum Chordata; class Chondrichthyes; order Carcharhiniformes; family Carcharhinidae; genus Carcharhinus; species Carcharhinus amblyrhynchos. The sequence goes on from NC_137333.1 coordinate 64,527,324, forward strand.
TGCAAAGGGAGAGACTCTCTTTGACCAAGTCTGTGACTCTCTTTGACCAAGTCTGTGAGCAGTTCAATCTTCTGGGGGGAGGAGACAGGACTTCATTTCGACATTTTGGGACTTTACAATCAATGTAAAGTTTTATCCTTCTGATCTTACCTAGCTTGCTGAGGACATAACCAGAACTAAGTTATATTTGTAACAATGGAATTGAGTATAACCTGGAATAAAAGCAGGATCAAAAACTGAAGGAGTTTTTGAACAGTAAAGAGAAAGCAGCTGAACAAAAGCAATGTGTTAAGAGAGAACGTGATTGCCAATGCTTTTTCAATACTTTGATAAAAAGGAGGAATATTCAATGGTGAAAGAAAAGGACTATCCTATTGTTATGTTTGCACATTTAGATTTAATAAAATGTGTGTGTATATATGTAGGGTTCTAAGAGTGTGAAACTAGGAGGTTTTGAAAATGACACCAACTTTGCATTTTAAATGGTTTATTTTTATCAGGGGAGGTAAGGTGTCATAATACTCTGTCTTTAAGAAATGGAGTGTGGGCTAATGCAGTTTTATTTTACTATTTCCCCTGGGGTATTCAGGGTGGGTTTGATTAGGTTAACAAGAAAATCATGTGACTGGGTGGAGCTAGGCTTAGAGAGAAACAAGCAGTTAACTGCCATTTTGAATCTTTACAGTGCAGTGGTCCTGTATCTGTGTCTGTGTGTCTGGAGATCGGCATGCAAGACCTGCCAGAAAAAAAAAGGTGTCTTTCTCTGAAGTTCTGCTGTTAAAGATAGATCTTTCTCTAGAAGCTGCTGTCTGAAAGTCAGAAGACAGATGTATTTCTGTATCTCTGTCCAGAGGTTTTAAAAGGCTGGAAGACCAGCACCTCACATAAACCCATTCTGAAGAGTGGTTTGTGTCTTGGGGAGATCCGGTGAGTTACTAGTCAGAATACTGAAGTCGCAACCCCTACTCCCTCATCTCAATTCTGCTAATGTCAGAGTCTGGCTAATGACCTGGAACACAAAATGACTTGAGCACATCCGAAGAAACAGGTTCTCTTGTGCTACTTGGCATAAAAGAGATGACAAAGAGAACCCAAAATCTCACCTGCTACTTATCCACCACTTCTGCTATGAATGCAAAAGATCTGACTACAGCAAGTTTTAAAATATCACAATGTAAAACATTTTTGAAATGAGGTCAAAGTTGTTGAAGTACAAACTTTCTCTTCAATGCAAAACTCCCAACACAGATTCCTGTGGAATAACACTCTCACCTCCTGTGGCCGAGAAGCTTCTTTTTAAACTCCTATGTGTTTTCTGCCTCCCAACCATCTCACAATCTATGTCATCAACTTCTAGCTAGCTTTACTTGTGATCTTTACCATCTGTCTTTATATATCTTCTCAAATAAACAAGTAGCATTAAAATTGAGGCTGTAACTGATGCGGTTTTAAAAAGGATGATAGCTAGCGTATGTGAAACATCTTTTAATGTACAAATTTACCAGTGGGAAATTTGCACAATTCATAAAAACTTGCTAGTCAGCTGGCAAAATCAATACCACGTTATTTTCCATAAAAACGATTAAAATAAAAGCATCACCTCTTAAAAAGGAAAATACCATTCACCATACACCCATGAAATATGCCACCATCACCCTGCCACGTTCAGCCCCCTCCCCAAAAATGGCTTTGATACTACAGCATCCTCTAGTGCAAAAACTTTGCATAACCTCAAGAAAATAAAAAAGTCCATTATATCACTAAACATTATAAAATTGGAATTTAAAAAACCCATCTGGCTGCATCTCAGCATCAACCTAAAATGTTAATCATTTCTCTTGCCACAAAGATTGGAAGTGTGAACTCATTCCTTCCCTACAGATGCTATCAAACGAGCTGCACATTTCTATTTTTATTTCAGGTTTCCAGCATTCTCAGTATTTTGCTTTTTTAAAATCATATAATTGGAGCTGTTTATGTTCACAATTTGCATAGCACCGTGGGTAGCTCTCAACTCTTTAATATGTAACTTGACATTTTTAAAAATCCCCACTCTGATCAGCCATCTCAGAGGAATCTTACAACTATTAGACTATGATACCAGTCAACATTATTACAGTACAACGAAGGTTGCAAAACAGATATCATAGGTAAACATCTGGACAGCCATGAAGCTCCCGTTCACAATATTCGCTTGACTGCCAATGTTGATTAACAAAATTGCCTAGTGAATGGTAAAGATGATCTGGTATGTTGATTTCTTCCTTCAGAGAAGATTTGTGGCACTGGCAAGGCCAGCATTTATTGCCCATCGCTATTTGGCTTGAGGATATTGTGGTGAACCACTGCAGTCCACATGGTAATGCTACTCCCAATGTTGTTGAGGTGACTTCTCAGATTTTTGATCCAGCACTGAAGGAAAAATAGCACACCTACTTCAGTACACGATTTGGGATCTGACTGATCTTGCTATGACTGGACAGACAATAAAATAAGCGCATCCCGTTCATCAAGGGGATTGTGGAAAAGCATTGGATGTGGATTGTGTATCAACTACTGTCAAAGACCACAAGTTGAAGACCAAATTAAACTTATCAACAGAGCCTCAAAAGGATGTCATTCTGACTTTGATGAAAAGGCATTTTGATATTACGCCAGTGGCAGAAACTTGTTTGAAAGGATTCAAAAGGATTCTGGGAGAGGTGACCATGAAAATTAGATTCTCAACGATTTCTAATGATCTTGACACATCATTTCATGTATTTTTTGAATACATTTTGTTCTGCCTCCACTTGTAAATCAAATTTGTCATTGTGTCCCCTCACCAATGTTAGCCTCAGTTACGAAGAGCTACTTTTTGGTAGACTTTCTTTATCCTGAATTCATTTTGCAGCATACATAATTATGCCATGATAATTAAGCAGAACACTGCAGAGTTAACTTCGTTGGTGGTTTATGTCTAGTCAGGGTTCATCATCTTGAACACCAATTAATCTGTGACTCTGCTGCTTCAGAGACTAATCATTTTGTTGCATATTCCACCACGATGCAAGCATGAGAACTTAGAAAGGAATAAAAATTTTTTTTAAAAAATCAAAATACTGGAGATCACTTACGAACCTTGCTGATATTCAAGGTGAGGGCACCCCAAATCCCAAAAGGGGAATTTGGAACACCAGTTAAGAACATAGAACATAGAACATTACAGCGCAGAACAGGCCCTTCGGCCCACGATGTTGCGCCGACCAGTTAAAAAAAAAACAACAACAATGACCCACTAACCTAAACCAATCCTTTTTCGTCCATAAACCTGTCCACAGACCTCTTAAACGCCCCCAAACTAGGCGCATTTACAACTGCAGCAGGCAGGGCATTCCAATCCCTCACCACCCTCTGGGTAAAGAACCTACCCCTGACATCTGTCCTATAACTACCCCCCCTTAGTTTAAAGCCATGCCCCCTCGTGCTAGATTTTTCCATCAGAGGAAAAAGGCTATCACTATCCACCCTATCTAAACCTCTAATCATCTTATATGTTTCAATAAGATCCCCTCTTAGCCGCCTTCTTTCCAGCGAAAACAACCCCAAATCCCTCAGCCTCTCCTCATAGGATCTCCCCTCCATACCAGGCAACATCCTGGTAAACCTCCTCTGCACCCTCTCCAAAGCCTCCACATCCTTCCTGTAATGTGGGGACCAGAACTGCACACAATACTCCAAGTGCGGCCGCACCAGAGTTGTGTACAGTTGCAACATAACGCTACGACTCCTAAATTCAATCCCCCTACCAATAAACGCCAATACACTGTATGCCTTCTTAACAACCTTATCTACTTGATTCCCAACTTTCAGGGATCTATGTACACATACACCTAGATCCCTCTGCTCCTCCACACTATTCAAAGTCTTCCCGTTAGCCCTATACTCAACACATCTGTTATTCCTACCAAAGCGAATTACCTCACATTTCTCTGCATTAAACTCCATCCGCCACCTCTCGGCCCAGCTCTGCAACCTAAGTCATATTCATATTTGCAATAAGTTCATATTTGCAATTTTGAAATATGAGAAGAGATGAATCCAAGTGACAAAAAGGAACAGTCATGTTATAAATTATTCAGATAACAAAATGTTTATTAAACCTTAAAGCATACAAGGAAGAACATTTACAATTAACTACAATAATGATTACTCAGATCACAGTCTACTTTCCTAAACTCAAGAGAACACAACTTCCCTAAAAATACATCCCACAGCTTTTAACACTGAGCCAAATCCAGCAAATAACCACAACAGGACTTTTTTTTTGCGGGAATCCTTCTACATTAGAGTAGCATTTATGGGGTCTAACAGACAGCTTCTTCCAGATTCAGCACAACTGCTTGAACCAGGAGAAAGAAAAACAGTTTGCAAACTAAGTGTGGCTACAATCTGGACAGTGAGACTGTTAGACATCACTTTGCTGAACAACTCTCCTACTAGTCTATCTGCATTACATAAGCTCTCAACACAACTACTTGCCCATCTTTAAAATTCTTGACTTTTCATTTAATTCCAACTTTCATATTGTATTTTAGAATTTCATTTTCAACACAGCAATTAGCCCAAACTCCATTTAATGCAGAATTCTCTCATTTGTAAATTAACAGTTGCATCACTTGTTTTTACTTCTTTTGACTCCCTTCCTCTGCCCATGTTAACTTTAATAGGATAGGTGGTGAAAGAAGAATTGATACAAGTAGTATGGATTTACAGGATTTGAGCTAGTATGCCTGTAGAAGATCAGCACCAATGGATTCACTGGGTTGAACGGTCTACCTGCAAGTTTACCTCATGTACACGGCAGTAAAAGCACTGCATTGACTTGAATTCACTCCTCCAGTTTTTCCTCCTCCTCCCAAAAAAAAGTAACCAATGTTGGGTTCTTAACCAGTGGCTCACAGGTATTAGTGATTAGTAAACAGGAGCAAGAAATCTCTTATTATTTCTCCCAGTCAATGCACCAACACGGTTTCATCAAGTAATCGGGGTATAGATGAGTTCTTCAGCATTTGTATTTTTCCTACAATGTACATTTTAGGAACACTGCACAAGGTTGGACTTCTCCCTCCAGATCTGTTATAGTCATTATATTATAGTTGCCTTAGCATCAGGTGCTTCTGAAGATATTCCTAATCTACAAACACCACCACTAGTTTGTAATTAGTAACTGCACACTCTGGTCACAGTGATATAAATAACACAGCTTGAATGGCAAACCCAGCATAAACAATGGCTGGATACTGGGGTATTTTGAATAGAACCATAGAAAACTAATGGCACAGAATCCATCCAGCCTACTGGATGGAATTTTGAGCTTTTTTAAAAGTTTCCACCTCGTGTGAAATCTGGAGAGTTCCTGATTTTTTTTGGGCATGTTTTCACTTCCAATTTTATAGACTTAGACATTGAAACCATGAGCTAGACCATTTTTAGCTGCTGCAGACAGTGGGCTGGACTTAATTTGCCAGCCAGTCTGCAGAGGGAGCTATTGCGTGTGTAACGTGCAATTCCAACAAGAGTTCAGACAGGGAAAGAGAACTGTTCAGGCTCCTGCTGCCGCAGGCAGCCTCAAGAAATAAAGTCCCACCTCCTTCCCAAATTCACTGAGACCAGCAGCCTATCGCAATGCCAACATTGCATTTCTGGGCAATTTCCACCCCACAACAACCGCAGTGGGCGCTGCTCCCCTCAATAATCGCATCTGCAAGTAGCAGCATCCCCCCTTCTCTCCTGCCCAGTGTGTGCAAAGTTGCCCAATGGGCATTACAGAGGTGACAGGTTGGCACAGCCTAAGTGGACATCCTCCTTGCCCTCGCATCCCCAGGGAGCCTCAATGGTGTCTGGTTCTACCAGCAAGCCAACACAAGTGTTCCCCATTCATGCAGAATTTTCCCCAGCCAGAGAGAACATCTCCTGGAGAGGCCGTAACAAGCCAGCCTACACAATTCAGCACCGGGCTCGCTAATGCCATTTAAAATCAGAATTGTAATAAATTACCACAATTTATTCAGCCTCTCACCTATTTCCAGCAAGAGACTGACCACACCTAGATATCTCACATAATCCTGATTTTTGGGTTCAAATTTTTCCAGCTCACTTCTGCCCATTGATGGGCGGGGTGATCCGGTAAAATCCTGGCCTTTATGCCTGCACCAGCCAAAAAGAGAAAAAAATTTAAGTACTCATTTTCATCTCACTTTTCAGCATTTGGTCCATAGCCTTGCAGGCTACAGCCCTTCAGATGCAAAGCATCTGTAAAAGTACCTTTTAAATCAGTTGAGTGTTTCAGCCTCAACCACCAATTCAGGCAATGAATTCCAGGTGTACTTCACCCTCTGCACAAAAACATTTTTCCTCATATCCCCTGTAATCCTTTTACCAATCATCCTAAATGTATGCCCCCAGTAACTGACCCATCAGCTAGGGAGATAGATATTTTGTCTACCCTATCTAGGTCCCTGAATTTTGTATCTCTCATTAGGTCACCCATTAGGCTCCCATGCCACTAAGAAAACAATTCTAGCCTGTCCAGTCTTTCCTCGTAGCTGCAATTTTCAAGCCTTGGCAGGATTCTTGCAAATTTCTTTACTCTCTCTATATCAATAATGTTCTTCCTGTAATCTGGTGACTAGAACTGTCCACAAAACTCCAGCTTTACATCCGTGCTTTTGCTCTCAATATCTCATCTAGTAAAGAAAGCATTCCATGTGCATTTTTTGCCATCTTTTCCATCCTTCCTGCTACTTTCAGGAACTTTGGACATGCATTTCCAATATCTCTCATTTTCTCCAACCCTCTCAATATCTTCCCATTTATTGAATATTCCGTTACTTTGTTTAATCTCCTCAAATGCATTATCTTGCATTTTCCAGATTGATCATGCTTGTTTTTCTACAAAATGCACTAGCTTCATTTCAGGGAAGGAGTGGTGTTTTTATCCCTGGACAGAAACCACCTGTCATCTAATGTAAAATTCATATGGATTGCTACAAAATCATACATGGAAAACTTAATTGAGTAGTGAAGACTTGATAAAGGAGGAGTCACTCAAATTTCAGCGATTTATTATATAGCATTCTAATGCAATTTGTCTTCTGGTCCAAAAATAGTTTAGTTCAACTCGTAACGCTCTTCACTTTAGGAACGTCTTTTCAACCAAACATTGTGACAAACATAATTAGTGTATAAGAAATCCTTCACTTCTGGATAAAATATATTCTCAAAGATACACAGAATCTCTAGAGTGCGGAAAGAGACCATTTGACCTTTGAGTCTGCACCAACTGTCCGAAAGAACATCCTACCTCGGCCCTTCCCCTGTCTCATCCCCCTGCATTTACAATGGCTAACCCACACATCTTTGGGCAGCAAGAGGCAATTTAACATTGCCAATCCATCTAACATCTTTGGATGGAGGGAGAAAATACAGAAACAGCTTCAAAAGAATGTTTTAGGTGTTAACCTCAGCTCAGACTCAGCACTCTTGGATCCGAGTTAATAGTAATGGGTATAAGCCTCACTTCAGAACCTTGAGAAATACAAATCCAGAGAAATGCTGAATAGAGATCCCTTTTACCTTCTCGGGTAGAAGAAAATAAACATTTCCATTACATTAATTGAAGAGAAGCACAATAGTTCTCCCAATATCCTGGCCAATATTGATCCCTCAAATAAGTTCACTAAAAAAGTGACCTGGTCATTTATTTAATTGTTGTTCATAGAACCTTACTGTCCACAAATTTGCTGCCATTTTCCTACAAGTGATGAAGATTCAGAATACTAATTGTGGTTGAGCATTCTGAGCTACGCTGAAGTTATGAAAGCAGGTATGTAAAAAAGCAAATTCTTTCAAGTAAAGGTTGGTAGCATGTACTGGACGCTATCAAAAGATGATGCAGTCAAATCTTACTATGGAAAGTTGTAAAGTTGAATATAATAAATCTGATAAAAAATTTGTGGCTGGCATCAAAAATAACAAACTAGGTCATGAGTAGCCTTTAGGGAAAGGAACAGGTCATACTTATACAGGCTGGCCTCCCTTAAACCTAGAAATTGGGCCATATTTTAGCAGAACATCTGTGTTTGCCATTTAAGATTTGCTTTTGCATGGTTTTTTAATGTTTTGTCTGCTGCAATTATGCACTGGTACCATTGTAGCAAAAGAAACAAAGTATCTGAAATAGGAACGTTCAGGGCAAACAACTCCTTAACTTAAGGATTAAGAATTTAACAACGGAAGAACTGGGAAGATGTAAATTAGTCTGGGTGAACTGAAAGTCAAACCAGGTACAGGAAGAGATATAAAGAGATTTAATTGAGAGAAGACAGGACAATGGGAAAAGTAAAACTTTTATGTTTTTAAAATCTACAATTAAAACCCGAAGGAATGAGATACTACACTTCGTTAATTTTCAGTAACAAGAGAACTTGATTGGCATAAGTTTATATTGTAGAACTAATCTGTAATGCATTTCAGTAGTGAGCCAGACAGCAAGATGCATTGCTGCAAAGCCACTGGCAGTGTCATGTAATTCTTCTAGATTTTTGAGTTTAATCACATATTTACCCTGCACTTAAAGTTGCTATACTATTTACACAAATAACAATGAGCAGCACTAGTTTGACCAGAAAATCTGGGTGAATGCAGCTGAATCTTAATATGCAAAGTAGTGATTACTTATTCGTAAAAAGATTTCATCTCAGGATAATAAATGTTTGCCAATAACACCCATGTCGAGACCAAGGTTAAAAAATCTTCATACTATAAAAGAAATCTAGCAAGAGAATTTTGAAAAGCTGGATTTCCCTCAAACTTCAAAACACGAGTTATTATTTACACAGGTGCCACATTTACTTGGTCTTTAAATACATAAATGGTCATTTTGCAGTTCAATACAGTATAATTAGGTCATATTAATCAAAACAAACAAAAATCAATATATTTGCAGAATTGACTGTTTGAAAAGTGAATCACATAATAAACTGAATTCAAATTTGCCAGAAACAAAATATATACCATTTGATTTCCAGATATTACACTTATGCAAGTTTGAAACTTTATTTCAAAAGTGCATAATTTTCATACACGAGAAACATTCTCACCTCTTCTACTGTTGAGTGCTTCCAGCATCTCCAGATACTTGCTAGGGTATAATTGCCATCTGATTTTTTACACATGACCCTAGATAGCCAGTGTCAAGTATCACTTCTCCTGCAGCAACAACCAACATTTTTCAATGCTAATCATGCTATGCTGGTGACATTATTTCCTCCAACACTGCTCTTGTTGAACCAGTTCCCCTCTTAGCAACCTAACTGCAACCTGTGCATTTTCAGTAAAAACTTTTGTCTCCACAGTATTATTTCTGGAGTCCCGAAAGACCACGTTTCTCATTTATTTAGTACCACTCGGCAAATTGATTTAGACATGCAGCCAAAATCCTTAGGCTGAATATTACACTGGGCAGGGTGGGGGTGGGGGGGGGGGGGGGTGTATTGTACCACCCCACTGCCTCCCCCATGCAGTCAGCTCACTCAATTAGCTTGAGGGGGATCTTCTGTCTCCAGCAGGAAGCTGCACTTCCAAGCTACCCATCAGATCACCTGGTCTCTGGCCTCAGTCATGATACCATAAGCAGTGGCCACTACTGGGAGTGTCTGAGGAAGAGTCTTACAATGGAACCAAACTTGTGAAGTCTTGTCAGAGCTATGCTTGCAGCACCTGGTGAGCATGTTGGTCAGCAGGCAGTGGAGAATAAAATAAGAAGGTATCATATAATTTGGCATCTCCAATGTGCACAGGGGACCAAAAAGGAGGTTCCCTGCACACCCCCCTCTCCTTGCTTGCTCAGTGTGCTAGGTTTTATCTTACAGGCTGGACATTTGGAGCTGGCCTCATCTGCAGTCAGTAAAATTCCAGTGTGACAGCAGGGGACCTTTATATGGCCCACAGACAAGCAAACAGCCTGATGATTACTCTGCCAGTAGTAAAATTGCAGTAGTGGTAGGGTGGGGAAGGTAGACAGTGGAGATGGTATCACAGCAGCGGCATCGAGTTTTCAGCCCTCTCCTCATCCTGCCTTCAAGGGATGGGGTGCTGTAAAATTTCAGCCCACAAATAACACCAAGCTCTTCTTTTGCACAACAGCTCTTCGTAACTACGCCACCCTAAGATTCATTTGAAGATTTGACAGTAACACAAATAACTCCAAAAGTCCAGATATCTTTTCAATGACAAGTTTAATTGTAAAAGCATTTTATTAATGAGGAAACACAGACTGACACCAAAGAGTGGTTTGTGCAAGACTCTCAAGTCAGTGAAGCATAGCCAACAGCAGTACAGTAGAATATAGTTCCATTAAGATAAGTGTTGGGGAAAGGAGGCAATAGCAGATCAAAATGCCACCTGGGCTCAAAAACCAATGTGTTTTGTACACTAGAATAGAAATGCTAAATGCCACTATTTTTGGGAGCTGTGCATATGTTAAGTTGGATAGTTTGGGGTAACAGTTACTAATAATGGAGTGTTGTTTGGAAAAAAAATTGCCTATATTCAACAATCAATGATGCATCAATATCTCGTCACAACAACTACAGATTGTAGCCTGCTATTACTGCAAGCTCTGAATTAGAAATGCAAAGACCTCTATAATACAAGAAAGGTTATATCATTGTAATGTGTATGTATTTCTTATATATCTACCAAAAGTTAATAAGTCTTAAGTTTTAAACGTTATTGCTCAAAATTTCATCTCAACTATCAAGGATAATTAGATATCGTGACATTAATACAAACCTACATTAAAATTCAGTCTAATTCAAATTGGGTCATCATATTATTTAAACGTGTGATATATGCACTGGCACTGAGCACATGTACTTTTTCCAATTCACTGATTTTGCCAATGGGCATCTTCTGGCTGTATTCGAAAATATAAATTCACTTCACACAAATAGCTTCCATTGTTGACTCCATGAGTGGTAGCACATTACGTTCCACCACTGGCAAAATAACTGTGCTGTCGGTACGATCAGTTTGAGAATTTTTGAGTAGTACATGCCCCAATTTAATCTCATGAGATAACCATACTCTAGTATTTGGTAGATCGTTGCCCTTTTACACCATCGCCTGGTAACAATAAATCAGTCCTGCAGAAACCTAGTAAAATTGAAAGCTTTCTCAAACCTACTGAAGTGCAACATGTGCACACATATACTTTGGCGTAGAAAGAACATTACTCGATTGTGCATGCTCAAGTACATTTAAATGTCTAAATGTCCCTCCCTTCTTTAGAGATAGGAAACATGACATAGTACCAGCTTAATTCAACAACAAGATTTAGAAAAAATCTCCAAATGAAAGATGCAGAATATAAAAAGTTTTAATGTATGCATTAATAAAAAACTTAGTATTTCATAATTTTCAGGCACATTAACAAAAACCGATAAGAGATTTTTAACTGAAATCAAGTGATAAATACAAACATTTCCCTGAAAGAGATACTTAATAATTATGCAAGGTCTTGTGTAACCAGGATAGCACCCTTGTTGTTTAAATATATGGCTTATTATACAGCTATAGAGGCAGTGCATTTGGCACCAACTGGATGATTCATACATAGTTTAATACACAGGTTTCATCCATCCAAGCAACCCAGAGGGAAAATGGCAGCAAGTCGAGGACAGCAGTTATCTAGTTGATAATTAGAATACCACTGATATGTGATGTTCTTGAAAAAGGTTCGAATACATGAAGGTTGAACTGAAATTGAAGAACAGTTAGTTTCTCAGAACAATTTAAGTTTATAACAGTATCATCACAATTTAACTATTCAGCTCACTGTAAAAAATTTATATTTGGAGTGTGTGGCAATGAACACCATTTAGACAATAAAAATGTCCAAAGAACAACTGCTACATTACTTTCATAACAAAACGAATAAAGGCAGATGTTAAATGCAAGTTGATAGAAATATTAATACGACTGTGGATTCTACAACAACTGGTAAGAAAATCTGAATTTCACTAACAGGATCAATAGTCCTTAATAATCTGCCAGATTGTTCGGGATACCATGCAAGTAAATGTCCACTTTGTTTAGCAATGAACATTTGCATCTTTCTAATTCTGCTATACGAGTTCAGATAACTTTCTGTTGCACGTTATAACAGCGTACGTTGCATAAAATAGTCTTGGGAGTTCATGTCAACTTAACACAACAGGAAGAGGAGAAATTTTAAAGAATAGTTTGAGAAAGTAAACTGTTACGCAGAACTCATCTCTCAATACGTTACATTTATAAGATTGTAAACATTGCATAGTAAGTCTGCAAAAATGCGAAGGTGTTCACGGAAAGTTTGAAAAATAATGCAAGGAAACAATTTAAACATTTGCAGCTAACAGCTTATTAGCCTATAAAGTAGATACTTACTTCCTGAAAAGCTGCAAGAAGATTGTTGCGGGTGGTTAGAGGATATTGAAAGAGAAGGGGGACCACACGTCAAAAAAAGGTCATGTTAAAAAAAAGTTGAGTATCTTTCCTCCCTAAGGGACAATTAAAATTGCAATGAGGGACATCAGGACAGGTTGGGAAAAAAATCTTTGGATTAACTGCACTAGATTGGGAAAATAATTTACTACGATTTTACATGCTACAAGAAAAGGATAATTCTTTTGGTACTTAAGAAAATCATTCCTCTCATTTTTTAAATTCAGTTTGTCAACTGGAATTAATCAAATCACACATCAAAAGATGATTAATTTCACTATCACAGTATTGAGAAATCTTGCAGCTTGCATTGCTGCTCCCATATTTGTTTATATAATAGAGTTATAATAATGTGATTAATCCAATGAGGCTTTCCTTATCTGCAAAACTTTTCCTATTCAGGGAGTTTTCAATAATCAATTGTGATCAGCCATAAGTTAGGAGCAGCTTTTCTTGTGGTACAATTAATTGAAACATGCAGCTGATCTTTCAACACCATAGCTATGGAATTTTAGTACGTATTTAGACATTAGCATGAGATCTTAACTTACTATTGGATTGAGCATTACTTGGATCTATGGAAGCAAGATAGATTTCATTTACAGATTTTAAAACTTAAAGATGTTAGTCAGTCTACTTAGAATGCTGAAAGGGAGGTTGAGACAAGAGAAAACATACCACCGTTCTACATAAATTAATAAAAAAGTATTTTTATTTCTCAGAAAAATAAATATTTAGCTCATCTTTTAAAAATGTATCTGCCATACAACACATTCTTGGTTTATTCTTTGATGGGATGTGCAAGTCACCGGCAAGGCCAGCATTCATTGCTCATCTCTGTTTGTCCTTGAACTAAGTGACTTGCTTGGCCCTTTCAGAAGCAATTAAGAGTCAAGCACACCATTGTGGGGATGGAGTCACATGTAGGCCAGACCAAATAAGGATGGCATGTGCCCCTCCTTAAAAACTCATTAGTGAACCAGATGAGTTTCTGCAAATATCAATACTGGCTTCATGGTCACTGAGATTAGCTTTAAATTATGATTTTATTAGTCGAGTTTAAATTCTACCAGCTGCCATGGTGGGATTTGAAACCATGTCCCCAAAAGGATTAGTCTGGGTTTCAGGATTACTAGTCCAGTCATGTTACCACATGATCTTCCCAACGATAGCATTAGCCAATTGAACTTGCAAAATTTAAAAGAAATAGAATTAAATAACTGGTGCCTTTGTAGCCAGAGCAGCTATTCTAACATGCTTACCTCAAAGTGAGATGCAGCACTACTCAGCAAAATAAAATATTAATAGCTGGAAGACAAAGCAAAGAAACAAAAATAATTAGCAATGTGTATTTTGGCAAATTGATTTGCAATGCCTTGTTAAAATAAATTTACAGTTTTATATATGCTATGCTTTTTGATTCCACGTTTCCAAAACAATGGAATAAAAGATGAACAGCTCACCTGAAGTTTACAAAAGTAAATTATTTTTTAGACTGTAGTACACAAAGTTTTAAACATAGCTGCTCTCACCAATCATTAACTTCAACAGTAAGTTCCTCAATCACAAAGAACTATAGGCTCCTAGGTTCAAACTCTAGTTTGTTCTGTCTTTACTCTCAGCCAGAGTGGGCAAAGCAAGTTAAGCTCCTGCGTTGTATTTCTGTCCTGCAGCTTTGGTGAAGCAATTGTTTGCAGAAGCAGAGTGGAGGGCTTCATCCAATAGTACAAATCAGCATTCACAAGTTTTGAAGATTTAGTTATACATTGAGCTCCAGAGTTAGTTAACTGTATATAGCTTCTCCCCCCAATGATAATTCAGTTCTAACCTGTATAATCAGAAATATTTTCACTTAATGGTGTCTTAAAATAAGAAACATTTCATTAGGCTTAGTTGGCCTGCAGTGCCGAATTGGAACCGATGGGTAACATTTTTCCATCATTGAACAGAAATGTTCCTCCTATTCCATTTAAATAAATTGATAATTTCTGCGTGCATTTGATTGTGGCGAAATATCAAGGAGATATTGTCCTGTGTAAACTCGTGCATCATTTTCTTATCCCAAACACAATTTAAATTACATATTAAAAAGTTGATCATAATTCTCATCTGGTGATGAGCTAAAAAAACAAAAACATCTTCAATCTTAAAGCAATATAAAATAAATCTATACACAGTAAGTACAGTGGGATAGCAATGGTCATGGTGCATTTTACCATACAAAACATAAATCACATTTAACAAATGGTTTTGGTCGCAGTTTTGGTCGCCGTACTTACGCAAGGATATTTTGGCCTTGGAGGGAGTGCAGAGGAGGTTTACTAGGCTGATACTGGAGTTGAGCTATGAGGAGAGGCTGAATAAACTAGGCTTGTACTCGTTAGAGTTTAGAAGAATGAGGGGAGATCTCATTGAGACGTATAAGATGAATGGGATGGATAGGATAGAGGGGGAGAGACTCTTCCTGCTCAGAAAGGACAGTAGGACTAGGGGGCACAGCCTCAAGATAAAGGGGGGGGTGGTTTAGAACGGAGTTGAGGAGGAACTTCTTCACTCAAAGGGTGGTGAGTCTCTGGAATTCTCTACCCGTTGAGGTGGTGGAGGCTGCCTCGCTAAATATTTTTAAGACGCGGGTTGATGGGTTTTTGATAAGCGAGGGGATTAAGGGTTATGGGGAGAGGGCAGGAATGTGGAACTGAGCCACGACAGATCAGCCATGATCTTATTGAATGGCGGGGCAGGCTCGAAGGGCTAGATGGCCTACTCCTGCTCCTATTATTTCTTATGTTCTTATGTTCAAAGACAGAACAGGTAAAATTCTAAAAACAAATTTCCCAGAACCTTACTGAAACTTATGATTACAGAATAGGAGGAGAGTCATTCAACTCATCATAAACAGCACTAGAAGTAGCTAGACTAATCCGGTTTTCCTGCTCTGAAGTTTTATATTCTTCAATTGTTTAAATCAAATTCCTTCTTAAATGAAATGATTAGTGCTGCTTCAGTAGTTACTTGTGGAATTTCATTTTTTTTTAAACGTTATGCGCAAAGAAAACTTGTAAACTAACATTATTTTGCTTCTCATATTAATCACAAACTTGTGCTCTTTGCCACTGATTCACAAATGAATTGAAATAGTTTTTCTAATTAACACTCAAAACCATAAACTTAAATTATTTCATCTTCACAGCTCTAGTGAATGTAGTATTAGTTTTCTTCCATATCTCAAATTATTCAAGTCACCGTCAGCCAACTGAATCGACATTTAATTATGACTCCAACATCCCGTGGTGGCCAAAGTAAAAATAACCAAATTAACCACTGCCTTGCATAAATTTGAGATTCACCTTCATGTTTTTGCATTCATTATATCCAAAATGTAATTTGCCATTTATTTTAAAATGGTTTTTCGCACCAGCAATTTTGATTTGTTGACTTTTTTTTTAGGATATACTTCCATTCTTTGTTCTCCTCCCTTAAAATGTACTGCTTCACATTAATGTTATTTTACATTATTCAGTGACTGCTGCAAACAATAGCACTCAGTTTCTTTTATATACATTGCATCAACAGGAAATCAATTAGTAAATGTCCTCAGGCAGAAAGCAAATTTTGCAGACAGTCTTAATATTGCAGAATATGTGGAAACTCATCTTGCTCATAAACAATTAGCTTTCCTTCCCTAACATTTTGTCAAGCACACCTTCATTTTTTCAATTACCTAAAATTAAAAATTCAAGTTTCTCCTTCATTTTCATTCACGTCCTCTAAATCTCCATCAGCTGCCAAAAAGACCTGGTAGCAAACTTTGTTCCTAGGTAGTAGGCCATTTTGCTTGCTAATCTAGATCTCAATTTTCCTTTGCTGTTGGCAATATCCCTCATGAAAATGGCTGTGATTGCACTGAAGGGAATCTTTTACTATTTTTGCTATAAATATTATAGGGAAAATTACGACTTTTCTTAAAAAAGCACAGTTTATATCAAGATTGTGCCTACTTTTTGCGATCCTTATCTTTCTTGAGATTCATTTGTGGCGCAGTCTGGAATGCCTGGCCTTGAAGCAGTTCAGTTGCAGCCTTCTTCTTATTGAATATACTCATCTCTTCATCCAAGACACTTTTTTTTTCATCCAACTTCTTTCTTTCTTCCTGGTGCATTTTCTTTAAATGTTCAAATTTGTCTTGCAACTGTCAAAAGTTTTTTTAAAAAAGTGGTCAATAAACTCAGGTTCCACAAGATGGCAGTAAATCCCAAACATTTTCGAAGTACAGGGCCTTGCTTATAAAATAAAACCATGCATAATTCATGTATGCAATCTTAGCCTTATGTAGATCCTTTCCTTCTCTCTCTCTCCACTCCTAATCTTCATTTTTGTTTTCATTCCTCAATTATGTGAAATTAAAAATTTAAATTATTAACCTCCTATAAACCCCAAGTAGTATGCATCTTCTCTTGCCAAAAAAATTGGTAGGAAAGTTGCTCCCAGGTAAAGTCTTATGGGTCCACAACATAGCAAAAACCCGTTGGCCCATTACATCTGCGCCAGTCAAAAACAATCATCTAATTCAACCACATTGCTTGCTACTCTAGATCTTAATTTTCCTTCTGTTGCAAACAATTTTGTTTAAATTAAGTCAAAAATTAAAGATGACTTTTCAAAGGTAAACACATTTTAAAATGGCCAAAATTCAGGCCATTTAAGTTGACAATAAAAGATCAATTGCAATGATTCAACTGACAAAGCTTCATGAACGAGAAATGTCACTTTCTATTGCCAAAACAAAAAACTGAACAGAATCATACTACAGTTGACAGTGAAAGTTAAAGGTCTTCACAGAAATTGTATAATCACTGGACAGATCAGCCTAGTAAATCAATTTAACACCACACCTGAAAAAAAATTTAATAGCAATCTTACAACCCTGCGTTTTAATATGATAGAATCCCTACATTGCAGGGACAGGCCTGCACTGACAACAATCCCATCCAGGCCCTATCCTCGTGTCCCCCTGACACTAAGGGGCCAATCAACTTGACACACTCATCTTTGGTACACTTTTTTTGAAAAGATGCTAACACTTGATTTAATCCTTGTGAGTACAATCATCCAACTATTTACTTACTATACCCAGTATTCTTACTTCATAAATGCAAGCACTTTACTAAGTATTAACATGCCAAACTTGTCCAAGTGCAATCCATCCAGCAAGTTACAGCAGCTAATATATTCAATGAGACATCACACAATGTCCTAATTGCTTAGGACATCACACAATTTCATAATGTTCCCTTTTCTCATGCTGTAATGCTGCTGGACTATTTCACTTAGTACTATTTTGATAATTTGTTGAACAATTGGTCCACTGTTCATCATGTGGAATTACACTCGCTCACTGCACCAAATGAATCTGCAGAAGGAGGCCATTCAGCTCATCAACTCTGCATCAACCTCGTCCTACAATCTTGCACATTCCCTCTTTTCAAGGAAAAATCCAATCCCCTTTTGAATACCCTGACTGAACCTGCCTCCAATACCCTCTGAGATTAGGTGCAAATGTTCCAGCTTTACACACTCAGATGCAATTTTAATCACTGACATTAAAAAAAATCAAAAGTTTTCAGATAAAATGTTTTGAGAGAGTTTTCATTTTGTGAAGTCTGACTGCATTGAACTTCTACAGCTCGGAACTGAAAACTACATTAGCAAATTGACAACACATTATAGTTAGGAAATAAAAGTATCTTGTTATACATCTCTCATGGTACTTATTTTCTTTTAATTGAACAGCTGTGGCAATAAGCTGAAATTTCTCCAGTTATTTTGGTGAGAATTTGATTGGGGTGTTCTCTCAATTGGCTGCTAACTTAGAGTCACAGGGGTTTACAGCATGAAACAGGTCCTGGTTTTAGTGTTCTCTACCTTTGGGAAAAGACATTGACTATCTAGCTGATCTATGCCCCTCATTATTTTATAGACCTCTATAAGATCACCCCTTAGCCTCCAACGTTCCAGAGAAAAAAGTCCCAGGCTATTCAGCCTCTCAACTCAATCCATCAAGTTCTGGTTGCACCCTGGTAAATCTTTTCTGCACACTTTCTAGTTTAATAATATACTTTCTATAATAGAGTGACCAGAATTGTACACAGTGTGGCCTTACCAATGTCTTGTACAACTTCAACAAAACATTCCAACTCCCGCATTCAATGTTGTGACTGATGAAACCAAGCATGCTGAATGCAGAACTTCAGCAGAACACTGGTGGAAATTCCTTTACAGATGAATCCAGAGTTCTGACTGAAGATCTGCCTAAGTTATAGGAACTTAGAGTGAACACCCAAGGAAGTTCCATTAAATTTGTCTTGTAATGAATTAGGGGAGTGATGCACAGTGAAATAAGCCTCCCAACAGTCCATTCCACAAAACGGATAATGACAGAAGGAAGACTTTTCCAGAAATTGAACCAATTGTAAAACTCCACACAACGTCTGTCAAGCCCTTTTCAACTGTTTTGCTAACCTGTCACTGCAAGTAACTTGCTCTACGAACTTTGGTACTTAAGTATTGTATTACATTTGTGTATAACATAGGATTAGAGTTTGTGCAAGTTCACATATTATAGAAAGCAAATCTTTCAGTACCTCCCTCTCTGCCTCTTTTAACTGAGACTCTTTTTCTTTGACTCGCATCACAAACATTTGTCTCATTTCTTCTTCTTTTCTCTGAAGCTCACCAAGAAATTCATTCCTCTTTGCTTCATATGTTTCTTGAAGGCTGCAAAAAAGTATTAACTAATTATTTTTAGAAATTCTGGGCATTGATGTCAAAGTTACAATTGTGCTGATTTGAAAATTTCAGAACTCAAGGTTATTTCATGAATTGAAGACTTTTCATGGATCACATCCATTCAATTGTTGCAAAATTAAATAACTATTAGGATTGGCAACATTATTTCTACGGTTAGTATACTGAGAAAAAACATTTTCTGCAATAAAGATTGATTTTCATCTGGTAATTGACTGACTTTAAGATGTTAGGATCATCAGTGAATCAATAAGTTTGGGTCTGCCACACACAAACACGTTTTAAAAATCTGAAAGATGGCAATAGAATCAGAAACAAATAATAGTATGAACTCTAGTTGCAAGCAAAATCAGTTTAAAAACATGCACACATCCTAATCAGCTAGTAAAACATATTATATTCTACATGACAGCAATATCATTTATTACCTTTTCCATGCAGGATTACGTCATTTAAACATGGAAGTCAATCGTTATACAGAAATACAGTTTGTTAAATATTAAATTTGTTTAACTGGATTAAAAAAATGTTCAGTAGTCAAAAGTTTGTGAAAATTTACTACTGTTGCTTGAAATTGCACAGGCTGAAACTTGCAATTTTCATTAAGTGAGTTAGATGAACAATGAATGAATTTAAATTTGATGATTAGGAAAGCTTTCAACATATGACAGGCTCCAAAATATTCGTCTCTTATGGAATTTTGTTATATGCTGAGACAAGCAAGAACAAAAAAAATTGGTTATATATTAGCACCGTCATGTGGAATATAATAAACTTGACCAGCTGATGGTTAAGATGTGTGCATGTTTTAAGTCATAATTTTGCTTGTAACTAGTTTACATTATTAGTTGTCTCAAATTTTGTTAACTGCCATCCTTAAGACAATGATTTTTAAACTTATATATGTAGCAGACTCTCAAAATTGACTGACTGTTGCCCCTAACTTCTTAAAGTCTGTAATTTAGTAAATGATAATCACTCTCATTGTAGAAAATGCTTTTTTAAGAATGCTAATTACAGAAATAATGTTGCCAAAGGGGATACTGACAGAAACACAACATTTTTCATTCATTTGGTGAAGAGAAAGGATCTTTAGGATAACCAGATTCAATGTAGTCACCTTGATGCTCGAAATTGAGAGGTTGTAACCGAAGAAAAATGATCAAACTAAATGAAATTATTTTTGTTTCCTTGATGCCAATATTGACATTACCAGGTTTCTCTTAGATAGAGTCATAGAGGTTTACAGCATGGAAACAAGCCCTTTGGCCCAACTTGTCCAAGTCTCCCTTTTTTTAAACCCCTAAGCCAATCCCAATTGCCTGCTTTTGGCCACTATCCCTCTATACCCACCATACCCATGTAACTACTTAAATGCTTTTTAAAAGACAAAAAAATTGTACCCGCCTCTACTAACACCTCTGGCAGCTTGTTCCAGACACTCAGCACCCTCTGAAGAAATTGTTCCTCTGGACACTTTTGTATCTCTCCCCTCTCACCTTTGCCCTCTAGTTTTAGACTCCCCTACCTTTGGGAAAAAATATTGTCTAACTAACTGATCTGTGCCCCTTATTATTTTATAGGTCTCTACAAAATCACCCCTCACCCCTCCTAAGCTCTAGAGAAAAAAAGTCCCAGTCTATCCAGCCTCTCCTTATAACTCAATCCATCAAGTCCCGATACAGCAAAGGAACATAACATTCATACTGAAGCCACTATTCCCCACTAGAGACCAAATAATCCACGATGCATTCTTCAAGTAAAAGAAATGGTTATTGTCCAATAGAAATTGCCAACTAGCTACAAATGCCACCACAGGTCATTCTTGCTACATGCACTAATTTCAGTAGCAGACACCTTGCACACATTTGCTCGTTGATAAAATATACTACTTGTGTATTTATTTCTTATCATTAAATTGGTATTGTGGAATCTTTTTACGTACCTAAAGACATTATTCTATTATTCATCACTTATCAAGACAGAATGAACTAGAAGTAAAGTTTATGCATACTGTTCTTTGTCATACTATTTGAGCAACAATATGCAAAGATATTAAAGCACTCATGCATACCCCGTGTCAATCTCAAAATGACCTATCACATCTTATGATAAGAAGTTGCACAGGTCTTGCATCAAATCACAGCTCATGGGTTCAAGCCCTATTCCATAACTTGAGTAAATAATCTTGGTTGATAATGCAACAATAGGGCGCCTGCAGTGTCAGGAGTGCCATCTTTCAGATGAGAAAAAAAATCAACAGATCATGCACCTCAGCCTCTGTTGCAGTTTGCTGTACATTAATCGGCTGCCATGTTCCCTTACATTGCAATGACAAATACGCTTTAAAATTACTTAATTGCATATAAAGCACTTGGGATGCCCTGAGGTCACAAAAGCCCAAAAGTCTTTTCCTTCAAGAATAGAAGTTTTTGCCCCTTAATATTCTGGCCAGTATTTATTGTATAGTCAGCATAAATGACAAATTAAGCACTTTGAATTATCAGTGAGATATTACTGTGCGCACTTTGACTTCTAAATTTCCCTGCATTACAATAGCAACTACTTGTCAAAAATAACTAATTTGCTGACGAGTACTTTGTGGTCTCCTTCAGCACTATAAAAACGTAAATTCTCCCCTCATTTACACTAGATCAAAGGAAAGAAAAAAGAAGAATTAATGGAAGTTTTAGCAGTTAGAAGAGTTTGGAGAAAATAAATAGAGCTAGACTTCCACCTTGACACTTTTGTTTGTCTTGGCTTATCCCAGTGAAAACAATCTTTGGGCCATCTGTCTTGTGTTTGCTTTCACTGTGCACTGCTTTGTTGTCCCATTAACATATTCTGCTCTTACCTTTATGCCACTATCAGCACTCCTTTAATCTTCATCTCGTGTCCAATGACAGCTTTGTTGGTCTCACCCTGGCTCCAACCTATCACTGTCCTTCTATTCTGCCCCACCTCCTCCACCCACATCCCCCCTCCCCCCACACCACAAATCAAATAATCCATTACATTTCTACCCTCTTTAGTTCTGATGAAGAGTTATATGGATTCAAAATGTTAACTCTGCTTCTCTTTCCACAGATGCTGCTGGACCTGCTGAGTTTATCCAGCATTGCATGTTTTTATTTAAGACTTCCATCTGGCTCAGCAGTGATGAGGGATCATCAGCAAAAGTTGACAAAAAAAGAGGGGAGGCTGGAGAGATATCTTTACACAGCAAATGAGGCGGCAGGGACCAGAGCACCTTTTCGAGCAAAAGCTGCACGTTCAAAGCAGAGGAAAATACAAGGTTATTTTGTACCTGACTGGCTTGTTATTTGGATCTGTATCTTTGAATCCCATCTCTTCTAACTTGCAGCGACGATACAGCTCATAATGCCGTGTGTGGGTCTGCTCTCTCAAGTCTTCCATATTCACACAAACAAGCATCTCTCGCAGCTTCACAAAGTCACTGTGATTTTCATTTTCAACTGAGATAAATTTGAACAAGTCATTTTATTTATGCATCTTGAAAATAAGCTGTACACTAGTGGGCATAAAATTTAAAACTTGCATATCCCTTAAATTTCAAAAAAATCTCACTGCCATGCCAAAGATGAGACTTTAGTGCACAAAAGCTGCGGGTGGTAACATTATTGAACCTGTTGGGCATTAGAAGCTTTCTAAAGAGCCATTAATGACACTCTAATGACAAGCCAAGCTGATCAATTAATAGGTGATTATTCCTAACCCCAGCAAATTTAGCTCAAATGTACTTTTATTCAACTTTATTTTTTGAGGCAAGGAGGCACCCTTACTGTACCAAAATACCTGCATCATGCAACATAGATTCCTTTTGATCACCTTGGATCTGCAACATCTTAAATGTTTTAATGTCAAAGATAGAGATTACAAGTGCAATCAAGGTTAAACTACTTCCAAGGAAAATCACAGCACTTGCTGACTTGTCTAAGGGTTTGAATTCAATCTTGCCAATACTAACATCACAGGTAAAGAAAGGAGGTTTACTGTATGGAACATGTCTTGCGCAATCTCTTAATTCTGCAAAAGTGACAGAGGAAGAAAATTCTTCCTTAAAGTTCAGAGATTTGGGGAAAAGAATCAGGACTTAATCACCCATTGGCAAGTTGTTGAGAAAGAGCACAGTTTGCAAATAATAGCTGTGAGAAAATGATGACAGATTGCACATAACATTCAAGAAACATCATCACTCATTATTAACCAGTTGGAAGGATTAGCTTGAAGTGTCTGGCAGACTGATGTAGCTGTCTCAACTTGCCTCCTAATCCTTGTTGGGCAGTCCAAAACAATTTCAGAAAACAGAACAATGTTTCATATTGCAAGGAAGCAACAGTTCAACAGCAACTCATTGATGCTACTGACAATTCCACACCCCAGATACACACAATTCCCTAATGCCCCAGGCAGGAAATTGTTAACTATGCATCAGTACGTTGCAGAAAATGCTTTCCCCCTAATACTGTGATATCGACAGTTGCAGTCTAAATTGCAAGATAACATCAGTCCAGATGCTAACTTTAGTACAATAAAGGGTTTAAAATGGTATCCTCACAATTGCCAAAATTGTAAATCAAGATAGATTGACAAAGCATAAAGACTGTCTCAGAATTCTGGCTCAAGCAATTCACACATGTAGGCCAAAGCAAAACTGAAAGATCCTTGTTCACAAAGCCCACTTTGAAATCCTTTTTGTAAGAAGAGCTCACAAATGTAAGCCTTTTCAACAAACACAACCTATTCAAGATTATTTCAATTTAGAACTATTGGCTAGGCATAAACAAACGGGAGTTGTGTCATAAATACTGATTATTTCTGTCATCAGTATCCAAGAGTAGGTAGTCCTTACATCTAACATTTAAGCAAAAATAGAAAGCCACCCACCAATTAAAAAGATACTCTACATCTTAGGTTTCTGAAATATAAACAGAAATTGCTGGAAATAATCAGCAGGCCAAGAAATGTCTGTGGAGACAGGTAGAATATAATTTTATGAAAGCAAAATTGCGGATGCTAGAATCTGAAACCAAGAGAAAACACTGGAAAATCTCAGAAGGTTGGCAGCATCTGTAAGGAGAGAGAAGAGTTGACGTTGAGTCCAGATGACCTTTTGCCAAAGCTAAAAGGCATAGAAAGTGGGGAATATTTATACTATAAAAGATGGGGGAATGAATGATGAGCCATAGCTGCAGAAACAAGGGGAAAGGCTGCTCATGGCAGTCCATAGAGAGAATAGAAGATGTGAATGGCCAAATGGCAGAGAGGCTGAAATCAGTGGGTAAGCTGTGACAGATGAAGGTGTGGGGGGAGGGGGGAGGTGGGAGAGAGAGGTAAAATTGAGAAAAGGGCAGAAAGGGGAATCAAAGGGGGAGAAAAGGTAAGGAAGGGGGGGATAAAATAGACTAGATGATTGCTTTGTTGAGCACATTCACTCACTCCAAGACTGATGCACAGCGGTAGCAGGGTGTACCATCTACAAAATACATTGCAGGAACTCACCAAGGTTCCTTCGATATTACTTTCCAAATCTATGAACACTATATCTAGAAAGACAAGGGCAGTAGGTGCATGTGAATGCCACCACTTGAAATTTCCCTTCCAGATAACACTCCTAACTTGAAAATATATCCTTATTACTTCACCGTTGCTGGATCAAAATCTCTAATAGCACCTGTGAAAAGTGTGCCTACACCATATGGACTGCGACAATTCAAAACAGCAGCTCAGCATCATGTTTTCAAGGCAATTAGTAATGGCAATAAATGCTGTCCAAGCCAGCAATACTCACATCCCCCTTGAAAGAATAAAAACAGACAAAAAGGCAACCAATCACTCCACGAATACATTCAAGAGGCAATTTTATCCTGCTGCAATAGCCAAATAAAAACTACACAAAAATTGCTCTGAAATCAAATAGATCTTTCTGCCATCATAGCCACATCTTCAGGGGATTCCATTTGCTTTGGAAGGCAACTGATTGCAGAGGAGAAACTTAGAAAACAAAACTTTTAAAAGGGGCAAAATTCAGTTCATTTTTGACACAACTTTCCATCTTCTTACAACTCAAAGATTTGATGAATGGGTGATTTGATTCAATATTAAGTATTGTCAGATTCCATATTACAGCCTGTACCCAGATGACATGTGTTAATGGGATAAATGGTTAAACCATTACAGACTAATGTCTTTTTTCCTTTTGGGCTAATGTTCCAATAGTTAAAAAGGTGGTTAGAAATAAGAACATAAGAAATAGGAGCAGGAGTAGGCCATCTAGCCCCTCGAGCCTGCCCCGCCATTCAATAAGATCATGGCTGATCTGTCGTGGCTCAGTTCCACATTCCTGCCCTCTCCCCATAACCCTTAATCCCCTTGCCTATCAAAAACCTATCTACCCGCGTCTTAAATATATTTAGCGAGGCAGCCTCCACCACTTCAACAGGCAGAGAATTCCAGAGATTCACCACCCTTTGAGTGAAGAAGTTCCTCCTCAACTCCATTCTAAACCACCCCCCCTTTATCTTGAGGCTGTGCCCTCTAGTCCGACTGTCCTATGAGCGGGAAGAGCCTCTCCACCTCTATCCTATCCATCCCATTCATCATCTTATATGTCTCAATGAGATCTCCCCTCATTCTTCTAAACTCTAACGAGTACAAGCCTAGTTTATTCAGCCTCTCCTCATAGCTCAACCCCCTCAACTCCGGTATCAGCCTAGTAAACCTCCTCTGCACTCCCTCCAAGGCCAAAATATCCTTGCACAAGTGCGGCGACCAAAACTGCACACAGTACTCCAGCTGCGGCCTCACCAGTGCCCTATACAGCTGCAGCAAGACCTCCCTACTTTTATATTCAATCCCCCTCGCTATGAAGGCCAGCATCCCATTTGCCTTCCCGACCACCTCCTGCACCTGCAAGCTGGGTTTTTGCGACTCATGCACAAGGACCCCCGAGGTCCCTCTGCACCGTCGCATGCTGCAGTTTTTCGCCAAGTAATAGTCCTTCCTACCATTATTCCTACCAAAGTGGACAACCTCACATTTGCCAACATTAAATTCCATTTGCCAGTTCCTGGCCCATTCGCCCAGCCTATCTAGATCCTTCTGCAGACTCTCCACAGCCTCCACACAATTTGCCGTTCCACCAATCTTGGTGTCATCAGCAAATTTCGACACCATACACTCGGTTCCCTCCTCCAGATCATCTATATAAATGGTAAATAGCTGAGGCCCCAGCACCGACCCCTGGGGCACTCCACTAGTCACCAACTGCCAATCCGAATAGCACCCATTGACCCCCACTCTCTGCCTCCTATTTGACAGCCAATCCTCTATCCACGCTAACACCCTACCCCCAACTCCATGCCCCCTGACCTTCTGTAATAACTTCTTGTGAGGCACCTTATCAAACGCCTTCTGAAAATCAAGAAACACCACATCCACTGGCTCTCCTCTATCCACCGCCCTAGACACATCCTCATAGAACTCCAATAAATTCGTCAGACACGACTTCCCCTTAAAACCGTGCTGCGTCTGCTCCATCAAACAATTCTCCTCAAGATGCCTTGCTATTTTCTCCTTGATCACGGATTCTAACATTTTACCTACAACAGACGTTAAACTAACCGGCCTATAATTCCCTGCCTTTTGCCTGCCACCCTTCTTAAACAATGGCGTAACATTAGCCGTTTTCCAATCTTCCCGGAATCCAGCGATGTTTGGAAAATAATCACCAAGGCATCCACTATCACCTCCGCCATTTCCTTCAGAACCCTCGGATGCATTCCATCCGGTCCTGGGGACTTGTCCACAATCAGTCCCTCCAGTCTGTCGAGCACCACCTCTCTAGTAACAATGTCATTTAGGCCCTCCACTCCTACCATCTTTCCATCGCTAACACCCGGCAAATTATTCACGTCCTCCTCCGTGAAGGCCGAAACAAAAAAGTTATTCAAGGCCTCAGCCATTTCCCCATCCCCTACTACTAAGTCCCCCCTCTCATCCTCTAAGGGTCCAACGTTCACCCTAGCCAGCCTCTTCCTTTTTATATATTTATAAAAACTCTTGCTATCCTTTTTTATATTAAGCGCTAGCCCAGCTTCATAGTTTATCCTACCCTTCTTTATCAACTTCGTCATTCTTTGTCGACATTTAAACCTCTCCCAATCCTCTTCTCGCCCACTACTCTTAGCTACTTAGCTAAATAGGAGTGATGCTAATAAAGGGCCAAAAAGAGGTTTACAGATGGAGGTAGAGGGGTTTGGCAGAATTACCAAATAACTACTTTTCATCTGTCTATCAAGGAAGATACTACCCAAATAATAGAGAAAGTTGAAGTGGTTGAGACAATGGATGGTTAAAACTGACAGAAAATGAGTTATTAGAAAATTTGGCCATACTTAAAGTTGATAAAAGTTTAGAGAACTGGATCAGGTGCAACTGAGGATATGGACAGAAGCAAGCATGGAAACTATGGAAATACTGGCATAATCTCCCAATCTTTATCAGGTACAGGGTGGTGCCGGAGAATTGCAAATGTTACAGCTGTGTTCAAAAAGAAGTGCAAGAGAAAGCCCAACAACTGCAGGCCAGCCAGTTTACCTTAGGTAATGGGACAATTTTTAGAAACAATAATCCGGGACAAAACTAACAGTTGCCTGGACATGTGCAGATTAATTAAGGAAAGTCAACATGGATTTACAGGAGAATCGTACTTAAAATAATGGACTGTTTTGAGAAGTCAACAGTCACATTGCCCTCATTAGTTCTGATGTGGTGAAATAGATTTCCAAACATGCCATGATAGACTTGAATTTTGCTGACAAATCTATGTTATACAACTCTGCTGCACATTTTGAACAGTTCTTTTAAACATTTTCCATTATTTACCACCATTGCTTTTAGTCCATTTATTCCTTTAATCATCTCTCCCCTAATAATTATGTAATTGGCTTTGTTTTTAAGTTTAAGATGCCAATTTGGGACTGGTGCATCAGCTCACTTCGCTTAACAAGGAATGCAATTGTATTATGATCACTTATTTTCCCTGTGGAGGATACTTTCACTTAACTAATTAAACTCATCTCATCACATGATACTAAATACAAAAAAGCCTATCCCTAGTTAGTTCCACAACACACACTTGCAAGAAACTAGAAGGAAATAATTCTACAAACTATTGGTCAAATTGATTTGTTCAGTCTACAATATGATTAAAAATGCACCATGATTATTACATTGCCTTTGTTACAAGTTCCAATTATTTCCTTTAACTCTGTCCAATGATTAGTCAAGAATGGTGCTGCAGCGTGGCGACCTTTTGCGCGCTGTGCCCATCATGTCCTCTAATTCTATACTTTTAAACTGTACTCTAACCTTTATGAATTTTCTAACAGTACTCCAACGCAATCTTACAGATTTGGCAATCTACGGGACTGTGAAGCTTCCCTGCTGCAATCAGACTTTTGAATGGAGCTACTTTAAATTAAGTTGATCTTTCTCTACATCCTAGCCAAGACTGCAATACTACATTCTGCACCAATACCTTTCCTTCCCCACAAATGGTATGCTTTCTCTGTATAGTGCACAAGAAACAATACTTTTCATTATGTGATAATATAAATCAAAACAAATAACTACTGTTAGCAGGCCTACAAACTACTCCCACCAAAGTTCTGTCTCTTACTTTTCTAATATCAACCCATATGGATTCTACTTCACAATCTTTTGCGTCAAAATTTTTTCTTACTGATGTCCTTACGTCATTATTTACTATCAGAGCAACTTTTTTATTCTGCCGGTCTTCTCAAAACATCTACTCTAAATGTTTATTTCTCAACCTTGGTCAACTTGTAACTATGGGGGCGATTCTCTCAAAAGCGAATTGGTGGGAAAACTGTTCTAAATCATGACTGTTTTTTCAGCACAGTTCAGACCTGAATCCCTCCCACACTATGCATTGTGGAGATCACAATCATGGATCTCATTAAAAACCCTGGGGATGGAGGTTATTCGCGCTGGGGTTTGAGAGCTCTGGAATTCTGTGCGTGCGCAGTAGCTCCAATCGCAATTTCCCCATTTGCTAGCCAGCTCAATTGCTGGCCAGCCTGGGACCACCGCAATACTACCCCTCCAGCCTGCTTCACGGCCCGAGCGCAGCCCCCACAACAATTCCCGGGCCAACCCTAAACCACCGATCAGCCCCCACCCCACTCCCTCACCCTCCCAGGGTCAGACCTCTAAACCCCTCCCACCCCCCAGACACTTCCTGGGGTCAGATCACTCCCATTCCCACCCCGCAACCAATCACTGGCCTCCCTTCAGACCAGGCTGATCCCAATGCAGAGTGGCCAGAGTGGCAGCAGGACCCCCAAACCCCGCACCCCTTGGCACTGTTTGATGTCTGGTGAGTAATACCAAGGTGCCTCTGGCTATGTGTACTTTGCTGCTTGGGCAGTACCAGGAGGCACAGGCTGCACTGACAGGGTGCCCATGCCCAGGGCCATCCCCTGCCGCCCAAGCCCGAGGGGCCCCGAATGCCCCCCTCACTCTGGTGGGGTCTCCTGCTAGTTTCCCGAACATGAGAAGCTACTCTAAATCCCACCAGAATGAAGTATTCCTGGCGGGTGGGAGATGCTATTGGGCCTGGCAAGTTCCGTGCATTTAAAAATACATTTTAATTATACTTAAAACATATTCAAATGACTTACCTCACTTCCAGCTGGTTTTCTGCACGTTCCCGATGGTGCCATTTTCTTCTGAGGGATGCATGCACGTTGTAAAAGCTCATAAGGAACCTGTGAAATGGCCGACATGCACATCTCCCGACCTGACAGAAAAGTTGCAGGTCGCAATGGGAGAATTGGGCCCTATATCTCGAGTCATTTATGGCAATTAGATGCAAATCATGTCATTAGCTCAGGTAGCTCAAAACATATATTCTGCTTTCTAATTTGCATTCACTTGTTCTTCTACTCCCATCCAAAATGAAAACTAACATAAATCGTAACGTAGTTAAACAAAGTTAAATAATTGGTGAAGCAATTAGCTTCTCCTTCCTTCCAATTTTTTTTATTATTGTAATTTTCTTTTCTGTCCAAGAAACACTGACATTGAAACACAGAAGATAGGAGGGGGAGAGGCGGCCATTTGGTCCCCACTCCACCATTCATCACGATCATCCAACTCAATAGTCTAAGCCTGCTTTCTCACCTTGTACAACTCCCCATGGATACTGCCGAGCTTTAACCATTTTGTTCCCAACTTTCACTTCCTCTGTACTTCCAATTACAGCGAATGGCAGATGACCCTAAATTTCAAGGCACATAGCAAAATCCATTCTAGTTAGCTGCATAGAAAAATCTGATATTTTGTGTGGATTCAGAATGATAGACACTTAAAACCAATTTTAAAAGGAAGTAACTTGTTCCAACATTCATTATTGCAGAACAATGCAACAATATGGCTAAAGTTTAATAGAAATATTAAAATATAAATTACTTTCAACTACTTAAACTATAATTTGACAAATGCTGCTCTTCAAGCAGTCAAGTTAATCAATCCCAGAAGTGGCTAGATATACCTGTGCCATCTAGTTAAATTATTAAAATTTCTCTCAACTTCAGTCCAAATACTCAGAACGATTAGGGGTTTTATTCAATGGTTGATTCACTTTAATTCAATGTGGCTTTATACACTAATACAATTTGCATCAACATACTTACATTCATGGTTGAATTAATTTTTGCAACGGTTTCATCATCTATCGGAAATTGATAGATCTGTACCCCATTGCTAACCAGTTCACTCATTATTTTGATTTTAAATTTATGAAGTTCATTTTTGGCGATAGTGTCTGCCTTTGCAATAACTGGAATGATGTTCACCTGTGCAAAAACAAATACAGAATTCACCACCTTAAGATACTATCTGAAGTTAGAATTCATGAAGTTCTATTGTGCAGGAGGAGGCCTTAAGCCCATCAAGTTTGCAACAACCCTGCAATAGAGCATTTTACCCAGACCCTCCCCTCTAATTTATCCCCGTAACCTCACGCATTTATCCCGCTAATCCCAACACATCTTGGGACATTAAGGGGCAATTTTGAAATGGTCAATCCAACTAACCTACACATCTTTGGACAATTCAGCAAGCTTATTGGCAAATTAAGCAACATAACAAAAGTAATCTCAGCTGTGCAAAATCTCAAGTAGGTACAGTTGCTTATATATTAGTCTTCATAGCATTCAAAGCTTCACTCCCATGAAATCTTACTAACCAATGCTAGCGTTAATGTGAAAAAAATACAACACGGAACCTAGCTATGGTTTTAAAATGTGTTGTTTCTATTTTCATTTTAGGTTTATGCAATCTCTCAAATAGGTACATCTTTTTTGCACTTTCTCCACTTTGCTTCTATATAAATCTGAGAATGCTGTGATCTACTGACTTCAGAACAAGTTTGAATATCTGAATTATCAGATCAGTTTCTACTTGCTGCATGTGCGCGCGCGCATATGCTGAGGAGTTGCGAGTATAAATTTCTCCAATGCTTTGATATCCTTTTTGGAGTAATATCTGCTCTCCATTAAGGTGCAGTCTAATAGTTAATTAGACACATCCTCACTTTTGTATTCAGCCATTGACAAACTCAATTTGCACTACTTTTAGCTGTTTCATCATGTACTGCTACATTTAGTAGTTTATGTACTTTAATTACTTTACAAGGGCCTCCTTAACCTTCCCACCAAAGTCATCATCCCACACTTTGCTATATTTAGAACATAATACATTTATTTGCCCACTCAGCCAGGTTGTTTGTCTTGTATAGTGAGCTAGTAAATAGTAAATGTGATGTGAGTGGTTAGTCAGATGTGACCTATTGAATCTACCTGAAATTTTTCAGGAAATTAACGGCATGGCAGATTGTAGGGAATCTACAAAGTAGTTCATTCGGACTTCCACAAAGCACTTGACAACATTCCGTACAAGAGATAATTAACAAAAGCTGAAATGTGCAGAATTGGAGGTAATTTTGTGGAAAAGGCAACAAATGGTTGGGAAGTTGGAGATTATAGGGATTTCCCAAATATTCTTTGATTGACAGGTTGTAGCAAGTGGCGTTCTCCAGCGTCTGTACTGAGGCCTCAGTTTTTCATATACAAAAATGATTTGGATGAAGGAATATAGAAGTGTACCCACGTTTGTGAATGACAGCACATTAGAAGGCTCAGCAAATTGTGTAAATGGAAATATTTTCTTATAAAAGAGACATAGGATCAAAAAAAATATTTTGAGACACACTAGAGTTTATGGAAATGATTTAGATGTCCATGAATCACTAAAAACTAAGGGCAGGATTTTTCAGATAGGGTGTTTCCTAACCTGGCCACCCAAAGAGTTGGCCCTGCTGATAACAGCAGCCCCAGCAGCCTTTGGCAACCCAGTAGTGTTAAATGGCTGGAATCAAAGCTTCAATCCTCACTTGGATACAGAGACATTGCCTCAGAGAGCTGCCAGCCAATTAGACTGACAAATAACTCTGTAGTTCCGGCATCCCCAATGTTAGCAGTGGCCAGTAATGGGACTACAAGCAGTGTCCAGATTATAAATCTGAGTCCAAGACCAGCTAAGTGTGTGGGGACAGGAAATGGAGCTGAAGCCTTGTGGGTGTAGGATTAGGGATACCCAATGTAGAAAATGGAACCTTGAAGGAAATGGTCCCCCCATGCACCCCCACCGCCGGTCCAAGTAGAGTGACCAGCCAGGCTTTTCCCCTGCCCCAAACTCCTCCTGCCAGTCTCAAAAGTAAGACAGGGCAGGAAGCAGCTCTTAATGGCCACAAGAGTAAAACCCTTGGCCTTTCCAACCCCACAAAAAAAGAAATTGCAGACAGGTCAAGAATGGCCAGGAGGGTAGTGGAAGACCAACTCGGGAATTTTACTGACTTCCTTGCCTGCAAACCCACTGGTTGGAATGCATAAAATTTTGCCCTAATATACTGGTATTAAAAAGTATTTTAAAAGGCTAATAAAACTTTGGCCCTACTCAAACGTTAACCCCTTGAGGGAAGTAGTGTTAGGGCTTTTAGCTGGCATTAAAACCGATAAATCTCCAGGGCCCGATTGCATTTATCCTAGGCTGCTTAGGGAGGCGAGGGATGAGATTGCTGGGCCTCTGACGCGAATCTTTGTCTCTTCTTTGGACACAGGTGAGGTCCCAGAGTACTGGAGGATAGCGAACGTGGTACCGTTGTTTAAAAAGGGGAGAAGGGATAGCCTGGGTAACTATAGGCTGGTGAGCTTAACATCAGTGGTAGGTAAGTTGATGGAGAGGATTCTTAGGGATAGGATGTATGCGCACTTAGAGTGTTGTGATCTGATTAAGGATACGCAGCATGGCTTTGTAAAGGGGAAGTCTTGCCTTACGAGTCTGGTAGAATTCTTTGAGGTGACAAAAACGGTCGACGAAGGACGAGCCGTTGATGTCATCTATATGGATTTCAGTAAGGCATTTGACAAAGTCCCTCATGGTAGGTTGGTACAGAAGATTAAATCTCATGGGATATGTGGTCAGGTATCTAGATGGGTAGAGAACTGGCTTGCAAAGAGCAGTCAGAGAGTAGTAGTGAAGGGGTCCTTTTCTAGCTGGAGGTCTGTCACTAGTGGTGTGCCGCAGGGCTCAGTACTGGGACCTCTTCTCTTTGTAGTGTATATAAATGATTTGGAAGAGGGAGTAGGTGGTGTGATCAGCAAATCTGCTGATTTCACCAAGATGGCTGGATTGGCAGGCAGTGAGGAGCAGTGTCTGGCAATACAGCAGGATATTGATAGGCTGGTTGATTGGGCAGATACATGGCAAATGGAGTTTAATCCAGATAAATATGAGGTGATGCATTTTGGCCGGAATAATGTAGGGGGGAGTTATATGGTAAAGGGAAAGCCCGTAAGGAGTATAGAATCGCAGCGAGACCTGGGGGTGCAAGTGCACAAGTCTTTGAAGGTGGCAGTGCAAGTGGAGAGTGTGGTGAAGAAGGCCTATGGTATGTTAGCCTTTATATGAAGGGGTAGAGAATATAAGAGCTGGAGTCTAATGTTGCAGTTGTACAGAACGTTGGTTAGGCCGCATTTGGAGTACTGCGTCCAGTTCTGGTCGCCTTACTACCGGAAGGACGTGGAGACTCTGGAGAGAGTGCAGAGGAGGTTTACCAGGATGTTGCCTGGTATGGAAGGACTGGGGTATGAGGAAAGATTGAAGAAATTGGGGCTCTTTTCTCTTGAAAGACGCAGACTGAGGGGGGATCTAATTGAGGTATATAAGATTATGAAGGGTATAGATAGAGTAAACAGAGGTAAGCTATTTCCTATAATAGAGACACATAAGTCAAGGGGCCATGGACTACAGGAGCAGGAGCAGGAGGAGGAGCAGGAGGGATATTAGAGGGAGGTTTTTCACCAAGGGTAGTGGGGGTATGGAATGCTCTGCCAAGTAAGGTGGTGGAGGCAAACACGTTAGAGTCATTTAAGAGTAACTTAGACAGGCACATGACTAGGTTGGAGATGGGTGGATATAGGAGATTGTTTTAAATAAGGGTCATTAGCATTGGGGCGTCCCTGGTAATTAACTGGATATGGTACAATAATGTTTTTTCTCTTTTCATTCACAGGTTTTCAGTTGGTCTGCCTCGTGTCCAACAAGGGGCATACACACGATGGGTCGTACTGGGGCTGCTCTTGGTTGTTCGGGATTGGCCTAGTGCTTCATGTCGTTAGTGTGTGCCTAAACTGGACCAGATACTGAGCAAGACGACAGCTCAGTGACTATCGCTGTGCAGACACATGGATTTGGGCCGGTGTCTGTGGGAGTTTGCGCATTCTCCCTGTGCTTGTGTGGGTTTCCTCCCACACCCCAAAGATGTGCTGTTAGGCTGATTGGCAGGGATAAATTGTCCCTAAATCAGATTCCCTCAATCTGGATGGCCATAAAACATTAGACAGGGGTCGTGGGTGGAGAGGGGGACTGGTGATGTTGAGATGGCGGCGCGAGCTCGTTGGGCCGAAGGGCCTGTTTCCCGGGCTGATTTTTTGTTCTTTGAGATGAAGTGCTGCTTAAATTTGTTTACAGCCTTAGCTAGACCCTACGTGAAGTACTCCTTTCAGTAATATACTATTTCATTTTAGCCAAAAATGATCACTCTTTTACAAAAAGTTAGATTTCTAGAAATTTTAATGGCCTAAGTTTAAAGTACTGGATTTCTCCCTTCTACCCTTGAGCAAATTTCAAAACTCCACAAAAGTTATACAAAATAAATGTATTTAAATACGAATTACAATTCTTAACAGGAATTTACACTGTTTTCTTCTAACACAATTCTGAAATCTAAGATGAAGCTTAAACTCAATTAAGTGAAATGCACATATGAAATCTGAATCCTGGTGGCAGCTAGGATAAAAGTATTCATTACAGCTCCTGTCATCACAGCACATCAGGCAACATTAGCCTTTTATTAATGTATCTGGGTGGCACTATCACATTTAGGAAACTTTCAAATTTGAAGTTTAGGTAGCTGAATAACGAATTAGCTTTGAGGTTATTAAATCTAGCTTTGACGTTATTAAATCTAACTAAATGTTAAACTTGCTTTGGTAATTAAACAGTTCAAACCCAGTGGGGAATGGGGTTTGAAAAATCTAATGGGAGCTGGGTCTCCGCCCATTCCATTCTCCGTCCTCCAACCTTCTATTTTCTTCCCCCCTCTCTCCAAGGCACAAGTCTGGTGGGAAAAGCCAGCAAGGCAGCTGGCAGGTTGCTCTTCACTTGTCCCGCACAAGAAAACACTGACATAAAAGTCATAAAATTCTACCCAATATCTTGGGAGGTCCAACAGAACTTCGCTTTCTAGCTGCCTAAAGCAAGAGAGGCAAGGCAGACAGGAGTTTTGCCAATATAATTCTGCAAAGCAGCAAAGCCCAGGAATACATAATATTAAACATAACATGCAGGAAAAAGGTAAAAAGTCATTTGTTAATATTAAACATGACAACCCGTGGTTAGTGGGAAATGTGTCAATTTCATTATTTTTGCATTACACCAAGGCAATCATCAATGTAATTAAATTTACTGGTCACAACTGTTGCTCTGTATATCCATACACAGTGAAATAAACCATTGAGCTGCCTTTGAAGATTGTAGTGTGTTCACAAATGATACATATATCCAGAGAACAGCACAAGGAAACTAATTTTAAACACATCATACAAATAGAAATGGATATAGTATGCAGGCATATCAAATAATTAGGAAAGCTGCCATTGTTTATTGAGGGGGAAATTGATTACAAAAGTAGGATTCAGTTGCTTGGGGTACTGATGAAACTTCATCTGGAATACTGGGTACAATATTGGTCTCATTTTAGGAAAGGTGCAAATGTATTTGAAGCAGCTCAGAGAAAGGTTTAGTAGACCAACATCTGGAATGAGTAGGTTGTCTTATGACAAAAGGTCAAACAGGTTAGCCTTGTGTTCATGTCAGTTTAGAAGGGTAAGAAGCAACTTAATTGAAACCTTTAAGATCCAAAGGGGTCAGGCTAGACGCAGACAGAATGTTTTCTCTTGGAAAAGAATCTATAATTAAGGGTTACTCATTTAAGGCAAGAGATGAGGAGAATTTTTTCTGAGGGTCATGAGTTTTAAGAACTCACTCCTCAAGGCAGTGGAAATGGAGTAGTTGAATATTTTTAAGGCAGCACTGGACAAGATACATGATTAACAAGGGAGTGAAAGGTTATGGAGGGTACACAGGAATGTGGAGTTGGGGTTGCAATTTAGATCAGCCATGGTCTTATTGAATGGTGGAGTAGGCTCCAAAGATTGTGTAGCCTACTTCTGCTTCTAATTTGTATGTTTGTATGATCAATGAGTCTCTGACACCTAGAACACTTGTGGTTAATTGATACCAATGAACCATATCCAGATTTGTAATAGGTATGATAAAACCAAAATGGTACAAGACAGTTTTATTATCGTTAAGTCAAAACGTGAGTTTTTACAATTCTTTACATTATTTTAAGCAGTTAAGAAAATAACATCTTAAATTTTCAATCATCCTTTGTTAAAGGATGTAATAATCCCAGCACACAAAATAAATATCCACTTTCCTTCCTTAGCAAGGATCCTACCTAACAACAAAATATTTAGGTCTTACATCATTACTTAAAGACACAATGATAAAATGGCCATTCCAAATGAAGCCAGTTTCCATGGTTGTAAAATTGATTTGTCGGTCACTTTATCAGATGGAAGTATTTCAATTATAGAGCTAGCAACTATTAATGGATACATTTTTAAACCCTAAATGGCTTCAATGACCCAATTCAATGCATCATACAAATGACAGCACCTCCAACAGGGCAGTAATTTTAAGTAATTCACTTTTATGCTCAAATGGGACATGAATTGACAACCAGAGGCAGTGTGTTACCAGCAGGATTCTGTAATCAATTTTCCAATTCTTTGTACTGCAAAGGAAATACGCTCACAAGAAGTGTGAAAAATAAATGAGTAACACAAGAGCTTTAATTTCAAATGATGAACAAGAATTTCATCCTAACAGCACCTTATTCTTGAAAGCTAAATTTGACCTACCTTGCTATCCAGCTTTTTCATGGTCACTAAATCTAGTGACTTAAGAGAATGGCCAGTGGGAGAAATGAAGTACAGACAGACATGGATACGGGAATCATGATAATTGTGCAATGAACGTTTAATCTTCAACTCTTCTTGCAGATAGGCCTCAAACTGTGCATCAATGTAGTCAATGATAGGCTTATAGCTATGAAAACCCAAAAGTAAACAAGTGAAATACAGGACACTGAATACCAATGAAAATCTGAATATATAGATTATAACTCGTTCATTGCTATAGCTTGCCACTTGGGCATTTTGGATTAGATGGTACAACTGGTAAAATATTATCATTTGATCACTGGGACTTTAACTTAGTACATAAATCAGTGGTATAGCCAACTACTCACACTGACAGTAGGTGCCAAAGGTGTCTCATTTTCTAGTAGTCACACTTCTAATTAGTACAAAACTTTTTTAAATGGAGTACAGATTGAGTTAAGTGTCAAATTATCCTTGATTGTGGCCAACAGTTAATATATCTGAAGTCTCATTTTCAAGTATGGTTAAAACTTTGATTTAAATCAAGGATTTCAGTGAAAACAAAAGGTGCATAATTACAAATCTCTTGTGCTTAATTAAATAGGGCATCTAACATAAATGTATTACAAACTGATTTACCAGGCCAGGAGGTGAAGAAGAGTGAGGAGAAGTGGTCGACCAACAAAGGAAGAAAAACGAGTATGGTGCTGGAAGGAAAAGGTTGTTTTGACTTGGAAGAATACTGATTGTGGGGTTGGGATTGAAATGAAAAAGACCGTTTTTCAACATTTAATTTCTTTAATCACGTATTTTAAATGCACACGTCTGGGGTGGAGTTCGGATACATATCATTCAACAAGGCAAATATAGTCTAAGGAGTAGGAAGGGAAGACTTCCTATACGAATGTAAAATGTAGATGTTTAGGTGATCCTAGTGTTGCAATGACAGATACTGACTAGGATACAAATAGGTAAAAAAAGTGCTAAACAGATGTTAGCAAGTCAAGATGGGATGTATTTTGTGTTGCTGAGGAAAGCTAGAATGGATGCAGCAGAAGTTCAGACTATAATCTTTTACTACTCCTTTGATGTGGAATTGGTGCCCAAAGACTAGAAAATTGCAAATGTTACAACCCTGTTCAAAACATGGGAGAAACATAAACATAGCAACTTTAGTTCAAGCAATCAAATATCAACAGTAGGAAAACTATGAGACCCATTGTCATGGCTAAAACTAATTCTCACTTTGAGCAGCATGGAATAAAAAATTTATAACTTTTTAATCACCTGGAATGACAAGGGTAGCAGACGCATGGCCACACCACCACCTACAAGCCACAGCATGGAACTATTTTGCCATAAAACCCACCTGGTTTACTAATGTCCTTGAGGGAAGGAAATCTGTCAACCTTAGGCAGTCTGGCCTACATGTGACTCCAGACCCACAGCAATGTGGTTGACTCATAAATGTCCTGAAATTGCAGTTAGGGATGGGCAACAAATGCTGGCCTAACCAACAACACTCAAATCTCAAATGATTTAAAAAAACTTGAATTCCTTTAGTGCCACAAGAAATACAAACACTGTAGGCACCCTTCACTAGATGGACTGCAACAGTTCAAGAAGGCAGCTCACCTCCACCTTCAAGAGTATTTAGAGATGAACAAAAATGCTGGCCTTCCGCATGTAAAAGTGAAAAACGAACAGCCAGTACAAATTTGTTAGAGACAAAGCTTGTCTGATTCGCTGATTGAGTTTTTTGAAGGGACAGAGGGTATTGATAAAGGTTGTGCAGTGGATGTCATATATAAAGCCCTTCAAACAACTTAGACCTATTGAAAAAAATAGAAGCATACGGAATTAGAGGGACAGTGATGTTTCGCTTACACGATTAACCAACAATTGAGGGGGTGTGCGGTTCCTCCGAGGGCCAAATATTGCATTTTCTATACATATATGACTTCGACATTGAACTATTTAAAGGTTTACAGATTACACAAATAAAGCAACAGTGAATTGCTCTGAAAACATCTAATTTCATAATTCAGAGAATCATAGAATCCCTACAGTGCAGGAGACCATTCTGCTTATTGAGCCTGTACCGAGGTTTTGTTGCAGCTGTATAAAAGGTGCTGGTGAGGCCACCTGGATTGTTGTGTACAGTTTTGGTCTCCTTAGTTGAGAAAGGACATACTGGCACTGGAGGGGTTGCAGAGGAGATTCACTAGGTCGATTCCGAAGTTGAGAGGGTTGGCTTATGAGGAGAGACCGAGTCGACTGGGGTTATATTCATTGGAATCCAGAAGAATGAGGTGAGATCCTATAGTAACATAAGATTATGGAGGGAATAGATAAAATAGAAACAGAGAAGTTGTTTTCACTGGCAGGTGAAACTAGAACTAGGGGGCATAGCCTCAAAATAAGGGGAAGCAGATTTAGGACTGAGTTGAGGAAGAACTTTTTCACAAAAAGGGTTGTGAATCTGTGAAATTCCCTGCCCAGTTGAGGCTACCTCATTGAATGTTTTTAAGGCATGGACAGATAAACTTTTGAACAATAAAGGAATTAAGGGAGGGCAAGTGAAGCTGAGTCCACAAAAAGATCAGCCATTTAGGTGCTTGGTATTGTAAATAGCCTGCACAATTTGGGGTGCGTCAAGGCCATGCAGCTCCTGGCCTCATTGCAGCCATTATTGAATGGCGGAGCAGGCTCGAGGGGCCAGATGGCCTACTCCTGCTCCCAGTTCTTATGACAACAATCCTACACAGGCCCTTTCCTCGTAATCTCACATATTTACCCTGCTAGTTCCCTGACACTAAAGGAGCAATTTAACATGGCTAATCAACCTAGTCTGGAGTTTTGGGAATGTATTTTTCACATATAAAATAATGGAAACATCTGGTCTTTTAGAAGCTAAACAAACCCAAATTGCAAGAGTGGTCTATGTTTCAGTCAGAATTGAAAGGGGAAAACAATGAATTATTGTTGACACAAATAATGGTCCTCTCAATATTCATAACAGAATCAGCGAGTCTGATGAGATAAAAATTAATCATGTAATTTCCCCAGATCAAAGAAAGGTTGGAAAGCAATCAGGAAACAAGGCAAGGACTTAAAATATATACACATACTTTTCAGATCAGGACAGGTTTTGGAATGGGAGATAATTAAAGATCTGGGACAATGCAGTTGTGCCAAGGGGATAGATTGTAGGGAAGTTTTTTTTGAAGAATGGGATGTAGTATATTGAGATTTTTGGGTTTAAACTAAGTGTTTACAAAATATATGCTGTTAAGT
This sequence comes from Carcharhinus amblyrhynchos, assembly GCF_965287045.1. Lineage (NCBI taxonomy): Eukaryota > Metazoa > Chordata > Chondrichthyes > Carcharhiniformes > Carcharhinidae > Carcharhinus > Carcharhinus amblyrhynchos. The sequence continues at coordinate 64,568,633 of NC_137333.1, forward strand.
TAGTAGTACTTGCTTTGTTTAAATCTTGAATTGTAAAGTCTTTTTGTCTAAACTTGAAATCTTGTAGCGTAATTCAGAGTTTGAATTTCATTTCAAAATGTTACTGGTCTCCCTTGAGATCATGACTGATTACAAGGATAGTAGCAGACTTCAAGATAAGACTAGTGAAATCCAGGCAATTTAATATGGGCAAGTACAAAATGATGCCTTTGGGGGATAAAATACAGATGCAGCATAATCAAATAGTACAATTTTGAGGGTGGGGGATACAAGACCAAAGTGACCTAGGATGCATGTTTACAAATCTATGCAAGTGGGAGGGCAATAGGTAGTTAAGAAAGCATTTTAGGTGCTTGGTATTGTAAATAGCCTGCTCAATTTGGGGTGCGTCAAGACCACGTAGCTCCTGGCCTCATTACAGCCTTGGCATAAACATGGACAAAGAGCTGAATTCAAACAGCTAGGTGAGAACGACTGTCCTTAACGTCAAAGCAGTATTTGAACAAGTGTGTCATCAAGGAGCCCCAGCAAAATTGTACTCAATGAGAATCAGGAACAAAACTCTCCATGATTGGGATCATAGCTAACACAAAGGAAGACGGCTATAGTTGCTGGAGATCAATCATCTCAGTCCCAAGATATTGGTGCATTAGTTGCTCAGGGAACTTGCTTAAACCCAACTGTCTTCAGTTGCTTCATCAATAACCTTCCCTCCATCACAAGGTCAGAAATGGGGATGTTTGCTAATTACATAATGCTCAGGAGCATTTGAGGCTCATCAATTACTGATGCAATTTGTGTTCGTATGCAGCACGACCTAGATAAAATTCAGGTTTGGGCTGATAAGTGGCAAGTAACATTCATGCCACACAAGTGCCAGGCCATGATAAGAAAATCTAAACATCTTCCCTTGACATTCAATGGTATCACCGTTGCTGAATTCCTCACCATCAAAATCCTGGCAGTTAACATTAACCAGAAACTGAATTGGACCAGCCATATAAATAATACAGCTACAAGAGCTGGTAAAAGACCGGGAAGTATGCAAAGATTTCATGACTCCCCAAAGCCTATTCACCATCTACAAGGCACATGTAAGTGTGATGGATTACTCTATACATGCTTGGATGAGTGCAGCCCCAACATCACCAACCTGACAAAGCAGTCTGCTTGACTGGTAGCTCATCCACAATCTTAAACATTTACACCACTAACACACAAAGGCAGCTGTGTGCAACACCCACAAGATGCAGTGTAGCCACTCACCAAGGCTCCTTTCACGTCATCTTCTAAACCTGTGATTTCTGCTATCCAGAAGGACAGGGACAGTAGATGTGGGAACATCATCTGCAAGTTCCCATCCAAATCACAAACAATCCTGACATTTAACCATATCGCTGCTGCCAGACAAAATCCTGAAACTCCCAGCATTGTGGGTGTACCTACATCTTATGCACTGTAGTGTTTCAAGAAGATGGCTCACCACTATCTTCTCAAAGTCAATTAAGGGCGGGAAATAAATGCTGGCCCAGCCAGCAATGACCACATTCTGTGAAAGGACAAAAACATTCGGCACACCATACTGGATATGGGGCGGGAATACAAAAAAATACTTAGCAGGTTCATATTAGAGATTTTGGTTCAACAGGAAAAAAAATCAAAGACAGTGGCATTGCTTTTCTTGGGGCTGTTTTAAAATTCAAAAATTTAGCCACTTTGATGGTTCATCCCTACCATTTTTACTGGCAAATGGCTCAGTAACCAGAGGTCATATATTTAAAATAATCTAGACAGAAAATGTTTAAAAATGAGAAAATTTATTACATAGACTTACATTAAATTGTTCAAAATGAGATTTTTTTTTCAGTTGATAAGCAGATTAATAATCTTGTGGCACTGCAATAATTACATTTGCTGAGGACGCCAAATTATGTGGCAGGTTGCGTTGAATTCAATTGATTTATTGTTACATATGTTGGGATAGAGTGAAAAGTATTGTTTCTTCTGAGCTACACAGACAAACGTACCATTCATAGAATACATAGGGGAAGAGAAAAGAATAACATGCAGAACATAGTACCGCAGTTACCAATAGGGTGAAGAGAAAGATCAGCTTAATGCGATAGAACCAATCGAAAGTCTGATGGCAGCCTGGAAGAAACTGTTCTTGAGTCATGTTCTGAGATTCGTTAACTGCAGGATTAATGTACTTAACAGGATTTTGGGTCTTGGGGATACATTTGAAGAACTGCTTCCGGTTTTGGGATCCCCACCTTCACAAATGCATTTTGATTCTGAAGAAGATGCAGACAAAACAGAAATAATTCACAATCCAAGAACACTGTGCTATTAAAATAGGCTAGATGACTTGGGTTTGCACTCACAGGAAAGAAGATCTGATCCAGGAGGTTATTAAAGGAACGAAGATCATACCATGGAAGGGGAGGTAATGGCAACGTTGTCACTGGACTAATAATCCAGAGACCCATGGGAGTGCATTATGGATCTGGGTTCGAATCCCATCTTGGCAATTTTGGAATTTGAATTCAGTCAATAAAAATCTGGAATTAAAAGTCTAATTATAAGCTTGAAACCATTGTTAATTGTTCTAAAAATCCAGCTGGTTCACTAATGTCCTTTAGCGGTGAAGGAACTCTGCTGTCCTATATGTGACCCCAAAACCACAGCTATATGGTTTACTCTGAAATGGCTCAGTTGTATCAAAACCACTAGCGAGTCACTAAGGAATGTAATCAGATGGGCCAACCAGTATCAACCCAGGCACTGGAAACAACAACATGAAATTCAACCCTGTCAGCCCTGCAAAGTCTCCCTTACAAACATCAGAGGGCTTGCGCCAAAATTGGTACAGCTCTCAGATTTGTCAAGCAACAGCCTAACATAGTCATTATGTTGATAGAATCGTGCTTTACAGATAATGTCCCAGACACTATCAACACCCCCACATGTGTCTTGCCCACCAGCAAAACAGGCCCAAAGTGGCAGCACAGTGATACAGCCAGGAGGGTGCTGTCCTGGCCCCGCCCTAAAGAATCAGTACTCCATGTCAACACCACTTGGAAGAAGCATTGAGGCATGCGGCAGAGAATGCACTCTGCAATGAGACGCTCAATGTCACATCACTACAGACCAAAGTAGCTGAGTCCTAAAGGACATAACTGCCAGACTGGGTTTATGGCAATTGATAAGAGAACCAAGAGGAAAAAAAACATATCTGAACTCATCCTCGCCAACTACTGATGCATCTCCATAACAGCATAGTAGTTGTGGAGACAAAGACTTGACCTCACATTGATGATACACTCCATTGTATTGAGTGACACTACTACCATGCTAAATGGGATAGATTTCAAACTGATCAAGCAATTCAAAATTGAGCATATAAGCCCCCAAATAGTCAGCGGGAAATTGAGGAACAAACATGTAAGGACAGTACAGTTGACTCAAGAAAAATAGTACAGTAATAGCAGGGGAATTCGACTTTCCCAATATTGACTGGGACAGCTATAGCATTTGGGGTTTGATGGAGAGAAATTTGCTGAGTGTGTTCAGGAAGAATTTCTCATTCAGTATGTGGATGGCCTGACTAGAGAGAGGGCAAAACATGAGCTCTTCTTGGGAAATAAGGAAGAGCAGCTGATAGAAGTGTTAGTGAGGGATTACTTCGGGACCAGTGACCATAATTCCATTGGTTTTAAGACAGCTATGGAGAATGACAGGTCTGGTCCAAAAGTAAAAATTCAAAATTGGGGCAAGGCCAATTTTGATGGTATCAGACTGGAACTTTCAAAAGTTGACTGGGGATAGTCTGTTGGCAGGCAAACGGATGTCAGGTAAGTAGGAGGCTTTCAGAATTGTTTTAATCAGGGTTCAGAGCAAGCAAATTCCTTTTAGATGAAGGGCAAGGCTGGGAGAAGCAGGGAACCCTGGATAGCTCGGACATCGAGGCCCTGGTTGAAAAGGAGGAGACATATGACATGCATAGGCAGCGAGGATCAAGTAGATCCTTTGAAGACTATAGCATGTGCCAGAATAGAGTTGAGAGAGAAATCAGGAGAGCAAAAGAGGGGACATGATAAGGCAAAAGAAAATCCAAAGAGCTTCTACAAATATATAAAGGGCAAAAGAATAACTGGGGAAAGAATAGGACCGCTTATGGATCAACAAGGTCACCTATGTGTGGATCCACAAGAGACGGGTGAGATCTTAAATGAATGTTTCTCATCAGAATTTACTGTTCAGAAAGGCACAGATATTAGGAAACTTGGGGAAATATAGTGATTCTTGGAGTTATACATATTACAGAGACAGACATGCTGGAAGTCTCAAAACGCATCAGTGCTGATGAATCCCCAGAATCTGATGAAGTGTATCCCAGGATGTTGGGGGAAGCTAGGGTGGAAATTGCAGATCCCCTAACAGAGGTATTTGAATCACTCACAGCCACAGTTGAGGTGCATGAAGATTGGAGCATGACAAATGTTATGCCTTTGTTTAAGGAAGACTGCAGGGAAAAGCCTGGGAACTACATGCTGGTGAGCCTCACATCTGAAGTTGTTAGAAGGTATTCTGAGACTCAGGATCTACAGGCGCTTAGACAGAGACTGATTAGGGACAACGAGCATGACTTAGAGTGGAAGATCATGTCTCACGATTTGGATTAAGTCTTTTGAAAGGGTAACCAAGAAGGTAGATGAGGGCAGTGCAGTCGACATTGTCTACATGGACTTGAGCAAGGCCTTTGACAAGAAAGCACATGGTAGGTTGTTGTGCAAAGTTAAATCTCGTGGGATCCATGGTGAGGTAGCCAATTGGATACAAAACTGGCTTGATGACAGAGGGTGGTTGTAGAGGGCTACTTTTCAAACTGGGAGGCCTGTGACCAGCGGTGTGCCTCAGGTATCAGTGCTGGGTCCACTGTTATTTGTCATTTATATTAATTTGGATGGGAATTTGGAAGGCATGGTTAGCAAGTTTGGTGGCATTGTGGACAGTGAAGGTTATATAGGGTTGCAACTGGATCTTGATCAATTAGGCCAGTGAGTTGATGAATAGCAGATGGAGTTTAATTTAAATAAATGTGAGGTCATGCATTTTAATAGATCGAACCTACTCAGTCAACGGCAGGGCATGGGGAGAGTTATAGAACAAAGAAATTTAGGGGTACGGTTTCACAACTCTTTAAAACTGGAGTCACAGGTGGACAGCATGGTGAAGGCGGCATTTGGAATGCTTGGTTTCATTTGTCAGAACACTGAATACAGGAGTTGGGACATCTTGAAGTTGTATAGTAAGGCCGTACATTGGTAAGGCCATGCTTGGAATACTGTATACAGTTATCATTCTGTAATAGGTGGGATATTACTGAAAGAGTGCAAAAGGATTTAGGAGGATGCTACCAGGACTTGATAATTGGAGTTATAAGGAGAGGCTGGATAGACTGGGATGTTTTTACCTTGAAGCTCAAGAGACTTAGGCATGATGGTGTCTACAAAACAACAAGGGGCATTGTTAAGGTAAACATCTTTTCCCAACTGTAAGGAAGGTGGGCAGTCTAAAACTAGAAGGCATAGGTTTAAGGTGAGAGGGGAAATATACAAGAGTCCAGAGGGGCTTTTCCGCGTGCCTCCCCCCCCCCACCCCACCACACACACACACACACACACACACACACACACACACACACACACACACACACACACACACAAAACACAGAAGGTTGAATGTGTCTGGAACAAGCTGCTGGGGACAGAGACAGGTACAATTTTGTCTTTTAAAATGCATTTAGGCAGTTGCATGGGTATGATTGGTATAGAGGGTTATGGGCCAAACACGGCAATTGGAACTAGCTCAATGGTAAAAACTGGCTAACACAAACAAGTTAGGCCAAAGGGCCTGTTCCTATGCTGTAAACCTCTGACTCTGAGGTTTTGCCGGCCACCTGGAGCAACAGAACTGAACTCAACCATGATCTTCAACCTCATGGCCTAGCATATTCCCTCCACCACTATTTTACATTAAACAGCGGTTTCCACCAATCAGGGATCAATCCCAGTTCAATGAAGACTACAGGAGGACATGCGGGAGCAACACCAGGTATACCTAAAAATTAGATGCCAACCTAGTGAAGCTACAAGACAATACTGCATGCGTGCCAACAGCACAAGCAGCTACAGACAAAAAGTAACTCCACAACCAACTGAACAGATCTCAGCAGTCCTGCCACGAGTCATGAATGTTGGTGGATAATTAAACAATTCACTGGAGATGATGGCTCCACAAATATCCCCATTCTCAACGATAAGGGATGCCAGCACATCAGTACAAAAGAGAAAGCTGAAGTATTTGCAACAATCTTCAGCCAGAAAGTGGATGATCCATCTCAGCCTCCTCCAGAAGTCCCAGTATCACGCATGCCAGTCTACTCTCAATCCTCAGTAGAGTAATGGAAGGGGCCATCAACCGTGATATCAAGCTGTATTTGCTTAGCAATAACCTTTTCACTGACATTCAGCTTGGGTTGTGGCAAGGTCATTCAGCTTCTGCTCTAATTACAACTTTTGTTCAAACATGAATTCCAGAGATAAAGTGTGAGCAATTGCCTTGCCATCAAGGCAGCAAGAGAGTGTGTGGCATCAAGGAGCCCTAACAAAACTGAAGTCAATAGGAATCATGGGAAAAGTCTCTACTGCTTGGAATCATATTTAGCACAAAGAAAGGTGGTTGTGGTTGTTGGAGGTCAATCATCTGAGTTCTAGGCATCAATGCAGGAGTTCGTCAGGATAGCGTCCTCAGCCCAGCAATCATCAACTGCTTCATTAATGACCTTCCTTCCACCGCAAGATCAGAAGTGGATGTTCATTGATAAGAACATAAGAAATAGGAGCAGGAGTAGGCCATCTAGCCCCTCGAGCCTGCCCCGCCATTCAACAAGACCATGGCTGATCTGTCGCTGCTCAGTTCCACTTTCCCGCCCTCTCCCCATAACCCTTAATCCCCTCTCTTATCAAAAACCCATCAACCCGCGTCTTAAAAATATTTAGCGAGGCAGCCTCCACCACTTCAACGGGCAGAGAATTCCAGAGATTCACCACCCTTTGAGTGAAGAAGTTCCTCCTCAACTCCGTTCTAAACCGCCCCTCTTTTATCTTGAGGCTGTGCCCCCTAGTCCTACTGTCTTTTTTGAGCGGGAAGAGTCTTTCCACCTCTATCCTATCCATCCCATTCATCATCTTATATGTCTCAATGAGATCTCCCCTCATTCTTCTAAACTCTAACGAGTACAAGCCCAGTTTATTCAGCCTCTCCTCATAGCTCAACCCCCTCAACTCCGGTATCAGCCTAGTAAACCTCCTCTGCACTCCCTCCAAGGCCAAAATATCTTTGCGCAGGTGCGGCGCCCAAAACTGCACACAGTACTCCAGCTGCGGCCTCACCAATGCCCTATACAGCTGCAGCAAGACCTCCCTACTTTTATATTCAATCCCCCTCGCTATGAAGGCCTGGCTGCATAATGTTCAGCAGCATTTGCAATTCCTCAGATCCTGAAGTAGTCAATGTTCAAATGCATCAAGACCTGGGCAATAACTAGGCGGGGCTGACAAGCATCAACTAACATGTCATGCAAGCGGTAGGGAATGATGTCTTGAAGAAAACAGAATCTAATCATCCTCCCTTCACATTACCATTGCTGAATCCCCCACTATCTACATCTGGAGGTTTCCATTGACCAGTAACTGTACTAGACAAGCCATAGAAATACTATGGCTATGACAGCAGGTCAGAGGCTAGGAATCCTGTGGTCAGTAACTCACATCCTGACTCCCCAAAGCACAAGTCAGGAGTTTGATGAAATACCTTCCACTTGCCTGATGAGTGCAGCTCCAACAACACAAGAAGCTTGAAACCATCAAGACAAGCCACTTGATTGGCACCCCCTCCACCAGCAACACACAATGGCAATAGCGTACAGCATCTACAAGATGCACTGCAGGCAATTACCAAGCTTTCTAGACTGTAGATTCCAAACTTATAAACTGCTACTATCCAGAAGGACAAGGGCAGGACTGACATGGGAACACTTCACACCACACACCATCCTGATCTGGAACTAGATCACCATTCCTTCACTGTCACTGGGTCAATTTCCTGCAGCTCCCTCTCTAATAACACTATAGGTATATCTACTTACACCACATGGAGTGCAGTAGTTCAAGAAGGCAACGCACTACCACCTTCCCAAGGGCAATTAGGGAAAGGCAGTAAATGTTGGCCTAGTCAACAAAACCTACATCCCTGAATGAATTTTGAAAATAGATTGTACATGATCATCCTTAGAAACTGAATATGTAACTGCTTTCCCTGACCCAAGCAGAAAAATTAAGAATTTTTAAAGCTGAACTAATTGATATTTCTCTCTTTTATGTTCATCCTGGGAGACTGGAGGAAGGGGAAGCTAGTACAAGTGCCTTGAATCAAACAGATGGCAGTGACCTGGATAGTCTTGGTGCAATTTTCCTCAGTCTGGATATATCAAAACAAACTTAAGAAATAAACGGCAAACAGCGTTGGAAAATTTAGGAAAGAAGACTGAGTACCTGCTGAAAAATGTTTTGAATAAGTTTTAAACATGGAGAAATAAAAAGAAGCTGAGGGCTTCACGGAGAGAATAAGTGTACAGCCAAGGCCACCAAAGAATCTACTAACTTGTGCGCTTCAATTTTTGGGTAATGGAATGACACAATGAGCTGAAGGCCAGGATCAGCAGACCAATGGGTATGAGTGAGAATACAAAGCCAGAGTTGACAAAAATACGTTGGAATTATTTGAGGTTAAGAATTTAAAAGTTTAATATGATGAGTAAACAGGACAAAGTATAGGTGGCAGCTATTTGGACAAGTTGGCAGTTTATAGAGAAGATGGGAAAGCAGCAAACAAGACAGTAGAAAAACCTATAGCGATACAAGAATATGGATAAGGTATTCCTCAGTGCTGGAACAGACGCCAGCAAGTTATAGAGCATGAAGCAAACAGTTTAGATGGACAGGATGTGTGGTTTTAATCTCCTTTCTGGGTTGAGCCAGGTGCCAAACATTTATTTTTCAGCCCTAGTGTATGGTTCGAAAGGGGATGGAATCAGTGAAAGGAGAATGAAGTTTATACTAAAAAGCTGAAAATTACCTCCTTAATTTACTATGATAATCCTAATTCTGTATTCATGTGTTTCTTGCCCCAAAACTTGTACAGTTTTCCTGTAGCACAGTTGAAAGAAATTGTGTTCTTGTCCACAGCGACGCAACAGAGGCAAATTACTTAGTGATTGAAGTTGAAGAAGGGAAGTGCTGGGCATGAGTATGCAAAAGTTTATCTTGTGTTATCAAATGATTACTAAGAGGCACTAAATGAGGAATTGGAGAAAAGCAAAAAAAAAATTACCTTAGGGTCTCCAAAGCTCTCAGACAGCAAGAAAAGCCATTGTTGAGAACTACTGGGTGCCTTTGGACAGATCTAAATGGAACATGGAGCTGAACAATGATGGATAAAGGTGATAAAGATGGGATGGTTTAAATTACCATGTTCCCAAAAGTATGGGATTCTGCAATATTTCATATTTCTAGCAGTACCACCTCTGAAAAATCCTAACTCAGGAAAATTATTGTAGTCAAACACTATCCCAAAGTTTCCAATAATTTTTAAAAATGCAAATCACTTACCTGTCTTCTTTATTTATCTGGTCTCCAAAGCCCACTGAATTTACAACAGTTAACTTTAAGCGAGTAGTACTCTCCTGTAGTTCATATGTCTGAGCCTTCAATTTTACTTGGCTTTCATAATGTGTTGATTGGCTATTCTCAAAACTGGTGTTAAACAAGGTATCCATAAGGGTAGACTTTCCAATGCCAGTTTCTCCTGCAATTGCGGAACAGAAGAAAAATATAGCATTAATAGCAATAATATAAACAGATACTTTAGAATACGTATGCAGCATGTGACAAATAATTCACTAAATTCTGAAGAAAAATTAAAATTTGTACAACCATTGGCCAAAAGCAGACTTTAAAAAAATGGAAACTGCTTTCAGTTCTGAATAAAAGCTTTAAAATACCTTTATGCAACTTGAAATATCATCGAGACCTCAATTGAAATCTGTGTGCTAAATATAAATCATAAGGCAAGAAGCTTCAGGCAAATTAATTCAAATACCAAGACTGACCACTACTTCAGTCACAGGAAATGTAAAGAGTCATTAAATTCAATCCCCAAAACACCACAAGAAAAATTATAGTCTCATGTGGAATGATCCCTGAAGATGAACAAATCAAAAGAATAAAATCTACTGAACTACACAATGAGAAAACCAATGGACAAAATTTCACTTTTATAACTTTTATCAAAAGTCAAAATCAACACAAATTGAACATGAATTAACAAGCAAATCATTAATATGAATGATAAATTAGGAATCAAGTAGCCGACTCAATAAAGATGGACCTCAGATTTACAAACCAGTTCACACTTTCCGGCACCAATTTCAGGCATAAGGACTCTCAAAGTAGAATTCCTGCTCCTCAACTTCAAAAGATTAAAAAAAAGCTATGACAACAGATCTTAATTTCCTCAATTTCCATTGGCCTTTCATCAAAATGGCACATTTTAACAGCATCTCCTTAGTCCATTCAGCCTTGATGGCATGTATACACCAGTTCTTCAAATATAACTGGATTATTTTTCCCTCGTCTTCACTTCCAGATCCAGCTTTTGTGTTCTTTTGACTGGGTCACAACTTCTCTCAAACCTTGCCAGGTGGGTCAGATTTCAGGCAATCCACAGGTTATGTGGTCCCATTTTCAGCTTGCACCCAGTCACAAATTGCTTCTGGCTCAGTGGCCCACCATCAGACTCTTACTGCCCAATCCCCCAAACAGGAAATTAATGCATACTGCTGCTTAGCAAGAAGTGTCTTCGAGACCAGACTGACCACTGTTGACCCTATCTGATCTCCCAGCTGCTCACTTTACAGTGGCACATGCATCTCCACGTGCTGCCTCCAGCCAATTGGCTTGCACCAACTCCACCAATGTCACTCAACACCATCACAGTGGTAGAACAAAGTTGGACTTGTGCAATCCCCATAAAATAACTTTTCTAATTGTAAACTGATGAAAGTTGTGGAATGCGATCCCTCAACTGTCTAGTAAAAATCCCGAAATGCCATGGAATTAATCTTAGTCACATACACTAAGCATTTTCCCTTGAAAGACGCTGACTGAGGGGGGACCTAATAGAGGTATATAAGATTATGAAGGGTATAGATAGAGTAAACAGAGGTAAGCTATTTCCTATAATAGAGACATGTAGTTTAAGGGGCCATGGACTTAAGGTGAGGGGGGAGAGGTACAACACAGATATTAGCAGGGAGGTTTTTCACACAGGGTAGTGGAGATATGGAATGCTCTGCCTAGTAAGGTGGTGGAGGCAAACACGCTAGAGTCCTTTAAGAGTAACTTAGACAGGCACATGACTGAGTTGGAGATGGGTGGATATAGGAGATCCTTTTAAATAAGGGTCATTAGCATTGGGGCGTCCCTGGTAATGTAAATGGGTATAGTATGATAATAATGTTTTTTCTCTTTTCATTCACAGGTTTTAAGTCGGTCCACCTCGTGTCCAACGAGGGGCATACACACGATGGGTCATACTGGGGCTGCTCTTGGTTGTTCGAGATTGGCCTAGCGCTTCATGTCGTTAGTGTGCGCCAATACTGGGCAAGACGACAGCTCAGTGACTATCGCTGATTGCTGTGCAGACACATGGATTTGGGCCGGTATCTGTGGGAGTTTGCGCATTCTCCCCGTGCTGGCGTGGGTTTTCTCCAGGTATTCCGGTTTCCTCCCACACCCCAAAGATGTGCTGTTAGGCTGATTGGCAGGAATAAATTGTCCCTAAATCAGTTTCCCTCAATCTGGATGGCCATAAAACATTAGACAGGGGTCGTGGGTAGAGAGGTGGACTGGTGGTGTTGAGATGGCGGCGCGGGCTCGTTGGGCCGAAGGGCCTGTTTCCCGGGCTGATTTTGTTCTTTGTTTTCAAACCATGCAGATCTTTGAAAATGCTTAAACATTTATGAAACCAGAGAATAATGACCTGGCCCAGCCCTCCCACTTTAACTTCTAAAAACGTCAGAATACAGTAACATTCGATGTTACAAACACTTTCTACTCATATTCACGTCATCATCCTCCAACTTGCCATCTTTCCTTGGTCTCTCATTAATGGTGAAGGATACAAGATGATTGGCAATGTTAGATTTGATCATGGGTCACAGATTGCACAATAGGGTCAAGGGTCATAAACAAATGACAGATTGGGGAGCAACGATTGAAATACAACACTACCAAGATTGACACAGTAGACATGCAAACCACAACCAGTGAGAACAGTTTACTGGCCCCAGACTAGACAGACATGGCAAACAGTTTGATCTGTGTAGCCTATTGTGATCGTGGCCTTCAGTTTACTTCTAAACCACTTGAGAGACAAGCTATTTGGCAAGCTTTTCTGTGTCTGTCTTCCTCGCCTTCTTGACAGTCTGTTTATAGATCTTATTTTAGTGATTGATTTGACCTATGATATCCACCTTTCATTTAATTATTTACCAATTCAATTGTCCAGTAATGGGGAGAGTAGACACTCAAGATAGACCCCTCCGAACCAAGGTTCCAATCCCTTGTGGCCATTCTTCATTTATCTCGTATACGCATATCAATACATTCTCCCAGACAATTTGTTTAAATACTCAGATCATGAGACAACCCCTGCAATCTCTTATCAGGCCTAGTTATGCCTACAGAAAGATCTGTTATGTCACGTCCTTGGTCATCCAATGAATGCTAATGAAAAACCTGATGTAACGCAATTCATATTTTTCAGTATTAGCTTAGACAAACTGCCCTAGAGAAATTTCTCGTATAAATTTTGTAATATTGTTATTTCCTATCCATACCTCCCAAACCTCCTTCAACACCACTCCTTCTGTATTCTTCTGAGAAAATAAACCACTCCATGCCACTTCCACACTACCTACCTTTTAGCCTCTTATTTACATGGTACTGCAAGTGCTGATTTGCTCAACAATTTTTGCACTTCCACATTAGGTATTCCTTTCATCAGCAAGACCTTCAGTCTCTTCCATCCTGGTTGATCACCCAAAATTGTCCCCATCTTTGCTCCCTCAAGTCCAAGAAGCACAGGCTTAAACTTATCTGCCATGTAGGTGATTCCAACATCAAGGGCTGAAGTGGGAGATCATACAAAATGAAGACAGCCTTGGAAAAACATTGTTCATTTTATTATATCTGTATGGCAAATAATGTGAGCACTTACAATTGAGGCATACCTTAAGTGTTGACTATTTTTACTTTTTAATCATATGATAATACATCTTTCACCTGTAAATGTTTCAATTATGTTGATTTTAATTGGTTTGTCACAGTAAAAGTTTTAAACAGTGAAACATTGTCCGTTGGTTTTCTTTCCATTGGCTTTAGGGTTTTTTTTTCCCCCCTGTTAAGGCAATTCATGTAGTTACTGTATGTACTTTGATTACTAGGAAATACTAACAGAATTCTAGAATACTGTTACTAGCCTAAAGAACTTGGTTCCAAACTACAGTTTGCCTGGTCAATTGACCCATTAAACTCTATTTACTTTTCTGAAATTATAGCTCTGTTTTCCTTTCAGTAGTCAGTCTACCAAAAGTTATGTATATCAATATTTAAAGTGCGCATGTGAGTTAAGCCAACAGCTGTCCATCTCAACCCAACCCAGTACAAATGAGCTTTATTTTGGTGTATTGTCCTTTGTCTTGGGAGACTTTTACAAAACTTGCTTCAAGATTGACATGTCTTGATCAATTTTTCATGGTACAGCTACACAAGTTACAAAATAAACCAAACTAAACTAGTATTTATTATTCACCACTATTTCAACAAATAAATCAATACCAAACTATTTTGGGCAAGGCAATATTTATTGCCCATCTTGATAACATCCTGAGGATGAAGGTCACATCACATCATTTGGAACTGGAATCATATGTAGGTTAGACTTGCCAAAAGTGGTAGGTTTCCTTCCCTGAAGGACAGGAATAAACCAGATTGCTGGCACCATCTAAGTCATTTTCTGGTTCCAACCCACAAAATGAACACATCCATTGAATTGAATTCCACAATTTTCCATGGGCAATTAATCTGCATTGCTAACCCAGTAACATAGCTACCAATCTTGTATCATAATTACTAAGTTACAAAGGGCAAATACATGCCTATTAGACACTCTGGATCAACATATAACAATTGGAATTTTTCCTTTAAAATGCGTCTCCAACTCAAAAAAACAGATTCCAGATTTTACACTGCAAAGTGTTGCACACCAGTAAAAGCTCCAGCATCAGCTACAAACACAACTAAAGATTCACTGCTGTCATCATTTCTGTGTTCATTGTCAAACGTGCCTATGTTTGCAAAGGCTTTAGGTGAAGGCACCATATTCACAATTTGATCAAGTGTCATTGGCTTGAAAAAAAAACAAGAGGTAATAGCATAGCACAAACAACACCAGTTGCCCAAATGTACATATCACACTGTTATGGAGTGTGCTATTGGGTAATGCAAAAATCAGCCAGAATAACCGCTGTTTCAATCTATATAGTGAGGAAAATCTATTTTAAACTCAACTTAAGTGGACAACTTTTCCCTTTGCATACTAGATTTAGCTTCTGTTGTTGCTCAAGGCACAGCACCTTGGTGAAGTTGCAATGAGCCAAAATTCCTTACAGCTCTGGATTGGATGAATATCTTTACGCTTGCCATATGGTGCACTGACCAGAGCAAACTTAGGCTCCTCAAGAGCATAAAATCATGGCACGCTGGGCCAGCCATCATTTGACAAAGAGGTCTCCCTGTGAAAGGTCGTGCAAAGGCATCAAGTATGATTAAATCTGTGACATAGTTAAAAGAGAAGGTGACATTGATACTATCACATTTTTACACATGCTGCAAGTGGAAAGCAGATATCGCAAATCTGTCAATGAGTGATTCTACCATTACAAAGCAAACATCTTGGAACAGTTTGACAAGCAGGAATTCTCCCCAGCAAGGATGAGGATGAAAACAGCCGCCTATCCAAATGTTGAAGCACCTCTGCTAACATGGTTCAAGGAAGCCCAAGCAAAAAATGTTTCCAATTTCAATCCAATTCTTTTACAAGATCAGACCATTGCACGGTGTGAAAAAATGTATAAAGGCTCTTACACACATTTATTGCTTTATTCTGTTTTCATTCGGCATTTAAATTATCGTCTTTGACACAGATTGCATTTGCAGGCATAATGCAGACTTGATGTAGAGATGCTGGCATTGGACTGGGGTAAACACAGTAAGAAGTCTGACAACACCAGGTTTAAGTCCAACCAGTTTATTTGATAGTAATCCCACAAGCTTTAAGAAATGGTGTTCCTTCGTCAGGTGTGTGGAAAGTTCTGATCAGATAAAGGCATATAAAGACACACACAGTTTACAGAATACTGATTAGAAAGCAAGTCTTTGCAGCTAACCTGCCATCATGAGGGTTACAGATAGTGCGACATGAACCCCAATATCTGTAACCCCCATGATTGCCTGAGCTTGTAAAATCTCACTTGCTGTCCTGTCTGGAGACAATACACATCTCTTTAACCTATGCTAAGGCTTTCTCCACTCCCATTGTCTGCATCTTTAAGACTTGCATTCTAATCAATATTCTGTAAACTGTGTGTGTCTTTATATGCTTTTCTCTGATCAGGACTTTCTACACACCTGACGAAGGAACACCATTTCCGAAAGCTTGTGGGATTACTATCAAAATCAACTGGTTGGACTTAAACCTGGTGTTGTCAGACTTCTTACTGTCTCATAATGAAGACATACAGGGTTATAGAGATGTACTCATGTGTGAATGGAACCTCCGCAGCTATCTCATGGCTTCATTCAACAAAATTTTGTAGGTGGACCCCCCTAGGATTCAATTATCAGGATGACACCATAAATAATCCCAAAGTCCAGAGACTGGATATAAAATGTAATATTGGGTTGTGAGAGCCGGTGGATACAAGTGCGCTGTTCACAGAAATAACTATTGCCCAAAAACAATTGTCACATTTGAGTTAAAAAGCTCAGATTTTTTGCTGACAAATCACGTGACATTTTGTTTGGGACAAAAGATTTTCACGAACAATGGAGGTGTGAGCATATTTCCAAATTACCAAAGACTTAACTTTCTCCATCACATTTTAACTGGCACATGACTTAACTAACCACTTTGTCATTGTAGTTTTTTTTTCAAATTGCTAATGTGACACTAAATTTACAATTTAGAATCTCAGTTCAGATTTTGTTGATGCCATTGACAGCGCTCAGAAATTTTGCACTTTCTTGCAGATGAGGTATACATTCCTGGAAGTGTGGATATTACCAAAGTGGGTTGTGGGTGAAGGGATAGTGAACACTATGAGATCTTGACTGATCTGTACATTAACTTAATTTATCCACTCTTCATGATACCCTTGCCATTCGATCAGTCTCGAAAATTTCACTGACTTGGCAACAATAGTTTTTCAGCTAAAGTTCCACAGTACCATTACCTTTGTGAGCAAAAAGTTCTTTTGGCTTATGCTCAATCTTAAAATTTCAACAAAACTATTTATGCCCTTGATCTAGATTCCACTACCAAAGTGGATACCATCTTTGTATGTGCCTAATCGAATCACTATCATTTATGCACTTTTATTCAATCACCGTTCAACAAGAGTGAGAATAAAGTAATCAAGAACTTACCAACACAAAGAATATTAAAGCAAAAACCTTGGGAGGTAGATTTGTTAACGAGTTGATCTGGTAAACTGTCAAATCCAACATGGCCTGACAAGGAAAGTGGGCGGACACTTTCACCCTGCAAAGAAAACAACAGTACGTTCAATAGCTAATGGACAATTAAAATAGTCTTAGAACTTGCAACTGTTATCTGAACTAACACAATGGAATCACATCAAAATATCTACCATCATAACTAATCCTGTCACAGATTAAGCTTCCCTGAATATTGATTATGATATTATAAAGAACACTGTAGCTAGACATAAAGCAAAAAAAAAGTCATGCAACCAAACACTGCATGCCCTTGTAAACGTTTCTTTCATGGAGTTACCTCGCCAAGTTCTAATATCCAATACCTTCAACCTTTCTTCAAAGAATTCAATAGTTTCAATTAAAGGAACAATTAATTCATATCATATTTACATATTCATCAATATTGTGTGCGTGTGTATACGTGCCCGAACTGGGGAGGGGGGCTGTCAATTTCAAACTTTTCAACCTCGGAATGTGTTTTGTGCTATAGTCATTGCAGAAAACGTATTCCAAAGTCAAATCACAGAAGGAAGCCATTCAAGCCATCACACCTGCAAATTTTGCATGCACCAAATCCTCCAGAATATACGCAGCCATCAGCTGAGAAAATGACATCAACACAACTAGAAATGTGTTTTAAGATGTGGAGATGTCAGCATTGGACTGGAGTAAATGCAGTAAGAAGTCTCATAACACCAGGTTAAAGTCCAACAGGTTTATTTGTTAGCAAAAGCCACTAGCTTTCAGAGTGCTGCTCCTTCGCCAGGTAAGTGGGAGTCCTGTTCATAAACAGGGTTTATATGTGTCTTTATAAGCCCTGTTTGTGAACAGAACTCCCACTTACTTGACAAAGGAGCAACGCTCCGAAAGCTAGTGGCTTTTGCTACCAAATAAACCTGTTGGACTTTAAACCTGGTGTTGAGGGACTTTAGCATGTTTTTAAGCAGTCTCCAAGATCCAATCTGCAATTAAGGGCCTCTACAGCAGCTTCTGCAATGACGTGTCTGCCTCCTGCCTTCAGCTGATTGAGCTAACTTGCATGTTATATTGATACTTGCATTCCTTTGATTACAAAAACTACGTTTGCAATTATGAGAAATTTTCACCGTTCAAATGCTTATTGCCATATATAACGTAGAGCAATAATCCAGTAACATGAGCACACAGAAATGTGCAATTAGGAAAATAATCAGAAAAGTACGTTCAACTGCAAATCGGATTCGAAGTTCACTTGAATGATTTTAAAAGGAAATTGGATGGGGGTTACAGTGAAATAAACTCAAGGCTTTGGAGCAGAGCAGAGGAAACTGGATTAATTGGATTTTTCTACACAGAGCTGACATGGCCTTGATGGGCCAAATGGTCCCCTTTTGTGCCATAATGACCGACTTGCAAAGAAAAAAATGTTAATTAATACTCTCTCAGGCATCAAAATACTGATTGGTCAACTCGGAAAATAAATGTACAGTTTTTTTGATAGCTCCGTTGGTATACAGCAAATAGATAATCCACAGAGTACATCAGCTTAGTTCAAATGGGCAATATTCTTGCCCAAGTTTTTGAGCTGAACCTATGTAATCTAGCCTGGTGCAACAACACAGTGCTAGGGGATTTTTGCATTGTTGCACCTTTTGAACGACATTTTGAGCCAAAGTCTTTGACTGTCTGCCTGAATATAAAGGATTCTATGACTCCATCAGTCCCTGCAACAGAAATTGTTCAACACAGTGAATTGATTTGGATGCAAGTTATACTATATGCAATTCAGCCAAAACAATTAGCAGTGCTCCAAAAGCTCATGATACCAAATAAACCTTTTGGACTTTAACTTGGTGTAGCGAGACATCTTACAGAAGCAGAGTGATGGATTGGTTGGGATTAGGCTTTTTACAAGAACCAGAGTATGTACAGTTATGATAAGAGGAAAGATAGAAGGTAATTAGTGCCTGATGAGGGTCTCAGAAAACTGAGCCAAGAGTATAGGTGAGAGGGCAAGTTGAAACAGCTGTTAAGAATACTGAACTTCACAAGACAGTAATGTTTTGAACACCCCTTTAAATGACAGTGAAATAGAATGTTCTTAAAAGGAAGATGGTGAAGTCATAAGAAACATCTGTTATTTTAGTTTGTTATAGTGAAAACAGTTAAAGTAAAATCTTAATCTCCAGTTTATCTCCATTACATTTTCAAAATTCTTAAAACATTAATATTCTCTACAGGGATCATAACTCAGGCAGGAAGTAGAGCAAATGGGTTACGGACCTCAGAAAGAACATGGTCTTTGAGGGAGAGAGCAACCTATAGTTATCTGGGACTATGGGAATTTATCTTTATACTCACTGGCTAAGACTCCACAATCCTGTGGCATAGAGAATTTATGATTCACAACTAAGTAAATAAACTTTTCATTCAGCACTCAATGCTCAACCCTTTATGTAGAGACAATAGCCACTCGTTCTAGACTCTCCACTTGGGGAAACAAATATCTCACTAGAACTACCTGGTGAAGCCAATAATTTTATATTCCAATGACATCAGTTCTCATTCAACTAAACACCAAAAAAAAAGTCCATTCCACCCAATATCTCTTAAGAAGAAGAATAGCCTTTTCACTCCTGTAATCAATCTAGCCAACCTTTGTAACACTCCCAGGCAAATCAAGGAGGCCAAAATTGTATAAAGTATCATAAGTGCAATCTCACCAAGTCCCTATATGTTTACAGCAAAAGTTCATTACACTTGTATTCAATCCTTTTGAACTAAAGGCCAACTTATTTGCCTTCCTAACTGGTTGCTGGGCCTGCGTGTTAATTTTGTTCACATACAAAGGTAACTAAATCTCTGAGAATCAACATTTACTAGTCAACATTCTTTAAAAAGCACTTGCTTTATTTTTTTTCTACCCAAGTGGATAATTTCACACTTTAATAATAGAATGGTTATAGCAAAGAAGAAATATTTAGCTTGTTACATCTATGCTGGCTCTCAGCAAGAACACCACAGCTAGCAGTTTTCCCCCATAGTACTGCAAGTTCTCTTTTTAGGTGAATATCCAAGTCCCTTTTGAAGCCATGGTTAAATTTGCCTTTACCACATTCTCAGGCAGTGCATTCCAGATCCTAACCACTCATCATATAAAAAATGCTTTCCTTACATCACTGATGTTCTTTTGCCAAATATCTTAAATCGATGCCTTCTGGTTTCCAATCCTTCTACCTTGAAAATTTGCTCCTCCAATCTTTTCTATTAGTTGTTGAATACATCTAGTTGTGTAATAGTACCTCTATGCTTCTTGGTGCTAACCAAACTGACTCTGTCCTCAGCCCATCTTTCTCTCCAACATTAACACTCTCCAAAATCATTACCTCTACCATCACTCCATCCCAACCCACTTTCTGTCAGGGAGTATTCTGTGCCCAGTCCTCCTTTCGCCACCTTACACTTCCATCCATCTTCCACCTATTTGCCTAATCAGTTAAATCCCTTTGCAGCCTCTTTGTGTCCTCCTCACAGTTTAATTTCCAAAGTGAAGTTGGTGACACCAGAGGTGGATATCAGTGGAAGTCTTGAGTGTTGTGGTCAAAGCAGAAATGTTAGAGGGCTGGAGGCTGCTGAGTGCATTCTACATTCTATCATACTACTTCCTGAAGGAAAAGGTTTCTGTGGGTACGGAGAAAATTTCTGTCTGCACTCTTCAATATATCTCACAATCTTTTCATTACTCAAATTTAGCAATTAATTTCATCTTTTAATTGCTTGAACTTGGCAATTAATTTCCCTTACTTTTTCTGGCATCCTCCTGGGGTTTGTGAGAAACTAGATTATCAGTGTAACAATATTGAATGAGGGTTGTGGGCTTTAGGAGTTGTGGCATAGAATCCCAAGCTTAAAGCAATGTGCAGGGTGGACAGGGATTCTGGATACTTGACGCTTGTGATGCTGCAGTATCAATTTCAGATCCGGAAACACCACTATAACAATTCTGAAATGTGTCAATAGCACAGACGTCTGTTTTTTAAAATGAGATATGGTAGTTGAGAGTGAAGATTTTGCTTTCCCTTTGTCCCCAGAATGAAACAATTATAGGAATTTTAAGTTATACAGAATTAAGTATCAAACTGCAGTGTTGTATCTTCAAATTAAACAGGGCTTTCCAAGGTGGGAAAAAAGCTTTATAGACTGTGCCTATCCCTCACAAGCAAACACCAAAACTATGATCTGGAACCCAATTTTTTTTTGTTTTTGAGTGCAGGCGTAAGGGCCATGTCCGAGCTGGGTTGGGTTAAAGTATCAGTATAATTGGAAGAGGATGGTAAACTCCTATAGGAAATCCAGAGTAAGAAATGCCAAATTAGGTTTTAAGCAGGAACAGTGTTTAAGATAGAAAGATTGCAGGGAACTATGCAAAAAACTAGGAGTTGTTCAGTGTACTGACCAGCATTCTTCCCCAGATGCCACACAGTACCTGGTCATTCAGTTGCTGTTGGTGAGACTTGCTTTATACAAATTGGCCAATACAGTTGTCTACAAACATCATTACGTCTTGCAAGTTCCCCTCTGAGCCACACACCATCCTGACTTCAAACTACATCACCATTTCTTCACTGTCACAAGATAAGATCCTGGAACTCTCTTCCTAACATCATTGCGAACATACCTACACCATATGGTCTGCAGTGGTTCTAAAAGGTGGCTCATCACCACAGACCATATGGTCCACAATGGTCCCAGAAGGTAGCTCACCACTACCTTCTCAGAGGCACAGTAAGAAGTCTCACAACAGGTTAAAATCCAACAGGTTTATTTGGAAGCTTTTGGAGCGCTGCTCCTTCATCAGGTGAGTGCTTTTCAGAGGCAGTTAGGGGTTGATACACGTTAGCCTTGCTAATGACCCTCATATCTATGAGTGAATTAAAAACGTCAACATCAATAGCATTTTATATAAAAGCACGCTGGAAATTAAAAATGTTTTCCACGTGCTCCTTTGAGGCGAAGATGAACAATTTCATCATCTGCAGTGTTTGGTAGGGTTCAAATGGGCATGTTGGTGACTTCTAATACCAGTTGCAAATAGAACAATTGAATTTGGATGAGTTGCTGGCTCAGGATTTCCTGTGCTTGAGTTTGTTAGTCGCTATTGATAATATTGAACGCCTTTGCGTTCAAATGAAACCACACAATTTATTTGGTTGCGGCAGATGCTGGAATCAAAATCGATACAAACTTCCTAAAGCTGTCAAGATAAGCGAACTTATCCACTGTTGATGGGTTCTGGTCGTGGACTGAAACCTCTAGCTCAAGACGGGGGTTTCCTGGAGCGGGCTGGTATTCAGTTTTCTTCATGGCGATCGCAGGGCCAAAGCTTGTAGAACAAGCTCATGCTGCATTGCATCTCCAGCTCCGGACACACAGCTAATGCACATCTTACTAATTAAAAATATACTTAAATAAAAATTAAACTTTGCCCTGCGCACGGGCAACTCTTCCTACAATCTTTCTTCCAGAGTAATGGCCGGTACATAAGACCAGAGCGCGATGTCAAAACGGTGGGTAACTACAACTGATGGAATAAACCACACTGACCGAAAAGAAAGGCATCTGCAAAATTGCTTTACTTTCACAGGATGTCAGAAAGGGTGGGGTGGGGAAGGGACGCTTAAAAGTAAACTTCAACATTTTGCTAAAAGACCCATCAAGAACTGAGAGACGGAATGTCCGACTTTACAACCGTGTCTCGCACTCGACGAAGCCCGATCCCATTTCCCCCAGAGCCACATTCCACAGGAATATCAGCACCGCCTCAACCAGGAATTGTCGGAGACATTCCGATCATTTGTCAGGAAGCGTGTCTACTGCTTATTAATGGCCTACTCATATTCCACCCCCCAAAAAAAAACTTTCTTAATACTCGCATGGAATCGTGTCTCAAATTGCCTAATAAAGGTGAGCAAGGGTGGACATTCAAAGCTTCAAAAACGTGTGTTTCCCCACCCCACGCCCCATTAGTCGTAGCTTTGCATCGAATTGTTCTCCCTCCCTCCTTCCTTCCTTCACTCTGGAATGCGCTCTGTTGGGGCGCCGTTCACTAAAACTCTTGCACAATTCGGCCTATGGTTTCTCAAACAGGCGCCCCAACAGAGAGCCGCACCGCCAACAGCAATTTAATCGTTATCACCGCCAGGGGGGAAAAAAAATTCACCTAGTCCAATCGCACCACTATTTGACTCCACCCGGAATAGTGACAACACCCAGTCAGTGACCCGGGTAAATCTAAATGGTTTCGTTGACTCCGCACGAAAATTAACGAATGAAGAGTTAACAGCATGGAGGAAAAGGTACTCACCATCTGGCGGACAATGTCTGCTGAAGCCATTGTGGTACCGGTCGGAGCGAGATCCGGGCTGATTATGAATGGGGTCCGGGATCCGAGCCGGGGGCTCGAGCAGGGGCTGCTGGCGGTTGGAGCCGGGAGGTCGAGCTGGGACTGGTGGTAGTTGAAGCCGGGAGCTCGAGCTGGAACTGGTGTCACTTGGAGTCGGGATCTCGAGCTCGGGCTTATGACGGTTGGAGCCAGGAGTTCCAGCTGGGACTGGTGGCTGTTGGAATTGGAACGCGGATGCTCCGCTTCAATCAGGACACAATGTGGGGCTCTACCAAACACTAAATGCGGGAACGGAGATGTACGAGTTCAATAAATTCATGGTACAATAAACGAGAAACACATACAACTACATTCAACCTTGCCTGTGCTACACGTAGCAAAAGAGAAAAATGCTCTAGCGACTGCCAACACATCTAATATTTTGCTGTCGTGCTTGTTCTCCGCCTTGTGACCCCTATTCTGTGGCCCGATGGTTGCTGCTTGATTGACAGGTGGCCGGGGTCGGACCGGAAGTGATTGGTTGCCTAGGAGGGAGTGGGGAGGGCGGTTTCAGCCGCTGGCCACGGGATAAACTAGGTAGCATCTTGGAAAGGGCTAGTTAGTGAGACTGAGATATAAAAAAAGAGAGGAGGGTACAGTGATGTCTAAGATAGGTTGTTACCATCACCACCAAGCCCGTCTGTTGAAAAAAAGCCGCTAAAAAGATAATAAAGGCGCAATGGCAACGGAGTTTAGCTTGAACGCCGTGTGGCAGTTTCTTTCGGAGAGAGGAGGGAAAGTGCCGAGTGCGGAGCTGCTGGAACATTTCGCAGCTTTTCTGAACAACCCCAAGACGAAGACAAGCGTTCGAGGATTGTTCAAGGAGTTCGTGAATAAAGTGGGGCTGGTGGTTCAAGAAGACGGCGTGAAATACATCTGTCTGAAGAAGAAATACCGGGGTCAGGTGAAATGGTCCGAAGCGTCTGCTGGTGGTAGGGGGCATGGCAGCAAAGACAGTGATAGTGCTGCCGGTGAGGTGGAAAATGGTGAGAGGCAACGTGGAGCAAACGGCATCGGGCCATCTGCAGAAGCGCGAAAACAAAGCGCAGGTGAAGGAGCTTCGACAGATGCGCTTAAATCAGTACTTTCACCGCCAGTTGTCAACAGTGGACGTTTGGACAACTCGTGTCGTGAAGAATGCGATGAAAGTAGTCAGGCTGCAGCCGTGCACCAGCACAACGCGCAAGAAGATGGGCGAGTTGAGGGGCACTCCCATACAAATGGCACGAATGGACACATTACTTCATCAAATAAGAATCAGACCGTGACAAACACAAACATAGAAAGGAGGAATCCAGTCCAAATCAAGCATGACCAGGCGACCGAAACCTTTCAACTAATCACTGATTTGGGCGAAATATTGCCAAATCACGACTCCAGTCAGGGTGTTCAGAATGCGAAAGATGGTGGCGATCTGCTTGCCATTTTCTCGAATTCTGGCGATGACAGAAGTGATATTGTAACCTGGAATCTGCCTGAAAGGAATGCAGAGCAGACAGCAGTATCCAAGAAAATAGAAAATGTGGGCTCCACAGAACACGATATTAAGTCAAAGAATGAAAGTAAAACGTTATTTGCATCTCAATGCAACTTTGCACCCACTCAAGTCAAGACAAGCCCGGACATTAATGTCAGAAGATCGTCTCGAAAGCGTTTGCAGCGCAGCCAGGCGGTTAATCGGTCAAGCAGTCTTTGTGATGATGGAAACACAATTGAGAGCTCGACCGAGGCATTGATTCCAGCTAGTGAAAGCTTATTATGTACACCCAGATCAAGTAGGAAAAACTTTAGAGAACTGATGATTAGCAGCTCACCCCAGCTAAGACACAGTGTTGTTTATAGTAACCCTGTCGGCTTCCTAAATGTTAAGCAGGGAGATTCGGGATCTAGTAGAAACGATAGCGATTCCTCCTCTTTAACTTCCTCAAAACTGGACTATGAAGATACTGGATCAGTAGCACTCGATCCTTTGGAACATGAGTGGATGATACATGCTTCGGAAGGCAGGTGGGATGGCCTCAAAGCATTACTGACAACTGACCCCAGCCTGATTACTTGGAAAGATTTTGTCACTGGGTTTACGTGCCTTCATTGGGCAGCAAAACATGGGAAACCAGAATTATTAGCAATGCTAGTCAATTATGCAGCAAAACATGACATTCCAATCAATATTAATATTCGATCTACGGGCGGTTACACCCCTCTACATTTGGCTGCAATGCATGGGCACACGGAAGTAGTGAAACTGTTGTCTGGTGCCTATGACGCTGATGTTGATATTAGGGATTACAGTGGTAAAAAAGCGTGGCAATACCTGGGCCAAGAGGCTTCAGAAGAATTGAGGAACCTTATTGGTGAATGTAGAAACCCTGAGTCTGAAAACGCATTACAGAATGGAAGTGGCCGTTGGAGGCTATCGAAAGTTCTTCCTGCCAACCTAACACACAAATTGTCCAATGCTCCTGAAGCAGAAGCTTGTTCTGATGGCCCGCCTATAAAAGCACTCAGCCGGAAAACCTCGACTAACAAAATGAAACTAAACCGAATGAGATTTAAAACACAGATTATTCACACTGCACCCTCGCTTCGAGGAACAGCTGATCAGAGAGATGCAAAAAGCGCATTGAAACTCAGACCAAAGTCAACTATTTTTGGATAAGAGATTACAGGAATCCAGAGATGGAGTTGAATGTGGTAACATTAAACTGTACTATTTTCCTTTAACTGCACTACGGTTAAATAATTTGGTTACTAATCAATGGTGCAAAGAATATATTTGGTGTATGTTTGTTAGGTGCCTTTCAATGAATGATGCTGACCATCTGATTATAAATCTCATCTCCTATCAGTATCATCTTAGTACTAAATTACACTTTTTCAGTGGAGTTGAGACTCGCATTGACATAGGCTGTTTTCTACTTTATATCATTGCTATAGTTTTTGAAAATACAATAAATTCACCATATAAGAACTGGAGAAAATTAAGGAAGAACAGAAACATGCAGGTTTTTTTTCTAGAACATTGTAGATCAAATTTCCAAAGCGCCTGTAGTAGTGATGGAGTATTGTGAGTTATATATCTATGTTGTAAATATTGTGACACTTGGTACATTCAGTTTCAGGCCCATGATGACATTACAGTGCTTCCAAGGTATTAGTCTGATAGTTTAATTGAAAGTAATTTAGAATCACATTCAAAATAATTGGAATGACTTTAAATTTAGTTTTTGAAATGCTGCCTTGATATGGTCAAAAGGTACTTTCTTAGTTGCTGTGGTCTAAAACTTCAGCTGCTGCTAACGCAAGTTATGACCAGACTGCTGCTTTGAATGTGGTAATTAGTTATGGTTGATAAGATAGCTGATGTTATAACTGTAATGCCTAGAGAGGTTTTTTTCTACAAGTCTTATGAGACATAAATGTTACAACATAGAATATATAAATTAAAGACTATTTGACTAAGTAGCTTATGTAACTGTAAATTTCAGCCACTGTTTCAGATGGAAGTGTGCAGTAACAAAGTTTTTTGAAGAAGGACAGTATAAGAGTAGGTTTTATACCATTATTAGTTACAGTAATGAATTGGGTGTATGGAATCTTTTGAGGGGACATAGGAAATTTGTATTTCAGGGAATACTGAGAAATTGTAATCAGGCTGGTCCTTTTAAATTGATGCTGCTGGATTCCAGAGAAGTCCTTTTGTTTAGTTTTACTTACAATGTATGCTGCCAGTAAATGGCTGAACTCTTAGTCACCCTTAGTGCAGCTGCTAGAAAATCATGAGATAAAGCTCTTCATGTTGTTGAACCTAATGTTGACTCAGTAAGTCATGTTCATTTTGCCCTGAAAATTTGAGCAATTTATTTTCAAGCTGAAATGCGATTTAAAGGTGGGCATTACTTCAAATAATTAAATAAAAGTTACATGTTCAGGTTGTATTACTAAATGAATTAACTGTGAATATTTTCAAATATAATTAAATTTGATTTGTGAGCCGCTTACGATGGAAACATATAGACTGCCTATCTCTGATTGTTAATGCGTAATTTAGTTTGCTCAAGCCTGTGACAAGTCCTTACTTTTTGTTCAGATTAAATAAATTGATTTGTTTTAAGATCCACTGTGCATTAAAAATTGGTATCCCACTTCTTTTCCAATAGAAAATGTGGCTTATAACATTGAGTGTTGTGGTTTATGAATGTTTCCACAGGATCAGACCATGTCAGATAGGAAGTGTTACATTCGAATTATTGTTTTATTAGGTTCTTAAAAGATGTAACAGTTCTAATGTTAGTATCAAATTGTTAATACTGTTTAAAATGGTGTGAATTTATAGTCTCGAATAGCACAAATAAGTAAATTGAATTGCACAAAATACTTCAACTGGATTGCTAGTAACACTGAGCAAAACTTTTTTTTAATGTAAGACAATTATTTTGAATTTTTAAATATCTTGTAACTTAGGTATTTGTTTTCTAGTTTAAGTCATTCAGCTTTAGTGGCCCTGTTAAATGTTTTTCAGATCACATTCTTTACAAAAATGTTTCATTTTTTACATAATCCAGACTTGTGTCCTTAAACATGGTCTAGAATACTTGTGTAACATAGGTTAAATGTAACAATTTTGACTACATTAAAAAAAATCCCACAGTAAGGAGTGATTGAATCTGAGAATATATCACCTGAATTACTATCAGATATGTTCATGGTACAGATCTAAATGCAGTTTGGCATGGATTGGCAGTATTATTTAGGGAAGAATGGCTGATGTGAAAGACTTGCAAATTCACACTTTTGTTTTATGAGATGGCTTCTAATGTTGGAGATATGTTTTGGGAAGAGGAGATTCTGTTCTACATCTGGAGTTTACTATAACTAATGCAAGTTTTCAGTGCTGCCAAGTGATAAACATGGAAAAAGATGTCCAATTTCTATATCTGATTTCCCTGAATATAATGAGTATAAATTGCTTGTGGGTTGGAAAGGTGAAACTGTTGTAGTAGATAAGTATGGAATGACAGCCTGACTATGAGCAGTCAGCAAAAGATATTTGGTGTAGTGTAAGGGCAGGAAAGGAAAGGGAGAAAGCTGACAACGGACTCAGGCTGTGACTAAGTAGAAGGAGGCTGGTTTCCAGAATAAGCAAGTTGGCATGAAATCAGCGTTGTTTTTTTTTGGTTGCCAGCCTGATTAGCACCATGTCACTAGCATGGGTCAAACTACAAGTTACAAGGACCAGATTAGAGTACTACATCACACAAAGCAGCATTCACAAAACTATTAATAACATACATTTCTGAAAACTGGACAATTTTGAATATAGGGTATATTGATTTTTCAGTCATTTATGCCTCACAATTAGTGATAAAGAAAACTTTGGTGGGGTGAGACTGCATGGTAAAAGAACTGAAAGCTTTTTTTTATTTTTGCTTCAGTGGATGCTGTGTAAATTTTGTTTGGAAAGGGACAAAGGGTTTCAATGCCTTTTGTATATTTGCGCATTGAAAAAACATAGCACTTTATACTTGTAAATATGACTGCACAAAAAATGATTAATCTCTTTGATGTGAAATATGTTTTGTTAACTAACATGTTACCATTTATGTGATTAAACACTTAAAAAAAAGTCCTGTGTAAATCATGATTGATATGAAATAATCTTCATTGATTATTGCTGCTTAAAAACAGACATTTTGTTGAAGTTATTCATTTTGCACTCATCAGAACAATTCACAAGAATGCCACGCAAGGGGAAATATTGCATCGAAGTACCCAGTCTACCCTGTGTTACCCTGGAAGGGAGAGGTATCTCAAAACATGGATAAACAGCAGCAATGTGAAACAGCTACTTTCACCCATGCAATGGTATTCCCCACTAACAGGATCGCTACCTTGAAGCTAAAAAGATGTTCTTCCTATCGTACAATGAGTAAAACGGAATATGAATTTCAGTGCCAGTGTGTTGCTAGATATGTAGACTGTACATCTCAATGACAGTTGGATCATTTCAAGCAGCATGTCACTTCTGCTGTTTGCAACAGACAAGGTACAGATTGTACTCTATCAGCCCATGCTTGCAAAACTCAGAACTGTATTATTAGGTGTGATTCTGTGATTGCACAGCGTTTGCCAAATATTTCTCATTGTGCTAAGAATTACGCTGACAACCAATTTAAGATTGTTGGTCAGGCTCAATATGTGGCACCATTTATGTACTTGAAGCTACATATATTAATATACAGGGTCCTGTTCTTTGCAGATAGAAAACAAGCATGTACTCACATTGCACGTGTTTCAACTAAACAAAATAAGTAGCAGCCATTCATTGACTCACTCCTCAGGGAAATGCTTTGGGCGATCAGTGTCAAGCTGCTTGGTTAAATTTCAGTCTGTGCTTGGCAGTTAACTTGTTCACCATCAGCTACTGATGCATTCTCCATGTCAATCAAAGTCTACTTGCCAAACAATCAGCACTCTTCTCATTCAATATAAATTTGTTGATTTGTCTTGCATTGGCATTCTTGCGAATTGTCCTAATGTCCTTTTCATCTGGTAAATTTTGACAAAATGTCTCATTTTTCAGGAAAACTCAAGTTCTGTACTACCAAACAAACCTTCTTTTTGAGAGATCATGTATTGCACTTGATAGGTACAGAAGTCAGCCTTAATTAAAGGGCCAAAAGTTTCCTTTTCTTTGTCTTTTGTATGGAAATGTGAAATGAGAGTAGCCTCATCAAATTTCCACTGGGACAATGAAACAAAGTGACATTACTAATTTGATGCTCTCATTCGAAGAAGCCATATGGACGGCTGGTGTGAGAAATGAAAACCTGCACATTACTCCAGTAGGTGATAATATGATGCTCAAATTTGCAACACCATATACTAGTTGCTCCTCTGAAATCATGATTAAAAGGTAAGTAAACCTGGTGACTCTACTCTTGCTCAAAATAATCATTGTTTAATGCAAGAAAGTAACATTCTTTACATTCACTTTGTCTTAGTTTCTTTGCTGACATGGAGCCCTTCAAGTCAGTTCATCTCCCTTGCTATCCTGTTCTAGTTCTTAGGGACTTTTCCTGGAAATTGATCATAGCAAGTGGCATGACTTAGAATTGACTTCACTACTGTCCCAGAGCCATATAACCATGTGCTTGTGTTCCAGAATCTGATGAACTGCTGATCAGTTTGAAGTTATGTTTTTAACAGCACAGCTGGATGTGCAAGCATGCTATCTCTAATACCAATGAAACAACTAGCATTAGAGGAGATCCATCTTCACATTTTCAATGTTGCAAGATAGGAAAGCTTTTAAGTTTTAGTTTTAACTGGATATATTGCAGCTGGGGACAGAACAATCTTTCCCAACTCTGCCAAGAGAAGCTGGACAGACAAAGGAGTTGCAAAAGATGCAGGCTTCCTAAGAAACAAGTTATAGTTCAGCTAACCAGGGAGTTGAGACAGAAAGAATGTCTTAAGACAACTGGAGTTAAGAGAAGATACTAGGATATTGTTTAGAGGAAATCGAGAAAGAGTAAATAAAGGGCTCTGAGTTAGAGACAATTGCAGTAACCAGATTTAAAGTGGGAAAGCAGACTTCAGAGGTAAATCAGAAGTTTGATGTCATTTCAATAGAGTCTGGGAATCAATAGTTAAAGCAATTGTGAACAGTTTGTCCAACAGCCAAGACAAATTAATCCAGAAGGGGCAATTAAAAATCCTGAACTGGATTTGTTGTTAAAAGTGGAGCCGAAGCTTTGTTTAAAAGCATCATTTGGAATACCTGGACTGGATTTTGGAGTGCAAACCACTAAGGGAGTGCATTACTGTGAAAAGTTAAAGTTTGTTTATTTATTAGTCACAAGTAAAGCTCACATTAACGC
The DNA here is from genome assembly GCF_965287045.1 of Carcharhinus amblyrhynchos. Classification (NCBI taxonomy): domain Eukaryota; kingdom Metazoa; phylum Chordata; class Chondrichthyes; order Carcharhiniformes; family Carcharhinidae; genus Carcharhinus; species Carcharhinus amblyrhynchos. The sequence continues at coordinate 64,599,901 of NC_137333.1, forward strand.
TGCAATGAAGTTACTGTTTTAAAGTCTGCTTTTGGGAGTGGAATTTGGAAACTCTCATGACAATTCTCTAGATGGATTCTGAGGAGAAATCTACAAACACTAACTTGGATTCAGAGCTGAGTGTGTGTATTTGTCCACAGGCATTTTGTTTGCTTAAAAGGGACTTTGTATGTTAATTAGACCATTGTAGCTTAAGATGTACTTTGTGTTCTCTGTTAATCTTAAAACTTGTGTGGGAGAGTAAAGGAATATTCTATCATTCAATTTTTTCATGTTTAATAAATGTTTTCTTTCTTAACACTAATTAGCAGTCCTGACTTTGTTCCTCTGACATTTTTTTAAAATTACAGTCTTTTGAATTAGGGTTCAATTCTGGAATCTTCCCATCCAGATGTAACATCAATTGGGATTCCAACAGTTGTCCAGGTCTTGCTGCATGTGGACAGGGACTTCTTCAATATTTGATGAATCACAAATGGTACTGAATATTGTGCAAATGTCCATTCTTTTGACCTTTTAGCGGTGGAAAGGTCATTGATGAAGCAGCTGAAGATGGTTGGGCCCAGGACACTATTCTGAGGAACTCCTGTAGTAATGTCCTCAAATAAGGTGATTGACCTCCAACAGCTACAAACATCTTCCTTGGTACTAGGTATGACTTCAATCAGTAGAGAGTTTCCTCCCTGATTCCCAATGAGTTTAGTTTTGCTATGACTCCTTAATGTTGAACCCAGTAAAATACTGCAAGGGCAGCCACTCTCAACTCGCTTCTCTGTCCAAGATTATGATCTAGCATTTGGAATTGTGCTTTCAAAGAGGCAGACTTCAAAGCCATGTATTAGTTCCCCTCTTCCACAAAAGAAAATAGATTTATTTGTTTCCATTTCCCCTGTTTTACATAAAATTATGGGTTAACAGTATTCGTTATTCCTGCAATAGGTGTTCTCATTTTGACCGTTCACAAGTAATCTGTTTTATTTGTGTGCATTGGAGAGCAAAAAAATCCCACATTTGAGCTTTGTTGAGTTGATCTCAACCTGGTGCTGCTCAGTAAGGAGAGTGGACAGTGGCCAAGCATCTCATTCCTTATTGTTAGCAATAGCCTCTGCTATTTGTGGACAGCGGGAGCAGATAGGGTGGGCTTGTCTGCAGTTGCATAGCCTACCAATGCTTATTGCCATCGTGTGTGAATAAAGGCTATTTGGTTCAAATACAGTGGGTGATTGGTGCTTCTATATGTAGAACAATGTTTCAGATAAAGAATCAATGTTTTCAGCAGAGGAGGGAAAGATAATAAGATAACAAAAATAGAAAATTGCAGTTGGTGAAGTTAACAGTTGACTAAAGATGCAATAAAATTTATTGCTGATGTTCTTCAAGGGACGGCAGAGTGACGCAATGATTAGCATTGCTGCCCCACAGAGACAAATCAATCTCCCACATGGAATTTCAGTTGCTTTTAAAGTAACTTTTCTAGGTTCGATTCTGGCCTTGGGTGACTGTGAAGTTTTCACATTCTCCCTGTGTCTGTGAGGGTTTCCTCCCACAGTCCAAAATGTGCAGTATTGGTGGATTGGCCATGCTAAATTGCCCTTAGTGTCCAAAGCTGTGTAGGTTAGATGTATTAGCCATGGTAAATGCATAGGGTTATGGGGTTAGGACAACCCAGCTTGCAGGTGCAGCAGGTGGTCAGGAAGGCTAATGGGATGGCTGGCCTTCATAGCGAGGGGGATTGAATATAAAAGTAGGGAGGTCTTCCTGAGGCTGTATAGGGCATTGGTGAGGCCGCAGCTGGAGTACTGTGTGCAGTTTTGGGTGCCGTACTTACGCAAGGATATCTTGGCCTTGGAGGGAGTGCAGAGGAGGTTTACTAGGCTGATGCCGGAGTTGAGGGGGTTGAGCTATGAGGAGAGGCTGAATAAACTGGGCTTGTATTCGTTAGAGTTTAGAAGAATGAGGGGAGATCTCATTGAGACATATAAGATGATGAATGGGATGGATAGGATAGAGGTGGAGAGACTCTTCCCGCTCAGAAAGGACAGTAGGACTAGGGGGCACAGCCTCAAGATAAAGGGGGGGTGGTTTAGAACGGAGTTGAGGAGGAACTTCTTCACTCAAAGGGTGGTGAATCTCTGGAATTCTCTGCCCGTTGAAGTGGTGGAGGCTACCTCGCTAAATATTTTTAAGACGCAGGTTGATGGGTTTTTGATAAGAGAGGGGATTAAGGGTTATGGGGAGAGGGCAGGAATGTGGAACTGAGCCACAACAGATCAGCCATGATCTTACTGAATGGCGGGGCAGGCTCGAAGGGCTAGATGGCCTACTCCTGCTCCTATTTCTTATGTTCTTATGTTAGTGGTTGATTGAGCCCGAGTAAGATAATCTTTCTGAAAGTCGGTGCAGACATAGGAATTATATGGTATTTTTTGATGTTTCCAAATCAGTCTCCCACATGGAAATTTCAGTTGCTTTTAAAGTAACTTTTCTGTTAGATTGGGATGTTGACATGTAACTATTGCACATTTACATTATTTGTTATGAATATGTAGGGATGTAAATTAAACTTTAAAGAAAATCATTCACGGGATGAGGGCATCACAGGCATGGCCAGCAATTATTGCCTTCCCTAATTTTTTTTGAAATGGTGCTGATAACCTTGAACCTTTACACAGAAATGTTGGGGAGTCTCTGAATTTTGACACAGTGACAGTGAAGGAATGACAATATACTTCAATGTCAAGATGGTGTGTGACTTGGAGAGGCACTCATCAGTAGTAATTTTTCTTTGCACCTGCTGCCCTTGTTCTTGAAGGCAAAAACATTTGCATCAGTATGACACCCACAATTTATTTGCTGGATATCAGTGGTAGATACTATAATAATCAGATTCTAAAAGAATAAAGAGCATGGTGGCACAGCGATTGGCACTGCTGCCTCACAGCACCAAGGACTCAGGTTCAATTCCTGACTTGAGTCACTGTCTGTGTGGAGTTTGCATATTCTCCCCATGTCCATGTGTGTTTCCTCCGAGTGCTCTGTTTTCCCCTCTCAGTCCAAAGATGTGCAGGTTAGGTGCATTGACCATGCTAAATTCTCCCCCAGCGTGTCCGAACAGGTGCCAGAGTGTGGCAATTAAGGGATGTTCACAGTAACTTCATTACAGTGTGAATGTAAGCCTACTTGTAACTAATAAATAAGCTTTATTTTTGTTCTTTTAGGTGGTAGAGATGGGTTTGGAAGGGAGCCTTGGTGAGGTGTTGCAGTACAACTTTTTGATGATATGCATTGCTGCCCGTGGTGTGTTGATGGTGAAGGGAGTGAATGTGATGGATAGGATGCTGATTAAGCAGGCTACTTTGTCCTGGATGGTGTCCAGCATCTTGACTTTTGTTGGAGCTGCACTCATTGTTACAGGGTGGGTTTTGGTGCCCTATATTTATATTTGTTTCATCTGCTGGATTCGTATGGAACTTTTTTTAAAAAAATAAGCATTCTCGACTGTTAGAAAAACAAAGGCACAAGCTTAAAATGGCTGCCACAGATCTGCAAATGCAAGTTGATCAATTTTCTAATGTGGGTTGCCATTAGGCAAAACTCGTGGAATTTCACACCTGCTGATGTTAAGGATTATTTTGAAGATAAACTGAAACCTAAAATGCTGTTACCATTTGCATCACTATCAAAGTCACATTTCATTCCATCAGGCAGAGAATGAAAGTCTACAGAGACTATAGTTATGTTGAAGGTGTTGATATGTTCTTCTTAGCTTATCAAATGGATGAATGGGCCATTTTGAAGTGATGGCTTGGACATTAAAAAATAATCACCTGGACCATAATATGATCAACATGAACTTATCAATTACTTTTTGTGGAATAGTTATCATTGTGGAGAGAGAGTCCATTAGATCAAGATCACCATTTTTGAAAGTCTTATTATAACACCCTGCTTGCTTTTTGAGCAGCTTGAAAAATGAACATCTGAAAGCTGCAAGATGACTACCTTTCTCTTTCAGCCAAAGTAAAATGTGCCTGCTTGTATCATATTATGGAAGATAAATACTAAAGAAAACTTTGAATTCCAAAGCAGCTTTTTCAGGGAAAACACTTGGACTACTGCTTAAAGAGCTGCTTCAGCCATGAACAACAGGGAAGAACTCAAACTGTGAAACTGAGTGTATTTGTCTTTTATTGTTGGAATCTTAATTTGGCCAAAAGTTAACCTCCTCTAGTTTGTAACTTGTAATTTTGCTTTTGTGTACGGTGTGTGGATATGTATATATGCAAATGTCTGAGTGTGTGCAGGCATGTGTTCATACTGTTAGAAAGCTCCGAGGAGTGGGGGAAGGTGCGTGTCCTATTTGGTCAAATGTTCATACAGGCAACTGGGAAGTATATCAGCAAACGCCTTGATAGTACTTGGTAAACGGTGGGCACAGAATAATAAATACAAAGTTTGAATCAAACTAAATACTTCCCTCACCACTATTCTGCTGTGTTTTTATCCAGAGATGTCACTTTATTTAATAAAATTTGCAGAACATGTCTGTGGTTTTATTTATTGTATTATTCTGCTGCTGTTAAGGTGCTAAACAAGCTTGACAGAATACATTTGCTATCATTAACTTTCTGACCAGCTGTTTCACAACACAATCTGTGACATCAGATTAAAATTTCCATAGTTATTTCCATTTACTGCCAAACTAACCAGAAAGACAAGACTAACCTGCTCCTTTAAAAGGTTTGTGTTGTAGTAGTCAGATACCATCCTCAAATGATTTTAAGAAAGCCTTGAAATAAAAGACTTAGAAACCCTATAATTCTCAAAAACTTAAAAATCATAGTTTATTTGATCCACATCAAAATAGTAGAATTTCTTTAGTTTATAAAGAGACATATGTCAATGCCATAAGGGTTGTTTCTAAATCTATCCCTTTCTTTTCTGAAGGCGACAAGTTGTTAAGATACATGCTAAGAAATGGAAATAGATGCCAAGACAGATGAATTAATTTTAAGAGAATCACAAGGAATATGTGACCAGCTTAAAATTAAAACTTTATTTATTAGTCTTGCAAGTTTCTTTAACACTTTGGCACCTGTTTGGGTACACAGAGAGAATTCAGCATAGCCAATGCACCTAACCAGCACATCTTTGGAATGCTGGAGGAAACCCACACAGACACAGGGAGAATTTGCAAACTCCACACAGACAGCCACCCAAGCAGGAAATTGAACCCGGGTCCCTGGCACTGTGAGGCAGTGCTAACCATTGTGCCACCATGCCACAATGTGGACTACATTTGGAAAGCATTACATTTTTGCAAAGTATGTGCAAAATCTTTCATGTTAAAATATAATCTCTGCACAAGCATGGTGTCAAACTCTTTCCTGTTAGTATAAACACAATAATAAAAACTGATGTGATTCTGCCCTCAGTTCATTGGCAGTGCTGTTGGGATTCAGAACGTGAGATAGTTGTTGCAGAATTTCCAGCCTGCATTTATAACCACGGTGTTTACGTGGCTGGTCTAGTTATGTCTCTGATCAGTAGTAACCCTAGGATGTTGATGGTGCAGCACTCCACGACAATAATGCCATTGAACAGCATTAAACAAATCAAAAGATTGTCAACAAGGATACATGCAAATTATATCGATAGTTAATATATCTTGGAACAATTACAAAGTTTATATGCTTTTTTTAAAAATTGAATATATTAACATAAACATGGTCTTATTTTAATAATGGATTTTATGGTGATGCAAAATTAAGCTTGCATTGATAATGGATAAGCTGATTGAAGAAAGAAAATATTTTGATATGAAAGGTGACCTTTTATGATATTTGCTCAGTGAGTTGGAAAATGTGTTAGACAATAGGAGTAATTTACAGAGAACGCAGCAGTCCTGAACATTGGGAATATCTATTCCAATTCAGTCCTGAACATCAGGAATATCTGCTCCAACTGAGTCCTGAACATCAGGAATATCTCTTCCAATTCAATGCTGACAGATCTGAGGGAAGGATCAGTCCTTAGCTGAATGTAGAGAAATGATTGTAAATTGGTCAGAAATGTCTTAATAAAGCTCATTAGGAACTGGTTCAAGTGGAAAGAGATTTTTATTCAGGAAGGGAATTGAGGGTTATGAGGATTCACTAAATGCATGTCTGGGTATGTGAAGCTCTGCAACTGGAGAATTAAGGATAAAAATGTATCCAATGGGCACCAACAGACTTCAGGGGCATCAACAATTAGCCACTCGGTTTGGCTTCACAGTGGAAAATACCCTCACTCTAGAGGCACAGAAGAAGAGTGGTCCTATACTCTTCCATTGATTCTGGAGCAAGATGTCTGGTTGATTTTCTTCTCTCTAACCTCGGGCTGCTGAGGGCGTTTTTCTGCCAACACTGTCCGGGTGCGATCGAGTAACTCATGACAATGCAGGGGTGCAAAATTGGGGTGTTCCTGGTATGTGTGACTCAATGCCATTTATGCATTTTTAGTGAAAAAAAGCTTTCAGGAGAATATTGAAATGTTGTTGTTCAATATTCATTAAAATATATTTTCCCCATTCTGTTTTGAAATACTATGCTACTTCAGTTAAAATACTAATTGGGTAGTGAAACACCCACAGCAAGCCAGAAGTAAACAGATTGTTTGCAGACAAAAAAAATGCTCAGGTGGCAACATACGAACATTACTAACACACGAAAGTTAAAATTGAATTTTGAGAATATAAGAAGTATGACAATAGGTGCGATAGTTCATTTGGAAGAGGTCTAGGATTAAGTTTAAATATTTATGAGGTTGAATGCTGCTGAGGTCCCCTCTCCCTTGCATTCTTGAGGTCAGTAAATGATTGTGGGAGACAAACTTTTGCACAGCACTGTCCATACTGCTGTCAGATTTACTAAATGACAATCCTGGCTCGGCACAGAAATTGAGCTCGCATGACAGCAGGTCAAACCATTAGGAAACAGATACTAAACCCTAAAGAGGCATTTTGTTATGTTACAAATCTTAAGTCACCACCCACCAGATACATGGTACATACTCATGCAACTCGCTTAATGTTGTCTACCTCATATGCTGCAGGAAAGGACATCCTAAGGCATGGTACATCGGCAAGACTATGCAGATGCTATGACAACAGATGAACGGGCGCCATACAGCAATCACCAGGCAAGAATGTTTCCTTCCAGTTGGGGAGCACTTCAGTCAAGGGTATTCAGCCTCCGATCTTTGGGTAAGCATTCTCCAAGGAGGCCTTCAAGAGACATGACAACGTAGAATCGCTGAGCAGAAACTGATAGCGAAGACGGCCTCAACTAGGATCTTAGGTTCATGTCACACTACTTGTAACTCCTACCATATTGCCTTGGTTTGCAAGATCTACTAACTGACCTGATTTGAGACAATTCACACCTCTCACCTGTGATTATTTCCTCTCTCCAAGTGCACTGTTTGTACCTGAAAAGACTTGATTACCTGTGAAGACTAGCATTCCAGTCTGTAATTATCTTGTAATTATAGGCAATTGTGCCTTTGCCTATATATGCTGCATTTGTGAACCTACCTCCACTCACCCAAAGAAGGAGCTGTGCTCCAAAACTATGTGATTTCCAAATAAACCTGTCGGACTTTAACTTAGTGTTGTGAGACTTCTTACTGTGCCCACCCAGTCCAACACCAGCATCTCCACCTTACTTTGTTTAAAAAGTAGACATTTGTTTTAAAAATATGAAACATTTAATTTACTGAAACTTTCCAAAACAAATCTTAGCAGTACTGTTTTGTCAAAATTGAATGAAGTTATTGGTTTTGTGAACCTTGTCTAAAGCCAAGTGAAATCATTAGTCAAAAACAATTATCAAAAATTTATCCATGAGCTATCAAAGTGTATAGAGAGAAGCAAGGTGCCAGTTGGTTAACTTGCATATCCTTTTTTTAAAGGAAACCAGGGACATGATATTTTGTTTGGGACTGGGACTCCAACATCAAGGTCAAATGCAGTTCCTGACCCTACACCATATCAAGAGTAGTGATCCAACATTGATTTTGCATGGGTTGATCAATTAGAGGCCAGAGGACAACAGGCCAGTTGGGAGACCTGCAATATAAAATGCATCAGAACAATAAGAGAATCCCATTCAGCCCAGATGTTGCAATTCTCAAACCAAGTTAATCACAAAATTACACAGTCTTAGTTACCTTTAATTAGATTGAATCTGTCACCTCGTTCTACTCATGCTATTTAAAATGAGATAATATTCTGGATTTACCTTTTGCATTCCCTTAATTATGTTATACATCTCTATGATCAGCTCTCAGTTACCTCCTTTCCAAGTTTTCTAGTTCTCCCATTTCCCTCAACTCGGAAGTTTAATATAGGTATCACCCTCTTCAGTTTTGTCTGCACTCCCACCAGCAGTTAAGTGTATGCCTTGTGTAACGACTTCAGTTAGGCCATTGAGGTTGACCTATTGGAATGTGAACACCCTGATTAAGGAATCCAATTAATGGGCCAATCAGGGAGTCTTTGCGTTGTACTTAACCAGGAATGTCAGTTCCTCTGATACCCCCAGAGGTAGATTGCTACCTGAAGGCATTCTGTGGTTTTTAATTCATTTTTAGGAGAATCGCTGGCTGGCCAGTATTTATTGTCCATCCCTAGTTGTCCTTGAACTGAGTGGCTTGCTAGGCCATTTCAGAGGGCAGTTGAAAGTCAACCACATCACAGTGGCTCTGGAATCACATGCAGGCCAGACCAGGTAAGAATGACAGATTTTCTTCCCTAAAGGACATTAGTGAACCAGATGGGTTTTTCTAACAGTCAACAATGGTTTCATGGTCATCAGTAGATTCTTAATTCCAGACATTTTTAATTGAATTCAAATTCTGCCATCAACCGTGGCGGGATTCGAACCCAGGCTTCTGGAAGATTAGTTGAGTTTCTGGATTAATAGTCCAGTGATAATACCACTAGGCTATCGTGTCCCGTGTGTACTGCTATTAGAGTTTGTAAATAAAGGGATGTTGGTGAAGGGACATCTGCCTCTGAAAACTTATTACACCTTGCATTTCTGCAACCAGAACCAGATGCAGTGCGTAAATGAGATCTGATTCGGACACTGCAGTTTCACAACTTACTTTGACTTTTATTCTAGTGTTTTGGCCAAGTAACTTAGCATTCTATTTGTTGCATAAATATTAATATACTTTGGTTGAACATTGATATCTAAGACTTCACTTTCTGTTAGCATTTAGTCTTAGCTAGTTCAAGACTGTTCATGCTATCTATATCTTTGTTTTTTGCCTTCCTGTGTGTAGTATTTTAGTTATCTGTATCTTCCATTTATTATGACCCTTTGTATTGAGCCTTACTCAATGCTCATAGAGCCACATTGTTAATCAGTTATTTAATGCACTAAAGCTGTATCAACTTGTCTTTCTTAAAACTCAATTATTTTATTTTCTTTTCCTTCAGTGTTGCCAAGATAAAGAATCTGGTGGGAGTGACAGTTGATGACTGCACAGCATGTTGCAACAAGAATGCATTTGCCTTTAACGTCACCATAGATACTAGCAGCCCATAGATAGTTTGAAGATAGACACTGAGTGAAACAAAAGATGAAGAGTAAAAACAGAGATAGTGGGCCTGATTTTACCAAAAATGGGTGCAAAATTGCGGTAAATTCAGGCATCGGGCCTGTAATGCGATCTGCACCCGAATCCAAACAGATCACGCCTTTACCAACACCAGATTTGGGCATGGATTAAAATCGACTTAATGAACCGTGCACCCAACTCTATCGCCAAATCCCACTTTACCGTCTTCGGATCCGTGCTGTTATCAACCTGCAGAATAAAAATCTGAAGCGGATTCCTATTCTACAGGGGAACTTCCGAAGCCCATCCTCCTCGAACACCCTTCATAGACAGCCCACCCCCCCAACGCAATCGGATCCCTCCCCCAGGGAGGCAGCCCCAGCCCCCACGATCAGACCCCACCTGGGAGGCAGGCCCCCCTCCCCAAACTACTTCGATTGCTGCTGTCCCTCCACCATCCTTCTGACCTGCACTCGTTGATGTGGAGATGCTGGCGTTGGACTGGGATAAACACAGTAAGAACTCTCTCAACACCAGGTTAAAGTCCTGTTGGAGTTTAACCTGGTGTTGTGAGACTTCTTATTGCACTCATTGGACAGCCTGCAGCACCTTCCTGGCCTTCTGCTGGAGGAGGGGAGTGGGCTCAGATGGATCTCTGGTTCAGGGGGGTGGGGGCGGGTGGTTGAGATTCTCCCAAGTCCATTCCACGCGCCCCCCCCCACCCCGGCTCTCTCTGCTGGTTTTGTGTTTCACTCCCGGGCGCACTGTTTCAGATTTTTTTCGAACTGCACATGCACAGTTCAGAGCTCTGACCCACAGCGCAGACCAGATTGGAGCCGGCAAAAAGCATATGGACGCGAGAACGAGGATTCCAGGCTCGAATCCGTTTTATGTCTGGATCCGGCCCTTAGCCTCCGATTGATAAAATCAGGCCCAGTATGTGAATTCACAGTGTTTATAGCTACAGTGGACAAATATTCAGCTCTGTTGGAAGAAACATTGGTTCTTTTCTGTCTCCACAGATGCTGTCAGATCTGTTGATAATTTCCAGCATTTTCTGTTTTTGTTGAATTTTTTGGAACTGCCTTCAATGTTCATGCCCAATTCTTTGTGCCATCTTTCCTCATCTATATTTACCTTTGCAACCATCTAACCTCTCTCTCATATATGCTTATTTAGCTTCTTCTCAAATGCATTTATATTATTTGCTTCACTTGCTTACTTGGGTATTGAGCTCCACATTTTCGCCACTCTGGGTAATGATGTTGCTTTCAACTTCTGAGACAATATAATCCAGAGACTCAGGCCAATGGCAGCTGGTGGAACTTAACTTCAAACAATAAATCTGGAATTAAAAGTTAGTCTTGGTAATGGTAACCATGAAACAATTGTTGATTATCTTAAAAACCCATTTGGTTCACTAATGTCTTTTAGAGAAAAAATTTGCCATCTCTGCCATCCTTCCCTGGAGCATGCCAAGAGCAGCACCTGATGAAACTACAACACAGGACTACTTGCTAGCCAAACAGCAGAAGCAACATTAGAACATAAGAATTAGGAGCAAGGAGTAGACAACATGGCCAGTCGAGCTTACTCTAGCATTCAACAAGATCATGGCTGATCTTGGGCTTCAATTCCACTTTACCACTCACTCCCCATATCCCTTAATTCCCCAGGAGATCAAAATCTGTCCATCCCAGCCTTAAATGTATTCAACAATGGAGCATCCACAACACTCCGTAGCAGAGAATTCCGAAAATGTACAACTCTTTGAATAAAATAATTTTCTGCAGTAGACATAGCCAAGCAATTCCACAACCGTTGGATGGGATCAAAGCTCAATTGACTGACTAAGGAACAATTGCTGAGAAATAGGTTTGTCTGTACAGTAACAAGTTTATTGGATGATAACTGTATACAGACATACAAGACTAGGTATTACTTAGTCTAAGCCATGAGCATTCTTCTTTCAACTCATGGTCATGGGCAGGATTACACCCGGTCTCGAGCAAGATCAGAAAATCCCACCTGAGGACAACAGACATTTCTATTGTCCACCCCTCGCCCACTCCAATTCCGTGGCTGGTGGGGTGATAGAATTCTGGCACATGTGTGTCTTGTATCATCACATTGTTGGTACTGTTTCTCCAGTCGGCACACACTAACTCTTAACAATCTAATACTACATCTCTCCCCCCCCCCCCCCCCCCCCCGCCCCCCCCCCCCCGCCCCCCCCCCCCCCCCCCCGCCACAAGTTTTTGTCCAAATATATTACCATCATGCCATATCCCCACCAACGTCTCTCATTTAATAGATTCAATTATCTGGAGGTTTCAGGACTCTCCCTGATCATGTTGTTGTCAGATTTGGAAGATCCGTAGTCTCCCTTTGGACTTCTTTACTTTGACTTGATTGGTCTTTGCTTAGAGTTGTAGTATCTGGTGCATTCTCAATTTGAGCATCCGCATTTGGCTCTTTCAAATGTATAATGGATGTTTCTCTTATCTGGATTTGAACTTGATTCTCTTTTCCTCTCCTTGTTAGTATATCTTTATGAATCCAATGCTTCTCTCTCATGGTTGGAGTTTGTGGGTTTATCCCGTTCTTTGCATTTCTTATATTTCCATTTCTTATTCTTGTCTTATGAGTTAACCCTGATTTGGGTAATCCTGGACTACAGCCTCTGGAAATAATCTGTTAGGTAATATGGGTGGTTGTGAGAAAGATAATTGACCAATATTTTACTTTCTCTCAAATTTCAGTTACCCTGGTGTAACTAAGGTCAGTGGCTCTAAACGTGGAAGAGATGTTCATCATCTGGTTCAGTTCTGTCTCTAGTTCTGGATTTGTTTGACTGCTTGCATTCTTGACTCAACTCTTCTGGTGGATGGATAGATATTGATGCACTTGCAAAGGGCTCCCACTGTCAGGTGAAGTATTGTAGCGATGTATTCTATCACTTGAATTTCATTATCCACCTTCTTAGGTGACACAGAGTGATGTAGGATCATGGTGGCATTCAGGTACTTGTTGATCCAATTTGTTCATCAGTCCTTCAGTGTGATCAACTTTATTCTCTCCTCCTGGATATCTTTTGGCCATTGTTTGCTTGTTAATTCAGATGTACCTCATATATTATCCTGGACTGTTGAGATAAATATTTAAAATTGTTTTTTCTTTCTAATCCTGTAAAGTTTATTTTTGTTTGCTCAAAACCTGTGGAATTTTGTGATCTTATTCACTGAGTAACTGTCTTGAATCTCAAACTTTGTCTACCTTAAACAAAATGTTATTGGTTGCTAGCTGGATCTTATCAAAAACTTGAGGGTCTGGTCCTGGATCATGACAATGTATTTAATGTATGCTGCTTTCCTGACCCTCAGATGGAATCCCACTAATGTTTAGCTTGTCTTTTAGCAGAATATATTTTTATTATTGTTATTTTATTTTCTATTGATATTTGTCATGGAGGCTTTTTGGGGAATGAAGCTTCTCAGGGATTTAACACAAATCTCTTGAAAATATTATTAAAATATAACTTTTAAAATTAAAGGAACATACTTTCCCCCTGGAATTGTTACAGAAACAATTTATCATGCCATTTCAGCATATTTATTGAGTTAATTCCTTGATATAGAAACCATAGGTCTCATTCAAGCTGGTCTATTAAATTGTGTGTGCATTTCCCACGCCCTTTGCTCCAACCAGACATTAAAGTAAACTGTCTGAACATTCCAGATAATTTTCTGCTTCACATCAAGTTTGCCTTTGTCAGAAAGATCCACACTGAAAATGCTGATCTGAACATATTTCCTTCTTGCATTTCAACTAGATACTGTGGCTTTTAAACATTTTTTAAAACAAAAATCCATCTTCTAACACATAACCCTTTATTTCTTACTCTGCTGGTGTTCTACATGTTTATGAAGTACTGAAGGGGGAGGAAATGCCTGAATTTCAATTTTAACTCTCACTTAGCAATTGACTGTGAATGTATTAAACCAGTTGTATAATCAAGTGAAGTAAGCCTGATGCTGATGTCGGTGCAAACATTACTGCAGTATTGCTGACTCCATGCAAGACACAAAATGAGGTCACCATTGAGACAGTGCAAATAACAAAATGCTCTTTGTACCGCATGTGCACAGCTTTCTGATTGTGCACATAACAACCCTGTTTAATGGTGTGTTTACTATATAAACTTTGGTTATCATGCAGTTTAGTAAAACTGTAAACGATGGTGGACAGCTGGTCTCAGTTATGATTAATATCCAAATACTTCATTTGTTAGCCATTTCAAAATATAGCTTGTAACTATAATCTGAAAAGGCTACAGATGTTCTTATATCCCTTTTGTTTCTATTTGCTTATAATCAATCACAGATGTTACAGTTTAGCAGAATACTTTTCTCACTTTCCGATGCAATATTTTATAGTCATTCATGTTATTAAAAAATACACAATTGTTTGGATGTTTATGGAATTTCTCTTCCCTTAGGATGCTTAATTTAAACTTGGGGTCTTAAGTAATGTGGATAGGGATTTTAATGTACAGTTTCCAATGTAGAAATCGTTCCACCCGCATGAATCACTTACGTAGATGTGGGTGGGTGGCCTCCCTTTTGCCAAGGGCTTATCCCTAGATGTTCAATTGAAATGCTTTAAGAATCACTGTGCGCTTCTAGAGAAAGCCAAACCCACCATGACTCAGTAAATTAAATATTTTGCTATTGGTCTGTTCAAGACTTGCCAACAAAATAGGTACTTTTTCAAAGAACCAGCACAGACATGCAGGGTCAAATGTTCTCTCTCTATAATTTTACGTACATAGTGTTCATATTAATGAAGAAAATTGTATTCAAGAAGAATTAATGCTGCTGGGTGAAAAATAGCATGTAATATAAATTATTAATGTGACACCCAGCTGCTTTTGCTGACGATGGTTCCCAATACTCTGGCTCCCATGAACATACGTCAGTTTATGAATAGTATTATGTTTACAAACTTTACTTTTTCCTTGTTTTCCCCTTGTGTTTCTTTCTATGACACGTTTTAGGATATAAGGTGCTAAATAAATATTCATAGCAGTTCACACTTAGGTTATGTATTTTATAAATGTTTTACTTTATGACAGGAGTTAAATCTATTTCCATTTCTGTCTCATTGATTTGCAATTCACTCATTATTTTAATCATTTGTAGTAACTTTAAGTTGAACAACATTCAAAGTCAGTAAAAATGGCATGATTCCTTTTTTGGTAATATGACTTTCTTCTTTTAACCCCAGCAACAAAAATGTTGGTGTTTTTAATCTAAATATATTTCCACATGATGGAAAAAACATTTCCTTGAGACATTACCATGACAAGTTCCAAATACTGAAATGAGAAACAGATTGTGGGAGTGAAAAGAACTATCTGCTCGACAAGACTAATTAAGTTAAACAACAAATGACCTTGAGGTTTCAAAAATTCAACACACACACTACATTGCCCCAATTTCTAATCTGGCACCGAAAAGCTCTTTACATATCAGCCAATAAATGATAACAGATGTCAGTTATTCACTTGGTCCATACAAGCCACTATATTTTAACTCGTATCGAGTGAATCTTGTTCTCAGCATGTAGCAGAGTGAGCATTTTTGTGCTCTCTCCTAGCACTGCAGTTTACAGAAATTACAATCCCCTTATGGTTAACTGACCCCTGAGAAACCCAGCCCACTTATTGGTAATCATCACACCAGGATTACTGCATATGTTACTAATCACTTTGAGAACATTCCAACCACTGATTACATTGATGCAAAGTGGTTTAGAGTATCACTATTGGCATTGATACAGAAGTGCACCATAGCTCTGAATCTGATCCCATAATGCACAAACATCAACTTATTTGAAACTTCACAGGAATGACAACTTGTGCTTTTTGGATTTGGCATAAATGCTAGAATCTCCAAGTGAACAAGTTTGAGAAGTACTCAGGCAATTGATTGGATCCTCTGAATACTTTAAAAGTTTGTTACAGAGTTAATTTAAACTTGTGAAAAAGTGGTTCACCTGAACCTCTCACTTATGCATTGATTAACTGATGCCAGAAAGACTGCTATCTGCTTCTTCTAAAAAATATCACAGATGAAATTCTGAAAGTGGTTCTAGATGTGATCAATGCCATTAACATATACATTGACCTTTAAAATCTTGTAAAATCCCTCCATAAATGGGAGCCCACTCACAGAATCATACAATTGTAACAGCAGAGGGCAGCCATTTGGCCCATTGTGTCCACAGCGGCTCTCCAAACAAGCCTCATGACTTAGTGCTATTCCCCCTGCATATTGTTTCTATTCAGGTAATCCCCAATGCCCTCTTGAATGCCTCAGTTGAACCAGTCTCAACCGAAGTTCCAGACCCAAACCACTCATGTGAAAAAGCTTTTTCTCACATCACATTTCTTCTTTTGCAAATCACTTTAAATCTATGCCCTCTTATTCATGGTTCTTTTATGAGCAAGAACAGTTTCTCCCTACTTACTCCGTCCAGCCTCCTCATAATTTTGAACATTTCTATCAAATCTCCTCTAAGCCTTCGTGCACCAAGGAGAGTCATCGTAGCCTCTCTGATTTACCCTCATAACTGAAGTTTCTCATCCCTGGAACCATTCTTGTAAATCTTTCTGCAATGTGTTCCCATCCTTCCTATAGTGTGGCAACCTGTACTGAGGTCCCAGCTCAGCTGAGGTTGAATTAGTATCTTGTACAAGTTCAGAATAACCTCCTTGCTCTTGTACTTTATGCCCCTATTAATGAAGCCCAGAATACTATATGCTTTATTAACTGCTGTTGTCATTTGTCTGGCCATTTCAATAATCTATGCACGTATATACCCAAGTTCCTCTGTTCCCGAGACCCTTTACGAACTTTACACCTTATTTTATATTGTCTCTCCATATTCTTCCTACCAAAGTGCATCACTCTGCACTTCTCTGCATTGAACTTCATCTGCCATCTATCTGCTCACTCCAACAATTTGTCTATGTCCTTTTTGAAGTTCAACATTGTACTCTTTGCAGTTTATAATACTTGCAGATTTTGTGTCATTCAGATTTTGAAATCTGCATTACCTCACATTTGTCTGGATTAAACTCCATCTGCCATCTCTCTGCCCAAATCTCCAAGTACTTCCCCTGAAGCTAGAGAAGATTATGGTCAGTGTCTCTGCAATTTCAATTCTCACTTCTTCCAATATTCTTTGTTGCAGAGGCACTTTCACTACTGACAATTTATTCAACACTTCCTCCTTATCCATTTTGAACCTTTCTGGGGTCAGAGTTTCCTTGTTGTCATCGCGTCCTGGGTAGCTTCTACCTCCTTGGGAAAGATGGGTGCAAAGTATTTATTTAATATGTCAGCCATGTCCAAACCTCCATGTGTGAGTTCCCTAATCACCCCCTTTCCTCTTTTTACCTCCCTTTTACTATTTATATGCCTGTAGAAGACTTTAGAATTCCCTTTTATGTTAACTGCCAGTCTTTTCTCATAATCTATCTTTGTTTCTCTGGGCTTTTTCACCTTCCCTTTGAACTTTCTGTATTCCTCTTGGTCCTCAACTGTATTTTTTTACCTGAGCCTTGATAAAAGCACACTTTTTCTTTCTTATTTAATTGCTATCTCCTTTTTCATTTAGGGAGCTCTGGATTTGTTTGCCCTACCTTTCCCTTTTAAGGACCATATCTGTTTTGAAGATAGCCCATTGTTCAGCTACAGTTTTTCCTGCCAACCTCTCATTCCAGGCTAACCAGCTCTGTTCTTGCCCCGTTGAAGTTGGCTCTATCCAGTGAATTATTTTTACTCAGGATTACAAATTAATTTTTTCTATCATCATCCTAAATCTTACATTACAATGACCACTGTCTCCTAAATGTTCCCCCACTGACACTTGATCTACTTGGCCCACCTCATTTTCAAGAACCAGGTCCATCAGTGCATCCTTTCTTGCTGGACTGGACACAAACTGCTGTAGAAAATTGTCCTGAACACAATCTAGGAAATTTTGCCCCTCTCCATCCTTTGCCACTGTCCCAGTCTACATTTGGGTAATCAGAGTTCCCATTGTAACTACTCTATAATGTTTGCATTTCTCTGTAATTTCCCTGCAGATCTGTTCTTCTATATCCTTCCCACTAGTCTGTAGTTTATAGACCACACCAAGTTACGCAATTGCACCCTTCTTTTACCTTTGTTCTAGCCAAATTGATTCTGTCCTTGAACTCTTTGGGTCATCCTCTTGCTCCAGCATTGCAATCCTCTCCTTAACCAATACTGTCACTCATTCCCCTTTCCTTTCTTTCCTATTTTTTCTGAACACCATGCACCCAGGAATATTTAATACTCAGTCTTGCCCTTCCTTGATCCATATATTTCCATGATGCAATATGCACTTGTAACTCCCCAATCTTATTTACTATTCTAATTTTGATGTCATTACTTTTTCCCTTACTCAGACTTCACTTACTATCTTACTATTCTCTACAGTTGTTTTCTATCCCTCCCAGTATGTTGTGCATTCTGGTATTCCTCTCTAATATTTCCTCATGGTTTGCAAACCCCTGCCAAGTGAGTTTAAAGCCCTCCTGTCAGGTCTGGCAATAAGAACTTCCAGCTCCATTCCATGCCATCTCCCCCAGAGTCAGAACCAGTGTCACAGGAAACTAAAGCCTTCCCTCCTGCCCAGTCTTTCCAGCCACGCATTCATCTGTCTTCACCTCCTATTTCTGTACTCAATTGCACATGGCAGTTGGAATATTCCAGAGATTACTACATCTGAGGCGCTGCTTGCTGATTTTCTACCTAGCTCCCTAAATTCTCATTTCAGGACCCCATTCCCCTTCTTACTTCTCATTGATACCAATGTGGACCATGATCTCTGTCTATTCACCCTCCCCCAGAAGAACATCCTACAGCCACTCAGTTTCTGGCAACAAGGAGACAACATATCATGCTGAAATCACATCTACGGCCACAAGAATGACTGTCTGCTCCCCTAACTAATAAAAACCCCAATCACTATTGCTCATCCCATTTTCTTCCTCCCCTTCTGTACAACTGAGTAGCTCATGGTGTCACAAACCTGGGTCTTGCTGCACTCATCTGAGGAACCAGCTTCCAAAATGGAAAAACGATATCTGATACATGCCTAGTTCCCTTGGACTGCCTGGTGGTCACCCATTCTCTGTCTGCTTCCAGGCTATGTGACCACCTCTCAATGTGCTATCCATGTGGCTCTCAGTCTTGTGGATGTGCCATAGGTGACTCCCACCACTGCTCAAGCTCTGAAACCAGGAGCCCAGGTTTCTGCAGCTGGCAGCACTTCCTGAACCTACAGTCATTTAGGACACTAGTAGTGTCCATGACTTCACACATATTACAGGACACGAATTCCATTCGATTGAGTTGTCCTGCATCATCTTAACTGTATTTCCTTTACATTATCGCTATTCTATTTTGGATTACTTGTATCACCTTCCTATATGGGCCCTGGCTTTCCCTTATTCCAGACGCTAGATTCCACACACTGTCCCTTGGAGGGAGTGCAGAGGAGGTTTACCAGGCTGATACCGGAGTTGAGGGGGTTGAGCTATGAGGAGAGGCTGAATAAACTGGGCTTGTATTCGTTAGAGTTTAGAAGAATGAGGGGAGATCTCATTGAGACGTATAAGATGATGAATGGGATGGATAGGATAGAGGTGGAGAGACTCTTCCCGCTCAAAAAAGACAGTAGGACTAGGGGGCACAGCCTCAAGATAAAAGGGGGGTGGTTTAGAACGGAGTTGAGGAGGAACTTCTTCACTCAAAGGGTGGTGAATCTCTGGAATTCTCTGCCCGTTGAAGTGGTGGAGGCTGCCTCGCTAAATATTTTTAAGACGCGGGTTGATGGGTTTTTGATAAGAGAGGGGATTAAGGGTTATGGGGAGAAAGCGGGAAAGTGGAAACGAGCAGCGACAGATCAGCCATGATCTTATTGAATGGCGGGGCAGGCTCGAAGGGCTAGATGGCCTACTCCTGCTCCTATTTCTTATGTTCTTATGTTCTTATGTTCTTACACTGAGCACAAACTGGCCAATCATCCTGTAACATTATGGTTGTTTTTTAACCCCCACTCCTGCCTCACCAAATAACTAGCCTTGACTCCTGCAATACCTTTCGGTCTGTGTCTCACTCAGGATGAAGTCTCTCTCACTTCTTGTGCTTATATGCTGAAAAGTGAGCCATGGGTGTGGGTAGTCACAATCTGTATGGGGTATGGTCTGTGTGGGCATGTCATTAACTCTTGGGCATCTTCACAAGACAGCCATATTACCCACTTGATCCATTGCACACAGTTAAAGGTACAGATAAGTAAAATTATCCAAACTGAGGCTGATTACTAATGTGGGTATGCCATGGCATAGCTGAAAAAGAGGAAGACTTGTATGTCAAGTATTTACAAAAACATGACTTTTGAGTTGAAAAAATTTGGTCATCTTATACGCTGTATTAACTTAAACTCTGTGATTTATGTTATATGATTACTTGACCTGGAACATGAAACCCTTCAGCAGTAAGGAACAGGACTAAGTCACTTAACCCCTTGACCCCGTTCTGCCATCCAGTGCAATCATGGCTGATCTGTAACTTAATCCCATAGATCATAGGCCTTTGCTTAATACCTTTGGCCAACAAAACATCTATCAATCTCAGTATTAAAAGTATAAACTGTTCTAGTATTAATTAATTGCAGAGGAGAGTTCCAAATTTCTACCCTTTGTATGAAGAAGTTTTCTAATTTCAGTCTTGAAAGGATTAGATCTAATTTTTAGACTCTGTCCTGTAGTCCTTACCTCCCGAACTTATGGAAATAGTTTTTTCCAAAATACCTTGTCTCTTAATATCTCAAAAACTTAAATCAAATCACCCCTTAACCTTTTAAATTTCAGGAAATTAGTTTGCAGAAACTGATAACCAAGTTCTGCACGCATGAGGATGACCGCAACCAGGATCTTGGGTTCATGTCACACGACTTGTAACCCCCACCATACTGCTTGGGTTTGCAAAGTCCTACGAACTGTCCTGGCTTGAGACAATTCACACCTCTTTAACCTGTGATTCTCCTCTCTCCACTCACACTATTCGTACAGGTAAAGATTTGATTACCTGTAAGGACTCACATTCCAACCACTCTTCACATTCCAATCTGTAATTATCTTGTAATTGTGTCTGTCTATATATGCCATGTTTGTGGACCTACTGCACTCACTTGATGAAGAAGCAGCGCTCCGAAAGCTCATGATTCCAAATAAACCTTTTGGACTTTAGTCTGGTATTGTGAGACTTCTTACTGTGCCCACCCCAATCCAATGCCAGCATCTCCACCTCATGTATGCCAGTAATACCACTGAAGATATGTGCACGCAGCAAAGCATTTCCAGTACAATATAACAGTGGCATCTACCTGACAATGTGAAAAATTGCCCTGGTATGTTCTGTACACAAAAGGCAAGGCAAATCCACCTGGCCAATTACTGTCCTATCATTCACAATCATCTGTAAAGTGAGGGAAGGTGTCACCAACAGTGCAATCAAACAGCACTTGCTTAGCAATAATCTACTCATTGACACTCAGTTTGGATTCCATCAGGGCCACTCAGCTCCTGACTTCATTACAGCCTTTGTTCAAACGTTAACAGAAGTACTGAACTCCAGAGGTGAGAGTGACTGCCCTTGATATCAAGGCCACAATTTACCAAGTGTGGCTTCAAAGACTTCTATCAAAACTGGAATCAATGGGAAACAAAGGAAACGCTCCCCATTAGTTGGAGTCATACCTAGCTTAAAAGGAAAATGATTGTGGTTGTTGGAAATCAGTCATCTCTGCTGACATCGCAGAGAAGTATTCCAGGCCCAACTATCTTCAGCCGCTTCATCAATTATCTTCCTTCCAACATAAGATCAAAAGTGGGGATATTCACTGATGATTGCACATTCACAACTCCTCAGATTCTAAAGCTGTCCATATCCAAATGCAATAAAACCTGCACAATAACTAGCTTGGGTTGACAAGGGGCAAGTAACATTCATGCCATACAAGTGCCAAGCAACAAATGTCTCCAATAAGAGAGAAACTGACCATTGCTCTTGACACTCAATGGCATTATCATCACTGAATCCCTCACTAGCAAAATCCTGGGGGTTACTATTGACCAAAAACTCAACTGGACTAGCCATATGTGTAGTACCTACGAGAGCGGAGGCTAGGAATCCTACACTGAGTAACTTGCCTCCTGATTTCCCAAAGCACGCCAAGCATCTACAAGTCACACATCGGGAGTATGAGGGATTGCTCTCTGCTGTCTGGTTGAGTGCAGCTCCAACAACATACAAGAAGCTTGACACTACCCAGGATAAATCAGCCCACTTGATTGGCATTCCTTCCATCAACATTCACTCCCCTCACAATTGACTCCATAGACTGCAAAATTTCACTACCTTCCCACCTTCTCTAGAGAAAGTAAGGATGGGCAATGAATGCTGACCTAGCCAATGACACCCCATCCCGTGAATGCATTAAAAAATTGCATCCAATGGCAGCTCAGCTGGGCTCTTTTCCATCCTTGAATGTAGAATTGCTCCATACATGGATATCTATGACAGCACTGCCTTCTTCCACTTTTGCCCTTAACCTAAGCAATCCTCATCTTTTCTCTAAGGATTGATTTTATTGCTCCACTGCTCAATTTTCCCGTGGCCATATAGGGTTCAGTCTGTGATGGTGAATGCCTGTGACTTATAAGTAATCTGTAAAGGTCTGTGAAGTGATTGGAGCCCATTATCTGAATACAGGATGACCGGTAGACCATGCTTTTCAAATATTCCAGTGACTGCAGACATCATTTCTCTGCTATTGTAGACTCCGTCACAACATATTCATAATAGCGATTGTAATAGTCAGTCACCAGTAGTATGAACTCTTCCAGTGAAAACTACTACACCCTCCCATGGCCTAGCTGCGTGCAGGTTCAGGTGGATTGATCCTGCTGACAATTGACATCCATGACATGTTTTTGCAAATTTTCATCTTTTCTGTTCTTGACTATCATACTTGGGTGTGTATTTTTTGCTTAGTACCAACCACTCCCAGTTGGCACTCATGAGTTAATGTATCATCTGAACCTTGGCTTTTATGACACTGCAAGTCTGCTCTCTCTGAGAACGTATTTCCTCACTGTGCACAGTTTATCTCCTACAGCGATGTACACATTGAATGGGCAAGTCTCCCAGTTTCCAGCTTGGGTTCTCTGTGTTATATCATCCAATTCTGGATCTTTGTCTGACTTTCTTTCAATCTGTCTAGTTGTCATTGCTCTGGGTGTAGCATTAACTGCCACAAACTGCACAAATAATTCAACTTCCTTCTTTAGTGAGGATCTATATGTATGATCCTCCCTTGGTAGTTGTGATAGAGAGTTAGCGATGTTCTTCTTTCCGGCAATGTGAGTCACCTTGAATTTATACTACTGGAGTCTCAAAACTCCAGTTGCAATTCTACAGCATGGTTTGTGTCTGGGAAAGTAAATCATCTCTAATAGCTTGTGATCCAATGCTAATTCAAATACAATGCTGAACAAGTATATATAGAATCTTTCACATGTCCACAACAATTCTACAGCCTCTTTTGTCATGAGAAAATCTCCTCTCTAAACTTGTCAGACATCTGCTCACATAGGCAATGATTCTTGAGCCTTCAGCCTGCATATGCACCAGCACTACATCTAATCCTACTGCATGGTGGCATGGTGGTTAGCACTGCTGCCTCACAGCACCAGAGACCCAGCTTCAATTCCAGCCTTGGGTAACTGTCTATGTGGAGTTTGCACATTCTCCCTGTGTCTGCATGGGTTTTGTCCAGTGCTCCAGTTCACTCCCATAGTCCAAAGATGTGCAGGTTAGGTTGATTGGTCATGGTAAATTCCCCATTGAAGTATTAGCAGCTTAAATACATGACATTATGGGGATAGGGCTTGGGTGGAATTATTGTTGGTGCAGCCTTGATCGGCTGAATGGCCCGCCCCTTCTGCACTGTAGGCATTCTATGATTCTATGATTTATTCCATGACTAACAACGTCTTTGATTTTCATTGATGAATTTGGATCATAGTATTCCAGGGTTCAAATATTTGTCAAGCTGTCTTTCTTTCTGGTTAACTTCCTCAGTGAATCAGCCAGGGTCATGAAGTTTGGTATATGCCTTGCACAATAATTCAGTCCCAGAAAAACTCTCACTTTGCTGGCATTTTGTAGTTCATGTACCTCTGTTATTGCTTTTATCTTGTCTTTAGCTGGATTGATACCATCACTCATGAATTTATGTTAATGCCCCATTAACATTAGCACTGTCAAGTCCAGTAAGCTCTTGTCTACACTTATCACAAATCTAATGAATACTAATCTCAGCCTCTCAGTATATTCTTCTCTACTGGCTCCATGAATAATGATGTAATTTGAGATATTGTGAGATCTCTTGTATTGCCTTATGCATTTTGTGTTCATAAATCTCCATTGCTACATTCCAGCCAAAAAGCAATCTCCTGTATCAGTTAAGACCACAACGAGTGACAAAAATCGTCACCTTCCTTGAATTGGGATGCAGCACCAGTTGGTTGTATTTCCACTTTAGGCCTAATTTGGAAAGTACCTTGCTTGTTGAAAACCTTGAAAGACTTTGTCTGCAGTGGGAGTTGGATGATGTTCTGTCACTACTACTTCATTCATTTTTCGCTTTTCAAAATAAAGTCACCATTTGTTTTAGGCTTGACCACAACAAGACTCATTCACAGTGTTAGTCCTTCAGTTGGCTCTATGATCTCTTTGATTAGTTCCTTGATATTTGCCTCAACTTTTCCTCTCAGACCAAAAGATTTTTCTGTGTTTAGGCTGAGCTCTAGGCTTCTTGTCAATTGTTAATCTCACCCAGTCATTGTGTAATTCCCCAGTTCCTTGGAACACAAGTCCAAACACTTCTCGTAGCTTTGCAAAGGATTTTACAAAATTCACTTTCAATCCAATCTAGCAATAATTTATTTGGCAGCTTTATCAAAGAGCTTCCTGTTGTTTCACTTTTATGTTGTCACTCACTGCTGCTACCAATTCTGGCTTCAGTAGTTTTTTAGCTATTGGAAGCGTAGTCTGCAGTGTTAGTTGCTGGACTGGACTATTTTTCATGCCTTCGGTAGATATGTTTCTCCACTCTAAGATTTTCTTGTATACATCCATGTTGAATCTAGTTGATTTTTTGAGGATCCATTTACTAATTTTGATCACTGCCTCAGCCTTTCTGTTTGACTGGGAATAGCAGGGAGATGATGTGTAGTGTTGAATTTCCCAATCATTCATAAAGTATCTGAATTCTTCACATGTGAAACAAGGACCATTGTCATTCATCATAATGTCAGGAATGCCAAAGTGACTGAAATCTACTTTCTGGTCTACTTTAATCTGTTCAGAATCTAGACTTAACTTATCATTGAATGTGGTGCAGTGGTAGCACCCTGCAAGTGGAATTTAGCCTTCTTGTGTGTACTTCCCTCGAGAGACCAGACAAAGCTTTCAGAGTTTAAAATTGGCCTGTATTCAGCAGGGGAAACCAGTTTCCACACACATGGCATGTAGACTCTCAGAATAAAAGAATACAATGGCAATTATACCTTAGTTTCAGTTACAAGTGATTTACATACATCAGTTGAAATTGTACACTTACAAAGAGAACAAAGAACAAAGAAAATTACAGCACAGGAACAGGTCCTTTGACCCTCCAAACCTGTACCGACCATGCTACCCGATTGAACTAAAACCCCCTACTATTCCAGGGACCATATCCCTCCATTCCCATCCTATTCATGTATTTGTCCAGACGCCCCTTAAAAGTCACTATTGTATCTAAAGAACTTATTCAAAGGTAATCAATATCTAGACCCAATTAATGTTTCTGATGACTTTATTTGTTTCCTGTAGTAGTGTTTAACCAATTACAACAACTCTACACTTGCCTGATTACAGTATTCAACCACCAACAATGCATGTACACATAGTTATGCTATCAGAAAAACATACATCTGTGGTCCTTGAATGTCAGGATATATAGCCCCCTTGTGGTTTCAGAGTTCTTCTCTGTCCATTGTTTTCACAACTATAACTTGCAGTCCTAACAGCTTCCCAGGAACTTTGCTGCACTCAATGATTTTAACCCCTTCATACCCCTGCCACTGGACCAGAAGCTCTGGGTTTGAGTTGAATGCCACAATGTATTGACTATGGAAGGAGCATTCAGTGTGGTTCAACAGGCTGATAATCAGCTCAGAGGTCCTTTCACCACTTTCCACCTCTATTCCCCAAAGGGTTAACAAACAGTGTGAGTGTGAAGATATGATAACAACAACATCAAGTGGTGACCTGGAGCTACAATTTCCAACATGCCTCAATAGTTTCTGCACACACATGGACAAGGAGCAGATAGTACATGTGCAGAGTGGTGTTTTGGAGCTCTCTGGCCTGAGGACAATGGCCCAGTGTGCCTGCATAAAAAAAAAAGTCGTGCAAAAACTCTAATCATGAGACCAAGGAGAGGGTCAACATAATCAGAGAAGATTCCCAGGTAGGGGACAGAGAGAGAGAACTAGGAGAGATCACAGTTACAAAGAAAAAGAAAGGAACAGAGAAAGAGGCTCCAAGCAAAAACAAACTGCAGTTTATAGAATTTAAGTAGCGAGAATTTGGGAGAAGCCCTGGAGATTGAAGAAGGCACAGTAAGAAGTCTCACAACACCAGGTTAAAGTCCAATGGGTTTATTTGGCAACACTAACTTTTGGAGTCTCAATTAGTGCTGCCAAATAAACCTGCTGGACTTCAGCCTGGTGTTGTGAGGCTCCTTACTGTGTTTACCCCAGTCCAACACCAGCATCGCCACATCATTGAAGAAGGCAGCAGAAGAATGGTGATTCCATATTGTGGGCCACTGGGGCGAAGGTAACCATTTGGAGCAATAATGTTTTACTCAGCATGACCAAAGAGTTGGAGTTATGATTTTATTGGTGCTAATGTGCAGACTTGGGAATTGAGTGGAATGGAGTCTCAGGAGATGAGATTGAGGCCCTGTGAGGCAAGCAGTCATTAAGACAGTCCAAATCAAAGGAAAGTTTGGAGAGAATTCCAGAGCAAGATCTTTAAGGGTAAAGACTGGAATCCCTTGTGAGAAAGAAAGAACCTCAATGAAATTGGTTTGTTTGCTGATGTCTGGATGCTGAGAACTCAGTGAGATCTGTATTAGTCACATTAACATGTCGTGTGGATGTTAGACCACAGTTTGTCTGTAAATATACATTTATCTCATTTTAACCCTGAATGTTAGCGTGTAAGATAGATATTGTAATTTTTTTTGACCTTGTATGATAAAACTTATTTTGTTTGTTCAAAAATTGTGGAATCTTGTGGCTTTAATCTCTTAACAGGTGTCTTGGATTTCGAACTTTGCCTGCTTTAAACAAAAAGTTTCTAATCTAATTGTATAAAAAACGTGGAAGTCAAGTCCAGGATCATAACAGATCTCTCTGGTGGTCATTGGTATCAGCTGGTATAACTCCCAATATTCTGAATGGTTGTTGACTGTGACAAGATGACCAATTCCAGTGAGAGTGAAGAGGTCTACTCCATCCAAGCTTCATCCATGGTCTGTCTGGGATATCATGAGTCTAAGGTGACTCCTTAGTTTGTTTAGCTTAATGTTCATTACAAGCACTGCACTGCAATAATCTCATTGCTCATGTCTGGCCAGTAAAACAGTTCTCTTGCCTTCCACAGACTAACCTCAATGTCTTATGTTGATGCATTTGGAATCTCTTTTCTCATCTCTTTAGGGTTAATGATCCTAGTCCCTTTGTACAAGATGTCATTTTGTGCCATCCATGAGATGATGCCCACATTCAGTCTTTCATTCATATCTTGTCTTGCGGAGAGAAATGGGTCCAGAGGACAGCATGAAATCATATAATCTTGAATTAAAACCTGCATGAGTTTGAGGCAGTGACAAAATCTCTTCCAATAATGTGTATAGAGGTAATTGAGAAAAGGATGAGCAAATAAAGTGAACATAGTTACAGACTTGTAACAAAAACAGTAAAAGACTGGATTGAGCAAGTTAAATTTGGTTGCAAGCTCACTGAAACAGGCAAAAGTCCCATCAACAAACCATTTGAATCTCCTTTCCCTCCACAAGGCAAACACTGAGTCAAGCTTGGAAGGCAAGAATAAGTGGTTATTACAAATAGGGCCTAGTAGTGAAGGACAGGTAAATTTAAAATATTTTAAAAGTAGAAATCACAATGGGGTCTGATGTGTATTTAGAAGAGACTAAGGATAGCAGGGCAGATCAAGGCAAAAAGAAAGGATCAGCAGCAGAAATGTGCTTCCATAAAACAACATTTAATACTTGGATTGTGATGCCATATTAAAACCTTTTGAATATTGACTGCCCAATAATATTAAATATGTTAGGTAGTGCTAGTCCATCATCCTGCTTCCCGCTCAGAAGTATCGACCTCGGGTTCCAGGAGTCCTGTCTGCCCAAACAAATGTTAATATCAGCTTAATGCCATAACCAAAAATAATTCTGGTAAAAATATAGGGAGACATTGAAAAATAAACAATCTGTTTTAGGATGTAAAGTGATTCTTCAGAATCATCACCCAACTTCTCACCAGCAACCATCTTTCTAGATTTACTTTTCTGTGGCTCAGTGGTTAGAACTGCTGCCTCACAGCACCAGGGACCCATGTTCAATTCCAGCCTTGAGTGACTGTCTGACTGGAGATTGTGCAATCTCCCTGTGTCTGCATAGGTTTCCTTTGGGTGCTCTGGCTTCCTCCCCATAGTCCAAAGATGTGCAGGTTAGGTTGATTGGCTCTGCTAACTGCCCCTTACTCTCAAGGAGATTAGTAGGGTAAATGCATAGGATTACAGGGATTGAATCTGGGTGGGATTGTTGTCGGTGCAGGCTTGATGGGCTGAATGGCTTTCTTCTGCACTGTGGGGATTCTGTGATATGATTCTATGATTCTTTCTAGCGAAACACTTGCTGCAATATAATTCAGCTTTATGAAGTTAGATCACTGCTTTCCCCATGTTGGACATGCTTCCTTTTCCTTCTTGTGTCATCCCCCACAGTATGTATATCCAATACTCTGGCCTTGATCTTTCTACCACCCCTTCTGTAAATTGTCCTTACTTTTCTTCATTGACATGTGCCTGGAGGGCTTGAACTACCTCTCAAAATAGTACAAAATCTTATCAATTCCCCCATCAATGCTCTTCAGCTGATGATTAACCACCTCAGAGCTGCTGCACATATCAATAGCTTTCTTGAGAGTATGTCTCTCTCCTTTCATGTTTTCCTGGTGGGATCTGTTATTCCTGAGACAATCCTATCTCTGATGAGATCATCCTTTAGTTGCCCAGACTCAAAGGATGCATCAAAGCATCTCCGTACAGTTACAAACTGATCAGTATTTTCCTCTCTTCCTGAGCTCTAAAATACAGCAATCATAACTGACATTAAGGGAGCATTCAACATTCATCTTCAAAGCATCCAAAATTTCACACATCTTATTCACAAACCTTGACATTGAAGTCTACAGTAATGCTTATAGCATTCTCCCTCCATACCAATAAGAATTACTACTCTTATTTGTTTAGGTTTTTTGTTTAACTCTTTTACAATTTCATAACTCCACCATTGAAATTAGAAAGATTGGCAATTTCCTCTCAAATCTCTTTTGATCTCCATTGGAGCAGGTGCTGAAACATTCAAAGTCATGATGACTCACCAAGCTGTCAATGCCCTATACAAAGTTGCAGATCAACATTTTAATTATTCTCTGCTTTTGTTTACATTTGCTCTTCCGACAACTGGAATCCATACAATCCTAGCTGCACGCTTCTGACATCATGTTTCATGTTGTGGGTCAAATGGCTATTGCCCTGAAACCTTTATTATATCTTGACAGCAGAGGTCATATGAGATGGGTAAGTCATATACAAAGATATGTGTGATACACAAAGATATTTATCCAAACAGTCTGTTGCATATCTGTCTCCAACCTGTATCATGGACTGTCTTCAGTTTATATCGTGGACTGTCACTGTCTGTCTTTAGTTTTTCTCCAGTCTGTCTCTTGGATTGTCTCAGGTCTGTCCCATGGGCTGTGGCCTCCTTTCAGTTTGAATACCTGAACTTATACCATGCTTTCTGGTAAAAATAATCTTCTGATACGTTACATTATTCTCTCTCACCTTGCCATGGTTCAATGCAAACTGATACTACAGCATCTAATGTTTGTTACGGCTTTTCACAGACTTTCAACACTTTTCAGTTGCCTTATCTTTAACCTTGCATCTTATCTGTGAAAGCACAACGGCCCTGTTAGCATTCTAAGTAGGATAATTGTATATTTCAGACTTGTTCAATCTTCCTACAGCATGCCTTCCAAATAGTTAGATTGACAATCATTATTTCATCCTTTTTTGTTAAACTTTTAACCAAATACTTATCTTTAAACAATCCAGTGTTTCTTCTTTCTTCTAAACTGGTGCTGAAATCTGTCACCTTTAAAATGATGGTTTCTGGAGCATAAGGAGTAATGAATGACGTGTTAAGTTTATAACCTTCAGTTTGAGGTTATTGCAATCTATAAATCATGATTCAGACAGGCGAAATTCAACCCCAATATTTCTCTAGTTTAGCCAATGTCTTGTATAGATTCATAATGACCAACTTGTTTTTATTATTCACATCTAATATGTCATTTACATGTTTCCATCTGTGATGCCATTTTAATGACTTGTCTAGGTTTGTCAGTCCTGCTATTAAAGTTATCTTTTATCTGTTTTCTCCCGTGGCCTCTGAAGTTGCTCAGTTCTCTGGTCCGACATTATTGGCAACTTACATATTTATTTCCCCTAGGGCCACTCAGGCAAGGAAGTTCTAACAATAATCCTTGGCCTTAACACTATGTCTTAAATCAAAAAAAAATCTCTTTACTCCCTCTGCCTGCTTTTTATCTTTTAGCCACAACCTCTCTCCATTTCAACAATTCGACTTCATGTTTGCGTAGAACATTATTAACCTGCTGGAAGCCTGTATACATCAAATAATAAGGGATTCACAATCACTTTGGTATTTCTTCAAAAATGTCAGAGGTTTATTCAGCAGGATCTATGGATATAAATTGCTTTTAATCTTTTTGTTTGTTATTTATTAGATCATTGTCATGCATGCAATCTTCAAGATTGCTTCTGCTAACCAACTTCATTGTTTTACCTACAATTTGAGTAAAACAATTGGATATGGTGCTGCCCAAGTCTTTTTTGTCACATTTTGGAATACTGCCATTTTAAGTTATTTCATATTATTCCAGGGGATGTCCAGTATTCATCAACTATATTATGATTGTTAGTACTGTACAAATCTCAGCTTCCTCTTACCCTGTTATATTTCAAGCTATTGCACTGGATTTTATGGGGCACTGCCTTCACCAGGCCCAAAGTCAATGGCAGGGACCACATCCATGATCCTGATGGCTGCCCCCTCCCCAGCATTTAGCATTTTGAAGCTGGGAGCAGCTTTAATTGCTTGGAGGTGAGACTTGTGCCCATTTATTGCAAGTATGTTCTGCCTCAGACAATTGGATGCCCAAAAGCCCTGTAGCCTCAGCAGCGCCAGCCGGGAGCAGTGGCTAATGCTGAGACCACACACAAGCCCATAATGGTGAGCTATACAAGTAACTCTGGGGGTTGGGAGTTTGGGATTCAGCCATGGGAAGCGGGGGCCAGGTTCAAGAGGCTGGAAGAGTTGGAATGGGGGATATGATCTCTGGAGGAGATGCCTCTGCTGAGCCCAGGGGGTCCACAAAGGAAGTTTGCCATTTTTCCACAGACCAATCCATGCAGCTAAAGCTGTTCAGTTTCGTGCATGGTGTTGGTCTCCCCCAGCAGAGACAAAATGCTGATAGTGGTGCAATGTGGCCCTTACAGCTATTCATTAGCTACTTAAGATCCTCAACAGGCCCAGGAGCAGGCAGGGTACCCAACACCTCCCCCATAAAATCTGAAATAGTTTGGGACAGGCAGCTAAAATGTTGGAAGACACCAACTGGCTTTTACATGCCACCCTCTCTCTCATTGTGAGTTGCCCAGCAGTTGTTTTTTCCAGAATTGTCAATCTGCATCTGGGATCCCTGATCAGTTAGGGAAGGCAGCAGGAATGACCTGCCGAATTCTGTCAAAGAGGAAAGATTTCTAATTAAAGTGTGGGCTACAATAGTTGACTAACACCAGAATCTTTGAGGCTGCTGGGATGGAGAGGAAATCTGGGAAGGCTGCTCCTCAAATTTCTTCCTCTTACTCGGAGATCCCACTGTGGGACCCAAGGGACTTCAGAAAGGTAAACACTCCCAAAGAGAGGAAGAAGAGAACAATCTCTTCATTCCAGCCAGCGTGGATGAAAGTAGCTGAAGAAACCAGCAATGAAAGTATGGTCTCTCTAACCCTGACTGTTACAAGGAGTAGTCCATTTGGCCCTTCGAGCCTGCCCCGCCATTCATCTTGATCATTGAATTCAATCTCCTAATCCCACCTTCCTCCCATATCTCTTGATCTCTTCAGCCCCAAGAATTATATCTAATTTCTTCTTGAAATCAGACAACGTTTGAGTCTCAACTATTCTGTGGTAGTGAATTCCACACATTCACCACCCTCTGGTTGAAGAAATTTCTCCTCACCTCAGTTCTAAAAGGCTTACCCCTTATCCTCAAACTATGACTCTTAGTTCTGGATTCCCCCACCTTTGGGAACATTCTTTCTGAATCTACCCTGTCTAATCCTGTTAGAATTTTAAAAGTTTGGTAAGATCTCCTCTCACTCTTCTAAACTCCAGTGAATATAATCCTAACAGACTTATTCTCTCCTCATATGACTGATCTGCCATACCAGGAATCAGCTAGGTAAACCTTCACTGTACTCCCTCTGTAGCAAGGACATCCTTCCTCAGATAAGGACACAATACTCCAGGTGTGACCTCACCAACACCCTAAACAATTGCAGCAAAACATCCCTACCCTGAAATTCAATTCTTCTTGTTATGAAGGTCAACATACCATTTGCCTTCTTTACTGCCTGCTGTATCTGCACACTTACTTTCAGTTACTGATGCACAAGGACTCCAAAGTCTCATTGAGTATTGACCTCTCTCAATTTACACCCATTAAAGTAATAATCTGCCTGTCTGTTATTGCTATCAAAGTGGATAACCTCACATTTATCCATATTACACTGCATCTGCCATGCAAATGCCTACACTCTCAGTCTGTCCAAATCACGCTGAAGCATCCCTGCATCCTCTTCACAGCTCACTCTCCCACCCAACTTTATATCATCTGCAAATTTGGACATAATATACTCAGTCCCTTCCTCCAAATCATTAATATATAATGTCAAGAGTTGGGGTCCTAGTATTCTGCAGAATCCCCTAGTCACTGACTGCCAACCAGAAAAAGATGCATTTATGCCAACTTTTGTTTCCTATCTGTTAACCAGCTTTCTGTCCATCTCAAGATATTACCTGCAATCTCATATGCTTTAACTTTACAAAAAGGTCTGTTATGTGAGATTTTGTCAAAAGCCTTTTGAAAGTCTATATAAACCATATCCACTGGTTCTCTTTGGTCAACTCTACTATTTTCTCAAAAAATTCTAATAGATTCATCAAGCATGATTTTCTTTCTGTAAATCCATGCTGACTTTGATTATACTAATATCTTCCAAATGCCGAGTTATGAAATCCTTGATAATAGACACTAGCAACTTCTCCAGTACTGATGTTAGGCTCGCTGGTCTATAGGTCCCTGTTTTCTCTCTACCTCCCTTTTCGAATGGCGGGTTTATATTAGCTACCCTCCACTCTGTAAGAACTATTCCAGAGTTCAAAGAAATTTGGAAAATAACCACCAATGGATCTACTTCCAGGGCCACCTCCTTAAGTACTCTGGGATGAAGGTTATCAGGACTTGGGGATTTATCCACCTTCAATCCCATCAATTTCCCCAAAACCATTTCTCTACTAATGCTGATTTCCTTTAGCTCCTCCCTAAAACATGTTTCTCTCAGCACTTCTGGTACATGATTCATGTATTCCTTTGTTAACTCTGAAGCAAAGTACAAATTTAATTCCTCAGCCACTTCTTTATTCCCTGTTAAGAAGGCTCCCATTTTTGACCCTAAGGGGCCTACATTCATTTTTGTCAATCTTTTTCTCTTTACATATCTATGGAAACTTTTACAGTCAGTTTTTATGTTTCCCACTAGCTGACTTTCATACTCCATTTTTCCCTTCTTAATCAATCCCTTTGCTGAATTTTAAACTGCTCCCAATCCTCAGGCCTATTGCCTTTTTTTGCCAATTTGTATGCTTCTTCCTTGATACTGTTGTGCCTGCTGCACAGTCTATTTTAACCCTTAATACGATGGACAAAGAATTGCGAGTAGACTTCTTGTTAGTATAACCAATATTTATTTAAAACACACAATCAACAATAAGTTAACTTACAGAAAATACTAAAGTTCAAGTTCTATGTTAGACCTTGACTTTGAGTGACTGGCAAGCACCCAAGCAGATATTGGCTTTCATCTGTGCGCGCTGGTCTCTGTAGTCCTCTGGTCCTTTGGCTCTAGTCTTCCTTCCTTCTCAGATGTGGTGGCTCTCCTCGTTGCTGGAGATGGCCACTGTTGTAGTTCATTCATGGGGCCAGAGAGAGAGAGAGAGAGAGAGAAGCGAGAGCTTCTGTTGTGTAGCAGCTTTTATTCCTCCTTGGTTTCGTTTCCTTTTTGGGCAATCTCCTGATTTTTGTCAATCAATCAGAGCTTGATCACCTTGATTGATTAGAGTCCAATCAGGTGCTGCCACACCGATCTCTGGATGTGTACCCAACGGCCATACCTGTAGGTGCTGGAGGCACATAGGTCACAGACCTCCTTCCCAAATAATGGATTAAAGCTCCCCTTTGTCTGGTAAACAAGTCTGTTTGACCAGAGAGTGTCCATTGTCTTTGGGATGGCCTATTTCATGTGTATTCAATCGTCTTGGGCGCAGCCTATTTATCTCTGTCTTTTAAGCTGCAATCTGCTGTTTGTGCTTGTCCAGTTATCCCAGCGTGCTCTGTAAATCACCATTTTAGGTGGCCCATTTGGCCACAATACTATCTCTAATTTCCCTTGTAAGCCATGGTTGTCCACAATTCCCTTACCATTCTTGCAACAAACAGGAATAAACAACTTCTAGAGTTCACCTATTTGTTCTTCATGTGCCTGCCATTGCCTGTCCACTCTCTTTCCTTTCAGCAATGTTTCCCAGTCCATCATGGCCAAATCAAGCTTCATTCTATCATAGTTACCTACGTCAAGTTTCAGGATCTTGGTTTCAGAATCAACTACATCATTATCTACTTTGACAAAAGAATTGTACCATATTATGATCACTCGTCCGCAAGGGTTCTGTCACAACCAGATTGCCAACTAATCCTTTCTCATTGCACAACACCCAGATAGCCTGCTCCCTTGTTGGTTCCAGAAAATCATCCCATATACACTCCAGAAATTCCTCCTCTATTATACTGTGACTAATTTGACTTTGCCGTCTATGAGCAGATTAAAGTCACCCATAATCACAGATGTTCCTTTACTACATGCATTTCAGCTTTCCTTTCAATGCTTTTCCCAACATTACCACTACAATTTGGTGGTCTATATATGTAATAACTCCATGGAGACAAAAGTCCCATCACCTAAGTTTCTTTATTTCCAAGAGAACTCTATACAACAGAACTCACACTCTCTCTCTCGGTTGTTTCCTGCTTCAGCAGGCAAAGAGGCTGACACACCTGCTTTAAATAGGCTCCCTGATTGGACCATCAATTAGGACTTAGCAGGGACATCTTTTAGTGTTCAAATTCCACCATCTGCTGTGGTGGGATTTGAACCTGGGTACCCAGAACATTAGCTGAATTTCTGGATTAATAGTTTAACAGTAATACCACTAGGCCATCACCTCCCCAGGACTCAGCAGGCCAACCTCATTAGGCTGACTGGAGTCATCACATTCCTCCCCCCAAAAGTCCGAGGAATCCTCTTGGTTTGTTTTTCTCAGGGGTCTTTTCCTCTGCTTGAGCACTGGGTCTGGATCCTCCAACTCAGCCTCTGATGTCGATGAGGTGTAACAATCAGGTGTCCGCCTCATCTACAGTGAACGCCAAAGGACTGGTTCCCGTTCTACTTCTGGCAGTAGGGTAACCGCTGCACTTTCATCCCGTGTCCATCTCAGACTCTGAGGTGCCCACCAGGAGTGCTGGAGAGCATTACTGGCCCATCAAGGGGGGCTCTGCTCAGGAACGGGTAGAGAGTTTGAGGCACAGACCTGTCCAGGTATTTCCTTACAACTGCCTCACCCACGTGTACTCAGTAGGATACTGGAATCATCCTGGACTTGACTGTTCCTGTTATCCATATGGGTCTATGCGGATAATTGCTTACCCAGACTTTCTCATTGACATCAAAATCTTTCTCTTGGCGAGTGTTGTCATGGCTCCTGCATTGGACTTCTTGGGGTCTTTCCACCTTCCCTCCCATGTTTGGAAATAACAGACTGAGTCTGGTGTGGGATTATCTGCCCATCAGTAATTCTGCTGGAGCAAATCCCGTGGTGGCAAGTGGAGTTGTTCTATAATCGATTAGCCAGCATGAGAGTTTAGTTTCTAATGATGCCACTGGCCTTTAAGGTCTAGACTGCTCTCTCCCTGAACCCATTTGACACAGAGTGGTATGGTGCCCTCTTGATGTGCCAAATCCCATTCAATTTCATGAATTTTGTGAACCCGAGGCTGGTGAAAACTGATCCATTGTCAGAAACTAATACCTCTGGGATCCCGTGCATTGCAAACAAGATGTGCAGTTTCTCAACAGTTGCCATTGTGTTTGCTGAGTTCAGTCCAGTCCAGTCCAGCCATTTGGAAGGGGCATCTATTATTACCAAAAACATGGACCCCATAAACTGGCCTGCAAAATTGACATGGAGTCGCAACCATGGTCAACCTGTCCATTCCCATGGATGCAGTGGGACTGCCAGTGGTGCCTTCTCCCCCTGTTGGCATTTCTTGCACTGTCCTACCAATTCCACTATGTCTGCATTCAAACCTGGCCACCAGACATAGCATCTTCATTTTTGACACTCAGGGATACCATGGTGTAATTCAGCCAGTAAGTCCCAAGACAGGGCTGTCGGACCAATGACGTGTGCTCCCATAGCAGTGTCCCATCTTCTACAGTGATCTGCTCCAATATGGGTGGAACTGTGGTTCAACCGGTCTTTCCAACTCCCCTGTTAGCTCCAGGTGCTTTACCTTCACTAATACAGGGTCTTTTTGCGTCCACTGGTGTATATTGTGCGCGTCCACCGGAAGGTATCCAAGAAGTTTACTGCCATCACAGTCTCCTCTATTCCGGGTACCAATGGTGGGTGTCCAGTAATGGTAGCTGGCTTAGGGCATCAGCGTTTGCCACTCAAGTCCTCGGCCAATGCTCCAACTGATACTGATATGCTGCCAGTAATAATACCCGGTGCTGGATCTGGGCTGAAGCTCTTGGCGATACTGCTTTGTCCTTCTTGAATAGGCTGAGCAAGAGTTTGTGAACTGTGATGATCGTGAATTTCTGCCCATATAAGTACTGGTGTTTTTTTTAACTATGAATACTACAGCCAGACCTTCCTTTTCAATTTGGGCATATCTTCGTTCTGCTATTGCTAGGATCCTGGAAGCATATGCTGTTGGCCATTCTTGTCTAGTCTGCCATCTGTGTGCCAGGACTGCGCCAACTCCATATGGGGACACGTCACAGGTGAGCACCAATTCCTTCTTGAGGTCATAAGGTGCCAATACATTTTCAGATGAGAGGTTGCTGTTTAATTTTCTTGGTGGGCCAACCATTCCCAGACTTGCCCGTTTTTTAGCAACTGGTGGAAGGGATCCAGAACGGAGGCTCTGTTCTGTATGAATTTCCCATAGTATGTTACCAGTCCTAAAATGACCGTAACTCCTGGATGGTGATGGGAGTCGGGGTGTCTTTTTGTACTCGCACCTGATCCTCCTGAGGATGTAGGCCCAACTTACCTACTTTGTACCCGAGGTAGGTTACTTACGGTGCTAAAAAGAAGCATTTTTCTTTTTTCAAACGCACCTTGCTGCTGCAAATTTCCTAAGGACTTCTTCCAGGTTCTACAGATGTTCTGCCCTTGTTTTCCCATAATGAGGACATCGTCCAGGTAAATGGCAACCTGTGGTAATCCCTGTAGGATGTTCTCCATGATTCTCTGGAATATGGCACAAGCTGACAATACCCCGAAAGGTAATCTTTCAGTATAAAAGAGGCCTTTCAGCATATTTATTGCAGCAAATCTTTGCAAATCTTCATCCAGACATACTTGCAGGTATGGCTCGTGTCCAGTTTTGTGAATAGACGTCTTCCTGCCAGCTTTGCATAAATATCCTCGATCCGGGAGATTGAGTATTTGTCCAGCTAAGAATAACAATTTATCGTCTGTTTGAAATCACCACAAAGGTGCAGAGCCGTCCAGCTTTAAAAGTTGGTACCACAGGTGCGGCCATTCCAAAAACTGGAATGGTTTTATTATTCCTTCGTACTGCAACCTTTTAATTTCTGTATCAACCTTTTCCCTTAATGTAAATGGTATTGGCTGGGCTCTGCAAAACTTTAGGACTGCCTCTGGGTCAATGTGTAATTTCACTTTAACCGCTTTGATTGTTCCAAGGCCTTCCTGAAATAACTCCGGATATTTGCTCAGAACTTCACTTAGGTGACCATTTTTGAGCTGAAAAATATTTGCCCAATCGAGCTGGATCTCTTTTAGCCAATTTCGCCCTAATAGGCTCGATCCTGAACCTTCCACTACCATCAATGGGAACCCAACTAATTGTTTCCTGGAAGCAACTGGCACATGGGTTGTACCCAACATACAGGTCCTCAGCCTTGCTGAATTCTTGGTCAGGGCTAAGGGTTGGAATCCAGTGCATGTCTTGTTAAACACGGTTTCTCCTATGACCAATACGGCTGCCCTGTGTCGACCTCCACTAAAATTGGACATCCATTCAGTCTCAGTGACAACTTGATGGGTTCTGATTTAGTCATTGCTCTGCAAAGTAGCTGCTCCTCGTTAGAAGTAGGTTAAGCTTCCAGGTTGTGCATTCTCCTGTCTCTTATCCTCTCAGCCTAAGTTTTCTTTTCGGAAATGTTGGTTTTGGAACCTTGCCTTTCTTCTGCGCCTCCTGACACTGGCAGCCATTGCAATGTCATGTCAGGTGGGGCTCTACAGGCACTGCTATCACTCCAGACTTAATCCAGCCTTGTCCAGGGGCGATTCTGTGAATGGACCTGGGCTTCCTCATATCTGAATCCTTCTGAAGGGCCACTACATAGTAGCCTATTCCGTAGTGGTAGTCCCCTTACCCAGTTGCACTGATGTTGGCTTCTACCACCATCGGGATACCCTGAAGCTCACGGTCTCCGCTTGCCACTTTTTCTAAAGACAAAGCCAGTTGTTATACCTGTTCACAGTCCAGTTGGGTCTCCGCCAACAGGCATTTTTGTATTGCCATATTATTGATTCCGCACACCAATCAGTCTCAGATCATTTCATTTAATGTCACCCTGAATTTGCAAGCCTACGCCAAACATCTTAGCTTTGTCAGGAAACTAGTGATTAACTTCCCCGCTTCTCGGAATGTGGAGTAAAACCTGTACCTTCGCAGGATCAGAGGTGGCTTAGTATTGTACTATACTTGTACTAAGTCTGACAACTCCTGAAAGATCTTTGTGTCTGGTGCCTCTGGGTAAGTTAAAATGCACATTATAGCAAAAGTTGCTGATCCACAAGCAGTCAGCAGGATAACCCTTTGCTTCTCATCTAAGGCAGTCATTCACCCTGAAGAAGTGCTTCATCCTTTCCACATATTGGGCCCAGTCCTCCACTGCAGGGTCAAAAGAGTCCAACTCATTTTCCTTGTCGCCACTGTAATATCTCCACAGAGGCAAAGGTCCTGTCACCAAGGTTTCTTTATTTGTAAGAGATACTGTACAACAGAGCTCATTCACTCGCTCTCTCTTGATTGCTTCCTGCTTTAGCAGGCAGAGAGACTGACACACCTGCTTTAAATAGGGAACATGAGGCTCCCTGATTGGACCATCAACTAGGACTCATCAAGGAGTTCATACTCTAGCAGCGAACCTTATTAGCCTGACTGAAGTCATCACAGTATATCACCCCCACCAATGTTTCTTGCCCCTTGTTGTTCCTTAACTCAATCCATTACAGATTCCACATCATTTATGCTAATATCTTTCCTGCAAATCAAATCAATATCATCTTTAATCAAAAATGCAACTCCATCGCCTTTTCCTTTATGTCTGTCCTTCCTAAACACGGAATAGCGCTCAATGTTTAGTGCTTATCCTTGCTCACTTTGGAGCTACATCTCTATAATGCCAACTATGTCATGCCACTTTACATCTATCTGTGTAACTAATTCATCCATTTTGTTCAAATTCTCCGAGCATTCAGGTTCAAAACCTTAAGGTGGGCACATTTAACATTGCTTTTCCCCTCCATACTATTTTTTACTTCTCCTCTTCTGACTCTGTCCCTTGATTTCTCTGCCTATCACTTTCCTTATTCTCCTTACTGACTTCTCCTCTTGTTCTTAATTCCCCCTGCTCTGAATCTTTGCAAAGATTCCTATTCCCCAGCCGTGTTAGTTTACACCCTCCCCAACCATTCCAGTCTTCCACTATGTCTACAAATTTGTGTTGCACTTTAGAAGAAACAAGATAAAGTAAATTTAATTTTTTATGCACTAATTGTACCTTACTTTATTCACAGCTCAATTTTAATGAACAAAATTATATGTAGAATATTTGGCTCATACCTTTAAGATGTCTTAATTTTACTTGTCACAAACTCTTATTTATAATTTGTGAAATGATAGTTATAGATATTAGCTGTTCGCATAAAAGACCTAAAGGTTAGTGCAGGAGATAAATGGCGCACTTCTGTGTAGGACATAAACACAAAATGATAAGTAATATAATTCTGCCCTCTGCTGGACAGTTGTTGTATGAACAATCAGGTTGTTTGTAAATGGTCTGCAGTTCTTTCTACTGGATGCTTAAATATTATATGTATATCAAAGTTCATCATATGTCTACATTGTTCATATTCTGATTCTGTGCCGAAACGGTCATATCTTTCATTAAAACACAAGAAGTAGTATTGACTTGACATTGGCAAAATGATGGCATTAAAGTGAAATGATCCAGAAAGGAAAATATAATAAAATAGAAATGATGATTGTTTTTCTCTGGGTTGTTTGTAGCAGTATTTTGGAGATCAATAGATTAACATCCTTTCAGTTTCTATTATAGTATATCAGCAAGCAAAATAGCTTATTAGTGACAATAATGCTGATATAGCTTTGATAATATTGCAAATTTTAGCTGCTGGTAAATTAAAATCAAATGTAAAATAGCCTTAACCAGTCTATAGTAACCCTTTCTCTGCATACAAGTAAACTCACTCACATCTCACTTCCCTGAATTATTTTCTAAACTTATTGCTTAAAGGAATGTTACAGAATATCTTTCCAAATTTCTTTCAAGTGTATATTAATTGCAAATTTGAGTTTGTCAATATGCTTCTTTTTCAACGATGAAAGTAACTTTGCAAGGAAACCTCTGTCTATGTCGTCAGTAGTTGCATCAC
Source organism: Carcharhinus amblyrhynchos (assembly GCF_965287045.1). NCBI lineage: Eukaryota > Metazoa > Chordata > Chondrichthyes > Carcharhiniformes > Carcharhinidae > Carcharhinus > Carcharhinus amblyrhynchos. The sequence continues at coordinate 64,641,466 of NC_137333.1, forward strand.
CAGTTATTCTGCTCCACCTGAGTCAGCTTCCTCAAAATGATGCCTGTATGATATGACATAAAAGAAAGCGTCTTAAGTTAAATTTCAAGTAGTGAATTTGTTGTGGCACGTTTGAAAGAGAGTTAGAGCTATCATATTTTCAACAGCAACCTGAAGTACTAAATTGGATCTTTTTTCTAATTACAATTGTTGGTTACTTGTGATTATTTAAAATCAATTTCCCAAGGCACCTTCTGATAGCATAGTGGACATTGGAATTTCTGTGATTGGCATCTTAAAACAATTTACTATTTTATAAATTAGGTGCAATTTCCTTTAACAACCTCCATATCTCTATACAATTCATAAGTTGACTTTCACAATTTTAACTTCTAATGACAAACAATATTCTGCATCAGTCCTTTTAATTATTGCCAAATCTGTAGATCCATTAACAGCAAATCTCAATTAAAAGTGGTCTTTCAATCCAGTAAATAAGAACTGATTCCTTTTTTTTAAAACTCTGGACAGAAGTGCATACTGGGTTTTGTGGACGCCAAGCAATCTGTATTACCTCCTGAGAAGATAATTCTACATCTTCACTCCGATACCAACTATTTTCAAGTTCTTCGGTGAGAGCATCACTGCTATCTGTACATTCATGAGTCAATCAGCAAGTAGGAGTTACCTTATCAACTGTCAAAATCTCATTTTTTAAACTGGATGCAATCAGAAAAAAAGCAAATATCCTTTACTATGATAGATCATGACTATTTGATGCAAATGTTGGTTGCCAGCATTGAAATATCTCATCCTTTCAAAACTAGGAATATTGGATACTACCCCTTCAAACCCAGACCTACTGCACCATTCCTTTTGCAGTGACTCTCACAAATGCACTAACCCACAATTTTCTGGCACTGAAGTATCAGGTGTGCGTCATACAGTATGTATAATGCTTCTTTCCTTATAAAACATTGTGTGAGAGCAATGCCTGTGAAGAATCACTTGCAAATTAAATAACTGGCAATAAGTACGATAAATTATTTTAACACAAATAGTTGGTTAGTGCAACCAAGCTGCCCCTTGGAGTGTCTGTGACTGAATAAATTTTCAGGACACAAATATAATAGAGGTAGTGTTCATGTGACAACCAGTTAACTTCAGCTCAGTGTTTCATATTGGCATTGTGTGATTTATCACTATTTTACCTGAAACTAACATTGCTTTGTATGTGGAAATTGCCCTAGCTCAATTGGATACAGGGAAGACTACAGCACTTGCCATCTCTATCCTTTCATTTTCCTTGTAGTCTTGCAGATCAAATAAACTCCAGAAACTTTAAACATTTTGTGAATGGGGAATTGAAATATTTAATGTATTTCATCAATGTTGGTTAGTAAAAGTGTTGATTCAGGAATTGAAGTCAATTGTAGCCAAGAGTGGGGTGTGTTTTAATCTGTACTTGGGGAAACTGTACCTTTATACTTGTCTGATTACCACAATTTGAAATGATTTTACCTCTAGCACCAATCCTACTGAGTATAAATATTCACTTTAAAAAGTTCGGCACACAGCATTGAAAGTTTATTATGTTCAGTTATGAGCCTGAGGCAGATTAGCCGACTGTTAATGATTTGGAAGGAACTGAAGGCACTGTTGCTAAATTTGCAGATGATACAAAGATCTGTATTCATTGGGAGTTTAGAAGGATGAGGGGAGATCTCATTGAAACTTACAGGATACTGCGAAGCCTAAATAGAGTGGACGTGGAGAGGATGTTTCCACTAATAGGAAAAACTAGAACCAGAGGACACACCTCAGGCTAAAGGGATGATCCTTTAAAAGAGATGAGGAGGAATTTCTTCAGCCAGATTTGAATGTGTGGAACTCTTTGCCACAGAAGGCTGTGGGAGGCCAGGTCATTGAGTGTCTTTAAGACAGAGATAGATAAGTTTTTGATTAATAAAGGGGACTAGGGGTTATGGGGAAAAGGCAGGAGAATGGGGACGAGAAAAATATCAGCCATGATTGAATGGCAGAGCATACTCCTTGGGCCGAGTGGACTAATTCTGCTCCTGTGTCTTATGGTCTTATGTTAGAACCTGACAACATTGAGAAGGTGGGAGTTTTATCTAGCAGGGTCAAGATATGTGTATTAGTTTCCAATTAAAGGGGTGTTTATACTGCTTAAATTGATACTTAACAGTTCAAATGATTGGAGGAAAAGGCAAGAAAGTGATATTTTATGAAGATTAAGATAATAGAAACAAGAGACAAAGGAGAACAAGCGAAGAAAAACATGACAATGTGGCAAATGGAATTGAAAGAGAGGAAATATTGGAGAAAGAGCTTAATCCAAAAATCAAAAATGCAACGTTGCGTTGGTCTGAACTCTGGGCCCTGCCTTGGAAAATACCAGAGAATCTATTGCCGCACAATATCAACATTTTAGTCTTTCCCTTTCTCCTTCATACAACCACGTATCTGGAGTACTGTGTGCAGTTTTGGGCGCCGCACCTGTGCAAAGATATTTTGGCCCTGGAGGGAGTGCAGAGGAGGTTTACTAGGCTGATACCGGAGTTGAGGGGATTGAGCTATGAGGAGAGGCTGAATAAACTAGGCTTGTACTCGTTAGAGTTTAGAAGAATGAGGGGAGATCTCATTGAGACGTATAAGATGATGAATGGGATGGATAGGATAGAGGTGGAGAGACTCTTCCCGCTCAAAAAAGACAGTAGGACTAGGGGGCACAGCCTCAAGATAAAGGGGAGGCGGTTTAGAACGGAGTTGAGGAGGAACTTCTTCACTCAAAGGGTGGTGAATCTCTGGAATTCTCTGCCCGTTGAAGTGGTGGAGGCTACCTCGCTAAATATTTTTAAGAAGCGGGTTGATGGGTTCTTGATAAGAGAGGGGATTAAGGGTTATGGGGAGAGGGCGGGAAAGTGGAACTGAGCCACAACAGATCAGCCATGATCTTATTGAATGGCGGGGCAGGCTCGAAGGGCTAGATGGCCTACTCCTGCTCCTATTTCTTATGTTCTTATGTTCTTATGTCTTATATAAAATGTGACAGTCTCGTACAAAATTGTGGTTAAAGTCTAGTTTGGACAGAAAAGAAGTTGCTTTTCCTTGAATGTGTTGTCACTTTCTAAATCTGCTCTTATCCTTCCTGAAACTCCACGGCCTGAATTTCATGCCTGGATGAGCCCAGAAGACATCTGTTAGGGAAACAATTTCATGCTGGTCAATTAAGACCCACCTACCTTGGGACTGTGGGACTTTGGCCCAGTTAAAGTTTTAAAAAAGGCCAGACACATTCCCCATGTCCCATTCATGCCGCTTCTGCCAAGCAATCACACTCCATCCCCTCAAGATTTCTAAGCCAAGCTATGGTACTGTTCTACCCATTGACTTTTACACTTTATCAAACCAATGAACCCGATATCAATACTAGGGTAAAAAAGCATTTCAAAAGTCATTCATTCATGACTTTTTTTTAAACATTGTGGTATTTAATTTCAGTGTAGAGCAATCATGGAAACATCAATAACAGAACAGCAAGCCCACGAAACCTCCTAATCTTGTGTAAATTAACATTGTGAAATTGACAGCAGATATCAGAGAGCCAGAACTGCCAATCAAGCTGTTAGAGGAAATTAAGATAACCTGGTACTAAATCAGGATAGACTAATTTAGAAATGAATATAGTACAGAAAAGTATTAAGTACCCGAGATTATAAAGGTACAGTTGCATAGAAACACATATAACCACTGTTAGAGATTTTAAATATGTATTTTTGAAAAATTTTCTGTACACCTTGGCCAAATACAGACTGCCCCTAGACATAGTGGAATGAAAGATGAGATGAACCACATTCTTTAAGAACAATACAGCCACAGAGCAGTTTTTATCAGCATAGCTTCCAAGTTCCCCAGACACTAAATGGGACAATTCAATTCCATTGATAAGAAATGCTCATGAATGCTCTATGACCTACATAATTGAGAGGCAGTAGGAAAGATACCTTTGAACTCTCATAATTGAAGTAGCTAGGAGATAAGTTGGTGGAAGCTTCCAGATTGTACGCACCAATGAATTCTCATGCTGTCAGAGGAGGGTATAATTGGCCAAAGTAAATAATCCATATTACAATGATTGGTCCATCCTATTAAAATGGACAGATTCGGCAGGCAGATAATTTCTGAAGTGTAATTATAGAACATCTTGATAATTTAAGCGTAATTTGAACTGTCTCATAATGCTCTCCATCCATGGTATAAACCAAGCCTGGGCAATAAAGTATGTCTTCACACCAGAAGTACTGTCTCCATGAATTCTTTGTATTTGCTGAGCTGGATTAATAGAGAAATCTCCTGCATGAAGTCAGCAAAATACATAGGTCTCTGAAAAACACGAGCCATGTTTTCTCTTAGCCTCAGGTGTTTCAACAAGAGTAATTGATTCCTGGACTTAGCTGGTGGGGGGGGGGGGGGGGGGGGTGGGGGTGGGTGGGTGGGTGGGCGGGGGGGGGGCGGTGCGGTTGGAGGGTTATTTCTTGGCATAAGGCCCCTACCTTCCCTTATGTGGATGATCTTTTAAACCTACCCTGTGAAAAGGTCCCTCATGCAGACTAGGGTTCATGACACATTTGAAGGGCTATGAACCACAACTCTTTAAAAACCCAGCTGACTCCATAAATATTACTGAGTAGCACATACCCATTTCTGCAAAGGAGCCAGACAGGTCAGATGTAGCAGGAGCAAGTTACCTGAATCAGCCTGCACCCTTTAAAGGCATTGCAGAAAATCAGACAGTCTAACAATGGGGTCAGAAATCCCAGGATTGGAAGCTACCCACCATTTTTAAAGAGCTCCCAAATATTCCTGACTCAATGAAATAGCCATTGTTATAACATAGAAAATGTGGCAGCCAATTTGCAAAGAGGAAGGTTCCACAAATTGCAATAAGGTAGTGGTGGCCAGATCATCTGTTTAATGCTTTCGGCTGAGGAGGCTTCAAATTACTTCTTTCTCTAGTTTTTCTCCCATCTCCACTGATACTGTCTCCCAGTTTATCAACTAAGAGACACACTCCATGATCCTTTAGCCTATTCCCAAACAGCTGACCACTCAACTTCTCTTCCTAGTTGTCAAGGATTCCTTCTCTTCTCAACTACCGTTGTGCTCTCTTTCAAATCTGCTGTCATCAATCCCTCTCAAAAGACACCTACCCTTGACACACTTTGCACTGGCAACACTGAAATTTATCTCGCCAACTCCCCACCCTATGCGTACTACCAATTTGTCACACAGCTTGTCTGGCAAATACAGTATCGAGAATGCCATGTTCATTGTCTTCAGTCCCTGTCAAAGACTATTCCCTCGCCACTGGCTCTGAGGCAACCGAGGTCTTTCATAACTATGACGTTATATTTGACCCAGTGGTGAACTTCCGATCCCATAATTGTTCCATCATCAAGACCAACTAATTTCATTTCAACTTCACTCGACTCAGATCATTAGCTGCTGAAATCCTTTTCCTTCGCTTTGGACTCCACACTTTCCTGCATAGCAATTAATCTTTGATCAGATATAAACTTCAATTCATTCAAAACTTAGTTCCACCCCTTCTTAGTAATCTCCTTCAACCCTTCAATATTTCTAGATCTCTGAACTCTGTCATTTCTGACCACTTGAATATCCTAGATTTCCATCACCCCATCATTAATAATTGTGCCTTCAGCTGCCCAAGATCCAAAATTCCCCATCTCTCTTTCCACCTTCAAAAAGGTGCTACCCAAAACTTATCTCTTGAACCAAGCTTTTGGTCATCAGGCTGAATATCCTTGTATGGCTCTTGTAAAGTGCCTTGGAATAATTTATCACATAAAAAGCACTACTTAAACACAAGTTGTCATGTCACTATTAAGTGTCCCTTTTCCCTGCCCAAATATTAGATCCTTTTGCTCTCATAAAAAAACTATATTTATTTGGTTAAAATATTTAGGCTGTGAACCAAACAAATTTGGATTGTAATGTTCCTTTAACTGCTAAATGTCAGTAAATCTTGCAACAGATGGTTATGCTCTAGATGGCAAGCTCCTAATAAGTGTTCATAATATTGGAAGTTTGCCATGAATATTACCACCAGGCTAACACTGCAAACGATGTTAAAAACACCCTATAAAGAACAACTAAGTTCTTGTCACATGGGCACCAGTTTTTCTCTGCAATTCGATTCAGATTCGTTGCTTAGGAAAACGTTTATTTCTTGCTACTTAGAGATGATCCATGGTGAGTGAATTAGGGATATGATTTTATTTCTTCTCTCATTTAACAGTACTGCAAATTAAAATCCACATTATGCAATATGCAACTTATTTTGTATGAAGATTTAGAGCATCAAAAACTGGTCTGATCATGCCCACATTATCCACCCACGACTGGACAAGTCATCAGCTTCTACCCTGGTCAATATATAGCCACTAGGAAAATGTATCCCATCTCATCCTTTCCAGTAGGTACTTTGTGCCTTTCTCTGACATCCAACAATATCAGATATTTGCCATCTGGGGAAAAGAAACTATGCCATGGTGTCCAGGGAACAAATCTCATCCTTATTATAAATTAAACACTATAAATTAAAGAAAAATAATGGCACAATATAATGTTTCATTTGTTTTATTTAGTTAACAAAACATTATCTATGTTTTTGCTTTTAAAGATCATCTATAGTTACGTAGAGAAATGTGTTGCAAAACGTATTTATAGTTGGAAAGACAAATCACAGCTAAAAAAGAACAGATATTGAAATTATCTCTGCAAGATGCAGCATCAAATCTTCTTAACATGTGGCTAATACTGTTAGTGCACACAAAAAATAAACTAATTGTTTCAAAAGTAAACCTGCAACCTTCAATAAAAAGACGCTAAACTAGCAGAGGACTACAACACAAAATTAACAGCCTGTACAAGAAGCAAACCTGTACTGTTACTGGAAACATAAAATCCCTTGGCAACCTCAGACAGAAGTCCCAGAGGTTTACGAATAACTTGTTAAACCCATTGTGAATTGTTAAGCGTTTTGCTGAATTTCACACACACACACACACATATATACAAGATATATATATATAGTAATACCTAGAATTTGTTTTCACATAGGTTGTGTAACAAGTTAGGCAATTCAGCATATTTCATGATAACCCTTTCTTAATATGAAAACAGGGAATTAAAAGTGTTTGCTAAATACAGCTGTTTCTATATTAAAAAAAACTTAGATTGGAAGATCAAATATCTAACACAATAAAGCAGGGTATGCTAATCAACTAGATACAAAACATTAAAGAACAGGAAATTCACTAATTTGCCACTTAGCATAACCAGGCACCAAAATGATGTGTTGCCAATTAATTGAAAAATCCTCCAACTATAACTGCTCATGAGTTGGAAGGAGAAAACAAAAGTAGACAATCAAGATATTTAGGATGCACTGGGCAAATGCCTCATCAGTTCAGTAATGCATGCAGAACTTTACAAACAACCAACCATGGAGTGCATGTTCCTCCAGTTGCTAATATGCATGAAAGTCATTGCTGCTCAGAGTTGGAGAATGCTATTTCATACTTATAGCAAATTACTTGCTCAAATTAGCAACCAAGGAAAATAGCTCCCTGTGTTTTCAACTATTTCAGGTTCTGCAAAAGAAATACAAGTTTCCCTGTGTACAAAGTGAACAAAGGGCATATTTTTAAACGTTTCCAAAGTTTATTTGCATTGTGATTCTGTAAGACTTCAGAGAAGAATGGCAGTCCAGATTTGGACACTGCTCTCTACACCATTTGTACCTTGCCCAGATTGCAATTTTAAGCAAAAGAATTTTTAGTAGAGACTGTTTATGCATTTGAAGATGAGGGATTGAATGCTGGGAACTGGAACACTTTCCATTTAAAAATTGTCATTCTACTCATCACCTTGATTGGATATGACTTTGCCACCTTGAGTCTGCTGACATGTATGTTTTTTTAACTCAGCTGGAAGCTGAAATCCATCTCCACAAAATGAGCAATGAATAGGAAAGTTTTTTGTGTGAGCTATTCTAACATGTCCAATGTAATTTACAAACAGGTACGTGCTGTAAGGGCAGTAATTACATTTGTAAAGCATTTTGTTATCAATCATATTAGACTGATTAGTCTTTGAAATATTTTGTTTGTGAGCTTTGAGGTGATCGCGCAAATCAATTTGTTTCTCAAACTTGTTGCTGCAGATCTCACAGTTAAAAGTTTTGCCTTCAACATTTGGTTTATGAATATTCAGATGATGCTGTAAATCATCTTTGCTCTGATACTTTGCACTGCAGCTATCAGAGTCAAAGGTTTTTTGCTCTGCATGATTTTTTTCCATGTCAGCACTCAGGGATGCTACATCATCAAGGGGAGGCTCACAGGTTAGTGGCTTTTCTACAGAATGGAGAAGTTTGTGCTTCTGGTACAGGTCTTGCTCTTCAAATGTCTTTCCACATTCATGACAAGATAAAATGTTATCCTTTGAAGATGCAGAATCTTGCTGATGAGCCACCACGCGCTCTGCTGGTTCCAGAAGCTGAAACTTTGAAGCCTGAACTGTACCAACGTTTAGCTCCAAATATTTTTTTCCTGCTTCTGATGATTCCATTTTTGGAAAAGAATTCTCATGCATCTGTATTTTATCATTTTGTGAACTCTGGGGCTGGACTGAAGGCAATTCCGAACTAATTAACTTTTTCCGTTGATCAGCGATCTGCTGCTTATCAGCATCAATACTGATTTTCTGAATTTCAGAACGATTATCTTCTCTCTGTTGAGAAGAACACTGCTTTTCATGATTCTTATAAGCTCTGGCATAATCAGATTCAAAGTCACATCTGGAACATTTGTAGTAAGCTTCTCCAGTATGAACTGACATGTGTCTTTTAAGTTCCTTGTCCATAACAAAACATCTTCCACATTCACCACACTGATAAGGATAAGGTTTGTCATGTACCCTTACAATGTGATATAGAGCACTACTTTTACTTTTACAATGGAATCTACAGAAAATACAGTAAAAGGTTCCTCTGACATATTTAACATTTTCTTGTAAACTTTTTGCATAATCCTTTTCTTCAGAAGATCCTGCAGGATCATTTGAATTGGTCAATTTTTTGGGATTGCTTGAATCCATCAATTCTGTAGGATTACTTGAAACTGTCTGCTCCGCAGAATTATTTGGAATTGTCAGTTTTTCAAGACTATTTGAAACTGCTGCATCTTTGGGGTTATTTGAAATAGGTGATTTACAAGTGGATTCATGTTGAACTGAGTAATGGCTACTATAATTACTACGCTCAAAAGGTGCAGCCTTGGCACCCTTCTTCTTTTTCTTCTGACATTTATGGATATTTAGCTCATCAACAGTATTGAACCGATTACCACATTTTTCACAGTTAAAATCAACACTTTGACTTTTGGGTTCTTCTACTTTACGCTTTGGTCTTCCAGGTCGTCTTTTAACAGGCTGTACTTCAACTGTGCTTGAATTTGTTTCTGCAGGTTTTATAGGCTGTATTTCAATTGCGCTTGCAGCTATTTCTGAACGTTTTTTACGCCCCCTTCGCTTTTTAATAGGTTTTTCTTCCTTAATCACTTTGGGTTCTTTTAATTTTCTCTTGGTAGCTCGCAGCGGTTTACTAGTTTCACTGGTGACTACTTCAAGGTGTTCTTTTGTTTGGAAAGTTTCTTCATTCCTGTCCAACTTTGGATGCTGCATTTTAACATGATTGTAAACATTACTGTACACCTTGTTTGTGAAGAAACACAGCTGACAGTGAAATAATTTGGCACTTTTCTGATAAATCACAATATTTGTTAAATCAGAGAATTCGGGATGAACGGAATCAAGGTGTGTTTCCAAAGTTTCATGATCAGTATACTTGAAATCACAATGAACACAAATTAAACAACCAGAAGTGTTATTTAGCTGGCTTTTCATATCCGATTTTTCCTTGGTATTAAATCCAGTAGCACATTCTCCATTCTGTCCTGTAAATTCCTTTTTATGTATTACTGTTATTTGTAGAGCCATGATATTTTAATTTCTGAAAAGATTTATCACACTGATAGCACCTGGAATTCCTCAAGACCACTTTTGTGTACTCTTTCTGTTCCTTAAATTTTGCAAATTCTTTCCTGCATAGTTCCTAGGTCTGAGTCCTCTTCTGGAATGGTTCTGAGCTTTCACCAAATTCTCTCAACTTCCAAACCACGAACTACACACGGCGAGCAATATTGTGGAGGAGGATGTCCCTATTCCAATTTTCAGTGGAGCTTTGCTCACCTACAAGGAAGGAGCAAAAAACAATTACAGCAAAACATTTAATGCAACCACTGTCATCATTCTATGATCAATGGCTGTGTATTTAAAAAACACCCAAAAAGCATGGGAAAAATCCAGAAAATTTATCAACTATTATCATCGTCAAAAACAGTACTGTAAAATAAAAAATGTTTGTTTGTAGAATCATGCTATATGATCTACTACTTTTCACTCATCTATGGTTAACTATATAAAATTGCTATCAAAAGGATGCTATAAATAACAGAAGTTGCCAGATGGGGAAAAGGCATTGACACATTAATTACCAGATCAAGTTTAATCATTTTGCTGCAGAAAGAACTGAAGTCAAGAAAATACACTGAAGTGAGTATATGTGAAGTCAGTCTTCCTTTCTTAAATTTTAATGGACCTTTCCCAGCATTTCTTAATAACAATTTAGCAATTCAGAGCAGTAGCAAACTTCAAGGCCTAGGCTATTTTTGAAATCATAATTCCAACCATTTCCCAAAGTCTTCTGGGACTTTGAGGATTCTCAGTATCAGTACTGTCATCCAGAGCCACTCAGTAGGCAAGAAAACAGAGGCTGTCCATATCAGGAAAACAAATACATTTCTAATACTGTCCTCTGTACAAGGACTACTTTAACAGCGTAACTTTAGATTTTAATTCCCTATAAATAACCTAAATATTGTAAGGCATGTCATTTTATACGGATACAAACTTTCATCAGTAGAAATTCACTGCTTTAATTTGGCAAAACTGAAGAATAAAGTAACCAATATTTTAATCTGAGAGTAGTGATGAAAATTCTGGCAAGAAACAATGAGATCAAAGAAACGAGTGCTTGCAGCAATTTTATGTATTCAAAAATCTGCAATTTTTGGTATATATATCTCCAGTATGCAAAGCACCATCAGAATATTTTATTGATGAGTCCAACCCACACCCCATCAACTTTGTGCTGCTCGTGGCAAACGTCAGGATTACTAGGTTTCCTAATAGTTCAGTTGTGGTTTATTGTTATATCTGAATCAATATTTATGGTGTTTCAGACATGATTAGCAACTAAATGCAAGCTGAATTTTATTTATTAGCAAACCTGCTGAGACATTGCTTACGAACAGGAACATTGTAACGCACTGTTTTAAATACTTGCGCTGGGATGGGCATTGCAGGCAAAATTGCATTTATTGCCATTCCAGTTACCAAGGTGGTGGTTGTTGGCCTTCAATTTGAACTGCTGCAATCCTTGTAGTAATGGGAAAAACAGATTGCTTAGATTTGAAACAAATAAACTTCTGTAATCTGCCAATCCAAAATGGTCTGTTCTCTCTTGCTCTGCCTCACACATACGTACGGATAGTCACTTCAAAAAACACAAACATCAAGACAATTCTTCTTCAAATAAAAATTTGTCCTCCAGCTTTCTGAAGAACAATCAAGTAAAACAATTGTGTGTTGAAGATAAATAGTTAACAGTTGTCATCAGTTACTTAGGCATCTGGAGAAATTTTAAGCACTACACATGCTCAGACTGCAGGATCTACTTTCAGTTCAACAGAATCAAGGCTTTGGAGAAAGAAACACCAGCCACAGTTTTTTTGCAATGCCCAACATTTGCCCATTTCCACAGCAAAGTAGAAGCAAAGGGTTGCCATGATGCACTGGGTCACCACCCATTTTGCACTTCAATATACTTCCAGGTATTTTCAGGACTGATACCTGAAAGCAAATGAACTGACGCCAGAGTAACAAAATACTTACCGTTGTCACCTCTTTTTCTGGTTCACTGTTTTGGTGCCATTTCTTGCTTTCGACCAGAACTGGAAAATTTAATCAACTTGTTTCCAATTTCTAACCCTCCCCTCACCGATCACCTTTCTCTAATTCTTCCCTTTCTTGACCTCACTTCCTTATTTCTAGGTCAATGACTGGTTCCCACAGGTTCTTCGACTATATTTCCTCCCACCCAGTTTCCTGAAAGGATTGTATTCTAATCTCTCAGTTCCTCCATCTCATCTGTTCTGACAATGTCACCTTCCATACCAGTACTTCCATTACATCCTCCTTTTCATCAATGATTTCTCTCCACTGTGGTTGCTAGGGTCCTTAACTTTGTCCATTCCATTTCTCACACCTCTGCTCTCACCCCTTCCCCAACAGAATCAAGATAGGATTTTCATCATCCTCACCACCTACCCAATCAACCTTCAATTCAAAGATCCACTATTTCCGTCAACTCCAAATGTTATGCCACCCAGAAGTTTCTCCCCCATTTTCTCAGTATGCCGAATAAAACGCCCTTTCCACTCCTCAATCACTCTCTTCCCATAGCATCGTTCAATGCAAGCACAAGAGATGCAACACCTGCCCTTTTATCTCCTCCCTTTCCACTATCCAATGCCCAAAATATTCACTTCAGGTAAAATAGTAATTTGCACAAGCTTCTTTCAATTTAGTATACTGTAATCACTATTTCCAATGTAGTCTATTTATATTGGAGAGACCATAGGCAGATAGAGTGACAGGTCTGCAAAACATCTTCATTCTGTTATTATTAACTTCCCAGTCTCATTCTCCAGGAACCAACATTTACTTTAGCAACTCTCTTCCTTTTTATATTCTTGAAGAAGCTGTGTTTTTATATTTCTTGCTGGTTTACTTTCATATTCTAATTTCTTTCTTTTTAAGTCATCCTGTACTGCTTCCTGAAATGTTCCCATTCTTCTAGCCGAGTACTATTTTTCTCAGCACATTATATCTTCTATATCATGCAACTTCCTTAGTTAGCCAGATACTACATTCTCCTTGTAGAGTCTTTCTTTCTCAATGGTACACTCCTTTGTTGAGAGTTGTAAAATATTTCCTTAACGTCTGTCACTGCTAATCTACCACCTGTCCTTTTAACCTATTTTCCCAGTCCACTGCAGCCCACTCTGTCTTCATACTCTTGTAATTGGGTTTATTTAAGTCACTAATTTTGGGCCCAAGTTTCTCAACCTCAAACGGAACGTGAAATTCTATTGTGTTACGATCACAAATTTATGCTATCTCATTTTGTAAGTGTAAAATAGCCCAGTTGGTTCCAGAACATTATTGTTCGAAGAAACTGACCTGCAATCACTGCGAGCTCACTCTTTGCCAACTTGATTCAGCCAATCTACATGAGGATTAAAATTGCCCAAAATTATTATGGAGCCAGGAGTAGGAAGAATTGTGTAGAATGCCATGTTGCCCTGGAGGTGGTTATTGCTAGGGTGGAAGAAGCCAGGAAAGTTGGGTAAATGACTTTACATTTACTGTGCTGTGGGATGAGTGATTAGTAGGTTTTCAGCTCAAGGCTGTGTGGAGTGGGGAATTACTCTGTGGCGGGCTGCAGACATTTTTTCTCCAAGCTACTGTACGAAAGATGAAATTTGAAGATGAGCAAGAGAATATGTATCTGGAGGTGACAATGTGTGATAAGGTTTCCAACATTGAGGGTTCAGGTGACTTGCAAAATTTGAAATTAGTGAACAAAGTCTTACTCAACGTGAAACACTAACTCTGTTTTTCTCTCCACCAAGGCTGCCAGACTTACTGAATTTTTCCAAAACAATTTTTGCATGAAATTGGTGTTCTTAATTGTGCGAATTGAAGTTCAGCTCAGGATGAAAGCACAGCCAGGGAAGAGGTGAAATCAGGTTGTAGATTCCAGAAGCAAGTTGAAATGGAAGAATTCAATCCTAATAATCTTAATCATAGATAAGATAGATTTATCACCTGAGAAAATTGTAGTCACAGCAATGATGAATTATCGAGAAGGGTGTCATTAGCAGACGTGAAAACTGACCCATGTTTATAAAATTCAATATTGGCATATATTCTCCACACAAGCAAATAAATTAAATAAATTACCCACCTATTCCTATATACATTTTCTTTCTATTACAAACTCCAAGACCATTTTCATTTAAAGAGAAATTGGAACACCCAGTGATTAACCGAAAAAACATCACAAGATTTCACTTTTAAACAAAAGCAGGCGTAACTGTATATATGAAAATATTTAAACAAAGCAAGCACTATTAACTTAACACTATAGCTTGTCAAAACTTAATATATAAATCCAGTCCCCTTTGACTTCCTAATCCCATGCAAATGTTCCCTTATACATTACTTGAGCATTCACTTATTTCTCCTTCTGGAATTAAACCAAGTATGCCACAGCTCCCCCAGAATTCACTTTAATTTCTCCTCAGTATTCCAGCTATTCTGCAAGGCATCAGATTTCACCATTAGCTCCTACCATTAGCTTCTGGCTAAGCAACTCTCCAATCTTTCTTTAAAACCTCACAACTGTGAACTTCTCAGTTCAAGCTTGTTTGTCATTTTTATAAATGACCTAGATGAGGGTGTAGAAGGATGGGTTAGTAAATTTGCTGACGACACCAAAGTCGGAGGAGATGTAGACAGTGAGGATGGATATTACAGTTTGCAGAGGGACATAGATAAGCTGCAGAGCTGGGCTAAGAGGTGGCAAATGGAGTTTAATGCGGAAAAGCGTGAGGTGATTCACTTTGGTAAGAGTAACAGGAGTACAGAATATAGGGCTAATGGAAGGACTCTTGGTAGTGTCGCCGAGCAGAGAGATCTCAGTGTACATGTGCATAGATCCCTGAAAGTTGGCACCCAGGTTGATAAGGTTGTTAAGAAGGCATACAGTGTGTTAGCTTTTATTGGTAGAGGGATTGAATTTCGGAGCCATGAGGTCACGTTGCAACTGTACAAAATTCTGGGGCGGCCGCACTTGGAGCATTGCATACAGTTCTGGTCGCCGCATTATAAGAAGGATGTGGAGGCATTGGAAAGGGTGCAGAGGAGGTTTACCAGGATGTTGCCTGGTATGGTGGGAAGGTCTTACGAGGAAAGGCTGAGGGACTTGAGGTTATTTTCGTTAGAAAGAATAAGGTTAAGAGGTGACCTAATTGAGGTATACAAGATGATCAGAGGGTTAGATACGGTGGATAGTGAGAGCCTATTTCCTCAGATGGTGATGGCTAACACGAGGGGACATAGCTTTAAATTATGGGGTGGTAATTATAGGACGGATGTCAGAGATAGGTTCTTTACTCAGAGGGTAGTAAGGTTGTGGAATGCCCTGCCTGCAGCAGTTGTGGACTCGCCAACTTTAAGGGCGTTCAAATGGTCAGTGGATAGGCATATGGATAACATTGGAATAGTTTAGGTTAGAGGGTCATTAGATTGGTTCCACTGGTCGGCGCAACATTGAAGGCCGAAGGGCCTGTACTGCGCTGTAATTTTCTATGTTCTAAGCTTAGTTTTCATTGTATCAGTGCTTGGCAATTTTAAAAAGTCAGAATTACCCATGATTCCTAATGACCTCTAAATTCCTTGACTTAGTTTTGGACAATCACAGACTGTGTTCTCCCATTCTGCCCCCACAGCTGATTCTCAGTTCCTACAAAATTTCTCTCTTTCTACCTATTCCCAAACTGAATTGCTGGTTTTCTTTGAGGAAACACAGAAAGACCCTGAATAGCCTATTTCCATTGCAACGTAGCATACTTGGAATACTCCCAAACAGAAATGTAAAAATTATCTTTTACCTTCAAAACACACCTTTGATTCCATGATCAACATGAATAATTTATATCTCCAATGGAGTTAATGGCCTTCTCTCCACACTTGCTGGTTCTACCAAGAAATTCCCTTGTTTACAAGTGTGCAACTAGCTTCTTTGATCTGGGAACCATACAAACAATCAAAATCCTTTACTGAAATAACTGAAGACTTCCTATCCCTACTAAAAGCTCCAAAATACAATATCAATTGATTTGTCACATGTATTAGCATACAGTGAAATGTATTGTTTCTTGTGCACCATACAGATAGAACACACTGATCATAGAGAAGGAAATGAGAGAGTGCAGAAAGTAATGTTACAATCATAGCTAGGGTGGAGAGAAAGATCAACTTAATGCAAGGTAAGTCCATTCAAAAGTCTGATGGCAGCAGGAAAGAAGCTGTTCTTGGGTGGGTTGGTACATGACCTCATGGGGTCCTTAATTATGCTGGCTGCTTTGCTGAGGCAGTGGGAAGTGTAGGCGAAGCCAATCGATGGGAGGCTGGTTTGCATGATGGATCACAACCTTTTGTAGTTTCTTACGGTCTTGGGCAGAGCAGGAGCCATACCAAACTATGATGCAACCAGAAAGAATGCTTTCTATGGTGCACCTATAAAAAAAAGTTGGTGAGAGTTGCAGCCGACATGCCAAATCTCCATAGTCTTCTAAGTATAGGCATCAGTGAGCTTTCTTAAATATAGTCTTGGCATGGGGGGAACAGGATAGGTGATCTGGACACCTAAAATCTTGAAGTTCTCAACTCTTTCTACTTCGTCCCTGTTGATGTAGACAGGAGCACATTCTCCACTACGTTTACTGAAGTCAGTAACTATCTCCTCCATTTTGTTGAAATTGAGGGAGAGATCATTGTCGCCGCACTAGTTCACCAGATTTTCTACCTCATTCCTGTACTCTGTGTTGTCATTGTTTAAGATCTGACTCACTATGGATGTGTTGTAAGCAAACTTGAAAATCGAATTGGAGGGGAATTTGACCACACAGTCATAGGTGTACAAAGAGTATAGCAGGGGGCTGAAAACATAGCCTTGTGGGGCGCCGATATTGAGGATGATCGCGGAGGAAATGTTGTTGCCTATCCTTACAGATTGTGGCCTGTGGGTTAGGAAGTTCAGGATCCAGTCACAGAAGGCGGAGCCAAGGCCTAGGCCAGAATTTGAAGATGAGTTTCATTTATTGTTTATGTTTTCTCACTTTATGGAATAAACTCAAACTATCCTTTAAACTGTGTTTACCCCATGTCTTTTTTTCCAGTTTCTTAATAAGTGTTTAAATTCATCTTCATTTAAATTTGATTCCTAAACTAAAACTTATTTTGCAAAACATACAAATTATGATATTAGATAGATATTAGCAACACTATCCAATCTAATACATCTCAAACACACTATGGCAAAATATGTAACAAATTTCTGGTTGTCACATTTATTAGATTCTGTTGCTCTGATCTCACCCCAGCAATGTGGAGTTCATCTTTGATATTCGATATCTAATCATAGTGGGTTGCAACAAAAAAAAATTTTGTACCTTGAATTGTATGTTACTGCCTTACATATTTGTGCCACGTATTCTCTGGATGCCAGACTATAAACCATTTACGAAAATAAAACTATTTACAGTGAACAAAGCACAGGATTAGGCCATTTAAGCAATCAAGTCTGTTCTGCAAATGCTAATACTCCTCTCACTTTTCTGTAATGCTGCATAGAAACCTTGTCCGCAAATTGGCTACCATAGTACAGTAATTACACTTCAAAATACTTGACTGGCTTGGAACCAGTTTATTGAATCATAAATGGTTACAGCACAGGAGTCCATTCAGCTCATCCTATTGATGCCAGTTCTCTGCAGCAAGAGCAACTCAGCTAGACCCACTTACCAGCCTACCCCTTGAAGCCCTGCAAATCTTTTCTACTCAGACAATTTTCAAATTATTTTTTGAAAGCCATAATTGAATCTGCCTCCATTGCACTTCTGATTTTTAAAGCAGCTACTTGCTGCTTTAAAAAAATTTTGTCTTTTTTGTTTGCTGTTTGCCTCCAGTGTCCTTTGGCTCTCACTTTTACGATTTTTAAAAAATGTGTCCTCTGGTCCTAGGCCATTTTGCCAATGGGAGCAGTGTCTTTCCCTTTCTGCTCTGTTCAGAACCATCTATTAAATCTGCTCTCAAGATTTTCTTCTCCAAAGAGAACTACCCCAGCTTCAATTTTTCAAACTAAAATCCTTCATCCATATAACCATTTTCCTAAATCTTTAAAACTTAAGCAACTTAAGTTTATGAATAAAAATATTTTTATAATTAGCAGGGCAGGTTCTTTCTTTCTCACAATATCCAACTTCCTTACCAAAGCTCTGCAGACTGTGTCCTGTTTTAGCGGGGCAGAAAGCCAAAGGTTTGAAGTTTTTGACCTCTCCAGCTCTCTCCATCTAGGATTGGCCAGTTAACTGCCAAATTAGAGTTACAAGCAGCCAACCCGACCAAGTTCACACAAATAAAATATTTCCAAAGTATGACTATGAAAGTTCACCAGAATGTCTATGTGAACCCCCCAATACCTAAACTGATGTCAGATGTGGGAAGTAATATTCTGGGTAGACATTTTCTCCAAATTTGCATTTTCAGAAACAGTATGCTATATATTTAGATGTTTAGTTATAATCAGCTTAATAGCAACCCTATTTATAGAAGTTTTCCCCCTAGCTTATTTATACAAAAAAATCATATAGGGATGAGAGTTGACACACTTAAGGGGCAGATGCACACCATACTCTGAAAAAATGTATTCTAGTAGATTCAGTATTCCCCCCACTTCCATTTCTTTACCACATAAGAGTGGGTTACCTCTTCATCAATAAATGCCAGTACTAGTCTGGATTTATTCTCATATTCATCCCAGATTATAAATACACTCTTCCACCAACTCAAATGCTAAAATATTGTTTTTTTTTAGATAACTGCATCATTTCCTCCACCAACTCACTTTTTTCCTGGCGTCAAATATGAGAGAATTAAATTCCTAGAGTCCTCCATCTTACAATTTACAGTCTTTTGAAATTCCTGTTTATGACTTCTGCCCGCTGCAATCAAAGTAATTAATGACACGGGTCGCCTCAAACACGTGTCCAGACGTTATATTAGCACAAATCTTTAACAAGATTGTCTCTGCGGGTAAAAAAAAAGAATCAAACGCTTTCAGGTGAATCTGTTCCTTGCCTCCAGAATTGGGACGACCATTTTGTCGGGGCTACAGGTAGAGCTGGGCTGATGGTATTTACAGCTCAACTCGGCACCCTTCCGTCTGGATCCCCCTCCTGTACTCTTCTACTGTACCGGGGGGCGGGGGCATTTCTGTTTTAAATAAATAAAGTGGAGCTGACCGCAACATTTAAAAACGAACACGAATGCCGACCGTTAGAAAAGCCGCGCGCCTCGCCTTTTAAATTGCCTCAGGAGCAAACGGTCCGGACACCAGGCGAGTGGGGGGAGAGATGGCAGACCGCCATGTTGCTGCTGGGAGGGAGTCAGCGGCCTCTGCCCACACCGAACTAACGCTCTCCGGCCTTCCGACCACACTCACCTCAAACCTCTCACTCACTCGCGGCGTGGCCGGCTGCCGGCCCCGGATCCCGGTCGGCTGACACTGGAGAAGCCGAAGGGAAGGCCGATCGTCGCAGGCCGGCCTCGGAGCCCCGCACGCTGGTAGTTGCAGCAGCAGCGGCGAAGCCTGGCGGGGCCGGGCACCGTGATGGGGGCGCTCCCAATTTCCCCGCCCTCCTCACCTCACCTCACCTCACATCGATCTGTCTGTCTGTCCGCCTTTTCCCCCCTCGCCGAGATCACCGAATGAACCCGAAAACAACAAAGCTCCAAATCGGCACAGCCGTCACTGGCGATGTAGAAACGCTTTCCGCAAGCGACAAAAACAACCAGCAGGGCTGGCCAAACATTAACATCTGATTAGCAATGTAAATGCAACCACCCAATGAAGTGCCCTCCACCGGCTGGCTGGCGGGCTGCTGGAAGAAAGGATTTAGACTCCAAATAGCAGTCAGTTGGCAGAGGGCATCTCATTGCAAGGTTTGGATATATGTCCAGGAGAAAGTGTGGATAAGAAAGGAACCCAGCGAGTATCGTAGTTTGGGGCACATTGATTTGATTTATTATTGTCACGCGCTAAGATACAATGAAAAGTATTGTTTCTTGCGCGCTATACAGACAAAACATTACGTTCATAAAGTAGGAAGTCTCATAACACCAGGTTCAAGCCCAACAGGTTTATTTGGAATCATGAGCTTTCAGAATGCTGCTCCTTCATCACTTCTTATTGTACCCACCCCAGTCCAACACTGGCATCTCCATGTCATGTTCATAAAGTATGTAGGGGAGAAGGTGCAGAATATAGTATTGTGTTACAGATAGAGTGTAGAGCAAGATCAACTTAATATATGGTAGTTCCACTCAAAAGTCTGAGGGACCACACAACACGGACTGAAAGTCTGATGACAGCAGGGAAGAACATAGAACATTACAGCGCAGAACAGGCCCTTCGGCCCACGATGTTGCGCCGACCAGTTAAAAAGCAATGACCCTCTAACCTAAACCAAACCCTTTCCATCCATAAACCTATCCACGGATCTCTTAAACGCCCCCAAACTAGGCGCATTTACAACTGCAGCAGGCAGGGCATTCCAATCCCTCACCACTTCTGGGTAAAGAACCTACCCCTGACATCCGTCCTATAACTACCACCCCTTAATTTAAAGCTGTGCTAGCTTTCTTAAGAAGTTGTTCTTAAGTCTGTTGGTACGTGTTTTCAGACGTCTGTATCTTTTTCCCGGTGGAAGAGAGTATATTCAGGATACATTGCATCCTTGATTATGCTGGCTGCTTTCCCGAGGCAGCGGGAAGTGTAGATGGAGTCAATGGATGGGAGGATGGTTTGCATGATGGACTGGGCTACGTTCACAACTCTTTGTAGTTTCTCATAGTTTTGGTCAGAACAGGAGCTATAACAATCTGTGATGCAACTGGATAGGATGCTTTCTGTGGTGCATCTGCAAAGATTGGTCAGAGTGGTAGCGGGCATGCCAAATTTCCTGCCCACTTCTGGATTCTGGAGTATCTGATTAAAGTTACAAGTTTTTGATGGCACCACTTTGGCAGAAATGTGCAAAGGGTTACCTCAGGTTAATTATGCGCCACCTGCACAAAGCCTTTCCTGTGCCTCTTGCACAAAAGATTGACAGACTGGTATGCACAACTATACCACTATGTGAATGGTTCTCTTGGCGAGACAATTTGAACTACCAAATTTCTATTTGTTAACCTGTGGGCAGGGTTAGGGAGAGAAATCAAGGCCATTTATTCCAACCCTCTGCCTGGCCGCTGCCCTTTAACCCTCCCCTTCGATCATGCATGATGTTTCTCCCCCTTTCCAAATTCACCAATCAATGCACCAAATAATCACAGTGTGATAACCCTGACAGCTTTTTTCTGATACTGGCGTCTGAGTGAAAAGGGAAAAATGTATGTTCTAGGTCAACAACCTCAGTTACAGGGTTAACAAGGGTGGATTACAGCCTGTCAAAGAGAAGGTGAAGGACATAAAAGCGGGTCCGACTCTAGGAAACACAATGGAGTTGAAGTCTTTCCCAGGTCTCATAACTTACTATGGAAAATTCATACCGAATTTGGAGACTTTACGTGAACCCCATTAGAAAAGCCATGTGCCTGACCCCACACTCCAGCCTACCTAGAGGCACGCCAGTATATAGCAGTTTGCCCTCCAATCAAAGAGGGAGAGTGAAATAACCCGTGAAGAGAGAGAGAGACAAAGAAAAGGCCAAAGACTTTGATGAACCAGAGAAAGTTACGAATATCTGGAAGTATTTAAGTTTCTAAAAGAATTGGCTAGTTAGAAATAGTTGTTAAAGTTAAAATTGTAAATTGTATTCTTACTTTTATTATCTTTGAATAAAGTTACAACGGTTTCACTGACCTCTGGCTCGTGTGTGTACTTCTTTTTGCCTGGTACATGCAGAGGTACTTGGGTAAAATCATTTCACGTGTGTCAGTCAAGTCAGTCCACCTAGATCGTCTCTGTCACAGAGAATCTTCTGCAGTGGCAACTGTTTCTACAGACATGCCACCGCCATCATTGCCATCCTTCACAACAGCCTGTGAATGGAAAACTCAGCTCTAAAAACTTGAAAGCCAGTCATTTGGACGATGAAGATTTTAGCTCAGACATAGAAACGGAGGTGGCAGACACCCCGTCAGAGGTCACCACCGAACAAGGCCCCTGTAGTGGCTCTTCAATGCTCTTCATGGAAGAGACATTCACCTATCTGTTGCACACCTCTCTACTTGACCCATAAGCAATGACAATGAGACCACAAGCAAAGAGATGGAGAAGGCCCCATCATCATGGGAACGAGGGGGAACCTTTGGACTCGGGTGGGGAAAAGGTGTGATAACACCATGAGGCACATGGGGAATCAATAGTTGATCTCCCTATGGGACTCACTGCATATGAGTTCTCCTGGTAACAGGCAGCAGTCTGCCCAGTTGGAATTTATCTCCTGAGCCTTTCATAAGGCAGATCCAGGACTGGGCCTGCTAAACTGTAGTCCCAGACAGGACTATTTTTTTTTAGTTTATTTATTACTGTCACAGTGGGCTTACATTAACACAGCAATTATGATACCGTGGAAAGCTCCTATTTATACCATTGTGTACACCACAGTAATGGTTTTACTTTGGATTTTGTGATAAACACATTCTTTTCCAGTCAGGCTTCCTGAGTCATTACATGTAGAAATATCCCATCATCTGACACATGTGCAGCATGGGTCATTAATATCAAAAGCAGCAAAATACAATGCATTGTTTGTGTGCACCCTATAGGTGATCTCACCATGATTGTTAAACAAGCAGAGAGCATAAATTTTATTCTAACAGCTTTGTGCAATTTTAATTTGACAGGAAAATTTCCCAGTTGGGTTACATATAACATTCTGCCAATGATAACGTTGATTTTAGTGATTGCGTCAGCCTTGATTAACATGTTCTGCACATTGCATCATATGGATATTGCTTCATTAGAGTCTTAGATGGAACAGAGGTAAAATCTCCCATGTCTCTGATAATATCACTACGTAATCATGTGACATCCTACTTAGAGATGCATTGGTTTACAATACATAAGATCCCTCTCTCATTAATCCATAGTATAACCACTAACATAAACTTTAACTCTTACAATGAACAATAATTATTTTACCAAGTATCATTACATAGAGTTTTCTATACATATGAGAGTCTTTTGGGTAGATGCTGGTTCCACTTAGGCAAAATCAATTGTTCAAGAGTCTTTGCTTTCATATTCTTGGTGATCTGTTCACCACTTGGCTCAGGCACACCATCTGATAAAGGTTCTTCTTCAGCTTCTGCAGATGCTGTTAGTTCAACTGGTATAGAATCTGAATTTGACTCAGGACTAGACAGGGTAGATGCAGGATGTTCTTGATGGTGTCCGAACCAGGGGATATAGTCTAAGGATATTATATAAATTTTTTAGGGAAATTTCTTCACCCAGTGTGGTAGACTGTGGCATTCACTACCACAGAAAGTCGTTGTGGCCAAAACATGTTTTTAAGTTGTCAAAAATGAGTTAGATGTAGCTCTTTAGTGAAGGGGATCAAAAGATAGGGGGAGAAGGCAGGGTTAGGCTATTGAGTTGGATGATCAACCATGATTGTGTATGCTAAGGTGATTCATATGGAAAGACTTTTGGTTCTCATTGGTCTTTGGTTCTTGGCGAGGGAGATTCTGTTGGATCAAATGTTACTGTCTTTAAAATTATCTTGTAGAAACTGTCATTTCCTTCAGCCTCCTTAGAACAAATTGAGTATTTTGTGGTGAGACAAAAAATAGAGGACACTATTATTCTCAAATATCAAAATGGTCCAGTTACTAGATGTAGTCTTCAATGTAATGGAATGATTCAAGACAGTCAAAATAAGGATGAAACTGCCTTTAGAATATCTGGCTATTACAGCAGGGGACAACATTAGAATAGCAATAAAAGCAAATAAATCTCAAGAGTGCCAAAGGAACCAATAATAGCTACTTCAAGAGCAAACTTTGTCACATAGGGGCATTTTTACAAGAAAACCTCTTTAAATGGAACTTAAAATTTGTTGCTATGGGTTTTGAAAAACAACTGGGTGATATGAATGTTAATGTAGATTATTCCATAGCTGGAAAAATAGCTCTTTTTGTAACATAGGAAATAGGAGTAGGCATTTGGCCCTTTGAGCCTGCTCTGCCATTCAGTATGATCATGGCTGATCCTGTATCTCAGCACTATACTCTCACATTTTCCCCATACCCCTTGACACCATTAAGACTGTAGAAATTAATTTCCTTCTTAAATATATTCAGTAACTTGGCCTTATGAGTTAGAGAACTCCACAGGTTCACCATCCTCTGTGAAGAAGTTTCTCCCCATCTCCGTCCTATATGGCCTACTCTGTATCCTGACTCTGTGACCCCCTATTCCAGACTTCCCAGTCAGAGGAAACAACATCCTTGCATCCAGTCTGTCCAGCCCTGTCTGAATTTTATACGATTAATTAACTCCTACCTCCTCCTAAATTCCAGTGAATACAGGCCCAGTTGACCCAACTTCTCCTCAAGCAACAATCCTGCCATCCCAGGAATCAGTCTGGTGACCTTTGCTGCACTCCCTCTATGACAAGTATGTCCTTTCTTAGATAAGGAAACCCAAGCTGAATACAGTACTTTAGGTATAGTTTCACTAAAGCTCTTAACAGCTGCAGTAAGACACCCATGTCCTGTTCTCAAGTCCTCTTGCAATGAAGACCAACATACCACTTGTCTTCCAAAGTTCTTGCTCTAACTGTATGCTAGCTTTCAGTGATTTTAGTCAACAGTGTAGTCACAATTTTGTGGGTTTACTATAAGCCATCCAACTGCCAGCAGAGATTGAGGAACAGATATGTAGGCAGATTTTGTCAAGATGTAAAAGTAACAAGGTTGTTGTGGTGGGAGATTTTAATTTTCTCTTTATTGACTGGGACTCACTTAGTGCTAGGGGTGTGGATGGGGCAGAGTTTGTAAGGAGCATCCAGGAGGGCTTCATGAAACAGTATGTAGATAATCCAACTAGGGAAGGGGCCATACTGACCTGGTATTGGGGAATGAGCCCGGCCAGGTGGTCGATGTTTCAGTAGAGGAGCAGTTCAGGAACAGTGACCACAATTCAGTAAGCTTTAAGGTACTGATGGATAAAGGTAAGTGTAGTCCTCAAGTTAAGGTGCTAAATTGGGGGAAGATTAATTACAACAATATTAAGCAGGAACTGAAGAATGTAGATTGGGGCAGATGTTTGAGGCTAAATCAACATCTGGCATGTGGGAGGCTTTCAAGCATAAGTTGATAGGGATTCAGGACCAGCACATTCCTGTAATGTGAAGGATAAGTATGGCAAATTTTGGGAACCTTGGATAACGAGAGATATTGTGAGCATACTAAAGAGAAAAAGGAAGCATTTGTCAAAGCTAGGAGACTGGGAACACACGAAGCAAGTGTGGAATAAAATGAAAGTAGAAAGAAATTTAAGCAAGGAGTAAGAAGAGCTAAAATGGGTCATGAAAAAGCATTGGTCAGCAGGGTTAAGGAAAATCCCAAGGTTTTTTACACATATATAAAGAGCAGGAGAGTAACCAGGGGGAGGCTTGGCCCACTCAAGGACAACAGAGGGAATCTATGTGTGGAGCCAGAGGAAATAGGTGCGGTATTAAATGAGTACTTTGCATCAGTTTTCACCAAAGAGAAAGATTTGGTGGGTGAGGAGTCTGGGAAAGGATGTGTAGATAGTTTGAATCACGTTGAGATCAAAAAGGAGGTATTGGGGTTCTTGAGAAACATCAAGGTAGACAAGTCCCCAGGGCCTGATGGGATGTACCCCAGAATACTGAGAAAGGCAAAAGAGGAAATTGCTGGTGCCTTGAGAGAAATCTTTGTATCCTCACTGGCTACAGGGGAGGTCACAGTAAGAAGTCTGACAACACCAGGTTTAGGTCCAACCAATTTATTTGATAGTAAACTCACAAGCTTTTGGGGTTTGCCCCTTCATCAGGTGAATGGAGAATTCTGGCTTCAGACAGAGCATATAACAGCACAGGCAGTTTACAGATTACTGATTAGAATGCGAGTCTTTACAACTAACCTGCTATTCAAGTCTTAAAGATGCCGACAATGTGAGTGGAAAGAGCATTATGCATAGGTTAAAGGGATGTGTATTGTCTCCAGACAGTACAGTAAGTGAGGTTTTGCAAACCCAGGCAAGTCATGGGGGTTACAGATAGTGCGACATGAACCCAAGATCCAGGTTGAGATTGCTGGTTTGAATAGCAGGTTAGTTGTAAAGACTCACATTCTAATCAGTAATCTATAAACTGTCTGTGCTGTTATATGCTCTGCCTGAGGCCAGAACTCTCCATTCACCTGACGAAGGGGCAAACCCCAAAAGCTTGTGAGTTTACCACCAAATAAATTGGTTGGACTTAAACCTGGTGTTGTCAGACTTCTTACTGTGTTTACCCCAGTCCAACGCCAGCATCTCCACATCATGACAGGGGAGGTCCCAGAGGATTGGAGAATAGCCAATGTTGTTCCTTTGTTTAAGAAGGGTAGCAAGAATAATCTAGGTAATTACAGGCAGGTGAGCCTTTTACATCAATGTAGGGAAATTATTGGAGAGGATTCTTTGAGACAGGATTTATTCCCACTTGGAAATAAGTGGACGTATTAGTGAGAGGCAACATGGTTTTGTGAAGGGGAGGTCGTGTCTCATGAACTTGATTGAGTTTTTCAAGGAAGTGACAAAAATGATTGATGAGGGTAGGGCAGTGGATGTTGTCTACATGGACTTCAGTAAAGCCTTTGACAAGATCCCTCATGGCAGACTGGTGCAGAAGGTGAAGTCGCATGGGATCAGAGGTGAGCTGGCAAGATGGATACAAAACTGGCTTGGTCAAGAAGGTACTTCTGTGAGACTTCTTACCTTGTTCACCCCAGTCCAATGCCGGCATCTTGGTCAAAGAAGACAGAGGGTAGCAACGGAAGGATGTGTTTCCGAATGGAGGGCTGAATGGAGTGGTGTTCCTCAGGGATCAGTGCTGGGACCTTTGCTGTTTGTAATGTATATAAATGATTTGGAGGAAAATGTAACTGGATTGATTAGTAAGTTTGCGGACAACACAAAGGTTGGCGGATTTGTGGATAGTGATGAGGATCATCAGAGGATACAGCAGGGTGTAGATCAGTTGGAGACTTGGGCGGAGAGGTGGCAGATGGAGTTTAATCCGGATAAATGTAAGATAATGCATTTTGGAAGGTTGAATACAGATAGGAAATATGCAGTAAATAGCACAACATTTAAGAGTATTGATAGGCAAAGGGATCTGGGCGTATAGGTATTCAGGACACTGAAAATGGCAATGCAAGTGAAGAAGGTAGTCAAGAAGGCATACGGCATGCTTGCCTTCATCAGCTGGGGAATTGAGTTTAAAAATTGGCACGTCAAGTTGCCGCTTTATGGAACCTTAGTTAGGCTGCATTTGGAATATAGTATTCAATTCTGATTGCTACACTACCAGAAGGATGTAAAGGCTTTGGAGAGGGTACAGAAAAGATTTCCCAGGATATTGCCCAGTATGGAGGGCTTTAGCTATGAGGAGAGGTTGGAGAAACTTGGTTTGTTCTCACTGGAGCGACGGAAGTTGAGGGGAGACCTGATAGAAGCCTACAAGATTATGAGACGCATGGACAGAGTGGATAGTCAGAAGCTTTTTCCCAGGTTGGAAGAGTAAATTACTAGGGGGCATAGGTTTAAGGTGCGAGGGGCAAGTTTTAAAAGAGACCTATGAGGCAGATTTTTTACACAGAGTGGTGGTTGCCTGGAACTTATTGTCCGGGGAGGTAATAGAAGCGGATACGATAGTGACCTTTAAGGGGCATCTTGACAAGTACATGAATGAGATGGGAATAGAGGGATATGGTCTCCGGAAGCGTATGAGGTTTTAGTTGAGTCAGGCAGCTTGATCGGTGCAGGCTTGGAGAGCCAAAGGGCCTGCTCCTGTGCTGTAATTTTCTTTGTTCTTTGTTCTTTGATGTACAAGAATACCCAGGTCCCTTTATACATCAACACTTTCCAATCTCACACCATTTAAATAATACACTGCCATTCTGTATCTTCAACTGAAGTGGATAACTTCACATTTATATGCTACCTCTGCCAAGGGCGGCATGGTGGCACATTAGTTAGCACTGTTGCCTCACAGCTTGTTCAATCCTCGAAGAGGATCCTAAATTCATAATGTGAAAAACATAGTTTTGAAGGATTTTGTGACTGAGACCATAATAATAAGTATGAACATGAGTAGGCTGTTCAACCCTTAGAGTCTGCTCCACCATTTAATAGGATCATGGTTGATCCAATATCCCCCACGTCCACTTTACTATCCTTTCCCCATAATGCTTACTGATCAAAAATCAATCTCAGCCTTAAATATACACAAGAACTCTGTCCCCACAACTCTCTGTGGCAAGGATTCCAAAGACTCACAACCCTCCTGAGAGAAGAAATTCCTTCTGATCTCAGTCTTAAATTGATGCCCCTTTATTATAATGCCATGCCCTCTGGTCTTCGACTCTCCCATGAGGTGAAACATCCTCTTAGCATTTACCTTGTCAAGCCCCCGGACTGCCTCCAATGAAATAATATCTTTCCTTAGATAAGGTTGTCAAAACTGTCTACAGCACTCCAGATGTGGTCTCAGCAGTACTTTGTAGAATTGAAGGTTTCCCTACTCTAATGCTCCAGCCCCTTTGAAATAAAGGCCAACATTCCAAAGATCTCCCTGATTACCTGTGTGCTAGATTTCTGTGTTTTGTGCACAAGTATTCCCAGGTCCCTTTGTGTTGCAGCTTTCTGCAGTTTTTCTCCATTTAAATAATACTCTGTTCTTCTGTTCCCCCTTCAACTGTTAACATATATGCTGAGTAGATTGCTGAGTCAATTTGTAGGATCTGCCTTAATTGTATTTGAAATTTATCCAAAGAACAAAGAAAATTACACCAATTACAGCCCTTTGGCCCTCCAAGCCTGCACTGACCATGTTCTCCAACTGAATTAAAACCCCCTACTCTTCCAGGGCCATATCCCACTATTCCCATCCTATTCATGTATTTGTCCAGATGCCCCTTAAAAGTCACTATAGTCTCTGCTTCCATTACCTCCCCCAGCAGCATGTTCCAGGCACCCAACACCCTCTGTGTAAAAAACTTGCCTCATACATCTGCTTTAAACCTTGTCCCTTGCACCTTAAACACATGCCCTCTAGTAATTCACTCTTCCACCCTAGGAAAAAGCTTCTGACTATCACTTTATCAATGCCCCTCATAATCTTGTAGACTTCTATCAGGTCACCCCTCAATCTCTGTCATTCCAGTGAGAACAAACCAAGTTTCTCCAACTTTTCCTCATAGCTAATGCCCTCCGTACCAGGCAACATCCTGTCAATGTTTTTTGTAACCTCTCCAAAGCTCCACATCCTTCTGATAGTGTAGCGACCAGAATTGAACACTATATTCCAGGTGCAGCCTAACTAAAGTTCTATAAATCTGCAACATGACTTGTCAATTTTTAAACTCAATACCCCATCCAATGAAGGCAAGCATGCTGTACACCTTCTTGAACATCTTCTCCACATGTGTTGCCATTTTCAGCGACCTGTGTACCTGTACACCCAGATCCCTCTGCCTATCAATACTGGTTCTGCCATTTACTGTATATTTCCCATCTGTATTAGACTTCCCAAAATGCATTGTCTCACATTTATCCAGATTAACTTCCATCTGCCATCTCTGCGCCCAAGTCTCCAACTGATCTATATCCTGCGGTATCCTCTGATGGTCCTCATCTTTATTCGCAATTCCACCAACCTTTGTGTCGACCACAAATTTATTACACAAACCAGTTACATTTTCCTCTAAATCATTTAAGAACATAAGAAAAAGGAGCAGGAGTACGCCATTTAGCCCTTTGAGCCTGCCCCCCCATTCAATAAGATCATGGCTGATCTGAAGTGGATCAGTTCCACTTTGCCGCTTTCTCCCCATAATCCTTAATTCCCCTGTCTATCAGAAACCTATCTACCCATGACTTAAATATATTCAGCAAGGTAGCCTTCACCACTTCAAAGGGCAGAGAATTCCAGAGATTCACCACCCTTTGAGTGAAGAAGTTCCTCCTCAACTCTGATCTAAACTGCCCCCTCCCTTATTTTGAGGCTGTGCCCTCTAGTCCTGCTGTCCTTTCTAAGCGGGAAGAATTTCTCTACCTCTACCCTATCTATCCCTTTCATTATCTTGTAAGTCTCTAAGATCCCCCCTCAGCCTTCTAAACTCTAACGAGTACAGACGCAGTCTATTCAATCTCTCTTCATAAGCTAATCCCCTCATCTCCGGTATCAGGCTGGTGAACCTTCTCTGCACTCCCTCCAAGGCCAATATATCCTTTCGCAAATGCGGCGACCAAAACTGCACACAGTACTCCAGTTGTGGCCTCACCAGTGCCCTGTACAGTTACAGCAAGACCTCCCTGCTTATATATTCTATCCCCCTCGCTATAAAGGCCAGCATCCCATTCGCCTTCTTGATCACCTGCTGCACCTGCAGACTGGGTTTTTGCAATTCGTGCACAAGGACCCCCAGGTCCCTCTGCACTGTAGCATGCTGCATCTTTTCGCCCTTTAAATAATAATCCCACCTACTATTATTTCTACCAAAGTGGATAACCTCACATTTGCTAACGTTATACTCCATCTGCCAGGTCCTCGCCCACTCACTCAGCCTATCCAGATCTCTCTGCAGACTTTCTGCGCCTTCCACGCCATTCGCTTTTCCACTCATCTTTGTGTCATCAGCAAATTTTGTTACCCAACGCTCAGCCCCCTCCTCCAGATCGTCTATGTAAATGGTAAACAGTTGAGGCCCCAGCACTGATCCCTGCGGCACTCCACTAGTCACCAACTGCCAACCAGAAAAGCACCCATTGATTCCAACTCTCTGCTTCCTGTTAGACAACCAATCCTCTATCCACGCTAATACCTTACCCCTAACTCCGTGCACCCTAACCGTTTGCAGCAACCTTTTGTGAGGCACCTTATCAAACACCTTCTGGAAATCCAAAAACACCACATCCACCAGTTCCCCTCTGTCTACCGCACCAGTCACATCCTCATAGAAATCCAATAAATTCGTCAAACACAACTTCCCCTTCACGAATCCGTGCTGCGTCTGCCTGGTCAAACCGTTCCTTTCTAGCTGTCTTGCTATTTCTTCCTTGATGATGGATTCTAGCATTTTTCCAACTATGGACGTTAAGCTAACCAGCCTATAATTCCCTGCCTTTTGTCTGCTACCTTTTTTAAACAGCGGGGTAACATTAGCCGTTTTCCAATCTTCTGGCACATCCCCAGAGTCCAGTGAATTCTGACAAATAAGTACTAAGGCATCTGCTATCACCTCTGCCATTTCTTTCAGAACCCTGGGATACATTCCATTTATATATATTAAAAACATCAAAAGTCCCAGCACTTATCCCTGAGGAACGCCACTTGTCATAGCCCTCCATTCAGAAACACACCTTCTCATTCTACTAGTCTCCTATGACTGAGCCAGTTCTGTATCCATTTTGCCAGCTCACCTCTGATCCCATGCGACTTCACTTTCTGTACCAGTCTGCCATGAGGGATCCTGTCAAAGGCCTTATGAAGATCATGTAGACAACATTCACTGCCCTGCTCTCAACAATCCTCTTTGTCAGTTCCTCGAAAAGCTCAATCAAGTCAGTGAGACACACCCTCCCCTTCACAAAACCATGTTGCCTCTTGCTAATACATCCACTTATTTCCAAGTGGGAGTAAATCCCATCTCAAAGAATCCTCTCCAATAATTTCCTTACCACTGATGTAAAAAGCTCACCAGCCTGTAATTACCTGGATTGTCGTTGCTACCCTTCTTAAACAAAGGAACAACATTAGCTCATCTCCAACACCCTGGACTCCCCTGTAGCGAGTGAGGATACAAATATTTCTCTCAAGGCCCAGCAACTTCCTCCCTTGCCTCTCTCAACATTCTGGGATATATCCCATCAGGCCCTGGGGACCTGTCTAACTTAATGTTTCTCAAGAACCCCAATACCTCCTCTTTTTTGATCTCAGCATGACCCAAACTATCTATACTCCCTTCCAGCAAGTCCTTCTCTTTGGTGAATACTGATGCAAAATACTCATAAAAACACAAGAACATACTCATTTAATACCTTGCTCATTTCCTCTGACTCCATGCATAGATCCCCTCCCCTGTTCTTGAGTGGGTAACCCTCTCCCTGGCTACCGTCCTGCTCTCTATAGATTGGGATTTTCCTTAATCCTGCTGGACAATGACTTTTTGTGATCCCTTTTCGTCCTCCTTACTCCTTGCTTAAGTTTCTTTTCATTTTCCTTGTATTCCATACTTGCTGCATGTGTTCCCAGCCTCCTCGCCTTGACAAATGTTTCTTCTTTCTCTTTGACTAGGCTCACAATATCTCTTGTTATCCAAGATGCCTGAAACTTGCCATACTTATCCTTTATCCTTACAGGAATGTGTTGGATCTGAATTCCTATCAACTTACACTTGAAAGCTTTCCACATACTTATAATTGTTTACAATTTGCTGTTAATTCATGATTGACTTATGATAATTCCGAGTTTTAAATTATATCTAAGATAGTATTTGGTGTTTGCTTTGTTTGACTGTTGTATATTAAGAATTCTTTTGTTAAACCATAGAACATTGTGGCTTTATTCTTTCAGGAAATAACTAGAATATTGTATTTCTTTCTATTTTTGAAAAAGGTTACTGGTCTTTACTGAGATCATAATTTTAGTTCTCATCCTTAGATGATCTAAATAACATGAAATTGGTCACTTTTGGCAAAGCTTTGCAATTTTCACTCTTCCTGATGGATATGCAAGTGCAACTTTCATAATATTCCTGATGTATAAAAATAGAAAATGTCCCTCAGCTTGAGAAGCTAACAAAATAAAATGGCTGTGAAAAGTACTTCAGCTGCTGAATAACTGGTGGTTGTAGAGACAGTGGATATGCAATTATATTTTTAAATACACACATACGGAAGATAATACGCTCAATGTACACAATAATTCCTTGTTATAAGATTACACTCTATGAGAAGTGTGAGGGAGAAATGGTTATAGATTAAGCTTTCTAGCTGAAAATAAATGCTGACAAGACAATTTCAAAGACTTTTTTGCAAGTCATCACTTTTAAATGTTTTCTCAAATCAAATTGTTTGGGATCCTGAAGAGATATCTCACAATGCTCTGTACAGAATATGGAGGCCTTGATTTAATTAATTTTTCAAATTAGCTTGTGCATCACCTAAGTACAACTTGCCTCTTTTATGGGTGTCTGTATGGAGGATGTGGGGGACAGGATTGAGGAGGTTATATTATTGTGATGCCCTTCCATAGTATTAGTGAATCCGTGGTCCCAACTTCATAAAACTTTAAAAAGTGGTCTATTTTAAATATGCTGATTTCTTGTCAAACTATTAATTGTATGAAGTAAATTGACCGTTTTTTTTACTGCTTCCATTCCCAAGTCACTGGCAATTCTATAGAACATAGAACATTACAGCACAGTACAGGCCCTTCGGCCCTCGATGTTGCGCCAACCAGTGGAACCAATCTAATGACCCTCTAACCTAAACTATTCCAATATTATCCATATGCCAATCCAATGACCATTTGAATGCCCTTAAAGTTGGCAAGTCTACAATCGCTGCAGGCAGGGCATTTCATGCCCTTACTACCCTCTGAGTAAAGAACCTACCTCTGACATCCGTCCTATATTTATCACCACTCAATTTAAATCTCTGTCTCCTCGTGTTAGCCATCACCATCCGAGGAAAAAGGCGCTCACTGTCCACCCTATCTAATCCTCTGATCATTTTGTATGCCTCAATTAGGTCACCTCTTAACCTTCTTCTCTCTAACGAAAAGAACCTCAAGTCCCTCAGCCTTTCCTCATAACAACTTCCCACCATACCAGGCAACATCCTGGTAAACCTCCTCTGCACCCTTTCCAATGCTTTCACATCTTTTTTATAATGCGGCGACCAGAACTGTACGCAATACTCCAAGTGCGGCTGCACCAGAGTTTTGTACAGCTGCAACATGATCTCACGGCTCCGAAATTCAATCCCTCTACAATAAAAGCTAACACACCGTATGCCTTCTTAACAATCTTATCAACCTGGGATGTACCAGATATATCAGATAGTACCTATGCACCAGATAGACCCCTTGTGCCCAGAGCTGGCATGATAGCACAGTGGTTAGCACTGCTGCTTCACAGCTCCAAGGACCTGGGTTCAATTCCCGGCTTGGATCACTGTCTGTGTGGAGTTTGCACATTATCCTCATGTCTGCATGGGTTTCCTCCGGGTGCTCTGGTTTCTTCCCACAGTCCAAAGATGTGCAGGTTAGGTTGATAGGCCATACTAAAAATTGCCCCTAGTGTCCTGAGATGCATAGGTTGGAGGAATTAGTGAGTAAATATGTAGGGATATGGGGTAGGATCTAGGTGGGATTGTGGTCAGTGCAGATTCGATGGGCTGAATGGCCTCTTTCTGTACTGTAGGGTTTCTATAATCTCTAAGAGTTGCTTGTGAACTAAATTGTAATTACAGTTCATAGAAGCCTGTCGTGTCCATGAGCAACCAATCACCCAGTTTCATTTCCCCAACCCCTCTCCCCATAACCCTGCACATTCTTCCCTTTCAGATATTAATCCAGTTCTCCTTGAATACCTAAATTGAACCTGCCTCCACTATATTCTCAGGCAGCACATTCCAAATCTTAACCACTCACTGCATGACAAAGTTTCCCATGTCTCCATCGCTTCTTTTGCAAGTTCCTTTAAATCTGCACCCTCTTGTTCTTGATCCTCCCAACTGAGGGAATCTTTTCCCTATCTACTCCCTATCCAGACCCCTCATGATTTTAAATATTTCATCAAATCTCCTCTCAACCTTTTATTCTCCAAGGAAAAGAGTCCCAGCATCTCCAATCTATCCATGTAATTGAAGTTGCTCATCTCTGGAATCATTCTCACAAATCTTTTCTGCACTCATTCTAATGCCTTCACATGTTTCCTAATCAATTAACCAATTTTTCATTTAAGGAGAGAGGAAGGTGAATCTATTAATTGTGTGTAATTATTTGTAAATGGCGGCCCTTAACTGGGGACTGAGTTTCTAAAATTGACACAGACTAAAATTATGGTTGTGAAGAGGTGTCTGCTTGTAATGTGTAAATCTGTAAATAAATATAAAACGCATATAAACACCACTTCTTTCCTTCACCAACTGGTGAGTCAGAAGTCCTCTTGGCCTAGTGGTAGTCCATGAAGTTTGCAAGTCTGATTAGTTTGGTATTTGCAGAAAGAGAGGTTGGATTAATTTCTGTAATTTAGTGCAATTCTCTTTAACAATTTTATCAACAAAATAGTATTAATCAATGCATATTGAATCTGTTATTTAAAACCACTCACACCTGAATGACAGACGTGACTGTTGCAGAACTATCAACCCTTGTGATGAGAGCTACAGGAAATCCACCAACACATCATAAATGTTTTTAAATAATTGCTTGGAAAATAGTTTATTTATAGTTTCTAGGCTTACAGTCTTTTCTGCTGTTGTTCTTTTTTAAAAATGGATCTTCGCAGGATTTCTGCTCAGCAAATACAAGCCATCATATTTTGCTTCTTTGGAAAAATTATCATATTTGTGTGGTAGATTCTTATTTGTACTTGTTACTAAGAGCTAACTTCTAAAGAACCTCATCTGAACTAATATCTGTTCAGTTTATGATATTTTTCTGAAATACGGACAGAAATATTATAACGAGACCAAATGACAGAAATACATCAGACTGGGCACAAGGGTGTATCTGGTACATTGTATTGCCAATGACTGGGAAATGGCGGTGGTAAAAACAGGCAAATTTACTTAATCGTTTTGCCATAAAATTAGCATGTTTAAAGTAGGTCACTTTATATAGTTTTATGAAGCTTGGATTTTTGGTTCACCAGTACTATGGCAAGATACGAAAATACTATCACCTCCCCAACCATGTTCTCCCCAATGCCCCACACAAACATCCACATAAGCAGCAATGACCAGCAGTGCCATAAATGCTCTTGTCTTCCCCAATATCTTTTAATTACCATTAAACCAAGAAGTGGGTGAACAGCAAGGCTGGAGAGGCAATGGCAGAGTGGAAGATTTGCCCAGCCAAAGATATACCATTATTGAGGCAGACAGGAATTTCAGCTCTTTTGGGTTCTGCTGATAGCTTCAATAAGTAAAAACACCAACTGCTCATGTTCTCTACATTGTTGATTTTACTGCACAAAATGGGAGTTTTCAGCACAGTATTTCTACTCTTAATTTATGCAAAGATTATACATATTGATGGAAGAAGAGTCGTATTTCATTGAGTGTTATTTGTTACTAAAATAGCTTCTAGGTAAGACACATTGGTGTAGTATTTTCACTTATGGTACAACTGGAAATTCCAATGCAAATTGCGCTCATTTGTAAAGCTGTTTTCTACCCCTATACACCCTTACCTACCCTGGATTTTTGCTTAGCCTCATCTTCCTGTCGCAGGATGCAAAATCAGCCATCAATCAGTACAGTTGATGCTAAATTTTCCCTCACATATTTAGGAGTGATAACTTTTGGGTTTCGCTGTTGGGTTTATCACAAAGGACATTATGTAAGATCTGGGGATCTTGCCTACTGGTTGGAGAGCGGGCAGAAGTCCTGCAGTGACTCTCTTCAGGAATGACTGAGGAAGGTCACTCACCAAAAGCTGCCAATCAATCAGACGCCAGCAGTTCTTCATTGCTGGGCAGCATCACCAAGGAGGCAATGGCTGCTGCTGGTACAACATTCACCAGAGGCCCATGTTTGCCAATAGACTAAGCAACAAGTGAGTGATAGCGTGAGATGTTCATGGGGGAAGGAGTGGGTTGGCAGCCAGGGTAGGGGAATGGCTTTCTGCAAGCTATCCCTTCCCGATGCACTGAATGCTTTTGAATGAGAGACCCTGGTCTCCCAGCCTACAAGTTACCTTAACAGAGTTTATTTTTCTGGCTTCTTACGTAGCCAGTCCTTGCTGGTAATTGGGTGTATAAATGATTTGGAGGAGAATGTAGGTGGTCTGATTAGTAATCTTGCAGATGACAAAGATTGGAGGAGCTGTGGATAATGAGGAGAACTATCAGAGGACACAGCAGAATGTGAATAGGCTGGAGACATGGTAAAGAAATGGCACATGGAATTTAATCTGGACAAATATGAGGTATGCATCATGGAAGATATAATGCAGGAGGGAAGTATACAGTAAATAGCAGAACATTTAGAAGCATTTACATTCGGAAGGATCTAGGTGTACAGTTTCACAGATCCCTGTAATTGGCAACACAAGTGGATAAGGTGGTCAAGAAGATGTATGGCATGCTTGCCTTTATCCGTTGGGGCATAGAGTATAAAAATTGGCAAGTCATATTGCAACTGTATAGAACTTTGGTTAGGCCACATTTGGAAATATTGTGTACATTTTGGTGGTCACACTACCAGAATGATGTGGAAGCTTTGTAGAGGGTACAGAAAATGTTTACCAGGATATTGTCTGGTTTGGAGGATATTAGCTATGAAGAGAAATTGGATAAACTTGTGTTTGTTTTTACTTGAATGTTGGAGGCTGAGAGAGGACCTGATATAGGTTTACAAAATTATGAAAGGCATGGATAGAATGGATCGTCAGAGTTTTTTTCTCAGAGTAGAAATTTCAATTACTAGGAGACATTGGTTTAGGGTAAAAGGGGGAAAATTTAAAGGAGATGTGCAGCGTATGCTTTTTACACAGAAGGTGGTAAGTGCATGGAAATGTTGCTAGAGGAGGTGGTAGAAGGAGTTACGATTGCAATGTTTAAGAGGCATCGTGACAGATACATGAAGAGCCAGGAAATAAGGGTGGATTGCGTATAGGCAAAAGCTCTTTAGGAAGGCATCATGTGTCAATGCAAGCTTAGTGGGCTGAAGGGCCTATTCCTGTGCTGTACTGTTCTTTGTATACTGGCACCAACAGAATAAAGCCCTTAAGTGGGCCTCAATTGGTAGTGGGGAAGGAAATCAGTTCAGAGACTTTCCTGCCATGGACATGGCCAGTGAAGAAGCTGTAGGATCCGCACCCTCCGGCCCAAGTAAATGCACTCCACATTCAAACTTACCAAGGGGAATGGAATTAAATTCTGCCCAAAAAGTAAACATTTTTTAATCAAAGTGCCAATTAAACAACTTTGACTAGCCCAATACTAAGTTACTGAAATTCACATTGAAAAAATAAAAGAAATTATTTTCTAGTTATAATATTGGGGTATCTTAGTGAAGTGAGAAAACTGAAATAATTTCATATGAAGACATGCATTAATGTCTTTAGATTAGACAAATTAATAACCTTAGAACAGGTGTAGTGAGAGCCTTTTTTAAGCATGATGGGAAATTTGGTCAACATTTTAGACATGATGGGTAGGTAGCCAATACTATGGGAACCTAGTGTGGAAACCTAGCTAAATTACAAGACTTAAAACTTGATGGCCTTTACCAGAAGGGCAAACAAATTTAAGGGTGCTAAGGGTATGTTATATACAAGAGGTGTTGGATCTAAGACATCTAACAGCCTCCCAGTGAGATAACAGGAAATATGATCTGTGTATTAACAGTAACAAAAGGTTGTAACCAAAAAGCTATAAATATGCAAAGCAGCCTGTACATCGGGGAGAGAGATCCTGTAGAATCAAATTGTCTCTCCCAGCTTTAGCTGCAATAAAGTCCTTACTTGCTTGAATCTCACAGATGAAATAGTGGTCATTTTTATCACATTAGTTTTTGTAAATTCTAATAAAACCACATTTAAAAACTTTTTAACTCACCTTTCGGTTTTCTTGTATGCAAAAGAAGCAGCTCCATTTTGAAAGCCTCTCCAAAGGCCTGCAAACAATGTAAGAAACAGCAAACACAATTAATCTAATTTGAAGCCATGGTCAATTGCTCATGGGGTCTGCTTCTGTACAATGTGTTAAAACTATTACAAAAAATGGTGGAAACTTGAGTTGTATAGAATGCAAGCAATGCTTAAAATTTTACAAAATCTTACACTGGCTATGAAGATTTTGACCAAATTACACAAGAAAAACTAATGCAATCTGAGGAAAATCCAGTCTAGGCAATTACTTCATTGTACTTGGTTGCAATAGCACTGACTAACCAACTACATATTTG
Source organism: Carcharhinus amblyrhynchos (assembly GCF_965287045.1). NCBI lineage: Eukaryota > Metazoa > Chordata > Chondrichthyes > Carcharhiniformes > Carcharhinidae > Carcharhinus > Carcharhinus amblyrhynchos. The sequence continues at coordinate 64,680,968 of NC_137333.1, forward strand.
CTTCAGCAGGTAACATCTTCTAACATTCTGTAAAAATGAAAAGGAGTAAAGTATTTAATAGATTATTTTAAAGTGGTACATCTTACTAATAAACCTACATATTATATAAACTTCTGTGTGCCCTAGATACAAAATATTAGTATTGCATTAATAGTGGTACTGAGAAGAGCAACGTTGCAGATTCATTGGTATTCTTTCTCCTGATGAGGGCAAGATGAAACATTTTGGCATCATGTCTTTCCTTTCAGCTATGTTAATGAGCTACTAAATCCAGCTTAGCTCATTAACATAACTCCACCTTTGTGTAAAGGATGAGTGAACACACATCTCCTATGTTTATGCTGATTTGGAGAAGGATTAAATTTGAATATTGCTGTAAACAATTGCTGGGAACAAAAGGCACATATTCAAACTTTGTGCCTTTTTTGAATTACCCAGAAGCACAGGATAATGACAGGGAATGTCCTTTTGTTCCCCAATTGTTTCCCATAATAAAAAGCATAGTAAATTTATGTCTAGAAGGACACATAATCATTATTTCTGGTGTTTTAGTTACTTCGCCTCACTGAGACCAACTTTGTATTTTTTGTATATCTTTTAACAATACGTCTCAAAATGTCATATTTAAAACCACAAAGTTTCAATAATTACATTGCTTTATTCAAATGTTATTATTTAAAATACCTGTAATTTACAGTGGAACTTAAAGATGAAAGGTGGCCTCAATTGTTTACCTGGATTTTAGTTCATTTTACATGTTTTTGCTATCGAGTGTACCCAAATAAGAACATCATGAAATTTCAATCAGGTTGACTTTGACAAGATTGATGTAGAGGCCAGTATAAATTGGATCAAGGGAATTTCAGATTATCATGTTGTGCAAAGTATTTGCACAACCTAGAGTATTGGCATAAGAACAATTGCTTGGTTGAAGTCATTAGGTTATGTTTTAGCTTCATTTGAAGAAATTTTTAAAAGCGGCATTCTTTTGGCTAAGATGCAAATGAGACCAAGCCTTGGAGGAGGAGGTATGCCCACTCCAATCAGCTTGGATCACGTAGATCAAGCCCAATACATGAAGTGACAGCCCTGTCTTATCAGCTTGGATCGGGAATGTCTCAACTTGTTGAGACTCTGAATTGGACTTGATTTGATTGAATTGGAATAAAAACAAAAACAAAATTGGCATAAGGAACCATTGTATGTCAAGGCTATACGTTGATCTACTAATTTATAGTAAAATGAAGTATTATTTAAAGTATGTTATGTTTCTTCTGTTGGATCTTGACACTACCGAGTTTTCCAGTTTAGTTACATAGTAATGATCAAAGTGAAGATACCATATATGATGAAAAATATCCTTGCCATTGGCAATCTTTGGGTCTGTTTTTGTATTATTCTTCTGGTTATTGGTCACAATCCAAATGGAAAACAATTGGGCTCCCTATGCTTCTAAGTAATTCAAAAGAAGTGCATGTTCCTTTTGTTCCCCAAAATTGTTTTTCGCAATATTCAAATTTAAACTTTTCCAAATAAGCATAAATGCAGGAAATGTGAGTTCTCCCAGCCTTTACACAAAGGCAGAACTATGTTCATGAGCTAAGTCAGCTCATAAATATAGCTCTGTATTTGTGCTGAAAGTGAGGTTTAGTTTTTTGGTAGTACAGAATCATTGAATCATAGAATCCTACAGTGTCGAAAAGGCCATTCAGCTCAATGAGTTGACAGTGAGTTTCTGAAAGAGCATTCCATCCAGGCCCTTCCCTCCACCTATCCCAATAGCCCCACTCATTTACCATGGCGAATCCACCTAATCTGCACATCTTTGGACACTAAGGGCAATGTAGTATGGAAATTTTTTAAATGTTTTAAATATGACTTTTTGAGGCCGTATTGTTTACGATATATAGAAAAAACAGAGTTTGCCTCAGCGAGGAGAAATGAAGAAAACATCTGAAGTAATGGGTCTCTGGATTACTAGTCAAGCTACAGTACCACTGTGCCACCACCTGCAAAACGTTGAATATCACTGAAAAAAGAACATTTTGCAACCATTATATATTCACAAATGTAAAGGAAACAACTACTTATACTTTGAGAAGAGAATGCTGACTGGTTCGCATGCGGATTCCGAATGATAGAGGCATTGCCATGGAGAATGCACCAGTTAACTAATGACTGACAGTTAACTGCCAAGCTTTGTTTAAATTCAAACCAGGCAGGTTGACTTTGATTGGTCAAGGCACCGTCCTGAGGAATGAACCAAAGTATAGCTGTCACTTATTTTGTTATTTGAAGTGTGTGTACAGTTTTTCTGTCTGAAAAGAACGGGACTCTGTGAATTAATACATGTAATCTCTAGCGTGTGTAGGTGTACCACACTGTGAGCTCAACTGCTAATCTGCTTGCCAGCATAATTCTTTGAGAAGTGAGGATTGTCTAGCAAGCGTTGCTTTGTTGCTGAATCACATCTAAAGTTGGGCACTGCAAGCCCGATTTTACCACCAAGTTGCGCCCGTTTTCATGTGCAAAAACTTGGTAAAGTTGGGCATGAGGTGAGTAGTGCATTCTGTGCCTGCCTCCATGCCAGTTCCCCCTTTACCAAGGCCCGAAAATGGCCGTGATCAGGACCATACCCAAAACGGGCACAATGGCCATTCAAACGTATTTGCATACATTTAAACTTACTCAATGGGCTGCACTCCCAACCTTACTGGCACTTCCCCTTTACCACCGCGTTCGCTGTTCAGAATTGACACAAAACAGACATGCTCCACAGAAGTCCAATTCGGGCGCTCCAGTTAGTGAGGAGGAAAATGCCGAGCGTCCGACGGCTCTCTGCTTGTGATCAATGAGGAGGGGGAGGTCTGCTGCCACTCTGCCTGTAATTAGTGAGGGGGAGGGGGGGCCCGCTGCGACTCTGCCCGAGATCGGTGGGGGAGGAAGGGGTCCACGATTGGTCAGGGTAGTGGGGGGTAGGGGGAATAAGGGGGTCAGTAATGTTGGGGGGGGCGGTGAGGCAATATCAGTGGGGGCCATGGGGAGGCATTATCCAGCCCGGGGATGATGTGGTTGGGGAGCCACATTTTATCATTTTTTTTCTATACATGCGCAGCTGGAGGCGCCAATCGGAGCTGCAGGGTTTTGGGTGCATTTAGCCCTGCCCACAGGCTGGTGCAGCACAAATCAGAATTGCTGATTTTTTTTGGCAACGGACCCCCCCCTTTTGGGGGCACCTGAGAACAGGTCTAAAAGTCTGAAACGCTCTCAGTTTCAAGTACGCCCAGCACTTAGAATCAAAATGGTAAGATAGAGCCCTGTGTGTTGAGTTTTGCAAGTATGGCTGGTCGTGTACAATCAGTAGCTTGCCTACTGCAAACAGCTGAAGTGACATGCTGTTTGATATGACCTGCCTGTCTTTGGAAAATACAGCCTACATATTTAACATCACACAATCCTGAAATTCATAAATCAATTACTCATTTGTGTGATTGGCAGAATGTCCTTCTGGCTTGATGGCAGCATCCTGTGTTGCTACTAACAGTATCTTCACTCAAATTTTTCTGATTGCTTATCCTTCCAGGTCAATCGAAGGTAGACTGAACACTTTACAAAAACCAAAAGTGGCAGCTTTAAGCCCATTCAGGAGTTTGCTCAATATACAGTGAGCAATTGTAAGATGAGAAGCTTCGTTATATCTCTTCTTTTCAGTAATACTTCAGTGGAATTTGGCAATTGTAATTCTGGAGCAGAGCAAATTAGAGGAAATTTGTTGTGGTCTTATTGTCTAAAACTATTGTAAATTGTAATTGGTGCCTTATTGGATAAAAACATTACAAATCCATTCTTACACCATAGTTATGTCAGGATGTTCTGGGAAATTCTGAATCATCAATTCTTGTGTTGCTGGAGCCAGTGAGCTGCGAAATACAATCAGTAAAGTGATTACTCATTTCATCTGTAATATGAGTGGATCCTGGGAGCTACCTTTGGAAATATGGATAAAATGATGGAATTTCACCTTTTTAGATATTTTGCTTGTGGCCAGCTACTTCCTCAGAAGATTAAATAAGTGTAAAGAATCCAATATGGAGTAAATTCTCCATGTTGGACTCTTTGCATTTGTGGAAGGAACAAACTTGATGTAATCAATGGACTATTCTCATTTTGTACTTTAACTAATAGTTTCAGAATGGTGAAATAGAATCCTTATTCTTGGAGACATTAAAGTAGGAATTTGAAATCACATCAAGGTTATTTAAATAATTTATATTTAGTTCTGATTTGTAGCATGCATTTTCCTAGTTTGATTTCAAAAATATAATTGCAGTTCTATTGTTTTTTAAAAATCATTTCATTCAACTAGCTCCTAGTGGACTTGAACCCATAATCATAAAATTCCTGACAAACAATAATGAAAATATTTATACTGTTAGCGTAGGTGCTTATTTGTGATATTGAACTGAAGTAAATTAAATAGGCATGTGCTTCAAAAATTATCTGCACAGTTTTTGTTAATCACAAATAGTTCAAAATTGTGTATCTATACATCTTTTAATTTTTTTCTCCTTTGTAACATCCACTAAGATCTATGATTTTCTTGGAAAAGAAAATGGAATCTCAGGATCACAAAACACAAGTATAATCATAGCTCCAAGTAACTAAAATAGGATTGTGCCCATTTACAACTTAAGCCTACAATTTCATAATGATTGAATTAATCAATGCAGTTAGGAAAACATCAGCATAAATTTCAGAATCCTACTCAGTTGAAATTGGGCACAGTCACTGTCCTGTCTATTATCCATCTTTCAGTAGGAAACACCTGAAGATTAAGCAGAATTTGCTGGCAGCAGAACTCCCTTTTCTCAATTTATTTTTTCAAAATTAGTTACTTAAAAAAAAACTTAATAAGAACAGGTAGGGACAGACATTACCACAATAATATAGCAAAGCTAGAAGAGTGTCAGGTGTAGTTCTAATGTTTAAAATTAGGTGCAAAGTTAAAAATAATTTCCACTAAAAACTTCCTCAGCTTAATAAAATATATATTTTTAATACACTTTTCAGAGCATAATATACCCACAAGTACTCTAAACTGGAAATGAATGCACAGTAGCAATTGACATTCCTAAAATTATGCCTAAAAGTGAGATTTTTCACAAGTTTTTATTTAACTTATTTCTCCATAAACAAATATTTCATAGAAGCAGATTCATCATCATATCATTTAATTCTTTCACAGATACACCTTTTCTCATTTATTGAACAATTATAAATTAAGTGTCCATTATGGATCAAATATTTTCATATCACGTATTTACACATTAAAACAGCTAAACAATTTAGCTGTTTAATCACAAATTTACTGATAAACAATATCATGTATAGACTGTATTGCCAACAAGAGTAGGAGATGGTTGATATTAAAAACAGAACACTAACAAACTTACAAACTGAATATCTTACTACTTCTAATTTGATAATATAAACTCCATACTGCCAAATGAAATCTAAGCATTACATAGCATAAAAGCAGCAACCAAGATGCATGATGATTCTACAAATATTTCTGTAATACTAAAGGTAATTGTGGAGCAATACAGTACAAGATTATCCAACTGAAGTTCAAAAATTACCTTTTTTGATGCTTCACAGTCACATTGAATAAGATATTTTAAAATATTAACATGCTTTTACTAAAAATGGAGTTTGTGCTTTTTATGTCTTTTTCCAATTTTGCACAAGGGAATCATGAAAGTGGACCTAATGGAACTACCAGCCAGCTCAAATGCTATTCCTTCTCCCCTACTCTTTTTCCAAAGACCTAAAGTTGATTGTGAATCTTAAGCTTAAGTTATATTGCAGCTATTGGTCTCAGGCTGACAGTTGTGAAGTGAATGTGCAGGCAGTAGGGTACTTATATTGCCAAATGCTCATCCCTGTGGGTAATGATAAGGTCAGTCACAAAGAAACCCAAGGTATTTGTGCATTTGGAATGTCCATATATTTTTAAGATGCTACTTTACACTAGGTTGAAGTTGTAATGCAGAAAATGTGATTAAACCAGTACAAATTGGCAGTGCTTCAGTATGTTTCGAAGCCAGTTCAGGATCTGACTCCAGAGTTGTAATATGATGTCTGCATCAATGAATTTTCCCATCAACACAAAAGCAACACCTTTTGTGTTCTCATATGTCTGTGACATATCACAGGCCTGTTCAAGTGGACTCATCATTCCACACTTAATTGGATACAAGGGGCACTCCAATCACATGCATTCAACTTGAGTCAAATCCCACTGTTACCAGTATGTTCTAAAAATTACTAATATTCTTTTAGTATTCAAATCTTACCATACATCCTCTGCCCGGCCTAATAAAGCTTTCTAAAATAATTGGTGCTATTATTAACCACTACTACTATCAGCAAATCAGAATGCTACTTCATATAAGTGGTGCAAAAGTAAATTTAATTTACGGTATTTCACTTTAAATAAAGCTGACTTTTTATCTACTTTACTAAATTGGGTGAACTATAGTTGACAAATTGCTAACATTAAATTATAGTGCTTTTATTAATAATATCAGATAACTCAGAAAATCAGCCTTTGTACATCATGTTGCTTTGTGCATAAATCTACATGCTCTTCCATGTGATCACTATGATTGGTGCACTTTCATTCTTCACAACTCTTCTCAGATCCAGCTCCAACAGAGCTATCATCTTCATACTTTCTCTCTATGCTGTCTTCAGAAGATTTACTGCAACAATCATATGCTTTTCCACCAGATCCTAGACGAGTTCGGCAGCGTGCTCCAGGTTGGTACAACTGCATAGCTGGACGGTCCTGTACAACCAAAACCAGAAAAAGTGGTACAGTGCAAAACCCATGTGGCTGTATTGAGATGCATGTTTATAAGCACTGCATATTACAATTCTTTACAGTGTAATAATGTACTCTCAAGGATAGGCACATGAGAAACTCCATGTTTTTTTTTCATGCACATTATTATTTTGTATATAAACTGAGGCGATGAATGAATACTTTCCTGCAATGTTCACCAAGGAGAGGGGCTATGTTTTTGAGGATGAGTGTGAGATACAGGCTGATACGCTGGAGGAGGTCGATGTTCTGAGGGAAGATGTACTAGCAATTTTGAAAAACTTGAGGGTTGTTAAGTCCCCTGGGTCAGATGGGATATATCCTAGGATTCTTTGGGAGGCAAGGGAGGAGATTGCAGAGCCTTTGGCTTTGATCTTTGGGTCTTCGCTGTCCACAGGGATAGTGCCAGAGGATTAGAGAGTGGCGAATGTAGTAATGACCCTGGTAATTATAGGCTGGTCAGTCTTACTTCGGTGTTTGGTAAGTTAATGGAAAAGGTCCTGAGGGAGAGGATTTATGTCCATTTGGAAAGATGCAGCTTAATCCGGGATACTCAACATGGATTCGTGAAGGGTAAGTTTTGCCTCACAAATTTGATTGAATTCTTTAAGGAAGTAACTAAGTGTGTGGATGAATGTGGAGCAGTTGATGTCGTATACATGGATTTTAGTAAGGCCGTTGATAAGATTCCCCACAGTTGGCTCATGAAGAAAGGAGGTGTGGGATAAAGGGAAATTTGGCTGATTGGATAAGTAACTAGCTATCTCGTAGAAGATAGAGGGTGGTGGTGGCGGAGGGAAGATTTTCAGACTGGAGACCAGTTACCAGCATTGTACCACAGGGATCAGTGCTGGGTCCTCTGCTATTTATGATTTTTACCAATGACTCGGAGGAGGGGGCTGAAGGGTCGGTAAGTAAATTTGCTGATGACATCAAGATTGGTGGAGTAGTGGATGAGGTGGAGGGCTGTTGTAGGCTGCAAAGAGACACTGATAGGACGCAGAGCTGAGCCGAAAAATGTCAGATGGAGTTTAACCCTGATAAATGTGAGGTGATTCTTCCTGGTAGGGCAAATTTGAATGCGGATTACAGGGTCAACGACAGGGTTTTGAGGAATGTGGAGGAACAGAGAGATCTTGGGGTTCATATCCACAGATCTCTGAAGGTTACCACTCAAGTGGATAAAGCTGTGAAGAAGACCTATAGTGTGTTAGTATTTATTAACAGTGGTTCAGAGTTTAAGAGCTGTGGCGTTATGCTGCAAACGTACAGGACCTTGGTGAGACCACATTTGGAATATTGTGTGCAGTTCTGGTCACCTCACTATAAGGATGTGGAAGCGTTGGAGAGAGTGCAGAGGAGATTTACCAGGATGCTGCCTGGTTTGGAGGGTAGGTCTTATGAGGAAAGGTTGAGGGAGCTAGGGCTTTTCTCCTTAGAGCGGAGGATGATGAGAGGCGACTTAATAGAGGTTTATAAGATGATGAGGGGGATAGATAGAGTGGATGTGCAGAGACTATTTCCTCGGATGGATGTAGATGTTACAAGGGGGCGTAACTATAAGGTTCATGGTGGGAGATATTGGAGGGATGTCCGAGGTAGGTTCTTTACTCAGAGAGTGGTTGGGGTGTGGAATGGACTGCCTGCTGTGATAGTGGATTCGGACACTTTAAGAACTTTCAAGTAGTCATTGGATACGCTCATGGAGCACACCAGAATGACAGGGAATGGGATAGCTTGATCTTGGTTTGGGACAAAGCTTGGCACAACATCGAGGGCCGAAGGGCCTGTACTGTTCTATGTTCTATTTATTATCAAGGCCATCAAGACCATATTTTGTTGAAGTTACCTGTTGATCTGAAGACTAAATTACCAGTTATTCAATGAAAAGAACAGGAAACAGTTTTTTTTTAGTTAATTTTTAAAAATTTCATTTACGGGATGTCACTGGTGGACCAGTATTTATTGCTCATCCCTAACTGCCCTATACTTCAAAGGGCATTTCAGAGTCAACCACAGTGCTGTGGATCTGGAGTAACATGTATGCCAGACCATGAAATTAAGACAGATTTCTTTTCTTAAAGGACATTAGTAAACCAGATATGTTTTAATGACAATTGACAATGGTTTCATGGTGATCATTAGCCTTTTAATTACAACTTTTTTTTACTGAATTCAAATTTCACCATCTGCCAAGGTGGGATTTGAACATTTCTGCAGCTGTGAAACCCTATATGCACTACCTTTCCATTCCATGGTTTCAAGTGTACTGTACGGGATCACTAATTATGGTAACACTTCACTTTATAGCAAAATGAGGCAAATGAAGAAATAATTGCCTAATTATGTGTTCATTAACATTGCCAACAGCAGTACACTTGCAATTTTTACGAGTCAAAAGTGTTGTCATAAAATTCCTAATCTCACTCACTCAAGTTTAATTGTACAGAGAAGAATCTTTTTACAGGACATAATTCTATAAGCTGTGAATTAATTTTAGACAGATATTAAAGATGAAGTTCAATGTTCAAAACATGCAAGTAGCATGACTTCAAAGCATCACAATCTACAAAGTAAACTATTTTTAATATGCTGTCAATGACAATGACATTGTCGAAATCTTTGAATTGACCAGATTTGTAAGGAAAAAGCATTATTAAATTAATACATAGATTTAATTTTATTTGACTTTGATGCCACATGATAAAACTTGTACAAGCGATTTTAATGTTTGGTGATCTATATGTTTTTAGATCAGACTAGTAGTAAAGATTTGAAGGAGTAGGGAATTTTCCTTAAAAGAAAGACTGTCACTAGAAATGGGTTGGGGTAGGAGTTCATTTGCTGACCTGACATCAGGGTGATCCTAGAGTTGAACTGAACCCATTTTCCTTGATCAGTTCAACTATATATTAAACAGCAGACCATCAGTGCTATTGCTACCCTTTGGTGCAAGTTATGAGAAGGAAAATGACACTATGCAATAGTGAAAAAATTACTGCAGTACCTAAAAATGGATTGGGCTTATTTTAAAAAGGGAAACTGTCCCTGATGATTCTGAATGTACCCAATACCCAAGGAGGGTTTCAGAGAGACACATTTGCAAAGCTCTTCTTTCTAACAGTCAAAGAAAATTCTTCTTTCAGTTTCCAGCCTCCACAGCTCTCCTAAAGAGGGGACATATTTATATAAACACCTTTCATGACTACAGGCTGTCTCAAACTGCTTTACACTCAATAAAGTACTTTTTGAAGTGCAGTCACTGTTACCATGTCAGAAATGTGGCAGCCAATTTATACACAGCAGGGTCCCATAGACAGCTATATGATAACAGCCTGTTTATCTAATTTTTTGTGATGTTAAATGATAGATATTGGCTGAGACACTGAGACAACACCTGTTCTTCTCCAAAATGGAGCCATGGGACCTTTAACGTCTATCTGAACAGGGCAGTCTAATGTTAAGTCTAATGTTTCAGCCAAAAGATGGCTTCCTTCTTGCTTGTATTCTATATTGGTGGTACCAAAGTATGAACAGAGGGTTGTGTCATAACAGGCAGTAGGTAGACAAGCAGCCAGCAGCTGTAGCAATGCAGGAAGGACGATCTTTGTGGTTAATCTTGTGCATCCAAATTCAGCAGGGAGCCTCCTTGTTATAATTTCTTTAACTCTCCTTGTCGGGACAACTTACTTTCATATGTTTAATTCAGAGAAAAGCTTCCAACAAATCTAATGTCACTGTTCCAAGCTGCATCCCTAATTCGGGAATATTTTGCATAATGACTTAAAATATTGTTAATACATGCATCAAATCACTGCTTTCTGACTGCCTTAACAATATCCTATGATAAACTAGAAAAGTGCTTTTTGGAAGACTCTTTTCCCCACCTCGGAAATTTTTCGATCAGTTCTTGGCATCAATGCAAAATGCCGCAATCATCGTAGCAATCACTGCACCTTGTGCAAACTACTGCCCATTATGTTACTGGAGTTTGGTTGCACCACAACCATGGCGTTTGGAGTAAGGAATTTCCTATAGGTACAGGGCTGATGGAACGCTCTGCAACTCTAAGGTCTGCCTACCTTTCCCTACCATCTTCTTGGGCCACGGGACCATTCTCCACTTTTTACAGATTTTCCATACTTCTCTCCTGCACTTGCTAATTTGGTGGAACTACTGACTCTTCCACTTTAACAATCTTTTGTTTCTTGTCTCATTACCTTCCTCTTTTGCTTTGTGCCATCCACCCATCTGTAATTTTATCACTTCAACTCTCCACACTATCAAATGCTTTTGCTGCACCTCCCTTCTTTTTCTCTACCTTTGCACTTAGTTTAAACTATTCATCTCCAGTATTGATGGAAAGGCATTGATCTGAAAATTTAACTGTTTTTCTCTCCAAATATTGCTTGTACTTTTATTTTTGACCTTGCCTTCAATACTTCAATACTCAATCTAATTTTCTCCCTCCTAGATCAACGTTCATCTTAACGTCTCCTGAAGTGCCTTGTGACATTTTTATATATTAAGTGTTATCTGTTGAAAAGGAGGAAAGTAACTAAAATGGGTGGCACCTTGACACAGTGGATAGCACTGCTGTCTCACAATGCCAGGGACCCAGACTCAATTCCAGCCTTGACTGTGTGAAGTTTGCACGTTTTCCCCATCTGCATGGGTTTCCCCCAAGTGTTCTAGTATCCTCCCACAGTCCAAAGGTGTGCAGGTTTGGTGGATTGGCCATGTTAATTGTCCCTTGGTGTCAGGGAGACTAGAGTGGGTAAATACATGAGATTACGGTGATAGGGCCTGGGTGGGATTGTTGTTGGTGCAGGTTCAATGGGCCAAATGGCCTCTTTCTGCACTGCAGGATTTCTGATTTTATGAAAATCATTAATAGATTTATTCTTGACCTCTGCTGTTTATACTGCTCATAGAAGATGTGAGGAGGTGTTTCTGATCAAATTATAACATTTTTTGATCTTGGGTGACTGTTCGTGTGGATGTTCTCCCTGTGTCTGTATGGATTTCCTCCGGGTGCTCCGGTTTCCAAAGATGTGCAGGTGGATTGGCCACGCTAAATTGCCCCTTGGTGTCACAAGATCTGCAGGTTAGAGTGATTAGTGGGATAAATGTGTGGGATTACAGGGATAGGATGGGGGGTGGGCCTGGGTAAGTTGCTCTGTCCAATAGCTGGTATAGATTCAATGGGTCAAATGGCTTCCTTCTGCACTTTAGGGATGCATTAATTCTATAGACATTGTCCAATTAATTGTTGAGAGGTGAAATAAACAAAGTCAAATGGACTTGAACATGGATAAATGTAAGATAATGCACAATGAAGAGTCAATTTAGCTCAATTGGTTGGACAGCTGGTTAGTGATGCACAGTAATTGCTGTCAGCATGGGTTCAATTCCTGTACCATTCATGAAAGCCTGCCTGACGTGGTGATCCTCAGGTTAAATTGCCACCAGTCAGGTGGCCTATCGTGATCAGAGACTACGGCGACTTTACCTTTTAATGTACAATGAGACAGGAAACACTGGTGCACAATGAATAGATGATCCGGAACAAAAGAAAATTATTTGGGTGTGATCATTAACCACTTACAGAAAATAACAAATTATTGTGAAACTGTTATTAGCATTTTAATCTTTTATTAGAATGTATTTTTGATACTGCTAATGCTGTTCTAAGTATTTCAATAATATCTCTTTTTGGTCAGCTTTTTTCAAAGCTGACTAGCCCATGCTTTACTGTTTCTCATTAGAACTCATTCCTCTGACATCAGGGGTATTAGCCTTGTGAGTCTTCTCTGCACTGTCCCAGGGCTCGAACGTCAACCATGATCAAATCTGATCATAGTCTTCAAAGTCCAACTTTACCAGAACGTTGTACAATTTTAGCATGCACCCTCTGAATCCCTTTGTAATTACTGATCCAGTTATTCAACAAATTAAGAGACAGGTCGATTATTTCTTGGTGCTATTAACTTCACCATTCGTTAATACTAAATAATATATAGACTGCCCACGTGTATTATATTTCACACTTAGATCCATACTGAATTTCACCTGTTAATGATTTGCATTTTTAAATATTTTATTTTGTTTTGCAAGTCTTTGGTTGCTTCCTCAAGGTGATGTAAACACCACAATGGATTGATAGGAAAATACTAATCAGCATTCATCAGACAGACATAAGTGAACTGGAATAATTGGTACACCATTATAGTTCTTGCCTTGCAACACGAACAGCAGCTGAATGCCAATTTAAGAAGAGGGAAAGCCAGTTGGAAAAAAACTGGCACCCATGATAACATTTGTTGGAGTGCATGAAATCAGGAGAGGGAAGTACCCACAAGGGGAAAAAAATGAAAAGGAGAAAAAAAAATGAAAAGGAGAAGCATTAAAGACCTGAAAAGACAGAAAGAAAACACAATAAAAGTATATGGAGAAAAACAAACGAATACAATCTGTGGGAACTAGAAATGATGACAGAAAACGAGAGGCTGAGTGACAGAACTGGGGTGGGGATACAATAAGAAACACCCAAGTTGGCAAAGCAAGAATGAGGCAGGTACTCATGAATGCCAGAAATACTGAGTTGAGTTTGGCCAAATCATATTGGCATCCGCAGAAGTAACTGTATAAGTAATAAGTATAAGTAATTACTTATAGAAAGTGAGCAGCAGTGTTGACAGAGAAGGGTATTCTTCAGTGAGACCAAAGAAACCAGCAGCTGAAAGCACTTTAGTCCCAGAAATTTAGCACAGAAGCAAAATGACATATGAAAGGTGAGAAAATGGTAAGCAAAATATAAAAGGAAAACAAGATGAAATTGCAGGAGGCAGGATACAACTATGAAAACCATGCAATCAATTTGGGATGATTGCCTCAACAGTTGTTGGGGGGCTGGAGACGGGGAAAGAACAGGAGGGACAAGTGTTCACTAATGGTGGCTTGCAGCTGTGCTGTGGAATTGCACTCTGCATAAGAGCGTGAAAAATAAATTAATTTTGTTGGGGCAACCAGCCAATCTTTTAAGGTTAGAAATTGATCATCTTGAACATAACAGGCCCTGTCATTGTTCAGCTCCAGGTAGATAAATTACTAATAGGGAATCTCAAACAGGTATTAGGCCCCTGATTTGCATTTGAATGAGTTTAGCATCTGTTTTAGGCAGATGGTAGAGATAACAACAAAGCTGCCTTAAACAATATGATGATACCATTAACACAGGCAAACACTGTGTGCAGGCTGGTGCATCGTGAAAATGGTCACCCATTTTCTACTAAAGAAACAGGTACAAAAATTATTTTTCCATCTATGGGTCTCAATAACAATATGTTGCGACCCTCCACTCAGCAAATCCTTTACTCCAACATAAATCCCCTTTTAAGTACCTCCTTTTTCTACACTTTGCACAATTAATTTACCCTTAGACATTACCTCAAATTTCCATTACATTAAGCTTACACAGCAGCAAAATTTAGATAGGCCATGTTGTTAAGGCTTTAAACAGTCTACTTCAGATGACATCTGAAGTAGACTGTTTAAAGCCTTATTCCTTGCCTGTCTTTATCAATTAGGATAAATATAATTAATAGTAAGGATTTGTTTGTTTTGAACCCATTTTGTCTTGGACTTCTGATTGCTGTTGAGATAGTTAATCGGTAGGCATGTTACTGGGGACTTTGCCATTGAATAAGAGGAAGTAATTATTGAGTATATTTTATCAAACACAGGAAATTTATATGTGAGCACCTTTGTAACTGCTCATTGAGTTTTGAGATAACGTTCACAAATGGATCTTCCTAAATGGCTGGTGTCCATCAGTGCTACAACCACAACTCTTCGACTCACTTCCCCTGCCTTTATAATCTCTCCTAAATGCATGGTATTCTAGCTCTGAGTAAACAACTCATCATATTATACACATCACGATTTATTTTCTTGAGTAACAAAATTCTTCTGGCTGCAATCTGTGTTGCCTATATATTTGTTGCAAGTATTTTTTTCTTCCATGTCCTTACTTGTTATTGCAATATGGCCACAGTATGTTATCATTAATTTAACTTCCTGATTAAGTTTAATGGCCTCCTTTCCTCAATAATAAGTATCCCATTATCCTCAGTTGCCTTCAGCATTTACCTGCTTAAATTGGTGATTCTTTATCTGCTTGTATTGATCCTCACCCCTCAATTCCGATGAATTATCAAGGTCTGGTACTAGCACATCCACTTCATTGACCTGTGGTGACTCGCAAAAAAAGCCACAGATTACCTACTAGCCTTGCATAATCCCTTCCAAAAACTGCAATCCTTTTTCAATGCTTTGATCATTAGTCTCCATAACTTTTTCCCATCTATAATATCTGGTATGCAAACAATAAACTTACACCTCACAGCCATCTGCTTCCCACAGAATTTGTCCCACTATTAATTTAAAGGCTCTCAATTGTAAAAGAAAAGTGATTTCCATTCTGATTTCACCAAGAAATCCAAAAAGGAACCCAGAAGAAACTTCTTCACCTATAGGGTGCTAAGAATGTGGAACTCATTACCACAGGAAGTTGTTGAAGCAAGTAACATAGGTACATTTAAGGAGAAACCAGACAAACATGTGAAGAAGAGCCAATAGTTGATAGCAGATTAAGTGAAAAAAGATGGGAGGAGGCTCAAGTGGAACATAAACACTAGCATGGTCTGGTGAGGCTGAGTGTCCTGTTTCAGTCTGTGTATCCTAGTAGTCGTAAATATTTATCCAAAACAGAATGGTTTCTCCAGTATTTTTTGGGCTGCAGGACATTGGAGGGAGTCAATTCCACTGTCACCTTGACAAAGCTTAATTAGGCCTGCCTTGGAGCCATAACTTATCGAGATACCTTCAGCATTAACCATACTGCCCAAGGAGGACAGCATTCAGCCACTGGAATTTGGAGATGTTGTTTTGAAAAGGGAAGAGGTAAATGGAAGAACAAAAATATTAAATAAATATCAGATACACATAGAACATCTAACCACTCTCCTATTTCACCTTTGCATTACAACAGAAATGCTTAGGGTTCCAGTGGAACCAGGGTCAGCCCAAAATTCCTCCCACTCCTAGATAATGCAATGCTAGTAAAAGAGAGGAATTACTCGCCAAATTATTTGATTTATACTTAAATATCATTTGTTGTTTTAATATGCTGTTGATTTCATGGATTTAATCATCTTCAGAGAAAATTCTGCCATCACTAATATTAGGAAAATAACTTTAGGTAGAAAATGGCAATTACTTTATATTCCAATCTACATTTTTTGCTAATGAGGACAGAAATTTCAGTTGCTCATTCCTTTCCTGATCAGCAATGTACCACTGATCAAGTTAATAGTGGTGATCTTATCAAAAAAATTTTAAGTGCTGAATGTGCATGAAAATGGGAGAGAATCGCACCCATTTTTTGGGCAAGCTCCCAGACACAACTGTACAGCACTTAGAAAATAAAGAGGCAAAATGTGATTCTTGCCAGCAGGGGGAGTGGACGGAACCTATTCATGCCAGGTAGCAAGCTGCTGAGCTCTTAGGGGCCCCACTGTGCAGGCACCCTGATCTCCAAGTGTACTGTGTACAATGTGTACACTGTGCATGGGACATCTGTCATGCCTCCCACATCCTCCCAGATATTGGCTTAAGCCCAAATTTTCACCTCTTGATCAATCAACTGGCATAGCGAGCTGGTAAGATTGTTCCCAAATGCCTATGCCCTTTCTAATTCATTGCTACCTTACTAATTATTCTATTCTTATCCAAATATTACACAGAAAAATTCCACCCAAGGCATCAAGAGCAGTTGGTATCCCTGCTGAAGCACTAAAATATGGCAAAGAAACACTGCTGACACCAATGTAAGATCTAATTTCCCTTGTCTGGAAGGAGGAGAGCATGCCAGGATATCTCAGAGATACTGTAATTGTGACCTTCTTCAAGAAAGGTGACAAATCAGAATTCAATAACAGCACAGAAATTTCCTTGCTTTCAGTCACAGGGAAGGTAATTGCAAGGTCCTCCTCATTCAGCTTTTCCCTTTGGCTAAACGGCTGTTCCCAGAATCTCTATACAGGATCTGCACACTAAGGAGCACAGCAGCCATGATCTTCATCAAGTAGCAAATACAAAAGAAATGTAGAGAACAACACCAACCCTTCTACATGGTCTTTTCTGACCTCACAAAGATCTTCAATAGTACAAAGAATTATAGAGCATCCTCCATTTCAGCTCCCCTCAAAAGTTTCCCACCATCCTCTGCCTGCTCGACGATGTCATAAAAGCTATAATCCTGACCAACAGATTTACCACTGACCCAATACCAGCCTCCCATCTATTGACACTTGTCACTGCCTTGGAAAAGCAGCCAGCACAATCAAGGACCCCATGCACTCTGAACATACTCTCTTCCACCTTCTTCCATCGGGAAAAAGATACAAAAGTCAAGGATTACATACCAACCAACTCAAAAACAGCTTCTTCCCTCTGCCATCAGACTTTTGAATGGACCTACCTCACATAAAGTTGATCTTTCTCTGCACCCTAGCTACGACTGTAATACTACATTCTCCACTCTCCCCTTCCCTTCTCTATGTATGATATGCTTTGTCTGTATAATGCGCAAGCAACAATACTTTTTACTGTATACTAATACTTGCAACAATAGTAAATGAATCAAATTTTGTACTAGGGTCAAACAAAACTGTCATTACACCAATGCCCTTCTCGATCTTTCTTGCTGCAATGCTCCATCTCACCCAGGAATCTTTTCAACCTCCACCACCTCAGGCCAGAGCCAAGGTCATCCCATCCTCTGTCATTGAACAACAGTATGTAGATGATGCTCGTGCTGTGCAAACTTGGAGGCTGAGCTCCAAGCCACTGTCAACACTTTTGCCATGGCGTACGACAGCATGGGCCTTTGGTCCTCTAACAACCTGCCCCCACCATACAGCACTGCCCCAGCTATCAAAATCCATGACAATGCCTTGGACAACAGGCCACTTTCCATACCTTGGCAGCCAATTGTCAAGAAGGGTAGACATCAATAATGAGGATCAACTCTGCCTTCAGTGTGTTAACGCAGCCTTTGGTCAACTGAGGAAGAGAGTGATTGAAGACCAGGACTTCAGACGGACAAGACTCATGGTCTACAGAGCAGTAGTGATATCCACCCTGCAAGTGGCTCTGAGGCACATCAGCATCAGTGTTCTCGGTCATCCCCAGCATTGAGGCGTTAACCATGCTTAATCAGATCTGTCAGGTGGACCAGATCATCCTCATGCCTGACACAAGACTCCTGGAACATGCACTCTACGCACAGCTTTGACACAGCAACAAACCCCAGGAGGGCAGAGGAAACATTTCAAGGACACCCTCAAAGCCTTCTTGAAAAAGTGCAACATCCCAACCGACACCTGGGAATCCCTGGCACAAGATCGCCCGAAGTGAAAGAAAAGTATCCAGGAAGGAGCTGAACACCTCGAGTTCCAACTCCGAGAGCAAGCTAAAGCCAATCATCGGCAGTGAAAGAGCATGGGACAACCTGGGCATCCCACCCACCCGCTCATCCAACTACCGTCTGCCCCAACTGTGACAGACCGTAGATCGTGCGTTGGTCTCTTAGTCATCTGAGAACACATTTTTATGTCGAAGCAAGTCATTTTGACTCCAAGGAACTGCCTAAGGACAAGAATGGCATCACTGGCATCAAATCACACGATATGCTGATTAACGTCAGAATCTACCTACTCTGCACAGTTCCAATGGACATTCCCTGCTCACAGCTATACCCTCCACAAAATGATATTTGATGTGGTCAGCAACCGAGATATACTTTCATGCTTCAGATGCTATTTTGGAGGGAAAACAACATTAGTAGTACAATAAATCCAGGTACTATAGAGCTGCATTTTGCAGCCACGATGGATTTTTCAGAAATGGGAAAACAGTGTTAAACGTTACCCACTTCACTTCAAAATCACTGCTATTACCTGGAAGCGAACAGGGTGGCTTGTGCTGTTGAGCCCAATACAAGCAAGTAATATGAAAACCCAGAAATGTAACACCACTGAATTATGCTTTTACCAGCATGCAAAAAAAGTCAAAACATTCTACGTTGTCAGTTTTTAGCTTTTTATGCCAGATATTTCTTCTGTTTAAACATCAATGTTCATTTTTTTAAATGCACTTTGTGTCTTTACAATCAAGAAATATTGTCTTCTGTCTAGAATCTACATAAATTGTACCATGATCAGAACAGAAAACCATTATTCTTTATTCCGATTATCAGAGGGTATCACATTCTTCTTTTGAATTCTCCTGTATGTTTGATGATCTGGATTAATACTTTTACCAGTTTGAAACACTAGGTTTTATGCCAATAAATAATAGAGCTACTTTGTTCAACATACTCCTTGATATATAAGACCATAAAAGCAGAACTTGCTTCCTCTCTAAATGAGGGTTCTTAAGTTAATTGCTTAATTTTGTCTGGTTAAAGACACAGGCAGGAGAAAAGAAAACACAGACAGTTCATGGCTACAAAGTTCACAGACGTTCTGACTAAGTACTCATAAATAAGAATTGCTACCATAAGCTCACATTCCTGTCCATCAAACTATCAATCACAGAGGGTTTCAGTTGAGCCAGAGGCCTATCTTCTTTTCAAAGGATTCAGAAATGGCTGTCAAAATTAGTTACTAATCCCAGAATAAGAGGTGATCCTTTGATGCATTTAACTGGGAAACTTCCCGCGTTTTGCCTATTTGCAATTCTTATTGTGAGGATTGAATAGAACGACAACGTCATTGCTAAGTTATTGCAGAGAGTCACTTCTGGCTTTTGCATTAAATATCTGAGATTTGGTGAAACTCAAAGGAAAAATCTATAAGTTGTGAAACTGGCCTTGTTATGCAGAAACTTTGGTAATATCAAGAAGGGAGCAACAATGATTGGATACTAATAAGACGCAGCTGCTGAGATGGACATATGGGCTGCGATTTTATGACCTCGCTCAGGTGAGGCTCGTAAAATCCTGTCCGAGACCAACGGAGAATTCTGTTTTGCGAGCCTCGCCCACCCTGAAGCAGTAAAATTCCAGCCATGGAGTGACAAGCTTAGGAAACCAGTTCAGTAGGGGAATTATGCTTAGAGACCAAGGAGGAAGGGGAGATCCTAAATGAATACTTTGCATCACTGTTCACAAAAAAGAGGGAAGTGTTGACTGGGAGTGTCTCAGAGGGAAGTGTTGACCCATTAGAGAAAATCTCCATTACAAGGGAGGAAGTGTTAGGTTTTTTAGGGAACATTAAAACTGACAAATCCCCGGGGCCTGATGGAATTGAATCCAGATAAATGTGAAATGATGCATCTATCCTAGACTGCTCAGGGAGACAAGAGATGAAATTGCTGGACCTCTGATAGACATCTTTGTCTCTTCATTGAACACAGGCGAGGTCCCTGAGGATTGGAGATTAGCGAATGTGGTATCGTTATTTAAGAAGGGTAGCACGGATAACCCAGGTAATTATAGGCCGGTCAGCTTGACGTCCGTGGTAGGGAGATTGTTGGAGAGGAATCTTAGAGATAGAATGTATGCACATTTAGAACGGAATAATCTCATTAGTGATAGCATGGTTTTGTAAGAGGGAAGTCATGCCTCACAAATTTGATGGAGTTTTTTGAGGAGGTGACAAAAATGGTTGACGAGGGTACAGCCGTGTATGTCACCTATATGGATTTTAGTAAAGCGTTTGACAAAGTCCCTCGTGGCAGGTTGGTGCAAAAGGTTAAATCTCATGGAATAAAAGGAGGTGGCTAGATGGGTAGAGAACTGGCTTGGCCATAGAAGATAGAGGGTAGCAGTGGAAGGATCTTTTTCCGGCTGAGGTCTCTGACCAGTGGTGTTCCGCAGGGCTCTGTACTGGGACCTCTGCTATTTGTGATATATATAAATGATTTGGAAGAAGGTGTAACTGGTGTGATCAGTAAGTTTGCGGATGACACGAAGATGGCTGGACTTGCAGAAAGCAATGAACATTGTCGGAGAATACAGCAGGATATAGATAGGCTGGAAAATTGGGCAGAGAAATAGCAGATGGAATTTAATCCAGATAAATGCGAAGTGATGCATTTTGGTAGGGCTAATGTAGGAGGGAGATATACAATAAATGGCAGAACCATCAAAAGTATAGACTCACAGAGGGACCTGGGTGTGCAAGTCCACAGATCCTTGAAGGTGGCTGCACAGTTGGCGAAGGTGGTGAAGAAGGCATATGGCATGCTTGCCTTTATAGGACGGGGTACAGAGTATAAAAATTGGTGTTTGATGTTACAGCTGTATAGAACGTTGGTTAGGCCTCATTTGGAGTACTGCGTCCAGTTCTGGTCGCCGCACTACCAGAACGACGTGGAGGCTTTGGAGAGAGTGCAGAGAAGGTTTACCAGAATGATGCCTGGTATGGTGGGTCTTAGCTATGAGGAGAGAGTGGGTAAACTGGGGTTGTTGTCCCTGGAAAGACGGAGAATGAGGGGAGACCTAATAGAGGTGTATAAAATTATGAGGGGTATGGATAGGGTGAACAGTGGAGAGCTTTTTCCCAGGTTGGAGGTGACAAACACGAGGGATCACAGGCTCAAGGTGAGGGGGGGGGGGGGGGGGGGCGAGGTTTAACTCAGATATCAGAGGGACGTATTTTACACAGAGGGTGGTGGGGGCTGAAATGCACTGCCAAGCAGGGTGGTGGAAGCGGACACACTGGGATCATTTAAGACTTATATGGATAGTCACATGAGCAGACTGGGAATGGAGGGATACAGAAAAATGGTCTAGTTATGGAAGCATCAGAAAAAGTAGCCAAAAAGAATTTGAAATGGTATGGTCATGTGTTGTGGAGAGAGAAAAAGGGAAATACGGTGAAGCGAGTGACGAACACAGGATTGCCAGAAGAAGGAGAAGAGGAAGGTCTAAGACCAGATGGAAAGATGTGTTGGCAAGAGACTTAAATGCTGCAGAATTGGAAGGGGAATGGAGTAGATGGAGAAGGGTAATCAACCAGCTCCATGCAAAAAAAGCCAGAAAAAAGATAACAGATGAAAGTGCTGTTCACTGCACCCTCTTCCTAATAATTCTCATTTGTTTGGTTTTGAAATGCTTAAACACAGGTTTCGATAGCATCAGACATGTCTGACCAAAAATAATAGTTACCCTGTGTTTCCTACATCTAAACCAATATTTTATCCTGGAACATCATTTGCCTTTTGTTCCATGATTCTATCACCGCCACTATTCAAGATGTTCATGCATATACAAATATGTGATGCGTGTAGTGTTTTTGTTTAATGCAATATGTTAGGAGCATCTTCAAATGAAAAGTTTCCTTTCATGAATCTATGCTCACTGGGCTAAACAACTTTTGGGGTTTCAAACATTTTCAGTCAATTAATTTATAACTTTTACACATTATGGCACACTAATCAAGTACAAGAGAGATTTCCACAAAGTTACAGAAGTACTGGTGCCTCTTTTGACCACTTTCCTCCCGTAAATGTTTTTTTCCTGATTACGATGGACCAGGTTTTATGGTGATAACAATGCCCACTCTGGAATTACTGGAGTGATTGGTGTATGGCAGCCAATTTCCCTATGCTGAAAATCACACTTTCTAAGTTTCTAACAGAAAAAAGCAAAATTGAATTTAAATTATGACAAATTTCGTTGAAAAATGAGATTGTGTGTTAATTAAGACCCTCAGAAAACCTAAAATAATTAACTGTTATTTTACAAAGTATAGACCTATTCATATTTAGACTTAAGTGTTAATATGAACATGGTTAGCTCTATAAAAGCAAAATGCCTAGAATAGTACAAATGAATGCATGCTATAGGTCCCACACACACTTCCTTACTGCTGTATTAACTAATTCTTTTCCTGAAACTGTTCATTTTAACTAGTTTCTGATTGATTCTTTGTTTTAACTCCTTGTAATATACCAGCTTCCTCATTTTCTTCAAATACTAATTTAGTTTGGTTTATAGTTCTTTTGAGTTTTAGAGATATATGCTAAATTGCACAGTTTATTAAAAGCTTTGTATGGTATTTCTTCTAGATTAATTCTTCAAAAAGCACCTCTTAAAAGGGTAAGATAAAAATAGCTTGGGATGCCATAGATATAAATATGGGACTGTCTTTCTAAACCACCTGTGATTTCAAGTACATGGTTGAGAGATGATTGAAGAGACCTTTATGCAGTTATAAAAACTTTCAGTATGACACCTCCTTAATCAGTTTTCTAAATCCATGTAGCAAAAACAATCTGAAGCATTCTTAGTTAAACCTAGTTAAAATGCAATTGTTTCATTTTTTTAAAAAGATGTTATATTTTGAACACTTGCTACTGTCATCATTTTTCAGAGGCTGATTATTTTAATAAATATTGAACTGAAGGTGCTAGCACCACAAAGCTTGATACATAAATTTCACTCACATTGGGCCAATTGGTCTCCACTCTGCTCCTTTTTGTCTATTTCCCTAAATTGAATCTATCAAGTGGCATGAACCTTCACAAACTACTGCTTGTAAAATTATTTCAGTTTTTTTATTAACTTTTGAAATGCCAACTCCATTTCTGGAAGACTATCAATTTTTAAGTCAATATTTTAAAATAAATTGAACAGAGTAAAATAAAAATTTGAATAACTTTTTTTTAAACCCTCTCTTAAATAATAGTTTTAATGTAGTATTTTATAAAGATACAGTGTATTGAAAAAGCACAACACAATACCTCTTAATGCTAGATTTTGTCCATACTTCAAAAAAACATTTGACGTCTAATTTTATATGCATAGTTAATTTTCTGTATTTTAAAACATGGGGCTTGAATATCCACTCCAATTAATGTTGCCAACACCATAGTAGCTTGAAAAAATGGTGACAGGTACCTTATTTCTTATCCGCTCCCTTTTAGATCCCATGTCATCATTTTTGTCTTCTTTACCCAGTTTGTCTATTTTCTCAGTACTGAACATGTAGCTCAGGCTGTCTCCCTTCTTCTCTCTTTCCTGTCCATGTTCTTTCCCTCTTTTTGTTTCTTCTTCTTTTGTTCTCATAGCCCTCTCTACTTCATAACGCTCTTTTTGCTTTCTGCGCTCATCCTCACGTCGCCTCTGCCGCTCTCGTTCTCGTTCTTTTTCCCTTAATCTTCTTTCCCGTTCCCTTTCCTTACGTTCTCTATCACTATCGTTTGGTTGTCTATGTAAAAAAAATTACAAAGTTACTTTGGTTTCTTTTTCAATAGCTGCGTACAACGACATGTATTTTTAATAAATCTATTAAAGTGGTAACTCTATATGGAGCTCAATCTATACAAAGTAGCTATAAAATCATATTAAATTCCTGAAGATTATTTTATGCAGTACTTATTTCTAAAACTATATGAACTTTAGCATTGAGCAATTTACAGCTGAGAGTAAATTAAAGGATGCTTCTATAAATTTTAATGCAATAGTATATTGTAACCATAACAATAATAGACAGAATGACCAATTAATTAATTGACTTCAGTGGAAAGAAAAACTTAGGTGGATTGTGTAATGGTTGGCCACTCCCATTTTACATCAGCTCTTAAAATCAAAATATCCCTTGAACTCAATAAAAAGTACTTCAAAGAGCTATATATTTTTTACACTTCATTTCAGGTCAATAGCTTTCAATTTTAATTTGAAAGAAGATAGATTATGATTAATGCTGATGGCTAATTGTTAACTCTTTCTGACAATGTCCTAACGTGCTAATTTTGTTGTTGACAGATTGCTCTGTTGACATTAAGAGAGAGGAAAAGTCGTTTCCAGATTAGTTGCAGGTAAAAAGAAAGTTTCAGTTATTTTGTAAGCATAGCAATTTTTTGATATTCAGAAAACATTTATCATCTATTCGTCTCCTTTAGAAAACTAAATTGCATCCGTGTTTTTCATTAGTGAAAATACCTACAGCATTTGTTTGAATCATATCATGGCTTTGAGAGTAAAATGTTTTAATCTATGTAAATAAGCATGTATAATATTTATACTGTTACACTGCAAAGCAAACATTTGAGAAATAATATGCTATTGACAAGATGGTACAGAAAATACAATAATCAAAATAAATTTTGACCAAATAAAAGTGTAGCTGTTGGTATTAAAGAAACTTCTCATTCTTCAGCAATTTTTAAAAATGCCATTTTCTAACTTGCTTTAAAAGTGAAATGACCATTGAAATTATAGTCACGTATGTAAACATGCCTGTACTAATAAATTGATTATAACAACAATACAACTGTAAAAGAGTTACTCCCAAAAATAACTGAAGCTATTTTCAGGTTATTTTTCTAGATGAAATTTTAAAAATACATTTGGCATAAATGTTCAATTGTTATGACAAGATAAACATCGTTGTGTTCACTTTCACTAGGCAAGTACCAGATCAGCAGGCAATGAAAACTTTAACAAGTATGTAATAAAAACTGCTGTTGTAACTCACTTATCTTTGACATCCTTTTGCGTAATCTCGGGCCGTTTTCCTTGCATGTTTCCTGGACAACATAATTTTTCCCACTTTCCTTTTTCATTGTCACCATCCTCTGGTTTCTCCTTCCATTTGTCTGAATCCTTTTCCTCCTCTTTATCAGCCTTTTTCAACAACTAAAGATTACAATACAACTCGATGATATAAAAGGTAGATCATAAAACTGTTATATTTTGGGGCCATTTCAAACCTTCTTATCCTCAATTATTCTGGCTCTCACACCTTAGATCACTTTTGTAGGGAGTGTCAACTCCCCAAACCTTCAATGAAGTGTCTATCTTTACCTTGTACTCTAGATAACATTTTAGTGATGATAAAACTGAGAAACAAACATCAAATGTTGTCTGGCAACTGCTCTTAGCTACTGGACAATTTCATGCTTTCATAACATTTGATTTCAACAGAACATGGCAGTAGGTCTCTTCTTTAAAGTTTAAAATATAAATTTATACAAAAAATGAACAAGTGAATAATCTCATCACTACTCTCCATTTTTCACCCGTTTTTCTGATAAAATCCTTTGCTCCAATTTTTTTATTAATTAAAGGGGAAATACATTCTACCAACTTCTACCAGAAGTCATCTTCTAGGAAGTGGCTCTAAGCTCCTAAAATAGCTTAATCTTCATTTCAGGTCAATTACTTTCTTTTTTTTAGTTGAAAGAAGCAGGCTAAACTGTTCAGTACTAATAACTTTACAATTAATCATTTTAGTTATTTAAATGGCCTCATATGAGGAAACCAACCACTGTTTGTAAGACTAAATGGAGACACTATGGAAATCCATGGGAGATGTGAAGGGCTTCATTCCCGACGCAAAGATCAAAACCATTCTTAGTCTAAAGGGAAATATCAAACAGGCTTACAGCAGCTTTCAATGTGATCTTTTAGATCACTTCAATCACCTCACTCATTATCTAGTGAATCAATAATTTCTACTGCTAATTTTTTTCCAACATCATGGCCAGAATTTTACCACCCTGTCTGCTACAGGAATCGGAGTTTGCAAATGGCAGAAGAAGGAAAGGTCTGTTGATCTCAGGGGGGATTTCATGGTTTTGGGACAAGTGAGGCTGTAAGCTCTTCTGTCAGGTGGGGTGGGATTTAAAAAAAAAGATAGATACTTGTACACTTGGTTACATTCAGTTTTCTGCTTCAAAACTGCAGGTTAGATGTAGCTTTAAAGGACACAAATAATATGGAACCCTTGTGTCAGTGTAAAGGTCCATTCATTGGTATAAATGGTACAATCTAGCCAAACTCTACTGTCCTCAGTGCCCAGTCTAAAATTTTTTCTAACTTTCCATTCTAACGCATAAAAAGAACTGAAAAGACACCAATAAGTGTACAGGTATCACTCTTTGGCACCAATTAAGCATAATATACTTTTCTTTTGAATCACAGACTTTGAGGAGCCTCTTTTCATCTCTAGAATTTGAGCTTGATTGCAAAAAAGGATGAGATCAGACTACTCCAGAAAGGAGTGATAGAAAAAGCCTTCTCCCCTGATAAGAAGGAAAGTAACTGAACTTGGTGAGTATGAAGCAACAAAGCAAAACTGCTAATTGAAAAGCAAGTCCTGAGTTTTGCAACAAGAATGCTTGATAAAACTTCACATTAGGGTCGTTTATCTGTTTTCCCAACAAAGCCTTTTCTATTAATCTTATATTTAACATTTTAATCTCCAACCTAAAAGTTAGAATCCTAAAACTAAAAAAAATTCTAAAACATCTGAATTCTGAATGAGATTTTTACAATGGACTAAAGTTAAAAAAAGTTATCACTCCTAGTGCTTTTTTCCATTAATTAAACTCCAGCATTAAAACACTGTTACCGTGTTGCCTCTATTACATACATTAAGGTGCTGTAACAATATATTGTTTTGAACCATGAGATTTTAGATATGTTGTAAAGCATATAAAATTAACCTGTAAATTAGATGCAGATAATGTTTCCTCCATCAGAATATTACAACAGTGTCTTCGCCTAACCTGAAACTTAACTGGAGAAAATTTCCTATTACGTTTATTCCAGTTTGTACAGCTGTTGTGGGAAATATGTAACACAGAGGAATTTCCTACTCTCCTACAGGCATTTTTATTTCCCTTATTAAACAAACAATTCAGTTTGGGGAACAGACAGAGGCAGTTGGTGCTTTCTTTGGTGTGGACTGTATCTACTGGATTGAGAGTGCCAACAGAAGATAACAGTCAGTCAAACCTGCCCACCAATCAGAGAAAACATTAACTCCATTATTCACTATGTGGAATGTGGTGGGGCCAATCTCAGTCTGAATTCTGTGAGGGAAAAGCAGTTGGAAGATTTGCTCTAGCTTGCAGCTAATAGAAGATACCTACAGTGGTCCTCACGGAGCCCTGTTGCACAAAACAGTCATCAGAGTTAACGTGGAAAGCTGTTGAAATGCAGTTGGGTACCTGTCAGTAAACCAAACAGGGGCCTGAGACATTCATAGTCATGAAGTCTGTATGGAAAAGGAGGGTCACGTGACCAAAAGGCTAATGGAAAAACTCCCTCAGAGATTTACCTCGAAGGACACCTGGAATACTGAGAGAAGGGAACTGAAGTGAATTTCAGAGGGCTGTGATACACCTTTGGGATTTTGTAAGATGAGGGAAGTCTGAGGTGTAGGAGGGAAATTGAAGGTGCAGGGAGAGTAAAAAGTAAAACTGAGTTTATACCGTAAATCGTTATAATCTATAGTGTTAAGTCGTCTATGTGCAGATCCACAAGAGGTGGGTGAGATCCTAAATGAATATTTCTCATCAGTATTTACTGTTGAGAAAAGCTTGGATGTTAGGGGACTTGGGGAAATAAATCATGATGTCTTGAGGAGTGTTTATTTTACAAAGGAGGTGATGTTGGAAATCTTAAAGCGCATCAAGGTAGATAAATCCACGGGACCTGATGAAGTGTATCCGTGGACATTGTGGGAGGTTAGGGAGGAAATTGCAGGTCCCTGAGCCAAAATATTTGAATCATCAATTGTCACAGGTGAGGTGTCTGAAGATTGGAGAGTGGCAAATGTTGTGCCTTTGTTTATAAAGGGCTGCAGGGAAAAACCTGGAACTGCAGGCGATTGAGCCTCACACCTGTGGTGGGTAAATTGTTGGAAGGTATTTTGAGAGATAGGATCTACAGGCATTTAGAAACGCAAGTACTGTTTAGGGACATAGAGCATGGCTTTGTGAGTGGAAAATCATGTTTCACAAATTTGATTGAGTTTTTTGAAGGGGTAACCAAGAAGGTAGATGAGGGCAGTACAGATGATGTTGTCTACGTGGACTTTAGCAAGGACTTTGACAAGGTACCACATAGTAGGTTGTTGCATAAAGTTAAATCTCATGGGATCCAAGGTGAGGTATCTAAATGAATACAAAATTGGCTTCTTGCCAGAAGCCAGAGGGTAGACAATTGCTTTTCAAACTGGAGGCCTGTGACCAGCGGTGTGCCTCAGGGATCACTGCAGGGTCCACTGTTATTTGTCATTTGTATTAATGATTTGGGTGAGAATATATGAGGCATGGTTAGTAAGTTTGCAGATGACACTAAGATTGGTGGCATAGTGGACAGTGAAGAAAATTATTTCTGATTGCAACAGGATTTTGATCAATTGAGCCAGTGGGCTGACAAATAGCAGATGGAGTTTAATTTAGACAAATGCGAGGTGATGCATTTTGGTAGCCTGCAACAGGGCAGGACTTACTCAGTTAATGGTAGGGCACTGGGGAGAGTTACAGAACAAAGAGATCTAGGGGTACATGTTCATAGTTCCTTGAAAGTGGAGTCACAGGTGGACAAAGTGGTGAAGGCGGCATTCAGCATGCTTGGTTTCATCGGTCAGAACATTGAATACAGAAGTTGGAGTGTCTTGTTGAAGTTGTACAAGACATTGGTACGGCCACACTTTGAATACTATGTACAATTCTGGTCACCCTATAATAGGAAGGATATTATTAAATTAAAAAGAGTACAGAAAACATTTACTAGGATGCTACCGGGATTTGATGGATTGAGTTATAAGGAGAGCTGGATAGACTAGGACTTTTTTCTCTGGGGCATAGGAGGCTGAGGGATGATCTTACAGAGGTTTATAAAATAATGAGGGGCACAGATCAGCTAGATAGTCAATACCTTTTCCCAAAGGTAGGGGAATCTAAAACTGGAGGGCCTGGGTTTAAGGTGAGAGGGGAGAGATACAAGAAGTGTCCAGAGGGGCAATTTTTTCACACAGAGGGTGGTGAGTGTTTGGAACAAGCTGCCAGATGTAGCAGTAGCGGCAGGTACAATTTTGTCTTTTAAAAAGCATTCAGATAGTTACATGGGTACGATGGGTATAGAGGGATATGGGCCAAATGCAGGCAATTGGGATTAGCTTAGGAGTTTTAAAAAAAAGGGTGACATGGATAAGTTGGGCCGAAAGGCCTGTTTCCATGCTATAAACCTGTACGACTCTAAGTTAGTGATGTTTGAATTGTTTGAATTCTCTTTATATACAATAAAGTTGGATGTTGTTTAAAAAATTCTTGTGGTATAGTTCTTCCAATTAATTGCTTGGTGTTTAGATTTCTTTATTAAAACTTTAATGGTCATAGCACTATTTGATTTTATGCCCCTATATTCTTCACCTTCATTTTTCCCTTTTGAGTGATAACCTTGCTCATTTAGTCATCCTCTGACCCATATCTCAAGTACAGCAAAACAAGCTGCTCCCATATGTTCCAAGATTTTACATGAAACAAGGTACTGCACAAAATACAATTAAAATCTTTGAAGAATTTCTTTTTAAAGAAATAATCACCAAAATACTCTTGGTCATGCAGGATCTTTTAAACATGAATGCTCTATTTTAAATGTGGCTTCTGCTTTTTTAGGTTACATCCTGAAACAGTAAAATGAGAAGTGAAAGATGAAATTGAATATTTAATTTTCTTGAAATGCTCATGATGAACAAGCGAATGAAGGCAAGAAGGGCCAAGGATTAAGCTCTGCCTGTGCTTATTTAGTTAATCATAGCCATGTGACAATAGGAACACAACAACTGATCTCAGTGACTACATGTTCCTGAGTTGAAATCAGAGTTTATCATTAACTAATAGCCTGAAATGCCTATATAGATGTGTCAGTTAGAGTTAGGCTTAGCTGTAGTGTCCTGGCAGTCAAATAGCTTTTTGCCACTCTCATGAAAACCTTAAATCGGCATATCTACATGAGTGAAGAATCAGAGGAGAGCACCTATTGAACTATACATGAAAAGAAAAGTTCTGCTTTCATATGGTAAGTTATCAAACTAAAAAGAAAACAAAAATTTTGTCACAGTGCAATGATCTGTTTCAGTTCAACATTTAACTTTAAGATTAGAACACACTGTTGTCTCTTTGTACAAGTTTGTGTTGTATTAAAATGATTTTTTCAAATAATTAAATAATTGTCAGACCAATGTAGCCTTGCAATATAAAAGCAAGGGGGTACTACTGAGAAGCAGTTTATTTAACCACTTCAATAGATGATTTCCCTTGCTACTGGGGCATCTGCAGCATAAATGACTGACCACAAAACATGACATATTTTGGTCAATCCATAATCGTTCACGTCAAAATAGGAAAAATAATATTTTTGAAAGATGTTGGTGTATTGAAAATCGATTATTGCAAAGATATGAACCTTAATTTTTATTTCTTCTTTTCTTTCCTTCTCTGCTAATTTTTTCTGTTTTTCTGCTTCTTTCCTTTTACGCCTTTCTTCCTCTCTACGTTTTCTTTTTTCTTCTTCTCTCAAACGCTTTTTTTCCAGCTCCCTCCTTCTCCTTTCTTCTCTTTTCTCCTCTCTGATTCGCTGCAATGTAATAAGGTTAACTAAATAAAATAACAATTTTAGGACCAAATGCTAAAATTATTAACAAAAACAGGGTAAAAAGTAAAGGTCCACCTGTTTTTCAAGCTTCTTGTTTTTAATATACTCCAGAAGTGGTGTGGTTCTCCTGGCTGGGGATAAGACAGGAATCAAATTTAGTTTTCCAAACCAATCAATGTTACATCACTCCTCTAAAATGAAATATGTTGGCGCAGCTTAAAAGTATTCCAAGCTATTCATGCAAAACTGTACTGTTATTACATGTCTTAAAGGAATCTCAGCATTAGCACTTTCAAAAAACATCAATTCTGATTAACTTCAACATCAGTAGGTTTTGTTAATTTCTGTTCATGTTTTAAAGAGTAAGTACATCATTAAGGAAGCCGTTCTGTTAATTATTGACCGCTGATGCTTTGAATTCACCCAGTTAACATTGTGGAACAGATCTCAAACTGACAATGCTGAAGCAAGTGCGATTATGCAGTGGTTCAGTAGTCACAATCGTGACTTTAAAGCAACTGCGCACCTGTGTTCTTGTAGACACGCAGCTGCTTCCAAGTTCTGCTTACACCTTTAAGTTCCTGGCTATAGACATTCTCCAGTGTTAGGAATTGGTCTGTACCCACTAGCAATGCAAAAAACAGAATTTCAGGCTGTACATATAAACCAAGATGTGGAATAGTTACTGAGCCCAATACTGCAAGGAATCACAGAATTCACAGAATGGAAGGAATGCCATCCAGCACGCTGTGCCTGCGCCAAGTCTACCTCCTTAACTAGAACTATCCACTGTCATTCCATTTCTCTGCCCTTTTTTCTGTATAATTAAACATAAAAATCATAAATTAGCACAAATAATTCAAATAATCCGACTGTTAAATTGTTGAGGGTGGCATGGTAGCACAGTGGTTAGCACTGCTGCGTCACAGTGGCTGGGACCTGGGTTAAATTCTGGCTTCGGGTCACTGTCTGTGTGGAGTTTGCACATTCTCCCTATGTTTGCCTGGGTTTCCTCCAAGCGCTCCGGTTTCTCCTCTTATTCCAAAGATGTGCAGGTTAGGTTGATTGGCCATGCAAAATTGCCCCTTAGTTTCAGTGGGACTAGCAGGGTAAATACTTGGGGATACAAGGATAGGGCCTGAGTGAAATTGTTGTTGGTGCAGGCCTGATGGGCCAAATGGCTCCCTTCTGCACCAGAGGGGCTCTATTTTAAAGAAACTAGCAAAGCACAGTGGACAAAATTGTGTTCACAGGTTAAATTGTAACATTTTTAATGATTACTTTATAACATACTAATTTATGCTTTCAATTAGTAGAATGATCCTGCCAAAGGTCACAGTCGATACCCAAACTGCCAAACTATTCACAAAAGACAGCTATTCTTTTCAGCATACACAGAGTTGATTGTCTGGTTTAATGATGATGATTACATCTTAATCAGGTCATAGTGGGACATTTGAGTCACAGCTTAATTCATGAGTTCTGGGCCTCGTTCATTAGTCCAATATGTGAGGAAGATACATCTATATTTAGGAAGAACTTGCATTTATATAGCACTTTTCATGACCTTCAGATAGTGTGTAGTTCCTGTTGTAAAACAAGGAAAGGCAACAGTCATCTTGTGCACATCAATCTCTCACAAAAAGATCAGAAAGCCTGGCTAAGTGATATAGGTTGACAGTCATGATACCAGTAACATACTCTTGTTCAAATAGTACCATAGGATCTTATACATTGACCCAAGAGCAGACGGAGCCTTGTTTTAATATCTCATCTGAATGACAGCACCTCTGATGGTGGGGCACTCTTTTAGTAATTCACTTAAGTGTCACCCAAAATTAATTGCTCCAGCCTCTGGAGTGAAACTTGAGCTCATGATTTTCCAGCTCAGAGGTGAGTGCTCTGCAAAGCTGACCCCATCTCAATAACAATATTAAGTTATTTTTAATTCCAATCTGATTGCCAGTTTATTTTACTCATTTTTCCACCCTTCCATCCTCTTCAAAATAAAATACATTGCATCTCAAAGCAGTATTTAGTTTGGTGAATAGCAATCAGCCACCTATTTTTTACAAGCTGCTCCCCAGATTCAACATTGATCTTAAAATGTTTTACATTTTCTTTTCAGTATGTCCTTATGCTGCTTGAACTCTCTCCCTAAGGAACATTTGAACTCTTTCTGATATTCAGGTAATTCTGGGCAGCCTGTTGTTAATGATATTTTCCAGATGAGTGCAAAGCATCTCAACCGACTTTTGATTTGCATGGTTTCAATCTTGAAAAGCCAGAATATGCGAAGATCTCAATGTTTGAAAACTTGTCTTGCCATTAGATGTTGCCTGTGGTGTAAATGCTATGGATTAGGAATCTTCAAGGTGTATGATATTGTCTCTTAGACTCAGTTGTAAACTGCCTGACAAACTTGAAGTCTGTCTCTGACTTTTCAGTTCACATTCATCCCGTATGAGCTTTCCCAGAAAAGGAATATTTAAATAGACTTTGCTCTGTCTTTCCTAGGTAGGTTAATTGTTGGACTGAACTCAACCGTGTTTCCTCAAACAACTCAGATGCAAGTACTGCGAAAGTAATATTTGCTGGAAAATATCTTAAAATCGATGCATATAGATCATAGTTCCAGATGACCAATTCTTGATGAGGATCTTGTTTAAAAAGTGAACTAACAGCAACAACACTCATTTTTTTCTGATTTTTACAAATTGAACAGCTTTCAATCATTAATAGCATGAGACCTATGACAGAGGTCTGATCTATTGGCTGATGGAGAAAACACCAAATTCTGTCCCATTAGTTATTACTTATTTGTCCACGCCATCCTTTAACTATAAACTGACATTGACAAATGCCAGGATTAGCAAATTTAGTCAGGAGCTTCCACAGTACATGGCAACTTACAGATAACAAAGAGCAGCTGTGTTTTGTTTGGCTTGAAATCTACTCAGGAGGAATATTGTCTGTGACAGTCTTGTTCATAGTGTTCAGGAGCATACCAGAAAGGATCTTTCCAACAACAGGTAGGATTAAGGTATTTCCACAGTCAGAACAATAAACTTTAAGTTTCTACAATCTGGCAATGTGAATACCATAGTCAAACCTAAGACAACCATTCAGATTTCCTATAACTGAGTCACAGTCTGAGACAGGTGCTTTGCCAACCTTAGCTTGACTGATTGTTTTCTTATTTTGCCGAAAAACTATATAACTGCAAGTGACATTACATTTAGAGTAGTTATGGAAAGGAACAAGAAATAAAGGTGAAATACTCAACAGGAAGAGGGAAATTTCAGTCATTTGAAAGGGGATCTGGACCAAGTGGGTTGAAAACAAAGATTGTCAGCTAAAATAATTTATGAGTATTGAAAGGCATTCAAGGAGGACATTGCTTGGGTGTAGAAATAAACACATTCATTGGATACCTTTCCTAACACCATCCTATGTTAGACTGCTTGGATGACTACAGATTTGAGATTAAAATGAAACAGAAAAAGTAGCCATATCATAAGCGCAAGCTGAAGACAAATACAGAGTCAAAACGAGAAAGGAAATAACAGGAACAAAGTTAATGAGAAAAGATGAACATTTACCATAAAAGGAAACACCAAAGTATTTTGTAAACATATAAAGAGTAAAAGGATAGTCCAATAAAATATGGGGATGATGAGAGATAAAAAGCTAGTTAATGTTGAAGGCAAAGGGCATGGCCAAGTTGTGAAATGTGGACTTGGCATCTATCTTTGCAAAAAAAAATTCACCCTATGTCACAGTGAAAGAGGATGGCGTAAGAGAAACTGGGTAGGATTCAAACACATAACAGGAGGTAACTGGAGATTGACAAGGCTCCAAGTTGACAAAATCTTCACACATGATGGGATGCATTCTAGGGTATTGAGAGAAGTAAGAATGGAAATAAGGGAGACTGTCCAGTATCCTCCTTGGATATGGGAGTGCTGCCATAGGACTGAAATGTTGCAAATGTTACGCACCTGTTCAAAAAAGGACTACATCAATCAGCCTAATATTGATTATGGGGTAACTTTGAAACCATAATCTGGGACAAAATTCATTGTTACTTGGAAATACATCCCTTAACGAATAACAGCTAGCATCGATTTGCTGAATCCAATCACATCTGACAAATTCAACTGACTTCTTTGATGAAAGGGTTGGGTATTGGTAAAAAGTATTGTGGCTGCCTTAAACTCCGAAGTAAAGGGGGAGCTAGGAGGTATGTGCTGTGCCAATGTGCCCCTCTGCCACCACTGAGGCACCTGGGGGCTGGGTGCAAGTGATTGACCTCGGGACTCCCCTCGCCACTCCCAAGAGAGACTCGGAGTCGGGATCCCCTCAGGCCTCCATTTCCGGCCCCACCCCTTGGCAGTGCGAAGCTTACACTGCCCCCGGCACCCTGGCATTGATACCCTGACCTTGCAGCTTGGACTCCAAGGTGGGGCAGGGAGGTGAGTGCTATGCCCATGTGCACTTCTGCTGCTGCCAATGGGCCTGGGGTTTGGGTGGGTTCGATCTGAGACACCTCAGGACTCTCCTGTGGGACGGTAGTCTAGTGGCTACACTTGTCCTTATTTTCCTGGAAAAAGTAGTTCATTCTCAAGTTGATGATTTCCGACACCATTCTGATAAAGATATTCATTAATGTCTCTGTCTTTTAAAAGTCGCTCACTCACCATAACTCTTAACTCCTTTACTATTCAAAAATTATCTATCTTTGCCTTAAATACATTCAACAATTGAGTCTCAATTGCTTCACTGGGCAGGGAATTCCACAGATTCACAACTCTTTGGGTGAAGACGTTCCTCCTCAACTCAGCCCTAAATCTGCTCTCCCCTATTTTCAAGCTATACCTCCTAGTTTTATTTTCAGCCACCAGTGAAAACAACCTCCCTGCTTCTATCTTATCTATTCCCTTCATAATTTTATGTAAACTTTAATATCCATGCCCCATGAAAATGGGAGTCTTCAAAATCACCACAGCTTCATTCCACAGTCGGGATTGGCCCTGGTTAATGTCAAAAATTCCAGACTTTAAAGTGCTCTTATAGAAATAACCTTCAGTTTTATCAGAGAAATTGCCATGCTTTCTCATAAGGCCCAGCTGCTCTGAAGCTCATTTGAAGTGCTCCGATGGACAGCAAAGATTGAGTTTCACCAGGGACTTTCCTGTTAATCATTGAAAAAGTAGCACCTGATGTCTGGCTCCATGCTTTGACAGGACATAAGAACTAGGAGCAGGAGTAGGCCATCTGGTGCCTCGAGCCTGCTCTGCCATTCAATAAGATCATGACTGATCTTTTCGTGGATTCAGCTCCACTTATTCACTCACTCACCATAACTCTTAACTCCTTTACTATTCAAACATTATCTATCTTTGCCTTAAATACATTCAACAATTGAGTCTCAATTGCTTCACTGGGCAGGGAATTCCACAGATTCACAACTCTTTGGGTGAAGACGTTCCTCAACTCAGCCCTAAATCTGCTCTCCCCTATTTTCAAGCTATACCTCCCAGTTTTATTTTCAGCCACCAGTGAAAACAACCTCCCTGCTTCTATCTTATCTATTCCCTTCATAATTTTATGTATTTCCATAAGATCCCCTCTCATTCTTCTAAATTCCAAAGCGTGTAGTCAGAGTCTACTTCTCTCCTCATAAACCAATCCTTTCAACTCTGGAATCAACCTAATGAATCTCCTCTGCACCTCTTCCAATACCAATACATCCTTTCTCAAATAAGGAGATCAAAACTGTCTACAGTACTTGAGGTGTGGCCTCACCAGCACCTTATAGCTGCAATATAACTGCTGTTTTTAAACTCCATCCATCTGACAATGAAGGACAGTATTCCATTTGCCTTCTTAAATACCTGCTGCACCTGCAAACCAATTTTTTGTGATTCATGCACAAAGATACCCAGGTCCCTCCGCACAGCAGCATGCTGCAAATTTTTACCATTTAAATAATAGTCTATTTTGCTATTATTTCTACCAAAATGGATGACCTCACATTTAACAACATTGTACTCCATCTGCCAGCCCCTTGCCCACTCACTTAAACTATCTATATCCCTCTGCAGACTTACAGTGTCTCCTGCACACTTTGCTCTACCATTCATCTTAGTGTCATCTACACTTGGTCCCCAACTCCAAATCATCTATTCAAATTGAACACAATTGTGGTCCCAACACTGATCTCTGAGGCATTCCATGAGCCATTTTTGCCAACCAGAAAAACGCCCATTTATCCCCAGTCTTTACTTTCTGTTAGTTAACCAATCCTCTATCCATGCTAAAAATTACCCATAATGCCATGCACTTTTATCTAATGCAGCAGCTTTTTGTGTGGCACCTTTTCGAACTGGAGACTCAGAAACACCACATCCACCGGTTCCCTGTTGTCCATCGTGCTCGTAATATCCTCAAAGAATTCCAGTAAGTTAATTAAACATGACTTTCCTTTCATGAATCCGTGCTGCGGCTGCCCAATGGGACAATTTCTAACCAGATATCTTGCTATTTCTTGCTTGGTGATAGATTCAAGTACTTCCCCGACTACAAAAGTTAAGGTAACCGGCCCATAGTTACCCGCCTTTCACCTACCTCCTTTTTTAAACAGTGGCATCACATTTGCTATTTTCCAATGTGCGGGAACCACTCAGAGTCCAGCAAATTTTGGTAAATTACCACGAGTGCATTTGCTATTTCCTCTGCCATCTCTTTTAGCACCCTGGGATGCATTTCATCAGGGCCAAGAGACTTGTCTACCTTTAGCCCCATTAGCTTGCCAAACACTACCTCTTTCGTGATAATAAAAGCTTCTAAGTCCTTACCTGCCATCGCCTCCTTGTCATCAATTTTTGGCATGTTATTTGTGTCTTCCACTGTGAAGACCGACATAAGATACCTGTTGAATGCCTCGGCCATTTCCTCATTTCCCATTATTAAATTCCCTTCTCATCCACGAAAGGACCTTAGCCACTTTTTTTTGTTTTATATATCTGTAGAAACTGTTGCTATGGAGTTTTATATTCTGAGCTGGTTTACTCTCATAACCTATCTTACTTTTCCTTATAGCTTTTATCGTGGCTTTCTATTGACCTTTAAATACTTCCCAATTCTCCAGTTTCCCATTCATCTTTGCCACTTTGTATGCATTTTCTTTCAATTTGATACCGTCCTTTATCGCCTTAGATATCCATGGCTGATTATCTCTTTCCCTAAAATCTTTCCTTTTCACTGGGACATACTTTTGCTGAGCACTGTGAAAAATCGCTTTGAAAGTCCTCCACTGTTGCTAAATTGTCCAACGATAAAGTCTTTCCGAATATTAAAAATATTATATTTTTCTGAATATTAAAGATATAGGGTTGGTAGGGGATGAGGTCCTTAATACAATTACTGTCACTAGAGATGTAGTGCTTGGTAGACTAACGGGACTGAAGGTGGACAAGTCTCCGGGACCGGATGGAATGCATCCCAGGGTTCTGAAAGAAATGGCAGAAGTAATAGCAGATGCCTAAGTAATTGTTTATCAAAATTCGCTGGACTCTGGGAAAGTGCCAGCAGATTGGAAAACAGCTAATGTTAAGCCGCTGTTTAAAAAAGGTAGCAGACAAAAGGCAGGGAACTACAGGCCAGTTAGCTTAACGTCCGTAGTTGGAAAAATGCTAGAATCCATCATCAAAGAAGAATTAGCAGGACACCTAGAAAAGAACGGTTTGATCAAGCAGACGCAGCACCGATTCGAGATGGGGAAGTCGTGTTTAACAAATTTACTGGGTTTTTATGAAGGTGTGACTAGTGTGGTAGACAGAGGGGAACTGGTGGATGTGGTGTTTTTAGATTTCCAGAAGGCGTTTGATAAGGTGCCTCACAAAAATTTGCTGCACGGAGTTGGGGGTAAAGTGTTAGTGTGGATTGAGGATTGGTTATCTAACAGGAAGCAGAGAGTTGGAATCAATGGATGCATTTCTGGTTGGCAGTTGGTGACTAGTGGAGTGGCGCAGGGATCGGTGCTGGGGCCTCAACTGTTTACCATTTACATAAACGATCTGGAGGAGGGGGCTGAGCGTAGGGTAACAAAATTTGCTGATGAGTAGAAAAGTGAATTGCGTGGAGGACGCGGAAAGTCTGCAGAGAGATCTGGATAGGCTGAGTGAGTGGGCAAGGACCTGGCAGATGGAGTACAACGTTAGCAAATGTGAGGTTATCCACTTTGGAAGAAATAATAGTAGGAGGGAATATTATTTAAAGGGTGAAAAGCTGCAGCATGCTACTGTGCAAAGGGACCTGGGGGTCCTTGTGCACGAATCGCAAAAACTCAGTCTGCAGATTCAGCAAGTGATCAAGAAGGCGAATGGAATGTTGGCCTTCATAGCGAGGGGGATAGAATATAAGAGCAGGGAGGTCTTGCTGCAGCTGTACAAGGCATTGGTGAGGCCACAACTGGAGTACTGTGTGCAGTTTTGGTCCCCTTATTTGCGTGAGGATACACTGGCCTTGGAGGGAGTACAGAGAAGGTTCACCAGGCTGATACCGGAGGTGAGGGGGTTAGCTTATGAGGAGAGATTGAATAGACTGGGTCTGTACTCACTGGAGTTTAGAAGGCTGAGGGGAGATCTTATAGAGACTTACAAGATAATGAAGGGGCTAGATAGGATAGAGGGATTCTTTCCGCTTAGAAAGGAAAACAGAACTAGAGGGCACAGCCTCAAAATAAGGGGGGCGTGCAATTTAAAACGGAGTTGAGGAGGAACTTCTTCACTCAAAGGGTGGTGAATCTCTGGAATTCTCTGCCCATTGAAGTGGTGGACGCTACCTCGTTGAATATATTTGTCACAGGTAGATAGATTTCTGATAGACATGGGAATTAAGGGTTATGGGGAGAAAGCGGGAAAGTGGAACTGATCCACTTCAGATCAGCCATGATCTTATTGAATGGCGGGGCAGGCTCGAAGGGCTAGTTGGCCTACTCCTCCTCCTATTTCTTATGTCCTTATTATGTTCTTTGTTCCCGGTCCACCTTAGCCAACTGCTCCCTCATCCCATTATAATTTTCTTTGTTTAAGCACAAGACACTGGTATTAGATTTTACCATCTCACCCTCCATCTGTATTTTGAATTCAACCATACTGTGATCACTCCTTCCGACAGGATTCCTAACCATGAGATCATTAATTATTCCTGTCCCATTACATAGGACCACATTTAGGATAACTTGCTCCTTCATAGGTTCCATTACATACTGTTCAAGGAAACTATCATGAATAAGTCCTGTGAACTCCTCCTCAAAGCTGCCTTGACCAACCTAGTTTGACAAATCAACATGTAGATTAAAATGCCCCATAATAATTGCCACACCATTTTTACATGCATCAGTTATTTCTTTGTTTATTGCACATCCCACCATGAAGTTATTATTTGGTGGCCTATATACTAAAACCATCAGTGACATTTTCTCCTTACTATTTCTAATTTCCACCTAAATGGATTCAATCTTTTTCTCCATAGAACCTGTATCATCTCTCACTACCGCCTTGTGTCATCCTTAAATATCAGAGATATGCCACTTCTCTTACCTTCCTGTCTGTCCTTCCGAATAGTCTGATATCTCTGGATATTTAACTCCCAGTCATGA
Source organism: Carcharhinus amblyrhynchos (assembly GCF_965287045.1). NCBI lineage: Eukaryota > Metazoa > Chordata > Chondrichthyes > Carcharhiniformes > Carcharhinidae > Carcharhinus > Carcharhinus amblyrhynchos. Next base: position 64,721,987 of record NC_137333.1, read on the forward strand.
TCACCCAGCAACCATGTCTTTGTAATGGCCACTAAAATCAGATTCACTTACCTTGTTTTATATGCTACAAACTTTTAGATAAAAGCTTTTAGTTCTTGTAACTTCTTTTTGAATCCTAACACCTCCATTAATAACATCTCCTGAGTTCTCCTTCCTTTTAACTTTTTTCATAATTTTCATTGTAGTTGAACCCTCCTGTCCACATGCTGCATTGCTTCCATTAACCATTATGCCTCCTGTGGTTTTACCCTTCCCTTCCACCCCGACTTGCTAGTTTAAAGTCCTTGTGACCATCCTGTTTATCCTTTTCACTACAGCACCGGTCCCAGATCAGTTCAGGTGAAGACCATCCCAATTATATATATCCCTCCTGTTTCAGTATGATGCCAATGCCCCATGAAATGGAACTCCTCTTTCCCGCACTACTCCTTTAACTACGTGTTTACGTCCCTAATTTTCTCATCCTTATGCCAATTCGCACGCGGCTTGGGTAGTAATGCAGAGATTATAATTCTTAAGGATCTGTTCTTTAATGTAGTTCCTAGTGCTTGATAATCTCTAAACAGGTCCTCTTTCCTAGTCTTATCTATGCTGTTTGTCCCAATGTGGACCACTACAGCTGGATCCTCCCCCTCATTCCAATATCCTTTCAAGCCGGTCAGAGATGTTCCTCACCCTGGCACCAGGCAGGCAACATACCATGCGGGACTCTCGATCCTGCTCACAAAGAATGTTATCAATTAATTATAGAATCCCCTACAACTTACCCACTAACCAGGAGCTATGTCTTTTTTCTTTACTTTTTACCGTTGAATGCATGTGGGGGTCAGAAGTGGAGGCCTGAGAAGACCCCATCTCGGAGTTTCTTGTGGTGGCGGTGGGGATGTGGCTGCATGGTGTGTAGTTGGGAATTACCTGTTCTTTCAATGGTTGGGGGTGGGAATGTCCCTCTGTGCTGAGGGGTTAGGGATTCACTCCTCATCAGCAGGCATTGCCATGTCTGTTGTCAATAGAGGGGGACCTGTGTCTCAGCGCTGCGATTGGAGCGCCCTTTAAAAATTGTGCTCTAGTTTCTGTAAAGCTAGGCTGACTAGCGTGTCTCAGGTTATGAATATTTTAAAATGCTAAATGTGGGTGACTACCGCCTAACAGGCACTGCTAGAACCAGAGGGAAACACTCTGGTTTTCCAGTTGGTGGGAGCACTTAGAGTGCAGTCAGGTGAATCACACCCATGGACTTTCAAGACACGTTTGATAAAATGCCACGACATAGGAATCCTTCGTCATCTCTCTCATAGAAAGCGACCATTGACAGAGATCCAACACTCCTGCATTGCACCGCTTCAACGTTCTACAAACTAGGGCAGCAAATGTTTGATCACAAAGACTTCCACAAAGGTAACAAAGATCTGAGTATATAGGGCAATTGACATCACCATACTCCTGTACTGCAGCGAGTTCTGGACTATATATCAACAATACTTAAGAAGGCTGGAGAAATTCCACCACATCCTGCAGTGTCAATGAGATGATCATCAAGTAAATGATAGTGTCCTTCTTGAAGCCAGGTCCACAATCATTCAGGCACAACTCCTGCAAAACCACTTTTCTTGGGTTGGATATTGTGTCCAGATAGTCGGAAACTGTCTTCTCTAATCTCAATCAGTTAGCATTCCAGGGAGGCAAAAGGAAACGTTACACAAAACATTTTGAAGCTCTCCTCAAAATGCAGCAGCATTGATCTTAATGACTGAAAGCAGCTTGCTATCAGTCATTCAGAATGGTGGCTTGTCCATCAGGCTGCATCACTCTTTGCATCTTGATGCAAAGTCTTGATGATGAGGCAGAATATTGATAGATAAGGAAAGAACAGGAAGCAAATCCTGCTCTCCAGATCCCCTTCCCTTGCAGGCATCCTGCCTGATGGTCCAAAGATCTGCAGGTTGAGTACAAAATCTAAGTTGACATTCCAGTGCAGAACTGAGGGAGCACAGCACTATCAGAAATGCCATCTTTTGATTAAGATGTCAACCCTAAGCCCTACCTGTCCTGTTCTCTCTTGTGCATCAGCCAACATTAATACAGACTCTAATCACCACCACATTGCTGTTTATAGAACCTTGCTTGGGATAATGCAGCTGCCATATTTTCTACATTACAAAGGTGACCAGACTTAATTGGGTGTAAACTACTTTGACATGTAGTCATGAAAGGTATTATACAACTGCAAGCTCTTTCTTTCTTTCTAAAGAACTTGACTCAAGCTAAAGTCTTATGTCAACTCTGGAACGACATTTGTAGGAAGGCTGCCAAGACCACAGAGAGGATACGGAGGAGTTTAACTAGAATAGCACCAGGAATGAGGGATTTGGTTATGTTAAGATACTTGAGAAGCTGGGATTGTTTTCCTTAAAAGTACAGAAGGTTATGGAGAGATTTAATAGTGGTGTTCAAAATTACAAAGGGTTTTGATAGAGCAAGTAGGAGAAACTATTTCCACTGGCTAGAAGGCAAGTAATCAGAGATAAGATGGAGATTAGAACCGGTTTTTACACCACGAGTTGTGATGATCTGGAATACACTGCCTGAAGTCTGGTGGCAGCAGATTCAATTGAAAAACTTTTAAAGCATACTGGAAATATACTTGAAAAGGAAAATAGTGTAGTCATATGGGGAAAGAGTAATGGAGTAAGACAAATTGGATAGCTCTTTCAAAAACCTAGCACAGGTACAATGGGACACATGTGCCATTTGATTTTAAGAATAAACAAAAAAAACTAAAACGATTGAGCAGTATAGTAGCTCAGCATGTTGGGGCCCAAACATACTGGGATACAGAGTCGTAAAATATGATTGTCCAGATGGTAAATTACAGATATTACTTTTGTCACAACAGGAAGATGGCGCAATGTTGTTTACAGTACTAAAAATTTGCTAAATATTATAAGGTCACCATTCATTATGCTTACCAGTGAATTAGCAAATGTGCTGTAAAGGAACATTAATGAACCCCAATATGTTTCTTCAAATATTTTAAGTAACAGAGGCTGTCTACTTGCCAGAAATCAACAAAACTGTGGCTCTCCGTCATCAGTATTGGATTTCAAGCAGACATACACATCAAGATGTCATATGAATAGAGAAACAACTTTGAAGAAAAAAAATCTGAATATCCATCAAAAAAACAAAGTAAAATATGTCAGCAAAGTAAAAGCGGAGATATCTGACTTAACTTAGACAGAGATTACGTAACAGAGCAGAAGGACCAAGGGCCCTTTGCATTCTTTTGGGTTTTAACTTTGATTTAAAATCTCACTTTCAAAAACGTTTTTGAAAAAAATAAATTCAGTGGAAAGGGGCCATCTCAACAAAATTTGTTTCAATTCAAATCTGACCAGTTATTGCTACTGAGCTAATTATAAAGATATGAAACAACTTTGCTCGTGACACGAAATAAATTACAAAAAATGCGAGAAGTATAATCTGAAAATCATCATCAGACTAACCAATCAGTTCTCTGGTCTTTGCCTCTATCTCTCCCAGAAGCGTCTCTGGGTTGGCTGCAATTTTTTCTTCATCTGCACAGTAACTCTCCAGAAACTTCTTGTACTCAGGATCTATAGTTTAAAAAAAAACTACATTCAATTACTTATTGAACCTAATACATATCTTTAAAAATGCAATATTCCTCTTTTAGTGAGACCATTTAACCTTCTCTGTTATGACTAATGTAACAAAATTACAAAGGGATTTTGAATTGTGTGAATGTTAGCGAATTGTTTTACAGAGAAATTTAGGCAGTTCTCTAATCACCATTAAGAGGAGCTACTTAGATCAGATTCTAAAATTCTTACAGTCCAGCTCCTGGAAACATTTAAAATATATATTTAAAGGATACTGCGATTCCTTTTAGGTAGCACTAAATATTAACATTTCACTACAAATTCAAGCTTCTGTCATGTGCCTATTTTGGACATTATGGCAATCAAGAAAGTTGGGAATTTGCAGAAAGTATAGTTGAGGTAGAAAATCTTATTGAATGGCAGACAAGGCTTGAGGGGCCATATGACCCACTCTTGCTTTGTCTTAGGTTCTGATATTTGAAACAAAATGTCTTTTTTGCACCTTTTCTCTGTCAGCCTATGATGTTCATGACAAAATTATGTAATTAGCAAGTCTGATGAATTTCTATTTAATCCCAGCATTCTAAAATTGTAACCAATCAGAGGTGACATGGAGGTGGAGGGGATTTTCTGCTCCCTTTTTTCGGGGAGTGGAATCAGTGTTGGGAGTGGGAAATCCTGTGGGAGTCCCAAAACATGGTTCACATTGGCAGGATTTACATAAATTTATCAAGCCTTTACTCTTGATAGCCCCCACAAAGATAGTTTGTCCATTCACATCGGTGTATTGGCACATGATGTCAATCATGGGTGGTACAGTGATATTGTGGTTAACACTGTTGCCTTACAGCATCAAGGACTGGGTTTGATTCCTGGCTTGGGTCACTGTCCATGTGCAGTTTGCACATTCTCCCCATGTCTGCGTGGGTTTCCTCTGGATGCTCCAGTTTTCTCCCACAGTCCAAAGATGTACAGATTAGGTGGATTGGCAATGCTAAATAGTCCCTTGGTGCCAGGGTGACTAACTAGGGTAAATGCATGGGATTATGGAGTTAAGGCCTAGGTGGGATTGCGGTCGGTGCAGACTCGTTGGGCCAAATGGTCTCCTTCTGCACTTTAGGATTCTATGACAGGTCCCCTACAATGGTCATACGCTGAGCAGAACCCAATGGAGGCACACAAGTGAGTACATCACCCAGCAGGGCGAGGCAGTACCTTGTAGTTGCAGAGGGTGTTCTGTGTAGATGTATGGTGTTGCTTGGTGGGTGTTTGAGGATTACGTGGAACGATTATGATTGGGGAGGAGTTAATTTTTTAAAAATTGGGACACCCTTTTAAAGAAACACTTTGATCTTTTACAAACTCAGATGCTGGCGAGGTGTTGTAGGACCCTCTGCTTAACTTTGTTTTACCAAAGTAATAAAAATGCAGGAGAGGATGGGGCTGGTGGCTTTCACGCCATTTTTCCTACTCGCTGTGTCACTTTGCCAAGATATGACTAAATACCATCCACTGGGTGGTTTTTGTGCACTGACACATGAATGAATAATATATCGAATATGTTCATTTCTTCCATTTTGCAAAGTTTCAGATGTGAGGTCTCAGGACCACCTCAGAAGTCTTCAATTGAATCCAACCAAATGAAACAATCTCCAGTCAGACTACTTTTGCATGATTCCCAGAAGACTGCCAACAGAAATGCATTAGTTTATTTCATTTATTATTGGCGACAGTGCAACACATTTGTGTTATGATCCACATAAAGACGAAAACAGAAATTCAAATTTCCAATTAATAGCTGAACAGATGACACAAGATTTCATGTTTTCAAATGTTTAATGTAACAGACTAAAAGCACTCATGACTAAATACTAATTTTGTAGAAAATCTGAAAACGAGCTCCTACTCATATTCTTTCTGCCTATATCTGCTATTTTTTTTCCTGGATCCTTCTGTCTATGATAATCAGCAAAATTTTAGGAAAGTCAGTAACCAAATATTTACAACAGCTTCCTCTGCACCTTTCCCCATAGCAATGTGATTCATGTGGGCCTTGTATCCAGGTAGAGATGCTGATTAACTATTTCTTAGAATCCAACTCTATGCTTTCTTGGACAGTTCAAAGTTTACCATTTTACCACCTGACATTTTTAACGGGGCTTGGAAACTTGCAGTCTGTTCAATGGCATCACAGATGCTTTACCATTGTCTATAATTATGTCTATCTTGCACCACTTTTATGGCAAACTCTTCAAGTTTATGTGGTGACAGGTCTGGTGGGAGGATTAGCAAAGGCTCCGACTGAGCCATTTCCGAGGTATCAGAGGCTCCAGTGTAAATAGGCTTCCTGGAACATCTAATGTCATGGTGACCATTAATAAGAACATAAGAACATAGAGCAGGAGTAGGCCATCTAGCCCTTCGAGCCTGCCCCGCCACTCAATAAGATCATGGCTGATCTGTCGTGGCTCAGTTCCACATTCCCGCCCTCTCCCCATAACCCTTAATCCCCTCTCTTATCAAAAACCCATCAACCCGCGTCTTAAAAATATTTAGCGAGGCAGCCTCCACCACTTCAACGGGCAGAGAATTCCAGAGATTCACCACCCTTTGAGTGAAGAAGTTCCTCCTCAACTCCGTTCTAAACCGCCCCCCTTTTATCTTGAGGCTGTGCCCCCTAGTCCTACTATCCTTTCTGAGCAGGAAGAGTCTCTCCACCTCTATCCTATCCATCCCATTCATCATCTTGTATGTCTCAATGAGATCTCCCCTCATTCTTCTAAACTCTAACGAGTACAAGCCTAGTTTATTCAGCCTCTCCTCATAGCTCAACCCCCTCAACTCTGGCATCAGCCTAGTAAACCTCCTCTGCACTCCCTCCAAGGCCAAAATATCCTTGCGTAAGTACGGCGCCCAAAACTGCACACAGTACTCCAGCTGCGGCCTCACCAATGCCCTATACAGCCGCATCAACTGGCCACACGGTGAAGCCTTCCATTGCTTGCTGGAGCAGACGAGTGAAGGAGCAGAGAGAGAGCTAAGATTTTACCTGTTAAAAACCTGTTTAAAATAAGTTTAAAGCACTTTGTTCTTTGTAGAACTGTTTAAAGCATTTATTTATTGTATTTACTGCTTTAAGAATTCTGAGGGAGTGGTTAGAAGGCAGTTGTGGGCCATCAGCTTTAAATCAGCGCCAGGTTTAAAAGGAGGCCTGGTGTAGACAGCGGGCAGCGTCTGAGCGGGCAGCGGCGTGAGTGGGAAGCAGAGTGAGCTATTAGGGCTTAATATCAAAAAGGGCTTGAAGGAAAAAAGGCCAGGTGAGTTTGTTTGAAAAACAAGGAAAAAAAAACAAAAAAAAATTTTTTTCAAAACTACTAGAGTGAATAATGGAGGGGCATGTGATGTGTGGTTTCTGTATGATGTGGGAACTGGTGGACTCCAGGGACCATCCCAGTGACCATGTCTGTAGTAAGTGCAGGTTGCTGGAGGAGCTCCAGCTCAAGGTGGATGAGCTGGGCTCTGAGCTACAGACACTGAGGCTCATCAAGGGGAGAGAGGGTGCCATTGTCAATGGGGTGCAAGTGACATCCACCCCCCCCTAGACTGGCTAACTCTAAGGGTCAGGGACAAGAGGGGGCTGCTGGGAGGAGGAAGGGGGGTGAGGAGCGGAGGCCTCAGCCTCTTAATCTGCATAACAGGTTTGAGGTTCTTGCTTCCAGGCTGGACGAGAACGAGGCAGGTGAGGTTGGTGAGCAAACTGCACATGGTACAGTGATGCAGCAGGACATAGGCAAAGAGAGGGGGAAAAGGAACGTAGTAGTGATTGGGGAAAGTGGGGTAAAGGGTATTGACACTGTCCTTCGTCACAATGACAAAGTGCACAGAAGGGTGTGTTGTCTGCCTGGTGCTCGGGTCCGGGATGTCGCATCTGGGCTGCAGAGGAACCTGGAATGGGAGGGTGAGAATCCGGTCGTTGTGGTACATGTGGGTGCCGGCGACGTAAGCAAAATGCGGACTGAGGATCTGGGGAGGGAGTATGAAAAGCTGGGAATGGAATTAAAAAGTAGAACCGACAAGGTGGTCATCTCTGGGCTACTGCCTGAACCGAGTGCAGACGGGCGTAGGGTAGATAGGATTAAGGAAGTGAATGGGTGGCTCAGGGATTGGTGTGGGAGGAATGGGTTTGAATTTATGGGGCATTGGCACCAGTATTGGGGTAGGTGGGACCTGTTCGGGCGGGATGGGGTTGGTCTGAACCGTGCTGGGACCAGAGTGCTGGCGAACCGAGTAAAGAGGACTGTAGACAGGGCTTTAAACTAATTGGGGGGGGGAGGGTGCGAGGGTAGGTGATGTTACGAGGTCTAAAGTTAAGGAGAGTGTACATGTAAGGGAAGAGGCCGAGGATGTCCCAATAATAGATGGAGTAGGGGGCGTGAGTATGGTTGGTGGCGTTATGGCAAATAGGGTCCAGGTGAAGGCTGGGATGAAAGCACTTTATCTGAATGCACGAAGCATTCGGAATAAAGTGGATGAGCTGGTGGCACAGATCGACACAAATGGATACGATCTGGTGGCCATTACAGAGACGTGGCTGCAGGGTGACAGGGACTGGGAGCTGAATGTACAGGGCTATCAAGTGTTTAGGAAGGATAGGCAGGAGGGAAAAGAGGGGGGCGTAGCTCTGCTGATTAAGGATAGCATCACGGTGGTAGCAAGGGATGATATTGGAGCCAAGGAGCAGAACGTGGAATCGTTGTGGGTGGAGATTAGGAACAGCAAAGGGAGGAAGACGCTGGTGAGTGTCATCTATAGGCCCCCGAATAATGATCTGGAGGTGGGGCAGGCTGTTAACACGCAAATAAGCGCGGCGTGCAGGAATGGGACGGCTGTAGTTATGGGGGATTTCAATCTGCATATTGATTGGTCGACCCATGTTGGACGCGGGGGGCTCGAGGAAGAGTTCTTGGAATGCTGCCGGGATAGTTTCCTCGAACAGTGTGTGTTGGAGCCGACAAGGGAGCGAGCTATCTTGGATCTGGTGCTATGTAATGAGGCGGGTAGAATTAGGGACCTTGTGGTGAAGGATCCTCTTGGGGAGAGTGATCATTGTATGGTGGAGTTTCTGGTGCAGATGGAGGAGGAGAAAGTGGGTTCCCGGACACGCGTCCTTTGTTTGAATAGAGGGGAGTACGGTAGGATGAGAGAAGAATTGGCGAATGTGGACTGGGGGAGCGCGTTGGAGGGAGGGTCTGTTGAGGAGCAGTGGAGGATCTTTAAGGAGATCTTTCTTGGTGCTCAGCGGAAATTTATTCCGATGGTCGAAAAGGATAGTAGGAGGAGAGGTAATAAGCCGTGGATAACGAAGGAGGTGAAGGAAAGTGTTAAATTGAAAGCGGAGGAATTTAGAGTAGCTAAGAGTAGTGGGCGAGAAGAGGATTGGGAGAGGTTTAAATGTCAACAAAGATTGACAAAGAAGTTGATAAAGAAGGGTAGGAGAAACTATGAAGCTGGGCTAGCGCTTAATATAAAAAAGGATAGCAAGAGTTTTTATAAATATATAAAAAGGAAGAGGCTGGCTAGGGTGAATGTTGGTCCTTTAGAGGATGAGAAATGGGACCTAGTGGTAGGGGTTGGGGATATGGCTAAGGTATTGAATAACTTTTTTGTTTCTGTCTTCACGGAGGAGGACGTGAATAATTTGCCGGGTGTTAGTGATGGAAAGGTGGTAGGACTGGAGGGTCTTAATGACATTACGGTTACTAGAGAGGCGGTGCTCGACAGACTGGAGGGGCTGATTGTGGACAAGTCCCCAGGACCGGATGGAATGCATCCGAGGGTTCTGAAAGAAATGGCAGAGGTGATAGTGGATGCCTTGGTGGTTATTTTCCAGACGTCGCTGGATTCCGGGGAAGTGCCGGATGATTGGAAAACGGCTAATGTTACGCCGTTGTTTAAGAAGGGTGCCAGGCAAAAGGCAGGGAACTATAGGCCGGTTAGTTTAACGTCTGTGGTAGGTAAAATGTTAGAATCTGTCATTAAGGAGGAAATTGCGAGGCATCTTGAAGGGAATTGCTTGATAGAGCAGACGCAGCACGGTTTCATTAAAGGGAAATCGTGTCTGACAAATTTACTGGAGTTCTATGAGGATGTGTCCAGGGCGGTGGATAGAGGAGAGCCGGTGGATGTGGTCTTTCCAGATTTTCAGAAGGCGTTTGACAAAGTACCTCACAAGAGGTTACTGCAGAAGGTCGAGGGACATGGAGTTGGGGGCAGGGTGTTAGCGTGGATAGAGGATTGGTTGTCAAATAGGAGGCAGAGAGTGGGGGTCAATGGGTGCTATTCGGATTGGCGGATGGTGACTAGTGGAGTGCCCCAGGGGTCGGTGCTGGGGCCTCAGCTTTTTACCATTTATATAGATGATCTGGAGGAGGGAACCGAGTGTAGGGTGTCGATATTTGCTGATGACACCAAGATTGGGGGAACGGCAAATTGTGCGGAGGGTGTGGAGAGTCTGCAGAAGGATCTAGATAGGCTGGGCGAATGGGCCAGGAAATGGCAAATGGAATTTAACGTTGGCAAGTGTGAGGTGGTCCACTTTGGTAGGAAGAATGGTAGGAAGGACTATTACTTACGGGGCGAAAAACTGCAGCAGGTGACGGTGCAGAGGGACCTTGGGGTCCTTGTGCATGAGTCGCAAAAACCCAGCTTGCAGGTGCAGCAGGTGGTCAGGAAGGCGAATGGGATGCTGGCCTTCATAGCGAGGGGGATTGAATATAAAAGTAGGGAGGTCTTGCTGCAGCTGTATAGGGCATTGGTGAGGCCGCAGCTGGAGTACTGTGTGCAGTTTTGGGCGCCGCATCTGCGCAAAGATATTTTGGCCTTGGAGGGAGTGCAGAGGAGGTTTACTAGGCTGATACCGGAGTTGAGGGGGTTGAGCTATGAGGAGAGGCTGAATAAACTGGGCTTGTACTCGTTAGAGTTTAGAAGAATGAGGGGAGATCTCATTGAGACGTATAAGATGATGAATGGGATGGATAGGATAGAGGTGGAGAGACTCTTCCCGCTCAAAAAAGACAGTAGGACTAGGCGGCACAGCCTCAAGATAAAAGGGGGGCGGTTTAGAACGGAGTTGAGGAGGAACTTCTTCACTCAAAGGGTGGTGAATCTCTGGAATTCTCTGCCCGTTGAAGTGGTGGAGGCTGCCTCGCTAAATATTTTTAAGAAGCGGGTTGATGGGTTTTTGATAAGAGAGGGGATTAAGGGTTATGGGGAGAGGGCGGGAAAGTGGAACTGAGCAGCAACAGATCAGCCATGATCTTATTGAATGGCGGGGCAGGCTCGAGGGGCTAGATGCCTACTCCTGCTCCTATTTCTTATGTTCTTATGAAGGCCAACATCCCATTCGCCTTCCTGACCACCTGCTGCACCTGCAAGCTGGGTTTTTGCGACTCATGCACAAGGACCCCAAGGTCCCTCTGCACCGTCGCCTGCTGCAGTTTTTCGCCACGTAAGTAATAATCCTTCCTACCATTATTCCTACAAAAGTGGACCACCTCGCACTTGCCAACATTAAATTCCATTTGCCATTTCCTGGCCCATTCGCCCAGCCTATCTATATCCTTCTGTAAACTTTCCACACCCTCCACACAATTTGCCGTTCCACCAATCTTGGTGTCAGCAGCAAATTTCGGCACCCTACACTCGGTTCCCTCCTCCAGATCATCTATATAAATGGTAAATGGTAATAGTAGCAAACATTTCAGCGTTCATTGCTACTGTGAGATTCCAATATCTCCTTATGTGGCTTGGTGTCATATTTTTTCTGATTGTGTTGTGAAGTGACTTGGGATCTTAAGAGCACAAAAACCGAGGGGAGATTTAATGTATAAGATTGACAGGGATAGCTAAAGTAGGAAAAAAAACTTAGCTAATGGACAAGGGAACACAGACTTAAGGTTTTGGGCAAGAGATGCAGGGGTGATAAGAGGAAGAACCTTCTTATACAATGAGTGGTAATGAACTGGAATTCGCTGCATCCAACAGTGGTGGAAGCACAGACGATTTTAAAAGGAAATTGGATAGTGAAATAGTAAGGCGATGGGGATAAAGTAATAGAATGCACTGATTGAAATGCTCTGCAAAATGCCAGCATGGACTCGACGGGGAACGGTCTCCTGTGCCATACTGGCTCTATAAAGGAAAACATTTCAGCAATTAATTTTGCAAGTTTGGTATTTTGCAATTTCTTTTCCCCCATGCTGCTCAACAATTCAAAGCAGACATTTTGGGCTAACTTATATCTAATCAAACCAACTAACAGGATAAAAACTGATTTGTCATTGATACTGGTTTTGCCACAGCATTTAAACTCGTCCACCATGTTAACATTCTCTTTTTAGGTTTCCAGACCAAGTGGCAGAGGTGGGGGATAACAGAAGCCATCAAATGAAACATTTTAACTTAAAAGGACCCCAGTAGGGTTCAGAATGGTTTTGATTCCTGTGGCTCCAGCAACTACAAGAATGGAAAGGAGAGCTGGGCAGACCGCCCACCACCTCTACTCAGCCCACACCACTCAGTCTCTGACTCTTACCTGGAGGTCCTGCTGTAGGATGTGAGGGATTGGAATGATGATACCAAGGATAGAATAGAGAAGACCGCTTCTCCAACCTCCCCACAATTTCTGACAGAGCTCACTCACTCCACACAACACCCCCACCCCAGTCAGAGCTCAAACTCTCCTCCTGGGACAGCTGAATCCTCACCACACGTGAGAACCTCCTTTCTGATGACAGCATAGAACTCTATGCCAAGTCCTCAATTGGGAAGAAGGTCTTGGTCCATGAGACTGCAAATGTCAGCAACAATCTGCTGTGAAAGCCCACAACTCCTGTGGCACTGATGTTCACACACTTTGAGAGCGAGTTGACCCTCTCCCTGTACACCATGTCAGGGACATTACCTCAGTCGAGCTGCATCTCTCTGTTTATCTATCTTGCGGAGTGCCATGTAGATAAGGAGGCAGCTGGTGCTTTTGGCATTTCTGTTGTTACTCTGGCTACTATTCTCTTGTTCTCAATCGAAGGTGCAAGGTAGAGCCTCAGCTGCTCCGATGCTGTGCTGAAGGCTGACATCAGGGATATGCAGATCAAAGTGAGTGAACTGACTTTCAAGATGGAGATCAGCTATCAAACAGCAAGAACGCTCTCAGAAGAAAGCTCTGAGTAGCAATCTCTCATCGAGTCACAATAGAAATGATTCACAAGTTTCCTTATTTGAAGCTTTCCAGCCCGTCGTTCATTTAAGGATCACTCACCTACGGCCTTGCCTTGTTGACTCCAATGGGCTCTACAAAGCTAACAAAACCCTTGCATTGATTTTTAAAGATAGAATGTTGTGTTAAAACCTGAGTTAATTGCCTCTTTGCATATTTTAATTACATACCAAACAGCTGTAAAGGGGATCCCCTGCTTTCAGCTGCAAACCCACAATATTAAACCAAGGAGTGGATAGAAGCATTTGGATTCCCATCACCATTCCTTGCCTGCCCTAAGCAGTTAAAATTTTTCACTTCAACTTTATTCACCTTACTCGGTCAATTTGTTTAATCCAAATGTGCATTGATTGACGGTCATCAAATATGATAGAAATAATGGTCCCAGACAGAAATGTTCTTTTCCTACTATTTTGCAAGTGGCTCAAATACAATTTGATTGTTTTAAATTATTTATTCAATGAATGTGAACTTTGCTGACTAAGTTAACATTTATTGTTTATCCCCAATTGCCCTTGAGCGGGGTGGTGATGAGCCACCTTCTTGAACTAACGTAGTCCATGTGGTGTAGATATTCCCACAGTGCTGTTAGGGTGGGAGTTCCAGGATTTTGACTGAGTGACAGTGAAGAAATGGCAATATACTTCCAAGTCAGCATAGTGAGTGGTTTGGAGAGGAACTTCCAGGCTAGTGGTGTTTCCACATATCTGCTGCTCTTGTCTTTCTAGATGATAGTCATGGGGTGGCGATGCCAGTGTTGGACTGGGGTGGGCACAACACCAGGTTAAAGTCCAAGGGGTTTATTTGAAATCACGAGTTTGAGTGCTGCTCCTTCATCAGGTGAGCGGAGGTAGGTTCACGAACACGGCATATATAGACAAAGACACAATTGCATAATTACAAATTGTAATTCCAACCGCTCTTCACATTCCACTCTGAATGTTGGAACAAACTGAGTGCCTGGGAACAGGTTACTGCGAAGTAAGTGCCGCTTGATAGTGCTGTTGATTATACTTTCTATCGCTTTGCTGATGATCGAGAGTAGACCGATGGGACAATAATTAGCTGGGTTGGGTTTGTCCTGCTTTTTGTGTACAGGATGTACCTGGGCACTTTTCCACATAACAGAAAAATAGAAACTAGAAGGAGTGGGCCATTCGGCTCTTCGAGCCTGCTTCGCCATTCATCTTAATCATGGCTGATCATCAAATTCAATATCCTGTTCAACCAATCCTCCCATATGCCTTGAAGCCTTTAGCCCCAGCAGCTTCATCTAATTTCTTCTTGAAATCAGACAATGTTTGGCCTCAACTACATTCTATGGTAGTGAATTTCACACATTCACCACCTTCTGAGTGAAGAAATTTTTCCTCACCTCAGTTCTAACAGGTTTACCCCTTATCCTCAAACTATTACCTCTAGTTCTGGACCCCCCACCATTGGGAATATTCTTTCTGAATCTAACCCTATCTAACCCCTGTTAGAATTTTATAAGTTTCTATGAGATCTCCCTCACTCTTCTAAACTCCAGTGAATATAATTGTAACCGACTTAGTCACGCCTCACATGACATAACTGCCATTCCAGAAATCAGCCTGGTAAACTTTCGCTGTACTCCCTCTATAGCAAGGATATCCTTCCTCAGATAAAGACACTAAAACTGCACACAATACTCCAGGATTGGCCTCACCAATGCTGCATACAATTGCAGCAAAACATCCTGATCCCTATTCTCAAATCCTCTCATTATGAAGGCCATCATACCATTTGCCTTCTTTACCGCCTGCTATAGCCGCACTTTTACTTCCTGCGACCGATGCATGAGTCCTCCAAGGTCTCACTGAGTATTGACCTCTCTCAATTTACGTCCATTCAATAATCTGTCTTCCTATTATTGTTACCAAAGTGAATAACTTCACATTTATCCATATTATACTGCATCCACCATGCAGATGTCCATACACTCAGCTAGTCCAAATCAAGCTGAAGCATCTCCGCATCCTCTTCACAGCTCACCCTCCCACCCAGCTGTGTATCATCTGATGGGACAGATTTTGAATAGACCTAACAACTTAAGACTGGTCAACCATGAGGTACTTTGGGGCATCAGCAGCAACATTGTTGAACCAGGGAATCAACCCTCGTTCAACAAAGAGTATAGGAGGGCATATCACAAGCAGCACTAAGCCTACCTAAAATTGAGATGTCAACCTGGTGCAGCTACAACAAAGGACTACTTGGTTGCCAAACACTGTAAGGAGCAAGTGATAGACAACTCAGCAATTCCATAACCAACGTATCAGATCTAAATTCTGCAGTCCTGCCACATCCAGTCATGAATGATGGTGAACAATTAAGCAATTCACTGGAGGAGAAGGCTCCACAAATATCCCCATCCTTAATTGTGCTCAACCACAATTTGTAACCTCATGACCCAGCATATCCATATGTGTAGATATAGTATTGTAGCTATACTGGAGCAGCTTGGCTAGGTGCAATACAGGTCCTGGTGCACAAGTCATCAGTACGGTTTCCACTATATTGTTGGAGCCCATAGCCTTTGCAATATCCAGTATCTTTAGCGATGTCTTGACATTACGTGGAACACTCGAATTGGCTGAAGACTAACATCTGTGATGCTGGGGACCTCCGGAGGCCGAGATATATCATCCACTCAGCACCTATGGCTGGAGATTATTTAAGTACATTAGTCTTTTTTGTACAGATGTGCTGAGCCCCTCCATCATTAAGGATGTTGCTGCTGATGGCCCAAAGCGCCTCATAGTTGCTCAGTTTTGAGCTGCTAAGTCTATTCAAAATCTATCCCATTTAGTATAGTGGTGCAACACAGCATGATAGATGGTCTTTCTTATACAGGTAGTCCCTCAGAATTGAGTATGACTAGCTTCCACTCTAAAATGAGCTCTCTGGTGACTGAGGAGTACAATGCGTGACCTACAGTCACCATCACAGATGGCAGTGATTGGGGGAGTGGGTGCTTGGATTACCATGCCTTTCTTTTGCTGTTGAAGTTTGGCTTCAACTTCCTATTGGTGATGAGCTCCTTCCCAGGTGCTTTTTCTCCACTTCAGGCAGTCTTGAGCCAGGGATTCCCAAGCTCTCACTGGGATGTTGCACTCTCTCAAGGAAGCTTTGAGGCAGGGCTTGCTCGTCGTTTTGAAGCTCCAAGTAAAGCACTTGTTTCAGGAGTCTCGTGTTAAGCACGTGGATGATGTGCCCGTGCAGCGTGGTCAATTTTCAATGCTGCCTGAGTGACAACATTGATGTTGTTGCACCTATCCTACCAATGGAGTTGTAGGATCTTGCAGACGCAGCGCTAGTACTTCGCCAGGGTTTTGAGGTGTCTGCTGTAAATAGTCCATGTCTCTGAAGCATACAGGAGAGCAGCTATCACTACTTCTCAGTAGACCACAAGCTTGGTGCCGGGTCTGAGATCCTGGTCTTCCTCAGATGACCAAAGGCTGCACTGGCACACCAAAGGTGGTACTGAATCTCACTATCAACTTCTGCCCTTGTTGACAGTAGGCTGCCAAGGTATGGAAAGTGGTCCAAGTTTTCCTTGGGGATTTTGCTAACCGAGGGCTGTCGTTATGATGGGCACAGGGTAGAAGAGGACCTTTGTTTTATGAATGTTTAGTGCAAGGCCCAAGCTCTTGTATGCCTCAGTGAAGGTACTGGTAATGACCTGGAGTTCGGTCTCCAAGTGTGTGCAGGCACAAGTGTTGTCTGCACACTGTAGTTCAATACAGTAAGAAGTCTCACAACACCAAGTTAAAGTCCAACAGGTTTATTTGTAGCAAACGCCACTAGCTTTTGGAATTTGCTGTTCCTTCATCAGGTGGGTGGAAGTTCTGATCACAAACAGACACAAACTCAATTTACATGAATAATGATTGGAATGTGAGTCTTTACAGATGAATGAACACCATTCGACAATCACTAGGCAAGACTGTTCTCTTCATGTTGGGGAACACTTCAGGGGTCATGGGCATTCAGCCTCTGATCTTTGGGTAAGCATTCTCCAAGGTGGCCTTCACGACACATGACAGCGCAGAGTCTCTGAGCAGAGACTGATAGCCAAGTTCCGCACACATGAGGATGGCCTCAACCAGGATCTTGGGTTCATGTCACACTATCTGTAACCCCCACAACTTGTGTGGACTTGCAAAATCTCACTAACTTTCCTGTCTGGAACCAGTACACATCTTTTTAACCTGGGCTTAATACTCTCTCCACTCGCATTGTCTGTACCTTTAAGACTTGATTAACTGTAAAGACTCACATTCTAATCCAGTTGATCAGGATCACAGCTTGAATGTTATCATGGAGTAATTGGAAGATAGTGACAAAGCTTTTGGGGCAGCTGAAACAGAGGAAGATAGTTCTATAATCCCTTGAGGTTGACAGTGTTGAAAGCCTTTGTGAGGTCAAAAAATGCCATGTACATAAGTTGATGTTCTTCCCTGCATTTTTCTTGGGAGTTATCACATGGTGAAGATCATTTCCATTATGCTTGTTAATGTGCGGAAGCTGCACTGCAACTCTGGAAGGAACTCTTCAGCCACAGGAAGACGGTGATTAAGAGAGACCCTTGCAATGACTTTCTCTGTGGCAGACAACAAGGAAATGCCTCTGGAGATATTGCATTTGGACTTGTCATTTTTCTTGAAGATGGTCACAATTCCAGCCTCGCTGAGATCTCTTAGCATGTTCTCCTCCTTCCAGAGAAGGGAAATGAGTTCATGCCTTTGTAACAGTGATGATTCTCCAGCATGTTTTAGTACTTTGTTATAGTGTACGATTCTTTGTTGTAGAGTATGACTACGCCAAGCTGTTGCTTGATTAGTCTATGAGACAGCTCTCCCAATTTTGTCACAAACCACAAGAAGATAATAAGGAGTTCCTTGCCTGAGTGGCTTGCTGGATCATTTCAGAGAACATTTAAGAGTTAAGCATCTTGCTGTGGGTCTGGAGTCACATGTAGGCCAGACCTGATAAAGATGACAGATTTCCTTCCCTAAAGGAAGATGGATTTGAACAACAATCGATAATGTTTCATGGGGCTCATCATTAGGCTTTTAATTCCAAATTTTTATTGAATTCAAATTCTATCACCTGCCATGGTGAGATTCGAACCCAGCTTCCCAGAGCATTACCCTGGTTCTCTAGATTACTCATCCATGGGCAACAGAACAGCACCGCCACCTCTGTAGTTATACAAATGATTATGGAGCAATAAAATGTAAAGAATGCACTTCAAGAGTTTATTTTGTTATGTCACACTGACATCCGTATTTTTTGATGGTTGATAGTGGAGGAAGTTCAATCAATTAAACGCACAGCCAGAAAGTTTGAAGAGTTTTGAGGCAGGGTGGCACATCTGTGAAGCTTGGAGATCTGTGTGAAATTGTTGCTCTATCTTAAACACACAGCAGTACAGTAAAAAAAAATGCCCTCAGAGGCTCAAAGCAATGTTAGATCAGTGAGGTGAATACATTTACAAAAGAAACCCCGAATGTTCTATAATTCTTCAGGATATTTTGAGAGCATATTGTGAATACAGTACAGAATCCTATTCTGTCACCAGGCCCAGAATTGTTGCCGCAAGGACAATTGAGTCGCCCTGCTCTTGAAGAAGTGCATTGGTAAACAATTTCCCTTTCACAACAAAGGATTATTACAGGCAGAGAACTTCTCTGATGCAACTTGTAAAATATTTTGTGAACATCTATGGTTATTTTCTAAAATTAATGTTAATTTTTTTTAACTGGCCAAGACTTCATCAGATGTTATATAGCACAAGGAAGATAGCACATTTTCTTTTGTTTCTGCTACATTATTTCATTACAAAAATGGATAATTACCTTATTTGGCTTTTTTTAAATTTGTAAATAATTTTGCCAGAAGTAGCAAGCGATTAAAATCCAAAACCATACAATTTATTTCCCAACAGAAAAGTTACTAAGTCAGCCATCATCTTGCGCTGCTACTGAAATCACAATCGAAGTATTATGTTGTTAATTGATTAATTAGCCAGAGTCATTAGGGTCAATCACAAGCAGCTTTTTCATCATTGGTGTTGTAAATCTATTTAATATTGGTAACAAAAGTATAACATTCTATAAATGGTTTTTGATCTAATGCATTTAAGGGAAAAGCAGTCCTTGCTTTTGTTCCTGTATTGTGTCAAAGGACCTGAAACTATGGGGTCGATTCTCCCAAAAGTGCTGAATTGGTGGGAAAACTGTTCTAGATCACGACTATTTTTTCAGTGCAGCTTCTCACTCGAATCTCCCCACACTGCATTGCAGAGGTCACAATGGTGAATATCATTTAAAAACCTGGGGCAGGGTGGAGCCTATTCGCACTGGAGTCTGACAGCTCTGGAACTCTGCACATGCACAGTGGTCCCGAACTTTCAGTCTCCCCGTTTGCTGGCCAGTTTGATTGCTGGCCAGCCTGGGCCTCCCCCCCCAGCTGCCACCCTCATGGCCCCCACAATCCCTGAGCCAGCCTTGACAACAGCACCCTCCCCCCCCCCCCACCACCCCGTCCAACTGGCCAGCCCCAGAGCACCCCAATGTCCAGCTACCCCCTTCCCAACCCCCCAAGCAGTGGCGACCTCCCAACCCCCTCACCCCGGCAAATTCCACCCTGCCCCGGAGTCAGAACCACCCCCAGCAGACCTTCCCCCCCTCCCCCAGCCAATTTCTGGCCTCCCAGCCTTGCCTGATCCATATGCAGAGTGGCAGCAGGATCCCCCACTTCCCCCCCATCTCATTAGGCCCCACCCATAATAGACCCCAACCCCTTGGCACTGCCTGATGCCTGGTGGGCAGTACCAAGGTGCCCCCTGGTACCTTGAGCATGAGCACTTTACCCCTTGGGCAGTGCCAGGGGCACAGGCTGGCACTGCTAGGGTGCTCATGCCCAGGGAGCACCATCTCCCGCTGCCCAACCCCTTAAGAGCCCCAATTGTCCCCCGCCTTTACTCCAGCAGGGTCTCCCGCAAATTCCCCGAACGTGGGGAGCTACTCTAAACCCCCCTGGAACGAAGTACTCTTGGCGGAGTGGGAGGTGCTAGCAGGGCTGGCACGGAACAGATAATCACATTGAAATAACATTTAAATTACATTTAAAACATATTCAAATTACTTACCTCACTTCCCGCTGGACTTCTGTGCGTTCCTGGTGGCACCATTTTCTTATGGTTGGGAGATGCGCCAGGTCGTAAATACTCGTGTGGAACACACAAAATGGCTGAACGCACTTCTCCCAACCTAACCCACCAGAAAAGTTGCGGGTTGCAATGGGAGAGTCGGGCCCTGTATTTCTATCAGAAACCTCTCTCATTAGAGAGTCAATATCAGCCTTTCAGGCAACAGCACAGACCTATATGTTAAGAACATGGCAACTAGAGAAACTAGAGAGTCTGTAAATTGCAGTATGCTCCATAATGTAAGAAGTGTACTTATATTTTAGGCTGAGTCAGAATGGTGCTTCTATTATTTTACGTATCAATATTGATAGTAAGATGTATAATCCATTTTTTTACTGTTTATCATTTATTTACATTTTCTATACAATACCATTTATTGATTCATACTCTGCATTTCAGTCTAATAATAATGAATATGGAAAGCCTTTCAGACAAAGAACCATATGGTGTCATCTGATACATCTCAAGATCTGGTGTAAATAGTAGAAGTTCTCTGTTTATGGCCCCTCCATCTTGCTATAGCTTAGCTAGACACTGGGCAGATAAAGTTACACTCTGGATTGAAGGGGCATGGAGGCCACTCACAGAATGGCTAGAGATGCTGAACCCAAGGAAGTATCTAGCGTAAAAACCCAAAAACATGAGAAGTATTTAAAAATATATAGGCAAAATGTTTTAGGCAAATTACTTTTAAAAGTTTAAATAAGTCTGACAAAAAGTCAGAAGCAAGACTTACAATTTTAAGTCTTATTAAATATAGTCATTAACAAAATCGGTACAGATTAGGAGTGTTATACAATCCCCCGTCATGGCATGATTTGAGGGATTTTGCCTCCATGACTCCACCTGAAAGTCTATTGCATTTGTTGATCATTATTTATTCATTAATTTTTGGCTATGTGGTCACAATTCCATTAGTTTTGCCATGATTGCTGTACTAGTGATTGAATTTGAAAGTCTTAAAAACAGTTTTGACAGTGTTCTGCTACTCTATGGGTTTTCAGCTTATGCAGGTCTTAAGTAATTACCTTCTTCGATGCTCCCAGATTTTGCATCTTTCTTTTTCAGTTTCCTTTTGGAAATTTTCTGAAATGGAGCAAATTCAACCACAGCAGGGTATTCCTGGCCTAGAGATGTTACAGTTACAAAAAGAAAATAGTTCATTGTTTATATAAGAGACAGCTAAACCAAAACTATTCTGTAATAATGTCAGCATTTCATTTCTGAGCAATAGTCAATCAAAATAATCAAAATGTGACTGGCTTACAGATAAAGACTAAATTGTTGTTAGTTATATGACCACACATAGATTTGGTCTCTATGGTCCAACCAGTGGGATGTATTTTAGTTACTGGACATTTTGAACTTTTAGACTGAAATCCACTTACCAGACTGAAATGTGATGCAGCTTGATCTAAAGCTCAGCATTAAGCTTTCTTCATTACTTCTGTGACATCAATAAATGTAATAAGTCGTACTGATTTAAACAATCATGAAATTATGAATTCCTGATGGCATGATTAAAAATTGTGGATTCAAATATGTAAATATTTTGTGGCAATAATAATCCAGCCTAATGCTGTGTGGTGCAAACATTATTGTGCAAGCTGCTATCTGATTGACTTTGCGGAAAATATAGCACTAATGAGGATTTCCTGTGGAAAAACAGGAAATCTGGGATGTTTGATCTGTAATTAAAACTTCTTGCATCCTTACCTTTATTATCAATGAAGATATATCCATCAAATCGGTCTCTGAAGAGAATTATGTCATCAGGATTTTTAAAATTAATGTAAGCTCTAGAGAACAGGTGGGGGTAAAGGCTGTGTGGAAAACAAAAAATACACAGTTGATATCATATTGATCACATGAATGCATACAATAAACAGTTTCAATAAAAGTGATTGACAAGTAAAAGAATGCAAACATGTCTGAATGTCTGCAAGGATCAATAGTAATAAGTAATAAATAATAAAAATCCATTCACCTACTTCTAACTTACCTGCACTATTCACCAAGTTTACCCAACTTACTTAAATCTACAGAGGGGAATTAATGAAAATTGATAACATTTCCAAAGTAAATACTCTCAGTACTCTTGCTGATCTGCAAAGATCAGAAAAGTGATGACCAAATCATCTATTGTAATGGATGATGTTATGAAAAAGTCCAATTTCATGTTTCTTATTTTTTAAGAGTATAGATTTTAGTGTGGGGATTGAAATTTTTAAAATGTAGGTTAAATGAAAACTCCTAGTGGCAGGCTGGTAAACATATCTAAAGTGACTGCAATCCAAACAGTGGTGTGTTTATTAACAAGGTTAAAGTTGGAAGTGGGAAAACACTCAATAATAGGTTAGCCATTTCTGATTTACTTGGAGGAGAAAAAAGAGACAGTCATAGAATCGTAGAGATTTACACCATGGAAACAGGCCCTTTGGCCCAACTTATTTATGCCACCTTTTTTTTTAAACCCCTAAACTAATCCCAATTGCCCGCATCGGCCCATATCCCCCTACACCCAATGTACCCACGTAACTATCTAAATGCTTTTTAAAAGATAAAATTGTACCCGGCTCTACTACTACATCTGGCAGCTTGTTCCAAACACCACCTCCCTGTGTGAGAAAAAATTGCCCCTCTGGACACTTTTGTATCTCTCCCCTTAAACCTATGCCCTCTAGTTTTAGACTCCCCTACCTTTGGGAAAAGATATGGACTATTTTCTACCTTGTCTATGCCCCTTATTATTTTATAGACCTCTATAAGATCACCCTTCAGCTTCCTATGCTCCAGAGAAAAGAGTCCCAGTCTATTCAGCCTCTCCTTATAACTCAATCCATCAAATCCCGGTAGCATCCTGGTAAATCTTTGCTGCACTCTTTCTAGTTTAATAATATCCTTTCTATAATAGGGTGACCAGAATTGCACACAATATTCCAAGTGTGGCCATACCAATGTCTTACAAAACTTCAGCAAGACGTCCCAACTCCTGTATTCAATGTTCTGACTGATGAAACCAAGCATGCCGAATGCCTTCTTCACCACTCTGTCCACCTGTGACTCCACTTTCAAGGAGTTATGAAAATGTACCCTTAGATCTCTTTGTTCTGTAACTCTCCCCAGTGCCCTACTATTAACTGAGTAAGACCTGCCTTGGTTCAAGCTACCAAAATGCATCACCTTGCATTTGTCTAAATTAAACTCCATCTGCCATTCATCAGCCCACTAGCCCAACTGATCAAGATCCTGCTGCAATTGGAAATAACCTTCCTCACTGTCCACCATGCCACCAATCTTAGTGTCATCTGCAAACTTATTAACCATGCCCCCTATATTCTCATCCAAATCATTAATATAAATGACAAATAACAGTGGGCCCAGCACTGATCACTGAGACACACCGCTGGCCACAGGCCTCCAGTATGAAAAACAACTCACTGCAACCACCCTCTGGCTCCTGTCAAGAAGTCAATTTTGTAAGCATTTAATACCTCAGCCTGGATCCCATGAGATGTCTACAGTTGTCTTCATAAGGGGTTAGATGATTCAAATAGCTCCCCAGATGAAAGGGAATATTTTGGAATGGGAGTTAATAATGTGCCAAAGTCCAAAGATGTGCAGGTTAGGTCGATTAGCCATGCAAAATGTGCAGGATTATAGGGATAGAGGAGGGGTATGGGCCTGGGTAAGATTCTCCTTCAGAAAGTCGGTTCAGACTTCTTGCACCAAATAGCCTCCTTCTGCACTGTAGGGATTCTACGGTTCTATGGTTTAATCACTAGCTGGGACATCGTGATAGATTGCAGGAAGGAAGTTTTCTTGTTTTTGGGCTTTATCTGTGCATTTTCTCACAGAAGCAGTTAGTTGGACCCTAGAAGGAGCTGTGAAAAACAGAGCCTATTCCGATGGCGGATAGGACGGAAATTTCTGTCCAAAAAATCCAACCATTATGGCCGGAGACTAAAAAGGTCAGAATTTTATTTTTGACAAGGAATCAGCAATTATAGCTCTGAAAGTCATAACATACTTAAAAATGATGGATTTCCAAAACACCAATGTCAGAAATCTGCAAAATGGCAGAAATTTCTCTACCTGGCTGCAATTCACTGAGTGGGAAGAGCCAAAGAAAATGAATATTAGTCAGGGCTGCATTTAAGCCGAGAAATGACTAACTTTTAACTTTCACCATATGGAATATAAGAGTGTTCAAGCTAAGTTTGGAATTCGTGGGGAAGAAGCTGGAAGATTTGCCTAATTTGAAGTTAGAGGAAGAAATCTATAGTGATCCTCAAAGAGTTCTGTGGCAGAAAGCAGTCAGTATGAATAAATAGTTTGGAAAGCACAAAAGCTGTGGGAGCATATTCATAAAAAGCTCTCCATGAACATCCAAATCCAGGACAAGGAGCTTAAGAGTCCACAGTAACAAGGTCTACAAAGGAAATTGGAGAGACACTATGCCGTAAGCTAACTGAAGGATTCCATAAATCCTGTACTTTGGAAAAAGCTGCAAAATGTCTTCAGCCATAATGTTTGGACTTTCAGTCCCACCCGCCATGGGAATAGGCTCTGTTTTTCACAGCTCCTTCTACGGTCTAATTAATTGCTTCTGTGAGAAAATGCACAAATAAAACCAAAACCAAGAAAACTTCCTTCCTGCAATCTATCACAATGTCCCAGCTATAGAACCATAGAATCCCTACAGTGCAGAAAGAGGCCATTTGGCGCAAGAAGTCTGCACCGACTCTCAAAGAGCATCTTACCCAGGCCCATATCCCCTGCTCTATCTCATAACCCTGTGCATTTTGCACGGCTAATCCGCCTAATCTGAACATCTTTGGACTTTGGCACATCATCAACTCCCATCCCAAAACATTCCCTTTCATCTGGGGAGCCATTCAAATAATCTAACCCCTTATGAAGACAACTGTACACATCTCGTCTCCTCAAAGTGAGTCAGAAATGGCTATTTAAGCTGTAATTAAATGAATTCTGGAAAGCTGCGGTATACTTTGACTTGGTCCCAGGAAAAGTGAATGAATCTTCAAGGTTTCGTTAAGATCAGAGAAATCTTGGAGAGAAGTAAGAAGTAGGACTGTGTTTATAGCACAAATCTTTATAAGCTATAATGTTAACTTACTGGATTTTGCTTTGTTTAATTTCTCTTCATATACAGTAACATTTCTGTTTGTTTAAAAATATGAGATGTGGCATAGTTCTGTTTGTTAATTGCTAGGTGTTCAGATTTCTTCTTTAAACCTTAATGGATCATAACAGTAAACAGTAAAGTGGATTTTTCAATGTTAATCACTGGTTTCCATGCACTGGTTTAACATGCTTGTAAAAATTTGCCACATGCACTCGTTTAACAAAAGTCACCAACAGATTTAAAACAAGAAATGCATTCAGTAGAATTTCAATTCTAATTTTTTTTTGGACAAAGATCGAGGATGAAAAAGTTCCAATAATATGATAATCCCATTTCCATGCTTTTTAAAAACATGATGATCTTGCATGAAATATTTAATGATGTGACAATTCTAAAAGTAAATATTTAAAATGATACTTCTAATTTTTGAAAACTGAAACACATCCTATAAATTACATATTGGAGACTAATGAACTCCAATTAGATTGGACCTGAGAGAATGAATATCAAGCACCAAATCAGTTTTACTCAAAAATTATATTTCTATACCATTTAATGCACATTGCTGAATCCTTCTTTATAATTGCAAGTTGCATGTCCTTTTAAAAACAATAAAATCAATGTATGAGGTGATCCAAATCTTGTTCGTACCTTATATCTGCAGCACAAAATTCAAAATAATCATGCGTTGGTAGTGGGTGCAGCTGTTCCTCTAGCTGTGCTTTGGTTAGGTTAGGAGGTAATCGCCGAATCACCACCTACAAACATGTGAAAGAAAGGATTAGGGAGATTTTTCAGGAAGGACAACATTCATGGATAATGATGGATGAGAAAAACTAATCCTCCCACCTTAGTCCATTCCTCCAGAGAAATTCTAAATGCCCCCTCACAAAACATCCAGCTTTTAAAAAAAAATGATTCTCACATTTTCCCTCCACTAGTGTGGTACATCCAAGAGGTCAAAGTGATGCATCCAGAATGTGAGTGAAGAGTTAACATGCTTCTCGCTTTTTGTACAATAACCTGCTTCTCATTTTCGGTCCACAAAACCAGCTATAGCAATTCAAAAAGGAGAGCCAAATGCACTATCTTTCCCTGTCAGTACACAGCCTCTCCATCAACAAGTCTTCTGCTGTGCCTCATGGTGACACGCAGAAACTAGGCCCCTTGGGGTCCTAAGCTTAAGCTTCAGAGGAGGTTTGCCCATCAGACAGATAGCTCACAGGCCCACACATGCAGACATGCAGACACACATTGCCATTAATTTCACAAACTCCCAGCAATGGACAAATATCTCCAATGCCCTGTGGATATCTCAGGAGAGATTAAAACTAAGGGAGTTCATTCCATTAGGGTTCTGCCTTAAGGTAGATCCCTGACTCATTGTCTGCTGATGCTTCATCCTGAGCCATTTTCCTTCACAGTTTGTCAGTGGTGGTTTGCCATTGCCTTCCACTCTCAAGGGGAGAGTGAGGATCCCGGTCCCACATTTATCTTTGTCAAAATGGAAATTGATCCTGCACTGTTGGCATTATTCTGAACCACACACTAGCCATCTAGCCAACTGAACTAACCAGCCTCCACCAAAGGAGTAAAAACTGACACAAAATCTGGAGTAGAACCCAAATGATGTGCAGGTCAAGTGGACAAACCGTACTAAAATGCCCCTTAGTGTCCAAAGATGTGTAGGGTAGATGGATTAGTCATGGTAAATGTGCAGGGTTTTGGGGATAGGACAGAGGGGAAGGTCTGGGTGGGATGCTCTTTTCGAGAATCAGTGCAGATTTGATAGGCCAAATGGCCTCTTTCGGCACTGTAGGGATTCTTGAATTCTAAAGGCAGAGTTTAATTCTGTCATCAACAGAATTTACCAACTCCAGCAATCAAACTATGCCAAACATAGTGCTCTGCATATCTTTGGACCCAACTGGGGAGCTTCCGGTGGGAAATTCTGATGTTTGGGCAGCCTAGAAACTAAAGTAATGAATAACAACGCAAGTGGGCCCAAGTATGGTAAAGCTGCTTTGACAAAATAGAAGCACAATGAAAGGAATGTATTGATGTTATTAAAGGGTAGAAAACATGTAACAGTGGTACACATTATGGATCAATGATAGGATCATTGACATTCTTGATAAAATATTCCAAACATGAGTACAGAAGCCACAATATCAAAACTTACAAAATCTAAGTGACTACAAGGGCATCTGTCTGGGAACCTGCCATGTGAAATTTAATAAGAAAAAAATGTGGTGATCGATTTTGGCACAAAAATTAGAACAATTTTGCACTGTGGTGAAATAAAAATAACAGTGACACAGGGATTCAGCTACCTTGATCCACAAAAGTAGAAATATAGAAATGCTAAAAAAAAAGAGGGGTTTGTACACAGGGTGTTGAAGTCCAAAAACAGAGATGCATTACTCTGCTATACAAGTCAAAGTTATGATAGTGTCCGGTTTTCTGATCTCTCTCTTAATGATTATACTGGCATCGGGCCTACAGCGTGTGATTGCTTTTTTTCATGTTTGGTAAGAATTTCAAAATTAATCTCCTGCTGAAGCAGGATTAAATATAGTTCTTTCGAAGGTTAAATGGTGAATAGATTTAAGCTTTCAAAATCAGTAGCTTTGACAAGGTAAATAAAAAGAAATGCTGTATATCAATGAACTGGTAACAAGAGGATATAACATTAAAAACATCACCAAATCAACAAAGGAAGATCTACACAGAATATCCTATCAGAAGAATATCAATAGAGAGAGAGAGAAAAATAATCAAAATACTTATAGATTTACAGTACTTTGCAGCTAAAAAAGAATTTCAATCTTCAGTAAAAATACAAAATTCTCCTGTTTTCTGTAGTTTGATTTTATAATTAAAGTAAATTACTTACCAGTATCGAATCCTGAATTCCTATTTATTGCAATGCAGTACTGCAACATTGAGAACTGAAGATTTAATTTCCTATGGGGTCTTTAAAGATCATCCCTTGCCATATCATTCTTTTTCTACTCTTTCTCAAAACCCGAAGTAAGGCTGTCAATGGGAGGGGGGTTAAGAGGAGGAGGACATAAGCCCAAGAACAGTACGTACCCTGGTTACAAAAAAGTAACCCCACTATTCAAGGTACTGTTAAAATAAAAACAATGAACTGCTGATATAGGATTAAGTGTCCATTATTCCTTTAATTAAGCCTACATTAAGCTTGCTCTTTCAAAAGCTGTTGTTCTAGTTCAATTTTCTCCAATGCCTTTTTCTGACAAGACATGCTAGATATCTCCTATAACAAGTTGATATCAACCGCAAGGTAAACTTGGATTTGGCAAGTTTGACTGCCAAGACATGTTTTTAAACTGGGTATACTTGCTGCTGACTTAGTAAACCAGGCAAATATTAGGTTTGCTACTAATTGCACTGCATTCATGGTTTACAACTCTGCAGCGGTAGTCTCTCTCAAACAGTGGCATAGAAACTTATTCAGTTTCCACTAAAATGCTTGGAGATAATTTTTGCAGGAAAGGTACCAACACTCTGTAAACAATAAATATGCACATACATAATATACATGGGTAACATTAGGAGGAAAATGAAAAACACAATAAATGCTGGAAATGGGAACAATAAAAAAAACAAATGCAATATCAAAAGTGGATGTCGCAATGATGTTGAATAGGATAGAAAAAGATAAAAACGAGGAACTTAAAAGGTTGGCAGCACTCAAAAGTAGAAACATAATGGTGTAGGTAGACTCTATTATAGATTGCTGAGGGAAGTAAGGGAGGAAATGGTGGCAGCCCTTTCCACTTCCCCTTCGATATGTGACTGGTACAAGAGAACTGCAAATGTTTAAAGAAAAAGAGGGGGGTAAATCTGGCCACTACAGGTCAGGCAGCCTGAAGTCAGTGGTGAGGAAACTTTGAGGCACATTCATATGGGGCAAAGTTAGTCTGCACTTGTAAAAACAGAGATTACTAAGCACAGATTCGTTAAAGTCTGAGCGCATTTAACTTAACTGATTCATGACTGAGGGTAGTGCAGTTGACGTTGTGTACTAACAAAATACCACATAATAGGCCCATTAACAAATTTAAAGCTCATGGATTAAAGTGACAATGGGAATATAGATACAAAATTCTTTAAAGGACAAAAAGCAGAGAATAAAGGTGCATGGCTTCTTTCAGACCATGAAGTTTACAACAGTATCCCCAGGATTTATTATTTGGACCACAATTCCTCTTGACATACTTATGATCTGCTCTTGGTAGACGAATATCATTTCAAAGTTTGCAGATGACACAAAATTCAAATGTAGCAATGTGGAGAACAGTAACAACTTTCAGGAAGAGATAGAATAGTGAAATGTGCAGGCACATGTTGGATGAAAATTAATGCAGAAAAACAAGCAGTGATACATTTTAGTAAGAACATTGACAGGTAATGTAAACTAAATGGCATCATTCCAAAAAGGATGCAAGAACAGAGACACCTGCAGGCGTATATGCACAAATCTTTTAAACTGGCAGGACAAGTTAAGGCTGGTTTAAAACAAAAGTACATGGAATTTTTGGTTTTATTTCGAGGCACAGAGCACAAAAACAAGACAGTTATGGTAAACTTGTATGTAACCAGTTAGGTCTCAGTTGAAGTGTTATATTCAATTCTGGCCACCATAAGAACATAAGAAATAGGAGCAGGAGTAGGCCATCTAGCCCTTCCAGCCTGTCCGTCATTCAATAAGATCATGGCTGATCTGAACTGTATCAGTTCCACTTTCCCGCTCTCTCCCCATAACCTTTAATTCCCCTGTCTATCAGAAACCTATCTACCCGTGACTTAGGAAGTCACACCAGCCTTTAGGAAGTCACAAACTTTAGAAAGGATTTTATTAGAATGGTATTGGACGATGGACTTCAATGATGTGAAGAAACTGAAGAGGCTGGGATTGTTTTCCTTAGAACCAAGGTAGTTACGAACAGATTTGATAGAGGTGTTTAAAATTATGAATCTTTTTAATGAGAATTAGGAGAAGCTGCTTCCAGAGGGCATAGATTTATGGTGATTAGCAGAAGAATTAGAAAAACAAAGGGAACTTTTCTAATGCAGTAAGTTGCTATGATCTGCAGTGGACTCTCTGAAAGGATAATGGAAAGATTCAATGGTAACTTTCAAAAGAGAATTACCTAACGACTTGAAGCGAAAAAAATTCTGTGCTCTGGAGAAAGAGCCAGGGAGTGGAACTAACTAGATAGCTCTACCAAAGAGCTGGTCAGGCACGATATGCTGAATGGCATCCTGTCATTGTGATTCTATGAAAATGCTAGAAACAGTCAAGTATGGGAGCATCTGTGAGCAGAGAAATCTATGTTGCAATTGACAATATGAAGCACATACGTTATCTAGTTATGGTGCAAAAGCATTAATTAGCTGCAAGAACACTCAAGTTTTAAATAAAGAAATTAATGAAAAGGTGTCCACATTTTCATGACACCAAAACAGCAAAAATATTGAACAAAAAAAAACCAAAATACTGTAGACACTTAAAATTTGAAAAAACAGGAAACAATTGTAGGTCAGGGACCATCCACTGAAAGTTCACAATTCAGTATTTTGGACATTGAAACCATTCTCAGAATTGGCTAACGTAAGAGATAAACAGCATTTAGAATGGAATAAAACACGTGGGAAAAGAGCACACAATGGCCATACACAGAAAGAAAGGATTATCATGACCTGTAACATGCTTAGGTGGAGGACAGAAGGTGATAAATGACACAAGACAAAACCAGCCATAATTAGAAAGAGAAATAAGATTTATATACATGACATCCCTGACTTCATTAGTAAGTGTGTAGAAGACTGTATATCAAAGAAGAAAATCCGTGTGTTTCCCAGGCAGAAAACATGGGATATCCACTGCCTGCTGAAATCCAGTCAGGTGACCCTAACCTATACAAGGAAGCCAGATCGACAAAGATCCATCAAAGATGCCAAAAGACAGTACTGGACCAAGCTAGAATCCCAGGCGAGCCACACAGACTCCCGCCAACGTCTGTAAGACGAAACAGGTTACAAGATGAAGGCAGGTAAAATCACCTGCTTCAATGCTCCCTTCACGGATGAGCTCAACGCATTCAATGCATTTCGAGTAAGAAGTCAACGAGAGCACACCTCCATCCTGGAAGTCTCAGACAAACCTAAATCTGAGATCACCATTGCCAACGTTAAAGCAGCCTTTTCAAAAGTCAACCCGTGGGAAGCAGTTGGACCAGACGGGGTAGCCAGACAAGCACTCAGGTCCTGCGTGGACCAGCTGGTGGGGTATCAGCAGGCATCTTCAACCTCTCTTTACACCAACCTGAGATCCCTACCTGCTTCAAAAAGATGACCATCATCCCAGTACCAAAGAAAAGACAGGCAGCATGCTTTAATGACCATTGTCCGGTGGCTTTGACATCCATCATTAAGTGCTTTGAAAGATTAGTCATGGTATAAATCAATTCCTGCCTAGCAGACTGCCTGGAACCACTACAGTTTGCTTATCACCACAACAGGTCCACAGCAGATGCCATCTCCCTGACCTACACTCAACCCCAGAACACCAAGATAACAAGGACATCTATGTTAGACTCCTATTCATTGACAATAGCTCAGCCATCAACACCATTATTCTTCTAAGACTCATCTCCAAACTTCATGATCTGGGGCTCGGCTTCTCCCTCTGCA
This sequence comes from Carcharhinus amblyrhynchos, assembly GCF_965287045.1. Classification (NCBI taxonomy): domain Eukaryota; kingdom Metazoa; phylum Chordata; class Chondrichthyes; order Carcharhiniformes; family Carcharhinidae; genus Carcharhinus; species Carcharhinus amblyrhynchos. The sequence goes on from NC_137333.1 coordinate 64,753,999, forward strand.
ACTGATTCTAGACCTCGTAACTCACATACTACAGTCAGTAAGGGTAGGCAACCACACCGCCTCCATGATCATCCTCAACACCGATGCTCCACAAGACTCTGTCCTCAACCCCTTACTATACTCCTTATGCACCTTGGACTATATGGCCAAATTCCCCTCCAACTCGATTTTCGGGTTTGTTGATGACACTACTGTTATGGGTCAGATCTCAAACATTGGTAATACGAAGTACAGGGAAGATGTAGAGAATCTGGTGGACTAGTGCAACAACAATAATTTCTCCCTCAATGTCAACAAAATGAAGGAGATAGTCATCAACTTCAGGAAGCATTGTGGAGGGCATGCCTCTGTCTACATCAATGGGGATGAAGTAGAAATGGCCACGAGCTTCAAGTTTTTAGATGTCCAAATCACCAACAACCTGTCCTGGTCCCTCCACGCAAATGTAGTAGTTAAGAAAGCCCAACAACGTCTCTACTTTCTCAAGAGATTAAGGAAATTTTGTATGTCTGTTACAACTCTCACTAACTTCTACAGATTGACACTGTCTACATTTCCCACTACCCTGGAAAAGCAGCCAACATAATCAAGGACCCCACACACCCCGCACACATTCCCTTCCACCTTCTTCCATCAGGAAAAAGATACGAAAGTTTGATGTACCAACCAATTCAAAAACAGCTTCTTCCCTGCTGCCATCAGACTTTTGAATGGACCTACCTCACATTAAGTTGATCTTTCTTTACACTCCAACTATGACTGTAACACTACATTTCGCACCCTTTCCTTTCTTTCCCTATGTACAGTATGCTTTGTTTGTGTAGATGCAAGAAAATCACTATATACTAATACATGCGACAATAATAAATCAAATCATTGTATGTGAATAGCTAAAGAGCAGAATGGCCAGGAGAAATAAAGAAAAAAACAGGTTGATACCAAGAGTAATGTGTATTCCCTGATGGGATGTACAGCAAACTAACCCTATCTATCCCCATCCCAAAATCCCAGCCCACTCATTGTCAGAAACAAAAGAAGGGCAACAGCTAAAATCTGAATTGTGAATTGTTAACATTAAAGCCAAGGTTTGTAAGACGCCAAGTTGAAAGAGGGAGTGAAATACATATTGTCTTACACCATCTTGTTTATCTTTGGCTGACACACAATAACCTTGGATATAGAATTGGGAGAAGTATGAAATGTAGTTGAAGATACTGCTGACATTCTCAAGAAGATCAAGAAAATGATTCACCAAGCTACATTTTAAAAAAACGAACATTTGGAAAAGATTAGCCTCATTTCAATGTTTCTTCCATCAAAGATCCATGCTGTTTATTTAACAGCTTTTGTGAACACACAAATAATGACGGATAGGAAAAGACCCTCTGTTCCATCCAGCCTGTCCCACACAATTATGTGTAGTTATGCTCTCCCCACTACCCCAAAACATGGCCTCCTGGGACAGCAGAAAAGTGGACATCCCAAATTTTACAAAGTTCAAAATTTTTATTTGCATGGAACATCCAATTTAGACAGAAGACTTCATAAAGAGATAAAACATTTTTATTCAAGTATTCTTCAAGTATCTTCACTGTTAAAATTCTCCAAGTCATGAAAAATCAACTTTTCCTACCTATCTATTTGAGCCAATTTCTGAAAGCAATAATCTGGCAATTAGGAACATAAGAACAGGTACAGTCCATTCAGCCCCTCAATCTTACACCATCATTTAATTAAACCATGGTTAATGTGAATCTCATCTCCAAATCTCTTGATGTCTTTAATCAACAAAGTATCTATGTATCTTGGTCTCCCATAAAGTAAGAACAAATCAATATTACTATTTTGTACTAAAAATATCCAATATTTTCTGAACAGAAGCATTTAGCTTGTTAGTTGCCTATTTTTTCAGAAAATCCAGCAAATGGGAAAAAAAATGAAAAATGTCTGAATGCTTCAAAAAATGTACTTACAAAGAAGGATCAATGTTTGTTTTAACATTTTTACACAAAGCCTCCAACTTTAAGTATTTTGACAGCTATACTTCCCTTTATCTTAAAAGTCCCATGGGGCCCGCAGATCATTAACCAGTCCTCTATCCATGCTAACATATTATCCCCAGCTCCATTAGCCCTAATCTTTTGTATAAACTTTTCATGTGGCACCTTGGCAAATGCATTCAGGAAATGCAATAAGACATGTACTGGTTCCCCTTTATTTACCCTACAAGTTACATCCTGAAAATAATTTAAAATTGCCAAACATAATTTGCCTTTTGATAAACTATGTGAAACTGTGATTTTCCAAGTATTCTTTTAAGATAATAGATTCAAGCATTTTCCTGATATTCATGGGATTCGCACGTGTTCCTGATGCATGTGCATCTCTCACAGCTGGAGAGCAGGCACAGTCGAGGTCACGCTGGAAACCAGTGGGAAGACCAGGTAAGTGATTTTTAATCTGTTTTAAATGTGATTATTGGGCCCAAGACTAAATTCTCCAGGCCCGATAGCATCTCCCACATCGCCAGGGTTTAGAATAGCTCCCCACTTTTGGGCAACTAGCGCGAGACCAGCTGGAGTGAAGGGGGTAATTGGGACCCTCCCAGGAGTCGGAAAGAGGGTGGTGCCCCCTGGCATGGGCACCCTGGCAGTGCCAACCTGTGCCCCAGTGCCCAAAGGGCAAAGTGCCCATGCCCAGAGGGTATCTTGGTACTGCCTGCTGGGCATTGGGCAGTGCCAAGAGGGAGACTGGGCCTGATTGTGGGCAGAGCCTAGGGGGCGATCGATGGGAGTGGGGGGGTCCCATTGCCACTCTGCATTGGGATTGGTCCAGGGCTGAAGGGAAGTCAGCAATTGGCGCGAGCTGCTGAGAGGTGAGGGGTGTTTGCCTCCTGTGGGGTGTGGGTGAGCTGGAGATTGCAGTGTTCTGGAATGGGGGGATTCAGGGCTGGCCCGGGAATGCTTGTGTGGGCTGCGATCAGGCCATGGGGGTGTTGCGAGGTGCAGCACTGTGAGGGTCCTGGGCTGGCCAGTGATCAGGAGGCTGAGAATTCAGGGCTACTGCGCATGCGCAGAGTTCTGGAACTGTCAGACTCTGCCATGAATTGGTCCTGCCCCCTTACCTTTTGATGATATTTACAATTGTGATCTCTGCAGTGCACAGATTCAAGTCTGAACTCCCACTGAAAAACAATTGTGTATTACATTTTTCCCACCAATTCAGCACTCAGAATTTTTTTGGGAGAAATGCCCCCAGTGGTTAATCAGTGTGACGACAATAATTTCTCCCTCAATGTAAGTAAAATGAAGGAGATAGTTATCGACTTCACAAAGTGCAGTGGAGAATATGCTCCTGTCTACATCAACAAGGCTGAAGTGGAAATGGTCGACAGCTTCAGGTTTCTAAGTATCCAGATCACCAACCTATCCTGGTCCCTCCATGCCAACACTATAGTTATGAAAGCCAACCAACACCTTTACTTTCTCAGTAGGCTAAGGAAATTCCACTACAACTCTCACTAATTTTTACAGTTGCACCATAGAAGTAATCTTTTCTGGATGTATCATGGCTTGGTATGGCTCCTGATCTGACCAAGGCTACAAAAAAACTACAATGGGTTGCAAACATAATGTGGATGTGCTGGCGTTGGACTGGGGTAAACACAGTAAAAAGTCTGACAACACCAGGTTTTAGTCCAACCGATTTATTTGATAGTAAACTCACAAGCTTTCGAGGGGACTCCCTCTTCGTCAGGTGAATGGAGAGTTCTGGCCTCGGACAGAGCATATAAAGCACAGACAGTTTAGAGATTAGACAGTTTAATCAGTAATTCTAATCAGTAATCTCTAAACTGTCTGTGCTTTATATGCTCTGTCCGAGGCCAGAACTCTCCATTCACCTGACGAAGAGGGAGTCCCCTCGAAAGCTTGTGAGTTTACTATCAAATAAATAGGTTGGACTAAAACCTGGTGTTGTCAGACTTTTTGCAAACATAACCCAGTCCATTACGTAAACCAGCCTCCCATCCATTGACTCAGTCTACACTTCTACAGATCACTTACCAACTTACTCAAGAACAGCTTCTTCCTTGCTGCCATCAGACTTCTGAATGAATCTACCTCGTATTAAGTTGATCTTTCTCTACACCCCAGCTATGACTGTAACACTACATTCCACATCCTCTCCTGTCCTTTTTCCCTATGTACTCTATGAACAGTATGCATTGTCTGTGTAGTATGCAAGAAACAATATTTTTATTGTATATCAACACAGGTGACAATAATAAATCAAATCAAATGATAACTGATATCAGGCTAAATGGTCTATAAGTCCCTGCTTTCTCTCTGGTTCTTCAATGTGGTATACTTTGCTAACTTCCAGTCTACTGGAACCAGCCTAGAATCTAGGGAATTTTAGAAAAGACACGAGTACATCTACTATCTCCACATCTGCCTCTTTTAGAATACTATGATGCAATCAGGTCTGGGAAATCTGTTAGCATTCAGTTCCTTACGTTCCTTCCTTGTTCTCTACTGATAATTACCTCTTGTTCCAACACTGTTTAGCCGTCTCAGTTACCCTCTATTTCTGATATGTAAGTTGTGTCTACTATGATGATAGAAGGGACCGCAATCTTACTGGTCACGCCGGCAGGGGGGAATCAGAAACCACTGAAGCCCCTGGGTATTCAGGGGTATGACCTGACAGTGCCCAACTGGCAATGCCCATCTGGCATCCTGGCAGTGCCCAGTTGAGCATGTGTGCCAGGGGTGTGGCTTGAGTATGGGTGGAGCTTTAATTGGAAAGGGGGGGCTATGCACAATAACAGGGTCTTATGCAGGATGGGGCTCTACAAGGAGGACGCTCTGCAAGTGGGGGGCAACATGCAGGGAGGTGCATAGGGGGTCCACAAGGGAACTCATCAGGAGGATGGTGTCGGGGAAAGAACATGCTGCCGATGATGCGGGGTGGGAGAAGTCTCCCAGTTCACAGAGATCAGGACACCTGCGCAATGACACCTGAATGCTCTGCAGCTGGTTTCCCTAGCAGCTTAAGGTCTGCGCTCCCCCCTCCCCTCCCCTCCCCCCAGCCCAACCCCAACCCCAGTGCAAATGTCACTGCTGCCACAAAAACTGAGTATGTGGTAAGATTGCAATGCCAACCTCGCCCAAAAACCAGGCGTGAACACACCCATTTTCAGACTTTTTTGACAGTTAGACCGGGATTGTCTGGTCATTCACACCCCACCACTGCTGCAAGTGAGGGTGGAAAATTTGGTGCTCAGCCGAATCTCCCTCTGTTCACTGCAGTGGGATTAGAAAATCCCATCGGTATGAATGGCCAGAAAATTCCAATCATTAGTATTTTTTTGGTAAGATTGAGCCCAAAATATTTCTTCAACGTCTCTATCATTTCTTCATTCCCTATGAAAATTTCTCCTGTGTCTGATTGTTTACTTTAGCTATTCTCCTTTCTAATATGTTGTCAGAGTTTCTTTTTTTGAAATCGTCAGTTTACTCGTGTTCTATTTATCAACACTTAGGCATTTGTCAGTTTCTAAATCACTCCCAATCATCAGACTTTTATCTACTATATTGTAAGCTTCTTCCTTTAATCTAACACTATCCTTAGTATGCCAAAGGTGGATTTTCCTTGTTGAGTTTTTGTTTTTCAATGTAACGTATTTGTGTGGAATATTTTGAATAGTTTCTTTGAATGTTTCCCACTGTTCATTTAACATTATCATACGACCATAAGACATAGGAGCAGAATTAGGCCACTCAGCCCATTAAGTCTGCTCCGCCATTCAATAACGGTTGGTTTTTTTCTCATTCCCATTCTCCTGCCTTTTCCCTAGAACCCCTGATTATAGAACTTATCTATCTCTGTCTTAAGGATACTCAATGACCTGGCCTCCACAGCCTTCTGTGGCAAACAGTTCCACGATTCACCACTCTTTGGCTGAAGAAATTCCTCCTCATCTCTGTCCTAAAGAATGATCCTTTAGCCTGAGGTTATGCCCTCTGGTTCCAGTATTTCCTATTCGGGGAAACATCCTCTCCACGTCTACTCTATCCAGGCCTCGCAGAATCCTGTAGGTTTCAACAAGATCCCCCCCTCATCCTTCTAAACTCCAACTATTACAGCCCCAGGGTTCTCAACCATTTCTCATTCAACAAGCTTTTCATTCCAGAGATTGTTCTTGTGAATCTCCTCTGGACCTTTTCCAAGGCCAGCACATCCTTCCTTAGATATGGGACCCAAAACCACTCACAATATTCCAAATGGGATCTGACCAGAGCCTTATACAGCCTCAGAAATACATACATTGTATTCTAGTAGCCCTCTCGACATGAATGCTAACATTACATTTTCCTTTCTGAACCTGCATGCTAACCTTAAGTGAATCTTGAACAATCACTCTCAAGTTCCTCTGACTTTCTAAGCATTTTCCCATTTAGAAAAGAGTCAATGTCTCCATTTCTCCTTTCAAATTGCATAATCTCACTTTTCCATATTGTATTCCATCTGCCACTTCTCTGCCCACTTCCCAATTCTGTCCAAATCATTCTGCAGTCCCCCTGCTTCCTCAATACTACCTGTCCCTCTATATATATTTGTATCATCTGCAAACTTAGCAACAGTGCCTTCAGTTCCTTCCTCCAAATCATTAATGCATTTTGTGAAAAGTTTTGGTCCCAGCATTGACTCCTGAAGCACACCATTAGTCATTGGCTGCCATCCTGAGAAGGACCCCGTTATCCCCACTCTCTTTTCTGCCAGTCAGCCAATCCTCTATCCATGCCAGGACCTTACCCTTATCCCCATGGACACTTATTTAACAGTCTCCTATGTGGCACCTTGTCAGAGGCCTTGTGGAAATCCAAATAAATCATGTCCACTGGCTTTCCTTTATCTAACTTCCTTGTTACCTCCTCAAAGAACTCTTAACAGATTTGTCATTCATGACCTTCCCTTGATGAAGTCGTGCTGACTCAGTCCTATTTTATCATACACTTCCAAGTACTCTGCGATATTAGTCTTTAATAATGGACTCAAAAATCTTGCAAATGATCAAAGTCAGGCCTACCACCCAAGAATTGCCCGTCTGCTGTCTCCCTCCCTTCTTAGTAAGAAGTCTCACAACACCAGGTTAAATTCCAACCAGTTTATTTGATAATAAACCCACAAAAGCTTTCGGGTTTTGCCCCTTCATCAGGTCTCAAACAGAGCATATAATGTGTGCCTTTTATATGCTGTGTTTGAGACCAGTACTCTCCACTCACCTGACAAAGGGACAAACCCTGAAAGCTTTTGTGGGTTTACTATCAAATAAACTGGTTGGATTTTAACCTGGTGTTGTGGGACTTCTTACTGTGTTTACCCCAGTCCAACGCCAGCATCTCCACATCATCCCTCCCTTCTTAAACAGCGGTGTTACATTCGCTATTTCATAGTCTTCTGGGACCCTCCCTGCCTCCAGTGATTCCTGCAAGATCACCACCGATGCCTCCACAATGTCCTCAGCTATCTCTTTTAGAACCAGGGATGTAGTCCATCCGGACCTGGTGACTAATCCACCTTCAGACCTTTCAGCTTCCCAGAACCTTCTCCTTAGTGATGGCCACTACACTCACCTGTGCCCCCTGACTTTCCTGGTATCTTCCACCATGAAGACTGATGCAAAGTAACTATTCTCATCTGTCATTGCTTTGTTTCCTATTATTACTTCCCCAGCCTCATGTAATGGCTATTTTTGCCTCTCTCTTACCTTTTATGTACTGAAAAATACTCTTATCTTCTTTTATATTACTAGTTAGCTTACAGTCGTATTTCATCTTCTCCCCCCTTACTGCTTTTTTTAGTTGTCCTCTGCTTGCTTTTAAAGGCTTCCCAATCCTCTGGTTTCCCACTAATCCATGCCACTTGTGTGCTTTTTCTTTTGCTTTTATGTTATCCTTGACTTCGCTCATCAGCCACGGATGCCTAATCCTCTCCTTAGCATGTTTCCTCCTCCTTGGGATGAATTTCTGTTAGGCCTCCCAAATAACTGTCAAAAATTCCTACCATTGCTGTTCCACTGTCTTCCCTGCTAGGCTCCCCTTCCAATCAACTCTGGTCAGCTCCTCCCTCCTGTCTTTGTAGTTACCTTTGTTTAATTTATCATTTTAGTCTATCTATCCAATCAACTTTATACTGCTCTTCCTTCATATCAATGTAATTGACTTTAAATTTAACGTTCTTGTCCGAAACTGGAGTACGTTGCTTTCAAACTTAATATGGAATTCGACTGTATAATGATTACTTTTTACCCCCAGCAGATTTGTTACTACTAGATTACGAATTAACTCTGTCTCACTGCACAATACCAGATCTAAGACAGCTTTACCTTAGTTTGCTCATGACATATTGCTCCAGGAAACTGTCACAAAAGTGTGCCACAAATTCATCTTTCATACCACCTTTGCCGATTTGATCGGTTCAGTCGCTATGCAGATTCAAGTTCCTGGTAATCATTACAATGCTTCTGTTACAAGCTCCATTTATTTCTTGCTCAGTGCTCACTTGTCCATCTGCAACAATTAGCCTGCCATTCTATAAATTTATAAATCACGCAATATTAATAAGCAACATGCCTTTGTCTACATATAATTAGTAAAATTTAACGTTACGCACAAAACGTGACATCTTCAGCAAATAAGCGTACCTTTAGAAACATTTTAATATTTATAGCTTAGGAGGCCCATCCAATCCGCGTCAGTCTTAAAAAAATCGGTAAAAAAATGCAATAAAGAAATAGGATGTTCTTATCTGCACAATGAACGGATTGCTAACAAAATGACAGCGGCATGCGATGTGAGACTACGGGATCGTGGTTGCAGAAGCTGTTTTTCTCTTTGGGGGAGGGGGGCAGGGAATTTCACCGCACTGAATCAAAAAAATAAACTGAACCCGTCCCCATGTCATCCGATTTACGATCACAGAAACATAAGCGCAAAAATGCACATTTATCTTGTTCCAGATGATGATGGTGGTGAAGTGAAGCCAGTTTAGCCATGAAAAGGACCAATGCCCGTTTCTGTATGGGGTTCGTTGGAAAATTTCTGCCCCAGCTGTGTGGAATATGGATGTGGATCACGCACAGTGATGATAATGGTTGATGATGAAGTGACTCTCAATGAGCAGGTTGTGCAAAGCACGCGGAACGAACAACAGCATTGAGGGGGGACGGTACAGCGGCGCGTGCGGTCCCAGCGCTCGAGGCGGCTGTCAATCACCGCCCGCTTGATCATTTTAACTCTCCCGTCACCATGGAAACCCCACAACGCTCTCCGAACGCCCCCCCCCAAACACCCCAGCCCCCGCCCCGCAACATAAAAACGGTTTTTCGTGCTTGAGGGCAGAAAGCCGGCAACCCGCGGCCCCCACACCTTAGTGAGCACCTCCTTTTTCTCATCTTTCTCTTTCCGTTTCTCCCCTTCCTCTCTGTCTCTGAACTGAATCTCCACTCGCCGCTCTCGCCCCTTGTTCTCTTTCTCCTCTTTCATCCCGCACTCTCTCTCTCTCCGCTCCCTCTCTCGCTCAACCTCTCTGCTCACGCGCACGCGCCACGCCTCGCGAGATCCCTCGCGCCCCCCAACTCCCCTTCCAGTTCTTTGATTGGCTGCTTCCTCCCAGCACCGCAGGTGCTTCTCAGAAGTTGGGGGTGTCCGTGTGGTGAGGTTGCGAAACGGAAAAGGTCCATCTAGCCTGGCACAGCTCACTGACATAACACAAACTACCCACACCTTAAAGCTCACTCAGCTCACCCACACAACACAGCTCACTGACAGAGCACACAGCTCACACACACATCACAGCTCACTGACATAAGATAGCCCAGTAAGAAGTCTCACAGCACCAGGTTAAAGTCCAACAAGTTTATTTGGTAGCAAACGCCACTAGCTTGCGGGCCTTTACCCCTTCGTCAGGTGAGTGGGGAGTTCTGATCACAAACAGGGCATATAAAGGTTTGTGATCAGAACTTCCCACACCTGATGAAGGGGCAAAGTCCTGAAAGCTAGCGGCATTTGCTACCAAATAAACCTGTTGTACTTAACCTGGTGTTGTGAGACTTCTTACTGTGTTTACCCCAGTCCAACGCCGGCATCTCCACATCATAATATAGCCCTCCCACACATCACAGCTCATCCACAGATCACACTGCTCAACCACACATTACACAGCTCACCCACACATCACAGCTCACCCACAGATCACACAGCTCACCTACACATCACAGCTCACCCATAGACCGCACAGCCCACCCACAGGTTACAGCTCACCCACACATCCCAGCTCACCCACAGGTTACAGCTCACCCACACATCCCAGCTCACCCATAGATCATACAGCTCACCCACAGATCATACAGCTCACCCACAGATCACACAGCTCACCCACAGATCACACAGCTCACCCACAGATCATACAGCTCACCCACACATCACAGCTCACACACAGGTTACAGCTCACCCATAGATGCACAGTTCACTCACACATCACAGTTCACCCACACATTACAGCTCATCCACACTTCACAGCTCACCCACACATTACAGCTCACCCACAGGTTACAGTTCATCCAGAGACCGCACAGCTCACCCACAGATCATACAGCTCAGCCACACATCCCAGCTAACCCACACATTCCAGCTCATTCACACACAGCTCACCCACACATCACAGCTCACCCACAGATCACACAGTTCACTCATAGGTTACAACTCACCCACACATCACAGTTCACACACAGGTTACAGCTCACCCATAGACTACACAGCTCACCCACACATCACAGCTCACCCACACTTCACAGTTCACCCACACATTACAGCTCACCCAAACATCACAGCTCACCCACACTTCACAGCTCATCCACAGGTTACAGCTCACCCACAGACCGCACAGCTCACCCACTGATCATACAGCTCAGCCACACGTCACAGCTCATACACAGATCACACTGCTTGCTCACAGATCACACAGCTCACCCACAGATCACATAACTCACCCACAAATTACACAGCTCACCCACACATCAGAGCTCACCCACAGATCACACAGCTCACACACAGATCACACAGCTCATCCACACATTCCAGCTCACCCATAGGTTACAAAGCTCACTCATAGGTTACAACTCACCCACACATCACAGCTCACACATAGGTTACAGCTCACCCATAGACTGCACAGCTCACCCACATCACAGCTCACCCACGCTTCACAGCTCATCCACAGGTTACGGTTCACCCACAGATCATACAGCTCAGCCACACATCACAGCTCAGCCACAGATCACGCAGCTCACCCACAGGTTACAACTCACTATAGACTGCACAGCTCACCTACACATCACACAGCTCACCCACAAATCACAGCTCACTCACACATCACACAGTTAACCCACACATCACAGCTTACCCACAGATCACACAGCTCATTGACAGATCACACAGCCCACCCACACATCATAGCTCACCCAGAGATCACAGCTCACCCACAGGTTACAGACCCACAGATCACAAGCTCACCCACAGATCACACAGCTCATCAACATCACACAGCTCACCCACAGATCACAGCTCACCACAGATCACAGCTCACTGCAAATCACAGCTCACCCATAGATCACACAGCCCATGCACAGATCACACAGTTCACTGACAGATCGCAGTTCAGCCACAGATCACACAGCTCACCCACAGGTTACAGTTCATTACAGATCACCAATGGATCACAGCTCACGCCACAGATCACAGCTCATCCACAGATCACATCTCACTGACAGATTACCAACAGGTCACAACTCACCCACAGATCACAGCTCATGCCCATCCCAATCCTACTTCACGTTCATAGGGAAAATACATATCTAGCTATCTGTTGGTCTATCCGTCCACCTGTCCGTCCTTCCATCTGTCCATCCACCCACCCACTCACCTACCCATTCATCTGTCCATCCGTCTGTCCATCCATCCGTTCGTCCCTCCATCTGTCCATCTCTCCATTCCTTCTGTCTGTCCATCCCTTCCATCCGTCCATCCATCCATCTATCTTTTGCTGTGCAGCTGTTTTGACATCTGCCTTTACTGTTCAACAGTTAATCATGGCATTAAAAAAAAGGAGCACTCAGACATCAATCACAAGTATAGGCTGAGAGGCGGTAGATTTAAAACTGAGATAAGGAAGAACTACTTCTTGCAGAGGGCAATGAATTTGTGGAACTTGCTGCCCCATAGGGCAATGGAGTCTGAATCATTAAATGGTTTCAAGAAGGAGATAGATATATTTCTGATTTTAAAAATAGGTTGAAGGGCTATGGGGAACAGAGAGAGAGATGGATTTGAGACCAGGGAGAGATCAACCATGATCTGATTGAATGGCGGAGCAGGCACAAAGGACTGAATTGCCTTCTTCTGCTCCTAATTCCTATGTTCCAATCAGAACTGAGAATGTTAAAAATTTTGCAGGTGTAACCAGTGTTGAGGTGGTGTGTTGCAATGAGTAGTTGGTAGAAGAACAGAAAATGGTGGAAAATCTCAGCAGGTCTGATAGCATCTGGAGAGTAGAGCCAATATTTCGAGTCTGGGTGACCCTTCATCAGAGCTCCAGCATCTGCAGTATTTTGCCTTTATCTGAGTAGTTGGTACACTTGTACCAAACTGCGACAGAGGAATTTATGATGCAACTCATCAATGATAATAAAACATGAAGTAAAGAAAATGGAAGAATAAAGATAAATTTTCACATTTTTGAAAACCTTATTTTAAGCTTTTAAATTTGTAATGTTTTAGGAATTCTTGGGAGAACTTAGAAGTTCAGCCCCTAGAGCTTGTTCCACCATTGTGTTTGTTCATAGCTGATTTGTATTTCATCTATTGTATATTTGTGATTCTGCAATTCTTAATGTCCTTGCTGAAAAGAAATCTGTCAATCTTAATTTTGAAATTTTCAATTGATATAGTCTAAAAACTTTTTGAAAGATTGAGTTTCAGCTCAGCAAGTAAACCAATGTTAGATCAATTTCATTGGCAAGGATTGCTAAGCTATTAAATCTTGTTAGTTCTTGACTGACCCATATTACCCAATGGTACATCTTCACATGTTGAACAACAACTTAGATTTATATAATGCCTTTAATATAATTAATCATTCCAAGGCTCTTCAAAGGAATGTTATAAGATCAAGTATCTTATAACAAGCCTTGTAAACAGCTATTAGATCAGATGATCAAAAGCTTGGTCAAAGAGGTATGCTTTGAGCAGTGTCTCAAAGGAGGCAAATAAAGTAGAGAGGTGATGAGGTGTAGAGATAGTATAAAGCTGGAGGTTAGGCAACTGAATGTATAGTCACGAATGGTGGTGCAAATACAATTGGGGATGAAAAAGATACCAGAATTAAAGAAGCACATTAGATATCCCAAGGATTGTGGGACTAGAGGATAACACAGAGATAGGGAGCGGCAAGGCCATGACAAAACAAGGAACACTGTAAATGATCTTTCTGCCTGAACCGAGATGCTGCCAAATAGTTAAATATGCATAGTTCATTAAACAGGTTAGAGAAAAGGTCTGAACAGAAACTTCATGCAAATTATTTACAAAATGAAGTGGCAATAATTTTATTTATTGATTTCTTCATTTGATGGACATACCTTTTTGGCGGCAGCAGCAGGGTAAATTGGCAGTAGATGGGGATGTACAGATTTCAGAAAGTGACGGACTATGGGAGCAGTTGATTGGTGAGTAAATTAAAGAGTTTAGCCGGTAGGAGAGCTCAAGCTGTGGTTTGCTCCTCCTGCTGTATGTGGGGAGCCACGCACATTTCCAGTGCTCAGGACCAGCATGTGTGCAGGAAGTGTGTCCGGCTACAGCTCCTGGAAACTTGCGTTTCAGAACTAGAACGGTAGCTGGGGACACTCTGGAACATACACGAGTCTGAGAACATTTGTGGATAGCACATTTAGAGTGGTGGCCACACTGCAGCTAAAGCAACTTGAGTAAAGAAAGAAATGGATGACCACTAGGCAGTCTAAGAGCAACAGGCAGGTAGTTCAGCAGTCCCTCTCAAATTGGTATTCCATTTTGGGGGCTGATAAGGGCATTGGTACCCTCAGGGAGTGCTGATAGAGCCAAGCTTCTGGCACCACAAGCAGTCTTGTCTGTACAGGAAGAAAGACAGAGAAGAACAACAAAATTAATAGGAGATTCTAGGTCAGGGGAACAGATAGGCACTACTGTGACTGTCAATACGACTCTAGGATGGTGTGTTGCCTCCCTGGTGCCAAGTCTGGGATGTCACTGAACTGTAGTGCATCCTGAGGAGGAAAGGTGATGGCAGAAGTTATGGTATATGATGGTACCATTGACATAGATAGAAACAGGGATGAGATCTTGCATCAAGAATTCAGGGAGTTAGGTAGTAGACTAAAAAGCAGGACCACTCAGTTGTAATCTCTGGATTACTCCTGCCAGCACAGAAATAGGAGAATAGCACAGATGAATGTGTGGTATAGGAGTTTGTGCAGGAGGGAGAGTTTTAGATTTCTGGGAAAGGTGGGACCTGTACGAGTGGGACAGTCTACATCTGAATCAAAGCGGGACTAACATCCTTGCAGACAGGTTTGCTAGTTCTGCTGGGAGGAGTTTAAACTAATTTGGCAGGAGGAGGGGACATAGACTGTTAACGGAATAGGAACACAGCATAATGTGGTAAAACGATTAAAACAGAGGGAGTAAAGCTCAGATTAAGTTGTCAGCAACTAGTTAGTGGTAGGACAGAAAGTATAATCACACTCAAGCAACAAATTGTATTTTACATCACGTAAAACAAACTGCAAAGCAAACAGAATCTATTCTCAAAGTCTTCTTAAAAAGAAAATTAAAACACAGACATGATGGAAACTAGCAAATTCTCCTGACAAATGCACCATATTTTCTTTAATAAAATGCAGAGAATCCTGCTCTGCCCAAGACCACAAGGAACTACAAAAGATCATGAATGTAGCCCAATTCATCACACAAACCAGCCTCTCATCCATTGACTCTGTCTACACTTCCCACTGTCTTGGTAAAACAGCCAGCATAATTAAGGACACCACGCACCCTGGACATTCTCTCTTCCACCTTCTTCCATCGGCAAAAAGATACAAAAGCCTGAAATCACACAGAAACATAGAACATTACAGCACAGTACAGGCCCTTCAGCCCTCAATGTTGCGCCAAGCTATGTTCAAACCCAAGATCAAGCTATCCCCTCCCTAATAATCCTGGAGTGCTCCATATGCCTATCCAATAACTGCTTGAAACTTCCTAAAGTGTCTGATTCCACTATCACAAAAGACACTACCACACCCCAACCACTCTCTGAGTAAAGAATCTACCTCGGACATCCCTGCTATATCTCCAGCCATGAACCTTATATTTATGCCCCCTAGTAACATCCACATCACGTACCCGATGGTCCATCCATCATGTACCAACTGACTCAAGAACAGCTTCTTCCTGCTGCTGTCAGACTTTTGAATGGACTTACCTCACACTAACTAAATCTTTCTCTACACCCTAGCTATGACTGTCACACTACATTCCGCATTCTCTCGTTTCCTTCTCTATGGATGGCATGCTTTGTATAGCATGCAAGAAACAATACTTTTCACTGTATGTTAATACATGTGAAAGCTATGGCACAGTCATACATATGATAGTCATACGTGTGACAATAATAAATCAAAGCAAATCAAATCAGAATTATATAAGGTACATGCAATTAATGCTGATCACTAAAAGTAGTGGCATCTCCAGGTCTGATAGACAAACCCAATCATTTATATTCTAGCTGGAAATTTGTCACTATTTGCAACCAAGAAAATATTTTTCAGAACTGATCTTTCACAGGCTTGTCTTGATAATCTGTGCTTGCATTATCACCTTCTCTATAATAGGTTGTCAATGGTCTTCAAGGTATGCTGTACAAATGGAATAAAAAGTGACTGTGGATTCTGTCTAAAAGAAGTGCCGCTGGAGTTCAGATTTTCCTGCTACTTTAGTCTTCCTATGGAAAAATTTGAACTCTATTCAGCTGCGGTCTTTTGAATCATCTCACCAATTCCTTCTGAGTCTTCTTGGTAAGGTCCCAGAAGCATAAAAATATTCACAAATCACAAGATATTCTGTAATTACTTAATGAATATATCTGATCTGTAATGCTATCTGTTCTTTGAATGCACTATCTGGTGTTATATTGCAAATTATTGAAGAGCACTTGGCCCCTCTAATCTCATCCAGGATTGTTTTCACCACGTGCTTAGTGCATAATTAAATAAATTTATTTTGTACCTCAGATGACAAGTAATGTACTTAAAAGATTTTTTTTTGTGTGCCTTTTATTTCCTCATCAATCTTGTTACCCAAAATATGATTATACTTGGCTAACAATCCCATAAAATGTAAGAAATTTCCATTGGACTTCTCACCCAGCTTGGAGCATATGCCATAGAAAATTAATCTTTGGTCTCTTTGAAAAATTACATTTAGTATATGTTTGAGAATTTCTTTCCATTTCTCCTAATCATCTGTAACGACTTCATCAAGTGATTACCTTGATTTATGACCTATCAGTCTCCATCTGCTGAAGAGTCATATTTGACTCAAATCATTAACTCTGCTTTTCCCTTTCCATTCTGTTTTATGCATTTCAGATTTCCAACATCCACAGTATTTTCAACATCCACAGTATTTTACCTTTATTCATCACATCTCTATCTATTTCATGTAACATTTCTTTTGACTGTAGTAGCCAGGAATTTGCCTAAACAGAACTGAACAGCTACAATATGCAGTCCATCTTATAGGCATGGCCACAGTTAGTAGAACTGCTGGAAAATTAGTTCTGTATTGCAATTAACAGCATGATGCATCACATTCAATTTTTTCTCCATTAGGAAGAATGGAGGGTCGAAATGCAAGAATATTATTTCCCTGTTATGAAACACAAGTCTACCTATATCATCTTATTTTAGGAGTCCTAGAGAATCTTCTTAGCAACAATGTGGAGTGGCTAAATTCATATTTTCCTTCTTTGCAGTCATTCTCCCCCTCCTGCCCTAGTTGGCCATTCTAATTGTGGAAAGATTAGTATCTTCTTCACTTTTTTCAACTCCAGACTGGCGTGTCTCCATTTTGGCACCAGAATGAGTCAAGTTGAATACTTCACCTCTCTCTGCTTCTGACTCTGCCACCTCTGGTATCTCCATGGTATCTCATTGCACTGAATTGATTTCCATCCAAACTATTTTAAAGTACTTTTTTCTTGCTCTTTGCTCTGCAGTTCTTTTTCTTTTTCCTCCTTTTTTTACATCTCACTTTTATTCCTGATTCCTTCTTGATTATTTTATACACTCACTAGTAATTCTGAGATTATTCAAAGTTCTGGCTTTCTGATTTTACAGATATATGTTCATGAGAACATTCCATAAGTCCTGATTGGTTACCCACACATCTTTGAATTGTGGGAGGCAACCAGAGCACCCAGAGGAAACCCATGCAGACATGGAGAGAATGTACAAACTCCACAGAGGCAGTGACCTAAGCTGGGAATTGAACCTGGGTCCTGGTGCTGTGAGGCAACAGTGCTCACCTCTGTGCCATAGTACTGCCCCCATCTTAGACTGACCACATGTGGGGGAGGATTAACTGTATGATTTAATTGTATTAATTCTTAATAAAGGTGTTGGATTTAGTGTGACATTGTGTAATTCTCGTTCTCTGACTTTAAGAAAGAGGTAAAATCAGCTACAATTTTGATGCGTCAGACAGGAGACTGAATGAGAGACACAGTGGCTAAATCCAATAAGAACATGAGAGAATTAGTGACTAGTTGTTTCACCAATAAAATGAAGGTGTAAGAACTTGGAGTAAGGAGGTAACGAAGGTGTGAATCTAGTGGAAAAGACTGGCAAAAGGATAGAAGGTCCTTTTGCCAGGCTATCAGTAATGAATGCCATGCAGCATCTGATATATAAGCACTAGGCCAGAAACAAGAGGAAAAAAATTAGTCAACTGAAGTTAGAGAAGGTGGAACTCGAGAGTAAGATTAGTGACAGCGAGTGGCAGTGAATATATAAATGCATAATCTCACAAAGGGATATGAGAAACCAGAATGCAAGAGGCATAAATGGGTGTAGCCACATCATTGCATCAATGTCAATTAACGGAGTGTGAGCAGAATGTAATGAATGGGGGCAGAGAATATGTTTAACTAGAGAGGACAGAGTGAGTGGGAAAGGAAATGAATGATGTAAAATCCGTTTCATGGTTTGTGAAATGTTTCACCCAGTAGAATAAGCCATACCAGTTTGAGGCCCAGATTTGGAAATTGACGCAACAGTTGAATACAGTGTAGCATAAGAAGTTAACATCAGAAACACAATACTGATATAATGATGATGTAACATTATATGATTGAGTAACAGAGATCTGGAGAGAAGAGAAGTTTCAACCTTGTGCAGACATAGTACTACATAATAGCTGTAAATAAAGAAATTAAGGTTTTAATAGACTGCAGTTTAGGTAGCTTACTTTGGGAGAATAGACAAACCCCAAAGAATCCAGTCTGGAACATGAATGCACAACAACATGCAGCCCAGGGACTTCTATGACTAATGAGTCCAGAGATAGGGAGCTTCATAGGCATGATTGTGGGAGAATGACCATAACGGGGCAGAGGTCAAACGTGACTCCTATTGACCCTCTAAAGTTCTCCTTACTAACAACTGGAGGCTTGTGACAAAATTGGGAGAGCTGTCTCACAGACTTGTCAAGCAACAGCCTGACATTATCATATTCAAGGAGTCATACCTTAAAGATAACGGGAGTGATCTTATCAGATCACTTTGCTGGTCAATCAGTGCAGTGAGCCGGTAAGACTATGTGAGAAGCAAAAAATCGGGTTTGCGCCTGGTTTCTCATACCGCACAATCATACTGGCCCCGTTTTGCTAGCAAAATCAGCTTTGTGCCTTGGAATCATCAGTAAAGTGATGGAATGGATCATAAGCAGTGCTATCAAGCAACACTTGATTGGAGGCAGCTGCTGATTTATATGAACAAATGTGTGCATTATAACCCACCCCTATTCTTGCTCTCCCTGTGAAAATGGTGGAGACTAGGTTCAGGTGGAGGCCTTCTGGATTCTTCCAGCTTTTATAGAGATCCTCTTTGAGGGTGGTGAGGGATTGGAATGCCCTGCCTGCTGCAGTTGTAGATGCGCCTAGTTTGGGGGCGTTTAAGAGATCCGTGGATAGGTTTATGGATGGAAAGGGATTGGTTTAGGTTAGAGGGTTATTGCTTTTTTAATTGGTCGGCACAACATCGTGGGCCGAAGGGTCTGTTCTGCGCTGTAATATTCTATGTTCTATGACTGCTTGAAAATTCACGCCAGAAAGTCATAGGCTTAAGCTCCATTCCAAACACTTGCATATGTACTCTAATCTAGTTCTTCAGTGCAGTATAGAGAAAATACTGCACTATCAGAGGTGACATCTTTCAAATGAAACATTAAACTGAGGTCCCACTCGCCTTCTTAGCTGAAAACAAAATGATTCAATTGCACTATTAGAAGAAAAGCAAGCTATCTTGTCTGATATTCTGGCAAATATTTATTTTCCTGCCAAGATGTAAATGAAAATGATCAGATCATTTACTTCATTCTGTTTGTCGGAACTTGCCATGCGTAAATTGGCTGTTATACAAAGTCAATATTTCCCCAGTAGCACTTTCTATTTGATCTCTGGACTGACTAAAAGTTATCTAGAAATTAGAAAGGGCATGATTTGTGGTGTGATCCACAAATAGCGTATCTGGGAAAATTAAGTGGGGTTAGAATCTGAAAGTGTAACACACAAAGACATCTGTCATCCTTTCCTCTCTGATGTTTGTATGGATTGGCTGAAGAGGTGAGGATAATTGGGAGAGTTTTCATATCAGTTGTATTACAATTTCCATAAAGCAGGAATAACTATGATTAGATGTATTGAATGCATAAGAGCTTTAATTTTCTTAAATTGTTACAGCAATCATTAGATAATAGCAAACATAGAACCACAAAAGTGAAACGTAATCCTTGAAATTGCTCCAAAATTCAAATGAATAAAGATTATTATAGATAAAAATCAAATGATAAGGCAAGGCCAGAAGCTAGAACAATATTACCCTGGCAAAATTCAATGACAAGAGTGAAAATTCCTGAATCTGAAGCATAATTTTACATTTTTCAAGAAATGGCACAGATGTATTCATTATTTGCAAACTACTGAATTTGCATACATAATATCCATGACTCGCTTGTCCCTGTAGTAGTAGATAGACATTGTGAATCCATGGAAAAAATAAATGTATTCTGAAAAAGTAAAGAGAATCATTTCAAGAGTCAGCTCAGAAATATAACCAAGGGGTTTGTTGAAAAAAATCGTACATGGTACACTAGATGTTCTCAGTAATAATGTTTTCAACAGCCATACAGAAAAAAATTAGGTGAAATAACTGCCATATATGAAATGCAATCATGTCAGATGTGATATATTATCAATGAACTTGACTACAAGGAATTGTGGATTCATGAATTAGTTATGCTGTCCAGGTTTACAATCAGTATTCTCCTGGAGCTTCTTGGATGCTTGGCAACGCAACAATATGAAGTATATCAATGATCAAAGAGGATGCAGACAGGATACATACAGGCTCGTCCGTGCATCATTCTTAAAGAGACTGCACAGTACAACATACACAACAAGTGGAATAGAGGACCACTGTTTAAAAGTGACATGGAAACTGGGACAATAACGTGTCCTCCTTATTGTTCCTCTTAAGTCTTTGGAATAGTTCAAAAGGTGACAGATTATTTGGATATTATGATTCCACAAATGTGGTGTAACAAATTGTCCAGTTATAGAAGTGGCATTGCAAATCAACTCCCATTTAGAAAATCTGTCCAATTTACCTTTTCAATAGAAATGAAATTGTGTGCTTTCTACAATGATCTGCTGATCTGCAAACATTAATTTCATGACCAGGTGGCAAGTTGAATAACTATCACATAGAATCCTATAGTGTTTGAAGGCTTATATCAATTATTAATATGTGCCAAGATTGGTCTTAATAGCAATAAAAGTAGTAAAAAAAATCTTCTGAAATGTATCTTTTTATACACTACGCGTTCATGAGTCTTTGTAATTAAACCTGGCAGAAAGCAAGTCTAAAGTATTTTTGTCCCACGAAAAAACAGAAAATATAGACTCAAAGCCCTGTTCGCACTGCCAGGAATCCTAACATCCTGCTGAATTAGGATTTGGGGCTAAAACAGGATTCTAGCCAAGGGACCACATGGAAATCTCCTCTTTTACATTTAATAACAACTTGATGCTCAATTCAAAGCCATCCCGCAATGGAGTTAAGTTCTCTGCCAAAGTGCCCCTCTGACACTGCCAGGCTGCAGAGGGAAGGACCCCCAAAGAACCTGAGGATTTATGGGGGTTGGGGGGGCAGAGGGTTAGGCTGGAGGCAAGAGGATAGACTATGGAATTCTCCCCTGGGGTAAGGATCTCATGACTGGGGTGCCCCTTCCTGCCCTCCAAAACCTGAAGATTACTCTTGGCATGCTGATTTCAGGTAGCTGTCTGATCAAAGTCTTCATCCTTGACTGTGTACTGTGAAAACTTTGAAGGGGTCTGGTCAATTTAATCCTGGATACCTGGAAGGCATCCAAATCACATTCCATTCTACAGAAGGGATTCACCTTTCTTTCTTTAAGAAGTTGCAGGTGTGAGAAAACCCTTTGATGTCCTCTGACTCACAGGAGAAGTCACTTTCACTCAGGGGTGGGGGGTACAAGAAGGGGACAGGTTGGAATCCATTCCCACAGTTGCTCACTCAGCCCATTCTTTTAATATTGCATTTTTTTCCAAGTCTTTCAAGAACGCTGAAAAACTTTAGAAACCTTTGAAGCTCTTTGAAATCCTTTGCAAACCTTCAAAGTTCTTTAAAATCCCTTGCAAACCTTTGAATACTTTGAGATCCCTTGCAAACCTTCGAAGACCTTTGTCTTCATTCAATTTCATGGTCCAGTATCTTTAATTAGCCTTTGAACCTCGGGTCAGTAGTTTCAGCTAGGGGAAGGGTAATTATGAGGCTATTAGGAGAGAATTAGGAAGCATTGGTTGGACTAGGAGATTACAGGGACTGGGAACGTCCGAGATGTGGAGATTTTTCAAGGAGCAGCTACTGCGGGTCTGTGATAGGTATATCCCTGTCAGGCAAGGAGGATTTGGTAGGCCCAGGGAACCGTGGTGCACTAAAAAAGTTGATTCGTTGGTTAGGAAGAAAAAGGAGGCTTATGTTCGGATGAGGCTTGAGGGCTCAGGTAGTGCATTAGAAAGTTTTAGATTGGCTAGGAGGGAGTTGAAGAGGGAGTTAAGGAGGGCTAAAAGAGGACATGAGATGACTTTGGCTGATAGGATTAAGGAGAACCCTAAGGCGTTTTACAGGTATGTCAAGAACAGAAGGTTGGTTAGGGCAAGATTAGGGCCAGTTACAGACAGTAGAGGGAAGTTGTGTGTGGAACCGGAGGAGATTGGAGAGGCGTTGAACCAATATTTCTCTTCGGTGTTCACGCAAGGGGACATGAATGTAGCTGAGGAGGACACTGGGGTGCAGGGGTGTAAAATAGATAGTATTGCAGTTGATACGGGGGATGTGCTGGATATTTTAGAGGGTTTGAAAATAGATAAGTCCCCTGGTCCGGATGGGATTTACCCTAGGATTCTCTGGGAGGCAAGAGAGGTGATTGCGGAGCCTCTGGCTCTGATCTTCAGGTCGTCGTTGGTCTCTGGTATAGTACCGGAAGATTGGAGGACAGCAAATGTTGTCCCATTGTTTAAGAAAGGGAGAAGAGACTTCCCTGGGAATTATAGACCAGTGAGTCTTACTTCTGTGGTGGGTAAGGTTTTGGAAAGGATTATTAGAGACAGGATTTATAGTTATTTGGAGAGTAATGAATTAATTAGAGACAGTCAGCATGGTTTTGTAGCGGGTAGGTCGTGCCTTACTAACCTTATCGAGTTCTTTGAGAAAGTGACCAAAGAGGTGGATAAGGGTAAGGCAGTTGACGTGGTGTATATGGATTTTAGTAAGGCGTTTGATAAGGTTCACCATGGTAGGCTTCTGCAGAAAATGCAGATGTATGGGATTGGGGGTGATCTAGGTAATTGGATCAGGAATTGGCTAGCAGATAGGAGACAGAGGGTGGTGGTTGATGGTAAATATTCGTCATGGAGTTCGGTTACGAGCGGTGTGCCTCAGGGATCTGTTTTGGGGCCACTGCTGTTTGTAATTTTTATTAATGATCTGGATGAGGGTATAGTTGGGTGGATTAGTAAATTTGCTGATGACACCAAAGTCGGAGGTGTGGTAGATTGTGAGGAAGGGTGTCATAGTTTGCAGGGTGACTTAGAAAGGTTGCAGAGCTGGGCCGCGAGGTGGCGGATGGAGTTTAATGCGGAGAAGTGTGAGGTAATTCATTTTGGTAGGAATAACAGACGTGTTGAGTATAGGGCTAACGGGAGGACTTTGAATAGTGTGGAGGAGCAGAGGGATTTAGGTGTATGTGTACATAGATCCCTGAAAGTTGGGAATCAAGTAGATAAGGTTGTTAAGAAGGCATACGGTGTCTTGGCGTTTATTGGTAGGGGGATTGAATTTAGGAGTCGCAGCGTCATGATGCAACTGTACACAACTCTGGTGCGGCCGCACTTGGAGTATTGTGTGCAGTTCTGGTCCCCACATTACAGGAAGGATGTAGAGGCTTTGGAGAGGGTGCAGAGGAGGTTTACCAGGATGTTGCCTGGTATGGTGGGGAGATCCTATGAGGAGAGACTGAGAGATTTGGGGTTGTTTTCGCTGGAAAGAAGGCGGCTAAGAGGGGACCTTATTGAAACATATAAGATGATTAGAGGTTTAGACAGGGTAGATAGTGATAGCCTTTTTCCTAGGATGGAGAAAGCTAGCACGAGGGGGCACGACTTTAAATTAAGGGGGGGTAGTTATAGGACTGATGTCAGGGGTAGGTTCTTTACCCAGAGGG
Source organism: Carcharhinus amblyrhynchos (assembly GCF_965287045.1). NCBI lineage: Eukaryota > Metazoa > Chordata > Chondrichthyes > Carcharhiniformes > Carcharhinidae > Carcharhinus > Carcharhinus amblyrhynchos. The sequence goes on from NC_137333.1 coordinate 64,778,181, forward strand.
TGGTGAGGGACTGGAATGCCCTGCCAGCTGCAGTTGTAAATGCGCCTAGTTTGGGGGTGTTTAAGAGATCTGTGGATAGGTTTATGGACGAAATGGGATTGGTTTAGATTAGTGGGTTAGTGTTTTGCTTTTAAAAGCTGGTCGGCGCAACATCGTGGGCCGAAGGGCCTGTTCTGCGCTGTAATGTTCTATGTTCTATGTTCTATGTTTGATTGCCTAATGGTTTTCATACAGCATGCCAGTTTTCCTTTAATGATTAAATGCATCTGAAGTATCCCCATTATTTCTAAGTTTGATGTTTATAAAGGTCCTTGTTCTGCTTGACAACTTCAGGCAATCTCACAGAAGCAAAGTGCTTTGTTTAGGGGTGGGGCGGGGGTGGGTGGTTACTGACAGTGTCAGAATCCTGTAGGGGTTCTAAGATTCTTTATCAAAATCTTTGTCTGGTAGTGAGAGTGATGCATGGGGGCCGGGGGGTTGGGTGCAGATGCAGTCATCCTCTTGACTGTGTGGTGTGAGGGGAGGTGTTAACCATTCTTTCAGTGATAGTCCCCCTCTCTGCTGAGAGGTTGGGGCTGCTCCCCTGATCAGCTGGATCAGGGGTGCGGGGAGCAGGGGGGTGGTAACTTTTCTGTTGTGAGCAGGAAGGAAGCCAGTGTCTGAAAGCCAGGTTGGCTGTTGTGTTTCCTGCGATGCATAAATTTACATCGAGCAAATGGATGAATCTTGTTTTCCCACTGGCTTCAGCACATAGAGCCAATTCAGGTGAAATGCGCCCACTATTTCCCTTCCCCGCAGATGCTGTCAGGCCTGCTGAATTTTACCAGCATTTTCTGTTTTTGATTCAGATTCCAGCATCTGTAGTTTTTTGCTTTTATTAAATTATTTTTATGCCTAAGTTTTCATATTCTGGTAGAAATTGAACATTGAATCTATTATAATTATACATTTGACACATACAGAAGGTGCTACTCAAAAATAATTCTGTGACTTGAATGAAAACATACCTCTCTGCTGAATAACAGCATCTACATTGTCACTAATGCCAGGCCAGTCATCTTCTATCCACTTTGGATATCCTTGATCCATTTCTTTTGCACGCTCATTGTAACTAATAGACAAAAGGACATTGCACAATTATTTTTAGAAAGAGTGCTCATTCAAAATCTCAGTGGAACATTTACAAGATGTTCATTCTCCTACCTCCAGCATTTGTTCTTCACAAAGAAAAATGTCTTTCCAGTCTCAGCAATGTGTAGAGCTGCATCGATTTTCTTCACAGTTTTGGGGAAACCAAAATCATAGATAGACCTAGGGTATCCTGGTAAAATGTCATATCCCCTGACAGCCCAATATTTGTCCCCTATGTAATTGAAATATCTTATATGAATACATCATGAAAATGAATTACAAATCTCAATCAAAATCTCGCCTACACAGTTCCAAAGCACATTTAAACCAAAGTATATGGCCCTGAACTTATGCGGAATGGTAATCACCATCAGATTACATAAGAACATAAGAACATAAGATTCCTATACTGCTCTTTGTTACTAACCCGTGCCTGGAACTGCACATTTTCCATCCAATTTTCTGACCTGGGCCTGGTGAGAAATGTGCAGCTTCCTGGTTTTGGAGACCTTCCAGAGCAGGGTTGCAGCATTAGGGGAAGTGAAGCTTTGCCCCCTTTTTATGGCATTGCTACCATAAAATGATAAGTGTAAAGGTCATAGCCACTCAGGAGAGAAGGTAAATGTGCAAGTGGATGAGGGGCTAGGGTAATTGATGTGGGGAGGAGTAGGTGCTCGAGTGGGGGAGGGTTGTTCAGAGAGGTGGGGAGGTTGAGGGTGGAAGGGTAGTCAGGGGTGGCTATTATGGTCAGGAATTGATCAGGTGGTCAGGGGGTTGAGAGTGTTTGGAAGGTGTTTTGGAGGGGTTAGAAGGGTAGTTGGGAAATGGAGTTTAGTCAGTGGGTTGGGGGTGTGTGGCTGGGTAGGAGTTCAGGGGGAGTTTCAGGAGGTGTCAGGACCAAAGATACATAGGCATTATCAGGGGCTTTAATCCATCTAACTTTTCCTGGCTATCCATTCTGCTAAATAGTCTGAACTATCTGAAGTTTCCCCTTTAAATTAGAATATCGGAGTTGCAGTGTAGTTGACAATTAACTGCCAAATCATCATCAACCGATACATTCTTCCTGTTAACACTTCTACCAATCAGGGTCCACCTGCCAACTAATCAGCATTCTGTTCTTATACAGTATGAATTGTTATTTTCCCCCTGGGATTGGTATTCATGTGAAGTATCCTGGTGAGTGCGAGACAGAAAGTTTCGATATGTCTCTTTTCTCAAAATACTCAAATTCTGTACTATCAAACAACTATAACATCAGTTCTGTTGATGTTTCTTGGCCTTGTTTACAGCTTGTGGAGTGACTTTGTTAATTGCTGGGGGACAGCGTAGGAAGTATAATCTACATCTGGCCCAAAAAGATCTTATAGTGCTTCACAATTTGTGCTCCAGTCCCTGTTATCAACGTTCCTTACACTGAGTCAAAAAATGGACAAAGACATGAATACATATTTTTCAATATTACATAAACAAAAGATTGATGATGAATTTCAGAAGAGATTTCTAACCTTTGAAAAATAGAATAATTTCCGAGAGGGCATTTTCATATGAAGCATCAATATTTGCTGGGAGATTCGGCCATTGAGATTGAATTGTCATAAACGGTGTATCTGTCATTTGTGGGTGTACACGCCAAAGGAACCTAAATAGAAATTCCAAAAGTTAGTGTTGATCAATTGAATCATAGAATCCCTACAATGCAGAAGGAGGCCATTCAGCTCATTGAGTCTGCCCCAACTTTCCAAAGAGCATCTTACCCAGACCCACCCTTGCACTATCCCCGCAACCCCATGTAATTACCCTGTCAATCCACCTAATTAATACATCCCTGGATATTAAGGGACAATTTAATATGATCAATCCACCTAACCTGCACATCTTTGGACTGTAGGAGGAAACCGGAGCACCTGAAAGAAACCCTCACAGACACGGGGAGGACATGCAAACTCCACACAGTCACCCAAGGCCAGAATTGAACCTGAATCCCTGGCATTGTAAGGCAACAGTGCTACCCACTCTGCCACCGTGCACAATGGTTTAATTTATATTTAGTTATTACTTTTACGTTGGTACTGAATACCTAACAGCTGATTAGACTAGAAAAGAGATATTTCCTGTCATATTAGAGTGATTGGCTGCAGTGTTTTAATTGTGCATTGGCAATTGATCTCTTCTCTTTAAAACCAACACCATTTTTCGTGAACATCGTTTTAGCAATGGTACATTTTTATTATTCATGTAAATGTAAACATTGCCTAGTTAAATGTTTGTTAACACTGTATCAAAATAAAAACAAAATATTAGGAAATACACAACAGTTTCTAATTAATAAACCTAAGAGGCAACATGCTAAGAAGAGTGTATATTTTCTTCATTGATGTTCCTGGGAGATCAAAAACTGAGTATATGGAAGAAGAAAGTCATTATTTCATGTTATCTGTACTGGTGCTGGTCTAGAAAAAGCAGACAAATGATGTGGAATACAGGAATCCTGGACCTTCTACCTCACTTTTCTCTTCACATAACTGTTCCCCACTAAGCTAGCAATAGAACTATAGCAGGCTATGAGATTGGTGAACAAAAATAAGACCATACGAAATTAGAGTCAGCCGGAGTGGGGAATTGGTTAGGAAGTTAGCGAGGGGGATTGAATATAAAAGTAGGGAGGTCTTGCTGCAGCTGTATAGGGCATTGGTGAGGCCGCAGCTGGAGTACTGTGTGCAGTTTTGGGCGCCGCACCTGCGCAAGGATATTTTGGCCTTGGAGGGAGTGCAGAGGAGGTTTACTAGGCTGATACCGGAGTTGAGGGGGTTGAGCTATGAGGAGAGGCTGAATAAACTAGGCTTGTACTCGTTAGAGTTTAGAAGAATGAGGGGAGATCTCATTGAGACGTATAAGATGATGAATGGGATGGATAGGATAGAGGTGGAGAGACTCTTCCCGCTCAAAAAAGACAGTAGGACTAGGGGGCACAGCCTCAAGATAAAGGGGGGGCGGTTTAGAACGGAGTTGAGGAGGAACTTCTTCACTCAAAGGGTGGTGAATATCTGGAATTCTCTGCCCGTTGAAGTGGTGGAGGCTGCCTCGTTAAATATTTTTAAGAAGCGGGTTGATGGGTTTTTGATAAGAGGGGGGATTAAGGGTTATGGGGAGAGGGCGGGAAAGTGGAACTGAGCCACGACAGATCAGCCATGATCTCATTGAATGGCAGGGCAGGCTCGAAGGGCCAGATGGCCTACTCCTGCTCCTATTTCTTATGTTCTTATGTTCTTAAGTTGAAGAAAGAGTAGAAATAAAGGGAATTTATCCAAATTAATAGGATTATTAGGATCTCAGGGATATGAACAGGAATCTTAGCTTTTCACTAAATTTACAAATGACTTAAATGAAGGAATAGAAAACAGAATTTCCACAAATTTGCAGAGAAAATTATTGCATACCTGTCTTTAAAGAATATCATTTCTCCACGTAATTTACTGGCTGCATCGAAGGACAGAGAAGGATTGCATTTCTCTGGAGTCTTTGGGTGAGGTCTTGGGTCATACTTATTTGATGAACCTGTGTTATCATATTTAAAACATATCCAAATGAATAAGCACTTAAAAATAAATAATGTTAGTTTGTACTTATCATTGGCATTATTATGCTGAACAGAATACTATTAGTATGACCATTAGATAACTTTAGTCTATTTTTGTTATGCAAGGTTGATTTTGACTTCTACTTTTAAGTGATGAGATTAATTTACTGCTAACATACCAGAATAATGATTTACCAAATCTAAATAACAGATTGAAATTCTTACCTTGAAATATCAAGGAATATTTTTGATACATGGCAATATGAACTGTAACGGTCTCTAGTAGATAAAGTTATGTAAGCACTTATTTGTAAAAGTGATTTGAACTTACCATACAAAGCTTGAATTCCCTGAACGTCATCGTATGGTAGGTTGAAGTCTTGAGTTTTAAAATATGAATACTGGGGGAACATCAAAGCTCCCACATCTTTAGAATGAGCCATTCCCAGAGCATGGCCAATTTCATGAGCAGCCACCATGAAAAGGCTGAATCCTGCAAATCCATACATAACATTCTATCACAACAGCCCATTTCCAAAATCCTATTACAACACAGAGAATATCAAAACTTCAGTTTTGAGTAAAAATTTCATGGAGAATTGATTAGCATAAAGTCACAACATTACATAGAATAAATAAATCTGGGATTAAAAATCAAAAAAACAACAATCTATACGTGTCCAGTATGTTTCGTTATGCAAGTCATGTTCATGTACATGATATAATCATACAGCTGTTATCACAGCTTCAACGCAATTCTTCTGGTAATGTGTTTAGAGTGGGGAATGGCATTACAGCAAGTGTTTTAACATGCACTTTTCTGTTCTCACAATGATCCACATGGCTGGCAGAGAAAATACATAAATTTCAGCATTTTTTATCTTAAAATTTTAAATAACTAAATTTAAAATAGAAGTTGAGCTCCTGATGACCTTTCAAAATTAACTTTAAAAATCCTGCATTGTGCAAGTACAGACACTCAGTGTAAAAGTCATTCAATTGGCTGGCAGCTTTTTAAGACAGGACTTCTGCCCCTGGCTGGAGTGTGCAGGTCCTGCTTTGAGAAAATTAGCAGTCCAATCGCTGTTAAATGACTGTGGAGCAAGCTGACCAGTGGGGGCAAAAGTCCTGTCTTAAAAAGCTGCCAGCCAATTGAATGGATTTCTAGTTCAAAGTTTCGCTATAGCCAGACTGGCAGTTTAGAGTTGAGGGGTTGGGGGTAAAGATGGATAGGACTGCATTGAGAAGAATAATGGAAGGGGGAGATACTTTTTCTTGGGGGGGGATGCATTAAATGGCATAGGGAACATAAGAAAAAGAGTTTCCCTTCATTGTCCAGCCATAGTCTGCTACATTTCATCAGGTGGACTGGATACCTCGTGCCGGCCTTCCCCGTCGCAGTTAAATCCTAGTGGCTGTTGGAAGAAGCCCTAATTGGTTGCTTAAGGGCTTGAATGAGTGAGTGAATGGGTCTCCTGACAATTCCTCTGCTGCTGGTAAAATTGCAACAGGAGTGAATGTGGACAGGTAAGTGCCAGGAACTGCTGGCATAGCAGCCAAATTTATACACCCCTCACCCTCTCCACCCACCAACCTGCCTCCCCAGTGGACCATAAAATTCAGTCCAAAGCCTCTGTTCTTTGATATTTACATCTGCGGAACGTGTAGAGATTGGTACATGTGCAGTGGCATCGCACTGCCAGCCTCCTGATCATTGGCCAGCCGTGTAACCCCACATTGCTGCCCCTTCTACGAACCCCCCCGCCCCCACCGTGGCCCGATCGCTGGACTCCAAACATATCGTGGCCAGCCTTGACATCCCTGCCCTCAGCCTGCCTCGGTCTCCTCCTTCGCCCTCACCGGCAATCCCGATCACCCAATTCCCCCCCAACATCAGTTCTGACCCCCCCTTCCCACAGACACCACCTGTCCCCAACAGGCTGACCCTCCTCATCACCCCAGCCCAGTCCTGATCACTGGCCTCCCTCCCTCTGTCACTGCTGAGTGCAGAGTGCCAGCGGGACAGCCCACCCCCACCAATTGCCCCTGAGGCTTTACCCCCATTAGGCCATGCGCCAATTATACCCCACTCCCTTGGCACTCTCCAATGCCCAGTGGGCAACGCCAAGGTGCCCCCTTGGCAGTGCCAGGAGGCCAGACAGGCACTGACAAACTGGCAATGCCTATGTCCCCCCCCCACCCCACTTAGCTCCAACCTCCTGGGGACGCCTCAACGACTCCACTTTATTTTAGTGGGATTGGGCTGCCAGCTCCCTGTTAGTGGGGAACTGTTGTAAACTCCGCTGGAGCAAAACACTCCTGATGGGGGTGTGGGGGGAGGTGGGGGGGAGGTTGGTAGAGGCTAGCATGCCCGGAGACTTCAGTCCCAGGTCCGCTAATAATATGTAATTTATTTTTATGTTTATATTTAAATTATGATTTACCAATTTCTGGCACAGACTGACAGTGCCGAAATCCAGCTGCTGGACACTCCGCATTCTAATCAGTAATCTCTAAACTGTCTGTGCTTTATATGCTCTGTCTGAGGCCAGAACTCTCCATTCACCTGATGAAGGGGCTAACCCCGAAAGCTTGTGAGTATATTATCAAATAAATAGGTTGGACTAAAACCTGGTGTTGTCAGACTTTTTACTGTGTTCACTCCCACAAGGCCAGGGAGCCTGCAAAGCAGATGGCCAAGAGAATCCGGCCTTGCAGGAGTATCCAGCAGCTGGATGTTGGCACTGTCAGCTCTGCGCCAGAAATCAGTAACTCATAATTTAAGTGTAATTTTGTGGGCAACCAATGTTGTCTCCTTGTACAATGTTCAGTAAAAAGGTAACAAGAATTTTGTTCCTGCCATCTCAAATGCAGCATACACAACAGTGCAATGTTTGATCGTGAGAGACTCAATCAGCTAATGGAAGTTATATTTTTCTACAAAAACAAGATCGAACTTAAATGAAAATGTTCAAATTACAATTACAAGTTCATCATCTAGTTCTGCAGTACTAGTGGTGTGGAGAGGGAAGAGTTAAAGTGGCAGCATCAAGTACAAACAAAACAGTAGCCCAAGTGGAGAGAAGGGAAATAGGATTACAAGTAACCATGAACCAGTCTCTTGCACTTCTGAGCAGTCAGTTAAAGCTAACAGAGGGCTTGAATAATACTCTCGCTCATTCACCTGGCTGAGGAATGGGAAGTCATGCATGGAGACTAAGGCCATGATTTTCCTAAAAAAATGAAGTGTCATAATGACGAGCAAACCTGGACAGACAGGTGCGGACGAGACTGCAATCATCCCTTTTTTTTGGGAGAGTGGTGAGTTGTGCACCGGCTCTGTGAGGAGTGGGGCCTAAACACATTGATGAACCCAGCTGCAAAGCGATTGGGCGCTGTTTTGAAAGGGCACCCTAATCTCACAGTGGACTGGGAGAATCGCTCCCTGCCCCCCTAGATATTTGGACAACCCCCTGCATAGGTGGCATGTTTCCCCACCTCTGTCTCCAGCATGATCGCTGGCATCAGGGGTTGGGGCCCTGCCAAAGGGTTTTTCTTCATGAATCCCGACATGCCACCCTACATGACCCTGACATGCCCCCCCTTCATAACCCCTGACATGCCCCCTTAATGCCCCACCCTTTCATACCCCATTCAGAGCCAATCGGCATAGATCCCTGTCATAGCTCCCACTCGGTCCCCACCCTTGTCCTGGCCCCACTGCTATAAACCCCACCCCTTTGCACTGCCAAGGTGCCAGATGGACACTGCTTAGACAGGGCCCTGACCACCCAAAGTCTTCAATGGCCTCTGAGCCCCCTGGTATGACCATCACACCTGGTCTCAGCTAGTGGAGACCAGCAGTGATTCTCGCTGGCCTTCTTTGCATCCGAGGGTTGGAAGGGTAGGAACTGGGAGAATCTAGTGTCGAACAGGCTAAATATATTTAAATGCTATTTTAAATGTGCTAATTGGCTTTGCGCTTTTCCTAGGTGCAATCCAGTTGCGCCATTAGAAGGGGACCAGGACGATCCCAAACCATTTGATGCTGGGCCCACACATGATATTTGAGGATTGGTGCAGCGAAAATGGAAAATTGCCCCTTAAATATACTATAAACATAGCTGCTTAAAATTAGAAGAGGTGAACTAATTTTTAAAAGTACATTTGGAAGTGGTGTTGATACAGGATTGCTTTGCTATAATAGTAATTTAATTTTGACCTGGTAAGTAAAGTGCATAATTTGCAGAACTTTTTTCGGATGACAATGGACTATATTCTGCAATGACCAAATTTGATTCCACTATTTAAATTCAATACCTTCTGAGCCCATTGTCCAGGTTTCTTCTTCATCAAAATGGACATCACCACCAAGCCCTCGTCCGGGTGGAAAGGCATGGGCTAGAAGTCTTCCCGGTCCATCAAATGGATACCCATCACCATGTACTAGTAACAGGAAAAAAAGTTGAAAAATTTAACCTTTGCAGTACTTAATTGTGCTTCCTGAATTCATCTCAATATTAAAACGCTTATAAATTACCTCTCGGTGTAAAGGACATCATAATATCTGCTTCACCATCCAGAATCTTGGTGAAAGTCAATGGTGTGACATCACTCCACAATTTGAAAGCTAACTGGATAGCTCTATCGACTTTTTTATTTTCAAGATCTGGTGTGTACTTGGTGATCCTTTTGGAAAATAATTGGAAAAATAAGTTAGAATCATCTATTGTCAAAAATACCTTCAAAAATACCAGGGAAACATAACATCTACCTGTAGGTCACGTTTGTGTGTTGCCATCTGATCTTGTTTGGAAAGTGATTGTATTGAAGACCATCTGGAACTCCACATCGAGGTCTCTTCATTATTTCCAAAGTTGCAGAATCCAGCTCACCAGTTATGGGGAGGCCAAAAAACTTTTGCATTTTCATAACACTTGCTCTTAGACTGTCGTCATTGCTTGTTCTCGGACCATTGAAAGAACCATCTTCAAAGTCATAAATCTGTTTGAGGTATTGCTGGAAAAGCAGAACCACACAATGCATATTAACATTTCTCAAACATCAGGCATTTCAAATTACTTAAAATATAACAATAGTAATTGTGTTCACTTTAGAATCTTTAGATACCTTAGCAAAACTGTAATCATCTTGACTTATCTCAGAAATCAAGGGAAACGCAAACGTAAATGTAGAACTCAGCAGTATCAGGAGACTTGGAATCTGAAAGCATTTCATTTTGTCCTTTCTTGGAGATATAGGTAGGATGTATGCTGTTTCTTTCAGCCCCATTTATATACTTGACAGATCTAGCAGCATTGCATAATTCATTTCACACTGTCATGACGGACGTAAACTAAAAGATTGCAAATAGGGCCAGGATATGATTTTAATTTTTTAAAAAATGGACATCATTGACAGGAAACCACATTGCCACTATGTTGGGAGTTGCATCATCATTAGTTCTTGGACAATAAATCAATAATATTTCCTTTCTTTTAGTATTCTACTTGCCTTCTCGATAAACTGTTTCCTTAAATCCCTCTTCCCTGACCTTACTATGCTAACCTTCAACAATAGGCATAAAGAGCTCAAAGACTTTATTGTAAGCATTAAGCATTATTTCATTGCAAAGGTATTTTCATATCTAAGCCATAAGACACTAAAACATCAGTCTTCATCTCTGAGATTGTCCACGACTGGATGTACATCCAAGGTGCTTGTGGAGACCATGTAGAAGTCCTGACGCACTGACCTACGTGGGATTTCACTCCTTCAGTATTCAGCTGGTATATGAACTGTATCATACAAGTCAATGTCCAGTACCTTGGCAGTAGTCATGATGCCTTCATTCAATATCACTCTTTTGACTTCCTTTATGTCACAATGGATGGAAAACAGTGATTAAGTGCAAATAACTCCAGTTCCCACTGGAAACCATGTGCATTTGAACCATCATAGTAAACAGAAGGATAGCTATGGGTGAGAAGGACAATCTGCTGACCTCATGGCTGATGACTCAGCTGTGTAACCCATACACATTGGTGCAGCATGAATACTATGGAAGTCATGCTTGCACATGAAATGTGATAGAGGACACCATTAGTGTGCTGAAATAATACTTTGGCTACCTGAACAGCCCAAAAGGATTCCTCCTTACTCAGTGGAGAGGGTATCACTATTTGTGCTAGTTGTTGTAAGCTGAACAATCTTGTCATCGTGAGAACATAGGCTTTGCCAGCAGCTACACAGCAATCAGCTAAAGAGCAACACTATAAGAACTGGGAGGAATATATGAACATAGGAACAGGCTGCTGGAGTAGTCCATTTGCCCTTAGGAGCCTTGTCTGTCATTCAATAATTTCACCATATTGGGTTGATCTGATTGTGATTTCAACTCCACTACCTAGCTGTCCCCTCATTAACCTTGACTCCATTGTCTATCAAAAATCCATCCAAGTCAACCTTGAATAAATTCAATGACCCAGCCTCCACTGTTTTCTAAAGAGGATTCCACAGATTAACAACCCTCAGAGAAAAAAAAGAAAAAGAGGAGAAAAGCATGATAAAGAGAAAGAGAAGCAGGAAAAGGATGTTTTGTAGTCCATTCATGACTGGATATGGCAGAACTACAGATTTGATCTCCTGGTTGTAAGATCACTGTTTAGCATTTATGTAGTTGTGTTATAAATTCACTCGATTGATACCTCATTTTCATGCACAATTTGTGCTGCTCATGGCTTACTCTTCTACACTCTTATTGAATCAAGGTTGATTTCCTAGCTTGATGGTGATATTGTTGTGAGGGATATGGCCGAAACATGAGTGAGATTGTGCTGGATCATAATTCTGTTGCTGCTCATGGTCCGTAATGCCTCATGGATGTCCAGTATTGAGTTACTGTTCTGCATCTATTCCAGTTAGCATGGTGCTACTGCCGCACAACGCAATGCACCCCTCATGATGGTTCTCTCACTACCTGTCATCAGCACAGCCTGGTGGCTATATCCTTAAGAACTTGGCCAGTTTGGTTAGTAGAAGGGCTACCAAACCACTTATCCCAATCTTAGTTTTTCTTTTAGGCGGAGTACTGATTCATCAGGTGTAGGAGGGAAGTAGGTGGTAATCAGTCAGAAATTTTCTTGTCTATGTTTGACCTGATGGTATGAAGTGTGCTGGGATCTGCAGTCAATATTGAGGACTCCACTCCTTCCTAAGGCTGCCACCATCTCTGATGGATCTGTCTTGGTGGGAGTGTACATCATAAGTGCTGGTCATAGCGAAGGCTGGGACATTGAACTAAAAGTATGATGACATGAGTATGAATTTATCAGGATGTTGCTTGAAACTTGCCCCAAATTTGACACAAGTTCCCAGAAGCTAATGAGGAAGATTGTCCACAGTTAATTGATCTGCGTGTGCCTTTTTTGTGTCCCATGCTTAGGTTAAAGTTGATGATTTCTAGGCTTTTGTTTTTATTGGACATTTTAGTAGCAATGAACTTAACTGATGTTAAAAATAAAGCTATTAAAGCAAATGTTAAGGACAGAGGACTGTGAAGGGCAAATTGTTGAAATGTGTTCAACTAAACAGTCAACAATTGAAGCAATCAGTTTTGAAATACACCAATCTATTAAAGTGTGATCTAAAGGTGTAATCTGTTAGAGGCCAGACAGATAATCAGACCAAAGACAGTGAGAAGTGAAGGGCACTGTGACCAGGAACTCTTAACTCCCTCTCACGTATTACCTCTGTTGCTGATCTACATTGGCTCCATGATCCTCAACACCTCAAATTTAAAACTCTCATCATCATGTTCTAACTCATTCATGACCTCTCCCCTCCCTGTTCCTGCAGTCTACTATCGACCTCTGCAAGCTTCGCTAGCAAATTATGCATCCCTCATTTCCTTTGCACTACTTTTGGTAGCTATCTAGCTCTGAGCCCTAAATTCTGGAATTTCTTCCCTAAATCTCTCTGCATATCTATCTCCAATTCTTCTTTAAGAATCTCCTGAAAAATCACCTTTGTCCAAGCTTTTAGTTATGACTTCAAATGTTTCCTTCTGAGATTTATACCAAAAATTGCAATACATACAATTAGGAGAGCCTAATTTTTAATGGTATAGACACTTGAGGAGGGTCTCATTAGCTAGTTAGTCATAGAAAAAAAATGATTTATAAATACTAAGTGCACATTGCAAACGATAATTGGTAATGTAAAAATAAATTGGAACTATTCATAGTCAATAGTATAAAGCAAATTTAGTGTTGAAAACTCACACCACACAGTAATTTTCCATGTATATTCAGTAATATAACTCAATTGGAATTGTTCAGTGCAACAGGAACATTGATGCAATCAAACATATTGCAAAACAAATGTTGAAATGTACAGATATCTTACAAATATATGCTGAACCAAATGACTGCAATATAATTCATAAAAGTATTTAGCAAACTTTTTATGTGAAAATCTAGTTAGAGTTCATTCATTGAATAAATATTTAGCTTAAATGCATTGGGAATGAATTATGTTATGTTTAGTGGTTGTATTACTGGATTGGTAATTCAGAGAATTTGAATTCAAACCCCATTATGACAGTTCAAGAATTTGAATTCTGCTTACAAAATCTAGAAGTTAAAAAAGTCACTATTTATAAAAATGACTGTTGTAAAACCCAACGAGTTTATTAATGTGCTACCCTTACCGCGCTCCAGTCCCACTGTAACATTTTTGCACGGTCATCTGTAGCTGCTTAGCAAGTCATGTAGTTGTAACAAATTGTTTGCAATTCAAGACATAGGTCACCATCTCAGGACAACTGAGAACGGGCTCTGCCACTGACATTCATTTCCTGAGAATTAACTATTGTTTTAAGTTTACACGATGTGGGCAAAACCCATTGTCCTGTTGCAATTCCAGCAGCCATGCTGGAATAGAGAAAAATCTGGTTTAAACTTGGATATGCACAGAACAAATGCACCACAACAAAACAAACTACAAAGTGTGCATGCTACAATGTGACATGGCTGCTGCGTCAAATGTTTATTGCGTCCAATGTTCACTTTATACTCTGGGCATTAATACCTGCGATTGGATTTTACACCCACTGTAAAAACAAAGCACTTTTTACAGCTACTCTTTAATAAAGCACCATACAGTTAATAGACAAACTCAGGAAAGTAATTAGTTTAGGTGAAGTCAGCATGGCCGTTTGCTTTTTGTGAATTACCATTATTCCCTCCACAGTGCACACAAAAGTTGGAACTGTCCACTCGTAGGAATACTTTTGGACCAAGTTTAGAAGGCTTGTCAGCTAGGAGTGCAGGGTCTCTTGTGTGTGACCTAAGGCTACAAAATCAGCTGCACACCTAACTTATGGTCACTGGCTTGTGAAGACATCATTTAAAACCAGCCCAGTGACAAACCATTTACATAAGAACATAAGAACATAAGAAATAGGAGCAGGAGTAGGCCATCTAGCCCTTCGAGCCTGCCCCGCCATTCAATAAGATCATGGCTGATCTGTTGTGGCTCAGTTCCACTTTCCCGCCCTCTCCCCATAACCCTTAATCCCCTCTCTTATCAAGAACCCATCAACCCGCTTCTTAAAAATATTTAGCGAGGCAGCCTCCACCACTTCAACGGGCAGAGAATTCCAGAGATTCACCACCCTTTGAGTGAAGAAGTTCCTCCTCAACTCCGTTCTAAACCGCCTCCCCTTTATCTTGAGGCTGTGCCCCCTAGTCCTACTGTCTTTTTTGAGCGGGAAGAGTCTCTCCACCTCTATCCTATCCATCCCATTCATCATCTTATACGTCTCAATGAGATCTCCCCTCATTCTTCTAAACTCTAACGAGTACAAGCTTAGTTTATTCAGCCTCTCCTCATAGCTCAATCCCCTCAACTCCGGTATCAGCCTAGTAAACCTCCTCTGCACTCCCTCCAGGGCCAAAATATCCTTGCGCGGGTGCGGCGCCCAAAACTGCACACAGTACTCCAGCTGCGGCCTCACCAATGCCCTATACAGCTGCAGCAAGACCTCCCTACTTTTATATTCAATCCCCCTCGCTATGAAGGCCAGCATCCCATTCGCCTTCCTGACCACCTGCTGCACCTGCAAGCTGGGTTTTTGCGACTCATGCACAAGGACCCCGAGGTCCCTCTGCACCGTCGCCTGCTGCAGTTTTTCGCCAGTGCATTTCTGATTTTTTTTGTACATGCATTCACCATTTTTGCTAAGTAGTCGGCCTTTTTTTATTGAAATTCTATCTGGCACGGCAAGATTAGTGCCATTGGGTGTTCAAAACACACTGCATGATTTTAATGAGGAAGGGAAGTTTCTGAGGGAATAAAATGAGAAAATGTTGGAAATGTTCGGCATATCTGGCAGCATCTGTAGGGACAGAAACAGAGTCAACATTTTGATATCTACTTTTCAAGTCTTCACTTTGCATTACATGTGATCAATGAACATTGTGTATAATATGGTACTCAACCATTAGTGTGTCTGAGTGTCAGTCCCTGTGTATGTGCACAGTACAAAGAGATTAAATTCACTCTGACCTGCTACATATGTACCAACCTTCACACTGTATGGATGCCATAATCAATTTTTTAAATCATAGGCAAGGTCTTTGGTTTTCATTTTCACAGAACATAGGGCTAAATTGTGATACTAAACACTCCTAAACCTTGCAATTCCATGTAATGGAATGTGGTTCAACTTAGTCAACTTTAATGCAATGGCCTTAATCAATGGCCTACGCTCAGGGCTGTTTTTGAGTTATTAGTTTTTACTGTGTTATGACCTTCTGCGGGCTATATGTTGTCCTTTAAAAGTTGTTCAATAAGCTTTATAAGTTTTCTAGGTTGGCTAGATGAACAATTAAATTGAAACTTAATGCAGTTGATGTGATTCACTTTCAACCTTCATTTATGACAAAGTATCTACCAAAAATTAAATGAATGTTTCCCTTTATTCCCATGTAGTTATTGTTTTAAAGCTTCTTTAAGTCCATTAATGTTTTGTCTTCAGTTTTTTTTTAACAATTCTGATGTAATAAAATTTTGAATGTATTTTTCTAAAGCAGCCTTAAAAAGGAGATAGATTGGAAATATAATAATTATAAGACACCACAAAATATTCAAAAACTTTGGAATGGATTTCCTTCAATCCATCCTTCAAATTGAGGGACACAGGTTGGGGTGGAACATACAGACATAAACCTGCCTTACCTGGCCCAGTTTCCTTTCTGGGTTCTGTTAAATTATGCAGGCTGGAAATTTGCCTCCACATAGAAAAAAATGTAGATTGCTGTGCAGGCGCAGCCATAGAAATGTGAATCACTGTTAAAGCAACAGAACAGCCTTGAAGATATTATAAGATTGGAATAGTGCTTCTTAGGAGCTGCAAGATGGCTCCGAAGAGGGAAGCGGGGGGCAGCACGGTGGCACAGTGGTTAGCACTGCTGCCTCACAGCACCAGGAACCTGGGTTAGATTCCTGACTTCGGTCACTGTCTGTGTGGAGTTTGCACATTCTTCCCGTGTCTGTGTGGGTTTCCTTTGGGTGCTCTGTTTCCTCCCACAGTCCAAAGATGTCCAGGTTAGGTGGACATGCTAAATCACCCTTAGTGTCCGGGGGATTGGTGGGGTGAATGCATGGGTTTGCGGGCATAGGGTCTGAGTGGGATTGTTGTCGGTGTAGACTTGATGGGCCAAATGGCCTCCTTCTGCACTGTAAGGATTCTATGATTCTAAGATTCTACGGTTCTGTGGAATCCTTAGGTGATAGAGGTCTGCTAATGGCCTGACTTGCTCTAAGATTCTGTTGATATAATTTCCAGCACTATCTAGATGTTTAACACTATATACATTGTGTTGGCATTCAGTTTACCATGGCATGGACATAAGACAAAAAAATTGGGATTGTTGTTGGGCCCCATCTCCCACTGCCACTTACGTATGATGGGGCACTGATGGAACAGCCAGTGACTTTCTGAGCTGGGGTACGGGGGAGCAGCGTCAGCAGAGAGAGACAGATTTAATCTTGCAGGTGTGGAATTACCTCCCTTGTGAAGCAGCTGAGGCTACCTTGTTGAATCTTCTTAAGGCAAAAATAGATTGATTTTTGAACAGTAAAGGAATTAAGGGTTATGGTGAGCATGTAGGAAAGTGGAACTGAGTCCATGAAAAGATCAGCCATGATCTTATTGAATGGTGGAGCAGGCTTGAGGGGCCAAATACCTATTTCTTCTCCTAGTTCTTATATCCTTATGTGATGACACTTCATCAGAACCTTCTTTTTTTTGCATTGCTGTTTCAGATTTCTAGAATCCACAGTATTTTGCTTCTGTATTAGTGGTCTACAGATCACACTTTGAGAAACACAGTAATAAATAATCATTCAGTTTTGAGAACCAGGCACCATATGGTAAATAATTGGTAAACAATGAGAACATTGAGTAGAGCACAAGGCTGCAAGTGGTATGTGAAAGTCTGAACAATTATCCCCGAGACAACATACCACAAATAATATGATCCCCTAATGGCTAATGCTTCATAAGCATTGTTTTAGAATATCATATGTGATACGTATTTATTAGAATAAGTGGTTTGTGGTTATTATAATAAAACCTTATGCACACTAGGCTGACATAACTACTTTCCTCCCCACATTGTTGTGAAATCAGAATGACTAATTTGATAAAATGTTCCAGTTATTTCACCATATAGTGCAATAATATTACATCGGATGTGAATCTGCATTCACGTTCTGCATGGCCATTTCCTCAAGTACCACTTTCATAGACCTATAACCCAACATTGTTCACTTATTATTTTAAGACTTATCTTTTTAATCTTTTTGTTAAATAATGTGCATCTTTCTGTCCTGACTCCTAAGTTCTGGATGCACTTCAATTGGTTGGTAAATTGAAGCAGAGGCATCTGTGACTGTTGATTGCCTTCGCTGACACAAGAAGACCTAAAATAACATGATTGGACCAATTTTTTTGGTCCTTATTTCATTCTTCATTTGCAGGATAATTGATTAATTATTGTCACATGTATTGGTATACAATGAAAAGTATTGTTTCTTGTGCACTGCACGGACAAAACATACCATTCATAGAGTACAAAGGGAGAAGAAAAGATAGGGTGCAGAATGTAGTGTTGCAGTTTCAGATAGAATGAAGAGAAAGATCAGCTCAGTATGTGGTAGAACAAAGAACAGTACCACACAGGAACAGTCCCTTCAGCCCTCTAAGCCTGTGCCGATCATGACGCATTTCTAAACTAAAACCATGTGCACTTATGGAGTCCATATCCTTCCATTTCCATCTTATTCACGTATATGTCTAGTCCCCTCTTAAATGGCACTATTGTACCTACTCCCTGCACCTCCCTAGGCAGGGCGTTCCAGACATTCACCATCCTCTGTGTAAAATACTTGCCTCGCACATCTCCTTTAAACTTTTTCCCAAGCACCTTAAATGTATGTCCCCTAGTACTTGACTTTTCTACCCAAGGAAAGAGCACCTGACTATCCACTCTGCCACTCATTATCTTGTAAACCTCTTTCAGGTCACCCCTCAACTGCCGTCGTTCCAGTGAGAACAAATTGAGTTTATCCAATCTCTCCTCATAGCTAAACTCCTCCGGACCTAGTAACATCCTGGTAAATCTCTTCTGTACCTTCTCCAAAGCATCCCCATCCTCCTGGTAGTGTGGAGGCTGGAATTGTACACAATATTCTAAATGAGGCCTAACTAATAATCTCTGCAGCGAGACGTGCCAGTTTTAATACTCAATGCCCCAACCAATGAAAGCAAGCATGACACATGTCTTCTTGACTACCTTATCCATCTGTGATCAGTGGACATGTATGTCCAGATCCCTCTGCCTGTCAATACTCCTAAGGGCTCTGCCATTTACTGTATAATTCCTACATGCATTGGACCTTCCAAAATGCATTACCTCATACTTGTCTGGATTAAACTCCATCTGCCATTTCTCTGCCCAAGTCTCCAACCACTCTATAACTCGCTGTATCCTGTGACAATCCTCTTCACTATCCACAACTCCACCAATTTTTGTGTCATCTGTGAACTTACTAATCAGACCAGCTACATTTTCCTCCAAATCATTTAAATATGCTATGAACAACAAAAGTCCCAGAACTGACCCCTGTAGACCACCGCTACTCACAGCTTTCCATTCAGAAAAGCACCTCTTTACTACTATCCTCTGTCTCCTTCGGCCAAGCCAGTTCTGTATCCATCTTGCCAGCTCTCCTCTGATCCCATGTGACTTCACCTTTCCCTTTTTGCTGATAGGACATTCAAAAGTCTGATGACAGCAGGGAAGAAGCTGTTCTTGAGTGGGTTGGTACTTGTTTTCAGATTTTTGTATCTTTCGCCGAACGGAAGAAGGTGGAAAAGGTTATGCCTGGAGTATGTGGGGTCCCTGATTACATTGGTTTCTTTCCTGCAGCATGGGAAGTGTAGATAGGGTCAATGGCTGGGAGGCTGGTTTGCATGATGGATTGGGCTGCATTCACAACTCATTGTATGTATATGGGCTTTGGTGGCTACATCCTAGGTCAGCATTTATTGCCTATCCTAATTGCTCTTGAAAACTTGGTGGTGAGCTGCTTCTTTGAACAGATGTGGTCCATGTGGCATAGCTGCACCCACAGTGCTATTAGAGAGAGTGTTCCAGGATTTTGAATGACATTGAAGGAACTGTAATTTTTTCAAATCAGGATGGCAAATGGCTTGGAGGGGAAGTTGTAGGTGGTGCTGTTCCTTTGTAACTGCTGTGGAACAGATTGGTAATGGTTTGTGACATATACTATATTGCAGAGTTGCCTTATTGTACCAGATTCCTTAAAATGTGAGATGGTGAGCGAGAGTACCACAAGGTAAAAATGTCAGGGAAAAGGAGAAATGAACTGACATGTCTGTGGCTATCAACAGTTCTGATGTGGAGATACTGGCGTTGAACTGGGGTAAACACAGCAAAAAGTCTGACAACACCAGGTTTAAGTCCATTCCTTGGACTGAAATGGCTGAGGTCTTGAATAACTTTTTTGTTTTGGTCTTCACGGAGGAGGACGTGAATAATTTGCTGGGTGTTAGTGATGGAAAGGTGGTAGGACTGGAGGGTCTCAATGACATTATTGTTACTAGAGAGGTGGTGCTCGACAGACTGGAGGGACTGATTGTGGACAAGTCCCCAGGACCGGATGGAATGCATCCGAGGGTTCTGAAAGAAATGGCGGAGGTGATA
Source organism: Carcharhinus amblyrhynchos (assembly GCF_965287045.1). Taxonomy (NCBI): domain Eukaryota; kingdom Metazoa; phylum Chordata; class Chondrichthyes; order Carcharhiniformes; family Carcharhinidae; genus Carcharhinus; species Carcharhinus amblyrhynchos. The sequence goes on from NC_137333.1 coordinate 64,798,188, forward strand.
GTGGATGCCTTGGTGGTTATTTTCCAAACGTCGCTGGATTCCGGGGAAGTGCCGGAAGATTGGAAAACGGCTAATGTTAAGCCGTTGTTTAAGAAGGGTGGCAGGCAAAAGGCAGGGAATTATAGGCCAGTTAGTTTAACGTCTGTTGTAGGTAAAATGTTAGAATCCGTCATCAAGGAGGAAATAGCGAGGCATCTTGAGGGGAATTGCTTGATAGAGCAGGCACAGCACGGTTTCGTTAAGGGGAAGTCGTGTCTGACAAATTTATTGGCGTTCTATGAGGATGTGTCTAGGGCGATGGATAGAGGAGAGCCGGTGGATGTGGTCTGTCTTGATTTTCAGAAGGCATTTGACAAGGTACCTCACAAGAGGTTATTACAGAAGGTAAGGGGGCATGGAGTTGGTGGTAGGGTGTTAGCGTGGATAGAGGATTGGTTGTCAAATAGGAGGCAGAGAGTGGGGGTTAATGGGTGCTATTCGGATTGGCGGTTGGTGACTAGTGGAGTGTCCCAGGGGTCGGTGCTGGGGCCTCAGCTATTTACCATTTATATAGATGATCTGGAGGAGGGAACCGAGTGTATGGTGTCGAAATTTGCTGATGACACCAAGATTAGTGGAACGGCAAATTGCGCGGAGGGTGTGGAGAGTCTACAGAAGGATCTAGATAGGCTGGGCAAATGGGCCAGGAACTGGCAAATGGAATTTAATGTTGGCAAGTGCGAGGCGGTCCACTTTGGAAGGAATAATGGTAGGAAGGGCTATTACTTACATGGCAAAAACTGCAGCATGCGACGGTGCAGAGGGACCTCGGGGTCCTTGTTCATGAGTCGCAAAAACCCAGCCTGCAGGTGCAGCAGGTGGTCAGGAAGGTGAATGGGATGCTGGCCTTCATAGCGAGGGGGATTGAATATAAAAGTAGGGAGGTCTTGCTGCAGCTGTATAGGGCATTGGTGAGGCCGCAGCTGGAGTACTATGTGCAGTTTTGGTCGCCGTACTTATGCAAGGATATTTTGGCCTTGGAGGGAGTGCAGAGGAGGTTTACTAGGCTGATACCGGAGTTGAGGAGGTTGAGCTCTGAGGAGAGGCTGAATAAACTAGGCTTGTACTCGTTAGAGTTTAGAAGAATGAGGGGAGATCTCATTGAGACATATAAGATGATGAATGGGATGGATAGGATAGAGCTGGAGAGACTCTTCCCGCTCAGAAAGGACAGTAGGACTAGGGGGCACAGCCTCAAGATAAAGGGGGGGTCGGTTTAGAACGGAGTTGAGGAGGAACTTCTTCACTCAAAGGGTGGTGAATCTCTGGAATTCTCTGCCCGTTGAAGTGGTGGAGGCTGCCTCGCTAAATACTTTTAAGACGAGGGTTGATGGGTTTTTGATAAGCGAGGGGATTAAGGGTTATGGGGAGAGGGCGGGAATGTGGAACTGAGTCACGACAGATCAGCCATGATCTTATTGAATGGCAGGGCAGGCTCGAAGGGCTAGATGGCCTACTCCTGCTCCTATTTCTTATGTTCTTAAACCTGGTGTTGTCAGACTTCTTACTGCATCAACAGTTCACCAATACTATGGTTTTTCTTTGGAGAAGAGGAATCCAAGCCCATTCCTTGTACAAAGCTCTATAAAGAACAGGACTGCATCTGAATTGGTCCTGTGCCAAATCCAGATGATTCCAGAATGGATCATTGCTTATATTTAGTGCTCTGGTACAGGACTCAGTTTGTGATTATGTTCCCAAAGTGATAAAGAAGTGCATAACTTGCATGTTAACTTGGTAAATAATGCATCATGCCGCTCCATTTATGTGATAACAATTGGAGGTATGATGCTCTTGGGTGTGTACAGTACTTCTTAAACATTTGTCCTGCTGTGTTTGAGCATATAGAAAATGGATGGAAAGTGTTTTAAGTTTATGGGGTCAATTGACATGGTTGGGCAGTAAATACGGAACAAATTGGTAATGGTTTGTGACATATATCTTATCGTAGAGTAGACTTATCTACCCAGATTCCTTCAAATGTGCCAGCTTTTCTTTACTCAGACAGTAGTAAAGGCATGGAATGCCCTTCTGCCATAATAGTGAACTCGCCAACATTAAGGGCATTTAAATGGTCATTGGCTAAACATATGGATAATATTGAAATAGTGTAGGTTAGATGGGCTTTAGGTTGGTTTCACAGGTCGGTGCATCATTGAAGGCCAAAGGGCCTGTACTGTGCTGTGATGTTCTAAATTCTATGTTCTATGTAGCTTCAGTATCTGTGCTTAGTTCCTGCAAGTAATGTATGCAAAACTTGATGCACTCCCTAAGCATGTGTTTGAAGGTGGCGGGAGGGGAAGGGGAGAGTGTTGGGGGGCAGGTAATCAGGCAGAAAGATGCAGGATACAGATCCCACTGATTATCCACCTTTCTCTGTTCTAGTTTAGCGAGAGAAAAGCCTTCCTCCCTGGAGGCCAAATTAAACTCTTAAGTGACCATGTCAGGGCCTCATCCCACAGTTTGTGGTTAACCAGTGGGAGGCAGGGGCCACAGCAAGTGGGCCAACTGCCAGGAAATCTGAGGCATATGGTAGCTTGAGACCCAGCTGGTGGGTCCTTCTGTGTTGGATACTGTGCCCAATGAAAACATCCACCACAGGAATGGAGTGCTTCAGAATTAAAAACATTTCCTGGCCTCCAAATCGACCCTCCACCCTTGTCCCTTGTTGTGGTTTCCTGTTGCTTGTCTCCAGATGCTTTAACATCAATCCCTGTTGTAGGTTGTTTTGTAGTACCAGTAGTGCTCACTGCTCCTGGTGGCACTGCCAGTTTCTAACTGGCTGGCAGCATGCTAAGGCAGGCCATCTAAGGAACCCAGAATCACAATAGAAAATAGGTAAGTGTCTGATTGGGATTAAATTCCAATGGGCATCCTGGAAAAGGTCACTGTGATTATCACCAGTTTTCGAGTCAGTGGATGGTTCCTACATTGCTATTAACTTCAGTCCATTGAGTTTAACCTTCACCTTGTTGCCTGGAATGGTGAACAATTGTTCTTAAATGTCAAATAGGGCAACTGCTTTTGCAATCATGCATTAACTTTTTATTTAACAACCATCAATTATTTCCTGGGAGAACATTGCGTTGCTTCATCAAGTGCTGACAAAATCTGTTACTTTGTCCTAATCTCTGATTGGTATTTCCTCCCTAACCCCTAACCTTTTCAAAGGTGCACAACCATTCACCTCAAAACATGTAAACCCAGATTTTGTGAATCCTATGCTAGTTGAGCTGCTCGGATAATACCAAAGCTGTGAATGCTGTTGTGTACAATTAAACGAATAAGTTGACTGTAATTTGCCAAGGCTCCTTTGACAGCACTTCCCAAACCTGCGACCCAACCATCTCGAAGGACAAGGGCAGCACATGCATGGCAACACCATCACCTGCAAGTTCCTGAAGGCACACACTATCCTGACTTGACATTCCTCCACTGTCAAAATCCTGGATCTACTTCTATATCAGCACTGTGGGTGTACCTACAGCAATGATTCAAAAAGGCTCACATCCTGAATGATAAAACAAAATTGTTGGCAGCAAGCTGACTGTATTGCAGGAGAAAGGAGCCTGGATTTCAAAATTTGTTTATTTTTTTTATCTGGGCATTGAGAATTAGGTTGCATAATAACTTCAGTATATTGAGTAATATTGTTATGACATCTATTGCATAAGCCACGCATGATAGTTGCTAAACTAATATTTGGGCATTACACTCCAATATAATCTATAAGCATCCCTGGAACATTAAATTTAAAATCCTTCCTTTTCTCTTTAAAACTCATTGTGATGATAGATGCCTGAACGCATTATAATGTAAAGGTGCTTGGCCAAGCAAAGGTTAAGATGGGACTGGAGAATGGCATCATGTCGAGTGTGACGTATGCAGTCACAATGGTAAGAGATGCTCAGAATAATCTAGAAGCACTGGAAGCTAACCTACATGGTGAAGCACCATCATGCATGAACATACCTTGGAGTTGTAAATAGTTAAAGCCTCCCATTAAAGGTGTTTATGCTAAACCTAGAAGATTCAAGATCCCATCTGTGAGACACCATCACAGCCACAGAAATAGCCTATATCATGAAATCCATCATGCTTTCTCCTTCCCTTTCCTTTCCAATGTCCTCCAGCTGCATTGCCTTTCCAGCATCCTTAAATACTCTGACCTTGTATATATTCCTCGCTTCCTTCGCTCCAATACTGACGCCAATTTTCTGCCATTTTGATTCCATATTTCCTCTTGACTATTTCTCTGCCTTTAAAAACTCTTCTATTCAATACTTTTTGCCACCTCTTAAATTTCTCACCATGGTTGAGCATCCATTTGATTTTAAGTTTTATTTTGTAAATGCCTTGGGTCATTGATCTACATACACATAATTTACAATAATAGATCATAATTTCATTCAGTTTGTTCCATGATTCTTGTTTTCTGAATTATCAAAATCACAATTGTTTTATTGGTTTGAAACTAAAAGTTTGTTTCAAAAGATTTTGTTCATGCTTTGGTTCATTCTAATGGTTTGCTACATAAAATGCCGTACAAGACATTAAGAAATTATGTCTACATATCATATAAGAAAAGAAAGAAAATAAACTACTCAAAGCACCCCTCCACAGTTACAAATTCAATAACTTTCTTTAATACAAGTTGGATCTTTAGATATTTAATGTAAGTCACAATGTTCAATGCTTTGAGAATACTTTTTGAATTTTATTTAGCAGCATCCATAACAAGGAACTACTTGATGTCAGGAATAATAAGATGGAGCTGTTATCAGGAGACTCATTTCAAGGGCTATTGGATTTCTGGGATCCCAACCAAGCCCTATTATATATTCTTGGCTGAGAGTCCAGACACCCATTAGGCTACTAAAACACCTGGGCCTCAGTGGAAACACTGCTTGATTGCCAGTTCTAGCTCCTTGATCTAGGCTGTCAATTGTGCAATGTTTATTTAGCAAACAGGTTTCAAGTTCTGGCTTTTTCTGTTATTGATATTTGGATGAGTGACACTTTAATTGAAATATAGGAAAAGGAGTTTTAAAATATCAATGAAAGTTTTTTTATAGTACTATTGGAACTTTTTTCAGAGACCATGTATTATGCTGGCTTTCGCAGCAAACACAAAGACTTGCGGAGGCAGTATTCTGGTTAAAGATGTTTCTTTATTTCCCAAGCTTGGTCCATGCACATGGGAGAGAGATTTGGGGCAGTCCAAATCTACTCTTAAATTACATCACTCTCATCATTACAATTATACAATTTTCAAAAGTCATTTGCCCACCCCTTTGCTCACACCAGCTGGTTTTGAGCCAATTATTATTAGTGTGAGTTATTTATCTTGGCCAATAACATTTACTCTCTGATATCATGGGAATACATGAGACTTTAAGAGTTTCTCACAGTCTCCTGACACTCTTCTTGCCTGGTGTTGTGTATGTCCCATTCTTTAAGCTGTCTGGGACAACTAGGACTGTCTGGAACCCATACTGATAAAAAATACTTTTTCCCCCTTCGCTCAACAGTCACATTGTTCTGAAGAATGTGCTTCTTTTTACTTGACTACATCCCATCATGCCTTAGAGCAGTGTGTCATTAGCTAAGATATATGCTTTTAATACAAAATATAATATACTTTCAAAAATACACACTTAAATTCTCTAACTGTGGTTATATGTGTTTCCATGCAAACAGTACCTTTGTAAAATATATTCTTGGCACTTTGTGACTTCATTCTAAATTAATCTACCCTGATCTGTTAGTCTTTTAGTCCCAGGTTATTCCGAATTCCCTCTTACACCATCTCAACCAGTTCACATCTTTAGAAGGCCCTGCTGAAAATCAGAAATCCTGAGAATGAGAATAGAGTTGGGAATTTCAAAATTGTATCCCAGCCACTATTTTAAAAGTCCACAGAGTCTCCCTGACTCAGTAAAAATGCAGCCCTGAATAATGATTTAACACATTCACCACTTTGTTATTTTCATTTCTAATCTGACAGTTAACAGCTTTTACAGGACATAATGGGATTGTTCAAAAGGTGACAGGTGTTACAGTGGGTTGGAATTGAGGGAATTAAATGATACCTTGCTTCAGCTTCTGATTATAGCCACTTATAAGCCTTTTACAAAATTGAAATGATAGAGAAAACAAGCATCATGCGGGACTGTGAATCAGATGATTGTGTTACTTCTCAAGAGGTTGGCAATATGCATGTGGCAGTCATGGCACAGAGAGTAATTTGTGTGAGACTGGTCAAAGCATGCTGAACATTAAAAGGATGTTGGTGACTAGGATAACATGGAAAAGAAGATGATTGAATCTTGGCTGGGATCCATGAGGAATGCATCAGTGTTGAAATATAAGAACATAAGAACATAAGAAATAGGAGCAGGAGTAGGCCATCCAGCCCTTCGAGCCTGCCCTGCCATTCAATAAGATCATGGCTGATCTGTCGCTGCTCAGTTCCACCTTCCCGCCCTCTCCCCATAACCCTTAATCCCCTCTCCTATCAAAAACCCATCAACCCGCGTTGATTAAAGATACAGCTAAGAAAATAGGTTTTGACAAATAACCAAAATAAGGGAAAGTGCTGACAATGACAATGAACAAGAAGAATGGGACAAACAAAATTCAGAGGAGCACAACTTCAAATCTAGCACTGTTGTAAGAGAAATGATGTGGAATCCTGATGCATAGATGGAAACAAGATACAGATTAGCTGTGTTCTGACCAAATAGCAGAACATACTCTATAGGGAAATAGGAAATAGGAGCAAAAGTAGACTATTTGGCCCATCAAGCCTGCTGGGACATTTAAGTAGATCATGGCTGATCAACTACCTCTACGCCATTTTCCCCACTTTCCCTATATATCTTGATGGTATTAACACCTAAGACACTATCAATTTCTATCCTGAATATGCTCAATGATTAAACTTCCATCCACAGCCCTCTGGAGTACAGAATTCCAAAGGTTCATCATCCTCTGTGTGAAGAAATTCCTCCTCATCTCAATCTTATATGATTTGGCCCTTATTCTGAGATTATGTCCCCTAGTTCTAGACTCACCAGCCAGTCATTCTACCCACATCTACTCTCTCATGTCCTGTACGAATTTGTTAAGTTTCAATGATATCACTTCTCATTCTTTGAGACTCTAGAAAACACTATAGAATCCCTGCAGTTCAGAAAGAGAGTAAACACAGTAAGAAGCCTTACAACATCAGGTTTAAGTCCAACAGGTTTATTTGGTAAGCAAAAGCACTAGCTTTTGGAGCACTGCTCCGCGCTGTGAAAGCTAGTGGCTTTTGCTACCAAATAAACCTGTTGAACTTTAACCTAGTTTTGTGAGACTTCTTACTGTGTTTACCCCAGCCCAACACCAGCATCTCCATGTTCAGAAAGAGGCCATCTGGCCCATCAAGTCTGCATCGTATGTCCAAAAGAATATTCCACCCAGGCTGTCATTTTCACCCTATCCCTGTAAACCTGCACATTTACTATGGCTAACGCACTTAAACTGTATTTTTGGATGCTAAGGGGCAAATTAGCATGGCTAATCCACCTGCACACCGTTGCACTGTGAGAGAAAACTGGAGGTAACCCAAGCAGAATGTTCAAACTTGACTCAGACAGTCACCCAAGGCTCGAATCAAACTGGGTCTCTGGTGCTATGAGGTAGCAGTTAATACAAGCTAGGTTTCCTCAATCTCTTCTCATAAGACAATTCCACCATCTCAGCTGAACCTCTGCTGTACTCTCTCCATGGCAACTACATCCTTCCTTAGATAAGGAGATCAAAACTATTCACAATACTTCAGATGTGGTTTTGCTAAAACTCTTGGCAATTACAGTCAGTCATCTTTACTCCTGTATACAATCCCTTTGCAAAATTGGCCAACATACTATTTGTCTTCATCATTGCTTGCTGTGCATGCTCACTAGCTATTCGTAACTCATGAACAAGCACACCCATATCCCATTGAACTCAAATCCCTCAACATTTAACAAATGCTCTGGGCAGAGTTGTCCAGAAATTAGAAATGTCTGATTTCAAACAGGGAGAGTAGTGGGTGATATGCTGATACCAATATTAGGTTTTTCTGCCTTATGGTGTGGCACTTAGTTCAAAAAATGAGCAACTATGGATTTTATATCAGGTCACAGGTTGGGAGGCCCCTGATTTCACCCCCCCCATCCCCTGCCCCATCCATTGCTGTAACTTCAGAGCTTCAGTAATTTGTTAAGGCAAACACCTGTCAGTTTTTTTTCACAGCAATTTATCCTCTTTCCCTAGTTCAAGTAATGTTTTGTTAAACTGATAGTTCCACTAAGTGTGTGTGTGTGTGTGTGTGATAGAGGTATACAGCATAGAAACAGGCCCTTTAGTCCAACTTGTCCATATCATCCTCTTTTTTAACCACTAAGCCAGTCCCAATTGTCCGTGTTTGGCCCATATCCCTCTATACCCATCCAACCTATGTAACTAAGTGCTTTTAAAAGACAAAATTTTGTACCATAAATTGTGTTTTGTGTGTGTGTGTGTGTGTGTGTGTGTGTGTGTGTGTGTGTGTGTGTGTGTGTTGGGAGTGGGGGTGGGGAGGGGCTGTTAGCAATGTATTATGTAATATATATCTTGTCTGCTTTCCCATACTTGGCAAGTCAGTGCATTATGGGATCGCAGGATTTCTGTTTTCTTGATTCTTAATTCTCCAGAGAAGGACACTTACAATATTAATTACCTCCTGTTTCTACATGTGTGCTGAATAATTCTTGTAATCTTTGAAGGATAACAGTATTAAAAAAAGTTCTGAAGCAAGTGATGCTTCTGCATTGCCAACATCCATCAGACAACCATATTGTGAGCAATGTCTCCTGCTTCACAGGCCCCAGCCATGCACTAATGAGCTGTCATTTCTTTTGCAGGCACATCTGTGAAACAGCTGTGGGGGTCCACCAGCCTTTCAAAGAGCACAAAAGGGGAATCCACAGACTGCAACATTGTTGACCCATCACAGTGCTCACCCAGACCCTCCAGCAGCACAGAGACACATCTTGATGGGATCTAGTTGTAGAGTAGCCTTAGGGTCATAATCAGGTGAGCACTTTGCATTGTCTGATCCACAGCAGGTGGAGGCAGGGATATCCCAGGATGCTAGCAGTTGCTGGATTGCTGGAGGCCAGGAATCTGGTGAGTACCAGCTAGATGATGTGCCTCTGAATTCAGTCATGTCTCAGTTGTTGAAGCTGCAAAGGCAAGCTCAGGCACATCAGGCAGGAATGTCTGCTGCATTCCTCAAATTACAAGACACAACTGAGGAGTCTGAGGTAATAGTGCTGACGTAGCCAACACACCAAGGTCAACGGTGTTAGGTTGGCAGCCACTGTGGAGACATTGGTCTGGGATATTTGTCTTGCACTGCTGTGGGAGCTATACTCTATTGCTGAGGCACTTGCTGGCTTCCATCAATGTTAACGCCAGAGGAGTTGGGGCAGCTCAAACTCACTCCAGCTGTCCCTCCCTCTCAAGGGAAAACCAGGGGTCCTCAAATACCCAGAGAAGGGAGAATCAGCAGACATACACCCTGGGACAATCTACCCAGGTGACTCTGGGAGTATCCAGCCCATCTGAATTCCCTCTTCCTGTGACCCCCCCTTTGAGGTCCACCACCACAGGCTGAGGAGCATGGCACTACCACAGAGCTGGACCCTAAAAGCAGGCCAGGGCTCTCCAGTTCTTGTTCTTCCAGAGGACGCCCCCAAAGACACATTAGTCACGTCCACATCTCAATAGGAATTATCATTGCTGCCAGAATGTTCTGGGCTGGTGTCACAAGAGTCCTGTCATTCTCTCTGTGTGCTCTCAGCACTTTTGAGGTGTGTCAGGTCCTCTATCTCATCAGCACCTGTTTCCCGTAACACAATGGTTCTGAAGCATTCAGCTCATGCGGAATGCCATATGATTAGGAGAAGTTAAAGTTTTCCTACTGCAGCTCCATGAAATGACCCTGTTCACTGAGCACATGAGCTGCCATCAATGATACAGGATCAGACATTCACATAAGCTCATCATCCTCTAGGACTGTAGGGACTATGGGAATCTGCTGTCTCTCCATGTTAGGGGCCTTATCACAGAGGGTATGTGAACTGCCACCAGCTAGATGTGAGTTAAATGCTCACAGATGCAGTGTGAGAATATATGGAGAGTCCTCACTGCATATTGTCATCATCCTTCATGAATTTAGCTGCTACAAGTGTGTCCTGAGCGTTTGGACATCATAATGTCTTCATAATTGGCATCCTCTCCTTCAAGGACCTCCTCACCCTCATCGCTGCCAATGTCCTCCTCACTGGAGGACATGCGGGCCATTCAACTCAAAATGTTAACTATGTTTCTCTCTTCTCAGATGCTGCCCGACCTGCTGAGTATTTCCAGCATTTCTAGTTTTATTACGTTTCTTGGTCTGATATCTCAGTAAATCATGACAGCCTTGCAAACGTTTACATTTTCTGTTTTGGTTCAACTTTGGACTCTGCATTTCTTTTGCTTTTTGCTTTGGGGAAAGAACACAGATATGACAATACCTCTGCATTAAAGGATTTTCTGTTTTGAGTGATTTTGAAGTAGATACGTCTCTTCTGCTGTTTCAGTGTATGGTGAAAGCACATCGCACAACTGCAGTTTTTGAATTTTTTACAGTTTATTTGATTTCTCTTTACTCTATCAAATTTTGCAGGCTCCTTAGGAAATGCTGAATGGAAATGATGCTCAGAAATCAAAATCTTGGAGATCTGAATCTCCAGATTTGGCACTGATAGTAGTAGAGCAGGTCAAAATGCATTTCCACAAGAACTTTACACTTGTTAAATCTTGTGATTCATCAAACAGTTTTCCTGTAAATAAACCTCCCCAGGTCCATATATTTCCATCTGTATTTGTCATTATGGATATGAATGACAGGGTACTCATTTAGGGCAGGTATTCGTTTCCTTTGACACATGATGAAACATTATTTTAAAATTCTGCCATATCACATAGTTTAAATGACAAGATATGAAAACCACCATGAAAAATAATTAAAATGAGTCTGTTCAGACCATCTGACATCGACTTAGGGACCAAACTTGACAAAGATACACCTTGCCTCGTTAACTCTGCAAAGACCAAGGGATTTCAGTGAAAATTGAGGGTTTACCCACAGTTTGACATAGTCATACTCAAAAGCTTCTTTTACCACATAGCCATCATCCCAGACTTCTGTATTAGCATCTGTTTGTGATCTCTCCCACTGATACAAAAGAGCCACCGAGGTGGTAGCACTGTGGAATTGTCAGACCCTGAGTGGCCATGGGGACCATCAATATTCATTTCAGACCACGTGAAGTCTCATGGCATCAGGTCAAAATGGACAAGGAAATACCCTGCTGATCACCATCTACTGCTGGCCCTTAGCAGATGAATCTGTGCCCATCCATTTCTTCCCTCCCAAACAATACTGTGGGAGTACCTATACCACATAGATTGCAGCAGTTTTAAAGATGAACTCATTACCACCACCTTCTCAAGGGTAATTAGGAATGGACCATAAATGCTGACCTTGCAAACAATGCTCACGTGCCACAAAGGAATTTTAAAAGACACCACTTGGAAAGAGTACTGTGGGTAGAACGGAAGCAGAATGTACACTGCATGCAGGGGCCCCAATGTCCATCACCTTGAATAGCACAGTAGCACCTCTATTAATTCACTCCAGTTGAGTCCTGAAAGGTACAACTGTCAGACTGGGCCTGCAGCCAGTGATGAAAGAACCAACAAAGGCTAAAACTCAATTAACCTGATCCTCACAGCATGTCCATTGTAGATTTCTGTGTCCATGACAGTATTGGTAGGAGTGACCAGTGACCATTGTACAATTCTTGTGAAAATGAATTCCAGTCTTCACATTAAGGACACCCTTCGTCATAGTATGTGACACCATCACTATGCTAAATGAAATAAATTGAAAACAAATGTAGCAGCTCAAAATTGGGCATCAATAAGGTGGTGTGCGCCATCAACAGCAACAACTTGTATTTCCCATGACCAGTTATCTCATGGCCCAGAATACTCTTTAGTATAACAATCATCATGAATCCAGCAACTGTCCTTGGTTCAATGAAGCGTGTAAAGAGCAGCAGTAACACCTCTATTAACTGTGCTAGCTGAGTCCTGAAGGGCATAACTATCAAAACTGTATCAAGTATACCTAAAGGTTAGGTATCTGATAATTGAATAAATCAAGGTTAAGTGTCTATGGATGGGAAGTACCCATTGGATAATGACTTGTGCACATATAAAGGGGCATGACCTCTCATTTATGTATTTTTGAGAATTGTTTTTAAACAGAATATAAAGAGATGTTGTTGGTGACATCTAGAGTTAGGACCAATATGTAGATATCAACCTACGACACAAAACTACATGAATGATAAACAGTGGAAGCAGCATGCCTACAGATCAGATCAAAGCTCTGCTGTCATGGCACATCCAGGCATGAATGATAATGGATAGTTAAACAGCTGACAGGGTCATCTTTTCCCTTCCTATCTTTACTGATGGCAGAGCCCAGCACTGAGTTCAAAAGGCAAAGCTGACGTATATGCAACCATCTTCAGATAGCATTGCTGAGTGGATGATCCATTGTGCCCTCTTCCTGAAGTCACCTTAGCCAATTCATTTCATTCCATGTGATATCAAATACCCCAATGCCTAATTTTGAGGTGGCAGAACTCTAAGCAAATGTGTTGGCCATGTCATTTCCAAATCTACTATTGTGTTATTTTCCCATTTATTAATCAATTGATTCACAAAACGTCAGTAGGACTGCCCTTTTAACTAAAAAATATTAGTGGTGGTATTTTGAAGGATTGCTATTTAGTATACCTAGAATTTTATTATGCAAGTTTAATTATTTATTTCAAGTCTATTAAAAATGACTTACTGAAATCTTTACTTATGATTGGGAATGGTTTATAGAGGGATTACAGCACTTCTTGATGAATAGTAATAACCTAAGCCTAAGAGTGCAGAGCACAATTTCAAAATTTAAAATTGATGCAAGGCTTGGAAGTATTGTGAACAATGAGGAGGATAGTGATAGAATTTAAGAGAATATAGAGAGACTGATTGTAGGCATGGCAGATGAAATTTAGTATGGAGAAGCATGACATACATTTTTGTCAGAACAGGGAGAGATGACAAAGAGGAAATTCTAATGAAAATTCAAGAGCAGAGGGACTTGAGTGTATGTGTATAAACCATTGAAGGAGGCAGGGCAGGTTGCAAAAGCAGTTAATAAATTATACTGAACCATGAGTTTTACAAATAGGAGAACGAAGTGCAGAAGTTATGAATCTTCATAAAACATGAGTTCAGCCTCGACGTGAAGGTTTTAGGAGGGGTGCAGAAAAGATTTATGAGAATAATTCTGAGGATGAGAGACTTCAGTTATGTGGATAAATCAGCAAATTTGGACCACTCTCCATGGGGAAGAAGGTGGAGAGATTTTTTCAAACATGATCAAAATCATGAGGGATCTGGATACCGTAAATGGGGAGAAACTGTTCTCATTGGCAGAAGGTCCAAGAAACCCAGGGTGAATAGCAAAAGAACCAGAGGAGACATGTGGAATAATTGCTTTATGATTCAAATGGTTTGGATCTGGAATGCACTGCTTGAGCCTGTGATTTTCAAAAGAGAATTTGATAATTATTTGAAGAGACAAGATTTTACAGGATTACTGGGAAAAGGTGTAGGACTAGCTGAGTTGCTGTTGCAAAAATTGAAAGTTTTCCCTTCAGTAGTGAAGGTAGTGAGGGATTTTCTGATCAAGAACTATGTTCAGAGAGTTTGGATGTTCTCCCCGATCTTCAGTTTCCTCTGGGTAATCTGGTTTTCTCCCACAGTCCAAAGATGTGTTGGTTAGGTGGATTAGTCATGGATCCCTTATAGGGATAAGACAGAAGGGAGAGCCTGGGTGGGATTCTGGAGAATCATTGCAGAATTCATGAGTCAGATGGCCTCTTTCAGCACTGTAGGGAATCTATGGTCAATAAATGTGGATCATGAAGTTTACAGGGAACTTGAGATGGTTAGGCTAGCTGGGATCATAGGGAATAGAGACTATCAGAATAGAATAATAGTACCAGTGGTTCTGTAGTTGCCCCACTTAGATGAATACTCTGAATGGGAAGTTTTTAAGGGGAATTTATAAGAGAATATTATTGTATTCTATACATTTTTGTCAAGCATACTTATCAACCAAAACTGCACATAAGACAGAAAATGTTGAGTGCATGGAACTGTACCAGTCCAATTAGAACTAGCACAAATTAGTCCACATCCAAAGTCTGAACGTGAGAATCTTTTTAACAATGGATTTGAAACTAAAAGCAGATGCTCAGCACCAAGTAAAAATCAATTACATGTCCTGGCAACTACCCAATTGGATTGAAGGATGTAAAGAGGCTAGTTAATTATGTTAACTAGGAAATGTTGAAGGATATTAATATGTAAAATTATTTAACATTTGAAAAAGGGATAATAAATGAAAGCCAGCATTGGTATGCTACAGGCAAATTCTATAAGACTAATTTTGAGTTTTTTGATCAAGTGTAGATGAAGAGTCTAAGGACTTATAAAGGATATTTGATAAATTATAAAACCTTAATTTGCAAAATTAAATGAAGATGACAAAATTAGCTAAGGGATAGATAACATTAATGAATGGTTGCATTTCAGATTGAGGGAAGTGTACATTGGTGTCCCCTAGGTGTTGGTACTTGAATGACTTTTAAAAAAGATACATTCATGAACTGTATATTCATACATAGGACAATGTTTCAAAGCTTACAGATATCACAAAATTCAAAATGGATTAAACAAGGTTGAGGAGAGTATCAGGCTTTAGGACAGAGACAGAATGGTGAGACTGACGTAGCAAGTAAGTTTAACATGAAAGTGTGGTGATACATTTCAGTCAGAAAAAAAGGTGACAGTTAACATGGTACAATTTTAAAGGTATGCAGGGACAGAGCAACCAGGGAACGTATATACACAATTTGTTGAAGTTGTGGAACAAGTTGGCATGGTAGCAGTAGTTAGCACTTCTTCAGTGTCAGGGATCTGGATTTGATTCCCTGGTTGGGGTTGCTGTCTATGTGGACTTTGCATGTTCTCCTTGTGTCTGCAGGGGTTTCCTCCAGGTGCTCCAGTTTCCTCTCATTCTGAAAGATGTGCTGGTTTGGTGAATTGAGCCGAACAGGCACCGGACTGTGGTGACTCAGGGAATTTCACAGCAACTTCACTGCAGTGTTAGTGTAAGCCTTACTTGTGACTAATAAATAAACTTTAAAGTTGAGAAGCTATTGAAAAGGCAACAGGAATCTGGATTTCGGAGAGACACTACTGGTGTTTATTTGACTGCATGTTTACTGAGGTTGCTGGTGGCAGCTCGATCTGGACGTCACAGTTCTTGCTGGAGAGAATGAAGCTTCAGATCTTTCCTGTCCCTCACCAGCAATGTTAGGTTCACACCCTTCAATGTAATTGACACAAGCCCTTGCTCTATCTTTCAATCATGCCAATGTGATGTGGTTTGCTGGCAGTGTGAGATGGAACCTGGAGAGAAAACTGACCAGTTTCGCTGGGGAGAAACACCAGCTTTCTCACCAGAAACACTGCCATTTTTGGGTAAATGCAAAGGGAATGACGTTATACTAAACCTTTATAAAACGCAAGTTAGACCTCAACGTCAGTACTGTCCAAATCTGAGCACCGCACTGCAACAAGGATATCAAGGACTCAAGATTGGGTGGCGAAAAGATTCACTAGAATTATATCAGAAATTAAAGACTTCAGGTATGCAGTGAGATGAGAGAGCCTAGGGACAAAGGGACTAACCCGAAAGCTTGTGCGTTTACTATCAAATAAATCGGTTGGACTAAAACCTGGTGTTGTCAGACTTTTTACTGAAAATATGATAGCAGAGTCAGTAACATTCAAAAGTTAATTGGATAAACGCTTGAGGTTTTGCAGGGCTAGAGAAAAAGAACAGGGACATAAGTTGAATTGGATAACTTTCTGAACCCCGGCAAGCATGATGAGCTGAATTGATCTCTGTACTTATTGTTTAGCGATTTCACCTTGCAGTCTCACAGGGATGTAGAATGAACTCTTGAGTAAAATATATATTTGTGATTATATAGCACTTAAAAAAAGGATGGATGGATGGATACATAGAGAAATGAGATGAAGGTTTTAATACTGCAAAGTTAGGGCAATAAAATGTCTTCCTTTAAATTGAGGATCGATATGTGGTATGGAGTGGGGGGAATAATCAATTCTGGACTGACTGAATCAGGCTCGAACTTTTAGTCCTCTGGATTTTTTTGTCTTTTACAACTGAAGCTTTTCTTAAAATGAGACCAAGAGCATGGCATTCCAAACCCATAATTGTCCAGTTAAAAAGTATAGCTTGTGCTTTCATAATCTAATTTTTAAGATACAGAGAGTACTATAATTCAGACAATTAGAGATTCAATTCACATTCAGGTTTCTAGAAAATTTTAATCTGGTATTTCTCTAATTTGGTGCTAAAACTACAAATAAATGATTTCCTGTGGTGGGGGAAACGACTGCAAAACCCTGCATCTGAAAAGGATGACATTGTGCTTTGGACTTGAATCTTGAAATATTAAAAATAATCAGACTTATTTTATACACCAAGGAAGAACATATAAAAGTTACTTTAGTAATCGGGGAAACTAATTTTTAGTGTAGCTGCCAATTATGAATTAAGACACTTCAATCTTCACCGTTGCTTTTTCTTTATTATACAGCTAAAATGCCAAAGTTCACAGTTCTTGGCATGCCAGTAGTTCTGCTTCTGCATTGCATTGGGTTGCCTCTTTTCACCAATATCTTTAAATATGAAAACATGCAAAGTCATTGATTTATTCCATTATGAACTTATCTTTATAAAGTTTATCATTCAATTTAAATAGGTTTGCAATTAGGCAAAGCACAAACAAACATAATTCTAATCCAAGATCCAAAGGAAACATTGAGTGGATACCACTTTCAGTAGAAACAGTTAAATTAAAGAAAGTTGTACTCCTTTTGTAGGATCCTTCCAACGATGCAAAGTTGTAACAAGCTAAAATAGTATTTTCAAAAGCCATAAACTGGTACTGGGGATCGATTGCTGTGAACAATATTGGGACGCCTTTAAATACAACTTGTATGCACAGTAACCCCCTCTTTGCAACATCACAATTTTTTTTGCATCAGTTCAAAGGAGAACTGAGGGATTACCAATACATATAAAAATTTGGAAAAATGACAAAAAGTTGCAATTATATATTCAGCAGCACATTTCAGAATTAAAGTACACAAAAATATTCAGAGGTTTTACCACAGTATTCCCCTTTAAAAAAGTACATTTAACTTAAAAACAGCTATTAAGTGTTGTCAGTCTGTTTCCGTTTTCCTTTCAAATACTGCACTGTAAGACTCTCAAAGATGAGCACATTATTTATATACAAGATGGAAGAAACATTTCCCTGGAGACATTTTGCTCTTCTGTTAAGTCTTTAAACACAAATGAGACATGTTTTAGAAATTCTGGATTTAAGCTTAAACCATTGGTTCCTCCAGTTTATGAAAACTCTTACAGCTTTGACTATATCCGAATTGCAAAAGAAAATAAAAAGATAAACTTAACGTTCAGCCACACTATATTAAGTTTCTAGGACATCCCAAAGTACTTCACAAACAACGAATAACTTCTTCCAAGTTTAGTCACTTATGCAGACAACCAGAACCTGGCATTTGTCATTAGGAAATTTGAGCTTTTAAAAGGCAACTATGTGAACTTAAAGATGGCAAACTTTAAAGGGAATAATGTTCATCCAAATACTTATATGGTTCCTGCCTTGCTCACTTCTGAAGCTAACCCAGTTGTCCACTAATTAAAATACTTAATTTAACTGCGCTGAAAGTTGATGTCAGAGAATTTAAGCTTGTGGACAAATTTAAATATAGTAAGGCATTTTTACCCCAGTTAAGAAAAAGGGAAGTTTTGAGTAATGATTATCAAATTACTATCAAAGCAAAGAGTGAACATTAAATCGTAAACACAAAGCATCAAACTGTATTGTTAAAACTTGTGCTCAGCTTTTCAAGGATTGGCAATAGTTGGACCCCATGCAATTATAGATGTTGGTTTACCTTTCTAAAAAACTGGATAGGCAAAGTTAAGTAATTTGCACAATAAAAGCCGACCAGTGTATTTATAAATATATAAATGCCTCACTTTTGTACATTTTCCAGTGCAAGGTCTAACAACTGTGGTCGCTCTCTCAAAAGGAATCTTTTCATTTGACAATGAAGAGGTTCCATATGGAGTTGCTCAAAGTTTTTTTCTGACTTTGGACTCAAGTAATTGGCATTGAAGCAAGAATTCATTACTGCAAGAATATTGGCAGCACTGATATCTTATCAGCTTGATAGCTAATTATGAACAGACAGCTTTATGACACTCAAGCTGACATTGGTGCAGTCACTTTCTGGTGAAACTGAAAACATTTCCAAAGAACTAGAAATATATGGCAACATTAGGATATCCACTTCTAAATTTTTTTTTAAATGACTTTCAATAAAGAGGGGAAGGGAATAAACTTTAAATCATTGCATTCTTCTCCTTAAAGAAAAAGTAGCCAAACAAATTTATTTAAGTACTGGCATCAGGTTTTTAATGTCTTTGAATAATTACCCCCTTAGCTTGCGGGTTTAAAAGTAAACATTGTTTGCTTGATGATCCATTGTTTTCTAGGAACTGAACTTCAATGAACTTCCTTTACTGTCACTTTATTACTGGGACAGTCCCTGCAATGAGTACATCATTTCAGAGAAATAGGCAAGATAAATAATTTAGCAGCTTAAAAAGCACACTTTTTAAGTAGCCCATTTTTCTATTCTGTAAGAATTTTAGTCTCATTTAAATTAAACAGATTTGTATATGACTGTGCTGGTGTAAACAATAAGAGATAATCCTCCCTCCAGCAATAAGCATGACAACATATCTGGTGCAAGGTGGACAATATCAGTATACACATTTACCAGCATATGGTTACTGTGTTAATCAATTGACATTCACAGTCAAGCAATGCATTGCTAAGTTGGAGAACAATCAAATTTTTAAAAATCCATAAGACTATATGAATCAATTCTGAAATGTTGAATTATGAAAAAACTACTTCTGAATATTAACTGGCACTAGGATGTACAGGTCAGTGAAAAGTGCATCCCAAAACACTATTCTACATTTTATTTCCAAGTGAACAGTAAATCAGTAGTGTTTCTAGACCAGTCATACTGTTCCAGTCATTAGACCTCCCCAGGTACCACCCCTAGAGGAGATTATTTTGGGGGAATTTGGAAGAATCTGCTGAAAACTAAAGCTAAGGAAAATAAAAAACCACTACACTCATGCTTCAATGTTAAATTCTGGGTATTTAGGTCACGACTTTCTTTACACAAGAGATCCAATGACAAAATTTCCATTTGTCTTTTAGACACTAAAGAACATAAAAGTATTTTGTTTATTCAAGGTCCCACAGTATCACCTCCTTACAAAAGCTTCAATTAATCCATAGCATAAGAGTGCTTAGTTCAGGCTAATTTACAACTTTATACTCTAGAGAGTCAAATATATAAAGATAATACCACAAAATAATCTAATACTGTACTGTTAGTACAGTAGATCAATTACTCAATGATGTGGTTACTTACCTGTGTTGACTAAAAATTATAGACAAAACCACATACTTGCTAATCCAGTGCTGATTAGTTGTCCCATATGCAATTCTGATTATACATTTTCTCCACCTGAATCAGGTGTAAATGACTATATATCACTTTGTTCTTAATGGGTGTAAAATAAAACAAATAAAAGCTTTTGGAAACAGGCAAATCATTGTGGATACCTCGGCAACATTAACTGAACAATTTCGAACATACATTTGTACCACTTGTAATGCTCTATTACATGGGCCTTGTAGTGGTGCTACTGTTATTACCATAAACCCTGAGCACACAGGTCTAGACTAGCACCAGTACCTATTGATATACTATATCACAGAAAAGGTGCTACATAGTTACAATAACATGACGAGGTTCAGTAAGTTTTTGGTATGGTACCAGAGCAGCAAGTGTCTGATACAATAGCATACACTTTCTAACAATTGAAAAACGCATCCATACACTTCAAGGCCTTTTACCTACAGTCACCCATGAAACTGATGACGATTTCTGTTTCTAATGAAAATCTATAATTTTTTTAATGTGCTTCATCAAAGTACTTTATGAAGTTATAAACTGATATCGCCAAAAGCATTAAGACTCAAGACTGGACAAAATCCCAACATTAGGTGCCGTAGTCAATGAATACATAATAAAATGCTTAATACAGATGCAACTTGAAAACCTTCTCTCCACTTGTAACACTGAAAAGTCTGTAGCTAGCATAAAAGATGGCTTCTGACAAATACTTTACACTTCATAATTAAAGGTGTAGTTTGGTCGGGTAGCAAAGCATTATTGCTCTCCCTTTAGTTCTCTTTCACTCCAACTTGTTATGATGACTGCCTTGCCTTCTGCCACTCAACAAATTCATCAAGAAGCACTGGCCCTGAAGAGAAAACAAGTTAAATTACAATTTTGTTGTGGCTATATTAGAATAAATGCATAATCCTATTTATGGGAAAGAAACTTACATGCACCATCTTCATCATAGTTGCTTAGGTCTGCAAGTACAGTTCTGCTGAACTCCAATACATTGAACCACTGATCCTTATTCATAACTCTGTATTTTGATTGCTGCAAAGAGTTCATATGCTATTATGAAAAACATTTACTTAATAAACCTCAGTTATTTAATTATTATATTTCAAGTCGTTGGGATTATTTTGCCATGATTTGAGTTTTTGAAGAAATAACAATTTACCTCCAAAAATTGGTAAAATGCAGAGAACAGAGCCCATGTTCTTCCCAGGAGCAGAGCTAACATAGACTTAGCAGTATCAATATCAAGGCTACGTTGGTCTTTATCCTAGAAGTGAAAACAGATGTTTTGAATTTATGATATCTTTCAAAAATATTAAGGAACAATCCAAAGATCCATTCAAAGGAAGAATATTTATGTGCATCTTACCCTAGCAAAATCAAAGGCATATCTGTAAATTTGTTTGAAAGCTGACAGATCATTCAGTTGTGAGCGCAAATAGTCAAATTTGCTCTGCAACCTTTCTGTGCAGTCACATCTAGGTTAAAAGAAATACAGAATTAGGAATTTCTTAAGAACTGATACAAAAGATAACCTGGAAGCTAACATACAGGCTTAATAGTATTAAGAATAAGCCGTAGCTTATAGTTAGGGAAAATCTACGTAGGGCATCACAGTTGAAAACAGGGATGGACTGTTACTCATTCAATTTATTTTAGAACAGACACAATCAGATTCCTTACTGTAATGAGGTCATTCCTTTTAGCCATTCTTCTTTAGTGAAAAATCCCATGTTCTGAGCCTCTAGCTTCCACGCTAATACTAACATGATAATCTGCAGACCAAAAAAGTTAGGATAATTTTTGAACAGAGGTTTTAGCAACAATTTTCAGCAGCCATCACAATCAGATCTAGAGTTTTTTCTCTCCTCTTCAAAGTTCTACCAATTCAGTATAAAGTAACTAGACTTAATTCTTAAATTAATTTTTCCATAATAAAACTACATTTAGGTTTAGTCTACATTTGTATAAAGCTTATAAACTGACACTTGCAAATTCAGCTCACAGATAGCTACAGCAGGCCAGTATAACAGAATCTAAATCAGTTTACACAGTCTGTTTTTTTAAACCCACAAACAGGTCAAAGCCAAGGGAAAAAGGAAATTGCTAAATTATGTCTCCACCCAACCTTCAGCTACATAATTTAGTACTGCATATAGAGAGATTTTAATGTAAACTTGAAAATATCAGAAAACAAATTATTTAGTAGTTATCTGCGCAAGTTGGCTGTTGCATTTTCCTCTGTTACAACTGTGATTACACCACAAAAAGTACTTTAATGACTGTAAAGTATTTTGGACATCCTGAGGTTATGAAAAGTGCTCATATGCAAGTTCTTTCTTTTTTAACAGAGAGGGAGATACTACTGTGGGGAAAATGTTAGCCAAATTCAGATGTAGCCAATGTTGTGGAGCTGGTCCGCGAAGCAGTGGTATTTATAAAAAGGAAACTTTTGGACTGTAGGTCTTTCTTTCTCGACAACTCCCCATCTTTCAATCCCTGTATTCCAAATCTTATTCAAGATGATAACATGAATATCTTATTCCACAAAATTGTGTCTTGGCTATAAACTATCAGAAACAGTTAACTCAATAGCTTCCCAAGCTGCCTGGCCGTATCTTTGGTCCTGGATCCTAATCAGAAAAGTCAGCGCTCAAATATTGCTGAAAAATGTAATTTCACACTCCTGATTGAGATGGAAGAATGAAAATGCCACTGAGTATCATAGGCAGCCTGAATGCTGCTGGGATGCTTGAGCTGAGCCAAGTCTGTGGAGCCCTCTTCACACCAGAAATGGTACCAGGTCAAAGAGATTTACAATATCTGATCCACCACTTAACTAGTACAGCTAATAATCTAGTTCACAAAAGTAAATAATTACGCTTAGTGTACTACATTCATTGCTAAATTAAACCTATTTGTGGATTTTTGTGCCATTATATTTTATTTTAAAACCTGTATAGTTGGCATGCTTGCTATTAAAATAGGCACAAACTGCCTTACTGCAAGTCTCTAAAGCATTTGAGTGAGTCACTGCATACACGGTGATTGTGGAATAAAAGTTTGAATGTTGATACAGTAAATGCCTGAGGACTCCTATTTCCTAGTGCAAGTGTGTCTTTTAACATCACCATGATCAACAATACTAATAAGGATGCTCTACAAAATTGAAAATTAGAGCACCATCTAAAGGATTGCATGTTTCCTGCAAGTTCAAGCACCAATATTGTATTAAGACATTGAGGTAAATATAATTTAGTGGGAGATGATCAGCCATGTAGACAGCTGCCTAAACCTTTAATAGATAAGGTTATAAATATATTTTATATTAAGCAGCAGCAGAAAAGAAAGTGATCAGAAAGTAAATATGATAAAAGTAATAGCACAGAATTCAGAGCCAACCCACTTCAATACCTGCCTGAAACTTTAACAGCTAACCAGTGTAAGTATAGATTACATTAAGCAGCAGCAATGAAAAGTGATCAAAAATAAATCCAAGCAAATAGCACAGGATGTAAATCTTTAATTCAGGTTAGAAAGATGAAAGGCTCTCCATTACATATGGCTATAGGGTCACATTACGTGCACACAAGATGAATTGTTACTGTTACCGTGCGTATTTATCACGTCACGATAACAACTGGTATTTATACAATGCCTTTAATATAGCAACACATACCAATGCGTTTCAGAAGGGAGTTTTTACATGAAGCCACATTAAGCAATATTAAGACAGGTAACCAAAGGTTCAGATCAGAGTTAGATTTTAAGCAACACCTCAAGTACAGGGATTTGGGGAGAAAATTGTCGAACATTGGGCCTCAGTATCTAAAGATGTGGCTGTTATCTGCAAATGATGTTCATATGTTAAATTATTGGACAAGGGAAGACAAGAAGAAATCAGCAGAATATAGCAAATTAATTTTTAACAATTTTTTGAGGTTATGTTCAAAACATTTTCTCCAAATGTTTCCAAAAAGTGTACAAAATACTATTCCTGTGTGCTGTGCACTTAATTCAAGCCTCAGAAACCTGGACAATAAGTAAATGTGGATGTCAAGACATAGGCTGAAAATTGCTTTGACAAACCACGAGTCAAATGAAGTGCTCAAAATTGCAAAAATAAAAATGACTGATAAATGTGACATTGGGAAAGGAAAAGGCCAGAATTTTGGCGATTTGATAAAAGCTGAACACCTACAGGGCAGTGTGGAGGGCAGCAAAGAGGGGTCAACAGACAGACTAGCATGATGCTTCTTGACAGCAGATCCCTTGGTTGGAGCAACTATGAGCAGCAGCAGCTGGTTACAAAAACAAGAATTAGAGATGTCCTGAAATTTTGAGGAATAGGATACTGATCAGAATTGCCGATATTGGACTAAAATTGTGTATTGGAACATGTTCATTTCAGCTATTTATCCAGGCTAGCCGATAAAATGCATGTCTGCATAACAATGCATCTTAGGGAAATTACAAAATAAAAATAAAGTTCAGTATATGTGCATGAAATGCATTTTCTAGGATATTATTTTCTTACAACATGGGTCCACAAAATTTATGAATGCACGGCTTGGATAAATCCTCAAACAGCTTTTCTTTGACAGTCAGTAGATAAATGCATGCTAACACATTTTGTTCAACATTTTTGGATTAAGGCAACAGTCAGGGTAGCCAGCAACATGCCACACTCTTCTGGTCTATTCCTTTTGCAAAAATTAAGAAAATCTTTACGTTTTCAGAACGCTATTAGCTTTTACCTTTTTAGGGCAAGATATTTGCACTTTAGTACTAGGTAAGTGAAATGTAATTTATAAAGATAGAAATTCATCTAAAAAATGGCAGCACGTTTACAAACATCACAAAAGGCTCAACACAAAATTAAAAACCAATTACTGACTCCCAAACTGAAAAGGAAAACTCCTTTATGTAATTAAAAGGAAAAATCACGTACTATAACTAGAACCTACATTTCGTACAAGTAACTTTATTTAGTAATTATTTTAATTAATTGTCTTTTCAGTAATTGTTGACTTCCAAAAAGGAATTTAAACTTACATTTTCAGGCTCCACGCCTATATCTTCACAAAATTTTTCCATTCCCTCAGGGCCAACAACTTCATCTGTTCCTTGAAGAGAGAATGGGAATTATGTATTCTATCCAAATCTCATTTCTAAAATGATTGGTAGTCATGCATGAAGTTCAACTAATCTTTTAACCCATATATATATTCTTCTAGAATCCTGTAAAGAATCAACTGATGCATCTGGATAAAAATCAAATCAGCAACAAGTGTGCATGTGGCTTTCTCAAAGGGAAGCCTGCTCAGTGCAGCAATTAACTTGACCTAAATGTAACAGTTTCAGAAATAACAAGGGCAAAAACTTCAACAGATCAACATTTTGAAGACACTGATATACATTTTAGCCAATCTAAACTAATCCGACAGGTTTCCACTCAAATTTTCAATGTTTCTTGAAATAAGCTTTTTGTCAGTCTAAATACAGTTGCTACAAGAACAGGTCAGAGGCTGGGAATCCTGCAGAAGGTCTTCGCTTCCCAAAGTCTGTCCATCATCCACAAGTTAGGAGTGCAGAGGAATACTCTCCAATTGCCTGGATGAGTGCAGCCCCAATAGAATTCTATAGTCTCAACACCATTCAAAACAAAGCAGTCTGCTTCATGGACATCCCATTTATTACCTTACAACATTGACTCCCTTACCACCAGTGCATGATGACAGCAGTGTGCGCCATTGACAAGGCTACTGCAGCAATTCACTACGGCTCCTATGACAGCACCTTCCAAACTTGCAATTTCAGCCACCTCCAAGGGCAGGTGCAGCAGACGCATGGGAACACCCCCACCTGCAAGTTCCCCTCTAAGCCACACACCATCCTGACATAGAACAAAATTGCGTTTCCTTCACTGTCGCTAAGTCAAAATCCTGGAACTCCCTCCCTAACAGCACTGTGGGTGTACCTATACGATATGGGACTGCAGTGGGGTTCAAGAAAGCAGCTCACCACCATCTTCAAGGGAAGTTACGGTTATCCAATAAATACCAGCGGCCTATTCAATGATGTCCACATCCCGTAAATGAATAAATAAAAATGGATAAAACATGGAATTTTCTTGAAATTGATAATGAACTAGAACATCCTTGCCTGTTGCCAGCAAAAAGCAATTATACAAGATTGAAGAAAACCCAGACCCAAAAAATAAAACTCACATTGAAAACTAAAATTCCTAAGACTCCTTGTGAAATCACATTTGTGGCATATAGTTTACATTTTGTCAATCTTTACAAAGCTTGAGGTTCCACATGGCATTAACTTAGTTTTCACAATGAATACAAAATAACCAATTCCAAAGGGCTTCAGTTACCTTGTGAGATTGTACTACTAAAGCAGATTTGAGACGATTTAATACTGCAACAATGTAGCTTATTCTAGACATTTTAAAACAAATTTAAAAATGCACCAATTGCCTCAAACCAGACCTATCTTTTTGATTGGATCAAATTAGCATGTATAACGACAGGTTTGCACAAAAACAATATTCTCAATTGATCCCTGAGGATACTAGTGGAAACAAGTTGTTCAAGCTTCATCTTGAGGCACAGCCTCAAGATAAAGGGGGGGCGGTTTAGAACGGAGTTGAGGAGGAACTTCTTCACTCAAAGGGTGGTGAATCTCTGGAATTCTATGCCCGTTGAGGTGGTGGAGGCTGCCTCGCTAAATATTTTTAAGACGAGGGTTGATGGGTTTTTGATAAGCGAGGGGATTAAGGGTTATGGGGAGAGGGTGGGAATGTGGAACTGAGCCACGACAGATCAGCCATGATCTTACTGAATGGCGGGGCAGGCTCGAAGGGCTAGATGGCCTACTCCTGCTCCTATTTCTTATGTTCTTAAGAGCATATCATTCATCTTACTGTCTTCTCAAATTGCCATGAGGTCACTGAATTGT
Source organism: Carcharhinus amblyrhynchos (assembly GCF_965287045.1). Taxonomy (NCBI): domain Eukaryota; kingdom Metazoa; phylum Chordata; class Chondrichthyes; order Carcharhiniformes; family Carcharhinidae; genus Carcharhinus; species Carcharhinus amblyrhynchos. Next base: position 64,825,086 of record NC_137333.1, read on the forward strand.
AGCAACCAGTGCAATAAACTCATACAGACAAAAGCAAAATGTGATAGATGCTGGAAATCTGCAATAAAATCAGGAATTGTTGCAAACATTCAACAGATCAGGCAACATCTGTGAAGAGAGAAACAGAATTAATCTTTCAGATCATTCATCTTTCATTAAAACAAGAAAAAAAATTAGGAATCCGACAGGTTTAGAGCAAGTGAAAGATGGTGGGTTGGAATGAGTGGCAGAGAAGGGAAAAAACAAGAGGGCATGTCAGAGATAGGGTTGAAGGCAGGTGAGATCAGATGAAAATAGGGATGATATAGAATACAGGAACAAGATAAAGAATCTGGTGAACTGGTATGGCGACAATAACCTCTCCCTCAATGTCAACAAAATGAAGGAGATTGTCATCAAAGCGTAAAGGAGAACATGCCCCTGTCTACACCAACGGGAACGAAGTAGAAAGAACATAATAAGAACATAAGAAATAGGAACAGGAGTAGGCCATCCAGCCCCTCGAGCCTGCCCCGCCATTCAATAAGATCATGGCTGATCTGTCGTGGCTCAGTTCCACTTTCCCGCCCTCTCCCCATAACCCTTAATCCCCTCTCTTATCAAAAACCCATCAACCCGCGTCTTAAAAATATTTAGCGAGGTAGCCTCCACCACTTCAACGGGCAGAGAATTCCAGAGATTCACCACCCTTTGAGTGAAGAAGTTCCTCCTCAACTCCGTTCTAAACCGCCCCCCCTTTATCTTGAGGCTGTGCCCCCTAGTCCTACTGTCTTTTTTGAGCAGGAAGAGTCTCTCCACCTCTATCCTATCCATCCCATTCATCATCTTATACGTCTCAATGAGATCTCCCCTCATTCTTCTAAACTCTAACGAGTACAAGCCTAGTTTATTCAGCCTCTCCTCATACCTCAACCCCCTCAACTCCGGTATCAGCCTAGTAAACCTCCTCTGCACTCCCTCCAAGGCCAAAATATCTTTGCGCAGGTGCGGCGCCCAAAAATGCACACAGTACTCCAGCTGCAGCCTCACCAATGCCCTATACAGCTGCAGCAAGACCTCCCTACTTTTATATTCAATCCCCCTCGCTATGAAGGCCAGCATCCCATTCGCCTTCCTGACCACCTGCTGCACCTGCAAGCTGGGTTTTTGCGACTCATGCACAAGGACCCCTAGGTCCCTCTGCACCGTCGCCTGCTGCAGTTTTTCGCCACGTAAGTAATAATCCTTCCTACCATTATTCCTACCAAAGTGGACCACCTCACACTTGCCAACATTAAATTCCATTTGCCATTTCCTGGCCCATTCGCCCAGCCTATCTAGATCCTTCTGCAGACTTTCCACACCCTCCGCACAATTTGCCGTTCCCCCAATCTTGGTGTCATCAGCAAATTTCGACACCCTACACTCGGTTCCCTCCTCCAGATCATCTATATAAATGGTAAAAAGCTGAGGCCCCAGCACCGACCCCTGGGGCACTCCACCAGTCACCATCCGCCAATCCGAATAGCACCCGTTGACCCCCACTCTCTGCCTCCTATTTGACAACCAATCCTCTATCCACGCTAACACCCTACCCCCAACTCCATGTCCCTCGACCTTCTGCAATAACCTCTTGTGAGGTACCTTGTCAAACGCCTTCTGAAAATCTAGAAAGACCACATCCACCGGCTCTCCTCTATCCACTGCCCTAGACACATCCTCATAGAACTCCAGTAAATTTGTCAGACACGACTTCCCTTTAATGAAACCGTGCTGCGTCTGCTCTATCAAGCAATTCCCTTCAAGATGCCTCGCAATTTCCTCCTTAATGACAGACTCTAACATTTTACCTACAACAGACGTTAAACTAACCGGCCTATAATTCCCCGCCTTTTGCCTGGCACCCTTCTTAAACAACGGCGTAACATTAGCCTTTTTCCAATCTTCCGGCACTTCCCCGGAATCCAGCGACGTCTGGAAAATAACCACCAAGGCATCCACCATCACCTCCGCCATTTCTTTCAGAACCCTCGGATGCATTCCATCCGGTCCTGGGGACTTGTCCACAATCAGCCCCTCCAGTCTGTCGAGCACCACCTCTCTAGTAACAGTAATGTCATTAAGACCCTCCAGTCCTACCACCTTTCCATCACTAACACCCGGCAAATTATTCACGTCCTCCTCCGAAGACAGAAACAAAAAAGTTATTCAATACCTTAGCCATATCCCCATCCCCTACCACTAGGTCCCCTTTCTCATCCTCTAAAGGACCAACATTCACCCTAGCCAGCCTCTTCCTTTTCAATATATTTATAAAAACTCTTGCTATCCTTTTTCATATAAAGCGCTAGCCCAGCTTCATAGTTTCTCCTACCCTTCTTTATCAACTTCTTTGTCAATCTTTGTTGACATTTAAACCTCTCCCAATCCTCTTCTCGCCCACTACTCTTAGCTACTCTAAATTCCTCCGCTTTTAATTTTACACTTTCCTTCACCTCCTTCGTTATCCACGGCTTATTACCTCTCCTCCTACGGTCCTTTTTGACCATCAGAATAAATTTCCGCTGAGCACCAAGAAAGATCTCCTTAAAGATCCTCCACTGCTCCTCAGCAGACCCTCCCTCCAACGCGCTCCCCCAGTCCACATTCGCCAATTCTTCTCTCATCCTACCGTACTCCCCTCTATTCAAACAAAGTACGCGTGTCCAGGAACCCACTTTCTCCTCCTCCACCTGCACCAGAAACTCCACCATACAATGATCACTCTCCCCAAGAGGATCCTTCACCACAAGGTCCCTAATTCTACCCGCCTCATTACATAGCACCAGATCCAAGATAGCTCGCTCCCTCGTCGGCTCCAACACACACTGTTCGAGGAAACTATCCCGGCAGCATTCCAAGAACTCCTCCTCGAGCCCACCACGTCCAACATGGGTCGACCAATCAATATGCAGATTGAAATCCCCCATAACTACGGCCGTCCAATTCCTGCACGCCGCACTTATTTGCGCGTTAACAGCCCGCCCCACCTCCAGATCATTATTCGGGGGCCTATAGACGACACCCACCAGCGTCTTCCTCCCTTTGCTGTTCCTAATCTCCACCCACAACGATTCCACCCTCTGCTCCTTGGCTCCAATATCATTCCTTGCTACCACCGTGATGCTATCCTTAATCAGCAGAGCTACGCCCCCCCCTTTTCCCTCCTGCCTATCCTTCCTAAACACTTGATAGCCCTGTACATTCAGCTCCCAGTCCCTGTCACCCTGCAGCCACGTCTCTGTAATGGCCACCAGATCGTATCCATTTGTGTCGATCTGCGCCACCAGCTCATCCACTTTATTCTGAATGCTTTGTGCATTCAGATAAAGCGCTTTCATCCCAGCCTTCACCTGGACCCTATTTGCCGTAACGCCACCAACCATACTCACGCCCCCTACTCCCTCTATTATTGGGACATCCTCGGCCTCTTCCCTTACCTGTACCCTCTCCTTAACTTTAGGCCTCGTAACATCACCTACCCTCGCGCACCCCCCCCCCCCCCCCCCACCCCCCAATTAGTTTAAAGCCCTGTCTACAGTCCTCTTTACTCGATGAGCCAGCACTCTGGTCCCAGCACGGAAAGGGTCAAGAGCTTCAAGTTTAGGTGTCCAAATGACCAATAATCTGTCCTGGTCCCCCCATGCCGACACTATAGTTAAGAAATCCCAACGCCTCTACTTTCTCAGAAGACAAAGGAAATTTGGCATGTCAGTTGTGACTCTCACCAACTTTTACAGATGCACCATAGAAAGCATTATTTCTAGTTGTACCACAGCTTGGCATGGCTCCTGCTCTGCCCAAGACCACAAGAAACTACAAAAGGTTGCAAATGTAACCCAATCCATCACACAACCAGTCTCCCACCCACTGAATCTGTCTACATTTTCCGCTGCCTCGGCAAAGCAGCCAGCACAATTAAGGACCCCTCATGCACCCTGGGCATTCTCTTTTTCATCTTTCCATTCTTTTCCTTTAGGAAAAAGATACAAGAATCTGAGGTAATGTACCAACCAACTCAAGAACAGCTTCTTCCCTGCTTCTGTCAGACTTTTGGATGGAGTTACCTTGCATTAAGTTGATCTTTCTCTACACCCTAGCTATGACTGTAATACTACATTCTGCACTCTCTCATTTCCTTCTCTATGAATGGTATGTTTCGCCTGTATAGCATGCAAGAAACAATAGTTTTCACTGTATGTTAATACATATGACAATAAATCATGTGACAAAGATATGCAAGGCCAAAGGGAGTGATAAAGGGACAAGTAAAGAAACAAAAAGATGTTACCGAGGAGTGAATGGCAGGATAACTGCTGTCCAAAAAAGGTAAAGGAATGAGAGAGAAAAGAAAACAAACACTAAAACTAGATGCCAAAATTATGATCTAAAATTGTTGAACTCAACATCAATTCCAGAGGTTGTACAGTTGAAAGAAGAGATGCAGTCCCTTGAGCTTGTGTTGACTTCATTGGAGTACTGTAGCAAGCCAAGGTCAGAAAGGGCAGAGTGGAACAAATGGAAAATTAAAACGACAGGCAGCAGGAAGCTAGGGTAATGCTTGCACACTGAACAGGGGTGTCCAACAAAGCGGTCATGCAGTCTGAACAAAGAAAAGTGCAGTGCAGGATCAGGCCCTTTGGCCCTCCAAGCCTATGCTGAATTTTGTCTCACCAGTGTGGAGACCATATCTAGCATAGCAAATGCAGCATACTAAATTGAAAGTAAATTGCAATTTCACTTGAAAGGAATCGTCGAGAACTCAGAAGTTGAAATGGGAGGAGATAATAAGGTGATGCTTTGTCTGTGCTTGCAGGGAATATTGTTGTAGGAAAGAGGTGTGGGAGTTGACCAGGTTATCACAGAAGGAATGGTTTATTTGGAATTCTGGGAGGAAGGGGAAGATATATATGGTGCCAGTACCACATTGAAGGTGACGGAAATGACAGAACGACCCACTGAATATTGAGTGGAAGGTGAGGAAAAGCAGAACCTTAAAGCGAGATGGGGGAAGGGTCAAAAGCATAAATGTGTGGAAGAGAATGGACAGATCCAGGCCTGTCAACCACATTGGGAAAAATCCTTGGCTTATATAAAAGGTTAGCACGGTCAATGTACCTAATCAGCAAGTTTCGGACTGTGGGAAGAAACTGGAGCTCCCAGAGGAAACCAACACAGACACGAGGAGAACGTGCAGACTTTGCACAGTGATCCAACCCCGGAATCAAACCCAGGTCTCTGGCACTGAGGCAGCAGTGCTAACCATTGTGGCACGGTGCCAACCCCTAAACATGTTAGGAGCGCTGATACGAAAGATTGCTTCGTCAGAATAGTTAAAGTAGAGATGAAGAATTTTTATTTGATTTGTCACATGTAATACTATACAGTGAAAAGTGTTCTCTCTCGCGCACTATACAGATAAAGTATACCATTCATAGAATACATAGCAGTGAAGGAAAGGAGAGGATGCCGTTTATAGTGTCACAATCATAGCTGCGGTGTAGAGAAAGATCAGCTTAACATGAGATAATTCCATTCCAAAGTCTGATGGCAGCAAGGATGAAGCTATTCTTGATTCAGTTGGTACGTGACCTCAGACTTTTTCCTGACGGGTGAAAGCAGAAAGGAATGTGTCCTGGTGCGTAGTGTCCTTGATTATGCTAGCTGCCTTTTTGAGGCAGTGGGAAGTGTAGACGGAGTCAATGGACGGGAGGCTGGTTTGCACGATGGACTGGGTTACGTTCGCAACCCTTTGCAGTGTCTTGATCAAAGCAGGAGCCATACCAAGCTGTGATACAACCAGAAAGGATGCTTTCTATGGTGCATCTGTAAAAGTTGGAGAGAATTATAACAGAAATGCTGAGCTTTCTTAGCCTTCTGAGAAAGTAGAGGCATTGGTGGGCTCTCTTAACTATAGGTGTGGAGGGACCAGGACAGGTTGTTGGCAATCTGGACACCTAGAAACTTGAACTGAGAAAATAGAATGGAATCCTTAAAAGAAACAGGGCGTGAGGAGGTGTAGTCGAGTTAGCTGTTGCAGTCCAGGGACTTAGAGTGATTATTGGTTGATGGCTTATCCCAAGAAATGGAGATGTAAGTCAAGGAATGGAAAGGAAGAGGAGGCAAGTGGTTAGGATGGATCTTGTGAGGGTTTAAGGGAAAAACCAGAAAAAAATTGAGGAAATTTTTCAGCTCATATCAAGAGTAGGAAATGTCTCTAATACAGTTATCCATGTTATGGAAACAGAGGTGAGGTAGTGAGCACAAGGAGGCATGCAACAAAGATTATCCCACAATGAAGCAGGCATAGGTTAGACCCATGTGTGTACCCATAGCAACACCTTTTATTTGGAAGAGGTGTATGCAACTGACAGTGAAGTTGTTAACCATGAGAATAAGTTCAGCCAGGTGGGGACTCCATTCAAAAGTTCAGATCACCCTGGACTTATACATGATACATCATACAATAAATCTGAGCTGAAAATATATCTCTAGTCATTCAAATCCATTTAATGTCTCCACCCCTCATCAAGCCCACTTCTTCTATGAGACACCGTCTACACTCTTGATTCCCCTTTCCAATCCAACTCAAATAACTAACCTTTCATCCTAAAGCATTCAAACATGGCCCTTTCTCTTAATGCATGTTGTTTACATCAACTTTCCAGAACAGTGCTACCCTGCTTTTTACTCCCAGAAGACACTGATACTTTGCTTGAAAGGTTTGCTGTTGCTCAAGGTCTTTCAGACAAAAAGCTTGTCATTTTCTGTCGAAGGAAGTATAAATAGGTGGCCATTAATTACTTGACTAGCAAACAAATCACAGACTGTTTAGCAAAGTAAACAGTCCACCATGGATTTTACTTAGGGTTTGAGGGATGGTCAATCTGAAATGTTAAATCCATTCTTCCTTCCACAGATGCTACCCAACCTCCTGAGCATTTCCAGCAATTTTCTGTTTTGAATATGGGTTTTACTCCATTACTTTATTAGGTGGTTAAGTGTTGGCTGCCCAAGATCAAAGATAAAGCACCCATCCCACCAATTACCATCAGAAAAAAAAGCCCAGAGCTGTGCAAACCATGGCCTTAATTGTCTGACAGTACCAGCTTCATGAAAACAAAAATGATGATGAGCAAGGATTTAAAAAGCCCTGATATAATGCTTAGTAATATTTATCTTTTACCCAGTGGAGAATTGAAAGTTTCACAAGAAATTAAAATCAATCACTATAATGACAAAAAGAACCAAATACTAATCAAGCAATTAATTCAAATATAATTTTCAACAGAAGCTGCTCAGCACATGATGCACACTTTTATAAAATATTCAATTAGATCTTTCACTAATTTTAGTTCTGATTCCAAAGCTCAGGAGACGATTATAAGAGCAAATGCTTTGGTTCTAATGCCAGTGATTTGCGTTCGATTGCAGTGATTCAAGAAAGCAGCTCACCGTCATCTTCCCAAGGGCAAGTGGGGACAGGCAATGAATGCTGGCATAGCCAGCAGAGTCCACATCCCTTGAATTAATAAAAACAAATATCTACGATTCACTGAGTATCCAGAAATGGTCATGTCATGGAATCACACTATACAAGTTTGCTACTTACTGTCACCAATTTCTAGTAGTTTTCAGCTTTCCTGGGCTGTATTAATAGACTTTTTTTTGATTTCTTAAGCTGAACCAGTTGAGGCATAAAGAAAGCATTTCAAAAGACAAGTCTAGGTGTCTGCTGGGAAAGCTAATGCATTCCGATAGACAACCCAGCCAACAGAATAAACGTGAAATACCGAAGTACTATCATTTCTATTTGTTACAAACAAAATAGAGGAAAGCAACACTATTAACATGCTTTTCATACAGAAAATCTAATCTTAAATGTTGGTATAAAAGGAACTCAAATGATTTGACAGATAATGCAATGGAAATAAAAATGCTCACACGTAGCCAATGTACCAAGATTGCCCTTTTAACTACAGAAAGGCATTTAACATCAAATATAGGAAGGAATACATTTCCCCTCACCTGCCAAACCCAATATATTTACAACTAGGAAAAGATCCAGCTAAAATTAACACATTTCAACAGAGTAGCAGAGATAGGAATCTGGATCATCCAATTTCACAATGCTGCATTAAGTCAACAACAAATACAAACAGCTGATTTATGAGGCAAAGGAGGAACTGAGGATTGAAATGTCAATTTTTTGAAGTTGTATTTGATTCGAAATGCTTAATACTGACACTTAGTACAAGAAACATGAGCATCTCAACTTTGAGAGTAAATTCTTGGAGAATGTGCTGCAAAAGGAGGTAAAATACAAGAAATAATTTCAAGCTGTCATGTTAGATTGGCAATATGTTCTGTTGGCTGGGTTGTCTATTGGATTTCATTAGCATCTAGCTAATCTAGCTAACTTATGTTAACACAGAAGTTAGCAACAGGTGGGACAAGACGTAGTTGCACTTCAATGGAATGTCATATGTACATATATCAATTAGTCAATGCTACAGCATTAACTCATGACTGTATTTGGAGTTGGCAAATTGCTAACCACCATCCTCCCACCTACCCAAAGTTGGGATTTTCAACATATTAGAATGGAGGTATCGTACAGAAGTCTATTTCCCAAAAGGGAGAGGAAGAATTCATCCGAGGAAGAGCCATTTGTAGAATGCACCAGCACATTTCCTAACATTTGTTTAGAATGCCGCCAGTGGAAACCTGGTATCAGGTTGCTTGCTCATCCTTGGTTGCAGCCCATACATAGTCCATGGACAGGAAAATACTCTCAAATTCAAGTTAAAATAAAAAACATGTATTATCTCCAGAATGCGTTAGATATCTTTTGAGTATTCACTGAAGTGTTAAATAAAGATAGAATTTGTGGTGCCATGTGCAATGATATTTTCTTATGGAAAATGTAATGTGGTTTTATGTATTACCTGTTCACATATGATAAGATATAAATAGCCATATCATGGAACAGAACAGGATAGGGTAATTTACAAAATTCTCAAACCCTTTACATATGGGAAACATATGCAATAGTTTATTTTCTTTTACATTGTTAGGGCAGCTTGTTTCTTTTGGCTAAAAGTCACTTAGCATTCATGCACTTCAATAATAATGTTCTGGTTGGTTCCTGAGCTTCGTGGGGTGATGGGAGAGGTGGGGGGTTAATTTTTTGTGGAAATACAGGATAAAAACTTGAGGGAGTAAAAATGTTCAGGTTACAAAGAAAATGTGCTTTTCTCATCAAGGTCTACAATGCAATGAAATGCAGCAGACTTTTGGCAGAAATGCTGCATTGCACTAATACAATTTATTCATTCCCATTGCTTCAACAGACTTTAGAACAATATGTTTTCTTTGATTCTTAAGCAAATCCTGTGGGGGAAAAGGATTGCTTTTAAACTGCTGCCTGCCCATATATTAAAAATGTTTTCAAAATATATTGCATAATTACATATTTAAGACCTTATCATAAATTCTTACCTGCATATTCATAAAACCAAGCTAGGCACTTTTTGCTTGAAAAACTGTCATCATTTATTAATCTAGATGCCGTCTGTACTCTACAGAAACTTAAAAGACAAAAACTGATCAGGGAACCATTTTCAATAAAATGTAAGCTTAACTCTAGTCCTTGCTTTCCAAGCATTCTGGTAATAAAATTCTGCAGCTTTTAGCATGATGGCAATTGTCTTTCCAAACATTTGCTATTCAAACATCTCATTCTTACATAATTAAAAGTAGAAGAATTAATATCAGAAAGATTAAAACTAAGATTTGGTAGCAGTAGTGTGATCAAGTTGTTTCTCAAGCTGAGATACATTTTTTTGCATACATAGTTAAATGTACATTAGGCACTTTCAGATAAAGACAACCCTTATAAAAAAATTTGCCCAACCAAAATACAGCACAATTCCATGCCAGGCTATTATGTGAATTAGTTTGAGCTTTCCAATGAGAACAAGAAAATGCTAACAATGTGCTCAATTTTTTTTCTACAAAGTAATCAACTGAAAACATTGTTCGACCTCAAATTACTAATGTCAGCATTTTTACACTCAAAACAACCAACTTCTTCCTAGGCTTACAACAGGCTTATATTGAACACATCAAATGGAGAGATTGAAAATGCTCCATTTTTTTTTCATATCCATTCATGGGGTATGGGCACTGGCTAGGCCTGCTTTTATTGCTCATCCCTTATTGCTTTCAAGGTGGTGGTGGTGTCCTGCCTTCTTAAACCGCTGCAGTCCATGTGTTGTAGGAACATCCACAGTGCTGTTAGGGAGTTCTAGGATTTTGACCAAGTGACAGTGAAAGAATAACGATATAGTTTCAAGTCAGGATGGTGTGTGACATGAAGAGGAACTCGCAGGTATTGGTTTTCCTATGCATCTGCTGCCCTTATCCTTCTAGGTGATAGAGGTGACAGGTTTGGAAGATGCTGCCAAAGGAGCCTCGAGATCCTGCACTGCATCTTGTAAATGGTGCACACTGCTGCCAATGTGCATCAGTGTGGAAGGAGTGAACGTTTATTGGGGTGGATAGGGATCTATTACAAACTGAAATATCTTTGAATTTAGTCCTGGGTCTTTAATTGCATTAAAGTCACTATATAAATGCAAGTTGTCACAGTTTAAAAAACCTTAAATAAGACATATCTGCAGAGACATTTAAGCTATAATAATGCAATGAAAAGTCTAAATTTTAAATCCACTTGAGTAAACAAAACATTGGAAAACATTAGTGTGGAAATCCAACCAAACAAAAAGTCTTAATCCAAAAAGGTACCCACCTGCTTATTCTACATTTTTTCATGCTGGCGTCTTCTGACCCTGAAGATTTTCTCTTTTTCTTAACAGGCATCTTGTGGGCACACCAAAAGACAGAACAGGTGCACTGAGAGGAGCTATCTGCAACAATTTACAGCTTAGTCAGTTACAAGCTTAACACAGCCTCTTACTCCATAAACTATTGAGGAACATAGGAACAGAAGTTGGCCATTTAGCTTCTTGAGCTTCAAGATGATCATGACTGAACTCAAGATACTTAACTTGGTTCCCATATCTCTTAGCACTACTAACAGATTTTTGTTCATCAACCTTAGATTTGAAATTAACTATTGATCTAGTATCAAATTGAGGTTTGTGGGAGAAGTGTTTCAAACTTTTATCCCCCAGTATGTAGAGTATTTGCTAATTCCACTCTTGAAAGATGTGGCTCTTAATTTAAGACTGGGGGCTACAGTCCTAGACTCCCCAACCAATAAATTTAGCTCATAGAAACTTTGATCAAACCAATCCTTTATTTTTGTTTGCGTATTGTCTCCTTATATTGCTAAACACTGAAATCCAAATATCATTCTGGTCAACCTATGTGGTGTTTCCTCCAACATCAATTTACCCTTGTTCTTGTGCAGGACCCAGAGCTACTCAGTACTCTAGATATGGTGTAAGCAGAGCTTTGAATAGCTGAAGCATGCCTTTTACCTCTTGTGCTCTATTCCTCTAGATATAAATGCCAATATTACATTAGTCTGTTTTATTATTGCATACTTGCTCATGACATTTTAATGACTATATCACTGGATCTCACCCCATTTGGGCTCTGTTTCCAGCATGTTCTCTGTTAAAACGTATCCTGTTCTATCCTTTTTTGGGTCCAGAGTGGGTGATGTCACATTTGCTTCAGTTTTGCCCATTTATTTTCTGCAAATTTCTCAGCACCCTTGATAAATCTCAACTCACCATGCCCTTCTTTTCCTCAAGTTAATTGGACCATAAATTCTTCACGTCACTCCATAGCAACTTACCTTTGCTTAAAATGGAAAGTGACCATCCTGACTCAGGCTGAGTGAGACTGAAAAAAATGAAGCATGGCCATGACTTTAGTAGTGAAGTATCAAAGGACTTGAGTGAAGGACATGCCCACTTTTGACAGCATTAGCAAGTCAGTTGGAAAATCCCATTGAAACAGAGAAGGTAAGCTTCTATGGTAATTGACTATGATGTGAAGGTTCGGGCATGGGTGTTGTCAAACATCAGGGGTGTGTGGGCAGGGACATGGGGCTGGGCTGGGTCAAGGGGCTTCGGTTGGTCTTGGTCAAGTGGGGGGAATACTATGGGAGGGGCACCTGGGGTGGTTGGCCTGGATCAGGTGCGGTGGATCAGGGGGGTATCCCCTGCAGGACTCAGTCTTTAAAATAGTTACTCTGAAGTTTGAAGTGTTTTTATCCGTCTAATTCTTTCAGAATAACTGAGTGCAAAATTGGCAGAACCACCCAAAGTTAGTGATCTACAATACTTTGTTGGATGGTTCCCAGCACAGTGCATTGGTTAGAGGAAGCTTTTGGACAATTGATAGGTAAACCCTTACATAGAAACTTCAAAGAGGGATTCTCCAGTGCATCTTTGAGGTAGCCCCCAGTTCCGATGCTGGTGAGCCAGGAAACTATGGCATTGTCTTCTAAGCTTCCCCAAGTCAATCCCAGAGTAAACTCACCAACCCGTTTACACAGCCACTTCCTTGACCTTGCCATTGCATGTAGTCTTTCTAGTCCCATTTTATCTGCACAAGACTATCACTGATAACATCCTTGTACCATTCACCACGCACATTCCAATCTTATCCTGCTTGTCTCATTCTTGGGAAAAAATTATCCTGCAATTCACATAACAGCACTCTTAAAATCCCAACTATCCAGTCTTCAGCCCTCTGTCAACCACTTTTCCACAGCTACTGATTTTCTCAACTGCATCCTGATCTCCACCTTTGATATCCTAGTCGCCAATAAAACTTTACTTGCTCCACAGCGGCTATTCACCAGTATTGCCCTCATCTCAACTTCCTTATGTCCAAGAGACAGAGACTTGAAAAGACATGATGGCAGTGATTAGCATTGCTACCTCACAGCACCAGGGACCTGGGTTCAATTCTGGCCTCATGTCTGCATGGGTTTCCTCCCACAGTCCAAAGATGTGTGGGTTAGATTGATTGGCCATGCTAAATTGACCCCAATGTCAGGGGGTTAAGCAGCTTAAATATCTGGGTTATGGGAACAGTACTTGGGTGGGATTGTGGTCAGTGCAGACCTGATAGGCCAAATGACCTCCTTCTACACTGTAGGAATTCTGTGATTCTATGAACTGATTTAGCCATTCACTGTCAGATCTGGCTGGACCACTTGAACATCAGTCAGGTCCAGCTCTCGTCTGCTGAAACTGTTCACTGTTCTAGGATCATTTCTGGAATGCAAAAATAATCCCTAGCTTCCTTTTTTTGCTCTGGCAAACTGCTCATCTCCAATTATTGTGATGAGTTCATGAACTTCTTTGTCCTAAGATTGAGATATTCTGATCAGCTACCTCTCCCACATCCTTCCCTTCCACTAACCAACCTGCTCAAGCTGCCTTTAGAACTCACCCCGCTCTGGCCCTGAGCTTGCATCTTTCTCTTCTACCTCTGCCGGGTCCTCTCCAACTTATCTTGTCCTTGAGACTTACCTCTTATTGCCTTGATCCTATTCTCAAAAAACTGATCAGCCAACTTCTCCTTCTAGCCATGTTAGCCGATATTGTAAATGATTCTCTCACTTTAGTTGTCGACCTATTCTCTTTTAAATCTGCTGTCATCACCTCTTCCTCAAAACAATCAACCCGTGACCCATTGTCCTTGCAAACTACAGTGTCATCTCCAACTTTCCTCAAGTCCTTGAATGTGTTGTCACCTCTCTAATCTGTTCCCATCATTCGTGGAACTCTATGTTTGAATCCCTCCAATCAGGTTTCCGCTCCTGCCACAGTACCGAAACAGCTCTTATGAAGTCACAAATGACATCTTATGTGACTGTGACAAAGGTAAACTTTCCCTCCTTGTCCTTCTCAACTTGTCTGCTGCTTTTCACATGGTTGCCACACCATCCCCTGCCAACACCTCTCGATTGTCATTCAGCTGGGTGGGATTACTCTCAATTTGGTTCCATTCTTATCTATTTAATCATAGCTAAAGAATTACCAGTATTGAATTCTCTTCCTGCTCCTGCATCATTACGTCTTGTATCCCAAGGGTTTACCCTTGGTACCCTCCTTGTTCTCATCTACAGGTTTCCTGTCAGTGACATCATCTGAAGACAGTGTTAGTTTTTATGTATACTGATGACACCCACTTCTACCTCACCACCACTGCTTTTGACCTCCTCCACACTTGCTAAATTAATCAGGCAACTTATATAACATTGGGACCAGATGAACAGAAACCTACAATTTAATAAAGGGAAGACTGAAGCCATTCTTTTTGGCCCCTGCTCCAAATTCCATTCCCTAGACTCCATCCCTTTCTCTGGCAACAGTCATAAGCCAGTCTGCCAGCAACCTTGATTCTGATCCCTGTAATTTCGCCCAGCCCACAACCTTTTAAGATATCCACACTATTCTAATTCTGTCCTCCCAATTATAATTGTTTCACCACCAAATGGCCTCAGACCCAAGTTTTGGAATACTGCTCTACAACTCTACTTCATTTTCTTCCTCTAATACACTCCTCAGAATTTTCCTTTTGATCAAACTTTCAGTCATCTGACCTAATACCCTCCATGTGGCTTGGTGTCATACTTTGTTTGATAATTCCCCTGTGAAGCACCTTAGGATGTTTCATTACGTTTGAGGCATCACACAAATATAAATTGTTGTTTTCCGATATTTTTTGTTTTAATTGATTCTGTTGAGCCCCTATTCCTGATTCAGTTAGTTTCCTTGGAATGTCTGGCATGCTGACCCTATCCGCTACTGCAAAAACTGATGAAGTAATAATGTATGTCTTTGCTTAGTTTCAGCGACAATATAATCATGACAAACTGAAGGGGCCTAGGACCACTTCTGCTTTGTCACCCCTGTGGTTCTATCATTTCCATTTGCCAGGATGCTCAATTTTTTTTTAAGTTTCTGTATGCATTTTATGTTGTTTCTTCCCTTTCGTTGTCCATTTTTTGTAAAGCATAGCCCTTGCCCATTAGGATTATAAACAGGTTCTGCATCACAAATTCTGTTTTGATACCTCCAATAAACACCTTCTATTGTTTTGCCAATTAACAAATGATTGGCACAGTGGCTGCTACTGTTGTTTTACAGCACCAGGGACCCAGTCCGATTCTGGCCTTGTGGAGTATGCACATTCTCCCCACTTTTGCGTGGATTTCCTCCGGGTGCTCAGGTTTCTTCCCAGTCAAAAGAGGTGCAGGTTAGGTGGCTTGACTGTGCTAAACTGACCCAGAGATATTCAGTATTGAGTGGATTAGCTACAAGACATGCACGGGGTTACAGGGATAAGGCGGATGGATGTTAGGCCTGGGTAGGATGCCCTTTTGGAGAATCAGTGCAGATTTAATGGGCTGATTGGCCTCCTTCTGCATTGTGACGCTTCTGTGAAAACAGACTTGCCCAGTTTATCCAGTGGGAAATCTATCTCACCTTTCTGAAATCAGCTTACTTAAAAATAGAATCTTAATAATTGCTTTTTGTTTCTCCCTTTAACCATGCTAAATTTGATCGGACTATGAATGTCCATGCATCATTAGATTGTTAATAGAATCTGGGTAATTGCTCATTCAGAAATCTAACAGGACAGGTCCCCTTGTTGGCTCTTGGGCATCCTGCTATTCCAGACATAAAAAACTCACTACTTTTCAGAGATCTACTTGGCCTAATTGAGATGAAAGTTAGGTCCTCAACCAACCAATCAAAACCACTCCGTCGTTGCCACGTGCTTAATGTAATCATTTAGAGAAGCTAACATTCGCAACTACTAGATATCCTGTAAGCTATTCTTGCTTCAGTCTCAAGCCCTTTCCTATTTCTCACTTCTATCCAGAAAGTCTCTTCTGCTTTCTCATCACTCACTATATCCTCTCAACATGGAAACGCTTCCATCCTCAGTCACTAAGGTTACTCCCAATCACTCTGCCATTTTTCCCCACCTTTCCTGTTGTGCTTAAAGGCTAGTCCTGAGTCATGCAACCCTGCCTCAGAGGGTATGACATGGTAGCCATTATTAAACTGAATTTGCACCTGTAATTTGTTAAAACTCTTAATTTAGGCCACAGACTCCAATCTATCATTCTCCAGTAATATTTTATTGATATTTCTTACCTTGCTGTCCTGGTATAATGATTTTAGATTTTTACCTTTATCTGTGGTGCCATGGCCCAGCTCCTGTTAACGCCTCTCTTTTTCATCATAGAATCATCAGCTATCCCACCACCTGAACTCTCTCCATTCATTTACCTATCCTCACTCCCAATCCAGTTACTATTTTAAAAAAAAGCTCTAATTTTCTTGTGCCCTCCAAACAGTGCCTTTTGCCTACTCCTTATGTTCTCAGTCCCAGCAGGGATCATATGATTGGATCCACTCCTTCCAATATCTTTTTAAGCATATTTAAGATGCCACTCACTGGCATCAGGTAGACAGATTTGACTTTGTTTACAAAGAATACTATCTGATCCTATAATTATCGTATGTCCTGCAATTACCACTTCAGCTTCACCTCTTGTCCCTCCTCTTCTGACAGCTGGAATGTTTTTATTGCACTTACCTATACTTTGATCACCGTGGCCATTCAGATCTTCTGTCAAATTCTAAGGCAAACACAACAGGAAAAACTAGTGATAATAGATACTTCCCAATGGCATTATAATTACACACATGCATAATTTTTTATATTTGTGTCACAAGTAGGCTTACATTGACATTGCAACGAAGTTACTGTGAAAATCCATAAGTGGCCACATGCCGGTGCCTGGGCAGCACAGTGATAACAACAAAGAACAAAACCAGCCCGGGAAACAGGCCCTTCGGCCCAACAAGCCCGCGCCGCCATCTCAACACCACCAGTCCACCTCTCTACCCATGACCCCTATCTAATGTTTTATGGCCATCCAGATTGAGGGAAACTGATTTAGGGACAATTTATTCCTGCCAATCAGCCTAACAGCACATCTTTGGGGTGTGGGAGGAAACCGGAGCACCCGGAGAAAACCCACGCAAGCACGGGGAGAATGCGCAAACTCCCACAGACACTGGCCCAAATCCATGTGTCTGCACAGCAATCAGCGATAGTCACTGAGCTGTCGTCTTGCCCAGTATCTTGTCCAGTTTAGGCACACACTAACGACATGAAGCACTAGGCCAATCTCGAACAACCAAGAGCAGCCCCAGTACGACCCATCTCGTGTATGCCCCTCGTTGGGCACGAGGTGGACCGACTTAGAACCTGTGAATGAAAAGAGAAAAAACATTATCACCATACTTTACCCATTTACATTACCAGGGACGCCCCAATGCTAATAACCCTTATTTAAAAGGTTCTCCTATATCCACCCATCTCCAACTCAGTCGTGTGCCTGTTTAAGTTACTCTTAACGGACTCTAGCGGGTTTGCCTCCACCACCTTACTTGGCAGAGCATTCCATACCCCACTACCCTGTGTGTGGAAAAACCTCCCTCTAATATCTGTGTTGTACCACTCCCCCCTCACCTTAAGTCCATGGCCCCTTGTCCTACGTGTCTCTATTATAGGAAATAGCTTACCTCTGTTTACTCTATCTATACCCTTCATAATCGTATATACCTCTATTAGATCCCCCCTCAGTCGGCGTCTTTCAAGGGAAAAGAGCCCCAATTTCTTCAATTTTTCCTCATACCCCAGTCCTTCCATACCAGCCAACATCCTGGTAAACCTCCTCTGCACTCTCTCCAGTGTCTCCATGTCCTTCCGGTAGTAAGGCGATCAGAACTGTACGCAGTACTCCAAATGCGGCCTAACCAACGTTCTGTACAACTGCAACATTAGACTCCAGCTCTTATATTCTATACCCCTTCCTATAAAGGCTAACATACCATAGGCTTTCTTCACCACACTCTCCACTTGCACTGCCACCTTCAAAGACTTGTGCACTTGCACCCCCAGGTCTCGCTGCGACTCTACACACCTTACAGGCTTACCCTTTATCATATAACTTCCCCCTACATGTGAGGCAGCAGTGATTAGCACTGCTGCCTCACAGTACCAGAGACCTGCGCTCAATTCCTGGCTTGGGTCACTCTGCGTGGAGTTTGCACATTCTCCCCATGACTGTTTGGGTTTCCTCCCACAGTCCAAAGAAGTGCAAGTTAGGTGGATTGGCCATGCTAAATTGCCCCTTAGTATTAGGGGAACTAGTTAGAGTAAATGCATGGGGTTATGGGGATCAGGCCTGAGTGGGATATGGCTGTGCAGACGCGATAGGCTGAATGGCCTTCTTCTGCACTGTATGATTCTATGTACACTCAGGGAGAATTGATAACGGAAGGAGTATTAACTGTTCAAATCAACTTGTAGGAGGATGAAAAAAGGTCCCAATTTATTGCTAGATCCATCAGTTGAGCATTCCAATCACTCTTACTGTGCTGTCCTGGCAAAACGTTATTGCTGTATATAGTCACTTCAAATGAAGTGAGGGCTGCCTGTGTACAATATTAGCACTATTTAAAAAGGCAGAAAATTGAAATCAGAAAGTTTGCAATTTTTAATCTCTTGACATTGGTTGGAACACTAGAAAATGCCTTGACAACATATATAGAAATGCATAACTTGTTTTGCAAGTATTTATATTGAAGATTACATTTCATTACTCTTCAATGGATTAAATAGAGAAACCGTTCCCATTGCAGCAGAGTTGAGAATCAGAGGACAGTGATTGGCAAAAGAGCCAAAGGCAACATGAGGAGAATCATTTTTCTTTGCAGTGAGCTGTTATGATCTGAAAAGCACTGCCAGAAAAGGATGGTGGAAGTAAATTCAATCATGACTGACAAAAGGGAAGTGGATAAGCAACTGAAGGGAAAAACAATTGGAGGCGGGGAAATTCAGGAGAGTGGAACCAGTTGAATAGCTCTTGCCAAGATGAGCAACACAGGCTGAAGTTTGTGCTGTAACTATTCTGTGATTCTATTTTATGACAGTTTTCTTGGTAACGTAACTGGACATCAATTTTTCCAATGAACCTGATCCTGTCCTCAGCAAAACTTTTAATTATATAGTGTCTTTGATATAAAGGAAGGAAGGACTATTACTTACGGGACGAAAAATTGCAGCAGGCGACGGTGCAGAGGGACCTCGGGATCCTTGTGCATGAGTCGCAAAAACCCAGCTTGCAGGTGCAACAGGTGGTCAGGAAGGCGAATGGGATGCTGGCCTTCATAGCGAGGGGGATTGAATATAAAAGTAGGGAGGTCTTGCTGCAGCTGTATAGGGCATTGGTGAGGCCGCAACTGGAGTACTGTGTGCATTTTTGGGCGCTGCACCTGCGCAAAGATATTTTGGCCTTGGAGGGAGTGCAGAGGAGGTTTACTAGGCTGATACCGGAGTTGAGGGGGTTGAGCTATGAGGAGAGGCTGAATAAACTGGGCTTGTACTCGTTAGAGTTTAGAAGAATGAGGGGAGATCTCATTGAGACGTATAAGATGATGAATGGGATGGATAGGATAGAGGTGGAAAGACTCTTCCTGCTCAAAAAAGACAGTAGGACTAGGGGGCACAGCCTCAAGATAAAAGGGGGGCGGTTTAGAACGGAGTTGAGGAGGAACTTCTTCACTCAAAGGGTGGTGAATCTCTGGAATTCTCTGCCCGTTGAAGTGGTGGAGGCTGCCTCGCTAAATATTTTTAAGACGCGGGTTGATGGGTTTTTGATGGGAGAGGGGATTAAGGGTTATGGGGAGAGGGCGGGAAAGTGGAACTGAGCAGCGACAGATCAGCCACGATCTTATTGAATGGCGGGGCAGGCTCGAAGGGCTGGATGGCCTACTCCTGCTCCTATTTCTTATGTTCTTATAAAACACCTTCAAGTGCCTCTCAGGAGTATTACAAAGCAAAATTCGACAAAACCACATAGGACAATATTAGGGCAGATGGGCAAGAGCTTGGTCACTAAGACACGTTTTTAAGGCATTTCAAAGAAGGAAAGGGAGAAATAGATAAAGAGGGAGGTGCAAGGAAGAAGTTCCAGAGCTAAGAACCTAGGCAGCTGAAGGAATGGCCACCAATAATAGAGCAATCAAAATCAAGACACTCACGAGACCAAAATTAGTTAAACGCATATCTCGGAAAGTTGTAGTGCTGAAGGAAATAACAGAGTGGAGGTCCTGAAGGGATTTGAAAATGAGGATGGGAATTTTAAAAACAAGGTGTTGTTTGACCAGGAGTAAACGAAGGTCAGCAAGCATAGGGATAATAGGGGAACAAGACTTTGTGCAAGAAGGTACAGAGGCAGCAGGATTTTGGATGACTTGGGTTACAGAAGAGGACCTCGGAAGCTAGTAGGAGTTTGTTGGAATAGTCACATCTAGAAGTAACAAAGATCTGGATGAGAGTTTCATCATCAAGAGTGAGATGATTCAAAAGTGGGATTTCAAACTAATCATGCATCTCTAATTGTTTGTAGTACAGTTAAACTGAATTTAAAATGCCAAATTTTCTGAAATTAACTGATTCAGTAGAAGCCAGGGAATTAAACTTGGACCTTGCAAGTCTTTATGGACAACACCATATGAAGTGATGCATGTACACAGTGTTCTCAAAATATCAGATACATGAAAAATCTAATCAAAACAGGAGCTTGAGATGACTTTTTAAGGCTATAGTATTTGCTAAGTGCAACTCACTGGCCAGACTTCCGGCCAGTGAGAATAACTTTTGTTATTATTCACATTGAGCAAATCTCCCAACTTATAGGAACATAAGAAATAGGAGCAGGAGTAGGCCATCTAGCCCCTCGAGCCTGCCCCGCCATTCAATAAGATCATGGCTGATCTGTCGTGTCTCAGTTCCACGTTGCCGCCCTCTCCCCATAACCCTTAATCCCCTTGCCTATCAAAAACCTATCAACCCGCGTCTTAAAAATATTTAGCGAGGCAGCCTCCACCACTTCAACGGGCAGAGAAGTCCAGAGATTCACCACCCTTTGAGTGAAGAAGTTCCTCCTCAACTCTGTTCTAAACCACCCCCCCTTTATCTTGAGGCTGTGCCCTCTAGTCCTACTGTTCTTTCTGAGCGGGAAGAGCCTCTCCAGCTCTATCCTATCCATCCCATTCATCATCTTATAATGTCTCAATGAGATCTCCCCTCATTCTTCTAAACTCTAACGAGTACAAGCCTAGTTTATTCAGCCTCTCCTCATAGTTCAACCCCCTCCACTCCGGTATCAGCCTAGTAAACCTCCTCTGCACTCCCTCCAAGGCCAAAATATCCTTGCGTAAGTGTGGTGACCAAAACTGCACACAGTACTCCAGCTGCGGCCTCACCAGTGCCCTATACAGCTGCAGCAAGACCTCCCTACTTTTATATTCAATCCCCCTCGCTACGAAGGCCAGCATCCCATTCGCCTTCCTGACCACCTGCTGCACCTGCAGGCTGGGTTTTTGCGCCTCATGCACATGGACCCCGAGGTCCCTCTGCACCATCGCATGCTGCAGTTTTCCGCCATGTAAGTAATAGTCCTTCCTACCATTATTCCTACCAAAGTGAACAACCTCACAGTTGCCAACATTAAATTCCATTTGCCAACATTAAATTCCATTTGCCAACATTAAATTCCATTTGCCAACATTAAATTCCATTTGCCAGTTCCTGGCCCATTCGCCCAGCCTATCTAGATCCTTCTGCAGACTCTCCACACCCTCTGCACAATTTGCCGTTCCACCGATCTTGGTGTCATCAGCAAATTTCGACACCATACACTCGGTTCCCTCCTCCAGATCATCTACATAAATGGTAAACAGCTGAGGCCCCAGCACCGACCCCTGGGGCACTCCACTAGTCACCAACTGTCAATCCGAATAGCACCCACTGACCCCCACTCTCTGCCTCCTATTTGACAGCCAATCCTCTATCCACGCTAACACCCTACCCCCAACTCCATGCCCCCTGACCTTCTGTAATAACCTCTTGTGAGGCACCTTGTCAAACGCCTTC
This sequence comes from Carcharhinus amblyrhynchos, assembly GCF_965287045.1. Classification (NCBI taxonomy): domain Eukaryota; kingdom Metazoa; phylum Chordata; class Chondrichthyes; order Carcharhiniformes; family Carcharhinidae; genus Carcharhinus; species Carcharhinus amblyrhynchos. The sequence goes on from NC_137333.1 coordinate 64,847,124, forward strand.
TGAAATCTTGTGGGCAGCACGGTAGCACAGTGGTTAGCACTGCTGCTTCACAGCTCCAGGGACCTGGGTTTGATTCCCAGCTTGGATCACTGTCTGTGTGCAGTTTGCACGTTCTCACGTCTGCGTGGGTTTTCTCCGGGTGTTCCGGTTTCCTCCCACAGTCCAAAGATGTGCAGGTTAGGTTGATTGGCCATGCTAAAAATTGCCCCTTAGTGTTCCAAGATGTGTAAATTAGGTGGATTAGCAGGTAAATATTTCGGGATATGGGGGTAGGCCCTGGGTGGGATTGCGGTCGGTGCAGACTCAGTGGGCCGAACGGCTTCTTTCTGCACTGTAGCGTTTCTACGTTTCATCCCCCCACCGCCAAATCTTAAAGAAAATAAGTTTGGATGCTAGGAGAGAACAGAACTACATGCTGTACAATCAAAGACTGGAAAGTATATCATATCCCATTTTAGCCTCAACCGATTTAAAAAGATCTCTTGAAAAAAAAACCGAGAACGTTATACAATCGTTGACCTATTTGTGTTAAAAGAGGAACAAAACTATTTAAATGGGCAGCCTAACACTCACCAGTCGATTGAATGTCCGAGATATCTGATGAAAGTCTGCCAGTATGAGCTAGTCTTCAACTAGAAAATATAAGTATTAAAATATAATGACAACATTTCTCCTGAAATATCCTTTATCTATAAGAGGCGACAACTCTGGGCTGCATCGAGCATTTGTTTTTCACATGTACAATTCAAACTACGTGAAACGTTTACAGAAACATCACAAGAACGGCTTCATTTTTTAATGCTGTAAATTATTTCATCGGAAAACAACCCAGCATGTGACAAAATATAGGAGGTTAATCAAAACAACACAGAATCATGGAATTCCGACAGCAAAGAAGGAGGCCACAATGATTCAAAAAAAGTCTACGAAAAGGGTTCTGGGCAATTTGGCTACATTTTCTGTTTAACCTTTTCACAGATTTGATTCCCAACCTCTAGGCCAGGCATTTATACCTGGGCCTGCGCGACCAAAAAAAAATAAAAAAGAGTTTTCAACTCGAAACGAATTCCCTCACAAAAACCCGCGGCATCTTCTTGAAACATTCAAAAAAGACCGAGTGAAATCTGGCGATGAACTCTCCCCGCAGTTGGGCTGACGGTGACACACTACGCAGTTTGCAGCCACCGAGCCTCCCCGGTACCAGGAGGAGCTGCAGACGGACAGGAGGGAGGCTCCGTCCGTCCCCTTCGAATACTCCCCCAATATCCAGACTGCGGCCAAGATCGAGATCGTTTGAAATGGAAATGCGAATAAATAGCAAATCAATGCTAATCACCCTGGGCGGAGGGGGACGGGAGGGCAGAGATTGGGATTCAGATCCAAAAAAAATAAAATCACCAAAGTTACCCAGATTTCGCCCCCGAATCGCCGCCAGGATGTTTAAAGATTTGAGGGAGGAGATTTTTTAAAAAATCGATTTTCACTTTTACCAAATGCCCGAATCACCCGGCGCTGGGTTTCGCTGTGGAGTTAACAACCCGCTGACTCTCACTAACATCTGATCAGACACCCGGGTCAGTGTTTGGGGAGGTGGGACTGTCCCTCAGCTCCTGACAAAGAAACGGCCTCAACACCACCTCCCCCTCCCTCCCTCCACCACCACCGGCGGCGCAGCTGATCCTCCTCCTCCGCCTCCCTCAGGAACCCGGCTCCTGGAGAGAGTGAAGTACACCCGCCCCGCCCGCCCACCCCGGGCACTCACAGACAACCTCTCCCGGGAGGAGGGGGTGGGGGAAGTGCAGTAACCGGGGCGGTGGGGAGACACACAATCTGGGGATAAGCATCAATGGTGCGGCCCTGAGGAGGGGAGATACGCCGGGAGGGACCCTGGGGTTGCCGGGCGGTGGAAATCCCAGCCTCCTCACCCACCCCCCCGTTCACAGATCGAGATTTATGAGGAGCTGCGGACACCCGGCACCGATACCGGCCAATGAAAGCGCCGCTGCCGTCGCACCTTCCACTGCTCCCGGGCTCCTGAGTACGAAGCGACTCCAGTCCCGGTCCCCCGGCTCCTCCCTCAGCCCCACGCCACCCTCAGCAGCTCCAACTCGGGAACCGGCTCGAACAACCACTTCCGGGGCCAAATGGCGCCCGGGGTCGGCTCACCCACCGCGAGATACCACGCACTGAGAGGGGGAGGGGAGGGGGGAAATGGGTGAACAGTGTTGGGAATAAACTGCGGCGGATCTCTGACTGTAAGTCTTGTAACTAAATAAATAATCTACTAATCTACAGAACGGATTGCATTTTAGCAAAAGTTGTTGTTTTACAAACAAATTAAGGATCCAAATAAAGTCTACCCCCCCATTCATCAATGTAAGATGCCGAGTTCGGACAATCCACATGTCAGACAAGTGAAGGTAGAGCCTCAAGATGTGAAATGAGATTAAAGTGTAAATTCGCCGCAAACCCTGATAACGCATATATCATATAGCTAACATTATTTAACCATTAGTATTATCACATTCTTATTGGTGATGTTAATTCCCCCAAATAAAAATGACCTACTGCTATTCACAACTCTCCCCCCGCCCGCCTCCCATTCATATTCTTTTATCTGTTCCCGAATGGATTGCGCCACCAGCATTTGCGCGAGGATGTCACTCCCGCTTGCCCTTTAAAGGGATAGTCCTCTCCTGCAATCGTCAGGCAGTTTCTCGCTCCCGGAGAGGAGCGAGCCCTTTAAGAGGCCGCAGAGTTAAGCCCTGCTTCTGCGGTGAGCGTCATTTCCGCAGCGCTGACGGTTGCCGGGCTGGGTAACCGGGGACGCTCGGCGTTGCCAACAACGCGGAGAGAGAGAGAGAGAGCGGGGGGAGAGCTGGGAGGGGCCGGCTCGGCGGTTGAAGCCAGGCCCAGCCCTGCTGATCGGAGCAGATAGGAGATCTGATTCGGTGAGCTGTACTTTTATTGACAGCCGTGAAGTGGAATCTGCCCGGTTTACTCAGCCTGTTTGATGAGGGAGGGCCGGGCCGGGCTTCACAGAAAGGCGAGTGTGTGTTAGGCTCCTCTGCAATCACACAACTTGCACTCAATTGAAACGTTTCGATCAGCAAACTTAAATGTGCAAACTTCTCTGGGGTCTGAATGTGAAGGGCGGAGTGCACAACAGTCAGCGGCCCTTTGGTGTAACTTGTATGCAGAATCATTCAGTAGATGGTGAGGAACAGACATCAAGGACCACCCACTGCAATTGTAAAGACAAAGAGCTGAGATTGAAGGAAGGTGTGACGACTAGGGGATTTTCACAGTAACTTCATTGCAGTGTTAATGTAAGCTTACTTGGCTCACTAATAAATAAACTTTTACAACTTTAATTTGAAGTTCACAGGACTGTTACGGATCTCCAATCTCCCCCACACCGTTATCATTAATAATAAAACAGAAAATGCTTGAAAAAAATCTGGCAGCATATGTGGGGAGAGCAATAGGGTTAAAGTTTTGAGGCCGTAAGACTCTTTTTCACAACTACGGCTTAATGTGGGAAACTGTAAGCAAGGACATGTCGGGAGTAAGTGCTTAAACGGATGCTGTTGGACATTTTTGGAGGATCAGAGAGATCAAGTTGATCAGATGTGTAAAGGCCCAAGAAAATAGAGATACATAGCATTATATGATAACAAGGCTAATAGAATCCTGACTATCATAAAGATGCATATAGTATGATAATAAGAAAAAGTGTTATATAATGGGACACATGGTGGCATAGTGGTTAGTACTGCTTCCTCACAATGCCAGGGTTCAATTCCAGCTTAGGGTCACTGTCTGTGTGTTTGCACATTCTCACTGTGTCTGTATGGGATTCCTCCTGGTGCTCTACTTTCCTTCCACAGTCCAAAGATATGCAGGTTAGGTTGATTGGCCACGCTAAATTGACCCTGATGTCAGGGGGATTAGCAGGGTAAATGTGTGGGGTTGTGGGAATAGGACCTAGGTGGTATTGTGATCGGTGCAGACTCAATGGTCGAATGGTTGCCTTCTGCACTATAAGGATGCTATGATTTGATGAATTTTGGGCTGATTGGTATAGAAGGTATATTAAAGACATTTTATTTGATTTATTATTGTCACATGTATCAACATACAGTGAAAAGTACTTTTTTTGTGCTCTACACTGACAAACATACCATTCATAGAGAAGGAAATGAGAGAGTGCATAATGTAGTGTTACAGTCATAGCTAGGGTGTAGAGAAAGATTAACTTTAGGCTGGGCGAATGGGCCAGGAACTGGCAAATGGAATTTAATGTTGGCAAGTGTGAGGTGGTCCACTTTGGTAGGAAGAATGGTAGGAAGGACTATTACTTACGGGGCAAAAAACTGCAGCAGGCGACGGTGCAGAGGGACCTCGGGGTCCTTGTGCATGAGCCGCAAAAACCCAGCTTGCAGGTGCAGCAGGTGGTCAGGAAGGCGAATGGGATGCTGGCCTTCATAGCGAGGGGGATTGAATATAAAAGTAGGGAGGTCTTGCTGCAGCTGTATAGAACATTGGTTAGGCCGCAGCTGGAGTACTGTGTGCAGTTTTGGGTGCCGCACCTGCGCAAAGATATTTTGGCCTTGGAGGGAGTGCAGAGGAGGTTTACTAGGCTGATACCGGAGTTGAGGGGGTTGAGCTATGAGGAGAGGCTGAATAAACTGGGCTTGTACTCGTTAGAGTTTAGAAGAATGAGGGGAGATCTCATTGAGACGTACAAGATGATGAATGGGATGGATAGGATAGAGGTGGAAAGACTCTTCCCGCTCAAAAAAGACAGTAGGACTAGGGGGCACAGCCTCAAGATAAAAGGAGGGCGGTTTAGAACGGAGTTGAGGAGGAACTTCTTCACTCAAAGGGTGGTGAATCTCTGGAATTCTCTGCCCGTTGAAGTGGTGGAGGCTGCCTCGCTAAATATTTTTAAGACGCGGGTTGATGGGTTTTTGATAAGCGAGGGGATTAAGGGTTATGGGGAGAGGGCGGGAAAGTGGAACTGAGCAGCGACAGATCAGCCATGATCTTATTGAATGGCGGGGCAGGCTCGAAGGGCTGGATGGCCTACTCCTGCTCCTATTTCTTATGTTCTTATGTTCTTATGTTCTAACTTAATGCAAGGTAAATCCATTCAAAAGTCTGACAGCAGCACAGAAGAAGCTGTTCTTGAGTTGGTTGGTATGTGACCTCAGACTTTTGTACCTTTTTCCCAACGGAAGAAGGTGGAAGAGAGAATGTCCGGGGTGCATGGGGGTTCTTAATTATGCTGACTGCTTTGCCGAGCAGTGGGAAGTATAGACAGAGTCATGGATGGGATGCTGGTTTGCATGATAGATTGGGCTACATTCACAACCTTTTGTAGTTCCTTGCGGTTTTGGGCAGAGCAGGAGCCATACCAAGCTGTGATACAACCAGAAATAATGTTTTCATCTGTAATAGTTGGTGAGAGTCGTAGCTGACATAGCCAAATTTCCTTAGTCTTCTGAAAAAGTAAAGGTGTTGGTGGGCTTTCTTAACTTAGTGTTGGCATGGGAGGACCAGGAGAGGTTGTTGGTGATCCGGACACCTAAAAACTTGAAGCTCTTGACGCTTTCTACTTCGTCCCTGTTGATGAAGACAGGGGCATGTTCTCCTTCCTGAAGTTGATGACAATCTTCTTTGTTTTGTTGACATTGAGGGAGAGATTATTGTTGCCACACCAGTTCACCAAATTCTCTATCTCATTCCTGTTCTCTGCCTCATCATTGTTTGAGATATGTGGCATCTTCAGCAAACTTGAAAATCGAATTGGAGGGGAGTTTGCCCACACGGTCATCGGCATATAAGGCGTATAGTAGGGGGCTGAGAACACATCCTTGTGGGGCACCGATGTTGAGGATGATCGTGGAGGAGGTGCTGTTGCCTATCCTTACTGATTGTGGTCTGTGAGTTAGGAAGTTCAGGATCCAGTAGCAGAGAGAGGTGCCAAAGCCCAGGCCACGGAGTTTGGAGATGAGTTTTGTGGGAATGATAATGTTGAAGTTAGCAGTGCTGCCTCACAGAGTTAGGGATCTGGGTTCAGTTCTGGCCTTGGGTGACTGTGTGGAGTTTACACATTTTCGTCAGATGCTCCGGTTTCCTCTCACAGTCCAAAGATGTGCTGGTTAGGTGGATTGGCCATGGTAAATGCATGAGGCTATGGGGATAGAGTGGGGTAGAATGCTTTTTTGGAGTGCACACTTGATGGGCCCTCTGCACTGTATGGATTCTATGGATACCATAGATTTACTGGAATGATGCAAGGGATGATAAACTGCTTTTGAGGATAAAGATGAGGTTTAGAGACTATCTCCAGTGGAGTAGAATTGGTTAAGAGGAGATTTAATAAAAGTTATTAAATCATGAATGTTTTGATAAATTGAATTTCTTCTGGGGACTCCAATAACAAGTGACTACCAATTTAAAATTATTTAATTGAGGAGCAATTAGGAAAAAATCTTTATGCAGAACTATTTAAATACAAAATGTTTTGCTGGAGGAATTAGTTGAGAAAGCGGCCATTGCATCTTTTGAGACAAACAGTGTAAATATTTTAAGCTGTGGAAACTTCGGGAAATTAAATCAATCTTGCTCTACCAAAGAACAGATGGAAACAATATGGTGCAAGCTAAAAACAGAAAATGTCATAAATACTCAGCAAGTCTGGCAGCATTTGTGGAGGGAAAATTAGTTAATGTTTAACTTATGATAGTCAGACTGCTGATGAGTGGTCATCAATATGAAATGTTAATTATTTCTTTCTCCACAGCTGCTGCCAAATGTACTGTTTTTTTTTAACAGCATTTTCTGTTTTACATCTAGACTCCCTGCACCTGCAGAGTTTTGCTCTCGTATAATGGGCTCATTTCGTTCTATTTAATTAAATGTGTTTTTTTTTAACTTCTGCCGTGCATTTTTAATTTTGATTTGATTTATTATTGTTGCATGTGTTAGTATACAGTGAAAAGTATTGTTTCTTGTGCACTATGCAGACAAAGCATACTGTACATAGGGAAGGAAAGGAGGATGTCATATTGCAATCATAGCTAGGGTGTAGAGAAAGATCAACTTAATGTGAGGTAGATTCATTCAAAAGTCTGATGGCAGCAGGGAAGAAGCTGTTCTTGACTCGGTTGGAAAATGTCCTCAGACTTTTGTATCTTTTTTGTGATGGAAGAAGCTGGAAGAGAGTATGTCCGTAGTGTGTGGAGTCCTTAATTATGCTGGCTGCTTTTCCGAGGCAGCATCAATGGATGGGAGGCTAGTTTGAGTGATGCATTGGGCTTTGTTCATGGCCTTTCGAAGTTTATTGCGGTCTCGGGCAGTGCAGGAGCCATACTAAGCTGTGATACAACTGGAAATAATACTTTTTATGGTATATCTGTAGAAGTTGGTGAGAATTGTAGCGGACATGCCAAATTTCCTTAGTCTCTAGAGAAAGTAAATGCATTGATGGGCTTTCTTAACTATAGCATCAGCATGCATGGAGGAACCAGTGCAGGTTGTTGGTGATTTGGACACCTAAAAATGTGAAGCTCTGGACCATTTCTACTTCATCCCCAATTATGGAGGCAGGGGCGTGCCCAACACCACACTTCCTGAAGTCGATGACTATCTCCTTTGTTTTGTTGACATTGAGAGAGAGATTATTGTCGTTGCACCTGTTCACTGGTGAATTTTAATTTTCAGTAACTTTTATCAGTTAAAGAATGAATACTGTGAGTAATTATTTAAATCATAACTTTCTCAAAATATTTAAGGAAAATGTTTACTTTTTCAAAACATTCGAGGAAAATATTTACTTACTACTTCAAAACATTTGAGGAAACTATTTACCTATTAAATTAAAGTTTTGTTGAATTCCATCAATACATATTTTGAGTTTTTGGTTCAGGAGTTGGTTGAATAACAATTGTCTGTGTTGATGAGTCACTTTTTGTCATCACGCAGTATTCAAATCTAAATGCTTGATTTAAGACTTGAGTAGTCAGGTTAATAATGATCAAGTGAAACAAGAGTAAGTATCATTTTTAAGTTTCTATGTTCAAAACTAATTTGAACTTCTCATAAAATCATCATTGAATCCCTATAGTGCATTTACTGTCTGACAGAGCACCCAATCAGGCCCTATCCATGTAAGCCCACATATTTACCCAGCTAATCCCTCTAACCTACACACCTTAAGATACTAAGGGACAATTTAGCATGGCCAACCAACCTCACCTGCATATCTTTGGACACTTAGAAGACAATTTAGCATGGCCAATCCACCTAACCATCACATCTTTGAACTGTGGGGGGAAATAAGAATACCCGGTGGAAGCCCATGCAGACATAGGGAGAACATGCAAGTTCCACATAGGCAGTCACCCAAGGCCAAAATCGAACCCAGGTCCCTGGTGCTGTAAGGTAGTGTTAACCCTTGTGCCACTGTGCAGTCTCTTTATGCAACAATTCTTTTAGAATCTGATTATTATAGTATCTACTTCTGATATCCAGCAAACAAATTGTGAGTGTCATACTGATCCAAATGTTTTTGTCTCCAATTTTGTTACTCTCTTTTAGTTCCTCAGTTTTACTGTAAAAATCCTGTGCTAAAAATGCAGAAGGATGATGAGCTTCTAGACCACTGCAGTTGTTCTAAAGCTAGCTGTTAGGCAGTACATGGTAACGACTTTAGTCGACGAGCCTGTTGAGTTTTCTTCCCTGATCTTTGTGAATTACTTCATCTGTATTCTATGGATAACTGAGATTATAGTACACAATAATGCGAGATATATACGTTATCGTATCTATAGCTTATAAAAATAATTGGAACAGTGTAAATTAGTTTAATAAATCACATGTTGTAAAAACATTGGCGAATGGTAAAGCTGTAGTAAAGTTTCCTTATTCTGAGTTAAGGATTATCTTTAGTCAAATTAGTTTTTTCTTATATAGGGAAGATTCCTGTTTTTAAAAAAAAGCTACAATGCAGAAGCCATCTTGCTGTGCTGGCTTTCTGGGCTAGAGAATTTGAAAACTAATCTCTCTACCCTGTTGTCTCCTTAAAATCTTGCATTTTTCTCTTCTTTCAAATTTTTATCAACTTTTTTTTAAAGGATGACAGGACCACTCATTATATACTACAAGAAGTTATGTGCAAATAATTTTCTCTTATCACTACCTTCATTCCCTTGACAATCATTTTAAATTGAAGTTCCCTTGTGACTAATGTCCCTATCAGAAGAAATAGTCTTTCTCTAATGGCTTAATTGAAACACTTCATAATTTTGAAAACCTTCATTAATTCTCTTTTTAGACTTCTTTACAACAAAGAACAGTACAGTGCAGAAACAGGCTCTTCAGCCCACCAAGCCTGGATTAACACATGATGCCTTTCTAAACTAAAGGCCTTTCGCCTCTATGTGGTCATTATCCCTCTATTCCTAGCTTATTCATATATCTGTCAAGATGCCTCTTAAAAGTTTCCATTGTATCTGCGTCTATCACCTCCTTTGACAGCACGTTCTAGTCACTTACCACCTTTTACCTTAAACCTATGTCTCGTAATTGACATTTCTACCCTTGGAAAAAGACTCTGACTATCCATTCTATTCATGCCCCTCATAATTTTGTAAACATCGATCAGGTCACCCCTTAGCCTCCAAAGTCCAAGTGAAAAAAAACCAAGTTTGTCCAATCTCTCCTCATTGCTAATATCCTCCAAACCAGGCAACATCCTGGTAATCTCTTTCTGTACCCTCTCCAAAGTTTCCACATCCTTCTAGTAATGTGGCGATCAGAACTGTATGCAACATTCCAAATGTAGCCTAACTAAAGTTCCATACATGACTTGCCAATTTTGATACTCTATGCTCCAACCAAAGAAGAGAAGCATGCTATATAGCTTCTTGACCATCTTATCTACTTGTGTTGCCATTTTGAGGAAACTGTGGACCTGTATGCCTAGATCCTTCTGTATGTTAATGCTTCTAAGGGTTCTGCCATTTACTATATTCTTTCCTCCTGCATTCGATCTTCCAAAATGCATTGCTTCACATTTGTCTGGATTAAATTTCATCTGCCATTTCTCCGCCCAAGTCTCCAGCCGATTTATATTCTCTGACAATCCTCCTCATTATCGCAGCTCCCCTAATCTTTGTGTCATCCAGAAATTTACTAATCAGACCACCTACATTTGCCTCCAGGAACCAGCACTGTCCACTGCGGAACACCAATGGTTACAGATCTTCAATCAGAAAAATATCCTTCCACTGTTACCCTCTATCTTCTATGACCAAAGCCAGTTCTGTATCTATCTTACCAGCTTACCGCGGATCCCATGTGACTTGAATCAGCCTGCCATGAGGGACCTGATCAAAGGCCTTGCTAAATCCATGTAGAAAATATCCATTGCTCTGCCCTCATCAATCATCTTTGTCACTTCCTCAAAAGCTCAATCAAGTTTGTAGAGCAAAGACCGCCCCATGCGTGCGCACATGCACACACACGCACACACACACAAAACTATGCCGCCTATTGCTAATTAGTCCATATTTATCCAAATGTGGGTAAATTCTGTCCCTAAGAGTCTTCTCCAATAATTTCCCTACCACTGACATAAGGCTCACCAGCCTGTAATTGCTTGGATTATCCCTGCTGACCTTCTTAAACAAAGGAACAACATTGGCTGTTCTCTGGGACCTCTCCTGTGACTAAAGAGGTACAAATATTTTATACAAGGCCCCAGCAATTTTCTCTCTCAATATCCGGCATCCATCTCATCAGGTCCTGGGGACTTGTCTACCTTGATGCCTTTCAAAACACTCAACATGTCGACATTACCTCGGATATCAACATACCCCTCTCTAGACTCACCATCCACCATCTCCTTCTCATTTGTGAATATCAATGCAAATTATTCGTTAAGGACCTCACATACTTCCTCCGACTCCTTGCATAAATTCTCTCCTTTGTTCTTGAATGGAGTTATCCTTTCCTTGGTTACCATCTTGCTCCTTTTATATGTATAAAATGTCTTTGGCTTTTCCTTAACCTTGTTTCCTAAGGACGTTTCATGGCCCTTTTTAGCCCTTCTAATTCCTTGTTTAAGTTATTTCCAGCTTTCTTCATATTCTTTGAAGGCTATGTCTGTTTTCAAATGTGAGTAAATTCCTCTGTTTATGTTTTCAGCTTTCTTAACCTTATGTATGCTTCTTTTTTCTTTTTGAATCTATTTCAATGGAAATAATGCTCCCAGTTTCTCCTTATAGCTGTAGTTTCCTGCCTCTGTCATCAGCCTGGTAAATCTATCCTGTATGCTCTCTATGGCTTTAACTGTTGTTTCTCTATAATATGGTGCCCAAAACTGCAAAATAACTGCAGCCTAACTAATGTTACATATTAATGTATCTGATAAAATTTTGTACTCTGTTCCTTCACTTCTAATTTATTCTGTTGGCCTTTGTGTCTTTCTCCTTGCTGTCACATGTTTCAGGGAATTATGTATTTGAACCTCTTGTTCACTGTTTCTGCACATTCTTAAGTGAATTTACATTGAACTTGTCTCTCTATCTCTCAATTATGCGCGTTAAATTGCACTTTCCACTTCTCTGTCTGGATCTGCGGCAATCTTCATAAAGTTGTACATAATACTGCTTATTGTTTGCTAAGTTTCCTACATTAGTGTTGATAGCAAGTTTTGATTTTGTCCATTCACCAAAGTCCAAAATATATATAAGTAAAAGTGAATCCAGGACTGCTGTTTGCATGACTGGGAGAAGGCACATCATTTCAATTCCCTCTGCAGGCAGAACAACTGCTGGGATTCTCTCAGAGAAATTCTAAGTCCCCAACATGCAGGAAAATGGGAGTAAATTGCGCTGGATTTTTCTGAGTGATTTCCAGAATGAATCTCTGACTCTGTGTGATGCACAGAGTGACTAAGCGTGATTTGCTCTGGAAATCTGTGGATTGGGCCTATTCCAACCTGGAAGGCCAGCAGCACACAGCGGAGCGGGCCACTGCGCATGCGCTGCTCTGTCAGCCGCCAGCCCAACCACCCCCCCCCCCCCCCCCCCGCCCCCGACCTGGATGGCCAGCCCTGATCGCCAGCTCCCTCTCTCACCTCCCAGTTATCCCAATGCAGAGTGGCAGTGGATCCCTTCACCCCCATTGATCAGTCCCCCAATAGGGTCTGCCCGCCCCTTTAGCCCCACACAGTGGACAGTGCCAGGGTGCTCAGTGAGCAGTACCACTTTGGCCCTTGGGCAGTTCCAGGGGCCAGGCTGGCACTAGCAGGCTGGCACTGTCCAAGGGACACGCCCTCTTTACCCCTAACCTTCTGGAATTGGGGGCACTCAATGACCTCACTTCCCTCCAGCAGGGTTAGGGGGCCTGTTTCCCATTAATGGGGAGCAGGAGTAAATCCCGCTGGAGTGAACCACTGCTGGCTGAGAGAGACGAGATGCTAGTGGGCCTGGAGAATTCCTTTCAGGGCCAGCTTATCAAATGCAAATAGCAATTTCCATATTGCAATCAACTCTGCATCGATTTCTGGGTGCAGCTGAGGATGCTGCAAATCTTAGAGTCGGAGACTTGTAGAGGCCGAAACACCCAGCGGGGAACCAACAAAACAGCCCCCGCTGATGTCTCCCGGCCCGCTGCACTACTCCAGCAGCAGAGCAGGCTGGAAGAATCGCCCTCAACATCTATTCAAAAGCAGTCAAGCAACCTTTTATCCATGCAGCTTTATTTCATTTCAATTCATATCATGGGCTGGATTTAATGAAACATAGCTCACTTAATCCTAGGAACAAGGCCTTTTTCATTTGCTTGAGAGTGGGAAACCTCACCAGTTTAAGTCGAGGGTAGAAGAAGCTGATGTGGGATTCCCGGCTGCTGGGATGCCAGTTGACACCCATTATCTGAGGCCACTGCAATTTATTTGCAGCCCAGGAATTAAGTGGTGGTCTTCCAGGCACTTGATTGAGGGATACAACATCGTCTAGCAGGATGGTCCCTGAACATCACCCCCTTTCCCTTGCCTCCAATCTCCATCTTTGCCTGTGTGCCTGATGTTTTTCTAATGAGCCCTAACGATACCAAATTCCTTCTAAGAATTGATATAACCAAAATCTGCAATCTTTTCATCCAGTAAATATTCAAAAATGTCTAAATATGTCAGCAAATTTATACTGTATGGCCATTTTTAACCCGTGCATTTCTAAATTCCACTATCTACCCATAGATTATGTTAGATTCTATAACTACCTGTCTTATCTCTTTTTAAAAAGAGGGGCTACTGTCCCCAGTTGTCACTGTCTGATTCCAATAGTCCATCTGTCTCTCACCCCTTTGGGTAATCCCTTGTTGGTAATGATGCTGCAATTTTGACCAACTAAATATCTGTTTAACAATTCCAGTTGCTCAAGTTCCCAGCTCCTGTGAGTTCTGACTCCCTCTGCTGACCAGTGAATAGTCAACCATTTTTCTTTCGACAATATCCTTATGCCCTGAACTAGTTGAGTGTCTTATGTTCTGAACAATGCAATCCAGAAACCAATTATGCTCTCTGCTCTGCAATGTGGTCAGTTGCTACTTGAAGGATTCAGATTTCCTTGAGTTTTAGCACGCATACACTGCTTCAAATCGATTGAGGAAATTTTCTTGTGTATAACCTATATATTACATGGGATATACAGGACAGAAACAGAACTTTTACTGTTGATCTAATATCTGCATTTCAAAGTGATAAGGTACATTACTGGAGCAATGAAGTGATTTTTAAATATCTTTTGTTCAAACTGAAAGCCAGGAGCTGGGTCATATAGACTTGTTAACTTTTATTTTCTGACTCAACCTATTGCCTGATGCAGTAATGTTCTGACTTTGTCACTTCGTATTTTAAAAAGTGTTTTTCTGTTTAAGGGGAGACAACATGCCTGCCAGTCTAGAAGATCCAAGGAAAAATTTCATCCTCAACACAGCAGGAAATTATTTTGGCATTTCACCTTCAGATTCTCTCATCTCGTCACTGGAAAACAGGAAGGAATTGAATAATTTTCTGGATGATGGCAATATATTTGTTATCTCGTTACAGAAATCTGGTGACCAGCTGGTTGTATGTAATAAGGTATAATTTTTTTTACTAAATCATTGATTGGATTAGCTTGTGTACCATATAACGAAAATATCATAATTATAATGTTTATAAAGGTAGTAAGCGGAATTTCAAACCACAAGTACACCGCATCAAGTTTTCATATAGTTTAGTGCAGAGACCAAAATATATTTTCTGTGGGAAATAATGTCTAGTGTTCTCCTGAACTTGTGTAAGACTCGTGTAGGGCAGAAGGAAAGGAGCTTTAGTGTCTAGGAACTTGTGCAGTATTTCACTTGCAAATAATGTTCATGCAGGGTAAAACGTGAAGGCTGGCCCATTCTTCAGCACCGATATTGCCAAGCACAAATATTATCAGAAATCCAAGTTTTAAAAAAAAGTTGGACTTTTTTAAATCAAAGCCTATTCTATATTTTATTTGCTTATTATTTTCAGAGGATAGTGAGTTTTTGTGTTTCAGATCTATTTTTTATAGGTTGTGGGTGCCGCTGGCTAGGCCAGCATTTGTTGTCCAACCATAATTTTCTTTGAGAAAGTGGTGGTGAGCTGCCTTCTTGAGCCACAGCAGGCCATGTAGTGCAAGTGTACCCACAATGCTATGAGAAAGGGAGTTCCAGAATTTGGGCCCCAAGACACTGACAGACGGATGATTATAGTTCCAAGTCAAGATGGCGTGTGGCTTGGGGGGAACTTGTAGTGGTGATGTTCCTATGCGACTGCTGCCCTTATCCTTTGCAGTAGTGGAGGCATAGTAGTGTTTTTGAAGGAGCCTTGGTGAGTTGTTTTAGTGCACCTTGTGGATAGTACACACTGCTGCTACTGTGGAAGAGGGAGTGAATGTTGAAGACAGTGGGTGGGGTGTCAGTCAAACGGGTTGTTTTATCCTGGAGCTTCAGGTGTGTTGTTGGAGCTTCTCTGCAGCAGGTTGGTCATGAACCAAGGTATTTTAAATGTCCAGGTACTGTGTTTGGAAATGAGGAGCATCAGAGTGTAAACAAGGAAACTATCAGTGCAGAAGCCAATATGTAGAGATTTGTTGATCCTTTTCCCTCTCATTTCTCCTAACATATCAATTCTGATAAAATAAAGATACTATTGAAGATATTTGTTGTTTTGAAATAAACTGGAGCATGCTGTCAGAAAAAGAACACTTTATTGTCACCACCATTTGAAAGTGTATGTAGCAGGCTTGCTATACGGAATTGATGGATTGCAACACCGTTTTGAGTGAGTGCATTGGTGCTGATGGATGTTTTAAAGCCTCAAATCTCTTTAGAAAGATTGCGCATTTGTTTTATTAATGTTGCATATGTTTTGTATCATGTGTGAATATGGTCATCTGATTGCTTATCAAAGTAGTGGCATCAAAATCCTAAATTACACCAGCTTCTCGATGAAGTTGAGCCACTTTGAAACTGGGGGCACTGTACACAAGCAAGTGGAGAGTTTTCCAACATACCCCTGACTTATAGAAGGAGGCCATCTGGCCCATTCAGCCTGCACTGACTCTCTGACAGAGCATCTTATCCAGGCCCTATGTGTAACTCCACATATTTACACTGCTAATTCACCTAACCTACACATCTTGGGATACTAAGGGACAATTTAGTGTGGCTAATCCACCTAACCTGCTCATCTTTGGAATGTGGGAGGAAATTGGAGCACCCTGAGGAAACCCATGCGGACATGGGGAGAACATGCAAACTCTACACTGACAGACAGTCACCCAAGGCCAGATTTGAACCTGAGTCCCTAACGCTGTGAGGCAGCAGTGCTAGTGTACCTTGTAAACGGTGGAAAGACTTTGGGGATGCAGGAGGTGAATCAGTTATCACAGAATCCCCAACCTCTTGTTAATACTCTCCAAAGAGATTGTTCCTGAGGAGCAGTATCGAGAGGCAGCGATTTTTGGGCATGAGAGGAGGCAGCAAAAAGGTACATTTTTCTGTTTATATTGTTTAACTTTTTATTTATAGTTGTAAAGTCGCGAGTTTCGGCGTTTTTTTTAAATTAGTTAGAAGCCGGAAGTCGTCACTAGGACGCTTGCCGGTAGTTGTAGTTTTTTTTTCTCGGGCCCCTAACCCTATAAATTAGTGTAGAGAGGATACCCGATCCTGTACACTGGTAGAGAATCCCACCCTCCCACCTCCTCTAACCTAATTATAAGTGTGGGGGAAGTTTTTTTTTTATTTTATTTTTATTTTTCTGCTGGTAATTACTTCAGCGATGGCAGTTCATAGAACATAGAACATTACAGTGCAGAACAGGCCCTTCGGCCCACAATGTTGCGCCGACCAGTTTTTTTTAAAAAAAAAACACTGACCCACTAATCTAAACCAATCCCTTTTCGTCCATAAACCTATCCACAGATCTCTTAAACGCCCCCAAACTAGGCGCATTTACAACTGCAGCAGGCAGGGCATTCCAGTCCCTCACCACCCTCTGGGTAAAGAACCAACCCCTGACATCCGTCCTATAACTACACCCCCTTAATTTAAAGCCATGCCCCCTCGTGCTAGCTTTCTCCATCAGAGGAAAAAGGCTATCACTATCCACCCTATCTAAACCTCTAATCATCTTATATGTTTCAATAAAATCCCCTCTTAGCCTCCTTCTTTCCAGCGAAAACAACCCCAAATCCCTCAGTCTCTCCTCATAGGACCTCCCCTCCATACCAGGCAACATCCTGGTAAACCTCCTCTGCACCCTCTCCAAAGCCTCCACGTCCCTCCTGTAATGTGGGGACCAGAACTGCACACAGTGCTCCAAGTGCGGCCGCACCAGAGTTGTGTACAGTTGCAACATGACGCTGCGACTCCTAAATTCAATCCCCCTACCAATAAACGCCAAGACACCGTATGCCTTCTTAACAACCTTATCTACTTGATTCCCAACTTTCAGGGATCTATGTACACATACACCTAGATCCCTCTGCTCCTCCACACTATTCAAAGTCCTCCCGTTAGCCCTATACTCAACACATCTGTTACTCCTACCGAAATGAATTACCTCACACTTCTCCACATTAAACTCCATCCGCCACCTCTCGGCCCAGCTCTGCAACCTGTCTAAGTTCAGGCAGTAAGCTGCATCTCCTGTGGGATGTATGTGGTGAGGGAATCTAGTAGTGTTTCAGGTGATTTTACTTGTAGGAAGTGTGTTAGATTGCAGCTTCTGGAGGAGCGTGTAAAGGAGCTGGAGGTGGAATTAGAGGAACTCCGCATAATTCGGGAGGCGGAGGTGGAAATCGATAGGAGTTGTAAGGAGATAGTCACTCCTAGAAATGAGTGTTGGGTCACTGCCAGGAAGAGGGGAAAGAAGCAATCGGGGGGACAATCCCCTGGGGCTGTTCCCCTCCAAAATAGGTTTTCAGTCCTGGAGGCTACAGTTGAGGAGGAATCAACTGGGGATAGCCAAAGGGAGCAGGTCTCTGGGGGTGAGCCTAGTGTGAAAGCTCAGGTGGTTAGGGGCTGTAAAAGATTGGGCCTCGTGATTGGGGACTCCACAGTTAAGGGGACAGATAGGAGAGTTGGAAGTAAAGGTAGGGACTCAGGGCTGGTGTGTTGTCTACCAGGGGCTGGGGTCCGGGATGTATCAGAAAGGGTATTCAGGACTCTTAGGGGAGAGGGAGATCAACCCCAAGTTATAGTTCATGTGGGGACACATGACATAGGGAGGTTAAGGGAAGGGGATATTAAGCAGAGATTTATGGAGTTGGGGTGGAAACTGAAGGCCAAGTCTGACAGAGTGGTTATCTCCGGACTCTTGCCTGTGCCACGGGATAGTTTAGAGAGGAATAGGGAGAGGGAAAGTTTGAACTCGTGGCTGAGGGGTTGGTGCAGGAGGGAGGGGTTAGGGTACTTGAGCAATTGGGGCTCATTCTGGGGAAGGTGGGCCCTCTATAAGAGGGATGGTCTACACCTGAATCAGAGGGGGACCAATATCCTGGGGGGGTAAATTTGCTAAGGCTATGCAGGGAGGTTTAAACTGATTCGGAGGGGGGGTGGGATCCTGAGTAGAGGGGTTGAAAGTGAGGGGGGCATAGATGGGGACTGCAATGCACAGCATCGCAGGGGTGGGGCGGAGCAGGGTTTGAAATGCGTATACTTTAATGCGAGGAGTATTCGCAATAAAGTGGATGAACTTGCAGCGTGGATCAGTACCTGGGACTTCGATGTTGTGGCCATTTCAGAGACATGGATAGAGCAGGGGCAGGAATGGTTGCTGCAGGTCCCAGGGTTCAAATGTTTTAGTCGGAGTAGAGAAGGAGGTAGAAGGGGGGGAGGGGTAGCATTATTGGTCAGGGTCTGTATCACAGTGTCAGAGAGGAAGTTTGATGAGGACTTGTCTGTTGAGGTAGTATGGGCGGAGATTAGAAATAGGAGTGGAGAGGTCACCCTGTTGGGAGTCTTTTATAGACCTCCTAAAAGTTCTAGAGAGGTTGAGGAAAGGATTGCGGAGACGATCCTGGTTAGGAGTGAAAGTAATAGGGTAATTGTTATGGGGGATTTTAACTTTACTGATATTGATTGGAATTGTTATAACTCTAGCTCGTTAGAGGGGTCAGTTTTTGTACAAAGCGTGCAGGAAGGTTTTTTGACTCAGTATGTAGGTAGGCCAACTAGAGGTGAGGCTATATTGGATTTGGTGCTGGGAAATGAGCCAGACCAGGTGCTAGACTTGGAAGTTGGTGTGCATTTTGGTGATAGTGACCACAATTCGCTTACGTTCACCTTAGTGATGGAAAGGGATAGGCATGAACCTCGGGCCAGTGGTTTTAGCTGGGGGAAGGGTAATTATGAGGCTATTAGGAGAGAATTAGGAAGCATAGGTTGGACTAGG
Source organism: Carcharhinus amblyrhynchos (assembly GCF_965287045.1). Taxonomy (NCBI): domain Eukaryota; kingdom Metazoa; phylum Chordata; class Chondrichthyes; order Carcharhiniformes; family Carcharhinidae; genus Carcharhinus; species Carcharhinus amblyrhynchos. The sequence goes on from NC_137333.1 coordinate 64,866,112, forward strand.
AGATTACAGGGACTGGGAACGTCCGAAATGTGGAGTTTTTTCAAGGAGCAGCTACTGCGAGTCCGTGATAGGTATGTCCCTGTCAGGCAAGGAGGAATTGGTAGGGCTAGGGAACCGTGGTGCACCAAAAAAGTTGATTCGTTGGTTAAAAGGAAAAAGGAGGCTTATGTTCGGATGAGACGTGAGGGCTTGGGTAGTGCACTAGAAAACTTTAGATTGGCTAGGAGGGAGTTGAAGAGTGAGCTAAGAAGGGCTAAAAGAGGACATGAGAAGACTTTGGCTGATAGGGTTAAGGAGAATCCTAAGGCGTTCTATAGGTATGTCAAGAACAGAAGGTTGGTTAGGGCAAGATTAGGGCCAGTTATAGACAGCAGAGGGAAGTTATGTGTGGAACCGGAGGAGATTGGAGAGGCATTGAACCAATATTTCTCTTCGGTGTTCACGCAGGGGGACATGGATATAGCTGAGGAGGACACTGGGTTGCAGGGGAGTAGAATTGACAGTGTTACAGTTGATAAGGAGGATGTGCTGGATATTCTGGAGGGTCTGAAAATAGATAAGTCCCCTGGTCCGGATGGGATTTACCCCAGGATCCTCTGGGAGGCAAGAGAAGTGATTGCAGAGCCTCTGGCTCTGATCTTCAGGTCGTCGTTGGCCTCTGGTATAGTACCGGAAGATTGGAGGTTAGCGAATGTTGTCCCATTGTTTAAGAAGGGGAACAGAGACTTCCCCGGAATTATAGACCGGTGAGTCTCACTTCTGTTGTGGGCAAGGTTTTAGAAAAAATTATTAGGGATAGGATTTATAGTTGTTTGGAGAGCAATGAATTGATTGGAGATAGTCAGCATGGTTTTAACAAAGAACAAAGAACAACCCAGCACGGGAAACAGGCCCTTCGGCCCAACGAGCCCGTGCCGCCGCATCACCCTACACCTATTCTACCCTGCATGTCTACGAATGGAACCCTACTCAGTCAGATTCAGGGAAGAAATAGTGTCAATTTGGTAAAAACCGATTAGCCTAAGAGCACATCTTTGGGGTGTGGGAGGAAACCGGAGCGCCCGGAGGAAACCCACGCAACCACAGGGAGAATGCGCAAACTCCCACAGACACAGGCCCAAATCCATGTGTCTGCACAGCCAGCAGTGCTAGTCACTGAGCTGTTGCGGCGCCCGTCTACTGGTCCAGGATCAAGCACACACACCGACATGAAGTACTAGGCCACTCCTGGAACTTCCAAGAGCAGCCCACGCACGACCCGCCGTGTGCATGCCCCTCGTTTGACACGAGGTGGACCTCTACCTGTGGAATAAAGACAAAATATTAATCTTACAGCCTGCCTTTCCGGTGTCTCCTGAGGTTTAACCCTATTTAATAGCCCCTACCATATCCCTCCGTTCTCGTTTCACTCATGTGCCTATCTAACTGCATCTTAAACGAGTCCAACGTTCCTGCCTCCACCACCCTACTCGGTAGCGCGTTCCAGACCCCCACAACTCTCTGCGTAAAGAACCTTCTTCTCACCTCCAAATTATACCTCTCCCCCCTCACCCTTAAATGATGACCTCTCGTGTTCGTACCCAGTCTAGGGAGCAGTCTCTCACTATTAACTCTATCTATTCCCTTCAGTATCTTATATACTTCTATCATGTCCCCTCTCAATCTCCGTCTTTCCAAGGAGAATAGTCCCAGTTTCTTCAACCTCTCCTCGTAACCCAGTCCCCCCATGCCAGGCAACATCCTGGTAAACCTCCTCTGCACCCTTTCCAGAGACTCCACGTCCTTCCGGTAGTAAGGTGACCAGAACTGGACGCAGTACTCCAAATGCGGTCTAACCAACGTTCTGTACAACTGAAGCATTAGACGGCAGCTTTTATACTCTATGCCCCTTCCTATAAAGGCTAACATCCCATTAGCCTTCCTAACAACCTTCTCCACTTGTGACGCAACCTTCATGGATTTGTGAACCTGCACTCCCAGGTCCCTCTGTATGTCTATACTCCTAATCGGCCTACCTTTTATCACATAGCTCCTCTCTGCATTATTCCGTCCAAAATGCATCACCTTGCATTTGTCAGGATTAAATGCCATCTGCCACCTATCTGCCCACTGCACCAACCTATCTATATCCTGTTGTATCACCTGACAATCCAGTTCCGTACCCGCCAACCCTGCCATCTTGGTGTCATCAGCAAACTTGCTGATCACACCACCTACGCCCTCTTCCAAGCCATTTATGTAGACTACAAAGAGGAGAGGTCCCAGTACTGAGCCCTGCGGCACACCACTGGTCACTGGCCTCCAGCCCGACAAGGTCCCCTCCACAACTACCCTCTGTCTCCTATTTCCCAGCCAGTTCTCAATCCACCTAGCTACCTGGCCTCGTATCCCATGCGCCTTAACCTTTTCTACCAGCCTACCGTGAGGGACTTTGTCAAACGCCTTACTGAAATCCATATAGATGACATCAACGGCTCTCCCATCGTCAACCGTTTTTGTCACCTCCTCAAAGAATTCCACCAGATTCGTAAGGCAAGACCTCCCTCTAACAAAGCCATGTTGCGTATCCCTAATCAGATCGCAACGCTCCAAATGCTCATACCCGCTTGTGGCGGGTAGGTCGTGCCTTACTAACCTTATTGAGTTTTTTGAGAAAGTGACCAAAGAGGTGGACGGGGGTAAGGCAGTGGACGTGGTGTATATGGATTTTAGTAAGGCGTTTGATAAGGTTCACCATGGTAGGCTTCTGCAGAAAATGCAGATGTATGGGATTGGGGATGATCTAGGGAATTGGATCAGGAATTAGCTAGCGGATAGGAGACAGAGGGTGGTGGTTGATGGTAAATATTCGTCATGGAGTTCGGTTACGAGTGGTGTGCCTCAGGGATCTGTTTTGGGGCCACTGCTGTTTGTAATTTTTATTAATGATCTGGATGAGGGTATAGTTGGGTGGATTAGTAAATTTGCTGATGACACCAAAGTCGGAGGTGTGGTAGATAGTGAGGAAGGGTGTCATAGTTTGCAGGAAGACTTAGACAGGTTGCAGAGCTGGGCCGAGAGGTGGCGGATGGAGTTTAATGCGGAGAAGTGTGAGGTAATTCACTTTGGTAGGAATAACAGATGTGTCGAGTATAGGGCTAACGGGAGGACTTTGAATAGTGTGGATGAACAGAGGGATCTAGGTGTGTGTGTACATAGATCCCTGAAAGTTGGGAATCAAGTAGATAAGGTTGTTAAGAAGGCATACGGTGTCTTGGCGTTTATTGGCAGGGGGATTGAATTTAGGAGTCGCAGCGTCATGTTGCAACTGTACACAACTCTGGTGCGGCCGCACTTGGAGTACTGTGTGCAGTTCTGGTCCCCACATTACAGGAGGGACGTGGAGGCTTTGGAGAGGGTGCAGAGGAGGTTTACCAGGATGTTGCCTGGTATGGAGGGGAGGTCCTATGAGGAGAGGCTAAGGGATTTGGGGTTGTTTTCGCTAGAAAGAAGGCGGCTAAGAGGGGATCTTATTGAAACATATAAGATGATTAGAGGTTTAGATAGGGTGGATAGTGATAGCCTTTTTCCTCTGATGGAGAAATCTAGCACGAGGGGGCATGGCTTTAAATTAAGGGGGTGTAGTTATAGGACGGATGTCAGGGGTTGGTTCTTTACCCAGAGGGTGGTGAGGGATTGGAATGCCCTGCCTGCTGCAGTTGTAAATGCGCCTAGTTTGGGGGCGTTTAAGAGATCCGTGGATAGGTTTATGGACGAAAAGGGATTGGTTTAGGTTAGTGGGTCATTGTTTTGTAACTGGTTGGCGCAACATCGTGGGCTGAAGGGCCTGTTCTGCACTGTAATGTTCTATGTTCTATGTTCTAACTGTGCTGTTGATTGAGAGTAGGCGGATGGGGAAGTAATTGTCTGAGTTGCATTTGAACTGTTTTTTGTGGCTTGATCATACTAGGGAAATGTTCCACTTTGTCAGGGAGATGTCATCATTGATGAAGAGGGAGGCACTGTTGATATAGCCTAAGTGAATTGCTGTGGACTGTTGATTTTGCACTTGCAGCCAGTGAACTAGCGATGGGCATTGAATCCACTGGCTAGACTCTGATTTAGAAAAAACAAGGGTCTTCGATCTTGGAATTGTTGATATCAAGTTATTTGGCTTTGAAGGCAGAAGAAAAGATAGATTCAGGCAGACGTGTGCACAGCATTATGCTTCCTAGTGTCAAGATTCTTGTAGAGACCAATTACTTTTAAAAAGAGGCATGAATTTTCCGACTGAAATAATTGCACAAGATATCACGTTTTGCAACTTTAATGACTTCTCATTAACTAATTAAGACAACCAAAAACCCCAAGCCACATTTATATGTTACACCACATTCTTAGCAGATATGTAGCTTTTTGGACAAGGCCTTATATTCCTCCTGGCATTCCAACAGGATCCATTCTCCCTATCACACCAGGTTGTTTTTTTCCAGTGTCCTTTTAAAAGTCCCTTCATTCAAACTCCTGAGTACCATTTCCAGTGACAAAGCATCTTCTGGTGACTTCTTGGTCTTTAACTTTCTACAAATTTTACTGGAATGACAGAGGTTGAGGAGTGATCTGGTAGAAGTCTACAAGATTATGAGAGGCATGGACAGAGCGGATAGTCAAAAGGTTTTTGCCAGAGTGGAAGAGTCAGTTACTAGGGGGCACAGGTTTAAGGAGCGAGGGTCAAGGAGACGTACGAGGCAGATGTTTTACGCAGAGGGTGATGGGTGCCTGGAACTCGTTGCCGGGGGAGGTAGTGGAAGCAGATACAGTAGTGACTTTTAAGGGGCGTCTTGACAAATACATGAATAGGATGGAAATAGAGGTATATAGTTTCTGGAAGGATAGGGGTTTTAGTTAAGTTGGGCAACATGGTTGGTGCAGACTTGGAGGGCCAAATGGCCTTTTCCTGTGCTGTAATTTTCTTTGTTCTTTATAAATCTTATCTCTGCGAGCAGGGAATCCATTTCCTTGGAGCAAGTCTGCTTGGTGGTTAAGCAAGTCTGCTTGATGATTGACACAAAACATATATTGGCATAGCTATATGTTTTCTTGTTCTCCAAGACTCTCTGTCTGAAACTGAGGGTCTGTGTCCAGTTAGAGTAGTTGTGTCCCTTTTTTGTGTCTAAGGTGTGAAAACAGGCACTGAGTTTCTGTGAGTTTTGACCTTTGCCTCATGACAACCATATTACATAGGCCTGTGTTTGGGCAGAATTCAGTGTGATCACCATCCCCCATTCCTGAACATTCTGCTTTATCACAGTTTAAAATCTCACATACACAACAATAGCAAAGCACACAGATCCAGGCGCATCTCATTGGCAATGTTCACAGTCACTACTAAAATTTTAAGATTAGAAACTCTAAGATCGGGAGAGTTATGAAGCTAATGAGCTAATAATGACATTGTTTCCTAAGACTGTGAATAATCAACTTGCTGTTTTATTTTGCAAAATATATACCTTTCATATTCATTTTGTGGGAAGTCTTGCATCTTCTCTTGGCTGTGAACAGCAAGAGATAAAACACAGACAGTGACGGAGGTGTTTTGGAACTGAATACTGTTTGGTATTCAGGCAGCACAGCTCACAAGAAGATTGAAATGCAGAAGTGAATAGTAAGATACTTCATTTAAGTCAGGTGAGATGATCCACTGATGCAGAAAAATGTTTTCTGTTCTCCAGTTTATGTAACAGGAAGATCAGTTGCTCCACTTAAATTAAAATGTGTTCGATCTTGACTTTCATTCCTTATTGCTGGTTCAAAATCCTGGACTGTGTGACCCAACAGCATTGTGGGAGCAACTGCATCACTTGGACTGCAGTGGTTTATGCTGCACTTGTGCAGTTCTGGTGTTTGGAGTATCCCATAGTTTTACAGCTATCACTCTCTGACAGCTGAGGGGAAATATTTATGGTTTATCATTACAGTGGCCTCCAACAAACTGATTAGGATTCCTACTTGTGCAATCAATTTTAGTTTCATTCAAATCATGATCTAACACATATCCTAACACAAATAGTTTGAATAAGGAAATCAAGCAGTATCTGTTAATTGTGAATCCCAAGTATACATTACTGAGATTTACTCCCAACACCAAGACAGAGATCAATCAGCAATTTCCCAAAAGATATGTTTGGCTCTGAGAAGAGCCTTTGAGTTTAGATGTTTGCAACTTGCTCAGGCTATTTTGCTTCTTACTTTTTCCTAGACTGGTTTTTAGCCTTTGTTGCTTTAACTTTGGCCTTTTAAAGAAGCTTTCTGGCAGGTTTGGCACAGCAGAGTGACATCAGCATGGACCAGTATGCATACGTTGGCAGGAGACAGAGTGGGATAATAAATGTTGGTCTTACCGATAATGTCCATATCCTATAAATGAATTGTTGGCATCCTTTGTTCTGTGAGAAATTCTGGGGAATAGGACTTCAGAATTTTGATGAGATCAGATGAGATCATCTGTTGTAGTTCTTTCGATAGTTGACTTTTGATGGTTGAAGAAGCTAGTTCTGGAGGGGCAAAGTCCGCCAGAAGTGCCACACAAGAAGTTGTTCTTGTTGGTGGTGTGGATGATCTCTGCAGATACTTTATTTGCAGGGTTTATGTCAGCTTTGGAACTTCTGAAATCCACGTGGCAAACTCTGACCACAGTTGGTGTTGCATTTGCATCAGCTGTCAGCTAGAGTTTCCCCCTTGTTGTAATTGAAGTTACGGGCTTTGACGGCATCTTGGAATGTAGCTTTGGACACCCTGTTGGTCTCTTGGTTTGGGTTACCTTCCTGTAGAGCATATTTTTGAGGATGTGGCCAATTTCTAGCCTGTGCGCATACCCAAAACAATGAAACCATTTCTTGATTAGCCCTCGCGTGTTTGGCATGTTCTCCCTAGATAGGACTGCCTCATGGAAGACATTGTCTTTCCTTCTGTGAGGGACTAAAACTTCACACTTGTATTTCTGTGAAATAAATGTAGTTATGATAGAGGCTATTTCCAAAGTTAAAAAGAAATTGGACAAAGACCTTTTTAAAATGGTTGAAGCTTTGCCTGTGACCTTTGAACAAAAGCAACTTTTTGAAATTTTGAAGAAACGTACACCTCATTATCGCTGAAGAGATACTAATGACACATTGGGCTCGATTTTACCATTGCTTCGCGCCCATTTTTAGGTACGAAAACATGGTAAAGTCGGGCATGAGAACATTAACGTGATCCGTACCCGCATCTGTGCAGATGCCCACTTTACCGAAGCACAAAAATGACCATGACCTGATTCACACCCAAAAAGGGCACAATGGCGATTTAAATGTATTTGCATGCATTTAAATTGAATTAATGAACTGCCTGCCCAATTTTATCAGCATTTCCCCCTTTACCATCACATTTGCGTTTCCAGATTCGGCGCGAAACAGACATGCTCAGGAAAAGGTCTGTTTCAGGGCTCCAGCTGCTGAAGAGATGAGTTCAGAGCTTCCAATGGCTCACTGACTCAGATTGGCGGTGGGGAAGGTGGGGGTGTGGGGATGTGCAGATCGTTCTCTGGTGGGGGGGAGGGATGAGGAGATGGGTCAGATGTATCTGGGGTGGGGGGAATCCACTGCTACTCTGCGGACTATCGATGTCGGGGGGGGGAAGGGGCAGAGGGTCGCGATCGGTCTGGGTATTGGGGGGGCGGGGTGGTGGGTGGTATAAAGGAAAAAGTTATGTTGTAAGGGTGGGGGTGATGTCTGTGGGGACTATCATTCCTGGGCATCCTTATCCACTTTTTGTAGCCTAGGAGCAATGTAACAGTGGCGCAATTTTCAAATTTTTCTTCTAACTGTGCATGTACAGTTCAGAACTCTGATCATTTCAGGTGCGTTAAGCCCCTCCCACAGTGCGATTCAGACTCATGACTTTTTTTCAGGCTAATGTGTATGGCAGTGCCTGAAAGTAGATTTCCAAGTCGGATCTGAATTGAGCCCAGATTCAGCATTTAGAATGAAAATGGTAAAATGAGGGCCATTGTGAACTACATGACCTAATTCAAAGATATACAATCTGCATTTCGTGAGCCAGGCTGGTTAACCAGAGTTTGTCCATTTGCTAGGACAAAGGACCCAGCAACCTTCCTTTCAGTTCTTTAATGGGTGAAACAATTAACCACCTCTGGGACTCAGACAAGAGGTACACAACCTTTGTTAAAGACACTGTGTAATGGTTGGAATCATTTGACATGGACCTAGCTTGCAGAAATAGTAATATTGCCTTGTTGAACTGCAAAGCTCAGTCTGCCATGTTACCATCAACAAGCAGCTTCACAGAAAAGAGACTTTGCCAATATTGAATGCCTGGCCCCATTTACACTGTTTGTACTGGAATTTCTGTACCATTGCCAACACGACTGATTCATCTATACATACCTATCTTGTGTGAAATCAAATCCACCAGAAAAATGAATTATCCAGCATTGGTTTTCAACCCGTGACCTCTGTGAAGGAATACCTCATTTTATTTTTTTTCTGGACCCACGTGAAATGATTTTTTTCTGTTATTTTCCCTGTAAATCTTTCTCCTTTCTATTCCTCTTTCACTTTGAGTGCAAAGAAGGCAATGTCATTATCCACTCCCTGAGTTTGAGTGTGTGCAAATAAATTAATGTCATCATATCTGAATTTGCTGTGGGGTTGTTGATAAAAATTGGATCACACCAAAACTGAAAAATAGGAAATATGCCACTGCTTATAAAGGGGGAAGCAAATCAAAGCATCTTTCTGTTCATGGTGAGGGGAAAAAATGTTGTAAATTAAGCTCCCTCTTGTCCATAACATGATGTGAAGGATATATTTTAGATACTAAAGATGGAAGTTATTGCACCTTTGCTTTTGGTAAATACAAGTTATCCAGGGTTCACTGGCATACAGCATTGTGCTGAAGATATTGGCCTTATAGATGAGCATTTTGGTCCTGCAGGCCAGTTTGTTGTTTTTCCATATTTGTTTGGTAAGTCAGCCAAAATTGATGGCTGCCTTTCGGATGCATGTGCTGACTTTTTTGTTAAAATATATATGTTTGTACATTAAAAAAATTTTGTTAGTTTCTATTTCTTTGCTTGAATGGGAGTTAGCAATAAACTTGACTCTTTACTGGTCAACTTGAGAAACTTGGCTGCCCTGAATTACACACAGTTAAATATATATCAGATTGGAAATATCACACCCCACCCCTCAACTCATTTGAAATTCAAATACTGTCATAAGTAACTCAACTTTGTGGGACAAAGAGGAGTCTGTTTTCCTCTGCTGACCTGGTTGTGATAATGTGGCTTCAGGTTTAGCACAAGTCTAAAATGGGCATTTTGTTGGGTTGACTTGAAGTGGACATCCAGGAGATCTGACCGTTGGTTAGGATGGAGACTTTTCTGGCAGAGTGCAAAAAGGCTGTTTTTTGACCTTCCTGTATTAAACTCCAGGCTGTTCTGTCTTGCCACAGCTTGCTGTCAAATAGGTAGAGAAGCAACAATTTTGGAATCAAGTGTGGTAGTAAAGAGAGACAGAAAACTGTATATTGCTGGCATTAGTATAAAACTGTAGTCTACGAATAAAAGTCAGGGTGAAATATTAACGAAAACTTTAGGAACACTTTAAGGTGACCAGAGTACAGGAGGAGAAGCCATTATGTCATATTTGATAAATTTATGAGGATGGCTAGGATTAGTGTATGTATGTTTACGAGGGCCACAAGGGGAGCGGCATCATTGTTGCAGTTGCACTGAATGTTACTGGTAACTCTGAACAGGAGAGGGCAGAAGACAGGCTGAAACGGGAACCGATGGGAGAAGTGAGCAGGAATTAGATAGTAACATCATGGTCAGAATTTTAAAATTGAAATCTACTGTCTTTGCACTCCATTTGCACTCACTAACTCCACCAGAAATGTGAAAATGTGCACGGACTATGTTTGTGGGAAGAAAATATGTATTGTGTATTTAATATTACCTTTTCCTGACCTCCTGAGGCCCCTTAGCACTTTAAAGCCAATTAAATACCTTTGAAATAGTACTGTCACTGAAATAATGTAACCAGCATAGTAGCCAATTTGGTCAGGATACTAGAAGGAACTCCCATGCTGTGATTCAAAATAGTGCCTTGGGACCTTTTACATCTTTGTTAGTGGGCAGAAAGAGTCTCTGCTTAACGTCTCATCCAAAAAGTGGCATCTCTGACAATCTCCACTGGATTGTTAGCCAGGATGAGGTGCTCAAGTCTTTGAAGTGGGACTTAAAGCCCCTCTGACTCGGAGGCGTTGTCACAGTTGACAAATGGTTAGAATTTGTCAATACCACAAGTATCACAGTGATCAACATGTTAATGAACTTAAAAGGATGGAAAAGAAGATTGAGTCGACGTTTGTGGAAAACAATGCTAATCTATTAAATGTCTTCCTTGAAAGATGAAATTGAATCCAAGGAACTATGTGTAAATCTTTATTCCTTCTTCGCCATCTCAAAGCAAAAGTGTTTTTAAAGTTCTATTTAATATTTATTTGAATCAGCGTGCTAATTTGGCATGCTGGTTCTGATAAAAGATCATCTTGACCTGAAATATTAATTCTGTTTCTCTGCACAGGTGCTGTCTGACCAGCTGAGTACTTCCTGCATTTTTGTTTTTATTGCTAATGTAGAGTTTATTAAATCTCCAGTACAGATGTAACATGTCCTTTAAAATATTCCATACTGAATTTGGATTACATAGAACATAGAACATAGAACATAGAACATTACAGCGCAGAACAGGCCCTTCGGCCCACGATGTTGCGCCGACCAGTTACAAAAACAATGACCCACTAGCCTATACCAATCCCTTTTCGTCCATAAACCTATCCAGAGATCTCTTAAACGCCCCCAAACTAGACGCATTTACAACTGCAGCAGGCAGGGCATTCCAATCCCTCACCACCCGCTGGGTAAAGAACCTACCCCTGACATCCGTCCTGTAGCTACCCCCCCTTAATTTAAAGCCATGCCCCCTCGTGCTAGCTTTCTCCATCCGAGGAAAAAGGCTATCACTATCCACCCTATCTAAACCTCTAATCATCTTATATGTTTCAATAAGATCCCCTCTTAGCCGCCTTCTTTCCAACGAAAACAACCCTAGATCCCTCAGTCTCTCCTCATAGGACCTCCCCACCATACCAGGCAACATCCTAGTAAACCTCCTCTGCACCCTCTCCAACGCCTCCACATCCTTCTTGTAATGCGGGGACCAGAACTGCGCACAGTACTCCAAGTGCGGCCGCACCAGAGTAGTGTACAGTTGCAACATTACACTGCGACTCCTAAATTCAATCCCCCTACCAATAAACGCCAAGACACCGTACGCCTTCTTGACAACCTTATCTACTTGATTCCCAACTTTCAGGGATCTATGTACACACACACCTAGATCCCTCTGTTCATCCACACTATTCAAAGTCCTCCCGTTAGCCCTATACTCGACACATCTGTTGCTCCTACCAAAGTGAATTACCTCACACTTCTCCGCATTAAATTCCATCCGCCACCTCTCGGCCCAGCTCTGCAACCTATCTAAGTCTCCCTGCAGACTATGACACCCTTCCTCACAATCTACCACACCTCCAACTTTGGTGTCATCAGCAAATTTACTAATCCACCCAACTATACCCTCATCCAGATCATTAATAAAAATTACAAACAACAGTGGCCCCAAAACAGATCCCTGAGGCACACCACTCGTAACTGCACTCCATGATGAATATTTACCATCCACCACCACCCTCTGTCTCCTATCTGATAGCCAATTCCTGATCCAACTTCCTAGATTACCCACAATCCCATACATCTGCATTTTCTGCAGAAGCCTACCATGGTGAACCTTATCGAACGCCTTACTAAAATCCATGTATACCACGTCAACTGCCTTACCCCCATCCACCTCTTTGGTCACCTTCTCAAAAAACTCAATAAGGTTAGTAAGGCACGACCTACCCGCTACAAAACCATGCTATTTCTAATCAATTCATTACACTCCAAATAACTATAAATCCTATCCCTAATAATTTTTTCTAAAACCTTGCCCACAACAGAAGTAAGACTCACCGGTCTATAATTCCCGGCAAAGTCTCTGTTCCCCTTCTTAAACAATGGGACAACATTCGCTATCCTCCAATCCTCCGGGACTACACCAGAGACCAATGACGACCTGAAGATCTGAGCCAGAGGCTCTGCAATCACCTCTCTAGCCTCCCAGAGAATCCTAGGGTAGATCCCATCCGGACCAGGGGACTTATCTATTTTCAGCCCCTCAAGAATTTCCAGCACATCCTCTTTATCAACCGTAATACTGTCTATTTTACACCCCTGCAACCCAATGTCCTCCTCAGCTATATTCATGTCCCCCTGCGTGAACACCGAAGAGAAATATTGGTTCAATACTTCTCCAATCTCCTCCGGTTCCACACACAACTTCCCCCTGCTGTCTGTAACTGGCCCTAATCTTGCCCTGACCAACCTTCTGTTCTTGACATACCTATAGAACGCCTTAGGATTCTCCTTAATCCTATCAGCCAAAGTCTTCTCATGTCCTCTTTTAGCCCTTCTCAACTCACTCTTCAACTCCCTCCTAGCCAATCTAAAGCTTTCTAGTGCACTATCTGAGCCCTCCAATCTCATCCGAACATAAGCCTCCTTTTTCTTTTTAACCATCGACTCAACTCTTTTAGTGCACCACGGTTCCCTAGATCTACCAAATCCACCATGCCTGACAGGGACATACCTATCAAGGACTCGCAGTAGCTGCTCCTTGAAAAAACTCCACATTTCAGACGTTCCCAGTCCCTGTAATCCCCTAATCCAATCCATGCTTCCTAATTCACTCCTGATAGCCTCATAATCGCCCTTACCCCAGCTAAAATTGCTGACCCGAGGTTCATGCCTATCTCTTCCCATCACTAAGGTGAACGTAACCGAATTGTGGTCACTATCACCAAAATGCACACCAACTTCCAAGTCTAGAACCTGGTCTGGCTCATTTCCCAGCACCAAATCCAATATAGCCTCACCTCTAGTTGGCCTGTCTACATACTGAGACAAAAAACCTTCCTGCACGCTTTGTACAAACACTGACCCCTCTAGCGAGCTAGAACTATAGCAACTCCAATCAATATTCGTAAAGTTAAAGTCCCCCATAACAATTACCCTATTACTTTCACTCCTAACCAGGATTGTCTCCGCAATCCTTTCCTCAACCTCTCTAGAACTTTTAGGAGGTCTATAAAAGACTCCCAACAGGGTGACCTCTCCTCTCCTATTTCTAATCTCCGCCCATACTACCTCAACTGACAAGTCCTCATCAAACTTTCTCTCCGACACTGTGATACAGTCCTTGACTAGCAATGCTACCCCACCCCCCCTTCTACCTTCTTCTCTACTCCGACTAAAGCATTTGTACCCCGGAACCTGCAACATCCATTCCTGACCCTGCTCTATCCATGTCTCAGAAATGGCCACAACATCAAAGTCCCAGGTACTGATCCACGCTGCAAGTTCATCCACTTTATTGCGAATACTCCTCGCATTAAAGTACACGCATTTCAAACCCTGCTCCGCCCCACCCCCACTATGCCGTGCCTTGCATTCCCCAACTATGCCCCCCTCACTTTCACCCCCTTTCCTCACTATCCCTCCCCCCCTCTGAATCAGTTTAAACCTTCCTGCATCGCTTTTGCAAATTTACCCCCCAGGATATTGATTCCCCTCTGGTTCAGGTGTAGACCATCCCTCTTATAGAGGTCCCACCTTCCCCAGAATGAGCCCCAATTGCTCAAGTACCTGAACCCCTCCCTCCTGCACCATCCCCTCAGCCACGAGTTCAAACTTTCCCTCTCCCTATTCCTCTCTAAACTATCCCGTGGCACAGGCAAGAGTCCAGATATAACTACTCTTTCTGACTTCGCCTTTAGTTTCCACCCCAACTCCATAAATCTTTGCTTAATATCCCCTTCCCTTAATCTCCCTATGTCATGTGTCCCCACATGAACTATAACTTGGGGTTGATCTCCCTCTCCCCTAAGAGTCCTGAATACTCTGTCCAATACATCCTGGACCCCAGCCCCTGGTAGGCAACACACCAGCCCAGAGTCCCTACCCTTACCTCCAACTCTCCTATCCGTCCCCATAACTGTGGAGTCCCCAATCACGAGGCCCAATCTCTTACCCCTAACCACCTGAGGCTTGCCAATAGGCTCACCCCCAGAGACCTGCTCCCTTTGGCTATCCCCAGTTGATTTCTCCTCAACTGTAGCCTCCAGGACCGAGAACCTATTTTGGAGGGGAACAGCCCCAGGGGATTGTCCCCCCAACTGCTTTTTGCCCCTCTTCCTGGCAGTGACCCAAGACTTATTCCTAGGAGTGACTATCTCCTTATAACTCCTTTCTATGTCCGCCTCCACTTCCCGAATTATACGGAGCTCCTCTAATTCCCCTTCCAGCTCCTTTACACGCTCCTCCAGAAACTGCAATCTAACACACTTCCCACAAGTAAAATCACCTGAAACACTGTGGGAGTCCCTCACTACATACATCCCACAGGAGATGCAGCTTACAGCCTGAACTGCCATCCCTGAATCAATTACCAGCAGAAAAGTAAAAATATAAAAAAAAACTTCCCTCACACTTATAATTAGGTTAGAGGAGGTGGAAGGGTGGGATTCTCTACCAGTGTAGAGAATCGGGAATCCTCTCTGCACTAATTTATAGTGTTAGGGGCACGAGAGAAAAAAAAACTACAACTACCGGTAAGCGTCCTAGTGACGACTTCCGGTTTCTAACTAATTTAAAAAAAAACCGCCGAAACTCGCGACTTAACACTAAAAATAAAAAGTTAAACGGAATAAACAGAAAAATATACCTTATTTTTGCCTCCTCGCACGCCCAAAAATCGCTGCCTCTCGACTCAGCTCCACAGGAACAATGAGGATTGTACTTATGATGTGATGTCTGGAGTAATCTTTTCCATTTCGTGTGTGTGTGTGTGTGTGTGTGTGTGTGTGTGTGTGTGTGTGTGTGTGTGTGTGTGTGTGTGTGTGTGTGTGTGTGTGTGTGTGTGTGTGTCTGTACTTAATAAATCCCACAATATAAATGATCTTTTATAGAGGAGTTGTCTATTTTGAGTTCTGCTATTTCCTATACAAATTCCATTACCAATGCCAGTTTTAATTAAAGATGCTGATTATATAAGTGAAGCACCCTGAGGCTGTCACATAGGAGAACATCCACTTGAACAAGACAAGAAAAGTTAGTTTAACTGAGTCTTAGCTAACTGAAGGCACAATCAAAAATACAGCTTTAGCAAGATGAAGAAGTTTAGGAAAGGAGTTCAAGAAAGCAGAGCAAGACAATTGGAAATTTTCTCACTGTAACAGGATGTGATAGATATGGGGATGGCATGTGGACGTTGACTTTGAACAAGTAGTAGATGATTGAGATGCCAAGCTGCTCGACGTCTTCAGCAACCCAGCAGACGGAGGGCAGCGCAGGTACACGTGGTCGCGACCTGACGGGTCGGTTCGCTCCAGGATCGACTTTATGTTTGTGTCCCGCGCGCTCACGGTCAGGCCCACCGACGTCAGGCCGGTGTTCTTTTCTGACCACTGCCTCCTGCTGGCCGACTGTCAGCTGGAGGCAAACCAGAAAGTGGGCAGGGGGTCCTGGAAGCTGAATGTAGAACTGTTGACCCCAGAGAACCTCGAGGAACTCAGGAGGGATTACCACGGTTGGAGGACCGTCAAACCCTTCTTTGAGTCTCCATCGCTCTGGTGGGAAACCATCAAAGGCAACATCAAAAGGTTCTTCATTCGCAAAGGGGTTCAGAAGGCCAGGGAGAGACGGCGGGACATGTCCCGACTCCAGAAAAGCATGCAGGAACTGCTCCAACTGCAGTCGATGGGGGTCGATGTCAAGGAGGAGCTCCAGGAGGTGAAGAGCCAGCAAGCCTCGCTCTTTGCCTCGGAGGCCGCCAAGGTCATCTTCCGGTCCAGGGTCCGCTCCGTGGAGCAGGACGAAAAGTGCTCACGCTTCTTCTTCCAGAAGGTGCACAGAGAAACCTCTGTGATCAGCAGCCTGAAGGAAGAGGACGGCTCAGTGGGGTCATCGCAGTCTGACATTCTGAGGATCTGCAAATCCTTCTATGCCGGACTGTATGATCTGAAGCCGACAGACAGCACGGCCTCCCAGTCTTTCCTGTCGTCTATCACGCAGGTCTTAGACGACGGTGAGCGGGACAGCCTGGAGAGACCGGTATCTCTGGAAGAGCTGACCAAGGCCGTCGAGTCCTTGCAGAAGGGTAAAACTCCCGGAAGCGACGGCTTACCGGCGGAGTTTTACTCGGCGTTGTGGGACTTGACGGGCCCGGACCTCCTGGAAGTATACGAGAGTATGCTTCTGGAGGGCAGGATGTCAGAATCCATGAGGAAAGGCATCATTACCCTCATCTACAAGCAGAAGGGGGAGAGGGAAGAAATTCGGAATTGGCGACCCATTTCACTATTGAACGTGGATTACAAAATTCTGGCCAAGGTCATCGCCAACCGGGTCAAGTCTGCTCTGGGGTCAGTAATCCATCCTGATCAAACCTGTGCTGTACCCGGCAGGAAGATCTCTGACAGCCTGGCGCTACTCAGGGATACGATTGCCTACGTGCAGGACAGGCAGGTGGATACGTGCCTCATCAGCCTCGACCAGGAGAAGGCGTTTGACAGAATATCGCACAACTACATGATGGATGTGCTCTCCAAAATGGGTTTTGGGGAGGGAATACGCAATTGGATCCGGCTGCTCTACACAGACATCAGTAGCGCAGTCTCAGTCAACGGGTGGGAAACAGATAGCTTCCAAATCAGGTCTGGAGTCAGACAGGGCTGCCCTCTCTCCTCCGTCCTTTTTGTGTGTTGCATTGAACCCTTTGCCCAGGCCCTCAGAAGCGACCCAGGCATCAAAGGGGTGACAATCCCAGGCAGCGGAGGCACGCAGGTCAAAGCCTCCCTCTACATGGATGACGTGGCTGTGTTCAGCTCGGACCCCTCGTCTGTCCGCAGGCTCCTCCAGGTATGTGAGCAGTTCGAGCTGGCCTCGGGAGCCAAAGTCAACCAGGGAAAGAGCGAGGCCATGTTCTTTGGGAACTGGGCCGACAAATCCTTTGTCCCCTTCACCGTCAGGGCAGAGTACCTGAAGGTGCTGGGGATATGGTTCGGAGCGGCAGGGGCATGCATCAAAAACTGGGAGGAGCGCATCGCGAAAGCCAGGCAGAAACTCGGCTTGTGGGAGCAACGCTCGCTCTCCATGACAGGGAAAAACCTGGTGATCCGGTGCGAGTTGCTGTCCGTGTTGTTGTACGTGGCGCAGGTGTGGCCTATCCCCAAATCCTGCGCTGCAGCAGTGACGCAGGCCATCTTCAAATTTATCTGGAGATCAAAGATGGATCGCGTCCGGAGGGAGGCGATGCACAAATCTCCAGAGAACGGAGGGAAAGACATTCCCAACGCTGCCCTGATCCTGATGGCTACCTTTGTGTGCGGCTGCATCAAGCTGTGCGTAGATCCTCGGTACACCAACAGCAAGTGCCACTACTTTTTGAGGTTCTACCTGTCCCGAGTGTTGCGAAGGATGGGTCTGGCCACACTGCCGCGGAACGCTCCGAGTAGTTGGACCGTACCGCAGCACCTGTCCTTCGTGGAGAAATTTTTCCGCAAACACACCTTTGACCACAAGGCGATTAAGCAGTGGTCAGCGCGTAACGTCCTTGGGGCCCTGAGAGAAAAGGAGACGGCGGATCCTGTCGGATGGTTCCCTGAGCAGACTGTCAGTGTCATCTGGCAGAACGCCTCATCACCAGAACTGACAAACAAGCACCAAGATCTGGCTTGGCTGGTGGTGAGAAGGGCACTCCCCGTCAGATCCTTTATGCACGCTCGAGGTCTCAACATCACCGCACGCTGCCCTCGAAGCGGCTGCGGGGCTGACGAGACGGTCGCACACCTCCTTCTGGAATGTGCCTTTGCAAAGAAGGTCTGGAGCGAGATGCAGTGGTATTTGTCGAGGTTCGTCCCGAGCAGCTCGGTGACGCAGGACTCTGTGCTCTACGGGCTGTTTCCGGGGACGCACACCGAGACAAATATCAACTGCTGCTGGAAGGTCATCAACTCGGTGAAGGACGCGCTTTGGTCCGCCCGAAACTTGCTGATCTTCCAGCTGAAAGAACTGTCCTCGACCGAGTGTTGCAGACTGGCACATTCCAAGGTCCAGGACTACGTGCTGAGGGACGGGCTGAAGCTTGGGGCAGCCGCCGCAAAGGCACAATGGGGAAAGGCCACACTGTAAGGCCTTTTAACGGAGGCAGACCGAGGGCCCAGGAACTGCAGAATACCCTCGACCTGCGTAACTGTGTGCCAATCTGAGCACTAACGGCACACAGTAATCTTTTGAGGCATGTATATAGTTTTAAGTATTGAAATGTAATCATGGCAATTAGTACAAATATGTAAATATTGAGACATGGACATAGTTTTTTAAGTACTGAAATGTAGTCACTGTAGTTTGGACAGATCTGCAAAAATGTTTTGATTCCGCATTGTTTTGCTACTCGAAGCCCTGTACACTGTAATAGATTACTTGAGATTTTTATGAATAAAGTATATTTTTGGAAAAAAAAAGTAGTAGATGATTGATGAGCATAGAGTTTGTGGGCATACAATTCAGTGCAAGATAGAATGTAGTTTTGTGTGTGTTGGATTAATTGCCTTTGCATATGCCAGATGGTCTGTAAGGAGAAGGTTAGTCTTGAACTAATAAAATTCCATTATAAGGCCATTGAAGAATCCCCGTGAGGGAGAGGAATTGTTTACAGCTATAGAACCCTTGCCCAATGAAACAAGTGCAAAGTGTGCAGTTGACTGGCAAAAAGATTTATCACCTGTTACTGCATTTGTTGCAGGACTTCTGAAATTATATACATGTTGCAATATTTCACAGTCAGTTCATTGCAATGTTAATGTAAGTCTACTTGTGACACTAATAAGTGAACTTTAAACCTTTAATGTGAGAGATGCATCAACCAAACATGAGGCACTGCCTCAAGGTCCAATGGGTGATGGTAGTCCAAGCCAGCATGCAACTGGGGCATAGTGACAAACATTTCATTATGTCATGTTGAATATTATTATTCTATTGGGCTGCAAATAGATTGGATCTACACTAAATTTGCTCAGTACGATGGTGCTAAATGACACGTTTCCCTAATGAATGATCTGAACATCTCTCTCTTGGTGACTGATGCAGCCTTGTTTCGAGATATAATTTTGCCTCATTAGCCATATTATTCTAAAACTAAGAACCACTTTCTAAAACTCAAAGAAATGGGAGAGTAAGTTGATTTTAGTAATAAAATGATGATAACCTGTCACAGATGCTGACATGGTGATATTGTTACTTTTCTGCCCTTTTCATTTTGTGCAGATATTATTGAAATGAACTAATGTGACATTGTATAAGAAACTTGTATTTTTAAAGATTAAAGCATTGTACATAATAGTTTGCATTTATGTCACCTTTAATGTGACAAATCTCCAAAAGCACTTTGCATGTGTTTTATAGCTTTGAATTAATGCCAAACCACATGAGATACTGGTCAGATGATCAAAAGCTTGGTCAAAGAGGTGGATTTTAAGGACCAACATAAATGATGAAAGAGGAAAAGAGACTGAGAGATAAAGAGACAGAATTCCAAAGCTTGTGGCTTTGGAAGCCAAAGGCTCAGTCAACAAAAGTGGAGTGACTAAAATTGGGAATGCTGAACATGTAGTAATGGTGCAATAATTTTAGCAGATGATCATTGATCCATCTAGCCAATCTTTTTAATCATTCTTTACTGTAAGAACATAAGAACATAAGAAATAGGAGCAGGAGTAGGCCATCTAGCCCTTCGAGCCTGCCCCGCCATTCAATAAGATCATGGCTGATCTGTTGTGGCTCAGTTCCACTTTCCCGCCCTCTCCCCATAACCCTTAATCCCCTCTCTTATCAAGAACCCATCAACCCGCTTCTTAAAAATATTTAGCGAGGCAGCCTCCACCACTTCAACGGGCAGAGAATTCCAGAGATTCACCACCCTTTGAGTGAAGAAGTTCCTCCTCAACTCCGTTCTAAACTGCCTCCCCTTTATCTTGAGGCTGTGCCCCCTAGTCCTACTGTCTTTTTTGAGCGGGAAGAGTCTCTCCACCTCTATCCTATCCATCCCATTCATCATCTTATACGTCTCAATGAGATCTCCCCTCATTCTTCTAAACTCTAACGAGTACAAGCCTAGTTTATTCAGCCTCTCCTCATAGCTCAATCCCCTCAACTCCGGTATCAGCCTAGTAAACCTCCTCTGCACTCCCTCCAGGGCCAAAATATCCTTGCGCAGGTGCGGCGCCCAAAACTGCACACAGTACTCCAGCTGCGGCCTCACCAATGCCCTATACAGCTGCAGCAAGACCTCCCTACTTTTATATTCAATCCCCTTCGCTATGAAGGCCAGCATCCCATATAAATTCTATATTCCCTTTGTGCTTTTCAAAATACTACTTCTGTTATGGAAATAAGTACAATGAAACATATGTTTGAGAATCAAAATATGCTTTTCTGGTTGATGAATTAAAAGTTTGATCTCACTGAGACTTTCCTCACCACCTTTTCTATCCCATATCATACTTTGAGCTAGTACCCTGGCCAATATTCTTTCCTGATGCAACACTATTAAAAATGATTATCTATTTATTTCTGTTGTGAAACCTTGTGTGCCAATGTGATTACTGTGTTTTCCACTTTTACAACGCTGACTACACTTCAAGATTCTTCACAGGCATTTTTATAAATTAAATTTTACTGAGACCTGTCTTCCATCACCAATCACCCTTTTGTTCAGTGATACTGAATGCCTTTCAATGAGTGCAGATCAGTCCTGAATCTATGGACTGCCAGCCTGAGTGGAGCCAGTGGGTTTTAAACCCCCTGCTGCTCCTTCCCTCTTGGATAAGCTTCCACCCTCATAATAGGGGAGCACATATTTAGCAAGGCCCATGGGTTGATCTATTGATGATTCACTGTGGCCACCATAACATCCCTCCTTCCTTAAGTCCATTTCTTTCCCCGTACTCCCTCCATGGCGATTGGCCTGGGGGTCAATGGGAGGCAGGACTGAATTGGGAGTGTGAAACTGATTGGAGACTTTCGCTTCTGAAAGGAGCGCCATAAAGCCATGGACTCTGGCTCTTTTTCAGGTTTCACTTTGGTAGAGGTGCTGGTCTCTTCTGGTTTTATTTCAGAATCTGTATCCTCATCTCCCAGAGGGGCAGGCATGTGGTCAACTTTGATTTGAGACTCGTTGCTGGCAGTGGTCATCCCAAAAGCTGGTAACGAGATTTGTACAGACTCAGACTCAGGCTCCTTTTTTCTGAGAAGGTTCAGCTCTTTCTTGACAATTTTGTCTTGCACTTGGACTTTATAATACATAGGCTGTGTTTTCTCTGTTATGATTCTGGGGACCCAACTTACACCATTCCTGAAGTTCCTCGCATGGACTGGGTCACTGATTTTGAATGTATATCTATCCTTATAGAATCATGGTTCTTCTGGGTCTCTTATTGGGAATCCACCCACCTCACCATGTTTGAGAAAAGTGAGCCTAATCTTGCCTGAAGCCTTTGCCTCGTTAATGCTGCTGGGGTGATATCTGTCATTGTGTGAGGGATAGTCCTGTAGACAAATAAAAATTGCAGCAGTTTGGTTTCTATGGGACACTGCAGGTTGCTTCTTCATGGCAAGCCGAAAAGTCTGCACTGCTTGTTCATCCAAACCATTTGATGACCGGTAATACGCTGCTGTCCTGATGTGTTTGATTCCATTGGAAAGTCTTGTGCCTACTGCACAGTCTGTTCTGACCCTTTATACAGTGGACAAATACCTGCGAGTAAATGTCTTGTTAGTACAACCAATATTTATTTAAGATGCACAATCAATGATCACCCATCCAACCACCAATAAGTTATCTTACAGAAAATATTAACGTTCAAGTCCAATACAAGACCTTGACTTAGCTTTGCGTAACTGGCAAGTACCCAAACAGATATTGGCCTTGATATGTGCATTGGTCTTGGTCATCCTCTGCGTAGTCTGGTCCTTTGGACTGGCCTGGCGCTGTGGCTGTGGTCTTCCTTCCTTCTCAGGTGTGGTGGCTCTCCTCATGCTGGTTGTCGCTGGCGATGGTCACCGTTGTTGTAACCAGTTCATGGGGTCAGAGAGAGAGAGAGCTTCTTCTGCTGTACAGCACCTTTTATCCCTCCTTGCTTTTGTGTCCTTTTAGGGTGGTCTCCTGATTCTTGTCAATCGATCAGGGCTTGATCACCCTGATCATTAAGAGTCTAATCAGGTGCTGTTACACTGATCGCTGGATGTGTACCCAGTGACCATGCTTGTAGGTGCTGGAGGCACATAGGTCACATACCTCCCTCCCAAATAAGGGGTTAAGGTAAACAAGTATGAACATAGAACAGTACAGCACAGTACAGGCCCTTCGGCCCCTGATGTTGTGCTGAGCTTTGTCCGAAACCAAGATCAAGCTATCCCACTCCCTATCATTCTGGCGTGGTCCATGTGTCTATCCAATAACTGCTTGAAAATTCCTCAAAGCGTCCGACTCCACTATCACAGCAGGCAGTCCATTCCACACCCTAACCCCTCTGAGTAAAGAACCTGCCTTGGACATCCCTCCTATATATCCCATCACGACATCCCCTAGTAACAGTTACATCCACCCGAGGAAATAGTTTCTGAACGTCCATCTATCTATCCCCCTTATCATCTTATAAACCTCTATTAAGTCGCCTCTCATCCTCCACTGCTGTAAAGAGAAAAGCCCTAACTCCCTCAACTTTTCTTCATAAAACCTCCCTTTCAAACCAGGCAGCATCCTGGTAAATCTCCTCTGCACTCTCTCATTTGCTTCCACATCTTTCTTATAGTGAGGTGACCAGAACTGCACACAATATTCCAAATGTAGTCTCACCAAGGTCCTGTACAGTTGCAGCATAGCCCCATGGCTCTTAAACTCAAACCTCCTGTTAATAAACACTAACATACTATAGGCCTTCTTCATGGCTCTATCCACTTGAATGGCAACCTTCAGAGATTTGGGGATATGAACCCCAAGATCTCTCTGTTCCTCCCCATTCCTCAGAACCCTGCTGTTGACCCTGTAACCCACATTCAAATTTGTCTTACCAAAATGAATCACCTTGCACTTATCAGGGTTAAACTCCATCTGCCACTTTTCGGCCCAGCTCTGCATCCTATCAATGTCTCTTTGCAGCTACAACAGCCCTCCACCTCATCCACTACTCCACCAATCTTGGTGTCATCAGCGAATTTACTGATCCATCCTTCAGCCCCCTCCAAGTCATTGATAAAAATCACAAATAGCAGAGGAACCAGCACTGATCCCTGTGGTACACCGCTGGTAACTGGTCTCTGGTCTGAAAATTTTCCCTCCACCACCACCCACTGTCTCCTATGAGATAGCCAGTTACTTATCCAATCAACCAAATTTTCCTCTATCCCACACCTCCTTACTTTCTTCATGAGCCAACTATGGGGAACTTTACCAAATGTCTTACTAAAATCCATGTATATGACATCAACTGCTCTACCTTCATCTATACGCTCAGTTACCTCCTCAAACAATTCAAGCAAATTTGTGAGGCAAGACTTACCCTTCATGAATCCGTGCTGACTATCTCAGATTAAGCTGCATCTTTCCAAATGGTCATAAATCCTGTCCCTCGGGACCTTTTCATTAACTTACTAACCACCAAAGTAAGACTAACCAGCCTATAATTACCATGGTCATTCCTATTTCCTTTCTTGAACAGAGGAACAACATTCGCCACTCTCCAATCCTCTGGCACTATCTCCGTGGACAGTGAGGACCCAAATATCAAAGTCTAAGGCTCTGCAACCTCATCCCTTGCCTCCCAAAGAATCCTAGGATATATCCCATCTGGCCCAGGGGACTTGGAGCCTCAGGTTTTTCAAAATTGCTAATATGTTTGAACAGAAAGTATCCATTGTCTTTGGGATGGCCCATTTTCTGTTTATTCAGTTGTTTGAGTTGCAGCCTGTTTATCTCTCTTTTAAGCTGCAGTCTGCTGTTTCAGTGCTTGTCCAATTATCCCAGCATGCTCTGTAAATCACCATTTTAGGTGGCCTGTTTGGCCACAGTCCTCCCTTTGATTCTGAATGCGAAGCGTGATGGATCACAAACTCAGGACCAGTATCTGTCAGGACTTTTCCAGTCGCTGAATACTCAAACAAGGCCCAGGTATTGACATGCACAGTAATGATACATCCTTACAAAATATTTACATTTCAGAAGCTA
The DNA here is from genome assembly GCF_965287045.1 of Carcharhinus amblyrhynchos. Classification (NCBI taxonomy): domain Eukaryota; kingdom Metazoa; phylum Chordata; class Chondrichthyes; order Carcharhiniformes; family Carcharhinidae; genus Carcharhinus; species Carcharhinus amblyrhynchos. The sequence goes on from NC_137333.1 coordinate 64,890,597, forward strand.
CAGACAGCAACACTCTACAAATATAAACAACCACATATTCTAAATATCATTATTACAATAAGCTAATTACAAGCCAACATTCAAACAACAAAGCTTTACAATAAGTATTCGCGAGCCCAGGATACATTCTGATATTAAGATTTTCAACTGTCCGTTATTGTCCATTAGTGCAAATAGCAATGCGGTGGGTTCTCTGCAAACATCCTTCTAATGAATTAGAGGGGAGCGTGATTCGAGAGCGGACCCCACGTCTTGTCGTTGTGTCAAACTACAAATAGCCGGGATTTGAAAAGTTCCTCTTGCTTAGAGTATCCTGCGTGCTTATCCTGATGATGAGTCTGATGAGATAGATCCTAGATTGCATCTTTGTCATTGTCCATCGTTGGCCTGAGGCCTGTTTTTCTTTCTGAAGCTGTATTCAGATAATTGTCACTGGCAATTGTCACCATTAGTTGTAGCCCGTTCGTGGGGTCAGAGAGAGAGAGAGAGAGAGCTTCTGATGTACAGCACCTTTTATCCTTCCTTGTTTTTGTGTCCTTTTAGGGCAGTCTCCTGATTCTTGTCAATCAATTGATCAGGGCTTGATCACCCTGATTTATAAGAGTCCAATCAGGTGCTGCCACCCCGATCTCTGGGTGTGTACCCAATGACCATGCTTGTAAGTGCTGGAGGCACATAGGTTACATACCTCCCTCCCAAATAAGGGAATAAGGTTAAGAAGTATGTTTGACCAGAAAGTGTCCATTGTTTTTGGGATGACCTATTTCCTATTTATTCAGTCGCCTGAGTTGCAGCCTGTTTATCTCTGGCTTTTAAGCTGCAGTCTGCTGTCTCAGTGCTTGTCCAATTATCCCACCTGCTATGTAAATCACTGTTTAGGTGGCCCATTTGGCCACAAAAGTATGAAGGTTTGAAACTCGGTGCTATTAAAGATAGTGGTATTGTCCGAGACCAGGACTTCAGTATTCTGTGCATGCAGAAACTTTGATGTAGTTTGTCATGGGGAGTGGGAGCTCATATGATGTATCTTTAACCACTTGGAATGAGTGCCAACTATAATCAGGAACATGGAGCCCAAACAAGGGCCAGTGAAGTTCACATCCACTCTTGCATTTGCACTCAGGGCCTACAGGCCACTCACCTGAATGTAGGGAGGTTGAGGGGGTGGTTTTGATTCTCTTGGCATGACACTGTCTAACCAAGTCAGTAATGGTTGCATCAAGGCCAGATGACCATATGTAGCCCCTGGCTAACATTTTCATCTTTGAAATCTTAGGGTGGCTATGGTAATTCCATAAGAATCGGATGTTGCCATGGGCGAGGGAAAACTATGGAAACCCCAGAGGTGATGGGAGGTACTTGCTAGGGTGGTTGGGGAGGATTTAAACTAATATGGCAGGAAATTAGGAGCTATGTAAGGATTCAGGGTAGGAGGAATCAAGAACAAGATAAAAGACAGCAAGGAGAATAGGCAAAGTGATAGGCAGAGAAATCAAGGGCCAGAATCAGATAAGCACACAGTAAGTAGTAGTAGGAATGGGACAAGTAAGGTTTTGAACCTGAACACTCAGAGCATTCAAAACAAAATGTATGAATTAGTTGCGCAGATAGATATAAAGGGATATGATATCGTTTAGATAATGGAGACATGGCTCCTAGGTGACTAAGAATGGGAACTAAACATTGTTTTAATATTATATATTTATTAGTCACAAATAGGCTTTCACAGTGAAAATCCCCTAATCACCACAATCCGGCTCCCTGTATACTGAGGGAGAATTTAGTATGGCCAATGCACCTAACCAGCATGTCTTTCAAATTGTGGGAGGAAACTGGAGCCCAGAAGAAACACATGCAGACACAGAGAGAATGTGCAAATTACATACGGACAATGACCCAAGCCGCAAATCGAACTTGGGGGCCTGGTGCTGTGAGGCAGCAATGCTAACCAGTGTGCCACCATGTTACCCAATACAATAGAGGAGCAATTTTTGGGGTGTATATGGAATGGTTTTCTGGACCAATATGTTGAGGGACCAGCAAGGCAACAGGCCACCTTGGACTGGGTGTTGTGCAATGAGAAAGGATTAGTTGGCAATCTAGTTGTGTGAGAAGCCTTGGGGATGAGTGACCGTAATATGATAGAATTCTTTATCAAGATGAATAAGTGAAGTATTGATTCTGAGACCTGGGTCCTGAATCTCAATAAAGGAACTAAGATGGTATGAAGCATGAATTGGTCATGATGGACTGGATAACATTACTGAAAGGAAAGACAGTGGACAGGCAATGACAGACGTTTAAAGAACGAGTAGGACGTGAACTCTAGAAGTTGTTTACTCCTGTTTGGCACAAGAATGGTAACGCAATTGTGGCCAAACCATGGCTTACAAGGGAAATTAGAGATAGTATCAAGGAAGAAGCATACAAATTAGCAAGAAAAAGTAATAGGCTTGAGGATTGGGAGCAGTTTAAAATTCAGCAAAGGAGGAACAAGGGATTGATAAAGAAGGGAAAAATGGAGTATGCAAGTAAGCTTGCAAGGAACATAACTGACTGTAGAAGTTTCTATAGATATGCAAAGAGAAAAAGATTGACAAAAACAAATGTAAACCCGTTATAGCCAGAAATGGGAGAATTCATAATGGGGAATAAAGAAATGGTTGAGGAATTAAATTTGCACTTTACTTCAGTCTTCAGAAAGGAAGAGATGAATAATGTGCCAGAAGTGCTTTGAGAAACATGTTTTAGTGAGAAGCTGAAGGAAATCAGCATTTGTAGAGAAATGGTTTTGGGGAAATTGGTGGGATTGAAGGTGAATAAATCTCCAGGTCTTGATAATCCTCATCTCAAAGTACTTAAGTAAGAGGCCCTGGAAATAGTAGATCCATTGTTGGTTATTTTCCAAAATTCTTTGGACTCTGGAACAGTTTCTACAGATTGCAGGGTAGCTAATGTAAGCCTGCTATTCAAAAAAGAAAGTAGAGGTAAAAACAGGAAACTATATACCAGTGGGCTTAATGTCGGTATGGGGGAAGTTGCTAGAGTCTATTATCGAGGAGTTCATAACTCGGCATTTGGAAGATAGTGGTGTAATCAGACCAGGTCAGCATAGATTTACAGAAGGGAAATCATGCTTGACAAGTCTATTGGAATTTTTTGAGGATATAACTGATAGAGTTGACTCAGGAGAACTAGTGGATGTGGTTTATTTAGACTTTCAGAAGGCTTTTGACAAGGTTTCATGTAACTGACTATAATGTAAAGTTAAAGCAAATGGGATTACAGGTAATGTCCTGAGATGGTTAGCAGATAGGAACCAAAGAGTTGGCATAAATGGGTCTTTCTCTGATTGGCAGTCAGTGACTGGTGGGGTTCTGCAGGGATCTGTGCTAGGACCCCAACTGTTCATGGTAATGATTTGGAAGAGGGAACTGAATGTATTACCTCCAAATTTGCAGATGACACAAAATTGGCTGGGAGAGAGAGCTGTGAGAGGATGCAGGGATGCTTCAGCGTGATTTGGACAGGCTGAGTGTGTGGGCATCTGCATTGCAGATGCAGTATAATGTTGATAAATATGAGGTTATCCACTTTGGTACCAATAATAGGAAAACAGATTATTACTTGAATGGATGTACATTGAGAGAAGTGGATACTCACCAAGACCTCATAGTCCCTGTGCATCAGTCGCTGAAAGTAAGTGTGCAGGTACAGTGGGCAGTAAAGAAGGCAAATGGTGTGTTGGCCTTCATAAGTGAGAGGATTTGAGAATAGGGATAGGAATGTTTTGCTGCAATTGTATAGGGCATTGATGAGGCCACACCTGGAGTACTTTGTGCAGTTTTCTGGTGTCCTTTTCTGAAGAAGGATATCCTTATTATAGATGGAGTACAGCGAAGGTTTACCAGGCTGATTCCTCGTATGGCAGATATGTCATGTGAGGAGAGACTAAATTGGTTAGGATTATATTCACTGGAGTTTAGAAGAATGAGAAGGGATCTCATCGAAACTTAAAAAATTTCTAACAGGGTTAGACAGGGTAGGTTCAGAAAAAATGTTCTCAGTGATGGGGGAGACCAGAACTAGGGGTCATAGTTTGAGAATAAGGTGTAAATAAATCTTTTAAAACTGAGGTGAGGAGAAATTCCTTCAGCCAGAGGTTGTGAATGTGTGGAATTCACTACCATAAAATGTAGTTGAGGTTAAAGCATTGTCTGGTTTCAAGAAGAAATCAGATATAGTTCTTGGAGCTAAAGGGATCAAGGGATTAGGGAGGAAAGGGGATCAGGATATTGAATTCAGTGATCAGCCATGATCAAGATGAATGGCAGAGTGGGCTTGAAATTCTGAATGGCCTAGTCCTGTTTCTAGTTTCAATATTTCTATGTTTCTATGAAATAGCTACAAAGATGGTGGATGCACTGATTGTAATCTTCCATGAATCCTTAAATTCTGGAGAAGTCCCAGGAAAACTGCTAATGTAACATCCTTATTCAAAAAGAGAGGGAAACAAACAACAGGTAACTACAGGCCAATTTATCATTGGGAATGTGGTAGAGTCTGTTATAGTGAATGTAGTACCAGAGCATTTGGAATTACATAATATATTCAACCATGGCTTCATGAAGGGGAAATCATGCCTGACAAGTTTATTAGAATTCTGTGAAATTGTGACAAGCAGGAAAGATAAAGGGGTACCAGTAGATATTAATGTATCTGAATTTCCAAAAGGTGTTTGATAAGGTACCATACAAATGGCCACTTCATGAGATAAAAGCCCATGATGTTGGGATAGTGTATTAGCATGGGTAAAGGTTTGGCTAACTAATGGAAGATAGAGAATTGGCATATGAGAGGCATTTTCAGGATGGCAACCTACTACTAATGAAGTTCCGTAGGGATCATGATGGTGGGGAGATGTTGGGTTCTCCTTCATATGCCTCCCTTCACCCTTTTGCCAACCCGTCCTCTTCCTAGTTCGTCACCAATGGATTGAGAAAATTCAGCTCAGCTTGTCTAAAATTCTTGTTAACGTTATAGCCGTAGAGAAAAACATTCTGAGTTATATATGTTGTTCATCTGGAAACAGAAAGAAGATAGAAAGAGTCTTAATTTTAAGAACAATGTTTCATAGTTCTGGTGTCTGTTTGGAAACCTTTCATTGCTGCATATGGCGCTTAATAATTCTGGAATGTAACGTCTTTCAATTGTAGGTTGAACCGGGTGACAAAAAGGACAAAATACTGGTCTTCTTCAAGATGCGCCCAGATGTCATTACGGAGGATAATTTACACACCAACATACTTGTGTCGTCTATGCTGGATTCGCCCATAATTGCTCTTTACCAAGCAATACGTCAAATATTTGCGCCAGTACTTTTGAAGGTGACTATTCAAAGCTCTATTAAACAGTCACTTTTATTATCTGATGCCTGTTGACCAAAATAAATGAACTATGCTTTTTAAATTTTGTTTGTATCCACATCTGTTAATTTATGCTGCACAGTTCCTTTGTTATAAATATAATTTATAGGAAACAAAATGCACTTGTATCAGTTAATATTTTGGTAATGGTTGGGCTAGCACTTATTACCCGTCCCCAACTGCTCTCCATTACAATGTGGTTGATTCTCAAATGCCCTTTGAAATGGAGGGCAGCTAGGGAGAGTAATAGATCCTGGCCCTACCATTGACACCCACATCCTGTAAATGAATTTTTAAAAAGTCATATGACTGGGTGGGGCTAAACTCACAGAGAGACAAAAGCTCAGTTGCTGCTTGGAATCTTTAGAGAGAACAAATAGCTTTCTGTTTCTCTTTCCCTCTCTGGAGCTTGGAGACTGGGACCTGCTGGACAACAGATCTCTTTAACTGAAGTTCTGCTGTTTGAAAATATATCTTTCTCTGGAAGCTGCTGTATGGGAGTCAGAAGACATGTGCCTTTCTGTATCTCTGTTCAGAGGGGTTAAAAGGCTGAAAATCTAGCATCCACATGAGTTTATTTTTTGTGCTAACTGATTCTGAAGATGGATATATATCTGTGGGGATACTGCTTAAAGTGGAAATATAGAGATAGCTAGCTGTTAAGAATTATACCTTGTCATGTTTAAGTATTTGAATTATACTAATTCATTTTGTTATCTTTCAACTGTTGTTAACTGAAGTTTGTTTTAATAAAAACTTCCTCGTGGATCAATAGAATCATACCTGGAGTGAAGCACCTTATGCTTGCACTAAATCCAAAATCCAAAACATTTGGGGTCTGGGCTAACTTCATAATACACCTTGGAATTTGTGAACTGATCCTGAACACAACTAAGATGGAGATAATGAGGAATTTCTTCTCTCTAGAAGATTATTAGTCTTTGGAATTCTCTTCTACAGAGTATAGTGGAGGTTGGGTCACTGAGTATATTCAAGGCTGAGCTAGCCAGATTTTGACTTTCATGGGAATCGAGGTTTATTGGGGCAGGCATGAAAGTGGAATTAAGTCACTTTCATATCAGCCATGATTTTATTGAATAGTGGAGTTGGCTCATTGGGCCAAATGATCTATTCATGCTCTTATTTCTTATGGCTTTTTATTATGATCTTGTGACCACATTGTTCTACAGACTTTTGGCATGAACTGAATCATAATGCAATATATCAGAAAAAATCCACCTTGTGGGCAAAAGGATCTGGGCTCCTGACGTGTTGCTCATTGTTCCACAATTTTATTGGGCAATTAACATCTATAACTTGAATTACTCTCATTAAACTTATCCTTGACTAACTGAATTGTTAAAGATATAAAACTGTTAGGTGTTATAAATTTTAAATTGAATATACACTTGAAATGGAAAAAAAAATGGAAAAGAGGTGGAGGCTCCCTCGCTAAATATTTTTAAGACGCGGGTTGATGGGTTTTTGATAAGAGAGGGGATTAAGGGTTATGGGGAGAGGGCGGGAATGTGGAACTGAGCCACGACAGATCAGCCATAATCTTATTGAACGGCGCGGCAGGCTCGAAGGGCCTGATGGCCTACTCCTGCTCCTATTTCTTATGTTCTTATAAATTTGTGGAAGAAGGAGATGTAGGATGGGATTCATTGGATAGCTCTTTCAAAGAGTAAGCAGAATACAATTGTAGGACTCTACGATTAATATACTTTTTGGTTTTAATTTTAGGATGAAAAATGGAGTAAAAGTTTTGATCCTAAACTGCAGAATTTGCTGACTCAACTTGAAGCAGGCCTAGGATCTATTGTAAGACACTCAGATCACAGTTACAGTGGGACCAAATTTGGTGGAGAACAGGATACTTCAGGTTTGAAACTTAATGACTGGAATAAAATCACATTTAAAGAGTTTATTATTTGCTTTTCTGTTTCAGTAGTTTCACTACTTTCTGTTCATGAATTAGGTCACAGACCTGTCCATGATGGTTGGCAGCACTGTCTAATAATTTCAAAATTTGATTTAAACAGAGTGCAATAGGGGATACCTGTCTATCTTTTTCCTTTTGTCCAAGTGAAATGGACAAACTCAAGACAATTTAAGTATGTGTGTATACTTGTTCCATGACTCAGGTAAATGCTCCACTGTCCACTGCCACCCCCCGTTAGGTTTTAAAGTGTTTGTCATTCAACTTTTCCTGCCCTTTTCCACATTCATCGGAAATCTCAAATCAAATTTTGCCTTGTTTGGAGAGGATAGACGAACGTCAGCAGAAATGTAATGCTTTCTTTTGCTGATTTTGATCTGGGGAAAGGGATTTATGCAATTGGATGTATGGGAAATACTAGATTACACTACAAATGAGAGTTGATATGCTGCACTCAAAGGGTAAAAATCATCAAGGCTGGAAGTAAAAAAGTCTGTCGACAAGACAGGCCCCACTGGGGAGTGAACACTTTCACTGATGGTAATATTTATGTGTAATGCAAAATTACACCACATCGGGACTTGCTGACCAGAAAATCCTAGCTATGTGTTTGAGATTTACCAGTAGTCAGTGGGCAAAGCTGTCAATGCTCACACGTGAAGGAATTTTGATTTTCTTTGTGCAGTAGGTTGAGGAGATTTTGAAGCTTTTTGATGAAGCCATTTTATGCTCCTCAGGGATAACCAATTCCAACAAGCATTTGCAGTACTCTGCCTTAGGCAAAAATGATGTTTGTTTTGGGAACCCTTTAGCATATACAATATATTTCAAATTAAATGGAAGATGTCCATTTTACCTAATTTCCTGATCAACACCCTTGACCACTTCCCCTGAAAGTGCACGTGTGCTATTGACAAAAGGTCTAATTGAGGTGTTTAAAATTATGAGATTCGATAAGGAAGATACAGAGAAATAGTGATGGAAAGATTTTAAAGCTGTCAGAGAACTGAAGGCCATACAATGACTCATTTTCATGCTGTGTCATGGTCAATGCTGTCCCTTGATTTGAGTATGATGTCTATTCAGGATCATGAGTTTCTGCTGTGGTTTTCAAGTGACTGAACAGGCCAATTCTTGACCCACAGATCCTTGGACACATGGGGCAGGACCTCTCATGGGGTAATGGAATTTGTAGTGCAGGGTTTGCTTCCTGTTCTTTCTTTCTCAATGCTTTTCTACCTCATCATTAAAACATCGAGAATCAAAGTGTAATGTAGCTTGATTAAAAAATTTCTCCATTCTGAGCAATTGTTGGCAAGCTCCTCCCAGTCATTGACATCAATGTTGCCTTGCTTTGAGGAGACCTTTTGTTTGCGTTTGAAGATTAAGAGCTGAGAAAGCAGGATCTGGCAGGGGAGATGGTTTTTGGCATTTTGATGCAGTGTCTTGTCCGTCAAAGTTGCTTTCATAGGATTTTTGCCTAAATGCTTGTGGAGCTTGCTTCAAGGACACAAGTGTTTGTTGATGATCTTCCCATTGAATCCAGAGGGTGCAGTGGAACTGTTGCTGATGGAAGTTCTTTAGCGCTCTTATATATCACTGTTACATTTTCTAGGTCTCACTGCAGGACAGGAGTGTGGTGACAACAACAATATTGTACGCTAAGACCTTTGTAGCCTTTGTTGTCAAACACTCGCTGCTGTAGTTTGTAGAAAGCTGAGTTGGTGTTGGATCTCCTCGTCAACAGTGGCCTTTGAAAGGGGCAGCTGCTAAGATATTGGAAATGTTCAGCATATTCCATAGTTTTGCTTTCTACCACGCAGAGCAGGAGAAAACAAGGGGCAGAATCTTCTCCTCTAGCCAGCAGTGGAAATCCTAGTGGGTGAGGGATATATCACGTCATATTTGGCGTGATGGAGAAAGTCAGTTTCAGACCTGCAGGAACTAGTTCAGAATTTGACAGGTTGAGTTGTCCACTGATCTATGTTGGAAATTATATTTGCATCTCATGAATGCTCAACAAAGGGCCAACTCGCTGGAATTACTGTCTCCCTCCAAATTAAGTGCTGTGACCATGGACAATTGGCTGTATTTAAGAGGCATGCACCTGTTGTGCTTAGTTAATCAATATCTTCAAGGTCAGTAAATGCTGCTTTCACTTGCCTTTTAGGAATATTGCTGCAGGATATCAGATGCCTATAGCACAAACTGCACCAACGCTAGGCACAGGAGGCTAGATAAATGAAGAGGGGGGAAGATGGGAGGAGGGTGGTGGCTTTGGATTGTGGAACACGATAAGGTAGGAGAGGCTGGCAGGACTGGGGAATGTGGAACACAAGGAGAGGGAGGCAACGGAGGCAGGACTGGGGATGGGGGAGGTGCAGGATCGGGGAGGGGATGAGGGGAGTTGGGGATAGGACTGGAGATGTGGTAAAGGACAGAATGGAGCAGTGAAAGACTGTCCTGAGGCAAGAATTAGAAGCCTGTCAGAGGCTCTGCTGTGACTAAAGCTACACTGCTGTGGCTGAAGAGTGCTGGGGCTGAGGCCATACCAACAGTGGCATATTGAAGAGACTGTTCTTGATTGTACAGGCTATGTTAGAGGGCTCTGCAAGATGGTGTGTTGGTCCTGGACTTAGGTGAGGTTAGGCACCTCTGGATAGCGATGGGTCTTTGGGCATTTGAGTCTTGGTATTGTGAGGCACAGGGCTCAATTATGGCCAGGCACCTGGATCCTGTAAGGTGGGAGGGAGGTTGTGTGAAAAGGAAGGGTGTCTTGAGAAGGGGAGGGGTCAGGTTGACAAAAGGCATGGGGACATCAACATTAAAGGGTTTAGGGTGTGAATAGTAATATCCAAATGAACATGGATGGGGTCAAGGGTAACAGGGGAGGTAGAAGGGGAATTGGGATTCGGTGAGTATGGAGGAAGATGGGAAGAACGTGGTGGATGATAGCGGGAATTTTGAAGCTGGCATGTTGGATAAAAGTCAGCAGCATCATTTTTGATTTCTCCTGGGAATGCAGTTTGCAAAACAAGCTAGAAAAGAATCGATCAGGCAGGGGCCTTCGAGCTCGGGAAGAGTTTAGTATAGCAATTTCTGGCCGATTGAAGGGGCATTCTCTAAATTTCCTGCTCAACTGAGTGCTGGACTGAACGGTCTAGTACACAATGAATGAGCTTATCTCCTTTACTAATAATGCACATTCAGGCGAGAATCCATTAGTGTAGGTGCTGCAGTACATGTGGTTTAAATTGGCATTTGAAACTCACAGAGGCATGTCAGAATAGATGTGGATCAAAAATCAAGGTCCATGTCAGCGCAGAGACAACATGGGCCCTACAAACCTCCATCTTCCCAGTGCACTGGTCATGGCGTCCAACGCACCAGGCTGGCAGTCATGACTTAGGAGCAAGGAATGGGTGTCACTAGCAATTGTCAAAGCTATAACCAACTCAAGGCTAACTGTAGATCCTAGGACTTGGTTCTTTTGATGCTAGTTAAGACCCTCATTCTGAATGCGCAGTCACATCTGAAGGGAAAGTTCAGTCATGTTGTTCTCCAGGATGATATCATCGTGCAAATGGTGACCTTGGTATGGGATGTGCAGACTGAGGGAAAGTCAAGGAGTAGAGACTGCATTCCTGCTCTGTACATGGAGGGAGACCATTCAATGGGAACTAACACTAATAATTTGACTGTATGCCAACTGCCGTAGTTTTGGGAAACCCATTACCCTGTGGAACAAGAGGCAATGGGACCCCAAGGACACCCCAGAGGAACAGCCAAATCAACAAAAATGGTTGCTGTGACCATAGATCGACAGAAGATATAGCTAATTCATGGAAATGAGTGACTGACAGGTCTGCATGTGCCTTCGCTTGTCTAGTGATATATTAGGTCATATTTGCCATATGCTGAATGAGGAACTCACACTGCACAGATTTGGAGGGCATTTATTGTTAGCTGCATTGAAGGTTACTGCAATGCAAATCTTTTTTACCTTTGGATTCTTCCAGGCTTCCACTGGGGATCTTTATGACATCTCGTAATCAGAGACACAAAAATGCATTAGGGAGGTGACAGATGCCCTTTTCAATAAAGCTAACCGTAATGTGCAGCTTCCCATGGATGAAGCAAACCAAGCTGCCAGAGCTGTGGGATTCACTGTGACCTCAGGCTTCGCATGAATTAGGCTGCTGTTGACAGCACATAAGTGGCCTTGAGCGGTCCCTGGCAGCATCACGTGAGATTCATTAACAGAAAAGGATTTCACTCTCTGAAAGTTCAGCTAATTTGTGATCACAGAAAGTAGCCCCAGCATGTTTGTGCTAAGTACCCTGGGAGCTCACATGACTTGCACATTTTGAGTCCTTTCCACATGCCAGGATATTTGAAGACACATGGTGCTTAGGGAGTTGGCTCCTCAGTGATAAAAGCTACCCTCAGAAGACATAGTTGATGACAGCCATTTGTCAGCCACAGAGTGCACCTGAGGAGAGACACAATGCTGCATATTCAGTCATAACAGGTCCCATAATAGAGCAGACTATTGGTCTCTTAAAGATGCATTTCAGATGTTTGGACTGTATTAGGTGGGTTTTCCAATACTCATCGCTGAGAGTGCCCTGCACAACTGAGTGCTGAAAAGGGGGAAATGTGTTGATATAGGGAGACATGGAGAAGCCAGATATCACATCGCATGAGGAGGATTTAGAAGGGGATCAATCTGAAGAGGGCGAGGATTCAGATGAGCCACATGAGGATACCATTGTACAGGCACGATGTGGCAGACACGCCTGTGACGATCTCACATACTTGTAACATTCCCACATGCCTGTGACAATCTCTTATTAGTCAGACAACGAATAGGTGTCCCAGGTGAGGACAAAGTCAAGGGACAGCAACAAGTCCCAGTTAGGTTGAGAAAAATGAAAGGAGCAGAGACACAGGCTTTCAACTTAGGCTTTCAAGAAAGGAGCAGAGAAACCTTGCAACAGCTTTCTGGTCTGCCTTAGATATTCTTGCAATGCAGGAAGGAGTGTGCCCAGTGAGAATTGGGCAAATATAACACGCTGCAGCATAATCTCACTCTACTCCCTCTTCAAGAAGAGAAATAAGAAACTATGCTGTCTTATTCCAGCCAACAGACTACATAGGAGCTTTCTGTGTTAGCATTAGCACAGTCTTGGCTTCTCTACCATTGCCTCCGTATGCTGCCACTTTCAATAGTCACATTTAGGGATTGTTAGCGCACTGCTTTGTCTCATGTTGTCTGTGTTTGTCTGAAGTTAGAGATGTTATTTTTGGGTTTTACCTGAAGGCTGGAGTGTTGGTGCTGTGCACTGTATAAATATAGAAATATCAGCTTTGTGTACTGACTGTACATGGAAGTGTTGCATAAAGCGTGAAGGATGCAGGGCCTGCTTCCAGAATGACTGCTATTGATGGGATCAAATTATACATTTCAGGCACAATGTTGGGCATAGGTATTAGATTACATCTCTCACTTGTGCGTTGTCTGCACAGTAGATGACATGACATTCCTCATAAATAGGGCAATGTATTTTGATTCTCTTTAGCATGCCATGAACATTTTTTTATTTATTGTGCCTTTTTTGACAGAATGTACTTAAAAGTGGTTAAACTGTATCAGAAAAGTGATTTTTCAATTGTAATTAGACTTCGTAAAGGGCTCAATTTCTGAAGACAACAAACAAGAAAAGCAAATGTCTGGCCAATTTGGCCAAACAGACTATTAACAAAAGACTGAAAGTGGCAATTTTTGAAAAGGGTATATTAACACCCTGGGTGGAATTTTCCCTTCCTGCCCGTCACGGGCAGGGGTGGACCATGTAAAGGTCAGTTGACCTCAGGCGGGAATTTCTGGCCTTGGAGTGAGCACAGTTGGAAAATACCTCGCCTTAAGCCATCTCATATGACTTATCCAAGTTAACTGATATTTTGACTAAGGCTAGAACAGCATAAAGTAGCAGAAAACAGGTTGATTATTCCACATATTTGGCAAGGAAACAATTTACTGTGATTGAAGTCAACATAGACTTGGGTTATGCTAACCCCAAACATGGTGCAAAATGAAGATATATGGTCAGAATTTTCCAGCCCCACCCCTGCAGCAAGTTTTTCCATGGTGGAGTTGGCTCACCATTAGCTTTCAGCAGGATCTTCCTGTTCTGCCGAAGTTAATGGCAATTTGCGTGACTTGCCTGCCTCGCCACCATGGTGAGGTTTGACTTCAACGAGACTAGAAGATTCCACTCACAGTCAGGGCCAGCAAATCTTGCATGTAGACTTTATTTTATTGAACTCTAAGAGACTGTGGCAAGGGTGGACAAGAAATATGTGTTGAAAGCAAGCTTCAATCAAACAAGAAAGAGGATGCGAAAGTAGGTCCAACATTCATCATCTTCAACCAAACACAATATTGCTGGATTATGAAAGTAAATTATTTCAGCTGAAAGATGATGTGCCAACAGGTTATCTTTGAAACCTTGAGAATTGTTCAACGTTAGTTGTGGAAACAATGATCTCAGTAAAGTTGTAGAAGTCTGTTTCCACATTAGAATTTCTGTTCATTATCATTCGCCATTATTTTCTCCATTATCATTCTCTGATTTTAAATGCTTGAGTTTTATTACTTTTTTGGGGATTTTTCTTGTTGTGTAACCTGACCCTTTTGAGAGAAATTGAGTTGATGTGGGTCTGTGACTCTCATGCAGTGCAGGATAGACAGGGAGGGAATTTTATGTGGCTTCCAGTCATAATGTCAAGTGAGCTAAGCTCTTGTAAAGACATTTGCAGTCTTTTATCCTCCTCTGATAGCGGATGATGGACCAATTCTGATGTATGTAGAGTTCAAGATTAAATCAGAGAAACAAATATTGTAGCAATGGTACGCTGTTTTGAAAAATTGGTAACTACATGTGTTATAAAAACCAGATCACTGATCAGTTTTGTTGTCAGCCAAATATTTTATTTCTATTTTGAAAGGAATTTTGGAACCTGGTGATGAATTTCAGTTCTGGGCAGAAGTAGCTGCAGCTGATGATAAACTGGACAGAAAAGAAAGAGCCCAGCATTTTGAAGAACTGTTTCAAACAATTGCACAGGTTTGTTTTTCTTTGCAGCCTAAGGTGTTAGTTAACTTGTTTAGCATATTATATACCTTTTTGAGGAAAGATTTGATTCTAGTGCAATATCAAATACTGAAGGCTTATTCAGCAAACCAAACTAACAGTAAAATAAAAGTAAAATACTGTAGATGCTAGAAATCGGAAATACAAAAAGAAAAAGCTGGAAAATCTCTGCAATTCTAGCAGCATCTATGGAGAGAAACAGAGTTAACATTTAACTCTTCTTCAGACCTGTTGAGTTACTCCAGCAATTTCTGATTTTGTTTAGGCTGACAGCCAAACTCTTCCAGTGTAGTTACAACACTGGCATCTACCTGACAATGTGGAAAATTGGCCAGGTATGTGCTGTACACAAAAAGCAGGACAAATCCAACCCAGCCAATTATTGCCTCATCAGTCTACTCTTCATTATCAGTAAAGTGATGGAGGGGTCATCAACAGTGTTATCAAGCAGTATCTGCTCAGCAATAATCTGCTCAGTGACACCCAGTCTAGGTTTTGCCAGGTTCACCAGTTTCTGACCTCATTACAGCCTTGGTTCAAACATGGACAAAAGAGCTGAGCTGAGTGACTGGTCTTGACATCAAGGCTGCATTTGATCGAGTGTGGCATCAAGGAGCCCTAGCAAAACTGGAATCATTGGGTATCAGGGGGCAAACTCTCCACTGGTTGGAGTTATACCTTGTATATAGGAAGGTGGTTGTGGTTGTCGGGGGTGGTCAGTCATCTCAGCTCCCGGGCAACTGTTCAGGATTCCTTCGGGAATGTCCTGGCCCAACTATCTTCAGCTGTTTCATCAATGACCTTCCCTCCTTCATAAGGCCAGAAGTGGGGATGTTCACCAATGATTGCACAGTGTTCAGCACTGTTCACAACTCCTCAGTTACTAAAGCAGTCAGTGTTTGAATGCAACAAGATCTGGACAATATCCAGACTTGGGGTGACAAGTGGCAAGTAACATTCATGCCACAGAAATGCCAGGCAATGACCATCAACCAATAAGAGACACTCTCAACACTTCCCCTTAACATTCAATGGTGTTACCATCATTGAATACCCCGCTATTAATATTCTTGGGATTACCATTGATCAGAAACTCAACTGGATTGACCACATAAACACTGGCTACAAGAGCAGGTCAGAAATTAGGGGTACTGCAGCAAGTAACTCACCTCCTGATTCCCCAAAACCTGTGCGCTATCTGCAAGGCGTAAGTCAGGAGTGTGATGGAATATTTCTCACTTGTCTGTATTGGTGCAACTCCAACAACATTCAAGAAGCTTGATACCTTCCAGGACAAAGCAGCCTGCTTAATTGGCACCACATCCACAAAAATCCACTACTCCACCATTGACACTCAGTAGCAGCAGTGTGTACCATCTACAAGATACACTGCAAAAATTCACCAAAGATCCTTAGATAGGACCTTCCAAACCACTGCCCACTTCCATCTTAAAGGACAAGGGCAGCAGATACTTGGGAACACCACCACCTGCAAGTTCCCTTCCAAGCCACCCACCATAGTGACTTGGAAATATATTGCCATTCCTTTGCAATTGCTGAGTCAGAATCCTGGAATTCCCTCCCTAGGGGCATTATGGGTCAACTCAACTGTAGCATTTCAAGAAGGCAGCTCACCAACCACTTTCTCAAGGGCAACTAGGAATGAGCAATAAATGCTGGCCAGCCAGCGACTCTCATGTCCCACAAATGAATTTAAGAAAGTAATTTTTTTTAGTATTGGTCTTTGGCAGAGCACTGAGCAAGTTTTGCGTTGGAATTCATTTTCCTCTGACTAAATAAATAACTAGTTCTCAAATGAAATTTTTGCGCCTGGCTTAGTGTTTTCACTGGCTTTGCACAAATATTTCTTCCCTCATGTTGTTCACTTCTCTGGCCTCTGATTTGTGTGTGTTTGTACTATGGAGACAACATTTAAAACTGAAAATTCTTTAGCATGGTAGAAGTTAATAATTTCCTAAACTGAATTTCTCTTTTTTTTCAGCAGTACAACAATTTGGACACCCTTTCTTTGGCTGACGTTGTGGATTTGGTTGAGACTACCCGTGATACAGTGGATGATATATGGAGACAAACTGAGCATGATTTTTACCCAGAGTCACGAATGCGCCATCTGCTGGATGTCATAGGTACAATCTTTGAAAGAATGAATTGCTGCTAGCACAGGCACACAATCGAGAGGCCTGAACTGTCCTTTTAGTTTTTGTAATGTGGCGCATCTGAAAGCTCATTAGTGTCTCAGAGATGGAAAGAACTACTTACATTTATATAATGCCTTTTAAGACCACTGGACCCTTCAAAGTGCATTGCAGCTAATGAAGCACTTTCATGGTAAAGTCACTGTTGTAATATAGGAATTGCAGCAGTCAATTTGCACCTGGCAAGTTCCTACAAGAAATAACGTGACAACATCCAGATAACTTAAAAGAAAATTGCCCAGGATATTTGAGGGTATATCCACTGCTCTTCTCTAAAATAGTGCTGTGGGATCTTTTATATATTGGTTTAATGTTTCATTTGAAAAACAGGGCCTCCGACAGTGCAGCATTCCCTCAGTACTGTATTGGAATCTCAGCCTTGATTTTTGTGCTCCAATACTAGTATGCAATTTAAACCTGGAAACTTGTGCCTCAGAGATGAGATTTCTACAAACTGACAAAAACTACTTTGATTTTGTATTAATTTGTTTATCGAGGTAATTCAAACATTATACCTAATTTGCATTTCCATTGCTATATTGAAAATTGTGTCCTATTTAAGGGGCACATTAAAGGATAGTGGCAGAAGGCGTAGAGGGGACATGAAGAAGAGCTTATTATGCAAAGGCTAATAAGTGTCTGGAATTTGCTGCCCGAGTTGGAGGTGAAGGCCGAGGCCTTAAACTCTTTTAAAAAGTACTTGGATCTGCATCTGAGTGCTGTAAGCTACAGGGCAATGGGCCAGAAGCAGGAAGGCATGATTGGAAAGGGCATCTAGGTATCCTTCGGCTTGTATAAATAAGATGAGTTGAATAGCTTCCTTCTGTGCTGCAACTTTTCTGCGGTTCTATGTTGATGAAATGCTGTTTAGCTGTGGAATAGTTATGAAACTTAGGATTTTGATACCACAAGAATATAATTGTACAAAAATATTGAAGATATTTTTCTGTGAAATTGAAAAGATTCCTAAATTATTACTTCATCCTGAAACTTACTGACATTATTTATCAATGTAACAAATTCCCAGCCATGGCTGTGAGTGCCTAAACAGAGCTAGGTTGATATGCATTACTGTTAGGTGAATATGTATTTCCTGTTCCATGGATGAATACATCTTTTAATGCTCTGATGGTTGCCTGGTTAAAAAGGATGTAACGTTTCAGAACATAACTGTAATTAATGTTTCAGAGCTGACTACAGTGTTTTAGGCATTTAGTTGTTTGTCTCTTCCAGTGGGAAAATTCCCAGGTTCTCCATCCATACCTCCATTAAGTGAATTGCTGAGGTGGTAAAACTTGCTTATTTATAAGTGTAAACCTATATCCTGTTGCTCCATTACATTGCATATTGGAACTTGGCAGTGTGAGATTTGGTTTCCAAGGCTGGAGGTAAAGTGCTAAAAAAATTAATTATGTAATGTTGTTCTGATTGATGCTTCCAAGTGCTGTTGTGTGATAGCCAGAGGACACGTCGCACCATCTTTCCAAGCTATCCTGCTAGGAAAATTATATTTAAAGTAGTTTGATGTTAAGCACTTGCAAAGGGTTATAACATTTGTTTGTTACGGAAGTTTAAAAATAGTAACATTTATATGGGTGGAATTTTTGTATTTTTGTACTGTCTGTGATCAGTGTGTTTTATATGTGCATGAGTAGGGAGTGTATTTCCTTGCCCTCAGTGATTGTTCAATTTTAAATTATTTCAGCAGCAAACCTTTTGTGAATTTAAAAATGAAGCAGGTTATTTATTTATTGCACACTTACCTCGGAGGTTTAACAAACGCAATGTCATCACTTGCTCAACTTACCCACACAATTGCTCACACAAGATTTGATAGATGAGGAAAAAAACAATTGCAATTTATGATGCTCTCAGTCACTTTCCCAACAGACATGTAGGCCGGAATTTTAATCCCCTGCCCGCCATGGGAATCAGAGCAGGCGAGGGATGGACGGTGGAAAGAGCCATTGATTTCGGGCAAGGTTTTACAGTTTCGGGATGAGCGAGGCCATAACATCCCGCCTGCAGCTTCTTAGATGAGTTGATATTTTGATTGAAGCAAGAGTCTTGTAAAACAGGGTTTTCGGTAATCTGCAAAGCTTATTGTAGTCAAATTCCAGCCTCCCATTCATTGACTCTGTCTATACTTCCCTCTGTCTTGGGAAAGCAACTAGCAGAATCAAGTACCCCACAAACTTTGGATATACTCTCTTCCATCTTCTTCTGTCCAGAAAAAGATACAAAACTCTAAGGTCATGAACCAACTGACTCAAGAACAGCTTCTTTCCTGCTGCAATCAGACCTCTGAGTGGACTTAGCTTATGTTAAATTGATCTTTTTCTACACCGTAGCTATGACTGTAACACTAATTCTGCACATTCTCATTTCCTTCTCTATGAATAATGTGCTTTGTCTGTATAGCATACAAGGAAAATATTTTCCACTGTATACTAATATATGTGACAGTAATAAATGAAATCAAATCATGAGGTTGGTTCTCAGATAAATTTGATGTTGGAACAAATTGGGGAGAATCCATCTCCCACTTTCAAGATACATTTGTTATTACTGTGGCTGCTCAGTTGACTTTAGCTGGTTTGAGGCTGTCTAATTGGTCTCTGTCTCTATGCAGCTTCTTACTGAATTTTTGAAGTAGGTTACAAAATGGCTTTCTCACCTTGTGACTTGTACATATTCAAAGTTATTTTTTCAAAAAGGAGGAGATGTGTTGATTTAACATCCTGTGTGCCATTTGGTACTTCAAAATTCACTCAGTCTGGTTTGGGTGAGAGACCATCATGACACAGAGGGAGGTCAATAGGAATCTATTCATATTCATCGAGTGAGTTTTAATGGTTCTTTTGCCAGTGGTGAAACAGGAAAATGATCCGGCTGGAATACTATAGTTCATTTGTTGATAGCCTACACTTAAATAAAGGAATGTGTGAATTCTCCAGATTGCTGTGAATAAACATGTTTAACTAGGTCAAAAGCAGAAAACGCTGGAAAATCAGCATGTTTGACAGCATCTGTGGAGAGAGAATAGAGCCAACATTCCAAGTTAGGGTCATACTTCACCTAAAGGTAACATAATTTGCCTTGGCCATTTTAATAAGACAGTTCGGGTGGGATTTTCCATCCGCGTTCCCCCCTGAAACCAGAAAATTCTGCCTGAGGTTAATGGACCTTGCCATGGTTTGTCTCTCACCCGATCTGAATCCCGTGGTGGGCGGGACAGAAATTGACCCCTTTCTGTTCAAACCTTTTAAAATATTGACTGAAAATTCATAACATATTGGAAATTGATAATTAGTACAAAATTTTAATTTTCTTTTTTCTAGGAAATGCCTTGGGTAGATTTGTACAGAAAACTCTCATGCAGTTAAATTTATGGGGAGATGGTTTTCCCATTGTGAAAGAGAGCCTTAGATCTGGCATTACCATCTGTGAACAGTGGGTGGCAGCATGTGATCATCTGACTGGACAGCTCTGGCGACGATACACTCCTCATCAGTGGAAAAGTGAGAAATATTATCCAGAGTCATTGGCTAAACTTGCCAAACGCCTTGAAGAGGTACAGTACAATAAATATTTTCTCTTGAAAGCAAAATAATGTGGATGCTGGAAATCTGAAATAAGAGCAGGATGTGTTAGAAAAACTCAGCAGATCTGGCAGTTTCTGTGGAGAAGGAAACATAAGTTAATGTTTTGGGTCCATACGACACTACTTCAGAGTCTTTTTTCTTTAATCTTTTAAAATCCCTTTACTTTACTGTTTTTGAAAAGGCAATGATTTTACTTTTAACTTTGCAAATTGTGAAAAGACACACACAATTCTTAAATTAGCAATCAGAATGCACCATTGAGATCAATGATGAAATGCTTTTTTCAGGCTGTCACTGGTTTTGTGTTTTGAATTGCTCTGTATTGAAGTTACGATTGCTTAAAGCTGAGCATTGGTAGCAATATTTTGGAACATTTACTTTGAGCATATATTTTCATATCCACTGCTATAAATGTACCTTTGTCCAGTGTCGCTTCATTCCCTTGGTTCACAAAAATATATAATTTCAAGTTTAAAGTTAACAATTGATGTTGCAACAGTTCCTGTTTGTGGAAGAGTTCCAAAATTCTGGTAGAAATGTTTCCTAATTCCATGCTTGCAATATCTGATGCTAATTTTTAGATTCTGCCTCCTACTCTCAGATAACCCAACCAGCAGAAATAGTTTCTCTTTGTCTGTTGCCCAAGTGCATGAATCACAAAAGACTAGTATACAAATACAGCAAGTAATCAGGAAAACTAATAGAATGTATTGTTTATTGTGAGGGGAATTGATTACGAAAGTGGGGAGCTTATGCTTCAGTTGTACAGGACATTGGTGAGACCACGTCTGGAGTATTATGTACAGTTTGGTCTCCTTATTTAAGGAAAGGTGTAAATGCTTTAGAATTAGTTCAAGGAAAGCTTACTAGACTAATACCAGGAATGGGCAGGTGTTTAATGAGGAAAGGCTGGAGAGGTTAGGTTTGCATCTGGAATTTAGAGGAGTAAAGGCGAATAATCAAAATCTTTAAGATCCTGTGGGGTATTCACAGGGTTGCTGTAGAGAGGGTGTTTCATTTTGTTGGAGAATCTAGAACTAGGGATCTCTGTTTGAAAATAAAGGATCATTCATTGAAGATGGAGATGAGGAGAATGTTTGTCTGTCAGAAGGTCATGAGTCCCTGGAACTCTTCCTAAAAAAGCAGTGGAAACAGGATCTTTGAATATTTTTAAGGTAGAGCTCGATAAGTTCTTGATTGACAAGGGGCTGAAAGGTTACTGGGGGTCGAAAGGAATGTGGATTGAAATTACAAATAGATCAGCTGTGATCTCCCTGGCAGTGAGTTCCAGGCCACTTCCTTCTGTGTAAAAAAAAAGTCTCATGCATCTCCTTTAAACCTTGCTCCTCACACCTTGAACCTACGCCCTCTAGTAATAGACTGTCCCAATTGGGAAAAAGCTTCTGACTATCCATTCTGTCCATGCTCCTCATAATCTTATAGACTTCTATCGGGTTGCCCCTCAACCTCCATCATTCCAGTGAGAACAAACCAAGTTTCTCCAACCTCTCCTCATAGCTAATGCCCTCCATACCAGACAACATCCTGGTAAATCTTTTCTGTATCTTCTCCAAAGCCTCCACGTCTTTCTGGTAATGTGGCGACCAGAATTGAACACAATTTTCCAAGTGCGGCCTAACTAAGGTTCTATAATGCTGCAACATGACTTGCCAATTTTTAAACTCAGTGCCCCGGCTGATGAAGGCAAGCATGCTGTATGCCTTCTTGACTACCTTCTCCATCTGCCTTGCACTTTCAGTGACCTGTGTATCTGTGTACCCAGATCCCTCTGCTTATCAATACTCTTAAGGGTTCTGCCATTTACTGTATATTTCCTATCTGTATTAGAACTTCCAAAGTGCACTACTTCACTTTGGCCAGAAAATCCCACTGGCGTGAACAGCCAGAAAGTTCCAGCCCTTAACTTCATTTATAGGCTGGAACTTTCCGGCTGTTCATGCCAGCGAGACCTTCTGGACCTGCCGATGGCGTACTGGCACCGTGGGTTCCCTGCATGGATTTTCCGGTAGCGTGGAGTGCAGTCAATGGCAAATCCCACTGACAATAGCGAGACCAGAAGATCCCGCCACTGGCCAATGGCGTGCCATCTCCTGCCACAAGTAAGACATCATAGGATGACCAGAGGATCTTCCTGTAGGCTCAAATAATTTTCTAACAACAGATGTCAGGCTAACTGGTTTAACATTCCCTGGTTTCTGTCTGTCATCTTTCTTAAATATTGGAATGACATAGGCAATTTGTCAGTTTAGAAAAATGGTTCATAAATTTGTAGAGCTGCCAGAGAATATATGTAGGTTCTCACCTGCTTTACTTAAAATTCTGGGATGAAAACCATCTGGCTTTGGAATTTCTTACTTTTTGGTGTAATTATTTTCTTCATTACGATTAATTTGCTTCCATTAATTTTGAGTCCCATCCCTGATTCAAGATTAATTTCCTCGGCCAATAACTCTTCCCCTCTGTTAATAAATAGCACAAAGTAACTATTTAACATGTTCTCCATTTCCTTATTTTCGTTGGCTGTATCTCCTTTCTCAGTTTTCAAAGTTCTTGTAATGTTCCTGGCCGCAATCTTTTCTTTTATTTAACTGTAAACATTTGTTGAGTTAATTTTGAAATCCTTTGGAAGATTCATCTCACAGTTCTACTTTGTGGCTTTTATCATTGTTTTTCCACCCCTTGCTATTCTTGCATCTCTCTCATTTGCAAGGATCATTTTTTTTGGATTTTATGTGCCTTTTAGCTTTAAGTTATCCCTTACCTATTTAGGCATCCTTGCCTATTTTTTGGGGTAGCAGTCTTTCCCCTTAGGCTTAGAGATAAAGGGTCTGTATCACATTAAATTATTTTTAAACATGCCTCATTGACTTGTTGTGACCAATTAACAGATGAATCCAGTTTTTCATGGACAGTCTTTGTCTCATCACATTGAATCAGCCTTACCTAAATCTACAATCTCAGTAGCTGTTTCTCACTTCTCCCTTTCAAACAGTCAGATGAATTTGATCATATTATGATTGTGATTAGATAAATTTGCACACATCATTAGGCTGATAATTAAATCTAGCTCATTATTCATTATTATATCTAATCTGCTGTGTCTTTTTGTTTGTTCCAGGACATACGTTTGCAGAAAACTATGCTGAACGTATTTGAGAAATTCACTACCGATTATTCTGCTTCTCCCAATCCAGTTAAAATCCCCCATTAAAATTACTCTGCCTTTGGTGCATGCTTGTCCAATTTTTGCATTTGTATAATTTTTCACTTTACAGGTTTTGCCAAAGGCCCTACACACAACTCCCACTCCAGTCTTAAATCCTTTTGTTTTATTACTTCCATTTATGAGGTCTCTATGACCTGCTTAGCTCTCATTATACATTAATCTCTTATTCTGTGAGTGATTTGATCCATTACAACCAGTGTTAATCCAGCCCCCTCTATCATTTTTCTAATATATCCTGCAGAATTTGTAACCTGCTTATTTAATTTCCAGTCATAATCATCTTGCAGGCATTATGACTACCATGCGATTCCCTCTAAACTGAGTTCTGAAATTCACACAATTTGTTCCTTATAGTCCACGGATAGAATTGTCTCAAAATTGCACGGAGCGCTTGGCCAGGCAAGAAAAGCTGTATGAAACTCGTTGGCTTTCACAGACACCTTTTCTCACCTGATTTAATAGCAGACTATGCAATTTCAAGTGCTGGTGAGGATTACACTGCCTTCCAGTGGAAGACAAAACAAGCCAGCAAGAGCCAGGATTCTGAGATTGGGGCACATTTTTAAAGTGAAAAGAGCGGGGCACTCCCTCTCCCAACCACAATGACAATGTCAGTGCATCTCTGCACCCGCCACCCCCCCAACCCTATGTAGTCATCAGTGTTCTCCCCTTATCACCATTCCCTACAACCCCCGTCCTCCCTGCAGTCAACAAGGCTGCCTGCCTCCCCGCACCACACATAAGGGGGAAACCACCATCACCACCACCACCACCGTTAGGACTCCCTTGACACTTTCCACCTGGCAATACTCCTGATACTGCCCACATGGCAGTGTGTCCTGACCATGGAGCATTTCCAGGGGCATTGCAAGAGTGCTGGGGACAATGCCCAGTCTAGTCCACTAAATACTGGGGCCTCTACATACCTCAGCACTCCTGGTATGGTCATCATGACTGGTTTTTGTTTCTGAAAATTAGTAGTAATTTGAACTGGCATAACGTCATACAGCCAGCGGGGAGGATACATCTTGGTCAGGTGTTATGGCAAATTATATTAAATTTTAAATCATGGAAATCAGGTTCATGCCCTCGGTGACTGTGAACTTGATCATGTCACTGGTGAGGAAGATCTCAAACTGAGATCTTGTTTTGGCCCCTATGTGAGATTTAGGGGCCATAATGGGATTTAAATCTGCGGCAAATGGGGCCACTAGATAAATTAGGGGCAAACTGGTGTGTGAAATGGAGAGACAGTATTTAAAAGAGATATCCATTAGTTCTATGTCTGGTAGCCAGGAGGCAAAACATTAATAACTCTCTCATCTGTGATTTATGAAGGAAATTGTTTTTGTAATTATGTATTTTACTTTTCATTTCAATACCAAATGTTTTGATCCAGTTTTTTAGAGTACTGTTATTACATATATTCAACCTAATTTTTCAGTAGATTAACAGAAAATTACTTAAACATTGCAACTTAGAAACTGGACATTCAGCCCAACTTATTCTTTTCAGGTTTCACATTCCCTGTGAGCTAATAGGTCTAGTTACATTTATCTGCCTTATTCACGGAGCTCTTTATTACACTGCAGGCCAAAGTCCTATTCCTTTGCATTGTAATATAGTTCTTATTTTTCAGTTCAGTCACTGATATTTTCCCCTTTTGTGGTGTCATTGAATTTATTTCTGGGGTTAGTGGTTGAGGAAAAAGATTGGATAGGTGGATGAAAGAAAAGAGATTAAAAAGGTCTTTGAAACAGAATGCATAAATGTGATTAGAAACAGTTGTTCATGCAAAAGATAACTATCAACTAGAGGCGGGATCTTCCAGCTCTTCCCGCCAGTGGCATCTTTTGGCAACACCTTGCCACAAGGGTGTGAACAACGGGAAACCCTGTTGACAGTGGCATAACCAGTGGTGGACCATCTCCGCTGCTACAGCACACATCTCACATGGTTTAATTGGGCCAGTACATATATTTTTATGTAATCTGGGCTGGATTCAAGTTCAAACAAAGCTTATAAAAATCAAATCAGTAAATTAATTTCATGGTAAACAATTTTCATTCATTCATTGTTTTTCAGATCCAAACTAGTAGAACTGTTCATGAGAAGCTTATGCGGCTCTTACCAGCAGGAGAACAGCAATTACTTCATAACGCACAGGTTTTTGAGCCCTTTGCTGGACTCAATCCAGTTCAATATAATCCTTACACTGAGGTTTGTTGCACTTTATCTCTTATTTTGAATAAGTCAATATTATGTATGCTATCTGTACAACATGGAATTATTGCATTTTCTAGCCACTGTGGAAAGCAGCTGTAGCCCAATATGAACGTTCAATAGCTCCTTCTGAGCAGAAAGTTGCAAGCAAGCTGAAAATCTCTATCATGGAGGTGCAAGATAATCCCCAACAGGTAATATCGGTAGTATTGCATATTCTGTTATAAACTTCCTAACCAAATTACTGTGAAACAGAAACCTTTCCAAACCATATTTTTAAACATTATTTGTATGGAAGCTTACAACTGGAAAACAGGCCATTCAATCTTGTCAGTCAATGCGAATATTTGTCCTCCACAAGCAAATGGTCCTAATTTCCTTCTCTGTTCTTGTATCCCTTAAATTCCATCTACTTTATTTACCTATTCAATCTAACCTTGATTTTCTACATAGTTTCTGCCTTAGTCACTAACCTTCACGTTCACAATTTTCTAAGGGAACATAATAGGATTTTGGAGTACATGAATCACAGAAAGGTTAAGCAAAGCCATAAAGAAGGAAATCAAACACTAGTTTTTATATTAGAGGAATTGAATTGAAAAGTAGTGAATTTATGACCACATAGTGATGACTGTTGTTCTGCTCACCATATTATAAAAAGAATGTTGTTATTCTTTCTGTAGAGACTATGAAGGTCTTGAAAAGATTTTTGAATTTTCAGTGACCAACCTGAAAGATTTGACAAAAAATTCAATTTTTACAACTTTTACTTTGACAAACAAACTAAAAGCAATATTGACTAAACACTATTTTTGTAGGCAACTTGTACTCTAAACCACAGAAAGATTTCTCCATTTAACTTTTAAAAGGACTGAAAATCCCTCACTGCAGTTTAATATGTCATTGCCCTTTAAATGGACACTTCATTCTCCACTAGCCCAAAGCTATTCTCAACTCCTGTAGACTTTCTTTTCCTTTCCCAGCTGTGTAATTGGTAACTCCAGAACTGATTTTAACTGTGAGGGTTCCATTGGATATTTCTTCCCTTTAGCCCTTGCTAGGCCAAGGTAGTAGCTCCTGCATATTGCCACAAACTCAGTCTCATTAATCTGAGTATGAACTCCCACCAGTGTTCTTCATAGTGTCCAATTGCACCTATGTTTCCTCTGCATTAGGATGGGCTGCCTCTATCGTTTGCCATTATTAGACTGTTTTTTCATGTAGCTTTTTACCAAAGTTGTATTTTTCTTTCAAGCTCCTGCAGGCATTTCAGAAGTACAAGGAATTAGTCAAACGACCCAGCATCAGTAAGGAGCTGCTTTCGGAACGTGAAATGTTGTTGGCAAAACTTGCAGAATACATTAAAGGTAATGTTAGCACAAACATTTCTGAAGATGCAACATATTTAGGAACTATTGGTAACATAAATTTTTAACCAAATAGTAATTGAGTAGAAAATACTGCTATTCAAAGAATTTTCATGTTTATTGATGATGCTTTTTGAATGAATTAGGCATTCATGCTGATTTTGAAAGTCGACGGCATGGTGTTCCAGGAGAACCTTCAGGCCCACTTTCAGGCAAGAATCTTCCTGAGGTTGTCAATAATATTGTTTGGGTTAGACAACTGGAACTAAAGGTTAGTATTTAAGTAATACATTGTTTCCTCTTGCTACAACATTTAAGACTTCGGAAATTTTTTTTTATTGCTGTCACATGTTGACTGACATTAACACTGCAGTGAAGTTACTGTGAAAATCCCTGGAATTCTCCGATCTCAGGTGGAATTCTTCGATCTTGTACATTCCACCACTGCTGCCAGAGAATTGGCGCTCGGTCGAAGCTCCATTCACTACAGCAGGATCGAAGAATCCTAGTCGTGGTCAAGATCAAACAGTTCTGGCCAAAAGTAATGATTTATGCAGTATGAAGGAGAGTGGAAGTTACTGTTCATTTTCAACCTTTACAACCATGTACCATGCCAGTTCAACTCTTTGGGAAGGGCAACAGCATTTTTGCATCAAAATAATCGGATATGAAACTTATGTGCATTCTTCTACATCTCCAGCAGTCATAAACTGCAATTAGTGCCTTTTGGCAGAAACTTGAAAATTAGTATAACCACTAAAAGTATTTATAACGGTCAGTGTTAACTTGATTTTGTTTAACGTTGCTACTACTCAATGCAGACCTGTTGATCTAAAGTTGCTCATGGTTGTGGTAGTGGAGGTTTTTGGCTTGATGTTGATCTCTCATTTTTTCCCTATCTGTTACTGGCAAGTTAAAAAAATTACCAAATTTGCTACCAAATAAACCTGTTGGACTTTAACCTGGTGTTGTGAAACTTCTTACTGTAATTAGAAAATAACCAGAGGACAAGCTTAGTGGCATATTTCCTGTAGCTATGGGCTGTTAATTGCTCCATCATAATTTGATTCCCTTGTCGTTCTCTCAATTCTTGAATTTCACTTCCTGAGTAGTCATTTTCATCTCCCCTAATACTCCCCTATACTTTTCACGTCAAGGACAAAATCAATTATTTAAATTAGACAGGTAGGATGCTTTGAATTCTGCATAACGCTCTTCAGTAGGTTGATTTTATTTGTTATTTTTGTTGAATAGACAAGTTTTGTGGTTTACCTTGGACTTTACTATAATGTTGTATTATTGCAATTTAGGAACTGGAAGTTGACCACAAATGTGTTTCAGCTAATCCAGGGTATAAACTAAATAATCTGTTTATTGTTTGAATGTTGAAGAGTGGAAACCAACTGACAGTACCTTATATTTGGAATCAATAGTATTAAATTGGAAATATTTGAATGAAGAAAACTAATTGTGAAAATGCTAGTTCACACAGCTTATTGCTTGAACTTCGGCAGTTCCTTCATCCTATTTGTATTTTGTGACATTGTTTGTTAACATGAATTACCACTTGCTGGCAATGAGGGGAAAATAGGTTCCACAATTTCGGTTGGACAACATGAAATTACATTGATGAAGTCAACATTGTTTGACTCTATATATGTTGCAGAGATAATATAATGGCAGACTAGATTAGTGCTCTGTGGTGCTATGAAACAGAAGGTTGTAAGTTGCTTCAGGCTTGCGATCTTCTTGTTTTTGAATTCCTGATTTTTGCTTGAGAGATGAAACTTTGTAAGTGAGTAATTGAGAACAGCTTTCAGATACCACCTGATACCATTTTCGCAATAGCATTGAAAAAGGCCTTAAGAACATAAGAACATAAGAAATAGGAGCAGGAGTAGGCCATCTAGCCCTTCGAGCCTGCCCCGCCATTCAATAAGATCATGGCTGATCTGTTGTGGCTCAGTTCCACTTTCCCGCCCTCTCCCCATAACCCTCAATCCCCTCGCTTATCAAGAACCCATCAACCCGCTTCTTAAAAATATTTAGCGAGGCAGCCTCCACCACTTCAACGGGCAGAGAATTCCAGAGATTCACCACCCTTTGAGTGAAGAAGTTCCTCCTCAACTCCGTTCTAAACCGCCTCCCCTTTATCTTGAGGCTGTGCCCCCTAGTCCTACTGTCTTTTTTGAGCGGGAAGAGTCTCTCCACCTCTATCCTATCCATCCCATTCATCATCTTATACGTCTCAATGAGATCTCCCCTCATTCTTCTAAACTCTAACGAGTACAAGCCTAGTTTATTCAGCCTCTCCTCATAGCTCAATCCCCTCAACTCCGGTATCAGCCTAGTAAACCTCCTCTGCACTCCCTCCAGGGCCAAAATATCCTTGCGCAGGTGCGGCGCCTAAAACTGCACACAGTACTCCAGCTGCGGCCTCACCAATGCCCTATACAGCTGCAGCAAGACCTCCCTACTTTTATATTCAATCCCCCTCGCTATGAAGGCCAGCATCCCATTCGCCTTCCTGACCACCTGCTGCACCTGCAAGCTGGGTTTTTGCGACTCATGCACAAGGACCCCGAGGTCCCTCTGCACCGTCGCCTGCTGCAGTTTTTCGCCACGTAAGTAATAGTCCTTCCTACCATTCTTCCTACCAAAGTGGACCACCTCACACTTGCCAACATTAAATTCCATTTGCCATTTCCTGGCCCATTCGCCCAGCCTATCTAGATCCTTCTGCAGACTCTCCACACCCTCCGCACAATTTGCCTTTCCCCCAATCTTGGTGTCATCAGCAAATTTCGACACCCTGCACTCGGTTCCCTCCTCCAGATCATCTATATAAATGGTAAATAGCTGAGCCCCAGCACCGACCCCTGGGGCACCCCACTAGTCACCAACCGCCAATCCGAATAGCACCCATTGACCCCCACTCTCTGCCTCCTATTTGACAACCAATCCTCTATCCACGCTAACACCCTACCCCCAACTCCATGTCCCCTGACCTTCTGCAATAACCTCTTGTGAGGTACCTTGTCAAACGCCTTCTGAAAATCCAGAAAGACCACATCCACCGGCTCTCCTCTATCCACTGCCCTAGACACATCCTCATAGAACTCCAGTAAATTTGTCAGACACGACTTCCCTTTAATGAAACCGTGTTGCGTCCGCCCTATCAAGCAATTCCCTTCAAGATGCCTCGCAATTTCCTCCTTAATGACGGATTCTAACATTTTACCTACCACAGACGTTAAACTAACCGGCCTATAATTCCCCGCCTTTTGCCTGGCACCCTTCTTAAACAACGGCTATTTATTCTTCTGACATTGAGTGTGTCTGGTGCAGACAAGTATAATGATGTGGAGGAATTTTAAATAGGGGAAGAAGATGGCTGTATTGAATACATTAATTCTGCATCTTTATTTTAGGCTGAAGACACTGTAAAGATTGCTGAGGCATTGCTGAGTGACCTGGCAGGATTTCAGTCATTTTGGCGAAATTGCAACGAACTTCTGGACCAGTTGAGAACCTACGAGCAAGAGCAATTTGATGACTGGTCTAGGGACATACAATCATCTGTATCAGATCCCACAGCTGGCATCAGGTATAATTGTCTTGTGCACAGAAAATTAGTATGCACAGAAAAGAATGAAAATAAAATGTCTTCCTTTTTACCAGCAATAACTACATTTCTGCTATCAAATTTTGTTTTCACTAGTACAACGTAATGTTGGTTTCAGCTACTGTAACACAATCCAAATGTCCAAACTATTGTTTCTCAAAGGTCTGACAGGAAATAATGGAATTCCAAGCAGAATTAACACACGTGGATTGTTTGGGCCAAATGGTCTGCTTCCATCTTATAACTTCCATGTAATTCTGTGCAAGGGTACAAGTTCCAGGGAAATTGGTACACCCAGATGTTGTCAAAGAATCCTACAGTGCAGAAGGAGGCCCTTCGGCCCATCAAGTCTGCACCGACCACAATCCCACCCAAGCCCTACCCCGATATCCCTACATATTATTGCCCACTAATCCCTCTAACCTAAGCATCTCAGGACACTAAGTGGCAATTTTAGCATGGCCAATCAACCTAACCCGCACATCTTTGGACCGTGGGAGGAAACCGGAGCACCCAGAGGAAACCCGCACAGACACAAGGAGAACGTGCCGACTCCACACAGACAGTGACCCGAGCCAGGATTCGAACTCAGGTCCCTGAAGCTGTGAAGCAGCAGTGCTAACCACTGTGTTACCGTGCCGCCCATGCTACCAGTTATACTACCAATGAATTTATGCTGTTAAAAGTATAAATGTAACAGCAATCTGTCAGTATAATAATAGTATTGGAATGTATATTTTTTTGTAAAGTGAAGATAAATTCCACAAATGGCAGATTCATCATTACTAAGCATGTTGCAATAGTTCAGTTATAAAGTTATTTGTTCCCCTTTTGCTTTGAAGATACTGTATACATCACTATTAAATTTCAACAAATCATAAGTTGGCTCCAGTTTACTAGATAATGCAGAACTTTTTTATTAGAACATAAAGGTTTGCATAAATTTGCATACCATTAATATGTTGATGTAATTTGCGGTAGTTTGCAGGCCAATGGTCGAGTTATAGAATTGGATCACTCAGATGGGAAATTGAAAATACATTACTCAGACCGCCTGGTTTCATTGTTGAGAGAAGTACGCCAGCTTTCTGCTCTAGGGTTTGCTATTCCTGCACGAATCCAACAAACAGCAGTTACAGCTCAAAAGTTCTACAGACAGGCAGTTATTCTCAAACAGGTTAGTATTATTCTAACAAAAGCAAAATATTGCAGATGCTGGAAATTAAGAGAAAAAATGAAACACTGGACATATTCAGCAGGGCTGGCAGCTTCTGTGGAGAGAGAAACAATTGATGTTTCAGGTCAAGATTCTGAAGAATAACCCTTGAATTGAAAAGTTAGCCCTATTTCTCCCTCCACAGATGCAGTCAGATTTGCTCAGTATTTCCAGTGTTTTCTGTTTGTATTATTTGGTTTATTTGACTCCATTTCCTGTACCTTCCTCAATCATTTTTTTCCTTTCCCTTCTATTTTCTTAACGTTTGAATGACATAAAGTCAGTTAAAGCATGAACATTTAAACCTCAATATTAAATATGTTTTCACTTTCATTGCCAGGTTGCCCACTTTTACAATACTATTGATCAGCAGATGATTCCTAGTCAGAGACCTATGATGTTAAGCTCTGCTTTATCGTTTGAACAGCTAATAAAGGTAAGGCAATTTGAGTATAGGGCATTGGTGAGGCCGCAGCTGGAGTACTGTGTGCAGTTTTGGGCGCCGCACCTGCGCAAGGATATTTTGGCCCTGGAGGGAGTGCAGAGGAGGTTTACTAGGCTGATACCGGAGTTGAGGGGATTGAGCTATGAGGAGAGGCTGAATAAACTAGGCTTGTACTCGTTAGAGTTTAGAAGAATGAGGGGAGATCTCATTGAGACGTATAAGATGATGAATGGGATGGATAGGATAGAGGTGGAGAGACTCTTCCCGCTCAAAAAAGACAGTAGGACTAGGGGGCACAGCCTCAAGATAAAGGGGAGGCGGTTTAGAACGGAGTTGAGGAGGAACTTCTTCACTCAAAGGGTGGTGAATCTCTGGAATTCTCTGCCCGTTGAAGTGGTGGAGGCTGCCTCGCTAAATATTTTTAAGAAGCGGGTTGATGGGTTCTTGATAAGAGAGGGGATTAAGGGTTATTGGGAGAGGGCGGGAAGGTGGAACTGAGCCACAACAGATCAGCCATGATCTTATTGAATGGCGGGGCAGGCTCGAAGGGCTAGATGGCCTACTCCTGCTCCTATTTCTTATGTTCTTATGTTCTTATGAGTACAGAAAATTTGGGATTTCCTTTATTCTTTCCATACCTGATTAGAGGATTTATGAACAATCTGTTGTGACTTTGCAAAAACCTCTTATAGAAAGCTTGACATCTAAAGCCATAAATATTAAAGACTCTATTTTTAAATCCTGCTACGGGCAGGAACAGATGTGGCCAGATGAAAAAAATAGCAACATTAGCCAGTTTCCAGTCAGTGTTCTTGCTGCTGGTGAACTTCTCCAGGGTTAGGGGATTAGGGGATGTTGGCCCCAAGAACCTGCCTGGTTCCCAAATGAGTCCAATTAAGGTAGATAAAGAGATCATTAAAGCTAGTGTACTGGGGTGGGAAAATTGCACCCTAT
Source organism: Carcharhinus amblyrhynchos (assembly GCF_965287045.1). Taxonomy (NCBI): domain Eukaryota; kingdom Metazoa; phylum Chordata; class Chondrichthyes; order Carcharhiniformes; family Carcharhinidae; genus Carcharhinus; species Carcharhinus amblyrhynchos. Next base: position 64,924,020 of record NC_137333.1, read on the forward strand.
GTCCAGAATTTTACCGCCTCGCCCACCCCGGAATCAGTGCGGGCAAGGCACTGCAGAACAGAATTGGCCATTGGCCTCGGCCAAGATTTTATGAGCCTTGTCCGAGTGAGATCTTAAAATTGCGGCCTAAATGTCTGTTGAGCTGAATGCATGTTGATTTGTCTCAAATTTTAGATTCAGCCTGGATAATATTTGGGTGAAATCCTAACATAATAGCTGGAGAATTTAAATTCAGACAATTATTAACATTATTGGGATTACCAGTGACCATAAACTGAACTGGACCAGCCATATAAATTCTAAATGATGAATTTGCATAAAAACTGGAGTAAATCACGTTTTTTTTTCTGTGGGAGTTTCAAAATGAATCTGTACACTGCAGAGTGCACCAGCGTGCACTGCAGAAATCTGTGGGTGGGGCCTATTACTGCTGGAGTGGCTGGCAGCATAATGCTGAGTGGGCCACTGCATATATGCCAATATGTCAACGGTGAGATTGAGGCATGAACAATGGCCCCTTCATGGCCAGATCGCTGGGCCCCCCAAACATGTCTGAGCCAGCCTCGACTTCCCCCATCCACCCAACCATCCAGCCTATCCTGACCCCCACAGAAGGCTGCACCCACCCTGGTGCCCAACCCCAATCGCTGGCCTCCCTTTCCTACCGGTCCCGATTGCAGAGTGGCATGGGACCCCCACCAATCATCCCACCCCTCCCCTCCAGAGGCCTTGTACCCTTGGCACTGCCTGATGCCTGGTGGGCAGTGCCAAGTTGCCCCTTGGGCATTGACACTTCGCTCCTTGAGCAGGGCAGGGGGTCCAAGCGGACCCTGCCAAGGTGGCAATGCCCAGGGGGCACCCTCCATTGCCCAACCCTCTTGGGGCCTTGATTGCTCTCTCTTCACTCCAGCAGGGATGGATTGCCAGCTCTCCGCCAGTGGGGAGCTATAGTAAACTTCGCTGGAGTAAAAGACTCCTTGCGGGAGGCGCGAGGTTAGCGGGTCCCGATATTTCAGTGCCGTGCCTGCTAATAGCATTGAAATAATAGTTAAATGAGCTGCTGAATATATTAGGCTGCCGGTGACACTGCAAATCTGATGCAGAGAGAGACACAGAGCAGGGAAGGCACCCAGCGAGGAGCCTGCGAAATGGCCTCTGCTCGAGTTTCCCGGCCGACTGCGTTACAAAAGTAGAGATGAAAGAGTCGCCCCCATTGTAGTTATAAGAGCAGATCAGAGGTTGGAAATTCGGAGGCAAGTAACTCACTTTCTGACTCCGTAAAACCTGTCCACCATTTACAAGGCACAAGTCAGGAGCGTAAAGGAATAACCTCCTCTTGCCTGAATGAGTGCAGCTCCACCAACACTCAAGAAACTTGACATCATCCAGGACAAAGCAGTTTGTTTGATTGGAACCCATCCAACATTCACTCCCTTTACCTTAGTGACAGCAATATATCCATCCACAAAGTGCACAGCAACAGCTCACCAAAGCTCCTTTGACAATATTTTCCAACAGCACGACCTCTACTGCCTAGAAGGTCAAGGACTGTAGACACTTTACTACTAGCAAGTTCCCCCCCAAACCCCACACCATCCTGATTTGAAACTATATTGCCATTCCTTCACTGTTGCCAACCCAAGACCTTGAAATTGCCTCCCTAACAGCACTGTGGGTGTATCCACACCATATGGTTTGCAATGGTTTAGGAAGGTGGCTTATCACCGTTTCTTCAAGGCGATTAGGGATGGGAAATAAGTGTGGGCCAAGCCATCCCCGTTCCATGAATGAACTCATTAAAAAATGAAGTAAGTTGGTAATAAAATGCTAGGATCAACAATGGTGACCATAGAATGACTGGATTGTCACAAAATAACAGCTAAGAAATCTGTCACCCTGACCTGTTCTGGCTTACTTGTGGCTGCAGATCTACAGTAATGTAATTGACGTTTAACTGCCCTCTGATATGACTTAGTAAGCCACTCAATTGTGATCAAGAAGGGCAATTTGAGGTGGGTGATAAATGCTACCCTTGCCAATGATACACACACCTGTGTTTGAATTTAAAAAACTGTGTTTGCATCACTCTGTGTTGGCACACTGCATTGACCAAAGACTAATCTTAGCTTGGTGGTTGTCCCTGCTTTCTGATTCTGTCCAGCAGCTTTGGCCACTCTTTGCTTGCACAGTGGTTGATCAGTGATGATTTCTAAACTATTTTCATAATCTTTAATTAGAATCCAAAAGCTGGTTCCAAGGAATCTGGCGGTAAAGTACAGATCACTTGGGATAATCCTAAGGAGCTAGAGGCCTATATTCAGAAACTTCACACTGCAGCGGAACGGCTTACAACAGAGAACAGAAAGCTGAGGAAGTGTCACACTGACTTCCGTGATAAGGTAAGAATGTGAAGCACGGAACAGAAAAGGTTATCTGACCCCATCAGACTCATTCTTTTCATATTTTGTTCGATTTACAGGGTGAAAAATGCAAATACCTTGTATTTAAAAAAAAAATTATTTGATCATTAACATACCTGGGAGATTTACAGTCTGCAAACATTGGACAGTTAATCATATCAACGGATAGATAGCTCTCTGACCCTTGGTCTGCCGCTCTGCAAATAGCTTGGGTTGGGTTCAGGAGGAACCCAGTTGATGGCTGTATATCCAGACACCTCAGATCCAGACCCCATCCCAATGAAAATTCAGCACTCTCTGGCACCTCTGTGTGTAGTTTTGAAGTTAAAATGTTGTAACATAAATAGTTAAGAAATAACTTATTAATTACAAATTAAATTGTTAGCGTGGCTATTGATGAGAGAGACCTTGTCCTTGTAGGTCGTAGCTCTTATGAACATTGATCTACTTCGCCAACAACAACGATGGAAAGATGGACTGCAAGAGCTGAGATTTGTTTTCTCTACTCTGGAGTCACAGGTATTTTAACTGGAATGTTTATGACATTATAACTAGAAATTACATCTTCCATACAAATAGATTTAATGGGTTTGCATTACTTTAAATCATGTTTGATTTAATGAGATGTAGGATTTTAAAAATATATTAATCATGTAATTAAATTTTACTCTTCTACATATAGCAACTAATGGGAAATCATTCTTTTCAAGTGAACTTTTATGAATTTTAAAATGTATAGTCAATAACATGTTGCTAATATGGTATTATAATATTCAACCCCAAGCTGTACTACTGGTTTAATATCTTCTCCATTACAAAGGCTGCCTAATTCTGCCTGTAAACACAGCCTGCCTTTTTATAGTTTAGCCCTTCAGCCACAAAATCTCATCTATGTCATTTGTCATCCTCAGACTAGAACATCTCACTGCTATTTCTCTTCACAACTCTGTCCTCTCTCTATTCCACTCCCCGCCCCCTCTCTTATCTATCTCCTCACCTCTCAAGCTCTCTCTCATGCACTGTCTCACTCCTGCATTCTCATGCACTCTTTCCATCATGCACTATCTCTCTTGTACACTCTCTCTTGTGAACTCTCTTGTGCATTCTCTCTCATGCACTCTCTCTTTCTGTCTTGAATTCTCTTTTCTCAAGCTCTAGTGCCCTCAAGCTCTCTTGCACTTACTTTTTTTCTTGCTCTCTTTCGCTCCCTCTCACTTTCTCTTTCCATTTCTCTTCCTCTCTCTGTTGCTTACTCTCTCCTGCTGTCTCAGGTCCTCTCCATCTGTCTCCCGCCCTTTACTGCTCTGTCTTGCACGCACTGCCTCACATTCTGTCTTGTGCTTTCTCTTGTGCATTCTTGACTTGTAGCACTCTTGAGCTCACTCACAGCTGTTCTGTGACACTCCGTCTCACTGACATTCTCTCACTCACTCTCACTGACATTCTGCCTCATTCACTATCACACACTTCCTCCCTGTCTGTCACACATGGTCTCACACGCTCTCTCACTCTCTTATCCCCACCTCTCACTTTTTGTCTCATTCCTTCTCTCAATCTCTCACTTAAACCCTCTCTCACTCTCTGACTTTAATGGACTTTTAGGGTATCCTGAGTCGCTATATAAATGCAAACCACTTTGTTTGAATGGGTGGGTGGAATGAGCTTGATTGGGTGGGGGTGGGGTTTTAGGTACCAAAGGAAGTATCCCCCGTAAGCACAACTGAAAAATTCCCATGTAGGCGATATATAAACCAGTCCTGTTAAATTGCTGTGCATCCCTGACTGCACAAAACAATTTATACCATTGTTTAAATAGCACTTAAAGAAATCAGCATTATTGGATGATTGCTGCCAGTGATGTACCCACTAGCAGTCCAGAATCAATGAAGGACTCAGGCAGCAACTGAGTGAGGGCAGTGTGGGGAGGCTGACTGGGGATGGGGTGGAGCAGAGGATTATAAGAAAGAGCAAAGAGATGTTTCTCAGCAGTCCCTGCCTTTCTGATGCTGATAGATACTGATTGCCTTTGTACAAGAGAGCCCACCCCTGGAGTCTGTAAGCACATCCAACAGGGTTTTACTTTTCGGGCTTCCCACATGGCGTTTGCCCAGCCCATTGCTGGTGAGATATCAGTGATGGCTAAGTGGGGACCATTTAACGGCCTCAACTGGTGTTGGTGTGGGAAGGTTGTCCACAAACCTTCATTTCCTGAATTTAATAGGGACAGAAGTGAAAATGTGGTGAGTCCCCACTCAGTACCGTCCAGAATGATTAAAACATTCCCCTATTGCTTCCAAACTTGCCTCATGGCAAGGCACTGAATTCTCCCAAAAGGCTGTGGGTGCTGGGACAATTGGAATTTTCAAGATTGATGTTGATGGATTTTTTTTTTGTTGGGTAAGATATTCAGAGCAAAGATAGGTACACAGACTTTAGTCCAGATCTGAAATTTTGTACTTGAATGGCAGAAAAGACTCAAGGGGCTGAATTATCTGCTCCTGTTCCTATCACAGCTTTGTGTAAGTTAATGCTGACCTTACATTTGAATTTTTTTTAAGGGCTTTCGTCCTGGTGATATGAAAGCATGGCGACAACATTGGAATCATCAGTTGTACAAAGCACTGGAACATCAGTATCAGATGGGCTTGGAGGCCTTGAATGAAAATCTTCCTGAAATTGTTGTGGAGCTCACATTCAAGTAGGTTCTTGAAAATATATCTTACAATATATTGTTTAAAGCAATTTATTTTGGGTTTAACCTAGTTTATTGAATGTTGATGCTATTACGATTGCGATTAATAATTGATGTAATAGTTCTGAATAATATGAAAATAAATTTGAACAATCTTTATGGCTCTATGGCCAAAAACTTCTCTTATATCTTTGGATCAGTGACCTTGACAAGTATTTCAAATTGCAATTTTTTAATTTGTTGAGATGTTTCTGTGAGTGATAGATTAACAGAAGAAAAGATATTCTCTGAGCTGTAGGTACCAGGTCAAACTGTGTTACTGCTGTGGAAAATAGTATGATATACTGTGACAGCTTCAGATTACCAGATAATTACATGTTATTCAGTATATTTTGATACATTTTCTTTTAATCTGTGACTTTGCTGCTTGCAGATCCCACTGCTATTAATCTGAGGTTGCAGTCGCAAGAAAGCAAGTGTAACCTGATATTAAGTTTTGAATAATTAACATTGAAAAAGTTGCTGTAGGTAATTTCTTTTTAAAGCAAAGGATTGTTACAGATTCTGAGTAAGATTTTTGTAATCAGTCTTGGGTAGTCTGTTTTATCCAGGAGCAGTTTTGGAACCATACATGAAGCTCTGAACCAGTCAGGGACTCTGCGTGATCCTGTTACTGGGTACCACTGGTAGCTTTAGTTAGTCCAGACAGGCTAAGTGCTCAGTTTCTGCATGTTGGCCATTGGCAAGGTCATGGATAACAGTCTGTGTAATCCATGTAGCTGCAGAATTGAGCCCTGACTGGATCCAAACTCTAGACCAAAATTTGCAGAAAGCATCACTCCACGCCTCCGCACCCCTTCCCAACCAAATTCCTGTTCGTAAAACTGTCTCCATATGTGATAAAGTTTCCTAGATACAACAGGGACTACAATTCAAAAACGCTTAATTGCTTCAAAGCATTTGGGACATCTTGAAGTTGTGCAAGGTGTTATGTAAAGGCTTCTTTTACTTTCTTATTAATTTAATGGAAGTCATCTGCAAAATGCTGCTTAAACGTTTTATAACTTTAACATTTTTAGCACAGTTAGTAAGGGAATTGTTTAATTTGTTGAGCTGTATGTTGCCTGGCTCTGTGTACATCTGTCTGTACTTTTTGACTAGTGCTAAGTAAGGGAGTGGATGCATGTGAATTTGAAGTCTTGTTGGTTCTTGTGAGCTACATTGTGTGGAATAACCATTTCTATCTCTCTATATGGTGCAGACAAGGAAGGCTGCAGTTTAAGCCTCCATTTGAAGAACTAAGAGCAAAATACTACAGAGAAATGAAGAGATTTATTTCTATTCCAAACCAGTTCAAGGGTGCGAGTGAACCGGGGGAAGATCCTATCTTTGTTGTCATGATAGAGAGAAATTCAAAAGGTTTTGTCACTGTTTTCAGTAAAGCAGAAGATCTGTTCAAACGCCTGGCAGCAGCATTGGACAAGTTTCAGGTAAAGCAGTTTGCAAAGTCTTCTTCACCAACCTGATTTTGATTTCTAATTTGAGAAATACTGTTGTATGTTGTAGAATTACAGAATGATACACCAGAGAAGGGAACCATTTCATCCATCATGCTTCTGCCAGCTCTTTAAAATAGCTATCCAATTGACCCTACTCCTCTGCTCTTACCCCATAACTCTGGAAATGTTTGCTTTCCTTGATGTCTAGGTAACTGAAGCTGTAATTGCCAGTAGTGGGCCAAAGGAAGTGAGAGATGCTTTGAAGGCCAGATTTGGAAGAATGCAGAATTTTCCTGGGACATTGCACACATAGGAAGGGACTAGGGATTTGAGCATGCAAATAAGACTTTTAAAATGGAATTGAACCATGCAAGCAAAAACAGGAGGCTCCAGTTTATAGAGAGTGGAAGATTGGAATCCAGAACAGAATTAGAATACTTAAGTCTGGAAAGAAGAAATGAATGTGTGAGGGTTTTAACAGCAGATGGGCTGGAGATGTTCAGTATTACTGAGGTGGAAGTAGACGGTCTTTGTGACAGAACAAAGAGCAAAAGAAGGAAGTGGCAGAGACAGCTGACTGGATGGTCTCAACACTATTGACAAAGAGTATATGAGCTCCTGGCACTTGGAATACAAGAGAATGACTTGTAGGAAAGAGTTTGAATATTATTTACTTCTAATATTAAGTAAAGAATCTTGGCAGTGTGGAAGATCAGAAGGATCTTGGGGTTCGGGTTCATAGGATGCACAAATCAGCTTCACAGGTAGAGGATGTGGTTAAGAAGGCATATGGTGTACTGGCCTTCATCAATCGAGGAATTGAGTTTAGGAGTCAGGAGGTAATGCTGCAGCTGTAAAAGACCCTGGTCAGACCCCATTTAGAGTATTGTGCTCAGTTCTGGTCCCCTCATTACAGAAAGGATGTGGAAGCCATTGAAAGGGTGCAGCGGAGATTTACAACAATTTTGCCTGGATTAGGTGGCATGCCTTATGAGGATAGGTTGAGAGAGCTCGGTTTTTTCTCCTTAGAGAGACGAAGGATGAGAGGTGACCTGATAGAGGTGTATAAGATGTTGAAAGGTATTGATCGAGTGGATTCTCAGAGGCTTTTTTTCAGGGCTGAAATGGTTGCCACAAGAGAACACAGGTTTAGGGTGCTGGGGAATAGGTACAGAGGAGATGTCAGGGGTAAGTTTTTCACTCAGAGTGGTGGGTGCGTGGAATCGGCTGCCAGCAGTGGTGGTGGAGGCGGATTCGATAGGGTCTTTTAAGAGACTTTTGGATAAGTACATGGAACTTAGTAAAATAGAGGGTTATAGGTAAGCCTAGTAGGTGAGGACATGTTCAGCGCAACTTGTGGGCTGAAGGGCCTGTTTGTGCTGTAGTTTTTCTGTGTTTTATGTTCTAATATCAAAAGTAATTGTTTCAAATCCATTCTGTTGAAATATAGTAAACCATCTCAAAATATGAAATTGAAGTACTTATTTTTGTGTCATAGCCAGTTTATGATGATATTAGAATCCACCAGAGGATCTAATTCAAAGTAATCAAGTTTGTACATAAAAATATTGATTGTTCTGAGTACTTTCTAGTTATTTCAGGTTGTCACAATTTCAATTGCTGTCCCCATTGAGAACAAATATAATGAATCAGTAGTTCACAATTACTTCATTATCTATTAACAACTATTTAACAATGGTGTTCTTTTCTCTATAAAGGAATGGGTTGTGCTTGGCCAAGTGGATATTGAGGCATTAATTGAGGAACATCTTCATACTGTACAAGACTGGGAGAAGAATTTCAAGGCTCTCAAAGGCAGAGGAAAGGATTCTGAAAGGCTTCCAAGGTTGAATTTAAATAGTTTATAAATATATATATATATTTACAATAATAAACAGCATGACAAGGAAAAGACAAACTAACCAAGCCGTAAATAATCCTTTAAAGTGTTCTTTGGAACCTTTATTTGAATGCTTCTTAGGGTCATGTTTACTATTGAGAGAGTGGTCAATCTCATGGAGAGCCATATGTACCATCATGTTGAGTGGATGCAGTATTGGCATGCACAGTTTGTATCCGTTGCTGATTTAACAGAGATGTATGTATTAGATGCCAAGTAGCCGCCCAGCTGGTGGACCCTGCTGATTCTCATATGACCATGAAAGGACATGATGTTGAAGGATGCAGCCCTCATGGGGTAGCATCAACATCAGCTGTTCCTTTGGCCCCTCTGACTGAAGCAATGGAAAGTCTCTGCATCATGTGCATTTTGGATATGCACCTTCCTTCTTGAGAAAGGTGAGTTTCTGAGCTATGGTTTTCAAAAAGAAGCACCCGTTGGAGAATGTGCCTGAATTAATGTGGCTCCCTTCCATTCGAATCAATACTTTGAGGCCTCAGCTGGACCTTTGGTAGCTCTTGCTTCACTAGAACTGCTTGCTGCATATTTCTCCTTTTTCTTCCCCTCTTCAAGGTCCACACCTCTCTGGAGAGCCATGTTATGAAGAGTGTAGTGGACCACCACAATCTGAGAAACTTGAGAAAATGTACTGGAGTATGCCCCCTCAAACAGGCAAGGCACCTAAACTGCATTTTCAGGAGTTCAATGGCCTGCTGTAGGTGACCTTTTTGCTGAGATGACATGATTGTTGTTCTTCTATGCCTCTGTAGAAGTGTTGTCTGCAGATATCAGAAGGCATTGCTTTAATGGATACCCTTGTCCTAGCAGCTATCGTGTAGCTGAGGACCTTTGCCAATTGCCTAAGAATGAAGGCATCTTGACAGCTGCCAGGAAACTCTGCACGCAATGGCAGAACGTTCTTGAGGTTGCACACCAGCTAAAAAGTTCATGGAGTGGAATCCCTTCCTATTTATAAAAGCCCCCAGCTGCTCAACCAGTTCCTTGATGACCCCCTGCACCTGAGGCAATAGAGGCAAATACCATAGCCTTCTTTGTATGTGTGGTCCCATTAGTGGTGAACTCACTGTAAAGCAATGTCCTTTCAAGAAGAACATTCATGATTTGTCTTATGTTGTTTTGACTGCCAATAATGAGAGCCTGTTAGGTCCACTGCTGCCCAGTGAAAGGACCCAGAAGCAAAGATATTTAGCCCATGTCACTTTAAATGCTGTTGACAGGGCCTATTCACTCAATTGGTGAGGAATTAAGCGCATCCCCACGAGGATAAACATTCCTGATAAGCCTTGATTGATGCATCTTGTAGCTGCACTCATATGCTGTCATTTGCAGGAAGCTCATTCTTTGCCTATGGTATACCCTATGGTGAGCATAACACCGTCATACCCTCTTTGCCCCTCATATTTCTCCCATGCCTCACAATCATTGGCTGTTGGAGTGGCTGCTCATCGTTGCTACTCAGTCCTATGGGATGGTCTTCCTTGCCATCAGATGCACCATAATGGCTGCCTGGATCCTCCTGATATCTCCCAATAAGCCCTGGTGATTTGCTTCCCTCCTGATTTATGCAGTGTCTACAGATCAAAAAGTCTGGATCCTCTGCACACTCAGTGGCCATGTGTTCTACTGTATGACAAGCTCTCTGATCCTTCTCCATTTCATGGAACATTATTAAATGCATCTGCCTCCAACCCTGTCTCCCTGCTGCAATACTGTTGCCTCTTCATGTAGCTAATTGTGATCCAGTATATTCCCAGTGATTCTCCTCCAAATAATTTTCTGCCCTTTGATGAGCTCTCAGTTGGCTCATTTACATACTCAATTAATGATCCATCTATTTTGGGTGGGTTTTCTACTACACAGCACCTAATGCCTCCACCAAGATTGCTTTGGGATGGAACCACATGAGGAAGCCAACATATCATCCGCAGTTGCAACAGTGCTGGCATGCCTACCTCCAGTAGCATCTCTTCAACCCACAGTTTTGTCTTCAGGGCTACCTACAGTCATCCAGCCCTGGGTCTTAGAAAAACATTAATGAATCCTATCTCATTCCCATTTGACACGGTGAGAATCACAGAGTTAAGAGTTTGTATAAATTGGATGACACCAAGATTATAATTTTCTTATGGCTTTTTCCCATTTGACTAAAATTGAAATTACAAAAGATTTTCAAATCTTGCAGTGTCATCAAAGTGGATTGTATTACAATTAATTGTAATCCGGTGAAGGCTGTGATTGATGACCTTATTCAGATGCTATTTGATGCCTTGCTTCAATCATTAAGAAAGTCCATACAAGGTAAGCCATTCTCATCACGTGTGATGTAGATAGTTTAGATTTAATCTGTGAATTATCTATTCATTCACGGGATGTGAGTGTCAATAGTAAGATCAGCATTGAATGTCCTTCAGAAGGTGGTGTTGAGCTGCTTTGTAGGGTGAGGCATAATTGTTTGAAGCATTGTGAGTTGGACTCATTTTTGAACTATTATATATCTCAATTTTCTGAAGTAATAGATGTAAATCTGTATGTACCTCGGTGGTAGCAAAATGGTGCAGTGTAAAATTGAAAATATATCACTAGGACCACAAGTTTGAAAGACCATTTTCTTTTGGAATTTAATTTGTCTAAAACAATTAGTGACTGAGGCAAGTTGTGTTCATTGTGTAATGTAAAAATTAAAGTACTAACTTCATAAATATCTATATTAATGTAGAATTAATGGTGCAGTCAATGTAGTAAATACATAGTAAAACCAAATGTGATCAGTTCTGTCAAGATTTTTTATAACTGTTGCTCATTGATTTTGTTTCTCTTGTAACAATTTTATGCAGCAAATATCCACGAGATTGATAGTTTTGTGAGTGATGCAATGGAGATATTATCAACTAGACCTGAGACAGTGGAAGAAATTGGGGAGGCAAATTCAAAACACACAGAGATCGCTTCAAAGAAACCGCATGTAAGAATAGTTAGCTGGATGCAAAGCATCCAATGATTAAACTTTTTAAACATTTATATACATTATATTTATTATTGACCACTTTTATTTGGATATCAATAGGATCTTTATTCAGAATGATGTATTAAAGAATGTCTTGGAAAAATTAGTGTATGATATTACAGATTGAGAATTAACTAATTTCATGTGAGAACTACCAATTCCCAACTTTTTCCACAAACTGTATTTTTAGTTGGGGGTGTTTTTTTTTGGCAATTGTACAACATTTAAAAAAATTGTTTCTCAGTTTAATTGTTTCAGCCTAGAAATGAAATAAGTTCAAACTATGTGACAGGTTAAGGTGAGAATGATTGAGCCAAAATTTCCTGTCAAAGAAACAGTGAAGCTAATGATATGCATTATTTATACATAAATATTGCAGCAACTTCAGGAAAGGGGCAGCTGTGTGGTTAAACTGAAATCTATAAAAGTTGTTTTGTGAATTGCACCATTCTATCGGTAGCTTCATTAAAATGACACCTGTCTGTCTTACCAGTGAAATGCTTAGAAGTGCAGTCTTGTGTTTAGAGTCTTCATGGCTTTAAAAGGACCTCTTCTTTCGGTCCGACCAGGGTGAATCTTCCAGTATCATTTTTAAATAAAGTCCCTTCAACTAACGTCTGAGCATAATTGAATGGTATTCCAGTTAAAGGGTACCTTCTGCTGATACCTTGCTCTTTAACTCACTACAATCATCATTTCTTCAAAACATGAAATGTTCTCACCAAGAATCAGCTTGGTAGTTTACTCAAAAACACAGTTCTTTTCTTCTGCCTGGTATAACAGTGTCTGTTATGGGTCTCCTTCCCCAAGTCTTCGTGCCTGACTGTTTCTGAGAATCTGTGCATGTGCACATATCCAGACCTCAACCTTTTTGTTAAGGTATTTAAACCTGTACCTTACTTTCTATAAGTTTTGAGTTGAATTTCTGTCTCCGTAACAAGCAAATCACATGGGGTTGTCTCTGGGCAAATTTAGAAAGAAGCCACATGGGCCTGGCCATAAGCAGATTTCATAAGTGGACACATCCCTTCACCAAGTTATTCAATTTCACCTTCAATTAAAGGAAACAGTTTAAAATATAACCATCTTATTAAGTCCAATGTTTGTAGCAGTAGGTATGACTATACTTGCCCACAGATAGCCAAATCTTATATTGTGTAAATGTATTTTTTGAACTGTTAGCAACCTTCTTGTGTCAACCTGACAGGCTGGGAAGGTTTTGAACAATGATTCTAGAGAGCTCCAGCCAAGAACGGGTGAGAGGCTGCTGCTCACAACACCGGTTCTTAGAGTGTGTTTTCACTATTTGATAGATAATTGGCAACTTCTTGGAAGTTACTTCACCTGTCTTACTCTTCATTCATCTTCACCTGCACTTCTCTGCTGCCAGTCATTATTATGGCCTGGTTGCAGCTTATGCACGCTACCTTGCACCACTTATGAGGAACAAAGGGTGCAGCAACAGCTACCTTCTCATTTAGAAGCCACACTGCTCAGCAGATCTCTGCCTCGCCTGCAGGAAGAGAAAGTAGAGAATTGTGAATATTAGAAATAGCTTGCATGGAAAAGATGGAAGTATTCTGATGTTATTACTGAACAGGACGATCCCTGAATAGAATCCTGGCTCAAAAGGCTGTTACACATACATTTGTTTTAGAAAACATGATGGAAAAGACTGCTAATTAACAAAAGAAGAAAAATGATTAAACATGCAAAATTTGATTATCATTCGATACTCCTTTATCCTTCCCCTCTTAGCTTCTGTATTTAGATGGCACCTGACTTTTGATTTACCTCTGAAGTCTGCTTTCCCATTTTAAATCTGGCTATTGCATTTGTCTTTTTAACTCAGAATGCTTTATCTGCTTTTCCCTTGAATTTCCCTGACCAGCACCTCGTTAGTTTCTTGGTCTCTGTTCTCTTAACTTCAGTCTTCCTAAGACATTTTTTCTGTCCTCACTCCCACGTTGTCTGGACGGTATTGATTCCTTGGGAAGTCTGCTCCTTTGCAGTTCTATTGTCCTGTCCAGCTTTCTTCAGGCAGAGTTGAGAGATGTTCACTCCCTGGAGTCTTCAACTACCAATGAATTAAGCAAAAAAAACCTCAAAAACCTTCCTACCTTAAAAGGCCCCCAGTTGCTGGGCAACAACTTCATGCTTCTACTGGCTTTTATTCACACTTTGTACTGTAACATCTCTATTAGTCAATTCCTTCCCCCACCGCCCTCCCGAACCACTCTGCTGATTTCTATGTTACTTGTGTATGGCTCAGAGATTTTAACCTGTTCTTTAATTTATCTTTGAGCTTCTGGTACTCTCCAATAAGACTCTGATCCTAATTTACTCTTGAACTTGAATTCATCCATTCCAAATTGCACTGCCTTCTCCCTCCTTGCGCTTTTTATTTCTCAATTCTTCAATCTGATTGTGAACAGGCAATTGTATATCTCTTTAATCACAGATTCCAGAGGCCTTGTTTTCTTTGCTGTGTTATCAACTCAGACCCAGCAACTTGCTAAAAAATTAAAAATCTAAACACATAAGGACAATTCTAATGAATGGCATACACTGTTGGATACTTTGTCACAATGAATTATAGCCCAATGTTTCTATCCAGGTTTCTGTTAATAACCAACAATTACTGCTGAATTGGTTAAAAGCAAATTACTGCGGATGTTGGAATATGAAACCAGAAGAAAAAATGCTGGAAAATCTTAGCAGGTCTGGAAGCATCTGCAAGGAGAGGAAAGAGCTGATGTTTCGAGTCTTGATGACCCCGACAAGGTCATTTGGACTCAAAACGTCAGCTCTTTTCTCTCCTTGCAGATGCTGCCAGACCTGCTAAGATTTCCCAGCATTTTTACTTCTGGATTCATATTCCAACATCCGCAGTAATTTGCTTTTAACCAATTCAGCAGTAATTGTTTTGATGTTTTGAGTCTAGATGACCCTTGTCGGGGTCATCAGGACTCGAAACGTCAGCTCTTTCCTCTCCTTACAGATGCTGCCAGAACTGCTGAATTGGTGCTTCTGTAATGGTTTTGTGATTCACTTTTCTCGTTTCTTAACTTTAAGTGTGAAGCTTGTGGGAAAATAGAATATGTGTCGGTCGGGCTGATTACTGTCCAGTACATATCTGGTAAAAATTTTTTAGTTACTTTGAATTCTATAATTTCTTTAAGGTTTTACCCTTGTTTCAAGATGCTGAAGATAAAAACAAGCTGCTGCGTTCTGTAGCAGGTGGCGGTCTTGAAACTCTTAGCAGCTTAAGAGCAAAATGGGACAAGTTTCAGTTAATGATGGAGAGCCATCAGCTTATGGTGAAAGAACAGGTAAAAGTACTGCATTTTCTTTACATTGTATCCTTGCATTTAAGTTGCGTACAGAAGCCAGCATGAATTTTCCTCTGTTCAGTATCTTTCTTACATCACTGCAACCAAGAGTAATATTAGAATTGGTGTGTGATTCCTACAGCCATTTACTGGTTTTATTGTGTGTTACTTTTTTAGGTCGAAATTATGAAAGCAAATGTTGAGTCTCGTATAAATATGTACGTCCAAAAGCTGGAGAAGTTTGAAGCTCGTTGGAATCAGCTGAAGCCCAGTGATGATATTGTTGACAGTGGAAATGGGGAAATCCTCAATAAATGTGTGGAATGTATAAAGGAGAAGAGAACTGAGTTTGATGAACTGGAGGCAATCAGAAAGAAGTTGATGTATGTTTCTATTGATGGGGAAATAGCATTACAAAATACAATCCGTGCCACATGATGCTAAAATTTTTAACACTTTATGAAATACTCCTGAAAGTTGCAACAAGCATATCTGAGGAGTTATTATGAACAGCCTACAACCTATAAGAAGTCTCACAACACCAGGTTAACGTCCAACAGGTTTATTTGGTATCGTGAGCTTTCAGAGCACTGCTCCATCATCAGGTGAGCGACTCACCCAATGAACTTTTGGACTTTAACCTGGTGTTGTGAGACTTCATACTGTGCCAACCCCAGTCCAATGCTGGCATCTCCATATCATGGCTACTTGTGCCAAGAAATTCACTTTTCAATTGGATTTATAATTCTTATTCCTCTGATTTTTTTTTTGTGATTTTTTTTTTCAGGGCTGGACATTTAGAAATGCATATTCTCAGCATTTCTTTGATGGACAAATGATTAGTCTGAACGTGCAAGATCTGTTCACACTGACAGCTTGAGATATAGACGTATTGTGGGAGCTTTTTTGAAGTTTGGAGGTCTCCGTAGCATGCACCAAAATGATCCATAGCAAAAATGTTTGGGTACTCCTGGGGTAGAATACTCCTGGGGTGGATTCTGAGGCAGTGGGGGACTGTAAAATTGCAAGGATAGGATTCCCCAGAATCCTGTCCACCCACCTTGCTAAAGATGCAATTTCACAGTTGGGCGGGTGGGGTCTCAGTCGGGAAACCTGCCTTTTCACCTACCTATTAAGGTCCTTAAGTGGCCACTTAATCTTCTTGGTCTGCATGGCTTAGTAGTGTACTAATTGGTAGCATTGATCCAATTTATTTACTGGAATAGCTGGCTAATTAAACATTCTAAAATAGCTTGTTATATGTAATTATTTCAGTGAAGACTGTCATCATTTCAAAATAGAGGAACCTCAATTTGAGTTGGCTGAGCATCTTCATGAGAACCTTGAACAGTATGAAAGTATGTGGTCATTATATGAAGATTTTACAAAAGGTTTACAAAATATGATAAATGAGGACTGGATCTTTTTTAGGTAGGTGAATGTAGTTGTTTTAAATTACCAAAATGTGTTTGCTGCATTTTCAAATACCTGATTTTCTACAAATTCTCAATGGACATTGTACTGATTTGTTTCTTTCATGGTCTTTAACTTTGTTTCACTACAAAAAGCCTCTCACCATTTTTGGCAGGTAGGTCAGGCAGATCAGGTTATGATGCTTTCCAAGCTATTATGAAGACTGATGCGCAAATGGCAATGTTGGAAATAGATTAAGGTGCTACGTTCAATTTTCTCCCTCTGGATGAAATGCCCAGTTTTGATTGCACTATTTAGTCGTGCCTGCCAGAAACTAATGGAATTTATTCTAGCCATTGCAGGTGAACTTGAGTGAACAATAATTCTGCAACTTTGACTGATGAATAACTCTGCAGCATCTTAGTTTGATATTGAGGAATGATATCAGCACAGACGGTGTGGAATCTGTATGGGTTGAGTTAAGAAAACGCCAAGGAGCAAAAAACATTTGTGGGGGTGTTATACAGACCACCAAACTGTAGAGGTAATGTTGGGTATAACATTAGATAGGAAATCAGAGATACGTGTGTTAAAGGATGAGTGACTTTAATCTGCATATAGATTGGGAGAGTCAAATTAGTCGCTACACAATAGAGGAAGAATTTCTGAAGAGTTTACAGAATGGTCAGTTCATTGAGGAACCAATAAAGGAACAAGCCATCCTGGACTAAGTATTGCGCAGAGGTTCAGTAGGCAATTAAGAAGGCAAATGGTATATTGGCCTTCATAGTGAGAGGGTTTGAGTTTTATTGCAGTTGTATAGAGCTCTTTATGAGGTCAAGCATGGAATATTATGAGCAGTTTTGGTATCCTTATCTGAGGAAGGATGTCCTTGCTATGGAGGAAATGCAGTAAAGGTTTACCAGGCTGATTCCTGGGATGGCAGGGCTAACATATGAGGAGAGACTAAGTTGGTTAGGATTATATCCATTGTAGTTTAGAAGAGTGAGAGAGGATCTCATAGAAACTTATAAAATTTTAACAGGATTAGATAGGGTAGATTCTGAAAGAATGTTCCGGATGGTGGGGGAGTCCAAAACTAGGGATCATAGTTTGAGGATAATGGGTAAACCTTTTTTGGACTGAGCTGAGGAGAAATTTCTTCATCCAGAGGGTGAGGAATGTGTGGAATTCACTACCATAGAATGTAGTTGAGGCCAAAATGTTGTCTCATTTCAAGAAGAAATTAGATATAGCTGTTGGGGCTAAAGGCATCAAGGGATATGGGAGGAAGGTGGAATCAGGATATTGAATTTGATAAGCAGCCATGATCTTAATGAACGGTCGAGCAGGCTTGAAGGGCCGAATGGCCTATTGCTTTCATTTTCTATGTTTCTATGTTTGTAACGTATTGACACACAAATGCGTTTTTATGGGAAAATGGCTACAGTTATGAAATGTGATTTTAATTGGTGAAAATCCTGGAATCCCATGTAAGAAAAATGGATATTGACTCGTTTTGTAATAAACCAGTGACCTTAATGATAAATAGTTGGTATTACAGAATGTGGTTCCTAGATCATGGGAAAAAAGCCAAGGAAAACCGTGTATGGCTGTGGTGAAAGGATGGGGGAGAGGTACTAGTTGAGACACTCTTACAAAGAACTAGCATGGATACAATAGGCCAAATGGGATCCTGCTGAGCTGTAACGATTCTATGTTTCTGATTTTGTACAATGAAAAGGAAATTTGATTTATTCACACTGTAAATAAGCAGCTTTAACCATTACTAATTTTAAACATTGTATTACCGTGGAGCTTCTTCATGATGAAATTCAATATGATGGAGCTTTTTCTAATGTTTTAATTATGTTGTCATAATTGAATGAAAGACCAATTGTTCCAATTGACATATTCTGTTGCTTACAGTGCAACTCAATTTGATGCATCTAGTCATACATTATAAGTTTCCTTCCGAATTTTTTTGAAACTACTAATGTTGACAATTCGTAGGTACTGAGTATTTTCTAATATAAAGCCCAAACAGTCATTCCTAAGTGTTGATAGGCTACCTGACTGCACTGAAATCAGGCACATACCCATTTTTAATTCCCGAGCAGGATTGCTCTGTTTTCATTTCCAAAAGACCGTTCTTTTCAATTGTGTTTTCATGTTTCAGCCCTTTCTATCTCCTAGAACAATGTAATTTAACTGTTCAAAGAGATACCATTTGACCCAGAGCAATGGTGTCAACTCTCTTAAAGAAACATCTACTGAATATCCACATTTATTTCTTGCTTGCTTCTCTATTTATCCAGCACAATACAATATAAAGCATTCTGAAAAATCTCTCAAAATGGGAGATAAGTTATTGAGGCCATGATATCCTCACTGGACAATGACCCAGATACTTTGTTTTAGGCATTATTGGATCATTATTAGGAGTAAGATTGTTGCTGAGTTTTGCTGCAGAGGGATCGTGGGATTGCACACTTCCATGAATTTGTACAATGTGATCTGTTTCCATGTACAGACTTGATATGGGATTTTCCACTATGCTCACCCAAGACTGGAATTTTGCACCCTAGGACAATGGACCTTTGCATGGTCTGTGTCACACCCGCTACGATTCCTGTTATGGGCAGTACAGGACAATTCCACCTGCCATGTTTGTCGTTTTGTGTGCATCAGTGATGTGACATTTACTGTATCTAATCTAACATGATTTTGTTGCAAATAGGTTTCAATGTAGTGTAAATAAAGGGAAGATAAATTTGATCCAGTATTAGCATCTTATTGAATTCAGGATTTCCTTCTTGAAGTCATTAGACACAACATATGTTGTGTTAAATATACTTCTTATTTGATTGGTAGAATAAATCACACAGTGCAAAAAGAGGCCATCCCGCCCAGGCCCTATCCCCATATATTTTACCTGCTAATCCCTCTAACCTACACATCTCAATACACTAAGGGGCAATCTATCATGGCCAATCAATCTAAGCTGCACATTTTTGGACTGTGGGAGGAAACCCACCCAGACACAAGGAGAATGTGCAAACTCCACACAGACAGTGACCCAAGCCGGGAATCGAACCCAGATCCCTGGAGCTGTGAAGCAGCAGTGCTAACCACCATGCTACCATGCCTCCCAGTAATAAACAGATGTATGTTGAAAGTGACAGCAGTATTTGCTCATCACAATTTTATATTTTTTTTAGAGAATTCAAAACTAATTCCATAAATTGTATTTTAACAAATAAACAAGTAAGTTCATGTAAGTCAGCTGTCCTAATGTGAATTTTATTTTGGTTAATTTACTTAAAGATCTTTTACTGCCACTTCAACAATCATATATGTGTTTGTTTTTGTTACTGAAGATTTATTTTAATCTAAATTGAATATTGATTTTCACAGGAGTAAGACCTACATTTTTGAAGATTTTTTATTGATGTGGTTTGATAAGCTGAGGAAGAGAAATGAACAAACAACAATAACTGTTAAACTGCAGAAAGAGGTGGACAGATACAAGGTGAATCGCTTTACAAGTATGATTGGATCTAGAAGGATTGATTTAGAGTCTAGATGGTACCATAGTTTAAATATTGGCCTTTCATCACTGGTACCTGATTTCAAATAGGACAGATGAGAAAACTGTCTTTCATTGTATGTTTTCCTTGCCTGAAAATAATCAGGCTCATTCTAAAAATCTACTCCTAACATGGTGATCATACTTTGAAGGCCAGAGGATAACTGGTATGGGAAATGGAAAAATGTCATGTTGGTTCACTGGCGAACATATCAAAGTCTAAAATACATTGTTGGGACAAAACTTTGTTCTGCATCCAATCACCTTCACCAGAAACCTTTGACCTTATCCCTGGCTGGGATTTTCTCTTTAATACTTATTGCATGTTGCTCTCTCCACAGAATTACAGTCCTTGCAGCAAACAGTCCAGAGTTGCTCCTAACTTCTAATGGGTCCACTGTGTCCTGTTTTGTTGAGTTTCCCATAGTTTTTGGAGAGTTTTCTAAATCCACTATCAGCAATAAAGCCTGTTTCAATGATTTTATCTCTCTGGCCTTGCCAGGATGAACCCCTCTCAATTCTTCTCCCTCCTGCACCAGCTTGTGATAGTTTACAAAATCAAGCAACAACTTCTCTTTGCTCCCCACAGAAAAATTACTGTCTCTATGTAATATTAATTTAGGGAAGCCTTAACTTGATCTCACAAATGAGTTCCTCTGCATTCTTTCCTGGGGTGTCATGAGACATGTTAGCTTTGCATCCAGATTAAACGCTGATTAGTCATTTTTGACATCAACCCTCTCATTTTGGAAATAAATGGACCGTTTACAGCACAACTGATTCCAACCTGAGATTTAATACCTTTCTGGGACTTTGGGAGATTCAGAATGTATCAAAGGTGAACTTGGAGATTGCTGCCAATATCTGTTACAGAGCAAACTTCAGGCCAGGTCACAAGACCCCTCCATCTCCTCCGCATCTGTTTACCTTTAATTGAAAGGGCGGTTCCAAAACAATTTGTAAATCTCATAATTGTAAAATTCTAGACAAGTAAATATTTAAATTCTGTAATCAGTACTTAATCAGTATAGTAATTAATTACTGTAATCAGTATTTTTTTAAAAACATTTTTATATCTTCACGTAATAAAAATACTGGGATGTTTTGGGTCGGAAGGTCAGTTTTTATTTTAGCTATTTTTCTGTTTCCACAGACATTAGTACCTGTTCTGAAGTATGTCCGTGGAGATCATCTCTCCCAGGATCACTGGCTGGACCTGTTTCATCTGCTGGGCATGCCAAGAGGCACCACAATAGAGAAATTGCAGTTTGGGGACTTGTTAAAAGTGGCAGATGTCATTGTAGCAAAATCTTCAGATCTAAAGGTATGACCTGATGGTTACGATTGTTAAAGTAATTTAACTGCAAACTAAACTAAATAAAGAACTTTGAAACAGTTAATGGTATTTTTCATATCATCTATACTTTACACAACAGCATGGCTAACAGGAAAAACTGATGGTTTAGCTGCATCACCACATAATGTTAATTTTTTTTGTATACAATGAAGGGCAAGCATACTCCCTAAAAATCAAACCAATTAAATGATTTTTACACTCTTTGTTTTTTTGCTGCTGTATTTATTATTTTGTTCTGCTTTCAGCTTATGATTTTGATTAGTGCTGTGTGTTTACTCCTGCCTGTTTATTGGTTTTGATTTTCCTTTTATTTTGCCTGTTTTTCTCTTACACCAACTGTCCTATTTCTCCTTCATTTCAGCCTTCCAAAATTTCTGAATAGGCAAAGCAGTAGATATTGGTCTTGACCAGTTTTTAAGCCCAGAATTGGGGCTGTGAGATTGACGTTACCTGAACTAAAAGTTTTGAGGATCAATGAAATTTGATGCTCAGGCTTCATCAGGATGCTTGACTTGAGCCGCCACATCTTAGTTATATCTTAATTAGCAACTTGCCTTAACAAACAATTCAGTTTATTTTGGGTATGTAAGAGTTGGGATGAGAGGTTGGAGCTGGAAACATGGGGTGTGGAGAGGGGTGTAGGATCGTGAATCCTGTGGTGTTGGGGAGGGAATCCTGTTCCTCAGACTCCATAGACAGTTTTTTAAAATAATGCTGAATTCTCAGCTGTCTTACGCCACCACTGTCAGCAAGAAAGGAGAATTTGGCACTTCGCCAAATCTTCATTCACAGCAGCGAGACCAGAGAATCTCAGCCACAGATGAGGTCAGGAATCCTGGCCAATGTTTTTGAAAACTATCCAAGTGTTAGCAGTCATGGATGCCGCTAACGTGTTGTTAAAGGCCAGATATAGCACTTGCGAATTAATTTCTGGATTGAATTCCTCAGTAGGTGTTAATTCCTAATTTACATAGTTTATAGGACTAATGCTTGTTTCAGAAATTCACCTGGGATGCCTTAAAATAGGCACCTAGTAGTGGGATCAACAACAGCAAAGATTGACCATTGGCTGTTCCACTGCTTAATCTGTTTGCTTTGTGCCGGTTTTATTCTTGAGAAACAGGTGCATCCCATTCTAATTTCTTGCCTGAAGTCTCAGATGGCAATCTCTCCGTGTAATATAACAAAATGCCCACTGAGAAACAGGAACAAATGCAGTTGAGTGAAACATTTTTTAATGGAATCTTGCTATTGGGCATAGGAAACAAATTCAGAGCTTGTCAATCTTTTCCCAATTTTTATGTTTGTCTTTTTTAAAATCTTTCTCTTCATTGACTTGGTCCACTGATTATAATGCTTCAGTGCTTAGCATAATGGCTGTGCACATGCAGAGTCCATTATTCAGTGTGTACTTGCCCTCCAATATGAGACACCAAATTCTCATTTAGTTAACCATGCCATCTGATCTATGCTGCTTCCTGCTCCCCGCTCCCCCCCCGCCCATTTCCAATGCTGGTTACGTTTTCTATTTTGCTGTTTTTGTTGTTTTTAATTTCTGATGATTTCTTTGCTGTGCTCCTAACTTCACCAGGAGCTGTGATGAAATTTTTTTTTTACAGGTATCCTTGCTGCTGTTTCAAATGTGAAGTAAATTATATAAACACAGCTTACTTTTGTACCTCAGTGCCTGGAGCAAAAATGGTTTTTAACATTGCAAGTTTGAGGCTTGTTCAGTCTAAAATTTTAATTACAGTAATTATTTGCAAGTTACTTACATAATAATATATTCCCTGTATATTGTAGTGCTCTGATTATTATAAAGCATCATATTCTCTGACAAAGCTAGCATAATTCACTGGGGGTTGCATTAGGCTAGAACATATGTCATCTTTATCCTTGTCTTTTGATTAATTGTTTTAATTAAGACGTCAGTTCTACAAATAGAATGCCAATGAGTTGTTTGTCAATTATTAGCAAAATTTATATTTTAGGAGTCTGTGTCAGTACTTTGAACTGTACAGAATTTGGTTAGGTTTTTTTATGATTATTCTAAATTAGCGATATTTAATGTGGATTTTCTTTATTCACCTCTTCAGTTTCTAAATAGTGTGCAATATTCTCAACATTGACTTCAAAGTAAACACCAGTGGTGTTTATTTGTTTAAATTATTTTAAAACGTTTTATAATGCTATGATTGAACATGACATCTTATTGCAAGGTTTTTTTTGTGAAATGACGTGTAATTGATTGTAGTTTGAACTAATTGATTGGTTGTGTTTGTTTCCTTTCAGGAACTCAACAGTCGGGCACAAGGGGAAGTCTCCATTAGAGAAGCATTGCGGGAACTTGACATGTGGGGGGCTGCATCAGTCTTCATGATGACTGATTATCAGGATAGCCAGAAAATAACAATCAAGCTGATCAAAGATTGGAAAGACATTGTCAACCAGGTTGGAGATAACCAGTGCCTACTTCAGACCCTGAAGGACTCCCCCTATTATAAAGGCTTTGAAGACAAGGTGTCCATTTGGGAAACTAGATTGGCGGATCTTGATGAATATTTACACAATTTAAATCAAATCCAAAGGAAGTGGGTCTATCTGGAGCCAATATTTGGTCGTGGTGCCCTCCCTAAAGAACAGGGACGCTTTAAGAGAGTTGATGATGATTTCAGGTAAGTTTTATATCAAACTAAAAGAAAAATATTAGACTTTTAATGAATAAGTTTTGTCTTATTTATGTGGAATACTTGGGGATAAAGTTTCAGTTTTGGGTGCAGTCAGGGAGTTTTAAATAAAATTTGCTCAAAATTGCGCTGGTTAAGTTACAGCTCATGAATCAGCTAAATAATTTGTCACAAACATAACATCTTCCCTGAACCAGTGCAATTGGCCATGTATTAGAACATAATTATTCATATTTTTCTTTACAGTAAAATGTATTATTTAGTGTGTTTAGAAGTGATAATCTAGTCTACGTGGTTAAGCTAAACATGAAATTTATCTACACAACTGTATTGTGTACAGTTTTGGTCACCTAGATACAGGAAGGATGTAAATAAGGTTGAAAGAGTGCAAAGAAGGTTCACAAGAATGTTGCTGGGACTTGAGAAGCTGAGTTACAGAGAGAGATTGAATAGTTTAGGACTTTATTCCCTGGAGCGGAGAAGAATGAGGGGAGATTTGATAGAGGTGTATAAGATTTTGGTGGGTATAGATAGAGTAAATGCAAGCAGGCTTTTTTCACTGAGGCTAGGGGAGAAAAAAACCAGAGGGCATGGGTTAAGGGTGAAAGGAGAAAAGTTCAAAGGGAATATCAGGGGGGGCTTCTTCACACAGAGTGGTGGGAGTGTGGAATAAGCTGCTGGATTAAGTGGTAAATGCGGGGTGACTTTTAACATTTAAGAAAAACTTGGACAGGTACATGGATGAGAGGGGTATGGAGGGATATGGTCCAAGTGCAGGTCAGTGGGACTAGGCAAAAAATGGTTCGGCACAGACAAGAAGGGCCAAAAGGCCTGTTTCTGAGCTGTAAATTTTCTTTAGCTAGATGGTTTAAAAAAAAATTTCTAACAAGTGTTTCAGCCACCTTAGAGTAACCTGTTTAAAGTAATTGAAAAATATTGGAGGGGAGGCATTCTCCCATTCTGACCCGCTAATTTTTTGGGGATTGGACTGGGAGGTTCACATGTGCCGATTTGTGGGATCACACGTGCGCTCCTGACGCACACGCATCACCCAGCAATGGATATCTGGCACAATGGGGAC
Organism: Carcharhinus amblyrhynchos; assembly: GCF_965287045.1. Taxonomy (NCBI): domain Eukaryota; kingdom Metazoa; phylum Chordata; class Chondrichthyes; order Carcharhiniformes; family Carcharhinidae; genus Carcharhinus; species Carcharhinus amblyrhynchos. Next base: position 64,949,015 of record NC_137333.1, read on the forward strand.
CACACTGGAAACTGGCGGGAGTAGCAGGTAAGTAAGTTTAATCTATTTTTAATCCAATTTGAATGTGACTATTGGGCCCGGGACTGAATTCTCCAGGCCTGATAGCATCTCCCATTCCACCAGTCTGCCCCCCGTGAGGGGATTTACTGGGATGAGGGGATCATCACTGCTGGGGGAGAGGGGCTGGAGTTTGGGGCACTCGGGGCTGGCCCAGGAATGCTAGTGGGGGCTGTGATCAGGCCGTGGGTTGGGGGGGGGTGCTGGAGGGGAAGCACTGTGGGGGTCCTGGGCTGGCCAGCGATTTGAGCTGGTCAGCAAACTTCAGGGTGACAGATTGGGGCCACTGCGCATGTCAGACTCTGGCATGATAGGACTTCCCCTGAGCTTTTAATGATATTTATGATTTGCGACCTCTGCACTGCAAAGAGTGTGGGAGACTCAAGTCTGAACTTCCACTGAAAAAGACAATTGTGATTTTCCAAATTTTTCCTGTGAATTCAGCACTTTGAACTTTTTTGGGAGAATCGTCCTCAGTTTTCAAAGAAAGTACATTGAACCATTTAATACTTTCCATTGCTGTACACTGGTGGATTTCTTAGTAAAGTACGTATTTTTTCAGAGGAGCAGTTGTGCCTAATGATACCTGTGCTTGTAAGAAAGTTAACACAATTGGATCTCATTTAAGTTAAAAATCCCATGATCTTTTGTGCTGGGTTAACTAATTTTGCCTGTTCTAAGCTTATGTTACTAACATAATGAGTGGAAACTCTACCTTTAGTTAATTTTAATAGAAGAAAATTTAAAATTAACTAATTAGAATGCAATGAACAGATGTCATTATTGTCTTCATAATAGAAACCTACGTCCCTAATTTTAGTAAAAATAGTTAACTTGCTGTGAGGCAGTTTTCAACAAATTTCATCTATATGTTAATTCTATCAAAACGAAAATCTCTTGAGCAGGATTCTTTCAAAGTGCCAAAGCTTTGTTACGATTCCAAATTGACCGGAATTTATCTTTGACCTGTGTGTAACACTTAGATTAATTAAGGTTTGGTTATCATACCTCACTTCTGATTGCTATGCATACCAGGAAAACTACCTCTGCTTCCTTTGGCCCTTTACAACCTCCGACGCAGTAGTTTCACATCACTGAATCTTGTATTGGAGAAGAAATCTGTCTTGGATTTTTTTAAAATTACAAAATACATGGGCATTTTCTCTCAGAAATCTTTGCTGCCTTTAAGGGTACGGTCTGTAGGGCAAGATGTTGCAACAAGATAATAAATTTATGTACAAATTCTATAAAATCTATTGTTCAGTTAGCTGAAATACTACATTATTTAATGTGCTACCTGTTCTCAACAGTGTCAGGAAGGAAATTTCTCTTCAGTTAAGTGAGCAATTCCCCACTGAACTGGCTTCTCCACATGGTAAAATAAGCCTACAAACGGGACCTTATAAGAAGTAGTCATGTAGCTTCAATGTATTGCTTCTTTAAAAGTAGAAAAGTATTTCATTTTAGCATATAATTTGTGTTTTCTGTTTAAATGAGGGGAATAATTGAAAAGAAAAATAAAACAATTAAATTCCCATTTTAAAAAAAATCAAAGAGCACCAGCACAAGATAAAACTAATGTAAGCGTACTTAATGAATTAACAGTAGGAAGAGTGAATTGCAGATGTTTACAATTGCTGCTCATGCAGAAACTAGCAACAGAAGTCAGCAAAATATTATTCTTGAATTTGTAACAGTCAGTTTGACAGTGCAGATACATATCTAGTAACTTGTAATCAATAATGGATGATAGAAATATGGTCGGACAATTCAAAGCATGCCAGTAATGATTAGGGAGGCAGGCTATGTATAGCAAGCTTGGAATTGTCCTATTGTTGAAGGCAGTGTAGTAGGATAGAGCAGACTTACAGAAAGTATTTGATGAAGTCTTTAATGGGAAATGGAGGATCAAATTAAAAGCTTTTGAAATAAACAGTTGGATAATTAATTTCATTAAAAAAAATCATGATACTTGTTCTATTTGAGCAGTTGCAAGTGGTTGTAGCCAACAGTAGTGGATCATGTAAGCTTTTGCTGCTCTGACGTTGCTGATAGATCTATGGATTAAATTCTGTTTGTGGATGATTGCATAGTGTTCACATGGACAGAAACCAAAGAATTTAGTATAGGTGGATGTTGCTCAGATTGGGAAAGATTGGAGCTGATATACTTTGGGGTCAATATAGGATTCATTTTTGCTATTCGTTTGAATAAATATTTTGAACTTTGACATAATGAACACAATATTAGAAGTTGCTGATGAGGCAAAAGTGGGATTTGTCAAGTAGCGGAGAAGGATTATAAAAGACTAAAGGAAGGCATAGATAAGTTAGTGTAGTGGCTGAGGCAGACACTATTGAATCATTTAAGGGAAATATTGGTGACTGTATAAAACATAGTGCCATGATATTTGTGACAGTATAAAACATAGTGCCATGAATAAGGTACAGAACAGTAGAAAAGAATGAACGCAGTATTGTGTTTATTTTTCTAATTTTTGTATAATCTTGAAAATATGTTCCAATAGTGGCTTATGAACCAGAAGGTAATAAATATTTCATAGACTCCATCGAGTCCCTAAACTACAGAAGAAGGCCAATTGGCCCACCGTGTCTGCACAACTTTCTTGAAAGAACATCCCATCCAGGCCCATTCCCCACATGCTATCCCTGCAACCCCACCTTGGCTAATTCACTCAACCTACATCCAGCTTGTGGACATCAAGGGACAATTTGCCCATGGGCGAAATTGAACCTAGATCCCTGGTGCTTCGAGGTAGCAGTGCTGACCACTGTATTGCCCAAATTAATGTAGTAGTGTTTACCTTAGTTATGAATAGTTTTAATATAAGGTAAGGTTGGCTAAACATGCATGGTTAATACAATACTGGATCAATATATTTTACCTTCACCAGATCAATCATGGCAGATGTTCAAAGAGATAACAGAGTAACTTCACTCTGTATGCGAGCTGGCATCAGACATTCACTCATTACCATATTAGATCAGCTGCAAAGATGCCAGAAATCACTCAATGAATTTCTCGAGGTAAGTAATAACTTGATCAGCATGGATTAACATTGGGGAATAAAACAATGAGTTGAAATCTAATATTCCTAGATTTTTAAAACATTGGTTTTTAATTATTTGGGTGTTTGCCCTGCAGAAACCCAATATCATGTTTTAGAGTTACTAAAAGTTCTGCATCCATCTATATACCTCTGTTTGCCTAATATGTAGTACTTATTGACATCTCCATTGAAGTCATGACAGATGGATTGTCAATCTGATCTTATTAGTTATCTAATATTACTGTTAATGTTTGAGTTCTGACTTCCTCTCTCACTGCCCGTTGCGCTGGAGAATGAAATAGTATATGCCAACAATTATTAGCCATATGCGTCAAGAGCCTTTGTTAATAATTCTGTTAAAGGCAGCATTACAGAAAGAGTCTGTATATTTAAACATACTATTCCAGTGTTTTGGGAATTCTTATGAAGGCTGGGATGCATATAAATGATTTAACATATAGTTTGCTCAAATGTCACAAGATGAATTAATGTCTTAAAAGCAAACTGAATTCATCCATCTATTGTGGCTACAAGAACAGGTCAGAGGTTGGGAATTCTGTGAATACCCCTTGAATCCCCAAAACTTGTGCACTTTCTGCATGTCCCAAGTCAAGAGTGTGATTAAATACTAGACTTGCCTGATTAAGGCTAACAACCCCTGAGAAACTTGACAGTATCTAGGACAAAATTGCCTACTTGATCGCCACACCAGTCACCATCTCAATAACTTTGTCCACCACCCATGTTCAGTGGCACCAGTGTGCACCATCTACAAGATGCACTGCAGTAGCAGCTCAAGTGCCATTAACAACATCTTCCAAATCCATGACTCCTACCAGCTGGAAGGACAATGGCAGCAGGCACATGGGAACAACACTACCTGCAAGTTTTTCACCTTTCCACATTTCATTCTGACTTAGAACTATATCTCCACTTCTTCATTATTATTGGGTTGAAATGCTGGAACTCCCTTCCTACCTCATGAATTGTAGCAGATCAAGAAGGTGGTTCACCATCACCTTCCTGAGGGAATGTGTGATAAATGCTGACATTGCCTGTGATGCTCAAATCCAGTGATTTAAGATGCACATTGTAAGATTTGGTCTGGCAACCTCTGATTACCCAAAAAGCTGGGTGGGGGGGTCGGGGGGGCGAGTCATAGGTAACTTTAATGCACGTTTATTAAGTAGCAGCAGTTTAATTATGATATGTAAGCAGAATAGCAAAGAAGCCATATGACTGTGACAGGTGAGAATGGCTTACCAGTCCGGGAGGTGACACAGAACAAATGTTGATTTACATATCTGGTGGTGGCACTCCCTTCTGAGTCTCATCTTCTTTGGTTGATCAAAGTGTTATGCAGCCCTCCTCTGGTCTCCTTCAATCCAGGGAAGAGTGAAAAATTTCCCTCTTGAGCACTTGTTTATATCCCTTCTTTCTAGAGGCAAATGAGTATTCCATGTCAATCACTTGTTCAATTCCATTTATCTAGTCACCGAGGGACGGGTACTCAAATTAAATTCCTGCTCTGCCCAATGTTTTCCTAACTCCTGTTAGGACCACTTGTTAAATCTTTACTCAGATAGTTGGTTTAAATAATGGTCATGGAATCCAACTTTATCATGTTTAGGAATGTCTTGTTTCAGAGTGATTGAGTCATGTCCTTTTCTGAGATAACAAACCTATGCTGTCTTCTGTTTGTAAGCTTCTTCTATATCTTCCATAAGACTTTCCTTAAGAATAGAGAGAACTATTTCTGTAATATTCAATATTTTGTAAAAGTATTTTACAAGGTTGTTAGAAAGCCCTTCTTTACAACATATACTTAATTATATTATTTGTCACCTGACAGATATGCAAATTTGTATTCCTTTGTTGCAAATAGGATAATAGTTCCTTTGATGTAAATAGGATAATATGTTGCTTTTTTGGGAAGAAATTACTATACCATTCTTTGCCAGGTAGCTGGATTAATATCTTCAAAACTTATCTATTCAGGAAAAACGATCGGCATTTCCACGGTTTTATTTCATTGGTGATGATGATTTGCTGGAAATCCTGGGACAGTCCACCAATCCTTCTATCATTCAGACTCATCTACGAAAGCTTTTTGCTGGTATGGCTTCATATCTAATTATGTTGACTCCTGAAACCTAATCACGTTACCTGGACACAGCCTCTCTTACTGTTCGTTTGTTCCTTTGTGATCTTGTTTTGATCATCCTTTAACAGTGATTTGCAAATGTCTAATTTATGATGAATTTCTAGTTCATGTTAATATTTTACAGGTAATGTTTAACTCTGGGAAGATTAAAGTCTAGCCATAGAAAATGGGATAAATGCAACTGAAGCAGCTTGGAGTTTATTATGTTAAAGGTTGGGCCATGTTGCCTTAAGGGACCAATAGCTGGAAAGATAACAGCTGGAAAAATAACAGGTGGACTTAATTAATTGGAGAGTTGGAGATTTGGGCCAGGATTCTCCCAGCCCTCTGTGCTGCTCAAGATTAGCGAATGGGCCAGGAGACATCAGGTTTGCACCTGATTTCTTGCCTCTTGTTGGGACGTGATGTGATGGCCCTGCCAGGAGAACTGGACGACATTGAGGCCCCTCTGGGAGGTCAGGGCAAGGGGGGTGCCGCTTGGGCAATGCATGGCAGTGGTAGCCTGACATTGGCACTGTTCACTGGCATCCTGGTACTGCCCATCAGCCATTGGGCAGAGCTGAGGGGGTGGTGCCAGGTGAGGGGCAGGATCAGACCGGGACGGGCCAGTTAGTGTTGGGGGGACTGCTGTGCACTCTGCAGATCTGCGATCAGTGGGGGAGTGAGAAGGTGCCTACTGACACTCTGTAGATCTGTCATTGGTGAGAGGAGGGAAAGGGATAGCAGAGTCAATTGGTCTGGAGGTGCTATTCTCAGGGGTCAATTGGTCCAGGCGGGGAATAGTCCATAGAGGTTAATTTGTCTGGCTGGGGGATGGGGTCATGATAGGCTGAGGCCCATGCATTAGCTGGGGGGGACCTGCTTTAGGCCATGGAGACTGGCTGAGAACAGCAGGAGGTGAGTGACAGGTCACTTTGTTCTCACAGCAGAGAGACCTGTGCATATACAGTTGCTGCTCTCAGCCTGTATTTGGGTGATTTAAGTCTTTCCCCCTCTCCTACAGGCAATGTTTTTGCTGGCTTTTCATGCGTTGAGGAGAGGTTGGAGAAACTTGGTTTGTTCTCACTGGAGAAACGGAGGGTGGGGGGAAACCTGATAGAAATGTACAAGATCATGAGAGGCATGGACAGAGTGGATAGTCAGAAGCTTTTCCCCAGGATGGAAGAGTCAATTACCAGGGGGCATAGGTTTAAGGTGTGAGGGGAAAGGTTTACAGGAGATGTACGAGGCAAATTTTTTACAGAGTATTGGGTGCCTGGAACTTGTTGCTAGAGGAGGTAGTGGAAGCGGATATAGTAGTGACTTTTAAGGGGTGTCCTGACAAGTACATGGATAGAATGGGAATAGAGAGATGTGGTCCCTGGAAGAGTAGGGGATTTTAGTTAAGTTGGGCAGCATGGTCTGTGCAGGCTTGGAGGGTCGAAGAACTTTATCCTTTGCTGTAATTTTCTTTGTTCTTGGTTCTTTGATTGCATAAGACTGCAGATTTGCACTCACCCAAAAAAAGGATCAGAAACTCTTCTGTTTTCACGCTCATCCTAGACTTAGAATATTTTTTATAAGATTGTGTTGTTTTTCTTCCAGTTTGTGTTGGGCATCATTGGATTATTGCTGCAGGCCTGGGATGGACATGTGGGCATGGGATTAAGGTGCTGAATTGAAAAGGCAGGCAATTGGACGGTTGGGGTGATGCTTGCAGACGGAGCAAAGGTGTTCCACAAAATGGTCACCCAGCCTGCGTTCAGTTACCCTGATGCAGAGGAGACCACGGTAGACTAAGGTGAAAGGTTCAGGTGAAATGCCTCTTCATCTGGATCCTTTGACAGTGAGGAGGGAGAAGGGAAAGGGGCAGGTGTTGCACCTTCTGCGAATGCAGAGGAACATGTTGTGGGATGGGGATGAGGATCTGGGGCAATGGAGGAGTGAACCAGGGTTGAATGGCGGAATTGATGCGTACGGAATTTTGATAGGAGGGTGATTGGAAGATGTGTTTAATGGTGGTATCATGCTAGAATTGGCAGAGAAGGCGGACAGTGATCCTTTGAATATGGAGGCTGGAAAAGTGAGGATTAGAAGCTCCCTGTCTTGTTTCTGGAAGGGAGGGAAATGGGTAAGGGCAGTGGCATGGGAGATGGGTTGGACATGATTGAGTGCCCCGTCAACTACAGTGGGGGGGAGAATCCTCAGTTGAGGAAAAAGGCAAACATGTCAGAAGTGCTATGGAAGGGAAATGTCAAAGATAGACCATGTTAAGATGAGAGAGGGGTGGAAATTGGAAACAATATTGATAAATTTTTCTACGTCCAGATGGGGTTATGAATTGGTACCAGTCATTGATTTAATGAATGAAGAGTTTTGTGGATGAGCCTGATTAAGATTGGAACAAGGAATGTTCTGCATACCCCACCAAATGGCAGGCATAACTGGGGCCCCGGTATCTATAGACATTGAGAGTGTTGGGTTTTAGTGCAAGTTTAAAAAAATAGTTAATTGAAGATCTCAGTAACATAGGCAGGCTTTATCATAATTACTATACATAAAAAGTATTGTGTGGGCAACAATTGAGAGAACTTGTATTTCCCAACACTTGTTTACTGCAATATACCTGTGACCACAATTTCTTCAAATGTGCAGAAAATATTGCCAATTTTGTTTTGCAAATTAACATTTCCTTCATTCCAAAATTAACATTCCAAAATTAATTTTGAAAAATTACTGTATTGATTTATGGTTTTTCCAGGGATTAACAGTGTGGACTTTGATGAAAATTTCCAACACATCATTGCAATGAAGTCTCTGGATGGTGAAGTTGTGCCTTTGAAAAGCAAGATTTGTGTCACAGATGATGTTGAGGTGATAACATTTTACTATATGAAGAATAATGTAAAATGTAATCAAGCATTATGTTTGTGAATTCAGCAGTATTCTGTTGTGTTGACCAGGTTTGGCTGAATAATTTGGCTGAAGTAATGAAAGAAACTCTGAAACATTTGTTGGTTGAATGCATTGCGGCTTGGAAACAATCACAAGGTGCCATTGATCCGTTACGTTTTCCATCACAGGTACTCCATGTGTTTATTTATTAATGTCCTGGTCTGCCTGTATCTTGAAATCTTTCCACAGTCAGAAAAGAATCATAAATTGATAACAAAAATAAAAAATGATGTTTCAACAATTTCAGAAAAAAATACTATTTTGCAATCTTATTATAAAACTTGTTGTATTGAAAATTTGTGATGTATGTTGAATGTAGTTTTGTCTATACTCTAGCAGATAATTTCTCAATAAATAAAATATCCATTATCAGTCACTTAATAGCAACATCTGTATACATAAATGACACTAAGCTTAACATCAGTTGGCTTCAGCACTGCCAATTGCTGTTAGCACAGTAAACAAATCTAAAACTGATTTTGGGACGCAACATCATTTATAAAAATGAGAATTTTGTTGTCATGATCTGATACAGTCCAAGCATATTGATTAGATTCCAACTTCATAATTTTCCTCTCGATATGATTTGGGCTTTTACCCAAAAATTTTAACACATGATAATTGTTTCCAGAAATGGAGTGAGTCAATTATTCATTATTTTACAACTGAATGACCAGAAATTACATGATGGGGCAATTCTCTGACTTTGCCACACTTGGCTCGGATTGCGCTGATTGTGGAGGATAGCATGTGGGCCTAAAAATTAGTTTTGCGCCCGATGTCAAACTGCTTGTGATCCTCATGGCCCCTTTCTAATGGCGCAAACTGTTTTATGCCCAGAAAGGCGTAATGCTGATTAGCATTTAAAGTAGCATTCACTATGCATAACCCATTTGACTCCCAGTGCACGGGATTCTCTGGCCTGCAGGCGTAGCATGAGAATATCGAGAATCACCTCTGATCTGCACCGGCGGAGACCTGGTGCATTGATCATACGGGGCAGTGTTGGAGGCCATTAAAGGTGGTCAGGGACATGGCTGGGCAGTGCGCAACTGATTAGGAACTATGACGGGGGAGGTTGGGGGAGAGCTATGCAGGAGGAGCTCATGCAGCGTTGGATCCTGTTTGAGTTCATGATGGGGAGTATGTCAGGGGTCATGATGGGGTGGACCCATCAGGAGGGCCCTAATGCATTGATGCCAGTGATCTGTTTTGAGAAGGAGGTGAGGGAACATGATGCCAATGAGGGGGTGGGTCCCAGTGTCTGTGGGTGGAGGGAGGTGTCTACCAGTACACTGTGAATTCAACGCCCTTATGGAACATTGCCCAACAACTCTAAAGCCGGGCTCACTGGCATGTTTAGGCCCATCCTCCCATTACCAGCATGATTGTAACAGGAATGAATCTTTTCCTACAGCTAATGTGCTTACCAGTGACAATGGCATTAAAATGACCTTCCTGGGGTCCAGTGGCATATTTCATGTTGCTCTGCTGGTGAGCGGACAGGCAGATCGGAACTTGGAAACACGCCAGCGTGAATTGCACTTTCCAAGTCTCTCTGGATTTTGAGTGCACACTCTGCCATTCACATAGACAGAGAGTGCAGGCTTAAAATCATTCCCCAGATATCACACACAAGTCACCTACAAGATTTTTAAGGGAAAAGCAAAATTTCAGTCCAGCTAATGTACTGTCTGCATATGGGTGAGATGATTATTCCTGTCTATCACTTTTAAATGTCTATTTAGACTCTGTGGGGGCCGCACTGATGATATTGAATATTACTGCAAAAAATCTGTTTAATATAACAATATATATGACTCCAAAGATCTCTAAATAAAGAGATGTTGGTTGGCTAAATTTCAAGGATACAAAATTGGATCCTATGCATTGAGTCACAGGTATTGATTTACATTTCATGGAGGCCTTGTATGTATTAATGCTTTTGCCAAAAAGAACTACATAAGCACCAAAGTGAAGCTTTTGCTTCCTGGCTGACCAACAGTTGGGTGGCATAATGGCACAGTGGTTAACGTTGCTGCCTCACAGTGCCAGGGTCCTGGGTTTGACTCGTGGCTTGGGTCACTGTCTGTGTGGAGTTCGCACATTCTCCTTGTGTATATGTGGGTTTCCTATGGGAGCTCTTGTTTCCTCCCACGTCCAGGTTAGGTGAATTGGCCATGCTAAATTCTCCCTCAGTGTACTCGAATAGGCGCTGGAGTGTGGCGACCAGGGGATTTTTACAGTAACTTCATTGCAGTATAAATGTAAGACTATTTGTGACTAATAAATAAACATTATTTTAACTTTAGATTCAAGAACCTAACTTTGTTCTTGCTAAGAGTTGTGTTTTAAATTTCATCTTGTAGTTTTGTAAGGAAAGATTGCTTCCATCAACTCAAATTGGTTTTAAAACAGTTTTAATTGGTATATTTAAATTAATGCCTTTTAGAAGGAAAAAAATCAATTCTTGCTGAAGTAACACTCTTCTTTTATCACATATATATATTTGAAGCTTATATATATAGTGTATATGTATATGTAATACATGTATATATATTTGAAGTTTAAATGTGAGTAATTTTACTTTCAAATTATAAGCCTAATTATATTTTCTGGTTAGGAATGTATCAATTCTGGATGTTTTGTTTAGGTTCCTTATTTTTCTAACTTTTTGCACTTACAAATGTTGAATTATTTCTCTGTTCTCAGATCCTTTGTTTAGCTGAACAGATTCAGTTTACTCAAGAAGTTGAAAATGCCATAAGAAAACACAGTTTGCAACAGCTAGATGTAGAACTGATGGCAAAATTGGAAAACTACACAAGTATAGACTCTTATATGGAGGAAACAGGAAATGCTGGTAAGAAGCTACTGAGTGCTTGGACATAAGTCGCACCTACAGTTAGTCACCATTTTTCTTTACAACTGCAAATATAACAACTTATTCAGGTTTTTGACCATTACTTTATCATTGTCAGTAATTCTAATTTAATGTAAAACCTATTGCAGTTCACATTCTGTTTTATGTCACAAAAATTTATGCTTACTTGTTAGTAATTCATTCCTCATTTGCAAGCAGTAAAGGCCCTTGGGGAAGGCGGGGGGGGGGTGGGGGCTGGTGTTGGTGGGGGTTGGAGCTCTGGTCATCACGCCTCCCAGTAGAATCTTGCTGTGTTGAGGGCCTTGCTCACCGTCCTGCCCTTTCGGATCCTTGCCGCTGTCTGTCCTCCATCCTCCAGTTCCTCCTCGGCATAGCCTTCCACTTTCTCGCAGTCTTTTCCTCTTTTCCAGGGGCACCTGCCTGGTTGCCTTTATCCTCCTCCAGTATGTCTCCTCACTGCTGTGTCAGGCTGTGGAGCGTACAGCAGACCACGATGATGCGGGAGACCTTCAGGACATTGTACTGCCAAATGCTGTCAGAGCAGTTCAGGCAGTGGAACTGCATCTTCAGCAGCCCGATACGCCGTTTGACGAAATAGCAGCGTGGGTTTCATCGTAGCAGGTCTCTGCCTCAGTCCCAGGTCTCCGCACTGATGCCATCAGCCATGACTGCAGCATGTCACTCATGAGCCATCCCTGCAGCCTAGAGTGTTCCTAAAGAGCCTAGGCATGTCTGCGTTGCGCAAGATGTAGGTGTTGTGCATGCACCCTGGGTGCCGTGCACACACCTGCATGATATTCAGCTGGTGGTCACAAACTATTTGCATGTTATGGGAGTGGAGCAGCTTCCTGATAATGAAGGGCACTCCTTGATTGTACGGGGTCCGCAGAGCAATGTGCGTGCCATCCATAGCCTCCTGCACATGGAGCATCCTGGTGGCAGCAAGGCGTGCAGCCCAGGCCTCCTGTTGTGCCTGGCCCATGTCAACGTGGATGTAGTTGTCTACCTGGGCTTACAGAGTACCTGTGACCTCATGGATGCACTTCGTGTAGAGGACTTTAAAATAGAATAATAGAATCATGAATCCCTACAGTGCAGAAGGAGGCCATTTGGCCCATCGAGTCAGCACTGACAGCAATCCCACCTACATCCTATCCCTGTAACCTCACAAATTTACCTCACTAATCCCTCCAACCTACGCATCCCAGGACACCAGGGGGTAATTTAGCATGGCCAGTGCACCTAATCTGCACATCTTTGGACTGTGGGAGGAATCCAGAATACTCGGAGGAAATCCACGCGTTAATGGGGAGAACATGCAAACTCCACACATACAGTGACTCAAGCTGGGAACTGAATCCAGGTCCTTGGAGCTGTGAGGCATCAGTGCTAACCACTGTGCCACTGTGCCAATCTATGCTGCAGAGATTTCCTCTTGAGGCCAGGCAGGACCCGGTGGCATTGAAATTGGGGACTACTGTGACCTTCATTGCCAAAGAGAGCGGGCGTCTTCCTGCGGTACCAGGTCCATGAGCACCTGGCACAGGTGCTGCACTGTCTCCTTGCTGAGATGCAATCTGCAGTGGCACATGGCATCTGGCAGTTCATCAAAGCATGTGTGGGTCTTATAAACCCTTGATCTTCATCTACAATGTCCTCTGGCCTCTTCCTTGGGCCAATGGGCAGCCAGGTACTGCTCAAGCATGACCTTCCCATTATTGCTTGGGTGGTCGAGGGCAGAGACAGAGACAGTCCATAAGGTTCTGAATCCTGGAACCTTCACTCCCTCCCAGCAACCCATGTCCCCGTGAGTCTGGACGCTGGCCATCCAACACCATCCCCAGTGCCATGCACCATCTCAATGGGCTGCCGATAAGGGTGGCTGTGAGGAGGACCCCATTGGGAACACTTGAAGCATGGACTTGAGTGCCCCTGCCTAGATGTCTGGTGCAGTGGCTTCCAGAAATGGGCTGCAGTTCACGCCAACCATGGTGAAGCATACTTATGACTTTCTCATGATAGTGGCCATTGTAGGCAGCACTGCAGAATCCATCCATCCATCAGACTAGCCAACAGATGGCAGGGTAACCAGACTGAATTTAGTGGGGTTGGGACCCGACTGCATATTGATCCCCTCTGGAGTTGTCCAACTGCTAGGGCGAATGCATGCAACACAAGCCCTAAGCCAGTGGTAACTGCTGACCTGAGGGCCCCAGACTGGCACTGGCATCATTCTCCCCCCTCCTTCCACTGCCAAATTCCTGTGCCCATGCAAGCAGCTGAGAACCCCTGTCCCCACACACGCCGGAGATTGGTGCACAGTAGTGCTTAGCTCCTCACTGTCCTTCGCTATTGCTGTGCCTGCACCACACTTTTATAGAGCAATAGTGATTTGCGCTGATGTGATGTTACCCCGAGAGGTGGATAGCATTTGGAAGTGGGGACGATTGCGTGCTGAACTTCCTGATGATAACGAAACCCAGTCAAATTCACACCAATAACAAGGAGCGAGGAAGATAGCAAACCATTTCGTGCTGGGTGCAAATTGGATTTTTAAATTGGATATTATTTTCCCAGTCGGCCGCACTGAATGCTGGGCTTGGTGGGGTGGTAAAACCCTGCCCATTAAGTTTATGGAAGTGGGAGAATGCAGTAGTCAAGTCTATCAATAAGAAATGCCTGGATTAGGCTTTCAACAGCAGATGAACTGAGGTGAGTTGAGGTGGGGCAGAGTTCGATGATAATATGGAGGTGGAAGTGGGCAATGAAGTGGAAATACGGTTAAACATTGAACTTCACCTGATGAAGGAGCATGCTGTGAAAGCTTGTGATTTTAAATAAATCTTTTGGGCTATAACATGGTGTCATGTGACCTCTCATCTCGTCCACTGCAATCCAACACTGGCATCTCCACATCATTAAATTTTAGAGTAACCGTAAATTAGGAGGGAGATATTGTGTGTGCAGTGGTTTAACCTAACGTACTCATCACAAATAGAATTCTGGAAGTTTACGAGGCAAAAAACTTTTTGGCTCATTGCTGCCATTTTATCTCTTTGCCTGGACACTTGAGAACAAATCCTGTGCTTGTTTGGTCAGATTTTTAAATTTTAATGCCAGGTGAATATTTTTATCTGAAACTTTTTTTTTGCATGTTTGTGTGTGTTTTCAGAAACGACTGTTCTGGAGTTGAAACTCAAAGCTCTAATTCTTGACATCATTCACAACATAGAAGTGGTTAAGCAATTGAACCAAGCGCAAATTAACAACACTTCAGACTGGGCTTGGAAGAAACAACTTCGGTTCTACATGAAACCAGATAATAACTGTTACATTCAGATGGTGGATGCAGAGTTCCAGTATACATATGAATACCAGGTGCTGCCTTATCATGCTACAACTGACAATGTTCACAGTGGATCTATTCAAGTTACTCTCATTAGGACTTTTTTAAAATAGACATTTTATCTATAAGGAAAACATAAACAATACAGAATATATTTTGCAAACTTCCACACAAAAATAAGGTTATTGTATGCAGTTAGCACATATAAGATAGCCAGAGGCACACATACTATTTAAAATTTTCTGATATGCACTAAACACGTAAGAAGTTATTGAAGATGTGGCTGTCAGAAAATGTACTCTCGTGTGCCAAGGCTACTGGGGAGAACTTAGTTTTTTTTTGATGGTCAAGTCAGGTGGGGAAAGCAATGTGCAGCCCATAAGCTCAAAGTGGTTTTTCTCACCATATCTTTTGACACTTGGTCCAAAATAAATCCTGGATGTGGGTTCCACGATGCCGTGCTGGTGGAGTGGGTTCATCCTGCCATTTTGGCCTTTTAGAGATTAGGTGCCAATTTTAAAGGCCACCCTGGACTAAGCATAACAAAAATAAGGAAAAGATTGTTCCCTATGGACATAGGAATGTACCCCTATGCAAATGCCCCTGCCCCTTCCCCCTCCTGGAATCTTCCCCCATACCACGGACACAGGGAACCCCCACTACAATCCTGATGAACAAGGAGGAACCACACCCCATGCCCTTCACCTCCACGCATATGGGGGAAACTTCCCCCCACTCCCATGGATCTTCCCAATGGAATCCTACCCTGGCACTGCCCCAGATGCTAGGATATGGCTCAGGATTCCTCCTCAATTTTCCACCCCAGCCGCTATTCCCAGCTGCTGTAACGGGGTGGAAAATCCCAGCCACAATCTTGTTACCCTATAAAAAAACTAGGTTGTAATATGATTGCATGAGGAAAAAATGAAACTATGCCCCAACTGTGTTCAGACTGGAATTACGTAACCATCTCCGTAGTTCATTGCTGATGAGTCAGCAATCCATTATCTTCTTTGAAAGACAATCATCATTGGTTCTTGTAGTTAATAAATACATTCACTAAACCTCGTTAAGGTTACAAAGACCTCATTAAGACCTACCAGATGTATCTAACACCCTACAACAGATCCCTTCCCCCTTAAGCGTTTGAACCATTTGCCAAATCTATATTTACTCTTTTTGCCAGGAAATCTATCTGAGTCCGGGTGGAGGCCATCTCATTGGAGGAACACCTGTCCCAGAACTTGTGCCAGTATCCCATGAAAAGGAAACTTCCTGCTCATTCCAACACCAGCCCTTTAGCCACATGCTAATTATCCTAAACTGTCTGCTCCTATGCTAATTGGCATGTAGTTCAGGCAATAATCCTTAATAATAGTAATAGCAGAAAGGATTATCCTATAGTTAAAAGAAAGGAACCTGTTATGAATAAACTGTGATGATGAGAGTATTTGTAATATGTTTGCTAATAATATGGCTTTTTGAATTCCTATACTAGGGTAATGCTCCAAAATTGGTTCATACTCCTCTAACAGACAAGTGCTACCTGACTCTCACTCAAGCCATGAAAATGGGGCTTGGAGGAAACCCATACGGACCAGCTGGTACTGGCAAGACAGAGTCTGTGAAAGCACTGGGTGGCTTATTTGGTAGACAGGTCCTTGTTTTTAACTGCGATGAGGTAATTATTTAGAAGCTTTTTAAAATTTTGTTCCGTTTGTAAAATGCATTAGGTACAAGTATTGTAAAATGTTGATAGCAGGTATAATGCATTGCTGGTTTGAAGTTGACCATAGCAGCTTGTGTAATTAAATATTTTAACAAGAATGTGAAAATAATTTAAAATAAAGAACAGCATCATGCTACATGGGCTAGGATTTTTCCCAGCATAGTGTGTGACTTGGCATCAGGATAGCATGCAGGTTGCCAGGGAACTGTGACAGGAATTTTTCTTGCGATGGGCAGTTAATTGGCCGTCTGGATTCACTGTCCAATTAAGGATGGCCAGCTGGCACTCTATGTTGTCAGCTCAACCAGAGCAATTCTCCAGCCTCAGCAACGTCATTGAGTGAGGTGGATACTAGGAGATAAAAAACTGTTCTTGTGCCAGGGCCGGAAGGCTGGCTACAGCAGTTGGATGGGTAACCCCTCCCCATTGGCTGTGTCAGGATTGTGGGACAGCCTTTGCAACTAGGAGATCCCCCCATGGACATTGGGAGCTTCAGGTTGTGATGGTCACCCCCTGCTCTCCTGGGAAGCGGCTGGGAGACACCCCAAGTGGTCGGAAGCTTCATCACTGCCAGAAAAGTACCAGTGGCTTGGGAAGATAGCCTTCCATTCGGTCTATTAATTACTTTAATTGGTTTCCCCTCTTTGAACAGTAGGTGGTGCCAGCCACTGCCTTTCCAGCTGCTGGTAAAATGGCCTCATGGCAGAACTTCATCCAGGAACCATCCTAATGCGGCTCCCTAACATTTTACTGGCCTTCTGCATCCTAACCCATCAAAAATAGTAGGTGAAATCCTCCCATGATCTTTAATACTTGATCACTTTTTACATAAATAATTAATTCAAATGAATAAGAAAAGATTTGCCAAAAATAGGAAATGCATATTTCTGACTTCTAAAGAAATGTAATTAATATAGCAGTGCCTCAATGGGAAAACTCCAGTTAACTTTCATGTCCTCCATAATAAGCGAAAACATGAACCAAGGTCCATGCTTCTGGATTCTATTTGGAGACCTCTGGAGGAAAATTCACATGTGTTGATAGAGACAAGAAAAATATTATGTTTGAATGTAATACTGATACAGGTTTACTGGACTCACAACAATATGTACTTGGAACTGTAGCCATCTGTGGAACCATGCTTGCATGTGAGTTTAAACAATATTGATTGTGATGATGAATGTGGCCATATTGATATGGCTTGTCCTTCACGAGTTGTTTAATTGATACAATTTCCTCTGGGGGCTAAAAAGATGAGGAAGGTCCTTTCCGTTTTCAAGACTTTGATTAGATTTGGTGAGATTGTATGCCTGACCCAAGAAGAGGAGGATTAATGTAAACTCCAGTGCTCGTGAGGTAGCAGGAACGTAGATGGACATTTAGCATACGTTGTTTTAAAGATCACTATTCCCCCGCAACAGTTAGGTCAAACATACATATTTCTTGGACTCAAGCTGTATGTGAAAGATGCTTGGGTAATCTTTAAGATTTTTGTGGCTACCAATCATTACTAGTATCCTGGGAAAGAAGTCTGAAGGAATTGTTCATGCCTCAGTCTGTGTTTCCCCAGAGTATTTTATTTCAAAACATTCTTGATATCAGCAGTGGTATAAATGATTGGGAGGTTGATACAATAATGGCTATTTATTTGGATCGTATAGTAGTCAGGAGGATTTCCCGTAAGAGATCAACAGGGATCCTTGTAATAGGATCTTTGATTAAAGTTGAATGTAGCTTTACCCTTGTGCTCTTTGATGGCCAGGTTTCCATCAGAATGTCAAAAAGGCTATTGTGCTAAACTTGCAAAATTATACCTTGGTAGATGCTAGCATAAATCCAATCCCAAAAATGTGACATTTAGCAGTTTGGTATTAAGCCTTCTTTTACAAGTTTCCTATTATAACTGCTTTATAATTCAATTTAATTTGCTTTTTAATATCTGAAATTTCCAATGTTTCAAAATTGTGGCTAAAATGTTCTGTCATTTCTATTCTTAAAGGGCATAGACGTGAAGTCCATGGGCCGGATTTTCATTGGTTTGGTGAAATGTGGTGCGTGGGGCTGTTTTGATGAGTTTAATCGTTTAGAGGAAGCTGTACTATCTGCTGTTTCTATGCAAATTCAAGCTATCCAGGATGCTTTGAAAAATCACAGAAGATTTTGTGAACTGCTAGGAAAACAGGTATATTGTTTCTGTCATGTCAGTTTTTAAGTTCACACGTTAGAAAATGTAAAACAAAAACTAAGTTCGTTAACAACTGCCACACAGCAGAAGATAAATGCGTTCTTTTATTATATATAGCGAATACACAAGCAACTACTGTGAAATAGTCAGTAAGAAATATATGTTGCAAAGAAAATGTGCGTGTCAAATGTGAAACTCCAAATGGATCTTGCATGGAATAAATCCATATTTGCTCCTATTAACTTACTTTGGCATAGTTATTTTTGGAATATATATAGCTAGTGGAATGTGTTGAACCTTCGATTGACTTCTAAAATTTCAAATGTTGGTCGTCGGCCCTAAATATGAGGGATACCTTTCCCTTTATGACTATTGACTTCTGTCATCACTGCATGGAAGATTTTACTTCAGTATGTTCCAGTAGCTATATTTATAAGAACATAAGAACATAAGAAATAGGAGCAGGAGTAGGCCATCTAGCCCTTCGAGCCTGCCCCGCCATTCAATAAGATCATGGCTGATCTGTCGCTGCTCAGTTCCACTTTCCCGCTTTCTCCCCATAACCCTTAATCCCCTCTCTTATCAAAAACCCATCAACCCGCGTCTTAAAAATATTTAGCGAGGCAGCCTCCACCACTTCAACGGGCAGAGAATTCCAGAGATTCACCACCCTTTGAGTGAAGAAGTTCCTCCTCAACTCCGTTCTAAACCGCCCCCCTTTTATCTTGAGGCTGTGCCCCCTAGTCCTACTGTCTTTTTTGAGCGGGAAGAGTCTCTCCACCTCTATCTTTTATCTTTTGTGACAGATGGTATTAGGTGGAAATAAAAATATAACTTGTGTTTTCCACCCAGCATTTTATATATAGTTTGATCTAGGTTATCCCATAATTGTTTTTCTCTCATCATTGATTATAATTCTAGTGTTTTTGGAAAAACAAGGATTCAACTTGGGAATGCGTAAGAAATAGGCTGAAGCATTAGAAGCAGCATGTACTTGTTTGGGACTTATATCTATACGCTGAGGGCTGCACTCCAAGGATTGGCATTGAGACACCACCTCCTTCTGATTTGCATTACTAACTGGCCAATTTTGCAAATAACCCCAAACTCTGGAAACAATAGAATCTGAGGCGGTCGCATGAGAACCACGAAATTGGTTCTACAAAATATGTAAATAGATTAGCATTTTAACTGTTGGTGCAAATTTTCAACACATAATAAGAGTAGATAACTGACCCATGATTGTTGCCTGAAAAATTAAGAAACTGAGATGTAAATTCAAAGGTTTTTAAGTGGTTCGCGTGCCTATCAATTCAGAAGTTAATCCTTTAAATCCAGATATTCTGGTAAGCTTGCTCTGTATCCCCTTTCAATATATACTTAATGTGTTTTAGTGCCCCAAACTAAATGCAGAACTCTGGGCATCTTTTTCCCACCCCCAACTAATTAATTACCCAGTCATGTCACATTGTTACATCCATTTTCACCTGCTTTCATTTTTGCTAATAATCCCTCGTGCCATTGAGCATTGGAGTACTTTTGGAAAGCACTATAAAGTATAGTAAAGCAAATTTGTTGAAGAGTGAGGTAATGCAGATTTTCTATAGAGACATAACACAGATGAGCTAACCTCTTTCTGTTTTATTTCTGATGCAAAATAACCAGGAAGATGCTGCTCAAAGTTGATTTAATTCTCTGTAAGGGGAAGTAATTTATAAATATAAAATTATTTTATCCACACAGCCAACATCTTAGGGCACTGAAAATTTCATTGCATACTTTAAAACTATAATTTGTTTTTGCCTATTGTCATAAAATGATACAACATTGCTAATGCTGTGTGCAACTGTCAACCTTGAGGACAAATTATTAACTCTCTGATTTCTATATTGACTATGAATTACTAAATTGGACATTACTTTTTTTTATTTTCCATCCCCCATCCACTATGCAATCCCTTACTTTCCTAAATAAATCTGTACAGCACAATGAAAGCATATAGTAATATGTTGTTCCATTGTAGTTTATAACTGTTCCAAGGTTTGCAATTCAACAAGAGTGGCATCACAACATATGTGTAATTATTTTTCTTTAAACTAAAATCTCACTCTTTTGGTGCATGATTTTATAAATCAGCGTATTTGTAATTTTAGGTTGATCTTGATCCAAACTCAGGAATATTTATCACCATGAATCCAGCTGGAAAAGGTTATGGAGGACGACAAAAACTCCCCGATAATCTGAAACAACTTTTTCGACCTGTTGCCATGTCTCGACCAGATAATGAACTTATTGCTGAAGTGATTCTTTACGCAGAAGGATTTAAAGATGGCAACATATTGGGCAGGAAATTAGTGGCCCTCTTTAATCTGTCCAAGTATGTATTAAAGTATTGCCATTTTCTTTTTAAGTGAAATGAAGGTTGTTGTCAAAACTTGAACCAAAAGTCGAACTATATCCATCTAGTCGGACTATTGTTGACATAACAGCAGAGTAGGATAGCAAAATGATCAGTTCAATACATAATTTGGTATACTTTGCGTAATTGTACACTAAGTTTGTGTTGTATATGAAGTTTACTGAAGATCATTATTGATGTATCATAAGACAACACATAAGTGACCTTATATTCACCTAAGCATTTTTTTTCATGCAGTGTTAAAAATTTTGGGTTGCACATATTATAAATCTGCAC
Source organism: Carcharhinus amblyrhynchos (assembly GCF_965287045.1). Classification (NCBI taxonomy): domain Eukaryota; kingdom Metazoa; phylum Chordata; class Chondrichthyes; order Carcharhiniformes; family Carcharhinidae; genus Carcharhinus; species Carcharhinus amblyrhynchos. The sequence continues at coordinate 64,970,079 of NC_137333.1, forward strand.
ATAATAAATTGCATTATTGTAAGGCACTATGGAAGAGTAAGCAGAACAGGCAGAGTGAAAAATTAAACATTAGGAACAGTGTCCATAAGCTTGGTCAGAAAGTTTAATTTTAAAAAGATAAAAGGGGTTTAGGAGAGATTCCACAATGTATAGCTAAGTTGTTGATGATGATGTGAAGGAAAAACAATTAGAAGAAGCTGGAATCAGAGAAGGTTGAGGTTGCTATACAGAAGGAGTTTGTAGAGCTAGAGTATGTTATAGAGAAGTAGAATTGAAGCTATTGAGGAGTTAAGATTATTAAGATCTATTAAGATTAAATTTATAATTTCAGGCAATGGGAAACCAGGAACCAATCTAGGTTGGGTGAGAACCGGTGTGATGAACAAGCAGCGTCCTGGCCTGGTACGGGATACGTGTGCAGAATTGTGAATGAGTTCAAGATTATGGATGGTAGGAGATGACAAAGATGAGGCAAAGAGGTTGAGGGTGGATTTTTGAGGTTGGTCATTGATGCTTTGAAAGCTTGGAGGATTAACATTTGACAGAGAAAAGCATTAATGGAATCTGTTGAAATAGGCATCAGGAAGGGCAATCGTGGATGAGAAATTAAATAGGAATTTGATTAAGGGAATAGAAAGTAAGTTGTATCATTAAGATAAATGTGGAGATTGTGGAAGCAGGTGATGGAGAAGAAGCAAGGCAGAGGTGATGATTCAGGGATAGGTTAGGAGCGGACTGGCTTATTGGGAAAGGAGTAAGAAGAGAGCTGCTGAATGGTGGCCTTCTCATTGAAAGTAAAGAAATCTGTTAGCTATTTGTATTTATTCAAGGTAAAGAGGAGGGATATAGGGAAAGTCCTCAATGAAGAGTTTTTTTATTGATTCGTGGGACATGGGCATTGCTACCTGGACAGTATTTATTGCCCATCCCTAGTTGCCTGAGGGCAATTGAGAGTCACCATATCGCTGTGGCTCTGGGGTCATATATCGGCCAGATCAGGTAAGGATGGTAGATTCCCTTCCCTAAAGGACATTAGTGAACCAGATTAGTTTTACTGACAATCGACAATGATTTGATGGTCTCAGTTGAGGAACTGTTCCTTTAAATTTGAAATTTCACATGTTACTTCACTCTTTTATGAAGGTGAGAGATAAAAACCAGAGAATTATAGACTAATTACCTTAACATCAGTTGTTAGGAAATTGCTAGAATTAATGAAAGAGTGACCAAGTACTTTCAAGAGACAAGCTATAGTACAAAGAGATAATGAACACATGCTGATATTGGCAGGTTGCGATTACTGGTATCACAGAGCTCTTTCTAATTAACCATATCTTTGCACACGCCTTTCCCTTTTGCGGAATAGTGGGGAAGTTGTGAAAGGATCCCTGAACTGTTCATCAGCCTGTTGAACGTGTTATGAATGCTTCTTCCATGGTCAACAAGTCCTGACTTTGGACTTGAACCTGGAGTTGATGGTTTTGGTTCAGAGGTAGAGACATTTACAACTGTGCCACAAGGCTTTCCTGGCTCTGTGCTAGAGCCTGAACTATTCATTATATCTGAATGATTTGGATGACAGAATAGAGAGAAACATGTCCAAGTTAGCCAATTTAAGAGCAGGATTTTCAGGGAGTTGGAGAGACTCAGCACAGAGTATGGGTGCCGGCTCGTATGGTTCAAGTCCATGAGCTGTACTTCTGAATTGGTTATTTCTGCTGCATGGATAGGCATCTCCTAGCCCTTCCAATACTTTGTATTATAAAATTGCAGCACTTATGATGAGACAAGGGATGGAATCTTGGGGTCTTGCTGGTGGCAAGCTTTAACATGAGTAGGGCATGTAATTAGGCAGGATGGTGGTGTACAGAAATCCCACTACCTTCCTACCTCTGCCAGAATTGAGTTCTGGGCAGGAAAGTCCATGGGTAACCTTCTCACCCCAATGCCTATTGAGGCCCTCGTGGCCAATTAGTGACCACTTAAGTGCCTCATCTTGCCAATGCTCGCGTTAACCCAGTTGCTGACAGGCCAGTTGACATGTGATGTGCATAGCAGATAAAACTGTGTGCCCTGCTTGTTACCTCTAGAGATGGTGGAGGGGGTTCCAAATACATTCAGTATCTCACAAAGGGAATTGATATTGGTTCGGGGGAGGGAAGTGGTTATCACTGAAAGCCCTCAATACCTCTCTCTGCCCACCCTGGCCTGATTGTTCTATGATTCTGGAAGTAGATGATTTTTTCTGTTGCAGCCACCACCTGCCTTGTGGCGCTGCAGAGCACCAGAGCTGCTGGCCTCTGGTGAGACTGTCTCCTCTGGAGTCTGATTCCCAATTCCTGATTGGTTTGTGGTTCAGTGGATCTTCCTGAAAATTGCCACACCCACTGAAAATTACCATCTTCCCAGTTAAAGTAAAGTTTATTTATGAGTCACAAGTAAGGCTTACATTAACACAGCGATGAAGTTACTGTGAAATTCCCCAAGTGTCCACAGTTTGGTACCTGCTCGGGTCAATGCATCTAACCAGTACTCTTTCAGATTGTGTGAGGAAATCGGAGCATCCGGAGGAAACACACGCAAAACGTGGGTAGAAAGTGCAGCGACCAGACAGACAGTGATCCAAGCCGGGAATCGATCCGTGGTCCCTGGCATTGTGAAGCAGCAGTGTTAACCACTGTGCCACCATGTTAGTGGTCAAGATTCTGAAAAGCTCTACAAGTTCCACCCAAGGCCTCATTACTGAATTGGTCTGTGGAACTGAATGCCTCAAAATAAATGACTAAAAGCCCCCAAATATAATGCCATGATAAATAGTCTATTCTCCTAAATTCAATTCTTTATTTAAATTTTGTTTATGATGAAATTTCAGAGAGCTTCTGACGCCACAGCAGCACTATGACTGGGGTTTGAGAGCACTGAAGACAGTCCTCAAAGGTTGTGGGAATCTGCTTCAACAACTAAAGAAAAGCAAAAGAAAAAGTAAGTACTCAGTAGTTTTCAACAAAGCTACCTAGCATCTGTGTAAGTGCAGGAAAATGTATTATGATTGACAGCTAGATTTTCATGTATTGTGTTTGAAGAAAAGTGATCAATAAAAATGTGCAAATGCTAGAGCTGCAAAATTGATGGTAATACGTAGCAAGTTCTTTAGTATTTGTATGTACACAAGTTCTGTTGGCACGATTCATACAAACACGACTTAAGGTACTTAAAGTTTATTTATTAGTCACAAGTAAGGCTTACATTAACACTGCAATGAAGTTACTGTGAAATTCCTCTAATCGCCACAGTTCGGTGTCTGTTTGGGTCAATGTACCTAACCTAATGAGAAATAGGAGCCAGAGTAAATCATATGGCCCCTTGAGCCTATTCTGCTGAGCTTCTGCCTGAATTCCAGCTTCTTGCTGCTCTCCATGTTAATTGTATATTAATTATATTTAATTGAAGGAATGGGGATTCACTTGTTCTGCAAATAGAAACAAACTGAAAATGTGTTTGTTGAGTTAGGAGATGCCTGCTTATAATCTGTACCACTATAAATAAATGCAAATAATTGTTTGTATAGGTAGTCTTTTTACTTTTGTCCTTCACCACTTGACTTTCTGGAATATACCATCCCAAATATCTTGATTCCCTCTCCATCTATACAGCCAAGCATATACTCAGTGATGAAGCATACATAACCCTCTAGGGTAGAGAATTCTAAAGATTCACATCCTTCTGAATGGAGAGTGTCTTCCTCAACTCAGTGCTAAAACATCAACTCCTTATCCTGAGGCCAAGTCCCTTCGTTTCAGATTTCCTGACTAGGGGAATACCTCAATGTCTACCCAATCAAATCTTGGGGAGGAAGACCCCGTTGGATCAGCTGTCTGCTGCCTTGAAAATATTACTGGGGAAACAGTAATTACTCTCAGAGTTTGTGGAACACATGGGGCATTCCATGGTGCCACAAAGAATAGAGGATTGAATGATTGCCAGATTTCAAAAGTGTGATGCCCAGATGTCAGTACAATGGCGGGGTGGGGGGGGGGGGGGGGGGGGGGGGGCGCGGATTAAGATTGGTGAATTTGGATGAAAAATATGCAGCATATCTGGCTATAACAGCAGAAACAAAATTGGAACAGTAGTAATAAGCAAATTAATCCCAGGAATCCTGGGATTAATAAGAACTTCAGGTGAAACTTGAAGTATCATTATGCAGTGAACTATCCAAAGTAGAGAAGCAGGTTCCTTAAAACATCACATGACAGAATTTGGAGGAAGGAGATAATAATGAATCTCAACAAATTATACTGGTTACAAAGTGTTTTATTTCTGTGAAGAATGTGTTAGCCACTGACTCATTTAACTATGCAATACTATATAATCCCTCACTTTGACAGTTTGTGGAACAGTTTCATTAAAATGCTATCTATATTTAATAATTAGCAAGGACTGACAAAATGTTTTGTTTAATTCGTGGGATGAAGGCATTGCTGGCTGGACCAGCATGAATAGCTCATCCCTATTGCGCTTCAGAAGGTGGTGCTGAGCTGTCTTCTACACCCACAATGCTGTTACAGAGGATATAAATGACATTGAAGGAACCGTGATATGTTTCCAAGGCAGATAGTGAGTGACTTGGAGGGGAACCTCCAAGTGGTGATTACCCTTCGAGATGATAGTGGTCATTGGTTTGGAAGCTGTTGCTGAAGGAAACTTGGTGAGCTCTTGCAGTGCATCTTGTCGAAGGGGCACATGGCTGCCACTGTTCGTCAGTTATGGACGGAGTGAAGGGGTAGCAATCAAATGGGCTGCATTGCCCTGGATGGTGTTGAGCTTCTTGATTGTTGGTGGAACTGCACTTATCCAGGCAAGCGGAGAGTATTCCATTACAGTCCTGATTTGTCCCTTGTGGGTGATGAACAGGAGGTGCGTTACTTGCCACAAGATTCCTAGCCTTTGGACAATATAAAAGCGTGAATTGTTTTAGATTTGGTGACAGCAATACATTAGAGTCATTGAAGAGAATTGTAATGCCATGTGAAATAAATGAAGTATTATAAAATCATAGAATTCCTACAGTACAGAAGGAGGCCATTTAGCCCATCAACCACAATTGCACCCAACCCCTATCCCTGTAGTCCCAGATATTTACCCTGCTAGTCTCCTGACATTAAGTGGCAATCTAGCATAGCCAATCCAATAACCCACATGTTTTTGGACTGTGGGAGGAAACCAGAGCACCTGGAGGAAACCCACACAGACATGGGAAGAACGTGCAAACTCCATGTAGACAGTGAGCTGAACTAGGAATCGAAGCCAGGTCCCAGGCGCTGTGAGGCAGCAATGCTAACCACTGTGCCATTGTGCTACACTGATGTAGTCTCCAGTGAAATCCTATGCTACTAAGTAAACCTTCAATGAAAAATGAAACTTGACATAGGTTAATTATTTTTGGAAAGTAATTTGCTTGCACTTTACCCAGATTGCCAAGGTGATGCAAAGTGATATGACATTGGATGCCTTTGGTGTCACCAACACACCGAGGAAGGCTGTGTATAAACTCCAGCTGTATTTGCTCTATATATCTTGGCATTGCTCCAACACACGTTCAGAGATCTTGACACAGGAGTACACATTCACTTCAGGACTGACGGCAACCTCTTCAACTTAAAAACGCTCAAGGCTTGCACAAATGTTATTAAACAGCCACTGGCAAGTTCTGTTTGCATACAACAGTGCTTTTATAGCATATACTCTGGAGGATGTTCAGCTGTTTATTGTTTGTTTTTCCCTAGCCCCAGAACACTTTTGACAATAGGGTGGGATTTTATGTTCTCGCTCATCCTGAAACTGTAAAATTCTACCCGACGCCAACAGACCTTTCCATGGGGGGACCTTTCCACTAGGGGTCATGGCCTCAAAATAAGGGGGAGCAGATTTAGGACTGAGTTGAGGAGGAATTTCTTCACCCAAAGAGTTGTGAATCTGGAATTCCCTGGCCAGTGAAGCAGTTGAGCGTACCTCATTGGATGTTTTTAAGGCAAGGATAATTAAATTTTTGAACAGTAAAGGAATTAAGGGTAATGATGAGCAGGCAGGTTAAGTGGTGCTAAGGCCACAAAAAGATCAGCCATCACAGGGTACTTGGAAGTGCATGATAAAGTAGGCCAGATGGCCTACTCCTGCTCCTAGTTCTTATATCCTTATGGTCTGTCTCTCACCCACCACGATTCCCATGGCAGGTAGGACGGTAAAATTCTGGCCTAGGTCTGAGGAAGACAGAGGCCTTGTATCAACCTGTCCCTGGTCAGGTACTCCAAGATCCCAGAGTCACTATTAAAAACACACCTCCATTCAGTAGACAGACTTTGCAATCTTGGGCATTTGGCAGGCTTGCTCACAGACTTTGGAAAGAGCATTTTGTCTCAGAACAGATATCAATGTCCACCAGATGGTGGTTCTTATGTCGCTTCTTTATGCCTGTGAGATTTGGGCAACCTACCACATAAAGAAAAGCATCACCTCTATCTGTGATCCATTTGCTGCATCAAGTGGCAGGACCAAATCCTGAAAAAGGGCTGCATACCCAGCATTGAGAGCATGAGAGATAAGTTTCTCTGGGTCAATCATGTGGTTTGCATGGAGGATTCTCAAACTTAGATATAAAAATAATCTTAAAGCCACCCTTGGGACTTGCAGGCTGGATCACAATACACGGGGGAAAAACAACCTTCCACAGACCTGAATGGAGAAGTCTATGTTGTTACAAAGATATGTTATACAAAATATATTAATTTTTAACATAATGGCTGGACATATTTTATATTGTCATCAGCTGGACATATATATATAAAATTTTTCAAATAAAACATTTCTCCTAATCAAAGGGCACTGACCTACAGCAGCTAGTATATTGCACTTGTAAAGGACACAAACATCTTTATGGAGACATAGAGTCTATGGAGCTCTGAGACAGTGACTAAGATAGGCTCAGATTGTCATGTGACCCAGCCCTTGGGTGTAAACTAAAATGGGTTTAAACTAACAGTCACAGAGACTACCATTGGGGTAACACCTTACCCCCCTCCCCTTTTCTGAAACCATTCTTATCAAAGCTGAACTGTTTGTGATTTGAAAACCCACCAGAAGACTTCATTGCTGCCAACTGAGAAGCCTCAAAGGAGAATTCCAAATCAACACATTGTCTCTAAGAGAAATGAGAATCAACCAGCCATGACTGCTCCAGTGAGAAACCCAAGCACCAACAGCTACTGTGAAACATGACCCTCCAGCTGTAAAAAAGCATCTGGACAATCCATGAATCTTTTTTTTCCTGGGCCAAGTTTTAAAACCTGATACTGTGTAAAGTTTTATTTGTTTTTTTGCATGCTTGATGTGTTGTTCTTGTATTGGTAGGTAGTTGGACATGTTTGTTCATTTTAACCCTTAGTTAATTTATGCATTTTTACCTGAGTGAGTTTTAGCAATAAAACTAACTCCTTATTTGTTAACTGAAGAAACATGGCTAGCTTATTTCTCACACCGAGCTACACAGAATTACGTATATATATATAGTATATATTGAATTGGTAAAATCACTTTTTTAAATTCAGACTCTATTATAACCAATGCAGGAGTGGAACAAAGTGGGGATTTACTTCACCCCTCCTTACTTGGTCAGAACACTATCATCAGCGATTTCAACATTTGAGGAGAACAAAGTCAATTCTTCAGGACAGGCGAGCATGATGCAAAGCCAATGCCTCCATCTATCCCTCCAATACTGACGTTATATGCAGTCTTTGCAATCAGTTATGCAAATCAAGACTTACTGTAATGTTACACATGAAATAATATAATCTGTAAACCATTTTTCTAACTTGCTGAGCACTCATCCATTTGTGGAGGACCCACTAAAGACAATTTTATCCTCTTAATGTCAGATATTACTCATCAGAGTATTAAACAAAAAATAAGGCATCAAGTGATAAAAATCAGAGAAAAAAAGCCAATGCTCTTAAAATTACACAGACAATTTGTTCATCCTATTTATCAAAATTTACAAAACCTGCTGAAAGGTACAATCTGATCAATGAAAACTGTATGAGACTAAAATGTGATTAGTGAGAAATGTGAAAACTGTAATATCAATTGTCCTATTGTAAGTCTTTCATTGGTATGTAACTTTAACAAGGTAGTTGCCTTGGATTCAAAGGTATGTTACATAAGAACATAAGAACATAAGAAATAGGAGCAGAAGTAGGCCATCTAGCCCTTCGAGCCTGCCCCGCCATTCAATAAGATCATGGCTGATCTGTCGCTGCTCAGTTCCACTTTCCCGCTTTCTCCCCATAACCCTTAATCCCCTCTCTTATCAAAAACCCATCAACCCGCGTCTTAAAAATATTTAGCGAGGCAGCCTCCACCACTTCAACGGGCAGAGAATTCCAGAGATTCACCACCCTTTGAGTGAAGAAGTTCCTCCTCAACTCCGTTCTAAACTGCCCCCCTTTTATCTTGAGGCTGTGCCCCCTAGTCCTACTGTCTTTTTTGAGCGGGAAGAGTCTTTCCACCTCTATCCTATCCATCCCATTCATCATCTTATACGTTACGAGGACAGAAATATTTTCATTTTACTTTTTTGTAGACAAGGTGACCAGATTTATTCTTTCTACAATATTAGTCAATGACAAGAGTTATTATAGAATATGGAGGGTACCAGAGGACTGGAAATTAGCTAATGTAACACTGCTGTTTAAGAAGAGGGGGGGAGCAGAGGGGAAATTATAGGCTGATTTGGCCTGACTTTGGTCATTGGCAAGATTTTAGAATCCATTATTAAAGATGAGATCACAGGGTACTTGGAAGTGCATGATAAAGTAGGACCGAGTCAGCATGGCTTTGTCAAGGGGAGGTCATGTCTGACAAATCCGTTGGAGTTCGCTGAGGAGGTAAAAAGGAAGTTAGATAAAGGAGAACCAGTGGACGTGATTTATTTAGATTTCCTGAAGGCCTTTGACAAAATGCTACATAGGAGACTGTTAAATAAGTTAAGAGCTCATGGTGTTACGGATAAGATCCTGGCATGGATAGAGGATTGGCTGACTGGCAGAAGTCAGAGAGTGGGGATAAAGGGGTCTTTTTCAGGATGGAAGCTGGTGACCAGTGGTGTGTCTCAGGGATCAGTGCTGGGACTACAACTTTTCACAATATACATTAACGATTTGGAGGAAGGAACTAAAGGCACTGTTGCTGAGTTTGCAGATGATACAAAGATATCTTGAGGGACAGGTAGTATTGAGGAAGCGGGCGGCTGTGGAAGGACTTGGACAGATTAGGAGGATGGACAGAGAAATGACAGATGGAATACAGTGTGGAAAAGTGTGAGTTATGTGCTTTGGAAGAAGGAATGGAGGCATAGATTATTTTCTGAATGGGATAATGATTAGGAAATCAGAAACACAAAGGGACTTGGGAGTCCTTGTTCAGGATTCTGTTAAGGTTAACGTGCAGGTTCACTCGGCAATTAGGAATACAAATGCAATGTTAGCATTCATGCCGAGAGGGATATACTTCTGAGGCTGTATAAAGCTCTAGTCAGGTCCCATTTGAAGTATTATGAGCTGCTTTGGGCCCTGTATCTAAGGAAGGATGTGCTGGCATTGGAAAGGGTCCAGAGGAGGTTCACAAGAATGATCCCTGGAATGAGGACCTTGTTGTATGAGGAATGGTTGAGGACTCTGGGTTTATACTCATTGGAGTTTAGAAGGATGAGGGGGGACCCTATTGAAACTTACAGGATACTGCGAGGCCTGGATAGAGTGGACGTGGAGAGGACGTTTCTACAAGTGGGAATAACTGGAACCAGAGGGCACAACATCAGGCTAAAGGGGGTGATCCTTTAAAACAGAGATGAGGAGGAATTTCTTCAGCCAGAGAGTAGTGAATCTGTGGAACTCTTTGCCACAGAAGGTTGTGGAGGCCAGGTCATTGAGTGTCTTTAAGACAGAGATAGATAGATTCTTGATTAATAAGGGAACAGGGGTTATGGAGAAAAGACAGGAGAATGGGGATGGGAGAAGAATCAGCCGTGATTGAATGGAGGAGCAGACTTAGTGTGTTGAGTGGTCTAATTCTGATCCTATGTCTTATGTTCTTATGGACAAATGGATAGGGATTGGACTTGGGGCATCAGCGAAGTTTGTAACTGATAATGGAGGGATATTTGCAATGATGAGTTCAGAGACATGTGAAAACATGAACACAATGGTCATGAATGCCACAGCAGAAAGTTTCTTTCAGCGGTGATTTATGTGAAAGGAATCATCTCGTGACTGATGAAATGCTGCATAAAATTTAAATTATTAACAAGCTTGCAAGTTGGCAACTGTCTTCTGCAGGATAATTTATGCAAAAAAAATCACTCCAGGTGGTTGGTGCTTGTAGTCCCTATTAATTAGTCTATGGGTGAAATTGCAAGCTGCTCCGTTCACAGTACAATTCTTCCCTTGCTTCAGAAGATATTAGAATTAGTTCTATTTTTTCTGCACATTGGAGTGCTTGTCATGCAGGTTATCAAAGAATGGTGGTATGAAAATATCAGGGAAATACATTAAATTCAAATTTTTTGCTGGTCATATGTTCTTAAAAAATATTGGGAAATACAGCCTGCTTAAAGGAAGGGACAGTTTGGCCGTGTGAATAGAATTAGTACTTTCAAAATTTTGATTCTTGATTTGATTTATTATTATCACATGTATTAACATACAGTGAAAAGTCTTGTTTCTCACATGCTGTACAGACAAAGCATACCATTCATAGAGAAGGAAAGGAGAGAGCCCAGAATGTAGTGTTACAGTCATAGCTAGGATGAAGAGAAAGATCAACTTAATGCAAGATAAATCCATTCAAAAGTTTGACAGCAACAGGGAAGAAGCTGTTCTTAAGTTGGTTGGTACGTGACCTCAACTTCTGTATCTTTTTTCCCGATGGAAGAAGGTGGAAGACAGAATGTCCGGGGTATGTGGGGTCCTTAATTATGCTGGCTGCTTTGCCGAGGCAGCAGCAAGTGTAGACAGAGTCAGTGGTTGGGAGGGTGGTTGGCGTGTTGGATTGGGCTACATTACAACCTTTTGGAGTTCCTTGCAATCTTAGGCAGAGCAAGAACCATACCAAGCTGTGATACAACCAGAAAGAATGCTTTCTATGGTGCTTCTATGGAAGTTAGTGAGAGTTGTAGCTGACATGTCAAATTTTTTCAGTCTTCTGAGAGAGTAGAGATGTTCATGAGCATTCTTAACTATAGTGTCATAATGGGGAGGGATCAGGACAGGATGTTGATGAACCTAACAACGTTGCAAACAGATATTTACCTAAGGCAAGCTGGTAACAATATGTGTCAATATATTGAAGGAGGAAGTGTTGGGTGTCCTATATTGCATTAAGATAGACAAGAGCCCTGGGCCAAATGGGATCTATCCCAGGTTTTTGTGGGAGGCAAGGGGAGAAATAGCTGGGGCATTAACAGATATCTTCACATCCTCTTTGACCACAGGCGAGATTCCTGAGAAGAGCCAAATTAGTTTCTTTGTTTAAGAAAAGAAGCAGGATAATCCAGTAAATTATAGGCCGGTGATGGGGAAGTTTTTGGAGAAGATACTGAGGGACAGGATATATGCACATTTGGAAGAAAATGGGCTAGTTAGTGATAGGCAGCATGGTTTTGCAAGGAGAAGGTCATGCCTCATCAACTTGATTTTTTTTGAGGAGACGACAAAGATAATTGATGTGGGAAGGGCTATGGATGTGGTTTATATGAACTTTAATAAAGCATTTGACAAGGTTCCACATGGCAGACTGGTACAAAAACTGGAATCACATGAGATTTGGGGTGGGCTAGCTAGATGGATACAGAAGTGCCTTGGTCGTAGAAGACAGAGCGTGGCAATGGAAGGGTGTTTTTCAGAATGGAGATCTGTAGCAAATGGTGTTCCGCAAGAGATCAGTGATTGTATCACTGTTGTTTGTAATATATAAATGATCTGGAGAAAAATGTGGGGTGTCTGATTAGTAAGTTTGCAGATGACACAAAGATTGGTGGAGTTGCTGATAGTTCCAGGGATTGTCAGATGATACAGCAGGATATAAGATAGATTGGAGACTTGGGCACAAAAATGACAGATGAAATTTTATCTGGACAAATGCAAGGTGATGTATTTTGGATCAAATTTAGGTGTCAATTATACTGTAAATGGCAGAATCCTTGGGAACACTAACATACAATAGGTGAGCAGGTCCACAGATCCCAAAAGTGACAACGCAGGTGGCCAAGGTGATTAGGAAGATATGGCATACTTACCTTCAATAGCCGGGGCATTGAGTACAAGAGGTGGGAAATCATGTTGTAGCAATATAAAAACTTGGTTAGGTCGCATTGGGAGGTTCACCAGGGTATTGCCTGGTCTTGAGGGTATTGACTATAAGGAGAGATTGAATAAACTAGGATTGTCTGGAAAGACGGACACTGAGGGAAGACCTGATGGCCTGGATGGATAATCAGAGGCTTTTCCTAGGGTGGGAAATGTCAATTACAAGGGGACGCAGTTTCATGGTGAGGCGGGGATGTTTAAGGGAGATGGGTGCCTGGAACGTACTGCCAGAGGAGGTGGTGGAAGCAGGCACATCAGCAACATTTAAGGGGCATCTGGATGAGTAGGGAGGGCTCAGAGGGATACTGAGAGGGCAGAATAGGGAGGGCTCAGAGGGATACTGAGAGGGCAGAATAGGGAGGGCTCAGAGGGATACTGAGAGGGCAGAATAGGGAGGGATCAGAGGGATACTGAGAGGGCAGAAGTTTTTTTTAGTTAAGAATCAGCACAGGCTTGGAGGGCTGTAGGGCCTGTTGCTGTGCCAAATTTTTCCTTATTCTTTGTTCAATGGGGAATAAATCATAAAGGGCGGGATTTTACAGCCTCACTCATCCCAAAACCGTAAAATTCTGCCCAAGGTCAATGGAAATATCCCTGTTCTGCCCCTCAACCGCTCCGATTCCCATGGTGGATGGAGCTGTAAAATTCTGACTCTTGGGTCTAAATAAGGTGTCAGAGTTTCAATGGGGCAGAGCAGGTGTGAACTTTGCATTTACATTTTAAAAAGTGGACTCACACAAAATGAAGGTAATTAAGTTTAACTTCTGAAGAGGTTAGTTCAAATAAGGGAAAATCAATTGGGAAAAACTATAGCCAAAGGGTCACACAGCATAGAAAAAGCTCTTTGGCCCATAATATCTGCGCCAGCCATCAAGCAACTATCTATTCTAATCCCATTTGCTAGCACTTTGTCCATCGCCTTGTATGCTATGGCATTGCAAGTGCTCATCTAAACACTTCTTAAATGTTGTGAGGGTTCCCACTTCTACTACTCTTTAAGACGATGAGTTCCAGATTTGAACCATTCTGTGGATGAAAATTTGCTTCCTCAAATCCCCTCTAAATCTCCTGCCCATTATCTTAAATCTGTGCCCCTGGTTATACTTCCCTCTGCTGAGGAGAAAGGCTTCTTCGTATTTATTCTATGTTCCAGCCTTTTGGCTAAGATCAAGTATCAGATCAAGCCCAAGATGGGATGCAATGCCTCATGTTGTCAGCTTGGATGTTGTATGTCTCCTTTTTATGGGGATCTTGAATGGAATTCAATTGGACTTTGAATTTGGTTTTTGGAGAAGCAAGGAATAGATTTTGGTTTGCCTGGACCATTCCGAGCATTGGCTTTTTAACTTTAAGAATGGAGTAAAAAAATTAAAAAGCAAAATCAGGTCACCCCTCATCTTTCTCTGCTCCAAGGAGAACAACCCCGGCCGATCCAGCCCCTCTTCCTAGCTAAAATGCTCCAACCCAGGCAATAATCTGGTGAATCTTCTCTGCCCTTTTTTTAGTGTAATCACATCCTTCTTATGGTGTGGTGACCAGAACTACGCACAGTGCTCTCACTGTGGTCATTTCATAATAACCACCATTTATGCTGTTCCTTGGCTAATAAAGGCCAACTATCTCATATACCTTTCTAATCACATTATGCACCTGTCCTTCTGCCTTCAGGGATCTATAGACATGCACCCTAAGGTCCTTCCGGCCCTCTTTACTTCCATGCTTTGTACCATTATTGTGTGTTCCCTTGTCTTGTTAGTCCTTCCAAAATGCATCACTTCACACTTTTCAGGGTTAAATTCCATTTGCAACTGTTCTGCTAAGTGATCAGGCCATTTATATCACCATGTGATCTAAGGCTTTCCCCCTTGCTATTTTCTACATCAATTTTTGTGCTGCCTAAGAACTTACTGATCTTACTGATCATACCCCCCACATTTCTGTTCAGATCACTGATGTACGATGTGTCAGAAGCATTCAAGCAATGCAAGATTGAATGTTTAAGACCTGTTTAAAGCTGTTTAAGACCTTAGAGAACAGTAGGAATAGCTGTTTTAACCCCTAGTCTGTGAAGAAAGCTTGCCTTGAAAATCTAATTGTTTTGTTCTGCCTCAAAAACAACCCCAAAGTGATATAACTACCTAGTGTAGTAACTGTTACTGTGAGATGCTCAGGAAGTTTGAGGAGAATTAGCTCTGAAGGTAGTAAAATGAGTTGAGAGTGACAGTCCTTGACATCAAGGCTGCATTTAACCAAGTGTGGCATCAAGGAGCCTGAGCAAAACTGGAATCAGTGGGTATCAGGAGAAAGATTTCTGTTTTTTGGGGCCATATCTGGTACAGGGGAAGGTGGTTGTGGTTGTGGAGGATTAGTTACTCAGCTACAGGACATTTCTGCAGGTGTCCCTCAGGACAGTGCCCTTGGTCCAACCATCTTCAGCTGCTTCATCAATGACCTTCCCACTATCATAAGGTCAGAAGTGGGGATGTTCGCCGATGATTGTATAATGTTCAGCACTATTTGCGACTTGTCAGATACTGAAATAGTCCATGTTCAAATGCAATAAAGTCTGGGCAATATCCAGACTTGGGCTGACAAGTGACAAATAACGTTCATGCTACACAAATGCCAGGCAATGACTGTCACCAATAAGAGACACTCTAACCACTGTCCCTTGACATTCAATAGCGTTACCATCACTGAATCCCCCACTGTCTACATCCTTGGCATTACCATTGACCAGAAACTCAACTGGACTCGCCATATAAACACAATGGCTACAAGAGCATTTCAGGGGCTAGGAATACTATGGCGAGAGGCTCATCTTCTGACTCCTCAAAGTCTGTCCATCATCTACAAGGCACACGTCAGGAGTGTGATGGAATACTCCCCACTTGCCTGGATAGGTGCAGCTCCAACAACATTCAAGAAGCTTGACACCATCCATGACAAAGCAGCCCATTTGATTGGCACCATATCCATTCCCTTCAGCACCGACGCTCAGTAGCAGCAGTAGTTTCTATCTCCAAGATGCACTGCAGAAATTCACCAGAGATCCTTAGGCAGCACCTTCCAAACTCATGACCACTTCCATCTAGGACAAGGGCAACAGATACATGGGTACACCACCACCTTTCCCTTTCAAGCCACTCACCATCCTGACTTGGAAATATATCACCGTTCTTTCACTGTCACTGGGTCAAAATCCTGGAATTCTCTCCCTAATGGCATGTGGATGGCAGTGGTTCAAAAAGGCAGCTCAGCATCACCTCAAGGACAACTAGGGATGGGCAATAAATGCTGGCTAGCCAGCGATGTCCATTTCCCACAAATGTATTTTAAAAAAACAGGTGTTTGGAACTGGGTAAAATTAATGATACTGTGTATGACCATTGTTTTAATTTAGTGTACTTTCGGTTGACTTTATTGATGTTTATTTTATTATTTAATCATTTATTTTATTTAAAATCATCACAAAATGTCTGGAGCATCATTCTCTGGTTTTCAAATCTTTCCTCACATTCTAACAAATTGCAACATACAGTTCAGGGCAGTTGTTTCAACTTTCTATTCTGGGATTTGGAATAACTCGGTGTTTACTGTCAGCTGTGTTCCCAACTTGTTAGGCAGCGTTTCATCAAGGCTGAGGTCTCAGAAAATTCTGAGTTTTAGACATTGTACAAAACCATCTGGGGCAGAATTTAATTTGTGAGATTTGACGTATTATAAAACAGGGAGTCATAGTGAATAGAATGGACCTGATAAGAATAAAGGTTGTAATAGTATGACAGTACTTACCAAATATGGAAATCAAACTGTTAACATTCATTCTTTATAATCAACTAGAATTGTTTATACAATTTTAAAGTTTACTTAATAGTCACAAGTAGGCTTACATTAACACTGCAATGAAGTTACTGTGAAAATCCCCTAGTTGCCACACTCCAACACTGTTTGGGTACACAGAGAGAGAATTTAGCCTGGCCAGTGCACCTAACCAGCACATCTTTTGGACTGAAGGAGGAAATAAGAGCATCCAGAGAAAACCCATGCAGAAATGGGGCGAACATGCAAACTTCACACAGACTGTCACTCAAGCTGGGATTCGAACCTGGGTCCCTGGCGCTGTGAGGCAGCAGTGCTAACCACTGTGCCACCATGCTGCCTAATTTTGGACCTTGAGTAGCTGATGGAAGTAGATAAGGCATCTTATACTTCAAGTGTTCAAGTTTTTTAAAATGGTCATGAGGCATACAATATGATCAATCAAGCATTGGGCAGAGCTAATGTGAATGATAATGAGATACAGTACAGAACTATCATATCGAAAGACCAATTTGTAATTTTTACTTTCTTTGAGTTCCTCCATGCTAAATTTCTGTGTGCTAAAGGTAACAGGAAAGTTGCCATAGTCCCAGATGGCCATAGGCTGCTCTCCCCTTTGAGAGGAAGAGCTGACTTGTGGTGATTTAACTTGATCACCACACCTCAGGCCTTCATGAATAATCTCAGCTAGTATAGGAATTGACTATTACAATGAAGTATCTCTGAATGTTAGCTCTTTTGGTTTTTTGTACAGTGATACATGAAAATCCTTTAATCTACCTACATGTGCGCTCTTGAATGTTTAAGTACAAAATTCTCTTTTCAGTGCCTGTCTTCAATAATGCTATAATTCTGAATTATATATAGTAGGATTCTTGAGATGTTTCTTTTAGTATTAGTTTCCTCCTGTGAATGCAGTTTTAACAGGGAAAGGTGTTTTTTTTTTAGCAGTTCATGTACTTAGTCCTAGAACCTTACAAAGCAGCGCCTTTGTAAAAATGCACTGTTGCAATATGTACAATGTATTTTTCCTTTTTTTTGTTTTACAGTTGATGAGAGTCACATTGTTGTTCAGGCTCTGCGTCTTAACACTATGTCAAAACTGACATTTGCTGACTGTACAAGATTTGATGCTTTGGTGAAAGATATTTTCCCTGGTGTTAACTTTAAAGATGTTGAATATGTGGACCTGGCTGCTGCTCTCCATGAGGCATTTGAGGAAGCAAACTTAGAAATCATACCCAACCAGGTAAACATGAGGACCGATAAAAAGACTGAAACAGTTATTCATGATTATTTGGACATGCTGACTCAAATTATTTTGTTATAATTGTTATAGTAGAATATAAATTCATGTGCAAAGTTATGGAATACATTGAGCAGAATTGCATAGAAAATGACAGTGGTTTTGCATCATGAGTATATGTGATCCAATCTATTAACAGGATTACCTTGTATTACAATCCTAATGCATTTTATTCATGGCAGTATTTTGCTTAATACATAATTTAGGTAACTTTTTATTTGCCTTTGAATTATACATTTGTTATACTTTTTTAAAATTCTCAAAGCTGCTTGCTTAATTTATTGCTGATTAATTTATTAGGCAGAAAAACAGTTGTTGCTTTAAAGTGTATGATTTTATGTTCATATTTCAACAGAATGATATCAGTATCACTGTCGAATATATTAATGCCAAGCAGTCTTTTCTCTGTGCTGACCTTGCAAAACTGTTGTCTGTCTATGATATTCATTGTTTTGTAGAGAAGTCTGTAATCTGAACTCAGAAATGACATCCTCTGCCTTCTTTCCCATGACAACATGAAACGCATTAACATTTACCCTGACTGTATAGTTAATGATCACAAATTCATTTCAGCACAACTGTTTTTGACCCAATACCAACAACACCTTTCTGGGACTTTGGGAGACTTTGAGTATACTTGTGGTCAACTTAGAGACTGCTGCTGTTGTCTCCCAGTATCAGTATCTTGCACCTTCTTCTCAGTAAAACAGTCAATAAAATGACAAAACTGATGATACTCTCTAATATCTTGCAGTGTTTAAAAGCCGTTGATAATCTCATCACTTGGTCATTAAGTGAAAATATGTTTTCTTTGTACAAATTTGGATAACTGCTGCAATTTTTCTAGATAAAGAAAGCCTTGGAACTTTTTGAACAACTGCGCCAGAGAATGGGAGTGGTTATTGTGGGTCCAAGTGGTGCAGGAAAGTCAATACTATGGCGAATGTTAAGAACAGCTCTTGGTAAAATAAACAAAATGGTGAAGCAGTACACAATGAATCCCAAAGCCATGCCACGCCAGCAGCTCCTGGGTCACATTGACATGGATACCCGTGAATGGTTTGATGGCGTGTTAACTAATAGTGCTCGTCAGGTTGTTCGAGAGCCACAGGGTAAGAAGCCATGATTCAACTAATGCATAACTATTAACTGGCTGAGGGAAGAAGTAATGCTTCCAAATTTAAACTAAAGCCAGAGTAACCTATTAAGCCCACATAAAAATATAAAACACGATCAACAGTTAGTGTTGAATGATACTCTGCAATATAAGTTAAAATCAGAATGGAAATGTTTTTGGTTATTATATTTTTAAATAAAATTTTAATATCGCAAAAACTATAGCTTGTGAATGACTATTACATATTAAAGGGAGGTTGGGATTTGTGGGAATGATTTGTCCCTAGAGTTCAGTTTGCAAGCAATCAGATTTCTGTAAAAAAAAAAGATTCTTTCAAAATAACGTTTTTTTTCATTGACCTATGCCCAAATCGGGTGTCGGTAAAGTCGTGACCTGCTCGGATTCGGGTGCAGATCGCGTTACAGGCCCAACGCCCAAATTTACCGTGATTTCATGCCCGAAAACAGGCGCAAGTTTTTGGTAAAATCGGGCCCTTTGTGTCTCAGTGCCAATTTTTTAGTTCTATTTTTACTAGATTTAAAGATGCTACATAAATGCATATTGCTTTTGGTGTCAACATATGTTTCCTTTTTCCTCTTCTGCTCTTTAAATCATTGTTGCAGTTGGGAACATTTCATTATGTTAAAGGTATTACTTAAGTACAGGTTGTTGTTGTTTTGGTCAAGTGTCTTTTATAATGTTGGTCCCCAAATTTAACAACAAAGTTGACTGTTCATAAACACAAAAAAACCTTATTATCTTTGTTGCAAACCTCTGTAAATATCTTTCATTAATAAATATCCCTGCCCCTCACCACAAAATTCAATTTCAAATATGATCATAATGTGTGCAAACCAAGAAGGCTTTAAGTTTGATCCATTATATGTGCAAGATCGATTGCAACTGTACAGTAGTAGGATCATACGATTGTCTTGGTACCTTTGGGCTGGGAAAAGGTAGTTGGGATACTTGCTCCTGATTGTGTGGATCATATGAGAATAATATTGAGTTCTACAGTGAAATTTGCTACAGTGCAGGAGCTGGCTGACATTCAATGACCAGAGCTAGACAAGAAAAATGCTCACTTGTGCAACATACTTAATAATATTGCCCATGAATCCATCTATTGCCTGCAGAAGAGGAGAAAGGAAACACATGCTGACACCAAAAGCAACGTGCATTTATATAGCATCTTTAATCTAGTAAAAATAGAAATAAAACATTGGCACTGAGACACAAAGGGCCTGATTTTACCAAAAATTTGCGCCTGTTTTCGGGTGTGAAATCGTGGTAAATTCAGGCGTTGGGCCTGTAACGCGATCTGCACCTGAATCCGAGCAGATCATGACTTTATCGACACCTGATTTGGGCGCAGGTCCGGTCTGCAGCCGAATCAGGTGGCCCGATGATTTAAATGCAATAAAAATCTGAAGCCGATTTTTCTGCAGGGGAAACTCTGAAGCCCATCCTCCTTGACCATCCTTCGCAGACCCCCCTGCTAACCACCCTGGCAGATCCCACTTCCCCCCCCCCCAAAATATGATCGGACCCCTTGTGGGAGGCAGGCTCCCCCCGCCTCGGTAGAGCACATCCCCAACCTACTCCGATCACTGCTGCTGCTCTCCTTCCACCATCCTTCTGATCTACAGTCCTTCGAGAGCCTGCAGCACGTTCCTGGCCTTCCGCTGGCGTCTGCCGGAGGAGGAGGGGGTAGGGGTGGGGTGGGGGGGCTCAGATGGCTTTCTGGTTGGGGGGGTGGTGGAGGATGCAGGGGAGGACGGACTTGGGAGAATCTCGCGAACAGAAAATAATATAGATCTTCTTTGTGCTGCCTAATTATCTATGGGAAAGTTACTTAAATTACACTGTCCTAATGAGCAATTAGTGACCTGTTTGTCCCTGTAGCCTCTTGGGCAATGATAGGTGTGCTAATCTGCCTCTGGAGCAGCCTTGGATCCTTTCTTTCATCTTGTTTTCATCTGAACATTGCACAGAATTAGAGGAATTCCTTTTGGAAGATAATGTCAAAATTATAATCGCAGGAACTAAAAACCCGACAGTCAAAAATTTGGGAAAATATTCCAAAATATGATGAAAGAAAGGATCCAAGGCCGCTCCAGAGGCAGATTAACTGCACCCAACATTGCCCATGCAAATCACATTCATAAGTAGGGGCACACCTGCCATGGAATGTGAGAGAAGAGTTGCCAATTCAAACTTCTTTCCATTATGGTTGATTTCCCAGATTTAGTAATCTCCTTGAATCTTATTTCCAACCAAATTCAACCATGGGAACAAATCTTCCAAGTTCACCACATGACTGAACAATTGAGCACCTGGCGCATGGCTACAGGGACATACAGGTCACTAATTGCTCTCTAGGACACTGTAGTTTAAATGCCTTTCCCATAGATAATTAGGCAGCACAAAGAAGATGCTACATTATTTTCTGTTTGCGAGATTCTCCCAAGTCCATCTGCTCCCCCCCCGCCCCCGCCAACCGGAGATCCATCTGAGCCTGACCCCTCCTCCGGCAGACGCCAGCGGAAGGCCAGGAAGATGCTGCAGGCTCTTGAAGGACTGCAGATCGGAAGGATGGTGGAGGGGGAGCAGCAATTGAGGTAGGTTAGAGGTCTGCTCTGCTGAGGGGGGCCTGCCTCCCGGGGGGGTCTGATTTCGGGGGGCGGGTCTGCCGGAGGGTCCTGCATCCCAAGGGGGGGTCCGGTCACAGCTCATTCCCCCCCCCCCCCCCCCCCCCCCCCCCCGCTGTTTTTCTCTTTCGTGCCCGGGCGTGCTGTTTCAGATTTTTTTTTCTAACTGCGCATGCGTAGTTCAGAGCTCCGATTATTCTGGCAGCAGTAAGCCCTGCCAACGGCGCGGATCGGATCGGAGCCGGCAAGAAGCATATGGGCGCGCTGGAACGAGGATTCTGGGATTGGATCCATATTACGCCCAGATCCGGCCCTTAGGCTCCAATTGGTAAAATCGGGCCCAATGAGATATCAAGACAAGTGACCAAATTTTGGAAAAAGAGCGTAGTTTAAGAAGC
The DNA here is from genome assembly GCF_965287045.1 of Carcharhinus amblyrhynchos. NCBI lineage: Eukaryota > Metazoa > Chordata > Chondrichthyes > Carcharhiniformes > Carcharhinidae > Carcharhinus > Carcharhinus amblyrhynchos. The sequence goes on from NC_137333.1 coordinate 64,991,792, forward strand.
AATCTAAAGGTAAACAGAGAGAGTTAGGGAGGGAATTCCAGGGGCTGGACAGCTGAAGGCATGGTTGGCAGCATTAGAATAAATGAAAGTTGGAGAGCTACCCAATCTTACTAACTCTTCATTATATGCTCTTGAAAATCAAACCCATTCTTGAAGGTTATATTTATTCTGTGGTCCTTTTCAGAAGTCCATTCCTGGATTATCTGCGATGGGGACATTGATCCTGAGTGGATTGAATCCTTAAACTCAGTATTAGATGATAATCGGCTACTCACCATGCCAAGCGGAGAAAGGATCCAATTTGGACCAAATGTTAATTTTGTATTTGAAACTCATGATCTCAGCTGTGCATCTCCTGCTACAATATCCAGGATGGGAATGATCTTCCTGAGGTGAGTGTGCTTATATTTCAGTTAATTCTGTGATATTGAATATAAGATGTTGCAAATGCTTTCACCTGCATCCAGATAAAATTACCAACAATATTTCTGGAATATTGTGTGCATTAAAGTCGTTTCAGTTGATATCTCTACAACAGGCAATTCAAAGGTGAGAAAACAACTTGTATTTACATGACATATTTTATGACTTCAGGATAGTCCAAACTCACAACAGCTAATGAAGTACTTTTGAATCCTTGTCACTGTGATAATATAGAATTGCTACAGTCACAGTGCAAGATATCAGTAACAACAATAAGATTACCTGTGTTAGTGATGTTTATTTATTTTTATTTTACTTATTTATTAGTGCTACAAGTAGGCTTATATTAATAATGCAATGATGTTACTGTGAAAATCCTCTAGTCACCACATTCCATCACCTGTTTGGGTCCACTGAGGGAGAATCTAGCTTGATCAATATACCCAACCAGTCTTTTGGACTGTGGGAGGAAACCGGAGCACCTAGAGGAAACCCATGCAGACACAGGGAGAACATGCAGACTCTGCACAAACAGTGACCCAAGCTGGGAATCGAACTCGGATCCCTGGCACAATGAGGGCAGCAATGCTAACCACTGTGCCACTGTGCTGCGGTTGAGAAATAAAATTTGGCCAGGACACCAGGGAGGATTCTCTGAGCTCTTCTTCTAATAATGTCATGGGATCTTGCACACCTACCTGAGAAGGCAGACAGGGACTGTGACATTACATTTTCAATCAGAATTGCTGCTGTCCCACATATGCATAAAACCTGGTATGACTGGTAAGGCAATGGCGTTGTGGAATAGGAGAATAGGGAAGGCAATGGCCTAGTGGAATTATTGCCAGACTATTTAGAAACTCAGCTATATTCTGGGGACCCAGGTTTGAATCCCATCACAGCAGCTGGTTGAATTAGAATTCAATTAAAAAGATCTGAAATTAGGAATCCACTGATGACCATGAAACTATTGTCAATTGTCAGAAAAACACATCTAGTTCCCTAATTTTTGGGCGGCATGGTGACACAGTGGTTAGCACTACTGCCTCACAGCACCAGGGTCCCAGGTTCAATTCCGGCCTTGGGTCTACTGTCTGTGTGGCATTTGCACATTCTCCCGCTGTCTGCATGGCATTCTTTTTTGCCATAACAATTCTGTGATGCTGTGAGAAGAAATATTATAGAAACTTGAAACATAATGGAAATCTTCCCTGCAGCCACAAAACCATTTAATAAACAACATTTCTATGACTAGAATTTGAATATTTTCTAGAGTTGAAATGAAGTGTGCCACCAGTCAATTAACCTATGACAGTATCAAAAGGCAGTTGTTTCCCTTTGCTCCACAAACTAGAGGAGAAACAAGCTGTTAGTGCACCATTTTTAGTTTTCCACACTTGCCTGTTTAAAAACCTCCTGCCTATTTTTGTTTAACTGAACATATAATTGACCATGTCACAGAGAGATGCAAAAATTTTTAACGTTATTTTCTGGATTTCATCAAAATTTAGATGAGAAATGTTAACATGATGGAAAAATAAAATAATAATAAAGGATTTTTTTTTAAAAAAATCACAAAACCTGCACTTGTTTCTGATCCTTTGCATTATAGTGATGAGGATACAGATGTAAATTCTCTGGTGAAATCTTGGCTACGAAACCAGGTAGATGAATGCCGGAGCAATCTAGAAAGCTGGATTGGAGATTATTTTGAGAAGTGTTTGAACTGGGTTTTGAAGCAGGTGAGTGACCTTTAGAAATTCTCATGTACAAAACAGCTAAACCACAAAGTATGTATTTTTAATTATTTATTTTTGTGAAGTGCAACTCCTAAATCTTTTACAATATTGCATTCCTATCCTTGAGTGCAATTAGAGTGAATTGCTGAGTAGGTGCTGTAAAGCTTTCCTATCACGTAAGGAAATTTTGGAGTCTTAAATATTTTAGGGTTAGCCTTGCAGTTTGAATGGATTAGCAAAAGCTAGTGGCTGTACAATTTAAGACGAGCTGAAGCTTACTGAGGGTCTGAGATGGGAGAATCAGTGGAATGGTTGTCTGGAAGTGAAAAGGTTATTGTGATGGAATCTGGTTTCAAAGCTCATGCTTTTTGAGTTAGACGGTAATTGAAAAGAGAAACTGAAAAAGTTTAGACTGAAACTGAAATTGGAAACCACGACTTCTGAGGTTGAAACTAAATAAAGCACCACAACAGCTCAGATGATGATTCCACTGGTGCAGTAGAGGCCGACTGGAGAATACTAAGCTGAGAAAAGGCATATGTACGGTGTGGAAGCTGTTTCTCTTGCTTGAAGAATTTACACCATTTGGAATGTCATAAGCAAATTTGAGGAAGTTTTTCTGATGTGTGCCATTTTTGGTTCAAACTGTGCCCATGGAACTCAGTGGTTGTGCACTGCTTTTACTTGGGGATCAGGCTAAATTCAAGAAAAAGAACTGAAATTCTTCATGAGAAGAAGTAATTTTGAAGGATTTTCTGACTGAGGTCGAAGACATATATGCGGAATGGACTACCAAGCCAATTCATAAGATCTGTCTTTGCTGTATCTCCAATTTAATCTATAATTTATAATTGACCACAATATACCTGTTCATACATGTTTAATTTGTGTTGACTGTAGGTTTCAGAGTATAAGATACTCATCCAAGATAGTATTTAGTGTTTGCTTTGTTTGACTCTTGTACAGTAACAATTATTTTGTTTTAAACTTTGGGACGTTGTGGCTTCATTCTTTCAACAGATAACTGGGATTTTGGATTTCTTCTTTCCTTAAACCCAGTTATTGTATGAATTTCATTTAACTCTTCTAAGTTATCAGACATTTTCAAACAATATTTTCCTATCTTACACTGGGGGAGGTAAAAATATAAAGATACATTTGCTGGGCAGCGTACTGAGTCATGTATTCTCATGACAAGCAACTTTATGCTATGGCATGAATACACAGATGAACAGGACCAACTTTGTGCCTTCAGATGGTTTTGCTGGTGGAAAGAAAGACACTGAAAGTTGTAAGATTACGTTGCTGTTGGGTCTTGAAATATGTCACCTCTATCTTCAGACTTTTACCAATTGTTGTGGATTCACACATTGAAAGTTAATGAAACTCGCAATGTAAATGTGCCTACAGTCTAGGCCAGTTTAGTTTTACCAATTCTTTTCAGAACTTTGGGATGTATGGGACTGGAAAAGATCATTGTGGTGGCCCCAATTGTTTCTAGAATTCAAAAACTGAACACATTGTTCGTTACTTACTTACCTTAATATGCATTACATGAACTTGCACTAGTCTTGAACTTGCATGTGGATGGCCTGACGAGAGAAGGGGCAAAACTTGACCTAGTATGAGGGGACATAGCCTTAAATTGAGGGGTGATAGATATAGGACAGATGTCGGAGGTAGGTTCTTTACTCAGAGAGTAGTAAGAGACTGGAATGCCCTGCCTGCAACAGTATTGGATTCGCCAACAATAAGGGCATTTAAATGGTCATTGGATAAACGTATGGATGATATTGGAATAGTGTAGGTTAGATGGGCTTTAGATTGGTTTCACAGGTCGATGCAACATCGAGGGTCGAAGGGCCTGTACTGCCTTTAATGTTCTATGTTCTATGATCTATGTTCCTCATGGGGAAAAAAGGAAGGGCATATGACAGAAGTGTTAGTGAGGAATCACTTTGGGACCAGTGACCATATTTTCATTAGTTTTGCCATAATTATGGAGAATTATAGATCAGGCCCAGAAGTTAAAATTCTAAATGGGGCAAGGCCAATTTTGATAGTGTTAGATAGGAACTTTCAGAAGTTGATTGGGAGAGATATGTAGGCAGGCAAAGGGATGGCTGGTAAGTGGGATGCTTTCAAAAGTGTGTTAACCAGGGTTCAGCATAAGCAAATTCCTTGTATCGTTAAGGGCAAGGCTGGGAGAACCCTGGATGTTTTGGGATATTGAGACTCTGGTCAAAAAGAAGAATGCGGCATATAATATGCATAGGCAGCTGGGATCAAGTGGATCCGTTGAAGAGTTTAGAGGGTGTCAGTAGAGTTAAGTGAAAAATCAGGAGGGCAAAAGGGGACTTGAGATTGCTTTGGCAGATAAGGTAAAAGGGAACTGAAAGAGCTTCTACAAATACATAAAGAACAAAAGTGTAAGTAGGGAGAGAACGGGGCCTCTTAAGCATCAAGATCATCTATGTGCGAAGCCAAAAGAGATGGGTGAGATCCGAAATGAATATTTCTCATGTTGAGAAAGGTATGGATGTTAGGGAACTTGGGGAAATAAATGGTGTTGGCTTGACGAGTGTACATTTACCAGACAAGGAGGTGTAGGAGTGCATCAAGATAGATAAATCCCTGGGACGTTATGAAGTGTATCCCAGGAAGTTGTGGGAGGCTAGGGTGGAAATTGCAATCCCCTAACAGAGATATTTGAATCATCAACAATCACAGGTGAGGTGCCAGATGATTGGAGGGTGACAAATATATTTATTTAAGAAGGGCTGCAGGGAAAAACCTGGGCATGACAGGTCGGTGAGCTTGACATTTATAGTGGGTAAGTTTTTAGAAGGCATTCCGAGAGACAGGATCTATAGGCATTTAGGGAGACAAGGACTAATTAGGGACAGTCAGCATGTGTTTATGAGTGGAAGATCATATCTCACAAAATTGATTGAGTTTTTTGAAAGGGTAATCAAGAAGGTAGTTGAGGGAAGTGCAGTCAATGTTGTCCATATGGATTTTAGCAAGGCCTTTGATAAGGTACTGTGTGATAGGTTGTTGCATAAGGTTAAATCTCATAGGATCCAGGATGAGGTAGCCAATTGGATACAAAATTGGCTTGATGACAGAAGACCGAGGGATGTTGTGGAGGGTTGTTTTTCAAACTGAAGGCATGTGACCGATGGTATGCCTTAGGGACTGGTGCTGGGCCCACTGTTATTTGTTATTTATATTAATGATCTGGATGAGAATTTAGGAGGCAAGGTTAGTAAATTTGTAGATAACACCAAGATTGTTGGCATAATGGACAGTGAAGAAGATTATTTAGGATTGCAACGGGATCTTGATCTATTGGGCCAGTGGGCAGATGAATGGCAGATGGAGTTTAATTTAGATAAATGTGAGGTGATGCATTTTGGTAGATTGAACCAGGGCAGGACTTAGTCAGTTAATGATAGGGAGTTGGGGAGAGTTATAGAACAAAGGGATCTTGAAAGTGGAGTCACAGTTGGATAAGGTGGTGAAGGCGGCATTTGGGATGCTTGGTTTCATTGGTCAGAACATTGAATACAGGAGTTGGGGACGTCTTATTGAAATTACACAAGAAATTGGTGAGGACACACTTGAAATACTGTGTAAGGTTCTGGTCACCCTATTATAGAAAGGATATTATTAAATTAGAAAGAGTGCAGAAAAGATTTACTACGATGCCAACAGAACTTGATGGTTAGGCTGACTATACTGGGACTTTTTTCCCTGGAGCGTAAAAGGCTTAGGGGTAATCTTATAGATTTGTATAGGTCTGTAAAATGATGATGGACGTAGATAAGGTAGATAGTCAATATCTTTTCCCAAAGGGAGGGGAATGTAAAACTAGAAGGCACAGGTTTAAGGTGAGAGGGGAGAGATACAAAAGTATCCAGAGGGGCAATTTTTACACTCACAGGGTGGTGAGTGCCTGGAACAAGCTGCTAGAGGTAGTAGTACAGGTGGGTACAATTTTGTATTTTAAAGAGCATTTAGACAGTTACGTTGGTAAGATTGGTATGGAGGGATATGGGCCAAACGTCGGCAATTGGGCCTAGCTTAATGGTAAAAACTGGACACTTTGGACAAGTTAGGCCAAAAGGATTGTTTCCATGTGGTAAACCTCTATGACGCTACAGGCCTAATCAATATTAAAGGTTAACCACCAGTAAAAATATACACAATTTCAAAATTGTTTTGAACAATTACTTGCTGGGTATTCTGTCACCCAGAGTTCAGCTTTATTTCTGCATTTTGGGAGATAAATTATTATTTTTATTCATTTATGGGATGTGGGCATCGCTGGCTGGGCTAATATTTATTGCCATACCTAATTGCCTTTGAGAAGGTGGTGGTAAGCTGCCTTTTTGAATCGCTGCTGTCAATGTGGTGTTAGTACATCAGAGCTTTTAGGGTGGGAGTTCTCGGATTTTGGCTTAGCGACACTGATATGCTTAGTATTAGTTATAAAGATGAGAAATAATTTTCACCTTAGAACTAAACTCGAAATAACATCCCTATTCTCTAGTAGTAATAAAGTTCATTTGTGACAGCTTTCTGCTTTCATGCTTGCACTTTTTAACCTTTCTTAATTTTGTGTAAGAACACAGGAAGTAGAACCAATGAACAAATAACTGCTGTTCAATTAAATAAAACCAGATCAAACACCATCCAGAAACTTTTTCTCATGCCTTTTATTTCTATCTTATCTGGTACGTTTGTAAAATAGCACCAAGATTCAATGGAAGCATGGAAAATTTGGTAAATTCTGTAGACTTTTGAACAAAGTATTCAAGTGTTGTTTATTATTATTGAAGTCGTTCAAATATATCATTGACCTGAATTCATAACTTCAACACAGCCTAATAAATAAAGAGCAAACATTAGAATTTAAGCTGAGAATAATTGATTTTTCAAAATAAATCAAAACTCACTTTTTGCCTTTTCAGAATGATTTTGTAGTAGAAACTAGTCTTGTTGGAACAGTTTTGAATGGTTTGTCTCACCTTCATGGTTGTATGGATCGTGGACAGTTCATAATTAGCCTAATTAGAGGTCTTGGTGGTAATCTTAACATGAAATCACGACAAGAATTTTCTAAAGAGGTATGTAACATCATTATCTTCTAAACTATGCTGTATATGAAAGATTTTTTTTTGATGGGTTGTGGGTTTCACTGGGTAAACCAGCATTTATTGTACCTCCCTAATTGCCCTTGAGGAGATGGTGAAATACATCATATAATAACTTACAAAACAGCAAGATTTGCTTTCACATTTTTGTAATTTGTGAAGTAAATCTTGGTTATGCCTTGAGTACAATCTCTTAATCAGCTTAGTGCTTCCGATTACCTTCTTTATTGAGACCTAGTAGCCTTCTTGGTAATCTATTGATTTCTCTCAATTTCACAAATTAGCATCGACTAGCAAACGTTATGATTAAATGAATATAGCCACATAGATAGAGAAATGGTTGGGACAAAATTTACAAGGGTTGGGTAAGAAGGAAGCAAGAAATGTAAATATAATGAATGGTGTTTCACATGTGTTTAGTTTTATTTATTTGATCTTATTTATTTTGTACATTAACCATAAAGATGGACAGAACAATGTCAAAATTTGATACCAGATGGGGGAATCTGGCAAAATGTGACTTAAGATTTTGAAGGACTGCAGGTGGCTGTCAGCTAGCAGGAAGTGCAGCTAGCTGGCAGATATTGTTTAATGTAGTAAAACATGAAATACATTATGGGGTTGAGAATAGTGCAAATAAATACTCCTTAAATGGTAAGATTTTAAATGTAATAAAGGAACAAGGGACTTTGGTCTGCATGTATATGGGTAATTAAAAGTGGCAAAAAAAAGTAACTCAGAAAGAAAGTGGATATGGTGAAACTCCCCACTTGTAGTTGGGTTCAGAGCAAATGGGTATAAATATAGAATAGCCACTGACAGATCAAATGGGGAGGGTGGGGAAGATGAGAAGAGATAATTCGAGTAGTAACATATGAAATACGCGGTTAAATTCAAGAAAGTTAGCTGGTGAAGGATAGTACTGGAGCCAGCTTTTACTCAATCTAACATTTATATAGAGTGAAACATTACAAGCAAACACCTCATAACTCAGCCCCGAGTTTCTGATTGTCTCTTTATCTCTGCTCAAGGAAAATCCCAATTAATGTGTTCCAGCTGCATATAATTAAACTAAATTGATATAAAATGAACAGATTCCTTTCTTTCTCTTTAAATAAAATTAGAGTTAGTATGCACAACAAGAATTTCAAAACAAATCAAATAAACACCATTCCATATTCTGTACAAAACATTACCTTGTGGGTCATCCCTCATCTAGGACTGCTGATAATTTATTCATGGAAACATTCTTTTTTGTAAGATAATAAAACAGTTGGCGACTTGCATCCATCTGATTAATTTTAGAATTCTTTTCACTTGAGCATTTGTTGCAAACCAGCAAGATTATCCTTATTTGACACGTTTTGCAGAGTACACATTAACGAAAAATGAACAATTATCTGCCTAACATTCAATGGAAATACTATCTTCAGTACATCCTTTGTACAGAATCTCATTCATAATATTTGACAAAATAGAATCACACATACATTATTTTCAGAAGAACTGATGATTCAGCAGCTAAAGTACTTTTAACATTTTATTTTGTTTGCCATATCCAATATTTTATCCTAGGCATTTGTATTCATCCAGTACTGAATGTTGAAGAAGTGGCCTGGCAATTTAGAGACAGTGGATGAATCAAGAGAAATTGTGGCATGATAGAAATTTATGTTGTACATATAGAAACTAACATTATATTTTTGCAATATTGTCAGCAAGAAATAGCATTTGGATGGGAAATCGGAGGGACCAACAGTCGGTCAATGGGAGACATTAGAGATCACAGTGCGGGAGCAAGAAGAAAAGCCATTACAATTGATTCTTTGCCTACAATTAGGTAGATAAGAATGGAACTAGGGGAGCATGTCCTACCCAATTAGATGACAGTGGAGGTACATGGAAGGAAGAAGATGTAATCAACCGTGCCAGAGGCTGCAAACAGTTTGAGATGATAAGGAGGAATAGTTCACCTTTGTCACAGTCATGTCGGATATTGTTTGTGATTTTAGTAAGAACTGTTTTGGTACTGTGGCAGGGTAGAAACCTGACTACAGGAATTCAGTCATGGTTTTCTGGATAAAATGGGTATGAATTTGTGTAGCAATAGCATGTTCAAGGTCTTTGAAGGGGAAAGGGATGTTGGAGGTGGTATGGTAGTTTACAAGTAGTTATGGGCAGGGTGCCAGTTGCTGTGAAGATTTCCATGGCTTTAAATTTCTACTATAGTGGGTCCTTCCAGTTCGGAGCAGGATGACGTTCACAACATTTCACAGTTCATCGTCCATTGCTGCTTTAAGGAAGTTACACATGGCTGGTCCATTCAGTTGGTTAAGGATAGAACTGGAGCCAATCTTTATGAACTTCTAGTAAACATTTATTTATACTTTACAGGCATATACCCTAAATCAACAGCAATTCAAGAAGACATTTTCTATTCCGTATCTATGATTATGTGGTATCCTCAGTTATGATATTGCCCTTTTGACAAAGACATTACAAATTGGCAGGGAAAAAAAAGTGCATTTAAAGTTAAGAAATCTCGCTTAAATATCTTTGGATCAGCTGCTAATCTAATAAATTCCTAATTCTTTTTTTTCAAATAGACAATCAAGTGATTCATTGTTCATTCATACAATCCATCAATGCTATTATATTCATATCTCAAATAAAAGCTGAAATGTTGAAAAGATGTTCATTTGTGAAATAGGTTTTCTCTCATGCTTTCAAAAATGTTAACTTAATTTTAACTCAGGTTTTAAACTGGGCAAGAGAATCACCACCAGATCCACGGCAGACTCTCGATACATATTATGACCAACAGAGTGGGCGACTCATGGCATACCAGATGGAGAAACCAGAGAATCTGACTGCTGATGATTTCAGTAATCCTCAGAAACTTCCTGTCGTACGAACTCCTGACATGCAAAGAGGGTTAGATTATTTTAAACCCTGGTTAAGTTCTAACAGCAAACAGCCATTTGTACTAGTAGGACCCGAAGGGTGTGGAAAAGGGTAAGATTTTGCTTTCAGAAATTATGCATCTTAACTGTATGATAATCTTTTGATGGTTTGAAGATAACCGTAGTATTGTGTTGTGAATTATTCTGTGAATCGTTTAAAGCAACAATTGATAATGCGGGGCAGGGTTTTGTTGATTGAATGGGGATGGGAACTGAGGCAGATGGATGTGTAATTTTCTGACTCTTGCCATTGTGCCAGCTTCCCAATGCCCTTTTGGACAGTCAATGACTTTTATAATCAGAGGGAAGACAAGACCTGGCAAACTGCCCAATTCTGAACAATCACCAATTGAACTGGTTAATGAATTTGTTAACTTATTAAGGGCTAGCCTGTAATTTTTGTGGAAACACATGCAATTCACGCTGAATCTGGGATGGGCAAATAGAGGGAAGTGGCAATGCAGCACAGTGCCAGTCATGGCCATGGCTTTCGATTAGTTGGGCTTGTCAAATGTCAGGGAATCACTGCAGGAGACTGCCAATTTAAATAGATTGTAACTAAGTTTTGTGCCCTTGTTGAGGAAGACTTCATATCTCTCAATACTGATCGCTGTATCCTTCCACTGGCTATGAAAGTCAATTCAGCCTTGAATTTCATCATCTCTAGTTTGTTCCAAGGACCAGCCATGGGCCTTGATTGGGCCTCTCAAGTAGGAGCATATTATTGCATTTTGTAGGCCACTGATGCTCTATTTTTAAAATTAATGTTGTGCATAAAGGCCTTCATTGGCATGAATGGCAGTGGGATTTACCTTCATTATTGACTCCACAGGTTCTGGGCATTATTAATTGCATTCACATGGCCAGAAAGGCACTGAATAACTGATTAGTGAGATCCATCAGCAATAGAGTTTCCATTCCCTTAATGTTGAGCTGGTCTGCAATCATAAGAACATAAGGACATAAGAAATAGGAGCAGGAGTAGGCCATCTTGCCCTTCGAGCCTGCCCCGCCATTCAATAAGATCATGGCTGATCTGTTGTGGCTCAGTTCCACTTTCCCGCCCTCTCCCCATAACCCTAAATCCCCTCTCTTATCAAAAACCCATCAACCCGCGTCTTAAAAATATTTAGCGAGGCAGCCTCCACCACTTCAACGGGCAGAGAATTCCAGAGATTCACCACCCTTTGAGTGAAGAAGTTCCTCCTCAACTCCGTTCTAAACCGCCCCCCCTTTATCTTGAGGCTGTGCCCCCTAGTCCTACTGTCTTTTTTGAGCGGGAAGAGTCTCTCCACCTCTATCCTATCCATCCCATTCATCATCTTATACATCTCAATGAGATCTCCCCTCATTCTTCTAAACTCTAACGAGTACAAGCCTAGTTTATTCAGCCTCTCCTCATAGCTCAACCCCCTCAACTCTGGTATCAGCCTAGTAAACCTCCTCTGCACTCCCTCCAAGGCCAAAATATCTTTGCGCAGGTGCGGCGCCCAAAACTGCACACAGTACTCCAGCTGCATCACAACAAGTGCTTTATGTATATTTGTGTTCCCAATTTTGGCAGCTCCCTCAGTGCCCACGTCCTACATGCCACCAACAAAATTGTGTATGGTGTCGAGCGAGCAAGGGATGCACCTTGAAGAGTTGGCCACTCACCCCTTTATATGATTCAGGTGGAGGCATAGAAGACTACAACTGCTCGTTGGCAGTTGGTGACTAGTGGAGTGCCGCAGGGATCGGTGCTGGGGCCGCAACTGTTTACCATTTACATAAACGATCTGGAGGAGGGGGCTGACTGCAGGGTAATGAAATTTGCTGATGACATGAAGATGAGTGGAAAAGCAAATTGCGTGGAAGGCGCAGAAAGTCTGCAGAGTGGTCTGGATAGGCTGTGAGTGGGCGAGGACCTGGCAGATGGAGTATAATGTTAGCAAATGTGAGGTTATCCACTTTGGTAGAAATAATAGTAGGAGGGAATATTATTTAAAGGGTGAAAAGCTGCAGCATGCTACGGTGCAGAGGGACCTGGGGGTCCTTGTGCACGAATCGCAAAAACCCAGTCTGCAGGTGCAGATCAAGAAGGAAATTGGAATGTTGGCCTTCATAGTGAGGGGGATAGAATATAAAAGCAAGGAGGGCTTGCTGCAACTGTACAGGGCACTGGTGAGGCCGCAACTGGAGTACTGTGTGCAGTTTTGGTCGCCGCATTTGCGAAAGGATATATTGGCCTTGGAGGGAGTGCAGAGAAGGTTCACTAGGCTGATACCAGAGATGAGGGGGCTAGCCTATGAGGAGAGATTGAATAGACTGGGTCTGTACTCGTTGGAGTTTAGAAGGCTGAGGGGGGGTCGGTGCTGGGGCCTCAGCTATTTACCATTTATATAGATGATCTGGAGGAGGGAGCCGAGTCGAAATTTGCTGATGACACCAAGATTGGTGGAACGGCAAATTGCGCGGAGGGTGTGGAGAGTCTGCAGAAGGATCTAGATAGGCTGGGTGAATGGGCCAGGAACTGGCAAATGGAATTTAATGTTGGCAAGTGCGAGGTGGTCCACTTTGGTAGGAATAAAGGTAGGAAGGACTATTACTTACGTGGCGAAAAACTGCAGCAGGCGACGGTGCAGAGGGACCTCGGGGTCCTTGTGCATGAGTCGCAAAAACCCAGCCTACAGGTGCAGCAGGTGGTCAGGAAGGCGAATGGGATGCTGGCCTTCATAGCGAGGGGCATTGAATATAAAAGTAGGGAGGTGTTGCTGCGGCTGTATAGGGCATTGGTGAGGCCGCAGCTGGAGTACTGTGTGCAGTTTTGGTCGCCGCACTTACGCAAGGATATTTTGGCCTTGGAGGGAGTGCAGAGGAGGTTTACTAGGCTGATACCGGAGTTGAGGGGATTGAGCTATGAGGAGAGGCTGAATAAACTAGGCTTGTACTCGTTAGAGTTTAGAAGAATGAGGGGAGATCTCATTGAGACGTATAAGATGATGAATGGGGTGGATAGGATAGAGGTGGAGAGACTCTTCCCGCTCAGAAAGGACAGTAGGACTAGGGGGCACAGCCTCAAGATAAAGGGAGGGGGGCGGTTTAGAACGGAGTTGAGGAGGAACTTCTTCACTCAAAGGGTGAAGAAGTTCAAATCTCTGGAATTCTCTGCCTGTTGAAGTGGTGGAGGCTACCTCGCTAAATATTTTTAAGATGCGGGTTGATGGGTTTTTGATAAGCGAGGGGATTAAGGGTTATGGGGAGAGGGAGGGAATGTGGAACTGAGCCACGACAGATCAGCCATGATCTTATTGAATGGCGGGGCAGGCTCGAAGGGCTAGATGACCTACTCCTGCTCCTATTTCTTATGTTCTTATGTGATGTTCTTATGATCTTATAGAGACAGATATGATAGTGAAGGGAATGGATAGGGTAAAGGTAGAGAGATTCTTCCCGCTTAGAAAGGATAGCAGAACTAGAGGGCACAGCCTCAAAATAAAGGGGGGGTGTGCAGTTTAGATCAGAGTTGAGGAGGAACTTCTTCACTCAAAGGGTGGTGAGTCTCTGGAATTCTCTGCCCATTGAAGTGGTGGAGGCTACCTCGCTGAATATATTAAAGTCACGGGTAGATAGGTTTCTGATAGACAAGGGAATTAAGGGTTATGGGAAGAAAGTGGGAAAGTGGAACTGATCCACTTCCATGATCTTGTTGAATGGTGGGGCAGGCTCGAAGGGCTAGATGGCCTACTCCTGCCCCTATTTCTTATGTTCTTATGAAGCTATTTGCTCACAGAGACCCCTATTGACCAGGCCATCATCCTTCTGGAGATGCAGTTCTGGTGCCTTGACCAGTCGATTGGCAATTTGCAGTACCCTCCTGCAAGGGCCTCGACATTATAGTGATCTGTTACATTCTCCGTTGCGTGGCCCTCCACTTTATTACAACTTTGGGCACTTATAATTATGTCCTAAACGTGGGATAAGTGAGTTCTTAAAGATTAAAATTAGGTTACATCAGAAGATTAACTAAAATATTTTGCAACCAAGTCTAGTGCTTTGGAGTTCTCAAACCACAATATGAATCCAACTTTGCTAATTGGCAATATCTGGCTGATGGAACAGTTAAACTTATTCTGTGGAGTTGCAACATGGGACTTTCATCACCAAAATGCAGACTGCTCTGTGATTTTTCTTCCTGCCACTAAATCACCTTCCCATCCAATTATTTTCTTCTTGTATTAATCCTTGTCAAAACTTCTATTATGTATTTATTGCTTCCATGCAATTAAAAGGAAAATAATGCATAAATGGTTTTATTTTTAAGTGTCCATGCTGTACGTTGACACATTTACACTGGCCTAACTGGCATTTGGAATTCCCACCGGCTAGCTGGTTGGCAATTTGAATTCACTGACCCCACAGTCTCAGTGAAAGTTGTGCCCAAAGGACACACTAGCCAGAGAATCGGATGCTATGTTTTGCTGACCAATTTCCAAGCCAACCTCTAAACATTGCTTCTCTTTGAAGCATCTAATTTAAAAAGCAACTGTGACCTGAGGTCCTCCCAATTTTACTTTTGTTGCAATACGCATAGGTTTTGTAAATGTATCTGTTAAATGAACAGAATTGGTATTTGGGGGGATATAAGTTAGCAAAGGGGGTTTTATGTCACTGATGGGACAGGAGCCTCTAGAATTTACAAATCTGAACTTGCTGGTCACCACTAATGTAGACTGTTTTTCATCTCCATATTTTAGTTCTTTGTAACTGACTTAGATTCCAATTGTAATTTTTAAAAAGAATTTCAGGAGATTTAGTTGGAAAATTAGCAACTTAGTTTATCTTGGTGATGTGTTAATCTTCTTTAGTTGTATAGTAATAAGTTGTGGACTGTTATCCTGAAACCATTTAATGTGTAAATATTCTTCTTTGTAGCTGTTAATTTTCTCATGAAATATATCTTGCCTGTGTCATTTGCACTTGCAAACAACATGCTTAAGAAAATATTGTTTCACCTTGATAATTGCTTTGTCCAAATTTTTAAGCAACACTTTTGTCTTCTGTCGATGCTGGTTACTTCTTGATATGAAAGGTTTCCTTTCAAATGCCTTTTATTCCTGCATATTTGTTTCATCAGATGTGTTGGTATGTGATATTTATATCCGCAAAAAGAATGGGTGGCTTTAAGCCACCTAAATATTAAGTTATCCAGTATCTGTAAGTGCAGCTGAATATAGTTTGTTATTGCTCTATTGGCACATTTATAATTGCTCTAAATTAAGCTCCAAATTTGAATCGTCTGTGATCCACTGTTTAATCAAGCCATCTTATGTATCATGCAGAGCAATTTTGTTGCTGCAAGTTTGCTTAATACAGCAGAGAAGCCAGCTAATGAGATGTTAAGCAACCCATTTGTTGACTCTGTATGGAGAGGCTGTATGATAATGTAGCTATTTGGCATATGGAGTTCAGCATAAATAAGTGAAGTTATGTATGTTGGGTTGAAGGGAACCCTGTACCTTTTGGAGAAGATTTATATTGCACCCTGGGCACATTCTGTAGTTTTGTTTTGGCAGAATCTTCATTCTGGCATTGAGTAGAGAAAATACAATTTAAAATCTGACTTCTGTGCCATCAAATTATGTTTTAGGAATCTAATGTATGAATGATAAACAGGCCTGTTTTTGTTGTGGTGTGTTAACTTGATTTTTAGTTTTGGTGATCTCGAAATGACTTCCTAAAGCCATGAGACAGAACTTTCCGGTCTTGTCATGGCAGCCTCTGCTGCGGGAGATTCAGAGGCCCAGGCAAAGGTCCAGTGACTTCCAGCGGCACTGGACAATTCCGGCAGCGGGCGTAGCTGGAAAGCCCCACACCAGGGCATTTACTGCGGGTGCAAAAAGTGACATGGGCATAAAATCCTGTGAGACGCCAAAGTGAGAGTCTTGCTGGCTAAATCCTGCTGCATGATCATCCTCAGCTTCCACCATTGATGTAACGAGGTTCCTATCCCACCCTGGGATTTGTAGAAAGTACTTTCTCATGCTGTACTTTGTACAAAATGCTTTTTATTGTGATTAATGTTAATTTGCTAGTTTTCTGTTGTTAATCTGCATAGCCTTTCTAAACTCCCTTTTGGTAGTTTTTCTGTACTCTTTATATTTGCCTAGACTTTCTTTTTATTAGCTCCCCAAAAAGCATCGTATTCATTTCTTGAAAGATTCAGTTTGAGCTGAACCTAACCTTTCCTTTTGCTCCTGGAATATTCTTGATTGCATATTTTCCATTTTTTAAAATATTTCCTGTTGCCTATCTGTAATTTAAGAGAAAGTTGATCCTCATTGCAATACAATTTACCCTTTTTCCCAGTAGAATATATTTTCGCTTATAAACATTCTAATTCCAAACCTTATTGAGTGAAAATTGTATTTGTGAGCTTCTGCTTTTTGTATTATTTGATAATGAATAATATAACATATTTAGTTCTATATATGTATGTATATCCCCATAATATATGTGAGGGTGTTGTGGTGGACATGCATTTTCAAAAAAAAATTCAATAAAGTGCCGCATAACAGACTTAATAGCAAAATTGATGCCCCTGGGTCAAGAGGGGAAGTGACAGAAGAAGGCAAAGCCATCTGGGTGACAGGAAACAAAGAGCAGTGGTGAGCAGTAGTTCTTCAAACTGGAGAAAGTTGCGCAGTGGGGTTCCTTGATGGATGGTACTCGGCCCACTGCTTTTATCGATTTATATTGACAAATTAGACTTGGATGTACAAGTTAAAATTTACAGATAATATAAAACTTGGAAGTATTATGAACTGTAAGGAGGACAGTGATAAACCTCAAGAGGACATAGGCTGGTTGAATGGGCAGATGCAAGGCAGATAAAATTTAATGCAGATAAATGTGAAGTGATTCATCATATTTGAAGCACACAGATAGGTATTATAAACTAAAGGGTAGAATTCTAAAGGGGTTCAGGGACAGAGAGGCTGAGGGAAATGTGTACACAAATTGTTGAAGGTAGCAGGGCAGTTTGAGAATGTGATTAGAAAGGCAACCTGGGCTTTATAAATAAAAATATGGAGAACACTAGAAAGGAAATTAGCATCCACCTTTCTAATGCTCTAGTTTAGCCTCAGCTGGAATAGTTAGTCCAATTTGGGCACCACACCTGAGGAAGGGTGTGTTGGCTTTACAGAAAAAAATTATATGATAATTTTAGAAGAAGCAATTTCAGTTATGTGGAAAAGTTGTTTGTGTTTATGTGTTTGGAAACGTTGAGGTTCTTTTACTTACAGAAGATTGAGAGATTTGATAGAGGCATTGAAAATCACAAGTCGGATGAGAAAATTCTTTTCATTGATAGAAGGTTGGAGAACAAGAGAACAAAGACCTGAAGTGATTAAGAAATGAATCAAAGGCAGCATGAGGAACAACTTTTTTATGCAGTGAATGGCTCTGATCTAGAATGCACTGTCGGAAAGGGGAATAGAGGCAAATTCAGTTCTAAGTTTCAAGATAGAATTTAAGGGAAAACACTTGTAGAGGAGCGTTGAGAAAGGGAAACAGGCTAAAATGCTCTTGGAGATAGTCAACCTAGTCTAGATGGGCTGAATTGTCTCCTGTGCTATAACCATTCTGTGATTCTATGACTTCATATTTGGAACTTGAAAGTTGAAATCAACCTACTACTCCTCCTCCTCCTCCTCCTCTTCCTCCTCCCCCCCGCTGCCTCTTATCTATTCGTTGACTTCATTATTAGATGTATAGTTTGATTGTTTTGTTGAGGAAATCTTATAAGCTAAAGTTATTCCCTTGTTCCCATAAAAGGAAAATTCAATCAGAGAATGTAATCTATGTAGAATACCTTCTATTTTAATGATTATTTTTTATTTTCAGGATGCTTCTTCGTTATGCTTTCTCTCAGTTGAGATCCACTCAGATTGCAACAGTTCATTGCAGCGCACAGACCTCGCCTAGGCATATTCTGCAAAAGTTGAGCCAAACATGCATGGTTATAAGTTCTAACACTGGTCGTGTATACAGGCCAAAGGACTGTGAACATCTGGTGTTATATTTGAAAGACATTAACCTACCTAGACCAGACAGATGGGGAACCAGCAGCGTTATTGCATTTCTACAGCAGGTTAGGACATTGTTAAATCAATTTCTCATGTTTATTTGCTTCAAATGTTTTATATTTAATTTTTCCCAGCGTTATAGTATACTGTTTAAGTATGCTGCCATGTTAGCTTTCGTTCCTTTTATGGGCTTAAATAAACTTATTGCAGCTTCCTTTGAATCAGTAGGTTACCACAAATGTACAGGAAGTGCATGAAATCAGACTGATCAGCAGTGGTATTTTAATTGGTAGAAATCTTTCAAATAAAGGTTTTTCTTTTCAAGTCGTCTTACTGGCACGGTCACATTTACTCCGTTATTTTGTCCCCTCTCTTTAAACATCTTCTACATCCCAGGCTTGTTTGTTGCAGGAGAGCAACTGACATTCTGTTTACTTCAATGTTTTAATGAGTAGATAGGTAATGTTTTCAGGACTTCATAGAACCGTAGAAAAGTTATGGTACAGGAAGAGGCCATCCAGCTCCCTGTGACTGCGTCAGTTGAAATCACTAGCTACCCATTCTAATCTCACCTTCCAGCACCTGGTCCGTAGACTTGAAGGTTCCAGCACTTCAGGCGTAGATACTTCAGGTATCTTTTAATGGTTTAAGAGGTTATGCCTCAACTGCCAATCAGGGTATTGAATTCCAGACACCTATCACCCTCTGGATGAAATGTTTTGCCCCTGTAATCCTTCTACCAATCACCTGAAATCTGTGCTCCCTTGGAATTGACCTCTGTTCTAGGGGAAACAAGTCTTTCCTCTTTATTCTTTCTAGGCCCCTCATAATTTTGTACACCTCCGTTCTGAAGAAAGCAACCGCAGCTTACCCAGTCTTTACTCATAACTGCAGTTTTCAAGCCCTGGCAACATTCTTGTAAATCTTCTCTGTACTCTGTAATGAGCAATTATATCTTTCCTATAATGTAGTGTCTAGAACTGCATGTAAAATTCCAGCCTGAGTAGCATTTTATATATTTCCAGTATTACATCTATGCTTTAATAAACTGTACCTTGTCCAATAAAGGAAGACATTTTATTTGCCCTTTTTTTACCACCTTACCTACCTGTCCTACCATCTTCAGGTACCTGTGAACACGTGCTCCAAAGTCTCTCTGTTCCTCAACCCCTCTCAAAATCCTGCTGTTCATTGTGTATCCCCTTGTTTTGTTTGCCCTCCTAAAATACATAACATCACATTTCTCTGGATTGAATTCCATTTGCCAATTTTCTGCCCACTTAACCAATCTATTGATATCATTTGGGGGTCCTTAGCTATCTCTTCACTATTGACTACATGGCCGATTTCTGTGTCGTCTGCAATCGTATCTCTCAGGTTTAAGTCCGAGTCGTTAATATGCACCACAAACAGCAAGGGGTCCAATAGTGAGCACTGTGGAATACTACTGGTTACCATGGCAAAAACTTCTATCAATCATTACTTCTATTAATCTTTGGTCCTGTCACTGAATCAATTTTCGACCCAACTTGCCACATTCTCTAGCATCCCTGGGCTTTTACTTTTCTGACCAATCTGCCATATGGGACCTTGTGGGTTCAGCAGTGACATGGTATAATCAGCTGTTATGAGACATAGAATGCTGCCAGGTTACACTTAACTTATGATTTTCACTTCTTCCTGGATGGGAAAACAAGTTACCCAATCCCTTATCGTGACTTAATTTGGAAATTTGTCATTTGAAAAAATGCTGGGCATGGGACTGTATCCTGTCATATTATGCTGTGAGACAGCTACTTTTATTTGGAAACATTAAGACTATTGGAGTTTTCAGTAATTGAAAATTGAAATTCAGTATTTATGCTGAAGTGGTATTTATTATTTAATCAGCATATATCTATGTTACCAGTTGGGTGTGATTGTACTAAATTATCTTGTTTGTCGCTGAAAACCTGGTTCAAATGATGCATATGTTTCTAACATGTTTGTGTTTTAAAAAAATCCAAAGGCATTGACATACCATGGCTTTTATGATGAAAATTTGGAATGGGTTGGACTAGAAAATATTCAAATCGTGGCTTCAATGTCAGTAGGCGGTGCTATGGGACGACACACCCTAACAACAAGATTTACATCCATTGTGAGAATCTGTACGATAAAGTACGTAGCATAAATGGCCATTTATTCTTCCATAAATATATATAACCTATTTTTCAATAAATTACAGTTATGCATTAATATTAAAGGAATAGAGTTCCTGTAAAACAATTAAATTAAAAGTAAAATTTTGCAGTCTTGAGCATGTTACTTTCAGAAGAATACAAGGATTTGTGTGATGTTTTTCAACATTGAGATTGCTATTTCATTGTATCTTTCTATGCAATTTATTATTTGCAATTTTTTTCTTCAGTCTGTTGCATTTTACAGTGATGCTGTTTGATTTAACTTGTTAGTCACGTTATAATTTCTCAGTCTATTGCATTCTACAGTGATACTGTTTGATTTAACTTGTTAGTCACTTTATAATTTCAACTTTACTATCAATTCAAACATGATGCTTAATCAGGGTACTTTGAATTCCACATCTGTCCTTGACCAATTTTCTTTAATTTCCTTCTGCACTACAGTTAGGTCAGCAATAAAGTTAGCAACAGGTCGCATTCGTCTAGTGCTTTTAGGATGTCCAAGACCTCTACAACATTTGAGATTTCTACATTCACATCCCCAGTTTTAATTGCCCCATTATTGATGGCCACACTTTGAGTTATCTAGGCCCTAAGCTCTGGAATTCCCTTCCTAAACTGTCGTGTCTTTTTATTTTTCTCATCTTTAAGATACTCCTTGAAATCTTTCTCTTTGACCATGCTTTTGATCATCAGTCCTGATAATGCCTTCTGATGCTCAGTATCAATTTTTTTCCCATAACACTTTGGTGAAGTGCCTTGGATCATTTTGCTATGTTAAAGGCACTATATAAATACAACAAAACAGAAAATGTTTGTTTCAGATTCCAGCACCTGACGTATTTTGCAAGGCCCAGATGGTGTCTGGTGAAGTGCTGCTGATCTTCCAAGTCTTGCTCCATTTCAAAGAAAGACACAAAAATAGCTCCCTTATGAAGTACAGAAACTAGACTGAAGCCTGATAAGACAGCAGAACTTTTGATCTGGAAGCTGGTAGCACCGCTGCAATCTAAAGAAGAAAGGATAATCTGATTCAGTGAGTTGTAGCTGAGTTCCCCTTTTAAACTGCTTCGTGAGCTCCCCTACAGCAATCCTGCTTGACTGATCCGAGGCAAAGTGAAAAAAAGTCAATGGGAACAGGAATGATTTTGGTTTTGTAGGACATTGACCTTTTAATTTTGATTCCATTTGCCTTGTTTGGGTGCCTGATATGCAGCCACTAACGAGTATATTATAATGGTGGAGGTTTGGGAAAATTGCAAGTAGCCAGAGATGCAAATAAATTCTGCCTTCATTGTTCCTAATGGATGACATGAGGAGGAGGAAGGTGGGTCATTAAAATAGGTCCTACAGTTTTTATAAAAAATGAGTCCCTTATCACAGAGTTCAGGAAATGCAAGTATTTCTTTAATTTCAGCTATCCTGATAGAGAACAATTGCAGGCAATCTACAGTGCATATTTACAGCCTGTGCTGCACAGGAATCTAAAGAGCCACCCGATCTGGACGTGTCCCACAAGAATACACCAGCTGGCTGGTTCCCTGGTACAAGTCTATGAGCAAGTATGTTCCATTGAAATTGACTTTCTTAATGCTAAATTTCATGTGGCTTTTTATAATATTACACAGGATCTTTTTTGGAATTGTGTTTGTTTTCCAATATAACTTTTGGGGCAGATGGGAGCTGATCGATGATAGTGGTGTTATATAGAAGGTTGGATGGTGAGCTATTCCACCAGGCCATGTTCCAGTTTTGTTTCTGCAGCAAACATCTGAAATCATTTCTTTTAAACAATGGTATGTTTTGCCCCAAAAAAGGATCACCTATAACCAAGAAAGCAGGATTTTGGGTTTTGGGTTAGGATTCCAACATGGAATGCAGCCCCGCATTGTGTTGGTAGCACACATCCAGCAGTGATCCTCCCTGCACTTGTGTGGCCAGGAGACATGCTCACTGTCCAATTAAGGATGATTGGTAGGTTCTTGAAGCTGGAGAGCCAACAGAAGGCCAACCTGTTAATGCAGGTAAGGAAGAGAGAGGATGCGTCTGTCTAGAGGTGCCCACTCAGCAACTTTTAAAACTCCTGAATTAGAAAATGGGCTACCTTTATGGAAGGGAAACTCCAGCTATGGCCATGTAGGTGGGGAGAGCCTTAAAACCTGCCTGGAGCACAGACTGCCTAGTTTGTCACTGGGAGAACACCTTCATTTGCCAGTTACTGTTACTGTGGGGATCTTTCAAGCTTTTACTTACCTTAGTTGATGATCTGCTGCTTGCAGGCTGGTAACCCTTCTATTCTCGATCCAACTGTTGGAATTGTTGATGGGATGGTACTGACAAACTGGCATGTGGCATAGCGGTGCAAAATTACATGCCCCTGCTTCCGTTCTCATCCCACACCCTGGGTGAAAATTTTGCATGAGGCCTTTGCTTTCAGGGTCCAGATCATCATGCACAACATTGGATTTTAAGTTCTGCTCATTTTCATAATTCCTGATGTAAATAAGCATTTTACCTGACATCTTATAAGTTACTGCTGTTTGGAAGTTGTTAACAATAAAGACACAGTGGCACAGTGATTAGCACTGCTGCCTTACAGCATTAGGGACCCAGTTTCGATTCTCAGCTTCAGTCACTGTCTGTGTGGTATTTGCACGTTCTCCTCATGTCTGCATGGGTTTCCTTCAGGTGGTTCAGTTTCCCCCCACTGTCTGAAAGACGTGCTGGTTAGATGCATTGACCTGAACTGTGGCAGCTAGAGCAATTTCAGTGACTTCATTATGAAGTTTTATATTCACAAATAAGGCTTACATTTAACAGTGTTAATGTAAGCCTTATTTGTGAATATAAAACTTCATATTTGAAAAGTATTAAAAATGTTATTTCTCTGTGTAATATTTTAAAGAAAATTTTTGAAAATAATACGGTAGTCTGCAGTTGACCATTGCATTGGCGACTATTTAATGAATGCCTTTGTTCTGATAAAGATTGTTAGAAACAATTAACACAATCTCATCAAGTTGTTCAACATTTTGGCAAAAGCTTTTAAAAACCTCACAAACTTACCTTCCAAAAGTTTTTTTTCACTTTTTAACTGCTCATGTTCTTTGTAGGTTCGAACAAAATTTACAGTGGATGACAATAGCCATTACCTATTTACTCCTTGTATTCTTACACAGTGGGTACTTGGATTGTTTCGGTATGATCTTGAAGAAGGTAAGATTCTCATTAACTAAAATTCATCCCTTGCTTTCCTCTTTTCATCTGTACTTCACAGTGTAATTAGTATATTTCTACTTTCTAACTACCCATAAAACACTGAACAATCACGGATAACCGGAAACATTTCTGTTTGCTTCTTAATTTAAATACATCCTTAAAATAATTCAAGTGAGATGAAGGAGCACATTCAATCCCATAAACCTTTGTCTTAGCCAAGAAACAGGCACGGAGGCAATATTCCTTTTTCTGTTTCGGTTCTCCTCTATCTGCCTCAGATTCAAAATGCATTTGTAACATTTCATAACAGCCAACAAAATGCACGATAAACAAATGATAATTAGATAATTTTGAGAAGAAAAAATTCGACTAGAAATTGAGCTAAGTATTTTATTAGGCTAGCCTAAATATCACTGATGCAGCTTTGGAAACTGTACAAGTCCAAACTTCACTTAACAGTATCATTCCGAAGTTCAAACTTCAGGGAAAGGCTGGGGCATTCGGGTACTAACTTGGATATTAGAAATTTTGCTTACAAAGGAAAGTAGTGAAAGCGAAACATTTTACTATAAAAGCATCTTAAGAAATTTCCTTGCTTCATAACAAACCGTGATGATGAAAATTGATGGCAAAATAAATGTGGAATTATTGAGGTGCCGAAAAGTAGATGTAAAATTCTGACCGAAAGTCAAGATAACACCATGTAAGATTTGTTGAGAAAATATGTTCCTTCAGTACAAGAGACTTAATTACAATTTAAAAAAAACTATTTCAATGAACATAATGCTCTTACCATTGTAAGATATCCTAGGACATTTCATTGGAGCATCATAAAACATAATTTGATGCCAAAAGCATGATCAAAGAGGTTGGTTTTAAGGAAAACAAAGAGAGGAAAAGGAAGAGATTCAGGGAGGAAATTTCAGAGTTTGGGGCTCAGCAGCTGAAAGCATGATTACCAGTTGTGGAGCAAAATTAGGGATATTCAAGGCTAGGATGGAGGAGCACAATATTGTTGTGGGTTGTAGGGCTGGAGGAGATTATAGAGCCATAGAATCCCGACAGTGCAAAAGAAGGCCTTTCGGCCCACCAAGTTTCTATTGATTCTCCGAAAGAACATTTTATCCTCGCTCCCCACCACCATTTACCACTTAATCCACCTAACCTACACATCTTTGGACACTACGGGGCAATCTAGTATGGCCAGTCTACCTCACCTGTACATCTTTGGACTTTGGTAGGAAACTACAGCACCCAGAGGAAACCCACAAAGACACAAGAAGAACATACAAACTCTACATTGTCACCCAAAGCAGGAATTGAACCCCGGTCCCTGGAACTGTGAGAAATCAGTGCTAACCACTGTACCATTGGGGAAAAGATTTGAAAACAATGATAGGACTTTAAAATTAAGGTGTTTCTTAACAGGAAGATAGTAGACATCAGCAAGCACAGAAATGATGGATGAGTGGGATTTTGTTCAAATTAGACCAGGGATAGCAGAGTTTTGGAGAGTTTTAAGTTTACTGAAAGGAAAATGTGGGAGACTGACCAGGAGACCATTTAAAGAGTCAGGTTTAAAGGTAACAATAGAATGGATGAGGGCCTTGATAGCAGTTGAACTGAGGCAGCAGTGGAATCTGGCAATGCTGCGGATGTGAAAATAGATGGTCATGATAATGGCTCAGTCATGTGGTCAGAATCTTGGGCCTGATATGACGCCAAGGTCTCTAACAGTCGGTTCAGCCTCAGATATTTGCCAGGAGAGTTTGGGTTTATTGTGGTTTTTCATGTTTACCCTTCCATTGGTCAGTAGTCCTGTTCAGCACCTGGTGACTTGAGATGATCAAATTGATGTTCCCAACCAAACTAACTTTATTTTATTTCCAGATTACAATTTAAGTTACTAATACGTAGTTGTTTTTAAAGAGATCGTATTTTATTTTTAAGGTGCCCTTATTTTGAGGGATTGGGGTTGTTTGCACTTTCTCTGATGCTACTCTATTCAACTGGAACTAAACACGATGTGAAGTAAATCCTCAAAATATCAATCCAATATGACCATGACTGTTCAAATTCTAGGTTTGCTACTAGTACAGATCTTGGCCTTGCAATGCAAGTAATTTAATGCTTCCTCCAGTATTTGCTGCTTTCATCTTCTAAACCTCAGGGGCAGAATTTTCCCATGGCCCGCCACCAGGTTCAATGGCAGGTGAGGGGGTAGAATGTGGAGGGAGCTCAAAAATTGATTTCACGCCAAGACAAGTTTCCTGTGGAATCTTTCGCTGATGCCCACTATGGGCAGCATGGTAGCACAGTATGGGCGGCACGGTGGCACACTATGGGCGGCACGGTAGCACACTATAGGCGGCACGGTAGCACAGTATTGGGCAGCATGGTAGTACAGTGGTTAGCACCGCTGCTTCACAGCTCCAGGGACCTGGGTTCGATTCCTGGCTTGGGTGACTGTCTGTGTGGAATTTATGCATTCTCCTCATGTCTGCGTGGGTTTCCTCTGGGTGCTCCGGTTTCCTCCCACAGTCCAAAGATGTGTGGGATAGGTTGATTGACCATGCTAAAATTGCCCCTTAGTGTCTCCTGAGATGCGTAGGTTAGAGGGATTAGCAGGTAAAAATGTAGGGATATGGGGTTAGGGCTTGGGTGGGATTGTGGTTGGTGCAGACTCGATGGGCTAAATGGCCTCTTTCTGCACTGTAGGATTTCTATGATTTCTATGATTCTATGACAGATTGGGAAACTGAAACTGATTTGCATCCTGGGACTGGGTTGCAGATGAAAGCCTGACCAGAATTTTCCAACCACACGACGTCAAAGGGAAAACATACTGGCGCAGAACATGTCTGAAGCACCGCGGTGTGCAGATGTTGCGACTCACTTGAACAATGCCTGGGGCTGCCACCAGAGCTCAGGATGGAGGCTTCCAACAGTCTTGGACTCCAGAACACCACAAGAGTTGGTGGAGGGAGCCCACCATCTGCAAGTGGATGTTCCAGATTCAGTCTATTTGAGGAGATCTATCTTCTTTTTCAGTAGGTTCATCTCCCTCTTGAATAGTGGGTCAGTGATGATGGGCACCTTTTCAATATGGTGCCTGGATACGACGACACACTATACTACACTGTCCCACCATGGAATACAATACAAAACATTAGTTGCGTCACTAATGAGGTTGGAGCCGGAATATGTGGCATGTTTTCTCACTTTTTCCACAGCAGAAACACTTTATGTTCCCGTCCCCTCCACTGGACTTAGTCCCAGATGGGAGAATTCTGCCCAAGGTCATAAGTGTTTGTTGGCCTGGAAGTTTCAAATACCTTACTGTAAACAAACATTACAATTCAGAGAGCACTTTTTTCTTTATTTTGAAACGCTGCGCTGAGGGATAGTACATAACTGCAACCAAGTGGCTTTGTATTGCAACTGCATGGTTATACATACTGACTCTCAGGAAGAAAACTGTATTACCATGATAAATCTTTTAACGTTTAAAGGGCAATTACAGTGCCATTTACAGACGTAATGCTATACATAAATGTTAACATTTAAAAAAATTGATTTTGCTATAGACGTATGAGTTTCAATGCATTTTGAAATGGAATGTTTTGACTAATATATATTGCATGTCTGTATTTGTATTTGAATCTGTATATCTTCCTCACATATTTTTGTTGCACATGAAAAATGCTCAACATTTCTGGAACCAATCTAAGAAGTATATGCTTCTCGATCTCTTAGCATCTTGTACAGATTTCTTTTCAACTCCTTTTAGCAACTATGTTCACCATTCCTTCCTTGTGTAACTTCTTGAGCACTGTGAGCAACATCATGAAGGATTTGCCAATGCATTACTATGCTTGCCATTACTATAAACTTGCCATCATGCTATTATTCTGAACTTAATAAGTAGACTGCTATTTTTGAGATTTGATAAAATGTAATAGTTCCATGGAAAGGATATCTTTACAAGGAATGAATTTGACATTGAAATTCCATAAATTGTGGAATTTCTTATAAATTTGGGAGTATAGAGTCATAAAGGTTTACAGTATGGAAATAAGCCCTTTGGCCCAACTTGTCCATGTTGTCTTTTTTTAAATCACTAAGCTAGTCCCAATTGCCTGTGTTTGGCTCATATCCCTCTCATCTTACCCATGTAAATGCTTAAAAAAGACAAAATTGTACCCGCCTCTACCACTATCTCTGGCAGCTTGTTCCAGACTTCGCCATCCTCTGTGTGAAAAGATTGCCCCCTGGACCCTTTTGTATCTCTCCTCTCTCACCTTAAACCTATGCCCTCTACTTTTAGACTTCCCTACCTTTGGGAAAAGATGTTGACTATCTACCTGCAGAATAATAGTTGGAGAGAAATGGTATATCCATTTAATTCTACTGAGAACATTGTTCTTTTTATAAGATCATCTTCACCTGCCATGATTTTTCTATTTTTGTCACTTATATGGGTCTGAGGGTACGTGTCTATGCCCATGAATCACATGTAGTATTTCTTTGCCTATGTTTGAATTTTAGTAATTATTAAATTTTTCAAAATTCATTGGGCCTGATTTTACCATTGCATCGCATCCGTCTTTGGGCATGAAATCTTGGTAAAGTTGGGCGTGCGGTGAGTAGTGCGATCTGTGCCCACCTCCACGCCAGTCCCCCCTTTACCAAGGTCGAAAATGGCCGCGATCAGGACCACGCCCATACATACATTTAAATTGACTCAATGGGCTGCATGTCCAACCTTACTGGCATTTCCCCCTCTACGACTGTGATCACCCATCCAGAATCAGCACGAAACAGATATGCTCCACAGAAGTCCAATATGGGCGCTCCAGTTAGTGAGAAGTAACTACTGAGTGTCGGATAGCTCTCTGCTTGAGATCAATGATGGGGGAGGAGGGGGGGGAGGTGGGTTCAACGGCTCTCTGCCTGAGATCGGTGGAAGGAGAGGATGGGGTGGGGGTGGGGGGGGGGGGGTTGCTGAGTTTGCTGCCGCTCTGCTTGTGATCAGTGAGGGGAAATTGGAGGTTCGCTGCCATTCTGGCAGTGATCAGTAAGGGGGAAGAACATAATAAGAACATAAGAAATAGGAGCAGGAGTAGGCCATCTGGCCCTTCGAGCCTGCCCCGCCATTCAATAAGATCATGGCTGATCTGTCGTGGCTCAGTTCCACATTCCCGCCCTCTCCCCATAACCCTTAATCCCCTCTCTTATCAAAAACCCATCAACCCGCGTCTTAAAAATATTTAGCGAGGTAGCCTCCACCACTTCAACGGGCAGAGAATTCCAGAAATTCACCACCCTTTGAGTGAAGAAGTTCTTCCTCAATTCCGTTCTAAACCGCCCCCCCTTTATCTTGAGGCAGTGCCCGCTAGTCCTACTGTCCTTTCTGAGCGGGAAGAGTCTCTCCACCTCTATCCTATCCATCCCATTCATCATCTTATACGTCTCAATGAGATCTCCCCTCATTCTTCTAAACTCTAACGAGTACAAGCCTAGTTTATTCAGCCTCTCCTCATAGCTCAACCCCCTCAACTCCGGCATCAGCCTAGTAAACCTCCTCTGCACTCCCTCCAAGGCCAAAATATCCTTGCGTAAGTACGGCGCCCAAAACTGCACACAGTACTCCAGCTGCGGCCTCACCAATGCCCTATACAGCCGCAGCAAGACCTCCCTACTTTTATATTCAATCCCCCTCGCTATGAAGGCCAGCATCCCATTAGCCTTCCTGACCACCTGCTGCACCTGCAAGCTGGGTTTTTGCGACTCACGCACAAGGATCCCAAGGTCCCTCTGCACCGTCGCCTGCTGCAGTTTTTCTCCACGTAAGTAATAATCCTTCCTACCATTATTCCAACCTCGCACTTGCCAACATTAAATTCCATTTGCCAGTTCCTGGCCCATTCGCCCAGCCTATCTAGATCCTTCTGCAGACTCTCCACACCCTCCGCGCAATTTGCCGTTCCACCAATCTTGGAGTCATCAGCAAATTTCGACACCATACACTCGGTTCCCTCCTCCAGATCATCTATATAAATGGTAAATAGCTGAGGCCCCAGCACCGACCCCTGGGGCACTCCACTAGTCACCATCCTCCAATCCGAATAGCACCCATTGACCCCCACTCTCTGCCTCCTATTTGACAACCAATCCTCTATCCACGCTAACACCCTACCCCCAACTCCATGTCCCCTGACCTTCTGCAATAACCTCTTGTGAGGTACCTTGTCAAATGCCATCTGAAAATCAATAAAGACCACATCCACCGGCTCTCCTCTATCCACCGCCCTAGACACATCCTCATAGAACTCCAGTAAATTTGTCAGACACGACTTCCCCTTAACGAAACTGTGCTGCGTCTGCTCTATCAAGCAATTCCCCTCAAGATGCCTCGCTATTTCCTCCTTGATGATGGATTCTAACATTTTACCTGCAACAGAGGGAGTGTCTGCTGCCACTCTGCCTGAGATCGGTGGGGGGGAGGGACCCACAGAGGTCTGGGTGGTGGAGGGATAGGTGAATAAGGGAGTCAGTAATGTTATGAAGGTGGGGCAATGTCTGTGGGGCCAGGGGGAGGCATTATCCAGCCCGGGAGTGATGTGGCAGGGGTGCCGCGTTTTATCTTATTTTTGCACATGCACAGTTGGAGATGCCAATTCCCGGTGCATTAAGCCCTGCCCACAAGCTTCTGTAGCACGATTCGGAATTGTGATATTTTTTCAGGCAGAGAGCATATGGGGGCGCCTGAGAATGGGTCTAAAAGTCGGATCTGAAACACTCCCAATTTCAAGTCCGCCGAGAATCAAAATGGTAAAGTATTGTCTCTGTGGTCCAGATCTTCTGGTCTCTGGAAAGTCAAGACTGAATGTTTCCCTGATGATGTGCTACAGGATATCTCGGGAGTCTGATGCAACGTATAGTTTGTGCCTTGTTATATTTCTGTTAACGATTGTATTGAACATCGAATGCCAGCATTTCACAAATGTGTTATATTAATATTTCAAACTTAAGGTTCAATAATGTTTCTAGATGTGTCACAACAATCGGTGGATCATGTTCTTGAAATTGTTGCTTATGAGGCCCATCGTTTATTCCGCGACCGTATAGTGGGATCCAAAAACCTAATTGCATTTGACAACATTTTAATATCAGTCTTTCGAGGTGATTGGGGCTCAGATTTACTGGACAATATGACAGGTAATTATATTTTGCAGATTCTTTAAGTTTCCAGTTGAATTAGATGTGATAAAATAGTAAAAAGAAGAATTTGAGACAGATGCACTGTTTGTCTACTATTAGGGAGGCGATGATCTAGCAGTATTATCGCTAGACTACTAACCCAAAAACTCAGCTAATGTTCTGGGGACCTGGATTGGAATCTTGCCATGTCAGATGGTGGAATTTGAATTCAATAAAAAATAATCTGGATTTAAGAATTTACTGAAGACCATGAAACCATTGTTGATTGACAGTAAAATGCATCTGGTTCAGTAATGCCTTTTAGGGAAGGAAATTTGCTGTCCTTACATGGTCTGGCCTACATGTGACTCCACAGCCACAGCAATGTGGTTGACTCTCAAGTACCTTCCAAGGGCAACTCGGGATGGGCAATAAATGCCGGCCATCCAGTGACGCCCATGTCCCACAAATGAATAAAAAAACCCAAC
The DNA here is from genome assembly GCF_965287045.1 of Carcharhinus amblyrhynchos. Lineage (NCBI taxonomy): Eukaryota > Metazoa > Chordata > Chondrichthyes > Carcharhiniformes > Carcharhinidae > Carcharhinus > Carcharhinus amblyrhynchos. Next base: position 65,023,238 of record NC_137333.1, read on the forward strand.
AGTAATTTCAGAACCAAGAATTTTTCATAATAGTAGTTAGATAGTTGCAACTCTACTGAACAATGTTTATCCTTTATATTGCATTGTATTCTGTAATGTTGTATTTTTAATTCATTTTCCTCATTCAGTTAAACTGAATAAATGAGGACTACTCCATTTGTTGTGTTCCCTTCTTTATTTTGTTTTGTTATGAATCAAAATAATATATGCCAAGAACTCTTAATGCTTCAATTTTGGACGATAACATTTTAAGATTTTACTAATTGGATTAATATAAAAATGTAATATATATTTGAAATATTTGTACATAATAATAATTACATTATGATATTTGATTATAAAATAGTAACCTCACCTAAGATCATATTAACGGAGGAGAGATATTGAATAGTTTGTAGCTGTCATCTTGGTCTTCAGATCAATTCTTTCTTCAACAGCAACAAATAGTTGTATATGTTGTATAATAAAGATAACTTTTTTGTAGATAGTAGAAAGGCTTTGTTTAAACTTGTGGACCTCCAAATGTGAATGTTTTCCCAAAAAGGCTAGGAAAAAAAAGCAGTAATTTTTCAGTTCATGTGCTTTGTGTCTGACCTGTAGCCAAAATACTTTCATAATTTCTCTCAAAAACTGCAATGAAAACTCCAATCTATTTCTTCTTGCAGATTTTTTTTATGTAACTTGGGGAGCTAGACATGAAGCTGGTTCTGTGACTGCTCCTGACCAACCTTTACCTCCATATGGGAAGATGCTGGGAAAGTTAAGTTCTTCTGATTTGAAAGATGTTATCCAAAAGGTACTATTTTCTCTAAGTGCCAAAAATCTATTTGCACTGTAAGTTTTATTACTGAATAGTCCCTTTGTGCAGTCAACTTTAGAGTAAATTTTATAATTGTTGCTGACTGCATAATTATTGTATTCTGTAGTGGGGCAGGTCTGATAGTGGGTCTTGCTTGCTCTCATGTCAACCCCTCCCCACCAAACTCTTCACCAGGGTTTGCCTGACTGTTCCTGGTGACCTTGGTTCCACTTCCCTAGGTTTCATCATCTGCAACAATGTTACACCTTCCTGCAGCATTAACAATTCTTTTTTTAAAACTTTATTCCAATTCAATCCAATCAAATCAAATCCAATTCAGAGTCCCAACAAGTTGAGACATTCCCGATCCAAGCTGACAAGACAAGGCTCTCACCTCCTGTCTTGGGCTTGATCTGCATGATCCAAGCTGATTGGAGTAGGTGTAGCTTCTCCTCCAAGGCTTGATCTTATTTGCATCTTACCAAAAGGCCAAGATGCTGTATGAAAAAATTGCTTCAAATGAAGCTAAAATGTAACCTAATGACTTCAACCAAGTACAGCATGTCGATACTACACTTGATCTTAGCCAAAAGGCCGAGCACTATGATAAATGTATATAATTATAGTGAATAACTGCAGCTCCAAAATAAACCTCTGAGGAACATCACCCAACACCTCTTTGTATTCCTGGCAAATTCCTTCATATCATTTATCTTATCCATAAGACCCTGTTTCCCTTAAATGTATATGGTATTATTTTCACTATTTTGTGTGTAGATTAAAGGAAAAGCAATTGAACTCCTTAATACCTTAACCACAGCCTTGTTATTGATGTGCTTTTATATAGTAGTAATCTTTATAATATTTACCGTATATTGTCTTATTCGCTTATTGTATATAGTACAAAGCATAGACTTCCATTGTACCCAAGTTTATTTTAGTTCTACACTTCTAATTGTTTCTATTAGGGAATTGTTCAGTATGGGAGAGACAATAGAGAACTGGACATTTTATTATTCCATGAAGTTTTGGATTACGTGGCAAGAATAGACCGAGTGCTGAGCTGTCCTGGAGGTTCTCTGCTATTAGCAGGACAAAGTGGTGTCGGTCGTAGGACGGCCACCTGTGTGGTCAGTCACATGCACGGAGCAACGCTATTCACGCCAAAAATTTCCAGGAATTATGAGATCAAACAGTTCAAAAATGATTTAAAACATGTAAGTAGAAATATGTTATTTGTAACTTTTCTTCACTAAAACACATTACGTTGCTATAAAACATGTATGAATAATTTTGAAAATTTGTGTAGTATTCACTGATGTATACAAATACATGTTAGCCGTGGTGCACATTTGTTATGAAATGATTTTAAGTGACTATGGAAATTGAAAATTTGTCTTAAGCATATTAAATCAATGCCATTGTCCCTGCATTCAGAATTGAACAACTATTTTTTATTGTATAATGCAAAGGTTAAACTTTTAGTAACAAATTTTGGATTTACTTTCAATTCAGCCCCCCTTGAATAGCCCAAAAACCAGTCCAATGTCATCTTCTAATTATGCCTTATTATTAATTTTCAAGTGACGAAAATGAATGTTATGGAATTCCTCTTTATTTCTTGATTTTAGCAACAGTTCTAGTATTATTTCACACAAGTAAAAACTCTTTCAGTTTGCTGGTTATTTAATTACTTTACATTTCTTCGTGCTTTTGTTAATTTAGTTTGAATACGATCCCTGTGGGGAAACTGTAAACCAAAATAACAATTTGCTCAATGACCCCAAAGTGAAAAAATTACTAACGAGATTCCACCATTTCTTTTACTTTAACATGAATTAGAACCAAGGCAGATTATGGGTGAATGAACAATCAAATCATACTTTAAATAAGAAAGATACATTTCATTTTAAATTAATGATATAGCAAAGATACATTTTGCACAAGAATGTATATTTGCACCACTCCCCACAGATGTTTGGCAGCATGTAGTAACATATACTTCTATAAAATGCTGTTCTTTACGCATGCAGGGTAGGTCAGTAGTTCTATTGATGACAGTTTTCAGCTTTGAGTTTTGCAACTATGATTATCAATTGTTAAGACCCTGACCAGAAACTCCAAGGTGTTTTGTGAAGTTAACCTGAGGTACACTTTATTATCCCCCACGAGATCGTTGCCTTTACGATCTAAGGATTTTTCTTTTCTCTATTTTCTATCCCTTATAGGCTGAAACTGATGTTGGAAACCTAACTTTGATTTATGAACTAATTCATAATCTGCCATTTCTGCTGGTAACCTCTCACTCTGCTCTTCCACATGAGTTCTCACTACCTCGCTTCCACATGAGTTCTCACTATCTTTAAACTACTCCAAAATAACTGTTTCTCTAAGAGCTTCATACGTCTGGTCTATTTTCAAGCCCCTTATCCACCTGCCAAAATTACTTTGTTTGATCCTTTCAAATTCTATGTTCTTTCCTTAGATTTCTAAACTGTTGCCTGTAGGCTTCTAACACTAGTTCATCTGCACTCAAGTTGGTTTTTTTCACCTCATCATAATCCCTAGTTACCTCCTTTTGTTAGTGACAGAACACCTCACTAGCTCTACCTATCAGTTTTGTTTGAATTAACAATACCCACATGGCCTGTAGCCATTTCATTTGTTTAACTACTTTCTCAAATGAAATGAAAAAGGCTTTTATGTCCTTCTTGTCAAACCTTGGCAATGCATGCACATATTTAAACAGATCCCCACCAGGCCTTTGACTACGATGCGTTCACTCTTCCTCACAGTCCTCATCACCACTCCTAACTTTTCCCTTAACCTCTGCCATTTTAAGTTGATGTTCACTTTTCCACGCCAGTTTCTGAAGTTCAAATTTTCTTTCTTTTTCCCTTTCCTCTCTCTCTTTTTCTTTTGTTCTGCCAGATCTATTCTTTCCCTTTCATTTTACATTACCTGCAATTCAAGCGCACTGGGGCTTATAGATGACTCATTTGTCGGGGCAGCATTAGCTCAGGACAACTGAAAATTGAGGGCCAGCGAAACCCAGGAACAGTATTTTATTCATTTTATTTATTTAACCTTTATTTAGTGAAATAAATCAACTGAAAGCCAATTCACATTTACAATAATAACCTATTCAAGTGGCTAGTGCTGCAGCAACAGAAATTACACAATACAATTCACTTAAACACTGAAAATGATAAAATACAAATTAGCAGTGAAAGGGAATTGACAGGTTAACAAATGTATGTGTCAGTCAACAGAGCATAACCCTTCAGCAAAAGGCATCCATGGTAATAAGATTAGTTAGCTTAACTTTAGTTGTACATCATTTCACTCACAGGGAGCTGCAAACTGAAATGAATTATTACCGAAGACTTTGCTCACTCTTAAAGCAACCAATCTGATTAAGTCACATGACCTCTCATTTTAAGAAGAGATGGTAACTTTTCAAACAGGCAGGTGTTTTCCCTAGCAAGGTGCGATAAATTAACAGCAGCCAGTGGAGTTGGCTCTTTGTATACAATAGAACCAGTTAATCAGAGAGTACAGGTTTCAGTGAGTGATGGGTGTGAAATGGGACCACAATCATGAATCTAACTGTAGAGTGAAAGAGGGCATCTAACTTATCAAGAGAGTTAGGGAAGCCCTGAGGCAGTGCTGTTCAGCTTAGAGCAGCTACGGAGCTGGGAACGTATTATTAAGGGAAGGTGGAAAGCACATTTAACAATTTCCCAAGAATCAATTTGAAAACTTCTCTCGTGATATTTCTTAAATCACCCTTTCATCGCCCTCATCATGAATAATTAGACAACTAGAACTGACAAATGTCAGACATAAGCTAGTTATTTGGAGGCATGAGCTTTCTTTATTTTTGCATTTGTGGGGATACTGTTGGAGCTGACAAAATAGGCAAATCCAATTTTGACATTAAACTGGTTCTTGTGTCATTGATGAAGAAACCAATAAACTTTCATCAAACAATCAGATTGAAGACTCCCCAGAGACTTGCAATGTCAAAACCAAGGAATATAATTTAGAATATTTGATTTAAAGTGAAATCATGTACAGAAAAGGATAAAAGAGACAGAAATTATAACATACTTTTTATGTGTTGATGTTTTTAAAAACTGTTTTTAAAATGCCCAACAGTAAGTAAAACCTGAAGGAATAAGACTCCATACTTGTACATTTTCAGTGCAATGAGATTGTTTTGCAGTAATTGGATTTATCATGCATGTAAATTTCACTTATACTTTTCTGGTGAGTTCAGTGGGTAACTAGTAAGTAAGTACAGCAACTTCATTCTAATTCTGACAGTGAAGAACCAGTGTAGCAAAGCTTTTGGAGAAGAAAGGCAAATTGGATATAAGCTTCCTGGTTTGCAGGATTAACTGCATATGTGCAAACCCCATGGTTGATTTGCTGCGTAATAACAATGAGTACTGTTAATTAAAGATTTCTGAATCAATGAAATTCTGAATTAGCTGCACTGTCTTAAAACAAATAAATTGTCAAGCCATTGATGATTTTATGTTTATTATGCATCTTTTGACAGAGGCTTGAGTGTTGTTGTCTACCTAACTTGTTAGCTGAGGGACAATGCCATTAGATATAAAGGAGTTTAGGTATCTGAGTGTAGCTACTTAGCTCTTTTGTGAGTCTTTGTTGTTTAGGAGAAATTATGAGGCACAGCTCAAGTATTATCATTATAAAAGATTGGAATTTCTTCATGAATTAAGAAAAATATGAATAATTTATTTTTGTATGGTTTGCAGGAATTGAGTTTTCTCCTTTGTAATTGTTAACCATACCGTCTGTGCAATTCTCATTTGGCGAAGTGTAGTCATTTCTTTATAGCTTCAGTAATTATGCAGTTATTATTCTCAGCAATATATTCATGGTTTCCTTGAACTTGACCTGTTGGAATTTGTACTGTGCATTGTCAGGTAAGCATTTCCCTATTACGTTGTTCATTATTTAACTTTCTTTCTAGGTGATGCAGCTTGCAGGTCTTGATGGACATCAGGTTGTGTTGCTTCTGGAAGACTATCAGTTTGTGCATGCACAATTCCTTGAGATGGTGAACAGTGTCCTGTCATCAGGTCTGTATCTAAGCTGTAATTATATGAAACAATAATTATAGGCCAACAACCTTTTGAGCTAGTGTCTGCTGAAGCACTGAAATATAAATATATCGTAGTGAATAAATTGTATTCCTTTTGTTTGCAATGATGTTATGTACCTATGTGTATCTATTTTGTAGTTTCTGTTACCGGTTCATAAGCCGCCTCAGTTTTTTTTAAACCCCCCAGTCGGCCTGCCCTCAAACCCTTCCCCCTCCCTTCCCCATAGGCCCTGTCCTTCAGCCCCACCCCTTGGCACTGCTCACTGCCCAGTGGATGCTGCAGTGTACCAGGCTGGCACTGTCAGGGTGCCCTTTGGGCACTGCCAATGTGCCAGGCTGGCACTGCCAGGTCCTACCGGCTAGGTCATCACATCTGGTCCCCAATGATGAGGACCATATGTAATCCTCGCTGGAGGGACCCTTTACCAGCGAGGCCACAGAGGCAAGTGAGCCAGGGCAATTGCATCCCGGGCTCACTTGTAATATATAAATGCTACTTACCGTAGAATTTAAATATTGAGATCAGCCTGGCATCTTTTTTGGGTGCAAGGCTGATCTGCCAGATGTCTGGTCCCAATAAGAACTGCTGGCAGGGCAAAATGGTAAGATCATGGCCTATATATTTAGACCAGTATACCTTTGGGCTCCAGATAGATTTTGTCAGAGTTTCCTTTTTTGCCTCTCCTAAGGTATTCGGTCGAAGGCAAGCGAGGGAGGGAAGGAAGCAAGCTTTTGCTACTAAATATTCAAATATTGGTCAACTTATATTGCTAACCGTACACTTTAAGGAGACGTGCAACACTTAATAGTACAGCACATGTCACAAACTTTGTTGATATCTAGTGCAGATAATGTACAGCAATCAGTGTCTAGCCTCCTTACTATACTGTCTTTAATCACTACCAAATTTCTGTCTCTTCAATTGAATATTGTCCCATATCATGTTAGAATCCGTCATCAAGGAGGAAATAGCGAGGCATCTTGAGGGGAATTGCTTGATAGAGCAGACGCAGCACGGTTTCGTTAAGGGGAAGTCGTGTCTGACAAATTTATTGGAGTTCTATGAGGATGTGTCTAGGGCGGTGGATAGAGGAGAGCCGGTGGATGTGGTCTGTCTTGATTTTCAGAAGGCGTTTGACAAGGTACCTCACAAGAGGCTATTGCAGAAGGTAAGGGGGCATGGAGTTGGGGGTAGGGTGTTAGCGTGGATAGAATATTGGTTGTCAAATAAGAGGCAGAGAGTGGGGGTTAATGGGTGCTATTCGGATTGGCGGCTGGTGACTAGTGGAGTGCCCCAGGGGTCGGTGCTGGGGCCTCAGCTATTTACCATTTATATAGATGATCTGGAGGAGGGAACCGAGTGTATGGTGTCGAAATTTGCTGATGACACCAAGATTGGTGGAACGGCAAATTGTGCGGAGGGTGCGGAGAGTCTACAGAAGGATCTAGATAAGCTGGGTGAATGGGCCTGGAAATGGCAAATGGAATTTAATGTCGGCAAATGCGAGGTGGTCCACTTTGGTAGGAATAATGGTAGGAAGGACTATTACTTACGTGGCGAAAAACTGCAGCAGGCGACGGTGCAGAGGGACCTCGGGGCCCTTGTGCATGAGTCGCAAAAACCCAGCCTGCAGGTGCAGCAGGTGGTCAGGAAGGCTAATGGGATGCTGGCCTTCATAGCGAGGGGGATTGAATATAAAAGTAGGGAGGTCTTGCTGCGGCTGTATAGGGCATTGGTGAGGCCGCAGCTGGAGTACTGTGTGTAGTTTTGGTCGCCGTACTTACGCAAGGATATTTTGGCCTTGGAGGGAGTGCAGAGGAGGTTTACTAGGCTGATACCGGAGTTGAGGGGGTTGAACTATGAGGAGAGGCTGAATAAACTAGGCTTGTTCTCGTTAGAGTTTAGAAGAATGAGGGGAGATCTCATTGAGACGTATAAGATGATGAATGGGATGGATAGGATAGAGGTGGAGAGACTCTTCCCGCTCAGAAAGGACAGTAGGACTAGCGGGCACAGCCTCAAGATAAAGGGGGGTGCGGTTTAGAACGGAATTGAGGAAGAACTTCTTCACTCAAAGGGTGGTGAATCTCTGGAATTCTCTGCCCGTTGAAGTGGTGGAGGCTACCTCGCTAAATATTTTTAAGACGCGGGTTGATGGGTTTTTGATAAGAGAGGGGATTAAGGGTTATGGGGAGAGGGCGGGAATGTGGAACTGAGCCACGACAGATCAGCCATGATCTTATTGAATGGTGGGGCAGGCTCGAAGGGCCAGATGGCCTACTCCTGCTCCTATTTCTTATGTTCTTATGTTCTTATTATCATGGTGCCACAGTCAGTTTATTCACTCAGCCTGCAGCTCTTCCCTTATGCAAATAACAAGCACCTTCTAACCATTAGCAAAAGTCCAGGGTTACTTGTTGGATCCCCTGACCATTGAATAAACATAAAATTCTACATAACTTAAGAGGTCTGACTCCCTCCTGGAACAAAGTATCTGGACAACTCTCCTCCCCCCGATGCTCTGCCACACCTGCAACTCAGACTCCAACTCAGCAGTTCTGAGCAGAAGTCGTTCGAACTGCAAACATTTACTGTAAATATGGTTGTTCGGAACTGCAGTGTGTTCCACTAATTCCCACATGTTGCTGGCACAGCTTCATTCCTGCCATGTCTGTACAATCTCATTTGTTTAATTAATCAATTAGTTATTAATTTGCTCAGCTAATTTATTAGCGAGCCTCCTAGTTTGGAAACACTTGAAGAACACATACCAGCTACTTGAGATTGAGAAAGGTTCAAAAAAGTAGCACCTCTTTCCTCCACTGCAGAGTCCAATTCCCAATTTATCATTCTTCATTGCACTCTGTGCTTCCTTTGCTTTGTGCTCCCACTCTGAGGTTCCAAAACCTGTTTGCTTTTATAGGTGGCTGATGATTCATACCTAAGTTGAAACTGTTAAGTCAGCTTCTTGCTTTAGTAATTAAGACTCATTCATGCAATGTTTTCAGTTGATTGACAGATAACGACAGAAAGTTTCTGTTAAAATAGATATTTTTAACAAGTTTACAGTTTTATAGTTTAAATCAGAATTTGACAGTTAATCCAAATTATAGTTGAGAAAATCTTACTGGAGATTTCCAGCCTGTACTGAATTCCCAATTTAGCACTTGTTCCTCATTGCACTCAGATTCCAACTCACCTTTTGCTCTCACATCATGCACTTATTTTACCTTCATCAAAGACACATCACAGATAAAACCTCATATTGTATCTGTTCCTTGAAGACATTACATTCAGTTTTAATTGTTTACTCCTTAAAATTCCCAATCTACTTCACAGAGAAAGAAATCTGTCATTCTTACTAATCTAGCGTAATTATGAATCCAGGCCAGCAGCAATGTGGTTGATTCTTACCTGCGCTCTGAAATGGCCTAGCCAGTTGTACCAAACAGTTACAAAAAATAGAATATGAATAAAACTGGATCAACCATTCTCCGTAGACCAAGGCACCAAAAAGACAAAGGCACACCCTGTTATGTTGATTCTGAAAATTTCCCCTGACAGTCATCTAGAACTGTGCCAAGATTGGAAGAGCTCTCCCACAAATGAGTCAAGATCAGACATACCCATTCTTACTGGATTATGTGTTACAGCCAATGCCCCAGACATCTCCATTATTATCCCTGGATTAATTCTGCCTCAAAAGCAGGACAGAATGACCAGCAGCGTAAAGTCAGGAGGGAATAGTTGTGGTAGTCCTCAACATTGACTCTGGATTGCATGCAGTCTGATGGCATCAAGTCAAATATTGGCCAAGATACCTGCTGCTGATTGTTATCAACCAACCTTCTTTAACTGATGAATCAGTGTTCCCAATTCCTTCTTCCATTTGAAAGAAGAATTGAGGGTATCAAGGGCATAGAATATACTCAAGGTTAGGACTTCAATCTGCAATACTAAGAGTGGTTCATTAACACACTACCGCTCAAACTGATCAGCCCTGAAAGACATTATGTTAGCCTGGGCCTGCAGTAGGTGCTGGGAGAACCAACAAGAGGGAAATACCAGTTGACTTCATCCTCATCAATCTACCTCTCGCAACTGCATCTGTCCTAGACAATTAGGAGTGACTGACCATTGCACAGTCCTTGTGGCGATAAAGACTGGTTGGGTTCATACCTAGCACAAAAGAAGATGCTTTTATTATTGAAGTAGATATTTGAGAATAGTCATCTCAATCCCACGACATTGTTGCAAGCGTTTCTTATGGTGGTGTCCTGGGCCCAACCATCTCCAATTGTTTCATCATTGACCTTTACTCCAGAATAAGGTCAGGAATCGAAATGTGTGCTGATGACAGCACAGAGACTAAGTTTAAGTTGATTTATTATTATCACAAGTGACTGTGAAAATCCCCTATTCGCCACATTCTGGCACCTGTTCGGGTACACTGAGGGAGAATGTAACATGGCCATTGTACCTAACCAGCATGTCTTTCGAACTGTGGGAAGAAACTGGAGCACCTGGAGTAAACCCATGCAGACATGAGGTGAACGCACAGACAATGACCGAAGCCAGAATTGAACTGGGCCCCTGGTGCTATGAGGCAACAGTGCTAACCACTGTGCCACCATTCAGTACCATTTGAGATTCCTCAGATAGTGACGTACTCTGTGTCCATATGCAATGAGATCTAACTAACATACAGGCTTCTGCCGATAAGTGGCACACAACATTTACACCACACAAGTGAATACAATAACCATCTCCAACAAGTGAGAATGTAACCATCTCCATATGACGTTCAGTGGTATTACCGTGACTGAATCCCCCAACATCAACATCCTAGGGTTACTATTGACCAGAGACTTAATGGACCATCTCTGTGGCAACAAGGGCAGGTTTGAAGCTGGGAATTTTATAGTGGGTAACTCACCTCTAACTCCCCTGAAAACTGTCTACCATTTGCAAGGAATAAGTCAGGAATGTGATGGAATACTCTACACTTCCCTAGTTGAGTACAGCTCCAATAACTGTCAAGGGACTCAATATCATCCAGGATAAAGCAGCCTGCCAGCACCTTATAGACTCCTTCCACCATTGGTACACAGTAGTAGTTGTTACCAGTTGCACTGCAGCAACTCACCAAGGTTCCTTCAACAGCACTTCACAAACTTGTGATCTCTTTCATCTGTACGGGCAAGGATGGTAGATGCATGGGAATGCCACCAGTAATGTTCACCTCGAGGTCACACATCATCTTTCAGTGTCACTGATTCAAAATCCTAGAATTCCTTCCCTAACAGCACAACTGATATACCTACATGAACTGCAGTAGTTCCTAAAGGAGGCTAACCATTAATTCTCAAGGCAACTTGTGTTGCCTTATCAGCATCACTTACATCACATAAACAAATACTCATGGCTGAAGTTATTGTTCTTACTTACTCACTTGCTAAGCATTCTTCAGTTATAACAATGAGGCAGTGAAAGCAGAAGATGTTCTTTTATTGACATTTCAAAGCCATCTTATTTATCTAGGAAAGCCTGTTGTTCCAACATGCACAGAAGTTTAATTATTCACTTTTACTCCCCAGGATTTCAACATACAACTCCCATCAAATCTATGAACATCCACCTAAAAGGCCAGATTTGTATTTTTGGTGTACAGTCTCATCTAAGAGGCAACATCTTTGACATTGCAGCACTTCCTTCCTGTTGATATCAGTCTAGGTAATGTTTCTAGAATCAGGCTTGAAGACACACCCTGACCCAATGTTAGCTCTCAAATATAACTTCTTCTTTTCCCTTTGATATATTTATGGAGTTCAGGAGAACATAGGAACATAAGAAATCTGAGCTGAAGTAGGCCATTTGGCCCATCAAGTCTGCTCCACCATTCAAACAGATCATGGCTGATCATTTACCTCATTATTCCCTACTTTCCTCATCTCCCTTAAGGTCATTAGTATCCAGAAATCTGTCGATATATGTCTTGAACGTGTTCAACGATTGAGCTTCCACAGTCCTCTGGGATAGAGAATTCCAACGAGTCACCACCCTCTGAGTGAAGACATTTCTCCTCATTTGAGCCTTAAATGGTCTGCCCCTTATCTGAGAAAGAATAAAATTAATTGCTGTTTTAGTATTAATTATCTTGATCCCACTTCACAAAGTTTAGCTGGCCAGAAAACTTTTTTTTCATATTTAAAACATAACATGTTTGAACTTCTTAAACAGAGGATTCGATTCAGCATCCATGTATTCTTTCTGGTGCCATGTGTTCTTTCTGGTGCTCAGCAGTCTGGCTCTTTTTCCTCTCTCCTTTTTCTAAAACCAAAGTTATTTTAAGCCATTTGATTTGGGAGAACGTGAAGAATATATGAACATAATTTATTCAATTAATAAGATTATTTAGCTGTGTTATCCAAGAAGGATCGTGTATTTTCTTGATTCAACACTTGTTGCATGCCTTCTGTTTATTTTTGTCTTTCACAATCCACAATAAGCCAGTTGCTGAAATATAAAAAACTTTTTTTTTACATGTTAGGTGAAGTGCCTGGGCTCTATACACTAGAGGAACTGGAACCAATTCTATCACCTTTAAAAGATCAGGCCTCACAAGATGGATTCACTGGACCGATCTTTAATTACTTCTCATATAGTGAGTAAAATAAAAGTCTTTTTTTCTATGATGCAACAGGGCACAGTTGTGCAGTTATTATGGTGCTGGACTAGCAACCATTGTTTTCAAATTCCACCATGGAAAGGTATGAAATTGAACTTGATGAGCATAGTAATTTATGGGCATACATTCACAAAATGCCACAAAAGGCCAACAAAAGCCAATGCCCTACAGGGAAAGGATTCTGATTACTGTTCCTCGTCTAATCTAATTCCATGTGAAGGGTGTAAACTTATGAGCCCCGTGGAGAGAAATCCAAAATGAGACTGTTGGGTTGGCGGACAGGCTTGCTTGTTCTCATCATGAGACAATCTTGCAGGAGGTGAGTGGGTAATGTAAGTGGCTTTTCTCCTGGCAAAAGCCAAAAGGCAATTCATGATAATTAATGGGACTAGATTGAGGGCACTGCCAGGATCTGCCTGATAGTGGATGGGCCCCAATTGCAGAAAAGGACTGGCAGGTACTTGGAGGTGTTGACCTGGTTGCCAACTGGGGATCAGTGAGACTTCCTTTATTTATTTCCAATTTCACTCCCTCCCCACTTCATCAACTCAGAGCTCATCTTAAGAGATTCTCACGTTCTTCTGCTGCCTCACAAGCCAGGGACCCGGGTTCAATTCCTGGCTTGGGTCACTGTCTGTGTGGAGTCTGCACGTTCTCCCCATCTCTGCATGGGTTTCCTCCAGATGCTCAGATTTCCTCCCACAGTCCAAAAGACATGCTAGTTAGGTGCACTGGCCATGATAAATTTTCTCTCAGTGTACCCAATAGGTGCTGGAGTGTGGCGACTGGGGGATTTTCACAGTAACTTTATTGCAGTGTTAATGTAAGCGTACTTCATAGAACACTACAGTGCAGAAACAGGCCCTTCAGCCCATCAAGTCTGCACCGACCACAGTCCCACCCAGGCCCTTTTCCCATATCCCTACACATTTACCCGCTAATCCCTCTAACCTACACATCCCAGGACACTAAGGGGCAATCTTAGCATGCCCAATCAACCTAACCCGCACATCTTTGGACTGTGGGAGGAAATCGGAGCACCTGGAGGAAACCCACGTGGACATGAGGAGAATGTGCAAACTCCCCACAGACAGTGACCTGAGCCAGGAATTGAACCCAGGTCCCTGTAGCTGTGAAGCAGTAGTGCTAACCACTGTGCTACCCGTGCTGCCCTACTTATGACACTTACAAATAAACTTTAAACATGGGGGGATTTAAAAGCTAAATGAGAATTTGAAGTTAAAGTGTTCTTAGAAGAGTAGTCAGTGATGGTAAGCAAGCCCAGACGAGGTGAATGCGTGAAATTTGATGCAAGTTAAGAAATTAAGAGCAGAATTTTGGATAAGCATAGCTTTATTTTTCAATTTTTAAACCATACTTTCACAGGATGTGGGTGTCAGTGATTGGGCTGGCATATATTCTACTTTTTTCCCACATCTGGTGGTGCACTAGTTAGCATTTCATCTGTTTGTGTAGCTAATAATTCCTAGTACAAGTTGTTAGTCTGTGGCCAGAAGCTTATAGTCTCTTACTGCCAGCTACTGGTGTGTTGGAAGGATTTGCAGGTTGACATACTCAACCTGTTTGACCATGTTATGCATGGTCTTTCTTGGCCATCAAGCTCTGGGGTGGGCTTGAACCTGGGGCATCTTGCTTAGAGGCAGGGACACTACCCATTGCATAAGACCTCTTGTCAGCATAAATTATCCATCTCTGATCACCTGTGAGAAGGTGGTGATGATCCACCTTCTCGAACTGTTTCAGACCATTTGGTGTAGGTACACCTTTAGTGCTTTAAGAAGGGAGTTCCAGATTTTGAATTGGTAATAATGATGGAATGATGATATAGTTCGAAGTCAGGATGGTATATTGCTTGCAGATGGTGGTATTTCCGTGGATCTGCTGCCTTTGCCCTTCATAGTGACAGAGGCTATGGAATTGGAAGGTGATGTTGATGGAGTCTTGGTGAGTTGCCACAGTGCATCTTGCACGCGGAAAGTGATACACATTGTTGATAATATATGTCTGTGGTGGAGGATGTGAATATTTAAGGGAGTGGATGGGGTTGCAGTCAAGAGGGTTTTGTTCTGGATGTTCATTAATCCGGCAGAATTCACAGACTTGGACTTGCTCTTGTAGCCACAGTATTTATCTGGCTGTTTATGTCATGTGGGAAATAGGAGGCTGGCCAGGATCATATTCGAATTATCAAGTCCGGAGATAACAAAGGCATGAAAGTTTCAGCAGCAGATAATCTGAGGATGGGTGGGAAGGTGTAACAGTATTACCGAGGTAGAAGTAGCTTATATTGATGATGGTGTGGAGATGTGATTAGGAAATCAGCAGATGAACACATCCTTTTGGAGGGAGATGCTGTGAAGAGCTGTGATGGCCAATTTATTGGCAGAGTCTTCAGGGACAAAGTTGTGAGTGATAAGGGGAACAGGAATAAGGTTGGCAGGATTAGCTCCCAGGACACGTAAACATTAGGGAAGAATAGGATGTGGCAGTTGGGAACATAGAACATAGAACATTACAGCGCAGTACAGGCCCTTCGGCCCTCGATGTTGCGCCGACCAGTGGAACGAATCTAATGACCCTCTAACCTAAGCTATTCCAATGTTATCCATATGCCTATCCACTGACCATTTGAATGCCCTTGAAGTTGGCGAGTCCACTACTGCTGCAGGCAGGGCATTTCATGCCCTTAGTACCCTCTGAGTAAAGAACCTACCTCTGACATCCGTCCTATATTTATCACCCCTCAATTTAAAGCTATGTCCCCTCGTGTTAGCCGTCACCATCCGAGGAAAAAGACTCTCACTGTTCACCCTATCTAATCCTCTGATCATCTTGTATGCCTCAATTAAGTCACCTCTTAACCTTCTCTAACGAAAACAACCTCAAGAATGTTGCTTATTTGCAGGTGCATAGTTTAAATACGTATCTGAAAATAACAAGAATTTCCCCAGAAACCTATAATAAATTCTGAATAGCACACTGAGTGTGCCTTTGTCTTTGGGGTAGAATGTGCACATCTGAGTTGGAAAATGCATTTTCAAAACCCACTCCAGGCAGTACCAACACGCAGAGATTCTATTTGCAATGCTAAAATGCTGAAACTTGTTCAAGATTAGGTTTCATGAAAAATTAATATTGATTTGAAATGCAATCTTTTCCAAGAAGAGATTTTTAAATTCTGCGCTTATTTGCATTGAACATCTGGATCTAAAATGCAGCATTAACACTGGTGGAAAGGTATAATTACCATGTAACATGTTTATTTAAACAATTTCCATTAAAAATGTAGACATAAGAATTTAGTATGGAAAATTGAGGGCCTAAAGTACTATTTTTGGGATTGACTTACACTAGACCAACTTGATACAGTTGCTTTTTTCCTTTAAACTTCACTTTACCTGAAGACTGTATGTAGTCTTGCCTCCCTATTGGAACTAGTCCAAGTACAAAATACCATATAGGGGTAGAAATTTGTCACAAGAATTGGTGCAAAGCAGATAGTATCAGATTGTCCACTCATCAAACACTGGCTGGGATTCTCCCAAAACACAACTAAGTGCCCAATGGGTGAGAAGATGGGAGAATTTCCTGCCCCATTTTTGGCATACTTAACTGAATGAACCTCCCACACTCCATGCAATGCAGAGTACCTTAGAGTGATTCATGCTGAAAAGTAGGGGATGGGGCCCCATCCTGTCCGAGAGGAAGACAGCATAATGCTGAGAGGGTCACTGCGCATGGGCAGGGCCAGGGTGCCAGGTTGACATTGCCCAAGGGGTACCCTTCTTTCCCCCGACCTCTTGTGGGGGAGGGCCTCAATGGCATCTATACCCACCAGTGGGATGAGGACACATATTCCCCGTTAGTGGGGAGCAGTTGTAAACCTCATTGGTGGGAACCACTCCTGACAGGGGGAGGGTGGGGGGAGGATTGTTAATTTCCATATGATAATGATTGCGCAAAAAAAATGCTTCTTGGAGATTCGCGACCAGCCGAACCTCCTGAAAATCTGTTGTCTCCTGGCCCACTGCCCTGCTTGAGCATCTAATCTATGTCACCTAAAAACTACAGTTAGACCCACACTTATGCCATTATGGAGAACCTCTCTGTCATGGCAAAAATGGTGGAAATGTTTGAAAATTGGAAGTCCCACCCAGAAACACATCATTTCCCATTTTTGCAGCATTGGAAACGGGGCCGAACACATTTTTGAAGGCAGCTGATCACTTAGATCATCAGCTGCCTCCACTGAAGTGTACTATGGTAGGCCAGGATTGTGAAACCCATATGTGAAAATTAGATCAGGTAAGAACAAGTTTACACTTGATGGAATCGTTTGAGTAGCCAGGTACACCTTTAGAGAGGTGAATCCATTTGGATCTGGTCCCACGACACCTTTGGGGGAATGTAAAATTCCCATTGGTGGAGGTTGATGCCCTTTGGAGCTATTGAAAGTCAGCAAAAATGTGTAGAAAGTGCATAAATGCATTACTGAAAAGCTCATTGGAACTGTCAACAGGCCTGTTAGGAGCACCTGTCAAGGGGAACCAGTCAAATGGAGCGGTCAAGGCATTAAAGGTTCAGCCCATTAAATCTTTGAAAAAATTATCTGGGCTGATAAAAATAATTGATTACATGCTATTTAGAGTGTCTTCCATTTCACATCTTAATTGACAACTACAAGTCGTTCTGGATTCTTTGGTGTGGGATTATGAATTCCAATGTTTGTTATTAGGGATTGTGCATTTGAGGTTAAAAAAGGTTTTATTTTGTTACAGAATTGCAAATTTACAATATGGGATTTTAAAAATCATAGTGAAGTCTACAACAGACAGTTAGAAGCTTATTTTATAGGGCATTATCTTATCTCACCTCTGTGAACTTTATTTTACCTCTTTCCTGCATGGGCCCTGATGTCTGCCCATGGTGGATAATAGGTCAGTTAGTATTGTAATTGTTGGGACGAAATGTGGAGGTGGGGGCATAGTTGGCATGAGTTGGCACAGGGGCTATATAAGGCCATGGGGTGACATGGGCATAACTTGGGGTGGCAAGTGTGAGGAGGCAGGGGCAGAAGGACAGGGGAATGGTTTGGCATTTAGGCCCTGAGGGGCCATGTGGGATGGGTACAGGGCATGAGGTGGCATAGGTTGGCGTGATTGAGGTATAGGTGGCCTGAAGAGCGTGGGTCAAGGTGAGCTTTGGAGGGATATTTTATGATTGAATCCTTGTTTTTTCATTTTTCTACACAGCTTTTGTGTCCCAGGGCAGGTTTTCCATTCAGCCCACCTCTGCACCTGTCAGCCTCTTTCCTTTTTCCCAGGCTTCCTGCCCCAACTCCTGTTGTAGCCAGATCGCACAAACCAAAAATCCAAAATCTGGCCAGCATTTTTAAAGTTCGGGTTTGCAGACCCCTGAATTCTTCCCTCTCTGCGTACCTGACCTGGGAGCAAAAGTCTGGCCTTAGTTTTGACTACCAGCGGGCAGTGCCAGGGAAGATTGTTTACCATTCTATCTAATCTTGCAATTTTTATTAATATAAAAGTTATATTATTACTATAAAAAGTAGACTAAAATACTTCTTTTTATAGGAATTCAGCAGAACTTGCATGTTGTCCTGATAATGGATTGTACCAACTCCAATTTTACAATTAACTGTGAAAGTAATCCAGCTTTTTACAAGAAGTGTTCAGTACAGTGGATGGAAAGATGGTCTAATAATAGCATGAAGAAAGTAAGTAGAGAACTTTGAAGCACTACCCATTATCCTTGTAAATATTTAGTTGTAGTTACATCTCTTCCTGAAAATATGATTAAGCCTTAAAATAGGTTATGTGTTCAGAGGAAAAATGTTTTTTTATGCTCCCAACTAGAAACCCACCAGTGGGGGGTGGGAGGGAGGAGGGAATGTGTTATATATTTAAAAGGGTTGCAGATTGCTTTAAGAGCTGATCATGTTAATTGATGGTGATGTCATTCAGGTGCTGCCACAGGCTGGTGTTTTACTTTCAGTTTTTTATTTGTACAGTTAAAGGTTCCAGAATAAATTTGTTATTGTTGCTTTGAATCCATGTGTGCAAACCACATTTTTTCTTTCTGTTAACACCCCCAACATCTAACATAGTTAGGACATTACAGGGTGAAATTCTGCTGATAGATTCTTAATTGAACTTAGATCTCCAAGCATCTTAATGCATAACCATTTTTACAGTTTTATTTTCACAGCAGATTGCATACTATCAATTGTACCATTTGCAGTATTTTTCATGAGATCTAAGAAGAATGAATGATGGTAATTTATCTAAATTTCATGAGGCTCCAGTTTTGTTTCATTCAATAATTCCAAATGGACAAAAGATAGATTGGAGAATGGAAAAGTGAGAATGAGACATTTATAATGTCTCCTTTGAGGAAAAATTTGGTTTCGTGAGTTATTTTAATTTCCATTCAAGAATTTATACAACAAATATACGCTAGGTTTACTGTATTATAAAGAAACATTTGAGGGTTCAGCATAGCACTATGAAGATTTGCACAACGAATAACTAATTTGTAACACAAGAGGCAGTCAAGGGCTCTGATCAGAGATTTGTGAATTTACCAACAAAAAACACGGTTGCAGCACCATGACAATGTTCAGTGTGTTTGTGGAAGAGAACAGGGACTGGTCTGAATATGTGGAAAGGTAGGAATACTTTCTCTTGGCAAATGGAATTGCAGATGAGGGTAAAAAGCACTGAATTCTCCTGAATGTGGGTGGCAAAGACTTACAAGCTAGTGAGGAATTTAGCAACATCACAGAGACCAGGGGACATTTAATTTATGGATTTAGTTGCACTCATTCAGAATCACCACAGTCCTAAGCCGTCAGTGGTTGTTCAGCTTTTCAAGTTTCATAATCATTTTTGGAAGATGTAATCATCTATTGCTGACTTTGTTGTTGAATTATGCCAGCTCTCTAAAAATTTGGAGCAGTATTGGAGGACATGCTTTGCGACCGTCTAGTCTGCGGCATTAATGAGGACAGTATTCAGCGTGTTTGTTGGAAGACGCGATAAGAAGGATCTAGAAATTTTTCAGGACATGGAAATGACTGCCAGCAATGCAAAAGTTATTCAAAAGGCCATTGATGGTGCACGGACGACTGCAGTGCGGCAAGTAAAGAAAGAGGCTACAAGCAAAAGAGTGAAAGCAATGGAATGTTTCTGATATGAATCGGTACAAAGTTCTAGATGCTGTTGCACACAAAGGGTAATTTAGCTAAGAAATGCAGGGGTGCTAAGAGCAAATCAAAGGCTGAGCAAGGAAATTCAACTTTGAAAATGCCTCAGCTGGTTATGCATTACCTGGAAAGCTCAGAGCAGGCAGAGAAGTACTCTTAGAATATTTGTTCCTATTCTTGAAAGTAATGGTACGTACAAGTGGTACAAATGTGGGGATTACAAATTTATTAATAATCAGGCCTCCCAGCTGGACACAAGATCCTTTTTCAACCCTTGCGGGATGCAAGATGTTCTCAAAACTTGACATAACTTGACATACCAGCAGCTTTTGGTAGAGGAGGATTCAAAACAATATGTCACAACACTCACAAGGCTTTGTTCAAATACCTCGTTTTTGGAGTATCTTCCAGTCCTGTGATTTTTCAGAGGACAGTTAACAATCTTGCAGAAGATTCCTCATGTAGGTGGATGACAATCTGATTACAGGGCAAAATGAAGAGAGCCTAGATCACGTGCTGAAGAGATTTTCAGAGGCAGGATTGCACCTGAAGAATAGCAAGTAATTCTTCCAGACACAGACTATAGAATGTTTGGGTCACAAAAGCACAGTGCAGGATCTGTTCCCAGTGGGAGCCAAGGTCAAGGAATCAAGGAATCCCCATCCCCAGAAGTGTGTTCAAGCACAGGTCATTTCTGGGCATAGTAAACTATGGGAAGTTTCTGCCAGACCTTTCTACAGTGTTGGCGTCAGTGTATCTATTACTTCACAAAGAAACAAAATGGAAGTGGGGGCCAGAACAAAAGGAAGCTTTCAAGGACATGAAAGCTTTCAAGGACAATAAAGACGGATGGCATTTGAATCCCAGGAGGACCAATATCTTGGCAGGAAGGTTGGCTCGGGCTACTGGGAGGACTTTAAACTAGAAAGGTTGGGGGGAGGGAATCAAGATGAGGTGACTGAGAGCGAGGAGGTTAGCTGGCAAGTAGAGAAGGACTGTAGACAGTGTGAGAGGGAGGTTAGACAGGTGATGGAGAAGGGAAGCGCCCAGACCGAGGGTCTGAGGTGTGTCTATTTTAACGCCAGAAGTGTAGTGAATAAAGTGGATGAGCTTAGGGCGTGGATTGCTGCTTGGGAATGTGATGTGGTGGCCATTACGGAGACTTGGATGTCTCAGGGACAGGACTGGGTACTTCAGGTGCCGGGATTCAGTTGTTTCAGGAAGGACAGGGAGGGAGGCAAAAGAGGGTCGGAGTGGCACTGTTGATCAGGGACAGTGTCACGGCTGTAGAGAAGGTGGATGCTGTGGAGGGACTGTCTACGGAGTCTCTGTGGGTGGAAGTTAGGAACAGCAAGGGGTTGGTAACTTTGCTGGGCGTGTTCTTGGGGAAGAGTACTGAAGGAAGGTAGTGGATTTTCAAGGAATGTTTGTCTGGAGCTCTGCATGACAACGTTCCGATGAGACAGGGAGATTTTGGTAGGTCATGGGAACCGTGGTGCACGAAGGTTGTGATGAACCTAGTCAGGAAGAAAAGAAAAGTGTACAGAAGGTTCAGAGAGCTAGGGGATGTTAAGGATCTAGACGAGTATATGGGCTGTAGGAAGGAGCTTAAGAAGGAAATTAGGAGAGCCAGAAGGGGTCATGAGAAGGCCTTGGCAGGTAAGATTAAGGAGGACCCCAAGGCATTCGACAAGTATATGAAGAGTGAAAGGATGAGAAGTGAAGGGATAGGACCTATAAAAGGTGAAGGGGGAAAAGTCTGTGTGGAACCAGAAGAAATGGCAGAGGTGCTTAATGAGTATTTTGCCTCGGCATTCATGGTGGAAAATGATCTGGGAGGTTGTACTGCAGGTTTGCGGAAGACTGAAAAGATTGTGTATGTGGACGTTAAGAAAGAGGATGTGTTGGAACTTTTAAATTCTATCAAGATAGATAAGTTGCCGGGACCAGATGGAATGTACCCCAGGTTACTGTGGGAGGTGAGGGAAGAGATTGCAGAGCCCCTGGCGATGATCTTTGCGTCATCGATGGAGACGGGAGAGGTTCCAGAGGACTGGAGGATTGCGGATGTGGTTCCTATTTTCAAGAAAGGGAACAGGGATAGCTCGGGAAATTACCGACCGGTGAGTCTGACCTCAGTGGTTGGTAAGTTGATGGAGAGGATACTGAGGGACAGGATTTATGAACTTTTAGAGAAGTTTAGTATGTTCAGAAATAGTCAGCGTGGTTTTGTCAAGGGCACGCCGTGCCTTACAAACCTAGTTGAGTTCTTTGAAAATGTGACGGAACACATTGATGAAGGAAGAGTGGTGGATGTGGTTTACATGGACTTCAACAAGGCGTTTGATAAGGTCCCCCATGCAAGACTTCTTGAAAAGGTGAGAGGGCATGGGATCCAAGGGGCTGTTGCCTTGTGGATCCAGAACTGGCTTGCCCACAGAAGGCAGAGAGTGGTTGTGGATGGGTCTTTTTCTGCATGGAGGTCGGTCACCAGTGGAGTGCCCCAGTGATCTGTTCTAGGACCCTTGCTGTTTGTCATTTTCATAAATGACCTGGATGAGGAAGTGGAGGGATGGGTTAGTAAGTTTGCCGACAACACGAAGATTGGTGGTGTTGTGGATAGTCTGGAGGGATGTCAGAAGTTGCAGCGAGACATAGATAAGATGCAAGACTGGGCGGAGAAGTGGCAGATGGACTTCAACGCGGGTAAATGTGTAGTGGTCCATTTTGGCAGGTCCAATGGGATGAAGGAGTACAATATCAAGGGTAGGACTCTTAACAGTGTTGAGGAGCAGAAGGACCTTGGGGTCCTGGTCCATAGGACTCTTAAATCGGCCTCACAGGTGGAGGATGTGGTCAGGAAGGCGTACGGTGTACTAGCCTTCATTAATTGAGAGATTGAGTTTAGGAGTCAGGAGATAATGCTGCAAATTTATAAGACCCTTGTCAGACCCCATTTGGAGTACTGTGCACAGTTCTGGTCGCCTCACTACAGGAAGCATGTGGAAGCTATTGAGAGGGTGCGGAGGAGATTTACAAGGATGTTGCCTGGATTGGGAGGCATGCCTTATGAGGATAGGTTGAGGGAGCTGGGACTCTTCTCCCTGGAGAGATGAAGGTTGAGAAGTGACCTGATAGAGGTTAATAAGATGTTGAGAGGTATAGATAGGGTGGATTCTCGGAGGCTATTTGCCAGGGCTGAAATGGTTGCCGTGAGAGGACACAGGTTTAAGGTGCTGGGGAGCAGGTACAGAGGAGATGTCAGGGGTAAGTTTTTCACTCAGAGGGTGGTGAGTGAGTGGAATTGGCTGCCGTCGGTGGTGGTAAAGGCAAACTTGCTGGGGTCTTTTAAGAGACTTCTGGATGAGTACATGGGATTTAATGGGATTGGGAGTTATAGGTAGGCCTGGTAGTTATGGAAATGATCGGCGCAACTTGTGGGCTGAAGGGCCTCTTTGTGCTGTTATGTTCTATGAAAGGCTGCTATAATCAGCTAATCTGCTGGTTTAGTTTGAGAACTCATTCTGTCATGTGATGCCTCATCCTACGATGTTGGGGCCGTATTCCCTCATTTTCCTTTACCAAACTTACCCACCAAGACATTATTCTCCCCTGAGGCAATTTTCTTGTTTGAGAGACTTTCACATTCTCTAATGAATGTTGACCAGATTAAGCAGTGGGCGAGCTGGGACACAGTTTTATCCCAGTTGAAGAGATTTCTTGTGCAAGGTTGACCTTTGGTTATAGGGGATGATGAATGAGGCCAGATGCAAAGCAGCAAGATGAGCTGAGTGTGCAGGATAGTTGTATTCTTTGGGGGTCCTGAGTGGTTGTATCACCCCCTGGTCATTCACAAGTTTTGGATGAAGTTCATGAGGCTCACCCAGGTGCCTCCAAATAAAAGATTTGTATGTTTGGTGGCCTAATATGGATCAGGATGTGAGAACAAGGTGAAATCCTATTCTGCATGTCACATCAACCAGATGATGATGTCAATAGCACCATAATATCCATTGGAGGAGCCTAATCGTCTGTGGACTTTTATGGACCCTGATGATACCCTGACACTAAGGGGCAATTTAGCATGGCCAATCAAACTAACCTGCACATCTTTGGAGTGTGGGAGGAAACCAGAGCGTCCAGACGAAACCAGACATGGGGAGAATGTGAAAACTCCATGCAGACGGTCACCTGAGGTTGGGATTGAATCTGGATCCATGGTTCTGTGAGGCAGCAGTGCTAACCACTGTGCCACCATGCTGCCTGTATTAATAAAGCCCAGGATACTGTATTCTTTATGAACTTCTATTTCAAACTGACCTACTATCTTCAATGATCTATGTAAATATACACCCAGGTATCATTTCTCCAACACTCCCTTAAGATTTGTATCCTTTAGCTTCTATTGTCTCTCTGTTTTTCCTACCAAAGTACATCACCTCACAATTCTCCACATTGAATTTCTTCTGCCACCCATTTGCCCATTTCACCACGTCTATGTCTTTTACAAGTTCTACACTGTCCTTCTCACAGTTTACAAAAATTTCAAGTTTTGTGTCATTTGCAAACTTTGAAATTGTTCCCTGCACACTAAGATTTAGATCATTTAATACTTATCAAGAAAAGCAAGGGTCCCAATACCGACCTCCAGAGAACCCCACAATAAATCAAACTGTTTGAGTATCGACTTGTGAATGCTTCCAATGCATACTAATCACAGGCAATGAGAGGAGGAGAGACTTCTTGTTAGCTATGCTTTTTTTATATGATAGATAGTAAATACGTCCCCGTAGAACCATAGATCTCTACTATGTGGAAAGAGGCCCTCCAGCCCATTGATTCTGCACTAGTTCTTCGAAAGAGCACCCCTCCCAGGCCCTTCCTTCTGCCATATCCCCATAACCTCATGCATTTACCATGCCTAATCCATCTAACCTACGTATCTTTTGACACCAAGGGGCAATTCACCATGGCCAATCCACCTAATCTTTACATCTTTGGACTGTGGGAGAAAACCGGTAAAACCTGAAGGAAACCCACGCAGATGGAGGGCGAACTCCACACATACAGTCACCCAAGGCTGGAACTGAACCTGTGTCCCTGGCATTGTAAGGCAGCAGTGCTAACCACTGCACCATCATTCAGTTTGAAATTTCCGTTCATTGAAGCATTTTTCTCAGTGCCCTCCCCTCAATATCTGAGTGTCATGGAATTTTAAACAAAATTTGCATACAGCTCAGCTCAAGTTTTGGCAAGCTTTTGTAATCGTTTTGAAAACAGTAGTCCAGAAGCAGGCCCTGACAAGTAGCCATGCCTGCAGAGTAAATTAATCACCTTTTGAAGTTTCCACTTGTTTGCAGGCCTTTAAGAATGCGAAAATTGAGCTGAAACTTTTGAGCATGACACAAATAGGTATTGTGTTGAAAGATTTTGAATTATTTCCTTTTTAAAGTTCGCTATCGCACTCACAAATGTATCCCAATCTTATTAGTAAACCGCTTTGCATATTTTTAAAAGTCAAATTCAGTAATTTAAAGTCAGATTGTTCATAGGAGGCGCATTGGCACTGGGATTCCAATTTTTTTGTGTGGACTCATTTTTCACTGAATTACTTTTCCAATTTCCATACTTCAATTTACCAAGGGATAATTTTAAAGCCAGATTTAAAAACAAAAACATTATAAATCTCTGTCCAATTATGTTGGTTTGTGGCTGATTTTATTTTCATTATGTAAATGAATTTGAGCAGAGGCACAGTGCTGTGGGGAGTGGGGAGCGAACAGAACATTACAGAGCAGTTGTAAATTGCATTGCAATAATCAATTGCTCCTAAACCAGAACTCTTTCCCAGTGAGTATAACCCAACAAATGTCATTAATAATAATATAAGCATAGTCTATGAACAGCAGCAATTAGCACTTTTAACATAAAAATTCTAAGATGTTTTGCAAAGTATCAGACCCAGGCAGCTGTAGGCCGCTCCTCCAGTGTTTAGGGTGAAGGTAGAATTTGGAATGTGCAACCAAAAATTGGGAATAGTGTAAAGCAGAGTGAGCAGATATTGGCTGAATTTTACTACCCCCTCCGTTACGGAAATCAGAGCAGGCGAGGGGCGGAGAGTGGATAGGTCCGTTGAATTCAGGCAGGATTTTATGACTTCAGGATGAGCAAGGCCATAAAATCCCCTCATTGTGTGGCTTAGGCTATTGCTGAAAGCCAAAATTATCTCCACAAGTTACTCCATGTAAACCGTATTTAAATGCCAGCTGTCTGTTTCAATAGTATGATTAATTGTTTTGTTGGGAAGGAAAGCCAGAAGCCTTTATTATTCCTTGAGGTGCACATACACGTTCGTTAGATTTAAAGATTATGGATTCCAGCAACAGCCACCTGCTTTCTCTGGTCTTTGAATATGTTTAATTCATTCATCAGGGCATCATAACTGTCATACTACTACTACATCTATTATTTCTATATAGCTTTGTTCATTGTTTTTACTTGCATCTGTTTGGGGCTACAGATGTGTATTGTGAAAAATTATTTAAAATATTAATAACTTACAAAAAATCCTAATTTTTTCAGATTCCAGAAATGTTGCTTTCATTGAATGGCCGAGAGAAGAAAGAAAAAGGACGTAGAGGTTCAATTTCTGGTCTGTTCATTACTAACGTGATATGTGATTAGTGGAAATTAAATTTAAGTTCATAGAAATTCATCTATCTTCTGTTGTACCTTAATTGGAGCTAGAATTGAAATTTAACAATTCATCTGTTTCATGTTTTAATTATCTACATTGGTGTGAGAATTGAGATTTTTGTACGTCCATATTCTGTGGCCGCATCAGCAATAATCCAATTAAATATTGGAATCAGTGGCAGATGAATGCCAAAAACTGGTTCAACTTCAATCAGCATACATTCTAAATCAGGTTCCATAATGACGCATTTATGGATTTTAATTGTTTCACTTCAAAAATTTATGGGTGGGATTCTCCCAAAAAAATTCTAAGTGTCGAACTCACATAAAAACTGGAGTAAATCCCGCTGTTTTTTCCAGTGGGTTTTTCAAAATGAATCTTACACACTTTGTGCATCACAGAGTGCCCTTGCATGAATCTTGTTAAAAGTCTGTAGGCGGGGCCTATTTCTGCTGGAGAGGCTGGCAGCATAGTGCTGAGTGGGCCATGGCACACACACCGAGATTGGCGCATACTCAGTAGACCCGCACTGCCAGTCTCCTGATCATTGACCAACTCAATTGCTTACCAGCCTCGCGACTCCACATTGCTGGCCATGCAATCACTTCCCCACTGCTCCCCCAACCCACGCTGTCCCCAGATGGATAGCCCCAATCGTTGGCCTCCCTCCCTCTGTCACTGCTGGATGCAGATCGGCAGTAGGATTCCCCAATTTGCACCCTCCCACTCCCCGCGAGGCAGAGGCCCTGCCCCTCTAGCTTCACCCATTTAGCACTGCTTAGTGACTGGTGGGCAGTGCCAAGCTGCCCCTGGGCATTGTGACTTTGCCCCTTGGGCAGTGCCAGTGGGCTAAGTTGGCACAACCAGACTAGAAATGCCCACAGGGCACCCCCCTTACACCTGACCTCCTGGGGGGCCTCCCTGGCCCCCCCTTCAATCCAAAGGGATTGGGCCACCAGCTCCCTGCTAGTTGGTAGCTGTTATAAACCCTGCTGGAGTGAAACACCCCTGGCAGAGGTGGAGAGGTTATCAGGCCTGGAGATTTCAATCCAGGGTCCACTAATTATATTTAAATCACAATTTAAATAATTTATGCAGCTCTGTGCTGATTTCTGGTGCGGAGCTGATGATGCCAGAAATCTGGCGGTTGAAGACATGTGGAGAGCATGGCGCCCAGTGTGAAGCCTGCTACATGGCCTTCGCTTGAGTTTCCCAGCCCACTACGCAATGAGGAGAATCATCCCCTATATCTTTACACCAAGAAATATGCTGCTGAACCTTTACCGCAATTTTTTTCTTAATTGATAGAAAATTATAAGCTTTCGTGCTGAAATGGTTGTTTGCTTTTACATTCTAGTTTATTATTTTACTTAAATTATTTTCTTTTGTACACTTTGTGTGTCCTGTAGCTGGAGGGAGACCATGATCCTATTAGAAAGGATGGAGTAGAATTATTTCTGAGTCAAACTGTAACATTTTAGCTTGGCACTTTAGTGCAGCTAAATATTTTATAAAATTCATTGGTATTGAGTTCTATTTCTTAGCAGTCAATATTATGGAACAATTAATGTTGTTATTTAATTAAATTAATTGATACTGCCCAACCAAAAACTAAATGCATCATTTCAAAACATCTTATTCAGTCATGGTTGAATAAATCGGTGGTTCCTGGGCTATTGTGTAATTATTAGTGGGGAGTTTTCATTTGTAATTACATAGAAGTTGCATTCCATGATATACTATCTTATGAAAAATGCTTCAATTAATAGAAACAGAATCATTTCTATTGCTAGGGATTTTCAAAAAAATACTAAAGGTTCCAATCAAACTGAAGTTGACATCTGGCTAGTCGGAGGACAGACTAATAGTATTAACCTAAGTTATATAGGATAATTTAATTTTAAGTGAAATAGGCATGTTTCACTTTTACTATTCATGGCTACTAATGGCATTGTGGAAGGATAGTATTTAAGGAACAGATTGTTTCTTTATCTAAAAATGTTGGCAGAGGTTTTTCAGCCACATGATTGGAGATTAAGTCTCTCCTTTAAACCCTCCTGTTTGATGAGACATTTGGTCCCATTATCTCCCTTTTTCGGCTTTGAGTCTATTATTATCTTACACCATTTTAAGTTACTTGGAACGCTTTCTGTGCTCAAAAGCTGTATAGAAATATAAGCTGTTACAGGATAGATTTTTAGCAAGAAAAACCTTGGAGTTTTAACAAATGTTATTATTTGAAGAGAGACAGAGAATACCAATGAAGTTATTCAAATTTGAAGTAGAAAACAGTAAACTTCACCAGGGCTTGAGTGATGCACTAGTCTGCTTCAGAGGAAGGCTTTGATCTGATCCATCAGTTTGTCGTCTAAAAATTGAATGTGAAAAGAATTGTGGAATCTGATAGTTCACAACTGAGGATTCTGGGAAAACATATAGGGGAAATTGACAAAATCTTCCAAAATTCTGTTGAAATTAAAACTGTACCGTAGGAATGGAGGACAGTTATTGTGACCATCAAGTTCAAAAATGGAGGTGAGGGTTCTCCGATCTTGTTTGCCTCGTCACTGTTGCCAGCAAGACTGGAGAATTTGGCACTCAGCCCAAACTCCATTCACTGCAGTGGGACTGGAGAATCCCAGTTGCAATGGGGTTGGATAATTAGAACTAGAGATGATTATAACCAGCAAATTTTCGGCCAGTTAGTTTTATTTTATGATTGTTTAATTGTTTAATTCGCCAGAATTGATACAGTGGCTTGGAAATGCTTGCCAAACAAAGACAATCAGCACAGATTTCTAAAAGGCAGGTCTTGTTTCAACAGCAACAGTAACTTGTATTTTTGAGCACCTTAATATAATAAAATGTCGCAATGCGCTTCACAGAAGAATCATGAAGCAAAATTTGATACCAAGCCACATAATATGATATTGTGAAGATGGCCAAACACTTGATCAAAGATATAGGAGGGAATCTTACCAAAACATGGCAGAGTGTTGTCTCCGGAGAGAAAACTGGCATGTTTTCTCTAGAAAAAATGATTTTTTTTCTTTCCAGATTTTATGACACTCTGCCAAAAAAATCAAGGGGACTTGTTTCATGTTTTCACACAGGGAGCCTAAATACGCTGGTAAAACTCCACTCACATTGTCTGCACCTTTAAGACTTGATTAGCTGATTAGCTGTAGAGACTTGCATTCTAATCAGTATTCTGTAAACTGTGTGTGCCTTTATATGCCCTGTTTGTGATCAGAACTCCCCACTCACCTGACGAAGGAGCAGCGTTTCGAAAGCTAGTGGCATTTACGACCAAATAAATCTGTTGGACTTTAACCTGGTGTTGTGAGACTTCTTACTGAAACTCAGCTGCACAGAGATCAGGGTGCCAACTTTAAAGAGTGCCCCAATCAGAAGCTGAGTAAACCTACCTGCCAGCTCACCACAGAGGTCTCAGGGGCTCCACCCCTGAGCCCCTTCCCCATTCCCCTCCCCTCCCCAGTCGGTACTACCCCCCCCCCCCCCCAAACTCCCAAACGGCCATCAGCAGCACCCCCCACTTTTCTGTCTGCTCCTGGTCCGCAACCAAATCTGACTGAATCCCCCCCTTCTTACATGTGGCTCCCAGTGGGGCCAGCACCCTAGCGCTGATTAGCCCTGCCATGTTGGCACTGACGTGGTGCCAACCTGTGCCAAGGGGTAGTGCCAGGAACATTGTCAGGCCACCACCCAGCTATACCCCTCTCCCCAGGGACTATACTCACCTTGACGCCCCTGGGGAGGCCCCCATGACAGATTCATTTCTGGGTCCCAGGAAATAGCTGGTGAGGGGGCAAGTCCTGGAGAGAATGCTTGCTAATGATATGCTAATGTATTAAACTGAGCTTTCTGCGGTCCTGTGGTATGTTTCACACCACTCCACCCGAGGGTCCGGTAAGGTCAGAGCTCAGAAATCTGCTGGTGCGAATTGCGCTCTCCAGATTTTGAGCACGTGCTGCTATTCCTGCAGACACAAAGTCTGGGTTCAAAATCACCCCCCATAGATGTTAAGAATTGTTTTAAAGGAGGAAAGGGAAGTAGAGAGGTGAGTAGGTTTAGGAAAGTAATTCCAGAGCTTAGGGTGGAGGCAGCTGATTGCAAAGCCTCCAATGGTGCAGCACTTAAAACAGAGAATATTAAAGAGGCCAAAATTAGATGAGCTCAGATATCTTTATAGTTTGTGTTATTGGCCTCTCAGCAAATTAAAATTTCTGCACTACTAAGAGCCTTCGTAGCTTTTTACATCTCAATTAAATCTCCATTCAACCTTCTCTTTGGCAATCTTTTCTCATAGTTACAATTCAACATTCCTGGCAATATCGTTGAAGTCTCCGCTGCACGGTATCTGATACAATCACATTCTTCTTGTGATGCTGTGGCTAGAACTGCCAGCAGCATCTCTACCTGTGGCGTAACCAGTATTTTATACAGTTCAAGCATAACCTCGTTTCCTTATATTCTTTGCCGTGGCTTATAAAGGAAAGTATTCTGTATGTGTTCCTTAACCACCTTACCTATTGTTTGTCAATGGCAGGGCTCTTTAGACAGTTGGTCCTAAGTCCTTTTGTTTCTCTACCTTTCTCATTATGCTTTCATTTATTATGTATCCTCTTACCTTGTTTGTCCTCCCCAACCTGCATATCTCCAAATTGAATTTCAGTTTCCACCTTTTGCCAACCTGACCTGATCAATTGTTTTAATATTCAAGTCAAGGAATACAGCTCATCATCACAGTTCTCACTGTCATTGTCATGTTCCTTGTTTTCCTCTGTCGCTACACCTTCCTTAAGTGAAACTAATACATTGTAATAATGATAAATACGCAACAATATTCAAATGGAATTGAGCTTTTCAATAGCAATTTGGTATGCCACCTGAATCATTACATCACAATCATGTGTTTTACTAGAGCTCACTCTTTTTTCAGAACAGCATATCATTTTCACTGAGCTTTCAAAATTATAAAATAACAACTATTGTAATTTTGCTACAAGTATAAAGTTTTTAAATTGTTACCTTTTGGAACTATGGGGCAGGATTAACAGCCTTGTTCAGGTGAAACCGGAAATTCCTGCCCTGGGTTGTCAGACCCTTGTCTGTGCCGATTCTGTGGTGGGTGAATTGGATTTCTATGAGGATGTGACTAGTGCGGTAGACAGAGGGGAACCGGTGGATGTGGTGTTTCTCGATTTTCAAAAGGCATTTGATAAGGTGCCTCACAAAAGGTTGCTTCAGAAGGTTAGGGGGCATGGAGTTGGGGGTAAGGTGTTAGCGTGGATAGAGGATTGGCTGTCTAATAGGAGGCAGAGAGTTGGTATCAATGGGTGCTATTCTGATTGGTGGTTGGTGACTAGTGGAGTGCCGCAGGGATCGGTGCTGGGCCCTCAGCTATTTACCATTTATATAGATGATCTGGAGGAGGGGGCTGAGTGTAGGGTGACGAAATTTGTTGATGACACGAAGATGAGTGGAAAAGCAAATTGTGCGGAGGGTGTGTAAAGTCTGCAGAGGGATCTGGATAGGCTGAGCGAGTGGGTGAGGACCTGGCAGATGGAGTACAATGTTAGCAAGAGTGAGGTTATCCACTTTGGCAGAAATAATAGTAGGAGGGATTACTATTTGAAGGGAGAAAAGCTGCAGCATGCTATGGTGCAGGGGGACCTGGGGGTCCTTGTGCATGAGTCGCAATAACCCAGTCTGCAGGTGCAGCAGGTGATCAAGAAGGCGAATGGATGCTGGCCTTTATAGTGAGGGGGATAGAATATAAAAGCAGGGAGGTCTTGCTGCAACTGTACAGGGCACTGGTGAGGCCGCAGCTGGAGTACTGTGTGCAGTTTTGGTCGCCGCACTTGCGCAAGGATATTTTGGCCTTGGAGGGAGTGCAGATGAGGTTCACTAGGCTGATACCGGAGATGAGGGGGTTGGACTATGAAGAGAGACTAAATAGACTGGGTCTGTATTCGTTGGAGTTTAGAAGGATGAGGGGGGATCTTATAGAGACGTATAAGATAATGAAAGGGATGGATAGGGTAGACGTAGAGAGATTCTTCCTGCTCAGAAAGGACAGCAGGACTAGAGGGCACAGCCTCAAGATAAGGGGAGTGCAGTTTAGATCGGAGTTGAAGAGGAACTTCTTCACTCAAAGGGTGGTGAATCTCTGGAATTCTCTGCCCGTTGAAGTGGTGGAGGCTACCTCGCTAAATACATTTAAGTCACGGGTAGATAGGTTTTTGACAGACAAGAGAATTAAGAGTTATGGGGAGAAAGCGGGAAAGTGGAACTGATCCACTTCAGATCAGCCATGATCTTATTGAATGGTGGGGCAGGCTTGAAGGGCTAGATGGCCTACTCCTGCTCCTATTTCTTATGTTCTTATGTGAAGTGGTAGAGTTCTGGCCCACCTCTTTGATTTAAGGTGAAATGGAGGAATGAGCATTGATATGCTCTTAATTCTACCTGGCAACAAGCCTGGGTGGCTTGTCTGCTATGGGCACAGGAGGTGTTCAATTCCAGTCATGCTGAGAATGTATCGATAGTCACACATGTGGCCAATGGTGAGAGCATCCATGCTCACTGTTCTTATGTAGATTGTTGATCTCCAAGTCTTTCAGGAAGGTTTTAAGCATGTTAGGTTTTATAAATTGCTGTACTTTAACTATCTATTTAATTCCATGATAGAATGGAGTTGGAATTCTAGAGTATAGCATGTTAACAATTCTACCTGTCTATAAGACCCACGTGGTTCAGGTTACAATGGAGATGGTCTTTGGAAAGCAAAAGTCCCGAGAAAGCCATTGTGATATTGGATTGCAGGTTTTCCTAAGTTATCGCTGAACCTTAAAAACACAGGTCAGTGTGCAAGGATGTGAGAAGAGAAAACAGGAGATAGAGAAAGATGGTCCTTTACCTGAAGTAGAGAAAAGATGATCCTATTGTTCACCACGCAGAATGTAAGTGAGAGCTCACATTCAGATTGCAGAGGCCAAGTCTGTGAGGATCTAAAGGAGTCAATAAGATTTGCCTCACTTGGGCTGGAGAATTGAAATCTCCTGTGTAACCTTCACAGCAAAAAATAATTATCTGATTACAAGTTTCTAGGTTGGAAAAAGAAAAAAAAAGTCAGCTATTGGAAGCAGAGAATAGTTTTAGACTGGCTCCTGAAGAATAAAATGTCTACTTAGGGGAAAGTGTAAAGTGTCACTATTGTGGAGAATTTTTGTTTATTTTAAAAATTAAATGGGGAATTTTTCTATAGTTTAGACTGTAAGTTACCTACACAAATAGTTCTTAGTCAATGTTGCTTTCAGTTTATTCGTTACAGTAAAGTACTTGGAATTTTGTGTGATCATTTAGAAACATAGAAACTAGAAGCAGGCTCTTCAAGCCTGCTCTGCCATTCATTTTGACCATCAAATTCAACATCGTGATTGCTCCTTCCTCCCATATCCCTTGATCCTTTTGGCCCCTAGAGCTATATCTAATTTCTTCTTGAAATCGGACAACATTTTGGCCTCAGCTACATTCTGTGATAGTGAATTCCACACATTCACCACCCTTTGGGTGAAGAAATTTCTCTTCACCTCATTTCTAAAAGGTTTACCCCTTATCCTCAAACTATGACTCCTAGTTCTGGAACTCCCCCACTATTGGAAACATTCTTTCTGAATCTACTGTGTCTAACTCTGTTAGAATTTTATAAGTTTCTATGAGATCTTCTCTTACTCTTTTAAACTCCAGTAATAATTCTTATCAAATTAGTCTCTCCTCATATATGCATCCAAGGGTTCTGAAAGAAATGGTGGGGGTGATAGTGGATGCCTTGGTGGTTATTTTCCAAACGTCGCTGGATTCCGGGGAAGTGCCGGAAGATTGGAAAACGGCTAATGTTACGCCGTTGTTTAAGAAGGGTGGCAGGCAAAAGGCAGGGAATTATAGGCTGGTTAGTTTAACGTCTGTGGTAGGTAAAATGTTAGAATCCGTCATCAAGGAGGAAATAGCAAGGCATCTTGAGGGGAATTGTTTGATAGAGCAGACGCAGCATGGTTTCGTTAAGGGGAAGTCGTGTCTGACAAATTTATTGGAGTTCTATGAGGATGTGTCTAGGGCGGTGGATAGAGGAGAGCCAGTGGATGTGGTCTTTCTTGATTTTCAGAAGGCATTTGACAAGGTACCTCACAAGAGGTTATTGCAGAAGGGAAGGGGGCATGGAGTTGGTGGTAGGGTGTTAGCGTGGATAGAGGATTGGCTGTCAAATAGGAGGCAGAGAGTGGGGGTCAATGGGTGCTATTCGGATTGGCGGTTGGTGACTAGTGGAGTGTCCCAGGGGTCGGTGCTGGGGCCTCAGCTATTTACCATTTATATAGATGATCTGGAGGAGGGAACCGAGTGTATGGTGTCGAAATTTGCTGATGACACCAAGATTGGTGGAACGGCAAATTGTGCGGAGGGTGTGGAGAGTCTGCAGAAGGATCTAGATAGGCTGGGCGAATGGGCCAGGAACTGGCAAATGGAATTTAATGTTGGCAAGTGCGAGGTGGTCCACTTTGGTAGGAATAATGGTAGGAAGGACTATTACTTACGTGGCGAAAAACTGCAGCAGGCGACGATGCAGAGGGACCTCGGGGTCCTTGTGCATGAGTCGCAAAAACCCAGCCTGCAGGTGGTCAGGAAGGCTAATGGGATGCTGGCCTTCATAGCGAGGGGGATTGAATATAAAAGTAGGGAGGTGTTGCTGCGGCTGTATAGGGCATTGGTGAGGCCGCAGCTGGAGTACTGTGTGCAGTTTTGGTCGCCGCACTTACGCAAGGATATTTTGGCCTTGGAGGGAGTGCAGAGGAGGTTTACTAGGCTGATGCCAGAGTTGAGGGGGTTGAGCTATGAGGAGAGGCTGAATAAGCTAGGCTTGTACTCGTTAGAGTTTAGAAGAATGAGGGGAGATCTCATTGAGACACATAAGATGATGAATGGGATGGATAGGATAGAGATGGAGAGACTCTTCCTGCTCAGAAAGGACAGTAGGACTAGGGGGCACAGCCTCAAGATAAAGGGGGGGGCGCGGTTTAGAAGGGAGTTGAGGAGGAACTTCTTCACTCAAAGGGTGGTGAATCTCTGGAATTCTCTGCCCGTTGAAGTGGTGGAGGCTACCTCGCTAAATATTTTTAAGACGCGGGTTGATGGGTTTTTGATAAGAGAGGGGATTAAGGGTTATGGGGAGAGGGCAGGAATGTGGAACTGAGCCACGACAGATCAGCCATGATCTTATTGAATGGCGGGGCAGGCTCAAAGGGCTAGATGGCCTACTCCTGCTCCTATTTCTTATGTTCTTATTATGTGACAGACCTGTCATCCCAGGAATCAGCCTGGTTAACCTTTGTTGTACTCCCTCTATAGGAAGGATATCCTTCCTCAGATAAGGGCACCAAAACTGCTCATCAATGCCCTATACAATTCCAGTAAAACGTTCCTATCCCTATACTCAAATCATCTTGCTATGAAGGCCAGCATATCATTTCTGTTCTTTACTGCCTGCTGTACCTACATGCTTACATTCAGTGACTCATGCATGAGGACTCCAAGGTTTCATTGAGTATTCACCTCTCTTGATTTACATGCATTCAAGTAATAATCTGTCTTCCTATTATTGCTACCAAAGTGGATAACTTTCATTTATTCACATTATGCTGCATCTGCATTGTAGATGCCCACACACTCAGCTTGTCCAATTCATGCTGAAGCATTTCTGCATTTTCCTCATGGCCCACCCGCCCACCCACCTTTGTACCATCTGCAAATTTGGAGATAATACACTCAGCTCCTTCTTTCAAATCATTAATATATAATGTGAAAAGTTAGGGTCCTAGCACGGATCCCTGCGGAATCCCACTAGTTACTGACTGCCAATCAGAAAAAGACCCATTTATGCTTCCTATCTGCTAACCAGCTTTCTATCATCTCAAGACATTACCTGCCATCCCATGTGCTTTAACTTCACATAGTAGTTTGTTATCTGAGACCTTGTCAAAAGTCTTCTGAAAATCTAAATAAACCACATCACTGGTTCTCCCCGGTCAACTCTACTAGCTACATCCTCAGAAAATTCCAATAGATACGTCAAGCATGATTTCCCTTTTGAAAATCCATGCTAACCTTGTTTGATTATACCATTGCCTTCTAAATTGTGAGTTACAAATAGACTGTAGCAACTACCAATGTTAGGTCATTGGTCTATAGTTCCCTGTTTTCTCTCTACCTTCTTGAGTAGCGGGCTTACATTAGCTACTCTCCAATCGGTAGGGAGTATTCCAATGTCCAAAAGATTTTGGAAAATAACCAACAATGTATCTACTATTTCTGGGGCTACTTCCTTAAGTACTCTGGGATGAAGATTGTCAGGATCTGGAGATTTATCAATCTTTAATCCCATCAGTTTCCCAAAACCATTTCTCTACAGGTGCTGATTTCTTGAGCTCCTCACTAAAATATG
Source organism: Carcharhinus amblyrhynchos (assembly GCF_965287045.1). NCBI lineage: Eukaryota > Metazoa > Chordata > Chondrichthyes > Carcharhiniformes > Carcharhinidae > Carcharhinus > Carcharhinus amblyrhynchos. The sequence continues at coordinate 65,060,322 of NC_137333.1, forward strand.
TTTCTCTCAGCACTTCTGGTACATTATTCATGTCTTCCTTTGTGAAGACTGAAGTAAGTACAAATTTAATTTCTCAGCCGTTTCTTTATCCCCATTATGAAATCTCCCATTTCGAAGTGTAAAGGGCCTACATTTGTTTTTGTCAATCTTTTTCTCATTACATATCTATAAAAACTTTTATAGTCAGTTTTTATGTTCCCTGCTCGCTTACTTTCATACTCCCTTTTTCCCTTCTTAATCAATCCCTGGATCATCCTTTGCTGAATTTTAAACTGCTTCCAATCCTCAGGTCTATTGCTTGTCAATCTATATGCTTTTTCCTTGAATCTGATACTATCTTTAATTTCCCTAATTTCAGTTATGCACTGGAATTCAGATACCTTTTTAAAAGTTATTGGTCTCAGTGGAGATGATAACAATTTAAATTTATTTGGAATAGCAACAGCAACATTAACTTTGCACTGATAATTTGTAATGCTCAGCCTATTTAGAACATTTAGCCATTGTGCGTCTCAGCCTATTGAGGCAGGAAATGCCCTGGCTGCTTAACAGTTCAGTAGCTTTAATTAGCTTAAGATGTTTTCACATACCCAGTAATGTGGCAAAACAGACCTTATAGTATGTTGTTATCATTATTGCTAATAGAGTTGCACATGAAAATCAAGTCTTATTGTTGCATTTTCTGCTCTGCTGATTTCTGTGATGGAATCATCATCATCGGCTGTCCCTGGTTTCATAGATCTTGTCTACTCAAGGCTGTGAATTTCTGGCATGGATCATAATGTCATTGAATAGGCTGATTTTGAACCCACAGATCGTTGGGCACGTATAATAGGATGTCTATTAGGATAATGGGATCCAGAGTGTAGGATTTGCTTCCTTTTCATTCCTTTTCTGTAGCTGCATTGCTCATCCTAAAGGTGTTTGGATGCAAAGCATGATGTAGCTTCTTGCCATTTTGACTGATTGTGGCAAGCTCCTCCCAGTCTTTAGTGTTAATGCTGCCATGATTCAAGAGGAGTTTCAGGGTATCTTTGCAACATTTTCTTTGTTCTATCTGGAACATTGGCCATGAGAGAGCTGAGAAACCAGGACCTGGTGGGGGAGTCACTTTTCGGCCATCAAGACACAGTGTCCTGTCCAATTTAATTGATTCTGCAGGAGTTTTGCCTGAGTGTTTGTAGAGCTGGCTTCAAGATGGGCACTAGCTTTTGTTTAATTGTCCTTCCATTGAATCTGAAGGATACTGCAGAGGCATTCATGGCAGAATTATTCCAGTGCTTTTATGTATTTCTGATAGATAGTCCAGGTCTCACTGCAGTACACACGTCTGGTGATGACAACTGCTTCACTGAACAGGACTTTTGTTGACTTGCGGTGAACTTTGTTAAACATTGGCTGCCGTAGTTTCTGGAAAGCTGATCTGGTGCTGCCAATTCTAAGTTGGATCTCCTTGTAAATAGTGGTCTTTTGAGGGAGGTGGCTGCCAAGTTCTGAGAAGTGCTCAATATATTCCAGAATCTCTCTTTAAATACATATGCCAGGTGGAATATTTGACTAGGTCATATAAGTATATATGAGTTGATGTGAATTTTGTTTTGACAACTTTTTCAGGGGCAGACCAAGAACTGCACCAGATTTTTGTGATAGCTTTAACAATCCAAAATACTTTTGCAATCAGTGATGGACTGTGACCCATAATAGAATTCTTGCCAAATTTCTGACTGGGCCCAGAGTCCTTGAGTCTGTTATCTTGTTATTGATATTACTAGCTTTCTTGTGTGACCTGCTGACCAGAATCTGGTGTCTGATATAGCCTGAGCAACGGATGGAGTGAACTAAGACTGGGAAGTGGCATCTGGATCTATGCAAGACTGGAATTTGCATTAGGACATTTTTGGAAACAATACTCAGAATCTTGGTGGCATCTCCCAGATATATTCCATTTGAAGAGCTTGTGAAACTTCAGAGTTGTGAAATTTCAGAGTTGTCTAACTTTCCGAGTTCACTTCTGTGGGCCAACTTTGGGTGTGATTATCAGGGCCCAATCGCTGTGGGTGTAATTCCTGTTATGGTGGCTAACTCTTGTGAGATAGAGGGATTCGCAGCGATGGAATCTCAGTTTGAGACCTTCGCTTTCCTCCACTGGAAATATAATCAGGTTCACACTCAAAAAACTTGGTTTCCATGAATTTGAATTAATTTAAATATCATTATATGGTCTAATGTCGTAGCTTCCAGGATCATTAGATGATCCCCTCCTGCCAGTGTGATGTCATGCTGGTGGGTATCATTTTTGGTTTTTGAAAACTTAAACCAGTCGTGATGACCATGCCAGGGGCGCAGAGGTGATTATATGTCCCAAGTGGTAAGGCAATAGCACCCTGATACTTGGGGTGGCGTAATGAATGATGGGGGAGTTATGCTTGCATTGGCAGTGTGGGGGGGGGGAGGCTATAAGGGGTGCCCTGATGACAGCCGAACGTGAGAGTGGGAGGAGGCCTTTAACTTTAATTTGGATCCCACTGTACTTTGTTCTGGTGGGCTTAGCACCTCCTCCTGCCCCACCCTGCCAAGCTGAATGTGTAATTCTCGCTAGCACTTTGAAGTTGTAGACTGCTGTTATCAGGCTGAAAAAAAACTGTGAAACAGTGGGTTCCACCCTTCAACTATTAACACTGTACCAAGGTTTAGGTGAAAACTTGAACAAATCAGAGCTCAATAAATGAGTTTCAATAGTGAATGCAGTTTTTTTTCAGATTGCAATTTACTTGGGTGCTGTAGTAAAATGAAGTGAGTATTTTATGTACAAAGCTATCCAACAAAGCAAATCAAGTACAGATTTAAACGCACGTGAATCACATTATACTTCTTAAACACAAATGCATTATCAAAGATGATATATATTATTCTGGACATGGTGAAAATGTATTTCCAATGTGCTATTTCCTGTAGACTGCTCAATTAAACAAGGTTACAGTGCGTTTCACTGTCACTGTTTTAAAAAGATCTATGATCTGGTGTATATCATCTAAATGCAAATTTTACCTCTTGCTGAGAGTGTGCTTTTGTCTGCAGGTGATGCTGATCTAACAAAGTCTTTCCTGATGATTCATGAGTCTTGCAAAGCATATGGAGCTACTCCACACAGATACATGATTTTCTTGACTGTATACAGCTCAATCTACAATACTAAGAAAACTGATTTAATGAAACGGCAGAGTCATTTACAGGTATTTTAGAAGGATCAATAGCAATCATAAAATGTGATTGGCTGGAACAACTGCAAATTTCAAATTTTCAATTCATCTGTGACTAATAGATGGTTGGACTATTCTCAACTTTAAAATTTAAGTAGTGATTTGGTGAAAGCCTGCAAGTCTAATTCTGTTTCTCTCTCTAGAGATCTAGAGCCTATCTTACTGGAAACTTTCTGCATTTTCTGTTTTTATTGAAGTACATGCGATAGAAAATGCTTTGTTCAAATAGCTCTGACGATTTCAGTCTGCTAAAAGCACTAAAAAAGTACTTTGCGTCACAGAATTTGAGCGAGGATTAGCCCTTTTAAGGGAAATAAGCTACATGCTTTGTAACCAAATTAATTCAGACAGGTGTGATGTATGTAAAGTGAGACATCTGCAGCATTGTAATGGTTTACACTCCACAAACTGCTTATGCTGTGCATATCTTTTGTACTTTTTCATACAAAACTACAGTATCACTGAATGCAATTTTGTTGTATAATGTTTCAAAATCAAAACTATGTCATTTGCAGAGTTGTAACATGTGTCTACAAAATGTTTATATGAATTACTATTAATAAGCCTCTTAATATTTTGGAATGTGATAGTTGTTGAATTCAGTGTCATGCAATAACCTATTCACTGGTGCAAATCATGCATGATATGATGGATTGTGTGCTGATACAGGCTTTTACACTTCGGAAGAATTCAGTGGGCATCTGCTGCTACAACTGGATAATGCTCCATAAAGAAAGAAGAACTTGTTCTTAAGCTAATGGTGATAGTTCACGTCTCTGAGAAAATTGTGAATCAACCTTTCTTTTCCTTAATACCTACTAACTGCAGAAAAAAAAATGAAATTCATTAAGTTTTAACCTGAGCTAACATCTCTTATTGAACAGACTCTTGAACTTCCCCAGGGATTGACCAGATCAGTTGAAAATAACTGAGTTGAAGTGTCATCTAGCACTTGAATTTCGAAATATTTGCTGTCAGCCAAGCTTAGCTAAATTGTAATAACTTCTTTTAGTTATAACTAATAACTTACAAATTATTTCAAATCATTTAAATTATAGTTTTCAATTTTTTTTCATTTTGTGGAAAATTATTCTCAGACATGTTGGTCTCACGTGGCCTCATGATTAATATTACATGATTAGTGTAACAAACTGAAGTAGTTTGAACCATTGCATTCATATAGATACATAAGAACATAAGAAATAGGAGCAGGAGTAGGCCATCTAGCCCTTCGAGCCTGCCCCGCCATTCAATAAGATCATGGCTGATCTGTTGTGGCTCAGTTCCACATTCCCGCCCTCTCCCCATAACCCTTAATCCCCTCTCTTATCAAAAACCCATCAACCCGCGTCTTAAAAATATTTAGCGAGGTAGCCTCCACCACTTCAATGGGCAGAGAATTCCAGAGATTCACCACCCTTTGAGTGAAGAAGTTCCTCCTCAACTCCGTTCTAAACCGCCCCCCCTTTATCTTGAGGCTGTGCCCCCTAGCCCTACTATCCTTTCTGAGCGGGAAGAGTCTCTCCACCTCTATCCTATCCATCCCATTCATCATCTTATATGTCTCAATGAGATCTCCCCTCATCCTTCTAAACTCTAACGAGTACAAGCCTAGTTTATTCAGCCTCTCCTCATAGCTCAACCCCCTCAACTCCGGTATCAGCCTAGTAAACCTCCTCTGCACTCCCTTCAAGGCCAAAATATCCTTGCGTAAGTACGGCGCCCAAAACTGCACACATACTCCAGCTGCGGCCTCACCAATGCCCTATACAGTCGCAGCAAGACCTTCCTACTTTTATATTCAATCCCCCTTGCTATGAAGGCCAGCATCCCATTAGCCTTCCTGACCACCTGCTGCACCTGCAAGCTGGGTTTTTGCGACTCATGCACAAGGACCCCGAGGTCCCTCTGCACCGTCGCCTGCTGCAGTTTTTCGCCGCGTAAGTAATTATCCTTCCTACCATTATTCCTACCAAAGTGGACCACCTCGCCCTTGCCAACATTAAATTCCATTTGCCATTTCCTGGCCCATTCGCCCAGCCTATCTAGATCCTTCTGCAGACTCTCCACACCCTCCGCACAATTTGCCGTTCCACCAATCTTGGTGTCATCAGCAAATTTCGAGACAATACACTCGGTTCCCTCCTCCAGATCATCTATATAAATGGTAAATAGCTGAGGCCCCAGCACCAACCCCTGGGGCACTCCACTAGTCACCATCCTCCAATCCGAATAGCACCCATTGACCCCTACTCTCTGCCTCCTACTTGACAACCAGTCCTCTATCCACGCTAACACCCTACCCCCAACTCCATGTCCCCTGACCTTCTGCAATAACCTCTTGTGAGGTACCTTGTCAAACGCCTTCTGAAAATCCAGAAAGACCACATCCACTGGCTCTCCTCTATCCACCGCCCTAGACAAAATACATTATTGTCGTTAAATATTGGGCATTTTGGGGAACTGTTTATCTTGGTTGGCTGGTGGCTAGTGTGTGATTCAGAATAATTCCAACAGCTTAGGGTTCAATCCCTGTTCAAACCTGAGATTGATTTGGAGCCTATCTCCTCACTCTGTCTATTGTAATATCTCGACCGAAGCTGTGGTTCTACGATCCTCAAATAACTAAGGATGTTACCTGGAGAAAGTTGATCAATTTATTACCTTATAATCAATTCATGGTAATCACAAATGAAAATTTTAGTGACTCGATTAATGGTGTGATTATTATTTCTTTAATATGCACATCAGCAATCCTAGTCCTAGGCAGCCTGATAGAAATATCCCACAATCATAGAATCTACAGTGCAGAAGGAGGCCATTTGCCCATTGAGCCTGCACCAAAAACAATCCCACCCAGAACCTATCCCCTTAACCCCATATGTTTACCCTCCTAGTTCCCCTGACACTAAGGGCAATTTATCATGGCCAGTCAACCCAACCCGCACATCTTTTGAGTGTGGGAGAAAACCCATGCAAACGTAGGAAGAACACACAAACTCCACACAGTGACCCAAGGCTAGAATTGAACCTGGATCCCTGGCCCTGTGAGGCAGCAGTGCTATTCACTGTGCCACCGTGCTGCCCTGCACAATGAATTACTGTACAATGACAGAAGGTCATTCTATCAGAGTTGCATTAAGCAAACTCATGACTGAAAATTCAAGTATGACTTGATGTTATTTATACAGAATAATTTGGTTACTTTTTTTCACAAGTTTTGGTGTTAAATATTTTTACTGATGGAAAAGGTGATTTAGAATTTGAATTTCACATTAATAGCCTGCTTTGTCCCATTTAACTATGTTGGTCTGCAGAAAAAGTACTGACGTTGTATGACAATAAAGAAAGCTAAACTTCTAATGTTATTGGATATGTGGTGGTATAGGCTGGAGTTTCTAAACTAAATGAAGCCAAAGCACTTGTTGATGAACTGAAGAGAAAGGCAGCAGAGCAGAGCATACTACTGAAAACCAAACAAGCAGAAGCTGATGCTGCCTTGCAAGAGATCACAGTATCAATGCAGGTAAAATACTTTGTGTGAACTGTAAACTGAGTTAGCAGTGATCAACCACACCAAAGTTTTTGAACAATTTTAGATTTCTCTAATAAAATTTTTAATGCAACATTGGAATATTTCACATTCATTTGTGGGACAAGGGCATTAGTGGCTGGCCAGCATTTATTGCCCATCTCCAGTTGCCCTTGAGAAGGTGGTGATGAGCTGCCTTCTTAAATTGCTGCAGTCCATGTGCTGTGGGTTGACACACGATGCCGTTAGGGAGGGAATTCCATGATTTTGACTCAGTGACTGGGAAGGAATGGAAATATATTTCCAAGTCAGGATGGTGAGTGGCTTGGAGGGGAACTTGCAGGTGGTGGCGTTCCCATGTATCTCCTGCCCTCGCTCTTCTAGATGGAATGGTTGTGGGTTTGGAAGGTGCTGCCTAAGGATCTTTGAATAATTTCTGCAGTGCGTCTTATAGATGGTACACACTACTATTCTTGAAAATGACATTTATTTATTCATGGTACATGGACACTACTGGCAAGACCGGCATTTATTGCCTATCCCTAATTGTCCTTGAGAAGGTGGTGGTGAGCTGCCTTCTTGAACAGCTGATGTCTCTATGGTGCAGGTACATCCATAGTGCTGTTAGGGAGTGGGTTCCAGGATTTCGACCCAGTGACAGTAAAGAAACGTCGATATGTTATGAAACCTATTCCTCTTATGGCCACAGGCCTCAGGAGCTCTAGCTTCAAAAGTGATTAGATCCTTGAGGCCAATATAAAATTACATAATTTCAAAGATTCACCCTGCAGACCGATGTTGTTTTTGCTGTGGTGTAAAATGAGTGTTAGTGAGCTGGCAGCTTACTGACTTCAACAGGAAAATGTTGGTTGGGCTGCTGATTTACTATTGTCCATACTACACTACGACCAAGTTTAATTTCATCCATCAAGTTCGAGAACACTTTGTTCAATCAGGAGAACTCATGTTAAATCTGCATAAATGCTGTTTTTAGTCTCATGAAAATGGGGTTTTCTCCATTATATATTTGGACCTTTTTTTAGACCATACCAAGTATCATTTCTCCATCATCAACTGAATCTTTCAGTCTTAACTCTGCACACTGGAACAAATTGGAGTCGATCAACTTAGAGAGCCTAAAAATCGATATGTGGATCAGCATGGAGTGTTTTTAAACTGAAATAGATCAGTATGCAGAGGTCATAGATTTAAAATATTTGGCAAAACAACTGGAGGGCAAGTGAGAAATGGCTTCACACTGTAGGTTTGTAAGATCCAGCATCCACTACTGGCAAGTGTGGTAGAATCAGGTTCCAAAATAACTTTCAAAACATTATTGGACATGTGTTTGTAGAGGACTAATTTTCAGGATTATAGAAAATAAATTGGGGTGTGCAACTAAATTGAATAGCTTTTTCAGTGAACTGGTACAGGTGTGTGATGGGCCACATGGCTTCCTTCTCCCTTGTAAGATTCTGTGATTATAAATTGTTAGCACTAATTGTGATCAAGATGTAATTTCCTGTTTTCATGTGCCATATTGGCCAGTCATGCCTATACCACTTTAAGGCAATCATTCAGTCAGCTTCTTTTCTATTTCAGCAAGTTGACTCTTGCAAAGCATTTGTTGATCTTTGCTTGCAATAGTCAGTCATTATCATTGTTTCATCATTGCCTGCAAACTGCAGCACTTTTGCATATTTTAACTTGTGTTGCACTGACCAGAATACTGATGACAAGGGTGGTGGCTGAGTAGAGGTGATGTCTTCCCAAAAAATGAGGACTGCAGGTGCCAAGTAATGCACTTTTCAGTCCTACTGCTCTCCTCTGTCAGAATATAACATAGGAATGATATGATGCTCTGGAAATTGCCTGTAAACACTTGCCTTAGAGTCAAAATGTTAACAGTGGTTTCAACTTAGTGGACCTCACTACATTTCTCATGGAGCTGACCATTCACTCAATGGTTAACAACATGCTTTTCATGAAGCCTTGACATAAATTGGAGTTGGATTCCAACATGCTCTCACCCACTACATGCAAGCTTGCTGGCAGGCTGGCCCTGACTTAGCGTTTTGTTGATAGTCTGGATTCTTAAAATCAACATATCACACACCTACAGCAGAGCCAGCATCTCATTTTTATTTTCCACTTAGCTATTTCCAGTGCCATCCTATTCATCTGCATTAGGTCTATACAGATGCTTAGAGATTTACAGTCTGAAGATCCTTCCTTTAGTCTACATTCTGCAGTATGTATGCTGCCAGCCTCTGAGCTGATGTTTCCTGAGAATATATTAAGTGATGATGTGTCTTCAGGAATGCTGAACTTCTTCCTCCTGTCATAAGGACAACATTTTACACACCTGAAATGGAAGAGTGAGAGCTGAGGAAAATGTTAAAAATAAGGAACAAAATGGAAGTTTTGAAATGACTGTATTTTGGAAAACTTCAGGAAGTTTGGAACTCCAAATATGACTTATTTAAAGAAGCTCCACGTTTCTATTTTTCTCTCCAAATATGCTGTCATACTTCCTAATCTTTTCCAACAATTTCTGTTTTTATTTCCGGTTTTTCAGCGTCTGCAGTAGTTTACATTTATTTAATTATGACTTATTTGAGTTGGGTAGGAATTTAGTACTGTTGCGGCTATTGTGTATTGTACTGGGCATTGCTTGTCTCTTTGGTAACATTTTTCTTTTGTGTATCTTTTAGTTCTACATTATTTTAGGAATGATGACTGATGTTAATGCAAAAATTGAAAGTTGTATTTCTTCGCAGAATGCGAGTGAACAGAAAACTGAAATGGAACAGATCAAACAGAAGATAGCCGAGGAGGTGGTGAAGATTGAAAAGCGTAAAAGTGTAATTGATAATGAGCTTAAGCAAGTCCAGGTAATTTACTGTCTCACCATTTCCAGAAAATTAAAAGGGTTTGCTATCGAAGAGCCTAAAAATGATTATAAAGCTAGAAATAACAAAACATAACAGTTATGTAAGTGAAAAACATACTCAACCAGTTTTGACATACCTGTAAACTTCAGAGCTTTGACAAAGGGTCATCTGGATTCGAAACATCAGCTCTTTTCTCTCCTTACAGATGCTGCCAGACCTACTGAGATTTTCCAGCATTTTTTTTTGGTTTCAGAACTCCATTTTCCCAGATTTAGTTTTGATAAAAATGTAGAGTTGATATCCCTTGCAAAAATGTTGAAATGGTTCTGAATTTTGAACTTAAGTTCTATTCAATACCTGCTATTTTCAAAGGATATTCGTGCTGCTGTCTGTTCAACCTGTAGACCCCAAATCTACACATGAACATTTGCAACAATGATTATTCCACAGATATCAGGAGAATAAATTGTGCTTTATTTTACAAGAAACTGAGGTCAATTTTTATCACCATTGCCTTTCTCATTTAGGTTAGCTAGTTCCTTAGCTAAGCCTACTTGTGACACCAATAAATAAACTTCAAATCAGATAGTGATATGAAAAGATGCTCTAAAAAGAGACCACACCGCAGCAACACTAGATGTTAGGAGCAAACAGATGCCTGGTTTTTAATGTTGTGATGGCATAAATAACAGAGAATATGTGAGGATGGTGCAACTTTGTCACTTAAAATATCATTAGGACACACACATATGTGTATTGATGTCTCCTTAAAAATAGGCTGGCACCTTTTGGAAGGGGACCTTGATCCATTTTTCACCCTGACCTATTGAGTTCCACCAAAAAGAAGCGGAGAGCTGATGAAAAATCCTTGCCAATTTGAGCCCAGAAGTTATTGTTTTGAATATATATTGAATAGATTAGGCTTCTGTGACATCAATCAAAGGACAGTCTGGGTCATTTCGACAGCACATAATTAATTCAGTCTCTTTGCTTTTTTTTTTACATTGATTACAGTTTGTGTAAGTATTTTGTGTCTTTTTAAATCAAGTTGCATCTGGGAACTTCTTGTGGAGGAGGAATGACCAATAGAATCAAATAGACATTTGCTATACGGAGTATATCTAAGAGTGGGTAGTTTATGTTTAAAATTGTTACCCATAGTTTCTGTTTACTTTGCCTTTAGCCTTTATTAGGAGATCTGTTTTGAATGGAAGATTATGATCGTCATGATTTTGAAGGACACAAGTGGTATTTTCAAACTAAATGGTTACTAAACTATCCATTATATTTACACATACAGTAAAATAATTAAAGTGCAGGTTGTCATTATCTGTTCTGAAAATGGAGTTCAAACAACTAAAGGGTTCATAATTATATGAATGATACAGGGTATTCTTTCTCCTGGAAGGAAATGCGCTTGACAAATTACACATTTGAAAGACTCCACTCTTTAGTCTAAAGGTGGATCTTCCCGTCATTCAGTTTGCAGATGAGTTGGAGAGAGCAAAAAGGATGCTGAGCAGGAGGCCCAGGGAGTGGGAGAGGGTCAGAAAAACCAATGAACAGGAGAGCCAGTGAACAGGAAGGATTTTGAAGGGCTGTAGAAAGGGAAATTCAACAAGCAGCAGGGAGTTAGAGAGGCCGGTGTGAGGAAGGGGGTTTGCTGGACTGGTGAGCAGGAGGACTGGCTGGTAAGGGATGTTCAGGAGGGCCAGCAAGTGGGAATGAATGAAGGGGGCTTGGGTAGCAGTTGCGCCAAAGAGTTAGTAACTGCTTAAAGAATATACTGAGAATGCAGAATTACGGTGGCTTCTCGGTGCATATGCAGGAATAATGCTAAAATAAAAATCAAGGCAGCATTCAGGTATGCTCTCTAATCGGGGAATATCTGTATAGGGCAACATTTCTCTCAATGTTTTGAATATTGTATCACCATCTTTGATTTTTTGCAGGCTATTTTGGAGTTTTTGAAGGTGAATTTTCCTACTGCCACCTGTATTTTCACCTTTCCGCCTATGATAAGGCATTGAACTTCTTGTGGTGCTGTTTGTAGTTGTGAGGCACCATATTTGCTCCTCAGTTCTTCTACTACTACTGGCTATGCTTGCTTGGTTTTGAGGTTGGCTTTTTTCTCATCTTCTAGGAATAGAATCTCCCTGCAGGCTCTGACAGCTCACAGCATGATGTCCAGGGATGCATCCAAGCACTGTAATGCAGCTTTCTCTCATTGATGCTTTCTCTGTCAAGTACAAAGCTATCTCTTGACAATTTTAGAATGCTTCCATTCTGTCATCATTGGGTATCCTCAAATAGTGAGTCTTCAGTATAGTATAGGTGAGATCCAGGCTGAATATAGGAAGTCCAGAGCAGAAACGAAAAAGAAAAAATAAGAACAAGGGGAGACTCTGAGAAGAGACCGGCAGCTAATAGGAAAGGAAATCTTAAAGTCGCCCATAGGCATGTAAATAGTAAAAATATCAAAATGAAGGGTGGGATCAGAAAGGAGATCCACATGGAGGCAGTGGGCATAGTTGAGGTACCAAATGAGTACTTTGTATCTTTACCAAGGAAGATGATGCTGTCAAAGTCATAGTGAAAGAGGAGGCAACTGAGGTACTGGATAGCTTAAAATCAATAGAGGTTTACTGGAAAGGTTGCTTGTACTTAAAATCGAAAGGTCACTAGGACAGAATGGGATATATTGAAGGATATTGAGGGAAGTAAAGGAAAGATTGTGGAGAGACTGGCCACTGCTCTCCAAACTCTTTAGATGTGGGGCTTGTGGCAGAGGTTGAAAGAATTATAAATATTACACCCTTATCCAGCAAAGTGGATAGGGATAAGCTCAGCAACTGAAGGCCAGTCCATTGAACCTTAGTGCTGGGATTGCTGCTAGAAACAATAACCCTGAATAGAATTAACAGTCATATGGATTCATTGAAGAAAGTTAGCATGGATTTGTTAAAAGCAAATTATGTTCAACGAATTTGATTGAGTTTTTGATGAAGTAACAGAGATTATTGTGGGCAATGCAATTAATTTTATACATGACCCTATCCAAAAAGTGCTTGATGGCCTGTGGCATAATAGGCTTGGCAGCCAAGTTAAAACCTATGGAATAAAAAGGTCAGTGGTAGCATAGATACAAAGTTGGTTGAGCCACAGCTTAAAAAAAAAGTTTATTTAGAGGTGTTGCAAATAGGCTTATATTAACAGTGCAATGGAGTTACTATGAAAATCTCCTAGTCGTCACACTCCGACACCTGTTTGGGTACATTGAGGGAGAATTTAGCGTGACTAATGCATCGAACCAGCACGGCTTTCAGACTATGGGAGGAAGCCAGAGCATCCAGGGGAAACCCATGCAGACACGAGGAGAATATGTGGATTCCATGGAGACAAGCTGGGAATCGAATCCGGGTCTCTGACGCTGCGAGGCAGTGGTGCTAATCACTGTGCCATCATGCCACCAGAGAAGTATAAATTGATACAGGCTATAAAGAATAGTGAACAGCTATTTTTCAGACCAGAGGAAATATACAGTGGATTACTAATTTTCTTGATATACATTAATGACCTCGACTTAAGTGTCCAAGACAAAATTTCAAAATTTGCAGATGACACAAAGATTGCAACCATGTGGATGATGGTGACAGGCTTCAAAGGAACTTAAATGGGCTGTTGCATTGGGCAAATTACTGCAGAGAAAAATAAAGTGATACATTTTGTTAGGCCATGAGGAGAGCCAATATAGACTGAAGAGTACAATTCTAAAGGCATACAGGAATTGAGATACTTGGGGCTATATGTGCATGTATCATTGAATGTGACAGGGCAGATTATGATGAATCTTTATAAAACACTAGTTCAGTTTCAACTGGAGCATTGTGTTCAATATTGGAAACCATTCTTTAAGCAAGATGTGAAACGTTTAGTGAGAGTGCAGCAAAGATTTATGAGAATGGTTTCAGGGATGATTGACTTCAGTTATATGGATAGATGGAGCAGGCTGAGGTTGTTCTCCTCAGAGCAGAGAATGTTGAGAGGAGATTTGATAGAGATGTTGGAAAGCTCTCTGGAATCGAGACAGTGTAGATAAAAGGAAGCTGTTCCTTTAGGCAGAGAGGTTAAAAACCAGAGGATTCAGATTTAAAGTGATTGATAAAAGAAGCAATGGCGACATGAAAGTAAAGCTGTTTCAAGCAGTGAGTTTTTACAATGTGACGTGCACTAATTGGGAGTATGTTAGAGGCAGATTGAATCATGGCATTCAAAAGGAAATTGGTTAACACCTGACTGGGGGGAAAATGCAGGGCTATAGGCAAAAGACAGGGGAATGTGACTAATTCCATTGCTCTTATAGACAGCTTGCATGGGCTTTTCAGAATGAATGGGGTTTTATATTGGAACCAGTCAATGATTCTGTGATGCTTTTTTATACAACAGCCAGGTACGGGAAGCCTGAGAGTGGCATGCTAATTCCCTGCCTGAGTTACAAAAAACCATCAACAAACTCGCTGTTAAGTTCCTGACAGGTTGCAGCCTCTGAAAGGAAAATGTTAAAATTTAACCATACGCCTTAGTATTGCATTACTGTCCTCATGTTCTCACTGGGCTATTGGCAAAAGGCAGTGGCAACGTTTCCATTTTTTCTTTTTCAGCCCCATGTCGATGAAGCCAAACGAGCAGTAGGAAATATAAAGCCAGAATCACTTTCAGAAATTCGGTCACTGCGAATGCCACCTGATGTCATCAGAGATATTTTGGAGGGAGTGTTACGGTTGATGGGCATTTTTGATACTTCATGGGTCAGCATGAAAAGGTGAGAATTTATGAGATTGTTGTTGGGATTCTCTGGGTCTGTTCTCCCAACTGATGGCCTGTAGAATTGGGCAAGAGGGGCAAATTGGAATTCCCCTTGAGCCTTGATCAGTCCAGATTCTTCCCTCCCTCCCCCACAATCCATTTCTGGAACATAGCTGCTTTTTCAATGTTAAAAGGGGAACTCCTCAGCAAAACTCAATTCCTGCTTTTCAGAACAGCTGGGTCTTACAAGAGAAAGCAAGGAAATTTTCCTGATAAATCTGACAGGTCTTTCTTTAAGGGTACTTTATAGCAGTCATTTAACACCTGAAACTTATGACATTAACCAGAGCCAATTCCTACTGTGGGAATTGGGCATATGGGCACAGCACTCGCCTCCCTGCCCTCCTTGGGAGTCCAAGATCAGGGTGTCACTGCTGGCAAGAATGACTACAGAATCCCACCCATAGTTTCATTCTCAAATACATTCCCCTTGCTTAAAAAAAAGGTTATTCTTAATTCTAGCAACTATTTTCTATTGAAAAAGAAATGAAAAGAAACTACTGTTTGTTTGATTTTATGTACACTCCTGATTGTCCTTTCCTCCACTTTTTCTTCCACCTCAGGCCTTTCCTGCCAAAGATGGTCCCCAGAAGGGCAACCAGCTGGCATTGGGGACTCCTTATTGATGATCCTGGTAACCTGAGATGGTGAAACTAAGGGCCAGATTTTACCATTTTCATTCTAAGAATCTGGACACAATTCAGTTGGGACTTGGAAATCTGCTTTCAGGTGCTTCCATTAGCACTTAGCCTGAAAAAAAAATTACAGGTCCCATTCGCGCTGTGGGCAGGGCTTCGTGCTCCTGAAACGATCAGAGCTCTGAACTGCACATGCGCAGCTAGAAAAAAATTGAAAAAGTGTGCCCATATCAGGATGCTCTTGAGCCGCAGAAAGAGGAGAAAGCGGCCTGGGAGCGAAAAGCGGGAGCGATGGCTCCCCATAGACATCACTGTCCCACCACCACCACCACCACAAAGAGAATGATCTGGCTTCACTCCCCACCTCCCCCAAGGAACTTCTGACCAGCATCCTCCTGCCTCCCCACCCCCTCACCAGAGAATGATCTGGCCCACCTCCCTCCCCCCTCCCCCCAACCAGTCAACGATTGCCTTCTCCCCCACCCCCAACCAGACAACGATTCGGCCTCACTCTCCTCCCCACCCCCACAACCAGAGAATGATCTGACGCACCTCCCTCCCCGCTCTCCACCACTGATCTGAGTCAGAGTCATCAGAAGCTCTGAACTCGCCTTTTCAGCAGCTGGAGTGCCCCGATTCAGACTTTAATTCAGCATGTTCATTTCAGCGTGAATTCGGAAGGATGAATACAGTGGTAAAGAGGGAAATGCTGATAAAGATGGGTGGGTAGTTCATTAGTTCAATTTAAATACATGCAAATGCATTTAAATTGCCGTTGCACGTGTTTTGGGTGTGAATTGGATCGTGGCCATTCCCTGTCTCAATAAGGTGGCCATCTGCATGGACGCGAGCGCGGATCGCGTTAATGGGCTCACACCTGACTTTACCACGTTTCGCGCTGGAAAATGGGCACGATGCAATGGTAAAATAGGGCCCCATATGTGACTTCCCCAATTTGGAAGGAATCCACACACCAAAGTTATATCTGACTTTCTAGTAAAATATCACACTAAGTCCACCAAGTCATTATGACCATTATTCACAGGCATCTTCATTTACATATTGTTCTAACTGAAGATGTTTCTCATCTTAAATTTAAGGCATAATAGTAAATAACACAGAATCTGTTTTTTATGTCTTATAATTGAGTAATTTTGCAACAAGTTGATTCTTATGCCATTAAGTATATTTAAAGCTGAAACCAATGTGGAAATATCATGACAATATATTCTCATTTAGGTTTACAGGGAAGTTGGTTTTGTTTATATTTTTATACTTGAGTCCCTGAACCATGAAGAATCATGCAGTCATCCGATTTTCACATTTGACATATTTGTTTACGCACAAACTACAGCTTTAAACATTAGTTGGATTATTGTCCTTATGCTATCTAAAAATACCTTTTCTAAAACAGGACAAGGGACCATTTAGGGTCCCAGTACTTGCAAGGGGTCCTAAGCATGTTTGTCAGTATTTACAGTGTCACCAGGAGTGTCAATATTTGTAAGCGGTACTTCACACAAAGGTTTCAAAATCACCAGTATAAATAAGTAGTCAGTTCAATAGCTGATTGAATGAGCTGCATTTAGCAAATGGCTAAATGTACATTTGTAATAAAAAAGAACACATGATATAAATTGTTTCCTCAGCAAAAAAAATCAAAATATAATTTATAAAGTACATTCCTATATTATCTGATATCTTGTCAATGACTGATTTGAAGCAACATTAATATTTAATGATTTTGATTATTATTATCACAGTTTCTTGGCAAAACGGGGAGTGAGAGAAGAGATTGCAACCTTTGACGCTTGGAATATCAGCAGGGAAATACGTGAGAGTGTAGAAGGACTCTTACAGAAAAACAGTGCTTCATTTGACCCAAAGGTATGTTTGATAGGAAATTGCTTTATGGCAGTTTATTAGCAATAATTATATGAATGGCAGTTCAGAAATAAAAATGCAATCAAAGTTGTTGGCTCATTAAATTTGCTTGGTGACAGAATGAACCATGAGGGCCTGAGGTATTTTTTGGGAGTCTCCTGCAATTGTATTAATCTGAGACTCAAATGATCTTTTATTTGTATTGTGTGTGAAATATGATAAATGCGTTATCAATTTGATAATGAATTTACAGAATGCCAAGCGTGCCAGTGCTGCAGCTGCTCCATTAGCTGCTTGGGTCCGAGCTAATGTGAAATATTCATATGTACTGGAGAAGATTCAACCTCTGGAAAAAGAACAGGCTGCATTAGTTGAGTGAGTAATTCAAGAGCATATCCATATTTTGTTGATCATGTTACTTTATTCTCATCTTTTGAAAGTATTTTCTGGTGTATGCCTGTAGTGTTTTGAATGTATCACTTCAGATCAATATAGTATGTGTATCATCTGCTTACTATTAATTGTATATAGAATATTTGATGTCTGGGATTGAATTACCAAGGAGGAGCTGAGTAGTGTTGGGGGCAGGGGGGAGAGGGAAAGGCCCAAAGGATTTTATAAATAAAAATAAGCTTTAAGATCAATGTCAGATTTCAGAATGTAACTCACTGTCTGACATTTGTTATTAAATAATACATACTGTGAATAACATTTTTAGACACTTGATAGTACAGAACTTGAACATTGCTGAAAAGAGAGCCATGCTGCCGAGGTTTTTCATCCTGCATTCGTAAGGACAAATGCAAGAATTCCAAATTTCAAACAATCACAACAGTTTATGTCACATGAGGAAAATGGATGCTGATTGATTAGCAATTTCACTCTGGCTGAGTCAAATATTCATATGCATCTGTTCTCTGCAAACAAAAACAGTATATTCAAGACTTGCATCTTTTTGAATTACTCAGGAGCGTAGGAAGCCTGTAGTTCCTTGTTGTTTTCTCAATGGCAACAGATCTTGAAAAGTTACACCTTGTTGGATGAGGTGTAACTGGGTTTTTAATATTATGCTAACATCACAATTACCGTTAAGCAACCTCACTAGCCCTGAAAAGCAAATTTTATGCTTGTGGAATTTCACACTTTCTCATTATGACATAAGTAACCACATTTTTAAATTGAAAAAGGTTGTAAATCTTGATTTTAGCTTCTGTCTTAATAAAATCATCTGCTGTATAGGGCATTGGTGAGGCTGCAGCTGGAGTACTGTGTGCAGTTTTGGGCGCCGCACCTGCGCAAGGATATTTTGGCCTTGGAGGGAGTGCAGAGGAGGTTTACTAGGCTGATACCGGAGTTGAGGGGGTTGAGCTATGAGGAGAGGCTGAATAAACTAGGCTTGTACTCGTTAGAGTTTAGAAGAATGAGGGGAGATCTCATTGAGACGTATAAGATGATGAATGGGATGGATAGGATAGAGGTGGAGAGACTCTTCCCGCTCAAAAAAGACAGTAGGACTAGGGGGCACAGCCTCAAGATAAAGGGGGGTGCGGTTTAGAACGGAGTTGAGGAGGAACTTCTTCACTCAAAGGGTGGTGAATCTCTGGAATTCTCTGCCCGTTGAAGTGGTGGAGGCTGCCTCGCTAAATATTTTTAAGACGCGGGTTGATGAGTTTTTGATAAGAGAGGGGATTAAGGGTTATGGGGAGAGGGCGGGAAAGTGGAACTGAGCCACGACAGATCAGCCATGATCTTATTGAATGGCGGGGCAGGCTCGAAGGGCCAGATGGCCTACTCCTGCTCCTATTTCTTATGTTCTTATGTTCTTATGTTTTGTTTTATGATCTGAAATTTTAAGTTTGAAGTAAAGGAATTTCGATGTTTTTAACTTCCTGGTTTGGAGTCTATGTGAATGCCTCAATGTGTTTGTTCTTGCTGACATTACTTCTGCTATATGCCTAGAGATCTCATTGACTTGGCACCAAATCTAAATTGTCATTGTGGAAAAGGAGAGTACCACTGTGATTGCCAGGTCTTTGTAGGAAACTTTCTTTGACATCTGTGAACACTTGCTTCTTCTCTAATGACAAATTCCAAGCCAATTTTCATGAAGCATAATTTCTTCTCATTTTGCTACAGGATTTCAAAATAAATACCAAGAAATAATTTTAGTGTACCACTGGACAATTCCATATGCTGCATACGCAATGCTTTTTTAAACTGTAAATGGTTATGCTGATAATTTTAAAAATGCTAGGCACAACAACTCGCATAATTTCATTAACCTGAGGATTTTTTAACTAATACATTTCTTTTTAAATTTGAATAAAAGAAAGATAGAGTAATGGAGTGACTCCAAATATCATTCTGCACACCCATATAGCTTAGAAACAAAATGGAATCCTCAAAAAAAGAACTCAACAACTCAGCTTTAAATGGCTCGTTTTGGCGCTCTCATGAGATTTAGTGGCCATAACAGGGTATGTGCCCATGGCAAACAAGGCTGTTAGATAGCACCCAATTATTCTAATTACATACTCCTGGCAGGACTATACCTTTATTTAAATTTTATTGAGGTTTTCCTTTAAATTGATATTAGGACATGGATAAAATTGACAAAAGTGGCATTTATTTTTCATCCTTGTTTACTTAATCCTAGTGACTTTGAGAAAGTGATAGAAGGCACTTCTTATGAACCATTGCAGTCCTTCTAATGATGCTTAGGTAGACTATTTCAGAATATTGGCCCTGTGACAATGAGCAAACAATTTCCCTTTCCATGATGGAAACCAGAGGTAATGATAATACTGCAGTGCATCCTGTAGATCATACACACTACAGCTAAGTGCAGAGGTGATGTAATGGGTACATATATTGAATCCTATGTGCAAGGTGTCCTGGATAATGATGAGCTTTGAGTATTGTCGTGGCTTTGTTCCACCATTTTGATTATGATGCATTCTCAGAATACTGTAATGTTACTAATACAAAGCCAGGCCAAGTGGAATGTGCATGTGGAAAGAGCACAGAGAGGGGGTATAATTATATTTAAACTATTCAGGAATTATGCTATGTTTCAATTATACTGTTGTTGTAACTCAGATAGTTCTTTATAATGCTTCATTTTGAAACCTTTCTCTTGTCTCCCTGATGACACGGTGATAGATTAATGTAGTATTCTGTTTAATAATATTTGACATGTGTTTCTTATTCCAAAGTAATTTTCAGCACATATGATTTCAGCTTTTTTTCTTCTTCTTGACCAGAAACTTAAGTAAAACTGAAGAAAGAAAACAGAACCTGGAAGTTAAGCTCTGCAGTGTGGGACGGAAAGTGGCAGAACTGAAAGAAAAGTACAAATTTACTTGAACACATTTTTTAGAATGCGAAATGCAGAATTATAAATCTTAATATTAACTCAAATTATACAGAATGCGGGGAGGAGGCCATATTTGCCATCATGCCTATGCATCGCTTTGTTGGATCAACCCAAAACTAACACCACAACTGCACTCTTCACCCATAAACTTGTATGTTCTCCTACTTCAAATATTTATCTCATGTTATATTAAAAGAAGCAATGATCTCTGCTTCAACCAGTCCCGATAGGAAAACTTTTCACACTCATAGAATCCCTGACAGCGCAGAAAGAGGCCATTTGGCCCATCAGGCCTGCACTGACAACAATCTCACTCAGGCCCGATCCCCACAATCTCATGCACCTACCCTGCTAATCCCTCTGACCCTAAGGGGCAATTTAGCATGGCCAATCCACCTAACCTGCAAATCTTTGGAGTGTGGGAGGAAAACGGAGCATCTGGAAGAAACTCATGCAAACATGCAGAGAAATTTCACACAATCACCCGAATTGAACCAGGGCCTCCTGGCGCCATGAGGCACAGTGCTAAACACCCAAAACAACTTCACTTCAAACAACTTCCATGAAAAGAAACTTCTAATTCATCCCCTGACTCTAATAGCAATCATTTTAAATTGATTTTTTTTGTGGTCGCTTGATTATTTGATGCATTTTTAAATGTTTAAAATTTAGAAATTTAGTCTGAAGCTGTTTCACCATTTGTTTAAATAGATTCCAGATCAGAACGACTGAAGCTACTAAACTGGAAGCAGAAGTAAATAAAGCTCAGGAGACCATCGAGGCTGCTGAGAAACTGATAGGCCAGCTTGATGGGGAACACAGAAGGTGGAATGCGCAAGTAAGTTTCGTCTTTGAAATTAGGGTAAAATCTTTCGGATAATATATTCTGGTAGTCTTCCAATTGCTGTAAATTATGCTTGTAAAGTAATTAGAAATTTCAGCTTAAGATTGAAAGTAAGATTTATTGCAAGCAGCTGGCGCAGATCACTAGTGAAATCACTCCTGAAGTTTAATTTTGTCTTCAGTTTATATGGTTAACATAGTAGACCAAGGGATTTGTTTTTGTTGAATATTACAATTTCAAATAGTGACTTGCTCCAGAATCATTGATTGTTATTAGGATGTTGAAAAAGAAATAAGCTTAGCCCAACCTGTCTGTGTTAGTGTTCCGCGCGGATATTTGCTGTTTCAGACCACTCAGAAAGGAAGATTTGGAAAGGCGATGTCAGAAGCAGCACCAAATCTCAAATTATATTTCTTTGTATATTTTTTCAAATTCATCCTAACTTAAGAATAATTGAATTAAACAAGGCTATGGTTGGGAAAGGGGAAATATTACAAACTTTGACTCGCAAATTAAATTGACCAATTGTGTTGCATTCAAAAATAAGAGGGAGAAAACAATTTTGATAGATCTGGAAATTGATCCGAACTGTTCAGTTGAGATTTTAATTTTTTAAAAAATATTGCCAAAATCCACGCTTGTGTTAGAGGGGGAGCAAATAGCAAACAATTTCCAGCAAACTTGCTCACCACAAGTTAAATATAATCTGTCATTAGAATTTAGAGCAAGACTATCCTTTCAGCTAAAACTTTATAATTTTGAAATTTCATTTATTAGTTGCAAATAGTGGCCTTTTTAAATCTAAGAACTAATGAACATATCTTCAATGCAGTGTACCACTTCTTTTTCTTTCTCATTCACTTGGAACCAGCGTGCCGATGCAGTATGAGATATCCCTGCAATCAGCATTTACATACCAGGATGCCAGTGGCTCTGCAGTTGTATCCCCCAAACATGGTTCATTGTCAAGGAGTTTTATAATAAAATGCATTTTATATATGACTTTAACTTTCTTTAAGTATTTACATGAAACACTGATTGGTGGATATAAATTACATGCATCCATAAATTAGGAATTCACAAGAATAACACCAGTAGACACAAGTTCAACATGAGTCCAACTAATGTAAATTGTGGGGTTGGGGGTGGGGAGCAGGTGGTGATGTTACCTGAGCGAAGATGCATTGGGAAGGGTGTAGAAGAAATTTACCAGGATGTTACCTGGTTTGGAGGATATGGACTATGAAGAAAGGTTGAACAAACTTGGATTGTTTTCATTGGAGCGTCGGAGGATGAGGGGGGATCTGATAGAGGTTTACAAGATTATGACAGGTGTGGATAGAGTGGATAGTCAGAGTCTTTTTCCCAGGGTTGAAGGGTCAGCTACACAGGGGCATAGGTTGAAAGTGAAGGGGAAAGTTTAAAAGAGATGTAAGGTGCAAGTTTTTCACACAAAGCGTGGTGAATGCTTGGAACGTGCTGCTGAAGG
Source organism: Carcharhinus amblyrhynchos (assembly GCF_965287045.1). Lineage (NCBI taxonomy): Eukaryota > Metazoa > Chordata > Chondrichthyes > Carcharhiniformes > Carcharhinidae > Carcharhinus > Carcharhinus amblyrhynchos. The sequence continues at coordinate 65,083,105 of NC_137333.1, forward strand.
TGGTAGAAGCAGATTCTATAACAACGTTCAAGAGGCATCTGGATAGGTATATGAATAGGCAGGAAATAGAGGGACTTTAACCATGTAGAAGCAAGAAGATGTTAGACTAGAGAGGCATCTGTGTTGGCACAGACTTGGTGGGTCGAGGGGCCTGTTCCTGTGAAGTACTGTTCTTTATTCTTTGAAGATCTGAACAGGTTAAATCCCTGTGACTTAACCTCCATGAACCTCCAACCTCTATTTTTCCATTTCTTCAGAAGACCAAAGAAGACCCAAATATTCTCCTTTTTAAATGTATTTAATACATTATTGCATGCTTGTTACTGAATATTTATCCTTTTTTGAAAACTTACAAGAAGACCTATCATTTGTCTGTTATTAAGAACTACACAGGTTGGGGTGGGGGTTGGGGGTGTTAAACTATTTTTCCTTTAAAACACATCTGTCTTTGGTCGGTTGAGAGAGTGACAGTGCTATATACAAGGGTCGATCAGCATTGTAGCATTGGGTTCTAATAAATGAACATCTTAAAATGCTGATGAATGTACTAGCAAACAATTGAGCAAGGTGATAAATTATTAGTCTGCCAGGTTTTTATTTGATTTGCAAGTTTATGCAATTAGGTAATGGGAATAGGTTTGTTAAAACAAAACATATCTGTAATTAAATTAGAATCATAGAATCATACAGTGCAAAAGAGGCCCTTCAGCCCATCGAGTCCACACCAACACAGTAGAAACACTTAAACTCCCACCTAATCCCATCTGCCAGCACTTTGTCCATAGCATTGAATGTTATGCCATATCAAGTGCTCATTCAGATACTTTTAAAGGATGTGAAGTATCACCTCTACTACCCTCCCAGGCAGTGCATTCCAGACTGTCACTGCCCTCTAGGTAAAGTTTTTCCTCACATCCCCCCCTCAACCTCCTCCCTTTCACCTTGAACCTATATACCCTCTTGATTGACCCTTCAACTAAGGGAAACAGCAGCTCTTCATCCACTCTGTCCATTAACTCTTATAATCTTGTACACCTCTATCAGGTCACCCCTCACTCTTCTCTGCTCCAACAAAAACAAACCAAGTCTACGCAACCTGTCTTCATAACTTAAATGTTCCTTCCCAGGCAGCATTCTGATGAATCTCCTCTGCACCCCCTCCAGCGCAATCACATCCTTCTGATAATGTGGTGACCAGAACTGCGCTCCCATGCTGTGGTCTCACCAAAGTTCTGTACTACTCCAACAGGACTTCCCTGGTTTTGTAATCTATGCCTTGGCTGATATAGGCAAGTGTCCCATATACCTTTTTTACCACTTTACTAACATGCCCTTCTGCTTTCAGAGATCTGTGGTCAAACATGTCAAGATCCCTTTGTTCCACAGAATTTCCTAGTGTCTGACCATTCATTGAACCCTTCCTTATCAAATTACTCCTTCTAAAGTGTATCACCTCACACTTCTCAGGGTTAAATTCCATTTGCCGCTTATCTGCCCATTTAACTATTCCATTTATATCTTCTTGTAACCCAAGACTCTCAGCCTCACTATTAACCACCTGACCAATCTTTGTGTCATCCGCAAATTTACTAATCCTACCCTCTTCATAGTCATCAGTGTCATTTATGTAAATAATGAATAACAGGGGGCCCAACACAGATCCCTGTGGTGCACCACTGGACCCTGGCTTCCAGTCACTAAAGCAGCCTTCTGCCATCGCCCTCTATTTCCTACAACTGAGCCAATTTTTAATCCACTTTAGCAAATTACCCTGTATCCTATATGAAATTACCATTTTTACAAGTCTCCCATGTGGGACCTTGTCAAAGGCTTTGCTAAAATCCATATAAACTACATCGACCCACTACCCTCATCTACACACCTAGTCATTTCCTTAAAAAATTCAATCAGATTTGTTAGGCATGACGTCCCTCTGATGAAGCCATGCTAACTATAATAGTTTCCCTACCACTGACATGAGACTCACTGGTCTATAGTTCCTTGGTTTATCTCCACAATTCTTCAGTAGCAGAACCAAATTAGCTGTTCTCCAGTTGTCTGGCACCTCCCCCATGGCCAGAAAGAAATTGAAAATTTGGGCCAGAGCTCCTGCAATCTCCTCTCTTCCACAGCAGCACAGGGCACAATTCACCTGGATTTGGATATTTATCCACTTTTAAGGCTGCCAACACCTTCAGTGTCCTTCCCTATGTCGATTTGCTCAAGAACCTTAGTGGTTCTCCCTGAATCCCATACCATCGACCTCATTATCTTGGGTGAGGACAGAAGTATTTATTCAACACTCTATGAATGTGCTGTGGCTCCATCCCACAGATTGACCCCTTGGTCCCTAATGGGTCCTATTTTTCCCTTGGTTATTCTCTTCCCATTGATATGCTGGTAGAATATCTTGGGATTTTCCCAACTTCTATCGGCCATAACTTTCTCATATCCCTCTTTGCATTCCTGATTGCTTTTTTAAGCTTCACCCTGCACTTTCTATACTTCACTGATGTCTCTACTGATTTGCTCCCTTGCAGTTCTTAAAAGACTTTCTTTTCCTCCTCCTTGTATCCTGAATATTTCTGGTCATCCATGGTTCTCTGGGCTTGTTATTCCTACCTAGCACCCGAGAGTGAACATGCAGGGCTTGTACTCTCCCCATTTCCTTTTTGAATGCCCCCCCCACTGCTCTTCTGTAGATTTTCCCATTAGTACTAGTATATAGTAAAATACTATATACGAGTATATTACAGACTACATTAATATATTAAAGATAGTCTCAATAGAAATTTACTCAAGGGCCTTAGAGTATAGAGAATTTAATGTTTTGGGGTTTTATTTTGAAAGGGGAGTAGGTAAAGGAGAGAGGAAATGTTCACAATACCACTCATTTCACCATTAAAATCGCCACACACACGAAAATACACAGGGAATTTCTGTTGAACCAGCAGAGGGACTATATGGATTTCCCAAGAGGAGTGGAGGGAGGTCTTAATCTTAATAACAGATTGTTATTAATTGCCACCAGAGAACTGCTGTTCCTAACTGGCTTTGGTCCATGACTTGAAATTGCGAATGGGAGTGCATGTTATTTTCCACATTTTATATTTTGGCTGTGAAGAATTTGAGAAATTAAATTGAGGCAGTGGTGGCACAATCCTTCTACAAGTAGTTGCCAAGTTGCTTTGAGCATCTCTATAGCAGGTCATGCTCTGTGATGGGGAGATACAGGTAAACCTCAAGCGTGAGCTGAATGTTAACAGGACTTCTGGCAGATTGGCACACAGCGGGAAAGCACAAAACTGTTTGGTTTACAAATTGAATTGGTTCCCATTTCACTCAAGCAGTATAAACAATTAACAAAATGATTCCTAATTGAAATTCAAACTTCTTCTTTCCCCCCACACAAAAAAGTAAAGTCAGGGCTTGGAGTCTGCCCACAGCCATGGCCGCAGCACCCTTGCGTGCTGGTGTGCTATGGCACACTGGTTGAAAGTTACTGCTCCCCACAAATCTCCTCATCGCACCCTCTTAACATAACCTATTCTTTTCTCATTCATGTACTTACCTAGCTTCCCTTTTAATGCATCAATGCTATTTGCCTCACCTAGTCCACATAGTAGCAAGTTCAACATTCTGACCACTTGTGTTGGATTTATTAGAGGCTATCGTTATTTTATGAATTCTAGGTTAGAATGTTCCACAAATGGAACAATGTGCTTCCTGTCTACATCATTAACTCCCTCTCATAATTTTAAGGATCTCTGTTAGGTCACCTTCAGCCTTTTCTTTTCCAGAGAAAAGAACCCCAATTTGTTAGTGTGATATGGTTTGCTACTGTTAGCAAAGCCAGTAAGTTATAACTATCATATCTGTAAACCTCGTTTGGAACTTCTTCAATGCTTTTATATCCTTTTTGAATATCAAACATTTCTGATTACCCTTGTTGCACGTGCAGGTTGAAATGCTGAAGGTCAATTTTAACCTTCGCTGTCTGGCAAAAGCTGCAGTCGGTCAGTTAAGATCAGCTAGTTACTTAACTAGTTTGCTTCCTAAAGTTGATGGGGGGCTCATAAGTTATTGTGTCAATAGGATCCCATTGCCAGAACAGGGAAACTGTGGCGTTGTGGTGTTTAATCAAGTCTTAAACACCACACCACACAATCTTGCCGCAGCAACCTCTGCAAGACATGCCGGATCATCGACACAGATGCCATCATCTCACATGAGAACACCATCCACCAGGTACACAGCACATTCTCTTGCAACTTGGTCAACGTTGTCTAGCTGATACGCTGTAGGAAAGGATGTCCCGAGGCATGGTACATTGGGGAGACCATGCAGACGCTACGACAACGGATGAATGAACACCACTCAAGAATCACCAGGCAAGACTGTTCCCTTCCTGTTGGTGAACACTTCAGCGGTCACAGGCTTTCGGCCTCTGATCTTTGGGTAAATGTTCTCCAAGGCGGCCTTCATGACATACGATAGCACAGAGTCACTGAGCAGAAACTGAAAACCAAGTTCTGCACACATGAGGATGGCCTCAACTGGGATCTTGGGTTCATGTCACACTATCTGTAACTCCCATGACTTGCCTGGGCTTGCAACATCTCACTTACTGTCCTGTCTGGAGACCTATGCTTAATGTTATCTCCACTCACATCGTCTGCATCTTTAAGACTTGATTAGGTGTAAAGACTCGCATTCTAATCAGTATTCTGTAAACTGTGTGTGCCTTTATATGCTCTGTTTCTGATCAGAACTCCTCACTCACCCGACAAAGCTCCGAAAGCTGGTTGCGTTTACTACCAAATAAACCTGTTGGACTTTAACCTGGTGTTGTGAGACTTCTTACTGCGCTTTCTTACTGGGCAGAAAACTGAAATTGAACATGTCAATTTAAAAAGATCAGAATTTTTGTAAATACAATTGAATTCTACATGATGGATAATTAATTTGTTAAAATTATGTTTGCCCCCTGAGTGTTGTGCCATGATAAAAATTTGACAAGCACATTCTAATTTTATGATTTGATTAAAGTTATGCTCAAATTAGGCTTATCACTTAGGGGAATGAATATAACAGGTATGTTGTAATTTTATAACAAACTGAGTTTACATCCACTCGCAACTGCATTACAGATATTTAATTAAATTAGCTGAACATTAGGTGTTCCCTTCACTTAACCCTGTGCCTTATGGCATATTTTCTGTTTCAAAATTCCTTGGGGAAAATAGCTGGGTAGAATTGATTCTTATTTTGAAAATGCATTTCATGAGGGCTTTCTAAGACCTGATAGAAGAGCTGCTGATGGTTGTTTCCTTTGTGAAAGTGGCCTAGACCTTCTAATGGAATTAATGACAAATGTTCAAAAGTTTGTCGCTGTTGTGTGTCAAGACTCAGAAGTCCTGACCTACACACGGCAAGGTACTTAGCCTGGAATTTCAAACTAACAATGGACAAAAAGCTCAAGTCTGCAAGATTGCTTCTGACACTGATCCTGCTGTTGAGGGCCTGGGCTAGATCCCTTGAACTTTACTCCAGTCTTAATCATAGGTTCAGTATATGGATTGAAAGCAGCTAACAGCAGAAGCTGTATCAGGTCATCACAGGTCATGAAAACCCACATGTATAAAATAAATCTTGGTTACTGATAGTCGAAAGGAGCAAATCAATTTATTTTATTGTGATATTCATTCTTTTTGTGTAATTGCAGTCAAATTTTTAAATGTGTGTTTTAGAATTTACATGTGTGAGTGTGAGAGAGTGCTCATGTGAGAAAGAGTGTGTGTGTGCGTGTACAGAATTTTCCCAAAATTTGTCAGTGTATCAGTTTAAAACTTTCCTAAAATGCTACCTCTGACCAAACATTCTGTTATCTGCCCTAATATCTCTATTTGACTTGGTGTCATACTTTTTATAATGCCTCTGTTAAGTGACTTGAGACATTTTGTTATGTTAAAATTACTATCGACTCAAATTGTTAATGTTATCATCAGTAAATCTTCCATGATCTGGGGTCATCATTGACAAGAAATACTGTACCAACCACATAAATACTGTCGCTTTAAGATCATGTCAAGTAGTTGGATATCCTGCGGAGAGTGACTAGCTTTCTGATTCCACAAAAATGTTCCCCAACCTGGAAGTCAAGGACCTGTAGGGGGCTAGAATACTGCCTCCTTGCCTGTATGAGTGCAGCATCAACAACATTTACAAAATCTTGATAGCATCCAAAATAAAACAACCCATTTGATTGGCACCTTCCCCACCATCTTAAACATTCACTCCTCCACGTTGATCATATGGCTGTAGTGTGTATCATTTACTTTCTACAAGATGCAGCAACTCACCAAAGCTTCTTCATCAACTCTTCCCAAATTTGCAATCTGTACTACTTAGCAGGACAAGGGCTACAGGCACAGGGGAAATCTCCATCTCTAGGTTTGTCTGCAAGCCACATACAATCCTGACTTGGAAATGTATCGCTGTTCCTTTATTGTTATTAGATCAAAATCATAGAACTTCCTGTCTAGCAACACTGCGCAACCTTTACCACAAGGATTGGAGGAGTTCAAAAGGGCACCTTTCCGTCGGCAATTAGGGACGTCATCAATGAGGTGTCTTGTGACCAAGTAACAAAAAAACACATTAATGGCACCAAACAATCTAATTTTTTAAATGCTGTTGATTTATGAGACAAACTGGAACTGTTTGTTAGCTAAAACATTAGAACCCTGTGCAGTTGTGAAAATGATTAATTAGGATTGCTGTAAGCATGGATTTTTGTTTCAATAAATTCAGTTATTTTGATAACTTTAATAACTTTTAAATGTACCTTTTAAAGTTTACTTGAGGACAAAATGAATTACATTGGCCTGAATAGTAGGTTGGAAGCACACACACACTTCTGTCTGGAAGGCATAGTGACATCTTCTGATATCTGTGGTGTCTTTCTCACAATCTGCTTCTTGAACCATTCCTTTGATCATTTCCCCAAGTGCTTTGGGACATTTCACTACTTAAAAGGATCTCAAAAGTGCAAGTTGCTGCATAAGAACATAAGAACATAAGAAATAGGAGCAGGTGTAGGCCATCTAGCCCTTCGAGTCTGCCCCGCCATTCAATAAGATCATGGCTGATCTAACGTGGATCAGTTGCACTGACCTGCCTGCTCCCCATAACCCTTAATCCCCTTGTCAATGCATTAAAAGTAATATTCGTATTGTGCATTTGTAAACTTCCCAAAGGTCTGCAATTTCAAAATAGATACCACATATTTCATTACAAGTGGCAAATACAGGTCAAGTGTGATTTTCTATAAAATCCTTGTGATATCTTCAGTCATGCTATTGATTAGGGTGTTAACTTGATATAGACAATGTAAAATGGTTCATCGAAAAGATTTTTAAAAAGCTAACTACGTTTAAAAATACATTATTTTAAGAAAAATTTCTTAAGCTTTTTTTGTACTTTCTCCAATAACTCACAGGTAGATCCACAATTTGATCTGATACAAAATTGTACAAACCAATAAGTCCCTGGATTCAATAACTAACTGACTTAAATGTAAGCTTAGCTGATTTTGATCAGGGCAGCAACTGGGTTGCTTGAATTAGCTTCAGAAAAAAAACAGATTGATTTCCAGTGATCCGTGACTTGCTATTACTTCTGTATAAATGACTTATAATAATGGCATGGGCTGATCTGTGATTTCACACTCTACCAACCCCTCCAACATTCCTGCTTTGCATATCAAATATGCTGTCAATACTCGATGGGCACAATTTAGCAGGCCTGTTAACCATGAGCACAAATCCTGTCTTGGTTGCTCAAAACTGGGAGTTGTGCTGGCGAGATTTCGAAACACCGTCTCCCTAGGTCCTCTTCGATGATGTGATTGGGTTCAAGTCCAGCGTAATGTTCTTATTATGATAGTGGTGGTGGGTTTTAAACAAAAAGAAAAAATATGTGGTTTGCACACATAGATTGAAAATAACAATAATAGGTTTATTGCAGGAGCTGTTGCATGTACAGAACAGAAAATTAAACTAAACAGGAGCATGTGCAACCATGTAAATATATAACATCCCTTTCCCTTCTGCGGTCATGATGATGTTACACATAGGATCAATAGTATTCTAGACACAATGCTATGCATCATTAATCATTATATGCAGTCAATAAGGAAGTCGATCAGGGGGTCTTCTATTCCTCTCTGTTTGTATATAATGTTTTGGAATTTGACTGTCCTTGATACTAGAAGTATGATTTTGAACTTCAGCAGACAATTCTTCTGGAACTAATTCTGCACCACTCTCATGTGGCATAGCAGCACAGACTAAATAATCAGGCAACTCAAATTCAATGAAGTCTTCTGTAATAATGAACAACAATGAAGACTAAAGAAGTTGGTACGTCTGGAGCGATTCAGAGAAATCATTTTGAGATGAGAACAATTGTTCAGCATGGCGTCACCAATTGGTTCATCTTCGCTTTGAACATTATAAAATATTGGACCTGTTTTTGCTAAAACTATGGCTGATACCCGTTTCTGACTTGCGGCATAATTATACGCTAACACTCAAACTGCTTGTTTTCATCTAGCAACTTGTGATTGTTTTTGATGCTCTACTATCTCTGGGGTTTCTGGAGGTAATAACAAATAAAACATTGTTCTCAACTTCCTCTTTGAGTAGTTGTGCAGGTGAACTTTGGATAATCACAATATGAGTAGGGTTTCTACAAGATGCCAAAAAACTATTCACATGTTGTGATTACAAATCTTGTTCTTATGATGCTTTTGAAGAATGTTTCAAGGATTGTACAAATTTTTTAGCTAATCCATTGGTTGTTGGGTGATAAGGAATGAATTTTACATTTTGAATGCCATTTGAGATAATCCTCAAACTCTTGGGAAGTAAACTGTGAACCGTTATCGCTAACAATATGTTCCAGATTATCAAATCTTTCAAAAATGTTGTTAACTTGTTCAGTAGCTTGTTCAGACATAGTCAATCTCATGATAACAACATCTGGCCACTTTAAGTGTACATCAATCATGACTAAGAACATGTAACCCTCAAAACCGAGCAGCAAAATTTACATGCAATCATTGCCATGGAATTTTAGGCCACTTCCAGAAGTGTAAACAAGACAATGGTGGTGTATTTCTTATTCGTAGGCAGGATTTACATTGTTTGCCACTTTTTTTTTCAATTTGCGCATGCAAATCTGGCCACCAAAAATACCTATGTGCTAATTCCTTCACTAGACTATACCAGCTTGCCCTTCACGTAGTTGTTCAAGAACTCTTCCATGCAGACCGGGAGGAATAATTGCTCGGATTCCCCACAATAGACATCCACTTTGGACGGTCAACTCAAGCTTTCTTAAATCATAATTTCAAATCAGTATGCATATGATGCATTCCAGCTATCATTCATTTCAATACTATTTCCTTCCCCATTGTGGAATCATTTCTGGTGTGTCTTTAAACTTGAGAAGCTACCACAGGCAAATGATCCATGAGCAAAAAATAAAGAATATTAGCAAAACAAGTTGGTGACATTTTCTCAATAGATAAAGATAAGCATGATAATGCTCCAACATTAGCATGGCATTCTGATGATACTTTATATTGTATGAGTGTGCAGCTAAGGTCAGTGACCATTTCTTTAATCGGTGACAGCTAATGAAAGTAAGCCTTTATTTGCCCCAAAAATAGTAGTTAAGGGTCGATGTTCAGTCAGTAATGTGAAATGACAACCATATAAATAATGATGAAACCTTTGTATACAAAAATTATACTCAGTGCTTCTTTTTCTAGCTGAGTATAGTTAGATTCAGCACTAGTCAGACTACACCAAGCAAATGTTCTCCCAAAGGCATAATAAGTGAAACGACTGCTCCTCCTCCAAAAGATGAAACATCACAAGCAAGCAGTAAATGTAGCTTCAAATTAAAATGAACCATTACTTCAGATTTCTGCAAAGCAGCTGCTTTCTCACATTCTGCTGTCCAATCTCTTGATTGTTCCACACATAGTAAATTATAGAATGGCTTTAATAATGTAGGAATAATAATTTATTAATCCTAGAACAGCACTCAATGCATCATATTCATTAGATGTGGGGCTCCTCAGACAGCTTCCATCTTTTTAGATGCTTTATGTAAGCCTTTGCTGTCAATAACACGACTCAAATACTGGACTGACATCTGGAAAAAGTCACACTTTTCTTTCTGGATACGCAAACCATGTGCTTGAAGACATTCCGGTGTTGTTTCTCAATTATTCAATTGTTGGCTGGACCCTGTAATTAGAATATCATCAAGGGTAACATCGTACACCAGAGAGACCACTGATTCATCGATCTTTGCAATAGGACTGGTGTGGTTATTATTCCAAAAGACAATCTTTTTTAACAAAAAAACCCTTTGGGTAATGATGGTTGAGATTTAGCAGCTACATTCATCTGTAAGTATGCTTGTAAAAGATCGATCTTGCTGAATTTCTGCCCACCTGATAAGACAGCAAACAAATTTTTAATTAAAGGAAGCAGATATTGATCAACACACGCTGGATTTATGGCTGTTCTAAAATCATCACAATATGAACTGAACCATCTGGTTTCATGGCAGATACAATGGAGGTTGCCCAGTCAGTCATTGTAAGCGGCTCGGACACACATTGTTAACATGTCATACTAATTCTTCTTCAACCTTGGGACAAATTGAATATGGCACTGCTCTTGCTTTGAGACATTTTGGTTGATTATCAGGCTTTATTTTGAGTTTTACTCAAACTCTCTCCAATGAGTCAAGTGTCTCTTCGAATACACTCTTGTATTTATCCAGAAGGTGCAGCAAGTCTGTTTTGACATTGACCAATCTGTTGAAAGCATTCCGGTTAAGTTTTGTCTTCTCCAACCATGATCTCCAATATAGAGCTGGAAATTTATCATGGACCACATGTAGAAGAAACTCCACTCTTTGTCTACTCAACTCTACTTTGACCATGATGTAACCTTTAATGGCATGATCTCTTCCATGTATTTCCTTAAAATTACATCAGCCGGTTTTAAAAGAAAATTCTTCAGCTTTTGTTGGTATGTTGTCTCAGCAGCAAATGATGTTGACACATCAGGAGCTCACTCCAGTTTCCCCTCCTTCCCATGAGGTAATCCAGGAGCCCATAAGCACCTGGAGGGGAGAGGATCTGCTGGAACACAGGCCAGATCTTTCCATCCAGGACACCTGGGGAATGTCTAATCAATCTGTGAGGCAGCAGGCCACCTCCACTCTGATGTTTATCGTGGGAACACACTTAGACATAGTAGAAGGGATCGCTAAGGAGTTGCAGGGCACAGCCTGTGCACAGATGAAGTTACTCACTAGTAGTTGGGGGACATTGTCACTTGTCATATTTTGACATGTCACCCCATTAAATATTATTGTTGTTCACCACTTTAACATCTCAGAATCTATAATCCTCCTGCAGTTGTAGTTAAGCCTATCCTGCAGGTACACAAATGGGTATGATGTGACCTGGCCGCCTAGTGGATCAGCTGTTGATGATATCTGGCATCTGTGGGCATTGTGTGTATTAGAGCAGGGTTCTGAAGAGGAGTGCCAAGCATATGAAGAAGCATGTAGGAGGTTGGGTGCTGGGTCCTGGCTAGGTGGCAGCATGTGGGAACGAGGTAACATTCCGAGTGGTGACGGATGGCAAGGTGGAGTGCAGAAATGATACAGGGAGCATGGAGTAGATCATTCATATTCTTGCAGCGTTGCAGCCTGTCCTCTTGTGCAGGCTGCTGGATTTGACCAGTACCATTACCATCTCTCAGGCAGGGTTTATTGTCTTGCTGAAAAGCCTCCTGCCAGCCCAACGGTATATTGTTGGCCATCCCGCCTCCAAGCTTTGCAGCATTTGGGTTATGGCTCCCTCCATGAGGCGTGGAGCTGGCTTCCTCACTGTCACCCTCCTGACCTGAATAAGAGCAAGTGTTATGCAGCTGTTTAAATGAGTGCCCCCTGATTAAAGTGCTCAGATGCAGTCTGGTGCAGTGTTTTTCACAAGGGGAAAATTATTTTTATCGAAGTGCTGAAAAATTGTGGTCTAATTTGTGCTATCAGAGCTGGCAGGAATTGCACCAGTTTTTGCGCTGAGATTGCCATTTTTGGGAAAATTACACCCAATATTTTGGATCACCCTTGAAGAATGAGCATTTGGACCACGTGCCAAAGAGTTTTTAGTACATTGATAATGATGCCTTCAAGAGGATAAGATGAAGGAAGAAAATAGGAAACTTAACATATAATGTCTTTTTTCTTTAATTTTTCTAGGTAGCAGAGATCACAGAAGAGTTAAATACTTTGCCAAAGAGAGCACAACTAGCTGCTGCTTTTATCACCTATCTGTCTGCCGCTCCTGAAGATCAGAGAAAAGCCAGTTTGGAGGAATGGATGAAATCATCAGGCCTTCAAAGTGAATATGATGTATATTTTTATTAAATTTGCCTGGTGGCTGTACAATCTGCTGAAGTACATCCTGGTATTCTCTGAAATCTACTGATAAGATTGCTATTCATATTCCATTCAACATTATTTTAGGACTGAGAAGAAATAGAATATATATGATATTTTTGTAAACTAGCTTCCCACGTTTTCAACAGGCAACATTAGAACTCAGGGTTTGCATAGTGTGGATCTCAAACATTAATTATTAAGAATTAGAATAGAATTACATATAGTTGTGAAATTATGCAAATGTGTATTTAATTAGCTTGGGGAATATGCCAAAGATTTTATTAATTAGAAAGTAAATTTACTAGCTAAGCAATGATAATTGGTATGAAAATTGCTGATTCTCAACATAATGATAGTTTTTTCAGCAAGAGGTAGATTAGACATCAGGCATATGGCCTGAGTATTAGAACATGAAAATAAGATTATTTTACTGTTAATATGATCCTAGCTACATAGCATCCAAGATTCTTCATGACTATAAATAATTAATTTCCAGTGGAGAGAATCTGTGCCCGAATACCTGCACCCCTGCTCTGCTGTAGTAACTGTGGAAGTCACATTCTGCTTTCAATCTTGGCTAATATCCAGTGTAGCATCTGCATCAGCAGGGCTATTTGTCCAGCTTTCAAATATCGGCTCTTTCTTGATATTTTTATTAATGATCTAGATTTGGATGTAAGAGCACAATTTAAAATGTGCAGATGACAGAAATCTTGGAAATATTGTGAACAGTAAGGAGAGTAGTGACGCACTTCAAGATGACTTGAGCCAGAGTTTTACACTCTCTCCGCAGCAGGGGTGGGGAATGTAAAACTGCATTGACACCTGCCCCAATCCAGATGCAATCTTATAGTGGAGCAGACTCAGCCTTGTCAGGAAGCCCACCCATGTGCCTGTTAAGCCCTCTATGTGGCCACTTAAGGGCATTTTCCTGCCCAGCCTCAATTTTCAGGATGTCAAATAGAAAAGGTCTCCACTCTTGATCTTGGGGGGTGGGCGATTGCCTCAATCTGAAGGTCCGTTTAGATTTAGAACACCCTCCCCTCGGGAACGTGGTAGCTCTGTCTCCTCTCCCAGCTCCCAGGCTTACTTACTGACATTGAGGGCTATGATACCTTGATGGGCCCCTGTTATTCATCAGAGCACCCCCAACCTAGGTTTTCCATTTCATAGAATCATAGAATCCCTACTGTGCAGAAGGAGGCCATTTGACCCATCAAGTCTGCACCGACCAAATCCCACCCAGACCTTATTCTTATAACCTCACATATTTATCCCACTACTCCCCTGGCCAATCAACCTAACCAGCACATCTTTGGACTGTAGGAGGAAACTGGAGTACCTGGAGGAAACCCACGCAGACACAGGGAGAATGTGCAAATTCCACACTGACAGTGACCCGAGCTGGAATTGAACCTGGGCCCCTGGGGTTGTGAGGCAGCAATGCTAGGTGCCGTGAGGCAGCCATGCTAACCACAGTGCCATCGGTGCCCCAAAGCCACCTGGCCTTTCAAAATTGACCTCCTCCATTCTGCCCTGGGCTCCATATCCAGTTCCTTTTTAATGCCCCCTGCAGATACCTAGTCCTGGTTTTCTGGCACTTATGACTTCTTGGACATCTGTGGTTTCACCAATGGCTAGTTCTCTCATTTGTGTTGCTGGAACTACAAAGCTGCCAGCTAATCTGATTGGCCGACATCTCTCTGAGGCGCGACTTCCTCCTATGTGAGGGCAGAACTCTGATCTTCAGCTAATCCATGAAGTATTAAATAGGTGTGGGGCTGCAGACATCGATGGGGTTTTGTTAATTCGCCCTGCCACCCGAGAAATGTTGCCCAGCAATTATGTACTGCAAATTATGCAAAGAAAATAGTCCCTAGTTAACCAAGGCAGCAACAGTGAACAATTACTTTTTAGTATATTTTTGGCTGAGAGTACTAAATTAGCTAGAAGAAAATAGTGGATTTGTTTGTGGCATTGTGCTGTAAATGGGTAAAATGGTAGAGAATGATCCCTTGAATATGAAGGATGGTGAATTGAAGCTGTGGCAAAGCTGGGCTTTGAAATTGTTCTGGGAGAAAGCGGAAATGTGGAAAATGAAGCAAGTCGCTGTAACATGTTTATAATTTCCTTGTCATTCTATTGAGCAGAGTTTGATCTACGTCATTTTCTCTACACTGAAAGTGAACAATTGATTTGGAAGAGTGAAGGATTACCTTCCGATGACCTGTCTGTGGAAAATGCTCTTGTCATCTTGCAGGTAATTTAACTCACTTATCTTTCCTTACTGCAAGCAATATTCGTATGTTCGAAACAGAATGGAATCTTGTCCGTTTTGTATATTTAGTACACTGATTCAGAATTTTTGAAAAGGCTACTATTATGATGATGTGATTTAAAAAAAATACAATTCCTATTTCTTTTTCTGGCTGTGTTTAAAAACAATAAACTGTAATCTTATAAAGACGATAGAGGATGGCCAGGTGCATTGACCTGAACAGGATGGCAATATACAAACTGGCTTTCCAGCTGGTGGTATGAAAAAGAATAGAGACACCAGCACCCTGGAGAGTGTGAAAGACCCAGGCCAGAGTTTACATCCCCGCCTGATACGGGAATTGGAGTGGGACGGAGCATGGGAATGTCCATTGACCTCAGGCGGGATTTTATGGTTTCAGCACAAGCGAGGCTATAAAATCCCACCCTCCCCATGTCTTTTTTTTACACTATGCTGAAATGTTCCAAAATTTATAAGATGAGACATCAAAATGCAATTACCTATTCTAAAGACAATGATGGCAGCAGACATGGATTAGTCCAATTCCTTGGGAATAAACATCCAACAGGATTTTAAGAACTGTTTACCAAGTCAGAAAGATCAGAATGCCGTACTGAATTTTTTTTTGACTGTTTCTTTGTTCTTTGAAAGCATGAGCAGCGTGACTCCTATAGTATGGACAAAACACTTCCTCTCCAAAGCCACATAAAAACCTTGTTATGGTCAGATCTAGAGTAATAGAATAGGGGAGTCATTTTAACCCCTCCTCACATGATCATAACATTATATTTTAAAAAACCATACATAAAGTTAGGAATGCCTATAATTTACACACAATCCCTCAGGTGATTTCAGTCCCTAGTATTTTGTTTAAAGTCTTTTTGTTGTGTTTTTTGACTGTTGTAAATGCTAATAAAAGTCAACATCCATGTATGGCACCATGTCTTCTGAGCCCATTCATTCAGTTCTAATAAGCTTACTAAAGGTAGAAATTGTATGAAATGTACTGCATTATTTAATCTGTACCTTCATATACTAAACTGGTTTTCTTTATCATTCATAGAAAACGAAATGAAAAAAAATGCAAATAAAAACATTGGAAGTTGCTTATCATTTTTTAATTAACTTTTGTTCTTAAATAAGAAATACAAAGGGTAGGTTTTAATATATTAACATATTCAGCAGAAATAGGATGGTTGGCTGGGCAGAGCCACATTTTAACTGCTCACTGAAGTTAAGTAGCCAATGAGCTGACCAGAAACTGGTAGATGCCTCACAAATCAACACAATGTTTCTTGGCCCCATTACGTCAATAGGACCCCAATTCTATTTTAACGTGCCAATCTGTCAACTCATGCCCACTGGCCAGATACTACTTTATGAATGTTTCAAGCAACAAACCGATCAGAGGCCTGGAGTGAAATAACCTGGGCTCAAACCTAAATCTGCTAGTCCAGTTTTCACTCACTGTAATCCTTAAATTTGCACAGCCAGCACACTGTGGGTTAAAATTGATGTTAATTTCTTGAAAGTTAAGTATTCAAAGTGCAAAACCCAGATATTTGTGCCATTATTCAAAACATGGCGGATTTCAAGCATTTATATGTATAAGGGCCATAATAAAATCAACTTTTACTATCAGTTATAGTGTTTTCGAATAAAACATAATCATTTATTTGCATATGTTTGCTGATTTGGCATTAGTTTATCAATCATTATTGGATGTGGCCTTGTGCCATTTATAATAATGTAAGTTTATTAAATTATATATATGCAAAATACTAAAAAATCCAGTGGTAAATTTGAATTCATTTATTGCTTCATTCATTGTTCTACTTTATATTTTGGAATGCACTATTTCTGCATTGCTTTATGTTTTTATTTGGTTAATATTAACCCCAACCATATCTTTATTTTTCCATCATTCACTGCTTCTCAAATAGATCAATGGGTTGAAAATCAGGGTAGGAATCCTTTTGCGATGTTTTCTTATTTCTTCTATTTCCCTTGTAAAGTCTATTCCCTGCATGATCTTGCTTATTTTACGCCACTATGTTCATGTGAAATAGTCTGAATATTGTCATTCGATTTGTGAATGTCATACTTCCTGTGTAACAAATCCAATTTGTACATGTTATGAAAGCTGACACCACCTTTTATTGGTAATAGCCATAGAATTACTTGACCCAGTAAATCCAGCAAGTGGAATTGATATTCATTTTGTGCTGTAGTATGGGACTGCGTCAGCTGCAGAATGCTAATGTCTGCTGACAGATATTTGCAGCTTTACACTGTTTTAATATATTATGATAGTTTCATTTGTTTAAATAATAAAGATGTGACTTTAGAGTATCATTTCTTTTGATTGCAGTTTCAAATCAGCCTAATTAAAGTAAGCTTAGTTCAACAATTTAAAATAAAAAATATTGGTTGAGGCATCAGCTTTGTCTTGAGTTAAAACTCTTGTCAGATTATGTAAAATTTGTAAGGCCCTTCATACTTTCTGAGCTATGAGCAAACAATCTATTTTCAAATATCTTATTTTATGCTTCATGATGTTAATTATATCTTGTGGAAGGCTATGATGCTGATAAATCTTAATTAGAAGGCATTATCGCTTGCTAGGATTAATGGCTAATTTTAGTTTTTTGTGGATTTTCCATCATTTTCTTTTCAGAGAAAATATAGCTCAGAAACATAGAAGACATGGTATTTACCAGCGAAACATTCAAACAAATTATTATCAATTTTTATGCATTAGTTGATGAAATATTTAGAAGATAGCTTTTAAATGCCTTTTTCATTCCACTAATTTCTAATAGATGAATGGTCAGTTTTATCGCAGACAGAGGAGAAAATGCAGGACTAATTTCTTTGATGATTTTTAGCACATGGATCTGCTGTCTGTGTGTGCATATGTGTGAATATGTATGCAAAAGTGCATATGTATTTTGTTTTCCTTTGCTGAACACATCTCTGACCATGTGATTGTTTTTCCTTTTAGAGTCGTATATGCCCATTCTTAATAGACCCTTCTTCACGTGCCACAGAATGGTTGAAGAGTCATTTGAAGGAGTCACGCCTAGAAGTCATCAACCAACAGGTATTAATTCCTACAACAGCTACGGTTCTTATGCAGTGAATAAGAAGTAAACTAATACTATGGGGTGGATTTTACGATCTCCTGCCAGCAGGCTTGAAGGCAGGAAGGGCACATAAAATCCAGCAGGTGGCTTTCATGCTATTTACCTGCTATCTGTCACGTGTTTGGGTGGGGGTGTGACTGGCAGCCTGCTTGTTTTGGGCTTAACGAGGCCATTAAGTGGCCAGTCAATGGCAACTTAAAGGTTTCTTCCAGCTGTCACTGGTACTTTACCTGTGCGATGCAAACAAATGCAAATGGAATTCATGCCACCAACCAGCAGAAAGACTGGGAATTGGGAAATTCCAGCCATTGGGAAAATTTCTAAGGTGATTTTATGCTGACAGGTTTCTGATTTTTACAGTCCTGCTCGATTCTCTGCTCTTGCCCACTAACATAATCGCTACTGGCAGGATGGGGTAATTCTGTTCATAGTTCTAAATCAGGATAGGGTGTGGGTTGGAGGACAACCAACAGGTGATGGTACTCCTATATGAATCTACTGCCCTTGTCCTTCTAAGGCTGAATGTTATGCTGTAGTGAAGGGAGATTTATTCTTTGACCTTACTACAATGGAAGCGCGACGTGAACGGCCAGTAAGATTGCACCTTAGGTGTTAGAGATCATGAGTCTGGAATGTTCTGTCAAAGGAACCCTAGTGAGTTGCTGCAGTACATCACAAACACACTGCTGCCATTGTGTGTTGGTTGTGGAGAGAATGAATGTTGATGGTGATGACTATGTACTGAAATGGAGAGGCCTAAGGCAAGCTCTCACCTTTGTACAAAAATACAGCAGAAGCAGGAAATCTGGAATAAAAATAAAAAATTCTGGAAATATGCTGCACGTCTCACAACATCTTTGGAGAGCAAAACAGAGTTAATGAAAAACCATCCATCTGAAATGCTAACTCTTTTTCTTTCCGAGTTTACTTCTCCCATTCAGCAGTGAGTGCAGGAACCTTGAGAGGAATCTTCTGCTCTTGCTAGTGATGAGCTTTGATGTGGGAAGGGGCGTGATGTACCTAAACTCCGCAACCTTTCCACCACCACCAAAAGGCCTGGGTGGGAAGGTCAACCACCCTGCCCCTCGCCAATTGAGGCCCTTAATTGGCTAATTAATGACCAACTAAACGACCTCATGCCATCACTGCTGGGCTTAACCAAACCAAGTGACCCTGTCACCATGTGACATGTCACCTTAATTGGGTGGAGGAGGAGTTGGAGTAGAGGGACGTCCCTTGATCAGTGGTATTCAGTACCTGATGAAGGCTGGACATCAGAAAGTGGGCTCTAGGGGTGTATTTCAGCAGTAGCCACTGTCCCCTCAGTGGAGTGCTGAGTGCAAGATGGGACTTCTATACTTCCTTCCCCGGGGTCTTGAATCAAGGGGAAGCCCCTTTCTAGCCTCACCATTGCCTGATTGTCTTGTGGTTCAGTGGGCTTTCCTGAAAAGAGGCATTGTCTCACCAGCTTTCCAGCCAGCAAGCGAGACATTTGACATCTCAACAAAATTCTTCCCCTCATTTCAACATTGAAATATCATCAAAAGCTGGTAAACAAAATATCTGACCATGTGTCTGGCATAGCTTCCTCTGTATAATTGCATTGTGGGTATTATTTCTTCATAGATTCCCCTTAATATCATTAATTAAATGGGATGTGAACATGTTCCATGCTGATAAGCTGCTTTTTATGTGTGGGCTACTGGGACACCTACTCAATACATCAATCCACAACTTCACTACATTCTGATCTATTCAACTGACGTAATAGAACATAGAACATAGAAAAACTACAGCACAAACAGGCCCTTCGGCCCACAAGTTGCACTGATCATATCTCTACCTACGAGGCTTAGCTGTAACCCTCAATCCTACCAAGTCCCATGTACTTATCCAGAAGTCTCTTAAAAGGCTCTATTGACCACTGCCGGCAGCCGATTCCATGCACCCGTCATCCTCTGAGTGAAAAACTTACCCCTGACATCTCCTCTGTACCTACTCTCAAGCACCCTAAACCTGTGTCCTCTTGTGGCAGCCATTTCAGTCCTGGGAATCCACCCAATCAATACCTCTCAACATCTTATACATCTCTATCAGGTCACCTCTCATCCTTCTCTCCAAGACCGAGCTCTCTCAACCTATCTTCATAAGGCATGCCACTCAATCCAGGCAACGTCCTTGTAAATCTCTTCTTCACCCTTTCAATGGCTTCCACATCCTTCCTGTAATGAGGCAACCAGAACTGAGCACAGTACCCCAATTGGGGTCTGACCAGGGTCTTATACAGCTGCAGCATTATCTCCCGACTCCTAAACTCAATTCCTTGATTGATGAAGGCCAGTACACCATACGCCTTTTAACCACATCCTCTACCTGCGAAGCTGGTTTGAGAGTTCTATGAACCCTGACCCCAAGATCCTTCTGATCTTCCACACTGCTAAGAGTCTTACCCTTAATATTATATTCCTTCATCCTGCTTGACCTGCCAAAATGAACCACCACACACTTATCCGGGTTGAAGTCCATCTGCCACTTCTCCGCACAGTCTTGCATCCTATCTATGTCATGCTGCAACTTCTGACATCCCTCCAAACTATCCACAACACCTCCAACCTTCATGTCATCGACAAACTTACCTACCCATCCCTCCAGTTCCTCATCCAGGTCATTTATAAAAATCACAAAGAGCAAGGGTCCCAGAACAGATCCCTGGAGCACTCCACCGGTGACCGACCTCCATGCAGAAAAAGACCCATCTACAACCACTCTCTGCCTTTTGTGGGCAAGCCAGTTCTGGATCCACAAAGCAATGTCCCCTTAGATCCCATGCCCCCTCACTTTCTCTATAAGTCTTGCGTGGGGGACCTTATCAAATGCCTTGCTGAAGTCCATATCAACCACATCTACTGCTCTTCCTTTGTCAATGTGTTTAGTCACATCTTCAAAAAACTCAACCAGGCTTGTAAGGCATGATCTGCCTTTGACAAAGCTGTGCTAACTACTTTTGATCATGCTATACTTCTCTAAATGTTCATAAATCCTGTCTCTCAGGATCTTTTCCATCAACTTACCAACCACTGAGGTTAGACTCACCGGTCGATCGATAATTGGGCTATCTCTATTCCCTTTCTTGAATATAGGAACCACATCCGCAATCCTCCAATCTTCCAGAAGCTCTCCAGTCTCCATCGATGAAGGAAAGATCATCACCAGTGGCTCTGCAATCTCTTCCCTTGCCTCCCACAGTAACCTGGGGTACATCCCATCTGGTCCCGGCAACTTATCTATCTTGATGCTATACAAAAGCTTCAACACATCCTCTTAATGTCCACATACTCAAGCTTTTCAGTTTGCCGCAAGCCTGCACTACAACCACCGTGAATACCGAAGTAAAGCACCTCTGCTATTTCTATCAGTTCTATACAAACTTTTCCACCGTCACATTTTATAGCTCCTATTCCTTCACATCTCATCCTTTTGCTCTTCACATACTTATAGAATGCCTTAGGGTTTTCCTTAATCTTACCTGCCAAGGCCTTCTCATGACCCCTTGTGGCTCTCCTGATTACCTTCTTAAGTTCCTTCCTACAAAACGTATACTCCTCTAGATCCCTAACATTACCTAGCTCCCTGAACCTTTTGTACGCTTTTCTTTTTGACTAGATTTGTTACAATTTCATGCACCATGGTTCCTGTAACCTACCAAAACTTTCCTGTCTCTTTGGAACGTTGTCGTGCAGAACTCCAGACAAACATTCCTTGAAAATCTGCCACCTTACTTCGATACATTTCCCCAAGAATACCTTCTTCCAATTTATGCCTCTAATTTCCTGCCTGATGGCTTCATATTTCCCCTTACTCCAGATAAACACTTTCCTAGCTTGCCTGATCCTGTCTCCCTCCAATGCTAGTGTAAAGGAGATAGACTTATGATCACTATCCCCAAAATGCTTTCCCTCTAAGAGATCTGACACCTGTCTAGGTTCATTACCCAATACCAGATCAAGTACAGCCTTTCCTCTTGTAGGCTTATCCACACACTGTGTCAGGAAGCCCTCCTGAACAACCTAACAAACTCCTCCCCATCCAAACCCCCTACCCTAGGGATGTTCCAATCGATATTTGGGAAATTAAAGTCTCCCATCACGACAACTCTGTTATTACTACATTACTACATCTCTCCAGGATTTATTTCCCTATCTGCTCCTCAACATCCTTGTTACTATTGGGCGGCCTATAGAAACCACCCAGTAAAGTTATTGACCCCTTCCTGTTCTAAACTTCCACTCACATAGACTCCGTAGACAATCCCTCCACGGCGTCCACCTTCTCTACAGCTGTGACACTATTCCTGATCAACAGTGCCACTCCCCCACCTCTTTTGCCTCCCTCCCTGTCCCTCCTGAAACATCTGAAACCCGGCACTTGAAGTATCCAGTCCTGTCCCTGAGTCATCCAAGTCTCTGTAATGGCCACCACATCACATTTCCAAGCAGCGATCCACGCTCTAAGGTCATCCACTTTGTTGACAACACTCCTAACGTTAAAATAGACACGTCTCAAACCTTCGGCCTGAGCACTCCCCTACTCCATCACCCATCTATCCTCCCTCTGACACTGTCGACAATCCCTCTCTATTTGCGAGCTAACCTCCTCTTCCCAGTCACTTCTTTTCAATTCTCTCCCCCCAACCATTCTAGTTTAAAGTCTCCCCAGTCGCCGAAGCAAACCTTCCTGCCAGGATATTGGTCCCCCTGGGATTCAAGTGCCACCCGTCCTTTTTGTACAAGTCACACCTGCCGCTAAAGAGGCCCCAGTGATCCAGGAACCTGAATCCCTGCCCCCTGCTCCAATCCCTCAGCCACGCATTCATTCTCCACCTCGTTCCATTCCTACTCTCACTTTCTCATGGCACAGGTAGCAATCCCGAGATTACTGTCTTTGTGTTCCTCCTTCTCAACTGTCTACCTAATTCCCTATATTCTCTTTTCACGACCCCTTCCCTTTTCCCACCTATGTCAGTGGTACCAATATGTACCACGACTTCTGGCTCCTTTCTGGTCGCATCCCAGGGTCTCTGGGATGCGATCAGAAACATCCCGGATCCAGGCACCAGGGAGGCAAACTACCATCTGAGTTTCCCGTTTGCCTCCACAAAATCACCTGTCCGACCCCCTCACTGTAGAGTCCCCGATTAATACTGCCTTCCTCCTCCTTTCCTTACTCTTCTGAGCTACAGGGCCGGACCCTGTGCCAGAGACACGGCCGCTGCTGCTTCCACCAGGTGGGCCGTCCTCCCCCGTAGTACTCAAACAGGAGTACTTATTGTGAAGGGGTACATCCACTGGGGTGCTCTCTAGCACCTGAGCTTTCCCCTTCCTGACTGTGACCCACTTGTCTGCCTCCTGTGGCCCCGGTGTGACCACCTGCCTGTAACTCCTATCTATTACCTGCTCATTCTCCCGATCAGACGAAGGTCCTCGAGCTGCAGCTCCAGTTCCCTAATGCGTTCCCTTAGGAGCCACAGCTTGACACACCCAGAACAGATATGGGAGCCTCCAGGACCTCTCACATCCGACACTGAGAACAACAGACTGACCTCACACTCATATTTCCCTTTTCTTCAAAGAACACAGAAAAAGAAACTAAGAATTAAACCTACCTTGCCTCGCCCGTTTCTGCCTAAGCCTTTGAGCCAAAACCCTTCAGTTTTCACTCTGCTCCTTGCTCACTCTGCTGCCCGCTGGTTAGTGCGGCCTGTCTTTTAAACCTCGCGTGCTAAAACAAAACCCTTCCTAGCTCACCCTGCGGCCCACTTCCACTTTTCAGTTAAAGTAACTTGTAAAAAGAAAAAACCTGCAAAAAACTAAAAAGATAGTCAATTGCTTACCTTCACACTCCAGCCACAAATCAATCCTCCTCTCAGCTTGCTCCGATGAACAATGAGGATGATTTGCAGGTGAGTAGCTTTTTAATACTAAAAAAATCCTTCCCAGCTCACCCCGCGGCCCACTTCCGCTTTTCAGTTAAAGTAACTTGTAAAAAGATAAAACCCGCAAAAAACTAAAAAGATAGTCAATTGCTTACCTTCATGCTCCAGCCACATATCAATCCTCCTCTCAGCTTGCCCCGATGAACAACACTAATGGAGCTGTACAAAAGCTCTTTCAGGGAACTTGCTGTTCAGCAAATGTTGAGCCTTTCCTTTGGACAGTTTGGTTGCTGGGCATATCAAAATTCATGGGTGTTACATCCATGTTGCTAATATGACACAATGGGTGGAATTTTACCATCCCACTCTCTACTGGAATCATAGTGCGTGGGGTGGGGGGGGGGGGGGGGTAGTGACGATGCAAATGTCCGTTGACCTTCTGGTTTTTGGGCGAATGCGACTGGAAAATCCCACTTAATGAGTAGTTGGCCTCGATCTAGCAGCCATGTTGGCTATGAGCACAAATCCTGCAATGGCTGTTAAATCCTGTGAGCGGCTAAAAATTATTTTTGGTGGGATACGCCCTCTCCCCGTGTCCGCTTGCTGGTGACATGATTTAAGTTCACAAAAGGGCAAGAACCTGATTTAAATGTATTAACATAATTTTACATATTATTAAGGGATTTGACGTTGTAGTGTCCGACCATGGTGCATCCTCCATAGTTACGCTGACTGTGGTTCTGAAATCTTTGCTGCAGTCAGTTTGATTTTCTTTATTCTCGTACCAGTTTTTCTACCAACGCTGAATTCGCAGCTGCAGCATAGTTATTTGATGAGCTAGCACATGTTACAATTTTTAACTTGAAACTGGCTTCAAACTTCATTCTTTTAGCTGGAGGATATTTTTCTGTTCATTGTTCGCCATGCATGATCTGCTCTTTGTGGGTGTTTCTTAAATTGCTTTACATCTTGGCTATTGCCAGTATTGCTTCCTTAATCTCACAGGTCAATTTATATGGTGAGGAAGACATGTATTTCTGAGGTGAAGAATTGAAACTGACTCCTTATGCAAATAAAAGATTCCATATTAGAGCAGTGGAGATGAATTATATGCCGAGTATAGACCTAAATATAATGGCCGGACTTCTCCCAAAAAGCTCTAAGTGTTGAATTTGCATGAAAACTGGAGTAATTCATGCTTTTTCTTCAGTGGGAGTTCAGAGAAGAATTTCCCACACTCTGTGCACTGGAGAGGTCACCAGCGTGAATACCATTAAATTTGAGAGAGCAAACCTATTCACATTGGAGAGGCTGAAATTAGCACGCTGAGTAGGTCACTGCACATGCACTGATCTATCAGTGCTGAGATCGGTGCAGCCCTGAGACCCCACAATGTTGGCTCTCCCCATCCCCCCACAGTCCTGATCCCTCCAGCAGGCTGACACCTCCCCCACCCTGGCTGACCTTCCTCCATGCTAGTCTGCCCCGATGGCCGGCCTCCTTCCTTCCTCTACCGATCTTTTTGCAGAGTGGCAGCAGGACCCCCCCCCACCCCCACCAATTGTCCCCTAGGCCCCATCCCACTAGGCCCTACCATATGCCTTGTCACCTCTGGCCCTGCCCCCTTGGCACTGCCCTATGCCTTATGGGCAGTGCCAAGGTGCCCATTAGGCAGTGCCAGCAGGCCAACACCCAAGGGCCCCTCATTCCCAACCCTCTCAGGACCTGATTGCCCCCACCTTCACCCCAGCAGGATCAGGCCGCTAGCTCCCCCAAAGTGGAGCTATTGCTGGAGTGAAACACTCTGGTAGGGGAGAGGGGGATTGCTAGTGGGCTTGGAGACTTCTGTCCCCAGCTGGCTAATCACAATGACTTTACATTAAAATCTCCTCTGGATTCCTAATACAGCTCTGCGCCTATTTCCAGCACGGAGCTGACGGTGCCAGAAATCAGGCACTGGGAAAGGTGCTCGGGTCCAGAAATCTGGCATGTATTGTGCTAATCTGGCCCGCTGAAACCTCCCGGCCCGTTGAGCTAATTTATTCACGCAACAGGATAGGAGAATCACCCTCAACGTTTGGTGCAAAGAAAATGAGGCTATCATAGATTTAGTCAACTTTATATGTTATGATCTATAGTATATACTGGCATGAATCATCTATTGACCAATAGTTTGCATAAAACATATTATTGAGAATTATACCTCGCTTCACGTAATAAACTTCTTAGGGACATCTATGTAAAATGATTGTTATTTTATATTTAAATATAAATTGAATATTTCTGTTTCGATGGTTGCCCAGGAATATTTCTGATTCCTGAATATTAAGTAGCTAACCAATTGTCTTTACTATTGTCTTGGCAGGATTCTAACTTCATTACAGCTGTAGAGCTGGCTGTACGGTTTGGGAAGACACTAATTATCCAAGAGATGGATGGAGTTGAGCCTGTATTATACCCACTTCTGAGAAGGGATCTTATTGCTCAAGGTAAGTGTTTCTATTCAGTGCATTTGGTTTAATGAACTAAATAATTGACAGGATGCTGTTAGTAGGAGTATCAGAATGTTGGTTTGGTGGTTGGTGGTGGAAACTAGGCCTGGAGGCTTGTTCGTCTGGTAGCAAGGAATGTGAAGAGCAAGTGAACATTAAGTATGAAACTTATGCATTAGCCCATGAGGAGGCTTTTGTTTTGCTGATGTTCTGTGCCAGTGTAATAACACCAGTGATATCATAGATCCTATTCACTTAGTTAAAATATTTTTATTTCAACTATGACTACAATGCATTCAATATTATTTGGTGCTCTACATAAGCTATTCTTAATTTCCATTAATGTTTTATGTAATTTATGTAGATTCCATGTTTAATACAGTGTTCATAGATTTAAAAAATTAATACACAGAGCTGAAGCATCTTCACTTTTCTTGTAATTCTTTGCTTTTGGTCAGAATGTGCACATGAAAGGCATCTTTATGTTCTGGAACCTCTTAGTTGGTGTTGTGGCTGACTCTCTGTTTATTCATTATATCCCACACATGACCTTGGTTCTAAATTTAGCTATAGACCAAGGACATGCTTTTTTCATAGTCACTGTGATGGGAAAATATTAAAGTATGTGTGTTATTGTGTATCTACCTGTGTAGGTATATCTACCTACATATATGTCCACATATATCATAATTAAGATTACTCAAAATCTCATCAAAACGGTAATAATACTAATTGTAGTTAATTTTCTTGGTTCACTATTTGCATATTTATTTGCAACACCAAACACAAATGTACGCGAGGGACTGAAAAATGTGTTGATGAAGTTTAGAGAGATGCTGAAATTAAGAGGGGGAAATGCAAAAGTAATGGATGAATGCAGCTCTTTGTAATTCTTTTCAATCTATTGGCTGCCTTCAACATGTCTGAAGGGAGAGAAGACAGAGAAGTGAAATGTGCATTTTGGAACATTTGGAACTTCCCTCTATGTTAAAATCATGTTATCCTATTGTAATTTAACTATTACTGTGAAGATCCTTCATGTTTCAGGCAGAAGCTTGCTGCCTCTGATGTTTCTTCTTAAATCAGTCTGAAATAAAATCATGGTAATAATCTGTTGCAGTTACTCTTTCCCTAAATATCTAATCCCTTTACTTTACATAATTTGCCACACATATGATGTAATGGAGAAATAAAATTGACCCCATGTATTTAATAAAAAGCCCCAAAAGAATCAATTAGAAATTATGGCCAGGATTCTCCCAACTCACTGTGCTGCTTGAGTAGTGCAGTGGGCCTGAAGACGTTAGTGAGGGTGCCTATAACTGGACTTGCGACCAGCATCCGGCCGATTTGTAAGTTTCCCAGGCCATTTTTTTCCATGTAATCACGGCAGAAGTTGGTGTAGGGCTGATTACCATATGAAAATCATCATTTCTATGATTAGCAAGCCGAGCATGGTCGGACCATTACCCTCCCCCGCAACACAGCTGCGAGAGGTTCCCACCAGAAAGGTTTACAACTATTCCCCACCAACAGGGACCGGCATGCTCACTCTGCTGGTGGGGACAGAGACCATTGAGGCACCCCTCAGGAGCTTGGGGTGGGGGTTGCCCCTTGGCCAGTACCAGCCAGGCATTGCTAGCCTAGCACCCTGAACTGCTCGCTGGGAACCCTGCCACTGTCTATGGAGCACTCTGGAACTGCCAACAGGCACTGTGGCACTGCTTGCCAGGCATTGAACCGTGCCATGAGGCAGGACCAGAGAGGCAGGGCCTACTGTGAGCTAGGACTTTCTGAGGTTGCGGGGGGGGGGGGGGCCTACAATGGGATTGGTGGAATTGGGAGGGAGGAGGTGATGGGGGCTGGCTATGAGGGGCTGGCAATTAAGGATGGCTTGGGGGGTGGGGGGAGTGGGAGGGAGAATGGTTGCGAGGCCCCATCAATTGGAAGGGGGAATTCAGCGAAGCCGATGATCAGGTGGAAGCAGGGCTGGGGGGTGTGGGTCGGGGAGGCCAGCGATTGGGAAGCTGGCACAATGTGGAGCACAGAGTCTGGAGATTCATGAAACGGTGAGTACTCCCAAAAAATGAGTGGGAAATTCTCCTATTTTCTCGCCCATTGGGCACTTAGTTTTTTTTGGGAGAATCCTGGTCTAGAAAATAAATTATAACTGATGTTACATCTTATCTTGCCATTGCAACATCTAGCTGTGTGTGTCTTTAGTATTCTGGCCTCAACCATTTTTCCTCATACTGCTAAAGCTACCCAATAAAGATTTCCTGGTGTCCAGCCAATTCTTCCCTTCATAGTGCTGAACCAGGCTCTTCTTTCCAGCTACCTGATGTGTCTGAAAATATTGTTCTGGGGTTAGCTTTTCCCAAGCCATCAAGCACCATATAATTCAAAGGCTCCCCTGAGATCTCTAATTTCAAACCGAAGGATAAGTTAATAACTGATATCAAAAGCACTGCTGTTCTCTGCAAAATCTCTGATCCTCTCATGTCACTCTTATGAAAGCTTTGCTGGAATAGGCTCTGGATGGAAATTGGATGGAATTGTGTCGCAGAGGATTAGAAAATCGGGCAGAAGCAGAATTCTGCTCTATGTTTTTGACTTAGTTATTTTCCAGGAAGGGGACTTAGTGTGGTATTATGAACAAATCTTTCATCTTAACACCAATGGGCAT
This sequence comes from Carcharhinus amblyrhynchos, assembly GCF_965287045.1. Taxonomy (NCBI): domain Eukaryota; kingdom Metazoa; phylum Chordata; class Chondrichthyes; order Carcharhiniformes; family Carcharhinidae; genus Carcharhinus; species Carcharhinus amblyrhynchos. Next base: position 65,112,179 of record NC_137333.1, read on the forward strand.
CTCTTGATGTCCAAGACTAGAATTTTAGTCTAGTGTGCATGTTGCAGCCCTTAGAAAGGCTCACAATATTGATGCAAAGGATAATTGATCCCAGCTTGAAACGTGGTGATTTTGTTGCTTATGATTGCTGATAGGTGCTGATGATGCACCTATTTCACCCTTTGTTAAGTGATTTTAATCATCTTTCTGACTTGCGTGAATTTGGCCACTGTTCCATTGGTGGAGCAAAGTACATTTTATTTCAGGCCTTTATCTTTTTACATGGCAGATAGCCAAAGGAATGGATAATAGACAGCTGATGATGCATTATGTAATTAGCGTTTTTTAAAACAAGAAATGCTTGAAAATCGACACCGACTTATAGGATTGATATATGAAAGGAGAATGGATTTGATTTCCAAGGACACCTTTCTGAGGTAGTTCATTTTAACTTTCCTGGAACGGTTGTGCATTCCTATTGAATTGAAATTGCTGATACCAAAGATTATCTGGACAATATAGAATATCTTCTGGAAAATAGTAAATCATTTCCTACCAGCTCGCCTTGGTGAAAAGTCACCAGCCACTGAAATGTTTGTGCATGTTGCAAATATTCTGCCCAATAATTGATTTGCATCACCCATTAATTAGATAGATGTCCCATCACCCACTGATGCTGTGGTGAATCCATTACCTCTCTTTTTGCTCCTGTACACCTGGGCCCAGATGAGAAAAAAGAAATGGTGCTATAATTGCCATAGATATGCCAAATTTGTAGCACGGTGCCGCTCTTCACATTAAAGTACTTAACAAGTTCAGCCACAGAACATTTTATATCACCAAAGTAGTTTTAATGCATGTTGACCGTAATAGGAAAGATAATTCAAACAGTTTTACTTTGTTCATTTCTTGTAAATGTTGTTAGATCATCTTAATTTTAAATTGGTCAAAAAGGTGAAAGATTTTGTTTGACACATATTTAAAACATAAACTAAACATATATACTAAACTAAACTTACAGACATATTGGGCGGCATGGTGGCACAGTGGTTAGCGCTGCAGCCTCACAGCACCAGGGACCCAGTTCGATTCCCGTCTTAGGTCACTGTCTGTGTGGAATTTGCACATTCTCCCTGTATGTGCTTGGATTTCTTCTGGGTGCTCCAGTTTTCTCCCACAATCTAAAGATGTGCGGGTTAGGTGGATTGGCCATGTTAAATTGCCTCTTAGTGTCAGGAGACTAGCTAGGGTAAATGCATGGGGTTATGGGGATAGGGCCTGGGTGGGATTGTAGTTGGTGCAGACTCGATGGGCTGAATGGCCTCCTTCTATGATATATGGCTTTTTTGTCATAATGGAGAAATTTATAAGAAGAAATAAGAAATAAGAAATAGGAGCAGGAGTAGGCCATCTAGCCCTTCGAGCCTGCCCCGCCATTCAATAAGATCATGGCTGATCTGTTGTGGCTCAGTTCCACTTTCCCGCCCTCTCCCCATAACCCTTAATCCCCTCTCTTATCAAGAACCCATCAACCCGCTTCTTAAAAATATTTAGCGAGGCAGCCTCCACCACTTCAACGGGCAGAGAATTCCAGAGATTCACCACCCTTTGAGTGAAGAAGTTCTTCCTCAACTCCGTTCTAAACCGCCTCCCCTTTATCTTGAGGCTGTGCCCCCTAGTCCTACTGTCTTTTTTGAGCGGGAAGAGTCTCTCCACCTCTATCCTATCCATCCCATTCATCATCTTATACGTCTCAATGAGATCTCCCCTCATTCTTCTAAACTCTAATGAGTACAAGCCTAGTTTATTCAGCCTCTCCTCATAGCTCAATCCCCTCAACTCTGGTATCAGCCTAGTAAACCTCCTCTGCACTCCCTCCAGGGCCAAAATATCCTTGCGCAGGTGCGGCGCCCAAAACTGCACACAGTACTCCAGCTGCGGCCTCACCAATGCCCTATACAGCTGCAGCAAGACCTCCCTACTTTTATATTCAATCCCCCTCGCTATGAAGGCCAGCATCCCATTTGCCATCCTGACCACCTGCTGCACCTGCAAGCTGGGTTTTTGCGACTCATGCACAAGGACCCCGAGGTCCCTCTGCACCATCGCCTGCTGCAGTTTTTCGCCACGTAAGTAATAGTCCTTCCTACCATTCTTCCTACCAAAGTGGACCACCTCACACTTGCCAACATTAAATTCCATTTGCCATTTCCTGGCCCATTCGCCCAGCCTATCTAGATCCTTCTGCAGACTCTCCACACCCTCCGCACAATTTGCCTTTCCCCCAATCTTGGTGTCATCAGCAAATTTCGACACCCTGCACTCGGTTCCCTCTTCCAGATCATTTATATAAATGGTAAATAGCTGAGGCCCCAGCACCGACCCCTGGGGCACCCCACTAGTCACCAACCGCCAATCCGAATAGCACCCATTGACCCCCACTCTCTGCCTCCTATTTGACAACCAATCCTCTATCCACGCTAACACCCTACCCCCAACTCCATGTCCCCTGACCTTCTGCAATAACCTCTTGTGAGGTACCTTGTCAAACGCCTTCTGAAAATCCAGAAAGACCACATCCACCGGCTCTCCTCTATCCACTGCCCTAGACACATCCTCATAGAACTCCAGTAAATTTGTCAGACACGACTTCCCTTTAATGAAACCGTGTTGTGTCCGCCCTATCAAGCAATTCCCTTCAAGATGCCTCGCAATTTCCTCCTTAATGACGGATTCTAACATTTTACCTACCACAGACGTTAAACTAACCGGCCTATAATTCCCCGCCTTTTGCCTGGCACCCTTCTTAAACAACGGCGTAACATTAGCCGTTTTCCAATCTTCCGGCACTTCCCCGGAATCCAGCGACGTCTGGAAAATAACCACCAAGGCATCCACTATCACCTCCGCCATTTCTTTCAGAACCCTCGGATGCATTCCATCCGGTCCTGGGGACTTGTCCACAATCAGCCCCTCCAGTCTGTCGAGCACCACCTCTCTAGTAACAGTAATGTCATTAAGACCCTCCATTCCTACCACCTTTCCATCGCTAACACCCGGCAAATTATTCACGTCCTCCTCCGTGAAGACAGAAACAAAAAAGTTATTCAAGACCTTAGCCATATCCCCATCCCCTACCACTAGCTCCCCTTTCTCATCCTCTAAAGGACCAACGTTCACCCTAGCCAGCCTCTTCCTTTTTATATATTTATAAAAACTCTTGCTATCCTTTTTTATATTAAGTGCTAGCCCAGCCTCATAGCTTCTCCTACCCTCCTTTATCAACTTCTTTGTCAATCTTTGTTGACATTTAAACCTTTCCCAATCCTCTTCTCGCCCACTGCTCTTAGCTACTCTAAATTCCTCCGCTTTTAATTTAACACTTTCCTTCACCTCCTTCGTTATCCACGGCTTATTACCTCTCTTCCTACTGTCCTTTTTAACCATCGGAATAAATTTCTGCTGAGCACCAAGAAAGATCTCCTTAAAGATCCTCCACTGCTCCTCAGCAGACCTACCTTCCAACGCACTCCCCCAGTCCACATTCGCCAATTCTTCTCTCATCCTACCATACTCCCCTCTATTCAAACAAAGGACGCGTGTCCGGGAACCCACTTTCTCCTCCTCCATCTGCACCAGAAACTTCACCATACAATGATCACTCTCTCCAAGAGGATCCTTCACCGCAAGGTCCCTATTTCTACCCGCCTCATTACATAGCACCAGATCCAAGATAGCTCGCTCCCTCGTCGGCTCCAACACACACTGTTCAAGGAAATTATCCCGGCAGCATTCCAAGAACTCCTCCTCGAGCCCACCTCGTCCAACATGGGTCGACCAATCAATATGCAGATTGAAATCTCCCATAACTACTGCCGTCCCATTCCTGCACGCCGCACTTATTTGCGTGTTAACAGCCCGCCCCACCTCCAGATCATTATTCGGGGGCCTATAGACGACACCCACCAGCGTCTTCCTCCCTTTGCTGTTCCTAATCTCCACCCACAACGATTCCACGTTCTGCTCTTTGGCTCCGATATCATCCCTTGCTACCACCTTGATACTATCCTTAATCAGCAGAGCTACGCCACCCCCTCTTTCCTCCTGCCTATCCTTCCTAAACACTTGATAGCCCTGTACATTCATCTCCCAGTCCCTGTCACCTTGCAGCCACATCTCTGTAATGGCCACCAGATCGTATCCATTTGTGTCGATCTGCGCCACCAGCTCATCCACTTTATTCCGAATGCTTCGTGCATTCAGATAAAGCGCTTTCATCCCAGCCTTCACCTGGACCCTATTTGCCGTAACGCCACCAATTGGGACATCCTCGGCCTCTTCCCTTACCTGTACCCTATCCTTAACTTTAGACCTCGTAGCGTCACCTACCCTCGCACCCTCCCCCCCCCTAATTAGTTTAAAGCCCTGTCTACAGTCCTCTTTACTCGATTCGCCAACACTCTGGTCCCAGCACGATTCAGACCAACCCCATCCTGCCCGAACAAGTCCCACCTACCCCAATACTGGTGCCAATGCCCCATAAATTCGAACCCATTCCTCCCACACCAATCCCTGAGCCACCCATTCACTTCCTTTATCCTGTCAACCCTACGCCCGTCTGCACTCAGTTCAGGCAGTAGCCCAGAGACGACCACCTTGTCGGTTCTACTTTTTAATTCCATTCCCAGCTTCTCATACTCCCTCCCCAGATCCTCAGTCCGCACTTTGCCTACGTCGCCGGCACCCACATGTACTACAACGACCGGGTTCTCACCCTCCCACTCCAGGTTCCTCTGCAGCCCAGCTGCGACATCCTGTACCCGAGCACCAGGCAGACAACACACCCTTCTGTGCACTTTGTCATTGTGACAAAGGACAGTGTCAATACCCTTCACCCCACTATCCCCAATCACTACTACGTTCCTTTTCCCCTTCTCTTTGCCTATGTCCTGCTGCATCACTGTACCGTGTGCAGTTTGCTCACCAACCTCACCTGCCTCGTCCTCTTCCAGACTGGAAGCAAGAACCTTAAACCTGTTATGCAGATTAAGAGGCTGAGGCCTCCGCTCCTCACCCCCCTTCCTCCTCCTCCCAGCAGTCCCCTTTTGTCCCTGACCCTTAGATTTAGCCAGTCTAGGGGCACCCTCTCTCCCCCTGATGAGCCTCAGTGTCTGTAGCTCAGAGGCCAGCTCATCCACCTTGAGCTGGAGCTCCTCCAGCAACCTGCACTTACTGCAGACATGGTCACTGGGAAGGACCCTGGGGTCTGCCAGTTCCCACATCATACAGAAACCACACATCATCCATTATTCACTGTAATTTTTTATGGGGAAAAAATTTTTTTCCTTGTTTCTTGCTGTAGTAGTTTTGAAAAAATTTTTTTTCCTTGTTTTTTTTTCAAACAAACTCACCTGGCCTTTTTTCCCTCAAGCCCTTTTTGATATTAAGCCCTATTAACTCACTCTGCTTCCCACTCACTCCGCTGCCCGCTCAGACGCTGCCCGCTGTCTACACCAGGCCTCCTTTTAAACCTGGCGCTGATTTAAATTTGACATGCCACAGATAAAATTAGTTTTTTAAAAATAATATTAAGCAGTAATAATGACTTAGTATACTTTTAAAAATCAAGTCACACATATTGTATGATGCACAGTTTCTTTGAGTTTTTTTATAGTGTGAATAACAGTATCAAATCAAATGATTAATAAGATTTCCACATGATGATTTCAACAGCATACCCAGTGGAGAAGCAAACTCTTTGACAGTAATTTATGGCTTTCCACGTTTAACTGTGGCAGAGGTTACTGTTGATTGCACAGTTGTAATGATGGTAAATGCTGACTGCTTCATTGCAAAATCCGGGGACAAGGACAACAAAGTATTTCCTTATCCAAGCAGATTGAAGAATTGAGAAATAAACAGCAAAACTGAGAAGGAAGTAGAGTGGGTGAATTCAATGTAAAATTAGGTACTGAAAGCAAGATACAGAGAGAACAAAAGATTGCATTAAAAAAAGGAAAGACAAATAGTAAGAATAAAAAAGCATATTATCTCAATGGTGAGAGTTTGCAAAGTTCTGAGACGCTGAAGGATCTGGGTGTCCAGGTGTATGAATCACAAAAGGTTTGTATACAAGTACAGCAAGTAATTAGGAAAGCTAATAGAATGTTATCGATTATTGTGAGAAAAATTAAATACAAAAGCAGGGATGTTATGCGTCAGTTATACAGTGCATCAGTGAGACCACACCTTGAGTACTGTGTACAGTATTGGAATACTTATTCAAGAAGATATGTAAGTGTTGTGGACGTAGTTCAGAAAAATTCACGAGTCTGGAATGGGCAGGTTGACTTAAAAGGGAAAGCTAGTCAGGCTAGGCTTGTATCTGCTGGAGTTCAGAAGAGTAATAGGTGACTTAATTGAAACATACAAGATCCTGAGGAGTCTTGACAGGGTGAATGTGGGAATTATGTTTCCTCTTGTGGGAGAATCTAGAACTTTTGGTCACTGTTTAAAAAGGAGGGAGTCATCCATTTAAGACCAAAGTGATGAGAAATCTTTTCTCTGAGGGTAATGAGCCTTTGGAACCCTCTTACATAAAAGGTGGTGGAAGCAGAGTCTTTGAAGTTGATAGGTTCTCGATAAACAAGGAGATAAAGGTTTTTGGAAGTTGAAGTTACAATCATAGAACATAGAACATTACAGCGCAGTACAGGCCCTTCGGCACTCGATGTTGCGCCGACCAGTGGAACCAATCTAATGACCCTCTAACCTAAACTATTCCAGTGTTATCCATATGCCTATCCACTGACCATTTAAATGCCCTTAAAGTTGGCGAGTCCACAACTGCTGCAGGCAGGGCATTCCACGACCTTACTACCCTCTGAGTAAAGAATCTACCTCTGACATCCGTCCTATAATTACCACCCCTTAATTTGAAGCTATGTCCCCTTGTGTTAGCCATCACCATCCGAGGTAAAAGGCTCTCACTGGCCACTCTATCCAATCCTTTGATCATCTTGTATGCCTCAATCAGGTCACCTCGTAACCTTCTTCTCTCCAACGAAAATAACCTCAAGTCCCTCAGCCTTTCCTCATAAGACCTTCATCCAGTCAGACCTGCCAAGACCTTATTGAATGGTGGGGCATGCTGGAGGGGCCGATTGGCCTACTCCTGCTAATTTATTTGCCTGTATTTTCATATGTATGTTCATATGAGATGAAAAGGACATATACAAAAGTAATTTTAAATTTGATACTTCTAAAATCACCAGCAACAATTTAAAACTGAAGGAACAAGACTCTACACATTGATGGTTAAACTTCAATACCAGAGAGGTTGATTTGACAGTAATGAACAATTCTTTAGCATTAATTTTAAAAATAAATGTAGTTGTATACAACTCACTATGCTGTATCTCACTTCCACTGTCTCTAAAACCCATTGTGTGGAGATGCCGGCGTTGGACTGGGGTAAGCACAGTAAGAACTCTCAGAACACCAGGTTAAAGTCCAACAGGTTTATTTGGTAGCAAAAGCCACTAGCTTTCAGAGCACTGCTCCTTCGTCAGGTAAGTGGGAGTTCTGTTCACAAACAGGGCATATAAAGACACAAACGCAATTTACAAAATAATGCTTGGAATGTGAGCCTTTACAGGTAATCAAGTCTTAAACATACAGACAGTGTGAGTGGAGAGAGGCTTAAGCACAGGTTAAAGAGATGTGTATTGTCTCCATCAGGACAGTTAATGAGATTTTGCAAAATCTCACTAACTGTCTTGGATGGAGACAATACACATCTCTTTAACCTGTGCTTAAGCCTCTCTCCACTCACATTGTCTGTATGTCTAAGACTTGATTACCTGTAAAGACGTGCTTTCCAACCATTATTTTGTTAATTGAGTTTGTGTCTTTATATGCCTTGTTTGTGAACAGAGCTCCTACTTACCTGACGAAGGAGCAGCGAGCGCTCCAAAAGCTAGTGGCTTTTGCTACCAAATAAACCTGTTGGACTTTAACCTGGTGTTAGGAGACTTCTTACTGTCTAAAACCCATAGGCATGTTATTACCCTTTCCAAACTCCATTCCTTAAACACCTTTCCAATCTGTAGCCTTCAGTTCTCTACTTCTGTCTGATTCTCATGCTGCATCACTGACAGGACATTCAATTTCTTGTCCTTTTTCTCTGGTTTTCATTCTACCATAACTTCTCATCAAGATTTTCAAAATCTCTTTACCTGTTTTTTTCACCATAACTTTGGCATATTTCCAAACTTTTTCACTGATATATGTTTTCTCTTATTTAAAGCATTTTTGAATGTTTACCAGGTTCCATAAGAGCAAGTTGTTTAGATAGGACTCCAAATTTAGCTTTTTAAATTAGTGTGTAATTTAGTGCGATTAATTAAAGATTACGCTATGCATACATTTTTTAATAGGACCTCGGTATGTTGTACAAATTGGGGATAAAATGATTGACTACAATGAAGAATTCCGCTTGTTCCTGGCAACCCGCAACCCCAACCCTTCCATTCCACCAGATGCAGCTTCTATTGTCAATGAGGTTAATTTTACAACGACAAGGGAAGGCCTCAGGGGCCAGGTAAAGAAATAACAATGTTTTTTACTAACTTTATCTATATTATACTAGCAATATGCAGTATGGTTCCTTGTGATGAGTCAAGAGTATGGCATTTTATGTTGTGTATAATATGCTGTCCCACTATTTAACATTGAAAAATGTGCTTTATTGCAAATAAATTTTATGGGTGTGTTAATTGTATTCTGATTTGAGTTATCTGCTTCTGGTCATAGGTTTATTTTTATGTATTTGTTTTGTTGTCTCGTGCATTTTAGAAAGCACAGCATCTAAGGAACAATGTTTGGTAATTGCTGTAGGTTGCAGGCAGGAAGCACGGCAAGTGAAAGTACAAAGATGGTTATAAGATGGTTGCGTGGGAGGATGGATGATTGCTGTTAGAAAAAATGATTCATAAGCATTTTAAAGAACATAACGCTTGTAAACAACAGATGCTTTGATCCACTTGGAGCAAGTTTTAGGTCAAAACGGATTGTCATAGAGAAGAAGGGAATGGATAACAGGAAAGAAAAAATGCACCATGATGGTTGTTGGAAGTAGCCTGGAACAGACAACTGGATGGTACTGGATGAGGTGTATGGCTAAAGAAGGTTGCAAAGATAGGCAAATGCAAAACTGTTAACAAGCTTTAAATAAGGCATATTGGGAGATGAGAATCATTATAGGTCGACAAAGCTCGCACAATGGATGTGCTGTTGTGTAAGACACGAGGTGGGCTCACACATTTTACAAATGCTGTCAATTGGAATTGTGTGAAGAATAAATATACAGCAATACTTGGGATCTGAAGAAACCGAATAAAATTTAAGATTTTTATCTTTAGTGTAACCTTTTTAATCTAAATCAAGTAAAGCTGTTAATCTTTGTAAATGATATTAACATGCATCTTCAAATAGCGCAATGTCTTTATTCCTTTGAAGTTGTTAGCTGTTACCCTACAACATGAGAAACCAGAACTTGAGGAACGTAAGACAGCACTTCTACAACAGGAAGAGGAGAAAAAGATTCAACTAGCAAAGCTTGAAGATTCTCTTCTGGAGGTATCACACATAGGAACTTGTAGATTTGTATCAGCATATTTAACAATAACCCTGCATTTAAAGTAATATTATTATTGTAGCATTTCAATGTGGTGCCATTAAGTTTATATTTTCTCTTTGTAAGATGGCAAACTTTTCATTGTCTGAAGATGGTGACAAGCGACATTTTTTTCTATGATAATTTTTCATGATTGAGCTCATGATTTCTCATGATTTGCGTGCAATTCACTTACCATCTTTTGTCTTTGGTAAGTTTGCCAGTTAATTTATGATAAGCACAGTTCATTGAAGCAGTACTTGGAATTATGATTTGGGGAGAAAATAAATCTGGTCTGGTCAGCTTTATTCTGTTCACATGGATACCCCTTGCTGGGTAATGTATTTGTCCAACAAGGTTTTGGTCGAATACAGGGAAATTGTTGTTCACAAAATGCTCTGGCATATATTAAAATCAGTTTTTTTTTTAACAGAAAAAGTCAAAAATGCTGGCACAAATATATATTCCTTGGAATCCAGATTTGTTTTAAAAATTTATTATTTTAGATAATTCAACTATAAAAGTTAAAATTTTAAAAGGTTGACCACTCTTGAGTTCAAATTGCACAGGGATGTGTAAGAATTTTTATTAATAACACCACAATACTTGCAAACTGCCTTTTTAACTCAAGTTCAGCAAAACCAAAGGGGCACTTCTCCTAGCCTGCTGCGCTGCTCTAGCAGTGCAATGGGCCAAGACATATCAGCAGAGGCCATTTAGTGGGCTCCCCAGTCGGTGTGACGTCCTCTGTGTGTTTCCGGCTCCAAGTTTTTTGGAGTCAGATCTACGTTTAAATGCCATTAGCAGGCCTGGGACTGAAATTTCCAGGCCGGGTAGCATCACTACTTCGCCACCATACACCACCACCATCACCCCCTCCCCCCCCCATGGGGTTTACAACAGCTCACCACTAATGAGCAACAGGTGGCCAATCCTGCTTGAGGTAAGAGAAACCATGGAGGCCACCCCAGGAAGTTGGGGGTAAGGGGAGGGTGCCCCTTGGGCATTGCCAGCCTGGCAATCTCTGCTCTGACAGATCAGCATATGTGCAGTGGCTCGCTCAGCGCTATGCTGCCGACCTCTCCAATGGGACTAGCCCTGCCCACTGACTTTCAATGTGAATCTCACTGGGGCACTCTGCAGTGCTCAGAGTGTGAGAAATTCATTTAGAAATCCTGCTCAAAACCAGCAGGAGTTACTCCAGTTTTTATGCAAATTCAGCACTTTGAATTTTTTTGGGAGAATTATACCAAATTTTAAATTCATATCTGACTTGGAAAACTATTGTTAGTATTTTTAATTTTGAAGATATACTGGCTGCAAAATTGGGCTCCATTGTGGCCATAGTTTCAGTGTGCTGTTTTGGCACCAAAATGAGATCCATCTCACAGGTACACAATTACACTGCAACTCGAACCAAATGACATTTCAATGAAGATGTTAGTAGAGGAATTAGGAACATGTACTGAAAGTTGGCAGAGAGTAGGCAGATCATCAAATCTGATAATATATTATTTTAGTTTAATTATTTAGTTAATTTAGATAAATGCTAGGTGATGCATTTTGGTCGATCAACCCAGTGCAGGAGTTACTCAGTTAATGGTAGGATGTTGGGGGGAGTTATAGAACAAAGAGATCTAGGGGTACAGGTTTGTAGCTCCTTGAAAGTAGAGTCACAGGTAGTAGTAGAGGCGGGTACAATTTTACATAAGAACATAAGAACATAAGAAATAGGAGCAGGAGTAGGCCATCTAGCCCTTCGAGCCTGCCCCGCCATTCAATAAGATCATGGCTGATCTGTTGTGGCTCAGTTCCACTTTCCCGCCCTCTCCCCATAACCCTTAATCCCCTCTCTTATCAAGAACCCATCAACCCGCTTCTTAAAAATATTTAGCGAGGCAGCCTCAAAGCATTTGGACAGTTACATGAGTAAAATGGATATAGTAGGCCAAGTGCGGGCTTTGGGACAAGCTTAGTGGTTAAACCAATGCCCCCCCAACTTATCCCTGACCTCCTGGGGTGGCCTCCATGGCTCCTCATACCTCAAGCAGGATTGGCAACCTGTTGCTCGTTAGTGGTGAGCTGTTGTAGACTCCACTGGGGAGGGGATGGGGGTGGGCGGGGTGGGCAGTGCTGGTAGTGATGCTACCAGGCCTTGAAATTTCAGTCCCAGGCTTGCCAATAGCATGTAAATATAGATTTAAAAAGGGTGGCATGGGCAAGTTGGGCCAAAGGGCTGTTTCCATTTTTTAAACATCTATGACTCTATGAAAGTCACCATGTAGTGCTGATTTGATGCCAGCATTGCCATTTTCAACCTCACACTCTCTTAAACACATATAACTGAAAATATGTTCAGCAGAAGGAAGAACTGCACCCCACAAAGCTATTTAAAAGGATCATCAAACTTCCTCAAGCAAGTTGCAAATTAAGTACTACTGGCTTTTGTTGAGTTTGGCCAGTGCTTGGTTGTTTCCAGAGTTTCTGACAGCTGTTGAAATCTACAGGCAGTGATGCTTCCTGTGGAGAACTTTGCACTAGTCTGTCCCAAGGCGGCAGATGATATGCAGGCTGTGGCAACAGACAAGGAAACTGTCCCTAGAAAGGTTCAAAATTGATAAGGAGGAAATGATGAATAGACTGATAGTACTTAAAGTTGACAAGGAGCGGAAGGAAGTGAGAATGGAAATTGCAGTGGCACTGACCATAATCCCCCAGCCTTCTCTAAACTCAGGGGAGGTGCCAGAGAATCGGAGAATGTAAATGTTACACTCTTGTTCAAAAAAGTTGTGAGGATAATCCCAGCAATTACAGACTAGTCAGTTTATAATCAGTGGTGGGCAAGCTTGCAGAAATAATTATCCAGAATGGAATTAGTAGTCACGAGGATGGAAAAATGTGAGTTGATTAGAAAGAGCCAGCATGGATTTCTAAAGGGGAAATTGTGTTTAACTAACTTGCTGGTGTTTTTTGAGGAGGTAACAGAAATGCTATACATGATGAGATCAGATGAGATCCAAAATACAACTGAAAATTCTTGAATGCTGCAGAATGGAGTGCTGCAATGATTTAAAAACCAACCAGATGATCGGTGGGCGTGGAGATTGAAGTGACCTGGCCACTTCAGAATTTCACAGGTAGAATTTTCATTGGCAGGAGTGCAGATGTGGATCGCAGAACCTACCTGAAATCACCATTCCAGGAGTGATCTTCAGGTCTGCAGGGCTGGAAGGGGCAGTCTAACCATGACACCCCGATCTCAGTGGACAGTGGCAAGGTCAACCTCTTGCCCAAGACCACCCAACCTCCAGGACCTTGAGGAACGTTCCTCTGCAGCCTGGCAGCAGCAGAGGAGCAAAACCAACCTCCTTGAGGCACACCCCCCCCCCCCCTCCCCCACACACACACCAGAGCCCTAGGCACCAGGCCAGGGTCAGTGCCAGGTGCACTGCACAATTGGCACTGCCAAGGTGTGTGGTTTGAAGGGTGGCTGAGTAGGTGTGTGGGGAGAAAGGGGCCTGAGTGGGGGGTTGGATCGTGTCACTCTCATGCTTGTGTGTTGTGTGGGGGGAGGATGCCCTTCTTTGGTAATGGATTGGTGATAGTTCTCTGGTTAATGAGAGTGGGGAAGACCGTTTCATTTATTGTGGTTGTGGGGGGGAGCCTGTCTATAAAGGTGGAGATCGGGCTGCGTTTAGCAGGGCTGGCCAGCAGGTTGCTTGAAATGAGCATATTCACACATTTCAGGTGGATGAATCCCATCTGACCAATGTGCCGAAATCAGCGGAAAACAGTCCCGTATTCCTGCCACCAGGAGCTCTTTGTCTGAATTCTCCAGAATTGGGACTATGATCTGAATGTTGCAAGTACAGGCTGGTTGAATACAATCAGTATGCAGCCTATTGTAAACAGCTGAAGGACTGTTTTCTTGTGCAGTATAAATGTTTACTCCTTTTGAAATTTGGCATTCTTGCATCTGTCCTGATGATGACAAGACATAAAGCTAGGACAACTTGTCTTTATTTTCAGCAATTGTCAGGACAAGCCATTGTTATTGTTCTTTTTGGGGAAAGACTTTCCCTGATAAATATCCTTGCAATGAATTTGGATAAGATATGGAAAATGAATAGTAACTTTTGGATCAGAGAACATGTCCACAAAATAACCAGGCAAAGTTGGATGGCAGGAAATATTTCTATTCTGAGAAAGATATATATGGTAAATATAGATTTGTTGTAAGAAAGAACAAGTTCAGGGAAGGACACTATGGGACATTATGTTTTGGTTAAGTATACTTAGTGATGTCAAAGTAATTTGTGTCTCCTGGAGCTGGAATGATTATCCAGTGGAATGTGGATTCTCCAGGCCATTAGGACAGTTCAGCTTTTTTTCTCTCTTTTTTGCCTCCCTGAGCAATGCAAACAGTTGTCCATTATTTAGGACATGCATTGATCGATCATCTTTTATAATTAAAAATCTTGTGTATTGCATATTTCTCAATGGCTTAGTATTGAATCTAGTCAGGACATTAGAGTGAAGGAGTGCTGTGATAAATTCCTTTAATTCAGACCTTTCCACTGTACTTTAAAACTGAAATCTTTAAGAGCAATTTCAGTGGAGGAGAAACTTTGTTCCAAATCTGCTGTGCAATTTGTTGTAATTGAAAATGTCCTTGATGTAAATTTAATGCTTCTAAATTTGGTTATTAGTGACTTCATGTATGGTTGACCATGTTTACGTGATCAGCATTATATTAAAGCTTTGGAAGTAATTAGCATGGTAAATTGTGAGCACGGAATTGCAGAAAAGACTGTTGTTAAACTCAATTTGAAGTCTCATCCACAAGTGATAAAAATATGTGATAAGGTAAACCAAGGAGTCCAATTAATCTTCAGAGTACTCCCAATAAGTATTAGATTAGCAAGTAAATTTTTAAACCTCATTTTAGAAAGAGATAAATCTTCTATAGCCGATTGTGTTAATTGTAATTTAGCATGCCTATGAAAGTGGCATTGATCTAATTGGCTGAAAATTGGAAATTAAACTTTAAAAGTCTATGCAAAAATAAAATGATGCATTCAACATGAGAGCTTTTCTTTAAATTTGTGATAAACTGCAAACAAGAAAACTGGCCACATGCCCAGAATCGCTGAACATCCTGTTTTTGATATGCAAATTTGGTTGTGGATATATTGGAGCCTGAGACATGGGTCATCTTCATGAGACAAAAAAAATCAGGATGTGCCTGCAAATTAAAAGTCCTTTTATCACATCATTGCTGATGGCTCAAGCTTTTCACACTGCTTCAGCACATCTCTGGTTGCTGGATTTCTATAGAGGAAAAGACTTGAATTTATGTAGCATCTTTTATAGCCATTGAAGACTTTTCATAGTGGTTAATTGGCTATAAAGTGGCAAATTTTGTATCCATGCCTGGGCCTGCTGAATAAATGCTCCTAACAGCATAAAATTCAGGCTGTGGCTTTTTTTGTGAACTTTGGAAATGTCAAAAAACGAAACAGAATATTGTGACATCACAAGGGGCTGGAGATTGTGATAGGCAGGGAAGGCCTGGGTGGGATGCTCTTTCAGAGAGTCAGCACTGACTTAATGGATGGGATGGCCTCTTTCTGTACTGTAGGCATTCTTTGGATTGAGTCCACTGCTGTGCATCAACCACAGCATGAGGTCCATCCAGCCCACTGTGGCCACCGCTCTCCTTGTCCTCGTTCCTGGCCGCCTCTTCCAGCTGTTGCAGCTATGTTCCTAGATGCTCTCCGACTTTAACACTGGCACCAGAATTTTCCCATCCCATCCCACTATGGGAATCGTAGTGGGCAGAGGGTGGGTGGGGGAACCACGCAACGGTCTGTTAACTTTGGGCAGGATTTTCTGGTTTTGGGCCGAGCTTGACCAGAAAATCCCACCCAGAAACTGTAACCCATCACCTGGTATGTTCCCTCAGTCATCATTGACCAATCCTTCATCAGCTTTGTTCCTCCCTCCATCACTCTAGCCCTGCCCTGTGACCTCAAGCTATCCACAATCATCCTTGATCAACTGTCTGTCACTAATACCGTCCCCCACCACCACTGAACTGTGCCTGGCATCCTGAACCTGCCCCTCCTTTACAACTGACTTGCCAACCATCATCCTTGACTCTCTCTCTGTCATCTTTGATCCACCATCAGTTACTCTCGACTCTCCCAAACTCACCATTGACCTGTCTTCAATCACCCTTGAAATCTCTCTGCTATCATGTTTGAACTGTCATCCAGCTTCCTCCCTCTCCCCCTATGACACTTCTAAAGTCCTTCACGACTCACTCTCCCATCCACGGACCACTGACCTGTCTGGACAGCTGTCACCCAAAGTCAATTCAGCAGCTCCCCGGTCCAACAAAATTCCAATACAAGTATAGCGGGCTTGTACCCTTTCCAAATCTACTAGGAAGACTACCCCGCTTGCAGCCAGTGCTGAATCTGAAGGCACGTTTTTCTGATTTGTTGCAACTTAATTATAAAAGGACAATTTAACCTGATGGCCCGAATGAGAATGCATGCCATCTAATGCATTAAAAAATAGGTTCCCACTGCTTGTCGTATGAACCACGACCTGCCACAAACATGATTTCCAACTTTCATTTCACCATCAAGAAGTTGACATTCCCCCCCAAAATTCAAAACCCCTCCCAAATTGTTTCACATTCCCAGGAGCTTCATAAGTTTCTGCCCTTGGTGTTTTTTCTGAACTCAAGTTAGAAATGTACAGGAACCTGACAATCTGCAAACGTCCTTCATCAAGAGGGAATTGAACTCTAATTGACCTTGATATTGGAGCAATGTTTTTAAAGGGAAAGGCTGGGCATTATAACTACACATTCACACACAAACTAGAAATGTGAGATCATCCAGGGTAATTCAAACATGTTACCAACAAACATTTGTTAATGCCCTGTGCTTTTACAATACTGTACTGAAATTGCATTGTGAAATGTTGTCTATGATCATGAGCTTACGTTCGTTGCAGCTCAAATAATGGGCTTTTTTGTTACATTTTCCGCACTCTTGATCTCTTTATATTACATGTAATACCCTGATCTAACGCTTGGTGACTGGAACTGGTCTGTGCCTGTGCAAACATTGATGTGGAGATGCCGGCGTTGGATTGGGGTGGGCACAGTAAGAAGTCTGACAACACCAGATTAAAGTCCAATAGGTTTTTGGTATCATGAGCTTTCAGGAGCACTGCTCCTTCATCAGGTGAGTGGCGAAGGAGCAGCGCTCCAAAAGCTTGTGATACCAAATAAACCTGTTGGACTTTTAGTTTGGTGTTGTGCGACATCTTACTCTGCAAACATTAGTAGGTAACGAGTTAATTGGAATTCCACATGTATGCTAAGGTGATTCCTGCTTTGATTTCTTTTTATGTCTAAATTCCTGAGCCTCTTCTTGGTGCATCCATTTGACAGCATGATTGAGATTAAGTGCACACGATATGAAGAATTTCAGATGTATGTTTGTATTCAGTTATTCTGTACTATCAGCAACGGAGCTCCAACATGCTGTGCTGTTACACTGCCATGAACGTTAATCATTAATGTTGCTTACATTGCCAATTTAATTGAAAATCATAGTGTATCGGAGTATTGCCGTCAGCAGGAAAGTGAAATAAGCAGGCTAAATGTCATTTCCAATCTTGGCCATGGCTGTGGGAAGTTTCAGATGAAGGCCCAGATTAATAAAAGAAATCCAAGTAAAATTTAAACTGCTTCTGTGTACCTGCTAATTGCTACCTTCAATGGAGACCGGGGCTGAATTTTACTGACCTATGGCAGCAGCGAGCCATTCTAAAGTTCATTTTCTTCGTTGAGAGCGAAAAATCCTGCTGGTATAAAATCCCATCCAGGAAATGTGCAGGCTTGTGTCTCAGCTTCTGAAAATACTGAAAAGAGGAAAAAACTGGTATAAAAATCCATGGGATCTGTACATGCATATTATTTAGATTACAAATTGTTCAAATTTAAATGTGTTTTTTATGCCAGTAAAATGGGTGAGTGGAACTCACAGAAATGAATTAAAATATGGAAATATCATTTTTCACAGACATTGGCCACTTCCCAAGGAAATATATTGGAAAACAAAGGGCTTATAGAGTCACTCAATCAGACCAAGGCCAGCAGTGCACTCATCCAGGAATCCCTTAATGAATCATTCAAATTACAAGTCTCTTTAGATCAGGTATTGTGGTTGTATAGTTTTATATAAGAATTCATACAATTGAATTAAATAAAAAGAATGCAATCTGCAAGTGGTATACATTTTATTCATTTTAATTAATTTTAAAATGTTAAAAGAAACTTTGTGTGTGTGTTAATATGCTTTAGAAGTTTAATCATTTACAAGCATAATGATTGATCAACTATGGTTAAAATTAAGTTCCTTTATTAATTAATAATTACTATTAATGTCCAAAGACCCAAGAGTCATTTTCAGGCATTATTTCAGATGTTCTGCCCATGGCTCATTTTCATTTTAGGTCTTGTCACAATCCTCTCAAATTCAAAGACTGATGTCACATGGCCAGCACTGGCATTTCAGTCTGGTGTCGATTACTCAGTATATCTGAATGGATAGGTGGTGTTGTAGTCCTAGAGAGACCTAGGGCTGAAGTTTCGCTTCCAGTCATGAGCACAGAGGCAGGACTTTGACAGCTCAGCAAATATGACCTGGAAGAAAGTGCTTCGGAAGTTAGGATTAAATACATCATTCCAGAATATTGAAATTCTCTGGCTAGGCAACCTAGAAGTGCAGAGGCTGAAGGGTGCAGAGCTGGTCTGCACAGAGGTCCTGCCTTTGTGCTCTGGCACTGTGCCCATGATTTTTAAAAGAGCAAAAGAACAGCCCTCACCCCCAGGAAGTGCTCCACCCATGCCAGCTGATGCCATCACATGTTCTCTAACCAACTCCTCATCTGCCCCACCCACCGGTAGGGAAATTTGAGTGGGCGAAGGGCTGACCACGGGAAGGTCCGTTGATCTCGGGCAGGATTTTATGACCTCGCTTGTCCCGAAACTGTAACATCCTGCCTATCATGTTTTCCACACCTAGTCAATGTAGATCAAACATGATTGGAGGCAGCTGCCTCTGCAAAATGCACATGCACAGACCTGGATCATTACTACACCTATGAGAAAGGTAGATGCTGCATTTGGGACGTGACTTCTGTTTTTCAACTTCTCCCTCAAGTATCATAATGACAGTGAGGCTTCCCATTGTTATGAAAATCCAGGCCTTAGACTTCAAATTATGGTATTATTTCTCCCTTTTTAATAAAATCAAGTTTTTATAATTAGCATGTATCTTAGATTTGTGTTATTCACTGCTGTCTGTGGAGGGCAGCAAAATATCATTGTTAATCATGATTTTCCTTTCTTGCAGGAGAGGGATGCATTTCTTCCACTTGCTGAAACTGCCAGCAAGATGTTCTTTATTATCACTGATCTATCCAAAATTAATAATATGTATCGCTTTAGTCTGTCAGCCTTTCTTAGGCTCTTTCAACGATCCTTACAGAGCAGGAAGGTATGTCTTTATTTTACCAGAATGCTTTAAAGCAGAACTTTTATCTATTACAATAAAATAGCAAAAATGAGCAAATTGTTTGCTAACTACCCAAGCATAGACCTTAAAAAAACTTGCCATTGAATTGATTACATCAGCAATACAAAGTGACCCTTGTATTGTTAGAAATGACCAATATGCAACAAAATAGTGTAGTATTTTATTGATCTAGAACGTCTATTCATCATTTCTTTAATGTTCAATGTGAGATTTTGGTTTAAGTCTAGTTCATTAATTGTTCTTCATGTCAATTAACATGGATTACAAATGAAAACATAGTCACTGAGCTTCCTGCCTTACTTCCTGACATTTTTTTCCTGGTGGAGGTTGAAAAGAAGCACTGCCTACAAGAAGTGGGACAAGATGCTTGCACTCAACCACTTCAGATTAGAAGGTATGAGAAGGGAGTTTAAACAAGGCCAGCAGGAAGAGCATCTGGTTGAAGGTTTTCTGTTTTGGACAGCTAATTGAATGCTCCAGAACCTGTGAAGCAATTCCACTGATGCAGGTCTCCAGTGGTATATGTGAGCATTTCCAAGATGTGCTTTACTGACAGTGATTAATGAAGAATGTTTGAATTTCTGTCTATCTGTCTGTGTGAAGGAGATAGAGAGAATGAGGCATACACATAAATAAGCATCAGGAAGTCATCACAAAATGTTAATTTAGTTGCTTAAAGATGTCTCTTTATCAAATCACCAGACCTGCCTGAGTAGAATGTCCCCTATCATTGCTATCAAATCCTTTCCTTGCCTTTTCAACCTCTTCTGAAAGGTGCGAGGAATCCATATTTCACCTTCAGCCCCAGTTGTGCTGAGCCTCAGTTCACTCTTTCCCAAAATCCAGATTCACCCTCTACAGCGATATCAAACTCCAGAACCTCTACTTGCATTCTTAAAAATTCCAGAACCATTCTTCAGTGATACCCCAACCCTGTACTACCATTCAGTGCTGTTAAAGGCCAGGGTCATTCCCCTTCCTACTTGGAATTCTCCCAAGTGCTGCTGCACCCTGTGCCTTAACATCCAGCACTACTAACTACCAGATATCTAGCATCAGTTGACAAAATTTGCTTTTCATTTTCTGTGGTTTCTCAGCTTTCTAAACAGAAACTAAAAATGAAATGCAATGATGAAGAAATAGATATAAAAAATTCAAACTAATATGAAGAGCTGTGGAATTAAATCCTCAAAGCAGCATGGAAAGTTCCAGTATGCCATTTAATAAAAAAAATTGACATATTCAGTCACTGTAATTCAGTACTTTGTGCAATGCAATAAATGGCAGAAACAGGTCTAATCTAATATAACAGGAAATGCCTTTGTTCGTGCTGTGCAGAACAATGGGAGACCTCCTAACATTAGAATAAATGTTAAGTATGTGTCTTTATACTAATATGATATGAAGTGAGGCTAGCTAATTATAAATTAAAATGAATCTGCGTATCGTTATTCAACAGGATTCTGAAAACACAGATATCCGAATCACAACTTTGATTAGTTCCCTGAAAACTTCAGTATATGAATATATTTGCCGTTCATTATTTAAGGTAAGAGTAACCTTGATGTGTGTATTATTTGATTAGAAAGAACAGTTTTGCAATTTTAGGCATCTGGTCTTACTATACTTGTTTTCTACCCATTTTGGTAATATCCTTATCATTTTAGTTGCCTGAATGCTATAAAACTTGTTAACTGGCTAGAAAGCGAGCATTAACTTATTATGTTGCCTGGTATGGTGGGAAGGTCTTATGAGGAAAGGCTGAGGGACTTTAGGTTATTTTCATTAGAAAGAAGGAGGTTAAGAGGTGAACTAATTGAGGCATACAAGATGATCAGAGGGTTAGATAAAGTGGATAGTGGGAGCCTTTTTCCTCGGATGGTGATGGCTAACACGAGGGGACATAGCTTTAAATTAAGGGGTGGTAATTATAGGACAGATGTCAGAGGTAGGTTCTTTACTCAGAGGGTAGTAAGGGCGTGGAATGCCCTGCCTGCAGCAGTTGTGGACTCTCCAACTTTAAGGGCATTCAAATGGTCAGTAGATAGGCATATGGATAACATTGGAATAGTTTAGGTTAGAGGGTCATTAGATAGGTTCCACTGGTTGGTGCAACATCGAGGGCCGAAGGGCCTGTACTGCGCTGTTATGTTCTATGTTGACTTATTATTAGTGAGAATTATCAAAATATCTATTTTCTGTTGATATTTTTGACGTTGATAACTAGGCTTGTTCTGGGTAGATGCAGATTTATGAGAGATGTGAATCTACAGAAACCCCCCTCAACAATTATTATTCCATTGATTTAGGGTTGTGCCCATTAAGACCATTTCCCCAGGCAATGTGGTTGTGTCAAGCAGAGCACAACATTTGCAACTAAATATTACAAATATGTTCTAGCTCCCAAACTGAAAATGGACTATGCAACCAGGAGGTTGATTAATTTTAAATTAAAATGAATTTCTGCATCATTGTAGTGTCTTCAGTACTTGTGGGTGGCACCAGACTCTATTTGCTTAAGATAGAAATGCAATTGTATAGGGCCATAACTGGAGTATTGTGTGCAGTTTTGGTGCCCTTATCTGAGGAAAGATGTCATTGCTACAGAGAGAATACAGTGAAGGTTTACCAGGCTGATTCCTGAGATAGCAGGTCTGTCACATGAGGAGAGACGAAGTCGGTTGGTATTATATTCACTGGAGTTTAGAAGAATGAGAGGGGATCCCATAGAAACTTATAAAATCCTAACAGGGTTCATAGAATAGAATCTCTACAGTGCAGGAGGAGGCCATTTGGCCCATCGTGCCTGCACTGACAACAACCCCAACCTATCCCTGTAACCCCACATATTTACTCCGCTAATCCCCTGACACTGAAGGATAATTTAGTATGGCCATTTCACCTAACCTGCACATAAGAATATAAGAACATAAGAAATAGGAGCAGGAGTAGGCCAACTAGCCCTTCGAGCCTGCCCCGCCATTCAATAAGATCATGGCTGATCTGTCGTGGCTCAGTTCCACATTCCCGCCCTCTCCCCATAACCCTTAATCCCCTCTCTTATCAAAAACGCATCAACCCGCGTCTTAAAAATATTTAGCGAGGTAGCCTCCACCACTTCAACGGGCAGAGAATTCCAGAGATTCACCACCCTTTGAGTGAAGAAGTTCCTCCTCAACTCCGTTCTAAACCGCCCCCCCTTTATCTTTCTTGGACGCCAAGGGGAAATTTGACATGGCCAATCCACCTAACCCACACATCTTTGAACACTAAGGGGCAATTTAGCCCCATAGAGTTTAGAGGGTTAGACAGGATAGATTCAGAAGGAATGTTCCCAGTGGTGGGGGAGTCCAGAACTAGGGGTCATAGTTTGAAGATAATGGGTAAACCTTTTGGAACTGAGGTGAGGAGAAATTTCTTCACCCAGAGAATGGTGAATGTGTGGAATTCACTACCGAGAATGCAGCTGAGACCAAAATATTGTCTGATTTCAAGAAGAAAGTAAATAAAGCTCTAAGGGTTTTAGGGATCAAGGGATATGGGGGCAAGGGGAATCAGTATATTAAATTTGATGATCAGCCATGATCAAAATGAATGGTGAAGCAGGCTCAAAGGACCAAACAGCCTACTCCTGCTTCTAGTTTCTATGTTTAAATCTGTTCATCCTAACTAGCCTTTATTTCACTGACATACCTCAAATGAAGGGTGACCCTTCAGCACATTCAATTAATTTAATATTTCTTTGCTTACATCATATATCTTTATTCCTTACATAAAGGAAGAATCCTTGATTTAAATTCAGGAAGGAAGATTGGCCATCTTATTTCTTGATTAATGATGATTTTGAAATCCTCTCTGGTGAACAGGTTAGCTTTGGGCATGCTGTAAATCATTATTCTGGCAGGATAGTTGGCTTAAAGTTAGCTCATCTCATTGCATAATGAAAAGTACTACAGAAGCTACATATTCTTCATTATACTGTTAAAAACTGATGCTTCTAAGAAACTTGTTTACCTAAGAATCTATCCAGTAAGCACAGATTTATTTGATTAATCAAATGTGCTAAAAGTTCACCTTTTGTAAGAGTGTTGTAAATAAAACCAAGCTTCACCAGTTTCAGTGAAGTTGATTTGTTTTCTGCCTTATTTCTACTTTGACTTCTATTTTATTACTGGTTTGTTGGTAGGGTTTAGTCAGGCAATCTAGTTTACTTTCTTCTGACAGTTTGGAGTTTATTATTTAAATTAATTATCACTGGCAATTTATTGTTGACTATTCCGTTATCTTCCAATAAGTACTTTGCAAAGGCCACTCCTTCAAGGTGAACGTGACCAGGTACCATTTACATACATTAGCAGTGGTCCATTTCTATCCTGAAATCAGCTTTTGAAGGAGAAAAAAATACTAAATACATCCAATGAATTGCAGAGGTAATAACATGACAACAAAATAAAATATATTCATTCATTATGGTTTGTCACACTTCAACAGTTACCCTAGATGTTGTATTTGAATAATTTTGACCTGAGTACTTACTGTGTTTGTGGATGTCACTGAGGCAACATAAAGCTTGCTATTGTTTTACATTGTTTTGTACATTTGTATTGTTTTACATAAAGCAATATGCATATGCTAGCAGACTGGTTATGTGGTATGTTATGATCCCCATAGAAATTGATCACTTTTAAAATGAAATTCAAACTTTCAGTTGACAGATGAAAGAATGATACCTCAATATTTCATGTTTAAAACTTTTACTATAGCAAGTGACTAAAACAAAACTATTGACTAAATACTATTTCCTTTTTGTAAGCAGCTTATACTTTAAACTACAGAAAGGAACATTCCCATTTTATACTTATTACATTTTGTACTCTTCATGGAATCACATTCCTTATAGCAACCAGTCCACAGTGGCTCCCAGCTTCCAATGGGTTCCCCTATCCCACTGCAGCCAGAATTAATTTGAGTTTAGAGGCAGCATTGTAGCACTGTAGTTAGCACTACTGCCTCACAGTGCCAGAAACCCATGTTCGATTTCCAGCTTGGATCACTGTTTGTGTGGAGATTGCATGTTCTCTCCATGTGTGTGTGGATTATCTCTGGTTTCTTCCCCATTCCGAAACTGTAGGTACATTGACCATGCTAAATTGTCTCTTAGTGTACTCAAAGAGGTGCCAGAGTGTGGTGAGTAGGGGATTTTCACAGTAACTTCATTGCAGTGTTAATGTAAGCCTACTTGTGACACTAATAAATAAGCTTAAAAATTTAAACTTCCATTTTGCTGAGTCACTTTGGGTGACTGTCTCCATGTGTTTTCTCAGTTTTTGGAGAGTTTCTTAAATCCACCACCAGCAGTAAAGCCTGTGCTGATGATTCTTGCTCCTTTCTGCACCAGGATGAATTCCCTGGAATTCTTACATGACTGTCAGATATATCTCTGACTAGAAACTGTGTGCCTCCCGCATTCAACTGTGGTAGCACGTAAAGGCAAAACAACATCTTCTGTCTGCTGACCACACAGAATTGCTGCCCATCTGTGAGATTCGTTGATTTGTAGGGAAGCCTGTAACTAGATATCGGAAGTGGTTTCCTCTTCTTCCTTCTCCATGGCAACATGTAACAGCCTTGTATCCAGATATAAATGCTTATTAGTGATTCTCTCTTGTCTTAGAAGTAAATGGACAGTTTACAGCACAATTGTTTACAAGCTGATACATTTGACATCACTCTGTGACTTTGGGAGACTGAGTCTACTCATCAGAAAAATGTTTGGACAACCTGACATTGATGGAGGCATCTGATGCAATGAACAGTTAACCCATCCTCATGAGCATCTGAGAATCTGTGCCAAGATTGGGAGACTCATTGCAGACTAATTAGGCATTAGCCTTACATAGTTATACACCCTTCAGCCAACATTCCAGACTCCTCCAATGCCATCCTAGGTACACCCTTTCTCACAGGCAGGACAGACCCACTAGTGGATTGAAAATTTCCTGCCGGCAGGATGTTCCAGTCTTCAGATGTCAAATTCCTGCCGTGGGGTTTTCCAGCGGCAAGGATGCATACAATGGGAAATGCCATTGAAAGCAGCAGCACCAGAAGATCCCACTGGCAGCCAATGACGAGCTGTCTCTGATGCCATGATACCATTGGGAACGAGGAAATTCCTGCCCATTGTGGCAGTATAGTGATATATAGCTGAGAGAGAGTTGCCTTGGAAATCCTCAGCTTTGATTCCAGAACTCATGTTTCAATGAATTAGGTTAAACATAGGCAAATAACTCTTCTGCTGATTATCACTTAATGTCCACCTTCGACTGCTGAAGTGGTGGTACTTTGTGAAGAATAACACCTTTACTTTATTCATGGACATGCGCATCATTGAACTGGGAATACTCCTCTCCAGGTCCTGCTGCTGGCCTAAATGAGGTCGTCTCTCGTTTTTGAATTTGGGGATAGGACTTTCACTGTCAAGACAAAATTCTGTCTTATGTTGAATCATATGCAAAGTAAGGTGCAGTTGGTTCCTGATTGCTTTAGGTTTGTTTTGGCACCAAAATCATTTCAGTTTGGAACTAGCAACTATTGATAAAAATAAAACAAAAGTTAGAACTGCATTGTTCTTGCTTGCATCACCATTATCATTCAATACAAGCAAGGAACTGAATTTTACATGGAGGTTATGACTCCACCCGTTGGCTTTAAAGTCAGAGGAAAGCTTGTCACTACTTGATCAAGAGGTCAGAACTGGATTTTCTGGTCGTCAGGTAATCAATTGGTTGTCTTATAAATGCTTTGGTCACTAAAAAGGCAATTAAGAAGTTTTAAAGAAGGTAGAAATCTCTTGACCCTGATGATGTCTTTATAGAAGGTCACATGGCTTTGAAAAAAGCCATGCTTGGAAAACTGTGTTTAAAAGTTCAGAGGCTGGTTTTGCTTTGGGGAGAAAACAAGAAGGATTAACTGCCTGGGTAAAGAAGGCAACAGTTTCTGAAGCTCCAGACCCATTTGAAAGCAAAAATTAAATGAAATTTGCTCTGAAGTTGCTTCAAGATCTGAAATCAATTGACTGCATTTTTTTTTTGCAAAGTCTGACTGAAAATTAGTGTAAGGGTCATTAATTGTCCCACTGACCTGCCCTGAGAGCCCAGCCTTATAACCTGCACACTATTTCAAGCACTCCATCATCTATCCTTTTTCCTTGAACCATTGACTTTTAACCTTTTGGCAGAATTCCTTGATTTCATTTTATTTGTGCGAAAGAGAGTTGGGTTATGTAGAGCAGTTATTAAACTGAATATTTCATATTGTATGTTAATAAGCTTTACCTTCTACTTGACAAGTCTAGTTTTATGATAAACTAATAATTTTGTTACTTATTGAAGAAACCTGGGCATTGAGTGGCTATTATGTAATTCACAGGTATAGCACATATTAGTTATATAGCCAGCAGGAAAAATAATTTAAGTATATGCTGTGACCTGTGGAGTGATGGAATTTGTGATAGATAGTGTACTCCTCCCATCTTAGTCATGACACTTGAGGTTGTGGCCTTTGCCCCCATGAGCAAGCATGTCCCACATCCTAGAGCTTTTGATTTGATTTGGTTTATTATTATCACATTGTTTCTTGTGCACTATACAGACAAAGCAAACCGTTTATAGAGAAGGAAAGGAGAGAGTGCAGAATGTAGCAAGGGTGTAGAGAAAGATCAGCTTAATGCAAGTAGGTCAAGTAGCTACTGGCCAGTGGCACTGGGAAAAGTGCCCACTGTTGGGATTACAGTTCGTACCTGAGCAGGAGCATTGCTGGATGCTTGAGTTGGAGGTCAGTGGAATGACCTCACTGGAACCAGTCAGGCAGGCCCTGGCAAGGTTTGAGGGTGGAGCTATTCAAATGAGAGCAGCTCTGTAAGCCTGGTGGAGGAGACTCTTCATTATGTTCAAAATGCCTTAACAGGTGGTCTCAACAGCACCACCATTCTCTCCAGGCCAGCAGCCACCAGATTTTGCATTAATTGGCCATTTGAGGACTTCAGTTGGCCCGAGGATAGGATAAAATACTAGCAGCGGTGGGTAGGTGATGGGCTTGGTACCCCCACCATCCCACTTGATTTTTTGCTTTCACCCTGTCAGTCCTGTCTGTCAACCCACTCTTGGGTTTGGGAGGTGTGGGACATAAAGTTCCAACCAAGATTCTGAAGTTTGAAAATCCATCGCTTTTTCCTGGTTCTTCCGACCATGTACATAGGCATGGGGGTAAGTAATAATGTTGTATCAACATTGTAAATGTGGGAAAGTCTTTAGCTGAGTTAAAACTGTTAATCTAACGGGTGAAAAGACAGAGTACATTTTACACTATTGAAAAGGTAGCCTTGCCTAACCTAAGTGTAAATATTTCATCTTCTCCCATTCCTTGTATGCATTCAATTTAAACATCTGTTGAAATAGCTGTTCTGAAGTCTTATTTGTTTACTCAGGGGCTTTATGGGCTCTTGGTTGTAATCCAACTTCCTATTTCTTTCACAACAGCTTGACATTGTACACATAAATGGTTTGAAGAGCCTGTTTGCGTACTCAGGAAATTCTATGGGCTATTCAATGGCTTCCAAATGCAATAATAGGATTTGTGAGCTCTGTTCAACAAGTGTATATTGGGTGATGGTGGTGAGAAGGTAGGATGAGGGGGAGTTATAGTAGTTAGAACGTTCTCCTGTATATAGATGAGCCACTGATTGCCACAGAAGCACACTGGACTAATGCTTTTTTTTGAGTGGAGGCGGGCCTTTTAATCTGCCTACTCTTATTTTCCCCGTGTCCACACTTGCTACAGGCAGGTCTGCCTCCAGGTTACAAAGGTCCTGAACCCCTGGAAGATCTTGCCTGCTAGCAGTCCCAAAACAGTAGGGGAGGGTTTGTGATAGCTTGAGTAGCTGTCCCCCCCACTCCCTGATTCGTGTCTCTGACATAAAAATATGGCCCTTGGGCTTGTGATATTAAGAGTTGTGATCTTATTGAGGCATATCAGATAGATAATGGGTGGAAAAGGTAAATTCTAAATATTAGTTTTAAATTGAATTGAGCTGAGATGAAGGAACATAAATTCAAATAGAATTGTTTCAGAATGATTAGATGCTGCAAAGAGAAGACTATAGCATGCATTAAGATTAGCTAATTGGCTTTCCTTGTGTAAAGCATTGCACAGTCAGGGGAATGAAACATACTCATTCTAACTGATATTGTTCTTTTTAAATTTTCTCACTTCCTCTTTCCTGAAGGTCTTGATATGTGCTAAGTTATTGTTTCAAATAACCCACCACTCTTTGGTACTTTGCCCACAATGATATTCTTCATATGTGAGCCTTGACTGTACATTTCGGCTGGGTACTTTACTGTAAAGGGCAATATAATTTGCCTGATTAGAATCTCCATCTTATAATTTCCAAGACTAGCTGTTGA
Source organism: Carcharhinus amblyrhynchos (assembly GCF_965287045.1). NCBI lineage: Eukaryota > Metazoa > Chordata > Chondrichthyes > Carcharhiniformes > Carcharhinidae > Carcharhinus > Carcharhinus amblyrhynchos. The sequence goes on from NC_137333.1 coordinate 65,140,921, forward strand.
AACATTTCAACAGAACAGCAAAGAATCCTGGAAGATACAGCTATGTAGCAAAATAACATGCTTCAGCTCTCTAGCTTCAGAAGCAATAAAAAGGTAATAAAGATTTTCATATATGTTGCACTTTTCATGGCTGCCGGACATCTTAAAGTACTTTACAGCCAATGAAGAACTAATAATCCCAGTGAGGATTTAAAAAAAATAAGATGAGACTTTTACTTTTATTACTTAGAAATAGAGTATTTTAGTAGGATGGTAGAGAGAACAAGAGAGCAAGGTAGCAATGAGGGAATTGATAAACTGAGTGGAGCAAAAAGGGAAAGAGTGTACAAACTGCACCAGCAGATAAGGCTAGATATTATGAAAAGAATAAAAAGACAGAATTAAAGGCTCCCTATCTGAATGTGTACAGCATTTACAACAGCACAAATGGAAGTAAACAGATATAATCTAATTGCCATGGCTAGTGGGTGACTAAGGCTGGGGGCTGAATATTCAAAGGTATTTGACAGTCAGGCAGGCAAAAAAAGGAAAAGGAGGTAGGGGAGCATTGTTAATAAATGATTAAGTCAGTACAGGAATGAGAGAGGATCTTAGATCAGAAGATCAAGAGGTGGAATCAATTTGGGTGGAGCTAAGAAGCAGAAGGGGCAGCAAACATTGGTAGGATAAAATCAAACAACAATCTGAAACAAAACAGAAAATGCTGGAAAATCTCAGAAGGTCTGACAGCATCTGTGGAGCGAGAATAGAGCCAATGTTTCAAGTCTGGATGACGCTTCATCAGAACAGACATTGGTAGGAGCTGTTTATAGGTCACCAAATAGTAGTGAAAATGTAAGGCAAGTTATAAATCAGGAAATTAGAGGTGCACGTGACCAGAGTCATACAGCAATCATGGGGGACTTTAATCCACATATAGGGTAAACCTAATTTGCTCACATGTTGTGGAGGATGAATTTCTGGAATATGTTCAAATCAGTTTTCTTAAATCTAAATAAAATAACCTACAAGGGGCAATTATGAAATATCATAAAATGTAATGTAATTATAAATTCTGTAAAATGCATGATGGTAGACAGACAATGCTAGCATTCAAAAAATTAATACAAGTTAGACAAAGATTTACATTCCTTTCAGGCACAAAAGGTGATCCAACCATGACTAACAAAAGAAATTAGAGATTGTGTTAAATCAAACAAAGAGACATATAATGTTGCCAAAACATAGTAATCCTGAGGCTTGGGAGCATTTTAAAATTCAGCAAAGGAGGACCAAGAGAACGATAAAGAAAGAGAAAATAGAATATGAAAATAATTTTGTGAGAAACATAAAATGGACTGCAAAATCTTTTATAAGATTTATAAGAAAGGAAAAAATTATGAAAGATAAATCTGGGCCCACTACAGGCAGAGGCTGGAGATTTTATAATGTAGAATAAGGAAATGGCAGAGAAACTAAACTGAGCTTCTTCGGCGATCACTCACTGACAAGTATGATTGTTCACCTAAGAAATTCTGCATCACTGGTCATGGGTTCTGTGGGTCCTTGCTAAAGGAGCTAACCAATACTTTTGGCTGAATGCTAGAAATGGAAGCATTACACACCCATGCCAATGAATTATTGGGCACAATGACATCTGGTCACGTCACCATGCCAGTTCCAGACAATATGGCCAACAGGCAAGGCAAAAACCGGGATTCTGCTCATATTATACTAATGTCACTAAATGGAGTAGTAAAGATCATTAATCAGTTATCGACTGCAATAAAACACTTAGAGAGTGTGTTTTACACCAGGTAGGTTTCCCCTTTTTTATCTTATTTAAAGAGTTCAGCTGATCCCTGAGTTAGCAGTTCAGAGTTCTGCGACAGCTGAAAGTGCTTCATATAGGAAGCAGTGTTTGCATTTTGAATCACCTCCTGTGTCTCCCATAAGCACCACCCTCTCCCTGTTTGGACTAGTTTGAAGATAAAGGTGATGGTCAAGGTGTAAATGGACCTCTGCAGGATTAAGGCTTTTAAATAGGCAAGTTCGAAATGCTTTACACCCAACTTGACGACATGTGGTAAAGTTGGGTGTAAAGCACTTAGTGTGATTGGCGCCACTTTTGTGACCAGCGCCATTTTACAAGCGCCAGATTTCCAGCATGGTTGGCCTTTTCCCGGAAATAGGCAGGAGGCAGGTTAATTATGTAAGTATATTCTAATACTATTTTACATCTGCTTCACGAGCTTGGCACTCAATCATCAAAGTCTGTCCCCCTTTATGGCCTCGCTGGGAAAGTTTAGCACTGGTGATATAGACAGTTCTCTTTTCTGTCAGACCCCTGCTGCTGCTAATGCGCATGTGCAGCATCAGAGGCCTGCACATTTGCGCCACCTTCCTCTGCAGGCTTTCGGGCATGTTAAGCCATGCCCACAGGCTTCTGCGTGAGCAAAAGGCTTGCTGATATTTTTACAAGCAGAGTGTGTATTGGGAGACCTGAAAACATCCAAAAGACGGATATGAAACTCTCCCAGTTTCAAGTCCACCCAGCATTTAGAAAAAAGTGGTAAAACTGCCCCCACAACCTCCAGTGAAGAGGAGAGACAGAAGGGCACATCAGAAGGTCCAGGATGCACTGGTGGTGCTTGAGAGTACCAGAGTTGCATTGGACCAAGAGGGTTTTGAAACCATCACTAATCCCCAGTGGTGGGCAGAAGGACATGCAGCTCCTCGAGTATATAAGCAGTGACTGAGCTATCAGCAGATGTCTGAGGCAACAATACAAGAGGAGGTTCAAGCTCCCGAGAGCCACAGTCACATCCTTTTGTGACTACTGGCAGAGGAGATCTCGTCCAACTGGTGTCATTTAGTGCTTGTATTTGTAAAGGTCATTGTTGCGCTCCACTTCTTTGTGGCAGAGCTTTTTCAGTCAGAATGTGGAGTGATCAGTGGCATAATGCATCCTGCTGCACACCACTGTACACTAATGCTATGTTCAGAAGATTAGGGAATTATGTCACTTTCACAGTTTACAGCCAGAGTCAACTGGAAAGAGCCAGAGGGTTTGCGGTGATTGCAGGTTTCCCTAGGGTCGATTGACTGCATGCACACCGCCATAAAGGCACCTCCTGGATAATGCCACACTTTTATTAACAGGAAGGGATTCCAATTATTGAATGTCTAGGGACTTGTGCTGGACATCCAATCACCATCAACGGACAATGAAGGTATCGCCACAATTCCATCATTCTGCACAACTCATAGGTGCCAGGGTTATTCAGTGGCCTGATATCCTAGATGAATGGCTTCTGGGTGATGGGGTTACCCATTGAGGAGATAGCTCATGATTCCAATGAGGGCACTATGAAGAGTGGAGCTACAATGACAGCTACAGAAGCTCCAGGACCATCATTGAATATACTATTGGACTAGCGAAAATAACGTTCAGGTACCTTGACAGGTCATTTTAGCACCGTTCATCATGTGTGTCCCACATGATGTGCTGCACTCACCATAACCTCATTATTTAGAGCGGATGCCCTTGAGGAAGAAGGGATACCAGATAGGAGCCACTCATCTGCCAGTAAGGGTGAGGACGAGATGAGGGGAGGCAATGATGTTCAGGTGGAGGCCCTGGACATGTTGGCATTGATAGCTGAGATACAAGGGATTCCTTGATGAGGCAGAGATTCAAAGGTTTATGAGATCTTTACACAGTATGTGTCCATGTATTACTCCATGTGAAATGTGAGACTCATGTCACCATTGTGTAAACACACTTACTCTGTCAGTTGTTGACACTTGATGCATCCTGCCCTGCCCCAGACTGTTAAAGCTAATCTGTTTTCATAAATGAGTTCAACAGCAAGTATATATTAAAAAAAAGAGGAACAATGAGGTCAGGGTTTATTGATGTAATAATGATGAGACACTACATTAATTATCATGAGAAACACATCCATGTATGCTCATTTGGTGACTACTTTGAAGCTTTTTTCTTGTGCTTCAGTGAGGTGCTGCCCAAGTTGCTTGCCTCTGCACTGGAGAGAGGCTGCTGATCTGCTATCTCCCTTGCCCTGGTTAACTTTGGTGGGCTTCCTCTGTGCAGTGAAGCCTTCAGAATCATCCCCATCAAGAGTGCCCTCAGAGGTGCTTTCAGATGGTGACAGTTGTTGCACATCCTCCACCAGTAGATCTGTTTGGTCCTCCCATGAGTTCCCAGATGCTGGCTCCAGGCTCCCAGTCCGCCTGTCCCTCTGACATTCAGCCCCCGAGCACCTCGATGTGTAAGTCGGAGCACACATTCATGATTGCTTCTGCAATACGTAAGGGTTGCCAATCTGTCCTCGGAGGTTTGGTATGCCAGAGAGTAGGTGATTGCAGTACACATGGCCTGGATGGATACCTCCATAGTGGACCAAAGCTTCTAACCCTTCAGACATATCTGCTAAGTCTCCAGGGACTCATGCTGGACATTCAATCTCATGGACATCACCAGAGGCTCATCATCCATCATTATGAAGTGTTTTGAAAGGATAATCATGGCACAAATCAATTCCTGCCCCCTGGACCAACGGGATCCACAGCAGATGCCATTTCCCTGGTCCTGCACTCAACCCTGGAACACCCAGATAACAAGGACATCTATGTCAGCCTCCTATTTATTGACTACAGCACAACCTTCAACACTATTATTTCCATGAAACTCACCTCCAAAGTCCTTGGCTTGGGCCTTGGCACGTCCCTCTGCAACTGGATCCTGAACTTCCTAACTCACAGATCACAATCAGTAAGGATAGGCAACAACACCTCCTCCACTTTTGGTGTTCCCTTACTATACTCCTTATACATCTGTCACTGTGTGGCCAAATTCTCCTCCAATTCAATTTTCAAGTTTGCTGACGAAACAGACTACAGTGATGAGACACAGTACAGGAATGAGATAGAGAATCTGGTGAACTGGTGCGGCAACAATAATCTCTCCCTCAATGTCAGTAAAATGAAAGAGATTGTCATCGACTTCAGGAAGCATAAAGTAGAACATGTCCCTGTTTACATCAATGGGGCGAAGTAGAAAGATTCGAAAGCTTCATGTTTTCAGGTGTCCAGATCACCAACAACCTGTCTTGGTCTTCCCATGCCGACACTATAGTTAAGAAAGCCTACCAACACCTCTACTTTCTCAGAAGACTAAGGAAATTTGGCATGTCAGCTACGATTCTCACCAACTTTTACAGGTGCACCATAGAAAGCATTCTTTCTGGTTGTGTCACAGCGTGGTATGGCTCCTGCTATGCCCAAGACCACCAGAAATTATGAAAGGTCGTGAATGTAGCCCAAACCATCACGCAAACCAGCCTCCCATCCATTGACTCTGTTTATACTTCCCGCTGCCTCGGCAAAGCAGCCAGCATAATTAAGGATCCCACACACCCCGGACATTATTTCTTCCACCTTTTTCCTTCGGGAAAAAGATACAAAAATCTGAGACCACATACCAACCAACTCAAGAACAGCTTCTTCCCTGCTGCTATCAGACTTTTGAATGGACTTACCCTGCATTAAGTTGATCTTTCTGTATGACTGTAACACTACATTCTCTTGTCTCCTCTATGAATGGCATGTTTTGTCTGTATAGTGTGCAAGAAACAATACTTTTCATTGTAAATACACGTAACAATAACAAATCAAATCAAATCTGACTTTCGGAGTGTCTGGTTCAGTTCGGTCACTCCTTTAACTGCCAAGGCCTGCTCCACCACACTCTGGCAGCTGCGCATGCAAATGTGAAGTGCCCTTTGTGATTATTCCTGCCCTTGTCCTGACATGCTAATCTCTGCAGGGGTGGCAGTATCTGCGCTGGTGCTTGAGCCAGAGAGTGCTTGTGACTGTGCTTTCATGGAAGGGAATGATGGACGGGCATCGACATTCTGGTCAGTGGAAACGGCTTCACCTGCACCAGGGAGACAGAAAAAAAGAGTTAGTCGTCTTCAAAAACCTTTCCACTCTTGTGAAAGACACAATGCTCAACAACATTACGGCCTTGTGCACTTTGAGATATGACACGATACAAATACTAGGTACACTTAAAGCAATGTCAAAGCACTTTGACATTGAATCTTCCCTGGATTTTAGCAGTGGGACAAGATTTATGTCTTTGATTGAATCCTGCCAAACGTTAATCTACCTCTCACTTGCCCTATCCCTGTTTCTCCCAGTTTCAGACGCTGACACTTCCAATCTCACCAGACTCAAACCTTCCCCAAAACTTGCCTTTGTTATTCAACTGGCAAATTGGGATGAGGAGAGCACAAGAACCTCCTCCTTGAATGGTGTAAGTACCATCTTGTCAGCACACCCTCCAGTTCAGCCTCTCTCTTGGACATTGTGGGTGCGCTTCTCCTGTAAATTGGTGTAAAGTTACAATCACTAAGATTGTTAGGCTATTTATGTCATTTGCCTGGGCACATTCATGCTGAATTGGCAGCTAAGATGCTGTCTGCTTTCATCATCTCTGTTGACTCTCAAACCCACCCCCCCCCATTCTCCACCTGGACCAAAGTGATAAATGCACACAGATATCGGCGCTAACACCTTTGCTGCATTATTCTGCCTTGTACCTCCAGGCAACCTCACATGTCCCAGCATTCGCAATGCTACCCTGGAGCTTCCTGACACAAGAATATACATACAAGGACTTACTGTTCTGGCTGTCCTCAGGGGATCATTGAGCTTCTCTCTATGTCTGAGCCAGAATCTTCATCGTCCAGATGACAGCCTCTTTTCGAGGGAGAAGTTTCCCGTCCACAGACTGGTGTGAAGAGCACTGATGGTCTGTAGAAACAGTTGCCTTTTCGGAAGGTTTCCTGTAACGAAAGTGATGTATGTGCTTCTTTAAGGTATTTTTCCTGGTTTTTAACCGTGTAAGGTACTGGCTGTGTTTTCTTAAGAATAACTTCCAGAATCCATGGAGAACCATCGCTGAAGTTCCTCATTTCCCGGGTTGAAGTCTCTATCCGGTCTGTGACCATCATGGCACCTTTTCTGGGTTTTTTTTTAACTCGACATTTTTGGGAAAATTTGGGAAAATCATGCTAAGCCTAGTTTTAAAGCTTCGACCCATCAATAGCTCCGCTGTGGCTATTCCCGTAATAATTTGGCTTGGACATGGAGACAGAGACGGCGGGTGGACACTCAGTCAGAGGTTGCCACCAAGGCCAAGCGCCCTGTGACGGCTTTATGATGCTGTTCACAGAAGAGGCATTCACCTATCTATTACATGCCCCTGACCAGGCCATACAAGTGATGAAGATCACTTGCCCCTGGTAACAGCCAGTGGCATGTCCAACTGGAACTCATTACCTGAGCCGTTTATAAGGCAAGCTCCAGGGACTACTCTGTGTACACCATGGCAGTGTTTTTACTTTACATTCTGTCATAAACTATATTCCTTTCCAATCGGACTTCCTGAGTCATTACACAGACAAAATTACTACCAGGCCTGACAGGGAGGATGCAAAAAAGATTTTTGGGACAATTTGACCCTCTCCTGCTTCTATTTCCTATGTTCCAATAAGATTTAAAGAAAAGTTATTTTTTTCAGATACGCAAAGCTGCCCATTCAAGTATAACAGCACACTGTCCATTCACAGTGTATCTGCACATTGCCAATCACAGTATAGCCACAATCCTGAAGGAAGTTATAGGACCCTAAGGTTACTAGGTTAAAATACAATTTGTCCAAAATATCTGTTCATTTTGTTGTTGTCCATAAATTTGAAATTGTGATTTTAGCATTGATGATGTTGGTTTGTGAGTTGTTTTCAGTCAAGAAACGAGTAAGACATTAAATCTATGGGATATTATTACTCAGCCAATTTAGGACATGTTAGGCATCAACTCAATGGAAAAAAATATTTAGCCCTTGATGGAGGTAGACACAGTGGTGCACAGGTGTGGAATGTTGCATCATTGACTGGCATTCCTGTTCCATGGTTCTATTCTGCCATTAATGGTAAATGAGTGGCAACCTCTGAGCCTTTTTCCCAGAAAGGAAGGGGATGATGGCAGCGCAAACTGCTGGCAGTTGGAGAGTAATCAGTTTATCTCATTGAAGTCCTATAAGGCCATTTGTCGAAGATCGACTGGGATTTTTCAGTTGGCCTCCAGGTGTTGAGACATAAGGGAACAGTCCAGCTGTTGGAAGTTGTCTTCCAACAGCAGACCAGGTTGTCAATGTTCCAGGCACTCCATGCCTGCTAGACTTCAGTTATAGCCACAAGCTGTCCTGTAGAGTGGTTCACTCCACAATGGCAGCCCAACTGCAAGGGGATTTTTTATTTTAAGTTTAAAAATGTTTTAAGGAGGAGCCAGCTATTTCAGGATGCTTTCTCACTCTCTCCCACTTATCTTGAGGAGCCCACTTCTGCTTCTTCAGTGTGGAGGCTCTCCTCTTAGCCCTTTGGCTTCTAGAGCCTGGCCACCTTCCTTAATTGGACAGCAAACCCACCCTCTTAATATTAATGGCCAATTCAAGGAAAATCACAATGAGTGAGTGTTCATTGCATGGTCTGATTTCTGACCCCCATTTGAATTTGGCAGCAGGGCCCTGAAGCCCATGGGGAAAATCCTGTATCTGGATGAACTTTCTGTTTATGTAGTCAGGTATTTTTGACCATCTTCAACCAATATTAAATAAAATTGCAAAAGAAACCGTAATTGCCCCTGGTTGAGGATTCTTTAGAGAGATTCCTGTGGGGCTAAATTGAATGCAAAAGAACAAATTGAATGGTGAAAGACATCCACAGAAATAGCAACATTCATGGGACCTGAGGGCACTTAGGGATTGGTAGCAAATGCTGGCCTTGCCAGCAAAGCCCACATCCCATGAAGGAATATTAAAAAGGTACAATAAACCAACACAGTATACATTCTTGGAATACAATGCCTCTTCAAATTCTAGTAATTCTAAAAAAAAATTGATTTTAAATCCCCATTTCCTAATTTAAATTGGAAGCTAACATCAGCAGGTTTAACAGAGGTGTTCCTGATGACCTGCATTTGCTCAATAACATAAATAAATAGAGTTCCAGCATGATGGTATAATCTTTCTTCATGGTACTGTATCTTACTAGAATCTGAAGCAAGTATCTAACATTTAACAAGATCTTCTGTAAGAATTGTTTTGATGCATTGTGGACTTAAGAACCTATTAAATATATGTAAAGTTACTTCTGAAACTTTCTGAGCTCAGTAATTATTGGAGATATTCTTATAGCATTTACAGCATACGCATAGCATTTACATTTTAATATTTTATTTATATGTGCATAAATTATATTAAACACTGACAGTGATGGTATTAAAATAATAGGAACTGCTGCTTTAAATGTTAATTCAATCGTTAGATTTTTGGAACATATATTTGCCTGCAGCCCAGTAAACTTAACATAATCCCTTCATTTGCTATGGGAATTGGAATGTTTAAGAAAAATATGGATATTGCAATAATTTTAAATAACTAAATAACTAAGTTCAACTCTAAAATTTTTAAACATTTTAATTTAATACATGCATGAAATATGTGCCAAATCTTGGAAAACATTTTGTTATCTGAATATTATGAATACCATTTGTAGTGACTTTTTTTTACATTTGATTTGATGTGCTTTACTCTGACATGTAGGAAAGCCCATATGTTTTTGGGGAAAGCAAAGCCTAAATTTTATGTGGAGTGATTTTTTTTAAGAACTAGGATCTGATTTCTGGTTTAAAATAATTGCTGGTTTCCAGTAAATAATCATGTTACCAGCTTGTCTGGGAGATGAACAATAGAATGGGTCAAATGTAAGTTAATTTAGAGGTGACTAGATGCATTGGTGTCATTCTGTGTTCAAGCAGTTAACTTTAGATTTAACAGAGGCTGGAATGTAGGAAGCATCTGAAAACAGATTTAGTTGAAATCTGATATATTGGTTAAAAGAGTTTAAAAATCTTGTTGACTAACTGAAGGAATCCTAATAGTGAATGGGACTTCTGGTATAGCCAAGCTGAGAGATTTAAATGGAAGACTCCACAGTTAAAGAAATACTAGGACCAGGAGAATTCAGAACTGAGGTGCCTACACTTAAGGTGCTCGAGGCACTTAACTTTGAAAGGGGAGCCTGCAAAGATAGGATGGTTGGAGAAAATTTGATGAGACAATTTTGCTGGAAATAAATTTAAGGACGAAGAACTCTCACTCTGTATACAAATCTTTGCAACAGTATTTAGACTAAGCAAGTACTGGAGATCTGAAAGAAAAGCAAAAAGTGCTGGAAAAACTCAGCAGGTCCAGCAACATCTGTGAAGGAGCAACAGAGTTAATGGCCAGAATTTTCCAGCCCCTTCCCCACCCCGCACTGCGAGTTTCCCTGGGATAAGGCCAGTAAGCCATTGAAATCGCTGTTCACATAAGCAGAATTGGAAGATCCTGCTGATGTTAATGGCTGGAAAATTCCAGCGTACATCTCAAGTCCAATAAGACAAGAATAGGAAGCAGCAGTTCCCCTTAGTTGAAGGATCAATAATGAGGTAGTGTAATTTTAAGGTATGGAGGGGATTTGAGTAGAAATGTTTTCACCCAGAGGGTGGTGGGAATCTGGAATGCACTGTCTGGGTAGGTGGTGGAGGTGGGAAACCTCAAAATCTTTAAAAAGTGCATGGATGAACACTTGAAATATCATAATATTCAAGGCTATGGCCCAAGTGTTGGAAAGTGGGATTAGTATAGATTTAGTGTAGTTTTATCAGTGCAGACTTGATGGGCTGAAAGGTCTTTTCTGTATTGTATGAGTCTATGGTTCTATGACCATGACTTGATGACTCCATAACTTCTTCAGAAGTGAGGTGTTTTAAGGAATTTGTTTCAGAATCTTAGTAACTAACTTCATTGCACATTTAATATATGAAACTGGCTATTTAGGATAGAATGAATTTATTAGTACTCATGTTATTTGATTCTTGTATAGTAAAGTTATTTTGTTTTGAACTGTGAACCTTGAGGCTTAACTCTTTTTGAACCTTCTTGGGTTTTTGGATTCCAAAAAATAGTTACAGGTCTCTGTTGGGACCATGGACATGTTTATAGTGGTATTGTGATTATTAATTTGTGTACACTGAATTCAAACGAAATATACAAATGTAACAATAGATATAGCAGATATTGAATATAGATTGGCTGATGCAGCAACAAAAGCTTGCTTTCTAATGGCTAGAGAATTGTGGTGAATTTGCCTGCGATTTCCTGGTAAGTTTCCAGATGGGCAAAACTCCTTACTTGGAATGCAATTAGGCCTTTTATATTAGATTTGTTTTTGGGCCTTAACTTGGACTTGGATGTCTATTTGCAAAGAAGTAGTACTTTTGGGTAAATTAATATATTTGATGCAAGAAGGCAAATTGTGTTAAGTTGCAGAACACCAAAAAGCTTAAAAATTTCTTAGCTTCAATTCCCACTGTGTGCTGAGTTAGTTGACCATAAACATGAAGAAAATCAGGTACTGTTATTATATAGTGTTATTTCCTGGAAAGTGCACAGGTGTGAATGTAATGTGAGGATAGAATTTGGCTTAGACAAATAGAGCAGGATTTTCTGGCTGCGATCGCACCGAAACCAGAAAATCCTACCCGAGGTCAGTGGACGTTTCCATGTTCCGCCCCTCGCTCGCGGAACGGGAAAATTCATCCCATAATCAACAGAAACTCGCCATTGGATCTCATGTCTATTTGGATGAGGTACAGTAAACTCATTACCTCTTGCTGAAACAGTGCTGAGGTGAGTGAACGAGCAGAACTGGGACCTGTGTGAGACGCAAATGGAGTTATTTAGGTACAGCCCTTTTCAGTGAAAGCACGCTCTGATGCATGCCACTGCCTTATCCATTCTTGTGCTTCCAGAATTCATCATTGCATGTCCTTTTCATGTCAATATCCCATTGTACTCACTGAAATGGCATTATGACCTCCACCATTATCAGCATGTTGCCAAGGTGATTTTAACACTACCTTATCTCCTGCTAATATTAGACAGCTGTTCAGGTACCCTGGCAACATCCATGGCCATCTGCCCCATAGGGAAGATGTGTTCACCCATCCCCAATACGGTCCATGTCTGTGGCATTCTTCAGCCTTTTGGAGTGCATGGAGGGATATTGGTCTTCACTGCATCAGTGCTTCAAAGTGCCGATTCACATCTATTCTGTGCACACCTACATGAGCTGCTTACGCATATAAGCCTCAATGCTGAAGCAGACGTATGCACTATATCTCGTACCATAGCTGCAGCGTGCAGATGTGACATTTCCCACAGACTCTGTGTGGATGAGCCAAGTTACTGTCGGAATGCAGCAGATCATTGAAGTTTTCTCCTGCACTGAATCACTACAGCTACAGTTTAAATCCAGGCTTTTTGGGTTGTTACAATTGCATTGTGCCAGCCAGGAGGGTAGAGGACTTGTCTGCTTTTCTGGAATCTTCTACCAGAATGTGAAGGTCCTGGTCAGAAAAGCATTGGGCAGCTGCACCCTTCAAGTCTCCTCTGTGTGACATTCTAGCGATAAAAATGTCAGGCAAAAAAGGTGATAAGCCATTCAGATTACAAAGCTGTTGTTCAGTTTTGTTTATTTACATGCGCTAATCATTTTCATCACATTATCGGTAACTAACTTAAAAGGTTTTGAAGAAAAAATGTCTCTGTACAAACATTTGGCACGATATCTGTTGTAACCATGACTTCAAGGTAGTATATTGTGTCCTGGGATCACTGATAGTTTACTTGCTTTCTTCCTCTTAGTCACACTATTGTGCCATGACAGTGTGCAGATGTGGTTAAGGCTTAATTATGTGAGTGCATCCTGGTAGATAGCTGACAAGAGGGCAAGTGGATGGGATAATGAATATGGCACTGTTCATCATTCATCCACTACTGAGCCTTGGCAGCTAATTAATTACATGACTGCATGATATCTATATTAGGTAGTGGTGGCAAAAAGATGATGCCTCCCTCCACCCCTCATTGCTGTTTCTTGAGAATTCTTTCAATGGGTCAGTAGAGTACAGATTGATTGATTAGGCAGCAACCAAGATAATTCTCCCATAGAGGACTCCCATGATGGATAATCCATACCAGGGCCAGCTAACAGTTGGGTGACATTTACAGCTTTAGCACACCCTGACAAGGCAATGACTTCTCCACAGTACCGAGACTTCACCATTGATGAACAGCCACTCAAATGAGCCTTTTTGAAGCCTGCTCTTTATCTGTTGTTGTCCAACCTATGACTGGCTCATTTCTGATCAGTAGTCACCTGACCTGACTCCTAATTTAGCCCACCCCCTCTCACCACCATCACACCCGAAAATGGGAAGCTCAGGAATCACTTTTAAAAGTTGGGTTTGCAGAACCAGGAAATCTCCTGTCTGCCCACCGGCCTTGAGAGCAAAAATCTAGGATTTTATTTAGCAAGAGGATACTAGATAATCTATGTGGCGCAATAAGTGACTGGTTAACATCAGGTACAAAGCAGTTATGCTCTAAATGTCATACTTAACATCAATATTACTGGCAAGACTAGCAACTGCCCAAGCAATTCCTCAGTATAACATTGCTCAAGATAACTCATCACATAGTTTCCTAGTTTTCACTGTAGTGTGACAGCTGGGAACTTTAAAAAAATGCCTTTACTGAACTTTTTTTGTCCTACAGAAAACTGATTACACTTACATACTTATCGATGCACCTTTTCATGAATCTACATTTTTACAATGGATGAAAAAGCTTCCTTTCTATTAATGTACAAATAGTAATTGATGCTAGGAATACCATTATGATGGGTGTGTATCAGTTTTCCTTGCAGTATTCATAACTAAATGACCTATACCGAAGCAGGATTAAGTTGCAATTTTTACAAAATTTGTCAGTAGGTGATATTGTATGACAAACTGTATAATTTGTTTTGGCAATCACTCAATGTCAGATGCAAAGAACTATAAGTCCTGGCTCATTATCCAATGCCAAATCCTCAATATTAAAGCCTGCATATATTATATTTTAAAAATTAGGTTTGTGTTTTCTTACTTCACGGAGAAAGAATATACTATGGTTTTAAGAAAACTGTTTGATGAATCTTTTGTCCAGCCACAATAAGGCAATCTGTGCACTATATAGCTATAGGAGCACACATATTGGGGGCGATTTTGAACTTGCATTAGCGAAAACAGCAACAGGGCCACAAAACCTCGTGAGAATCATAAAACAAGATTCTCGCTGGTGAGAACTCATTTTCAGATTTTGCCCACTCTTTGACGTTTTTTAATGTTTTAAAAAATTTAAATATAATTTTCCAGCTTTCCCACCGTATGTTCCTCACAAATTTACAATTCCAGTCACATCAACAAAGTTTACAATTTGCTTTTTAAAAACAAGAAGCAATCGAGGGAAACCCACTAGGAACGAACAGAGGCAATACCAGGGAGAGGGGGATATGCCTGCACCCTGGCATTGCCTCCTGGCAGTGCCTGAGCTGTGCCATACCGGCAGTGCCACCCTGGCAATTTTACTATGGCAATGCCACTATGGCACTGTCAGGGGCAGTCTGTCTGGGGAGCTCTGGGGTTGTGGGGGTGGGTTCCCTTATGCTTGGTGGGAAATTGCCTTGGTGCATGTGGAGGGAGGAGTTGCTCTTATCTATGTGGGGGTTGCCACAGTGCGTGTGTGGGGGTGTGTGGTTCCTCTTATCTGTGATGGGGGGAAGGAGGGAAGTTCTTTTTAGCACAGATTGGTTTGTCCTTTAAAAACAGTGCTCTGATTTCTGTGGAGCCAGTGTTGCTGGATCTTTCAGGCACTGCACCTCCATGCCTCCAGATTTTTTGTACAAAGTGCCACAATATTTGGAGAGAAAAATCACCTTCTCGTTTTCTCACCTCAGCCTGTACACTCTGCACAGAGTGAAAAATTCCACCCATTGTGAATGTTATGTTTCCACATTTTCTTACTCCTGGAGGAGTCAGACTGTAATTCTGGACTGTTGGAAAAGTCAATTTCCCAATGCTTATAAAATACTCTTTGACGTGCAAGGAAAGTGCGTCCTGTTAATGGTGCGGAGCATTGCTGGGAAGTGCTCTCCGTCACTAAACTTGCTGCAATTCAAAGATCATCCATTTCCATTCACATCCAAAAATCCCTGAAGGTAACAAGACAGGTTGATAAGATGGTTAAAGGCATACAATACTTCTAATAAAATATAAAAGTTGGAAGGTTATATTTGGTCTGTATAGAATGGTAATTAGGTCACAGCTATAGAGCAGCTTGTATAGTTCTGGTTACCACCTTATAGGAAAGATGCGATTGTGTTAGAGAGTGCATGGAGGAGATTTGCAAGTATGTTGCCAGACTGGAAAATTTTAATTATGTGCAAGAATTGAAAAGGCTGGGGTTATTTTCTTTGGAACAGAGAAGGTTGAGGGGCGATTTAATTGACACTCAAAATTATGAGGGGGACAGAGACAGACCGTCAGACACTATTACCCTTGGCACAAAGTGAATACTCATGATGCATAGATTCCAAGCACGTTGAGGGCAAATTAGAGAGAAGAATCATTGCCTGGAAAGATGAAAGAAGCTGAAATCCTCATTGCATTTAAAAGGGACTTTGATGTGTAATATTTGAGATGTTGTGACCTATTAGCTATGGACCAAGAGCTGAAAAGTGGGGAAATCAGATTTTGGCTCCCACCTGTTTAAGTTCCTCTGCCTACCATGTTTCCAGCTATTATAGACCTAGTAAATTGCATCCTCTATTTCTTTCCATAGCTGCTGTCTGACCTGCTGAGTATTTCCAGGATTTTCTGTTTTCATTTAGCTCTGGATTTCTTTGTTCCAAAATCAAAACTATTTATCCAATTGTGTCTGCTGCTTCCCTCCCTTCCCAGACCTAAGTCCCTTAGCATCTCTCAAAGCTCTATGACCCTGTGTTTGCATCTTTCTTTGATTTTTATCCTAACTCCCCTCATTGGCCTCCCAAGCTCATTTTGTCAATAAGATCCACTTCTTGCTGTCTAGACCTGTTGGCCACTCAACTTTCCTTCTTAGCTCCTGTGTTAGCTGTTATCATTAACATTCTATCTCTTTGGGTGCTGTCCATTTCATCCGCAAATTTGCCAGCATCATCCCACTCCTCAAAAAAAAAATCAACCCTTGACTATTCCTTGCTCTCGGAAACGGCGCCCCATCTCAAACTTCTCTTTCTTGTCCAATGTCTTCAAACATTCTTTTGACTCAAAATCCGTGCCCATTTTTGTGGGAGCTTCCATGTTTGAATCAGGTGTGCTTCCAAATTAGTAAAACTCCTCTTTCTGACGTCACAAGTGACATCCTAGTTGATTATGACAAAGGTAACCCAACCCTCCTGTTCCTCTTGATCTATCAGAAGCTTTTGACATTTTTCTCCAATGCCTCTCTAGAGTTGTCTGGCTGAATAGAGCTGTACTTGCCTGATTTAATTTTAGAGCTGATAAAGAGTCACCTGGAATGTCTTCTCCTCCTATTTGTGCACCGTTACCTCTGAATTCCCAAGCATCTATCCTCAGCCACTTAGCCCTTTGGTGGCACCATCTAAAACCACAGCATTACTTTCCACATTGTCAATTATTGTAAAAACCCATCTGGTTCAGTAATGTATTTTCAGGAAGGCAATCTGCCACCCTTACCTGGTCTGGCTTACATGTGCCTGCAAACCCACAGCCATGTGGTTGACTCTCACATGCCCTCTGAAATGGAGGGCAGGGGTGGGCAATAAATGCTGGCCCAGCCAGTGACACATACCTCCCTGAAGTGAATTTTAAAAATTCATATAAGCTGATGGCACTCAGCATTACATCACTGCTATCTTTCTTGATCCCTCCATCATTCTAAATTGTCAAACTGCTTGCCAATGTCAACATTGGACGAGGGAGTTTTCTCTCACTAAATATTGGAAGATAGACACCGTTGTCTTCAGTTCCTGTCACAGTCTCCATTCCCTTGACATCAGTTTCATCTCTCTCCCTGGCAATTTTCTGAGGCTAAACCAGACTCTTTGCAACCTATCTATAATCATATCTGATCCTGAGATGAGGTCCCAGTCGCACATTAGCACCATAATCAAGACCGCCTGTTTTCTCATCCATAACATCATCCTTGCCCATGCCTTAGTTTGTGCATTGCTAAACCTTACTCCACATCTTAGTTCCCTACAGACTTGGTTATTCTAATGCATTCCTGGCTGACCTTTAGTGTTCTGTCATCTGAAAACTTGAGCTGATAGAACTCTTTCCTCTTGACCCTATTCGCACCAAGTCAGGCTCACCTGTTTCCCTTGTTTTCACTCAACCACACTGGCTCTTAGTCATGCAGCATCTCAATTTTAAAATTCTTATCCTTGTTGTTAAATCCCTCCATGAGCTCAACACCTCCCTATCTCTACAATCTCCTCCAGAGAACTTTTGTTCTCTGAATTTTGCCAATTGATGAGTTAGGCATTCTCAATTTTAATTGCTTCATCATTAACAGCTGTGCCTTAGGCTGTATACCTAAATTCTGGAATTCCTTCCCTAAGTATCTTTTTTCCTCCCTCAAGACTTTCCTTAAATTCTGGTTTGACAAATCTTTTGGCTATTTGATTTGTATGTCATCACATGGCTCAGTGTCAGATTTTGTTTGATAATATTTCTGTAAAGTCCCCTAGAAAAATTTATTGAACTAAAACATGTAAGTTGTTGTTCTGTAGTGGAGACTGAGCCCCCTCCCACTTCTCCATGGCAGATTTTCATATTTCTATTCTGCACCTTCTCCAATACTCTCACATGCAGCTTCCTTCTCTCCTTTCAAATGGGTTTCAGAATGAAAGCAATTTCTTGTCATGTCCGTAAGAAGTAACTAGTTCATGGCACTGTGTTGAAGTTTCGCATTGCACCACATCAACTACCAGAAATTTTAGATCTTGCTCACTGTAGTGAACTTTCCACATGCTCAGAACTTCTTGAAGTACAACTGTGCTTTTTTTCTGCTTTGTAGTTTTTATATTTCTGGCAGCATTCTTTTACATTTCCACAGGGCAAGTGTGTTTGCATTGAAATGGCAACATAATTCAATCTGTGTTTGTGGAATTCAAAATAACATGTTATGGTAAAATGAAACAGGCTAGAAATGCCTTAAGGCATGAAAGAACAAAGTGCCAAAATAAAATCATGCCTCAAAAGCATAGATGTGAATTTTGCCCCAAATAAACCTTAAGGCAACAAAGCAATATAAAATTTATCCTTATGTTTTGGTAGAACGTATCCTGCAGATGCTGTTTGATGCACATTCTACAATAATTGGCTGGCTTGGCTGCTGGGCATCATTTAATTTAAACATATGGTGGAATTAGCTTTTAAGATATATTCTCATATTTCACATTATTGACATGCTGTGATTCATTAGAGTCATAGAGCTTGGAACCAGGCCTTTTGTGTCGCCCAGTTATTATCATTAAGCTAGTCTCAATTGCCTGCATTTGGCCCATATCTCTTGATACCAATCTTACCATGTAACTGTCTAGATACTTTTTAAAAGACAAAATTGTAACCACCTCTACTACTACCTCTGGCAGCTCGTTCCAGGTGCTCACCCTCTATGTGAAAAAATTGCCCCTCTGGACTCTTTTTTATCTCTTCCCTCTCACCTTAAACCTACGCTGTCTAATTTTAGACTCCTGTATCTTTGAAAAAAGATGTTGACTATCTAGCTGATTTATGCTTCTCATTATTTTATAGACCTCTATAATATCACCCCTCAGCCTTCTACACTCCAGGGGAAAAAGATCCCAATCTATCCAACCTCTCATCATAACTCAAACCACCAACTCCTGGTAGCATCCTAGTAAATCTTTTCTGCACTCTTTTAGTTTAGTAATATCCTTTCTATCATAGGTTGACCAGAACTGTGCACAGTATTCCAAGTGGGCCTTACAAATGTTTTGTACAACTTCAAAAGACATCCCAACTCCTGTATTCAGTGTCCTGACCAATGAAACCAAGTATGGCAAATGCCTTCTTCACCACCTGGTCCACCTGTGATTCAATTTTCAAGGAGCAATGACCTGTACCCCTAGATCTCTTTGTTCTGTAACTCTCCTCAGTGGCCTACCATTAACTGAGTAAGTCCTGCCCTGGTTCGATCTAGCAAAATGCATTATCTCGCACTTATCTAAATTAAACTCACATTTCTCCCTTCCCCTAGAATCAAGTTCGAAAATGCCTATAAAACCGTTGTTTTGGAAATTGTTCGTTTTCCTCTCCAGTCAAAAATAATGTATTTAACAGGACCAAAGATATTTAAAATGTCACATGTCATTTTACTCTGCTTTTCAGCAAGGAATTATAATTTTACTGTGAGTAAAATCATAGTACAATTTGCTGGAATATTGAGTGATTGTGAAGTGAGTTGTATTACTGCAAATGATCATTTATTTATGAATGAGAGACAGCATTCCGGAGTATAACTGTTCTGGGACAAATACATTAGGACAGTAATCCCGATAGGAGGCCTTTGGGAGGCTCGAAAAGAAATGTAAAGCAACCCAGAGTCAGTTTATATTTCTAAGGACAACAGCCAAAAAAAAGCGACAACATAAAACTGAAAGAAAACACATATAAAAATGCTTAAGGAAATCAGATTCTGGCATTTGGGAGAGATACAATGAACAACAAAAGGTGACAAAGTAGTAGGAACTGTAAAAAAGGGATTATTGCTTGCAAAATCAACATAAAAAGGCTTAACAATTATGTTCGAAAAAAAGGTTGGTAGGTGTAGTATAGGTCCTTAAGTTAGGGAAAATGGAAACATGGGGTGGCATGGTAGCACAGTGGTTAGCACTGCTGCTTCACAGCTCCAGGACCTGGGTTCAATTCCCGGCTTGGGAGGTCCGAAATGGGGGGGGAGGGTCTGAAGCCACTATATGTGTGATTGGTGGGGGGCGCGGGGAGATCTGCTGCCATTCTGCGTGTGATCAGAGGGAGTCAAAGGGGGGTGGGGCCTTTGATCACTCTGAGTGGCAGTGGGTGGGGGATAAGGGATCAGGGATCAGTAATGTTGTGGGGTTGGGGCAATGTCTATGAGAGCCAGGAGGGAGGCATTATCTGGCCCAGGAACGGTGTGGCAGGGGATTGTTTCTCGAACTTCTTTTTCTGAACGTGCGCAGTTGGAGGCACTGATCGGAGCTACAGGATTTTGGATGCGTTAAGCCCCACCTACAGGCCTGTGCAGCGCGATTCAGAATTGCTGCTATTTTTTCAGGCAGAGTGTGTATGGGGGCACCTGAGAACGGGTCTAAAAGTCAGATCTGAAACACTCCCAGTTTCAAGTTTGCCCAGCACTTAGAATAAAAATAGGGCCCATAATTACTTTGTGTCAAATTTACGTAGCAGAAGAGGTTGGCATGCTGGACATCCCAAAGAACTTAATATTGAATCAGGACTAGACTCTCCAAAATTTACATAAACAAAGCAATAGTATTGAAGAAAATAGTGGCACCATCGAGTGAAAAGTTCTCAACAGCAGTTGGCTTCCAAGCCGGAGTTTTAAAGGAACTAGGTTAGAATATTGCAAATGGTCTAACCATAAACTTTCGAAGTTCTACCAATTTGTGAAGTATTCCTTTAGATTGCATATGTCACTCAGCTATTTAAAAAGATGACAGTGGGGATCCAGGGCATTGTAAACCAATTAACCTTATTAGTAGAAAAATAATAGAGCTAAAGTTCAGTGACTGAGTGGATACCGTGCAAATTTTCAGTTGATCTGAGCGACCCAGTCTGGATTTATAAAAGATTGATCATGCCCCAATGTACCTGATTGAATTCTTCAGAGAAGCGATTGAAGTATTGGACAGGACAATGTTCATGAATGTTATTTTTATGGATTTGCAGAAGACATTTGAAATCCCTCATATGTGACTCTTTGTGACAGTTAAGGCTCATGGAAGTTAGAGGAAAATTATTGACCTGGTTAGGAAATTGGCTGAGCAACAGGAAACCAAAAATAGGTATGATAGGTACGCTAATTGCTAGGACTCAGGTGCTCCAGTTTCCTCCCACACTCCAAAAATGTGCAGGTTAGCTGCATTGGCCAGGCTAAATTGCCCCTTTGTGTCAGGGGGACTAGCTGGTTAAATAGGTGGGTTTGAGGGGATGTGACCTTGGTGGTTTTGTGGTTGGTGCAGAGTCAATGGGCCAAATGGCCTCCTTCTGCACTATAGGGGTTCTATGATTCTAATAGTGTCATGTCAGGATCTGAGCTGGAGCCTCAACTTTTGCTATATTTAATGATAACTTGGATGATGGGATGGAAAGCCACAAGTCCACCTTTGCCGATGAGACAGAGATAAACAATGTAGATAAAAGTGCTGAATTACAAAGGTCTTAATAGAATGGACAAAACTGTGGCAGGTGTATTTGAAGTGTGAGATGATTCACTTTAGACTTAAATAGCACAAAACAGAGTATGTTCTAACTGGTGAAAACCTGGAAGCATTTGAAAGTTCAAGCACATAGATCATTTACATGCCATGGAGAGACACAAAAAATAATCGAAAAGGCTAATGGAACGTGGTTGTTTTGTCTAGAGGACTAGAACATGTTGAGTAGAAGTTATGCTACAACTATACAAAACCCTGGTTAAAACAAATCTGCAGTACTATCAGCTTTCCTGGGCACAAAACCATTGGAAATATATATTGGGCCAGGAGAGAATGGAGTACAGATTTATAAGAATGATACCAGGATTCCAAGGATCAAATTACAAGGAAAGATTACACAAAAGTAGACCTCTGGAATTTAGAAAATTAAGAGGTGATTTCATTGAAATTTTCAAGCTATAAGGGGAAGTAGGTAGAGTAGATGGGGAGAAACCGTTTTCATTGGTAAGAGATTCTAGGAAGAGGCGATATAGTCCATACACAAGACCGAAGCCTTTGAGGAGTCAAGTTAAAAAACAGTTTTGCCCACAAAGAATGACGAAAGTTTGGAATGTCCTCTGTTAATGGTAATCACGTTCGTTCAATTGCTTATTTTAAATCTGAGATTGATAGATTTTTGTGAACCAAAGGTATTGAGAGATATGAAGCAAAGTTAGATTTATGAATTAGATCATAGATCAATCATGATGTTATTGAATAGCAAAACAGGTTTAAAAGACTAAATGGCTTTCTTCTCTTATATTCCAATGCTTTATTGTACTTTGATGTGTCTTTTTAAGTAATATTGCTGACTCAAATTGTATTGCAGGAAGCAATGATTTATTTTTCAGTGAATTGTGTTAAATATTCTAACTCCAGCCTACAATTACCCCTTAAGGATTGCTTTCTGTTCTAACCTATATTGCACTGATTCTAACCTTGATCACACTGAACATTCTATGAATTCTAATTTATTTTCTTTGCTTTCTCTTTTGCGTATATTTCAATAATCTGCTATTTTATATTACCTTGTATGAGAATAATTTTTGATACGGCAACTTGTAATGCTGAGTTGTAACCCTGAAAGCAACAGAACAATAGAGGGCTAAATTCAATAGGCTTCAAAACAAGGCACCGGTTTAACTTAATATAGGCAGTGTATTTCAAATAATTTCAGCTGACAACCAGTGGTAATAGTGCTGTTGATTAGATGGATGCTAAACAGGAGCCTGATATTGTGAGTGGTTGCCTCCAGTTAAAAATAGCCTGCAGTACTAAAGGCTTACCTGCACCTCTCAATGGTGAGGCACATTGTGGTTGGAACTGCTGCTCGCAATCCTGTGGGGGCTGTATCTGATCTGACAAAGACAGAAAGATGGCACAGCATGAGCGTTGTGAGTTCCAAGGTATTCAGATACTGCACTGGAGGCATTAATGCAGAAGGAGCAAAGGTGGAGAGATGTCCTATATCCACAAGGGGCTAAAAGGTCCTTCAGACAATACTTAGAAATTGTTGGAGCAGATAACATGAAAGTTAATGTCAGGAGTCAAGCCTGGTGAAGTATTGCAAGTTCAGTCAACTGACACGTGTGATCAAAATTAGTGAATGCATTCTTCAAATCATATCTGAACAACTGCACGACAAACACAACCTCATCACTCACCTACCTAAAATCGTTATTAATAAGGACTCACGCTGACATTCATATGTTGCAAACCACTCTTGCACAATTTATTCCGCTGTAGACTTCATACTTTGATCCTTAACTTGCACACACCATCAGCTATTCACTAATGACAGTTATATCTGCCAGACAGACATGTTTGCCAGCATATCCTGAATCATGGGAAGAGATGGTGTTGGCCATTATTGGGATCTTAGAAGCCCTACAGTACAGAAAGAGGCCTTTCGGCCTATCGAGTCTGCACCGACCGCAATCCCACCCAGGCCCTACCCCCAATCCATACATATTTTACCCACTAATTCTCTCTAATCTATGCATCTGCGGTCAATTTAGCATGGCCAATCAACCTAACCCGCACACCTTTGGACTGTGGGAGGAAACTGGAGCACCTGGAGGAAACCCACACAGACACGAGGGGAATGTGCAAACTCCACACAGACAATGACCCAAGCCAGGAATCGAACCTAGGTCCCTGAAGCTGTGAAGCAGCAGTGCTAACCACTGTGCTACCATGCCGCCCCGGGATGCCCACTGCTGAGCTGTTGCCAGTGCCAGTGCCAGGCTGATACTTTCGAAGATAATTGTACCCTCCCACCTAATCCTCCTTCTCTCACCTTAACCTTCATTTTCTTTTGACTTACAAGCTGTAGTTGGTGTAAGCTCACACTTTTTTACTTTTCAGATATCCAGTAAGTGCAATATGATCACATTGTCAGTTTGACATTTGTGCACTATGAAGATGAAGACAAAGCACCATCACTTGACTTCACACACGTCGGCACCAGCTCAGATACTCGCTCTCCATCTAATTTAGAGGATAGTCTAGAGGTTGGAATTGCATGTGGTGAAATATTAGGCATGGGAGGCCTAAAACCAGGATAGGGGGCAAGAATACCATAGGTGCCAGCTCACCAGAGGACAAGGTTGCTCACCAGTTCTATTGCAGATTACTTTTTATATATTAATTACATTTAAATGTATGCGAGTGATGGACTTTTACCTGGGATTTACTTTTACCCTTATAGATAGACATAAGCTGAAACTATGGCAGTTGAGTTAGGAAGTGTTTGCTTGTAATGAATGCTCTGTAAATAAATGTTTATAAAAGTGTGAAGATTGGCTACTGCTCTGTCCTTCACCAGTTGGAATATAACATGGCGGCAGAGAATGGTTGACCAAAGGTGAAGGTTGGAAGCTAAGTAAAATAATTTTTCACTCATAAACTACAATTCTTGACAGTATTGTGAAAAAATGGCAGTAAACAGCTGTAACTTGTCATGGTGGGATAACCCTTTGATGTTCTTAGAATTTGAACCATATGACTCGTGGAAGAATAAAGTAGACCTCAGTAATGTCCCTAATCAAAGGGTTGTACATCTGTGGAATTCTGTACCCTAGACAGTTGTGGCTGAATAAATTTAAGGGTGAGATCTTTAGTCTCTCAGGGAATTCAGAGATATGGGGAGCTGGCAGGAAAGTGGAGTTGAAGCTCAAGATAATATTGTACACTGGCGTAGCCTTGGCAGGTCATGTGGTCTTCTTCTACCTCCATTTCTGATGTTCTTATGTTCAAAAGGTAAAGGCATTACCTTAACATTATTGGTGCGAAAGATAAAGTCAGAAGTACTTTGTGAGCTGGATGCCCATCATTTGGATGGTGATGAAAGTTTGAATCTTCTATTAGAGTTCTTGGATGAAATTTGTGAGAAAGATTAACTGTCAAATGCCGATGAAGCATGGTTGGGCTCTGATTGATTTCAGAAAACAGATGGTCATTATATGTAGAACATACCTGAAACTTAACATGTTGTATAAAGGCTGATGAAATTCAATTTGTTGATCCCTGGATCAGTACCAGCGTTTAAATTGCTGGATTGTGCTAATGCGTTTCATACAGACAGCCTCCTATTTTTTTCACTAATATTTGGTCCACTGATAAGGATGCTGCTTATATGCAGTGGCTACATTAGTGGTATTTTCCACTGACAGGATGCTACTACTATCATCAGTCCAAAAAGACATTCTACTTATCACACAGCAACATTATGGTTAAATATCAATGCCTGAGAGGATGCTAGATACATAGATTCCAGCAATTGGCTGAATGAATCAAACAGTTCCATCTCCAAAATGCACAGCAGCAACTCGCCAAGCCTCCTTCAACAGCAACTTCCAAACAGGCAACGTCTACCACCAAGAAGGACAAGAGCAGCAGATTCATGGGAACGTTACTGCCAGAAAATTTCCATCTAAGCCACACATCATCCTGACTTGGAACTATATTCCCATTCTTTCATTTTGTTGGGTCAAAATCCTGGAATGCCCTTTCTAACAGCACTCTGGATGTACCTATACCACATAGACTGCATTGTTCAAGAAGGCAGCTCGCTACTGCCTTGAGAAGCTCAATTAGGGATGGGCAATTAATGCTGGCCAAGCCAGCAATGCTCAAATCTGGTGAAAGAATGAAAAAAGATTCCTTCTATTGTTTGGAATAGGCAGAGTATAGACCAAAATTCCGCAGCATGCACCTATAAAACCCAGAGCAAAGCATCATCTATTAGATGTGATTCCACAATGGGGAAGCACTTGCTGAAGAATCCTGAGTGTGCAAAAAGCCACACAACTAATTTTAAGCTTAACCAACCAAGCTTGTAAAATGGCCCATAGACACTTGCTTAGAGCTGCGTACTCAGTGATGTATTCTCTGCCAACAAAAGGAATGTGTGCAAGCTTTGCATATTTTTGAAATACCCAGGAGCTTGTAGAGTGTATATTCCCTGAGGCTTTCTTCATTGAAATGCTTCAACTCATCAGAATCAACTTGCTAAACAATTAGCACCCTTTTCTCTTATAGTATAACCATTTTGATTGTTTGAAATTTGGTATTCTTGCATTTGTCTTGATAAGTGCAAGATGGAAAGCTTCAGCAACATGTCTGCCTTTTTAATAAAGCATTTATCCTTCTCATACCTAATGTCGGTGGCTGGGATTTCATTAACACAGAACAGTGTGCTCAGACGTCTGTTTCATAGACTTCTATCTTGAAGTCCAATTGTTAATTTCCTGTCACCACATACTTAATCAGTTGGTTGAATATGCTTGCTGCCTTTTGATGCACAAATTTAGCTCAGCATAAGATAGCCAATATACTTGATCCTAGGTTCCAAAACCTATGTCGAACTTCTGGCTTGAAGTTAAACGTTGAAACCATGCCGCAATTAGCATACGATGAGTGGCTGCTTTAGATTGATAGGTAGTACAAATTCATCAGAAACTAGCGAAAAGTTACTGAAAAGTTGATTTAGTTTCATTTCACTCTGATGAGCCACTTCATTGTCACCGAAAATTAAGTTTCTGTAATAGGTAACAAATTCTCCATTTTACATATTGCTCTTAGGCATACAATATTACAGATTAAAATAATATGTCTTCAGCACCAGATGAGAAAGCACAACTAAGCAGAGAGAAGTGCATCCTAAAGGATATTGATATATCCCAAAATATATCCCTGCTCAACACCACTGCAGATTTCAAAGCTGT
This sequence comes from Carcharhinus amblyrhynchos, assembly GCF_965287045.1. Lineage (NCBI taxonomy): Eukaryota > Metazoa > Chordata > Chondrichthyes > Carcharhiniformes > Carcharhinidae > Carcharhinus > Carcharhinus amblyrhynchos. The sequence continues at coordinate 65,167,646 of NC_137333.1, forward strand.
CAGTCTGACCATCATTGTACTAGATTGTGGTCTTCATATCAGAATGGAAGAATGTCAAACTGAGGATGATTGATTTTCTCCAGCAATTGAAAAAGGCCCTTTGTGCTGACCAGACAAAAGCTTTAGTAAAATCCCTGCAATGATGCTTTCCTTCCTGCTGCCTTTGTAAAATGTTCATTTTGATCATTGACTGATGTGAAAGCCACATTGACTCTCTGGATAAATACAGTCATTGCTGCCTTTTAAAAATAATCTTATCAGTAATGCTAAGGGAAAAAATTGCCTGCAGGTTGTAGTATCTTCCTTCTGCTTTGTTTTCCTGCAACAGAACAACATTAGCATCCTCCATGACTCACGAAGTCCCTCATTGTTCTCACAGGCAATCAAAACATTTTGCCTTTTTAAACTAAATTGTTGATGCTCTCATTAAATTTGATATTTGAAGCCTGAGGATCACACTTAATAATTCTTCATAAACACTGCCCTAGGTTATAACTTAGCTGACCCTCCAGGAATGGTGCATTTGATAAGGCCTAGGAATCTGGGAGTTATATCTCGGTGATACAGAGGGTCTGTATTTTAAACTCTTTTGAGAAGTTGAGCAGAATGCTGAAGTTGCACGTGGTCTATTCAGTCTGTGAATCCAAGCATGGAGTAAAGATACTGAGATTTCTGGAGCGAGCTAAATAATATGGTGTTGGTTTTCATGATGTTCAACTAGAGGAAGTTCCAGCTCATGCATGATATCAGGTAGGCAGTTTGACAATGCAGAGATGATTTTAGAATTGAGAGTGGTGATTCTGTCAGAGTACTAATGGAAGCTGAATTACTATTTATGGATTATGTCCCTAAGAGCAACACATACATGAAAAAAACAGAGAGTTGAAGATGAAACCTTGAGGTTTCTCAAAATGGACTGTATGGGAGTTGCTGGAGAATTCATCAGTTTGTTCTGTTAGCGTAAGCAGCAGTAAAATGATAGAAACCCAAAGAACACCCACAGATGAGAAGGAGTGGAGGAAAATGGAGCTTTACAAAGAGGCCAGGCCAAAGAGGCTTATAACCCAAGAAAAAATCATTTGTGTCTTTGAAAAATGACTGCCTATGTAGGTTGAAGAGAGTGGAAGGTAAGTTGTTGGATTTAATAAAGGAAGCTGTGAGGGGTAGGCATGGAATTTGTTAAAAACAAAACATTCAAAAGACCTTGGAGAGGAAAATTAGATTAGAAAGGGGAAGCCATGGTGACTGGGTCACCTGCCTTGACGTGGTGGCAATGGGAGGGCCAGGAGACTTTAGCAACTGGACCTTAGTAACATCCTCCTGGCCTGCTGCGTACTAGCAACAGATAGAAAGAGACAGCTGGTGAGGCAGGTGAAGGGGCGAGCCAATTGTCAGCAGAAATGGCCAGAAAGAAGCAAATGTCTAGTGGAATGTGAAATGCTAGAAAGATAGAGCAGCCCAAAGAGACAGAGCCCCAAAGCTTCCTGCTCTTCTTCGCCTGACAAAAGCAAGCTTAACGTAGAGATATATAAACTTGGAGCATTTTACATGCTTTCTGCTGATCTGATTTCACTGAGCAGGGGAGCCACAACTTGTCAGTCAGTGGTTAAACTAGGATCCTATGTACATCAGAAACTTGATTTGCATGAGTGTCTGATTCAGACCTGTGGCTTGACTGCCTGAATAAATAGCCATATTGAAATCACCATGGAAATGAAACGGTGCAGGAAATTAACTTCTCTGGCAAGGAGAATTGAAATTTTCTCTCTTGTTTGTGGCACTGAATAGCTTTAACACTTTTTTTAAAACACTGACACATTTGAAAGTACTCATATATTTCATTCAAACCATGGAAGAGATGCTTCACAGACTTGACAAGTGATTTCCTTATTATCTTTTCAATTTTCTTTTAAAATTTGACTACAGAGATGCATTGATTTTAAGCCAAGTATTAGTTAAGTAGTTCAAGAAGGTTGATTAAGAAGATTGTAAAATGGCTGATTTGGGTGTGCATTTGTCATCCTGGTATGGTAAATACAAGGCATTAGGAAAAGTGCAAATTTTTGTAATATGGTTAAAAATAATCACAGTATATAGAATTTTCTGTGGAATTCATAACCTGCTAAGAAAATCACTAAAATTATTGTGTTGAAAGTTAAATTTCTGGTAATATGATTTTGATAGTGATTCGTTAATTATTCTCAAACAAAGGCATTCTCTTTCATATTATGGTAATCTCTTAAAATGCTTAAGAAATTTCCTGACTCACTGGATCAGCCTTGGTAAAATACCCTGAATTGTGTGATTTTTGCTTGGGGGGGGGGTCTGCTGTAAAGAAGATGGGGTGCTAGGGAGATGGCACAGGATGGAGTTGGGCCAACCAAACCAGGAAGCAGAGCATAGATGTTTATGTGGGCAGGTGAATGCTGAGGCAGCCTGGTTAGAAGGCCCACCTTGATTCTCTAAGACTTTGTCATAGTTGGTTCAGAAGCTGTTACACTGTCTTGATCTCACCCTGCACTCACTCCCTTGTCTCCTTATACACATCTGTCAGTTCAATGTCAATTTATGTCTCCTACCCTAAATCCCTTTAGGTCCTTCATGCAAACTCATGCCTCCTCATGCTCTCCATATCAATTCATGCCCCCATGTCAATTTATGTACACCTGCCAACTCTATGCCCACTCATTCCCCTCATGCCACCTCCATAGCTACTTACTCAGTGTCCCAAACCTCAGGAGCCACATGGAGATGAAGTAAATAAGCTTCTAACAATGTAATACAGTTCACACCCTTTCAGATTTGATAGTGAAAAAAACTCCCATTTATAAAATACAGTTGAAGCTCTTAATTCTCCTCAAATGGTTAATCTCTTATACAGTCAAACACACTTAATTGGATCCCATATCAGAGGCAGCTAATTCTTTAATACACATCTTAAACTGCCAATTAAACATGAACATTATCCCCTACTGAGATAATTATAGCTTTTGAAACTCAACAAAACATTCTTTGTGACATAATAATAGCTGTTAGAGAAGTGTCAACAAAGGACTCTATTGAAGCTGATGACCAAATGTTATTTCCAACAGAAGATGTTGTTTAATTCTCAGTGAAAGTTACAGCCTGTTTTTCTTTAAATACATTTAAGAGCAGGGAAATCATACAACTTCAGATCCAGATCATCACAATTGCACAAATCTTATCCACATTTCAAAGCATAAATATCTACTCTATCAATTTATGACTCCCGCTCTGCGGATTAAGAACCTTGGCCCAGTTCAAATGTGATCTGTTTGAACTCAGCATCAAGATCAAATGGTCCTGTTGAGTTTGGGTTTCTCTTTTGTGTGAATCATGCCCTTACTGGCAAAAGTTGAGTCAGTTGAAAATTGAATCTATCAGGATGACAGTACCACCTGCTATTTGGTTCATGGAATTGAGAAAATCTGGCCCTGGGTCTTTAGAATTGATAATGACTGGAAGTGATTTGCACAGAACAGAGTATGAAGTGCAGGATCTTGACTTTGACTGTGATCTTGTGAAGTTAGTACTGAATCAATCTTTTAATTGAGATGACAAGTAATTTGTCAAGAAAACAGCATTGTGGTACAGGAACAGTGAGAGGGATCATCCATATGCATTGGAAAAACCTGATTTTGTAGTAAAAGAGTCAATACACTAATAAAACATTAATATATTGTATCAATATTACATAATATAACTAATCCATTGGTAATTAATTCTTGAAATCAATTGTTCTGTTAAGGGCATTAAAAAAGCAAACCAAGCATTCAGATTTAATTTTAGAGGAACAGAATTAAAAGTGAGAAAAGTATGTTAAACCTGGATTCAATATTGGTCAGATCACACTTGGAATACTGCATACAGTAAGATACCTCTTGAAATTGCCTTGCTTAATGTTTTGCATTTGCATGATCAGTGAAATAGTGTTAGGATATCCATCTAACATTGTTTGCCTCAGACAACTTCTTTGGCATGGGGCGGCACGGTGGCACAGTGGTTAGCACTGCTGCCTCACACTGCCAGAGACCTGCATTTGATTCTCGGCTTGGGTCACTGTCTATGTGGAGTTTGCACATTCTCCCCGTATCTACATGGGTTTCCTCTGGGTGATCCGGTTTTCTCCCACAATCTGAAAGACATGCTGGTCAGGTGCATTGACCTGAACAGGCGCTGGAGTGTGGTGACCAGGGGAATTTCACAGTAACTTCACTGCAGTGTTAATTTAAGCCTTTACAATCTTACAAGCTTCACCTCCCACACAGGCTTTCTCTCACACCTACCTCATCTTGACCTGACCTCAGCTCCTGACCCCCACCCTGCATCTTGCCCCTCCTAGCAACACCTCTTGAGCCTACTCTTCACAATCCCAACCCACCCTGCCTCTCGACCCCACCCAACCTCTTGAACCCTCCCTGCCCTAACCCACCTCTTGCTCCTGTCCCACTCCACCCTCCCTCCTGCCCCATCTGGCCTCACCTTTTGTCCCTGCCTGCCGTGCCTCTCCTCTCGTTCCTACCCACACACAACTTAGGCCTTTGGTCTGCTGTTCTCCTTCTGCTTGCTCCACTGCTGCCTTCACTGCTGCCTTTGCCATTGCTAAACACCCACAGAAGCTCTTTGCTCCTCCTAATGGCAGAAGGTAGTCAGTACTGGTAGTTCTGGGACATCTACTGATAACCACACCGACAAACTTCTCTAATTAGATGGAATCTGGTAAATCCTAAAGTACTGCATAGGTACTTGCATGTTGAGTGTACTTTTTGTTGGATATTATATTGTATTTGCTGCACAAAAGGTTGTTACAGAAGGTTAGGGGGCATGGAGTTGGGGGTAAGGTGTTAGCGTGGATAGAGGATTGGCTGTCTAATAGGAGGCAGAGAGTAGGTGTCAATGGGTGCTATTCAGATTGGCGGTTGGTGACTAGTGGAGTGCCCCAGGGATCGGTGCTGGGGCCTCAGCTATTTACCATTTATATAGATGATCTGGAGAAGGGAGCTGAGTGTAAGGTGTCAAAATTTGCAGATGACACAAAGATAAGTGGAAAAGCAAATTGTGCGGAGGGTGTAGAAAGTCTGCAGAGGGATCTAGATAGGCTGAGCGAGTGGGTGAAGACCTGGCAGATGGAATACAATGTTGGCAAGTGTGAGGTTATCCACTTTGGCAGGAATAATAGTAGGAAGGACTACTACTTAAAGGGCGAAAAGCTGCAGCATGCTACGGTGCAGAGGGACCTGGGGGTCCTTGTGCATGAGTCGCAAAAACCCAGCCTACAGGTGCAGCAGGTAGTCAGGAAGGCAAATGGGATGCTGGCCTTCATAGCGAGTGGGATTGAATATAAAAGTAGGGAGGTCTTGCTGCAACTGTACAGGGCACTGGTGAGGCCGCAGCTGGAGTACTGTGTGCAGTTTTGGTCGCCGCACTTGTGCAAGGATATTTTGGCCTTGGAGGGAGTGCAGAGGAGGTTCACTAGGCTGATACCGGAGTTGAGGAGGTTGAGCTATGACGAGAGGCTGAATAGACTGGGCTTGTACTCGTTGGAGTTTAGAAGGATGAGGGGGGATCTTATTGAGACGTATAAGATGATGAAGGGGATGGATAGATTAGAGGTGGAGAGGTTCTTCCCGCTCAGAAAGGACAGCAGGACTAGAGGGCACAGCCTCAAGATAAGGGGGGTGCAGTTTAGAACAGAGTTGAGGAGGAACTTCTTCACTCAAAGGGCGGTGAATCTGTGGAATTCTCTGCCTGTTGAAGTGGTGGAGGCTACCTCACTAAATATATTTAAGACGCGGGTAGATAGGTTTTTGGTAGGCAAGGGAATTAAGAGTTATAGGGAAAAAGCGGGAAAGTGGAACTGAGCCACTTCAGATCAGTCATGATCTTATTGAATGGCGGGGCAGGCTCGAGGGGCTAGATGGCCTACTCCTGCTCCTATTTCTTATGTTCTTATGCATTTCTTCCATATTTAGTGATACAGCATTTCAACTTGTACATCTATTTTTCTTGGTGAGAAATGTCTGATGGAACCTAAGTCTGGCGTTAATATTGATTCCTGTAGGAACTATGATTTACTTAAAGTTGTTTCACTTAAAGTTCAAATTTCAGGAACACATCCACAACTTTAAATGAAGAATTGCTGTACAGCTCTAGTTGTCATATTATCAAGGGCATATAGAGGCATTAGAGAAGGTGCAAAAAAAAATTGTCCCAGAGCTGCAAAGAAATGATGAATGGACTTAATCTCTTTTTTCCTGGAGAGAAGAAGGTTGAGGAGTGGCCTTTGATGTTATGAAATGTTTTGATAGAGTTTGACAGGGAGTTCCAGTTGCAACAAAGAACAAAACTAGAGGTGTTCAATAAAATATAGTTACCAAGAACTCAAATGGGGAATTTAGAAGAAACTTCTTCACTTGGAATGTAGAGAAATGAAACTGACTAGACAGCAACGGTGATTACTATTGAGGTAATAAACTGAAGAGTTATGCTAATATAAGAGGATGGGAAGAGACTTGAGTGGTACAGAACATGCATGGACTGGTTGGAGTATATGAACTCATTTTGTGTTGTCTCTTCAGTAGAGTAGTCAGATTTATTGGTTTATCATTAGCATAATGGTTCTTCTCTATTCATTTGGGTTGGATGATTTTTTTTACCTTAGAATATTATCAGGTAACAATAATCATCATTGATCTTCAAGCTTCAGATTTAACCTTCCCTGAGAATAACTATGGGCATCACTTCAGCACCAGTAAAATTTAATTGATCACAGAGATTGTGTGCAACCAGCTGAGTGAGGTGTGTTGAGCAGCAATTAAATGCTGGCATTCATAAGAGTGATTGTGTGCAGTGGGTCATCCTGACAGGCTAAAGCTGTTAATTGTCTCTCCAGATTAAATAGGCAAAAGTGGAAATCTTCTGTTTAGTATTCATTTTAGTCTATTTGGATTCCGAAGTAGTACTACCAATTGTTAACTCTCTGTACAAATATGATGGTTTAGGTGGTTAATGAAAAATAACATTATGTATCTTTTGGCATATGTACTAATGAAGCTAAGGTTAAGTGGGCCTGATACGAGCACATTTACACAAGTACATTTTCCTATTCTGTTATATTTTCATGACAGTACTACAGTTGATTATTTCAAAAAATGAGCTTGAGCATAATGACCTTGAATAACCCTTTGTCGACTAAATTGGTATTTATTGAAAATTATGTTGTACTCTTGAATGCAAAGTCATGGACAGACTTTTCACTCCCATATGGGGCGAAAATGGAGGCTGGTGGATATGCAACCTCCATCCCGTCCCTGAGGTGGGATCGGGGCTGGAACGGCTCCTTACCTGCATGCGGCGCAGTTAGCCAATTAAGATAAATGAAAGATAAATTAAGGCTGATAGTCAGTCTGGTGGGAATTTTCCAGATGGCTTACGAGCATCTTTAAACCTGTTGAACACAGATTTCTCAATATATTGATTTTGTATTGTGGGTACCGAGGTGACCAGCACTGTGAAGAAAATTTAGATGACATAGGACTCACAAAGTCAGTGTTTTCTGTATAAAAATGTAACTTTATTAAACCAGTGGCTGCCAAAAGATCATCAAAGGGTTAAGTGGCTCTGACATAGAGTGACAGAACCTCTCTGATGATTCAATAATACATTCAAAAAACAGATCAATTGTAGATTTTCTTATCAATCATTCCTGCCTTGTAATAACTTTAACTCATCTTCAAGATACACAAATCAACAATAATACCTGTCAAATACTTTGGCCCATCGCATTCTACGCCTTAAGGTAATGGTATTCTATTAGTCTGTGAAATCTAGACGCTAACTCCTGTTTTGACTGATCTCCACATCCTGGTTGCCTAGAAACCTAAGATGCTTAGCCCATAGTTCAAATTATATTCTCAGGGGTTCCCTTAAAATTCATTGTCTAACCAGACGGTCTCGTGACACCAAATTTGGGCACCAGTCCATCTCGTCTAAACAGTGAATTAGCCCTATTCCTCAATTATGGTTAAGTGTTCTAGCTATTCTTCCATTCAAAACTTTTAGTTGATAAATCTTGCATATTTCTGAGATTCAAATATTCTCTTGAAATATGACTTTGCCCTAATGGTCTTTCCCACGATGTTTTGTAGTAAAATGCTTTTATGACCAAAGTGTACAGTATTCTTTAAAATCAATTATAATACATTTAAAGTATCAGCATTTATGTTTCACAGTCATAATCACTTATTTGAATCAATTACTGCATCTCCTATGTGTAAATTGCCTCTTGTTAACTTATTTTACAGTCATTTAACTGAATGCTGCTCATTCTGTCAGTGCCTTAATGTGTACCGATTTTAAAAATCTCACTAATCCTATTACCCCTCTTCAGTTTGTAAAAACAATATCCCTTTCTGCATAGTAATAAACTTGAAAGTGTATTGACTTGTTTTTCACCAAGATTGAGATCGTGATTATCTGCCACTGCTGCTTCCCTCCCTTTTACCAGCCCATCAGGATAAACCTCTTCTAATACTTTATCAACCCATACCTTTGAACCAGCTTCTTTCTCAAATCCTTAATCCCATTAAACTGCTGCAGGGCCAACTTCCCCTCCTGGTCTGCATGTTAGTTGCTATTAATAATATTTCTTCAGTCTTCAGGCCCTATCCTTCTCTCTTTTAAATCTGCCATAATTACCCTCTCTGCAAAAAGATACCCTTGATCCCACTGTACTTGCAAACTGCCAAATCTTCTTCAATCTCCCTTTCTGCTCCAGAGACCTTGAAAACGTTGTTGCCTCTTAAATCCATGCCTATCCTTCCAGTAACTCCTAGATTGGATTTAACCAATCAGGGTTCCACCTCCATTTCAGTATCAAAGTACATAAGAACATAAGAAATAGGAGCAGGAGTAGGCCATCTAGCCCTTCGAGCCTGCCCCGCCATTCAATAAGATCATGGCTGATCTGTTGTGGCTCAGTTCCACTTTCCCGCCCTCTCCCCATAACCCTTAATCCCCTCTCTTATCAAGAACCCATCAACCCGCTTCTTAAAAATATTTAGCGAGGCAGCCTCCACCACTTCAACGGGCAGAGAATTCCAGAGATTCACCACCCTTTGAGTGAAGAAGTTCCTCCTCAACTCCGTTCTAAACCGCCTCCCCTTTATCTTGAGGCTGTGCCCCCTAGTCCTACTGTCTTTTTTGAGCGGGAAGAGTCTCTCCACCTCTATCCTATCCATCCCATTCATCATCTTATATGTCTCAATGAGATCTCCCCTCATTCTTCTAAACTCTAACGAGTACAAGCCTAGTTTATTCAGCCTCTCCTCATAGTTCAATCCCCTCAACTCCGGTATCAGCCTAGTAGACCTCCTCTGCACTCCTTCCAGGGCCAAAATATCCTTGCGCAGGTGCGGCGCCCAAAACTGCACACAGTACTCCAGCTGCGGCCTCACCAATGCCCTATACAGCTGCAGCAAGACCTCCCTACTTTTATATTCAATCCCCCTCGCTATGAAGGCCAGCATCCCGTTCGCCTTCCTGACCACCTGCTGCACCTGCAAGCTAGCTCTTATCAAAGTCACAAGTGACATTCTGTATGACTATGATAAAGATGAACTATCCCTCCTTGAACCTCTCGACTTGTTGGCAGCCTTTAACATGGCTAACTGCACCATTTTTCTCCAAAGCCTCTCTACTCTTTATGTGGAGATGCTGACTTTGGACTGGGGTAAACATAGTTAGAAGTCTCACAACACCAGGTTAAAGTCCAACAGGTTTATTTGGTAGCAAAAGCCCCCTGGCTTTTGGAGGGCTTGCTTCTCCTTCGTCAGGTGATTGGGAGTTCTGTTCACAAACAGAGCATATAAAGACACAAACTCAATTTATAAAATAATGGTTGGAATGTGAGTCTTTACAGGTAATCAAGTCTTAAAAGTACAGACAATGTGAGTGGAGAGGCTGTTAAGCACAGGTTAAATAGATGTGTATTGTCTCTAGACAGTTCAGTTAGTGAGATTTTGCAAGCCCAGGTAAGTTGTGGGAGTTACAGATAGTGTGCCATGAACTCAAGATCCCAGTTGAGGCCGTCCTCATGTGTGCAAAACGTGGCTATCAGTCTCTGCTCAGCGACTCTGCATTGTTGTGTGTCGTGAAGGCCGCCTTGGAAAACGCTTACCCAAAGATCAGAGGCCAAATGCCCGTGACCGCTGAAGTGTTCCCCAGCAGGAAGAGAACACTCTTGCCTGCTGATTGTCGAGCGGTGTTCATTCATCCGCTGTTGTAGCGTCTGCATAGTCTTCCCAATGTACCATGCCTCGGGACATCCTTTCCTGCAGCGTATCAGGTAGACAACGTTAGCCGAGTTGCAAGAGTATGTACTGTATACCTAGTGGATGGTGTTCTCACGTGAAATGATGGCATCCGTGTCGATGATCTGGCACGTCTTGCAGAGGTTGCTGTGGCAGTGTTGTGTGGTGCTGTGGTCACTGTTCTCCTGAAGGCTGGGTAGTTTGCTGCAGACAACATTCTATTTGAGGTTGTGCGGTTATTTGAAGGCAAGAAGTGGGGGTGTGGGGATGGCCTTGGCGAGACATGTTGAAGGCTCCGGGGGAAAATGTCGTAGCTTCTCTACTCCAGGGAAGTACTGGATGACGTAGAATACTCTGTCCGCCATATCCTGTGTTTTGTCTTCTGAAGAGGTCGATGCAATTTTTCACTGTGGTGCGTCGAAACTGTCCAGAACTCCAATCACCTGACGAAGGAGCAGCAAGTGCTCCGAATGCTAGTGGCTTTTGCTACCAAATAAACCTGTTGGACTTTAACCTGGTGTTGTGAGACTTCTTACTGTTTCTACTCTTTACCAGCTGGGTGGGACTGCACTCATCTGATTTAATTCTTATCTGTCTAATCATGTGTACTGGCTTTTCTTGCTGCTCCTACAGCATTACTTTCATTGTCTTTCGAGCTGGTCTTGTCCTGCAACTATTTCTCATTGATATAGTGGCATCATGTAAAAGCGGTCTCATTTTGTACATGTACACTGCAAACACTCAACTCTACCACATCACGTCCTCTCTTGACTCTTCTGTTTTTGCTACATTATGGGTTGGATTTGCATGTCTCAATCCTGGATTCCTATGGCAATTCCAGTTCCCTGCAAGTTTTGCCAGCATGAAATAAAGGTGTGGAGAGCAAGCCCACATACAGCACTTTATCACAGGTGTGGGCATTTCAGAACCCTAGAATTTTGATGGGGTCAGCCTGAAATAGATATAGTTCATGGTTCCTCGGAATCATGTACCATGGAGAATCCCTTGTCTGAAGTGAGAAATCTTTTGACAGGTAAGTTTAAAAAATAGTGTATGATTGTATGTTTTTTAAAGTAACGTTTAAGGCCTTTTGTACAGTTTTAATTTTGGTTTCAATGCAGTGATTAGTCATAGGATTCAGTGTTTAAAAGACAAGAGACCATTAAATTTACTAGCACTGTGCAGGGGTTCAGATGCATTATAATATTTTCTCCAGTGGATAAAGCCACTTTCTGCATTCTACAGTATGGAGATATTAATGTATGTAGGGAACTCTGGGGTTTGATTTTCACGTTGATTCAATGTCCTGATAGCTGTTGTACCTTTGAAATACTCTGCCAGTATCCATAGATACAAACCAAACAGCTGTATAATAAAACAGAGAAGTCTTTGAAATGCTCATGAAATAAAAGAAAATTGGGCATTCAACATTCCTTTTACATTCTCATTAGCGATCATTCAGACATTACCAGTGCAAGTCCTATTGAAGAAACCTTTAATCCGCCGAACAGCTCTTACGCAAGTCCTGTTAAAGAAACCTTTAAACTGCTTAACAGCTCTTAATCCTTTCAAAATGAACATGTTGGCTTTTGCCAACTATATCAAAAGCAAGCTGAATAGATGGTGGGACATCAGTTTTGCCAGATAGCCTCGTTATGAATGCTTGATGGAGTTCCAAGATCGACTAATGGATGCGGTTTAGTAGGGACTGATTTACACCGCTACATAGAAGACTGCTGGCTTTAGTTGATTGGCAGTTTTATGAGATTGTAATAACTTTATCTTTCCTTGAAGTAGTTTTTCAAAAGCCTCATGTTTATTTGGACAAGATTAACAAATATTCAGTGGATTAATGGTTTCTTCAGTGGGATTCTCAGTGGCTGTGTTTGTTTGAGAATTTCATGAAAATGTAGGAGGTGTAATTTTTTTTTCAAAGAAAATGTCAAATGCCTGATTTTTAAAAATATTTTGAGCTTTTCAAGTGAGTGGGCATGGGAGCGAGAGGAGAGAGATGAATGGTCTTGAAGGATCATGGGAGACATGCGCGGGCTTGGAAGAGGCATGGGATGGGTGGGGAGGATAAAGCAGATGAGGAGTAAAGGGCCTAATAACCATGAATAGAACTAGGCCAGTGTTCCAATTAATGGAGGTGGGCCTTCTAACCTCCTGGCCTCGCCATCCATCTGCTGTGAAATATTATATTAAGTTAAAGGTGCTACATAAATGCAAATTGTTGTGATGGGGAGTAAAAATGTTCTTTAGTTTAATTGCCAGATCTTTTATAGTTGATTCTTTTTTCTTACAGGCTGATCAACTTATGTTTGCTTTGCATTTTGTACGTGGAATGCACCCAGACCTCTTTCAAGAAAATGTAAGCAATAAAAATGGATCTTGTTTACTGCAGATATTTGATTAGGTGTCATTCTTATTGGTTAAGCAATTCTGGCAGTAACCATCATGTTTTCTGATATCATAGCGATTTTAGCACAGAACAATGATCGTTGACCCATTGTGCTTTATCTATTTCACTGATCTTCCACCAGACTCTTTAATATATTTAATTTCTTCTTAATAGTTATTTTGGCCAGGCTTCAGTAACCACTTATGATGATGCATTCCATATTTTAAGAACCTGTTATATGATAAAAGAGTTCAAATTTCTCCCTCCAGTACTATTCAATTTATTCCTTCTGGGAAATATCCTTTTACCCCACTGACCCGTTTCAACTCTTCAAAATTTTTGAACATATTAATCAGGTGGCTCCCTCATCTTCTCTGCTTCATTTTTTGAGCTTTATTTTTCAAGTCCCACATCATAACTACAGTGCGTGATCAAGCATCTCAATGAATCTCTGTTGAATGTTTCCAGAATGAGTCACCCAATCGCCCAAAGCATATTTAAATGATCCCTCTGTTTATTGCAGGCAATCAGCAGTCACCTGAAGTGATAGTATGTTTTGGACACTGAAGATGTGTAATAAAATCTTAGAAATTTCTTCCACCAAAAACTTTTATGTATAAATTAAATAAGATTTGTTACGGGACACCAACCACCACACTTTTCCATTCCTGAAACTTCCTTTTAAAGCTATCCTGTGGTATTTACCCTCCAACCATTTCGTTAGCTCTGTTTACAATTTATCCTTAATTCCAGAGGCGTATGCTGGTAATTTATTCTCAATAATTTGTATGTTTTCTACTATAGTCCGGCAAACATCAGCTAATATGCTTAGTTCTTCTTTTGCTATTTGGAAATATTATAAGAAAGATGCGGAGGCATTGGAAAGGGTGCAGAGGAGGTTTACCAGGATGTTGCCTGGTATGGTGGGAAGGTCTTATGAGGAAAGGCTGAGGGACTTGACATTATTTTCATTAGAGAGAAGAAGGTTAAGAGGTGACCTAATTGAGGCATACAAGATGATCGAGGGTTAGATAGGGTGGACAGTGAGAACCTTTTTCCTTGGATGGTGATGGCTAACGCGAGGGGACATAACTTTAAATTGAGAGGTGGTAATTATAGGACGGATGTCAGAGGTAGGTTCTTTACTCAGAGGGTAGTAAGGGCGTGGAATGCCCTGCCTGCAGCAGTTGTGGACTCACCAACTTTAAGGATGTTCAAATGGTCAGTGGATAGACATTGGAATAGTTTAGGTTAGAGGGCCATTAGAATGGTTCCACTGGTTGGCGCAACATTGAGGGCCGAAGGGTCTGTACTGCACTGTAATGTTCTATATTCTAGATGAGCACTTGAAATGCCAAAGGCTACAGACCAAGTGCTGGAAAATAGGATTAGAATTTTATGAAGGAAAATGGGATTAAAATGCTCGATGGCTGGCACAAACATGATGGGCCAAAGGGCCTCCTTCTGTGCTGTAAGACTCTATGGGTGGAATTTTATCGGCACGTCTGCCCGAGGTTCGTATGATCCTGCCCGAGGTCAAAAGAGAATGCCGCTCTCTGAGCCTCATCCACCCCCGGGATTGAGGCGGGTGTGCCGATAAAATTCCAGCCTGCGATTCGATGGCTGATTATCAACCTTGCTGCTGTCACGTAATATTTCGTTATGTATTTTTTCTTTTCTGGCAATCCCTCTTCAGTTTCAGGCATAGCTTGTATTCAATATTAATAACTTTTTTTCATATTTATATTTATTGTTATATAAAGACACCAGAAATCATTCTGCAACAAAGAACAATACCATCAAAGCACACTGGAGAAAGGAATGTTTCTAATTCTGCCAAGCTACAGAATAGCTGTGAAAGACCATAGTTCAGTACTTTTTAAAAAAATGTTTTTAAAAAAAAGTAAACACGTAGACTATATAGTTGTATATTTAAACACTACTTTTTTTTTAAGGAATGGGATGCATTTACTGGTTTGATAGTTGGAGATATGCTTCGAAAAACCGTAAGTATTGATTATACCATTGTTGCCTTTGATCTTATGTTTGAATTTTTTAGAATGAAGTCGGCTTCTTTTTCTTCAGTTAGATTCTCAGAGAGTCTACCATTGGAGAGCACCAGTCAGCCACTCCAAAGTACCGATGGGAAGTCCATGTCTGTTTTGAAGATCTGATCTCATTAACATAGGGTTGTGGCTTATGAGTAGAAAATCAGAAGCTAGAGCAGCTAGTTGAATGCAATATCAAGCTAAATGGCATTGGGGCCCATTGGTATTAGAGATTTTAAATTAGTTGTGTGCCACCTAGGCCAAAGACCATGACAAATTGGCAGTGGCAGAATGAAACAGTAAGATTTTCCCTGTGATTTTCCAGGTGTTGAGTGGGAAGCCTTAAAATTTTCCCCAGTACACTTCAATCAAAATTAATTCCTATTTCCTCACAGTCTAACAACTACTTTGAGGAAGCTTTTGCGTAGTCTGTACTTTCATGGGATATATGTAATATCTTTTGAAAGCTGGACTCAGATAGCTACATGGAAGATTCAGTCCTTGAGTTCAAGCAACATTACTGGAGCATCAACTGGCATACCTCCATTGTACAAAGACAATTGTAACTGATGAATCCCTTCAACATAAAATGGGACTTCATGTTGGCACCATAAAATGCTGGTGTGTGAAAAAATCGTAGACCTAACCATGTACATTTGCTTGTACAATTTGAAATAAAAACAATCGTTGCTCATTCATATACAAATTCTATCTTCTATGGTGTAGCACATGATGGAAGCAGCATTTTTGTGAGGTGAACTAAGGTGAGGAGGAAGGGGGTAATTGGATCAGTGGGTGCGGATGGATTACAGGTCTTACTTTAGAGTCATAAATTATTTTCTATATTTCACATAATGTTTTTGTAGCTAAAATGGAAATTGTTTTGGAAATATGGAAAGCAGAGGAATTGGTTGAAGCAAATTAATGTTTCTGCTTTGTAGGCTAACAAGTTGTAAAATGTAAAACAGGCACGATAATGCCACCATTGATCCCTAATTTTGCCTCCAGCCTCCCAACTTCTTAAGACCCCTGATCACTTCAGGAAGCTGTTTTATCAATGATTTTAAAAAGATATTACATTAAAAATTACCTGATTATGAAAAGCACAGATGAACAGACTGACCTTGCACAAATCCTTAAAGGTGACAGGATAGCTTGATAAGGTGATTTAAAAAGCATCTTGATTTCATGGATCTACAAGTAGAGGCAGAGAATGTAAAAACAAAAAATCATGCCAGAATTTTACAATAAACTGCTTGGGCTGGTGAATGAGCCAATAACCAGATGTAATAGATTTAACATCATTGGAAAAAGATGCATGGAGGGAGACGAGGAGATATATTTTTCACTCAGGTTTGTTGGATCTGCAACTGTCTACTTAAAAAAGTAGTAGAATTTGATTCAATATATAATTTCAAAAGGAAATTAAATCACAAGGTAATGGACAAAAAAACATGCCTAATTTTTCAAGGAGCCAGCATAGAAAAACAGGGCCAAATGGCCTCTTTCTGTGCAGTCAGCTTTTATGATTATTCATTTGTTTTTGATTCTGGTATACATAACCAAGAATAGATTTTCAATAAATGCTTATTTTGACATTTGACACTTCCTGCTTTTAGGATAATCAAAAATCCATACGGGAATCAATTCCATCTTGGATTGACCAAGAGAGGGCTGGAGCAATGGCACTCTTAAAGGTATATTTTAAAATTATTTACTGAAATAGCACTTGTGTAACATCTTCCAGATTTCCTCAAATCTCCTCTAATCTTCCTATCTCTTACATGAATCCATCCCTCTTGGTTAGGAACCTATCACCCAAGGGGATAGGGCCTTTCTTTTCACTCTAACTGGACACTCATCATTTTATGTACTTCAACTTCTCCCCTCAGCCTCTTCTGTTCCAAAGAAAGCAACCCAAGCCTATCTAATCTTTCCTCATTAGTAAAATTCTCCAGTTTAGGTGCATCCTTGTAAATCTCTTTGCTCTCTCTAGTGAAATCATAGATTTCCTATTGTGCAGTGACTGGGACCGCACATAATACTTCAGCTGTGACCTAACTAGTGTTTTATGCAGTTTTAATAGAACTGCCTCCCCACCACTTAAATTCTATGGCATGGTTAATAAAGGCAAATATCCCTTTAGCTTCTTGACCACTTTACCTATCTCCCTCTGTAGACTGCCACTTTGATGTGATGGAGAAGTTTATGTGCTCTGACAATCCCTTGAGTAATGCCATCAAGAATGTCTTGTTCCTGGTAGGACAACCCTTGGCATCAAGGTTGGGGGGATCCCAAATAAAGTGCAGTCCAAAATGTCTACAATGTTGGAACAGGTGAAGGGAGTCTCAGTGGCTGTGAAGGTGGAAGAAGGCTGCAATGTCAAGCTGATCCCAGTCATCATGTTTAACATACCACCAAAATCTAACCTGCCAAAATTATGTAGAGAATAATAGCACCACATGGCCCTTGTAGAGTGACAGAGGTTTACGGGATTGAAACAGGCCCTTCGGCCTAATTTGTTCACACCGTCCAGTCTGTTTTACCACTAAGCTAGTCCCAATTGCCCACATTTGGCCCATATCCCTCTATACCCATCTTACCCATATAACTGTCTAAATGCAACCATTTTGAATATTATTATCAAGAAAATTATTCAATGTTCCTCTGAATTTTTTAAACATTTGATGATTTCCCTGTGAATGTTAAGAACTGTAACTTGGTCCAGAAATGTGTAAAGTGCTTTTATGTGAAGTTAAGGTGTCCTCCCCTTTTACTTTTTTTCTTCTTCTTTTGATGATTGGTCTATTCAACCCAATAAACTTATTTAACACCATTCTGTGATTCAAAATGAGAAGGTTAGATTGGCCTCAATGTTAAAAATACTCCATAAATTATTGTTCTAAGGCGTTCAAAATTAGTTGAATCTTAGTGCAGCAAATTTATTTATATTTCTGACAAGTAAGCATATCCCTTTAAAGCTCCTTGATGATTAAGTAAGTTAGAGAAGAGCTGAGCTACGCAAACCAAAACTCCCAAATTTAATCCCACATCTGTGCTGAGTTAGCTGATCTTAGACAAGCAAGCAATAGTGCAACAATTGGTCTTTGTGTTCCTGGTTACAAAAGGAAAATTTGTCCATGATTCCTGTTCCTGATCAATATCCAAACAGCCTTTGCTTGAGATATGTGTATTTATTGGATAAGACTATTATGATTCCTGTGGTTGAGTGGCCTGTTGATGTTCATTATTGTGGTTCATAGGCAAGGAAAGAGAAAAAAAAATTGCATTTATATAGGGCTGGATTTAATGTAGCACATTATGGCGGAAAACATGGTGGTCAGGTCCACTTAATTACAGGAGAAGCCATTCAGCAGTCTCCTGGAGTGAAACTCCTGCAATAATGTTGGAAGCAGGAACAGGTCCATGGGGGAAACCTATCTCCTCACTCTAGGTTGTCAATTAGGCTCATTATTGAGTCAGTTGATATCTATTGTCCCTGAATCCATGGGATTTAGTAGCCTTTCCTGTGGCTTTTGGGGAGGGCTGACTTTTTCAAAGACACTGCTCAATTGTGGGACCTAGCATCGAACAGGGGAGTGGGGGGGGAGGGTGGGGGTCACTACTGAAAATTCCACACCCCCCCCCCCCCCCATACCTTGCCTATGACCACCCTGCCCACTCTCAAGAGCACCTGCCATAATCCCCATCCCCATCCAGCTCCCACCGGGTTCCTAGCGTCTAATTTGTTGGCAGCTCTCAGCAGGCAAGACTTCCACTGGGGAAAGCCCAATACTGGCCAGTTAAGACAGGCACTAAATATGGTCCAGTCTCCCCCTCAGAAACCACACCATTTCCCACCTGTTTTCCCACTGGTGAACTGAATGCATTCTGTGGTTCTCATGCATCTGTCGCCTTTGTCCTTCTAGATGGTAGAGTTTGCGGATTTGGGCTGTAGAAAGAATCTTGGTGTGTTGCTATCACCTTGTGCTGGTACAAGATGGTACATACTGCCGCTGCTGTGTGTCAGTGGTGAGGGAATGAATGTTTAAGGTAGTCGATGGCTGCCAATTAAGCAGACTGTTTTGTTGTGAATCATGTCAGGTTTCTTGAGTGTTAAATGTTGTTGGAGCTGCATTCATCAAGGCAAGAAAAGAGTATTCCATCATATTCCTGATTTGTACCTTGTAGATGGTGGACAACTGTCTCTCCAAAGGGTGGATGCTAAGAGGATGTTTTCCCTTGAGAGAGGCTAGAACTTGGGAATACAGTTTAGAAATAAGTTTCCCATTTAAAATGAAAATGAGATTTTTTTTCTCTCATAAGGTTGTTAGTCTATAGAGTGCTGTTCCCTAGAGACTAGAGGAAACAAGGTTATTCAATATTTTGAAGGCTGAGCTAGATGCATTCTCAATTGACAAAGGTGTAAAAAGGCATAAGGATAGGCAGTAAAGCATAGTTGAATCCATGTCAGATCAGCCATGATATTACCAAATGGTGGAGTAGACTTGAGGGATCAGATGATCTGCATCCGCTGAAGTTTTTTACCTTCATTTGTGTGTTCTGTTGCGCTACACTTTGCTCACAAGCCTAACTTCCCACAAAGATTCCCCTGTCTTAACCAAGAATTTTTATACTATGTCCCATTGTGCCCTATCCATGTACTAACCAATCAACTTCTATTCCTTTCCACCTCCCTTTAATCTTTTTATTCTTCTGATACCTACTCTTTTCCCTTTTCAAACAGCCACTCCAACTCCATCCTGACATGCCAATTTTCCTTGCAACTCCCTGCTTGAATCTCTGCAATCAGTTTCTGATCCCTGTCAAAGTACTAAAACTAATCAAATTCACAGCTGACATCCTTGGTGATTGTGACCATAGTGTAAGACCACTTCTTCTTCTTGATCTCTCTGCAACCTTTGGCATGGTAACCAACACATATCCAATCAAAGCTAGAATATCTCTATCGATGACTTTCCTCCCTGCCCTGCCCTGTTAGCTCTGAGGTTCCCCCTAGATCTATCCTTAGTATCCTTGTTTTCCTCACCTATGCTGTATTTTGGCAACATTTTCTAAAGGGATATAATCAGGTATTACGTGTCAGCTGATGACAACAGGCTCTACCTCTCCACCACTTCTTGAATCCTTCCTTACTTCTATGTTGTCCAACCTGTTGTCAGAAATCCATTCTTGGAAGACCCTTAATTTTCTCTGATTAAACATTTGAAAGACCAAAGACTTCATTGTTGGGGCCCCCTCACAAACTCTGTAACTGTAGGATCACCAGCATTGTCCTTTATAATTCCTTGACACACCACAGCCTAAGGTAAATTGCCGCAAAAGCTATTTTTTACATGCTGTTTTCTGCATTTAATCAAAATTTTAGTTTTTACTCAAAATAACTTGTGTTTCTGGAATGATTTATTAAATGCAAAAAGCTGTTTTATCACACTTAATTATGAATTGTGCCTTCCATGTGATAATTACATTGAACATTACCATGTAATGATACAGGCTTTATTGAAATAATATAGCTGTTACACTAAGCTTTTGGTTGGCAGAAGAAAAAATGCAACAAGAAGCTCTTAGTGGATGTTAATGCCAGCATATGTGAAATACCTTCATTGGCACATCAATGCTGTTCACTTTTTTCAGCTTTATTTTCATTTTTTAAGAAGTATTAAAGCAGCCAACTGAAATGCCATTTAGTTTTTATCAAAAGGAACAAGGTGATAGTAATTGTAGTTGATCAGAATTGGCATAAAAATGCATTCCTCAGCAGCAGTCAGATGCAGCAGAGGTTGTACTCCAGGGGCCAAGTTTTCTTTTTGGAGGCAGGAACTTGGAGAGGGGACAAACCTTGCCCTTGCCATCTTACCTCTGACTTGAAACTGTTGACAGGTGGGAACCTCTGGAGGCCCAGGCTTAAATTGGGAGTGTAGGTGAGTTGACCCAGAGGAGGCACGTTAAGAGCCCGTGTCATCTTCTAAAATGTCTCGATCCACTGCTTCCCAGGCAATCAGCAGCTCATCTGTTGTATAGTTGAGCCTTCTGACTATTTAAAATGTCTTTCGTCCCCTCAGTCCCCTCCATCCTTTATCCCCTTACCATTGCCCCTCACCTTCCCTCACTCTCACTCCCTTCATTGCCGGGACTCACACCTCCCACTCAGCCACTTTATGAAAATAACACACAAGTATTTTTATTACAGTTGGAACCCATTTAAATGTCCCTTAAAACTCACTGTGTAAACAAACAGACTTTTCAAAGCACCAGTACAAATAATGTGAGGCACTTGTAAAAGGATTAGACAGTTGGATTGCAACCAAGAGCCCATAAAACATGTTGAATCAACAAACAGACTTCCAAAGCAATTGTGCAAAAAAGTGAAGCACTTATTGGTAACTAGATTGCAGCCAAGAATATATAAACGTTCCTGAGGAAATGAACAGATTTCAGACTCCATCTGAGTTACCTAGACTTAATATATAAAAGATTAAACATGTACACATCAGTATTATTTATACTTGGCTATCCTTTCAACAGTGTGAAATGTACTCTCCTTATCCTTTTGATTTCTAACTCATCTAAATTTTTCACACATCTACAATTTTTCCACATATATAATTTGACCTTTTATTTGACAACTAACCATTCTAGCAAATACATTGTTTAAGGGGTGGTTACATCTTCCAATTATAGCATTATCATGATTCACCTTATGAAATATAAACAGAACTCATGCTACGGCAATTAATGATGAATATAAAGGTGAAAGAAAACATTTCACTTAGGTTTTAAACTGTTCCTACCTCTCGTTCATAGTTCACACCTTTATGCAGCTGGTTTCAAACCCAAGAGCTGATAAAATCTGGTCACCCAACAGCGGAATTTGTAGCACATTGAGGATTATTTAGCAAAAGTTGTCCAACCATCTAATGTTGGACAATGTGTTTTGCGTTTTTTCAAGCACGGACTGTTAGGTACACCTTATCCGTTGCGAGGAGTGTATGGGAGAGGCTGCTTAATGCGTTCTGCCAATGTTTGGGACCAATGGCCTACATACCTAGCATCACACTGACATTGAAATTTGTATACCACGTTATTTATTTGATGGACTGAATGTTTTTTTGGCTTGACAGCAGCGTCCTGTTAGTGGCGAGTACCACTGGTGTTCCACTGAAAACCAATTTAAGATTGTTAATTGGGCTCAAAGTGGGCCACATTTGTTGTAGTGGAAGGTACCTGCCCTGGTTTTTGCATGATGTGGGTATGCCGGCGTTGGACTGGCGTAAACACAGTAAAAAGTCTGACAACACCAGGTTTTAGTCCAACCAAATAGGTTGGACTAAAACCTGGTGTTGTCTGGTTTTTGCAGACAGAAAGAATACGTATACACATTGCCCCTGTTACTGTTAAACAAAATAAGTAATAGCCATTCACTGGTTCATTCCTCAGGAAAATGCCTTGAACAATCAGAGTCAAATTGCCTGGTCTAAATTTTCAAACTGTGCCTGGCAGTTAGCTTTCAGTCACTACCAATTAGAAATCAATTGCCACCAATTATTACTCTATTTTTCATATAGTATACAGTTGTTTTTCACCCGACATCGGTATTCTTGTGATTGTCCTGATGAATGCAAGGTGAAAAGTTGTGACAGAATTAATTTTTTCATCAATACTCACATTCTTTGAGTTTTACGTAGTAAAGTCCTTTTATTTAAACCTTGAAACTCGTGGCTTCATTCTCTTTGTAAATTACAGGGGATTTCAAAATCTGAGAATAAAATAGAAGTCTCTACCTAGATTATAACAGAGCACAAAATCTAAGGACACATTAGCAAACAAAGTGACCTGTTTTGGAAAACTTCAAGAAGCACCTGCCAAAATTTGAAGTGCATCTTGGATTTGCAAATTAATTCATCCACATCAAAACAAAATCTATGTCAATATTTTTAATATTAAGCTTTTTTTCATTACAGAAAAGATGTTGCAACTATATTCAGGGATTTGGACACATTGGACAAGAGATTAGCAAAATAAAAATATCCATATTTACTCCATTTCTAGCAATGACTGGTCATTTCCCCCACTTCTTTGAAACCCCCAACAATTTTTGAGCCAGTGAAATGTATTTCTTTGGACATTTAAGCAGGGCAGTTGTCAAGATAAGCTTCATTATGCTGTTCTAAAGATTATATGAACTATTGTTAAGCCACTTTGGAATTGTGCAAATCAGAGAACAGGCCAGCTAGGCTAGCATTTATTGTCCATCCCTAGTTTCCCTTCAGAAAATGGTGGTGAGCTGTCATTTTGAACTGCTGTAATCCTTGTGGTGTAGGCACACCTGTAGTGCTGTTTGGGAAGGCTGTTTGTCTGTCGCAAGTTATAGCGAGTTAACTGCAGTCTTGGAAAACCAAAAATTCTGATCCTATACTGGATGTGTGTGTCAGAAACTCTTTCGTATTTAGGGTAAAGTTGATGATGATAGAACCATGTTATTCCCAGTTCTGAATACTGATAGCCATGAATTGAGAACATACGTATTTTAATATAGAGATTCTTAGTGGAAATAACCTACTAACAATCTTTGGCATCACAGTGGCATCCGCTATTAACTCTGTTTAATTTCTTTCTTGAAGCAAATGTTTCTATTTCATGTCAAATGTTCTATAAACCAACAAATACTCCCTGCAGAATGATTTGAAAAGTATTTGCCTAGGGGATTTTTAATTCTTAAAAAAAAATGATTTGATTCAATTCAGACTCCAATCGAAACAACCTTTATCTCAGTATAGTTCTGTTGAGCCACTTTTTGTAGTTATTTAAAGAAGATAAGAAATCTATTCATTTTCCACCAGACCACCTTTCCATCAGTATATCAAACACTCTGTTTGGAAGATGTCGACCTTTGGCTCACTTTCTGTCAAAGTTCAACCTGTGAACAAGACATCCCAACATCTATTGCAAGAAGAATTACTCTTTTTCAACAGGTATGGTGCCGCAATATTTTAAAAGTAATGACAGAATCTAAGAAGTATAGGTTTTGAGTAAAGGTTCGAAGAATCTAGAGCTGCAAATGGTACTTTTCCTATTTATTTGCATAACCATAAAAACATAATTAAAACAGCTAACTAGTTATTTCAGTTAACTCCTTCAACTTCACTTTATTATACTTCTATTGTATCTTTTCAAAAATGTAGTTATGTTTAAAAAAATCCATGTGATGTTAAAACTTGGACTAGCACTTAATTAAATAGTTACCTATATTTTGAGGGTAAAGACAGAGCTGAAAAAGTATGGGTAAATACAATGAGTTATGCTGAAAGGCATTTCAGGAGTAAAGTAACAGGGATAATGTTACTAAACTAGTGATGGAAAGACAGGGATAAATGCCCTAGAAACATGTGTTCAAACCACAACATGACATATGGGGGTATTTAACCAATACATCTGAAATAAAAAGCTGGATCCCATAATGATGATCATGAGACTGCCAGATTGTTATAAAAACCATCTAGTTTACTTACATCCTTCAGAGAAGAAAAGCCACTGAGCTAACCTGGTCTGTATTCTAGACCCACAGCAATACGGTTGACTCTTAATGGGCATCTGACGTGAACAAGCCACACAGTTATATCAAACTGCTACATAAAAAATAAATAAGGATATAACAGTGTCAATGACCCAGGCATTGCAAATGACAAAAGCATAGACTGTCCAGTTGACCCTGCAATATTCTCCTCACTAACATCTAGGAGCTTGTACCGAAATCAGGAGTCTAGTCAAGCATCAGCCTGACATAGTTATTTTATGATGTAGAGATGCTGGCATTGGACTGGGGTAAACACAGTAAGAAGCCTCACAACACCAGGTTAAAGTCCAACAGGTTTATTTGGTAGCAAAAGCCGCCAGCTTTCGGAGTCCGCACTGCTCCTTTGTCAGGTAAGTGGGAGTTCTGTTCACAAACAGGGCATATAAGGACACAAACTCAATTTACAACTTAATGGTTGGAATGCGAGTCTTTACAGGTAATCAACTCTTAAAGATACAGACAATGTGAGTGGAGAGAGTGTTAAGCACAGATTAAAGAGATGTGTATTATCTCCAGACAGGACAGTTAGTGAGATTTTACAAGCCCAGACAAGTTGTGAGGGTTACAGATAGTGTGATATGAACCCAAGATCCTGGTTGAGGTCATCCTCATGTGTGCGGAACATGGCTATCAGTCTCTGCTGAGCGACTCTGCACCACTGTGTATCATGAAGGCCATCTTGGAGAATGCTTATCCGAAGATCAGAGGCCGAATGCCCGTGACTGCTGAAGTGTTCCCCAACAGGAAGAGAACACTCTTGCCTGGTGATTGTCGAGTGGTGTTCATTCATCCATTGTTGTAATGTCTATATGGTCTCCCCAGTGTACCATGCCTCGGGACATTCTTTCCTGCAGCTTATCAGGTAGACAACGTTGGCCGAGTTGCAGGAGTATGTACCATGTACCTGGTGGTTGGTGTTCTTACGTGAAATGATGGCATCCGTGTTGATGATCTGGCACATCTTGCAGAGGTTGCTGTGCCAGTGTTGTATGGTGTCGTGGCCACTGTTCTCCTGAAGGCTAGGTAATTTGCTGCAGACAGTGGTCTGTTTGAGGCTGTGCAGTTGTTTAAAGGCAAGAAGTGGGGGTGTGGGGATGGCCTTGGCGAGATGTTCGACTTCATCAATAACACGTTGAAGGTTCCGGAGAAGATGTTGTAGCTTCTCCACTCTGGGGAAAGTACTGGATGACAAAGGGTACTCTGTCAGCCGTATCTTGTGTTTGTCTTCTGAGGAGGTCGGTGCGGTTTTTCGCTGTGGTGCATCGGAACTGTTGATCGATGAGTCATGCGCCATATCCTGTTTTTATGAGGGCATCTTTCAGTGACTGCAGGTATCTGTTGCGATCCTCCCCATCTGAGCAGATCCTGTGTATACAGAGGGATTGTCCGTAAGGGATGACTTTTTTAACGTGTTTAGGGTGGAAGCTGGAGACACGGACACGGCGAATAGCGTACCCTTTGTCATCCAGTACTCTCCTGGAGCGGAGAAGCCAAGACATCTTCTCCAGAGCTTTCATCATGTCATTGATGAAGATAAACATCCCGCCAAGGCCATCACCACACCCCTACTTCTTGCCTTCAAACAACTGCACAACCTCAAACAGACTATTGTCCACAGCAAACTACCCGACCTTCAGAAGATCAGTGACCACGACACCACACAACCCTGCCAGAGCAAACTCTGCAAGATGTGCCGGAAAATTGACACAGATGTCATCATCTCACGTGAGAACACCATCCACTAGGTACGTGGTACATACTCTGCAGGAAAGGATGTCCCAAGGCATGGTACATTGGGGACACCATACAGACGTTACGACAACGGATGAATGAACACCGCTTGACAATCATCAGGCAACAGTGTTCTCTTCCTGTTGGGGAACACTTCAGCAGTCTCAGACATTTGGCCTCTAATCTTCGGGTAAGTGTTCTCCAAGGCGGCCTTCACGATACACAACAGTGCAGAGTCGCTCAGCAGAGACTGATAGCCACATTCCGCACACGTGAGGATGGCCTCAACCAGGATCTTGGGTTCATATCACACTATCTGTAACCTCCATGACTTGCCTGGGCTTGCAAAATCTCACTAACTGTCCTGTCTGGAGACAATACACATCTCTTTAAACTGCACTTAATGCTCTCTCCACTCATGTTGTCTGTATCTTTAACATAAGAACATAAGAACATAAGAAATAGGAGCAGGAGTAGGCCATCTAGCCCTTCGAGCCTGCCCCGCCATTCAATAAGATCATGGCTGATCTGTCGTGGCTCAGTTCCACATTCCCGCCCTCTCCCCATAACCCCTAATCCCCTCGCTTATCAAAAACCCATCAACCCGTGTCTTAAAAATATTTAGCGAGGCAGCCTCCACCACCTCAACGGGCAGAGAATTCCAGAGATTCACCACCCTTTGAGTGAAGAAGTTCCTCCTCAACTCCGTTCTAAACCGCCCCCCCTTTATTACTTGATTTCCTGTAAGACTCACATTCCAACCATTATTTTGTAAATTAAGTTTGTGTCTTTATATGCCCTGTTTGTGAACAGAACTTCCACTTACCTGACGAAGGAGCAGTGAACGCTCCGAAAGCTGGTGGCTTTTGCTACCAAATAAACTTGTTGGACTTTAACCTGGTGTCATAGTTATTTTACCCAAGTCAAACTTTCCAGCCACCATCATCTCTGGATATGCCCCCTCCCACCATTAGGACAGATTAGCCAGATATGGCAGCACATTGGTACAGATAGTCAGGAAAAGAGGACCTGTAAGTCCTTAACATTGACGTCAGACCCCATGATACCTCAGGACAACAGGTCAAGTGTGGACTTGGAAACCTTCAGCTGATTATAAAGGCAGTTATTGAATAGAATTCACAGAGCCCAATGCATGCTAAGATTTTAATACTGATTACCACTTATTGCACTGCTGCAAAGAAGATTGGTAGTTCTGTTTGGCAATTGTATAAGATTTTAAGAACTATCTTTCCTAGAAGTGTTTTTTTTTTAAGGTCTGTATGTTTGTTTGGACAAGATTAAGAAGTGTTAAGTGGATGAAAGGTTTCTTAAATGAGACTTCCATTAGCTGGATTCGATTGACAGTTTCATGAGAATATAGGAGGGAATTTTTTTAAAAGGAATGTTGAATTCCTGATTTTTTTATAACAATTCATAAACTTACCAGAACTATGATATGATTTATTGTTTCTGGATCTTGTGAATACCGTAATAATAGTTCAAAGACACTACAGACGTCATGATATTCAATCAATGTGAAAATCAAACCACAGAATCCCTTATATATATTGATATTTGACTTTTTACACCATAGGATGCAGGAGAGGACTTTGTCCTTTGGAGAATGCAACTGAACCCATACAGTGCTTGTTAATTTAATTATCCCTTATCATTGAGAACAGAACCCTCTGATCACTGCATTAAAACTATACTTGAGGCCATACAAAAGCCTTTAACACACACTTAATTATTTATAAACGTATTATTGGAGTATTGTGAGCAGTTATTTGGAATATTGTGAGCAATGTTGGCCTTGGAAAGGGTCCAGAGGAGATTCACAAGAATGAACCCTGGAATGAAGAGCTTGTCTTATGAGGAACAGTTGAGAACTCTGGGTCTGTACTAATTGGAGTTTAGGAGGATGAGGGGGGATCTTATTGAAACTTACATGATACTGCGAAGCATGGACAGGTTGGATATGGAGAGGATGTTTCCACTAGTAGGAACAGCTGGAACCAGATGGCACAATGTCAGGCTAAAGGGAAAATCCTTTAAAACAGAGATGAGGGGAAATTTCTTCAGCCAGAGAGTGGTGAATCTGTGGAATTCTTTGCCGCAAAAGGCTGTGAAGGCCAGGTCATTGAGTGTCTTTAAGACAGAGATAGATAGGTTCTTGGTTAATATGGGGATCAGGGGTTAGGGGAAAAGACAGGAGAATGGGGATGAGAAAAATATCAGGCATGATTGAATGGCAGAGCAGACTTAATGGGCCAAGTGGCCTAATTCTGTTCCTATGTCTTATGATCTTATCATACACTATCTAAATACCTTTTAATCTCAGTTGCCAAAAGGTTCCATACGCCAGACTAGAGTTCCTCCATGGTTCACGATTCTTCTGAGGAACTGAATAAAGTGCCCTTTGTAAAATTGAAGACTAAATTATACTTGAGGAGCGTTTTACTTTCGTCAGCAGACAGGAAGTTTCGGTGGGTCAGAACAGTTAAAACAATGCCACAGCATTAATCATAGCTCACAATGTAGTTGAATATCCTTACAAGTTGCTATGCGATTTGTTAATACAGATAACTTCCTCTCAAAACTTTGATACATAGCATCAACTATTTATTTTCTTTCCTTCAAAGGTTTTGGTGGTTCAGGCAATAAGACCAGACAGACTCCAAAGTGCAATGGCTCTTTTTGCATCCAAAGCCCTTGGTAAGTGTAATGTTTATTTGAAAACTTTTGGTAGCAGTATCATTTATTCTTGGTTTAGATAGGTTCTGTTTCGAGCTCAGGTTTTACATACTCTTTCGATCTGAGTACCTCGTGTATGGAATTTTCTTGTTACCTCCGTGGACAAAAGATCTAAATTTTGAGAACCCGATGAGTTGTTTTCCCATTGCTTCTCAACATGGTACGCTGGTTTTATTGTTGCCAAGGTGTATACAGTTTATATTTCAAGCATTATTTTCTGTGTTCAGAATATTTCTGAGGACAATGCATTTCAATGTCTGGTATTTTACTGACTCTGCTGAGACTTTTATAGACAATAAAATTAAATACCTGAATGTGTCTAGGTAATACACATAAAATGGAAATCAAAATACATTTTTAAAATTAACCATGGCATTAATAAGATCACATTTGGATTATTCCGAGTTTGATTGCCTATGTCAAAAGGGCTATGTTGTTGGAGAGGGCTTAGATGCCAAGATTAATGAATACCTTTGAGGATTAATCTTAAAAGAATAATTGTGTAAACTTGAACTTTTCTCCTTTGAGATGAGAAAACTCTGTTTGTTCCTCAGATTGTGTAGGTGATAAGTTGAAAACAGATACTTTAGGGCAGATTTTAACTAGGTAGGCAAGTTCCATCTGGGAGCTTCTTGTCTGCTTCTTGAAACATGCATTTCCCCTCCACTAACTTATTTAGATGTGTATTAAGCACCCACTCTGGTCAGGTAATTCCTAATTAACAGTTACACTCTGATGTTATGATTCTCCCCCTGCTGAATATTAGCTTGCAAATACAGATGCCCCACTCGGTTTCAAAACCATCGACAGAGCAGTAGCATTGATATCATGAGAGCTCCAGAAGAGAGAATCTCTTGCTGTTTAATCTGCTGTCCTTACCTGGTCTGGCCAACATGCAACTCCAGATCCACAGCAATGTGATTGACTCTTAACTGTCCTTTTAACTGTTCAGTTCAAGGACAATTAGGGATGGCTTTGCTAACGATGCCCACATTTCATGAAAGAATAAAGAAAATACAATCAGAGCCAAAGAATAGCGAGAGTCCTTCTAGTGCAGACCATTGCTCTATTCAAATATTTGTTTGGTACTACCTAATTTGAGTATTGCTGAAAAAAGAAACATATTACTAAAGCTTTTCATCTTGCACTCATCAGGACAAATGTAAGAATACCAAATTTCAAAGATCACAACAATTTATGCCACAGGAGTAAAGGTTGCTAATTGGGTGACAAGTCAACTTGATCGGCTGAGGCATTACCAAGGAGAAAGCAATAGTAAATTTTAGGCTCCCAAGCTCCAGGGGGATTAAAAAAAGGTTCAAAGCTTGAACATATTCCTTTTGTTTGCAGAGAATGGGTCTTGTGTATGAATGTATATCATTTCTAGCAAGGCCACACACATCAAGAGACTTTGCTGGGAGGCATAGGCAAAATCAAGGCATCAGGGATAGAAAACAAACCTTCAAATAACTCATCTATCCAAACCTTCAAGCGCCGTCTACCTCACGTGGCAGTGTATGTAGAGTATGCATTGGATTTATAAGTCATTTCAGAACCCATCGACCCTAAGA
Source organism: Carcharhinus amblyrhynchos (assembly GCF_965287045.1). NCBI lineage: Eukaryota > Metazoa > Chordata > Chondrichthyes > Carcharhiniformes > Carcharhinidae > Carcharhinus > Carcharhinus amblyrhynchos. The sequence goes on from NC_137333.1 coordinate 65,198,080, forward strand.
GGAAGCAATGACCCTCTATCCCTCGAGTTTGCCTAACAAGGTGGAACCTTAATCCATAAGTAATTTTAAGAAGGAGTTGACGAGTTAGTTGAGAATGAGGAACTTACAGGGTTATGGATGAAAAGCAGGGTTACATACGAACATACTAAATAGAAACAGAAGTAGCCTGTCCTGCCATTTAGTAAGTTCATGGCTGTTCTGTTTGTGTTTCAAGTTCTACATTCTCAATAACCTTTGCTCCCCTTGCTTAACAAGAATATATCTAACGCTGCCTTAAAAATATTCAATGACCCTTCCTTCACCACCTTCAGAGGCAAAGAGATCCATATAACCCCCTGAGGGAAAAAACATTTTCTCATCTCTGTCCTAAAAGGGTGATCCCTAATTTTAAATCAGCGGCCACAGTTCATCCACAAGAGGAAACACCCTGTCCATGTCCACCTGTTCAAGACCATTCAGGAACTTATATAATTCAACCAAGTCTCCCTTTATGCTTCTAAACTCCAGTGAAACCAAACCCAGTCAGTCTAACCTTCCCTCATAAGTCAACCCACTCATTCCATGTAGCAACCTAGTAAACCTACTCTAAACTGCCTCCAGTGCATTTACATCCTTCTTTAAATTAGGAGACCAAAATTGCACACAGTATTTGAGATGTGGTCTCACCAATGCAGTGTATAACTGAAGCATAGCATCCTTACTTATATGAATTTCCTCTCATAATAAAGGACAGCATTCTGTTAGCCTTCTTAACTACTTGCTGTACTGCATCCTAACTTTTTGTGACTCACACACTACAATACCTCGATCACTGCACCTCAAACCTCTGCAGCCATTTTCCATTTAAGTAATACTCTTTTTTTATTCTTCCTACCAAATGAACAACTTCACATTTTCGCACACGATACTCCATTTGCCAAATAATCAATTAACCTATCCATATCCGTCTGCAACCTCCTTATGTTTTCTCAGCAATATATTTCCTACCCATCTTTGTTTCATCTGCAAATTTAGTTCCTTAGCCTTCACTTCCTTCATCCAGATCATTGATATAAATTGTAAAAAGTAGGGGGCCCTAGCACAGACCCCTCCAGGGCTCCACTTGTCTCATCCTGTCAATGAGAATAAGACCCATTTACTCTCCCTGTTTTAGGCCAGCCAGACAATCTTCTTTCCTTGTTAATATGTTGCCCTCTACACCATGAGCTTTCATTTTCTGCAATAACCTTTGATGTGGCATCTTTTCAAATGCCCTCTGGAAATCCAGGTCCAGCATGTCTCTTGGCTCCCCTTCATCCATAGCACATGTTAGTCCTTAAAAGAACTGCAATAAATTGGCTAAACACAATCGCCCTGTCAAAAAATCACACTGATTTTTCCCGATTTGCTTGAGTTTCCCTAAATGTCCAGTGATAATCTCTTGAATGATTGATTCAAACACCTTCTCCACTATAGATGTCAAGCTAACTGGCCTATAGATTCCTTGTTTTCTGCCTCACTTCCTTCTTGAACAGAAGGATTATACTTGCTAATTTTCAATCTGATGGAACCTTTCCAGAATCCAGTGAATTTTGGAAAATTAATACCAATGTATCTACTGCCTCATGAGCCAAATCTTTTAAGATCCTAGGATGGTGTCCATCAGGACATGGAAACTTGTCAGCCTGCAGCTCCATCAATTTGCTTAGTATAGCTTCCCCAGTGATTGTAATATTACCAAGTTCCCCTCTCCCTTCCACCTCTTGATTTTCAACTAGTACTGGAATGTTGTGGGCCGAAGTACATAAGAACATAAGAACATAAGAAATAGGAGCAGGAGTAGGCCATCTAGCCCTTCGAGCCTGCCCCGCCATTCAATAAGATCATGGCTGATCTGTTGTGGCTCAGTTCCACTTTCCCGCCCTCTCCCCATAACCCTTAATCCCCTCTCTTATCAAGAACCCATCAACCCGCTTCTTAAAAATATTTAGCGAGGCAGCCTCCACCACTTCAACGGGCAGAGAATTCCAGAGATTCACCACCCTTTGAGTGAAGAAGTTCCTCCTCAACTCTGTTCTAAACCGCCTCCCCTTTATCTTGAGGCTGTGCCCCCTAGTCCTACTGTCTTTTTTGAGCGGGAAGAGTCTCTCCACCTCTATCCTATCCATCCCATTCATCATCTTATACGTCTCAATGAGATCTCCCCTCATTCTTCTAAACTCTAGCGAGTACAAGCCTAGTTTATTCAGCCTCTCCTCATAGCTCAATCCCCTCAACTCCGGTATCAGCCTAGTAAACCTCCTCTGCACTCCCTCCAGGGCCAAAATATCCTTGCGCAGGTGCGGCGCCCAAAACTGCACACAGTACTCCAGCTGCGGCCTCACCAATGCCCTATACAGCTGCAGCAAGACCTCCCTACTTTTATATTCAATCCCCCTCGCTATGAAGGCCAGCATCCCATTCGCCTTCCTGACCACCTGCTGCACCTGCAAGCTGGGTTTTTGCGACTCATGCACAAGGACCCCGAGGTCCCTCTGCACCGTCGCCTGCTGCAGTTTTTCGCCACGTAAGTAATAGTCCTTCCTACCATTCTTCCTACCAAAGTGGACCACCTCACACTTGCCAACATTAAATTCCATTTGCCATTTCCTGGCCCATTCGCCCAGCCTATCTAGATCCTTCTGCAGACTCTCCACACCCTCCGCACAATTTGCCTTTCCCCCAATCTTGGTGTCATCAGCAAATTTCGACACCCTGCACTCGGTTCCCTCCTCCAGATCATCTATATAAATGGTAAATAGCTGAGGCCCCAGCACCGACCCCTGGGGCACCCCACTAGTCACCAACCGCCAATCCGAATAGCACCCATTGACCCCCACTCTCTGCCTCCTATTTGACAACCAATCCTCTATCCACGCTAACACCCTACCCCCAACTCCATGTCCCCTGACCTTCTGCAATAACCTCTTGTGAGGTACCTTGTCAAACGCCTTCTGAAAATCCAGAAAGACCACATCCACCGGCTACTATTCCTAATAAGACCCAGCAGAAGCACAATGGGCCAAATGTCGTCCTTCTGTGCTGTAAGTTTCAGTTATTCTATGATTCTAACTTGCTGCAGCTTGTGAGCTTTTGCTCTATGTATAATGTCTATCTAACAATGATCATTTTATGCAAATATTTTGCGACTGATAAACTATAATAATGCAAGTCTTTATTCACTTTTTAATATTTTATTATGTCAGTGTGTATGCTCCCCTGATACTATTAGGCCGATGATCTGCACCTGCAGTTTAACAATGAAAGAACATCTGGAGATAAAGGATTGCTTTGCAAAGTATGTAGGAGACAACTTTTTGAATAACTTAAATGGGTTAGTTATATGAGAATCTAGGATTCTGAGAGGGGTTATGCTTTACAGTGGTAAGCATCTGTTGATTTTTGCCACAGAAGGACAGCATTTTGTAATGCAAATTGTGCCATTCATATGCTTCTTAATGGAACCAGAAAAACTGAGAGTGGGTTTTCTAATTCTACAGACAGATGTGGTTCCCACAGGTGCAAGGATCAATTAACACAATGCATGTGGCAATCAGTGTCTGGTGGCACACTGGCACAATGGTTAGCACTACTTCCTCACAATACCAGGGACCCAGATCCAAATCAATTCCAACCTCGGGTGACTGTATGGCGTTTGCCTATTCTGCCTCTGTCTGTGTGGGTTTCCCCAGGGTGCTCCGGTTTCCTTCCGCAGTCCAAAGATGTGTGGGTTAGGTTGATTGGCCATGCTAAAGTTGATCCTTCATGTCAGGGGGATTAGCAGGGTAAATATGTGTGGTTACGGGGATAGGGCCTGTGTGGGATTGTGATCAGTGCAGACTCAATGTGCCGAATGTCCTCCTTCTGCACTGTAGGGATTCTATGATTCAATGAACATGTCAACTTCCTTATTTTCATGACAGGGTTGCACGGCAGCAGAGTGATTAGCACTGCTGCTTCGCAGCACCAGGGACCTGGGTTAGATTCCGAGCTTGGGTCACTGTGTGGAGTTTACACATTCTCTCTGTGTCTGCTTGAGTTTCCTCCGAGTGCTCCGGTTTCTTCCCATGTTCTAAAAGACTCTGCTGGTTAGATGCATTGACCTGAACAAGTTCTGGACTGTGGCAACCAGGGGAATTTCACAGTAACTTCATTGCAGTGTTAATGTAAGCCTTACTTGTGACTAATAAATAAAACTTTAAACTTTAAGGAAAGGCTTCTATTTGATTAATATGTAGCTGGTGTTCAATTCCGGTCACCATATCCAATAAATGCAAGCCAGATATCATCACACTTCCATCTTGTGGCTATCCATGAAACCAGTTTTGAAAACACAGATGCCATGTCTCAGGATGCTTGAATGATTAGTTCTATCATCAGCAGCCTGAGTTTATTTTGCAATAAGCCTCTGTAGATAGGAAGGCAGCAGATACAGTAAGGCTCATGTCAGGAGACAGAGCATTAACAGCAAACTGGAGCCAGGCTGATGTCTTATATTGACTCCCTAGATACCAAGTCTGCAGAAGTGTTAAAGCTTGCTGTGCACTATGTAACCTAGTGAGGAAAAAAATTCTTATGAAAGCTGAAAGGTGAAAGCTGATGATGAAGATGAAATAGAACAACCCCCATCCCCAGAGCAAGAGGAGGGTGCACAGGAATGGGAAAAATGTGGATCACAACCTCCAGCCATTATAGAAACAAGGAAACAATTGATAGTCTGACTCTTTCACTGAATAAGAGATATTTCACACCCCCCTGTTCTTTCACTGAATAAGAGATATTTCACACCCCCTCCCCACCCCTCCCAACATCCTTATCAAATTCGTCATGATCAGATGCTCTCCTTCATAAGACAGTGGCTTTTGCCAGTGAAGACCATGAAGACTACATTAGCAATTTATTGAAAATGATTGCATAAGTTATTACTGTAATTAAAATACCAATCCATGGAGATTTTTTTTGGAAGTGGCTTATTGTTGTATGTAGTACGGCTGAACCCCCTTGTAGCAAATTCACATGTGGTTATACTCACAGTGGAATAACTTTGGGTGTCAACTACTTTCCAACATGAAATTCAATGTGCTAATTGTGAAAATATGTGTAATCAGATTCCTTTATTTTGTTTCATATAACTAATGGACAGCACCTCCTTGTAAGTTAACTTTATGAACTAGCTCAGATAACACTGATATTGTATTACAAAAGTGCATTTGCCAAATTCAGGCATATGAGTAAAATTGCCCAGCACTTTCATCCGAAACAGATTGAAAATACTGTGTGAGGTGCACTGAATTCTGAATCTTGATATGCACAAGCATCATGCAAAGCTCTGCACCTGAAAAGACATGCTTTAGTCTTTAAGGCATTAATTCCAGCTCAGCAGCATAAAAATGTTACCAATTTACATTTTCATGATGGATGTATTTAATTTTAGATCAGCTCATTATCTGAAGAATCAAAGTTTATAGTTCCTTCTTTAATCAGTTTAGAGTGTCTTTGAATTATTATGAAGAATGTAATTTGAACTATTTATTTAATATAGCTGAAACCATTTATGCAATGTGAGAAAGAAATGACCAGGTGAAAAAATTGTTAAAATGTATTTCCAGCAACCTGGCTGAGAAGCTTAAACAAGTAATACATTGATACCCCTATAACACATTAGTTACACTTCATTTAGAATACTGCATTCAGTTCCAGTCACATTGGCTGTGATTCTTCTCCCCTTGGCAAATTGGAAATGAATTTGCTGCTGACTCTGTTGGAAATTCAAAATTGTCCTTTTTCTTTCAAAGGACACACATCAAAAAAATTAACATATACATGTATCTAGGAACTATTTTAACAGTATTTCATGCACCTGTGTGGAGAGTACAGACTGCAGCTGCTGTTAACCACTAAAACTGAAAATGTGGAACAAAAACAGAAAACGCTGAAATACTCAGCAGGCCTGACAGTGTCCTTGGACAGAGAAGTGGGATTGGTTTTTGCTCCCCACTGGTTCCATTCAAAACAGGATCTTGGCTTGCAAGGTAATACATCCACATATAGTTGATTAGGCTTATTAATTATGGCCAGGGAAAGGAAGGATCAATTTAAGTGCCCCAACTCAGGCAACAGCTGTAAGTCAACTGGCCAGGGTCCCAGGTAGGCCTACAGGGTCTCCCTGCGTGCTTGGGCACTGGAAGCACTGCAAATTAAGCTGTAGGAGGGCCCCTCCCAAGCTCCAACATTGGCTGCTGAATCTATTTTTTTAATTAAAGGGTTAGAACGGTTGGAGAGAAGGTGCCTCTGTAACTTGCTGCTCCTCTCAAACTGGAAGGTCTCTTGCTCTTGACCTGTCCGAATCCTCAATTGGTTGGAGAACTTGGCTCAATGCTAATTGTGGGGACATCCAGAATCGCAGTGAGTGACTGCTACCCCTGGAGGGAATATCCAGTCAATAAAAGTTACATTTCAGGTTATTAACCTTTTCTGTCGGAACCAGCAAGAATTGAAGATGCAAGAGACCGTGCTCAAATCTGTTACATCTCTAACGTTGTCTAGTTTTGATGAAAGATTATTAACCTGAAATTTTAACTTTGTTTCTCTCTCTGCAGATGTTGCCTGATCTAAGTATTTCCAGCACTTCTGTTTTTATTACTGTTAAACATATATCTCAAAGATATACATTAAACATACCAAGTCTTTTTATTTTAAAGAAATGAAATGATTAAAACCTGTATTGCTGTAGACTGAATTCAATTCCTAGTCATGACTTCAGCAAAGATTGATGAAAAATTAATAAGACTTTTGTTAATATCGCATCTTAAACTACCTTAAGGACATCCCAAAGTGCTGTACAGCTAGTGAAATACTTTTTGTGTTGTAATATGTCAGTAAGACTTGAAAATAAATCAAAACTGTTTGTATTAAAACTTTATTCCCTTTTGCTAGTTTAAAATGGTCTTTTGCTAAATCTTAAGATGACTGCTATAGGTCAAACGATTCACCAGATTGGCCATCAACTCTGGAAGTGACCGACAAAAATTATGAGAACAAAATAGTTCCCCAGTCATCTCATAGCCCAGTGTAAGGCCACAGAATAACTATGAAACCAGACAAGTAACAGATGAACTGACTTCCTTCACGCCCGCTGAGATGATAAGAAAGACAAGGCCTTATACCTGAAGAATTGTTGATAGCTACCATTTCACTCCTAAGGGAAACAATGGATTTTGACTAGAAGCACAGAAACTGCTTGTGAGGTTGAAATTAATTAATTAGTGGACAAGGTCACACAACGCATGCTTCTAACCTTTTTGACTATTTTACTATTACATTTTTAGCCTCATAGCTCAATCTGCTGTTACAACACCAATTGGAAAGAACTTCAGCAGACCGCCTTCCTGACCATGTAGCTGGTACCATCCCTCAATTCCTTGAAATTTGTTTGATTATAAACGTCTCTGATCATCACCAGCCAATGGTCCAAGCAGAGAAAGGCCATTGTGCTTCATTGTCATTCATTTCAAGGACTTTTATGTTGCTGTCTCCAACCAGAAACTCATCTGGACTCAACTCTCCCATGCCGGAAATACCCTCTGTATTTTGACTTTTCAGACTCCAGAAATCATGAAAACTGATATTCGTTTCTGTGATTGTTTTACTTCTTAAAAATTTATTTATGAGTTGGCGTCACTGGCTAGGCCAGTATTTATTGCCCACGAGAAGGTAATGGTGGTGAACTGCCTTCTATAAGAACATAAGAAATAGGAGCAGGAGTAGGCCATCTAGCCCTTCGAGCCTGCCCCGCCATTCAATAAGATCATGGCTGATCTGTCGTGGCTCAGTTCCACATTCCCGCCCTCTCCTCATAACCCTTAATCCCCTCTCTTATCAAAAACCCATCAACCTGCGTCTTAAAAATATTTAGCGAGGTAGCCTCCACCACTTCAACGGGCAGAGAATTCCAGAGATTCACCACCCTTTGAGTGAAGAAGTTCCTCCTCAACTCCGTTCTAAACCGCCCCCCCTTCATCTTGAGGCTGTGCCCCCTAGTCCTACTATCCTTTCTGAGCAGGAAGAGTCTCCCCACCTCTATCCTATCCATCCCATTCATCATCTTATACGTCTCAATGAGATCTCCCCTCATTCTTCTAAACTCTAACGAGTACAAGCCTAGTTTATTCAGCCTCTCCTCATAGCTCAATCCCCTCAACTCCGGCATCAGCCTAGTAAACCTCCTCTGCACTCCCTCCAAGGCCAAAATATCCTTGCGTAAGTACGGTGCCCAAAACTGCACACAGTACTCCAGCTGCGGCCTCACCAATGCCCTATACAGCCGCAGCAAGACCTCCCTACTTTTATATTCAATCCCCCTCGCTATGATGGCCAGCATCCCATTCACCTTCCTGACCACCTGATGCACCTGCAAGCTGGGTTTTTGCGACTTATGCACAAGGACCCTTGCAGAGGTCCCTCTGCACCGTCGCCTGCTGCAGTTTTTCGCCACATAAGTAATACTCCTTCCTACCATTATTCCTACCAAAGTGGACCACCTCGCACTCGCCAACATTAAATTCCATTTGCCATTTCCTGGCCCATTCGCCCAGCCTATCTAGACCCTTCTGTAGACTCTCCACACCCTCCGCACAATTTGCCGTTCCACCAATCTTGGTGTCATCAGCAAATTTCGACACCCTACACTCGGTTCCCTCCTCCAGATCATCTATATAAATGGTAAATAGCTGAGGCCCCAGCACCGACCCCTGGGGCACTCCACTAGTCACCATCCGCCAATCCGAATAGCACCCATTGACCCCCACTCTCTGCCTCCTATTTGACAACCAATCCTCTATCCACGCTAACACCCTACCCCCAACTCCATGTCCCCTGACCTTCTGCAATAACCTCTTGTGAGGTACCTTGTCAAATGCCTTCTGAAAATCAAGAAAGACCACATCCACCGGCTCTCCTCTATCCACCGCCCTAGACACATCCTCATAGAACTCCAGTAAATTTGTCAGACACGACTTCCCCTTAACGAAACCGTGCTGCATCTGCTCTATCAAGCAATTCCTCTCAAGATGCCGCGCTATTTCCTCCTTAATGACGGATTCTAACATTTTACCTACAACAGACGTTAAACTAACCGGCCTATAATTCCCTGCCTTTTGCCTGGCACCCTTCTTAAACAAGGGCGTAACATTAGCCGCTTTCCAATCTTCCGGCACTTCCCCGGAATCCAGCAAAGTCTGGAAAATAACCACCAAGGCATCCACTATCACCTCTGCCATTTCTTTCAGAACCCTCGGATGCATTCCATCCGGTCCTGGCGACTTGTCCACAATCAGCCTCTCCAGTCTGTCGAGCACCGCCTCTCTCGTAACAGTAATGTCATTTAGACCCTCCAGTCCTACCACCTTTCCATCTCTAACACCCGGCAAATTATTCACGTCCTCCTCCGTGAAGACAGAAACAAAAAAGTTATTCAGGACCTCAGCCATATCCCCATCCCCTACCACTAAGTCCCCCTTCTCATCCTCTAAGGGTCCAACCAGCCAGCCTCTTCCTTTTTATATATTTATAAAAACTCTTGCTATCCTTTTTTATATTAAGCGCTAGCCAGCTTCATAGTTTCTCCTACCCTTCTTTATCAATTTCTTTGTCAATCTTTGTTGACATTTAAACCTCTCCCAATCCTCTTCTCGCCCACTACTCTTAGCTACTCTAAACGCCTCCGCTTTTAATTTAACACTTTCCTTCACCTCCTTCATTATCCACGGCTTATTACCTCTCCTCCTACTGTCCTTTTTGACCATCGGAATAAATTTCCGCTGAGCACCAAGGAAGATCTCCTTAAAGATCCTCCACTGCTCCTCAGCAGACCTACCTTCCAACGCACTCCCCCAGTCCACATTCGCCAATTCTTCCCTCATCCTACCGTACTCCTCTCTGTTCAAACAAAGGACGCGCGTCCGGGAACCCACTTTCGCCTCCTCCATCTGCACCAGAAACTCCACCATACAATGATCACTCTCCCCAAGAGGATCCTTCACCGCACGGTCCCTAATTCTACCCGCCTCATTACATAACACCAGATCCAAGATAGCTCGCTCCCTCGTCGGCTCCAACACACACTGTTCCAGGAAACTATCCCGGCAGCATTCCAAGAACTCCTCCTCGAGCCCACCGCGTCCAACATGGGTCGACCAATCTATATGTAGATTGAAATCCGCCATAACTACGGCCGTCCCATTCCTGCACGCCGCACTTATTTGCGCGTTAACAGCCCGCCCCACCTCCAGATCATTATTCGGGGGCCTATAGACGACACCCACCAGCGTCTTCCTCCCTTTGCTGTTCCTAATCTCCACCCACAACGATTCCGCTTTCTGCTCCTTGACTCCAATATCATCCCTTGCTACCACCGTGATGCTATCCTTAATCAGCAGAGCTACGCACCCCCCCCCTTTTCCCTCCCGCCTATCCTTCCTAAACACTTGATACCCCTGGACATTCAGCTCCCAGTCCCTGTCACCTTGCAGCCACGTCTCTGTAATGGCCACCAGATCATATCCATTTGTGCTGATCTGCGCCACCAGCTCATCCACTTTATTCCGAATGCTTCGTGCATTCAGATAAAGTGCCTTCATCCCAGCCTTCACCTGGACCCTATTTGCCATAACGCCACCAACCATACTCACGCCCCCTACTCCCTCTATTATTGGGACATCCTCGGCCTCTTCCCTTACCTGTACCCTCTCCTCAACTTCAGACCCTGTAATGTCTCCTACCCTCGCACCCCCCCCCCCCCCACCCCCCCCCCCAATTAGTTTAAAGCCCTGTCTACAGTCCTCTTTACTCTATTCGCCGGCACTCTGGTCCCAGCACGGTTCAGACGAACCCCATCCCGCCCAAACAGGTCCCACCTACCCCAATACTGAAGCCAATGCCCCATAAATTCAAACCCATTCCTCCCACACCAATCCCTGAGCCACCCATTCACTTCCTTAATCCTATCAACCCTACGCCTGTCTGCACTCGGTTCAGGCAGTAGCCCAGAGATAACCACCTTGTCGGTTCTACTCTTCAATTCCATTCCCAGCTTCTCATACTCCCTCCCCAGATCCTCAGTTCGCATTTTGCCTACTTCGTTGGCACCCACATGTACCACAACGACCGGATTCGCACCCTCCCACTCCAGGTTCCTCTGCAGCCCAGATGTGACATCCCGGACCCGAGCACCAGGCAGACAACACACCCTTCTGTGCACTTTGTCATTGTGACAAAGGACAGTGTCAATACCCTTCACCCCACTATCCCCAATCACTACTATGTTCCTTTTCACCTTCTCCTTGCCTATGTCCTGCTGCATCACTGTACCGTGTGCAGTTTGCTCACCAACCTCACCTCCCTCGTCCTCATCCAGACTGGAAGCAAGAACCTTAAACCTGTTATGCAGATTGAGAGGCTGAGGCCTCCGCTCCCCACCCCCCTTCCTCCTCCCCCCACCCCCCTTCCTCCTTTCAGCAGCCCCCTCTTGTTCCTGACCCTTAGAGTTAGCCTGTCTAGGGGGGGTGGATGTCACTTGCACCCCATTGACAATGTCACCCTCCCTCCCCTTGATGAGCCTCAGTGTCTGTAGCTCAGAGGCCAGCTCATCTACCTTGAGCTGGAGCTCCTCCAGCAACCTGCACTTACTGCAGACATGGTCACTGGGAAGGACCCTGGGGTCCACCAGTTCCCACATCATGCAGAAACAACACATCACATGCCCCTCCATTATTCACTGTAGTAGTATTGAAAATTTCCACACGCACTTACCTGGCCCTTTTTCTCCCCAGCCCTTTTGATATTAAGCCCTAGTAGCTCACTCTGCTTCCCTCTCAGTCCGCTGCCCGCTCCGACGCTGCCCGCTGTCTATACCAGGCCTCTTTTTAAACCTGGCGCTGATTTAAAGCTTGCTGGCCCACAACTCCCTTCTAACCACTCCCTCAGAATTCTTAAAGAGGTAAATATAAAAAGCCCACAAAAATGCTTTTAAATGATTTAAACAGTTCTACAAGGAACAAAGTGCTTGAAACTTATTTAAACAGGTTTTTAACAGGTAAATTCTTATCTCTCTCTCTGCTCCTTCACTCCTCTGCTCCAGCACTGCAGTCCTTGTGGTGTAGGTACACCCTCATCACTGTTAGGGAGACGTTCTAGGATTTTGATCCATCGCCAGTGAAGGAATGGTGATATATTTCCAAGTCAGGGTCATGAGTGACGTAGAGGGAATTTTAAGGGTAAGGTTAATGTTAGGTATTGCAATGTGTCTGCTGACTGTGTCCTTTTAGATGGTAATGGTCATGGGTTTGGAAGAGCTTTGATGATTTCCTACAGTGTATCTTGTAGATGGTGCAGATTAATGCTACTGTTTGTTGATGTTGGAGAGAGTGGATGTTTGTGGATGGGGTGCCAATTAAGTGAGCTGCTTTGATCTGGATGGTGATGGTGTTGGTTATTGTCTGGAACTCGTGTAGAGCAAATGATATGTGCTACGTGTTGGCCCAAGCCTGGATATTGTCCTTGTCCTGTAGCATGTGGACATGGATTGCTTCAGTATCTGAAGAGTCATTGAACATTATGTATTATTAGCAAACATATTTTCTATTGTTATCTATAGCTGTGAATCTTCCCCTTTTCTGTCCCCATTTATGTGTACCTCTGTATGCGTTTGTGTCTGTGTGGTTTGAATGTGAAATAAAGTAAACTTCTGAGGTAATCATAGAGATAGTTTACCATGTATTATCAATAAAATTGGACCACTCAAACACAGGGTTTGGAGAAACACACCACAGCCTATTTTAAAAATTATTCAAAACACCTCTGTTACGGACAGATAGTGTGATGATAGTGTGCTATTGCAGATGTATATATTTATGTTTAAGGGGACTGCTTCAAGATTCAGCTCTATTCTGCAGATAGTCAGTGTGTCTGGAAAACATACAGCTCAGATACTGGAAGAGCAAGATAATTACACATTTTGGTCATATACTGTTTACTAAGCAAGAGCTAATGGACTTCTGTTTACTAAAAAAGTCCCATGGGGGTTTTTAATTGATGGAATGGAATGTGGATTTAGCTAGGCAGGTTCATGTAATGATGCGGTTAATGAATGGAGCTAGGTCTTTAGGATGGAAACAGTTGGGTTCTGAGTAGGTTTGTTTTAAAGATAGAGGTCTGTAAGCTGCTCTCTCCATAACATTTCTGAAAGTTTCAAGATTATTTGCACTCCTTATAGCAAGTATATTTATGGTTGCTAACTGTTGTTAAAGTGGAATTTTACGTCTGTAAGAAAATATTGTTTATTTGGCAATGAAACAGTGATAAGATAGAAATTGAAATTGCTTCCTTTCGTTTTTCTTTAAATATTGTTCAACTGTTAATAGGTAAACTGCTTCATTTGTTGGATTTATAGTTAAGCTGTACTCTTAAACATAGTAAGAGGTCTCATAGCATCAAATTAAATCCCAACAGGTTTATCTGAATCATGATTTGGAATCATGAGCTTTAAGAGTGCTGCTTCTTCATCAGGCAAGACTCACCTGATGACTATCCAGGAGAGTCAGGGGCACAGGTGACTGTAGTAGTAGTAATCACTAAGGAGAAGGTTCTGGGAAAACTAAAAGGCCTGAAGGTGGATAAATTAGCTGGATTGGATGGACTATACCCCAGGATTCTAAAAGAGATAGCTGAGGAAATTGTGGAGGCATTGGTGGTGATCCTTCAGGAATCACTGGAACAGGGAGAGTACTAGAGGATAGAAAATACAGACAGGAAATTATAGGCTGGTTGGCCTGACTTCGGTCATTGGCAAGACTTTAGAGTTCATTATTAAAAATGAAATCGCAGAGTACTTGAAAGTGCATGATAAAGTCAGCATGACTTTGTCAAGAGGAGGTCATGTATGACAAATCTGTTAAGAGTTTTTTGAGGAGATAGCAAGGAAGTTAGATAAAGGAGAACCAGTGGACGTGATTTATTTAGAATTCCAGAAGGCCTTTGACAAGGTGCTGTGTCGGAGACTGCTAAATAAGTTAAGTGCCCATGGGGTTAAGGGTAAGATCCTGGCATGGATAAAGGATGGCATAAGGCGAAGAATGGGGATAAAGGGGTCTTTTTCAGGATGGCAGCTGATGACTAGTGGTGTGCCTCAGGGATCACAACTTTTCATAATATACATTAGTGATTTGGAGGAAGGAACTGAAGGCACTGTTGCTAAGTTTGCAGATGATACAAAGGTATGTAGTGGGACAGATAGTATTGAGGAAGCAGGGGGGCTGCAGAAGGACTTGGACAGGTTAGGAGAGTAGGCAAAGAAGCGGTAGATGGAATATAATGTGGAAAAGTGTGAGGTTATGCACTTTGGAAGGTGGAATGGAGGCATAGACTATTTTCTAAATGGAAAATGCTTAGGAAATCAGAAACACAAAGGGACTTGGGAGTCTTTGTTCAAGATTCTCTTAAGGTTAATGTGCAGTTCAGTCGGCAGTTAAGAAAGCAAATACAATGTTAGCATTCGTGTCGAGAGGGCTAGAATACACAAAGGAGTCTGGCAACACCAGGTTTAAGTCCAACCGTTTTATTTGATAGTAAACTCACAAGCTTTCGGGGCTTGCCCCTTCGTCAGTCGAACGGAGAGTTCTGGCCTCAGACAGAGCATATAACAGCATGGACAGTTTATAGATTACTGATTAGAATGCGAATCTTTACACCTAACCTGCTATTTCAAGTCTTAAAGTGGCCAACAATGTGAGTGGAAGGAGCATTAAGCCCAGGTTAAAGAGATGTGTATTGTCTCCAGACAGTATTGTAAGTAAGGTTTAGCAAACCCAGGCAAGTCATGGGGATTACAGATCGTGTGACATGAACTCAAGATCCCTGTTGAAACCGTCCTCATGTGTGAGGAACTTGGCTATCAGTCTCTGCTGAGTGACTCTGCGCTGTCGTGTGTCGTGAAGGCTGCCTTGGAGAATGCTTACCCGAAGGTCAGAGGCTGACTGCCCGTGACCGCTGAATTGTTCACCAACAGGAAGGGAACAGTCTTGCCTGGTGATTGTTGAGCGATGTTCATTCATCCATTGTCGTAGCGTCTGCATGGTTTCCCCAATATACCATGCTTTGGGACATCCTTTCCTGCAGCGTATTAGGTAGACAATGTTGGCTGAGTTAGGTGTAAAGATTCACGTTCTAATCAGTAATCTGTAAACTGTCTGTGCTGTTATATGCTCTGTCTGAGGCCAGAACTCTCCATTCGCCTGACGAAGGGCAAACCCCGAAAGCTTGCGAGTTTACTATCAAATAAATCGGTTGGGCTTAAACCTGGTATTGTCAGACTTCTTACTGTGTTTACCCCAGTCCAACGCCGGCATCTTCACATCATGACTAGAATACAAGAGCAGGGATGTACTTCTGAGGCTGTATAAGGCTCTGGTCAGACCCCATTTGAAGTACTGTGAGCAGTTTTGGATGCTGTACCCAAGAAAGGACGTGCTAGCTTTGGAAAGGTCCAGATGAGGTTCACAAGAATGATCCCTGGAATGAAGAGCTTGTCGTATGAGCAACAGTTGAGGACTCTGGATTTGTACTCTTTGGAATTTAGAAGGAAGAGGGGGAGATCTTATTGAAACTTACAGGATACTGCGAGGCATGGATAGAGTGGATATGGAGAGAATGTTTCCACTAGTAGGACTAGCTGGAACCAGAGAGCACAACCTCAGGCTGAATGGATGATCCTTTAGGACAGAGATGAGGAGAAATTTATTCAGCCAGAGAGTGGTGAATCTGTGGAAGTCTTTGCTGTAGAGGCCAATTCACTGAGTGTCTTTAAGGCAGAGATAGATAGGTTCTTAATTAATCAGGGAATCAGGGGTTATAGGGAAAAGGCAGGAGAATGGGGATGAGAAAAGTATCAGCCAGGATTGAATGGCAGAGCAGACTTGATGGGCCGAGTGGCCTAATTCTGCTCCTATGTCTTATGATCTTCTGGTTTTATAGGACCCTAACAATGGGGAATGGATAATGAAGCTCAGTTTCTTTCTCTCCTGTCTGTAACAGTAGTCACTGGTGTAATATAGAAAAAGCAGCAACTAATTTGCACATTGTAATCTTCCACATATAGCTATGTGATAATAAAATAATTTGTGAAAGAAATTCATTTGCATGGTGCTGAGTGTGACCTGTTTGCCATTCTTCAATGGTATCAATGAACAATGTTATACAGTAGTGGCCCACAATTCTGCCTGTTCTATGAAATCAATGTAAGTTTGCACAGTGTGTACAAATTTCTCCCTCTCTGTTTTTGTGATTGAGGAATAATTAATGGGTGGAATTCTCCATTTTGAGACTAAGTGCCATGATGGGAACAGGAGTGAGGAGTATTTCCCACTACAGAGGCTGGTGAACAAACATGCCAAATCTTCCAGCCTTGACCTCATTAATTATGCACCCAGGTGCTTTATGCCATATTCGGTGGATGATGTGTGGTCAGCCGTTGTGTCTGGGTGCTATGTTAAAAGTTGCCCAACGTTACTGACCCACTATTGAACGAAGAAAGTGGACCTCCTGAAAATGAAAGTAGATCACCAGGAGCACCCTGAAACCGGAAGATGGACCTTCTGAGAACAAAAATGTATCTTCAGGAGCATTCTGAGGCTGGAAGATTAACCCACTGCAGGCACTAAATCTAGAAGCTCCACCTGAAGATGCTCCCCCAACTCACCGCTTTGGTGTTCCACAGTCCAGGATTGCAGTATGCCTTCATCCTGAACTTCAGAATCAGAACCAGACATTGTTCAGTTAAGTCCTGATATATGCATGCCACATTCTTCTAAACATGTTTCATGCCAGCATGTTTCTCACTGGCATTGTAGAGAATCTGAAGTGGGGTGAAGGGGGGCAATGGGGGTGGGGCGTGGTGTCAGGCCTTCAGCTATTTCCCATTAACAGGATGTCAATGAGGTTCATGCCTCTGGTGAGTTTTTAACCATGGTTAGCACAAGCAGAAGATCTTGCTGTAAATTCACGCCGACATGACTCCAGTTTCTTGACCTCTTGCCATATTCTCACCCTTGCCCACCATCGAACCCACTGGCTTGGGGGAATTCTGCCCAGCGACTCAAATTTTGGAGATAACTTCCTTTGTATGATGCACGTATAGATTTAGTCTCAAGCTTCCTAAACCTACTATACTTATTTTAAAGAGAAAAGGAACAAAATGTAACCTTAAAAGCATAAACTTACAGCATGTGTGGAGTCACTGTGTTATCTGAATAACAAGGATCTTTCCAAGCATCATCTTTTCCACAATGTAACAATCTATCTGAAAATGTGTTTTCAGTTATTCTGGAGTTTAGCTCATAAATGCACATTTATACTCAGTGGATTCTTTGGATATCTTCCAGAATGTTTCTCAATGTTTTATACTGCTGTAATTCTAAGTTTGCACAGTCGGCAGTTTCAAGTAAGCACCACATATCCTTGACTCATTAATTTATGTGTGTTGTTTATTGTTTTCTACCAATTTCATGGTTTTGCCATTTGCCAGATCTGTTTTCAGTAAACGCCGTTTGACATTTCTGTGTCGTTAAAAGAAAAAATAAATCACGGCGATGAGGTAGTATACTATCGTACAAAACAAAGTCCAAATGATGTGCACGTTCATCAGAACCTCAAGCAGGTGTTACAACTTTGAATACATCTCCAGACTTAGACAATATATAATCTTCCTATTGAGTTTTTTGTCAAAGGTCAAATCCTTAGTTTCCATTGCTATCCTGGCCAACAGAATCTTACTATGTAAATAATTCAAAAACGCATGGTATTATAATACTAGATTTGACCTGCTTCATAGAAAGAATAGATTTGACTGAAAAGCAAAATACTAGCCCACAATTGCTCTGGTGGACACATGAGCCGGTATTTTACGACCTCGCTTGGGCGAGGCTCATAAAATCCTGTCCGAGGCCAACGGAGGATTCCGTTCTGCGAGCCGCATCTGGGCATGGCAATAAATTTCCGGCCCTTGCCTGATGAGTGCAAATATTATTTTGTCTTACAAGTTGTTGACTGTGTTTATAGGGTATCTTGGCTCAGAGTGAACAAGATAAGCAGCTGAGCATCTCCTAATCAACCAGATTGAAGTGTTGTGAAATGAATAATGCAAGGTCTGAAAAAGGAATTCTAAAGTTACTGAATTCAATATTAAATGAGGTACAGAAAGATCAAAAAAGGGAAATAACAATTCGTGTATATAGATTATAGTATATTCCTCTCACCTTTCATGTCTCCTGTATCTGATTATTCTCTGTGTATTAGTTTACACGTACTACTCTGGATTTTTATGTTCCTACCCAGTTTTGGACTACTTCTCTCCCATCTGTCTCATTGTGATTCCTGTTCCATCCTGTTCTCATCCCAATATCAGTAGTTTAAATTGATTCTCAACAGCTGCCTTAATATTGTTGCAAGTCCT
Organism: Carcharhinus amblyrhynchos; assembly: GCF_965287045.1. Taxonomy (NCBI): domain Eukaryota; kingdom Metazoa; phylum Chordata; class Chondrichthyes; order Carcharhiniformes; family Carcharhinidae; genus Carcharhinus; species Carcharhinus amblyrhynchos. The sequence goes on from NC_137333.1 coordinate 65,216,600, forward strand.
TATTTCTACTTGACTGAACTGTAGTCCATTCTTGTAACAATCTCTGATTGCTAAGAAGTTAGCATTACTGCATTACACCATGTTATCAGTCACTCATTCAACGTCCTCAGTTTGCTTAGTGAATTTCCTTCTTTACTGAAGCACCAGGACTATCTCAGGGAACAAAATATTGTATCCTCTATCTTTGAGTTTAGAGGCAAGTTTTGTGTATTGCCTGCTATCTCATTTAAAACTTTGTTATGTGCAGATTGAGTGGCAACAAAGCAATCAGATAACTTACTAATAATTTATTAGCTTTAATTGAACTGAATAACTTGTTAGCTTTAAAACACTTTTGGAGTCTGAAGAATTTGAAAAGTAGTAGTCAGCAGCTGGTAAAATGTTTTCCTGCACAATTATATTATCTGAATACAAAAAGTAGAATGCCATGTAGTTGTGCCAATAGTTAACTCATTTTACTTTCTTCGTTGAGATTGTATTCTTCCTTCATTAAAACGTAAATTGTTTCTGATTTTTTTTTGAATTTATAACACAAGTTGCTAACTGAAAGCTCAATGATAGGAGAGAAAAACATGTGCTTTTTACTTCACAATGAGAATTATTGCTTTGCTGGATCTCTTTTCCAAAGGCCCTTAAAAGTACGATAAAATTATATAAAAGATTGGCTAGTTGGTTGATAGTGAGGAAGAAAGTTGTAAAATGCAGGAAGATATCAATAGATCGGTCAGGTTGAGAGCAAATTTGACAAATGCAATTCAGTCTGGGGAAATATGAGCTAACAAATTTGACGAAGGCAAACCTGGCAGGGCAATGAACAATAAGTGGTTGAAAACTGAGAAGAGCAAAGGAACAGAGTGACCTTGGAGTGTTTGTCCACACACCTTTGAAGGTAGGAGGAGGTTGACAAAGTGGTTAAGAAGGCATACATGATACTTTTCCTTGGAACTGAGCCACGACAGATCAGCCATGATCTTATTGAATGGCGGGGCAGGCTCGAAGGGCTAGATGGCCTACTCCTGCTCCTATTTCTTATGTTCTTATGTTCTTAAAACAATCCTTTGAAATGACTGAGCCAGCCACTCAATTCAAGGGCAATTAATGATGGGCAATGAATGCAGGCCTAAGCCATGAACAAATTAAAAAAAATCCAAAGCATAGAATACAACATGAGAGAAGTTATGCTAGAACTATATAAAATACTATTTCAGTGTACAGTTCTGTTTACCACAATGCAGGAAGAGAAGGCACAGAGAATATTTCCAAGCATGTTGCTGGACTGGGGAATATGAGCTATGAGCAAGTATTGAATAGGTGAGGTTTTTCTCTAGAAGAGAGGAGTCTGAGAGATGATTTAATTGCGGCTTATAAACTTTGAAGGGCTAGATAGAATATTTACAAAGAAACAATTTCCATTAGCTGAGAGGTCAATGATTAGCACACATAGTTTTAATGCAATTGGCAGAAGATGAGAAGGAAGTTGAGGAGCAATTTTTGACCCAGAGGGTAGTGGATGCTTGAAACTCAGTACCTGAAAGGGTGTTAAGGGCAGAAATCTTAAACTTTAAAAAGTACATGACATACCCTTGAAATTCAATAATCAAACCAAAAACTGGAAAGTGGGAATATCACAGAAAGTTTGGCAAATATCTGGCAGATCAGGCAACAATTGTGCAGAGAGAAAGAGTTAAGATTTCAGGTCGATGACCTTTTATCAGACCACATGGCAAGCTTCCTCAGGGCATTAGACTTCACCTTGTCCTGCAAACTTCCTAGCACCAGCTGCATGTTTATTAATCATGAGGAATTTAACTTTCCTAATGTGCAATTAATTTTCACCCACAGGGATTAACATTCTAGCAACAGTCATGACTTACAGCTTGCACCAGTTATCTATGCCATCTTTATTCCAACCATATTGTTAAGTTACAAGCTATATATTTGTTGACATGCATGTGGCCCATGACTCATGACCTGGGCACGGCTGTGGAGCTGGCCTACAGTGAGACTAACGCTGCCATGAGAAATATTATTGAACTGTTGGCATGCTCAAACCATGCTCCTGCTGAGTGAATCTTTCTTAGGGGCTTTGCAATACCTTCCCGGGTGATATTGAGATTTGAGCTTACCTGCTGCGTGTTCCAACACCATGAATCCTAACTACCACTCTCTTTACTACACCACACAATTGATTTCCTTTAGCCTAGCCTTCAGTGTCATACTGTCACTTCATTCCAACATCAGTCACCAAAGTTTGTGAAACAACCCAATTTCACCTCTACATAATAGTCAGCAGAAATAATCACAAATTGCACTTCCAAGTCCTGAGTGCTTGTCTTATTCTTTAACTTGCCCAACACTATATTTCCCCAGTGGGAGAGGGAAGGCAGCTCATTATAAACAAAGTGAGCTGCAGTTCATGATATATCACAAAATTAATGTTCTTGCCACTCTACCAATATGCTACAATGCTCTGCTCATTCAGCAACTTGCCAAGTACCCACCAAAATAATTGTAGGTAGAAATCTTATAAAGTTCAGTTGCTACAGTAAAAAAAAATTAGAACTTTATGAAGTTAGAATGCCCAGGAAACATTGAAAAAAATATTGAAATGATCACAATGCACTTCCTACAAGCACAGGATGTAATTGACTTTACTCATGTTGTCACTAGAACTGTTTGAGAACTGCCAGCTGTATTTGTGAATTGGAAGGGTTTCACTTCCTTAAGGTTCAATTAATCTGTGACCACCTGAAAAAAAATACACAGGTGTGTGCTTGTTCGCCAGGGAGGTCTCGGGTCTCAGACATTTTATAAAGCTCCACACTACCAAAGCTGTTTTGAGGCCTTTGTCCAAGTGCAAGTTGGACCTTGGGTGACAAAGGCTATATCCTCAGGATGTGGCTCATGATAGCGGTGTATCATCTCTTCAGCCCAACAAAGGTGTTATAATTCCAAACTCCAAAGTGTTATATGAAGTCCACCTGGGTCATAAGTTTTGCATTTTGAATTTGGCGAGAGTGAGCGAGACATATTTCACTTCAGGTATGATTTGCATGACTCACAGGGAGCTTTTATCAATCAAAGTTTATTTAAGAATACAGTTAAGTATGGAAAGAAAATTAGCAATACCTTTTTACCAATTACAACAAGAGAAAAACAATCATGATATAGTATCAACCTTAACTGCTAAACACTGTTCCAACGAAACAATTCCCATGCACAAAACCTTTGCCAAAGGTTTAACACAACAAAGACTAAAGCTCACGTGATACTGCAGTTTAGCCTTTTGGTTGAATGCTGCAATTCTCTTGAGGCACACACAGACAAGCTTGGGGTCCGAACAGCTTCAGTCCTTTGATTGGAGAATTGAAATCCTGACTTCTGAGCCTTGTAATTTCTAGCAGCTCTCTGGATACACCCAGAGTAGTTTGAAATCAGAACAGCTGCCCAGAACACCAGGGAAAGAGAGACTCTAGGCAAGCCAACCACCAACAGCAGATTGTCCACTCCAGCAAGGCAAGAAGCCTTGCTTTCAGCTAACCAGCAGAATTTCCAATACTAGGGAGAGGGAGAGAAACATTGCTTTTAGTCTGATGCCCACTCCCTTCTAAACTAAAACTGAAAATGAATCCTTAATTTTTTCCTGAGGAGGAACCACCTGGCTTTGATTTATCACTCAACCTTCCTTTTCACAATGCAAGGTCTTAAAGATCCCAGAGCAAAAATAAACAAAATCTCATTTAAGCCATTGAAGCAGCAATAAAAGGACTTCCAGCAGATGGCTCGGCAGCAATGAGAAAAACAAACTGGAAAGGTCTGCTTACAACTGCTGAAAACATGATTTTTAAAAAATTCTTAAAGGTACACAAAAGTCACAGAGGAGCATTACAACACTGCACAATGCTCAACGGCAAGCATAGATCATACCAAAAGATAATTCAAAATACACTTGCAATGCCTTGAACCTCTGCTGGAGCATTGCATTGTGTGCCACAGAGAGTGTCCAGGTCTGTCAGAGTTGGCTATGCATTGCATAACATTGCATGGCAAAGGGAGAGTAATATGAGGAAGAGAATAGAGATAATGCAGCATCTCTGTAAGATGCAAGGGCCATGGAGAGATACGCTAGGGCTGTCAGAGACAACCTCATCTTCAATCATTTTACCCAGGAATGAAATTCCAACCTGACCATTAGTACACTGGCTATATTCACTATATTAGTACACTGGCTATATTTATTATATTCATAGAAGGGTTTAACATACCCCCTGTGTATATTTATATTTGTGTTGATTTCAGTAACTCGTTTATATTCAATCACTTGAAACATTAAGCAGGATTTCTTTTGTTTTAGGAATGAAAGAGTTGTCTCCACCACCTTTGAATCTGAAGCGTCTTTTAACTGAGACTCTGGCAGCTGAACCAGTTCTCATTATTATTTCACCTGGTGCTGATCCTTCCCAAGAACTTCAAGAGCTGGCCAGTGAAACTATTGGCAGAGAAAACTTCCACGAGGTACAAAAGCAAGAGAGAAGTATTCTAATGGTTTCAAATATTGTTGACATTTAACAGTGACTGGCCTTGAAAATGCTTTTAGCTATATTAACATTTGAAGCCTTCATAGAATCCCTACAGTGCAGATGAAGACCTATTGGGTCTGCACCAACCACAATCTCACCCAGGCCCTATCCCCAACACCCCATGCATTTACTCTGCTAATCCCCTTGACATTTAGCATGGCCAATTAACCTAACCCACACATCTTTGATATGATGATCCTTTGTCCACTGTTTAACATGGGTATTAATCTATTTATTGTGAATTGGTTAGAGTCTGCTAAAATCTGAGTGACAGTAATATCAAAGAAGTGCAGCGAGTGTTTATTTGTGTATTAATAATTTCTAGGTTATAAAATGGAATGCAATGACTGTGTGTTATGCCAGTTATTTGTTACATTAATTCATATTGGAGTCATGTTAGGAGCTGGATTTACAATCAAACAGCGTGCGATAGATCATATGCATATTTTAACACATGAAGCTGTGTTTAATTTTAAGAGTGAAATGCGTTTAGACAAGTTGCATTTTAGAGCCAAAATTATTAAGTCTTACTCAAAATGTGCAGAATGGGTGTGTCCTTTCTTAAGAAGAGAACATTCATCCCCCACCCTGCAAGTGCTCTCCTTGCTGTTGCCTCTTAACAAGCCAAATTATTGTAGCCCATCTCAAGATCATACCCTGCAGCCAGGCCTTGTAGCTCCAGAGCTGCTAAAGATCATCCTTCATGGCCACCTGCAGTCTCCTTCACTGAAAATCAGCAACTTCCAACCAGCCATGCTGCAGCCACTGGGATAACAATGGGCCGGAGCACTTGAACAAGCAAAGGTCACAACTTCCCTTGCTGGTTTATAGGTTAGCTAATGTTGTTAATGGTTCTTTCTCCTCATGTACTGTCTCCTTCTCCTTCCACTTGATCATGAACACCCCTCATTTGAAAAAACGACAAACCATTGACCGTTTCTGACCTTGTAAACTTCCATCTGATCTCCAATCTCCCTTTCCACTCTAGAGTCCTTGAATGTACTGTAGCCTCCAATTCTATGCTCAACTTTCCAGCAGCTCCATATTTGAATCCTTCCCCTGCCATAGTGTTGTAATGTCTCTTAGCAAAGTCACAAATGACAAAGGTCAGCCAATCCTCCTCATGATTCTTGACCTGTCTTCAACCTTCGAAAAGTCCTTCTCCGATGCCTCGCCACTGCTGTTCAGCTGGGTGGGACTGTAATTACCTGGGCTCATTCTCTTCTCTCCAGTTTAAACCAGAAAATTGCCTGCAATGTTTTCTTTTCCCCAAATCAATTCAGATTTTTCCCAAAAGTACACCATTACCTCTCATACCCCTCAAGGGATCTATTTTTATCTCTCTCTATTTCTTATCTGTGTACTGCTCCTCAGTTACATCATCCAAAAACACATAATCAGTTTTCATGTCAACACTAAAGACACCAAGTCCTATCTCACCAGCAACTCTTTCAAACTTTCCATTGCTTTTATTTGTCAGACAGTTTGTCTGACGTTTGGCACTGAGTAGAAATTTTATTCCACTACATGTTGTGAAAACTAGAATGGTTGGGTGGAATTTTTAACAGGTGAATTTATCAATAGACACTTAGAACTTTATATTGTTTCACCTCAGCTTGGATCCTGAGGGTTTGCCCATGATAGATGCTGTGTGAGTTGGCGTGGGGGATGTAAAGGCAAAGGGTGGTGGATGTGGGGAACATGAGTTGGCACATCGGTTATAAAGGGCCAAGCGGGATTGGTAGAGGGACATAGATTGTCATGGAGGTTATGAAAAGCCATGGAGGGGCATAGGTTGACATAGGGGCTATAAATGGATTTGGGAATGGGTTGGGGGAGGAGGGGCTGAGGCAACATGGGTTTGACATGTGACATGGGGAGTATGTAGAAAGTGAGGGGATGTGGGGTGTTGAGGGCTAGAGAGCAGTTGATTGTTTTTCTGTACTTTTGTGTCCAAGTGCCAGATTACCAAGGTTGGTCTTTCGCCCAGCCCACATTCATACTGAAGAACAAAAATCTGACTATCTGGGGCACTTTCTCCCAAGTCCAGTTTGCAGAACAGGCAATTTTCCTGACTCAGCACTTATGACTCAGAAGCAAAAATTCAGGCCTTAGATTTTTGACTTTGTTTTTGAATATCGGCCTATAGAAAGATACATAGATGAAATGTAAATAATCAGACTGCAAAGGCCTTATTTAAATTATGTCTTAAGTACATGATAATGCATTTTAAATAATCTGTGATTTTTGGAAAGCTAGGTGAAATGCTATAGCTAGCTATAATACCTTTAGCTGAGTTTAGTGTAGTTTAAGTGCGCAATATCACAGCTGTTCAATTTTCTTTATGTTTATCTAATGACATGAGTATTAAACAGTTAACATTTCAATGACATTAGCAGAGGCAAAAATTGCATTCCTTTCTACCATCTGCAGGTGGCTATGGGCCAGGGTCAAGCTGATATAGCCATCCAAACACTAAAGGAATGTGCACGCAATGGAGAATGGTTGTGTTTAAAGAACCTGCATCTGGTTACAGCCTGGCTTCCATTTTTAGAAAAGGTAAGCATTGTTATTGCTTCAAGCTTGTTTAGAGTTCCAGTCAACACTTTTATGTCTCTAAGACACTGCCAGCCAGTAAGCATTGTGTCCCTATGAAGTTAAGACATTCACTAGATAAGTCTCTTGTCAAAGTTATTTTATTTGCCTTCAACTCTACATAGCCATTTTTCAAGCTAGTATGAAAAAACTGGTAATCATAACCTTGACCACTGGAATATTTCTGATGCTCCTCCATTTAACAAAGCCTTTTTAACTACAAATTTCTAATCAATTAGCTTTTCATCACGATAAAGTAATTCCTGTTAAAGATTTTGCAGTATTAGGAATAGAAATATTATGTAATTAAGACCTGAAGAATCAAAATATCAGTTAAATTGCACAACATGAAGGACAATATATAATGATGCACAAACACAGTTGATTCCAAGCCTCTTTTGTAACCCACGTTGTAAGTTCCTACTCCTGCACTCTTGTAGAATAATGAATGATCAGACAGGCACAAAAACTCTTCCATATGAACCCAACTCGACTGATATTATCCTAAATATGAGGAACAAGAGGTAAAACTGTGTGATTAAATAACATAGAATATTCTATTGAGTTCAGTCATAGCTGATTCCAAAACGAAATCCTATTTTCATTATACACTTATACAGTGGTTGCATATCTATCCACAAAAGCAAAAACAAAAATCATTGAAAAGGTGTCACATAATTGAACATTAAACTAATCCTCAAGGATAATGGGAGTTTTCTGCAGATTAATGTCTAGTGTATTGGCAATAGTCATGTAAATAAAATAAACCCTTTCGAGAATATGTTATAAGTATTTGTATGGATTTTAGCTGAAGCTATAGAACTAACAAGATTTGTAAAAGATTAAGGGGGAGAAATTGGATATAGCTGCAATTCTGGGTGCAAGCTCTCCTGCCATATCACCCTGGAAATGTAATGCCTGCCAAGTTGGAAGTCAGTCAATTCTAAGTTTACAATATGTCTTCCTGAAACAGGCATTTGGTGCTTTGAATCTGCAAATAGGGGTACTAATTCCAATTTTAGGACCTCCGTACACAATTAGGCATGAACATGTGACGTACATGCTGGTTTTGGCAGGGGTTTTTGTGTTTTCAGCAATCTAATCAGTGGTCCTTAAATGGAGGCCACAGACAAGTTGGTAAGTATATTTTATCCCAATATATGTTGTTTTTTTTTCTCATTCAGGCTTTCGTAGCCAGAAGATTAGCTTAATTATTATGCAACTACTTGTCAAAAATTTTTTCGTGGAATTCCGTCCATAATGTCACAACACTGGACTTTACGAACTAGCTGATCATGATAGGAATTCTGAATTGACTGCACAGTTGCATGTATGACAAAGGAATGTAGGCCAATCAAACCAATAAGAATTTTTCAGCTTGGGGAATGTTTTTTAGATTTGCTGGATGAACATGATCCAGACATGTGCGGAACTATGCAGGTTTTTCTTTAGTTGGTGTTGGTGGGTACCCAATGTGACCAGTTCTGCCTAAACTTCAGACAATACAAGACTCAAGAAGCTAGTGTCTTTACATTAAAGATGTAAATTTATTTAACCAGTAACTACCAGGAGACCATCAAAGGGTCAGGATAGCTCTGAGATAGAACTGCCAGACCAGTCTGTTGAAATCTCACATTTACAATTCAAAACAGATCAATGCAGAATGTATTTTATTAGTCCGTAGAATTTGAAAGGTAATTCCTGTCTTGGCTGACCCCACTTTCTGTGTTGCCTAGTGACCTCAGATGCCAGCCCAAAGTTCAAATGAATGTTCCAGTGGATTCCTTTACAAGTCACTGCCAAACCAGATTAACACATGACTCCATGTCTGTGCGTGCATCCACCTTGTCTGGGTCGTGAATGTTTCTTCAGAAGGAACTCTTCAAATGCAGTCAATAAAAATATAACAAAACTTACTCCAACTTATAAATCAAAGAAAGGGTTTAATAAGGAAACTTCATTACTCCAAACTTGGGGCCTTGCGCTGAGCCATTCTAAGCTCTCCACAATTCCCAACAGGTTATTATTTATAATGAATCAGCTGGTCAGCCAACCATCACAACATTCTCTTATTGGTTCCATGGTTTATTGGGTCAGCTGGCCCTTACAGCTTGTTCCCATTGGCCACATTACATCCTATACAAAACTGTCACCAATTACATTCTAACAGTGAATAAACAGTATTTATGAAATGTGATTAAGTGTCCTAGATGATAAATCTTGCATAAACCCAAGGTCTAAACATTCTCTTAGAATATGACTTTTCCCAATGCCTTTTTACCATGATGCCTTATAGAAAATTGCTGTTGGCTAAAATGAACAATATGTCTTAAAAATACATTAATATATTCAAAATATCAATATATGTGTTTTAAAATCATAATCATTTGTTTAAATCTCTTACTGCATTCACGTGTGTAAACTATTCTTTTGTTAGCTTATAAGCTTGTTTTAACAGTAATTTGATCTAACACTGGTAATTCTGTAGGTGCTTTAATGTCCAATGATTTAAAAATCTTGCTAATCTATTAGGGTTCCCACTTACAGTTAGTACAACATTGTTTCTGTATATTGGAGACTGGTGATCTTAGTACCTTCAGATGGATCTCACATGAAAAGGAATATCAATTTGTGCAAGTTAACATAGTGCGAGAGTGACAGAATCGCTAAAATGCAGAAGGAGGTCATTTGGTCCATTATGTCTACACTGGCTCTCCAAATGAGCTATTCATCTACTGCCTTTCTCTCGGAACCCTTCTCAATCCTTTTTTAAGTGGGAACACTTTCTCCCTATCTGCTCAAATACCTCTATCCATGGGAAACAGTCCCAGTTCCTCTAATCTATCTTCATAATACATTTTCTCATCTCTGAAACCTTTCTTGTGACTCTTTTGTGCACTCACTCCAATGTCTTCACATTTTTCATAAATTGTGTCCAAAGTTGGATACAATTTATCTTGTTTAGAAGAACACAACAAAATTGATCATTTTTAGGTTGGTTTGAATTAGCCAAACATCGCCAAATAATGATGTGTGACACCCTTAAAATTATGCAGCACTCTAATATTGTCCTTGTGGCATGTCTAAGTAAGCCTATCAAAACTAAAAGCTTCCATTAATTTAATGAAAAGTCAAAAAACAGTTTCCCAACAGTGATGAACTTCTACAATTGATTTCTCTGAACTTTAAAGGCGGGTTGAGCTTCCTGATAAATAATGTTGGGAAGCTCTTTTGCATGTATTTGCATGTCAAACATGTTAATTAAACGGCTAGCTCACCAAAATCATAGAATTCCTGCAATGCAGAAGGAGGCCATTCAGCTCATCAAGCCTGCACCAACAATAATCCCACACAGACCCTATCCCTGTAACCCCATGTATTTACCCTGCTAATCCCCCAACACTAAGGGGCAATTTAGCATGCCCAGAGAACCTAACCTGCTCATCTTTGGACTGTGGGAGGAAACTGAGTATCTGGGGGAAACCCATGCAGGCACAGAGAAAACGTGCAAACTTCACAAAGTGACCCAAGGCCGCAACTGAACCCAGGTCCTTGGCACTGTGAGGCTGCAGTGCTAACCAGTCTACCACCATGCTGTGACAAAGTGAAATGAAGTACCCCCTCCAAGTTGTCAGCGTGAAATTTGTGCTTTCACATTTATGGCTGCATATGAGTAGCAAGCATGATAGCCTTCTTCCTGGACTTTGGAGTAAGCAACCATTGCTTTGGCCTTCTTGGGGACCATTGATAAATGTCAGCTTCAGGAAAATTCCGCCCCAGGCTTCCATAGTCCAAGCCAAGAAGGAAGGCAGTGTCAGCGAGATAGGTTGGAGCTAACGCTGGGCAAGAAAAGCAGTGTCAATGGAGAAGGATGGAGTAAAGACGGGGCAAAGAAGGCAGAGTCTAAGGGCAATGTGGGAGGGATTTGGGGAAGAAATCCAATTGGTTTGTAGTTTATTGAGAGGTCAGCTTGTCATGTGTGCTTTGATCCAATTGTAAGATGGTGTATTGTGTGTAGAATCCTCTGCTAGCTAGAATGCTTACAGGAAAGAAGGAGGCCATTTGGCCCATTGGGCCTGCACTGACAACAACCCCATCCAGGCCATATCTCCATAACCCCATGTATTTACCCTGCTATTCCCCCTGAAACTAAGGGTCAATTTAGGATGGATAATCTCCCTAACCCGTAGGCCACAGCTACTTATTTGTATCATACATTATATTTTACTGTCATGTCCCCTCATTTATTTGATTTATTATTGTCACATGTATTAGCATACAGTGAAAAGTGTTGTTTATTACGCTATGTGGATAAAGCATACCGTTCATAGAGAAAGAAAGGAGAGAGTGCAGAATGTAGTGTTACAGTCATAAGCAAGGGTGTAGAGAAAAATCAACTTAGTGCGGGGTAGGTCCATTCAAAAGTCTGATGGCAGCAGACAAGAAGCTGTTCTTGAGTTGGTATGTTACCTTAGACTTTTGTATTATTTTCCCGATGGAAGAAGGTGGAAGAGAGTATGTCCAGGGTGCGTGGGGTCCTTAATTATGCTGGCTGCTTTGCCAAGGCAGCAGGAAGTGCAGACAATGGATGGGAGGCTTGTTTGCGTGATTCATTGAGCTACATTCATGACCTTTTGTAGTTTCTTGTGGTTTATGATAGCTGAATTAAAGCACACTACTTAACAAAAGCCTTGCTGTTTTTGGGACCCTTTACTTGTGCCAAACTGAACTCATACTCAGACTCCTTGCACCAAATGCACACTTCAGAACTTGCATAGCACTCCATTCTCCCACAAGCTTGGTAAATGAAACTTTTTCCATTCCCTCACAAAGTCTGTATGCATGGAATCTTGAAAGTAATATCATTTCTTACCTTGGCCAGGGTGCACTCAGTCATCCTCAGACCTGCTCCCAGTGGATAGTAGACCTTGTTGGGAGCTCTTTCAATGTAACCTGAAATATGGCTGTGCAGGGAAGAACATCATGAGTAGATTATTTGGTCCCTCAACAGTGCCCCTCCATATGTTCTTGTGACCGGTCACTGATTTCTAATCGCCCTCAGCAACCACATATCCCTGACATCTTATCATTCCAAAAAGAATTGTGGTAACTTTGGAGTCCACCCAATGTCAGTGCTTCCCTGAACTGCACTACAGAGTGTGGAGATCCAACTAGTCATTATCCTTCAGTTGCTAAGAGTCTTACACACCTCAGTCCGAGATGGCCTTGGTAACAGTGCAAAACTGTGTTTTGTCATCTAGACACCTCCACCTACTTGAACAGCTTTCCTAAATGGAGACCCTGCAAAGCCCTGTAAGAGCTCTTGAGGCTTTGCAATGATAGACTGTGATGAGGATTCAGAGGCTATCACAAAGGTCCATTCTACTCACTCTTGCTTCATGGGATAATATCCTGATCCTTTAATGATATTCTGCACTTTGGTCGCACTCCCTGTAGGTGAGATCTGTTCGTACCCATGACAAGAAGACATGCAAGTCAAACATTCCTTCATTTGAGGTCTCACAAAGGCTGCAATCAACTGCACACACCACTTAAATTCTACACTCAATTCCTCTTGTAGTCAAGATCAACTTGTTTGTTGCCTCCTCACTTGAGCCTTGACTGTATGTCAGCTTGATGTTACATTTGAACAAGGACGGCCAGAATGATTGGACATGCACATCTCATCAATGTCCTAAAATCTAGGGAAGTCTTTGGTTTTCTATTCAGACCAAAGTGAAGACCTTTACTCTTTTTATACTGAATCTACAGTGTTCCTGGCCTCTCTCATTTCTTGTTTAACTCTCTTTGAGGACTTTTTGCATCTGCCCCACATCTTACATCAGGGCAAGAGCAGCAGGGAATGCCTGGCCAGCTTAATTGACATCACATCTACAAATATCCACTCCCTCTGACACTGAAACTCAGTAGCAGCATTATGTGTTATCTACAAGATGCATTTCAGCAAAAATCCTTAGGCAGCACCTTCCAAACAACTACCTCCATCTAAAAGAACAAGGGCAGCAGATACATGGGAAAACCATCACCTGCAAATTCCCCTCCAAGCTACTCACTGTCCTGACTTAGAAATATACAACCATTTCTTCACAGTCCCTCCATAACAGCATTGTGAGTCAGCACATGAACTGCAGTAATTCAAGAAGGCAGCTCACCATCACCTTCTCAAGGGCAATTAGGAAGGGGCAATAACTGCTGGCCAGTCAGCAATGCCCATGTGCCACAAATGAATAAAAAAAAGTTCGCTTCATAAAAGTGCTTTCTGCATCCTTAAGCTGAGCAATGGTGCCAATTTTCTTGCTCGTTTAATTTTAATGTCCCACAGATTCTACATAAAGTCTTAGCTATTGATTTATTGTGCTAGTTTTAGCACTAAGGAATGCATTGCTAATATTCACAACAGGAGTTTAGGTAATTTTTCCTCCCTGACTCATCATTCTAATTGAATGCAACAAGTAAACGTCTGTGCAAGACCTGCTGCAATTAGATATTAAAGTCTATTTGTGGTGATTAATTCAATCTCCAATACCATTGCACATCGGGATTCAAGACCCAATACATTATTCAGGTTAAGCAAGTTCAAGGATGGGCATAAGTGAATCTAGGCAAATGAAGAATACAGGAAGAGGAAGATTAATGAGGAGAAGAAGGAGGGGAGGAGGAGAATGGGAAATTTTTTAGCGACATAGGAGGGCAGGAAGACCTTAAATCCCTGCATTAATTGCTGCTAATAACTAAACCCATAAAGCCTGTTAAAATTACAATTTGAATTTCTGTTTAAGTACACAGGAACGGGAGCAAATCATTTAACCTGCTTAGTCTGCTTTGTAATTTAATTAGATCATGACAGATGTGTGCCTTAAATTTAAGTCCATATAACTTGATACCTTAAGCTACTAAAAACCTGTTTCTTGAAAACTCCAATTGCTTTCACTCTTCCCATTACTGTTGTCTTTTTTCCAGAGAAAGTAGCCTCTGGTAAAACACCTCAATCCTGCATTTTCATAAAATTGTTTTATACTTTCATAGAAGTATCATAGAATCCCTATAGTGCAGAAGGAGGCCATTTGGCCCATCAAGGCTGCTTCGACTACAATCCCACCACCCAGTGTCTATCTCTGTAACCCCACACATTTACCTTACTTACTCTGACATATCCCTAATGAGCAATTTAGCATGGCCAATTAACTTAACCCACACATTTTTGGAACTGTGGGAGGAAACCGGAGTATGCGGAGGAAACCCATGCAGACACAGAGAGAATGTGTAGACTCCACACACAGTCACCCAAACCAGGAATTGAACCCAGGTCCCTGGCACTGTGAGGCAGCAGTGCTAACCACTGTGCCACCATGCTGCCTTTTTCTTTCTCCGTATTTCTCTGTATGGTTTTTAAAATATAGAAACTAGAACTGTTCAATTTTCCCAGTGTGTTCCATCTAGTTTAACATAATTTATTTGTTTTTCTTTAATAATGAATCCCCAAAATCTAGTAAAGCATAGAATGATCATTATTCCACATATAGATAGAGAAAATCTTGATTTTCTGGTTTTCAGATTGACTGGTCTCACCTGCAGTGGGAATTGTTGCAGGTGGGAAGGAAAATTTGACGAACCAGCAAAAAGTCCATTAACTTCGGGTGAGAATTTCTGGTACCAAGGTGAATGGGACTGGAATACCCCACCCCAAATAACAACTGCTTCATATTTGTGAGGTGTCGTAAAGATACAAAATAGTGTGTCATGCATTAGGAGTTTTGAAAATAACATAAAGGGTACAATTAAAAGAACATTTACCTTTATCACTTTCTGAGCATAAAGCACCCCCTGAGTGGAGTGCTTGCCAAAATGTTGCACAGAAAAGTTTGCCCCTTGGTAATGGAGCCTGCCTGATTTTCTTTCATTTAAATAAATGGATGGACAAAGAATTGGGTGCATTCCATTAGTGATGTGATCATCACTCCGCCTGATTTCCACTTGGACACTCGTTAAGTGATACTATGCACTGAACAGGAAATTCTGAGCCCTCTTGTTTTTCAACTTGAGAGACAGTGATTGCAAAGATAACAATTGAATGAAATTCTCACATAATAAATCCAATTTGCTTCCTCACAATCCATCCTGGAGTGAAATAGCTTCCCCATTGTAGAAGTCTGAGAGCTCTTCAAATATCAAGAAAAGTAAATTAGTTTTTAAAGAGATTTTGCTTTTCCATAATCACCACAAAGATGACTTTCAGCAAAAGATAGCTGCAGTAAAAAAAATTATGTTGGTTTCTTCCCCTTGAGAACATACAGGCCTTCTGGGGAATACTGCAAGTAAGAGATTATATCCATCAAGAAATATGGACTTCTTTCTCTGGAAAAGAATTAGCTGAGTGGTGACCTGACGGAGGTATTTAAGATTATGTATATCTGGCTGGGGAACCTAAAACATGGGTCACTGTTTCATAATTCGGATTTGATTGTTTAGGACTGAGTTGCAGAGATATTTCTTTACAAGAGGATTGTGAATCTTTACAATTTTCTACCCCAGGAGGTTGTCAATTCTCTTAAGGCTGGAATAGACAATCTTTTCAGTTTGTCAAGGAACCAAGAGGTATCGGGAGAGGCTGAGAGAGCCCAAGAACAGTCAGGATTGTATTGAATGAGAGACGTCTTGAAGAGTCGCATGCTCTACTCTGGTTCCCATCTCTTGTGTTCTCTAATTTCACTACTAATGTTCAATATTTTTGTTTCACTTAATAATATGCCAGGCTGTGTTTAAAATCTGTGACTTTAAATGGTTCTGTAGGAATCTGTGTTAATATTTAAGTGTGCGCATAGAGCGGGAAAATATTGCTGGACTATGTTATTAACTTCATTGAAATTAGGATTGCACTATTCTTATTCTGCTGAATAGTATTCATGGCAATCATTGATTACAGTCTGGAAAACAGCTTAAATTGGATCTCCTTCCCTCTCTGTGTTTCCTTCCTGAGTAAAAAGTCTGACAACACCAGGTTTTAGTCCAACCTATTTATTTGATAATATACTCACAAGCTTTCGGGGCTAACCCCGAAAGCTTGTGAGTATATTATCAAATACATAGGTTGGACTAAAACCTGGTGTTGTCAGACTTTTTACTGTGTTTACGCCAGTCCAACGCCGGCATACCCACATCATTTCCTTCCTGAATCAGTCTTCGAAGCTTCAACTTTGCATTTACCAGATCCCCCCTTTCAGATTTACTTTGTCGTCTCTTTTATCCTTCTTCATTCTAGCTCCTATTTTTTGTGTTATGATAATATTGGTGGTGCCTTCCACCATGGACCTCAACATTTCACCTTGTTTCCCAGTAAAACAAGAAAAAGCTTCTTTTCAGAGCAGTATATGAGTTATAAATTTACCCAACAAAATACATTATTTTAATTCCAATTTAAAGTATTGGTGCAGATACAATCTAGGGAAGTAAATGGATTTGTTTATCATCTTATTCCAATAGAATGAGATAAAATTCCAGTAGACGGAATAAGCATCAGTACATGACATGCAATGAATATAAATGAGCCATGATATACCACAGAAGTGTGCTATGAGGGGAATTTTACTTCACAGTCTCTTGGTTTTTGAAAACTAAATTAGATTCACGAGGGTTAAGTAGAGTTGTATTGTCCTCCCTCCATTCATCTGGATGAAAATGGTGGAGCACACCAAAGCTGTAGAAATCCAAGTATGAGCCAAAATTTTCTCGCTGTTCCCAACGGCAAAATCTTCTGATCCCTCTGGTGTGAATGGAGATTTATTGTTGATCTGAACTTTCATGGCTGCTGGCTTCAGAACCTTCCAAAATCTCTGCTGACATGGCAAAAAAATCACATCAAGTGCTCAAAGTGCTGCTTATCCTTTCAGTTTCTTTGATGAATCAGCTGCGAGTTGTAAGACATAAGGTGCAGTTTCTTTTGCTGTCCTTAATGAGTTATCACTGAAATATCTTCAGGAAATTAAGATAAGAAACCCCACCTGCTTCATTCAGCTGGTTGAACCTTAATGGAGTGTAAATGCTCACTGCTCCACATCTCCGATTCCACAGCGCCCAAGAAATCTGCAGCCAATCTAAAAAACATGGGTACCCCTGTATTGCTTGGGTAGAAAGGAAAGTAAAAACACCCCTAAGATAACTTAAAAGGAACTAATCAATAGTACTTTCAGGAGAAAAAGCCCTGCATTATATTGGAGTCCATCACTCAAGACATTTTTTGTATCAGTTGGTTAATAGCAGCAGAGAACTTTAAACCCACCAGTTGCTGGAATAAAAACATCAAAACATACCAGAGCTGAATTTCAGCAACTAATAGACCTTCATACATAAGACCTGGAATTTCCCACTAATTTATGCCGGAAGATATATGTAGTTGCAGTGTTAAACAATATTTTAATGCTGAATTGCTTGTTCCTAAATCCAGTTCATTAATGTAAGTAATAAATAACAATTGTTGCTAAGCTGATTCTAGAACACCTTCCTCTAATTTGAATAATGGCCTTCTATATTCTTAGCCAATTTGCTATCCATGAAGTGATTGTGGTGTGCTGGTAATGGGGCAAGTCTACCAGTCCGTTCTGCTGCTTGAGTAGCACAGTGGGCTGGAAGACATCCGTAGGGGCCATTTTGTGGGCTTCCCGCTGGGTGCCACAGCCTCCACATGTCTCTGAACTTAAATCTTTTGACGTAATCAACTCTGTGCCAGAAATTGGCATAGAGCTGATTATCATATGGAAATCTTCATTTCCATATGATTGACAAGTCGAGAACAGAATTCACTGGGCTCTGGGCCCACAAGTGTCTCTTCACCTCCACCTCCACTGCGCGCACGGCAGCTCCCTCCCCCCCCCCCTCCCCAACCCACCAGAAGTGGTTCAATCCAGCATGGCTTACTTCTGCTCCCTACTAACAGGGAAAAGGTCACCCGACCTTGCTGGAGGGAAGAGAGACCATTGAGGAGGTTAGGGTAAAGGGGGGGATTGCCCCTTGGGCAGTGCCAGGCTGGCTACATCATAATCTCTTGATATACACTCACTCACCCTCAACCACTGTGAATGGGTATGATTGTGTGTTAATATGTGAGGGAAGAGGGTGAGTTGACATCTTGAAACTATGTGTGAGCATGAGACATGAACTCACTCACTTTTTCTCTCTCCTATACAGACACACTCTCGCTCTCTCTCTCCCTCTGTCCCCAACACTCACTCGCTCCCTTTTTCTCCCTTCCAGTTCACTCACTCTCTCCCAAACTCACTCACACAGCCTCTCTTCACCCTCACCACCCGCACACCATCGCATCCAGCCTCTTCCAACCCTGCAGAAACTCCTTCCGCCCACCCAGCCCAGCAGTCAGCCTCTCCCTCCCCCTGCTTGGTCCAACAGTCAGCCGCTCCCTCAACCTGCTCAGCATGGCAACCAGTCTCAGTTTTGCATTCTCTCTTGCTCTTTCTCGCCTGCCCTCTCTCTCTCTCTCTCTCCCATCTGCTGCTGATAGCTCACTCATGAGTCTATCAGCAGCAAACATGGCAGAGGAATGACTTGTAATTGGAGGAGAGGTTGCTTTCACAATCTTTCACTCCACTCATCGCTATTTTGAAAACTGCTTCTGGGGACGTCAGGGGCCACATCCAGCTCTGTGTTGGACCAGCCTGAATTATTCTGCCATTTCTTTGTCATTACCTGGGATTTTATCATGCTCATCCCTTAATAGTTCTATTTACATTTTCTTTATGTTATTTATATGCCAAAAGAGCATATTTATTTTTATTTGCTTTTTAATTTGATTCCAAAATTTTATTTTGCTTTCCAAATGATTATTTTTTCAATTTCTGTCCTAAAGTTCTTGTATTCCATTTTTCCTTCCCATATTTTAGTATCTCAGTAGGTGTTTGTATTTTCTTTAGATTCAATTTTCCTTTTTTTATTAATCCATATTAGTCTCACATTAATTTGGTCATTTTTGGTGTTTAATGGGACATCATTCCTTTAAACTTTAATGCTTACTTTTTTAAAGATGTCTGAGTTTTTTTGCCTGTCTGTTTTTCAGGATTTTCTCGCCATACTACTCTTATTCTTTTTTTTGTTTTATTACCTTAATCTTTGTTCTACTTATGTCATTTTTCATCCTTAGCGTGAACCTTTCCATGTTATAATTGTAACGACTATGATGCTCTCCTACCCTTCTCTTAGCTGTGATAGTGTATTAGCCATTACAAAACTGAGCAATGATTCTTTTCTTCTTGAAATGCTTACATACTGAGTGAGAAAAGGGTACTGTAAAAACCCTATGAAAGATTGATTTCTTTTATCCTTTTGCTACTCCTTCCTGCTTGTTTAACTAAGGTTGTTGACACCTTTTGTGATGGATATTCTATGCCCCCTGCTCACCTGCATATTTGCCTGCACATTTGCTCTTGCAATTCTCTTCCACTACTTTTTGGTCTGTAGTATATACCTATTGGGGTGATGGATCTCTCCTTATCGTTTAACTCAATCTATAAAACAGAGATGAGGAGGAATTTCTTCAGCCAGAGAATGGTGAATCTGTGAAACTCATTGCAGCAGAAGACGGTGGAGGCCAGGTCATTGAGTGTTTTTCAGGACAGAGAAAGATCAGTTCTTGATTAATAGGAGGATCCGGGGTTATGGGGAAAAGGCAGGAGAATGGGGATGAGAAAAAAATCAGCTATGATTGAATGGTGGAGCAGACTCGATGGGCCTAGTGGCCTAATTCTGTTCTTATGTCTTATGTGGATTCTTATTGATGGTTACAGCTTTTTTTCTAGAGCTGCTATGTTATTTGTGATCTATACAGCTACAGCACCTTCCCTTCTTAAATATGTTATATCCTGCAAAGTTAATGAAAATCCTTTTCTATAGATAGCTAACTTCATAAATCCTAGTATATTAGGATTCACCCTACTAATTATTGCCTCCAGTTGTCCTGTATATCAGGTATAATACTGTGGCAGCACTTTTTTTTATTCTTCATAATCATTTTACCTTTATGCTCTATGACTTAATCCAATCTCCGGCCGTTCGTGCATTTTCTTTAGTCCTTCATTTAGTTGCTCTCTCTAGCTAATTCTTTTGTTTTTAGTTTTCTGTAATTTCCAGCAGTTTCCTGCATCATATTATTAGTTAAAAATTTTTATTAAAGTCTTGCTCATTCTTTATGCTAGGACTCTTGCTTCAGCCCGATTCAAGTGCGGCCCGTTCCAGTGGTACATTTTCCACCCACCTCAATACTGGCACCAGTGTCCCATGAAATGGAACCCTCTCCTTCCCACACCATCTCTTTACCCAGGTTTTCACTTTAATCTATTTGTCCTTCATTAATTTGCACTGATTTTGCAAGATTGCTCCTTAAGCAGGAGAGCACCATATCAGATATTTTTAAAGAGATAATATTTCTCCTTTGTGGGTTTTTATCTACCTACATCTCTGTGCAGTTTTCTTTCAAAAAGGTCAAAAAATTGTTTGGATTGCCAGAACTTCGAATAAGTTCTACCAGCTGT
Organism: Carcharhinus amblyrhynchos; assembly: GCF_965287045.1. NCBI lineage: Eukaryota > Metazoa > Chordata > Chondrichthyes > Carcharhiniformes > Carcharhinidae > Carcharhinus > Carcharhinus amblyrhynchos. The sequence goes on from NC_137333.1 coordinate 65,237,331, forward strand.
CAAGACTGAACCTGAATAGCCTTATTAGGAATATAAAAAAGCACAAACTACAACATTATGGGATCAGCTGTAAGTAAACATTCTAAGCTTTTAAGAACTAACAAACTTCCTGAATAGACCAGTGAGCACAACCAGTAGGTAGGTGGCTGGTAGCAATACTTGTTGGGGGTGCTACATTTGACCTCAGTCAGTTGGGTCAGCAATGAGAGGATTGGTTCACCATGATATCTAGATATTCTTGAAGGAAGCATATGGATGATGTGGTAAAGCTGTGACAAAAAGGTTGGGTTCAGCTATGATATCTCCCACAATTCAATTGCTTGCTTAGGTTTCCTATCAAAATTCATACATGCATAAAGGTTGCTTGTATCAAGACGGTTATACTGATATAAATTACATGAACAAGAAAATTATGCTTAAATTTTAAAAGTTTTTAAATTAAAAAAAAATTCAGTTTAATAGGTTAACTAATTTTCTGTTGTCTTTTTTAACAGGAACTGAATAGGCTTGAGCCACATACAAATTTCCGTCTTTGGCTTACATCTGAAAACCATCTTAAGTTTTCCCCAATATTACTTCAGTCCAGTCTTAAAATAACATATGAAGTAAGTTTGTTTTACAGGAAAGTCAAATTTTTAAGACAGTGATTATTGATTAATGTTTTTAATTAGGAATAACATTACATTAAAATGACATACTAATGTTAAATTCAGTGGACGAGAGTACCATCTTGGTGTGCTTTCACACAGATAATTACCAGTTTATAGACTTCATCGGTAAATATCATATACCCACTTCTCCTTCTTGCTCAGGTGATAAAGGATGCTGTCCAATGACCTATGAAGGAAGTTTGGAATGACTAAGAACAGCAGTTTGTATTTATTTAATACCACTGATGTCAAAATACCTGCCAATGTTATTCATAGAGGCAGAAAGTGAAAATAAAGTCTGAATCAAAGAAGGAGAAGTTAAAAAGGGTAATTAAATGAGTTGGAGAGTTGAGCTTAGGAAGCAAAAGTGGAACCTAGGAAGTTGAAAGCACTGCAAAAAGAGGAGGGATGTGCAAAAAGGAAGTGTTAGTGGGGTGGGGATTGAACTGGATGAGGATGAACAATAGTGAGGGGTTAGACCATGGAGGATTCATAACATAAGTAAAAAGGAATGGGAATAGACCAAATGGTCCCTTGAGCTTGTCTTGCCATTCAATATGATCATTGCTGATGATCTACCTCAATTCTACTTTCTTGCCCATTCCTTAGTATCCTTCTTTATATCTAATACACAGAGAATCCACAGAAGATGAGGAAGAAAAATACACACAACAGCTGTTAGTGGAGTAGCAAAGTGATTAGAGGGATTCAAACAGGACAGTTGAACACGAGTCTGAAAAAGACTTGCATTGTACAAATTCTTTCATGGTCACCTGATGTCCCAAAGTGCTTTACAACCAAAAAAGTATTTTTGAAATATAGATCCTATTGGAGTGGAGGGAAAATGGCAACAATTGTACACACCAAACTGTATTAATGACGAGACAACTTGCTTTGGTGATGTTGATTAATAGATCAATATTGGCCAGAATATGAGATTAACTCTGCTACTCATTGAACTCATGTCTTGGAATTTTTTATGTCCACCTGAGAGCATAAATGGAGCCTTGGTTTAACATCTCATTGGTAAGATAGTACAGCATTCCCATGGTACTGCAGTGGACTGTTAGCTTAATTGTTGTGATCAAGTTCCGGAATGGGACTTGAACCCACACTTTCTGATTCAGTGCAAGAGACAACTGAACCATGTCTAAAACATGGGTGGAATGTGTTGTAATATTTCTTTAAGGGATATCAACATGACATCATTAGAAGGAAAATGTGTCATGTGATTATATCTTAGTTTCACTTTTGCTTTGAGCAGAGCACATGTATAGCTCTCAAACAAAAACAGAAAATACTGGAGAAACTCAGCAGGTCTGACAGCATCTGTGGAGAAAGAATAGAGCCAAAGTTTCGAGACCTGATGCCTTCAAGCTTTATCCCTATTTACAACTGTTCTCGTGCCTGGTTTTAATAAATGAATCCATAACATATTTATCAGTCCCTTATGAGAGATTGATGTATTGTACAGTAAGTAAGCCCAAGGTGTTTATCATTTTAATAACAAGACATGGTGGCAGTGATGGGATGACAGATGGTACCTTGATTTTTATTATGTCACAGTATTAATTCATTAATACTAAAGACACTGCCTGAGCAGCATCTTAAGGGATGAGTGACCTTTAACAACCACAACCATGTTTTTTGTGCCTGCAGCCACTGGAGGGTTTTCAGTTTTACTAGGATTCAGTTTTACTAGGATCCACATTTGGTCAAATGCTGCCTGATGCGACAAGCAGTCGTTGTAATCTCCAGAACATTCAATTATTGGCAACTTTGAATAGAACTTTAGCTCACTTAAATGCTGATTAATTAATAGCAGTTGAAAAAATAAATGAAGATATTCATGTACAACTTATATTATAAGATATCACATTTCTTAAGCATCCATAGTCATAGAATAATAGAATAGTAATGAGGCTGTCTAAAGTTCCTAGAAACAATAAATATATCACTAGTATTTACATATCTGTAAAAGCTGCTAAAAACTCTATTGCAACTTTATCTTTAATAAAAAAAACACATTTTTTTCTAAAGTATATTAAATTACCTGTTTACAACTTCAGCATCCCAATTTGATCATAACATATCAAAAGCATATAATTATAATATATCTTTAGTTAGATATCTAAATACTGCTATTTTTTCACTATTGTTTTGTTCATCCAACAGGCACCGCCAGGTTTAAAGAAGAACTTGATGAGGACCTATGAATCCTGGACATCAGAGCAAATTGCTAGGAAAGGTGTATTAGAACGAGCACAATCCCTCTTCAGCTTAGCCTGGTTTCATGCTGTTTGTCAGGAGAGGAGGAAGTATATCCCTCAAGTATGTATGCCAGTATCAAGCAAACGTTTATACCAGAGCAAAAACTTGAACTTGATTCATAGTTAAACTTTCAAGTAGTTTCCATGTGGAATAAAGATTATTGAACAACTTTTAAAACTACAAATGGCTTATACTGTATCTGGCAATTTTACTATATATCAACATTCACTTTTTAAAGGTTTTAATTTTTTTTGGTGTCATAAGTTGGAGTGAATTCACTACTTTTTTCAATGACATTGTATTGCTTTTCTCATTATGTTTGACATATAAAGAACCTTAGATCAATCAAACAACTACTTTAGTTCTGTCTTCATGGAGAAAGATACAAATGCCATCTCCCAAAATTCTGTAGGTTCTTGTTCTATAGAGTGGAAAGTGGTAAATGTAACTCTGCTATTTAAAGAAAGAGGGAGGGTGAAAACAGGGAATAACAGATCCAGTTAGCCTAACATCAGTACCAGAGAAAATGCTACAATCTAATATAAAGGATGCGATAACAGGACACTTAGAAAATATCAACAGGATTAGACAAAGTTACCATGGATTTATGAAAGGGAAATCATGTTTTGACAAACCTACTGAGGATGACTTTTGAGGATGTAACTAGTCGAATAGATAATTATATAGAGAGTGTAGCTAAGGTTCACCAGACTGATTCTGGAATGGCACAATTCTTGTATGGGGAGAGATTGAATCAAATGGGCCTGTATTCACTGGAACTTAAAAGAATGGGAGGGGATCTGATTGAAACGTATAAAATTCTGACAGGCTGGACAGAGTGGATGCGGAGATGTTGACATAAAACCAACCACCTCACCAGGATCGAGGCGGGCAAAGTTCCCAGAACAAAATCTCTGTTGACCTCAGGCGGGATTTTACAATCTTGCCAGAGCGAGGTTGTGAAATCCCTCCTGTTGTTTCCTCTGGTCTGGGAGGTCTAGACAAGGGGTCATAGTCTCAGGATATGAGGTAGGCCATTTAGGACTGAGGTGAGGAGAAACTTCCTCACTCAAAGGGTGTTGAACCTGTGGATTTCTCTACCACAAAAGGCTGTGGAGGCCAAACCACTAAACATATTTAGTAAAGAAATTGATTGATTTCTAGATTCTAAAAGGTTCAACGGATATGGAGAGAAAGTGGGTGTTGTTGAGATAGAGGATCAGCCATGATCATATAGAATGACAGAGCACTCTCAAAGAATTGAATGGTCGTCACCTACTCCTATTTTCTATGTACCATTCATTGCCAATTTTTTAACAATACAAGACTCAAATCAGTAGTTTGTTTTGTTCTGGCATACAGATAGATGTCATATAACGTTCAGAAAAAAATATTCATTTGTCCCTGTATATCATTTCATTTCAGGGTTGGACCAAATTTTATGAATTTTCTTTGTCTGATCTCCGAGCTGGATTTGAAATCATTGACAGGCTTTTCGATGGTAAGTCATATTTTAATGAAATACTGTGTTTAATTTACTTTGATTTATACGTTGGAATAATTAAAATCTTTCTTAGCACTGTTGGCTACATCTTTATTGTTAACAAACAAAAATGTTGATGATTCTCAGGAAATATATGTTAAAATGCATGAAACATGGTAACATCGAGAGAAATAAAGATGCATTGCACGTAAAGGCATTTTATGCCACTGCAGAGAGCAGGCACAGACTCGAAAAGCTGAATGGTCTCTTTCTGTGCTGTAACCATTCGGTAATTCTATGCTAAGTGCAGATCAAGGACTAGTAAGTGGAGATTAAAGTCACTGCCTGCTTTCTTCCTCAAGCTTCGTGTTAATATTGCAATCAGCTCTCAATTACATATTTGAAAAAAGAACCTGCTGTGCAGTCCCTCTGCAAGAGTAACTTTGCTAATCCCTGCCCTTTCAATGTCACCTACAAATGTTTTCTCTTTAGTTGCTCATTTAGTTATCACACACTCAGGCAGACCATTCCAGATCTTAACCACTCCTAGTGTATAAAAGCTTTACATCATTCCATCTTTGGTTCTTTTGCCATTCACCTAACATCTGTGCCTTATGATTCTTGAGCATTCCACCAACAGGGACTATTTCTATCTATTCTGTCCAGAGAAATCTCTCATGATTCTGAACATCTTGATCAAATCACTTCTCAACTTGCTCTTCTTTAAGGAGAATCACTCCAGCTCCTCCAGTGTAGCCATATCAAGGCTGTTCCTGCTGCCTGCAATTTAAAATTATTTTGGCCAGATTGTATTGGGTAGAAAGTGGGTGAATCACTTACTTCAGTTTGACTGTGCCCCCCCACTGTTTTTGCAGATTCCTATAGATATGTTTGCGTTGTGATATGACACGCTAATCCAAGGTCAATAACAGACTGTTCTTTTATAATAGTGACTTTTAAGGGGCATCTTGACAAGTACATGAATTGGGATGTAGTCCCCGTAAGGGGGCTTTAGTTCAGTCAGGCAGCATGGTCGGTGCAAGCTTGGAGGGCCGAAGGGCCTGTTCCTATGCTGTAATTTTTTTTTGTTCTTTTAGATGCCTGAAAGGAGGCCTCAGCTATTACCACTTGCACTGATATCCAAGCTATAGTAACTCATTGTAACTCATGAAACAGGAGGGTCACTGTCAATATTAACTTAAGTACAGGAAACAGTATGTCTTGTTAACTGGTTATATTTTAGATTGAAAGGTGGTTTCCCAATAGTCAGTGCCAGGACCACTGTCTTTATACATACGTAAATGAGTTGAATATTAGCTTACAGAATACAACGACAAAATCTGCTGATGACACCAAAAGAGTGGCAAACAGCGAGGATGATTATTATTAATGCAAAGGGATAGATAGATAGGTTAGCAGAATGAGCAAACAAGCAGCAAATGGAATTTAATACAAATAATCGTGAGGTGATGCATTTTGGCAGAAGGGATTGAGGAGGCAATAGACATTTAATGACAGAATTGTAAATGTCCGCAAGGACAGAAGGACCTGGGGGTGCACGTGCATAAGCCCTTGAAGGTGGCAGGACATATTGATAGTTTGGTTAACAAAGCATATGTGATCTTGGGATTCACAAACAGAGGCATTGAATATAAAAAATAGTGAAGTTATGCTGAATCTTTATAAAGCTCTGGTTAGACCCAAACTAGAGTTTTATGTCCTGTTTCAGTCACTTTGCTTTAGGTTGAATGTGAGGCCCTTGAGATGTTGCAGAGGAGATTTACTGAAATGGTTCTTGGATAGGGGATTTTAGCTACCAAGTTAGGATGTACTAGCTGGAGTTGTTGCCCTTGGAGCAAAGGAGGTTATGAGAAGATTTGCTGTAAGTGTATAAGATTATGACATATTTGGATAAGTCATGGGACAAGAACAGCAGGACACAAATTTAATGATTTTGTCAAGAGATGCAGGGGAGAATGCAAGGATTAAATTGTTCACAAAATGAATGATAATAACCTGGAACATTACTGGCGAAAGCAGAGCTAATCAATAATTTTGAAAGGAAATTGGACGGCCACTTGAAGGAACTTGTAGGGCTAAGAATGGGGGAATGCAATTGACTGGATTTCTCTACGGAGAACCAGCATAGACTTGATGAGCTGATTGATTTTTTTCCTGTGCCCTTTGACTATGGCTTTTATTAACATGCAATTATTGTCAAAACAAAAAATGCTATCTTTTAGATAGCCATTATATAGTGCCAAAGAGCTCTCGATCTGGAATTAAGTGGCAAACATTACCAGTATAGGGTGTAGCCTTGGTCACATTTTTTCCTATCTGCCAACGTTACTCAAATATGGTGAATCTCCTTCAAAATGCGCAACTTGGGGGTTATGACAGGAAGCATTAAATAAATGTGTTACTGCCTGATTTATGTTTATTGGAAAGGATTTTTATGTGATTTTATAAATGTGGCTCTTACTCAGTCCAATTTTTTTTTATATATTGCTGCTGACAGTTCACTTTGGTGCTGCCTGATGGGCACCATTTTCTTTGCTTATCTTTCTTTATTTCTTCTGACATTCGGCTATGAACTTGGGTTTCGAGAATGACTGCCAGAAGAAAATGGTGCAATTATCACCGAAGACAATCCAGATGCACCACCCATATAAAAACCCGTGGTCAGTTATAAAATACTTTGGCAGAAGATTGGGAGCAATTACCTTTTCTGTTATTATAATTTTAATCTGAAAAATGGCAATTTTGTCACCCAAAGCTGAATAAACTAATACTGGCAATGAATCTCTGAGAGATTTTGGTAATTAAAAAAAACTTCCTGATTGTAGTTGTTTTGTGTGTTCACATGTTTATATGACTCTACCAAAATTGGGGCTGTACACACCCATAGTACTGGTGCACTTGGATCTATAGGATAGGGAAGAGACAATGCCAGTGACAAAAGACTCATCTCTTATTTTGATAAGGCTAAGAACACAGGAAAAGCTTTCCCAGAGAACTTGGCCTGATAGCTGGCTAAAGAACTGTAATCATAAATATCTGAGTAATGTTCTTTAAATGCAGAAGAATGGACTTGCAACATATTATCATTAAGATGCAATGTCCTTTGTACCAGGAGCAATCAAACTGGCTAACAAAAGTGAATTGTGAGAGTTCACCAGTTATTTCAAATAGATCATAACTCACATTTGGAATACTGACTTGTGAAACAACTGCTGTAAAAAAATGCTAATAAAGCACTAAGTCATTTAGTGAGTGCAAATATTTATTCAGTGGAGTGAATGATGCAGGAATTGGCAGTTCAGCACAGTCAGAGTTAATGTGGGATTGGAGAACAGTACTGCCACAGTATGATGCAGAAAGACCTTTGACTGTAGTCAAGAAACCAAGTTGTATGAAGAGACTTGGGCAGAGGTCAGCATGAATTTGGCTTCTAGTGTGGAATATAATTTGTACATATACATCGTTGCGTGCTGTCAATAATCAATACTGTTCAACCTTGCAAGTTGCTGAACTTTTGTGAGACTTTCTGAACAAACTTTTGTAACATGATGGCAGCTAATAAATGGACCTAGAAGCTGCTGAAGGATCTGGAATTTGGAAAAGTATAGCAACAGCACCCTGACCTGAACCAAAGACACAGCTGGAGATTGCTGAAAAAGAAATTCCATTGTATGTGGCAACCAAGATCCATCGAGAAAAGAGAAGTTTTAAAACTCAGCCAAATAAAGGGAATCACCCTTTACTCGCCCTAATGTATTCCAAAAATGTTCCAAAGGGGCCAAATCTTTGATTTAAAAATTCACTGCAATCCCTTTGGAAGTCGGGTCCGCAATCGCTGCCAAAACCTGACGGGCACAGGAAGAAGCATTGAAAAAATGGTTACTGCAGTATCATCTGTAAAAGAGAAACAAGATTCAAATCTGTATCCCCACCCCGCCTGTCTCCCAAGTAGAAAAGAAACCATGGATAATTAATCAACCGTACCACATCAATTTGGGATGATGCAAGAGCCAAACTAGATGCAAAATTGGGAATTATGGAGAAGATTTTCTTTTTAAGTTACCAGAGTATACCCACATTATGTAAGAAATCAGAGGAAGTCAAAGTTAATATGTTTCTATATTGATGAAATTGCCAATGAAATAATCCAAATGCAAGACATTGATGAATCCTCAGCCAAGTTGATGATGAGGTTTACAATTCTTTGCAAAGTATTTTCATCTTCAAGTATTGGAGAGAACTTCTAAAGAGGGATAGAATACCCCCAATAAAGCAATGAAAGGGCAAATGACAGTAGCCATACTGAGCACACGAGGGCAGGAGGACATGTCAGCACTGGGGAGCCAAAATTTCTCCAAGGCGAGAGCAATGTCCAGCAATCTCTGTGCAGTGTTTCAACTGCAACCAGCTGGGACACTTTGGAAACTGTGCAAATCTACGACATTGAGACATGTGGAAGATCCCAAAAAAGTCCGCGAAATTGAGGTACCACACCAGGAAGGAGTCCAACCATGCTTCTTGGGTGAGGTTACAAATCCTGGATTATCCTTTCCGAATGCTGACATCTCTGTGAATGGTCAGCCCATCGATTTCAAATTAGATACAGGAGCCAATATTACGTTCCTCTCACAAAGAGCATGCCTGGTGGAGCAAAGCCTAGTGCCACCCACAATACCACCGTGCAGAGCAGGTTGTAATTAAAGGTACATTGTATGCCACACACCAATACAAAATCAAACAGATTTTGGGACATTATTTGCATTCCATAATCAAGACTTCTTGCTCTTGAGCAGGAAAACCTGTATGGATCTCAATTTCTTTCAGAAACCTGATGACGTTTGCCTTTTAAGAAAAGGTTTCTGAAATCTTTCACTGGATTAAGGTGACAGAAGATTGTATACAGCATTACATTGAGAGAGGGTGCCAAGCGTGTGTGCCTGTTCACAGCTTGAAGAATAGCACAGCCATTTATGAAGCAAATGCAGCAACAACTGGATGAGATGACCAAAATGGGGGTTGATCTTCCTATTACTCAGCTGACTGAATGATGTTCTATGACGGATCCATTCGTGCCTGTGTTGACCTGACACAACTGAACAAGACAATGGAGAAAGGAGTTCATCCGACGTCCTCAGAGGACAACAGCCTGACCAAGCACTCAAAAAGCAGCGTTTTCAAAGCTCATGCTAATAGTGGCTTCTGACAACTTCCGTTAGATGCAAAGTTAAGATTGCTTACTTAATTTATCACCCATTTAGCAGATTCTGCTCTTTAGCATTACCTCAACACCCAAGATTTGTCAGTGCACAATTTTGTCCATCTTAGAAGGCCTGGAGGATGTAATTTGCCATATGGGTGATTTTTTGATCCATGGTACAATCATTGACGAATAGAACAGGAGGTCGATCCATGGCTACCCTAGAATGCTTGCAGAAAGTAGGGCTGACATTGAACGAGAAATGTGGGCCACGATTCTCCCATCGCGACCTGCAACTTTTCTGGCGGGTCATGGTGGGAGATGCATGTCACCAGCCTTGTTCCAGGATTTATACATAAGCATCTCCCACAGCCAGCGAGCAGTCACCGGTCAGACCATGCTGGAAATCAGCGGGATGGCGGGTAAGTCATTTGAATCTGCTCCAAATGTATTTTAAATATGTTTAGCAGTTCATTATCGGGACCCGTCAGATCCCATTGAATCTCCCACCCCACCAGGAGTACTTCATTGCAGTGGGGTTTAGAGTATCTCCCCTTTTTAGGAACTAGCGGGAGACCCCACTGGAATGAAGGGGGGCAATCGGGGCCCCCCCAGGGGGTCAGGCAGTGCGGAGAGGTGCCCCCTGGGGATGAGCACCTTGGCAATGCCAGCCTGTGCCCCCAGCACTGCCCAACTGGCAAAGTGACCATGCCCAGGGGACACCTTGGCACTGCCCACGGCATTGGCCAGTGCCAGGGGATGGGGACTATTGTGGGCAAGGTCTACGGGCAATTAGTGGGGTGGGGGATTCCCGCTGCCACTCTGCAGACAGGATTGGTCTGGGATGAAGGGTGGGCAGTGATTGGGTAGGTTGTGGGAGGTTGTCCCTCCCGGGGAGGGAAGGGGTATGGCAGGGGATTACCATTACTGGGGGACTGGTGGGCTGGACATCAGGGTGCTTGGGGTGGGAGGATCAGGGCTGGCCTGGACAGGCCCAGAGGCAGCGCTGCAGGGGTCCCAGGCTGGCCAGTGATCGAGCTCTCCTGGGTTTTTAATGAGATTCATGACTGGGACCTTTGCAGTGCACAGAGTGTGGAGATTCAGGTGAGAAGCTGAACTGACAAAATAGTCGGGAATGAGAACAGTTTTCTCACCAATTCAGCACTTTTGGGAGAATCAGGGCTGTGAGTTCTCTGAAACCTCTTTTCAGTTCTAAGGACATGTGAGCAGCAGAGGCATCATGGCAAGCAAAACAAAGACAATCAGCGAATTTGCAACCCCCAACATCTATTCCAGACCTCAAAAGACCTGGACATGGTGAACTAGTTGGCAACGTTTCTGCCCAACTCATGCAGATCACAGGACGCCTGAAACAGCTACTCAGAAATGGCCAGATGTGGTGCTGGGAGACATGCCAAGCTAGACATTCAGTCTCATCAAAGATCCGATATTCTGACTCACTGCAATCCATCCCTGCCACGACAGTAGCAATGTATGCTACCTCCACAAATTATATTCCCAATTGATGAGGTAGCATTTTCCAGTTACCTCAGGGAAGCTTCAGCAAATTTGCCAGGACCAGTTGCAAGATAAAGAGTGTGTCTGCATCCATCATTAGTTTCAACAAGGGTGACCACGCCAGAGACCAGGTGGTAACTTCATGAAAATTTGTTTTGAACAGCAGAACACTTCACAATGACTGATAATCTGCTGGTCTATAAAAGAACATAGAACATTACAGCGCAGTACAGGCCCTTTGGCCCTCAATGTTGCGCCGACCTGTGAAAACCAAACTAAAGCCCATCTAACCTACACTATTCCAATATCATCCGTATGTTTATCTAATGACCATTTAAATGCCCTTACAGTTACTGAGTCCACTACTGTTGCAAGCAGGGCATTCCACGCCCTTAGTACTGTCTGAGTAAAGAATCTACCTCTGATATCTGTCCTATATCTATCAGCCTCAATTTAAAGCTATGTTCCCTCATGCTAGCCGTCACCATCTGAGGAAAAAGGCTCTCACTATCCACCCTATCTAACCCTCTGATCACCTTGTATGCCTCTATTAAGTCATCTCTTAACCTTCTTCTCTGTAACGAAAACAGCCTCAAGCCTCTCAACCTTCCCTCATAAGATCTTCCCATCATACCAGGCAACATCCTGGTAAATCTCCTCTGCACCCTTTCCAATGCTTCCATATCCTTCCTATAATGCTGCAACTAGAACTGTATGCAATACTCCAAGTGCAGCCACACCAGAGTTTTGTACAGCTGCAATATAACCTCATGACTCCAAAACTCAATGACTCTACCAATAAAAGCTAACACACCATATGCCTTCTTAACAACCCAATCAACCTGGGTGCCAACTTTCAGGGATCTATGCACATAGGCACTGAGATCTCTGCTCATCTACTCTACCAAGTATCTTACCATTAGCCCAGTACTCTGCATTCCTGTTACTCCTTCCAAAGTGAACCACCTCACACTTTTCCACACTAAACTCCATTTGCCACCTCTCAGCCCAGCACTGCAGCTTATCTCTGTCCCTCTGTAACCTGCAACATCCTTCTGCACTGTCCACAACTCCACCGAGTTTAGTGTCATCCGCAAATTTACTAATCCATCCTTCTACACCCTCATCCAGATCATTTATAAGAATGACAAACAGCAATGGCCTCAAAACAGATCCTTGCGGTACATTACTAGTAACTAAACTCCAGGATGAACATTTCCCATCAACCAACACCCTCTGTCTTCTTACAGCTAGCCAATTTCTGATCCAAACCCCTAAATCACCCTTAATCCCATGCCTCCATGTTTTCTGCAATACCCAACCGTGGGGAACCTTACCAAATGCTTTACTAAAATCCATATATACCACATCAACTGCTTTACCCTCATCCACCTCTTTGGTCACCTTCTCAAAGAACTCAATAAGGTTTGTGAGGCACGACCTACCCTTCACAAAATTGTGTTGACTATCCCTAATCAAATCATTCCTTTCTAGATGATTGTAAATCCTATCTCTTATAATCCTTTCCAAAACTTTGCCCACAACAGAAGTAAGGCTCACTGGTCTATAATTACCAGGGTTGTCTCTACTCCCCTTCTTGAACAAGGGGACAACATTTGCTATCCTCCTGTCTTTTGGCACTATTCCTGCAGACAATCTGTAAAGTGAGGAGGCGCCCCGCAAGCCGAGAGCTGGTGTCAGTGAGTTCGAGTCTCACCAAATCACAACCATCACTGCTTGATTCACACTCACTCACCCCCTTCCCCATCCCACTACTGGCCTCTCCCCTCAGTGTCCCACTCCTACCCATGGATCCTGGCTCAGAGCTCCGGCAGTTCTTGCCGGCGCGGGCACGGTGGTTATATTTGTTCAAAACTCAACTTTGGTAAATGTTGCCACCTCCCATCATCAGCAAACTTTCCAACATTCCGCCAGTACCTCGGCACTTATTCACCCCAGTTCACGCTCTGTGTGAACGGAAAATTTCCCCCACTCCCCAAACCCAATAAAAATCCTCCCAATCCCAGCTTGGCTCGTTACAATCATAGGCATCCCTGCTGGTTGCACCAAAGGAGAGGCTGACCCTTCCCCCCGAGCTGAGGTTACCTCCAGCTGGTACACACCGGAAGGGCCCATTTACCCAGAAGGAACTGGGTTCTCCCTCCCTGCACTCCCAGCACCTCCAACCCAAAATCCTTTGAGATTTTTGATGCACACTCCCCAGCGGAATCCACTGCCAATCTCACAATCCTCATAATCACTTCTTCTCAGTCTGAATCAGTGACCAGTGAGGAGGGAGCAGGAATCTTTGCAGACGTGACATGTCCTGCTTGCGCTCCTTCCTCGCCCGGCGGTGTGGGGGTAAATTAAGAGCAGACTGGGGACCAGACCCTGGGCTCTCCTGGAGTGAGCGTCTGATGTACTAGGGGGCACAGCCTCAAGATAAAGGGGGGGCGGTTTAGAACAGAGTTGAGGAGGAACTTCTTCACTCAAAGGGTGGTGAATCTCTGGAATTCTCTGCCCGTTGAAGTGGTGGAGGCTACCTCGCTAAATATTTTTAAGACGCGGGTTGATGGGTTTTTGATAAGAGAGGGGATTAAGGGTTATGGGGAGAGGGCGGGAATGTGGAACTGAGCAGCGACAGATCAGCCATGATCTTATTGAATGGCGGGGCAGGCTCGAAGGGCTAGTTGGCCTACTCCTGCTCCTATTTCTTATGTTCTTATGTTCAATGACAACATAAAGATCAAAGCTAAAGGATCTGCAATCTCCTCCCTAGCTTCCCAGAGAATCCTAGGATAAATCCCATCTGGCCCAGGGGACTTATCTATTTTCATACTTTCCAGAATTGCTAACACCTCCTCCTTGTGAACCTCAATCCCATCTAGTCTAATAGCCTGTATCTCAGTATTCTCCTTAACAACATTGTCTTTTTCCTGTGTGAGTACTGACGAAAAATATTCATTTAGCTCCTGTCCAATCTCTTCGGACTCCACGCACATCTTCCCACTATTGTCCTTGACTGGCCCTCATCTTAGCCTAGTCATTCTTTTATTTCTGACATACCTGGAGAAAGCTTTGGGGTTTTCCTTGATCCGACCTGCCAAAGACTTCTCATGTCCCCTCCTGGCTCTTCTTAGCTCTCTCTTTAGGTCCTTCCTGGCTTACTTGTAACTCTCAAACGCCCTAAATGAGCCTGCACTTTATATAAGTCTCCTTCTTCCTCTTCACAAGAGATTCAACTTCTTTAGTAAACCACAGTTCCCTCACTTGACCACTTCTTCCCTGCCTGATAGGTACATACTTATCAAGGACACACAGTAGCTTTTCCTTGAACAAGCTCCACCTTGCAATTGTGCCCATCCCCTGCAGTTTCCTTCCACATCCTATGCATCCTAAATCTCATCTAATCGCATCATAATTTCCTTTTCCCCAGCTATAATTCTTGCCCTGCAGTATATACCTATTCCTTTCCATCACATATAATGAGCAGTTGGCCATTCCATTTTCCCTTCAGTTGAAGATTCTCCAACAAATCCACCAAGGCTGCCTGGGCATTATAAAGTACAGGGCATGAGCCCAGTCTGGTGGCCAGAAATAATAAGGAAAATTGAAGAAGTGATCTCAAACTGCCAGGTGAGCACATTGCACGAACCTGTCCAGAGGAAGTCTCTTACCCCACACAGTTAGTTCCCTGTAAAACCACAAGAATAGTTAGGAATAGATTGATTCCTGTCCAATGGCAGGTCCTTCCTCATCATGTTGATTACTTTTCCCAATGGGTTGAAGTGAAGCAACAACACACAATGGCCTCAGGAGTGGTCAAGAGGTCCTTGAAGGATGTGTTTGTGATTCAAAGCATCCTGGATCAGGCCCGCAATCCACAAATGAATACTTCACTCAGTGTACCATTGGTTACTGCTTTCAACACCTTATCAGTTTCCCAAAGTAGAAATAATCTAACAGTGGTATAAAAAGAGGAGCCCTCCCCAGCAGTGGTCTTTACATAGAGATCCACTGTGCTGCAATGTGGATTGGCCCCATCAGAGCTCCTAATGGACAGTAAACTTTGCAGTCAACTCCAGATGCTGCCAAACAAATGAATCCAGGGTTGGCAGTCAAGAACTACCAAAAGGTTCAAGACCTGGAAAAAACAGACAGGCTTCTGCATACAATAAAAAGTATTGAACTTCTAGTTCAATACTTGTGCTACACAAAGGTGGCAACGTTCGGATCAGGGACCTTGAAAGAGATGGTGTCATTATCTGGAGAGATGAATATCAACTAAGGGCATACATGGTGCATATCCTCGAAGGTATGATCAGGCGAAACAGGAGGAATCTCCTCCTCATCCCTTAAGGCAAATATCCTACTATACATCGAAGAAAATCAGATGGAGACAACCAAGTGCCAGAAATAGAGAATACTACGATTTCAACATGAAGCCAACAAAGCTTTCCCAAATAACAGAGTCTACCACTCCTCCAAGAGTTATAATAATGAGATCTGGAAGAATTGTCATGTTTCCAGTACATCTGAATTTATAAAGTCAGAGACTTGAGTGGGGGAACGGGTGAAGGAATAGCAAATAAAGAAAGATGATATTATAAGTATGATGGATAAAGACTTGGGAGGAGGTCTGGTATTAGGATGTTAACGGCAACGGTTAATGTGGGACTGGAGAACAGTACTACCCACACTATGATGTAGAGAGACACATGACAGTAGACAGGAGAGCTATATGGATAGACTTGAGTAGAAGACAGCATGAAGCTAGCTCATAGTTTGTGGTATATATTGTACATATTTACATATATACATATATAGTTTTGTGTTGCCATTAAATACTACTGTTAAACTTTATAAGCTTCTGGACCTGTTCATAAGATATACTGAAAAAACCTTTTCAAAAAATTAGAATTTCATGAATTTCAAGAGTGATGATTAGCACTAGTGAAAAAAATGTATTGCTGTTTGTATTATATTTGCATTCTATTCTATAATGCATTTCAGTGATTCCTACAATTATAGAAGTCACAATTTTTGAGTATTATCTCATTAAATATTCCACAGTTCACTTGAAAAACTTTCACAGCTGGATACCAGCTGATCAGCGTGGGCAGAAAATCATCAACTCCTCATTGACTGAGGCCGAGGCAATGTCTTCTGTGAGCTTGCAATTACTGTCTCACTTGAAGATTGCAGGAAGCTCAACCAGGCTGCCAAATAGGAACAGGATTGTGGGCAGTAGGAGGCTCCAACCAAGGACAGATCAGTGCCGGGCAATCTGGCAGGAGGTTCTGAAGGGAATCAGGAGTGCATTGTGGTCAGGGAAGGAAAAAAGAAAGCCATGGTTGTGGGTGGGGATGGAAAAGGGTATTCTTGTGGGGCCTGAAGGTGCACTCCTGCTACTCTGATCCTCAAGGAACTGAAAAAAAATATAAACTTGCCTTTCTGGGTTTCTTCTAATGCTTGGTCTACTTACCACCCAGTTGGCCTGGAAATCACAATCTCTCCCCAGTGCAGGCATTGAATTTAAAATTGAGTAGAACCCTGATGACTTCATTGGAGCCCAGTCTGCATGTTTCTAGCAGCACCTTGTAAACCTGTGGTGGGAGCTCTGCACATTTGTTAAAAACAGTAGTTTACACTTATGTTCCATATGAAGGGTAGTAGGACAAGGTGGGAAGATGTGTTGGAGTTGCATCTCATTTGCCCACCTAGTCAGGGCTAAGTCAGGGCTTTAATATTATCTGTGATCTCTGTTGTACGATCTTGGAACTCAACAATGATTAATTTGATATCCACAGAAACAAAGGATGTTCAGTGGGAGTTTGTTCGTGGTCTGTTGGAAAATGCTATCTATGGTGGACGTATTGACAACATATTTGATTTACGAGTCCTGAACTCATACCTGGAGCAATTTTTCAACCCTAAAGCAATTGCTGGATCACAGTCCAGAAGCAAAAACGTAGCTTCATTTCCATCATCCATCACTGTGCCCAGATCTTGCAGCATAATGGTAGGTGATGTTAATCATGTATGTAGCTGCAAACAGTGGAAATTCTCCATCTGGCAGGAAATTTCATTTTAATTTAATTTTGAAAGCTTCATTGAAGATGAGGATACATTTATGTCATTTGCTGTTGAAGAATTTCTTTAATTACAAACTTTAAACAGCTGGCATAATTAAACAGTTTTCATTTTAAAAAGCGCTTTCTATGTGCATGAACTTTCATGTTTTGATTAAATGAACTTGCAAGTCACAGTGGGAGATCATTGTAATAACTGTAATATGTTTAAATAAAGTAGACCTTTATTCTCATTAGCACAGTTATTGTAATTGGTATTATAATTTTGTTTGAAATGTATTTGTTCCAGAATGTTTTAATCTAGGTCCTGATTCCTTCTCTATTGATCCATTTTACACACTAAAACTAACACCACTCAATTTGCTGCATAACTGCCTCCCTCCTACCTGTATGCAAACATTCTCACCAATTCCTAGAAGACTTTCTGCTCCCAGAATTTAAAGTAAGTAACATGTATTTATTAGTGACAAGTAGGCTTACATTAATATTGCAATGAAGTTACTGTGAAAATCCCCTAGTGGTCAAAGCACCTAACCAGCATTTCTTTTGGACTGTGGAAGGAAACTGAAGGACCTAGAGGAAAGCCCGCACATGCGGAGAGAACATACAAAATCTGCATAGACAGTGACCCAAGCTGGGAATTGGACCCAGGTTCTTGGCGCTGTGAGGCAGTAGTGCTAACCACTGTGCTGCCCCATTTGTGATGTGGGTATGCCGGCGTTGGACTGGCGTAAACACAGTAAAAAGTCTGACAACACCAGGTTTTAGTCCAACCTATTTATTTGATAATATACTCGCAAGCTTTCGAGGGGTTACCCTCTTCGTCAGGTGAATGGAGAGTTCTGGCCTCAGACAGAGCATATAAAGCACAGACAGTTTAGAGATTACTGATTTTAATCAGTAATCTCTAAACTGTCTGTGCTTTATATGCTCTGTCTGAGGCCAGAACTCTCCATTCACCTGACGAAGAGGGTAACCCCTCGAAAGCTTGCGAGTATATTATCAAATAAATAGGTTGGACTAAAACCTGGTGTTGTCAGACTTTTTACTGCCCCATTTGCCCAGTTCTATCTCCTTATCATTTATATCAATTACTTATTTGTTGTCAGATTGCTTCTTCAACATTAAGGTTCTCATAGTTGCAAATTCCACCTGCTCGGTTTCTGGAACAATGAAACACCATCAAAACAGAAAATGCTGGAAAATTTCTGCAGGTCTGGTAGCATATGTGGAGAGAGAATCGAGCCAATGTTTTGAGTCTGGATGGCCCTTCAGCAGAGCTACCATCATCATCAAAAACTTGCTACTAATTACAGTCTTCTTAGTCGCTTTGTCAGGCTTAACCATTCTGAGTGGCTTGGACTTCCATCTTGAGGTGAATGGTGGCTGTCAGTAAAACTCCCATCTTTGCCTGCCCAACTTGGGAGGACGGAAATTTTATTATCGAGGGTGAGTGTGGCTGGAGTCAGGCCACCCAACTCAAAACAAAAGTTTGGAGACAGACATAGGGCCTGCAAAGGTCAGATCTTTAAAGTCCCCTCAGTGCTGTGTCCCAATTAAAATAAAAGCATAAAGGCCCTTAAGCCCTCACCACTCACACTCTCATTTCCTACACGTTTCAGGTGGCTTTTGACGAGGTCTTGCATGGGAGAAGATAAGAGCCCATGGGATCCAGGACAATTTGGAAACTTGGATCCAAAATTGGCCTCGTGGCAGAGGGCTGAAAGTGTTGGTCTAACATTGTTTTTTGTGACAGGAAGCCTCTGTGGAGTTGGTGTACAACAGGGTCCCTTGCTGTTTGTAAAGTACATTAATGACCTATTCATGAACGTGGGGGGCATAATCAGTCAGTTTGCAGATGATATGACAATTGGTAGGATACTAAGGAGGTGAGAAGGAAAGCCTTAGATGACAGCATGATATAGATGGGCTGGTTGGATGAACGGAACAGTAGCAAATGGAATTAAACCCTGAATAGTGTGATGTGATGCATTTTGGGAGGACTAACAAGGCAAAGGAATGTAGAATTCCTACATTCCTGGCGAAGTACAGAAGGGACTTTGGGGTTCATGCCCTGAAGGCAGAAAAACTGGTAGATAAGATGGTTAAGAAGGCACATACTTGCCTTTATTAGCTGAGGCATGGAATATAAGAGTAGAGCTGTTTAAAGGCCCACCTCAGTGCTGCATCCCAGTTAAAATTAAAACAGAAAGACTCTTCCTTCCCCCCCCAACCACACACACACACACACACACACACACACACACACACATTCCACTTCATTAAGTGCTGCTGCATGGTTTTTGGAGGTGGTGCTCCACCAACAACATTTACATCCATAAATAAAGAAAATGAAATTCCAGATATGTTAATCTTAATTTTTCAACTCTTTGAATTTATAAATTGTTTATGAATTGCATCTTATGATTCGAAGAGCAGTGAAGAATGAGTCAAACCAGGTAATTGCACTCTATTAGTTTAACTCAGATGTGGGGAAGCTACTGGAATATTTCAACAGGGACAGATTTATCGATTACTTATACAATTGTAAACTGATCCAAGAGTGACAGCAGAGATTTGTGAAGATAAGTCATGCCTGACTAACCGAGTAAAATTTTTTGAGAGGGTCACTAAAATGGTAACTGGGGGAATGTGTATGCATGCTATCTTATGGACTTACAGAAAATAATTCAGACAATTTTGCAAAAGAGGTTATCTGAAAGTTCGCCAAATTGGAAGTGAACTTAATAATGTAGGTTGGTAACTATAAGATAGATATACAGATAGACATAAGAAGTAGAAGTAAAAGAACATATGAAATTCAAGACAGAGTTCAATAGGTTTTTAGGTTATTTAGGATTAAGGGATATGGTATAGCATTGGAAAGTGGAGTTGATGGAAAAGATCAGATACGATTGTATTGAATGACAGAAAGGGCCAAATGGCCTACTTCTGCTCCTCTTTTATATGTTCTTATGCAGCTCATTAAATGCAGCTACGCTTAAAGCAGAAAGATCTATTCTTGGATAATCATTCTCCACTTTTATCTGTTATAGGATTATCGTGCCGTTATTACCCATTTACCAGAAGATGACAAACCTGCTTATTTTGGTTTACCTGCCAATATAGAACGATCATCACAATGCATTTTCAGCAACCAGGTAAACAGTTCAAATTTTTTATATTATTTTTAGCAATGACGGTTGTGAATATAATCTCTGTTCTAGGCTTTCCATTAGGCAATGCTTAATTTCCATGAAATAGGCATTCCAGAGAGACAGATACAGAAATACACATTTAGGAATCAGCCACTGTGTAAGATTAACTTTAATGTTTACAGAGACGTATTGGAAAATTACGAACAAGTGTTTCCAAATCCAAAATGTCCCATTCCTTTTCCTCCCCCAGTGGTGTTATAATCAAACTTTCCCTCTAGTTTCAGTGGAACGATTTGAGGGATCCTTCTGTGAACCCAAATCCCCATAATCATCTCCTAGCTTTGGCAATAATCAGGTTCCACCTCCACAGATTCCCCAGATCAGATCTCCTTCACCATCAAACCAAGCAATTTCACCAAAATGCTAAAATTCAGAACCATCTCTCAGTTGTTCTTCCAGAACAGCCAAATTATAGCACTACAAATGCATCTAAATCATAAATATCTAACACCAACTAATGCAATTTGCATACGATCTTGCTGTATTCTCAGTTTTAAACCTAGAAAGGGATAAAAAAAGACTGATGGATAAAGACATGGATATACAATATGAAGGGTTTTCAATTATGGATTAGAGACAGAATAATAAAATTCAGTTTCAAAAGCCCCATTAAAAATATCAGAATACTTTTTAATGAAATTTGACTCGCAGTGTTTAAGTCATTTGAGCCGCCATATAATATAATCACCTCTACTATTATACAACAGCACATTCTCTGACTCACCCTGAACAATACCACAGGATATCTTCTGGTATGTATGAAATAATTGAGTGGTAAAACTGTAATAGAACCATTGAATTCCTACTGTGCAAAAAGACGCCATTTGGCTCAGTCAGTCTGCACAGATTCTCCAAAAGAGCATCCCACTCACGTAGAGCCTCTCCTCTCCCCTATCCCCATAACCCCATTCATTTACCATGGCTAATCCACCAAACCTACACATCTTTGGATACTAAGGGGCAATTTAGCATGGGCAATAGACCTAACCATCACATCTTTAGACTGTGGGAGGAAACTGGAGCACCTGGAGGAAACCCACACAGACACGGGGAGAACATGCAAACTCTACACAGATTGTCACCTTAGGCGGAATTGAACCTGGGTCCCTGGAGCTCTAAGGCAGCAGTGTGCACCATGTCACTCCAATGCTCCAAGCTTATGGAAATCAATGGGCAATGTTCTAATGCCAAATGTAACAGTAATGATAATGCCAACTTTACTTCATCATTTCATGTCTTAAAATGGTGAAGTGAATTTTCCTCTTTGTTGCAATTGGAAAATGCTGTTTTCTTGCTGTTAGTGACCCCAAGCTTCGACATCCGAAGAAAGGTTGGTGTCTGCACAAAGTCCTCCTGTAAACCAGAGGACATCTGGCAAACTTGAGGGAAATTTGAGATGGATCCTGACAAGCTACTTGCAAATATTTTGAAATTTCTGTCCAGTAGCAACTGAAAGGCCTTAATTTTGATAATAGTTTCTTGTTTAATAATAAATTAAGAATAGTTTCATGTTTCCAGCCCTGCTTTTAGCATTTAATTCTGATTTTCTTTATACAAGATATGTAACTCTACATAGATTCAAGTGCATGTCAGGCAGCTAGTGAAGAAACCCAGGCAAAAATCCATCCTAACATTCTAAAAGCTTCTGTTATTCTCCCTTGCACCAGAGTTATTGGCTGATATTTTATGACCTTGCTTGGGTGAGCCTCATAAAATCCTGCCCAGGGCCAACTGTTGTGCAAGCCACGCCCACTCCAATTCTGGTAAAATTCCAGCAATATTGTTACAACAAACACAACGAAATGATGTACTATTCCATCCAACTAATCCTGAACGGTGCCAGGTGAAACTCAGTGGTATGGAAGGAAACATTCTGCATTTTTAATAGAACATAATTTTGCCTTGAAAATTCTCATTAATTGTTTTCCTGACTAGTCTTACTGAATCTTAATCAGAAGTGTTCATTATTGATCTCCCATATAAATGTAACTGCTTTTATGATCAAGAAACAAATGTAGAACATCCCAAAAACAAATGGTAGTTTTGATATTTTTATTTTCATTGCAATATCTTCATTTGCATTAACGCTTCATTGGGAGCAAACATTCTTGTCCACCATAAAAACAGAAAATGCTGGAATATCTTAGTAGGTCTGACAGCATCTGTAGCGAGAGAATAGAGCTAATGTCTATGAAGGGTCGTCATGATTTAAAATATTGGCTCTATTCTCTCACCACAGATGCTGCCAAACCTGCTGAGATTTTCCTGCATTTTCTGTTTTTATTTCAGAGTCCAGCATCCACAGTAGTTTGCCCATATTCTTGTCCACCATCCCCTCTTTATGCCTTGGTGCCTCTGACATCAATGGTCCTGGGTGACCACAGGGAGGCTGCTTCCATTGAGCTGGTCATCTTCCTACATGGTAGGGAGCAAAATGTCAACTTTGGTGAGTTTTTAATTATGTTCATAGACTGCCTGGAGCAGGCAACCACTTTCTTCCAGTTCCGCCAATGTGGATAAGTGTATTGGGAGCTGGAAAATGTGGCTTCCCGTAATTTTACCAATTCCTTTGCCTCCCCATACACCATCTGGAAGTGAGTAAAATTACGCTTTCATAAATAAGGATTAGGATTAGCAGATGAGCACATGTAAAAAGATGGTGAATTTTTTGAGTCTTGAAAATTTTTGGGAATTTCAGGATTGTTTACTGCAACAATACTCCCTGGAATTAATAAAAGAGCATGCCATACTGGATTTGATAATGAGCCAAATCTAATTAAGTCAAACGGTGCCTGGGTAGTTATCTAATAATGATCATAATATAACTGAATCCAATATAGGCTTGAAATTTTGCACAAATGGAGAATGTTGTGAGTTGTGCTTGGGAATGGGCTTCCACATTGGTTCATCTGGCTATATCTTTATAGTGATGGAGAGATTCTCCATTTGATGTTTTAAGTAGTTCAGTGTACGCCATGACATTGTGACATGCTCTGTCCTGAATGAAAATATAGATTACTTAACTTTTATCTTCAAAACAACCTTTTGATTTGGGGATGCACAAGAGTGAACTTATGTTTCTTATGGAGATAATGGCCCTTTACTACATTTATTGCTTCCAGGAAGGAAACTCCTGTTTGCAAATAGTTTTTAACATTTTTGATTCAGGGAACCTACACGAGTAATTGAAACATCCCCGGGGTATACTTCAACGTCATAACATTTTTCGAGATGTCTTGAGACAAATTGGCCCATGCAAATAGACCCAAAGTGGTCATAATAATCATTGGTGTGAATACCTTTTACCCCTATTGCAGCAACACAATAAAACTTTTTCTTCAACATGTAATTGCCCCGGGTCAGTTGAATTGCACGTCATTTTGTGTTGCTAACCAGTTTCTCAATCACATGTTTATATTTATGTGCATTTTAAAATTCGTTTCCTAAAACTAAAAGATTAACCTCTGAAATGCATGGGCCAGATTTTCCGGCCATTCTGACCTTCAGGATCTTCTGGTCCCACCAGCGGTAAGTGCATAGAACAAGAAAATCCATTGACAATGGCAAGACTAGAAGCTACTGCCACCAACCAATGACCAGAAGATCCTGCCGAAGAAACATGCCGAAGAATTATGAAACCAAACATTTTCACAACGATGTTATTTATATGGACTTGCAGAAGGCAGAGGTCTTGCAGAGGCTGTTAGCCAACGTTGAAGTTCATGGAATTGAAAGCAAAGTATTGATCCGGTTAGGAAATTGGCAGAATGGCAGATACTCTAATTGGCATGATGTGACGAGGGGGATGTCCTGCAGAGATTTTTGTTAGGGCCACAACAACTCTCTGCATGCATTACTGACTTAGATGTTGGGATAGGAAGCCACATAATCGAAATTTGCCAGTGACATGAAATAGGAGGTATTGTAAGCAGTGTAAATGGAAGCATAAAGTAGGCATCATTATAGGCAACATAGATGAAAGCATATTTATGAAACAAATATTTCTTGATTAATCGCATAGGCAAAGCTGTGGCAAATGGATTTCAAAGTAGGCAAATGTGAGATCATCCAATTCAAACCAAAAAAAGTTCAGAGTGTTTTCTAAATAATCAACAGCTGGAACAGTGGAAGTCCAAAGAGGCTTATGGGTCAATATACTTTGATCGTTAAAGTACCACGAACAGGCACAGAAAATAATCGAAAATGCTAACAGAACATTGGGCCTTATATCCAGAGAACTGTGCAAAGCCCTATTTAGGTCACCGTGGAACAAGGGGAATGGTTCAGGACACCACAACTTTGAAGGATATATTTATGTTGGAAGGAGTATAGCATAGTTGACCAGATTAATACCTGGATTTAAGGGTCTAAATTCCAAGGACATATTGCACAAATTTTGGTTGCATTCAACAACTCGTATTTTTTTTCACATGGGATTTCTTCAAGTGCACAGCCCATATCATTTTTTTTTGTGCAATGCTACACATGAGGTAATTTAAAAGGGACTAAATTGTGGACGACATGCATGAAAATCTTTGGGTTGCCAAGTAGCTATGCAGTTTAGTGGGAATATTGGTTGTATTCCCTGGCACTTAGAAGGTTAATGGATGATTTACTCTAAATTTTCAAGGCATCAAGGAAAACCAAAGGGGGAGACATAGAAACTATTTCTGCTGGTTGGGAAGTCCAAGCCAAGGGGTACAGACTAAAAATTGAAGCCAGACCTTTCAAGGGTGAAGTTAGGAAATGCTGTACACACAAAAGGTATCAGAAGTTTGGAATCACTTCTGCAAAAAGTCAGTTGAAGCCAAATCAATTTTAAAATTTTACCTGAGATTGATAGATTTTTGTTTTTTAAAGGTATTAAGGGATATGGGACAAAGCTGAGGATAAAGAGTTAGATCACTACAATCTCTTGAATGGCAGAATAGTCTCGAGAGTCTAAATCCTGCTCTTACTCCTATATTCTGGTTGAATAGACACAAGTTTATTAGATCAAGTCAGTATGGATTTATAAAGGGCAGACGATACTTACCAACCTTGTAGAATTCTTTGAATAATTGACTGTAAGGTTAGAGAAATGAAATCTAGTAGTTATGGTTTTTATGGATGACCTAGCAACTTTTAACAAAGATCCACATAAGAAATTTCGAACACGTGTAGTGACATGGGTAATAATGTGGCTCATGGATGAGAAATAGCTGGAGGATGGAAAAGATATGGATGTGGGAAATTCCTCAGACTGGAAGATATGGTGAACAATGGTCCACAAGTTTTTTGTTGGGCGCACTCTTTATTTATTACACATGTATAAACACCAGATGATTAAAATGTAGTATTCTGTGCAACAAACCATTGTTGAAACGGAATCCGTAAGTACAATTTATTGAAAAGAAGAAAGTGAAAGCTTTGTGGAACATAAGAACTAGGAGCAGGAGTAGGCCATCTGACCTCCACCATTCAATAAGATCATGGCTGATCTTTTTGTGGATTCAGCTCCACTTACTCAACCCCTCACCATAACCCTCAATTCCTTTACTGTTCAAAAATCTGTCAATCCTTGCCTTAAAAACAATCAACGTGGTAGCCTCTACTGCTTCACAGGGAATTCCACAGATTCACAACCCTTTAGATGAAGAAGTTCCTCTTCAACTCAGTGCTCAATCTGTTCCCCCTTATTTTGAGGCTAAACCCTCTCGTTCTAGTTTCACCCACCCGTGGAAACAACCTTCCTGCTTCTATCTTACATATTCCCTTCATAATTTTGTAGGTTTCTATAAGATCCCTCCTCATTCTTCTAAATTCCATTGAGTAGAGTCTGAGTTTATTCAGTCTCTCCTCATAAGCCAACCTTCTGAACTCCAAATCAACCCAGTGAATCTCCTCTTCACTCCCTCCGGTGCTATTATATCCATCTTCCACCTCTCTTTACAACAATCTGAGGTCCCTATCAGCGTCAAGAAGACATCCATCATCTTAGTGCCAAAAAAAAGCCAAGCAGCATGCCTTAATGACTAGTCTGGTGGCTCTGACATCCATCATTATGAAGTGCTTCAAAAGGCATGATCACTCCCAGCCTCTCAGACTGTCTGGATCCATTACAGTTTGCCTACCGCCGCAGTAGGTCCACAGCAGATGCCATCTCCCTGGCCCTGCACTCAACCCTGGAACACCTAGATAACAAAGACACCTCTGTCAGACTCCTATCTATTGACTGCAGCTCAGCCTTCAACACCATTATTCCTATGAAACCCATCTCCAAACTCAATGGCCTTAGGCTTGGCTCCTCCCTCAGCGACTAGATTCTGAACTTCCTAACCCACAGACCATTATTAGTAAGGATAGGCAACAACACCTTTTCCATTATCATCCTCAACACCAGTGCCCCACAAGGTTGTGTTCTCAGCCCCCTACTGTACTCCTTATATACCCATAACTGTGTGGCCAAATTCTCTTCCAACTCGATTTTCAAGTTTGCTGACAACGCCACTGTAGTGGATTGGATCACAAGTAATGACAAGACAGAGTACAGGAATGAGATAGAGAATCTGGTGAATTGGTGCGGTGACGATAATCTCTCCCTCAATGTTAACAAAACAAAGGAGATTGTCATCGACTTCAGGAAGCTACAGGAGAAAACGTGCCCTATCTACACCAACAAGGATGAAGTAGAAAGGGTTCAGAGCTTCAAATTTTTAGGTGTCCAGATCACCTGTCTTGGGTCCACCCCCATGCCAACACTATAGTTAAGAAAGCCCATCAACGCCTCTATTTTCTCAGAAAACTGAAGAGATTTGGCATGTCAGCTACAACTCTCACCAACTTTTTCAGATGCACCATAGAAAGCATTCTTTCTGGTTGTACCATAGCTCGGTATGGCTCCTGCTCTGCCCAAGACTGCAAGAAATTACAAAAGGTTGTGACTATAGCCTAATCCATTGACTCTGTCTACACTTCACGCTGCCTTGGCAAAGCAGCATAATTAAGGACCCCATGCATCCCAGACATTCTCTCCTCCACCTTCTCCCATCAGGAAAAAGATACAGAAGTCTGAGGTACTACCTACCGACACAAGAACAGCTTCTTCCCTGCTGCCATCAGACTTTTGAATGGACCTACCCTGCATTAAGTTGACCTTTCTCTACACTGCAGCTATGACTGTAACACTACATTGTATACTCTCTCGCTTCCTTCTCTATGATCAATATGCTTTGTCTGTATAATTCACAAAAAACAGTACTTTTCACTGATACATGAGACAATAAATCAAATCAAAAATCAAAATCCTTTCTCAAATAAGGAGACCAAAACTGTATATAGTACACCAAGTGTGGCCTCACCAGCACCTTATACAGCTGCAACATAACCTCCCTATTTTAAATTCTATCCCTCTAGCAATGAAGGACAAAATTCCATTTGCCTTCTTAATTTCTGCAAACCAACTTTTTGTGATTCATGTACAAGGATACCCAGGTCCCTCTGCACAGTGCATGCTGCATTTTTTTACCATTTAAATAATGGTCCAATAATGGAGCAAGCACAGAGTGCGATCTGACTCAATAACTCATGGGAGAAAATTGTCAGTGTAGGCCAAGGGCCCACAGCACCTCATGGATACCCAGTTTTGAGTTACTAGATCTGGAATAGATTAATTCATCCCTGCTACTTCAAGAAATACCAAGTTATTAGAACAAGGGGCTTAGGTTAAAACTTGTTAGTATTTAATATAGATGTCCAATAGAATAATTCTAGGCAAAGAGTGATCAATATTTGGAATGTTCTTTGGTAATGTAGTCAAGATGAAGATTTTGTGCATAAATAGCTAAATGGCTTCCATCTTTTGTATCTATTTCATGATCTTACAAATGAAGCATTTCACATATTCCGTTATTTAGATAAAAATTTCATTAAATTTGTAAATGCCTTCAAATCATGAATTGTTCTGTGCTTACAGTCTATCAACTGAATAATTACTAGTGTCTCTTTTGTGTGCAAGATGGGCTGCTGTTACAGTCTTACAAAGCAAAAATGAAACTATTGCAGTTCACAACCCCCGTATATCACAAAGTACTTTACAGCCAGTGAGTTACTTCTCTAATGAAGGAAACATGATAATCAATGTGTAAATAGCAAATTCCCACAAATTGCAGTGTGATATAAACCAGAGGCAGAATTCACTGGCTGTTCATGATGGTGAGATCTTCTGGCCCTGCTGATGGTGCACGCCTGTCAAGGAAATCCCGTTGACAGCAGTGGGATCAGACGCTTCCACCACTGGCAAATTATGTGCCACCTCCAGTTGTGAAGAAAGTCTGATGGAAGCACGGAAGAAGCTATTCTTCAGTCGGTGGTACGTGATCTCAGACTTTTGTATCTTTTTCCCAACGGAAGAGAATATGTCCAGGGCGGAGGGGGCCCTCGATTATGCTTTTCCGAGGCAGTGGCAAGTGTAGACAGAGTCAATGGATATTGATTGATAGGTAATATTGGATGTTGATTGAAAGATAAATATTGGCCAGGACACCAGGGACTCCCTCAGCGCTGCAGTGGAATGTCAGCTTTAATTATTTGTGTTGAAGCTCCCAGGGAGGGACTTGAACTGGAATTTTGTGCCTCAGAAGTAAGAGTGCTAGAATCTGGGCTAAGGCTGATAGTGAAAATATAATTTGCAAATAAACACTAAGAATGAGTCCCAGTAACTGCACTATCTGCAGAGACCAGGTGCAGACCTACCCGACTTCAGTAATTAAATAAGATATATTTATTATAAAAGGCAGCACAAGTAATGCAAGAATTGGCTGATTGATAACATTTTGATGGTGATAGCTTATTGATGGTTACATGATTATAAGGGACCACTAAGACATCAAATGGGGAGACAGGCACAATAGGATATTCAGCACAATTAGTTCATTCCTATGTTTTGGGCTATAACCACTGCCTGCTCCACCCCTCTACCCTGTCAGTGTTCCAAAACATTAAATCATCAGTCATGATCTGTTCCCAGGCTTTTGGTGACACTTCTTTGTAACTGAATATAAAATGTAACTGTATGAACAGTATTGTATTCCAAGGAAACCCCATCTTTCTTTCCCTAAAATCACATTTCCTTTAACTTATTGATAAAGACTATAATATGAAAATGCCTGTCACGTTTGTCTAAATTGATGTCTGTGCAAATATGCCTAGTTAAAAACAATAAGTTAAATATGAGAAGTTCTTTTGATGCTTATTATGACATGGCTGAAGGTTAAGCAGATATGTTTAAAGGTGACATTGGATATTGTACAGCTGTGCCCTAACACAATCTATTCTACAAATCATAAACGGATGTTATCTATAAATCCTTTAAGCTCTCTTTTCAGTAATGTCTACAATTTAGTTTGTAACTACATTGTACTTCTCTGACTATTGACCTGTAGTGGAGTACATTCAGGTATATGCTACAGTGCTGTTGAGCAGACAGCCTTCAGTAATCTTGGCTTCTCTAGTACACCAATAAACAAGTCCTCTGGGTTCCCTGTCTGCTGTGTTTCAAGTAGCCACAGAACCTGAATATATTAACTATATAGATTGTATCTTTCGGAGTACGTGGCTGAAATTAAGAATACTGTAGCAGAGTGAAAGCTGCAGAATCCAAGACAAAATAATTCATACTCTGTGAGACACTAACATTTGCCAAATGTAGTTGCCTAGTACTGTTATTTTTGGAAGTACTAGTCTGAAAATAAGTTGTAGGGTGGAAGGGTAGGTAATTGAGTTTATTAATAAAACTGTGACTTCTTAAAATCTTTCAGTTTGTCATGCAGCCTGGGAGAATTAGCATGAAAATATTGACTACTGTTTCACTCATAAAATCTGTTTTGCTTTCATGTGTGAAGGTCTGGGAATGAAAAGAGCACAAGTGTTCAATTTCCTCACATTAGCAGTGAAGAAATTGGTGCTTTCTTGATTGTCCCAAACTGGAAATTAACCACAAAAAATTCAATGTAATCTTTGAATAACACCTTTAACGTCCTTTAAATCATATGTTCTGCATCTTTCTGTCACTGTAGAACTTAAGGCAATAAAGCGTTTAGGTAAGAGTTGTGGAAGTATATATTTCATCAATTATACTTGCTGGAGCCATAACTAATGATAGTGACTGTGCTGGAAGTATTTTCTTTGATTTTCTTTTTTATTTTAGTTAACTTTTTGATGTCTACCTTCCATTAAGGACAGCATCACTGAAATCTACCACCTGCTGCATCCACAACTGCAACCTCAGAACAGGGTTAAGGGCAGCGTTGTAAATGGCTGCGAAGGCGACCTTGGCAATGAATTTTTGTGCATCTGATTCCTTCCAGACTAGAGTTGGAAATTTTTCCAACGTCTTGTGGTTTATCATCCATAGTTGCATTTGGGAGATCACAGCCTTGCACTCCAAGAGAACTGGCTACATGTTGTCCCATCTCTGGAGAATGGCTAATGGAGCGAACACTTGACTTTGCTAGGATTACACATTTCTCCATAGTGCACGTTGCCATTAGATACACACAGTTTGCTTTGCTGGCACCTCATGTCAAATCGGTCCTGTAGCGAAACCAAAATTACACCATATCATGCAAGTCATTGCCTCATTTACTGGCAGCAGTCATGACACCCTCATTCTATGGCAATCTGCTGTGCCAGCTGTATCATTGCAGACCAAAGTTTTGGTGATGAGGGAAATCTGCTGACCACATTGCTGATGATTCTAATGTACAACCCATGCAGAATGCATGTTATGAGAGTCATTCTAATATGAAGATATGTGAAAGAGCAGATTACTGGTGTGCTAAAACAATAATACTTCCAATGCCTGGACCACTCCGCATGAGTCTGCGGCACCTGGCAGAGTGGGTACCAAAATTCACAGTGGCCATTCAGCCGAGGAACAGGAGAATAAAGAGGGCAAAATGGAAGGTAGGAGACAGTCCCTTACTGCTGAACTATCCCTGAACAATTCATTAAATGCAACACCAGTAACTGCAACCCCAACTCCTCAGTAACTTAGAATCCCATATCTTACCTCCCCTCTGTCATTTAAAGAAAAAAAAATCACCATCATAAAACAAGTATCCCAATCCAAATTTATAAATGAAATCATGACAAAATACAACAAATCATCCTGTGCAAACTCTTAGTGCCTGTTTTCTTCTACCTTTGTCTGGCCTCCTGTCCCTCTACAGGGCTACCATATGGCTGCAACATGACTGATCAAAAGCTTCTGGTATTTAGTGTAGGAGAATATAAGATGAACTCCAGCAAGTAAAAAACCATGCTGTAGTTCGGCTGAACAGTAGCAGTCTCGGCTGACAGGCTGATGGGCAACTGCAATGGACAATGGCCGAATGGCAAGGATCAGATTGTGCATCATTTTTGGTGCAATCTGATGCTCACTGGTAGGGGAAGGGGTGGGGCCTAAGCTCGCCAGAAAACTGGATATTCAAACCACAGGGTGCAGTTGTGCATGTGCAGATCTCTCTGTTCAGTGCAATGGAGTCACCTCCCCTCCCCCCCTGGATTTCACCAGCCTCCCCTTCCTCCCAACCCCCCACAATTCCCCGATCACTGGTCCCCCCGCCCGGTCGATTGGCACCCCTGCTCCCTAAAATATCATTCCCTATCCGCCCACAGCTGATCACGCTGCCCCAATCCCTTCCCCGGTGAATCGCCACCCTGTTCTATTGCCTGTTGTAAATTGCACAGCTCCCCCCACTCCAGCTGATTCTTGGTTTGAGTGCACAGCTCCCCTAATCCTGTCCCTTGGGCCTCGCCTCTTGGCAGTCCCTGGTGCCTGGTTGGCAGTGCCAGGGTGCCCTGTGGACACAGCACCCAAGGGACACTGCCCCTGGGGGGCTTTAGCGGCCTCTGGTTCTACCAGCGACGCCATCACGTCACGTCCTAATTGATGTGGACTATACACGATCCTTGCCAGTGAGGACCTTCACTAGCAAGGTCATTAAGGCAAGTTAGCCCAGACAATTGCGCCACAGGCTCATGAATAATATTTAAATCAGCATTAAAATTGATATGAATGTTATAATTAGCCTCGTATCCTTCCTGGGGTGCGAGGCTGATCGTGCTGGAATTCCAGGGCTGGTAAGATCGCGAGAGGTGAGAAACCAGGTGCTTACCCAAGTTTTCACCTCGTTCATGATCTTACCAGCTTGCCCGCCCATCAACCAGCATAACGAGCCAGTCAGATCACCCCCAGAATAACTTTCAGTCAGAGGTGGATAAATTTTTGGTAAGCAAAGGGGTGATAGGTTATCCGGGGTAGGCGGAATGCAGGTTTAAGGTTACTATCAGATCAGTGATGATCTTTTTAAATGATGAAGCAGGCGCGAGCAGCCGAAAGGCCTGCTCCTTGTTGGTATGTCCGTAAGTAAAATTAATTTCACTATAAACACTGCAAAGATAAAGAACAAGATCAGGTAAAATCTATATATATGCTTTAATTAAATTCAGATAGTTAAAATCGTTGTCTTATAAATAAACACTGAGAATGTGTAAATAGCTATAAGTAATTAATCTGAATAGAAAAATTTGAACTAACATTTGAAACAAATCACAGCTAATGGCCTTTGAATTTAAATGTTGTCAATAAAAAAGGAAGCAAGTTGAAAATTCTGTAAATGTTTTCAAAATGCTGCTTCTTTCTGCTTTACCTCATGCTAATTTTGAGCAGTTACATCAAAGATGTCACTTCCATAAGAAAACTAGTGAGATCATGATTGGATAAACGTTATTGCTTTTAGGGATGTATTCATTTTTTTTCTTTGATCTCCCTGAAATAGTGATTTCTTGGATCTTTACTATCCTTTGATTAAACATGAGAGCATATTATTGGAGCATCAGCACACTGCAGCCTAGGATAGGATGCATTTATTGGCCAGTTTTTGATGGGTAACTTACTGACCTTTGACATTGGAGAGAGAGTGAGAGAGCAATTAGAATTTGGGACGGAAAACCAAGGCAGAGTCAATTTCTCTCATCTAAGCAATCCATTTTCAAAATCCATTGCTAGAGACCTTAAAATATTTGTTAACTATAAGTGTTCTTAGCTAGTTGAAATAAAACTCTTTGTTAATCTCATCCTTGAAAGGAGTACTTTTCTATCAGCGTTGATAAGTTCAGGCCTTGCACATTGTGCATTCCTGTTATCAAGCTGTTCACCACTATCATGGTTTAGTAAACCAGCTTCTTTCCCAAAAATAAGTTGTTATCATGCCAAAATGACCAGACTATATAAAAGATGGAAATGGCAAATTAAAGGCACAATTTCAACAGACTAAAATAGAGAAAATTAATCCTTTCCAGACTGATGCGGTGAAAGTTTTCTTTTTTTCCCTGCTTGGGATAACCCTAATTAAAAAATAAGTTTGAGTTGCTTCAGACTAATTTTTGATAAGTGGAGGCCCTGAGTCCATTCTTAATCAGAAAATAAAATGCTGTTTTGAGATAAGCATTCAAGCTATATGTAGAGTTTCATTTATGCATTAAATGTTGCTTTGTAACCTGATGGAACAACTAAAACGCTCCAACTAAATAGTGGGGAGGGAGGGTTCAGTGGTATGGGGAATTACAAAATCAAAGGTAAAGGAGAGGGTATGAGTGCAGGTTAATGATGAGGACATTCAACTAGTTAAAGGAGTCGATGACTCAGGAGAGGTCAGTAATGTTTCCAGATCATGTAATAGGACAGAGAGTATAGAAGGGGGTAGGAATCTAACCTCAGGCAGAGTAAAAAAGGTAACAAGCACGAGAAGGGAGGTGGTCAACGCTGTGCAGGATGGTCTGGGGAAGGATAACCAGTCTGTGACAGGAAGGGACAGAGTATGCAAGCAAAAGAATGCACTAACAAATCAGGTCCAGATAAAGGCTAGCATAAAGACACTTTACCTGAATGCACGTAGCATTCGAAACAAAGAGAATGAGTTGATGGTACAAGTTACTACAAATGGGTATGATCTAGCGGCCATTAAAGAAACGTGGTTGCAGGGTGACCAGGACTGGGAACTGAATATCCAGGGGTAACAGACATTTTGGAAGGATAGACAGGAAGGAAAAGGAGGTGGGGTCTCTCTGTTAATTAAGGATAATATCAGGGCGGTAGTGAGAGACGATATAGGCTCTAAGGAGCAAAGTGTGGAATCAATGTGGGTGGAGATAAGGAATAGTAAGGGGAAAAAGTCACTGGTGGGCATAGTCTATAGGCCCCCAAATAATAACTTTGAGGTGGGGTGGGCTATAAACAAGCAAATAACAGATGTGTGTAAAAACGGAATAGCAATAATCATGGGGGATTTTAACCTACATATTGATTGGTCGACTGAAGTCGGACGCAATGGACTTGAGGAAGAGTTCTTAGAATGCTGTTGAGATAGTTTCCTCGAACAGTATGTTGCAGGACCTACGAGGGAGTGAGCAATCTTAGATCTGGTCCTGTGTAATGAGACAAGTAAAATTAATGATCTTCTTGTGAGGGATCCTCTTGGAATGAGTGATCACAATATGGTTGAATTTCTAATACAGATGGAGGGTGAGAAAGTAGGGTCCCAAACCTGTGTCTTCTGCTTGAACAAAGGGGAGTACGATCAGATGAGGGCAGAGTTGGCTAATGTAGACTAAGAACGCAGGCTATTTGATAGGACAGCTGAGGAACAGTGGAGGATTTTTTAGAAGATTTTTCTCAGTATTCTGCAAAAATATATTCCAGTGAAGAAAAAGGAATGTAAGAAAAGGGATAACCAGCCGTGGATAACTAAGGAAATAAAGGAGAGTATCAAATTAAAAATGAATGCGTACAGAGTGGCTAAAATTAGTGGGGAACTAGAAGATTGGGAAAGCTTTAAAAAACAACAAAGAACTACTAAGAAAGCGATAAAGAAAGGAAAGATTATGAAACTAAACTAGCACAAAATATAAAAACTGATAGTAAAAGTTTTTACAAATATATAAAGCGGAAAAGAATGGCTAAAGTAAATGTTGGACCCTTAGAAGATGAGAAGGGGGATTTAATAATGGGAAATGAGGAAATGGCCGAGGACTTAAACAAGTCTTTTGTGTCAGTCTTCACGGTAGAGGACACAAATAACGTATTGATAATTGACGGTCATGGGACTGTAGGGGGTGAGGACCTTAAAACGATTACTGTTACTAAAGAGGTAGTGCTTAGTAGGCTAATGGGACTAAAGGTAGACAAGTCCCTGGGTCCAGATGGAATGCATCCCAGGGTACTAAAAGAAACGGCAGAAGTAATAGCAGATGCATTAGTTGTAATTTATCAAAATTCGCCGGACTTTAGGGAGGTGCCAGCTGATTGGAAAACAGCTAATGTAATGCCACTGTTTAAAAAAGGAGGTAGACAAAAGGCAGGTAACTACCGGCCGGTTAGCTTAACGTCCGTAGTTGGGAAAATGCTGGAATCCAGCATTAAGGAAGAAATAACAGGACACCTGGAAAAAAATGGTTCAGTCAAGCAGACACAGCATGGATTCATGAAGGGAAAGCCGGGGAACTGATGGATGTGGTGTTTTTAGATTTCCAGAAGGCATTCGATAAGGTGCCTCACAAAAGGTTGCTACATAAGATTAAGGTACATGGAGTTGGGGGTAAAGTGTTAGTGTGGATTGAGGATTGGCTATCTAATAGGAAGCAGAGAGTTGGAATAAATGGGTGCTTTTCTAGTTGACAGTTGGTGACTAGTGGTGTGCCACAGGGATCGGTGCTTGGGCATCAGCTATTTACCATATACATAGGCAATCTGGGGGAGGAGACCGAGTGTAGGATAACAAAGTTTGCAGATGACACAGAGATGAGTGGGAAAGCAAATTGCGTGGAGAACACAAAGTCTGCAGAGAGATTTGGATAGGCTAAGTGAGTGGGCAAGGATCTGGCAGATGGAGTATAACGTTGGCAAGTGTGAGGTTATCCACTTTGGAAGGAATAATAGTAAATTGGACTATTATTTAAATGGTGAAAAATTACAATATTCTACTGTGCAGAGGGATCTGGGGGCCCTTGTGCATGAGTCGCAAAAACTCAGGTTGCATGTGCAGCAGGTAATCAAGAAGGCAAATGGAATGTTGTCCTTTATCATGAGAGGGATGGAATATAAAAGCAGGAAGTCTTGCTGCAATTGTACAGGGTACTGGTGAGGCCGCAACTAGAGTACTGTGTGCAACTTTGGTCCCCTTATTTGCGAAATGATATATTGGCTTTGGAGGGAGTGCAGAGAAGGTTCATCAGGTTGATTCCGGAGATGAGGGGGTTAGCTTATGAGGAGAGATTGAATAGACTGGCCCTGTGTTCGTTGGAGCTGAGAAGGCTGAGGGGAGATCTTACAGAGACATATAAGATAATGAAGGGACTAGACAGGGTCAAAGCAGAGAGATTACTTCCACTAGAAGAACTAGAAGGCACAGCCTCAAAATAAGGGGGAGTCAATTTAGAACAGAATTGAGGAGGAACTTCCTCTCCCAGAGGGTAGTGAATCTCTGGAATTCTCTGCCCATTGAAGCAGTGGAGGCTACCTCGTTAAATGTGTTTAAGACACATGTAGATAGCTTTTTGACCAATAAGGGACTTAAACGTTATGGGAAGCAGGTGGGTAAGTGGAACTGAACCTCTATCAGATCAGCCATGATCTTATTGAATGGCGGGACAGGCTCGAGGGACGAGATGGCCTACTCCTGCTCCTATTTCTTATGTTCTTATGTTAACATCTGATGGTAATATAGAAGGCCAGAAGTTGAAAAGCTTACTATTCCTCTATGATCAGTTCCAAAAAGCTATATGTCTAAAATTTTAATTGTTAGTGCGTTTCATGGCAATTTTATAGTGATTTTTCCTTTTTACTTTTCCTCATTGAAATGCACACTGTGTTTTCTACATTATTTTTGTGGCATTGGAATTAATGAGAGAAAGGTTTCTATAGTTGCATACGCGTAAGCATACCATGTCTAATGGACATAAATGGTGGTTTGGTGGTTTCAGGCTTTAATTTTAATTAAAATCAGTAAGACAGTAAGACTTAAAAAGGATTGATGGTGTATACTCCTTACTTTCCTTAGACCCCAGTTGTTAGTGTTAATTCCCACTTTTACTTTTTACATTTGGGAATATGTGGTTTAGATTTTTGAGACATTTTGGCCTAAGCTGATTGGCAAATAAAATAGGGTAATTTCATTCTTTCTAATACAAGCTTAAAATATTCACATTTTCACACAAAATAATTAATCATAAGAAAGATTTATCACTACAACTGTGAGTTTTTATTTAAGTCTGGCATTATATGGAGAAAATCAAATGGCTTCGCATATGAAAATAATTTTCTGACTTTGTGATCCAGGTACGGCATTTCCTCCACAGAGAATTTGTGGCAGAAGTTTGGATACCCACTACCCGTATCTCTCTAACTATTACATTCCATACATTCTGTTGCTGCACAATTTGAAATATGCTCTCTCAGAAGGCAACAACATTTTTCAGAACAAAGTTGAGAAATTACCCTTTGCATATAAGCAAATTGTGTGATGCTTTGTGCTTGCCATTAATAACATTTCTTTGCAGAAACTGCGCTTGTGTTGTAATAAATCACTGAGGCTATTTTTCAAATTAAATCTGCATGTAATTTCTTTGGTCCTCTTTAGGAGATTAAAGCTGATATATTTATCTTTGTAAATGCCAGATATATTCATGGAAGATAATGATCAAACACATCTATGGCAGGAACAGATCTTGTCTAAAAAACCTTCTCCTCTATTTAGCACTTCTCATGCCCTTAGGACCTCCAAAAGTACACCAGCTAACAAAGTACTATTAGGGATCACACAAACAAATATAGGAGCCAGTTTGCATATAACGAGGTCCCATAAAAGCAACCTGATAGATAACTAAAAACTTTTTTTAATGCTATTGACTCGGTGATAAATGTTGGCAAGTGGTATTAGTTCAGTGATAAATGTTGGTTAGGAAGGCATGAGTACTCTTGAGTGCTGACCTGGGATCTTTTACATCCATTTGAAAGGGAAGAAAGGGCCTCAGTTTAACATCTCATCTGAAAGAAGGCACATTTCACATCAAAACATTTCATTTCTCACTCATTATGTGCTCAGGCTTCTGGAGTGGAACTTGAACCCAAAACTTTCTGATTCAGAGGCAAGTGTGCTATACCATTGAACCAAGACTCACAAAAAAAATGATGGCTAGGCATTAAGAGGGTGGAAGAGCCCTAAGGATTAATATGCTTCATTAATTTTGTATGTCTCTGTAAATAAAGGATTGGCAGTCTGGGCCAAGTCTTTCAATTGGCATTTGAATGAAGCAGAACAACTAGGAGCAATCCTATCAGAAATTATGTCATTACGAACGGGTGTGAGTGTTTGAATGTTTAAACTCTAATTTTGAGAGTCTTCACTCTCAATGTTAATTTGTCCCATTGAGACTTTGACTGTTAGGCAACATGAGATACTCTAGTGACATAGGCTGTGATTTAGCAGCTGTACTAGCAGTGGGTGCAAATCCCATAATGGCCACTAAATATCGTGAGAGACCAAAAAGAGGATTTGTGACTGTGAGATTTCCAAACACAATCTTCCCAACTCTCTTCGATTACGCAATTAGATTAATGCCTAGAAAAGGCGCAGGCCTGATTATCATAGATTAGACTATATTTCAATATCATTTGTGGGCCAAAACTCCACTACTACTCATTGTATCATTCTCTACTAATATGACTTCACGCTGGCTTTGTCTTTTCAACTGGTTTTCCAAAAAAAAGCAGGTAAATATAGCTTCCAGGTGGTAAGGGACATACTTGGGCAGCACCTTGGCACTTCCTTGCATTCTGGCACTGCCAACCTGGCACTGCCAGGGAGGTAATGCTGGGGTGGGCCCTCTGAGGAGCCCTTGGACTAAGGGAGTGGAGTTGGTGGGGGCACATTCCTGTTGACTATGATGGGGGGTGGGGGGGTTGTGTAATGCTTGGGGGGAGCACACCTCAATGCTTGTGAGGTGGGGGGGGGGCGATACTTGCATGGAGAATGGGGGTGTTCACCTCGATGCTTGAATGGTTGGGGGTGGAGGGAGGTGGCAGAGGGGTTCCTCCTGATGCTTGCGGGAGAGTCCCGCTGATGCTTGTGGGAGAGTCCTCTGTGTAGGAGGGAAATTTATTTTAAACTCAGATTTTTTAAATTTTCTGCAGAGCCAGCCTTGCCATCTATTGGCCCTGCCTGCCAGAGTGCTGATGCAAAATATGCCACCACATTCTCTGTGACAGGAAATATAGAATGAAAACTCAGCTTTATATCTGGTGAGATACATACTGGTTTTCAGTCTGAGCCTGATGTTTTGGGGAAACTCCACCCATAATTTAGGAAATCTGTTTTAACAAAAAATAACACTTATCAAAGTTAGACAGTGGCTTAATACAGTTCTTATTTTCCATGCTTGGCCTTTGATACATTTAACATAGAACATAGAACATTACAGCGCAGTACAGGCCCTTCGGCCCTCGATGTTGCGCCAACCAGTGGAACCAATCTAATGACCCCCTAACCTAAACTATTCCAATGTTATCCATATGCCTATCCACTGACCATTTGAACGCCCTTAAAGTTGGCGAGTCCACAACTGCTGCAGGCAGGGCATTCCACGACCTTACTACTACCCTCTGAGTAAAGAACCTACCTCTGACATCCGTCCTATAATTACCACCCCTTAACTTAAAGCTTGTGTTAGCCATCACCATCTGAGGTAAAAGGCTCTCTGTCCACCCTATCCAATCCTTTGATCATTTTGTATGCCTCAATCAGGTCACCTCGTAATCTTCTTCTCTCCAATGAAAATAACCTCAAGCCCGTCAGCCTTTCCTCATAAGACCTTCGCACCATACCAGGCAACATCCTGGTAAACCTCCTCTGCACCCTTTCCAATGCCTCCACATCTTTCTTATAATGCGGCGACCAGATCTGTACGCAATACCCCAAGTGCGGCTGCACCAGAGTTTTGTACAGCTGTAACATGACCTCACGGCTCCGAAATTCAATCCCTCTATCAATAAAAGCTAACACACCATACGCCTTCTTAACAACCTTATCAACCTGGGTGCCAACTTTCAGGGAGCTATGCACATGTACCCCGAGATCTCTCTGCTCGTCAACACTGCTAAGAGTCCTTCCATTAGCCCTATATTCTGTACTCCTGTTATTCTTACCAAAGTGAATCATCTCACACTTTTCCATATTAAACTCCGTCTGCCACCTCTCGGCCCAGCTCTGCAGCTTATCTATGTCCCTCTGCAAATTGTAACATGCATCCTCACTGTCCACAACTCCTCCAACTTTGGTGTCGTCAGCAAATTTACTAACCCATCCTTCTACACCCTCATCTCGGTCATTTATGAAAATGACAAACAGCAGTGGCCTCAAAACAGATCCTTGAGGTACACCACTTGTAACTGAACTCCAGGTTGAATATTTCCCATCAACCACCACCCTCTGTCTTCTATCAGCTAGCCAATTCCTGATCCAAACTGCTAAATCACCCTCAATCCTATGCATCTGCATTTTCTGCAATAGCCTACCATGGGGAACCTTGTCAAACGCTTTGCTAAAATCCATATACACCACGTCAACTGCCTTACCCTTATCCACCTCTTTGGTCATCTTTTCAAAAAACTCGATAAGGTTTGTGAGGCATGACCTACCCTTCACAAAACCGTGTTGACTATCCCTAACCTATTTCCCTCTAGATGATTATAAATCCTATCCCTTATAATTCTTTCCAAAACTTTGCCCACAACAGAAGTAAGGCTCACTGGTCTATAAATCCCAGGATGGTCTCTACTCCCCTTCATGAACAAGGGGACAACATTTGCTATCCTCCAGTCTTCCGGCACTATACCTGAAGCCAATGACGACATGAAGACCAAAGCCAAAGGCTCTGCAATCTCCTCCCTAGCCTCCCAGAGAATCCTAGGGTAAATCCCATCCGGCCCAGGGGAGTTATCTATTTTCACACTCTTAAGAATTGCCAACACCTCCTCCTTATGTACCTCAATCCCGTCTAGTCTACTACCTGGTATCGCAGTATTCTCCTCGACTACACTGACTTTTTCCTGCGTGAATACTGACGAAAAATACTCATTCAGTGCCTCTCCTATCTCTTCAGGCTCCACGCACAACTTCCCACTGCTGTCTTTGACTGGCCCTAAATCTTGCCCTAACCAATCTTTTATTCTTGACACACCTGTAGAAAGCTTTAGGATTTTCCTTGATCCTGTCTGCCAAAGTCTTCTCATGTCCTCTTCTAGCTCTTCTTAACTCTCTCTTTAGCTCCTTCCTGGCTAATTTATAACTCTCAGTGCCCTAACTGAGCCTTCACGTCTCTTCTTTACATAAGCCTCCTTCTTCCTCTTCACCAGAGATTCAACTTCCTTAGTACACCGCGGTTCCCTCGCTCGACCACTTCCTCCCTGCCTGACAGGTACATATTTATCAAGGACTCGCAGTAGCTGCTCCTTGAATAAGCTCCACATTTCAGATGTTCCCAGCCCCTGAAATTTCCTACTCCACCCTATGTATCCTAAATCTCGCCTAATAGCCTCATAATTACCTTTCTCCCAGCTGTAATTCTGCCCTTCGGTATATGCCTATCCCTTTCCATCACTAAGGTAAACATAACCAAATTGTGGTCACTATCACCAAAGTGCTCACCTACCTTCAAGTCTAACATCTGGTCTGGCTCATTACCCAGTACCAAATCCAATGTAGCCTCACCTCTTGTTGGCCTATCTACATACTGTGTCATGAAACCTTCCTGCACACATTGGACAAAAACTGACCCCTTTAACGTGCTTGAACTATAGCTTTTCCAATCGATATTTGTAAAGTTGGTTCATATCACTGTCCTTTTTATTCTTTTCATGCTTCTCTTCAACTTCTTCAATTCTTTGTCTCCCCACTCTGAGTGCCTTGCTGTTGGAAGCTGGTGCTTAGAATTCTTTCTAACAAACAACCTACTCTCATGATAAATGACGTTCCTGGACTCTAATTGGTTCAGGCTGTGCATAATCAGTCTCTGATTAGTTTAGGTAGTGAGTACCCAGCCTCTGATTGGTCTCTTAACGGTGATGATCACCTACAGATGTCACTTTCTATTATTTCCTGACTGGTTCCCTAAGGTGACAATTGCCTGTAGAACAATTCCTCTCATGGTGTTTTTCTGTCTTTTCATTAACTTCTATCAATTTTTAATAAGATAATGGGGTACCTTAAAGTTGTTTCTTTGTCCATTTATTTGAGTTAAGCAAGTATGCGGTGTTGTAAAGGGGGAAAGAATGGATTTAGTAAAATGGAGCTTAGACTTAATACCCCTGCATTAAAGTAAAGAGCAGGTGCTAATTAAACTTATATCCCAGTTAACTTTACAAATGTTCAAAGATTTAAGATCAGGAGAACTGGCCAGCAAGATTGTTTACTTGTTAACCAGGAGCAGATAGCAGTCCTGTGTTTGGGTTTAACAGTAAACAGATTTTGTAGACAAGATTTGAATTTAAAACTATGTTCTGAATACTGATTAAACACTGTGTATCTCTGACTTAGAAAAGATAGAGCAATATTAGCGTGCTCTGTCTCTCAGAACGGTATTAGAGGAGAGTGCTGCTTTGAAGGTTCATCTGGGGTAGTGTTATGTCCTAATTATATTAAAGCTTATGGGTTTTAACAGAAAAAGAAAAGACTTGGTTTGCACACATTGATTCAAACAAACACACAACAGGTTTATCGCTCTGCACAGAATAAAAAGCA
Organism: Carcharhinus amblyrhynchos; assembly: GCF_965287045.1. Taxonomy (NCBI): domain Eukaryota; kingdom Metazoa; phylum Chordata; class Chondrichthyes; order Carcharhiniformes; family Carcharhinidae; genus Carcharhinus; species Carcharhinus amblyrhynchos. The sequence goes on from NC_137333.1 coordinate 65,280,616, forward strand.
AAGTAAAACTGCAGCCTGAACACACACCCTAATAACAGCACCATCAAATTATTTGATCTGCGCTTAAACTGACCTTGCAACCCTATTAACAATGTAACATCCCTCCCTCTTTACTTCTGTGGTCATGAAAACAAATTACTACAATGTTATACATAGGATCAATAACACTTTAGACACAGTAATCTGCATCATTAATCATTACACAAAAAGTAAGAATGTTGATCAGGAGGATGTCTCTTTCTCTTTGGTATATACGACATTCTAGAATTTGGTTGTCCTTGAACCCTAGAAGTATGACCTGGAACTTCAGTGAACATTTCTTCCCTTGGAACTAATTTTGTATCATTCTCACACAATAGAGTACCAGAGGCACAACTATCAGGCAACGCAGCTACAACTAAGTCTTTCATAGTAATATTCACAATAATTGGAACTAAATATTTCTGGACATGATTCTGAGAAATCATTTTGAGATGATAATTGCTCAGCATAGCGTCGCCAATCTCTTATCTTCAGATTGAACCGTGTAAGAAATTGAACCTCTTTTTTGCAAAAACTATGGTTTCTCACTCATGGCATAATTACGTGCTAACACGCAATCTTCCTGTTGAAATGAAACTGTTTTGCTCTCACTTCTCACCTAGCAACTTGAGATTCTTATTGACGCTTTGTTATCTCTGAAAATTCTGAAGATAATAAATAACAAATATAGTTCTCAGTTTTCTCTTTAGGAGTAACAATGCAAGTGAACTTTGGGTAGTCGCATGAGTAGTGTTTCTCTAAGATGCCAGATCAGGACATGAAGCTATTTTGAGGCTATTAAAGAATGTTTCAAGGCCCAGAGAGATTGGAAAATCACCCCCAATACTTTACAACCTCCAAACAATGCCGAAATTTTATCACCCCACCCGCCATGGAATCGGAGCAGATGAAGAGCGGACAATGGAAATGTCCGTTGACTTCAGGTAGGATTTTCCAGTCTTAGTCATGCAAGACTGTAAAATCCCACCCAAAGTCTCACCATTTTCACCTCATGATGTCCTGCAGTGATTTGCAGCCAGTGAGCTGAAGTGCAGTCAGTGTTGCAAAGTAGGGAATGCAGGAGCTAATTTGCACATAAACTCCCAGACAGCAATGTGATGCTGACTTTTTTTTACAGTAACGATTAAGGCGTAGATACCAGACAGGATTTCATACTAAATGCCCAAGTGAGTCACTATTCACATGTAAAACCTTGACAAGATAATACAACCTTTGAGGATTGGAGGTGGGTCTTGGGTAGAGTGCACAATTCAGACTAATCTAATCCTCACCTACCATTCACATAGTGTATTTGCTTAGCCAGCAGCACCCATGTCCCTTGAAAGAATAAAAAAAACTCAGCAAGGTGGTATCAATATTGCATGTCCTGTAGAATTTTCATTCAAGCAGATGCTTCTCAGCGTTTTAGTTGAGAGAACTGTTTGCTGGTGTGGATTTCTATAGTGACTACCGGTGCTTGACACAAGTTAATTGGAAAATGGAAAGGATACAATCTGGCACATGGGCTTAAAATTGATACAGGAATTACAAATTCAGTCCATAAGTAAAATCTATACAGCAGCATAAAATCAGAGCATGAAGACAATCAGTATTTAAAGATTAAGGTAGCAAAATACACTTACAAAATGCAGCAGGATACATTTAATTCAAACATGTTCAAAGTAACAAACGATAATACTATTTACAAAAATAATCACAGTTTAATTCTTCAGTTTACAGAACCAAAGCAATACATATGTTTGTAATATAATTTTAAGAGTTAGTGACTGTTTTTGAAGGCACTACAAATTAAAAGACAAACTAATTTAGGACGTAGGGCTGAAGGCTTGAAACTTCAAAGCTGTTCACACAGAATAGATCTTTTTAACTCTCTTTTGAGTCCATAGGTATTGAGCACAAACTGATAAGTGTTAATTGCTGGGGAGTGTAAAGGTTTAACCTTAATGGGCTTTGCAGCATTACCTTGCAATTAAACGAATCGAATGTCGCTTTGCACAGGTCTCAGGCCATGTGGAATGCTTCACTTGTCCTTGTCAATGTAAAGATGCAGTTGCTTTTTCACTGAAAGAGGGCACATGGAAATAGTGATATTATAATTAAGTAGGCTGTAATATTAGGTTAATTGATGAAAATGCTTCGATTACTTGATCATTGCACATTACTAAATGACAAACTAATGGTTAAACATAAATTTTCCACTTTACTGCCTTATTTTGCCTCTTTGGCTGAGATAAGGCTTACATTGACGCAGCAATGAAGTTACTGTGAAATTCCCCTATTTGCCACATTCCGGCGCCTGTTTGAGTCAGTGCACCTAACCAGCACACCTTTCAGACTGTGGGAGGAAATCGGAGCACCTGGAAGAAATCCATGCAAACATGGGCTGAACTTGCAAACTCCACACAAACAGTGACCCAAGCTGGGAATCAAACCTGGGTCTCTGGCGCTATAAGGCAGCAGTGCTTTCCACCATATTTTAGATCACAGAAGAGAATGCTAAGGACTTAGTACTGGAAATATTGCGCGGGACTCTCTGATCTTGTCTGTGCCCACTCTGCCACAAGAGAGGACAGGGAATTTGGCATTCCAGTCAAAAATCGATTCACTTCTAGCAGCACCAGAGAATCCCAGCCATGAGCAAGGTCAGAGATTTTCGGCGATCGTTTAAATAAAAAGTCTGATTCCATTAAGTAGAGTGGGTAGATTTCTGCCACCAGGATTAGTGAAATCAATGGTTTAAAAATGAGAACTAATTGGTTTTGAAATTCCTCAGGGAACCCATTTGTCTCCCTTCACAACTCCAGTGGAACCCCCAGGAAAATGATGGGAACCCATCTGTATCAGATCTCTACTGTTCCTAAGAATTTCCCCAAGTAAGGGATGGGACATCTATTTTTACCTTACCAGGCAGACAGGGGAGTAGGGGGTGGGGTGTTGGGAGGGGTTGCTGGGTTGGGCTGAGAACTTCCTCAGAGGCTGCATTCCTGGCCTTTACAAAGGATCTAGCCCGAAGTGACCTTAACCTGAAGGACGACTGCTGTTGATCCAAAAATGGGATGTGTCAGTCTCTTTAAATTAGGGCTCAAAATTCCTTGTCTTGGAAAGAAGTTCTGCTGAATAGGGCTTCCTCCCAAATATGAACTTGCATGATGGCCATTGTTTGCATCTGTGATGAATTAGTAATAAGACTAAGTTGATGGAACAGAAGAGACTGCAATCATTTTGGCTGTGCTAACATGCATGTGTTTTTCGATCACTGAGGTACAGCCAACTGGCGATGCACAGTGATCCAAATTTGTCATAACATATTTTTCTCACATATGGAGAGGCAAGGAACTTTCTTGATTATCCTGATATTACCCTCTCTAAGGATGATCTTGTGTTTCTGTAAACAATCACTTTAAAAGAGGATGTATTTTTGTAGTCATATCTCTGTCATCTGCTTTTGTTGTGATGCGCTATCCTAATTGGCAAAGTCTAAAAATATTTTTTTTGTCATAAGAAAAGTCAGACAGGAAATGTTTTGAACAGTAAATCTTTTTTGATCTTTGATTGTTTTGTGTGACAAGTGTAGGGCATGGCACCTCTACCCTTTGAGTGTTTTATGTATTTTTATTTCCATAGAGACTAGCACTACATTTTAGCTCTTGCTGTCAAATTAAAATTCAAATACCTTTGAATAATTGCAGTGAGAGTGTATCTTATCCATTTCACATGTTATCCCCCTAAATTTTGAGAGGAAGAACATTGGGGAATGACACTTTAATTTGGTTTCTGACTGTTAATATTCAAGCAGTTATTATTTAGAAACTTCTTTTTATAAAACTGTACCTCATCTGCCTTTAGTACATTTCATGGTTAAAATACACTTGATGTAATTTATTAATTCTACAAATAATTTCCAAGTTACTGCTGAATGTTAACTTGAGCTTGATAAAACAGCAAAAGCTAGACAGACAGAGATTGAGTATTTAGTTTTAATTTATTGTTGTGGTGAATGAGGACACAATAGGGGTGATTCTCCTATCCCGCTGTATTGCTTTTCTAGCGCAGTGGGCCGAGAGACTCTAGTGGCGGCCGATTCACGCTGGACATCCGGGCCTCCTCGTGTCTCCCAGCCCGGCTGCAAGCCACCACCGCCACCAAGCGCCAGGAGTGTTTCACTCCAGCGAGATTTACTATAGCTCCCTACTTGTGGGGAGCTGATGGCCCGACTCCCCTGGAGTGAAGGGCAGGCAATCAAAATCCCCCCACAGAGAGTTGACCACCAAGGGGGTGCCTCCTGAGCATTGCCACCTTAGTATACCAGCGTCCTGGCCTGTCGGGGCTGCAGGGGGATGGGTCGGGGCTGGTGGTGTGTTTGAGGGGGGCATGAGGAGGCAGCAATAGGGGGTCGTGGGACTGGCCAACGATTGATCTGGCAAGCAACAGGGAGGCTGGCAGGGGCGGGGGGGGCACTGCACATGTGCTGATCTTGGCGCTGACAGATCGGTGCATGCATCTTTGTCCACCCAGCACTATGCTGCCCGTCTCTCTGGCTGGAATAGGCCCCACCCTCATATTTTAATGTGATTCATGCTAGTGCACTCTGCAGTGCACAAAGTGGGGAGATTCATTTTGAAACTCCCTCTGAAAAAGAAAGCGGGATTTACTACAGTTTTAATACAAATTTGATGCTTAAGAGTTTTTTTGGGAGAATCACCCCCAATATGCTGATACAATAAAGTAAGCAGTTGCATTTGAGTAAATTCTGCTGAATTATGGAGTAATCAGAGGTCAATTTAACAATGATTCATTCAGCAAATAATTACCTTCTAATAGAAGGAAACATTTGCATTCGTTTGGCACCATTTACAATCACCAGAGGTCCCAAAGTGCTTCACAGTTGATGATGTATTTTTGAAGTTTAGTTACTGTTATCATGTAGGAAATGTGACAGCTGAGTTGCACACATCAAGCTCCCACAAGTAACAACGTAATAATGACCAGAGTGCTGCCAATAGAGCTGGTACACTGTCACAGGAATAGGTGCCCTCCCAGCTCCACAGCTGTCCTGAAAACTGTTACAAGCCCTGCATGGTCCTTTTCCCTCTTTTAGAGCAAAACAAATAATCTAACACAAATTAACTCAGGGACAGAGTAAAAGGTGTAGCTCCCCAAAAGTAGGGGGAACAGCCTGAACAGAACCAAGTACAAAAGAAATTTAAAACCTTAAATCATAATGTCGTTATCGGAGCCTATAATGCACCCCAGCCCCTGTGGTGCCCAGCGGGCACGGAAGGCGTCAACTGCATCCGTGGACACTGCATGCTCCCTCTCCAGGGACACCTGGCCGTGAATGTAGCCGCAGTAGAGGAGCAGACAGGATGAAAGACCTTCTCGAACACCCGCTGCCTGGACCTGTGAATGGCATGTCTCGCCAGGCCCACGAGCAGGTTCACAAGGAGCTGCCATCCTGACCCGCCCCTCTCCACACCAAGTGTCCGTAGATCAGGAGTGTGGGACTGACGTGCAAACAAAACATCAAAAGAGCTTCTTCAGGAAAACAAAAAGGGAATGCAATGTAAGACACAAAATATAGACATGGTCCACGGACACCACAAGGCCACAGAAGAGGCAAGCTTGGGAGCCCATGAGCCTGTATAAATTTAAGGTTGTACGGAACTGTTGCATGCAACACCCCAAGATAATTGGTCCCAAAGATAATTGAGAGAGATCCCTCCGTAGAGGGACTTCCACTGGGGACCTCCACCGCCCGGCAGCAACAAGGCCCGCCAAGGTGTATCCAGGTGAGGACTGCATGGCCCTTCTCCCATTCATTTTCCCAAATGCTTCTGGTCATCTGCTTCCCATCAACATCTCCCAATCACTTTGCTCTCCCTTCTCAAGATCTATCTGAGAGACACACTGGGTAGGCAGTCAGCTCAAAGTCATTCTCCCGGAACCGAGGAATTGCCTCTGACCTCCTGAATTGCAACCGCAGCTCACCAATCCTATTCTGATGAGACTTAGAACTCAATTTAGGGTGAGCCTTCAGCTTCTGTGGCACACTCTCAGTATGTCACCTATTTGAGACCCAGACTGGGACAATATGGACATTTAAAACATTTTCGCACCAAAATTACTTACAAAAAAACTGCATACAAACTGGATAATGTATTTGTAAAGCTGGCTATCTTATCATAATTGCAGTATTTTTACTGCATAGCTTTAATTTATCTTTTAAGTACAGCATGCCACACAACTGCAAGCACAAAAGCTGTTATTACAAATAGCCACTGTGTTGTAAAGTGAACGTTTCAGATCAGATAACAGCATTTTCTATTCAAGAATGTGGTCACCTCTCCAAGTCTTTCCTGTATCCTCGTAAGTCCTCTAACACTAGGCCTAAGCCTCATCACCCTTCCCAGCACTGCTTTCAGAGTTTGGAGATATTTCCTTTTTGTTTCAGTGACCAGTATTGGTTGATATTGATGTACAATGCAGCTTCAATATACAGCCTCAGTCCTAGCTCTAGATAACTGAAAAAACAGCAATGTAGCAAAGTCATATTTCATAAGCAGCATGCCACAAAAAGGGTAGTTTGGCAAAAGGTAAAGCCTTGATTAAGAATCTGAATAATGTATTTTTGTTAGTATTGTGTTTGTGAAAGTAAGGTAGTTTTGGCAAGCAAATCGCTCACTGGGAGTGTTCAACAAATGCATATATTTGGAGGGAGGGAAATTAGGAATAAACACTGGATATTACTAAAGCGTTGTCACATTGCTATTTATGGGAGTTGTGCACAAATTGGCTGCTGCGGTTTCTACATTTAACAGTAACTTCACTTCAGAAGTAGTTCATTGGCTATAAGGTACTTGAGCGATCTAGTGGCTGTAGATAGTGTGGGATAAATGCAAGTCCTTCCTTCTTTTCCAAAGGGCATAGGTGAGGAAATGCCTATTGAACTATTGGAAATGTGGGAACTTGTATTGCAATATGATAATTTCAGCTAATCAATCCATCTCCACGTAAAGCTTGATTATTAAAGATCATTTCTTAATATATTCAGACTGAACACAAAGGATGGAATTTTATCTGCCAGGATCTAGACACAAGTTGTGTGATGGGTTAGAGTCTCATCGAATGTTGGCACATGAGGAATTTGACAAATTCCTGTTCTCTGCTGCATTTAACAGAGTTGCATTTGGAAGTAAGCGGGAAAGCCCCTTGAAGATGTTGGATCATGTATTTAAATATGTTAAATAGAAATGTAAGTGGCAATTTATGAACATACACATGAATTATAAGCTGGTACAGACCACAAAGCTCCTCAAGGCTGCCCTGCCATTCAATAAGATCTGATTGTAACCTCGAATCCACATTGCTGCCTATCCTGATAACCTTTTATCCCCTTGCTTATCTAGAATCTAGCTACCTCTGCCTTAACAATTGTGAAACTCTGCTTCCACTGCGTTTTGGGGAAGAGAGTTCTAAAAGCTCATCACCCTCAGAAAAAAAATCTTCTCGCCTCTGTTTTAAATGGGTGACCCTTATTTTTAAACAGTGATCCCTAGTTCTAGATTTTCTCACAAGAGCAACATCCTTTCCATATCTGTCCTGTCAAGATCCCTCAAAATCTTATGTCTCAATCCAGTTGCCTAGCTCACAGTACACCAAAAGTGGTCTCTCCAATGCTCTGTATAATGAGGCATAACCCCCCTACTTTTTTATTCAATTTCCTTTGCTACAAATGATAATTAATTGCTGGCTGTCCAGTGCAGAAGGAGGTTGTTTGCCCATCGTGTCTGCACCAACCACAATCCCAATCAGGCACTATCCTCATAATCCCATGCATTTACTTTAGCTAGTCACCCTGAGGTGCAATTTAGCATGGCCAATCCACCTAACCCACACATCTTTAGACTGTGGGAGGAAACCGGAGCAACCAGAGGGAACTCATGCAGACACGGGGAGAATGTGCAAACTCCACACAGACAGTGATCCAAGCGAATCCAGATCACTGGTGCTGTGAGGCAGCAGTGCTAGCTACTGTGCCACCATACTGCCTCGTGTGATCCATGTGTAGGACACTCAGATCCCTCTGCATTTCAGAGCTTGGCAATCTCTCGCCATTCAGATAATATGCTTCTCTTTTAGTTTTCTTGCCAAAATAGGCAATTTCACATTTTTCCACATTACACTTTATTTGCCAGATCTTTGGCCAATCACTTAACCTATCTTTATCCCTTTGTAGTCTCCTTATGCTCGCTTCACAACTAACTTTCCTATCTAACATGGTGTTATCAACAAATTTGGCAACCATACCATCAGTCACTTCACGCAAGTCATTTACATAAATCTGCAAAACGTTGAGGTGCTAGCATTGATCTCTGTGACATACCACTTGTTACGTCTTGCCAACTGGAAAATGACCCATTCAGGTCTACTCTATTTCCTATTGGCCAGTCAATCTTCTATCCATGCCAATATGTGTAACACCATAAGCTTTTATTTTCTATCATAACCTTTGATGTAGTACATGTTCCAATGCTTTCTGGAAATCTAAGTATACTACATCCACCGATTGGTTCCCCTTTATCCGTAGCACACATTACTTTTTCAAAGAACTCCAATGAATTGGTTAAACATAGTTTTCCTTTCACAAAACCATGTTGATTTTGCCTGATTACTTTAAACCTGTCTAAGTGCCCTGCTTTAATAATAGTTTCTAACGTTTTCCCTGTGACAGATGGCCTGTAGTTTCCTGCTTTCTTTCTCTCTTTCTGTTTGAATAAAGGAATACATGTGCTATTTTCCAATCTAATAGAAAGTGTTTAAATAGAGCCCAGGATTTTCTGCACCTGACTGGGATGGGTGTGTTCCATGGTGAGATTGGAAAACGTGTGGAAGGCACTGGACTCATTTCCTGATAACTTACATCCAGAAAGTGATCATCTCCTCCCTGTCAATGGTGGGCTGTGTTTCCCATCATCAAATGTTTCAAACTTAATTTGAATACATTTGTAGCTCATTATTGTGGCCACACATTGGAATCACCTCAACGCTATGTCAAATCTAAATCCCACATCAGGGAGAATTTAGCATGATTTACAATTTATGACCCCAAAACTCGGGGTCGTAGTTTGAGGATAAGGGGTAAACCTTTTAGGACTGTGATAAGGAGAAATTTCTTCACCCAGAGGGTGGTGAATGTGTGGAATTCACTACCACAGAATGTAGTTGAGGCCAAAACGTTGTCTGACTTCAAGAAATTCGATACAACTCTTGGGGCTAAACGGATCAAAGGATATGGAAGTGAGGGCAGGGGAACAGAATATTGAATTTGGTGATCAGCCATGATCTAGATGAGTGGCAGAGCAGGCTCAAAGGAGCGAATGGCCCAATCCTGCTTCTAGTTTCAATGTTTCTATGGAACTGCCTTCTAAAGGCAAGATGTACCTGGCGACCTGAACTTCAAAAGGAACTTGGACGTGAGTGTGCACAACTTAGTGCCATGCTTTGTGAGGACCCCATTCAAGGAAGCGGCTCCATGGATTCAGGAAGGGCGGAGTCACAGGTGAGACTCCACAGCAGCTTCTTTATGGCTGGCTTGTGGTGTTAGGGCAAGATCAACAATGCCTTAGGAGAAGGACAATAGTGTCAGAGGGAAGGGAGAGAAGGCAACCTCAGGGCTTGAACAATACTGTTGGACAGAAGGCAACCTTGGGACAAAAGCTAAACTATAGTGGGGAAGTCAGGGCAGCACAGACTGAAGATGGCATACAAATACATGCTGGGAAGAGGGGACAAAGATAATGGTCAGGCAAATGGAAAAGCATGTCAAAGATGAGCATACTTCTGCAGCTGAGACAGTTTAGCCTGTACTCAGTTGACATGCTTGGAGTCAGGCTAGTCAAGCAATTGTGCCCACTCAAGCAGCAATAATTCCTGAGAATGTCAATGATCACTCCTCTACTTATAAACTCTCGGGTGCAGACTTCAAAATCAAATGAGTGCAATAATACTGCAGAGCCATTGGTTGACTAGGCAAACTTCAGGATCCCTTGGGAAAGGTGGCCATGGAACACTGACAGAGGGGGTACTCCTAATCCCTTGTATTATATTTACATGAACTTGCACTTTATGGGGTCCTACGCTCCTGTTCATTTCTGGGGCCCTACCATGATGTCATCCCCACCCCCAATGATGTGATGCCCCACCCCAATGACATAACTCCCCATGCCAATGACATCATACCCCACTCTTAAAGAAGTCACGACCTTCCCAACCCCACCCACCCTCATCCAATAGAATGCACAAAAATACACAAATTGATCACTGCTTACTTGCTTTATAACTTGTAAAAACACGCCTGTAATTGCTGAATTGAAATTCAAGCTTAACTGTTGTCAGAATCATGGTAAGGTGATCAATTTGCATTCAGTGTACCTTGAAGCGAGCAAACATGGAACTTGACGATGAACACCAAGATAGGAAAATCAGGATGATATGACTGCAGCACAGGGCAAAACAGGGCAGAATGAGCCAGTCCGGTGCAGGAGCAAATTCACCAATCAACAAGATGCAATACTGCCATTCTGTATATTTCAAAGTCTCTGGTTCAATTCAGTTAACTTCCTGTGTCCCCTTTCAAAATCAAATATGTTATTGGTATAATTTCACATGAGTGGAGTGTCCAGTGAGTCCAAGTCCAACATCAGTGGCTTTGTCTGTCCGTTCTTTGTCCTACAAGAGACTTTTCGAAGGCCAATCTTGAGAGTAATATGGGATGGCAGTTAGAACTATCTGCATGTGACCAGCAGCTATTATTAAATGGTCTCTTTTGAAAAACAGAATATGGAAGAGAGACAGATTTTTTTGCTTCATCTCTTGTTGGCATGGCAGTTTTATTCTACACTCTTTTTTTCATAATTGTGCTCTTGGCTCAGACTGCCTGGTTATGGTATCGCCAAGCCCTCGCCTGCCTAACCCTCCTCAGGTCTGACCTGCTTGTTTTCTCTGCTGCTGCTCCCCTTGATGCCTTTGATTCACCTCATTGCTGACTCAGGCTGTCTGCCTGGCCTCACCTCACCCTTGGTTGTCCAGCCCTCCTCAGCCGTGGAGTTTGAGTCACCTCACCGCTCCCCTCGATGATTGCCGATGCCTGCTCCTCAAACTTCACACCCTTCAATCTTGACAATTGTGCTGGCTCAAGCTGCCTGCCTGGCTTTCTGGCCTCTTGCCTCACCCTTGATCATCCAGCCCTCTTCAGCCTTGGCTGGGAGCTGATTTGCCCTGCTGCTCCCCTTGACAACCGACATAATTATTGACAATTATTATCGAGGATAGCAAACTTGAGGGCTGTGAGAGCCAAGGAGAAGGCGACTCTTCTTGGCTATTGCAGCCCCCAAGCTCAACACCTTTGATGTGCTGTCTCAGGCTGTCTGCCTGGCTATTTGACTTCCTTGGTACTGGGTCAGAAACCTGGCTGCTGCCTTTTTAAAAACACTTTTAAGGACATCTTTGCAACTCTACTCTCTCTTCCTCCAAGTCACCTCTGCGTCTCCACAACTTTGGTCAACGTTTTGCCACCCTAAGGGGATTCGACCAGTCAGAGCTCAATGTTGCTTTGCATTGCCGGCTGATAGACCTATTGACCCGGTTTTTATGACCTCGCTCGGGTGAGACCGGAAATTCCCGTTCAAGGTCAATGGAGATTTCCGTTGTCAGACCGTCGCCCGCGCCAGTTCCGTGGTAGGTGAGATGGTAAAGTTCCAGCCATTATATTTCTTGAGCTTATCTGCAAATTCAGAGCTATCCAGCTGTGATTGGTGCCCCCATCAGCCCTCAGCTAACACATCCCTATACCCCCCGCCCCCCAACCCCAGCCTGTGTCTAGGCATGGTGTGCTTCATTGTAAGTCCACCTCTGCTTGCAGAAGGGATGTCCAAGCCCTGAGGCTGCCTTCTCTCCCTTTAGTCTGTGCTGCCATGACTCCTCCTTGCACTATTGCTCTTGTCCCAAGATTGCCTTCTCTCTAACAATATTGTCCAAGCCCTGAGGTTGCCTTCCTTCCCTTCTCTCACTTGCTTTGCTACTTCCAGCAACATTTCAGCAAGGACTAAGTTGATAAAATTCTTGCCATAGCATTTTGCTGATTTTATATGTTGTAATGTCAATTCCCATTCAGAACTTGTACAGCTGGTGGTTGACATGAATTGATCTCATTATTTCTTTCAAACAAAATAATGTGGTCTTGGTTTGTGCCTAGATTAGGGAATATCGTATTAATGATTTAATCTTTAATATTTTACCACAAACAGTTCATTAACTTCCTAAAATAAACAAACAACCTACTTAACCATATTTTTGATAAGATTAGACTATTCTCAGTGATTTCACATAAACCATTGCATAAAAAAAACATAGTTGATTTTCAAGGACACTGAACAAATGGAGAAATTCACCCCAATATTACAAATGAGACACAGGCTCACTATCATTCATTTTCCATTACTGAGTTCAATTAATTTTGATTGAATCCTAAATGATACAGGGACGTGATAATAAAGGAATATTGGGAAAACGTTTAATATGTTCATAACATTTTGTTGTACTGAATTCATCATTTTTAATGCAGACATAATATTTTATTTTAATTGAAGTAAAGATCTGGATTTTGCAGTTCCAAGACCAGAAAACACTGAGCTGTTTGCCAATATTGAGGGCCCCAACAGAACTGCAGCTTACATGGAACTGACTTTTGCTCAAATCCAGAAGTTGTTATTCACCTGAAACCTTCCAGGGGAACCCACACTCATGGTCCCACTGGGCTAACTGCCTGCTTTTTTAAAATTCTTTCACAGTATGTGGGCATTGCTAATTGCCCTTGAGAATGTGACAGTGAGCCTACTTCATGAGTCACTGTAGTCATGTGTTGTAGCTATCCCCACAGTGCTGTTACAAAGGAAATTCCAGGATTTTGACCCAGTGATGAAATAGCACAATAGGGCGCGATTCTCCCAAAAGCACTGAATTGGCGGGAAAACTGTTCTAGATCACAAATGTTTCGTCAGTTCAACTTCTCACTTGAATCTCCCCACTCTGTGCACTGCAGTGGCCACAATCATAAATATCATTATAAACCCGGGGAGTAGGGCCTATTCGCGCCAGAGTCTGACAATTCCGGAACTCAGTGCAAGCGCAGTGGTTCCAATCTGTCAGTCTCCCCATTTGCTGGCCAGCTCGATTACTGGCCAGCCTGGGATCCTGGTAGTGCTGCCCCTCCAGCCCTGCTCCTCCCGCTCCCCTAATGGTTTGATCATGGCCCCCACAACAGTTTCTGGGCCAGCCTTGATCCCAACCACTGTCCTGGAGCCCCCCGAAGTCCAGCCCACCCCTGCAGCAGTGGCAATCGCCCCAACCTCCTCAGCCCAGCAGGGCCCCTCCTGCAGCAGACCAGCAACCCCCCGCCCACCCCAATCGTTCCATCCCAGACGATCCCCATACAGAGTGGCAGCAGGAACTCCACCCCACTGATCATCCCTAGGCCATGCCCCCCTGATGCTGCCCAATGCCTGATGAGCAGTGCCAAGGTTACCCCTGGGAATGGGCACTTTGCCCTTTGGGGCATGCTGGGGGCACATGCTGGCACTGTCAGGGTGTCCATGCCCAGGGGGCACCACCGCCTGACTTCCTGGGCAGCCACCATTGCTCCCTTCATTCTGGCAGGGTCTTCTGCAAGTTTTCTGAATGTGGGGAACTAGTCTGAACTCTCGAATGAAGTAATTAGGACCGGCAAGCTCTCAATAACGACATTTAAAATACATTAAAAAGAGATTCAAATGACTCACCTGTCATGCCCCTAGTTTCCAGCATGGTCTGGACTCTGACTGTTCTCTGGCTCTGGCAGATATGCATGTGTTCCCGCATCTCCCATCCTGATCTACCAAAAAAAGTTACGGGTCGGGATGGGAAAATTGTCCCCGTAGTTCTAAATCAGGATGGTGTGTGGCATGGAGGAGAAGTTGAAAATGGTATCTTCCAGTGCTTCTGCTGCCTTTGTTCTTTCTAAGTGGTAGAGGCTGAGGGTTTGGAAGGAGCTGTCGAAGGAACCTCGGTGAATTGCTAAAGCCCATCTTGTTAGTGGCACACACTGCTGCGGTTGTGTGTTATTGGTGGAGGGAGAACATAAGAACATAAGAAATAAGAGCAGGAGTAGGCCATCTAGCCCTTTGAGCCTGCCCCGCCATTCAATAAGATCATGGCTGATCTGTCGTGGCTCAGTTCCACTTTCCCGCCTTCTCCCCATAACCCTTAATCCCCTTGCCTATCAAAAACCTATCTACCCGCATCTTAAATATATTTAGCGAGGCAGCCTCCACCACTTCAACGGGCAGAGAATTCCAGAGATTCACCACCCTTTGAGTGAAGAAGTTCCTCCTCAACTCCGTTCTAAACTGCCCCCCACCCTTATCTTGAGGCTGTGCCCTCTAGTCCTACTGTCCTTTCTGAGCAGGAAGAGCCTCTCCATCTCTATCCTATCCATCCCATTCATCATCTTATATGTCTCAATGAGATCTCCCCTCATTCTTCTAAACTCTAACGAGTACAAGCCTAGTTTATTCAGCCTCTCCTCATAGTTCAACCCCCTCAACTCCGGAGTGAATGGTTAAGGTGGTGGATGGGATGCCAATCAAACAGGCTGCTTTTTCCTGGCTGGTGTCCAGTTTCTTGAGTGTTGTTGGAGCTGTCCTGATCCAAGCAAGTGGAGAATATCGCATCACCTTCTTGACTTGTGTGTTGTAGATTTTGGTGAGTCAGGAGGTGAGTTACTTCTGACAGAATTCACAGCCCCTTACCTGTTCCTGCAGCTACAGTATGTACATGGCTGGTCCTATTCACTTTATGGTCAATGGTAACTCCCTGGATATTGATATGTGGGGTTCAGCAATGGTACTGCCATTGAATGTCAAGGGAAGATGGTTATTTCTTTCTTGTTGGAGATGGCTATTGCCTGGCACTCGTGTGGCCCAAATGTTATTTGCCACTTGTTAGCCAAAGCCTCAGTTTTGTCCAGATCTTGCTGAATATAGAGATGGACTGCTCCAGTATTTCAAGAGTTGTGAATGGTACTAAACATTGTGCACTCATCCATGATGGAGTGAAGATCAATGATTAATCAACTGATGATGGTTAGGCCTAGGGCAGTACTCTGAGGAACCCCTGCAACGATAGCCTCGGACTGATTGACTTCCAACAACTACAACTAACTTCCATTGTTCCAGGTATGATTTCAACAAGTGAAGTGCTTTCCCCCCGATTCCTGTTTACTCCAGTTTTACTAAGGCTCCTCGAGACCACACTTGGTGAAATGCTGCCTTAATGTCAAGGACAATCACCCTCACCTTACCTCAGGAGTTAAGCTCTTTTGTCCATGTTTGGACCAAGGTTGTAATGAGGTCAGGAGGTGAGTGGTCCTGGCAATGTATGCCTCCATCTCACCATTGATGACCAGGTTCAGATCATTTAATATCTCTGCTAAATAGTAGACAGAAGGATATTATAAAAACGGGTTAGTCATTCACTGAATAATGATGTCAACGGCAATCCCTTGGCACAAAAACCAAACTGTTTATTCCCCTCGTATTAAAATTACTTTTTGTAGCTCTTTACATTTATAAATGACAGATTCTTGTGGCTATTTAAGCAATAGCATTTTGTTACATTCTACCATATATAATTAATGTATTACTTAGGAATAGTAATCCTTACAGTTATAACTTATGTGCTCAGTTGGTTGAATCAAACATTGCCACTTCCACATGCTTTCTTTATGAAATCAAATATAGCGAGTAAATATGCAAGTGTTTGACTCATCATTCTGATCTGAGCTGAACGCATTTCCTTCTAAAACCAATCTCATAAACTTAAGGTTTAATTTCTTACAGAAACTATGTACCTTTGGAGGTCTTGGTGATGGATTTTACATTTTCCAATGTTATTAGCTGTTAGTTTGTTGTTACAATAACACAGAAAAGTCATTTTTTATACTTTGTCAAATTGTCCTTTCATAAATATGAGTATTTATGTGCCTATGTCTGCTCTTTTACTATTTAGTGACTCAGCAGATTTTGTTTGGCCCCTGCCCTAAAAGTGCACCTATTTTCAGAGTGCAAAATCCAGAACATTTGTTAATTGCTTGCAAATGGGGGCAAAACTTGTTATCCCAAAAATTCTGCACTTTAAGGCAGAAATGCACATAACTAGTACCTTTGGAAAGGGTAAATTATCTGCAGGGCTTGCCAAACTAGATGTGGTTGTGTTCACTGACTTTGAATGCCCACAAATATTCAAAACATAGGGTTGTATTTTGTAGTGAATGATAAAGCAACAGTGCTTGTTGCTGACCCCGAAGAAAGCTGTCCACAAGATCAAAATAAGAATTTCCATTTTCCCAAAGGCAGTTTAAATCCGGTGTCAAATCAAGTGGATCTACATTGCATGCAGCAGCTGATGTCAGTCAGCAAGCAGGGCAAACAGCCAATCACATTAAATGTTCACCACACGCTTTCTTTGCTTCATGTAACTATGCTCCTGAAGAGTCAAAAATAATTTACTCAGTTCAGAACCATTACATACTGAGAGTAACTTAATTTTGTAAAAGCAAAATAATTATCTAGACAGCTTGAAAAGAGTCTGACAACCCCTTTCTCAGAATAACTCCTCATTGAAATATATTGAAGGTTGCTAGAGAACGTGCAGAGCAAGCTGCTCTAGTAGTAATGTTCTGCAATAGTGTAGTATTAAGTAAATAGGTGTCAAGGTATCTTGTGGCTGTGTCAGTGCTACCACTTACGGTTATTTCTGTTTTCCTGTTTATCCTTTTAACCATTTTGCCACGAGCAGGCAGACCACAGAGAAGGCTCTGTGGGATTAAATGTTTTTATTCAAGTTCTTCAAAGAACATTCATTTATAAAAAAATTTAAAAATTATCATGTTAATTCACTTGATAAAGCACGGTATACTTATAATTATAAAACATCATACCCTGTTTCTGCCTTTTTCCATAGATTTGTTAAGCCAATAAGTGATAAGCGGGAGTCACATAAAACATTGCTTAATGGAGGCTCAATAAGCAAATCAAACATCAGTTATGACA
The DNA here is from genome assembly GCF_965287045.1 of Carcharhinus amblyrhynchos. NCBI lineage: Eukaryota > Metazoa > Chordata > Chondrichthyes > Carcharhiniformes > Carcharhinidae > Carcharhinus > Carcharhinus amblyrhynchos. The sequence goes on from NC_137333.1 coordinate 65,297,802, forward strand.
TTTGTCATTGGGAAAATGCTGGAATTCATTATAAGAAAGTAGTAGCAAGACATTTAGAAAATCATGTTACAATCAAGCAGAATCCAACATGGTTCGTGAATGGGAATTATGTTTGGCAAAAGAGCAGAAAGTGGAATCGTTGTGGGTGGAGATTAGGAACAGCAAAGGGAGGAAGACGCTAGTGGGTGTCGTCTATAGGCCCCCAAATAATGATCTGGAGGTGGGGCGGGCTGTTAATGCGCAAATAAGTGCGGCGTGCAGGAATGGAACGGCGATAATTATGGGGGATTTCAATCTAAATATTGATTGGTCGACCCATGTTGAACGCGGTTGGCTTGAGGAGGAGTTCTTGGAATGCTGCCGGGATAGTTTCCTTGAACAGTGTGTGTTGGAGCCGACGAGGGAGCGAGCTATCTTGGATCTGGTGTTATGTAACGGGGCGGGTAGAATTAGGGACCTTGTGGTGAAGGATCCTCTTGGGGAGAGTGATCATTGTATGGTGGAGTTTCTGGTGCAGATGGAGGAGGAGAAAGTGGGTTCCCGGACACGCGTCCTTTGTTTGAATAGAGGGGAGTATGGTAGGATGAGAGAAGAATTGGCGAATGTCGACTGGGGGAGCGCGTTGGAAGGTAGGTCTGCTGAGGAGCAGTGGAGGATCTTTAAGGAGACCTTTCTTGGTGCTCAGCAGAAATTTATTCTGATGGTTAAAAAGGACCGTAGGAGGAGAGGTAATAAGCCGTGGATAACGAAGGAGGTGAAGGGAAGTGTTAAATTAAAAGCAGAGGCGTTTAGAGTAGCTAAGAGTGGTGGGCGAGAAGAGGATTGGGAGAGGTTTAAATGTCAACAAAGATTGACAAAGAAGTTGATAAAGAAGGGTAGGATAAACTATGAAGCTGGGCTAGCGCTTAATATAAAAAAGGATAGCAAGAGTTTTTATAAATATATAAAAAGGAAGAGGCTGGCTAGGGTGAACGTTGGACCCTTAGAGGATGAGAGGGGGGACTTAGTGGTAGGGGATGGGGAAATGGCGGAGGCCTTGAATGACTTTTTTGTTTTGGTGTTCACGGAGGAGGACGTGAATAATTTGCCGGATGTTAGCGATGGAAAGATGGTAGGACTGGAGGGTCTCAATGACATTATTGTTACTAGAGAGGTGGTGCTCGACAGACTGGAGGGACTGATTGTGGACAAGTCCCCAGGACCGGATGGAATGCATCCGAGGGTTCTGAAAGAAATGGTGGACGTGATAGTGGATGCCTTGGTGGTTATTTTCCAAACGTTGCTGGATTCCGGGGAAGTGCCGGAAGATTGGAAAGCAGCTAATGTTATGCCGTTGTTTAAGAAGGGTGGCAGGCAAAAGGCAGGGAATTATAGGCCGGTTAGTTTAACGTCTGTGGTAGGTAAAATGTTAGAATCCGTCATCAAGGAGGAAATAGAGAGGCATCTTGAGAGGAATTGCTTGATAGAGCAGACACAGCACGGTTTCGTTAAGGGGAAGTCGTGTCTGACAAATTTATTGGTGTTCTATGAGGATGTGTCTAGGGCGGTGGATAGAGGAGAGCCGGTGGATGTGGTCTTTCTTGATTTTCAGAAAGCGTTTGACAAGGTACCTCACAAGAGGTTATTGCAGAAGGTAAGGGGGCATGGAGTTGGGGGTAGGGTGTTAGCGTGGATAGAGGATTGGCTGTCTAATAGGAGGCAGAGAGTGGGGGTCAATGGGTGCTATTCGGATTGGCGGTTGGTGACTAGTGGAGTGCCCCAGGGGTCGGTGCTGGGGCCTCAGCTATTTATCATTTATATAGATGATCTGGAGGAGGGAACCGAGTGTATGGTGTCGAAATTTGCTGATGACTCCAAGATTGGTGGAACGGCAAATTGCGCGGAGGGTGTGGAGAGTCTGCAGAAGGATCTAGATAGGCTGGGCGAATGGGCCAGGAACTGGCAAATGGAATTTAATGTTGGCAAGTGCGAGGTGGACCACTTTGGTAGGAATAATGGTAGGAAGGACTATTACTTACGGGGCGAAAATCTGCAGCAGGCGACGGTGCAGAGGGACTCGGGGTCCTTGTGCATGAGTCGCAAAAACCCAGCCTGCAGGTGCAGCAGGTGGTCAGGAAGGCTAATGGGATGCTGGCCTTCATAGCGAGGGGGATTGAATATAAAAGTAGGGAGGTCTTGCTGCAGCTGTATAGGGCATTGGTGAGGCCGCAGCTGGGGTACTGTGTGCAGTTTTGGTCGCCGCACTTATGCAAGGATATTTTGGCCTTGGAGGGAGTGCAGAGGAGGTTTACTAGGCTGATGCTGGAGTTGAGGGGGTTGAGCTATGAGGAGAGGCTGAATAAACTAGGCTTGTACTCGTTAGAGTTTAGAAGAATGAGGGGAGATCTCATTGAGACGTATAAGATGATGAATGGGATAGATAGGATAGAGGTGGAGAGACTCTTCCCGCTCAGAAAGGACAGTAGGACTAGGGGGCATAGCCTCAAGATAAAGGGGGGGCGGTTTAGAATGGAGTTGAGGAGGAACTTCTTCACTCAAAGGGTGGTGAATCTCTGGAATTCTCTGCCCGTTGAAGTGGTGGAGGCTACCTCGCTAAATATTTTTAAGACGCGAGTTGATGGGTTTTTGATAGGCGAGGGGATTAAGGGTTATGGGGAGAGAGCGGGAATGTGGAACTGAGCCACTTCAGATCAGCCATGATCTTACTGAATGGCGGGGCAGGCTCGAAGGGCTAGATGGCCTACTCCTGCTCCTATTTCTTATGTTCTTATGTAAATTTATTAGAGTTCTTTGATGACAACAAGCAGGATGGATAAAGGGGGACCAGTAGATGTAGTGTATTTGGATTTCCAAAAGACATTTAATATGGTACCACACAAAAAGGTACTGCACAAGTTAAGAACCCATGGTGATGGGTGATTAATTAACAGGAAACAGAAGATCAGGATATATGGGTCATTTTCAGGTTAGTAAACTGCAACAGTTGGGGTACCATAAGGATCAGTGTTGCAGCCTGAACTATTTAGAATGTATAGAAGTGACTTGGATGAAGACAGCAAGTGTAACATAGTTAAATTTAGTTGAATTAAAATTAGTCTAAATTATTTTGACAGGGGGAGCATCCCTATTCTGTTAGCAGAATAGAACATAGAACAGTACAGCGCAGTACAGGGCCTTCGGCCCTCAATGTTGTGCTGAGCTTTGTCCGAAACCAAGATCAAGCCATCCCACTACCTATCATTCTGCTGTGCTCCATGTGCCTATCCAATAACTGCTTGAAAGTTCCTAAAGTGTCCGACTCCACTATCACAGCAGGCTGTCCATTCCACACCCCAACCATTCTCTGAGTAAAGAACCTACCTCTCCTATATCTCCCACCATGAACCTTATAGTTATGCCCCCTAGTAATAGCTACATCCACCTGAGGAAATAGTCTCTGAACATCCATTCTGTCTATCCCCCTCATCATCTTATAAACCTCTATTAACTCACCTCTCATCCTGCTCTGCTCTAAAGAGAAAAGCCCTGGCTCCCTCAACCTTTCCTCAACCTACTGTCCAAACCAGGCAGCATCCTGGTAAATCTCCTCTGCACTCTCTCCAATGCTTCCACATCCTTCTTATAGTGAGGTGACCAGAACTGAACACAATATTCCAAATGTGGTCTCACCAAGGTCCTGTACAGTTGCAGCATAATCCCACGGCACTTAAACTCAAACACCCTGTTAATAAATGCTACCACACAATAGGCCTTCTTCACGGCTTTATCCACTGGAGTGGCAACCTTCAGAGATCTGTGCATATGAACCCCAAGATCTCTCTGTTCTTCCACATTCCTCAGAACCCTACCGTTGACCCTGTAATCCGCATTCAAATTTGTCCTACCAAAATGAATGGTTAAACTCCATCTGCCATTTTTCGGCCCAGCTTTGCATCCTATCAATGTCTGTTTGCAGCTACAGCAGCCCTCCACCTCATGCACGACTCCACCAATTTTCATGTCATCAGCAAATTTACTGACCCACCCTTCAGCCCCCTCCTCCAAGTCATTGATAAAAATCACAAGTAGCAGAGGACCCAGCACTGATCCCTGTGGTACACCGCTGGTAACTGGTCTCCAGTCAGAAAATTTTCCATCCACCACCACCCTCTGTCTTCTATGAGATAGCCAGTTACTTATCCAATTGGCCAAATTTCCCTCTATCCCACACCTCCTTATTTTCTTCATGAGCCTACCATGGGAAACCTTATCAAATGCCTTGCTAAAATAAGAACATAAGAAATAGGAGCAGGAGTAGGCCATCTAGCCCTTCGAGCCTGCCCCGCCATTCAATAAGATCATGGCTGATCTGTTGTGGCTCAGTTCCACTTTCCCGCCCTCTCCCCATAACCCTTAATCCCCTCTCTTATCAAGAACCCATCAACCCGCTTCTTAAAAATATTTAGCGAGGCAGCCTCCACCACTTCAACGGGCAGAGAATTCCAGAGATTCACCACCCTTTGAGTGAAGAAGTTCCTCCTCAACTCCGTTCTAAACCGCCTCCCCTTTATCTTGAGGCTGTGCCCCCTAGTCCTACTGTCTTTTTTGAGCGGGAAGAGTCTCTCCACCTCTATCCTATCCATCCCATTCATCATCTTATACGTCTCAATGAGATCTCCCCTCATTCTTCTAAACTCTAACGAGTACAAGCCTAGTTTATTCAGCCTCTCCTCATAGCTCAATCCCCTCAACTCCGGTATCAGCCTAGTAGACCTCCTCTGCACTCCCTCCAGGGCCAAAATATCCTTGCGCAGGTGCGGCGCCCAAAACTGCGCACAGTACTCCAGCTGCGGCCTCACCAATGCCCTATACAGCTGCAGCAAGACCTCCCTACTTTTATATTCAATCCCCCTCGCTATGAAGGCCAGCATCCCATTCGCCTTCCTGACCACCTGCTGCACCTGCAAGCTGGGTTTTTGCGACTCATGCACAAGGACCCCGAGGTCCCTCTGCACCATGTATATCCATGTATATGACATCAATTTCTCTACCTTCATCCACACACTTAGTTATCTCCTCAAAGAATTCAATCAAATTTGTGAGGCAAGACTTACCCTTCATGAATCCGTGTTGACATTGCCGGATTAAGCTGCATCTTTCCAATTAGTCATAAATCCTATCCCTCAGGACCTTTTCCATTAACTCACCGACCACTGAAGTAAAACTGACCGGCCTATAATTACCAGGGTCATTCCTATTTCCTTTCTTAAACAGAGGAACAACATTCGCTAGGAATGCAATGTAATGCAGTAAAACAATTGAGTCAGAGGGAGTACAACTGTATTAAGTTTCAAGGGAATAAGGTAAGGCTGAATGACCTCTACTTTAATGCCAGTAGTATTACAGGTAAAACAGATGACTTAAGACAAGGATTGACATATGGAATTATGATATAGTAGTCATCACAGAGAAGTGGTTGAGGGAGAGGCAGGATTGATAGCTCAACATTCCGGCATATAGAATCTTCACGGGAGACGGGAGAGGGTACAAGAGGAGGAGGCATTACATGATTAGTTAAGGAGTTATTTACTGCAGTAAGTAGAGGTGATATCTTGGAGGGGTATCAAATTAAGCTTGTGGGTAGAGCTTAGGAATTAAAAAAGGACAGCCATGTTGCTAGATGTTTATTATTGATCCGTAGATAGCAGGAAATTGAAGAGCTAATATGTGCAAAATTTGGAGAAGTGTGCATAAACAATAATAGTAGAGTAATTATATCAGGTGATTTCAACTTTCCTCACATTAATTGGGATAGACATAATGTTATGGGCTGGATAGAGTGGATTTCTTGAAATGTGTACAGGAGAACCTTTTAGATCAATTTGTAGAGAGTCCAACAAAGGGACGGTGTGGTGCTGGACTTAATTCTGGAGAATGAAACCTTGCAGGTGGTTGAGGTGGCGGTGGAGGAGCATTTTAGTGATAGCGACCACAACATGGTACAATTTAAGCTTGTTATGGGCAAAGTTGCAAAAAAAGCAGTTTTGGATAGTGGAGAGCGGATTTTAGTAAAATAAGGCAGTATCTGGCCAAGGTAGAGTGGGAACAGCTGCTTGTGGGGAAATCGGCAGAAGAACAATACAGGGATTCAGAAAGAAATGGGGAGTGCACATGCCCAGCATGTTCGCTGTAGAGTGACAGGAAGGAGCGACAAGCCCAATGAATCATGAATGGCCAGCGATATTCACGATATGATGAAAAGGAAAAGAGAGACTTTTAGCAAATAAAGGGGAGCAAATCAGCAGAGGCATTTGTGGAATACAGAAAATACAGGGTGGAGCTAAAGAAAGCAATTAGGAAAACAAAGTGGGGGGATACGCAAAGGTTCTGGCTGGTAAAAAGTAGGGAAATCCTAAGATATTTTATAGATGTATCAATAGGAAGAGCATAACCAGGGAAAGAGTAGGGCCCATGTGGGTGGTGTCAGAGGACATTGGTAGAGTATTGAACAAGTACTCTGCATCCGTCTTTCCCAAGAGAGTGCAAATGAAAGTGTGGAATTCAGGGACAGAGACTGCGAGGTTATTAAGAAAATCGACATAGGAAGTTACAATGTATTGGAGGTGTTGGCAGGCTTATAAGTGGACAAATCTTGGATGAATTATGTCCCAGGCTGCTATGGGAGGCAAGAAAGAGACTGCAGGGGCTTTGAACCAAATTTCTAATTTCTCTTTGGCAATGGGGGAGGTCATGATGTGGAGATGCTGGCATTGAACTGGGATAAACACAGTAAGAAGTCTCACAACACCAGGTTAAAGTCCAACAGGTTTATTTGGTAGCAAAAACCACTAGCTTTTGGAACGCTTGTTGCCCCTTCGTCAGGTGAGACGAAGACTTATAAAGAAGGCAAATGCACATGGGTTAAGGGTAATTTGATGAGGTGAATTCAAAATTGGCTTTTGGGAAGGAGACAGACAATGATGGCAGAAGGCTACTTTAGTGACTGTAGACCAGTGTCCAGTGGCATATCACAGGGATCTGTACTGGATTCCCTATTATTTGTAATTTATATAAATGACATAGATGACTTTATAGGGGTAGAATTAGTAAGTTTGTGGATGACAGAAAGATTAGCCATGTAGTTAATGATGAGGTTGAATGTCTTGGGCTACAGGAAGATCTAATGGGCAGATAAGTGGCAGATGGAATTTAACCCTGAAAAGTGTGAGGTGATATACTTTACAGGGAGTAATTTGATAAGAAAGTATTCAATGAACATTATGACACTGGGAAATTCTGAGGAACAAGAGGACCTTTGTGTGTTTGTCTTTAGATCTCTGAAGGTGGAAGATGATGTTAGTAGGGTGGTGAAAAAAGCACATAGGACACTTGCCTTTATCAATCGAAGCATAGATTACAAAAGCAATGAGGTCATGTTGGAGTTGTATAGAACTTTGGTGAGGCCATAGCTAGAGAACTGCGTGTGGTTTGATCATCGCATTGTAGGAAGGATGTGATTGCACTGAGGGGCAACCTGATTGAGGGGTACAAAATTATGAGGGGAATGCACAGGGTAAATAGGGAACAGTTTTCCCCTTAATTAAAAGGTGAGTCACGAAGGGACACAAGTTCAGGGTGAAGAACAGAAGATTTGGGGGGGATGTGAGGAAAAATGTTTTTTACCCAGTGATGGTCTGGAATATGCTGTCTGGGAGGGTGGTTGAGGCAGGTTTCCTCACATCCTTTAAAAAGTACATGCATGAGCAGTTGGCATGGCATAACATTCAAGGCTGTGAGCCAAGTGCTGGTAAATGGAATTAGGTAGGGAGGACAGGTGTTTTTCGCATGTTGGTGCAGACTTGATGGGCCAAAGGGCCTCTTCTGGACTGTGTGATTCTGTGATTCTATAAATTTGCTGATTATGAGACCACAGTCAAGAATTTTATTTTGATTGGAGCAGGCACATGCTTGAGCTGGAAACACATGAAAAGATGTTGGGCCGGCATCCTGATGCCATCACACACCCGCACAATATTTTGGTCAGTGGGAATCAGTTGCATGCCTATTGACAATTAAGCAGTCAATTAAGGGGATTACAAGTCCAATTGACTGGAATTTTACATTGCCTGTGCAATTTATAGATTGGCGCACAGGAAACAAGGACATTTTTTCACTTTGCTCATCCAAGTGCAAGATAAAAGGAGGCAGGAGCATTGGCTGTGTGAGTTGTGAGGAGTTCAGTTTTGCTGTATTGTACTTGTTGAGATTTCAGATTTCTTCTCCTATTTGCCGAAAAAAAAAGCAGGGGATCTGTAAGGAACTCTTTGAACTGCTGGCTGACGACAGATCTCTGGTCTCAGATCTAGAGTATACCTATGACCAAGCCGAGCCTATTGAGGTGCCCTCTTCTGTTTGGATTTCACATGGGATCTGTATTGTCTGCTTGAGAGACAAATGGGACATCGGTTTTTAAAATGGAAATATGCCTTTCATATTGGCCATTTTAATTTAGATGCCAGTGGCAATGTGAAATAGATCTATAAATCTATCTTCAGATTTAGCAGACTGCACTGTAAATAGACTTCACGGCCTGATCCAGTCGCTTTTGTCATATTGCTTTTTATCAATAGCAATATGACACCTTGCCTTAGATCTAATCCCATATGCTCCCGTTGAATCCATGTGGTCACCTCCCTATAATCCTACATCACAGCCATGAGGACCTGCTCTTTCAAGAAAATGCCCTGTAAATGGGAGCATCAATTGAAAGAGGCATTGTCTTTCAACCTACCTGTTTTAAAGAAGAGCCAGGGAGTTTCCCCTATTCCTCTGGTTAAATTTATCCATCAATCAACAACACAAAAAATTAATGTCTGGTCATTGTTAGGGTTAGGCTGTTTACTTTCTGTGTGTAAAGATAGCAGCTGTATTTCCTACAGTGGCTACACTTCATTAGTTTAAAGTCGGAAATCTTGAGGTTGTGAAAGTTGCTATGTAAATGCAAGTCTTATTTTCTAGTCCAAGGCAACCTGTAGAATCTCGTGTCGGTGATGAAGTGGCAGTTTATCTGTTTTGGCATGTTACTTGGGTGTAAACATGTTACAAGTTTTGAGACTATTCAAGAAGCAGTGGCTGCTATTTACCTGACTTATTGATGCAACCAGACATTTTTAACTGTCATTGAAACATAAAATAGCAAAAACAGTAATTTAAATCAAATCCAAAAGTTATTGATGCCTAATAACAAAACTCATCATCATGCTTTGTATTTTCTGTTATATGTTTCACAAATTATAATCTTTGCAATTTGGATTCCAGTAGCTAGGTCTATACATTTGCCACCAGATTTAACAGCACAAACACTGGAGCTGGCATGAATGCTAGATCCTGGAATCAAAATTTAAAAATTGACTGCTTATTTGCTTAGTGGTATTTTCATCTGAGTTGGAAACATTTTGGTTCAAGCCTTTCTCCAGAATTTGAGCACATGATTTAAGTTCATATTTCAGTGCAGATTTTCTGGGTGCCATCTTGCAGGTGAGATGTTAAACTGAAGTCTGCCTTTGCCAAATATGACAGTTTTTGATGAAGAACGAGAACAATTTCCTGACTGATGTATATCATGCAACTAACTTTGCCAAAATATTATTTACTTCATTGCCATTTGTATGAATTTACTGAGAGCAAATTGACTTGGGTGTTTTCCTATAAAATTCATTGGTGTGAAGCACTTTGTGAAATCCTAAGGACATGAAAGGGACTCTATCAATGTGAAGTTTTTTTCATTCGTTCATAAAACCTGGATGCTTGCAATTGGTTAAATCATTATCCTTGCATCTTTGAAATCTGCATTTATGTCTAACAAAGAAGAATGGAATGAAAATTTATTCTCTCTGCCAATCCTAATTAAATACATTAGAGCTGGCCCAACCCTGTTTCTGGTGCGTGTTAGTGTGCTGTTCAAAATTGTCCTTTATATGAATTGGCATTGAATTTTCTCATTCAGGATGGATATTGTGGAAAGTGGAAAATTCATGCTGCTCTTGTTGGTGGATGCATTACTCAAATTGATATTGAGTAGACAGGTTTACTTTGCATCTGCAATAAAAATAGAAAATATTTGAAATACTCATCCGATCAGACAGTATCTTTGGGGAGAAACACAAGTTATTGGGCTGGATTGTCCAGCTGTTTGCTGGCGATGGGATTCTTTGGTCCCACTGGCAGTGTACCCCCGCTGGTGTGGAGTGGGATCAATGGGAAATTCTCTTGGCAATGGTGGGACCAGAGAATCCTGCCACCAGCAAATGGCGTGAACATGTGATTGGGAGACCAGAGAGACCCGCCCATCATTTCAGGTTGATGACCTTTGCATCTGAATGTTTCTGTGCCAATTTGAAAGTGTTAGGATTTCTCAAGCTACAATACATAAACACGGTCAAAATGTTTCTTCTATGAATCCTTAACTTCAGGATATTTTCGAATGAAGCTTTTAAAAATATGTCACCAGTTTGCAAGATCTTCTAAATAGATTAATAGCAGTGTTGCAGTCCAATTAGGTCAAGATATTTTGCTTGCATGCTTGCAACTGCTGGATAAAATCAGAAACTGAAAGTTACTCTCAGTATAATGACCATGAAACAATCATTGATTGTTGTAAAAACCCATCTGGTTCACTAATATCCTTTAAGGAAGGAAATCTGCTATCTTACCTGGCCTGGCCTACATGTGACTCCAAATTTCCAGCAATGTGGTTGACTCTCAAATGCCACTCTGTTCAACAAATGCTGACCTTAAGAGAAATGCCCACAGCCAGTCAAAGAATAAATTTAAAAATATATTTAATTTAACAGATAGGTCTGCTATCTTTTTTACCCTGCTGTACAATGTTCTACTATATGTGGATGAAGACAAACAATTTGATATTCAGCATGCTTAGGAACTCTATCTCAGGAATAAAAATGGTTTTGTGAAAATCCTTTATGACAGCTGCTATCACTTGAACTTAATGGTACAGCTCATTTCTAAACATATTTTACCGACAATTGAAATAGTATTTGCATCAAATGTATTCTTTAGAATTCTTTGACTGTATTGAAAAACATCAATAACAAGAATGTATTCATTTCAATAATAATAAAAATACAGCAGATGAACTTTTGTATTCTTATAAAGACGACAGACATTGATTCATTTTTTTTCTGTGCTTTGTCAGAACCTGTTCCGATACCTTTGGTCCCAGCAAGAATGGGCAGGAACCTGATATTCATATTTCCCAGTTTACATTTAAATAGTGGGCTTGAAGTTTGATTCAATTCCCTCTCGTTATTCACCTGTGTCCCCAGTGGGATCTCATTCACTCAACACCACTTCCCCCTCAAACCCTCATTTCGCTCTCCCCACTCAGATTCCTTCCGCCTCAGACTCCCCAGTCAGAGCCCCACTTAGCTGCCCTCCCCTCACAGCCCCAATCAGGCCATGCCCCTTGGCACTACCAATGGTGCAACACTCCCTGACATTGACACTCTGGCCTGGCACCTAGAACCCTGAGGGGGGGATCAAGGAGGTAGGTCCAATGACCATTTGTCTTACTGCCATTGCCAGGCTGCAGAGGAAGAATCCCTCAAGGATCCTGGTGATTGTGGGATGGGGCTGGGGACAAGGGGTTGACCTTGGCATTCTCCTCTGGAATGAGGGTCTCATGGCTGCCCTTTCTAGCACTGACAGACTGAAGATTACCTCTTGGGTGGTCAGGTCAACGATTGTTTGGGGGTGGGGTAGGGGGGTCAGGCTGATGATCAAAGGGCAGTTGGGCCAGTGACAGTGGCGGTGTTGGTCTGATGGTCATGTGGGGGCGTGGGGTATGACGGAGAGGATCGATCGGGTGGGGGGGCATGGGGAGATCATGGATGTAGATTAGTCCATGCAGATGGGGGTTTCGCAATGGTAGCTGGGAGAGGGGGGAGGTGGGAAGTGGGTGTTTTGTTTGAGGCTGACTGAGAATAGCAGAGCCTGAATGACAGGCCTGTGCTGCTAGAGACCTGCACATGAGCAATTTAAGCAAGAGACTGTTTTTGAGGTTTCTTTAGTCTAGGCGTTTAAGATAGCAGATTTGAACTCGCCCAAAAAATCATTCAGAAAATATCTCTTTTTCTCACCTGATTTAGTATTTGTTTGGTAAAATCATCCCTAAAATGTTTACATCTAAAACACTAAATGGTTATTACTGAGTCTTGATTATCTTTTTCTGTTCCTTGCAAGAAAGTGTTTATTTTAATAAAGTATTTTACTGTTTGGCATTCATTGCCTCCCTTCATTCAAAACTTATGGGCCTTGCCCTCATATCATTGCATGTATTAACATCAACACCAAATCCAGGACAAAGAAGGAATTATCGAACAACTCCATTCAATCTGTGTCTAACATTTAGCAGGAATGATTTGGAGTCACCCTTGTGCAACCCTTGAATGTATACCTTGGTTGCTTGTTTAACATCTCAATGAAGTATATCCTCAGTGGTTGTGATTTGGGAGATGAAAGGCCTTGACTGATAATTTTCAAATAGTCAGAATGAGTGAGCTCAATCAGTTGTGGGCCTTAAGGACCTGGCCACAGACTGCAATACTTTGATGTCAGTAAGGCAATCTAGTCCAGTCCAGCTGACTGTGTGGCACTGCCTGACCTGATGACAGGGTGAAAGGCATTTTGGCATTCAGGGCGAAGATGGCAGGTGCCTCACCTCTGGGGCCAAGGACACTCCCCTGGGACTATGAGTCTGCACTCCTGCAGCTTTGTGCAAAAGCAAAATGAGAGCAATGTGACCCTCTGGAAGCCCTTGTCAATACTGGCCACTGGAACCAAGATGTCAGTCATCTCAACTTCCACAAGTGAAATGTGAGCTTCATCATGGTATATGCCACTGATTTGTTTATGGAGCTGACTACTCACTCCATTTTGGATAGTAGAGTCATCACCATGCTCTACCCAATATTAGAGTTAGGTTCTTCTCCTGATGATGGGCTTCTCAGTGCACTTGAAGTCTGCATCTGGCCTCTGTACAGCAGAGCTACTAAATAATCACACTTCCCTGTGAGTTGACTCCTGTGGTGTTTTCTGTGCCGTAGTTTCTGTACACTTGTGGCTGGCTACTCCCTTCATAAAGGTCTCTTCTCTAACATTCCTTTTTAAGTATATTGTTCTCTGAGTCAGCGATTGTCAGGGTCAGATCAAGAAAAGCTGAATCTTAAGGAAATGTGGCCATTTTCAGTGTGTGAAATGAAGGAGAGTGAGTCAAGTCAGGTTTTAATGCAACAGAAAAGCAGAAAGACAAGTGGCTGCTGAAAGAAGCTGAAACAATAAATCTTCCAGCATTGCCATTTTACAAAGCCATGATTCTTCTTCCTGTCATGGCCATCACCATTTCTTCTACAGAGTGGAGGATATACAGCTGGGGCTGACCCTCTTCCAGTTGTAGCCTCTGCCACATGCAACATTCTGCAAGAAAGGAAGTCTGGAAGGAAGTGTGTCTTTCTTGTGATGTATTTACAGAATATGAGTCCAATTGAATTTTTAGGCCAATCAGTTTTAGTGATATTTGTTGAGGAATAAACGTTAGCCAGAGCTCCATTTATCTCCTTTGAAAAGTGCCATGGACTTCTATAACCACCTGAGAGTGCAGACATCGAAAAGATGATATCCTGCAAGGTGTGGGAATGTCAGCCAAAGTTATTTGCTCAATCCTGTGCACTGAGGTAGGAACCTTCGCTACCATTGAGAGATAGCAGGCAGCCAGTAGAAAGCCCACATTTCTCTGTAATTTATTTGCATATTGTTCATATTTTCTTTTCCTATCTACAACAACATCAGCTTGCATGTATATAATGCTTTCAGTGTTTTAAACCATGTCAGAGGTGTTTATCAAATAGAATTTGACACTGAACCACATAAGGCGATATTAAGGCAGGTGACCAAAGCCTTGACCAAAGAGAGGTTTTAAAAAGTGTTTTACGAGAGAGCGAGGTGGAAGGATTTAGGGAGGGAATTACAGAGCTTATGGCCTAAAGACCTGAATGCAATACTACCAATGAAAAGCAAAGTGAATTGAGAATGTAAAAATGTCCAGAATTAGAAGAGCACAGAAAGTGTAGGGCTGGCAGAGATTTCAAATATTGGATGGGATGGTGCCATGGAGGAATGTGAAGACAAAGATGAGTATTTTAATTAGTATTACTTGATAATCAGTCCTGTAAGAAAGCAATAATAGAAATTTATGTGTGGCTGATAAATTCTAAACTGTCCTTTTGAATTGAAGTTTTAAAAGCTCTTTGGTCCATCAGCTGCACAGTTTTGCTTTTGGAAAGAGTTTAAAATGTGTATGTAAGGAGGGGAATGTGTTTACCACCTTATGCATTCACTCTCGCCACAACCAGGCCCACAGTGGCATCAGTATTCACATGTTGGCAGAATTTTCTGGTTGCACTCACCCTTAAACAGGAAAATCCCACCCGAGGTCAATGGACCTATCCACAGTCCATCCCTCACCCGCTTTGATTCCTGTAGCGGACAGAACGGGAAAATTTGCACCAGTGGTCAAAATGGCCCCCATCTGCATCATAACAATTTTGGCATTCTGTGATTTTAAAGTAATGGAATTGTTGGACTAGCTGCCAACCTGGGACTCTGGGAATAAGGTGATAGGTGAGCGGGACTTCCAAGCTTGGATCTTACTATTGTGCTCATTGTGGCTAGATCAAAATCAAATAATCAGAAATGTCCAAGCCATATAGCTTTCTTCAGATGCTAGTTCTCTCAATGATTAAATTCACCAATTTATTTATGAAATGCGTCAGCGAGGTCCAGAAAAATAATCAATTTTCCTTTGCTGGAAACCACATTTTCTTAATGAAGTACCATTTTCCGAGAAGGCTTGTAAACAATCAACCAAAACCCTGCATGCCTGCTGTTTTAATAGCAAGGCAACAGATACATAAATATATTTTAGGAAAATAACAGTTGTATAAAAAGAATAAGCAGATGTGATTGTCATCATTTGTAATGTTGACTTAGGTGCTATCTCTCTAAACTGTCCGACTGGCTATCTGTTTCCTGAATTTATCTCGTTGTGTTCTAGAATATTTATAATAACATCATGTTCAGACAAATCAAAACAACAATAATTTATTTGGAGCAAAATAAAATAGGTATCATTAGTTATCACCTAGAAATTCGAGAAATTAATGAAGACAAAAGTTAATTCTTACTTGATAATCAGTCCTGTAAGAAAGCAATAATAGAAATTTATGTGTGGCTGATAAATTCTAAATTGTCCTTTTGAATTGAAGTTTTAAAAGCTCTTTGGTCCATCAGCTGCACAGTTTTGCTTTTGGAAAGAGTTTAAAATGTGTATGTAAGGAGAGGAATGTGTTTACCACCTTATGCATTCACTCTCACCACAACCAGGTCCACAGTGGCATCAGTGTTTAACATGTACAAGATGCATTGCAGATATGTGCCAAGACTACTTCAAAAGTGCCTTCCAAACACATGACCTCTATCACCTAGAAAGACAAGCATTGCAGAGCGCTTGGGAAGGTCTTCTGCAAGCTTTCCTCCAAGTTACATGCTACAATGACTTGGAATCTTGGAATGTACTCACACTTCTTCAATGTTGTTGGATCTAAACCCTGGAACTCCCTCCCTAAAATACTATGGGTCTATGTATACCATATAGACTGTAGCAGTTTACAAAAGTAACTCACAAAAGGGGCAGCACAGTGGTTAGCACTGCTGCCTCATAGCCTCAGGTACTCGGGTGTGATTCCCTGCTTGGGTCAAGGTCTGTGCAGAGTCTGCACATGTGTCTGTGTGGGTTTCCTCCAGGTGCTGCAGTTTCCTCCCACAGTCTGTGCAGAATGCTAAATTCTCCCTCAGTGTACCCGACCAGGTGCCAAAGTGTGGCGACTAGGGGATTTTCATTGTAACTTCATTGCAGTGTTAATGTAAGCTTACTTGTGACACAAACAAACAAATAAACTCACTAGAACCTTCTCATGACCAATTCGGACAATAGGTAATAAATCCAAGCCTTGCCAATGATGCTGACACCCTATGGCTAAATTAAAAAAGATACTGTTGATGTGATGTAATGTCAGTGAATGTAGCTACACACAGTGGATTACCTTTTTTCTCTAATTTCTCCTCCCCAGGTAATTTCCCAGCTCCGGATTCTAAGCAGGTCAATGACAGCTGGCTGCAAGTTTGACAGAGACATCTGGTCTAATGAATTGTCTCCAATTCTCAACCTCTGGAAGAAACTTAATCAGGTAAGGTGCTGTCCAAATGAAAATTTTTATCTGGGATTTCCTCAGGAGCTTTCCAGCCAGAACTGGCAAAGCCCCAGAGAAATAGCAAAAAAGAACATGTTACTTTTTTAAGCAGCATAATGGCACAGTGGTTAGCACTGCTGCTTCACAGCACCAGGGACCCGGGTTCAATTTCAGCCTTGGATGACTCTATGTGTGGAGTTTGCACAGCTTCAGGGACCTGGGTGTCTGTCTATATGGAGTTTTGATGTAGAGATGCTGGCGTTGGACTGGGATAAACACAGTAAGAAGTCTCACAACACCAGGTTTATTTGATAGTAATCCCACAAGCTTTCGGAAATGGTGTTCCTTCGTCAGGTGTGTGGAAGGTTCTGATCAGAGAAAGGCATATAACGGCACATACGCTTGCAACTCGGCCAACGTTGTCTACCTAATACGCTGCAGGAAAGGATGTCCCAAAGCATGGTACATTGGGGAGACCGTGCAGATGAATGAACATCGCTTGACAATCACCAGGCAAGATTGTTCCCTCCCTGTTGGGGAACACTTCAGTGGTCACAGGCATTCAGTCTCTGATCTTCAGGTAAGCGTTCTCCAAGCCAGCCTTCACGACATACAACAGCACGAAGTCGCTGAGCAGAGACTGATAGCCAAGTTCTGCACACAGGAGGACGGCTTCAATCGGGACCTGGGGTTTATGTCGCACTATCTGTAACCCCCATGACTTGCCTGGGCTTGTAAAATCTCACTTACTGTCCTGTCTGGAGACAATGCACATCTCTTTAACCTATGCTAATGCTATCTCCACTCACATTGTCTGCATCTTTAAGATTTGAGTAGCAGGTTAACTGCAAAGAGTTGCATTCTAATCAGTATTCTGTAAACTGTATGTGTCTTTATATGCCTTTCTCTGATCGAACCTTCCACACACCTGCCAAAGGAATACCGTTTCCGAAAGCTTGTGGGATTACTATCAAATAAACTGGTTTGACTTAAACCTAGTGTTGTGAGACTTCTTACTATATGGAGTTTGCCTGTTCTCCCCGTATGTGTGTGGGTTTTCACTGAGTGCTCCAGTTTCCTTCTACAGTCCAAAGATGTGCAAGTTAGGTGAACTGGCCACAGCAAATTGCATGTGTGAGTGTGTGCCCTGCGATGGATTGGTGTCCTGTCTTGGGTATAACCCGCCCTAATGCCCAATGTTTGTCAGGATAATCTCCAACTCCTAGTAAGCAGTTAAGTGAAGTGAAATGTTGAGCTACTTTGTGTTGTTGATCTGCATTCATCCAGATGAATGAAAAGTATTGCTTTCCTGATTTGTACCTTGTGAACAGAGCCGTAGATAACTTGGAAGCAAGTAGCAGAGTCCAACCAACAGAGTACCGTTTCACCACTTCACTCAGAGAATTTGAACAAGGGAATTTTAAGGGTTGATTTCTTTCAAAGAGAGGCTTTTTTGCATTTAGCATTCAAATTTACTTTAGTTAGAAGTTTATTTCACATTCTGAGTTAGGGATAACAAAGCTGCCTGCTCATAGCAACAGCACAATTAATTAGCGGCTAGCCCAAATTGGTCACCAGGGCCTGACTTAGATTTTTAGAATGTATGCCAGTAATAATACAAAGGGTTTTTGATTCCACATGAAGTAAGTAGCACTGAACCCAGCTCAATAGAGTTCTATTTTAACAACATGCTTAATTTGGGGAAATAGGTGAGACAAGGAGTGATGGTATTGCCAACAGAGAATAGGTACCATGGACATAATTGAAATTTACAAATTGTTTGAATGTGTAATTGTTTGATGTCACAGGGAGAATACAAGTAATAGCCAAGCACATTGCCAGTTGTAACCCCAGTCTTGCCTTCGCTGATGCCATTCACTGCTGACAACATCCACTCTTGCCAGCTTCATCTTGGTGAGAGCCTGGATCTAAATCTTCACCTGTTGTCTGCTTCTCAATTTTATACTCACTTATTTTTGTTCTATGCACAGAGAGGGAGAGAATGCTGCAAGAAAATGGATGAACATATGTAAGGGGCTTCTTCATACAGTTTGCATCCTGAGAATTAAAAGCATTGATTTATGAGCAAGATGTGAAAGTGAAATGGAAAGGAAGGGGCTGAACTTTGAATTGAGAAAGTATGCATCTGAATAACGCAATACTTAACATTTGCTGCCAGGGTGAAGGCAGAATGCTGTTAGAGCATGTTGTGAAGGCAGCCATCAATAAGTATAAGTATGTGACTCGTTCCAACACTGAATTCAAGTTCTGGGAATGTTATTTTGTCACTTTGTCATCCACATCATCTCCTCAGTTAACTTGCTTCATTATTGTCAGTAAGTGGAAACAATACTTACCCGCAGGCCCTCAACTTTTGAACAAACACCCTCACATTTGAACCTGGGTTCTCAAATATGACTATTTGGCAGTCATCTGACCTTTGCACAGAACCAACCAAAAGTTGTTGTGGAACGCAAGCTGTTGCAGATTTGGAAATTTAAAAAAGAATAAAATTCAGGTAGCCCCTTCATCAAGTGATTCACTCCAGGTGCCCACTCCAGTGCAATGCCGGCATCTCCACATCATTAATAGAATCAGATGGGCAGTCTACCAATCATATACAAATGAAGTCTGGTAGTTATAGTCAGGGCCACACTGTCGTTTGTAAATCAAGGCTGATGCACTTCAAAGATTATCTGGCCTAATTTTCTTTATTTCTCACATGTTTGCATGTCATCAAAACTAGTTTTCAGAAATTCCCCATTAAACTTAAAACCTGTTCTTAAAATTTGCAAGATTTCTACATAATTAATTGCATTTTGGTATTGAATGCTGGTGAATAAGTATTCACTTCATATCAGACTTTAAATATAAAACAATTTCCAGATGTGATTTTTCATAGGAATAATGAGGTTACCTCTGTTGCAGTTTCACCACTAATGTTAATTTTGACCTTTATAACAGATACTGTTCCTTGCACAGGCAGCAGTAAAATTCCAACTGTAGAGAAATTAAATTTTGCTTCTAGTATTTGAACAGCAAGAATTGTGGTTAATAGTTTCTTGTCACCTGTCTTTCATTTTCTGGTAATGTTCCAACAAAATATTAAATAAGAATGTAAATACTACAATTCTTTGTGAAAGTTCTCTGAGAAACAAATGACAAACTGCAATAATTGGTGGTTATGTAAGACTGTAGAGGGTCTTAACTCAGACTCTTAACTCAGGTAGCTGAAAGATTTGTACCATATTTTAGTGACCATTGTGTGAAATGATAGCAAAATAGATTTACCTTTTCTTAGTGAGTCAATTTATTGTAAGGGCCTGTAATGGGCAGCAGATCCTGTTTCCATGGAGCATTGTCGCCTGCTGGACATTTAGGACCTATCTATTATGAGTCATGATATGATCAGTTAGCATTATTATGCATTGTGGTTAATATGCATTTACTTTGAACCAATCCTAATCAAATTGCACTGGATTAATGAACTACCAACTCTTCTTTTCAACTGCTGATCCTAGCACTCGCACAATCTTCTGAAATGCCAAATTGGTAGCTTTTGCAAAAAGCTTTTTTAGAAAGTTATGATTATTCAGTGACATTAGGGGCATATTGAAGGGTCTCAGGCCACAATCATCCAATCCTCTTGAAACATAGGGATAGTCCCAGAGGACTGCAGGATTGCAAATGTTATACCCTTGTTTAAAAAAAAAATGCAATAAAGTTTGTAATTGCAGGTTCGTCAGCCATAGAACCCTACAGTGCAGAAAGAGGTCCTTCGGCCCATTGAGTCTGCACCAAACACAATCCCACTCAGGCCCTACCCCCATATTATACCCACTAATCTACACATTCTTGGACACTAAGGGTCAATTTCTTAGCATGGCCAATCAACCTAACCCACACAACTTTGGACTGTGGGAGGAAACCCACACAGACACAAGGAGAATGTGCAAACTCCACACAGACAGTGACCTGAGCCAGGAATTGAACCTAGGACCCTGGAACTGTGAAGCAATAGTGCTAACCACTGTGCTACTGTGCCACAGTGCTAACCACTGTTCTACCGTGCAGCCTGACAACCATGGTGGGAAATTTTTGAGAGAAACAACAGTGCCTTTCTACAGTGTTGTATTACAGAACAAAACATTAAGGAACTTTGCAGGAATTTTGGAACAAACATTTACACTGAATCACCGAAAGGAAATATTAAGTTTCCTGGTCTAAAACTTGGTCAGAGATTTAGGTTTTCAGGAGCTTTTTATAGGAGAAACAGAGAAGGATAGAGTGATATAAGGAGAGAATTCCAAAGTTTAAATTATATTCCTAGACAATAATCCAGAGTAAAGTTTATTGGCATTTGAAATCATTTCAAAATTTGCAGATGACATAAAACACGGCAATGTAAAAATGATCAGCAGAATAGTAGCAGACTTTATGAAAGCATAGATGGACGAATGAAATAGGCAGGCATTTGACAGATGAAATTTAACACCGAGGAGTGATACTGTGATATGTTTTAGTAGCAATAATAAGGAGAAGCGATATAAATTAATGGTACCATTTTAAAGTGTAACCAGGAACACAGAGGCACAGAGTACAAAAGAAAGGAAGTTATGTTAAACCTTTAGAGAATGCTAAATCGTAGAGCTTAGAACGATTGCAGCAGAGAAGAAGACCAATCAACCCTTTTGGTGGAATCCTCCCATCCCGCCCATGGCATGTTTAATGGTGGATGGATGCAGTGAATCTAGTCGGAGTCAAAATCGTTGAAAACCCACCAGCGTAAAGTAACATCGCAATGCCCCCAATGGCAGGTTAATGGCAGGTTGTTTATCCTGCTGGTAGATGGCATGAATGCCATTTGTAATCATTTGCATCTCATGAATGCTTATTAAAACAGCCGCCCTGCCAGCTTCCCACCAGGCCTCCAAATCTTCCACCATGCCAGGAGGAAATCATGTTGACATCAAACTCAACTGATAGAGTGGCCAACAAAAGGTGGCCTTCAGTTCACCGGAAACTTCGAGATGAGTGCAACAAGCTTTATGTCATAGTGCTGTGCTGCTCCTGATGTGCTCTCCAACACTCTGCTAAAACAGATCCTGTCCTTCATTTCCATGTCAAGCTGGTCTTTGATGGAAAGAGTTGTTCTTCTGGACCCATGGACCCTCCTGTGTCATCATCTCAGATCAGTACTGTGCCTAGAGATGTCATCAATAGTAAAGCCCACCCAAGATTCGAGAACATAAACAAACTTGCATTCAAATGTTGCATTGTCAGGGATGCCATCTTTTAGTTGAAGTGTTGTAGGGACAAATGGTGTGAGAAATTGAAATGTGACACTGTTGTTTGTGGGACCTGATTCAAAGTAGGGATTATATTGCACTTTGGGACAGTAGAGATTTAACATTTGCCCACCTGATTGTGCTGTTTGTTTACTGGGTTTAAACTCTGACCAATATTTTGTTCTCCACTTACTTCAATATCTTAAAATTACTCCCTCTGTGTTCAATATCTAGGCATTGAATTGACTGTGAAAAAAAACTGAACATCTTTTACAAAATAGGACTAATGTTTTTCCATAAGCACTTTTAAAATGTTTGATTTTTTTTTCCTTTATTAATAGCTCCCTTATTTTCTCTCCAGGGCTCTCAACTGATTCATCAAAAGATATCCCCTCCAAATGAGAAGCAAGGCTCCCCAATCCAGTCATTCATAATTTTGGAACAATACAATGCCATCCGCCTGGTGCAAATTATCCATCAGTCTCTGGCAGCAATGAGCAAAGTGATTCGAGGAGCATCTTTACTGACATCTTCTGTACAGAAGCTGGCCACTGCGTTAATGAATCAAGAGGTACAGATTAATCTTCAGAAAACTATCGTTATTTAATTCTGAATTTTGTGTTCATTGAATTTTAGACAATCATACGTTGGCTGTTTACTCCCAGACTTCTGTTATATTTGGTTATGCCTTTTTTTGAATGATTTAATAGATGTGAAATAAACAAAATAATCCTGATCCAAGTAGCTACAGTTAATCTTATAGAAACAGTTGATGTTCAAAAAACAATCAAATAAAAATAAAACACTTCCTGGCTCATGCAAAACATTTAGCTATTAATAAGTACAGATGATTTCATAAGCATTGAAATGAAGTGTTTTATCTAGTTAACTGAAATGTTTTAAAATGTTTACACTATTTTCAGTGAATCTGCTGTGATAAATTGAGTAAGTAGCTTTTGTGGGCAGATAATTGAGGTAGAAATCAAATTATTTTTGCCCAAAGTCAATCCCCTCAAATCTCCTAGCGTGACTTGACCCTTCCTGTGATTTGTCTACAGAATTCTAATGCATCTAATTACCATAATATTGTAATGAGGGCCAATGCTACTACAGCCTTCTAATTTTCTGGATTTATGTTGATAATGCATTAGGATTACATTAAAATGAGAGATACAGGCTCCAGCTGCTCCTAAGATTAAATGAGACAGGCAGAAGTGAGAGTTTTTGAGCCAGAAGAAAGCTAAAAGTTTGAATAATGATAATTGCAGCAGAAACAAATTTTTGGAGTGATTTTGTTTTGGAAATCAACTGACAAAATGATGCAAGAAATAGAAGCAGGAGTGGGTTATCTGACCCCCTTGACCTTATTCTTCCATTCAATAAAATCCCAGTATGTTTTGATATTATAGACTTGCTTCTAATTCCCTGTGGGAGTGTGAGAATACTGGGATATGTTAACCTTCCCTTTTAATCTACAGTGAGGGTTTCTCAGGGGCAGGCAAGTCTTTCCTTATTAGCATAACTTTGCATATTATTATTGCAGAAGAGGAATTGGAGAGGATGTAGCAGAGGGATCTGAGGAAATATTTAAGCTGCATCCACCAAATATTAGTATCGCTTCCCCTCCTGAACCCCACTGCACACACAATGCAGTCAAGGTGTGAAGATCTTAGAGAACATGTATACTAGTTCTCTAAGTAAACTCCACTGTAAGGGCACAAGGGGAGCTGTGTTGCTTATTGCATGAAAACAAGTAACCATAATCACCTGCCAGTACTGCTCTTGTTGAGTGTATAAAAATGTTCAGAGTGATTCTCCGAAAAAAATTCTAAATGTTGAATTTGTGTGAAAACTGGAGTAAATCATGCTGGTTTTTTCAGTGGGAGTTTAAAAAAGAATCTCCCACACTCTGCACTGTAGAGTGCTATGTTAAAATTCAGGGGGCAGGGCCTATTTCCGCTGGACTGACCAGCAGCATAGTGCTGAGCGAGCCACTGCACATGTGCCCAGGCCCCTGTCTGCTGGCCCCCCGTTTTCTGGCTAGTTCAATCACTGACTAGCCATGCTGCCTCCGCAACACCGACCCTCTCAACTTTCTGCGGCCCGATCACTGCTCCCTGACATGTCCGGGCCAAAGGGACAGGCTGGCACTACAAAGGTGTCAATGCCAAGGGGGCACCCTTTGCACCTGACCCTGTGGGGGGTCTCAATTGCCCCGCCTTCACTCCAGTGGGATTGGGGTGCCAGCTCCCCGCAAGGGGGGAGCTATAGTAAACCGCATAGATGCTTGCGGGCCTGGAGATTTCAGTTGAGGGCCCGCTAATGTTGTTCAAAATAGATGATAATGGGAGGCTGTATACATTAGAGATCTGATGGCGCTGAAAATCTGGCGTTGGGAGAGGCGCTGAGGCCCGGACGCCAGCATGGATGTTGCAAATTGGCCTAAAAAAAAACACAGCAGGATAGGAGAACTGCCCCCTTTAACTGCCCCAAACCTTAGTGCACCAGGTCCCTTTAGGTTGTCAACTTCTGTATTTCTGTATTATCACTCAGTGCAATTTGGACATATATTCAACAGGTAATTGACATACTTTATAAGGATGCAGGAGGTGTCTGACTGGCATCACAACAGCACCTGAGCAAGTTGAGACCATACAGTTTTGTAGCCTTTTGGCATTCCAGCATCCAAGGCACAATAGATGCCAACCGATTTGTTTGTTAGGTTTGTTGCTAACCCGATTGACTTGGTCAGTGGAACAGCTTTGACACCCTGAATGTACAAATAGTGTGACATGCAGAGTCATGCTAATGATGTATTACACTCTCCTTAAGCTCAGGAAGGAAGAAAATCATACCATGGATAGCTTCTGGATAAGAAAGCATGCCCTATCTCCTGAGGATAATGACCCCACCTATAGTTGTGCTATATGTGCTGCTACCAGTTTTTTTAATGCTTTCACAGGATGTGAGCGCAGTTGGCTAGAGCAGCTTTTATTGCCTATCCCAACTTGCCCTTGGGTTGGTAGTGGTGAACCATCTTCTTGAACCACTATAATTTACACTGTTTAGGTACACCTATCTTGTTGTTAGGAAGAGGGTTCCAGGATTTTGACCCAACTATTGTGAAGGAACAGTGATGTAATTCCAAGTCAGAATTGGAGGGAAACTTGCAGGTGATGGTGTTCCCATGCATCTGCTGCCTCTGCCCTTCTAGGTGGTAGATATCACGAGTTTGGAAGGAGCTGTCAAAGGAGCCTTGTTGAGTTGCTGCAGTGAATCTTGTAAATGTACACACTACCACCACAGTGCATTGGCAGTGGAGGGAGTGAACGTCTAAGATGATGGATGGACTGCCAAACAAGCAGGCTGCTTTTTCCTGGATGGAGTCAAACTTCTTGAGTCTTATTAGAGCTATTCTCAGCCAGGTAAATGAAGAGTATACCATTACACTCCTGACTTCTGCCTTCTAGATTGTGGACAGGCTTTAGGGAGTCAGGAGGCCTGTTCTTATGCACAGTATTTATATGGCTGGTCCAGTTGGTGAACATCCCCATTTCTCACATTATGATGGAAGGAAGGTGGGTGATGAAGTAGCTGGGGATGGTTGGGTCCAAGGCATAACTGAGATGTTTGACCTCTAACCACCGCAACTATAGAACATAGAACATAGAACACTACAGCACAAACAGGCCCTTTGGCCCACGAGTTGTGCCAATCACATCAACACCTACCAACCTACAGACCTATCTATAACCCTCAATCTCATTAAACCCCATATACTCATCCAGAAGTCTTTTAAAAGACCCCAGCGAGTTCGCCTCCACCACCACTGACGGCAGCCGATTCCATTCACTCACCACCCTCTGAGTGAAAAACTTACCCCTAACTATCTTCCTTTGTGTCATGTATCATTCCGATCAGTGGAGAGTTTCCCCCAATTCTTATTCACTGCAATTCACTGAATGTCAGTGAGCAGGTTTTTGCTGAGTAAGTGCCACTTGATAGTACTGTTGATGACACTTTCCATTAATTTGTTCATGGTCAAGAGTAGACTGAGGGGGCTGTAATTTGGATTTGTGTGTCAGGATATACTTAGGCAATTTTCCACGTTGCCAGGTCGATGCCAGTGTTGTAGCTGTACTGTGCTTTGTTAGGGGCACGGCTATTCTGCAACATAAATTTCAGAACTATTGCCAGACTATTATCAACATTCAGCCATTGCAACATTCAGTGCCTTTAACCATTTATTGATACCATGTTGATTGAATCAAATTGGCTGAAGACTGGTATCTGTGATGCTGGGGTCCTCATGAGGAGGACAGGATAGATCATGCGCTCACCGCTCCTGGCTGAAGATTGTTGCAAATTTTTCAGCCTTGTCTTTTGCACTGATGTGCTGGGGTCTCCCATTAGGTGGCAAGGTGGCACAGTGGTTAGCACTGCTGCACAATCGTTAGCACTGCTACCTCACAGCCAGAAACCAGGTTTGATTCCTGGCTTGGGTCACTGTGCGGAGTTTGCATGATCCCCCCATGTCTGCATGGGTTTCCTCTGGGTGCCCTGGTTTCTCACCACAGTCCAAAAGATGTGCTGGTTAGGTGCATTGGCCATGCTAAATTCTCCCTCAGTGTACCCAAGCAGGTGCCGTGTATCCAAATAGGTGTAGCAACTGGGGGATTTTCACTGTAACTTCATTGCAGTGTTAATGTAAGCCTACTTGTGACACTAATAAATAAGCTTTGAATCTTGAAACCTTTATTGAGAATGATATAATTTTGAGCCTATTCTGAAACATTATTTTTAATTGTTCACCACCATACCTGACGTAGCAGGACTACTGAGGTCATATCTGACCTGTGGGCTGTGAGATCACTTAACTCTGTTTCTTGCATGCTGCTTCTGTTGTTTGACATACATGCATTTCTATGTTGTTGCTTCACCAGGTTGACACCTCATTTTTAGCTATGACTGGTCCTACTTCTGGCATGCCCTCCTGCACCCTTCATTGAATCAGATTTGATTCCCTGGCTGATGATAATAGTAGCGTGGGAAATATGTGGTTACCATGACGTTACAGTTTGTCATTATTTATAGTTCTACTGCTATCCCACAGCACTTCATAGATGCCCAGTTTTGAGTTGCTGGATCTGTTCAAATCTATCCCATTTAGCACATTGTGCCAAACAACACCATGAAGGCTATTTTCAACATAAAGATGGGACTTTGTCTCCACAAGTATGCTGCAGTGGTCACTCCTACAATATTATCATGGTCACATGCATCTGCAACAGGTAGATTGGTGAGGATGAGGGAAAGTAGGTTTTTCCCTGTTATTGGTTCCCTCACCACCTGCCAGGTTAGTAGCTATGTCATTCTGGATTTGGCCAGCTTGGTCAGTACTTGTGCTTCTAAGTCACTCTTGGTAATGGACTTCGAAGTCTCCCACCTAGACATTTCTGTGCCCTTGCTGCCTTCAGTGCATCTTCCAAATGATGTTCAATATGTTGGAGCACTGGTTCATCAACTGAGAAAGGGCAGCAGGTGATAACTATTGTATGTTGTTTGTCTGTTCAGTAGATCTCAAGCTGTAACCTCATGCCTTGACTCACCCAACAAGCATGGTTGAGTCTCTTCTAGGTATGGTACTTCAATCACATGGATCGTCTTGGCATCCTCCACCCATCTAAGTGTCTTAACCTTGCATAGTTTTCCAATCCAGGTGGTTGCAGTTGAAATATTGCACTGAGATTACTGGACATTGCTCTCGCCTGTGAGGACATTTGGCTCTACAGCCACAGTAGACATGGTTGCCTACCCTATTGTGGTCAGTTTGGGTACAGCTTCCTCATTCCTTTTGTCACTTTACTAGCTAGACATTTGTGGTTGCTCTGTACCATGGCTTCCTTTTGCCATGTGAAATTGATCTGTGTTGTTGGCTGATTTCAGACCATCTGACTACTTGGACAACCTCTATACCATCAGAACTTCTTTAGCCTTTAATATGTCTAAGGGCATGTGCCTTGTGAGTTCTGAATTAAGATTACTGTAGTCATAGCCTTCAGTAAAACTGTATAATTAATTTATAAAAGAGTCAACAATTTCTCTAGATTGTTGGACACATTTGTTGAATTTTGTCCTCTAAATGTTCTTAGATTAAAATTTTAACACTTTATCAAGTTTAGTGGAGGAGTTGGCTCTTCCTTGCCTCACAATAATATTGGCTGCCGAACCTACTGAATAAATTAGTGTATTCACTTATTCAGCTGCTATCTTTTATCAATTCCAGAAGGAATCATGTATCATTGGTCTGGTAATGTTGGTTTGTTGTCCATTATTGCTTTAAAGCTCAGGGACATATAGTTTTCAATGCTGTGCAGGATTTAAAGATGTCACCACAGTAGCAGTTTTTCTGAGAGTCTCCCTACACTTGTCATATCTTGGTTGGCTCCTGCTGCAACAGTGGTCCCAGAATCTTTGTCTTTAGTTTTATACAACAATTTACTGGATCAACTATTCTGGGCTTCCTTTTGAGATTGGAGGATTTTCGGAGGGTTTCATAGTGGTTTTCAAGCTTTGTCAGCTTTTGAACCTTCAGATTTGTTTTGTTACAACATGATATGGTGCCAATTCTGAACCCAGACCGGTCATAGTGATTTTGGAAACAGGCTGAGCTGACATTTTCATTTGCAGCACTGAAGCTTTTTTAAATGTTCTAGCTTAGAACTGAATTTTATTGCTCATCTTTGCTTAATCCTTTGGGGGTGATTCTCCCAAAAGTACTGAACTGGCGGGAAAACTGTTCTAGATCACGCAGTTTTGACAGTTCAGCTTCTCACCTGAATCTCCACAGTCTGTACACTGAAGAGGTCCCAGTCGTGAATCTCATTAAAAACCCCGGGGGGTGGGGGGGAAAATGGGGCCTATTCATGTCAGAGTTTGACAGTTTTGGAACTTTGCACAGGCACAGTGGCCCCAAACCGTCAAACTCCTGTTTGCTGGCCAGCCCGGGACCCCTGCCATAGTGCCCCTTGACCCCCCCCCCCCCCCCCCCCATGGCCCAATCACAGGCCCCACAAAAATTCCTGGACCAGTCTTGCACTGCCCTCCTGTCTCCCCCCTTGTCCCCCGTCCTGGAGCGCCCGGATGCCCAGGTCCACCCCTCAGTAGTGGCGATCCTCCCCCTATCCCAGCTGACCCCCACAGGGGTCAGACCCCCCTGGAGGCAAGCCCCCCCCCCCCTTTCCTGTCCTAATTGCAGCCCTCCCTCCATCCCAGACCGACCCCAATACAGAGTGGCAGTGGGACCCCCACACCCACCAATCACACCTAGGCCTCATCCCCTTACATTGCCCAATGCCTGATGGGCAGTGCCAAGGTGCCCCCCGGGCATGGGCATGTTGCCCCTTGGGCAGTGCCAGGGGGCAGTGTCTAGTACTGCCAGGGTGCCCATACCCTGGGGGCACCAACCCCTGCCACCTGACCTCCTGGGGGCCCTGATTGCCCTCCTTCATTCCAGCGGGATCTCCCGCTGGCTCCTCAAACGTGGGGAACTAGTCTGAACCTTGCCAGAATTAAGTACTCTTGGTGGGGTGGGAGATTCGATTGGGACCTGAAAGGTTCCGATAATTAGCAAATCTACATATTTGAAATAGATTTTAAAAAGATTTGAACGAATTACCTGCCTTCCCGCTGGCTTCCAGCGTGGTCTGGCTGGCAACTGGGAGATGCGCATGTGCAAATCCCCATTCAAGGCCGCAGACACGCATCTCCCGGCTGGACCTGCTAGAAAAGTGGGAGAATCGTGGCCTTTGACTCCGCACTCTGTGGACATTCACAGTGGACCTCCACAAGATCTTGTGGAGTCGTCAGCTGCACAGTGGAGTTTCTTTCTTCTACCTTTCTGTTTCTAATTTTGCAATGAAACTTCTTTCACACGTTCTCACTCTGTGTTTTCACTTCAGTTACTTTCTGTCAGGTCAGAATGTTGCTCCTTTAATTTTCCAGCTTCTGAATTTCTGCTCCAGGTTCTGTGTTTTTCACATTAGCTGCTACCATGTTGTATGTTTCTTCAGGAAGTCTTACAAGTAGTTTCTGAGGCTTGTATGTTTGAACATTAAGAGTTTATTGTTAACACGTAACTCTCTACGTATGTATGGGTATCGCTCAAGGAATGAACTTAATTCACATCTACTTCTGTGCAGATCTCTGTCCAATCCACACCTGACTCAAGTCCAATCCACAACTGACTCCAGTCCCAGGTCATGCATCTCTTTACATCTCACTGTGGACAGTACTGTTTCCAAGTCCTATATTAATCCTTTCTGTGCCAGATACCCTTACGCTATTCTAATTAACAAAAGGTTTCTTTACCCATGTTTGGGAAAATCTCTCCCAACTGTACACCATGCCATCACATCTGTTGGATCTGTCCTATTGGTGGATCTGTCCTATTGGTGGGACTGGATGCAACCAAGGATCATGGCGTCTGTAAGATATAGTTCCATGCATATGACAGGCTTGGCACGTTGTGTGACAGCTTTCCCAGTTTTGGCATAAACCCCCAGATGTTAGTAAGGAGGATTGGGTGTGTTGTCAATTCAAATGTCTAGGTTGATGTCGAGTCTGTCTGGTTTCATTCGTTTTAGACATCGTAGCCGTTTGATAGAACAGAGTGTCTTGATAGGTCATTAAAAATTGCTTGGGCCTGGAATCACATGTAGGCCAGACCAGGTAAGGATGGCAGATTTCCTTCCCCAAAGGAAGTTAGTATACCAATTAGGTTTTAACAACAATTGACAATGGTTTCATTGTCACTTTACCAAATTTTTTTCATTCGAGACGCTACTAATTTAATTTAAATTCCATCAGCTGCCATGGTGCGAATTGAACTCTGTTTCCAGAACATTGGGCCTCTAGATTGCTAGTTCAGTGACATTACCACTACACTACCACCTGCCTGTGAGAGTCAAGAGGACCAATGTTATCTTAGAGCAGAACTACTGTTGCTTTGAGAGATGGGAATTGGCACTGCAGTATGCTGTGACTCATTGGTCCCACATAATTCTAATCTGCTGCACCTGCATAGCTCTGCCACCCTCCAAGCCCAGGAGATGGTCTCAGAGTACAGTGCGGAAGTCTGGCTTTGCAGCTCTTAATCTTATGGAGTGAGGAGACAGTGTTCAGCGTGTCCAGCAAAGAAAGGTAAGAGTGTCAGTGTGTCATTGTAGTTAGACTGTTGAACGTCTGCTGAAACTGATCTGTGGTACTCAGTTAATTGCCATGCTGATACCCTCTCGCTCCACAGAGCATTAGTACATTTATTTAAAGCTTCTTTCCAAGGAGACCACCTTGCTGCTTCATTCTTCATCAATTTTTGTTTAAAAGGCTGCATTTTAATTTCCAAGTACCCTCAACATATTACTCCAATTTTCACAGGATTTGCACTTGTGACCTTTGAGTAACCCCTGAAATTTTGGAAAGATCCCTTTGCCATCTATTAGCAGATGCAACTCAAGATGCATTGACAGAAATCCAATGCAGTGTACCACTGGAATATCTGAGCCCCTGATTCTGTGACACACCGTAACTTCTCCAATTTAACTACTGTTCCACTAAAAATTGTTTTAAAAATTTCATGTCTTCTTCATCATGAGAATGAATGATGAACTGAAATGTTTGGGAATGATAATTAAATTAGCAACAGTGAAATAAAGAATGTTTTATAAGAAAATCATGGAAACAATAATATGGAGCGTAAAGAAAAGGGATATTACTTCACTAAAAATATACCAAAACTTTCTTGGGGTCAGTTATGTATCGTAAAGCAATGCCTCTCTTTGTAATTAGTCACATGATGTGCTGTGACAGCACCAGAGGCATTTGCACTTTCCTATCTCTCTTCCATGTTGGACTTCAACAAGTCTTTTAAATTTTGTTGAAATATCCCACGGTGTGACGCCTCAGAAATCCTTTTACCTTGTTGTCAAATTGGCCAGAAACAATTACACATGCAAAACAGGGCCAGTGGTTGTAACTGCAAGAGAAGTATATTAAATTGGTGAGGCTCAGAGGATACAGCGTGTAAATCTGGGATATCAGTAGGGCTGAGTGCTTATCTTAATAGTCTGAATGTAACATAATCTCAAATAATATGGAATTTTTATATCCCAACGTGCTTAAACACAAATGAATAGGGAAGCTAAAAGCCACTGTTATACATACCTGTGATTATTCTTACGATTGTAAAATGAGTTTCAGTGAAAACTATCTTTCAAACTGAATTCTGATAAATTAACCTTCTTGTTCATACCTGTAACATTTTAGCATCACAGCACCAGGCCTTGAATGAAATATTTTCAATTAAAGCATAGAGTTATTTAGGCTTTGAGGCATATTCTCTTCTCACCAGGTTTGCTTCTTTCCAGTCCCCATCCATCAAAACTCTCCACCATCTGCCTGAATGTGTTTTTACATTGAACAAGTGACTCTTCTCACTCACTTCAAATAAATATGACAACTGGTAAATGTACTGGTTATGCCTATCTGCTGTAGGATATATGTGCGACATTCTTTGTTTCAGAAATCAAAGAAATCATGGGATCTGCTCAGGTCCCATCTTCATCTCTTTTCATTGGTGACTATATTGGTCCCCTTCCCTGTTACCTCTGAATCATAAAATTTGATCAATTTTATTTCAAATTTCCATCCTTCCCTCCACTTCGTGCAGTTAGCTCCAAATCTCCCCACTTTCGACTTTTCTATCTCAATTTTTGGTGATAGGCTATCTACAGATTCCTGCTATAAACCCAACAACTCCTTCACTTAACTTGACTACACCTGCTCCCACTCTGCTTCCTGCAAGCTCTCTACCAGGTCCTTTGGCTCCGCCACTTCCAATACATTACTTCTAATATTTCAGTCTTTTTTCTCAAATGAGGATTCCCTGCTATGTGGTTGACTAGGCCTTCAACTGTATCCTTCCCTTTTTTTGTACTTCAAGCTGCAAATATTGTACAGGTTAGTTAGCTCAGGTGTGTATGTGTGTGCGCATTTGTATTTTTGATTTGTGAATCACAAAGGATTAGCAATAGATCTACCCATGGGCTTAGAACATAAGAACTAGGAGCACGAGTAGGCCATTTGGCCTCTCAAGCCTGCTCCACCACTCAATAAGATCATGGCTGATCTTTTCATGGATTCAGCTCCACTTACCCGCCTGCTCACCATAATCCTTAAATCCTTTACTGTTCAAAAATGTATCTGTCCTTGATAAATATGAACTGCCTTGTTGAATGAACGGACGCTCACCCAATGGGAAGCAGCCAGTGGGGGTTTTTAAACCTGTAACTTTACCTGGACTAGCATTGTAGACCCTGAGAGGAAGACTACCTGACTGTAAAGCCAGTGGAGTGGCCTTTTCCTTTGGTGTACAATAAAGGGTGTTGGTGACAGGAAACTAAAACTTGGCCGAATTACTGCAGTTTGCTATTTCCCTTTTTTAATGCTGTTCATCTATATTTCAGCTCAGGTCAAGGGACTGTTAAGATTCCAGGAATCCATTAACTCACAAGACATTAGTTCAGCACATTATTAGTTGAATGACAATGTGAACTTATTAACATTTTACACAATTCAGGCAGTCACAATACCAATAGACCATTGACAGGAGCCTAACAGAACATTTCTATTACAAGCTGTACTTAAGCAGGTGCATACTTACAAATTGGGATAGATAGACAAATTACGAATCAAGAAAGGAAATAGGAATGACCCTGGTAATTATAGGCCAGTTAGTCTTACTTCAGTGGTCGGTAAGTTAATGGAAAGGGTCCTGAGAGATAGGATTTATAACCATTTGGAAAGATGCAGTTTAATCCAGGATAGTCAGCACGGTTTTGTGAGGGGTAAGTCCTGCCTCACAAATTTGAATGAATTCTTTGAGGAGGTAACTAAGTGTGTGGACGAAGGTAGAGCAGTTGATGTCGTATACATGGATTTTAGTAAAGCGTTTGATAAGGTTCCCCATGGTAGGCTCATGAAGAAGATTAGGATGTATGGG
Source organism: Carcharhinus amblyrhynchos (assembly GCF_965287045.1). Taxonomy (NCBI): domain Eukaryota; kingdom Metazoa; phylum Chordata; class Chondrichthyes; order Carcharhiniformes; family Carcharhinidae; genus Carcharhinus; species Carcharhinus amblyrhynchos. The sequence continues at coordinate 65,331,452 of NC_137333.1, forward strand.
ATAAAGGAAATTTGGCCGATTGGCTAAGTAACTGGCTGTATCATAGAAGACAGAGGGTGGTGGTGGAAGGAACATTTTCAGACTGGAGGCCAGTTACCAGCGGTGTACCACAGGGGTCAGTGCTGGGTCCACTGCTATTGTGATTTTTATCAGTGACTTGGAAGAGGGGGCTGAAGGGTGCATTAGTAAATTTGCTGACGAACCAAGATTGGTGGAGTAGTGGATGAGGTGGAGGGCTCTTGCAGGCTGCAAAGAGACATTGATAGGATGCAGAGCTGGGCCAAAAAGTGGCAGATGGAGTTTAACCCTGATAAATGTGAAGTGATTAATTTTGGTAGGACAAACTTGAATGCAGATTACAGGGTCAACGGCAAGGTTCTAAGGAATGTGGAGGAACGGAGAGATCTTGGGGTTCATATCCACAGATCTCTGAAGGTTGCCACTCAAGTGGATAGAACCGTGAAGAAGGCTTATGTATGTAAGCATTTATTAACAGGGGGTTTGAGTTTAAGAGCCGTGGAGTTATGTTGCAACTGTACCAGACGTTGGTGAGACCACATTTGGAATATTGTATTCAGTTCTGGTCACCTCACTATAAGAAGAAGGATGTGGAAACATTGGAGAGAATGCAGAGGAGATTTACCAGCATGCTGCCTGGTTTGAAGGGTAGCTGTTATGAGGAAAGGTTGAGGGAGCTGGGGCTTTTCTCTTTGGAGCGGAGGAGGATGAGAGGTGACCTAATAGAGGTTTATAAGATGATGAGAGGGATTGATAGAGTGGACGTGCAGAGACTATTTCCTTGGGTGGATGCAGCTGTTACTAGGGGGCATAACTATAAGGTTCATGGTGGGAGATATAGCAGGGATGTCCGAGGTAGATTCTTTACTCAGAGTGGTTGGGGTGTGGAATAGACTGCCTGCTGTGATAGTGGAGTTGGACACTTTAGGAACTTTCAAACAGTTATTGGATAAGCACATGGAGCACACCAGAATGATAGGGAGAGGATAGCTTGATCTTGGGATTGGACATAGCTCGGGACAACATTGAGGGCTGAAGGGCCTGTACTGTGCTGTAATATTCTATGTTCTATGAATCTTGATCTATTTCTTCAGCCCCTGGCCGCAGCTTTGCTCTGTTTCTGTCCAGGAGGCATCTCAGACTCAGGATATTGTCTGTCACTCCAACCAGACTCCTATTACTCTTCCTGGTTGTAGCCACCCCATTCATGGCCTTGGTTCCTATTACTTAATAGCCTTAGACTTGCTGCTTTCTTCTTCACCTCATAGCAGCTGACACTGCCCCCAGTTGTCGCTGCTCTGTCTTGAGTTTGGGTCTTTGATGGGTTTCATGAGGGTTTCTCTGTAACCCTAAGAATACTACTGTAGGCTGATGGTCATAAAAATCATTCCTGTTTACTTATAGATATTGGATATCTCAGTGCTGTACATGAGATTCTACTTCTTGCTTCTCACCAGTTCTCAATCTATTAATCGTGTAATGTTACATTATAGTTATATCAGCATCAGGTGCTCCTGATGTTAACCCAGTGGCGGATTAACTACCAACTGGACCCCTCGGCTGAGCTTTAGTAAAGTCCCCTGATCTTGCCCTTTGCCCCCTGCCCCACCCTTTGTTGATTAGAATAAAGTGACGTTAAGTGACACTAGATAACTTATATCATTGTACTATGTATAATATCATAAAGTTATATGAATTAGTTACAGCCCTTTTATTCATTTATTTTTCATTTTCTTTACATTTGTACTTTAAAAAACTTCCATGTTTTTAGTTTACAAAATTTTCGATAACAGCATGTAAATCAACAGATTGAAGCATTGTTGACTCAATATGCATGAGTGCCAAATGATTAAGTTTCTCATCACTCATTGTTGAGCGTAAATAGATTTTGATCCTCTTCAGTGTTGAAAATGAACACTCACCTGAACAGTTAGTGATCAGTAAAGACAGATAAATTCTAAAGCAAATGGATGTATTTGGATACACCTCGTGCAGTTGATCACTTGCCAGAGCTCGATACACCCCAGTAACAGGGATGTATTTGCATGTCGTACAAGTCCGAGGGCGAAGCTCCTCTATTTAGAGATATTTGTTACATTAATTCACCCACAGGTTATAGTTATGAAAATTTATTCACCCTTAAAAGGGTTAAACCAATTTTTTTTTGCTCTCAGGCCCCTCTCCCTTCCGGGCCCCTAGGCTTAAGCCTACTCAGCCTAATGGTTAATCTGCCACTATGTTAACCCTTTACTTAATAGTCAAAGACACTGCTCCTTGCAGGGAGGGATCTACAGGGATGAACCAGTTTGCCTACTCACTGCTGTCCTCCACTACCGCCACTTGCTGCCAGAGGTTATGTTACATTTTCAAGAAAAAGAATACTCCAAGAGCTAATGAGTTAAAATAGTTAATTTAAGCCTACATTAACAGTGCTGTCCACTAGACCAATAACCAAAACTTTCCATATCTACTCCAGTCAGCAGATGAATTCTAAGGATTTGTTTCTGGAGCATGGTAAACGTCAGTTAATTAGTTTGTTAAATATTTGTAGGGATATAAGGTCCCTCGTTAGCTATGATATTCTTTTACACATTTTATTTCTGTTACATTGTCAAGGCTTTCATATTCACTGCATTTATGCCAATTTCAAAATATTGACAGATTTAATTAAGTACAAGCTAGTAGTAAGAGGAACTATGAGTCAAATTTTGGTTAAATATGCAAAACATTTCCTGTGGGTAGAATTTTAATGAATAGTATTAGTAGGCTGCAAGCTATTATGTAACACTGTTAAATGTAAAATGTTACGTTTTATTAAATTTATCCTTATGAGTTTTAAAACGTTAATGCCCTTGAGATCCAACTGAGAAAATAACCTGGAGTCACAGTCAGAAATAATTTGTTTATTTAGAAGCGAAATAATCACAGCTGATGATTTTTCTTTAATTGGAACCCCTGGTGGTACTAGCATCGCTCTATTTATTAAAGTATATCTATTAATCAATACTAATTATAATATGTTTGAAATTAATAGCTGCCCAGAAGTGTTTCTCCAGCTAGTGGGATCTTCCCATCAACCATGTCCCATTTATTGTCATAAACTGTAAACCAGTTGAATGAGCAATGTCTTATTTTGCTCCTGCTCAGAAAGTCACAACTTTTAGTTCTGACTGCTTAACACATGTCGACCTATATTACTTGGGTGAATTTTATCAATCCCTGACTGGATCCCTGGTGGCACAGTGGTTAGCACTGCTGCCTCACACCACCAGGAACCCAGGTTCGATTGCTGGCTTGGGTCACTGTCTGTGTGGAATCTACATGTTCTCCCCATGTCTGCATGGGTTTACTCCGGGTGCTTCAATTTCCTCCCATAGTCTGAATGACATGCTGATTAGATGCATTGGCCATGCTAAATTCTTCCTCGGTGTACCTGAACAGGCACCGGAATGTGGCGACTAGGGGATTTTCAAAGTATCTTAATTACATGTTAATGTAAGCCTACTTGCAACACTAATAAATAAACATAAATAAACTTAAACGCTAGTCGCATACTGTGATTGAAGTTCATAAAATCAGTATATAAGAGGTATTATTTAACTGAGGATGCATCAACAGCTTACCCTGTCTCACTTAACTGTGAAAATTCAAATAAGTTGTTTTGGATTCTGAGCTTTACCAGTTCAGGTGAGGCTCTATCCAGAACACTAGCCTCAATTAGAAGCTGGGTGCAAGTGGAAGCCTGATGGTTCATGTAATGAAACAAATCTTTCAAAGAGATATTTATTTCTTGAGGTTTCTGGTTGTTTTTGCTGCAGTTTGCTCTATAACTTTGGTGATTTCACTGGGTAAGTCGTCTGTTTTTGCAGATTTTTTTAAGATTCATTTCGCTACTTATATTTCTCTTCATTGTTCTTGCTTACTGCTTTGGCATTGCACTTTAAAGGGATGAAGATAGGGTGAATGTTCCTTTTAGAGGTTTCAAATGTGTTGCTTAATTGAGGTAAAGAGAAAGATCTTATGAGATGCAAGTACAATCATCTTCATGGTGTTTTGGATGTACCCATCAACATGCAAGTATCTTTATCTATGTGTCACAGGAGTCTCTCCCTTGGTAACTTTACTGAACAAAACAGGTTGCTAGAGAGTTTTGCCATCATTTGTACAGTGATCTGAATTTGGATTGCCACTTCTCACAGCAAAGGATAGCTTTCATAATTCTGTTTTCTTTCAAGCCAACTTGACAAGTGTTTGCGATTCGGCTGCTCATCCTCTAGCCATATCCCACCATACCTCGATGAGAGATTTTTTTCTTCTCATTGATGATAAAAAGAATGTGGCTCTTGATCCTCGGTGCACCTTCAAGGGAAGTAACATTGAACGTGGGTGCTGTCCTTGCTTTTAGTAGATTCATCATAAACAACTTCTGCTTGTTTCAAGTTTCATTTTTGTATTGGCCCTTCCACTATCTGATTCGAGAAGACGACAACCATCACGGAATTGAAGAAAACCCAGGCAGCGTGCCTTAATGACTTTTGTCCAGTGGCTCTGACATCCATCATTATGATTATGATCACCATTATTCCTATGAAACTTAGCTCCAAACTCCATGGTCTGGGCCTCGGTGCCTCCCTCTGTGACTGGATCCTGAACTTCCTAACTCACAGACCACAATTAGTGAGGATAGGCAACAACACCTCCTCCACAATCATCCTCAACACCAGTGTCCCACAAGACTGTGTTCTCAGCCCCCTACCATACCCCTTATACACCTATGACTGTGTGGCCAAATTCTCCTCCAAATCAATTTTCAAGTTTGCTGCTGGCGACACCATCATAGTGGGTTCAATCTCAAACAATGATGAGATAGAGTACAAGAATGAGATAGAGAATCTGGTGAACTGGTGCAATGTCAATAATCTCTCCTGAAATGCAAACAAACCAAATGAAATTGTCATCGATTTCAGTAAGTGTAGAGGAAAACATGCCCCTGTCTACATTAATGGGGACAAAGTGGAAAGGGTTGAAAGCTTAGGTTTTTAGATGTCCAGATCACCAACAACCTGTCCTGGTCCCCCACGCTGACGCTATAGTTAAGAAAGCCCACCAGCGCCTCTACTTTCTCAGAAGACTGAGGAAATTTGGCATGTCTGCTATGACTCTCACCACCTTTTACAGATGCACCACAGAAAGCATTTTCTCCAGTTGTATCACAGCTTGGTGTGTCACCTGCTCTGCCCAAGACCACAAGAAACTATAAAATGTCATGAATGTAGGCCAGTCCATCACACAAACCAGCCTCCCATCCATTGACTTCACTTCCTACTGCCTCGACAAAGCAGCCAGCATAATTAAGAACCCCATGCATCCCGGACATTCTCTCTTCCACCTTCTTCCATCGGGAAAAAGATACAAAAGTCTGAGGTCACGTACCAACTGACTCAAAAACAGCTTCTTCCGTGCTGCCATCAGACTTTTGAATGGACCTACCTCGCATTAAGTTGTTCTTTCTCTACGCCCTAGCTATGACTGTAACATTACATTCTGCACTCTCTCATTTCCTTCTCTTTGAACGATATGCTTTGTCTGTAAAGCATGTAAGAAACAATACTTTTTACTATATGCTAATACACGTGACAATAATAAATCAAATCCACTAGTAAACTTCCAATCTCATCCTTCATCATGCTCACTGCCCAGCATGAAGACCTAAAACCCAGAAAAACAAGTTGGAATGCAAGAAGTTGACCCATTAATTTTACTTTGGGTTTCACACACAGAATTCCACACCTAAATCCCCACCCCATCCCACCCACCTCCTAGCTCAGAACCAACCTTTTCAATGATATCTAGGCCCTGACGTCAATGTAAAAAACAGTTTAATTTGTATTTAATTCAACAGCTCTGCAAATCCTCTGGGTTCTGGGGACCCTAGTTTAAAAATATATGAATTGAGTGGATAAGTTTTGTCTGCGAATAATGATATCTTATCCTCATCAGCCTAAGTGGAATATATTATATTTCATACTACCAAACTTTGTATGCACAAGTAAGGGACTATTTATTATGTTATCTTGAATGAGGAAGAATAATTTCCAGTATTTATTTCTATGATACATAGATGGCTTTAACATCCACGCAATTATAAATATTAGAAGCAGTTACAATCTTGCATTTAACTTAGGCTGGCAGTTGAATAGCTTTCATTTTTAGTGATGGATGGAACAAATTTCACTGTTTTAATTGAAAATGCATATATAAAAAACCACTGGAGCATAACGTCAGTTATATCTAGATTCTATTATAAAAGCCGTGTGTTTGACTTGCATTCTTTTTGCTCGATGCAGCCAGTGATTAATTAGTTTACTTAAATGTCAGTAAACGTCTACAGGAATTGTCATTCGTAACTGAACCTGTATAATTGGGTTTCATTACCAGTAATTAATGGCTAGACTTTGATGTCGAGAACAATTTACATCTAAAGTTGTTGCCATTCGGCTAATGAATTACCCAAAATATCTTTTGCTTGGGATGTGTTTTGACAGGTTTTTAATTTGAATATAAATGACAAAATAATGTGACCTCCTTTGCTAAATTCAAACTAGTGTGGTGAACTCTTCCGAAATATTAATTATCTTTAAATATTTTTAACATGACATGTGCTGAGCAGGAAAGTGAATATTTTCACATGATATAAGTTCATTAAGTATATGTGAAAGTCATTCCAGTTATCAGGAAATTAAATTATGAGGAAAGATTTTTTTCAGGCTACTGTAAGCCTAGAAATAAATTGTAATACCCACTTTGTTCTTACTGGTCTAAGAACTTATGTAAGGAATCGGTAATCCAGAATTGCTGCAGGCCTTGTGACCATAGAATATCTTAAACTGTAGAATATCTTAAATGTTGTATCAGTGTTTTAAAAAACATATTGCAGCAGTGTGTCAAATGCTGACAGTGCCATGGAAGTACAACAAGGATAGATAGTTTCAAATTTTTTCTCACGTCCTCAAAACATTGATTTCAAGCATTGAGTTGATGAATAATTCATATTAACTTGATAGTTGGAAGGTGAACAAATCCCAGTGGCCAACAAAAATCAACTAGAGATGTTACTAAACACTGAAAGAAATAAAATGAAATGTATTGAAGGGGTTAAGAGACAGGTTTAATGCTCATAGTTGGCCAAGACCAGAGAAATGTTGCAACTTACTTGGTTACAAGCTCAGACATATTTGTCATCAAATGTGTACTACTAAGCCAATTCTATCATCTCGTTCAACCTTCCATCTCATTCAATCCCATCTCATACGACTCCTTCCTCTCATGTCAGCATCATCTCATGCCATTCCATCCTTCCATTCTTGCCACTGCTTTAATGCCACCCAATTCTTCTAGTCCTCCCACTCTATTACTTTCATAACACCCCTCTGATGCCATTTCTTCTTTCCCATTCCTCCATACTATTTACATCATACCATTCCATCCTCCCCATGTCATCACCACTCTACATCCAGGGCAACTTTGCTATTGGATTCCCCTTACTTCTACTGTTCTTTTTGTGTCTGACCAGTCCCTGTCACCAACTGTTGGCAAGCACAGGCATTCCATGCTTCAGTCCACCATGCACCCCATTTGCCTCTGCATGTGCCAGGCCCCACCCATCAAATCAACCTACTTACCAATGAGAAGAGTACAGACAGTGAAAAACTGCTCATTATTGCCATAGATATTTGGGATGAAATTGATATTTGGTATAGATGTGTAATGGGTATTAGTGAATCAACAGCCTGCTTTACACCATTACAATTTATTTTTCATTATCAGCAGAGGAAAAGAAAATTATTGTGATCTAAAGGGGTGACCAATTTTCTCTTGCAAATGTTACACCAAAAATACAAGTAACTAATTGCTGCAGATTAGCATATTTATTTTGTTGACAATTAATTTGTTTTTGAAAACTGCAATTGTGAAAGTTGAGACATATTGGAATAAATATTTCAGCTTCAGATAAAAAGTTGTCATTTTTCATTCCACCTGTAGTGTCCTTTGAGCTGGCAGAACAAATGGGAAGGACCTGAAGACCCAATGCAATACCTTAGAGGACTGGTAGCTCGTGCACTTGCAATTCAGGTAAATTTGGATATTACTAAGAGCCAGAAAATAGCACGAAGGCTTTATTGGAAGCAGATGTGGGTTTTATTTTAAATATTGATAGCTGTGGCAAGTGCTTTTTTTTAGTGGATTCGAGCACATCATGTGAACAGAATGTGCTATCTCTATGGATTAAGCACACTATGTTTTTCTTTTCTTCAATTTTGCTTTGTATCCTTTGTACTAATCATTAATAAATCATTACTTGTAAATTAGTTCATAGGTTTATTGAAGAGTTAGCATAAATTTTCTTCACCTCATTATATTGTGGTTTACATTGTTACATGATAAATGGTCAAATCTTCAAAAGATGAGGTTTGATAGTTTCTCAAAATAATGTTTTTTTAATACATTTGAAGAAACATATGGTTTAAAGAAAATTACTATATTGTGTATCAGTTTTACACTACTAGATATTAATAAACACAAGAGGTGCAGACAATGCCATTATGCATGAGGCTAAAATTGAACAGTTTTATTTTGTCAGTGTCAGGGGTTTTTAAATTTACATTTTATTTCTTGCCACATTTATTTATGAGCTGGAATCTTACCACTATTCACACTGGCAGGATTTTCCCATCCCAGCACAGTGAACGGAGATTTGGTTCACTGCCAAATTCTCCAATTTCGCTGCAGTGGGAGCGTGGCATGAACATCAGGCAAGATCGAACCTATGGAAGTTGTCAAATATTAATTATTTCTAACCTCTGCCAGTCCTGCAAAATGTCATGATGTGGACGTGCCGGCGTTGGACTGGGGTAAACACAGTAAAAAGTCTGACAACACCAGGTTTTAGTCCAACCGATTTATTTGATAGTAAACTCACAAGCTTTCGAGGGGACTCCCTCTTCGTCAGGTGAATGGAGAGTTCTGGCCTCGGACAGAGCATATAAAGCACAGACAGTTTAGAGATTACTGATTAGAATGCGAATCTTTACACCTAACCTGCTGTTCAAGTCCTAAAGTGGCCGACAATGTGTGTGGAAGGAGCACTGATCTCAGGTTAAAGAGATGTGTATTGTCTCCAGACAGCACAGTGAGTGAGGTTTTGCAAACCCAGGCAAGTCACGGGGGTTACAGATAGTGCGACATGAACCCAAGATCCCTGTTGAGACCGTCCTCATGTGTGTGGAACTTGGCTATCAGTCTCTGCTCAGCGACTCTGCGCTGTCGGGCGTCGTGAAGGCCGCCTTGGAGAATGCTTACCCGCAGGTCAGAGGCTGAATGCCCGTGACCACTGAAGTGTTCCTGTTGGCGATGGTGTAAAGATTCGCATTCTAATCAGTAATCTCTAAACTGTCTGTGCTTTATATGCTCTGTCCGAGGCCAGAACTCTCCATTCACTTGACGAAGAGGGAGCCCCCTCGAAAGCTTGTGTGTTTACTATCAAATACATCGGTTGGACTAAAACCTGGTGTTGTCAGACTTTTTACAGTCCTGCAGATCCCCAACCTTGCACCATTCCTCCAATGCTGGCCTCTTGTGTGTGTCTCTACACTTGTCCCAGTGGTGGCTGCACCTTTAGCTGTTTAGACCCATTCTCTGGAAGTTCCTCCCTAAACCTCTGCACCAGCTCCCTTTTTTCTTGTAAAAGTCTTCTTAAAAATCACCTCTTGACCCAACTTTTGTTCCTTCTCTTTTGACTCCATATCCATTTGGTCTGTAAAATACCTTGCATTAGAAGTACTATATTGAAGATTGTATTGGAACTGCTTTTTTGCAGTTACTTCAAGGAGGGTGCACCACTTTCAACCTATTCTGAGGAATGTTCAGATCTTTGCTTCAAGTCAGCAAACAAACTTAGAATCCATATTGCTATAATTCTTTGAGAAAAGGGAAGGAAAGCCAGACATTTTACCTCTATTTCTTTTGACAATAGCTTGAAATTTACAAGCAATAACAGACCAACTTCAAGAATGTATGAACAGTTTCAATTAGCTGGATTTCCCTTAGGTAATAAATAACGGCTTTTTGGAATAGACAAAATTAACAGCTACACTGTGTGTGAGCTACAATAGGAGCAATGTATTATAATATGAATGTAAAAGTTGTGCATTTAATGCTCGTTCATCACACTGTAGGTATCGCAACTAAAAAATAGTAATTTCCTGCCAGTTTTCTAACCTTGATAACTTAGACTTTCATCACAGCTAGAATCAAGGGTTTATGAGTAGCCAACAATCTATAAAAACTTTGCTCAATGATTTAGCCTCAGATTAAACTCAGAATGTGCTTATATGAATGACTTCTCCAAAGGCTGTGGTATGAAATGAACAGCAAAATTGGTATTAAAAAGTGGAATATTGCAGTTATAGATTTTATCCATTTACCATATCAAATTATTTTATCATTTCAAGCACCTTAATTGGAACTGTCCTTAATCTTCCACATTCAAGGGAATTCAAGCTCAATATATGCATTTGGTCCTCAAAATTTATCCGTTTTCGTGCAGGTATCATTTTGATGAATTGTGCTGTTCAAGATCAGTATACCCATCTTGAGGTGCAGTGCCCAGAACTGAATGTAGTACTCCACCAGAACCCTTGCAGTTATAGTACAACTTACACCACTTCATATTCCAGACCTCTTGAAATAATAGCAACATTCCATTAGCCTATGCATTTAATGTTGTATCTGTACGCTAGTTTTTAATGACTTCTGTAAATGAAACCCTAAATCTCTTTGCTTACCCAAATTCTACCTTTTTGCCATTTAGAAAGGCTCAGGTGGATTAGCTATGGGTGGGATTAGTGGATGCCTTGGTGGTTATTTTCCAAACGTCGCTGGATTCCGGGGAAGTGCCGGATGATTGGAAAACGGCTAATGTTACGCCGTTGTTTAAGAAAGGTGCCAGGCAAAAGGCGGGGAATTATAGGCCGGTTAGTTTAACGTCTGTGGTAGGTAAAATGTTAGAATCTGTCATTAAGGAGGAAATTGCGAGGCATCTTGAAGGGAATTGCTTGATAGAGCAGACGCAGCACGGTTTCATTAAAGGGAAGTCGTGTCTGACAAATTTACTGGAGTTCTATGAGGATGTGTCTAGGGCGGTGGATAGAGGAGAGCCGGTGGATGTGGTCTTTCTTGATTTTCAGAAGGCGTTTGACAAAGTGCCTCACAAGAGGTTATTGCAGAAGGTCGAGGGACATGGAGTTGGGGGTAGGGTGTTAGCGTGGATAGAGGATTGGTTGTCAAATAGGAGGCAGAGAGTGGGGGTCAACGGGTGCTATTCGGATTGGCGGATGGTGACTAGTGGAGTGTCCCAGGGGTCGGTGCTGGGGCCTCAGCTTTTTACCATTTATATAGATGATCTGGAGGAGGGAACCGAGTGTAGAGTGTCGAAATTTGCTGATGACACCAAGATTGAACGTAAGAACATAAGAACATAAGAAATAGGAGCAGGAGTAGGCCATCTAGCCCTTCGAGCCTGCCCCGCCATTCAATAAGATCATGGCTGATCTGTTGTGGCTCAGTTCCACTTTCCCGCCCTCTCCCCATAACCCTTAATCCCCTCTCTTATCAAGAACCCATCAACCCGCTTCTTAAAAATATTTAGCGAGGCAGCCTCCACCACTTCAACGGGCAGAGAATTCCAGAGATTCACCACCCTTTGAGTGAAGAAGTTCCTCCTCAACTCCGTTCTAAACCGCCTCCCCTTTATCTTGAGGCTGTGCCCCCTAGTCCTACTGTCTTTTTTGAGCGGGAAGAGTCTCTCCACCTCTATCCTATCCATCCCATTTATCATCTTATACGTCTCAATGAGATCTCCCCTCATTCTTCTAAACTCTAACGAGTACAAGCCTAGTTTATTCAGCCTCTCCTCATAGCTCAATCCCCTCAACTCCGGTATCAGCCTAGTAAACCTCCTCTGCACTCCCTCCAGGGCCAAAATATCCTTGCGCAGGTGCGGCGCCCAAAACTGCACACAGTACTCCAGCTGCGGCCTCACCAATGCCCTATACAGCTGCAGCAAGACCTCCCTACTTTTATATTCAATCCCCCTCGCTATGAAGGCCAGCATCCCATTGGTGGAACGGCAAATTGTGCGGAGGGTGTGGAGAGTCTGCAGAAGGATCTAGATAGGCTGGGCGAATGGGCCAGGAAATGGCAAATGGAATTTAATGTTGGCAAGTGTGAGGTGGTCCACTTTGGTAGGAAGAATGGTAGGAAGGACTGTTACTTACGGGGCGAAAATCTGCAGCAGGCGACGGTGCAGAGGGACCTCGGGGTCCTTGTGCATGAGTCGCAAAAACCCAGCTTGCAGGTGCAACAGGTGGTCAGGAAGGCGAATGGGATGCTGGCCTTCATAGCGAGGGGGATTGAATATAAAAGTAGAGAGGTCTTGCTGCAGCTGTATAGGGCATTGGTGAGGCCGCAACTGGAGTACTGTGTGCATTTTTGGGTGCCGCACCTGCGCAAAGATATTTTGGCCTTGGAGGGAGTGCAGAGGAGGTTTACTAGGCTGATACCGGAGTTGAGGGGATTGAGCTATGAGGAGAGGCTGAATAAACTGGGCTTGTACTCGTTAGAGTTTAGAAGAATGAGGGGAGATCTCATTGAGACGTATAAGATGATGAATGGGATGGATAGGATAGAGGTGGAAAGACTCTTCCCGCTCAAAAAAGACAGTAGGACTAGGGGGCACAGCCTCAAGATAAAAGGGGGGCGGTTTAGAACGGAGTTGAGGAGGAACTTCTTCACTCAAAGGGTGGTGAATCTCTGGAATTCTCTGCCCGTTGAAGTGGTGGAGGCTGCCTCGCTAAATATTTTTAAGACGCGGGTTGATGGGTTTTTGATGGGAGAGGGGATTAAGGGTTATGGGGAGAGGGCGGGAAAGTGGAACTGAGCAGCGACAGATCAGCCATGATCTTATTGAATGGCGGGGCAGGCTCGAAGGGCTAGATGGCCTACTCCTGCTCCTATTTCTTATGTTCTTATGTTCTTATGTTATGTATGTGAAAGCAGTTCACCGCTGACCGACAGTTTAGGTTAGAATTGCTACCCTTAAATTTCCAGCTACTAAATAACTTAAAAATGACTGGCAGAATTCAGTTTGCTGGGAAAAGTTAATGATCTTTCTAAGTTGAGTTTGAACAATTCATCATTGCTATTATAGAGTTAAGTTTTAGAAGGCACACATGATTCTATTTTCCTAATTTTCATCTGGAATTTTGCCATGATGGAGAGCTTTTCCTTCATGGTGAATATTTTGGAAGTGCCTGAAAATCCAAAAACCCACCCTGAACATGGCATTTCCCATTTTTGTGGGAGCAGGAATGGTGGCAGTTTGTGTTTTGCACATGTGCACTTCATGGCCATTTACATCATCAACTGTCTCCATTCAAGTTGGCCTTTGGAAGCTCAAGAGTGTGAAACCTGGTTAGAGCAGTGCTCAACTTTGTGCATTTCTTCAGATAGCCAGTTTGCCTCCCTTTGGAGAGGTAAGGCGTCCTTTTGGATATTGCCCCAGGATATCTTTTGGAGAGGTAAGGTGCCCCAAACAGAGGCAAGATATCTTTGGAATTCTTAAAATCAGGCAGAAATGTGAGTAAACAGTGCATAAACTCATTGACTGTCAAGTTCATTAGAACTACTAACAGACCTGTCAAGTATATTTGTCGAAAGTGCCAAGAGAACTGCCAAGGGAAGCTGTCAAGACATTTAAAAGTCCTTTCCATTAAGTATTTGAAAAAAAATTCTGGAATGTTTAAAAAAAAATATTGCTTGCTATTTCACTCTGCCTATTAGCATAAGCCTGACACTTTCCATTACTAGATTATTACTTTATGACTGTTTTACAAGCATCCGTTATCACTGTAGAATGCCTGCCATTTCGCAATTAGATTAATGGCTACAAGTAGCCATAAGCTGTTTGAAGTGGGATTATAAATTCCAAAGCTTATTACCTATAAGGGACTGTGCACTCAAATGGTGGGGGTGATGGGGGTGATTCTCCCAGCCCACTGTGCTGCTCCAACATTGGGGTTTAGGGGGGGGACGGTGGGGTGGGGATGGACGTCGGGGCTGGTCCAGAGATGTAAGGGAGGCTAGTGATCGGGAAGTGGGAGAGTCAGAGGAGCAGCGATGCAGAGTCACAGGGCTGGCCAGTGATCAAGAGGCTGACAGTGTGGGACCAGTGCATATGCACCGATCTCGGTGCTGACAGGCCGGCGCATGCAGAGTGGCCCACTCAGCCCCATGCTGTTGACCTCTCCATCGGGAATAGGCCCTGCCCACTGATTTTCATTGTGAATCCCGCTAAGGCACTCTGCAGTGCTCAGAGTGTGGGAGAAAATCCTGCTTAAAAAAACAGGAGTTGCATCCAGTTTCACATGAATTTGGCACTTAGAATGTTTTTGGGAGAATCGTCCCTGAAATGTTTATTGTTATCAGACTTCTTGTAGTTGAAGGAATGTAAATGTAGTAAATGGGTTTTTATGAGAGGTTTTTTTCAACACAGTGAAGTCTGCAGTAGGCACTTGGAACTTTATTTCATAGAACTCGCTGTCATTTTTATACGGGTCCTGCAGTCTGCCCATGGTGAATATTTGGTGAGTTGGTATGGTAAAGGCAACGGGTGATGTGTGGGGACCATGGGTTAGCATGAGTTGGCAGTAAGTTGACATAGGAGCTATAAAGGACCGTGGGGGTGATTACAGGGGCATAGGTTGGTTTGGCAGGTATGACGGGCCATGGGGGTAGATACAGGGGCATTAGCTGGCATGGAGAGTTTTCATTGTTATGGTGTGGGTACGAGGCATGAGGTGGCATGTGTTGGCATAGGTGGGACACAAGAAGCATGTAAGTGATGAGTACTGGAGGGACGTTTCATGTGTTTTTTTAAGTTTGGACAAAATGCTAGAGCCCTGAGGCAGACCTACTAGCTTGCTTCTGCCCAACTTCCTTATTACTTCTTGCATCATCGTCCCAACTTCTAATACAGCCTGCCTCTGCCTCCACCCCTGTCTCAGACTGAAAATCTGTCTGGATGGCCATTGTTAAAAATCGGATTTGCGGAGCTGGCAAATGTCCCAATCTTTGCACCCGGCTGGTGGACAGAGATCCAGGCCTTTCAGTACAAAGTTATTTCCTGTTTTATATTCATGTATGTGCTTTTACTAAAATTACTGTTTGGGGAAAAGTAGATCTTATTGTTAATACTTTTTTTGCCCTCTGGTATTTGATCATATTTAAAAACGATTGTTTTCATATGGCACACAAAGAGCAGAAAATGCCATATGGTGTGACGTATATTTCATAACAGACATAGCTGCAGAGAAATGCCCTTAGATTAAAACATTACCATGAAATTGCATAGCAGCTTTGCCTCACATGAGGTACTTATATGTCTCATGGCCTTCCACAGCCACCAGTCGGGGAGTCTTGCCCTGTGTTTTTTGAAGAAAATTGTAGATTGCAATCACAAAAACTGAAAAGTCTGAGTTTATTTCAATTACTGCCAAGTCTTTCCTATTCTTATTTAATTTATCACAAATATTTTCTTTGTATTATTTAATATTTTGATGTTATATTCTTTATAGTGATGAAAAATTGATTCTATGGGGGAATTTTTCACTCTCAAACCTTGGTGAGTTGGGGCAGATGGGAAGGTAAACAATTCAAGATTCTCAAACTTGACCCCAGTCCACCTTCAATATACTCAATTTTGGAAATAATGGAGGCACATTTGAATTCACATGAGTAACCTGCTCACTGGCGACTGGTGACTCATTATCATCTGCTAATAAGGCTCATCTAAAGAGATTATACCAAAGATTTAGAATTAACACCATAGAGTGAAATGGAGGTGAACATGGATCGGACACTGCGGAATTGTTTAAACTTCTAAATTCTGATATGAATAAAGGCTCAGTGCTTACAGCTGCCTTGTGTTCTCTACTTTTGGGTTATCATCTGAGGAAAGGTTGGACAGCTTGGGGCTATGTCCATTGGAGATTAGAAGAATGAGAGGTGACTTTATTAAAACATACAAAATCCTGAGAGGAATTGACAGGCTGGATACTGAGAGGATGTTTGCCCTGTTGGAGAGACTAGAGTAAAAAGTCTGACAACACCAGGTTTTAGTCCAACTGATTTATTTGATAGTAAACTCACAAGCTTTCGCGGGGACTCCCTCTTCGTCAGGTGAATGGAGAGTTCTGGCCTCGGACAGTGCACATAAAGCACAGACAGTTTAGAGATTGCTGATTAGAATGCGAATCTTTACACCTAACCTGCTGTTCAAGTCCTAAAGTGGCCGACAATGTGTGTGGAAGGAGCACTGATCACAGGTTAAAGAGATGTGTGTTGTCTCCAGACAGCACAGTGAGTGAGGTGCTGTCTGGAGACAAAACACATCTCTTTAACCTGTGATCAGTGCTCCTTCCACACACATTGTCGACCACTTTAGGACTTGAACAGTAGGTTAGGTGTAAAGATTTGCATTCTAATCAGTAATCTCTAAATTGTCTGTGCTTTATATGCACTGTCCGAGACCAGAACTCTCCATTCACCTGACGAAGAGGGAGTCCCCTCGAAACCTTGTGAGTTTACTATCAAATAAATCGGTTGGACTAAAACCTGGTGTTGTCAGACTTTTTACTGTGTTTACCCCAGTCCAACGCCGGCACATCCACATCGTGGAGAGACTAGAACCCGGGTAAACAATAAAAATAAGGGGCCTGATACCCCCATTTTGGGATAAGCGTCCATGCTGGTGGGAAAACAGAAGTGTTTCCTGCTGTCGCTGGCAGTGTTGGTCAGCTGGGATTCATTCATCTGAAAGATACTAATTCCGAGCAACCTGCCAGCCAGACTCGCCGTTCTGAGACCGGACTGCCATTTTTAAAGGGTGGCTTGAACTCAGTTCTCACAGGCAGACCCCGCCCCCGACCACATAAAATCAAATGGTGCACCCCACACTGACCAGGGGACCAAAGAGGGACATTCTCCCTCCCACCCTAGCCTAGTTCCTTGGGCACGAAGAGGACACAAGGAGTAGGTCCTGTGGCCATTTGACTCTCTGCTGCTGCCAGGCTGAAGAGGAAGCCACACTCAGGAGACCTGAGGGTTGGGAGGCTGGGGCTCTGGGCAAGATGTTGCCCTTATCACACTCCCCCTGGGATGGGGACGTCATAGCTGTACTGCCCCTTCCAGCCCTGGCCAACCTGAAGAGCACCTTTGGGATGGTGATTTCAAGCAGCCCTGTGATCAGCATCATCATTCCTGCCTGTCAGCTGTGAAGATTCTGAAGTGACCAGGTCACTTTAATCTCCATGCCCCTCTGGTCATCTGGCAGGATCTCAAATTATTGCAGCCCTCCATTCTGCAGCAGATATTTTCCTTTCTCCTTGTCAGAAACTGCAGGTATGAGCAGACCCCTTAGAAGTCCTCTGACAGAGAGGTGATGTCAGTTTCACCTGGGGTCGGGGTTCCATTCCGCACAGCTATGGACTCAGCCCCAGTGTATGCACATAGTTTTGGTTTGAAATTGCTGAGACTTCCTTGCCAGTTAAATTGTTTGAAATCCTCTCCGCTCCAATGGAATCCTTTGATCTCTAACAAATTCAACTTGCAGTACCTTGAAAAAAAATTCCATTGACAGCTCAATAGAGTTCTATCATCCTCCAGTCTCCTGTGTTTATTTTCATTTCCCATTTACCTTCATGCTTGAACGCACCTCAAGTACCCCATTGATCCTAACTATAATGTTGACAGAGTCAAGTCTAGTTGACAGCCTGATTCCTTCAAAGCAATTGTGATTTGCAAAAAAGGAAGCTTCAAGAGCAAGAGAGAGGGTTTCCACAATTTTAACTTGCTGAGAAGCCTCAGCAACTTCAAGTCAAAGCTGTGTGCATACACTGGGGCTGAGTGCACAGTTGTGCAGAATGGAACCCCCCCAAATCCCCCAATCTCCTTTCTGACAGAGCACTTCAAAGGTGTCTGCTCACACATCAAGGCACACATCAATCATCTTATGATGGTGAAACAATTGAAAACAAGAAACAAATTGAAGAATATCACTTGACCAGCAATATACATTGCTGCTGAGGATGCCCACATAGTGCGAAGGTTCAATTAGTTAGTTAGACTAGGAATAAGTGAAATTGTCTGCTTCCCCCGCCCCCCCCTCCCTCCTTGGACATCATTCAAAACAATCCTTGACCCAAGTATATACTATTTGGACAGTCCCTAATGTGTTCCTTAATGTGAGGTAATGCATTTTGGAAGGTCCAATGCATGTAGGACTTGTACATAAATGGTAGAACCCTTAGGAATATTGACAGGCAGAGAGATCTGGGCGCACATATCCACCGATCATTAAAAGTGGCAACGCAGGCAGATAAGGTGGTCAAAAAAGCTTACAGCATGCTTGCCTTCATTGGTCAGGACATTGAATATAAAAATTGGCAGGTCATGTTGCAGCTGTACAGAACGTTAGTTAGGCCTCATTTGGAATATTGTGTACAATTCTGGTTGCCATACTACCAGAAAGATGTGGATGCTTTGGAAAGGGTACAGAAGAGGTTTACCAGAATGTTATCTGGTCTGGAGGGTATTAGCTATGAGGAGAGGTTGGATGAACTCGGTTTGTTCTCATTGGAATGACAGAGGTTGAGGGGTGACCTGATTGAGCTTTACAAGATTGAGTGGCAAGGACAAAGTGGATTATCAGATGCTCTTTCCTAGCGTAGAAAAGTCAAGTACTAGGGGACATAGGTTAAGTTGCCATGGGGAAAAGTTTAGAGGAGATGTGCGAGGCAAGTTTTTTACACAGAGGGTGGTGAATGTTTGGAACGTGCTGCCCAGGGAGATGGTGAGACTAAGTATGATAGTGGCATTTGAGGGGCATAGATGAATACATGAAAAGGATAGGAATGGAAGGATACGGACTCCATAAGTGCAAACGGTTTTAGTTTAGGCAGGCATCATGATTGGCACAGGCTTGAAGGGCTGAAGGGCCTGTTCCTGTGCTGTTTTGTTCTTTGTGTTTACATTCTTCATGGAGCAAATGAAAGGGTGAACTGACATTGTGCATGCAATAATGGCATGATGAGCAAGCGTTGCAAATAATTAAATTTTTATGTGCCATTATAAATAAAGAAAACTTCACAAGGTAACAGTTTATCAAACATCTATGTGCATACTCTTGGTGAATTACATTTGCTTTCTCTCACAGTTCTTTTTGCTTCTATGTAGTTCACTCCCTATAGCTTCATTAGAGCTACAGGCAGCTAGCTTCGATCCCTGCTCTAACTGGTGAGCACAATTAATTCATTGTAACAAAGTAGTAATCTTGCCAATCAGTGTTTTTGGATTCTTTATAGTTCAGTGATTTATTAAATACACTCAACATGTGTGCCAGAGATATTTTTAATCACGTTACCAGGCATCTACAAGTTCTGCTTCCACTGAGGTTAGGTTCTCAGTTTAAATAGGGGAGGTTGAAAATTGGATTTCCTCTTGCGCACCATTTTGATCTAAAGGTGAGCAGTTTTGGAAACCCATTAAAAGCATTTAGGTTTGACAGTTGGTGAAAAATATGCAAATGTGGAGCTTAATATCTGTTCGGTTCCACGTTTATCTAATAAGATCTACAGGAGGCCTGGACAGCAATTCTTAAAAGTACCATTGCAGGCTGCCACCACGAAGGTAAATTTAAAAAAAACTTCATGGACTGCGGAACCAGGACAAGCAGCACAAGTTCCGTGTTAAAACCACAGGCTATTGCCAAACTTTCACTTTCTTCCTCCTCTTCCCATTCACTGTGTCCCAAACGTCATCTCATTTTGCTTTACTAATGTGTCCCCTCCAAAGACTTGACTGCTGGGCAATGCCATGTTTCAGAATTCAAATTGTCTTTGCTGGCCAGCTGCCTACGGTGCCCAGTCAGTATCTACAGCTCATCTGTCAGATGTAAATGAGACTCGAGATCCATTGTCAGTGGGCTTTTGGAAATACAAGCAGGCTGCTGCAAGAAAATTTCTAAGTCAAAATTATGATTTTGTGGTTTTTCTTTAGTTCTGTTCTTTTTTAAATGGGAATGTATTTACTCTGGGATCTGACCTGACTCTAAAGAGCTCTGATAAATATTGGCGAGAAGGCTTACATGGTAATTTTCAACTGCTGGCTCCTGTTTATTGCCTGTAGATTTTTGGTGGATCTAGGGGAGCAAGAATGAATTCAGTATTTGCTCATTCAGCTTTTCCAATGCGCCACACGTGGCAACTTGCGTAAGGTGCTTGTCTGAGTCTCTTTTAGGCAGCATATTAATGACACCCAGGGAGAAATCGAAGATTACCCTCACAACTTTCCAAACCAATTTTTTCACACCTTAGTTGCAATCTATCATAGCTTTGTGTCTTACCCACCTCATGCTTTCCCATCTTCCTCAATAAATCCCCCCTCGAGCATTTAAAAGTTTCCAGCCTATACTCAATAAAATTGAGGCAACAATTTCACGGTATTTCTCCCTCTATTTCATTAATGCACACTGTTACAAAGTATTAGCTTAGTATTTCAGAAACTATCCTCAGGCACTATGTCATTTTTAATGGCTCAATCTGTCTCTGGAGTCTTTGCTTGCTTCTGGAATATTTGAAGACGGCTTTACCATTTTCATTTCATTCTGCCTACGCTCTCTCTTAGTGCCTCATTAATATCTTTGTAATTCTCTACTTGTCTTTGTAGATGTTCTTATCCTATTCCTTTCGTGAGTGTTTTAAAATTTTACCAGCTTTCTCCTTTTCCCCCTTGTCTTCCATCACAC
Organism: Carcharhinus amblyrhynchos; assembly: GCF_965287045.1. Lineage (NCBI taxonomy): Eukaryota > Metazoa > Chordata > Chondrichthyes > Carcharhiniformes > Carcharhinidae > Carcharhinus > Carcharhinus amblyrhynchos. Next base: position 65,352,390 of record NC_137333.1, read on the forward strand.
CTTTCTTAATTATGCACAGTCAGCATTTAATTCATGAATACATTCCACTACATCTTAAAATAATGTATTTTGAATAGTTAAGTTTTTCTTCCACATCCTTTCCTCTAATTAGGCCCTCCAAAGTTGAAGTCATTCATCTCGTAAACCCTCAAACTTTTTAAGCCTTTCTTTTATGTTCTGGCCTCATCTCAAACATTATGTTACTAACTTCCAAATGATTCTTTGCTATTACTAGATTTGCCAACCTCTCCTCAGCAATTAATACCAAGTTATATTGCATTCTTCCTTGTGGGTTCCATCACATGCTATTCTAGAAATGAGTCCCCCATATTTTCAGTAAAGTCCAGTTCACATGCAGATTGTGCACGTTGAACATCCTATTTAGTATTGCTGCCACCTCTAATCCATCCTCTAAGATATGTGCAGTGTTAATATCTGAACTGGTGACCCTTGTCTGAAATCAAATGACTATGTCTTCATCATCACTGGTAGGATGTGAGAAAGACAGTTATATATGATGACACCATCACTTTCAGTGGATTCAAACCCACTGCTGGACTCAGCCCCAACAATGGCCATTCCAGAAATGACCGACACCACCTCTCCATGGGGGTTGGAGCGTGCAGATGCCCCCACCTTTCCCCCTCCAGTTAGATCCTGCTGCCTCCAGTTGAGTGCAATAATCAAGTTTCACTGAAGTGTGAACAAAGGAACCTGTGTTGGAGAAAAAACAGAAAATCTTTAAAGCTGCGAGTTCACTCCTTTAAGGAGCTCCAGTTGGGATAATTCCCTGCAGGTAGTTTTCTGTTCAGAAGCCTGTCAGTATGAATTGTTTCTGAGACTGGTTTTACTGGGAGAGAAGGAAAAGGAAGTGGCAGCTGATCATTCCCTGAAGTTGGCCTGGATGCATTTTGTTTACGCAGCAGTTTTCATAAAACAGCTTCAACTGCTCAAAGCCAGGACTGAATTAGAAACCAAGGGCAGGATTACATCATAGGACATGGTTCTCCAATGGGCTGTCTCCCATATTGTATGGAAGGTTGGATAGTTACTGTGTCTGTGAACCACCTCCATGTTGTGGGTGAGAAGGGAGGGTGAACAGCTTTATTCAGTCAGCGTGATTCATAATGACAGTTGTCATGGTCTATATTTGTACCAATGATATAAGTAGAAAAAGAGATGAGGCCCTGCAGGCAGATTTTAGGACGGCACCATGGCAGAGTGGTTAGCACTGCTGTCTCACAGCGTCAGGGACCCGGGTTCGATTCTAGCCTCGGGGGTCTGTCTGTGTGGAGTTTTCATGTTCTCCCCGTGACTGCGTGGGTTTCCTCCTGGTTCTCCGGTTTCCTCCCACATTCCAAAGATGTGCGAGTTACGTTCATTGGCCATGCTGAATTACCTCTTAGTGTCAGGGAGGTTAGCATCAGGGTAAATATGTGGAGTTAAAGAGATAGGGCCTGGTTGGATTTATTGTTGGTGCAGGCTTAATGGGCTGTATGGCCCTCTTCTACATTACAGTGATTCTATTCTATGATTCTATAATCTATGGAACTAGGAATAAAACTAACAAGCAGGATCACACAGGTTCAGTTACTTCCAGTGCCATGTGCTGGTCAGTTTGAAAATAGGAGGATTGAGCAGATGAATGCATGGTTAGAAAGACGATGCAGGATGGAGGGCTTTAGATTCCGAAACATTGGGATTGGTTTAGAGGGAGTTGAAACCTGTACAGGTTAAACGGTGCATCTGTTCAGAGCCAGCACCACTGTTCTTACAGGATGATTTGCTTCTGCTATTGAGGAGGAAAAACAAGGAGGAAAAATAAGGTATATAAATGGAGATAGCATTAGCGTAAGAAATATGAGGTGTTAGGTGGAATCAGCATAAGAGAGAATGTAATAAGTTCTAAATTAGGTTAACAATGCAACAAACAAAGTGAGATAGATAAAGTTCAAAATACAAGTAAACACAAGGGGAATGATGATGTGAAAATAACAGATATGGCTAAAGAAGGACAGGGCTGGACACTATATATTTCTGGATGCAAGACGTTTAAGAAAGATAGGGAATGAAAGAGAGGAACTGTTGCAATATTGATTACAATGTTGGAGAGGGGATGTCCTAGATGGGTCAAGGACAGAATATATTTGGTTACAGCTAAAAAAAAGATACCATTAGGCCACCATCTATTGGAAAAATACAATGGAACATATTTGCAAGGAAGGTTCAGGATAGTGCAAAAACTGTAGAGTAGAATTAATGGTTATCCTAATATAGACTGAGACAGTAATCATGTGAAGGACAGAGAGGAAGAACAGTTTCCAAAGTCAGTTGAGAAGAATTTTCTATTTCAGTATGTTTTCAGTCCGTTGAGGAAGGAGGCATTGATAAAACTTGTTCTCGTGTTTGAGATAGGACAAGTGGATCAAGTGTCAATAGAGAAACATTTAGGGAACAGTGATCATAGTATCATATGGTTTAGGTTAGCTATGGAAAGGACAAAGAGCAATCCAACATGCCCCTCTGCCTTCAATCCCATTGACAATGGAGCCTAAAATCCAATCTTCTGATTCTCTTGTAAGAACCAGGCAAATGTGTCATTGGGTGCAAGCAATATGCTTGGATAATGTGGTAGTCACAGTTGAATAGCTGATAGTTTCTGCATGCTGTGAGATATGGGCGTGAGGTTTACAACAGTGCTTTGTGTGTGAGGGTAAGAAGAAGCATTTGCATGTTAGGTATAAGTCTTGATAGATGGTGGGTGTTTGGTGATTTGAGTAGTGTTTGAGGCTCGTGCAGCAGTTAGTAAGGCATGGTACTTGAAGGTGCATTTGTTGGTCTTAACCTTCATGTAAGGCCATTGAACACTTTGGAGCACTGCATCAAGGTCTTGATTTTGGCAGTGACCTCTGGCTATCTGCACCCACTAACTTTTGACCAAGTGCCTGGATGGTCCGTGCTCCCCCTGTGGAATTAGGAAAGCACCCCTACTTGTCAGCTTGTCCACCAAAACATCCGGTGCAGCATCAGAAATCCTTGGAACCTGCTGTCGACCATGTTGTACTATTCTTCACTGTTTCCCAGTCAGATTTCACTTATTTACATGGCAGCCAGCATCTGTTTCACCATGGACATCCAATTGCCTTGCAGGCAAACATTAATTGATATTGGCAAGTTACAATTCTGGGTCTCCTGCTAATGTATGCAGGCAATGAATAGTGTGCACAGTGGTGACTACATACTGCAGTCATTCAAGTGAATAGGGAGCACAAAGTTACCACGCTGCCTGCAGTGCATTGAACAGGCAAGATCAATCATGTATCATGGTCCTGGGCTGCTTTGAGTGGCTGTCCAGTTTAGCCCTACTTGTATCTTACCATCCCACCTAGCTATCCTTTCCACTATGTATCCTGTCAAAGAGCTACAGTGTGATGTGGAGATGCCGGCCTTGGACTGGGTTAAACACAGTAAGAAGTCTGACAACACCAGGTTTAAGTCCAACCAATTTATTTGATAGTAAACTCACAAGCTCTTGGGGTTTGTCCCTTCATCAGGTGAATGACGAAGGTAAAGGGACAAACCCCGAGAGCTTGTGAGTTTACTATCAAATAAGTCAGTTGGACTTAAACCTGGTATTGTCAGACTTCTTAAAGAGCTACAGTGGCAGTGTGTATGGTCCACATCAACAAGTAACACCTAGATTACTCGCCCTAACCCTCTTGCACTTTTATGCCCCTTGAAACACCTCATGTTATCTCACCTCTCACTTCAAACTCCTCCCACCACACACACATACACACAAATCCATCCTCAGTTTTTCTGCAATATATCCTTCATCCTTTCCTATCTTAACCTCTTGATATGACCCTGTTAAAGACCATTAATGTTTGAAAAAGAAATACGAACACTCAGCAAATAATCAACAGAAATCTGTCACGAGATTTCACATTTTACTTAATATTGTAACTTATAAAAACTTGTCAAATAAAATCAGTTCTAGTTTTTACTTTTCCCCAAGAGTTTCCTTAACTTATGAAATATTAAAGTTCCACTCATTTTCCTGGGACCAGTTCAGAAGTACACCACAGCCATCAAGAATTTACTTTAATTCCCCTCAGTGTTCCAGCTATCCTCCAAACTAAGATTCTGTGGGAGTCTTTCCATTAGCTTTTAGGCTGAGCAACCCTCCATTTTTTTCTTTACAGACCTTGTGACTGTGGATACCAGCAGATACCCATCTCTCTAGTCATAACTTTCTGACCTAACTCTGATAACTACTTACTGCTTGAGACTCTGAGGACCACAGCAGATTTCTTCCACTAGCTGCAACTAGATCAAATTTTCTCATTGCTTTTCCTTCACAAAATCCAATCTGAGATATAACTCCACACACATTCCACATTGTTAACAATGAAATTAGTATTTCCTTTGGTGGATGTGCAGACCTAATTGACTAACATCTGCTGTGGGCTCTCTCAATCTGGTGAGATGCAGTCAACACCATAGGAAAACTTCAGCTGCCTGTGACGGTTCCCAAACTGAACTGCTTACTTCAGTTAGCAAATACGCACGCATAAATTAAGCAAGTGATAACCTTCATCCCATACATCCCATCTCTATGATGCCATGATATGTTCCTGGATGCTCTCATAAACAAAAGTATAAACAAATCATTTTACCTTTGAATCTGTAACCCAGATGAATAATTTATATTGCTAATCGAGTTTTATGATCTTTTCTCCAGACTCTTTTCCCAGGTTCCATGGCTCACTACAAGCTTAGAGATAGATCAGGTTTTTTTTATTACTGTCAACTTTGACCTTGGCAGGTAAATATAGGTTTGTTTTTAAATGTAATTAACTCCCAACCTTGTTTGGATTATATTTACTTTCAGGTTGGATGTTAGTTTTTTACTCAGGTATCCTCATTTGTCTACAGTTAAAACTTTAATTCCTAAAACTAAAAGTTATGTTCCAAAACATGAATTGCGAACAACATTTTTCTAAAATTCTGAGCTGAGTGATGACTTAATAATTTCAATCTCTATCTCAGTTTTCCTTGCCTTGCTTCTTCTGAACTTGCTCCTCTTCTATCCTACTTAATGTTTCCCTCCATATAAACTCTCCAATCCATCGTTAGAGCCACCCTGTCAACCTTGTCTCTCCTGTGGGTCCTCTACTTCCTCAGGGAATAATGCTGAAATTGCTACTTTGGAGATCAATCTCATTCCCATTTCATTTACCATTTGAGATTTTGCTTTCAGAACTGGTGTGATACTGATCTCTATGGATCAAGAGTTCCATGTTTGGCCAATTGACCAGAGTGTTGCGCAAGAAAACTAATTAGCTTAGAATCTAGGTTTTGATCACTGACCAGTGACAATTTCTTCGAAAGCACATATCAAATGAAATAGGATCAGGCTTTGACGTAGTACCCTCCAAACTGAAAACAGCCTGTTAACTCTTACTGTGGGACCAATTTTTGGACTGGTCTTAATAAATAGACAGAAAATCTAGCCCTCACTGTATCTTCCTGCTTGAGAAAAATAATGGTAAGCTGCATATGTTTAGAGAGCAGTGTTGCAGCGTGAATCACTGTCTTCAAGTGAAGAAGTGGTAAGAAGGGCAATTGGGGAAAATCTATTACAATTACAAAGTCACAGGGCTTCATTAGGAAAGAATGGACAGAATTTTATGCTCCTCCGGCAGGTTCGTAGGCAGAAGATGAGCCTAAAGTCCCTTGGATGGGCTTCCCACTGGATTCTTGCCCTTTCCGATCTGTCTGCAGTATTACACTGGGAGGGGTGAGGCCTTGGCTGGCTCGCCCCAGTTGAGGCCTTAAAGAGGCTAATTACTGACTACTTAAAGACTGTTTGCCACCCAGCCTCAATGTTCAGGTTGACAGGTAGTGTTCTGGGCTATGGGGGAAGCCCAAATATAAATTGGGTTCAGGACTCAGCAGCCCTCCTTTAATATTGGGCACATCCCCTTAAGGTCCAGTAACTGCAGGACTGCCCATCCCCCCAGCCTCTGCCAACTCTCCAATTCTCATGCTTGCTGGAGCGTGAAATGGTTGTAGGGCAGGCATTGTCACCCCATCAACTCTTCGGATGACATGAAGTGAAACCCGACCATCTCGTAAAAATCCTGGTCAATTTTTGACATTTGGGGAAAAAAAGAGAACAAATGATAGTATCCTTGAACAATCAATGTCACAAGCTGTTCTGCTGAATTGCTGCTTAAGGCAATTGAAGTGACTTACAAGTCAACTGAAGCATAACGACAGTTCACCTGTATTACTAAATAGTTGTACCACAATTTCAAAATTAACAGCGACTGTACTGTTAGATTAAATTCTAGTCCTTAGATTTGTCAGCAGCACTATCAGATTACATAATACTTTTAAAATGAAATGCTAAGGACTCTATTTATGTTGTGGATAGACTTTAAATTACAGATGCTTTAGATGAGCTTAAATGAAAAATTCAGCTCATAGAGTCATTCAAAATAGTAGTCAACAGAACAGATAAGAACACTGTTCCTATATTTGAAATACACAGATGTCCGTGTAACCTGTAATGCAAGGATGACATTCAGATTTGTACTTCTGTTTGTCCTAGCCCCACAGAAACAAAACAAAAAGAGGTTGAGAGTCATCCTCTGGGGTAGCCTCTAGCAGCTCTTTAACAACTGCTGGTTAGGTTGCTCACCACCTGGCACAGTGCATGCCCTGTCTATTTATAGTTCGAAAATGGTAATCAGTGCCCTACAGTGACATAGGAGCCTAAGATGTATATTTAAACAGCCTTGTGCTGATGTATATTTAAACAGGCCTGTCTCAAAATTGCATCAGAACAGAAGAGACCTTTTAGTGTCCATCTGTTCATGTTCTCAGGCAAGACATGGGTGGGCAACAATTGAAAATCACTCCCACTTCTCTAGGTCCAAATCCTATCCCCCAGGCCATATCCAGTCTGCACATTTGAAGACCACACTCTACTACTCACTTTTGTCAGTGTCTCGGTGATAAATAAGCATTGTCCATTACTCATTTGATAAATATCAGATCTGATCCCACACTTCTGTACCTGCATGTTTCGAGTATTCCCCACCATTAAATGATTTTCATGTGGTTTCCTTTATTGAGTATATTGACTGTTAATAAGCAGAAGCTGTTTTTTAATCATTTCCCTAAAACTATTTTGAATTAGAGTAATCATCACACCTCTGCTAAATATAAACAAATAATCGCATTACTGATTTCTTCTGGTGTTATACCATTGTTTACGTATGATTAGTTATTTACCAAGATTAGCAAGTGGGAAAATAAGATCCTTAAAGGTAGGTTGCCAGTCTTCACCAATAGAATTACAGAAATGAAAGGTAGAAGCCTTAAGGCAAGTTCTGCTTTCTTACTTTAAAAGTAGATGAATGAACAAAAATAAAAGCAGTCATTCAGTGAATAGCAAACTAGCAGACAGCAAAGGTCTGAAACTGTTATATAGAGATGTGGATAGAGATGGAGGTGACAGGGGTCTCGCCCACCAGCTGGAAATCCAATGAAAACCCACATCACCTCCTTTTAGAAGACCTGCTGAATCAAGCATCTCTCAGGCAACTAACTGAACAGACCACGCACCAACTCACTTCCCCACCCCCGAGAGCTGCCGACCAAACAAACTAAGAAGTCTCACAACAGCAGGTTAAACTCCAACAGATAACAAAGGCCACTAGCTTTCAGAGCGCTGCTCCTTCATCAGATAAGTTCTGTTCACAAACAAGGCATATAAAGACACAAATTCAATTTACAACATAATGGTTGGAATGAAGGTAATCAAGTCTTAAAGGTACAGACAATGTGATTGGAGAGAGGATTAAGCACAGCTTGAAGAGATGTGTATTATCTCCAGCCAGGACAGTTAGTGAGATTTTGCAAGCCCAAGCAAGTCATGGAGGTTACAGATAGTGTGACACGAACCCAAGATCCCAGTTGAGGTCATCTTCATGTGTGCGGAACTTGGCTATCAGTTTCTGCTCAGTGACTCTGCACTGCCATGTGTCGTGAAGGCCGCTTTGGAGAACGCTTACCCAAAGATCAGAGGCTGAATGCCCTTGACTGCTGAAGTGTTCCCCAACAGGAAGAGAACACTCTTGCCTGGGGATTGTCGAGTAGTGTTCATTCATCCATTGTCGTAGCATCTGCATGGTCTCCCCAGTGTACCATGCCTCGGGACATCCTTTCCTGCAGCGTATCAGGTAGACAATGTTGACCGAGTTGCAAGTGTATATACCGTATACCTGGTGTTTGGTGTTCTGACGTGAAATGATGGCATCAGTGTCGATGATCCGGCATGCCTTGCTGGGGTTGCTGTGACAGGGTTGTGTGGTGTCACGGTCACTGTTCTCCTGAAGGCTGGGTAGTTTGCCGTGGACAATGACACGACACCACACAACCCCGCACATTGTCCGCAGCAAACTACCTATCGACATATATGCAATCATCTCACGTGAGAACACCATCTACCAGGTACACGATACATACTCTTGCAACTCGGCCAACATTGCCTACCTGATACACTGCAGGAAAAGATGTCCCGAGGCATGGTACATTGGGGAGACCATGCAGACGCTACGATAACGGATGAATGAACACCGCTTGACAATCACCAACATGAGTGTTCTCTTCCTGTTGGGAAACACTTCAGCGGTCACGGACATTCAGCCTTTGATCGTCAGAAAAGCATTCTCCAAGGCAGCCTTCGCAACATACGACCACGCAGAATCGCTGAGCAAAAACTGATAGCCAAGTTCCGCACACATGAAGATGGTCTTGGGTTCATGTCACACTATCTGTAACCCCCACAACTTGCCTGGGCTTGCAAAATCTCACTAACTGTCCTGGTTGGAGACAATACGCATCTCTTTAACCTGTGTTTAACCCTCTCTCCACTCACATTGTCTGTACCTTTAAGACTTGATTACCTCTAAGGCTCACATTCCAACCATTATTTTGTAAATTGAGTTTGTGCCTTTGTATGCCCTGTTTGAGAACAGAACTCCCACTTACATGATGAAGGAGCAGCACTCCAAACGCTAGTAACTTTTGCTACCAAATAAACCTGTTGGACTTTAACCTGGTGTTGTGAGACTTCTTACTGTGTTTACCCCAGTCCAAAGTCGGCATTTCCACATCATGACCAAACAAAGGCGGAAGGTGTTCATTGCTCAGCAGCGCCAATAATGGAGTGGTTGCAACTGTTTTTAATGAACCTACCTGAGGCCCAGGATCACCCAAGGACTTAGGCCAAAGGTGAGTGATGAAGGGATTGGGGGAGGGATTAGGCAGCAGAGCACAGGGTTATCTCTTAGTGGGCCCTCATTCCCAATGCTGGGTCCTATGATCTGGCACTGAGTGTCTTTAACAAGGGATCTATCCAGAAGCCCAGAAGCAACCCTGAGAGGGTTTGCTTTTTGGGCTTCCCACATGGTGAGCCCCTTGATGAAAACCAGCAGTGGCAAGATGAAACCTTTATAAGAACATAAGAAATAGGAGCAGGAGTAGGCCATCTAGCCCTTCGAGCCTGCCCCGCCATTCAATAAGATCATGGCTGATCTGTCGTGGCTCAGTTCCACTTTCCCACCCTCTCCCCATAACCCTTAATCCCCTCTCTTATCAAGAACCCATCAACCCGCTTCTTAAAAATATTTAGCGAGGCAGCCTCCACCACTTCAACGGGCAGAGAATTCCAGAGATTCACCACCCTTTGAGTGAAGAAGTTCCTCCTCAACTCCGTTCTAAACCACCTCCCCCTTATCTTGAGGCTGTGCCCCCTAGTCCTACTGTCTTTTTTGAGCGGGAAGAGTCTCTCCACCTCTATCCTATCCATCCCATTCATCATCTTATACGTCTCAATGAGATCTCCCCTCATTCTTCTAAACTCTAATGAGTACAAGCCTAGTTTATTCAGCCTCTCCTCATAGCTCAATCCCCTCAACTCCGGTATCAGCCTAGTAAACCTCCTCTGCACTCCCTCCAGGGCCAAAATATCCTTGCGCAGGTGCGGCACCCAAAACTGCACACAGTACTCCAGCTGCGGCCTCACCAATGCCCTATACAGCTGCAGCAAGACCTCCCTACTTTTATATTCAATCCCCCTCGCTATGAAGGCCAGCATCCCATTCGCCTTCCTGATCACCTGCTGCACCTGCAAGCTGGGTTTTTGCGACTCATGCACAAGGACCCCGAGCATTAATTGCCTACTTAAGGGCCTCAGTTGGCAGCAGGACAGAAAGTTTGTCCATGAGCCTTCTCACCTCAAACTTAATCAGATCAGACGAGGGAAGGCAGCAGGGTACCCACCTATCACCATCCCACCCAATGAAATGCCCTCAGCCTTCAAACCCATTTTGGTAAGGGCATTAAATTCTGCCTGTCGTTCTCTTTGACTGAGGATGTAGACAGCATGTAAATATAAATGACAAAATGTAAATCAATCCCACTGCAGCTGTTGATTTGAAACTTTGCTTGATATGTTTTAGCACTTGATAATGTTCAAGTTGAGAAGCACTGCTTTTCATTCCTTGCATTTTGCCTAGTGGCGTATTCTATCCAATTGCTTTAATCTGTGTTATACTTTTATGCAGTTGAGCTTCAAATTTCATTCTGAAGTTGTACTTCTTTTGAACCTCATGTTATTTATGACTTAAGGAATATTTTACCACAGAATACAAATAAAGAGCTGCTAGCTGAATGGTGCGTACTGTTGGATCACTTTGTCCCAGAGAATTAGGACAGATTTCCACATTGTTCTCAAGACAAGATAATGAGGCAAGGTCAATTATATTTCAAAAGAGAGAAAAGAGAAATCAGGAGGTCAGTCACCTTGTGTGGCTCTTAGTTGTCCAGCTATAAAGTATTAATGGTTAAGATCTTGGAATAAGTATCAAGCTATCTTCTCAGCTGGAAATGCTGCACAGCTCAAAGATACTGCAAAATATGAAGAAGTAACTTATTTCAGAGGATAAAACAGAGGCCACTAAATGGAGAATTGCAGAATGCAGAATTTATTTCACCTGCGAAGAAATTAAAATTGCTCCAAATGATTATACTTGGGATGTTAAAATGTATTTTTTTACACTTATTTGAAATAAGTGCAAAAGGTACAGTTGTTCTTCAGTGGGTCTTGTAGGCCACCTGCCACCTCTCTCCAGTAGTAAGTGCATGGTATTTTAACATTCCCTTGAGCAGTGGAATTTAATTTACTGGGTTATGTCAGACCATTATAGAAAACAGTGAGTCGCAGAAGATACATTGAAGTATTAGCTCACTGTCTTAGGTAGAAAGGTCAAATAGTTAGTTTAAAATCATGGTCCTTCCATTGCACAGGAAAGGATTTGAATACATGACTTCTGCTTGGCTGATATATTACTGCAAAGTTATAATTATTTTGCAAGACACTGACCTAAAATCCTTTAACAGCTGTATGAATCTGGTGGATTATTTGCTGGATTTTACTGCTAAGCAGATTTGTATTTAGTGACCATTGTTTTCCTTTCTCTCTTGAAGACATTGATTAAGACATATGTTAAACACATATAGAATTTGGTTAGATCATACTTGGCCAGAACTCTGCACATTTCTCCATCATGTTATTATTAAGGTACTGGAAAAATTACAGAAAAGATTTATACAGAAGGTACCAGAACTGAGAGATTATAACTATCCAGAAAGAGTGAACTGATTGGGCTGTTTCCTCCAGAAATGAGCAGGCTGCGACTTGACCTAATAGAGGTCTCGAATGTTTTAAAGAGTGGTTAGAACTTAGAACTTGTGACCACATTAAATAAGTGAGGTGACCTGGATAGAAGTTGTCCCACTGAGAAGAGATAGCATGGGTTCATAAAAGGCAAGTCATATTTAACTAGTTTACTGAGAGCACGGTTGAGAACAGGGAGCCAGTGGATGTGAAGTATCTGGATTTCCAAAAGGTATTCGACAAGGTGCCAAACAAAAGGCTGTTGCATTACATAAGGTGCACAGCATTACAGATAATATATTAGCATGGATAGAGGATTGGTTAACTAACAGAAAGCAAAGAGTTGGGGGTAAATGGGTGCATTTCTGGTTGGCGATCAGTGACTAGTGGTGTACCTCAGGGATCAGTGTTGGGATATTAATTGTTTACAATTTACATTGATGATTTGGAGTTGGGGACCAAGTGTAGTGTGTCAAAGTTCGCAGATGACACTAAGATGAGTGGTAGAGTAAAGTGTGCAGAGGACACTGAAAGTCTGCAAAGGGATATAAATAGTTTGAGTGGGTGGGTAAGGATCTGGCAGATGGAGTACAATGTTGGTAAATGTGAGGCCATCCATTTTGGTAGGAATAACAACAAAATGGACTTTTATTTAAATGGTAAAAATTTGTCGCGTGCTGCTGTGCAGAGAATCTGGATGTCTTGGTCCATGAATCACAAAAAGTTGGTTTTGCAGGTGCAGCAGGTAATTAAGAAGGCAAATGGAATCTTGTCCTTCATTGCAAGAGGGATGGAGTCTAAAAACAGAGAGATTATGCTGCAGCTGGATAAGATGCTGGTGAGGCCACACCTGGAGTACTGTGTAGAGTTTTGGTCTCCTTCCTTGAGAAAGGATATACTGGCACTGGAAGGGATGCAGAGAAGATTCACTAGATTGATTCCAGAATTGAGAGGGTTGGATTATGAGGAGAGACTGAGTAGACTGGGACCACATTCACTGGAATTTAGAAGAAAGAGGGAAGATCTTATAGAAATAGATAAAATTATGAAGGGAATAGATAAGATAGAAACAGGGAAGTTGTTTCCACTGGCAAATAAAACTAGAACTAAGGGGCATAGCCTCAAAATAGGGGGAAGCAGATTTAGGACTGAGTTAAGACGGAACTTCTTCATCCAAAGGGTTGTGAATCTGGTGAGTTCCCTGCCCAGTGAAGCAGTTGAGGCTACCTCATTGAATGTTTTTAAGGCAAAAATAGATTGATTTTTGAACAGTAAAGGAATTCAGGGTTATGATGAGTAGGCGGGTAAGTGAGCTGAGTCCACGATAAAATCAGCCATGGTCTTATTGAATGGTGGAGCAGACTCGAGGGACCAGATGGCCTACCTCTTGCTCCTAATTCTTATGTTCTTATGACCAACCTGTGTACTTTTAAGGGAAAATAGAAGAGGGAAAAAGAAATAGAAGGAAATGCTAATAGGGTTCAATGAGGTAGAATGGAAAAAGGCTCATGCAGAACAAAAAAAATTTCCCCTCCAACTCGATTTTCAAGTTTGCTGATGACACCACCATAGTATATCGGATCTCAAACAATGACATGACAGAGTTTAGGAATGAGATAGAGAATCTGTCTACATCAGATATGATCTACATGATCCTGTCTACATCAACAGGGCCAAAGTAGAAATGGTCGATAACTTCAAGTTTTTAGGTCTCCAAATCACCAACAACCTGTCCTGGTTCCCCCATGCCAACATTGTAGTTAAGAAAACTCACCAGTGCCTCTGCTTTCTTAGAAGACTGAGGAAATTTGGTATGTCAGCTATGACTGTCACCAACTTTTACAGATACACTGTGGAAAGCATTCTCTCTGGTTGTATCACAGCTTGGTGTGTCTCCTGCTCTGCCCAAAACCACAAGAAACTACAAAAGGTTATGAATGTAGCCCAATCCATCATGCAAACCAGCCATCCACCTATTGATTCTATCTACACTTCCCGTTGCCTTGGCAAAGAAGCCAGCATAATTAAGAACGCTACGCACCCCAGACATTCTCTCTTCCATCTGCTTCCATTGAGAAAAAGATACAAAAGTCTAAGGTAACGCACCAGCCGACTCAAGAATAGCATCTTCCCTGCTGCCATCAAACTTTTGAATGGACCTACCTTGGATTAAGTTGATCTCTCTCTGCATCCTAGCTATGACATAAGAACATAAGAACATAAGAAATAGGAGCAGGAGTAGGCCATCTAGCCCTTCGAGCCTGCCCCGCCATTCAATAAGATCATGGCTGATCTGTTGTGGCTCAGTTCCACTTTCCCGCCCTCTCCCCATAACCCTTAATCCCCTCTCTTATCAAGAACCCATCAACCCGCTTCTTAAAAATATTTAGCGAGGCAGCCTCCACCACTTCAACGGGCAGAGAATTCCAGAGATTCACCACCCTTTGAGTGAAGAAGTTCCTCCTCAACTCCGTTCTAAACCGCCTCCCCTTTATCTTGAGGCTGTGCCCCCTAGTCCTACTGTCTTTTTTGAGCGGGAAGAGTCTCTCCACCTCTATCCTATCCATCCCATTCATCATCTTATACGTCTCAATGAGACTATAACACTACATTCTGCACTCTCTCGTTTCCTTGTCTATGAACAGTGTACTTTGTACAGCATGCAAAAAAACAATACTTTTCACTTTATGCTAATACATGTGACAAAATAAATCAAATCAAAATGTGGTGCTGATGGTCTCAATGGGTGGAATTCTCCCATCTGGAGACAAAGTCTTGTGGGGGGGGGGTGGGAATATGGAACATTTGCATTGCAGAGGCCACAGAGAAAACATGTCAAACCTTCTAGGCTCGACCTTATTAATTATGCAACCGGGGGCTTTGCTCTGTATTCCGTGGCAGGGCAGGTGTTGCGTAATCCACCATCCTATCCAGGTGCCATATTGAAAAAGCGCCCAATATCACTGACCTATGAATGAAGATAGAAGGTGGACCACCTGAAAATGAAAATGGATCTCTGGGAACACTCTGAGGAAGGAAGGTGGACCTCCTGTGAAGAGGATGGATCTCTAGAAACATTCTGAGCCTGGAAAGTGGACCCCTTCCTGGTCATGGAACCTGAAAGTTCCACCTGTAGATGCTTCCTCAACACATTGCTGTGGTGTTCCAAGGTCAGCCTCCATCTTGAACTCCCGGGCAGCTCCAGGCATTGTTCAGGTGAGTCCCAACATCTGCTTGCTACGTTTTTCCAACCATGATTCATACTGGCATGTTTTCCTGCTGATGCCGCGGAATAAGCGGGATGCAAATGAGTTTCACACTGGCCTCCAGCGGGCTTCCCGATCTGCCATAGACAGTACCAGCAGAAGATTCCGTTGTAAATTCACGCTGGTGTAAAAATGATTTTTGGGTCTCTGACTGAATTTTACCAACATTGAACCACAGGCGGGGATAGAATTGCACCCAAATATGCGACCCAAGCAACCATTCTTTTTGTAGTAGTAGTCCAAACTGTGAGTGTTGATAGGCTATTTAATCACACAGGGCAACATCACAGTCAGAGCTCACCCAACGTTCCACAGAGGCTCACTTGAGAATTGCTCGATAGCAATCAGGACTTGAAGCTTGACAGTTTTTTCACTCCCTATCTCAGGAGTGCTAAGGTTGAATACATTCTACTTAGTTCAGCCTTTTGTTGAAGTCAGAATGCTTCACACAGAGAAAGGGGTCAAAGCTGCAATATTTTTAGTCCATAGGGTTTGTACTCTGCTGATTAGAGTATCTGACTTTTGAACCATTGGGGGGAGCTCTCACTGCAAGAATGAACAGATGGCAAAAAAAGACGTGATGCTGAGAAACTGGTCAGAAACAGCCATGATTAATATCTTACAACAGTCATAGGATTAACAAATAAATATATTAAATTAAAAATCACGTGTTTGGAAAGAAATCTCTGGATTTTTAAGTGAATTAGTTGAAGTAAAGTTTATTTATTAGTCACAAGTAGGCTTACATTCACATTGCAATGAAGTTACCGTGAAAACCTCCTAATTGCCTTATTCTGGTGCCTGTTCGGGTACATTGAGGGAGAATTTAGTATGGCCAATGCATCTAATCAGCACATCTTTTGGACTGTGGGAGGAAACCAGAGCACCCGGAAGAAACCCACATAGACACAGGGAGAACATGCAAACTCCACACAGTGACCCAAGCTGGGAATCAAACCCGGTCCCTGGCTCTGTGAGGAAGCAGTGCTAACCACTGTGCTACTGTGCTGAAAATAGGGAGCAATAATTAGACAAGAATAAGCGTGTCAGTGCATCTGGTGATGTTAGTAGAGTATTAGTGAAACCTGGTAAACGAGCAGCAAAGCCCTGATTCAATGTAAAACTTCAGGCTCAACAAAGTAAGATAGTCAGAAAGATGGGGGGTAGGGCATCAGAGATGGTTTAATTGAGATTTTTTTAATAGGAAGTAATCAACTCAAGTTGGTTTTTAAAAAATGTTTTCACTAAACCAGACATTTCTGGTTGTAATAATCAGTTTGTGCTGGAAGTTGATGTCAGAAGTTAACAATTCTAGGAAAGGCAAAAGCAAAATACTGTGGAAGCCCAAAATCTGAAATAAAAACCTAAAATGTTGGAAATACTCAGCAGCACTGCAATGTCAGCCAAGGGAGAAACACAATTAATATTTATAAACTGGAGCTGCACATTTCTCATCCAGAACATCTGACCCAGACCTGCTGAGAAATGTGCAGCATAACTGTTGCTAGAGTTCCACCAGTGCAGTGCAGCAGAGTCAGGGGAAGTGAAACCTTGCCCCTTTTTATGGCACTAACCAATGAGGGAAAGTGTAGTTAGGGGGGTGAGTGAATGATCAATGGGTGAGGCTTCAGGTGATCAGGGGTGGTGGAGGATAATTGGGGTGGGGGGGTAAGTGGGTTTGGTTACTTAGGGAGTAGGGGAGGTAGTCGGGGGAGGTTAATCAGGATGTGGGTGTCAGGTGTTTGAGAGGAAAGTCAGAGCGGTGTGAGCCTGTGTGATCCAGAGGGTTGGATGGTAGTCAAGATGGGGTGTAGTCGGAGTTTGGGGGGACGGGGAGGGAGAGGGGGGTAGTCAGAGGAGTGGGAGGTGGTCTAAAGTTTAAAATTAAAGTTTAAAGTTTATTTGTTACTGTCACAAGTAGGTTTACATTAACACTGCAATGAAGTTAGTGTGAAAATCCCCTAGTTGTCGCACTCCGGCATCTGTTCAGATACACTGAGGGTGGATTTAGCATGGCTAATGGATTTAACTAGCACACCTTTGGACTGTGGGAGGAAACCAGAGCACCTGGAGGAAACCCATGCAGACATGGGGAGAACGTGCAGACTCAGCACAGACAGTGACCCAAACTGGGAAATTGAACCAGGGTCCCTGGCGCTGTGAGGCAGCAGGGCTAACCATTGTGTCACTGTGCCTAGCCTGGAAGTCGTCAGGTGATTCCAGGGATAGTTGGGAGGGTCAGGGCAGGTCAATACCCTCGTAACCAAGGGGTTGGAAGTGATTTTAATCATTCTAATTTCTCCTGGGTAACTATTCTGCTGTGAAAGTTGGAACGATCTGAAGTATTGGATGGTTATAGGCACAAGGTAACTACCTAGCAGAAGTTCAAACTTCTCAGGCAGTTCCTTTACAATCCTTGTGTGGACTGACTGACTGACGCTGGCTGCATTCAGAACTCACTTTTGCACAAGTACCCTCAAGCAAGCATGAGGCCCCTTTACACACAATGAATAAATGCCTCATTCAAGAAGGGAGTCTAGACCACTTATACCAATACAAAAGGCAAGTTGTAATGAACGCTCTACCTGCCTTTCACACTAGTGGCTCAAGCACTCAATAAGCATTAGAAAATTGAGTAGGGTGACAGTACGCAACAGAGTTAAGATTAATTCTTCTATTTCTGGGCATGGTATATAGTGGTTACGCTCCTGGACAAGTAATCCAGAGACCTGGACAAATGATCTGGAGAAAAAGAAATAGGAGAAATTCCTCAGCAGCTGTGGAAAGAGTAACAGAGTAAACAAGTTAAAATTTCCCAACTCCGTGGAAGTGGGAGGACTAAGAAAATGGGGGAGCTGTGTCAGAGCGCTTCCTGATGTATTCCCCTCCAGACAATTTCCCAGCTGTGAGCAAAGAAGAAAGTTGGCAGCCTGCTTAAATGAAGCAAGTAGCCAGTTATGCCATTTAATGGCCCAACCATAAGGACCATTTCCTATGGAGGTGGGATCTATCCACCTTTGGAGCAGCCCCAGGGCGTGTGCAGAAACCACTGGCTTTCCAGAGGCAGCGTACCAGCAGCAGGCCAAGAGGCCATTGATATCTTCTTTAAATCAGTCCCCTCTTGGAGCTGCTGCTTACCACTTCAGAACTTATCACCTCCAGGAAGAGCTGCATATGGTTCCAATGCCAGCTGGAAAATTCGGTCCAAAGATTCAGGTGAGAACCTTTCGTCAGAATGATCTGGAGACATGTGGTCAATTCCCACCAAAAAAGCTGGGAAATTTAAATTCAATTAATTAAATAAATCTGAAGTGAAAAGCTAGTATTAGTAATGGTGACCATGAAACTACTGAAACTACCATAGAACTCAACTTGTTCACTAACGTCCGTTCGGAATGGGCAATAAATATTAGCCTTGGCAGTGATGTCCACATCCTATGAATGAATGAAAAAAGAACTTGCTATTATGTTTGTACAAATTGAATTAAATGTAAAAATAGTCTTTTTTTAACTACTGTTCAACCATTCTCTTTTTCACTACACCTGAAATATTTTAAAATTTTAGCACAGGAGTGCTCACGACTTAATGTTCAATTTATTTTGTTTGCTATCAGCATCGCTCAGCTGCTCAAAAACACTACTGACTGTTCTATCAGTTGATATGGTTGTAGAGTTACTTTCGGACACTGGTGTTGTCACACCTGTCATCTCCAGAGGTTATAAAAAGTCACACAATATAGTGGAATTTATAATGTGGATGGAAGCTGAGGTGTGCACAGGAAGGAAAACCAGACAGATGTTACTCTGTGTGTAAGTGGGTATAGTATCCGGACTGAAAAATTGCTTTAATCAGCTGGACACTAATTGTCAAACCGGGATTTCTGAATGCTGGAAAGTACACAAAAAGGTCATGGAAGACCCAAGATAATCAGTTTTCTCTGTTTCTCTTTAATTGTTATTACCGAGTTGAGAGTTAGCAAAATAAAGATCTAAAGGTTAACCAATTGCAGCAGAAAAACAGAACCAATCCCAGACTAATTCTTTGGACAAAATGTCAGATCAACACCTTAGTTGTAACATGAACCAACACCTTAATTGTAGCTTGGATAAGGTACAGGATAAATATATTCTGAGTAGAAGTAGATGGGCCACATCATGTGCAGGTTCCATTGAAAACAAGAAATTTTGTGGAAATTTGTTCCAAAAATTGTTTAAAAGAACTAATGTAGTATAAATAGTATAGAAGCAAGCTATGACAGATATAAAGGATATCAAAGCATGTAAAAAGGCAGATTGGAAAGGCACACAGAAATGAAATAGAAATAACATGGGGTTTTATAAGAACTCAAGAAGTAAAATGATAGGCAAAGATATGGGACCACTGACCATTTAAAGAGAAAGGAACCATTTTATACTTGAGCATGAAGGAATGGCAGACATGTTTATTAAGTCTTTATCTCAGGAGGTTAAAGAAGTAATATAAAAGGAGCTGAAGTAAATGTAGAAGAGCTGTAGAAAATAATAAGAAACTGCATGACAAAATGTTAATGATCTAAACGTAAAGGTCACTGAGCCCAGATACTGTGTACTCAGAAGGAGGTTGCCAAAGGCATTAGCAATTTTTAATATACACAGTTTGTAGGTAAGACTTAGCAACAGGAGTACAAAGTTGGAAACTTCACTGTCTAATATCCAACACAGGATGTAGTTTGTGAACGTTTAGAATGATATGGTCCAATCAGACAGTCTTTAATTGGAATTACAGAGAACGTGGATGTATGTACAGCTGTGCAAAGAGTGAATAAATGTTTCCTGAATTGGCAGAAAATAGGATCAGTGCTGTGACTTCTTATGGTTACTATTTATATAAATAACTTGGATGAGGCAGAAAAGGATTTTTTTCAAAATGTAAGAAGAATAACATCAGAAATCGAAGCAGGAGTAAGGCATTAGGGCTTCTCAAGCTTGTTCTGCCATTGAGTGAGATCATGACTGACCTGATCTAAGCCTCAGCTCCACTTTCTTGCTTATTTCATGACCCTTGACTTCCCAGTATTTCAAGAATTTTTTGATCCAGCCTCGAATATTTTCCATGACACAGCCTCCACAGCTCTCTGGTGCAGAGAATGCAAAAGATTCTCAACCTTCTGGGAAAAAAATAACTTTCCTCATCTTCATTTTAAATTGGCTAGACCCTTTTCTGAAACTGTGGGGTGATTCTCTCATTTTGACGTGTTAATTTTTTGGCGGGTCGGGCCAGACGAATCGCATATGGGCCGATTTGCGGGATTCGTGCCTGCATTCCCGCCATGCGTGTATCTCCGAGTGCCAGAAATGTTGCATGGTTGGGACCACGCTGGAAGCCGGTGGGAATTGCAGGAAAGTGATTTAAATCTATTTTAATTCTTATTTTAATTGATTAGCAGGCCCGGGACGGAAGTCTCCGGGCCTGAGAGCATCTCCCATCTCGTCAGTACAATTCCACTCTGGCGGAGTTCAGACTAGCTCCTCATTTTGGGGAAGTAGCAGGAGACCCTGCTGGAGTGAAGAAGGGAAACTGGGCCCCTTCCCAGGGATTCAGGGGAGGATGGTGCCCCCTGGGCATTGGCACCTTGGCAGTACCAGCTTGTGCCTCAGCACTGCCTGGGGGCAAAGTGCCTATGCCCAAGGGTCACCTTGGCATTGCCCACCACGCATGAGGCAGTGCCAAGGGGGCAGAACCTAGGGGTTGGGGATGCTGCAACCACTCATGGGGATCTGGTTGGGACTTGGGGGAGGCCTGCAGTCGGGGTGGGCTGCGGGAGGTGGTCTGCTGGGGGAAGTCTGCCTCCTGTGGAGGGGGGGTTGGGCTGAGACCGGGATGCTCCAGTGCTGGGGGTTGGGGGTGAAGGTTGGAACTGGCCTGGGAATGCTCATGGGGGCCACGATTGGACCATGAGGGGTCGGGGGGTCAGCACTGTGGGGGTCCAGGCTGGCCAGCGACCAAGCTGACTAGCGATCGGGAGGATGACAAATAGGAGCCACTGTGCCTGCGCCCCCAAGCTTTTAATTATATTCGTGGTTGTGACCTCTGCATTGCACAGAGTATGAGAGATTCGAGTCTGAAGTTGCACTGTAAAAACAATTGTGATTTACGCCAGTTTCCCTGCAAATTCGGCACTGAGAACTTTTTTGGGAGAATCACCCCCTATGCCTTCTAGCTCTTGCAAGAGTAATTATCCTGCCAGTATTTACCTTGTCAAGTATTCTCAGGATCTTATTTTTCAATATAATCACTTACATTTTTGAAAACTCAATGAGTATGGGCCCAAACAACTCAACCTTTCCTCATAAGACACCCCTTTGCCATTATTTAGACGTGGTTACAAGGTGACCAAGGTTGGCAAATAAATATTCCAGGGTATACAACATTTTGAAAAGACTGATATAATGGAGAAGGAGGAGGGATAGCGCTGATAAAAGATATCATAAGGATAAATGTTAGAAATGATTTTGTCTTAGAAAGTCAGGAAATAGAATAAATATTGGTGGGGATTAGGTATAGTAAGGGGCAGTAAACATTACTTTTTTAGGGAATAGACATAAATATGCCAAAGTCTTCCAGAGATTGCTTTAATTCCTCTCAGCTCCACCTATTCTCAGAGGCATAACTTTCATTTGTTTTCTCTTGACTGCAGATGTCCCGTCCTTTGTTCTGATGACTTTTCCAATACTTTTAATTTGCTGGTTGCTTTCTTTGCCACAAGACTCTTTGAGGACCAATGTCGATTATTTTACTAGTTCCAGACTAGCCAACCTTCTACCTTCTGTTCCTTCACAAAATTCAACCCGAGATTAAGCCTTACCTGCATTCCACACAGTGAATGATGAAGCTAGTTTTTTTTGTCTGCTCACAGCACAATCCTAGCTAACTGTCATTTACTTCAGCTATCTGCTTGTATACTGCAAACCAGACCAAGTCCAAACTGCAACTGTTTCTGTGATATCCCTGCATTTATAGCAAAGTCTCTAACTTAATCCCAAAATGGCTATCCTAATCCTTGCCCCATGTTAATGCCATACTCTGGAATGTTTCCTAGCAGACATTTAGGTTAATTATCCTTTATTTACTATATTGGGCAGAGTTTCTCAAAATAATTCTAGGTGTCGAACGGGTGGGAAAATGGCACGTTTTTTTTGCTTTTTTTCAGCAAGGTAAATAATGGTCATTTACAACACTGTGTAATATAGAAGCTGTACTGTGATTCTCGCTAGTAGTGGGGATGGAGTCTCAGCTCGCCTGTGAAGCCAGCCGCTGAGCTCTAGGAGCGCCATTGCACAGGCACTCCAATCTCCCAACATACTATTGGGAGTATACTATGGGGACATAGCTTTAAATTGAGGGGTGATAAATATAGGACGGATGTCAGAGGTAGGTTCTTTACTCAGAGGGTAGCAAGGGTGTGGAATGCCCTGCCTGTAGCAGTAGTGGACTCACCAACTTTAAGGGCATTCAAATGGTCATTGGATAAGCATATGGATAATATTGGAATAGTTTAGGTTAGACGGTCATTAGATTGGTTCCATTGGTCGACGCAACATCGAGGGCCGAAGGGCCTGTACTGCACTGTAGTGTTCTATGTATACAGTGTACACAGTTTACTGGGAGATTTGTCACTCATTCCCCCCACCTCAACTCATCACTCCTTCCAGATCACCGCCCCAGACATTCCCCACAACCCCACCCCCCGGGCCACCTGACCAATTGCCCCCTCTCCCCAATTGCCACACTGGTGAATCATGCCCCCACTTCTAATCGCCATCCTGCCCGAATAGATCTTGTCCTGCAGAGTTCCCCCTTCCCTCCCCTCCTATGGACCTGCCTCCCTGCCTCCCCCATCAAGCTCTGCCTCTATCAAGTCCTGACCCTTCAGGTACCCCCTCTGGCTCTGCCCTATGGCACCCCACCTCTTGGCACTGCCAGGGTGCCAGGTTGGCAGAGCAAGCATGTCATGTTGGCACTACCCTGTGCGATTGCAAGGCACTACCCCCGACTACCCATTGGGCTTCACTGGCCTCCGGCTCCACTGGCGAGGCCATCACTCCTGGTCCCGTCACAGATGGTGGGAACCATCTGTGGTCCTCGATGGTGAGGACCTTGACCAGCGAGGGAACTAAGATAAGTGAGCCTGGATAATTGTGTCTGAGGCTTGGAAATGACATGTAAAACCTGTTTTCAATATTTAAATCAGCAGCGTGCCTTTCCTGATTTTGCCAGCAAAACGGGACAGGCAAGATCGTAAGAGGCGAGAAATGGGGCATGAATCCAATTTTCCACCTCTCGCTCTATCTTAGTGGCTCACCAAGCTGGTAAGAGCACGCCTGTTGTGTTTGATCTGTAGAAACAAATGGATTTTACAACCCGAGAAAGTTTACTAAATGCTTTTATCCTAATTTAGCTCAAACTCCCAAAACACAAACTTTTCTGGTCTGCCCTTATTGCAGTGATTGCAGACAACATTCTCCAGCTCTTAGCTAAGTCAGCCCATTTTATGATCTCGTTTTCTAGCTGTAAACCCCTTAATTCAACATGACCTTAATCTTTTAAATATAATGGACTCCAAGCTTGTTTCAATTGCATTTACCTTGTTTTCTACAATTAAAAACTTTAATGCCTGAAACTAAGAAGTATATTCTGAAAGTTGATATTCACAACTTAACTCATACCGAAGTTTCGTAGCTTCACCTCTTCCTCACATACTTTGCACTGTTGCAAGCCTCACACTAACGTATCAACATTGTAAACACTGCCAATTATTTGACTATGACAACCACATTGCCCAAGCAAATCTCACCACATTTATTGACATCTTCTTCCCTCTTACAAGACAAGGCAGCGCATAACCTAAGGCTGCAACAGTTAACTAGCAGGATAGGCATGGCCTGATGAAGCAGATATAGCTTGCCATCTTGCTGAGGTCTGAAAACAGGTCTTCAAGAGCTAGAGCTGCTCCAGCTCATCCTGCAAGGTAATTTGCAGACTCCTCCACTGAAAGTCAGCAGCTTGCACCAACTGTGCTGCAGCCACTGGGATTGCACTGTGAGGCCAGGCAAAGGTACGCATAATACAGGGACTAGTGTATGCGGTCAATTAGTGGACTTTTGGATGGAATATTGGATGGTTAATTTAATGAAGTTGGTTTGGAATATTTTGTGGTAGTTTGTATTTCAGCATTGTAACCAAGGGGATGCTGTGATGGTAAGTAATAGAAAGGTTGTGAGACTGCTGGTGAATGGGGAACTGGGATTGTGTTCATTGGTAACACAAAATATAGTAAGAAGTTTCACAACACCAGGTTAAAGTCCAACAGGTTTATTTGGTAGTAAACACCACTAGCTTTCTCAGTGCTTCTCCTTCGTCAGGTGAGTCAAAATATATCAGCCGATCATAGACACCCCTGCAAATTGGATGTCTTGGTTCTCCCTTCCCTGCCTCTCCATCTTCTTCCTCCTTAGCTGCTCAATGCAAATCATTGTTGACAAGAGCTGTGTCCTCATGACAATGAGGTTGTGCAGGATGCAGCAGTCCATAACAAATCATGAAACTCACTCTTATCAAATACAGCAGGGCTCCTCCAGTGCAGTCCATGCAGTGGAATTGTTGACCAGCTCTCCAATAGTCTGCTCTCTGATGTTCATGTGGCAGCATAGCAGTTGTCTTATACATGCTGCTCACATGTGGATGGATTGCTCATTGGATCCTTAAGCAAGATAGT
Organism: Carcharhinus amblyrhynchos; assembly: GCF_965287045.1. Lineage (NCBI taxonomy): Eukaryota > Metazoa > Chordata > Chondrichthyes > Carcharhiniformes > Carcharhinidae > Carcharhinus > Carcharhinus amblyrhynchos. The sequence continues at coordinate 65,377,166 of NC_137333.1, forward strand.
GGGCAGATAGCCTCTGTTACCCAATAGCCACTCTGGTTTGATGTGGTGGCTCAAATACTGATGGAACAGCAGAATAAAGGCATTCTGACTACTGTCAGGATATGAGGCCTCCACCTGCATAACATTTGAGCATGGTCAAAAATCAACTGTACGTTCAGCAAGTTGGACCTTTGCACTTTGGATGCGATGTCTGTAAAGCAACTTGTTTGTGGTCAAAGGCACCCTACATCACAGAGAGATCTCCAGTCCTGGCGAAGCCACGTGCATGCTCTGACTTCCTCTTTGACATGAAGGAATGCAACATTTTCCCCTGCCTTAGCAAGTAGTGTGTCAGTCAACTCCTTTATAAAGCTTTGGTAACCTAATAGCCTGCTCCAGCCTGGAAAAGGCCACATGCAGCATTTCCCAGCAGCAAAGGATGCATTCATCAGGAAACCCTATTGACAACAGCAGGACTAGAAGATCCTGTCACTGGCCAATGAAGGGCCACCTCCATGCAGCAGGTTGTGTGGAGAATCCCACTCATTGTCTTATTAATTGGCTTTAATGTCTACACATGTTCGTGAATGAACTATTAAAAGCCTGTGGTTTGAAAGATACAAATAATATAAAGTTATTAAATGTACAATTGGAATACTCATACAACGGCTTTTGACAGACTAAACATCTTGTCACAGTGCAATCTTCTGATTTGTATCCACAATTAATGTGTAGAATTAGATAAAGCATGTTTCACTCCAGTGTAAATGGGACATGTAAACTTTAGCCAAAGAAGACTAAACAAAATTGGGTGTGTTATTTTTATTAGAATAGCTTATCTTTTATCTGTTAGATCTCTTCAACTTCCTTTTCACATTTGGATTTTACCAAAAGTGCATCTTGCTCAATTTTGTGTGCTGCTTGCATTAACATTTTTTGGAGGCCAAAACCATGGCTTCGAGGGCATAGTTCTATTTTGGATCATTTACATTGGTTAATGGATGGAAGGTCTGCTGTTGTTTTGAACAAAACAGAATCATTTTGGAAGCTGCGTATCTGTTTAACTGCATCCATTGTTCATAGTTAACCCTGTCTTTAATGCCAAATTCAGATTTCTTTTCCCTATATCAATCTGTAATTTTTTTAAATCTAAAATACAAAATAAAGGCAGCATGGTGACACAGTGGTTAGCACTGCTGCCTCACAGCTCCATGGACCTGGGTTTGATTCCCGGCTTGGATCACTGTCTGGAGTTTGCTCCGATTTCCTCCCACAGTGTGAAGATGTGCGGGTTAGGTTGATTGGCCATGCTAAATTGCCCCTTAGTGTCCCGGGATGCTTAGGCTAGCAGGATTAGTGGGGTAAATGTGTGAGGTTAGAGGGATACAGCCTGGGTGGGATTGTTGTCAATGCAGAGTTGATGGACCGAATGGCCTCTTTCTGCACTGTAGGGGTTCTATGATACGTTCTACGAAAATAACTGTAATTCAAAACATACTTAAAATAATTTTAAAGAACTAAACCATGAAAGAATTTGAAACACAATTCCAGTTGATCTAATGAGTGGAAAATTTGAAATGAATTCTTGCTGCATTTCATGTCTGCATCTTGTTACAGCACTGGGTTGAAAAAGCTGAAAATCAGACACTTCTCTCAGATACCCTAGACCTGTCTGAACTGTTCCATCCAGATACCTTTCTTAATGCTCTGCGTCAAGAAACTGCAAGGTAACCCTTGAAAAACTAATTTTTTTTTAATGATCTATAGACTAGGAGCTGTGGCGGAGCAAAGATACTTAGTTGTCCATGTACATAGTTCAGTCAAATTTAAGTTAGTAAGAAATTTTAGATGTAAATGTCCAGTCTCTTTAAATAATTTATTTTTGTTGCAGAGTTATGGGTTGCTCAATAGACAGCCTGAAATTTGTTGCTACATGGAAGGGACAGATACGGGACACAAAACTTCAAGTCAGGGTAGGTTTAACAAAAAGCATCATCAACTATCTGATATTAAACTTTATGATATTTTTAATGATAGGATCACCACTAAATGGCAATCATCTTGGAGTTAAAAACTTGATGACATAGAATTTGTTGAAACAAATCAGGCAGGTTTCGGTGCAGCCTGCCACATGTTTCACAGCTGTGGCGGGGGCCATCATTAGCTGATAGCAGGATCTTATGGTTCTGTCATTGCCAAAAAGGTTTCTCGTTGAATGCAACCCTTGCTGCCGGGAAACTGTGGCGGGGGTGTGCCATCAGCGGGACCGGAAGACCCTGCCGGCCTGAACAGCTGGCAAATTCTGACCATCATTGTTAGCCTAAAGGGATGTTAAAAGCATTTTTCAGGAGACTGAACAGTATTAAGGAAACTTAGACAAATGGTCACTTGGTAGGACAGAACTCGAGTACTGCTGAAGTGTACACTTGCCAATCAATCAACACCCTTTTTGTGCTGTATGAATTGTTATTCCCTTTGCAATTTGATATTCTCACCATTCTGTCCATATGAATGTAAGATAGAAAATAACATGTCTCTTCACTGGAATTTTCCAGCCCCACCCCAAACAGCAGGGCTGTCAAGCCATTGAAATATTTGCCGCTGGGAGATACGCATGCAGAAAATCCTGCTGGCATGAAGGACTGGGAAGTTCTGTAGCTAGATACCATATTGAGCACTTCCGAATGAAAAACCAACAAGGTGGTATGAAACAGTTCAGGATGATTTTCTGACCCTGATTGTGGCAGATGCAAATCCCATTATTGCTGCTAACTCTCGTGAGAGGACCATTACCAGATTTGATCTGTGGGTTCTCAGAATGAGATCTTCCCCACAGTCCCCTGCCAAGGGCGTGAACCTGGTTATCATGAATTTAAATAGATTGAAATATGCCTAAACAGCTAAATCCTTTACCTTCTGGGTTTGTCATGTAAACGGGAATCACCACTGGTTTTCCAAAAATGTAAATCAGTCATGATGACCACACCAGTGGGTCGGTGGTGAGTTTAGTTCCAGGTATGGTCAGGGACATGGCTGGGCAGTGCCCTGACACTTTCCTCCAGCACCTTTGCACTGCCAGGTTTAGGAAACCCCGCAGGGGGCTTCCCATTATGTGGGGTGGGGTGCGACAAAGGTGCGGAGGAGTTTGTGCCTGCTTTGTGATAGTGAGATCGGGATGCTGTTTTTAAATGTACTGGGCCCCTACCGTGCAATTCTCTGACCCTGTGCAGCACCAGTGTGATTTGTGCAGGAGCACACGGAGCTGGAAAATCATCCCCGTAAATTTTAGAAACTTTGGCTGCAATCCTCCCATCCCACGCACTAATTTTTTTGGCAAGTCAGGCCGGGAGAATTGCGCGCACACCAATTCACAGGATTCACGCGTGCGTTCCCAACACACGTGCATCTCCCAGCGACGGGTATCTAGCACAGTCGGGATCACACTGGAAACCAGTGGGAACAGCAGGTAGGTTATTTTGATCTTATTTGAATGTCATTAAAATGTGGTTGAAGTCTCTGGCCTGATAGCATCTCCCACCCTGCCAGTACAATTTCCAGCGGAATTAGAGTAGTTCCCCACTTTCAGGGAATAGTGAGAGACCTTGCTGGAATGCAGGGGAGCAATCGGGGGCCCTCCCCAGAGATTGAAGTGGTGGAATTGTGACACCTGGGCATGGACACCCTACCAGTGCCCAAGGGACAAAGTGCCCATGCTCAGGGGGCACCTTGGCACTGTCCATCAGACATGGGGCAGTGCCAAGGTGGAAGAGGCCTATTGGGGGCAGGACCAGCTGGGGGGGCCAAGGGGCAATTGGTGGGGGCCCTGCTGTCATTTGAATCAATTGGGGGTGGAGGGAAGCCAGCGATTGGAGTGGGCTTGGGGTGTGGGTGATCTGCCAGTGGAATCTGCCTCCTGTGGGGGGGGGATCTGCCGGGGTGAGGAGTCTGCCGGGGGGAGGGAGATTGTCACTGTACTGGGGGAGTGGGGAAGGCTGGAGATTAGGGCGCTCGAGACGAGGTTGGGGGGAATGTTGGGGCTGGCCCGGGGATGAATGTGGAGTCTGTGATCGGGCCATAGGGGGAGTGGAGGGGTAGCACTGCGAGGGTCTCAGGCTGGCGAGCGATCGAGCTGGCCAGTAAATTTCAGGCTGACAGTTCAGTGCCACTATGCATATGCAGATGCCCAGAACTGTCAGATTCCAGTGTGAATAGGCCCCGCACTCCCAGTTTTCACAATTGTGACCTCTGCATTGCACAGAATGTGGGAGTTTCATGTCTGAAGTTGCATTGAAAAAACAATTGTGATTTATACCAGTTTTCCTCTGAATTCAGCACTTATACCTTGTGAAAATCGCCCCTTTTATGCTTTGTCCAAGCTTCAGTCACGTTTTTTGTCTCTCCCTTGATTGCACAGCAGTTCCTCCCCACTTTGTAAAGCATCTTGAGCATTTTCCACATTAGAAGCGCTAATTGTTGTTAATGTTATTGATATTAGTTGTAAATTTGGTTTTTACCAGTTTGCTCCTTTGCCCCCCTTTTTAACCATCATGGTTCAGTAGTGTCCAGATCTAACATTCTGATACCATTCACTATCAAATACAATCATAAGATTACCTGCAGGTCATCTCCTTTGTTAGCTGAACATTCCAAGTTCCCCAGTCTGTACTCATAATTCAGGCATTATTCTTGTGGCTCTTCCATGAACTCCTTCTGTGGCTTCTATTACAATGACCAGAAATGGATACACTGCTCATTAAGATTTGGTTGAATCGCTGCATTCTACAACTTTAATATGACTTCTTCTAAATTGTGCTCTATTATTTTAGTTATTCAGTTCAGCTTTCTGTTTTGTTGATCGCTATTCTGAAGTGATGGACATGTTGAGTGTCAAGCCTATTAAAATCTTTCGATCTCTTTCAACTTCACACTGAAATTATTTTGACACTGAAAATTTTAAACAGAGAAAAATCCAATTGACACATTGATATCATCGGTGAAGTAGACTCAGCCAGAAGGATCAACTGATAATTCTAAGATAATAAGATGATGAAGGGGATGGATAGGGTAGAGGTAGAGAGATTCTTCCCGCTTAGAAAGGACAGCAGGACTAAAGGGCACAGCCTCAAGATAAGGGGGGGGGGGCAGTTTAGAACGGAGTTGAGGAGGAACTTCTTCACTCAAAGGGTGGTGAATCTCTGGAATTCTCTGCCCGTTGAAGTGGTGGAGGCTACCTCGCTAAATATATTGAAGACATGGGTAGATAGGTTTTTGGTAGGCAACGGGATTAAGGGTTATGGGGAGAAAGCGGGAAAGTGGAACTGAGCCACTTCAGATCAACCATGATCTTATTGAATGGCGGGGCAGGCTTGAGGGGCTAGATGGCCTACTCCTGCTCCTATTTCTTATGTTCTTATGATACACTATTATTTTAAAAATGTGTAGGGATGGATTCTACCATTTTAAGATTAAGTGTGATGATGGGCGGCTTCATTGGGGTTTGTGCCGCAAGCCGGAATAACAGGATCCTGCATCAGATTCTCATGTGGAAGTTTACTAATTATGTACAAACAAGTTCCCCTCCTACTCTCCTGGCAGGCCAGCAGCTGATTTGTCTGCCCACTTCAGCTGAAATGTTCTAAACTTCTTGCGTCACATTTAAAAACCCAGCCCAGCACACTCATGTAACTCTCCATCCCACCTGTTTTCAGGATGTCAGTAACCCAGAGGTAAAAGGGTAGCAGCCTCAAGAAGAAGTATGTTCCTCAATTTAACCACCACGTGTGAGGTGCCCATAAGCCACTTGGACCTCTACCCACCACCTCTGGTGTCTTCATCTATCCCCTTCCAGTACACAATGAGGTATCTCTTTGACCCCCAGTTTGCAAGCTTTTCATGCGGCCTTGTCAGGTCCTGGTTCCCTCTCATTATCTTTTCTCTGCCACTGTTCATCTTCATCTATCACCTTGACCCTCTGCCTGCCATTGTGAGCCCTTGCCTTTCCCCCAACCCAAGCCATGCATAGCCCTCCTCCCACATTATGCCCCTCGCCTTCATTAGGCCTCACAGCCATCCCAGCCTCTCCCCACATTCCACCCCTGGTTGAACTTCAGACCTTTGTGGTGGTGGAAACATGTGTCCCATTGCACAGTCCTGTCCAGATAAACACTGCTTTGAGGCACCAGGAGATGCTGATATTCCCCAATCCCAGGTGCAGTCCTGATCTAGCTCAGTGTCACAGGCGAGTCCATGGGCCTAGCAGCATGCTGCTGACCATGAAGAGCAGCTCAGCATGCAGATGGAGGCAGGAACCAGTCTGCCCCAGCATCAGGAGCAGTGCAGCACTCTGGCAGAAGTCTCTGATGAACTGAGGACTGCCTTGTGCATGCCACTCATTAACAATCAGGTTTGTTGCCAACGTAAATTCCTGCTGGTGTGATGCATGATTGAAAGGTCTGATGGGATGGCATGGACAGCTATTTTAATCAGTATTCATGAGATGCAAATAAATGAATACAAATAGCATTTGCACCACCAGCCAGCAGAAAGAAAAACTTACCTATGGGACAATTGCAACAGAATCTTACATCGGCAGGCTTCCGTCAGATTCACCGCACCCGCCCGCTGCAGAGAATTCCAGCCATAGGGGGTGATTCTCCCAAAAGTGCTGAATTGGCAGGAAAACTGTTCTAGCTCATGACTGTTTCGTCAGTTCAACTTTTCACCCAATTCTCCCCACTCAATGCACTGCAGAGGTCCTAATCGGGAGTTTCCTTTAAAAACCCAGGGGGGTAGGGTCTATTTGCACCAGAGCCTGACAGTTATGGAACTCTGTGCATGTGCAGTGGTCCCGATCTGTCATTCTCTCCATTCGCTGGCCAGCTCGATCACTGGCCAGCCCAGGACACCCACAGTGCTGCCTCTCCAGCCCCTCCCATGGCCCGATCGCGGCCCCACAACAGTTCCTGGGCCAGTCCTGACCCCCCCCGCCCCAGAGTGCCCTGATGTCCAGCCCAGCACCCCCCAGCAGTGGCAAACCCCCCTCACCCCCCTCATCACTCACTGCCCCCCCACAGACCACCCCCCTCCAACCCTCCCCAATTGCTGCCCACTCTCCAACCCAAACCGATCCCCAGACAGAGTGGCAGTGGGACCCCCCACCTCTATTTGTCTGTATTAAACTCCATCTACCATCTCTCCAACAGATCTGTGTCCTCTGATGGTCTTCATCACTGTCCGTAATTCCACCAACTTTTGTGTTGCTTGCAAACTTACTAATCAATCCAGTTACATTCTCCTCCAAACAATTTATATATATTACAAACAGATTTATATATATTACAAACATACTTGAATGGTTATGGTTCATAAAAAGGCCACTTGGCCCATTGTGTCTGCTCTGGCTCTCTGTAAGAGAAACTCTTGTTTTTACCCATAGCTATTCAAATCAGGTGATTATCCAATCCTTTTTTTGAAATCCACAATAGAATCTGTGTCCACCATATGCTCAGGCAACACAGATTCCAGATCCTAACCACTTCATGCATAAAACATTTTTTCCTCATTTTTCCTTAGATTCCAAAAGGCATTTCATACAATGCCATGCAACAAACCTGTGAGCAAGTTATAGCTCATGGAATAAAATGGATAGTAGCAATATGAATATGGAATTGGTTGAGTGACAGAAGACAGAGATCAGTGGTTAATGGATGTTTTTTGAGTTGGAAGAAGTGTAATGGAGTTCCCTACGGGTCAGTGATGAGACACTTGCTTTTCTTAATCTACATATTGGTGGCCTAAACCTTCGTGTACAGCACACAATTTCAAAGTCTGTTGATGATAAGAACTTGGAAACATTGTGAACTGTGAGGAAGATAATATAGAACAATTTTGTGGAATGGATGGACAAATGGCAGATAAGGTTCGATGCGGAGAAATGTGAAGTGATTCATTTTGATGGAATGAACATGGAGAGAAAATTTGAGATAAGGGCACAAGTCTAATGGGGATGGAGGAGCAGAGGGATGTAGTTGTAAATGTGCATAATTCGCTGAAGGTGGCAGGACAGCTTGAGACAGTGGTTAATAAAGCTTAGAGTGTCCTAAGTTTTACTGATAGGGGCATAGAGTACAAGTACAAGATGGTTATATTGAACTAATGTAAGACACTAGTTAGATGTAATCTAGAGTAGTGTGTCCAGTTCTGGATATTGCACTTTAGGAAGGATGTGGCGACATTGGAGAATGTGCAGAAGAGATTGATAAGAATGGTTCCAGAGATGAGGAACTTCATCTATGAAGATAGACTGGAGAAGTTAAATCTGTTTTCCTTGAAGAAAAGAACGATGAGTGGAAATTTAATGATGGTATTCAAAACATGAGGGGTCTGGGCAGAGTATTTAGGGAGAAACTGTTCTCAGTCAAGAAACGATTAAGGAAGCGGGCACAAGTTTAAAGTAATTGGTAAAGGTGTAAGAGTGACATGAGGAAAACATTTTTCATGTGTGGTTAAGGTTAGAACTACCCTGCCTGAGAGTGTAGTGGAGATAGGTTCAATTGAAGCATCCAAAAGGGAATTAAATTGTTTTCTAAAAAGGAAGAACGTGCAGGGTTAAAGGTAAAACAAAATGGCGCTAAGTTCATTTGGAAATCCAGAAACAATGGCCTGAGTGACTTCCTCCTGTGCCGTAACAGTTCTGCAGGAGGGAGGGGAGGCCAAATAACAGGGAGAAGCATTCCAGGGAGTGATCGTTGAGAGGAGAAGCACAGGCCAGCAGGGTGATCAAGGTGGTAGCGTCCACCAAGGATGCCATTACCCAATGGCTAGAGTGTACAGGCAGTATATCAACTACCTCCACAGTGCTGCAAGAAGCTCTGCCCTTGAAGGGACACCATGACAGCAACATGTCACATGATTGGGCCAGAAATTGGCTCTAACTGTGTAGGCATGGACTGCAGGAGGATTCGCTACCACAGAAAACAGCTAGGCCAAAACATTGAAATTCTTCAGAAGCAGTTTGATATAGCACTTGAAATTAAGGGGGTCAAAGGATTTGGGGTCAGACTGTTGAGTTGGATGATCGGCTATGATCGTAATGAATGATGAAGCAGGTTTGAAGGCTGAATGACCTTCTCCTGCTATTTTTTATGTTTCTATGGTATCAATGGACTGGTCAGATAGACAGTGCAGTGGAAAAGGGAATTCAATGCTGAATTCACTCATTAGTGTGAGCTAATGCACTTGCAGAATGCTAGTATGGCAAAGGATTGCACTGTGAAAGGTAGAACCCTGGAAAATACTGAACATCAGAGGGACCTTAGAGTGCATATCCACAGATCCTTAAAGGTAGCAGAGCAAGTACGTAAGGTAGTTAAAAAGGCACATGGGATACTGTTACTTGATTAACAAGATATTTGATTTTATTAACCGAGGCATTGAATACAGATAGCCAGGAGGTCATGTTGCAACTGTGTAAAATGCTGGTTAGGCCACAATTGGAATACTACGAGCAGTTCTGATACCAGTTTGTCAGAAGGATGTCATTGATGATGAATATGCTGGGACTGTTTACCTTGGAGCAGAGAAGGTTGAGAGGGAATCATGGAGGTGTACAAGATTATGAGGGACATAGATATGGTGGAATGGAGGGCACTGTTTCCATTAGTAGAAGGGTCAATAAAAGGGGCAAAGATAAGAGATAGGAGGTAAAAGATTAAGAGGGGAATGGAGGAAAAACTTCTCACTCAGACGATGGTCAGAGTCTGGAACTCACTGCCTAAAAAGGTGGTTGAGTCAGAAACTCTTGTTACATTTAAGAAGCATTTAGATATTTACTTGTCTTGCCATGATCTCCAGTTTATGAGCCAAGTGCTGGAAAATTGGATTAATGAAATAGATCTTTGTTGACAATGAAGACGGTAGACTGAATGGCTTGCTCCTGTGCTATAAATGTCTTTGAATCAGACAGACAAGGGCAGCCAGGCTGAGAGAACTAGAGGCTTCATGGCGGTGGCTGGGTTCCCTAATCCCCAGTGTAATAAATGGCACTCATTGCCATTAAGGCGAGTGAGAACTTTCATAAACTGCAAGGATGTACACTCAATAAATATGTAGATTGCCTGCGACAACGGGACACAGATTCTCCAAGTTTGTGCCCATTACCCTGGAAGTTCACATGATGCTTACATCTTGTGACACTCATCGTTACCAAGGCTGCTCGTGGCTCTGCAAGATGGGTGACAAGGGCTGTCCCTTGAAATGGTGCTGATGACCCCACAATGTCACCCAAGAGTAGAGGTAGAGCAAGGTACAACAGGGATCATGCCTCCACAAGGGCAGTGTTGGAGAGGACCATTGGGCTGCTCAAGGTGCACTTCAGGATGGCTGGACTGAACAGGGGGAGCATTCCAGCATCTTCCAGAGCATGTCATAGTTATCACATGCTGCAGCCTGCACAACCTGGCTGTGGTAAGGGGGGACCCAGTGGAGGCTGAGGAAGGCAAGGCAGCTCCAAGGGCCTAGGAGGATGCTTCCAGTGATAGGCCTGAGGAAGAGACTGGGGAGGCAGAGAGTGAAGACGTGGAGGAACTGTGAGGAAGGCTGGGACACCAGGGATGATGCTTTGATCCTGCAAACCTTCAGCTAAGCTTCCAAGGAATCGATGCTTCCTCATGCCAATGGTACAGTCTCTAACATTAAATGTTAAATCAACCAAAACCCCAGCACCAGACAACACCATCTGGCTACAAGTCTATGCTGCATCTAGCACCCATCACAACCATCACGTCACCTCAGCCTATTAAAGCAATGTTTTGTTATTCTAAATGAACAAAGAAAGAACATACAGAGCTGCCAAATAGAACACAAATTTCAAGATAATGAATGCAAATAATGACAGTCTTGATGAACTCCTTTTGTGCTCAAGATGCCTTCAACTTACATCTGGAGGTACTGTGTCCCCATTGGACCCGGCACCTGACAGATTCCCACCCCACCGACACTGGAATGTTTACCAGCAGTTATACACCACATTAGGTGGGCCTTAATTGCCTGGCTAGCATAATATCATGCGAACAACGTGATCTTGGCCGGGAACAGATTTAACATTCACCTCCAGTCCTGCCAACTTCACACGCACTCCAAACGTAAAATTCAGGTCTTGGATTTCCTTTTATAACATGTAGCTGTGCTGTTCAAACTTTGTGTTTGTGTACCTGGTTAGAAATCATGCAGATAACTCTCTAAGGGATTCCATGCACTCTAATCCCCATTGTTATGTAATTCCTGTTATTTTAATGTCTGTTACATGAGATTATAAAATATTGTTCTGTCTACAGAGAGCATAGTTCTGTTGGTGTTTTAAGCTTAATTATATCTGCAGGTAGATGGCGTAATTGGTGCCAAAACAATCTTATCCTTCCATCTTTGGGTGAGAAGGGAAATTTTCAGGGTTTGCCTTCATGGAGAGGTTATTTGTTAGAATCAGATTTCCTATTCTCACACATCAGGTTGAGGCTTTAGCTTCCTGTTATTTATTAGCAGCAATGACTTTTATTTTTCAGAGCCTTATCTATTCTTTTTACAGTAGAGTTAATTGAGTTTTGGCATTCAATGGTTCCTGACACACAACTAAATATTTAATATGTTTCTGTGGCAGATTGGAGGCCTCTATCTAGAGGGATGCAGCTTTGATGGGAATCGACTTTCAGAAAACCAGCATGATTCTCCCAGCGTGTCAGCTGTGCCCCCCTGTTATATGGCCTGGATTCCTCAGGTACTAATTTGTTTCAGGCCTAAACCTTTAAGCTCTTTATCCATCTTAATCAGTAATGACGAAGACTATTTTAATGCCAGGTCCCACATGAAGCATAACCTACCTTTCTTTCTCAGATGCCAATCAACTACTTTCCAGTAGTTTCTGTTTTAATTTAGATCAGTAATACGGCATTGGGCAGTAATTTTCTACACATCCATGTTTGAAATATGACTTAATGAGGTTTAACATTTGCAAGGCAGTGTGCATTGCAACTTAACTGACTGTAAAGATGGTGAGAAGGTACCTACAAAAAAGGTACAGAACCATCTAGTAAATGATCAACCAAACATTTTGTGACCTCGAACTTGCCAGTATCATTGTATAATTATCCTGTATATTCTTGTTTCCAGTGTTTTTTCTGCTGAATAACTTAGGTAAAAATATGAAGTCCTGTTCTAGACCAAGATTAAGTTTGAATCTAAGTTTGATGATGATGCAAAGCCAGGTGGGAATGTAAGCTGTGAGAATAACACAAAGAGGATGAAAAAAGATATGGTTAAGTGAATGGGCATTAAACTGACAGAGAGCATAATGGAGGAGCAGAAATTTATTCATGTTTGTAATAATAGGAAAGCAGATTATTGTTAAATGATGTGAAACTTGTAAATGATGTTCAGAAGAACTTGGATGTACTCTTACAAGGAATACAAAGTTACCGTGTAGGTGCAGCAAAAAGTAGGGAAGCAAATGGAATATCACAGAATCCCTACAGTGCAGAAGGGGGCCATTCAGTCCATTGAGTCTACACCAACCACATTCCCACCTAGATCCTGTTCCCATAATCCCACATATTTACCCTGCTAATCCCCTGGCACTAGGGTCAATTTAGCATGGCCAATCAACCCAACCTGCACGTCTTTGGATGTGGGAGGAAACCCACACAGACACAGGGAGAATGTGCAAACTCATAAGAACATAAGAAATAGGAGCAGGAGTAAGCCATCTAGCCCTTCGAGCCTGCCCCGCCATTCAATAAGATCATGGCTGATCTGAAGTGAATCAGTTCCACTTTACTGCTTTCTCCCCGTAACCCTTAATTCCCTTGTCTATCAGAAATCTATCTACCCGTGTCTTAAATATATTCAACGAGGTAGCCTCCACCACTTCAATGGGCAGAGAATTCCAGAGATTCACCACTCTTTGAGTGAAGAAGTTCCTCCTTAACTCTGTTCTATACTGCGTGTGTGTCCCCCTTATTTTGAGGCTGTGCCCTCTAGTTCTGCTATCCTTTCGAAGCGGGAAGAATCTCTCTACCTCTACCCTATCTAGCCCTTCCTTATCTTGTAAGTATCTATAAGATCCCAATGCCACACAGACAGTTACCCAAGATTGGAATTGAACCCGGGTCCCTGGCTGTCTGAGGCAGCAGTAGTAACCACTGTGCCACCATGCATATTGGCCTTTATAACAAAGGGATTGAAAGTCTTGCTAGAATTGCACAGGTGTTTGGTGGTGAGGTCACATCTGGAATACTGCACACAGTACTGGTGTCCCTATTTAAAAAGTATATGCTTCCCTTGGAAGTAGTACAGTGAAAATTCGTTAGATTAGTTCTTGGAAGGTTGTCCTATGAGAAAAGGCTAGTAAATTGGGCCCATACTGTCCAGAGTTTAGAAGAATGAGAGGTGATCCAATTGTGACATTCAAGATTTGGAAAGGACTTGACAGGGTAGACACTCGGAGGGTATTTTCCCTCTCTGGGAATCCAGATCACAGGGCCCAGACTCAGGACAAAGGGCTGATTATTTAGGATTGAGATTAAGCGAAATTTCTTCAGTCCAAGGATTGTGAATCTTTGGAATTGTCAAGCCAAAGTTTATGGATGCTCCATCATTGAACATTGAACATAGGCTGAGAAAGACAGATTTTTGGTCCCTCAGGAAATCAAGGGTTATGGGACAGGCAGGAAAGTGGAATTGAGGCAGAAGATCAGTTATGATTTTATTGAATGTTGGAGCAGGCTCGTGGAGCCACATAGTCTACTCCTGCTTCTATTCCTTATGTTTGTTCATAATAACAACCATTATTCATTTTAATTCTAAAATAATCGAGGTCTACTTTGAAAAATAGTAATGGAAGTGCTAGCTTATCACCAGCTAAAAATGCAAAGGCAGAGACTCATGCAACAAGTAATTTTTCAATATTACAAAGATGTAATCATATTGCATGTTCAGAAGAAGACAAGTGTTAGAACAGAACAATTCTGTCACCTCGTACCTAGGAAATGTAATTGAGCGTATAAATGGAAAAGGATGGAAATCTGAAATAATGACAGAAAACGATGGTGAACAGAAAATTGACAAGCATCTGAATTTGGAAAGCATAGGTTAATTTTATCGCTGCTGATAAGTGATTTAACTCAAAATTGTCACTTTTCTGTTTTGCAGATTCATGGATCTATTGCACAAATCCAATATCTCTCATGTTTATTTCTATTGTAATTAAGTAATGTCAATTATATGGATGATGTCAAAATGGAGTACATATTCATGATATTTGTAAATTCTTACTATTAAGCATTGTATTAACTGAAAAGTGACAAAGCATGCAAGTAGTTTTAAAATAGTATAAGTGGTAGAAAGCCTAGGGAGATTAGCTCCAATATTCCTCCCAGTTCCCCCTTCACCAACAACCTGAGCAGTCACAATGCGGAGGAAGTCCGCTGTTTAGAAGAATGAGGTGATCTCATCCAGATTTTGTGCATCCAGCCCATGTAGGATGTTGCATCAGGAAATGAGCATAGAAGTATAGAAAATGGGAGCAGGAAGAGGCCATTTGGCCCTTTGAGCCTGCTCCACCATTCATTATGACCATGGCTGATCATCCAACTCAGTAGCCTGATCCTGTCTCCACCCCGCTCCCCACTTCACCCCAAACGATATCTAACTGCTTTTTGAAAACATACAAAGTTTTGGCCTCAACTACTTTCTGTGGTTGCAAATTCCACAGGCTGACCACTCTCTGGATGAAGAAATCTCTCTTCATCTCTATCCTAAACGGTCTACTCTGTATCCTTAGACTGTGACTTCTCGTTCTGGACATCCGCCACTGTCAGAAACATACTTCTTGATCTACCCCAAGTAGCCTTGTTTGAATTTTATAAATTTCTATGAGATCCCCCCTCCTTCTTCTGAGCTCCTGCAAATACAAGCCTAACCCAGCTCAATCTCTCCTCAGACGTCAGTCCCATCATCCCAGAATCAGTCTGGTAAATCTTCTCTGCATTCCTTCTAGTGCAAGAAATTCATTCCTCAGAAAAGGAGACCAAAACTGCGCACAATATTCCAGGAGTGGCCTCACCAAGGCCCTGTATAATTACAAAAAGATATCCCTGCTTCTGTACTTGAATCCTCTCACTATGAATGCCATTGTATCATTTGCTTTTTTACTGCCTGCTGAACATGACCTGTGTACAAGGACACCCAGGTTTCACTGCGCAGAAACTTAATATCAGTAAAAAGTTTGGCAATGACTTTCTGCCTAAAAGCCTTCTGGCTCCTGTTGAAGATCTTTGAGCATCATAACCTGCAGCCTGGCTTCTTTAGACTCATAAATCTGAGGAAGATCAGCCAGAAGACCTAATATCAGCTTCTTCTAAGGTGCTGCAAAATTTGCAGCCCTGCATAGCTCCAACTGGAAGCCAAGGTTGGAGAACCAAAAAATCCCCTTCCATCTCAACTCCACAATTGTCTTAGTCCACTACCTGCTATTTGTATAGGCCTGAGACCTCCTCTGTAATCTGACATAAAAGGCCAGCACCAGTCTATTAATCTAGAAACTCAACTAATGTTTTGGGGAATCCATGTTCGAAAGTAGTTGGTGGAATTTGAATTCAATAAAAAAGATCTGGAATTAAGAATCTATTGTTGACCATGAAATCATTGTGGATTGTTGGAAAAACCCATCTGGTTCAAAAATGTCCTTTAGGGAAGGAAATCTGCTGTCCTTACCTGGTTTGACCTACATGTGACTCCAGAGCCACAGCAATGTGGTTGATTCTCAACTGCCTCAGGCAACTAAGGATGGGCAATAAATGCTGGCCAGCCTGAGACACCCAAATCCCATGTATGAATTTAAAAAATGTGATTGATCTGCATATATCCTGGAAAGTCTGCTTTCATTTGTAATGGCGCTGCTGCATTAGGGTACTAAAAACATGTATTTCATTCAAAATTGTGGACAAATGTATCACTGGGGTGCCCACACCTTGGGCACCCCACCGTGTGTTTGTTTAAGCAACTCCTAAGTTTTAACAATCCTACCTGGCCTCAGACAAGTAATAGAAGCCAAAATATTGCAGATTCTGGAAATATGAAATAAAAACAGGAAGTTTTATAAAAACTGAGCAGGTCTTGCAGCATCTGTGGAGAGAGAAACCAGCTTAACCTTTTGAGTCCAATATGACTCTTCTTCAGAGGTATTTGAAGAATTCCTGAACCATCTACAGGCAGTATGTCCCATTCCAGCAATTTCTCCTCCCAGCCTTTCTAGGGCAAATCTGGTGTCTTTAGAATTCCACAGGACTCTTAGATCTGAGACTGCCCCTCCATCTTGCATTCTGTTTAGTAGTTCAGAGAAAAGCAGCACACTCCTCTCTGCTGACCACATACACTACAGCTTTTTGTCTTTTCTGATTGACTGCTCTTTCTTTCTAAAGCCTCAGCGACTGAAAGTCTGTCCACTGTCAGCCCAGCTACTCATGGTTTCGTTTTCAGCTGTGAAATATGGCCTATGCCTTTCTGTAGCCTTCTTTCACCATGGTAACCAAGTCACTCGGGCTTGTTGTCAGGCAGAAATCAGAGCAGATCATTTGACTCTGTTAATCTCCCATTTCATCTTGAGTTAAAGAAAAAGTCCAAAACATTAATCATCTCATAAATCTTGCATTCATTATCATGAAATAAATGAGCTGGACATTCAGTGCGGTCCCATTCAGGCCACTGACAGAAAAATAAGGCTGGAGGGCTAGGAATTACATTTCTTTGACAACAATACCCAAACCCTCGACCCCTACTCCCTAGAAGAACAAGGACAGCAGATGCATGGACACAGCACCAGAGCAAGTGCCCCTTAAAGCCACACAACGACTTGGAATGGTATCGCTGTTCTTTCACTCTTGCTGCGTCAAAGTTCTGAAACTTCCTCCCCAACAGCACTTGGACTTACTTAGATGGATGGCAGTGATCCAAGTGGCTCACAAGGATTTTCTCAAGGGAAATTAGAGATAGACAATAAATCCTGGGCTTGCTAACAATGCTCACATCCGAAGAATGAACGTTACATGGTCCAACCAGATGCGGCAATGAATATCTAACTAGTCATCCATCATATCCATTTAAATCTGAACCTGAAGGAGCAAAGATGAGTGCCTTACCAGGGTAATGGTCAGGGTGAGAAAGAGTAGTGGTTTTAATGAGTACCAGGATAAGATGGAAGTGAGAATGTGGTTAGGCAGATCAGTAGCTGCAGAGTCTTGGTGAACTGAGGTCCAAAGGCTCAACATTTGGGATTTTGAAATCCCAAAGTGTATATGATTTGGGAAAGTTTTTTCATGGGCAGACACAGAAGAATGTAAGATTTGGGAGAATGAAGGCATTGTGGATTGAGAGCAATACAAAGAAGTAATCAGAGTTGGCCCTGTAATTGAGGCTACTGTTTTTTTTTGCTGAAACAGCCTCCTTACTTTACTTTATGAATGTAGCAAATCACAGAACCTTTACCGTAATTCATTGTGCTGCCTACCTTCTGACTTCTCTGCTTCCAGTTGTGAATAATGTAAAAATTTCCCTCCTACCTCTTTGTACGCCAGACAACATATTTTTTAAATGTCCCTGAATCATCCAAATCACAATCCGGGCCATTGACTGCATCAACATGTATATCCATGTGTACACAGTATATCCAACACAAACAATCCACTCAGCATTTTGTAGTTTTGGTGTAGTGATTGAGTGTCCCCTTTCTCAAACTCATCCTCTCCTTATTTTTGGCAGGTGGAGGTTTCAGACCTTACAAGACCATCAGTAAATCCTATTAATGTTTGGAGAAATTTTGGAAGTGATGCAAGGTCCATCTGTTAAGTCAGTCTTCACAGAAACAATGGAATAGCTATACTCCTAGAAACTAATCCAGGGGAACACAAACACTGTTTAGCAAATTGCTCTGCTGTATGTGAAATATATGTGATATTTGAGTGACAAAAATTTTAAAATGTCTAATATAGACAGGGACCCACCACGGGGATGGGGGTGGGCCAGCCAAGGGCCCATTGACTTTTGGCAGGACCGAAGATCCCAGTGGCAGGCAGGGCTAACATCCCCAACCATCATTTGTGCTTCTACAAAAAAGGGGCTGAGTGAAAATAAGACCAGTCCCTTTGATATCTTTTCCAGAACATCAAAGAAGAACATAAGTGAACTCTAAACACATTTCTTAGGCTTCCCCCCACCTCCCCCACTTACTGAATAACCTGTCATACCTACTTCCCATTAATGTACATTTGCTTACATTTTAGAAATGTTTATCTGTAAAAGTGTGGAAGTCAGTTTTCAACCAAGGTCTTTTATGCTCTGACAGTTTACCAGAAAGCTGTGACACAAAAGGACATGTTGTCCAGGACTGTTCATTGTTTGCTTGCCTTTGTATTTCCTGTTTTGATCAAATTGTTAGTTCCTGTTGATTTATCTGGCTCAGACACCCAAAAAGCTGCTTGCTGACGATTTCACAAAACTCTTTTAGTTCTTTTATTCTCTCAGTTGTTTTTGGCTTTAGTAACTTTAAACTTAATTTTTTTTGCAGGGTGCTAATGGGCCGTACTCTCCTGAAGAGTGCATTTCATTGCCGATATATACCAGCGCTGAACGGGATCAGGTAGTAATAAACATTGATGTCCCGTGTGGAGCCAACCAGGACCAATGGATTCAGTCTGGGGCAGCTTTATTCTTGAAGAACCAGTAATTTATTCTTCGTGTTTTTCTTTGAAACATGAAATCTCAAATTTTAAAAATACAAAAGATTGTTAGTTTATGTATTGAAGGTCCTGTTGATGTCTATTTACTGCCTAGCATGTTTGGTACATTGTAGTACAAATTGCACCTGAATAACACTATTTCTGTTCAACTGAACTATTTGTGCTACAGAACTTTAATTAGAAATAATTGAAACAGTTCAGATTTCTGCAATTAATTACTACCTAGTTTCAGTTTGTTCTATACTTTATGCCTATTGATTGTTGAAAAGAAAATGTTGCTGAATGATTCTCGTCTTACATACTCTCAGGAATGCATTTTTCATTCTTTGTGATGGCTCAGATATTGCTTGTTCCCACTCTTATCATTAATTTTAAAGTTTAATGTTGCACAAGTTATTCTAGTCATTTTATGCTTTTATGAATGGCTACCAAAGATGAACATTCCATTGTGTTTTGTTTTTATCAGTGAAATTTAGATATCAGAATAAATAAATATATAGATTTGCCCTCTCTCATTCATATATTAATGTCACAGTTTATAGGACAAGTTGTCTGCGTGCCTGTTCAGGCAATATCACATTTTATAAAGCAGGCCTTGAATTCCAGTTAATTTATGTTTCATTTATGTTCCAAGATTGATGCCTTGCTTTAGAAATAATTGTATGAAGATAAATGCAAATGCCAAGGTCCAGCTCAAGACATGGTTCATCTTAGAAATAGAAATGCTCAATTTATATTATGAGGCATCTGCATATACTCAGCCAGCACCTCACCTCTGTGTGTCAAGGCAGCCCCTTACCAGTGTGTATCCAGGCAGCAACTTACTCAGCTGTGTCCATTTGGAGCTACATCCATTCTCGTCAATGCAGCACTTCATCTGACTGCGTCTGGGCAGCACCTCACCTCTCTGTGTCTGACTGGAACCTCATTGTCTGTGTCTAGCCAGCACCTCATTAGCTAGAGCCTCCCTATGTCCCACTCCTTATCTTGAATTTTTAATTTGCCATTGGGGGCGTTTTTTGGATTTTATCAATTTCAGCCTTTAAAATCAGACTTTGGGCTGGATTGTACATGGAGGTGGTGCACTGTTTACACAATGTGTAAAAGTTGCAACCAGCCCACCCCTGCTAACCCAGGAAGCCATAATCATAATTCATAGTCTTCTGGCAGCTAAAGTCCTGAGTTTCCAGTTTCTACCTCCATGTGGAAGGATGTCCTGCCTCCTAGAGCTGTCAATCAATCAGATGGATCAGCTGCCAATTCCAGCAGCATCACGAGTAATGATGGCCACTGTTGTGACTGCAGTCAGCCCCAACAAGGAGCCATGGAGGAAGCCAAGCTGGAAGGTAAGTGGAGTAGCCTTGCTGGGGTCAGTCAGGCAGGTCTTGGTGATAGGGGAAGAGTTCTTTATCAGGAGACCATGGAGGAGGTGGTTTTCTTTCTTCTTCTGTTGAGCATAGGGTTGTCTGGTGACCTCGCCATATGGCAAAGCTACCACCACCACTGGTAAATACCAGTGGCGGTGAGAGAAGGCCCTTAAGTTACCTTTAATTGGCCAGTTGGCCCAAAAGCAGGTGGGCATCCAACACCTTCCCTGTTACTAGGCAAATAGGGATTGGTCCCTTGTATCCCACCCAATTTTACAGACCCCCTGTAACCTTACCCTCCACCTACCGGTCATCCTGCTCCTGAGTGGTTGTGTCTGTGAAATAATTCTTAAAGCAAGTAAGTATGATGAGATATTTCTTTTTACGCTCTTTGGAGGTGAGAATACTGAGTAGAATTGGTAAGTTGAAACATTGAAAGTAAATGTTCACACAAAGGATCCTGTCAATTCTCAACATTTCTTTGGTTGAATAATATTACATTTGGAAATGTTCAGTCTTGCTCCGCAATTAGCGTTGAATAAAATAATGTAACTATTTCCTCTAGTGGGGGAATTAAGGTCAATGGACATAATCTTAAAATTAGAGCTGATTGGAGTAATATTTAGGCAGCATTTCTTCACATGAAGGATATTGGAAATCAGAAATACTCTTCCCAAAAAAGAATGCTGGGCTCATTTAGATTTTCCAAGCTGAGATTGATAGATTTCCATCAAACACAGATATCAGGGGATAAATCCTGGAACACCCTCCCTGACAGCACTGTCAATGTAGCTGTACCACAAGGATTGCAGCGGTTCAAGAAGGCAGCTCACCATCATCATCTCAAGGACAATTTGGGATGGCTCATAAGTTAATAATTAAAAAAGACTGATGGGACTGTAAATTGAATGGGTTGCATTTGTCCTGCTTTTTGTGCACAAGATATACCTGGGAATTTTCCGCATTACCAGGGGATGCCTGCTTAGTAGCTGTACTGCAACAGCTTGGCTCAGGACTTAGCTAGTTCTGGAGCACAAGTTTTCAGTACTACTGCTGGAATATTGTCTGGGCCCATAGCCTTTGCAATATCCAGTTCCTGTGGCTATTGATATCTCATGAAGTGATTTGTAATGATTGTAAATTGACGTCTGTGATGCTGGAGACCTCTGAAGGAGGCTGATATAGATCATTCATTTGGTATTTCTGGCTGATCTATATCAGCCTCCTTCAGAGGTCTCCAGCATCATTGACGTCAATTTACAATCATTACAAATCACTTCATGAGATATCAATAGCCACAGGAACTGGATATTGTAAAGGGTATGGGCCCAGACAATATTCCAGCAGTAGTACTGAAAACTTGTGCTCCAGAACTAGCTAACATCTTCAGCCAGAAATACCAAATGAATGAAGATGATCAGTGCAAAAGGTAAGACTTTTCTGGGTGCTCCCATTAAGGATGGGGATATATGTGAAGACTTCTCCTCCAGTTATTTGTTTAACTGTCCTCCACCATCAGGACCGAATGAGGCAGCATTGCAGAGCTTAAATCTGGTCCGTTGGCTGTGGGATCACTTAGCTCTGTTGCTTTCTGCTTACAGTGTTTCACACTCAGTTGAAGGTCAACTAGGGATGGGCAATAAATGCTGGCCAGCCATGTCCCACAAATGAATAAAGAAAGATACAAGCAATCCTGTGTTGTAGTTTCACCAGATTAACAGTTCATTTTTAGGTATGCCTGTTGCTGTCCCTGGCATGCCCTCCTGCGCTCTTCATCAAACAAGGGCTTGATGGTAATGGTAGAATCGGGGGACATGTCAGGCCATGAGGTTACAGATTGTGAGTTTTAATTCATGCATAGGACATAAGCGCTGCTGGCTGGCCAGCATGTACTAACCATCCGAAGTTGCCATTGGGCAGGTAGTAGTGAGCTGTCTTCTTGAAACGCTTACAACTGTGTGGCTTGCTAGGCCATTTCAGAGGGCACTTGAGAGTCAACCACATTGCTGTGGCTCTGGAGTCACATTTAGGCCAGTCTAGGTGAGGGTGGCAGATTTCCTTCCCAAAAGGACATCAGTGAACCAAATGGGTTTTTCCGACAATTGACAATGGCTTCATGGGCATCAGTAGCTTCTTAATTCCAGATATTGAATTCAAATTTCCACTATCTGCCATGGCGGGATTCAAACCCGAGTCCCCAGAACACTAGCTGAGTTTCTGGCTTAATCTAGTGATAATGCCTCTAGGTTATCACCTCCCCTCTGCTGCTGCTGATGTCCCACATTATCTTATGCATGCACAGTTTTGTTTTGTAATTCTGTTTTAAATCTGGCCCATTTAGCACAGTGGCAGTGCCACTCAACATATTGGAGGATATATGAAAATGGAAACTCGTCTCCTTCAGGACTATGTGATGGTCACTGTACCAGTAGTGTCATGGACAGATGCATTTGCGACAGGTAATTGGTGAGGTTGAGGTCAAGAAGGTTTATCTTTCTTGTTTGTTCCCTAATCATCTGTTGCAGATCAGTCTACAGTATGTCCTTTAAGATCTGGCCAGATCAGTCAATGGTTGTTTCTGAGCTCCTCTTGGCCCTCATCTAGAGTGGATTATGTGCCCTTGCCACCTTCAGTGGTTCCTCCAAATTGTGTTCAACATAGAAGAATTCTTGGGGGAGCATGGGGAAGTGGGAATTTGACAACCAGCAGGAGGTTTCCTTACCCATATTTAACCTGATGCCATGAGACTTCATGGGGTCTCAAATCAGAGTTGAGAACTTCCAGACTAATAGCAGATTTAAGGTACCAGCTATTTTTTACAGCGAAGTGCTGCTTGTAATCCTTGTAACTATGTAACTTTTCTAACATGTGAAAGTATTTTTTTCAAAAATTGTTTATTCTTCAAATATCTAAGAACTAGCAAAAAATCCTAAACAATGAGCACTTTACTCAACTGTTTACACAACAAATATTAACAAAGATTATAAGTACTGTTAGCAGACATCAACAACATCTGGATCAGATGTCAGAAACATACAAGACACTTAGCACAAGATCCTACAAGACAGAACTCAGATCTCAATATTGGGCATTCCTGGAACAGGTAGTGGAAGAAACTGGAATGGATGGATTTATTGTAGAAGCCCATCCCAAGGAATTGCCAGGAAAACGTTGCTCTTTGTAAAAGCATGCGGCCGAGCAGGTAGCAGTTTTGGTGGCAGTGGTGCAGCACCTGCTGTTGCTGCAGCTGTTGATGATGTGGTCTCTGCTCTTGATCTTCGTGAGCAGAGAATGAGCTGTATGAGCCTTTCCCATACTGTAGTTAGGACTGGCTGCAGAGAAATACAGCTCCACTTTGAACTGCTGGACAGGTGGAATTCCTTCTGAGAAGCTATCACCTATCAAGCAGCAGTGAGAGCACTTTCTGAGAGAACAAATGCTTTGAACAGCAGCTGGCCCATGGCAGGAGTTATTAATATAACTGACCAAACCTCCCCAGCCTGTCAGTTTCACTAAAGTCTGTCTCCCTCCACTTCACTTTGCCTCGGTGATCCAGTAAGTTGCTGACAGGTCAGGAAACAGGTTCCATGGTTGAGAAATCCAGGTTTTAGACTAAAACAATTCAAAATTTGCTTCTTAATAACCTCAACAACTTAATTACTTACCAGATAGATGCAAGCATTTCCCCCGTTTGCCTTCAACGCCACACAAGGAAAGCCACAAGAAGGCAGGATTGACATCAGTTGGGACAATGCTCATACAAAAATAACCAATCGCTCTTACACAATTTGCTCAATATCGGTCTTTCATATGTATTTTTCTCTCATTGTTGTCCTACAAGGTGCTTCTCCAATAGATACAGCAGGCTGGTGGAAAGCTGCTGACCTCCAGTTATGAAACCAAGGCAGGTGACCTTGGAGGACAAAATAAAACTGCTCTGAGCCCAGAAGGCCCAGCTTTAGACCATGCGTTTGGCTTGGATAGTGGCACACTGGGTTGACCAGTTGATTAGTTCTGACAAGACGGAGTGTCGGGTGGGAGCACAAATGTTACCATCCTAAGTGAGGACAGCAGGTTTCTACTCCGTGGAACCACGGAGGCATTTAGGGGTACTGTTCACATACACACGGGGCAGGGTAGGTGTAGGAAAATGCTTTGTTGAAATGGCGGCACGGGTTCTTTGGGCCAAAGGGCCTGTTTCCCGTGCTGGGTTGTTCTTTGTTCTTTATCTCAGCAATCTGAGTCCATATATGTGATGTTCTAGAGGGCCCAAATGGTACCCAAAGCCATGAGCTCTGAGTTTGCACTGGAGCACTGGGATCTTTGATCAAAACTGTTTATGCTATAATCGGTTGAGAAATGTTGCATCATTGTGTGTTCCATATCGAAAAAGATGGGCTCCAAGCTCTGCACAATCATCTGAGCTAATTTGGTGCTAGATTCCTCCATATTCCCTGACACAAACATATCTTCTATCACTGTAGAAGATACAAAAAAGTTCCAAGAGTAGGAAGGCATCAAGAGGCAAAAGGGAGGGGAAAAGGAACTTAAAAGAAGCCGCATCACTAGAGAAAAAGTGCTTGGAAAACTTATGGACTAAAGACTGGTAAGTCCCCTGAACCTGATGTCCTACATCTTTGGGTTTTAAAAGAAGTTGCTGAAGAGATAGTGGATACATTTGGGGTGGCGCAGTGGCATAGTGGTTAGCACTGCTGCCTCACAGCACCAGTGTGAGTAGTTCAATTCAGGCCTCAGGGTCACTGTGTGGAGTTTGCACTTTCACCCCGTGTCTGTGAGGGTTTCCTCTGGGCACTCCAGTTTCCTCCCACAGTACAAAGTTGCATGGGTTAGGTTGATTGGCCATGCTATTGTCAGAGGGATTAGCAGGGTAAATATGTGGAATTACGGGAATAGGACTTGGGTGGGTGGTGAAGAGTCGATAGGCTGAATGGCCTCCTTCTGCACTGTAGCGATTCGATGATGATTCCATAATTGTTTGTAATATTCCAAAAATTCCCTAGATTCTTAAATGATCCCAGTGGATTTTAAAATCACAAATGTAACACCTTGTATATAGCCTGGTTAGCAGAAAACTAACCAATTAACATCTATCATTGGGAAAATGCTAGAATCCATCCGTAAGGAAGTTATAGTAGGACAGTTAGACAACCATAATACAGTCAGGCAGTGTCAACGTGTTTTAATGAAAGGAAAATTGTATTTGACAAATTTATTAGGGTTCTTTGTAGCCATAACAAGCAAGAGAACCAATAAGTATAGTGTATTTAAATTTCTAAAGAGCATTCAATAAGGTGACACCTAAAAGGTGACCGCAAAAATTAAGAATTCATGGGATTGGAGCATGAATCGAGGCACAGCTGACTAACAGCAAATAAAGAGACAGGATAAATGGTCATTTTCAGGTTGGCAGACTCTAGTGGAGTGCCACGGGGAATGGTGCAGAGGTCTCAATGATTTATATGAATCACTTGGATGAAGGGACTGAGTGTATGGTAGCCAAATTTGCTGACGGTACCAAGATAGGTCAAACAATTTGTAAGGACATAAATTGGGGGTGACTTTACTATTGTGTTGCGCCTGTTTTCGGGCACAGAAATATGTTAAAGTCAGGTGTGTGGCGAGTAGTGTGATCTGTGCCGGTTTGCACTTTACCAAGACTTGAAAATGGCCACAATCGGGAACCCACCCAAAACAGATGCAATGTCAATTTAAATATTTTTGCATGTATTTCAATCCACTTAAAGAGCTGGACACCCCATTTTAGCAACACGTCCACCTTTACCACTGCATTCACCCAATCCACAATCAGGCTGGAACAGACATGCTTGACAAAAGTCTGATTTGAACGCTCTATCAGTGAGGGTTAATGAGGAGGTAAGTGCCTACCATCAGACAGCCCCATACTCCCCAGGAGGAGTACTTTCATGGTGGCCATGTTCTGTTTTGGATCAGGAGGAGCCTGTGAGTGTGTGGGGGCGGGGTGGAGGGCTGTTGCTCAGTAGCGTGTCCAATGTCTGATTTGCAGGATGGACCCAGGTCTCAGCATTGACCTCGAGTCTAGAGGATGCTGCTGGGTCCTAGTGCACACATCACTCATCAAGCACTGCCACAACCTCAGAACCTTTCAAGCAGCAATGTCTGTGCTCACTGCTGCATGAGTTCTGGGTATGTGTTATTGGGACGAGGATGGGGGGCGGTGGTTGGCTATGTTGCTAGAGGGCATGTGGGTTGGGGGGATAGGCTGTATGGACAGTGTGTGTTGCTGGGCTAGGGGCAAGCAGCGTTCCTTAACCTCTCCATGTGTTTTTCCTCATCTTCAGAACGATGAGATGGCTTTTGTGATGCAACCAATTGATCTTGCTGTTCTTTTGGTTGCTGCTGGAGCTGAGGAGGAGCAAGAGAATGAACTGTGTGCAGAGGAGGCCTAAACCTTACCAATTGCAGGTGTAGAGGGAGATGGCCACCAAAGGCAGGAAGTAGCTGCTATTTGCCCAAAGAACAGTAGAAGGAGAGAGCGGAAACCCCGGCAGTTCTACACATGAGTGTCATTTGAACAAATGTCAGATACCGTGTGCAGGTGACAGCTCCACCTCTGCATGGACCTGTGCCACTTGTTGCAAGGCCTGGCATCTTGGGGCAGGGTGGGGAGGAGCACCCACTCTCAGTGGCTGTCAAATTGACAGCCAATCTGAATGTTAATGTCATTGTGAAATGCTACATACATCTCCGCTGGAAAGAGACAGCACCTGTGTGAAGAAGGTCAAGGATGCCCCATCTGCCCGGGCTGGCCAGTACATCAAATTTCACCTGGACCAGACCCAGCAGGAAGCCCGGCCTGCAGGGTTTGCAGTCATTGCAGGGATACCTAATGTGCAGGGGACCATCGACTGCACTCACGTCGCACTCAAGATCCCACTACAGAATCCACGAAGATTTGTCAGTAGAAAGGGGTTCCATTCCTTAAATGTCCAATTGGATTGTGACCACAAGATGAACATCATGCACATCTGTCCCAGACACCCCGACAGCGTGCATGATAGTTTTATTCTGAGGTGCTCAGACATCCCAAAGGCCTTTGAGGAGGAGCCCATGCTGTAGTGTCATAGGTGACATGGATACCCGCTTTGGACTTGATGATGCCTGTGACTGAGGCGGAGACCCGCTATAATGAGACCCACTTTGCCACCCTATAGTAGAGAGGTGCACAGGGCTCCTGAAAATGCAGTTCCACTGCCTGGACCGCTGTGGCAGGGTCCTATAATACAGCCCCCTGATTTCTTCCTGCATTGTGGTGGTGTGCTGTGCCCTGCCAAATCTGGCACAGCAGAGAAGAGACCTTCTGGAGGAGGAGCAGCATGTGGAGGCTGATAAGCCAGACATCGCTGGGGAGGAGGTCGCCCAGTGGACAAGGAGGAAGAGGAGGAGGTGGATCACACTAAGCAACACCACCCAGGTGCTGGAGAGCTGGCAGCAAGACAGAGGCATGCAAGGGCAGGTAGGGATGCCCTGATCACCAGGCGTTTTGCTAACTAGGGGCCTGTGTTTGTGCATGTGGGTTCCATTTCCCCCCCATCCCTCCCCACAGCCCTGCTATCTCTTGCAACATTGTCACACCAGAGTGGTGGGCCTGGGTAGGCTGTGTTAGCGAGTTTCTTTAGCAGGCAGGAGGGTGACGATGACTTGCTAAGCACCATTATAATGATGCCCTGGTACAAACTAGTCTGACTCCTACCTGAGCTCCGCATGCACGCTGGCACCTGTGCCCACATCTTTGTAATGGGTGAGGGATCAGTGAACCCCCATACAGGGCCCCAGGGTGGGTGGGGTGGGGGAGGGGAGGGAATCACCCGTGGGTTCTGGAAAACCAGTGGCTTCATTTTCTCAGTGGCACCGCATTGAGAGGCCTCCCCAACTGACATTAACATGAAGGACACTCCAGGGACCATTAATGGAAAAGGATTTCTGGTCAACGCAAATCTGAGACAAATTAGTTACAGGTGGGTGGTGAAAAAACATTTATTGATTACAATAAATGTTTCTAAATAATGTTTTAACATAAAAATATGTGAACGGAAAACACTTAGAGGCTTAAAAATCTAACTCGTGCAGCCCTTCACCCATGTTATCACAGTGCAACTACGACTTCCTAATCTTATGTGGTCTACCACTACATCTTCGTGTCTCCCCAGAATGTACATCAGAGGTGGAGGGGGCCAGCCTCCTACCTCACCCCATGGCCTGTGATGTGCTTGCTGGGCATCCTCCGGAGGCCCTGGACCTTGAGGGCCCTGGTTGGCTTCCAGGTTTTTGGGATGTTTCCATGACACCCTCTTCATCCCATTGCCCCTGAAATTCCCCGGTGTCAGAAAGGAGGGTAGGGGAGGGGTGGTCAGAAAGTGTAGTCACAGTCACAATCTCCTGATTGGAAGACCCAACATCGGCTCGAGCCCTTCCTCCTCCTTTGGGGTTCTGAGAGCCCCCGGATCACTCCATGGGATGGCAGAGCTTCTGCAGTGAGTTCCAGAATCTCCAGCATCACCTGGCCCTGGAGGACAATCTGCGTCCTACCAATGTTGGTCGAGCCCTTTGCAATGGCCACCTGAGTCGGTGGTTACCTGTCAATGGCCGTAGCAAATGCCCTCTGAGACTGGGCCATGCTCTGCAGCCTCTCAGCCATGACCCTCTGCGACTGGGCCACATTCTCAAGGGCTGCTGCTATAGCCTGATGTGTCTCAGCGCTGTCCCGCTGGGTCTTGTCAGTTCTCAAGCCTCTCAGCCAAGGGCCGCAGAAGCTCGAGATTTCTGTTGGGTCCCTCAGCTGTGGCTCTCTGGTACTTCACTGTGGCCTGCTGTGACTCAGCCATCACTTAGAGCCTGCCATTCAAGGTGAGGAATCCCTGCCCCAGCCTTTCCACTGCAAACACCCTTGCAATTTTGGCCTGGGAATCACACAAGACAGGCAATAGCTGGTCTGCCTGAAAGCTTTGGGACTCCTCCCAATAGCCTCGCAGTTGGTCCAGTGTAGCCATCAGGCCCTTTTTCATTCCCTGGCTCTGTTGGTGCATCTCCAGAAGCTGAGGGAGAAGTGATCTCAGAGGCCCAGTATGTATCCTGGGCCAGCTGAGTCCTCACCTCCAGCAGACCTCTGTGTGCCAGAGGCCTCGGAATTTCCCTCCTCCACCTGAGTTACAATATCAGATGTGTCATGCTTATCAGAGACTGAGTCAGAAGCCTCACCACTAACTGATCCACTGATGTAATAGTATCTGGGATGGTGAGACAAGGTGGAAACTAATGCCAAAATGGTGCTACCCTCGGAGGTCCCTTCATCTGCTTCCTCCAAGGATTTGTCCGAGGTGTCTGGGGCAGATGGGCCAGAGCCTCAGTGGGGGACCATGATGCCAAATGGCCTTGGGGCATCCTTATCGGTTCCTGCGACACAGGACACAAGGTTAAGTCAAGGGAGGGACAGGAATCCAGAATGCAAAAAACTTGATTCATTTTTCTCCAATGAATGTGGAACAAAGCACAAAGAAGATTACAGCACAGGAACAGGCCCTTTGGCCCTCCAAGCCTGCAGAGAATAGGCTATCTGTCTGAATTGTAACCCTCTAACTTTCCGGGCACCATATGCCTCTACTCCTATCCCATTCATGTATCTGTCAAGACGCACCTTAAAAGTCACTATTCTATCTGCTTCCACGATCTCCCCCAGCAGCAAGTTCCAGGCACCCACCATCCTCTGTGTAAATAAACATGCCTTTAAACCTATCCCCTCGCACCTTTAATCTATGTCCCCTAGAAATTGCCTCAACTTTAGTGGAGGATTGACAGGTGCTCACTTCTTGATTCCAGCCCAACCATCCTGTCACTGACAGCCCACATCTCCCCTTCCCTGGACAGCTCCAGCATCCGCTCTTCAAAGGCGGTGAGAACCCAGAGGTCAAGCTCAACAGGGGAAACCCTTGGGGGGGCAAACATAATGCTACTCTTGGGAGAGGGAGAAAGGAGGTGCTTAGGGATCTGGGGCTGGAAGCATGCAGGGTTTAGAGGGTGGGGTGATTTGGGGGAAGATGCTAGATGGGGTTAAGCATTTACCCTTGCTGCCTGGATGAGACCATTGACTTTCTTGTGGCACTACTTTCCCTTTCTGGGGGCCAGTGCCATGGCACTGATGGAAACAGCAATTGCCTCCCAGACTGCATTGTCATCAGTCCTGGTTCTGCATCCTGCTGGGGGGAAGAGAGTGTTTGTCTCTGCAGCATCCAGCAGCCTGCTGAGAGTGCCATCTGTGACTCTGGAGCGAGCCTCTTGGACATTTTTTCCTGCATGTCCTACCTGCCTGCCTGTCCATCCTTGCGATTTTTATGGAGCTGCCCCTTGTTACGGCAGATCAGCTGCAGGCAGTTTGGGAGAATGTTCCAGCAAGTTAAATGCAGTTTTCTTGTTAGCATTGAGGGAAAGGCAAGTGAGCACTTGTACGTGTGCTGATGGTGGTGGTGGTGGCGGGGCTGGGGAAGCAGTGGTGGTGGTGTGGATCAGTGCTTCAATGATTGGGGACAGGGGAGAGAGAGGGAGGTGTCATACAGCCATCAGAGTCAGGGAGAGGGGGTCCTTGTGCAGGTGGGACTAGGGAAGGAGGGGTGTTGCCAATCTGCCTGCGATGGGAGAAGAGAGGAGGAATGGGATAACTCTGCCTATGATCGGTGGGAGGGCTGCATCCACTCCGCCTTCGATCGGCGGGGTGGGTGGGGGGGGTGGTGGGCGGTGTCGTGATCGGTCTGGGTGGTGGGAGGGGTGGGTGGATAAGGGGACCAGATAAGGAGGTACAATGTCCTTGAGGTCAGGAAGGGGCATTATCTGGCCCAGTAGGGATGTGGCAGGGGAGCAGCATTATTTTTTTTTCTGCGCGTGTGCAGTTGGAGGCTCAGAGATCGGAGCTGCAGGGTTAAGCCCCGCCCACATGCTTCTGCAGCAAGAGTTAACCCCTTCTAGCATCTTCCCCCAAATCACCCCCAAATCACCCCACCCTCTAAACCCTGCATGCTTCCAGCCCCAGATCCCTAAGCACCTCCTTTCTCCCTCTCCCAAGAGTAGCATTATGTTTGCCCCCCCAAGGGCTTCCCCTGTTGAGCTTGACCTCTGGGTTCTCACCGCCTTTGAAGAGCGGATGCTGGAGCTGTCCAGGGAAGGGGAGATGCGGGCTGTCAGTGACAGGATGGTTGGGCTGGAATCAAGAAGTGAGCACCTGTCAATCCTCCACTAAAGTTGAGGCAATTTCTAGGGGACATAGATTAAAGGTGCGAGGGGATAGGTTTAAAGGCATGTTTATTTACACAGAGGATGGTGGGTGCCTGGAACTTGCTGCTGGGGGAGATCGTGGAACTCGCTGATAATTTTGCAGTCAGGATGCGTATGGGTGGGGCCTAAGAATGGGCCAAGAAGACGGATCTGAAATTCTCCCAATTTCAAGTCCTCCCAGGACTTTGACAAAAAATGGTAAAATAGTGCCCAAAGCGTATAAAAAGGGAGTTAAATGAGTGGGCAAAAATTTGGCGTATGGGCTACAATATAGGAAATGTGAGTTGTCAACTCTGATGCATAAAATATAAAAGTAGAATATTATTTAAATGGAGAGAGAAATAACAGAATATTGTATACAGAGAGATCTGGATGTCTTGCACATGAATCACAAAAAATAGCATGCTGAAACAAGTAATTAGGAAAGCAAATGTAATTTTGGATTTTGTTGCAAGGGCTAATGGAGAATAGAAGTATTGAAGACTTGCTTTAACTTTAAAAGACCCAGAGTACTACTTACAGTTTTGATCTCCTTTCTTATGGAGGGATATAGTTGTATTACAAGCAGTTCAGAAAAGGTTAACAGGGCAGAATCCTGGGTTGAGTGGATTGTCTTATAAGGAAAGATTAAGCAGGTTGGGCTTATACTTAATGGAGTTGAGAAGAATGAGAAGTGATCGCATTGAGCTTGACAGTGTAGCTACTGAGGGGAGGTTTCCCCTCAAGGGGGAATCTACAAGATGTATGGTTTCAAAGTAGTGTCTCCTATTAAAATTGGAGATGAAGAGGACTTCTTTCTGCCAGAGGATTGTTAATATTTGGAATTCTCTTCTCCACAGAGCAGTGGAGGGTGGAATCATTAATATATTCACAGTATATTAGACAGATGTTTGATTGACAAGAGAGAAGCAGTCAGGAAAGTGGAGTTAGTGCTACAATCAGATCTGCCATTACCTTATTGAAGGGAGCTGGATAGCTTTTGATCTACAAAGGAGTTTAGGGTCATGGGGTCGGAGGGAGTGATGACAGGAATGTGGAGTTAAGGCCACAGTCAGATCAACATTTATCTTACTGAATGGTGGAGTAGGCTTGATTGGGCCAAATGGCCGACTGCTGCTCCTATTTATTTCTTATGTTTTTTGGTAAGTGAATATACACTGGAGCTAAAAACAAAAACTATTGCAAGCTGTTCTATCTTCGTCAGTCTCTGCCAATACAAGTACTGGTATAAAGTTGATTATGGATTAGGGATTGGATTGTGTAGGTCATCTTTTCTGATAGCCTGTTCTTTTCACTGGAATGAGTAAGGAAGACACCCGCAGAGTTGCACTGAAGTTATAGGGGACAATTTTCTTCCATGACCTTTGCCTAGTTATGCAGCGAACAGAATTCACTGAATTGTGCTCAGCTGGGATGCAGGCCCAACCATGCTTCCTGGGATTGTCCTTTGCTAGGAGTGGATATGTGCTGAGTTTCACTGCCATAAGATGTCTGAATTCTATGCCTGTTCACAAAAGACTGGTCTCATGCAGCTGTATGCCTTAATGGTCTACAATAGTTTTAAGAGACAGTGGTTTGGTGCTGGGCTGACTCTGTTGTAGGGCTGCTTTACCAGCAATGCTACTTTAACACATTATAACTTTGGCTGCATTTGGAGTTTTTGGTCTCTCAGTATTTATTCCTGTACATAATTGGTTAAAGAAACTTGTTATGTCTGTTAGCACAATATGTAAATGTCATATGTCCTATACCCTAATTTGAAAATGATATCTGACAATGCTGCTTCACTAAAGAAGGACATTCATGACCCGAATGTCAAAGGCTCTGGCCTGGAAATGATGGTAGAAAGTGGCCAAGATGTACAGTGCAAGGATTTCTGCTCTGGCACAAAAAAACTGTCAATCATCTCACTGGAAGTTCCAGCAATCAGGCTCTTAGGTCATTATTATCAACTTCACTGAATACCAGAAAGCCTTTTGGGGAGGGAGTTCCAACTGGATGCTATCCCTTGTGTGGAAAAGTACTTATTGATTTCCCTCCAAAATGACTTTGCTCTAATTTTAAGATTATAGCCCCTCCAGGAAATAGTTTATCTCTAGCTACCTTTTTGAATCCTTTAAACATTTTAAACACCTTGAGCAGATGACCCCTCAATCTTCTATACTCAGGGGAATAGCAGGGAGGCAACAGTTGTTATTTGGTTCAAGCACAGGTTTTTTCAATCAAGGCATATGCCAGATGCATTTGACAGTTACAGTTGATTCTGTGAGGTGCTCTCCATTGTTTCATAGTTCTCATTTGCACAGTAAAGAATCTCTTCATTGACCTACTGATCTGCGGTCTCAAGATTCTCTTCATTGTCCCTCTGATCTGCACTCCAAAGAATCCCCTCATTCTTCTCTTGATGCAAGGTCTTAAGAATCTCCTGATTGTCCTCCTGAGCTTCAGTTTCAAGAGTCTCATTGTCTTCCTGATGTGCAATCTCAAGCATCTTATTTTCCTTTTGATTTGCTTTTTGAAGAAGCGCTTCAATGTCCTTCTGATCTGCAGTCTCAAGTGTCTCTTCTTGGTTCTCCTGCCCTTTAGTCTTTGGAACCTGTTCATCCTCCTGGCCTGCAATCTCAAGAACTTATTCTTCATCTTCCTGACCAGCAACTCTTTCATGTTGATCCTATTTTCCAGTGCAATAATGAGCAGAATACAATAAATCTTCAAGCTCCAGGAGAGCTTGACCAACTGGCACTGCAGAACATCCATGACATGTCCAAGTGCTGGAAGTGTTGCTTGAGAATGCCTGTTGCGTTCTCAGTTACGGCTTTGGCAGTGCCAACACTTGAGACAATGATGGTAGTGTTGATTCCCAAACAATGGTTGGTATTTGACAGCTGCTTGCATAATACCATGATGATGATCACACATCAGATGTATATTTATGAAGTAATAATCCTTCCAATTCATGTGTGGGACACCCCCTGCCAGGGCAACACAATGGGTTACATGTGTCTTATTTGTTATCTTATGTACTTTGGATAATCCCAACATTCAGAAAAAAATAACTGCCTGCCTGCTGTGCTGTGCTGCGTGGGATAAAATGTGGGTGTTTGATTTTATAAACAAAGCATCTGTTTCTTGCTTTAGACCCTTAAATACAACAGAGAGACTGATGTATATATCTTCTGTGCTACTTTGATTTGAGACCAATGTAAAACCACCCAATGTAATACTCACTTTGGCGAAAGGATTTGAGTGTCAAGGCATATAGATCACAAAACCTATGAGAAAAAGCACAAAGAATAATCAAAGGAGTTAGTGGAACGTTAACTTTATATCAATTAGAGTTGGTTTAACAATCTGCCTTGATCTCGTAATGGCATGACCTCTTTGAGATCTAGACTCATCACTTGGGTGCTCTTGACTTGTATGTGTGTTAGTTACTTGTGTATTATTGGAGTGCTGATTGTTTTCATGGCGTAACCTACAATTTCACTCTCTGAGTCCATCTTTGGACATGTTTGAGACACAGTTGGCCTGCTAGGTGTTATACACTTAGCTGGCTTTGGTTTCTTCTTAACATCACTCCAGTTGCTTTTGTGACTTCATAGGACCTAAACTTATTGTACATTTTGGATAATTCTGTAGGTAATCAAGTTCCAGGTGTACGACCTATGACTCATACTTTTTGTCCTATGTGTAGACTAGGCAGTCCCACATCTGTACACTCCGATCTTGTGTTTTCCTAAACTATATGATTAATGACTTAACAGTGCAAATCATTTGTTTGATGAGACCGTTGGATCTAGGTTAGTTTGGCAGGGCTGTCACATGGTTTATGCCCCATTTGGCCATGTTTCTAAGAGGTCTGCCGTTATATCGCAGCCCAAAGCTTGATATGTTCTATTCAAACATACCAAACACGCTGAAAATTAAGCTTATTTGCCAGAGTTCTACCACCCCACCTGCTACGGAATTTGAGAGGGCGAGGAACGGACAGTGGAAATGTCCATTGACCTCAGGTGAGATTTTCTAGTCTCATTCAAGCAAGGCTGTAAAATTCCACCCAATGTATCTGTCACAGGCACACTTGAGGTGTTTTTCAATTCTCTGGTGATGGGAAGATTGGAGAAGTGAGTGACTAGGAGAAAATTGTTGCCATGAATCGTGAATAAACCTATTGAGATTTTAGACCAAGAGTATGATAGAACTTCGTGAGGGTGTAAAGATTCTTTGCATTGATGTGGTTGGTGACTCTGGTATGCTTCATACATCACCATGTCCTTTTGTAGCATTGTTGATCCCTGGGCAATACACAGTATTCTTTGCCAGACACCTTGTTCACTCTATGTCCCTTATGTAAATGTGACAATATGTCCCAGCAAAGTGCTTTGTGTTCTTTGAAATTCCTACCTCTTGAGATACCTGGTTCAATTCTGTATACTCAGCCAAAGCCATCTGACGGTGCTTGGTACCGTGTATCATATCAGGTCAACCTTCTACAATGATTCTCCATAATGCCTTCAGTCATGGATCATTTGCTGTTTCCTCATGAAATTAGTTGCACTCGTGTTGACCAAATTTCATCAGATCGACATTGAGTAAGTCTTCTGTCAATGTCTGCCCTGTCTACTTGAGGCCTAGTGAGACATCTGTGGTTTTTATGGAATTAGATAACCTGTTTAGTGTCCCTGAAGTAATCATTTTGCTACCAAGTTTGTAACAAACTTCAAAGTTGTAGTCCTGTATTTTTATCAGAAGTCATTATAGTCCGGGTGGTGTATTTGTCAGTGACTGGCACCAAATCATTCCTAATGGTTTGTAGTCAGTTTCCATATGAATCATTTACCAAATGGGGGCGGCATGGTATAGAACATATAACATAGAACATTACAGTGCAGTACAGGCCCTTCGGCCCTCGATGTTGCGCCGACCAGTGGAACCAGTCTAATGACCCTCTAACCTAAACTATTCCAATATTATCCATATGTCTATCCAATGACCATTTGAATGCCCTTAAAGTTGGTGAGTCCACTACTGCTGCAGGCAGGGCATTCCATGCCCTTACTACTCTCTGAATAAAGAACCTACCTCTGACATCTGTCCTATATTTATCACCCCTCAATTTAAAGCTATGTCCCCTTGTGTTAGCCATCACCATCCAAGGAAAAAGGTGGCACTGCTGCATCACAGCACTAGGGACCCGGGTTCAATTCTCAGCTTGGGTTGCTGTCTGTGTGGAGTTTGCACGTTCTCCCCGTATCTGCTTGGGTTTCCTCCAGGTACTCTGGTTTCCTCCCATGGTCCAAAAGACATGCCGGTTTGGTGCATTGACTACTTTACGTTCTCTCTCACTGTACCTGAATAGGTGCTGGAGCGTGGCAATTTTCACAGTAACTTCATTGCAGTGTTAATGTAAGCCTACTTTGACACTAATAAACTTTAAATCTTTAAATAGATGTGTATACTGAACACTGGAGTGGGTGTCTGTTTAAATAATAGGATTGTTCTTGTGATAAACTTTTGGAACCAAATGCAATTGATCTGTCCTCTTGCATCATGCATGTTCTGAGATGCGCAACCTTTTTTCTTGGATCACTGTCTTTTAGAACATGTCTCTCTTCACAGTATCTGTTTAAATAACTTGAACATATGTTGATAGTCTTCCTGCCAGACGTGCGGAGCATCCTTCCTTAGCAACTCTCTAAGTGATAATACTTTATTGGCAAAGTTGAGCATTTATTGTGCTAAGAAGTTGAAAAATTCGAGGCAGCTCTGCAAATCATATATGTCCTGGCAGTAGGCGTGTCTCGGACATCTTCTAGTTTGCCTGTGCCAGCAGAGAACTGAGAAGGTTAATCTGACCCCATACACCTGGCCTTTCTTGCTGTTGAAGTCAAGTGCTTTTCAATGAGCTGCTGCCACCACTGGGTGTAGATTCCATTTATGCTCTTCTTTGTTTTCACCCATCACTGCAATATCATCGGCAATGCGCGCACATCCAGGGATATTTTCTGTAGTTCTGTCCAGATTCTGCTGTAACAGATCTTGACTGATGCACAAACCAAAAGGTAATTTCCAAATGCTGTTCTGAAAATAATAATTTCTTGAGATCACGCTGCCAAGTGAACTGACCAATATCCAACTTTGAGAAAAGCCTGGTTCCTGTGAATTTGGGATTCAATTCCTTGAATGTTGGACTCTTG
Source organism: Carcharhinus amblyrhynchos (assembly GCF_965287045.1). NCBI lineage: Eukaryota > Metazoa > Chordata > Chondrichthyes > Carcharhiniformes > Carcharhinidae > Carcharhinus > Carcharhinus amblyrhynchos. Next base: position 65,414,813 of record NC_137333.1, read on the forward strand.
TGTGGTTGCCTCTTTATTGTGAGATTTCCACATTCCACACCCCCAGATTTGGCCGTCTTTTCTCAGTTTTTAATGTGATGAAACTGCTTCAATCGTTGTGCTGATGCACATGATGAATAATGCCGTTATGCTCCATGTAATCCAACTCACTGTTTCACTTCTCCTGTATATGCACACTGCATTTTCCAAAAGGGTCGATTGATGGAATTGCATCTTCTCTGAGCTCTGAAGTTCTTTATGTCATTGAATCTGTCTGGGTACATCCGCTGTAGGTCATGGACTAACTCAATGTGATTATCCTTAGCCCCTTCTGATGTGATTGGCATTTTAGTAATTTGTATACCATCACAAATCACAACATTGAGTTCTGTACATGTCCTGTGACTGCTGGTCTGCTCATGCCCATCTGATAGAATACTTGGAGTTTCCATGCAGACTTGCCAGAGCTGCATTTCAATGTCAATGTACCTTAGCAATGGATAGGTGACTGACCAATTGTAAGTAGTTAATTTGTCTGTTGTAGATTATATCATATCATATCATATCATATCCAGGGTGCCACGGTGGCACAATGGTTAGCACTGCTGCCTCACATCACCAGGGACCCGTGTTCAATTCTGAGCTCGGGTCACTGTCTGTGTGGAGTTTGCATGTTCTCCCTGTGTCTGCGTGGGTTTCCTCTGGGTGCTCTGGTTTCTGCCCATAGTCCAAAGATACGCAGATTAGGTTGATTGGCCATGGTAAATTAACCCTAGTGTCGGGGGATTAGCAGGAAAAATATGAGTTATGGTTGGTGCAAACTCGATGGGCTGAATTGCCTCCTTCTGCACTGTAGATTCTATGATTCTTCTGGACTCTGACTGGTAAGAAATTCACTGTCATTCTTGTGTCGAATATGGCTGTGAGCTTGTGATTGCTGCTTTTCTTTGAGAACGTGTGTCGATGGAACAAAATCTTCTCACCATTTGACTTCATCCATACGTTGTGTGAGATTAACAATATGGAAACCTTTCCATCTTCCAGTTGAAGAACTGTCCACTCTGGATCTTCATCCTGGTCTGTCTCGCCAGAAATCTTGTACATGTGCCTGTACTTATGTCCCTGTTCCCTGTTTTGCTACAAGTATGCTTCACTTACTTTTTGTTTAGTTGCATCTTATTTCTGGTCATGCTGCAGAACTGGATTTCCTGCTTGGGTGAGCCCTCTGAACTTTTACTCTAAATAACTTACAAAGGTCTTGAAATGCATGGCAGTTTTGAGGTGGTTGCAGTGAAATTATTTGTGTTCTGGCCACCACGCCAATATTGTTGTTGCACCTAATGCATGTGAGTGTTGTTACCCAGCAACAACCGTTCCATTTTTTCTGTCATCTTTACCAAGGTATCAATATTCTGACCTTTTTCTCCAAAATACTTTTTTAAAAGCTTCAATTGGTGTTGAAGTTATAACCAGCTCCATTATTCCTTTGGACAGTTTAGCTTCTGAAAAATCACAGTCCTTGGCCAGGTTACCTGCACCTGCAGGCAAGCTGATCTAATAGGCATTGATGTGGAGATGCCGGCATTGGACTGGAACGGGCACAGTAAGAAGTCTCACAACACCAGATTGAAGTCCAACAAGTTTATTAGGCAGTACAAACTTTCGGAGTGTCACTCCTTCTTCAGATGAGTGAGGAGTTGTGTTCACAAACAGGGCATATATAGACACAAACTCAATTTACAAGATAATGGTTGGAATGTGAGTCTTTACAGGTAATCAAGTCTTAAAAGTATAGACAATGTAAGGGGAGAGAGATTAAAGAGATGCATATTGTCTCTAGCTAGGACAAGATGATGAAGTTGTTGTCCAATATCTTCTGATGGATAGACTGCAAAATTAGTGGGTGAGCCACAGCGTCGGGAGATTTTGCAAGCCCAGACAAGTCGTGGGGGTTACAGATAGTGTGACATGAACCCAAGATCCCAGTTGAGGCAGTCCTCGTGTATGGAACTTGGCTATCACTTTCTGCTCAGTTATTCTGTGTTGTTGTGTGTCATGAAGGCCGCCCTGGAGACCGCTTACCCGAAGATCAGAGACCAAATGCCCGCAATCGCCGAAGTTCTCCCTGACAAGTAGAGAAACTCCGCCTGGTGATTGTCGAGCAGTGCCTACCCAGCGTCTGCGTGGTCTCCCCAATCTACCACGTCCCTGTAAAGAGGAGAATTTACCATGGCCAATCCACCTAACCGACATCTTTGGACATTGGGAGGAAACCGGAGCATGCGGAGGAAACCCACACAGACATGGGGAGAATATACAAGCTCCAAACAGACATTGACCCAAGCCAGGAATCGAACCCGGTCATTGGCGCTGTGAGGTAGCAGTGCTAACCACTGTGTCACCATGCCATGTCACATGGCCTTGTTGTAGCGTGTACAGTCAAATTCCCCATCATTCCTGCTACCTCCAAATCAGATACTCGCTGCAGTGTGAAATATTGTCTGTAGAGGGCTCCGTCTTCTGGGGTCTTCAATGCAAGTACAGTCTTTGTGAAGCACAGCATCTTGTCTGTGGCTTTTCCTGTGATATTTAAATCTTCGTTATTTTCCTTAAGAGATACCACAGTTCACCATTTCTGTTTCATATAAATTCACAAATCTCAAACAGGGCTGGTAAACTAACCATAAGTTTAAGTTATTTGAAGGATTGTTCAACAGACAGATCTGCTATAAAGATTCAACAACTATTGTTAACAAGCAAGTACAGATGCAATTCCTTCACATGGCATGCTGCTAAGCTAGAAGTTTCTCTGAATAGGGTCTTCAGGTCACAGAATTTATATAGAATCCCTCCAGTACAAAAGGAGGCCATTCAGCCCATCGAGCTGCACTGACACCACCCTATCCCTGTAACCTCACATATTAATTCTGCTAATTCCCCCCAAAATTAGGGTCAATTTAGCATGGCCAATCAATCTAACCACACATCTTTGGACTGTGGGAGAAAACTGGAGCACCTGGAGAAAACTCATGCAGACAGTGACCCAAGCAGGAATCTATGTAAGGGTGCTGTGAGGCAGCAGTGCTAACCACTAAGTCCTGACTACTTACTCATTAACATATTCTGTCTTAAATCAAGTAGGGTGGCAGGTGGATAGGGGGGTAGGTGGGTAGGATGGCAAGTGTGTGAGGGGAAGAGTGGGTGAGGTGTCAGAGGGTACAAACCTAAGAGGACATCAGCAAATAAGCTGAAAAATTTGTGAAAGTACAGACTGAAGTGCAGAGCATGCATAACAAAATGGATGTCAGCTCTAAGAGAAATAAATGTATACAATCTGATGGTCATCACTGAGAAACTACTGCAAATGACAAAGTTTGATACCTAAATATTCAAGGGCAGAAGAGATTTCAGAAGGACTGAAAGCTAGGAAAAGGTAGAAGGGTGTCTCTGTTAATTAAGGATGACATTAGTACAATAGAGAGAGACAAGCTTAGCTCTAAAGATCAAGATGTAGAATCAGTTTGGGTAAAGATAAGAAATTTCAATGCTAAGAAAGAAGTCACTTGTGGGAGTAATTTATAGGCCCCTAACAGTAACTGCACTGTAGGACGGGGTAAACAGGGAGAAATGATAGGAGCTTGTGAGAAAGGTACGACAATAATCAGGGTGATTGTAATCTGCATATAGATTGGACAAATCAGATTGACAAAGGTAACTTGGAAGATGAGTTCATAGACAGTTTCTTAAAGCAGTATTTACTAGAGCCAACCAGAAAACAGGCTTTTGTAGATCTTGCAATGAGACAGAACTGGTTAATGACCTCATAGTAAAGACTCCACTAGTTATTGTAACATCATTGAATTACACATTCCATTTGATAGAATCATAGACTCAATAGAGAGAGAGAAGTTGGTCTAAGACTAGAGTTTAAAACTTAAACAAGGGCAATTAAGTGGGTATAAAGCAGAGCAGGTTAAACTGAGCTGGAAAATTAGTTTAAGAGATAGATCAGTAGAGATGCAGTGGCAAACATCTAAAGATTTACTAACACTCAGCAAAGGTACATTCCAATGAGAAAGCAAGATTCTAGGGAAAGGAAGCTCTATCCGTACTTAAATAAGGAAGTTAAGGACAATAACAAATTGAAAGAAGTGTGCAATTTTACCAGGATTCGTGACAAGTCAGAAGATTGGACAGAATATAAAGAACAGCAAAGAATGACTAAACAAAATTGAGGAGGGAGAAACTGAATACGGGAGAAAGTTAGCTAGTAATATAAAAACAGGTAGGAAGAGTTTCTAATGATACTTAAAAAGAGAAACAGTAACTAAAGTGGGTATTCACCCTCTAAAAAGTGAACCTGGGAAATTAAAATGGAGGATAAGGATTAATTGAATTAGTATTTTGCATCTGTCATCTGTCTTCATTGTAGAGGATATGAATAACATCCTAGAAGTAATTGTAAAACAAGAGATAAAGGGGAGTGAGGAACTTAAACAAATATCACCAGGGAAAGGGTACTGAGGAAATTATCAAAACCAAAAGCTGACTTCATCCTAGGGTCTTAAGAAGAGGCAGCTGAGACAGTAGATGCATTGGTTTTAATTTACGGAAGTTCCCTAGATTCTGGAAAGGTCCCATCAACTTGGAAAACAGGGAATATGACTCCTCTGCTTCAGAAAGGAGGGAGACAGAAAGCAGGAGACTACAGGTCAGCGAGCTTAACATCTGTCATAGAGAAACATTAGAATCTATGAAGGAAGTAAAAGCAGGATATTTAGAAAATCTGAATGAGATCTGACAGAATGAATAAGGTTTAGTGAAAGGGAAATCATGTTTGACTCATTTATTAGAGTTTTTAAAATTAATTTATGGGATTTGGTCATCATTAGCTTGGCCAGCAATTATTGTCTATTCCTAGCTGCCCTTGAGAAGGAAGATGATGGCGATCTGCTTTCTTGAATCACTGCGGTCTTGAGGTGTAGGTACACCCACAGTGCAGTTAGGGAAAGAGTGCCAGGATTTTGACCCAGTGACAGTGAAGGAACGGCAATATATTTCCAAGTCAGGATGGTTATTTGGAGGGGAACTTCCAGGTGGTAGTATTCCCATATATCTGCTGCCCTTGTCCTTCTAAATGTAATGGTCATTGGCTTGGAAGGTACTGTCTAAGAAGCCTTGGTGAGTTCTTGCTCTGCATCTTGTAGTGGGTAAACACTGTTGCCACTGTCCGTCAGTGATGGAGGGAATGAATGTTTGTGGAAGGGGTAGTAATCAGGCAGGTTGCTTTGCCCTGGATGGTGTAGAGTTCTTGAATGTTGTTGGAATTGTTGTGCATATCCGGGCAAATGGGAAGTATTCCATCACACTCCTGACTTGTGCTTTTGCATATGATGGATAGGCTTTAAGGAGTCAGGAGGTGAATTTCTTGCCTCAAGATTCCTAGCCTCTGATCTGCTCTTGTAGCCACGTGTGTATATGGCAAGTCCAGTTCAGTTTCTGGTCAATGATAACCTCAAGGATGGTGTTAGTGAAGAATTCAGCAATGGTAATGCCATTGAATGTCAAGGTGCAATAGTTAGATCCTTTCTTGTTGGAGATGGTCATTGACAGGCATTAGTGTGGCATGAATGTTACAGGCCACTTGTCAACCCAAGCCTGGATATTATCCAAGTCTTGCTGCATTTAGACATACACTGTTTCAGTATCTGAGGAGTTGTGAATGGTGCTGAACATTGTGCAGTCATCAGCAAACATCCCCACTTCTGACTTTATGAAGGAGGGAAGATCATTGATAAGGTAACAAAGATGATGGGGCCTAAGGCACTACCTTGAGGAATTCTTGCAGCGATTTACTGGAACTGAGATTTTTGACCTTCAACCACCACAACTGTCTTCCTTTGTGCTCGGTATGACTCCAACCAGTGGAGGGTTTTCCTCCTGATTCCCATTGAGACAGATTTTCCTAGGACTCCTTGATGTCATGTTCGATCATATCCTGCCTTAATATCAAGGACAGTCACTCTTGCTTCATCGGTGGAGTTCAGCTTTGTCATACATGTGCAGTGGATGAATTCTCCCATTTCCTGAAATATGTGTCAGTCGCTTGAATACATGCCTGGGTGGCCACAATTACTGATACAGAAAACCCATGGCAATTTCAAATGATCTTATGCTATAAAGTCTGAGGTGGTCAATACTTACCCAATCATACGTTGAGCTGTCTGGGCAAATGGTTTTGGCCATAGGTGTGTAATAGGTTGCATAGCTCTCCCATTACCTTTGATGAAGTACAAGGTTTCTCATAAAAGCCTGCAATGAATCTGCTTGTCCTATAAATTCATTGGAGAGAGAGGTTATAACTTGGAGGATAGATTATGCTCAGTACCTGGTTCACTCTCCTTTCCTTCATGCTTTTCTCTTTCTCTCATTCTACATTAAAATGGAAAAGAAATGATTATTTTCTGGATATCTGATACGTGGTTTTCAGAAGTTCTCAATATCAGGGGAGTAAGAATCCTCCAGCAGTCTCCCACTCCTTCTGGCAGTCAAAGCTTAGTCCATGCAGTTTTGGCTAAAAGAAACCTCCCCAAAAAAATGTTGCACAAAGTTTTTTCTGGATCAGTAATGCGTATTCAGAGTTTCTACACTATTCATGCTCAGATGTTCCTCCCTTCCATCATTATCACCTGTTACGAGCAACAGGTATGTGATGGAAACCCTGTGCCAATTTATCCCTGAAACACTGTGAGATTATTTTGGCAATTATAGCAAGACGGTTCTACTGCCCCTCACTTAAATTAACTATATAGGGACTCAAGGGTCGATTGGTTGTGTGAAAGAAACGTTGTAATATGATTCCTCTGCAATTTGAGGGCCTAAAGGGTGGTATGTTGGCACAATGGTTAGCTCTGCTGCCTCACAGCGCCAGGTCTGTTTCAATTCTGGCCTTGGGTCACTGTCTGTGTGGAGTTTGCATGTTTTACCCGTATCTGCGTGGGTTTCCTCCAGGTGCCCTGGTTTCCTCCCACAGTCTAAAGATGTGCAGGTTACATTAGGGTCAATTTAGCATGACCTTTCAATGTTAGGAAGATTAGCAGGGGAAAGTGTGGGGTTATGGGAATAGTGCCTGGGTGAGATTGTGGTTGGTGCAGACTCGATGGGCCAAATGGCCTCTTTTTACACTGTAGGATTCTATGATTTTATGGTAAAAGTGGCAATGCACCATTCCACCACCAAGGACACACCAGGATCAGGGAATGAATTTGTGTTTTTGGGTCACTCATTGAATTCTTTTTTTTCTCTTGATTGCTTCCACTGTTATTTAGCAGATATACCAACAGTTTTAATAATGACAGAATTCCCAACTCCCTTATTCATTAAATAATTAACCTTTATAAACGGAACTAAAGGGCTAATCTGTTAACTGAAGCCAGGCTCTGCAAAACTCTTCCTTAACAAGCACCTGCCTTGGAAGAAACCCTTTCGACACTCAAAGGAAAGAACTGAATATGATTAAAAAGTAATATTTTTCTGATAGGAACTGTCATTTTATCTTGTCAGTTTGTCTTGACATTTATTGAGAGTTTATCTTTGTCCGCGAGAAAACATTGGAATTAAAAAATTTAAGTTCTAGCTGTCACCCTTAATACATGAGATGCTGGAGGAAGTGAGCCATTCATCTCAATATTATTCCTCACGTGGGAAATGGAAATACATATGTCATACCCAAAGGACATTGAATGAGTCATTCATTGCCAATTTCTGTAACATTTGGTATATTAGAGGGTGCACAACAAGCAAAATGTAAGAGACAATTGTCCACCCCAGCAAAATCTGCAAAGCAGGAAACAGTAGTCTACTTTATCCATTCACAGCCTCTTTGGATAGAAACAATAAAAAACATTCAGGGAAATCTGCAATTGTGGTTCTCGTGTCCAATGTCTTGCATATTTGCAGGAGGGAGGAATTTCCTCAATGTACAGTGGACCACATAAACCCATTAATAAGGAATGATTTAGCAACGAGTAATGTGAAGAGGAAACATACAACTGCCCTACAATTTGTAGTGGTTCAGTTGTTCTTCCGTTGTAACTTTATTGGTAGCCCGAAGGCACACACTAGAAAATGGGAAAAAGGCAGTTCTGTCTGGACTGTTTGATGCCTATGATTTGACCACTTGCCTAGTCAAGGGCAAACTGTCACATGCCCATTGGTAGGCAAAAGTCAAAGTGGAAGAATAAAGCCTATTTATTCTTGAGCTTCAATTCTCTGGATCATTTAAGACCTGGTTAGTATTGGAGACCAGCACATCAGCTAAGATGAGGTCAACTTTTACCACTTATGCATTTATATACCACCTTTAACTTAATAAATCATCCCAAGGCACTTCACTCATTGTAAAACAAAATGTGACACTGAGCCAGTAAGGAGATGTCAGGACAGTTCTTGATCAGAGTTGGTTTTAAGGAGTGTCTTAAATGAGACTGTGGCCAAACAGGCCATCTAAAATGGCGTTTTGTAAAGCACTCTGGGACTGATGGGCAAGAAACTAAACTGACAGACTGCAGTTTAAAGACAGAGACAAACAGGCTGCAACCCTGACGAGTGAATAAACAGGATATGGGTCGTCTCCAGGATGAAAGGGACTTTATGGTCCCACTGGCTTGTTTCATCTCCAGGATGAAAGAGACTTTTTGGTCACACTGGGTTGTGTACCAGACATAGGGGCACCATGATCCCTTATTTAGGAGGGAGGTATGTGACATGGCCGTTGGGGACACACCCAGAGATCTGTGTGGCAGCACCTGACTGGACTCTTATTGATCAGGGTGATCAAGTCCTGATCAATTGATTGGCAATGGCCACAAAGGGGCGTGAAACCAAACAGGTATAAAGGGTGCTGTACAACCAGGAATCTCTCTCTCTCTCTCTGACCCCACGAACAAGCTCCAAAAATAGTGACCATCGCCAGCATGAGGAGAGCCACCACACCCGAGAAGGAAGGAAGACCAGAACCAGAGTGCCAGACCAGACCAAAGGACCAGACTACGCAGAATACTGCCAAGACCAGCGCACAGATAAAGGCCAATATCTGCTTGGGTACTTGCCAGTCATGCAAAGTTAAGTCAAGGTCTTGTAATGGACTTGAATCCTAGTATTTTCTGTAAGATAACTTATTGTTGGTCGGGTGGGTGATTATTGATTGTGTGGGTTTAAATAAATATTGTTTGTACTAATAAGACATCTACTTGTAGTTATTTGTCCACCGTATAAGGGTTAAAACAGACTGTGCGGCAGGCAACAGAGATGGAGTGATTTTTTGAAGGAATTCCCGAGCTTACGTGTTTGGCAGCTGAATACAGAATTGCCTATGGTGGAACAATTGAAATTTGAACTGCTTGAGAAGCCAGAATTAGATGGGTGCAGATATCTCAGAGGATATTACGGACACTATAAAGATAGGGAGGCAGGAGGGGGTTGAAAACACGGATGAGAATTTTAAATTCAGTCTTTGTCAGACTGGGGCCAGTATAGGTCAGCAAGTTTGCAGGGTGGGTGAGTGGGACTTGGTGCAAGTTAGTTAGGATATGGGCGGCAGATATTAAGATGATTTCAAGGCTAGAATATGAGACCGGCCAAGAATGCAATGGAAATGTCATGTTTAGAGACAACATAGAGATAGATAAAGGTCTTGATTATGTGCATGCATTTGTCACGAATGCGACTGGCAAAGGGGATGCAAAGTATCATGAGAATCAGTAAACAAGAATCTCGCCATCGCAATCTCATTTTCTGATTTTCGCCTCACCAGTGATGTAACAAGGTTCCTGTCCAGAAAGATGGGGAACCTCATTTCAATAAATTAATATATAATTAAAGGGCTACCCCACCATATGCTCCCCCCACGTTGACATGACATCAAGCCGGCTAGGTTGACAGGCAAAAGGAACTTGTTAGGGGCGCTCAGGTAAGTATAATTCCAGGGGAGAGGAGCATGCCCAGGCATTAACTATCCTTGCACTGCCTCCTGGCACTTTGACATAGCCACTGCCCCTTAGCACAGCTCCCTGGCAATGCCCCAAGACTACCATCTGGGGGGGGGTGGGGTTCAAGTTATCTGTGGGGTGGGGGGAACAGTTACCCCTGTGTGTGTTGGAGGATTTCTCTTATCACAGATCGGGGTATTCTTTAAAGTGACCTTAAAAAAGCTGCCCTGATCACTACCTGTCTCTGTTAGGTTCAGCATGAGATTTCTTCTGAACAGACTGCTGTCAAATGTGTTGAGAGAAACCCACTATGGAAGCTGTGAACCTGCGAGCCAGCACTCTGTACAGGGAATGGAAAATTCTACCCAAGGGTTTCAGTAGCAGATGAATAGAGGGTGGGTGGAATTGGACAATGTTATTGAAGTGAAAGTAGTCATAGTGATGATCTGGACATGTGGTGGGACACTCATCTTGTAATCAAGCATGATACCAAGAGTCTGAGTAGCATATCAGTTCAGCCTCAGACAGTTGTCATGGAGAAGGATGGAGTTGGTGTAGTTTGCAATGAGAACCAAAGCCATTAACAGTTGAATAACATTTAACAATGAAAAGGACACTACTTTCTAACTTACCACTGTTCATAACTGCAGGATTTTCCCATCCTGCTACAGTAAATGGAGATTTGACTGGCCGCCAAGTTCATTAACTCCTCTGCAGTGGGAGTGTGGCATGAACGGTATATAAGATATCACCCATTGTCTTTCACCTCCCCAATACTTAAATGGAGGAAATTCATCCAGCTCTGGATGTCGAACAAGCAGTCTGATAATTTAGAGACAGTGGTGGAGTCAAAGGAGGTTGTGATGTAGAACTTGAGTTGTCGATATTATTAGGCTGCTGGAGCAAAACCCCAAGATACACTAGGACACCAGAGCAGACCCAGTAATTTTTCTATTTTGGCATAAATATGAAGATAGGATATTTCGCTCCAGGAATAACTCCACTGACAAAGTAGAGATATTTTATATTAAAACATGCTTTATTTAATAATAGTTTAAATATAACTCTAACAAATGAAACAGCTTAACCATTAACAATTGAATAATATTCCACAATGAAAAGGACACAACTTCAATTTCTAACTTATCACTGTTTCAGTTCCAAATAAGTAACCTTCTTCTTGCAGACTTAAATGCCACTTTAACTACAGTTAGCAACCAAAACTGTGCTTTCTATGATGCGTGTAAACAGTCTTGAAGCTTTCAGAGAGAAATGGAGTGCTAGAAGCCTGCAAAATTCTTCTGATTTCAATCAGGCTTCAGATGCAAACTAAATTGCATTCTACAAAAGCCTTTTTTCTCTGCTACAGACCCAGGATAGTTTAGAAATCACATAATCACATGACCCTGTCAATCACTCTACTCAGAAGTCCCAAGGGAACTTAAGTAACCAAAAAACCCATTAACACTTCTTAACATAGCTACTTGCAAGGTTAAAATGAGTAATTAAATTGCTCTTCCAGCATCTGAGTTGCATTAATTCCAGGCACACCAACTGCCTGTAGAATAAAGCTTTTAAACATTCCTCTTAAAAACAAAACATACATTTATGTATATATTCTATCAGTTGCACTATTATCATCACAGTATACATGTGAAAACTACTTCTGTGTTTTTGGATAATGCCATCGAGAGGCAGCATGTAGATGAGAAATAGGAGGATGTCAATCATAGATCCTTCAGGGACACCAATGGTAATGATGCAGAAGTAGTAAGAGAAGGCATTTTAGTTGATTCTCTGGCTATGATTAGATAAATAAGAACAAAGTCAGACAAGTGCAGTCCCACCCACCTAGACAATTGGAGCAAGGTCTCAGATGGTGTCACCAAGCATGCCAAAGGCTGCCTTTGTCATTTTGTGATTTTGATAAGAGTAGTGTTTGTACTGTGCATGCAGGAACCTGGCTGGAGGGATTCAAACATGGAGTTTCGAGAAAGGTGGTCACAGATTGACAGGTGACTGCACTGTCAAGAACGTTGGAGGGGAAATGAGGTTGGAGATGAAGTGATGGCCTAGTGCTATTATCACTAGACTATCAATCCAGATATTCAACTAATGTTGTGGGAACCTGGATTCGAATGCTGCTACTGCTGGTGGTGGAATTTGAATTCAATAAAATATAACTGCAATTAAGTATTGCTAATGACCATGAAACCATTGTGGATTGTTGGAAAACGCCACCTGGTTCACTAATACCCTTTAGGGAATGAAATCTGTCCTTTCTCAGTCTGGCTTACATGTGACTCCAGAACCACAGCAATGTGGTTGACTCTTAATTGCCCAAGAACAACTAGGGATGAGTAATAAATGCTGGCCAGCACAGCAATGCTCATGTCCCATGAATTAGTAAAAAAGGCAGTAATTTGCAAGGATGTGGGGGTCTAAGGTTTTATTTATCAGAGGAGGTGATGGAGAGATTTGAAGGAAGGTAACTGAATACAAAGGAGGGTTCTTGTTTTGGGAGTGTCAGGCTAGGGGAGCAGCTAGATAACTGGAGAAAGCAATTTTATGAAAACTTGATTGACCCCTTTCCATATGGAAATGAAAAGAATGCATGAGCAAAATGAAAAATGCACCAGTTCTTTCCAGTTTAATGTCTGGCTGTATTGTTTTGTTTGCTTTTCTGATCAGATTGGCTGTTTCCTATTCACCACTGACCGGCACTAGTTCACTGGGACTGATGTCCGAGGAGCTTCACCCACTGATAATCTTCAAATAAGGGTGGCCTAGGGAACTGGCACAAATTTAAGCCATCAGAATTAGAGCCTAGATATTTGGCATTCATTTACCTTGTGTAGCGATGCTGGTTCCAGACCAGCTGCCCAGTAATTAAATTTAAGTCCTTTTATTCACATTATTCATATTCAGGATGAGTGCAAAGAATTATGAGTCCTTTTGCTCACATCGTGTATTTTAGAAAATCCAACCATGCAGAAAAAGCCAGTTTATTAATTGAACTTTCCAGGGGTCCATGGGAAAATTGATATAGTTCAACTGTCACTTTACGAGACATCAATGAATTTCTATATTGCTTCTATGATAGTGTCATGAATAAGGGCGGGGTCCCTTCAAACTGCACTAATTCTTCCTCTCACCACATGCCTGTAAGTGGAAAGGTTTCCTGATTTGTTTTTTATAGTAAGCAGTGGTCCCTCGGTGTTCATGTGATCCAGTCTAATAATAACTCCGCTGCAAACCTGTGGTAGGGTGGATTCAGAAGGTTAGTTTACTGCACACATTTTGTCACATGGGTGGGAATTTCCCTCCTCCCTGCGACGTTCATTGTGGTAGCAGAGGTTTCCTGCAATTGGCCTGTGACAGTCAATGGGGTTTCCCACTGTTCGCATTCTCTGCTGCAGGGGAACCCACAGATATCCAGCTGCTCCCAGGTGGAAGAGATGGCTGTGAACTGGGAAGTCAAAGAAGTGAAAGCAATTCCCAACGCTGCATAAATGATGTCAGGAGCAGAGAAGAGCTCATGTATTGCCATACAGCGACTATTATGTGAGCAGAACCAACACACAGTGTAATTTAGAGTGTCGAAGGTGGAGGCACTGGGTTATTTGTGGCAGCGTACACGTGCAGAGGGTCAGAGAGGCACAGCAGGAGAGCCCAGTCAGCTGGTCATGTGCACCTGTAAGAGACACCATTCCGGGCATGGACGCAGCTATACTGAGTTGGTGACGAATTCTAATGAGGGACAGTAGCACCAAGAACAGATGAAGCCCCTAGGAGCAGAGGGATGTAGAAGTGATGCCTGAAGGCAGAGAGGGCAGATAGGTGCTGAGTTCACCATCGAAGATTAAGCTTCTTGGAAAAGTTAAAGAACAAAGAACAAAACAGCCCGGGAAACAGGCCCTTCGGCCCAACGAGCCCATGCTGCCATTTTAACATTATGAGTCCCCCCTCCACCCATGACCCTTGTGTATGCTATGGCATTCCACATTGAGGGAAGACTAATTTAGGGACAATTTGTTACGCCAATCAGCCTAATAGCACATCTTTGGGGTGTGGGAGGAAACCGGAGCACCCGCAGAAAACCCATGCAAGCACGGGGAGCATGCACAAATTCCCACAGACACTGGCCCAAATCCATGTATCTGCACAGCAAACAGTGATAGTCACTGAGCTGTCGTGTTGCCCAGCATCTGGTCCAGTTTAAGCGTACACTGACGACATGAAGTACTAGGCTATTCTTGAAACAACCAAGAGCAGTCCTCGTACGACCTATTGCGTGTCTACCCCTTGTTGGACAAGGCGCACTGAAGAACCTGTGGATTAAAAGTGAAAAACATCAGTATCATCCACATCCTTATACATTCCCAGGGACGTCCCAAGGCTCCTGAACCTTATTTAAAACTATCTCCTATATCCCTCCATCTCCATCCCGCTCATGTGCCTGTCTAAGTAACTCTTAAACAACTCCAGCGTGCCTGCCTCCACCACCTTGCTTGGCAGAGCATTCCAGACACCCACTGTGTGAAAAACCTCCCTCTAACATCCAAATTATACCTCGCTTCCCCCCCCTCACCCTAAGCCCGTGGCCCCTCATAATGTGCGTTTCCAAGATTCGTAAGGCAAGACTTCCCCTTAACAAAGCCATGCTGCGTATCCCTAATCAGATCGCAACGCTCTAAATGCTCATAGATCCTATCCCTAAGAATCCTGTCCGTCAACTTACCTACCACTGACGTCAAACTCACCAGCCTATAGTTACCAGGGTTATCCCTCGTACCCTTTTTAAACAATGATACCACGTTCGCTATCCTCCAGTCCTCTGGGACCTCACCTGTGTCCAAAGAAGAGACAGAAATTGTCAGAGGCCCAACAATTTCATTTCTCACCTCCCTAAGCAGCCTAGGATAAATGCCATCAGGCCCTGGAGATTTATCCGTTTTAATGCTACCTAAAAGCCCTAACACTTCCTCCCTCGTAATGGATAGTTCCTTCAACTGGTCTACAGCTCCCTCCAAGACAGTACCAGACATCAAGTCCCTCTCCTTCATGAATACAGACGCAAAGTATTCATTCAGGATCTCCCCCATTCCCTCAGACTCTAAGCACAGTTCCCCTCCTCTGTCCCTGAGAGGACCGATTGTTCCCCTAGCCACCCTTTTGTTCCTGACATAGGAGTAAAATGCCTTTGGATTTTCCTTAATCCTGTCTGCCAAAGCCATTTCATGCCCCCTTTTTGCCCTTCTAACTCCCCGTTTGAGCTCCCTCCTACTCTCTCTGTATTCCTCCAATGCTCTCTCCATTCCCAGTTGTTTAGACCTAACATAACGCCTCTCGTTTCTTCCTGACCAAGTCCTCAATATTCCTAGTAATCCACGGCTCTCTAATCCTACGTTTCCCATCCTTCCTCTTAACCGGCACATGTCTTTCCTGCAACCATTTCAGTTTTCCCTTGAAAGACTCCCACATGCCAAACGTGAACTTGCCCTCAAGAGAGATGCTCCCTTGCAATCTTTTGATCATCTCTCTTGATGTCATACTTACATCACCATCAACCTCATTGTCTCATTAACATTACCATTAGCTCATTACTCTGCAAGCATGACTGGCAAGCGTTGGGGTCCTGCTCCATGAAGGCACACAAGTCGATGACTAAGTTCCTCAGTACTCAGAGCATCCAGCTGCACTGCTTCTTTAACTTTTCTAAGAAGCTTAGTCTTCGACAGTGAGCCCAGCACCTATCTGCCCTCTCTGCCCTTCAGGCATCACTTCTACATCCCTCTGCACCAAGGGGCTTCATCTGTTCTTGGTGCTACTGTCCCTCATTAGAATTCATCACCAACCCAGAGTAGCTGAGTCCATGCCCAGGGATGGTGTCTCTTACAGGTGCACATGGCCAGCTGACTGGGCTCTCCTGCTGTGCCTCTCTGACCCTCTGCATGTGTACGCTGCCACAAATAACCCAGTGCCTCCACCTTCAACACTCTAAATTACACTGTGTGTTGGTTCTGCACACACAATAGTCACTGTGTGCCAATACATGAGCTCTTCTCTGCTCCTGACATCACTTATGCAGCGTTGGGAATTGCTTTCGCTTCTTTGACTGGCTTCCCAGTTCACAACCATCTCTTCCACCTGGACATGCTGCTGAACCAAATTATTTCCAGTACATCACCTTGAGAATCTCAAACAACCTGACAATGAGCTCTGAAATTGCTTGCTAGTTGCCTTTTCTGATGATCTGCCACTTTTGGCAGCATGCCAGAACCCCCAATACGATGACTCCACCAAAATTGCTGGGATACGGACTGCGTTGGGAAACTGGCCTGCTGTTGAGTGATGCCGTTCTGCTGGCACATCTGCCTCTGAACGCACATTTACCATAGGATTCAAATCCAGCCGAAGGACCTGCTTATCTTGCAAATGGGGTTTCCATTACACTTCCATTTTGTAATGCTGGAGAAACAGGGATAGCTCCTATGAATTTCTCAGCACATATCTAATGTTTGTCTGAGATGTCTCTCAATGCTAGTACATTCCATTACCATAACCTCAACATGCCATTCACGTCAACAGTGTTAAGAATTATGCGCTAGCATGAAATTAATATCAGACTGGAATTTCCAATGTACAGGTAAAATTTAATTTCATAACTAATCACTGCAAAACTATGTTACAATCTTCCTCTCGAGTAGATTAGTGGCCTTTTAATTAAGTAATTCTATCATTCCATTGAAGCATGTAAAATAAATACTGTTACTCCTATCACTTTGTACATAATGCACTCAATGACAGACTTGTCGAGTTCATTAAGTAGAAATGAATTTTGCTTTGGCAGTGCCTACTCAACGTTTACAGCCCAAAATTCCAGCTTTGATTTCCAATTAAAACAGTCTTCCTGAAATGACGCTGTTGGTAAAATGTACTTTGCAATCTTTGTAAACGAGCTTTTTTATTGTGCAGTTAACATAATACTTAAATTACAAATTAGGCCATGGTTGAAATACAAGCAAAAATGATACAACTATTTTGCGCCCATTCCAGCATTAAACTTATTTTATTGCAACCTGCTGTTCGTAATGCTGGATATTATAACTTGTTTAAGATCTTGCCGTTGCACAAGTCGACTGGTGTTGTGGATGCTGGTGGAAAATAATCTTTCACTTGCAAAGGTGATAGTTTATTGTTTTATTTGTCAGCACAAGAGGCAGTTTGTTTGGTTGTCTAATGTGTTACCTGATATTGGTTGTATAGCCACTATGATGAAGGTGAGAATCTGATGTGTTGTCATGCTATTGTAACTGTGACCTAAATTTTCCTCACAGTGGGAAAATAACATGTTGGAAAATCATTTCTAAGGTGTAATATATGGGATAGATTTTTCTTGCTAATTTTGAAGGAAAAAAATGAGTATAAAGTCATAAATGAAAATGTCAATTAAGCTGCATGAATGGATTCATTAATGGGTTAAGGCACAGGAAAACTGAACACAAAGACCCAGATCCAAGACCAGGGTTGAAAGTGGTCATGTCATCAGCCTGCAGCTGGGATTTGACATGTAACCCATTTCCACCAATATTCTGCCCAATTTCCATTCTGCAGCTTTTCTCTGGTGGGGTGAGGGCTCAGGGGGGATTTTCCATTGACATCCTACATCGGGCATGTCCTGAGGATACTCCAGGAATTCCACCCAGCTTGTCCTTTCTAGGCCCTCAGTGAACAATATGACAAGCCAATGTGAGTCCTGCTTAGGCCATTTTAAAGGGCCCAAACATTAGACAAAGAGATTCGATGCCCTTAAAAATGTTTCTGCTACTGTCCTTGGGAGATAAAAAAAACCTACCTGGTAGTTAGGGCTTTCCCAGGCCCCTGATTCTGTCCTCAGCGTGGCAGGACATCATTCTGATCACCTCTTTGGTGAAGTATCACAGATATAATCTTTTAGACACTGTTACTTTGTAACAGATACTGCCCTTTCAGACCGAGAGGTGGCGGATGGAATTTAATGCGGAGAAGTGTGAGGTAATTCACTTTGGTAGGAGCAACAGATGTGTCGAGTATAGGGCTAACGGGAGGACTTTGAATAGTGTGGATGAACAGAGGGATCTAGGTGTGTGTGTACATAGATCCCTGAAAGTTGGGAATCAAGTAGATAAGGTTGTCAAGAAGGCGTACGGTGTCTTGGCGTTTATTGGTAGGGGGATTGAATTTAGGAGTCGCAGTGTAATGTTGCAACTGTACACTACTCTAGTGCGGCCGCACTTGGAGTACTGTGTGCAGTTCTGGTCCCCGCATTACAAGAAGGATGTGGAGGCGTTGGAGAGGGTGCAGAGGAGGTTTACTAGGATGTTGCCTGGTATGGTGGGGAGGTCCTATGAGGAGAGACTGAGGGATCTAGGGTTGTTTTCGTTGGAAAGAAGGCGGCTAAGAGGGGATCTTATTGAAACATATAAGATGATTAGAGGTTTAGATAGGGTGGATAGTGATAGCCTTTTTCCTCGGATGGAGAAAGCTAGCACGAGGGGGCATGGCTTTAAATTAAGGGGGGGTAGCTACAGGACGGATGTCAGGGGTAGGTTCTTTACCCAGCGGGTGGTGAGGGATTGGAATGCCCTGCCTGCTGCAGTTGTAAATGCGTCTAGTTTGGGGGCGTTTAAGAGATCTCTGGATAGGTTTATGGACGAAAAGGGATTGGTATAGGCTAGTCGGTCATTGTTTTTGTAACTGGTCGGCGCAACATCGTGGGCCGAAGGGCCTGTTCTGCGCTGTAATGTTCTATGTTCTATGTTCTAAATAGACCTTGCCTGTATGAATTTGGAAAGGACCGAGAAAGTCTGCTCGTCACTGTTGCTGAAGTACTTGATAATAATTTGCAAACATGAGTTTTGAGGAACAGGAAAATTGACTTCGCTCATTGAACATGTTTCATTTTCTGTTACCACAATTCCAGCTATCTGCTTTCTTAAAGCTCTTCCACTCCCTAGGAGAACATGCAATTCACTTTTTAGTCCTTATGCAGCATTTCTTCCCCAATGGTCTTTAACTTATCAATGGTGCCCATGTTAATAAATATCCTCTCTGATGTGCTTTTGAAAGAACAGCATCAATGGATAGATTTTGCTGTGTCAGGGTACCTAACAGTCTTTGTTTGCCCCTGCACCCTTCAGCATGAAGCATTTTTCTCACAAGGTTGCTGAACATATAAACTGACAACTGTGAGAAAAATAGGGCAAATGAGACCTCAATGAGCACAGCCTGCATCTGTTTACACCCTTAACCAAAAAGATTTAAGGACTGAAAAATAAACAGCTGGAGAATTGAGATGGAGTGTGAATAAAAGAGTGAATTCTGTCAAATCAAGAGATATCCTGGGAATAAAAGAAACACTGGATTGAGCGAGAGAGGAAAAGAGACAGGAGAAACAAAATATAACATATAAAATTTTACTTTTTAAAATTTTGTAAAATAATTCAGAATCAAAAGGAATGAGACTAAATTCAGATAGAAGTAATTTTTGGTGTTAGAAAAGTTGATTGGCATTCATTAATACTTATCAATTTGCTAAAAGGATTAATGTCCAATTAATTAGTTGCCTAAATATGTGCGGGCTTAGTTGGTATCGGTTGTTCAAATTGAATGACTTCATGGTGTAATGACTTCAATGAGACCCATGAGGTTGGGCTCTTGGAGTATAATCTCCCTGATTATACTCCAAGAGCCCGATCAGGGAGCCTCACCTGTACATAACTATGGGACTGTCAATTGTCCTGACAGTCTGGATTCTGACTTTGCACCTGAAGTACTTTACGAGTGGAATAGAGTTGGTAAATAAAGGGAATCTAGTGAAGGGACACTGGCCTCTGAGGAGTTATTTCACATGACATGCAATGAACGTAAATGGTGAGGCAATCTGCGGGCAAATTGCACAGCAGCATAAGTTAGACAACAACTGTTGGATACAGGCATTTAACTGAGTGTCTTCCACTCAACTGAAGGTGCTGTACAAATAATGCACAATTGACAATGAGTGCCATTAGCCTCACCATTATTTTGATAGCAAAATGCATTCCAATGTTGTTTAAATGGATTGCTATGTTCTGCTGAGAAGACAAATGTAATAATATTATTTCTTCATCATTGCCTAACTCAATAGATCCAAGATATTCTTATTCTCATTCCATTGGAATTGTGATCAGGAAATACTGAATGGAATGCATTTAAAGACGATTCCGGTATATAGTGTAAACTGAAAACAAGCAGCAAGTTTTTACAGCTCCTACAGCTGTGTTTTGAAAGTGAATTGTTGGAGTTCTCAACAAATTATCTTGGGTCCTAAAGTAAATTTCTAGGAATGTTGCACAACAATAGAACAAAGGAGAAATCGGATACAACAATAAAACCAGTGAGAGATTCATTAAAAAAGTCAACATTTTGACTTGAAAACAGGAAACATATGCTTGCATTGTCAAGAGTGTTTGCTCGATTGGAATGCAGGTTCTCACTTCATCATATGTACTCTCATCTGTCACTTTGAACCCAAGTCCTAGCAATAATCACTTCTACAGCACAGCAATGCGATAAGTAGGACACAACAGTCGTAAATGTTTCAAATTTTTGATTGAAACAAAAAAAAAGTCATTTGCACCGATTTACATGGAGGCCAGTTTTTTGTCCATTAAAACAGGTGCCTGATCTGATTGCAGTAGTTTTCCAATTGGCTGATTGGGTTAAAATGACCCCTAACAAGGAATTAAATTGTAATAGGTAATTGTACAAAGTATTGTGACTCTTCATAATATTTTAATATTTTTATTGCCTTGGGCAATATCTCTCTCCCAGCCTAAATACACATTAGCTGGCCATTCTCACATTATCACAAATGGAACCGTAGAACACTACAGCAGCATCTGTAAGGAGAGAAATTTTAAGTTTGACTGTGGCATTGTTGATTGAGGTCCTATAAGAGCAAGCTGTAGATATGCACTCCAAGGTCCCTCTAATCTTCAGTACTTTCCAGGGTCCTACCATTCATGATGTAATTCTTTGTCTCCTTAGCCCACTGCAAATGCGTTGCCTCACACTTTTCTGGGTCAAATCCCATTTGCCACTGTTCTGCCTTCTTGATCGTATCCCCTACATTTAAGTCCAAATCATTAATGTACACCATGAATAGCTACAGGCCCAGCACCGAGCTCCATGGAATCCCACTAGAAACTGATTTTTGGAAGAGAGAACAAAAGAGTATTATTTAAAAGGATAAAAGCTGCAGAAAGCTGCAACACAAAGGGACTTGGGGGTACTTGTGCATGAAACACAGAAAGGTAGCACACAGATGTAGCGGGTAATCAGAAAGGCTAATGGAATGTTGGCCCTTATTTTAAGGAGCTTAGAGTATAAGAGTAAGAAAGTCTTGCTGCAATTGTAACAGGTAGTGGTGAGACCAGATCTGGAATACTGTAGCTTTTCCTTTGACAAAGGGTCATCTGGACTCGAAATGTCAGCTCTTTTCTCTCCTTACAGATGCTGCCAGACCTGTTGAGGTTTTCCCGCATTTTCTCTTCTGGTTTCTGGAGTACTGTGAGAAGTTTTGGCACACTTGTTTAGGGCAAGATATTGGCCAGAATTTTACCACCCACCCGCCATGGAAATCGGAGTGGGTGAGAGGCAGACAATGGGAAGGTCCATTGACCTCCGATGGGATTTTACAGTTTTGGGACAGAAGAGGCTGTAAAATCCCATCCATTATTTCATTGGAAGCAGTTCAAAGAAGGTTTACCAGAATGATCCTGGCAAGGGGGATTGTTTTTATGAGGAGAGGTTAAACTCTACTCATTGGGATTTAGAAGAATGAAAGGCGATCTCAATGAAACATACAGGATTCTTAAGGAGGCTGACCGAGTAAATACTGAGAGGATGTTTGCCCTCATGGGAGAGTCTAAGACCAGAAATTTTTTTTATTCATTCATGGGACATGGGCGCTGCTATCTGGACAGCATTTATTGCCCATCCCTGGTTTCCCGAGGGCAGTTGAGAGTCAATCACATTGGTGTGGCCCTGGAGTCACTTGTAGGCCAGTCCAGGTAAGGACAGCAGATTTCCTTCCCTTAAGGATACTAGTGAACCAAATGGGTTTTTCCAACAATCAACAACTGTCCTCATGACCATCAGTAGACTCTTAATTGCAGATATTTCCAGACATGATCTCAGAGTAAAGGGACAACAATTTAAGACTTAGTTAAGGAGGAATTTCTTCTCTCAGAGGATAGAGTGTCTTTGAAAATCCTTGGCACGGAGAGCTGCAGGGTCAGAGTCCTTGTGTATGTTTCAGACTAAGATAGATAGATTTTTGATCAGTTAGACAATCAAGGATTAATTATGAGGAAGGGGCAGAAAAGTGGACATGAGAAATATTGGATCAGCCGTGATCCTACTGAATGGCAGAGCAGGCTTTAGAGGCCGAACGACCTATTCCAGTTCCTATTTCTTATGATATTATGGTCTTACGGTCAATCACAGAAACATCCTTCTACCACCAGCTGTTTTCTGCTTTTCAGCTAATCTTGGATCCAATTGCCACTTTACCTTGGATCCCATGGGTCCTTACTTTTTGACCAGTCTGCTATGAGGGACCTTATCAAACTCTTGCCAAAGTCCATATAGGTTACACCAAATGCATTACCCTCATCAACACTCCTGATTACCTCGTCAAAAAAATTGATTACGTTTGTCAAACATGACCTTTCCTTAATGAATCCATGTTGACTATCCCAAATTAATGTGTGGCTATCCAAGTGCAGACATATTCTGTCCCTCAGAATTCTCTCTTGTAACTTCCCCACCACCGAAGATAGACTGGCCTATGATTTCCTGGTCTACCCCTACATTCCTTTTTCAATAATGGAACAATGTTAACACCTCATCTCACCTGTGGACAAAGAGGATTTGCTCATCTGTTTATGTGCATTTACACTCTTGGTCTGATAGGTAAAATGGTCAAGTTCATAACCTGGTTGGAACTGGTAGACACTCTGGAGGAAATAGTGGGCGTTAAATGTGACTTAGTGCATTTAGTTACATGAGATACTGCAACACTGAGTGACTAATAAACATTTGAATGTTTATATTATGTTAGGTATGAAATTTGTTAAAGATATCCATGCCTAGGGGGAATGAATGAGTATGAGACTGAGTGCGTGAGAGAGCAGATGAGTTTGTCTGAAAGCGCATGAGAGTGAGATTGAGACAGAGAGAGAAAAGCCTGAGACTGGGTGCATGATCTTACTGGCCGTCCACGCCATGTTCCCACTGCAGCAAGTTCACAGAATTTGATGCCCAGCCAAATCTCTGATCACTGCAGCAAAATGGGTAACTCCCGCCAGCATGAACAGCCATAAGATTCTGACTTGGGAGTGTGCTGGATATACATAGGCACATACATATCCCCTGCTCCTCTTTCTCTCCAAAAACCTGGGGCTGGGAAAGGAGGGAATTCCAATCGCACTTTCCAAATCCCACTTTCATAATCAAATTACACTGAGGCCAAGTTGGAGTCAGTCCCACCAGAGGTGAATTCTAAGTTGGTGTTAATTAAAACCAACTCTCTGGCTGTGATTCTCTGATCTTGTTTGCCTCACCACTACTGCCAATGAGAATTCTCCATTTGCTGCTCAGCCAGAGACCAAGCTGGAGAATTTCAGTCCTGATTTTGACCCCGGTCCTCTCTCTCTTCCTTGGTGCCCAGTGTTGGGGTCTGTCTTGCCCCTCTCTCTATCTCTGCTTCTTCAGAAAAAGGGGCCATAATGGTTTTATCAATTCTGCTGTGGGCACTATTTATGGTCATTTTTAATAATTACTTATTTTTCAAATGATCAATTTATTGCATTAACATTTGGTTTTGCTCAGCAAGATGTTTATGTTTTCTTCAGAAATACATAGAATCTCTACAGTGCAGAAGAAGATTATTCAGCCTATTAAATCTGCACTGGCTCTCTGATAAAGCATCCTACCCAGGACTAACCCATTCCTGTAATACTGTTAATCCCTCTAATCGACACATCCTTGGACACCAGCGCCAGAATTTTACCAGCACATCCGTCTCGATTCCAGGGGTGGGCGAGGCTTGGAGAACAACATTCTCAGTTGGCCTCAGGTGGATGGATGTGCCGGTAAAATTCCGGCCTAAGGGTCAATTTACCATGACCAACCCACCTAACCTGCACATCTTTGGATTGTGGGAGGAAACTGGAGCACTGGGAGAAAATCCACACAGACAGGGGCAGAATGTGTAAACTCCACACAAACAATCACCCAAGGCTGGAATCTTGGCTGGAATGGTCCTGGCGCTATGAGGCAGTAGCGCTAACCACTGTGCCCACCCATGCCTAAATTTTTTCTTTGAAATTCATATTTAATGTTGTGCCACCCAGGTGTTAGGCAGCTTTGGCTGGGTTTCTAGTTTAAGGTGAATGAAAGGCTCCTATAGCCAGATTGCTTTTTGGAGTGCTGACAAAAGGGGTCAATTTAGCTGTAATTAAAATAGGACATGTTGAAAATACTGATCAGATCCAGCAGTATCTGTGGAGAACAAAACATAGTCTGTCATGTTTCATCATTACTACTGCAGATTGTGGATCTGAAATGTTGGTTCTCTCCACACTCTCTGGCTTGCTGAGTATTTCCAACATTTTCTGCTTATGTTTCAGATTTTCAGGATCTGCAGCACTTTATTGAGAATATGCTCAATTCCAGGCATTTGTAAATGTGGTTAGTTTCAATTTAAAATGAGAAAATAGTTATGACTCTATGTAGAGTAATTTTTCAGTTAACAAAGCCCATTTTTGTGGATAGAAGGAGCACAAATCTTTTTTTAATTGTTCATCCATGGGACATGGTCGTCGCCAGCTGGCCAGCATTTATTGCCCATCCCTAGTTGCCTGAGGACAGTTGAGAGTCACATTGCTGTGGCTCTGGAGTCACATGTAGGCCAGACCAGGTAAGGATGGCAGATTTCCTTCCTCAAAGAGCATTAGTGAACCAGATAGGTTTTTTCCAATAATCAGCAATGGTTTCATGGTGATCAGTAGATTCTTAATTCAAGACTTTTTTTATTGAATTCAAATTCCACCATCTGCCATGGCAGGATTCGAACCTAGGTTCCCAGGACATTAGCTGAATTTTTGTATTTACAGTCTAGTGATAATGCCACTGGGCCATCCCATTATGTTATATGTGTATTGGTTGGTGTAAATTTACTGGAAGGTTTTAGCCATTTTTAAATTTGGAAGTGAAATGACAGAACACTTGTCAAATGTCACAGTCCATTCAAGATATTCTCATTTGTACATGGGATGTTATTTGCAGTGGTTATAAGGTTAAGATCTTTTGAACATTGATATAGCATTGGGCCTGTGACTAAGAGGTGTACTTATTGCATAATATGAATGACCAAGTTGTGTGTAATTGTCTGGTAAAGCTGTGGTTATAACATGTTTCATTTTGAAACCTGAACTTTTGTTGGGCTTTATAAATAGAGCTATTGAATAGAAAAGTATTAAACCTATATAAAACAGTTCCACCACACTGTAACAATAGTTCCCAACCCTGGGCATTTTCAGGATGTTAGGGGAAGGGGCAAGAGGGAACAGGATAGAATAAAAGACACAGAATCAGGAGAAATACAATGGATCTCCCTCCCTGGCCTTGCATGACTTGAAATATTAACTGTTTCTCTCTCCTTTTATGTGACCAAACTGCCTGAGTATTTTCAGCAGTTCTTCAGATCACTGCACAGTTTTTGTATAGCTGATAAATTCCTTGGTTATTGCTGCTTTCAACTAGTCCTCAAGAATTTAATGTATGGATGTTTCCAATGTTTGGTATCATCTGTTTGTGAATGTGGACTAATTTATCTTTGCATCAATTTCACGTTATTTCAGGGCTTCAAAAGCCATGTCTGTCACACCTGACAAGAGTTAAATTGATTTTTTTATGCTTGCAATTTGCTGTCACACAGTTGAGAGAAATCTTGGACTGTACTGTCACTTTCAGATGCTGAAAAGTTTGACTTTGAAATTTATTTCTAAACAATAAGCTGATTTTTTCACACAGATATTCAGCCTCAAAGAGCTACCTGTTTTATGGAAACTAGACCAGTTGTAAAGCATCAAGCAAATGATACCTGGAAATGTGGTGGGGGCAGTTCAAGCGGGGCATTCCAGAGGGTAATTTGATGGTTATTTGAACAGAACAATGGCAAAGTTATGGGGAAAAGGCATGAAAATGGCATCCAGTCATGATCCTCATTCGAAAAGCCGGTGCAGACACAATGAGCTGAATGGCCTCCTGCAGTGCAACAATTCTGTGAAATAAGGAAACTACCTCAGATCTGGGATTAATACTTCTGAAATTTTCATAGAAACAATATGCTTTCAATATTCATTTGTGTTCTCTTGCCGAAACTTCAGCAGAAGTTTGGTGCAACCTCAACAGAAATGGATGAAGAAACAAGTGGGGGTTGAGTTGAATCCTGACAAGGTTCCAGGTTATAATTTAGGACTAGAGGATAGTGAATAATAATCAAGAACAAAATGATATGGGAATAGGGAAAGTGTTAATGCTGCTAGAGGGAAGATGATATATTTTCCAAGAAAGCATTAATGTTCTTTTAGAGATCATAGCACTCAGCAGAGAAGTGATAGATTTGAAAGGGCCAATCTATCAAAATTCTTTGAGGGATGCAACTAAATAGTGAATGATGGCTCTGTAATGAATATCAATTTTCAGGAGACAAATGATAAAAGTTCTTACCTAAGACTTTTCAGGTAGATTAAAGTTTTTTAAGTGTGTAGAATAAATTATATATTAGCTGCTGGGATTAAAGATAGTCTCAACAACAAACACAAGAGATGATGGTAGCTGGTTTGTCTGAAGGTAAAAGACTAAAGAGATTCTGCACAGTTCTGTTCTAAATCACCTAGTGTTTACATGTTCAAAAATAACATGAACGGCAATATTCCTCATAACCTACAATTTGCTAATGGCATCATGTTTATATGGTTCTGTATCTAGTGTAAGGGGTGATAGTCACAGATAGTTTTTAAAAAGATATGAACAAACTTAATATATATTAGAGGTTCTGTTTTAACTTAGGCGTTGGAATTTTGGAACTGGGATAAGCCAAACCCAGCAGGAAACATAAAGTGCTGCTTAAAAGGACGGCTAAATAGAGCAATGGTTCGGCATGGTGGCACAGTGGTTAGCAGTGCTACTTCACAGCGCCAGTGTTCAATTCCATCCTCTGGTGACTGACAGCCTGTGTGGAGTTTTCACGTTCTCCCCTGCTTGCGAGGGTTTTTTTCAAAGTTTATTTATTAGTATCACAAGTATGCTTACATTAACACTGCAGTGAGGTTAGTGTGAAAATCCCCTCGTCACCATACTCCGGCGTCTGTTCGGTTACTCCAGGGAAGAATTTAGCATGGCCAATGCACCTAACCAGTACATCTTTTGGATTGTGGGAGGAAACTTCTCTGAGTAAGATGCTCTTTTGGAAAGTCAGTGAAGACTCAGTGGGCCAAATGGCCACCTTCTGCACTGTAGGAATCTTATGGTTCTATGGCCTATTCAAACTGATTATAAACAAGGTGAACAAAATAACAAAGTTAAATCAAAATAGGAATATCAGCTGTCAGTACACAATGTCTTCCACACTCTTCATTATCACAGATGTCATTCAAAGAGCTGTCAGACACTGCATGCTGTGTGTAATGAAAAAGAAAGTGTGATAATTGACAATATGTCAAAGGTGTTTAGTCAGTGTGTAACTATTATTAACAAGGCTGATCAATACTGGAATGAAATGTGAGGGCTGCTAAGTTGAATGCTGACTGTTTGAATTTTATGTAACTCAGCAGTGATGTTATGTTCAGAACGCTTGTGCCACTACTTTCAAGATCGCGTTACAGAGGACATTGTTCTTCTTCAATTTTTTCATTTATTTGTCCATTCAATAGTTGATCCACACAATCCATACAGACCAGAAAGCTTCCAAGTTTAAACTCTAGTCTATACTGAGTTATTGAATCTTAGCCAAGATTGTGAAAGGGTTGTCACAACTGGCACTAAAACACATAGTTACAGAGACTAAATTCACTTCTGGTTCCTAAACAACAATGCTTCTTGGAGGTTTTTATGATCCTCAAAGAAATTGTAAATGATAAAAACAACTACAACCCTCCATTTAGCAGCTAAAAAATGACATCTCATAATTTCATATTTTAAATTGTTTACTGTAATAAATGACTAAAAATACCATTAACTAAAAATAATCTATGTAGGCAATGTATAAGTTTAGACCATAGAACAGAGTACTTTTCTTTAGACCCTCTGAAAAAAATACACACCAAACGTATACTTTACACTATCTTTTATTTGGAAATTCAATTTCCCGTAATCAATCCAAAGTGATTCTTCACTCATGAGTGTTTATTCCTGATCTTTTCTTTTCATAGCTTGGCAACTTGCAGTTTTAGGATTAACTTTCAAAGTAAGATTTTTTGTTTCCAGGGACTTTCCATCTAGCCCAAGCTATGTGACTCTTCCAGCCTTGTTTTAACTCCCCACAAATTTGGTCTTTTAACCTGAGCACAAGCTTCTACCTATTTTCCGGTGAACCACGTGGAGAATTTTTTGGAAT
The DNA here is from genome assembly GCF_965287045.1 of Carcharhinus amblyrhynchos. Classification (NCBI taxonomy): domain Eukaryota; kingdom Metazoa; phylum Chordata; class Chondrichthyes; order Carcharhiniformes; family Carcharhinidae; genus Carcharhinus; species Carcharhinus amblyrhynchos. The sequence continues at coordinate 65,443,490 of NC_137333.1, forward strand.
CCAACTGCTCCCTCTCTCATGGATCCAGGTAGTTAGAAAAAAAATGTCTGTGATATTCATTGACATTCTAGGAAATCCTGTGACAAGATCTTTACTAAGGTTTCATCTGCATCCTTCCCACTGCAATGTGAATCACATGGGTCTTGTATCTCGGGAGAAATGCTAATTAGCTGTCCTTCAGTGGCCAACAGTCTTTGATCTTGGAACTAACAGCACAGCACGGCTAATATAGGATGTTGCCATTGTCTCCAAATATAAATACCTTGCACTGTCTTCCCTGTAAAAGAATTTAACCCTTTTTTTGATCACTAAGGTTCAAACCACCCAAGTCTACTGACAGGTCACATGACCCATTTACCTTACTTTAAAACATAAGAACTTTATAAACTTCATAATTGTCACAAGGTATGAACATTTGGCCTCAGCAGATGACAGCATTGGTTTTGTTGGGATACCTCACTTGTTAAATAGTCTGCCTGTCCACATATTAAGCCACACACATTGAAAATGGTCACTTAAGAAATCAACCAGAGAATCTCTAATGTTATTGGAAATGGAGGGTGGAAAAATTGATGCCGAAAATACAATATTGTGTATATGCTTTATGAAGTCTGTATTCAGAAAACAACAAAAAAGAAAATGATGCAAATTTGCCTTTTCTCTGTGTGTACAAGATTTTTTGTGTTAAGACTGTTACAGATGCATCCAAATATTTGTAAAAAATGCAGCTTGGTTGGAGATGTAGATTGTATGAGGTACAGTCCAACAAGAGCTCATGCAGCTATGGCTGTGGGCTATACAGGAGCACAAATTCCCAAGATTGGGCTGAGAAGTATACAGTTGTGAGACTTTGAAAAAAGTTTGCAATGTTGCTCAACCAAAAGCTAATGGAAGGATCCCCATGAAATCTCATATCTTGAAGAATAGCTGGAACATTATAGACAAATCAAAGTGAATTCTGGACAGCTGTGGCATACTTTATTTGGTCGTCGAAGGAGAAGTGAATGAAAAATCTCATAATGTAAAAGAGTGGAATTAGAAAGTAAAAGAACTGGATTTATAATCTAAATCTTGACAAACTATAATGTTAAGTTATAGTGCTTCCTTTGTTTTTTAACCAGCCCAAGGTCCATTTTTGTTTAAAAATGTTAAATCTTGTGGCATAGCTAATTCTGTTAACTACTGGGTGTTCAAATATCTCTTTAAAAGTTATTGCTCTCTATGGTGATCCTACCAAAATTGTATAATGAAAACTATCCAATTAAGGTGGGGGGTGGTTGCTGGTGGCATATGAAAGCATTATCGGTTGTCATTAAAAACCCATATAATGTCCTTTAGGGAAGGAAATCTGTCATCCTTACCTAGTCTGGCCTACAGTAATATGGTTGACTCTGAATTGACCTAGTAAGCCACTCAGATCAAGAGCAGTAAAGGAAGGGCAACATTTGCTAACCTTACCAGGAAGGCCCACATTCCATGAATGAATAAAGGAAATTAATATTTGGACATACCAATGATTAGCTTTGCTCACAAAATGCAATGAAGATTGAATTTTTAATCATGTGCTACCATATCCAACTGAGGACGTTTTCACTTCCTGAGATGGATAAAAATATTTTTGTTTCCTCCAGGACAGACAAGCGTAAGTATGCATCTGTGCTTGCATTTTCATATCTAATGCAGTGTTGTTAAATAGAATATTCAGCAGCAATTCATTGTGGCTGCTTTTTGATCAATTCCTATTTAGAAATATTTCTTTGTTGTGAGTCATATAATTAGGCCCACATTCTAAAAGGATTGTAATCTACCAGTTTAAATGAGCATATTTAAACAATTATGTACTGAATTAGCATGGCCACAAATGAAAACACAGAATTTCTATATTTAGTTGCAAATGCCAAAATAACACAATATAAATTGGAAAAGACAAAAGCTATACAATTCTAAACAATGCTGATTGGCAACATGAGTGGCCCTCCAGTACTGTGTCAACTTTTATGGGGTCATTCAGCAGTGGCACTCTTCCCTCTGAATCAAAAGGTTCTGCATTTTTTAAAATTCATTTATGGAACATAGTCATCATTGGCAAGGCCAGCATTTGCTGCACATCCCCAATAACACTTGGTATTGTGACCTGTTTCCTCAAAGTCCCACATTCCATGTGATGAAGGTACTTTCACAGTGCTTTTAGGAAGGGAGTTCTAGGATTTTGATCCAGTAACAGAGAAGGAACAACAATATAAAGTGAAGTTTATTTATCAGTCATGAGTAAGGGTTACAATAACATTGCAATGAAGTTACTGTGAAATTCCCCTAGTTACCACACTCTGGTGCCTGTTCAGGTCAATGCACCTAACTAACACATCTTTCAGAATGTGGGAGGAAACCAGAGCACCCAGAGGAAACCCACACAGATACAGGAAGAACATGCAAACTTCACACAGACAGTGACCCAAGCCAGGAATTGAACCCGGGTCCCTGGTGGTGTGAAGCAGCAGTGCTAACCACTATGCTACCATGTCTCCCCTGCAATATAGGATGGAATTCTCCCATTTTACACTAAGGACAGAATTCTGCCAATTAGTCTATGGAGCATTTGGTAATTGGACGAATTTAGTGGAAGACATAAATCCAGAAACCCGCCGACATTAAACCACTTTACAGATTTTCCAATGGTGGGTTAATGGCGTGTTGCGCTGGTAGGTGACGTGAATTCTATTTGCATTTCATGAATGCTCATTAAAACAGCTGCGCAACAGCATCCTGTCTGAGGGAGGGTGGTAGGTGGTAATCAGCAAGAGGTTTCACTGCCCAGTGTTGAATCTGATGGCTAAGGTCCAAAGTAATTGTTGAGCACTCTCTTGGTGACTTCCCCCCGACTGTTGGTAGTACACAGCACATGCAAGGACGATGATGGAGGAAATGGGATGTTGTTAACTGATTTGATCAATAAGGGAATTAAGGGTTATGGGGAACAGGCGGGTAAGTGGAACTGAACCACTATCATGATCTTATTGAATGCGGGGCAGGCTCGAGGGGCTAGATGGCCTACTCCTGCTCCTATTTCTTATGCTCTTATGTTCTTATGTTATCTGTGATTCAATGAATATGTGTTTGCCTTTTGCTTGAGTGGTCTGTAGCTGTCCCAGTTTTGGCATCACTGTGAAAACAGGACCACATTGTCACAAAGACTGTGTAGTGGTCACTCCTGCCAATATTATCATGAACAAATGGCTCTTCGAAAGATAGATTGGTGTTGAAGAGTTCAAGTAGGTTTCTCCCTCATGTTGATTCTCTCACCACATGTCTAGACTGGCTGATACGTCCTTCTGCGCTCAGTCAACCTTACGTTAGTGAAACAGAATTGTCTGGGTTAACTGGACCTGGCTGTCTTTGTTGTGTTCAAACTTTGGGTCATTGCTGGGTGGTTTGTCCAGTTTGATTGCGGTTATTGTCTTTTTGTAGGAGTTGAATACAATTGAGTGTTTTGTGAGTCGTCGTCAGAGGCAGCTCAACATCAACCACATTGCTATGCATCTGGAATCGCACGAATAGACTAGATCAGGTAATTGACAATAGATTTCCTTCCATAAAGGAAGTGAGTAAACCAATGAACTTTTACTTCAGTCCACCAGGTTACGGTCACTACTCATGGAAGTAGCTTTTTGTTCCAGATTTACTTAGTTAACTGAATTTAACTTTCCCAGCTGCCATAGTTAGATTTGAATTCCTGTCTCTGGATTATAATTCCAGGTCTCTGGATTACTGCTGCAACAGTTTAACCACTCTGTTATCATACCCAGGTATGTGGTCATCTCCAGAAATTTGAGCGCATAATGTGGCTCATGTTTTGGTGCTGTAGTGACGGAAGGTTTTGTTAATGGAGAAAGAAACACAGAACCCCTATAGTGCAGAAAGTGACTTTTGCTCCAACAAGTCTATACTGACTCTCTGGAAGAGCATCTCACCCAGCCTTTCCCCTCTGCCCTATCCCGTAACACCATAATCCCATTCATTTACCATGGGTAATTGACCTAACCACACATCTTGGGACACTAAGGGATAATTTAGCATATCTGATCCACCTAACCTACACACCTTTGGACTGTAGGAGGAAACTGCAGTACCTGGCAGAAACCCACATAGACACGGGCAGAACTTGCAAACTCCGCACAGTGACCCAAGGCTGGAATTGACCCTGGGTCTCTGCCGCTGTGAGGTAGCAGTGCTAACCACTGTGCCACAGAGTTTTTGAATGAGATTTGAGCATTCCCAAGGGGGTGTTAAAGATTCATTGGCAGTATTTGTCCCAGAAGGAAAAGAACAGGACAATCCTTTTGGTGTTTCGGTCAACATTTATCCTTCAGCCAACACCTAAAAGACATGAACTGGCTACTTAGTTCATTGCGGTTTGTGGGAACTTGCTGTATGCAATTAGATGACTGAATATCCCACACTACAACCATTATTACCTTTCCAAAGTTTTAAGTCAGCTGCAAAGAGCTTCGGCCTGAGGTTATGAAAGGCATTATATAAATACAGGACTTTTCTTTCTTCTATTAACATCACATGATTTCAGTTTTGGTCTTAGTTGTTAGGCTTTGGGACTAGAGTATTGATAAAGAGAGGATCAGTTGTCAGGGTTAGCACTAGGGGTTCAGTTTTAAGGTTGAATCATCATCATTATGGGTAACAGTCAACATCATTGTTACTAGAACACTTTCACCTATTTACTATAATAAACAATAAAGAACAAAGAACAGCACAGCACAGGAAACAGGCCCTTCGGCCCTACAAACTCACGCCGCCCATTTTAACACTCAGCGAGTGCCCCATTCCAATCCTTTTTCTACCTACGACTTTTGTCTACACTGAAGATAGAAGAATCCCCTTTGACTCGCTAGGGTGTTTAGAAGCGGAAGGTGGTGCATTTTCAGAAATATGTGCAACTAGAACTAGAATGGTTAGTTTCCATGATCCATGATTTAAATGAGCAACCAATATTTCAAGCAAGAATATTTCAGAGCTTACCATTGTGAAACCCGAGATGGGAGCTTTGCTGTTTGTATCAGGTTCAAAGGGAGCATAGGCACCAACTACTAAAGCTCATTTTCCTTGGACAATATAATAACTGGAATTGATTTTACCCATAAGTTTATAAGGGTACAGAATTGGGTTGATTTACCACCTCAAAAGCTGCCAGACACAATTTTTCCATGTGTCTGTGAGTTTCTCCAGAGTTCAAACTCACTTTTATTCCTATTACCTGATGTCATAGAAACCTAGAAATTAGAGGCAGAGGTAAGCCATTCGGCCCTTCAAGCCTGTTCTGCCATTCATTTTGAACATGGCTGTCATCAAATTCAATGTCCTGATTCCCCCCTTTCTCCCATATCCCTTGATCCCTTTAGCCCCAAGAGCTACATCTAATTTCTTCTTGAAATCAGACAACGTTTTGGTCTCAGCTACATTCTATGGTAATGAATTCCACACATTCACCACGCTCCAGGTGAAGAAATTTCTCCTCACTTCAGTTCTAAAAGGTTTACCCCTTATCCTCAAACTATGAACCCTAGTTCTGGACTCCCCACCTTTGGGAATATTCTTTCTGAATCTACTTGTCTAACCCTGTTAGAATTTTATAAGTTTCTGCAAGATTCCCTCTCACTCTTTTAAATTCCAGTGAATATAATTACTTGAGACTGTCTCCTTTTTTTGTCTCCATTACAATCTCTCTTTCAAAGTGTTATTTCACCACAGGTATCAATAAGCATGTTGAGGTGACCCGGAAGGTTGTATTTTGGGCTTTTACATCAAATGGAGTGATTTTATTTTGAAAACTATCAAAATTAGACCTAACTGTGAGACATCTGGCTCATAAATATGCAACCTAGCCAAAAAATAAACAAGTTAACAACAAAATCAATTTTAAATTAACAGCTAACGCTGTATAATGAATCACTGTATAATCATTCATGTTGTCATCCGAGTTAATTGAACTGTGCCATGCTTTATACAGATTGATTCCACTGACAGCAGTGAGTACGTGTCTGTAAATATCCATTTCCACAGGGTGTTGTGTCTATTTCCATGTATTTCTCTCCTTATGGAATCTGGCTTTCCACTGACCTTTGATGAACTAATATTAATTAGTCAGATTGATATAATTGTTTGGCTTAGGTTCTTAGTGTTTTGGCTGCCATTTTGTCACAAGGAACTGCAAATTTGTTTTCCTTGTAAATTAATTAGACACTAAAGGTGTTGACTAATTGTCCATGTTTAGTCAAGGGCCTCTGACTTATTAGATAGATACCAATTGGACATAATTCCGACAAATGCCTCGCAAAAGTGTCAATGTTTTGTTGGTAACATAAAAACAAAATACCACAGCTGGAAATCTGAAAAATTAAGAAAAGCAGAAAATGCTGGAAAAACCTCAGCAGGTCTGGCAGGATTTTTAAAAATTAATTTATGTGAGCTGGGTGTTGCTGATTAGATGTTTTGTTAACTCTGCTTCTCTCTCCACAGATGCTGCCATTTTCTGTTAGCCAATTAAATCAGGCTATAAAAAAAACATATCCACTTAAAATAATGACAATTTAATGTTGGATCCTCCAAAGGAATCATAGAATCCTACAGTGCAGAAGGAGGCCATTCAGCCCATCAGGTCTGCACCAACTCTCTGACAGAGCACCTTATGCAGGCCCTATCCCCGTAACCCTACCCATTTACTCCATTAATCCCTCTACATATCTTGGGAGACTGCGGGGCAATTTAGCATGGCCAATCCATCTAACCTGCATATCTTTGGAGTGTGGGATGGAAGCGGAGCACCCGGAAGAAACGCATGCAAGCATGGGAGAACGTACAAACTCTACACAGACAGTAAAACTGATCCTATAAGCAGAGCATTTGAGGATTCAGTAAGTTGGATTTTAAACTGAAGCCTCTTTTTGGGTATATGTTACCCAATGAGACAAAAAGAGAAACCTGACTATGAATGTCCCAAAACTGCCTTTATTTCTAGATTCATTCTAGCTTGTGTAGCGAAGCAAACTTCAGGTGGTAGTGAAACCCATTAATGGGAATTTTACTATCTGAGTGAGGAACATTGTGCGTCTCTGCGGGTCAGCATTTTGCAGGTCTGGGGTATTTCTGGTTATAAATGAAAACGATCAACATTTCAATTGTATCTACAAATAATCCATAAGGCCATAAGACGTAGGAGCGGAATTAGGCCACTCAGCCCATCGAGTCTGCTCCACCATTCAATCATAACTGATCTTTTCTCATCCCCATTCTTCTGCTTTTTCCCCATAACTCCCCTTATCAATCAAGAACCTATCTATCTCAGTCTTGAAGACACTGAGTGACCTAGCCTCCACAATCTTCTGCGGCAAAGAGTTCCACAGATTCACCATTCTCTAGCTGAAGAAATTCCCCCTCATCTCTATTTTAAAGGATAGTCTCTTGAGCCTGAGGTTGTGCCCTCTGGTTCTAGTTTTTCCTACTGGTGGAAATATCGTCTCCAACCCACTCTATCCAGACCTCGCAATATCCTGTAAGTTTCAATAAGACTACCCCCCCCCCCGCCCCCCCCCCCCCACTGCCCCCATCCTTCTAAACTTCAACGAGTACAGATCCAGGGTCCTCAGCTGTTCCTCATACAACAAGCTCTTCACTCCAGGGATCATTCTTGTGAACCACCTCTGGACTCTTTCCAGCACATCCTTCCTTAGACACAGGGCCCAAATTGCTCACAATACTCCAAATAGGATCTGACCAGAGTCTTATACAGTCTCAGAAGTACATCTCTGCTCTTGCATGCTAGCCCTCTCGACATGAATGCTAGCATTGCACTTGCCTTCCTAAGTGCTAACTGAATCTGCACGTTAACCTTAAGAGAATCTTGAACCATGACTCCCAAGTCCCTTTGTGTTTTCTCAGCGCTTTCCCATTTAGAAAATAGTCTATGCCTCCATTCCTCCTTCCAAGATTACCTCGCACCCTTCCACATTGTATTCCATCTGCCACTTCTTTGCCCACTTTTCTAATCTATCCAAGCCCTTCTCAGCCCCCCTGCTTCCTCAATACTACCTGTACGTCTACATATCTTTGTAATGCTTCCAGCATTGTGCTGCTGTTTCCAGATAGAACTTCTGGAATAATACCTGAGCCTGTGCACCAGGGGATACAGGGCCATTTCCTATTGATGGCGGCTGCAGTTGCCATGAAGAAGCAACGTGCATTAATCCTGATGTGGCATGACTAAGAAATAGCTACAGTGCTGAAAGATTAATGACATCAAGCTCCATCAAGACAGGTGACCTCACCATACTTAATATGTATTAAACATAAGAACATAAGAACATAAGAAATAGGAGCAGGAGTAGGCCATCTAGCCCTTCGAGCCTGCCCCGCCATTCAATAAGATCATGGCTGATCTGTCGTGGCTCAGTTCCACATTCCCGCCCTCTCCCCATAACCCTTAATCCCCTCTCTTATCAAAAACCCATCAACCCGCGTCTTAAAAATATTTAGCGAGGCAGCCTCCACCACTTCAACGGGCAGAGAATTCCAGAGATTCACCACCCTTTGAGTGAAGAAGTTCCTCCTCAACTCCGTTCTAAACCACCCCCCCTTTATCTTGAGGCTGTGCCCCCTAGTCCTACTATCCTTTCTGAGCGGGAAGAGTCTCTCCACCTCTATCCTATCCATCCCATTCATCATCTTATATGTCTCAATGAGATCTCCCCTCATTCTTCTAAACTCTAACGAGTACAAGCCTAATTTATTCAGCCTCTCCTCATAGCTCAACCCCCTCAACTCTGGCATCAGCCTAGTAAACCTCCTCTGCACTCCCTCCAAGGCCAAAATATCCTTGCGTAAGTACGGCGCCCAAAACTGCACACAGTACTCCAGCTGCGGCCTCACCAATGCCCTATACAGCCGCAGCAAGACCTCCCTACTTTTATATTCAATCCCCCTCGCTATGAAGGCCAGCATCCCATTCGCCTTCCTGACCACCTGCTGCACCTGCAAGCTGGGTTTTTGCGACTCATGCACAAGGACCCCGAGGTCCCTCTGCACTGTCGCCTGCTGCAGTTTTTCGCCACGTAAGTAATAATCCTTCCTACCATTATTCCTACCAAAGTGGACCACCCCACACTTGCCAACATTAAATTCCATTTGCCATTTCCTGGCCCATTCGCCCAGCCTATCTAGATCCTTCTGCAGACTCTCCACACCCTCCGCACAATTTGCCGTTCCACCAATCTTGGTGTCATCAGCAAATTTCAACACCCTACACTTGGTTCCCTTCTCCAGATGATCTATATAAATGGTAAATAGCTGAGGCCCCAGCACCGACCCCTGGGGCACTCCACTAGTCACCATCCGCCAATCCGAATAGCACCCATTGACCCCCACTCTCTGCCTCCTATTTGACAACCAATCCTCTATCCACGCTAACACCCTACCCCCAACTCCATGTCCCCTACCTTCTGCAATAACCTCTTGTGAGGTACCTTGTCAAACGCCTTCTGAAAATCCAGAAAGACCACATCCACCGGCTCTCCTCTATCCACTGCCCTAGACACATCCTCATAGAACTCCAGTAAATTTGTCAGACACAACTTCCCTTTAACAAAACCGTGCTGCGTCTGCACTATCAAGCAGTTCCCCTCAAGATGCCTCGCTATTTCCTCCTTGATGACGGATTCTAACATTTTACCTACAACAGACGTTAAACTAACCGGCCTATAATTCCCTGCCTTTTGCCTGGCACCCTTCTTAAACAATGGCGTAACATTAGCCATTTTCCAATCTTCCGGCACTTCCCCGGAATCCAGCGACGTCTGGAAAATAACCACCAAGGCATCCACTATCACCTCTGCCATTTCTTTCAGAACCCTCGGATGCATTCCATCCGGTCCTGGCGACTTGTCCACAATCAGCCCCCTCCAGTCTGTCGAGCACTGCCTCTCTAGTAACAGTAATGTCATGAAGACCCTCCAGTCCTACCATCTTTCCATCTCTAACACCCACCATCTCTAAACATACATGGCATGCACTTTTATGTCCCATAAAATCATTGATAGAGTGCTTTGACTGTTCTCAGTGAACACTCATTCAGCAGTTCTTTCTTATTGCTATTTCCCTTGACACATCCTCCCACTTGCTGCCACTGAATGACCATGCTCATGCTCTCCCACTCACAAGGGGCCTTTCGCGAGGTATCAGTTTATCTATTTATATTCAAACACTCACTGCCACTAAGGCAAATACGGAACAACCAGCTGATTGATTTGGTAGAAGGCGATGGCCTAGTGATATTATTGCTAGACTTTTAATCCAGAAACTCAGCTAATGTTCTGGGGACCCAAGTTCAAATCCCACCACGGCAGGTGGTGGAATTTGACTTCAATAAAAATTATCTGGAATTAAGAATCTACTGATGACCATGAAACCATTGTCAATTGTTGGAAAAAACCCATCTGGTTCACTAATTTCCTTTAGGGATGGAATTCCATCATCCTTACCTGGTCTGGCCTGCATGTGACTCCAGAGCCACAGCAACATGGTTGACTCTCTGAGTTGCCCAAAGGGCAATAAATGCAGGTCAGCCAGCAACGCCCATGTCCCACAAATGAATAAAAAAAGGAAGCCATTTTGAAGAGTTGTCATCAAAAGATATATCTACTCTCTTTTTTCAGGTGTTCCATATGAAACGGAGTTGGCAGCCAGGAATTCCGAGACACCTTCCAAACTCACTGAATCATTCTAATCAAGCATAAACTTAGGCACCTGGGTGTTTGAGGAGAGTCCACTTGGCAATGTTAGTGAGAAAGAACAGCTAGTATTGGCAGAGGAAGAGGAGGAATCTATTATTCAAATGATCAATTTGCATCCTTCTTCAGCTAGGACCAGAGGGTTTCTGACTTCAAGGGGACCTGCTTTTCAAACAAGGATAATTTCTGAGCATCAAAGCTTGCTGCAATCATTTAATGATGTCAAGTAACTCCCAACAGGACACAGTTACAAAGTATAAAGCTCACAAATCACATGCACATTGCCCTAATATAATTGTAATATATTATGCAACAGGCTCTCTTCTACATTCTGGAAGCTCTTAAATAAAGAGGTTATTCATTGAAGCATCAGCAGTGCTGTAATTTGGTCTGCTGTGAGTAGATCAATTGCCATGGTGATACTGTGTCAAGTAACAGGGATATGTGCAGAATGACAATAGGGATTGCTGCTGTTTCTCAGAATTACACCATCTTGCAAGCTTCTTGTCACATCCTCTGATGTCTGCATATGTGTAAGAAACTAGCAGGATCAAATAGTCACTGCTGTTGCAGAGCCACCTCAATCCATTACCAGGCACCTTGACCTGATGGCAGGCCACCTCAAACTGCCACCCCACCACTTCAACCTACCACCAGGCACCTCAACCCATCACTGGGCCACTTCAACCCACCACCATGCCACCTCAACATCCCATCATGTCATCTCAGTCTACAGAGGGCCATCTAATCCGAGTGCCAGGCCACTTCAACTGAGCACATTGTCATCCCAAGCTACCAGTGCATTGCTTTCAACTGCCACAAGATCATGGCTCTACTAAGCTGATAGGTGCACAGCTGTGCAATAACTCAGTTTAGAGTTTATTTATCAGTGTCACAAATAGACTTACATTAACACTGCAATGAAGTTAGTATGAAAATCCCCTAGTCACCACACTTCGTTGCCTGTTTGGGTACACTGAGGCAGAATTTAGCATGGCCAATGTACCAAACCTGCACATCTTTTAGACTGTGGGAGAAATCCTACACAGACACGGGGAGAATGTGCAGTGTCCGCACAGACAGTGACCCAAGCCAGGAATTGAACCCAGGTCCATGGTGTTGTGAGGCAGCAGTGCTAACCAACGTGCCAGTGTGCCACCCTCAGAAGGCGCCCCTCACAAGTTGTCCCTTTTAAGATGCATGAGCAAACATGCAAAAATAATTTCAAATCACCATGCATTCAAATGAACAGGCACATACTATTATTAAAAATAAGAGGGCATATTGCCAGGGTTCAAGCAGTAGGTTAAAATGGCCCACTGGTAACACACTCACTAGTTTTCCCTGTAAACTGCATGCGTAGTTGAACAGTTACACAGAAAGAACTATATAAGTTGTTCACAAATTATTCCTTTAAAGATACCAGGGGCTGAATTTAATGGCCACAGTGGTGACTCTGTCCACCAGCTGAAAAGTTGGTGGCAACTTCATCATAGCCATTCCCGGGAGTCACAATGGGATTACATTACCATCAGGTACTTACTCACCAGTCTGCCATCCGGGTTTCTGAGTTTTCAGGATGAGGAAGACGCTTCCAAGAGCAGCTGGTCAGCCAGAGAGTTTCCATTTTTTAGTAACAGCAGCATGGCTGACAGCAGTGGCCATTACTGGGGCTTCAGGGTGCATCTAACTGGGGACGCCTTGCCATGGCCAGTCAACTCGGGCCCAGAGATCAGGAGGAGAGAGGTCAGTTTTGAGGGCAGGAGAGTTTTTCCACAGGGCATCCCTTGCTATCAGTCGAGCCCTCTATTGGGAACAGATCGGGTCCCTCAGTCTGACTGCTGGGTATACTTAGCAGTGTGCCCACATGGCATGGGTACCTATGCAGCAGGATGAGGTTCTTAATTGGCCACTTAAGTGTCTAAATTGCCCTACCTAGGGATAGGTTGTCTATCCTGCAGTTACTGCAGGATGATGGCTAGGTGGATTAGACATGCTGAATTGGCCCTAGTGTCAGGGGGATTGGCAGGGTAAATAATGGAATTGTGGGAGTAGGATCTGGGTGGGAATGTGATTGGTACAGATTTGATGGACCAAGTGGCCTGATTCTGCCTAATTATGTGGTCTCCTTCCCTCCTAGTTTGCTCCTGAGTTGGGAGTAGAGCATTAAATTCTACCTCATGTGCGAGCAATTGTGCAAAAAAAGTTAAAAGTACTTACCATTCAAATGAGAAGAATTTAGATGGAATATTGGTTACCCAGTTTGCAAGTGGGTCACCTCAATCTGCAGCACAATGCATTGTCATGAACAGGAAGCATTAAAGATGTAAATAATTGCAATGCAAGGGCACATATGTCAAAATATGATTACCATTTGTGAGATAGTTCTATTGTGTCCTCCAAATATTTCTGTGTTTGTGATTGTGATTTTAATCTCAGCACTTCATCAGCAAGTGATAGGAATGGTGTCTTTCAATCCAAATTGAAGGGAATGGAGATAAGTATGTATTTCTTAAGGGCTTAAGCAATGCAGAAGTAATTTGGAGGAACTATTCTCTCAGGCAGCTTATCAAACAGCTGGGATAGCCAGAAAATGTACTTTAGCCAACACAAATTCAACTTTTTCCATCTTCTTTAGCCAACACAAATCCAGCTTCTTGGTGCCCAATGATGATACTGGAGATTTTGAAAATGTTATACTGCAGTTCTCCTTTTCTACCTTGTTCTCAGCACCCTGGACATATCTCATACTTCCCAGGTGTACATTGAGCCATTATGAACCAGGCCTGCAGAGCTCTCTTGGGTATGTAAAATAATTAAAGGATTATTTTGAAATAAAGTGACCAGGGCTGTTTCCTGCAAAGTAGGCTTTGATTGCGTGATCCTATTTGTTGGTCCGGGCTAACTGTGCACTGATTGGGTGAAAGTGACTGTAGTTCATGACTGCACAGTTATTGTCTGCAAAAGTATATAAAATTGATTGAATTTAGGGAATTCTAAAGTTTGGAAAACTAGTTTTGTGTTTATAATGATACGGAGGATGTGAAATCAAGTCCTACTATGATGGTTTGAGAGTTTTAGTTCGGTTCAAATAAGTGTAAACAAAGCCAGTTTTGGTAAAAGCTATCATGAAGCTGTCAAACTATCATGAAAACACAGCTGGCTCACAAATATCCTTTGGGGAAAGGCCTGGCATTTATGTAGCAATGTAGCTGACTCTTAACTGTCCTCTGAAGTGGCCTAGCAAGTCACTCCTGCTACAAAGAAAAAGGCTACTCCCTTTTTAAGGGCAATTAGGGATGAACAAGAAATGCTGGCCTCGCAGTGACATCCACATCCCGTGAAATAATAAAACCACATGCCTGACTTACCAATTAAACCCACATTCTGAGAAAGAAAATGCTATTGTTAGTTGTTCATGGGAAAAGTGATGAAATTGCTCAACCTGGCTAGCAAAGCAATAGTCATCTGCTTGAGCATTTTAGGTTGTTGATGTTCTGTGTGATTGGTTGTAATGAGCTTGACACATGGAAACTCAGAACAAAAGTGACCTGCACAATCATTGGGAATGTGACACGTGTTTGGTATATTGGTCGGAGAACATGATGCTGCCTCCCTGACATTTTTTAGCTGACCTCTCCTTTTGATGAGGTAACTTCACCTTTGCAATTGTTTGTGGCTAATCATGAGTGTTTGCAATTCCCATCTATTATAATCTGGTGTGCTACCGTTCTTCTTCCTGATTGTATTAATGAAGATGGATTGCCACAGGAATACCCAATTTTCTGGCTGATGTTAAGAAATGGTAGGGACAAAATATGTGCTCTCCAAAGCACCCCCCCTCCCCCACCTCCCATTGGCAGGTTTGTAAGCAGGAGGATGGCAGTAAAATTTTTTAGATGGTCTTTCCACTGGACTTCCATCCACCCCAAACTCTCCGTATTTTTATGCTATGGAGATGCTGGCATTGAACTGGGTTAGGCACAGTAAGAAGTCTCACAACACCAGGCTAAAGTACAACAGGTTTATCTGCAATCATGAGCTTTAGAACACTGCCCTTTCATCAGGTGAGTCAATATTTTTATAGTGGGATAGGAAAGGCCTAGGCTATCATATAACCCCCCTCTCACCCCACAATGCCCTCTCTTTGCCCCAAAAGAGGCTCTGCAGTGGTGAAGTAATGCTGACTTAAGGGTCATTTCTGGCTCAGTATCGATTTTCAGGCTAGTGAGAGGGTTTCAGTGACAGGGGAAGCGTGAAGCTTCTGTGAACAGCCTCTTTTCAACTCTTTGTGCTGTCCCAAAAGTTATAGCCCCTCTGGGTGCTCCCTCCCACCCTGACCTTTCCAAACAATACCCATACTCCCCTCTGTCCAACCCTCCCGGCCTCACTTCTCCACTCCACCCTGAGATCCCTTTACTTACTTGCTGCCGAACTCCCAGGATTTAGACTCGAGGAACTACCTGTGGAACCAGCCCTGTCCACTCAGATTGTCTGGCAGCTCCTTGAGGCAGAGCTTCTTCCCGAGTTAGGGGCAGAAATCTCATCTCCAGTCAATAAACACTTATTAGATCATTAATAGCTGTGGGTCACTGACTCTACGAAAAAACTACAAAGGATTGTGAATGTAGCCCAGTACATCACACAAACCAGCCTCCCACTCATTAACTTTGTCTACACTTCCTGCTGCCTCGGAAAAGCAGCCAGCATTATCAAGAATTCCACGCATCTCAAACATACTCTCTTTCACTTTCTTCCATTGGGAAAAAGATGCAAAAGTCTGAGGTCACAAGATCATGTACCAACTGACTCAAAAATAGCTTCCTCCCTGCTGCTGTCCGAATTTTGAATGGACCTACCTCATCTTAAGTTGATCTTTCTCTACACCTTAGCTATGACTGTAACTCTGCATTCTGCACTGTGTCCTTTCCTTCTCTATGTATGGTGTGCTTTGTCTGTATAGAGTGCAAGAAACAATACTTTTCACTGACATGTGACAATAATAAATCAAATCAAATCAAATCAAATCAAAACTCCTCAGTTGGTGAGAAGGGAAACTCTACCATCCAAGGAACCCTAGCCATGGTCAAAATTTTGCACTAAACATACAATTCAGTCATATAGAGGGCCTAGAAAAAATGAGCAATAAAATCAGAATAATCAGAATAAAAAGTTGAAAATAACAGAGTACGTTTACAATCATGCTCTTTAAATGAGGTTTTATTCAAAAACACAGCCTCACAAAGGTGGACAAACACCTCTTGTGGATGGTGAAATTTGTACTACATTAGCATATTGAATCCAGCACCTGTCTATTTCTGGTGATATGTTCCTGCATGTGTATAAAAGGGTGTCGTGTTCATTGTGGGGAAGATGCAGTTTAACTGACCTCTGTCCAAATTTCTAATCTGTTCCACTCCGGTTCTGCTCTCTGGCTACTTCTGTCACAAACTTTGGTAGATTGATTATTCATTTAAATATCCACCATGATGTCAGTAAGTAGAAAGCAGGGGAACCATTGTATCAATCAAACAGATAGACTTGCAAACAGATAGACTAGCTTAGATCCCCAGACATATTTTTATGTACCGGTCATAATATGTACAGTGAAACTCATAATTCCAGAATGGCCAACATCACCTCACTGCATAAAGATGTTTTTCCTCATGTTGACATTGCTTCTTTTGCCAATTACCTTAAATCAGTGTCCTCTCAAATCTTCCGAGAGTAGAAGATTACTCTGACAAGAAACCTCATGATTTTAAATACCACTATCCAATCTCCTTTCAACCTTCTCTTCTCTAAGAACAATCCCAGTCTCTCCAACCTACTTTGTAACTGCTCATCCTTATCACTGGAAGCATCCTCTTGAATCTTTTCTGTCCCCTCTCTAATATCTTCGCCTCCTTCATAAAGTATGGTACCCAGAACTGAAAGCATGTGTGGTTGATTCTCAACTGTCCTCTGAACAAGGGCAACCAGGAATGGGCAATAAATGCTGGCCAGGCAGTTACACCCATGTCCCACAAATGGATAAAAAAAACTGGAAGCAAAACTCCAGCAGAGGCTGAACCGGTATTTTATGCAGGTCCATCGTGACTTTCTTGTTCTTGTACTCAATGCACCTATTTGTAAAGCCCTGGATCCCAATGCCTTTTTAGCCACTCTCTCCAATTGCCCTGCCACCTTCAATGATTTGTGCACCAATACCTCTAGCTTTCTTTGTTCCTGCACCCCCTTTAGAATTTTATCCTTTGTTTTATGTTTCCTCTCCCCATTCTTCCCTTCAAAATAAAACACTTCACATTTCTCTACATTAAATTTTCATCTGGCCTGCCCACTCTAGCAGTCTATCTATATTCTCTTGAAGCTGTCACAGTGCTCCTCACAGTTCACAATACTTCCAAGTTTCTTGGCATCTGCGTATTTTGAAATTGCGCCCTGTACACCAAGGTCTAGGCCATTAATATGGAGTCATAGCATCTTTACAGTGCAGAAGGAGGCCATTTGGCCCATCGAGTCTGCACTGACAACAATCCCACCCAGCCCCTATCCCCATAACAACTATGTATTTACCCTGCTAATCCCCCTAACACTGAGGGGCAATTTAGCATGGCCAATCACCCTAACCCGCACATCCTTGGACTGTGTGAGGAAATCGGAGCACTCGAAGGAAACCCACACAGACACGGGGAGAAAATGCAGACTTCACACAGACAGTGACCCGAAGCTGGAATTGAGCCCAAGTCCCTGGTGCTGTGAGGCAGCAGTGCTAACCAGTGTGCCACCATGCCAGTGAAGAGAAGAGCACGGGTATTAGCATTGATCCCTAGGGAACCCCACCATGAACTTTCCTCCTGTCTGATAAACAACTGTTCATGACTACTGTCCTGTCATTCAACTAAATGCATGTCCTTGTTGAAAGAGGCTGAAGTGTCCCTGAATCTACTCTCCATCTCCATGGCTTTTTTTAGTTTCAACTCAGTAGGAACACTCTTGCCTCTGATTCTGTTTCAGTTTCACTCTAGGAACTTTTTGTCTTTCTTCTTCTTTCAGTAGATGCCTGTTTGCTCCCCCACCTCATCTGGAACTTCTTCTCTTCAATAATCCCTGTGAAGTAGTTTGGTGTTGAGTATCGTTGAGATGTTTCATGGATTTCATTCATGTGGTGTTAGCCTGGCCCTGACCACCATCAGGTTACAGTGAAGTCATTGTAATAAGAGATCAGAATGATGTCAATGTGTTGAAATCCAGAGAAACAGCAGACTCATCCATTACCCGCTCCAGCCTACTCCTCCTGGTCTCTCTGAGTCAATGTTCCTGCTGATCTGGAGGGTCAATAAATCCCAGTGCAGAATGACGGTGCAGAAACATTTACTTGTCTTTTACCTCATTTGGTTATGTTCATTGTGGCCTGTCAGGCTGCAGCCTAATACCTGGCAGGCATCTGAACAGTTATCTCTGCTGTAATGAGATAAGTTGCAGAAGTCTTGAGAAGTGCTAATCCTTTCAATGCCAACTGTATGCTTCCAATCCTCTACGTCAAGTGTTGAGAGCTATTTGGCAGTTTCCACAATGACTTCACTGTGACATGAAAGAATTTACTTTTTAAAATGGGACAATAAAACTCAGAGCCCCGGCCTTACCACCTGAGTGCCTATTTTGGTCTTCTGAGTAGACCCTCGGAACTTCCTGAAGCCTCACAGTAAGCAACGCTGAACTGTGCCAGTGGCACTGAGTCTAATGTCTACGTCATGAATCATGGACCCTGCTTTTTGTCTGGTGTTATCTGCCAGACTAGTGGAGGAGTTCACATTGGTTCCTTCCAGACCAACGATAACTCCAAGTCCCTAAAGCATTCCAGACAGAACAAATTCTAAGGGAACGAGCATAAATTCAACCATTAGCAAAGTACGGTGTAAATCATTACTTGCTGTGAAAGCTCTCTCCCTATAAACAAGTGGGTGCTCAACGGGGGCTCTACACATGCCCAGCTATAGAAATATGTGCTAGCTCATCTGTTTGTACACGGGCAGCACCTTTCTGGTATGTGTTGCAGCAGGCGGCCTTGGGTTCAGCGGCGAGAGGAAGATCAGGTCAGTCCTCCTTTAATGCTGTTCAATCACGTTGTTGTTCTTTTAACCTATTTTTAAGGTCATTTTTCACACTTCCATTATGGTTTCCTCACCTTGTCTGTAAAACTGGATTTTTGGACTGAAAGTAAACAGGCAGGCGATCCATCCAGAGAGCAGAGACCCCTCCGATGAATCGACTGCTTTGTGGTGCTCAAAAACATTCAGATGACTCACCGACCTCTTTTCTAATTCCAGCCCCACTTCCCCATCAGGAATTACCTAGTGTCCGCTTGGCGCTTCTCCCAGATGTTTATAATCACACATGATGTCTGAGGAATCAAAGACTTAATTATAGCACTTTGACTTACATTTTATAAATTATGTAATTGTTGTTAAAAATAACTGCAAAAAAAAATCCTTTGGTATCCTAACCAATGTAGCTAAGGAAAGCAGTTAGAGATGTCAAAATTGCTTGCAGCATTCATGGCCTGGGGAAGAATCAAAAAACATCCAAGCTTCCTTTTCTTGATTTCAAATCCAAAGTCAAATGCTCTTCACTTGGCTGTGATGCACTCCAAAGTTAAATAGCTAACTCAAGCTCTGTGCTGATATTTGCTTGGCTATCCTGCTTGGATATTTGCCTGCTTATGTGATCCCATTGCTAACCTGCTGCTTTTCCCTGACGTCCCTTTTATTAGGTGTGTGAATCATGTCCACAACTGCAAAACAGTTTCTCTTGCACTACTGACACTGGATGGAAGGGGAATTAAGGTATGTTGCTTAAAGGAATAAATGGGAATTTGAGGGATCCAAACCTTAGTTAAATCCCACTTAGAGTACTGTGAGTAGGTACGGGCACCACACCTTAGGAAGGATGTTTTGGCCCAGGAAGGAACTCAACACAGGTTTACAAGAAAGATAACTGGACTTCAGGGGTTAGGTTATGTGGGAAGATTAGACAAATTAGGCCTTTATTCTCTCAAAATTAGAAAGTTGAGGGGTGATTTGATGATATTCTGCAAAATATTTATAGGGAAGGACAGGGTGGATAAGGGTAAACTGTTTTCACTAGCTGAAGACTCTAGAATCAGGGGCCATTACTTAAAAATTAAGGCAAAGCCATTCAGGAGAGTTATTAGAAAACACTTCTACATAGAGAGAGTGGTGGAGGTTTCGAACTCTCTTCTTCAAATGGCAATGGATACTGATTGAATTGTTAGGTTTAAGTCTGAGATAGACAATTTTTTAGTGGGCAGGGGTATCAAGAGATAGGAGGCTAGGACAGGTACATGGAGTTAGGCCACAGATTAGCCATGATCTTACTGAATGGCAGAGTGGGTTCGTAGAGCTGAATGGCCTACTCCTGTTCCTATGGAGGTAAACATGGAAAAGGGAAAGTCAGCCAGAATATCTGAAAAAGGAACAACCTCTGGGTGTTAGAGACCAGATCTGCCCCCCAGGTTGTGTGATACATTCATGGATGTTTTCCTCACTGAAGTGAAGGCTGGAAGGAAGTAACAGCTGAGAACTGAGAATAGGAAACATTTTAAAAAGAGGCTGTGTAGAACACCATTGGAGAGTGTGGCCGTATAGGAAATATCTGTTAACAGGGTGAAAGGAGGAAATGCTAAAGGTTTTGGCAGCTTCTGAATTGAATCAGATGATTTGAGAGTCAACTTGAATGCTATACTTGAATAGGATTGCAAAAGCCTGGGAACACTTGGGGTACTGCCTGCAAGGATCAGTGCTGTTTGCAATCTATATCAATGATTTGGATGTGGAAACCAATTGTAATACTTTCAAGTTTGATAATGACATAAAACTAATTGGGAAGGTAAGTTGTGAGGACGATGGCTTCAAGAAAATTTAGACAGGGTAACTGAGTGGAATATTACGTGGAAAAATGTGAAATTATCTACTTGGGAGAAGAAACTGAAATGCAGAGTTTTTCTTAAATGGAGAGAGGTTGGGAAGTGTTCCTGTCCAGAGGTAGGACAGGTAGTGGGAGTCATTTAAAGCTTATGTGCAATTAGGACAGCAACTGGAATGAATTGCAAGAGGATTTGCTGCAGTTGCACAGAGCCTTGGTGGGACTGTACCTGGAATATGTATAAGATTTCTCCTTACCTAAGGATGGATGTATTTGCCATTGAAGAAGTGCAATAAAGGTTCACCAGATTGATTGCTGAGATGGGGGGATTGTCCTATGAGGAGAGATTGAGGAGACTGGGCCTATATTCTCCAGAGTTTTGATGAATGGGGGTGATCTCATTGTAACAGTCAAAATTCTCATGGGTGGATGCAGGATGGATGTTTCCCCTGGCTGGATGTCTCTCGAACCAGGGACACAGTCTCAGAATAAGCAGTAGGCCATTTAACGCTGAGATGAGGATGAGTCTCTTCACTCAGAGGGTGGTCGATCTTTGGAAATCTGTATCCCATCCCTGACAAGAATGTGTTGGACCAACCCAGGAGTGCGACCACTTTAAGATCTGAGTTGAATGTTGTGTCTTTCACATGTACTGTCACAGCACTTCTCCAATCATTCAGTAAATGGACTGAGGGACGCTTTAGTAAGATTAGGCCTGATATAAATCATTAAACTACTGTATCTTATACAGAGAAAATAAAAACACAGAATATCAGGCGAAGGGAATCCCACTTTGTTCATCAGTATCATTTCTTACAAATAATAATAAGAAAAAATAAGAAACCATGCATAATAACTGTTTTGTGGGTTAACTTGATTTTGCAATCCACTTTCTTTTCAGAGAACTTCTAACTATAAAATATGACTCCTGAGTTTTAGCTCTGGAGCCCTTTGGTTTGTTCTGAGGAAGCAATCAGATATGTGTACATATTCTCCGAAGGAATGCTGCTTCCAACTTCGCAAATCCTTCATAAGTAATCCCGTGCTAAAATCTTTGATACATGGTTGGTCTCTTGGGTCCATAACGTCTGAGCTCCAGAGCATCATAGCAGGGATGGGGAGCCCAAAGATGCACAGGGGACCCTCGGAAGCCCCACATGAGGATTGCACAGCATTTGCCCTGGAAGTTCAAGTGTTTGTTGGGCAATTGCCCTGCATTGGGAAACATCAGGAACTCCGACTTAAATTGCAAACTTTGGATGGTTCCAATTGTCTTACAGCAATAGTTACCCAGAGAAAGTTAAAAGAATTAAAACCAATTCTAACTCCTGGGCAACTATAGCACGGACCCACCTCACCCCCAACGTGACACCCTCCATGGAAGGCCCGGACTACCCCACATCTCCCAATGACTATCCAGGACCTCCCCATGGGGCATACTGACCATCCCCACCCATCCCGACAACTGTCTCCAATCCTGACTACACCCCTATGTTTCCGAATACCCTTCACACCCCCCGACTATATCCCACACTCTCAACTACACCCTATCCTCCCAACTACACTCCCCAACTCCAAATACCCTATAGCTTCCTAAGGGACCCCCGCCGCACCCCAACACCCTATGAACCTCAGACTACACCCCCATCCCCTGGCTGTACTCCCCCCCCCCCGACTACACACCATTCCTGACTACCCTCCCTGCTCCCTAATTGACTACCCAACCACCCCCACAAACCACCTGATTCCCCCTCCTCACTGACCACCCCCCACACAATCTCTCCTCACTGGCCATCACTCCTGCCAACAATCGTCCATTCTGCCCCAGTGACCACCTCCCTCATGAGTATCTGATCCCTCCACCCCTGACCCATCCTTTGGGTTCCACCCCCTCCCCTCATAAACTTGCATTCACAATAACAGACTTAATATATAAGCTACCTTCTCCCGGCTTCTCAAAGTGACTGGACCTTTAAACTGGGCCTTTATGGCAGCTGGTGCCATAAAAAGGAGGCGTGTCTTCCTTACCCTTGACTCGGCTGCATTCAGCTGAAGGCCTTGGGAAGCTGCTGCACCTTTTTCACCCGGCCTGAATCGGAAAGATGTGGATGCATTTCAGGATAGATAGGGGCACAGTGACAATATGATTGTCATTGCCACTCCATGGAATTTATAATGTCTATTGAGTAAGCACAGGGAGAAGAAAAATATAACACTCCTCAGCGTGTGCTGTTTGAAAGGCCTGACTGAATGCCCAAGAAAGCCTCTTTTCTCTGAGCATTACCAGGAAGAGGAGGGGTGTGCCTTCACTCTTTCCCTTTTCAGGGGTTTGCCAATAGGTCTGCCATCATACTGACCACCTCCTTTTCCACCGGTATTGTTGCATATTGGAGATATGATACACAGGACAGAATTTGTTGAAAATACACAGAGTTTTTTGAATGGTGTTTGATTTCTTCCATGGCTGCTTCTTCTGTTGCTATTACATTATTTGCAGTTCATACATTAATGCAGCATAGCTCCTGTGAGCCAACAGGAATAAATAGAAATACATAACAAGTAGGGATCCAGGTTTGATTCCCAGCTTTGGTCACCATTTGTGTGGAGTCTGCACATTCTCTCCCTGTCTACGTGGCTTTCCTTCAGGTCTTCCAGTTTCATCCCACAGTCTGAAAGTCGTCCTGGTTAGGTGCATTGGCCATGCTAAATTCCCCCTCTGTGTCCTGAACAGGTACACTGGAGTGTGGCGACTAGGGGATTTTTACAGTAATTTACTTGCAGTGTTAATGTAAGCCTACTTGCGACTAATGAACAAACTTTTATTTTACTTTAAGTATGTTCTCATCAGACAGCGCATGCCAGAAATAAATAAGTAGAAACATCCCCAGCTCAAATGATGTTAGTGTTCGGTGGAATCTCTGAACTAACACTTATTGTCTCAACTACTTTGGTTTAAACACCTCAGCTGAATCATAGGCCAGGATTTTTTGGCCCTGCGGTGGCAGCACCCACCGTGGGAGATTTGGTGGCACACATGCCTGTGAAATTCCAACCCCAGACTATGTTTCCCATCTCTACTGGTGAAATGAGCACTTTGCGAGCTCTATTTACCTTTAGTAGTACCTTTTCTTTACCATAAATAACACAAGAATTAGGAGCAGGACTGGGCTATTTGGCCCCTCGAGGCTGCTCCATTATTTTGGCCTCAGCATCAATTCCCATTATGTGAACCTGATTACATCACTGGTGAGGAGCAAAGAAAATCGGGAATTATGATCTTGCCAGCGGAGTTCACGGTTTCTGTGTTATGCCAGATTTTGATCTTCTACTGTCATTCCTGCAGATGGAGAGCGCAGGCTCAAGGTTGGTCCCATTATGTCCACTTACTTATTTTCCTATGCAGCTTTGTGCTATCAGCAAATTTAGCTACCCTTTGTTCCTTCATCCAAGTCATTAATATAGATTGTAAATAGTTAAAGGCTCAGCACTGATCCCTGTAGCACTCCACTAGTTACAGCTCGCTAACTCCTTTATCCTAACTCTCACTTCCTGTTAGCTAACTCTGCTTTGTGCATTTACCTCGGGATTTGTGGACATCTTACTTGAGAAGAGATGCTGCTGGAGGCAATGGTTTTATTCAAAACCTTTTATTAACATGTTGACTATTTACAAAGGTTGGATAAGATCAAGACCAAACCGGAGCTACTGTCTGAGATGTTTCACTCTCAACCTCTCTCAGTGAGTAACATCACTGGGTTATGGCTCCCTATGCACATCCTTGGTACCTATAATTAGAGTTAACCCTTTACACTAACGCATCCCCTATGCAGGCTAATATGTCATTGCGTACACTAAAATATACTATCATATGGCAAAAGGAATCCTAAACCCTAACAAGGAACCAGGCGCAATGTGTAAATACGGTGGTAAGAAATAGCTGTAGTTAGTGCTTGTGTTTAAATTATTTGAAAAGTATCACATTGTAAAGTGAAAAAATGACCCATAGATTTTATAATTATTTTTTAATGATTGCTGCAGTGTAGTTGATGGAGTTATTGAGATAAGTCAGTTCATAGAATCATAGAACCCTACAGTGCAGAAAGTGAAAATAAGAACTTGGGGATTTTTATTTACCTTTGCAGACTTTACTTATTAGAAGTCATGGCAATGAGTTCTTTCTACAGAAGAACTTAAGGAGGAGCAGGAATAAATTGTGTGACCCTTTGAACTTACTCAATCATTCAATAAGATCACCGCTGACCTTCTTCACTCCACCTTCCTGCTTTATCCCCACATCCCTTGATACCCTTGGTATCCAAACAATGGTCGATCTTGAATGTTCTCAAAGACTGAACATTCACAGCTCTCCAAGGCAACTGGTTAACTCCCCCTTCCCTTCTTTCTTGAACAGCAGTTACAGTTGCTACCTGCCAACCTGCCTTCCTAGAATCTAAATAATTGTAGAAGACCAGAATTAAGGCGCTCACTATCTCTGCAGCCACCATTTTTAAAACCTAACATATATATGTTGTCAGTTCCAGGGGATTTTTTAAAAATACTTTTTGTTCTATTCATTTCTCCAGTACTGTATGCCTGTAGATTTTGTCAATCAACAACAAAGGACATAAGAGGGGTGCAAAATTAAATGTAAGAGATTGAGAACGGAGAACAAGGAAACCTCTTTTCACAGAGAGTTACCAGTATGGAATTAATTTCCATTAATTTAGTAGTAATGACAAAAATTACATCAAGATTCACGAACAGATTGAATAGGAAGATGAATTAAATAGTGTTGAAAGGATATAGGAACAGTGTCGTTAAATGTGCTGAGGACTATTTTGTTTGTGAGACGCATAAAAATACCGACACAGTCTGGTTAGCCTTGAATGATCTATTTCCATGTTGTAACTTATATATATTCCTGTTTAAACAGGAAACACCATACAAAGAAGCTCTTTCTATTTTACTAATCCGTTCTATTGCAGAAGGAAAAATGTGGGTAATACGTGCCTGAACTACTAAACTGCACTTCCACTGGGCCAGACTTTTTTATTTCACAGTGTTTCCATCTCTTGAAGCTCAATGATAAATTGCATTTTTGCTTTATTATATAGAGTGTCCATTAAGACAGCACTATCTTTATTAATCATACAAGAAGCAGTCACATTAGAAAATTGTTCAGTGTGAAATCTTAGCTGCTCAAAACGAAAATATTTTCTCAACAACTGTATTTGTTCAATAATGGTGTTGTTCATAATATCTTCACCAACATCTGATTTAATTCTAGAGTTGGGCAAAAGGTTTGCACTGAAAACATTCTGCTACTGGGCTAAACATCACATGCCACATCTAATTGTCTTTCTTTCTGACACTGGGACTGGGACTTACTGCTCAGGTGAATTCTGAAGCATGATAGTGGGTGGAATTGTGTGGAGGCAAAGGAGCTTTTGCCCCACATCGTTTCTTTTCGAGAAGGCCCCCCTGCATCTTGTGCCAATCAGGCACTTCACAGACCAGTGGTGGGTGGGCCTTCCCCCAGGATCAAGGACCACGGGGGCAGCAGTTCAGCCAACTGAGAGCTCAGGGGTGCCACCAGGGAGGCAGTGGCTGCTGTCAGATGACAGCAACTGGAGTCAGTTGCTGTCATCTGAGGCCTTGAATCAAAAAGGGACCCGGGCACAGGTGGGGGTGGGATTCACAGGATGGGGTCTCAGGAAAGGGGTGAAGGAGGTGGCGGGGTAGAGAAGGGGTGGTGAAGGGGATCAGCAACAAAGGTAAGTGGCTGGTCCCTCGATCAGGAATCGAGTGCCTTGGAATGATTAACAACCCTTGGGAGCCCACAATATGCTTCCTGAATGGCAAGCCATCACCCCTCCCTCCCACCAACCCACTGCTAGCTTAATAATAGAGCAGTTTGATGAGACTCTTAAGTGGGCATTAATTCTCTACTTAGGAGAATTTGTACAGGACATTCACCCTCAATCAGGATGGAGGCAAGAAGTTGGGGTTGGTGGGGAGGGGGGAGGTCTTCACCTCCCTTCTAATTAAATGCCCCCACCATTAAATCCACTATAGGCAGGGCCATAAAATTCCACCCAGAGTGTGGTTTACCTGTGGTTGGAGACTCCTGATCTTGGGTTTCCACACATATTAGACATCCAAATTAACCAAAATGAGAGCACATGGTGTGGTCTGCAATGCTTAAAAACCATTCAATATTTTACTGCAATCAACAAGCTCCTCCATCCAACCTGCCATTTGCAGCACCCTGTCTGGCATATTCCCGAAGGGTGTGTGAATGTCAGATACTCTACAAACATCTTTTTTCTTAAAACCTGCCCAATGAGGTCTTGATCTCCAGGCACTTCTGTCAGGGGATTTTTTTTATTCATTCATGAGACATGGGCATTGCTGGCTGGCCAGCATTTATTACCCATCCCTAGTTGCCTGAGGGCACTTGAAAGTCAACCACATTGCTGTGGCTCTGGAGTCACATGTAGGCCAGACCAGGTAAGGATGGCAGGTTTTCTTCCCAAGTGAACTAGACAGGTTTTTCCAACAATCGACAATGGTTTCATGGTCATCAGTAGATTCTTAATTCCGGGTATTTCTTATTGAATTCAAATTCCACCATCTGCCGTGGCAGGATTCGAACCTGGGTCCCCAGAACGTTAACTGAGTCCCTGGATTAGTAGTCTAGCGATAATACCACTAGGCCATTTCCTCCCTTACATAAGTGGATCCTCCAACAGCAAAACTTTGCTTCTGACAAGCCACTGTTCCTGCTCAGTCACGCCCTGCACATTACTCAGTGCATCCCTCTCTGCTCACTGTCTAATTATGGCGGGTAAACGTCCTTGGTCGGTGGTATCTGAAGCCAAGTGCTTGCAGAGTAGTAGAAATAAAAATAGAAAGTGTTGGAAATATTCAGCAGATTTGGCAGCAGTCATGGAGGCAGATCAATGGCATTTCATCAGAAGTGCAATGGAATCTGTTTTTTCTTCACCAGGCAGGCCCAGAGGAAAATTAAACGGGAAGGGATATGAGGAGGGATTGTTAAGGACCAGATATGGCTTTCAGTATATGTAGTTTGTCGACAAATGATGCCCAGTTCAATATTATAAGAAGATAAACATTACCTTCTGCAGCCAGCAACTGCCTTCAAAAAAAGAATCACACATTTACTATGTCCATAGATTTGGGGAGCTTCCTCTTTATTGAATTTGAGAGGACACAGTTTCAGTGTTCACCACCTATCACAATTTACTGTCTCTCACTATTGCTTTGGGCTATTTTCTTCTTTAAAAAATGTCAGAAAACGAGAAGCCCCTTTCATTGTCCTGAGCACAGTGAAGCCCGGGTGTCACCCTGAGAAGGTCATGAGAGGCACATGCATGTATGTATGATTCAATTAGATTCCATGGGCTGGATTTTACATTCCCCCTACTGATGGGTGTTAAGGTGAAAGGGTTGGTCAAATCCTGTGGGTGGCCCACCAACTACCCACCTCCCCCTACCCTCACTGCAGTTATACCAGCAGTGGGGAGCGGCAGTGAGCAGCCTGCATGCCTGTGGACCAATTGAGGCCCTCAAGTGGGCAATTCAGGCCAGCCTCCAGCACCCAGGTGGGGCAGATTATGTATGCATTCAAAAGCCAGTTATGAGAATGACTTCATCATTATTCCTCCTTTCCACTTTTAAAATATCTTGCCAGACAGTTGATCACTGAGTGAAAATTTTCTTGCCATTTTTAGCTATTAGTGGCTGATAAATGCTAAGGAATTTTATCAGGCAATTCTGTGCTCTTCAAATTCTTCAGCTAAGTTGCATCCTTTTTGAGCCTTCCCACAATCTGGCCCCTTCTGGCTGTTCCTTCTGATCTAATTGTGCATGTTAGGGTGAGGAGAAGTATTGCAGCAGCTGTGAATTTCCTGCATTTAAATGTCTGATGTGCTCTGGGAAAACTGGACAGTGATACCTTTGGACCCAAAAGAAAAGTGAGAGGTTTTTAAGCCAGGTTTTGGGAGGTCAATCATCACAGTCCCAAAACATTGGGTGGGGTTTACTGGCCCACTGAATTTCCCAAGGCAATTGCAGAGCTGGAAGATCCCAGCCATTGGTGCAGGAGTCCTTCAATCCACTATCCTGAGCCCAACTATCTGCAACAATCACATTCCCTCATCTGAAGACAGAACAGAGGTTGTTTGTTAATGATTAGAATATTCAGCTTCATTCAAAATTTCTCCTGTGGTAAAGCAGTCCATACCTGTATGTAGCAAACATTGAACATTATTTAGCGACAGGCTGAAAACTGTTAAGGAACATGTGTGTCATGCCAGCCTATTACTATCTCCAATAATAGACACCTTAAGTATCTCCCTTGACATTCATGACTTTAGCATCATTCAGTCCCCAACTGTCAACATTCTGGGGCCATCGTTGACCAGGAACCCAATAGACCAGCCATTTAAACATGTTGATAACAGGTCAGAGAGGTTAGTGGCTCACTTCCTGACCTCCATCTAAAAAGTACAAGTCAGGGTAGTGATGGAATTGGCTCCATTTGCCTCGAACAACACTCATGAAAGTTGACACTATCCAAGACAAAGCAGTCTGATCTTAAGCATGCTCTTCCTCCATTATTGCCTCAGGATTCTTAGCAGTAACTCACCGATGTTTTTTTCAGCAGTACCTGCCAATCTCATGACCTGCCAGCAGGGTCCGTGTGCTAAGAATGAATAATAAAAGAAGATTTCAGAGCCCACCCTGCAAGAAATGCTTCTCTGGAACAGTTGTGACATTCCCTGTGGGCATCCCATTCTCAGCAATAATCACGGAGGAAGAGGAAAAGTCTCAGAAATGACTGAAGAGTAAATGTGTTGATTTTGTAAATTGGCTTGACAATCCAATCTTGTCCATTTCCTGGGGTGGGCAGGGCTGAGATGTTACAGGAACCTTCAGTCAGCCTTGACTACACTGGGGGGGCTTTAGTGCTAAAGCGTGTCAGTGGGTGCTACATCAGACACGTTGTCATGAATTCCGACAGTGCAGAAGGAGGCCAATCGGCCCATCAAGTCTACATCAACCATAATCCCACCCAGTTTCTATCTCTGTAGCTCCAGGGATTTACCCCAGCTCATCCCCCTGATAAACTAAGTGGCAATTTAGCATGGCCGATCAAGCTGACCTGCACATCTTTGGGCTGTGGGAAGAAACCGGAGTACCTGGAGGAAACCTATGCAGATACGGGGAGAACATGCAAACACAGACAGTGACCCAAGCTGGGAATTGAATCTGGGTCTGTGGCGCTGTGAGGCAGCAGTGCTACCACTGTGCCACCATGCCTCCCAGTGCAACAATCTCGTGCAATTCACCACATGGAATGTGTTGGTCTCAGTGAAGATACTCCTTGAAATAATTCACCATTCCCTTGGTGTGACTGAAAAGGCCCAGTAGGCATTTACTGCCTTAATCGCTCCGCAGGAAATGCTTCTGAAAGTGCAAAACTCATTGCTCAGTGATTTATATCAGTTTATATTTCAAATCTGCCATCATACTTTGCAAATCAAACAAATAATGATCTCCCTCTACTTAGCCTCGTACATAAATAAATCATTATGTACATCACTTTGATGGCAGTAAAATAAGTTTTCAGTGCAGATTGTTGGAGATAGAGAGGTTTGGCTGTTGAAGCAAGAGGAAAGGCGATTGTGCAGAGTGTGGCTGCCTTTGAAAATGAATGGCTGACATTAAAGTGCAAAACAGAGAGAGAAAAAGAAGTGGTATTTTGAGCAGTCACTTAAAAAAACTAAGTTCAGATAGAATGGTTGAGAACAGTGCGACATCTGTGCTGGGATGACCTGGAAACAAATCCATTCCTCTATGATTATCGCTTTAGCACTAAATCCCCCAATGTAGTCAAGACTGACTGAAGGTTGCAGCAGCATCTCAGCCCAGCCCACCCCAGGAAATGGACAAGATTGGATTGTCAAGCCAATTTACAAAATCAACACATTTACTCTTCAGTCATTTCTGAGGCTTTTCCTCTTCCTCCATGATTATTGCTGACTTTGGCATTGCCATTCCATCCCAGTTACCAGCACCTTTCAATCCATTGTGCAGAAATTTCACGTGCTTATAATGTGAGCACACCTCTCATTTCTGATCATTCCCTGTTTGTGATGTAATTTAAATATGAAAATTGATATTGGAGGTGGTTTTCCCCCAAAAATTCAAAGTGTTGAATTTGCGTAAAAACTGGAGTAAATCCTGTTGTTTATTTCAGTGGGAGTTTTAGAACGTATCTCCCACACTCTGTGCACTGCAGAGTGCACTGGTGTGAATCTCCTGAAAAATCAGTGGACGGGACCAATTCCCGCTGGAGAGGCCGGCAGTGTAGTGCTGAGAGGGCCACTGTACATGCACCGATCTGTCAGCACTGAGATTAATGCATGTGCAGTAGTTCTGCATTACCGGCCTCCCAATTATTGGCCAGCTCGATTGCTGGCCAGCCCCATGACTCCGCAATGTTGTCCCTCAAAAAATCCCCACGGCCTGATTGTTAGCCCCCTGACTATGTGCAGGCCAGCTTCGAATCCGCCAGCCCCTGGCCCACCTCAATCCCCCCCACCCTGGCAGCCCTGACCCACCCCCCACCACTGTCCTGACCACCCCTCGCACCACCATGCAATCCCAACCCCCCCCGACAGGCCAAACCCCCGCCCCAGCCCGATGCTCTACCTCTGCTCACAACCTCTATGCAGAGTGGCAGCGGGACCCCCCACCCGCACTGATCTCCCCCCAAAGACCCCATTCCATTTGATACCGCTCCCTTGGCAGGCTCCTTGGGCAGTGCCAGGGAGCCATGTTGGCAATGCACGGGGACACCCCCTCACTCCCGACCTCCTTGGGGCGCCTCGATGGCCCCCCTTCACTCCAGTGGGGTTAGCCTGCTTTTGTAAACCCAGCTGGAGCGAAGTACATCTGGCGTGGGCTGGGGGAGAGGCTAGTGGGCCTGGAGACTTCAGTCCCAGGCTGCTAATAATATGTTAAATGTGTTTAAATTTTCACTTATGTAAATTATGCAGCTCCACTCCGATTTCTGATGTGAAGCTGACAGCATTGAAAATCTGGCTGCCAGAGACTCACGGACGCCATGGCAGGAAGCCCACTAAATGTTCTCCCTTGTGTCTCCTGGCAAGTGTAGCCCCCATTATGTTTCAGACAAATGCATGTAATTAAATGAAGCATCAGTTGAATTTCACAAAATGTAGAAAATATATATTGAATGATTGAGAAAATTATTTTCAGACAAAAATATAACGCGCAACGTAATAGAAGATAAACACGTGATGGCCCTTTACCTAAAATTGTACTTCTACAGAGCTTCCTACTTAAGAAAATGGTGTTTTCAACTCTGGAGACTAGATGCATTGGTGTGCAGGTTAAATGACACATTTCCCGTGGGGTGGTGGTGTGGATTACTGTGCTTTTACACTTCAAAGCTCATTCATAAGGCATCAGTGACAAACACATGGGGAAGCAGGCACCTCATGTATCTTGCAGTCACCTACTGGGTCAGATAGTCAATTTAAAGGCCACCTGAACACAAGCATGTGGACCAGTGACATTGAAGTAGCCCCAAGGAATAAAAAGAGCATTGTACGAATGTTTCGCTCTCTAAAAGATTTGATCATGGAATCCCTATGG
Organism: Carcharhinus amblyrhynchos; assembly: GCF_965287045.1. Taxonomy (NCBI): domain Eukaryota; kingdom Metazoa; phylum Chordata; class Chondrichthyes; order Carcharhiniformes; family Carcharhinidae; genus Carcharhinus; species Carcharhinus amblyrhynchos. The sequence continues at coordinate 65,475,934 of NC_137333.1, forward strand.
TGCAAAAGCCTGTGCCTGAGGCACAGGGAGGACTGCTGGAGGTTAGGCAGGTGTTGAGTCCGAGTCAGATGCTGAGCTTCTGGAAAGGGCTGTTGAAAGCATGCTGGCGATACATCAACAGGCAGTGGTACATCAGGCAAAATTGCAGGAAGCAGCAATCAGACCTGAGTGAAGGGTGAAGGAGTCTGATCATGTTCTAGCTGATATCAAGGTTCCAACATTGAGCTTCTTGAAGTCTCCAAGGGAAACATGGTGGTTGCCTTGGAGTCCTTGGTCTAGCAGGTTTGCACTCGGGCTTGCATTTCACCACTCTAGGCATAGGTATTATCCGTTAGTGGCCAGGAGAAAGAGGAGTGGGACACCTCAACACCCCTTCAGGTGCTCTTTTTCCTCAAGGGGCAGGCAGGGGCCCATGGGTTCCCAAAGATTAAGTTTTTAAATTAATGTCACAAGTAGGCTTACATTAGCACTGCAATAAATTTATTGTGAAAATCCCCAATTTGCCACACTCCGGTGCCTGTTCGAGGGCATTGAGGAAGAACGTAGCATGGCCAATCCACCTAATCAGCAAGTCTTTCAGACTGTGGGAGGAAACCAGAGCACCCGGAGGAAACCCATGCAGACACAGGGAGAACATGCAGACCCCGCACAAACAGTGACCGAAACTGGGAGTTGAACTCACGTCCATGGCACTGAGAGGCAGCACTGCTAACTACTGTGCCATCATGCTGCTCAGGCCATCCACCTGAATGAGTCACCGAGAGTGTTCAGCTGATCTTATTCTCTCCAGTCTGTTATCCCCATTACCATCAGCTCCATACATCGAGGACATTGCACCTCACAGCAGGAGACCCAAAGCAGGCCAGGGCCCTCCGAGCCTTGACCCTCCAGGTATTATCCACCAATGTTGTCACTGACAACAGTGCGTCATAGTGAGCAGGCTGCTCCTACCTCTGTGTGGATGTTGGTGTGCACCAAGACATAATGGTAAGGTTAGCAAAATGAAGAAATGTTGCAATCACAATGGGAGCATGGGTGTTCATTCACACATATATACGGGTGGCACGATGACACAGTGGTTAGAACTGTTGCCTCACAGAGTCAGGGACTTGGGTTCTATTCTAACCTTGAGTGGCTGTCTCGAGTTTGCCATGTGAACCATGTTCTCCCTGTGTCTGTGTGGATTTCCTCCAGGTGCTCCTGTTTTCTCCCACAGTCTAAAGATGTGCAGGTTAGGTGGATTAGCCATGTAAAAAGATCAACTTTAGTTGACCTCACACTCACAGCCAGAAAGTCACTGTCATACCCTTGTGCTGTGTCTGTGCCACTTGCCCTTCCTTGTTCCCACTTTATAGCTGAGGCCCCCCCTCTCGGATTATAGATTCCTCAAAAAACACCCCAACAACTTGACATCAAATCCCATTGAGGATGGAAGAGGCTTGAGCACAGACATGTTCACCCTCGCTTAAAGCACCGATGCGATGCCTGATTTGGTTTCAAGGTGAAGCCAACCTTGTACTTTTGGAATGACTGGATGCTCTATGGCCCATGTCAATTGGACAATGTACTGTACATGGTATAATTGATTATCTTGCAGTGAAGTAGCTGCTGTGCTCTCTTACTGGCTGACTGCATCTTCCCTTCTCACATTCCTGTCCCTTTTAAACTCTCAAATTTAATGCCACCCCAATGACTGCTGCAGTCTTGTGTAAAAGTGTACCATTTGTTAGTGGTTTCAATTTTAACTTTTCAATAAAGTGTTCACGAGTTCGATCAACCAAGCCCCGATCTCCATGTTGGGAATAGAATAAGTCCAAATGTGCCCCTGAAAGGACCCTTGAGTCTATCCATGGGCTCCTTGCACATTGCCTTGGGCCACACCCTTCCCCTGTGAAATTTTTTTTCCCATTTTTAGTTTTAAACTGCTTTGGGGTTTCAAGATGGTATTTCGACATTTCTTCTTCCAGACCAGCTTCGATCCTGTCCCCATTACCATTCATCATCCTGGAACTCCACAATGTGCAGATACACTTCCCTCTGATAATTCTCCAACCTCCCCATTAACTCTGGAGCCCACTTTAAGTGTTATGAGCATTCTTACCCTCCCCTCCCCCTCAAGCCTGTCACTGTGGATGTCCCCATACCTCGTGTGGACCTCTCTTCCTCCTCTTGAAGTTGTGTGCATGGTGACATACAGAGGGGATTACTTCATCCCCAAACCGCACCCATGAGAGCTTCAAGTATTGCCCCTTTATTTCATAGTCACCATTTACAGGTCCCTAACCATGGCCATCCAATCTGCAGCCCAGCCAGTTACCCCCAGCGCACATCACTTATATCTGTTTATTGTTGTGATCCCAGCTGATCATGGACATCTGCACAAGTCAGATTCCCAAGGGTGAACCTGGCTTGGAGGAAACCAGAGGAGACCATGAAGAGTTTGGAGGCCATCCTTTCCAGTGTACAAGTATCTGACTGCACTAGCAGGACCAACCATCATGGAGCATCTGGTGGATTGCCAGTGGATAAAGGAGTTAATGATAAAGTTTTCATGAGTGCCCTTTGTTGTATAGTGATCAAGGGCATACTGTAATGGGATGTATTAGATGAATGCAGTGGTGGTGTATATTGAATCCATAGTGGCCGAGGGAAATATTTTGATTGTAAACAGAGTCTGAGAATGTGCTCTCTGATTGCAATTCCAGTCTAAAGTCTCCCAAATGTATCTTCCCTCCTTTCTCCACTTTCTCCTACTCCTCCAGTGGTGAATTCCAGATCCTAGGAGATAATGACTGGGTCCTCATTATTTCAAGGTAGTGGAAGTCTCAGCAGATTACTCAAACTGAAGCCACCTCCAATAGGTAATGCAGGGCTTGCCCTGTGTGGTCAAGGCAGCTCATGCAGATCAATTGTCAGCTTCACACTGTTTCTAATGGCTCTGTGCCTCTCATCATACAGTAAGAAGTCTGACAACACCAGGTTTAAGTCCAACCAATTTATTTGATAGTAAACTCACAAGCTTTCGGGGTTTGTCCCTTCGTCAGGTGAATGGAGAGTTCTGGCCTCAGACAGAGCATACAACAGCGCACACCATTTACAGATTACTGACTAGAATGCGAGTCTTTACAACTAACCTGTTATTCAAGTCTTAAAGATGCCGACAATGTGAGTGGAAAGAGCATTATGCATAGGTTAAAGAGATGTGTATTGCCTCCAGAGAGTACAGTAAGTGAGGTTTTGCAACTGTCCTCATGAGGATGGTCTCAACCGGGATCTTGGGTTCATGTCGCACTATCTGTAACCCCCATGACTTGCCTGGGTTTGCAAAACCTCACTTACTGTACTGTCTGGAGGCAATACACATCTCTTTAACCTATGCATAATGCTCTTTCCACTCACATTGTCGGCATCTTTAAGACTTGAATAACAGGTTAGTTGTAAAGACTCGCATTCTAGTCAGTAATCTGTAAACGGTGTGCGCTGTTGTATGCTCTGTCTGAGGCCAGAACTCTCCATTCACCTGACGAAGGGACAAACCCCGAAATAAATTGGTTGGACTTAAACCTGGTGTTGTCAGACTTCTTACTGTGTTTACCCCAGTCCAATGCCAGCATCTCCACATCATGGCCTCTCATCATACACCAGATGGTCAGGTGCCAGAAGCTTGTACCACTGTCACTGAGTAGCCAGCCTCTGGAAGCCCTATGATGGTGGGTGTGGCTGACTGGTACAGGATGAATGCATCAAGGCTTCTGCCAGACATTCGCCAACATGATGTTGGTGGAATGGTTGCACATCAACTAAAGGATGATAGGATGGTAGCTCTTGCAGTTCCTCTATCCATTCCTGTTGTCATGCAGAATTGACATACATGCAGTTAATGCCTCCCTGTACTGTCCAGAATTTCTATTCTGGTTAAGGTATGTGCCCTCCCATGCTTCTTGTGTCTAATAAGGGAGAAAACAATGAACTTTTTGCTTCTGGTGTAGATGTCTTGATAGGTCAAACCAATGATATTTAAGGATATACTTCAGATGTTGCCTGCTTCCACCTGGAAAGAGCTGGTGAGAGAAAGAGAATAGAAATTTAGTGCCAGTGTGATCTTAAAGGCCACTGGTATGAGGCTCCTGGTCAGGTTGCAGGAGATGGCACCGTTCAAGGAGTACCTCTTTGTTGAACTTGAGTTGTATCAGGCACTGTTCCGCAGTGAATTGAGGTAGCAGACAAGCCCTTCATGTCTATTAGATAGGCTCTTCTGTGGAGAACCTCATTCTCTTTTCCCTCAACAGAATGCTCCCCCTTTGCAGCCTTCTCTCCATTTGCTGGTCATGTTGCATTGCAATCACAGCCTCCATACCTGCGTCATCAAAGCTTATGTCATCTGCGATTTTAAACAGCAAGCCAAAACATCTCCAAAAATACAACATAATACTTCCACAAAATCAGCCTAAATAGAAATATATTCAAACCTGGTGCTTCAACCTTCATGGAACATTATTGGTGGTGATAAGGATTGGGAAGAGGGAATCCTCATCTGGCTGATTGAATATTCCTCTGGGAGCATTTATTGGAAATTCTTCTGACAAAGCCTTGGAATTCACGGTCAAAGCAGTTGGAATGGCACCAGCGGTGTAATGGAACCTGATTTCATATGCTTAGTATGGGAAATATTATGCAGAACTGAAAGCACATTGCAATTAGTAGCAAGTCCATTAATCTTGCTCTTGTTTCCTTCTCAAAGCATTACAGTTGCAAAAGGAAAGGAAAAAAAGATTAAAGAATGAAATAAAATGATGACGCTATGGGTTTCAATTGATTAAAAACATTCCAAAAGCAAAATGAAAAAGTTAAACATTTGTAGCAAGCTTTGGGATTTGATAAACTGCGAGGTACATTTTATGCCAATATAATGACATTTCTTTAAATACTGATACAAAAATCCATAATGATTATATTAGTCATGAACTAATGATATGTCATTTAACAACAGACTTTGAAATTAGATACAACCTTATTTTGTTGGCGCATTTCTCTGTTTTGGTTAAGAGAAAAAGGGAGTTGTATCTATTTCTTAGGCAGGAATGTTGCCACCGTTCACATCAGCAGGATTTTCCCATCCTGCTGCAGTGAACGGAGATTTGGCTGGATGTAAAATTCTCCGACCTTACTGCAGTGGGAGCGTGGCATGAACGGTGGGTAAGATCATGCCCTCCTGTGTTTCTTGGTGGATTTTCTTTATTCCGTTACTAAGCTAGTCCTAAGATCTTCATCAAAAACCTTGTGAAGTTCAATTATGCCCAGACATAACTTTTGGTTTTCCTCTTTTTTTCTCCTGAAGCACTTGCTGATAATTTAATTGTCATTTCACTAAGAATACGAGACAGTGAGAGCTATTCCGCTATGCTGGCTGGGGACAGAGTTGCCAAGTATGATCTTGCCTTTGCCATAAGTCAAGAAAAACAGGCCTTTCTGAGCAGGGATCACTGGTCAGAAATCCTGTTTGCGATTCTCTCATTGCGACCCACAATGTCTCTGGCAGGTCGGGGTGAGAGATGCGCATTGCTGGCTTTGTTCTGGGATTTGCGCATGTGACTGGAACACGTACAAATTTCCCAGAGCTGGCGAACAGTAGCCGGTCAGACCACATTGGAAACCGACGGGAAGGCAAATGAATAAATTGAATCTTTTTTTAATATGTTTTAAATATCGTTTAAATCTAATTATCAGGAATTTACCTATCCCAATTGAATCTCCTAATCTGTCAGGATTGCCCATTAGGCATCAGGCCGTGCCAAGGGGGTGGTGCCTGTTGTGGATGGGGCCTTGGAGCAATTGGTGGGAGTGGGGGATCCCACTGCCACTCCGCAAATAGGATTGGTTTGTTTTGGAGGGACGACAGCGATTGAGGTGGGCTGGAATAGGGGTGGTTTCCGGGGGGGCCATGGCCCCGTTGGGGAACTGACCCCAGGGGGTCAGTGGGAGGGGGGTCTGCAGGTGTGAGAGTTCTTCAAATATACACAGCCCTGGTTAAACCACACCGAGATTATTGTGAACAATCCTCAACACTACACCTTATGTGTAGTGATATATTGACCTTGGAGGGATTGCAACATAAATTTACCAGGATAATATCAGAATTCCAAGGGATAAATTATGAGGAAAGATTACACAAGCTGGGGTTGTATTTCCTGCAACTTAAAAGGTTAAAAAGTGTGGCTTTCAAGAGGGGAAACATAAAGGGTAGATAGACAGAAAATATTTCTGCTAATTGGGGAACCTATAACTCAGGGACATAGTTTAAAATTAGAGCCAGGACCTGCCAGGAAAAACATTTGGAAAGTCTTCTACATACAAAGGATGGTAGAAGTTTGGAATTCTATTCCACTAAAGGCAATTGATGCTAGATCAATTATTTAGTTTAAATCTGAGATTGTTGTGGGCCAAAGCTACTCAGACATACAGGGAAAAGGTGGATGCACGACATTAGGTCACAGATCAACCAGAACAATCTTGAAAGATTGAATAGCCTATTCCTGTTCCAAGGTTCTGATGTCCCAATGTTTATAATCAACAGCAGGAATTCTACTGCATTTTCCCTTTACTAACCCAAACACATGAAGATTCATTGCAATATCCTGTCACTGCTAACCCTGCAATCAATGAACCCAATTGTAGCCAGGGCTTGTGATGTCACTTTGGTTCTGTTAGCTTTTGCCTCTGAGTGAGAAGGTCAAATATCTTTTGAAGTAGGCACCGACTATGTTGTTCAACTGTTTAGGACATAAGTTATAAGATTAATGAGGTAGCAATGCACACTTCAAAGCCTTTCTGTTATAACTAACTTGTGACGACACATAAGAGTTCATTTATAATGTATGACCAGCACATGTGAACTTTACTATTTCTAGTTAGGGTTTGATGTTTCTCATGGAGTCCCTGAAGTTCTTTGTGATTGAGGAACAGAAGGGAGGCCCAAGTGATTTGCACACATGCCTCTAAAAACTCATGGCAACATCCAGGCAAATGGTTGGTTTTACACAAGGTTTCATGGAGGAATTTCTAGCTTGTGTGATATATAATGAGGATGATTGATAGGATTGTTTATTGGTAATGTACTCTCCCCTATTTTCTTTTCCGTTGACTCAAGTGAACAGAACGATTGGACAGAATTTGTAACGGGTACTGGGAGCTAATTTGGCCTCAGTATTTCATCTCCAACTGTAAAAGATCTGACCACAGAACCTCTTGAAATGTTAATATGTAGGAACCAAAATTTCTTCCAATTGAATTTAAGCCACCAATTTTGTTCAGAATGAGCAAAGTTTGGTATTTGTTCTTTATTAAGCTAATCTTTATAATCTATATGCTTTTATCATTAAGATCCATTGTAATTAGCCCAACTACCAAAATTTTGTACCTGTTGAAGAGAAAGCTAACTGCAACTTTATTTTCTACTAGAAATGTTTTGCTACGTACTTCTTCAAAGTGATCATAACTTGATCTCCTTTGGCTTTCTTGTACTGTGTCCTATCCCTAGCCAAGCATGTAAGGGGGCATTGCCTGCCGATATTACTTTTAAATAAATCAGTAAAAATTACACAAATGCAAGGTGGCTGGATAATCTTTTCGGTAGCTTCCATTCATTCCCATGGGGAAGCACTAATTTGTCTTTCTGCAGAATGATTCATAACAAATTGTGGCTTCAAAAGTGCCACTGCATCAACTCTTCGATGTCACTTTGGTTGGAGATCTTGTTCGATGGGGAAATTTCACTGATGTTATCAGATGTAACGGCAGCTGTAGCTCCATGTGAGTCATCTACTCACAATTATGTTCAGATGTTGAAACTAATTCTGGCTGTCACTGATGAGGAAGTGCATTGACTGCCCAAATTAATTTCATTTGAGGGGATCATGGCTCTTGGAGATTAAAGACTTTCATTGAATCAGTCATATTGAAACAGGTACCCTGGGATGCAGTGCATTTACCAACAAAAAAACTATTCAATTAAGTATACATTTACTGTTCAATTATTTTGCTGATTTTCCAGACATGTAAAGTATTTCGTTTTGTACAGAGGAGAATAATACATATGGGAATATAACATCTTGGGATTCAGATAATACTAATGTACAGAATTACACCGAATTGCAAGGAATATGCAGAACAAAAACATGCCATTTGGTCCATACGTTGGCATTTATGCTCCACTTAAGCCTCCTCCCATTCTCCCTTTAACTTTATTAGCATAAGCCTCAATTTCACTTCATTGTCCATACAGAAATTCATGTTGGGTACATTACTCTTCCATATATTTCTTCCACATATACTTGTTTAACTTTCCTTTGAAATACATCTATATTATGTACCTCAAACACTTCCTACTGTTGCAAGTTCCACATTCTCACCACTGTCTAGTGAAGGAGTTTATTTTCCTGTTCAATTTTAGTTGAATTCCCTGCTCAATTTCATGGTAATTGTTTTATATTGACGTTCTCTAATTTTGTTCTTTGTTTTGTTCTTTGCCACAAGCGGAAATACTTGTGTCTAGTGTCTAATCTTCAATTGGCTATCTCTCAAGCCTTCCTTCTCTTTTCAAAAGAAATCAGACCTACTCTGCTTATCTTTTCCCTGATAGACGTAATCATGCAATCCTGGCATCATCATTGTAAATCTTTTCTGTGCCTCCAGTGCCTCTCTATACTTTTCATAACATGACAACCAGACAGTACAGAAGAATCAAATTGTGGTCAAAACATGGTTCAATATAGGTTTAGCATAATTTCTCTACTTTTTAGTTCTAGCCCTTCAGAGAGCTTGTTTTGCCTTTTTTTCTGCATTATGAAGTTTAGTAATATTTTGTAATTTATTGCATTCCTCCTCACTCACTTTTCACCTTCTGTCACTCTGATGATGCATTTATAATATATATACTTTTTGTTTTACATGCAGCTGCCAAAAGATTCTGTTCCTTGCCCCAGCTTTGTACGCTCCACCTTTATTCATTAGCCTTATTTGGTGGCTTACTGAAGGCCTTTAAGAAATCTAGGTGAACTACTTCTACTGTATTACCCACGTCCATTCTCTTTGTTACCCGTTTAAATAATTCAGCTTTGGAAAATATCAGTCAATGTTTTGGGCTCATGACCTTTTGAAATGGGATTAATTAAAGATTTAACAGGTTTTAAGCATGTACGGAGGCAGGGAAAATGGGCAGGAGAAGAGAGAAGAAAAGAATGAAAGGGAATGTCTGTGATAAGACCAATCATTTGGTGTTCTGTCACAGCAGCAAATACCTATGTGTTTTCATTGTCAAGAAAGGCCCAAGTCTATCTGTCATTTTAGATGTTACAGCAAATACACAAACTTTGGTTTGACATTATGACATTTGACAAAGAGAATGATGATCTTACAATGAAGAACGATGTGGTAACATGATAAACCAAAAAAACGAATAATGGGTTGAGAGGAACTGTAAAAAACAATAGCAGAACCATTGTAACTATTGTCCAAAGAAACTAGAACAATAGTTACAATTTGAAGTTGTTAAAATCAATGCTGAGTGCTGAAGATGGCAAAGTGCCGAATGGAATGATACGTGCTGCTCCTTGAGTTTCCATTGAGATTCATTGGAGCAATGTAAGAGGTTGAAAACAGAGAGGTCAGAGTGAGTGAAACTGCAAATGATCAAAAGTGAGAGCGGTGCTTATTGACTGAATGGAAGTCACAGAGTAGTTACAGCACTGAAGGAGACCCATTGTGTTTGTGCTGACTCCTTAAAGGAGGAATTCACATCGTGTTACTTCACTTGCCTGTTTCAGGCAGTCCTGCACAATCTCCATTTTCTGATAATAATCCAATTCCCTCTTGAATGCCTCCATTGAAGCTGCCTCCACCACACTCTCTGGCAATGCATTCCAGACCCTAATGACTTGCCTTTGAAAATACCTTTCCTCATGAGACTATTGTTCCTTTTGCAAATACCTTAAATCTGTGTTTGTTCAGGAGGTGTTCAAGAAAACAAACACAGGAGACATCGTAGGTGGATGCTACAGCATCAAGCTCTTTAATTATATTAAAATTAATTCAAATTCATGGAAATCAGGTTCATGCTTCTGATTTGTGCTGGCGAGATCTCAGGTATCTCAAACCAAGATCTCACCAACACACATCCCCATTATGACACTCCTGTAAGACTTAACTCCAATAATGGGATTTGCCCCCAGCGAATGGGGCTGCTAGATCTTGCTCATTAATTCTGTTTCTCTCCACAGATGCTGCCTGACCTGCTGAGTTTACTCAGCACTCTGTTTTTATTTCCTATTTCCAACATCTGCAGTATTTTCTTTTTATTTGTGTGATCGAGCAGCTTGCTGTGAATCAGGCATGTTGCCTGGTTCTAAGTTCTTCATTTGACCAGAGTAAAACTCCCTACCAGCATAATTCTGTTAAAATGAAGTTATAAGTTAAGTTACAGGCAGGATTCTCTGGTTTCCGCACGGTGTCTTCCTTGTGGCAGGAGGCAGCATGCCTTTGGCCTGTGGTGGGATTTTCTGGTCGTGCTAGTGTTAATGGGATTTCCTATTGACTCCAGCTCATGCTGCTGGGAAACCCGTGGTGGGGGATGTGCCGTCGGTGGCACCGGAAGATCCCGCCGGTGTGAAGAGTCAGAAAATTCTGGCCTGTGTTGTTGCATTTAAATAGTTCCATTTTCCAAAGAGATCGACTTTCTGATTATCTCTTTTCAAACTCAGGGTGGAACCATTCCATCTGTTCCATTCCGTTGGCTATTCAGGTAGACAGAATTCACATCCTGCACATGGGGACTGCAAATGCACAGACAGCAACTGTTCGAACTAGATTTTCCCTTAACCGGGATATACATTTTGTTAAAGAAGTGGATTACTTTTGGAGTGAAGTTGAGCAGGTTGATTCAATACTCACTGGAGTTTAGAAGAAAGTGATCTGATTGAAACATTCAAGTTTCTGAGGGGACTTGGCAGAGTAGACGCCAAGAAACAGGCAGCGCAGTGGTGCAGTGGTTAGCGCTACTGCCTCACAGTGCCAGGGACTCAGATTCAATTCCAGCCTCGGGCCACTGTCTGTACAGAGTTTCCCCATGTCTGTATCAGTTTCCTCTGGGTGCTCTGGTTTCCTCCCACACTCCAAAGATGTGCAGATTAGGTGGATCGGCCATGCTAAATTGCCCCTAGCTTCAGTGGGGTTAGCAGGGTAAATACGTGGAGTTATGGGGATAGGACCTGGGTGGGACTGTTGTTGGTGCAGGCTCGATGGGCTGAATGGCCTCTTACTGCACTGTAGGAATTCTATTTTTCTAAGATGCTTTCCCTCATGGGGAAACATGGAGCTGGGGACAGAGTTTTAGAATGTCTCATTTAGGATAGAGATGAGGTGGACTCTATTAATCTATGGAATTCTCTTCCCCAGAGAACAGTGGAGGACATTGTGTATATTCGAGACAGATTCCTGATCTACAAGGAAGTCAAGGGTTATGGGGGCAGGTAGGAAAGAGAAGTTGAAAGCACAATCAGTTCAACTGTGATCTCATTGAATGTTGGAACAGGTTCAGGAATTGCCTCCATCTGTTCCTATTTCTTAATGTGGTATGCTACCTTGTTCCATGCTGGCAACATTGAAATTGTGTTCACCAAGTTTACTCTATTAAATGGCCCGTCATGTGATGAATTAAATCTTCTGGAATCTTCAGCAATATCATGTGCAAATGTTATGTTTTGGCCTTCTTAAAGCTGTTCTTGTCTGTCAGTAGGAACAAATTGTCCTTGAAAGACCAGTGAAAAAGCACTTAAGCTAATATTTTGTTGGCAGGAAGTCAGACTTTAATTTGTTTTGCCCCATATTGAAAGCTTCAGACTGCACTGAATACGTGAAATAACAGGAAACCAAATCTGCTGTATCAATGTCGCTGTGATCAGTTCCATTCATTATTATGACAAAAAGGTAAGTGTTTTTAATAATAGAACACAAACTGCAGTCAGGAATCTACAGATAATAGCTGTTGTTGAATAATATTGTACCAAATGTCATGTGAATCTAACATAACAACTCATCATCCTTTTACTTGGTTTAACATGATGGGTTGGAATTTGATCAGCCCTGGGCTTTTTTTGGGCATCAAATTGTCACAGTTCATAGACCTGTCTGCACCCATTGAAATCAAGATGGGCAGGATGACATTTTTTCTACTCACTTCATTCGATTGACAACAGCATTGGGAAAGCAACACCAGCTGTGCTCCCCAACTGCTCCTTTACTCTCCAAAGTGTGCACAGCAGGAGGAACCTGCTGCGCCGCTCTCCGGTCTTCTTGAAGGCAGACTGGATCTTAAAAAGAAGCCACACTAAATTATGGTGCAATATAAATGAGGTGGCAGAGGAAAGATGTGGTGCAAGAGGAGCACCGTGTTTCCTCAGAGGACAAGGAGGCCATCAAGGACCATGCTCAGAGGGAGTGAGAGCAGGTGGACAAGGACGTCAACTCCTACAGTCTGGACCTTATGACCTGGCAGCATAAGTGCAACCTAATGGGTTGATAGTTATGGTGGTGAGAAAGTGATATGCATCGTGATGTAACAATGAAATCAGCAGTCCTGTGCTAGAGACTCGATCAAATGGATAGAGTAGTCTGCACACCAGAAAGATGTATTTACTTAATCGCTTGCCATGAATGTCATGCAATTAAAGTAGTTCTGATGTAAACTATGAGAGCTGGAGCTGAGTCACTCACAAGTTGAGCGAAACCATCACAGTTTAGATTAGGCCATAAAATAACTCAGAAAACTCCAAGTGAGTAGTTATCTTCACATACTATCTTCTATCATCATAACACCAACCTCTCACATTGTTTAATGCATCACAACCTTATTACTCACATACCAGATCCACCAACGCTCCATGGCACTGGCTCCTAATATCCCGAAACTCCCTCGCACCCTCACACACCTACTAATGCTGCAGTCTCACTCACCTCTCTCACATAGCTTCAGTTATTCTCTGTCAGACATATTACTCAAAAACTTGCAACATATCTACCAACATCCTGCCCTGATAGGACAAAGTGACACACTATCAAATGAACAGGGCACAGCCCAGGGCAGGACTAGGGCACCTACAATCCTAAGCCCTGCTGAGGAGATGATTACCTACAGCATGGAGCAGGCTGCAATGGAATCTGTACCACTGGACTTCACTGAGAACATTGAGGATGTCAGCATGTTCCTGACTAATTCCCATTCAAACTCTCTCAACCTGCTATTAGACATGATGAGAAAGCTCGTAATGTATGACAACCACCCCCTTACCCTCACCTTCCCATCCTTTTTTGTTTATTCATTCATGGAATGTGGACATCACTGGCTGAGCCAACATCTATTGCCCATCCCTAGTTGCCCTTGAACTGAGTGGCCATTTCAGAGGGCATGTGGATCTGGCATCATATGCAGGTCAGCCCAGGTAAGGATGGCAGATTTCCTTCCCTGAAGAAAATTAGTGAAACAGATGTGTTTTCACAGCAATCAACAATAATTTCATTAGACTTTTAATTCCAGATTTTATTGGATTTGTATTTCACTGTCTGCTGTGGTGGGATTTGAAGTCAGATTCCCAAAACCTTAGCCTGGGTCTCTAGATTAATAGTCCAGTGACAATAGGTCACCGCCTCCCTCAAGCCCCTGCCTTCACACACACACACATGTAGCCTCAGGAGGAGGAAAAAGAACAATAACACAGCATTAGTGAAGAGGCCCTGTCCCCTCTCCTGACACTTGCAATCACCAGCTCAGATAATGGCACTGCATGTATCTTTGAGGTTAGTATTGAATTAGGAACAGCACACAGTGAGTAATAAGTGGATTACGTCTGATCTATTGGTTCACTAATCAGAGTCTGATGGTAAAGGAGATCAAATGCCAAGGAGGAAAGGTAAAATACGTAAAGTGACAGCAACATGTAAGAAGAAGCTGATTGGTGATAGCTGGTAAGTTTTTTTTGGCCAGGCCTGAGCTTATTTCTATTAACTTAGTTGGTAGCTAAATAAATAAAGGCATAGTAGGGCACTTCTGTCCCATAGAATGCATATTTGATTCCATGTGGGAATTCCAGGATGCCTCCCATGACCAGATTAACAGGGAGTATTTAGAAAGCATCATCAGCGCCAGGAGATCAAGCTGTTTTGGAGCATGACATGACTGCATCTGAAAGGAGATGAGATATCTGATTCAGCAAAGTTCAGACCCCTGAAATCCATCTCCAATACAAATGAGCCAGCCCACCATATTTTTATTCTGGGAGGAGGTGGGTCTGAAAGGAGTTGGGCCCACTACCTCTGGCCAACAATGGCAGGCGAATGTTGGGGCTGGCAAGCTAGAAGATCCTCCTCTGTTTACTGGAACATTAACCCAGTTGTAATCATAACTGCAAGGTCCACAAACTCAAATTGCCTCATACCTTTCTCATCATGTCATACATGGTACATGGGACTGGGATATTATAGCAATTACTGAAACATGGCTAAGGGAAGAATAGAACTGGTAGCTCAATGTTCCAGGGCACAGATGCTATAGGAAAGATAGAACAGGAGGTTAAAAAAAGGAGAGGGAGTTGAACTTTTGATTAAAGAAAACATCATGGCAGTACTGAAAGGGGTTATAACCCAGGGTTCATCCACTGAGTCTATATGGATTGAACTGAGAAATAAGGGGGAAATCACTTTGATAGTGTGGTACTATAGGCCCCCAAATAGTCGTCAGGAAATTGAGGAACAAATATGTAAGGAGATTACAGGTAGCTCCAAGAAAAAAGAGGCAGAAGTAACAGGGGGTTTTAACTTTCCCAGCATTGACTGGGACAGCCATAGTATTAGAGGCTTGGACGGAGAGAAATTTGTTGAGTGCATTCAGGAGGAATTTCTCATTCAGTATGTGGATGGCCTGACTAGAGAGGGGGCAAATCTTGACCTCCTCTTGGGAAATAAGGAAGAACAAGTGACAGAAGTGTTAGTGAGGGATCACTTTGGGACCAGTGATCTTAATTCTATTAATTTTAAGATAGCTATGGAGAATGATAGGTCTAGCCCAAAAATTAAAATTCTAAACTGGGGCAAGATCAACTTTCAACAGTTAATTGGGGAAGTCTGTGGGAAGGCAAAGGAATGCCTGGTAAGTGGGAAGCTTTCAAAAGTGTGTTAACCAGGTTTCTAGAGTGAAGGGCAAAGCTGGTAGAAGTACGAAACCCTGGATGACTTGGGATATTGAGGCCCTGGTCAAGTAGAAGAATGAAGCACATGACAAGCATAAGCAGCTGGGATCAAGTGGATCCCTTGAAGAGTATAGAGGGTGTAAAAGTAGAGTTAAGAGAGAAATCAGGAGGCAAAAAGGGGACACAAGATTGTCTTGGCAGATATGGCAAAGGAGAATCCGAAGAGCTTTTACAAACACATAAATGGCAAGATAGTAACTAGGGAGAGAATAGGACCTCTTAAGGATCAACAAGATCATCTATATGCAGATCCACTAGAGATGGGTGAGATCCTAAATGAATATTTCTCATCAGTATTCACTGTTGAGAAAAGCATGGATGTTAGGGAACTTGGGGAAATAAATAGTGATGTCTTGAAGAATGCACATATAACAGAGAAGGAGATGCTGGAAGTCTTAAAGTGCATCAAAGTAGATAAATCCCTGGGATACAGTGACGTGTATCCCAGGACTCTGTGGGAGGCTCGGGATGCAATTGTGGGTCCCCTAACAGAGATATTTAAATCATCGATAGTCAAAGGTGAAGTGCCTCAAGATTGGAAGGTGGCTGATGTTGTGCCTTTGCTTAAGGGGGGGCTGCAAGGAAAACTCTGGGGACTATAGCCTGTGAGCCTCACATCTGTAGTGGGTAAGTTATTAAAAGGTATTTTGAGGGATGGGATTTACTTGCTTTTAGAGATGCAAGGACTAATTAGGGACAGTCAGCATAGCTTTGTGATTGGAAAAGCATGTCTCACAAATTTGACTGAGTTTTTTGAAATGGTAACCAAAAAGGTAGTTGAGGGCAGTGCAGTTGATGTTGTCTACATAGACTTTAGCAAGGCCTTTGATAAGGTATCATATGGTAGGTTGTTGCATAAGGTTAAATCTTAGTGGATCCAAGGCGAAGTAGCCAGATGGATACAAAATTGGCTTGATGACAGAAGACTGGTTATAGAGATTTGGTTCTCAAACTGGAGGCCTGTGACCAGTGGTGTCCCTCAGGGGATTGGTGCTGGGTCCACTGTTATTTGTCATTCATATTAATGATTTGGATGAGAATTTAGTAGGCATGGTTAGTAAGTTTGCTGTTGACATCAAGTTTGATGGCATTGTGGACAGTGAAGAAAGTTATCTAGGATTGCAATGGGATCTTGATCAATTGGGCTAGTGGGCTGACAAATGGCAGATGGAGTTTAATTTAGATAAAAACAAGGTGAAGCATTTTGGTTGATTGAATCAGGGCAGGAGTTACTCAGTTAATGGTAGGGCCTTGGGGAGAATTATAGAACAAAAAGATCTAGGGGTACAGGTTCACACCTCCTCAAAAGTAAAATATTAGGGGGGCAGAGTGGTGGACAGAGTGGTGAAGAAGGCATCCAGCATGCTTGGTTTCATTGGTCAGAACATTCAAAACAGGAGATGGAACGTCTTGTTGAAGTTGTACAAGACATTGGTAAGGCCACAATTGGAAAAGTGTATCCAGTTCTGGTCACTCCTTTATAGAAAGAATTTTATTAAACTAGAAAGCCTGCAGAAAAAATTTACTAGGATGTTACCGGGACTTGATGATTTGGGTTAAAAGGAGAGGCTGGAAATACTGGAACTTTTTCTCTGGAGTGTAGGAGGCTGAGGGGTTATCTTATAGAGGTCTATAAAATAATGAGGGGCATAAATCAGCTAGGTAGTCAATATATTTTCCCAAATGTAGGGGAGTCTAAAACTAGAGGGCATAGGTTTAAGGTGAGACGGGAGAGGTAGAAAAGTGTTCAAAGGGGTGATTTTTTAATACAGAGTGTGGTGAGTGTTTGGAACAAGCTGCCAGAGATAGTCATAGAGGCGGGTACAATGTTATCTTTTAAAAATTGTTTAGATGGTAAAATGGGTATAGAGGGAAAAGGGCCAAACACAGGCAATTGGACTAGCTGAGGGGTTAAAAAAGGGATGGCATAGACAAATTGGGCCAAAGGGCCTGTTTCCATGCTGTAAACCTTTATGACTCTATGACCATCCCAACACTCCCATGCCCACCTGACTCTCCAGGCCCCCTAATATTTTTCATGTCTCCTCCATTCTCTTCTGGTCCTTTCCATATCCCATGTCTCCTCACATCCATCGTTTCTCTTCCAAGATCCCTATGCATCCTTCATGCCTCCTCACATCCTCATGCCAGTTCCATTCCCCCATGTAGCCTTCATACTCACAATCTGACCTTCTAGTAAAGACCGATGAGTCTTTGGCAAGCCTATCAGATCTTTGAAAGTTTCAAAAACTGACAGAGTAAGCAAAAAGACTTTAACAACTAATATGAAAAAAATATTATGCTTACAAATTCAAAGTGTCAATCAACCAATCATTCATAGTATCAATGGCAAAAATCTTTAATCCACTTCAGACATCTCAATCTGGAGTAAATAAACACAAAGGCATTGAAAAACTGTTCAAAGAAACAGCACATTATTTTAAGGTGAATATATAAATCTAACAAACTTGCCATTCCCTTCAAGCCTGCTAAGCCATCCTTGGCACTCAGCCAGGCATTCTTAATGAGGCCATCTGGCCCATAGGTTTTTGACCATCTATTTTAACTGCTTCATAGATAAATGTTTTCACTGATCTCCAAGATTATCTCATGCACTTAGCTCCACACACAATACTGACACAGCTTATAAGGATATACTTGTGTTGGTTGACATCTTTATTGCCTTTTAATTGGTCTTCCTTTGAAAAATGTTTTCCATGTCTGGTATTTATTTATATAACATTAGGAGGTGTAAATTGGATAAAGACATTTTGTCATTAATACTGTGAATGGCTATGTATAAGTGACAGCTTTATGAGAAGGTAAGGGGGACATTGTATTTCAAAGGGAGTGGTAATTGGTTTTGCTTCTGGTTCCCAACTCAAGACTAGGTTTCTCTCATGGTTCATGACTCCTCTGACCACCATAACTATTGTGGTTGGGGGTGAGGGGAAAGGGGGGGGTGGGACAGGGGGTGCGGGAGGGAGTTGAAATGCACACCCAGGAAATGAAACCGGCACACGTGCAAGTTAGCTACCCACACCCATATCCAGCATCAGCAAACAAGAAATGGGTATGAGGGAGGGAATCCCAGAGTAGGGTCCCAGGATGGCCAGTCAAACAGTGTAGGGTGACCTGAGTGCACCTCACTCTCTAACTGTGATTTTGTTCTGAATGGCTAATTAAGTGCTGCTTCAGGGTCTCATAATGTCCCACCCTCATCACTGGCCTCGTCTGTTGGACTGGCCTCAGCAATCCCATCTCACTAACCTTTTTCCAGGCCTTCAAGGTTGCTCCTTGTCTTGGATCTACTGAACATGTGTGATGTCAGACTATTGATCCTCTGAATTGTTTGTTCTCCTTCTTTTGGATCATGAGATGGTCCTGTCACTACAACCACAATCTCAGCATCTACATGTGTTCTATACTCGTGGCCCTATCTGTCTCTTCTGTAGTCCTCTAAGGGGATAGGATCGCCTAGGGAGGTTGGTTCCTCACCCTGTGAGGTGAAAATCTTGTGAAAACCTGACATACTACACTGCTAGCAATCCCTTGATGAAGATATGCAGCCATACGTCATATTAATGTAGAATTCACTGAGCTCTCCCAGAAACAATGGAAAGTATTCCCAATCCCTTGCACATGACTGAGGATCTGAATGGGTGATGGTTTTAGATTATCACGTTACAAAGGGCATATCAACATTGAGTAAGAACACGTGCTGGAGACATGGAGAGCAGCAGGGAGTCCCTATCACAGGGCACAAGACACTCGGCTCAACTGGATGCAGATGCTGAGCTTAGAGGGTCATCCATAACATGGCCAGTTCTGGAGCAGCAGCAAAAAATGAATGAAAGGTTTTGATATTTAATTGACAAGTAAACTGAGAGTAATGGGGGTTGGGACCAGCAGGAAAGTGGAGTTCTGGTCACAATCAGATCAGCCGGATCATACTGAATGGTGGAGCAGTTTTGAGTGGGGAATGGCCTACTCCAGCACTATTCCTTATGTTATGTCAGAGTTTCCAGAGGCATTGCATGTGATTAATGATTGATGGAGTTCAGTTTAAATATAAGTACCACTGTGTCTCAGTCATTTGCTCTGATGTCCATTTCCGTGGAAAGAGTGAACCTCTTGTGAAAAGCATCAGACACAACTGGGAACCATGTGTATGGTGGCCCTCACCAATGGTGTGCATATTCTGGTTGCTGCTTGAAAATGTTGGAGGAAATGCTCTCCTTGGTGAGTATTCATGGTGCTCATACCCATTGCACACCTTCTCCCACTCCCCATAATCAAAGTCTGACATGATGTGGACTCCTGTTGCAATGGCTGTGTCTTCTGCTACAGACGTATAGATGGAGCAGTCTTTGGTGGGGCCCTTATGAGCTCCAAAACCCAAACAATGTCAGCCTCAAGCATTTTGTCTATCAGAGCAGAGGAACGAGTGACCTGTTTAAATGTAGGGTGGGTGGGGGGAATACAACAGTGATGTAAAAAAAAGGAAGAGAAAACATCACAAGGAAGAGGCCTGGGTGTCAATTCTGTCATGTATCAGTTTAATTGTCGATGTTTATGCATCATATATCAACTCTCCAGTGTCTGTTCATCTCCAATATTGTTTTACACCCACCCAGTGGCCACCTGCCTTGAGGAAAATGGCATGACAAGATTGGAAGACAGTCAGTGAGTGAAACTTAAATGAAATGATTAGTGATAGTGGAAATACTTTCCATTATGGCTGGGAGAGCTCAATGAGTTCTGCATTAATGTGCCATATGGCTGCATTTCCTCATCTTAATTGAAATGTTTGAAGTCCGTCACAATTATCTCTAGCGGAGAGGTGAGTGGCTTCAGGATCCCTGGTCATATTACGTTCTTTCTCCGCCACTCTCTTTCTCTCCTAAAGATACAGAGTGCTTATCACTTTCTTCATCTTACAGTTCCCGTCTGCTCTACAGTGCTACATTATACAAGGCCAAACAGGCCAACCGATTCTGGACAATATTGTTTATACATGCAGAAGACCGTCTACAAGTCTGTCCATGCACCTGAATCACACCTTCAGCCATCCAATGGACTGTTTTACGATAATTCCTGTAATCAAGTGACTCCAGTTCCTCAGTTATAGGACTCTTCACGGTTCTTAGAGAGTAACACTTGTCACTATGGAGCCATCCATTGACCTGTTTTTCTAATGTAAATATCAGTGGGAGAATTGACTGCCATATAATGATGGAAACATGGTACTTTCCCAGATATCGTGTGCAGGTGTGCATGAATAGCTTCCAGTTGTTATAAAGCATAATGGAATGGAATCACTTTTAATTGATGAATCCTCCTGATTGATCTGGGAATGCTTTGATTCCCACGTGTGTGCAGTCTATAACTTTCTATATCTGTGGAAATCCAACTAGACCAACAAATCTGAAGCTCTTTTCCTTTCTTTGGATTCCTTAGTTGCAACGTGGTAATAAATGGTGGCCTTAATAAGTGTAGCATCAGTCACCTGGGAGCTGAAATTGTGCACAGCAGGTTGTGAAATCTGTCCCCGGAATGAGCTGGAGGTGAAGAGATTCAGGACGATGTTGACCTTGACGGCAATGTGTGTCTGCGTGGTTCACCTGGAGGGAGGCCTTTTTCCAAAAAGGTGCAAAATGAGCTGCTGAGAATTCTGATTTTCTCAAGGCACTATCACTCAGGCATGTTTAGAAAATTGATCTTCTGTCTGTATACTACTACCAGTAGCTCATCGTCATCTTCTCAAGGGCAACTAGGGTCTAGCCAGCGATGCCCACGTCCCATAAATGAATAATTGAAACTCTGGGAGTATCACCATCAGCTTACTGGAATTGAGTGTATATCCCTCCTGTCCCATGGGGTGGCGGGTGGCAGAGTAGAGGCTGTTCCTGGTGCTGGTACTGCTGCCTCAAAATCCAGGGTAGTGCTGTAAAAACTGCTTCCAGGCTAGCAGCTGGAAAGGGCAAACCATAGCAAAAAAACTCTGCGGTCGCAGAAATGACCTCCAAAACCATGGAAATCACCTCCAAAGCAGTGAACAAGCCCTGTGAGCTAAAACCTTTCACTTAGGTAAAGAAACCTCTGCTATTGTTCAGCATTTTTGATTTGATTTGATTTATTATTGCCACATGTATTGGTATATAGTGAAAAGTTTTGTTTCTTGTGCGCTATACAGACAAAGCGTACTGTACATAGAGAAGGAAAGGAGAGGGTGCAGAATGTAGTGTTACAGTCATAGCTAATGTATCGAGAAAGATCAACTTACTGTGAGGTGGGTCCATTCAAAAGTCTGATGGCAGTAGGGAAGAAGCTGTTCTTGAGTCGGTTGGTACGTGTCCTCATATACCTTTTCCCTGATGGAAGAAAGTGGAAATGAATATGTCTGGGTCCTTAATTATGGGCCATTAAGTATTTAATGTTTCTTCAGTTGACCAATTTCAGAGCGCCATAAACTGTGCTGTTTGCTCACCTTGTTAAACCTGGCAATACTCAGGCAGTGCAAGAAACCTGTGTACTGGCAACTGAAGCCAGAATTCAAGATTAAATTCACATTTAATTGCATATTTAAATTGCTGATGTTTGACTGGCTCAGAAACGTGTAACAGTTAAATGTTGATGTTGGCAGATTCCAATGTGCTGACCTTTCTTGATGTTTCAATTTCTGTATACGCTGACACTCACCACGCTCCCTCTCTATCAGCCTTCCTCCCATTTCCATCAATGTTGCTTTGCTGCAGTATCGACGGGAATCAATGTGATCCCTGTGTGCAGCTGTCCTCCATCCTTCATTTCACCCCCTCCACAACCTCCCCCACCCCACCATCGCCGCCTCCACCCCCCCGCCCCCCCCCCGTCACACCCCACCAACTCTTACCCTTTTCATTGGATTGGGATGGGTCAAACTTTGCCCTCAAAACTTTTGCTTCAATTTACAACACTTTATAAAGAGATTCATGGTAAGTTAGGACTTTAAAATTCAGGGCTTTGCAAAACGTTCTGGTTGGATGAATATCAATTTGTAAGGTGGTGTAAAACTGTCAGTTCGTGCAATCCAATGTGTTTGCATTTAGATGTGTATGCAGGCAGCTCTGGGATGGAGGACAATTTTTTTTAATGACATACTCTTATGTTCCAGTCACTGATAATGTGATTCAGAGCCAGGTTGTGAAGGTAAATGTTTCAAAATTGTCTTTTATTATGGCTTGGTTTCTAAAACTGGCAATAAATACAAGAAAACATATTTTCCAATTTGAGAATTTATAAATAGACATCAGAATGTTTTCCTGATTTGTTAACCATTGATGATTTTTAGTCAATGAATACGCACATGAGGTTAGCAGCTTTGAATAAGACACTCCATTTCACTTGTTATAGTTACTCAATCCATTCTGCAAGTAAACAGAACAATCTGAAATGCAAAACAGTGGTTAGCACATTGATTTTGAATAGGCTATTAATGAAACCTTGCCATGTGATTTATATTTGCGAGATAATGAATTCATTTTCTTCCATTATGGTATAGAAGAATAGTCAAGTTTTCAAATTCCATAGGCCAGGAAATTGATGAAGCCACAGGGATCACAATGCCAGATCACCTCATGCATGGTTAAGCAGATGCAGGCAGCAATAAAGTGCCATGAACATAAGAACATAAGAAATAGGAGCAGGAGTAGGCCAACTAGCCCTTCGAGCCTGCCCCGCCATTCAATAAGATCATGGCTGATCTGTCGTGGCTCAGTTCCACATTCCTGCCCTCTCCCCATAACCCTTAATCCCCTCTCTTATCAAAAACCCATCAACCCGCGTCTTAAAAATATTTAGCGAGGTAGCCTCCACCACTTCAACGGGCAGAGAATTCCAGAGATTCACCACCCTTTGAGTGAAGAAGTTCCTCCTCAACTCTGTTCTAAACTGCCCCCCCTCTATCTTGAGGCTGTGCCCCCTAGTCCTGCTATCCTTTCTGAGCGGGAAGAGTCTCTCCACCTCTATCCTATCCATCCCATTCATCATCTTATACGTCTTAATGAGATCTCCCCTCATTCTTCTAAACTCTAACGTGTACAAGCCTAATTTATTCAGCCTCTCCTCATAGCTCAACCCCCTCAACTCCGGCATCAGCCTAGTAAACCTCCTCTGCACTCCCTCCAAGGCCAATTTTGTGCCAATCAGCCCAGAGCAAAATAAACTGCAAACTAGCTGCACACTTAGCAGGGGGCCCAGATGTGTTCACAGCCAACATGTCTTGTGGCTGGCCTGCCATTCTTAATAGCAACCTATCCCTCTTAGAATGGAATTACATTACCCAGTCCAGGATGGCCTGCTCTCTAGTTGGTTCCTCGACATATTGGTTGAGAAAACCAACCCTTATACATTCCAGGAAATCCTCCTCCATTGCATTGCTATCAGTTTGGTGAGCCCAATCAATATGCAGATTGAAGTCACCTATAATACAGGTTGTATCTTACTGCAAGCATCTCTAATTTCCTGCTTGATGCCATCCCCAAACTCACTACCACAGTTTGGTGGTCTGTACACAACTCCCACTAATGTTTTTTGTCCTTTGGTGTTCTGCAGCTCCATCCAGACAGATTCCACATCGTCCAGGCTAATGTCCTTCCTTATTATTGTGTTATTCTCCTCCTAAACCAGCAATGCTACCCCACCCTCCTTTCTTTTCCATCTATCTTTCCTGAATATTGACTACTCCTGGGTATTGAATTCCGATCCTTGGCCACCCTGGGGCCAGGTCTCCGTGATCCCAATTATATCACATCCAGTAATGACTATCTGCGCAGTTAATTCATCCACCTTATCACAAACGCTCTTCGCCTTGAGACACAGAGCCATCAGGCTTGTTTTTTTTGGCATTCAATGTTCTCTTAAAATTATGATGGTCCTTTAGGGTTTTTGTTTTTGGTTTCTCTGCCTTCCACTTTCCCCCTTACTGTCTTTTGTTTCTTTTCCCACTTTATTTTCCTCTGATTTCCTGCATCGATTCCCATCACCCTGTCACATTAGTTTAAATCCTCCCCAACAGCACCAGCTGAAACTGTCCTAGGACATTGGGTCTGGACCTGCCCAGGTGCAGACTGTCTGATTTATACTGGTCCCACCTCCCCCAGAACCAGTTCCAATGTCCTGGGAATTTGAATCCCTCCCTGTTGCACCATTTCTCAAGCCACATATTCATCTTAGCTATCCTGACATTCATATTCTGACTAGTACGTGTCACTGGTTGCAATCCTAAGATTAGGACCTTTGAGGTTCTACTTCCTAGTTTAACATAACTCCCTAAATTCAGCTTATGGCCCTCATTGCATTTTCCACCTATATTGTTGATGCCTATATGGACCATGACAGCAGGCTGTTCACCCTTCCCCTCCAGAATGCCCTCCAGCCATTCCGAGACATCCTTGACTCTTGCACCAGGGAGGCAACACACTCTCCTGGAGTCTCATTTGCATCTACAGAAATGCCTATCTATTTCTCTTACAATTGAACCCCCTATCATGAGAACTCTGTCATTCTTTTTCCTGCCTTCCTGTACAGCAGAGCCAGCCATGGTGTCATGAGCCTAGCTGCTGCTGCTGCTGCCTTCTCCTGGTGATCCATTTCCCCTAACAATAACCAAAATGATATATCTGTTTTAGTGGAAGATGATCGCAGGGGACCCTGCACTGGCCTCCTACTCTTCCTCTGTCAGGTTGCCACCCTTTTCCTATCTCTCTCAGTAATTTTTATCAGCAGTGTGACCAACTCACTGAGCATGCTATCCAAGAATTCCTCAGCATCGCGGATGCTCCGAAGTGAATCCATTAAGCTGCCTGACAGAAGCTGCAGTTGGATGCACATCCTGTATGTGAAGGAGCCAGGGACACTGCAAAGGTCCCTGAAATCCCACATTGCACGGGAGGAGCATGACATGGGTCTGGGATCTCCTGCCATGGGTTAACTCTTAAGTTAACTTAAGAACACCAACTACAATGACAAGTGAAAAGAAACAAGAAGAAAAAACTTACCAGTCACTAGCCAATCACTTATCTGGTTGCTGGCTGTGACGTCACGGTTAGATTTCTTTCTTCTTCTCTCTTGGCCTTGAGTCTCCCTTGCAGGTCCACCTTCCTAGTCTCCCTGAAGGTGAGTGATGTAGGCTGTGCTCTCCAGGCTGTATTTATCCTCTCCTCAGTCCTCAAGTCTCCCTTGCAGGTCCACCTTTCTAGTCTCCCTGAAGGTGAGTGATGTAGGCTGTGCTCTCCAGGCTGTATTTATCCTCTCCCCACTCCTCCAGTCTCCCTCACAAGTCCGCCTTTCTGTTCTTCCCAAAGGCTTGGGGGACCTGAAAAAAATACAGTGTTAAAAGAATGGAGCTCAGCGAGCAGCTTTGGTGGAACAATGAGGTCCATGAGGCTTCCTGGATTGTGTCTGATCTGCTATGGAGCTGTCAATCAGAGTCAGTCAAAGTGGCCAGACTGCACCTGCTGCTCATTCAGACCATGAAAAGAAATCCCCCGACTGACATCTCCTGTTAGTCTGAGGACTTCAAAGGGACCTTCCCACTCCTGGGGCTTCAGAGTGCCAGCATAACGAGAGGCCGGAGCATCTGGCATAAAGCCTGGTAATGATGTATAAATGTTTACGTCTGAATGGGTGGGAACCTGATTGGGGCTGGTGGGGAGGGCTGGGAGAATTGCGAGGGATTTGCTGCCCAGTTGGAATCTCGTTTTAGCCCTGATGGTTAATTCAATGAGCCAGCGGGATTTCCGCCAGAGGCTAGCAGGCCCGGTGAATCCCTCCAATATTTTTGTAAAATAATGGTTTAACACGGGTTTGGAAAGTAGCTGTTTCCTTTGTATGTGGTTTCGTAAAATCTAGCTGTTTCTTTCACATTTATTCTTATTCCTGATGGAGCCATCATCAGAATAATTGTTCTTCAGCAGTACGTTACATGAAACAGTAGCTTTATAAATAATACAGTTAATACACAATGCCTGAGACTTATTAGTGAACACAACAAGACCATAAAAAAAAGGATGCCTGCTTACTTGAAGCCTACTGTGGAAACAGCAGACTCTGGCTGATTTTGTGCTATTATTTGTCTGAACAACAGGCTCTGGCATGATTTAAGTTTTCTGCTTAATGTTGTGTCTTTGTCAGTTTAGTGTCTTCTGAAGAGGAATCTGATTTAAAGTGCGGTATTTTCTTCATAAACAGTGTAAGACAATCCTAATGTTGTATATTAAAATATGAAACTGCCACTCGACTATTAAGCCAATGCTGACCTTTTGAAGGTTCTTTTGTTACTAAATATCTGGCTATTCTGTGTAATGTCAAAGCTATTTTTTCCAGTTGGGAGTAGAGGAGAAACAGTCATAATTCTCCTCAAATATGGTGTATTGAAATATTTTCTAAGAATTCCTTTATTACCAGCACAAACACAATTGTTTATTTAATTTAAGAATCTTGCAACTTTAAATTGAACATGGATATCAGGAGGATTCAACACCTGAGATATTGAGCCAACGCCTTATATATTCAAGTGGTTAACCCTCATGTTTCCTTCAAACTGTATTTGAAGCCAATATCAGTAAAACAAACTTTACCTGCATTTTAGAACTTTAACTTATAACACTACAATTTGTAAGAATAAAAACATTGATTGAGGTCAGTGTTTTTGCAGGAATGTAGGTGGGGAAGTTAGGATTATGGGGAATTAAGAATATTTTTATAATTAATTTACCTTTCGTTGTCAATTTATGAATCCCATTAATAGTTCAAATTGACAAGAGTTTGCAAAGTTTCCTACCAATAAAAATAAGCCTAGTCTTCCTCAAACACTTATTATCCTCTGTATTTTGTTTCCTATGAAAAGGTGGCATCCATTTGTTTTCACTTCTGGTGTTCTTGGTTTAAGTTCTGTCAGATATAAATAACCATGATTTTCTCATTGATGATTGGCGTTAGTCTTGTGAAATTTGGCCTCAGCCACAAATTTGTCAGATTTGTACTTGGCTTTTGATTTATATGATGATGCTGCTACGAAGTTAAATTTGGTTCATGAGGCATTATCTTCTGGGAACACACACTGTCCACAGGGTAGATTAGGCCTATTACCTAGATTATCAGATGAAGCCATTAACAGAGCAGAACGATGACTAACTCAGTGCTATTTTTACTTGAGATAATTAGGCCCATGGGAAGATTTAGAGAAAAGTTCAAATTTACAATGTTGGAATGATTTCAATGCAATGGATTTACTTAAATGGGCAATATGGCAGCTATAGTTCTCTCACCAAAGGCATCATGGGAGCTGGGCCCTTCCAATTCATGACACAAAGAGCAGTGAGATGGGTTGGAGGTTAAGCTTTTGGTTTCCTAAACCTCTGAATAAATATTAGTGTGAAGCATGTTTGAGCTTTATATGAATGACCAGTGAGGCTGAACACAAAAAAACCTTTCATGTAATTTGTAACAACTATCTCAACTGAATATATTTCACCAAATAAATTTGGTTGCTCTGTCCAAAAATTCCTTTGCAACATACAGTGAGCAGTAATTTAAGTAGTGGATTTGCCAAATAGTAGCAGAGGAATCTGGGGAGATGTTAATGCAGTAATAAGGAATTTCTCTCTGTCCCTTGAGTTAAATAAAGCCCTATCTCTACAGTCTAAAAATCCAGCACCAGAGATAGAGGCACAATCAGACAGACTTTGGAAAAAGACATCAGCAGAAAAATATACTTGAGATTTTTTTCACTCTTTCTTGCTTCCTGGAAATAAGCTCAAACCCCCAGTTTAAGAGATCAAGTCCTACCAGTGAACTGAGATCTTGTAAGAATTGCAACATTTTCTATCTGCTCCAAGGAGCCAGATAACTTCAATCAGCCACAATATTTAATAATCTGTGCTCCAAAGACAAGCAAAGAATTATTAACCTTATTTGGACTCTTTCCATACTTCTGATACATGTGAGTGTGTGTGCCTGCGTGCATGTGTGCACACATGTGTGTGTGTGTGCCTGAGTGTGTGTGTGTATGTCTGTGGTATGTGTGTGCCTGCATGTGCGTGTGTGTGCGGACCTGCTTGTATGTGTATATGTGTGCATGCATGCCTGCAAATGTGTATCTGCGTGTGTATGCGTAACTGCTTGTGTGTGTGTATGTGTGTGTGTGTATATGTGTGTGCGTGTGTGTGTGCATGCCTGCAAATGTGTATCTGTGTGTATGTGCGTGTGTGTATATGTCTGTGGTGTATGCGTGTGCGCATGTGTATGTATGCGTGCATGTGTGTGTGCGCCTTTGTATGTATGTGTGTGTGTATGTGTGCCTGTATGTGTATGTATGCGTGTGTGTGTATGTGTGTGTGTGTGCACCTTTGTGTGTATGTGTGCCTGTATGTGTATGTATGTGCGTGTGTGCGTGTGTGTACACCTTTGTGTGTATGCGTGTGTGTATGTGTGCCTGTATGTGTATGTATGTGCGTGTGTGCGTGAGGTGCCACATTTCTTATTAGTTTGCTCTAGGGTTTAGTGGCTAATAAACTTGCTCTTTGACTCTAGAAAGCCTCATTGATTGGCTCCTTATTGTTCACTGCATAGATAGTAAAACAAAAATGGATTTAAAAATACATCTATGTGGAAAATAAATTTAAAAACCTTTGTTACAACTAACTCAGGAAGCTGAGTACAGGAGGGACGGTGCCCTCCTCCTCATCTGGTTGTGACAATGCCAAGGAACTGATACTGAGGCAGGATTCCATCTAATAACATCATAACCTTTTCTGTCTTGGTTTATGAATGATCTGGCCTTTGAAATATGAATACTGACTTTAATACATCCTTGTGTTATTTGGCCTGGTCCCAGTCATCATTATTGAGCACATAACACACATGAAAAATTCAGATATGTTAAACCCAAAGAGAAAATTTGATGTAATTTTCACCATCATAATGCAGGAATTAATTTTGAAATACTAAGTTACCTTTGCAGTTTGTATCCTCAATTTATATGTTCCATTATTTCCATTGAAAAAATTCCATTCACTTTCTTCCATTTTTGGAAGTGGAAGTCTTATTGTCAGCGTTCCAGATAATAACAATCATTTGTGCCGAGACAGACCGTCATTTCTTTGGGCTGTATGCTCTTCACTGAGCTACTTTATAGGTAAATAATTGAAAATCATATTTCTCCATTCCATGGAAAGCCACTCAGTAAGGAACCACTCAAATAATACAGCTGTTGAACCTAGCAGAACGTGGTTTCGTAAATATAGGGGTGATGGATGTCCTAATCTTTTAAGTCTGAAACAACAATCAGGAACAGTCTGAGCTGGAGGACGTAACTCTGACCGAGTGTCCAACAAGAATCAGCTAATTTGGAAGTGTTCTGATTTGGATGATTCTGATTAGCATTCTTTCAGAGTCCAACAGAGATGAAGGAATTTCAGGAATCGGAAGACGTTATTCCACCAACTAATTAATTTTTTCCGAAGATTAAAATCAGTTAAACTTCTGCATTCCAGAATTGCATGTCTCCCTTGCTTGAGCAGCAATGGTATTCTCAACTGTGGAAATTTTTAGGGAAGTTCCCTTCATAGTCAATTATATCTTCTGGATAATGCCTCTTACATGCATCAGAGCAATTTCCTGAAGCTTTCTCCTAACCTAAATTCCTGAAATCATATTTGTTGCATACACCCTTCCATCCTTTCTGTAAGTAAGGAGCTAGATCTAAATGCAATACTGTTGATGGTCTCAATTTTCCCACGTGTTAATTTATTACAAATAACAAGGGAAGGTATTGGAGGATAAATCCATTTAATCCCCACTTTATTATCTGTAAATTAACCCATTAGTTAAACTGCTTTCCAGCAAAGGGACAGATAAGGGAGAGTCAGCTGCAATTTTCACAGGAAAATTATATTTCCACAAGCAAGAGCTATTAGTTTGTGATTATATTGAAATATGTAGCTGAAGTTTTTTTAAATACTGCAAGGAAAAAATTAAAAGATTTAACCGAGAGAACGTGGCTCCAATGTAATTTTAACAAGCTCGAGTAAGAGAGAGTCACTGATTCTCACATGGAGCTGTGCACATGGGAGATAGCTTCCCAGATAAACAAGCTTATATTTGAGAAGATTTTGGGATGATTCTCCTAGCTCAGGAATCATAGGTAGAAGCCGTGTACTGGACTTCCCACTGGGCGCCATAGCCTCTGTGCGTTTCCAGCCATATGATTTCCAGCATCGTCAGCTCTATGCCAGAAATTGGTGTGGAGCTGATTAAGATATTGAAATCAACATTTAAATATCATCAGTAGGCCCAGGACTGAAATCTCCAGGCCTGCTAGCCTTTCCCCCCTGACAGGAGTGTTTCACTCCAGCAGGGTTTACAGTAGCTCCCCGCTAATGGGGAGCTGGTGGCCCAATCCCACTGGAGCGTAGGGAGGCCATGGAGGCCCCCCCACGGATGTTGACAGGTAAGGGGGGTGCCCACAGGGCATTGCCATCCCGGAAGTGCTGGCTTGGCCCCCAGGCACTGCTCAATGGCATCTTGACACTGCCCACTGGGCCTCAGGCTGTGTCAAGTGGAGGTAGCCTATTGTGGGCAGAGCCTATTGGGGCAGGGCCTCTGGGGCAATTGGCAGAGCTTGGTGGGGTCCTACAGCCACTCTGCACTTGGGATCCATAATAGAGGGAGAGTGAACAGTAATTGGGGCTGTCCCATTAGGGTGGGGCGGGGGGGTGGAATCAGCTTTCTGGAGGGGGTTCAAGGCTGGGAGTGGGGGAAGGGGTTGAGGCAATAAGGATTTCCGGGGGCGGGTGTGGGGGTGGTCAGGGCTGGTCAGTGATCAGGAATGGAGGGACTGCATGGTCTGCAATGTGGGGTCTCTGGGTTGACCAGTGATCAGGAGGCCTACAGTGTGGGCTACAGTGCATGCGTGATCTCGGTGTTGACAGATCGGTGCATGAGCAGTGACCTGCTCAGCACTGTGCTGCTAGCCTCTTCAGTGGGAATAAGCCTGCCCCCAGCTTTTCATCGTGATTCACACCAGGGCTCTCTGTGATGTACAGAGTCGGGGTGATTCATTTTGAAACTCTCGCTGAAACAGCATTGGGATTTCATAGCGTCATAGAGGTTTGCAGCATAGGGACAAGCCTTTTGGCCCAACTTGTCCATGTCATCCTTTTTTTTAAACCCCTAAACTAATCCCAATTACCCACATTTGGCCCATATCCCTCTATACCCATCTTACCCATGTAACTGTCTAAAAGCTTTCTAAAAGACAAAATTGTACCCACCACTACCACTACCTCTGACAGCTTGTTTCAGACACTCACCACCTTCTGTGTGAAAAAATTGTCCCTCTGGACCCTTTCGTATCTCTCCCCTCTCAACTTAAATCTATGCCCTCTAGTTTTAGACTCCCCTGCTTTACCCCAGTTTTTATGTGAATTTGGCACCAGGAAGTTTTTTGGGAGAATCCCACCCAGTATTTATTGCCTCGTTGGCATTGTGGTCAGGCAGATCAAGCATGTTCTTTAGATGATGCCACAAGCCAAGTTCTCCAGCCACCAATTCCATCCATCTCCCCGGCCATTCCCTGAAGTTGAGTCAGGCTGTTTGCAACCTTGGATGTGTGAACTGTCTTATGGGATGAACTCTGAAGAAGAAAATGCTGAGGCTTGAGCAGCGGTTTTGAAATGGTTATCCAAATAAATCTGATAGTGACAAAAACATGTCAGAGGTTGGGAATTCTGCGGCGAGTAACTCTCCTCCTGACTCCCCAAAGCCTGTCCACTTGCCTGGATGAGTGCAACTCTGACAACACTCAAGAAATGTGACACCATCCAGGACAAAGCAGCCCTCTTCACTGGCATTCTATCCAACACCTTAAACATTTATTCCCTTTGCCACTAGCACTGAGTGACTGAAGTGTGTACTATTTACAAGATACAGGGCAACAACTCACCAAGGCTCCTTCAACAGTACCTTTCAAACCAACAACCTCTACCACCTCGTAGGAAAGAGCAGCAAGCACATGGGAACATCCCCACCTACAGGTTCCCCTCCAAGCTATTCACAAACCTGACTTGGAACTATATCGCTATTGCTTCACTGCCACTGAGTCAAAATTCTCTCAAGCTAACAGCACTGTGGGTGTACCTACACTCTGTGGACTGCAGTAGTTAAGAAGGTTCACATTACCTTCTCAAGGGCAATAGGAATGGGTAACAAATGCTGGCCTAGCCAGCGACACTCAAATCCTGTGAAAATAAATAAATCATATTTGTAAAACAGTATTTATATATTCTTCCAGTGCAAGTATTTCATGTTGCAAAGCATACCTCTCAAGCGTCTCTGATTCATTGGAATATCTCATTTTCATTCTCAAAAAGTCTCTTTTCCAATTGCACAGCCATTATGTAAATTCTCGATTTCACAGTCTGAAATAATTATTTTTCTTTCTTCCTCCAAGTGAATGCCAGGACATGTGGATATCCCTATATCCAATAATATAAAGTCATATTATTGAAAC
This sequence comes from Carcharhinus amblyrhynchos, assembly GCF_965287045.1. Taxonomy (NCBI): domain Eukaryota; kingdom Metazoa; phylum Chordata; class Chondrichthyes; order Carcharhiniformes; family Carcharhinidae; genus Carcharhinus; species Carcharhinus amblyrhynchos. The sequence continues at coordinate 65,508,781 of NC_137333.1, forward strand.
AGTGGACTTGTTAAAGAATTCTTTATATGTCTCTGCCAATTGGCTGCAAGTGAGTGAGCTGGAGACAGATCTGTCATCTTCCCTTGTCCTTTCTGTTCTGGATTTTATCGAAGTGATTTTTTTCTGCTTATTTGTCCCCAAGAAGTACGGCCGTGACCATAAATGGCATATTTCTGCACTTTGCTGCAGTGCATTACAACGACTATGTATCATGGCATTGACGTGCATACTTTAAATCACATTGTGTAAATTAACCATACGTGGTGGCACAGTGATTAGCAGTGCTGCCTCATAGTGCCAGGAATCTAGGTTCGATTCCCAGCTTGAGTCACTGTCTATGTGGACTTTGCATATTCTCCCCATATCTGCATGGGTTTCCTCCGGGTGCTCCAGTTTTTTCTCACAATCTGAAAGATGTGCTGGTTAGGTGCATTGACCCGAACCGGCACTTGACTGTGGCAACTAGGGGAATTTCACCGTAAATTTATTCCAGTGTTAATGTAAGCCTTACTTGTGATTAATAAATAAACTTTACTTTAAAAACAACCTCTTTTTCGTTATCACACTTACCTAGACAACAAGTGGTGAATAAACAGTGGCTTTTATTTTTGCATCATTAAAGTTTACTTTGGCACAATTCCATTTCATGGCTGTAGTTTAGATCTGGTATAAGACATAATTTTTTCTATTTGATCTTAGTGCAAGAGCTCAGACATATACAAGGGGTGAAATCCTACTGTTTAGCAATCTTTTATCGTACACAATGAAGGGGAAGAATCTGCATTTGAAAGATAATTACATTTCAAATGGATATTTCTTAGTGTTTTTACAAAGGAAAATGCAAATCCTGCAGCAATGAAAGATCAGTTGGAAATAATAGAATAAAAGCCTCATGGAAATGAAAATGATCTCAGTTTGCATAACTGGCAATGTGTTTCCACATATCGATTTTCTGTTACGATAACCAGGCTGTGTGCATTGGTCTGGTTACTATTCATTCTAATATGATGGAAATCATACAATTGGGAACATTTCTGGTGCTGTGACTTTTGAAGAATTATCGAGAAAAAGTGTTATTACTGGCTGTTTTGGTTGCGGGGTGGTGATTCATGATAACCCTGAGGCTGCTGCTTTTGAGCCAGGTAGCACGTAAACTGCCTCTGCATTTCAATGGTTTGAGCTTACAGCCCAGTGCCAGATGCTCACCAGGGTGGGAGTGGGGGGTGGTGGGGTGGGGGGTGTGGCGTGGTGCAAGCACCATATGTGGCTAACACATGCTTAGCTAGCTTGCACTTCTTAAAGGCAATCTGCACCGCTTAAAGGGGAGCTTCGGTCTCTGAACAGAAGCTGCTGCTGTCTGTTGAAGAATTGCCTACAAGGAGAAACACCAGGCATCAGAGAGGGCTTCCAGAGTTTCTGATGCCAAGCCGGGGGCATTAGTACAGGAGGAAGTAAGAGCAGGAAACACAATGGGGTGCATTTTTCACACCATTCCCAATGCCAGAACCCTCCCAACCCCATTGCATCCGCCGCTGGTGTATTTGAAGCTATGGGGAAAGATAAAGAGAAGCTGATAACCAGTCGGCTCTCAAGCTGTCCACACATTGCCCTTGTGGGAGATGGATGTCAAAGCAGTATCATTGAAGACCCTTGGTAGATAGGGTCTTCTGTTTATAGCCCCTCCACTTCCTGCATTCCCTCTTAGTTGCCAGTACTCCATGTCCCTTATATGTTATGCAACAATGCTTGGACTTCAGTGGTGGCTCCAAAACCTGAGCAGACTTTCTGTCAAAAGGGTAGAAAATGCTTTGGAGCTCCCTGTCAAGATGCAGCAAAAACCCCTTCAAAATCCAATTAGTCACCGAATCTCCTGCACGAACACGCAGCAGTACTTCAACAAAGATTACAATGGCAAAGGTAAGTCAAAACACCTTGCCCGAAAATTGGCTGCTGACCCATTTAGTTACACCATGCAGCTAACATGTTCAGCTTTAAATGGATTGGAGAACATATTAACTAGACGTGTGTGGTGAAAATGGCCAAAATGTGTATTGGGGCGGCACAGTGGCACAGTGGTTAGCACTGGTGCTTCATAGCACCAGGGACCTGTGTTTGATTCCTGGATTGGGTAACTGTCTTTATGGAGTCCGTACATTTTCCCCGTGTCCGCGTAGATTTCCTCCAGGTGCTCCGGTTTCCTCCCACAGTCCAAAGGTGCGTGGGTTAGGTGGATTGGCCATGCTAAGTTGCCCCTTAGTGTCAAGGGAACTAGCTAGAATAAATGGTCAGTGGATAGGCATATGGATAATATTGGAATAGTTTAGGTTAGAGCGTCATTAGATTGGTTCCACTGGTCGGTGCAACATCGAGGGCCGAAGGGCCTGTACTGCGCTGTAATGTTCTATGTTCTAAATGTATGGGGTTATGATGATTGGGCCTGGGTGGCATTGTGGTCGGTGTGGGCTCGACGGGCTGAATGGCCTCCCTCTGCACTGTAGGATTTTATGATTGGCCATTGAGGCTGATTGACATCACGTTTCACCTTCTCTGCCTGCTTCCACTGTATGTGGAGATGCCAGTTTTGGACTGGGGTAAACAAAGTAAGAAGTCTCACAACACCAGGTTAGAGTCCAACAGGTTTATAACTCACACCCATTTGGCGAAGGAACAGCCAATTCCGAAAGCTAGTGGCATTTGCTTCAAATAAACCTGTTGGACTTGTGAGACTTCTTACTGTGCTTCTACTGTATGCAGAACATGCCCTTGCTAGCTCTCGATCAGTTAGGGCATGCCATGATGGACACAATGGAGGTGGCCAGACATATTTGAGCCACCATCATTCCCCTTTAGGGTTTCTGTAGTGTTGGCACCAGTGGCATTGTGGAGTTAAATTTCCTGGTCAAGTATCTCATTATCAATGGCCAGTTTTTATATATTGTGGGCACAACTTGTACCATGGACTTGCCCTTGAGAACTTGCTGAGCAAAGAAGTTAAGAATACTGGCCATCTTGTATTAACAAAGTATTTTAATTACAGTATGTATGTTGAAAATATAATTTACTACTTAAAAATAAGCTCTATAAGCCTTTATATTTGCCGTACAGATAAAATTAATGAGATTTGTATGTCTGACACGGTTCATAACGTACCACACACAAACCATGAATACAAGCCTTGAGTCCTTGCTGTTGATTCTGGTTTGGCTTCTTGTGTTTGAGCCTAAACCTCCTTACTCGGTTTCTTTTAGACACATACTCCAATTATACTGACAAGCTGGAGCCAGAATGAATCCTGCTCTGGCAGCCATCTGGCACTTCCACATAAACAAAAGTGCAAACTCTACTGAGTTAGACAGGCAGTGACAATAAATCTGTTCTTCATTTTCACAAGTGAACCCTTTTCCTTTAAACTTGAAAATCAACCAGTCAAAATAAATACAAACAGCATTTTCTGTGCCCCAAATTCTCTGCTGAATGAAATCGAAACAATACTGGTGACGGACAGCATCTGGATCAGAAAGAATGATTAATCTTTTGCGCCTGACCTTTCATTGTTAGCCTACTTAAGGAAGGACAAAACAGATAAAGAGTAAGTGGTACTTAACATTTGATTAATTTGTGGATTATTTTCCTTCAATTTCTAAGATGCCATATTTCTAAAAGCATAATTTACCTTCTTATAAAAAAGGTTATTTCAGCTGTACCTCTTTAGTTATGTGTCCCATCAACTGACATTTAAACACAATTGGTCATGCTCAGGTACGTCGAGGACAATCTTACCAGAATTTGGTAGAATGTTGGTTCCAATGAGAAAACAGCATGCTTCTCTCAAGAGAAACAGGTCAGTTTTTTCTCCAGGCCTAACAATGGTTTTTTTTCTGACCTGCTGTCACAACTCTAGTGTCTTCCTCAGCTCACCTGCTGTTTCTGCCCTCATACATGCCTCCGTTGCCAGCTGGCCTTCCACTAACTTGAAGCCATCCAATATTCTGCTCCCAACGTCCTAACTTACACCAACTCCTATTCACCCTTTATCCCTGTGCTCACTGACTTACATTGGCCTCCAGCCAAGCTAAGCCTTACATTTTCATCCCTGTTTTCAAATTCCTCCATGGCCTCATCCCTTCCTAAAGCTATAATCACCCCCCAGTTTTCCCAGCTCCTTCTTATCTCTGCTCATCCAATTCTGGCCTTTTGAGCAGCCTAAAATTCTAACTGTTGCACCATTGGTGACCATTCTTCCAGCTCTCTCAGGCCTGTTATGCCTTTGGGGCTGTTGTTATGTTGACTTTGAGTCTAGTCTCATGGATAGTTTGTGACATCATGGGCTGAGTCTGAGTCTGGGTCAAGCCTTATTAGAGTCAACAGCTAATCAATAAACCCACGTTATTGTCTTCACCCAGCCTCCCCGGGCACCAACTTCATGTTCCTTTATCCAACAAATGCAACATAAAACAAGGCCTAAGCCCTGGATATCCTTCACCACACTTCTCCGCCTTGCATTCCTCCTGTCAGATACCCCTTAAAGCTTACCTCTTTGATGAAGCTTTAGATCCACTCTATCTCCTTTTGTGGCCTCAGTGTCACATTTTATTTCATAATATGTTAAAGGTGCTGTATAAATGTTGTGACAGACTGTTTGTAAGGAGGATTTCAGGATTGAAAATCCAAGTGGGTTCTATTATGGTGATATGAACCGCATAAGAAGTCTCACAACACCAGGTTAAAGTCCAACAGGCTTATTTGGTAACAAATGCCACTAGCTTTCAGAGCACTGCTCCTTCGTAAGGTGAGTGGGGAGTTCTGATCACAAACAGGGCATATAAAGGCACACACTCAGTTTACAGAATACTGATTAGAATGCAAGTCTTCAAGTGCAGACAATGTGGGTGGAGATAGCATTAAGCATAGATTAAAGAGATGTGTATTGTCTCCAGACAAGACAGTAAGTGAGATATTGCAAGCCCAGGCAAGTCATGGGGATTACAAATAGTGTGACATGAACCCAAGATCCCGGTTGAGGCCATCTTCATGTGTGTGGAACTTGGCTATCAGTCTCTGAAGCTCCCCAATTAATTTGTGTCTTAATGTATGGAACGTTGGGCCAGTTTGATTGTTAGTGGTAATTAGCCTAGCCTGGTTTTCCATAATGCACTGCACCTTGACCATCCCTTAACTAAACACAAAAAGCAGCAAATCTTCCCTCTAGGTCATGGGTTGGAATCTATGGCAAATGGCATCTTTGACTGTATGATCAAATTTCCCTCCAATCTGATTTTCAAGTTTGCTGGTGACATCACCATAGTGGGTCGATTTTCAAACAATCACGAAACGGAGTACAAGAAAGAGATAGAGAATCTTGTGGGCTGGTGTGACAACAACGATCTCTCCCTCAATGCCAACAAAATAAAGGAGATAGTCATCGACTTCAGGAAGTGCAGTAGAGAACATGCCTGTTAATACATCAATGGAGACAAAATAGAAATGGTCGAGAGCTTCATTTTTTTAGATGTCCAAATCACCAATATTTTGTCCTGGTGCCTTCATGCTGACACTATAGTTAAGAAAGCCCACCAACACCTCTACTTTCTCAGAAGTCTAAGGAAATTTGCCATGTCAGCTAAGACTCATACCAACTTTTACAGATGCACCATAGAAAGCATCTTTCTGGTTGTATCACAGCTTGGTATGGCTTCTGCTCTGCACAAGACCGCAAGAGACTACAAAAGGTCATGAATGTAGCCTAAAACATCATGCAAACCAGCCTCCTATCCATTGATTCAGTCTACACTTTCCACTGCCTTGGCAAAGCAGCCAGCATGATGAAGGACCCCATGCACCCCGGACATTCTCTCTTCCACCTTCTTCCGTTGGGTGAAAGACACAAACTTCTGAGATCATGTACCAACTGACTCAAAAACAGCTTCTTCCCTGTTGCCATCAGGCCGTTGAATGGATCAACCTTGCATTAAGTTGATCTTTCTCTACACTCTAGCGATGACTGTAACACTACATTCTGCAGTCTCTCATTTCCTTCTCTATGAGTGGTATGCTTTGCCTATATAGTGCTCAAGAAACAATGCTTGTCACTGTATACTAATACATGTGACAATAATGAATCAAATCAAATCAAATCAAAAATAAGTAAATTGGAAGCAAAGAGTTGCGATGGTTTTAAAGCCGGTCTATCATTGTCAATTTCACTGCGCTGGCGTGAATCACACTTTGCCTTTTTTGCACTAAGTGCCTCAAGCTCTTTTCTGAAAGCTTGCTGAAAAATGGATGTAATTCTCTCCCATTTTCATGCACATTTGGCACTTAGAATCTTTTTGCTAAGATTGCCCCCTGAGTGTCAGTAATTTCAGCCTTCTTATTGTTGTGAGAAAATATGAAAAATCCACAGGACTTAATTTAGTGTCTCGCCCCTTGAGAAAGGGTAAAGATGATGTGGAGATGCTGGCGTTGGACTGAGGTAAACACAATAAGAAGTCTCACAATACCAGGTTAAAGTAAAGGGTGAAGAGGAAGGGGAGTCTATAGCTTTGCTCACTTTCCCACATTGACCTTCCCACACCTAGGCCAATTGAGGCCATAAGAGGCCAATTAAGGGCTTCATCCCAACACTGTAAGATTGAGGTGGGGTCCCTTCTGCTTCGGTACAGTCTACCCCAAGAAGGGTCCTGCTAGATCTGGCAGTCTCACCTGGTCTCCGGCCATCTCCAGCACCTGCTTGACGAGTCCTGTCCCATTTACCTCTCCTCTGGGACCTCCATGACTACTCCTTGTCCTGGGCCTCCTGCAGTTACGACAGTGGCCATCACTCCGAGTGAAGCTCCTCTGATTGGGCAACAATTCCCAAAGGCAGGATCCTTGTTTTGTAGGCCCCAGGAACCCTGCTAACAGGCAGGTGAGTGTCAGATTGATTACATTTTGGCTGTGTTGCCGCCAGCTCTTTGGTAGGTGGATAAGGCCAATGGCATGGACATTAAAGTCAGCCAGGAGTACAATGGGTTTTAATCGGGCTCTCCAAATTGAAGATACCTTTCCACTATCAATGGAAAGTTTCATTTAATGTGACTAACACCAGGACAATTTATGAATCTGACTGGAAGACTATATATAGCTAATCAGTGTGGAGCTCTTCCCTAAAGTTCCATGGCTTCATTTGCACTGACAAATTGATGTATAATTTATGCATGATTCAACTAATTAGCATGAGGTTACAATTGTGGGCCCAACTCCATGTACGTATGCTTCAGCACTGTGTAAACAATACATTCTGAATAACAAAGGCTGCTTGAAATGAATGAATCTTTTATGCAGAGAATTATATTCACTCCAAGTGATTAGAGCCTAAAGTCTTTTATGGGAATGCAGCATTTGTAAAAATTTTCTTGCCATGAAACTGATCATTCATTAGGTGGAATAGTAAATCAGAATGACCTCATTATCGACTCAAAGGCTGCAGTAATGATTATGTCTCAGATTGGCTTGAATAAAGAATAAATCAAACAAAACAATGCTAGACACTGAGGGAGCTGCAAGAGTGTGTATCCCGAAAGCACGTAAGAACCAGGAGCAGGAGTAGGCCATCTGGGTCCTCAAGCCTGCTTCGCCATTCGATAAGATCATGGCTGATCTTTTCGTGGACTCAGCTCCACTCACCATAATCCTTAATTCCTTTACTATTCAAAAATTTATCTATCATTGCCTTAAAAACATTCAATGATGTAGCTTCAACTGCTTCACTGGGCAGGGAATTTCACAGATTCACAACCCCTTGTGTGAAGAAATTCCTCCCCAACTCAGTCCTAAATCTACTTCCCCCTATTTTGAGGCCATACCCCCTAGTTCTAGTTTCACCTAGTTAGAAGCAGGGAAGTTGTTTCCACTAGAACTACTTTTAGTTTCTAGTGGAAACAACTTCCCTGCTTCTAACTTATCTATTCCTTTCATAATCGTATATAAGATATCCCCTCATGAACTTAAGAACATAAAAAGTAGGAGCAGGAGTAGGCCATCTAGCCCTTTGAGCCTGGCCTGCCATTCAATAAGATCATGGCTGATCTGAAGTAGATCAGTTCCACTTTCCCGTTTTCTCCCCATAACCCTTAATTCCCTTGTCTATAAGAACATAAGAGCCCTATGTGTGAAGAAATTCCTTGTGTGAAGAAGAATTCATGCTTCTGAATTCCAATGAGTATAGCCCTACTCAGGCTTTCCTCATAAGCCAACCCTCTCAACTCTGGAACCAACCTGGTGAATCTCCTCTGTACCCCTCCAATGCCAATATATCTTTTCTCAAGTAAGGAGACCAAAACTGTGCACAGTACTCCAGGCATGGCCTCATCAGCACCTTATAAAGCTGCAACATAACTTCACTCTTTTTAAACTCCATCCCTCTAGCAATGAAGAACAAAATTCCATTTGCCTTCTTAATTACCTGCTGCACCTGCAAACCAACTCCTTGTGATTCTTGCACAAGGACAACCAGGTCCCTCTGCACAGCAGCATGCTGCAATTTTTTGCCATTTAAATAATAGCCCATTTTGCTGTTATTCCTACCAATGTGGATGACCTCACATTTACCAACATTGTACTCCTTTTGCCAGACCATTGCCCAGCCACTTAGACTATCTATATTCCTTTGCAGACTTTCAGCATCCTCTGCACATTTTGCTCTACCACTCATCTTAGTGTCATCTGTGAATTTTGACAGACTACACTTGGTCCCCAACTCCAAATCATCTATGTAAATTGTAAACAATTAATATCCTAACACTGATCCTGAGGCACACCACTAGTCACTGATTGCCAACCAGAAAAACACACATTTACCTCACTCTTTGCTTCCTGTTAATTAACCAATTCTCTATCCATGCTAATACATTACCTGTAACACCGTGCACATTTATCTTATGTAGCAGTCTTTGGTGCGGCACCTTGTCAAATGCCTTCTGGAAATCCAGATACACCACATCCACAGAGTCCCCATTGTCCACTACACATGTCATGCTCTCAAAGAATTCCACCAAATTAGTCAAACATGATCTTCCCTTCATGAATCCATGCTGCATCCTACCAATGGGACAAATTATATCCAGATGTCTCGCTATATTTTCCTTGATGATAGATTCAAACATTTTCCCTACCACAGAAGTTAAGCGAACCGGCCTATAGTTATCTGCCTTTTATCTACCTCCTTTTTTAAACAGTGGTGTCACATTTGCTGTTTTCCAATCTGCAATTCCAACCTAGAGTCCAGTGAATTTTGGTAAATAACCACTAGTGCATTTGCTATTTCTCCTGCCATCTCTTTAAGTATCTTGGGATGCATTCCATCAGGACCAGGAAACTTGTCTACTTTTAGCCCCATTAACTTGCCCAATATTACCTCTTTCGTGATAATGAAAGGCAGCGATCTTGTAGCACTGCAGGTAATGCCCCCGATTCTGAGCCAGGACTTGATGATCAAGTGAATTGCATGCATAATGCGGCCAACCAGGTTGAGTACCGACTTGTAAACCCTGCCATTGGCAGGCAAGAGAGATTCCTGAAAATAAAACAGAAAATGCTGGAAAATCTGATGTGATCGGCGCAACTCGTGGGCCGAAGGGCCTGTTTGTGCTGTAGTGTTCTATGTTCTATGTTCTATCTCAGCAGGTCTGACAGCATCTGTGGAGATGGGATAGAGCCAATGTTCCGAGTCTGGATGAAAGAATAGGAGGTCTGAAGAAGGGTCATTCAGTCCAAAACTTGGCTCTATTCTCTCTCCATAGATGCTGTCAGATCTATTTATACTTTCCAGCATTTTCTGTTTTTGTTTCAGGCTCCAGCAGTATCTTGCTTTTATTATAGGAGAGATTCTTAGTCAGCTATGTGATGGAAAGAACATTGAAGCACTGTAACCTGCACAAATCATGGCAAACCATTGCAGTGCCTTGCCAAGCATAACCATTGTTACTGATGCCCTCTTAGGGACATGGAACCCAAAGAGAGAGAGCGATCCTGACAGTTACCAATCAAGGGTATTGAAATGCATGCACAATCTAGACCATGACATATAAAGGGAGTTCTTGTTTAAGTTCTGAAAGTTAGGGTATAAGAAATAGAAGCATCAGGTAGGAATAACAGTTCTATAGCTGGAAAAGTAGAACTAAAATAATAGCAATGCCCAGGCTTCTTTAAGGGAGACATTCTGAGCTGTGAGCCACAGCTACAAATGAGAGAACAACAAACATTAGCTGAACATCATTGTTTAGGTTAACTGTAGTCAGAGATTCTTTTGAGGCTTTCTTTTCAGAGGCGAAGTACATGCCAAAGGGATGATCAAACAAGTATATAGTCTTTGTGCCATTGTCCTTAGTAAAATGCTTATCCTTTTCCAGCCTGCTTGTTCCTCAGTAAAGCCCCACCTTCACATCCTTAAGTTCAAAGGCTACAAACTTGAATGTGTATAGCACATACAGTTGAAGGTTTATTATACACAACAGGTTTAATCATTCATTGCCAAATCTGGCTGGAGTATATAAAGCACTATTCAGCACTACAGTCTTATATATGGACACCATTCTAGGTTTATGTGTTGGAATGCAGGAATAATCTTGATTTATTTTCTCTATTATCAACAGCATGTTTAAACATCTCTCCCTTGCTTACTCCAGTCATATATCCAACGAGTGCAAGGAGCTCATAGACTTCTTTATCACCAAGATCAGAACGACCTTATTATCATCTAACTCTGCTGCATACCTTCCTTGCCTTGCTCACCAAGATTTCTCCATTTTAGTTCTGAACCTGGCAACTTTGAAGTTTCTCTTTCATCACCCCCGATGCCCACGCCAAACATAACATCACAGCCATGTCCTGCTCTCTCAGTCCTGTTCCCAAGAAACTGCCAGCCACCTAGCTTCACTTCCTGACCTCTTACTAATTAGTGAATGGTTCCCTCTCTTCACCTACTATTCCTCCCCATTTCAAATCTGACATTAACACTCCCATCCTCAAACAACCCAATTTATCTCCTTTGTCAGTGTAAATTATGATTCTGCCTTAAGCCTGCCCTCACCCCCAAACCTCTCCAAAATCTATGAATGTCACCTCCTAAATCCGTAAAACTCCATGCTTGACCCTTTCCAATCAAGCTTTATTCCCTGCCACAGCGTTGAAATGGTCTTAATCAAAGTCACAATGTTACCCTCTGTGACCGTGACCATGACCATGGTCCATAGACTGCAATCTACACACATCAAGAAGGACCCAGCCTGTTTTTAAACCTGTGCTTTAGCCACTTAATTGGAAGAGTAGGTTGCAATTGAAAATGGTGGGGTCCAAGTAGCACATGATTGAGGAAGTCATGTGGCAATTTTACTACTTATTCACCCGGTTTCTGAAGTTGATATCAACAGTGGCATGGGCCACAGGACAGTGATTAGCAGCCAGAACCCTGGTAACTGTCCTCTCCCCAATCCATATCCACTTGAGGGAAATTATTACATTACCTGACTGAAATCAAAGGAAATTAGGAATTGAACTTGAGGTTCTCCTGCTCTATTTTGTTCTGATACAGTCAAAGAATCGCTACAATGAAGGAGGAAGCCATTCAGCCCGTCGAGTCAGTGTCGATAACAATCCACCCAGACCTTATCCCTGCAACACCGCATATTTACTCCACTAATCCATCTAACGTATGTGTCCCAGGACACTAAGTGGCAATTTAGCATGGCCAATCAACCTAACTCGCACATCTTTGGACTGTGGGAGCACCTGGAGGAAACCCACGCAGACACGGAGAGAATGTGAAAACACACAGATAGTGAACCAAGCCGGGAATCGAATGCAGGTCTCTGGAGTTGTGAGGCAGCGCTGCTAGCCTTTAAGTGGATAATCTCACTGAGGCTTGATCATGAGCTTTTATCCAAAGTTTAGATGATTATGTTTAAGATGATGAAACAATCCTGCATTTAATGAAAATAAGTCATAAATGGTGATGGGAAACAATTAACTAATTCTCAGAATAGCATCAGACTGAGGGGAAATGTTTAGTAAAATAGGATATTACTTGTTTTCGCGAAGGATCTGTTGGACAGATTCAAAGCAGCTGTGCACCCATCAGTATTGTGAAGAGTACATACACTTTACCAGGTTAATATGACAGGTTTTGAAAATTTGACTTAATTCCGGTAGTAAATTTACGAGACAAAAGTCAAAGTGGCAGGAGCATAGAAGTTGAACACTATATGTGTTCGGGACGTGACATAATGCGCACAATTTTACCATCTCACTGCGTCCGTCGAACAACGCGACGAGATAGAAACTATCTTGTCTGCAGGTTGGCCGCTCTGTTTCCTACATTGCAGCTGTGATTACACCACAAAGATAATTCATTGACTGTAAAGTACTTTGAGATGTCCAGTTGTGAAAAGTGCTATGTTAGTGCAGGTCTTTCTTTATTTCTTTCATTATTATTGCTCTGACGTCCACCCATGGGAAAAGATGAGATATCATTTCCTTATTGGTTCTGTATAAGCCAATAGGTTGTCCTCTCTGATACTTGTCCTATCATGCCCCTTACCAACAGCATGTCTCCCTGCCCATCGACTCAGGATGCTTGCATCAGCCCCCACATTTCCCTCCCTGCAATGGGTGATCTATCATGACCCCCGACATAGTCCTCCAACATGGCCCCTCCTCACGATCCATCCCTGCACAATCCCCTCACATGGCCCCCCATCCTCTTGGCACACTGGTGACGTCCAACCAATGCTGCCAGGGTGTCCGGTGGGCACCACCAGGTGGACACTGCCAGATGGGCACTGCTTGACCATGCCCCCAACCACCCAAGGAGGTTCGGTGGCCTCCAAAGCCCCAAGCGAAACCATCACGTCAGGTCTGTGCTAATGGAAACCAGTACTATTTCCAACCGTTCTGGCGCTGTTTCCAAAGACTGAAAGACTTGTGTTCCAAATGGATTATACATATTTAAATGCTACAATTGGCTTTGCACACTTTCTTGGTGTGAAGCAGTTTGTGCCATTGGAGAATGGTTGGGAACATAGAAAATCATTTGGTGCTGGGCAGCAGTTGGATTGTTAGCATCATATGTTAATTTCCAAACTCTGCGCAGCGAGGTGATAAAATCGCACCCATTTTGTCATGTCCAGAACAAATATAGCATTTAACTCTATGGTCTTGCCAGTTTGACTTTGGTCCAGTTAATTTTTTGGCAATTACTAGAATCATACAGGTCATAAACTCTTACAATGCAGAAGGAGGCCATTTAGCCCATTGAGTCAGCACTAACCACAATAACATCCGGGCCCTATCCCCATAACCCCGTGCATTTACCCTAGCTAATCCCCTTGACACTAAGGAGCAATTTAGCATGGCTAATCCATTTAACCCGCATATCTTTGGACTGTGGGGGGAAACCGAAGTGCCCGGAGGAAACCCAGGTAGATAGAGGCAGAAAATGCAAACTTCACACAGTCTGTGACCCAAGGAATTGTACCTGGGTCCCTGGCACTGTGTCACCGTACTGCCCCTTCTACTATAATGCTAAAACGCCATGATCTTATTGAAAGATGGAGCAGGCTCAAAAGACCGAATAGTCGACTCCTGTCTCTAATTCTGTTTGTATGCTTATATATACATTTCAAACTTTTGTATAGAGCTGAAACTTAAAACTGTTCTGCTCTGCACAGTTGCTGCCAGACTGCAAAGTGTTGTCAGAATTTTATGTATTACTGCAGGTGTACAGAACACACAGAAATCCATTGACCCTGTACTCGTGGTTGTGAAGCATAAGTTATAATTTTGTCTGGATAAAATGATTTAGAACAGCTACATGTGGAAATGATCTGCATTATCACAGAGCACGGACTGCAGGTGCAAACATCTGGCAAATGTAACAACATTAATCTCGTTAAAATGTATGATTGCATTATTGGCATTGTGTTGGCAGAAATGTTAAAAAGCTCTTTTTTTCCTGGTGTTTGGGGTAAGACTTAGTAAACACTCTTTTTTGGTGATGCTCTTCTGAGTTTGGAACTTTGAAAGAAAGGAGGAACTTTCATTTATATAGTGCCTTTAACGATTTCTCAAAGTGCTCTACAACTAATTGATTACTTTTGAAAGTGTATCTGTCTGGTAACATGAGAAACACAGCAGACACCCACAGCAACTTCTTGCAAACATCAGTGAGATAAATAGCTCATTAAATTGTTTTTGTCATGTTGACTGAAGTTTAAATTTAAAATTTATGTCTTGTAAAATTACACTTAGCATATCAAATGTACAAGTTTCAAGTATCATTTCAAACATTATACAAGTTCAAAAGTATCCCAATGCAGTCTTCTTTTTTATATAGTGTATTTACAAGAACTCATCACAGTGGATGATTTACTCCTCTGTTTCCTCTGTTTATTACTTAAACACAAATGTCTATCAAATACATATTTTCAAGTGTCCCATTTTTAAAGAAACATAAATACTGATAATGAAGTATCGGGCTATATCTGTGTATTTATTCTCAGATATTTAGCACATAGACAAAACTCTCCAGCTATTCTCCGACTGGGATTTTTATTTCCACTTGAAGACTGGACAGACCTGTTTAACGTCTCAAATGAAAGGTTGGGATTGGCTTTATTCATCCTGAACTAAAGGCACAAAAAATGATTTTTTTCTGGGAACTATTTCTTAAAAATTACCAGACAGCTACCCAGACTTGTTATTTATCTAATTGGTTGGATTACAGAAATAGAGATTTGTCAGGCCATAATTAAACTTTTTATTTGATTTGTTATTGTCACATGTATTTGTATACAGTGAAAAGTTTTGTTTCTGCATGTGTATAGACAAAGCATACAGTTCATAGGGAAGGAAAGGAGAGAGTGCAGAGTGTAATGTTACAGTCATAGCTGGGGTGTAGAGAAAGATCAGTTTAACTTTGATCTTCTGCAAAGCGACAATCATTGCTGGATTGCTAATTGGCACTGTGCAGTGCCAACCTGGCTTTGCCAACCTAGCTGTGCCAGTACTGAAGCCTGTGGCCAGCCCCATGGGAGGGGTTTTGTTTATGTGTGTTGGGGATGACTGATGCTGATGGGAGGGCCAGGGGGAAAGAATTCTCCCGAGACTGCAATGGTGGTGGGGATGGAGGGGTGACAGACGAAGGATGTTGGGGGAGGATTTAGTCGCTCCGATGCCCGCAATGCGTGGGGTGGGTGTGATACCTGTAAAGGGTGAAAGGAGAAAGAGGCAAAGTAAATCAAGAAGTAATGGCTAGGTTTTTGGTTTTAAAATCTTATAGATTGCAGGATGATGAGGCCTGAAAGAAAGAAAGAATGCTATAGCTGGGAGATGAAAACATATTAAGTTAGAATAAGAGATGCAATGTTGAGTTTTGATTTCAACAAACTATGATTCAAGGATGAAGCTTACTGTTACAAATCTGGATCTGCTGCTGAAGGCTTCTCAGGTTCAGTGGTGTCAGTCAGCAGTCTGAGTGTCTTACTTTCATTCCAATTGACTCACCGTGCCCTCTAACACCTCATGCGAAAACATAACACAAGACAACAACGGTAGCATATCCTGGTGATGTGAGTCGGATGAATGTACGTTTTGCACCAGTGATTTTTGAATCTCTTCAAAGTGGACCAGGGAGACACTCGGTGAGACAAGAAGGTTTAATCTGAATTTAAAACCTGCTCAGTTTTACAGTGAAATAAATATATGAAACAGACTTTATAGTCGGGCTTGCTTTAATTCAATGTAATTTACCTTTCTATAATAATGTAACACCAAGTATACACCAATATCTCTCCATATTAATGACTCAACCTAACTTACCTAAACAAAATGGGCAAAACATTTTATTTGGCACGTTTGCAGGTACAGGGATTGCAATGCATAAATACTTATCGCCTGGTTGAGTTTTAGCAGGCAGTACACAAATTGAGGGCTGTCTGTCGATCTCAATGATTATGGTGCACAAGCTGGAATGAAGTAAGCTGCTGGCTTTCTACACTGTCAACAGTGGCGCAGGTGTGTGCATGCAGCAAACATGACATTTCACTAACCTGCATCTCTTAAAGGTAGCCTGCTCCACTTAAAGGGGAGGCGCGCTTATGCTTTGGCAACTGCAAGAATTCTATAAAAGTTCTTTGTGGTAAGGGAAAAAACTGCAACTAGAGCAATAGGCCAGAGACAGGGTGGTCTTTTGGCTAAGATCAAGTATGCTGTTCTGCATCTGATAAAAGTCAATGAGGTTGCATGGAGGCTTCATTTGAAGCAATTTTTTAAAATGCCATCTAGCCCTTTTGGCTAAGATGGAGCTCAGATCAAATACTGGAGGGGGTGTAATGCTTGCTCCTATCAGCTTGGATCTTGTTGATGGAGTCCAAGTCAGGAAATAGGGAACCTGTCTTGTCAGCTTGGATCTGTAAATGTCTGTCTTGTAGGGACTTTGATTGGATTTTGATTGGATATAACTAAAGAAAACAAGCCAGAGAGAGGGCCCTCAGTTTCCATAAGGTCCTGGAGGACTTAGCTCAGGAGGTTGAAAGGTGGAGGGAAGACACTTCTTCAAGAGGCCAGGAGATGGCTCTGTCACATTCTTCTTCTCTACAGTGCAAACATATGAACCATGGAGTACTGTGTACAGTTTTGATCCCCTTACTTGAAGGTATAATTATGTGAGAAGCAGTTCAGAGAAGGTTCACCTGACTCATTCCTGAGATGAAGGGCTTATCTTCTGAAGAAAGATGCAACAGATTGAGCTTATAGCCATGAGAGTTTAGGGTAGAGATGATCTTCCTGAAACATACAAGATCCTGTGTGAACTTGGTTGAGTAGATACTGGGAGCATGTTTCCTCCTGTGGGAGAAACTTGGGTACATCATTTAAGAATAAGGACTGGTGAAGCAATCATGTGGACTCTTTATTTGAAGACAGGCGTATATACAGATAGCATTTACTGGGAGGCTAAGTGTAGTACATCTAGTCACTACCGCTGCTACTTGCAGACTGAATACACGACATGGGATTAGAGCATCATATCCTGTCAAGGTAGTAATGATTGACACTAGTTCAAGATACACCTCCTTAAAGATGCATGTTATCATATCACAAAGCCTCAGAGTATATGCAGTGAATAAAAAGGAAGCAGATGCTAACAGAGGTGATCTTGTGGATCTGAACCAAGGACCTGAATGCTGTGTGCACAAAGTTCAATCGCTCCTCACAGATAAACAAGGTCTGTGAAAGTTCCTTCAAATAACATTTCCTTCTGATTGCACCATCTCTCAAACTGTTCAGTTCCACATCATCTAATTCATCAACAATCAGGACCTTTGCCTAGCATTCAGACACTCCAACTCACCTGTACAAACATATCAATGCTGCCTGCCTCACACCCACTTCTTGCAGCTTTTATATTCTTCCAGCTATTTAGCTATAACAGGTATATCACCCAGCACTCTTACTCACATTCTTCCCATTCAGTTTCAGGACAACGCCGAATTTAACTTCAGGAAGCAGTCGGGATCTCATCTGCTTCTCAAGTGCCCTTTGGACGACCATAAGATATAGGAACAGCTCTGTTCTGCTCTGCTATTCAATCATGGCTGATATTTTTCTCATCCTCATTCTCCTGCCTTTTTCTTGTAGCCTCTGAACACCTTATTAATCAAGAACCTATCTATCTCTGTCTTAAAGATACTCAATGACCTGGCCTCCACAGTTTTCTGCGGCAAAGAGTTCCACAGATTCACCACTCTCTGGCTGAAGAAATTCCTCCTCATCTTTGTTTTAAAGGATTGTCCCGTTAGCCTGAGGTTGTGCCTTCTGGTTCTAGTTTTTCCTACTAGTGGAAACATCTTCTCCACGTCCACTCTATCCAGGCCTCGTGGTATCCTGTAAGTTTCAATAAGATCCCCTCTCATCCTTATAAACAGCAACAAGTATAGACCCAGAGTCCTCAACTGTTCTTCATACGACAAGCTCTTCATTCCAGCGATCGTTCTTGTGAACCCCCTCTGGACCCTTCTGAAGGCCTGCACATCCTTCCTTAGATACGGGGCCCAAAACTGCTCACAGTACTCTGGATGGGGTCTGACTAGAGCCTTATACAGCCTCAGAAATACATCCCTGTTCTTGTATTCTAGCCCTCTCGAATAAATGCTAACATTGCATTTGCTTTCCTAACTGCTGACTGAACCTGCATGTTATCATTAAGAGAATTTTGAACAATGACTCCCAAGTCCCTTTGTGTTTCTGATTTCCTGAGCATTTTTTTATTCAGAAAATAATCTATGCCTCCATTCCTCCTTCTAAAGTGCATAACATCACACTTTTCCACATTGTATTCCATCTGCCACTTCTTTGCCCACTTTCCTAGTCTATGTTCTTTTATAGCCCCCCTGCTTCCTTAATACTACCTCTCCTACTACATATCTTTGTATTATCTGCAAACTTGGCAACAGTGCCTTCAATTTCTTCGTCCAAATCATTAATATATATTGTGAAAAGTTGTGGTCCCAGCACCAATCCCTGAGGCATATCACTATTCACTGGCTGCCATCCTGAAAAAGACCTTTTATCTCAACTCTTTGCCTTCTGCCAGTCAGCCAATCCTTTATCCATGCCAGGATCCTACACTTAACACCATGGACTCTTAACTTATTTAACAGTCTCTTGTGCGGCAACTTGTCAAAGGCCTTCTGGAAATCTAAATAAATCATATCCACTAGTTCTCCTTTATCCAACTTCCTTGTTACCTCCTCAGCGAACTTGAACAGATTTGTCAGACGTGACCTCACCTTGACGAAGCCGTGCTGACTCAGTCTTATTTTATCATGCACTTCCAAGTACTCCACAATCTCATCTTTACCAATGGACTCTAAAATCTTGTCAATGATCAAAGTCAGGCTAACTGGCCTACAATTTCCTGTCTGTTGCCTCCCTCCCTTCTTAAACAATGATGTTACATTAGCTACTTACCAGTCCTCTGGGACCCTCCTGCCTCCAGTGATTCCTGAAAGGGAACCACCAATGCCTCCACAATCTCTTTTGGAGCCCTGGAGTGTAGTCCATCTGGTCTAGGTGATTTATCAGACCTTTCAGTTTCCCCAAAACCTGTAGTGGCAGCCCGTTGGTGTTTTCCACCATGAAGACTGATGCAAAGTAACTATTCAGTTCCTCTGCCATTTCTTTGTCTCCTATTATTACTTCTCCAGGAGATTTTGCATTATAAGGATGGCTGTGACTGAGGCCTGTGTGGCGAGCCTCACCAAGAACATTCAGCATGGTCTGAAGTACCCTTTCATATCCCACCTCTGTCTCATCCTATCATCTGGCATAAAGTGGAGGCTGCAGATGGAATCACCATGAAGATTTTACTGTCTGTCCCACAGCCCCTCCCTCATGACAGCCTCCTTTCTGCATTTTTCTATCAGGTACCCAAGACCTGCACCTGCTCAGTTAGCTCAGAAAGGTTGCAAACACAGCATCTAGGCTCATGCTGTGTAGCTGGGTGCTCTGTCCTGGCTGGAGACAATACACATCTCTTTAACCCGTGCTTAACCCTCTTTCCACTCACATTGTCTGTACCTTTAAGACTTGATTACATGTAAAGACTTGCATTCCAACCATTATCTTGTGGGTTGAGTTTGTGTCTTTATATGCCCTGATTGTGAACAGAACTCCCACTCACCTGATGAAGGGGCAGTGCTCCAAATGTTTGTGGCTTGTGCTACAAATAAACCTGTTGGACTTTAACTGATGTTGTGAAACTTCTTACTGTGTTTATCCCAGCCCAACACCAGCATTTCTACATCATAGCAGCACCAGGCCAGACAAAGGCACCAACACAAAAACAGCTATCAAGGAAACTGACAATTGCGGATTGCTCAGTTTTGAAGATGTTGGATAATGTAGTCATTGCATATTTCTTTGGTAATATCAGGACTTCGGTGAAGAGGATGATAGGCCACGCCAGAGGATGGGTAGGTGGAGAATTTTGCTGGAGAGCTGATGAGATCCTTAGGGAATCAGGGCCTGAATAGCTGATTGTGAGCAGGCCATCTGGACCAAAGGGGCCTGGATGTCTCTTCTTCCTCCTCCTTCATTATCTTAAGGTGCCCACTGAAGGCCTCCTGGCAAGGATTGAACCCTTCAGGATGCAACAGGTAACTATAAATTTGGAGAGACTCTCTGGCAAATACCGAAGGGTTCCACCTGCATGTCCAGGTAGAACTGATGTTTCAGAACATTGATGGTTTTCTGCACAGTATTCCAACTGGCATCCTGCCTCCTTTTGTAGAAGAATTGTCCATGTGTGGTCCAGTAATGGAAGGGGGACATCAGCCAGGTGTAAAGTGGGTAGCTCCTATCACTAAGCAGCCAGCCTCTGCTTCAGCATGGAAATCAAAAATGGTGGGCACAGCTGACTGGTGCAGGATCAAGGCATTGCAAAAATGGTACAATTCAACAACCTGCCCTACCGTGCATAATTACACATAAACTGCATAATCAGGAAGTGATAGTCCTAACAGTTGTGGTCCAAAGGCTTCTTAATATAGAGTGCCCAAACAGCTAAGTGTGTATAATTAATGGCTCCCTGAACCAATGTGAAGCGCATTAGCTGGCAAAGCCCGTGCCCACTCCTTTCTTAAGAAAGAAGACTACAATGATTCCTCTCCAGCTTTACACAACATTTGTCACTGTAATGCATAACGCCCTGTTATATGTTGGCAAAATTGCCTTCTAGTCTGGAAGGATCCATTGGTATAGTAGTTAAGGGCAACAGCAATCTTCCCTGTCATTGGCAGAACTGCACTTGTCTTGCAGTACATCTATATGTCCAGTTGGGGCAGTTCGGTGGCAGCCTCCTTGATGAAATAGGAACCATCTCAGACACTGCTCCTGGATGAGGTGAGAGTTGGAGAAATGCTTCCTACAGACCATTGAATGCCCCTCCTCCTCCCACCTCTTGGTGCAGCTTCTCTCTCTGCTGTTTGTCTTTGGTGTCTCCAGTGTGCCAAAGCCTGAGGGACTGTAATTATAACCCAGTCCTCTTGAGTGAAAGCAAGCTTTTCCTGACAATCTTTCAAATTCCTCTGACTGTCCCCCCAACCCCGCCTTGTCAAAGTCAAGCACCTCTACCTTCTAAAGTTTTGGGTTTAGAACCCAAAAATTTCTCCAAAGTCCTTCAACAAAACTGAACCTCCATTCTCTCTGTAATAGTAAAAGAAAGTCAAAAGCACTTGGAGACCCTGTGGTTAGCCCTTTACTGCCGTTTTGAATATTCTGTTCCATCTTTTGACCTACCACCTAATGTTGAGCGGTTATATGTGTTTTTTCTTAAGTTTTTTCTTTAACTTTTCTAGTCAACCACAGCTGGTTGGCCCTCCTTTTGGAATTTTTCTTTCGTATTGGAATGCATCTATTCTGTGTACGTATTTCTGAAACACTTATTACGTTTGTGCCAAACTAAAATAGCCAGCTTGTGTCTTCAAAATAAATTGAAAATCCTGTGAAGCCTAGATGAAGAAAAGAATATTCGAAGTTTGATCAGAGCATCAGTTGTTGTTAAATGGAATCAATAATTTGATGCAAACAATAACAGCAGTAAGATTTTAAATTTTCTGAAGCTTTACATTCCACAAATCCTTGCCCATTTCTTCAGTGACAGTTTTGTAATGCACTGTGATTACAATGTTATCAGCTGCCCTTTATTCCAATGTATTATCAAATAGGAGAGTATTTCTGCTCAACACTTCGGTTCCATAGAGTTTGTCAAATCTCATTTGAATTCATACCCTGCAAAATAAGTTGCTGAGAAATGAATGGTTTGAAATCATTATCTTCAGAGTCTTTAATGCATGAATTAATTTCCCATCTGATACATCACAATAAATAATGTCTGCAGTTGGTGGCTGTAGCAATGAGCTACAAACACGTGATTGTGAAAGTGATGAAGGACCTGAGCATTGATAGAAAGAAGTACATAATTACATTCTGAGTTCACCCCTGTTATTGAAGGGGCAATATTTACACTTAAACATTTGCTTCATTAATGGTGTATTTTTGGAGCATGTTTACATTAAATGCAGGAAACATTTTCATTCCATGTAATATTGTGACATCTATAACATCAGTGGGCATCAGTATAAGTGCCTTTGCTTCTTAACATCTCTGTCTCCCAGAACTGCTGGCAGTTGCGTTAAAAGCATTAAAAAACAGTAACTAGCAAATATTATTCATCCTATTTGCATCATTCATTTTTTGGTTCATTTTCAGAATTCACCTGTATAATTTTTATTTGTCTTTGATTTGTCTGCAAACGTTTATCTGTATATTTTCTGGTGAATCAAGATTCCGTGCACTGCTGTTTTGAATGCCTCATAGTAATGGTCACTGCCTGCAGTTACATGTCTTAAATATTAAATGTCACTTGTTACTTAAGACCTGGATATTAGCATAGGCCCTGTTGGAGGCTGACATGAGCTGCTTCATTATAGGAGGATTAAAGCAGTCCATACCAGTCTTCAGCAGAACCTGATTCATCCTGTATTTCTGGGATGTCATCGATCATATTCTCTCCTGGTGCCACCAGGAACATGGAAAAACGTGGGTTCAATTTTATACTTGGGGCCAATTTTTGACACCTATTTTGATGCTGCATTAGCAGAATGGTTTTGACAGAGAGTCATTGACTTAAAACTTTAACTCCATTTCTCTCCACGGATGCTAGCAGACCTTCTGAATATTTCTAGCATTTCTGTGGAACTTGGAAGGCTGGCCAGGAGTATGTTGGAACACTGTAAACAAGTCTATCAGTAACAAAGGCACGGACAAGGATTTCACCAGGACATGAGCTGAGGCAGGAAATGTAACTAAGATTTTTAAAATTTATTATTTGGGATGTGGGCATTGCTGGCTAGGCCAGCATTTTATTGACCATTCCTAATTGCCCTTGAGAAGGTGGTGGCGAGCTGCCTTCTTGAACCACTGGTAGAATGGGGTTGCAGGTTATTGATCTGAAGGAATCGCAAAGTCGGGTTGGTGAGTGACTTGGAGGGGCACTCCCAGGTGGTGGTGTTCCCAAGTATCTACTGCCCATGTACTGTTGTTGTTTTGGAAGGTGCTGCCTAAGGAGCCTGGGTGAGTTCTTGCAGTGCATCTTGTAGATGGTAGGTACTGTTGCCACCATACATCGATGGTGGAGGGAATGCATGCTTAAGGAAAGGGTGCCAATCAAGTGGGTTGTTTTGTCCTGATAGTGTTGAGCTTCTTGAGTGTTGTTGGAGCTGCACTCATCCAAGCAAGTGGAGAGCATTCCATCACAATGCTGACTTGTGCCTCATGGATGATGGACAAGCTTTGGGAAGTCAGGAGGTGAGTTACTCGCTAAAGGACTTATAGTCTCTGACCAGCTTTTGTAGCCACAGTATTTATATAGCTAGTCCAATTCAGTTTCTGGTCTATGGTAAACCCAGGAAGTTGATATTAAGGAATCAACAATGGCAATGCCATTGAATGTCATGGTATTTTATTTATTTTTTATTGTCACAAGTCGGCTTACATTAACACTGCAATGAAATTTCTGTGAAAGTCCCCTAATTGCCACACTCTGGTGCAGTTCGGGTACACTGAGGGAGAATTTAGCATGGCTAGTGACCTAACCAGCACATCTTTGGAACGTGGGAGGAAACCGGAGCAACAACAGGAAATCCACGCAGACATGGGGAGAACGTGCAAGCTCCGCACAGACAGTGATCCAAGCCGGGAATCGAACCCGGGTCCCTGGAGTCTCTCTTGTTGGGATAGTCATTGCCTGATACCTGTGTGGTACAAATTTTACTTACCACTTGTCAGCCCAAACTTGGACATGGACTACTTCATTCTGGATGGAAATATATGGTCTTAATAATGGTGCAGGTGTAGTCAGGAGCTCATCTCAGGGTCAATTATAACACCAAGATTACAAAAAGTCTGGTCAGTCTCAGAGAAGTATCGAGGAGAGGGATGGAAACAGAGAGGGATGGAGGAAGGAGGCAGTTTACCACCACCTACTCAAAGACAATTAGGGATGGACATTGAAGACAGAAGGTTTCAGACTTCTTGATATTTAATGATAGGTAATTTCTTATTATCCAGTGCTGTTGGACAAGGAGTTAGACTAGAGATGGTGAAGAAGTTGAACGAGGTGGTGGTGCCCAGGCCACTCAACCTTTATTTGCAAATCGTTAAAAAATTACTTTCAGTGATAAAACAGTTGTTGTTTGGATGATGTTTTCCTCAAATTCTTAAGCTTTTTTTAGATACCATTACATTGACAAAAGAGTGTGGCTAATAACAGTACTTAATTTTTATTCTGAATTTTCTGATCCCTTTATGAAGGATCTTACTGGACAATATTGACTGAGAAATAATAATGTATTTGTTTATCATTCATGAGTCCAGACATCAAATTGAGCAAGAGATGCAGAACTGACATTATAGCAGCAGAGGTTCCACTCTTAATGGCAATGAAGTAACTATACGGCTCTCTGTTCATTATGCCTGAACACTACCAGAATGAGGAATGTTGTTTCACTTTGCTGTCTAGACATGATCAAATACATATTGAATAGTTTACACTTTTCAACATCAGTGTGACTATGCTTTTTATAAGTATATAAGGTTAAATGTCAATTTATGCCTTGCTAGACAGAACGTTAGTTTTCAATGATTTAATCAGTGTATGGCTGTAAAGTGGGCTTTGAACAGCTCTTTATCCAAGTAATTCACAAGTACTGTTAACCTTGTCTGTCAGCAAACAAAAGTCATTCTTTTTTATTCATTCATGGGACACAGGCATCGCTGGTTGGGCCAGCATTTATTGCCCATTTATAGTTGCCTGAGGGTATTTAAGAGTCAACCACATTGCTGCGGCTCTGGAGTCACATGCAGGCCAGATTTCCTTCCCTGAAGAACGTTAGTGAGCTAGATGAGTTTTTTTCCAACAATCGATAATGATTTCATGACCATCATTAGACTCTATATTCCAGATATTTTTTATTGAATTCAAGTTCAACTACCTGCTGTGGTAGGATTCTAACCCAGGTCCCCAGAACATTAGCTGAGTTTCTGTATTAATAGCCCAGTGATAACACCACTAGATCACTGACTCCCCCTGTTGGGATGGTTAAGATTGGAAAGGTTAAGATTGAGCACAAAGAGAGAAGAAATAAGGGGTGGCACAGTAGCACAGTGGTTAGCACTGCTATTTCACAGCGTCAGGGTTTCCTGGTATAACACAGATATTAGAGGGAGGTTTTTCACACAGGTGGTAGTGGGGGTAGGGAATGCTCTGCCAAGTAAGGTGGTGGAGGCAGGCACGCTGGAGTTGTTTAAGAGTAACTTAGACAGGCACATGAGTGGGTTGGAGATGGGAGGATATAGGAGATTGTTTTAAATAAGGTTCATTAGCATTGGGACGTCCTTGGTAATGTAAAAGGATGTGGTATGATAATAATGTTTTCCTCTTTTAATTCACGGGTTTTAAGCCGGTCCGCCTCGTTGTCCAATGAGGGGCATACACGCGATGGGTCGTACTTGGGCTGCTCTTGAATTTCGAGATTAGCCTAGTGCTTCATGCCGTTAGTGTGTGTTAAACTGGACCAGATGCTGGGCAAGACGACAGCTCAGTGGCTATCACTGTTTGCTGTGCAGACACATGGATTTGGGCCAGTGTCTGTGGGAGTTTGCGCATTCTCCCCATGCTTGCGTGGGTTTTCTCCGGGTGCTCCGGTTTCCTCCCACACCCCAAAGATGTGCTATTAGGCTGATTGGAGGTAATAAATTGTCCCTAAATTAGTTTCCCTCGATGTGGAATGCCATAAACAATAGATAAGAGTCATGGGCGGAGGGGGGAACTGGTAATGTTAAAATGGTGGCGCGGGCTCGTTGGGCCGAAGGGCCTGTTTCCCGGGCTGTTTTTGTTCTTTGTTCTTTGTCACTGGCTATGTGGAGTATAAATATTCTCCCTGCGTCTGTGAGGGTTTCCTCCGGATGCTTCCCACAGTCCATAATGTGTGGGTTAAGTTGATTGGCCATGATAAGTTGACTGTAGTTTCAGGGGATCAGCAGGATAAATATCAGCAGGGGCTACAGGGATTGAGTGGGATTGTTGTCGGCGCAGGCTTGGTGGGCTGAATGGCCCCTTTCTGCACTGTAGGGATTCTATGAAAAAATTCTATGAAATAAGCACAGGATGAGAAAATATACTGGACCATAACAAAGGTGGTAAAATGAGATAAATGGAAAAATTGTGCATATATAATGAAGAATATGTTTCCCAAGGCATCAGATCAAGCCCAAGATCAGGTGAAATGCCTTGTCAGCTTGGATTTTGTCTGTCTTTTAATTGTATTTTGGAGCAAGCAAGGAGATGGATTAAAGGGGCTTGTCCCATCCGCTCTGTGCATTGGCTTTGTACCTTTAAGAATGGAGTAAAATTTAATTAATAAATAGTTTGAACCTATCGACTTTGAAGTTGGTAAAATCAATGGCTCAACTCTAGCTGTAAAAAATACATGATGCTGTAAGCACTCATCATTATTAAACAGTGAATCAGTCTGCACAGAGATGGGTCAAATATAGAAATCAGGAAGGTGCTATCCAAATTTCCCTCCTTCTTCAGGAGATTCACTCTAACAATATTTTGCAAAGCGACTCTGCGTTGAAACAGATGGAATGGCATTAAATTGTAGTACTTGAATGATATATATATCCACTTAAAGCACCAGAAAACATTTAGATTTGTCGATTCCAGTGTAAATAGATTTTTAAACTGTGCAGCACCATAAGGTTTCGATTAAAAATGGAGAGAAGCAAGGCACAGCATATAGTAGAAGATCTAGATTGGTAAAAGGTTAATTTCAATGTGAAGAGATGGCATCTAGCTGCAGTGAAATGGAACCAAAGGCCAACAGGAAAGCATGTAATCAAACAATAGGCAATCTATTGGAAGAGATGCTTCAGGTACAGGCTAGGTACATACCAACAAGGGTGAAAGATAGCAGAACAAAAGATGGTCCTCCTTGGATGATAAGAAAGATAGAGATTATGATGGAACAAAAAAGAAGGTTTATGATGGTTTGAATTCTTCAAGTGTGTAACAGGTTAGGAGGAGAGTTGTAGAGGAAAACTAGACAGGCAAGGGGAGGATGTAGGAATAGAATGGTGGTCAACAAAAAAGGGAACCCAAAAATCTTCTACCAGCATGTAAATAATAAATGGATAGTTAAGAGGTGGGGTGGCCCAATTAGAGACGAAGAAGGTGATGTATGCTTAGAAGTGCAAGACAAGACTAGAATACTTGAAGAGTAATTTGTATCAGTGTTTACTCAGGAGAAGGAATCTGACAGCACATCTTGCAAATGGTAGAGGTAATGAATGGGGTAAAAATTGATAAATGGATATATGAAAAAGGCTGTCTATATTTAAGATGGATAAGTGATTGGATTCCACACTGCTGACGGAAGTGGGGATGAAGGTAGCAGAAAGATTTACCGTGATCTTTCAATCTACTCCAGAGGCAAGGGAGGTGCCAGCATTCGAGAGTGATAAATGAGAAACCTTTATTCAAGAAAGGGTGTAAAACAATCCTAGCTGGGTAAGGTTTTAGAATGGACTAAATTAGGTGAGGTGCCATGGTGCTCGCACCTGGCTAACATGTCAGGGGACGGAAGGGAGGAGGACACACCCAGGGAAGGGTGGCTGGTCACTTACCAGCAAATTGACCCTCAGTAGACTGCAGATGGGAATTTTGTCTCTTGGTGGTAGAGAGTGTGATTTGAAAGGGCATGGGGAGAAGCGAACCACTGGTGGGTATCATACCTCAGGTGGCCATCTCATTTTTCATCACCAATTAAAACAATGTAATTTGTTAGGGAGGCAATAGCCTAATGTTATTATCACTAGACTATTAATCCAGAAACTCAACTAATGTTCTGGGACCGGGTTCAAATCCCGCCATAGCAGATGGTGGAATCTGAATTCAATAAAAAATATCTGGAATTAAGTATCTGCTAATGACCATGTTGATAGTCGGAAAATCCAGGTTCTCTTGTGTCCTTTAGGAAAGGAAATCTGCCGTCCTTACCTGGTCTGGCATACATGTGATTCCAGAGCCACAGAAATGTGATTGGCTCCTAACTGCTCTCAAGGGCAATGAGGGATGGGCATTAAATGCTGACCAACCAGTGACGCCCATGGCCCACGAATGCATAAAAAAATGTGCAGGGCTAGGCTGGGCCTTTAGAGTGGGCCTCTTCTGGCACTGGTTTAATCTTGACGGTGGCCAAGGATCTCAATTGGCCCACTGGTGGACAGGCTGCCTGAAGCCATAGCCCTGTCACTGGTAAAATTGCAGTTTAGCTATCAGTTTAAAAGGCCTGCTTCTTATTCTGAGACTGAGTCCCCTTGTTCTAGACTGACCAACCAGGGGGGACATCTTGGGGGTGACTCTCCCAGCTCACTGCATTGCTCTAGCAGTGCAATGGGCTATGAGACATCAGCAGAGGCCATTTAGCAGGCATCCCGCTGCGTGCCATTGTTTCCACGTATCTCCAGGGCCCATGTATCTGGCATCGTTGTTTTCATGCCAGAAAGTGGCACAGAGCTGATTTAAATATTAAGATCGGAATTTCAATGCCATTACTGAGCCTGGGTCTTCAGGCCCGCTAGCCTCTCTCTCTCAGCCAGGAGTGGTTGAATCTGGACCCGCTAATGGGATTGAACTGCTGACCTTAATATTTAAATCAGCTCTGCACCAATTTCCCCACTAATGGGAAGCTGGTGGGTGGACCCTGCTGAAGTGAAGGGGGGGTCATGGAGGCCCCCCAAGATGTCAGGATAAAGGGGGCATGACCCGGGGCATTGCCAGTCTGGCAGTGCCAGCCTGGCTCCTGGCACTGCCCTAGGGACAGAGTGGAAATACCCAAGGGACAGATTGGCAGTGCCAAGGGGGCAGGATAGGGGGCAGGACCTATGGGTCAGGGCCTATAGGTGGAGATGAGTAGCGGTGGGGGTCCTGCTGACACTCTGCATAGGATCGGTGGTAGAGGGAGGGAAGGGGCTGATCGGGGCTGCCCATCAGGGTATGGCGTTGCTGGGGTTGGTGTCGAGGTCAGGTCTGCAGGGATGGAGTGTAGAGGAGGTCAAGGCAGGCAGGCAGGGATTGGAGCTTGCCTGGAAACAAACAATGATTTCAAAATGAAATTGGATAGGCACTAAGGGCTGCAGGGCTATGGAGTTTGAGCAGAGGAATAGGACATACTTTTTGCTGTGTAACAAGCTGGCATGGACTTGATGGGCTGAATGACCTCCCTGTATGCCATAATTGAATCTATAACAAGTCTTAGTTTGGGTGTTTCCAATCCTGCCTGTTGCAGGAAATGTCACAAGTAGGATTGAAAATTTGTCTGAACTGGCAAATGTTTATTGATCTTAAGCAGGTGAGACCAGAAGATCCCAGTATTGATTACTGTCAAGCATTCCTCAGGAACTGAAAGTTAACTCTCACAAGTGTGGAGTTCATCCCTTCAGGGTTTTAGTTATTTTTGGAGATTTTTTTTCATATGTTGCTTTGAATGCCATCTTTCTTTATTTCGCTTTTAATTTGGCATTGTGTTATGATCACTGTAGAGATCAATAAAATATAAAGATAAATTTGAACTTCTGGGCATAAGCTGAAAGAATAAGACATCAAGATTTCATATTTTTTTAAACTTTTACAGTTTCAAATAAGTTAAAGAAATTATTGACTGTTCTTTCTATAGGTAATCTCTATTTTAAATTAGAGGAATAAATAACATATTGTTACTTATCACTTTTCCCAGAATTACAAGTCTCATGGCAAACAGTTCATAATTGCTTCCAGCTTCAGTGGGCTGCTTTCTTTCTATTTTCTTAGCTGGGTGACTTCAAACTCTAAAACTATCTCTTACCGTGGAGGTTATACTGTAGTTTTTTTTTCCCCTCTAACTCCAAGATATGCAAAGCCTCTGCCTCTTTTAACAACTCAGTCTTGAAACTGAACATGAGCTCCCACCCCTGTTTTGTGTGAATGATATAGTCAGCACTTTTTTTGCTTAAAGTGCAGGCCTGGCTAACTCTGTTTTCTTGCTCTCTCCCTCTCAGTTGCTGTAGCCCTCAAGAGACAAAAACTGCAATCCAACCTATCTGTAATATTCATGGATTTATAGGGAAGCCTGTAACCTGATCATAAAATAGCTTCCTCTCTCCTCTTCCACATGACAATAGGAAGCACCTACACTTTGGGGGGAATTTTCCCATCCCACCCACCACAGGAATTGTAACTGTGCGGTGGGGGGGGGAGGCGGACCATGCAAAGATCCACGGATCTCATGGCCAGAAAACCCCACCCTTTGTATCTAAGTAGATATTTTAATAATTTAATAATTTAATTATTTCATTTTATAAGTAAAGGCATTGTTTGCAATACCACTGTTTACAGCTTAATAGCTTTAATACCTCTCTGGAACTTAGGGCAGCTGTGCTTGCCCCAAGATCGGAAAACCCCACTGAAGTCAGCGGACCTTTGCACAGTCCTGTTGCGCTATGAATCCCATGGCAGGTGGGATGGGAAATATCTGTCCTTAGTGTCTATTAATGCTATATTCCATACCTTCCAAGTGTGAATAACTTGCACCTCCCTCTCCATTAATTAATCTGAGTTTCTATTTATCTGTGACCATAAGAACATAAGAACATAAGAAATAGGAGCAGGAGTAGGCCATCTAGCCCTTCGAGCCTGCCCCGCCATTCAATAAGATCATGGCTGATCTGTTGTGGCTCAGTTCCACTTTCCCGCCCTCTCCCCATAACCCTTAATCCCCTCTCTTATCAAGAACCCATCAACCCGCTTCTTAAAAATATTTAGCGAGGCAGCCTCCACCACTTCAACGGGCAGAGAATTCCAGAGATTCACCACCCTTTGAGTGAAGAAGTTCCTCCTCAACTCCGTTCTAAACCGCCTCCCCTTTATCTTGAGGTTGTGCCCCCTAGTCCTACTGTCTTTTTTGAGCGGGAAGAGTCTCTCCACCTCTATCCTATCCATCCCATTCATCATCTTATACATCTCAATGAGATCTCCCCTCATTCTTCTAAACTCTAACGAGTACAAGCCTAGTTTATTCAGCCTCTCCTCATAGCTCAATCCCCTCAACTCCGGTATCAGCCTAGTAAACCTCCTCTGCACTCCCTCCAGGGCCAAAATATCCTTGCGCAGGTGCGGCGCCCAAAACTGCACACAGTACTCCAGCTGCGGCCTCACCAATGCCCTATACAGCTGCAGCAAGACCTCCCTACTTTTATATTCAATCCCCCTCGCTATGAAGGCCAGCATCCCATTCGCCTTCCTGACCACCTGCTGCACCTGCAAGCTGGGTTTTTGCGACTCATGCACAAGGACCCCGAGGTCCCTCTGCACCGTGCAGGCTTATTGTCAGGCAGACATCAGCACACGTCACATAACCATTTTTATCTACCCTTGCCCTAAAGTTGCAGTGCCAAAAATTAGTAATCTTATAAATGAAAATACATAAACATGATTATCTGAGAAACCTTGCAATTGTATCATGATTATATTAACTATTCCAACCTACAATTCCTGGTTTACACTCTTTATGGCACACTAAGGATTTTTCAGTCTGATTGTTGAAGAGAATACATTGTTGCTTGCCCAGTTTGTATGGTACTCAAATTCCCTATAGAGGCACCATGCTATTTTAGATTTCTAATCACTGCAATTTGCAGTTGAATGCCCAGTGAAGCTTTGGGTAAGTATAAGTGAATCTTTAGCGGCATTTGTTCACCATTGATTGCAAACCCTGTGTCAATGTTATACACGTGCAATTACTTTGAATGTTCCCAATCCTTCCAATGTGGGGGAAAATCTCCTCCCGCTGGATAAAATTGTCTGTTATTCTTAACATATCCTGTTTATTTTCTCTTCAAGACATGAAAACATTCTACTCTGTATCTAAAAAAATAAACAGGATGTGTTATAAATGTCCTGCTATTCATGAGACTTCAAAGAGACTTCTGAATGAACTCTGGAAAGCCCCTCACTGCCCCTCACTGCAATGTCTCAGACGTGTGAAGTATCATTTTTAATTTCCAAACATGGCAGGTGATGAAATTAAAAGATTGGCTGTAAAATAATTAACTTGTCAAACTCTTAAATCTGGAATGGAATTCCTTTTAAAACACATTCAAAAGTGGTACTTTTTAAAGCTAACACCATTGAAAGAGAGTTAATAATAGATACGCTTTTCTGAACAGTTAATCCATTATATGTAATCAACGCTTGGGTTTTTTGGAGAATTTTTCAATCAGTTTCAATTCATTTTCCTCAAAGTCAAATTTAAATAATATTAAAAAAAACTTTGAATGAATGATGGGGAATTAAGATCAACATCAAATTTCAGAAATGTGACTCAAGAGTTGATACCAAGCCTGCCTTGCTTGAAATAAGAGGAAGCTGATTCACATTTAGGTGAGCTATAAACCCATGTGTACGAGTTTATTAAATTTCAATATGTTTACTTTGCACTTCCTTATGATATTTATCCATTTTTTCTGCAAAGTTGCCATTTTTGTAATTGGTCTGATCATTTCAATGCACCTTAGTCAAGATGCTGTGCAGGAAAGAAAATGAATAATTATCTTTTACACCCCTCTCATTAACTCGTTTTTTTCTCACAATGTGAACCATCACTGTGCCTAATAATTTGTGGATGGTGATACTCAAGTTTAAACCTTATTGTATCCTAATCTGAAGTAATGGAAATAGCTTTCAAATGTAGTGCTTTTCAGGTGTTATCAAGTATGGAACTGACAGGAGATCACAGAATCACAGAATTGTTGCAACACAGGAGACTGTTCGGCCCATTGTGTCTGCCCTGGCTCTCCAAATGAACCTTTCACTTGTCATTCTCCCTATACCTCTGCACATCGTTTCTTTTCAAATAACCTAATTCTCTCTTGAATGCCTCCATTGAACCTACCTCCACCACAATTCCAGGCAGGTCATTCCAGACCTGAATCATTCTCTGTGTGAAAATGTTATTTCTCACATTGCTTTTGCTTTTTTTTGCCAATTATGTTAAATTTGTGCCCTCTGGTTCTTGATCCATCTACCAATGGGAACAATTGCTCTCTATCTATTCTGTCTAGACCCCTCATTATTTTGAATATCTTTATCAAATCTCCCCTTAGCTTTCCTTTCTCCAATGAAAAGACATTCCTCTTCAATCTATCCTTATAACTAAAGTGTTTCATTCCTGGAACTATTCCTGTAAACTTCTTCTACACTTTCTCGAATTAGACCATAAAACCTAAGACATAGGAGAAGAATTAGGCCACTCGGTCCATCGAGTTTGCTCTGCTATTCAATCATGGCTGTTTTTTTTTCATCTCCATTCTCCTGCCTTGTTCCCATAATCCCTGATCCCCTTATTAATCAAGAACGTATCTATCTTTGACTTAAAGATACTCAATGACCTGGCCTTCACAGTTTCTACAGCAAAGAGTTCCACAGATTCACCACTCCCTGGCTGAAGAAATTCCTCCTCATCTCTGTTTTAAAGGACCATCCTTTTAGCCTGAGATTGTGCCCTCTGGGTCTAGTTTTTCCTACTAGTGGAACATCCTCTCCATCACTCTATCCAGGCTTTGCAGTATCTTGTAAGTTTCAATAAAATGTCCCCTCATCCTTCTAAACTCTAAAGAGTACAGGCCAAGAGTCCTCAGCCATTCCTCACATGACAAGCTCTTCATTCCAGGGATCATCCTTGCAAACGCCCTCTGGACCTTCCCAAGGCCTGCAAATCCTTCCTTAGTACAGGGCCCAAAACTGTTCACACTACTCCAAATGGAATCTGACTAGAGCCTTATACAGCCTCAGTAGTACATCCCTGCTCTTGTATTCTAGCCCTCTTGACGTGAATGCTAACACTGCATCCTAACTGCCAACCGAACCTGCACTTTAACCTTATGAGAATCTTGAACAATGACTCCTAAGTCTCTTTGTGTTTTTGATTCCCTAAGCATTTTCCCATTTAGAAAATAGTCCATACCTTCATTCCTCCTTCTAAAGTGCATAATCTCACACGTTTTCACGTTGTATTCCATCTGCCACTTCTTTCCCCACTCTCCTAACCTGTCTAAGTCCTTCTGCAGCCCCCCTGTTTTGTCAATAGCAGCTGTCCTTCAACATATCTTTGTATCATCTGCAAACTTAACAACAGTGCCTTCAGTTTTTTTCTCTAAATCGTTAATGTATACTGTGAAATACTGTGGTCCCAGCACTGACCCCTGAGGCACAGCACTAATTCCTTCATATCTTTCCTAAATGCAGCACCCAGCACTGTATGCAGTACACCAGCTGAGCTCTAAATAATGTCTTATACAAGCATAATGTTTCCCTGCTCTTATCCTCTGTGCTCCTATTAATAAAGTCTAGGATACTGTATGTTTTATTAACTTCTCTCTCAACCTGTCCTGCCATCTTTAATCACGTACAGACCTACACCCACGTCCTTCTGCGTCTGCACCCCTTTTAGAATAGGACCCTTTATTTTGTACTATCTCTCCATGTCCTTTCTTCCAAAATATATCACCTCATATTTCTTCATGTTGAACTTCATCTGCCACCTATTGGTCCATTCATCAACTGGTCTATGCCCTTGAGGTTCTATGCTGCCCTCCCCGCAGTCCCAAGGCCACCTTCCCCAGCTTACTCCTTGCAATGTCCAATCCCTGGAAACAAGCTAGACAAACTTAGAGCCAGACTCACTTTCCAAGGAGAACTGAGAGATTGCCGTGTACTCTGTTTCACGGAGACTTGGCTCACTCCTGCTTCACCACACAGTGCCCTACGAACAGAAGGCATCTCAATCTATTGAATGAACCATACAGCAGCCTCAGGCCAGGCTAGGAGAGATGGGGTCTGCTTCCTAATCAACACCTCGTGGTGCCTAGACGTAGCAACACTGGCAACTTTCTGCATGCCAGACCTAGAATACCTGCTGCCAAAATGCTGCCCCTATGACCTCCATTTTCCTAATGGCAGTTTACATCACCCTGTGCGGATGTGAAGATCATGCTGGACACATGGACCAGCTGGTGGGCGTATTCACAGACATCTTCAACCTCTCTTCACAACAGTCTGAGGTCCCTATCTACTTCAAGAAGATGACCATCATCCCTGTATCTCAGAAAAATCAAGCAGCTTAATGAACATCGGCCGGTGGCTCTGACATCCATCATTATGAAGTGCTTCGAAAAGTTAGTCAAGGCATGAATCAACTCCAATGTCCCAGACTTCCTAGATCCACTACAGTTTGCCTACCGCTGCACAGGTCCACAGCAGACGCCATCTCCCTGGCCCTGCACTCAACCCTGGAATACCTAGATAACAAGGACACCTATGTCAGGCTCTTATTTATTCACTATAGCTCAGCCTTCAACACTATTATTCCCATGAAACCCATCTCCAAACTCTGTGGCTTGGGCTTCAGCACCTTTCTCTGAGACTAGATCCTGAATTTCCTAACTCACTGACCACAATCGGTAAGGAAAGGTAACAACACTTTCTCCATGATCATCCTCAGCACCGGTGCCCCACAAGGCTGTGTTCTCAGCCCCCTCCTATACTCCTTATATACCCATAACTGTGTGGCCAAATTCTCCTCCAATTTGATTTTCAAGTCTGCTGACGACACCACCGTAGTGGGTCGGATCTCAAACAATGACGAGACAGGGTAAAGAAAAGAGATAGAGAATCTGGTGAACTGGTGCGACAACAATAATCTCTCCCTTAATGTCAACAAAACAAAGAAGACTGTCATCGATTTCAGGAAATGTAAAGGAGAACATGCCCCTTTCTTCATCAACGAGGACAAAGTAGAAAGGGTCAAGAGTTCAAGTTTTTAGATGTCCAGATCACCAACAACCTGTCCTGGTCCCCCCATGCCAACACTATAGTTAAGAAAGCCCACCAACACTTCTACTTTCTCAGAAGACTAAGGAAATTTGACATGCCAGCAACGACTCTCACCAACTTTTACAGATGCACGATAGAAAGCATTCTTTCTGGTTGTATCACAGCTTGGTATGGCTCCTTCTCTGCTCAAAACCATAAGAAACTACAAATGGTTGTGAATATATCCCAATCCATCACACAAACCAACCTCCCATCCATTGACTCTATCTACACTCCCTGCTGCCTCAGCAAAGCAGCCAGCATAATTAAGGACCCCATGTATCCTGGACATTCTCTTTTCCACCTCCTTCCGTCGGGAGAAAGATACAAAAGTCAGAGGTCACGTTCCAATCGACTCAGGAACAGCTTCTTCCCTGTTGTTGTCAGACTTTTGCTTGAATTAAGTTGATCTTTCTCTATACCCTAACTATGGCTGTAATACTACCTTCTGCACTCTCTTGTTTCCTTCTCTATGAATGGTATGTTTTGTCTGTGTAGCATGCAAGAAACAATACTTTTCATTGTATGTTAATGCATGTGACAATAATAAATCAAATCAAATCAAATCACACTTTACAATGCATTCAAGTTTTGTACATCCACAAATG
Source organism: Carcharhinus amblyrhynchos (assembly GCF_965287045.1). Classification (NCBI taxonomy): domain Eukaryota; kingdom Metazoa; phylum Chordata; class Chondrichthyes; order Carcharhiniformes; family Carcharhinidae; genus Carcharhinus; species Carcharhinus amblyrhynchos. Next base: position 65,545,450 of record NC_137333.1, read on the forward strand.
TTGAAATTGTTCCCTTTACATTAAGGTCTAGATCATTAATATATATCAGGAAAGCATGGGTCCCAATATCAATCCCTATGAAACTCCACCCCAAACTTCCACCAGCCCAAAAGAACATCAATTAACCATTACTCTCTGTTTCCTATCACTCAGCCAATTTTGTATCTATGTTGTTACTGTTCTTTTTATTCCATCAGTATAACTTTTCTCACAAGTCTGTTGTGCGGTACTGTATAAAATGTCTTTTGGAAATCTACGTACACCTTATCAACAGCATTACCCTCATCAACCCTCCCCATTATCTCTCTGAACAACTCCGACAAATTATTTAAATATGATTTTATCTTAAAAAATCCATGCTGTCTCTATTTAATTAACATGTATTTGTGCACGTGACTATTAATCCTGTCCCAAATTATAGTTTCTAGAAGTTTCCCCAATATTGAAGGTAAATTGATTGGCTTGTAGTTGCTGGACTTATCCTTACCCACACTTTTGAACAACATTTGTAATTTCCCAGTCCTCTGGCACCACCCCTGAGTCTAAGGAAGACTGAAAAATTGTATCCAGTGAGTACCTCTGCAAATTTCACTCTCGCTTCCCTCAATGTCCTTGGAAGCATTTCATCCAGTCCTCGTGCCTTGTCAACTTTAAGTACAGATAACCTTTCTAAAATCGCCTCCGTATCAATTTTCAACCCTTCTAGTGACAGAGTTTTGTCTTCCTTCAACATGGTTTGGGTAGCATCTTCTTGCAAAGAATTCATTTAATACCTCAGCCATCCCCCTGCCTCCGAATGCATATTTCCTTTTTGGTCCTTTTACCGCCTTTTTACTATTTTTATGCCTGTAAAAGACTTTAAGATTCCACTTTACATTAATTGCCAGTTTCTTTTCATACTCTTTTTAATTTGCATTTTCACCTCCCCACTGAATTTTCTTTATTCAGCCTGGTTCGAAACTGTATTTTCTCCCTGACACTCTGTCATAAGCACACTTTCTCTTCTTTATCTTAATTTTTATTTCCTTTATCATCTAGGGTGCTCTGGATTTGTTTGTCCTGAATTTTGCTTCTTTGAACTATTTAATAAGTAAGTAACAAGTAGAAATCATGGCCTGTGTATTTCATTGCTTTGTCTTGCATCGCTGTTTTCAAATTCTTGTTAGTCCTGATCAGGTACCCATCAAAGTTAACTGCTAGTCCCATGCAAGTGTCACCTGACAATGCAAGCCAGTGATTTCATGCACAAAGTGATTGGCACAGACAATGGAGCTGACTTAATCCTTTCCCATTCTTCAACGTGGGAAGCACACATTACTGGGTGAGAAAATCATTTCCCAGAGGAAGTGAGCGCAACTGAAATACATTCTCGATTCTGCTGAGGTAATATTCATCATTCTATAGAGGAAGCAATTTAGCACAGGAAAGAGAACAGAATAGAATCAGTGCACAGAAAAGAAGTTGTTAACAGTCAGACACTGCTGGATTTATTCAGTTTGTTCAGCATTATTTTTTTAAAGTGTCACATTCTCATAATCTGAGTTAGAAGGATATGTGGTGAGCTCCCACTCTAGGGTTTGAGCACTTAATCTTAGCAATACTTCAGCAGTGCACAGTCAGAAACAGGTATCTTTCAAATTACATGTTAATCAAACCCCTCTTCAGTTATTTAGGCAGAGAAATGATCCACTTCTCTTCATTCAGAATATTTGAGCTGGTACATGGAAAAGACAAAACAAATGAAATAGATTATGATACCAAAGATATTGAGTCACAGAAAGACAAGGCTGTTTCATATTCCAGAATTTTCCTTCAGTGGACTGGTTCTCATTATCTTCACCATCATTGTCACTGTTGCTATTGTCTGCCTTTATTCTAATTTTTCTCATAATTTTCCTTTGTTTTACCATTCACTGGCTTCCATTGGGTGGCACGGTAGCATAATGGTTAGCACTGCTGCCTCACAGTGCCAATAGCCTGGGTTCACTTTCAGCCTCGAGTGACCATGTGGAATTTACACATTCCCTTATGTATGCATGGATTTCTTACAAGTGCTCCAGTTCCTTCCCATAGTCCAAACATGTGCAGGTTGGGTGAATTGGCCATGTTAAATTGACTCTTATGTGTCCAGAGTTGTGTGGGTTAGGTGAATTAGCGGGATTATAGGGATGGGAGAGGTTGTGGGCCTGGGTAAGATACCCTGTCTGGGTGGGGAGGGGCATGGTCAGTGCAGGCTCAATGGATGAAATGGCCTTCTACTGTGCTATTGGGATTCAATGATTCCTATTGTTGCAAGGGGTGACCGTGAGATGTTTCAGGTAGAGAAACATGGAGCCGGATTTGTTCCAGGGACACTTACATTGGCTTTTCTCCAGCATCTTGTTCTTCCTCATTGTTGCAGTCACTGTTTTCATCTGCCATCCTGCTCCAGGTCTCATTCCTTCTTCTTTCACCCTCCATTGTCTGTTCCTGTTGATCAGCAGCTAGGGCCAACAGAAGTAAAGAATGGATGTGTAAATAACTCCTTTTGGATAAGGAAGACTGGAATTTTCTAGCTATTATTTTAACATAGCAAAATAAGAACTATGGTAGGCCATTCAGCCCCTTGAGCCTCTCCTGTTATTCAGTTAATCAAGCTGATGGTAAATGCTGAGTGGGAAGTTTCCAAAAAGAAACTTGAACCAGCTGCCAACACAGTTTTTGAAATTTGTATTGTATGAACGGACGTTAGGTTTAAAACTTGGGAAATTATGTCCCCAACTACTTGTGATGATTTTATAGTGAAGTAAATACTTGTTAAGAAATAAATGGAAAAAGAAAATAGAACTGCACTTCCAAACAAAGATGGCTTTACACAGTCAACAGTACTTTAAAACAATTCCAAAGGATCTTAACTTAATTACCCTCAAAGTTAACCTCCCTTTTCTGTTCATAGAATTTGGTTAATTCTTACCACACAGTGCCTTGGTTTTCCTTTGGGGTGTTCTCTGAGGCTGCAGCAACTGGTTCTTCAGGTCTGGCTTTGTTCAAACTGCTTTCTGGGAGTTCTGACCATATATGCTGCTGACTGCTGGGAAATCTAAGCAGCTCCCCCCTCACATAGACTTCAGTATTTCCTTAAATGCATTCCTTCCATTTGATCTCTCCATTGTCTCTCTCTGTCTCTTTAGAAATGTTTTCTTTCCAGAATTAACTAAATTTATTTTGCGACTTTACTAATCTTTCCTTTACTTTGGTTATTAACACCTTTTTAAAAACTTGCATATATCCTATTTTGAACTAAAACAATACATTGATAGCTATTCCTGTAGTTGCCTTATGTAAAACCTTGACTGAATTTCCTCTTGGTTCATTAACATATCTAAATCGCTTATTGTTGTTAGTTTGGATTGTTACAGTTATTGTATCTCTTACTCAATTACCATCATCACAAATCCCAACAGCCTGATTCCTTGTACATAAAAAATATGACAGTGATGTGACCAAATGAAAAATGGGAGTGATTCTCAAGTCCAATTAATCCCAAGCGCAAATCCTGCTGAGCCTGTGACTTTGGCGAGAGACCTGAAACAGGATTTGCACTGGGTGTTAAACAGTTTCTGATGCTCCCAGCCCTTTCCACTTAGCATGACAGGATCTCGGCCAGAAACTTATTTGCATTGATTTCAGTCTCATTCGCAAGAGTAAAGTCAAATGCAGCATCTTCCCATGATGGCCTCCCCGTTCCAGTCATCCAAGTGTCAATCTCTGCAGGTCCCTTAAAGCATAGACCAGGCACCATGAACTCCAAGGAGTAATAAGGAGGTGAGCATTGCTCAGCACTCATATCCAGGGTGCCCATGAGCAAAGCATCTGCGGCCAGGGTGTAGAACAGGGAGTTTTATGGCAGCCAGAGATTAATGGGGACTTTGTCTACTTTGGAGGAGTGCTCCAGGTTCAACTGCTCCATGTGTGCTGAGTTTCTGTAGGAAGTCTGTAGTGTCACGACAAAAGCTGGGGGTTCTTTGTGCAATGGGTTTCAGGATACCCTTGACCTAGCCGGAAAGGTTCTCGCACAGGGTCCCATTGCCTCATACAATGGGATGACCGGGTGTGTTTGCCTTGCTTTTCTTCGGGAGGCGGTAGAGGTCTCCAATGCAGGGAGTACATGGGATAAGAGCATGGAGGGTCCTCTGAAGGTCTGGATCAAAGATCTTGATCAGTTTGTTGAGTTGACAGGTGTGTTCTTTGGTCAGATCTGTGGATAATACACATCTCTTGTCCTGGCTGGAGATGACACACATGTCTTTAATCTGCGCTTAACGCTCTCTCCACTAACATTGTCTGTACCTTTAAGACTTGATTACCTGTAAAGACTCACATTCCAACCATTATTTTGTAAATTGAGTTTGTGTCTTTATATGCCCTATTTGTGAACAGAACTCCCACTCACCTAATGAAGGGACAGCCCGTCAAAAGCTAGTGGCTTGTGCTATCGAGTAAACATGTCGGACTTTAACTTGGTGTTGTGAGACTTCTTACTGTGCTTACCCTAGTCCAACGCCGGCATCTCCACATCGTGGCCCCCTCCAGTGTCAGTATGTCCTTTCTCAAGTAAGGAGACCAAAACTTACACAGTACACCAGGTGTGGCCTCACCAGCACCTTATACAGCTGCAACATAACCTTGCTGTTTTTAAACTCCATCCCTTGAACAATAAAGGACAAAATTCCATTTGCCTTCTTAATTACCTGTTGCACCTGCAAATCGACTCCTTGAGATTCCTGCACAAGGACACCCAGGTCCCTCTGCACAGCAACACACTGCAATTTTTTACCATTTAAATAATAGTCCATTTTGCTGTTATTCCTACCAAAATGGATGACCTCACATTTACCACATTGTACTCCAACTGCCAGACCCTCACCCACTCACTTAGACTATCTATATGCCCTTGCAGACTTTCTGCGTCCTCTGCACACTTTTCTCAGCCACCCATCTTAGAGACATCTGAGAATTTTGACACACTACACTTGGTCCCCAACTCCAAATCATCTATGTAAATCGTTAACAATTGCAGTCCCTGAGGGATACCACTAATCACTGATCACTAACCAGAAAAAACACCCATTTACCCCCACTATTTGCATGGGTTTACCCATGAAACACTGCTACAGAACTCCCTCCAACTTCCCACCCCCATTACAGGACTTAGGCCAGGTGCAGCAAAGCCCAGCCACAGTTTCCAGCCCCTTGATTTAATTTGGCTGAGAAGGCTTAGGCAGTGGCCTTTCCTCATTGTGCCTCTGCAGCAACTGCTCCAAGTTTTATCGCTTCCCTCTGCACACAGTCCCGGGCCTTGGAATGTCAGAACATGTGTTGACTTTATGAGTAAGTATCACAGTAACCAGCTATAAGTTCTGTTTTAGGCAGATTGACTTACTGACTTGCACTTTAAAACAGATTGCTGAAATTAACATTTCATGATATAATGTTCCTTTCAATATAAAAGAGCAAATCCCTTAACTTATTGTTAGCAATGTCAGAGAATATAGTCCAGTGCACATTTTATTCATCAGACTTCATGCTGTTTATATGCAATTTCATAGACTCCCTACAGCACAGAAGCAGGCCATTCACCCCTTCGAGTCTGCACTGACTGTCTGATGAAGCATCCCATCCAGACCCTATCCCTGTAACCCTGCCGCCAACCTACACACCTTGGTACACAAAGGGAAAATTTAACATGGCCAATCCGCCAAACCTGAGCATCTTTGGAATGCAGGAGGAAACCAGAGCACCCAAAGGGAACCCACACAGACATGGGGAGAACATGTAAACTCCACACAGACAGTGACCTGAGGTTGGAATCAAACCCGGGTCCCTGGAGCTGTGAGGCAGCAGTGCTAACCACTGTGCCACCGTGCCGCGCATTGAAAATAAATGAAAATTTATTTGCTTCAAACTTCCAATTTATTGGTTCTAATTTCATGTTCATAAAATAAAAAACAAGTCACCAGATTCCATTCAGAGAATCAAAACCATCAAGCTTTAGAAGATCTTTAAATGGAGAGCAGGCGGTCGGAATCAGTTACCACTGGAGAAAGGTAAACCGAACAAATTGCTCAGTTGTTTCTTTTTAGAAAATCCCTTCAAGTCTTTATCTTGAACTCACCACTGAAACTAAGATCTTAGATTTTGAGTGAAGTTGGGATGACTATACCATTGCTGAGCCTGGCCAGTTTTCTCGCTTCACTGGCAGCTCAGTGGAACTCTACCTTTATCTGAGGTAAAACTTGGTGTAAATGAAGTGCTGCTTTGCCCAAATGGGATGGCAGCGTAGTGGCACAGTGATTAGCACTGCTGCCTCATGGCACCAGGGACCCGGGTTCAAATCCGGCCTTGTCTCACGGTCTGTGTGGAGTTTGCACATTCTCCCCACGTTTGCATGGGTTTCCTCTGGGTGTTCCAGTTTCCTCCCACATTCTAAAGATGTGTGGGCTGGTTTGATTGATTATTTAGGTTGATTGGCCATTCTAAATTGCCCCTCAGTGTCAGGGAGGTTATGAGGGTAAATACATTAGGTTACCGGGTAGACCTGGGTAAAATTGTTATCGGGGAGGATCGATGGGCTGAATGGCCTCTTTCTGCACAGTATGGATTCTATGGAGCTTGAAAGGTGAGGAGGTTAAGGTGTTACATCTTTTACGGTACCATGAGAAGGGATGAAGAATTGGTGGTGATGATGGAGTGGACCAGGATGTCACAGAGGGAACAGGCCCTGCAGACTGCTGACGAAGGGTTGGGGAAGATATGTTTCATAGTGGCATCATGCTGGAGTTGGCAGAGGATGAATCTTTAAATGCAAAGTTAGGGTGGGGGAGGACAAGGGGGAAATCATCATGGTTCTGGAGGGGAGGAGTGAGGGCAGAGGAGCAGGAGCTGGGTCAAACACAACTGAGAACCATGTCAACCATGTGGGGGGGTAAACCTCAGCTCTGGAAATTCAAAGAGGTGTCAGAAGTATTTTGAAGGTGGCATCATTAGAACAGATGCTGCAGAGACAGAGAAACTGGAGGAATGGAATGGAGTCCTTAGAAGAAGCAGGGTGTAAGGAACTGTACTCGAGGTAGGTCAGAGTCAGGGGGCTTGGAATGAATATTGATAGACAGTCAACCAGCAGAATGGAGACAGAGTGGTCAAGGAAGAGAAGGGAAGTGTCATCAATAAATCAGTGAAGATGTGAGAGGAGTGAACATTGGAAGCAAAAATCAATAAACTTTTCAAGATCCAGACGAGAGCATGAAGCGGCGCAAATAAAGTCACTGACATAACACAGAAAGTGTCATAGGAGGGGGCCTTAGTAGGAAAGGAACAAGGAATATCCCACATACCCTATAAAGAGACAGGCATAACTGGGACCAATGCGGGTTCCCATGGCCATACCTTTTATTTGGATGAAGCGAGACAAGTTAAAGGACAAATTGCCAATGAGGGAACAGGTTCAGATAGGCAGAGGACAATAAAATGGTGGTTGGGGATTTTTCAACATCTGCTCGAGGGAGAAGTAGAGTTTTTGGCGTGGGATGGAGTTGTCGAGGGACTGGATCTCTATTGTGAAGAGGAGCTGGTTAGGGCAGGAAACTGGAAATCATTGATATGACATAGGTCATCAGGGACATGAGTTCGAATCCCGGCCTGGGTTATGTGGAGTTTGCACATTCTTCCTGTATCTGCATGGGTTTCCTCCAGGTGCTCCGGTTTCCTCCCACAGTCCAAAGACATGCGGGCTAGGTTGATTGGCCATTCTAAATTGCCCTTAGTGTCCTGGGATGCATAGGTTAAAGGGATTAATGGGTAAATATATAGGGATATGGGGATAGGGCCTGGGTGGGATTGTGGTTGGTGCAGACTCGATGAGCCGAATGGCCTCTTTCTGCACTGTTGGATTCTATGATTTCTATGATTTCAGAGGAATTGCAAATGTAGGTGAGAAGGCACTGGACATAGAGTGTGAGAGTGGAGTTGGAAGAAATAAGATCAGTGAGGCAGGAACAGGCTGATGCTATAGGTCTGCCAGCACAGTCCTGTTTGCAGATTTTGGGAAGGAGGTAGAAGTGGGCTATATGTGGTTGGGAGATTATGAGATTAGAGACTGTGGAGGGAAGATCTCCAGAGGAGACAAGGAACTTGACAGTCCTGTAAACAATGGGTTGATGTCTGGTGGTGGGATTCTGGTCCAGGGGGAGATGGAAAGAAGTGCCTAAGATTTGGCACTCATCCTCTGGAAGGTAGAGGTCAGTACGCAAGACAAAAGCAGCACCACCCTTGTCATTAGGTTCAATAACAAAGTCAGAGTTGGACTTGGGAGAATGGAGTGCAGCAAGCTCAGGAAGAGACAGGTTGGAGTAAGTAAGAGAAGTGGATAAATTGGGATGGCCAATGTCATATTGACTGTTCTCAATGAAAAGGTCAAGAGCAGGTAAGAGGCCAGGGGTCCAGCTAGGGTGGTGGAAGGATCTGTTGAATACAGAGAGAGAGCTTCTGCCCAAAGAAGTGAGCATGGAAACATAGGTGATGGATGGAACATTCAGCTTCATACTGAACCTGAAATTCCCAACCAACTCCCTCTAGAGGGCCAATCTGTAATGTGTTCATAAATTTTGCTTTCACATAGCACTAACACTTATTCTGCTATTGACCCAGTCTGCTATCTTACCTTTATGCCCAATTAGCACTTTCTTTCATTTTTAAAATTGCCTTTAACATTCCATTTGTCTTGTGTCCATGACATCTTTGTCAAAAGTTTCTTGAGCTGCCTCCTATCCCTGACCTTCTGTTTTGTTCCACCTGTTCCACTCTCTCTTCAGCAGTATCAAATCCACCAGATTTCCACCTCTTCTCTGCTCTGAAGAAGGGTCATACAGACCTGAATCATTAACTCTGTTTCTCTCTCCACAGATGCAGCTGGACCTGCTGAGTTTTTTCAACATTTTCAGTCTTTGTGAAAAATCTGAATGCCTGATTGATGGGACAAACAGTGCTTCAGTAACATGTAGCCTGGGCTTTGGGACAGTGGATTTAGATACAGTTGGTCACCCTAATCCCATCTCCAATTTGCAACAGAATATAATCTCGGGCTCAGTATGAGCGATGCCACTTCAGATCTGCTGGTGTTTGTATGGAGTTCATTGATATTTTTCTAACTAACAAGCATAAGTAAATGTTCCTTCTATGATTCTATAATTACAGATTTGAAATACAGCTCAGGTTTATGACAGTGCGAGATGTTGAAAATGTGTTCCAAGCTGCGTGTTTGAGGAGATCATGTAAATCTGACAGGACTTTGGCTCATCCACAAACACTTACTTATGTAGAAACATCTATTCAGATGAATAATTCATACCACAACAGACATCAGGCATCACTTACAGAAAACAAAAATTAAGAGTCAAAGAAAAATACTTATGTTAATGATTGCTGCAGCTACTTGGAAAAGCAAGTTACTGTTGAAAAATAATAAACTGTACTCCCAAAGGAGTTTATTAACGCATTTGAAAAAAAAATCTGTCTTAAACAGCAAGTGACAGAACCAACAAGGTAAAAGGCATTTACTGTAAAAGGCATCTACTACTCAGATGGCAGGAATAGGGGAAAGTGAAGGAGAGGAATGATTTGGGTCCAGTGATCATCATGATCTTCAACTTTAGGGTTCAACAGAGGGCAGTGTAGGAACAGTACCTTGTAAACTGTTAATTGGTCAAATTCCCTAATGTTGTAAAATGTTCACTGGAAAGCTGTCCAAACGAAAATCTGTTGAAACAAAGGTTGGGAAAAGCGTCTTAGTGACCATTTGTTTTTGGTTCGTTCAAGCCATCGCAATCGGCCTTTTCATCATAACGTTGACCAGATTGCTTAATTAATTGCCATAAATCATCAAAGCTAAAGGCTTAACTAATTAAAGGCATCAAAGCTTCCAGGTAAATTCGAACACGAATATGTATGTTTATATTAAAGGCATCTGACCTGAGGCCAGAATTGAACCCGGGTCCCTGGCATTGTGAGGCAGCAGTGCTAACCACTGTATCACCTTGCCACCAATAATCAAAGCGGGCGAGGGGCAGACCTGGGAAGGACCTTGGGTGGGATTTTATGGCTTCTGAGTGACTGTGGCTGTAAAGTCTCACTCGTAATGTTAAAACTGTCCAAAAAGTCCAGAAGTCTGGGTCATGTGCCATGTTGCATTAATAGTTAATTAGCATCAGAGACATTGTCCCTAATCAAAAGAACTTTGGTAACTGCTAATGACATATAGATGTTATTTCTTCTCGGTGTGTGGGGAGAAAGGTCTTTAATAAATGCAAGATCGGGAAAGGGGTTCCTTCAGCCTGGGCCAGTTGTGCCCATTCCTGAGTTCTAGTGCTGCTGACGCTGCACAATCTTCTGGCCGATCAGCTTGGCTGGCAGCTCCTAAAGGTAGGATTTCCTTCCAGTGAGGGGTGAAAGTCCCAAACTTTCCTTGTTGTTGCCACTCATAGTGTGTTATTGCTCAGGGACGGATACTTCTTTTGGTTAGACAGATTTTTCGGTTGGGGGTAAGCACCTTTCTCACCAGCCACTGCCCACTCACCATCCCTGATAAATTCCAGTCCATTGTGGTTGCTGCTTATGTGAATGTAGGGATCTACTTTCAAAATTAAAATACTGTAGTAGGCTTTCTGCATCCCCCTCTCCCCTCAAGTTGGAGGAATAGTTAACACTCTGCACTAATTGTTTTCTGGAGTAAGTTATCTCTCTGGGTATTCCTGCATGTCTTTAACCTGTGCTTAACGCTTTCTCCACTCACATTGTCTGTACCTTTAAGACTTGATTACCTGTAAAGACTTGCATTCCAATCATTATTTTGTAAATTGAGCTTGTGTCTTTATATGCCTTGTTTGTGAATAGAACTCCCACTCACTTAACGAAGGGGCAGTGTTCCGAAAGCTAGTGGATTTTGCTATCAAATAAACCTGTTGGACTTTAACCTGGTGTTGCGAGACTTCTTACTGTATTCCTGCGTGCAAAGGGGCACTTGGTAGTAGGTCAGGAACCGATTTATCACCAAAGCTTTGTAAGCAAAGCACCAAGACCATTCGACTCTGTCCCAGTATCAGCATTCGGATTTCCAACCAATTGTAGAAGATGGGTGGGATGATGCATTACATCCATCAGTGAAAGGATTCCAGTGCAAGTGGCCCTAGGAGTCAGAATGCCTGAACTGTACTTTGCTTCCTGAGACTTCATTAACCATTTAAGTAAGATGGTAACCATATGTAGCGATGCCAACGCTGCACTGGGGTGGGCACAGTAAGATGTCTCACAGCACCAGGTTAAAGTCCAACAGGTTTATTTGGTATTGCAAACTTTCGGAGCGCTGCTCCTTCATCAGGTGAGTGGAGTGTAAGTAAGATGATGTTTCAGAAGGATAGGAAGAAGGGGCCGGCCTTAGAATCAACTGAATGTGTCAGAGGAGGATTCGAGTTTCTGACGGGAGGGATAAGGTGGTAACTTTGGCCTTTCTAATTTTTAATATTTTTAATGAAAAATTTTATTTCCTTGCAATTCCATATATTCCAGCGTCTTACCACCATACCCGCCAGAATTAATATCAGTCCCAAATGAATGTTTTGTTTACATAGAAGATAAATTACTCATGCATTGTACTATGGACAGGAGAGAGACAAACTGTGTTTCATTCCTCTCACCACTTGTCTGTAAGCAGAAAGTGTTTTTAACGTATTCAGTGGTGTGCTTCCTAAACTCTTGGTTGATGTGATCCAATTTACTCAAAATCTGCAGCAAATCTGATTTATGATTAACTCAGAAGGTTCATTTATTTCACATTCAAAACCCAGGGAAGACTGTTTGTAACTTTCCGCTCTGCTACGCACACACATGCACACACACGCACTCACACTCACACACACACACACACACACACACACACACACACACACACACACACACACACACACACACATACACTCACACTCACACACACACATACACTCACACTCACACACACATACACATCACACAGACAGATACAGTAAAAAGGGGGATAGAGTTTTACAACTATGGATAATAGTAGTACAAGAACCATAGAAATGAATATTAGCTCACATAACTTAGTCCAGAGTCAGAGTCCAATGAGTATCTCCTTCATGTACGAGTTTAATTTCAGCTGGCTAAAGATGGAGTTGTAGAGTTGGTAAGGATAGCGAAAGATGAAGTCAGCACACAGTGATTGGGTTGGTTCTGCGGCTGGTGGTAGGAGATTTTCCAGCAGAAACAGATTTTGAAGAGGAGGCTGTTGTTCTGCCTGAAGATCTGCTTCTTGATGGTCCATCAGTTGGATGTTAAACAGCAGAGTGGTTGTGAGGCTAAAGATGTAGGGGTGAATTTTTCTGTGTCACCTGCTACAGAATCATAGAATCCCTACAGTGCAGAAGGAGGCCATTCAACCCATCAAGTCTACATTGACCACAATTCCACCCAGGCCCTATTCCAGTAACCTCACACATTTACCCTGCTAATCCCTGAAAGTAAGGGTCAATTTAGCGTGGCCAATCAATCCTACCTGCAAGTCTTTGGACAATGGGAGAAAACTGGACCACCCGGTGGAAACCCATACAGACACGGGAAGAACGTGCACAGACAGCGACCCGAGGCCGGAATTGAAGCCAGGTCCCTGGCGATGTGAGGTAGCAGTGAATGCAATACACCAAATTGAAAAAGGTGCAAGTGAAACACTGCTTAACTTGGAATGAATGTTTTGGACCTTGGATGATGAGCATGGAAGAGATAAAGGGACAGGTGTTACACCTTCTGCAATTGATGGGAAGATGCCATGAGTGACGGGAGAGGTGTTGTGTATAGTGGAGGACTGGACTAGTTTATCCCGGAGGGAGCAGTCTCTGTGGAATGCTGACAGAGGGAGTGAAGGGAAGATGTGTTTGGTGGTGGCATCACATTAGAGTTGGTGAAAATGGCAGAGGATTATACTTTGCATGCGGAGGCTGGTGGGTTGAAATGTGAGAAAAGGGAGCTCTATCCTTGTTCTGAGAGGGAGGGAGGTGAGGACCATGGTGTGGGAAATGGACCACACGGTGTTAAGAGTCCTTTCGACAACTGTAGATGGGAATCCATTGTTGAGGAAAAAGGAGCACCACTTTGGAAAGTGACATCATCGAACAAATGCGAGGGAGGGCAAAGTAGCTAAGAGAAAGGGATAGAGTCCTTACAGGGTATGGGGTGTGAAGAGCTGCATTCCAGATAGCTGTGGGAGTCAGTGGGCTTGCAATGGATATTGGTAGGTAGTTTATTGCTGGAAATGGAGACAGAAAGATCAAGGAAGGGAAGGGAAGTGTCTGAGATGAACCAGGTGATGGCGATGGAGGTGTGGAAACTGAAAGCAAGGTTGATGAATTTTTTGAGGTCTGGACGAGAGCATGAAGTAGCACCAAAATAGTCATCGATGTACTGGTAAAGGAGTTGTGGGATGGAACCTGGGTAGGCCTGGAACAAGAAATGTTCCACATACCCCAAAAAAAGACAAGCGTAGCTAGGATCCATGCGGATACCCGTTGTTACTCTTTTGATTTGGAGAAAGTGGGATGAATTAAAGAAGAAGTTGTTGAGAGATAAAATGAGTTCAGCCAGGCGGAGGAGAGTTTTGGTGGATGGGAATTGTTCAGGCCTCTTCCCAAGAAAGAAGCAAAGAATTCTCGTCCTGGTGTGGAATGGAGGTGTAGAGTGATTACACATCTATGGTGAATAAGAGACAGTTAGGGCCTGCAAACTGGAAGCTGTCAATGTGACGCAGGGCATCAGAGGAATCCCGGATGTAGGCACAGAGGGAATGGACCAGAGGAGTGAGGATGGAGTCAAGGTAAGAGGAAATAAGTTCAATGGGGCAGGAGCATGCTGACACAATGGGCCCACCAGGATAATTCTTTTTGTGGATTTTGGGAAGTAGGTACAAGCGGGCTGTCTGGGATTGGGCGACTATGAGGTTGAAAGCTATGGGGGAAGGCATCCAGAGGAAATGAGGTAGATGACAGTGTTGGAGATAATGGCTTGATGTTCAGTGGTTTGATCATGGTCCAGGGGAGGCAGGAGGAGGTAAGTGAGATTGGAGCTCAGGCTCTGCGAGGTAGAGGTCAGTACGCCAAATGACAACATCGCCCTCTTTGTTGGCAGGTTTGATGACAATGTCAGGGTTGAACTTGAGGGAGCTCAGAAGGAGAGAGGTTGGAATGGGTGAATGAGGCAGAAAAATTGCGATGGCTAATGTCCCGATGACAGTTCCCAATGAAAAGATTGAGAGCAGGTAATTGTCCTGGTGGGGGTGTCCAATTGGAGGCAGAATGTTGGAGGCATGTGAAAAGATCTGTGGAACGGGAAGAGGACTCGTGCAAAAAAGTGGGCACGGACTTGAAGGCGACAGAAGAAGAGTTCAACATCATGTTGAGCCTGGAATTCATTGAGCGGAGACATAAGGGCACGAAGCTGAGTCCTTTGCTGAAAACAGCATGCTCAGCCTCAGAGAGGGGAAGGTCAGATGATTTTGTGAAGACAAGGCAAGGGCTGGGGCTGTAAGAGATGGAGGTTGAGTGATTGGGACTGGTGGAGGGCCAGGGATGGGCAGTGGTTTTGATGAGCTGTTGAACCATATATTCCTTTACATCTGCAAGAAACAGAAAAAATTTTTTGTTAAGACGTCAAATGATGCGGAGGATGAAATGAAACTGGAGACAGGGACAACTTTGAGAGAGAGTGAGACAACATTGCTGGAGAGAGATGTCGAGTGTCTTCATGTGGTGGCACATGGAACTGAGTGTGGCTTTCAGGATGCGGTGAGAACAGCAGTTTGAAGAATATTGTATATCCTGGAGATTACATGAGGAATGGAATTTGAGTTGAAATCCATGTGGGGTAAATTGGAAATGAAGACAATCACTGAGGAAGGAAATGTGGCTATGGAAGTGAGTCTTGGTAAATACTTTGTCCAACACTAATAAAGAAATGGAAAGCAGCAAAGGTGGATAGGGGCAGAGAGACATATGGAAATCCTGTCAGAGAGAAGAGCAATACTTCTTCAGGGTAAGCATTCCTAGAAGAGAAGTGGCAATAAGTTAAACACTGGATAAAAATAAATTACCGCGGATGCTAGAATCTGAAACCAAAAGAGAAAGCGTTAGAAAATCTCAGCAAGTCTGGCAGCATTTGTAAGGAGAGAAAAGAGCTGACATTTTGAGTCCAAATGACCCTTTGCCAAAGTTAAAAAGCACAGAAAGTGGGAGATATTTGTACTGCAGGGGGAGGGGGAGGGAATGAAAGATGAGTCATAGTCATAGAAACCAAGGGAAAAGACTCCTCATAGCTGTCTATAGAGAGAATCAAGGGCATGAATGGCCAAAAGGCATCCAGAGGAAATGAGGTAGATGACATTTACCTCATCTGTAAGCTGTGAGAGATGGAGATGTTGGGCGGTGGGTGGGGGAGTAGAATGTAGAAAAGGGGAAATGGGGAAAAAGGATAAGGGAAGGGGGATGAAGCAGAGGGGCAGAGTGGAGGGAGGAATAAAAATGAAGAAAGACAATAAAGAAATAAAAGGGAGTGAACAGTAAAAAAAAAAGAATGAAATCAAAGGGGTCGAGGTGAGATAGAGCAAATCATCTGAAATTGTTGAATTCGAAGTTGAGACCTGAAGGCTGTAATGTGCCTAGCTGGAGGTGAGATGCTGTTCCTCCAGTTTGCATTGAGCTTCAATGGAACATTGCAGCAGGCCAAGGACAGACATTGGCATGGGAGCAGGGTCGTGTGTTAAAATGGCAAGCAACTGGAAGGTTAGATTACACACAGGCTGAAGGTGCTCATCAAAGCGATCACCCAGTCTACGCTTGGTCTCTCCAATGCAGAGGAGATTAAGGAGAATACATTGGGAACAGTGAATGCAATACACCAAATTGAAAGAGGTTCAAGTGAAATGCTGCTTAACCTGGAATGAATGTTTTGGACCTTGAATGGTGAATAAAAGGCCATTCGCACCCTTTATTCTCTCTATGAACTGCCATTAGCAGTCTTTTCCCTTGGTTTCTGTGGCTATGACTCGTTTTTCATTCCCTCCCCCTGAAATATAAATGTCTCCCACTTTCTATGCCTTTTAGCTTTGACAAAAGGTCATCTGGACTTGAAATGTCAGCTCTTTTCTCTCCTTACAGATGCTGCCAGACCTGCTGAGATTTTCCAGCATTTTCACTTATGGTTGGATTTCTTTTAATGTCCTAGAACCCAAAAGTTATCTTCTCAGCATTTCACTTCAGGGGGCAAGTGAATCATATTCACTCCACAAAGCTTGGTTAAAAGCCCAATTAATTTTATAATTTTAAGCACTCATGGTAGAATTCTTTCTTCATAAAACATTTGCTGTTTGAATGTCTGAAGGTGATAAAAAGTCATTAAAGGTGGCAACATAAACCTAACATTAGTGAAGTGATTACTGTCTTAAATCAACACGTTTCACTGCTTTCTTGCCCTTATTTCACTTTTCCACATCTGTTATTAATATGGTAATAGCCGTTGCATTTTTACTGCAGCAATCTATTTGCTGGCAAACAGATTATTAGAAGAATTCTTTCAACTAGGTGAGTGTCCTTTCCATGTGCTCAGATCAACTAGTCCAGAGCAGAGAATCCCATCTGAAATAACTGTATGGATTCATGCACATTGGGACACAGCTATAACTGTCAATAACCCATCATTATTTCTACACTTTTACTATTTTCAGTCAGCTTGTTGTGTTGCTTGTTCTGGATCGGAGCCTGGGCTGGGTACACAGAATGTAACTAACTTAGAATAACGTTCACATTTGTGATATTATTCCAGGTTAGCAATGCTGCCTCACACTGCCAGGGATCTGGGTTGGATCCCCGGTCTCTGTTCTTCCTCTGTCTGTGTGGGTTTCCTCCAGGTGCTCTGGTTTCCTCCTGCAGTCCAAAAGATATGTTGGCCGTGCTAAATTCTCCCTCAGTGTGTCCCAACAGGCACTGGAGTATGGTGATAGGGGGATTTTAACAGCAACTTCATTGCACTGTTAATGCAAGCCTACTGGTGACACTAATAAATAAACTTTAAACAAATATGGGTACCAGGTAACCGAAGTTACTGAGCGATAGATTTATGTTGGAACGACCCAAGGGCTAACAATGGAAAACTCAAGACTTTCACAATCTCAAAATATCCCAAATCTCTTTACAGGCAATTAAATATGTTCAAAGCATAAGGAATGTGGTAGCCAATGTGCACACAGCAAAGTTCCAAAAATAACAATGGATTTATAATGATCTGTTGTAGTGATATCAGCTGAGGGAGAAGCATTGGCTCAAAACTAGCTGAACTCCCCAGCTATTGAATGAAGTAATGTCATGGGCTCCCTTGTTTCCTGCTGAGAGGGTAGATAGTTTAAGACAGTACCTTTAAAACTTTAATACTTACCCAGCACTGTGTTTTAATGTTACCTGTGGTGGCATGGTAGCACAGTGGCACAATGGTTAGCACTACTGTTTCACATCACCACGAACCTGGGTTCAATTCTGGCCTTGAGTCACTGCCTGTGTGGAGTTTGCATATTCTCCCCATGTCTGTGTGGGTTTCTTCTGGGTGCTCCAGTTTCCTTCCAAGTTCCAAAGATGTGCAGGTTAAGTTGATTGGCCATGTAAATTGCCCCTTAGTGTTTAGGGGACTAGCAGGTTAAGTAGATGGGGTTATGGGAATAGAGCCTGCGTGGGATTTTGGTCAGTGCAGGCTTGATGGGCCAATTGACCTCCTTCTGCACCAGAGGGATTCTATTCTATGATTTTGAGCTCAAGTATTTGAAGTGAGACGTGATTTTTGATGCTGAGCCGTGTCCTGGCTGACACCTGTTTTGTGTCTTTTTCCTTCCAAAGCATGAAACACCAAATAAAATATTAAAGTGCATGTTGTGCTCAATATATTTGCACTGATATTTCCATACATGAGTGCCCCAGAGTACAAAAATTGTGAAATGGATAATTCATGGGCTGAAGAAATGTTATTGTAAATAAAGACAATGATTTCTTAGCATTACCTCAATTCTTTGTCCCCTTGAGTTCAAGTGGAAGGGATTCTGTAATATTTTGGGCCTGTTGGTGCTCTGTAATCTACCTCATTTATCTTACACATGACGAAGAGGCAATGGCTTGTGGTATTATCATCAGGCTATCAACCCAGGTAGCTCAGGTAATGTTCCAGGGACCTGGGTTCTAATCCCACCATGGTGAGGTGGTGGAATTTGAATTCAATAAAAAAAAATTTGGAATTAAGAATCTACTGATGATCATGAAGCCATTGTCGAGTGTTGGAAAACTCCATCAGGTTCACTAATGTCCTTTAGGGAAAGAAATCTAGAGATTCAGATTGAATGAGAGACAGTGCCGGATTTAGACTTGGTGAGGCCCTGAGCTATATAAAGTTTGGAGGTCCCTTGTTAAGAAGTTACACCAAAAGGTCTCACAAGGTACGTACCAAAACAGGACCTTGGATCGCCACAAAAAAATTGAAAACATAATTATGCCTTTTAATTATTTAATCGCAAGGTATTTAAAGTGAAAAATACAAACTATTTTCAAATGAATGCATTTACTGATTACATATTTATCATTTGGCTGGCTTGATCTCTCTCATAGATTATAATATAGTATACCCTGGAAACAATGCTTCAATGTAATTTTTAAAATAATTTTAAGATACATTAATATATATACAAAATGCTGACAAAATAAGTAATCAAGATCACTTTTATTAATATAAGTAATAATGAAATCATTTGCAAAATCAGAAAACTGATATCAGATATAACTTAGAACATTTTCTTTTTTGATTTCTCAAAAGCAAAATCATGAATTATGTCCTCAGATGATATGCTATGCAGTTTATCACTTCCTATGCACATGATGCTAAGTGCAGATAGTTTGTCTTGAGACATGGTTGCTCTCAGTTCATTTTTGATTCTCTTTAGCTGTGAAAATGATCTTTCTCCTGAACAATTTGTTACCATCAGACATAAGAATAGTTGTAATATTGCTTCCACATTAGGGAAAACTAAATGAATCTTGTCTTGGAAGATAATTTGATACATATTTTTGTGGCAAATTTGTTCTTTTCCTGGATAATTTTGCTTGACATAAGCATTGGAAGTGCTTCAGTTCTCCTGAAAGGTTAATATCAACATTGTTTGGATACTCTTTCATCAAAGTTTCCACTGCTTCACACAGCTGTGCCTTTGAAGTTCTAAATCAACTAAAAATGAACATTTGTTTGCAGCATAATTGTAGACTGTTGCTCTTCTACTCAAGTTTGCTTCAAGGACATCAATTATAGAATGAAGGATTTCGCTCAAAATTTGTCTCTTGCAGAAAGTTCTTCAGCAGCATCAAGTATCTGCTCTTAAATGTTCTCTTCATTGTAAACCTTCTGAAATTTTGTGAGGCCCCTGCAGATTGTGAGGCTCTAAGTTGTAGCTTGTTTAGCTTTTGCCTAAATCTGGCACTGAGAGAAAAAGGGAGCCTGCGGATAATGTATATCTAGACTTCAAGAAGGCGTTTGACAAAATGCTGCATTAAAGGTTGATCCAGAAGGAGAGATCACAGAGCACTGGGGATAGAGTACTAGATTGGGTTGAGGATTGGCTGACCTTTTTGATTTTTTTTTATTCATTCGTGGGACATGGATGTCGCTGGTTGGCCAGCTTTTAATACCCATCCCTAGTTGTCCTTGAGAAGGTGATGTTGAGCTGCTTCTTGAATCACTGCAGTCCAATGCTGTGGGTTGACCCACAATGTCATTAGGGAGGGAATTCCAGGATTTTGACCCAGCAACTGCGAAGGAATGGCAATATATTTCCAAATCAGGGCAGTGAGTGACTTGGAGGGAAACTTGCAGGTGGTGGTGCTCCCATTTATCTGCTGCCCTTGTGCTTCTAGATGGAAATGGTTGTGTGTTTAGAAGGTGCTGTCTCAGGATCTTTGGTGAATTGCTGCAGTGCTACCGAGCGTAGATGATGGAAAGATTGAATGTTTGTAGATGTGGTGCCAATCAAGTGGCTGCTTTGTTCTGGATGGTGTCAAACTTCCTGAGTGTTGTTGGAGCTGCACCCATCCAGGCAACTGGAGAGTAGTCCACCACACTCCTGGCTTTTGCCTTGTAGATGGTGGATAGGCTTTGGAGAGTCAGGAGGAGAGTTACAGTATTCCTAGTCTCTGACCTGCTCTTCATAGAATCATAGAATTACTACAGTGCAGAGAAAGGTCATTCGGCCATCGTGTCTGCAGGGACAATAATCCCTCCCTGGCCCTATTCCCATAACCTCTTGTATTTATCCTGATACTAAGGAGCAATTTAGCATGACCAATTAACCTAACCTGCACATCTTTGGACTGTGGGAAGAAACCAGACACCCGGAGGAAACCCATGCAGACACAGGGAGAATGTGCAAACTCCACACCGAGAGTGGCCCGAGGCTAGAATTGAACCCGGGTTCCTAGCACCATGAGGCAGCAGTGCTAACCACTGTGCTACCATGCTACTCAATTGTAGCCACTGTATTTTTGTGGTGAGTCCAGTTGAATTTCTGGTCCATGGTAACCCCAAGGATGTTGACGGTGGGGGATTTGGTGATGGTAACTACATTGAATGGCGAGGGGCAGTGGTTAGAGTGTCTCTTATTGGTGATGGTCATTGTCTGGCATTTGTGTAGTGCCACTTGTCAGCCCAAGCTTGAATATTGTCCAGATTTTGTTGCATTTGAACATGGATAGCTTCAGTATCTGAGGAGTCGTGAATAAACCAATGGGGTTTGCAACAAATCCCAGGGAGGCGCCCCAGGAGGTTGGGGGCAAGGGGGGTTGCCTTTAGGTATTGCCAACTTGGCAGTGCCAATGGTCAGGTGGTGCTGGGAAGTTAGGGGTTGCATGACCAGCAACGTGGGGTTGCGGGGCTGGCCAGCGATCAAGCTGGTCAGTGATCGGGAGGCCAGCAGTGCGGGCTACTGCGTATGCGCTAATCTTCGCTATGACAGATTGGCACATGTCAGTGGCCCACTTGGTGCTATGCAGCCGGCCTCTTCAGCACGAATTGGCCCTGCTCACTGATTTTTAATGAGATTCATTCTACAGCTCTCTGTGATGCAGAGAGTGTGGGAGATTCATTTTGAAAATCACGCTGAGAAAGCCAATGGGATTTACTCCAGTTTTTATGTGACTTCAACACTTAGAATTTTTTTGGGAGAATCCCACCCCACATCTGGAATCCTGTTTTGGTCTACTTATTTGAGGAAGGATGTGGTGGTATTGGAGACAGTTCTGAGGAAGTTCACCAGATTGATTCTGGGGATGAAGCGGTTGATGTTTGAGGAAAGATTAAACAGTTTGAGCTTGTACTCGCTGGAGTTTAGAAAGATGAGAGGGGACCTGATTGAGATATATAAAATTTTAAAAGGGATTAATAAAGTAAATGTAGATCACATGTTCCCTCTTATGGGGAAATCTAGAACAAGAGGTCACAGTTATAGGTTGCGAGGTAGTAGATTTAAAACTGAGATGAGGAGGAAATATGTCTCGGAGAAGGTGGTGAATTTGTGGAACTTGTTGCCCCGTAGCGCAGTGGAGTTGGAATTGTTGAATGGTTTCAAGAGGAAGATAAACATATTGCCAATAAAAAAGGGAAAGAGGGATGTGGGGAACAGGCAGGAAGTTGGATGCGAGATCAGGGAGAGATCAACTGTGATTTGATTGAATGGCAGAGCAGGCTCCACTGGGTGAACTCGCTGACTTCTGCTTCGACTTCCTATGCTCCAATGTTCCTATTTGCTATCCTTACCTGGTCTGGTTTACATGTAACTTTAGAGCTACAACAATGTGGTTGACTCTCTACTACCCTCTGAAATACAGGCCACTCAGTTCAAGGGCAATTAAGGATAGGCAATAATTGCTTCCCAGCAACACCCAGGTCCCTCAAATGAACTAAAAGAAAACACTAATCCAGAGGATGGAAAGTAACACAAAAATAAATGCATACATTTACCATTTTCCTTTGTAATATCAACACTGTTCACCTCCAGCTCTCCTTTGCAGATATTCAGCATTTCTACCTCTTTTCTTGATCAATGGGATGTTAGTAGTTTTATTTTAGACTTGAGTCGTCACCTTCAGGAAAGCGTAGATCACAACCATTTCTCTCTGAATCTCCACAATAAACACCCAATGTGCTGATGGGCACTTATCATTGTGCAAGTTCAAAAAGCTGCTCCAGTCCCTGCTCTCTTTTCCTTTGATCCTGATTTAGTCTGACACCTTGAAACAGTTTTATACAGCTTGGCTTAACTAGATTCTCTTTGGATCGAAGCATAAATTGGAAGGTAAACACAATAGCCTGAATCTTCCATTTAGAGTTAGAACTTCTATTTCCCACCCCAATCAGACAAGTTCTTGTTATCAGTTATATTATATTCATTTTACTTTAATGAGTAGTTACAGGTATCCGATACACTTGTGCATTTAATGGGTTAAATCATTAGTGCACCTGCTGGAACCTTTTCAATGATGGTAGTGTGGTTATACAAATGCATTAAGTAATAATGTTATCTTTTTATAGAAAGTCTGTAAGGAATGATTTGCTGTCATTTCAAACCAGATAGACAGGTAACAGGTGTATGAAGGATCTATAAAGGATGAGATTTTTAGCTAGCAGACTACACAGGAAATCAGGTTTGCTGGCAGCAGTAGTACGATACAATATGCAGTCTTCAAAATCTTCAGTGAAGGTCTACATAGTTTGCAGCTAGTATTTATTAAAGCACCTTCTACTTGAGTGTGTAGAATCATAAAATCCTTACAGTGCAGAAGGAGGCCGTTCGGCCCAGTGAGTCTGCACCAATCATAATCCCATCCAGACCTTATCGACATAATCTCATGCATTTACCCTAGCTAGACCCCCTGACATTAAGGGGCAATTTAGCATGGCCAATCCACCTAACCCGCACATCTTTGGACTGCGGGAAGAAATCAGTACATCCGAAGGAAATCCATGCAGGTGCTGTGAGAATGTGCAAACTCTATACAGACAGTGACCCAAGCCAGGATTCAAACCTAGGCCTCTGGTGTGTGAGACAGCAGTGCTAACCACTGTGCCATTGTATCAAATCTATATGAAGTTTTGAGGTACCATTTTCTACCTCCTACTTAGACTTGGGCAAAATCCTTGTGAAAGGATTGCAGCTGAGGAACTGAGTACACATCTGGGAGTTTGGCAAGTTGGGGGGTTAGGAGAAATGAATGGTGAGGAGGTGTTTGGTTTTTTTTTGCCTCCTCTACTTTTCTCACCCTGTAAGGAATTGGTTCATGCTCTACAAAGGAAAGCAGCAAGTTGTTTGGTGAGGATCTGATGAGTAGTTAAAGTCTGCTCCAGTCCTAAGGTTTTAGATGGTATACAAATTGTTGGTAAATCTAATAAAAAAATATTAAAAAGGGACATAAATAAGCCAATGGTATAATTAAGTCATTAATTAAAACAGATTAAAGTTGGCAGGCCAGGTGCAATATCAAGGCTGCAGCATGTAGAAGTTGCTGGATAGTAGTGTGAACTCGGGCAAATATATCTGAGGGCAAACACATCTGTATTAAGTGATAGAGACTCAAGGAATTTTGCTCAGAGTCATTAAGTTGGTTGCTGAACTGCAGACAGTGTGAGACATTAGAGAACGGGAAAGTTATCTGAATGCTTTGTACCAGGAGGCAGTCACACCTCCTAGGATGGAATCTTCTGATTTGGTCAATGGTCAAGGACAGGAGGGTGTGACTGTGAGTGAAGCAGGTAAGTGGACCCAAACAGGCAGGAATGTAGGAATGGCAGCTTCTGTCTGGACCTGCTGTAGCCTATCAGAGAGAGAAGATAGATTTACTTAGTCAATTGGCTGAATACAGCATTGCATTTCACTCACTGTGGATGTCAGGATGTGATCAACTCATGGAGGGCTTATCCATATTGGTTTGATGGGAGATGTTAATCTCACCTTCACCACAGGAGTGATCCATGTCCGCCCTACTAACTCAGTGGCATCCTCCCCAAATTTGGAGAGTTCCAGGTTGTTGGCCATCCCTCCTCGAGTCTGGGACCTCTCCCTCCTGTTGTGGGTGAGCTTGGCCTGCATGAAGACAAATGGATGGAGTGTGAAGAGAAGCGATGGAGCAGATTGGGAAGCATGTACGTCTATTAAGTGTGCTGAGCCCTCCCCAGTAAGGGATGAAGACTGTGTAGGATGATAGATGAAGATTAGTCTGTCAATTGTGAATCCTCCATGAATATTGTGTGAGATTCCTGAGCAGTCTGACAATTGGAGTAGGTAATGCCATGATGAAAGTGTAAGTTTGAAGTGAGTTGAAGGTGACTTATTCTGGCTGATCTCCTTCACAACCACCTCCCAGACTGGTGAGGTGAGTTGGTGGACCTCCTGGATCCATCCCTGAGAAAAAGAACCTGCCAATTCTTGTAGTCCCCTCTAATTAAAATCTCCAGGGAGCTGTGGCTAAACCTCGCTGCACTCTCCTTGTTCCTGGAACTTCTATCCACACAGCTGAGTTGCAGAGAGTAATGTGTGAGTTCAGGTGGTGTTCAGATATGGCCGCCAGGAGTGTTGACCCCATGAAGTGATGGCTGACAGAAAGAATACTCAGTGCCCGATTCACTATTTGATTCAGTGAGCAGCTCAAATATGCATAATTAATGAGGTTTTAAGCAGAAGATCCCAACCAGCAGGAAACTCATTGTTAATTCTGCATTTAGTTTCTGGAGCAGAAAATTCTGCCCAAGGTTTTGAAAATATGTTCTTAATGAGTTAAATATGCAATTCTTAGGTTACATACCTGAAACATTAGCTGTGTTTTTCTCACCAAAGAGGTTGCTTGATCTGCTGAGTATTTCAACATTTCCTTCTTTCAGATTTCCAGCATCTGCAGTATTTTCTCTGGCATTTCTTGCAGGGACTGTTCCAATCACTGGATATTCTGACCATTATTACAAAGAGTCAGAATTTTCTGGGATAGATGGGCCACACCATTATTTGAACTAGTCAGCCCTCATTCACACTGCTGTATATTTAATATAACTTGCTGGAATGTCAATCTATGCTTATGGTGTGGCAAGGGCAGTGGTGAGTTCTATATTGACCTGGTGCATGGTGGGTGCAGCCAATGGTTGGCCCCACAGATCAACCACATAGCATTATAAAAAGCTAAGAGCAATTGCCATATTCAGATAATGTGGAGGTATTCATGCTACAACCATTGAAATCAACCTGAATCACCTTTAATAAGTTAATTATGATTTTAAATAAAGCTTTTGAAGTAGACTGTAAAATGTCATCTCCATGTTGAGCATATTCTTTTCAGTTTACATGCAGAATTCTCAGTTGGGCATGGCAGACAAGCCGTACATTTAACAAGTTCTAATTCTTCCAACAATGACAGGTTTAGTAGTGTCCTGCCTGATTTGCATGTACAATGTTGCCACTGCTAAATCGGTTTTTAAATTTCTTTGGGGACAATTACAGAATGCAGCATTGATTTCACTATTAAAATGAGGTTCCTGCATTTGAATAAGGCACTATTAGCTAAATTTGTGCACGAAACTGCCCGATCTGCTGAGATTTATTCTCAACAAGGAAGCCAAGTCACTGCATTAATAGCTGGCAAACATGGTGCAGAAATGCAGTTTAAAGGGATATTAATCTGCATTAAGTCCCCTTTAGGACTTAATAGGTTCTTAGGGAGGTTTTTTTTGCTTATTTCTGGTGGTCTGTTTTGTTACTGTTCTACAGAGTTGAACCTGGATGGCGATTTGGGAAAGTCTGTCCCAGTATTACCTTCCTAACACTTTTGGAACACTTATTTTCTGTGATAGTTCCCTCACATGAGAGTACTTGAAAAATTGTGATGCTGAGCATGATTTTAAGCTGTGGCTTTTCGAGTAATTCCAATTATGTGAATACAAATCTTATTTGCTTGATGCCTGAATATTCAGACTCCAGATTGTGTTTTTGGGCCCAGAATGACTCTTGTGGCACATTAGCTACTTCCATTGCGAGCCGCAGCTGATGAAATGCATATATGCTGGATGTATGCAGAGTAGGTAGATGTGATGTCAACCTTTGATGCCAATGCTGCAATGTTAACTCTCTGCAGTCCAGCTAATACTGTCTCTTAGCTGTGCACGACCCAACATGTACTCGGCAGAATGAGGGTCCACCCCACCCACCAACATTATTCAAAGGGATCATCAACTAGAATAATAGATCCCCTACAGTGTGGAATAAGACCATTCGGCCCATCGAGCCTGCACCAATAACAGTCCCACCCAGACTCTCTCCCAATAAACCCATGGATTTACCCTGCTAATCCCCATGACACAAAGGGGCAACTTAGATTGGCCAATCCACCTAACCTGCACATCTTTGGAGCATGGGAGGAAATGAAGTACCTGGAGGAAACACGCCGACACAGGGAGAATGTATAAACTCTGCACTTACAGTCCAGGCCAGAAAATGGACCCAGAAAGATTTTAGGCTGTGGTAACACCTTTAAGCTGCTTCATGCCTTTAAGTACTGCTGCAATACATTGGCCCCTCTTCAAATGTTAAACCTCCGATCAGAGTATAGGCCACCTAAATAAAGTTACACATGAAGTATTAGCATGGCCTGATCGTGACCTCATGTGAAATAGCAGTGTTCAGCATGATTGATCATTCCACTACCAACAAATGAAAAGTTATATTATCCAAACTAATTAGAAGAGATTAAAATCCAACCTTTGTCTTTTGAGCTATTTTGAGATGATCATGGTATTATTATGAAAAATATGTCTTCATAACTAATGAGACTGATAATGGAGTGAAGTTCATTAAGACAGTGTGGTTTTAAAAATGCTTTCACTAATGAGAACTGGAATGAAATAAAGTATCTATTCTTCATCCGCTGCTGCCACAAAGGAAACTTTAACCGATGCAGTTTAACAGGTTCAAGGAAGGTTATATTCACAATTACTGGAAATGGAAAGGACAATGGTCGCTCTTTTTCTTGAATGTTTTGGGACTCTGCATAGAAAATATTAAGATCTATTGTCCATTTGAAAGAATCTATACACTAATGATTTCCCCATTCTTCGTTACTACTTCAGTTACTGATAGAATCTAATCTGCAAACTCCCTAACAACAGGCTGGAATGCTGATAGGCAAAGAGAAAGATTGAGAAAATCAGCAGGGGAATGGAATCATAGAATCCTACAGTGCAGAAGGAGGCTATTTGGTCTATTGAGTCTGCACCGAACACAATCCCACCCAGGCCCTATTCCCATAGCCCCACATACTTACCCAGCCAATCACTGTGACACTAGGGGCAATTTAGCATGGCCAATCAACCTTACCCACACATCCTTGGACTGTGGGAGGAAATCGGAGCACCCGGATGAAACCCACACAGAAGAATGTGCAAACTCCACGCAGACAGTAACCTGAGACTGGAATTGAACCCAGGTCCCTGGCACTGTGAGGCAGCAGTAATTGCCTCTGTGCTCTCCCATGGAAAATGATTATTTCAGCTGTGTGTGCCTTATCTGAAAAGATTCTGTCACTTTCCCATTATGGTTACCCTAGCCATCATAATAAACCCTGATTTATCCAAAATTCCAACACTAGCAACCTGATTTTCTCATCTATCACCCATCCATTAAAATCATTCATCTAGTTTTGGGTTGTAGGGTGGCATGGTGGCACAGCACCAGGGACCCGGCTTCAATTCTGGCCTTAGTTGATTGTGCAAATTTCACACAGATATTCTCTCTGGGTCTGTGTGGATTTCCTTCGGATGCTCCGGTTTCCTCCCACAGATGTGCAGATTAGGTGCATTGGCCGCTTAGTGTCAGGGAGACTAACAGGGTAAATATGTGGAGTTACGGGGTAGGGCCTGAGTGAGGTTGTTGTTGGTGCAGTCTCGATGGGCCAAATGGAGTCCTTCTACACTGTAGGGATTCTATAATTTCTTAACACACATTGCGGAACCTAGTATCGAGTGTTTGCTCATAGCGGAAATTCACTGCTGCCATATTTGTTAGGGTGCTCCACAGTTGGTGTGGAGCCTGTCTTAAGTCCTATCTTAAGTTCCATTGGTGACTGACTGCCACATGCACTCTGCATGCTGTGGTCAATTTTCTCACGTACACGGTAGTCAAATAAGCAGTTCTGAAGGCTGCTAACTGAAAGATAAGTTTAAAGATTTTTACTTATCTGAATGTGGACTCAGGAGGAGGAGTGTTCCAACCAACTTCAAATTAAAACAAGAGGCACTGAGGGCTATCACTAACCTCTGCCATTTCCTTGATTCCGGTTGTCGTTATAGCTAGTTGAATCCACGGCTGACACATGGAGATTGCGAGTATTATCTTAATGAGACTGATGGATCAACTTTCTATGCTCCTGCTGTATGCTTCATTTGGCAAGTACTGTGCATGCCACTCCATATTTTCCTCTCAGTGGGCCGAAATCCAGTTTATTTTCTCTCAGGAAGGTTAGATGCCTTCAGGTACCAGTCTCTTTTCATGATAAGCGTATTCTTTATGGGGTTTTCCAGCCGTGCTCGCCCCAAAATTGGAAAATCCTGCCCGAGGTCAATGGACCTTTGCATGGTCCCGCCCCTCCCCCACAACCCCACCCACTATGATTCCCCTTGGCAGGCAGGATGGGAAAATTCTGTGTGGTCACAAAGTAGTCCATATCCCTGTATATCTTGCACTGTAGCTCAGCAACACGAAACAAGGTCCCTTTTAGAAACACATGATATTTGCAAGCTTTCTCTTTATCTTGATGCAACCATCCAGGCAAGCCCCCTGCTCGTGCTGGACACTTGTGAATTGGCCAGGAAATAACGTAGCAAATAGAGTTGAAAATTTTAGTTTATTTTATAACAAAAAATAATCCTCTACAATTCCCTTTCTCAAGCAATCTTTACATTCCATCAAAACAAAGAACACATAATTCTAATAATAATAATACATACAAAAAAAAGAAGCTGTTTGAAATGCTATATATATATTTAAAAATAAGTTGTGCTAAAATGCAAAAATTGCACTTTAGGAAATTGTGTTCTTATTACACAAGAACAAAATCAGTATCCCAGGACCCTGCAGAATTGTTCTGAAGGCCGTCAAGCCTTGCAGTACTGAATGTGTACTAATAATGTAGCCCAGCGTATTATTATACAACATATAGAAAACTAAAAATGTCTAATTTTAAGATAAAATAAGTGCTTTCTTAAGAAAATCACTTTCTGTTGCTTATTTGGTAACTTGTAAATGTGATGGATGACTGAAAAGTCTCAAAAAAGGTGCTTTGGAATATGAATTTGAAAGATAATATTACATTAATTTATAAGGTGCGGAGAGCTTCGTAGATACTTGATCCTAAGCAGGCAGCACGATTAAATGTGGCATGTGAACCTCCTCATGTGAAATCCATTCCATTCATGAATTAATTTGTATTTACATTGTTCAAAATTCTTCACCATTAATCCTCAAAGATAATGAAATTACCTTGCGTAATTTTAAATGGAACAGTGAAAGTTCAATTGGTTTGAAAGCTTTTCATATTGGTGTTGTTCCGGAATCTTTGAATTTTACAGGATTTTCAAACATGCTAGTCCATTGAAGACTTTAATAGTCACTGCCAAAAATGTACTATCTTTTTTTTTCCCTCTTTGCTTAGTTACTCCAGAAAGCATGATTCACAGGTAATTGGTATTAACGATGAGCAAGTGACTTTTGATGTGAGCACAAAATGGCATAAATTGCTCCCTATTGTACACCATATCCATTAAAATGGATGTAAGTGCAGGCCATATACTTAGAAAGTAGCTGAAATAATTGTTCCCATGCTCAGGTTAAGGTCTGAATTGAACAGGTGAGGTAATAACAGGCCTAGTGTCTTTAATGGACAATCGCATTGATTTGGATGTCGATTATTTGAAGATTGGTATAATTATAAATGAGAGGTGAAATTTGTAGACTGAGTATATTCGCCTACAACAGAATGAAGCTGAATGACTTCAATTTAAAACACTTTGCTTCAACCAATTTTTCATGCAGTTACTCGGCATTTTTGAGTCTATTTCATTCAGCAAAGAGCCATTCACTTTTCTTCTGAAGGATGTCCCTCATATTTAAAAGATCTGTAAGATCAGGTCAAGTAAGTTGTACAATCAGGCTTAATCGAACCCAAAGTAGATTGCTAGTACTAGTTAAACCATTCTTCATTTTAAAAAAAGGTTTTGCCTTTTAGGAGAAAGATTGTGGAGGTTAACAATCACACGTTGTGCTATGTATTAAAAAATAAAATAAAAATTGTTAACAGACAAATAAATTCCTTGGCCAACAATATTTAAAAACTTGCATTATATTTCAGTAGACTTGCAATGGACTGGAAAAAAAGCATTTAAATATCATTTACATGTTCAGTAATAAAAGTAGTTGAAAGAAATCAAAGCATTAACAAGCATTGCCTGAGAAACAATTTAACCTCAAATAGTCTCACATAAGCCCTTTGCACAAATCAGTTTCATAATTAATCTGAAATTGTTGTTACATGTGAAACTTTCAAGGTGCTTCTGATAATAGAAAAGCCATGACTGTGGATTAACTTCCTTCTTCAACATTCAACAATTACTCTGGTCATTAAACAATGTTTTACAAGTGATATGTTCTCAGACTTAAATCCAGTAAACTGATTGAGATGATATCCTGAACATTCGGAAACAAAGTTGAAGATTGTCTCTGCGTTAAAGCTAGTCAAATTAATAAAACTCAAGTTTTATAATATTCTGACTACAATTAGCAAGGCATTATTATGAAAGTTGGGCTGCCACAATGCTAGTTAAAGAATATACTCAAGCGCAGCAGTTAATTACTTTCTGTAATGTTGGAAAACATTAACTCTGGTGTCAGCAATCATCTGTACACAAAATGCAATCCTGTTTTTAAAAAATAAGGTCCTTAACAGCCTCTATCAGCAATCCGCTTCTTAATTTATCGTGGTGGCCTGGAACTGCAAATGCAGTCACAGCGTTCGTGATGCTCCAACTGGATATCGACCAGGGCCATGTTCTTGTTTCTGCCCCTCCTGCGTGGCTGACCTGGTTCAGGAATAAATCTCAGCACCTGAAATGAAACCATGTGTACCTTCAGAAAATAGATTTCATTGCCCTGACATTGTTACAGGAAACTTGACCTTTGCACTCAAAGATCATAAAGATAATTACAAATAAGGAAAAATTCTCAACTAACACATGTTTATCGAGCCTGACTAGTCAATGTTGGTGCTCACTCTTCAGGTGAGCACACTTACCCATCTTTTATTCTGTCTCATCTTTCCACGTATTACCTGTGGGAGCATCTAATAATCTTTTAAATGGCTTGAGAACTTTTGCCACCAATATGGAAAATATTTTTAAGCATTGTTTGACAAAGTGCTTCTTATCAGTCCTGAAGTTGCCCTCTTCCAGCCTCTGTAATTTTCCTTTTGCCCTGAAGAAATGGTTTAATGTGAAATTATGCTTACGATTAACATTTCTATTCCGTGTATTATTTTGTATACTTCCATAAAATAATTTTCAAACAAAAATGAGGAGTCCTAAGATTTTCTAAGCTTTCTTCAGAATTCAGTCCTCTAATAATCATTTATTTTGTGGCCCTTCTCAGCATAACTTTAAGAAATTGAACATTTTCCTTCTGCCTTACTGACTAGAAGTAAATGCAAAGTACATCCAAACTAGTTTTAATATGATAGTCTCAGACATAAACTACTTATTGCCAATATAGACTAGTTCAGATGAGAAGCCATGGACCTGAAACGTTGAACAGAAAGTGATCCAGCTGGTCACATGGGGCATCATGGCAGCTGGGACAACTTCATGGTGGGAGAGGCCCCACGTCAGTCTCCTGGTGGCAGTAAAACTTGCCCCGATTAAATAGGATGAAGGAAAGGGCTGACATGAGATTGCTGGTGGGGGGGGAGGTGCAAACTACTCACTCAGCTTTCATTTGAAATCTCTAAGCCTTCCAAAATGCTTTGAAACTCTTTCTATTCCATTGACAATCTTTCATCTCATTGAATTTTATAGTGCAATGCTTTGAAATAGACTTTGATAACTTAATGGTTTGCTACTCAGCCTTCAGTCAGCTGTGTTTATTTATCTTGCTCTTCATGCTTCAATTCATCTCAAGTGCCCCCACTGCTCCTAACCGCAACATTTGCAAAAATGCTAAGCCTGAATAACAGCTGTGGTCCTTCAAAGGGGTTAAGTGGTTTTGCTACTACTTTTGTGGACCACTTATTTCCTTTGAAGAACCCACAGCTGTCATTCAGACTTGGAATCTTTGTTGCAGTCACACATTGGCTCTCTGTCAGGTGGATGTAACAGATCCCAAGGATCTGTTATGAAGAAAATCCCCAATGTTCTGCCAAGTATTTATCCCTCAGTGAACACGGCTGAAAAGAACAAATGATCTGGTCATTATCACATTGCTGTTCTTGGTGTGTACAAATTGACTGCCACATTTCCTACATTACAACTATGACTTTATGCTTCAAAAGTACCCCATTGGCTGTAAAGCACTTTAGGATGTGGTTGTGGAAAGCACTAGATTTTTTTTCATTTCAGTTACAAATATTGGGCTGAATTCTGACAACCATTAATCATAGAAATCCTACAGTACAGAAACAGGCCATTCAGCCCATCGAGACTGCAGCAACAACAATCCCACCCCATGCCTTTTCCCCACAACTCCACACATTTATCCTGCCAATCCCACTAACCTACCCATCCTAGGACACTTTGGGCAATTTAGCACAGCCAATCAACTGAACCCGCTCATCTTTGGACTGTGGGAGAAAACCAGAGCACCCGGAGGAAAACCACACCGACACAGGAAGAATGTGCAACCTCCCACAAGGAGTAACCCAAGCTGGGAATCGAACCAGGTCCCTGGCATTGTAAGGCAGCAGTTCTGAACACTGTGTCACCATAAAGGGTGGGGAGCAGTGTTAGAATCATGATGAGCTGTGTCAGATTAACTTCCTGACCTTGTCCTGTTGTTGGGGAATTTTACAGATGGTGCGATCAGAATTGGACTGGCTCATCCCAAAGAGATGGACTGCTAATAGAGACACATAAAGGCCCTATTAGGGGTGGTTTCACTATGTTGCTGGCATTTTGTGGATTAATATCCTGCCTCGATGTAATGAGACCTCCCCCGCTACATGGAGGAAGTCTCCAGCGATATCCCCGGGGAAGGGTTTTAAAGAGGGTTATGGGGGCATGAAAGAAGAGCCCCCACAACCCCAACAATACCCCTGGAGATGTTTACCCTTCAACATTCAGCTCTTCAATTTTAAGATTTATATTCATCTGGAGGCTGCAGTATCTGGCCTGCCTGAGCAGCGGCCATTGTTCCTGGCAGCACTGCTGAGTTATCAGCCATCTGATTGGGCTAATAGCTCTCAGGCTTGGGCTGCCTGAATAGTCAATTCAGGGGGAAGGTCCTGCCCAGGTGTGATGGCAGCACATGTTTCCTGCCTACATAAGGCCATTCACCTGACTGGACGAATTAAGCTCTTTTCTAATTCTCCCATTTACTTGACTCAACTTGATCAATGTGCATTCATAGAATCCCTTCAGAACAGAAGGAGGGCCATTTGGTCCATCGAGTCTGCACCAACAACAATCCCACCTGAGCCCCATCCCTGTAAACCCACATCTTTAACTTGTTAACCCCTCTAACTTATGCATCCCAGGGCACCAAGGGGCAATTTAGCATGACCAACGGACCTAACCTGCGCATCTTTGGTCTGTGTGAGAAAACCGGAGCACCCGGAGGAAATCCAAGCAGACACGGGGAGAACGCGCAGACTCCGCATAGACCGTGACCCAAGCCGGGAATTGAATCCAGGTCCCTGGAGCTGTGAGGCAGCAGTGCTAACCACCGTGCCACCCATTGTGGCATTGTGTTTTAGAAATTTGGTAAGTCTAGATTGAAAATGGTAAAGACTACTGCATCAATTCTTGGGCACCCATTCAAAACAGTACAATGCCTGACATCACTTCAATGACTAATATTGGTTTCCTCCCTCTCTCAGCTTTTAACCTGAACATCCAGCCTTAAGATTGTGTAGCAGCCTTGGAAACAGCATTTCATCAAAGGATTTCTGGTGATTCAGATACATTGTCTGATGTGCATGCACATTTAAGAACCTTTTTTTTTAACTATTGTCAATCAGTACCACATCAGTAGAATATAATGCATTAGACTCATGACTTG
Organism: Carcharhinus amblyrhynchos; assembly: GCF_965287045.1. Classification (NCBI taxonomy): domain Eukaryota; kingdom Metazoa; phylum Chordata; class Chondrichthyes; order Carcharhiniformes; family Carcharhinidae; genus Carcharhinus; species Carcharhinus amblyrhynchos. The sequence goes on from NC_137333.1 coordinate 65,579,906, forward strand.
TAATCAGTCTGTAAGCAGCATTCGCTGAGATCAGGTATACTATACTTGGTTTCTGAGTTAATTGTACCTGTACGTAGTCTTATCTTCAAATAAAGAATCCACATTATTGTTTCACCAATCCTTATGTATGATTGGTATGTTTAATAGAAGAGCATAACATGATGGCAGCATGGTTTGCGAAGATTAAGCTGAGCAGAATACAAGGCTCAACTCCTTCACATCTAGCAGAAGAAAAGAACTGATGAGAAAGTGAAACAACTGTTAAGACTCCCCCCGTGTAAGGCTTCTGTAGCTTAGTAGGGATTATATATACACTGCATCTTCTGTCTGAGATTGCATATTACTCTAGCCAGCAGGCATTGGATTGTTCAAACCTGCGAGTGCTTAAATAGTAAAAGTCTATCTGCTGTGAAGTTTAAACATGGACAGAACTTAAATAGAGCAGTGTGAAAGGTCTGACTGTAAACAGGACTCATGGACAGGTGAGTTTATTATTGTTGAAGTTAAAACGCTGTAGATTGGGCTGAAAAGAAGAATCCATCCAGCAACAGTCAGAAGAAGCCGGTGAAAAAAAGCTTTTTTTTCATTAAATGTTTTCAATTTTGAAGGCTGCAGCGATTTTCATGCTTAAATCACTAATATGCGGGCAGAGCGCAGAGCAGAACCTGGGAAAAATCAGAGGCTGCTCAACAACGCCACCATTGCAGTCAAGCAGTAACTTATGTCCAGCTAAGACAGTGGCCACTATGAGATTTTGCAACTCAGAGCTAAGTTAACTCTAAAACAGCTGGTGGAAACTTGCATAGCTGTCAAAAGAATCACAGAATCCCTGCAGTTCAGAAGGAGGCCATTTGGCCCATTGAGTGTGCACCGACCACAATCTCACCCAGGCCCTATTCCTGTAACCTCACATATTTACTCTCTAAACCCCCTAACACTAGGATTAATTTAGCATGGCCAATGCACCTAACCCACACATCTTTGGACTGTGGGAGGAAACCAGAGCACCAGGAGGAAACCTACACAGACACAGGGAGAATGTGCAGACTCCTCACAGACAGTGACCCAAGGCTGGGATTGAACCTGGGTCCCTGGCGCTGTGAGGCAGCAGTGCTAACCACTGTGCCACCGTGCTGCCCCAGAAAGCATTGAAAAATCACACAGAAAGCTAAAAGCTGATCACAAAATTTATAATACTCAATTGGAAAGCTACAGATCCTCTATTGGAGTTTATTCTAACAATGCATCAAACTGCATTTTCTGGACCTCATTATTTCCAGACTAGATAAACAAGATATTAAAATTAAAACTGCAATGAAAGCCTCCATGGACTGAACATAACAGGTCAGTCTGATAACCTTAGGATCTTACAATCCAGATAAAATATGGTGAACACTCAAGATCAGTTAAGAGTGAAGCTCAGCTTAAGAATTCATGGTCTGGAATTCATGGCTTTTCAGGCAGCAATCAGCAGAGATTATTGATCTATTCATAAGTAAATGAATAAGGCATGATTGTGATGCCACAGCAACAGCATTAGCTGACAGAAAGATAAAGCATATGATTGTTCCCATTGGGATAGATACTTTCTGGAAAGACATCTTGGACTAACCCACAGGTTGCACTATGGAAGCATAATTACAAAATGGATGCAAATAACAAGCCATACTAATGGTTTGACTAATTCATCCACTATGCTAGTCAATGTAAGCAAGCCTAATAAGCTATGCAGGAGGTTTAGTTTCAGATACGCATTAAGAAAATGCTGTATGCAAGGCATGCACCGCTAGAGGACTTGGGACGTGACAATGCAGGAAGCAAAGGCCAATACAAATGGTTTAAAGCCAGAAGGAAGCCAAACAATTTCAGCATTCTAATCAAACAAGAGTGTGTACCAAATAGCATAAAGACACGATCCACCAAATGTCCAGCCATACTGAATGATCAGATGATAAGCATGATTGGAGCATCCTCACATAAAGTGAGCAAACATCCAGTACAGTGAACATCAAAGAATATATTGGCACACTGGTACCAACATAAGTCTTTCCACCCTCCAGTTTATGTGGCCACAGATACAAGGTCAACAGAATCTATGTACAATACCTGTTACCTGTGCAAATGCAAGCACCCTTCTACTTCACACACTCAAATGTATGACCCTGGGATGCATTACACTCAAGCGTCACGACAAAGGCTCACTCTGGTCACTCCAGATATCTTATATTTTGGACATTGCAGGTCCAGTAATCGCAGGCTTACCTGCATGCAAGGGTGTATCTTTGGGTACCATCCATAGTATCATCAAGACAAATACATGTTTATGGACCACAAGCAGCACCATTGGAAAGCAGATGGTAATACTGGGAGAAGATCACCTAACTCTGCAATAAAGATCGTCGGCCAACAGATTGAATGACACTGTTATAACTGAATAGATACACATTTTCCAAACTCGCAAACTTCTGCAAAACAATTGTGAAATTGATAGACAAAAATAGACAACACTTCCCAGTCATTATTTATCAATATTCCCAGCATACATGATGTATGAATCAAAAAGGGGATGTTGAAAGATGACCATGACCAGCATGCGAGTAATGAATGATCCAATCTGAACTTCAGTCAGAAGGTTCAAGTACAACACCCAACTGATAGCACATGGAATCTGGCAGAACTAGTCAGCATAAGCCTAGAACCAAAATCATATCAAATATAAACACCAAATGACCTCATAGTACGACATAACAGATGCCAAATCAGAATAATATCACAACCAGAAGCACCCTATTGCAACTCGGACATAGTTTAAGATGCAATGTAAACAAATTAACCCTAAACACACAGCAACTTCCATCAAATATCACTATAACTAAGTCTGGCTGGATAAGTCTCGTTCAGAGATTTGTAAATGTACTGCTCTGTATTAAAGTACATTCAATCTCAATGTTATTTTCTTTGGCTGTCATGTAAATAGTTTGATTTTTTTTGAGGACAAACCCTTAATTAGAGGAAAAGGGTGCTGTGATATAATGTGTACATACTTCTAAGAGACACAGCCACATCAAAAGGATATGAAGTATTAGTCCCATGGATGTCTGCAAGCAGCAGCAGCAGCAAAGATCAGATGTAACACACTTAGCCTCTGAGTGAACTGTATCTGAATATAGCCTTAACTTTGAGTAATGAACCTACGTTATTGTTTCACCAATCCTGGACTATGATTGCTACGTTTGTGTCAAAGAGAAGAACATAACAGTAATGGATTGATTCTGTGCTCCTAGTGAGGAGAATAGCCTATGAGAAATACAAATCTGAGAATTGGGCTGATGAAGTAGTCTGTCTCCAAACAATACTTCCCCTCTGATAGCACAGCATTGTACAGCCTTCCATGATATTCTGGAGTCTCCAATATCCACTGAGGATAGCAGTTTCTCATAATTGATTGGAAAAGTAGGATCTGCTCGTTCCAATGCCATACTGGCTACCACTTACAGAATTACTTTGATATATGGTCAATTCTATTTCATAATATCATAGGATATTAAAGTGAGGAAGGCCATTCAGCCCATCTTAAGTTATGATCAGAAACAATGTCAAATTCATTCAGCTTGCAAGGCCTGAGGGGACAGTGTCAGAAAAAGTGTCAAACAGCACATGAATATCTGCATGCAAACGGTTGGAATGTTAAGATTCTCTGGGAAAGAATAGCATCTACACTCATACAACCTATTCTGTTTTCATGTCTTAAAGAAGCTTAAGGAGAAGCTCAGTCACAAAATCTTACTGATAGGAGCTATATTTCATCATGAAAGAACACGTGGATATTAGAGAAGTGCTATAGGCTTGTGTGTTGATCTTAACTATGTGTCGACTCACCTGATGAAGGAGCAGTGCTCTGAAAGCTCGTGATTCCAAATAAACCTGTTGGACTTTAATCTGATGTTGTGAGACTTCTTACTGTGCCCACCCCAGTTCAACATCAGCATCTCCACATCATGATCTTAACCATGTATGCAATGATGGTTCAATTCTAAATCATCTCTGTTCCCTAAATATTAAATTGTCCCTTCTTACTGATTGTAATATTGCAGTTGAAGCTAAATTATCATACAACTATTTGGGATGATTTCATTAATCTTGTAAATTAAGTCACAATTACAAAAAGATCACTTACAGACACTGACGTCTTGAAATCATGTCACTGCAGCACTCATTAGATTTTCTGCAGTTTGACAAATCTCTTCATAATGTAAAGGATAATGAAGTACAGTAGCACAGAAATGTCCATTGTCCTCTGTGACACTTCCGAATCTTTCATTTTAAATCTGTACATTGTGATTGTATTTTGGTTTGAAATGTACATTTTTAAATTATACTGATTTATTTAATATAAAATTTGAAGTAAATTTTGAATTCGTGTACTCGTGAAGGGTTTAATTAGAGGACAGCTAGAAAACATTCCTGTTGGAATAAGCCTAATAAACAAAACTTAAATAACAATATGATTCATGCAGTTTGGGAAGTGTTCAAATAAGAACATGAAGTGCTAATAAATACTGCATTCATTTATCCAGCTGGACAATTTGGAAAACATTCCACATAATACACAGTTACAGAAGAATTTTAAGAACTTCAAGCACATGTGAGCGGATGGCTTTGTGGACAGAAGTTGAGTTATAGCCAATAAAAGTCAACAAACATGTTTACCAAATCTTATTGATGCTTCAAGTGTTATGATAGCTTGGAGACTATCCGAAAGTGTTATTTCTCAAATTTCTTTGTGGGTTGCTAACAACCGCAGAAATTCACACTGGTGAACACTGTACCAGACAAAAACAGTTGCTGTTAGAAAAATATGCAAGGTGACTTTGAATGGCAATCAAAGGCAAGTGAAGTCATATCTAGTTTATACAAATTGAGTATTTCTGTTCTTGATGAATATGTTTAGGTACATAGGTCCGAATTGTACCATCTTGCTCGCCATGGGAATTGTAGAGGGCGAGGAGTGGACCATGGAAGATCCGTTGACCTCTGGTGGGATTTTACGATTTCACGATGAGCGAGGCCATAAAATCCCATCCTTACAGTAAAGCGCATGTGTGTAATTTGGGGAAGTAACTTTTTTTAATCGCACTCTTTCAAAAGTACTAAACAGTATGGTGTAAAATACCACGTGGAGATGCCAGTGTTGGATTGGGGTGGGCACAGTAAGAAGTCTCACAATACCAGATTAAATCCAACAGGTTTATTTGGAATCACGAGCTTTTGGAGCACTGCTCCCTCATCAGGTGAAACTTTTATTGGTGTAAAATAGATCTTAACACTTGTAACCCTACATTTGAAAAAGTTCCTTCAAATGAAGGAAAACTGCTTTAACTGTCACTTTCCCTCTTTAGTTGTTTCAAAGAAAGGAAACAATGCATGGCCCCACTATTACAATGCAATATGTGTGAGGACTATGCATTCATTTCAGAGATACTGAGCTACTGAAACAGCAGAGATTACACTGGAGGAAGGTTTGTGTGCTTTGCATTAAAAGAAATGTGAGCCTGCTTATAAATTACAGATTTATGATTTTTAAGTCAATATTTGCTCACAGGAAACCTTTTGTTGGGTTCAAAATAGCATGCTCACCAGTAATTTTTTTTAGCTTTACAGAAATTAGGTATTATTTTTGCACCAAATGACTTATGTCTACATTGTTAGATCCAGCAAAACTATTGCCTGAATGAAGTAGAAGTTATGAAGCTAAACCAGCTTACTGGCTGTGACATTCCAAACATTAAAATACTAACACACCTTTGACTATAAGGCTCCCAAATGCTACAATGCATTGCTGTGGATTTAGCAAAATACATTCTTGCAAAGTTTGTGTTGCTGTCATATTTCCATACTTTTCCCTTAGAGAATGAGGTGAAGTAGTGAAAGGATTCTTGGCTGGTTAATAGCCTGACGTAACACAGTGTGAAAACTCCTTCATTGGTACTTGGAACTATCTTTATGGTTGCAGAAAAGATGTCTTAATCAATGGCAGCTTGTTAGCATTTCATATGAAAATAGTCAAGAAGGTTTACTCCCTTGTTATTCAAAATAAAAGTGCTAAAAGGTTGCAATCATTTAAAAGGGTGCAGAAGAGCACGGTTTTCAGGAATGGCATGGCTGAATTTTAGGTTTATGGCTGATTCCAGCGCCCCCCCCCTCCAACCCACATTTCCCCCCCTCCTCCCCCCACCCCTGCTCCCTCCTTCCATCTGTTACACTTCCCTTGCTAGAGTTGAATTTTCCTGTGAGAAGATTTTACACCTGAAGATCGTAGGGTTAATCTTCAAATTAACAGCCCCCCACCCCTTTTATTTTCAAATCCTGGAAACTCTGAAAGTATTGTGACATTAATCGTGTGGCACGGTAGCACAATGGTTAGCACTGCTGCTTCACGGTGCCAGGGGGACCTGGGTTTGATTCCCAGTTCAGCTCACTGTGTGTGGAGTTTGCATGCTCTCCCCATATCTGCGTGGGTTTCCTCTGGGTGTTCCAGTTTCCTCCCACGGTCCAAAGATGTGCGGGTTAAGTTGACTGGCCATGCTAAATTGCCCCTTAGTGTACTGGGATGTGTAGGCTAGAGGATTAGTGGGGTAAATATGTGAGGTGACGGGGATAGGGCCTGGGTGGGATTGTTGTCAGTGCAATGGTCTCCTTCTGCACTGTAGGGACTCTATTGTTACTATGATTAATGCTTGAACAAACCTTCATCCTCCTCATCTATCTACTTTCTCAGGAGACTAAGAAAATTTGGCATGTCCACTATGACTTTCACCAACTTTTACAGATGCACCATAGAAAGCCTCATTTCCACACTATCACAGCTCCTGCACTGACTAAGACCACGAGAAACTACACAGTGTTGTGAACGTAGCCAGTCCATCACGCAAACCCATCCTTTGCCTCCGCCTATAATTTCCGCTGTCTCGGAGAAGCAGCCAGCATAATCAAGGATCCCATGCACCCCGGACTTACTCCCTTCAACATCTTCCATTGAAAAAAAGATACAAATGTCTGAGGACACATACCTAACTGACTCAAGAACAGCTTCTTTCCTGCTGCTGTCAGACTTTTGAATGGATCTACCTTATATTAAGTTGATCTTTCTCCACACCCTAGCTGTGATTCTAACACTGCATTCTGCACCGTCTCCTTTCCTTCTCCTCCATGAACTCTATGAGTGGTACATTTTATTTCTATAGAATGCAAGAAGCCAAAGTAACTGTGTCTTCCAACTGCCTGAAATGTATATTACATTTCAAAGAAGACAGGTATATTTTCAGTTTACTGTTTGTTAAGTAAGAACTTACATTTATATAGTGCTTCTCATAATCTCAGAGCAGCCCCAAATGCTCTATAACCAATCAGTTCACTATTGTAATAGAGGGAATGTGGTCATCATATGAAAAGCCAGGTTCCTTAAAAAGCAAAAAGATAATGACCAGGTCAATTCTCTTTGTGATCTTAGTTGAGGAATAAATGTTGACCTGAGGGGAACTCACCTGGTCTTCTTAGAGCTGTGCCATGAAATTTGTTATGTCCACCTGAGAGAGAAGATGAGGCCTTGGTTTAACACCTCATTCATAGGGCAACACCTCTAATGGTGCGGCATCCCCTTTTACTAAAACAAAAGTAAAATAATGCTAGTGATCTGAAATAAAAACAGAAAGTGCTAGAAAAACTCAGCAGCTCTGGCAGCATCTGTGAAGAGAGGAACAGAGGAACAGAGTTAACGTTTCAAGTCCAATATGGCTCCTTTTAGTTTGGAGCTTCTTCTGTACTCCCTCTGAATATCAACCAATATTGTGTACTCAGCTCTCTGCATGGGGTTTGAGCCTGCATTCCTCCAACTCAGATACCAGAGTGCTACCCCTCAATGATAGCTTCACGAACAATAAAATAAAAGCTAGAATTTTGGAGGGGATTGTTATGCTGAGGGTGCTGGGAAAATGAAATAATAGGGGGAGTTAACTTTCTGCAGTCACCCTATTCTCATTTATTCTACTCTTTAGAATTTTGATTTGTTGAAAACGGAATTTATTTCAATCTCCTGTATTAAGGTTCTTGCTATTCTTAGGCATCCTTTTACCTTCTGATGGATTTTTCTGGACAGCTAGTTCAGATTCTACATGCATGATTCAGCAGAGCAGGAGCATTATTTCTTGTGCATCAGTGCAATATTAATCCAATATGTGGAAAAAATATGATTTAGATCATTAGTATTAATGAAACATTTGTTTTCACCTTCCAAATGACCCATTGTTGGAAAGCAAAGTTGGATGAGGCTAATTTCAATGCATTTTATTTGACTGCATGCTGCACAATTAAAAGGGTGAAAGGCTACTGTTATTAAATTGGTTATTAAGCTGAACCAACAGACAATAACAGCATAAGGAGGTCTGATGGTACAAACCAATTGAACACTTCTCTGACTTGGTTCTTGTCAATGTGTAATTGGTTAACTATTGACTAAAGAGTTCGAAAGGAATGCCACTTTAGTCTTGTCCCAAAGAGTGACTAATCCAAAAATTGTCTGCTTTCTTTCAAAATACCAAATTTATAAAATCACAAAGAACATAGCTATCTATGTAATTCAAAACAATTAATTTTTGATTACCAAAGCAATATTCAGCAACATTTGAATCATTACCCAACTGATTACTTTTCTATGAAAGATTTGCACAAGTGACACACCTTAGAGAAGGTTGAAGCAGTTGACGTGAACTGCATGGTGAAGGAAATTTTAAATCTAGTTTATGAGCCTTTTCGCATACTGAGAACACTGAGTCATTACCGCACTTCATATCAAAAATATCAAAAAGAGCTTTCAACTGAATCCTTTCCAAATTCATTATGCATAAATAGCTTTCAGCTTAACAGTACAAAAAGGGCTTCGATTGATCAGGGCCGAGTCTGACGCGATGGCTGCTGTCTTTCTAGATTTTGAAATTAATTTACCCTGTTTGAGCTGTTCCACAATTCAAGAATAATTGGACTCATGAGTGACCATACACTCTCATGTTAAAAGTTCAGCTTTAAAAGCTACAGCTGGACTTCGATCTGAAGTGAAACACAAAGGCAGCCTCTGGTTTGAATATTTATTCTTCAACCTCACATTAGTTCCTGAATATAAATCAGTTTGGAGGTTTACTGTGCTCCTGATGATTAGATCTGTGAGAACTACTTATGTCCAATGTTTGAAGGTTCAACAGGATTATTCAAGGATTTTGACAGTTAATAGGATGGCAAGAATATAGTACAGTCATTTAAGAACTAGAACTCTTATGTCAAAATCTGCTTCCAGCAAATGTTACAATGCAGTGTCTTCATAAGTTTTGACAAACTGCCTGCAAAGAACACTATTAGTCTGAGTGTCAAAGATCGATCCTTTTTAGTGGAAGCATTCAAAGTCATGACCTGAATTCCCCCTTCTTGAAAATTACTTCTAGTATGTTGTTGCGGTGTTAATAACAGGAAATTGCCAAAGGAAGAGACGCTTTTCTTTTTATTAACGGACGACAACTCTGCAATTAACTAAGGAGTTGTGTTTTAAACTTAAGGAAAATTAGCTTAAGCCCTTACTCCTGATTTTAATACTGCTCCTTCTTTATATTCCACGTATCTCTAAGTTTGCTTTATACTAAATATATAACATTTTGTACATTGTTTTGGATCATAAAAATGAGCTTCTACTTAAAATAATCTTTAAAATTATAACACATTATATTGCATCTTAAATTTATACCGTTGCTGCCTTTAGTGCAGTTTAGCAAAACTGATTATATGCAGTTTCTGAACTCTTATGATGACCCATTATAAACAGAGATTGCTTATGACTTAAAATGACAGACCGTGTTGTTGGGAATAGAATACTTACTCACTGATTCTAAGACAATGTTTCTTGGAGACGCTCAATCTGTATCTTTGGTCAATCATGCCTGCAGATTGGCACTTTTTTTTCCCTCCAACACGTTGCTAACTAGATGTGGAGTTGTCAGCGTTGGATTGGGGTAAGCATAGTAAATAGTCTCACAACACCAGATAAAAGTCCAACAGGTTTATTTGGTAGCACGAGCTTTCGGAGTGTTGCCCCTTCCTCAGGCGAGTGAAGAATTCAGTTCACAAACAGGGCATATATAGACACAACTCAATTACAAGATAATGTCTTAACAGGTAATCAAGTCTTTACGAATGCAGACAACGTGAAATGTGGAGAGAGGGTTAAGCACAGGTTAAAGAAGTGGGAATTGTCTCCAACTACTACAGTTAGTGAGATTTTGCAAACCCTGGCAAGTTGTAGGGGTTCCAGATAGTGTGACATGAACCCAAGATCCCTGTTGAGGCCGCCCTCATGTGTGCAGAACTTGGTTTTCAGTTTCTGCTCAGCAATTCTCCGCTGTTGTGTGTTATGAAGGCGGCCTTGGAGACTGCTTACCCGAAGATCAGAAGCTGAATGCCATTGACCGCTGAAGTGTTCCCTGACTGGAAGGGAAACTCCTGCCTGGTGATTGTCGAGCAGTGTCCATTCATCCATTGCCAATGTACCATGCCTCAGGACATCCTTTTCTGTAACGTATCAGATAGACAACATTGGCTGAGTCACAAGAGTATGTACCATGTACCTGGTGGATGGTGTTCTCACGTGAGATGATGGTATCCATGTCGATGATCCGGCATGTCTTGCACAGGTTGTTGCAGCAGGGTTGTGTGGTGCTGTGGTCACTGTTCTCCAGAAGGCTGGACAGTTTGCTGCTTACAATGTTCTGTTTGAGGCTGCGCAGTTTGGACTCATGGCGAACAATGACTGGAACAACTATATGATGACATCAATAAGTTTCATTCCTGCATCAGACTCACTGTGGACTACTCTCCAGAGTCGGCTGCATTCTTGGACATGCGCATCTCCATCAAGGACAGTCACCTCAGCACTTCACTGTACCACAAGCCCACAGATAAGCTCACAATGCTCCACTTCTCCAGTTTCCACCCTAAACACGTTAAAGAAGTCATCTCCTATGGACAAGCCCTCTATATACACACGACCTGCTCAAATGAGGAGGATCACAACAGACACCTACAGACATTGAAAGATAGCCTCGTAAGATTTGGAACTACAGTTCTGACATGCCACAGTGAAAAACAGCACAGACCTCCTCAGATGACAAACTCGGGACATGGCGGACAGAATACCCTTTGTCGTCCAGTACTTCTGCAGAGCAGAGAAGCTAGACATCTTCTCTGGAGTCTTCAACATGTCATTGATAAAGATGAACATCTCACCAAGGCCATTCCCACACCCCCACTTCTTGCCTTCAAACAATCGCACAACCTCAAACAGACCATTGTACGCAGCAAGCTACCCAGCCTTCAGGAGAACAGTGACCATGACACCACACAACCCTACTACAGCAACCGCCGCAAGACATACTGGATCATTGACACTGATGCCATCATCTCACATGGGAACACCAGTCACCAGGTACATGGTACATACTCTTGTGACTCTGGCCAACATTTCCTGATATGCTGCAGGAAAGGATGTCCCGAGGCATGGTACATTGGGGAGACCATGCAGATGCTATGACAATGGATGAATAGACACCACTCAACAATCATCAAGCAGGAGTGTTCCCTTCCTGTCAGGAACACTTCAGCAATCAAGAGCATTTAGCCTCTGATCTTCGGGTAAGCGTTCTCCAAGAGGGCCTTCATGACACATGACGACGTAGAATCGCTAAGCAGAAACTAATAGCCAAGTTCCGCACACATGAGGGCGGCCTCAACCGGGATCTTGGGTTCATATCACACTGTCTGTAACCCCCACGACTTGCCTGGGTTTGCAAAATCTTACTAACTGTCCTGGCTGGAGGCAATTCACATCTCTTTAACCTGTACTTAACCCTTTCTCCACTCACATTCTCTGCATTCGGAAAGACTTGATTACCTATTAAGACTCGCAATCCAACCATTATCTTGTAATTGAGTTTGTGTTGATATATGCCCTGTTTGTGAATTGAACTCTTCATTCACCTGATGAAGGGGCAACACTCCGAAAGCTAGTGTTGCCAAATAAACCTGTTGGACTTTAACCTGGTGTTGAGAGACTACTTACATTGCTAGCTTGATAGATATAAAGGGAAAATGTGTTAAAGTAAAATCACAAACTCTTCATTTGAAGGAGAGTTGGTTCAACTGTTTTCCATCTTCTAGGGTGGAATTTTCCAGCCAGGTTTGCCCCCAAACTGGAAAATCTCACCGAGGTCAGTGGATCATTCCCTGATCCATCCCTCACCCATTACAATTCTCGTGGCAGGCAGAATGGGAAAATTCGCCCCTTGTGTGCATTACTCACAGAACCAGGTGGAAGAAGATTAGCAATAGCTGGAAATGTTAGCCACAATGTAACGAGCATTGCATGGAATACAGTCAAATTCTGCCCACTGCTATACTGCAGCTTCCTGTGCCAAGTACAGGTGACGAGAGTAGAGATGTATTTTTCTTGAGGTTCACATTTGCCTTCATTTCAAGACAAACACCTTTGTCAGCCTTATCTGAAATAAGTAATGGGAGAATGGCTTTGGAGAGAATAAGATTATCAATGCAGCCACAGCTAACAACATTCCTCTGCACACAGAACTGTAGTGCAAATACAATGTTAGTTGTTCTACAATTAGAATTATTGTCAAATGTATTATTGATATTCTGATCAGCAGGGGAACCATCTGGAATATCCCCATTTATCCTGTGTGGTTCATAACTTCACCTTGTATTTAAAACGTGTGATACGCAAAGGAGGTACGTTGTTTGGCTCCCCTGACACTATGGTGGCTCCGAACTGCTTTCATTGAGCATTGTGTGAACAATGACTGCAAATCAGTCATGTGCAGGACTGTGGTAACTGCAGGCTCTCTGCTTCCACCAGTCTGTCGCTATGCCACGAGAGACTAAATCGGTTAGGATTATATTCATTGGAGCTTAGAAGGGTGAGATGGGATCTCATAGAAATGTATAAAATCCTAACAGGGTCAGACAGAGTAAATTCAGAAAGAATGTTTCCAATGGTGGGGGAGTCCTGAACTAGGGATCATAATTTGAAGCTAAGGGGTAAACCTTTTGGAACTGAGGTGAGGAGAAATCTCTTCATCCAGGGGGTGGTGAATGTGTGGAGTTCAATACCACAGAATGTGGTTGAGGTCAAAACATTGTCTGATTTCAAAGGGAAATTAGATATAGCTTTTGGGGCTAAATGGATCAAGGGATATGGGAGGAAGGGGGATCAGGATATTGAATTCAATGATCAGCCATGATCAAGATGTATGGTGGGGCAAGCTCGAAGGACCGAATGGCCTACTTCTGCTTCTAGGTTCTATGCTTCTATGCCAATTCATGAGAATTATATCCACAAAGAGGTACCAGGCACTTTTTCCATGGACATAACTAAGTGCCCCCTCTGCCTGGGTTGATGTTGGTTTTTGCGCACTGCCCTATTCAAACAACAACTTTGTTGAGTAAACATCTCGGTGTGCCTTCCCAGTTGTTAGTTTAGGCTTGCCCTGAAAACATCAAAATCTTCAGTAGAATGAAATTCTCCCCCAAACTATTGGTCCTCATTCAACCTGTGAACAGCACAATATTTTTGAAGTTTGTGTGGCCAGAATTTTCATGTGTATTTTTGCAGCTCCAATTATTATTCTGTTTTGTATATTTGGATTACTCTAAATTTCCTACATTTTATTAAGTGGCGATCACAGGATCAAGTTACTGTGAACATCAAGATGAATTAAGTAAATTCTTTGAGCAAAATGATGTTCATTGGTTTTACTGAACACATATGAAACGTGATCCAAAATAGCACATTTGTTCTTAACCAGCTGTTATTTTCCTTTCATTTTAATTCTCCCCACTCCCACTCTGCTCTCTGTCCTCCACCTCCTACACTGTTCAAATGAAGTACAACTCAAGCCTGATGAACAACATTTTATCTTTTGATTAGGCATTGTTGTATTCAACACTGATTTCAACAATTTCAGATCATAATTTCTGCGCTCACATATTTTGGACAGTAGCTGTTGGTGAGTGTTGTCCTGTTACCTTTCAATTTACACCATCTCTAGACTCAACATTTCTTTCTTCCATTGTGCCACTGCCATCTCCTTTTCTCTTGCACTATCATCCATATCGTCAGTTAATCTGCCTGCCTTCTTGTTCTTCCCTGCCTTTCCCCTGCCTTGGTACTTGCTTAGAACCTGCACATCTTTAATGTTTTCCCATTCCGAGCAAAGGTGATTGACCGGAAATGTTGGCTGGGATATCACTGGGCCTTGGGGAATGGGCCGAGAGCTCAGAGGCCAAAAGGCAGGGTGGGAGAGCAGGGGATGGGGGTGACGCACCTGTCACCTTTCCACTGCAGCTGGCATTTTACCAATGCTGACAAGTGAACAATTGGTCCTCCTGCTCAAAGGTCAATTGAAGCCCTTAAATGGCCAATTAAGGGACAGTTAACGGCCTCTGTTTGCTTCTAATGGCATTTTACCAGTGGTGGGGGAGGCCCTCCACCATGTGGAAGACTGATATATGTTTGCTGGGGGCTTCCATGCAGGCTCTAGGGAGGGGGCCTACTGATCAGACACCCTGTGGCCCATGGAAAGATCCTCTGGTCGCAAGCAATGGCCTTCAGCAATGCCTTCCTCACCCTCATCAACCACTCCCACCATCCCCTCCTGGGGCCTGACTGATTTTGACCCCACTTACCTTGGGACCAAGTTGTTGTTCATGATGTTGCTCCTGGCAGGGTGCCACTTCTCCCAAAAGCACTGCTGGCTGGAACTGACGAGATACCAGTCCTCAAATTGGCCAGCAGGTCTTGGAGGTGGGATCTCCTCCCTTAAAAGGTACGAGAGTCCCAATGCCAGGCAGTATTGCCTGATTGATGTAAAATCTGGCAGGGGCACCCAAAATTGGCTATGTTGGGGCTTCCTCTGACTAATGGGCCAGTGGATGGAACAACCACCAGCCCGTAAAATCTTGGCCATTACCTCTGCTTCTCCCTCCACAGATGCTGCCTCATCGGCTGCGTATTTTCAGCATTTTCTGTTTTTACTTCAGCTATCCTTCGATCTTTGTAAAGCAGAATATGACACTTTCAAAGATGAAAATAACACCGGATGCTGCACACCGTTAGTATCGATGTGTATCTGAACGTTTTCTGGAACAATCGGATTATATCACAGTCTCAGTTATGGATAATGTAATTGACAAATACCTCATGATATCTCATAACAGTTTTGGCTGGCAGACAGCTGCAGGATCGCCAGTGTTCAGTACCACAAGCACAGTTTCCGCCACAACGTTGAACAAGGAGGCAGCGAGGGAAGAAGACTGCATTCGTCTGTTTCAGCTCTTCTCGAAGATTGACTGAGTAGTTTCGTGGCGTGCAGCTGTAGCGTCTAACATCACTATTCATTCTGTTCAAATCAGCTAGAAAAGAAGATTTAAAGAAAATAAGATTTTCTTTGTGATTAGAAGTGCCTGTTTTTGATAGTTGGGCCAGAAAGTGCTCATTGATAACTTTTGCAGGTTTTGCAAACAAAAATCATTTCTTCTGACAAGTGCATCACAATTTGATTCCATTATCTCAGCTATTAGACTAAAAAAATTATTATGCTATCACATTTCTGATATATTCTTCCATATGAACTGTGAAATGGTCATTTAAACATTATGGACCATAACCTATGCACTGCATTCAAATTCAATGACCAAACCCAGTGATCACCCTCTTTGATCAATGATCAAGCTCAGCATGATGGCACAGTGGTTAGCACTGCTGCCTCGCAGCACCAGGGACCTGGATTTGACTATCGGCTTGGGGCACTGTCTGTGTGGAGTTTGCACATTCTCCCCGTATCTGTGTGGGTTTCCTCCAGCTTCCTCCCAAAGATGTGCAGGTAAGATGCATTGGCCTTGCTGAATTGCCCCTTAGTGTCCCAGGATGTGTAGGTTAGAGGGATTAGCGGGGCAAATATGTGGTATTACAGGATAGGCCTTGGGTGGGATCGTTGTTGGTGCAGAGTTGATGGGCTGAATGGCCTCCTTCTTCACAGTAGGGTTTCTATGACTTGTATCATAGTTTTGCTTTAGGTAATTATGCTAATGACAAAAGTTGCCTCGTACCTGTTGCAAATACCCCAAGCCATACATTAATGTGTCCCATTCAGCACTCTCATTATATGCACATTGCAAGTTTAAAATATGGTGTGCTCTTATGTTTCGAAATTATGTTCTGTTGGGCCGTCAATCCCAGATCTTTGTACACATTGAAGTAGGATCCACTAAATAATAATGATTTCAACTATTAATCATACTGCATTTTGCATACAGATGTTCAGTCTGGTGTTACCATTTTACCACTGTTATGAAGACAAGTGTTATTGTATTATCTTTGACAGTAAATTGAGGTTCAGCTACTAAGAACATGAGAAAGTGTGAAATAAGTAAAGGCTATTCATATAGTGGTATTGGGAATACAGCACAAGAATTTGGATCGTTTTGTGAGAAAACTCCAATGATTTAAAGCTAAAGAAATGCTCATTCTGTGAGTTGCCATTGACTTGCTGAAGCCACAGTCACAATTTATCATGTCACTCTGTTAAAAATAATAAAGCATTGCTGGATAAGCCAATATTTCTTGCCCAAACAAACTTGTTTTTCAGAAGGTAGTGGCGCCTTCTAGAGGGGCTGCAGTCCATTTGATGTATAGAAACCCGACAGTGCTGTTTGGAAGGGAATTCCAGGAATTTGATTTGGCAATAGTGAAGGAATGGCAATGTAGTTCCAAGTCAGAACAGTGTGTCGTTTGGAGGGGAATTTACAGGTTGTGGTGTTCCCATGTATCTGCTACCTTAGTTCTTTGAGATGGCAGAGATCATGGGTTTGGAAGGTGCTGTCGAAGAAGGCTGAGAAGAAGTTGAGGAGGAACTTCTTCACTCAAAGGGTGGTGAATCTCTGGAATTCTCTGCCCGTTGAAGTGGTGGAGGCTGCCTCGCTAAATATTTTTAAGACACGGGTTGATGGGTTCTTGATAAGAGAGGGGATTAAGGGTTATGGGGAGAGGGCGGGAAAGTGGAACTGAGCCACAACAGATCAGCCATGATCTTATTGAATGGCGGGGCAGGCTCGAAGGGCTAGATGGCCTACTCCTGCTCCTATTTCTTATGTTCTTATGTTCTTAAGGCTTGGCGAGTTGGTACAGTACATCTTGTATAATTGCTGCCACTGTGTGTCTGTAGTGGAAGGGGTGAATGTTGGAGGTGCTGGATGGGTGCCAATCAATTCGGCTACTTTGTACTGGATATTGTCAAACTTCTCGAACGTTGCTGGAGCTGCACTTATCCAAACAAGTGGAGTGTATTTCTTCATACTCTTGTCTTGATGGTTGACAGGCTTTGGGGTGAGAGCAGGTGAGTTTCTCCCTACACTATTCCTAGCCCCTGACCACCTCTTCTATTTGCATGGCTGGTCAGTTCAGAGTATGGTCAATGGTAATTGCAAGGATGTTGATAATGGGGGATTCAGCAATGGTAATGCCATTGGATGTCATGCAGAGATGCTTGGATTCTCTCCTGCTGAAGATAGTTATTGCCTGGCACTTGAGTAGCACATGTTATTTGCCACTTAAGAGCTCAAGTCTGAGTGTTGTCCAAGTCCTGTTGCATTTGGACATGAACTGCTTCAACATCTGAGCAGTTGTGAGTTGTACTTACATTGTGCAGTCATCAGTAAACATTCCTACTTCTGACCTTATGATGGAAGGAAGGTCATTGATCAAGCAGCTGGACATGGTTGGGCCTAGGACACTACCCTGAGGAACTCCTGCAGTAATGCGCTGGAGATGAGATGACTGACCTCCAACCACCATAATTATCTTCCTTTGTGCTAAGTGTGACTCCAAGAACTGAACATTTTTCTCTCTAATTCCCATTGATAGCAATTTTGTTCGGGCCCCTTTAATTGACGCGACACTCAATTAAATGCTGCCTTGCTGTCTAAGGCAGTTACTGCCAGCCAACCGCTTGAGTTTAGCTCCTTTTTACCATGTTTAGTGCAAGCTATAATGAATTAAGAAGCTCAATGGCCCTGGCAGAACCCAAAACTGAGCATCTGGAGAAGTGCCATTTGGTAGCACTGTTGATGACAGCTACCATCACTTTGCTGATGATTGAGAATATACTGATGGTACAGTTATTGGCCAGAATGGTTTTGTCTTGCATTTTGTGAACGGGGGGTAATTTGTCACATTGTCAGGTATTTGCCAATGTTGTAGATGCCCTGGGACAACTTAGTTAGGAACATGGCTAGTTCTGGAGCACAGGTCTTCAGTACTACTGCCGTAATATTGTCAGGGCTGATATATCCTGTGCAGTATCAGCGCTACCATCTGTTTTTTGATATCACATGGACCGAATCAAAATGGCTGAATGCTGGCATCTGTGGTGCTGGCATCTGTGATGCTGGGGAACTCTGGAGAAGGTGTATATTAAAATATTCATAGCGCCACAAAGCAAAACAGGTCAAATAAACATATGTAACTGTGTCAAATGTCAAAATATGTGAAACTGTGTCATGGGTGGCATGGTGGCACTGTGCTTTAAACTAAAGAGAGCACAGAAACGATTTACAAGGACGCTACTGGGACTTGATGATTTGAGTTATAAAGAGAGACAGACGTCGCTGGATTCCGGGGAAGTGCCGGAAGATTGGAAAACGGCTAATGTTACGCCGTTGTTTAAGAAGGGTGGCAGGCAAAAGGTGGGGAATTATAGGCCGGTTAGTTTAACGTCTGTTGTAGGTAAAATGTTAGAATCCGTCATCAAGGAGGAAATAGCGAGGCATCTTGAAGGGAATTGCTTGATAGAGCAGACGCAGCACGGTTTCGTCAAAGGGAAGTCGTGTCTGACAAATTTACTGGCGTTCTATGAGGATGTGTCTAGGGCGGTGGATAGAGGAGAGCCGGTGGATGTGGTCTTTCTTGATTTTCAGAAGGCGTTTGACAAGGTACCTCACAAGAGGTTATTGCAGAAGGTCAGGGGGCATGGAGTTGGGGGTAGGGTGTTAGCGTGGATAGAGGATTGGTTGTCAAATAGGAGGCAGAGAGTGGGGGTCAATGGGTGCTATTCGGATTGGCGGATGGTGACTAGTGGGGTGCCCCAGGGGTCGGTGCTGGGGCCTCAGCTATTTACCATTTATATAGATGATCTGGAGGAGGGAACTGAGTGTATGGTGTCGAAATTTGCTGATGACACCAAAATTGGTGGAAAGGCAAATTGTGCGAAGGGTGGGGAGAGTCTACAGAAGGATCTAGATAGGCTGGGCGAATGGGCCAGGAAATGGCAAATGGAATTTAACGTTGGCAAGTGCGAGGTGGTCCACTTTGGTAGGAATAATGATAGGAAGGATTATTACTTACGTGGAGAAAAACTGCAGCAGGCGACGGTGCAGAGGGACCTCGGGGTCCTTGTGCATGAGTCGCAAAAACCCAGCTTGCAGGTGCAGCAGGTGGTCAGGAAGGCGAATGGGATGCTGGCCTTCATCGCGAGGGGGATTGAATATAAAAGTAGGGAGGTCTTGCTGCGGCTATATAGGGCATTGGTGAGGCCGCAGCTGGAGTACTGTGTGCAGTTTTGGGCGCCGTACTTACGCAAGGATATTTTGGCCTTGGAGGGAGTGCAGAGGAGGTTTACTAGGCTGATGCCGGAGTTGAGGGGGTTGAGCTATGAGGAGAGGCTGAATAAATTAGGCTTGTACTCGTTAGAGTTTAGAAGAATGAGGGGAGATCTCATTGAGACGTATAAGATGATGAATGGGATGGATAGGATAGAGGTGGAGAGACTCTTCCCGCTCAGAAAGGATAGTAGGACTAGGGGGCACAGCCTCAAGATAAAGGGGGGGCAGTTTAGAACAGAGTTGAGGAGGAACTTCTTCACTCAAAGGGTGGTGAATCTTTGGAATTCTCTGCCCGTTGAAGTGGTGGAGGCTACCTCGCTAAATATTTTTAAGACGCGGGTTGATGGGTTTTTGATAAGAGAGGGGATTAAGGGTTATGGGGAAAGGGCGGGAATGTGGAACTGAGCCACGACAGATCAGCCATGATCTTATTGAATGGCGGGGCAGGCTCGAAGGGCTAGTTGGCCTACTCCTGCTCCTATTTCTTATGTTCTTATGTTCTTATGAGAGGCTGAATAGGCTGGGACCTTTTTCCTCTGGAGTGTAGGAGGCTGAGGGTTGATCTTCTAGAGGTCTATAAAATAATGAGGGGCATAGATCAACTAGATAGTCAATACCTTTTCCCAAAAGTAAGGGAGTGTAAAACTAGAGGTAGAGGTTTAAGGTGAGGGAGAGAGATACAAAAGGGTCCAGAGGGGCAATTTTGCACACAGGGTGATGAGTGTCCGTAACAAGTTGCCACGGGTAGTAATAGAGGCAGATCCAATTTTGTTTATTAAAAAGAGCTTAGACAGTTACATGGGTAAGATAAAGGGATATGGGCCAAACGTGGGCAATTGGGACTAGCTTAGGGGTTTGAGAAAGGGCAGCATGGACAAGTTGGGCCGAAGGGCCTGTATCCATGCTGTAAACCTCTATGACTCTAATGATTAGCACTGCTGCCTCACACCACCAAGAACCCGTATTTAATTCCTACCTTGGGTGACTGTCGGTGTACAGTTTACATATTATCCCTGTGTCTATGTGGGTTTCCTCCAGGTGCTCAGGTTTCCTCACACAGTCCAAAGGTGTGCACGTTAGGTGGATTGGCCATGCTAAATTGATCCTTAGTGTCCAAAGATGTGTAGGTTAGATGGGATTAGCCACGGGAAATGTGTGGGGTTATGGGAATAGGACAGGGGAGAGGGCCTGGTAAGATATTCTGTCAGAGAGTTGCTGCAGACTCGATGGGATGAATGGCGTCTTCTGCACTGTTGTAATTCTATGATAACATAAAATCTACAACCAGCATTTGCTAGTTCAATATATTTCAGATTAACAGATCTCAGTCACTCCAGCATAACCATAACCAGCACCATTTATGCTAAAAGGGCTTTTTCTTCTGAACCAGATGGAAATTTCAATAGGATTAGAATGCACTGTATTTTGCATCATTGATAAAGCTTTATTTGTATGTACCTGAAGCATTTGTATAATTGTGTGTATAGACACTAAATCAATGAAAGCCACTCTACCCATTGGCGCTCATAACACAAATTCAGCTATGCTCTCGTTAGTATTAAACATAAAATTAAACCCACAATATATCTAACATCTTTCCTTAATAACAGTTACTATATAGTTCTGGTTATTTTTCACTTATTTTGTTAACTTCAGAATAAGGCTGTACTTGCTTGAAATTAGTTGAAATACAGGTTTTGAACTTTAGAATAAGTATAGACATTTCTGAATTACATCATAATAATGAGATAATTTTAGCCTATGCTTGGTGCTCTTAAATTAACTGAATTTTCTGTTCCTTGAATGTGTCACAACAAGCAATTTCCAACTCACGAAGAGTAACTTTATAAAATTATATATATGGTGGCGCAGATCAACACAAATGGATATGATCTGGTGGCCATTACAGAGACGTGGCTGCAAGGTGACAGGGACTGGGAGCTGAATGTCCAGGGGTATCAAGTGTTTAGGAAGGATAGGCAGGAGGAAAGAGGGGGGGGGCGTAGCTCTGCTGATTAAGGATAGCATCAAGGTGGTAGCAAGGGATGATATTGGAGCCAAGGAGCAGAAGGTGGAATCGTTGTGGGTGGAGATTAGGAACAGCAAAGGGAGGAAGACGCTGGTGGGTGTCGTCTATAGGCCCCTGAATAATGATCTGGAGGTGGGGCGGGCTGTTAACGCGCAAATAAGTGCGGTGTGCAGGAATGGGACGGCCGTAGTTATGGGGGATTTCAATCTGCATATTGATTGGTCGACCCATGTTGGACACGGTGGGCTCGAGGAGGAGTTCTTGGAATGCTGCCGGGATAATTTCCTTGAACAGTGTGTGTTGGAGCCGACGAGGGAGCGAGCTATCTTGGATCTGGTGCTATGTAATGAGGCAGGTAGAATTAGGGACCTTGCGGTGAAGGAGCCTCTTGGAGAGAGTGATCATTGTATGGTGGAGTTTCTGGTGCAGATGGAGGAGGAGAAAGTGGGTTCCCGGACACGCGTCCTTTGTTTGAATAGAGGGGAGTACGGTAGGATGAGAGAAGAATTGGCGAATGTGGGCTGGGGGAGTGCGTTGGAGGGAGGGTCTGCTGAGGAGCAGTGGAGGATCTTTAAGGAGATCTTTCTTGGTGCTCAGCAGAAATTTATTCCGATGGTCAAAAAGGACTGTAGGAGGAGAGGTAATAAGCCGTGGATAACGAAGGAGGTGAAGGAAAGTGTTAAATTAAAAGCGGAGGAATTTAGAGTAGCTAAGAGTAGTGGGCGAGAAGAGGATTGGGAGAGGTTTAAATGTCAACAAAGATTGACAAAGAAGCTGATAAAGGAGGGTAGGAGAAACTATGAAGCTGGGCTAGCGCTTAATATAAAAAAGGATAGCAAGAGTTTTTATAAATATATAAAAAGGAAGAGGCTGGCTAAGGTGAATGTTGGTCCTTTAGAGGATGAGAAAGGGGAGCTAGTGGTAGGGGATGGGGATATGGCTAAGGTATTGAATAACTTTTTTGTTTCTGTCTTCACGGAGGAGGACGTGAATAATTTGCCGGGTGTTAGCGACGGAAAGGTGGTAGGACTGGAGGGTCTTAATGACATTACTGTTACTAGAGAGGCGGTGCTCGACAGACTGGAGGGGCTGATTGTGGACAAGTCCCCAGGACCGAATGGAATGCATCCGAGGGTTCTGAAAGAAATGGTGGAGGTTATAGTGGATGCATTGGTGGTTATTTTCCAGACGTCGCTGGATTCCGGGGAAGTGCCGGAGGATTGGAAAACGGCTAATGTTACGCCGTTGTTTAAGAAGGGTGCCAGGCAAAAGGCAGGGAATTATAGGCCGGTTAGTTTAACGTCTGTGGTAGGTAAAATGTTAGAATCCGTCATTAAGGAGGAAATTGCGAGGCATCTTGAAGGGAATTGCTTGATAGAGCAGACGCAGCACGGTTTCATTAAAGGGAAGTCGTGTCTGAGAAATTTACTGGAGTTCTATGAGGATGTGTCTAGGGCGGTCGATAGAGGAGAGCCGGTGGATGTGGTCTTTCTGGATTTTCAGAAGGCGTTTGACAAAGTACCTCATAAGAGGTTATTGCAGAAGGTCAGGGGACTTGGAGTTGGGGGTAGGGTGTTAGCGTGGATAGAGGATTGGTTGTCAAATAGGAGGCAGAGAGTGGGGGTCAATGGGTGCTATTCGGATTGGCGGATGGTGACTAGTGGAGTGCCCCAGGGGTCGGTGCTGGGGCCTCAGCTATTTACCATTTATATAGATGATCTGGTAGGAAGGACTATTACTTACGTGGCGAAAAACTGCAGCAGGCGACGGTGCAGAGGGACCTCGGGGTCCTTGTGCATGAGTCGCAAAAACCCAGCTTGCAGGTGCAGCAGGTGGTCCGGAGTATAGATACGCAGAGAGACCTGGGGGTGCAAGTGCACAAGTCCCTGAAGGTGTCGGTGCAGGTGCAGAATGTGATGAGGAAAGCGTATGGTATGTTAGCCTTCATAGGAAGAGGTATAGAATATAAGAGTAGGAGTCTGATGTTGCAGTTGTATAGAACGTTGGTTAGGCCTCACTTGGAGTACTGCGTCCAGTTCTGGTCGCCGTACTACCGGAAGGATGTAGAGATCCTGGAGAGAGTGCAGAGGAGATTTACCAGGATGTTGCCTGGTATGGAAGGGCTGTCTTACGAGGAAAGATTGAATGAACTTGGGCTGTTTTCCCTTGAGAGACGTCGGCTGAGGGGGGATCTAATAGAGGTTTATAAGATTATGAAGGGGATAGATAGAGTAAATGGTGGTAAGCTTTTTCCGCTATTAGAAATGGATAGAACGAGGGGTCACGGGCTTAGGGTGAGGGGGGCTAGGTATAAGACAAATATTAGAGGGCAGTTTTTCACGCAAAGGGTAGTGGGGGTGTGGAATGCACTGCCGAGTAAGGTGGTGGAAGCAGGCACGCTAGGGTTGTTTAAGAGTCACTTAGACAGCCATATGAGCGGGCTACATATAGGGGGATATAGTAGGCCTTACTAAACATTGTAGGCTTGGGAATACGTTTTGCCTCAGGGATGTTAGTCTTTGCCTGTTTAATAATGAATTTTTTTGTCTCCACAGGCATTTAAGTCCAGCAAGGGGCATGCATGCGGCAGGTTGTAGTGGGCTGCTCTTGGACGTTGCTTCGGGAGTTGCCTATTGCTTCATGTCGTTAGTGTGCTTAAACTGGACCATCTCGAGGGCAACATGACAGCTCAGAGACTATCTCTGTTGCTGTGCAGACACATGGATTTGGGCCTGTGTCTGTGGGAGTTTGCACGTTCTCCCCGTGGTTGCGTGGGTTTCCTCCGGGTGCTCCGGTTTCCTCCCACATCCCCCAAAGATGTGCTTTTAGGCTGATTGATTGGGTACTAAACTGTCCCTAAATTGGACCTCCCTGATCCTCGCACGTTAGGTGTAGACTAAAATCATGAATAGGTCACTGAGACAGTGGGACGGCGGCGCGGGCTCGTTGGGCCGAAGGGCCTGTTTCCCGTGCTGTGTTGTTCTTTGTTCTTTGTTTTTTAGGAAGGCAAATGGGATGCTGGCCTTCATAGCGAAGGGGATTGAATATAAAAGTAGGGAGGTCTTGCTGCAGCTGTATAGGGCATTGGTGAGGCCGCAGCTGGAGTACTGTGTGCAGTTTTGGGCGCCGCACCTGCGCAAAGATATTTTGGCCTTGGAGGGAGTGCAGAGGATGTTTACTAGGCTGATACCAGAGTTGAGGGGGTTGAGCTATGAGGAGAGGCTGAATAAACTAGGCTTGTACTCGTTGGAGTTTAGAAGAATGAGGGGAGATCTCATTGAGACGTATAAGATGATGAATGGGATGGATAGGATAGAGGTGGAGAGACTCTTCCCGCTCAAAAAAGACACTAGGACTAGGGGGCACAGCCTCAAGATAAAGGGGGGGCGTTTTAGAATGGAGTTGAGGAGGAACTTCTTCACTCAAAGGGTGGTGAATCTCTGGAATTCTCTACCCGTTGAAGTGGTGGAGGCTGCCTCGCTAAATATTTTCAAGAAGCAGGTTGATGGGTTTTTGATAAGAGAGGGGATTAAGGGTTATGGGGAGAGGGCTGGAAAGTGGAACTGAGCCACGACAGATCAGCCATGATCTCATTGAATGGCGGGGCAGGCTCGAAGGGCCAGATGGCCTACTCCTGCTCCTATTTCTTATGTTCTTATGTTCTTATAACAATGGCAGGAATTTCACTTGCTGGAATATCATGGGAAAGAAACTAATCAGGAGTGTACACCCAAATTCTTCACCAGCATTCATAGCCAGTAAGCTGCCTGAATTTAAAAAATAATCCCTGCACTATCTATCTTCTCCAACTGCAGCCACTTCCTGCCACTTGTGAAGACTGTTTACACAGCATCACTGTGCACTTGTCAATCAGCTTACACAAATAACCATCCATCTAACCCAGAGATTCCCAACTGGTGTGCCATGGCACATTGATGTGCCGCAAAGTAAGATTAACAATGATTAAACATTAATGTGATTAGACTAAACCTAATCTTCGTTTTCAGCTCCTTGGTCGATATCTCCAAATGCTGATGAACTTCGGGCCTCCCATGCATACACCAGCTGGGAATAGGCCACACATGTGTGGTTCAGATTGTTTCATGCTGGTAATCCAAACCTTGCAAGGGCTGTCTGGGAGGTGCCCATACATGTGCAGCTCAGATATTTATATTGATCGTATTGCATCAGAATGGGCCGAACCGATGTAATAAATCAAAATTGCGCATGTGCTGCCTTTTCCAGGCTGGTGTGTGCAACATTCAGATTACCAACATCAAGGATTCTGAGCTGTGCCTGTGGTGGCCCTTTCCTGGCTGACACATGCACAGGAGATTCCAGGTTCTTTGGAATTGGAGATGCCTACCATGAATTGAAGACAAAGGCCCCGTGCATCTGCACAAAAATAAAACAATGGTGTAAAAGCCAGGGAGTAGTGCAATAATTCCTGTTCACCAGTTAGGTAAATAACAACTACTTATAACTATAATACAGAGGCCTGCAGCCCCACGACTGCCAGTCATCAAACTTCTAGGATCAAACTTAGACAAAAGTCTGCACTTCCTAAGGTGAAACCCCACCCTGGGTCCCTGATTGGTTACTCAGGTCATGTGACTCATTTGGCAGATCGTCCCCTTAAAGGGGCCAAACCCTGTATTCCTCATTCTTTAATTTCTTTTATACAATGATAACAATTAAGTTACTCTGTCCCCAACAATTAGAATATTAAACATGTGCATTCAGTCCATCAGGTGGTTTCTGATTTCTAATAGAGCCCTGCTGTCGGGGGTGCTAGCACTGTGGTGTTTTCTGCAGAAACCATTATTTCAGGCATCCCCTGAGGGCCTGGTAATTCAGCTTCATCCGTTACCATGGGGATGACAGACTCACCTGTCACAGGTTGACTTGGTATTTCACTGCTTGGACAGTCAACAACATTTCCTGCTAGCAGTATGGTTTTAGGTGTCAGTACTGGCTGCTGGGACAACTCTCATCCTCCTAAATAGTCTATGTGCTTCTGTACAGTTTTTCCTTGTATGTCCACCTCAAAAGACACAGTTCTTGATTTTGATACAACAACTCCTGGTACCCAACTCGAGACTTGTCCAAAATTTCTGACATGCAAGGCTTCCTCCACTGTAAATGACCTTGTTGCTTTGCCTGAATCATGACTTTTCTTCTGACTAGCCTCCATCTGCCCCCAGCAAATTTGGAAACACCAGGTTTAGTCTGGTCCTAAAACATCAGCCCATCAACAACTCTGTTGGCAGCATTTCATTGTAGAGTGTGGAGTGGTCCTATAGCCCAGAAGGAATCATGTGATTCTGATCTCCTGGTTGTCCCAAACTGCTTCTTAATGCCTACCTTGAAGGTTGTTCATTCAGTCAGTTCGTTGGATGCTAGGGGATAAGGGGTAAGCAGTCCTGATGTGCTCAATACCATTTAAGGAGGTGAAATTTTGAGATTCAGTACTCGTGAAGGCCGTTCCATTATTCAACAAGACTTCAGATATCTCGTGGGTCAGAAAACACTGACACAATTTCTCAATTGTAGCGTGCCACGTTGTAGACTTAATTTCAATCACACACATCCACTTTGAATGAGCATTAACAAGGAGCAAAAACGTGTCCAAGAATGATCTCATAAAAGCAATGTGAACTTGTACTCATGGCTGGCCAGGCCATTCCCAAGGTTGCAGTGAAGCTGTAGCAAGCAACCTTTGTTGTAACTGACACTGTTCACAGTGCTTGACTCGGCTGTCAAAATTGGAATTGATACCAGGCCACAACAGACGTAACTCCTGATGAACTCCTTCATCTTAGATATAACCGGGTGGGCACCGTGCATTCAGCTAGGAGCTGGGACAGTGACGACTACTCTGGTTCTCCAAAGTGTGTTACCATCTCCTCAACTTAATTCATCTTTTCATATATAATTTGGTTTCATCTCCTCTGAAATTGGCTTACTGGTCCAATTGATCAGTATCCAGTGCCTCACTTTGGACAACAGTGGATCCTTGCTGGTTCAATACTTGATTTGCTGCACCAAAACTGACAATATGTTCAAGAAATTCAACATCATAACAATTTCCTGCAGTACTGGGGAAGTGCTATACACTCTCTGGTAAAGACAGGTGACTAAGTACACTGAGATATGTTTTCCAGGCTGGTGCTTGAATGTATATTTATAGGCATGATGTGGAGATGCCAGCATTGGACTGAGTAAACACAATAAGAAGTCTGACAACGCCAGATTAAAGTCCAACAGGTTTATTTGGTAACACAAGTCACAGATTTTGCTACCAAATAAACTTGTTGGACTTTAACCTGGTGTTGTGAGACTTCTTATTGTGCTTATAGGCAGATAGAAGTAACACCCAATGCCAAATTCTTGCTGATATGATTGGTGAAATAGCCTTGTCATCTTTTAAAAGAGTCAACAATGGTTTGTGTTCAGTAAAAATAGCAAAATGCCTCCTATACATGTACTGGTGGAACTTCTTTGCCCCAAATACTATTGACAAGCCTTCTTTTTCAATTTGAGAGTAGCCATTTTCGGCCTCTGGATGATAGATAATAGATCCACCTCTGCACCGACCACAATCCCACCCCGACCCTACCCCCATATCCCTACATATTTTACCCGCTAATTCCTTGAACCTAAGCATCCTAATACACTAAGGAGCAACTTTAGCATGACCAATCAACCTAACCCACACATCTTTGGACTGTGGGAGGAAACCGGAGCACCCAGAGGAAACCCACACAGACACAAGGAGAATGTGCAAACTCCACACAGACAGTGACCCAAGCCAGGAATCGAACCCAGGTCCCTGGAACTGTGAAGCAGCAGTGCTAACCATTGTGCTACCGTGCCGCTTTGTATAAGACTGATCTCAGGCCAGCTTTGCATATAAGTCTTCAATCTTGGTGATTGGATATTTATCTAACTTGGCAGCCTGATTGATTGTTAGTCTCCACAGGTGCTGACAATTTTATCAGGCTTTATCATGGGGGACTATAGGTGGCTGCCCACTCTGTGAATTGAACTGGCTGGATAATACCAAGTTCTTCCAATCTCTTCAATTCCACGTTCAACTTTTCTCGCAAGGCACGTGATACTGGTCTTGCTCTAAAGAAACAAAGGATTGTTACTAGATCTAATAGATTTTTTACCTGGAGGCTCTTTATTTTTCCTACCTCAGCACAAAAAACATTCTCATGCTTCTTCATTAACTCAGTCTGTTCCCCTTCATGTACTTGGAAGATTTCCATCCAGGTTAACTTGATTACCAATAGACAATCATGGCACTTGGCCTGACACTATTATTATTGGAAGCTGAGTGAATTTCTGCAGATAGCCTATAGGTACTGTGGTAGTACACCTTGATGACTTCTCCTGTGTAAGTTGTTAGTTTTACTATGTTACCCTTCAAATGCAATGGCTGGACTCTATGTAAATATTGAAATGTGTCTTTTCCTATTACCCTGGCAGAGGCTCTATCAATTTCCATCTGTATGGGCTTATTGTTTACCAAAAGCGTCACAGTGATGAGGGCTACCTTATTCACTTTCACATTGAACAATGAGTGATCATTTAAACCCTTAGTACTGGACTCTTCCATATTATGCACTTGCAATGTATTACTAACTCTGTTACTGGGTAGACTAGATTTACTTTTACATCAACGCCTTAAGTAACCTTTCTTGTGGCAGAAAAAACATTCAGCCTCTTTAGACCTGCAGGCTTCAGGGGAGTGATTATCCTCACATCAGTAACACTCTACTTTAATCCAAGGCTATTAATTAGCCCTTTTAAATCTTCTTACTATATTCGTGGCCACAATTGCTTCTCATTTTAAAATTACATCTTGATTTTTGTTGCCACTGCTGATTGCAACTTCCCACCCTAACTGGTAAACTCTACCATTCTGCACACTCTAAAGATCCTGTACTCTAAAGATTCCCAGCACTCTCTATCGCCATCACTATGTCCAGCACCTTTTGAAAATTTATATCTGCCTTGGCCTCTGCTAATAGCTTTATTGTTTACCCTACAGACTAAACAGTCCCACAGCATATTGATGAGAGTGGCTCCGAAGTCACAGTACTCTTAAGATCTATCCTAATTTGGTAATACAAGTTACAATAATTTCTCCAGGGACTCTCCCAGTTGAGTTAAACTTATCTGCAATATTAGCGATGGTTTTGGATGGTGGTGTGTTTTCACCAATTCAATTATCTCAGTGAATGACTTGGAGCGGCATGTTTGAGAATATGCGGCTGTGTATTAAATTGGAAGCCTGGGTCCCACAAACTCTTAGAAGGATTGCCTTTCACTTCCCCTTCTCCTCTATTTTGAAAATAGTAGCCCAAATGTTCAATGTATCTTGTCCAATTCCCCACAGAGATATCACAAGGATATATGGGAAGATGCAGTCCGAATGAGGGCATATCTGCAAACATTCTTCAGTTTCTTAACTTGAACTAAACTTCAACGTGACTTTATACTCATGATCTTGCAACTGCTTTATTTTGTTTTATCCTCATCACCAATGTAATAATTCCTGCTCACCATTTAGCTAAATAACAACTGCAATATTTATTTACATATAACAATAATATCAGAGCTCTGACAAAGAGTCATCTGGACTTGAAACGTTGGTTCTATTCTCTCCCCACAAGTGTTGTCAGACCTGCTGAGATTTTCCAGCATTTTCTGTTTTTAGAAACACTTTATCCCTGCCATTTAAAACCAGAACTAGTGTTGAAACTGTGATCTATTATCATTGTCAGCTACCCTCGATTTGGTACTTTACACCTACTCAGGATTGCATGTTTCTGTCATGGGTCTTCATTGTTACTGAACAGGCTAATTCTTGGCCCACAGAACTTTGGGCCCATGGGACAAGATTTTTCATGAGGTAGTGGGGTTTGGATGTGTTTTCTTTTCTCTGCTTGCTATCGCTGTGTCTCATCATTAAAGCATGACTCCAAGATGATGCCTCACAACTCCGGGGACCCAGTTTCAATTCCAGGCTCAGGTCACTGTCTGTGTGGAGCTTATACATTCTCCCTGTGTCTGCGTGGGTTTCCTCCAGATGCTCCAGTGTCTTCCCACAGTTCAAAGGTTAGGTGCATTGATTGTGCTAAATTGCCCCTCGGTGTCCTAGGATGTGTTGGTTGGAGGGATTAGCAGGGTTATTGTATGGGGTGTGGGTGTGGGGGGAGGCCTGGATAAGATGCTATGTCAAGAGACGGTGCAGACATGATGGGCTGAATGGCCTCCTTTTGCACAGTAGGTAATTTATGATTAATGTCAATGCTGCAGCGCTACCGGGAGAGCTTCAGAGTGTCTTTGAAGTGTTTTCTTTGTCTTCCCCTGGAAGACTGGCCATTTAAGAGTAGAGATAACTGGAACTGGTGAAGAAGATGTTTTATCCACTTTGACACGGAGTCCAGTCCATCAAAATTGGTTTTGCAGGAGTTTGCCTGCGTGCTTGTGGAACTGGCTTTTTGTTGACAGTCCCCTTATTGAATCTGGAGGTGGTAGTGGAGGTATTGCTGATGGAATTTCTCTCGCACTTTCATGTGTCACTGTCTCGTTGCAGCACAGAACTATGGTGGCCAGGTGTGGGTTAATATGAGTTTTGTTTTGGCTGGGATTCTTGTACGCAGAGTCAAAGAGATTGAGAGTAGTTGCACATCTGGTGCAACATCACTCTATTTATACGCAAACTGTAAATCATGTATGTCTGTACTAGTCAGTTTAGTTTTGGCACAGGCGTGATTGAGATTAAAGTGCTTTCCATTCAAGTGGCACTTAATACTTCTGCTGGCTCCTACTGGCTGTCCAGCCAGCAGACAGGTTTCCTACTGTCAATGTCAAATAGTACCCACTGGCTGGGAAACCTAAAGGTGAGGTGGACTGCTAGTTTTACACTCTGTTTAATATTACTCTTCAATGAAGAAAATAATTATGTGGGGTGTAAAACCAACATTGTCAAGATTTCAGTTTCCCAAAGTGAGGAATATATTAAAATTGCCGCTCTTTAAACTTCCAACATTTCTACATTTATACTTTGCTTATAGAATATGTCACCACATAGGGGACACAAATAAGTTTGATTGTCATGGTGGCAAAGTGGTTAGCACTGTTATTTCACAGTGCCAGGGACCCAGGTTTGATTCCCGGCTTCGGTCACAGTCTGTGTGGAGTTTGCATGTTCTCCCTGTACCTGCGTGTGCTTCCTCCGGATGCTCTGGTTTCCTCCCACAAAGGTGTGTGGGTTAGATTGATTGGCACGCTAAATTGCATCTTAGTGTCAGAGGGACTAGCAGGGTAATTGTGTGGGATTACGGAAATAGGGCTTGGGTGGGATTGTTGTTGATGCAGGCTTGATGGGCCGAATGGCCTCCTTCTGCATTCTAGAGATCCTAAGTTTCAAAAAGTCAAATGCCATAAGGCTCTTGAATAGGTTATGTTAAATATCCAGGAGTTGAAAAACATTAAAGGAGTGGATCATGATGAAATTAGAGGCCTTCCTCTGAAACAGAAGAATCATTCCTCAGTAGATTTTTTCCATTTATTCCAATGTACATAGGAACTGTACCATAGCATACAGTCTTGTTTTATATGCATTCCATCATTTACTCCTCTCTTCCCTTTGTGGATTTCAACAACAATCAGTCTAACCTGCCCCAAATATCCAGCAATTTCAAAGCACTGCCGCTGATTTAGACAGGAGGATGCACCAGGTAAATCAAAGAATGACTGAAGCAAAAAGATATGCTGGTAGCAGATAAGGAGCAGAGCCTGTTGGTTGGAGAGCCATCTTATGTTCTTCCTTTGCTGCAGAGCGTTAGGATCCTGACATCAAAAAGCTTCCATTGAAAAGAAGCAGACTATCCCAGCAATAACATTTTTAGTTGTCATTGAAGAGTCAACCAGGCAGTATATAGAGTGTGCTGGCAACATTGAAAAAGCCGATTGTCCAAATTCTGTTGTGCGTGAATGTGATCCATGGGTGGGGTTCTCTGGCCTTTCACACCAGTGGGATTCTCTGGTCTCACTGAAGTGAACGGCAATTTGGCTGAGCGCCAAATTCTCCAACAAAAAAAATTACAGCATAGGAACAGGCCCTTTGGCCCTCCAAGCCTGTACCGACTATGCTGCCCAACTGAATGAAAACCGCCTATCTTTCTGGGGACCACATTTCTCCATTCCCATCCTATTCATGTATTTGTTCAGATGCCCCTTAAAAGTCACTATTGTATCCACTTCCACTACCTCCTCCAGCAGCGAGTTCCAGGTACCCACTACTCTCTGGGTGAAAAAAACAGCACACTCTGTATTCTGCTTGGTGTATTCTGCCTGGTGGATTCTTCAATGACAACTAAACACGTTGTTGCTTGGATAGTCTGCTTGTTTTCCTCACTTGCAGCCACAGTGAGGCGTGAACAGCTGGAGAATTCCAGCCCACATTGGAGCATGTAACAAATTAATCTTCCTATCACATCACCACTTACAGACATAACAGAGACTAGAGGTAAATTTTGCTCATTTTAAAATGGAGTTTTCACTGACAGATCAAGTATTAGGAAATGTCAAAAAAGCATATTACAATCTTATTGATTTTAATGTACAATAATGTTTTAATCATCATCATCATTTAATAACTAATTAACTTCCTACCTTTGGTCTTCCGTTGATGATGAAAAGTTCGGCCACGAAACCGGGGTGTTGCTTGAAAAATATTATTCAAGTCTTCTTCCCAGAAATCTGGATCTAAATGCCTGAGAAGCTCTTCTATTGTATCAAATCCAGCAATAGTCTCATCCAAAGAGTCCACAGTCAGTGGTGAATCAGTAACTGCTGAGGAATGCCACAGTGGCCCCTGTATGGAAAAGCATAATCATATTGTATTAGCATATCCCAACATCATTGTTGTGGTGACTGTCCCTTTAAGGATCAATTGGCAGAGTAAAGGTCACATGACCCAAGGAGCCAATTGGGGAGCAGGGTGGAGGTTCAGCCTGGCAGTTGGAGGTTTCTTATTCAGAGCCAGCTTGGGAGTTGATCACAGATGTGAAGTTGCAAGGCTGTGTAGTTTTAACCTGTAAATAAACCAGTTGAGTTTTCCCTAAACTGGTAAACAAGCATCTTTACAATTGTATTGTTTCAAAGCCACTAGAGTGTTTCTATCTACGGAGGGCTCTAGTGTGTCAAAATGTCTCAAAGTCTATCACAAAGACTTCAGACTTCAGTGATTGTTATGCAGGCAGGTTGTAGCTCAATTACTCTAAATTTTGTAACAACTGACAAGCCAGCTCCACAGCGCGGCAACAACATTCATGTTCTGCTAATTGGTACCTATGTACTAACTGATCAATTAATCAAGGGTGGCATTAGTGTATGGGCTAATCATCAGTAATGAGTCAGCACTCTTACTTAAATTCATATTAAGAATCCTAAGAGGAGCATAAACATTTAAGTTTGCACTGCACTCATATTAAGGAATGAACTGCCAAATAAACTCCTGCAATATCCAGAAGAAAGATTGTGTTTGTAATGTCATTGATTTAATATGGTCACTCTGAATTGGTCAGTACATTTAACAGCATGTGAAAAACGTGCATAACTAACTGGCAGGGACTTTTGGCTGGAGGTCAGATTTGCTTTTTCCCCAGTAGACTGTGTTGCCGTTTGAAAATTTCTGTATGTATATATACCAGTGGCCACAGCAATGGAATTTAACTGTCAATCATTTCTGGCATGTAAAAAAATCAATTGGCCATGCAGTCCTATATCAGGGTTTGCTGACTGCAACTGTTCAGCATTTTTTTTGGAAGGTTAAGGAAGGGGGGTCCAAGCAACCCAGCAGGTTGAATCCTGTAGCTATTTGTATAAGAACACTGAGTGAGACTCTGGAAATAGCTTTGAAGTTCCATTATTAATTCACAGCAGCCTCCTGGTTTGAGACATTCCCAGAGGTTTGGACATATTCTGCACTTGACCTCACTCAATAGTGGAATGATTTCAGATTGATAGATGTTCAAAATGACCTGCAATCTATTTCTATTTTGCACACGAGTTGAACTGATAATGCTTCAGTGAATCATGCAGTAAAACTGTCTTGTAAAAACCTACTTTACAAAGTGGATGAGATGAACAGCACTGCCTTTGCCACACATGTCGCAGTAGCTCAGTGCATGAACGGTGAAATACAGAGTTAAGATCAATAATCCCTTTGCAGCCATATATATATATATGATGTAGTCTAGGCAATCCATGCTGCATTGGATTTATACTGTAACCTTTTCTAAAAGCCATATGCATTGACTTAAAGGTTTGTTAAATTAAATCGTGAGCTAAGCTGAAGGAAAGTATTCATTCAAATCAGTGCAAGCTATCTAATATCTTCAACAGGAAGCACTATCCTTAACTAAAATAGCTTGTACTTTAATTATCTTTCCAAGTATCAGTTAAGGATTTTAAAAACTTTAGCTGTAAAGCACACAGCTTATCTGAAGTATTCTGAACTATGTGCTTATAGAATAACCCTGTCTAATTTTATTGTTACATTTGGTGCAACGTTATTCCTCTGGTGTATTCTGAGGCATAGAATGTGACAATGTGTTGGGCCCTCAACATTTCATTGTATATATTAATGACCAAGATTGTGGGATGGAAAGTCAAATAACCAAGCTTGCTGCTGACACAAAAAAAAGTGCCATTGTAAGCACTATATAGGGAAGCATAAAATTACAAAGATTCAATGGTGGATTGAGTAAACTGACAAAGCTGTGCCAAATGGATTTCAACGTGGGCAAATGTTAGATTAGTCTGAAATAGGATAGAGCAGAATACTTCCTAAATGATGAAAAGTTGTAAAATAGTCTTGTTCTATGGAGTTCTACAGAATAGGGCTGGAATGTGGCGACTAGGGGAATTTCAAGTAACTTCATTTGCAGTGTCAATGTAAGCCTTACTTATGACAAAGAAATTAACTTTAACTTTTTAACTGAATACCAAACTTAGAGAATTGGGTGTTTTAAGGGTTGATCACTTTCTAAAATTTAGTTAAATTTTGAATTTAGTATTCAACGTAACTCTAACTTGACATTACTCTCATAGTATTAGACAATGGTCAATACAACCTACTAGTGGTAGCTGTCTGGTTAATCAGTTAGGTGATGAGTTTAAACTGGTAATTACTGTCAGCAGGCCCTTTGAAATTTTTGTTTGCAGAACCCTCTGGAGGCTTTTGCTGCGGCACAAGCATCCAGTTCTATCTAGCACTGCTTCTATAGAGCACTAAATTCAATCAAGTGAGGAAATCCTGTACATGAGAGGAGAAATAGGGTGTTGTAGACTGGTAGAAAGATATTTCTCAAGGGTCAATGCTGGGATCACTGCCTTTTTGCTATGTATTAATGACTTGGATCTTGGAGTGCAGTACAATTTCAAAATCTGCTGATGAAGCCAAACAATGAGGATGATACCAATCCACTGTGTTAGTGTCCAGATAGCTTATCAAAAAAAGCATACTGAAGTGAGGTGATGCATTTTGGCAGAGAGGAGGGGAAAGGCAATATCGACTTAATAGCATAGTTTGAAAGTGTGTGCAGAGACTGAAGGACCTGATGAATAGATTTAGCAGTTAGCTAAACAAAGGAGATCTTAACCTTCATAAATATGGACATTAATTACAAAAGCAAGGTAAGCTGAGCCTTTATAAAGCTCTGATTAGGATCCAACTAGTATACTGCATCCAGTTCTGGCCGTGACACTTTAAGAAGCACATGAGAATCCTTAACAGAATTCAAAGGAGATTTACCAGACTGATTCCTGAGATGGTATGATTATCACATGAGGAGAAATTGGCTTCATTGGGCCTGTATTCACTGGAGTTTAGAAGAATGAGAGGGGATCTCATTGAAACTTATGAAATTCTGACTGGGCTGGACAGGTTTGATTGTCGGATGATGTTTCCCTTGGTTGGGGGGTGGGGTGGGTGAGTGTGCTGGAGGGAGTAGAACAAGAGGTCACTGTGTCAGGATAGGGGTAAGCCATTTAGGTCAGAGATGAGAAGAAATTTCTTCACCCAGAGGGTGGTGAATCTGTGGAATTCTCTACTACAGAAGATTGTAGAGGGCAAGTCACTGAATATATTCTAGAAAGAAACAGGTAGCTTTCTCGATACCAAACGCGTTATGAGGTACGGAGAGTGGGAGTATGGCGTTGAGATAGAGGATCAGCAAGGATCAGATTGAATGGCAGAGCAGGCTCAATGGCCCAAATGGCCTACTCCTGTTCCTTTTTTTCTGTTTCCATCATGGGTTTTAGCTGCAACATTAAATTGGAGAAACTGGGTTTGTTCTTCTTAGAGCAAAAGAAAATGAGCAAAGATCTGATAGCGATGTACAAAATTATGATAAGTTTAGGTAAAGTAGATATAGAAAACCTGTTTCCATCAGCTGATGATACAATGACAAGGAGACAAAGATTTAGAAGATTGGGTAAGAGATGCAGGGGAATGTGGGGAAGCACTTTATTTAATGCAGCAAGGATAATGACCTGGAACTTGATGAATACGTGGGTGGTGGATGCAGAGATGATCAATTATTTCAGAAGGAAATTGAATGGGTACTTGCAGGGCAACAAGGATAGAGCATGGGAGTGAATAGAGTGCTGTAAAGAGAGCTGACATGGATTCAATAGGCTGAATGGTCCCTTGCCATGCCATCATAATTTTATAAGACTTGGTGATCCAGCTGTATAGAACATTAAAATATCATGAATAGAAACAGAAAAATGTAATGGCTAATTGGATTCTGGCCTTTATGTCTAGAGGATTAGAATATAAACCAAACTCCAGGTAAACAAAGCTGTGGTCTGGCCATACTGGGAACACTGTGATTAGTTCTGGGCACCACACCTCAGGAAGGATACACACTTTGAAAGCAGTGCAGTAAACATTTACCTGGATGAAACCCAGACTTCTAGGTTATCCAAAGATTGCAAGGAGATTATGCAAACTAATATTTCCTTAGAATTGAGAAGCCTAAGGAAAGGGATGATTTGATCAAAGTTTTCAAAATATTCATTGAAATAGAAAAATGTTGGAAAATCTCAGCAGGTCTGACAGCATCTGTGGAGAGAGAGTGGGGTCAACATTTCAAGTCTAGATGACCCTTCGTTAGAGAAAGATTGGATAGTTGGGAAGTCTAAACCAATAAAATTATGAGGAATTTCAGTACACAAAGCATGGTAAATTCAGATCTCTTTTCTACAAATGGCAAATGAAGCAACATCAATTGATGATTTTAAATGTGAGATTGATAGGTTTTTGTTATCCCCAAGATATAAAGGAATAAGATCACAGATCAGACATGATCATAGTAAATAGCAAAAGAGGTTTGAGGGGCTAATTATGATCTATCCCGATCCCACCTTGTGGCTTCTTCTGGACTCCGAATTTTATTAAATGCTTTGTCACAGAACAGGATTAAAAGTGACTTACCGATACAGAACTTGTGACTGCCTCCCAGTTCGATTTTGAGGGCTGTGGCTGTAAATCATCCTGAAACAGAGCGAAATAAATGTCCATTAATCATCATCCTTGTTCATGTGGTCCCATGTGCCTTGTAGCTTTGTAATCAAAATGTTCAGTGTGCTCCTCCTGATTGGAGGAGGGAGGGGTGGTGTTGGAGGGGAATGGACTGTGATTTGATTCATTATTATCATTGGTATGTGATGTATTGGTACGTGAAGAATGCTAATTCATTAACATCCCTCTAATGCAGTGATTTAGCTTTAGTAACTGTGGCATTTTGGAGTTATAAAGGAAAATTCTGTGATATTGCTCACACTTGCAATGAGACCAATTTATTAAGGAAGGACATAGAATCATACAAGTATACAGCATGGAAACAGGCCCTTTTAGCCAACTTGTCCACACCACCCTTTTTTAACCCCTAAACTAGTCCCAATTGTTCACATTTGACCCATATCCCTCTAAATCCGTCTTACCATGTAACTGTCCAAAATGCTTTTTAAAAGATAAAATTATATCTCCTTCTGCTATTACCTCTGGCATCTTGTTCCAAACATCACCCTCTGTGTGAAAAAATGCCCCTCTGGACCCTTTTGTATCTCTCCCCTCTCACCTTAAACCTATGCCTTCTCATTTTAGACTCCCCACCTTTTGGAAAAGATGTTGATTATATACCTTATCTATGCCCCTCATTATTTTATGGACCTCTATAAGATCACTCCTAAGCCTCCTATGCTCCAAGGAAAAAAGTCCCAATGTATCCAACCTCTCCTTATAACTCAAATCATCAAGTCCCCGTTGCATCCTAGTAAATCTTTTCTGCACTCTTTCTAGTTCAATAATATCCTTCAACACATTTTAAAAGATTTTATGAAATGTGATGCTTTCAATTTTCTGGCTGACAGCTGCTATTGTTTTTTGCTTTACTGTGAAGCCCATTATGTACATCTTGTCAAAACTTTACATTTTAGAAGTCTAGAATGGTGCAAAATGAATGTTTTAAAGTTTTTTTAATGAAGTAATCTTGTGCGGATTTATTGGAACAATGTCACTGTAAGCGTATGGATCATTATATTTATTACCTGTCTCAATTCACCATTAAGTCTCGGCTTCATGGACTGGATTTGACCGTTTTGGAGGTCACAGGTATTTATTTCCACTGAACATGATGTTGGTTAAATTTTAAGGGAAGAAACTGAATTGCACACGGGGCTAGAATTCAGGTTAACTGAATGCTACAATTGCCTCAGAATTCACCTTAGGATAATTTCCCGTTCCCCTCACAGTTAATATCCAGACATTTCCCAGTTTCTTTTTCCTTTTCACAGCCTCACTCTGCACTGACAATCTAAATTAACTTCTCGTGTATACACCTTTATCATGTTCAGATCCTCACAGCCTCACTCTGCACTGACAATCTAAATTAACTTCTCGTGTATACACCTTTATCATGTTCAGATCCTGATTCATCACAGCAATTTCTGTATGACAAGAGTTTCTTCCAGCACATGCCAATGACTATACCAAGAAAAGGCACGTTATGTTTGAAGGTGCTATAGCAAATGGATTTGCGTCACTGGCCATCTATACACTGAATTCTTTTTAGTGGCTTCCAGTCACTCTGAGCTGTTTGTGGACATCACCTAAGCCTTGAAAACAACAAAGGCACCACCAGCCCAGTTGACTCTACAAAGTTCTTCTTATTAATATCTGGAAACATATGCCAAAG
Source organism: Carcharhinus amblyrhynchos (assembly GCF_965287045.1). Taxonomy (NCBI): domain Eukaryota; kingdom Metazoa; phylum Chordata; class Chondrichthyes; order Carcharhiniformes; family Carcharhinidae; genus Carcharhinus; species Carcharhinus amblyrhynchos. The sequence continues at coordinate 65,619,986 of NC_137333.1, forward strand.
TTAGGTGAACTGGGAGGATCAACCAGCTATAATAATACGCACTGAAACATACTTTAATGTCCATGTCCCAGTCTCTTCCAACGTCTTCATAGAATCATAGAATCTATGGTGCAGAAGAAGGCCATTTGGCCCACTGAGTCTGCAATGACCACAATCCCACCCAGACCATATCTCCGTAACCCCATACACTTACCTGACCTAATCCCCTTGACACTAAGGAGCAATTTACCATGGCCAATCCATCTAACCCACACATCTTTGGACTGTAGGGAGAAACCAGAGCAGCATGAGAAAACCCACAAGATACAGGGAGAATATGCAAACTCCACACAGGGACCCAAGCCGGGAGTTGAACCTGGGTCACTGGCGCTGTGAGGCAGCAGTGCTAACCACTGTGCTACCGTGCTGTCCCTGGATCTTTCCTGGAAATGTTGTGTCCCAGTGACAGGGTTAGCCATATTAATATTGTGCCTAAGAAAGAGGTTAGAGGTTGTCAATTTTGCAGCAAGTATCTCACCTTCTGATGCCTCAAAGCCTTTCCATCATCTCCCAGGTGAAAACCGTGAGAGTGATGGAATACTGTCCACTTGCTTGGATGAGAGCAGCTCAACAACACTCAATGGCAAAGCAGTTCGCTTGACCAGCACCCCATCTACTGCCTGAAAAGTTCATGTCCTCCACTGTCAGCATGCAGTAGTAGCTGTGTGTATCATATAGATAAGATGCACAACAGAAGCCTTAGGAAATTGCTTTGGCAGCATTTTCTAAATCTATGACCTCTATCACCTAGAAGGACAAGGACAGTAGATGTTTGGAATCACCACGCCTGCAAGTTCCCCTCCAAGCCGCACATCATTCTGGCTTGGAACTATATCGCCGTTTCTTCACTGACATTAGGTCAAAATCCTGAACTCCCTTTCCAGTACCATTGTGGCGTACCTACACCACTGGACTGCAGCAGTTCAAGAAAGCACTGCCCTGCAGCTTCTCAAGAGCAGTTAGGATAGGTAATCAATGTTTGCTTTGTCAGCCATGTTCACAATCCATGAGTGAATAAAAAAGGCCTTTCTCTCAAGTACTCCCACACTCTCGCTCACCATTGTTCCATCATGATTCCAGATCCCAACAGCCCAGTTGTCCTACAGCTCATAATATCTTTGCCATCCCAAATTCTGAGACACCACACCAGGCATCGACACTCATACTAACATCATTAATTCCTGCCCAATATGAAAATTCCAATGACAAAAGTTGAATTCTATGTAAGTCTCTCAATTTATAATAATGTTATATATAGCATTATTTTTCTGCGATCATAGAATCACAGAAACCTACAGAGCAGAAGGAGGCTATTTGGCCTATCGAGTCTGCATTCACCATAATCCCACCTAGGCCCTATTCTCCTAACACCACATACTTACCCTGTTAAGCCCCTGCTTCTGTGGGCAATTTCGCATGCCCAATCAACCTAACCTGTAATCTTCGGACTGTGGGAGGAAACCGGAGCACCTGCAAGAAGCCCACATAGACATGGTGAGAACGTTCAAACTCCACATAGTCACCCATTGAAATTGAACGTAGGTCACTGGTGCTGTGAGGCAACAGTGCTGACCACTGTGCCAGAAGGAGATTGATTTGTGTTTTCCAGAAAATGGCATGATTTGTTTACTGATGTCATTCCTCACAAGTTGAGTCCCAGTTCAAGTTGGACCATCTGGAGCTGATGTCAAAATCTCCCACAGGATGAAGGTCAATCTGTAACTGACTTGATGCAGTGATCACATAAGTCTGAGAATAGCTCAGCCGCCCACCCTCTCCTTTCTGCCTCTTCGTTAGCGAAGGGCTGTCCGGGTGCCTTTTAAAAATGACAGCAGAGTGCATGACTTCCTGCCTGCCCCACCACAACACTCAGTGGTGCATGTACACAACTAATGAGGTGGAAAACCCCATTTCACGGTGTCAATGACTCCAACTTTCTCATTCCACCATGGAACTTATGATGGGGAAGATTCTTTCTCAACCCTTAATCCACTGCCATCTTTCCAAACTGTCATCCCACCTACAAGCTTTCTTTCCTTTCCGAAGTCCTTGAACATTCGATAAGGTACCCACTGAAGGCTACTTAATAAGATAAGAGTCTATGGTATTGTGGGTAGTAAGTTAGCGTGGATGGAAGATTGGCTAACTGATAGAAAACAGAGAGATGGAACAGTAGCATTTTCAGAATGAAAACCTGGAACTAATAGTTATTTACAACATATATTAACGTCTTGGATATGGGAAACAAATGAATTTGCTAAATTCACAGGTGACACAAAAGTAGTTGGGAAGGCAACTTTGGAATTCTCAACCATTATATTCCAATGTTGTAGATTTCTGCATGGCCTGACACCATCTTACCTCTGTAGTGTCTTCCAGCCTTGCCACTATCCAAAATAACTGTGCTCACTTAATTATGGCATCTTCAGCATCCCCAATTTTAAGTGTTCCACCATTGCTGGCTTTGTCTTTGCCCTGGAATACCCAATTTGAACCCTTCTGTATCTTGCTCTTTTTTTCTTACTTTAAGACATTCCTAAAAACCTCTCTGATCAAGCTTCTTGTCACTTGCTGTTGCTGATACTTCATGGGGTTCAGTGTTGAATTCTGTTTTATAATGTTCTTATAAAAATGCCTTGGCATCTTTTATAATGTAAAATGGGCTCTGTAAATAAATTTTTAAAAAATGAAAGCTGTAATGCTTGTGATGAAGAATTTCTATTATTTTAGCATTAGCATTTTCTTGCTACAACAAAACATTATCTGTTTAGTTCATGAGTCAGAATCAGATGAGGAAGCATAAACAAGGTGACAGCAGTTAATGCTAAATTGTAAATACTCATTGTATAAGTCACTGGTATTGCTCAACCAAGGCATGCAGCATGATAAACATTTATCTTTCTAAGTAATTATTTTTGCAGAAATATATTGTACATCTTTCCTTTTTTTTAAACTTTGAGTGAGGGACGCACATGATGAACATTTTGTAATTTTCCAAAGGTCCTCCAGTTATATCTGGCAGGTTGTTAGTCTGCCTACCATTTATGATGCCACCTTTCCCCGGTATATTTGTTTATTTTACAGAATATCCAATGAGAAGCTTCCATTATTTTTCTTTTGGGAAATAACAAATCTTTTCCTGGAGTGGTAAGCACGAGCTATCCCATAGGATGTTCATTTGTGAGGCTGTCAACTCACACTGCTTGTCCTCCAATTGACACACAACAGAGGGGATCAGTGCAGAGCTATCTGGCATCATATTCAGACACATCCACATGGATGCATGTAACATTTAATACATGGTTTCTCCACCTTTTCCTCTTGTCAATGAAGGAGAATATTTAGCCTGCGGGAAGGAGAGGAAATAAACAGATGCATTTACCTCTATCTTTATATGTAGTGGTAAATAGTTCTTCGGGGCATTTCTCCCATCCCGCTGCGCTAATAAATTAACAACTTACGCTGGGTGTCCGACCCTGAGCACCCCTCCCAGCGCCAGATATCTGGCACTGTTAGCTCTGCGCCAAAGCTGCATTAGGGGAGAATTTCAATGTAATTTCAATGTGATTAGCAGGCTCAGGACTGATGTCTCTGAGCCTGCTAGCATCGCCCACCACCCCACCGCCCACCCCCCCCCCATCAGAGTGTTTCACTCCAGTGAGGATTACAGTAGCTTCAATCCTGGGCTCACTAATTATATTTAAATGGCATTAAAATGTCCTCCTGAATAACTAATGCAGCTCCCTGCCTATTTCCGGCACGGAGCTGATGGTGCTGGAAATCCGGAGCTGGGAAATGTGCTCGGAGCTAGCTGCCCAGCATGGATTGTGCTGATCTGGCCCTGTTAAACTCTCCCGGCCCACTGCGCTAAAAAATCAGCGCAATGGGATGGGAGAATTGCCCCTTTAGTGATGGATAAGCAGCCTGATCATTTAACAAGAGTGAACAGAGGCGGTTGTGAGATGAAGCTGGATGTCATCAGCGTACATGTGAAAACTAACACTCTACTTTCAGATGATGCCAAGATTATGTCTATTAGCCATTTAACCTTTGGAATGGAGTGTTGAAGAGGCTGCTCACTTTTGTAAGTTTACAGTTTGTGCACTTCAAAACACCAGAAACAGCTTGGTTAGTCTAGATGCCAAATACGCTACTTTATATAAAAAAAGTCTGTCTTATACATGCTTGTCCTTTTGTACACTTTTCTCCTTTTTTGTCCTATTGACTAATTTCTTTCTCTTTCTATCATGTTTAGTGTTAAAGAAAAAACTTTTATACATATAAAAAACCTTCAATTTCCACGGTTGTCTTGATTTTGTTTCTTCTATAAGGTGGCAATAATTTGCAAAGAGCAAGGTCCCATATTAGCGATATTGCTTAAATGGCAACAGCGGGTGAGGAGATCTCCAGAGTCTCTCTTTGAATATTGCAATGGGATCCTTGTAGCCATGGTTTAATGTTTAATTCATAGAAGAGGAGCTCCAAATACTGGAGTATTCAATGCTGCACTGCAGCACCAGTCTTAGCAAAAAGACAAAGCTGATGACGAAATGGTTCCAAATTCGTGACAAACATATCAGCCATGATCGAGTGGTGGAGCACTAATTGTGGCCTAATTCTGCTCGTTGATCTTATGTTAATTCCAAGATGTAAAAAGACTCAACAGAAGTTATTTATTTTCACACAGGAGAGCAAAATGAGGGAGCATGAATTGAAGCTGAAAAGGGATAATGTTTCACTGAGTAGAAGCTTTCCGTTTTAAAGCTGGATCGGGGGAGTTTCAGAAAAATGTTGGATCAAGGTCTGATGCATTCCTGCCTCTGAGTGATCTTCCCAGAGGTGAGTTAACACCGGCAAAGGTTACCCATCCAAGGGTGATGGACATGGCATAACTAAATATCCATTTGCAGACACTTTTAGCTCTCTTTTGGGATCTTCCTGTGTAGGATGGACTCCCTACTGAGGACCATGTCTGTAAGTGACTGTAGGTGACTGGATTCAGGAGCCTGCCAGGCCTCCAGCTTTAAGCTCAAATCTGGAAACACAGTTATCAGTGGGCCACATCTGCAGCTGCTGGAATCCTGTGTAAGGGTTTATCCGCCACAGGGCTGGCCTGGCAGCTGTGGGCAGCATTCATTTAATAAGATTTAGCACCCTAAAATGGAGGCATCTTCTCAAGCATCTTCCTAAGCAACAGTGCCCACCTCTGCTTGGGGAGACTATGGTCCTGATAAGGCTGCAAACTCTCTGATGAGGTTGTAGGCCCAAGATAGCCTCTTGCCATCCTCAATTGAGCAGTGGACCTGGACATGGCCTCTGAATTGGATGCCTCAGGGAAGAATTAGGAAACTGTTGGTGCAGGATCAAGATAAGGAAATGATTCAGACCCTTGATTAATGATTAGAGATGACACGATTTTGCCCAATAAAAGCATGGGTGGTTTTGGGGCGTAGCTTACCAAGACTGTGAGGCTTAAATGCCTTCAAGGTCAAAATGAACATTATCTTGAACAGAAACACATCACCACTTAGATGTGTTAGGCCAACAGGAAGGCATAAAATGATCTTTTCCAGCAATGCCATGTTTCTATATTTCAAACTGGCACCCTTTGAGATAAAGCACTTCGACCCATTTCTGTCAGTTACCTCTCCTCAAACCGAATCCCTCCAACTTCCTTGGACAGATTATTTCCATTACTCCTCCAACAGATTATTTCCACTTTAGACCCAGTGTTCTGAAGATAGAATACCTCCACACCATCAAATATGATGAGTGGCATGGTGGTACAGTGATTAGCATTGCTGCCTCATAGCACTGGGGACCTAGGTTTTATTCCGCCTGTCTGTGGAGTTTGCATGTTCTTCCCATGTCTGTGTGGGTTTCCTCTGGGTGCTCCAGTTTCCTCCCACAGGCCAAAGATGTGCAGGCAGATTAGGTAAATTGGCCATGCTAAATTTGCTCCTAGTTCCAGGCCAGATTGGCAGAGGTTGCAGGAATGGAGCCTGGGTCGGATTGTTGCTGGCGCAAGCTTGATGGACTGAATGGCCTTCTTCTGTACTGTAATGATTCTATGATCAGTTTTACTTCCTCTTTAATTGAATGTTTCCACATTTTGTATTACAGCCCAAATACTTCCAAACCTCAGACAGAATGAAATATTGTAATTTGTGTATATTGCCAGACAGTTTTTGGAATGAATTAGGAGAGAATGTACAACAATTCTACTATATTTGAGAACAACCATTCTAACTGAGTATTCTAACTTGCCAATTTTTCATGCTTTCTCTGAATATTTTATGTGGGATATATTTAGACATGATATTATCGCATATGACATTTAGCTTCACGCTGGAACATAATAACCTAACTGACAGTATCTCCACAGAATCTATCTCAACTCCACCATGCAACTAACTGTGAATTGGAAAGTCCATTGATGGAAATGTGGTCATATCTGTGATTTCTAGTTCCACATTAATAATGGATATTACTTACCACTTCCACTGGAGAGTAATAAATGCGAAATCCAGGCTTGGCCACAAAATATTCATCTGATTTAAAGGTTATTCTTAGCCTATTGCTTTTTGATATTAGTCTTGGGGGAACTTCCTTATTTCCACACCATCTTCCACGAATAATTCGGTTTGTGTCAGAGATATCTTCCACCTCTACGAAATCATATCTAAATGGTAGAGAAAGACAAATGGTTACTTTTCCAATTAATGCACTTTCTGTTCCTTGGGGATTTCAGTGGGTAAGTAAAGCATCCCTTCAAGCACTAATGAACATAGCCCAAGGATATCCTGCCTTTGGGACTGGATTTTCATTGAATTAGGGAAGAGTCCATGGAGATGTAAAAATGGTGGCCTGGACCCAAATTCACAGTTCCCAACCCCATTCCTGGCACCATCAATTTTATTAGACTGATGAATAAGCTGCTCCCCAGTGAAAAAATTGTTTGATTGACAGTTCTTGCACACTGATGTATTATATCAGTTACACAATGTTCACTTGCACAACATAAAGGGATTTCAATTGTTTGCAGTTTCAGCTATTAATACTTTAAAGAATCTGGATGATTGACACTTTAAGGGTATTGTTAAAGGACTTATTTTTAAGAAAGTAGAAAGTTATGAATGACTTTTTTAAAGCTGTATCACACAAATGATTTTGACTATGAGGTTCACTGATTCTGTACAGTGTGTATAGTCGGTGAATAGGTATGGAGGTGCCAGTACTTGGTATTGAGGGGCCATTGTGTGTAGCTGGGGATATAGTCTGGCATGAAGAGAATGATGGTGGATGATATGAGGAGCCATGGGGGGCTGGGTGTGGGGAACAAGACTTGGCATGGAAGGTTCACCAGGATGTTGTCTGGTCTCGAGGGTGTTGGCTATGAGGAGAGGTTGAATCTAGGATTGCTTTCACTGGGAAAATGAAGGTTGAGGGGAGACCTGACAGAGGTCTACAAAATTATGAGAGGCATAGGCAGGGTCGATGGTTAAAGACCTTTTCCCAGGATGGACGTGTCAATTATGAGGGGACACAGCTTCAAGGTGAGAGGGGGAAAGTTTATGAGAGATGTGCAGTGGAAGTTTTTCACACAGAGTGGTGAACATGCTGCCAGAGGAGGTGGTGGAAGCAGGCACATTTAGCAACATTTACGACACATCCGGATAGAAAAATGAATAGGGAGGGAATAGTGAGATACAGACCAAGTAAGGGCAGAAAGTATTTTCATTTAGTTGGGGCATCATGATCGGTGCAGGCTTGGAGGGCCGAAGGGCTTGTTCCTGTGCTGTACTTTTCTTTGTTCCTTTGTTCCATTTGTCAAACTGGCCATGGGTGGAAAGCCATAGTTTGGCAGGGAGGGTATGAAGGGACATGGGGTGGGGGATGGCTGGGAAGTGGGGGGCACAGGGAGAGTGTGGGGGTGAGAAGGTAGAAGGGGTGAGAGCTAGAGGATGTTCCTTGTTTTGGCATGAAACGCCAGAACATTTTTGAACAGCCTGCCTCAGCAGCTGGCAGCCTCCATGGACTGCCTCTGAATCTTTCCTAGCTGGTAGGGTTGAGGAGGGGGTTGAGGGAGAAATGTGTCTGATTCTAAATTTCCTGACTCCCACTACCCTCTTCTAGATTGAAAATCTAGCCCTTGATCTCTGGTCTGTATTCAACTACCTGATGTTAACTGGATTAATAGTGTTATACTGGGCCTCAGTATTCCTGGAGTAAAGAGTAAAGAAAGAGTTCCCATTATTGATTGCAATCCAATCACATAGGCTGGTAAATGTATGTGCATCAGTGTCGGGTGGAGGGAAGGATAGAATTGGACTGAGCTATAATTATCTCTCCCTTCAACTCCACAATGGGAACAATCATGAAGAAATATTCTGGCCTTGATCCTTGCAGGAATGGCGGGACCATTTTCAGGTTGGCAAGATAGATAAGCCTTTATATAGCGTCCTTTACAAGCAGCGACCACCTCAAAGTCCTTTACAACAAATGACGGATTCTTAAGATGTGGTCACTGTTCTAATGTAGGAAGCATAGCAGCTAAAATGTGCACAGGAAACCTAACATACAAGCAGCAATGCCATAATGACCAAATAATCTGCTTTGGTGATGTTGTTTGAGAGATGAATGTTGGTCAAGACACCAGGGATAACTCTCCCACTCATCTTTTAAATGTTGCCATGCAACTTTTAACATCCACCCAAGTAGGGCCTTAGTTTCACATCTTATCCAAAAATCAGCACCTTTGACAGTGCAGTTCTCCGCCTTTACTTTTGGCCAGGTTTAGCTGTAGTTTGGCCATGATCTCGCTTTGGGGTTGCCTGACCAATCAGGCAGGTAGGATGTGCACTGGATGTGTCAAAGGGAGGATTTCTAATTAAAGCATGAGTTACCAGGGATCATCCGTATGTGGAACCTTGAGGCGGCAGCAAACTCAGGAATGGAAAGGAGACCTGGAAAGGCTGCTCCCCGGATCTCTCTCTCTTACCTGGAGATCCAGATGCAAGATCAGAGGGATTGCTGTGAGTTGAACTTTCTAAAGGACAGGAAGAAGGGGACAATTTTGCCAATTAATCAGGTATAGGTGGAATCATGGAATCCCTACAGTACAAAAGCAGGTAATTTGGTCCCTCGAGTCTGTACTGACCACAATCCCACCTAGGCCCTTTTCCCGTAACCCCACACATTTACCCTGCTAATCCTCCTGACTTAAAAGGTCAATTTAACCTTGCCAATCAACCCAACCCGCACATCTTTGGACTGCTGGGGGAAACCGAAGCACCCGGGGAAACCCATGCAGTCACAGGGAGAATGTGCAAAGTCCAAACAGATAGTGTCCCAAGGCCAGAATTGAACTTGCGTTCCTGGCATTGTGAGGCAGCAGTGCTAACCACTGTGCCGCCCCAAGGAATGACCAAATAAGTTCAAGGAAGTCAATGCCAAATCAATGGCAAGGAGCGAGATCCCTCCAACCAGGAGGCAATACATCAAGCATCCAGAAGCTTGGCCTGTCATCAATTCAGGGGATTTAACTCCACACAAGTATGCAAACCAATGCACCTCCCCTTATGGAGGGCATATGAGACTGAAAGAGTCCATTTGGCCCTATCAGTCTCTGCTGGCTGGGAAAACTTTCCCCTCACTCTCCAACTCACAGATGAAGAATAGTGACCTGACAGTGTTTACTGAATTGGTACTCCAGTAAAGAGTTAAGGGAAAAATGTAAACTAACAAGGGATGAAAGCAAACACTTCTTCTGCCCTACAATCTCTCTGGAAGTTAATATTATGTCATTAAGGTACCCTGAGTATGTACATGAATGGAGACCAGCTAAACAATGTAAAGCGAATTTGAAAAGAAAAGAAAATCTGTCACATTCTTAAATGGGATAGACATATTACTAGGAACATAGAAAAAACATGTCACAGGAGCAGGGTGTTCAGCCCATCATATCTATTACAGCCAGGTGTAATGATCTTGCTCCAACTCTTAAACCATTGCACTGCAACTTTTGGCATCTCCAGTGCAAGGCCAAGTATTTTTTTAAATGTGATGTCCCTGTCGCTACCAGCCTTTCTGGCAATGAATTCCAGATCCCCACACCCCTCTGGTTAAAAATATTTCTCAGCTCCCAGCTAAACTAATTCTTCTGCCAATTACTATAAATCTATGCTCCCTGGTTATTGACCCCCCAGTAAGGGAAATAGATCCTTCTGATCGACCATATTGTGATCCCTTCAATTTCATACTTAAATCTGCTGTGTACAAGAAAACAACTACAGGCTGTTGAATCTTTCTTTTGAGGCTAAAGCTCTCCAGTCCTGGCAACTTCAAGGAGAAAATAGCGAGGCATCTTGAGGAGAATTGTTTGGTAGAGCAGTCGCAGCACGGTTTCGTTAAGGGGAAGTCGTGTCTGACGAATTTATTGGAGTTCTATGAGGATGTGTCTAGGGCGGTGGATAGAGGAGAGCCGGTGGATGTGGTCTTTCTTGATTTTCAGAAGGCGTTTGACAAGGTACCTCACAAGAGGTTATTGCAGAAGGTCAGGGGACATGGAGTTGGGGGTAGGGTGTTAGCGTGGATAGAGGATTGGCTGTCAAATAGGAGGCAGAGAGTGTGGGTCAATGGGTGCTATTCGGATTGGTGGTTGGTGACTAGTGGAGTGCCCCAGGGGTCAGTGCTGGGGCCTCAGCTATTCACCATTTATATAGATGATCTGGAGGAGGGAACCGAGTGTATGGTGTCGAAATTTGCTGATGATACCAAGATTGGTGGAACGGCAAATTGTGCGGAGGGTGTGGAGAGTCTGCAGAAGGATCTAGATAGACTGGGCGAATGGGCCAGGAACTGGCAAATGGAATTTAATGTTGGCAAATGTGAGGTTGTCCACTTTGGTAGGAATAATGGTAGGAAGGACTATTACTTACGTGGCGAAAAACTGCAGCAGGCAACGGTGCAGAGGGACCTCGGGGTCCTTGTGCATGAGTCGCAAAAACCCAGCCTGCAGGTGCAGCAGGTGGTCAGGAAGGCGAATGGGATGCTGGCTTTCATAGTGAGGGGGATTGAATATAAAAGTAGGGAGGTCTTGCTGCAGCTGTATAGGGCACTGGTGAGGCCGCAGCTGGAGTACTGTGTGCAGTTTTGGTCGCCGCACTTACGCAAGGATATTTTGGCCTTGGAGGGAGTGCAGAGGAGGTTTACTAGGCTGATTCCGCAGTTGAGGGGGTTGAACTATGAGGAGAGGCTGAATAAACTAGGCTTGTACTCGTTAGAGTTAGAAGAATGAGGGGAGATCTCATTGAGACATATAAGATGTTGAATGGGATGGATAGGATAGAGGTGGAGAGGCTCTTCCTGCTCAGAAAGGACAGTAGGACTAGAGGGCACAGCCTCAGGATAAAGGGGGGGGGCGGTTTAGAACGGAGTTGAGGAGGAACTTCTTCACTCAAAGGGTGGTGAATCTCTGGAATTCTCTGCCCATTGAAGTGGTGGAGGCTGCCTTGCTCAATATTTTTAAGACGCGGGTTGATCAGGTTTTTGATAGGCAAGGGGATTAAGGGTTATGGGGAGAGGGCAGGAATGTGGAACTGAGCCACGACAGATCAGCCATGATCTTATTGAATGGCGGGGCAGGCTCGAGGGGCTAGATGGCCTACTCCTATTTCTTACGTTCTTATGTTCTTCATAAATCACCTCTGTACCCTCTCCAGTATGATCACTTCCTTCCTGGAATGTAATGAGCTGAACTGTATGCAGTGTCCTAGATGTGGCCTAACTTGTGTTTTATATGGTTCCAGCATAACCTCCCTAGTTTTGTATTTTATACTTCAGCTGATAAAGAAGTCTCTTTTGCCTTCCTAACCATCTTATCTATTTGCCCTGCTACCTTCATGGATCTGTGGACATGTACTGTGAAGATTCTATGATTCTATTCTGAGGCCAATCTTCTCCTTTACATTTCACAGTGGCATACATTAACTGTATATGGGGCAATTTCACACGGGTAAGGGGTGCCCCCTGGGCATTGCCAGCTTGGCAGTACCAGCCTGGCCTCCTGGCACTGCCCTAGGGGCAAGTGGCAATACCTGGGGGCACCCTGGCACTGTCCACCTGACAGTGGGTAATGCCAATGGGCTGGGGCCAGAGGGAGGAGACCAGTTGTGGGTGGGAGGGCCCACAGCCACTCTGCGCTCAGTGGCCAAGAAAGAGAAAGACCAGCCATCACGGCTGGGCGGGGGTAGGGGCTGTGGGGGGTTTTGGGACTGCAAGGGAGTTGGGGCTGCCAATGGAATGGTAGCGGGAGATGGGAATAGGAGATTGGGATGGCTGGGCAGTGGTGGCTGGAGGAGGGGGGAATCAAGGCTGGGTGGGGGTGTTGGGGCCAACCTGGACACATCCAGAAGTCCAACGCCGGCATATCCACATCACATCCAGAAGACCAGCGATTGGGACTTGGAGGCGGGGGGCGGTGGTCTGCACGCCTGTGATGGTGGGTTGCTGTGCTGGCCACTGATTAGGCTGGGCAGTGATCGGGAGACCGACAGTGTGGGCTATTGTGCATGTGCAGATTTTGGCGCATGCGCAATGGCCCACTCTCCAGCGAGAGTAAGCTCTGCCCACTGAGTTGTAGCATGATTCACATTAGTGCACTCTGCAGTGCACAGAGTGTGGGAGATTCATTTCGATAGGGAATGCTATTAATGCATCACAGGACCTGCTTCACCCCTATCAATATAGACACCACTAGTACATTCATTGATTTTATTGAGCATAGGTCAAATCAGACATAGATTTAGTGGAGGATTGATATATCCTTTGCTTGAAGTGATATAATTTTCTGTTTTTGAAATTAGAATGAAAATGGGCTATCAGGCAGACTATTTGCAACTCTCAAGTTTGTGTGGAATTTTATATTGCTAGTTTAGACACATTCAAAGAGATGTACATAGTCACCTGGTATTATTCACTTGCATATGTATTTACCAATAGTGTCAGAGCAGCCAGTGAGAATTAATTTTCCTTGAAATTTAGGTAATCTTCAAACAGCTTTCTTACGTTGATTTTCAGCAGAATGACATTAAAATATTTAAGCAAAGGTACATTTAAAGGGATGTGGATCCATCAATGGTTAGATTGAACCATATTTAAATGTGAGTTGGAATGGGTTCCTATGTGTGCTTCCCCAATAGCTGGAGGTAGACAGGAGTCCAAAACTGAATGTAATTTATGCACAATCATTTTTTGTCCTGCTGATGTGCTTGAAGACATTGTCACAGTGTGCTGACCACATAGGTCAAGAAGCCATCAGCGATGAAGAACAATGCGCTTGTAAAGTCAATTCTGTCAGAGAGCAGCTGCTGCCTGATATCCGGTGATAAATGAGTAGAAGCTTGCAAACATGTTCCCATAGAAAAACATAAACATTAGCAAGGGCAGTTAGTTGAAAACAGGCAGAATAAGTATGCATGTGTGGAATTCTCCGGTTGCGCTGGTCTAAAATTCCCATCTGACCATCAATGGCATTTCATATTCTTCTCAACCCACCCGCTAAAATTCAAGTGGCAAGCAGGGATGGGAGAATTCTGGCCACTCAGTCTAGTAGCCACGTTACATGGCATGAAACAATATAAAATTATCCACTGGGGCAAAAGTTAACAGAGTGCAGACCCAGTCTGCATTCTGGAAGACTGGGCAAAAGCAGTCAAGAATCAAGACGTTCTCGTTAATTATTAAAAGTACATTCTGGGAAATCAAAGAATTGAAATGCTTAAATCATGGTTTGTCCTATTTCGGTGATTCCTGTGTTTATGTCAAGGTCGGCCTATTATGATGATTAGGAGATTCATAAAATGCTCCCATATTCTCCCACCAGACATTTAATTTTTAAAATGTGTATGTGTCAAAATGCTGCACTAAAGGTGTGTAGCATTCTGGTATGGCACTGTCTTTTGGTAATTTCTTGACACATTAAAGATGCCAAATGACCTGATCCTCATTAATTCTTATGTTGTTTTCTGATAGGCATCAATAACAGGAACTTTTATTGATTAAAGATTGTAGGCAACTTAATGAAAGTGCTGCTGAGAGCACCTAGGAAGATTCTCGCTCTTTTGTTTAACAAAAAAATGAGGCTGAATGAAGTCAGCCAAAAATTCCATTTGAGAAAAGATTAGAAATATGGTTAATTATTTTCCAGCTTTTCATTGCACTTTCAAAGACCTGGGATACACTACAGATAATGCTGAAATTAAATTTTTTTGTGTCTGCTTACAGTGCCAACTCTTAAAACCAATAAATAATAAAATAAATGATATAATTCTCCCAGTGTTCTTTAGAAAGATAGGGTGAAATTTTGCAGCCCCACAGCGGGAGGACAGGGCCATAAAACGCAGTGAGCCATTCAAAACTTCATTGGCAGGAGCAGAAGGTCCCATTGGCAGGAGGGGCTGCGAAATTACAGGTTTTAGAAAAACAAAAGATAAGAATAGCATTAAAGCAAAATACTACAGATGCTGGAATCTGAATCAAAAACAGACAATGCTGGAAAATCTCAGCAGGTATGACATCATCTGTGGAGAGTGAATTGAACCAATGTTTTGAGTCAGGATGACCTTTCATCAGAGCAGAAGGAAAATCAAATAAGATTTATGCTGTGAGGTGGGGATGGGGCTATAACTGATAGGGAATGGCATAGACAGAAAGACAAAGGGAATATAAATGGTGATGATAAGGATAGGAATGGTGCTAAGAGCGTCCATTAAGAGATCAGAATTTGTAAATGGCATAACAAAGATGCAGAGTGTAGGAATGCGGCAGATGGCCCTAGTGGGGTATGGGAGCTGTGGTGGGGCAGTGGGCGTATGGAGAGTGAGATTTTAGAGGTGGAAAAATAAAAATAAGAATATAAGGTAATAAAAATCGATGAATAAAATGAAAAGAAATGAAATAAAATAAATGGAGATGGAGTGGAGGTGGGAAGGGAACAGGAATAGGTAATTCTCCCTTCAAGCCTGTTAGATCATGGAGTTAAATCAAAGCTGATTATACCTCAACTCCAATTACCCAACTCCGCTGCTTATCCTTTGATATCTCTACCTAACTCAAATGAATTAATCTTATTCGAGAAAATTTCAATTAATCCAGAATCCACAACTGAATACTAAATTTCCATGACCCTTATTTGAAAGTTGCCTGATTGAGCATACAGAGCCTGGTTCTAATTCAAACATTCCCTCAAAAAGCCACTTATTCTGTAGTCTCGCACCAGAGGTATTAGTTTCTCCATTTCTATTGTAACTAATGCTTTCATTACTTTAACCACTTTCAGTCGATCACCCCTCAACCTTCGAAATATGAAAGGAATTTAAACAGGTTAGTCTTTCTATAGGGGAGCCATTCTGACTTTTTCCATTTCCTTTTGTCAAAATACTGATCCTACAGATGAAAAAAAGAACATTTGCATCTCATTGCTGCAATATTAAAACAAGTGTTGGAAATAACAGTAGTTATGAGACAGAATCATGCACTGATCTTCCCTTACTGAGTGCTTTTAAATTTGAAGCATCTACTTAACAAAAGCTGATGCAATAATATCCATGATGAAAATTAGGATAATTCGTTTCACATTTACAACTGCTCAAAATTGCGCTTCACAAGCAATTTAGTCAATTATCCCCCTTTCAACGAAGTCAATTAGACTTACTACACCTGCTTTGCAAGATGTGTATTATTTAATCATTTTCATTTTAAATATCTAATTGCCTCATGTATGCTATGAATTTATTGATAAGTTCACTGCCTATAAATATAAGCAAAGAAAAGATCTACTCAACTAAAGGTCGAGTCATTTGAAAATGTTGCCAGATTATTTTGCTGTAAATTGTAGTGTAGAAATTAGTCCTGTAGTGTTACAGTACACAAATTCCTCTCTGCTATTTCACTGGAAGTGAAAGCACATCGGGTGGGCATATCCATTAAACTAATGCAAAGAAGAAATTGAATTGAGAGCATTAGCCATTCAAAAATATAAATGACAGTGATTTCTACCCTACTGTTTTTAAATGGCCCCCAATATTTTGTATTGCGCAGTTGCTACATAGTTGAACCTCACCAAAAAGTAAGATAGTTCAAATTTTCTTCAATTATTCTTTCAAAATGTAGAATTAATGAGGTCTGATTCACAGCTCTTTGGTTGCAGGCACTCTTGGGGGAGCATTAATTTGAACACGTGTATAAGCTTTGAAAACTGCCGAGTGTACTTTTCAACATGCTAATCATAGAAACCCTACAGTGCAGAAAGAGGCCATTTGGCCTACCGAGTCTCACTGATCACAATCCCACCCAGGCCCTACCCCTATATCCCTACATATTTACCCACTAATCCCTCAAACCTATGCATCTCTTGACACTAAGGGGCAATTTTAGCTTGGCCAATCAACCTAAGCTGTACATCTTTGGACTGTGGGAGGGAACTGGAGCACCCAGAGGAAACCCACGCAAACACGAGGAGAATGTGCAAACTCCACACAGAGTTGATTTGATATTTGCCACCAACAATATTAGACAGAATCATTGTTCATTTAATATGGCACCGCTGATGAGGTGAACTTTGAGTATTTTCAAATGTTTGGGGCAATGATGTGTAAATTGTGTCCAGATGCATCATTGTATATAAATATCATGGTGATGAAAATGGCAGTCCTCTTTTCTCGCTGCATAACTTGTGTTTTGGTTTGTGTGTGCTCATGAAGGTGGAAGATGGTAGTGCTGATTAATAGAACTTGATGCTGAGCTCAATTTACAACTCCACAGGTGGCGGTGGTGGGGGGGAATTTTTAACTTCAAAAAATAAATGTGTTTGAGAGCAGGTAGGTGTTTAAAAGTGCTGACATTGAAGTGCTGGCTCCAATCTGCTGACCTTCGCAATGTGTTTGGCTGCATGTGAGAAACCAGGAGAGATGGGTTGCCAATTTAAGCAGGCTTGGACTTGGGTCACTGCTGTTTCAACAAGGATTTTCACTTTAACTGTAGGTGCAGGACTGTCTTGGGATTCCTCGAATTGCCAATGGAACCAAGGTGAGAGCACAGTAACAACTGAGAAGAATGAAGAAATAACAGTCAAAAAATCCCATAAGTGTTGGAACCTCTCATCTGCTTCCTTGCCTACGTGCCAGGCATTTGCTCACGTTCTTTTTCTGAGAGTATGACTTCACAACTTTGGCAGTGATTTTCACCTCTTTAGAGGTAAATTGCTCTGGGTTAGAGTTAACCATCACATGGGAGAATTGAATGTCTGATCCCCATTTTAGAATCATTGAATCCCTACAGTACAGAAGGAGGCCATTTAGCCCATTGAGTCTCTACTGACCACAATTCCACCCGGGCCCTATTTCTGTAACTCTCATTTATCCTGTTAATCCTCCTGACACTAGGGTCAATTTGTCATGGCCAATCAACCTAACCCACACATCTTTGAAGGAGGAAACCCACGCAGGCATAAGGAGAATGTGCAAACTCCACCCAAGCCGGGAATCGAACCCAGGTCCCTGACGCTGTGAGGCAGCAGTGCTAATCATTGCACCACCATGCCGCCCTTTTCCATCTGTCATACAACAATTCACCATGGGTGCTGCTGTTTTGCTTTACCTTAGAGCTCAGATAAAGGACTAAGATGAACAGCAGCAAGAACACCAATAGCAGAGAAATAAGCAGGACGAACAGCCTGAACTACAGCCATCTCCTCACAGACCTGTTGCTCCATGGGAGAGCCAGAAAGAGCTCAGACGTGCAGCTCACAGGAGCTCATATCTGCCTTACGATGAACATAGGCAGAGGATCAGCTTCCTCACCATGACCAAATACCAGGGCAACTCTGGAAGTGTTTTTCAACGATTCTTTTATTTTTCCATGAGTTCCGGGTACCAGTGGAGGGTCAGTATTTATTGCCCATTCCTAATTGCCTTTGAGAAGATGATGGTGCAGTCCATGTGGTGTAGATACACTGTCAGTGGCTGGAATTCTCCAGCTGCTCATACCGGCAGCATCTTCTGGTCCCGCCGATGGCGCAACCCCACCATGGATTTCCCCGCGGCTTGGGGTGCAGTCAATGGGAAATTCCATTGATAGCGGTGGGAACAGAAGCAGTTTGCCCGCTGTTGGCAAATGACATGTCAATTCTTGCCACAAGAAACACGTGGTGGGAGGCCAGAGTATCTCCCCTTCCCACTCCCCCCCTCCCTTACCCCACCCCAGTGCTCTTAGGAAACGAATTCCAGGTTTTTGAAGCAGAGATAGTGAAGGAATGATGATATACTTTCAAGTCGGGATGGTGTGTGACTTTGAGAGAAACTTGCATGTGATGCTGTTCCCATGTGCCAGCTTCCTTTGTTCTTTGAAAGAGTACAGGTCACAGTTTAGAAGTTCCTATTGAAGGAGTCTGGACAAATTACTCAAGTATATATCTTGTAGATGGTGCACATGGAGTAATAGTGTTCTCATGGTGGAGCAAGTGAATGTTTAAGGTGTGAACGTGATGCCAATCAAGCAGACTGCTTTATCCTTGATGCCGTTGAGCTCTGAGTGTTATTGAAGCTGCATTCATTCAAACAAATGAAGAGTATTTCATCACACCCTTAATTTGTAACTTGTAAGTGGTGGACAGGCTTTAGAGAGCTAAAAAGTATGTTACTTACTGCAGAATTCCCAGCCTTTGACCTACTCCTTGTAGCTACAGTATTTATAGAGCTAGCCCAGTTCAATTTCCAGTCAATTTTAACCTTGGAATGTTGATGATAGGGAATTCAGTGATGGAAATGCTAATGAATGTGAAGGGAAGGTGGTTAGACTCTATTGTTGGAGATGGTATAACAGTGTGAATATTGCTTTCCACTTCAGTTTCTGGTCAAGGATGTTGGAGAGGGATTTAGCAATGGCGATACCATGAAATATCCAGGGTAGATGATTAGATTTTCTCTTGTTGGGGGATTAACACTGCCTGATACTCATGTAACATAAATATTGCTTAAATTTAAAACATGGATAGATTAAATTAAATATTTAATGTTAATGCTTCAAGCATAGGAGGCAAAAAAGCAAGGCCTCATTCCCCCTTTGCACAAATGAGTTTAAACATAATGAACAGGGAGAAGGTCTTGTTGGGAGAGAATATTGATGTTAGTCCTGGAAACAGTGTTGCTAGGAATGAAGTATTGTACCTGTTGCACTCAGTGTTTGGTTATCAGGTCAGAAAGCCCAAGGTATATAGTGAAGCCAGACCAAACCCTAGCAACTTTTCTAGTTTGGCTTTCATGTGAGGACAGGCACAATTCTACTGACAAACCCAGGAGTTTTTACCAAAACAAATTTAATTTAACAGCACAGTTTAACTATAACAAATGATGTAGCTTATTTTTTAACAATTGAACAGTACTTAAACATGATAGATACAACTCCTAACTGCTAACCTGTCACAATGAGTTCCAATCAAGCAAAATTTCTCTCATGGAAGTAAACCCCTCTTTATAACTAGTTTGCAGAAATTAAACAAATAAATCTCCCGACATTAGAGCGAAACCTCAAATAATAATTCCAGCTCGATTGTGGGCATACTTGCTTGTGATTTAGGCTAATGCTCCTGGAGCTTTTAGGAAATCCTCTGGAGGGAAAGAAACCAAGTGTGACTTGTTTTTTCTAAGCAGGCCCAGGTGGCAACTGCTTGTATTTCAAAATGAAGACTGCAAGCTTAGCACCTTCCATTAATCCTATGATTCTGTCCCTATTAATCTACCTAATCAAAACTCACATGGTCCTGTGTACCTAGTCTAAAATCCCAGGAGAACCTAAAGAAACAAAATATCTGTTAACTCAACAAAGTAACACATTCCTAGCTAAAAATCAGTTCTTATCCTGTTTTTTATCATCTGTGCATGTTTCCCAGGCAAATCGACTTTTGTAACAAAACACTGCCTCTTAAAGCAGTCTACAGAAACATAAAACATATCAAAATAGCACAGTATCATCACAGTGTGTCAGGGATAACATGGGATATATATAATTTGCAGCTTCCATTTCCAATCAACAGCTGTAAAATAGGTATCAATGCCAAACACCGTGTTCCATGCCAGTTTGGAGTTCTGATTTCTCATTCTAAATCCCTGCACTATCTATTGTTATTTGACACTGTAAATATATTTGCAGCTGCACCATTTCATGTATGTACCAACCATGAGTCAATTTGACCCATAAATATCAGCACGTTTCATGTGATAATCAAAGACCATTAAAAGTTATAACCCTAACACTAACCACAGCATGAACATGGGAATAGTTAGTTTAAGCATTAATAAGAAGAGAATTTTTTTTAAACTTACCCACTTTTTCTGCTTACCTGCAAATATCATTTTCTGGTTCCTCCAGTCCAAAGCGAGTATCGAACACCAACTGTATCCTTGTGTTTTCAGGAGACAGCAATCTCCACGTCAATAAAATGCTCCTTGGATAGTTGAGAGGAAATCGCGGACTCTGTACAAATCCATTATTCACGGCATTGATTGTATCTTCTTGCCGATAAATTGCTGTGAGGTGATTGCTCTCTGTTAGTAGTCACAACTTGTACAAATTAGTCAGCTGTTTAATTATTGAAGAACAATGCAAAAAAAAGCACCAAAGTATAACAATGAACGATAACTCTTCAAACTTTTAACATTTCCTGTAATTAATGTTATTACATATTTTAAAAATGTAATCAGTCAGAACTGTTGGCGTTTATTGATGCCATTTAGGTTGAGATACATCCACCGGAATTCTACCACCCCCACCCGCCACGGAATCGAAGCGTTCAAGGACAATGGAAATGTCTGTTGACTGCAGATGGGAATTTCCAGTCTCGCTTGAGCGAGGCTGTAAAATCCCGTCCATCATTTACATGTCATCAGCTGTTACTCAGTTGGCTTATGTTACAAACATGCAGACACTGTGGGCCTGTGGGGATGAGAAAGAGTTAAACGCTGGTTATAATTAGGCTAAAAAGAACCATGTATAAACATAGCATAATAGTAATTACTTCATACCCAACAGTCCAGGGGTAGGCTACTGTACAAATGTCACTGAAATTCTACCACACGAGATGACTGGAACTATTTGTGGTACAGCAAACATGGTATCCACCGCAGTAATAACATTTACAGAGTGTTTTTCAGTTATATTTAGTTTTTTGCTAAACTTTGAAAACATCCAGTGATGCAGGTGATGATATAATTTTAAAATGAATTGAATAAGTAATTGAAATGCCAATATCTAAAAAGGATATGAGGTAAGGGCAGGGAAGTGAGATTTGAGTAGCCAGCTGCAATTGAAGAGCTAGTATGGGCACTGGTGACACGATGACATGAAAATATCAGGAATATCCAATAAATAAGAATGTTTTCTATTGATCGTATATTTCAAAATCTGTGGGAAAATTTAGTCTGCTTAAATCAGGGACAGTTTGGTTATGCTAATGGAACTAATGCTTTTGATATATTGATGAGTCTAGCAACACTGTAAACAGGTTAGCCTAAGGCAAGCTGATCAGAATGGGGAACAGACATAAAGAGGGAGTTTTGAATAAGGTGCTTGTGGTTCAAAGGAGGAGACAAGGTGTGAACTTTGCATCTACACTCTAAAAGTTAGACTCAAGAAAATCAGGTAACTAAGTTTGATTTCTGAAGAAGTTAGCTCAGGTATGGGAAGCTCCAAAGGAAAAACTGCATATCAGGAAATGATTAAACCTCTACAAGGATAATCTTTTCATATCACAGTCATAGCAGGAATAACTGTTCAACTCCCAACAAGCAGTATTTGTAATTAAAGTCTGTATTGCTGTTTGTTTTACCTCAGAAGCAAAGCCCAAAGAAATATAACTGCCTGGTGTGGTAATTGTTACTGGATTTTATTTTAATATTTAAAATCTGTAAGATATTGTGGAGCATTCCAGGAAAATCAACACTGAAGGTAATGAAATTAAGGCTATTTGGAACTAGATAAAGTTAACAATACTGTATATAACCATTATCTTAGATAAGGGTACTTCCAGTTTATTTTATTGTTGTTTATGTTATTGCTTAATAAACATTTCTTTTATTTTAAAATCATCACAAAACATCAGGGACATAATTTTCTGGTTTTTAAATCTTTTTTCACATTGTATTAAATTGCAAACTACAGTTGAGAGCAGTTGCTTCAAGTTTCCCTTTAGGGATTCGAAATAACCCAGTGTTTACCATCAGCCGTATTCCTAACACAGGCAAGATGAGACAAATGACTTCCTTCTGTGCTGCAGTTTCTAATAATTCTACATATAATTGGCAAGGCAATTACCTTGCCCTCACATCACTCTTCCATTTACAAAGCTGATGAATTGCAATTGCAAAACACTTTACCAAGGTTCACCTTGTTTTAATATTTATATTTATTATTTTACAGTTGGGGCAGAAATATGAGAGCAGACCAAGGTATAAATAATTGATGTAGCCCCTGCAAATGGAAATAATTTATATATCAGATTACTGTCATTGTATGATCGCCAGATTCTGCCTCAGATAGAACCTATCCAGGCAGTGTCTGAACTTCATTTGTTTTCATCAGCAGGGACTCTTGGCTCCACCCCATCATCAGCAAAGGTTTGTTTCCACGACTGAAAAGGAATCCAAACTGAAGCCAGATGAAGCCTGAATGAAAAAGTGCAAACTGAATGGGGTTTTATACAAGCCTTGCAGTTTGAATGGGTGGCACAGTGGCTTGCTCTGCTGTCTCACAGTGCCAGTGATTCAGGGTCAATTCCAACCTTGGGTGACTGTGTGGAACTTGCACATTTTCCCTGTGTCTGTATGGGTTTCCTCTGGATGCCCCTGTTTCCTCCCACAGTCCAAAGATGTACGGGTTAGGTTGAACAGCCATGGTAAATTGCCCGTTAGTGTCAGGGGATATTAGCACAGTAAATATAGGGATAGGATCTGGGTGGAACTGTTGTTGGTGCAGGCTCAATGGGCTGAATGGCCTCCTCCTACACTGTAGGGATTCCATGGTTTTATGAATACAAGCTATCAATGGTACGCATTCCATCAACACATTACTGCTCTGGTGACATTGGGTTCAAATTCAGAGTTTAGAAATGTACATAATCAACCTTAGGAAACCTACTAATAGTTTTGCGCACCATATTGTACTGACAGTCACCTGCCCCAAAATTTAAAGGGACAGCAGTAAAGACTATTTTGCAAAAGCTCCATACATGTTCCAAAAAATGTTTTGGTTTCTGTCTTTATTCATTTACTGATGAAAGTGAGTGATGTTTGTGGGACGCTTGCTGCCATTTCTCATGTTGGAAAGAGGTTTCAGGATATTTTATGATACAAAAACTGTGTGGTGGGAGAGTGGGCGGGGATCTCCACACAGAGAAGAACAATGCAAAAAAAAGCACCAAAGTATAACAATGAATGATAACTCTTCAAACTTTTAACATTTCCTGCAATTAATGTTATTACATATTTTAAAAATGTAATCAGTCAGAACTGTTAGCGTTTATTGATGCCATTTAGGTTGAGATACACCCACCGGAATTCTACCAATTAGAAAATGGGTCCAAAAGAGTTGTTGGGGATTTTTGGACAGGAAGACTGGAGGAATGTATGAGTGAGAGCTAGTTGCTTGGTTTGGTGGCTGGAAAAGCAGCTTTTAAAAATATTTTTATTGGACATGGGTGTCGCTGGCAAGGTCACTATTTGTTGCCTATCCCTCATTATCCTTGAGAAGGTCTCGATAAACTGTCTACTTGAACCATGACGTTTTATCTTGTGACTTCTCTGTTGCAATTTGGTGTAACTGTGTGGCTTAGGATCAATCACATTGCTGTTGGTCTGGAGTGATGTGTAGGCCAGACTAGGTAAGGATGGCAGATTTCCTTCCCTGAAGGACTCCAGCAAACCAACTGGGCTTTTATGACAATCAGTGATGGTTGGCCATCTGAACTAGGACTAGCATTATATATCATATTTATTTATTACTTGAATTTAACTTCTACTGGTTACTGCAGAACTTTAACCTAAACCTCTGGTTACTATCTGGTGATATTACCACTACACAAACTTTTTCCTGTATATTTTCACTGTCTTGATATTTTCCCTCAGTTACACTAAACTTTTTATGGGATTTACTGTTCCTTATGCCCCATTGTTAAAGAAATCTAGGTAATGTGAAACTCTTACTGTTTTATTTATGACTTACTGTGGGCTATTGCATAACCTTCCTTGGGTAGGGTGTAATGTGGATAATGGGGACCTTGCCACTCACCACAAAATTAGTCCTGGGCCTGAACTTTACTCTCAAGGTGTGACTGAATTTGGAAGCAGATGTAAAACCCATTCCCAGCTGAGATCTCGCTGTGAATGCAACATTATGCTGAGCGGCCAATTAAATCCTGCTCAGCATGAAACATGACTGCTGGTTGGGTTTTCCAGTGATTGCGAGTGGGAATGCACAGGGCACTGGATCCAAAGCGGACCCAGTAGAGCTGGGGTCTTTAAAACATAAGAGACAGCCCCCTGAATGCTGCCGTGTGTTGTGGGGAAGGCTAAGGGAGCTGCCTGGAAGCACACCAGTAATTGTCCTTATGTGTAGCCGTAGCACCTGGTGCTCATTGGAGGTGGGAGGGCAAGTCAGGTGGGCACTCTACCTACCGTTTCCCAGATGAATGCGAGGGAGTCTTGATGGAGGTGGTCAGTGCCAGGTGAAAAATTCTCATGCCCAGGGATGGCAGGACAAGGTTGTCTCAAAAAGGCCTGTGCAGAGGTTGTCACCCAGATCAGTGGGCATGTTGTGGTGTGCTGCACATAGCTTCCTTGGTCAGCAAGAGTAACTGGAGACATACTATGGGCTGTGTGAAGAAGCAGAGGCTGGTGCCCATTGTTTGGTACACTCAGGGGTCTAAGAGTGTATGCCAACTGGCATCAAGGCCTGCCCTGCCAAGGCTAAGATGTCAACACCACTGGCTTCACTGCCCTGGAAGGTGAGGTGTACCACAGTGAAACAGCCTAATTAGTGTCTGGAGATGGGGGTGGGGGATGGGGAAGGGAAATGTGGAATGGACCTTAAGAAAGATGGAGCATGAATGAATCTTTTCATTGTCTCCTGACAGGAGAAGACAAGCCATTACACTGCAGATTGCTGAGGACCGGTGGGGCGGTGCTAAATCTGTTCATCTTCGCAAAGCACAAAAGCCACATACTGGAGTTGGCCAGTGGTTAGCTTGCCTCTCTGATTATGCTTTGGTGAGTTTTTTTTAATTCATTCGTGAGACATGAGTTTCACTAGCTGGCCAGTCCAATCCCTATTGCCCATCCCTAGTTGCCCTTGAGAAGTGGTGGTGAGCTGCCTTTTTGAATCACTGCAGTCCATGTGCTGTGGGGCACAACTGCATGTACAAGGGGTACGGCAAACATCACAAGCTACTCTTATCAGAAAGTGAGCTGTGACAGCCAAAGTGCCTATTGAAGCTTCAATGCAGATGACTCCATGCAGCAAGCTCCGTTGCCTCATCATGCCAACTAGCATGGAAAGTGACAATAATGATTGAATTCACTGATCTTTGGCCTTCCTTCCGCAGATGCTCCATCCGTAGGAGATGCTGGTGTCCCTGGGGACCCCCATGAAGCTTGGAGGAAGGCACTGCTCCTGCGCTAACATCATGCCCTCCCTCAAAACAAGGCAGCAGTTCAGATTCTCATGTGTCAGTGGGCATTAGGTTGTCAGCTCTGAGGATAATGCACACAGTGGTGAGGGCACATAACATTTGCTCGAGGAGTTGGCAGAAGCAGAGAGGTCCCAGGGTGTCAGTGGGAGGAGTACTGCCGGATCATGCTGAGCCCGAGGCCAATAATAAGCTTCTAGAGACATCAATTAGGTGACAGTGTTGGATATCCAGCAGAGGTGAAAACAGTACATGAGAATTAAGAAGAGATCTTGGCGAGAGGAAAAGAGTGGGTGCGGCACAGTGGCACAGTGGTTATCACTGCTGCCTCATAGCACCAGAGACCTGGGTTCAATTCCAGCCTCGGGTTACTGTCTGTGTGGCATTTGCACATTCTCCCCTTGTCTGTATGGGTTTCTTCCAGATGCTCTGGTTTCCTCCCACAGTCCAAAGATGTGCGGGTTAGGTTGATTGGTCATGATAACTTGACCTTAGTATCAGGGGATTAGCAGGGTAAATATGTGGGGTTATGGGAATAGGGGCTGGATGTGATTGTGGTTGATGCTGACTTGAAGGGCAGAATGGCCTCCTCCTGCACTGTACGGATTCTATGATTCTTATCAGTTATCCCTCAAGTGAGGTAGCTAAACCTATAATTATATTAACGGATTCTGGAGCTTTTCAAAGACTTTTGCTGGGAAAAGACATTACTTTTCACCAGACAACATATTAAAAGCCAAAGTTTTAATAAATGAGGAGTCTGTAATCATAATTTTGTACTGGGTGCATTTGGAGGGTGACCTACTGTCTGGGGCAGTAATGGTAGGGGTTTTTCAGAAGTTATTGTTCAATGGGGTTGACTTATTCCTGGGAAATGAGTTAGCCAGACCAAAGGGAGTATCTTCTTCCATAGTTACGGAAAGCCCAAATGAGGGTAAAGAGATGGAGCAGTTACAGAAAAAGTGTCCAGGAATTTTTCCTTTATGCGTGATGACTCAAGCAATGGCTAAATAAAATCCAGCAGCTTCCTGTTAGTGGAGAATGCCACTTGTGTAGCTACTGCATAGTAACACTGTGCAATGGCGAGCACCACTGACTGCCAAATCTCTGAGACAACTTACCTTCCCAGGGAAATCTGAGGTACACAGGGCTGTTTGATAGAAAGTGGTAGGCTTAGGCAAAGTCATGAGTTTGTGTGATATACAGTGAGCAACAATGTAATCAGTGCAGTCATTATCCTACAGGATGGCTTTGGTGCGCCCTATTTCAGGATAAGCCCACCCAGTGAGCCAATGGCTTGGGCCTTATTTACAAGGTTCCCAATAAGGACAATCTTACAGCGCGTGTAACTATAAGCATCCCAGTGTTATTTTGATCAATGAAGGTAAAGCGTCATAATGGAGAGAAAACCAGAGAGATCCACATTGGTCCATAAGGCATGTTCTAGACTGCTGCAATTGTCCTACATTCAGTCACTTTTGGGAGGGTGGTGAGTTGCGTGCTGGCACTGGGAGGCATGGGGCCCAAACACACCACTGAACCTGGCTTCAGGATGCTCAAGTGCCATTTTGCAAGCGCGCCCTGATCGCAGAATTCACTGGGAGACCCCCTCCCTCCCCCTATAGACATAAGGACACCCCCACCCCCCCACCACCACCTCATCAGCAGCATGTTCTCCCAAACATTCCCCAACATGGGTTGCCAGCACAGGGCCCTCCACCCCAGCAGGACCCCTCCTACACATGCCTCCCTGCATGCCCCTCCTCCCTCCTCCGCAGAGCCCCACTCAGGCCCCACCCTGGCAGTTCCCATCTGGCAGGGTCAGGGTGCTGGTTAGCACAGCCAAGCTGCCACTGCCATGTGGGCACTGCCTAGCCATATCTCTGATCCCCAGGGACTTCAATGGCCATCACATCTGTGCCTTTAGTGCAGCCAGGGATGGAATGTCAAAAATAAACAGCTGAGCCTTTCAAGCAGGCAGACAGCAAGGTAACCAGTGTGATATTAGTGGGATTTGAACTTGACCTCATCCCTCAAAGGTCTTTTGGTAGGCAGAGAGAGTACTCACCACATGAGCCCCCACCCAACAATGACACCCCCATCTGAGGACGCCCAACCTGAGATCCCTCATGCCCCTCATGGCATTGAAGACCCTCAACCCCACCTGCATCCTGGCAACAGTTGATTTGTTCTTTTGCACCCTGGTGGTTGTTGCTAATCTCACCTCCTTGCTCATCCTTACAATATAATGGCACCTGAACCACACTTCTTGGGACCAGCAATGATTCACGCTGGAGAGGTGGGAATGTTCCAGGAGGGTGGGTGATCATGTACCATATTTGCTAATGAAACTGAAGTCCAGTCAATTTCATGCTAATCCGCCTCGCACCCTTCCTGGGCACAATCCGATGTGTAGAAAGGGACCGGGACGATTGGAAACCATTTGACACAGGGCGCAAAACCAATTTTTAGACCAGCACACTTACTTTCTGCAATCAGCGTGATCTGTGCCAGACATGCAGAGGTCAGGAAATCGCCCTCATGGTATCATTAAAACTGAACTCAACTGAGTGAGTTGTTGAGTTCAAAAGCTCAATGAATACAGATATAGATATTGGCAGCGCATCTGGATCACTATGATATATTAATGTGGTGCAAATATCTATGGCTTCCTCGAATGGTCCATTACCAAATAGGCTAACAATGTCATAAGAACATAAGAACATAAGAAGTAGGAGCAGGAGTAGGCCATCCAGCCCTTCAAGCCTGCTCCGCCATTCAATAAGATCATGGCTGATCTGAAGTGGCTCAGTTCCACTTTCCTGCTTTCTCCCCATAACCCTTAATTCCCTTGCCTACCAAAAACCTATCTACCCATGTCTTCAATATACTTAGCGAGGTAGCCTCCACCACTTCAACGGGCAGAGAATTCCAGAGATTCACCACCCTTTGAATGAAGAATTTCCTCCTCAACTCCGTTCTAAACTGCCCCCCCCTTATCTTGAGGCTGTGCCCTATAGTCCTGCTATCCTTTCTAAGCAGGAAGATTCTCTCTACCTCTACCCTATCCATCCCCTTCATTATCTTATACGTCTCTATAAGATCCCCCCTCATCCTTCTAAACTCCAACGAGTACAGACCCAGTCTATTTAGTCTCTCTTCATAGTCCAACCCCCTCATCTCCGGTATCAGCCTAGTGAACCTCCTCTGCACTCCCTCGAAGGCCAAAATATCCTTGTGCAAGTGCGGCGACCAAAACTGCACACAGTACTCCAGCTGCGGCCTCACC
Organism: Carcharhinus amblyrhynchos; assembly: GCF_965287045.1. Taxonomy (NCBI): domain Eukaryota; kingdom Metazoa; phylum Chordata; class Chondrichthyes; order Carcharhiniformes; family Carcharhinidae; genus Carcharhinus; species Carcharhinus amblyrhynchos. The sequence goes on from NC_137333.1 coordinate 65,649,049, forward strand.
AATGCCCTGTACAGTTGCAGCAAGACCTCCCTGCTTTTATATTCTATCCCCCTCGTTATAAAGGCCAACATCCCATTCGCCGCCTTGATCACCTGCTGCACCTGCAGACTGGATTTTTGCGACTCATGCACAAGGACCCCCAGGTCCCTCTGCACCGTAGCATGCTGCAGCTTTTCGCCCTTTAAATAGTAATCGCTCCTACTATTATTCCTGCCAAAGTGGATAACCTCACATTTGCTAACATTGTACTCCATCTGCCAGGTCCTCGCCCACTCACTCAGCCTATCCAGATCCCTCTGCAGACTTTCCACACCCTCCACACAATTTGCTTTTCCACTTATCTTCGTGTCATCAGCAAATTTCGTCACCCTACACTCAGCCCCCTCCTCCAGATCATCTATATAAATGGTAAATAGCTGAGGCCCCAGCACCGATCCCTGCAGCACTCCACTAGTTACCAACCGCCAATCAGAATAGCACCCATTGATACCTACTCTCTGCCTCCTATTAGACAACCAATCCTCTATCCACGCCAACACCTTACCCCCAACTCCATGCCCCCATAACCTTCTGAAGCAACCTTTTGTGCAGCACCTTATCAAACGCCTTTTGAAAATCGAGAAACACTACATCCACCAGTTCCCCTCTGTCTACCGCACTAGTCACATCCTCATAGAAATCCAATAAATTCGTCAAACACGACTTCCCCTTAACGAATCCGTGCTGCGTCTGCCTTATCAAACAATTCTTCTCTAGGTGCCTCGCTATTTCTTCTTTGATGACGGATTCAAGCATTTTTCCAACAACAGATGTTAAACTAACCGGCCTATAATTCCCTGCCTTTTGCCTACTACCTTTTTTAAACAGCGGTGTAACATTAGCCGTTTTCCAATCTTCTGGCACTTCCCCGGAATCCAGCGAAGTTTGGTAAATAAACACTAAGGCATCCACTATCACCTCTGCCATTTCCTTCAGAACCCTGGGATGCATTCCATCTGGTCCTGGGGACTTGTCCACCATCAGTCCCACTAGTTGATCAAGCACTACCTCTCTAGTGACAGTAATCGCATTCAGGCCCTCAACTCCTACCATCCTTCTATCTTTAATATCTGGCAAACTATTTGCGGCCTCCTCCGCGAAGATCAGGCAAAAAACTTATTTAAGGCCTCAGCCGTTTCCTCATCTCCCACCACTAAATCCCCCCTCTCATCCTCTAAGGGTCCAACATTCAAATAAACATGGCATTGTTATCGATATGCAAGTCTTGTATAGTCTTCATATAGGTGAAGGAATCTTTCACCATTTATGTGGAAAACTTGCTTAGAACTGGTAGTACCATCTTGTCCAACCATTTGACCAATTCAGGTTGTGCAGAACTGGGCATAAATAAGTTAGGGATTAAAGAGACATCACTTTTGTGTGTCTTGGGTAGCCCAGACGTAGGCAGACTAATCCTATCATTTATAATAACTGGCATTTCATTTGTCTTACACAAGTCTAACTGGCATTTTTGGAATGTGCTTTCAAACAGGGCTGTCTGGTCATGCTTAGTAGACAATTCAATGGATACAAATTCTGCCACGTCATTAAGAAAGGTCTGCATTTTGTTAATATAGTCACACTTGTTGAGGGTGACAATTCTAGTTGGGTTTACAAATATGTATGTCTGCTACATTTCCCATGGCAATGCCTTTACCAATCAGAGTTCACTTGCCCGTCAATAAGCATTTTCTTCTCATGCAGTATAAATTGTTGTTCCCTTCACTGTTGGTATTTTCTTGTTAGTTACCCTGATGAGTGCTAGATGAAACACTTTCTTAGCAGATCTCTTTTTTTCAGCAATACATAAGTCCTGAACTACCAAATAATTTTGTAATTAAACCATAACTTAATTGCTTACCTTTATTAAGTGATGTTTTATAGTTCGATAAATGGCAGCCTATTATTTACACTGTACATAATGATATAATGGTAGCAATTTGTTAGATTGTTGGTCTATGAAGAACAATGAAACTACAACTTTACACGTTTTCAATTACATTTGACCCTGCACCCATCTCCCCTTTTGAAATTGGTCCATTTATATCAAACACTAAGAGAATGATGAGGCAACCTGTTTCTCACTTTCTGCCAAAACTTCTTAATTGCCAGCATTAGGAGATCCATTAGCCTGCTTCACCCTACGATTTTAACTTCCCTGTTGGAGGTAGGCATCTTTGGTTAAAAAGTAGGCAGGGAGGCACAGCGCTTAGCACTGCTGCCTCACAGCGCTAGGGTCCCAGATTCGATTCTGGTCCCGGGTGACGGTCTTGCGGATTTTGCATGTTGTCCCTGTGTCTGCGTATGTTAGCCTATCCTCCACGTCTCTCATCATTTTTAAAGTTAAAGTTTATTTATTAGTCACAAATAAGGCTTACATTAACACTGCAATGCAGTTACCGTGAAATTTTCCTAGTCCCACATTCCGGTCAATGCCTAACGAACACATCTTTCAGAATGTGGGAGGTAACCACAGCACCCCGAAGAAACCCATGCAGACATCTTTCAAGTTTCTTTCAGGTGCTCCAGTTTCCTCCCACAGCCCAGAGATGTTTGGATTTGATGGATTGGCCATGCTAAGTTGTCCCTGAGTGTTCAATGATGTGTAGATTAGGAGATTAGCCATGAAGGATGCGTTGGGTTGCAGGGTGTGGGCCTGGGTGGGATACTTTTTGGAGGGTTGGTGCAGACTTGATGGACTGAATGGTCTCCTTCTGCACTGAAGGGATTCTATAATCTCCAGCAAGGAGGATTTGACTAAGATCTGAAATTCACTGGGGTGTTTTGAATTTGTACAATCCTGTGCAGCAGATGTTAACAATTTGGCAGCTTGATTTACATCTCTCCTGATTTTTTATTTCTGTTGAAGAATATAAATAATATAACCTTGTCATAAGAACATACTGAAGTTATGAAAAAGATCAATTAGTCTGCAGAAGCACATACAGATGGGGAATTTATCATGAAAGACAAATTTACAGTTATTCCATGTAAAATGTTGCTCCAGGAAGAGTTGTTGCTGTAAGAATTGAACAGCCTGAAAATGTTTCTTTATTTATTTATGGGATGTGGCTATTGCTGGCATTTGCTACTCATCCCCAATTGCCCACGAATTGAGGGGCTTGCTAGACCATTTCAGACAGCGTTTTTCCTTCCCTAAAGGACATTAGTGAACCAGATGGTTTTTTTTAACAACAACTGACCATGGTTTATGGGCATCATTAGAATTTTAATTCCAGATTTTTTTGGATTCAAATTTCTCTCTACTGCGGCGAGATTTGAACCCAGGTTCCCACAGCATTTACCTCGATCTCTGGATTATTAGTGCAGTGATAATACCACAATGCCGTCACCTCCCCTTCAAACAGAATACACTGTCCAACACAGAATCAGGATCCAGCCACTACTTCTAAAGGGCTCTTGATTCATCCTGACTCGGCGTAAATCCAGCCCAATAACCTCATGTCCCCGGATCCAATCTGACTCTTTATGTCTCCACACTCACTCCTGAACCGCTTATTGCTCAGTTCTGGATCTAGTTACTTCACTGGAGATGAATGTAACCATGGGAGAAATGTGTTATCAATTTGGTTAAAATCTCCAGTGTTTTAATGTTTTGAAAGTTATTTAGAGCACATAGATAAAAATGATATATTTATACACAGTAGCAAGTAGGGTTGCAATGAAAACATTATATCCATCATAGAGCTATTGGATCAGAAACAGTCCATTCTTTGGCTTGTTTTTAACCTGACATGCACCACAGACTGCAGTGGGTGGACCCTGCCCATCGTTTCCCTGCTGTTACCATGGCGAGCAAGCATATAGAAAGTGCCATTTTATTTATAACATTAAGCTGCGGGCACAGAAGTGGAGTTGCCAGGGAATCCGCTACTTGGCAGGGGAGTTGGGACATATGGAGCTAACTGACATTCAGAGCTGGGGTTGATGGGCTGATGCACAGGCCACTTTTATTTTATGAGTGGAGCAGGTTCGAGGGGTGAATTACCCACTCCTGCTCCAAATTTATCGTACCTCCTGGCCTCACAAAATAGAAGATTTATTTTTAATTGTTGCCAAATTTTTTAGCTCACATCTGGTTGCCCCAATGGCTTAGTTGATTAGAATTTATAGAAAGAAAGCCACTCGGCCATCTGATCCATGTTAGCCTATCCTCCACATCTCTCATCATTTTTAAAGTTAAAGTTTATTTATTAGTCACAGATAAGGCTTACATTAACATTGCAATACAGTTATCGTGAAATTTTTCTAGTTACCACACTCTGGTCAATGCACCTAACAAACACATCTTTCAGAATGTGGGAAGTAACTAGACCACCCTGAGGAAACCCATGCAGACATGGGGAGAATGTGCAAACTCCACACAGACAGTGACCTACGGTAGGAATTGAACCTGGGCCCCTCGTGCTGTGAAGCAGCAGTGCTAACCATTGTGCTACTGTGTCAACCCTATCTTCTTGCTCAAACCCAGTAAAATAGCCTGTAAGTTCCACCTATTAGTACTCCAAAATTGCAATTCAAGTTCTTTGTGCATCTTATAATTGCCCTTTCAACCAGTTTAAAATGAATGGTAATTGATCTAAAAGTTACAGGTTGCTACTGTCACATTTATTTTTTTTATTCTTTCGCAATTGTCAGCATGGCTGGCTCGTCCAGCATTTTTATTGGCCTTCCCTAATTGCCCCCAAGAAGGTGATGGTGAGCTGCCTTTATGAATTGCTGCAGTCCATGTGGTGTAGGTACACCTACACTGCTGTTAGAGGGACCTCGGTGTCCTTGTGCATGAGTCGCAAAAACCCAGCCTGCAGGTGCAGCAGGTGGTCAGGAAGGCGAATGGGATGCTGGCCTTCATAGCGAGGGGGATTGAATATAAAAGTAGGGAGGTCTTGCTGCAGCTGTACAGGGCATTGGTGAGGCCGCAACTGGAGTACTGTGTGCAGTTTTGGGCGCCGCACTTAACGCAAGGATATTTTGGCCTTGGAGGGAGTGCAGAGGAGGTTTACTAGGCTGATGCCGGAATTGAGGGGGTTGAGCTATGAGGAGAGGCTGAATAAACTAGGCTTGTACTCGTTAGAGTTTAGAAGAATGAGGGGAGATCTCATTGAGATGTATAAGATGATGAATGGGATGGATAGGATAGAGGTGGAGAGACTCTTCCCGCTCAAAAAAGACAGTAGGACTAGGGGGCACAGCCTCAAGATAAAGGGGAGGCGGTTTAGAACGGAGTTGAGGAGGAACTTCTTCACTCAAAGGGTGGTGAATCTCTGGAATTCTCTGCCTGTTGAAGTGGTGGAGGCTGCCTCGCTAAATATTTTTAAGAAGCGGGTTGATGGGTTTTTGATAAGAGAGGGGATTAAGGGTTATGGGGAGAGGGCGGGAAAGTGGAACTGAGCCACGACAGATCAGCCATGATCTTATTGAATGGCGGGGCAGGCTCGAAGGGCCAGATGGCCTACTCCTGCTCCTATTTCTTATGTTCTTATGTTCTTATGTTAAGGATGGAGTTCCAGAATTTTGACCCAGTGACAGTGAAGGCATGGCAATTTATGGTGAAATTCTCCATCATAAATGGTGCCTGTCCTGCCAACCAGAATGGTGAGATCCTGTGCCATAATCTGAGCTTGGAACCTCATTAATAATGCCCAAACGCATTCCCCTCTGACTCTCCTGGTGGATCAGCAGCTGGTTCATCCACAGATAGTATGGGCGATTTCTGCATTTCCAAGTCAGGAGGCTTGGACGGGAACTGGCAATGGTGGTGTTCCTGTGCATCTGCTGCTCATGTCACACATGCCATGGTGAGTTCCTGCCGTGCATCTTGTACATACTGCTGCCATTGTACGATGGCGAAGGGAGTGGATATTGGAGGTGGCGGATGTGGTACCAATCAAGCAGACTGCTTTGTCCTGAACGTTGTTGGGCTTCTTGAGTGTTGATGGAGCTGTGCCCATCCAGGAAAGGGGGGAGTATTTCTTCACACTCTAGACTTGTGTCTTGTTCGTGTCGGACAAACTTTAGGGATTGAGGAGGTGAGTTACTCACTGCAGAATCCCCAGTCTCTGAACAGTTCTTAAAGCCATAGTATTTATATGGCTTGTCCAGTTCAGTTTCTGATCAGTGCTAACCCCCAGAATGTTAGGATTCAGCAATGATGATGCCATTGAATGTAGGATGATTTTGATAATTCTACTTATTTTAAGCATCTGTAATATTTATGGACTTTATTTTCCTTAACCTATTTTAAAAATGTTTGAATTTCTGTTAAACAATTTGCAGTCAAGGGAACAGGAAGGAGTCATTTGTGGAGGAATAAAATTATTTTCCTATTTATGATTACGTTCCTTTGAGTCTTGAGCTGAAGCACCTGTATGCCTTCTTTATTGGCCCATCATACAATTAGATATTTTAAAATCAGTTTGAAGGAATGGCTAAAAGCAGTCCAAACTCAGGATGACAGTATCTTTAAGCAAACCGTATATTGTTTTAATTGATCTACACACGAGGAAATGTATTTTTTGATATTTGTGGGGCTTGTGTTAAATATGTTGACAAAAAAAAGTGACTTTATGACTTCTATGTATTTGGGAAATGTGTCATTCATTTGTAATGGGATGTAAACTATGAGGAGCCCGGGCAAAAGGCACGAATATGGGTCGGAGTGGGACAGCATAATGATTAGTGCTGCTGCCTCACAGTGCCAGGGACTCGGGTTCGATTCCCGGCTTAGGTCACAGACTGTGAGGAGTCTGCATGTTCTCCTTATGTCTTCCTGGGTTTCCTCTGGGTGCTCCAGTTTCCTCCCATGGTCCAAAGTTGTGCAGATTGCATTGGCCATGCTAAATTCTACCTCAGTATACCCAAACAGGTGCCGGAGTGTGGCAACGAGGGAATTTTCACAGTAACTTCATCGCAGTGTTAATGTAAGCCTGCTTACATAAATATTAAATAAAAATAAACTTTTCAGTTGTTCACGCTGGCGGGATCTTCTGGTCTTGCCAGTAGCACAACCCCACCATGGCAAGGAATATATTAAACGGGAAACCTCACTGACAATGGTGGGACCAGAAGGTTCTGCCACCAACCAATGACAGGCCACCTCCTGCCATCAGCCAGTGGCAGACCACTGCCCACCACCATGAGACACGTGGCAGGTTGTATGATAAATCCCACTCTTTGTCTTTAGTCTATGGGTTCGAGTTATAGAGATGAGGTGACAAAGATCGCCTCATAGCTAATAGAAGCAGTGGATTCGGACTAACTCCAAAAATGAAGCAGGAATGAGACAGTGAGGGACAAAATTTGAGAAATCATAATCCTTGTTGGCACGGTGATACCATGGCTTTTGGGGTATGACCCCCTGGATACAATCCATCACTTCAAAGAAAAGGGAGCGGACTTCGCTTGTCCTGACAACATGAAAATTTCTTGGGATCTTGAGAGATGAGAAACTTTTATGTTGTCTTCACTGCTTCTTGTTAAGTACATGTCAAATCTTGCTTAATAAAATCTACTTGATTCATAAAAACTAGTTATTTGTGCCTTGTGACTCAAATGCAATTAACACACTTGTATTATAAAATGAAAAACCTAACTGCTTTTTTTTAACTGGAAGAGCTTTATAACTCAAAACCCTAAACCTTACAATGTCAAGTGGAAATAATTGGGTTCTCTCTTGTTGGAGAGGTCATTGCCTGGCACTTGTGTGGTGCAACTATTACTTGCCAGTTAGCAGCCCAAACCTGAATATTGTCCAGATCTTGTTGCAGTGTCAGGAAGGAGCATTTCACTTTCATCCCAGTGACTATGTATGCTGGTCAGGGCCGCTTGTGTGAACTAAGTAGGATAAACTCACGCCATTCGTTTTGGTTCCTAAGCATAACATCTGCATTATGTAACTGTCAATTGAACTGTGTGGCTATGATCTTCAAAGGAAACAGTGACGTAAATTCATCAGAGGTTGTGTTTAGCAAAGAATGCTGTCATTCTTAACCTTGTACGCCACAATAGGTAATACAGGAATTCCCACCCAAGACAACAGGCTCATTCTTGCCTGAAAGTGGCCAGAATATTCTAGTCTTCAAAATCTGCCATGTGCACATTCAATTTAATTATTATTATAAAAATGGACTGAATGACTCTTAATGACAGAAAAGGGGCTGTGGGGAAACGTGAAAGCAGAAACTTAAGCAAGTGCTGTTCTGATCGGACATGTCTGTTTAAACTTCTGATTTTTGCTCATTTGGGGCTAACACTAATCACCATGATTTGAATCTGTCTGCAGGTGCTAAAACGGACACCTGCGCACTTAGCACTCAAATACTTATTTGGAGCAATTTCCTGGACTGGGCCGTACACTGTCTCCCACTGAACGTGTGGAATGACCTGGTTAATAGATAATGGCATATATCACAATGGCTCAGGGACCAAGCTAAATGGCCCACAGCTTCCCAAACAAAGCACTGAAGGACTGCAGGCAGGACAGATGTCCTGTACCTGCAGGGGAAAGGAGGCAAGTAACGTGTTGATGTGGAAGAGATCAAGGACGTCACTACCAGGAATCCTACCCCAGTGCCACTAAGCATTTAACAACATGAGATGCGTGGTCATAGTAAGATCCCATCTCACAAATGCTCTTCTTAATAACCACACCAGCATCAAACCTCAGCATGCTTGCTACACCATCTAACTATACATTATCATTCAAGCCCCTTTCTACTGTATCCTTCACAGGCATTGGTCACAATCTTAGATACATTGTTTGGCCTTCAATAATTTGACACCCACAGACTCCCTCACAAACCACCCCCCCCCAACACACACACACACACACACACACACACACACACACACACACACACACACACACACACACACACACACACACACACACACACACACATTGCCAATGACATTCTTTATCTTCTAGGATAACATAGCACATAACAGAGATCAGAAGAACTTGACCCAAAGGATGGGCAGCAAGACTATGTGAAAACTTCCTTTCAGAAGGCAATGCCATGGTGATTGGGTGCAGAGTGGAAGGTACCATGAGCACTGATGGAGCAGAAGAAATAGATATGTAGACATTCCATCTTCTTTACATATCTGCAACAAATCCTGATCCCTAAACACCCAAGTCTATCTTTATGCATACATTCTATATGGTATCATCACCTACAGTGGCCAGGTGCACTGTTTTCAAACCCTTCCAGCTTTATATTTGCAAGCTCCCAGGAGCAAGAGTCACTTCATCCACTGAACAAGGAGGAGAATAGTGAGGCACATGCAGTCCATCATTCACTATCACAATCGCATGCATCAGCTAACACAGTGAAAGATTGATCCAGCATCAACAAGATATGAATAACACAGAAAAATGGCTCTTAATGGGGTGTTTTCTTATTTGAATTGGCATGTCTAATTCCAGTCCCATCCAATGTTGGGACATGGTCAAGCAGAGGGATGCTGTGAGATAGTCGGTGGTCAGAGTTTTTTTATTCATTTGTGGGACATGGGCTTCGCTGGCTGGCCAACATTTACTGCCCATCCCTAGTTGCCCTTGAAAATGAATGGCTTGCTAGGCCATTTCAGAGGGCAGTTGAGAGTCAACGACATTGCTGTGGGTCAGGAGTCACATGTAATCCAGACCAGGCAAGAACGGCAGATTTCCTTCCCTAAAAGACATTAGTGAACCAAATGGGTTTTTCCAACAATTGACAATGGTTTCATGGTCATCAGTAGATTCTTAATTTCAGATTTTTTTATTGAATTCAAAAATCACCATCTGCCATGGTAGGATTTGAACCCAGGTCCCCAGAACATTAGCTGAGTTCCTGGATTAATAGTTTAGTGTTAATACCACTGGGGGTCAGGCTGTTAGTGTTGGGGTCAAGAAGTCAGAGTGTCTAGTGCGGGTTCACTAGTATGTTTACCCAGGAGTTCAATCTGGTTTTAATGCTTCTATTTTGCTAAGTAAGTCAGAACCATATGACGGCTAAAATTTTAAATAGCAGTTTTAGAAGGTTCCAGACTCAGAGTTATTGTCCAGTTGAAACTTCTGGGGAAATTCCTGCGCTGTCCTTGTGTGGAAACTTCTGAGGAGTCCCCTAGCCCATCCTCCAGGGTACCTCTGGGGATTGGATAGTTACCGGCAATAATTTGATGCGAGTAGGATCCTAGGACGGGTGTGATTAATACTGTCCAGACAAAGGAAGGAAATTCTTGAGGGGAGTGCCAGACATCTTGACCTACCAGCAATACTGTTGCAATTCATGAAGGATGGAGGACTCAAACAATGCAATAAGAGCCAGATATAAACATTTGAGAAGTTACGTGACAGTTTTACTGTTGTTTTCAAATAGTCTAGTCCTGGACTCATATCAAAAATGTTTGTAGGAAAATCACCTTTCTCAAAGCAAACCACAGCTTACAGTAAATGAGGCACTCCCGTCGACACAGGATCTCAAATAAATATCCCAATCCTGTAGTTCCTTTTGGAACACACAAAACACCCTACAAACTGACAACAGCCCCACCACATGATTGCATACCTCCTAGGCAAACATTACCTACTTCAACCTGGTAACTAAACTGGATGGTAAGACCCCCAGTTTCAACTTGCCACTGATTTTCTTTTATTGCCCATTCCTAATTGCCCTTGAGGAGATGGTGGTGAGTTACCTTCTTCAACTGTTGCAATCCATGTGGTGTGAGTACACCTACAGTGCTGTTGGAGAGGAAGTTCAGGGATTTTGACCCAGCCACAATAAAGGAATGGCGAAATATTCCCAAGTCAGGATGGTGAGTGGCTTGGAGGGGAACTTCCAGGTTGCGGCATTCCTATGTGTCTGCCGTCCTGGTACTTCTAGATATTCATGGTCATGGGTTTGGAAGGTGCTGCCTATGGAGGCTTGGTGAATTCCTGCACAGCATCTTGTAGATGGTAAACACTACTGCCACTGTGCATCAGTATTTGTGAAGCAATTCTCCATTGCTTAAGGACCAGGGAAGATGTGGCCACAATTAGAGCATGAGGAACAGCTCAAATTTTAATTGTGGTCATCTGAGTCAGACCATCATTCATACACTGAATTCTTGCCCTGAGACATCCATTCCTGGTGACATCAAAACCATTCCTGGCTATGAATAGATGATTAAATATTAAACTATAACTACATTGCCAGCCAGATGAGTTAAAATAAAATCAAAGGGCGACAGAATTAAGGATGGTGGACTGAAATGCCGCTGAGAGATCCAGAGGTAAGACATTTGAGAAGTTGTGTGAACATTTATTGTAGTATTTTTCAGCAATTCAGAAGGGAACGTGGATCAAAATGGAACAGACTGGGTCCAGCGCCAAATAACTTTGGGCGACTTGAAATTAGATAAAAGCAGGTAGCTATGCAGACTATGTTTGTGCAGAACATGGAGACATCAGGGGCAATTATCAAAGATGAAATAGAGAAGGAGAAAGAATGCCAATGGCTAAAAGCCAACTGGTCAAAAGAACACCAGCAGCTAGAAAGCAGGGACTGTGGTATAAGCTGCTCATTAACCCAACTGCAGGATCAACGGCACAAGATCTGGGAACCCAGCGAATGAAAGGAACGCAGAGTTCGAAAGGCAAAACAAGCTGCAAAAGGCAACACCAAGGAAACAGAAAATCAAAGTCGGCACTGAAACTGGTGCTGAATGCTGCCAGCTTCTGACAAAAAGGAGTCAATGATTACAGAGTGAAAATAAAAGTAAAAGGCTGGTGGAATATGAGTTTATTCCATTCCTGTCTGAAGGAGTCCTGAATAAAAAGTGTCTGTGATCGTTTTACTATCAATGTTCAGCTCAAAGCCCTTTAACTCTTTATAGTCTTGTTGTTAATAGAAGTAGATTAGGTGGATTGGCCATCCTAAATTGTCCCTTGGTGTCCCAGGATGTGTAGATTAGATGGATTAGCCATGGTAAATGTGTGGGGTTACAGGGATAGGGTGGGGGAGACAGTCTAGGTAGTATACTCTGCGGAGAGTTAGTGCAGGCTCACAGGGCCGTATGGCCTGTTCTACACTGTTGGGATTCTATGATTGGTGAAGGATTTTAAGGATTTTAATCAACATCTTCTCTGAAAAGTGCATGCTATTATAAAGTTTAGTAGTTGTTTTCTCAATATATCTATCTCCCCCATCCATTTTTGAGATACTTGAATCATGTTTTTGGTTTTGAATTGACATAAATCATGTGAATATTGCTTGGGATTTTAACCTGGGACTATGACATAGAAATTTGCCACTGAGTTTAATATTTAACTTGCATCAAATTATGAATGTTGCTGATTAAGTATATTCACTTCAAGTTAAGATTGTGCACCAAATGTTAAGAAACTTTGAATTGACTCTTTTTCTGATTGGTAGTCAGTGACTAGTAGGGTTCCACGGGGATCTGTGCTAGGACTCCAACTGTCTACATTATATATTAATGATTTGGAAGAGGGAACTGAATGCATTATCTGCAAATTTGTAGATGATACAAAATTGGGTGGGAGGGTGAGCTGTGAGGGGGATGCCGAGATGCTTCAGCATGATTTGTACAGGCTGAGTGTGTACGTATATGCATAACAGATAATGCAGATAAATCTGAGGTTATCCACTTGGTAGCAATAATAGGAAGTCAGATTATTACTTGAATAGGTGTAAATTCAGAGAGGTGGATACTCAGCACGACCTTGGTGTTGCTGAAAGTAAGAGCACAAGTACAACAGATAGTAAAGAAGGCAAAAGGTATGTTGGCCTTCATAGTGAGAGGATTTCAGAATAGCGATAGAGATTTTTTGTTGCAACTATATAGAGCATTGGTAAGGCCATGCCTAGAATACTGTGTTCAGTTTTGGTGTCCTTATGTGAGGAAGGGTGTCCATGCTATCGAGAGAATACAGCGAAGGTTTACCAGGCTGCCTCCTGGGATGGCAAGTCTGTTATATGAGGAGAGACTAAGTTGGTTAGGATTATATTCACTGGAGTTTAGAAGTAGGGATCTCATAGACATTTATAAAACTCTAACAGGATTAGACAGGGTAGATTCAGAAAAGAATGTTCCCGATGGGGGGGATGTCCAGAACTAGGATCATAGTTTTCATATAAGGGGTAAACTTTTAGAACTGAGGTGAGGAGAAATTTCTTCACCCAGAGGGTGGTGAATATATGGAATTCAAACCACAGAATGTTATTGAGACCAAAACGTTGTCTATTTCGAGAAGAAATTAGGTATAGCTCTAGGGGCTAAAGGGATCAAGGGATATTGGGGGGAAAGGGGGAAATCAGGATATTGAATTCAATGATCAGCCATGATCAAAAAGAATAGCAGAGCAGGCTTGAAGGGCCGAATGGCCTACTCCTGTCCAGTTTCTATGTTATTATGTTTAGAGGTTGCTGTGACTGAGTTTATTTTAACTAAAGCTTAATTATGTTACTGTGAAAGCAGTGTTAGATCAATGTGTTATTCTCAAAGCACTTGAATTGAATTGGAGTGAAGTTAAAACTGTGATTGCTTTATGCAGTTTAAGTGAGATAGGGGCCCATGAAAACGGCAAGACAGATGGGGTAGCCAAAGGTTTGGAGGAGCAATGGGAACCACCATCCTGCAAGCAGGGTAAGTTAAAAAACATGGAAAGTGAATCACTCCTTTTCGATCTTTAGAATATTGCAGGGTGGGTTCCTTGGATTAAAACAGCTTAGGTTCCATCAAAAAGGGGGGCTCATGACCCAAAATGCTTCCAACAGAGGATTTGTTTTTTAACAGAACAGGAATATTTTAGCAGACTAAATCATAATGAGGCGGTCCATTAAGCCACATTTCCAGTGGGCGCCAGGAAGGAAGGAAGAAAGACGGTGAGTACCATTATTAATGACTGCCTGATGGAGCCATGTCAATACACATAGACTGACAGAACAATGCTCAGATTGTTTTACAGGGCTCTAAAGGGGAAGCAGTGGCATAGTGGTATTGTCGCTCGGCTAGTAATCCAGCAACCTAGGGTAATGCTCTGGGGACTCGGGTTTGAATCTCAACATGGCAGAGATGATGAAGTTTGAATTCAGTAAAAATCTGGAATTAAAAGTCTAATGATGACTATGAAACTATTGTCGATTGTTGTAAAATCCATCTGGTTCACTAATATCCTTTACGGAAGGAAATCTGTGTTGTCCTTACCTAGTCTGTCCTACATACGATTCCAGATTCACAGCAATGTGTTTGACTCTTAAATGCCCTTAGGGATGGGCAATGAGTGCTGGCCCAGTCAACGACGCCACATCCCAGGAATGATGGAATTAAAAAGAAGAAACAGAAATATTCAGGCCCATTTCCAGTTCCAACATGCAAGAATTCTTCTGCTGTCAACATGTGTCCTTTTAAATCGTTGGTATGAATGTTTTGGAAACCACAAGCTTTCCTTTTCCCCACTTTTGTGTAAGAACATTGAAGGTTTGTTTAAAGGCAAACCAACATTTTGTAGTTAAATTCAATATTTTTAGTGATTTGGAAAGTAAGCTGGAGAGATGAAAAATAAACATGATGTTGCCATCAGGCTTATTTTATCTGTTCTTTCATTTTTATTTAGCAAATAAAATTTTGGTCTCAGTTAAATTGGTGCTATTGAGGTTAGTTAACCTATTAACTGTGAAAAACAGATCCTAATGGGCCACACTAAATTCCTGGTTGTTTTTTAATTATGTGAAGGTCCCTAATTCTATATCTGAGAATATCATATATTCGCTCAGGAAAAGGTGAACGTAGGTACAGAATTCAGGAAAAGGGACTGAAAGAAACTTGCACTGTTTAACATAGGAAATGAAGAGGAATTAGAGAGTCTGGCAGGCTGAAAAATGGACAAACCCCCAGGCTCAGATGAATTGAATCCTGGACTGTCTTGCAGTCCGGGAGGCAAGACAGGAAATTGCAGGGGCTCTGACACAAATTTTTAATTCCTCTCTGGTCACAGGGGAAGTCGATGGTAGCCATGATGTGGAGATGCCGGCATTGGACTGGGGTAAACACAGTAAGAAGTCTCACAATACCAGACTGAAGTCCAACAGGTTTTTGGTAGCACAAGGCATTAGCTTTTGGAGTGCTGCCTCTTCATCAGGTGAATGGGAATTCTCCCACTCATACTCCCAGTCACCTGATGAAGGGGTGGCGCTCCTAAAGCTAGTGGCTTGTGCTACCAAATAAACCTGTTGGACTTTAACCTGATGTTGTGAGATTTCTGACAGGGGAAGTGCCAGAGAACAGGAGGAAGGCTAATATGGTTCCACTTTCAAGGAGGGTGGTTGAGATGAACCAGGAAATTATAGACTGGTGTGTCTCATGTTAACATTAGGGAAACTACTGGAAAAATTTCTGAAGGAAAGAATTAATCTCCACTTGGAAAGGCATGGGTTAGTTAGGGATGGTTAGCGCGACTTTGTCAGAGGGAGGTCACGCCTAACACATTTGACTAAATTTTTAAAAAATGTGATCCAGAGTCTGAATGGGGGAAGTGCAGTTAATGTAGTTTATATGGATTTTACCAAAGCCTTTGACAAGGTCCCACATGGGAGACTAATTGAGAAAATTGAAGCACATGAAATTCAGGGAAACTTGGTGAGATGGATGCAAAACTGGCTTAATAATAGTACACAAAAGGTGGTGGTAGAAGGCTTTTTGGGTGGCTGGAGGCTAATGTCCAGTGGTGTACCACAATGTTCAGCGGTAGGGCTCTTATTGTTTGTTATATATATAAATGATATAGATGATAAATGGGGCGGGGGGGATGATGAACAAGTTTGCAGATGACACCAACATAAATGGGTTAGTTAATATTGAAGAAAGTTGTAGGTTACAGGAAGATATAGATGAGTTAGTCAGATAGGTAGGACAGTCGCAAATTGTATTTAGCCCTTGGTAAGTGCACTTTGGAAGAAATAAGGGAATATTTATTGAATGCAGGAGACTAGGAACTCAGAGGAACAGGTGGATCTTGGGGTAGTTATTCACAGATCTCTGAAGGCAGCAAAGAATGTGAATAGAATAGGGCATTTAGGATACATGTTTTTACCAGTTGTAGCATAAAGTATAAGAGGAAAGAAATAATGTTGGAACTGGACAGAAAGTTTGTTAGGTCACAGCTGGAGTACTGTGTGCAGTTCTGGTCACCTCACTATAGGAAAGATGTGATAGCACTAGAGGGGGTACACAGAAGGTTCACCAGGATGTTGTCTGGGCTGGAGCATTTGAGCTATAATAAGAGGGTGGATAGGCTTGGATTATTTTCTTTAGAGCAGAGAAGCTGGATTATGAAGAATATGGAAAGTGTCAATAGGATGCAGCTGCTCCCTTGGTGGAGAGGTCAATCACTCACCTGATGAAGAAGCAATGCTCCAAAAGCTCGTGATACCAAATAAACCTATTGGACTTTAACCTGGTGTTGTGAGACTTCTTACAAGAGGAACATAGTTTCAGGGTGTAGGGGCAGGAGATTCAGAGAGGATTTGAGAAAAAAAAAATTTCACTCAGAGGGTGGTGGGAATCTGAAATGGGAAGGGAGTAGAGGCTGGAAATCTTATAATCTTTAAAAAGTATTTGGATGAGCACTTGAAATATCATAACATTCAAGGATATGAGACAAGTGCAGGAAAATGGGATTCGCGCACTTTTAGTGGTAGTTAGTGTTAGTGCAGACTCAATGGGCCGAAGGGCTCTGTACAACTCTATGACTCTATAAACATTTGCAATGTTGAATTTTTTACAATGTTTAATGATCGGAATTGGAATTTGGGACAATTAAATTGATTTCTGCCTGTTTAATCAACTTGGTTCCACTGGAAAAATTGGATCTACAGAACACTTTTTGAAGAAAAACACTAATAGCTTCACATAATTACATCTTAATTCCCTGACGGACCTCTTTTGAAATTAACATTACTAATGATTTGTGCTGTTTTAGCAGATTTTCAATTCCAAAGGATAAAAACAATCAAGTTTCAGAAACTACTAAGACTTGAGAAGGGGTGAGTTGTGATGTGGGAAGTTAAATGATGTTTGGTTGTTTTTAACTTGTGAAGATTGTTTTTAAATTTATGTGAAATGATGCAATTGTGTCTGACAATATCTCATAGATGTACAAAGACATTTTGCTGACAACTGCTTTTTAATTCATCTTTAATGTGTTAAGATGGTGCCGGAGCTAGGCGACTTCTTGCAAGCTCTGCCCAGCATACCTTCTAATTCTATCGTTTACTCTTGTTCTATGCTTCTCTACACCTTAGCTATAGGTGTAACTCTACATTCTGCAGTCTCTCGTTACCTTCTCTATGAATGGTATGCT
Organism: Carcharhinus amblyrhynchos; assembly: GCF_965287045.1. Taxonomy (NCBI): domain Eukaryota; kingdom Metazoa; phylum Chordata; class Chondrichthyes; order Carcharhiniformes; family Carcharhinidae; genus Carcharhinus; species Carcharhinus amblyrhynchos. The sequence goes on from NC_137333.1 coordinate 65,666,459, forward strand.
TTGTTTAGCATGCAAGAAACAATACTTTTCGCTGTATGTTAATAGATGTGACAATAATAAATCAAATCAAATCAAAAACAATATCCATATTACCGAATATAAATTTATATATTAGGCCTTACATAATTGTAAGTTTCTAAATCAATTAGAAATTATGAATTGACAAATTAACATCTCAAGCTCTTAAGGAGAGCTGCAGTTGATCCTAAGGGTGGGATTTACTGCACAACCCAGCGTGTGATTCATGGCAGTACGAGACGACTTGCCACTGGCCAGCAGCAGGATCTCCTGGTCCTGCAGTTGTCAATGGGGTCTCCCATTGAATGCAGTCCCGCCAATGTGAGACCCACAGCGGGGCTGCCCATTGGCAAGACTGGAAGACCCCATCGATGTGAACAGCCAGAAAGTTCCAGTCTCTGTTTCCCATTTACACATATGGCCATGGCTTTCTGGACCACTTAAATATTGACAGTGTAGCAAGGGACCACAAGTTTGAATAATTTAATAACATATCTTCAATCTCAGGCAGAAATCCAAATGTGACAGCATGGCGATGATTTGAATTCAATTTTGCCTTTCAAAAGCTTGACCTCAATCTATTCCAGCTCATTGCAAGGCAGAATGCTTAAGAAGAGTATTGAAAGATTGCAAAGCACTCCCATCTCCAAAACGATAAAATCACCAAGGCTGGACATCAGCCTTTTCTAAAATTTGAATGGATGAAAATAAAACTGATACCAGTTATTGTTGCAAACATCAGAGGAGGGAGGGTTTACTCCAAGTTCAAGGTGAGTGTCAGATTTTCATCAAAAGACCGAGGTGGTCCTGTCAATTCCTGTGTATCAAAGCGTTTTTTTGTGGGAAAAATGTTTAAACACTGACAAAGCCTTTCAGTATAACAATAATAATATTGGGTCCATACAAGACAGTATGAGCAAAGATCTCCAGATAATGCCCCTCCTGCCCTAAACCATAGAATCCCACAGTGCAGAAGGAGGCCATTCGGTCCATCAAGTCTGCACCAACCACATTCCCACCCAAGCTCTGTCCCCAAAACCCCTTGCATTTATCCTAGCTAGTTGCCCTCAAACTAAGGGGAAATTTAGCATAGTCATTCAACCAAACCCACTCATCTTTGGACTGTGGGAGAACATAAGAACTTAAGAAATAGGAGCAGGAGTAGGCAATCTAGCCCCTCGAGCCTGCCCTGCCATTCAATAAGATCATGGCTGATCTGATAGCGGTTCAGTTTCACTTACCTGCCTGCTCCCCATAATCCTTAATTCCCTTATTGGTCAGAAATCTATCTACCTGTGACTTAAACACATTTAACTGCTTCAATGGGCAGAGAATTCCAAAGATTCACTGCCCTCTGAGAGGAGTTCCTTCTCAACTCTGTTCTAAATTGACTCTCCCTTATTTTGAGGCTGTGCCCTCTAGTTCCTGTTTCCTTTATAAGTGGAAATAATCTCTCTGCCTCTACCCTGTCTAGCCCCTTCATTATCTTATATGTCTCAAAAAGATCCCCCCCTCAGCCTTCCAAACTCCAATGAGTACAGGCCCAACTACTCAATCCCTCCTCGTAAGCTAACCCCCTCATCTCCGGTATCAGCCTAGTGAACCTTCTCTGTATTCCCTCCACGGCCAATATATCCTTTTGCAAATGAAGGGACCAAAATTGCACACAGTACTCTAGTTGTGGCCTCACCAGTGCCCTGTACAGTTGCAGCAAGATCTCCCTACTTTTATATTCTATCCCCCTCGCTATGAAGGCCAACATTCCATTTGCCTTCTTGATCACCTGCTGCACCTGCAGACTGAGTTTTTGCGATTCATACACAAGGACCTCCAAGTCCCTCTGCACAGTAATTTTTCACCATTTAAATAATAGTCCATTTTACTATTATTTCTCCCAAAGTGGATAACCTCACATTTGCTAACGTTCTCCTCCATCTGCCAGATCCTCACCCACTCACTCAGCCTATCCAGATCTCTCTGCAGACTTTCCTCGTCCTCCATGCAATTCGCTTTCCCACTCATCTTTGTGTCATCAGCAAACTTTGTTACCCTATACTCAGTCCCCTCCTCCAGATCGTCTATGTATATGGTAAATCACTTGCAAATGATTTTATCTATCAATTGATAGGGTGGTAGGATAGGATCTGGTGCTGTGAGGCAGCAGTGCTAACCACTGTGCTACTGTGCCGCCCGATCAATTCATAGATAAAATTACTTGCAAGTCCAAGAATGGTTTTATCAGATGTCATGTGTATGGTATTAGAATACCTGTGAGTTTGTAAATGTGATTTGTTACAACTGGAGCACGTGGAATGACAAGGCGAATTTGCACCAGAGAAAGAGTGCCAGGTATATTGGATTCCTTGATATAACACAGCATACAATGGATAACGTGGCTCCGGGGAGTGAAATTAATTTTTAAAATCATCAGGACATTAATGCATACTTAATCAATGAATTGTCAGGATGGAGTTAAACACACATATCAGTTGGAGAGATTAAAGTGGAAGGGAAGAGGGACATAAAATTTGCACTGGGACATTTGAGGAGGACTAGGGAGAAATAATACTTAACCGAAATTATTCACAGGATTGACACAGGTAAAAGGAGAGTTAGATAATCTTTTCTGTCCATGATTTATTAATGATGTTGTAATCTATATTTGTACAATGCATTCTGATGTTCTTTGTATCGTGATCCATTGCTGAAAATGTAAGTACTTGGTGGATGTACTATCAGCTTAGATTTAGTAGGCCTCCTCCAAAACAATAAGAAATAAGATGGAGCAAAGGGTGAGAGAGAGTGTCTCCCCTTCAAGCTGTAAGAGTATGTGCGTTTGAGGGTATTGAGGATTTGACATACAATGCATTGATCCTTACTGTAAAGTTCTGAATAAACGCAGTCCTGGGCTTTCTAGTGACTATAGTTTCTGAATTGCATCAAGAAGACCCCATTGCCTTTGCAGAATTATGGAACAAAATTAACGGTTCTCCCATCTTGCCAGTATGAAGGCCAAGGGGTAAAATGCAGCACATGACCCGCCAAATTATCCACCTCAAGCAGTCTTCTTTTTCACAGGGGGCATGGGGGTATATGGGTGGTGAATGCATTGGGTGGCCTGCTCACCCTTGGTTCTATTGAGGCCCTTTAATGGTCAATTAATGGCAGGACAGGTGGAAGGCCCAGCATCTTTACTGCATGGATTCGTGTCTGAAAAGAAGGAGGGCGGGGGATGGCGTTTGAGTGTCCACTGTGCCCATCGGAGGCAGCTGTCACAAGGTTATACTTGCCCTTTGACTCCTGTCTCTCTCAAACCCACCCCCATTCCTCTCGCTGGGGTCTTGCTAATACATTTGACTTAGCTGAAAGCCTGCATCCATAACCTCTCCTTCATTGGGCCTACTTATAATCACAGCAGTGGTTCAAATCTGGTGCTGAACTGCTGGCCAATTGCATTGGCTGGCAGATCTTTTTGGGAATGAGCCACTGTGGGATGTTAAATGGCTGCGGGGATGATGCGGGTGCATGTCCCCTCGAATCTGGATAGGAAATCCTGCCCATCGTTACCATTGCTAGAAAGGTGAATGAAAATAATAAGCTCTTGACAGTGTTTATTTCCCTGTGTCTGGGGGAATGTTCAAACTGTTGTGAATCATTGAGACAATTAAGTTCCTTTTACTAATTTTCAAAATTAAGCCTTAATAGACTGTAGTTTAATATCAAGCTTGTCTCTTTAGGGTTATATTAAGTTGGTATAGTTTCATTAATTCAGCCTCTCAGGGGCAATGCAGGATGCTAGCACTACTCAGATTCTCAGCTTCAATCCACTTCATATGCTTTTGCCACTCGCGTTGCACTCTGTGGAAGCACTAGAGTAGGCAAGAATAGTGATACAATAGGCACTAAGGGTAAGCACCATGGTGAATAGTTCAATATGTGAAAATGCTCAGCTTCTGTTCCCATTCAAAGTATTCAATGCAACCTTTAAATTGACTAAAGTCTTCTACAATGTGTACCACTGAATGCTTAATAACATTTTTTTAAATTGTATTCTTCCTGGGCAGAGATGAGAAGTTTTGATCCAGATTGTATATTTCATGATGGATCCTCAGGTTTGGAAAGGAGGACACGTGACAATATTGCTGTGAACTTTGATGAAGGACCTCTTCAAAAAGTGTTTTTGAATTAAATATCTGTGATCAAGCCTCTCTGATCATTGAGATGAAAGCTACTGTTTGATTTGCCTTGTCACTCTCTGTCTTCCATCTCCTCAAATTTATCCTCTTTTCCTTGCGGCTCCTGAGTTTGACCTCTGGCACAGTTGCTCACGGTAATGGCTGATCTCTTGATTGTGGAGTGTGTGGCATTTACCACATCTGGAGATTTCCTCGTTCTCTTTTCCCATTCTCCTCCACTGATCTGGAACTGTCTCTCTGGTGATTGTCCCTTTAAGGATCCACTTGCAGAGTAAGGGCCACATGACCCAGGGGGAACCAACTGGAGAGCAGGGATCACTTTCCCAGAACTTTCTCAGGGTCTGACTTGCAATAACCTTTACCTGTCATGAATGTGCTTTTATTTTTCTCTTAAGTGGTGAACAAGAATGATTACATTGGCGACAAGGGTAATAGCCAGCCTTGAACTGTGAGTATACAGTTTCTATTGAAGATGAGACAAAGAAGGGTAATTACAAAGATGCCCCTATTTGGACAGATAGATCCTTTTGCCTCCATTGAGGACTGGACACAACACATAGAGTATTCAGGTTATTACTTTCAGGCAGATGGAATAGAGGAGGAGGGGAAGAGAAAGGCAATTCTTATGAGTGTGTGTAGAACTCAAACTTATAGTCGGATTCACGGTCTCAGATGCTCAATTGTTCCTGACTCCATTTCACTCAGTGAGCTTGTGGAAACGCACAGCACTCACTTTCTTTTGGAGAGGTCCTTAGAGAATTTCTAGAATCAATGTTGACCGAGTATTGGTAAAGTCTCAAGCAAGTGCCCCAGAAAGTCTCCATTTGTGAATCAAAAATTCTCCTCATATGCAGTGTAACCATGACCAATGTCCAGGAGCAACAGACTAATGAAAGTTGAGCAAGGCTTTAAATTGTACTTTACACCTTCACCGACAATTTTTTTACTCCTGTTCAGCTGATTACTTTTAGGAGACATCATTAAATGTAGTGCTAGCCAGTAAGTTCACTCATCTTTTTAATTCGAGTTATTATCCTCAGGGTGGCTGACGATAGCACACGCTTTTTATCAAGATGTTGGTTGTACTAAAGTGAGGTTAAGAATACCCAGATACTCAAATACACTCATCTTATACCTGCAACATACTTTGATCGTTGGTGGCCAAGGATAGATTTATTCACACTCCATCTCAATTTTCACCTCAAAGCTTTTCTGATCCTCTGGATGTTTCTCTAGTATCTTCTAATATACAAACCCTCACTGACGTCCATGCTGTCTTCTCACATACTTCAGGGTCTGGTGACCGCCCTCTATTCAATTGAACATTTTGGCCTGCCCAATTGCTATGTAATATGATCGATGAATCTTCATTTATAAACCTACTCGTATGTACTTCATTTCACAATACTCTTCTCCCTTTTGTTTCAAATGTGCTCCAACTCCAGCTGTACAAGCTGAACACTTTCAACAAGTCTCTCTGTGCATCTTTCAGAATCTATTTGTGGAGCACTTAAACATTCAGAGGAACACTTTCTGGAGGATTCTAGCAATTTAGGAAGGAGTGATGAATAAATGAATATTTTGAAAGATAGAACAAGCTGACCTGCTTCTTATGGGAAGGGGACAGGGTCAATGAATATCTGGCAGTTATTGCCACTGCTGGAATCTGACTTCACTCGGAGCTTCACTGAGTTGTTTATCAATCTTATTTCACAAGATTGGCTCTGGATGACAATGTATTTCAGGAAGTATCTGCCATTTGTCTCCTTGACGACCATACAGCAACAGTTGTAAATTTGACTAGCCCTTTGAGCAGCATGCATAGTAAGCACACTGGCCAAATAGATTTTGGGCATTCGGGAGGGAATCTTCCTGACAGCTGCTTCCAACTAGTGATACTGAAGTCTACATTCTGTGACACTCTGCTCCTGACAACAACTGAGAACCAATAGCCAGAAAAAAGCCATACACTGAGGATGCAGCAAGCATTACAAGTGCAGAAAAGAATCGGTCAGCCAGCCTTCCCCTTCAACAGTACATCATGTCAGAGGGGTATAGCTGAAATTCGACAGCAGAACAATTTATCCACCAGAGTAGTAGGGAAAGCACAGCAGCGTATCATCATAAATATGCATGCCTATCTTTCATAAAGCCAAAACACATTTGCCTTAAACTCGAGCCATTGTTTATTTTTCAACATATAATGGTTTCCACCTAATTGCCAAAAACAAATTGAGTGAAAGAAAGTGAGGCTTCAAGGAAAGGCCCGCTCAGTAAAGGCCTGACAATAGCATAAGTTGCTTCCTCCAGCAGTTCTATCCATGTGCTATGTTCTTGTTCTTCTTCAACTCTTTCTGTCTCCTGCTGTGCCAATGCTTGATGCTGCTAATCTCCCACAACAATGTGGACGTTATTTTGGATCAATGTGTTGTGCAATACAGAGCACATTTCTTCATCAGTTTTGATATCATTCTCACTAAATAAAGGAAAGCTTTCATTTAGGGAGTATATCTTGTCCTTGGAATGTCCCAGAACATTTCAGAGTCCATAAATTATTATCAAAGTATAGTCACTTTACTTAGGTAACAGAACCACAGAATTATTACAGCGCAGAAGCTTTTACGTCGACACCAGCTCTCTAAATGAGCATCATGTCTTAGTGCCATTTTCCTGCTATTTCTTCGTACCCCTGCACATTGTTTCTATTCAAGTAATCATCTAATGCCCTCTTGAATATCTCCATTCAGCCTGCCCCTACCACATCCCAGCCAGCGCATACCAGACTCAAACCACTTGTTGTGTGAGAAAGCTTTTTCTCAGATCACGTTTGCTTCTTTTGCAAGTCACCATAAATTTGTGCTCACTTGTTTTTGATCCTTTTTCTAGGGGAACAGTTTCTCCCTCTCTGCTCTGTTCCATCCCCTCATCATTTTGTACATCTTTATCAAATCTTCTCTTAGCCTTCTTCTCTCTAAACAGAACAGTCTCAACATATCCAATCTACTCTTGTAAGTAAAGTTGCTCATTCCTGGAACCATTCTTGTAAACCTCTTCTGCACTCTGTCTAATGTGCTCATATTCTTCTTATTGTTGGTGCCCAAAGTTGTAAATAATACTCCAGCTAAGGTCTACTAGCGCCTTGTATAATTTCAGCATAATCTCCTTGCTGTGTACTTAATCACCCAGATTACTAATGCCCAGAATACTGTATGCTTTATTAACTGCTCTTTCCACCTGTCCTGCCACCTTTAGTGTGGCCACAGCAATCGATTTGCACAATCAATATTGGGGGCATTATTTCAGGGAAAATGTTTTCCACAGTGTCAGGAAAATGGCTTGTTCTTTAAATGGTGTCATGGGGCCTTTTACATCAATGAGGTCTCCATTTAAAATGGCATCCAACAATGCAATAGTTCCTCAATGTAGCACTGAGTTTCCAGCTTAGGTTGCATGTTCCTGCTGTGAGCTAAAATCTACAACAATTTGACTCAGTTGTAAATGTTATCAACCAAGCCAAGAGTGTAGGAAAACTTCCTGCAACCGTTGTGGTAGGGTCAGCCTCCTTCAGCTTGGCACCTTCCTGTTCCTTCGTCACCTTTTCTTATTTCTGCTATACCTCTAACACTTACAGCAAAATAATCACTGCTGGTGTGCACATTCTGCAGCATGGACTGAAATAAATCAATCTGCTTCTTACAATAGTTTCTTTTCCTCTTCATATTGGGATTCGAATTCAAACTAGGGATGAGCAGGATTTCTTCTCTCTGTTAATCTTTAAAATTCACTACCCGAGAGAGCGGTGGAGGCTGGGTTATTGAATATATTCAAGGCTGAGCGGACAGAATATTTTGATGTTTAGGAGGTTGAGTCAAAGGTTTTGATGGACAAGTGCAAAAGTAGAATTAAAGCCACAATCAAATTAGCCATGAAGTTATTGCATAGTGAAGCAGGCTCGAGGGGCCAAGTGTCCTAGTCTTGCTCATACTTCTTATGTTATTATAGTCTTATGCTCTCTGTCAATAGTTTTTGCCCAATAAGAAGTCTCACAACACTAAGTTAAAGACCAACAAGTTTATTTGGAATCACGAGCTTTCGGAACGCTGCTCCTTCATCAGGTGAGTGAACCATTCACGTGATGAAGGAGCAGCGCTCCGAAGGTTCGTGATTCCAAATAAACCCATTGGACTTTAACCTGGTGTTGTGAGACTTCATACTGTATCCACCCCAGTCCAACACCGGGAACTCCACGTAATAGCTTTTGTTGCTTTAGTACAAGCTTTACAATGACATCATTAGAAACACTGGAAGGTGGGCACATGCAAATTTGTACAAGTCTCTTTAATAATCCAGAAACATTATTATGGCTCTGTGCACCAATACGTGATAAATTTGCTTCAGTCCTTGCAGGAATTTTCAAAACATAGTTAAAAATGTTTCAATATGTCATGAATGCTAATGCACCAAATGACTCCATATTAATGCACATACTCGATCATGGATTGAATAAATCATGGGAAAGCTTGACAAACATTTGCTATTTAGGAGCTGACTTCAGAGGTTTGGATTGATTATATATTGGGGAAATCTCCATCTGCTTTAGTTCTGACTGGAGAACCGAATCCATGGGTGGAAAGGAAATTTCCATCAAAATTATACATCAGTGTTAATCAAACAGCATAAGCAAAACATTCTAAAATAGGTATTTTAGCCCATGTGGATTAATTTAGCTGTGATATTCTCAGTGCTTTGTGATGTATTATTCAATCTACAATAATCTCTTACTCTTAGCTGTTCAAATTGATCCAACCACATGGCAAGTCCATTTCTTATGAGTTTAGAATAATAGTCACATCCTATTTGCTTTTCCATGTTCTGTAGGATAGATATGGCCTAAACATTGGTCTTGAGCATCCTCTATAAGATCCAACACATAAAAGAACATTGGTTCTCCAAAAAGTGTGTTCTTTCTACAAATACAAGAGACATTTTGGGAAAATGCTAGCAACATTTGGATCTGGTGGGTTGACAGAAACCTCAAAGTAAACTTATTGGATTTGCCAAGCAAACTGCTAGGCAGACTCAGTTTAAATCAGTGTCTTTGGGAGGCTAGCTTTAGGAAAGCTAGCAAGCTTTTCTTTGGCTGGTGTGAGACCAGCATATCAGAATCTTGTGTCCTCTCCCTCATCATGCTGAAAGACCTTGTCTAATGTGTAATACAGCGATCACAATACAGGCCTTCCTATGTGGGCTATATTGCGAGCAGGCATCAGATCAATCCAGGCAAAGGAATTGCTGCTTAAGGACTTCAGTGGCCTGTTTGGTGAAGGTTCCAGTTGAGCCATGGGCTTATCATAAGCCAGTTTGATCACTGAACATGGGTTTCTCATGTGTACATGATATAGGAAATAAAATGATGGAGAAACTCAGCAGGTCCGGCCACATCTGTGGAAATAGAAACCTAAATTTTCAAGTTCAATACGACTCTTCTTCAGAATTCAGGAGGGGCTTTAACACCAAGCAGGGTGTGCTGGGGCAAAGCATGGCGAGATGAAGGACTGCTACAATATAAATGCATCATGGCAACTGACAGGAAAGCAGGCAAATGCCTGAGCTGCTGAGCAATCCATGAAAGTGGACTCATCTTAAGGCGCACACATAACAATGTGGATACAGTCAATAATGCCTTGGTGCCTGACATTTGTGTATGTGCGAGGGTTTTATTCTGCTGCTCCACTGGGAAAATGATGAACATGTTTCAGTGAACAAACAAGCAAGGTTCCAGGCATTGGGTGCCTCTAATGAGAGGAGTCTCAGGACATGGGGGGACAGGGAGAAGGAGAGGCTCCTAAGTGTTAGAAGAAACCCAGATTGAGAACCCAGGCAGCGGAGAAAGGGAGAACCCAGAGGGAGAGAGAGAGAGAGAACACCAGGACAAGCAAACCACTGGGAGAAGACCACTAGTAGGGACCATTAGGAAGGGGGGCAGAGAAAGAGCAAAAGAAAGAAAGAGAAAGCAAGTGCAATCAACAGGATCCAAGTAGTGAGAAGACTTGGAAAGCTATAAAGGCAGGAAAAAGCTGGTGACTCTATGCTGTGGGCCGCTGGGAAAGATAAACCTTTGGAGCAATGACGTTCTGTTCGGTGGAGCTGGAGAGCTCAAGTTGTGCCTGTCAGTTGATGCTGATGTGAAGAGTTGGGAGCTCAAAGTAACAAAGTCTTGGGAGATGCGTTGGAAACCTAAGGGGTGAGCATCATTGTGGCAGTTCAAGTCAGAGGTAATTCCAATGCTAGTTCTTTGAAAAGGATGAGTGAAGACTGAAAATCCCTCACTTGGGAGAACGAGTTTTTAATGAGATTGTATAATTAATTGTGAACATGGAAATCTGGTTGGTTTGTTAAGAAATCCAATGAATGTTTACAAAATGTTGAGAGGAATAGATAGGGTGGACTCTCAGAGGCTATTTCCCCAGGTTGAAATGGTTGCTACGAGAGGACACAGATTTAAGGTGCAAGGAGGGAAGTTCAGAAGTGATGTTAGGGGTAAGTTTTTCACTCAGAGGGTGGTAAGTGAATGGAATCGGCTGCCGTCAGTGGTGGTGGAGGCGAACTCGCTGGGGTCTTTTAAAAGACTTCTGGATGAGTATATGGGGTTTAATGAGATTGAGAGTTATAGATAGGTCTGTAGGTTGGTAGGTGTTGATGTGATCGGCGCAACTCGTGGGCCGAAGGGTCTGTTTGTGCTGTAGTGTTCTATGTTCTATGTTCTATGAATCTGTCTTGGTTGCTTTTGCTATTTAATGTATTGTGTTAGACATTAGTTTGCCTGTCAATTCACACTTACCTGCAATTAACGCTGAATGTTAAGATAGATACTGTAAATAGTTTTACTTTTCTGACCTTGTATAGTAGAATTAATTTTGTTTATTCAAAAAATCTGGAAACTTGTGGCTTAATTCTCTTATTAAGTACCTGGGATCTTAAACTTTGTCTACTTTAAACTAAAGGTTACTAGTCCCTCAGTGGATCATACTAAAAATACATATTCATAGTGCAACAAATTGCCTCTACATTTGGCAGTCTTTATTTCTGGCCTGGTTTATTCTATTAATTACTAACAGGATTTAAATATATTGCCCTGGCCAGAAGACAGGAAGGAAAATATACATCTATGTCAACCTGGCTACTCTCTAAACATTTTTATTTTTAAAAAGTGCCCTGGCCTCATGCCAGAGGAATTTCTAGTCTTTAGAAAACTAGCAGGCACCTCATTATCTTGAACAATGCCCTCTGCAACAGTTGGCAATCCAATTCCAAAGAAATACACCAACACCCTTTTACATTTCTAATGCAGAGCTCCAGCCAATACAAGTGTGTCTGCAAAAGGAAAAAAGGGACCTGGACTCTTCCATTAAACACCTCAAGGTTCTAGACCTGGGAAAATACATTTGTGCAACACCCAGGAGAAGAAGTGGGACATATGTGACATGACCTTCCCCAGCTGCTAGGACCTGTAATATTGCCATGTGGAACTGAACCCAGGCAGTCTACCATCTTACCATTGAGCAGGTAGCAGCAGAAAGATCTCTGTCCAGGTTTTTAATTGCCTGGTCCTCATCTACACTGTGAACTACTGGAACATTTAGACTTCTGTATCGGAGTCTTCAAGTCTAACTCAACTCTAGCTGCCTTTTCCCATTGTGGAAGTCCTCATTTCTGGAAAGACGGATCACCTGTAACAATCAGCCTGCTAGCCTCTGAAGCAATACACCTTTGGTATTTAGATCCTGGACTCTGGACTCGTGTAAAACCATACTGTGGTCTTGCCCTGAACTCCCTTCTTTCAATTATCCCTCTTTTGCTGTACAAGTGCAAAGTAGACCCCTTCCCACATCTGGTGTTTGAGTGAAATAAACCAAACCTGTGTGGTTTCATTACCCTACTTTAGAACTCTTGTATTAGGGCATTAGGAGTGTTTATTTTTTGTTAAGAAATGCATTTGTGGTTGAGCCTAAAACCTAGTGTCCATGTAAGAATGTCCTTCATAAAATCCTGAAGAGCTGACAGTAAGAGTAAATGGGAGTGTGCACCTCTTACACCTGGCGCTCACCAAATCCCAGCCTCAGCTTCGGTCAGACTTTATCACCACCACCCCTCCCCCACCTGCCCCTCTCCACCCTCCTCCCTCATTTCAGAACATAGTTAATTAGTTATTCCTCTTCCAACATGTGCTGTCTCCATTCCTTACAGCTCGGTTCCTGGTCCAGCATTTTGCTCCTTTCAATGAGCTACTGGGCTCGTCTTTGCCTCTGGGGCTGATTCTCTCAATCCAAGCCTGGCTTTCCACTTAAGACAGTGAGACACCTCCTAACCTGCAGTTGCTATCTCTCTTCTGTGCTGCTCGCCTTTAACCTCAGCCTGCAGTCTCTTCCTGAGTCCATCACCCAACATATCTGCCTGTCCTCCCCCAGATCCCGAGCTCTGGCCACATACTGCAGCCCCTATCAGTATCTGCCTCTCCAATGGTTAGTCCAGCCAGTAGAGTCTTGGCCTGCGTTTTAGCAGCTGTTCCTTGCAGTCATATCTTGTTGCTGCCCTGAGTTTTCAAAAGATGAGCTCAAAGCAGATTAGGAACAAAGCGGCCCTTGATGTGGTGCCATGAAATTTTACATCATGACTAAGAGCAACTGTAAGGAAACAAAAGGAACGTTTTGGATTAATTTGACTGTATAATTGAATGATTGTAGTGCTAAATATGAATATCAAATGAACACGGGTAATAATAAAACAACCTACTAAGTAATCAACTAAGGGAATGTCACATGGCAGCTGAGAATTTGCTGCGGCACGCGAGGCTTGCAGAACGGAATTCTCCACTGGTCTTGGGTGGGATTTTACGAGCCTTGCCCAAGCGAAGTCGTAAAATACCGGCATTGAATCTAAACTCCTTCAGTTTTTGACTGCTTAGAATCAGCGTCAATAGGGTAACTGTTCTATGGTAAAGGTTTAGACAGAGTTTAGAGATTACTAAGACTCCCAAAAATATGCTGCTTAATTCCACAGTGCTTTAACCAGATCTATTTATTCACAGCAAGTATTTACAACATTTGACCTTGACATGAGCTAAGAGTTTCTGCTCCCTTCAAGATCTCCTACTGCTCAAGTCATACAATCTGATGTTACATCAGCGTCACATATGCTTCTGATGTTAATCCTTTACTCAACATATTCCTCCCACCCTCATCAAGTCTTTAACTTAACTATATACATACTCCTACATCTCCCCGCCCTGCCCCCCACCCCACCCCCTGCCCCCCACCACCCCTGCCGTGCACTCCGCCCCTCCCTCCAATTCTCAGGGTTGCTCTCTGCATGTTCCTTGACCTATCTCTCTGATCTCCTTTTAAGGTCAAGGATATTTTCCCTTCTATCATTGAGAATACTTTTTTTCCCCGATGCCTGTAGATTTTGTCATGGGCCTTTCCTCTGCTTCAGGATCTGAGTATTAAGCCCAAGTTTCTGTTGGCTTTCTTTTCAAGAATATTAAGGTACTGTGGTTTTAACCCTATGACACCCTGGGCCTGCCTCAATCCTGTATGGTGTTGGCTGTGGAGCTTTTTTGATGACTGTACTTTTAACCCTACCTTGCAGGGAGCAGTACAGTGGCACAGTGGTTAGCATTGTTGCCTCACAGCGCCAGGGGCCTGGATTCAATTTTGGCCTTGGGTGACTGTTCGCACGTCCTCCCCATGTCTGTGGGATTTCTTCAGGGTGCTGCAGTTTCCTCCCTCAGTCCAAAGATTTGCAGGTTAAGTTGATTGGCCATGCTAAATTGCCCCAAAGATGTATAGGCTGGGGGATTAGTGGGGTTATTAAGTGGGGTTATGGGGATAGAGCCTGGGTAAGATACTGAGTTGGAGACTCGGTGCAGACTCGATGGGCCAAATGGCCTCCTGCTGCACTGCAGGAGTTCTATGTTATCTATGTTAACTTCCCTCTGTTAGTCTTGCCTGAGCTTCAACATTGGTAATTCAGTGGTTGAAGTTCTGGGCATGGTTGGTTTGTTGTTCTTTCTCATGATCATTACTCCTTCGGTCATTTATGTTGGGTTTAATTTTTTTGTGCCAGAGATGGAAGCTGTGTTTTCAGTCCTCTTCCCATCAGGATATCTAATGGTGACAAACCATTAAGTAGCGCTGAGGATCGATAACTCAGAAGAGCTAGATTAAGATCTTTGGTTATTTTTATTGACTCCAAAAATGGTTTGTAACCCCTCTCTCAGCCTTCACATTTGCTTGAGGTGAACTGGTGACAAGAACAAAGACACGCCTGTTTGCAAATTTTTGGAGCAGCTCATTTGCAAAATGCTGTCCATTGTCAGACACAGCCCTGTCTGGAATGCCATGCTTTGAATAAATTCTACTGCTTCTAACGTGATATTATTTACTTCAGTCCACCCTGGACAATAACCAATATCAATAAGGAAGATTTTCCTCTTAAATTCAAATAGGTCCATTCCCAGAACATTCCCACAGCCTTGCTAGTAAAAAAGGTAAAGGTGGTTGTTTTTGATCTTGTTTATTGACAACACAAGTTAGAAATCATTTCCGCTGTACAGTGAATAGTGCTGGGTCACCAGACTGATTGTTGTGCCCTCACATGAAACTTTGTAATTCCTAAATATTCTTGGTGAAGTATTTGAAAGCTATGGGGCCCCTTGTATGATTAATGTTCCATTGCAGTTTGGTGAGATGCTTGCACTGCTCAGAATACTGACATCATGCCAGATTACTGGCAATACAGCTTGGTGATCCTTCCAGACAATATTCTTGGATTTGAAGGCTTTCTTCATCCTGTTTCTGGGCTTGCCTTATTTCCTGCAAACTTCTTACAGTAGCTGGTAAGCGCTGAGTGATTAGTGATAATATATGTTTTAACCCCCTTGATGAAGTCTAAATCCCATTGTTCAGTTCCTTCTGATGGTATTCATGACAGTATGTCCACTGCTATTTGTCATTTTCCTTGCACGTACATATTCTGTGATGGAGTCATATCTCAACAAACCTAATCTGAGCCATTGGATTCCGGTCAGCATCCTCACCATTTCTTTCATGTTCAGAAGGGTGACTAGTGGTTTATGGTCAGTTTCAGTTTTGAAACATGATCCCACAACATAGTCTGAAAATTTTTCTTTCACTCAAGTTGCTGCCAAAGTTTATTTTTCTATCAAGGCTTATCATTGTTCAGTTTCTGATTGTGACTTAGAATCACAGTTGACTGGTTTACATTTGCTGTCTTTTTGCATTTCAAGTAGGGCATGTAGACAATGTATCCACCACTTCTCTGTGGTCAGCAGTTCTGGATTGTAATGCACCAGGATTTCAGAAGGGATTAAAAGTTGTTTATTAAGAGTTGAAAACTTACATTACTTTTTCATAAGAAGCTGAAACCTCATCTACTCCTTGGCTTTGCTATCACATCATCGGCAATAGTTCCTACAACATGAAGTCTTTCTGGTCTTTTTTTGAAGTTGTTCTGTATTTCATGAACATTTTTCTCCAGTTGTCCAATTTCTGGACCTATGGTGGGCCTTCCACAGTCTGGAAATGATAGGGTGGATTCTATGTCACTGCCCTGGAATTGTTCCTGCGTTTGATCTTGCTTCTCCTCTGCTGCTTGCTATTTTGGGCCTGTACTTACTGTTATCTGGTCTCTGGGTCTATGTTACAGCTTACCTCTGCTGCTCCCACCATCATTCAACATCTTGATGAGTCTTAGTTTTTTTCTTTTGTTCTTCCCTCAAGATTCTCTTTTCTTACCATCCTTATAGCTTCTTTTTAACTTGGTTGGGATAAAGAACAAATAACAAAGAAAAGTACAGCACAGGAACAGGCCCTTTGGCCCTCCAAGCCCATGCCAATCATGATGCCTGCCTAAACTAAAACCGTATGCACCTAGTCTCCCAAAGGTACACTGCTCAGGTTCATAGTCTTTTTAACCAGAACTATTTGTTCACAGTAAGTATTTGGACATTTGGAACTCCAAATGAGAAAAGAGCTTCTGCCCTCTTCAAGATCTGGCTTATTTCTCAGTCATGTGATCCAACAATATTATTTATATCAGCATCATACATGCTTCTAATGTTAAACCTTTACAGTAACTGCCTCAAAATGGAGGCAGTAGACACTGACATTCTGAAAGTGGCCACGAAGAGTGGCGGCACGGTGGCACTGTGGTTAGCGCTGCTGCCCTGCAGTGCCAGAAACCCAGGTTCAATTCCGGCCTTGAGTGACCGTGCAGAGCCTGCACGTTCTATTGAAAGGGTACAGAGGAGATTTACAAGGATGTTGCCTGGACTGGGAGGCATGCCTTATGAAGTTAGGTTGAGGGAGCTGGGTCTCTTTTCCCTGGAGAGACGAAGGTTGAGAGGCGACCTGATAGAGGTTTATAAAATGTTGAGAGGAATGGATAGGGTGGATTCTCAGAGGCTATTTCCCCGGGTTGAAATGGTCGCTACGAGAGGACACAGATTTAAGGTGCGGGGAGGAAAGTACAGAAGTGATGTTAGGGGTAAGTTTTTCACTCAGAGGGTGGTGAGTGAGTGGAATCAGCTGCCGTCAGTGGTGGTGGAGGCGAACTCGCTGGGGTCTTTTAAAAGACTTCTGGATGAGTATATGGGGTTTTATGGGATTGGGGGTTACAGGTAGGTGTTGATGTGATCGGCGCAACTCGTGGGCCGAAGGGCCTGTTTGTGCTGTAGTGTTCTATGTTCTATGTTCTCCCCGTGTCCGTGTGGCTTACCTCCGGATGCTCCGGTTTCTTCCCACAGTTCAAAGATGTGCAGGTTAGGTTGATGGGCCATGTTAAATTGCCCCTTAGTGTCCCAAGATTTGTAGGTTTGTGGGATTAGCTGGGTAAATAGGTGGGGTTACGGGGATAGGGATTTGGTAGAGTGCTTGAGCAAAGAGTCGGTGCAGACCTAGTGGGCCGAATTGCCTCTTCCTGCACTGTAGGGTTTCAATGATTCTTTTGGGAGTTAGAATGCCTGCCTGTTTTGGGTAAGAAGCCTCCTGATTTTATCAAGTGGAGTGACGTAATGCAGCTTGCACTCTGATTGCAATTTCTGGGGACCTGGTTGGACTTTGAGGGGCATATGCAATGGTACTTACTGAGACTGGACAGGTAGGGGTGATAGAGTCATGGAGTTATAGAGTCATGGAGATATACAGCATGGAAACAGGCCCTTCGGCCCAATTCGTCCATGCTGACCAGATTTTCTAAACTGAACTAGTCCCACTTGCCTGCGTTTGGCCCATATCCCCCTCAATCTTTCCTGTTCATGTACAATTTAAACAAAAACCAATAATTGGTGGTCACCCCGGGCAAGACTTTTAACTTAACAGGGGAATTAAACAGGGGTATCGGATCAGCTGCCTGTTATATGCCTCATTCATTCCCATTGGCAGCAGTTGAAGTACGGGTTTAGGATTTGGTGTCTGGATGAAACCACCTCCAGGAGGCGGTCACACACTTTGCATGTAACAGTCAAAGTGAAAGCAATTAAATGTACAGATATCTGCTTTCCCTGACTTGAGAGTGGTAGGAGTGGGTGGGCTGGTGCTGACAACTCCCATCACTCTCATGCTGGTTAGCACTGTCAAACCCGCACAAAATAACCATCTCTCTAAAAGCGTACGCTCTTGTTTGAAAGGCTGAAAAAACATCTATTTTTAAAAAAATGAAATGTGCTTACAGTGTATTTTGTTCGAGATAAAAGTAAACATAATTAGAGGCCAGGATGTTGCCTGAAACAATGTAGAGTAAAAGAATCAATTGAGTTCTGTGTACAGCATTTTAGATCTTGCAAAGTTTTAAAAAAATAAATTTCAGAAACCTTTTGACTGCTCTTGTGGCAGCATAATTTCTTTTTCCCTGAATAAATTGAGTCACCTGTTAGTCATAAAATCTAGCATCAACTTTCTTTTGCTTTGTAAAGGTTTCTGTGTGTCTTACTCAGCTGTGTGCATTCTAATCCTGTCGTACTTTCAGGTATGTAAAACAACAGATATGTAATACTGGTCTGTCTGTAAAATCTGAAGATGGTTAAGGAATATCTGCATTTTCTGCCCTGGTACCTTATCAATAATAGATACTTGGAGCGTGTGTTATTACAACACTCTGAGGCCTCAACCAGGCGGCAAAACTGTGAAGGGAAACAGGAATGAACAGTCAGCTTATTTTTTTAAATTGCCTCATTTATCATTTATTCCTTGTACTGATATAAATTTCAGAGAATGTAGGGATTGTTTTTTAAAATATTTGGGAAAGTAACTGCGAACTGTTTGAATTCCATTTGTTAGAACACATTAGGCTGCCCACAGTTGTTTTTAAACCCTCCTTGTAAAAACAGTGTGTAATAACTGCACGTTTAGCTAAAATTGGCTTTCGTTGGTCTGTTCTTCATGAAGAATGTAATCTGTGGCACCTTAACACACTCTCCCACTGTCTAGCAGGATCTATAGGAGCTTGTGTCAGTGTTTCATCCAAGGAATTTAAATTGGTTCTGTACAGTATTCTTGGCACATAAGATATTGTTGCTGCAGGAACGGCGATCCCACTGTACCAGACGTGGTTTCCGGGTCCACAACGTAAATCCCGTGGGGCACCAAAACAACAAAATTTTTTTCGCGAGTGCCCCAAAAGCAAATCACCAAATGGTAAAAGGACATCACTTGGTGTGAAGCTAAGCTTCGCAAACCTGAGAGGTCCAAGTTCAAACCGTGGTTTGCTGACCTCAGCCTGGGTGTCATTAGGGATAGTACAACTGATTCCTGGGTGAGGAAGAATAAAAATCCAGGTTACACACTGTCATGATTCCCTTCTGCAATCCATTCGCCTGCCAACACTCACTGTCTAGACTCAAATCTGAAGCATGGCTAGTTAGTAGAGGTGCCACAGCATTATACATGCTTTGGAACCATTTTGCAGCATGAATTAACATTTTCAGAAGAGTCAAGGGGGAATTTTATATATTCAGAATAAGGTACATATTCAGGATAAAGGATGGCCTGATTTCCCGCTTTGTACTCGTGCTAACATTTTTTAAAACAAAATTCTACTGAAGGAATCACCCCCTATTAAGACTTCTGTGCTCAAAAGGGATAAAAAAACACCCATCATAACTAAAATATGATGGAAATGTAGCCAATTTGGTGCATTGTTTGCACAGTTAAGTGAACAAGAGGTTATAGTTTTGCAGAAACATAGTGCAATTAAAATGGTGGGTTCTACAGCAGGTAAGCAAACCATTCCACCAGATCATGTACCACTATCAGCACCTTTTTTTTAGCTTTAATAACTGCAGGAGTCAGCTGTAAAGGAACAGTGCTTCATTGTACAAAATAAAGTAAAACTGCAAGCCTGTGGTGAACACAAGCGGTGCCACAGGGACAATGCAACAACGGACCCACTCAGGGGCTTGCTCTATAAAGGGCTTGGTATATGAGCTTCATCTGGTAAGGTAATTACCAATCACCAGGGAGCTCTTATTTAAGGGTCCCACAGGGAGGTCAATCAGTGATTCTCCATGCAAAACCTGAGGGTTATCATATTAGCCATGATCACCACCTTTCACATTCCCTTTGACTTTTTATCCATGACATCTTTGACAATCTCTCCTTTGACTCCATCTATTGCTGGCCCTCTATCCAGCCCCCGTAGCAACACGTCACCACAAATCTCATCCTATTTTCAACTGTCTTCAGCCCTGATGAAAAGTCATCCAGACTTGAAACATTAGCTTTATTCTCTCTCCACAAAAGCCATCAGACATGCTAAGATTTTCCAGCATTTTCTGTTTTCTTCATCAGACTACTGACCTGGGAGGTAGACAAGAACCTGTTTCTGCTGGTCTTTTACTGTTGATAAGATTCTGTTTCAAGAATTACTTTATATTTTATATTAGAGTTTTATCTGAACAGAACTGCCGTGAATAATGTCTTTGTTTATCCAGTTTGCTGTGAATAAGATGTTAATAATTAGGTTCTGAGGCTTGTCCCTCCAACTGGTATTTAATATCAATCAGCCAAATTAAACCAGAGGCATTAGATATTGACTGATAACAAACCTCAATAATTCTATATTGAGATTAGAATTGAAGATTTACTTTCTACACATTGAATATTATATATAATATATAATAATATATTATATACAATGTAACATTATATATGTAAATGTTTCAGCAATTCATGAGTTTCATGGGATTTTAAAAGTATAAACATTTGCCAAAGACAATCCTGTAACTAAGAGGCTGATATTCCTCTGTTCCTCCAAATGAAGGGATAATTCCCAATGAACTGTGGAACTGAAACTTTGAAAAAATAGTAATGTCTGAGAATGAGATTTCATTAGCAGGAGCACAAAAGTACAGGTGAATCATGACTGTGTGTGATTATGGTGCTTTCCTTTTTTAAAGCAGCTAACAAGACACAAAACTTAGAAATTTCAAGAAGTGAATTAGCCCCAACTCTAAAATGGGCTCTGCAATTCAGTGAAAAAGACCAAATGATAATTATTAACAACTTTCCAGTACATCTGTTGACTTTGATTCTTGGTACATAGCTTCTCAAGCCAGGGGTTTGTAATTGGGAATTCAGGCACATGTCCAGAGTGTGCATTGATCAGCCATATTGGAGTCTGGTAATGTCTTGCTGATTAGAGCAGGCAGCTCCTCCGGATGATACACAGTGGAAAGTGACCAGGGATGAGAAGGGTCAGAGGAGAACTGATATTGGAGATTGTTGATGATAAATCTTCTGGTGCTATGGTGTCTCCTCAAGAACTACTCCACAGCCAGGTATTAGGGAACACAGATCTTAATTCACTCACTCCACACTCCAATCATTGACTGCCCACTCAGTTCCCAAACAGCTCACTGCACACCCCAGGTCACATGGCCCATTCCCTTAAAGGGGCAATACCCCAACATATGTAACAGTTGGACCCACAGAGTCTCTGAATACAAAATGTTTTAACTAGACCTTGGGTGAACCTGACATCTGTGCACAAGACTGTTGGGGCTCCCTAGAAAAAAAAATTTTAACCTCAAACTGACAGGACCTTTAATGAGCTTAATTAATGACCATTGCATTTCCCATTCACTTTTTCCCACTGGCCCTTTGAAGACTTAAAGATGTCTCAGAGGTACTTGGATCCTCAGATGACCTACAGGAGTGCGATTTTCAAATCTTGTCTGCACTGGGTCACCACCTCATGGTTCTTTAAAAATCTAATCCTTGGTTATAATACCCTCGCCATCCAGACCTGGCAGGACCACAGAGTGCATGGGGCTAAAATGGTGGAGGTGGTGTGCCTCGTTCCCAATACATTCCCCTACCTCCTGCTCCTCACCCAGCAACCATCCCAACTCATATTATAGCAGACAGAGGAAGAACATGCAAAGATGTGGGTTATTAATTCTGTAACCTGAACTAAAAAATTGTAATTTATTTTGTTTTTGAATTGTGTTCTCACATCACTCGGAGGGAGGGGGGAATATGCAGCAGCTGGGGCCAACAAAACAATTGTGTGGCTAATCCTTCTTACTGATTGTAATAGGCTATCAGAACCTGGAAAAAAGTGCTGGGAAGAAGGACCAACTTTTACTAGTTTATTTATTGTCACAAGTAGACTTATATTAATACCGCAATGAAGTTAGTGTGAAAATCCCCTAGTCCACAATTCGGTGCCTGTTCGGGTATACCACGGGAGAATTAAGCATGGCCAATGCATCTAACCAGCATGTCTTTCAGACTATGGGAGGAAACCGGAGCACCTGGAAGAAACCCATGCAGACACGGGGAGAACATGTAAACTCCACACAGACAGTGACGCAAGCCGGGAATCGAACTGTGAGGCAACAGTGCTCACCCCTGTGCCACGATGCTGCCCACCTTTAACAATAGTGTAGGAGAAACTGGTGAAGAAAATATGCAAAAATGTCAAACTCTGCATTTAAACAACTTAATATGGAGTGATGGGTGATGATCGTGGAGGAAGGGCGGGAATGTGACTGAGTGCCTCTGTTTCCATGAAAAAAAAATGCAACTTCTCAATGCAGTCTCAGAGGTACTTCTAAGAATCCAATGAAAGCAGGCCAGGCCATGTCACTGGTTAACTAATTTCTCAATTTTACTTGGGCATAGGGAGCACTAGAGGCAGAGTTCACCGAAGCATCATGGATTTCTTTGTGGGAATTCATTAATATAACTGCCCCTTGGCAAAGGTGCAGATGCTGGCTGGCAGCACAGCCTTTCTTTGTCCACTTTGTTTACCTGCTGTAAATAGCAATGTGGGTATGCGCCAAAAATCATGATCTACGATCACTCACGTTGTACACACACATTTCCTTTATGCACTGTATTCTGGATGCATAGTACCTTTTCTTTATTTGACATATTTTCCTGTCAATTCTTCCTAATGATTCCACATATCCTCAGTTCCTACATCGCAATCATTCTTATTTGCCTTTCATTAACGTCGTAGTGCCTCCACTACACTCAAATGTAGCCAACATTAAAAGAAGCACGAATTTGAGAAAAATATATTGTTTTAGAATACGCATATGAATATGAACTCTAAGGAATAGCAGATGAACAGCAGTCAGTTTCATACTGCAATAATGTATTCAAGCATCATCCTGGCTGTTCATGTCATCCAAACTGCTTATTTGAATTACTACTATGTAACTCACTGTCTCATATCTGCTATCTTCGAGGCATCAAATCTCTGCTGTGAAATTATTCTCATTTTTATGTAGAATCAAGCATGACTGGAGTTTGCAAGGTTCAATAGTCCAAGACAATGGAATTTAACCGACTGTATTTTGTTTGCAATCCGCATTTTTTAAAATTTATTTTACACATTAATAGATTATTGGCAAGTTTGAACAATAACCACTGAACTTCTTTTACCTATCAGTGATAACAATTAATACCTTAAAACACTTAGTACCTAAATATCTTAATACTCTCGAGGGAATGCAGCGAAGGTTTACCAGGCTGAATCCAGGGAAGGCGGGATTGATGTATGAGGAGAGATTGACTAGTTTAGGATGTTTTTGCTGGAATTCAGACAAATGGTGGGGGTTTCTCATACAGACTTATAAAATTCTAACAGGATAGACAGGGTAGATGCAGAGAGGATATTCCCGATGGTGGGGTGTCCAGACCCAGAGGTCATAGTCTGAGGATACAGTGTAGACCATTTAGAACGGAAGTGAGGAGATATTTCTTCACCCAAAGAATGTTGAGCCTCTGGAATTCATTACCATAGGAAGCAGTTATGGCAAAACATTGAATGTACTCAAGTAGCAGCTGGATATAGCACTTGGGGCAAACGGGATCAAAAATTATGGGGAGAAAGCAGGATTAAGCTATTGTGTTGGATGATCAGCCATGATTGTCATGAATGGTGGAGCAGGCTCGAAGGGATGAATGGCCTCCTCCTGCTCCTTTCTTCGATGTTTCTATGTTTCTTTGTTTATTCTAATTTAGTTAATGAAAATTTACTCTCATGATTGGTCCTCATTTAAATTCATGAATCTCTTTTTCCTCCAAAACTTCCTGCACTCTTCAGGATTCTCTCTAGCCAGCCTTTCCACAAGTATTTCACATATTCTACCAAGCAAACTTCATTGACGATCACTATATGTTCCTTTTTTTGATGATTCCTCATCTGAATTCAAGCTATTGCAGCCTTCATTATTTGATTTGTTGCAACACTGCACAACTCAGACAAGTAGTTTTACTGCATGTTGAGAAACTTGATGTGCATGAATATTTGGAATGAGCACCTTGAGTCAGAAACGCATCCCTTCCTAAATGACTTTTCACGTTTGAGTTCGGACGTTAGTATTAACAGATCATCTTCTTGTGGTAACTGGGCAAATAGCGGCTTTAGTTGTAAACTACTTGCACTTTGATATCAAAAGAAATTAATAATAAAAGTATGACTCCTTTAACATAGTTAATCCCATCTTTTTGGCTTTTAGATTGAATGTCATACCTGAACCATATCTTCCTATGTCCAACTTTGGGAATCTTATATAATTGTTTTACACTTCTTTCCAAATGCTAATTTGGCGACACCGTGGCACATTGATTAGCATTGCTGCCTCACAGCGCTAGGGACCTAGGTTTGATTCCCAGCTTAGATCACTGTGTGGAGTTTGCACATTCTCCCTGTGTCTGCGTGGGTTTCTTCCGGGTGCTCCGATTTCCTCCCACAGTCTGAAAGATGTGCAGGTTAGGTGCATTGACCCCCAACAGGCATCGAATTGTGGCAAATAGGGGAATTTCACAGGAACTTCATTGCAGTGTTAATGTAAGCCTTACTTGTGACTAATGAACAAACTTCTTAAAAAAAAAACTTTCACTTTTTATTTCCATTGCTGGGAATTTCCTTTAAGCCACATCATTTCACAGTAAGTGTGATGGAAACTCCTTTCACACATCGGCACATTTCGGGAAGCGATAGTAGTGGTGTAGGAGCAGTTCGGGGGAAATTCCTGGCCCGTATGCTTTTTACTCTATGTGCAGCACTGAACCTGAACTGAATGGACAAAGGACAACATGCTGCCAACAATCTTGCTGCAGCTTAATGATGTAATTTGCATTTATATGGAGCTTTATAAAGTACCTCTTGCTGCTTCACAAAGGTATAAGGGAGGAAAGCAGAAATATGAAAACGAGTCATCAAAATCTTGAGAAAAAAATAATTTAAAGGAGGGCCTTAAATGATTGGAGCAAAGAAGAGAACCAGAAGGGTGGGGGCGAGGGGGAGGATGCCAGAGTGTGGGTCATAAGCAACTAAAGGCATGACCAGTAATGATGGGAATATAAGGTGGGGGAATAAATAGATGGATGAAAAGAGTTTTAGTGGCTGCACTGTAGCACTGAAGAGGTTAAAGAGGAGAGGCAAGGCCATAGATGGATGCAAGAATGCTAATTTTAAATTGGAGGTGTTGGAGGACTGAGAGTCAGTGGGGTCAGTGAAAACTATGGTGATGGCTGAGTGGGGTAGAAGATATATAGTAGTTTTTTTTGATTCAGCTAGAGATAATCGAGAATAATGGAGATAAATGAAGAAAGCATTGAGATTATTGAGTCAGGGGTTGATAAATGTAGGGATTAGCAGGGAGGCTGTGGTAGAAACGTTGGTGGGCATGATATGGAAGTGGAAGTGTGTGGTGTTTTTGATGGAACGGATGTGAAAAGAGCCAGTTGATTTCTGGAGAAAGTACGGATTAAGAGAAAAATGGCATGTGAGGGCACTCACTGGCTTCATGACTCAAAATGAAACATCTGAAAATGTCATGAAAGTTATGTAAGCAACAGTTTGCAGACACTGATATGAAAATAACTCCCTTGGTTTGCACTTGGCCACAGGACCACAGAGTTTCTCCCTTGTTTTTCTTTTTCAAATTCCTTTCCTTCACCAAGTCCAACTTAAAAGCAATCTCACTCTGTGATCTTGTATTGAAACATTGCCTGGGAAGCATTCCAGGATATGCACTGAGCAGAGGATTAATTTTGTTTTGCAGGGGGCAAGTTATCTTGTAAATATTTTTGTTTCCTGTCTCTCCTTGCAATGCCACACACCTCACCTTTCTGGGAAAATAACCAGTTGAAAGGAATGGTTTTACTTCCAATCTCCCCTCCTTCCTCTTCTGTGGGCAAGATTATTGCCGGTTACTTGGCATTTTGCCATAATGGGACAACTCTAAAAATAAACCACAAAGAGAAACTGCCTTCGATTGTAACCCTAATCCTCAGTAAATGATGTTTCATTTCAAACCAGCTTTGAAAATTGGGCCACAGATCAAACTCCTTTGATGTTGTATTAATGAGTTGGTGATTCTGGAACTTGCCAAGTGATGGTATTATTGTTAAATGTCTTTGGTTCCCAGATATGGCATTGAGAATCTTTGAGGTATTTCTCAAACTGATATTTTTTCCAATTCACTGCTTAAGATTGTCAACTCTGGCTGGACAGCTTCTGGGAGATGTTACATGATCTCCTATGTTCATCAGTAATCCGTAAGAACAGGCAACAACACCACCTCCATGATCACCCTCAACACCAGTGACCCACAAGACTGCGTTCTTAGCCTCCTACTATACTCCTTATACACCTACAACTGTGTAGCTAAATTTCCCTCCAACTCAATTTTCAAGTTTGCTGATGACATTGTCATGGTGGGTCCGATCTCAAACAATGATGAGACAGTGTACAGGAATGAGATAGGAATCTGGTGAACAGGTTCAATGACAATAATCTCTCCCTCAGTATCAACAAAACAAAGGAGATAGTCAGCGACTTCAGGAAGTGTAGTGGAGGACGTGCCCCTATCTATATCAATGAGAACAATGTAGAAATGGTTGAGAGCTTAAAGTGTTTAGGTATCCAGATCACCAACAACCTGTCCTGATGCCGCCATACCAACCCTATAGTTAAGAAAGCCCACGAATGCCTCTACTTCCTCAGAAGACAATAATATCTCCCAGGAGTTTGGTAACTTGAGTTCCACCTCCAGTGGAAAAACAGATCGGTCCTACACCATGGAAACGAAGTTGGTGTTAATATTGTGGCTTTTCACCTATGAACTGACTGAAACCATCACTGACTCAATACAGTAGCCCTGAAATATGCCACGAAAATCCACAGGTCCTGCCGAACATTTGCCACTGATTCAACCGAAAGTTTTGGAAGCAGTGAGGAAGATCGGGGTGGAGAGAGGGGCTATGATTGGGAGGAGGTGCCCTTCATCTTCTTACATTAGTGAAGAAAGAAAAAACAATGAATCAGCATTTCTCAGCACCTTTCATGGCTTCAGGATGTCCCAGAGTGCCTCACTGCTTTTTGAAATGTGGTCACTGTAATAACGTGGGAAATGTGCCGGCCAGCCAATTTGCACATAGCAAGCTCTGACAGGCAGCCATTTTGAATCTTTTATATACACTTGAGAGGATGGTCATGGTCTCAGCTTAACTTTTCTCCTCAACGCTGGCACAAGGACTCTCTCAGAACTGCACTGGGACTGTAAGCCCCGTATGTGCCTAGTATGTCTTGAACCCATAACCTGCTGAATTCAAGAGAGCCAAATACTCCAGTGTGATAGATAACCATGCCATCAAGGATGCATCTGGCCTATCTGCAATTATAGCAACTCTGGACTACCTGGCTGAAATGGTGTGGCTAGGGTTAGTCGACATGATGAGGGGTTGGGTGGGGGGGGGGGGGGGGGTTAGTGGTGCGGAGGTGCTGGGACTGCAAACTAAGTGCAGCTGTTCCTTTTTGTATAGGAATCCTTTTTAACAAAGCTGTGTTTAATGCTGCGAGGGTCTGGTCATATTCTACATCTACTGCTGGGTCAGCCAGGCCACTCTCGATGACAAACCTGCAGTATCTGTATGCTGGGTCATAACGAAGGCCTGGCTCATGGGCAGCCTGACATTCAAGGAGCCCCTACTCTCAACACAAGCACCTCCCTCTCCATAACATCACAGTGGCAATATATCAGATGGCCATGGATTTTCAAGGCCAATATCTTTCATAAAGGTCAATGTTTCCCCATGGTTAGTGCAGAAATAATCTATTTTATTTGATATGTAGATGAACCAACTTGGAAAGCCAGTACAATCAAAAGGAATAGGGAAAAAGTCAAGAAATATAACAGCAGTAAATTTGCAAATAAAATGAATGTGCTTGTGCTCTGGGGGCCTTCTTTCTGCCCTTGGATGAAAAATTGATAACGTAATGCCCACTTGCCCTTTTGCCTATGTGATGAGTGCAAAAACCCCCTGCAATAAAGCAAAATTGCACGAGCAATGTACAATCCGTGATAATAGACTTTTTAATAACATTAATAGGCCATTAATTGTTGGTGAGTGTGGCTCCAACTCCCACCCATATCCGCCTATCGCAATATTACATGCATGCCTGATGACATTAGAACTTGAACCTGACAACATTTCACACAACTTTTACATGCACTTGGGTTAGGCATGTGTCCAAGCACCAAAGGTAAAATTCAGGCCCAAGAGATAAATAGCGATTCCAGGAGACTCCAACCCAAGAGGCTGGCAATCCCATCACTGCTTGCCAAAATCCCACCATGACATTGCATTGAAAGCTTTACCATCCCAACCACAAGGGCCCGACAAAATATATTATGCCTCCAATCT
Organism: Carcharhinus amblyrhynchos; assembly: GCF_965287045.1. Lineage (NCBI taxonomy): Eukaryota > Metazoa > Chordata > Chondrichthyes > Carcharhiniformes > Carcharhinidae > Carcharhinus > Carcharhinus amblyrhynchos. The sequence continues at coordinate 65,694,918 of NC_137333.1, forward strand.
AATTTGAGAGCAATCAGTTTTCTGCCAGTTGTTCCAAGTGTTCCTCTGGTAAACCTACAAGTTGATGAAAAATTCTTATTTGACAATCTGTCAGGTAATTTACTTTAACATGTGTAGTGGGCAAGGTTTTAAAATTCACAATCAAGGGAAATATCAACAGGCGCTTGGCAATGTTTGAGTTAATGAATGAAAGCCAACACAGAATTGTAAAAGGCAGATAGTGTTTAACTAATCAAATTCCTTGATGAAGTAACAGAAAAGGTTGATGAAGGAATTATGGTGGATGTTGTCTATATGGATTATAGGAAAGGATTTTGACAAAGTACCACATCAAAGGCTGGTTAACAAAATTGAGGCTTATAGAATAGGAAGGTCAGTGTCCAACTGGGTAAAAAAAATGGTTTTAATGCAGAAAGTCATGGCAGATGGTAGTTTTTTTCAGGCTGGAGAGTGGTAGACTTTGGTGCTTCCCAAGGATTAGTGCTTGGATCAGTGATTCTTTTGCTGCTTACAAATCAATTAGATCTTGGAATTGAGAGTAAAATTTCAAGATTTGCCACGGTACCAAACTTTGAGGAGTGACAAATAGTGAGGATGCTACCAGATCTTTCTGTGCCCCTAGCCACGCTGTTCCAGAACAGTTACAGCACTGGTTTCTATCCGGCAATGTGGATAATTCCCCATTGCTGTCCTGTACACATAAAGCGGGACAAATCCAACCTGGCTAATTACCGCCCTATCAGCCCACTCTTGATCATCAGTAAATTGATGGAATGGGTCATCAACAATGTTTTTAAGCAGCATTTGCTCACTGACACTCACTTTGGGTCCCATGTGCATCACTCAGCTTCTGACTTCATTACAGCCTTGGTTCAAACATGAATAAGGGAGCTGAACTCCGCAGGTGAGGTGAGAGTGACTGCCCTTGATATCAAGGCAGCACTTGACCTAACAAGGCATCAAAGAGCCCAAGCAAAACTGGAGTTAACAGCAAAAGGGGAACACTCTCCCTTAGTTAGAGTGATACCTAGCACAAAGCAAGATGGTTGTAGTGGTTGGAGGTCAATCATTTCAGTTACAAGACATCATTTTAGGAGGAGTTCCTCAGAGTAGTGTCCTATGCCCAACCATGTTTCATCAATGATCTTCCATTCATCATAAGGTTGGAAGTGAGGGTGTTTACTGATGATTGCACAATGTTCATCATTATTCATGACCTCTCAGATACTGAAGCAATCCATGCCCAAATGCAGCGAGACCTGGAAAATATCCAGGCTTAGGCTGATCAGTGGCAAGTGACATTCGCACTACACAGGGGCCAGGCAGTGACCATCTTCAATAAGTGAATCTAAACAATGCCATTTGACATTCAATGGCATTACCATCACTGAGTTCCCCTCTATAAACATCCCTGGGGGTTATCATTGACCAAAAACTGAACCGGACTGGGGCTACTCAGAGGCTGGGCATTCTACAAAATGTAACTCACCTCCTGACTCCCTAGAGCCTGTCCACCATCTACCAGACACAAATCAGGAGTGTGATGGAATACACTCCACTTGCCTGGATGACTGCAGCTCCAAAAACACTCAAGGACCTCAACATCATCCAGGACAAAACAGCATTATTGACTAGCACCCTATCGAACACCTTTAACATTCACTCCCTTTAACAGTTACCAGAATGTTTCCAGGGAGTTCAATTACAAGGTTAATGTGTTCTCTTTGGAGCAAAGGAGATTGAAGGGAGATCTGAAAGAGATGTACAATTATGGCAGGCTCAGAAAAATGTTGGGGTACAATATCAGAAATGCCCAAGGTATAGTATGAAGTTAGACTAGACTCCAACTATTTGCTATTGTGATATTAATGTGGGAATACGATGTTTCACCCCAGGTGTGATTCTATTGACACACTAGGAAACTTTTATCAAAACAAACTTTATTTAACTAGACAATTTAACTATAATAAATGAATTAGCTTAAAATTTAACCAATATTTAAATACGACAAGATACAATTCTTAACTGCTAACCTATCTCTATTAGTTTAAATTCAAGCAATAATTCTTACAGACTTAAACTCCCTTTTCAAAATCAGTTAGCAACACACAGGCATATGTGCATGAAACTGTTAACAGTCCTAGGGCCTTTTGAACACCTCAGAAGAGAGAGAGGGTGAAACAGAGAGACATCTGTCTTCTGACGGCCCCAAACAGCAGCATCCAGAGAGAGAAAACGAGAGAGACAGAAAGAGAGAGAGAGACCATTTATTTGTTTCAGGAGCAGGCAGAAATCTGACCGTTTTAAAATAAAAGCCTAGCTCCTCCGATTAGTACATAAACACTGTCTCTTGTCAATCAACCTAATCAAAACTCTGCTCGGAACCCTGAAAGGAAAACCTAAGGAAACACAAGTGCACTCATTCTGTTTAGACAAACACATCATTATCTAAAATTAGGTATTATCCTGCATTCTCAGCATTTGAGCTGCCTGTTGCCCTGACAAGTTGGCACCATATAAAACAGAACTGAATTTTAAACAAGATACATGGTAAAAATACATTTTCTAAAAGGACAGTATCATCACATAAGGTAAATGAGGAAAATCTCTTCCCAGTCTTTCTAGGAGCTGAATATAGGGCTCTGGGAGTGTGTGTGTGGGTGTGGGAGGGTGGGGGGTGGGGGGGTGGGGGGTGGTGGAGACACTTATAACCGTGCGCTGAATGGGTTGAAACTCAAGTTATCTAAAATCTAAAGCTGCAGTTTTAACTTGGACAGAGCGGTGAATGTGGGTCTGATGGTCATTCTTAATCCCAAACCTCATTTAAATAGATCAGACCCAATCCTGCCCTCACTTACTCATATAGCATTAGGCCAATACAACAGGAAGCCACAGCCATAGGTGATTTGCAACGTTGTCACTATCCAATCGCAGAAATCTTGCTGCTGTTCATGCTCATGACAGCGCATGGGTTTCCCAGTGGCGAGGGATGCATTCAATGGGAAGTCCCATTGACAATGGCAGGAACATAAGATCCTGTCGCCAGCAAGCAATGCACCAAATGCCCACCATTGAGAAACACACTGCAGTGGGGGAGAAAAATCCCTCTTGTAGAGTGTACTGCTTAGATACCATTAAGCAGTCCTGTAGTATTCATTAAAAAGTATTTATTAACATGACTGAACTATGTACATATTTACAGCAGAGAGGACTCCATGCCATGTCCTTATACTTTGCTACCTAGCTCTACGCTATTGAACTAAGCTGCAGGTCAGATGCTTTGATCAGTGGGCAGTACTGGTTAATATACCAGATCCTTCTATTACACCTCCCCATGCCTTTCTGCCTGAGAGAGACTGACAATAGTTACTACAGTTTGATTCAAGTCTTGTGTTGTCATAAGGCTTGTGTACTTAACTGAAAATTCTCTAACTCTAAATTACTTTTGTGGTTAACATCGAAGTTCATTCAATCCTATCTCCCCACTTTCAAGTCTTTGAAATCAATGTTTGAGGTGGTCTAGAGGTCTTGTTTCCTTATCATGTTTCATTTGCCATCCAGTTGGGAGGATGATAGGCCTTCAGGGTTGTTGATCTTGGTGGTGGATTGTTGTTTGAAACCAATTGTAGATGTGATTTCACGTGCTTTTTCCATTGCTGAATGTTGCACCGTGCCTGGACAGTCAGGTTGGTGCTGGTTTGGTACGGTGAGTGGCGGTTGTTACTTTCTGGGAGGGGTGGGAATGGCACTATCTGGCTGTTGGTTCCGTTCATTCTTCTACCTCTTCTCGCTTCAAGAGGCTGGTGGGAAGGTGTCCTGTGGAAGGAAGAAGAGGAGTCTAGGGGCAGCTCACCTTTGTTGGGCCCTGCTTACATCCTGTTTCAAGTAGATCCTGTGGTTTCATCACACTGGCTGGTAGTTGCTGGATCTTGTGTAGGTCGTCATCTTAACTGATTGCACCTCGATTGGTGGTGAAGGCAGAGGTTTTGCTGGGAGTCATTCTGGCATCTCCTCCACTGGCAGTGCTGTGGTAACCTCGTACTCTGTGAAGAACGGACTTGCTCCAGGAACAAAGAGGGGTTATAAACAAAGTCAACGTTGGGTTGCTGCTTTATAGTTGGGCTTTTGGGAGGATTAACTATGAGAGGACTGTGGCTGTCTTTACATCTTCTGCCAGTTGAAGCAGGTCAAGAGCTATACTGGTGGCTCTACTGATCAAGGAAAAGGGCTGATTTTGCGTAACGTACATGTATCATCGTACTTAATGGTTCTTGAATCATTCCAATGACCAAGAGTTGGATTCCTCCCGCAATGTAGAATGGGGTGTCCATGGTCCACACCCAGCAGCCTTAGCAGCCCAGTCTACATGGTGCCAGAATATAACCCAAAACTAGGTAACTGGTTAGAGAGCCGTTTCCTGAGATATCCATGATCCTGAAGGAACAGCCACAACATCTGAAGAAGGGCCGTGTGTCTTCTGAGTCAGTGATCTTGACATTGTGGATAATTCTCGGATTGTCTGCGTGTTGAGGAGGGCAGGATTGGCATAGACTGCTAAAGTGCCCTTGTCTGTGATGGTGGAAGCAGATAACAGCACTGGCCAGACATTGGTCCTTCCTTTGTGTGTGCTTCACCCTGCAGTGCTGTAGACATCCAGCAGGGATCACCCTGGCTCGGATGATCTCTGTGCATTTGTGGCCGGATGTGATGGGCTGAGGTCCGGCTTTTGCTCCATGAGGTGCTCTAAACATCTACGAGTGGTCTGATGTTGGTTATCGCAACTTAGGCAGCCTGACCAGCTGGACAGCCTTGTTGAGAGACCAATCTTCTCCAAGCCAAGGAGAAGGCTGGAGAGCAAATCATCTGTGGCACCCCTTACAATTTTGTCTCCGATGAGTTTTGATTGCATATTTACATCCTGCTATGTGGTAAAGGTTATTGATAAAGAATCGAAGGGCTCCTCAGCTGGATTTGTCTGTTAAATTTGGTGTGTTCCAAAATCTTGTTGGATTGTAGGTCAAAAATAAGGGCAAAAAGATTTTAAAACATCTTCAAACTTAACAGATAATCACCAATGGCTTGACTGGTGATATCATCCACAACTGAACAAAATAATGTTCAGGCTTTACCTTTGATCCTGCAGCTGTGTTATAATGAGGACCCTTTGTCTCAAATAATTCCAATTATGAGATTGATCCAGGCCATTGGTAATAACAGCAATGAATTGTGATCCATGCCAGTGGGTGTCCCAGAAAGAGATCAGAGGGTTTCAAAATGGCGCCACCAGCATTGCCAAGGAGAAAGACTTTGCACGTGTATGCGCACTTTTGGCATAACTTGTAAAATAGTGGTGACAAGCCAGGAGGAGGAAGCTATTGCAAAATGGCCACAGGTTGGGTCACAACTCTGGGTCAGTTGAATGACAGTGGCTTGACGCAGGGCAGATCTGGATTGGATGAAGATTGTGCAAGGCTCTTGAGTTTTCATTTAAACAGTGGTTTCTATGTATTCCACGTTTTTAAAACTTTCTTTTCTTGCATTCCGGACTTGGGGGCCACATGGAGAGGTTGCCTAGTCACAGGTCAAGCCAGCGTTGAACATGCACCTGAATTTTCTGCCTGACCGATTTTTAAAAGAAATAATTCACAGCACTGATAGCAGGCTGTTAGCTACTAGCATTCTTTGTTGAAGCTGCTTCTATAGGAATCTAATGGAGACTTTAGGTTGAGCTTAACTCCTGCCTTTTCTTAGCTGCCAGGATCTTCTGTCGATGGAATTTTTCAGAGGACTTTTCTCAGCTTCTTTCTTCTTGATTGTTTTTTATGTTTAGAACAGAAATTTGTTGCTGATTTCCTTTTCTTGATTCCTCAAGTCTTTTTACAAGGGATGCAAATTTTGATTCCATCACAGCCTTCATGTTTTGTTGTGTTGTCACTACCCAGATACCATTAAGCAGTCTTGAAAGTTACCAAGAAGTTCTTCTTAATATTATTGAAAATGTTATTTACAGTAGAGGGTACAGGGATGGAGAAGATGCCATGGTATGTCCTTACATGTTACTACCTAGCTCTACACCTACTCTAGGCTTTAAGTGCCTTCTTGCTTCAACAGTAGGCAGTACTGTATTCACTCCCCAGTTAACCTTTATTGTACCAGATTCTTTATTGCAATTATAAGATGTGAATGGGGAAAGGAGGTGGGAATTCTGATGGAATTGTAGGAAACATAAGGTTGGAGGTGATTTAACGATTCATTGCTCTTCCTGATTCCCGAACAAACTGAGAAATCAAAATAACAAACTGTTAAGGGTCACTTGTGGGTCTGCTGAACCTCAGCACTGGATTTCTCTGACAAGGCCGGCACTGGGGTCTGCATGATCTCATCAGGTTTTGACTTTTGAATCTCAATGAGACCCTCACCAACCATCGGTTTTGCCAGCCAGGAGTAAGGACCTCAGATTCTGTCCAAAATATGCCTGATAAAATGGCACAAGTACAACATATCCCTGGGGACTCCCATACCACCAATATTTTAACTCCCCTCTTGTTGCCACCTCACACAGACTCTGTCTGCATTGAAAGTGGCTGATAAAGTTGGAACTTAAATCCTCATCCAAGTTATAAAAGTCAAAACATTCCTTCCATTTATCCATTACCCTGTTGCAGTTGAATGTGTTCCATAATGTTTGGCTTGTGTAATACCTACTATTCAACCATCTAGATTGATAAATCTATCTCCAACATAACACCAACCAAGTCTCTTTCCTGCTGGATTACAGGGATTGAATAGAAAAAAACCTCAAGAGGATGATAAACTACTAACCCCACCTGGACAGCCAGGGATTATGAGTGTTTCCTCTGCTCCTCCACTCCCGAGGGTGGTTTGCAGTCCGTGCTCCAAATTTCCTGCAGTCAGAAGCCCGGCCGGCCTCTTCACTCAGTCACTTAGCTACAATTTAATGCCCTTCTCTGATGCACGCTTTGAGATGGGGAGAGCATTTCATCAGCCAAGGAAGTGGCAGATGGGGATCCAGCTACCTTCCTACCTCTGTCCCAATTAAATCCTGGAGTGGAAGGCCTAAGGATATTTTACCCGCCTCACTGCCAATTCAGGCCCTCAGGTCTAGCAAATTAATGCCTCCTCCCACTGCCACTGGTATTCAACCAGCAGCAAGAGAAGCCAGTGACCACTGACAAGGCAGGAAGCCTGAAAAGCAAACTCTTGATCTCAAAGAAGGTCAACCACTAGCCAGTTATGGACCTAACTGGCACTTAATTTGGTAGGCCTTTCTCAGAGGAGGCAACATGGGGCTCTTGCCAGTTCCCCTGGATTCAATATCATCCTCAATATGCTGGGATTATTCACACAGATTCCCAGCTACATATTCCTACCCGACTTGCTCAGTCACGAGGCTGCACGTTCCTCTGCAGCAAACTGAGAGGATTAGATGGAAAGTGTGCTTTTTGTTCAGATACAGGTTATCTTTCCCCAGAGTCTGAGTCCTAACCTCAGGAGAAAAGATAGTGATAAATATACCTATAAATAGCCCACATATAAATGACACGCTGAATTTAAATCAATCCTTTCCGGTTATAATATGGCTGTATAAATATGGTAATACATTGCAAAAGATTAGAGTCATACTGATCCATTATGTGCAGGAAATTGGCCCATCCTCTCATCAGTGGGAAGTCTCCCTCCTAGCTACTAGTCTGGTAAATAAGAATGACAAAAACATATCAAACTATTCCCTTCAACATGATTTCGTCATGCTTGCTCTCACTACATCCAAGCATCAATCAGCCATTAGCCTAACAATGGGAAACTTTCTTGAGGGTAAAGGCAGAAGCATGTTGCTGATATGTGGAACATATTTTATTTTTTCTGCTCAGGGGTGTTGCCAGTTTGTTTTGTAAAAGGGAGAGGCCAAATCTGAGTTTTCCAAATGAAGCCAAGTTTGACTATCCGTGCAGTAACTTATACTGATCCCCATTCAGGTTGTTCATTTTGGACCTGGTGTGATTTGGCTGGCAAAACTGCAATATAGTTTTGTTTATTTTTTCACAAATTGCACTTATTTAGCACACTTGTAAAGCCACACACACAACTCTTTCTTCATCTGGAGCGTAAACTGGAGGTGTTGTATGAATATTTATATGATGTACTAACTGATGGCTCATTGGTCAAAGAATGGTTGCACTGAGGCACAGTAAAATGCACTTTGTTCCTGGAAAGCTGCTGTTTAGAAGCTGTAACCTTCTATGTCATGGTGGAAGAGGACTAGATATTGAAAGAGCTAGGCCAGAATTTTACAACCCATTCACACTGGCAGGATTTTTCCACCCCACCACAATGTGAGGAGGTTTGGCTGGCCGCCAAATTCTCCGACTTCGCTGCAGCAGGAGTGTGATGTGAACGGCCAGTGAGATCACGGCCCTACAATCTGCAAAACATGATGTGGCACATTATTGTTAAAAGGAAGAATTTGCACTTGCACAATATCATTCACAACATCAAGATGCTGCGAAGCACTTGTAAGACTGAATGGCTTGCTTGGCCATTTGAAGCAGCCCTATTACTACGGACCTGGAGTCACATGTAGCCCAGACCAGGAAAAGGTGAGAGTTTCTTCCCTAATGGCCATTAGTGGAGCAGATGAGTTTTTTCACCAATCTTGGAGTTTTATGGCTACCATTACTGATTAAGTAAAAAGTCTGACAACACCAGGTTTTAGTCCAACCTATTTATTTGATAATAAATAGGTTGGACTAAAACCTGGTGTTGTCAGACTTTTTACTGTGTTTACGCCAGTCCAACGCCGGCATACCCACATCATTACCATTACTGATTCCAGCTCTTTATTCCAGATTTCTTTAATTTGCTGAATTTAAAATCTCCAGTTTCTGCATAATTTGAACTTGTGTGGGAATTTTCCCAGGTAAAGGGAAACAGGTTTTCATACCTTCAGAGAGTTAAATTTCCATAAATTGGTCCTTGATCAGGATCGCAAAGTAGTTCCACATTTTTGCAGGATCCTGTGAGACTCTTTTGAAGGCGAATGGGGAAATCCCTTTGTATTTATTGGGTAAGTAATTAAGATTAAGAACAGTTTAAATCCTCACATTCTGGATTTCCCAACCAGACCACCCATTTCCTGACCTGTCAGCAACTCAGCAGGGTGCCTGAGGCAAGCGATCCAGTCATAGCCATTGAGAAACTGCTGTTGAAAGTGCTTTCTTCTCTCAGCGTGCACTCATTGTTTGATAGGTAGTTTCCTATTTCTTGCAAGGCACTTCACCTGTCTAGCACTTCACTGACCTTCAACTGTACTTTCCTCCTGAAGCCATCAACACAGCTTGGGAGCAGTTTATGCATTTCCATCTTTCCCTCTGGAGAGCAGAAGCAACATTAGCGCCAACACTAGCAACTGCATCAGTTATTTTCTCCTCAGTAACATGCCCTTCCTCAGGGCAAAGGAGATGGAAACAGAGATTCAGTTCAACAGAGGAAAGACCCTCAACATAGAATCTACAGGCAGTGGCTTGACTCTCTTGACATCTCTGAGCACCAGTGACTATCAGGCTTTCATCGTAGGCCACTGCTAACATCTACTACTGCCTGGAACAAGACCAGTGGAGCAGGCTAGTTCGCTTGCCAGGAGCTGATAATGGACCTATCATCCAACAGGTTGTGTGCTCTCTCTTCCTACAAGGAGAGACAAAGGAGTGTTCTCAGAGCTCTTTATGGCTTGTGCAAAGAGGAGGATTGGAAAGGATGACTGTTGTGGAATATCACTGTGAGGAATGGGTGCGAGAGGCTAAAATTAATATTGATGGTTCAAGTGGAGATCTAAGGGGTCTGAAGAGAGCAGAATGATTGGTGCTGTAAGGTGTGTTGTCCTGAGAAGTGCAGTGCACAAAAATGCTGGAAATGCTTGGAATGTGGTATGTCGCTGATCCATCATGCTCTCTTGAGGCCCTGGCTCCTCTTGGTTCCAGGTTGGAGGAACCACATTCCTATCCTCACTTCCTCAGCCACTTCTATCCATGTCTGTTTGGCTGGAGGTTGCGTCCATCCCCTCATCCTTGGGAAAGATGACCTCATCGATGCTCTCATGTTCGCTCAGTAAGACTTCCGGGTAAGAGAAAGGGAGTTGTTGGGTATTAACTTCTCAGGTCTCCTCTCCATTCCTGTGTTTGTTGGATCAGAAATCCAAGTGTTGGTCAGTTCTCGTAACCCTTGCAGCCCTATAATTAGAAATCCTTCCTTTGCTGGAATAGGTGTGTCATCCTCCCTGCCCTCCCAGATTGATTTCAAAAACCAGAGATGGAATGTAAATGTTATGGGTCTGGGAAAGAACCTCAGGAAAATCCTCTCCTTCACCATTCGGGTCCCCAATCTGTAAATGGTCCTGTTGTTCTGACAAGAATTAAGTGCAGGAAATGATGCCCATGTTTCAGGATTATTAGTCTAGGCCTCTGGATTGCTGGTTCAGTAATAGCTATTCTTACACCTCTGAACTTTAAGTCTGTAATAATCTATAGGAAAGAGCTGAAAATTTGAACAGAAGATATTAAATACTGGAAAGGTACATCAAATCAACATAATCTGAAGGAGAAAGTCAGTTTAGCCTTTTAGGCATAAACATTCCAGTGAAAAGTCACCTCTGAAGTACGAACCAAATTTTCTTTTCACTTGTTGAACAAGTTTTTGTCATTTTCAGCATTCCTGATTTAGGCTCCAAGGGAAACCGTATTGTCTAATATTCAATGTTGGATTTGACCCAAGCCATTCCTGATTAAAAAGTGGTGAAGTGTTCCATTATGTGGTGTTATCATCTCCCACATGAATGAGTGCCAGTGAACCCTGCAGAGTGAAAAACTCCGGAACTGTCAGCATTGTGGACTTAGGTCATGATGATTCTGTCACCTTATTTCACTCTTATTTCATTGTAAGACCCAACTTCTCACAATTAAACATATCAACAAGTTAACTTTTAAGAGCAAGCCAGTAAATTTACATGAGTAACATCTGTCTGATATTCCTCATTTAAATTGTCAACTGTCTTATAAAGTTAAGAGTGTCTCTTGCAGAATTTTCAATGAATTTAACTATAAACTGTAACTCTCTTGAACTGGCAATCAACGTTTGATTGCTATTCTGTGCCCAGGAACTTACACAAATTTTCTTCCATGCCTGTCTCATCCAATTGCTGACTGAGACTGGATGAGATCCAGACAGTTGCCTATACAGCTCAGCATCACTCTCCAGCATTACCTATCATAAACTCGAAAAGTTTGCTTTGATTTATTATTGTCACACGTATTGGTATACAGTGAAAAGTATTGTTTCTTGTGCGCTACACAGACAAAGCATCCCATTCAAAGAGTACATAAGGAAGAAGGAAAGAAGAGGGTGCAGAATATAGTGTTACTGTCACAGCTAGGGTGTAGACAAGGATCAACTTAATATAAGTTGTAATATAAAGGGCAGTACAGTGGCACAGTGGTTAGCACTGCTGCCTCATAGCACCAGGGACCCAGGTTCAATTCCTGGCTTGTGTTGCTGTCTGTATGGAATTTGCATGTTGTCTGTGTGGGTTTCCTCTGGGTGTTCCAGTTTCCTCCCACAGTCCAAAGATGTGTGGGTTAGGTTGATTGGCCATGCTAAATTGACCTTAGTTTTGGGGGGATTAGCAGGGTAAGTAGGTGGGCTTGCAAGGATAGGATGGGATTGTTGTTGGTGCAGCCTCGGTGGTCTGAATGACCTCCTTCCATGATTCTATGCGATAGGTTCAATCATAAGTCTGATGGCAGCAGGGAAGAAGCTGTTCTTGAGTTAGTTGGTATGTGACCTCAGACATTTGTATCGTTTTCCTGACAGAAGAAGGTGGAAGAAAGTATGTCTGAGGTGCAAAGGGTGCTTGACTTTATTTATTTATTATCACATGTTAGTACAGAGTGAAAAGTATTGTTTCTTGCTTGCTATACAGAACATACCGTTCAAAGAGAAGGAAAGGAGAGAGTACAGAATGTAGTGTTAGAGGCATTTCACTTGCCTAGCACTTAGGTAGAGAAAGACCAACTTAATGTGAGGTATGTCCATTGAAAAACTTGTGGCAGCATGGAAAAAGCTGTTCTTGAGCCGGTTGATACATATCGTCAAACTTTTGTATCTTTTTTCCCGATGGAAGAAGGTGGAAGAGAGTATGTCTGGGGTGCATGGGGTCCTTGAATATATTGGCTGCTTTTCTGAGGCAGCGGGAAGTGTAGACAGTGTCAATGGCTTGCAGGCTGGTTTGAGTGATGAACTGGGCTTCGTTCACAACCTTTTGTCGTTTTTTGCAGTCTTGGACAAAGCAGAAGCCATACCAAGCTATGAAACATACAGAAAGAATACTTTCTATGGTGCATCTGTAAAAGTTGGTGAGAGTCGTAGCGGACATGCCAAATTGCCTTAGCCTCCCGGAAAGTAGAGGTGTTGGTGGGCTGATTATGCTGGCTGCTTTTCCAAGGCAGTGGGAAGTGTAGATGGGGGTCAATGGATGGGAGGCTGGTTTGCGTGATCACGTGGGTTATGGTCACCTTTGTGGTATCAAGGTCCGAGTGAAATTGACAGGCCGGGGGGAAGGCAAACCCCTAAAGCAAGTGGACCTTGGGAGATAATCAAGTGGCCGGGGGTAGTTGGGTTGTGAGGACAGTCAGTTCGTGCAAGGGAGTAATTGGGTGAGCATTAGGGATTAGTCAGGGGTAAAACAGTGATGGGAGAGGGGTTAAGTTGTGTAGTTATCCAGGTGTTAGGCTAGGGAAACAGGGTAGTTGGGCTGAGGAGGAGGGGAATTGCCATTGGAGATTTGGGCTGGAATGTTACCACTGTTCATGCTGGTGAGATTTTCCCATCTGACAGCAGTAAATGATGATTTGGCTGGCCGCCAAATTCTCCAACCTTGGTGCAGCAGGACCATGGTGTGAATGGCAGATAAGATCACACTCCTAAGCTTTGCAGGCAATTCCCAAGTATATCCACATATCAGGACCTCTGTACACTCACAACACCCATCTTCAGTCATATGTCCTGTCTCCAACAAGCCAAAGTTTGAAAGATTTAATCCATGAAAGCAGTGAGTGGGGAGCTGAGTCATAAAGATCAAAAAGCCACGATACTCATTCCTGGATTTTTGATGATTTAGCTAATCTCAGCCATGACAGCAATAGGACTTCCCACTCCTGGTCATTCCTAACTGGCCCCGGCTGAAATTCGTGCACATGTGGATGTTAGGCTCAGCTATAGGTTCAATAGCTAAATAGTCCCATCAGGATTCACTCATGAGAAATAATCAGGCACTGGGAGATTGTGTGCACCTTTGGAAATACGGCCCAACATGAATTATTGCCATCAAGAAAAGGGAGAGCAAAGGGAAGGAAACTGGACTAGGACAGAACTGCCACAGTTCAATCTCATTTGTTTTTGAATACAGCCATTAATATTTGAAGTCCTTTGTGACTGAACACTGAAGGTTGTGGGTATCTAAAATATTTTAAGTTCATTACTCATAGGTTAGTAAAAAGCTTGTTTATAAAATTAAAAAATGAAAGCAAATGGGATGGATGTGTTTTAGACAAATTTCTGTACAAGTTCAGACAGTGTACAATAATTGTTAAAAAATATGCTGGAAACCCTTCTTATGTCATTGACTATTTAGATTCCAAACACCCTTACTCATCACATCCATTTCCACTGTTGGGAGAAATGTTTCCAGTTTGTTATAACCATCTTGGCAGAAAGCCCAGAGATGTTTCTGGTTTTGTCTGCACAAGGTAGGCTAAAATCAGTCCAAAAGGGATTGGCATGTTGAATGAAGTGACCCTTTCCTGCTTCAAAAATTTCCTGCCTTCTGTACAAACTTCGCTGGAGAAAACAAGCAGCAAATTGTACAGATTACATCATTAAAAAAAAACACATCTGTTCCAAGGGTGGAAGAAAAGCTTGCGAGGTCAATAAACCTACCTCATGTCTCCGTGAAAAGCGTTTGGAGAATCTCAAGCTATTTCCAGTTGGGCATGATCCAGAAAATAGCCCCTTACTTCAACAACAAATTCAGCAACAAGACTAACCAGCTGAGGCTAAGTAGCATAGTGGTAAGTGGTAATCCAAAGGCCTGGGCTAGTGCTTTGGGATCAAATGTTCAAATCCCATCACGATAGTTGGTGGAATTTAAATTCAATCAATAAATCTGGAATGTAAAAAGTTTCAATAATGGTGACTGTGACAATTATTATCAATTGTTGCTTTAAAAAACATTTGGATTACCAAATCCTTTAAGAAAGGAAAACTGTCATCCTTACCTTTCCAGTCTATATGTGACTCCAGGCCCATAGTCATGTGGGTGATTCTTAACTGTCCTGTGATTAGGCCACTCAGTTCAAACTAATTAAGGATGGGCAACAAACGCTGGCCTTGCCAATGATGCCCACATTATATGAAAGAATAAAATGTAAGAGGCCATTGCTGCAAAATTTGAATCTGTAACATCCAGGTTCTTTGATGCTATGAGGCTTGTTTTGCTACCAAAATAGTGCATACTTCAAAAGCTGGCTTCACTTGTCACCATTCTGGTGAGGATATTCACAAGGTCATAAGCAGCATCCGCTAAAAGTCTACTCAGTGAGAACATTAGGATGTCAATCTGTGCACAATATGGATGTGGTGCCAGCCCTGCTATTTTGCAGCTCAAAACCTCAGCTAACAGCATCCCTTAAACATGCACAGCCAAACACACCATCACCACCAGAAAAGAAACACCACCCATGCTATTTAAAGGGATTATCAACTGCATTCAGGTTAGCTGCTGATTGATTTCTGCTGGTTCTTGCTGCAACTGTGGTGCTTTCCAGAGTTGTTCAGCGTTGCTGAAGTCTGCAGGGATTTATGTGGAATGTGCTGTAGAAATGCACCCTGCCCACGTGGATTATGTACAAACTATTTGTTCTCAGACATGAGTAACTTTGGCCAACAGTATGATGGCGAGAGCGAGCAGAGGTGACATAAAGCAGGACAAGCTACTGGAAGAGGGGAGGAGGTAGCCATATACTTGCTATCATGATCTTTGGGAGCACACCGGAGGAGCTTCTGTGAAGTGTGCTATTGTGGTGAAAAGCTTGCCTGCAAAACTTGGGTTGGTTGCAAGTTGTTGTTGAATGAGGTCCTCAAAGAAAAGGACCTCATTCTACCTGAGGAAAATGAAAGGTTTAAAGCACTTTGTGGCTAAAATTGATGCCATAAATGCTGAGTATACATCTTTTGATTTATTATTGTCACATGTATTACTATACAGTGAAGATTATTTCTTGTGTGCTATACAGACAAAGCATACTGTTTATAGAGTACATAGGGACGAAGGAAATGAAAGGGTGCAGAATGTAGCGTTACAGTCATAGCTAGGGTATAAAGAAAGATCATCTTAATATAAGGTAAGTCCATTGAAAAGTCTGATGGCAACAGGGAAGAAGCTGTTCTTGAGTCGGTTGTTATATGCTCTCAGACTTTTATATCTTCTTCTCAATGGGGTACGTGGGGTCCTTGATTACACTGGTTGCTTTTCCGAGGCAGTGGGAAGTGTAGATGGAGTCAATGGGTGGGAGGCTGGTTTGCATGATGGACTGGGCTACATTTACAACCCTTTGTAGTTCCTTGCAGTCTTGGTCACAGCAGGAGCCATACCAAGCTGTGATATATCCAGATAGAATGCTTTTTATGGTTTATCTGTAAAAATTGGTGGACATGCATAGAACATAGAACATAGAACATAGAACATTACAGCGCAGAACAGGCCCTTCGGCCCACGATGTTGTGCCGACCAGTTTTTTTAATAAATAAATCTGAATTAATAAATCTGAGAGACCTAGCATTATTGCTTAAGGGAAACATGTTGTTGAAACTTTTTATCTTGCACTCATCAGGACAAACAAAAGAACACCAAATTTCAAATAACCACAGCAATTTATACTACAGGAGAAATGGGTGCTGATTGGCCAGTGTGTTGTCACAGAGGAAGCAACAGGGAACTATTGATTCCATTAGCTCTTAGGTAATTCAAAAAAGGCTCAAGGCTTGAACATATTCCTTTAGTTTGCAGAGCATGGGTCCCCTTGTAGGAATGTATGTCGCTTCTAGTAAACATAAATGAGTCATGTTATAAGCTCAACTGATTATCTTCTGTTGCTAGTTAGCTATTAGTGCAATTAGGATTGTTTAATAAGTGCTGCCCAATTGCAGAATCACATCTAACAGCAGTTGTTGTGTTGGGATTTTTTGTTGGGATTTTGAAAGTGCAGGCTGGTAAAGTATGGTATGTACTGTCTGTTATGAAAAAAACCATAGAAACATGCTATTTGACTCGATCAGCTGATTGTTGGGACCTATGAATGGCTTATGCACCAGCGCTGAAATTCATAGACAATATGCTCATTGAGAAATCTGCTAATGGGTACTCTGCTAATGTCTAAGATGCGCCTACCAAAACTAGTCAATATGCATGTTGGGATTGCTATACTTCCATGCACTAGTAGATTGGCCTCTTTAGCAATTTTGTAAATAAGGCCTTTACCATTTGCTTATCTTATAAGACTGATGCAAAAATACAGCGCATCAAAGCCATTCTGTGCGATAATGTCTATCCTGATCAGATCATTATTCAATGTATCACACAAACTCACAAATATGCCAAAGGCTGCCATTTTCAGAGCTGGAAGTGCCTGGTCTACCCAGAATTATCCTTGAAGCGTAAAATAACTGAAAAAAAATTAAATAACTGTTAAAGGAAGATGTTTTATGCTGTTGTTAAGCAGTGACTATGCAGTGAAAATTTACAATTAATTATTGTCACATACATGAGCATCCAGTGAAAAGTATTGTTTCTTGTGCACTAAACAGACAAAGCATATCATTCATAGAGAAGGAAAGGAGGAAGTGCAGAATGTCGTACTACAGTTATAGCTAGGGTATAAAGAAAGATCAACTTAATGTGAGGTAGGTCCATTCAAAAGTCTGATGGCAGTAGGGAAGAAGCTGTTCTTGAGTTGATTGATACGTGACTTCAGACTTCTGTATCTTTCAACTAACAGGGTGCTGCCATCAGTCCATAAAGACATTCAGCCTGCCACACAATTCAGCAACATCATGTATGAATGTCAGTGCCAGGGTGATGCTAAGGCCCAAGTCTCAGCAATTAGCTGATCGAATCAAACAGTATGTTCCTTGGTTGTCTGTAATAAGCAGGCCACAGATCATACTCAACCAGCTGCAAAACCCAAATCAAAATGTCTTTTGTTGGATCTGATTCTACGATTGGGCAACACTTGCTGAACAACCTGAGTATTCAAATGGCCATACTAACAACCAATTTAAAATAATCAGTTAGACTGATAGCAGGGCTCATTTGAGGGAAAATAAAGGTAAAGTCACCATTGTCCCGTATGGCCATACGCTGCTCTCCTCTTTGAGGGTAGAGCTGACTGATAGTGATTTATGATGTAGAGATGCCAGCGTTGGACTGAACACATAAGAAGTCTTACAACACCAGGTTAAAGTCCAACAGGTTTATTTGGTAACAAACACCACTAGCTTTCGGAGCGCTTGCTGGTCTTTTGTCAGGTGAGTGGGAGATCTTTTCACAAACAGGGCATATAAAGGCACAAACTCAATTTACAGAATAATGATTGAAATGCAGTCTTTACAGCTAATCAAGTCTAAAGGTACAGGTAAATGTAAGTGGAGAGAGCATTAAGCACAGGTTAAAGAGATGTGTATTGTCTCCAGTTAGTGAGATTTTGCAAGTCCAGGCAAGTCACGGGGGTTACAGATAGTGTGACATGAACCCAAGATCCCGGTTGAGGCCATCCTCACGTGTGCAGAACTTGGCTATCAGCCTCTGCTCAGCGATACTGCACTGTCGTGTGTCGTGAAGGCCGCCTTGGAGAATGCTTACCCGAAGATCACAGGCCGAATGCCCGTGACTGCTGAAATCATTATTCTGTAAATTGACTTTGTGCCTTTATATGCCCTGTTTGTGAAAAGATCTCCCACTCACCTGACGAAGGAGCAGCAAGCGCTCTGAAAGCTAATGGCGTTTACTACTAAATAAACCTGCTGGACTTTAACCTGGTGCTGTAAGACTTCTTACTGTGATAGTGATTTAACCAGAGGGTCACCATACCACGTCAGGGGCAATGATGAGAAGGCGGGCCTTCATGAACAACCTCTTGTGACCTCCGGAGGTCCCTAGCATCACGGATGCCAGTCTTTAGCCAATTTGATTCATTCTATTGATATCAAGAAATGGATGAAGTCACTAGATACTGCAAAGGCTATGGGCCCCTGACAATATCCCAGGACTAACAGAGAAGATTTATGCTCCAGGACTTTCTGCTTCTCTAGCCAAGCTGTTGCAATACAGTTGCAACATTGGCATCTACCTGAAAATGTGGAAAATTGCCCAGGTGTGTCCTGCTGTAAAATAAAAGGAACATTCATGCCACATAAGTGTCAGGCAATGACCATCTCCAGCATGAGAGAATCTAACCTTTTCTCTAGGCAATCAATAGCATTACCAATACTGAAGACCCCATTAATCATATCCTGAAGGATTACTATTGACCAGAAACTGCATTGGACCAGCCATATAAATACTGTGGCTACAACAGCAGATCAAAGGCTGGGAATTCTGTGGTGAGTAACACACCTTCTGGCCTTCCAAAGCCTGTCTATCATCTACAAGGCACGAGTCAGGAGTGTGATGGAATACTCTCCACTTGCCTGGATGAATGCAGCTTCAACAACACTCGAGAAAGTCAATACCATCCAGGACAAAGCAGCCCACTTGATTGACACTTCCTCTACCACTAGTGCAAGTGGCAACAGTGTGTACTATCTACATGCCGCAGTGCAGCAACTCACCAAGGCTCCTTCAACGGCAGCTTCCATACCTATGACCTCTACCATCTAGAAAGATAAGGGCAGCAGATGGATGGGAAGAACACTACCAGCAGGTTCCCCTCCAAGTCAGAGACCATCGTGATCTTGAAACTATACTATTGTTCTTTCACTGTCACTGGATCAAAATTCTGAACTTGCTTCCAAACAGCACTGTGGGTATAACTTCACCACCTGGACTGCAACAATTCAAGGTGGCAGCTCACCAGCACCTTCTCAAGCGCAATGAGGAATTTGCAATAAATGGCAGCCAAGCCAGCGATACCCGCATCCTGTGAAATAATTTTTGAATATATTTTTATGGTTAACAATAGAGCTATCAGTGGGGGCTGGGTAGCTCAGTTGTCTCGGTGGCTAGTTTGTTGTTCAAAATAAAGCGTACAGCCTGGATTCAGTTCCTGTTCACAATTCACACGGATAATTTGGACTTGGGAACTGGAGATACAATTCCAAAATTTGCAGATGATGCCAAGCTGGAAAGTCACAGAAAAATACAATAAGATACATGCAGACATTAATAAACTAGCAAAATTGATGTGTAATTGGAAAATTAATTTCAATATATAGAAAGATTGAAAGATTAAGCACTTTGGTCGGCACATCACATACTACTGGAATAATAAGAGCGAATGGGTACACAGCAAAGGGAACTAGAGTTACATGCGCACTCTAAAACCACTAAAGTAGTGGTGCAAGTTAGTAAAGCTATTTAAAAATAAACAAACTCAAAAATAGGGTTCATTTCAAGGTGATAGAATGGAAAATCAGAGAAGTTCTGTTAGACTTGTAATGAATCTTAACTGGACAACTCACAATGTTGGTCCCCATAGTATAGAAAGGATATGCAGGCATTGGAGAAGGTGTAAACAATATTTATAGAAAGGATATTATTAAAGTAGAAAGAGTGCAGAAAAGATTTACTTGGATGCTACCGCGACTTGAGTTATAAGGAGAGGCTGAATAGATTGGGACCTTTTTCCAGGGAGGCTGAGGGGTGATCTTACAGTGGTCTAGAAAATAATGAGAGGCATAAATCAGCTAGATAGTCAATATCTTTTCCTAAATGTAGGGGAGTCTAAAACCAGAGGATGTAGGTTTAAGGTGAGAGGGGAGAGATACGAAAGTGTCCAGAGGAGCAATTCTTTTACAGAGGCAATGAGTGTCTGGAACAAGTTGCCAAAAGTAGTAGTAAAGGCAGGTACAATTTTATAAAGTATTTTATAAAGTCTTTTATAAAGTATTTTAGACAGTTACATGAGTAAGATGGGTGTAGAGGGATATGGGCCAAACATCAGCAATTAAAACTAGCTTAGTCGTTAAAATAAAAGGGTGGCATAGACAAGATGGGCCGTGGGATTTGTTTCCATACTGTAAACCTCTATGACTCTATAACTCTGTGACATATCACCTGGCTCTGCCCCATTTCAGCCGATCTGCTGCTGAAACCCTTGCTCGTCCCTTTATTACCTTTAACTTTGGCTATTCCAGTGCTTCCCCTGTTGGCCTTTCAATCTCCACCTTGCGAAACTTCTATTTATGGTGTGAGCTATGAATCAGTAGCTTCATTCTCGGAAGGTTGTGAATTCTCAGCTCACTTTTGAGACTTGAACACATCTGGGCTGAAACACAACACACTCCAGAATAGTTTGCGAAGTGAGTGGAGATGCAACCTGTCAGATGAGCTAAACTCAGTTTTAATTTGCCTAGTATGTAAAATTTTAAATAAACACAAGTTAGTGCCAAAGGACATAGTAATGGAATTACCACCTCACATCACACTTACTCATATTGTCAGTGTGTTAATGGCAAATGGGAGCAGCAGCCATTTACAAAGTTGATAGGGCAGCATTTAGAAGAACAGTCTTAAGGGGTTAGTTTCTCACAGTTTTGGTTTCATATTTGCAGTATGATTCAGTGTGAAGACTACATATAATTTAACTTTTTAAGTTTCAAATGTTTCCTGTTGCCTTTTACACTTTTCAATTGCCTGTCCACTTAAAGGAATATTTCACTAACATCCAGGTGCCAGTTAATCATTCGGTCTATATGTGTTTAATTATCCATGTATGGTAATCTGCAATACTTCAATTTCACAGTTCTGTGAAAGCAGCTGCTGGCTCAGATTACATTGGAGCAAAAATCAAGCTCAGATCACTGCAATATAACACAGCATTATACATTATGCAGTATTTCAGTTGACAAAAAACTACTGGAGAACGTTGTGATGTCTGAATGGAAACAATTCATCAACAATTGGACGCCACCGATTTTCTCTTCAACATAAGCACATGTACTTGGCAAAGGCTCCGCCCTTGGTCTGGTGATTCAATTTGCAGCAAGTTGCACACTGTGCAACACGCTCACATAACTTGTGTATCTGCATTTGCTGAGGCACATCCTGCAGTGGTTTGGCAGACATTTCCAACACATGGCAACAATCTGTAACCTCAAAAAGACTTGGAGCTCCGCCACAATAGGCATGTGTTTGGTGTCAATGCAACGTGGTAAGGGTAAGTGATCCATTTTGCAACACTGGGTTATGTTTGTGTTTCTAATTTCCTGATTCATGGAGTTGTCATGATTTATTTTTCATATATTTGTGAACAACAGCTGCAACTACAGTAGGGTGATAGCAATTGTATTAATGTAGCATTTATTTATGGAAAACCATCTCATATAGCTCCATTGACAATGCAATGAAGCAAATAGTTCTGGTAGGAATTAGTATTTCTGAAGAAGGGTTGCCAACTATTAGCCAACTCATTTGATCTTGATGAAATATGCATTTATGATGCATTGTCATTTAAACATCCAAAGCTCCCCACTAAGCTCTTGCACAGTTTCCCAATATTCCTATGTGTACTGTTGACTTGGACCTAATATATGTGTAAGGCTCTAATGCTATGACTGCTGGTCTTGCTTCAGAATTTAAATTCTAGCAGCAGCTTTAACCTGAAAACTGAATAGAAGCAGTAAAGAAAGTCAAAATATTTGTCAGGGAATAGTCGGAAATCATTGTGCAAACTTTGAACATGCAACAGCTGTAGTGTTTGTTTCATGATGCTTGAAAGAGGAGGGAGAGTTCAAAAGAAATCTTGTGTTTGAACAAGTAGTAGGAAAGCTCAATTCTGTTTAAATATTCCTTTGGAAAATGTTGAGGTCAAAAATGTTTCCTTCCTATGCCAATGGGTTTAGTGAGTCTTTCAGTTAAAATTCTCAGTTGGGCTCCTGTTAGGGAAGTGGAGATTCACAAAATACATTGAGTGGGAGAGGAAGATGGAAAGAAAAGCTGTTCAAACATACCAGAAGAACCCAGCAGAAACAGTTTAAGAAATCATTTATAACCAGCAGCATATAGATTGCAGCCATACTCATGTTTATAATGCAACAATGATTTATTGATTTATTATTGTCACATGTATTAGCACAGAGTGAAAGGTATTATTTCTTCGGTGCTATACAACGCATGCTGTTCATAGAGAAAGAAAGGAGAGGGTGCAGAATATAGTGTTACAATCATAGCTAGGGTGTAGAAGAAGATCAACTTAATGTGAGGTAGGTCCAATGCATTTACCTACAGGAGCAATAGTATTTACACTTCAAACATAATTAATTGGAGGACATTTAATGGATATTACATATATTCTTTCTTCTTTCATTTTTTCTTCCAACATTATTTCATTAAACAAGAATATCAGGGTGTGGAATTGGGAGTCAGGAATTTCCCTGATACTGTGATCTCACCTCCATCCTAGCAGAGCCGGCTAGTGGGGCCTTCATATCTTGGGAGTGTGGGATAACTTGGAGTCAGGTCTGCTGCTATAGACAGAGTGGGGCGATGCCAGTGTGACCAGGTTAAAAAGGTTCTCCATTTCTGGAGATATTAGTCCAGTTCTTCAGATCAGTGTAAAACACTCCTCACCCCTATAACCTCTCCTCATTCACTCTTAGACCCCTCAGCCTCTTACCTCTCACTCTCATCCCACTCAACCAGTATCTACTTTATCAACAGAACCTAAAAGCACTCTAATAACATTTTGAAGTTATTAAAAAGCTTGTAAATATGTCAGTATAAACAAGCACCACTTAAATAGACATTTGCAAACTGTCATTTTCATAAGCTCATAAATCTGTCAAACTAAACAGAATACACTTGAAAAGGTTCTTGAAAAATCAACCTATTTTTCAGAACCTCATAAATCTGTCAACACTGTCAAACTCTCACTCCCTGGGACAGCTGAGCAAACAAACTCTGCAGTAAAAATTCTATGAGTGCTTTGAAAGGCAGCTAAGGCTGTCAACTCATATCCCCTTGGACAACTGAGTAACCAAATTAGATACAACAGAATTCAGCATTGCTTTTGAAGGCAGCCACAATTTCAAACACCTGTCAAAGTTTTCAAATAGATGCTCTTCCAAGAATGAATGGCAAGTATAGGAGAATTTAGGTAACTAGCTCAGGATGTCATAGTGTAGTGGGTTAGTTTTTAAATATTGTGCAATTCAGATTGGCAGTTTACCTATTGCATAATGTACTCTTTCACTTGATACTTTGCCGAGAACAAATTGGGAACCCTATTTTTCTAATGTTCACCTACTCTTTGGGGTGGCACTGTTGCCTCACAGTTCCAGGAACCTGGGTTCAATTCCGGCCTTGGGTCACTGTCTATGTGGAGTTTGCACCTTTCCCCATGTTTCCTCCCACAGTCCAAAGATGTGCAGAAAGGCTGATTTGACCATGCTAAGTTAACCCTTAGTGTCAGGGGTCTAATAGGGTAAATACACGGGGTTATAGCTTGGTTTGGGATTGTTGTCAGTGCAGGCTTGATGGGCCAAATGGTCTCCTTCTGTACTGTAGGGATTCTATGATTCTATTCTACTACTGCACAGTCATCACTCACTGTAGTAAGCATAGGTATAATCCTAACTACAGTATTTCATGATGAACTATAAAGAAGGCTACACCTTGTATACTTGTTTACTCTTGCTGTCTCCACTTTACCAGTGCTTTTTTTAAACAAAGACTTTCAAAGCACAGCTGCCTCGGTGAAAATTTGGAGAAGTTCTGAAGTGCCCACTTAACAGAATGATGCCAGCAACTTCATCATCATAGCTTGTGGAGTTCATTCCCTCTGCCTCTCTCCTCCGTGCCACTGAAAATGGTCTCCATGGGAACTGGAGGGGGTTGAGGCTGGCCTGGTTCTTGCCCCAGCCATCATCATCTCTTCCCACTCCACTCTATTCAAATCTGACCCCCAGTTGTCTGGATTGAGCCTAATGTTAAGTCTGAATACTTCTTGTATCCTCTGTTTGTAACGTTCATCTTTTGCTAACCTAGAGTCTAAGCAGACGACAAAACAAAAATGCATTTTAACTGCTTTTCCACTAAGTCATTGAAGCCTCTCAACATTCTGACTGATTATTTGCTAAATCATTCAACCAACTTCGAATCAAATGTTGTTATGTTTGCCACAATCACTCTCAGGCACAAACAAAACAAGGAGAGCAAAGCTTCAGTAATGTTTGCTTAAAATATTCAAGTGGAATTAAAATAGGTCAAATAAACTATTCATCCAAAATGTTAACCTGTTTTTTTCTTTTGGCTGCTGAACAACCTGTAGTTCATTGCCAAAATTCCACTTTCTGTTCACCTCAATTAAAATATCCCGTGGGATGCTATCCCACAGGCTTCTAAAATCCTGCACACTCTAGCACTGCATCTGTGAATCAGATTTTCCAGATTACCAGTTGTTCTGCAAAAGGAACAAAATGGCTTTTGCAGCAGAATATTGGTGTAACAACAGTACATAGAACATAGAACATAGAACACTACAGTACAAACAGGCCCTTCGGCCCACAAGTTGCGCCGATCACATCATCACCTAAGTATTTAGATTTTCTTCAACATGCCTTGAATTTATGACCAGTAACAGTGTGTTGTCTGTTTGGGAGCTGTCATCAGCTCTCACAGTTATATCCCCATGTATCAACGGCTGGATTCTTCTTTACTATCCCACGATAAAGTGTGTGGGATGGTGGCAGAAAGAGTGGGGAAATTCAGGTGGTGAAGCCTGTTGCTTCTTCAACCTCAAATTATTTCCCCATGTTGCCATCACTTTGCCTCAAACACATGCAAACATACAAACGCTGCTGGAGATGCAGGAGTTAGACATGGACCCATTTTCTTCTTTCAGTCCCTCTTGCTACCACTTCCTGTTTATAGGAACCCACTGGAGTCAACAACATGTAAATGGCTCCTGAATCTAAAATATTCAAATATTACTAGTTAAGCCCCCTATTGCACTGAATTCAAGGGTGTGTGTGTGAGTGGGGAAGGGGATGGGGGGAGGGGAGGTAGATTTTAATTTTGTCATCAGGGCATAAATTGAGTTAACAACTTTAGGCTGTAAACTTTCTCCTACATCTTGACTCTCGCCTTTTGTTTTTTTTTGTTAGTCTGTTCCCCTGGCGTGTCCCAACCCAACCCCACCCCATCCCCCACGTGGCCACTGTCCCTGGTTACTCAGTTTTGCTCCCGCTAAGCACTGACCTCTATTCTATGTGACACATTTTTCTATCCTACCTTTGCCACTATTAACACTGTTCAGTCTCTAATGGCACAATTTACAGTCCCTTTGTTTCATTGCCGTGACATCTTTGTCAATCTCTCCTTGGCTCTGATCTGTCACTGACTTTCCATTTTGCCCCCATCCCTTTCCAGCTGTATAATTCATCAGATTGCTATCCCTTTTCAGTTCTGTGTCAGGGTCATATGGACTTGAAACATTAACTGTGTTTTTCTCTCCACATATGCTACCTACCAATCCTGCTGAGTTTATCCAACATCTTCTGTTTTTATTTCCCATTTCCAGCAACTACAGGATTTTGCTTTTATAGCACTAATGTTGTTCATTGTATAAATTGTTCAGTATCATCAATGGGAGTGAAAATTGCTAATTAGTATAATGGATGACCGCTTTCCCATACCAACTTTACACCCAAGCAGAAAGGTAAACATATACCTTAGAGTCAAGACCAAGTGTTGTCTTCAGATTAAGTGAGGTTAGAAATTGAAGAAGAATTGGATCAGGGACTGCCAAAATAATCCAGTCCCCATTTTTAAGTCATCCACTCTGTCCTTTTTATATCATTAGAATTATAGAATGAATTGCCACAAAAGATACATTCAGACGAAAAGTCTTTTAAAAAAATGTTTACTGGATTTTGCAAAGTGAAATGCAATATTTTATTCAAAAGATAAAAGTTGCAACTTTAGCATTTAGTCAGAATGTAATTTGAATGATAAACCTTTAGCAGGTTTAAAAAAAATAAAAATACATCACTGGTTCTAAACAGATTCCTTTGCATAAAGGACCTCTTTTGCAATTATTTAACTACTTTGCCTGATAAAAATCTCACTACTAGTTGCAAAATAAGTTCTGTCAAAATAGTTCAAACCTCCATCAGGGCAGCATTACAAAGGAAAACAAAGCAACTAATTAACCAGCATGGGACTTAAGCTTTGTTTCACTATCTGAGAGTGTTCTTTTTATTCCCAAAGGCTGACTTGTTAACAATCTAATACTCATTGATCAACCCAGCATGGAAGAACAATACGGATTTTAATAGACAGTACAGTAGCACGATGTGCAATAATAACAGGCAAGAGGTTACAGGATGAACATAAACATTTTGCATTGCACAATGGTGCTGGAGCGATATCAGCTGCACTCTCAACCACTTGCTTTGGGAGAGCAGAAGCAGCCAGATGTTCAGCAGAATCTTCCAGCCACTACCTTCAAAGCAAATCAGGAAAAGTAATGCCAGCTGTCTTACTTAACTTTAAGTTACTCAGAGCTCTGTTGGCTCAATTGTTTTCTTGACCAAGTAAAAGACTCTCCACCCTGATTTTTAAAAAATCAGCTGTTTAGCAAGTTTATCTCTGTGGTTAGGTCAAGGCAATCTCTAGAATGACAGTCCAACTAAAACAACACTTATTCCAGATGGAAAGATAGACTCCCTTAGTGACATTTTAATCATCATCTTCATTTATCATAGCAGTTCTTGCATCTTCCTCAGTTGTACGTAGCATGTCACTGAGCTGAATAATGTGCACACATGTATATAATATGTGCTTGCAAGAATCTGGTACATTTTATGTGACCAAAGAGATTCAAAAGCAAGAAAAAAAAAACACTCATTACAGGACTTCTGAATACAGCTTTTCTTAAATCATACATATCAAATTTCTCATGGAGAAAGTTTTTGCATGGATTGTATATTAGAATTTGGGCCACGCAGTGGCAGCACGATGGGTAGCACTGCTGCCTCACAGCGCCAGGGACCCAGGTTCAATTCAGCCTTGGGTGACTGTCTGTGTGGAGTTTGTGAGGTCTCGCTGTGTCTGCGTGGGTTTCCTCTGGATGCTTTGGTTTCCTCCCACAGTCCGAAAGACGTGCTGGTCAGGTGCATTGGCCATGCTAAATTTTCCCTCAGTGTGCCCGAACAGGCACCGGAGTGTGGCAACTAGAGGATTTTCACAGTAACTTAATTGCAGTTTTAATGTAAGCCTACCTGTGACACCAATAAATAAATTTTAAAATATCCAATGGATTGTTCGTACACTGAAAGTGCTACAATTCAATATTGAAACTTTGATACAATGTGTTGTAATGTCAGGCTCATACAAACTTAAAGTTTTACAGTAAAGTTAGAATCGCTGATTGTCGTATTCTAGAGAGTCTTTATCTGGCATGCAAATTGTATAATTGATTTATATTGAAATATGGTCATACTTAAAAGAGTCAAGGGAATGCTCAATGCTATATGGTAACAGAGGAGTTAGCAATAAAGTAATTTATGAGGCGTGTTATTAAGTTTAACATTTGCAGTTTCAAGTTCAAAGTTTCCAGAGAAATGGGCGCATCAGTAGAATGGTGTTGGATGTTTTCCATGCTCAATGTAATGTTTGCTGTATTCTGAAATTAATAGTTCTCATGCTCCAGTTAGGGACCAGTGAGCACAGAGTAGAAAGAACAGCCAGTAACACCCAGGTTGTGCTGCAGAATATGAATCAAACTCAACCGTCGTGAGAGAGTTACAAGCCTGGATATTTGGTGCACATTCACAGATCTCTGAACCCTGGAAGCTATGGCCAGAATGCCCTGGACATTTACACCTCACCACTGCAACCAGTGAGAACGGACAATTTGGCACTCAGCCCGCTCTCCGTTCACTGCAGCAGGTCCGGCGATTCCCCTCTGCGGGCAAGGTTGGAGAATCCAGCCCAACTTTTGAAATCCTGTGTGGAAAGGTGTACATTCTCCCACAATTAAAAAGAACTCAGCTTAACTTTATAAAGTGTCCAAGTGTTTTGAGCAATGTCCAAATCAGGTTTAGTGCTACACAGGAAACATTTTTGCTGACATGATAGTGTCCCATGAACATCACTTCATGTGATGATGATTCAGTGGCTGGGAACCCTTCAATCTGTAGCATTAGAAGGAATTTCATAAGGATGCCACTGGCATCCAAAGATAGGAAAAATGAACTTTTATGCATTAAATCATTACTTAACTTTATCTACCTGCTAAAATTCAAAGAACAACACTACTTACTGAATGATTTGTCTGTGTGGAGTTTGCACATTCTCCCCCTGTCTGCCTGGGATTCTTCTGGGTGCTCTGGTTTCCTCACACAGTCTAAAGATGTGTGGGTTAGGTGGATTGGCCATGCTAAATTGTCAGGGGGACGAGCTAGGGTAAATGCATGGTGTTATGGGTACAGGATCTTGGTGGGTTTACAGTGTAGACTCGATAGGCCGATGGCTCATTCTGCAATGTAAGATTCTATGATTTATAAGGAGTAGATGAGTTGAGTGAATGAGCAGCTGGCTGAGGTGTGTAGCCCGGTGAATGGGTAATCTTGAGGATAGTCAGGTCTGGTTGAGGGGGAGGGAGTGTATGTTGGGGATAGTCGGGTCCCGCTGAACAGATAGTCAGGAGGAGGGATGTCAAGTCACTATAGGGGTTAGTTGGATGGCCTGGGGGTAGTCAGATCTGGAGGTAATTAGATCCAGTTGTGAGTTTGGATTCTGATTGGTTGAGGGCCAGTTGGGTCTAGTCGCATTGTGGGCATAGTCAGCTTATTTTGGGTAGTCGGGGATTAGGTGGTACAATTGAGGAGAGGATGGGGGTGTTGGTTGTGGTGTTATCAGATGCAAGACGAGGTTTAATCTCTCAGCCATTGCGTGGGTAACTATCCGGGTAAGTCCTATGGATCTCACTGAAGCCTCCGAATTTAGCTCAAAGTCAAAGCCATTCCTGCATAGTCCTGACTAGCCTTTTTCATTTTATTTGATCTGACTTATTATTACATTTATTCATGTACAGTGAAACAACATGAGATAAATCCATTCAAAAATCTGATGGCAAAAGAGAAGAGGCTGTCCTTGAGTTGGTTGGTATGTGTCCTCAGACTTTTGTATCTTTTTTCCAATGGAAGAAGGTGGAAGAGAGTGCACAGGGTCCTTGATTATGCAAACTGCTTTTCTGAGGCAGTGGAAAATGTAGACTGTGTCAATGGATGGGAGGCTGGCTTGTGTAATGGACTAGGCTTTATTCACAACCTTTTGTAGTTCCTTGTGGTCTTGGACAGAGCAGGAGCCACACCAAGCTGTAATACATCCAGAAAGAATGCTTTCTATGGCAGCGGACATTCTAAATTTTCTTAGCTTCCTGAGAAAGCAGAGGCATTGGAGGACTTTCTTAACTATAGCATTGGTGTGCAGGGACTAGGACAGGTTGTTGGTGATCTGGACACCTGAAAACTTGAAGCTCACAACCATTTCCACTTCATCTTTGTTGATGCAGACAGGGGCATAAGCTTCAACTTCCCAGGCAATTAGTCAGCTTCACAGACCATTGGCTGCATCTAGGCTGACTGGTGCACCTATCAGTAGACAATGCAGTGTAAAAACCGCTTTCAATTTGGCGAGCTGGAAGGACACCCCTTCATATATGTAAATCAGCCAGTCTTACCATGGGACACCCTCCTCCCCCGCCAGATGAGCCCTACAAACCCCAAATTCTGCAGAATCAGTTTGGGAGCTGCTGAGTTAGATTATGCCTGATCTGTATCTGTGTCAATGCCATTTATTTGCCTTTGATCCATATTTGGGGGAGATAGTGGGAATATCTGGACTAGCATCTAGAAACTCACCTCAGCTACTCCTCAAATATTCACTAACCAGCACATTAAGACCAGACATTCAAACTTGCTTGATAGAATTCAGCGGCTAATGTGGTAAAAAGGCTGCATGCTTTGTCTTTCTCGAACACTATTCCATGTCAGTGGAGTCCCTCAGAGATGCAGCAATGTACTGCACATTTCTCTGACAACCAGGGTCAGAAGATCCTGGAAAAAATGTGCAGCAGTGCAAGGTGAGGAAAATCTTCATGCACAGTAACAATGCACCCAATATTGCCACTGCTTGAGAGATTCAGGCCAATGTTCGCAATGCTCATGATGATCTGTTCTGATGAGGGTCATAAGCCAGAAACACTGGGCAGAATTTTACGGGCATGTCCATCTGAGGTTCATACGATCCCGCGTGAGGCCAACAGAGAATGCCATTCTCCGAGCCTCATCTGCCCCTGGAACCAGGGCAGGGTGCCAGTAAAATTCCAGCCATTAACTCTGTTTCCCTCTCCATTGTTACTGTCTGATCTGCTGAGTATTTCCAGCATTTTTGGTTTTATCTCAGATTACCAGCATCTGTAGAATTTTACTTTTATATTCTATGAATGCAAGTTGTTCTTATGGTGTGAAGCCAAATTTTGCTCATAGTAAAAGTGTCACAACACCAGGTTAAAGCCCAACAGGTTTTTTTTGGTAGCACGAGCTTTTGGAGCTCCTTCATCAGGTGAGTACTTAGGAACAAATTCAACCTTTCATGTCACTGAGTTCCCAATCATAACTGTGAGGCAGTGCCCAACAGAGATAACAGAAAAGCAATAAGTAAAATGAAATGTGTAGCCTTCACTGAGATGCACTCATAACTTTATGAACAGGTGCCCAAAGCAGCACTGGGACATGGCTTGGGAATAGAATTCTATTTTGGTTTTTGACAAACTGAGGAGGTGTGGGGTTGTGGGCGGAAATTTGTACAACAACATAATTAGGAGAAATAAAAACAATCTTTCCCTTTTAAACCTTTCAACTTCATTTAGTTACATTTTGTGACTGTTTTTCTCACAGACTTTCTTCCAATATGTTGAAAAAAATGTCCAGTATTTAAAAATTATTGGTGTGGAGACCCAGGATTCAAAAGTTGTCTGCAATCTAATTTGTTCTCACTGAACTGCGAAATTACATTTTCAGCCAAAAAAATACAGCACCTTTGTTTTTTTTTCTAGTGAGTAACTCCTAATTATCTAACTCAAATTTTCTCAATTTAAATTAAGCCAAACCACCTGTTAAAGTTAAAAATAACTTTTGATAGCAAATGGTGCAATTGAAGTTATGCTGTTCAAACGAAAGGCCCAGGTCAATTTTAATTAATTCATAGATTAATAAAGAATATTTTAATGTTGGAATTCAATTTACAAGCAGTTTAATAAATAAGATTAAATTGATTTAATTTAAATACATTGGTGACTACATCTGTGAATTAACTCAAAATTAATTTTAACATTTGACTTTAAAAAATTAAACCTTTTTGACCTTAGAAGCGATTAATTAATTAATACCTGATCATTGTGATAATGCAACTAAGGTTGTTAAGTACTGTAACATAATGACAATGGGATCTGAAATGCATATTTATCACAGCAGGGTTTCATAATAAGGGAAAAAAGCAAAATACTGTGGATGCTGGGATCTGAAACAAAACAGAAAATGCTGGAAAATCCCAGCAAGTGAATAGGGCCAAAGTTTTGAGTCTAGATGACCACCCAAAGGGTCATTTGAACTCAAAATGTTGGCTCTATTCTCTCTCCACAGGTGCTGTCAGACCGGCTGAGATTTTCCAGCATTTTCTGTTTTTCTCTCAGAATAAGGGGGTGACTTCAGGAATCAGATTATCTCAGACCTAAGGAATTTCTGCAGCAAAAGGTCCTTCCTTGTTTTGAAGCCTAATTAATTTTCTCTTTCTGAATTTCCCTGCCCTTTGCACCTCCCTCTTTCAGCACATCCTGTAGTCAGTAAGGTTAGGAAAGGAATTTCCTGCACCATGAATGCATAATTATGTAAACATTTTTCCAAAAAAAACAACTGTGAGCAGCTTCCTTAAAGTGTTTAGGAAAAGATGCACAGAGCATCCAAGCTGGGAACAGGATTGAGTGGGATTTGTGCCACGCTGATGTCAGTGGGTTTCAGTTACTGCTGACGCCATAATCCGTTTGTTAAAGTGCGCACAACTGCTGATATCACATTATTTCTTACCACTGACATCACAACCTGTTTGTTACTGCTGACACCACAGTCTTCCTATTAATGCTCACATCACAGTGTTCCTATTATAGCTGATGTCACAACCTGTTCGTCACCGCTGGCTAATGTTACAATCTGTTACCGCTGATGCGAGTGTTCCAGTTACTGCTGACATCACAATCTGTTCGCCACTGCTGGCTACTGTCGCAACCTGTTACCGTGGATGTCACCATGTTCCTGTTACCGCCAGCTGATGTCGTAACCTGTCACCGTGGAGGATGTCACCACATTCCTGTTACCGCCAGCTGATGTCACAACCTGTTACTGAGGATGTCACCGCATTCCTGTTACCGCCAGCTGACATCACAACCTGTTACCATGGATGTCACCGCGTTCCTGTTACCGTTGACTGACATCACAACCTGTTACCGTGGATGTCACCACATTCCTGTTACTGCTGGCTGACGTCACAATCTGTTACCGCGGATATCACTGTGTTCCTGTTACCACTGGCTGACATCACAACCTGTTACCATGGATGTCACTGCGTTCCTGTTACTGCTGGCTGATGTCACAAAATGTTACCACGGATATCACCGTGTTCCTGTTACCACTGGCTGACATCATAACCTGTTACCATGGATGTCACTGTGTTCCTATTACCGTTGGCTGAGGTCACAGCCTGTTTGATATAGCTGGCATCAGGCAGTAGCCCCTCGCCCACCCCTTGTCAGTTCACACGGGGCAAATTAAACAAACCAGGCAGAGAGGCACCTTTCAATGGTGGGCACCTTTAAGAGAGATTGGCGCGGCTCACACCCGGGTGATACATGCTGGCTCTGCGGGTGAGTTTGGGGTCTTTAAGGAGCCACATCCCCTCTCAGTGCAGTCTGGGCAATAGCCCAGACGTTGAGGTTATGCCTCTGTGCTTGCCAGCACTGTGTGTTGCTGCAGGCTAATCTCTCCTGCTGCCTTCAATAAACTTGACACATTCTTCCCAGTTGTCGCAATACAGCAGCAGCCACACTGCCCTGAAACCAGAACCTCTACACAATGGGCACACATCTGGCAACATGAGCACAGCAGGCTGTGTCCTCAGCCAAAACGCCTAGTTTGGGGGCGTTTAAGAGATTGGTGGATAGGTTTATGGACGAAAAGGGATTGGTTTAGATTAGTGGGTCAATGTTTTTTTTTTAAAAATAAGACTGGTCGGCGCAACATTGTGGGCCGAAGGGCCTGTTCCGCGCTGTAATGTTCTAAAACAACCCCAGCAGCTCCAGCAGGCTGTGCCCTCAGCCAAAACAACCCCAGCAGCTCCAGCAGGCTGTGCCCTCAGCCAAAACAACCCCAGCAGCTCCAGCAGGCTGTGATCCCAGCCAAAACAACCCCAGCTGCTCCAGCAAGCTCTGATCCCAGCCAAAACAACCCCAGCAGCTCCAGCAGGCTGTGATCCCAGCCAAAACAACCCCAGCTGCTCCAGCAAGCTGTGATCCCAGCCAAAACAACCCCAGCTGCTCCAGCAGGCTGTGCCCTCAGCCAAAACAACCCCAGCTGCTCCAGCAAGCTGTGATCCCAGCCAAAACAACCCCAGCTGCTCCAGCAAGCTGTGATCCCAGCCAAAACAACCCCAGCTGCTCCAGCAGGCTGTGCCCTCAGCCAAAACAACCCCAGCTGCTCCAGCAAGCTGTGATCCCAGCCAAAACAACCCCAGCTGCTCCTGCAGGCTGTGATCCCAGCCAAAACAACCCCAGCTGCTCCAGCAGGCTGTGATCCCAGCCAAAACAACCCCAGCTGCTCCTGCAGGCTGTGATCCCAGCCAAAACAACCCCAGCTGCTCCAGCAGGCTGTGCCCTCAGCCAAAACAACCCCAGCTGCTCCAGCAGGCTGTGATCCCAGCCAAAACAACCCCAGCTGCTCCAGCAGACTGCGCCCTCAGGAAAAACAACCCCAGCAGCTCCAGCAGGCAGATCCCCTGGTTAATTTCACCACGGAAATTGACCCATACCACAACCATTCATGGCGAGGGGACAGAAAACCATTCCAGTCAGCATGAAGTTCGCGGTGGCCTTTGCCCAGACAGGCTCCGACTGAAACAAAACTGGAATAAAATTTAAAATACGGAAACTTAAAAGTCTGCCTTCACACTCCCTTGCCTCCGATTCTCTGTTCAAACTATTTTATAAAGTACAAAATGGTGACATTAGAAAATGTTTATTTATCAGTTGCTGAGATTTAATTTTTCTGACCATTTATACGCAGCACTTACATATATATGTTGTGAGATAAACATTGGCCTTTAGAAAGATCCAAAAGTATGCTGAAAAAATATTCAAACTGTAATAAATGAATAAAACCCAAGTTTCAAACGAGCGGCACATTGAAATATAAAGTATTTAAAAATAGAAGAGTTGGAATGTTTCCTTGAGACAAGTTAAAGGTTCTGCCAAGATCTCCAAATACTTCGGGAAAACAGGGGAAAAAAAAGTTTTGAGATTTATTTCTGTTTTTCTTCACCACATTCAGCCCAACAGGAGTCGCTAATACAGAACCAGCTGACTTTATTAGCTGAAGACATCGATGCTTAAAACAACTTTTAACACTTAAGATTAGATTTTTTAAAAAGAAACGGAATTGCAACTCACCATCTCTCTGTACGGTAGAGGATCGCAAAGCTTTGATAGATCCACCTTGAGCCTTGGTGCCATGAAGGCGCAAGTCTCCAAATACTGTGACCAATATGAATAGCAATAACATTGGGATCTTTATGACCAGGCTCCACTGCTTAATTAATAGCAAATCCAGTTAGGCGCCGTGTACTCTTTAAATCTTCAGAGCGCTCTGTAAAAGTCTCTGGTGGTGTTTTTTGTTTAACAAACTTTCAGCATCATTAATGTGGCGATACAGAGCGATTTATCCGTCTCACACCGACAGAGAAGTAAAAGCCCAGGGGACAAAAGATGGTAACAGGTTGATTCTTCCGAGGGAATGAACAAGAGTCCAAATTTCATCCAAGGACTGCGTCCCGTGGAGATCTCATCTTCAGGGAGTGCGAACGCATCATCAAAGCATTCAGAATGCAATAAAAACAGTATCCCTGCAAGTGTCTCCCCACAGCCCTAACATAAATGTGGTGTAAAAATGCAGAGGCGGTGATCGGTGCGCGTACTCCCACAGTCCTGATGAGGAAATACGCCGGGTAAAGCATAAGGAAATAGCAGTGTAAACAAAGGGAAAAGCATTGCAAGTTACAGCCGAAGCTTTCACGTTAAAAGGAAAAAGTCTACACGTAGCAGTTTCTGTTTGACGCTGGGAATGTCATCCATAGTGCAAAGTCCTTATATGACTCAGACTTGGCAATGCGCTAGTTTTTTTTTCCCCTTTACACTTTATAGGACAAGGAATCAGTCTTAGGATGCAGTTTTTTTAATGTCGCACCAACAGTCCGTGAAATATTTAGTACAGATCAGTTTGCTGTGCACTGCCCACCATGTTAGCACTGCACTCAGTTTGTGTTCACCCACTCTCAGTATTCTTATCCCAGTGGGTTTTTCCTTGCTCAGAATGGACATCTGGTTGGATTAAGAGAAAATTCTCTGCATTTTCACCAGTTTTAACAAGCCAACACCTGGAAATAATATTAATGAATATTTTATTCTACCTGCAATGATATCTGCTGCTTTAAATGGTATTGGGTTTTTTTTGGAGCCTTGTTAGTAACACACAGGCCAGCTTAAGTTTTGAGAATGGGAGAGATGCTTTGTGCATAATTGCATGAAAAGCTGAAATTAGGTGCCAGTTATCTTCAATTTTTTTAGGTTAGAGCAGGAAATTACAGCACAGAACAAGATCACTTGGTCCTTCTTAAAGTTTATTTATTATTGTCGCAAGTAGGCTTACATTAACACTGCAATGAAGTTACTGTGAAAATCCCCTAGCTGCCACACTCCAGTGCCTGTTCGGGTGCACTGAGGGAGAATTTAGCATGGCCAATGCACCTGACCAGCACATCTTTTGGACTGTGGAAGGAAACTAGAGCACCCAGAGGAATCCCATGCAGACATGGGGAGAATGTGCAGACTCCACACAGCCAGTAACCTAAGCTGGGAATCGAGCCCAGGTCCCTGGTGCTGTGAGGCAGCTTCATGTCTGGGCAGTCTATTTGAGACAGCACTTGTCCCACAACCCTGCCTTTTGACCCTGATTTTGTAAATTCTCATCCTCAATTACCCGTTTACCTGCCTTTTAAAATTATTTATGGAATCTGTTTCCATCATAATTGTTGCTGCATAGAAGGAGACCATTCTGTCCACCATACCCATGTCAACCCTGAAAGACCAACTCACCTAGTCCACTCCAAAGCCTTTCCCCCATAACCCTGCACATATATTTGTTTCAGATAATTATCTAATTCTCTTCTGAATGCCTCAAATGAATTTCCTTCCACCATACACTCAAACAGAATTCCAGATCTCTAATCACACCATGTGTAAAAAAAACCTTTCCTCATGTTGCTCCTTTTACCCATCACCTTAATTGGTACCTTCTGATTCTTGACCCTTCTGCCAACAGAAACAAATCATCAGGCTCCTAAGGATTTTGAAAATATTTATCAAATTCCCTCTTAATCTTCTCCCAGGTGGACCACCCCAGCTTCTCTATTCGAACTATGTGGCTAAAGTTTGTCATCCTTGGAACTGTTCAAATGAATCATTTCTGCACTCTCTTTAATGTTTTCACGTGATTCCTAAAGTGTGTTGCCCAGAATTGGACACAGTGCTCCAGTTGAGGCTGAACTGGAGTCCTACACATAACTTACTTGTAGTTGTCCACTATGCTCCTATTTTAAAATACATTCCATATGCTTTGTTAATTACTTTGACAAGCTGTGCTGCTACATTCAATTTTTTTTGCACATTTAACTCCATGCTTCTCGATTCCTGGACTCCATTTAGAATTGTACTCTTTATTTTATATTGCCTCTCTTCCCTCATGACACCAAAATGAATCACTACTTTTGCAATTATGAGGTTTATGAGATTGTTATATTTTACAATTGTAGCCTTAAGTTTGGGGTTTATAAAAGGGTCATGTGACCTGAGGTTCACCTGATTGTAAGACTGGTCGTTGATTGTCAGAGATCAAAGGAGGGCTTAGATTATTTTACTGAGAAAAAAGTGCAAGGCATTTACCCATGGAGACAAAGGCAGCAGTCTCTGACTTTACGAGTCCCAGAAAAGTGTTATTGGTATCAGGTTGTAAACAATTGTGCTGCAAACTGTCATTTACTACTAAGATTAAATAGTGTTGGGATCAAAGGTTGGCTAATTAGTATTTCTACCTGGGTGTCCATGTCTCCTATTGCTATGGGGAAGAGAGCAGAAGAAACCATTTTGAGATCAGGTTACAGTCTTCCCTACAAATCAAACAATATCACAAACAGACAGTTTGTTGCTACATGGTCAGCAGAGAAAAATGGTACTTGCTGTCATAGCTTGATCCTCGAGGGAGACAGTCTCTATTTGAAGAAAAGAATCCTAAAACTTACTAAGGATGCTGGGAAGTTTGTCCTACATAGCCAAGGGGAAGAAGAATAATCAGAACTGGTTTTATTATTTGTAGTAGAATTAAGAAACTCTCTGAAGATCGAGGAAAGTGCCCTCAGCCATTCAAAATTATTATTCAGTGAAATGGGATTCAGAAGCTCATTGGAAACTGGGAACAACTGTGGACTGTTTGTTGTAAGGACTGTATTGGAAAGTGCAATGGATGATAAGTATACAAGGGAATTATCACTTTCTGTAGTTTAAGGTAAAAGTTACCTACAAAAATAAAATAGTGTATTGTCAATTGTAATTTAATAGTCATTTGTACATAAAATCTTGTCGTATCATTCTTTCAGCTAGTAACTGGAAGTTCAAACTTCTGTTAAAGTTATCGGCCTCTATGGAGGTGCAAAGACATCTTTACAGTGTCTTGTTGCCAGTCCATTTTGTGCTCAAGGGGAATCAGCAATATCACTTTGCATGATTATTGGTGGTGACTGACATCAAATGTGCAATATAATTGCAGTATTAATTGGGGATGACAGGTTCCTGGCAGGAAAGAGATAATTATCCTCACAATGCGAATGAAGCAATTTAATTTCAGGATAGATACAGTCAATTAATCTCAGTGTTTTAGCAATTTTCTCATAATTGTTCAAATTAATTAAACTCATTGTACAACTGCACTTTTTTAATATCATAATTATTGATTTCTTAATGAACTGTGTTTGGGTAAATGTATTTGAAAATGTCAAGTTTAAATTCAAAACTAAAACATAGACAGTGACTCTTCCAACTTTATTCCTCAACCATAGTATCCTACAGTACAGAAGGAGGCCACTCAGCTCATCAAGCCGACACCAACAACAATCTCATCCAGGCCCTATCCCCATAACCCCATGTATTTACCCCGCTAATTCCCCTGACACTAAGGCACAATTTAGCATGGCCAATCAATCTAACTTGCACATCCTCGGAGTGTGGGAGGAAACCAGAGCACCTGGAGGAAATTCATGCAGACACGGAGAGAATGCAAACTCCACACAGAAAGTTACCTAAGGCCGGAATTGAACCTGGGTCCCTCGTGCCATGAGACAACAGTGCTAACCACTGTACCACCAGACCTTCTTGATATTATTGCCTTCTTTTTGTGTGGGGAGGGAATAGTGAGGCCCCTCCTCTTCCAACATCTTTGCATCATAATTGTTATTCAAAGATTGCTTCACTGCCTTCCAAAAATACTGAGATATATCTTGCCCTGTGACCCCAGAGATCCCGAGGCTTATTAGTCTACTGCAAGCTTGCTAAATCATCTGGTGGGGAAGGAATCAGTTTTACACAGTAAAGGAAATAAGTGTATGAAGAGTTAAATCTCTTCAAATGAATGGCTGTCTAACAATGAAAAGATTTGTGATTATTTCTATGAAGCATCTCTCAACCACATATGAAGTGAGTTCTTTCTGAGCGGGTGATACACAAAGATACAACCGTGATGCAGTAATTCAGAAAAAGAATGGTTGGTGAGTTCAGCAGTTCTCTGTGCAAAATACAATTTCTCACTGGAAATAATTAACTCCTTATCAATTCCTGAAATGTGTACTAAAATTAGACAAAGCAATGCCATTAAAGCTGTTATTATCTTCCCAAAGTAAACAGAGTGCCATCTGATAGTTTCCCAAGCATTTTATAGGAAAGGGAAGTTAATATGTTTCACAATAGATTTTAAGAGCACAAAACATCATGTACCATTGTATCATTAAAAGTGGGATTGCTGCTCATGTCTGAAATTACGTTTGATAGTAATCAACTTTGCCACTGGAGCCTAATTGTCTATAAAGTCTGTACCCTCTTGAAGTAACTTACAATTACATTTTGAAGCTGCCAACAGCCTAGCCTCCATCAGCAAAGCACTTCACTGTTGATCTCTTCATCTCTTCTAACTTTATTGTTCTGCTGCCCAATAAAGCCGTTAATGTCTCCCATCCTTGTTTCTACATTTCTGCATTTCCGACATGATAACAATGATGACATTTCAAAAGTATTTATTGGCTGTAAAGCACCTTGAGACATCTGGTGGTCATAAATGGCACTAAATAAATGCAAAGTCCTTTCTTTTTCCCTTTGGATGGCCCCCAAGTCTAAAGGATGCAGCTTTGAGAATATCTATCCCATAATTTATATAACCATCCATCATTAGGTCTGCCTGGACAACTTCAAACAACATCATCACTCTGAAAGCTCACTCTGCCCTGCTTAAGCAGTGGTAAAGAAGTAGTGTTGAGTGTTCTTCAGCATGTGAAAAATAACCATTTAACTTGGGATATTGTTGCTAGAAAGGATGATTCAGTGGCAAACATTCAAAGGCGTGAAGAGATGCTTCTGAAGAGGATACTTCGGCTATCACAGAATCGCAGAATCACAGAATCACAGAATGCTACAGTGCAGAAGAGACCCTTTGGCCCATTGACTCCACACCAAAGCATGTAAAGCCCTGACCTGCCCACCTAATCCCACCTGCCAGCACTTGGCCCATTGCTTTGAATGTTATGGTGTGCCAAGTACTCATCCAGGTATTTTTTAAAGGATGTGAGGTAACCCACCTCCACCATCTCCCAGGCAGAGCTTTCCAGACTGTCACCAGCCTCTGGGTAAGAAAGTTTTTCTGCAAGTCCCCCCAAAACTTCCCACCCCTCACTTTTAACTCGTGTCCTTCATAACTGACCCTTCAACTAGGGGGAACTAGCTGCTCCCTATCCAACCTGTCCATGCCCCTCATAGCCTTGAACTTGGGCTCCTGGTACTGTGAGGCAGCAATTCAAAATTACTTCAAATGCAGCAATTTTGATGGTCAGAAGTTTAGCAGTTTGAGAGAAAAATGTTAGATTCTATTGCACAGCCCAGTTACCCTGACTCATTGAATAATTTATGTTTGTGATTATGTAAATTAATTTTATTGGCTTCTTGCACTGTAACCACCACCTGCTTGAAAAATGCTTGAATCCGTCATCAAAGAAGGAATAGCGAGGCACCTAGAGAAGAATTGTTTGATAGAGAAGACGCAGCACGGATTCTTTAAGGGGAAGTCGTGTTTGACAAATTTATTGGAATTCTATGAGGATGTGTCTAGTGCGGTAGACAGAGGGGAACCGGTGGATGTGGTGTTTCTCGATTTTCAGAAGGTGTTTGATAAGGTGCTGCACAAAAGGTTGCTTCAGAAGGTTAGGGGGCATGGAGTTGGGGGTAAGGTGTTAGCGTGGATAGAGGATTGGCTGTCTAATAGGAGGCAGAGAGTTGGTATCAATGGGTGCTATTCTGATTGGCGGTTGGTAACTAGTGGAGTGCCGCAGGGATCGGTGCTGGGGTCTCAGCTATTTACCATTTATATAGATGATCTGGAGGAGGGGGCTGAGTGTAGGGTGTCAAAATTTGCCGATGACACAAAGATGAGAGGAAAAGCAAATTGTGTGGAGGGTGTGGAAAGTCTGCAGAGGGATCTGGATAGGCTGAGCGAGTGGGCGAGGACCTGGCAGATGGAGTATAATGTTAGCAAGAGTGAGGTTATCCACTTTGGCAGGAATAATAGTAGGAGGATTACTATTTAAAGGGCAAAAAGCTGCAGCATGCTACGGTGCAGAGGGACCTGGGGGTCCTTGTGCATGAGTCGCAAAAACCCAGTCTGCAGGTGCAGCAGGTGATCAGGAAGGCGAATGGGATGCTGGCCTTTATAGTGAGGGGGATAGAATATAAAAGCAGGGAGGTCTTGCTGCAACTGTACAGGGCACTGGTGAGGCTGCAGCTGGAGTACTGTGTGCAGTTTTGTTCGCCGCACTTGCGCAAGGGTATTTTGGCCTTGAGGGAGTGCAGAGGAGGTTCACTAGGCTGATACCGGAGATGAGGGGATTGGACTATGAAGAGAGACTAAATAGACTGGGTCTGTACTCGCTGGAGTTTAGAAGGATGAGGGGGGATCTTATAGAGGCGTATAAGATAATGAAGGGGATGGATAGGGTAGAGGTAGAGAGATTCTTCCCGCTCAAAAAGGACAGCAGGACTAGAGGGCACAGCCTCAAGATAAAGGAGGGGTAGTTTAGGACGGAGTTGAGCAGGAACTTCTTCACTCAAAGGGTGGTGAATCTCTGGAATTCTCTGCCCGTTGAAGTGGTGGAGGCTACCTCGCTAAATATATTTAAGTCACGGATAGATAGGTTTTTGGTAGACAAGGGAATTAAGGGTTATGGGGAGAAAGCAGGAAAGTGGAACTGAGCCACTTCAGATCAGCCATGATCTTATTGAATGGCGGAGCAGGCTCGAAGGGCTAGATGGCCTACTCCTGCTCCTATTTCTTATGTTCTTAACCAACATATTTTGGGCACTATTTTTCATTGCACTCAAAGCAGAAATTCTAGAATCTTACATTTTCTGATAATATTTCAGTGATGGTGTAGGCACTGCACAGTGAGTCATACAAGCCAGTAAAGGTTCTTAGGCTGGATGGAGTAAATATCTTCGTTGAAACAGTGATTAAGACTTCTCAAATTGGCTTCTATTTTCTGAGCTAGAATCAGGCAGTTTTCACTATTGATTCCTGCCCAATGACCACTATTTGAAAAACTTGCACATGGCTATCAATTAGATGCTGGATAGGATTCAGCTTGGCACTGGGTGATTTTACGCTGTCCAGTTCACAAAGGAAAAATGACTCTTAGGGAAGGTACTGCATGGCTGCTTTATCCCAAAATAAGTTGTCACCTT
Organism: Carcharhinus amblyrhynchos; assembly: GCF_965287045.1. Taxonomy (NCBI): domain Eukaryota; kingdom Metazoa; phylum Chordata; class Chondrichthyes; order Carcharhiniformes; family Carcharhinidae; genus Carcharhinus; species Carcharhinus amblyrhynchos. Next base: position 65,737,634 of record NC_137333.1, read on the forward strand.
GAAAGAAAAAGAGGTAAAATTAGAACATAAATATATATCCCTAGATTTGTTCATCTTCTGCAGCATTGTTCCCAGAATAAGTGTGAAATTTGGACAATTGTGATGGATACAAAGGATCTTTGAACAAGTGAGGGAAGGAGCTGCAGGTTCAGGATTAAACTTATTAGACAATGCTGAGGAGGTTTTAAGGAAGTTTGAGGGTTTTTATAGTGACTGCTCAGAGCGCAAAAAAAGTTAAGATTTATTTAATTAGTTTCGACTCAATATAGGAATAAAAGTATTAGTTTTGTTGTTGAATCACAGACAAATTTGTTCTCAACCAATCAGATTCAATGAACCAATGGGAAATTCAAATATGACCCCACATTGAATCAATCAGACAACATAATCATGAGTTTACGGACAAACAGAATAGCTGATAATTTGCAGTCAAAATAACAATGAGGATATCGACATCACCATTAATTATGAGCAAGTACATTGGCAATTTCTAGCAAGAACTGATGTATGGTTTAGCTTGTAAATCCCCAAAACTGCTGCTCATTATATGCTGTTCTTCCATTAATTTTGCAAAGATGGCATCTTACTGCTCGACTCATGAAAGATGTGAAGCTGTTGTACTTGCATGGTAGAGAAAAGCTAAACTTACCACCATGATGTGATCAGTGTTAATTACTATTAACCAACCTCGCTGGCATTCAAATTCTTTTAATACAAATGTGAAATCTCAATCCTTCAGAATGCAGTTGTTGGAGATTTTGAAAATGTATTATTTTCCTTTTTGTCACTTTTTTCCTCTCTTTTAAACCCATCGCTCTTTCCCTTTTTTCTGTCTGTTTTAACTTTGAATTCGTCCATTCTATCTTAAATTCTTTATAGGTCATTGTGTTGCGAATTATACAGTCCTTCAATCTAATGAGATGCTTGCTCTGTTCACTCTATTGAATGTTGATGTTAGTGTCCAGTGTTGTACTTGCTACTCTGTGAGACATGGCTGAACTTGCTGGTTCAATTGGCACTCCCTCCTGTGCTTTGATCTGAGATCACTCTCAGCAGGAATATTTAAAATGTCCTTGGTGAATTCAAAGCTTTGTAAGGATTCTGTCAGCCACCACTCTTCAGTTGGACCCACATTTGAACAGTACTGACACTGGGGTCCCGGATGTCCAGTTTTCCCTTGGTGCAATATGATCTGCTCATGCTTTCAGCACCTTTCAAAACCTTGCCATGCAAACATTTAGAAAATTTAAATGGGTAAGTCTGACTAATAGCTAATATTGTTAAATTCCTCATTGCAGCAAATTATAGCTTTGTGTTTCAACACAGGCAATATTATTTTGTTGATAATTGTTCATCTAACTGGTGACATATTTGAATTATTGGGTGGAAGGGCTAAATAGATTCAGTAACGATTTAATCTTTGAACACGGTGAAAATACCAAAAGTTCCAGCCACAGTTTTTCAATCTTCCTTGGCTGAGATGCAGAGTAAGTGGTGTGTTTGCAAGGCCTCCAGGCAGCCTGTGGCTGGTTCATTTCTGTAATACATTTGCATGCCCTGAATACGAGGTAGCATAAAACATTTTAAAATTACACTCTATCTTCAAGATAAAGTCAGCTGCGCACAGGAATCCCCTGGAACATTTATTTAAAGGTGGCCAACACCTTTGTGCGGTTGTGTGTACGGTCAGTGGTTTTGTCCATTGAACTCAACGGTGTAAGGGTGGAAACAAGATAATAGCAGCTTACATGGGAGCTCTTCTCTGGCAAGGGTGAGTCAGTGTTGTGGGAGTATGTGGAGTGGGATCAGGGGCATTGAGGAATGGAAGAGGGATTTAGGAGAGGACAGAGGATGGGGTCAGGGGCATGGAGGAGAGAGGTTCGAAGTGCCTAGTGTTCCCCGGCGTAGGGAGGAGTGATGGGGACAGTCTGTCAAGGTAAAAAAATGAGGAATCTCAAAGGTGGTGTTGATACTGTCGAACTGTGCGTCCGTCACAGAATGTTAGCTGGCAGAGTCTTTATAAGACTTTGAATTCATCATTAACATTTCAAATATCCCTGCTCAGGACAATGCGTAGAAGGGAGTGCCAGCTGAACCTACAAGTTCAGCACAAGTTCAGCCATGTGTCACAGAGTGGCAAGCACAACAGGGGACACTAACATAGTCGACAGTGTGAACAAGAAAACACAACATTGTTTCTTCCACAATAAAAGAGCCCAGTAACCATCAATGTGCACCAACCATGAGGTGCGGCAGTATATTTAGCTCTGTGATTAAACTGGTTTGAACAAGTAACAATAAAGCGCATATTAATAAAGTCAATCCGATGTAATATGAGTTATTTACAGGCGAAATTACTTTTTAGAAAAACACCCAGGCCAACAGTGTGCACTCTAGTCTTAGGTTAATGGCAATAGAGTTTGGCAGGAAAATTTTGGCTTTGATGCAGAGCCTTCCTGTTTAACCTCTTTGGTAGCCCATGTTTCAGCATTGTCAATTGATAGCAGGTTTCACCAATGAAAATCTCCCCCTCATGCTGAATTCCCATGTGGCGAATGGCATTCTATTGGCAAATCTGCCTCTTGAATTGTTCCAGGGAACTGAAAATTTTATAGCTGAGGTCAAAAAAAGGAGAGAAACATAAATTAGGGACACTTTAGCTTATCATTGGTTTTGGATATGTTGTTAGATTCCATCATTTAACATCAAATTTTGGCAGGTGTAAATTGGGTAGCAGGCTGCCAGTTATGTGCCCCATCTGAATTTCCTTTTGAGTTCCATTGCCAATTTAATTTTATATTCTTTCATGGGATATGGGCATCATTGGCTAGTCCAGCATTTATTGCCCACTCCTAATTGCCCTTGAGAAGGTTATAGTGAGCCGCCTTCTTAAACCATTGCAGTCCGTGTGGTGAAGATACACCCACAATCATTTTAGAAAAGGAGCACCAGGATTTATTTTTATTCATTTATGGAATGTAGGCTTTGCCAGCTAGGCCAACATTCCTAATCATCCTTGAGAGGTTGTGGTGAGCTGCCTTCTTGAACCATTTCAGTGCATGTGGTGTTGATACACCCACAGTTCTTTTAACCCAGCGATCATGAAAGAGCAGGGAAATAGTTTTAAGTCTGGATGATGTGTGGCTCGGGGGGGAATTTACAAATGGTGGCATTCTTATTCCCATGTATCTGCTGCCCTTATCCTTCAAGGTCTAAACATCACAGGTTTGGAGGAGCTGCACTGCATCTTGTAGATGATACTAATTTGTTATTGTCACATGCATTAGCATACGGTGAAAAGTATTGTTTCTTGTGCGCTATAAAAAGCATACTGTACATAGAGAAGGAAAGGACAGAGTGTAGAAAGTAGTGTTACAGTTATAGCTTGGGGGTAGAGAAAGATCAACTTAATGTCAGATAGGTCCATTCGAATGTCTGATACCAGTAGAAAAGAAGCTGCTCTTGAGTCAGTATGTGTCTTCAGTCTTTTGTACCTTTTTTCCGATGGAAGAATGTGAAGAAGAGCATGTCGGGGTGCATGGAGTCCTTAATTATGCTGGCTGCCTTTCTGAGGCAGCAGCAAGTGTAGGAGTGTCAACTGGTAGGAGGCTGGTTTGAGTGATGGATTGGATTTTGTTCACAACCCTTTGTAGTTTCTTGTGGTCTTGAACAGAACAGGAGCCATACCAAGCAGTGATACAATCAGAAAGAATGCTTTCTATGATGCATCTGTAAAAGTTGGTGAGAATTGTAGCAGGCATGCCAAATTTCCATAGTCTTCTGAGAAAGTAGAGGCATTGGTGGGCTTCCTTAACTTAAGTGTCAGCATGGGAATGGGCTGGGAGGCAGACAGGTTGTTGGTGATTTGGAAACCTAAAAAATTGATGTTTTTGACCATTTTTACTTTGTCTCCATTGATGTAGACCGGGACATGTCATCCACTATGCTTCTTGAATTCGATAACTATTATCTTCATTTTGTTGAAATTGAGGAAGAGATTATTGTCATTGCACCAGTTTATCAGATTCTCTACCTCTTTCCTATACCTTGTCTCATCATTGTTTGAAATCCAACCCACTATGGTTGTGCCATCAGCAAACATGAAAATCAAGTTAGAGGGGAATTTGGCCACAAAGTCATAGGTGTTTAAGGAGTATAGTAAGGAGCTGAGGACACAACCTTGTGAGACACCAGTGTTGAGGACGATCGTAGAGGAGGTGTTGTTGCCTATCCTTACTGACTGCAGTCTGTGGGTTAGGAAGTTCGGGATCCAGTCACAGAGGGAGGAGCCAAGGCCCAGGCTGCAGAGTTTGGAGCTGAGTTTTGTACGAATAACGGTGTTGAAGGCTGAACTATTGTCAATAATAGGAGTCTGACATAGGTGTCTTTGTTACCTCAATGTTCCAGGATTGAGTGCAGGGCCAGGGAGATGGCGTCTGCTGTGGACCTGTTGCAACAGTAGGGGAACTGTAGTGGATCCAGGCAATCTGGGAGATCAGAATTGATCCGTGCCATGGCTAACCTTTTGAAGCACTTCATAATGATGGATATCAGAGCCACCAGACATTAGTCATTAAAACACGCTGCCTGGCTTTTCTTTGGTACTGGGGTCATGGTTGTCTTCGTGAAGCTGATAGGGAACTCAGGTTAGTGTAAAGAGAGGTTGAAAATGTCTGCGAATACTCTCGCAACTGGTCTGCACAGAACCTGAATGCTCATCTGAGTACCCCATTTGAGCAAGTTGCTTTCTGTGGGTTGACCTTCAAGAAGACTGCGCTGATGTCTGCAATAGTGACCTCAGATACAAGTTTGTCTGAGACTTCCGGGATGGAGGGCATGCTTTTACTGACCTCTTGCTCAAAACTATGCATCAGTGGTGCGGGGGGGTGGGGGGGGGGTGGTGGTGGTGGTTGGTGGATGGGTGATGAATGTTAAAGATGTTGGCTGGAGTACCATTAAAGAATGCTGCATTGTCCTCGATGGTGTGAAGCATCTTGAGTGTTTTTGGAGCTATAGTCATGCAGGCAAGTGGAGAATATTCTCTCACATTCCTGACTTGTGCCTTGTAGATGGTAGACAGTCATTGGAGAGACATAATGTGAGTTACTCATCACAGGATTCCTTGCCTCTGATCTATTCTTGTAGCCACAGTGTTTGTATGGCTCATGCAGTTCAGTTTCTGGTCAATGGTAATTTCCAGGATGTTAATAGTGGGGGATTCAGCAATTGTAATGCTGTTGAATGTCCAGGGGTGGTCGTTAGATCCTTTCTTGTTGGAGATGGTCATTGCCTGGCATTTGTGTGGCACGAATGTTACTTGCCACTTGTTGGCCCAAGCCTGGATATCCCTAGGCCTTGTTGCTTTTGGACATTGTGCATTGGTAATGGAGGGAGTGAATATTTGTGGACTGAGTGTCAAACAAGCGGATTGCTTTGCCCTAGATGGTGTTAAGCTTCTTGAGTGTTACTGGGGCTGCAGTGATGCAGGCAAGCGGAGAGTATTCCATTACAGTCCTGACTTACGCCTTATAGTCATTGGACAGGCTTTGGGGAGTCAGGAGATGAATTACTCACTGCACAAATTACAGCCCCCGAAACTGTTCTTGTATTACTGGTCCAGTTCAATTTCTGGTGAATGGTTACTCCCAGGATGTTGATAGGTGTTTATTCAATGGTGATATTGTCATTGAATGTCAAAGGGAGGTTGTTAGAGTCTTTTTTGTTGGAGATGGTCATTGTCTGTTACTTCTGTGGCATGAATGTTACTTGCCACATTAAAAGGCCAAGTCGAAATGTTGTCCAAGGTGTTGCATATGGAAACAGATGGCTTCAGTTGACTGACTTTTTCAGTTGACTGTTACCTGAAAAGTATTCAGTGCTCTAGCATGGATTTGATGTGGGCAAGTCATGTTTGACAAACATAATTTAGTTTTTTGAAAAACTTCCCAATGGAATAGTTGGTGAAGCATACTTAATGTATATTGATTTTCAGAAGGCTTTACTTAGGTATCTCACAGTAAGTTGATTAAAAATGCAGTTGTGAAGAAAAGTTAGCAGTACGGGTAGAAAGTTGAACAACATGCAGGAAACAATGAAATACAGTGGGGTGGCATGTCCATCATGTACATTTCTGCAAAATCTACCATTGTTCATACTCCAAGTCTCATTGTTAGTCTCAAAAGCTGTCCCTGACAGTTCCTATAGTTCAAGCAGAAACAGAGATCAAACCATTCAACTGAGGGTGGCCTTAATGTGTGCACACCACACCCGGAATCATCTGAAAAAGGAAATGATTTTATCTGAAGAGTTTATCCACTAATTGGAGAGCAATAGACCAATAATTTCTCACTCAAAAGATGCCTTCAATGTCAGGAATTTACCATCTGTGAATTGAAATATATGTCTAAGGAAGAGTGTATGTAGCAAAGTAAAAAATGTGGATAGCAGGCTCTCAATTATTTTAATATGGGCAAATGTATGCATAAGATGGGTGTGACAATTTTTGAAAAGTTGGCAAGGAGCACCATGATGAAATGTATACAAAAAGTCTTTACAGCAGTCCCAAATGGCAGTGTAGGGAATATGTCTGCAGTAACTTTGAGTAAAAAATTACCCGAATCACTTTTGACAAGATTCAAACAGATATAAAATATTTGTTCAAAGACAAACAAAGCTCAATAGTCAAACATCTTCAATTCAGGCATTCTACTCAGAAGTATAGTCAAAATATATTGTTTTCAAAGAAAGATTTTCAGTGCCAGCAGCCAAGTGGGGAACAGCCAAGTCTGAACTCCCAGTTGGAGAAGCACTACTGGGGTGACGTAGCTATAATGAAACCTTGGCAAGTGCTAAACTTTAACATTGCACTGGAGGAGCCAAACTGGGATCACACACTGGGAAGATTGCAGATCCTTGCTCAACAATAAAAAGAATTACTCAACACTGGATACACCATGCATTTCACTCAGCTGGGATCCACATCCTGAGAGAGCAGACCTCAACAGGTCACCTTGTCCCCAAGAAAAATTGCATTTTCTGTTTTTATATGAGAGAAATTCCAAACAGACTTTCACATTGAGATGAATTTACTTTGCGCATATGGAAATACAGGTCCCATGGCTGGCTGAGCTCCCATGGTACCTATCCACTCTCGACCCCAATTGAGGCCCCAACACGGCCAATGCTTGGCTTCTTTGTTACACATTTTAAAAAAGATGCAGGTTACTTTAAGAGCTGGTCCCATTTGATGGTGATGTCATTAGGGTGCATGGTTAGGTCACTGTTTTACTTTAAGTTTTATATTTGATGCAGTTCAGAGAAAGAACAGCTCTTCAACAAAACCTGTTGTGTGTTAGTTTGGACCTACGTGTGAAAACCATGTTTCTTCCTTCTGTGTAAAATCTGCAGCCCCAACATGCATCATAGAATCCCTACAAGGAGGCCATTAGGCCCACTGAGTCTCCATTGACAATAATCCCACCTTGGTCCTTTCCCCAAACCCCAGGTATTTACACTGCTAATTCCTCTGACACTAAGGGACAATTTACCATGGCTTAACCAGCAATGTTTGGATTGAGGGAGGAAACCAGAGCAGCTGGAGGAAACCCACACAGACATGGGGAAAACGTGCAAAATCCAGACAGTCACCTGAGGCTGGAATTGAACCCGGGCCCCTGGTGTTCTGAGGCAACAGTGCTAACCACTGTGCCACCATGCTACCCTATTTGTGTGCTGCCCTGATACATATTGAGGACATTACACACTTGAGGGGCACTTCTCTATTGGCCACAATTTGGAGGCAGAAAGAGACCATGGACAGGGTGTGAAGCCCAGGAGGTTTCAGCTTGTGTCTCAGATACCTCCAAGGCCTGCAGCACCCAGATCTCCCCTCCCCCCCACCTGTTCTTTCCAACCCCACCAGGGCCTCCCTCTTGTTCCCTCCTGAAGACCCCAGGACTTACCTTTGTCTTGGGCTCCCAACATTTAGAAGCTGGGGACTGTTTGTAGTCCTTACAATGGCCATGGGTCCTAGTGCCAGTACTGGAACTACAGAGCTGCCAAAGAATCAGATTGGCTAGCCAATCTGACATGGGAATTCCTCCTGAGCGAGGAGCAGAAGTCCCATCTCCAGCCAAGTAAAGCTCTACCCATTATTTTGTGATCCATTGAAGGAAGAGAAAAAGAATCCAGTGACTCAAAGGTGGGAACGCTACATGAAGATACTGCATCCATTCACAGGAACCAAGCCTAATGAGTTTAAAGACCTCACATGACTTGCCAAGATGTGTCAGAGAGACTGATTGTACTAGTTGGCCTGAACAAAGTATGCCATTGGCTGATTGTGAAATTTGCTACAAGATGGTTTAGAATAGAATCATAGTAGCATGGTGGCACAGTGGTTAGCACTGCTGCCTCGCAGTGCTAGAGGTCCAGGTTCAATTCCAGCCTTGGATCATTGTTTGTGTGGAGTTTGCACATTCTCTCCATGTCTGTAAGGGTTTCCTCCGGTTGCTCTGGTTTCCTCCCACAGTCCAAACATGTATGGGTTAGGTTGATTGGCATGCTTAATTGACCCTCGTGTTAGAGAGATTAGCAGGGTAAATGTGAATTATGGGAATAGGGTCTGGGTGGGATTGTGGTAGGTACAAATTTGATGGACTGAATGGCCTTCTTATGTACCGTAGGGATTCTAAAGTGATTTGAAGCCTTGGTTCAGATAATGCAGAGTACTAACAATGGAAGTGACTAACCTCAACATCCCACATAGATAGTCCTGGATCATGGCAAGTATCTGTGGGAAACCAATTATAGCTCAGTCATGGGGAAGTGAGGCACAGAATTGAACAGGTGACCATTTCCCTGCTCTGTAAGACTGGGGATTTCTTCAAATTTGCAATGTCAGTGTCGGACCAAAAGCAGAGTGACCAGACCCTCTGCAGAATTGCAACTTCCCTGGGATGGCTCAATGTGGTTAATGTAACTCAGGTGATACTGAAGGCCCCCCAACTTCAGAATCCACACAACTACTTAACCAAAAAGGGTTTCTAATCCCTAATGTGCTGGTCCTCTGTGAGACCCAGTTGTACCAGCAGTTGCCTTTACAATCATCTGACAGTGGAATCAAATTCCAGTGACTCAGCAGTTGCTGCCTCTGGCCAACTTCAGTGGAGAGGTGGCAGAATCTTCTGTCTCCTCGAAATCTAACTTCCTCCCTGAAACCGGATTTAGGAGCAAGGGAGTTTACCTGACACTGTAGTGCTCATTCAATCCAGTATCAAATCTATTCACTAGTATTTTGTTGGGGCGAGCCAGTTGACTCTTGCCTCTACTTGGGTATAGCTTGAGTGTGGGCTGGAGGCTGCACTCCCAGGAAAGAGCAGAGCTGCAGTTCTTCCTCTGTGAGCTCAGGGAACCAGATTTGAATGTCAGTATCCTCTCCCTCCATCTCCTCCAGAAGCTGCTTTATCATCCTTGTTCAGCCTCTCACCCCGTGCCCCCTCCACCCCCCCACGCCCCACCACATGCTCCTTTCTCCCCTAAGTTATTCCCGTGCTCCCCGGTAGCTGAAATTAAGTGCTTAAGCTAATCTGGAGGAAGAAACAAACTATTAGGATTGTTGCCCTAGCTACTATTGAAGGGAGGGAAGGTGAGGGGGAATGGGGATGTTGTGTGACTCTCCTGTCAAGTGACAAGGACTTACCCTGAGTGTGGACTGTCCTACATCTTTGCCTCCATAGCATTGACTGGTTTAGTGTGAAGACAGGGAACAGAATGCATCTGCCACCTCAGTACACTCCTGCCTCACCAGATGGAGTGTTTGAGGTGAACATTATATATATTTACTTGTGAGAGGGAAGAAATTTGTGGTTGTGGAGACTCCCAATCGAGCAATTTCAGTCAATTTATTTATAAACCTAAAGGAAAGCAGCTGTGTGCATTGTCTAAATTGTACTCCCCCAGCATCAATGTGAAGAGAAACCTTTTTCTCCCTTCAGCTTTTATTGTCCATCATCCTGGCACCTTGATACTCCATTGACTCTGATCCAATTGTATTTTAGCCATGCTGGAATATTAAGCGGATTTGCACCTGTTATTACTCAGTTCCAGCATACTCAGATCAGATTGCGAGGGTTCTTGGGTATAGCTTGGCATCATCAAATAGCCAATGTTGGGCTCAGTGTTAGGTCTAATCTGCAATTGCAGCCTCGTAGGAAACTCCAGACTCTAGAGACCAGAGCAATGTTATCCACTAGTGTTAATCTTGCTAAGCAGTGTAGCACAATTGCCAGTTACGTTATGAAGGAGATACTTTTGAACTTGTTGGAATGTTTTAAAATGTGTTGAAATTAAGGGACTTCTTGGAATACAATGACAATTTAACATTCCATCTGCTAGCAAGTACTAAAGGGATCCCATTCTTCTAAATCAGAAGCAAATGTTGATTGATGTTAAACATACCTGAAAGTTGCAATTTTCCAACAGTCAGGTCACCCTGAGGTGAGCTATTAAGAAGTGCTCATGCTTAATAGTCCTTAAATCAGCACACTTGGTAAAAATAATGTTTTGACGGCTATAATGTTGTGATTTTTTAAAAAATCTTTTCAGCTGGTCATGGCCTTGCTGTATATTTCCAGCATTTTCTATTTTCATTTCAGAGATCTGACAAGTCCCTTAAGATAGCAAGTTTAAAAAAAATATGCTGACTGCTAACCTTATAAGTACTGAACTGTGTAAAAAGTTGGGTGAGTAATTTAACTGGCAAAGGTGCTATTTGTTTAAGTGCATTATACAAAGAAACTCAGCCCCAAGAACATTCAATAAAAATATACTGTTAATCAACTTTAGAGGCCTAACTTTCAACTTGAACCACAGATGGATGATTAAGACTGTAGGGTACATTTTAAACTTTTGGTAAGAAATAGCCTTTCAAACAAAAATATCACCAAATTATGACACACCAATAATAATGCCATTTTCATCTTTGAATTATTTTAATTGGCACTTAACTGTTATAAGCTGAACAGAAATACTGTCCATGGAATCACAACAGTGAACAAAGATTACCAAGAGCTGTGTAGCCGTTTTGTAAGATATAGGGAGGATAACATGGTCTGGGATCTTACAGTCCCTCCCGCCAGTTGGATAGTAACAATTTAAACGGCCTGCCGCATTTACCGATGGGAGACACACCATGGCAAGGCTGTAAAATAGTGACTATGGTATGTTTGAAAAATAAAATGTCTTTGTGGCACTGAAAGAGTCAGCTATGATATATTAAAGACAATGACCAGGCAAAGCCAAACAGAAGATGTGACCTTGGTGTCCATTGCAGTGAAGCCACAAATGAGTTCCAGAAGGAGCTTCAGTCAAGAACATAATTAACATGGAAAAACAACTATATTACTCTTCAATCAACATTAGATGTGCTTATAAAACAATGGATATGCATCTACCCGTAAGATCGCAAAAACCGAGTGGGTGAACCTGACTTGGTCTGCAGAGCAAAAACAGGCAATTGCAAATTAGTAGCCCATTTTACACCTCAGATGATCTTCTTATTCATTGAAATGAAATGGAAAAGATAGATCAGTGGATTATAGTAAAACTGAATGATTTGCCTGTTTTGCACTGTTAGCCAAAGCCTCATTTATGTTTGGTTATACCCAGGGCTGGATTTGATTGGGTTGGCAGGGGTCTCACCCACTGGCTGGAGAGTTGGGAGGAGCTCCAGATCCCCTCATTTGGCTCTTTTAACTGAACAGCAGTAGGCTTTCCCCAGAATCAAGGACACTGGAAGCAAAAGTTCCACCTGCCAAGAGCTGCCAACCTCTGCTGCCAGTATGATATCCACCCGATGTCCAGTATTGCCACTGAATTCCAAGACATGGGTTAGTGATGGCGGGAGGGAGCGTCACGAATGGAGGTTCATAGAGGAGGGGATGGGAAAAGGGTCATTACATGGTCAGGGGAGGTAGCTCTCAACACACGCCCCTTCCCCAAACACCCAGCACTGCTTCCCAGTTCTGAGTGCCTCAATAACGTCTTTGAATGACGGACCCCCCAAATTGCTGGGGCTTGCAAACTGCCTCATGGGTTTGCTTGCCATGCTCGACTCATGGTGAGCCCATTGGTCGTTGCATTAATTGGTCTCTAAAGGACATCAATTGATGGCAGGATGAGAAGGTCTCCCAGGGCCTTCCTGCTATAGAGTTACTTGGAGTGGAGGGCTGGCAGCAGAGTCCCCACCCATCAGCCTCTAGACCGATTAAATGCCACATGGCAGAGTACTAAATTTTGTCCCTACTGTTGTGAAAGTTTTGCTTAGCTTTTCCAATTATATCTTCATCTCCACATTCAGACTGAATTGTGCATATCATAACATTCTATGATTACACAATTTGGTTACCTAAGTTCTCAGAAATTACTCAATAAGTTCTGAAAATATTTCTTATTGCTATTTTCTTGGAATACTAGAAAAAGAGGCCCTTCCGCCCATTGAGTCTGCGCCAACATTTTCCTCAGTGACTGAAATTGCCTCAAAGACTGAACATGACAACAAAATTCAAAAGACAAATATTTGACAAAAGCACAATTCCATTTATCAATTGAACTGTATTTTTTTGACTTTCAATGCCTCATTCAAGTTTTTATTTAAAGGTACTAACATCTCTGATATGACATTTTCATGCAGAGCTGTGAGTTTGTGAGCTGCATTTTAATTGTGCACTCTGTACATATGAAGTGTACCCAATTTTCCAGAGCACCAGTACCATTGCATCAACTAACTTTTTATTAACTTCCACCACTTTCCATTGTTCCATTGTTGCCAACGATCTGTATTTGGAATGGGCAAGCCTCTTCCATGTTCATTCCAATCAGATGATGACCTTTCAAACAGTGTTTCATTGCTTTGCCTTTCTCCTTCCAAAGAGAAGAGTAATTTTTCTGCACAACCCCGTAGTGTCCATGCTTCTGTCATGATGCCCATACCTCCATGCCAACCTGCTCCAAATTGGCAACTACCATTGTGAAAAACTTCACTGTGCCAGGGCATTTGGTATATGTATAACATAGCAATAATCTTGCACCTGCTTACAAAACTTAATTCCTGTTGTCACATTTGCATCAAACATTTCTATTAACCTTTTCCATCATGAATTAATATGACTACATTTAAAATGGAAATTGGTTATGCAAACTTGTCAACTTTCTTGCAAGCAGTGGTGTTGTGGTGTCTTAGTTTCCTGTCTCCCAATTCCTGAGCCTGCAATGTAGTGTAAATTTATGTTACGCATTAAATGACATTAAAATTAATTAATTGTGTAAGATTATCCTCCAGTATGGATATAATGAGCATACATATAAATTATAAATGTAAAAACTTTCTTCTTAGGAGCATTGAGCAAAGTGTAAGTTAAAAATCAACAATTTAACCTGTCATAGATGCTGTGAAAGGTGTCTCCCCAAAGTCACTTATGAACAATGTGTGTGCATGTGTGGGTCTATTTTCTTACCTGTGGAGCAGGAAATTCAATTTTAAAATAATCTAGCAGCAAAGCATTCTTAATTAATAAAGAATGGGTTAGTTCATTTCACTCTAGTGATCTAGAAGTTACTTAAGACAAGAAAAAGTTACAAATGCATGCACACTGAAAGATTGATTACAACTGAAGATAGAACAGTACATATAAAATTTGAATAGTGTAGATGATGTTCTTAAAGTCGAGCAGTTGTATTGCCTGAAGTGAGGGTTTTGAACTTGTAAGATTGTCCCTGCAGCTGTGATGTCTTCCACTGTTGAATTGCCAGAAGTTGCTGTTAACAAATGAGCTCAGTAGGTGGAATCAGGTTTACAGAGAGGAGAGAAGACTCCTTGCTTCTGTTCTGCAAGCATGGTGCTTTTAGCTGCCTAGTTACCTTACCATAGACCAGTAACTGTTTCTGAATGCCTTTGTCTGTCTCTCCTTGGGTTGAAGCTTATTCAAGATGCTTCTTTGTGCATCTGCATCTTCTTGCCCTAATCAATGCTTCTTGCAAGTGAACCAGTGTAGACACTGTTATCATGCAACCTGAACAAGAATGTTGAGTCATTTTCCAATATAAGGCAATTGTTAATTCCATTGTCTCTTTACCCCCTATAATCAAAAGGATCAAGATTGTTCAAATCTTGCAGTGGTTTATCAGTTAGTGTGTGGAGGAAAAGCCATCAAGTGAATGGGCTTCTGTTTACTCTATTTGGAACACACATTGAATTTTAAATGTATATCCATGAGGATGCCTCCCCTTTGTCTGGCCGAAGGGGTTCCAGTCCTCTTTCCAAGAGAAAGTGTAGTTACCCTCAGGGTCCATTTTGGAAACAGTCTTTAAATCCAGTCCAAGGTTTACAGAATTGTAACCTTTGAAATAGATTTTCTAAAAATATAGATTATAAACTGTGCATTGTAACAAACCATTATTCACGTATTTCTTACTGCTAAAGGGAAAGAAAAGGCAAATGACCAGAGGCACATATAATAGGTGGTTGGATCCAGCACAGGAAATTATTGCTTCTTCGTTCTGGGTCCCCAAGGCTCCCCACTATCATCTTTAGCATACACATGGTTAAGTTTGCTATCAAGAGGGAGAAAATGGCCATAATAAGAGAAGCATTGATCAGCGGAAGGGTGGAACTTGGCATCTGTCAGTTTGGATTTTAGAAACATAGAAACTAGAAACAGGAGTAGGCCATTTGGCCCTTCAAGCCTGCTCTGCCATTCATTTTGATCATGGCTGATCATCGCATTCAATATCCTGATCCCGCCTTCCTCCCATATCCCTTGATCCCTTTAGCCCCAAGAGCTACATCTAATTTCTTCTTGAAATCAAATAACATTTTGGCCTCACGTACATTCTGTGGTAGTGAGTTCCATACATTTAAGACACTTACCTTTTACTCCCTCTATACCAAGGACATCCTTCCTCAGGTAAGGACACCAAAATACTCCAGGTGTGGCCCCACCAACACTTTATACAATTGCAGCAAAACATCCTTATCCTTACATTCAAATCCTCTCATTATGAAGGCCAAACATACCACTTGCTTTTTTTTACTGCCTGCCGTATCTGCGCGCTTACTTTCAGTGACTGATGCACAAAATGGTCTCGTTGAGTATCCACCTCTCTCAATTTACACCCATTCAAGTAATAGTCTGTCTTCCTATTATTGCTACCAAAGTGGATAAGCTCACATTATACTGTATCTGCCATGCCATAAATAAATAAATATACCATAAATAATGCCTGTCCCTGTGCTGCCCCAGTGATTGCAGCATGGTTGATGGAGACTGCTGACTTTTAATGGGAATATTGCAGGTAGCTGATTAGGATGCCCACAGACTGCTCTGTCCTCAGAAGGTCCATATAAAGTATCACTTCAGTTAGGGTGGCAACAGTCTGGATTGCCTGGTTGCTAACAGCAAGGTACTCGCAAAATGGTTCTGGTGGGAGGATGAACACTATCATCCTTAGAGAGGTATGATGTGAAGATGCTGGTGTTGGATGGGGTAGGCATAATAAGAAGTCTCATAACACCAAGTTAAAGTCCAAAAGGATTATTTGATATCACGAGTTTTCAGAGTGCTGCTCCTTCATCAGTTGAGTCCCTGGCACTCACATCAGGCACTCGCCTGATGAAGGGGCAGTGCTCCGAAAGCTTGTGATACCAAATAGACCTGCTGGACTTTAACCCGGTGTTGTGGGACTTCCTACTGTATCCTTAGAGAGGGCAGCAAGTTCCCGCTCCACACTGTCACTGCCCCTCCCAAGGGTGGGCCCTGAACAGTATTTGCGATGTGCTCGCTAGATTTCTGTGATGCCCTACCAACCCCTTTGAACTTTGGTACCTGCAGCCATGATGTCATCATTCCGAGCCTGCATTTGCATCTCATGATCTCAGACTGAGCTTCCATTGCAGCACTGAGACATCGTATGGTTTCTGCTTCAGATGTGATGGAACCCGAGAGCAACACCATGGCTGGGTCCACAAGTAATTTGTCAACAATTTCATGATAGAAACATTGGGGCTCCAATGTCTGCACAAGACCCACAAGGCCGGTATCAAATTACTCCAAGCTCCTTGGCAGCTCCTGGCACTGTAACAAGCATTTCTGTGTGTATGTCCAGCAGCCTTTTGCTGTACATCTTCTCATTGAAGTCTTCACCTGTATTCTCTGTCACAGAACTCCCTCATTCCCCAACAAACTGATTCATGTGCTACCTCTCCCTCTTGCCCTGGCTGTAGGCCACTCTTGCCCAGTGTCACACAATGTGCAGATTCCAGCTTTAAGTCATTCTCTAAACTACACAAAGTGCTTGTATCTGAACTGGTAGCTGTGAATGTGAAAGCGGGTGATAATTAAGGATCAGTATTTCTTCCTCTTCCACATGCTGCTCCTGTCTGGCCAGGTCACAGTTCGTGGGCATCAGAAAGGAGAAATATGCAAGGCCAGGATTGTGGTTAGAGGGGGGGAAAGCCGGAGTTGCATCTTTACACCACATACAGCTCTGAAGAGAGTCGGGGATGAGAGGGAAGTGGGAGGTGAGAAGGAGGATTGGGTAAGAAGATTGTTTGTGATTTCAGCCCATGACCACTGAAATGATAGCATTGTCTTCTCCATTGGTGTAAGGACATGCTGTCCACCACCAATCCCCTCACCTTCCCCCCCCCCCCCACCAACCCCCTGCTGTAGCCACTAACCTGCCCCCCCCCACCACCACCCCGCCAATTAGCTGCTGATGTCTGGTTGTGAAACACCTTGCCCTACAAGAGAGGGGGAATGTTGTCAGGGAAAATAGTTCAATCTGTTTGGGTGCAGTGGGTGTTTTGCTCAAGTAGCTGACCGCGTATATAATCTGTGGTTATAAGGCTTGCAGAATTGTTAAGGGTGTGTGGGTTAGGTGAAGCCATGAATGTTAGGCATGAGCTATAATTTGTGGAGATTGTTGGAATGTGAATAATGGATGTGTGGCACCGTGGTGATTTTCGCTTTAGTGGAGTAAGGGTCACCTGGCTTCGGTGACCAATGAAGACCTGAAAGAAGAGGCAATGGAAAACTTCAAAGGAGGCAGTGAGGACCGTAACAAAGGGGCAGTAGAAGATCTCAGATGAGGAAATGAAGACTTCAGAGGCAAGCCAACACAGGCCTCAGAAAGGAAGCGTAGAAAATCCCAAAAAAGGACAAAAGAAGACCTCAGTTAGGAGGAAACCGAAGACCCTAGAAAGAGGGCAATGAAAGATCCCAGAAAAAGGGCAATCAAAGACCCCAGGGGGAAGGCAATGCAAAAACATTAAATAGCCTGCAATGAAAGAGCCTACAAAGAGGGCAATGAAATTCACCAAATGACAGGCAACAAATGACCTCCAATGGGCACCAAATGAAGGACAATAGGAAAGTCAATGAATGGAAACAAGGCAAAACTTCATTGGAGTTAGATCTGGCCTACAGTGAAGCCAAAAGGATTTGGCTCCATTTGTGAAATGTCTGCATCTGATAATGGATTCCCCTCAGAAGAAACACATAAAGCAAGGACCTCAAAAGAAACTTGGAATTATTGAAAAGGAATCAGCTCTAGAGAGGATATTAAAACAACAAGATAACATGATTGACAGCAAACTTGGAGAAAAAAGAAGTTGCAAGTGTTTACAAAATGAAGATAAGAAGATGGAGAAATTAATGAGACGATGCTAAATAACCTGACCTCCACGGAAAAGCAACTGGAAAATAAGAACAAGTTCAAGCCCAGTGAAGAATTGAATCAGGAGAATAAAAGCTCCAGAAACTTGGCGATGAGAAATTAACTGACGGGAAAAACATTGAAATTGACAGCAGAATCAGCAATTCAAACACAACAAGAAACTCAGATTGCGGGCCAGAACAGGATTGCTGAAATAGTCGCACTCAAAGCATAAACACCAATATGATAACATGGTCAATGAAAATGATGTTGATACTTTCTGCCTCACAATTTGATATACCCTTTCCATTCCCACTCTGACCTTTTGCATTTGGATAACGCTGAGTTTAAAATCAATATTAACTTGTTTTCTTCTGAGGCGTTGCCCATTCATCTGAATGTTGACTCTTAGAGCCTTCAGGCCTTAATTGTCTCCCATTTCACATTCCATTTTGTTTCTTGGCTGACTGAGATGTAGCTTGTAAATCATCCAGTAATTTTCATTAAGACAATCTATTCCCAGGCGACTGAACCCACTATATACTGCCTTTTGATAGCTGTGACTTTGTCTTTATCTCTTGCTTCCTCTACCGATCATTGCTCTGGTTATTTCAATAAAGTCCTGTACCAGCCTTCCTTTTCTCAATCCCAATATGGTCCGACACATTCACTTACACTTCACATGTTTTTCAATGGCCGTACAGATATGGCAGGCAGGAAGCCCCAGGCTCATTTTGAGCTGGAAACACGCTGCCTGCCATATTGGATCTGGGCTTTTTCACAGGCGTCCGAAATACACACTGGAATGAGTTATTGAATAATGTATTCAAATATGTCTTTTGGAAGACACCTTTCCAATTTTGGTATGCTCCAGCGATGATTTAGGTATGCCCCAGCCATGCTGACATCCCATGAACAAATAAAGAAAAAGCGGGAATGGCCCAACTTGTTATTTGCAGGGTTCATACAGTGCTTATAGGATAGTCATGGAAGTGTTTAAAGAATATAACTACCATGTTGAACAACTGGTATGTGGTATACAAGATGTAAAGAGTGGGGAAATGAAGTTTGCAATAGTGGTGAATGGAAGGAAAAGGAGATGTAGTGAAAAGTGGTGCAGTTGTTGTACAAGTGCAAAAGAATGTGGGGAAGGGTGGTATTATTGTTGTAAACAGAGAGTTTGGAGATAGTGGAGGTGTCAGCAAAGAGCAAGAGAGAGCTAATCTTCCCTTGGCATCTCTGATAAAGTCTTTAAACTTCATTGCAAATATTGCAATGCCCCAATTCTTGGAGCTAAGCTTCTGTCATTAGCCTTTTCATTGATGTCTGCCTGTGAGCAATGGAGTTGTTGCTGCGAGGGCTTGGGAAAGAAGCCCTCTTCATGTCCCCTTTCCCAGTGCTTGCTGCAAATATTTCTGTTTTGAGACATTTTTTTCCTAGTGTTTGTAACCAATGTGAACCTTATCTTTTATTTAAACGGCATCTAGGACGCCGGATAACTGACCCTCCAAACGGGGGTGCAGCAAGTGCCGACTAAATGCCTGACCTGTGCTAATTAGAAGATAGCACAAATATGGTCCAATTTTACCACTGAGCTGAAGTCTCATCCAACATGTTCCCTAACAGGCACATCTTGCCATGTGTATGTCGAGATTTTAGCTTCAATTAAATTTCTATCCCAAAATCGCTACTTGAATTATTAACCCCCATTGTTATCTTTTGGAAGGCTAATGCATCCAGCATTTTCTGATTTTATTTCAGATTTTTCAGCATTAAAAATTTTTTTGCTGTCTGTCTGATATTTTTGCTTTGCGTTATATTTTAAAATTGCAGTTTAATAATTGGGTAATTTATTTGCTTCTAGCTATGTTCACTGGGATGATCCTGTGTGGAAATTTTCCAAATGGTGATGATGTGATTGTAGTCAACATCTAGCTTATTTGCCAACAATTGTGTGGAATTGGGAGTAGCCAGACAGAGTGTGACAAAGACATCTTTGTGGCCAACATGTGTCAGCTGTAATTTTCCATTTAGTTTTCTTATAATCACAAATGTTCATTTGAAACGGTGATTGTCACATCAGCACACACCCAACCCTTATTCCCAAAAACCTCATTATTCAAACTCCTTCCACCTAGCAATGAAATAACATTTAAAAATAAAACTTCCATTTAAGCATAGAAACATTTCTTCAGGGTTTGGATAAAGATAAGATTTTCTTTCTGCCTGCCAAAATATTGTGAAAATTTAACATTTAGATTAAGGCATGAATTTATGTAACTTGATTTTCTTTTAATAACATGTTATACATTTTCAAAATCATGATAACAAGAATACCAACATTTTGAAAGCAACACAATCCCCTTATAGACTGAGAATTTTTACAAAGAAACATATGAACTCCCCTCCGATCAACATTAAGAAATCACATGTCAAGATTTAACATTATAAAGCTTTTAAGATAACAAATAAATCAATATCAAATTTGAATAAACATTATTTAGTAGGCAACTAATACTCTAAACTACAGAAAGATGCTCCAAGTAATTTCTTAATGCAACCAAGAATGCCACATTTATATTTTACTACACATTCTCAGCAGACATATAGGGTGGGATTTTCTAGCGGTGCTCGCTCCAAGACCAGAAAATCCCGCCTGAGGCCAACGAGCCTTTTCATGGTCCATGTCTCACCCGCCATGATTCCCATGGCAGTTGGAAAGGAAAATTCCATCCATAGTCTTGCAAATAGACTCCCTGCCCCACTCAGGGTGAATCTTCCAATGTTCTTTTAAACAAAATCCCCTTCACTCAGTATTCTGAACATACTTAAAGGGATTTCCAGCAACAAGGCTTTCAGTGACTCCTTGGTCTTCAACACTCCATAACAAGCTTTGTTTCTTTGAACAAGGGTCCATTTCCTCACCAACATTCCATTTGATGAATAGCCAAAAGTAGTTCTTTTCTTCTGCCTGGCATAAAAGGCCTTATTTTCCCTAACAGCCTTTAAATGTCTTAAATCTATAAGTAGTGAGAACACCTGTTCAAAACATAACTATTTATAAAGTCCAGCGGTCATCCTCCTAAACTATGTGGCTGCAGGACTGTGCGGAACTTAGATGTTCCAATGCAGATCAACACCTTTAGGTTACCATATACCAGAAAACATTTAAAGTCCCCACACGCTGAAATAAAGAGGCTGCACTTAGTGTAAAATCAAAAATTAGAAGGGGTTGAACTTGTAAGTTCCAAGCAGTTCTTCTCTTGCCGCAGTGCAGCTCATTCTACCTGCTGAATAATAATCCTGCCTTTCAGTAATGGAGCATATAAAATTTGCAGAAGATTTGGCAAGAAAAGCATTGCTACTGTTACAGTCATGAACCCTTGAATGTAACATTTGTGTCTCTGCAATATGGATAAGGTTATTATTATTATTGGGTGAGGCATTGGGTGGAAACATTGTCACAGATGGAATCATTTATTGCTGGTGGTTTCATGGGAAGGAAGGAAAATGTATGTGAGTGAGCAGACATTAGGGTGGGAGAATAAAAGTGTGGAATGACATGGAGGGAGTAGAAGTCAGAATGAGAATGAAAGCGAGCTTGGAACCATTGAATCTCTACAGTGCAGAAGCTGGCCATTTGGCCCATCAAGTTTTCACTGACTCTGCAAAAGAGCACTTTGCTCAGCCCCCCCACCACTCCCCCACCCCCCCAAACCCCCTAACCCCCCACCCACCCACCACCACCCCCCCACCACCCTCCATTCCACCCCCCAACACCACCCCTCCACCACCACCACCACCCACCCCCACTCACTCCTTCCACCACCCCCCCCCCCACCCATCCCCCTCCATAGCCCTGCACATCTTTAGAAGTAAGGAGCAATTTTGCATGGCCAATCCACTTAATCTGCACACCTTTGGACTGTGGGAGGAAAATGGAGCATCTGGAGGAAACCATAGAGACACAAGGAGAATGTGCAAACTCCACACAGGCAGTGACCTGAGACTGGAATTGAACCCGGGTCCCTGGCACTGTGAGGCCGTAGTGTGAACTACTGTGCCGCCCCAACAGAGGAATGAAAGTGAGAAAGTGAGGGCAGAAGAGTAAAATGGAAAGGATTAACAATGTGAAGGAAAATGAAAGGAATGGGTTTGAGAGAGAGTCATTAATGAGTTCAAATTTCAAAAGGTAGTTAAACATGTCAGTGTACATCAATGTGTTGGCTTTTTAGGTTTTTTCAATTGAAAATGTCAGTGAGTACACGAGTGTGTTCTAAGTGAAACATGTGGTACACAGTTATTTTTATAAACAAAAATAAACTCTCAGCTCTTTGAATAACATCCTGCAATCTTTTCCATTAACCTGTGAGGGAAGACAGACTTGGATTGATGTCCCATTTGAAAGTTGGAAACTACAGAACTCCCTTTACAGTTCTGAGGCATCAGCTGAGATTAGTTAGTCTTGGACTGGAGCTTAAGCCTATAATTCTCTGCCTTAGACAGACCAGTGAGGCTTGGTTAAGACCTAGATACTTTGCCAAGATCAAAACATGTGAATGGAATCAAATGAGAGCAGTAAGCAATGAGTTATGAAGTAGTGAAAAGTAGGATGTGTTTAACCAACTCCAATGCTGCAAAGAGGCCAAGAAGGATGTAAATGGATAATAGATTGTGTTCATAATCCTTCATATTACAATGACTCATTTTGCTAATGGGTGTTTGGCAGCTCTGAGAGAGATGAAAATCTGATTGGAAGAGTTGAAAGAGGTTTCTGGAAGAGATGGATACAAGTCCAATTGACAACAGATGGGATTTACCATGCATGTTTCAGGGCAGTGGGAGGCGGCCCTCCATTGACCGACTGGGATGTTCTGGTCCTGTCATTGTGAATGGGGATTCCCATTGAAAGCCTGTCTCCCCACCCCGCCATGAAACTTTTAATTCCCTTAGAGTACCTGTTTATTTCATTTTAATGCCTTGGTCGCTTTTCTTTTGCATGGCCATGCATGCTCTGTAACTTAGGTGTTGACATGTATGGGGCCTGGGCAGAGATCCTCATGTTCCCGCGCAACTTACTGGGAGCACTAATCGAGATATTGGGAAGAGACAGTCCAATAGAGGTAATAAGAGTGAGGGGTTCCTTTGAGAACACAGAAGGAGATGATTGGAGAGTGTGGAAGGATGGTAAATTTGGAGGAGTTGAGTGGAACTAAGATGGACTTAGAAAGTGACCAAGAATGAGAGGTTACTCAATGCAAAGGTCAATGAAAGAAAGAAATGAGGACATTCAGTGGCAATTTTTTGTTCTGGGTAATGGGAATTTCTGCACCAGAGGTGGTCAGATTCTGAAACCATCAAGAATGCTTACTGTGCCCACAAGAAATGGTAGGTTAGGTATCCTAAAATCTGAAATATAACCAAGTACCAAAGGACAATATTGTAACAACTCAACTATCAACGTTCATTCATGACAACAGAAACAAAATAGTCCTGAATTATGCTGACTTAATTTATTATTGGTTATAATTTAGCAAGAGCACGGCATAAGATGTTTAAAGTTTGTGACATATTTGAAAAGGGAATGGTAGCACAGTATTTATGTTACTCGACTAGTAATCAAAAGACTTGAACAAATAAGACATTGCAACTGCAATACTATTGGGAAAGCTGAACACCATCCAGGATAAAACAGTCTGCTTCACCAGTAGCTCATTCACTGACATAAACATTTCTTTTTGTACACCAGCAGTGCACCATAGCTGCAGTGTCAATTAGTTCCAGGATGCACTTCAGCTAAACACTACAATTTCTTTGCCACTGCCTCTCAAACTAGTGACACTTAGGAGGATAAGGGCAGCAGGAAGATAGGGGAGACCATTTCATCCAAATGTTTCCGAGCTTATCTCCTGAATAACTGTGCTTTAATTTTGGGGTTATGGATTTTTGTGCAAAACTCCCCTACAAGTAGGAAAAGTATCTATGAAAATCCATTCAATCGCTCTCAAATCATCAATGGTTAGGGAAATGCAAATCTTGTATTTCTCCTCATATTTAACATTCTGGTGAATGTGCATTGCATTCCTTCAGAGGTACAATTTATCCTTTCTGAGCAGCTGTTCCCAGTTCTGTATACAAACTCCAAATGTGGTATAATCAGAACATTGGACATTTTATGGCAGACAAAATGCTTCCTCCCCCTTCCCCCATGCCCCAGCCCCATTCACTCTATACTGTAACTCCTCTCCATATAAATGTTAACATTCCATGAGCCTTTTGGATTTTTTTGGGATCTAACCACAATGTTAGAGTAATCTGTGCACATGGGGCTGTAAATGTCTGGGACCTCCACTGTTCCTAGCTTCTCAGCATTTCAGAAATACTCAGATCTATCATGTTTGGTCCAGAATGGATGTCCCTAAAATGCCAATCCTGATATCCATTTGCCACTTTTCCCTATTTGCAAAATCTATGGGGGCAGTCCTCCCAGCAGTGCAGCAGGCTGGGAAACATCAGCAGAGGCCATTTTGTGGGTTTCCTGCTGGGCAACATGGCTTCTGCGAGACTCCCAGGCAAAAATTTTGAACATCCTCAGCTCTGCACCTATTTCCGGCATGGAGCTGATTTCAAAATTTAATTTGATAGAAATAAATAAAGTAAAGCACCTGGGCCTATTACTATCCTCCCCACTGCCATACCCCCTCCCCTGCCCCCCTCCAGGAGTAGTTCACTCCAGCTGGACTTACTACTGCTCCCCGTGAACAGGGTACAGGCGACTGACACCGCTGGAATGAAGAGAGGCCATTGAGACCCCTCCAGGAGGTTAGAGGTAAGTGGTGCCCCCTGGGCAATGCCAACTTGGCAGTACCAGCCTGGGACCCTGGCACTGCTGAAGGGGCAAACTGGCAATGCTCACCTGGCACCTTGGCACTGCCCAGTGGGCATC
This sequence comes from Carcharhinus amblyrhynchos, assembly GCF_965287045.1. Classification (NCBI taxonomy): domain Eukaryota; kingdom Metazoa; phylum Chordata; class Chondrichthyes; order Carcharhiniformes; family Carcharhinidae; genus Carcharhinus; species Carcharhinus amblyrhynchos. Next base: position 65,762,292 of record NC_137333.1, read on the forward strand.
ACCAGTGCCAAGTGAGTGAGGCGAGCTCAGAGAGGTCGGAGTCTAATGGGTGGGCGGAGCCTATTGGGGTTGATCAGTAGGAGTGGAGGTGTCCTGCTTCCACCCTACATTGGGAATGGTGACAGAGGGAGGGAGGATGGTGATCAGGGCTGGCCATTCTAGTGGGAAGAGTGATTTTGGGGTCTCAATGGCCTCTCTTCATTCCAGCGGTATCAGTCGCCTGTACCCTGTTCATGGGGAGCATGGTAGGAGGGGAGGGGGGTGGAGGGTTGGGGAGATTGGGGCTCCGTGATGGGGGAGATGGGGAGATCAGGGATGGGGCCAGGGAGTGGGGTCATCAGGGCTTGCCCTGGGTGGTCTGGAAGCCAGCGATCAGTGGGGGGGGTGGGGGGGGGGTGTCGTTGGGGGTGTCGGAGAGCAACAATGGCACTAACCATGGCGCTGACAGATCGGTGCATGCGCAATGGTCCGCTCAGCGCTATGCTGCCAGCATCTTGAACTGGAATAGGCCCCGCCCCCTGATTTTCAGAGGAAATCCCACAAGGGCACTCTGCAGCTCTTAGAGTGTGGGAAATTAAATCTGAAAATCCTGCTGAAGAAATCAGCAGGAGTTATTTCTGTTTGCATGCGAATTGGGGACATAGAAATTTTTTGGGAGAATCCCGGCCTATATCTCTTTGTCATTGTTTGCCCTTGTTCCCACTACTTACAATGCCATCTACCTATGTGTTACTGACAAACCTGTGCTATCATTAGTAAATATGCTGAATAGTTGAGGCTCCAACACAGATTCTGGTTGGATGCATAAGAGCATAAGGACAGGAAATAGGAGTAGGAGTAGGTCATTCAGTCCCTTGAGTCTGCTCCACTGTTTGATAAAATCATGGCTGAAGTGGGGATTTTCTCTTAAAACAGTGGCCGATTTCTAAAAACATTAGATTCTGCTTGAAAAATCCGCAAAAGGCAAAGTCTCTGTTCAACAGGCATAACCAATATTTATCTTAAACTCAAAAATCATACAATTCAAACCATACATTAACATATGGCCATAGAAGGCCTTCAGAGAGTCAGACAACCCAGGTTCAGCGCTTTGAGACCACTCCAAAAGTCTGAGGCACTTTTCATTATCGAGGATACACCTCCTCATTAGCTTAGATTCAATTGTATTTAGTGTTAATATGTCAGTCCAATACGAGACAGATTATCTCAGCCAATTGCAATATGCCACTTGATATAATGATATTTCATTTGTCTATTTAATTCCGGACATCTTCCCACCTTGGCTAATCCCACTTTCTGGTTGCTATATAGTTAAGGACGCTTCTACAGCTGAACCCTTCCCATAGGCACATTGCCAAAGCAAAGAGATAAACATCTTCCCAAGCCCTGGAAAGACACTTTCTTAAGTCTGGACAATGGATGCCTCTGTAATATTACAATATGTTACAATATTTGTCCCGGGATTTGAAAAATCTAATGCTTATTTCTGCTGACTAATGGACTCCCAGCTCTGAACGACTGACCTTACCATTATATTTTTGCAGCATTTGCATTTTTGACTGAGATGAATAATACATTTTAAACATAAAAAATATATTAAAAATGCATTTAATACTTGAATATACACTTTAAAATCATATTCATTTCATGTTAACAGTAACTCATTAGATGGAATCATTTAAACCCTTTTAGCTATTTTGTCACTATAAGACTAAATCTGTCTGTGAATCTAACTAGCTGATTTAAAGTTCCTTTCCACAGTGGCAGATTTGGTTGTGGTTTTAACTCTAGTTTCCTGCTGGCCAAGCCATCACTCTCGAGTCCTTAGTCAATCAAACAACCAGCCTTGAATATATCCAATGACCCAGGCTCCACTGCTCTCTGAGGTAGAGGATGAAGATTAACGGCAATCTGAGAGAAGTTTCTCCTCATCTCTGTCTTATTCTGAAAGTATGGGCCCCTTTGCATTTCACTGGTAGTGAAGCAGCCATCTGCTGCATTGGACAGCTGTCAGTTCATTGCAGGCACCTTTCCTGCAGCAGGCTGGATGATCATCAGAGCTGGAAGTTACAGCCTGAGACGAGGCAGCTGATCTTGTAGCCCAGTCACATTGCTGGTTAGATTTCCCCTCAGCTCTGGTTGGGATGGGGTTTTGAGTTGCTCTAGGACTTTCAGACCTGTCTGGGCAGTGCCCACTTTTCCCGGAGATACTGAGGTTCTCAAACTGCTGGCCTTCTGTTTGGGCCAGCAACATTAGGAGTCCCACCCCTCACTGCTGTCCTGGATTGGATGGTGAGCACAGAGGTGGCCAATTAGCAACAGCCCCCTGGAATAGTGCCCCCTGTTTGGTCCCTGGTAAGCACTGTCTGGGGACCCTCATTTGGGCCTGATTTTGGGCTCCTAAGCTCATGGAAAAATGCTGCTTTATGTCTCAGTAATGGCCTGTTTATCCTAAGTCTAACCGAGCCTCTAATTCACTCAATTTATTTTTTCTACTCTGTGAGTTGGTACATAACACACTTATTTTGACAAGAGATCCTAATCTGTCCTTCTGCTCGGATGCTGTTTTTCTTGCACTGTTTAATTTAACATGTTTCTTACTTGTCATTCGTGTTGTAACTACTTAGTTATTTTAGTATTCCTTTCACCTCGAGTATGCTTATCGCTGTTTGTGACGTGAACTCTGCTCTTACCCCTTTTTAAGTCTTCCAACTTTAATTTTTCACTACCCTGCCTGATTGAGGACTTCCATCTTTTTACCTCCCTATTCACCTTTTCCACTAAACCTCAGCCAGATTTAAATGAACCTTGTCCTAGTGGTGTGGCTGTCTTTTGCCCAGTTACTGGTGTTGCACAAAACAGAATCCCTCCTTCCCAAATCACCCATTCTCCTTTTCTACATCTGTTTGCCTTTGAGATGTGCTTGCCCGCTCTCCCTATGTGTTATAATGGCCGGAATTCTCTGGCCGTTCAAGCCAATGGGATTCTCCTGTCCCATTGGCAGCGCACCCCCATCCGCGGGCTTCCCGCTGGTGTAGGGTGATGCCAGTGGGAATTCCCATTGACAGCAGCAGGACCAGAGAATCCCACCACGAACAAACATCTTGCCACCTCCCACTGGCGGGAAACACATGGCTGGGAGGCAAGAGAATCTCGCTCCAACTCAAGAACTCAGTGCTGGAGTATCTCAAGGCAGATACATGTCTCCCAGATGTAGAAATCAACCATCACAATCATTTTCATTCTTACAGTCCTGCACTTACATTCCTAGTTTTATTTATTCATTTATTAGTGGCAATTTAACTCTTGACATGTTAGATATACTTAAGATTTAGGTTATATTTAGTAGAAGGATTTAGCTTGATTTCTGTTTAATTTTTAATTAACTAGTCTTGAAATTTTGTTTATTCTATTTCCATTCTCCCATAATTCTTATTATTTACTTTTATGGGGTTTTAATTAATTCAATTCAGAGCCCCTCAATGTTGATGTCCTCTGCTTAGTTAATTATAATACTGTCAACTTAAATTTAATTTAATAGTCTGATTATTTATTGACATATTTACGTCTTTACTGCAGCCAGTAAAGATTGAAACCAGTTGTAGTCCCTTGTTTACTCTCCAAAATTAATTCCAATTCCCTCCAAATTCCTGTCTTCCCTCTGTTCAGTAACACAATCCTTTAAGCAATCCACTCCCCTCAGTGGTGCAGCTCTCTGATTTTGCCGGTAACCCTCTATGACTTGGAGGGGAATATTCCCATTCAAAGGTATCGGTTGTAAATCCCCTGAGACTGATGTTGTGTTGGTGAATCTGCCAGGTGTGTTGGCCTGAGGAATACTGTGCAGGATGCTGGGAAGGTGGAGCTTGGCAACTTGGCAACATTCACTCATGCTGGTGAATCTTCGAAACACACATTGTGGTCCCTTTAATCAGAAATCCTCCCTTTGATAGAATGGGTGCGTCATTCCCATTCATCCTTCCTGATTGGTCAGGCAACCTGGTGCTGATAATACTGTGGCTCTGGGCAAAGATTTTCACCACCGGGTCCTTGACCTGCAAACGGTTCCAGCGTTCTAGTAAGGTCCAAGTTGATTAAATTCCCTCCCTAGCTTCAGAAGCTGTGATCAAGCATGCACGTTAAAAATTTCAAGCTAATATTTAAAATGCATCAACTATTTCTAGAATTTGGTATTTCCTGTAAGTGTAGTTCCCAAGCCAGAAATGTGTGTGAAGAGATCAATTTGCAGAGACCAGATACCAGTAAAACAACTACTTGCATTTAAATGGCATCTTTACTGTGATTCAACACCCCCAGGCACTTCACAGCGGGGATATTAAAAAAATGACACCGAACCACTTAAGAAGAAGTCAGGGCATGTGACCAAAAGCTAGATCAAACAACTTGGTTTATTAAGGAGCATCTTAAATAAGGAAAGAAACATAGGTAGTCAGAGATTAAGGGAGGGGATTCCAGAATTTATGTACATTGGCAGCTGAAGGCATGCTGTCAATGGTGGAGCAGTTCAAATGAGGGATACACATTATTTTAGCCATGTTAAATCCAACCACAGGGTTCAAAACCAAACTATGGTGAATGTTGTACACCACTGAACGTATAACACTCATCTGCAAACCAGTAAGTGTGGTAGAATCCTATTCACCCTGTGAAAAAAGCACCATTTCTTAAATCAAAAAGGTATATACATGCTCTACAAGTTGTCATACTAACGTATTCATTTCCTAATCTTTGTCATTAGTGCCACGATTAATGTGTCTGAATTGACCTCCACTGTGTTTGACAGGATAACTTATAGGCTGAACTAGTTTAATACCATCTCTCACTTAAACGTTTCAGGTGAATTTTTCCTCATTTCTGTTATAATTTAGGCCCATGTGGAACTGATTTGGCCTCAAATTGATTGTATGCCATTAGCTGCACTGACATCACTTTTATCAAAGGCCTAATTGTGAAATAGAGATCATCATTCACCATTACTTAAATGTGCAATGCATGCTAGTTGGAAATGTTGAACCTTATCATTGACTACCTCTAACCTCAGGACAATCAACTAGTGCTTGCCAGTGATCAAATGGGTGTAACCTTGATGATAACTTTCAGGTCTTTTCATTAAGATTGTGTTTATTTGAAATGCAGCAATGTAAGTGGACTGAACTGTAGCTGACCATGAATTTCTGTACTCCACTAATACACATGTCATTAGTGCAGGTATTTATATCTTTCTAGTTTTTATATGTACAGGATGTTATGTCCCATTTCAAATCCCACAATTACAAATGTATTGTTGCCAAAATAACCCTTAAAATTTTAATAAGTACAGTATACTACACATTTGTTGGTTAGTTGATTAAGATCCATCATCTTTGATAACCAATAAATTCATGGGGATTAGTTGGAATTCTTTTCCTACTGCAAAAGTCTGAGGAAATTATAGCATATGTGAATCAAGGCACTATTCACAGTTTGCAATAACTTTGTAGAATCTATGCACCTCTCCATAAATCCTCTCGCTGAAACTTGCATTATGCAGCATGGACAGTTCATAGCCTCCATTCCACAGTGCTTTTCAAAGATCACTAAAATATATCTTAAATATCCATAACATTATAAACTACAAGCTTTGTCTCATCCCAGTGATGATGTAAACTAAGAAACGGACAATTACTTGGATCACAGCCTAATCGATCTCCAAGTGCAGAAGTGTCAAAGCAAGTTCAAAGACATGATTGGATATCTTGAATGTGAAGCAAAATCAAGTGTATGCTGGAAATCAGAAATAACAACAGAAAATGCTGGAAATTCAAACAGGTCTGCTAGCATCCTTGGGGAGAAAATTAACCATGTTAACATTTGAGTTTGAAGACTTTTTCATCAGAATTCTGATGAAAGTTTTTTAGCTTGAAAACATTGGAGGCGATCTTACCAAAAACAGTTTAAAGCCCTGAATCAGCATGAAAACAGGAGAGTTTTAGATCCACTTTTTCAGCGAGGCCACGAGTCCAATCTTATGGCACTTTGTGAAAAGAAAATCCAAAATCTGTTTCCTGCTACTATGGAGAGGGGCAGTGCTTAAGCTCACCGGAAAGCCGGCAGTTCGTAGTAGAGGGCATGGCCATGCATGTGCAGATCTCTCTGTTCTGTGCCTCCCCACCTCCGTGATTGCTAGCGTCTCCAGCCAAACGATCTCCCACACTCCTGGGTAATGCACCTCTACCTACCCCCGGTTGATGGCACCCTCACTTGTCGATTGTCCCCTGTCCTGGCACAGCCAATCAACTGCCGTCCTATCCCAGCTGACCACCCGTACCCCTTGTCCCAACCTGGTATATTCCACCCCCCCGTCCAATCCCAGTTGCAGAATATACAGTGTCCCCCTGCCCTCCTCCCCTTAGACCCACACCGAACTGGCTCCACCCCATGCTCATTGACACTGCTCCTTCAGATTCCTCCCCCTTAGCACTGCCCAGTGTCTGATGGACACAGCCAGTGTGTTAGTCTGGCAAAGCCAGGGTGCCTGGCTGGCACTGCCAAGCTCATTGACTCCCTGCCCCTGACCTCTTCAGGGGCCTCAGTGGCCTCTGGTCCTAGTAGCACGGCCATCACAACAGGTTCCCATTGCTGGCGACCACACGTGGTCATTGCCAGTGAGGACCTTCACCAACAAGGCCGCAAAGGCAAGTGAGCCAGCCGATTGCGCTTCAGGATTACTAATAATATTTAAATCATATTTGAATTGATTTAAATATTATCAGCCTGGCGCCCTTCCCTGATGTGAGGCTGATCTTGCTGGATATCTGGGCCTGGGTAAGATTGCGATAGATGAGAAATTGGGCATGAACCCTACTTTTCGCCACCTCTCGTGTGACTTTAGCGGCTCACCCTGCCCATCAGCCAACAGGACGAGAAGGTAAGATCACCCCTGTTAACTCTGTTTCTCTCCACTGATGCTGCCAGATGTGCTGAGTATTTCCAGCATTTTCTGTTTTTATTTTGAATATAGTACGACTTGAAGCACAAAACATTTAGGCCGCATCTATCCTAGGAGCTGCTAAATGCTGGAGATATTGGCCGGAACTCTCTGGTCTTGCACACCTTGCTACCAGCGAGGACAGAGAATTTGGCTCTTGGTCTAACCTCCCGTTCACTGCAGCAGAACCAGAGAATCCCAGTTGCAGACAAGGTCAGAGAATTCTGGCCATTGCATCACCTTCTGCTGATATGATTAATTATTCAATCAGATAATCTGGCATGCTTTCTCAAAGACAGCCAGGCTCCATTCTAAAGCCTTTTGCTTTAGGCAAAAATTCTCCTTCCAATTTAACTCTAAGCACATTTCTTCCCACATAAGAAAAAATCGATTAACACAATTTTAGAATTTGCAACAGGTTGGTTTGTAGATCCTGTTATAATTGACCATTGCATAAACTCACTGTGCAACACTACTTCTTGCTGTGTGCCATTGCAATGTAAGAGTGCTTGGCTGAGCAAGGGTTAATATAGGATTGGAGCATAACACCACCATGGTACCATAGAATAGAATCATAGAATCCCGACAGTACAGAAGGAAGCCATTCGGCCCATCAAGTCTGCACCAGACACAATCCCATTCAGACCTATTCCCTTAACCCCTCACCTTTACCCTGCTAATCCCCCAACACTAGGGTCAATTTAACATGGCCAATCCACCTAACACACATATCTTTGAACTGTGGGAGGAAGCCACAGCACATGGAGGAAACCCACATAGACACAGGGAAAATGTACAAACTCCACACAGACAGGAATTGAACCTGGGTCCCTGGCACTGTGGGCAACAGTGCTAACAATTGTGCCACCGTGCTGCCCAGTGTCAATGTGCTGGTGAGGCAGTATGATGTCTAGATTCACAAGAGACTTAGATAGAACACTAGAAGTCACCTGTATAGAGAAGCAGCATGCACATGATTTTAACTAGCATCTGTGGATAGTAAAAGGTTAACAATAAACAGTTCATGTTTAAATGTACTAGCCTCAAGATCTCATCACCGAGGTACCATAGTTGAACACATAATGCAACATGGTACTCAGTGCAACCAGAAACCAGAACACAACATCCCCCGTTTTCAGGGGGCAGGATTGGTGCGGAAGCAGGAAGTCCTGCAGGAATCCCAAAATGTTTACAACTGCAGGATTTCCTGCTCCAATTGTCCCCATCCCCCCTGCCCATGATGTAACAGGAAAACTAACGTTGAACGTCAGCATCCCCATTTGAATGCATTTAAATACAATTATTTGATTTGACTTGATTTATTATTGTCATGTTTATTAACATACAGTGTTAACATACATGTATTAACATACAGTGAAAAGTATTGTGTCTTGTCTATACAGACAAGCATACCATTCATAGAGAAGGAAAGGAGAGAGTGCAGAATGTAGTGATACAGTCATAGCTAAAGTGTGGAGAAAAATCAACTTAATGTGAGGGTAGGTCCATTCAAAAGTCTGGTGGCAGCAGGGCAGAAGCTGTTCTTGAGTCGGTTGGAATGTGACCTCAGACTTTTGTATACTTTTCCCCACAGAAGAATGTGAAAGAGAGAATTCCCAGAGTGCATGAGGTCCTTAATTATGCTGGCTGCTTCATCGAGACAGCGGGAAGTGTAGACAGAGTCAATGGATGGAAGGTGCTTTGCATGATGGATTGGACTACATTCACAATCTCAGGTCTCATGATATCTGATCTTCACACCTGATAGTCCCCCCTATCATGAGAATTCCCATTCGCATTGGTGTGGGGGTATGCCGACATGAGTCACAACAGGTTCCCTCACAACGTGTCCTTGGCGAGCAGAACCTGCCAGCAGCATGCAGGTGAATACATTCTCCAGGAGTGAGAGGGTCATGACCGAGCAGTACCTTGGCATTGCCCAGCACTGCCTCCTAACATGCCCTGGCATGGCCCTTGGCGTTGGTGGCTTCCATGTTGTTTTTCCACATGCTGCTCCACTCTGCCTGAAAATGAGAAAATTCTGGCCCTAAAATCTAAAGGTGAAAGAAGTGAAAAAACTACCGCTTTAGGAAATGAAATCAGAGTAGGCCCTCCATCATTTGAGGATTGTATTTTCCCAGCCAGCTGAGGGCTTTCATTTTGATGAAATGTTGATGGGCTTGCTCTGATTTTTCAGCTGTTTCACTTAGGAAAGCATTACTGTGTTGCTTTTTGTTATCGGAACTTTGAAGTACCAAGCGGACATGCTGAGCAGCAAGTTCCAGCTGTTTTGAGTAAGCGTCTACCTGCAATAAATCAAGAACAGAAAACACAACACCGGCAGCCATGTAAGAACACTTGGAATCACAATCAAAACATGTTTCTGCTTCAAAGTTTCAGAAAATATTATTACAATGTTTATCAAATTCTTCTCACACTCCCACTGCTCCTGATCATGTATTACAAGGTTCTAATGCTCACTGACATGTCAAGGAATCTCTCCTGCACTCGGTGCTATTAATCCAGCTTTACCCGATGTCACAGGTTAATATATTTAGCAGCAAGGGGTAACCATGAGTAGAAATTGACAAGGTTCTCCCCATTCTTTACGTTTGAAGAAGCAGACTATAAAGCTGATTTATATTCTTATTGAATCAAGTTGCTAAAAGCAGTGAACAGTGGAAAATGTATCACATATTGTTCTCTTGAACTCCACCCACTCTTCCACAATTTTCCAAATTCCCCGTTCCAAAAATGAACACCCAACTTTTTAATCCCTTATGAATCATCATATTCTTTAAATAACTGACCCATTCAGTTCCTGATCTCGTGTCTACTAGGAAGATGACGTGACCAACCTGAGCTTGAACTGATATAGTCCTAAACCCTTGGCCTCAAAACCCTGATGAAACTAGTCACAGTTCATTTCATGGTTATTTCTAGCTTAACTAACCTTCCCAACAGAGTCATGGGTGTGTTGTCTACTTGTACTTGTTTGTACTTTGCTTTAAATATAATATTACATTTGTGCAGGCTATGACCTTTTGCTCTGACCTTAAGCAAAGAAGCGATACACAAGATCTGCATATTCCAAGAGATACAATGGGAAGGATTTTCCAGGCCAGCCCGCCAGTGTGATCTTCCCATTCTGCTGAAGTCAATGGACTTTTGACTGATTCACCTCATCCAGCAGGACCTGCCACGCTGGGGCTGGAAAACCCTGGTCAATGTGATTGTAATGATGTGGAAATGCCGGCATTGGACTGGGGAGGGCACAGTACAAAGTCTCACAACACTAGGTTACAGTCCAATAGGTATATTTGGTATCACGAGCTTTCAGAGCACTGCTCCTTCATCAAGCAAATTGATGAAGGTGTACAGGTTCATCATTCATCTGATGAAGGAGGAATGCTCCAAAAGCTTGTGATACCAAATATACCTGTTGGACTTTAGCCTGGTGTTGTGAGAGTTCTTAATGTGATAGTAAGTGCACAAACTCTAATGTACAACGCCAAAGTTAATACAACAAATCAGATGCTATGGCAAGTGATTCAAATTTTCTAGCTATTTGAACAGGAATTAAGTACTTGACTGATATCAATAAACATGCTACTTTACATTGACGATAGTTATGAAGCAAAATGAAAATGAACCTAATTGAAAGAGTCAAGATAATTTTGTTTTCTGGAACTGAACTGCTTATAATTGTGGAACAGTTTCAAGTACAAGGACATTCTGTTCTGCTGAAGCTACATTATTAAATTATACAATTAATCCTTTCCAATTGAAGTGGCTAGAAAGCACTGCTCCTAATATCTTCCGGGATCAGTTTGCTAATCAGCACAAAATGAAATGAAGTCTTGGGTCCACATTGTTCTTCTGCACTTGTCCTGAATAAAATGTTGAGCTCCTTTGACATCGGCACCAGCCTGTTCACATTTCCAGTACATGTTCAGTACCAGGGTGTTAATGAAGTAATGTCCTTCATGTTCTTCTCTTCCTCCAAGTCTGCAGCATCCAACTCAAGGCAATGATTTTAGGTGCTTTTTGGCTGCCATCTGCAGAGTGTGTTCGGCAGCTGAGTTTGTGGCAGGCGGATAAATGTTTTCACTGACCGACTTGGGAAATGTGATGCAAACTGTACATTTAAGTGATAACATCATGATGTTGCATGACTATTCCCCATTTTGTTTGTTGTGATGTTTTAATAGAAGCATAGGAATTAGGAGCAGAAGTAGGCAACTCAGCCCTTCAGCCTATTCCACCATTCAATCAAATCATGACTGATCTCTCCCTGATCTCAAATCCATCTGCCCACCTGTTTCCTATATCCCTTTAACCCATTTTTATCAGAAATATATCTATCCCCTTATTGAAACCATTTATTTACAGAACATCGTGACTGCCACGGCATGCACAGAATATTGATTCCCCACGCCACAATGTAGCTTGTTTATAGGAAAACCAAGTGCACATTACAAAATAAATGCAAGGAAGTTTGCATTATCTGTTGTGATGCAAGCTGCAGCACTATAACAGCTTTAACTGAGAGCACAATGAGAATATTCAAGAAGATGCTAAATTTATTTGACAGCCATGAGAATCTAACTGGCAACAATTGTTGAGCTGATTAAATTTAGTAAGTGTACTGTTAAGACCCAGGTTAGAAACTTCAAGGTGTTTTATGAAGACAACCTCGACCTTAAGTTTTACATCAGAATTTGGCACGGTTGAGCATAAGGTGTTTTGCTCCAGGTTTGATTCAGGTTGCCCACTAAGAAGCTTTTATCAATCAAAATTTATTTAAGAACACAGTTAAAATATAATTAAAAAGCTTTAAAAAAAATAATAATTAAAAAGATTTAGCATGGCTTTTACCAATTACCAGATTCAAACATGATACAATATAAACCTTAACAGCTAGCTAGTTGTTTCGAATCAACCTCCATCCCATAGACATATATCCATTTCTGCACTGGGCACAAAAAACAAATATGTTCACATGATGCTGGATTTTCAGCTTTTAACACTTGCTGTGAATTGATCCTTTGAATGTTGGGACAAATCTCTGAGGCTTCCCAGTCCTGGTACTTTCCAAAAAGCCTCTGGAGACACTGCCTGCTTCCACCAGTTTCGAACAGCAACTAAACCAAAACTAAAGACTTGGAATTTTCTTGGGAAAAAAACTGTCCCCCAACATCACCTGATCTGTCAACCATCCCCAAATCAAGTTCCACTCAACAATCCCTAAAGAATCATAAAACTTCAGGATACTTCATTCGTCCAGATTAAATATAAACACAATGTCCATTTTTTGCTTCAGTAACAATTAGAGACATCGGCTGCAGACAAAACAGTGCCGACAACTTCCTGGGCCTACTACAAACATCCTGCAGAGGAACATGATGAAAATACTTTTCTTAAAGGCTCAATATCATCACAATACTGAAACAACGAGGGTAAAATCTTGATACATTTATCAACGATCTGCTTAGATTTGTAGAGAGCAGTGAATATGGCAGCTTAAGAGATGAATTGATCAGGGAGAGAATTGTCGGAGTCTTGGATGAAGCATCTTCTGACTGTTTGAGTCAAGAGATGATTTAACCTTAGCCCAAACAATTCAACTGAGCAGGCAAGCTAAAGTCAGGAAGCAAAATCAATCAGTGATTCAGACTGACGGGGAAAACCATATCTCAAAAATGAATTATTTACTGGAGCATGTTAAATTTAAAAACAACAAGGTGGTCATACAAATGTAAGAAGAGTGTTCATTAGCCGACCCAGCTGACTATAATCAATGTGATGGGAAAAAGCACAGGAGTGAAGATTGTTCCATCAAAGAGGCAGAAAGAAGAGTTACTTTCCTGTTGTGTGTCAAACCAAGAAGACTGCACAGAACAAGCAAAACAAGAAGACTTTGAAAGATGACAAGATCCATGAAGTAGAAGATGTTAATAATACTGCGATGCCATTTCATGGTCAGATCCAGGAACCAAATGGAAGTTACTGAAGTGTTGATATCCTGGTAGAGGGGAATAAGATACACTTCAAGTTAGACAAAGATGGAGCATTTTCTGTTCTTTCTGATGCTGAACTGTGTGTGGAGAAATATTCTCTTTAGCAATTGTTCAAACAATTACTTGGAGCAGGAGGGGTAGAAATTAAAGTAATTGGGCAACTGAATGCAACACTTGAATTCACCTCAAGTAATCAAGAGTCAAGGGAAGAAAGAAGGAGAAGGCAGATTATTATTTAAATGGAGAGAGATTGCAGAAAGCTGCAGCCCAAGGGGATTTGGGAGTCTTCGTTCATGAAATCCAGAGAGCTTTGTTCTGTATCTCAATGGCAATGCCTGAACAAGATGATGTAGTCCTTATTGAAGAGGTAGAAATCTTTGAATCAACAAAAACTACAAATCTACCAGCAACAACTCATCATCTGAATAAAATCAGAGATGCACAGAAATAAGGCCACAATTGGAATACTGTGTACAGTTCTGGTCACCCTATTATAGAAAGGATATTATGAAACTAGAAAGAGTGTAGAAAAGATTTATTAAGATACTCCTGGGACCTGATGGTTTGAGTTATAGGGCGAGGATGGATAGACTGGGTCTCATTTCCTTGTAGCATAGGAGACTTAAGGGTGATCTTATAGAGGTCTACAAAATAATGAAGGGCATTGATCAGTGAAATAGACAACATCATTTCCCAAAGGTAGGGGACTCTAAAACTAGAAAGCATAGGTTTAAGGTGAGAGATATGAAAGGGTCCAGAGGAACAAATTTTTCACACAGAGGGTAGTAAGTGTCTGGAACAAGCTGCCAGAAGTAGTAGTAGAGGCAGGCACAAGTCCGTCTTTTAAAAAGCATTTAGACAGTTACATGGGTAGGATGGGTGTAGAGGGATATGGGCCAAATGCGGGCGATTGGGACTAGCTTAGTAGTTTAAAAAATAAGGTGGCATCCACAAGTTGGGCCAAAGGGCCTGTTTCTATGCTATAAACCTCTGTGACTATGACTCTATGTGCTTAGGTCAGAAAGCACTGTGCCAAAGGATGGCCAGCATACCTGACACACAATCCTATTCCTCGGCAGTACTTTAAATAGGGAAGACACCTCTATGCCTTTGAAACAAGAATTCAAAACACAAACAAATCAGCCATGATCTTATTGAATGGTGGCACAAGTTTGAGGGGCTGAATGGCCTAAATTTGCTCCTTTTTCATATGTTAGTACGTATGTTCATATGTTGGCTGTCCTTGAAATTTGCAATACCAGAATTACAGGTTTGTGACAATTAATAAGGCAAACTACAGTGATGTTCCAAACAGAGCAAAGCATTTTTTTACAATATTATCTTATGAATGATATGCAAGATTTCAGTGAAGGTGGCTATATTCATATGTATGCAATGTTTACAAAGAAATCAAAACAAAAAAGATTTACAAGAATGTTACTGGGACTGAACGAGTTGAAATATGAGGAGAGGCTGTATAGGCTGGGACTTCTTCCTCTGGAGCGCAGGAGGATAGGAAGGCAATCAGTCTTTTAGAGGTTCATAAAATCATGAGGGACATAGATAAGGTGATTTGCTGAGATCTTTTCCCCGGGTAGGGCAGTCTGAAACTAGAGGGCAGAGGTTTGAGGTGAGATGAGAAAGATTTAAAAGGGACCTGAGCAGGAGATTTTTCACACAGAGGATGGTGCGTATATAGAATGAGCTAACAGGGGAGTAAAGGTGGGTATAATTGCAACATTTAAAAGACCTTTGGACAGATACATGGATGGGAAATGTTTGCAGGGATATGGCCAAATGCAGGCAAATGTGACTGGTTCAGTTTAGGAAAGCTGGTCGGTATGGATGAGTTGGGCTGAAGAGCCTGTTTCTACGTGGTATATCGCTATGACTCTCAATTACCAGTTATTTACATACTGTATTTATCTTGCCCTATGAAACAAACAATATACTTAATTTTCACATATCCCCTTCCATGCCATTTTCCAATCACAGCTCATGAAAGAATTTGAACTCTTTTGGTATGTTTTTTGTCCTTTTGGTGAGAACTTCTCGTAGCTTCTCGTAGCTAGTGCCCCTCCTTCTGAGCCAAAAGTTATGGGGTTCAAGTTCCCCTTCAGGACTTGTAGGCCATGGAGGGGATGTTTATAATGTAGGTTAACCTGCTGATAATCAGAATACTAATCCTTCTAACACTCACCTTCTATTCCTGAGGACGGGAAAGAAAGTCTGTGCAAAGATACAATCTATTGGAATTTAAATAAGTTTTCCAGAGACATAACGGCTGTATTTTCAATCACTTATGGGAGTGAAGTCAGATACAGGTATGCTTTGAAAATTTTATAGTCAGAAGGCATATCAATTTTGGCATTGCCAGCAAGGCAAATGTTTGATACCTATCCCCAATTGCCCTTGGACTGAGTGGCTTCTTAGACCATTTCAGAGGGCAGTTAAGAGTCAATCAGATTACTGTTGGTCTGAAGCTAAATGTAGGTCAGACCAGGTTTGGAGGACAGATTTCCTTTCCTAAAGGACGTTAGTGAACCAGATTGGTTTTTTTGATAATGGTTAAAAGTTTCAGAGCCATCATTATTGAAACTAGCTACGAATTTCAGAATTATTCATTAATTGAATTTAAATTCCGCCACCTGCCGTGATGAGATTTGAACCCAAGTCCTCAGAACTTTAGTCTTGGTCTCTGGATTGCAAATACAGTCACATTACCACTATACTATCCGATCCCCCATGGTCTGGCAGACATTGTGTTCCCAACAGCGATGCACTAATGAGGAGCTAATACCAGCTGGGGTTGCTGGTGAAAAGTCTTGTATAAGAAAAGATAGTCAAACTGAGGTCCTCATGCAGTAGTACGCAGTTGCCATTGCTTCAGCAGGGCAGCTTGAGTTCTTCAGGAGGGAATGTTTGTGCACCTATACACACTGTGACGTTGTTGGCTCCCAGTTCTCCTGCCTGCTCCATTCCTCAAGGCAATGGCAAATCCTGTAATGCTTTTAAAATTGTCTCCAGAACTAACCCCTGCTTCCTAGCTGTTCCTACCACCCCTAATTGGGACCAATCATGTCTCTGGGTCAATCAATAGATTTCACTTTAAAAATAGTGTCACTGAAATTCTCTGGCCATCAGCTGTCCAACACCAGATTGAAAGACCTGCGTCCAAGAGATCCAATAAGCTTCAGCAATAGCTTCTTTTTTAGACAATTTAATAGCAATGCCAAGCCTACTAATTCTATTTTAGATAAGTGGAAATACTCAGACTTTCCTGTCTAAAAACACATCCAGGATGTGGTCATTCACAGGGATCGTTTTTTATGAATGCGTGGGAAGTTAAAGGAAGTAAATGAGACCTGTCTATTTATTTCTGGGACCATGTCGTGCCAGACGTTGAAGCAATACGGCACAACAGCTTTGACATGCAATGGCTCCTAATGTTTGTGAGCCATTGTGGCCTTCATGGTGGAAAATACAGCTTTAGATAGAAAAAAATTGTCACAATGATTGTTGAATCACAGTGGAGTTATGAATCATTTTGCCATTTTGTTCAAATTAATGCAGTCAACTGTTCCATTTGTGTATTATTTTGTATTTTTCCTCCATAATAACAGATGTAGGATTTTTGTAATCAGTATTTCAATCAATGTGGATATGCCTGATTACTTTTTAATTCTTTAACATGATGTGGGCAATGTTGACGAGGTTGACATTTGTTGCTGATCCTGAATTGTCTTTTGAGAATATGAGCTCTCTTTTTGAATTGTGCAGTCCATCTGGTGTAGGTACGCCCGCAATGGTATTAGGAAGGCAGTTCCAAATCGTTGTTTGGTAAGAAATGTATTTAAACTTGACCCATATTCCATGGTGTAATAATACTGTAAACCACAACTTAATATTCGGGATAACCTTCATAATGTCCAGAATCTTTACTGACAGCTGTTCTGTGGTGAACATGGCCACAAATGAAGCCTTGAGGATATTGCTTTCATCTATAATTTGGATGAGCTCATTAATAGAACCATATATAAATTTACAGGTAACATGAAAATATGCAGTTGAAGGGTCACAAGGAGACATAGGTTCAAAGTGAGAGGCAAGAAGTTTAGGGGGGATGTGGGGATAAATTTTTTTACCCACAGGATGATGATGGTCTGGAGTGCGCTGCCTGGGAGAATGGTAGAGACGGGTTGCCTCACACCCTTTAAGAAGTACCTGGATGAGCACTTGGCACATCATAACATTCAGGGCTATACGCCAAGTGCTGGCAAATGAGATTTGGTGAGAGTTCAGGTGTTTCTAAGGTGTCGGTGCAGACTCAATGGGCTGAAGAGCCTCTCCTGCACATAATGATTCTATGCAGCAGCCCCCCATAGGGAAGCTATACAAAATTAATAGGTTTCTGGGTGATTTAGTTAAGTTAGGAGAATGTGTCAGTGTGTGGCAAACATTCTTCAATACGGATAAGCAGTGTGTTATTTGCTTTGGGATCTGGGAAATTGCAAGCATGTATACATAATGTTGGAATACCTATTAAAGATTATGAAGCAGAGAAAGACCGAATCATTATAATTGATAAATCGTTAAAGGTCGTGTGAATAGGTCATTGTGTTGCTTTGCTGTGACAATACCCTATAAAGCCAAGGATATGTGGAAGCTATGAAACTGGAACAGACCTGACTATGATTGAACTTGGAGTTCTATGCTCAGTTTTTATCTTTACATTTGACAGAGGAGGGTAACAAGAATTATCCCAGTTTTGGTTCAGGGTAAGCTCGGTGGGCTTAATTTTTAGTTTTGCAGGAAACAAAAGACTGGCATTAATGAATTGTTCACTTTTATACATTGCACCTGAATGTTTGTATCATTGAAAAGCGGAAATTATCGTGAGGGAGTTGGAGCTATTTTCATTGGAGAAGTCAAAGATTGGAGTTGATATAGTTGAGAAGAATTTCATTTCAAAACTATTGTTTCACTGTTCATCGAATGCAGGTGTTGCAATACATTGTCACATGTGGTTCCTTTGCCATTAATTTTAATTTGAAAAAACACATCATGTACACTGCCATAAATAATGGTTGACTGGGCTGGTAAATTTATTAAGGCCCTTGTCTTTTAATCGTCACCTTTAAAGCATCACGTTTGATGTGCTTTATATGTCTTTAGAAAATCTGTATTTGAAAACTCTTGTGCAGCTCAGAGATTCTTCACACAAGCCAGATGTGGTGTAACAGTGACCGTTCCATTAAGCTACAGTACAGGATCATACAGGAATTGGCCAACACAAGAAACAACACCACTGTAGGAATCAAGGGCAAAGATGCTAGGATGTTACTGACAGATGAAGAAGAGGAGGCGAGGTGAGTGGAACACTTTGGGATGATCCTCATCCTAGCTCCGCGTTCGGGTCTGATGACAGCACTCACGCTTCAACAGCAGGATGCCAACTTGGGAAAAGTTGCCGGTTCGGAGGTCCGCTGCCAGGAGCCAGAAGAACGACAACCTGGGATCATTGAGATACTAGCAGAGCTATTGAAACATGACAAGATGACTGCCACAAAAGAGTGCACAGACCTGTTCAGTTATGTCAGCACTGCAGAGGATGTCCTGGAAGATAGGAGGCGAGGAGTAATTGTCAGGCTGCCAACAAGAGGGAATCTCAGTGTCTGCAACAACTGGAGGAGGAAAATGATGCTGTCAGTACCTGGCAAGGTCTTTAATACAATCTGGAAGCAATGTAACAGCCCCTTCATGAAGAACAGGAGTGGCAGATGATGCTGCAAGCAGATACATACTCTGGAACATCATAGAGCAAAGTCTAAGATATCAGAAGCCATTTGTTATCAAGGTTTTTGATAACATTCATCAGCAATTATTCTAATAGATCACAAGATAGTAAGGCATGTTGGAGAGAAATATTAACATCTTTTATCATGACCTCAACATACTGGCACAGCAAGCATCATGACAATGAGTACAGCAAAGATGTATGCTCTCCCCATTTCTTTTGCTTTTGGTTATTAATTTCACCATGAGGAAGGTGATGGTGGCTTCAAATTTTAGCATCCCATGGCAAACCATCGGTTGACAGGTCTGAATTCACAGACGACATTGCCTTGCTGGCCGAAGAATTGCATATGCTCTAGTGAACCCATCTGGTTCACTAATGTCCTTTAGGGAAGGAAGTTTGCCTCCTTACCGATCTGGCCAACATGTAACAATATGATTGACTCTCAACTTCCCTCTGAAATGACTTAGTAAGCCATTCAGTTTCAGTGCAACCAGGGATGGACAATAAATGCTGGCCAGTCAGCAACACCCATGTTCAACAAATGAATAAAAAAGAAAGACATGATGCCAGTCTTGAAAGTAGTGACACCAAGGCTGGTCTACACATCAGCTGCAGGAAGACCAAGGAAGTGATGGTTGGACACTAACAAGGCCGTCCCATCACCATCGGGCAACAGGACATCAACAGCTTCCTCTACCCAGGAAGCAACATCTCCAGGAAGGGTAATGTATAGATCGTGTCCATATTAGAATCAGCAAAACGGCATTGATCTGCCACAAGGTCTGGGCATCCAACACCATCAACACGGCCATGTGCTGCAACTCTAAATGTCCATGGCCATTCCAATTGCAATCTATGCCAGCGATACATCGAAAAGAACAGCAAAAGTATCATGTAAGTTGGATGACTTTCACCAGCATTGCCTATGCAAGATCCTGGGCAGCACGCTGAGAAACAACAGCATCAATGAAGAATCACAGAATCCTACAGTGCAGAAGGAGACCATTCAGTCCATTGAGTCTGCACCAACCACAATCCCACCCTGGCCCTATTCCTATAACCCCATGCATTTACCCAGCTAGCCTCTCTCGCACTAAGGGGCAATTTAGTATGGTCAATCCACCTAACCCACACATCTTTGGACTGTAGAAGGGAACAGGACCACCTGGAAGAAACATGCACAGACACAGGGAGAATGTGCAAATTCCAGACAGACAGTGACCCAAGTTGGGATCCGAACCCAGGACGCTGGTACTAAACACTGTATCACCGTGCCACCCTGCTGCAGAGAACTGGCTAGAAGTGCCTGCAGGACAGCATGATAGAGAGACAACTGAAATTGGCAGCACACATATTTCACCTCTTGGATGTACACCCTGTCAGAGTGGAGGCAGAATGGGCAACACCAGATGGAACAAGACAAGACTGACTGCAGAAGACCTTGCAAAGTATATTTAAGGAGGGCCTTCAAGAACAGACACATAGAATCGTAGAATTCATAGAATCATAAAATCCCTAAGGTGCAGAAGGAGGCCATTCGACCCATGGAACCTGCACCGACAGCAATCACACCCAGACTCTATCCCTGTCACCCTATGTATTTACCCTGCTAGTCCCCCGGACATTAAAGCTCAATTTATCATGACCAATTAACCTCATCCAACACAACCCACACAGGAGTGGCACGGTGACATGATGGTTAGCACTGCTGCTTCACAGCACCAGGGACCCAGGTTCAATTCCCAGCTTAGGTCATTCTCTGTGTGGAGTCTGCCTGTTCTCCTTGTGTCTGCATGGGTTTCCTCCGGGTGCTCCAGTTTCCTTCCACAGTCCAAAAGATATGCTGATTAGGTGCATTGGCCCGAACAGTGTCGGAACGTGGTAACTAGGGTAATTTCACAGTATCTTCATTGCAGCATTAATGTAAGCCTTACTTGTGACTAATAAGTAAACTTTACCTTTGGATTGTGGGAGGAGCACGAGAATGAAACACATCCAGACACAAGGAGAACGTGTAGACTTCACACAGACAGTGACCTAAGCTGGGAATCAAACCTGGATCCCTGGCACTGTGAGGTAGCAGTGCTAACCACTGATACAACCTGGGTTGGAGCAAAAGAAATTGCAATGGACCTGGGCTGGTGGCAGTGTCTTGTTGCCCATTGATCCACATGAGACCAGGGGGACTAACATTAGCTCTAAGTCCCTAACATTTCAATTTTTCTTCAGTTTAGGTTGTGCTTACAGTGAGTTACTGTAGAGGATAGATGGATATCCGTTCACTGTGGTTAACTAAGGATATAGTAACGATGGACCTGTGGCACAACCAATGTTCTTGTCAGCCAAGGTCACACCATGAGTTTTGATATCAGCTTGTTTATAAATCTAAGATGAGCAAAGTGACATATTTTGAAACGCCTGGCAAAGACAAGCATGATTTTGAGCTTGTACATTTCCATGTCAACTTGCTTTTGATATTTCTTTCTTAATTTTCATGGACAGTTCATGACAATCATAAAATTATACTTTTTTCAGAGGCTTTAATTTTAACACTCACTTTAGAGAGCTCCTCCAGCCTTGATTAACGTATTACATTTACAATTAACCTCCTGCTGGCTGTCATTTCTCTTGTTCTTTTCTCTTGTCAGTTCTTTGAGCTAATGTTATCATTTCCCTGCACAGAGAGGCCCATACTTCATCCCATTTTAATTGATAGCAACCTTCATTCTTCAATGTTAAGATGTTTAACGATTATTTCCATGACGAGGCACCACTATCTGCTTAGCATAAACTAATTTCAACATTTCTGCTCCTTTGAAATCATGGCAAGCATGGATAAAATGACTTAACACCGTTTCCTCAGTTTATGCTTCAGTGGCCATCACATTTCTTTCTATGAGCTACGAATGTCCCAGCTCACTGAGTCGAACAATAAATTGTAGCTCATATTGGTACTAGTAAAGAAACAACTTGGTGGATTCACATGTCATTTTTTGAATGAATCTGATTAGTGTATGTTTCATTTTTTAATTGCAATAATCTTTTGACGAGAAAAGGTATCTTATTTGTGATGAAATATAGGGGTGATTCTCCCAAAAGTGTTGAATTGGTGGGAAAACTGTCAGGATCATGACTGTTTTCTCAGTGCAACTTCAGACCTGAATCTCTGCACTCAGTACCATGCAGAGGTCATAATTGTGAGTCTCGTTAAAAACCTGGGGGGCAGAGCCTATTCGCGCCAGAATCTGACAGCTCAGGAATGCTGTGCATGCGCAGTGGTCCAGATCTGTCAGTCTCCCTATTTGATGGCAGCTTATCGCTGGCCAGCCTGGGACCTCCGCAGTGCTGCTCTTCTAGCCCCCAATGGTCCCCACAACAGTTCCCAGGCCAGGCCTAACCTCCCCTGTCCCAGAGTGCCCCGATGTCCATCCCACCCTCCCCCAGTAGTGGAAATACTCCCACCCTCCTCAACCTGCCAGCCCCCCCGACCCGCCTGGGTCAGACCCTCTCTGGGAAGCAGGCACCACCCAGCAGACCACCAACTTCCCCCAACCCGCCCCAATCACTGCTGTCCCTCCATCCCAGACCGATCCCAATGCAGAGTGACAGCGAGACCCCCAACCCCACCAATTGCTCCATACCCAGCTCACAGTAGACCCCATCCCCTTGGCATTGTCTGATGCCTGCTTGGTAGTGTCAGGGTGTCCCCTGGGCATGGGCACTTTGTCCCTTGGGCGGTGCCAGGGGGAACACGCTGGCACTGCAAGCATTCCCATGCCCAGGAGACATCACCGCCTGCCACATAACCCCACACGATTGCCCCCCTCTTCACTCTGGCGAGGTCTCCCACTAGTTCCCCGATCGTGGGGAGCTACTCGAAACCTTGCCGGAATGAAGTACTCCTGGTGGAGTGGGAGATGCTATCACAGTTAAACTACATTTAAAATATATTAAAAACAGATTTGAATGACTTACCTCTTTTCCCGCATGTTTCCAGCTTGGTCTCAACTATGACTGTTCTCCGGCTTTGGGAGATGCACATATGTCGGGAATGCATGCGCAGCAATGCATGTGCAAATCTTTCTTGATTTTCAGAAGGCGTTTGACAAGGTACCTCACAAGAGGTTATTGCAGAAGGTCAGGGGGCATGGAGTTGGGGGTAGGGTGTTAGCGTGGACAGAGGACTGGTTGTCAAATAGGAGGCAGAGAGTGGGGGTCAATGGGTGCTATTCGGATTGGCGGATGGTGACTAGTGGAGTGCCCCAGGGGTCGGTGCTGGGGCCTCAGCTATTTACCATTTATATAGATGATCTGGAGGAGGGAACCGAGTGTAGGGTGTCGAAATTTGCTGATGACACCAAAATTGGTGGAAAGGCAAATTGTGCGGAGGGTGGGGAGAGTCTACAGAAGGATCTAGATAGGCTGGGCGAATGGGCCAGGAAATGGCAAATGGAATTTAATGTTGGCAAGTGCGAGGTGGTCCACTTTGGTAGGAAGAATGGTAGGAAGGACTATTACTTACGTGGAGAAAAACTGCAGCAGGCGACGGTGCAGAGGGACCTCGGGGTCCTTGTGCATGAGTTGCAAAAACCCAGCTTGCAGGTGTAGCAGGTGGTCAGGAAGGCGAATGGGATGCTGGCCTTCATCGCGAGGGGGATTGAATATAAAAGTAGGGAGGTCTTGCTGCGGCTGTATAGGGCATTGGTGAGGCCGCAGCTGGAGTGCTGTGTGCAGTTTTGGGCGCCGTACTTACGCAAGGATATTTTGGCCTTGGAGGGAGTGCAGAGGAGGTTTACTGGGCTGATGCCGGAGTTGAGGGGGTTGAGCTATGAGGAGAGGCTGAATAAATTAGACTTGTACTTGTTAGAGTTTAGAAGAATGAGGGGAGATCTCATTGAGACGTATAAGATGATGAATGGGATGGATAGGATAGAGGTGGAGAGACTCTTCCCGCTCAGAAAGGATAGTAGGACTAGGGGGCACAGCCTCAAGATAAAGGGGGGGCGGTTTAGAACGGAGTTGAGGAGGAACTTCTTCACTCAAAGGGTGGTGAATCTCTGGAATTCTCTGCCCGTTGAAGTGGTGGAGGCTGCCTCGCTAAATATTTTTAAGACGCGGGTTGATGGGTTTTTGATAAGAGAGGGGATTAAGGGTTATGGGGAGAGGGTGGGAATGTGGAACTGAGCCACGACAGATCAGCCATGATCTTATTGAATGGCGGGGCAGGCTCGAAGGGCTAGTTGGCCTACTCCTGCTCCTATTTCTTATGTTCTTATGTTCTTAAATCCCGTGAAATGGCCGACACGCAATTCTCCCGATAGGACTTGCCAGAAAGTTTGTGGGCCACAAAGGGAGAATCATCTCTATACTTTGAAATTATATCTATTTTTATGACAATACTATCTAAAGAATGAACAGAAATTGAAATAAAGTATTTCACATCACAATCCTTAACCTTGGCAAAAAATAGTTGCAGACACAATACCGCAGTGTTTCTTTTAACTTATTTCATTTCCAACACCCAAAACGGTGCCCATCACCATGTGGCCCAGACTGTTATGAGCATATGAAAGTGAGAAAAGAAAACATTACTTGCATGAAATCTCAGCTATTTGTTGGTGAAATAATATGTGTCCTCTGAATTTGATTACTGGAACTCTTGAGAAACAAACTGTGGCTTTATTGAGAAGACCACCATTTACAGCCAAAATGTCATTCTTCCACTGATAAAGGGATGTTTTACAGGATGACAGCTGATGGCTAGTGGTGTGCCTCAGCGGATGGTGTTGGGACCACATCTTTTCACAATATACATTAAAGATTTAGAAGAAGGAACTGAAGGCACTGTTGCTATCTTTGCAGATGTTACAAAGGTATGTAGAGGGACAGATTGTATTGAGGAAGCAGGGGGACTGCAGAAGGATTTGGATAGATTAGGAGTGTGGGCAAAGAAGTGGCAGATGGAATACATTGTGGAAAAGTGAGAGGTTATGCACTTTGGGAGGAGGAATGGAGGCATAGACTATTTTTTAAATGGGGAAATGTTTAGGAAATCAGAAACACAAAGGGACTTGGGAGCCCTTGTTCAAGGTTCTCTTAAGGTTAATGTGCAGGTTCAGTCTGCAGTTAGGAAAGCAAATGCAACGTTAGCATTCATGTCGAAAAGGCTAGAATACAAGTGCAGGGATGTACTCCTGAGGCTGTTTAAGGCTCTGGTCAGACTCCATTTAGAGTATTGCGAGCAGTTTTGGGCCCCTTATTTAAGGAAGGAAGTGCTGGCCTTGGAAAGGGTCCAGAGGAGGTTCATAAGAATGATCCCTGGAATGAAGAGCTTGTCATATGAGGAACGGTTGAGAACTCTGGGTTTGTACTCGTTGGAGATTAGAAGGATGAGGCAGGATCTTATTGAAACTCACAGAATACTGCGAAGTCTGGATAGAATGGAAGTGGAGAGGATGTTTCCTTGAGTAGGAAAATCTAGAACCAGAGGGCACAACCTCAGGCTGAAGGGATGATCCTTTAGGACAGAGATGAGGAGGAATTTCTTCAGCCAGAGAATGGAGAATCTGTGAAACTCTTTGCTGGAGAAAGCTGTGGAGGCCAGGTCATTGAGTGCCTTTAAGACAGAAATAGATAGGCTCTTGATTAATAAGGGGGTCAGGGGTTATGGGGAAAAGGCAGGAGAATGGGGATGAGAAAAATATCAGCCATGATTGAATGTCGGAGCAGATCTGATGGGCTGAGTGGCCTAATTCTGCTCCTATGTCTTATGGTCTTATGATTTACCTTTCCTGGGATGAACCCAAATGCAGCCTACAGAGTTTACTTAAATTTTCCTTTGCATTTCAACTATTCCTTGGTCTACAAATTTCATGGGGTTCCTTCCATTAGTTTTTGCTATGTGATCCTTCAATTTTCTTCAAAGATCTCACAACTGTGGACTATTTGGCTCTTTGTCCAAGCTTTGGAGATACAGAGACTGCTTTTTCCCAAACTAGCCTCACAACTTCTATACAACTCTTTCCCAGTGAGCTATTCAAGTTGACTGCTCTGTGAAGAGCCACTGTAGATTTCTGCCACTAGCTGAAAGTGAAGCAAATTTTCCAGCTGTTTTTTCCTCATTCCTCACTCTCTGCTTCTGTCAGGAAACACACACAATTCTAACCAAGGCATGTCTTGGCATGGATGGGGCATGGGGAGAGTGTGCGAAGGGGTATGAGGGATAAAGGCTGCTTATTGTTTTATTCATTTTTTCATATCTCTAACAAAGTGCCAAAGCACCAAGACTGACCATTTTCCCAACCTGTCTCTGCATCCAGTAGTCTCCAAGATCTAACCCTGAATCATTGTCTCTCCATGGCAAGATGGCATGTTTTTGGATGTTCTCAAACAGAAATGCAACCACATTATTTTATCTCCAATACAACGCTTTGACACTGTGACCCATATGAAAAATGTATATTCTTATATTCTCCAGGCTCTCTGGCTATGTTACATGCTTAGAGGTGGATAATTTATCATTCAAGCTTTTTCGTGATCATTACTGTCTTATTTAAGACAAACATAAGTTAGTTTTTAATCATAACTAACTCAAAAGCTTGTTTTAATTACATTTACTTCAGGGTTGCTTATCAGTTCCTCAGTCAGGTTACATTTTTCCTAAACCAATTTTAATTCCTAAACCAAAAAGTTACATTCTAAAACAAATGAATTATGAACTAGATACAATGGCAGAATGGCAAAGACACGATTGGGGAACTTCAATGTTAATCACCATGCATGACTTGGTTGTGTCATTGATGGTCTAACTGGTCAAGTCTGGATGGATATAGCTGGTAGACTAATCTTTCTATGATCCTGAAAGAATCAACATAATATTTGACCTCGTCCTACTTATCTTAGATTCATCTCTCCATGGCAGCTTTGGTAGGAGTGCACAAGTCCTATTCTCATGCTGAGAACACTTTCTATTGTGCCAAGTGGCATTACATCAGTGCTAAATGAAATAGATTATGAACAAATCTTGCAACTCAAACTGGGCATCCATGAGGTGCTATGAATCATCAGGAACAGAATTGTTTATCACCACAATTTGTAATCTCTCTGACCAAGTTTAACTGATTATGGCACCAATACTCCCTTATAAATCTGGTCAATTGAGATCCAGGAAAAACTTTTCAGTTGCACATTAGAGATGGTCATAGTCATTGGAGGTCAATTACCTTAGCCTTAGAACATTGCTTAAGGAGTTCTATACAGCAAACTACTTTCAACCATCTTAAATTTTTCATCTGTGATATTCCTGCCTCATAAGGCCAGTATTGGACCTTTTCTCTGCTAATTGCACTTTTAACTTTGCTTGTATCTCTCAGATACTGAAGCTCTCTGTACCCACATGAAACAGAAACTGGATAACACCCAGGCTTGTGTGTGGGGTGTAATGTTTACATCCAATAATTGTTGGGCAATGACTTTCTCCAGCAATAAAGACCATAATAACAGTGGTTAACTATTCTTGCTACACTTACATTGCACAAGTCAACTCAAGGCAGGAATAATCTCCACTAAACAGGTGAACTTCAACATCATTCAGGAAAATTGGCACAATCCAGGAGAAAACAATCTAACTGATTGCCATGCCATCCACTGGCTGCTTATCCACTGTTCTTAAATATCCAAAGCCTCCACTAATCACTCTCCTTGGCTGCCGTATGCACGATCTACAGGATACACTGCAGCAAGTTAGCACAACTTCTTCTCTAGCACCTCCCAAACATGTAACAACCTTCAACACCTAGCAGGACAAGAAGAGCAGGTGCAAGGGAATACCACCAGCTCCAAGTTCCTCTCCAAGTCACACACCTCCCTGGCTTGGGCATTTTTCACTGTTCCTTATTGTTATTGGATCAAGATCCTGGAATTCATTAGTTAACAGCATTGTAGGATTACTTTCAAATAATGAGCTGTAGCAGTACAAGAAAAAAGTCCAGTATCACCTTTTCAAGGGCAACTAAGGATGGATAATAACCAGCTTTGCCAGTGTTGACCACAGTGCAAGAACTAATTTGAAAAATAATGTCATCTGTGAGGTGACCTAAACTACTCCAATACAGGTCACCCTGAATTCAAATTTTAATCTGGTGCTCCAAGTAAGTGCATTTACTAAAGGTTACAGTGGTAAGCATCTATTAAGCATTCCTGCAGGCCAAAACATTTAAAATTTATACATTCCATTAAAAAATGAAATGGAAGGTATGAACAGATGTCTCGCAGAATATACTGCCATAATGTAGAGCAGAAATGAAATGAAAGTTTTAAATTATTAAAAAGCATTATTCACTGAAATTCACAATTAGGGAAGGTGCTAATAAAAGTTAAAACATTCATCTGCCGTAACAGTGCGCTGATACATTTGAAAACAATTATTATTAAGTATAAAATTTTAAAATAAAATTGTTGTCATAACTTGATGTTAATGGAAAAATAACTTGGATTTTTAAATTTTTCTTTAATGAACAGGACATTTTATTTGATAATAAATGTTTCTGGACATATAGTTTACCATAACGCAAGAAGACATTTTGCTGGGAGATTTAGCTAGCTCTAAGGAGAATCAGGAATTAAATGCAGCTGACCCAGAGCATATTGAAATATTTCCTGAAACGATGATTTGATAGATGTACAAATAATGTGCCCTTTTGATAATGGGTATCATGTTTAAAGACTGCATTTACACCGAGAGTAATTCCTTCCAGGTTATAATGGGAAAAATCCTAGTTTATAAATTACAATGACATTTGCTGCTCTGAGGTATCCTTAATTAACTTTTCCACTAATTCATTATTAGATTCCTACTGGTGTAACTCTAATCAGTATCATCAGATCAATGAGCACGATTGATCTGTACAAACTGTAGAATTTTCTGCAAGATTAATCAAAATAGTGTTTCTTAACTATATAATTCAACATGCAAAGTTTTTAAAAACTCAGATGAATATTCTGTCAACCTGCACCATCAAAAATGAAAGATTGTATTAATATGTTGATAGTGAATTACATATTTTTTAAATCATAAAATTTGCAGCCCAAGGAGAAATGGGTATGAAAATTATTCATGTAGGTATATTACGTTCAAAAAAATCAATGTGCATTTTCCTCAAGTAATGGTAATTCTACACAACTCTAGAACTGAATCAACTTCTCAACAGAATATGTGCCTCATTGTTCTTGTTCAGCCATGATAAGATATTCAGTATCTTGGAAGCTACAGAGATTTAGATGATGAAGGCTCTATGGCCCATCTTAATTCTTACATCCAGAGTGTTAAAACTCCCATGCATCTGTTCCTAAATGATTCTAGGTTTGTATCTTCCATTACTCTTGCCAGAAGCCTATTCCAGATGAATTTCTATCAAGGCATTTTTCCAAGATCACACTGCACGTGAAAAGCTTCTTGATATGAGGGTTGAATGACCCTTTACTGGTTAGAATCAGTATCTTAGAGTCAACTCCTATGTTTTATCTCATATGGTATTTCAGACCATAGCCCGCCTTTTACACCTATATAAAATCATTCCTCAGTAGCCCAAGTTTCACTAACCTTTCCTCAGAACTCTTTTCTTCACTGCTTCCAGTGCTTCAGTGACTTTGTTGTTTCTTAAAGACCAGAACTGAACAGAAGGTATGGTGAGTAGCCACTATACGGTTTGAGAATGGCCTATGTATATTTGTTTTGGTGATAGTTGAAAATCTTATTAGCTTTATGAAGTTTTGCTCTCCATTAGTTGAAAATATTTAGTTTTAAGTCTACTAAGTCCTCCAGGCCTATTTCAGCTTCATCCTTTTTATGTTTCAAACCATAAATCAGCACAAAGTGTCCATGCTAGCGTGAACACTAGAGTATTTCCTGTTGGTGATGGCAGCATCTGTAAGGTGGGATTCACCCACCTGATTCATGCAATTCATGCATCTCATAAAATACGCTGGCTAATTCAGTTTTTCGGAGTCTGGGGTGCTGTTTTAAAGAGTGGCCTGATCTCTACATTCGCAGATAGACCCCCTCTCGCCAAAAATTGAAATGGTAACTCCTCCACTGCCAAGGGGGAATACCACCAACCCTCCCAGCAAAGAGGGACATTTTCTCTTCCCCCAACACTGAAATAACAGGTCAGCTCTTCCCCCCCCAACCCCACACTGTGCAGGTATGAGGGTGATCTGATTCACTTCCCCCCCACCTCAGTCTCCCTCCACCCTCAGTCCCACCCCACCCCAACAAGTGCTTTTCAGTTCCTCTTTTGTATAAACATTGTGATTAGATACAATGTTGGGGGGGGGGACTTGAGATGCATTCAAGCATGAAGGGAAATGTAAATAAACACAGCTGATTGCATGCTGAGTAAAGATTATTAAGCTGTCATTCAAAGGACTGGACTCAAATTGAATGGGAACAAAGGTATTCAAAAAGTTTGAAGATATTCCAAGGCTCTTATCTTTCTAGCAAGGCTCAGAGACTTGAAATGTTGTGTTAAAACAATGAGGCTGTGTGAACAGTATTCTACTACCCCCACCCCCACACCGCCCCCCCCCCACCCCAACATCACCCCCACGCCACTCCTCACCCCCCTCCTCCACACTGCCCTCACCTCATGACAGAGTGTAACTTATTTCAATCAGAGAAATGAAAAGGGTTTTCTCACATCTGTAGCTTCCGAGAGAGAAAGGCAGAGTGGAGTGCTGCTGGGATTTAAAAACCTTCCAGCTGTCTAAGGGACAGGGAGATTTAAGTGACCAGGGAACTTGAATAGTTTTAGAGGACAGAGAAAGTAATAATTACTCCACGATGGTGTCTGGATCCAACATCCTGAAACTGAACAACAGCTTTCCTAGCAATAGAAGGAGCAGTCCAGCCACAAGATCCCCATCCAGGGAGAGGGGTGGGATTGGGGGGTCCTACTGCTACTCTGCACATGGATTGGTGGTGAATGGGGTGGCCACCTGGTTGGGGGGGTGTGGGGTCAAGGCTGCATGGAGGGGAGGGGGGGTGCGAAGGATCAGGGCTACCAGAGTTGGGGAAGGGGAGAAGGGGAATCAGGGCTGCCAGGGGTGCGAATTGGGGAGATCGGGGCTGGCAGGTGTAGTGGGGAGACACCAGTGCTGGCCCAAAGAGGTCCAGGAGGGCTGTGATTGGGGTGCGGGGTGGGGGGCATTGGAGTGGTGGCGATGGGGGGATTGCAGAGTTGGCCAGCGGTCGGACTGGACACCGATGGGGAGACCAGAAGTGTGCACCCACTGTGCATGTGCTGATCTCCGCTCTGGCAAACCCATGCAAACGCAGTGGCCTGCTCAGTGCTATGCCGACAGCCTCTTGAGTGGGAATAGGCTCTGCCCCTGATTTTTATAGTGATTCACGCTAGGGCACTCTGCAGTGAATCACGAAGGTTTGTTTGTGGTGCGGCCAAGCAGATTGATTGTCAACCTGTAAATTCTTCTGGTGTGTTTGTCAGACAGTAAGAATGGGAGAATTTTCTGGTCAGCTGGAACCATGTTGTAGGGGCCCACATTAAAGGATGCCATGTACAAGCTCTGGTCATGGACTCTCAGTCTTCTCACTTTGAGGGACTGCTAGAGAGAGAAAGACATTTACTTGGAATTTATACAGGGTTTTTTCACTGGGAAATAGGTGCAACCCCAGGAGAAGTGGTATGAGCAGCTAAAAATAAAAATTAAGCTCTTTCCCTGGGGTTTTCTGAACAATTTTTCACTAAGTTGCAGTGGAAGATCTGAAGAACTGTGCAGAAATTTGACCCCATTTTGCTTAAATGCGCCTGTCTTCAATTTCATAGCAAGTTTGATACTGGTGGTAAGCTTGAATAATTTCCATTTATTTTTCAATCCAAGTTACCAATGTAAATTAGAAACAACATTCATCCCAAAACAAAAATGAGTTGGGTCTTTCTCCCATTGAATCAATTTCAATGACACTATGGTCGTTATAGTTTCTTATTCCTTCTCAACCCTTGTCCATAGTTTTGCTGCTTGGCTGTTGCATGCAATGTTTGAAAATCTTTAGCACACAGGATTGGGATTCCCACAGTTCACTTTGATTGTTGCTTTTCCTCAAAACCATGGAGGCTTGTCTCTCCTCCCCCCCCCCCACCACCTCCCCATCATTGAAAGCACTGCTCATTTCTTGGTGATCGTTGTACAATTAGCTCTCAAGCTAATTCCAAATCATTGTTACTTGGAACCAATTGCCCTGCGTCTATTCCACTTCACTTTTTGAATAGAGGCACAATGTTAGCCTATATCCAAACAGTTGGCGTCTCTGCAGTACCCAATGACTTCCTCATGATCATCACTAGACACTTTACACTCTGGGATAAATAGGAACCTAATCTGGGGAATTTATTTGTTATAGGTCCTTTCCATCTCATGTATGTCGAAATTTTGAAATTTGCAGTGGTATTTTCTTTTGGAGGAGGTCAGGTTATTCATGTCTTCCCTCGTGAATACTTTAAAGAATTTAGGCGCACAAAATTACTATTATGTGCTCATTCTCAGTTTCAGAGCCATTCACATTTTTTAAATGCCCTGACTTCTTTCTGACCACTGTCTTGTGATTGTAGCACTGAAGGAATTTCTTTAATGATGTGTACAGTTAATAGCATTTCCCCCAAGAGGCAGAGGATCCAAAGTGGAAAAAATCTGGTAAGGAAAACACTGAAAGCTTTGTCTTTTTTGTGAAAAAAACAGGTTTATCAGAAACATATGAATATATATCAGCTTTTCTGAAACTGCTAAGACCTATCTTGCCAATCTAACAATATGAGCTGAGTATTATTTCTGAATTTCTGCATGAGTCGCAGCTGAATGTTTAGCCGGAGCTTGTCAGATCATTTCCTTCCCTTGGTGCCTATCATATTTGGAGGTGGATGCTTTTTCCCTTTATGGACAAGACACAAAAACAGTGGGTTACACCATTATGGTCTACTCAGCATGCAAACATGCTGATGGCAAGAAGCTATTCAGTCAGATGTGTATTTATAATGCTCAACAGCTTCTAAGCAATGTGGGACAGTTTTTTTATTCATTCGTAGGACATGGGTGTCACTGGCTGGCCAGCATTTATTGCCCGTCCCTCGTTGCCCTTGATGTAAGTGGCTTGCTAGGCCATTTCAGAGTCAGCTACATTGCTGTAGCTCTGGAGTCACATGTAGGCCAGAGCAGCTAAGGATGGCAGACTTCTTTCCCTAAAGGGTAATAGTGAACTAGATGGGTTTTTCCAACTATCGGCAATCATTTCATGGTCACCAGTAGATTCTTACTTCCAGATATTTTTTATCGAATTCAAATTCTACCAGCTGCTGTGGTAGGATTTGAACCCAGATCCCCAAAACATTAGCTGAGTTTCTGGATTGATAGTCTAGCGATAATACCACTAGGCTATATCCTCCCTCATTAAAGGTGGCTGTCGTTATTAACATGAGTTATTCTTAAATTTGCAGTAATTTTTTTCCTCTATCAATATTTTGGTGAGCAATTTTGTGATCGTAAAGCATAAATGAGGGAATAGTTTTCTTCATTTATTTTTCCAATGTCCTGCTTGACTATCCTGCAGCTGCTGATTTTGTGGGACAATTCTGCAGGTCCCACCTACCTTCCAGATTGTTGCTCACATGACCAAGGCTGCACGGTAGCACAGTGGCTAGCACTGCTGTCTTATAGCTCCAGGAACCCAGGTTCAAGTCTGGCCTTGGGTGATTATCTGCGTGGAATTTCCATATTCTCCTTGTGTCTGTGTGGGTTTCCTCCAGATGCTCTGGTTTCCTCCCACATTCTGAAGATGTGCAGATTAGGTGGATTGCACGTTACATTGCCTGTTAGTGTCCTATGATGGGTAGATTAGATGGAATTAGCTATGGGAAATATGTGTGGGGTTATGGGGATAGGACAAAGGAGAGGGCCTAGATAAGATACTCTGTCAGAGAGTCGGTGCAAACTCGATGGGCTGAGTGTCCTCTTCTGTACTGTGAATCTATGAATCTTTAGGGTGAACCTGGGCAATATGTGCCTGCTGACCATCACTGTAAGTGTTTGCTATAGGTGTCAACCAGCAGTTTGAGCTGCTTCTGCTTCACAAAGATAACTTCACTGGAAGTGGAAGTGGAATGGAGATCCTGTTTGAGCAGGTAAAAGGGATTTCTGCCACATTTTCAGCAAAGTTTTGATAGCAGAGGAGGAATTCCTTGGAGTAGTGTTAGCTCAGGAATAGATTTGGGCATTCATTAGCAAGCATGCAGGAACTGACTCCTGCTTGTGAATGATGCTGCTGATATTCCATTATGAACAGCGATTAGTGGCAATTGAAGTGTCAGCCACACAGGATGACACTAATGACACGGAAGGGGCAGATAAATTGTTTGTGATGTGGTTAAGGATGAGATCAAACACTTACGTCTCCTTGACTCATCCATTCAAAAAGGCCTTTTGGCTTCAACCACTCATTCTTTTATTTCTTAAATGATTCAATGTTTTAAAAAAAATAAAGTTTATTTATTAGTCACAAGTAAGGCTTACATTAACACCACAATGAAGTTACTGTGAAATTCCCTTAGTCACCATATTTCAATGCCTGTTTGGGTCAATGCAACCAACCAGCACATCTTTCGGACTGTGGGAGGAAACCGGAGCACTCAGAGAAAACACACGCAGACGCAGGGAGAAAATGCAAACTCCACACAAACAGTGACCCAAGCTAAGAATTGAACCCAGGTCCCTGGCACTGTCAGGCAGCAGTGCTAACCACTGTGTCACCATGATTTCAACTTCCACTATTCTGATTAGTGGTTCTTGCCATATATTGTTTATTCTGGGTGAAGAAGAAATTCCTGATATTTTAATACCCTAAAATTGCCTTTTGCTAGTTTGAGCCTGTGTCCCCTGGTTTTCCACATCCTGCTTAACTTGAGATATTATTCCAAATTTATCTCTTCCATGTCCTTTACTAGCTTTTATATCTCAGTAAGATTAAAAAAAAACTCAAATATGGCCTTTCAGGAATGATATATCCAACTTTCTCTCGGTTTTACCTAAACTCAAAGCTGTGACACGGGGGACCTCTCTTGTGCCACTCCTTCACACTGCCTCCAACAACTATTCAAGCTGTGGCCTAATTTGAGCACCGGACAGTCTGATGGTGACTTGCTGCATAGGCCCGGAACTTCCTTGGTGCACCAGAAACATGCTGAGTCAGAGCTTCCGCTGATTCTGTAACGCGGTTTCTCAGGCATGATCCCTGGGACATCAGCATAGGAGGATTTAATTAGTGAGATAGAATGAAGTACCAAACACCAGTTTGCAGGAAGAACTGAGAAGGGATGGGGGGAAGCTGCTGTCTCTTTCTGGGAGGGATTAGAAGTGATTGCTCCTGATAAAAAAAGCCCAGGAATTCAGAACACAGAGACCATTCTTCAAAAGCAACAGGGAATGGGAACATCGATCTCTTATAAAATCAATAGCAAAGGAAAGAACAGTATTCTTATTTGCTCAATTTCTCTAAGTTCACAGCATTCACAACTGCAGGATTTATCTTCTTGCTCAGAATCTAGAAGGTCAAGTATTAAAACAGACACTAGTTAAGAATTTTATTTGACAGTTTATATGAGAAAGAAAGTAGTGACTATTGTACAACTTGTTCCTACAGTTATAACTCAGGACAAAGATAAAATTGAGTGCCTTCTCCTTGGGGAAAAGAAATGTTTCCTTATACCATGTTGTCTGGATGTCACACACGTTCTTATGGATATGAAATTGGCTGAGTGACAGGAAACTGGGAGTAATGGTAAATGGAGGGAGGTGTACAGTGGGGTTCCCAAAGGGTCAATGTTAAAATCCCTTTTCCTGATGTATATTAATGACCTAGATTAGGGTGCATTGGGTATAGTTTCAGAATTTCTGATGCTGATAGACTTCAGAAGGACTGGTGAGGATGGAAAAATGGTAAATGAAATTTAATGCATAGAACTATGAAGTGATTTATTCTGGTAGGAAAACAAAGAAAGACAATATAAAATAATGTGTACAATTCTAAAGGGAGTATAGGAGCAGAGTGACCCAAGGTTATAATTGCACAAATAATTGCAGGTTGAGAAAGCAGTTCATAAAACATACTAGATGCTGGGCTTTATCAATAGGGACATAGAATACTAAAGCAAGAAAGTGATGATAAATGTGTATAAAACACTGCTTCAGCCTCAACTGGCGTAATGGATCTGACTCTGGGCAGAACACTTTAGGAAGGATGTGAAAACGTTAGAAAGGGTGCATTAGAAGGGTCAGAGTTTTATTAACTTTTGAGTAAAAGTGAGAAAGTAAATCATTTGTATTTTCTGCTCCTTCTTACAGCACAAATAGAAGACAGTCAGACAAGCATCCCTTTTCACATTGTTTATCTACTTTGATGAACATTCAGACCCACTTATGTTGTATTCTTTCCTGGTTGAACGACTAGGTAGAGTACATTGTGGTGGTAATGTATTTGGTGGCAAAAGGACAAATCAACTAGATCACCTGATCTACTGCACAAAATGCTCTCCTTGCTGTTGGATGGTAATATACAATTGCATACATAGATGATCATGTTGCAGGCAATTCCATAGTTCTAAATGAGAAAAAGGGACGCACTGGACAACAGAGTTGAAAACTAAGAAATAAAGGAGTCTGGGTTATTATTGCCACCATTCCAACATTAGTTCTTGCATAATGGGTTCTTTGAACTTAGTCATGATGCTGTCACTTCAATTCTAGCAAGTCAATTGATATTTATTCATGGATAGCTGGATATGGAACGTACTTTTATATTGTGTTGAATGACAGCATGAAGCACCTCAAAGTGTTTGATGGTGTTAACAATCAACTGTCGCCAGGAAGCCTTAATTACATTTTATAATAATGCAGCCCCAAATCATCCTTCATAAATTCATATTATTAGTAAACATACAACTGATATTTCATTAACAGTGGAAACATTGATACTTATTTTGAAAGCTGTGTGGAGATGGTGAGCAATTCCGTCTGCAGTAAGGTAGTGCTTGATAAGCATAGCATGCAAAATTCTTCCTGGATTCCTGACAACTATAATCTCCTTTCCGCTGAGTGCCTCATTGTTAAACTGTCAGGACTGTGGCGTTGATAGCTGAGTGTGTTGGATGGTTTCTAACATCATTATTCATGCTCTTGACCAAAATAATACAAAAGGTTCGTAAGTCAACTGCAATCTTGAGGTAGACCCACAGTGCAAGTCTCGTCATTAAAATTTTCACACTCTGCATTTGCATCAGGAAGTTAGCAACCAGCCACTATAACGTTGCTGTCAACTCCCTTTATGCATCTTTCGGGGATTTATGGCTGGCTGGGGTTATGGCAGTCAATCAGGAGGATATCTGAGAAATTTTCCAGAAATATTAAGCAGAATGCACTCTTGTTATCATCCTTTTCACCATACGATAGAATTATGCAGTTAATGCTGAATCCTCAGGAATAAGAATTAAAAACATCAGAGAAACTCATTTTTACCAATGGGACCTGGAGGTGAAATTTCTTGGTACCTGATCCTGGTAATTAACCCTGCATGAAAATAATGCAGATGAAATATATACAGGCATATTAAGCACTTACATGAGAACATCACTGATAGGAGTCCAACATAAATGCAATGCAAAGCGTTTTATTTTGGCTAAATTGCAGGCAAGGTCACAACATCGGTTCATACTTGCCTGTTGGGCTGGGGTAGTGCTAAATGTGAAGGCTGGTGGGACGGGAGGGGGCTCAGGGGAGGGGGGCGTGGTCAAGCAGGGGGCAGTATTTCTTTATTCGTCACACTCCCGAGGGGGCAAATTAACACAAGTGTATTAATCAGTGGACTAAAAATAGTGCACAAAAGCAACTGTGTGGAAGGCTCAGTACTTAATGCCTTGCTTGTCCTCTTATCCTGGACTGGCATATAGAATAGGGTAATGTATTAAAGCAAATTGCAGCTGAAGGGGTAGTCCGCATATCAGTATGAATTGAGAATGTAGCATGCACTGTGATTAGTCCCACAAGCAGTTGATTTGCAATTTGTAGAAATTGTTGTGGAGAGAGTACAGCATCACTGCAAGAGGAAGTTAAGCTTCTTCTTCTGTATATTTTCATAAGATGTAGGCATTGCTGGCAAGACTGGCACTTATTGTCTATCCTTAATTGCCCTTGGACTATGAGGCTTTCTATTATGAAGGGCAGTTAAGAATCAAACACATTGTTGTGGTTCTGGAGTCACTTATATACCAGACCTGTTGAGTATGACAGATTTCCTCTCCAAAATGATATCAATGAAGTAGGTGTTGTTTTATAACAACGAACAACAGTTTCATAGTCACAATTATTGATTTATACACCATTATGAATTTTATATTCCAGATTTATTAATTGAATTTAAATTCTGCCTGCTGCGGTGGTGTGATTTGAACCCATGTCCCCAGAGCATTAGCCTTGGTCTTTGGATTATTGGTCCAGCATGTCACCATGTCCCCAGTAATGTAGGGGATGATTCTCCCAGTGCGCAGCACTGTTTTTGTAACGCAGTGGACCAGGAGACTCTAACAGGGAGGCTGGTTCATGGGCTTCTTGCTGCGCGCCATGGCCTCTGTGCGTCTCCAGTAGCCAGATTTCCAGTGCCATTACAGACATTATTTAAATTCTCATTTTAATACAAGTTCAATATCATTAGCAGGCCCGGAACAGAGGTGTCTGGGCCCGCAAGCGTCTACCCCCCCACCCATCACTGCCAGGCATGGTTCACTCCAGCGGGGCGTAGTGTAACTCCCCACTTGTGGGGAGCTGCTACCTTAGCAGTGCCAGCCTGGGCCTCAAGTCCCTACACTGCTCATTGGATCAAATACATCTGTCTCTATTTGTGTTGCTAGTTAATCTATCTTATTAAGAACACAGTGTGCTTTCAAATAAAGAGCCTTTAATTTTATTTTTTAACCACCATCTTTGTAGGGCCTTTATTCACTGATACACTATTAATCCAGAAGACTGAAGGGAGACCTAATACAAATGTATAACATTAGTAGGGGCCCAGCTAAAGTGGATAGGAAGATCCAATTCCCTTTGCTTTGTGGGGCTTGTAACTGCAGACACAGATTGATGATAAGCAGTAAGACATTTAGAGCAAATTTGAGAGGCTATTATTTTCTCAGAGGTGGTGATGATCTGGAATTCACTGCCTGAAAAGGTTGTAGAGACATAAACCCCCACAATATTAAGACTTACTTAAATATATAAAGTTTATTCATTATTGTCGCAAGTAGGCTTACATAAACACTGCAATGTAGTTACCATGAAAGTCCTCTAGTCACCATACTCTGGCACTTGTTCAGGACACTGAGGGAGCATTTAGCATGGCTAATGCATCTAATCAGCACATCTTTTGGATATGCACATGAAGTGCTACAAGGCCACGGACCAAATACTAGTAAATGAGATTAGGTTGGATAGCTCCTTGTCAGCTAAGGTAAACATGATGGGCTGAAGAGTCCTCTCCATGGTAAATCTCGATGATAGTATGCTTTAGTGATTAAAGGAAGTTCCAGGTTCCTAGTGCTGAGCTTGACACATCTCCCTAGTTTAAAGATTAAAAGTAAAACTGCAATAATCATTAATCAGTTACCTAATGGCTGCCTTGGGTGGTGAATCTCTGGAATTCTCTGCCCGTTGAAGTGGTGGAGGCTGCCTCACTAAATATTTTTAAGACGCGAGTTGATGGGTTTTTGATAAGAGAGGGGATTAAGGGTTATGGGGAGAGGGCGGGAATGTGGAACTGAGACGACAGATCAGCCATGATCTTATTGAATGGCGGGGCAGGCTCGAAGGGCTAGATGGCCTACTCCTGCTCCTATTTCTTATGTTCTTATGTTCTTGGGATACTACTCCTTGATTTTTGTTGCTGGACGGTCTGTTTTTGAGCCCCTCTCCTGAGCTGCTGGCTCCACTGTTCTTGTCATCTTGCCATTTATAGTTTTCTTCCATTCTGTAAAATTGAGCCTGGGGTGTTTGATCAGAGGAAGACACAAACCGATTGAGGAGATTCAGGGGAAGAGATTGAAAGGTGCATTAACTTTCACATGAACTTTGTTGTTTAAAATTAATTCCATGCCATTCCAGCTTGGCAAATGCACTGAAAATGGTGAGGGAATTCACCGCCTTTGCTTCAATCAGTTCCAAATTGGCCTAAGATTCTTCAGGATCTAGTATGGCATGGACAGTTGCAGGAAGGGCATACTAGTAGCAACATGGTGGCACAGCAGTTAGCACTGATGCTTCACACTGCCAGGGGCACAGGTTTGATTCTAGCCTCAGGGCTGTGTGGAGTTTGCATCTTCTCCTGTGCTTGTGTGCTCTAGTTTCCTCCCACATTCCAAAGATGTTAGGGTTAGGTTGATTGGCCATACCAAATTGCCCCTTAAGGGGGTTAGCATGGTAAATACATGGGTGACAGAGATAGTTGTTGGTGCAAGCTCGATGGCCCAAATGGCCTCCGTCTGCACTGTAGGGATTCTATGATATATATTTCTATGATCTGAGGCTTAATTCAACGTCAAACAAACTGAATTATGAGAATTTGCATTTTTCATGCAATGAAAAGCGATGCAAAATAATGGTAAGTTGCCAAAGAGAATAAAAAAAGCCCCAGATAACACAAAAAGATTGAGTTGGTGACATTGTAACTTATGTTGAGCTCCGATGAAACAATCAGAGTCAGGGAATCTGCACTTGGTGGAATTTCCCCTGACTCTGCAATTACACTGGAAATGCAGTGAATTCTTCTAATACCAGAGGGGTGGGGTCGGGGGGGTGGTTGAAGTCAGGCGAGCAGCTTAAGTGAAACTCATTAGCTCATTTGTTGGAGGCAGTACTACTCTCTTGCCAAGAAATGATGAAATGATTAATTTAT
Organism: Carcharhinus amblyrhynchos; assembly: GCF_965287045.1. NCBI lineage: Eukaryota > Metazoa > Chordata > Chondrichthyes > Carcharhiniformes > Carcharhinidae > Carcharhinus > Carcharhinus amblyrhynchos. The sequence continues at coordinate 65,803,094 of NC_137333.1, forward strand.
ATTTTTATTCATTGGACACGTTCACAGTCAGGGATGGTACTATTAAAGAAATTTTCCAGAGCCAGAAAACGATCAGTTTATTTCAGTCTCTGAAGCTTAAAATGCTAATGAAAAGAGACTGAAAGACAAGTCTTGGAATGTGCAGAAGGGGTGAATTCCAATGCAATTCTCCCCTTGTTTGCCAATACTTCAGTGGAAGAGTCACACCCTGATTAGGGCAGTTAATGTTGTCTGGGGTAGCACAGTGGCACGATGGTTAGCACTGCTACCTCACAGTGCCAGAGACCAAGGGTCAATTCTGTCTTTGGGTCACTGTCTGTCTGGAGTTTGCATATTCACCCTGCATGGGTTTTCTCCGGATGCATTGGTTTCCTCCCACAGTCCAAAGATGTGCGGATAGGGTTGATTGGCCATGCTAAATTAACTGTTGTGTCAGGGGCATTAGCAGGGTAAATATGAGGGGCTACAGGAATAGGGCCTGGGTGGAATTGTGGTTGGTGCTAAATGACCTCCTTCTGCACTTAGGGATTCTATGATTCAAACCAGGAGCTCTACAGAGATATATAATGTAGAGTGTCCAGCTTACTGGCACTCAGGGTGTATACTTTGTACTGAGATATACCTGTCTGACTAATGCTGACTGTTGTCAATAAAACTGGATTTGGTGAAAGGCCACTGCCGTCATGGGAGTTATTTCAGTGGGAAGAGACCCATAAAGTATGGAGAGAGTATGGAAAACACTTGCTCAATAGGGCTACTGATACTGTTTAAAACCATTGAGTTTTTGGACTTTCTAGTTCAACTCTTGCCTTCAAAACCAGGTGGGTGTAAATATAAAACCAAAGGCCTAAATTGGAATGCGACCTACTGTCTGTGCAAAACTGGAGTCATAATTACTATTTCAGACCCCTTCCCAACACAACAACATAGAGCAGCCAAAGAGTATTTGAATGTGAAGCCAGGCAGAGGAGTGCATCTTCTCATTAAAATCACTGCCAGCCATTACTCAAACATCTGATCATTCCCATCCTCACCCCTTGGGCCAGTGTTCTCCCCTGCCAATCTTCAGTTCCTGCACGTCTGCCACACTGACCTGTAAAGCTCAAAGGATGTTTCCCATCCTGCTGCTCCTACAGGATCAACCTTTTATCGATCAGTCACCAAACGGGTGCTTCACATTTGTTGCTAGCCTTGTCCTCAGAGTCAAGCAAGACCCAAATTCTGGGTCAAAATATCTTCACTGCCAGCTTAAAGAGCATTTTTCAGAAAGAAAACAAATGAAAATGTCTTGGGGAGTAACGTGGATAACTTTGTTAGCAAACTCAACTTAATGTCTTAAGCGGGCAGTTGTTTGTGACAGGAGTTATCTCACTCTTTCTCTTAATCAAAGAATTGTCTGTGTTTCTTGCATCCAACAAAAATAGAGCTGCCGATATATGCCAAAGGTTGAGATGTGTTGGCTTTGAAGGATTAAAATAGAGCCAGTGGTTTTCCTTTTTAGGGCCTGGGTTTAGGGAAAAAGCCTGCAGTATCTATTATTTTTAAAAAAAGGAGTGCAGAGAAATAAATATTCTCATTATGTTGTCCTACTAATCTATGTAAATTAATCAGTTACTGACTTGAAGTTTGTGCCTCATTTTGGCAGGGTGCTTATTCAATCCTTCTTCCATAAAATATATAATCATAATGGCTTGTATTATAGTTCATTAGGGTAAGGGTTTTCTGTTAGCGTTCCTTTGTCATGGTATTGTTTCATAGAAATCCTACAGTGCAGAAGGAGGCCATTCGGCCCATCGAGTCTGCACTGACAATAATCCCATCTAGGTCTTATCCCTGTAACCCCACATATTTACCCTGCTAATCCCTCTAACCGACGCATCTTGAGAAACTAAGGGGCAATTTAGCATGCCCAATGCACCTAACCCAGACATCTTTGGACTTGCGTATTTAGATGTTAGCCATGAAAAAGGGTTCGACACAGTTGGAGGGGACTACTATGTTTTCTATAGTTTTCTTCCTAGTGCATTCCATTTTTTGTATGCCTTCATTTTATTTGAGTCATGCTATCTAAAGTTGACAATTCTTTACTGCTCAATGCATCAACCCTGCTGCCTTTCTCTTGATTTAACTGAAGGCTAGCTATTTGGCTCATCGATGTCTCCAGTCTACTTGTTGCTTCATGTGCTCTGGCAGTGTCAAGAGTCAATGATATTGTGAGCTTGCCCTTTCTAATCAGACCTTTTCATACCTCAGGGTGTGAGAAATGCAAATTAGATGATCTATCAGCCTTTCATCTGTTTCCTTGAACTTACATTTTCTGATTGCATTTTTCAATCTTGTTCAGAAATTGTCAACAGGCTCACTGGATTCCTGCTGCAGGCTTTGAAATTTATACCAGTGGACTTGTCGATAAGCTCCAAGCTAGGAGCTGTCTTTATGCTTATTTCTACACATGACCCCTAGGTGCAGATCTTGTGCTCTCTTCATCATTGTGTGGATGACACTATATTCAGTCCCATGTTACCACTTTATGTACCCTTACACTGCAGAAAATACTGCTCAAATTAAAGAAAAAGACCAGAAAGAATTTGCATTGCATATTTCACAACATCCGGACATGGAAACTAATGAGATACTTTTATGTACAGACAGTATTGTAATTTTTAAAAAAATATAGATAAAGTTAACTTGTACTTTTTTAAAATTTTGTTTTTGTTTTATTTATTAGTGTCACAAGTAGGCTTTCATTAACATTTGTTGAAGAAAATGTTAAAAAAAACCTACATTGTGGCAAATCCACACAATATGACTTTATTTTGTGCTTACAATGGCCACTGGGAATGATCAAAAGAAACTGCTCAAGTTGTTCTTTTATACAGATCTAATTATATGAGTATATCCAATTCTGTACAGATCTAATCACATTTCTCAATAAAATGGATTTCCAACTTATTTACCCAATAGGTCCTTTTAATGTTACAATGTTACACCCATAATTAAATCACTTATGTGGTTTTAGCTTTCTTTCTAGAGCATTCCATTCTTTGTATGCCTTCATTTTATTTGAGTCATGCTATCTTCCCGAGCCCCTATCATGTCATGCTAACCCATATTTGCTGAATTAACCTTTTATTTATATTCTACTTTCTCACACTGTAATGAAGTTACTGTGAGAATCCCCTAGTTGCCACATTCCAGCATCTGTTCGGGTACACTGAGGGAGAATTTAGCATGGCCAATGCACGTAACCAGCACATCTTTCAGATTGTGGGAGGAAACAGGAGCACCTGGAGGAAACCCATGCAGACATGGGGAGAATACCTAAACTCTGCATAGACAGTGAGCCAAGTTGGGAACTGAACCCAGGTTCCTGGCACTGTGAGGCAGTAGTGCTAACTACTGTGCCACCTAATCATAACTAGCATGAGAGGTACAGTTATTTTGCAAGCAATATTGAATAAATTATTAGTTAGGTTGGACTACATACCACAAGGGCTACCATCATGCTCTCCTTTGCATTAATTGCTGCAGGTGCTTGCCCATTGTTACATTTCCCTCACAGTAACTTACTGTATACAGTCTTGTAACTGCAATTCATCTCATCTTTTTCCAATTAAATAACCAGATCCCTAAACCAGATTGAAACCGTAAGAAATTTTTTTTTTGGTTCTTTCGAAGGACAAGGGCATCGCTGGCAGGGCAGCATTTATTGGCCATCCCGGGTGGTTTAGAACGGAGTTGAGGAGGAACTTCTTCACTCAAAGGGTGGTGAATCTCTGGAATTCTCTGCCCGTTGAAGTGGTGGAGGCTGCCTCGCTAAATATTTTTAAGACGCGGGTTGATGGGTTTTTGATAAGAGAGGGGATTAAGGGTTATGGGGAGAGGGCGGGAATGTGGAACTGAGCCACGACAGATCAGCCATGATCTTATTGAATGGCGGGGCAGGCTCGAAGGGCTGGATGGCCTACTCCTGCTCCTATTTCTTATGTTCTTATGTTCTTATGTTCTAGTTGCCTTTGAAAAAATGGTGGTGAGCTGCCTTCTTGAATCACTTCAGATCATTTTCTGATCATTATTTATTTTATTCGTCCTCAGGGTGTGGGCATTGCTAGTAAGATTATTGTTAATTGTTGATCAAATAGTCAGGATAAGAACACAAGGGGTCTGATTTTATCATTTTCATTCTAAGTGCTGAATCTGGGCGTAATTCAGATCTGACTTGGAAACCTGCTTTCAGGTGCCCCTGTGTGCACTCAGCCTGGGAAAAAGATTGTGGGTCTGAATCATGCAGTGGGTGGGGCTTATTGCACCTGAAACGATTGGAGCTCTGAACTGCACATGTGCAGTTAGAAAACAAAATTGAAAATCACGCCACTGTCACATTGCTCCCAGATCACAAAAATTGGATAAAGCAGCCCGGGAGCGAAGGCCCCCACAGACATCACCCCACCCCCACAACGTAACAGTCCCCTTATCCAACCCCCCACTACCCAGACCCATTGCGATCTCTTGCCCCATTTCCTTCCCCACTGATCGCCCACAGAGTGGCAGTGGACCCCCCCTGCCTCTGCCCCCCACTCCCATCAGAGATCCAACTGGCCCCCATCCCTCACCGCACCCCCCCCCCCCCACACACCAGAGATCCATCTAGTCTCCCTTCCCATCACCCCCCACCAGAGATCCATCTAACCCACCTCCTCATCCCCCCCCACCAGAAAATGATCAGACTTCCCCTCTCCCTCCCCACCCCCATCAGAGATACTTCTGACCTGCCTCCTTCCCCCTCACCAGAGAATGATCTGGCCACCTCCCCCCACCACCGATCTGAGTCAGAGAGTCGTTGGAAGCTCTGAACTTATCTCTTCAGAAGCTGGAGCGCCTGAAACAGACCTTGTCTGTTTTGCGCTGAATCTGGACGTGCAAGCGCGATGGTAAAGGGGGAAATGCTGATAGAGTTGGGCGGGCAGTTCATTAATTCAATTCAAATGCATGCAAATGCATTTAAATTGCCGTGGTGTCCATTTCGGGTGCGAATCGGATCGCGGCCATTCCTGAGCCTTGGTAAAGGGGGTATCTGCGTGGAAGGGGGCGCATATCGCGTTAATGGCCTCATGCCCGACTTTACCACGTTTTCAAGCCTGAAAACGGGCGCGATGCAGTGGTAAAATCAGACCCTAGGTTTCCTTGCTGAAAGGACATTAGTGAACACATTGGATTTTTAAAACAAAGCACCGGGGCCCGCATTTTCCAGCCATTCCTCCTCTGTCACCGTTGCAAGCGAGGACAGAGAATTTGGCACCCAGCCAATTTGCCATTCTGTACAGCGGGACCAAAAAATCCTGCCGACATGAACGGCCGAAAAGTTCCGCTCCAGATTCATGGTCACTTTTGTTGATACCTAAAACTGATCTTCAATTTACAAGCATCCTGGTGAGATTTGAACTCATACTGCCTCGGTAATGTCCAGGCCTCCAGATTACTATTCCAGTAACATTACCAAAACACTACTGTGCCTCTTATATATGCCTGTCCAATGCAATTTTCCCACTGTAATATGTTCTGTGTCTACACCCAAGGCCGTTTATTTTCATTATTTCAGCAATGATTATTCTCCACTGTTGCTTGTATCCAGTTTGCTTCTTACACCGGTAAATCAATAAAGCCCAAATGAGGGTTCAGCTTTATAAGAGAAGTGTCTTCTGGATAGTCCTATCCATTCCTTACATTAAAAACACAACTAAATGAGCGCATTTTTCTACCTGATTTTGATGGGAATACCAGCTATATTGTAACAATCACAGTACCAACTGTGAATGTGATATGAGCAATTGTAACAATGTAGGAATAAAAATGTTACATTTTAACCAAAATCAATATTTGTATGGACTTAGCTTTTAAAATATCAGCATTCAATTATCTTGATGTATGTCAACAGTGTATCCACGCTGTTAGTGTTTGATAAAATATTTTCTGCAGCCTTTAAAGTAGGTATTTACTGCAAAGCTGGCAGATTAAATGTGGAAACCGCAGAATTTGAAATACTGTTCTCATAACCCAAAGTCAGAATAATCTGCATTATTGGTCTTGTGTATTCAGCGACAGCAACCCTTATATTCACAACAATGAAAAGCCTCTGTTTCTGTATTATTAGTAAACCGTTGACCAGGTGTAGCATTTTATAATGACTTAGCTGCTCGTACTGCCAAAAACACTGCCACTCCACTGAGCAAAACAGAAGGCCAGAACGTTCCAGCTCAGAGTAGGCAATATCCCACAGAGCAGGAAAGTAGAGACCAGGAGAATGAGGAATTCAAATAAAGCCTTTTAATCATATAAATAAATATCATTTCATCTCCTTAACTTGGTGAAAGCAAACAAATGAATCCCCTGGTACACATGTCTTTCCCATCCATTTACACCTACGTGATGCAGTTTCGGCAGAGGCAAAATGCTTGCTCTCCTCCTCTGCCAGATGAGATATCCAAGGTGAGCGACCTCTCGGTTTTACAGCCTGTGAGGGCCTCAGCGGGGATTGCCCCACCTGCATTTGTCCAGGGATGGACCCAGCCACAGGGACAGGAGACAGCGTGTGGGGCTTCCCTCGATGTTTAAATGCCCTGAAAGTGAAATTGTACTTCGATTAAACCATAATAAATTCAAGTATGCATCTGAGTTTTAAAAACGGGGACAAGAGAAAAAAGATAATGATAAATGTGTACTGGGTAATGATTATAAACAACAGTTTGAGCACTGCGTGCATTCTTGATGAACCCTTTAAATGTATAAGCTAGAATTTCCACATGCTTTTTCTAATTTATAAAATTCCTCTGGTGTTTCCACCATGTCTGGTGAATGAGAAAATGTTCATAGAAATTCTTCCCCATTGAAATCATAGAAAGGATATGGTGAAGATTCACTGGGATGATACAAGGGACAGCAGATAAGATACTGTGATTATTTTTACAAAAAAGGGAAATGGTATGAGCAAATCAATTGTTTTTAAAATATGAGATGATTTGATAGGTGAATGGAGAATTGCTTCCTTTGGCTGGAGAGTGAGTGGAGGAAGATTAGTATTTTAAAATTCTGGTGAGAGATTAGGAAAAACTTCAATGGAGAGCTGTTGTAAGGAATGCTTTGCCACAAGGAATAGCTGAGCCTGTGGACAGTGCTTATTTTAAGGGGAAATTGGATGAATATTCAAAACAGGGGAAAATGAGGAGAAAGCAAACCAGTGGAATTAGATTTGGACTGCATCAGCAAAGAGCTGCAACTGATATGTGGGCTGAATGGCCTCATTCTGCACAGTAAGTACTTCTGGTTATTTGGGCCATTATTGGTAACAGTTCTATTATTGTTTGCTTGACTTTGGAAGGGATTAGGTAAATTGACAGAAGGCAACTGAATGACTTTCATTTTAAATCGAAAAGGACCTTCAAATAGCAGCTGAATCTGGTTTGATCCACTTGGGAGAAATCCAGCAAACTCCACAATGACTTATGAAGCCAATGTAAATTTGACCAGGAGCCAAAGTTGCTTGAGTTTGTCCATCTGAGATAATGTCAGGAAGGGCTGTAGATAAAGTAAGCATTTAGCTAAAAGCCGATTAGCTGCTTTCTGTACACCTTTTAATTAGCATTATGCCAGCATTTATAAAAAGAACCTTAAATAAATAGCAAGCCGTACATTTATCCACAAGGCAAAGTGCCATGTTGCTTTTTTTTAAAAAAAGTAAAGCACTAGAACTAATGTAGTTTGTATGGTCTCTTCTACTGAAGAGCCTTTTTGCTTATGTAAGTGTTCTAACATTTAATTCATGTTTAATTGCAAGGCTAACCATGTGTGTATCATTACTTCAAGCAAAATGTGTTATCTTGCTTTGAAATGTTGTCCAAAGCTTATGTTTAGGAACAAGAATGGCTTTAACTATGCTACATTCCAGAAAAATGTTTCATATTTTAAACCTATCCAAGAGACAATTATGATTTAAAAATACTTCTCTAAAAAAGGACATGAAATAAATTTATATTAAAAATTACATTTAGGTTAATTCCAATGTGGTAGAATTAATTTATTGCTCATTGGACCTTTGCAGCTTTCTATAATAAATGTGCCTTCAAATAAATCTATTGCAATATAACTAAATGCAGCAATGAACTAGCACAAAATGCATTTCAAGGCACAGGCTATAAGCACTGGTTTGGGATAGTTGCTTACTTACAGAGCATTGAGAAATCTAGTTGGGAAAGTTTTAACCCCCCCTCCACCTGGTGCAGACTAGGCAGAACAGCAGTTAAAAATCCAAACTGTAAACTTTCCACCTGTTATCTGCCCAGCCATCATTTTAATGTCACTTTTCTGGGAAGGCAAAACTGCTTGATTGAGGCAGGTGCCTCTTATGTACATGCAAATTAAGGTCAGGTCATTCAGACAAGTGATTAACTTAGATAACCATCCTGCTGGTGTTTTGAGAAAGAAAAAAATCTATGGAGTAAAACCCAACAGCAAATCCAGAATGGAGAGCTGTAGGCAGTTTCTTATCACTTATCAAGCAACTTTCAGGCAGCTCCTGCAGCAGAACTTTGTTTTTATTCATTGATGGGACATATGCGTTGCTGGCTGGCCAGCATTTATTGCCCATCCCTAGTTGCCCTTGAGAAGATGGTGGTGAGCTGCCTTCTTTTAGTGCCCCATACTCAGACTTTTCGGCTCGGTGGAACAATTTATTAATGGAAGAGTCAATCTCTTTACCCTGTGTTTGTGTCAGTTAAATTTTGTCCTCGCTATGAGAACACTTTTACAAAGACTGAAATATGAGTCAAAGGCTCCAATGGTATTCTTGCAGGAGACTGTCTTTTCATTTACCCCCTATCTGGCCAGCATGTTATCCCAATACTATTCTCCCAATAGCATATAACAAAGTACTAACTTGATCTCTTTACTCACAAAACATGAGGTGTTGAGTTGGCAGGTAAAATGTGTTGTCAGCTGAGACATTGTCAGCCTGCCTGGGGCCCTTTATGTTTGAAAGGATTCCGATAGGTGAAAAGTAGCATGCATTTCCTGCCCTGATTGGAGATTGTCTTTTCCAGCACCACTTGACCTGCCAGTTGTTGGGCTGCCTTCTCTATTTTGTCGATTCCAGCGTGGTTGCTGGATTGGCCTCTAAATCCCTTATCTGCTGTTCCTGGGTTTTCCTTGAGGCATTCCCTACCCTTGTTTTACCACTCCTCTTTGGGTTTAGCCGCTCCTGCCGCCATTTGGATTTACTTCAGGATTTTTTGCCTTCTAACTCTAGAAGAGATCTGAGCAGAGACAATGGTTTTTTATTCCATTTTTATTTATTTACATGCTAAATACTTACAAAGGTTATTTAAGACCGGAATTTGGCTGGAACTACTATCTGAGATGCTTTATACTCATCTTCTCTCAGTGAGCGATGCAACACTTTATGCATATATTCAATAGCTTCCATTGGAGTTAACCCTTCACGGCAACTCACTATCAACACAAGTACCAGCAGATCACACCTGTGATACAAGGATATCTGCAAAAGAAACCTCAAATTAACAGGGATTGGGGTCAATGCATGGAACGAGCTTGCTACTGACTGGAGTGCTTGGAAACAAGCTGTTAGGAAGAGCAAGGGAGAATCAGAGAGCAATGGAAACTTCCAAATGGTGGAAAAGAGAGTCCAGCGGAGGGATGGAACATTAATTCACCTTGGGCTATTCACCTTGCTAGTTGTGGAAGGGTTTAGCATATATGCATTGGCCTCTACAGCCAAAACAGGAGCAATCCATTGTCTCCCAAGGCGAACAGATACCTACTACTCTTGTTTAGATAGTATACTACTGAATGGCATGACTATCCGTGACACTGTAATCAATAAAACATAATGGAGGTTCTACAACTTGAATATATATCTTTGTGGAACTCAGAGGATTTGGACCCTTTGAGAAAGTTTGTACCACTCCATTTTAGACCCATCTCACTTTTCCCTGTATCCAACAATATTCTCTCGCACCCACCTGGTGATCTACTTGTTTGTTGGTCTAGCTCAGGCAGCCTGATCCTGGTAGGCCCAAAGCTGGTCAGTGCATCTGGACACTGCCTTTATGGATGCAGTCTGCAGGTGGAATGATAATGAAGACTAAGATGTTAATATTGACCAGGCCTTCTACTGAACTATCGATCAACATCCCATCCAAAAGTAAAACAATTGCCACCCCAGTGTTAGTTGCATGTTGCACTCAAGTCATGCATCCAAGGGACTTACATTTTAATGTCAACTAAAGGCCAATAGAACAGTAACTGTGCAGCAAGAGGTGTGAGACACCCTTCCCAGAATGCTCATATGGCTTGTTATGAGGCATTGTTGAGTACTGGAGTCATTTCAGTTTGGCATTGATGTACAGCATGTTATATAACTGGTCATTTAAACATTGTGGAAAATGAAATAATGCTTCAAAGTAAACCTATACCTTGGCAGAGAAAAGCAGAAAATATTTCACTCAAGGCTAGAGATATTTTGAAGAAGAATTAGAATAGCCTAAAGAAAAAAAAGTCCTTATTTGGTAACTCTTTGCCTTTGTAGTCACTGCACATGTACACTAAATTAAACATGATTTTGATTTATATCGTAAGCTTTTAATGGATTAACTTCATCTTGGACTATATCAATGTAACAAACTTAGAAATTTTGTAGCATGACTGAACACAACTTCATTTAATTCTTCACCTTGATTACATCATTAAATATGAGCAAGAAACCTCATGTAACTAATATTTAAAGTTCAAAAATTCTGAAGTATTCCCTGATCAACCAGATGCAATGAAGGTTTTGTTGAGAAAGAAGGACGTAATTTATATAGCATTTTTTATAACCACTGAACATCTCAAAGCACTTTACTGAGAATGCGACACTTTTGTTTTTGCATTGTAGGAAACACAACAGCTAATTTGCACACAGCAAATTCTCAGCAACAGAAGTGCTATTCTTACCAGGTAATCTAGTTTTTCAGTAATGTTGATTGAGAGACAGATATTGACCAGGACACTAGGGATAACTCACTCTCTTGTTCAAAATGGTGTCATGGGATCTTTTACACCCATCTAAACAGGCAGATAGGGCCCCTGTTTAATGTCTCAATCCAAAAGATAATACTTCCAATGGAGTTAATTTTTGTGCTGAAACCTGGGGTGAGATTTGAACCCAGAAACATGCACTTAGAGGGAAGAATGTTACCAACTGAGGCGCAGCAAACATGGTGGCACTAACTTAGAAGAATGGTTTGCATCATACTGCATGAAGACATGCAACCGAGGTTGTTTTCTCAGATGCTCCAACTATCACATGAAGATGATGACTACCTTCATCTTCCAATTCAGACTAACATTGGATATTTGAGAACAATAGCATGCATTTACCTGGTGATTGATGCACTTTTGACAGAGCAAGGGAATACATTCAGTTTTCCATGGAAACCTGGCACTTCTGTGATAGAAACATTTAGTTTTATGGCATCATTACCTTCTCTCAAATTGTGGGGCACCCTAGATTGAAACCAGATATTATTGTAAACACTTTTGGTGAACTCCTTTAACTTAATTACCAAAAGAGGCTACCAGCCATATCTTGCATTATATTTTATTGAGAACCCCATTAATGTTAAATGTAAGGGTATTCCAAAACCCAGAAGGATAACTTGGAACATTGGTTCTTAGTGGCGTATATTTTCAATTTGGTATAATGTGAGGAAATGTAAGTCCTGTTGTAATCAAACATAAAAGAATATTTACTTACTCAAAAGAAACACAAATCAAGAAAGACTACCATACAATACAACAGTGCACTTCATCAAAATAATGACTACACACATACAGTATCTGATGAACTTAACCCCATTCCTGTCAACCTACGCTCCTGAGCTCTGCAAAATTTCCCTCATCCCAAAACCACATCCCACACAATATAAGTCTATGAGATAAAACCAGCAAATAATTACTACCCACAAATTATTTTTAGGTTTGGAGATTCTTTTGTCTGAGGAAGTAGTTTTCCTCTGAGATATTCAAAACCATGAGGTATTAAAAACCATGAGACTGGAATTCAATGCCTTTGGGACAGTTCTGTTCCTTAGCTGGATGTGGTTATAGTTGTGCACACTTCCCAGCTGTTGTCTTCTCTTTGTCCTTTCCTGTTGTCCCTAATTAACTTGTGATGGATATACTGTTTCTTTCTTTTGATGTTATTCAATCTAAATAGTCCCTTGGGCTAGGTTTTTAGCATATAGGTATGAATTGTATTTTCATATCCCCATTGTGAACTCATTTATTCTACAGTTCTAACACCTCTTCTATACTCCATTGTGCTCACTCCTAGACACTCATTTTCCTGCTGCTAAGCTAACTCGCATATCGAAACTCCCTTCAAACAGATGCACCCTTATCAATTCCTCTTTCACCCCATTCTTCATTTTATTTTATCCAAACCTTTTTTTTAAACCTGTAGTTTACTTAATTCTTAAATCTTCATTTTTTTCAAGTATCTTGACAACTGTGCCCTTCTTTCTATGCGCCTGGCAACACACATGAAAAATGGGGGTAGAATCCCATCAAGGGCCTCCTGTTCTCCTGATACCATAACGGCAGAACCTTATTGGTACAAACTCCAGTGAATTGGTCCTTACAGCTATTTCTTTAGCGTTTCACCTGATCTTGCATGGAAATTGGAAGAAGTGCTGCGGAAATTTGACCTCACATTTAAAATTGGCACATGCGAGCTCAAGAGATAAACCTGAAAATATTCAACTTGGCAAAAGTTCTACGACTTACTGGTTCTCGTCAAAGCTGCTGCTGTAATATTCAGCCATTCTTCCCTTTTGAAACGTTGTACTCCTTGGTTGTGCTTCTCTGTCCCACATTCTCAAGTTACATGGGGTTTGTGCCGATGATTACATAAGAACATAAGAACATAAGAACATAAGAAATAGGAGCAGGAGTAGGCCATCTAGCCCTTCGAGCCTGCCCCGCCATTCAATAAGATCATGGCTGATCTGTTGTGGCTCAGTTCCACTTTCCCGCCCTCTCCCCATAACCCTTAATCCCCTCTCTTATCAAGAACCCATCAACCCGCTTCTTAAAAATATTTAGCGAGGCAGCCTCCACCACTTCAACGGGCAGAGAATTCCAGAGATTCACCACCCTTTGAGTGAAGAAGTTCCTCCTCAACTCCGTTCTAAACCGCCTCCCCTTTATCTTGAGGCTGTGCCCCCTAGTCCTACTGTCTTTTTTGAGCGGGAAGAGTCTCTCCACCTCTATCCTATCCATCCCATTCATCATCTTATACGTCTCAATGAGATCTCCCCTCATTCTTCTAAACTCTAACGAGTACAAGCCTAGTTTATTCAGCCTCTCCTCATAGCTCAATCCCCTCAACTCCGGTATCAGCCTAGTAAACCTCCTCTGCACTCCCTCCAGGGCCAAAATATCCTTGCGCAGGTGCGGCGCCCAAAACTGCACACAGTACTCCAGCTGCGGCCTCACCAATGCCCTATACAGCTGCAGCAAGACCTCCCTACTTTTATATTCAATCCCCCTCGCTATGAAGGCCAGCATCCCATTCGCCTTCCTGACCACCTGCTGCACCTGCAAGCTGGGTTTTTGCGACTCATGCACAAGGACCCCGAGGTCCCTCTGCACCGTCGCCTGCTGCAGTTTTTCGCCACGTAAGTAAGGACATACAAGTGAATGCATAAGTTTTGCTGGGACCAATACTAACAATATTGCCAGGCACATATTCAGTTTAGGGGCACAGCACTGGGATAAATCCCTCTGAGAAATTTTATAGTTTAAATCCAATTTGCAATAGTTCAGTCGGGGAAAGCTAATTTGGAGTAAGAGTTTGTTAGTCACTTCAATTATTGTAGCACACATAGACATTTATGGAATGCAAGTATTTCAAATAACTATGCCCCACTATAAGCAGCAGCAAAAAGGCTTCTAGTTGCTTTTGAACCCTTTTCTTTGTTATTGCATGAGCAAATGGTCAGGAAGACGAATGGGATGCTGGCTTTCATAGCGAGGGGGATTGAAAATAAAAGTAGGGAGGTCTTGCTGTGGCTGTATAGGGCATTGGTGAGGCCACAGCTGGAGTACTGTGTGCAGTTTTGGTCGCCGTACTTACGCAAGGATATTTTGGCCTTGGAGGGAGTGCAGAGGAGGTTTACTAGGCTGATACCAGAGTTGAGGGGGTTGAGCTATGAGGAGAGGCTGAATAAACTAGGCTTGTACTCGTTAGAGTTTAGCAGAATGAGGGGAGATCTCATTGAGACATATAAGATGATGAATGGGATGGATAGGATAGAGGTGGAGAGACTCTTCCTGCTCAGAAAGGACAGTAGGACTAGGGGGCACAGCCTCAAGATAAAGGGGGGGACGGTTTAGAACGGAGTTGAGGAGGAACTTCTTCACTCAAAGGGTGGTGAATCTCTGGAATTCTCTGCCCGTTGAGGTGGTGGAGGCTGCCTTGCTAAATATTTTTAAGATGCGGGTTGATGGGTTTTTGATAAGCGAGGGGATTAAGGGTTATGGGGAGAGGGTGGGAATGTGGAACTGAGCCACGACAGATCAGCCATGATCTTATTGAATGGCGGGGCAGGCTCGAAGGGCTAGATGGCCTACTCCTGCTCCTATTTCTTATGTTCTTATGTTCTTAAATCTTCTCAGATTTATAGTGATTTCAAAATTCTCAGGATTAGGGTTTCATATGTACAGAATGATTTGCCATCAACTGCAGGATAATATTTGATATGTAAGAATTATAATGTGAAATATATGAGCGTGAAAAGGATAGCAATGAAGACTGTGTGGACAGGGAGAAATAGTTAATTAAAGTGCTTTTAAATGCATGAGAAAGGAATTGTACTTATCTGTTAGTGCTAATATTTTGAAACTTAGGAAGCTTAAACTGAAAGCTTTGCAGAGGTTATAACGCTTACATATTAACTTTAAAATTAAAATTCCTGTCGCCTTTATTAATGTATTAAACTTGATTTTTTTTGGTTCTCAGTACACATACAAATCGCTTCTTAAGTCACAGAGTTTGAGTTTATTTCGGCTATCCTTTGAAATGACTAATATTTTGAAAGTTTGAGTAATTTTGTGCTTTTTCCAATCTTACCCTGATGATTGCTGGTGTTAGTCCTTGGCAATAACAGAAAATGTCACAAAAAATAGCAGAACAAATACTGAACACATTGAAGGAAGTGCAACTGATAAGCAACTTCACTTATGTCTGATGTTGTGTCGGGCGTATATTCAATTCTACACACAAACAGCAAACAAGTACCTAAAAAAAACTGCAGCCAGGGTCTGCAAGCAGCAGCACACAACAATGTGAATTCAAATGTGGTTAAGGAGCAAAATGATAAGGATCAGCAGTATTTTACATCTAAG
This sequence comes from Carcharhinus amblyrhynchos, assembly GCF_965287045.1. Classification (NCBI taxonomy): domain Eukaryota; kingdom Metazoa; phylum Chordata; class Chondrichthyes; order Carcharhiniformes; family Carcharhinidae; genus Carcharhinus; species Carcharhinus amblyrhynchos. Next base: position 65,818,553 of record NC_137333.1, read on the forward strand.
GTTGTATTGTTGAGGTAAATACTTTCAGCCAAAGGTAAAGAAAATCAAATATAGTGTAAAAAGGGAAACTTATTTGTGATCATCTGATTTATGTTCGCATTCAATTCATCCCCTGAATCTTTTAAGATTTTTGATTAAATTCTACAAGACACATTTGGAAATATCCACAGCATCATATTATTCTATTCAAAATTATACATTTTAGTAGTTTCCTCACAAATATCATCCTTCTCCTGGTGTTCGGAATAATACAAAGTAGAGAAATGCACAAAGGTCACCTTGTACTATTACCAAAGCTGTGTTATCATCGTTACATTTTTTAATGCATTCTGGGAAGTTTGACATTATTGTTATCCACAGTGAAGATTTATTGTACAACTTTTGAGTTTCTAATATGAAAGGAAAGAAAATATGACTCAAAATTCTTGTGAGATTAATAGGATAGTTATAGAACAGTCTTGTTATAATTATAGTTCTCCCAAACTGTACTGCCGGAAGGAGATACATTTGAGATACATTTCAAACTCATCTTTTCTCAGTAGATATAATGCAAACATTTCTACGGCATTAAATGAATGTCTTTCACTAGTAATGCAGCCTATCTCAGTGATAGAAAATGAGTAATGGAAGCTACCCTTTGTTGTAAAGCTCCATGTCCATCTTTATTAACAGAGGCCATTTAAAAGTAATCTGTTTCAAGTGAAAGGAAAGTGACAATGGCAGGGAAAGATAGTCTAACTTGGAACAGCAAATAAATGTTTGAGACTTTCAAAGGCTTTTTTTGTTCCAACCACTTTCCTCATTCTGCCTCCCTAGACTATGTAGGTAGGTTACTGTGATAACTGTGACAAGTGACAGAGAGTGTTGAAATGTCACCCAAGGTGGAGTCCCTGCTGATTGTGTGTCCCTTCTCTCAGCTAGACTTCTCACCTCCACTCGCTAAAGTGCCACTCAAGCTGATGGGGATCAGCAACTCACCATCTGGGTGAAGTCTGATCATGAAAATGAACGTCAAACAAGTCCTTAAACTCATGTCTTCATGTCAACAATAAACTGCATGAATGTACACAAAGAAGAGTGCATGAGCAAACATATGTCCATAGCCCATATATATTCAGCAGACCTTGTCAGTTCCTAATATAAGAAAATGCGATCAGCCGTTAATTATGACCTTTGGATGATGATCTGCCTTTTCCCCTTCTGTATGAATACATTACATGCTTAATTCTCTCAAATGAGAACTAACTTGATGCTAATTCTAATAAATATTTCTCTCGCTGTTGTTGTGTCTTAAAATGAGCTTTCACTCCAATCTAATTTTTCTTTTCTTCTTCATGTTTCTTTCTAATGAAGCAGATGGCAGTGAGCGTGCCAGCAATCCTTAGTGATAAATGCTCAGCCCTCAGGACTCCCACTGTGGAGACATGTGCAGCTCTCAGAGCTTTTTAAATTCAAATACAAATGTCTGACAGACTAAATTATAGCCAATAGTTCTGTAAAGAATGAAAAGCTAGACTTTTGTGATTCCCTTGGCTAGAAGGGATTTGTAACTACAAGCACTTACTTGTACACTACGGTACACTGTAAGTATACATTACAGTTTTAAGGTACACTTTAAAACTGAGCCTGTTTAGTGTACCCTTTAAGCTGGGAGTAGCAGAGGTGTTCCTCAGAGAAATGTCAAGGAGACTTTCAGTCTCACCAGCCCCAGAATTCCCATGATCTTTGGGAAATTCACAACCTCAAGATGAATTGGACAGCTTGAAGATGCGCAAAGGGAAATGGAGTGATATTTGGGGCAAATTGCTTGGTTTAGTATTAGCCCTCTGGTGTTGGGCTTCAAGCCACATTCAAAGCCTTCATTGCCTCCTACAAAACACCCAGGGCTGGATAAAACCAGCAGCTGTGAGTTCAAACACAAGGTACCCTCTCCGACAAACATATCTTCATCCTCAATGTTCTCAACAATGTTGGATGGCATAGCTCCAATCACATCTGTCCCCGTGATACAGAGAACAATCTTCTTTGTAGAACTGAGTGGATATAGGCATCATTATCCCCTTGCCAGCTCTGCAATGCTTTCTTTTGCTGAGCATCAAGCTGCCCTGTAGAGAAAGGCAAGGAAGTATGTGATTATGTAGCACGGAGTTTGGGTGATGAACCTGTGGAGGCAATGAGGTCTGTGTGGATGAGGTTGGCAGTATAAGCTGTGTGAGGGTAATCTGGAGTGTATCTGGAACTTAAGCTTGAGTCCTGAGTGCCAGGGTGTGCCACTGACGTAATGTTAGGCACTGAGAACCATGAGAGTTTGGTGCTGCAATGGATTGGAGCAATCATATAAAGATGTACTCACTAACCATGACCACCCAGATGAGGTCATGCAACTGCTTGTGCCATTATGGTCAGCTCTCCTGGTCCAGCCTTTCGAAGTTGGCCCTGCTAGCCATTTGCTCTCACTCCCCTGAAGCTGGCCCATGGGGATTTCCTGTTACCTCCACAGGCCTGTGGCATCTTTCCTCCTGGTAAAAAGTCTCACAACACCAGGTTAAAGTCCAACAGGTTTATTTGGTAGCATCGGCTTTCACATACCAAGCTTTTCGGATCTGCCAAATAAACCTATTGAATTTTTCCCTTGTGTTGTGAGACTTCTTACTGTGCCCACCCAGTCCAATGCCAGCATCTCCACATCATCTTTTCTCCTGCCCACATTCAGCGTTAGTGCCTCCAGTACCACATAAATCATTAGGAATCATTGCTGTCCTGACTTCACAATAATTTAAATTGCAGCAATATTTGTTTGTGCAGCTTCCTTTTAAGATATAGTCTGCATTTAAGAAAAGCAGGCTGGTTGTACCCTCCGGTATATAGACAATGCTGCTGGTTCCTCCTGCTGTGCAGAAAGGCTGTGGGTAGGCTTCAGGAATAGAAAGCTGCCCTGGAGCCACGCACTCCAATATTACAATCATTTAGCTAAGGAGGAGATGTTTTGCACAACTTCACCTGAAAGGATGTGGGCAACTTATTAATTTTGACTCCCTCAGAGTCAAAAAATAGGGCAAACCCAATTTCTAGACTCCGTGACCAGGACATGCTTGGCCTTCAAAGCTGAGTTTAAATGTTTGGATTGTACTTCTACACAATCCATAACTGCAACTTGGAAACTGAGTGAGAGTTTTTCATGATTAACTCAAGGGTAGAAATCAAGCACGCACATTTGTGTGTAAAAGGCTGGATGGAAAATAGCATGCCGTGTAAATCCATGGGGAGCTGACAACATTGGAATGTGTGTTATTTCCTGGTCAATGCTTGCCCAGATCACACTGGTAGCAACGATCTTGCCAGTCAGAAAATTGGCCTGAATGTGCGAAGTTTTCAGTATCTGATTTCCAAATAATACAGTCAACAAGGTTCAAAGGACAGCACTGAGGATCATTCCAAGATTTCATTTTCAAGTGACAAAGAGTTATTTACAGGGCTAAGCAGACGTGGTGGACTGAATATCCATTTCTGTTCCATGATGTAATATAGTTCTTGTCTGTTGTCTTTTGACAGAGCTGAGAGAGGCCAAATCAATAAGGTGAGTTTATCTGGGATTTGGAAGATCTGAAGGTTCCACCAGCATGGAATCTTTTCTGCGCTTCTTGTGGAGGAGGTTATTGTGATTGGTTCTGCACGAGCCCAGCATCGGGATAGTTTTTTCAGCCTACATTGATGACATACTCCTCATGTTCACAGAACCCGCAGACGTATGTAAGATGCATGAGTGCCAAGATGTGCACTCTGCCACATCCTCTTCCAGGATCAATTTGGACAAGTATTCCAGATTTGTGGTCAGTCCATGGTAGATGGACCCCTCCCATCGGAACCCAGAACTTTCACCTGGAATAGGACAGCCTCCTCTATGTGGGAGTCCACCTTTGCCCGGCTGTGGAATCCTGGTTACTCGCCTGAATTGTTGGACAGGACTTGTCTGAATGCTATCTTACTGAGTTCAAGTTCTGGCCATAAACCAGCCTCTATGTTGGGGTGACAGCTGGGGAACTTTCACCACAAATTCTGATTTTTTTTCACAAACATCCAGAGAATGCTCATACATTATTTCTGGGACGAAAGACTGCACAGAGTTGCTGCTGAGTTTTTGAATCTCCCATTTAGGGAGGTTGGTCAGGCACTAGTTGGCCAGGCTCAAGTGGTGACCTTCCAATTTCTGACCCTGCAGCGATACCTCTACGTTGTGCCTGCTCCTGGATGGTGTACCCTGATTATTTATTTCTTCCGCCAGGTGCATGGTCTAAATGTATACCTCCTGTTCACAACCTGAGGATCATCACAACTCCTTGCAGGTGTTCCTGTCTTTTACCAGACTTACTCAAAAGTCTGGGACATGGTCACCTCGCACTGCAGCTCTCTCCTGTCTTGAGTGGCGGCTGTCGTCAAGGAAGCACTGCTCAGGAATCCACATTTCCACCAATACCATTTCAAGTGGCTAGCAGAGGGACAGGTGTGGCTACCGGGGTAACTAGGGACATGGCAGAGGACTGGACTGGATGACACCCCATGAGTTGGCTCGATGCACTGCGGGCATACAGCTCACAGTCAATGCCATCTGTGAGCGGTCATGCTCAGGCCCTATGTCACACATGGTCTCGACAAGGCACAGCTATGCGGTGAATGCATCCCTGCTTGGAGGAAATTTCATCAGCCCCTAGTCCCAAATTCCACCCCCGCCCCCCATCAGGAGCCAGAACGCCACAGCCTGAGCCACTTTATGGAAATGCTGTCTGTGCCCTTTGCCATGGCACGGAGGGATTCTGCTGCTGCACTTCAGCCCCATGCTTCTGACCTACAGGCACCCAGTGTATCAGAGTCAGCGAAGGTGGAAGAACCCGCACCTGGGCCTAGCCAAACATGCCATTAACAGGTCCAAGCAGTGGGCAACCGAGGGGTCGTCCAGCCCGACTGTCTACACTTCTACCGAGGGTACATTTGTGGCCAGGTGTCCCTAGAGAGGGAGCATGCGCAATCCACCAGGGCCTTCTGTGTGATGGGGGCACTGCAGGAATTGGGGTGCACTATTGATCCTTTCATCACATTTTAGTTTGATGTTTTAAGTTTTATTAGTGAATTGTTTTTGTTGAAGGCAGTGCCCCTTTAAAGGACTGCCCCTTTGACTTAGTCCTTCAGTTTGTTTGATTTGGTTTAACTGGTTCTGTATAAAGAGTTGGAAACAAGAAATCCATCCCTTTCATCATGCTTCCTTTACACAAAATGCAAGAACTATAAAAGGTAGTGTCAATGTTGAACAGAAAGGATTATTGTCTTTATTGATGCCAGTCATGGCTCAGTTGATGGTACTTTTGCCTCAGAGTCCCAAGGTTCTGAGTCCATGGGGCCGATTCTCCCAGAGTCCAGGTAACTCAAGCAGAGGCTATGTAGCAGCTCCCTGCTGGGTGCCACAGCCTCCTCGAGTCTCCAGCCACTGATATCTGGCGCTGTCAGCTCCACACCATAAATTAGTGCAGAGCTGTATAAATTATTTCAAATTACATATCATTAGTGAGCCCAGGAACCAAGCCTCCGGGCCTGCTATCTTCTCCACCAGGCGTGTTTCATTCCAGCAGGGTTCACAACAGCTCCTCACTTGAAAGGAGCTGGCAGCCAGGCCCTGCTGGAGTGAAGGTGGACCATAGAGACCCCCCAGGAGGCTGGGGGCAAGAGGGAGATGTCTCCTGGCCATTGCCAGCTTGGCAGTGCCAGACATGTTCCCTGGCACTGCCCAAGGGACAAAGAGGCAATGCCCAAAGGGGCACCTTGGCATTGCCCGCCAGGCCTCGGGCAGTACCTAAGGAGCCTATAGGACATGGGGCCACTGGGGAGTGGAGGGGGAGGTGATTGGTGGAGGTGGTGAGTCCTGCTGCCACTCTGCACTTGGAGGCCAGCGATCGAGGTTGGCCTTTGGAGTGGTAATGAGGAGGGTTGGGGCTGTGGGGGGGGCATGGGGTCACAACTAGAGGGGGGTGAAGATCGGCACTGCTGGAGGTGGTGGGAGGAGGGCAGCTGAGGCTGGCCAGACATGTCTGGGGGGCCAGTGATCAGAATGTGGTGGTGGGGGGGGAGGGTCACACAGTCAGTGATGGGGGATTGCTGTGCTGGCCAGTGATCGGGGTGTGTGTGGGGGGGAGGGTCACACGGCCAGTGATGGGGGATTGCTGTGCTGGCCTGTGATCGGGGTGTGGTGGGGGGGTGGGGGGAGGGTCACACGGCCAGTGATGGGGGATTGCTGTGCTGGCCAGTGATCGGGGTGTGTGTTGCGGGGGGAGGGTCACACGGTCAGTGATGGGGGATTGCTGTGCTGGCCTGTGATCGGGGTGTGGTGGGGGGGGGGAGGGTCACACGGCCAGTGATGGGGGTGTGTGTGGGGGGGAGGGTCACACGGCCAGTGATGGGGGATTGCTGTGCTGGCCTGTGATCGGGGTGTGTGTGGGGGGGAGGGTCACACGGCCAGTGATGGGGGATTGCTGTGTGATCGGGGTGTGGTGGGTGGGGGGAGGGTCACACGGCCAGTGATGGGGGATTGCTGTGTGATCGGGGTGTGGTGGGGGGGAGGGTCACACGGCCAGTGATGGGGGATTGCTGTGCTGGCCAGTGATCGGGGTGTGTTGGGGGGGGGAGGGTCACACGGCCAGTGATGGGGGATTGCTGTGCTGGCCTGTGATCGGGGTGTGTTGGGGGGGGGAGGGTCACACGGCCAGTGATGGGGGATTGCTGTGCTGGCCTGTGATCGGGGTGTGTGTGGGGGGGAGGGTCACACGGCCAGTGATGGGGGATTGCTGTATGATCGGGGTGTGTGTGGGGGGGAGGGTCACACGGCCAGTGATGGGGGATTGCTGTGTGATCGGGGTGTGGTGGGGGGGGGGGAGGGTCACACGGCCAGTGATGGGGGATTGCTTTGCTGGCCAGTGATCGGGGTGTGTGTTGCGGGGGGAGGGTCACACGGCCAGTGATGGGGGATTGCTGTGTGATCGGGGTGTGTGTTGCGGGGGGAGGGTCACACGGCCAGTGATGGGGGATTGCTGTGTGATCGGGGTGTGGTGGGGGGGAGGGTCACACGGCCAGTGATGGGGGATTGCTGTGCTGGCCAGTGATCGGGGTGTGTGTTGCGGGGGGAGGGTCACACGGCCAGTGATGGGGGATTGCTGTGTGATCGGGAGGCCGGTAATGCGGGCCACCTGTACATGTGGTGATTCTGGCAGCTGGCTCAGCGCTCTGGTGCCAGCCTCTCCAGCGGGAATAAGCCCCGTGCCCTGATTTTAAATGATATTCACTCCTGTGCACCCTGCAGTGCACAGAGTGGGGGAGATTCATTTTGAAACTCCTGCTGAAAAAAACAATGAGATTTACTCTAGTTTTTATGCAAATTCAACATTTGGAATTTTTTTGGGAGAATCCCACCCATTATGTTAAACCCAGGGCTTGAGAACAAACACAAGGCTGAAACTCCAGTACAATACCGAGAGAGTGCAACACTATTGGAGGTGCCATCTTTTGGATGAGACCTTTAAACAAGCCCCTTCTGGCTGCTGGGGTAGATATACAAGATCTCATGGCAACATTTCAAAGCAGAGCGAAGAGTAATCCCCAGTATCATGTCCAGTATTGATTCATCAATCAACATCAACAATATTTGGTCATTTCTACATCGCTGTTTGTGGGAGCTTGCTGTGCACAAATTGGCTGCTGCGTTTTCCATATTACAACCGTGACTATACTTCAACAGTATTTCATTGGCTGTAAAGTGGTTGTGAAAAAGGTGCTAGATGAATCCAAGCCTTTTGTTTTCTTTTACATTGCTGTTGCATTTGTAAATGATGTCTGATTATGATCACAATGCCATTTGTGGGATCTTGCTGTGCACAAATTGGCTGCCATTTTGCCCACATCACAATAGTGAATATAATTAATTGGCTGCAAAATGCTCTGGGATCTCCTGAGAACGTGAAAGACCTTTCCTTTTGTAAAAGCAGAGCTATAATTAAAAGAATAGATAGAGAGACAGTTGCTTTTGTCTAATTAAAGCAAAAGTAGGCTGAATGTTTGTTTCAGGTTTGACATAAGGAACATTTCAGATTTACAAAGCTAATGATAATGCAGTCAAGCAGCATGCTGTTTGTATTTCAGACATATGTGAGTCCATAAAAATAAAACTGTTCCAGTGTGGAGAGTAATATTTAAAGACAATTCATCATGAAACATCTGGAGGATGTGCACTTTATCCAAACTTGTGGTATTGTGGGAATTACGTATGCCACTACCGCCAGGATGAACCTGTTGCTTTGTATATACAAATTCCGAATGCGTGGGCTAGTTTCCTCCTTCTCACAGGGCCCGTTGCCCAAGATTGTGTTCATAAGTAAGAATTCCATACAAATGTCAATGTTACAAAACATAAATAATAGTCTGAAAGTCTTTATAACTTGGCAAATGGCTCATTTTGATGAGTAAGGAATGGATTGAATCAACTTACTTATATTAGGTGAAGCTAGACTAAGCACCCAAAACCCCAGCAAACATCTTTTCATCCCTCTCCTTGGGAGTCCTGCAGTATAGTGTAAACTTGAATGATTAACAGGTTGCAGATCAACATTTGTAAATGCCTGGACAAAGACTTGACAGTGGTGTGACTGCAGAGCTGTCTGTGATAAGTAGCTTGCAAAGGCAAGATGGTTCTTCTTCAGTGCTTGAAAGTGTCTGCTGTAGGTTGACCAAGTCTCCAAAAGCATATAGCAGCATGGCGATCGCTGCTGCCCAGTAAAATCATGGTGTAGCTGCAGTATGGGTGAAACCATGATCTAGTTGGGGACGTTGCTAGCCTGGCCACCTCGGCCTTTTGGCTAAGATGAAGTGTTAGGTCAAGTCTGGGAGGGGGTGCAATGCCTCATCCTGCCAGCTTGGGTCCTGTTCGATCAAGCCCAAGGTGGGATGCAAGGACTTGTCAGCTTGGATCTGGTTTGTCCCTCATGTGGGAACCAGAATTGGACTTAATAATCTTTTTTGATTAGGAATAAAGGTACAAAAAAGAACTCAGTTTGAGATCCTGGTGCTGAAGTGCTCTTTTCTTCTGTTGGTTGAAGGCTGAGCTAGCACAATGGAGATGATGATGAATTCTGTTGCCTGTTTTTGTGAGAGGAGGCTGCCACATGGACAATACCTCACTTTTTCCAGGATCTCACCCTTGATCTTAGTGGGGGGAGGTGATTTGATATGGGAACTGGTCAGAAGAGGACCTTAGATTCTCAGGACTTGTGATAAGTTGACAAACCTGGAGGTCAGCTTTTACAAGCATCACCTCTGTACTGAAGTGCAATGATTGAGTTGTGAGTGATCTTGGCTTTGGATTGAAGACAATGTTAAGTTAAACAGTTTCCCTTCCATTCTTTAGGTGACCTCCATGCGTATTGGTCATTTGCAGGAGGTGGGATGCAGGGAAAATGGACAGCCAGTAACAAGAAAGGAGATCCAACAGCAGCATTTTCTCCCAAGCCAAGTATTGAGCTGTGAGTCACTCAGAACCAACTCTGGTGGAATGTATCTTTCATGCGCCTGACACCAAACTCCAGAAGCAACTGTTCTACTCGGAACTCTGCTGTGGCAGGAGGCTCCCAGCAGGATGGCAGACACACTTTGGGAATGTTCCAAAAGAACCCAACGGTGACACAATGGTTAGCATTCCTGCCTCACAGCGCTAGGGACCCGGGTTTGCTTCCTAGCTTGGGTTCCTATCTGTGTGGAGTTTGTATATTTTCCCCATGTCTGCGTGGGTTTCTTCTGAGTGCTCTGGTTTCCTTCCACAGTCCAAAGATGTATGGGTTAGGTGGATTGGCCATGCTGAATTACCCCTTAGTATCGGAGGATTAACTAGGGTAAATATACGGAGGTTATGGGGATAGGGCTTAGGTGGGATTGTGGTTGGTGCAGACTCAATGGGCTGAATGGCCTTCTTCTGCACTATAGGATTCTATGAGTTCTATCCCTGAAGAGATTAAACATCCCTACTGACTCATGGGAGTCTCTGACCTGTGACTGACAGAACTGAAGAAGGTTTATTCGAAAAGATACTAAACAACACATCAAAAGATTTCATTGGAAATACACAGGGATTGATTGATTGTAGCTCAAGTTACTGGTGGACCAGGCAACATGTCTCTGCTATCCCGTCATAGCTTTGCCTCAGTCGTCTTCGACACTGGATCTCTGTCATATTGAGTTTGGATGGGGTAGATCTGTGCACCCTTGCCACAGGGCAGTCTCTGGTTGTCCTGCCTCACCTCTTCCTACTTCCTGGTGCGTGTGCAGCAGCCCCTGCCTCTGATCTCCAGCTCTGCACTATGACTGGTTTCTATCACATCTGCGTATGAGGGTGCCTTCTTCTATCTTCTTTTGCGTGAAGCACTGTGTGTCCTTATCCTGCACAAAATTCCTCCTGGCAGCTGAGTAGCAGCAAAATGAATTGCCTTGTGAAACCAAAAGCCTCACCTTCTACTCCCTTGTGTTGGGAGAAGGCAGTTGGAATTGAGTTTGTGTCACTTCTGAAGCAATAAGTAAAAATGTAAATCAAAAAGTCCATTGGGGTACCTGCAGCTCTCCCAAGGGGTCTCCCAGATGCCCAAATGCATCAAATTCAGACCAGCTGTTACCAAGTCTATTCTGCGCACTTCAGGCTTCCCACTCCTGGGCTACCAAAGTCCGAGGGGAGGAAACTAACAATTCAAATGGCCACTTGCCTCTGTAAAACATGCCTGCATGCAATGGACCCCCGTCCCATTCCCACTTCTGCAAAATCAGGAATTGTCTTGTTCAGGGTTATGATTTTCGATTACTTTTGCAATCTTTGCCACTACAGAGATGTTCCCCATCATGGCAAAAATCTGGCTCAGTGTTTGCAAATAGAATGTATCCAATACTTTTTCACTAATTTATCCAAGTTGTATGGATTTTGATTCTATACTAAACCCCAGGATAAGAATTTTTGCTTTGAATAACCCTGTTGCCAAAAAAGGATATTCACTGATTTGGAAAGCTAATCAACAAGGTTTATTAAAAAAAAATTAACACTTAACTTTCCATTAATCGAGGCAAGGCACGATGCATCGGTTCAATATATCAATCTGTCTGTCTGTGGGTCCTGTGGGGCCTTCTCTTTGGTTCCTTGAATCTGGTCTCATGGTTCATGACACCCTTCAAGATATTAACTTTGCAACTTTAAGACTTGAATTATAGTTTTCCAGTCTACTTTAACTGCTATAGTTTACAGTCCATCTTAACTGCTGAAGCTGCACATTTCACAGTGAGCTGTTTGTTAAATTGTTTTTTTCTCTGTCTTTCTCTCAAACTAAAGCAGCTTCCTAATACTTTCTCTTCAGATTTTTCGGCCAAAACTGAATCCTAATACTAATCTTGCTACCAGATTTTGATGGCAATCATCAACCTGTGACAATTATTTTCATCACTTCTGGGCTTTCACAGCAATCCCAAAAGTATCCCAATTATCCTACATGTCCTACATAGAATTCTACAGTATAGAAGGAGGCCATCCAGCCCATTGAATTTGCACCGACATAATACTTTACCCAGACTCTATTCCCATAACTCTGCATACTTACACTGCTAATCCCCTAAACTCACACATCTTGGGACACAAAGGGGCAATTTAGCATGGCTAATCCACCTAACATGCACATCTTTGGGCTGTGGGAGGAAACTGAAACACCTGGAGGAAACCCATGCAGACATGGGGAGAATGTGCAAACTCCACACACACAGTGACCTCGAGGCTGGAAATGAGCCCAGGTTCCTGGCGCAGTGAGGCAGCAGTGCTACCACTGTGCCATCATGCCACCGGTTTTTACTAATTTCCTGGTAAATGCCTACACCTAGCTCCTCTCTCCTGACAAAATGCCTCCCAGCAAGTGTGCTTTAATAAATTCTACTCCTTGACAAGTGCAAAGACCCTATTGGTGCTCCTCTATTTTATGTCCTGTTTGCAGGCAGCTTTTGCAACATTCACCTTTCAATTCTGTCCAAATACTTGCAACTCTGTTTGCTTCCCTCTGACAAACTCACCTTAAATTGTACCCAAATTTACAATTTTTGACCACAGGAAAGAGTGCTTCTGATTTCCCTTAACTCACCTTAACTTGTACCGTTTTGACGGGAGGCATTGGAACATTTAGCCCTCAGACAATCTTTCTGGCTAATCAACATTGCAGTCTTGGCTGCTGTTTACTGCTAATGCTAAACGCACTGGAACCCAAATGTACAAATGTATCCCAGCTATAACTCCACAGTTTCCTTCTTAAAGCTACAGTAAAGTGTTTTGGCACTTAGAGAGATGACAACTTCAAGACCTTTTAACAAAACCCCAATAGTACATACAAATTAAGGCTGCTCATCAATAAGGTCATGAACAGTACAATTTGCTAACTTAAGCCTTAATAATTACATATATGGCAGGTGAAATCTAGCACATTTAAACATATTGTGCAGTTTATTGCTTAACACTATGCCACCAAACGATATTAGTCATTATGAGATTATTGACCAATCTTTTCTCTTTGTGATAGGTTTCCAAGTATTTCTTTTTCTGTGTCTTCCCAGAAGTTTCTATTTTGGTTCAGATTTACAATAATCTTTTCTATTTCACTGAGAAAACTCTCACAGGAAAATACAGATCCGGGAAAGATTCTGCAATCCATTTGGCAGATTCAAAGACAAGCACTCACTTCATCTCACCATCATTCGTTCCCCCAAATAGTTATTTAATTTCTTTTTAAATTTTCCAGTCTTTACCTCCATTAATTTCTAGACAATTTGTTCCTCGTATTCACCACCCACTGTGTGAAGTAATTAAATTTAAACTGTTTATGCACTTTACTCCTTGACTCATATCCTCTGTCTTGTGGCAATGACAAGCATATTATTCCTCTACAGGTCGTGAGTACTTGAATAACATCTTGTCTGCACATTCTCCTCCAGTGTAAACAGTATGGGGCTCTTGTGTGTTGTCTCGTAACTCAGATCCATTAAGCTAGTAAGTGTCTGGTTACTTTTTTCAATATTGCCTCCAATATCCACAGAATGGCAACCAGATTTGCACACTGTATTCCAGTCATGACCATAGCAACACCTCATGGGATTTATAAATTATCCTGCTGACTATGCATTTAGCACCTAGGTTGCTTTCCTTACTGCACTCACACGTTGTACCTTTGAACATAAGAACATAAGAAATAGGAGCAGGAGTAGGCCATCTAGCCCTTCGAGCCTGCCCCGCCATTCAATAAGATCATGGCTGATCTGTTGTGGCTCAGTTCCACATTCCCGCCCTCTCCCCATAACCTTTAATCCCCTCTCTTATCAAAAACCCATCAACCCACATCTTAAAAATATTTAGTGAGGTAGCCTCCACCACTTCAACGGGCAGAGAATTCCAGAGATTCACCACCCTTTGAGTGAAGAAGTTCCTCCTCAACTCCGTTCTAAACCGCCCCCCCCCCCTTTATCTTGAGGCTGTGCCCTCTAGTCCTGCTATCCTTTCTGAGCGGGAAGAGCCTCTCCACCTCTATCCATCCATCCCATTCATCATCTTATACGTCTCAATGAGATCTCCCCTCATTCTTCTAAACTCTAACGAGTACAAGCCTAATTTATTCAGCCTCTCCTCATAGCTCAACCCCCTCAACTCCGGCATCAGCCTAGTAAACCTCCTCTGCACTCCCTCCAAGGCTAAAATATCCTTGCGTAAGTACGGCGCCCAAAACTGCACACAGTACTCCAGCTGCGGCCTCACCAATGCCCTATACAGCCGCAGCAAGACCTCCCTACTTTTATATTCAATCCCCCTCGCTATGAAGGCCAGCATCCCATTCGCCTTCCTGACCACCTGCTGCACCTTTGGTTTTAGTAAATTATCAACTGATACTCTACAAACCTCCTCTTGTGTTGTGTCCTCTGGGCTTATCTTCCATTTGTGCACATGGAAGATAGACAGCATTTGCCACTCATTGGAACACCATAACCACCTTTCTAGATCCAAGGGAAACAATTTGCATTTAAATAGCAGCTTTCACATGGCAAAACGTCCCCAAGTGTTTCGCAGCATAATCAGGCAAAATTTGACTCTACACTCTATAATGTCAGCTGTGGCTCAGCTGGTAGCTTCTGATTGTGAAATCAGGTGCCAATCCAGGGAGTTATAGAGTTATAGAGAATAGACATCTAGGCTGATACGCTAATGCAGTGAAGAGGGAATGCTGCTCTGTTAGAAATACTATCACTCTGGTGCGAGATTAATCCAAAGCTCCATTTGCTTTCTCAGGTGGGTGTAAAATATCGCATGGCTGCATGGGTGCAGCTCCAACAACATTCAAAAATCTTGACAGCATCCAGGACAAAGCAGCCCACTTGATTAGCACCACATCTACAAGCATTCAATCCCTCCACCACTGACGCTCAGTAGCAGCAATGTGTACTATCTACAAGATACACTGCAGCAATTCACCAAAGATCCTTAGATAACACCTTCCAAACCCACAACCACTTAGATCTAGAAGGACAAGGGCAGCAAGTAAATGGGAACACCACCACCTGCAAGTTCCCCTCCAAGTCACTCACCGTCCTGATTTGGAAATATATTACCATTCCTTTACATTCACTGGGTCAGAATCCTGGAATTCCCTCCCTAATGACATTATGGGTCAACACACAAAACATAGACTGCAGTGATTCAAGAAGGCAGCTCACCACCACCTTCTCAAGGCCAATTAGAGATGGGCAATAGATGCTGGCCAGCCAGCGACATCCATGTCCCATGAATGAATAAAACAAAACAAGATGCATTGCAGCAAATGATCAAGGTACCTTTAACAACACCTTCCAACATCACAACCTCCATCACCTAGAAAGATAAGAGCAGCAGATACATGGCAACTCACCATCCTGACTTGGAAATATATCTCTGTTATTTCAATGTCGCTGGATCAAAATCCTGGAACTTCCTCTCTAACAGCACTGTGGGTGTACCTTCACACTAGACTACTAAGTCATAAACTCGGCTAATGTTCTGTGGACCGGGGTTCGAATCCCACCATTATAGGTGGTGAAATTTGAACTCAATAAAAAATATCTGGAATTAAGAATCTACAGATGACACTGAAACCATTGTCGATTATCGGAAAAACCCATCTGGTTTGCTAGTATCCTTTAGGGAAGGAAATCTGCCATCCTCACCTGGTTTGGCTTACATGTGACTTTAGAGCCACAGCAATGTGGTTGACTCTTAACTGCCCTCAGGCAATTAGAGATGGGCAATAAATGTTGGCCAGGCAGCGACGCCCATGTCCCATGAATGAATTAAACAGATGGACTGTGGTGGTTCAGGAAGGTGGCTCACCACCACCTTCCCAAGGACAATTAGTGATGGGTAAGAAATGCTGGCTATGCCAACAAAGACATTATCCCTTGAAAGAGGAACAAAAAGTCATGTTTCCCTGTCCAATGTTGGCCATTTAACATTTCCTCTGTTTAAATCACTGTCAGTGTAGGTTGGTTAATTCTTTCCCTTCTTCCCAGGTTTTTTATACATCTCATTTGCCTGTCTCCAATTCACTTATTCGAATAAATTAAAATTTCAGAGTCTGTTCTGACTTGAACTTTCATCAATGCCTCAGAGTTTTTGAATTAAGAAATGACTGCCTACTTACAGCAAATAAACGAAAGGTTCTCAAACAGAATTCTCTCCTTCAGCTCTATATTCAGGACTGCTCTGTTGTCAGTTTTTGCAGCTGCATCTGTCTTTTGAGTGTATTACATGTGTTGATTGAGAAAGTCTGGTGCTAGTGGGAAAGATTAATGGTAAAAGAAGTTGAGGTAGACAAAGAACACTCTTTCTGAAGGACCTTGCAAACTGGGTGAATGTGCCAGCAACAAAGGTGATCCAAGCTTCCAGAACAAGGTTAACGTGGATGTCCATGGTCAGCCAGGTCCCCTCAGGGCATGTTACCTGAAGAGAGAGATATCAGATGTGGCCAGTTTTCTCAGTTAGATTGTGAGTTCACTGCATTAGAAAACCATTTTATGTTTTGGGCGGACAAAGTTTCCCTGTGTAACAATCAAACATCTACATTCAGCATTCTGGAGGTCCTGTTTCAATAGTCTTTGTTAAAATTCAGTGCTGCTTTCCAGACCTGTCTCTCCTAACTCTCACACCAGTTTTACAAAGTCAGAAATTCCTCCTCTCAACAGAGGGTTCAACCCCTGGACGAATTGCTGCTGGGGGTAGTGATTTTGCAAAAAGCTGAACTGAGATTTGCAGCCCACAGCATATCAGAAAGCAAATTCCACATGGTGGTTGCTATGTGTAAGGCGAGATAAACAAGTGAATCAATTTGTCACACACGTATTGCAGTCGTAAAGGACAGACAGATGGAAAGAGAAGAATGTCAGCATGAGGAGGTCATTTGGCCCATTGAGCCTGCACTGACAACAAGTCCACCCAGGCCCTATTCCCATAGCCCCACGTAGTTACTCTGCTAACTCCCTTAACACTAAGGGGCAATTTAGCATGGCCTATCAACCTGACCTGTACATCTTTGGATGGTGGGAGGAAACTGGACCACCTGGAGGAAACCCATGCAGACACAGGCAGAATGTGCAAACTCCACATGGACAGTAACCCCAGGCCGGAATTGAACCCGGATCCCTGGCACTGTGAGGCAGCAGTGCTAACCACTGTGCAACTCTAGTGTCATTAAGAAAAGAAGGAAGACTTGAACTGAGGTGGTCAAGAGAAAAGGATGTCGATTTTGCACAAGTATCGCCTTATTGCTCAATAATTTCAAAATCAGAACACCAAGGTTTTTAGTATCATCAGCTTGAGATATATGAATTGCACATTTAAATTTGGTATCTGGCTCACAAAGTTCTAATAGATCTATCTAAGGAAAACATATGGGGTTTAAAGTCTAGGGGCTCATAGAATCCAGCATGATGCCTGCTTGCCACAACCTGCCCCTGAAATTCAATGTCAGACAACCCACACACCCTTGTGCATATTAAGGTCATTAAGTGGTCAAGTAATGGCTATTTAAAGCTCTCAGTCTGCGGCCAGTGGTATTTTACCCATTGAGGAGGGGCGGACTAAACTAGGGGTAGGAAGCACTGCAGTTTTAGCTGTGCAGGCATTTCCCTGGATCCTGTGGAGGCATCCACCCCTTTGATACCCAACCCTTGTTTACTTGTTCGCCTGAAAACACACCCTGGCCACACACCACCCCCCACCCCCCTCAACCCCCCCACCCACCCCACACACAACTATCCTCAATCCCTTTCCGAGCCTCCTGACCAGGACTTACCTAGACTCATTGAGGTGATGAAACTGCCTGTAGTTCCAGAAGTGGCCACCATTCCTTTCTGGTGCTGTTGGACTCCAAAGCTGTCATCTTGCCTTGCTATAGGGATCATGGGCAGAACCAACTCCCCCCCAGCCTTTTTAACTGAGGGGAGCAAGGAGTATAGTATCCCATAAAATTCTGCCAATTCTTAGTGACTACCTCACTGGGCTGATGTAGAAACCTTTCACAAAGCTTGGCAGCTTAACCGATTGTTTTTATGTTACAAAGTTGCAGGTTTAAGATGGAAATTTACAGTGGGTTTCAAGACCCAATTTTACTACAGGTGGATGAAGATATGACACAGCTTTGTATGGTCATCCGCACATTACCATAACACCTATCCAAACAAAACATTAACTTGCTACTGCTCTAAGATGTAGTCTGGAAAATTGTCTTGGAAAGGATGCTTGGAAAGAATATATATATGCAAAATGACTCAGAGGAACAGAAAATTGT
Source organism: Carcharhinus amblyrhynchos (assembly GCF_965287045.1). NCBI lineage: Eukaryota > Metazoa > Chordata > Chondrichthyes > Carcharhiniformes > Carcharhinidae > Carcharhinus > Carcharhinus amblyrhynchos. Next base: position 65,836,456 of record NC_137333.1, read on the forward strand.
CAGACAACCCATTTGCTGTCAGCCGTTCAAAACAAACTCGGCTTAAGTTCCGAATATGTGATCCTTGGTGAGAGTAACTAGTGAGAGCGGATCATCGATTCCAACTTGTCTTCTGGAAACATTTCAGCGAGCAGTGGTGAGTTTCTAAGAGCATGATGACCAGAATATACCATTGAAAAGTCATAACCACACTAGAAACTGTCTGGAATTTAACAAGACAGGCAATTTTGGGTACCCACATTGGAAAGTTGGCTACAAATATGGGCAGATGTTTTATATTAAGACCATTGCAATTCAATAACTTATTTAACCACCAAAAGGAAAGGCATGTCAGGCATTACCTTTCAAAACAATTCTGTCAGCATTTAAATTGAGTAATATGTAAAATGATAATAGCAGATGCGTTCTCTTTCCTTTCATCTCCAACATTCAAATGTTAAGTAATCTTTGCCTGCAAATTACGACAGACTGTTCATAAACAGCAATGTAAGTACAAAATCATATTTTCCTCCTTTTCTAGGTGATGTGGGGAGGACTTGCCATAGGGACAGAGTAGAAAGGTAGAGAGTAGGACGTCTTAAGGATCAACAAGGTCATCTATGTGCGCATCCACACGAGATGTGTGAGATCCTAACTGAATATTTCTCATCAGTATTTACTGTTGAGAAAAGCATGGATGTTAGGGAACTTGGGGAAATAATTAGTGATGTCTTGAGGATTGTACATATTACAGAGAAAGAAGTGCTAAAAGTCTTAAAACCAGTGCCGGATTTAGACTTGGTGAGGCCCTGAGCTACATAAAGCTTGGAGGCCCCTCGTTAAAAAGTTACACCAAAAGGTCTCACAAGGTGCGTACCAAAACAGGACCTTGGATCGCCACAAAAAAATTGAAAACATAATTATGCCTTTTAATTATTTAATGGCAAGGTATTTAAAGTGAAAAAATACCTGCACGCTCACATTTGCATCACTTCCAGTGTTTTCCTCAGCTGAGATTCCAGGCTCTGTTGTCACAGTAGCAGAGGCACAAGTCTATGGTTGTTTTGGACTTTGCTGGTCACCTTGGGTTTGTGGATCCTTATCTGTTTCTGAAGTGACGTAAACTTTTGGTAATTTTTTAAGTTGCTCTTCAAGCTGGTGCTTTCTTTTTCTTTTCTGGTATCCGCTGTTAAATGTTTTCTTCATTGTCTGAAATTTTGTGAGGCCCTTGTGGATTGAGAGGCCCTAAGCTGTAGCTTGTTCAGCTTATGCCTAAATCTGGCATTGCTTAAAGCGCATCAAGGTAGAGAAATCCCTGGGACCTGGTGAAGTGTGTCCCAGGATATTGTGCAGGGCTAGGAAGGAAATTGCGAGTGCCCTCGCTGAGATATTTGTATCAAGGATAGTCACGGGTGAGGTGCCTGAAGATTGGAGAGTGGCAAATGTTGTGCCTTTTTTTTAAAAAAGGGCTGCAGGGAAAAGCCTGGGAACTGCAGGCGATTGAGCTTCACATCTGTGGTGGGTAAATTGTTGGAAGGTATTTTGAGAGATAGAATCTACAGGCATTTAGAGACACAAGGATTGATTAGGGACAGTCAGCATGGCTTTGTGAGTGGAAAATCCTGTCTCATAAATTTGATTGAGTTTTTTGAAGGGGTAACCAAGAAGATAGATGAGGACAGTGCAGTTGATGTTGTCTACGTGGACTTTAGCAAGGCCTTTGACAAGGTACTGCATGGTAGGTTGTTGCACAAAGTTAAATCTCACGGGATCCAGGGTGAGGTATCAGTATGGATACAAAATTGGCTTCTTGAAGAAGCCAGAGGGTGGTTGTAGAGAGTTGTTTTTCAAACTGGAGGCCTGTGACCAGTAGTGGGCCTCGGGGATCAGTGCTGGGTCCACTCTTATTTGTCATTTATATTAAGGATTTGGGTGAGAGTATAGGAGGCATGGTTAGTAAGTTTGCAGATGACACCAAGATTGGTGGCAGAGTGGACAGTGAAGAAAGTTATCACCAATTGCAACGGGATCTTGATCGATTGGGTCAGTGGGCTGACGAATAGCAGGTGGAGTTTAATTTAGACAAATGCAATGTGATGCATTTTGGTAGATTGAACCAGGGCAGGACTTACTCAGTTAATGGTAGGGCACTGGGGAGAGTTACAGAACAAAGAGATCTAGGGGTACATGGTCGTAGCTCCTTGAAAGTGGAGTTACAGGTGCACAGAGTGGTGAAGAAGGCATTTGGCATGCATGGTTTCATTGTTCAGAACATTGAATACAGGAATTGAAACATTTTGTTGAAGTTGTACAAGACATTGGTAAGGCCACACTTGGAATACCGTGTGCAATTCTGGTCACCCTATTAAAGAAAGGATATTATTAAATTAGAAAGAGTGCAGAAAGGATTTACTAGGATGCTACTGGGACTTGATGGATTGAGTTATAAGGAGAGGCTGGATAGATTGGCACTTCTTTCTCTGGAGCATAGGAGGCTGAGGGATGATCTTATAGAGGCAGATAAAACAATAAGGGGCACAGATCAGCTAGATAGTCAATATCTTTTCCCAAAGGTAGGGGAGTCTAAGACTGGAGGACAGAAGTTTAAGGGGAGAGATACAAAAGTGCCCAGAGAGGCAATTTTATCACACAGAGGGTGGTGAGTGTCTGGAACAAACTGCCAGAGGTAGTAGTAGAGACTGGTACAATTTTGTCTTTTAAAAAGCATTTAAATAGTTACATGGATATAATGGGTATAGGGATATGGGCCAAATGCAGGCAATTGGGACTAGCTTAGGGGTTTAAAAAAAAGGGTGGTATGGACAAGTTGGGCCAAAGGGCCTATTTCTATGCTGTAAACCTCTTTGACTCTATGACTTTTCAAAGGACCTGTACCCCCCAAAACGCTTGCTATCTCCTTTGTTCTTCTCAGTCCAGCTTGGGACCATCCTTTATTTCCTCTTGGTTACCTAGCCATGTCAACCTTCATTTATCCCCTTTCAGATATTTTTCTCCTCCAATCCTTACCTCAATCCATCATGACTCTTCTGAATTCCAACTGTCTTGACACATTTGAACGTACTGTGGATAATGCCAGAGCTGCTGCTATGCTTGCCATTTTCTGAAGAACACATCAAGGTATGTCATGGGTGGCACAGTTACATAATGGTTAGCACTGCTGCCTCACAGTGCCAGGGACTGTGAGGCCGCAGTGCTAACCATTATGTAACTGTGCCACCCATGACATAGGGACTGGCGCAGTGTTCAATTCCTGGTTTGGGTGACTGTCTGTGTGGAGTTTTCACATTCTCCCCATATTGCATGGGTTTCCACCTGGTGCTCCAGTTTTCTCCCCCAGTCCAAAAATGTGCGGGATAGGTTGATTGGCCATGCTAAATTGCTCCTTAATGTCAGGAGGATTAGTAGGGTAAATACATGGGGTTATACAGATAAGGCCTGGGTGGAATTGTTGTTGGTGCCAAATGGCCTCCTTCGGCACTGTAGGGACTCTATGATTCTAAGGTACTCATTTCTGCCTCCTTACGTACATCATCCCCAATAGCCCCATCATTCACTCTCACTGAAATGCCTACTGGAATCTAATTTCACCATTCCACTCACCTCACTCACCACTGTCCTTTTGTAATCTGCCAGTGGATCAACAATCACAATCGCCTTCTGGATTTACTTTCAGAATTACATTTTAAAATTATTCATTCATGAGATGTGGGCATTGCTGGCAAGTCCAGCATTTATTTCCAATCCCTAATTTTCCTTGAGAAAGTTGTTGTGAGCTGCCTTCTTGAACCATTTTAATCCATGTGGAGTGTGACACAAGTGTGCCTTTAAGACATTTTTTTTGTTCTCTGTAAGCAAGTTTTTTCAGTGTTGCCCAGCTGTCTGCTTAGAAGTCCTTTGATTGCTGCTTAAATGGGGTTTTGTTTATTTTTGCTCTGGGCTTCATGCATTGTCCAGGATTTTACAACCTCTTAAAATGTTAGGGGAAGGATTGATTTACAAGTTGAAGTCTGGTGGTTCTTCCTCAGAAGAATCCAAGGATTCACTTTCAGTTTTGGTTCAGAGTCCAAAGTGCTCCTGGTTGTCAAGTTTCAGGCAGATTTTCTCTCTCTCTGTCTCCCTGGGATTATAGATTCTGCTGGCTAGCTGAAAGCAGGTTTTCTTGCCTTCCTGGAATGAGAATTCTGTCTGCTGCAGTGGTTTGCTGACTGAAAGCTAGAGGCCAGCAATGGCATTATCTCCACCTTGAGGTCTGCTGAAAATTACAAGGGTGGGAAGCCAGAGTTACAATTCTCCAACCAAAGGACTAAGTCCCAGCATCACGTGAGCATTCTTACTTTCTGTGCTAAACCTGTGGTAGGGGTATATTTTAAGGAGGTTTTTTTGGCTGGAACATTTCATATATTTGTCAATATTTATATAATATCATGGTTTTTTTTTCCTGTTTGTAATTGGTAAATATTATTGCTATATATTAACTGTATTTTTAGTTAAACTTTGTTTGATAAAAGCTCCCTAGTGGGTCATTTGAATCATATCTGAAGTGAAACATCTCATGTTTACCCTAGCCAAATTCAAATTGCAAAACTTATGATCCACGCAGACTTCATAAAACACTTTGGAGTTTCTGACCTGAATTATAACAGGTGGAGGTATACCCACAGTGCTGTTAGGATGGGAGTTACTGGATTTTGACTCAGCAAAAGAATAGTGATACAATTTCAAGTTAGAATGGTATGTGGTTTGCAGGGGAACTTCCAGGTGGTAGTGTTCCCTTGTACTCTTGTCGTTAGCACTGCTGCCTCACAGTGCCATGGGCCCAAGTTCAATTCCCAGCTTGGGTCACCGTCTGTGTGGACTTTGCACATTTTTCCTGTGTCTGCATGAGTTTCCTCAGGGTGTTCCAGTTTCCTCTCACAGTTTAAAAGACCTGCTGGTTAGGGACATTACCCAAACAGGTGCCAAAGAGTGGCAACTAGAGGAATTTCACAGTAACTTAATTGCAGTGTTAATGTAAGCCATACCTGTGGCTAAAAAATAAACCTTACTTTAACTTATTCCAGGTGGTAATGGTTATGGGTTTGGAAATACTATTGAGGGAGCCTCACTGAGTTACTGCAGTGCAGCTTGTAGATGGTACACATTGCTGTCACTGTGAATCAGTGCTGGAGGGAGTGAATGTTCAAAGTAGTGAATAGGATGCCAATTAAACCTTGTCCTGGATGGTGTTGAACTTCTTGAGTGTTGTTGGACTGCACTCATCCAGATAAGTGGAGACCATTCCATCACACTTCTGATCTATGGACAGGCTTTGGGAATCAGAAGGTTGGTTACTCTCTACAGAACTTCCAGCCTCTGACCTACTCTGGTAGCCACAGTAGTTTTATGGCTGGTCCAGTTCAGTTTCTGGTCAATAGTAACCCCCAGGATATTGATAGAGGCAGATTCATTGATACTACTATTATTGAATATCTAAGGGAGATGACAAGATCCTCTCTTGTTGCGGATGATCATTGCCTAGCTCTTGTGTGGTATAAATGTTACTTGCCACTTCTCAGCTCAAGCCAGAATCCTGGTCTTGTTGCATTTGGACATGGACTGCTTCAGTGTCTGAGGCATTGCAATCATCAATAAACATCCCCATTTTTGATTTTAAGATGGAGGGCAGGTCATCAATGAAGAAGCTGAAGGTATTTAGACCTACGACATTACTCTGAGAAACTCCCGCACTTTTGTCCTGTGACTTACAACCATAGTTTCTTCTTCAAAATCTTTAGTGCATTGTCACTTCTCAAGTTCATGCCCATCACTCTAGAACACCCAGTTGAATCTCTTCAATCAGGATGCCATTCCTCCGCTGCACCATATATCACAAAAAATTTATCTGTCACCATGGTACATTTTCTTCTCTTGTTTTCTATCGCTTCTTTGCATCTTAACTACACAACCTCCCTCTACTATCTCTGCTTCATTTTCATCTTGGTAGGATTGGCCTCTCACAGTCCCTATCCAATCATAGCTACAGAATTTTTAGAAATGGCCAGTCTTGTCATCCCTACAGTGTAACAGCTAGAACCATCAATGATCTTTCCTTAGTGCCCTCCCCTTTCTTATCGATATGCTTCCCCTTGGCAGCAACACTGCAGGACATGGTCAGTTTTCACACATATGCTGATGACGCATTTATCCACAACGTTTCTAGATCATTCCAGCACATCCTTGCTTTCTGACTGCTTATTCAACATTCAGTTCTTTTAACCAGACTGTGGAGAGATTGTAGCAATCATTTCCATGTCCCATTACAAACTCTTTCTGCCTGTTTCCATATCACCTGAGGATTAAGAAAAGGAAATGGCCAAAGGATGATCCTTTGGGTACTTTCACATTAATGGTGGTGATTTGAGAAGAAGAGCCATTGCCAGAGGTGTTCTAGTTATAATGAAGTAGATAGTGTGGGTCCCATGCCATGTCCCATGTCTCCATTACTTCTATCCTCACTCATGTGTATTCCCTCCTCATCTCCCAGTGCCTTAAATATCAATCAAGGATAGGAAAAGATCAACTGTAACATCTTTCTATTGATGGTAAGATTGCAAAAACAATCTCTGAAAAATTCACTCTGTGTCCTTGCACAGATAATGTCTGATTTGCTGAATATTTCAGATTTCCAGCATCCGCAATATTTCGATGTTGTATTTGATTCACTAAATTCAGGGAAATTCCTTTCGGCCCCACCTGTGTGGGTGACTCGAGTCCCACATGATGTGATTGGCACCAACTAGGAATGGACAATACCTGCCCAGTGCCTTCTACATCCCAAGAGCACATTAAAATATTGTGGTCATTATTGATAGTCATTGATTGGCCATGTTCAATTAACCCTAGTGTCAGGGGGATTAGCAGGGTAATTATGAGGAGCTACGGGAATAGGCCCTGGGTGGGATTGTGGTCAGTACAGACTCCATGGACCAAATGGCCTCCTTTTGCACTGTAGGGATTCTATCCTTTTAAGGTTAGTGACATTTTGGTGATGTGCTGCCGAACAACACTTCCAGTACAGTTCCCCATGATTAACTGCTCCAGAAAGTAGCTAACTTAGACAAACAAATGTGGTTAAAATATGTCCAGGTCTTAGAAATTTACTCTTCATTCTACAGTACAGCAGTTATCACAATCACCAGTGACAAGTGGGTTTGCTGAAAGAGCATTCATGATCAGAGAAGATAGAGACTGTGGGCTGTAACTACTGAGTTCTCCAGTTTTGAATTCATGGATATTCCAAAGATGTGCAGGGAAGTCCCTCTTAGAAATTCACATCTAAACGTGTGCATTGCAATTGCCCAGAAGCCCAAACTTTCTTTGGGCAATTGCCCTGCATTGGGGACCATCTGAAAATAGGAAATCATTCATAAACACTGGATGGTTCCAACTGAGTTTGACCAATAGTCATCCAGAAAATGTTAGAAGAATTGAAACATCTTCTAACTTCTGGATAGCTATTGCACAGACCCATGCTGCCCCCACTGGACTCCTCCCACATCTCAGCACCCCTATGAAACATCTCCAACCCCAACTCCTCATGGGTCTCCTCCAACCCATCCACCCACAGGAACTCCCTATCCCTGCCCAGGATTCTTCTTCACCACCCTCTCAGCATCCAAGGGATTAAATCCCCTGACAGGAATTCCTCAACCCACAGGATTCCCCTCACACCCACAGGGATTCTCTGAGTCTCAACCCCATCAAGACTAATTCTCACCCCCTCCCCTTCCCCTGCCCCATTAGGCCTGACTCTCAGTCCCACCATCCCCAAGACACAAGACCAACTTGACATCTGATATCCCCGAGACTCCCCAACATTGCCCAGAGGTCTGAATCCCTCCCCTCCATCCTCTGAGCCTGACACTCCCAACCCCACTGTGGCCTAACAATGCCCCCAACCCAAGGACCAACTCCCCCCTCCAAATCCTACCCACTTATCTTTTACACTTACCAATTCCCTGGACTGTCAAGGGCCTGTAAACATCACTGGATCTGTAACTTGCTTGCTTTACAGCAGCTAGTGCTGTAAAAAGGGAGCATGCCTTCCTTCCCTTCGACTGAGCTACACTGGGAGGTACTGCACTGCTTGGATCTCATCCAGCCGACTCAGAAGGCCAGGCAAGGTAGGATTTTGGGAATGAAACCGGGAGTGGAGTGGCAATCCAAAGCTGATTGCCTCTCCAAGGAAATTTATCTGGAGAACTATTTATTATCTGTCCAGTTATGTTCCAGAGCGTTACTTACAAAATAATTTTGTACTCAGATCCAAGTAGCAAATTTGCCAATGTGTTGAGAATGTACTGTAAATCTGTCAGACTCTTGTTAAGGATCCATTTGCCTGAATTCTACCGCCCCACTTGGCACGGAATCAGAGTGGCAGACAACAGAAATGTCCGTTGACCTTGGGGCGGGAATTTCTGGTCTCACTCGAGCAAGGCCAAATAATCCCGTAAAATTCTGTTTTCTTTCGACCTGAAATATCAGAACCTATGGGTGGAATTTATGGCCCTGTCGTGGTGGGTGGCAGGGCAGGAAAATGGAATCATTCAGATCCACAATGACTCCAGCGGGACGAGAAGATCCTTCCAGAGGGAGGGGCTGTAAAATTCTGCCCTATATTTCCTTTTCACAGATTCTTGCTGACCTGCTGCACACTTGCAGCACTTTCTGCTTTATTTTAACAGATTAAACAAATTGTGAAAGAGCACTGTGTAGGCCCAGACTATCCTTCCTGGAAGATAGATATAGGTAGCAAGTTGGCTGAACTATCATTCTATAGCCGTTTATCAGAGATTATGCCAGAATTCTCTGGCTGTTCACACCCTGCCGCAGCCAGCAAGAACAGTGAATTTGATGCTCAGCCAAATCTCCTTACGCAACAGCAGGGCTAGAGAATCCCAGTTGCACATGAGCTCGGATAATCCTGCCCCGAGTATCTTTTGACATGTGTAGATAGCCGCTAAATATATTTAATTTTGAACTGACAATCATCCTCATTTTTCTTTTCTTGCTAACAAGACTCAAATCTCAATGCTTCTGATAATGTGGCATGGTAGCACAGTAGTTAGCACCGCTGCCCCACAGAGCCAGGGGCTCGGGTTCAATTCTGGCCTTGGGGACTGTCGGTGTAGAATTTGCACGTTCTCCCCGTATCTGCATGAGTTTCCTCAGAGTGCTCCGGTTTCCTCCAACGGTGTGCAGGTTGGGTGGTTTGACCATGCTAAGTTGCCCCTTAGTATCTCAAGATATATAGATTAGATGGGCTAGCCATGGGAAATGTGTGAGGTTATGGGCACAAAATGGGAGTGGATAAATTACTCTGTCAGAGAGTCAATGGCCCGAATGGCCTCTTCTGCACTGCAGGGATTCTATGATGAATGTCATTTGATGAACTTCTAATAGTGGAATTGGAAGTGTTCAAACAAACTACTCAAGTCTCACCATTTTAAAAAACACAGGTCTTGACATTGTACCAAAATCAACAGGTATTTAAAGTAAAACTTTACTTTGTCTAGCTATGTTTATTTTGAGAATGCAGTTTAATTAGGTGTGGATAGCAATAAATTGGAATCACTGACATATCAGATCTTTCCCAAACAAAGTATTTTGGGAAACATTGTGGTGTAAAGGATGAGACTTAAAGATCAGTTAATGACAGGTTTTGAGGCAAAATTTGAGACCTGTGTTCTTTAGGACACAATTACTTTTTTTGTCTGTGTTATGGTAAGCCTAGATAAGCACGTTGGGCAAATATTTTGCAAAATTGACTCAAGTGTTGCTTTTTAATTCTGTGCTCCTTAAAATATTTACCGCACCAGCCAATATGTTTACGCTCTGACTCATATCTAAACAAACCAAAAAGATTACAGTTTTTACTGGAATAGTAAAACTGGCTGTTGCAACTTTTGGCCACGCGTTCACATCTACACATGTAATTAGAATAAATGTTAACCCCTTACACTACCTTCAAATAAGTTAGTTTGTTATTCCTTAGAATTATTTATATACATATATATGTTATATATAAATGTATATACATATATTACAAAACCATAGGATAATTGAGTGGCTATATTACAAGGCTGTAATTCAATTGAAGAGGTTTGCTTGACATTTTAAGTATGAAAGTGGGGCTGTACTGCAAGAAAGGACCATTTAGCTCAACAAGTATTTTGCTTTCACAGACTGTGTCGAACTCAATCCATCAGGAACTCAATGTACACTTTGAAAAAGGGCTCAGAAAGTTTCTTCCTGTAAGGCAAATGCAAATCAAACTAAACTGCAGAGTACAGCTAACACCATGGTTTACATTATTCACTTAGACTGGTTCCTCCCTGTCGTGACATTTCCAAGGCTGCCCAGCAGCTCATGAGCCATCATGTTACATAAAGCATTTGATTATACCTCTCCATGGCTGGCTTTATAACTTTTAATCTACATCAGCTCCTCATGTTAAAAAGTTTTTTAATAGGCACTACTGAGATCGAATATCTTTTCCAAGTGTTTGTTATTTCACATAAAAATTATACTGCTACAGTTGGTGGTGAAGGTAAGATGGGTTTCATTAAAGATTTTACACAAACACTAAGCAATATTTCTGGACTATTTGGAAATGTCCAAAAAACAGTAAGGGAATTGGAAAGTGGTGAAAGAAGCAATCCAAGTTCTTACCTAACAGATCGCACCAAAATGACTAGTGGAATACTTGAAGGAGTAAAATGACATTCCATGTAAAAGTTAACCTTGATAATTTTTTGTAATCGTTAACAGGACTTGGGTATTGCTGGCTGGCCAGCATTTATTGTCCATCCCTAGTTGCCCTTGTTCAGAGGGCAGTTGAGAGTCAACCACATTGCTGTGGGTCTGGAGTCACATGTAGGCCAGACGGGGTAAGAACAGCAGATTTCCTTCCCTAAAGAACATTAGTGAATGAGATGGATTTCTCTGGCAATCAATAATGCTTTCATGGTCATCAGCAGATTCTTAATTTCAATTTTTTTTAACTGAATTTGAATTCTACCATTGCCATGGCAGGATTTGAACCTGGGTCCCCAGAACTAGCTGAGCTTTTGGATTAATAGACTAGCGATAATGCCACTGGGCCATCACCTCCCTTAAATAACTGAAGTCAAATCTTCTATATAATTATTGTAATTTCTGCAGCAGGAGTTTTCAGATTAATACATATATCCAATGATTCCAACATAAACATTCCTTGCATCTCCTGGCCCTTTTTCTTTCTCTATACTCTTCTGACATCAATACCATCCCATCTAATTCTCTTTCCATACCTAGTGGTGCACAAGGCAAACCTTCATCTGTTTCCATAGCCAGTAATTCCCAAAAGAAGTTGCTAGTCCATCATCAGAGGGACGCCATTCCACATTAAGCATCACTGACCAGGAGTCTCTCCCAGTCTTACCCCTAGCCATTGACACATTTGGAAGTATTTAAAAGTTGACACATTCAACCTGTTTGATCATGTTATGAGCACACCTTTACCTTGGCCATCAAGTCCTGGGATGGGGCGCGAACCCAGAGCTTCTGGTTCAGAGGCAGGGAGGCTTTTTATTCCAGGCCCATTCAAATACCTTCTCTCCTCCAGTCAAGACCCACAGCTATCCACCTATCACCAGTAAGTGTGTCCTTGGCACGGTGTCACATTTACTCTCCCTGCCAGCCATGAACACCCTCCCTATGTAACCATTAGGCCCATAGGGACCGTGAACTTGCCATCTCTTCTCTGACAGGTGATAGTTGAGATGTTGGCCCCTGTCTTTCCTATCCCTAAGATCCATGCCAACTTCAGAATCCCCTCCCACAATCTTAACCAGCCTTTCACCCACTATTGACAAATTCTCACCCTCCCACTCTACCACATCTCACTGCCCTTTCATACTGTGACTGTTCCCTCCCAACACATGTGCCTTGAGATTACCCCCCATCCCTAGATTGCACCATTGGTACTACTGACCCATCCCTCCACTCATGGCCCTCATCTCCAAACCTCACTCATGATCACCTTGGCCACTCCGCCACTAAAAATTTCTTACTGCCACCGCAACATTTGCAATGCATCCTGATATATTCTATCACTGCACCGAATCATGACCCCCAGTGGCTTTATTCTTCCTTCTCTCCCTTTTGGTCTCTTTAACAAGCTCGCTTCCTTGTGTCAGTCCTTTCCCCCATGTGATCCATAACCCACCACTCCCCCAAACCCAGTCACTGAGCACCATCCACCTACTCCAGCTATGCAGCTGCTTCTCCAGCTATGCATCCCGGCAAGTCCCAACATGTGACTCCATGCTTGTCTGGTTGTGTTCTGGACCGCACTGAAATCCCGCTGAGGAGGTACAGTTGATCGGACTGGTTGGGGGAAGGGGGTTCATTTCAGTCGGTGTTAATTTGAATCCTGACAATGGTCTTTGAGGAATGCTGACCAGCCATTATCCCATCATAATGGCAGGGATCAGAGATTCCGGCCATTATTTTCTGCCACTGAGAAACTAATCCTTTACTCCCCATTTTATTGTCTATCACCAATGGCCGAAGGGGACAATTCTGCTGGATGTCTCCCAAAATCCCAGAAATGCATTGCAGGTGCACCAGACTGTAAACAGTCGAGCTGTAAACTGTCTATTTAGTTTGAAGGTGAAAGTGAGTTTGAGTCAAGGATAGCTAATTATGATTTCTACCTGGAAGCAAGACTCATGGGTTTCATGTTCCATTGGAGAAGAGGGCAGCAGAAGCCGTCTTTGAGATCAGGTTACAGGCTTCCCTATGAATCAATGACTATCACAAACAGATTGGCATTTCGTGGTCAGCAAGAGAAAGGTTGCTTGGTTTTGTCAACTACCAAAACCGGATGTTGGGGGTGGGGGGGGGTGGGTGGGTGGCAGGGGGAGGCTGGTAATCATCTCTGGTTGAAGACATACACCCTCAGCCATGGAAGGACTCCTGGAGATTTAGCCTAGCATGACTGAGGAAGAATAATCATCAGAACAGGCTTTACTGCTCATGATAGATTTAAGAAATCTCTGAAAAGAAAAGAAAGAAAGCACCTAGATATTGTCATGAAAGTTACTACTTGGCGAAATGGAAATACGGGAACCTATTAGAAGCTGGGAGAAAATGTGAACTGTTTCTTATGGGCGTCATAATTGTGTGGAAAGTATGATGTGTATTAATGATAAAAGGGGAATATTCCTCTCTGCAGTTTAAAGTATAAGGTGCCTACAAAAAAAAAGGTTTAGCCAGTAGTCTTTTTTATTCATTTGTTACAGTAAAAGTTTTCAGAGGTGAAATCTTCTCACATCATTCTTTCAGCTGAGAATTGGAAGCTTAAATGTCCATTTAAAAATTATCCATCTCTATGGAGATAACAAAACTAGGGGCTTTTTGTGATATTTTTATTCCATAGGCTGAGGTGAGTAATATCGACTTTGCCGGAGTTTATTGTATAAGATCTCACAGTGACTTTTTTGTTATGTCACTGAAAAGTTAAGAATAATTGACCAAAAAGAGAGGATTTGTCTTTTCAAGCTTTGCAACTGTTAATTTAAAATCCAAGACAGAAAAGTTAGAAATACATTTAAAAGTGGGCACAAGGAAAGCAATAATAGTTGAAGCATAGGCTCATCATTTGAACCTCGAGGAAGAAAAGAGTAATGCGGATAAAATGCAGGTTGAGTTGGCTGGGGCTCAGGAAACAAATGCAATTGGAGTAAAAAATGTAAAAGCTTGAATTAGAATTTCAGAGGGAGAAACAAAGAGCGTTTCAAAGGAATTTAAACTGTGCTTTAGCCAATATATCTGTGATTGTAATAATGATGTTGAAATTGCCAATTAAACCATGTTGATTTAATATGAGGAAATGACTTCACAGGATATAAGGTGTTGCCTTCACATGGGATGGGAGGCAAGAAGATGGAAACAGACCCTGCACCCAAATAATCAGCGACTATTTGTAATACAATGCTGTTTACAAATCAAAAACTTAGAAAATAAAGAACCCTTAATGCCTTTGACTGGCAGCAAAGCGTTAATGACACTGGTATGAGATTGGAATCATCTGTAGACCATGCTGAGTGAGGGCAGCAGATTAACTTTCCTGTAAGGAAATTAGTGAGCCAAGTGTGCCACAACAACAAATAATTTCATATCACCTTTACTGATGACAGTTTGCACTGATAGGTTTTTAAAAACTGAATTAAATTTCTCTTATATGTCAATAACGCTCTTTGCACTTTACTTTCTGTGTGTATTGCAAGCTGGACATTGGGTGGGTGGGGACGAATTTTACCATCCTGCCCGCCACAGGAATTGGAGCAGGCGAGGAGCGGACCATGGAAATGTCCGTTGACTCAGGTGGGATTTACTGGTTTAGGGGCAAGTGAGACCAGAAAAACCCACCCTGAGTATCTGTGCCAGCCAGTGGAATCTGGTGGAAGTGATTGGTACCTCAGCCATTGGCTGCAGAACCAATGAGATGTTTACGTCATTGGTTTTGAAGAAGACTCAAAACTTCCTGTGCCCCTCAGGAATTAACAGACTGGAACCTTTCGTCAGAATCAAATATCTTGGGGGAGGAAATATTACCCACCCAGAGCTACTGGCCAATCAGAGGCTGGCAGTTTACATCAAGAGGCAGTTGCTTATGTCAGAACGACACCCACCCAAAGTATCACATTGAGAAGGGACTTAAGCACTGGTGGTTTTTATTTTTGATTAATGGAGGGAAAGCGGTCATATTATGGGGGACACTTGGTGAGGAGAAGGGGTATTGGTAGTGAGGGTGAATGGAAGGCTCATGGTGAGCATCCCTCCTTTCCGATGTTGGGTCCCTCAATCAGGTAATGGGTTCCCTGGGAGCCCACAGGAAGATACACATGGGTTTGCTTGTCATCCTCTGTGGCATGCGGAGCACCTTGCCCACAGCTGAGTCAGTTGGTGTCCTGCAGCAGCAGCAGCAGGGTAAGGTCCTTAAGGGGGTGACAATTGCCTAACCAACATGGGAGTTATGGGGTAGGAGCAGGAAGGTGCAGGCTGTCCCCCATACCATTCCACACCCCCGTCCCATCTGACTAAATGTCTCCCAGCACCAAACTCACCAAGGAGCAAAAAAAAAGGGGAACTATGGCTACCACCAGGATGAGAGGAGTTTCCACTTGGATTTTCACAGTAACTTCATTGCAATGTTAATGTAAGCCTACTTATGATGCGAATAAATAAACGTAAACTTTATCTGGCCCCACTACTCTACAGGTTACACCATTCATGTAAATGTTTAATTTACTCACCAAAATGGCCAATTATGTACCTTCGCTACAGTTAGACCCAGAAGAAAAGGTTTTAACCAGGCTTTGTTTAATAAACTCAGAATGATTGATTTGTTAGAAAAATAAACTTATTTTTTAAAGCAAGGTACAAGAATAGGTTAACACGTAATTGTACTCTGGAAATGTACCAAGATATCACTTTTAAAATTCCCCAGAGAATGCATGCACACACAAGCACAAATGATGGTCAGTCGTTGGATTTTGTTTGTTAAAGAAACTGAACAAAGTTTATTTCGGACAACGCAGCTTTTTCTTTCCAATATTGATCCAGGTAAAGACAAGAATGCAGACCAAGTGGATCTGCAGCTCCACGAATGAAACTGTCTCATAAGCTTGTTTCTGCAAGGAAGATGTGTGAAACTGGCAAACCTAAAAACAGGAGAGCATTGTGTTTCCTTTCTCTCTATCCCACTATTGTCAGGACTTCAAAAGATCACTAAATCCCACTGCCTGATTGAATCAATGAAGCAACCTTACTGAACTGATCCAAACATTCATCTGCAGCTCGTTTTACCAGGAACATATTTATAGTGGCCCTTCCTTCCTGGGGATGGGCGGGGAGCTCCATTGATGGCATTCTCTTTCACCTCAGCACTACATTGTTTCAGGTCAAAACACATTCAAAGCTCTGTGATACTGTAACTTTAGCATGTTAAACATCACAAACAGGGCCAATCTTCATTAAGTACATGTTAATAAAATAATGAAAACTAACCCACTTGAGCCTTTCAGTACAACACTCATCATTAAGATGCACAGTTTTGTGCAGGGAAATTATTGGAAAACAACGCCCACTTCATCTATTTTTCTGACATCATCTGGTGCCTGACTCTCATTAGTCGTGGTGGGGAAACAGAAATTGCCTAAGCCATCATGTAACACGTGGCCCTTGCACAATGTATTTTTTCATGATTTATATTAAATTATGAAACTTAAAGTTTCAAATGATCTATTATTCATACAAGCTAGCACATCATCTTTACGAATATTAAATCATGGAGCTTTCTTTTAATTTTAAAATGACTTTTTTAGATTCCATAAAAGTGCATTCATAGAATGGTTTCAATAAATATGAAATTTAATGATCATAGTAAAATGCCAACAAGTGATTTTGTTTCTTGTTTAAAAAATACTCTTTAAATTGACTGCTGTTAAATTGAACAGTGGAAATGTGGAAATTTACATGTATGGCTCCTTACCTGGTAAGAAGTTTCACAACACCAGGTTAAGGTCCAATAGGTTTATTTGGTAGTAAACACCACTAGCTTTCGGGGTTTGCTCCTTTGTCAGGTGAGTCAAATAAACCTGTTGGACTTTAACCTGGTGTTGTGAGACTTCTTACTGTGTTCACCCCAGTCCAATGCCGGCATCTCCACATCATCCTGACCTGGTGACAGAGACATTATAAAAAGTTGAGGTACAGATGGGTGCAGGGATAGATACACTGGTGTATAAGATTGAGGTAATTTGGGCGGGCATAATTGTTATTAAATCATAGATTGGTTAGAGCACACAAGGAGGCCCTTTGACCCTTCTGGCAGGACTTTACAGCCTTGCTCATCCCGAAACCATAAAATCCCTCCACAGATCAACAGACCTTCCCATTGTCCGCCCTCGCCCCCTCCGATTCCCGTCTGAATGGAGGAGTAAAATTCTAACCTTTGTGCCCTCAGTTCCAGCTGTCTGCAAGAACAACTCACCCCTGCTTTTTCTCTGTGACCTTGCACTTCCTTGTTCCCTTCACATAAGAATGCCACTATTGAATCTGTCTCCACCACACTCTGAGCTTGCACATTCCAGATTCTAATCACATGCTTTGAAAAGAAGGCTTTTCCTTGTGTCGTTTTTGCTTCTTCATAAGTCAATGTCCTCAGGTTCTCAATCCTTCTACTAGTGGGAACAGTTTCTCCCTGTCTAACTCTATCCCCCATGATTTTGAACACCTCGTTCAAATTTCCTCTCAGCTTTCTCTTCTCATATGAGAACACATCTAGTTTGTCCAAATTATCCACATAATTGAAGTCCTGGGGGAACTAGTCTGATAGATATTTTCTACATCCTGTCAGCTGCCTTTTTAACTGTATGCTTATTAATCACCTTCTCAATGTGCCATGCCACCTTTAACAGTTCTGAACATATGCCTCTGCTGCTGCACTCATTTAGAATTGTATCCTTCATTGTCTATTGCCTTGTTCTGAAGTGAAGCACATTTCACACTTCTCTGCATTAAATTTCAGCTGCCATGTGTTTGCCCATTTTACAGCTTGTCTACATTTTCTTGAAGTCAAGCATATCCTCCTCACTAATCACAATGTATCGAGGTTTTGTGCCATCAACAACTTTTAAATAATGCCCTGAACATCCAAGTCTAGGTAATACAGAGCAGATAAAGCAGTGGCCTTGTTACTGATTCCTGGGGAACACCAGGGTATACCATCCTCCAGCCTGAAAAACACCATTCACCACCAATCCCTGTTTCCTGTTACTCAGCAAATTCTGTACCCTTGCTGTCCCATCCCTTCTATTCCATGGACTTTAACTTTGCTGACTAGCTTGTAATATAGCACTTCATCAAAGTTTTTGGAAATTCACGTGTATAATATCAACTGCACAGAATCATAGAATCCTACAGTGCAGAAGGAGGCCATTCGGCCCATGGAGTCTGCACCAACCACAATCCCACCCAGGTCCTATCACCAAAACCCCATGCATATACCCTAGCTAGTCCCTTTTACACTAAGAGTTAATTTAGCACGGCTAATCTACCTAGTTCGCACATCTTTGGGCTGTGGGAGGAAACCAGAGCACCTGGACGAAACCCAAGCAAACACACGAAGAATGTGCAAACTTCATACAGACAGTGACCAAAGTCAGGAATCGAACCCAGGTCCCAGCACTGTGAGGCAGCAGATTTAACCATTGTGCCACCCTCATTATCCTCATCAACCCTCTGTTACTGAAAAACTCCATCAATTTGACTAAAATCAATTTGCCTTTGATAAATTTGAACTGGTTTTCCTTAACTAATCCACATTTATCCAACTGACTGTGAATTTTTCATTAGATTCTTGTTTCTGAACACTTTTCCCACTATTGAGGTTGAATTGACTGACCCGTGGTTGCTAGTCTTATCTTTACACCATTTTAGAAATAAGAGTGTAACGTTTGCAGTTCTCCAGTCTGACATCAGCTCCTGGGAGGATTGAATGGATTATTGCCAGGAGCTCTGCAATTTTCACCCTTCCTTCACTCAGCATTCTCAGGTGCATCTGATCTGGTTATAGTGGTTTAAGTACAGCCAGCCTTTCTGATATTTCCTCTTTATCAATTTATAGCCCATTCAATGTTTAAACAACTCCTCTTTCACCTGTTTTTAGTTGAGGACACTTTAGACTGCACTTTGTCTGGTACCCATCCTGACCTTGCCATCATAGATTGCCCAGCCGGGAACAAGGAAGGCATTACTCAAGAGTTTGTCCTCTTCAAGACTCTTCACCATGTAAAAGTTCCAATCCACAGAGATTTTTTTTGTAGAATGCCTTCTCTAATTTTCTTTTCCCATTGCTGCATCATGAATTAACTACCTGTGATTTCTATGAAGAGAGACATACAGTCTTATGCAGAAAAAAGCAGAGTATAACTTCCAACCAGTGGTGGGTCTCTTTGTTTGGCAGCCTTGAACTTAATCACATATGGAGAACAAGTAGGGATGCTGGCCAGCACCCAGACTTTAATCTGTGAGCCATCCTGTATGAAGTGAACATTTAAATCTGATTTTCAGGTTTAATGAATAAGCACCGCCAATCTTTTAATATTAGTAACAAAGACATTCATAGTCTTTTTCCATTACATCTTAAATATTCTGCTATCATTTAGTGAATAGGAGAGCATTCATTCATGTGCAGTGATGACTTGTTAATGGACTAATGTGGATGTCTGTCTTTGATGGCCATTGTCATCAGTTCCATAGGGAGGAGAGGCATTAAACATGTGCTATATTTAACTTGACAAAACATGGTGACAGCGAGCAAAGTCATTGCTTACAATACCATAATTTCCAAAAACGATACTTCAGCATTACATTCTGATTAGATCTTCTGTATAGCTGTATAGGAAGTTGCACTGGCAGCATGGGTGGACTTTTCACACTTCATACATGTTAAAAACATTGTTCATGGGACATGGGTGTTGCTGACTGGGCCAGCATTTATTGCCCATCCCTCAGGGGTGGTATGGTGGCTCAATGGTTAGCGCTGCTACCTCACATCTTCAGGGACCCGGATTCAATGCCAGCCTTGTGTGACTGTCTATGGGGAGTTTGCATGTTCTCACCGTGTCTGCGTGGGTTTGCTGCTGGTGCTGCGGTTTCCTCCCACAGTCTAAAGATGTTAAGCGGATTGGATATGTGAATTTGCCCCCTTATTGTCCCCTGATGTGTAGGCTAGATGGATTAGCCATGGTAAAATGTGTGGGGTACCGAGATACAGTGGGGAGAGGCCCTGGATAAGATAATCTGTCAGAGAGTCAGTACAGATGGGCCGAATAGCCTCATCTGCACTGTAAGTATTCTATGATTCCTAGGGAATTTAAGGTCAACCATATTGCTCTGGGTCTAGAGTTACGTATAGGCCAGACCATGTAAGGACAACAGATTTCCTTCCTAAAAGGATATTAGTGAACCAGTTGGGTTTCTGAGGACCATCGACAATGTTTTCATGGTCATCATTAGACTTAATTCCAGACTTTTGTTGAATTCAAATTTCACCATCCGCTGTGGTGGGATTTGAATCCAGGTTGGCAGAGCATTACCTTGGGTCTCTGGATTACTGGTCTAGTGACAATACCACCAGGCCATTGCCTCGCAAGGTGGCACAATGATGTGTACATTCAGTCATGGGAAGGGTTTCTAATTAAATGAACCACATTGTGGATTACAGGGACTCACCAGCACATGGAGTTCTGAAGTTGGAGTGGAAAAGGAAAGTTTGGGAGGAAGAAGATACCTTTCCAGTCAGGCGGGCAAGGATGGAATTGATCGAGAGTGCCAGCAACAGAAGGATGGACCTCCAAACTGGACACAGTTGACCAAGAGGATGCAGTTTTCAAGATAGTGGGAAAGGTGAGTCACATAACACATCAAGTGCCAAGCCTCATACGTTATCTTTCCCAATATTCTCACATACTGGTCAACATACATTGCAGTTCCACTCATTCCTGACACCTCACATCTTCATCTGAACAGCCAATGTTCACATTCACCCTCATTCTATTTCCCTCTTGCACCTTTGTCTCACAGCCACTCTCCAGACAGTGTACTTCCCTCTTCTGAACAAATGCCATTGCAAACACTCACATTTCCCTGCTTTCTCTTGTTGCAGGAGAGAAGAGTTCACAGCTTGTTGAGGAGACCAGGGACAGTATTCTTCCGGAGACAGGCACCTTGTCAGCTATTGAAGTGGAAGTCCACCTGTTCCACTGGGAAGGAAGCCTTGTTCCAAGAGGCTGCAGATGCCACCAGTGAGCAATTGTGAAGGCATGAGTCCCCTGAGGCACTGGTGCTCAAACATCTGAATTAGGAGTGGGAATGGGCTCTTCAACTTTTCCTGTCAAGAAAGCTGATCCTCTGCCTGTAAAACCTGTGTCAGTGTCTCATCTTCTTCCACTTGGCCTTAATTTCCATCTCCTTTATCCTGTGGAGGGGCAGATGGCTGAGGTGAAGGCAGCTGGTGCTGCTGGAGCTGTTGGTGGTGCTGTGGCCTCTGTTCTCCCCTTTTATCAGGGGTGCAAAGTTGAGCTGTATAAGCTGCTCCCATGTGATGGTGAAGACTGGCTACAGACAAGTGCAGCTGGTAGTGAGTGATGGGCCTGACTGCTGAAATTCTTCCCAACAAATTGGAAATCACCTGCTAAGCAGTGATAGTGCTCGAATGGCACAGTGGTTAGCACTGCTGCCTCACAGCGCCAGGGAACCAGGTTTGATTCCTGGCTAGGATCAGTAGCTGTGTGGAGTTTTTACATTCTCCCTGTGTCTGTGGGGGTTTCCTCCGGGCGCTCTGGTTTTCTCCCACAGTCCAAAGATATATAGATTAGCTGGTTTGGACATGCTAAATTGCCCCTGAGCGTCAGGAGGATCAGCTAAGGTAAATGCATGGGATTGTGGGGATAAGGCCTGGATGGGATTGTGATCAGTGCAGACTCCATGGGCCAAATGGTCTTCTTCTGCACTGTAGGATTCTATGATTCTATGCTTTGAACAGTAGTATCTCAATGGCCATAACTGGATCCCTTAAAGAGATAAAAACCTTGCCAGCTTTTTAAATTTACCAGAGAAGCTCTTCACTCTGTGATGACCCTAGTGAGCTGCAGACATAGTGGTACAGCTGTCTTGTTGGGAAAGATGGAACTCGTGATTACAAAGGCTCTAAATTGCTTTATTAACCACACGCCTGACCCTGGATTTCTCCAAAGGACTGGGAACTCGCCCTGGGAAAGCTGGAAAAGGACTGGATTCTGTTGTGATCGGGGCCTGACCTCATTTTTCAGCAATATTCTACCCTGCCTTCACTGGAATCCACCTCCCGCTTGCTGGGAAATTGTTGCCGTTTGGTGTGTAATTTCCAATAAGTTTCTGGTAAATATTCAAGGTAATTCAGGCAGAACTGATTACATTAGTTTTACATAGAAACACTTGTGCAAATTCCTTTGCTAGTTTATGCTGCTCCTGACATTACCCACCGCCACACATTTTCATAGCTCCATCCCAATGCTGAAATCCAGCTATATATGAATCTCCTGCAATTGTGCAAATAATGCAATGCTATAGATTTACAGTATAAAATATAACTGCAGCACAGGCTAATGCCAACCATTTTTCCCCTTAATGACGCCTCCTCATCTGGAGACTTCCACCACTTTGTATGTCCAGGCCACTGGGATTGGAAGGTGGATTTTATCACCAAACTACACCTTGGACTGTTCCCTTAATCGTGTGGCAGTTTCTCCTTTGAGCACCTTTTCTTATTCCACACCTCACACTTCTCCATTAAAATCTTTGTCCTCTAGCACCTGCTGAAGTACTGTGTTAAGATTGTCACTGTGATATCTTCACTACTTTCCCCCTCAGCATCTGTACCAAGCAACTCCTCATCAAATTTCTATCTCAATTCATCATGCTTCCTTTGTTTTGTGTTCACCGTCCTCCTATCCTCCCAAAATCTTTCCATCCATATAAAATTATCTATCCATATTCCTGTCCATCTCTTTGCTCTTACCATCTCATGTGGTCTCCCTGCTCTCGTGATGTGAATTACCTACGGCTATTTTTGATCACTTCCCTGTATAACTCTCCACCCATATCTCATTTCCCTGCCCCACCACATTTCATTCTGTTCCTGCCCAAGAAAAACCTGTCCCCAACTCACTCCTCTGAACAATTCCAAATCCACAATTGTCCAGCCTTTGGCCCTCCATCCATCATGACATTTTTACAGCTTTTAGTCCACTCAGTCACAGCCTAACCTCTACTTTTGGTGCATTTGGCACTGCAAAGGCAATTACTCTCTCTCCACCTGGTCAGTTTTCCAAAATGTCACTGCCCCCTTAAGCTCACAGCACTTAGCCACTAATCCTTTATGGCACACAACTTATTTAGCCAATCGTCGCCAGATTCGATGGGAGTGTATAAAGCAATTGACATCTGTTGTCCTCTGCCAAAAAGCTTCATTATTCAGGACCATCCTGGATTGCAAAAATAACCTCGGTGTTTCTTTGTCACTACAAAGTACATTTTCAGTTTCATTAAACCCTGCGTGGCCATGAGAAGCGATCCATTCACATCCTTCTCAACTGTCTGCAATCTTTGACACCATCCTCTCCTCTCACATTCTCCTTTGTTATTCAGCTGGATGGGAGTGCCCTCACCTGATTCCAGTCTTATTTATCCAGTTGTAACCAGGGATCTACCTGTAATGATTTACTTTCCCACTCCCATATTATTATCTTTTGTCTCCTCCAACGATCTAACTTTAGTCCCTCCAGTTTCTCACCTACAACATCTCAGCTTCAGGGTAGTGTCCTCGGCTCAATCATCTTCAGCTGTTTCATCAAAGACTTTCCCTCCGTTATAAGATCAGAAGTCGAGATGTTTGCTGATAATTGCACAATGTTCAGCACTTTTCACAACTCCTCAGATACTGAAGCGGTCCATGTTCAAATGCAACAAGATCTGGACAATATCCAGACTGAGCTGACAAGTGGCCAGTAACATTCACGTCACACAAATCTCAGGCACCACCAAAAAGAGACAGTCTAACCATTGTCCCTTGACATTCAATGGTGTTGTCATCATTGAACCGCACCACTGTCAACCATCGACCAGAAACCACTGTTTCATTGCTGTCTCAGAAACTCAACTGGGCACACTACTTAAACACAGTGGCTACAAGAGCAAGTCAGAGGCTGGGAATACTGCGATGAATGACTCAACTCCTGACTCCCCAAAGCCTATCCACCATCTACAAGGCACAAGTCAGGAGTGTGATGGGATACTCCCCACTTGCCTGGATGGTTCAACTCCAACACTCAAAAAACTTGACACCATCCAGGACAAAACAGCGGGCTTGATTGGCACCACAAACATCCACTCCCTCCACCACTGACCCTCAGTCGGCATAGTAGCAGCAGTACATACTATCTACAAATGCACTGCAGCAATTCATCAAAGTTCCAAAGACAACATCTTCCAAACCCACAAACACTTCCGTATAAAAGACAAGAGCAACAGACACATGGGAACACCACCATCTGCAAGTGCCTCTCCAAGCCACTCACCACTCTGACTTGGAAATATATTGCTGTTCCTTCGCAGTCATAGGATCAAATTCCTGGAATTCCCTTCCTAATGGTGTAGTCAATCAACCCACAGAACATGGACTGCAGCGACTCAAGAAGGCAGCTCACCACCACCTTCTCAAGCCCAGTTAGGGATGGGCAATAAATGCTGGCCAGCCAGCGACGCCCATATCCCATGAATGAATAAAAAAAGGAAACACATCAAGGTGATTTTTCCAAAAGCACTGAATCGTGGAGAAAACTTGCCTAGATCACAACTGTTTTTCAGTGTAACTTTAGATCTGGATCTCTGCACTCTGTGCAATGCAGAGGTCCCAATCGTGAATATCATTAAAAACCCAGGAGGGTGGGGTCTTTTCACACCAGAGTTTGATAGTTCTGAAACTCTGCGCTTGTGCAGTGGCTCCGATCTGTCAGTCTCCCCATTTGCTGACCAGCTTGATCATTGGCTCCCGCAACAATTCCTGGGCCAGCCCGGATGCCCCCCATTCTGGAGCACCCCAATGTACGGCCCACCACCCCCCCACCCCCCCAGCAGTGGCAATCCCCAAGTCCCCTCACCCCAGCAGATCCCCCCTCCTAATCACGCATCCTGGGTCAGACCACCTCTCCCAATTCCCAGGAGCCAGAGATCACCCCCCCCCCCCACCCACAAACCACCCCCTCCCCTGCCTGCCCCAATCGCTGGCCTCCCTCCAGCCCAGGCCAATCCTCATGTAGAGTGGCAGTGGGACCCACCATGCCCATTGATCGTCCCCTAGGCCTTACCCACAATAGGCCCTCCCTGAACACAGCCCGATGCCCCGTGGGCAGTGCCAAGGTACCCCCTGAGATTGGCACTTTGCCCCTTGGGCAGTGCCGGGGGCACAGGCTGGCACTGCCAGTGTGCCCATGCCCGGGAACATCAACCCCCACCACCCAACTCTCTAGGGGGGGGGGCCCGACTGCCCATCCTTCATTCCGGCGGGATCTCCTGCTAGTTCCATGAACATGGGGAGCTACTCTAAACCTTGTCAGAATTAAGTGCTCCTGGTGGGGTGGGAGATGCTATTGGGCCCGGCAAGTTCCATGACGGGCCCAATTATCACATGTAAACTACATTAAAAACAAATTCAAATGACTTACCTCTCTTCCCACCAGTTTCCAACAGTCACGATCCCAACTGTGACTGTTCCCTGGATCTGGGAGACGCGAATGCATCGGCAATGCATGCATAAATCCCACAAAATGGCCGACACACAATTCTCCCAACTGGACCTGTCAGAAAATGTGTGGGTCACAATGGGAGAGTCGCCCCCCCCCCACACACACACACACAAGGTTCCACATGTATGCTGATGGCGTTCAGCTCTAACTGATCACTGTTACCTCAGTTGACTGATCTGTCAGATTGTCCATCTTCCTTTCCTGATGAGCAAAAAATTCTTGTCCATTCCCCCCCCCCCGACCCCCGCTCATCCACAAACTCTGCTCCCTTCTCAACAACTCCATCCCTCTCACTGATCTGCGACTAAACCAGGCCATATGGAACCTCTGTATCATATCTGATCCTGAGATGAGCTTCTTCAAACATAACTGCTTCATTGCAAAAGTTGTCTGCTTCCAGCTCTGTAACATCACACTCCATCTATTGCTGAAATCCTTTATCTGTGGCCCTTGTTAGCTCCGGACTCGATTATTCCATTTCTTGGCTGGTTTCCCATCTTTAACTCTCCCTAAACTTGAACTCTTCTATAACTTTTCCACTCACATCCTAACCTGCTGTAAATCACAGCGCCCATCACCTCGCTGTTAACTCATCTACACCAGCTCTCAGTCCAGCAATATCTCAACGGCCTTGGCACAATCGACCACAGGGCCATTATAATACATTGATTGTTATTTTCTCATTAGCGTAACATCTGTTAAAAGTTAAGGCATTTGTTAGATTTCATAAACACCATGGCAAAATCTGATCACTGATACATTTTTCTACATAGTATAATTTTCAATGGAATAAGCTAATTGCTCTTGTTACTTGTTTGTTCAGTTTTCTTAGGTGGAAATGTCATATGTTGACATAATATTGAAGTACAAATTTGAAAATGACACGTGAAGAAGTCGAATTTGCAGCCTGTAAAAATGATTTCTAGTAAAATTTTGCCCTCCCCGCACCGATTTTAATCGTTCCATTATTGGTGGCTGCGTCTCCAGCTGCCTAGGCCCTAAACCCTGGAATTGTCTGTCTGAATCACTTGCAGCAGAATTCCAGGACCCTCGCTGCCAAGACCCCTCAGAAAAGGAAGCAGATGAGGCCAGAAAGTACTCGTGCCGTCTTGCACGCTGGTTTCCCCAGTCTGACGTAAGTGAATTGACTCAACTGGACTGGTGCAGCTTAGGCGGCACGGTGGCATACTGGTTAGCACCGCTGCTTCACAGCGTCAGGAACCCAGGTTCAATTCTGGCCTCGGGTCACTGTCTGTGTGGAGTTTGCATGTTCTCCCCTTGTCTGCGTGGGATTCCTCCAGGTGCTCTGGCTTCCTCCCACAGTCCAAAGATGTGTGGGTTAGGTTGATTGGCCCTGCTAAATTGACCCTTACTGTCAGGGGGACATGGAGTTAAGGAGATAGAGCCTGGGTGGGATTGGTGTCGGTGCAGGCCTGTTGGGCTGAATAACCTCTTGCACTGGAGGGTTCTGTCATTCTATGAAAGCCATCCTGTAGAAGGATTCCCCTCCCCTTCACCCCAATCTTGGTAGCCTGGTGATTTTTCTACTTTTAATTTAAATTCTTAGAAAATATTGCTGGGAGGCACCTTCTGCATTGAAGCACCCTCCCAATTACTTACCCTGTACTGCATCCTGAGCTTCAGGATTATTAGTTCAATGACATTACCACTACATCACTGTCTCTCTACAGTGATGAGCTAGTTTGACCCTGGTTTCTTATGTTCTGAGGTAAGTGAATGTGGCTCACAGGAATTGTCAGCGTAAATTGTTAGCAGCAAGATTGGCATAGAAACTGATTTAAATTTCAGCATAATCTCTGTGTCAATGCGCTCCAGGAATATCAGGACTTAAATCATCTGCTTAAATTGGAAACCTCAAACAGCTTCACATTCTGTGTTTGGAGTTCATCTGTGTTTAATTGGAGGCAACAGAAACCAGTGACAGTGCATAGGTTTCACGTGAACCCAGCTTCAGTCTGCAAACATTGGAGCGCGAGTGCCCACCACACCCGGTCAGCTGGCACCTGGGTGATATAGAATTTACCATCAGAGGGCAGACTAACTAATTCAACTTATTAAACGGGACAGACTGTGCCTGTTCAAAAAAATCAGAACTGGATCCCACAAACTCTTTGCAGCAAACTATTTACATTCACGGCTAAAGAAAGATCTTTTGTCCCATCATGTCTGCGTCGACTCCATCACCTCAAACTTCTACTTATTGTGTAGAATATTTACATTCCTCCTGGTATAATTTTCCCATTTGAGCCCTGCCGTGAAAATGTGTGCCTAATTTCTGAAGATTAGAAAGGGAATGTCCGGCCACGCTTGCCCCAAAACTGGAAAATCTGTTCGAGATCAGTGGACCTTTGCATAGTTTGCCCCGGCTCACCCCCACTCCCCCACCCCCCCCATGATTCCTATGGTGGGTAGGACAGTAAAACTCCCTCCGTTGTACCTGATAGCAGGTAGAGATTATTAACGACAGCGGCTGGAATTTTCCGCGGCCACTCCTGTCGAAGCCAACGGGCGTTTGAATGGCTCGCCAAGGAGGAATCCAGCCGCGGTGGTTCTGGAAAATTCTGGCCACTAGTGCCGTCTGAAATATGCAGTACTCTAGGTATGTTTTGTGTTTTAATTTATTTTCTTCGCTTCGGCTGGACTAACCTACACTGACTCACAAATCAACTTTTCATACCGACTCCATTTTCCACTGGACAATGTCCAACTGCTCAGACATTGGTAATCTGTTTAGTAAACAGCTCCCAGACCCATCCAGAGTTGTCTCTGAATTTATACCGGTGACATTTGGAGCAATTCATTCCCATTTACAAGCCTCCTTCATCCATCACTTAACCTCTGACTTTAATTTGAAGCCTTGCCTGTATTCTTCATTTGAACCTCTGTTCGCAAATAAAAGATGTCTCTCTTCATTTTTGCAACGCGTAAATTGAATCTCCTCCGTGAGCGTTCAGTGTAGTTTGGCTGCTTCTCTGGAACTATGCCCATTACTGCTAGCACCTTTTCTTCCTCTTCACTGGGTCCCCTTTCCCTCCTGTCTTCACTCTTACCAGTTTCCCAGCCTTACCCCCCAGCACTTCACCTGTTCTAAGCAATGTTCCTGGCCACATAGCAATTGGGAACGTACCATGTAGAGGATAAACAGGTCCTGCATAGAATTCCAATGGCTGGAATTCTCTAGCCAGCAGGATTCTCTGGTCCCACTGGTGGCGCAACCTCTGCCATGGGCTTCCCAGCAGTATGGGATAGCTTCAATGGGAACTCCCATTGACAGTGTTGGGAGCGGAAGAGGGATTTCCAGGGTGGGACTTGCTACATGGCGGCCTCTCATGGGCACAGGGTTCCCAAGCATCATTGCCTGACCCAAGTCCATAAGGAAGCGACCAGCTTTTATTGGGCAGTTCCCCACGTGACATCCCCCTTAATGCTGAGCAGTAGCAGTGGTAAGAACCCCTAGTTGGCCATTAATTGTTCTTCTCCATTCTTGGCTGAGTTGGGAGAATCAGGAAGGTAATGGGCCTATTTTGATTCTATGTCCATCCCCCACCTCCCAGCCTATTACTGAGGGTGGAATTAACTTCTACCTCACTTGTACAATGCTCACTTCCTTTGCCCCACCATCGGCAGAAAGGCCTTCTGGACACAAGACCCTATAGCTCTTTCCCTCTCCACCTTTCTAAGATATTAGACTTTGAAAAGAAACTCACCAGACAATTCTTGCTTTTTTCACTTTTAACAAAGTATTAAACCAGACATGTTGGAAAACTCCAGCTGGTCAGACAGTATAATGGAAGAAGGAAAAATAAGGGAGGGAATCTGACCAAAAATGGCAGACTGTTTGTTCTGACGAAAAAAACAGTGTGTTCCTCTCCAGACCTTACTGCACCCTGTCCAAAAAAGAAGCTGGATATGTTTGATGCTGTCCTGTGGAGGGAAGGGGCCTCAGCAGGCCAGCAAGGCCTGGCTGCACCAAGATCGGGACATCATGTTTAAAATACATCTCGATAAAACAAAAACATAACCTCCCACCCAACCCACCATGGAGGTCTCAGCCTCCCACCCAACCCACTATGACTGCTCATGATCAAAGCCTACATTTACCCCCCCCCATTCCCCCGATTGGCGGTGGCATTTATCCCTCACCCACATGGCATCGCTGACACCACCCTCACCCACACAGCTATCACCAACACACCCCACCCCCCCACCCGCACAGCTATCACCGACAACCCCCACCCACACAGCTATTGCCGACACATCTGCCATCCACACAGCCTTTAGCAACACTCCCCCTCCCCATCCAGCCATTGCTGACACCACTGCCCCCCCCCACATGGCCATTACTGACACACCTCCCCACCCGCACAGCCATCACCAACACACCCAACTCGCACACGGCCATCACCAACACTCCCCCTACCCACATGACCATCGCCGACACATCCCCCCAACCACCCATATGGCCATCACTGACACCGCCCCCCCAATATGGCCATCACTGACATACTACCCCCCCCATATGGCCATCACTGACACCGCCCCCCAATATGGCCATCACTGACACCGCCCCCCAATATGGCCATCACTGACACCGCCCCCCCCCCCATATGGCCATCACTGACATACTACCCCCCCGCCATCCACATAGCCATCGCCGACACACACCCCACATGCAGCATCACTGGCACACCTTCCTATCCACATAACCATGGCTGACACTTCCCCCACCCACACAGCCATCTCTGACACTCCCCCCGCCCACAAGGCCATCACAGACACTCCCCTCCCCCCCACACGGCCATTGCCATCACTCCCCTTACCCCCCTCAAACAGCTTTCACTGGCATCCCCAGCTTCCGCATTCACTCCTGCTCATCACCACATATAAATGACTCCCTCCCTCCACTCCCCACCTCATGATGCTCCCTCTAGAGTCTGTCTCTGACACTGACCCCTGCCACAGGTTGGCATTGCCCAGGCCACTACCAGGACATGCCCCTCGCCCCTCGCCCTGGGGGCTATGCTCACTTTTACGCCCCAGGGAGATCCCCACGACAGATTCACATCTGGGTTGAACCTGCTGTAAATGTGATTTCATGTCAGCACACTTTGAAAATATGGCGGGTGCTCAATATCTGGTGGGGGGGGGTGTGGTCTTCAATCGTATGGAAATGTGTTTAAATGTTTGTGAATCAGGTTAAGGCCCTCAATGTTGAGGCCGTGAACCTGATTACATCACAGGCGAGGAGGGACAAAAATTGGAAGTCACGATCTCGCCGGCGAGATTCGCGACTTTTGGGTTTTGCTGGATAGTGAGTCCCCGCTGCTGATTCCATGGACGATGAACATGGGCCCAAGATCCCACCCTACATTAATTTTTCTGGCCTCTGAACCATACAAAAGTATGAAAACAGTTTTGTGAATTGTAAGTAATCCGCACGAGAATACAGAAGTGTCCCGGGATGTGTAGATGAGCGGGATTAGTGGGGTAAATGTGTCAAGTTACAGGGATAGGGCCTGGGTAGGATTGTTGTCAGTGCAGGTTTGATGGGCCAAACGGCTTTCTTCTGCACTGTAGGGATTCTATGTCCAAGTGCCCATGAAAGAAGGACTAACATAGCATAGTATCACTATTAAGAAGCAGCATAGCGGGAGCTATCCTGTGAATCATTTGGAAACTCATTTTTTTCCATTGTTTAGACTTAGTTATCATCTGTTGAACACATAGCTAATCCAAGTATTGAATATTCAGCATGCCAAATTAGAATTCCCCATCCCAAAGCAAAATATGGATCTAATTTTATAAATTTATTTTCACAACTTGCAATGTTTTTAATTATAAATGCATCGCGTGCCGCTGGTCTTATAATGAAGAGTATTTCATTGTGTTATTTTTATTGTGCTGTGCTCTTTTAATTGCTGGCCACCCCCCCCTCCCCCGAATTAGGACTATTTGTTACATGTCTCACATGGACCTTTGACACTCTGCTTACCTTTGTTCTGCCATTTACACATTCTGATCTCTTAATGGCCACTATCAGTACTCTTGTTAGCTATGATCGACACCTCCATTTACATTCTGTCATTTTGTCCATGATATCTTTGTCAATTACACCCCACCCCCTCACCCTTATGTATAAATCTCATTCTATTTTCTTTGTCTTTCAACTCTGACCAAGGGCCACCCAGACTTAAAACATTGGCTCTATTCCCTCTCCATAGATGCTGTCAGACCTGCTGAGATTTTCCAGAATTTTCTGTTTTTGTTTCAGATTCCAACATCCACAGTAATTTGCTTTTGTTTTTAGAACAGATTGAGGCCATTTAGCCTGTTGTGTCTGTGAAAGAATGTTGCAATACAGAGGGATCTGGTTGTCCTTGTATATGAGTCATAAATAGTTAGCATGCTGATCCAGCAAGAAATGAGGAATCAGATAGAATGACCTTTATTGCAAAGTGAGATGGATTATAAAAATAGGGAAGTCTTGCTAGGGAATTATAAAGAGCGTTTATGAGACCAGTACTGTGTGTAGGGAAGGATATGTTTGCATTGGAAGCAGTTTCTGGGATATTTCACTTGAATGATTCCTGTGGGGGACTAGGGTTATTGCCCCAACCCAAAGGAGACAAATTTTCTTCCAGAAATTGCACAACTCACATCCAGGACAAAGCATGATGAAAGCACTAGCCAGAAGTTATCTTTGGTGGTTGGGCATCGATAAGGAAATTGAAAGATGGCCAGTCAATGCCCCAGTTGTGAAGCTTAAAAGGCATTGCAGCCACTGGTGAATATACATTCATGGGAGTAGCCAGGTAGATCCTGGGCAAGAATACGTATTGACTCAACCAGGCTATTTATGGGTCATATATTTCTTATATTAGTGAACACACACTCAAAGTGGTTGGATGTCATGTTGATGAAGTCCACAATAGCCATTGCTGCTATTGACAAATGGAGGGAAAGGTTTGCCATTCATGTCGTCTTGGAGGTTGTAGTGTCAGGTAATCATTTACAGTGGAAGAGTTTCAAAAATTTGTCAAATTCAACGGTATTCGCCATATCACGTCTGCACCTTACTATCCAGCCTCAAATAGGTCAGGAGAATCTGCTATACAAATGTTCAAGTTGTACAGGATGAGTAGCAGGGTAAATATGTAGAATTACAGGGATAGGGCCTGGGTGGGATTGTTGACAATGCGTGCTCGATGGGCTAAATGGCCTCCTTATGCACTGTAAGGATTCTACAATTCTGTGACTCTAAGTCATAGAACCATAGAACCATAGAGAATTACAGCTCAGAAACAGGCCTTTTGGCCCTTCTCGTCTGTGCCAAACCATTTTTTGCCTAGTCCTATTGACCTGCACTTGGACCATCTCCCTCCACACCCCTCTCATCCATGAACCCGTCCAAGTTTTTCTTAAATATTAAAAGTGACCCCGCATTTACCACTTTATCCAGCAGCTCATTCCACATTCCCACCACTCTCTGCATGAAGAAGCCCCCCGCTAATATTCCCTTTAAACTTTTCTCCTTTCACCCTTAACCCATGCCCTCTGTTTTTTTCTCCATCCATGAAGAAAAAGTCTGTACGCCTCTACCATTACAGATAGACAGTTTCTTGTTATCATACAATACTAACCACCTGGGGTCACTCCAGCCGAGTTACTAATGAGATGCTGTTTAAGATGATCCTTGCAGTAAATTTAGGTTCTCCAGGATTTGTTACAGAGATCCCAGTTGTAAATGTGGAACTGGAGCAACCAACAGTTTCTGTAATTGAGAAGACAGCAGCTACCAGGAAGGATCTCACCCATGGATTGATGTGTTTACATTTCGCATCTACCCAACCCGATTCTTCATTTGGGTATATAGCCTTCCCAGATTTGGTGGGGAGGGTGGAGACGAGGAAAGTCTCTCAGAAAGAAAATCGTGAATGAAGGAAAAACAGCAGAATTTTCCAAAGTGAGGATGCAGTTCTGGTCAGAAACTTTGCAGCAGAATTGATATGGGTGAGCTGGAAAGATAGTGGAAAGAACAGGACTGGCCTCCTATCTTGTAAAGATACATGGTTGTCATGTCAAGGAACATGTATAGATTTATATAGATGATCTGGAGGAGGGAACCGAGTGTATGGTGTTGAAATTTGCTGATGACACCAAGATTGGTGGAACGGCAAATTGCGCGGAGGGTGTGGAGAGTCTGCAGAAGGATCTAGATAGGCTTGGCGAATGGGCCAGGAACTGGCAAATGGAATTTAATGTTGGCAAGTGCGAGGTGGTCCACTTTGGTAGGAATAATGGTAGGAAGGTCTATTACTTATGTGGCGAAAAACTGCAGCAGGCGACGGTGCAGAGGGACCTCGGGGTCCTTGTGCATGAGTCACAAAAACCCAGCCTGCAGGTGCAGCAGGTGGTCAGGAAGGCAAATGGGATGCTGGCCTTCATAGCGAGGGGGATTGAATATAAAAGTAGGGAGGTCTTGCTGCGGCTGTATAGGGCATTGGTGAGGCCGCAGCTGGAATACTGTGCGCAGTTTTGGTTGCCGTACTTACGCAAGGATATTTTGGCCTTGGCGGGAGTGCAGAGGAGGTTTACTAGGCTGATACCGGAGTTGAGGGAGTTGAGCTATGAGGAGAGGCTGAATAAACTAGGCTTGTACTCGTTAGAGTTTAGAAGAATGAGGGGAGATCTCATTGAGACATATAAGATGATGAATGGGATGGATAGGATAGAGGTGGAGAGACTCTTCCCGCTCAGAAAGGACAGTAGGACTAGGGGGCACAGCCCCAAGATAAAGGGGGGGCGGTTTAGAACGGAGTTGAGGAGGAACTTCTTCACTCAAAGGGTGGTGAATCTCTGGAATTCTCTGCCCGTTGAAGTGGTGGAGGCTGCCTTGCTAAATATTTTTAAGACGCGGGTTGATGGGTTTTTGATAAGCGAGGGGATTAAGGGTTATGGGGAGAGGGTGGGAATGTGGAACTGAGCCACGACAGATCAGCCATGATCTTATTGAATGGCGAGGCAGGCTCGAAGGGCTAGATGGCCTACTCCTGCTCCTATTTCTTATGTCCTTATGTCGACCTTCTGAGGAGAAGAACAGTGCCTGATCCAGAGGTTCAACAGGTGATCCTTGCAGTAAATTCAGGTTCACCAGGATTTGTTACAGGGATCCCAGTTGTAAATGTGGAACTGGAGCAACCAGCAGTTTCTGTAACCAAGGAGACAGCAGCTACCGAGAAGGATCTCAACCATGGATTGATGTGTTTACCTTTCACATCTGCCCAACCTGATTCTTCATTTTCAGAAAAACCTAGCTGAAAGTTGAGACATTTTACCAGAGTTCAGAAAATGCCAGATCAACTAAACCTATGACCAGTTTTCCTGGCATTTTCCTGATGTCTTTTGCAATGTGTTGCCTATGTTAATGATTTTTTTTGTTTTCCCCGTAGGTGAATTCAGGGGAGAAGGAATGTGGGGATGTAACCCATTTAAGGGGGCGCTTCCTGAGGGCCATGTGAGTGAACTGGAGCTGAGGGAATGTTAAGGTGGGAAGCCAAGTCAATCAGGTGCAAGGGCCCATATCCTGGGTCAGGGAGGATCCTCAGTGGGAGCCAGGGAGGAGTGTGGTACAGTCACATAATTTACTCTGCCTGACAATTTTATTGTAAATGCCAATTTATTGTTGGCAGTAAAGCCTTTGTTACTTTGAGCCACACTGAGTCGCCTTTGATTTATTACAGTTTCTCCATTAGTGGCTGTTACTGCTGTTAGAGCCCTAAGCTCTGGGTTGCTCTCACTGAACCTCCCTGCCTCTCTGGTTCCTCCTTTAGGAAGCTCATTAAAAACTATCTCTACACCGGTTCTAACATCTCTCTATGTGACTTGATATCAAACGTTGTTTGATAACTGCTTCTGTGAATTGCCTTGGGATGAAGCAATCAGCACTCGTGTCCCTTTTTAATGCACAATTTAATCATTGCAAATTGTTATCATTGTACCTGACCTGGGAATGATACTGTACCAAGATTGCCATGGTCTACATGTACCATGATTATTGCAAAAAAAAAGAAACAAATTTGGAATCAAGAGATCAATATGGAAACAATCACTGATAGTTTACTTACTACAATCTTCTTTCACTAAATTTATATTGCATTATATTAATGAAGATAACATTCATGAAAATATATTTCAGGATAAAACATTGTTCCCTACCTCCAACGGGAAATATTTCAGGATAAAACTTTGCAGCAGAACTGATATGGGTGAGCTGGAAAGATAGTGGAAAGAACAGGACTGGCCTCCTATCTTGTAAAGATACATGGTTGTATCACTTGAGGAGAATTGTTTGATAGAGCAGACGCAGCACGGTTTCGTTAAGGGGAAGTCGTGTCTGACGAATTTATTGGAGTTCTATGAGGATGTGTCTAGGGCGGTGGATAAAGGAGAGCCGGTGGATGTGGTCTTTCTTGATTTTCAGAAGGCGTTTGACAAGGTACCTCACAAGAGGTTATTGCAGAAGGTAAGGGGGCATGGAGTTGGGGGTAGGGTGTTAGCGTGGATAGAGGATTGGCTGTCAAATAGGAGGCAGAGAGTGGGGGTCAATGGGTGCTATTCGGATTGGCGGTTGGTGACTAGTGGAGTGCTCCAGGGGTCGGTGCTGGGGCCTCAGCTATTTACCATTTATATAGATGGTCTGGAGGAGGGAACCGAGTGTATAGTGTCGAAATTTGCTGATGACACCAAGATTGGTGGAACGGCAAATTGTGTGGAGAGTCTGCAGAAGGTTCCAGGTAGGCTGGGCGAATGGGCCAGGAAATGGCAAATGGAATTTAATGTTGGCAAATGTGAAGTTGTCCACTTTGGTAGGAATAATGGTAGGAAGGACTATTACTTACATGGCGAAAAACTGCAGCAGGCGACGGTGCAGAGGGACCTCGGGGTCCTTGTGCATGAGTAGCAAAAACCCAGCCTGCAGGTGCAGCAGGTGGTCAGGAAGGCGAATGGGATGCTGGCCTTCATAGCGAGGGGGATTGAATATAAAAGTAGGGAGGTCTTGCTGCGGCTGTATAGGGCACTGGTGAGGCCGCAGCTGGAGTACTGTGTGCAGTTTTGGTCGCCGCACTTACGCAAGGATATTTTGGCCTTGGAGGGAGTGCAGAGGAGGTTTACTAGGCTGATA
This sequence comes from Carcharhinus amblyrhynchos, assembly GCF_965287045.1. Taxonomy (NCBI): domain Eukaryota; kingdom Metazoa; phylum Chordata; class Chondrichthyes; order Carcharhiniformes; family Carcharhinidae; genus Carcharhinus; species Carcharhinus amblyrhynchos. The sequence goes on from NC_137333.1 coordinate 65,873,095, forward strand.
CCGGAGTTGAGGGGGTTGAACTATGAGGAGAGGCCGAATAAACTAGGCTTGTACTCGTTAGAGTTTAGAAGAATGAGGGGAGATCTCATTGAGACGTATAAGATGATGAATGGGATGGATAGGATAGAGGTGGAGAGACTCTTCCCGCTCAGAAAGGATAGTAGGACTAGGGGGCACAGCCTCAAGATAAAGGGGGGGCGGTTTAGAACAGAGTTGAGGAGGAACTTCTTCACTCAAAGGGTGGTGAATCTCTGGAATTCTCTGCCCGTTGAAGTGGTGGAGGCTGCCTCGCTAAATATATTTAAGACGCGGGTTGATAGGTTTTTGATAGGCAAGGGGATTAAGGGTTATGGGGAGAGGGCGGGAATGTGGAACTGAGACACGACAGATCAGCCATGATCTTATTGAAGGGCGAGATGGCCTACTCCTGCTCCTATTTCTTATGTTCTTATGTTCTTATTACAGTGCATCTACCTACACTTGAAAAATCTATACGTTACACAGGTATTTTCCACCTGTAGGACCACTGATGGCTATAAAAGCAATTTAAAGGCAACCAATCCATCCTTAAAATGGATTGAACTGGCCTTAGATGGATTACAGCATAGATTTACCAGAATGGTGCTTGAGGTCCCATCGGAGGTAGGGAACAAAGCAGGCGATTGTTTCCAGGCCCCAGCCCACACTGCTGGGAAACAGCTATCCATTGGGACTTTCAAGGGGGTGAATCACAAGCTGGAGGACTAATCAGACTGTTATTGGTGGGTAAGGGAGTGGCCACTTCAAGTTGGCCAGATGTTCCAACTGCATAAATCTAAACTATACAATGGGTCTTGCATCCAGGTCACCATTGTGGTTGATGGGAAACCGCTCTAGAGGGCAGCTAGAGGCAGGGAGCGCGTCCAGGCCCCCCTTAAAGTGCTGCCACCCCCATGCACCCCCCAACCCCCCTGCCGTCCTATTCCCCCCCAACACCCACCTGCTGCGAGGTCTCTTCCAGACACTGAAAATAGCCTCCATTACCTGGAACTTTCAAATTGGTCTCCTTTAATTAGCCTTAAGTGGCTTTTAATGAGCTGTGTCGGCTGCTCCCCCATTCCACCTCCACAGGAATGTTCCAGAGGCAGAATTGAGCTGGGGAACCAGCATGGCAGTCAGCAAGGACACTTGTAGCTCCCACCAGTGTTTGCTAGTGCTGTTGGGGAGGGTTTAAACTAATGTGGCAGGGGTTGGGGACTGATGCAGGAAGTCAGAGGGAAGTAAAGTGGGAACAGAAACAAAAGGCAGGAAGGAGAAAAGTGAAAAGCAGAGAGAAATCAAAGACAAAAATCAAAAAGGGCCACAGTTTTGGTTAGGTGCATTGGCCAGGCTAAATTCTCCCTCAGTGTACCCAAATAGGCGCAAGAGTATGGCGACTAGGGGAGTTTCACAGTAACTTCATTGCAGTGTTAATGTAAGCTTACTTGTGACATTAATGAATAAATAAACCTTAATATCGGAATAAGGGGTTGACCATTTAAGATAAAGATGAGGAGTTCTTTACCGCAGAGGGCTGTAGAGGTTGGGTGGTTAAGCCTGTTCAAGGAAGTGAAAGAATTTTAATCAGTAAGGGAATTCAGGCTTATGGGGATAAAGTGGGAAAGTGGAGTTGAGGATTATCGTATCCAATCAGTCATCACTGAATGGCAGGACCGGATCGATGGGTGGAATGGCCGACCTCTGCTCCTACATCTTATGGTTTACAGTCGGTCGTCAATTGTCACCTTTAACAAGACCAGTGAGTTGGAGGAATTCAATAGGGATTACAAAGGTTGGAGAACTGTGGAATTCCTATTTGAGCCCTCGTTGCATGGTGGGAAGTGATCAAACCCAATATCAGAGGTTCTTCAGCCTCAAAGGTGTTCAAAAGGTGAGAGAGGGAGACAGAGTGACTTGCTCCAACTGCAGAAAAATGTGCAGAATCTACTCCTGTGGTTAAAAAGCAAGCAGTGGGTGAAAGGAGGCCCTCAGGCGGCTACTAATTGGTTGTAAAATTCAGTTCACAAATTTCATTGTTATCGTTAATCCAAATGATAATGTAACTGTATTGGAGTAACGTGTCAATGAATACTTCAGCAATAAATTCCCTCCAAAGAGAAGATGAAGTCGTACATTTCTGCTTCAATTGATTCAGCGCAGGGCTACAGGATGAAACTTTTAATTGAAGCTCAGGTGGATTTTCTCAAAGAGATTTCTAATGAACGAAATATTAACATTATAATGTTTGAAGGAGTGAGTATCTTTGGAATTAAACTCCACTGGGTATTACAATGTGACATTGTAATAAAGTAATTTACCACAACTCACTCATTGTGATTGAATGATGCTAAGCTTGTGGTTATATCTCAGGTACATCACAGAATAACAATTGATCCAGCAATCCATTCTACGTTGAAATCGGCCACCCATGACATGAACTGAAGTGGATTATAAGTCTATCAGAGAAAGGATTGTTTTTGCTTATAGTGATGTATGTAAAACCTTTATTAAAAATATTACAGCACCTTAATTAAAACATAGAACATAGAGCATTACAGCGCAGTACAGGCCCTTCGGCCCTCGATGTTGCGCCAACCAGTGGAACCAATCTAATGACCCTCTAACCTAAACTATTCCAATGTTATCCATATGCCAATCCAATGACCATTTGAACACCCTTGAAGTTGGCAAGTTCACAACTGCTGCAGGCAGGGCATTCCATGACCTTACTACCCTCTGAGTAAAGAACCTACCTCCCGTCCTATAACTACCATCCCTTAATTTAAAGCAATGTCCCCTCGTGTTAGCCATCACCATCCGAGGAAAAAGGCTCTCACTATCCACCCTATCTAACCCTCTGATCATCTTGTAATGCCTCAATTAGGTCACCTCTTAACCTTCTTCTCTCTAATGAAAATAACCTCAAATCCCTCAGCCTTTCCTCATAAGACCTTCCCACCATACCAGGCAACATCCCGGTAAACCTCCTCTGCACCCTTTCCAATGCCTTCACATCTTTCTTATAATGTGGCCACCAGAACTGTACGCAATACTCCAAGTGCGGCCACACCAGAGTTTTGTACAGCTGCAACATGACCTCACGGCTCCGAAAATCAATCCCTCTACCAATAAAAGCTAACACACCGTATGCCTTCTTAACAACCTTATCAACCTGGGTGCCAACTTTCAGGGATCTATGAACATGTACACCGAGATCCCTCTGCTCGTCCACACTACCAAGAGTCCTTCCATTAGCCCTATATTCTGTATTCCTGTTTCTCTTACCAAAGTGAATCACCTCACACTTTTCCGCATTAAACTCCATTTGCCACCTCTCAGCCCAGCTCTGTAGCTTATCTACGTCCCTCTGCAAACTGTAACATCCTCACTGTCTACAACTCCTCTGACTTCGGTGTCGTCAGCAAATTTACTAATTCATCCTTCCACACCCTCATCTAGGTCATTTATAAAAATGACAAATAGCAGTGGCCCCAAAACAGATCCCTAGGTACACCACTTAATAGTATCGGGGGTCTGACTGACAGAGAGAGAGCTATCAGGCCCCTACTACTGCAAACAGCCTCAAACAACAAAATCCGCCCCAAAGTCTGAAATGAAACTCCTGCCGACCCCCCCCGCCGCCCAAACCAATCACAGCCCCGCTGCTCATACCGATTATGGACCCCCTCCCTCCCCCACCAATCACAGACCCGCCACCCACCCTGCCCCACCGATTGCGGCCCTATTTTCTGCTCTCATATAATATCACTCCTAATGTTACGCCAGCCGAATTGTTGATGAGTTGATGTTGGGGACTGCTCCTTTGTCTCATTTTTCTAACTTGGAAGGGGAGGGTGGAGGCTAAGCAAGCCTCACGGAAGGAGCATCACGATTTCATTAGGGGAGACAGGTCATTTAACCAGAGAGATTTGGTTTCTATCAGAAATTTTGTCCGGAACAGTTTGGGTACCTGGGAAGATAAACTGGCGAAGTATCTTACACTATCGATTGGTAAGGCCTGTAAATTGTGGAAGGACATTAATCACACCAGAAATTGGGAAGCTGCAGCCCTCACAGGGCTCAGTAATAGCTTCCAGTGGAGGAATTTTCTCATCCCACCCGCCATGTAGCAGGCCGGGGTTGGGGGGGGATGGCGGTGGGGAGGGGTGGGGGTCAGGGGTTGGGGGCGGAAGGAGGGTAGGAGGCGGACCCTGCAAAGGTCTGTTGACCTCGGGCAGAAGTTTCCAGTTTTGGTGTGAGCGCAGCGGGAAAATCCACCTCAGTGTGTCAGCAGCTGAGTCAGCATCTCGCAGAACCTAGTGCTCCCCCAGGAACCATCTTGACCGTCAGCTTAAGCAGAGGATGAGGGCGCTGGTTCTAGTTCAACATCAAAATCTGTCAACCCACCTCCCATTATTGTAGACTCTGATACCACCCTCCCCCCCCAGCTTGGGGAACCCTGCGGTGTTGTGCTGCTCCCCAAATGTCCGGAAGTCCCCACTGAGACTGACTTTATGAAGTTTGCCAAATGGCCCCTCTTTGTCAATTCTATTTTGATTATATTTATGTATATAAGAGTTTTTGTTTGTATTATTGTACAGGAACCAAAGAGGGGAGGAATATAGTAGCATGGCCCCTTTAAGGGGCAGGTGTTCATGCCTCACATGACATTCCTGGGACCTATCAAGATGAAGCATGTGAACCGTTGCCTATTGGGTGTTAGGGTGCGAGCCTTGGTAGGAGGAAACCTTGAATTTGAGGCCGGAAGTCAGGGGCAATAGATCTGCATCTGTACTGAGCTTGTTTGTATATAGTTTGAACTTTTCTTGAATAAATCACCATTGTGGTTCAAGACTTCCTTGTCATGGTACCTCGTGCTATAACAGCCCTCCTTGGATTCTCCATCTCATTTTCTACCAGTCAGTTTTCTTTACTTCTGCATTTGTAAAGGCAGCAACCTTTCAACTCCTGAAACAAAACTGCATTTTCCTTCACCCTACCATCACATTACCAGTCAAGCTGGAATTGTGCTTTAAATTCAAAATGCATTTAAAATTAAGATCCCCATGCCAGAGAGGTGTTATCAATTGCCAAGCAGCTAATGTGAGCAGACAGTAGTTTCACTTTGCTGTGCTTCAAGTTGGACAAGGAAAATACAGGCTGCAGACTATAACTATGTGCAGGCAAATGCTGGATTGTTAAGATCAATGTTGAATGCACACCCATTTATTTCTCATCATCACTATAAATGTCATGTCAGTAACTGTTTTCTAGTGTTTTCCAATAAATTGATACGAAAATGGCATGGAACTATCTGCATGCAAGCTCTGCATTGCCACTTGAGGGATCAGTGAATCGAGATGCATTGTTTACACGGCAGAGAATTCAATACAATTGACATTTCCAAATTAATCTGTTTGGCAAGCTTTTTCAGGGGTTTACTTGCTGGCTCTTGTATTCATGTTAATCTATTACGAGATTTTACCTTGAATGAGCTATATCTGTCTTCAAAGAGCAGCACTTTGAGGACAATCTAATGATGGTGAGGGACAGGCCAAAAAAATTTGTGAAGAGTCCTCATTATAACGTGCAGGAAAACTCGAGGCTGTTCTCCAATTATGTCAGCAGCAAAGAGATGCTGTGATTGTGATCTGTGATTGAACATTGCTGCTTCTATCCCTCTGCCATTGTGAATTAATGTAATTTAGACATGACATTGAAATGCTGACATCATTTCCAATGGGGCAACAGAGTGGAGCAAAGTATAAGAAGAACAATGAGCTGTTTGATTTAGAAGATGGCTCTTTCACTTATGGCATTGAGGGAGGTGCCAGTTGTGTTTTTTCTTAACGTTTGTAAATCCATCAAGAAAAACAATAAATGTTTTGGATTTTATAATTAGCGATAATGGGCTGGATTTGCAATTTGGACCAGAATTCCCTGCTCTCACACCCCTGCTGCTACCAGCGAAAATGGAGAATTTGGCACTCCACCAAATTTCCATTCACAGCAATGGGACTTGAGAATCCCAGCTGCAGAGGAGGTCGGAGAATTCCAGCCTTGGTATCTGGGCGTACAGCTTTGCATTGTCAACATGTTATAGAAACCACACCTGATTTTCATTTCCAGTCACAGTAGCTTCATTGCAATGTTAATGTAAGTCTATATATGACACTTATAAATAAACTTTAAACTTTAAGCCAGCTTTACACCTGAGTAAACTGGAGATTTTCCTCAATGATATATTTGTACAAGCCAATGGTTAGATCACAGTTTAATTGTGACCTATTTTAGGGCAATGCATTGCAGCCAATGTGGATTCACCAGGACAATCACAGGGATGAGAATAAATAGTGCAATGGTTCAATGAAAAAGGCAGGAGGGATGCCAGGAAACATACGCAAAGATGTTGTCTCAACCTAGAAGACTGTGAAGGCAATATATTATAGACAGCACTAAACATCCCACAACCAACAGATCAGATCCAAGCTCTGCAGTGCTGCTACATCCAGCTGTGAATGGCGGTGGACAATTAAACAACTAACTGGAGGAGGAGGCTCCATAAGAATCTCCATCCTCAATAAAGGAGGGGCCCAGCACATCAGAGCAAACACCATGGCTGAATCATTCGCATCCATCTTTAATCAGGAGTACTGCCTTCAGAATCAGTGACACCAGTCTTCAGCCAGTTTCATCCCCTCCATGTAATATCAAAAAACAGACAAAGGCACTGGATATTGCAAAGGTTGTAGGCCCTGACAACATGGTGACAATAGTAATGGAAGTGGGTGCTCAAGAAATAGCCATGCCAATTGCCAAGCTATTCCAGTCCAGCTACAATACTGGCATCTATTAGCAAAGTGGAAAATTGTCCAGGTACATCCTGTCCACAGAAAGATGACTCACCACCACCTACTCAAGGGCAATTATGAAAATACAATAAATGCTGGACTAGCTAACAATACCTACATCATGTGAAATAATACATTTTAAAAAGCAGGACAAATCCAACCTGGCCAATTACCGCCTACTCTTGATCAACGATAAATTGATGGAAGCGTCTTTAACAGTGCTATCGAGTGGCATTCACTTCGCAATATCCTGCTCACTGATGCTCAATTTGGGGTCTCCCAGGGCACTTATCTCCTGACTTCATTACAGCCTTATTCCAATCATGGTCAAATGAGCTGAACTCAAGAGGTGGGATGAGAGTGACTGCTCTTGATATCAAGGCAACATTTGACTGAGTATAATATCAAGAAGCCCTAGCAAAACTGAAGTCAATGGGAAACAGGAGAAAACTCCATTGGTTGAAGTCACACCTGGCACCAAGGAAGATAGTTGCAGGTCAAACATCTCAGTCCTGGGACATTGCTGCAGGATTTCCTCAAGGAAGTGTCCTAGGCCCAACCATCTTCAGCTGCTTCATCAATGACATTGCCTTCATCGTAAAGTCAGAAGTGGGTGGTTCACTGATGATTACACAATGTTCGGTATCACTCGTGACTCCTCGGACACTGAAGCAGTCCATGTCAACGTACAGCAAGACCTGGACAATATTCAGGCTTGGAGTGCCAACTGACAAGCAATCTGCAGCACACAAACACCAGGCAATGTCTATTTCCAACTAGAGAGAATTTAATCCTCTCCCCTTGTCATTCAATGGAATCACTATTGCTGAATCCCACTCCATCAACATCCTGGGTGTTACCATTGACCAGAAACTGAACTGAACTAGCCTATAAATACTATGGCTACAAGAGCAGGTCAGAAGCTGTGGCAAGTAACTCACCTCTTGATTCCCCAAAGCCAGTCCACCATCTACAAGGCATAAAAAGCTTTAAAGTTCAAAGTTTATTTATTAGTGTCAGAAGTAGGCTTACATTAACATTGCAATGAAGTTACTGTGAAAATCCCCTAGTCACCACACTCTGGCACCTGTTTTGGTACACTGAGGGAGAATTTAACATGGCCAATGCACCTAACCAGCACGTCTTTTCGACTGTGGAAGGCAACTGGAGTACCCGGAGGAAACCCATGCAGACACAGGGAGAATGTGCAGACTCCGCACAGACCGTGACTCAAGCCAGCAATCAAACCTAGATCCCTGGTGCTATGAGGCAGCAGTGCCAACTACTGTGCCACCCTAGAAGCGTGATCGAATATCTCCTTGTGCTTGGATAAATGCAGCTCCAACAGCACTCAAGAGGTTAAACACCACCCAGGGCAAAGTAGCCCTATTGATTGGCACCCCATCCACCAACTTACAAATTTGCTCCCTTCATCAGTGACACACAGTGGCAGCAGTGTGAATCATCTACAAGCTGTACTACAGCAATTCACCAAGGCTCCATCAACAGCAACTTCCAAACCCATGGCCTCTATTACTTTGAAAGACAAGAGCATCAGATGCCATGGGAACATCACCATTGCAAGTTCCCTTCCAAACACACCATCCTGACTTGAACTATATCTCTGTTCTTTCACTGTTATTGGGTCAAAATCCTGGAACTCCCTCCCTAACAGCATCATAGGTGCATAGACAGCATATAGCCTGCAGTGGTTAGAGAAGTTGGATCACCTCCGCCCTCTTAAGGGTAATTAGGGGTCAGCAATAATTGCAGGTATAACCAACAATGCTTACATCCTGTGAAAGAGTAAACTAAAAGTAATGAGAAGTGCCTTGAGAGACTAGGGGGCAGGATTTTCCAGCCGTGCTCCCCCAAGTCCAGAAAATCCTGCCTGAGGCTAATGGACGTGTGCATGGTCCATGTTCCGCCTATTACAATTACTGTGGCAGGTGGGATGGGAAATATTCTGCCCCAGGACTTACTTCCACTGGGGCAAAGGAAACTAAGTGGATATTTAAAAGAGATGTTTTAAATTATAAAAGTTTTTGATAGGCATAATACGTGGTATGGTGGCACAGTTGTTAGCACTGGGTGGTTCACAGTGCCAGGGACTTGAGTTAGATTCCAGCCTTGGGTTTCCTCTGGGTGCTCCCGTTTCCTCCCACACTCCAAAGATATGCAGGTTAGGTGGATTGACAGGTTAGGGCCTCAATTGCCCCTTATTGTCCCAAAATGTGTAGATTAGAGGGATTAACAGGGTGAATATGTGGGGTTTTGGAAGTAGTGCCTGGTTAAGCTGTTCTGTTGGAGAGTCCAGCAGACTCAAGGGACCAAATGGATGCTACACTGAAGGGATTCTATGATTCTATGACAATGAGGTAAGACAATTTCTTCCAATAAGTGAGGTGATGATCAGGTGTTTTCAATTTAAATTCATCATCATTAAGAGAATAAGATTCTTTGGGTGACACGGTGACACAATGGTTAGCATTGTTGCCTTACAGCACCAGGGACCTGGCTTCAATTATCGGGTCACTGCCTGTATGGAGTTTACATGTTCTCACTGTGTCTGCATGGATTTCTTCTGGTGCTCCAGTTTCCCCTCACTGTCCAAAGATGTGCAGGTTCGGTTGATTGGCCGTGCTAAATTGTCCATTAGTGTCGGGGGTAGCAGGATAAATATGTGGGATTGTGGGGATAGGGCCTGGGAGGGATAGTTGTTCATGCAGGTTTGATGGGCCTAAAGGTCTCTTTCTGCACTGTAGGGATTCTATGTTTCTACCTCTAAACTAGGAAAACAGGAAGATTTGGAATTGAAAGGATTGACTGCTAAACCCCAGCTAACACTTGACATTTCTTCAGTGAGTGTGTAGCAGCAAACCTTTCGCTCTTATTGTTTGACTGAAAGGCTGATGACTAGAGAGTTCTGCTAAGTGCTGAATCAATTACAGAATGCAATTTAATCAGAGCACCCTTGTGGACTCCAGAGACTGCAATTACTTCTGAATTGCTTGAAAATAAAAGGCCTCTTGTAAACTTTTATGAAGTGGTTCTATTTACAGATAAGAAAATCATGGTCTAAAAATTGGATTGGACTATTATTCAAGTACAGAGTTCACGATTTGTGTTCAGGCTGTGTCAATTTCAGTGGAGATGACATCATGCAAACTTGGTGCTGCCACACCACCTACATGCTAATATTGTCGGGAGCGAGTAGCTCACACACTATGGCTGCCTCTGCATGTTGGCCTGACACCTTTGCACTCAGTAGGTAGGCTAGCAGTGTTATGCCGACAACACTTGGTGCTGGCAGTCTCTTATTCTTAAAGGCAGTCTGTCCCTCTTGAAGGGATACTGTACAGAATGACAAGAAAACTCTGCTAAATGCTTTTGCTACAATTCTAAATGAGAAGTGGAACACCATAGCACAAAGAGCGCTCAAGAGTCACAGATGCAGCACTGGAGGTCTTACTGGTGGAGGTGAACAAGAGGAGAGTCACTACATTCCTGCGGGGTCAAGAGATCTGAAAGGACGTCTCTGAGGAATGATTTGGAGCAAATGGCTACGGAGGTCAATTCCCAACATCTGGACTAAAGAACTTGGCAGCAGTGCCTGAGAAATCCAATGACCTCAGATGGGTGGTCAAGTTCAGCATTTATATTCACATGATATGTCTCTCCTACCCTACTGCTGGCCTGTCACACTATTCAATGCACAAAACATCCAGACCTTCTCATCTTCATACACTTAGGAATTCTGTCTCCACACTCTTACCTCCTGCTGCTTGGGGGTGTGGGCTGGCACAGTGACACAGCTGCCTCACAGTGCCAGGGTGTGCAGGGTTTACGCTGTCATTCTGGCAGGGTGGGGCCTGATCAAGCCAGCAAAGCCAACTCCACAGAGATAGGAGCGCCTGCTTAAAAAAGGTGCCCCAATCAGTGTTGGAATTAATCATCCCCAAGGAGGAAATAGCATCCCTCACCCACCTCAGCACAACCTTTGGGTGCTCTCTCCCCATCAGCCCCCAGCACCACGGAGTTATTGCCAGCGATTCCTCCCCCTTTACTGTGTGACATTATGATAGGATGCAGTGATTTGCTCCTGATACTTGGAGGGAAGGCTTGTGCATCCGTCACAAGGGTATGGGGTGGGGAAGCAGATGGTGGCATTGCATGCTCCCCTGGTAGGAATTTTATGCCCTATGTCTGATATCACTGCCAGGCAATTATTAAGAAGCAGTGGCAGGAATTTTCTGGTCTCACACGTCCCACTATCGCTGCCAAGGAGAAGAGCGAATTTGATGCTCAGCTAAACCATTCAGTACAGCAGGATCGGAGATTCCCAACCACAGGCGAGGTCGGAGAATCCCGGCCCATATTTCCAAACACTAAATCTAATTAAAAAGTAAAAAATCAATCAGCAAAGTTCAAGCATTTGGCAATTTTTTGTGACTGTGTCGGTAGCTTTGTCACATCGCTGCTGCTTCACAGTACAAAATGAACCTTGTTAAGCTAGTGTGAAATGTCAGGAACTTTCAATAAGCTGAGAAGGGTCATATAGACTTGAAACGTTAACTCTGTTTCTCTCTCCATGGATGCTGTCAGGCCTGCTGAGCTTATCTAGTCTTTTTTTGTTTTCATTTTTATGCCTTGTCGCTTCATAAATGTTTACCCACTGGAAATTAATAAGATGATCCCAGGCAGATTAGAACTAATGCTTTGAACAACACTTTCTAGAATGAGAAATTCACAAGCAGATTTCAGCATGCATAACTGAAAGTAATAATGCTTCAGATTATCCAAAGGAATTGTCGCCCACAAAATACCCCTTAATAATGAACATCTGCAGCCTTTTTGATTTGGTTTGATTTATTACTGTCACATGTATTAGCATACAGTGAAAAGTATTGTTTCTTGCGCTATATGGACAAAGCATACCGTTTGTAGAGAAAGAAAGGAGAGGGTGCAGAATGTAGTGTTACAGCCATAGCTAGAGTGTAGAGAAAGGTCAACTTAATGCAAGGTAGGTCCATTCAAAAGTCTGGTGGCAGCAGGGGAGAAACTGTTCTTGAGTCCGTTGGTACATGACATCAGACTTTGATGTCTTTCTGGACAATTTTTGTGAGATAAGCGCACTGTTCATTGTTTAGTCTTTACCCCATTCTTTTCTTCTTCCACATTCCTGATTTCTAATTTCAATTTCATTTTTAACAAATCAAACCCAATCTATCTTTTACTTTTCTATTTTTAAATGAAACTTTTCATCCTTTACTGACCTGAAGCAGTGAAGAGCAGCCTTCCTGCTTCTCCCATCAGAGGTCATAGTGAGCAGAACTGTGCGTTCAGTCAACTGAAATGATATTGGGGTAAACTCAGCATGTCTGTCCAAGTTTCGCACAATCCCGCCCGAGGCCAATGGAGAATGTAATTCTCCGAACCGAGCCTGCTCCCGGAATCAGGGCTGGCATGACGGTAAGATTCCGACCAGGAGGTGAAATTCTCCCCAAAAAATTCCATTTGTCAAATTTGCATAAAACTGGAGTAAATCATGCTGCTTTTTTCAGTGGGAGTTTCAAAATGAATCTCCCACACTCAGTGCACTGCTGTGTGCACTTAGTGTGAGTCACGCTGAAAGTCAGTGGTGGGGCTTAACCCCACTGGAGTGGCTGGCAGCAGAGTGCTGAGTGTGCCACTGTGCGTGCAATGATCTGACAGTGTCAAAATCGGCACATGCGCTGTGGCCCTGTGCTGCTGGCCTCCCGATCCCTGGCCAGCTTGATTGCTACTCCCCCCCAACCATGTACGGGCCAGCTTCAACCCAACACTCTGCCCGCCTCGAATTCCTGCACCCCTTGCCAGCACTGATCTCCTGATCCCCCCACAAATGACAGTCCTTACCCTACACTCGGCAAGTCAACCACCCCCCACCCTGATGGCAGCGGGCCACCCCCCACCCTCACTGATCACTCCCAGGAGTCCTGTCCCCTTGGCACTGCCCCCTGGGCATTGGCATTTTGCCTCTTGGGCAATGCCAGAGGACCCAGGCTAGCACTGCCAAGGTGCCAATACCCAGGAGGCATCCCCCCTGCACCCGACCCTCTTGGGGCCTTGATGATACTCCTTCACTTGAGCAGGACTGGGCTGCCAGCTCCTGGCCAGTGGGGAGCTATTGCAAACCCTGCTGGAGTGAAACATTCCTGGCAGGGAGGTGGGGATAGCGGGCATGGAGACTTCAGTTGTGGGCCTGCTAATTGGATTTAAATTGTATGGAAATTGCCACTTGCATAATATATGCAGTTCCATACTGTTTTCTGGTTTGGAGCTGACAGCACCGGAAATCTGGCGCAGGGATACTCGCAGAGGCCTTGGCACACAGCGGGGAGGCTGCAAAATGGGAGTTTCACAGCCTGCTGCACCACAAAAACAGGCTGGGAGAATCACTCACGTTTCTCAGAAGCTGAGGTTTAACTTATGGTGTGAATCCATGAGATTTAAATATAAGATTATTTGTCTCACTGAATTACATCGTCAGTTTTCATTGACCCAGACATTTTGATTGCTTTATCAGTTATCTACATTCATTTAATACTTAGAGTTGTAAAAACCACTGGAACGTCATTTCATATTTAGTCTATTTGTAATTTTTCTGAGACTATCAGCAGTTCCAGGAAATTAACCAAGTCCTTTCACTGGACGATTACTTAAATGCTACCATATGAAAATGAGTCAAACAGCTTTGTTATGCATTGTCAAAATCAATTCTTAGAATACAATTCATTGACTAATTTCTGCTCGCACCCTCTCTCTCTTTCTCTTAATCTTTGCTTTGCCAATTTTAGTTTTACATTTAATTTCCACCTAATCCTTTTAAAGCTTAAAATCCCATTTCAGATTATTTTCTTCTTCCTCATTTCTGCTGCCCATTTGGGTTTTCATTGACTCAAAACCAACTCTAAAAGTTGGCCAATCAGTATAAAATATTCCTCAGAACCGGAACAAGGCAGAATTTATAACGGCTCCTAGACCTGGCTTGGTAAACTCACCCAATATGTATGCAAGAGATATAGCTGTTCCTTGCAATACACTACTTTTTTTAAGGAAGCCACAATATGGCTTGTCCCGACGTAACTAATTTATTTTTTGGAACATACAATGAGTAACCCGAAAATATTATTGGCAATCTTGGCTCCATAGCTACATTGCAGAGATGACAATTCACAGAGGATTGCAGTTTTGAGGTGTACAGAGATAAAGCTTTTATTTCATATTTTAAGCTTTTTGCCAATTAAATTCAATAACCGTTCTTTTAAATGCCAATAATGCTTAGTGACCCGCAACTTAACATGGTCGTGATCCAATTCTTCACAATTAACTGTAGATTTTAAGGTTAAAACTAAAACTATATATCATATGTATTATATCTAATATCTGCTTAATTTTTAATACATTTTAATTAATAATATATTTTGATACATATTTTTAATGTAACTCCCTCTTTTCAAAGACAGGAGCAAAATAGATCATTAATTGAATAGATTCTGCAGTGATTTACTACTGGTTTGGCAATACTTTTGCACTGATGAAAAGCAATCAAAACTGAATAAGGCTATTTGTGAATGTTTTGGCTATCAGAAAATTGGTGGGCTGTATTTTAATGCACTTGCAATGAGGAGGGGTGGGCAGTGATGGTGGGGAACCTGATAGTGAATGGTAAACCAGCAGTAAATGCAACACATCCAACAGTTGCATTTAAATTTAGCCACCTGCCAGCCGGAGAGCTTATCCATCAAGGATCTTCAGTGAGAACGTCCCTTACCGACACTCAAGTCATCATAGAATCCCTATAGTGCAGAAGGAGGCCATTCAACCCATCAAGTCTGCACTGACTCTTCGACAGAGCATCTTATCCAGGCCCAACCCCTGCCCTATCCTCAGCCATGAAGTCAGTCCAGTCAGCAATGTGATTGCTGGTTGCAGTTCACAAAATGGTGATTTTGTTTTTATTCATACTTGGGTCATGGACATCGCTGACTGGTCAGCATTTATTGTCCATTGCTAGTTGCCCCCAGAGAGCAGTTGAGAGTCAACCACATTGCTGTGACTCTGGAGTCACATGTAGGCCAGACTGGGCAAGGACAACAGATTTCTTTCCCAAAAGGGCAGTAGTGAGCGACTGGGGTTTTTCCGACAATTGACAATGGTTTCATGGTCATCAGTAGATTCTTAGTTCCAGATCTTTTTTTATTGAAATCAAATTCCACCACCTGTGATGCGGGATTCAAACCTGGGTTCCCAGAATATTAATTAAATTTCTGGATTAATGGTCTAGCAATAATACTCCTTGGCCATTGCCTCACCCCATGAAAGGTGAACTCTGCCACTGCTTGTAACCACGTGAGGATGGTACTGCCCGTAGCTCTGAAGTTAGTTGTGGTTCCCAACCTTTAAATCTCATGATCTTTCTCAGCTGAAACTGAGATGGATTGGCCATGTTAAATTGTCCCTTACTGTCAGGGGATTAGCAGGGTAAATACATGAGGTTATGGGTATAGGGCCTGGGTGAGATTGGTATCGGTGCAGACTCAATGGGCAAAATGAATTCTTTCTGCACTGTAAGGATTCTGTGACTCATTTATTGTAAATGATAAGTAGTCTATAGTGCAAGTACTGTACTAAGTACTGTAGTATGTGATTTTGTTTTTTGACTTCAGGGTAACATAATAAATCTTAATTAAATAATAATCTTGAGCTATGAGGAGAGGCTGAATAAATTAGGCTTGTACTCGTTAGAGTTTAGATGAATGAGATGGATAGGATAGAGGTGGAGAGACTCTTCCCGCTCAGAAAGGATAGTAGGACTAGGGGGCACAGCCTCAAGATAAAGGGGGGGCGGTTTAGAATGGAGTTGAGGAGGAACTTCTTCACTCAAAGGGTGGTGAATCTCTGGAATTCTCTGCCCGTTGAAGTGGTCGAGGCTACCTCGCTAAATATTTTTAAGACGCGGGTTGATGGGTTTTTGATAAGAGAGGGGATTAAGGGTTATGGGGAAAGGGCGGGAATGTGGAACTGAGCCACGACAGATCAGCCATGATCTTATTGAATGGCGGGGCAGGCTCGAGGGGCTAGTTGGCCTACTCCTGCTCCTATTTCTTATGATCTTATGTTCTTAATATCTAATGCCCAAACTCAAATGTGTTCCATTAGTCTTGTCATTCTTGGGTTTGACGAGAAGAAAATAAGTCAAATCTTACACCATCTCTATGCTACCATTTAAGGTTTGTGCAGCATCAGTATCTGAACCGGCGGCTGTGAGTTTCAGATTGAGTGATGGTGTTTCCTCATAATCAGCAGCTTCTGCAGACCTCTAACCTCCCTTACCACTAGTTGGCCAGGGGGCAAGTCTGAGCATTTAAAAACATAAGCACAGAGATAGGATTGGGGCAAGGAAGGCAGGAGGTGTGTGGTTATGCCACCTGTAGATTATAAATCATAATAAATTGGGGGGTGGGGGGGGGGGGGCGATGAGGGTGAAGTGGGATTTAAGAATACTGGTTAGGCAGAGACAAAACATTATTCTCCATGGTTTCAAACCCAAAACTAGCACATGACACCTTGCAGATGGAATATAGTGTGGAAAAATGTAAGGTCACCCATTTTGACAGGAGGGACTGACGTGAAGAGTATTCCTTAAATTGTGAGAAATTAGAAAGTGTAGATGTACAAAGGGGCCCGGGTGTCAATAATTCATTGAAAGCTAACATGTAGGTGCAGCAAGCTATTAGGAAGTCTAACAGAATGTTAGCCTATTTCACAAGAGGATTGGAGTGTAGGAATAGTGAAGTCTTGCTTCAATTATATAGAAACTTGGTTAGACTGCAACGGCAGAATTGGTCCCCTTACCTTTAAAAGAATCTTAATGCAATAAGTGGGTGTGCAGCGAAGGTTCACTAGACATGTTCCTGGGATGATGGGACTGTCCTATAAATAGAGATTGCCCAAATTGGGCCTGTACTCTATGGAGTTTTGAAGAATGAGAGGTGACCTCCTTGAACCCTACAGAATATTTCCAGGGATAGACAGGGTAGAGGCAGGTGAGATGGTTCCCTGGTTGGGGAGTCTTGAACCAGGGGGCAAAATTTCAAAATAAGGGGGAAGCTACTTAGGACTGAGAAGAGGGGAATTTATTTTTACTCAGAAGGTAATGAATTTTTGTAATTCTTTATCCTAGAGGACTATAGAAGCTCAGTCATTAAATATGTTCAAAGCAAGAATTGACAGCTTTCTAAATACCAATGACATTTAAGGGGATATGAGGGTGGAATGGGAAAAGGACATTGCAGCGGCTGATCAGCTATGACCCTATGTTTCCATGATCTCGCTGACAGCTACACCACTTATTTCTTGCACTGTTTGCTTTGTGTTGTTAACTCCTGCTTGTTTGCTAATGTTATCACCTTTTATGGGCCACCTTCTCCTATGAGAGAGATGGAAGCTTGTTATTGAGTAGGGTGCTTTTCATTAGGATCCTTGATAGTCCTTGAGTCATGGGGGAAATCAGGTTAGGGACCAATAAGAGTTTTTTTAAAAGACACTTACTAAGTGAATAAAGTCATGTGAATCTATGGATTTTGAATAAACAAAAATAAACTTTAAAAGTTCACAAATATAAAACAATTTACAACACCTATCTTACACTGTGACATTCAGGCATGAGGTACATGCGAATTACAAGGTGAACTGTGGTCAAACACATCCCTCTACACTATAAATGACAGACGTGAACAAAACAGATTCCATGGATTTCTCAACAACCCAACCAGATATTGTCATACTGTGAATCAACCAATATCACTGGAACTTTGTCTTGCTCATGAGAATTTTCAAGAGGATTAATAAGACCTATCAAATGAGCCTAACACTGTACAACATAGTATCAGTGAATGGAACAACTCAAAACCTCACTGAGGTTGCTAAAGATAATAAATGAAGGCACAGAAGGAAATCACCAGAGAAAAGCTCCAAAGAAAGGCTTGGAAGTTGAAAGCAGAGATAAAATTTCTCACTGCAGCAAAATATCCGATTTAATCCTGTCAAAGTCTAGCTTCAAAACCCAAAGTATGCAGAATCAGCAGACTTAGCAGGGGTGAGCTAAAAATGTAAAGTTCCTGGACAATACAAGTTTGGAAAAAAAAGTTAAAAATTGCAGTGGGCAGAAATTGACATTTAAATCGCAGTCCAAGGAAACTGAACACGTGGGCCAGAATTCTCCGGCCGTTCATACTAGTGAGATGCTCAGGTCCCGCTGGCAGTGTACCCACAGCCGAGGGTTTCCTGCCAGTGTGGGGTGATGTCAATGGGAATTCCCATTGACAGGGGTGGGACTAGGGAATCCTGCTACTAACAAATAACGTGCCACCTCCCACCAGTGGGAAACACATGGCTGGGAGGCAGGAGGATCGTACCTGATGTGCTGAACTTGCCCTGAACAAAATAAAATAAGTAAGTCAATTAAAAATTGATAATGATTGAATAAGCAGCTTAAAAAACCTAGCACAAAATATGATTCGACACATCCAAGACTTGAGGAGATTATGCTAAAGTGAGGAAGATTCTAACCAGTCAATTCAGGCAGCCATTGTTGAAAAAGATGTAAATGCTGCAATTACAAAGCTATTAGTCCTTGTGACCATCCAACCCAGCACGTTTGGGGAAAAATCCTTTGGATGGGATCTTGAGCCAACCCTCTGTGTGCGGGATGAGTGGCAAGAGCTCAAGATATGTGAAACCCAGAAGTCACTAATCTTGCTGTCAAAATCATAATTTCTGATTTTTTCCATCCCTTGCTGGCAACATAATCAGCTGATTTTGAACATATTTTAATATACTTACATATTATTATACACCTCAATCACCATATTTGCCCCTAGGTGTATTTTCAAACCATGTTGACGTATCGTAGCATTGGCACAGTTTACCAACTGGTTCACCCAGACATAAGTCTGTCATGGAGAGCCCTCTGGGGTTGTAAAAGTAAGTATAGCCCCCAGGAGAGAGAGACATGGCCAAGCAGTACCCTGCTAGTGACAAACTGGCAGAGCCAACAGAGCTTCAAGATTTGAGTGCAGGGGTTGGTGGAGCCCTCAAGACCCCTGTAATAGCCTTGGGGGTGGGGGGGGGGATGTTATTTTTTTAAACGGCGCTCTGATCTCAGTGCAGCCTTGCTTTACCATCATGATAGACTCCGCCCCTCAACATGATTGTGTGTAACGTGTCAGAAGGTCTGGAGAGAAAACATACCTGTTCCTCTGGAGAGAAACACACTGGTTTTCAGTCAGATCCTGACACTTTGCCAAATTCTGGTGAGATCGCCCACTTTGTGAATGAACGGATGTAACATCATCTAGGTTTTTGGAAATACCTTAAAGCTGAATCGCAATTTAGAAATTATAACCATGGATGAGAATTCCACTCTTCCAGATATCCAAGAGGTCAGATCAATGAAAAATTGGGACTTTGGAGAACGTCAATCCTCAGACATGTCAGTCACCCAGACTCAAAGCATTAGCTCTGTTCTCTCTCCGTAGATGCTACCAGACCAGCTGAGATTTTCTAGTGTTTTCTGTTTTTGTTAAGAGATCAGTTGATATGTGGTGTAAATATTGCAGTTATACAAAGAAAACTGTTGACTGGGTCTGAGTCGACTTTAAGAAGGCAATGGAAATGACGACAGAGATAGGGAGCATTGAGGAGGGCACTGAGGCGTTACAAAGCACGCAGAGCAACAAGGTCCACTAGTTATGGCGGGAAAGCGCGAGTAATAATGGCTTCTGAAGTGAGGGCACAGGATCAAGCTCAATGTAGGGGAGGCCACTCTCCAGAAGTGTGTAGATTTAGAGGAGCAGAAAGAAATGTCATTCAAGGCACAAATATAAAAGCAAGCAGGGCCAGCCCAGTCCAAGCAGAATATATCATCCAAATCTGGATGAAGTTTCAATGAGGCTCCAGGAAGCAGGAGTGCAGCTGAGGAGAGAAAAGTACACCTTCCAAAAGGAAGAGGTAGTTTATCTTGGGTATAGGCTGGATGCTTAAGGGTTACACCTAATGGAGGATAAAGTGAGAGCAATTCGGGAGGCACCAGCCCCTGGGAACACCTCAGAACTCAGAGCCTTCCTTGGGATGGTCAACTACCATGGGCAGTTCCTCCTAAATCTATCAACATCACTAAGACCATTGCATGTGCTGTTAGAGAAGCAGCAGAGATGGGATTGGAAATCACCACCATAAGAGACTTAAGCAGGTGCTCCAGACTTCATGCTCACTGGTGCATTTTGATCTCTCTAAGAAGATAGTATTTACATGTGATACATCACTGTATAAATTTGAGGCTGTTATCTCACACAATGGATAATGGGTCCGAGAGACAATTTTATAGTTTGATTTAGAGTGTTATTTCGTACATGAAACTAACATGATCAGAAGCCATTCTGTATTCACCCAGGAGACATTTTAGTGACTGCAGTGCGGAAGGAGGCCATTTGGCTCATCGGGTCTACACTGACCACAATCCCATCCAGGTCCTATCGCCATAACCCTATGCATTACCCTAGCTCGTCCCCCTGACACCAAGAGGCAATTTAGCATGGCCAATCCACCTGCACCTCTTTTGACTGATGAGAAACTGGAGCAAATGGAGGAAGTCCACAGAGACACAGGGAGAATGTGCAAACTCCAAACAGACAGTGGCCCAAGCTGGGAATCGAACACAGATCCCTGGCGCTGTGAGGCAGCAGTGCTAATCACTGTGCTACTATGCAACCAGCCGGGGACAAGTGTCTAAGTGGGGACAAGTTGTGAGCCTCAATTGGAAGACAATGGAATAGTAAGCAATTGATCAATAGACGATATGTTAAGCTTTCTCCTTTTACTGTTAATTGAAACTCTGCCTTCTATCTTTTTAACTTGTTGCCTTCTTCAATAAATCTTCCGAATTTACCAGTTGAAGTATTCAGTTTTGCCTGTTGGTTGAATCTAGTCGGAACCAAATGATTTATTAGATAATTAACACTTGGGGATTTATTGCAAACAACTATATGCCATAAATCTAATTTAACAATGGTGAACAGGGAAATAACGGTCTCATGATAGGAGCTTGAAGGTTTCCTGTGGAAACAGAGTCTGAGTAAGCACTCTTGAACAGCCTGTCTGGAGTGAAGCATCCTGGATGCCTCCTTCCTGTCTCCTCCCTATCCCCTTCCTGCTCCTCACAGTGCAAGGCAGTCTCTGAATTCCTGATGACAATGGCTGTGCCCTCCTGAAGCTGATGTTATGGAGCGTATGGATGTGGAAACCCACTGCGATGGGATCTGCAGGGCAGTCTGAAGCGGTTTAGGTGTGCTGGTTATTTTCAAAGGTTCACAATAAACCTTGCATCGTTTAAATCCTTCATAAAGAATTCATAGGAATGCTGCTATTTTAGGCTGTGTGTCTGGTCAGGCTGCAAAAGGAAGCAACTGCTTCAATTCAGTTCTGTGTTACAGTCAATCATAATAAGCAAATTGAGATTCTTTTGAATGTTCATTGTGTGCTTGACAACAACTTCAACGATCAGAGTTATCATAAGTTTTTTTTGAAGTATTAAATAAAGCATTTATTGAAAAGCAAATTGGACTGCCTTAACAAATACTCCCTTCTAAAACAAAATAACGTAATTGTAATGACTTTAATCAGGCAACTGAGGTGAGCCTGTTAGAATATGAACTCTGATTAAGGGACAAATTGATGGGCCAACCAGGGAGCCTTTTGCTTCGTATTTAACTAGCAGTGTCAGTTCTTCTGGTGCTCCTAGTGTGCACTGCTAACTGAGAGCATTCTGTATGCTGTTGTCAGACTTGTAAATAAAGGGATTATGATGAAAGGACCTCTGCCTCCGAGGACTTATCACAGTAGTAAATATTATTGATTGACTCTTTGGCCTGAATCCTTCTGCAGATGGAAATCAATATAGTATAATTTAATAGATGAAGAGTAGTTTAATTGTAATATAGATGGAGAGTAGATTAATAGTAATTAAACTACATAGTAGTTGACCCAAAAAGTCTAATGTCATCAGGTCAAACATTACGGGTTAGCACAAATCACCACTCCCCCACTATCCCCAACCCTCTCAGCTGGTGAATCTGTATTCCTCAATGTTGAACACCACTTGGAGGGCCACTGAGAGTGGCAACAGCTCAAAATGTATTCTGGATGGGAGACTTTAATGTCCATCACCAAGAGTGGCTTGGTAGCACCACAGCTGATTGAGCTAGTTGAGTCCAAAGGGGATATCTACTAGACTGGGTCTCCAGCAGATGATGAGGGAACTAACAAGAGGGAAAAACACAACTGACCTCATCCTCATCAAACTGCCTACCGCTCATGAATTTGTCCATGACAGTATCCGTTGTTGTAATGTAACTAGTAATAATATTGGAATCTGTTATAATGTAACCAATCATAACATGCTGCGAGGGTCAGTTAACCAGCTAACCCGGTATAAATAGAAAGCAGGGGGACATTGTGGGGAGCTGGTGTGGCTTGAGTGCTGGTGTAATGAAGTTTCTTTATTAAACCTTTTTCTTTGATTTACTTTGTGAAGGTTCTTCTACTATTGCTTGCAACTGAAGTATCCTCCCTGCTGGATGAACAAGATTGACCACCGCACCGTTCTTGTGGAGACAAAGTCCAATCTTCACACTGGGAATAACCTCCATTGTATTGTGTGGTATTATAACCATGCTAACAGCATAGATTTTCAACAGCTCAAAACTGGGCATCGATGAGGTGCTGTGGGCCATCAGCAGCAGCAAAATTGTACTCATAGACTGACATATCTATCATTACCACCAAACCAGGGGATCAAACCTGGTTCAATGTAGTGTGCAGGAGAGCATGCCATGAGCAACACCATAAATACCTAAAAATGAAGTGTCAACCTGGTGAAGGGATAACAGAGGACTACTTACATGCCAAGCAGCATTAGCAGCAAGTAATAGTCAGAGCTAAGCAATTCCACAATCAATGGATCAGATCTAAGTCCTGCAGTCCTGCCACATCCAGCTGAGAATGGTGGTGGGCAATTAAACAACTCACTGGAGAAGGAGGCTTCACAAATATCCCCATTCTCAATAATGGCTTGAGTGCCCTGAAAATCAGTGCAGAAGATCAGGCTGAAGCATTTTAACAAGCTTCAGCCAGAAGTACTGAGTGGATGATCCGTCTCGGCCTCCTCCAGAGGTCCCATTATCACAGATGTCAGTCTTCACCCAATTCAATTCACTCTATATATATCAGGAAACAGCTGAAAGCAAGGGATACCGAAAAGGCAATGTTCCGGCCAAAGTATTGAATAGTATTGTGCTCCATAACTTGCTAAGCCTCTAGCTAAACTGTTCCAGTACAGCTGCAATACCAATAATACTTGGAAACACGCAGAATTGCCTCCGTATGTGCTGTACAGAAAAGGCAGAACAAACCCAACCCGCCCAATTATCAGGCTGCTCTTGATCATCAGTAAAGTGATGGAAGATGTCATCAACAGTGCTACCAACCAGCACTTGCTTAGCAATAACCTGCTCACTGATACTCAATTTGGGCTTCACCAGGGTCACTCAGCTCCTGACCTCATTACAAGCTTGTTCAAACATGGACAAAAGAGCTGAATTCCAGAGGTGAGGTGAGGGAACATAAGAACATAAGAAATAGGAGCAGGAGTAGGCCATCTAGCCCTTCGAGCCTGCCCCGCCATTCAATAAGATCATGGCTGATCTGTCGTGGCTCAGTTCCACATTCCCGCCCTCTCCCCATAACCTTTAATCCCCTCGCTTATCAAAAACCCATCAATCCGCGTCTTAAAAATATTTAGCGAGGCAGCCTCCACCACTTCAACGGGCAGAGAATTCCAGAGATTCACCACCCTTTGAGTGAAGAAGTTCCTCCTCAACTCCGTTCTAAACCGCCCCCCCTTTATCTTGAAGCTGTGCCCCCTAGTCCTACTGTCCTTTCTGAGCAGGAAGAGTCTCTCCACCTCTATCCTATCCATCCCATTCATCATCTTATACGTCTCAATGAGATCTCCCCTCATTCTTCTAAACTCTAACGAGTACAAGCCTAGTTTATTCAGCCTCTCCGCATAGCTCAACCCCCTCAACTCTGGTATCAGCCTAGTAAACCTCCTCTGCACTCCCTCCAAGGCCAAAATATCCTTGCGTAAGTGCGGCGACCAAAACTGCACACAGTACTCCAGCTGCGACCTCACCAATGCCCTATACAGCCGCAGCAAGACCTCCCTACTTTTATATTCAATCCCCCTCGCTCTGAAGGCCAGCATCCCATTCGCCTTCCTGACCACCTGCTGCACCTGCAGGCTGGGTTTTTGCGACTCATGCACAAGGACCCCGAGGTCCCTCTGCACCGTCGCCTGCTGCAGTTTTTCGCCACATAAGTAATAGTCCTTCCTACCATTATTCCTACCAAAGTGGACCGCCTCGCACTTGCCAACATTAAATTCCATTTGCCATTTCCTGGCCCATTCGCCAAGCCTATCTAGATCCTTCTGCAGACTCTCCACACCCTCCGCGCAATTTGCCGTTCCACCAATTTTGGTGTCATCAGCAAATTTCGACACCATACACTCGGTTCCCTCCTCCAGATCATCTATATAAATGGTAAATAGCTGAGGCCCCAGCAACGACCCCTGGGGCACTCCACTAGTCACCAGCCACCAATCTGAATAGCACCCATTGACCCACACTCTCTGTCTCCTATTTGACAACCAATCCTCTATCCACGCTCACACCCTACCCCCAACTCCATGCCCCCTTACCTTCTGCAAAGAGTGACTGCCCTTGACATCAAGGAGTCCTTGCAAAACTGGAGTCAGTGAGAATCAGTGGAAAAACCTTCTGTTGATTGGAATAAAGTTTATTTATTGGGCACAAGTAGACTTACATTCACACTGCAATGAAGTTACTGTGAAAATCCCCCCCGTTGCCATATTCTGGCGTCTGTTCGGGTACACTGAGGGAGAATTTAGCATGGCCAATGCACTTAACCAGAATGTTTTTTGGAATGTGGGAGGAAACTGGGGCAGCTGGAGAAAACCAATGCAGACACAGGGAGGACGTGCAAACTCCACACAGACAGTGACTCGAGCCAGGAATCAAATCCTTGTCCTTGACACTGTGAGGCAGCAGTGCTAACCACTGGGCCATCGTGCTGGGTCATACCTGGCACGAAGGAAAATGGTTGTGATGGTTGGAGGTCAACAATCTCAGCTTCAGGACATCACTGTAGAAGTTCCTCAAGGTGGTGACCTAGGTCCAATCAGCTTCTTCTTCAATGATCCTCCTTCCATTATAAGGATTGTTTGCTGAGGGAGCTCTACAGGCTCGGTTAGTTAGGACTGACAACTGGTTCCTGGTCAAGAACTAGTAATCTGATTTTAAATATGATCTGATGGACATTGTCCATCAATGTGATGATCCTGAGTTTGCTGGTCAATATTTGAAATCCCACTCCCAATGGCCTTGTACCACTGGGCTCATAAAGATCCAACACTTCCCATGTCAGCCTTGCTAGCTGCCAGCTTCTTGCTAATTAAGCTCCCAATGCTTAGCCAGAACCGCCAGGAAGTGCTTGGTAAAATTTTACTGCCACTGCTGACTATAAGTGGCTGGTGGGGGTGAGAGAGCCACATGAACAATTTTAATGGCTGATGGAAGTGGGAAAAATAGTGATTTACAACCGTCATTGTAAACAGATGAAAGAACTACTTGATTGCAGGGAGGAATACAGGTGGAACAGAAAGTCATGGCAGACAAAGGCTGGGCCGCAAGTGAGAGAAAGCAAAATAGACCTGGGTAAATAGGGGTGGAGACTGAGAGTGCAATGTTATTCCATCGCATACCTGACTTAATAATCATTGGGCTGACTATTTCATCTAACGCATTTACATAAATTCATTTATTCAATTAATGATGTTTATTAAAAAAGAGAACTGGCTTGCTGGAAAATCCATAAATTAA
Source organism: Carcharhinus amblyrhynchos (assembly GCF_965287045.1). Lineage (NCBI taxonomy): Eukaryota > Metazoa > Chordata > Chondrichthyes > Carcharhiniformes > Carcharhinidae > Carcharhinus > Carcharhinus amblyrhynchos. The sequence continues at coordinate 65,899,028 of NC_137333.1, forward strand.
ATAGAAGCAATAAATACAGCGCATAGGAGCAGTAATTTCAACGAACTGAAGTAGCTTATATTGAAAGGAAGGCAGACACACAACCTGAAGTAGTATCGCAGGGCCTTGTACAGGCTGGAGATGGAGGAGCCTGGAGGAGGAGTGAAGTTGGGCTGGGGGCAAAGTACAGAAAGCCAAGGGCCGAGGCTGTATAGAGAGACAGATTAGGCCATAGCATTGGGCCAGGAGGTATAGAAGGAATCAATGTAGGGCAGTTGCAACTTGGTAGGCCGGGGTACAACAAAGCCAGACTGAGGTTGCAGTATTTTTTTGATCCTAGCAGGGCAGCTGGAAACCATATGATGAAGGTAGGGAGGCAAACTGCAGCCAAATTATAGTAGGCTGGAGGACAGTGGGTAATGAGGCAAATCGAGGCCAGGCCATTTCTTTATATATGGGAGCCAATGGCGGAAAGCCACACACTCCTTGAGCCAAGATACAATGCAGCCAAGAGATTTGGTTTAAAAATCAGCTGGGGACTGAAGAACGTGGCCTAGACAGACCCGGAGATTGAATTCAGTTTAATGTTTTCCTCAGGATGAGATTGTTGATCAAGAGGCTGCCAGCGGTCAAGCAGGACAAGTACACATTTAAAGTAAATTTAATAACAGACGATAGCTGCTGGGCTGCGGGGGGTCCTGGGAGGTGAAATGCTAAAAATGGAGAAGCGTACACAACATTTTGAAAGCTGAAATTGCAGGATTTGCAGCAAAAGATCTGAAAAGCACTTTGTAATTCGTACAGAGCGGGGAACTGGACAGCAAGATGAAGGTGCCACAGTGCCACCTGGTAACCAGAACCTTGCAAATGCATCGGGAAAATCAGTTGTTTACATAGCAAACTCCAGAGCGATCAGGTTTAAAAAGGGAATCCCATTATTAATGTTTACCGAGGCAGTTTCAATTTTAAATGTTGGCGTTAGAAGTGTTACAGGAAAGCAAGTTTTGTGGGCAGCAGGATGTGCAGGCTGTAAATAAGATTTTTAATGATAGAGATGTAGAGAGAGTAGAAGGATGTTAAAAGAGATCGGCCTGATAGAAGTCTACAAGATTATGAGGGGCATGGACTGAATGGATAGTCAGAAGTTTTGTCCCATGGTGGAAGAGTCAACTATTAGGGGGCATAGGTTTAAGGTGTGAGGGGCAAGGTTTAAAGGTGATGTCCGAGGCAAGTTTTTTTGCATAGAGAGTGGTGGGTGCCTGGAACTCGCTGCTGGGAGAGGTAGTGGAAGCAGATATGATAGTTAGTTTTAAGGATTGATTGGACAAATACATAAATAGGATGAAAATAGAGAGATATTGTCCCTGGAAGGATAGGGGGCATTAGTTAAGTCAGGCAGCATGGTCGGTTCAGGCTTGGAGGGCCAAAAGGCCTGTTCCTGTACTGTAAATTTCTTTGTTCTTCGAGAGACAGACATTGTAAACCGTTCAAAGAAGGGCAATAAGAATAGGATAAGACTGTGAACAATGAGCTATGAAGACAAGTAAAGGAGCTTCGAAACAAAGAGCAGGGGAAAATTGTCCATTCTTTTAATGTCATGAATCTCTGGACTGTAAAGATATTCCTAATACTGAACCCAGAGAATAGAATTTGGCAATGCCATGTCTAACTTTAAATCGTAATGAGAATTAACTATCTGAATAATTACTTCACACATGGGGTGTAATTCCCTTTGAAAGGGAAGAAAAAACTTGAGTTTAGATAGCAACCTTCCAAATGTTCACAGTCAATAATATACCTTTGAAGTGTAGTCACAGTAGGAACACAAGACAGGCAATTTGTACCCCATTGTGAATTGCCGTCCATCACGCAAATCAGCATCCCATCCATTGATTCTGTCTACATTTTCCACTGTCTCGGCAAAGCAGCCAGCATAATTAAGGACCCCACAGACCCCAGACATTCCCTCTCCCACCTTCTTCCATTGGGGAAAAAAATACAAAAGTCTGAGGTCACGTACCAACCGACTCAAGAACAACTTCTTACCTGCTGCTGTCAAATTTTTGAATGGACCTACCTCAAATGAAGCTGATCTTTCTCTACACCCTGGCTGTGACTGTTACACCACAATCTGCACCCTTTTCTTTCCTTCTCAATATACGTATGCTTTGTTCGTATAGAGTGCAAGAAACAATACTTTTCACTGTGTACTAATACATATGACAATAATTAATCAAATCAAATCATTAGAGAATTTATTTTTTTTTCCAAAAATATACTTTATTCATAAAAATCTCAAGTAATCCACTGCAAATGCACAGGGCCTCGAACAGCAAAGCAACGCGGAATCAAAACATCTCCACAGATCCGTCCAAATCACAGCGTCCACACCCCAACACTTAAAAAACTATATCCATGTCTCAAATATTTACATATTTGTACTAATTACAAGAATTACATTTCAGTTCTTAAAAATATATACATGCCTCAATAGATTTCTGTGTGCCGTTAGTGCTCAGATTGGCACACAGTTACGCAGGTCGAGGGTATTCTGCAGTTCCTGGGCCCTCGGTCTGCCTCCGTTAAAAGGCCTTACAGTGTGGCCTTTCCCCACTGTGCCTTTGCGGCGGCTGCCCCAAGCTTCAGCGCGTCCCTCTGCACGTAGTCCTGGACCTTGGAATGTGCCAGTCTGCAACACTCGGCCGAGGACAGTTCTTTCAGCTGGAAGATCAGCAAGTTTCGGGCGGACCAAAGTGCGTCCTTCACCGAGTTGATGACCTTCCAGCAGCAGTTGATATTTGTCTCGGTGTGTGTTCCCGGAAACAACCCGTAGAGCACAGAGTCCTGCGTCACCGAGCTGCTCGGGACGAACCTCGACAAATACCACTGCATCTCGCTCCAGACCTTCTTTGCAAAGGCACATTCCAGAAGGAGGTGTGCGACCGTCTCGTCAGCCCCGCAGCCGCTTCGAGGGCAGCGTGCGGTGATGTTGAGACCTCGAGCGTGCATAAAGGATCTGACGGGGAGTGCCCTTCTCACTACCAGCCAAGCCAGGTCTTGGTGCTTGTTTGTCAGTTCTGGTGATGAGGCGTTCTGCCAGATGACGCTGACAGTCTGCTCAGGGAACCATCCGACAGGATCCGCCGGAATTTATTTTAATGAAGTTCATTAGAGGATTTTTTTTTTATTCATTCATGGGATGTGGGCATCGCTGGCTAGGCCAGCATTTATTGTCCATCTCTAACTGAACATGAGAAAGTGGTGAAGAGCTGCTTTCTTGAACTGCTGCAGTCCATGTAGGGTAGGTACTCCTATGGTGCTTTTAGGAAGGTCATCAACTATTATTTGCTTCCTGTAAGCTTAGATCCTTTGGAATAGGTAATGAATATTCATTCACCCTGAGTATACCATCTATCCATATTGCCATCCCTTCACTGTCACTGGGTCAAATCCAGGATCTTCCTTCCTAACTGCACCTACACCTCAGGCACTGCAGTGGTTCAAGAAGGCAGCTCCCAGCATCTTCTCAAGGGCAACTAGAGATGGGCAACAAATGCTGGCCTAGCCACTGATGCCCACATCCTGTGAAAGAATAAAAGAAACCTGACTGCCATCTGAATTACCTGCCAGAATGCTGCTTAGCTAATATCGATAATGTGAAATAATTCACTTGTGCACTTTATTATCTCTGAATCATATAACACTGTGATAGAAGATTTATAGACAAGGATACACAGTTCATAGTAGATGATGTGAAGGAACATGGCAGATCTCTGTGCTGTGTGGAGGGAATCAGTAACTGAGGATAAAGTGGGCACAGAAGGTCATGAACAGCAGGAAGCAGTAAAAAAAATCTAACTCAAGAACATTGTTGCAATGTGCATGACCATAAATAAACATGCAGGGAGCAGAATTGGACTCTGTACTCCTGATGTTTTGATGCTATGAGTGCCACCTTCTTATCACTAGTAAGGCCACATCTGGAGTACTGTGTACAGCAGTGTTTCCCAAACTTTGTGAGTTGCGGGAACCTTTCGTGACCTCTCAAATGCATCAGGGAATGCCAAACATTCTCATAATGTTGATGTCACTTTTTGCCATGAAATAGGGGCAAACACGGAAATTAAATGTAAACAAGTCTTTTCTTTCCATGTCCATGATTTTATTAGACATTAGGAAGAGACACACAGTCACAAATACATTCGCCAGCTGCATGACCCCTCACATTAACCCCTAGCAATACTCTCATTGCCCTTAACATTAACCCCTGAAAATAGTATCCACTTTAGAAGTGGGTAATCTAGTAATAATTAAGGTAATTTTAAAAAATGAATTTAAAAAATTAAATCTCGCCTTTTGTCATTTTTAATGGGATGTTGGAAGGCTGATATCCACATGCACCTCTCTCTCTCACATACACACACACACACACACATACTCACACACACACACACATCTCCCTCTCTCACGTGCATGCCTCCCTCTCTCAAACAAAGACACACATACACACGTACATGTCTCCTCTCACACACACACCTCCATCTCCTTCTCACACACACATTCCCCTCTATATGAAACACATATACACACACAAATGCATCTCTCTCTCTTTCTCACACACATGTCCCTCTCTCTCGCATTCACATGTCTCTCTCCTTCACACACATTGCTTTCTCTCTCACACACACACAAACAGCTCCCTCTCTCTCATGCATACACATGTCTCTCTCACACACACATTTCCTTTTCCCTCTCTCAGACACACACATCTCATGCTCTCATTCACACACACACACACACACACACCTCATGCTCTCATTCACACACACACACACACACACACACACACGTTTCTCTCTCTTTCTTACATTCCATGGACCCCAGTTTGTGCACCCTTGGTGTGCAGAAATTCCAGTTTGACAGTATTGTGACCTTATGAACTTTATCCTTTGTTTTATAATGCCTATCCTCCAAAGCCAATCTCTGCAGAGGATATGCCCAGAGAACAATTGTGTGGTAAAGTAAATAGCATGGATAAAGAGTAAATCAGAAGCATGCATGCCTGTTGTGTGTACTTTCCTGTAAGAGCTAAAGATGCAACTTACGCAGGATGTTATAGAAGAGGATAATATTGAAGTTTCTGTGAGGTAAAGTTCCTATATTCAAGGAAGGGAACAGGGATAGCCCAGGAAATTACCGACTGGTGAGTCTAACCTCAGTGGTTGGTAAGTTGATGGGGAGGATCCGGAAGGACAGGATTTATGAACATTTAGGGGAGTTTAGTATGATCAAAAGTAGTCAGCACGGCTTTGTCAAGGCAGATCATGCCTTACGAGCCTGGTTGAGTTCTTTGAAAATGTGACTAAACACATTGACGAAGAAAGAGCAGTGGATTTGGTTTACATGGACTTCAGCAAGGCATTCGATAACGTCCCCCAAGCAAGACTTCTTGAGAAAGTGAGAGGGCATGGTATCCAAGGGGCTGTTGCTTTGTGGATCCAGAACTGGCTTGCCTGCAGAAGGCAGAGAGTGGTTGTGGGTGGGTCTTTTTCTGCATGGAGGTCGGTCACCAGTGGAGTGCCCCAGTGATCTGTTCTAGGACCCTTGCTGTTTGTCATTTTCATAAATAACCTGGATGAGGAAGTGGAGGGATGGGTTGGTAAGTTTGCCGACAACTCGAAGGTTGGAGGTGTTGTGGATAGTTTGGAGGGATGTCAGAAGTTGCAGCGTGACATAGATAGGATGCAAGACTGGGCAGAGAAGTGGCAGATGGACTTCAACCCGGATAAATGTGTAGTGGTCCAGTTTGGCAGGTCCAATGGGATGAAGGAGTATAATATCAAGGGTAGGACTCTCAGCAGTGTAGAGGATCAGAAAGACCTTGGGGTCCAGGTCCATAGGACTCTTAAATCAGCCTCACAGTTGGAGGATGTGGCCAAGAAGGCCTATGGTGTACTGGCTTTCATTAATCGAGGGATTGAGTTTAGGAGTCGGGAGATAATGCTGCATCTTTATAAGACCCTAGTCAGACCCCACTTGGAGTACTGTGCGCAGTTCTGGTCGCCTCATTACAAGAAAGATGTGGAAGCTATTGAAAGAGTGTAGAGGAGATTTACAAGGATGTTGCCTGGATTGGATGGCATGCCTTCTGAGGATAGGTTGAGAGAGCTCAGTCTTTTCTCCCTGGAGAGATGAAGGATGACAGGTGACCTGATAGAGGTCTATAAGAAGTTGAGAGGTATAGATCAGGTGGATTCTCAGAGGCTATTTCCCAGGGCTGAAATGGTCACTACGAGAGGACACAGGTTTAAGGTACAGAGGAGATGTTAGCGGTAAGTTTTTCACTCAGAGGGTGGTGAGTGAGTGGAATCGGCTGCCATCAGTGGTGGTGGAGGCGAACTCGTTGGGGTCTTTTAAGAGACTTCTGGATGAGTAAATGGGATTTAATGGGATTGAGGGTTATAGGTAGGCCTGGTAGGTAGGGATATGATCAGTGCAACTTGTGGGCTGAAGGGCCTGTTTGTGCTGTAGTTTTCTATGTTCTATGTAATCAGTGGTGGGACCCCTTCTGGTGACGTTATGTGAGATCCTTGTGGTCTTCTGAGAATGTAATTTTGGAATTAGAAGGTTGTCCTACCCTGGCAGAGTGAATGAAATCATTTAGCCTCTTACTGCACTCCACAATGGTCACATTTTGTGGACACGCGTACTGATCTCACTGGTGACCTCCTCTCAAGTCATCATGGTAAGGTAGGTGGACTACCTGCTGCCACCTCCGAGATACAGGAGGTCCTGCCAATTCAAGACTTCCTAAATGAATCTCTCCAGGGAGCTGTCACTGAATATGGGGACAGTGAGCTTATTTCTTCTAAAGGCCATCACTCACCATAACAAGTCCTGGGCTGAAGAGAGGGAATGTGTGGACCGTTGATCCCATGAATTAATAGTGGAGCAGATGAATCCCAGCCCCCCGTGCATTTAGATTCAATGAGCTGCTTGTTGATGCATTAATAATGAGCTGAAAAGCAGACAATTGGACACAAGAACCTGTCCTACTGCTCAGCGGGAATCACACAAACATCCCCGCCTGCTACCACCCTTAATTTCCAGATCAGAAAATTTTGACCATGAATCAAAAGTTTGCACTGCATCTTCATAAAAAGTCAAAGTCTCATCAATCCCCTGCCTTGCTATCTCATCATCAGCAATAGATTCTGCTATATAAAATAATGCATTGACCTGGTCTTTTTGATTTTTTTTGTGTAAGTCAAAAGCACTTCTGTACCTTGTGAATTTCTTTCACCATTTATCCCAGGTCTGGGCTTGTTGTAAGCTTTGTGTGTTCCAAAATGATTCTGGGTGCAGTTGTGTAGATTCCATGTTTCTGCAGAGCCCTAGAATTTTTATTGCTTCGTTGGTGCTTCTTGTTGCTTTTGGTCTGCACTTAATGCTGTCTGGACTCCCAGCTTGCATCTGATGCACCTATATGCTCCAATGTTGTGATGAGTCTTGAACTTGTTCCATTGATCCCCCTTCCACAGACCTCATTTATTGCCAGGTCTGTAGCTTCCTTTTAAGGCTCTCTTGGTTTACTCGCTGTCTACTGCCATTGTGTTGATGTTAAGACAGGGTTCTTTGAGGCTTCCTTGTTCTTCCAAAGTAAGTTACTTGAAAATAAAGTTTCCCAAAACCATTTTTTTTTTATTTACAGCTACGATATACATATTAGGAGCTCTGAACATGGTTAGAACTTCTCCTTCCGGAACTATTACTTCTTAGTAATGCAGTAATGTGACCTGGCATCATTATTACATCAGCGTTACATATGCTTCTGATGCTAACCCTTTACTCTACAATTGACAAGGACAACTGAGAGAGCGTCAATGACGGCCATGACCTCTGAAGGCTGACCATTTGGAAGGGCATTGGAAGAGGGAAGCAGAGACAAGAAGCTTGGCTGGCCGAAAAGAGTATTAGGTAAAACGGAGGTCATGAATTGTGCATCAATCTAGCTTCCTCTGCAGAAAATGTGGCAGAGAGACTGCTGTGCCTGAGTGGGGTACCTGAGTCACATCAGACAGCGCTTCACACAGAGTTTACCATCACGGTGCAAACCATGGCTTATGAAATGGAAGGCAACCAATTGCTAGTTTAAATAGTGCAGGTTAGCGTTAAATGCTGTTAACCATATACAAGTTTGGTCTCATGTGGAACTGTGCAGCAATTCTACAGTGCATTTGGTGCTGGGCTGAAGCTCACCAAGATTTAATTGAAGAGACAGGGCAGAATTTTCCTGTTCCACCTGCCACGGGAATCATAGTGGCAGGACTGAAAATTTGACGGACGATGCCAAGGTCTGTTGACCTCGGGTGGGAATTTCTGGCCTTGGGGTGAGCGCAGCCAGAAAATCCCACCCTTTACATGCTCCCTGCATTAGTTTCAGCAGATAGCTGAGTGAATAGCAGATTGCAATCCGCTCCAACCATTTCAAGGGCAATCAGATTGTCATCTCAAGCCATCCTATGTTCTCTCATGTTATATTTATGAAACGACCCAAGCCAATCAAACTGAATACCTCAGCATTTTGAATCTGAATTGATCCAATATCTCACTAGAATTTGCAACAGCAAGGTAAGTAATGAAATGTTTTCAGACCTTGTGGAACAGGCCAACCAGAAATCACATGAATAGTTAGCAGTGCAAAAGATTGCAAATTGATTTTCATTGCTTATTTCTAATAATTGCTATCTTGTGTCAGCTCTGAAACATTCTTTATCCAAGGTATTTTACATTCAGGTAAATCAGACATAAATCAATAGAATTAAACTTACATCTTACAATCCATTCTTAAAATGTATTTTGTCCTTCTTAAATCTTCAATCTCTGAAGTTGCTACATTGAATGAATCAATTGAGGACACACAAGGCTGCTATAAATCAATCTGTCTGCAGATTCTGTCCCTTTCAAAGGATTATTGCCTTCCTTGGTTCAATTCCTACCTTATTTCAGTGCCTTACTTTGATTCAATACTATTCCCAATGTCTCCCGCTGGGCTTAGGATCTCCCCCCTCAAGTGCAGTGTCCTGAATCAACCCCCTCCCCGGCTACAACCCGGGATTAGCATCTCTTCCATCAGCGTCCTGCCTGTGATGAACAATTTACTGTCTGGATAACCCTGCATCTTTAATTCCTCATGTATTGCTTTGTGGCATGGCATGTTGGTATATATTATACCCTGAGTGCATTGTAGTCTTCATGCAGCAACACAAAGACAAATATTTTTGATAATATACTGATGGCTCATTGATCAAAACTCCAGTTAATTTTCCTGAAGAAATTAGGGGTATGAGAAGTATTTAATTTGTGATGGGAATTTGTCAAATAAAACTCTTCATGTACATCATGTGAGTGCCATATGTAGCGAGCAGCTGCCAGCTGTGATCTTTGATAAAAATTGCAGGCCACAGAACTAAAAAGAGCTTAATGAGCAGATGCTCTGGACCACTGGGATCTCCTCAAACCTGAACCTTAAATGACACTGAATTCAAGATAGCAAATCATTACCCTCGCTTCGTATTATTTCAATGATGTGGCACTGACAGAATCAAGAAATATGTTTTCAGTGTCCTGTTTTCATCTGGCAATGGTATATTCTTTGGGATTCAGATATCAAAGGAATTTTGGCCATTTGTTTCATATTCCATGTGGATCAGAAACAACTGTCACATCTGGTTCCAAAATACCATTTTTATTATAGACATGACGCTAAGTGAAATGATTTAATCTTGTTAACCAAAGCTTCAATTTTATCTAATGCATTCCTCTATTATGATAATAACAAGCCATTGGTATGTGTCTTAGGACCTTGAAGCCATGATGGGTGCTAGAGACAAATGTTTCTTATTAACAGACAGTTTTCTCAGCTTTCTATCTTTGTTTTCCCACGCCCATCCCAACTTGGATATGCATCGCCATTTTCTTCATCATCACTAACTCAAACTCCTTGAACTCCCTGCCTAATAGCCCTGTGTACTATAAGGGTGTGGTACATACAAGGTTGACGTGAGACTGAGTTCAATACCGCCCACATAGTGATGTAAGAAGGCACATTACCTAGACTAGGGTCAACATGGTGTTGGCCAGAGACATGGGGCAGGATTGTCCCATCTGGAACAAAGCCCCCTGATGGGGGCAAGGATGGGAAGTGTTCGCCGTTGCAAAGGATGACAGGGAACCATACCTTATCTTCCAGCCCCAACATCATTAATTATTCATCCATTGCTCCACCTTCCTTTGCTGGGTAGGTTTGGTGGATCTCCTTCTGCCATCATATATGGGCACCCTATTTAAAAGGTGCCAGGACACTCAATGTCAGATCAAATCAAGAGAGATATTTGCAAGGTCATTGGCTGTTCCTGCTCCGAAAGTTCAGTGACGCCTCCCTTGGGGTCCTTCTGGACCACATCAAGCTTCAGATACAGCTACAGCACAGATATCAGTTAGAACAGGAGAGATCTACACCTGTAGAGGAATCACAGACTCGCACAATTCTCCAGATCATAGACACCTTGGTGGGCATTAGCGTTAGTTCAGTAAGAGTTTACCCTGCCAAGCCCCTTCACAATCCTATCCCAACCTGTTTGACCTTTGCTCATAAGCCAATCCCTCCATACCAAGGATCATTACCTCCAATGAAAATAATGGGCGGAATTTTACCAGAACTTCCGCCAAGGTTCGTACGATTCACCCAAGGCCAATGGAGAATGCCATTCTCTGAGCTTTACTCACCCCTGGAATCATGGCAGGTGTGCCAGTAAAATTCTGGCCAATATCTTTCCTTAAATAAGGGGACCGAACTTGCTCCCAGTATTCCCGATGTGGTCTCACCAGTACCTTGTACAGTCGCAGCGAGATTTCCATATCTTTATACTCCAACCCTCCATTAGTCTGTGTGTTAGTTTTCTCTGTTTCATGCACAAGAAACCCCAAATCCCAATTTCTTTGTGCAGTTTTTTTTCCATTTAAATAATATTCTGTTCTTTTGTTCTTCCTTCTGAAATGAACAACTTCACATTTTCCCACATTATATTCCATTTGCCAGTTTTTTGCCCAACTTACTTAACAATTAATATCTCTTCACAAACTGTTGTTATTCCTCTCGCAACTTGCTTTTTGACCTATTTTTGTGATGTATGGGTGTAGTACGTTCACTTCCTCCCTCCAAGTCATTAATATATATTACAAAAAGTTGTGATCACCAACCTGAAAAAAAATCCTTATCCTTATTCATTGTTTCCTGCCCTTTGGCCAATTCTCAATCCATGCCAATATATAACCTCCAACACCATGGGCTCTTATGATTTAACCTTTTGTGAGACACCTTGTTGAATGCCTTCTGGAAGTCCAAATACAGCACATTTACACAGAGGTCTCCAGGGGAGGGTAGCAGCTGCCATGGAGACCGTGGTGCAGCAGAATGCTCAGTTTCTGGCGGTGATATATGCAGTCATGCACTCGGGTTCATGCACTGGCAACGTGAGGGGTGAATGGGAGACATCCTCCAGGTACCTCTTCCCAACAAGGAATCGGGTGGGATCTCTCAGGCACCTGGAAGGAGGAGGAACAGCAATTGGACCCCCCTGCATCATCCACTCAGGATTATAGGAGGCTGTTTCTATTGATGCCAAAACATTGGATATAATCAAGTGATGGTTAGATACAGCACTTGGGGTGAATGGGATCAAACATTATGGGGAGAAAGCAGGATTGGGCTATTGAGTTGGATGATCAGCCATGATTATGATAAATGGCAGAGCAGGCTTGAAGGGCCAAGTAGCCTACTCCTGCTCCTATTTTCTATGTTTTTATATCTGTTTACTCCAAATCCCCTCAGTGACCCTTTCAATTCTCTGTCACCACAGAGAGAGCAGCTGGCCCACCAGTGGGAAGCCAAAGTCAGTCAGCGGCCTCCAGGCCTTGGCTTTCCTGAGGACGGCCACCCAAGCCATCAACACAGTTCCACAGACTGCCTCCACTCCTGCTGTGGGTGTGAGGGCAGTACCTAGAAGAAGGCCATGCAAAATTAAGAAATTTTGATCACAAGTGGCAGCATAGGCAAACACTGTCACTGTATTATCTGTAAATATATCCCCTATCACTAAATAATGTCTCATGTAGACTTGCAAGCATCAGCATAGACTTTGTGAGGCCTCCCTGCCCGACATTCAGTGTAATTACACAGAGCTGCATCATGAGTGATTCTGGAAGGAGACACATCTGTATTCGGGCCTTTCACAGTCTTGTCCCCACACATGGAGTCTTCGTCCATCACATTCATCTGCCTGTCCTGAGCTTTTCCAATGCTGCCTTCTGGCTTCCTTTTCAGTTGTCTATCTGAGCAGACCAGTGTCTCCATCCACTCACTGATTGACCATCCAAGCAACACATATGTCCAAGTAGCACGTGGGTCCAAGCAGCACATGTGTTCAAGTAGCACATGTGTCCGCCCAACACTCACTCACTTTTCAGTTTTGTAAAGTTTTTGTAAGCTCCCCACTCAATTTCCCTCCCACTGTCACCCATCTCCTTTCCCCTATTACTATTAACCCCTACCCCCTTCACACCCTGGCATATCATTTGGCTTCCCCTCCGTTTCTCTTCAATCTGAACCCTTCTCCTTCACCAATATACAAGTGAAAGTGTATGTCCCCTACCTTCCCTAACATTCCATCCCATTCAAAATTGGCCCCCTGACCTCTTCCTTCTGACCCCTAAGGTCTGTGATTGCTTTTGAATATCCACCAACCACCATCACTAACCCTTCTACTGCTGTTGACTCTCCCACCCTATGGACTCCCTCTCCCTCTCTGGCGCTTCATTCCAAGCTACCATGTGGACTCTCAGTTTGCTTCCCAGGGGGCATTCATTGACTCCACAAACCTCTCCCATGCAGGTTCACCTGGGCATTACACCCTCCTTACTTCTTCCTCCCACCTTACTCCTTTACCCCTCCTTACTCCTTCCTCCACCTTCTAGTCCTCTCTCCAAAGTCCCTCCCTGACTCTTTCCTTCCCTATCGTACCTACTTCTGTAATTATACATTCACCCCCATTGGTCCTTCCTCCACCCTTACTGCTTCTGGCCCCAGAGATTCCTTCACTCTCTCAGCTTCTGCCCCCTCCATACCTTCCTCTCTGACTCACACCTCAACATTTTTACCCCCTACCTCTTTTGTTGCATCATTACTAGTGCTTGGCAAAGGCCTTGAAGTTCTGAAGTAGTTCCAGGGAGTCAGTGAAGACCATGGAAGATGCTGTGATTCCATGATGAAGGCCCATATAGTTCTGAAACAGGTCTGACATCTGCGAAGCCATAACTGCTGTGTGGAGACTTTGCACCTTCCAAGAGCTGCTTCAGAATGGCACCTAATGCATGAGCAGCCAGCCACCATGTGATGCATATGTTTCTTCAGAGTTCAGTGGCTGCAGGTCTTCAGCATTATCTTCTCTGATGTGAGCAAGGCCCTAAAGGTAGGTCCTGACTTATTGCATGCACGTTGGTCCAGACATACTCTGGACTGCTGTGTTTTCCTGTAGGTATAACAGAGAATCAGGTGTCAGGGAAAATTCCTTTCAGGGTTTCAGCTACATTCTATTAGCGGGATGCATATCGGTTTCACGCCGGCCTCCAGTGAGAATCCCAATCCTCTTTGGCGGACATCAGCAATAGATCCTGCTGTAAATTCACGCCGGCGAGAAACTGATTTTTGAGTTACCCTCAGAATTCACCCCTTCATCTGCCATCAACCCCATTATCTGGGACATTGGAAAATTCCACCCGCGAAGAAACCTCAGAAGGAGAGAGATCCGTACCTATAGCCTTTGCAGTGTGGTTGTATATAGTTACAACTAATTAATTAAAAACTTGCTGTTAACAGACTAAAGACAACAAAGACATCTGTAACAGCCACGTTGTGGAACTAAAACTATCCCTACAACCTGTGGAAGCAGTATCATCACACATTGAGTGGAATGCAGTGTGGCTTATCTTGTAGGTCAAGAGATATTTTAACAAAAAGTATCTATTCATTAAACAAGCCTCCCAATATACTATCAATGTTGTCAGCCTGTGGCCATGGACTATACCCACGGCTTTTATTGTCTAACACAATGCCTCTGAATTGATTTTATTTATTGATTGGTTCAACCAAGGTTGACAGATGACAATGTTGTTGACATTGTCCTCTAACCATGAGTACTTCAGCATCTGAAAATGATACTTACATCAACCTTCTCCTTTTGTTGCGGTATGCTTTGCATTTAATTCAACAGAAATCATTAATTATGTATACACTATCCATCTCATTCAACAGCTGCTTGATTATCACTACACTAACAATGTCTTCCATTATGTTTCTCATAAAATTGCTTCTTTGAATCATTCTCAGGATTCAGGTATCACTGGAAAAGCCAGCCCAGCCCTGGCTGCCCTGCAAGGGTGATATGATATGTCGTGTTCTTGAACCATGCTGTTAGCAGAAGGAGATGGCAAGGTCTCCGCGGGAAGCCCTATCCATTTAATATCTTCAGGAAGCATTTTGTCTCCTACACCTCATACAGCAGCAGTATCTGCAGCACCTGTGCTTCACCAAGGATTGGTCACAGAACTGTGCCATCTCCTTGAACCAGAGCTGTAGCCTCTGAGCAGGGCAAGGATGTTACTTCCAGCAAGCTTATTCTGGCCTTCAGTTTCTACTCTAATGGATCTTTCCAATCTGCAGCCGGCAATGAGTGGTACAGTGGCACAATGATTAGCACTGCTGCTTCAGAACACCAAGGGTCTATGTTCAATTCCCAGCTTGGGTCATCATCTGTGTGGAGTTTGTACACCCTCTCCGTGTCTGCATGGGTTCCCTCAGGGTGCTCCAGTTTCATCCCACAGTCTGAAAGATATGCTGGTTAGGTTCATTGATCCCAAACAGGCACCAGGATGTGGTGACTAGGGGAACTTCTCAGTAACTTCATTGCAGTGTTAATGTAAGCCTCACTTTTGATTAATAAATAAACTTGTAGAAAAATCTTTTGAACTTTAGAAAACTTTAAGATATCGCCAGCAGATCATAGTTCACCATGCTTTCAGCATGTCATAAGGCCCTGAGCACCAGGAGAATGTGTTCATTGCTCTCTGAGCAGAGGGTAGCAGGAGGAGGAGGAAGATGCCTTACAAAGAGTTGGGGGGCAGGGGTGCAATGGCCTGGTGGTACTATCATTAGACTATTAATCCAGAATCTCAGCTAATGTTCTGGGTACTTGGGCTCGAATCCCACCATAGTAGATGGTAGAGTATGAATTCAATAAAAAATGTCTGGAATTAAGAATCTAATGAAGCCATTTTTGATTATTGGAAAACCAATCTGGTTCACTCAAGTCCTTTAGGAAAGGAAATCTGTTGTCCCCCTTATTCAGTCTGATCTACATATGACTCCAGAGCACAGCAGTGTGGTTGACTCTCAACTGCCCTCCAAGGGCAACTAGGGAATGGATAATAAATGTTGGCCAGCCAGCAATGCCCATGTGTCACAAATGAATAGAAAAAAGCGATAGCAGGGCAGAGAGTTATCACGTGAACACATGTGATTGAAGGACAAAACATCTCAATGGGAAGATAAATTGAAATTGCGAAGTGTTCGACTCCCTGAATGTACAGTTGATGTGTGCCCATGTTCTGAAGATTACATTGCTGAATTCCTGGAGCAGTCAAGATGCTTTTGTTCAGTGCCAGTCAGTCATTCTAGCCAAATTCCAGCCACCACATCAAAATAGAGGATGTTTGTTTGGTAACATCAGCTATCTGCTGGGCACATGGCTAATGACCGCTCCACTACCTCACCATATGTAGCCTGAAGTCAACAGCGGTGCTGCAGCTCAGCACATGATGAAGTAGACTGTTGATGTCCTGAAGTAATGGTTCCCCTGCCTGGACCACTAGTGGGGAGATTCTAATATTCACTGGACTATGTCTCCTAATTTGTAATGGCCTGCTGAGCCCTCCAAAACCAGGCTACCATGAGGGCTCAGCACAGACTACCATTTCAGAAATGGGGAGGAGGAGAAAGGTGATGAGCTGTATATAAACATTCCAGCAGATTGTAGCCCACTTGAAAAAAATCCCAGATCGCCATTGTGCCCCCCCTCCACCCCCCACCCACCACCATCACCATCTCAGCACTCCTCTGTATTGTACCATTAAAATACCCTTTGAGCAGAATCCCTGGACAGCTTCATGAGACCACTTAAGGATTGTGGTTGTCAGTTAGGAGGTCCCAGTGTTAGGGTTCCTATAAGAACATAAGAACTAAGAGCAGAATTAGGCCACTTGGCCCATCGTGTCTGCTCTGCCATTCAATCAAGGCTGATTCCTAAGACACTGGTACTAATTCAGAGAAATACAGAATGTTTAATGTAACATGCTGTATATTTCCTGGTCAATTTATCCATCATTCCATAGTTCTGACCATGTAAATTTGTGCTTACTTTCGTTCATATGGTGGGTGTGGATCAGTTAATGTCAGTATGGTACTCGATAATTGTGGGGAAGGATGAACCTTTTGAACCTCTACATCACACCAGTGAAGTGTTTCTGCCTTGTATGTAACTTATTTCTGGGATTTGTGCAATTGGATTTTCAGAGTTTAAATCTCTTCCAAGTACCTCCATAGTGGCAAATTTGTTTTTCCATATTTCTAGATATGATTGTTCTATATATAATACAATAACACTCAGTGATTACTCAATGTTCAGCTTGACTGAGGAACATATCCTTTCTGGACCTGCTGCTGCACCAGCCTTTCAGCTGTATCAGCATTTAAAACTAGGATTGAGCGGAGAACAATGCCTTACAAGAATATAGTTTACCAGGGAGATAACAGCAAAACGATGTCATGTCATCCACAAACATCTCTCCATAGCAGCTGTGATCCAGACTGCAATGCCATTTCGATCAGCACTACCCTCCTGTTTTTATGGCTCCTTCAAGAGCAATGCCAAGAATATCTCCAGTGTCACCTTGTCCGTGAAACAGTTACAGGGGTTTGATCAGAGCAATTATCATTGAAAAGTAGCAACAACAGCTGAACAACTGACTTTATCTCAAGCGAGGGGTGAATGATAGTATCCAGGTTGCCATTCAACCCTCATCTGTAACATAATAACCCTACCTGAGCCTGTGAGATGTCCTGTTTCCTAATATGTCTCTGTTCTACAGCCATCAGAACAGAATTGTATAGTTTAATTCCCAGTTCCTTGCAAGTCCCCATAATTCATATATTTTGCAGCAATTATCTGTGCCAGGCTTCTTTGAAGGGATGGGTGTAGTGAGGGGATGATTCATGCTATTGAGCCCTTTTCGCATACTGGTGTTGCTGATCAGTGGCTAAAGTAATGCAGGCACAGGCCTTTCAGTATTTTGACAAGAGCAGACAGCAAATCAAGTGACTCTGCTGAAATTGTGTGTATTAGGCTTGAAACAGAGACATAAAAACAAAGCACAATGGTCATTTCAACAAACAATCCTTGTTGCAAACTGTCTTTCTGTTCAACCTCATTGGTCTTTTTACAACAGAGAGCAAAGATCAGCAATTAAATCCCTGTTTAGATTCAGCTCTGCAGTCTGTACTCTTCAACCATTGCTATGTAGCTGTGCTAATATCTATCCAGTGCAATGGATGTCATGTAAGATTGGGTTCTTCAGTATGTCTTTGGGTGCCACCTGATACATTTCATATCCCTTCTCTTCTTCCCTGCTCACCTTCCTCTAGATAGTTCCATAGGAGTGCTGAAAATAATCATCATTATAATGAAATATCTGACAGCAGAAGTTCAGAGTAATGATCAGTGCTTTCAAAATCCTACGACAAGAACCTGTCTCAGCAGCATTGCATGCTTCATACCAGCATTATGAGAGCATCACATGTACAAAGAACAAAGAAAATTACAGCACAAGAACAAGCCCTTTGGCACTCAAGCCTTCACCAACCATGCTGCCCGACATAACTAAAACCCCCTATCCTTCCGGGGACCATATCCCTCTATTCCCATCCTATTCATGTATTTATCAAGATGCCCCTTACAAGTCACTATCCTATCCACTTCCACTACCTTCCCCGGCAATGAGTTCCAGGCACCCACCACCCTCTGTGTAAAAAGTCTGCCTTGTACATCTCCTTTAAACCTTGTCCCTCGCACCTTAAACGTGTGCCCCCTAGTAATTGACTCTTCCACCCTGGGAAAAAGCTTCTGACTATCCATGTACTGTATCAAAATACTACAACTTACTGCGGAGGGGAGACAATGGCCTAGTGGTATTAATCCAGAAACTCAGCTAATGTTCTGAGGACTCGGGTTCAAATCCCACCATGGCAGATGATGGATTATGAATTTAAAACAAAACCTGGAATTAATGATGACCATGAAACCAATGTCGATTGTCAGAAAAACCCATCTGGTTCACCAGTGTCCTTTAGGGAAGGAAATCTGCTGTCCTTACCTGGTCAGGCCTACATGTGACTCCAGAGCCACAGCAATGTGGTTGACTCTCAACCACCCTCCAAGGGTAACTAGGGATGGGCAATAAATGCTGGCCAGCCAGTGATGTTCATGTCCCATGAATGAATTTAAAAAAAATTCTAAATGAGCTATAGTGAAACAACAAGATTACTGGAGAGCTTGGCACCTTATATCTTCAGTATATCCACAGTTATTTTGAGTCAGAAAGAAATGAGGCAATAGTGAGAGTTATTCCAGAAATTTGTAGTGATTGTGACTCAGATGGTATCATTATAAACGCTTATTCCAATGTTAACCTCCGTGTAGAAGATGCCAGCTTTCTTGTACAAAATGTGTGCATTTAATATAGGAGTAACACAATTGTTTTTTGTACTGAAGGGGATGGACAGTAAAGTGAATGGGTGGGATTCTCTGGTTGCACTCACCCAAACTGGAGAATCTCGCCTGAGATCAATGGACCATTGTGTGGTCTGCTCCTTGCCCACTACGATTCCTGTGGTGGACAGGATGGGTGAATTCCTCCCAAAATATTTGCAAATAAATCATTCTTACATAAACTATCCCAACATTGTATCGTACCTTTGGACCAGGCTGTTGTCATGAGTATTTCACTCCACTTGATGTTCTCCTGTCTGTTCTAAAGACACGAACATCTCATGCAGCCAATATCATTAATTCCACTGTAAACATTCTTACTGGCAAACCAATACTGAAAGAGAATTACAACTAAGTTATCAGTCCAACAAATTACTTCAAGATAAGGACAATCTAGTTGCTGGAGACCTAATCTCAAATTTGTAGAGTGCTTCTTTGTTTTGAGTTTTCTTCCTCATATATTTTCAGCTCCTTCAGATGTTCCCAATTGTCTTTGACATTTGGAGGATTTATTGAATTGAGTGTGAATGTCACTTTAATGGCACAAACAGATAATCTGATAGCTACACTCATTTCCCAACAGTGAAGTTGATGAAACTAAAAATAGCAGATTAATTGTGCGTTTATATTGTGGAATATATTCACTTTGGCACCCGATGCTTTAAACTCTGTGACATTTACATTCTAGGCAAATTGCATAATGGGAACAGTTGAATACCTGCAAGCTTCAATAATATGAGAGGAAGGTCTTCAGGGGTCAGCTGTGTCAAGACTGCAATGCTGACCTGTATGTGGGCTGAGATTGTGAAGACAGTAAATGTGTCAACAACAGTCACTTTCAGTGACTTTGGGGCTCCTACAGTGATGCAGATGAAAAGCACTTCATACGGCGCTACTTGTAGTATTAAGCATTTTCTGATTTAATTATTCATTTGCTATTCAAGTCAAGACAGCCTCGGGTGTAATATAGATGCAGCATAAGAAAATCAAAAATGTGAAATGAGCACTCTGCATGTTAGCGTGGATTCTTGAGGTGGTGAGGGCATAATAAGAGGCATCCTGTCAATTCTGCTGGCAGATGGTAACGCGGAGTTGAGACCACTTCAAGAGCAACCATAATCGTATTGAATGGCAGAGCAGGCTCCAAGTGAGGAATAGCTTACTCCTTGTTCCTTAGCCCTATGTCCCTAAGCTCTTCCTTCCATTCATTGAATTATATTAAAAAAAACTTATTGGTTAGCAACTTCCTTAGAGTGGCAACCAGTGTTGGAGTAGAGTATCAGCCACACAGTAATGTCAGAATGACCAGGACCCAGCCTCACTGTGGTGAGCAGGGAGGTGTACTGACTTAAGTATGGCGATAACTCATAGCCTGTACCCTTTACTGTACATGTGTAAATAGTACTAGTCATTAATAGAGACTTACAGTTAACCTATCAAAGACAATGGAGACTTCTTTATAACATATCATTCTGTAACCAACATCCTCCCAATACCACATGGCTATTGAATGTACTAGCCATTATCTTGTGTTCCTCTACGATCTCCTCTCTATTCTGGCCTCTTTTTGCTTTCATTATGTAGTTGTACAGGACGGGTGCCCATAGGAACACCAGTATCAGGACATAAAACCATAAGATCATAAGACATTGGAGCAGAATTAGGTCACTCAGCCTATCGAGTCTATTCCGCCATTCAATCATGGCTGACATTTTTTTCATCCTCATTCTCCTGCCTTTTCCCCATAACCCCTGACCCCTTTATTAATCAAGAACCTACCTATCTCTGTCTTAAAGACACTCAGTGACCTGGCCTCCACAGCTTTCTGCGGCAAAGAGGCCCACAGATTTACCTAGAAATTGATCCTCGTCTCTGTTTCAAAGGATTGACCCTTTAGTCTGATGTGACACCAGGTCTGACGAGTTTTTCCTACTAGTGAAAACATCCTCTCCACTTCCACTCTATCCAGGCCTCCAGTATCCTGTAAGTTTCAATAAGATCCCCCCTCATTCTTCTAAACTCCAAAGAGTACAGACCCAGAGTCCTCAGCTGTTCCTCATACGACAATACAATGGAAGATGAGAAAAATGAACCATTCTGCCAAGAACTGCTGTGAAACAGGTTATAGAATCTCGCTTCAACAATACAGCAGAGCACAGCACAAAACAATTCCAAATTGCTCTGGTGACAGTTAAGGTGTTAGTCAAGGTTTTGGAATACCCAGAAGCTGTGTAGCTTCAATTCCTCCTTTGTCAATTATATAGTGGTGAATAAAGGGTTAGTATTGGCAGAAACAATGAAATTCACAATAAATAAAGCCATCCAGTCATTAACTCATGATTTCCATTCAATTACATACTTGCACTAAAAGCCTTACCAGGTGCCACTGCAGTGAACAGAATTTTGGCTGGAACAACAAATTTGCCATTATTGTTCGCAGGGGGTTGGCTGTGGAAAAAAATCAGAGAAACCCACACTTGAAGTCGGATGCTTCTTTCAACTACTTCCAATTTCACTGAAATTTTAAACCTTTCCAGATGGGACTGTGGCCAAATGGCCAATGGTCTGAGTAATTAGGCCCAATATAAAATTGGACACTTTAAATTAATATACAACTAAACTGCTTCCACATGCTGCAGCCTTGACACATCACTTGTCCTGCCATACATATTCAATTATTCATTTCTTTGAGATATTTATTAATCTTATCACAAAGTCCAGTATTATTTCAAACCTTCAGAAAATGGACCTTGATCACTCACTGGATATTCATTTGATATCCACCAACAGTTCATCTCCTGCCCAATAGAATAGCAGAAACCAACTTTTACAGGGTGAAAAAGTTAGTGGATTACCTTCTTCCCCTCTTCGCCAAACTCCCTCATTTTCACCAAGCTTCCACACTCTGTCCAAAGGTGCACTCAGTTCTGGTTGCACAGAGAATGTCCGAATTTACATAGTCTGAACAAAGGGACTAGCTGAGCCCAGATACAGTAGAGACCTGTTCTAGTTAGCTTCCTTAATTAACTCTTGCAGCTGCTGCCAGCTTCTATTCCCCTACTTAGGCCCCTGGATGAGATTTACAAGTTAAACAATACTTGAAGTTAAATGTTAAATACAAGTAAAAAAAAATTAGACTGAGAAAGATATTAAAAATGTCCTTCTTCTCACCAAACCTCCACACTCTGCTTGAAATTGTGCTCAGTTAACCTTCTTGTATCCCTTTGCAGACCTATGCATTTTCACAACTTACTCTCCTTTGCATCATCAGCAAATTCAGCAACCATATAGCCCATTCTTCCAAGTCATTGATATAAGTTGTAAATAGTTAAGGCCCCAGCACTGATCCCTGTGGCATCTCACTCATCACATCTTGCCAACCCAAAAAAGACTCATTTAATTCTACTCTTTGTTTCCTGTTAGCTAGCCAATCTTCTATCCTTGCCAATGTATTTCCCCCTACAACATGAGCTCTTATTTTGCATAGTAACCATTAATGTGGCACCATGTCAAATGCCTTCAGGAAATCTAAGTACACCACAGGTTACCTTTTATTCATGTTGCTTGTTACTTCCTCAAAGAACTCTAATAAATTAGTCCATTACAATTTCCCTTTCACAAAACCATGTTGACTCTGCCTGACTGCATTGAGATTTTCTAATCGCCTTGTAATAACCACATTAATAATAAATTCCAGCAATTTCCCTACAGTAGATGTGAACTAACTGAACTGTAGTTCGTGCTTTCGGTCTCCTTCTTTTCTTGAATCAATGAGTCACATCCATCATGATCCAAACCAAATTGACCTTTCCAGAACCTAGGGAATTTTGAAAAATTAAAACTGTCTCATCAGCCACTAGTTTAAGACCCTAGTATGAAGTCCATCAGGACCTGAGGATTTGTCAGCTTTCAGTTCTAATAATTAATATCAATCACCTTTCCCTGGTGATTGTAATTCCTTGCTTTGTATCTACTCTGTAAAGCTCTCTGACTAAACTAATGTAAAGACAGTCTATGCATTGCACACAGAGCCCATGTATCTGTGGTTCTGATTATCTGATCCCATTGCTGCGGAGAATCATGCAGTCATTCTGGTGGGATAAAGCCAACAGTCAAAAGTTAAAACTTACTGCATAAGTACCATGCAGGATCGTAGGATGACACTTTCTCAGTGTTCGCTATTCCATAAATCGGAAAATTCAGGTCAAAAGTTTTCTCAAACTGAAATTGGAAGAGGTTTGACTGACAAGATATTTCATTGACCAGATATTTGGTTGAAAAGTTGGAAACCCAGAGGTTTTGAACATTTGTGCAACCACTTTGAGTAATTGTGAACCAATAAAATGACACTTGTTGGACTTAAACGATCACTGGGGAATAATGCCAATGGGATTCTCTGGTCCCACTGCAGTGAACGGAGATTTGGCTAAGCACCAAATTGTCTGTCCTTACTTGTAGCAGAGGTAGGGCGTGAACAGCTGGAAAATTCCTGCCAACATTACTGTTCTTCATGCTCTCTTTATTTGGTCTTCAAGTTTTATGTAGGAAAAATACAAAACTGAGACTTGGCCTGGGCTATAATTTTTGAGCTTGTTTTTTTTATTGTTCCTTATTTTCTGCAGGAGAGTTTGATTAGAGATGCAAAAACCACTTTTGACTTATTTCATTTAAAGTGACTTGGTTCTGACCCCACCAAATGGACAGGTAAACCATCAAGTGAGTGATGTTATGGCACCATTCAACAATGCTTGGTAACGGGATGTGAATTTCTGCATGTTGATCCTTTTTTCAGAGAAAACTGCGATGCAATTACTCAGTGTGCACAAAGGTTCCATGTGTCTTTTCTTTTTCCCTTTTGTTGTATGTACATCAGTTCTGAATGCAGTAAGAACATAAGAACTAGGAGCAGGAATGGGCCATCTGGCCCCTTGAGGCTGCTCCGCCATTCAATAAGGTCATGGCTGATCTTTTCGTGGACTCAGCTCCACTTAAATGCCCGCTCACCGTAACCCTTAGTTCCTTTACTGTTCAAAAATGTATCTATCCTGGCCTTAAAAAACATTCTATGAGGTAGCCTCAATTGCTTGACTGGGCAGGGAATTCCACAGATTCACAGCCCCTTTGTGTGAAGTTCATCCTCAACTCAGTTCTAAATCTGCTTCCCCTTATTTTGAGCCACGCCCTATGGTTCTAGTTTGACCTGCCAATGAAAACAACTTTCCTGCTTCTATCTTATCTACTCCTTTCATAATTTTATATGTTTCTATAAGATCTCCCCTCATTCTTCTGAATTCCAATGAATATAGCCCCAGTCTACTCAGCCTCTCCTCATAAGCCAACCCTCTCAACTCTGGAATCAATCTAGTGAATCTTCTCTGCACCCCCTCCCATGTCGGTATATCCTTTCTCAAGAAAGAAGACCAAAACTGTGCACAGTACTCCAGGTGTGGCCTCACCAGCACCTTATAAAGCTGCAACATAGCCTTCTGTTTTTAAGCTCCATCCCTCTAGCAATGAAGGACAAAATTCCATTTGCTTTTTTAATTACCCCCTGCATCTGCAAACCAACTCCTTGAGATTCTTGCACAGGCACACCCAGGTCCCTCTGCATTGCAGCGTGCTGCAATTTTTTATCATTTAAATAATAATCCATTTTTCTGTTACTCCTACCAAGATGGATGACCTCACATTTACCAACATTGTGCTCCATCTGCCATAACTCTTGCCCACTCACTCAGACTATCTATATGCCTTTGCAGACTTTCAGCATCCTCTTTTTTTACATTATGGGGATACATAGAGCCTGGGTAGGATATTTATAAAAACAACCAGAAACTATATTTTCAGTGATGTTGGGCGAGGGATAAATATAGGCCAGGACACTGGGAAGGATCTTTTATGCCCAGGTGCCAGGCCTGACCAGGCCCTGAGTTAACATCTCACATAAAAGGTGACACCTAGAATCATTACAGTGCAGGAGGAGGCCATTCAGCCCTTTGAACCTACATCATCTTTACTGCAATCACCAATCTCCTTTCTTTCCTTTGATATTCCCACTGCAATCCCAGAGAAGAAGCAGGGAGAAACCTGCTCAATTTATCCTCCTTAATCGACAGTTACTGAGGCCAAATTTTGCTCCTTCTTCCCTCTCCCACCTCATTTGCCAGATGAAAATTGACTGCAGGGATCTACCATCTGCGTAAAACTATAAACGCTCCCTGGATAAATTTCCTGAGTTTAATCACAATGATATTATCACTGGGTGTAAACAGAAAGACTTGTTTTTTGCAAAAATAACTGGATAAAAAAGTTAACAATCCTGTGACATCCTTTACTATGAAGCATGTGAGTATCAGTCACTGCTATATGAGGCATTGTCCATGAGGCACCATTCATTTTGAGGGCGTTTTCAATGTCCATTAGCTAAAACAGAATGAAAGCACAAATTGCAAATGCATATATAACTTGTGAATAACCTTGGTCTTGGAACATCCTCAAGGTCCTTGGGATTAGATCCAGTGAACTGTATAAGCACCATTTAATTGAACAGCCATAGCAACTCTAAAATTATTATTGGAATTAATTTACTTTGCCCAGAGGAATTCTAAAAAAATGATGTTGGCAGCTGCATGTCATTCCTCTAAGAAAGCAACTTTAGATTTATAGGCACCCCTAATCAGGAATTTAATGAGGTATGCTGCCTATCAACAGAGGTGGTCTGAAGAGGAACAGATTGCAACATGTTACCTAAAATCAGCATTACTGCTGACAGCTTAAAGCTCGATGTACACAATAGTGCTGAAGTAGACAACATGCTTTTACACTTACCATGAGCCAATTGACAGCAACAGTGCTTTGTAAAACAACAGCAGAAAAAGAAAGAAATGTTGAAAAAGGAATTAACATTGCTACTGCGGGCCAAAGAGATCCAGCCAAATTCGCAGAACACTGAATGAAGACAGTAAAAATAAATGATGATATGTGAATCTGTTGGAGGGCATGTCTGCTGATAACAGCTGTAAACTTAGCGGATAGTACCTTCTCACACATTTAATCTGGACTCAACATTGCTGCAGGTCAGAAAGTCAAAGTAGCTCTTGGGATACATTTGATCGCCCACAAAATGTTGTGCTTGGCTGAGGATATCTCTGCCTCTTTATTCACTTTTCATACTACAATGAAGGAAACAGTAAAATATTAGATACATAAAAACATGTATAGAAAATTCAAATACCCAGATCCTGCTTTCCCCCCAAACCCTTTGATTCCTTTAGCCTCAAGAGTTGTATCTAATTCCTTCTTGAAATCTCACAACATATTATATAGAAATATAGAAATTAGGAGCAGGTGTAGGCCATTCAGTCCATCGAACCTGCTCCATCATTCATTATGATCATGTCTGATCATCAAAATCATTACCCTCATCCTGCTTTCTTCTCATAGCCCTTGATCTCTTTAGCCCGAAGAACTGTATCCAGTTCTTTTTTGAAACCACACAGCATTTTGGCCTCAAATATTTTCTGGGATAGTGAATTCCAGAGATTCGCCATCCTCTGTTTTAGTTTAAGTTTATTTATTCATGTCATAAGTAGACTTACATTAACACTGCAGTGAAGTTACTGTGAAAATCATCTGGTCGCCACATTCCGGTGCCTGTTTAGGTCCACTGAGGGAGAATTTAGCATGGCCATTGCACCTAACCAGCATGTCTCTCAGACTGTGGGGGAAAACCGGATCCCCGGGCGGAAACCCATGCAGACTCCACAGAGACAGTGACCCAAGCTGGGAATGGAACCCAGGTTCCTGACGCTGTGAGACAGCAGTGCTAACCACCCTCCGTGAAAAAAATTACTCCTCACTTTAGTCTTCAAAAGTTTATCCTTTATCCTCAAACTATGACCCCAAGTTCTGAGCTCTCCCATCATCGGGAACATTCTTTCTGAATCTTCTGAAATTGGAATAGTTTAGGTTAGAGGGTCATTAGATTGGTTCCACTGGTTGGTGCAACATTGAGGGCCGAAGGGCCTGTACTGCGCTGTAATGTTCTATGTTCTATGTTCTACCCTGTCTAATCCTTTTAGAATTTTATACATTCCTATGAGATACCCTCTCACTCTTCTAAACTCCATTGAATATAATCCTAACCGACTTGGTTTCTCCTCAGATGACAATGCTATCATTCTAGGAATTTGCCTGGCAAATATTAGTGGCATTCAATCCCTCTATAGCAAGAACCTTTTTCATTAGATAAGGACACGAAAACTGCATACCATAGAACCATAGAACATTACAGCACAGAAACAGGCCTTTTGGCCCTTCTTGGCTATGCCGAACCATTTTTTTGCTTAGCCCCACTGGCCTGCTCCTGGACTATATACCTCCACACCCTTCTCATCCCATGTACCTGTCCAAATTTTTCTTAAATGTTAAAAGTGACCCCGCATTTACCACTTCATCTGGCAGCTCAATTCCACACTCCCATCACTCTCTGTGTAAAGAACCCTCCCCTAATATTCCCTTTAAACTTTTCCCACTTCACTCTTAACCTATGTCCTCCAGTTTTTTTCTCCCCTAGCCTCAGTGGAAAAACCTGCTTGCATTCATTCTATCTATACCTATCATAATCTTATACACCTCTATCAAATCTCCCCTCATTCTTCTACGCTCCAGGGAATAAAGTCCTAACCTATTCAATCTTTCTCTGTAACTCAGTTTCTCAAGTCCCGCCAATATCCTTGTAAACCTTCCCTGCACTCTTTCAACCTTACTAATATCCTTCCTGTAATTAGGTGACCAAAACTGCACACAATATTCTAAATTCAGCCTCACCAATGTCTTATATAACCTCACCATAACATTCCAAAACTTATACTCAATACTTTGATTTATAAAGGCCAATGTTCCAAAAGCACTCTTTACAACCCTATCTATCTTTGATGCCACTTTTAGGGAATTATGTATCTGTATTCCCTGATCCCCCTGTTCTCCTACACTCTTCAGCGTCCTACCATTTACCTTGTATGTTCTACCTTGGTTTGTCCTTCCAAAGTGCAATACCTCACACTTGTCTGCATTAAACTCCATCTGCCATTTTTCAGCCCATTTTTCTAGCTGGTTCAAATCCCTCTGCAAGCTTTGAAAACCTTCCTCACTGTCCACTACATCTCCAATCTTTGTGTCATCAGCAAATTTGCTAATCCAATTTTCCACATTATCATCCAAATCATTGATATAGATGACAAACAACAATGGACCCAGCACTGATCCCTGTGGCACAGCAGTAGTCACAGGCCTCCACTCAGAGAAACAATCCTCCACTACCACTCACTGGCTTCTTCCATTGAGCCAATTCTAATCCAATTTAATACCTCTCTATGTATACCTAGCAACTGAACCTTCCTAACCAACCTCCCATGCAGGACCTTGTCAAAGGCCTTACTGAAGTCCACATAGACAACATCCACTGCCTTCCCTTCATCCACTTTCCTGGTAATCTCCTCGAAAAACTCTAATAGATTGATTAAACATAACCCACCACGCGCAAAGCCACGTTGACACTCCCTAATAAGTCCATCCAAATATTTGTAGATCCTATCTCTTAACACTCCTTCCAATAATTTACCCACTACTGACGTCAAGCTTACCGACCTATAATTTCCCAGATTACTTTTTAAACCTTTTTTAAACAACAGAACAACATGAGGTATCCTCCAATCATCCAGCACCTCACCCATAGTTACCGACATTTTAAATATATCTGCCAGGGCCCCTGCAATTTCAACACTAGTCTCCTTCAAAGTCTGAGGGAATACCCTGTCCGGTTCTGGGCATTTATCCACTCTGATTTGCCTCGAGACAGCAAGCACCTCCTCCCCTTTAATCTGTATAGGTTCCATGACCTCCCTACTTGTTTGCCTTATTTCCATAGACTCCATGCCAGTCTCCTTTGTTAATACGGATGTAAAAAAAAAATTTAATATCTCCCCTATTTCTTTTGGTTCCATACAAAGCCGACCACTCTGATCTTCAAGAGGACCAATTTTATCCCTTATTATCCTTTTGCTCTTAATATACCTTTAGAAGCTTTTAGGATTATCCTTCACCTTGATTGCCAAAGCAACCTCATGTCTCCTTTTAGCCCTTCTGATTTCTTTCTTAAGCAGTTTCTTGCACTTTTTATACTCCTCAAGCATCTTATTTGTTTCCTGTTGCCTCTATATGTCATCCATCTCTCATTTCTTCTTTATCAGAGTTCCAATATCCCTCAAGAACCAGGGTTCCTTATTCTTATTCACTTTGTATTTAATCTTGACAGAAACATACAAACTCTGCACTCTCAAAATTTCTCCTTTGAAGGCCTCCCCCTTACCAATCACATCATTGCCAGAGAACAGCTTGTCCCAATCCATGTTTTTTAGATACTTTCTCATTTTCTTCAAATTTGGCCTTTTTCCAGCTTAGAACCTCAACCCAAGGACCAGATCTACCTTTATCCATGGTCAAGTTGAAACTAATGGCATTATGATCACTGGAACCAAAGTGTTCGCCTACACACACTTCCGTCACTTGCCCTAACTCATTTCCTAATAGGAGATCTAATATTGCATCTTCTGTAGTTGGTACCTCTATGTATTGATTTAGAAAATTTTCCTGAACACATTTTACAAACTCCACCCTGTCTAGACCTTTAACAGTATGGGAGTCCCAATCTATATGTGGAAAATTAAAATCCCCCACTATCACAACTTTATGTTTCCGGCAGTTGTCTGCTATCTCTCTGCAGATTTGCTCCTCCAATTCTCGCTGACTATTGGGTGGTCTATAATACAACCCCATTAATGTGGTCATACCTTTCCCGTTTCTCAGCTCCACCCGTATGGCCTTGATAGACAAGTCCTCTAATCTGTCCCGCCTGAGCACTGCTGCAACATTTTCCCTGACTATCAATGCCACCTCCCCCACCCTTCATCCCTCTGTCTCTATCACATCTGAAACATTGGAACCCTAGAACATTGAGCTGCCAGTCCTGCCCCTCCTGTGCCAAGTTTCACTAATGGCTATAATGTTATAATTCCATGTGTCAATCCACGCCCTCAACTCATCTGCCTTCTCTATAATTCTTCTGGCATTGAAATAGACACACCTCAGGAGATTATTGCCACCTCACACAACCCTTCTAATCAACAGTCTTGGTATTGCCTCACCAATGCCTTATACAATTGTATTAAAATATTCTTATCCCTATACTCAAAACCACTACTGTAACTTTAAGAAACGTATTTGATCATGTTCTTGTGCAGGATCTGTTGTAGCAGTTCTATGCACTCGGTGCCATTTTGTTTGGATCCATCACCTTTGTATTGTTACTTGCTTCTAAATGCTGAAATGTTTGTTTTAATCTGGATTAATGCTGTTCTGCTGGATTTAGTATTTCCCTGGGGTTATGCAGAATAAGGCTGGATTGACCAGTAAGGTCATATGACTGGGAGGAGGTTGGCTTACACAGAGAATTCAAGCTTAGTTGTCTTTTCAGTTGTTGCTTAGAGTTGAGAGAGAGCAGTGCCTCTCTTTTCCGTCTCTGAAGTTGAAGACTGGAATCGACCAGGACATTTATCTCTCTCTGAGATTCTATTGAAAGAGAGTGCCTCTTTCTCTGAGAGTTGCTGTTTGAAGATATATCATTCTCTGGAAACTGCTATCTGGATCACTGTTCAGAAGTGTTAAGAAGTTGGAAGTTTAGTACCAGTTGAGCATATTTGTTTTTGTGTGAACTAGTTCTAAAGAAGACTGTATGTCCGTGGTGATATTACTTTAAATTGGAATAGTAGAGATAGCTAGCTGTCAAGAATTATACTTTGTTGTGTTTAAGTATTTCAATTGGTAAAAGTTATGCTAATTCTTTTTGTTTTATTCTAATTGTGCCCTTAAATAAAGTTTATGTTAATAAAATTTCCTCATGGGTCATTTGAATCATACCTGGAGTGAAACATCCTATGCTCACCCTGATACCAAAAATAAATGCAGACGTTGGGGTCTAGGCTAACTGAATAACATACCTTGACATTTCTAGTCTGGTCACTAACACATACCATTTGCTTTCTTTACTGCCTGTTGTACCTGTGCACTTACTTTCAGCGACCAGCGCATAAGGGCATCAAGGTCCCACTGAGCATCTACCTCTCTCAATTTACACCCATTCAAATAATAATCTGCCTTCCTATTTTTGCTACCAAAGTGGATAACCTCACATTTATCCACATTATACTGCATCCGCCATGCATGTGCCCAGTCACTCAGCCTGGTCAAATCACACAGAAGCAATTCTGCATCCTCCTCACAGCTCACTCTCCCACCCAATATTGCACCTTATGCAAATTTGGAAATAATACAGTTTGTTCCCTTGTCCAAATCATTAGTATAGAATGTGAACAGTTGGGGTCCTAGCATAGATCTCTGTGGTTCCCCACTACTCACAGCCTGTCAATTGGAAAAAGACCCAACTTAATCCAACTCTTTGCTATCTATCTGTTAATCAGCTTTCTATCTATCTCAGGACACTACCTGCAATCCCATACATTTTAAATTTACATAGTAATCTGCTATGTAATGCCTTATCAAAAGCGTTCTGAAAGTCTAAATAAGTTCTCCCTGATCACCTCCACTAGTTACATTCTCAAAGAATTCCAGTAGATTTATCAAGCATGTTTTCTTTTCCATAAATCCATGCTGACTTTGTCTGACTGTACCACTGCTTTCCAAATGCTCTGCTACAAAATCCTTGACGGTGGAATCTAGCAATTTCCCCTGTACCGACTTTAGGCTTATTGGTCTATAGTTCCCTTTTCCCTTCTACCTCTCTTTTTGAATTGTGGGCTTACATTAGCTACCCTCCAATCTGAAGGAACCATTCCAGAGTCCAGGAATTTTGGAAAATGACCACCAATGGATCTATTATTTCTAGGGCCACCGCCTTAAATACTCTAAAATGAAGATTATCAAGCCCTGGTAATTTATCTGTCCTCAATCCCATTAATTTCCCCCAAACCATTTCTCTGCTGTAAATTGAAAATTTGTTCAGATATATAAAATTTCCAAAATGTGATCCAAAAATAACTGCCTTGAAAAACCATATTGTTTTATTGGTACATTTAATTTTAATGTCAGTGGAGTCAATTTGTTGTTCTATGCTCCTAGGGAGATTCAAGATGTAAATAACCCTCTTAAATAAAATTACGAGTTCTGAATGTTTAATTCACAGTAAAGGGGTCCTCAGTTGTGCTTGACCTCACAAGGTGTGAACGACTAGTATTTGTGAATTCAGGAGAATTTATGAAGTGTAAAATATACTTAACAACAAACAGTGAAAAGAGCCTGGGATTCCTTGAATTTTGACAGCACTTCCGAAGTCTGTTTTCTTCTGTCTCAGAAGTAATGATGAACTATGTCCTGGAAGAAATATTCTGTCAAAGCAATGGTAAAGCTGTGCCAAAAAGATTGTGGTTCACCAGACTTTATCCCCACTTCTCATTTTCCAAGGATTCCTTATTTGGAAATAAATCAAATTCACCTCTTCCATTGGCTTAGGCAGCAAATCATCTTGTATTACCCCACCTCTGCAACTAGAGCTATGTTGACTAAAGACAAATTGTTATCACTGTTTCCTTGCTCCCCCCACCCCCACCCCGCCAAGTTTACATCCCATTGCAAACTAATGAATCATTTCTTTTAGAAACAAATAGTAACAAATAGTTTCATCCTCTTGTCAATAATGCACCTATCATAAACATCCACATGAACATATTTTTACCCATTCCCACAAATACTAAAACCATGAACAACAAATGTGACAACACTTTCTGTTAAACTGTCACAACAAAACAATGTTCAACCCTACAAATATAGTTAATTAAGTGTATGCATGGGTTTTGTTGAAAGATCATGGCCGGAATTTTTCGGCTGTTCATGCCAGCAGGATTCTCCAGTCCTGCTACAGTGAATGTAGATTTGACTGACTACCAAATTCTCCATCCTTGCTTACCGCGGCAGAAGGATGTGAACAGCTAGAAAATTCTGACCAAAGTCAGAATAAACTACTTTTCAAACAGAGCTGGGGTGATTCATGTAAAGAAATTGAGAGTCAGGATCAACTTCACAGCGACTGGCCTGCTTAGTCCGGCATGAGGATTGCAGCTGTGGCTATAAGTGGTGTCAGATATCTGTGCCCACCTCCTTCATAAAAAGGAGTTAACGCACACAATACTCCTGGTTGAAATGAGGTAGGAGGAATGGTCTGGAGGACCCTGTGTAGATATGGTCTTCAGAGGCCGCTCCTTCCCCCTTTTCCTCATTCTGTGAGCAGCTTATCCTTTTCTACGCTGCCTCTGTTTCATCTCTCTCTCCTGCTGCAGACCAAGAAGGGTGATGAATATAGTGCCCATGATGAGGAGCAGATGTCAAAAGCAAGGTTTTTGGATTGACGTTCCATGTCAAATTCAACAACATTGAGCAACTCTGCTAACCACCAACAATAGTTCTGCAATCTCAGATAGCAACAGCAGAATTAATTAGCTATAATTTGCGAGTTGTTGATGATCCTTTTAAATATCTTTCTGGAATGGCATTCCTTATGCTGAATGCACATACAGCTATGTGTGCTTAATAGTGTGCATTAGCTGGTGCAACAAGTTTGACAGTGCTGGTGTCAGTATTACGTGCTGACTAATGTCATGATCTATTTACTCTGTAGGCTTCCAGCAAACATTTCTAACATCAGCACTTACCAACTTTCCCAAAATTATATGGTATTCAGACCACAAAAGAATTCATGCCCAGTATGAAAAATATTTTGGGCCCTTAATTATGGTGCCACGCTGCTGAATTTTGAGAGATACATCTTTGTAACTTGACCCGATGCTTATGTGTTTTTCTCTGCCTATCTAGCTCAGAAACCACACGTACAAGGTAGTTACTAATCCAGTGGGAAATTACTCTTTACTCAGCGGGTGCATTGAATGCGGAACTCACCATCAGAAGAAATGGTTGGAGACAACAGCTTTGATGCTTTCAAAGGAAACCAGACTAACACATGAGAGAAAAGGGAATGGAAGAGTGTGCTGGAAAATGGAGGATGGAATGGGAGGAAACGTGGATGGAATATAACCAGAAGAACCAATCGGTCTAATGGCCTGCTTTTGTGCTATATGTTCTGTGCAATTCTAGAATACATAGTGCATTTAAAATTGAAAAATGACCTGATGTTCTGTACAGAAATGTGATCAGAAAAATGTGATTCCAGATTGAAGTAGGGAATGTGAGGAGGAGGCGACTGGTCAATGATTTGGAACTTGATGAGATGAGAGAATGTTTTATTTTATTTGTTCATGAGGTGCGGGCATTGCTGGCTGGGCTTGCATTTATTGTCCATTTTTAATTGCCTTTGAGGAGGCAGTTAAGTGTTAACCATATTACTGTGGATCTGGGATCACATGTAGCCAGACAAGGGAGGCAGATTTCCTTCCCTAAAGGACATTAGTGAACTAGATGGGATTTATTTATGACAATCAATAATGGTTTCATAGTCATCATTAGACTTTTAATGGCAGATTTTTCATTGAATTCAAATTTCACCATCTGTAGCAGGGGGATTTGAGCCTAGGTCCACAGAGCATTGCCTCGATCCCTGAATTACTAGTCCAGTGACAATATCACCTCTCCACCACCTCCTCTAAATTTCAGACTGTATAGCTTGACAGAAACACTGCCAGTGGTGGAACAAAACTGGGGTAAAGGTGGGGAAGCAAATGCGGAAGAGGTCAGAAATGGAGCAATGCAGAATTGCTAGGGATTGTAGTTTCAGAAATAGGTAGAAATGAGGCCATGAAGGAATTTAAGCACAAAGCTAAAAACTTTGATTTTGGAGGCACTGGGAACCAGGAAACAATTGGAACTTATTAGAATTAAGTAATAATGCAATCAGAATTGACATATCTCCAGAACTTGCTGATTTTCAGCCAAAGCTATTAAGGAAATAGGTCAAAAATTTGGCTGTGTTAAGTGATAATTTTACAATACTGTTTAGCTTTGTGAACTGTAGCATTCGGATTTGAAAATTGCAACTGACACTCTTGTTATTTAACAAGGGATGCAGGGCGCAATCAGAAAACTACAGAGCTGTCAGTTTAACATCAGTTGTGGAAACGTCATTGGAATTTATCATCAGGGACAGTGGTTGAGTGCTTAGAATAACATGAGCTGATCAAAGAAAGTCAGCACCAATTTGTGAGATAGCAGAATGAAGTGAATGTGAGAGTAACATGGTAGGTTAAAAATATCTAAATGTATGATCAGCACAAGAGAGAATGCTGCCAAGGGAGGCTTTTTCTTTATATTAGTATTTTATAAGCCTTTAATTTATTTATGTTAGGTTTGCTTAATCCATTGAATAGAAACATGGCAGGGCATGCTAATCCCTGTGAAGTGCATATCCTGTTCCACGTGGGAACATCAGAATGTCTGTCATGTCCTGGATACCTATGTGCACAAAGTGTTGTCACCTGAAGGAGCTAAAGCTCAATGGCTGGCTCAACTGCACAGAGAGCTAAGAGCAAGAAGGGAAAGCAATAGTGATTGTCGATTCCATAGTTCGAGAAACAAATAGGCTTTTCTGTGGCTATGGATTTGAATCCTATATAGTGTATTGCTTATCAACAATGGAGAATTTGAGACTGCAGATCTTGGGTACCACCTGGATGTTATATTTTAGTGTTTATATAGAATATCCTTCAAGTGAAGTAATTCTAAAACAAAGGATAAAAAGAACACACAGATAGCAATGGTTCAAGAGGAAAACCTACCAGCACCTTATCAGGGCAAGTAGGATGGACAATAACTGCAAGCCTTGTAATGTCCATATCACAAATGAATAAAAATGCATTTTATGCATTAACATAAAAATTCAAATTACAGTCTTAAAATAACAGCAAAAGCTAGAGTATATTTTTTATCAACTAGCACATGTCCTATTTTCACCACAATGTATGTGCAAACATTTTACTAAATAAATGAGCACAGGCCTCTATTTCTGAGCAATACCATGGAAGATTTACTTGTTGCTTTTAAATAATTTCTTTCATATTCATCAGCCAAGAATCACAGGGTTCATTTGAGGCGACGCCATATTTACTCTTTTTGTGGCAATAACATTTACTGGAACCATTTTCCCATAACCATTTTTGACAACTATGGTGTAAAGTTCCAAGCATATTACTGGCAAATCACAGAAATCTTAGCTTAAAAAGTACTGATCCCAGGAGATTCAGATGACCTCAATCAACAGCTACCGGCAACATTTGTTTTTGTCAACTTGCCAAAATAGCCATCATATGGTAAACAGTTGGGATGTGCTGATTCCAGCACAGACTGCAACTTCTCAGCAAAAGGAGCGATGTCTCGAAGGAACGGTGATATTTGTTCATGTTTTTGATGCACCAGGTTCACAACAAACCACTTCAGGCCAAACAGTTTCTTTTTTGGATTCCTAATAAATAATGATCATTGGAATATAGTAAGACATGGATTAACTTTTCGTATATTGTCTGCTTCTTATTAGCACCATTCCTACTCCAGGTACGCCTCTTAAAGTTATCAGGCTGTGGAACAGTTGTGATGCCTGGTGTCCAATGTTGCTTGGCTACACAATGTTGCTCTCACATGTCTCTTGGAATGAAGGTGAGCCTTTGAGGGTCTTCAGTAGACTGCACCATTTTTCCAGATGCAATGGTTACTTTGTCCTCCATCCTGACACCCAAGTCAGAAGACATCTGAGAGAGTTGGTCAGAGCAAGTACTGAATTCATCACCAGGAGAAAAGATAGCAATCTCTATCCACATGGTTGTGCTAAGACCTAGATGTGAGTGCCAGCTGGTTAGATGAGGGTAGACCTTAAGATATGTTTCCTTGAAGCTTTTGGAAACTGTTTTCCATCATTCTCTCCAAGTGGTCTTCCCGAAATCTGAAGACCAATGGTCATTTTGAATTTATTGTCTGGTCTGGAGGCCTCCTAGTCTGTAAAAATGGATGCAGATGTTCATCCTGTTAGCATCCATTCCTCCAGGAATGGATAATGATAAGACATGCTAGATAGTTTGATAATGGCACCGAGGAAGGTTTTGGATGTCAGTGCAAACCCTGCTCCTCTGGAAAGGTCCTGAAATCAAATAGGCTAATGTGACATGTATCCTCTATATGAACAAACGCAATAGATAAAAGACTAGGTCATTCAACCCATCAAGCCTGCTCTTCCATTCAATAAGATTGTGGCTGATCTGATTGGGGACTCAACTCTACAATGGATTGGTCCATTTCTAAGCTTATCAAAGCCTGCAATACCTCCTCACTCTATTTCAAACTACTCAAGGTCCTCATAGACTCTTTTCCTGAATTATGTGCCAAGGTCCTCTTTCTCCTGTGTGAAGACAGAAGAAAAGTACTCATTTAACACTCTTCTAATGTGATGTGGCTTCTTACACAAATTGCCCCTTGGTCTCTAATGAGTCATATTTCTTTCCTTGGTTAACCTCTTCTCCATAATAAATTTACAGAATATTTTAGGATTCTCCCTAATCCTGTACACAAGTCCTTTTTAATACCCACTTTTTGCTCTTCTAATTGCTTTCTTAAATTCCCTCTTGGACTTCCCATATTCATCAAGGACTGCAGTTGAATTGCAGCCTTTGGACTTCCTTTCCAGTCCTGAATTGTCTGAGAAATCTAGGGTTCCCTGAGCTTATTGATCCTACAGTTCCCCTGCAGGGGATTTGTTGGACCTGCACTCTCATCATTTCCTTTTAGAATACCCTTCATGGCTCTTCTGTAGAACACAAGTTGTTCCCAGTCAACTTTGGCCAGATCCTGGTTTATTTTAATAAAATCTGCCTTCCCCCAATCCAAAACCGTCTTTTGCAGGCCATCTTTTTCCTTGTTCATAACAAACTTGAATCATACTGTGTTGTGGTCAGTATCACTAAAATGCTCCCCTACTGCCACACTGAACATTTTTCCAGCTTTGTTCTCCAGAACCAGATCCAGCACTGCTCCATCCCATGTTGGGCCTTCTACATATTGACACAAAAAAACTCCATAATACATTTCAAGAAGTCCACCACTTTTTTTGAGAAATGCAAAACAAGATGTAAGCAACAGGACATTTACTTTTCTTGTCTAGACTACCTGGCTGTTGGGGATAGCTGCTGAAAATGCTACAGGGAAAGTATTTTTCCTGCCTGTGTCAATGTGTACACTGTCTTGTTTAAACAACATGCTTGTCTTCAGAGTTAGCACAATAATATAAATGAGGTGTCACACTGTTCAGATCACAGCTTTGTTCATATGCACACAGAGTAAGTGTGTGGGGGAACAGACTCATCACTGACATAATAAAAAGACACAAAGTGCTGGAAAATCTCAACACGTCTGGTAGATCCACGGGGCATGTATCTTATTATCCTTTTCACCCCATGCACTTTCACAGCTTCCTCTTAAAACCACCAATGCTACTCAATTCAATGTTTTTGTGTGATAGCAAAATCCACATTCTAACCACTCTTTTGATTTGATTTGATTTGATTTATTATTGTCACATGTATTAATTAGCATACAATGACAAGTATTGTTTCTTGCATGCTATACAGACAAAGCATACTGTTAATAGAGAAGGAAAGGAGAGAATGCAGAATGACTAGTTACAGTCATAACTAGAGTGTAGAGAAAGATCAACTTAATGCAAAGTAAGTCCATTCAAAAGTCTCATGGCAGTAGGGAAGAAGCTGTTCTTGTGTCAGTTGGCACGTGACCTCAGACTTTTGTATCTTTTTCCCGAAGGAAGGAAGTGGGAGAGAGAACGTCTGGGGTAGATTAGGTCCTTAGTTATGTTGGTTGCTTTGTCGAGGCAGCGGGAAGCGTAGACAGAGTCAATCAATGGGAGCTGGTTTGTGTGATGGATTGGGCTGTATTCATGATCTTTTGTAGTCCCTTGCAGTCTTGGACAGAGCAGGAGCCATACCATGCTGTGATACAGCCAGAAAGAATGCTTCCTATGATGCATCTGTAGAAGTTGGTGAGAGTCATAGCTGACATGCCAAATTTCCTTAGTCTTCTGAGAAAGTAGATGTGTTGGTGGGCTTCCTTAACTATAATGTAGGCATGGGGGGACCATGGTGATCTGGACACCTAAAAACTTGAGGCTCTCCACGCTTCCTACTTTGTCTCCATTGATGTAGACAAGGGCATGTTCTCCTGTATGATGACAATCTCCTTCATTTTATTGATATTAAGGATGAGATAATTGTCATTGCACCAATTCACCAAATTCTCGATCTCATTCCTGTACTCTGAATCATTGTTTGAGATCCGACCCACAATGGTGGTGTTGCCAGCAAACTTGAAAATCAAGTTGGAGGGGAATTTGGTCACACAATCATAGGTGTCTAAGGAGTATAGTAGAGGGCTGAGAACACAGCCTTGTGGGGCACCGGTATTGAGGATAATCATGGAGTAGGTGTTGTTGCCTATCCTTACCGATTATGGTCTGTGGGTTAAGAAGTTCAGGATCTAGAAAAGTGGGAGGAGCCGAGACCCAGGAGATTGGGGATGAATTTTGGAAGAATAATGGTGTTGAGGTCAATAAATAAGAATCTGACATGGGTGTCTTTGTTACCTCAGTGTTCCAGGACTGAGTAAAGGGACAGGGAGATGGTGTCTGCTGTGGACCTGTTGCAACGGTAGGTGAACTGTAGTGGATTCAGGCAATCTGGGAAGCTGGAATTGATGCATGCTATGACTAGCCTTTTGAAGCACTTCATGATGATGAATGTCAGAGCCATCGGACAATCGTCATTAAGGCACTCAGCTTGGCTTTTCTTTGGTACTGGGATGATTTCTGTCTTTTTGAGGTAGATAGAGACTTCAGATTGTTGTAAAGGGAGGTTAAAGATGTCTGCAAATACCCCCGCCAGCTGATCCATGCAGGATCTGAGTGCTCGACCGGGTACCGGTCACTTTCTGTGGGTTGACCTTTGAGAAGGTTGCTGCAATGGTGACCTCAGACACAGGTTCATCCATTGCTTCCAGGGTGGAGGGCATGCTCTCTCTGACCTTTTCCCTAAATGGGTGTAGAATGCATTGAGTTCATCAGGGGAGTAGGTGTGTTGGAGCCATCAATTTTGCATGCCTCTTTGTTTGCCACTCTTTGAGTAAGGGCATTTCTCCAAATTCTTTTTTGGGATATTTATAAAATACCTTATATTCATTACCCTGGTTTTGACTCTCAGACAAGTAGAAGTACTTCTGCCTCTTCCCTATCGAACCCCGTCATAATTTTATAAACTTCTACTGGGTCAACTCACAACTCTCTCTTTTCTGGGGAAACAAGCCCGTTCTATCTTTTCTGGCAGTTATAACTTCTGTTATAATCCAGGTCAGAAACCACAAGGTGTCTTGTGAAGTCACCCTAGACCATAAATTTTGCAGTTTGAATCTGGCATCATGGGGGTGATTCTCCCAGCCCCACTTATGCTGCGACAGATCAGCGCAAGTGCAGTGACCTGCTCAGCGCTATGCTGCTGGCCTCTCCAGTGGGAATAGGCTCCACTTCCTGCTTTTCATCGAGATTCACGCTAGGACACTCTGTGATGCAGAGAGAGTGGGAAATTCAGTCTGAAAATCCTGCTAAAAAAACCAGAAGGATTTATTCTAGTTTTTACATGAGTTTGGCACTTAGAATTGATTTGGGAGAATCCTGGCCAGGACTTTTCACTCCAAGTATGATTCAAGTAACCCACGAGGGA
This sequence comes from Carcharhinus amblyrhynchos, assembly GCF_965287045.1. Lineage (NCBI taxonomy): Eukaryota > Metazoa > Chordata > Chondrichthyes > Carcharhiniformes > Carcharhinidae > Carcharhinus > Carcharhinus amblyrhynchos. The sequence goes on from NC_137333.1 coordinate 65,939,787, forward strand.
GGTTTTATCAAACAAAGTTAAGAACACAGTTAACATATAATAAGAAAAATCAGCAATAACTTTTACCAATTACTAAAAAGAAGCAACTGTCATATTGTATAAACATTAACAACTAAATATACTGTTCCAAACAAACATTTCTATAGACATACGCACCATTCTAGTAGCACAGAAAGCAAGTATGTTCATATGATGTGGGATCTTGCGGCTTTCTAATCTCTGCTGTGGATTATTCCTTTGGATGCTGAATTGAAAACTCTGAGGCCTTCCAGCCCTGGTACTCTCAGCACACTTTGAGAGACAGAGACACTACTTGCCTCTTGCTTCTAGCCGGCCAGCCATTAACTGCAGAATTTCCCATACCAGGGAGAGAGACAAAACACTGCTTTCAGCCTGCAGTCCAAACAACTTCTGCCCAACTGAAGCTGAAACCTTTTGGCTTTCTCATACGAGATAAAAAAAATCCAAAGACACCTGACCTGCCAAATAACCACAATTCAATAATTCCCCAAAAGGTAATAAAACTCCAGGACACTGTATTAGGCCCAGATTAAAAAGAAGCAAGATGCCCATCATTGTGCTTCAGCGACCATAAAAGATACCAGTGCAAATGGCATGGTGCCAAAACAAAAGACCAGACTTGCTTGAATAAACTTGTGTAGAGAACATGATTAAAATATATTTCTCAAAGGCACACTTTATAGTTTAATATATTCCTATCAAATTTTATTTGTGCCTTCTCCAATGTCTCTATACTGATGTTGTAGAGCTCCAATTGCTTGTGAAGTCACTTCATAAAAGCACTGCTATAGTGAAGCACAGAATATGACAGTAAGTAGAATTGAGCAAAACACTGGGAAGATCCCAATCCCTGAATTCTCTTACGACATGTGCCAAGAACCATCTCAAAAATTGCAGCAATGAGTGGGAAAGTGGGTGGGTGTACACATGAATTGGGGCACTTTGCACTGCCCACCGCCCTATTGTGATTATATGAGCATTGAGGGAGGCATCAGGTGTGTCCGTAAGATGTTGGAACAAAAGTAGGCCATTTGGCCCATCAAGTCTGCTCTGCCATTCAATGAGGTCATGACTGATGTGAAATGATAATCCTCAACTCCACTTTCCCACTGTATCCCCAAAACCCTTGATTCCCTTAATTAAAAATTTATCTATGTCAGTCTTGAACATACCTTATGATCCAGCCTCCACAAACCTCTGCAGTAAAGAATTCTGCTGATTCACTACTTTCTCAGGGAAGAAATATCTCCTCATCTTTGTTTTAAATGGGTGATCACTTACTCTGGGATTATGCCCTTTGGTCCTTCAACTCTTCAACTAGGGGACCTTCCAGCACCTACCCTGTTCAAGCTCTCTGAGAATCCTGTATGTTTCAATAAGGTATTCTGTCTTTCTTCTGGGCTCCAATGGTACAGATCCAATCTACTCCTTATATCTAGGATCAACCAAATGAGTTTCCTCTGGACTGCTTCCAATGCCAGTATACCCTTACTTAGATAATAGGACCAAAACTGCTCACAGTACTCCAGGTGCCTTGTACAGTTTTAGCAAGGCTCCCCCATTTTCATACTTCATTCTCTTTGAACTGAAGGCCAACATTCCTCTTGCCTGCTGACCTTGCATGCTAGCTTTTTGTGATTTATGTACGAGGACCCCCAAATCGCTCCATACAATAGCTCTCTGTAGTCTTTTCTCCTTATAATAATATTTAGCCTTTCATGAGCAATTCCGGCCCTTAAGTGGCAATTAATGCCCAATTATAGGCCTCATCTCATTGCTATTCTGATTTAACAAGCGGCAAAAGAGGATGGCACTCAATGTGTAGCATGGCAGGTTTAAACCTGTGGCTTGATGGCCAGTTGGAGCAAGGGAGGGTCCGTCCTGACTCCCACAGTTTTGCCTCCATACCTACACTCTTCTCCTACTCACACTCACCTCACTTCACCAGAGCCTGTCAGCCTGACCCCAGTGAAATTCTGGATGTACCTGAATGTCCATATCTTTGAAAAATTAAAGCCAGGCAGGTCAGTTAAACAGGGGTGGGTTCTCCCATGAATATATGCTGGGGTGTGGCGTAGCTGTCAGAAATGTATAATCCAGCCCAATATGCTTCATAAATTGGCAATAAAGGAATGACTGAGTCCACAAGGATGATGTAGAGACTGATGATAGCACTCTGTTGCCAAACAGAGCCATGCAGAATCACACATGTGTCACCGATAGCTGGTATGACCAGAGAACTGCAATCTAAACTCATTCGTGCCATGTTGTATATTTTTTAGAAGGCTGAGCCCGTTATAGATTCCCTGTCCTCATAAATATCTCCAATTCAATCAAAGCCATTGCTTCACCATGTTAGACATCACCTCACACTCTTATTCTTAATGTGGTTCTCAGCTATTTGTAACTTCACCACTTTCAACGCCCACAACTGCCCCACTCCATTCTGACTCATGACTCTCAAAGGGCTGCTTAGTGCAAGGGAGATGGAGAATGTTGGGATAGTCGAGTAGATGCCAGAGTTGCTTGAGGTAAAGCTAACAGCAATATCTTGATCAACTGGGCCAGTGGACTGACAGATGCCAGATGGCATTTAATTTAGATAAATGTGAGGTGATGCATTTTGGTAGATTGAACCAGGGCAGGCCATACTCAGTTAATGGTAGGACACTGGGGAGAGTTATAGAACTAGGAGAGCTTGGGGTACAGGTTCATATCTCCTTGAAAGTGGGGCCACTGGTGGACAGAGTGGTCAAGAAGGTATTCGGCATGCTTGGTTTCATTGGTCAGAACATTGAATACAGGAGTTGGGACATCTTGTTGAAGTTGTACAAGACATTGGTAAAGCCACACTTGGAATACTGTGTACAGTTCTGGTCACCCTACTGTCGAAAGGATATTATTATACTAAAAAAGGTGCAGAAAAGAGGTACTGGATGCTACCGGGACTTGATGGTTTAAGTTATAAGGAGAAGTTGAATCGACTGGGATTTTTTTCTCTGGAGCGTAGGCGGCTTAGGGGTGATTTTATAGAGGCCTATAAAATAATGAGGGCATAGCTCAGCTAGATAGTCAATATTTTTTTCCAAAGGTAGGGGAGTCTAAAACTAGAGGGCATAGGTTTGAGGTGAGACGGTAGAGATACAAAAAGATATAGAGGGACAATTTTCTTCACACAGAGGGTGGTAAGTGTCTGGAACAATGTGGTAGTAGAGATGGATACAATTTTGTCTTTTAAAAAGTGTTTAGACAGTTACATGGATAAGATGGCTATCGAGGGATATGGGCCAAATTCAGGCAATTGGGACTAGCTTGGGGGTTAAAAAAGGGGCAGCATGGACAAGTCAGGCCAAAGGGCCTATTTCCATGCTATAAACCTCTATGACCTCTGTATCTGCACCATCATCATCCTTGTCAGCCCTTGTACTGAGCTTGAACATAGTGAGTTGAACTCAAAAACAAACTGAAAAATATACACTAAAATCCTAACTGTACTCCAACCATTGTTGTGTTCTAGGAAATGTTTTTCGCAGTCTGTCTCCATCCGAAAAACAATTCTTACAGCTGCTGTTATCTTGTTGTTTGCCTGCATTGTGTATCCTTCAGGAATGCTGACAATTTTTAGCTAACCTTTAGCCTTCTGATTCCACATGTAGTCAAGTTAGCAGTTAGTTGTATAGGCAGAAATATCTTAAAATGAAGTCTTTGCACAGACTGAAGCAAACAGGGTGAAGCATACATAGGATCTCTCAGTGTCCTAACCAATGTTTTATATAACAGTAACATAATTTGGTAATTTTTATACTTGATGTTCCAGCCAATGAAGCAACCTTGCCATATGCTTTCTTCACCACCTTTTCCACCCCTACTGCTACTTTTAAGGATCTGTAGACCTATACTCCCAGATCTCTCTCTGTGTCTATGCTCTTGATGGTTCATTTTATAGCTCCCACCTGAATTGGTTCTACCAAAATGTATCACCTCACATTTGTCCAAATTAAATTCCTTCTGCCATTTCTCCACCGAATTTTCCAACCTATCTATATCCTGCTGCATTCTCTCATTATCTTTATCACTACCCACAACTCCAGCAATCTTGGTACCATCCACAAACTTGCTAATCAGATCAGCTACGTTTTCTTCCAAGTCATTTGTATACATTACAAACAGCAGAGGTCCCAGTACTGATCCCTACTAATTACAGGCCTCCATTCAGAGAAACACCCTTCCACCACTACCCTCATGTTTTTTATGGCCAAGCCAGTTCTGAATCCATTTAGCTAGTTCATCCCTGATCCTGTGTGATTTAACCTTTCTCATGAGCCTGCCATGTGGGATCTTTCAAATGCTTCACTAACATAAGAACATAAGAAATAGGAGCAGGAGTAGGCCATCTAGCCCTTCGAGCCATTCGAGCACTAAAGTCCATGTAGACAAATCCACGGCTATTCCCTCATCAATCATTTTTGTCACCTCCTCAAAAAACACAATAGGATTAATGAGACATGACCTCCCTCATACAAAATCATGCTCTCTGTTTTTAATAAGGGCATTCAGTTCCAAATGTGTATAGTTCCTATCCCTATGGATCTTTTCTAACAATTTCACTATACTGATATCAAGCTCACTGGCCTATACTTACCCGGATTATCACTGCTATCCTTCTTAAATAATGGGGCAACATTGGTTATCCTCCAATCCCCTAGGACCTCAGTTATGGCCAATGAGGAAACAAAGAGGCTAGAGGCTAAAGGCTCAGCAATTTCCTCTCTTCTCTCCCTCAGTAATCTGGGATAAATGCCATCTGGTGCTGGGTGTTTGTCTACCTTAATGCTTTTGAATACACCATACTTCCTTCCTCCTAATGATGACTTGCTCTAGAGGATTTACATATGCCTCCGAGACACCATCAGTCAATGTGTCCCTCTCCTTTGTGAAACCCGATGCAAAGTACTCTTTAAGGGTCTCACCCACTTCCCTTGGTTCTATACATAATTTCCCTCTTTTCTCATTGAGTGGACCAACTCTTTCTCTGGCTTTTGTTCCTAATGTATGTATAAAATGCTTTGGGATTCTCCTTAATCCCGCCTGCCAAGAACAATACGTGATCCTTTTTAGCCCTCCTAACTCTCTTTTTGAGTTCTTTTCTACTTTCCCTGTATTCTTCAAGTGTTTTATCTGTTTTTAGTTGCCTGGACCTTATGTATGCATTCTTTATCTTTTTGACTAGACTTGCAATTTCTCTGGTCATCCTGAATTCCACCTTTCCTGTCCTTCCTTTTCACAGGCATGAAGATTATTTCAGAAACACCAAGATCAACACTATGTTCACAAACATTGAACCTCCTGATGTCCACAGAGAGAATATTCTCCTCAAAGAACACCACCAGATGACAGCTAACAAAGCATTTGCAATGATACAGGACATCAAAAAAAACCATGCACTTCACGGAAATCCCCTGGTCCCAATTGGAATGTATCCTAAAAACTGGCAAGAGCCCCATATCTCGATGACACATCTCCTGATGACTGCAAATATTGCTAACTACAGCCTGGTGACTGACCAAATTGGTCATGTCTCAGGTTTTAACCTTCCATGGAAAATCTGGATAGCCCTCCACCACTTAAGGGCAGGCCAGGGAACATGTGGTCAGTTGCTCCACAAGTGGAAAGTGAAGAGCATCTGAGATTGGGACTATGGCCATTCATGTGAATAAAAAGATCCTTTTACACCCCTGCCGCTCTGGTCCTGAGTTTTCTGGCCTATTGGTGTGACACATGGCCCTGAATCTCTGGCATAGTGCAAAGCAGTCTTGGGATTTGCAAGAATATCAGAGACCCCGGCCATTTGAAAGCTAAAATATGAATCTTAATTCTGTAATTTTGCTGTGAGGGTTAGAGGCTGGGTCAAGCAAGCTACTGCAATGTTTACAGGAGCTTGCAATCATTAAATGGAAACCCTTACAGGGACAGGGTAATGTTGACCCAACAATTCTCTGACATAAAAGAAATATTTCAATTATATTTTCAGTCCTGGCCTCTTTATTCAGACAGTAAAATAAGGAACTGTTGTGATTTACCCTGGAGGATATACAGATGAAAACCTATCATCACAATTGCTTCACAGCTATTAGCTTTCTTACTGCTACAGAAGCAATTTATTCCTGAAGGTTGTAATGCACAAACATGTACGCAATAAGCGAAACATCAACAAGAGCTTTAGCAAGCTAATGTCACAGGTTGACATGAGCAGGGCAGAAGCGGGTCACCTGGAAGTATACACGCACAGAAAGAAACGTATTATCAGCAGCGTATAGGGGGCAGTGACATGCAATATGTGCGATGGAGTATTGGAGATAAATAACTGGCTCTGTTCAACATCAAGCTGCAGCAGGAGACGTTTGTTTATTTGGCCAATTTGCAATGACTTTCATGCTGAATTGATACTCATTGCAATGCAAATTTGCCATGCAAATTGGAGTATATAGCTCCCCATAACTCAATTATGTGATTTGGTGCTGTACTTGTACATGGTGGTCTGACAACATGATTTGTGGTGCAAGTGTGTCACCTTAGATTATTAGACCTACAGTGATGAGTAAAACAGGGAGCTGCACTTGTCGACGGCAAAATAAAAGCAAAACACTGCAGGCTCTGGAGATAAAAACAGGAAGTGCTGTGAAATCTTTGGCTGTTTGGCTGTACCTGTCGAGAGAGAAACAGAGATAACGGCTGGAATTTTACCACGACACCCACCCCAGAGTCAAGGTGGGCGAGACTCACTGAATGGCATTCTTTGTTGGCCTTGGGCAGCCTTGGGTGGACGGTGTGGTAATATTCTGGCAAACACCTCAAGTTCAAACAAACTCTTCAGCAGAACTAAAGGAGATCCTCTAGAAGAGTCACATTGAACTCAATGCTGGATGGAATTTTCCAGAAAAACAGCAGAGTGTCAAGATCTGACTGAAAAGTGATTTGTTTCTCCCCAGAAACACAGCCAGGTTTTCATTCCAGGAGCCAGGTTCTCCCACCTCACCGGCAGCTGGCATCCTCTGGCCCCGCAGCGGTGAATGGAGATTTGGCTGAGCACCAAATCCTCTGTTCCAGCAGGCAGCAGTGGCAGGGTATGAACGGCCAGAGAGCTCTGGCCAAGAGCAGGAGGCACGCTTTGTGGAATCATTCTGATGGGTGGGACTTGATAGAGCCTGCGTGTGTGGCTCGACAGACATTGGGGCACCCTTTTCTGATCTGAAAATGATGTTAAAGATTCCGCGCACCCCCCCCCCCTCCTTATGGACATATGGACCCCCAGCAGGAGAACTAATCAGTGAATTTCCCCAGTGGTGAGTTGGCAAACAAGCTCTCCTTTCCTCTTGGCTGGGCTGCAGCCCACACGCGCCTGGGTGACTCACCACATGTTAATCACAACTCCAATCTTGCTTCCAAGGGTAGGTGCAGTGCCAATATCTGGCTGTGAGTGATGGATCAACGTGATTCTTCATTATTGCTGTTCTGTTGCTCTCTCACTTCCCCCTGGCATTACTTGGTTGGGTAGGCAGCAGTCCATGGGTATCTGAAAGCACAAACTCAAATCGGAAGGTTAGTGTGAGGTAAGGAGATGGGGTAGATCCATTATAACACCATTGGCAACTTGCTCATCTTGCAAGATAGTAAGGTGAAGGTGAGGTGGAGTTGAGAAAGGGTTAAAGCAGGAAAATGCTGTCAACCCCAGTATTCTCAGTGATGCCAGATGACCCCCATCAAAGCCAGCTCCATGATACGGAGAAACGTCTGAAGATACGATATCCTTGTGTCCTGTCAGAACTTTTATTTCAGATTTCAGCACCAGCAGTGTTTTGTTTTTTCACTGCTAAAAATACATTATCTGGTTATCCATCCATTTGTTGTTTATGAGCCTGGTTGCGTTGGTATACTGTGATTGCAAATCAAAAACCACTTTAAAAGTACCCCATTGTTGTAAAGTACTTTGAGACATCCTGAGGATATCCTAATGCTTTTTTACAAATGCAATGTTCTTTCTTTCAAGCTTGGAAAAGAAAGTGCAGAAATTATGTCTGACGCTGATGGCTTGAATCACAGAGTTAACTTGCATCAATTTTCTGTGTTTAAAACTGTCTTTTGTCTCTATCTATTTTCAAATAAAAATGTAAGTTTAAGTCTGTATTGTTGTATATTTGAATATTAATATGTTTTATTATGGGGCTTACTTTACTCTGTGTGACATTTTTCACTTGCTTATTAAAAAAAAGGTATAAATGTATGCTGAATATATATTCTAGGGGTTCTGTTCTGTTAAAAAAAGTGGGTTTCCTCAGGGTGCTCCGGTTTTTTCCCACACTTTGAAAATGTAGCACTTGGATTGATTGGCCATGCTAAGTTGACCCTAGTTTCAGGGGAATTAGCAGGGTAAATATGTGGGGTTACTGGGAAAGGGTAGGATTGCTGTCAGTACAGGCTTGATGGGCCAAATGGCCTACTGTAGAGGTTCTATTCTATTCTATTCTATGATAAATTGTAACAGACAGATTACTGTGGAATAAAGACAGAAAATGGTGGAAATACTCACCTGGTTTAGCAGCAACTGCAAAGGAAGAAACAACTTTAACATTTCAAGTTGCTGACCTTCTGTCAGTAGTGGGAAGAGTTAGAGAAGCAACAGGTTTTAAACAAGTGAATGGAAGGTAAATGGCTAGCAAAAAAAAACAAATGGGAATGTCTGTGACAAGATGGAAAGCCGGAAAGATTAAATGACAAAAGTGCAAGGACTAATAGAGTGGGTAATGGGACTAGTTAAAGAGCAGAAGATTTGTCCAGAAGAAGTGTGACTGGCAGATTCATGAGCAACTGCTGACTAAAAGAAATAAAAAATAAAAGAAAAACAAAAGGGAGAAATCAAAACCAGCAAGAAGAAAGGAAACAAAATGGAGGCAGAGGTAATAATCTGAAATTGTTGATTTCTATGCTGAGTCCAGGTTTAGAATGGTGTTTACAATATTGTGGGGATTTGAGTTCGAATCTTCCAACCTTGGGTACATTGTATTCAATATTTTGGAAGACAGTAACAATGGAAGATCTTTAGGATGGGCTACAGGAAATGAAGCAATTGAATTGTTGGAGTTTGTGTCGAATAAAGTTTCTGGGGCCTGCTGGAAAAGTGGAGTTTGGTGGTAGCAAAGATCTGGGTCTGAATATCCCCAAAACCTGTGCGTAGAATTCAGCTGAGAACCAACATGTATCTCATCAGATACACAGCCGAGTTTTCACTCCAGATTTTCTGGCACTGAGTGCACAAAGAAGCTGGGGGTGTGGTTTGCGCTGTCACTCTGCTGGAACGGGGCCTAATACAGCAAGCGAGACAGGCTCCATAGAGATCAGGGTGCCATCTTTAAAGGCCGCCTGATCTGTGCTGAAAATAAACTTTTCTCAAAGCCCTAGCTGCCCCAACAGATACTGAAGTACCCCTGCAAGCATCAGGTGAACCCCTTCTACCACATAGGTGGTTGAAGGTAGGGGTGAGAGGAGTGTACAAGAGGGTCCAGAAAACAACTGCATGGCTTACTGGCTGATCTTCTTGCGATTCTGCTGTCCTGTCTTCTTCTGCAATGAGCTTGCACTCACCATATCTGCCGCTGCATGCCCAGGTGGGGCTGGTGACCTTCATTTTAATCAGGATAGAGTGAATCCTGTTGCTGCTCCACTCCATTGAAAAGTCTGGTCGGTGCTTCCTCTGAGAATCAAGGTGTGGGCTTCCCGGCTGCCATCCCCTGCAGTCACTGTGAAACAAGTGCTGGGGACCTATTTCTAGGTAACTCCCCAGTGACTGGTGCGATTAAGTGGGGTTGTGGCAGACAAATCAGAGGGAGGCCACTGTGGGCACAATGTTATTCTGGTGGCCATAATAACTTTTGTCAATGAGGCTCAAGATCAGGTCAGAAATTACACTGATCATACTGGGCTTGATTGGTGCGCTTCACTTATGTTTTCTCCCTGGAACCGATACTCTGCCAAATTCTGGTAAGATCACCCACAAAATTAACTCCTCTGAATTTTCCAACAATTTTTCCTTTTCTTTCACTTGTTTTTCTTTCTGTTCAAAGTGTTTGGATTTAAGTGTCAACCTGTCAGCTATGCGGAAACTTTATCCTTTTTACAATGTAGAAATATATATTTGCTACTCTATTCCCCACTTTGAATTCCCATTAATTTAGCCCTTTGAAGTGTTTGCTGAAGTCTCTTGTTTCATTTGGAATAACTCAATCCTTGCCCAGTCTGTTTTCCTTAACAACTGAGTAATAAGAAAGGAAAACTCAAACTGTCTGGAAACCCTTTTACCCTGAGAAAGATACTCAGAATGATATGATTCACATTATTTATTATGTAAATGCTTGAGTTAATAAGAAAGCAGGACTCCAGTCTTTGAATACTAGATTGACTGATGTCTGACAGGAGTGATGACTTTTTTCAGCTTGCCACACCCACAGAGTCACAGAATCCCTACAATACAGGAGGAGGCCATTTGGCCCATCAAGTCTACACTAACCACAATCCCACTCAGGCCCTATTCCCATAACCCCTCTTATTTACCTTGCTAATCCCCATGACATTAAAGTCAATTTAGCATGGCCAATCAGCCTAACCCGCACATCTTTGGACTCTGGGAGGAAACCTACACAGACATAGGAAGAATGTGCAAACTCCACACAGACAGTGATCTGAGGCTGGAACTGAACCTGGGACCCTGGCACAGTGAGGCAGCTGTTCTAACCACTGTGCCACTGTGTCGCTCTATCACATCTAACAAAAATCACACTCACCCCTATCATATTTAGCAAATCCTTCTGGATAGGGATTGTGAAGAACATTCCCTAGACAATAGTTGAGTGGTATTGTTGCTAGACTATTAATCCCCAAATCAGTTAATATTCTGAGAGCCCCGACTGGGATCCCAGCACGTCAGATGTTAGAATTTGAATTCAATAAAAATATATGGAATTAAGAATCTACTGATGATCATGAAACCATTGATAATTCTCAGAAAAACCCATTTGGTTCACTAATGTCCTTTCGGGAAGCAAATCTGCTGTCCTTACCTGGTCTGGACGACATGTGACTCCAGAGCTGCAGCAGTGCAATTGATTCTCAGCTGTCCTCTGAAATGGCCAAGCAAACCACACAGTTCAAAAGCAACTAGCGATGGGCAATAAATGCTGGCCAGCCAGTGATGCTCCATGTTCCACAAATGATTAAGATTATAAAACAATCCAAAGCATAATCTGCTGGAAGGAATGAACAGTTTCATTTTCCTGCCTGGGACAAAAGATAAAACGAAGAGAAGATGGTCATTAAATTCAAAGAGTGAGCCTTGTGTTTCTCACCTGTCCATTATTTTGCTGCAGAAGATCATTTTTAAAATGAATCGAGTATTAGGCAAAAAAAAGCAATGTGATTTTGTTGTATCCAGCTCACACAAAGCAATGAACTTTCACTGAATCAAAGGCAGAATTGCATTGCTAACTCCTACTGCAGGGCAGCGAAAGATGTTGTCTAGTCAAAAAAAAACACATAAAAGCCTGATCATAAGAAAATTCTCAGCATCAAAAATATAAAAAGAACATTGAAAAACACTGCGAATTTAGTTCAACATATTGGTGTCAATATGGTTACCTGAAATCAATATCAAAAACCAATAAAATAAACCTCAGTGATGAGCACTAATCGTACATCAATATAGCAGATGGTTTGTGGGCAGACAACTGCCCACAAATTGCTTCTTAAGAGGATTCACATCCAATTTAGTAACAGTTAAAGAATATAAACACAATATTCCTCCCAAACTGAATTACTCTTGAGTCTGCCTGAAACTGATACAAATATTCTGCTCTGCCAGCTGAAGTAGCCAGGCAGAGGATAGTTTGGAAACTATCTATTGCCTACTTTCCCACTTGCATTGGCCATGTAAAATGAATGCATTACCTTCCTAAGGGTTTAAGTTTAAGTTTATTTAGATTCTCATCACGTGTGAGAATATATTTCCAGTCGTAGCCATTTAAGGTTAAGCAGTATATTTATGTTCTAGGATTTTTACACAATTATGAAATGATATAAATCCATCATGTGTTTTATTTGATGGAAGTAAAAGTGCAAAATGGTTGCCGGGTTATTCTGAATATGACTAAGAACAGTAGTTAGTCAATTGCCTTTCCCTTTACTCATTTTCACCGTCTTCTATTCCCTTAGTGTTAAACTTCAAATTCTCTCACCACTTAAACTCTTATAGTCTTTTCTTCTCTGCCTTTCCTATCCTCCTATCTTTAGTCCATCTCACCCTTTGCATAGATTCCCCAATCCATACCGACAATCACTCCAATCCTTGCGATTTTCACAGTTTTTATAGTCATTGATTTTCAATCTAATCAAGGTTATTTCAGACTGCTCTCTTGTTCCAATTCTCCACCAATATCCTTTGACTAAACTCCCTGAGAAAAAAACATAACCCAGATCCATCACTGACTCAGCCAGAAACTGCCAATTCCCTCTCTTCTGGCCTTCCACTTGCCAGAAGGCCAATTTTCCAACCATGCTTTTGACACCCTCATTCCCAGCAAATCACTTACTGTTAACCCTCTCTGTTGTTCTCCAGTACAGTCCCTACTTTGGTGCTCTGAAGTCTGAAGATTACAAATTCGAATGCACATTGTGCATGACGGATTTTGTTGTCCACTAACAGATATAACTTGACGATATTAACCTTTACTGTATCTGGCCATCCAATAATTTATTCTTGTCACATGTCTTAGTATTATTTTTCGTGTGCTATACAGACAAACATACTGTTCATAGAATGTATAGGGGAGAAGGAAAGGAGAGAGTGCAGAATGTAGTATTAGAGTCATAGCTAGGATGTAAAGAAAAACCAGCTTAATATATGGTAGATCCATTCAAATGTTTGAAGGCAGCAGGGAAGAAGCTGTTCTTGGGTCAGGTGGCAAATGATCTCAGACATTTTTTTAAATCTTTTTCCCAATAGAAGAAGGTGGAAAAAAGGATGTCCAGGATATGCTGGCTACTCTCCCAAGGTGAGGCTTCTAAAGTTTCCCTAAATTCCTCAAATATTATGTTACTTCCAGAGCATTCTAAACAGCAAGGTATTTCTAGCCCCCCTATTCTCTTAATTGTACAATTTAAATTCCCTTTCCACTATTCCTTTTACCATCATCTTGAATAATAATGATAAAGATTTTCCAGCATGATTGACATTGAGACCATCTGTACAGCTTTCCATTTTCTCTTCTTTCTCACCTCCTGCTTCTGATGTCCTTCCAGTTTCTCACCCAGATTAGTTCTGATCCCTTAACACTCAATAGTTTCACACGCCGTGCTTTCACCAAACCATTTGTATTCATGAAACCTAACTTTGCTTCTCTTTGACCTCCTCTAAAACCAAAAGTTTTTAAAAGTTTATTTATTAGTCACAAGTAAAGCTTACATTAACACTGAAATAAAGTTACTGTGAAATTCTCCTAGTCACCACAGTCTGGTGCCTGTTTGGAGCAATGCACTTGACCAGCACGTGTTTCAGAATGCGGGAGGAAACCGGAGCACCTAAAGGAAACTCACGCAGGCACAGGGAGAATGTGCAAACTCCACACAAACAGTGACACATGCCCAGAATTGAACCCAATGCTAACCACTGTGCTATCGTGCTGCCCACATCACCACTTGACTGTTTACCTAATTCTTCCTGGTCACTATAAAAGCTCACATTGTTAATGGCTCCTTTATCTCATTCAAAACTAACATCACAGCCCTCTCAGTAAATCTATTCTCAACCCATGCAAGGTCTTCAGTAACTGCACTATATCTAAATTCTCTAACATAGTCAAATGAATTATCACCTCCCTGCGTTATACAATCTCGCTCAATTCCTCGTGTTTTCTGCTTGACTTACAAAGCCGATATGACACTGGCTAAATTTATGAGTGGCATTCTGTAGTATATTATCCCTGGTATATTATTATTCCTTGCCATTCACAAACTCTCCAGTGTAGTTGACTTATTCAACATTATCCTTTTACTCCATCCTCTCAGCCCCATGGTCAAACCCCATTGCACTTTGTTTTAAGCAGTTTGGATCATTTTTCGTCGCAACCATCTCTTTATTTCTGGATTCCTTTCAGCTGAATGTGAGATTTGAACTCATGTTCTCTGGATTATTAGTCCAGATATCTGGATAACTAGTAATCTGCACTCAGTGTAAATCATAATTTCTTTTCATTTAATAGAATCATAGATTCCCTGGAGTGCAGAAGGAAGCTATTCGGCCTATCAAGTCTGCATCAACTCTCTGAAAGAGTATCTTACCCAGGCCCAGCCCCTCCCCTGTACCCATAACCCTGCATATTTCCCATGGCTAATTCACCTAACCTACATATTTTAGGACACTAAACGACAATTTAGTATGGCCTGTTCACCTAACCTGCACATCTTTGGACTGTGAGAGGAAACCAGAGCACCCAGAGAAAACCCACACAGACACAGGGAGAATGCACAAACTCCACACAGATTGTCAAGGAAGGTGGATTTCAAAAATAGATTTAAATGAGGTATGGAGAGAAAGAAATGGACACATTTCGGGAGGGAATTCTAATGTATGCCAGTGAAAGCATAGCTACCCACGGTGGAATGAGGTGTTGAAGCCTGTGCTAGGGACTGAAGTCAGACTAATGGAAAATTTTATATGGAAGGTCAGAGCACAGAAAGAAATCATAGAAATAGGGAGTGCTGAGGCCAAGGATAAATTTAAGTGTGTGGGTGACAATTTTAAATGTTGCTAAAAGCCAATGTACGCTAGTGAGGATAGGATAATGAGTTGGCCTTTGCAAGATAGGACATGGGTAGTGGAGGTTTGGTTATCTGTAGCTTATAATGGTTCATTGATGGGAAGCTATCCAGACCACTAGATGGGTCTGGATCTAATATCAGCGCAGAAGAATGTTTCATGACCAAGGACTGAGGTTGGGGAGGAGGAGTTAGAATAGTAAAAATGAAGACCATTAAAATTTCAGCCTTGAGTCAACTGGGATGCCCATGATATAAAGAGCTGGTTCAACAATGGTCTAGGTGAGAGAATGAATCAAATTAAAGGCTACAAAAATCGTGGTGGAGCAAGCTAATGGGTTCAGTTTTCCCAGTATTTGACTAAGAAAATTGCAACTTACCCAAGATCTGTTGTTGGAGAAGCAATGATGTGGGGGAGAGGAAGGCCATAATATTTGTCTTCATTGCTTGAGCTGTGTAGAACATAGAAACATATAAATTAGGGGCAGAAATGGACAAATTGAGCCCTTCGGGTCTGCTCCACCATTCAATCAAACCATGGTTGATCTCTCCCTGGTATCAAATCCACCTCACTATCTGATCCCCATATCCCTCTTTCTCTTTTTTTATTAGAAATATATCTATTTCCCTATTGAAACCATTCAACGATTCAGACTCCACCGCACAATGGGGCAGTGAGTTTCCCAACTTCACCACCCTCTGTGAGAAGTAGTCCCTCCTTTTAAATCTACCGCCTTGCAACCTATACCTGTGACCTATACCTATGATCTCTTGTTCCAGATTGCCCTTTAAGAGGAAACGTTTGGTCTGCAATTCTCCCATCCTGACCCGTTAATTTTTGGTGAGCCTGGCTGGGAGAGTCATGCACGCGCCGATTCACAGGATTCACGCATGTATTCCCAGTGATGGATATCCGCAATGGTCGGGACTACACTGCACGGGAACAGCAGGTAAGTTATGTTAATCTTATTTTAATGTGATTTGAATGTGATTATTGGGCCCAGGACTGAAGTCTCCAGAGCTGATAGCATCTCCCACCACACCAGTACAATTTCCAGCAGGGTTTAGAGTAGCATCCCACTTTCAGGCAAATAGTGGGAGACCCCTCTATAGTGAAAGGGGGCAATAAGGGCCTCCCAGGGGTTCAGGCGGTGGGGGGGTGTCCCTGGGCATGTGCAACCTGGCAGTGCTATCCTGTGCCTCCTGGCACTGCCCAAGAGGGAAAGTGCCGATGCCACTGGGCATCGGGTGGTGCCAAGGGGCCAGGGCCTAGAGACAGTGTCAAGGGAGTGGGACCTAGGAGCGATTGGGGGGGGTGGGAGGGTCCTGCTGCTATTCTGCATTGTGATCTGATTGGGACTGGAGGGAGCCCAGTGGTTGGGGCGGACTGTGCGGGTCTGCCTTTCATGGAGATGGGTGTCTGCCAGAGTAGATGGGGTCTGCCGGGGTGGGGGTGGGGGGGGGATTGTCCCTGCTGGGGGGTGTGTGCTGGAGATTGGGGCTCTCCTGAATGGGGGTGGTGATGGTAAGGGCTGGTCTGGGAATGTTTGTGGGGGCCATGATCAGGCTCTGATTGGGTCACTGGGGGGGCAGGCTGGAGGGGCAGCACCGTGGGGGTCCCACGTTGGCCAGTGATTGAGCTGGTCAGCAAACCAGAGGCTGACAAATCCACTGTGCGTGGGCAGAGGTCTGGAACTGTTAGACTGTGAATAGACTCACCCCCGAGCTTTTACTGATATTCCTGATTGTGACCTCTGCATTGCACAAAGTGGGCAAGATTCAAGCTGAATTCCCACTAAAAAAAAATCATGGTTTCTACCAGCTTTCCCATAAATTCAGAACTTAGAACTTTTTTGGGAAAATCGCCCCTTTGGTCGACACTTACTTTATCAATTCCTTTTAAAATTTTATACGCCTCGATCAGAGCCCTCTCATCCTTCTAAACTCCTGTGAGTACAAGCCCAAACTGTTTAATCTCTCCTCAAATATCAACCCCTTCATCTCCAGAATCAATCTAGTGAATCTCCTCTGAATTGCCTCCAATGCCACCACATCCTTCCTCAAATAAGGTGACCAAAACTGGACACAGTACTCCAGATGTGGTCTCAGCAACACCCTATACAATTGCAACAACACATCTCTAATTTTATATACCAGTCCTTTTGCAATAAATGCCAACATCCCATTTGCCTTTTTTATTACTTTATTATTTTTTATTAGGAACTACCTGATTTTAGTGTCCATTGATTTGAGTGAATGTGATGATCGAACAACTTCTATAATAGACAGCTGATCAATCTGGTTAACAACCTAGGAGGTGAAGAGAAAAGTTATCAGGGTTTTTGTGTAAGTTAACTCCATGGCTGAAAACATGATGCCATGAAGTAGCTACTCCATAATAAAGAATGGAACCTGGAGCAATCCCAAGGTATGATATAAGCCATTTGTCCAATTGCCAATGATTTAGTGGATTCTTAGTGGTTTGAAACATAGAAAATTGGAGCAGGAGTTGGCCATTAGACCATGCAAGCTTGCTCAGCCATTCAACATGGTTTGCTTGTAGGGTTTTTGGTGAGTTTGTAACAGTCTAGAATAGTGTGTGGGGAATATGTGTTTGAATCTGGGATTGTACTCTGGTGATAAATGCACCAGTCCTTGGTGGTTTAATGGCATGATATGATTGACTCCGAAAGCTGAACTCTTCTGTCTTGGTAATCAGGCTACCTGACCACAGTGGGGTATTGCAGCCAATAGTTATTCTTCCTATCTAACTTTGTGACATTGAGGTCAATTGTGGTCTTGTTAACTGCCACCAGACTTAAGATCAATGTACTCAACACAGGCAGTGTATCACACCCAGGGTCTGCTCCTTGTCTTAATGGTTCAATTTTTCACAAGACTTAATTTGATTTATTATTGTCACATGTATTAACATACAGTGAAAAACATTGTTTCTTGCGCACTATACAGAAAAAAACATATAATTCATAGAGTGCAGAATGTAGTGTTACAGTCATGGCTGGGTGTAGAGAAAGATCAACTTAATGCAAGGTAAATCTATTCAAAAGTCTGACAGCAGCAGGGAAGAAGCTGTTCTTAAGTTGGTTGGTATGTGACCTCAGACTTTTGGGTCTTTTTCCTGATGGAAGAAGGTGGAAGAGAGAATGTCCGGGATGCCTGGGACTCTTAATTATGCTGGCTGCTTTCCTGAGGCAGCAGGAAGTGTAGACAGAGCCAATGGATGGGAGGCTGGTTTGCATGATGAATTGGGCTACATTCATGACCTTTTGTAGTTCCTTGAGGTCTTGGGCAGAGCAGGAGGCATACCAAGCTATGATGCAACCAGAAAGAACGCTTTCTATGGCACATCTGTAAAAGTTGGTGAGAGGTGTAGCTAACACCAGGTTTCCTTCATTTTCTGAGAAAGTAGAGGTATTGGTGGGCTTTCTTAACTATAGTGTCAGCATGGGGG
This sequence comes from Carcharhinus amblyrhynchos, assembly GCF_965287045.1. Taxonomy (NCBI): domain Eukaryota; kingdom Metazoa; phylum Chordata; class Chondrichthyes; order Carcharhiniformes; family Carcharhinidae; genus Carcharhinus; species Carcharhinus amblyrhynchos. The sequence goes on from NC_137333.1 coordinate 65,958,139, forward strand.
GATCAGGACAAGTTGTTGGTGATCTGGACACCTAAAAATTTGAAGCTCTTGACCCTTTCTACTTCATCCCCGTTGATGTAGACAGGGCGTGTTCTCCTTTACGCTCCCTGAAGTTGATGATAATCTTCTTTGTTTTGTTGACATTGAAGGAGAGATTATTGTTGTTGCATCAGTTCACCAGATTCTGTATCTCTTTCTTGTACCCTGTCTCGTCATTGTTTGAGATCCGACCGACTATGGTGATGTCATTAGCAAACTTGAAAATCGAATTGGAGGGGAATTTGGCCACACAGTCATAGGTATATAAGGAGTATAGTAGGTGGCTGAGAACATAGCCTTGTGGGGCACTGGTGTTGAGAATAATCATGGAGGAGGTGTTCTTGCCTAGTCTTACTGATTGTGGTCTGTGAATTAGGAAATTCAATATCCAGTCACAGAGAGAGGTGCCAAGGCCCAGGCCATGGAGTTTGGAACTGAGTTTCGTGGGAATAATAGTGTTGAAGGCTGAGCTATAGTCAATAAATAGAAGTCTGACACAGATGTCATTGTTATCCAGGTGTTCCAGGATTGAGTGCAGGGCCAGGGAGATGGTGTCTGCTATGGACCTGTTGCGGCAGACATCTATTGCTTATTGAAGTCCAGGTCTGAGGCATTCTAGTTGAGTGACCTTGAACTTTTCAAGAAATCCAGATACAATCTTTGGAGAACCATCATAAATGCCAAGTGGCTGTACTGGACCAAGCTAGAGTTCCAGACAAGCCACATGAATACCCACCAATTATGGCAAGGCCTGCATAACATAACAGGCTACAAGATGAAGATCTGTAGAATCGCCAGTAACAAGGCACTCTTCCCTGAGAGCTCAGCACATTCTATACTCGTTTTGAGCAAGAGGTCAGCAATACGACACCATACGCAACAGATGGTTTGATCGAGCCAGTATCTGATGTCACCATTGTAATCGTTAGACCAGCCTTCTTGAAAGTTAATCCTCAGAAAGCAACTAGCCCAGATGGGGTACCCACGTGAGCACTCAGATCCTGCACGGACCAATTGACACCTCCTTACTCCAATTTGAGATCCCTATCTGCTTAGAAGACAACCATTATCCCTGTATCAAAGAAAAGCAGTCAGCGTGCCTTAATGAATATCATCTGATGGCTCTGACATCCATCATTATGAAGTGCTTTGAAAGGTTAGTCACAGCATGAATCAACTCTGGTCTCTCAAATTGCATCCATCCACTACAGTTCGCCTACTGCCACAACAAGTCCACAGCAAATGCCATCTCCCTGTTCCTACACTCAACCCTTGAACACCTGGATAACAAGGACACTTATGTCAGACTCCTATTAATTGACTACTGCTCAGCCTTCAGCATCACTATCCTAACGAAACTCATCTCTAAACTCCATGGTCTAGGGCTCGGCTCCTCCCTCTGGGACTGGGCCTAACCCACACACTGCAATCAGTAAGGATAGGTCTTATCCTCAACACTAGTGCCCCACAAGGCTGTGTCCTCAGCCCCTTACTATACTCCCGATACACTTACAACTGTGTGGCCAAATTGTGCTCTAACTCCATTTTCAAGTTTGCTGATGACACCATTGTAGTGAGTCGGATCTCAAATAATGAGAAGAGAGATAGAGAATCTGCTGAAAGGTGCAAAGACAATAACCTCTCCCTCACTATTAGTAAAACAAAGGAGATAGTCATCAACTTCAGGAAACATTGTGGAGGACATGCCCCTGCCTACATCAATGGCGACGAAGTGGAAATAGTCAAGAGTTTCATGTTTCTAGATGTTTAGATCACCAACAACCTGTTCTGGTCCCTCTACACCAATGCCATGTTAAGAAAGCCCACCAACACCTCCACTTTCCCAGGAAGTTAAGGAAATTTGGCATGTCCGCTATGACTCTCACCAATTTTTACAGATGCGCCATAGAAAGCATCCTTTCTTGGTATGACTCGTGCTCTGAGTAAGACCACAAGAAACTATGCAGGCTAGTCCATCACGCAAACCAACCTCCCATCTATTGACTCCACCTAGACATCCCGTTGCCTGGGAAAAGCAGTCACATAATCAAGGATGCCACGCACCCAGGACATACTCTCTTCGACCTTCTCACAACTGGAAAAAGATACAAAAGTCTGAGAACACACACCAACTGACTCAAGAACAGCTTCTTCCTTGCTGCCATCATACTTTTGAATGGACCTACCATATATTGAGCTGATCTTTCTTTACATCCTAGCTATAACTGCAACACTATATTCTGCACCTTCTTTCCTTCTCCCCTAGATACTGTATAAATGATATCTTTGTATAGCACTCAAGAAACAATACTTTTCACTGTAAGCCGATACAAGTGACAATAATAAATCAAATCAAATCAAATGAAAATTGCTGATTCTTTGAAATGAAAATCTTCACATTTATCAGTCTTATAATTTAGGTCATTGGGATCTAAACGGAACCATATGTAAATGGTTGTTTGAAGTACAGAACTTGAACATTGATAAGAAAAAGAGACATGATGATGGTAAATCTTTTCATCTTGTATTCATCAGAAAAGAAGCAAAAATGTCAAAGATCAAAGTGAACATGCAGTAAAAATTGTTGCTCATTTTTAAATTTGGCACTCTTGTGCCTGTTCTGATGAGTGCAAGATGAAAAGCTTCAGCTGCAGGTCTCTTTTTTTCCCCAGCAATATTCATGAACCACATGTACAATAAAGACCCAAGGTGCAACTGCAGACTCAGCTGAGTTAACTGGTCTCAGCCCATATCTCAGCAGGGATACTGGAATGACACACTAAACTGCTATAATAGGGTGAGGGAAAGATTTCTGCCCTTGGCCCTCCCACAACTCAAAAGATTGCATTTTGAATATATCTATGTATTCTTCTATAACATGCCATGTCTTGGGGTTATATAGGTGTTCGATGAGCCGTCTGGTGTACTCCTGCTCTTATGTCTCATAATGTGACTTCAAACACCTACAAGAAGCTTTGTGCTAAGCCTTTCTAATGGTGCAACATTACTTAAATAAATTGAGCACAATCTCATGAATCCCAAGCCAATTATACGCACCCATTTGACATTAAAATGCAAAACAGATTGAAGAGTGAAATGAATTGTGACTGATGTATATAAAGCCAATTCTCAGTCTCTTTTCTTCTTGCTGAATATTCCTAGTTATTGATGGAAAAGGTGTGTCAAATTTCTTCGATGCATAAAATTTGTTTCATCGCTCAACTGTTATCTTCCTGAGTGCGGAAGAATCATTTTGATATTACTTTGCTTGTCAGCTTTTCCCTGCCTGTCCTGAAAGTGTTGATTCCTTGTTGGAATACAGATGCACTCATAGATATTATGCCAAAATATGAGATTATTTGTGGGGGTTTGGCATAGGGAAGTGGGGGGAGGGATAGGTGGAGGTGCGGGAGTTGGGGAAGGGGGGGGTAGAGGGATGTGCAGGGGAAGGGGCTGTTGCTTCTCATGACTGTGTCTGAAAGCTGAACTATTGTAACCAGAATGTAAGGCAGGTCAGGTCACCCAACTACTCTTGATTCCTTTCTTGCTCTGGGGAATTTTGAGGCTGTGGCCGAGGGAGGTGGTCAGTTAGGTGAGCTCATTACAGGAAGGATGTGACTGGACTGGAGGGGGTACAGGGGTTGGATAGGCTTGTGTTATTTTCATTGGAACAGAGAAGACTGAGGTGTGACCTGACCAAGGTGTACAAGATTATGAGAGTCATGGACAGAGTAGATAAGGAGCTGCTGTTCCCCTTAGTTGAATGGTCAGTCACTAGGGGACATAGGTTCAAGGTGAGGGACAGTAGCTTTAGGGGGATGTGAGGAAAACCTTTTTTAACCAGAGGGTGCTGATGGCCTGGAATGTGCTGCCTGGTAGGGTGATGGAGTCAGGTTGCCTTACATCCTTTAAAAAATATCTGGATGATCACTTGGCACATCATAACATTCAGGGCTATGGCCTAAGTGTTGTCAGCTGGAATTAGATGGGAATTCAGGTGTTTCTATTGAGTTGGTGCAGACTCAATGGGCCGAAGGGTCTCTTCTGCTCTCTATAATTCTATGATTCTATGATTCATGCTACTTATTGCTATTAATCTCGCATGACTGCTCTTCATTGGTACCTTTCCTGATTTCTTCAATGATGAATGAAGGGCTCATAACATTTCTCAGTTATGCATCCCTCTTCATCTGAGAATACCCATATCTGTTGGCTAGTTTTTTACTCACACCCTCTCACCATCCCCTGTACAATGTACCAATGACCCCAGAGCCCTCAGAGAAGACACCAGTTGAGTCCATTTTCATTTAAATGACTTGCTGTCCAATTGCAGCAAGATGGTGGTGCTGAGGTCTCAGTGTCAGACCTGATTGGCCATTCCCTCTGCAAGTGTGCAAATCCCTCCTAAAGTCCTGGGAGAGCAGGATTTTGAGGTTTCCCTCACTTCATGACCTCTCAATCTTCCCATTCAAAACATTCACTCCATTGTGAGTACAAATGTGCCTATGGCCCAGATGGACCTTGACCCTCCCCACATGGGAGGCACAGTGGAACATAGAGACCTTCCATGCCCTCTGCAGGACCCCAGTCTCATGTAAGCCCTCTCTTTCCCCCAGTGCAGGCCTTACCTAGCTACCGAATCACTAATGCCAGTTCCCCAAGTGGGGGCCTCACCCTGCAACCGATTCAAAATAATCCCTGTCTTTCTGTTGCTTCCCTATGCCCCCACAACAATGCCCCCAACCCCACCCTCACCCAACCCCTACAGCAAAGTGCAAGGGGCAATAGCTGTAGTGCTACTGGCAGCTCAGCCTGATGAAGCATTCTCAATGCCGGGAGCACTGTGCAAGTTAGATGAATAAACCTCAACTCCTGAGGGAGGGGTAATCCATCAATAGCAGTGTGAAAGTCACCAGCATGATTGCACGCTGACATGACCTATTGATTCAGTGTTGAGGGCACAATCCCAGCAAGGCACCCTTTTAATGAGTTTTAATCATATTCAAAAATAAGCAATGTATGTTCCTAAGTTTGTGCAGCAGGAAGCGCGACCAGCCATTGGAGCCTGTACGACATTATCGCAAACTGACTTTACAACATTGTAAAATTGATTTTTCTGCTCTGGTGATATTTTCTAGCCCTGCCTGCCATAACATCATCACAGAGTGGAGTGGAAAATCGCACCTTGTAGTCTTGTTCCTGCTATCCTGATCAAGACTAGTGAACTTAGCACAGACTGGAGATTAACCCTGTGATCTACAGCTCAGGTACTTACTGGATAGAGCTATTAACCCAGGAAATGGAGAATTTTAATTTTGTCAGTGTTAGAATTTAGATTATTAAGACTGTGGGAGCAAATTTCCACAACGGTTCAATCACTATAATGTCAGCAGACGAACTGTTGAAACATTGGTAAACTCATACTTGGCACTGTTTGTGCGATCTTTTTCCATGGTTTCTGCAGTGGCTGTGTAGTTATGGTGGACAAGTGGGGGAGCTGCGAGGAAAATTCACTCTCAGTTGCACTGACACATTCTAGAAGGAAGCTGCAATAATCAATACCTAGGTCTCTGGTCATCTCTGAATTTCTGTTCCTTAAACCATCTTCTATAATATGAAACACAGAAAAGTTTGCTGAGTTGCACACATAGTGACCTTCCCATCTAAAGAAACAGTTGCAGAGTTTATGGGTATTGCAACACTTGAAGAAAATCATAACATTTCTACCAATAATGAGCTTTACCCAGCCTTCTATTGCCACCTTATCTCCAACCTGACCTTTCCCCATTGTCTTCCTGACAAGGATGTCTATGTTTTGAGTAATAAAGCTCCTCACCTATTTGTCTTGTGTCTTGCATATCTGCTAGTTTCTCCTTGAAATTAGATTAGAGTCTGTATGAGCGGCATGAATCCTTTTCCCATTTGAGCACCTGTATGTCACATTAATGAATGAAGGCGGTGTGCTTGAAGTGAAATGTCCTTGAATTCTGGAAGGAATATCTATGGTGGATGTGTGAGCTGAAAAATGGGTTGCTACTAAAACTAACACTTGAATATTTGAAGGGCTCTCTTTACATTAATGAGTTTGCCTGACATTTTCATTATGAAAGTATTAAATGTACTTAAGAAAGGTTATGATAGGGAAGATGATTAGCAAAGATAGTGTTATGGCTCAGGTTAGAAAGTCCAAGTGTTTTATGGATCATACTTTTTGCATCTTAAATTTGGCTAGGATAAGCATGATATGTTTCACTTAAGGTATGATTCAAATGGCCAACTAGGGAGCTTTTATCAAACAAAGTTTAATTAAGTATATAGTTAACGTGCATGGAAAGAAAATTAGCAATAACAATTAGAAACAAAAACAAAACAACCATGATAATGTATAACCCTTAAAAAATATATCTAAATGTTTTAGTTTCAGACCGGCATCTCCACATTAAGAGAGTGCAGCAAACTGCATGGAGAGTAATGGCAGAGGCATTACATCCACCACTGCAAGAACTGTTACACAATGCTGGAAGAAACTCACTTACCTCATTAGGATGGTTACAGTTTACACATCTTGTACCTCTCATGCTATTGTGATATTGGTGTTCCTTTAACAAAGATTTTGTTTTAAATCATGATCTCTGCAGCTCTCACATCTTCAGTATTTCTCATTGTTTTCGAGCTGTCCAACTGTCCAACAGATGTCCTTTTTATTGCTCCTTAAGTGGCTTAAACGGGGGCCTCAGATACTTTCAGAGATTAGTCTTATGACCCTGCATTGTTCGCAGGAAACTAGTTGATAGATCAAGTAACAGGATCTCTTCAATTTTCAGTTCAGAGTTACAGTTTTTAGTTTTAGAAGGGGCAGCAAGCTGAAAAGAAGTGTTTTTCTCTCTCTCTCTAATCTTGAGAATCTGTGGCTTAGCTGAAAGTTAATAGAAAATCAAGTCTTTACAGGTCAAGATAGTGCAAGTAGAGTGGAGTTTCCCATTTGGGAAAGCTGACCACTTCACTCCACTTGCACTGTCTGCACCTATAAAGACTTGATTCCCTGAGAAGAGTCACATTCTAACAATTGCCTTGCAATTGTGTCTTTGTCTATATATGCCGTGTTTGTGAAACTTAATTCTCCACTCACCTGAAGAAGGGGCAGCACTCTGAAAGCTCATGATTGCAAATAAACCTATTGGACTTTAACCTGGTGCTGTGAGATTTCTTTCTGTGCATTCTCTTAGGGGTGAGGAACGATCGAAGGAATGCATGTGCCGCTCAAATCCCCAGATTGCAACTCCCCAATGTAATGAAAAGCAAAGTCTTTAATTTTATTAATGCACAGTCAATGTGCAGCACACTAGAAAGACAAGTTTACCATTTCATAGAACATAGAAAAAACTACAGCACAAACAGGCTCTTCAGCCCATAAGTTGTGCTGATCGTATCCCTACCTACCAGGCCTATCTATAACCCCCAATCCCATTAAATTCCATGTACTCATCCAGAAGTCTCTTAAAAGACCCCAACGAGTTTGCCTCCACCACCACCAACAGCAGCCGATTCCACTCACCCACCACCCTCTGAGTGAAAGTCTTACCCCTGACATCTCCTCAGTACCTGGTCCCCAGCACCCTAAACCTGTGTCCTCTTGTAGCGACCATTTCAGCCCTGGGAAATAGCCTCTGAGAATCCACCTGATCTATACCACTTAACATCTTATAAACCTCTATCAGGTCACCTCTCATCCTTCGTCTCTCCATGGAGAAAAGACAGAGCTCCCTTAACCTATCCTCATAAAGCATGCCATCCAATCCAGGCAACATCCTTGTAAATCTCCTCTACACCCTTTCAATAGCTTCCACATCTTTCTTGTAATGAGGCGACCAGAACTGCGCACAGTTCTCCAAGTGGGGTCCCACTAGGGTCTTATAAAGTTGCAGCATTATCTCCTGACTCCTAAACTCAATCCCTCGATTGATGAAGGCTAGTACACCATATGCCTTCTTGGCCACATCCTCCACCTGCCAGGCCGATTTAAGAGTCCTGTGGACCCGGTCCATTTCACAACTGTATTGGACAAGAAACCAGGGCCCATGGGAGGAAATTTCCATGGGTTAGTTCTTTAGTCACATGGGTGGGATTAATTGAGAATGTGCCAGTGTGAAGACAATCCAGTCTGTGATTCCCCGACCGTCCTACAATACAACCATGTATCACATGTGCGCGAGTACCCACGCACTGAGGAATCTTCAACTCTGGCAAGGGTGAAAAATGAGTAGTCAAAGATTAGCAACAACATTCACCCCTCCCCAGATCTTCTATCTCAAGAGCTTCAATTTAAAAATGAATTGGATGGGATGTATAAGTATTGCTGATTGTCAAAAATTTAAATAATCTCTATTATAAACAAAGTGTTATCAATACAGCTGTACTCAATGATGCCTTAACTGCAGGGGGTATATTTCCCATCCATGCACAGTTGCCTTTCCTGTATTCATGCTATAGCTTACTACATATTATGTTTAATCATCAATAATAGTCTTTCTCTAACCCCATTACATTTACTCGTTTACTTACTGAATACAATCTTTCCATAATGTTTAGAATCGCAATACAGACAGGTTTAAAAGCAGCAGCTCAAATCCCTAGCATAGGTAAGCCTGGCCTAAGAGACAGTAATTGGGAATTCAGCCACCTCATCCTGAGGTCTTGCACCCACACTGAACCCAGAAATCAGTGATGCCGGCCGTGAAGCCAGTCTCTTTCGAGAACCCACAGCCCAGTCCAAACATCAACTGTAACTACTTGGTTCCAGTTGCCGTGATGACCCCAGCCAATGGTACCGAGTGACTTAGTGGCAGCAAATGGGCATTGGGAGGCAGCAACAAGGGCTCAGATACCCAGCTGATGGGAAAAACTGCCAGTACATGGGTGAATACAATGTGCATGCACACATTTAGCTCTAAGTCAATGCCAGGACATATTTGTACCTGTGCTGTTAAGATTCACAGCTCAATTCAAATCAACAACAATTGGACAGAGAGCTATGACCATTCAATTAAGTTAACAGGAACAGGGCACAGCGAACATACAGATACATTTGGCAATTTCACACTCTCCAGCAGGGAACCTGGATCATTGCAATCCTCTCTTTAAGTAACATTTCCTTTGAACACAGTTTGTGCTTGTCACACAAGATTACAGAATTTATCCTATTGTCAAAGTAAATAACTCAAATGAAATTCAGGAGCTTGTGCGTGTTCCAAATTATGCCATGGTTATTTCAAGATGAATTCCCAATGGTTTTTGCTTGTTAGATAAATGATTGGAGATGTCCAGTTTATTCTGTCTGCAGCTCACTATTGTATTGAAAGGTAAAGAACACCTTCCAAGAGGATAACATTTCCAAATTTGTAAAACTAAACAGGATCAGTGAAGTGATGTTACAGAACTGGAAAAACAGCTGAAATCATCAAATATTTCCTCCCTTCATCTTGACTAGCTAATTTGATCCCTGTCCCAGTCTGTTTTAATTCATCATTTAGTAGGCAGAATTCTCTCATTTTAGCCACTGTAAGAATGGCAGGACCATTAGCGAGTCAGAGTCCAATGAACTGTTCCTCATGCTTTGCCCAGGGCACCTTAACTGAGCCACAGAACCCACACTCCGACTCCAAGCAGTGAATTCTAAGTTTAGAATTTGAGATTGTTGCCCTCACCATCCCTGCACCTGCGCTCACCCAGCATCATCATGCCAGTTTCTGATAAAGCACAAGTTGGGCAGTGCCAAAATCAGCAGCACGCCCAGAATTATAAAAGAAATAAGTTAACAAGCCAATGTTTTCCATGCCATTTTGTAGTAGGTGTACAGGAAAGATGTTTGAAGAGAGTTATACCAGGCATGCAGAGGTGTTACAAAGGTGGATAAAATGGCTGTTATTGAGAACATGGCTAATTTTAACAGAAGTGTCTGATGGAGAATATGAGAGAGTTCACTAGTTTTGTAAGTTACCTCAGTAAGCACCTTGAGTTTTGACTAAGAGATACACGAGAAACTGATGCCTACAGGTAAGTGTAATTAGAACTTTCTCACCCCGGTATTGAACCTTGAGATTGATGCCTCAATGGGCACTGGACATTGGGGAGGAAGCTTGCCCTCCAGCAAGGAGATGGAGGAGAAGGAAGAGGAAAGCTGGCCAGAGGACAGGTGCATTCTGTGGTGTAGGAGGTGGTGGAACCTGCTATGGAGCAAGAGCCTGTAGAGGGAAGGCAATGGCAGCAGGCAGACAGAGATAGGCAAAGGTAACATATTGCCAGCAGAGTATATTTGCAAAGGGTGACATACCTCCAAATGTCAGATCAGAACTCTCTGAGGAGGCTGCTGCTCTCCAGGGAGACAGTTATATCACTGTGGGACCTGCTTGTAAGATTTTGAATGTATTATAATATTTCTAAGTGTTTTGTATAACGTGGGTTAATGCATACGAATTTCTAAGTTAGCCACTTTTAAAATGTTCAGATGGAATTTCTGTTGGGAAATTAAAGTCAAGGGACCCTATTTTACCATTGCCTCGTGCCCGTTTTCGGGCACGAAAATGTGGTGAAGTCGGGTGAGAGGCTATTATCACGATCCACACCCGCATCCACGCAGATTGCCACTTTACCGAAACCCGGAAATGGCGGCGATCCGCTTCGTGCCCAAACGGGCACAACAACGATTTAAATGCATTTACATGCATTTAATTTGAATTAATGAACTGCCCACCCAACTTGATCAGCATTTCCCCCTTTACCACCACATTTGCCAATCTGGAACCACGCCATAATGGACCTGCTGAATAGAAGTCTGAAACGGGCACTCCAGCTTCAGAAGAGCGCATTCAGTGTTTCCAACGGCTCTCTGACTCAGATCCCTGGTGAGGGGAAGGAGAGAGGCGGGTCAGATCATTCTCTCGTTGGGGGGAGGGGGAGGGGACTGAGATCAGAAGTTCCTCTGCAGGAAGGGGGAGGGGTAGTGAGGCCAGATCATTCTCTGGGAGGGGGGGAGTGAGGCTAGATCATTGTCTTATGGTGGGGGGGTGGGGGGTGTAAGTGAGGCCAGATCATTCTCTGGGAAGGGGATTTAGTGAGGCTAGATCGTTGTCCGGGGAGGGGAAATGAATGAGGCCAGATCATTCTCTGAGGTGGGGGGGTGGAGGCTAGATCGTTGTCTGGGTTGGGGGGGCGGAATGGGTGAGTGAGGCCAGATCATTCCCTGGGGGTGGGGGGGAAGTGAGGCTAGAACGTTGTTGGGGGGGAGGCCCAATCGCTCACTAGTGTGGGGAGGGCAAATTGATCTGTGGTGGGGGGGACAAATGGATCTCTGCGGGCGGGGACAAATGGATATCTGGTGGGGGTGAGGCAAGCGGGACCGCTGCCACTCTGCGAGTGATCGGTGGGGGGGGGGTGGGGGGCAGAGGTGGCGATTGGTCTGGGTAGTGGGGACGGTGGATAAGGGGAACAGTGATGTGTGTGGGTAGAGGGGGGCGGATAAGGGGAACAGTGGTGTGTGTGGGTCCTTGGGGGGGGGGGGGCGGTGGATAAGGGGGACAGTGATGTGTGTGGGTAATGCGGGGATGGATAAAGGGGACAGTGATGTGTGTGTTCACCATCGTTCTTGCTTTTCGCTCCCGAGCTGCCTTCTCCACTTTCTATGGCCCGGGAGCAACCTGACGTGGGCACACTTTTTCAATTTTTTTTTCCAATTGTGTATGCAGAGTTCAGAGCTCTGATCGTTCCAACAGCGCTAAGTCCCACCCACAGCATGAAAGGGACTGGAGATGGCTGAGAGCATATGGGGGCGCCTGGAAGCAGATTTCTGAGTCAGATCTGCATTACGCCCAGATTCAGCACTTAGAATGAAAATGGTACAATTAGGCCCAAGGTAATTGGAGCACAAGAAAGCAATTGTTCGTGAGAAGCTATGCTTCATGAATTTATGACTCCAGAGGTGCTGCAAAGTCTGAATTTAATGGTTTTCCTGCTTTGATGGAATAGCTAAAGCGGCCTGACTTAAGATGATGCCTTTAGCGGGATGTTCCAGCCTTCCTGTTGGTGGGATCTTCCAGTTACGCTGAAGGTGACCCCCACCTACCATCCCCCCCCTCCGTGGCGGGTTCCCCACTGGCAAGCACTGCAAAACACCATAGAAATTAATGGGACTGGCAGAACCTGCCAGCGGCCAAAGGTGAGCTATCTCTCCTGCTGGAAAACACAGGTGGTGGTGGGGGTGGTGCTATGGTACAGTTTTACCACCACTTCAATGGTATATTTCTTCTGAGACGTGGTTCTTCATTGTTTGAGAGACAGAGGAAAACAAACTTCTGTGCAGTCAGCTTTCAGTTTGTGAATAGAGTAGCCAGGCTGTCTTCACTGTTTTTAAGTCTATTTACATTTTAATTAATAAATTCTGCTTAATTCACAAAAATTAGTTGTTCGTACCTTCTAGGTCAAACATAACTGCAGACCCTCGTATCAGAAATGAAAACATTCTGAATTTTCTTTACATTAGAAGGGTTTATACCCAAACCCTACATCTTGTATTTTGGCTAGAGAGATTGCCTTAAATTGCGATGCTGGACATGCTAAGTCTATGGTGTTAAGGGCCTGTAGATATTTTCTCTTTGGGTCTTCCAGGCATCATCTGGAGAGCTGTATGGGATATTGCATCCAGCAGCACATCATTGCATTGGGGTTTTTACACATGCTGTGTTCGGTTGTGTCCATGAGTTCATTTAATTCAGTATGACAATGCTAGTCAGACGCTATGGTAACATTGCAGAATTTGTAAAAGTGCAGCGGGTTTGCTGACATATGGTAATTAAAGCATCAAGGGAAAGCCAGGAACAGTCATTAACAGAAGAGGTTCCCGTTTCATCAAAGATGCTATTCCTCCATGGTGTATTCCCACCATAACTCACCTTTGTGGGTGGAATTTCAGGTAAGCGGACAAAAATGGATACAGCAGCACTCATCCCAGGTATTGCAGAAGAAGGAAGATCAAAGGGATATTGTCCGAATGTCCACAAAATCCCTTGGTTTGAATTAGGATGCAGCTGATCTAGTATCCGAATACTAAATGTTTAAACAATGTGCAGAGCTATGGTTCCTTGATTCAGGTGAGCCTGAACCAGCAAGACATTAAAATTCACCTAGCAATTGGGAATGAAGAACCAGACAGGCTGAACATGTAAGGATTAACAGAAGAAGAGCTAACAGATCCCCAAAAGACATCGACTACATTGGAAGACCAGTTCGGAATCAAATTAAAATTCCATATTCATCATCTATAGTTCATGTCATTTTGACAAAAGCCTCCAGAGTCCATAGACCAATCCACCAGCAGATGCTGGTGATGTGTTGTGATTTTTCAAATGCAGAGCTAGTAGACAGAATCATTGACTTGGTGATCGCATCCACTCCCATAGGAATATTCCAGTAAAATCTGCCAGACAAAGTCAAAAAGACCAAAACATATAGCATCGAAGAGTTATTCAAGGATGGATATAAGTATGCAGCATTTCTCGCAGGTCAGTGAAGTGTACAGGTCCTAAATAGAACCAAAATTGTTGACACATTCACTAGAACACTCAATCCTAGCAAAACATTTGGAGAGTGTGGACTTCTGCATGCAAGAAGGAAATGCCTAGCTTTTCATCAATTCTGCAAGGCATGTGGGAGAAAGGGCCATCGATAGCATGGCAAAGGTGATACAGATACATAGAGCCATACATTGATCCAAATAGACTGTTTACAATAGATACCTGCAAGCAATAAGGATGATCATTCGGTATCCCGTCAGAAACATATTCAGGTGGTAACTGACAAACCGGAAAATGATGATGATGTGCATCATGGGATGAGGACTAGTGAACACATGTTTCACATAATCAATCTTGTAGAAAATATAGATGCTGTCATACTGACTAAAGTGGTTTCCAAGATTCAAATTATCTGCCCTGACAAAATTGGCAACTATTTGTTATTAAACGGCAGCAAGTGCCAACATACCACCTCTGTGAATTCTAAAGTATATGGATCCACAGATGTAGGAGGCCGTGATGAAACCTACTGGGTGAAACTTTAGGTGTACAAAGGTTCATTAATTCCACATGCGGGATCCATAGCACCGGAGTACAAGTACAGTCAGTCCTCCTGCATGTCACAGATGTTTTACATCATAGAAACTAAAGGTCCAACAGGTAAGCATAACCAAGGAAAAGTCAGATCCATTCCAGCTCCTCAGCTGCACAGTCCTACTGCATCCAGGACAAGATACAAAATGCAACCAAGAACAACATCCAAGAATGGCAATCCTGCAGATCGCTGTGAGCAATAAAGGAAACCCCCAGACGCAATTACCATTACAAGATCTGGGCTTACCAGCAGATTTCCTTTTTGCTTTAGAGACACATAAATTAATCAGTTCAGTACACCTATATAATGGTAATTAAACACAAACACATATTGTAAATAGTAATGCTTCTTTGAAGGGGGAAGTATCTTTGAAAAGAAAAGGGGGATGTTGTAAGGTCTATCAGCGTTACATCACTGGAAAGGAAAGGTGTCATTGATCCAATCTTTGTTTCATTTTTGCTTTGAGCAGAGTGCAGCTACACAGCTCTGATACCTTGAGTCTTCATGTCTACGTATAGCTGTTCTCATGTATCTAGTCTTCATAGCTGATCCCATAACATGTTTTCCCAAATCTCTTATGAGGAATTGGTGCCTATTACATCATTATAATAGCACAAGATGTAAGAGGTAGATTGCACACAGGTAGTAATTAAAGTATAAGGAGATAGCCAGAGGTTTTCATTAACAGAAAAGGCTTCAATTTCATCAATAAACAGCTTGTATGTGACCAAAGGCAAAGGATAATGTAGATATGTGAATGCTACCTCTGCCAGAAACATGGGTCGGGATTGTCCGAGGCCACTGCGCTGCCCGAGCTGCTCGGGAGACACAGCTTGTAGCTAGATTCACTTGTCACAAGTCTCTCAGGCTCTTCTTTTTTTGAGTGGAGCTGATTAACACATTGCAACGAGTGTTTCAATATGATAAGTGGGCCTGGATAATATTCTCCAGGTCTGGTTGCATCTCCCACCATGCCCCTATCCAGTAGTGTTTACAATTCTCCCTGTTAACAGGGACCACGTGCCTAGCCTCACTGGAGGGAACAGAGGTCATTGAGGACCTCCTGGGCAGTTGGGGGATAAGGGGGGGGGGGGGGGGTGCCCCATGGGAAGTGGCAGCCTGACAATGCTAGCCTAGCACCCTGGCACTGCACAAAGGGCAAACTGGCACTGCCCACCAAGCTCCTTGACATCTCCCACCAGGCACCGGATAGTACCAAGGGGGTGAGAGAAGAGGGGGCGATGCCTGTTGGGGGGGCAATCAGTGTTGGGGGGCGGGGGGGGAGTACTCACTGCCACTGTGCAATTGTACTGGTGGGAGAGGAGTGAGAAGGTGATTGGAGCTGACCATTGGAGTGGGTGAAAGTCAAGGCTAGCCTCCCACCCCCAGTCAGCTCCAATCTCTCCCTCCCCCGGACAGCCCTGACGCCACCCCCCCCACCCACCCACCCCACCCCCCACACACAACCCTGACAATTGTTTCATGGTCGTCTGTAGATTCTTAATTCCAGATTTTTCTTATTGAATTGAAATTCCACCGTGGCAGGATTCAAACCCGGGTCCCCCAGAATATTAGCTGAGTTTCTGGATTAATAGCCCAGCGATAATATCACTAGGCCATCACCTCCCCAGGGTGTAACAGGGTGTCAGGCTGCATTGTGGCACAGTGGTTAGCACTGCTGCCTCACAGTGCCAGGGACCTGGGTTCGATTCCCAGCTTGGGTCACTCCCTGTGTGGAGTCTGCATATTCTCCCCGAGTCTGCTGGGTTCCTCTGATTTCATCCCACAGTC
The DNA here is from genome assembly GCF_965287045.1 of Carcharhinus amblyrhynchos. NCBI lineage: Eukaryota > Metazoa > Chordata > Chondrichthyes > Carcharhiniformes > Carcharhinidae > Carcharhinus > Carcharhinus amblyrhynchos. Next base: position 65,974,129 of record NC_137333.1, read on the forward strand.
TGAAAGACGTGCTGGTTAGGCGCATTGGCCCAAACAGGTACTGGACTGTGGCGACTCAGGGAATTTCACATTAACTTCATTGCAGTGTTAATGTAAGCCTTACTTGTGATTAATAAATAAGTTTTAAAAAACTTTAAACTTGCAGCCAAAGCCTATAATGGAGATTGGCATGCTGGTGATTACCAGGGTGGGCTTTGGTTATAGAAAGGAAGCAATGGCCCAGACATCTGGTGGCAGCATTAGATGAAACTTAGCACTTTATTACTCATGCTGAAGCAATGTCACCATGATCTTTCATTATCTGAACCACACTAGGTTTGTGCATGAATTCACCTACTTTCAGCACTAACATTGATATATTTTCCATAGTTCCTTTATGGATCCCAATGGAGGAGATCAAGGAATATTCCAAGGAATGCTCAGGAGAGGATGGACATTCTAAGAATGTACCCGAGCATGACACCTCCGCACCCGCTGCCAACACGGATATACACAACTGAGTGAGTCCTGTGTTAGAATAGACAGGGTGGGACATGGTGAGAAGTACATCCTATGTGAGCAGGAACATGTGCTGGAGACAGAGACAACATGGAGATTCCCTTCAGAGAGTGCCAGACACTTCAAGCCATGTTCAGCTGGACACAACTGCAAAACCTTGGGGGGCGTTTGTGAAAATGGAACTTGTGGAGTAGCAGCAAGAAATGTGTCATCTCCTCTGTCTGTCAGCATTTCTAGATGCAGTGAGCATCCCTGTGGATGGGTCATTTCAAGCTTGAGTGCCAGAATGTTCCAGGTATTTGTGCTGATGATCACCTATGTGGAAATGGTGTCTACCAGAGACAGCAGGTCACTGAATACATGCTATCCCAGACCAATGGGCTGCTCACTCTCACTGCCATTTGATGTGGGAGGGTTTCATTACACTTGCATTGGAAAATTAAGAGGGCAATTTTCTGACCTTGCCGTGCCATTAGCAGTTTGCAAGAATCCCAGAGAATAGTGTGTGGGCCTAAAAATATCTTATGCATCCAGTGCCAACAGTTTACAAATCTCATGACCCCTTTCTAATGGCACGTACAAGATCACACACAGAAAGATCATGAGGCTGAAGAACATATTTAAAGTAGCATTTAAACACACACTACCCACTCGAACCCCAGTGCATGTAACTCACTAGCCTTCAGGTGCAGCTCTATAGCAGCAAGAATCATTACTGGTCTCCACTAGCAGAATCCTGGCATGGTCGCCATGCTGGGGGATTCAGAGGCCATTGAAGGCCATGGGTGGTCAGGGGCATGGCCAAGTGATGCCTATGGGGCAGTGCCCTCCATGGGGGCAAGGTAAGGGATTTCCCATTGCTCTGTGAAATCGGGGCGCTTGCACAGTGGTGCCTGAGCACTCTGAAGCTTGGCTCTCCAGCATATTTAGGCCCATCCCCCCTCCCGGTACTGGCACAAAACTCCAACTTTCCAAAAAAGTGTGGGTGGATTGTTATTCGGAGCATGCCTGAGAGACCGGCAAGGATCACTCCATTATTCTCACCATGATGCGGAATTTTACCAACACATCCACCTGAGGTTTGTACAATCCCACCCGAGGCCAATGGAGAATGCCGTTCTCTGAGCCTCGTCGCCGCGGATGGACCAAGCATAGGTCCGTTGATTTTGGGAAGGATTTGCCAGTTTTGGGGCAAACCTGGTCTGAAAATCCCGCCCTTAGTTTTTTTGGGAGAATTCTGTCCAATGTCTAGATTTAAGAATATAAGTTTCATTTTAAAAATGTGATAATTGAGATTTACTTTAAATCAATTCTTTGCGATGGATGGGCAGTGATTTGAATATTGGGATCCCATTCCTTCAGACAATGAATTATTATTGGACGTCTTTTGAAAATAACAAAGTTTCATTTTTCTTTCTTTTCTGCCCTTTATGTGTTTGTCTTAACTCAATTAATTCAGTCTTTATTTGAATTTCTGCTTCTAATTTGACTCTTTCTCAGTCAATCCTCTGTTTCTTAATCCTTCAGTCTCAGTGCTTAAGGAGATAGACTGCTGCTTTTGCCGTTCACTAAGCTCCCAGATGAATGATTACCTTCACCATGCTGATTTCAGCTTCCAGTTCCACAAATTAAGCCACAAAACAGTCCTGAGCTGAAAGATGCAAGAAAAAAGTCAAATGCCATGCATTGTGAAATGCCCTGGGCTAGCCAGATCAAACCCATTATATTGTGAAATATAACCAGTGATTCTGCAATCTCAGTGTCCGGTGAGGAGTGACATTTCCGCAAGGTGTATTTTAGGAAATTGTGCACATGAAGCTGTAATTTTCCATCCAACAAAATGAACACAAATGAGTGTAAAATTGCAGGGTGCACAGGCATTATTTTTCAAAGTGCATTTCCTTGGCACATTGCTCCATTCTTGGAGCACGGAATGTAGAAGCACTTGGACAGTTAAAGTACTGCTCTCTCCTGGGCTGAGTTGATAGAAGTATTACATAGTGTGGAGCCAAGATAATATCTGTTTGATCTTGAGTCAGTACAAAGTCAACTTATCACACCTTTGGAAATTATGGAATCATAGAATCCTACAGTGCAGAAGGAGGCCATTCAGTCCATCGAGTCTATACCGATCACAATCCCACCCAGGCCCTTTTCCCATAACTCCACATATTAACCTTCCTAATCCCCTGACACGAAGAGACAATTTAGCATGGCCAATCAAATGAACCCACACATCTTTGGACTGTGGGAGGAAACCAGAGCACCCGGAGAAAACACACGCAGACACAGGGAAAATGTGCATACTCCACACAGACAGTGACCTGAGGCTGGAATTGAACTTGGATGCCTGGTGCTGTGAGGCAGCAGTGCTAACCCTACAATTTATTGTAACATTCGTAAAATCCTTACAATGTGGAAGGAGGCCATTTGGCCCATTGAGTCTGCACCGACAATCCGACAGAGCATCTTAACCAGGCCCATCCCATGCCCTATCCCTATAACTCCATGCATTTACCCCACTAATCCCCTAACCTTAACAATTTGGGACACAAAGAGGCAATTCATTTCATAGAATCCCAACAGTGCAAAAAGAGGGCATTCAGCCCATCGCATCTGTACCAACTCTCCAACAGAGCATCTTACCCAGCCCCTGTTCCTGTAACCGCACACATTTAGTACATTAAACCCCCAAACCTACACATCTTGGGACACTAAGGGGCAATTTAGCATGGCCAAGAAAGCCAACCTGCACATCTTTGCACTTCAGGGGCCAAGGAAGACAAAGCAAAGACTGAGTCCCTGACCATTGACTTCTGTTGGCAAGTCTAACTCTGTGGACATTGACCTGGTTTTCAGTTTTCTGTTGTTTTACATTTAATACAAGTGGAAAGGGAGAGAGAAAAACATAGCTTCTCCCTCAGACCTATTGTTTCTTTGATTCAGTTTGATACTGAAATGAGACACTTTATATGTTTAACAGACAGGAGACCAGCTGTCTGCTCAGCAAAACTGTGGAGTCAATAATAGTCTTAAACTTATAAACTAGTCACAATTACTACCAGTTCAGACTCTCCACATACCCAATTCTGCTGGAAGAATTAACAAACATGGCCAAAACCTAAAGTCTGAATGTGGAATGTTTCGATATGTTTAAAAATGATTTTAACTACCGAAGAAGAAAAATCACAAAATTGCCAAGAAGACTTGTTAACAAAAACCTATATTTACATGTTTGAAATACCTAACAGTTGAAAATAAGAGAAGTGTCACGATACAAGTGATTTTGTGCTGTTTTTCATTGGTGAAGAAACTACCAGAAATGAGACCTTAATCTAATTGAGACTTTAGGCGGAGACCACCCAAAAGTAACCTCATAGCGCAAGCAGAGAGGAACATCCTTCAGCACTAAACCATGAGGCAACTTGGATGCTGTCCATCTTCCTCCTAGCAGACTGTCAGGGAGTCTGGACATAGCCTCCTGCCCTAATCAGTTCCAGAAATGAATGTGGACACATGCAGATTCCTCTTGAATTAGATCACCAGAGAAGTAGAATAAAAATCTCCTCTATCGGTCAATAGCAACAGCAACAGCGCTGATGTATTATGGATATAGAACATTACAGCGCAGAACAGGCCCTTCGGCCCACGATCTTGCGCCGACCAGTTAAAAAACAATGACCCTCTAACCTAAACCAAACCCTTTCCATCCATAAACCTATCCACGGATCTCTTAAACGCCCCCAAACTAGGCGCATTTACAACTGCAGCAGGCAGGGCATTCCAATCCCTCACCACCCTCTGGGTAAAGAACCTACCCCTGACATCCGTCCTATAACTACCACCCCTTAATTTAAAGCTATGCCCCCTCGTGCTAGCTTTCTCAATCCGAGGAAAAAGGCTATCACTGTCCACCCTATCCAAACCTCTGATCATCTTATATGTTTCAATAAGGTATGTTTTCATCTGCATGTAAACTTTAAAAAAAGTGACAAACTTGTCATTGTTTTTGAATGAAATTTTGCAGACATTCCTTACCTTAACTTGGCACACAGCAAAATGATCCCTGGATTGCATTGGTGCGATCTAGCAGCCATGGTAGCCATGAGCATAATGGCCGTTAAATCTCGCAGATGGCTAACGATGGGATTTGTGCTAATAAGAACTTAAGAAATAGGAGCAGGAGTGGGCCATCTAGCCCTTCGAGCCTGCCCCACCATTCAATAAGATCACGGCTGATCTGAAGCGGATCAGTTCCACTTTCCCGCTTTCTCCCCATAACCCTTAATTCCCTTGTCTATCAGAATGTCTACCTGTGCCAGTTAGGCCTCAGTTTGAGATCGTCCCTGTGCCCACCAATGATTTAATCAGGTCCATGCCCAGAAAGGGCCTGAACCTGACTTCCATGTATTTCAATAAACTTTCATATAATTACTGGGATTGATGCCATAATGTCCGCCTGACCATCCATGGTTTATCCTCCTCACCCTCCAGAGGCCTGATATAATGCTGGTTTTCAAAAACAAAATCCAACTATGATGACCACGCTGAGGCGTAGAGGTGCCTGTATTTCCCTAGGTGTTAAGGGCTATGCCTGGGCAGTGCCAGGGGATAAATACCAAGGGACACTGGCAGGGTACAATATCAATGGGAAATACCAAGAGGCAATGCCAGTGGGCATGGGGAAGGGGCACTGGCAGAAGGGTTATCCTCCTCCACTGGTTGGGGGGGTTTCCCCTTCTGTGTATGGGTGGGAGATTCCCAATGCCCTTTGGGGCAGCTTTATTGATCTCACCTTCCTGGCTTTGCTGCATTTGTGAGCTCCGCCCCTGCAGCTGGCTGTGTGAGCCGTTCCAACTCTCTGAAATTGCACCGAGTGCTATTAACCCAGGCAAGAAAAGGTATTGCTGATGCTGGTGAGTTTCACAGCATTTCCCACCTGATCCAGACTCTGCAATCTTGGGAAGATTGCATGCCACGTTGTTAATTTTTCATTCTCGGTGTGTAGGTGATGCCTGCCAGGCTATCCTTGTTACCAATCCCTGGATGTCCTCGAAAAAAAGGAAGGAAAGAGAAAGACTTGGTCTGTATGGTGTCTTCCAACTGCCAGACTTTCCAAAGCATTTTACAGCCAATGAAGTAGTTGTTGATGTGTAGTTTCTGCTGTGCTGTCAGAAACACAGCAGCCAATTTGTATACAGCAAGCTCCGAGGTATGCCCCATGCGTGCCCTGGAAAATGTGGAGATGCTGGCGTTGGACTGGGGTAAAAACAGAAATAAATCTCATAACACCAGCTTAAAGTCCAACAGGTTTATATGTAGCAAATAGCACAAACTTTCAGAACACGCTTTTCCTTTGTCAGGTGGGTGGGAGTTCTGATCACAAACAGGGCACAAGTTCAATTTACATGCATAATGATATGCTTGTAAAGGAACAGTATGTTCCGAAAGCTTGTGGCATTTGTTACAAATAAACTGTTGGACTTTAAGCTGGTGTTGTGAGACTTCTTTGTGTCTTTGCCCTGAAAAATGTCAGCTTAGCGCTATCCAGCACTGAAGTAATGCCCAGATCCTGAGACTGGGTAACAGATGTGCAAGAAGCATTTCAGTTGTTTAGTAATGAAAATAAACTGTGTGACAATGCAAGATGGACCCTGCATTAACATTATGTAAAGGACCGTGCAGTTGCACTGACTACTGAAGTGTTTAGAACGTATCCAATTGTCATGTCTCTGGAAATTACTCTGGATGGCTCTTTGAGGTTTTTTTGGTGGGTGCATGTACTTGCCAGAGAGTGTTGTCACATTCTCACAGGGATAGCTGACGATGGGATAGCCCAGGCACACAATCGCAACTGGTGGGGCAGCAGTGACAATGCTTGTGTGGCTGCTGGACATAGGGTGGATGGAGAAGAGGCTGCTGAGAGGAGAAGTTCTGCGCAATGTTCTCTGCCATGATGGAACCAAACTCCTTCATGCCCCCTGTCAATGAGAGGAGGCTGCCTGGCAGCCTGACGTCCTGGTCACCTGTTCCAAATCACTTTTGAAGGAGGTCCTTGGTGACCTATGGGACTACGGCATCTCTCCTCAACCTACCTGCACCACTAATGTCTGTAGCTCTACATTATCGCCAGTGTTATAGCTGTTTCTAACATGGGATCTAAAAAGTGGAGCAGCATGGCCAAGGGCCTGGCAACACAAGTTTTATGTATTATTGCTGGAATATTGTCAAAGCCTATATCTCCTGCAATATCCAGTGCCTTCAGCCATTCTTTGACATCATGTGGAGTGAATGGAATTAGCTGAAGACTGGCATCTGTGATTTGGGGACCTCCAGGGGAGGTCATCCATTCAACGCTTCTGGCTGAAGATTTTTGCTTTGTCTTTTGTATTGATGTGCTTGACTCCCCAATCACTGGGTGGAGATTTGTGGAACCTCCTCCAGTTAGTTGTTTGATTGTCCACCACCGTTCGCACCTAGATGTGGCAGATGCAGAGCTTAGACCTGATCTGTGCGTTGTGAAAGAAGACACTTCTTTCAATCTCCCATTTTAGATGGGAGACCCCTTATTTTTAATCTATGCTGATTAGTTCTAGATTCCCCCATGAGAGGATACATCCTCTCAAAATCTATCCTGTCAAACCCTCTCAGAATCTTATATGTTTCAATAAGATCTCCCTTATTCTCCCAAATTCCAATATATATCAGCTCAACCTGCTCAAATTTTCTTTCTAATCTTCTGACCCAGGAATCAGCCTAGTGAGTGTTCTGAACTACTTCTAATGCTTTAGTAAGGAGACTAGAACTGTAAATAGTGCATCAGGCGTGGTCTTACCAATGTCATGATAAGCTGTAGCAAGACTTCCCAACTTTTACACTCCATCCTCCTTGCAATAAATACAAGATTGCGGTCGTCTTGCCAATTTGTACCTGCATGCTAACATTTTGTCATTCATGTATGGCACGGTAGCACAGTGGTTAGCACTGCTACTTCATAGCTCCAGGGTCCTTGGTTCAATTCTCGGCTCAGGTCACTGTCTGTGTGGAGTTTGCACATTCTCCTTGTGTCTGTGTGGGTTTCCTCCGGGTACTCCAGCTTCCTCCCACAGTCCAAAGATGTGCAGGTTAGGTTGATTGGCCATGCTAAGAAACTGTTCCTTAGTGTCCAGGGAAGCTGAGGTTAGAGGGATTAGTAAGCATAATATGTAGGGATATGGGGGTAGGGCCTGGGTGTGATTGTGTTTGGTGCAGACACGAAGGGCCTCTTTCTGCACTGTAGGGTTCTATGTACAAGACCTCCCAGATCCCTCTGTACTGCAACATTCTGCAGCCTCTCTAAATTTAAATGATATTCTGCTTTACTATTATTTTTGCCAAAGTGGACAATCTCATAGTTTTCCACATGATGGAAAGTTATTTCCCACTCACTTTACCTATCAATATCCTTTTGCAGACTCTGTGTATCCTCCTCACAGTTTGTTTCCTACCTATCTTTTCACCATTTTACCTATTCTGCCCTTATTTGCTGGTGCACTCTTGTGTGTTTGTCCCTTCCTGTTATACTTTGGTTATCATTGCACACATTGTTACCTGCACTATTTATTGCCAGGCTGTTTCTCTTTATCTTTCCAAATATCCCCTCATGTAAATCCTCACACTTCCCCATTCTTCAGTTGAAAGCTCTGTCCAAAGCACTAGTTAGACAATTCCCAAAATATTGGTCCACTGCAGTTCAAGTGAAAACTGCCCAAACAGTTCAGTGGGCTGAGTTAACCACTGATGGTTATAGAACTAGTTCGAACCCTTTAACCAATTAACTAACCACAGCTGCCTTGAGAAATGAGCTTGTTCAATCCTGACTAAAACTGAAAAAAGATATAATTTGTTGTTACAGTTAAATGCTACTTACAAACCTCATTAGATTTTAGAAAGAGATCAATCCTCAGAATTCCCTCACTTATTAAATTCCTGGATTAAGAACTTAGCTTCACTGCACTTAGTGCTCAGCTCCATCTTTGTACCACTTGCTTCGTGCTCAAAATAATTGTACTTGTTCAAGTTAGTTGTGAAATGCCAGAACAAATCAATGAATTCTGGGGTAGAAATTCATCTTGGATAGAAACATGAAATGGCAGTACCACATGAGCCACCTTCATCCTGTCATACTTGAAATCAATGGAATTAGATATCCCACACAGGGTATAGTGAGTGGCTGATCCACTCCTGCCCATTCTGTGCACCTGGTGAAAGACATTTCTATACAATCTGCCCCCTCACCCCCGGCCACCATGTCTGATCGCCCATAATGAGTGACTTCCTCCTCGGCTGAAAAATACATAAACAGTCGCCCTGAATCAGCCAACAGGAATCTACACAACTACTGACTCTAATGAGACAGCAAACTGTTTAAACAATCTTCAAACAAAAGAACAATTGACAACAACAAACCAATAAAAAGATCCTTGAAAATTCTAATGAGGAAGCAAAGATCGATCACTTACTAATGATTGGGTTGAGCAGAGTCTTCATTGTTGAAACTGTGATAATTGGGGCATAAATATCTGGTCAAAGGAAAAGCAGATTAACGACCATCCAGGTTTGCAGAACTTTGTGGTAAACAAATAGGACATAAATAGAGCTAACCATCCAACCCAAAAAACACAAGCTTCTGAAGGGACACGTGCAAAGACCATAGTCCAGGCAGACGTAAAATGGCTGCCAAACAAAGAAAGAAAAAAGGGCTTTATTGAGATTTAACTTGTGCTTCTTGATTTACACTCCTTATTAAATTCTGGGATAAACATATCTATCAAATTATTCATCATTGAAAATATACCTATTTACAAACAATTATATAAAGTAAAGTTCCTTTATGATTCTTGCTTCTCTGGTCTCAGAATCCCATTTTATCAATGTTTATTGATGGCCGCCTAATACAATGCTAATGTATTAATGTCCAAAGATGTGTGGGTTAGGTTGATTAGCCATGCTAAAAATTGTCCCTGAGATGCATAGTTAGAGGGATTAGTGGGTAAATATATTGGGCTGGGAACTGGGTGGGATTGTGGTTGGTGCAGACTTGATGGGCCAAATGGCCTCTATCTGCACTGTAGGGTTTCTATGATTAATATAAGTTACTTTTTTTCCAACAATTTGATGTAATGTTCCTAGTGTGTGGTCGAAGAGTGTTAGCATGCTTTTCATTTGTCTCATTTTCAGCCTGGACTGCTGGTAGTCAGCAATGAAAAAGAGACCGAAACAAATGCGTAAGTCTCTCGCTGACTACACATCCTCTCCTTGTGGCGACACACAGAGAAACTGGGTCTCTCATGACTCCAAGCTAAAGCTTCAGAGAGAGCTGGGGGAGGTCGGCAGTCAGACATGGAGTGTATAGGCTCACCAGCATGTGGACACTCGTTGATGCTTATGAAGCAAACTCCCAGCAATGGGTGAATAGCAACACTGATTTATGGGTGCCACGGGAGAGTTGGAGACTAAAGAAATAAATCCTGACAAATTCTGGAATGGAACCCAAAGGTGGATTGTAGTTCAACATGTCTGCCAAAAACCTCTGAGCGTGACTGCAGCTGGGATTCTGCGATGCTGCAGCAGTGAACGGAGTTTAGGATGAACACTAAATTCTCTGCTCTCGCTGGCAGCAGGGCAGATACTGACAAGATCAGAGAATCCCACCTGTCATCAACTTCCGCAACCAAGCTGGTACCAAATATGGTGCTTTTCATTCCTTTATACTCTACTGGGAGATTGAGAGAGGGACCCTGATGTCCGGTCAGCCCAGGGTCTCCAGATATTCTGTGCCCTAGAGAGGGCACTCCAGTTAACACAAGGCAGGAGACTGCAGTTATGAATGATAAGCCCAACTCTATTGATCTAGAGAATAGATGCTACAAGCTATCTCCAACAGTGGAGGAGGGACCACCTTTGTGTAACAACATGGTGGCACAATGGTTAACATTACTGTCTCACAGTGCCAGGGACCTGTGTCCTATTCCAGCCTTGGGAGACTATCTGGGTGGAGTTTGGACATTCTCCCCATGTCCGCATGGATTTCCTTCAGGTGTTCCGGTTTCCTCCCATGTTCCAAAGATGTGCTGGTTAGGTGAGTTGGCCATGCTAAATTGTCACTTATTGTCAGGGGGATTAGCAGGGTGAATACATGGGGTTATGGAATAGGGCTTGGGTGGGATTGTTATTGGTTCAGGCTCAATGGATCGAAAGGCCTCCTTCTGGAATATTGTGTTCAGTTTTGGTTGCCTTATTATCGGAAAGATGTTATTAAAATGAAGAGAGTGCAGAAGAGATTTACAAGGATGTTGTCAGGCCTCAAGGGGCTGAGTTATAGGGAGAGATTGGACAGGCTAGGACATTTTTCTTTGGAGCATAGGAGAATGAAGGGTGACCTGATGGAGATGTATAAGATCATGAGAGTCTCAGTCTTTTTCCCAGGGTTGGGGAATCAAGAACTAGAGGGCACAGATTTATTTAAGAGGGGAAAGAATTAATGGGGACCTGAGGAGCAACATTTTTACACAGATGGCGGTACGCATGTGGAATGAGCTGTTGGTAGAAGTGGTTGAGGCAGGGACATTGACAACATTGAAAAACCATTTGGACAGATATATGGGTCAGAAAGCTTTAGAGGGATACGGTCTGAATGCGGGCAAATGGAGTTAGCTTAGATGGGCGTTTTGGTCAGCGTGGACCAGTTTGAGCCAAAGGGCCTGTGTCCATACGGTAGATTCTATGATTCTATACTGTACGGATTCAGTGGATCCTAACTGGTCATCCACCACCCACCTCAAGTCAGGTAGTCCCCAGTGAGTAAGGGGCTGACCCACTGCAGTTCACCTGCTTGAATGGGTTCTTGGAACTCAGAGACTCTGTTCAAAGTGGGCAGAGTCCATCAAACAAATAAATAAAACTAAAAGAAAAAGGATTCCACTGCTTAACTGGCAAGCTGGAATGTCAGGAGCATATTGCAGCTTGTCAATAACATACTGACGGCTCTGATTAACATGGAGCTCCATAGGCAGAATATTGACTTGGTTCCCAACACGAGACCAGGCTCACTAAGAGCAGATCAGTGAAAGAAAACCATTACACATTTATCTGGCAAGGGAAGAGTTTAGAGAAAACATATGAGGAAGGTGTAGACTTCACTGTAAGAAATTCACTGCTCTCAATGATAGAATTCCTCACCTATAGTTCAGAATATGTTCTCTCCCTCAGCATCTCAACTCAAATAGGGCCTCAAGCGTACATCCCTGTGCTCTACTAGAGACGCAGAAGACCTGATCTGTGAGGAGTGTGACACTGCTATCAGGAGAATCCCAAAGTCAGGATTCTTTACCTACTGTGGGATGTCAATATGACAGTGTACATGGATCGTAAATTATAGTCCTCCTGCCTCAGACATCATGGTCTGAGAGAGGTAAATGGGAATGGACAGAGAGTACTTGAACTTTGTTGTTACCATGAGCTCTGTTTTGACTAACAGCTTCTTTCAGAATAAAACTTGCCACAAGATATCCTGGAAACATCCAAAACCAGGGCATTGGCACCAGATCATCACGAGATGTGACTCTCTGAACAATATTTTCAACATATGCACCTATCACAGAGCAATTGTGATTCAGGCCACTCCTTGGTGTGCTCCATGGTTCGGTGCAATTCTTGAAAATTTGTAATCCAAAGCAGAAATGCCATCCTCATATAAATGCTATCCTCCGGCTTGATTGAATAAGGTATCCTCAGACATGCCCACAGAGTGCAGAAATTAATGGAACATATGTTAAGACACGTACAATGTTGCAATCTTAACAGATGGGATGTAAGAGCAAAAAATGCGGATCACTTCCAATTTAACATTATTGTGAAGGAACCAGTCATTGAAGTCAAGTGGTTTACTCCCATTAATTCTAAGAGAGGGCCCGTGAGAGAACTCCAAATGTACTAAGAGCCTCTCAAAGTCCAAATACTGTAGGTAGTCTGCCAATGAATAGTGGTTACCACTGTACCCACATGTCCAGATGTCCTTTGATACAAGGAATGTTTGATACAAGGAATGTTAAGATCATTCCTTAATGACTGCACAATGTTCACCATCATTCATGACTCCTTACATATTGAAGAAATCAATATCCAAAGGCAACAAAACCTGGATGGGCTTGGGCTGACAAGTGGCAAGTAACATTAGTGCCAGGTAATGGCCATCTAGATTAAGACAGAATCTAACCATTGCCTTTTGACATTCAATAGCATTTACCATCGCTACATGTCCCACTATCAAAATCCTGGGGATTACCATTGATCAGAAACTGAAGTGGACTAGCCATTCACATACTGTGGCTCCAAGACCAGGTCAGAGTTTAGAATCCTATGGCTTATAACTCACCTCCTGACTCCCCAAAGCTTGTACACAATCCATAAGGCATAAGAAAAGAGTGTGATGGAATACTCTCCACTTACCTAGATGAGTACAACACTAACAAAACTCAGAAAGCTTAACACCATCAAGGACACAGTAACCCGTTTTACTGGCACCCCCTCCACCATCGATGCACAGTAGCAACAGTGTGTACCATTGTCAAGATGCATTGAAGGAACTCAACTTAGACAGCACCTTCTAAACCCCTGATGACCACCATCTAGAAGGATAAGGGTAGCAGGCACATGGGAAACTCACCATCTGAAAGTATCCCTCCAAGTCACTCACCATTCTGACTTGGAAATGTACCACTGATTCTTCACTATCGCTGGGTCAAAGTCCTGGAACACCCACACTAACAGAACTGTAGGTGTGCCTGCACAGATGGACTGCAACAGTTCAGGAAGGCAGCTCACCAGCAACTACTCAAGGACAATTAAGGATGAGTAATAAATGCATGCCTAGCCAGCCATGCCAGGATCCCACAAATTAATGAAAACAGTCTGACAGTATGTCAGCCATTAAAACGGCACCATTGAAAACAAAGGCAGGGTAGGTCATCACCCACTGCAATAAACATCAGGAGAGACAGGAGGTGGAATATTACCTTGAGTTGTACACTAGGGTGAACACTGTCACTAGCAAAGCTTTGGATACCATAGAAAGGCTGCCTGTAGATATACTTGCCATGGGAGGAAGGAGAAGAGAATGAGGAAGGGAAGAGGCATTTGTGACCCCTTCACTGCAGGCAGGCTACTCGTGAACAACTACTCCAATGCCATTTCGACGCAAATCCCAGCCCCAGATCATCCCTGCTCAACAATTCTCCATCCATCTGCTACAATACATCACAGCCTCCTTTCTGAGCCAAAATCCTGAAATAACAACACACAAATAAAATTCCACAACATCTTTATATATTAACACTTCAAATCACTCATACTGAACTGAACCATTCACTCTTTAATATCTGCTGATGCATTTGAAAATGAATCTTTGGCTCTGCATTGTCTTTTCTTTGACTCAGTGTTGAAAATAATTTTAAGAGGCATTCCCTGAGTGTGTCTGCCTGGCTGACAGCTCCTACACAGTTCAACCAAAGTATCTGCAGAATGGCTGCTGTAGAGTTGCTGACTCTCAGTTGGGCAGACTGTAGATGGCCTTGGAGAGTGACCTCAAGCAGCTCTGGCCCTTGTGGGCCCAGCTTCAGTGTGGCGACAGCAGGTTGGTCTATCTGGCCGAGAGACAACGAATGCTGTTATCCTGAATGTGTTGTAATGTGTCGAGATGATGTTCTGTCATTGCGGAATATTTAGAACAATGCAGGCCCCATAAGATGTGGGTGTGGGGCTGGCAACTTTGGGAAATGCGTGAGGCTGACATGAAGCATTTGAATGTTGTAGACATGAGTCCCAATTGCAGATTGGCTAGAGAAGGGGCTGTGGGGCATTGAGCGACGTGAGAGGCTGGTAGATAGCGGATGTCATTAGAAGATGAATTTGCTGACATTGATCACTCATGTGAGACCATTAAACGTTTTTCTGGCACTGCATCCAGGGTCAAACTCTGAGAATTCACCGATTCATAAGCAAAGTACTGCAGATGCTGCAAGTCTGAAAGAAAAAAGGGAAGATACAGGATATATTCAGCAGATTAGGCGCTATTTGTGGAATGCAAAATTGTTTACATTTTTCTTGTGACATTTCATTAGAACCTATTTTTATATCTGAGAATTCACTTCCCCGGCTATTTGCTCCCGTTCCCTTCGTAGGATTTGCCTTAGGTCATGCCGCTGTCTACATCAATGTGGATGAGAAAAGGTTGAGAACTTCAAGTTGTTAAGTGTCCAGATCACCAACAACCTGTCCTGGTCCCCCCATGCTGCCACTATAGCTGAGAAAGCCCATCAATGCTTCTACTTGCTCAGAAGACTAAGGAAATTTGGCATGCCCATTACAACTCTCACCAACCTTTACAGATGCACCTAGAAAGCATTCTGTCTGGTTGTATCACAGCTTGGTGTGGCTTCTGCTCTGCCCAAGACCGCAAGGAACTACTAAAGGTAGTGAATGTAGCCCAATCCACCAGACAAACCAACCTCCCATCCAGTGACTCTATCTACACTTCCAGCTGCCATGGCAAAGCAGCCAGCATAATTAAGGACTCCACACATCCCGGGCATTCTCTCTTCCATCTTCTTCCATTGGGAAAAAGATACAAAAGTCTGAGGTCACATACCAACCAACTCAAGAACAGCTTCTTCCCTGCTGCTGTCAGACTTTTGAATGGACCTACCTTGCATTAAGTTAATCTTTCTCTACACCTTTGCTCTAACTGTAACACTAAATTCTGCACTCTTTCCCTTTCTTCTCCTCAATGAACAGTACGTTTTGTCCGTATAGCGTGTAAGAAACAATACTTTTCACTGTGTGTTAATACCTGTGACAATAATAAATCAAATCAAACCCAGGATTCTCTTGACCCGCTGTAGAAACATGACCTTTCCTCTTCATTCCATTCTCTGAATTAATCCCTTGAGCATCACATCAGAGAACATCAGAGCTGCCTCGCTAGTTTGGCGCTGTCTTGGCACTCCTCAATTAGTTTCACAAACACTTCTAGCAGCTGTGCCCCTTTAATAGAGACAGGCTGCCTTTAAGAAGCGCAGACTAGCTGTAAGTCATGCTAGCCACCTCCTCCGTCCCCTCCCCACAGATACACACACACACACACACACACACACACACACACACACACACACACACACACACACACACACACAGACACTCACAAACACACTTGGGTCTCCTGCTCCCTATAATCAGTGAAATGAGCAGTGCCGTCAAAGACAGCCTCACTTTGACTGGACACGGGCTGAACCTGTATTGTGAACATCAGGCCTCCTAATGGGTCTTAAAAATTATAACGCTTATTCTCTATTTGACTATCCCATAGATCCATAACATTGTACAGGGTAGGTTCTGGGAGTGGTGTGGATGAGTGGAACTACAGCAGGGAAAATATTCCTTCCAATCTCAAACAACTTTGAAACTTGTTGCTTTACATGGTCATGCAAACAAAATCTGCTTAGCCCAGGAGTGTAATTTTGTAAACACAGTCTCCCAGTGTATGATGCAGCACTGGGTGGTGCAGTGTGCTGATGCATCAACTACCCTAATCATCACTCTTGTGAAGTGGGTTCCACTTTCGACTGCACACTTCATTGAGAAGTATTTCAGCAAGAAAACAGAAGCTAACAATGAGGTATCTGTGCAAAAGAGGCTACGTAACTTTGACATGACCCATTTAATTTGTGAGTTCCAATTTTTTTTTAATTAGCTTTCAAAGCCTGATCAAAGGCTTCCTTTAATTTTACATCGCAGGGGATTTAGTTGTAATCTGTAGGAACTGCCAAATCAAAATTAGTGATTTTATAAACACTGGTAACATGAAGCTATTTAATCAGAAACTGGCAGAAATAGAGAAAATCTTAAAAAGATTCAGATGTGCTGGGCTTCAATTTTTAAAAGCAATTTTCACAGTTCTGAGGCTGCTGGAATCATCTCACTGAAAGCATTCCAAATCCCATCAGTCTTTCAAATCTGAAAGTGATGCCCTATTCTCCTACTTTGATTACTGACCTTTTATTTTGAGAGTCAATTTAAATCATTGCATAACATTCGGTGACTTCACTGTATAAACCTTCCCAATAAAGTATATTTCAGGATCTCATTTGCAATGTAACTTCATTTCTGATACTTGGCTGCTGTTGGTATTGATTGATCATTTGCTGAAAGAGGAGGAATTGAGTTATTTACCAGGCACTGGGAATGACTTTCCCGGATATGTTCAGCAACAGTCAAATTGCACTTTAGCCCAGACGTTCATTCAATGGGGTTTGGGTTGTGAAGGTCAAGATCTTTCTGGCCATTTAAAATGGCCCAGATCTTTCAATCTCGGTGGGTCATAACTTCAAAGATATCCGGGAAGATTTGCTGGGAGATCCGTTGGAAGTCCCCATGTACTGACAGCACAGGAATTGCCCCGGAAGTTTCAGCATCCATTGGGCAATTCCACTGCATCTGGAGCTCTCTGAAATTTTGAGTTAAAGTCAGAGACTTTGGATGGTACCAACGTCCTCCACAGAATAATTATCCAGTAAAAGCTGGAAGCATTAAGACATGTTCTAGTTCCTGAGTAACTATGATCATCCCCTGCCCCGCCCACCCCATCAATGGACACACCAACTACACCCACCCAAACCCCAACCCCCTGACCATTTGACAATCCCCAAGCACCCAATTATCCCCACAACTCACTGACTACTCCCCACCCCTAAGAACTCCACGTTGCTGGCTACTGCTCCACCACTCCCAGTAAAATTCGCAAGTCTGGGTGAGAAATGCACAGCCTAAGGTAGAATATAGGATTTGATTTAATTTTTATTGTCTCACGTGTTAGTATACAGTGAAAAGTATTGTTTCTTGTGCACTATACAGACAAGGCATATCATACATAGAGAAGGAAGGAAAGAGTGCAGAATATAGTGTTACAGTCATAGCTAGGGTGTAGAGAAGGATCAACTTAATGTGAGGTAGGTCCGTTCAAAAGTCTGATGGCAGCAGGGAAGGAGCTGTCCTTGAGTCGGTTGGTACATGAACTGAGACTTTTGTATCTTTTTCCTGATGGAAGAAGGCAGAAGGGAGTATGTCCAGGGTGCACGAGATCCTTGATATGCTGGCTGCTTTTCCGAGGCAGCAAGAAGTATAGACAGTGAGCAGAATAGCAATCTGACAGTGATTGCCACTTCAAGGGAAACTTGGCCCAATGGCTGGACACAACCCAAATTGTAATGGTTAAAAGGGAAGCAGTTAACAATGCAGGTTGTTCTCTCATTAGAAGTGAGAGTATATAGGGATGTAGCAGATTGAAACAAGCAGGGAGAGAGGGGATAAATGAACAAGGAGGTAACTCTGATAGACTGGAGAAAGGAGTGATTAAATGACAAAGGGATGATGATGCAAGGCAAAAAGATACCTAATTGAATATCTACCTTGTTCACCTTTAATATTTTCTCTTTGCCTCCTCCTATCATTGTGGTAAATTGTAACTTTCTCCTTTCACTTATGTGACGTGAGTTTGGATCTTTTCCAGATGGGTGGGAATGAATGTTTTTTTTCTCTCTTAGTTGCAGTAAACCTGGGTAAAATAGGTTTTGCAGTCTCAATTTTGGGTGTGCAGCACAAAACTGTTCCAGTTCTTAAAGACAAATTGTGTCCTCATGAAATATTATAAAGCCATTCCAACTCTAATTTTTTTTTTAATACTCTGAAGCTACTGGCTTGAAACATCAGGAGCACAGATCTGTTCATCTCCAGGGAAGCATGAATAGGAACAGCACTGAAGGCACAATCAACATTTACAAGGTTACACCAAAGTCATGTTCTGTACAAAATGCCAATTCCCAGCCTCCTTCCGACAAACCATTCAACTTTTGTGAAAAGAGTTGACTAAAGGTTATCAGTGCATGTTGACTTTTCCTCTCTTTGAGAAGCAGCTAATCTTCAGTACAAAGAAGCACCAGCAGATTGGAGGTGGTATGATTCACCCGAATCCTCTGAAAATGGGTTTTTGAGGCTTTGTAGGCAAGTCAGAAACTGCAGAATACAATGTAAACTCCAATTTGCACCATTTCATTTTCGTAGTTTGTATCAGAGGCAGGAATAATTTTATCTTTTGTCTTTTAAAAAGCATTTAGACAGTTACATAGGTAAGATGGGCATAGAAGGATATGGGCCAAATGTGGGCAATTGTAACTAGCTTTGTGGTTAAAAAAAGGGCAGCGTGGACAAGTTGGGCCTGTTTTCATGCTGTAAACCTTTGCGACTCTCTGATTCTATATGGTTAATGAAGACTTATCATGAATATAATGATGTGCTGAGCAACAGCAATGGATATAAAAAACAATTTCTCATCGATCTGTCCAATTACTAATTTTTTGCTTTCTTTGTCTTTGTATAATAATAACTTAAAGTTATATTCATACACTGGGAGGGATTTTCCAATCCTGCCCATCACAGGACCAGAAATTCCTGTCTGAGGTCAATGGACCTTTAAATGATCTGTCCATCAAACTTTGCCTACTTTAAACAGAAAGTTACTGGTCTCTAAATGAATCATGACACAATACACAGCAGCTGTGTGACCAAAGGAAAAACCTCCCCTGTGTCTGTGCAAACTTTCCTAGCAGCTGCCATGACTCATTCCCTGTTATCATTGTTGTGGGTCTTGCATGTCATGTAGCTGGACTTACAACAAAGCTGGAGGCTAGACTGTTGGTAAATATTTCCTTTTATTGATCATTAGGCTAATGATATACAATACAGACTCAGCAAAAGGCTCGATGTAAAACCATCCCCCTCCATGCTCTGTTAGCATATCATGTTGGCTATATATTCACGTATTTGACTGCTTTAAAACCTCATTAAAGCTTTGACCATTGTTTCTCCTCTCCATTTCCTGGATAAACTAGCTGTATGGACAACTCCATAGTCCTCGGTAAATCTTTTGAACCCTTCATTCACAAACTGTGGACCATTATCTGAAATGACAAGATCTGGAATGCTATGTGGTCTAAAATCAAGTTTAGTGAGTTGGTCATTGCTTCTGAGGTTATTCCATAAAAACATTTAACTTCAATCCAACAGAAGTAATATTCAATTATGTGGAACGCCTTCCCCTTTAGCTCAAAAAGATCCATTCTGAGACATTCCCAGGATGTGAATGGAAGTGACAATATGAGGTTTCTTTTTGATTTTGGTGATAGATTACATTAGTGATGCAGCTCAAAATCATTTCCTGCACTGATTATGGCGCCCCAGAAACCAAGCTAAATTTTGTGCTCCAGCACAATGCTTTGTAAAGCCCAGGTGCCCCTGGTGTATTCTTTGAAGGATCTTGAGTCTGAGGACTCTTGGTATGACCAACAACTTATCGTAGATCAAACAGTCATCCACAATACTGAGGTATCCGCATATTGTTTCAGGATGTTGTTTGGAAAATATTCTGGCTATCTATTCTTGCAGTATTCTGTTATTGTTACAAATTCTTCATCTGCTTTCTGCACTTACTGTATTTTGTTCAGCCTCTTTGTGTTTGCTGGTGGGGATTTGTAGTCAATGTATACTTCCTTTTATTCAGGCTCTCCAACAGGGATGCATGATAATGCATTTCCTGTTGTTTGCCTTGTACATATTTGTCCACTTCCTTCGCCCGCTGTTCTAAGGGAAATTCTCTGCCTGCTTTCCTCAATATTTTCCAACCTATCTGCTTTAAAGGTGAGTTGTGGATCTGTGCAGGCTTTTGGACTGAAAAACGAACATTCTTGATTCAGGATAACTTACTAACAAACAAGGTTTCTGTGAATTATCTTCCTCTGCTCTAGAGTTTAGTGGTTGACTATCCCTCACCTTTCAGCTGAATGCCTCCTGGTCAATGACTGGAATAAATCTATTTTTAACCATTGTTCTCTGCCTTTATCACCACTGACCATAACATCTGCCCTTCTCCTTGCTGATGCAGTCCTTTCTCACCACAAAGAGCACTGAATAATGGCAGCTATCACACCCTCTTCACTTTTTCACTTTGGGGTTACTGCAGCTTCTACAAGCTATGAATTGCACTATATCAGCCATTTTTCTCCACAAGATTCTTTTTCTCGCTTCAAATAAAATATTTATTTTGCATTTCCTCTTCTGCTTGTCTTGTCAACAATACAGTTTTTGTTAGGTCAAACCTTCCCTCAACTGTAGGAAATCCAATAGTTCTCTACTAAGACACCCACAACAACATGATCCCAAGTTAGCTGGTCTTTCAGGGCTTCATATTCACAGTTCCCAAACTCCTAATAAAGGGAAACTCTCTGGTCTTTGGGAGCGATTATTGAATTTTGCTCTTTCTATAATGATTTTTTTTTTGAGAAAAAGATAAGTAGGAATGACTTTGACAACTTCTTCATATGTGGCTGTGTCTTCACCTCTGCCCAGTCTAACCATTGCACCATCTGTATACTGCCTATGGCCTAGAGTGAAGTACTGACCTTGCTGGTCTTCTCTGCTAGTCACAAAGCTGTTCTGCACATAGCAGATCTGTGATGCCAGCTTCATTATTTCTAGCTTGACCCAGGCCTTTCAAATATCGAAACACTGCAGTAAAGGTAGGTTTTTTAATGTCTTTGTCACTAATAATGGTTTCTCTGGAGTCCAGTTGAAGATTTTACCCCAATATTCTTGTCCTTTGCATTCATTTCTCTTGCTGCTTCTTCTAGTCACTGAGCTCTTCAATCATTGCTCCTTTCTTCCGGTTTTCGTTTGTTATCATCGTTGTGGTTCTTAGATGTGGTGGTCGTGCATCTGTATTTCAAAGTAAAACTCGAGGCGAGAGCATTGGTGAACCTTGGGGAGAATCTTAGGAGAGAATTTGTCAACACGTCAGTTGTGGTGAGAACATCAGTATGAAACTCTCCGGCTCCACTGCCCTGTTTCCTCTGCGGATCGTAATACCCTGAAAGCAAAAATAACACTGAATTTTATTAATAATATCATTGATTGCATTCAACATATACATGAGACCATGAGGAACAGTTAATGATGTCTGTGATTGCACTGGCTACATCTCTACAGGGACAGCCATTGTCTCTGAAAGCTGCACCACAGGCAATTCCTGAGGTTGCTTCAGACTGGAGGGAACCCTCATCCTCCTCAGCCGTTGGAGGACTTTCCTTCTGGCTTGAGGGAATCTGCTTCTGGGGTGCAACTGGCATTGTGTCCAGCCACAGTTGGGTCACCTGTATGAATGCCCTGGTCAGAGACTTTATCACCTCACGTATTCCCTGGATATCAGTGTGCAGGATCTGACATGACTGCTCCTGTTCGCAGAGAGCACCATGGTATTGTGCAGGACATTGCACTTCAGCTGCACAGGGTGGATAAAGAAGCACATCAGCAGCCCATGGACTTGGAGCAACCTGTCATCAGGTGCCATTGTTGTAAGGAATCGATTGATCTGGCAGAGGTTTCAATGAGGAATGCTAATGACTGAATAAGCAGACATGTGCCTGGCACTCTGGTTACTGCCGCATGGATCTCTCTCTCAAATTGGCCACTCACTTGTGGGAGAAGATCACCCGCCCAAACCACTGCCACACGATCAAGCTCATCATTGCCGTGGATTCTTCCAATCACAAAGTAGGAGCTTGCACAGCCGCAGGGTATTCTGACAGACGGCTGCACATCTGCTGCTGCTGTGAACTTGGAAACACATTGCAAGGATTATTAACCAGGGATTAGTGTGCTTGTATCAGCAAAGCATACTATTTTGCCAGTAGAATGCTGGGACTAGGCAACATGAGGACAGCCTCAAGCAATGCGTCGTATCAAGGAGTGCCAAATGGGTGACAAGCTCTGATTTCAGCACCAGGCTGTGACAGCTTCACTGTCCACACATGTCATGAGATGCACCTTATAGCAGTAATGTCCTTATGTGAAAGCGCAGGATACTGAACATCTGACAGAGTATTAGCATCTAAATTGGATAGTGATCAGATGACAATAATATTCTGGAGTCATGGTGGCGACAGTTTACAGGATAGAGACCACCTCACCCAGCCCCACAAATACACGCTAGGCTGTCATGTCAGAGAGAGTAAAGTCACAGCATTGCAGCACATTAAACACACACAGCCTGAAAATTCTCAGTGCCATCCAGTACTGTACAAGAAGGACGGGTTGAATCTAAACCAGAAGAGCGTAAATATTCTGGCCAGGAAGTTTGCTAGTGTCACATGGGAGGATTTAAACTAATTTGGCAGAAGGAGAACCAAAGCAAAGGTGAATAAGCCGGGGGGGGGGGTACCAGAGAGTAGGGCCGGTAAGACTCAGCGAAACAGCAGGAGGGGTGTGGTTGTTAATCAAAGAGGGTCTGGTGGACTGAAGTGCATTTGTTTCAATGCAATAAGTGTAACAGGTTAGGCAGATGAATGAAGAGCTTGGGATTACTACTAGGAACTATGATGTTGCTATTACAGAAACTTTAAGGGAAGGGCAGGATTGCTAGTCTAACATCCCAGGATACAGGTGTTTCAGGCAGGATAGAGGGGGATGTAAAAGGGATGGGGGAATTGCACTACTGGTTATGGAGAATATCACAGCTGTACTGTGGGAGGACACCACGGACGGCTCATACAGGAGGCAATATGGGTCGAGCTCGGGAATATGAAGGATATAGTCATAATGTTGGGGGTTTATGATAGGCCACCCAACTGCCAGTAGGAGATAGAGGAACAGATATATAGGCAGATTTTGGCAAGGTATAAAAGTAACAGGGTTGTTGTGGTGGGAGATTTTAACTTCCCCTGTATTGATTGGGACTCATTTAGTGCTAGGGGCGTGGATGGCAGAGTGTGTAAGGAGCATTCAGGAGGGCTTCCTGAAACAGTATGTAGATAGTCCAACTAGGGAAGGGGCCATACTGGACCTGGTAATGGGGAATGAGCCCGGCCAGATGGACGATGTTCCAGTAGGGGAGCAGTTTGGGAACAGTGACCAAAATTCAGTAACTTTAAGGTACTGATGGATAAAGATAAGTGTTGTCCTCAAGTTAAGGTGCTAAATTGGGGGAAGGTTAATTACAACAATATTAAGCAGGAACTGAAGAATGTATATTGGGAGCAGATGTTTGAGGGAAAACCAACATCTACCATGTGGGAAGCTTTCAAGTGTGAGTTGATAGTGATTCAGGACCGACACATTCCTGTAAGGATGAAGGATAAGTATGGCAAGTTTTGGGAACCTTGGATAACGAGAGATATTGTGAGCATAGTCAAAGAGAAAAAAGAAGCATTTGTCAAAGATAGAAAGCTGGGAACACACGAAGCAAGTGTGGAATATGAAGAAAGTAGAAAGAAATTTAAGCAAGGAGTAAGGAGGGCTTAAAGAGGTCACAAAAAAGCCTTGGCCAGCAGGATTAAGGAAAATCTCAAGGCTTTTTATACATATATAAAGAGCAAAAAGTAACCAGGGAGAGGTTGGCCCACTCAAGGACAAGGGAGGGAATCTATGCATGGAGCCAAAGGAAATGGGTGAGGTACTAAATTAGTATTTTGCATCAGTATTCACCAATGAGAAGGACTTGGTGGAAGATGAGTCTGGGAAAGGGTGTGCAGATGGTTGTGACAAAAGCTGGGGGTTCTTTGTACAATGGGTTTCAGGATGCCTTTGACATAGCCGGAGAGGTTCTCACACAGGGTCCCATTGCCTGATATGATGGCCGGGTGTGTTTGCCTTGTGTATCTTTGGGAGGCAGTAGAGATCTCCAATGCAGGGAATATGTGGGATGAGAGCACAGAGGGTGCTCTGAAGGTCCGGATCAAAGGTCTTGATCAGAGTGTTGAGTTAACAGGTGTGTCTGCGGGTAACTCTAGGTGCAGGCTTGGAGGACTGAAGGACCTGTGCCTGTGTCGTAATTTTCTTTGTTCTTTGTTTTTTGTTCTGAGTCCCAACTAGAGTTTGTAGGGTCAATGCATGCCATTAACATATGACACCACAACGTCTCTTTCTTTGGCACATTATCATATTTTAGTGTTTTGCCTTGTACCATCTTTCCTCTCCCAACTCTACATTTCTATTATCCACCTATCTTGTCTGAGTCCTATCAGTTATTATATAATAATTATTATATACATCCTCTAGGCTGGTGTGCTCCATTTAATCCATGTACCAGTTGCTGTGACAGGTCTGTGTTTTTTGGCTTAGGCAATCCCTATTCTAATCCCTCATACCCATCATTTGCATTGTAGGAAGTGGGCAAATATTCACCTGAATATAGAAGGCTGAGGAAACTTCAAGAAATTCACATTAATTGGATACTTTGAACTTGGATGTGGTACTGAATTGCTGAGGCTACCATGGGAGGGTCAACATGGTTTGGATCTCTTGACTGGAGTGGCATCTTGGAGCTAGCATGTCTGCGAAAACACACTATTTCCTACCACCGCACCACCCCCCCCCCCCCCACCCCCCACCCCAACCAACCCTCTTGCCAACAAGAATTGCCACTAGTTGGTTATTAGACAGTTTATAAACATAGATACAAGACCACCAGCTCAAAATAAATAAGTTTAATTATTGTATTTAACAATGACAGGCCCTCTAAATTAAAGCTTGCGCAAATAATGCTGTTTAGTTTCAAGTGCAAGGAGTTACACATTCAATGAATCCTGGAATGGATATATCTGAGTCATACTGTGCCAATTATGCAAAGACATCACTATTCATTGAATGGGATCTGAAACAGGCTTGAAATTAATCTTCCTCTATAAATGTATTCAGACTTTAATAGCTAAGGTTGAACAGCCCACTCAAATAAAAATAGTGGGTTCTTATTGAGACTTTGCTAAAAAAAACTTTTAAAAAATTCTGAATAAATTCAGCTGAATTATTTATGAAGTGTATTTATTTGGCTGGGGGAATTTAAATTGCACAACTAGGTATCAGCAGCAACCTGGCAACCTAATCAAGTGTGATAAATATGCATAGTAAAGGCAGTGTTAATCTCCCTTGTGATCAGGCCTCTGCTACAACAGATTTTACATACTTGTCACCTAAACTGAGGCAATTTACAAAGCAACACTATTAGAAATCCAGATAAAGTCTTGAATGAACAAAACGTCATATACAAATCCCAATGAAATTTGAGACACTCCTGCACTAACCATTAAAATTGTTATTAATCAAAATGAAACAAACTTTTCACATTCCATTTAGGATTTGTATCTGGATTTATTCAAAACTAGAACCAGGCGGCATGACCTCAAAATAAGGTGGAGCAGGATTAAGACTGAGTTGAGGAGGAAATTCTTCACCCAAAGGCTGGTGAATCTGTGGAATTCCCTACCCAATGAAGCAGTTGAGGCTATCTTGTTGAATGCTTTTGAGGCGAGGATAGATACATTTTTGAGTGTAATTTTAAGGGTTATGGTGAGCAAGTGGAGCTGAGTCCACAAAAAGATCAGCCATGATCTTATTGAATGGCGGAGCAGTCTCATGGGGCCAGATGACCTATTCCCGTTCCTAGTTCTTGTGTTCTTATTATGTTCTTATTTTAGTGTAACTGCCAAAAATCCAATAAGCAGCTGCAGTAGGCAATGACGTAGTGGTACTATCGTTAGACTATTAATCCAGAACGTCAACTAATGTTCTGGAGACCCAGATTCGAATTCCGCCATGGCAGATGGAGTTTGAATGAAATATAAAAATATCAGGAATTAAGAATCTACTGATGACCATGAAATCATTGTCGATTGTCGGAAAAACCATCTGGTTCACTAACGTCCTTTGGGGAAGGAAGTTCATCAGCCTTACCTGCTCTGGCCTACATGTGACTCCAGAGCCACAACAATGTGGTTGACTCTTAGTTGCACTTGGGCAACTAGAGATGGGCAATAAATGCTGGCCAGCCAGTGATGCTTATGTCCCACAAATGAATAAAAAAAACATTTTTACATACCTGTAATAGTAATTGGTGATAGCAACTTTATCAAGAATGCTAAGAGTCAAGCCCAGTACCAGCATGTCATAATCTGAACTTAAAAATAATTTTGTATTTTAAAAATATTCAGCAAAAATCAGAAAAAAAAGGTCCAAGGTCACCTGACTTTTTTGTTCATTATAACCACTGCCCTATCTCAAGGGGGAACCAAAGAATATTACAGACTGGTGTGAGTTGACATCCTTCCCTGAAACCAAAGTGGTATTATCTGATCTGAATGTGTCAGTCTAAAACAAAGATTCAGACTATCTCCAAACCTCAGATGTGTCAATCCAAACACCAGGATCTGGGATCAAGATGAACATCATATCCTATTTTGGAAAGGCCTATAACTTGTGAAAAGCCACGTAGGGATAACTAAGTTTCCTTTGGCTGTTTAAAAAAAAATTAGTCAAGAGCTGTGTGCAGGAAGTTCTACAAAAGCTGTCAGAAGCATCAATTCAGTCAGACTTGGAAACAATCTGTGAGACACCAGGCAACCAGAATATTACAGTCTTCAAAGTTCACCTGGGAATCATCTCTGAAATATCCAGCGACAAGAATCCTCACAACCTGGTGTGAACTCTACATTTTACAAGAGCCTCACTTCAACTTTAAATCAACAAATGCATTGAAAAAACTACAGGCCTGCCATGTGGAAGATGAAAGATCATAAATCAGAATGTTAGATAACTGTAATCTTTAGAAGAGCATGACCTATATCTGTATCTAATCTTTATGTACGTGGCTGCGTGATTGAAACTGCGCCTGTGTTAAAAATTGTTGTTAATTCAGGGTAAGTGATTTTAAACTCATCAAAACTTGCTGCTGAATCATTTAATTGCAATAAACATTCCAAGGGAAAAGAAAAACATACCTCTTCCCTTACAAAACATACTGATTGTGAGCAGTGGGAAAGCAAATGGATTCTGTAGGTGGCACAAGTCTTAAAATTATTTCAGTTATATTCTTGCTCCCATCTTTGAACAATGCAAGCAGCCAACATTGAAGTGCATTATGCGCTCAAGATACATTCATGCAGAGGTCAAAATAATTTCTTTTGACAGCTCTCCTTCAGCTTTTTTTTTGAGGCCTGCCGTTTGCTTTTCAGAAACTACTTTTCCATTTTTTATTCTTACTAACTTCTTTATTAGCCGATGCAGTCATACTAATGTTGCCTTCTAACTTTGTGTTGGTACACAAGGTATTTGGTCTCTCAGAATTAGACCAATTTAATCAATATCCTCAATAATCTTCACCCCTCCATTCAACATAAAGGCATAACACATGAGGAAAGCATTGATGTCCGTAACATCACAGTGTATAAATTAGCACGAGTAAATAACAGGCACAAGCTAGCAGCAAAAGTATTTTTCAAGATAACTGTCTTCACACTCCTATACACAATCACCCTAAACATGCCTTCTGTGGGCTGGTGAGATCACAGCCAATGCATTCTTATCACAAGGGCGCAAGACTGAAGCATTTTAGTGAGGCCATTACTATCCATTTTACTGCATCTCACATCTCAACCTCGGCTTTCAATTTAACAATGAATCTAATGTTGATATTGATCTAGCATCAATTGCTGGTTACCAAAGAAAGTTCCAAACTTCTACTACACTTTGTGTGTAATTTGTTACCCAATTCCATTCCTGAAAGATCTAATTCTGTTTTTTAGATTATAGCCCCTGGTCCCTAACTCCCCTAAGTTAATTGACCATTTATCTCATTACAACATTGATTACACCTCCAAACCATTTCATTGACTGCAAAGCATGTTGGGACGTCCTACGGTTATAAAATACACCATTAAAATTCATTTGTTCATTACTGAGTGTGATATTAATGTAAACTGGTTTCATGTTTATCTTTAACATAGATACTGCAGTTCAAGTAAGTCACAGTATAGAGTGAGATTTTTAAACAGCATTCACCCCAAAACTGGAAAATCCTGTTTGGGGTTAATGGGCCTTTGCATGTTCCACTCCCTGTTCACTACAATTCCCAGCATGTCATACTCTGAACTTAAAACTCATTTTGTATTTTAAAAATACATGACGGGTGGATCTGGAAAATTTCCCCTATGTGAAACACTATTGATTTGATTTTTTTGATTTGATTTATTATTGTCACATGTATTAACACACAGTGAAAAGTATTGTTTTTTGCATGCTATACAGACAAAGCATACTGTTCATAGAGAAGGAAAGGAGCAAATGCAGAATGAAGTGTTACACTCATAGCCAGGGTGTAGAGAAAGATCAACTTAATGCAAGGTAGGTCCATTCAAAAGTTTAACAGCAGCAGGGGAAGAAGCTGTTCTTGAGTCAGTTGGTATGTGACCTCAGACTTTTGTATTTTTTTTCCCCTGATGGAAGATGGTGGAAGAGAGAATGTCCAGGGTGCATGGGGACCTTAATTACACTGGCTGCATTACTGAGGCAGCAGGAAGTATAGATAGTCAATGGATGGGAGGCTGGCTTGTATGATGGATGGGTTACATCTACGACCTTCTGTAGTTCCTTGTGGTCTTGGGCGGAGCAGGAGCCATACCAAGCTGTGATACAACCAGAAAGAATGCTTTCTATGTGCATCTGTAAAAATTGGAGAGAGTCGTAGCTGAAGTGCCAAATTTCCTTAGTCTTCTGAGGCATTGGTGGGCTTTCTTGGCTATAGTGTCAGCATGGGGGAACCAGGACAGGGTTGTTGGTGATCTGGACACCTAAAAACTTGAAGCTCTCAACCCTTTCTACTTCATCCCATTGATGTAGACAGGGGCATGTTCTCATTTGCGCTTCCTGAAGCTGATGACAATCTCCTTCATTTTGTTGACATTGAGGGAGAGGTTATTGTTACCACACCAGTTCACTAGATTCTCTATCTTATTCCTGTACTCTGTCTCGCCATTGTTTGAGATCCGACCCACTACAGTGGTGTCATCAGCAAACTTGAAAATCAAGTTACAGGGGGATTTGATCACAGTTATAGATGTATAATAGGGGCTGAGAACACAGCCTTGTGGGGCACCAGTGTTCAGGATGATCATAGAGGAGGAGTTGTTGCCTTCCTTACTGATTGTGATCTGTGAG
This sequence comes from Carcharhinus amblyrhynchos, assembly GCF_965287045.1. Taxonomy (NCBI): domain Eukaryota; kingdom Metazoa; phylum Chordata; class Chondrichthyes; order Carcharhiniformes; family Carcharhinidae; genus Carcharhinus; species Carcharhinus amblyrhynchos. The sequence continues at coordinate 66,003,751 of NC_137333.1, forward strand.
TTAGGAAGTTCAGGATCCAGTCGCAGTGGAAAGTGCCGAGGCTCTGCAGCATTACTGCATTACTTGTTCTTCCCATTAGCGCATATCACACTCTTGTCAATCAAACTAATTAGTCTCTGACCTGAAATCCCAGGGGACAACTCAAAAAAAACAAAGCTGCATTAATTCAGCATGGGCAAATTGGGCCAAAGAGCCTGTTTCCATGCTGTAAACCTTTATAACTCATATTAAAGCAAGCATCCCAATAGCTCAGAGCAACTGTAATTTTGGCATTACTGTGAAGATAAAGTGCTTCACTCCAGGTATTATTCTATTGACCCACTAGGAGGCTTTTATTAAAACAAACTTTGTTCAACAATACAGTTTAATTATAACAAAAAGAAATGGCGTAATTTTTGTCAATTGAAATATTTAAACATGACATGATATAATTCTTAACTGCTAGACTATCTTTATTAGTTCCAATTTAAACAATATTCCTCAGACAAACTCCTCTTCAGAATCAGTTAGCAAAAGCATGCAGGTTTATGTGGGCTGCCAGTCCTCAAGCCTCCAGAGCACCTCTGGAGAGAAATATATATTTTCCCAGACTTCAAATTTCAGAGAAAGAGAGAGAAGAATTGCTGCTCCTTGCAAATCCAAACTGTCAACAGCCTGTTTATCTCTCTGTAAGCCTTGTTCCCTCCATTAGCATGTGGCACACTCTTGTCAGTCAAACTAATTAAACACTAATCTGAAACCCCAGGGGACAACCCAAAAATAACAAAGCTGCATTAACTCAGCATGGGCAAGTTTGGCCAATGGGCCTGTTCCCATGTGGTAAACCTCCATAACTCAGATTAAAACAAACACCCAAATAGCTGGGAGCAACTGTTCTTCTGTATACTCAGCAGGTGAGCTATCTGAAGCAGCCAAAGTGCCACCATTTAAACAGATTTGAAACTTAACATCTCCTTCACAAGAAACATGACACAATTATATTTCTTAAAGGCACAGTGTCTTTACAATACAGTTTTTGGGATAAAGATTTGATGGGAGAGACAAAGGGCACCAGAAGCACCTGACACTATGTAATGATGATGGAATGTCACACATTTGAGTGACAGTGATCTGGAGGGAAGAGAGCTTCTAATTCCTCACACAGAAATCCCAATACATATACAGTAACTGCAAATAAAGAGTAATGGTTTTAACAAACTGCAGTCTGAAGCAGCCTACTGTAGGAGAACCCAAAAAAAAATCCATCTGGACCCCAATCACACGACAAACCAGTCTGCAGCTTATTTTTGTTATGACAGCATTGAATTAATTATCAGTAGTCACTGCCTGTGGCATCATCCAGCCACAGTTAATCATTGATCACTGTCACAAAATCCATTACATAACATACAGTCTGCAATCCCCGACATTCTGACCAGCATCTACTACGGGAGTCTTCCTAAATCAAACACTTCAGGCAATTTATCAGATTCTGCATTCACTCAGAGAGCAGAGTCCATGTGAGAATTAGGCCATGAAAACAGAGAACAGCTGGCTTTATGAAATATGCTGGCAGCTAATCTAAGTGGACAAAGGCCAGATTGCAGATGTAACTACATTGGAAGTCACTCTGTCACTAATTAGCATGATAATTTGATTAGTATGATCATTCTCTCCACGTTGAGTGTCATGTCTCCCCATGTGAGTTCAGATAGCACGATTAAATTGCTGAGAATTTGCATTGCATATTCAATGCTTCTTTGCATGGAACATTAATGCTTCCACGCACAAATTGGCCCATTGCTTCCAATCTCCATCGCAGTGTTCCCTTGCGAAGGGACTAGCCTGGGAAATTCTCAGGTAAGGATTACACAGCAATTGCCTGGGAAGTTCAAACTTCCAATGGGTAATCACCCTGCAATGTCCCAAAATGTGATTCAAATTGCAAACTTAAAATGGTAGAATCCATACAGTGCAGAAGGAAACCATTTGGGCCACGGAGTCTGCTCCAACAACAATCCCACCCAAGCCCTATACCTGTAACCCTATGTACTTATCCTAGCTAGTGCCCCTGACACTAAATGGCAATTTAGCATGGCCAATCAATCTAACCCGCACATCTTTTGACTATGGGAGGAAACTGGAGCATCTGGAGGAAACCCATGCAGACACAGGGTGAAAGTGCAAACTCCACAAAGAGACCAAGGGTAGAATTGAACCCAGGCCCCTGGCACTTGAAGCAGCAGTGTTAACTGCTGTTCAGATGGTTTTGACTGTCACACAACAATAGTCATCTAGAAAAGCTTCAAAGTGTTAAAACCATTTCAAACTTCTGGTAACCAGAGCAGTGACAACACCCCCTCCCCACCCCACCAAACCCCCAGCACCCAACACCAGCATCCCCAGCCAACACCTTTCCCATGGGACTCCCCACCTCCTCCATATCCCGTGACCTATTCTCCCTCATCCCCTAGAGGGAGAGAATCCCTGCAGGGCAAAAGTTGGCCATTCAGCCCATTGAGCCTGCCCTGGCAACAATTCTACCCAACCCTACCTCCATAACTCCACATATTTATCCTGCTAGTTCCCCTAACATCTAAGGGGCAATTTAGCATGGCCAATCAGCCATGTTGGCCATGATTCTCCCATCCTGACCCACAGCTTTTCTGGTGGGTTGGGGTGGAAGATGCATGTCGTGATTCATTGAATCCATGCAGTACAGAAGGAGGCCATTCGGTGCATCGATTTGGAACAGACCAGGATGCCACCCAGGCCTATTCCTATAACCCCACATATTTACCTTGATAATACCCCTGACACTAGGGTTAATTTAGCATGGCCAATCCACCTAACCCACACATCTTTGGACTGTGGGAAGAAGCAGGAGGACCCAGAGGAAACCCACGCAGACACAGGGATAATGTACAAACTCCACATAGACAGTGCCCAAGGCTGTAATCAAACCTGGCACCCTGGCACTGTGAGACAGCAGTGCAAACAACTGTGTTACCATGCCACCCTAATGCTGGCAGCTAGCGCTGTAAAAAAAAAAGGGGGTTGTGGCTTGCTCACCTACAACTGAGCTGCCCTCAACTGTTGAGCCTGGAGGTGCACTACACCACACTGATCTCATCTGGCAAGAATTGGAGGCCCACAAGCTTTTGGAAATGCTGTTCCTTTGTCAGGTACGTGGAAAGTTCTTCCATGCACCTGATGAAGGAACAGCGTTTCTGAAAGCTTGTGGATTTACTATCAAATAAACTGATTGGACTTTAACCTGGTGTTGAGAGACTTCTTACTGTGTTTACCCCAGTCCAATGCTGGCATCTCCACATCAAGAATTGGGAGGGTCAGGTGACATAGGGGAAGCTGGATTTCAGGGTCAGTAAATATGAACAATGTGGCAATCTCACTCATTTGCCACTCCACCGGACGTTACTGGCCCCTCCTACACTGCACCTGCTACTGTTGCGTGATTTCTACCTCCCATGGGCTCATAAGCAATAAACATGATTTGTCTGGGTATTCTTTTAACTCTTTGCTCTATTCTGGGGGACACTGGATTGCAAAACTTGATGAAATGTGGTAATAAGTATATCTATTTCAACTCTGCTAGTAAAAAGTTACATCAGAGTTACTCTCCAGAAATAATAGTTCTCTCCTTCAGTGGTCACTGTGACACCGTCCTGCTGCCCCTGCACGTGCTACCTGTCCACATTCTGCAGGTTAAAGGTACAGTCTCTTCAGCAGGTGGAAGAGCTGCCTTAACCTGATCCACCTGCTGAAAAAGAGCTAAGAATCATAGAGTCCCTACAGTGCAGAAGGAGGCCATTTGGCCCATTGAGTCTGCACCAACCACAATCCCACCCAAGCCCTATCTCTGTTATCCTACGTATTTATCCTGCCAATCCTCCAACACTAAGGGGCAATCTAGCATGGCCAATCCACCTAATCCACACATCTTTGGACTGTGGGAGGAAACTGGAGCACCCAAAGGAAACCCACGCAGACACGGGGAGAATGTGAAAACTGCAAACAGACAGTGACCTGAGGCTGGAATCAAACCCAGGTCTCTGGGATTGAGACAGCAGTGCGAACCACTGTGCTGCCCTTCAAATGTTATTTATGAAAATGCTGTCTGTATTGTTGTGTATGCTTACACCCCAGCGTAATGACAATCCGTTTGAATACACTTGTAACATGCCTGGCCCTTAGCATATGACATGTGGAGTGTACCCACAATCCAGGAAGCAAGTTATTAAATTGCCAATAGCCCTTATAAACTTATTGGCACTTGTAACAGGGAAATGGTGGGAACTTCCTTGATACGCAATTACTGTTTATATTTATAGAAAATTTAAAATTTATTTATTAGTGTCACGATAAAGGCTTACATTAACACTGCAATGAAGTTACTGTGAAAGATCCCTAGTGGCCACACTCTGGCACCTGTTTGGGTACACTGAGGGAGAATTTAGCATGGCCAACCAGCATATCTTTTGGATTGTAAGAAGAAGCCAGAGCACCCAGAGGAAACACACGCAGGCACGGGGAGAATATGCAGACTCTGAACAGACAGACACAAGCCAGGAATCAAACTCAGGTCCCCAGCACTGTGAGGCAGCAGTGCTATCTACTGTGTCACCATGACACCCATAAGTATATAGGGAATAAATTGATTTTTTGGAGCTTGGTCTAAAGGGGAATCAATCAGGAGTGAGGCATTGTGTTCCAAAGCAATTCCTGTAGCTGTTCAGACTGCATGTGGGAAGCACGTTTGAAAGTTAAGCGAGTGAGTAGTGTAGACATCAATAAGCTACCTGTCTAATATAGAAATGTATAACATGGTTTTTGGTATTCCACAATACATTTAACCCCAGTGATAGAGTAGTTTCTGTCTTTCCCAACAGATCAATTTCTATTGATAACTTCTTAAGTGTTTGAGAGTTTGTATTCAAAGGCAGTTCATTTTTAAGTTCCTAGTTTAATGGAAAATGTTCAATTCCTGACAATCTATTGAGTGTCAACCTGCTCGTGGTCTGAGTCTGCTATATCATTAGCTGTGGACAGCCAGCTATGACATGCTAACTTGATTAACGAACACAGTATTATTGGCCTCAGAAGCCACAAAGCAACTACTTCAATCCTTACAATTGTACTGAGCCTAAAAAATGGCAAAATTTCCAATTAAATGGTAAAAATTGTATTTGAAAAGCAGCACGTAATCATATTTAGGCACAAAAGACTCTAATAAGCACTATCGCTTTTAGCCCATCACCACTAAACTATAAAATACTTCAGCTGTAAGTTTTGAAACATCAGCCTGATGATAAATTGCCTTACTGTGGGTGCAAGACTGAGGTGTTGGTATATACAGTTACCAAGTAAGAAGTCAAAATGTGGGATACTCGAATAGTACAGATTATACACACCAACCAGTGACCTTGGAAAGCAGTGAGCAATATGATAATAGAATCCCTACAGTTTAATTTTTATTTATTTATTAGTCACAAGTACGTTTACAATGAAATTACTGTGAAAATCTCCTGGCCGCCACACACTGGTGCCTGTTTGGGTACACTGAGGGAAAATTTAACATGGCCAATACACCTTACCAGCACGTCTTTCAGATCCTGGAGCACCCAGAAGAAACTTACAGTCATGGGGAGACTATGCTGACTCTGCATAGAGAGTAACCCAGGCCAGGAATTGAACCCAGTTCCCTGGTGCTGTGAGGCAGCAGTGTTAGTCACTATGCTACTATGCTGTCCACCTTGGTCAAAGAGTTAGATTTCCTGCAGTGTTTTAAAGAGAGGAAGGAAAAGTAGGGGGGTAGACAGGGTGGAGGGAGAGAATTTCAGAGTTTAGAACTTTGGTAACTGAAGGCACAGCCAGCAGGGGAGATAATGGACATCTGTAGCAAGGCAGTTAATTTGTGAGAAATTCTTGAAGATTTGCTTCACTATGTGAGTGAAGTGAAGAGGTTACTGGTTGAGATGTTTCTGCCTACAGCACTGTGACCACAACGTGCCAAAGGCAGCTCTATGTGAATGCTTCACCAGAGGGATTTGAGGTTAGGAAGAAACAGAGTTTGGGAAACTTCATCACTTGCTGTTTAGCAGCATCAGAATTCGTCCTTTCCATTGAAATGTTAGGCAGAGTGTAGCAAGCCCCAGTAATATGGGGGATTTTGAAAGGCCAATAGCGCAGTACAACTCACAAGCGACCCAAACACTGGACATGCTGATTAGAGACACCTCTGTGGAAGATTTCTCTCAGCTATCACATGGAGATATTGGAACGATTAACCAACCGAGGTAACCCTTAATCACCAAGGCATCAGCTTTTACTTCAATATTCTTCATCAGCACCAAGGTCAATATTTATTGTCTATCTCTATTGCCCTTGAGAAGGTGATGGTGAGCCATCTTTCTGAACCAATGTAACCCATGCGATGTGACATACACACTGCACTGATAGAACAGGAGTTCCAGGATTTTGTCCCAGGGACAGTGAAGGAATGACAATATCATTGCATTTCAGGAAGGTGAGTGACTTGGAGGTGAACTAGTGGGTGGTGGCATTCCCATGTGTCTGCTGCCCTTGTCCTTCTAGATGGTAGAAGTCGGTAATTTGGAAGGTGCTATCAAAAGATGCTTGTCAAGTTGCTGCAGTACATCTTGTAGATGCTACACACTGCTGTCTCTGTGGGCTGCTGGTAGATGAAATGGATGTTCAAAGTGGTGTTTAGCTACCAAACAAGTGGACTGAATTGTCCTGAATGGTGTTGATCTTCTTGAATATTGCTGGAGCTGCACTCATCCAGGCAGGTAGGGTATGTTCCATCACACTCCTGACTTGTGTTTTCAGATGTTGGATAGACATTGAAACTTCAGGAGCTGAGCCACCTGCAGAATATCTGACCTGCTCCTGTAGCCACAATATTTATTTAGCTGATCTAATGAATTTATGAGTCAATAATTGAGAGAGACTGCCCCCCCCCCACCAAAACCACTGGCAGGATGTTTTTTGGGGGGAGGAGGGTGGTTGGACCAAACAATGGTAATGCCATTGAATGTTAAAATGAAATGGTTACATTCTCTCTTGTTGAAATTGGTCATCTCTGCCATTTGTGCGGCAAAAACATTGCTTGCTCTCATCAATCCAAGCCTGAATGTTATTCCTGACTTGCTGCAGACTGCTTTAGTACCTGAGAAATTGTGAAGGAGCACTACAAACCTTATTTTTGACTTTATGTTGCAGAAAAGGTAATTGATTAAGCAGCTGAAGATGGCCTGGGGCACTAGTCATGACTGTAATGTCGTCTTTGGGCTGAGGTTAGCCATCAACAACAAAAACCATCTTCCTTCATACTCTGTGTAGCTCAAACCATTGGAGAGCTTTACCCCTATTCCAACATCTTCAGTTTTATTCTGGCTCCAAAATGGTAAAGAAATCCCACAGTTTAGCCCTGTGCTTCCCTGACTTCCATGGATAACTTTATAAATGCATTTTCTCTCATGAACAAGGTATATGTCACTTAGATTGTACAGATACACTTTACACAGACAGATGTTAGAAATATCCTCATTACCACTATTGCTGTCTGCTATAAAATTGCCTCGTCCATCTCTGAAGCTGCTGTAACTTCACTCTCCTCTTAATGCTTGAGGATCAATAAAAATCTTTCTTCAAAAATAATTTTCCTTTATAATTCTCATTATCCTATGTTAAAAATGCCTTGTTTCAATTCTGTAGATGTTCCTTTACAATCCAATCACAGAATGCAAGCAGTTTAGACCAAGGTTATTTAAGCTTTGCTGGTTACAGATTAGAGAGAAGAATAATTCAATCTCAAACAATACTCAATCATTGATTCCATTCGGATGATTATTTGACTGACAAGTTATTTCTAATAAAATGGTGGGACAGGAAGTTCCATTAAGTCTTTTCTTGTTAAAGCGAGTTTGATCTGATCAAAACTGAGGTATTTGAAAAACCCCATGCCAGGAGGATGCTTGAAATTTCAGAGAAGCAGCCAATCAATTTGTGTTAACTTTCTGAAAGGGAAGAGAAATATCAGCCAGAATTTCAATTGTCCAATGCCCAATTATCTGGCTTTGGTGGTTTGATCACATTCCAAATTGAGTTGGCACCTTGTAGCAGAGTTCATTGTCATCTGTAAGTATGAATTCCATGCAGGTTAAGGATCCATTTGTAAAATTGGTATGCCCCAGCCTGAGTCAATATTTCATCCACTCACCTAGCAAATCTGGCCTCTCCTCAACTATCTACGCCTGATGTTCTCTTCTTCAAGATGGGTAAGGACAAGATTTAGCTTTATGTCAAGGAAAAGCAGGGAGGGAGTAATGGTCAAAAGCTTCACGTTCAATTGTTTATTGTTCAGTCACTGTGCTGTGGGCTGTGAGTCAAGCCAATGGGTGTGGTTAAAGAAACTGAAAGTAAGCCATAACTTTGTGAAAGCAGATATTTTAAGAGCAGTGATTAAAGCACCTGTTCATAGATCGTCCCTGGTGAGTGTCATCTCTGCATATCTCAGAGACAAAATGCACACTATAGAATGATGAAGATAGAGGGAAGTTTACAATGATGACTCCACCGCCATTCTTTTCTTCCCTGGGAATTGTACCCATGCCATTGGTTTTGAGGCTTAAGATCTAGTTAGGGCATGAATGGTTCACAGGTCACAAGAAGGTGATACTCATCCACTGTCTTGGCACAGAAGCTGAGTGAATATTTCAATCATTTAAAGAGGACACATTTACATTTGGTATTGAGGTAACTTCCTAAAAAATCTAAAGTGTCATCATTAAGTAAGGTACATTCTGACAGAGGTACTAGGGAAATGGGGAGCCCATAAAATGATGTATGGTAGCGTTGCATCATTTGGCTTCTGGGGTAAATGTGGCATACTACCTAACAAACTAATTTGTGATCAACTTATTGAAAACACTTCAATTTCACAAATTAGGGAATATCTCCTCTTGTAAGATGGCAATTGAATATCAGTAAAATCCACGATCTTTGCAATCCAACTTGAATCTGCCATATTTGACTTGGAGGTTAATAGACTCAGGGTTGCAGAGAGAGTTTGCCCAATGCAAAGTTTACAGACAAAGGGATCTCAGCATTCTCATTATAGTTGCCCCATCACCTTCAGACAGTGAAAAATTGATTCACATCATGTCCACCTCAAGGAAATAATGTAACTGATGCTCAAAAATGAATCACTTTGCAAAGGTATGTAGATTGAAGCTGGGGAATTCATCCTTTTGATACTTTGAGGAATTTATTCCTAAGAGTGAAACATGGCATTGATGAATCGTCAGGGATGATAAAGTACTCCAGTCATTTTATGAATTGCACAGTGGAGAATTTTGGATGTGTCTCCACACTGATGTTGGCGTGGAAGTATCCGTATTGAGAGAAACTACAATCATTATTCTTGCAACTGTCCCTCACTGTTGTAACAGATACTCTTCAAGATTAAGATTCTATTTATTCTGGTTTTGGGAATGATCACAGTTCAAGCTATGAAAATACCATTATGAACAGAATCACATTCTACATAGCCAAAGGCAATGCCTGATGGGGGTAAATTTCAAACTTGAAGACTCCAGTGGAGCACACATTAGTATGATCGATGACATTGACTGGTCACGACTATATCTGTCCTTATTTGCCACATTTTGGGTGGTTAAGGGATACTGTCATATGTCTTGTGCCAATACATTACTTCAAACAGTCTGGAAAGGTTTGAGGCCATTGCTGTTTGTGATTCCTGCTGAAGTGTCATAGGACCTGAAACAACTTGAAGCTAACAGCATCACTAGGCAAATCAATTCATCGATATGAATGTCAAACCTTGTCTTTGTGCGATGGTAAAACTTACACTGTGCATCAATCTTGAGATGGTAACAAAACCATCATTCCAGACAAATAACCTATTTCCCACAGTCCAAGAACTATTGGCATTTTCTCAGGATTCCACAGTCCTCACAGTTTAGCATGCAACAGATCTATCTCCAAATACCATCAACACGGCAAAGTTTATATCTTACTCAAGAAGGAGTCTTTCAGCACTGCAGAATGCCTCATGGACTAGGTACAGCAAATTATTTATTCAGTCCCGTCAGACACTGAGGGGACGTTCAACCTATTCAATGACATTGTAGTCCATGGAAAGGGGAAGACAGGGCTCGAGCAGAGGTTAACAGCAGAGCTCACTCAACTTGCACAATACAATTTGACACAACACGACAATTGTGCATTTATGACATTTGAGATTGATTTTAGAGTGCAGAGTGACAACAGCTGGAGTAAAGCCTACACGTGATAACATCAAAGCCAATTTTGTGCTTCCTGGACCATCTAACATGAAAGAATTGACGTTGCAGAAGAAATCTCAAAGACACTAAGTAAAGCAAAAGAATGCTTCAACATGTGAACACATGTAAAGAACCATGATTTAAAGTTGAAGATTGGACTTGCATCAAATGAACGAATCATGACCACAAACTCACATTATCTCTCTCAGGATCAAAATAGATCACGTGGTTGTTGGTACCAACACTTACCTGTTGGACAACACAGAATGTATCATGAGAGGCTTAATGTTGAGCAGACCAGGGTATTTTGAGGAGAGTGGTTGAAACATATTGCCTTTTCCAGTTTACAATGTTGACGATCTACTTAATCAAAGTGATCCTATAGAACTACAACAATAAGCTTGTAGACTTTAGCATCATCATCACCCTTCGTAGTTCAGACTTTGGTGGCGATCTTACCTTGGCACCCTACCAATTGATGGGTGGGGCGAGCTGGTAAGGTCACGCAAGAGGTGGAGAATTGGGTTTGCGCTCGAATTCCTATGATCTTACCTGAACTGGATTTCCGGTGAGACTGGTTTAATTTAAAATAACGTCATTTAATTATACAGAGGAGAAAAGATGTTCAATTGATCAGTTACTTGGTGTTTAATTATGTGTAACAATCGACTGCTCACTGTGCTGCGTACCGAGTCAAATCTTTGATTATGGTTTGAGCTTGCTCTTCCAGAGAGTTGGTGCAAACTCAATGAGCCGAATGGCCTCATCTCCTTTTGCACTGTAGCAATCCTATGGTTCTATAATTCTATGGATTCAGCATTGTTGCAAATAGCTTTGAGGAATTAGAATTTCTAATGTGTGTGCCAAATGTAAAATAAATGTGTTTTGTTCCTGAGTTATTCATTTTGATAACCACAATATTTCACCAAATATTGAAAATGCCTGCAAAGGCTGCAAAGGGACAGTGCATCTTTCATGAAGAATGATCTCTTGATGTTTGCAGATACGCACCAATTGCTCACAGTGCCTGATGGGTTCTCTGTTGTTTTTGTGGTGTGTAAGACTTAACATTCAATCTATCTGCAGAGGGTGAAGAACTGAGATAATAAATGACTCTATAATAGTTGCCTTAAAATTACATAGGAGAGCTGAGCCTTGAAATTGCTGCTCAGATGTCTTTGAAGATTAACTGTGGGTTCAGAGCATTTAGTCTAGCTGGTCTATACACTGTTTTAATGTTTTCTGTCTGTCAGCTAGCACCCTCAGAAACCTTTGCCCCTGACATGCTATTGCTTCGCTTCAGACCCTACACCCTATTTATGACACTGAATGTTGATGCCTTTCAGGACAAATATTATGGGGCAGTGACAGACATTGGGACAACATCGGGTTAATCTCCAAATCGTGCAAACCTTCTGCTGGCTGTTTGCTTATATTTATTGGATGAAAGTAAGTGCAAGATTCTCTCTGGGAAGGATAATTTAACATGGGCAGGATTAAGCACAAAGAAGCACTTTTAAAAATGAAATCATCCATGGGATGTGAGCATCACTGGCAGGCCAGCATTCATTGTCCATCCCTAGTTGCCTGAGGGCAGTTAAGAATCAACCACAGGAGTCACATGTAGGCCAGACCAGGTGAGGATGGTAAATTTCCTTACCTGAAAGACATTAGTGAACCAGATGGGTTTTTCCGACAATTGACAATGGTTTCTTGGTTATCAGTAGATTCTTAATTCCAGATTTTTCTTTGTTGAGTTCAAATTCCACTATCTGTCTTGAAGGGATTCAAACCCAGATCCCCAGAATATTAGCTGAGTTTCTGTGTTAATAGTCCAATAATAATACCACTAGGCCATTCCCTTGCTGATAGCATCACCTTTCAGATGAGCTATTGTCTGACTTGGATCTGACTTTATTGAATCTGTAGCATATAAATTTCCCTGAATTGCTCCTTTCAGACCTGCTTGTCTGAGGCTCACAGGGTACATATGGAGTACCTGATTTGGTGAACTATCCGCAAAGACCATTTATTGTGGCCCATCTGCTTTCTCACTCATTGATGGTTTAAATGCTGCAGGATGATTGATTTATAAGACTAACTTCTTCACAGTCCTATGCTTATGGCCAACAGCCCAGAGATCTATAAATCTTCTGGAAGCAGGTCCAAAAAAAGAATCAACCAGTTGCTACATTTCATTATCTATTAGTAACCAGGGTTAACAAAACTATAAAAAGTGTAAGAGAACAATGAGGTTCATTCTGCAGGGCCAGAATTCATAGGAAGAGCAGCTATGTTAAACACACAAGTTGTAATATTGGGCTAGATACTGCCACAACAGAGTTCCATGTTTCTGGTCACTTCCAATTTGGTACCTAATGCAGAGTGTTGATTTGATATATTATTGTCACATATTAGCATACAGTGAAAAGTATTATTTCACGTGTGCTATATAGACAGAGCACACCATAAATAGAGAAGGAAAAGAAAGAGTGCAGGATGTAGTGTTAAAGTCATAGGTAGGGGATGGAGAAAGATCAACCGAATGTGAGGTAGGTCCATTTAAAAGTCCGATGACATCAGGGAAGAAGCTGTTCCTCAGTCAGTTGATATGTGTCCTCAGACTGTTATATCTTTTCCTCAATGAAAGGGAATATATCTGGGGTGTGTGATGTCCTTAATTATGTTGGCTGCTTTGCCAAAACAGTGGGAAGTGTAAGCAATGTCAATGGGTGGGAAGCTGATTTGTGGGGTGGACTGGGCTTTGTTCACGACTCTTTGTAGTTTCTTGCAGTCTTGGGCAGAGCAAGAGCCATACCAAACTGTGATACAACTAGAAAGAAAGCTTTCTATGGTGCATCTGTAAGTGTTGGTGAGAGTCATAGAGGACATGCCAAATTTCTTTAGTCTTCTGAGAAAGTAAAGGTGTTGGTGTGCTTTCTTAAAGATAGTGTCGGCATGGAGGAACCAGGATAGGTTGGTGATCTGGACCCTAAAAACTTTCAGTTCTCATCTATTTCTACTTTGTCCCCATTGATGTAAATAGGGGCATGTCCTCCACTCAGACATGAAATCACTGACTATCTCCTTTGTTTTGTTAACATTGAGGGAGAGATTATTGTCGTTGCATCAGATTCTCTATCTCTTTCCAGTATTCCATCTCATCATTGTTGAGATCCGACTCAGTACAGTGGTGTTATCAGCAAACCTGAAAGCTGAGTTGGCCACACAGTAATAGATGTATAAGGAGTATGGCCTGGGACTGAGGACACAGCATTGTGGGGCACTGGTGTTGAGGACAATTGTGGAGGTGTTGTTGCCTATCCTTTGATTGCGGTCTGTGGGTTAGGATTCAGTTGCAGGAGGAGGAGCCGAGCCCCAGGCCACAAAGTTTGAAAATGAGTTTCATAGGAATAATGGTGTTAAAGGCTGAGCTGTAATCAATAAATAGGAGTCTCACATAGGTGTCTTTGTTGGCGAGGTGTTGATCGAAATCATAGAAACCATACAGTACATAGAGGCCATTCGGCCCATTGAGTCTACACTGACCACAATCCTACCCAGGCCCTATCCCCCATATCCTACATATTTTACCCACTAATCCCTCAAACCTACACATCTCAGGACACTAAGAGGCAATTTTAGCATGGCCAATCAACCTAACCCGCACATCTTTGGACAGTGGGAGGAAACCGGAGCACCCGAAGGAAACCCATGCAAACATGAGGAGAATGTGCAAACTCCACACACAGTGACCTGAGCTGGGAATCGAACCCAGGTCCGTGGAGCTGAAGCAGCAGTGCTAACCACTGTGCTACCATACTGTGTTCCAGGGTTGAGTGCATGGCCAGGGAGATGGCATCTGCTGTGGACCTGTTGCAGTGGTAGGCAAACTGTGGTGGATCCAGGTCGTCCAGGAGGCTGCAATTGATTCATGCTATGACTAATCTTTTGAAGCACTTCATAAATGATGGATGTCAGAGCCACCAGATGATAGTCATTAAGGCACACTGCCTGGCTTTTCTTTGGTACTGCAATGATGGTCATCTTCTTGAAGCAGATAGGGACCTCAGATTGTTGTAAAGAGAGGTTGAAGCTATCTGTGAATACCACCACCAGCTGATCTGTGCAGGATCTGAGTGCACAATCTGGGTACCTCATCCTGGACAGTCACTTTCTGTGCGCTGACTTTCGAGAAGCTGCTTTATGTCTGCAGTGGTGACCTTGGATACAGATTTGTCTAATGTTCCTGGGGTAGAGGGTATGCTCTCGCTGACCTCTTGCTCAAAACAGACGTAGGATGCATTGAGCTCATCGAGGAGGGGTGCGTTGGAGCCAGCGATTTTACCTGCCTTCATCTTGTAGCCTGTTGTGTCTTGCGGACTTTTTCATAGTCAGCGGTGATCCGTGAGGTTAGTCTGGGACTCTAGCTTGATCTAGTACTGTCTTTTGGTATCTTTGATGGATCTCATTAGATTGTATCCGATTTTCTTGTATAGATCAGGATTGCTGATTTGAACGCCTAAGACCTGGACATCAGCAAGCAGCACGTATCCCTGTCCATCCATGGTTTCTGTTTGGGAAAAACGTGGATTTGCTTCTTTGGCATATAGTCTTCTACACACTTATTAATGAAGTCAGTTACTGTACTGGCATATAAATTCAGGCTGGTCAGAGTTTTTAAATACTGACTAGTCTACTGACTCTAAGCAACCCTGTAGGAGTTCATCCGATTCCTCGGGTCAAAGTTGCACAACTTCCTTTGATGGATTTTGCCGCTTCAGTTTTTGCTTATAATCTGGCAGGAGGAGCACAGCCATCTGGTCTGATTTGCCAAAGTGTGGGTGGGCGATAGAGCAGTAGGCATGTTTGATATTTGTCTAGCAGTGGTCTAGGATGCATGGGCCTCTGGTGGATCGGAAATGTGTTGGTTGTATCTTGGTAGGACGCTCTTGTTCATGTGCTTTAAAAAAACCAGCAATACAGGAAAACATTGCTGCTGCTTCAATATGATGAACGATGAACAAGGCTTCAGGATGTTTTGTCTCAAGGCTATTTGTAGTGGTACATAGCTGCATGTGGATTGGAAGTTTTGGGACAGATTCTACATAGAAATTAGAAGCAGGAGTAGGCCAGTCGAGCCTGCTCTGGTTACATTTGGTCATGGCTGATCATCAAAGTCAAGACCCTGATCCCACCTTCCCCCCTCCCATATCCCTTGAGCGATATCTAATTTCTTCCTGAAATCACAATGTTTTGACCTCAACTGTTTCCTGTGGTAGTAAATTTGATAGATTCATAGGTGAAAAAAAATCTCCTCGCCTCAGTCTTAAAGGGTTTAACCCTTATCCTCAAACTATGACCCCTATTTCTAGACTCCCCCACCATTGGAAACATTCTCTCAGAATCCACCTTGTCTAACCCTGTTAAAGTTTTATAAGTTTCTATTAGATTCCCTCTCTCTCTTCTAAACTCCAGTGAATATAATCAGTTATTGTGGTCGACTCAATGTACATTTCAGAAACTTGTTCTGTTTATTTGTATTGAACATCTATGCTAATCACGCTCAGCTCAATAGCCATTAACAGTAATGCTGCATACATTCAGGGAGGTGAAAGGATTTGGTGACCCAACTTTGCACGAGGTCAGAGGGCTTTTGGGTCTGCAACGTGACAGAGATGGATCACAAGGTGCAGAGGGAAAGGAGGAAGAGGGCTCTACACAATGCACTTACCCACAAGAGAGCTTACCCACAATGGGCTTTTCTAGAGCACTTCTCCTGTGGGCCCTTGGGGTTCTTGGCATCAACCCGCACCCCAGAAACTTGATGTAGTCTCTCCTGCTCAGCTCCAGAATGCCATGTGTGAATCACAGTGCCTTCTGCATTGATGCCCCTTTTCTCCAATTCATCAGCATGAGTCAAGCAGCATTCTTTCCTTAGTCTGTCCTTCTTAAAGGGGAGCTATACCTATCTTTAAGAGCTGGAAGCTAGCTGGAATGCATGCTATGTCTGCATGTTATTGGTGTCCCTGTTGTACTGGTAGTCCATCACCAGCAGCTGCGGTTGTGCAGGGGTTTCTGCATTAAATATTGAAGTGACAGGAGAAAGGCTTTCCTCAATGGTGAGAGTGCAGGATATCATGGAAAGTGAACAGGCTGAGGTTATTTCTTTTTGAGAATATACAAGTCTTTAAAATGATGGTAGGGTCATTTTAACTCAAAAAATGGGATGTTTTGGTTTGGTGGTAAGCAAATCATTCAAAAATTCAGACGCAAAGCCAACAGGTAGAGTTTTATGACAATGATTCTGGATGTCCAGCTACTGTGAGAATAAGTTGCAGATCCATTTTTTTTTTTTTGCACGTCTTTACGCCCAGCCTTGTGCACATCGTACATGAAAAAATGGGCTGGGGCCATTTTGAGATACCACAGGCAGTGGGCAGGGCCTAGGTCACCAGCCAGCAGCAGGGGGAGCTATTGCACATGTGCAGACCTCTGTCTGCATATGCACAATAGCAACAGCAAAGGGTTGACAGAGGAGGAGAGATCTGTCAGGCCTCTGCTGCCGTAACTGGTCACAGGCATCTTCTCCCTGCAATCATTGAGGCTCACGGACAATCGTGAACTCCAGTCTGCCCGGAAATATAGCCCTGCCATCCCCCACAGCCCAGCCACCCAGAGTAAGTGTGCCCCCTTCCCCTCCGTTGATCTGATGCAGTGTGGGCAGCAGGCCCACCCTCCATCACTCCACTGATCAGGACTGCAGAGTGGCAGTGGGTCCCCCCACCCTCCCCAGTCAGACTGCCCCAGCCTGGCCCCTTCCAGGCCCTGCCTCCTTACATGTCATCCACTAGGCCCCTCCCACATAGGCCTTGCCCCTAGCACTGCCCAGTGGGGAGTGTCAAGATGTCTGATGGGCATTCCTGAGGTGCTATTGACAGTGTCAAAGTGCCAGGCTGGCACTGCCAAGCTAGCAATGCCCAAGGGGCACTCCTTGTCCTTGGCCTCCTCAGGGGGCCACAATGGCCTCCAATTTGACCAGCAAGGCCAACTTGACTGTTTCCCATTTATGGGAAGCAAGCAAGTGAGCCCTGACAATTGAATGCTGGACTCACTAATACCATGTAAATAAAAATTAAAATAAATTTAAATAATTTATTTGCTGGAAGTGGATGAGAGGTAATCTGATTGTGGAAAGTCAGGAAATTGGGCGCAATCCTGGTTTCTCGGCTCTTGCGCAACTTTATCAGTTTGGTCTGCCTGTCGATGGGCAGGGTGAACTGGTAAAATTCAGCATGCTGATTAGGTGAATCGACCATGCTAAATTCCCCTCAGTGTACCCAAACTAATGCCAGACTAGGGGATTTTCACAGTAACTTCATTGCAGTGTTAAAGTCTACTTTTGAAAATAATAAATACACTTAAATTTTAACCCCTTCAACAACCTCCCCTGCCCTGCAATCTTGTCAGAAGTGGGACAGTGAGTGGGTGACCAATTTGCTCCCAGGCAGTCAGGGTGGGGAGGAAAGATGGGGGTGGGGGGGGGAGCATCTTCAAATTTTTTTTTAAGGCAGTTATGTACTTAATATTTTAAAATACTTTCTATTTTCAGTTAATGTTGGCTGGCCTCAGGAAACCAGACAGGCAAAATAAAGTGGCGGTGGATTCATGAGATAAAAGCCTGTATGGCATTATGGGGAGAATTTAATGGAGCCAGCTGGATGTTGGTGGTACAGCCTTTCCCCATAACTTCCATCCCATCCCATTTAACCACCTCCAGGGGTGCAGCTATGATCCCTTGTGTTAGCCTTAGTGCATTACCAATGGCAGTCACTATCCCCAGACACGCTGCCAGCAATGGAGAGCTACTGGCCTCTGATTTGATGACACCTAGGGCCTTGACTGCATGGGAGACCCAGCACTAACCAGATAAGATTTCCTTGATATCACATCAGGCCTCCTGAAGCAGCACGCAAGAGAATTGTATAACCGATTCATAACTGTAATTTAAGAATTTTTCACAGCAATACTTTACTGCTAGCATAGTCACACTATTTGCCAAATAAATAAAAAACATCAACCATCACACTCCTGACTTGTACATTTGTAGATGGTGGACAGGTTTTGGGGAGGCAGGAGATAAGTTACTCACTGCAGGATTTTTAGCCTCTGACCTGTTCTTGCAGCCCAGTTCACCCTCATCGCACAGCCTAAATGCTACCCTACATATGGGCCAGGAGTTTCACAGTGAGACGTTTTCAGTACAGGAGCAGGGATGTGTTGCAATTATAAAGGGCCTTGGTGAGGCTGCACCAAAAATATTGTGTGCAGTTTTGGTCTCCTTTTCTGAGAAAGAATATTCTTGCTCTCGAGGTCATGCACTGAAGGTTTACCAGGCAGATTCTGAGAATGGTAGGACTGAGGTATGAGGAGAGATTGACTAGATTAGGATTGGTCTCACTGGAGCTCAGATGAATGAGGGGGGATCTCAGAGACTTATAAAATTCTAACAGGACTAGACAGGGTAGATGCAGGAGGATGTTCCCGATGGTAGGTAAGTCTAGAACCAGAGGTCATAGTCTGAGGATTCAGGGTGGACCATTTAGGGCGGAGGTGAGGAGACATTTATTCACCCAAAGAGTGGAGAGCCTGTGGAATTCATTATTACAAGAAGTGGTTGCTGCCAAAAATTGGATCTATTCAAGAAGCAGCTGGATGTAGCACTTGAGGTGAATGCGATCAAAGGTTATGGGAGAAAGCAGGATTAGGCTATTGCGTTGGACAATCAACCATGATCATGATGAAAGCAGAGCAGGCTCGAAGAGCCAAATGGTCTCCTCCTGCTCCTATCTTTGATATTTCTATGTTTCTTATTTCCTTGTGACCCATCAAGCTAATCTTCAATCAATGTGACCCCCCATCTCCACAATCTCCTCTTAACTCTTGCTGCCCCCATCCCCACAACGCCCACCTTGTCTATCCTCAGGCGCTGTCCCTGCAATCTCTTTCCCCGCTAACACCAATCAACCTACCTGCTCCTCAGATCAGCAAGCAGCCTGCTGACCAGGGGGACCTGGAAATAACATGAAGTTTAAAAGTTAGAAACTTTTGAATGGAATGCCCTTGTCACCACCTTGTAGTTTCCCCCACACCTCCACCGTCAATTTCTATGTGATCCTATTTAATCTTTTAGAATAGTGCTCCCCATAAATATATCATCCTATTGCTAGTCGACTGTAACTCTGGTTCCAAGCTTTTCAAAACACTTTCATCTTTTGTCTGCCTTTTTCTGAAGCCAAGTCGTAAACTCTAAGAGTCACTCATTTCACTGGACCTTAATTCACACTGTCCTTGAATTCTAAATAAGAAAGAAGTTACTGCTTTCCTGCAAAGAGATTGTTCCAAATGTGGCCAACTTGATATATCTGTGGCTGTAAAACTGTGACTCTTAAGGAGTCAATGTTAAGCTATAAAAAGTCCACTGTCCAAAGAATGAACTAATTTTATATCCATTAGTATCCTGTCGATGTTAAATACTGTTGGAAGCCTTCTTAAAGCTTAATCAATGCCTTCCTGTTAATTTCTCGTTAATTTTAACCTCTTTAAACACATCTCTACTTTTATTACCAAATTGACAACAATGATTTCAACTTTTCCCAGTAAGAATCTTTGCAAAACCTGTTCCAATTGGGTTGTCTTAGCACATCTTGTTATGCAATATGGGATGAGATCCTTATCAGTAATCAAATTAAATCCTAAATTGCACAACATGAATACAACAGCCCTCATCTTTGGTTCAAGCCTCAACTTTGCTTGGGTCTCGTTAATGCATGCATGTCCTGAGGCATGGTACATTGGGGAGACCCTGCAGACGCTACAACAATGGATGAACGAACACCACTCGACAATCACCAAGCAAGACTGTTCCCTTCCTGGTGGCAAACACTTCGGCAGTCACAGGCATTTGGCCTTTGATCTTCAGGTAAAAGTTCTCCAGGACGGCCTTCACGACAGCGCAGAGTCGCTAAGCAGAGACTGATAGCCAAGTTCCGCAAACATGAGATTGGACCAACTGGGATCTTGGGTTCATGTCACACTCTCTGTAACCCCATGACTTGCCTGGGCTTGCAACATCTCACTTACTGTCCTGTCTGGAGACAATACATATCTCAACTCACATCATCTGCACCTTTAAGACTTGATTAGCTGTAAAGATTTGCATTCTAAATCAGTATTCTGTAAACTGTGTGTGCCTTTATATGACCTGTTTGTGATCAGAACTCCCTTTCACCTGACGAAGGGCAAACCCCAAAAGCTAGTGGTGTTTACTGTCAAATAAACCTTTGTTGGACTTTAACCTTGTTGTGAGACTTCTTACTGTGTTTACCCCATCCAACGCCGGCACCTCCACATCACCACTGGGAATGGTCATGACCTTGCACCTCTAAATAGGTACAACATGCCTGCAATTGCCAGAGAGTCATGTCCAACAACAGAGTGACTACCAGATCCAGCTTGCTCTCTTCCCCCTTCTTTAAGAAGATTGAATGGAGGATGGCAAAAGCATTTGATAGAAAGATGGCTAATCAGACACTTCTCCTGCTCATCATAAAAGCTGGTCATGCATCAGCAATCAATGTTAGGCTGATATCAGTCATTGGAATAGCTGTCTCACATACACTGTGTGCTTTACTGCACATAATCTTTCCCAAGTTGGCAGCAAAATGGTTCAAACAATCAAATAATCAGAATATATCATAAGCTGCAAGATTAGTTTTACTTTTGTATTTCTCTCAATCATTCTTGGTGTAAGCTTTTGTGCCAACAGTAATTTCTTTACATGCAAGGCAAGGCTATTCTACTAAGCAACAAGAAGTCATAGTAAACAACTTTGAATCTATTTGTGCAACATGTATAACATGTTTAGAACTGTTAATTGAGAATTTTACACAATTTTTGATTGCCAGAACAGCTCTGCTATTTACCAACTAAACAGAAAACATCAACCATCACACTCCTCATTTGTGCCTTTGGGGATGGCACTCAGGTTTTGGGGAGTCAGAAGGTGAGTTACTCACTGCAGTACTCTTAGCCTCTGACCTGTTCTTCCAGCCATGGTGTGGAGATGCTGGCATTGGACTGGGGTAACCACAGTAAGAAGTCTCACAACACCAGATTAAAGTCCAACAGGTTTACTTGTTAGTGAACACCACTAGCTTTCAGAATGCTATTCCTTCATCAGGTGAGTGGAGAGCTCTGATCACAAACAAGGCATATAAAGGCACACGCAGTTTACAGAATACTGATTAGAATGCAAGTCTTTACAGCTAATCAGCTAATCAAGTCTTAAAGGTGCAGACAATGTGACTGGAGATAGCATATGCTTATTGCTATCTCCACTCACATTGTCTGCACCTTTAAGACTCGATTAGCTGTGAAGACTCACATTCTAATCAGTATTCTGTAAACAGTGTGTGCCTTTATATGCCTTGTTTGTGATCAGAGCTCTCCACTCACCTGACCAAGGAACAGCGTTCCGAAAGCTGGTGGCATTTACTACCAAATAAACATGTTGGACTTTAACCTGGTATTGTGACACTTCTTATTCTGTTCTTGCAGCCACAGTGGTTATATGGTGAATCCAGTTCAGGGTTTGATCCATAGTAACCCACAGGATGTCTCTCAGATACCAAGTAGACAACTTTCCATATCAGCTGCCTGCATATAAATACATATGGAAACACACCATTTGTCTCAGCCAGTCCGTACTGATAGTTGATCAGCCCCACGAATTTCTGACCAAATTTACTTACATTCCCTTATCTTGAGAACATTCTTTCTTTTGTCGTCTTATTTAACCTACAGATTAACTTTTAAGAGGCTGCCAATGGTGGTTTGGAGCAGAGAACAATATTGCCCAGTGCATTAGATTACACATTCCCAAGTGTGAGAAACTAAGACTATTTTGACAGCTGAATAATGTGATGCCCTGACTCCATTTGGAACCCAACCATAAACAATTTAATGTTATCAGCTTCATTTTCTGTTTTAGTCCTAAAATGGTGAGCAGACCTGTTTTGCTTTGCACATAAACTTACAGGTCCCTTCCCTAAACCAGAAAGCCTTTATGTTTCATTGTCACAGGCCACTGCACCACTCCAGGAATCATCTGGGACATAATGACAGTGTAATTTTCAGACTCATATCTTTGTCCTGCGTCTATTTAACATTGAGCAGCCATAGATCAGCATTTCTCATATCTCCTGTTTAAAATTTCCCTTGCTTATATTTGCTCCCTGTGTAACATTTATAAATACATATTCTATAAACTCAAAAACTGGATGAGATCAAGCATGCACATTCAATTTCTTTTGATAAATGTTTGAAACCTTACAACCTGACAGTGGCTGCTTTATACCTGTTACAGACTGGTATTGCAGCAGAACAGGCTGTGTATAATAGACTCAGTCTTCTAACTTGAGTCAGTCAGTAATTCAAATTCATGTTGGCAATTTATTAGCTATTCATTTTGATTCTCCGTGACAAGTTTCTCCCTTACATGGCCATACGCTGGCACTACATTTACATTTCGACAAAATATTTCTTTCTCCATTTATCGTTCATTGGGGCCACAGGCTTGTGGGTGTCACAAGCACTCGCCTACCTTATGCAAGTGGTCATTCGTCATGTGTGATCCAAGTATTCGCAGGCTATTAAATTATGGAAGTTGGAGATGTATTTCAACCAATAATGTAGTTAATGAGGTTTAATTTCTAATTTCATGTAAAATATGGCATTTTAAAAGGTTATGAAATAAAGCAGGGTGATCTTCAGAATGATATGAAAAGAATTATTGCAAGAAAATCCAACTGGGCAGGTGGGACCGAGAATTGGCATCGATCATAATATGAGAACAAACTGGAGAAAATTATTCATCAAGATCAGGGATTGGAGTGGGAGGGAAATTCCATTCCCAGCTACTGCTGCTTAAGTTTTTTGCCAAAATTGTGCTTTTTAATTTCTTTCTGTCCTCCTTTCTACCCCCTCTTCCATTCTGATGGTACAGGTGCCAACCAGCACTGGAAGGGGTACAGTGGAGGTTCACCAGGATGTTGCCTGGGATGGAAATTTGAGCTGTAAGGAGGCACCGGATAGGCTTGGATTGTTTTCCTTAGAGCAGAGGAGTCTAAGGGGAAACAGGATTGAGGTATATAAGATTACGAGGGGTATGGACAGGATGGGTAGGGAGCAACTGTTCCCCTTGGTTGAAGGGTCAATCATGAGGAAGCATAGTTTTAGGGAAAGGAGGAGGGGATTCAGAGGGGATTTGAGAAAAAACTTTTTCACTGGGTGTTGTGTGAATTTGGAATGCACTGCCTGGGAAGGTAATGGAGACCAGAAACCTTACAACCTTACAACAATATTTGCATGAGCGCTTGAAATGTCATAATATTCAAAGATATGGGACAAGTATAAAAAAATGGGATTAGCGTGACTTTAATGGTAGGTATTGTCAATGCCGGCTCGATGGCCAAAGGGCCTTTTATGCACAGTATGACTCTGTAACTAATCCCTTAAAAGAAAGCTGATTGGCCATTTTAACATCGCTTCTCATGAATCCATGGTGATTGGTTAAAAAGAACTTGCTTTAACAAAGCTTTTATTTATCCTTTTCATAAAACTCAGAGTGCGTTAAAGTCAATGAAGTACATTTGGGATATAGTCATTGATGGGGTAAGTAATCTACTGGCAGTAATTCTGTTGTGTCGAGTGGTGGTAATCTATTTCAGCATCTATTTCCTTGAATGCTGACCTGTTGGTAGATCTTCCCAGTGTCATCTAATCATCTAATTCATTTAGCAGGCTTCCAGCAGTATTTCTGAAGCTACTGGTATATCTGCTTTGGGCAGTTGGAGGGAGGGAAGGCAGAAAGGCTATGTAAGACCTGTTACAGCTGTGGGATTCCAACGTTGCCGTAAAAAAAATCTTTTAAAAAATCTTTTAAAAAATCAGACTTTTCCTCGTGCAATAATTTACTCTGTGGCTAGTTGCACCAAACAAGGTAGCCTTTTGATTCTTATCCTCCTGTCACACTCTAGAAATGCTGGAAATTTGGAACCAGTGTTGTTAAAATCATTAATGACCACATTGCTTCTGTATTGTGATTACTTTTCCTGCCTCTACACTTCTTCATGAGTTAACCATTTGTTTTCACTTCAGGATGGTGAGCAACAACTCCAGCCCATGTTGTAGGGTTCAAAGGTTATAGTTTGGGATTTTCTGGCTCTGCGAGGGCAGGTTTTCTAGACGCAGAGATGTTTCACCATTGGATGTGTGTGGGAATGCCTGGTTCCACTGATGGCAACAACCATCTACATTGCTCACTGGCCGCGCTGCCAGGGAACACATCAAACAACACTGACCTGCCTCCACCACAGGAAAACGCACCACAGTGTGGCCAGAATCCTGGCCTATTGAAAAAAAGAAAGTTTATTTATTAGTATCACAAGTAGGCTAATGTGAAGTTACAGTGAAAATCCCAAAGTCGCCACACTCTGGCTCCTGCTCGGGTACACTGAGGGAGAATTTAGCATGGCCAATCCACTAAACCAGCACATCTTTCAGACTGTGGGAGGAAACCGGAGCACTCTGAGAAACCGACGCAGACACGGGGAGAACATGCAGACACCGAACAGAAGTGACCCAAGACTGGACTTGAACACGGATCCCTGGCACTGTGAGGCAGCAGTGCTAATCACTTTGCCACTGTGCCTCCCTACATGCTAAGCTTTTGGGCAATTCACCATTTTGGAAGAACTTGAATGAGTTATTCCCATGATTAATACAGCATTTGATTCTGCAGGCTTCCTCTGTGTCTGATATCCCTTGCTGCAGGAAACCTCAGAAGTGGCAGCCCCTGGATCAGTCACAATCAAATTCCCTCACCCCAATTATCCACTGCTACCTAAAATGGGACATAAAATCTCAGCTTAATAACTGATCTCAAGAGCAAAGTATTGAAAATGAAAACCACTGTCAAAAGCAAGCAAAAACCCATTAAAGAAGAATTTATATTCTTTGATGTGAAAAGCAAAATTTATTTTTATCAAGTTATCTGCCTGAGAGGAAGAGACTCTGACCTGATGAAAATCCGCGTGGAGAACAAGTGTGGCTGGTTCTCTGACTCTCCATTTACTTCTTTTTAATCATTTATTTTCACATCAGGGTTATGAGCTGTAACCCCAACTCACATTATAATATTCAAAGGCTCAACGAAAAGATTACGAATAAAGAAAACTAAATGTGGGCTCTTTATTTGGCTTTTGAGCTAATTTAATATGTATGTAAGTCAAACATAGCACTGTATCTGATTATTTTGCTGTATAATATAGTGCAAATAAATGTTATTATTAGTTCAGTCTGGAGAATGCATGTGACAAGTCGATTCTTCTGCCTTGCTGCAAAGATCAGAGTTCGTATTGGCTTTGAAACATATCCGTAAAAGGCAAATTGCTGATTCAGTGGAAGTGGACTCGAATGTGAGATATGTACCAAGCTGTAAGGTTTTGATTATAAGGAATAAGTGTGTTTCTGCTATGGAAACTGTATTTTGCTCTGAAGAAATTGCTGATTGTTGCCTGATTCGTCACAGAGTATTCCTTCCAGCCTACCATTGCCATATTTCCTTTATTTAATTGTTCTTTTCATCTTTCTTTCTCCTTTAATGTATGTTGACAATCACTCAACCTTTAACAACGGTAGTCTCTCCTACCCTTCAAATTACCATCCCATTGCCTAATGATTAGCATTCTCAAACTTGACATCATCCAGGAAGTTAAGCTCTAATCAAGTTCTGTTTTAGATACAGCCATTTCACGAGTGATTATGTTCTTGGTGCAGAAGTGTTTGTAACTCTCCATTTGATCACTTTACCATAGACATTTCCAAACCCTTGAATGAAATATGGTATAGTTCCCTTTTAGATCCATTGACTCTGTCTATACTTCCTGCTGCCTTGGGAAAGCAATCAGTATAATTAAGGACACCACGCACCCCGGACATTCTCTCTTCCACCTTCTTCTGTCGAGAAAAAAGTATAAAAGCCTGAGGACAGGTACCAACTGACTCAAGAACAGTTTCTTCCCTGCTGCCATCAGACTTTTGAATGGACCTACCCTGCATTAAGTTGATCTTTCTCTATACCCTAACTATAACTGTAACACTACATTCTGCACTCTCCTGTTTCCTTCTCTATGAATGGTATGCTTTGTCTGTATAGCGCAAGAAACAATACTTTTCACAGTATACCGATACAAGTGACAATAATCAAATCAGATTCAGTCAGTGCTGGAAAACCTGGGACCCACTAGATCTCATAGTTAGACACTCAAACAAATTCAAATCAAGATCTCGCCACGCTGCAGTTGCAAATTCATCCCATAATCTTTCGGATTAATTTAGGAAGTTCCGCATTGCTTCTTTCTATCTTCCATTTTAAAAAAATTTCGGAAAGCAATCGCCTTCAGACTTACGCTCTGTTTTGTTAATGGTTCAGCTACCCTGCACATCATTGTCTGTCTTTCTTAAAGGGGAACTGCACTCATTGCACAAAAGTTGAAATGGACTGTGGAAGATTTGGAGATTAACAAAAGCATAGATAACAGAATAACAAGAGAGGGGAGTTTGCAGGTTTCTGATGCATTGCTGGAGGCAATGGTATAGGAAGTGGAAAGGAGGATAGACACAGGGCGAGAATCTCCCAAAAGTACCATGGCGGGGTGAGGTGGAAATATCCCATAAGTCCCATGGTGGAGGCAGGAACAGGTGGGTATCCCACGGCAAAGACCGACAGGAAACCATACCAAATTTTCTGGCCCTGACCTCATTAATTACACACCCTGGGTTTAGCGCCATATTCAGTGGCAGGGCGGGCATGATAGCATGTACTCTGCCCTTATATCTGGCTGCCATATTGAAAAGTGTCCAACGTGACTAACATTGGAGGAAGTGGATGGGCTTCCTGGAAAAGAAGATGGATCTCTAGAAGCACACTGAGGCTGGAAGATAGACATCCTCGATGATACTGAATCTGGAAGATCCACATGTAGATCCTCCACCCTTCTATAGCTGTGATGTTCCAGGTTCCAGGGTTTCTGGCAGCCTCCATCCTGAACTCCAGAGGTAGCCCCAAGCATTGTCCAAATGACTTCTGCACGTCACGTTGTTCCAGACTTGTTCTGGATTGCTGCTTTTTCCTGCTGGTATCATGGAAAAATGAGTGTGGGTAGCAGATTTCAGACAGGTCTTCATCTGCACCCCATTAGTGGGAGGCAAATTAATTTAACACTGGGGATACACTAACCAGCATGGCGGGAAATCCTAATGAAGTCAACTCCCAGAGTTTGGCCTGAGGGCCTAGCAACTGTTTCTCAAGATATTCAGTAACCTCACACAGCTTGTCAGGGAATGGATCTTCACATGACATCTACCCACCACAACCATCTCTCATGCTTCTCAATGAACCACGCCCCATCAACAGTCTCTGGCAATCAGGATTCAAGCTAAACTATCAGATACTCCACCTCATCCTCATACACTTGCCAATTCTGTCAACTTTGCTTGCAATTTTTCCTGTTTCTATATACACCAGCCCTTCAGCTGTGTCAGGCACATCATCCTAACACACTGCAGCACAATTTTTCCTTCCCTTTTCAGGACAGAGCAGCCCATAGCAAGAAGGAGCAATGAGAACCAGAGGGGGACAGCCATGCCTGCATCACCTGAACCCTCTGTCGAAGATGGAGTCCCAAATCATGAGGCCTACTGTGACAAAGACCACCACTGAGGACACTCAGGAAGATGGTTTGTATGAAGACGAAGCTGCAGATGATGTGACCATGAAGCTTCTGCTTTGCACTCTTTCCCAAATCCTTCACCCCATCCCTCTCCTCTGCAATTACACTTTCAGAAACCCAAGAACAGCCAGCCAATGCCACCTGATTTTTTTTAGTTCTTCTGGAATGATCTTGTTGTTCTGAAAATGTATTTTTATGTCTTCAAGCTTATGGAGGAACATGAGCTGAGGAAATGAATTAGGTCAGCATAGTGCCACAGTGGTTAGCGCTGTTGCCTCACAGTGCCAGGGACCCCGATTCAATTCAGACCTTGGGTGACTGCACCTTTTCCCTGTGTCTGCATGGGTTTTCTCCGGGTGCTCTGGTTTCCTCCCATGACAATGTACAGTTTAGGTTAACCGGTCATGTTAAATTGCCCCTTAGTGTCAGGGCAATGTCAGGACGATATGCAGGGTAAATACTTGGGGTTATTGGAGTAGGTCTTGGGTGGGATTGTTGCTGGTGCTGGGTGGATGGCCCAAATGGCCTCCTTCTGCACTGTTGGGATTCTATGATTCTATGAATTAATGGCAGGCTTATTGAAGAATCATTGCATTTTGACAGGCAATCCTCCATCAATGAATATGCATGGAGGTCAGGGTGCCATCTGATTGTAAAACCTATTGTAGAAACCATCACTTTTTTTCAGCAGCACAAAGTGATATTGGCATTGCCAATCTTCTGCACTTACTAAAAGTTTGATGTGGCAGCCTTTGATGGACAGGGCTGGTATATCTCTCACAGAGGACAACAATGCAGCATGCCTGCAAAGACAAGAAGTGAAATCAAAAACGTCAGCTGATGATTACTGACACAGGCTATGTCAGCCCAATACTGTGTTCTGGCTGCAGATGCCCTTGCAGTAGCTGAACAGCTCTGCATCTGTCTCCACTGAGCTGATGTCTATGAAGGCTGCTCCCTGTGCTTATTACCATATGGGTGCATCAGTGCCTGCACATCTGATAGGTGGCATCGTGCCAATTAGCCTACACTATCTGTTAAAGCGTGGCATACAGTGATTTGAACAAGACACTGCCTAACATTTGTCAGGCATCACATATAAAACTTGTGCTCAGCTGCCAAGGACTTGGTTGGGAATCGGAACCTTTGAATACATTAATCTCCTGTCATGCGAGGAATGTGTATTTTAATGTGTAGATGCTGATGTCCAACAAGTGGGCACCAACAGCTCGGAGCTATCCAGCATCTCTCCGGTGCTCTTCCTTCCTCCAAAGCATCCAGTTATCCGGCAATTCTCACTGGAATTCCCGTCATTCCACCAACTGATCTGCGCAAAGGAAAAGCCAGCAGTTACAAGCGCTATTAAAAGCTTCAGTGAGGATAGAAAAATGCAAACCCTTTCCCAAAAGAGCAGAAAATTCTTTGCAGGACCATCTCACTCTGCCCTCCATGCCCAATGAATGTCATATACAGTTGACCCCATAACCCCCTGGATTCTCATTGTTTGATTTGATTTGATTTATTATTCTCACATACATTAACATGCAGTGAAATGCATTGTTTCTTGCATATACTATACAGACAAAGCATACCATACGTAGAGAAGGAAAGGGGAGGGCGCAGAATGTTACAGTTTTAGAAGCATAGGAGGGGACTAGAAGATAGAAGTAGAGGGCATGCTGGGCATAGCTTGCAAGAACCACCACACTCTGGTGCCATTTTGAAACAGAATGAGTGAGAAGGCCATTCAGCAAGCGGGCTCACTTTGTTAACTTTTCTCGCCCAGGCGAAAATGACAATACCAGATTGATCAACTGTTTTTATAACAGACCAGCCAATGAAAAGGAAAATTGAGAAGGGTGTAAAATGGATGGCTAACACATTCCTGCCTCTTGGAGGCTGGCAGGGACAGTTAAATCCAACCCCATTCCAAATATACTGCATGTACAAGTCTCTGGAAAAAAAGCATGAAGGATGAAATGATCTCATTCAGCTGTAATGACAATAATAATCTAACGAAAGTGTCTCCTGACAATGGGGAGCTTATTACTCAGGCTTTTCTTACAAATTGATGCACAGTGCCAAGAGGTGGAGATCAGTGGAAAAAATTGTCACATCATTCCCTGCTCAGATTTTCCCAGTTTACACCTGGGATTTGGGCAAGCCTAATGAAAGGTCAGTGCTGTAGTCTTGGTGTTCAGAACTGGCTTGCAGTCATCTGAATGGTTGTGCTGACAAATTCATGGTCCTCAAACAACTTGGAAGCGTGGTCACCTAACGTAGTACAAAAGAGTGGCAATTCGTAGATGTCAATTGCTATCATTTTTCCAAAGTGATATTAATTTATATTCAAAGGACCTGATACTTAGGATCAAGGAGTGATCATTTTTATTAAAACCAGGTATGATTATCTGGTCAACCTCTTGGGAAACAAGCTTATAATTAAATCTGTGAATCCAGCAATAGGCTGCTCTTATAGTACCCTACGTACATGAATATTGATAGAAAGCAGTGAAATTTGTAAATATAATCCAATAAATCAGACAGTGGCATGGTGGTTAACACTGCTGTCACACAGAGCTGGGGACCCAGGTTCAATTCCCAGCTTAGGTCATTGTCTGTGGGGAGTTTGCACATTCTCCCCCACGTCTGTGTGTGTTCCCTCCAGGTGCTCCAGTTTCCTCCCACAGTCTGAAAGACATGCTGGTTAGGTGCATGCTAAATTCTCACTCAGTGTACTGGAACACGTGCCGAAGTGTGGCAACTAGGGGATTTTCACAGTAACTTCATTGCAGCATTAACATAAACTTACTTGTGACACTAATAAATAAAGTTTAAAAAAAAATTACCAATTTGAAGTCCAAAGAATGCTATTACCTTACAGATTTTGTTTGCATATTTAAGCATTAGGCAATTGATTAAGATTTGATTTTAATTTAAATAAATGAAACTTGTGTTTGGGAAGACTTGTTTTCTTTTGGAAGATCATAGAAACCAGAAGAGTCGCAGATCATTTAAATCACTTAGACATTACAACAAATGTGGGAAGAACTTAGCTCAGCACATGTTGTGTTCTCCTAATCAAATGAAAAAGCATTTTTGAGAAGGTGTTGCCCCTTTAAAAACATTGCAATGCTGCATGCTTCCTGGTGAGCTGTGATCAAGTGATATAATCAACATTACTTCAAGGTCACAAAATGCTCATCAAAGCATATATATCTTTGGCTGGTTCCATATGTGATTTATATTGTTTGAATTAATGAAACTGACCCGAAATTGACAAGTTGATGACAGTGTAAATGATGATAGTACCCTAACCTCAGGCTACACAATTGGGAATCTGCAACTTGGCTAACATTTTGTGGATCAACCTTGAGGCCTTTTATTTTGTGCTGTTAATAGAAATTTTCTGCCAAGATGCATTTTTCTGATACAAGTACACTTCAGCTCGATATCTCGGTCTTTTCATCCCCTGTCACAAGGAGAAAAAAAAATAAGCTCAGAAATTTCAGGAATCTTACTCTGCTCCCAGAAGTATGACACGAGGGAGAGTTTGCTCATCCTTCTGTCCCGGTTTTGATTCCACCCTAAATTAAAAGGAGGGACTAATATGAATAATCAGGGATGTGTGATGTATTGTCAACAGGATTCAACTCAGGATGTTGGAGTGGCATCTAGGTACTTTACTGGTGGTACAGTGGTTAGCACTGCTGCCTTGCAGTGCCAGGGACCCAGTTTCAATTCTGATGAGTATCTGTGTGGAGTTTGCATGTTCTCCCTGTGTTTACATGAGTTTCCTTCGGGTACCACAGTTTTCTCCCACTCTCCAAAGATGTGCGGGTTAGGTTGATTGGGGCTTGTTGTCAGGGGATTAGCAGGGTAAATATGTGGATATCCGTGGATAGGCTTGTGTGGGATTGTTGTCAGTGCAGGCTCAATGGGTTGAACAGCCTCCTTCTGCACTGTAGGAATTCTATGATTCTACTTTCCTGGCAAGGTCCAGGACTACTTATTTGGATTAATTCTTCAAAAGTAAAGGCATTTTACATCTGCTTTTCCTTTTCACAATGTGGACCTATTCACAAAATCCACAATCAATCTTTTTGAGATCAATTGCCGTTAAAATATGGTATTATAGGGTCCACTGATAACCATGACATGGTAACGACACCAGCTTCATGTGGGTAGACTCACTCATGGCAGTAAGCTGGATGTAAGTTTCTGCAGGTAGCCAGCATCTTTCTAGTTCCACTGTGAAAAGTGGTGTCAAGGCTGCGGTGTGGTGTAGGTGGAGGGGGAAATGGAAGAAGCAACCTAGCCCCAAGGAAATCTGTCAGAATGGACAGGTTTTGAGCATAAACAAGGTGGTAATAGGTTCTGTCCCAACCTCTTCCTCCCTGCCTGTAGAGGTGATTCTGTGTCCAAAATGGGCTGACGTTTCCAGACCAAAACCTTTTATTTATAAAGGCATTGAAACAAATATGTAGCTGCAAAATGATAAAGAGAGCAGAATCATAGAATGGTAAGTTAATACAGCAGAGAAGCAGGGTATTCAGCATATTATTTCCGTTAGATTAGATTCCAAACCCTAATTTATTGCCATGACGTGTAAATTAGTTTAAATAAACTAGGTTCACATCAAAGTTGAGGAACCTCATGGCTGTAAAGTAAATGTCACATGGGATTCTCTCCTTTGCTGTAATGCTGATGAATCTACAGAGCGGTAGGACATTTCCCTTCATTATCCCGTCCCCCCAACCATATCCTTCTCGTCAACTGAAGGCTGTGTCTCAGGATCAGGCTTGTTATCATTAACTGGATGGGTTCCAGGATCATTTATTGCTACTATTTTGGGCTCTTTGTTCTGCATCTGAAGTGGAACCAAAACCTAAACATATCAAAGGCGATTCTCCCAAAAAAAATTCTAAGTGCCAAATTCGTGTGAGAACAGGAGTAACTTCCACTCGTTTTTTTAGTGGGATTTTCAGATTGAATCTCCGATATTCTGAGCACTGCGGAGTGCCCAAGTGGGATTCACTCTGAAAATCAGCAGGCAGCGCCTATTCTTGTGGCAGAGGCCAGCAGCATAATGCTGAGAGCACCACTGCACATGTGTCAGTCAGTCAGAACTGACATCGGTGCATGCGCAGTACCCCTGCACTATTGGGCTCCTGATCGCAGGCAAGCCCTGTGACTCCCCATCGATGACCCTCCAGCTCCTTCACCTGGCCACCCTCTCCCCTTCCCCCTCCCCCCCAATCATTGGCCTCCCGGATGTCTTCAGACCAAGCATTAATGTCCCTCCCCCAACCTCAGCCAGACCCGATTAACCCAACACCCCGTCCCCCCACAGTCCTGCTCCTGCCCTGCCCCCTGCAGTCCTGATCACCCTCTTCCCTCTCTGTCCCAGCAATTCTCTGGTAGAGTCGCAGGGGAACACCCCCTGCCCAACTGATCTCTCCTGCAATAGACCCTGATCCAATAGGCCTCGTCCCTCTCTGGGCCTGTTCCCTTTGCATTGCCTGATGCCCAGTGAGCAGTGCCAAGGTGCCTGTTGGGCATTGCCAGTTTGCCCCTTGGGCTGTGCCGGAGGCCAGGAGGCATTACCAGGCTGGCACTGTCCAGGGGGCACCCTCCCATATCCCTGACCTCCGGTGGGGGAGGTTGGGGGTGGGGGGGGGTGGTGCTCAAGGCCTCTGTTCACTCCAGTGGAGTCAGGTCACCTGTTCCCTGTTAGTGTTGTTGTAAAGCCCGCTAGAGAGAAACACTCCCGGTGGAAGAGGAAACACTAGCAGGCCCAGAGACTTCAATTCCGGGCCTGCTAGCCCCTGCCAGGAGATGATAATAAGAACATAAGAACATAAGAAATAGGAGCAGGAGTAGGCCATCTAGCCCTTCGAGCCTGCCCCGCCATTCAATAAGATCATGGCTGATCTGTCGTGGCTCAGTTCCACATTCCCGCCCTCTCCCCATAACCCTTAATCCCCTTGCCTATCAAAAACCTATCAACCCGCATCTTAAATATATTTAGCGAGGTAGCCTCCACCACTTCAACGGGCAGAGAATTCCAGAGATTCAACACCCTTTGAGTGAAGAAGTTCCTCCTCAACTCTGTTCTAACTGCGCCCCCTCCATAAGATGTGCAAGGTAGGCATCTTTCAGAATAAACCCTACCACAAGGTGTACCCAAAATCAGGGCGTTGGCACCAACTGGATCTGATCATCATCAGACATGACTCTCTGAAAAGCATTCTCATCGCACAGCACTGACTGTGATACCCATCAATCCCTGGTGTGGGTTAGCTTAAGAATGTGACTCCAGAAATGTTTTCATTCAAAGCAGAAGTGCTGTCATTCTTTGAATGTCAGCCATATTGCTCATTCAGATAAAAACAACTGTTCCTCAACTCGATTGAACTGGTGTTCTCAGGCATTTCCACACTGAATGCCAAAACGATATAAAACTGTAATGTATTGCAAAGCAATGCATCGCTATATGATCAGTCACATGATGTTTGTGACATCACCAGAGGTATTCAAGGGCTTTTAATCTCTCTTCCATGTTGGACTTTAATCTAACAACAGCTCTTAACTAAACCTGCATTGAGTTGGTCCAAATCCCATAGTGTGGCACTTCATCATCTTTGGTATCAATGGGAGCTATTCTGGTTGGCGGTTGGTGACTAGTGGAGTGCCGCAGGGATCGGTGCTGGGGCCTCAGATATTTACCATTTATATAGTTGATCTGGAGGAGGGGGCTGAGTGTAGGGTGACGAAATTTGCTGATGACACGAAGATGAGTGGAAAAGCAAATTGCGTGGAGGGTGTGGAAAGTCTGCAGAGGGATCTGGATAGGCTGAGCGAGTGGGCGAAGATCTGGCAAATGGAGTATAATGTTAGCAAGTGTGAGGTTATCCACTTTGGCAGGAATAATAGTAGGAAGGATTATTATTTAAAAGGCGAAAAGCTGCAGCGTACTACGGTGCAGTGGGACCTGGGGGTCCTTGTGCACGAGTCGCAAAAACCCAGTCTGCAGGTGCAGCAGGTGATCAAGAAGGCGAATGGGATGCTGGCCTTTATAGCGAGGGGGATTGAATATAAAAGCAGGGAGGTCTTGCTGCAACTGTACAGGGCACTGGTGAGGCCGCAGCTGGAGTACTGTGTGCAGTTTTGGTCGCCGCACTTGCGCAAGGATATATTGGCCTTGGAGGGAGTGCAGAGGAGGTTTACTAGGCTGATACCAGAGATGAGGGGGTTGGACTATGAAGAGAGACCAAATAGTCGGGGTCTGTACTTGTTGGAGTTTAGAAGGATGAGGGGAGATCTTATAGAGACATATAAGGTAATGAAGGGGATGGATAGGGTACAGGTAGAGAGATTCTTCCTGCTTAGAAAGGACAGCAGGACTAGAGGGCACAGCCTCAAGATAAGAGGGGGGCAGTTTAGATCGGAGTTGAGGAGGAACTTCTTCACTCAAAGGGTGGTGAATCCCTGGAATTCTCTGCCTGTTGAAGTGGTGGAGGCTACCTCGCTAAATATATTTAAGTCACGGGTAGATCGGTTTTTGATAGACAAGGGAATTAAGGGTTATGGGGAGAAAGCGGGAAAGTGGAACTGATCCACTTCAGATCAGCCATGATCTTATTGAATGGCGGGGCAGGCTCGAAGGGCTGGATGGCCTACACCTGCTCCTATTTCTTATGTTCTTATGTCTTGTTAATAATATTGATTAAAACATCGAATATATAATAAGATAAAGACAGATGACAAAGACGTCTTTCCCAAAGGATTTTCAACAAAATCCCAGTGTTCAATAAAACTGGAGAAGCCAGCCTCTGATTGGACAAGTGTGGACAGTGAAAGTGGTAGGTAGTCTGGGCCTCAGAACAGAAATCAGAGCATGCTCACCGGAACTGGGGGGAGAGGTGTGGAGGGGGTCAGCGGTGCTTGGGGGTTGGCGGAGCAGGCCTCTGAGTGGGATTGGGGGAGGGGCGGTAAAGCGGGCCTTGGAACGGGTTTCAGAGGGGGGATTACAATCCACCCAACTGTACTTGAGCAGAGACATGATACCCTCAGGGACAATTCTGGTGGAAAATGCAGTAAGTGTGGCTGGATGACTGGGAGCTATCATAAAAGCTCGATTTGCTTTCCCCACTCACTCTGATTTTGCCAAGGAAATTCTGCTCCCCCATGTTTAAAGTTTTGGGTGTAATTAGGCTTTGTATGCACACCGTGCTCAGCCACTGCACAGACACTATACTGATCAGAAGTAAGGGATTTCACTGAAGCTCAGTGAGGTCCTTGTGAATCATAACATGTCGACGCAGTCTTCAATAAAGGATTTGCTTACAGTTTCTCTGCTGGCTAACCTACCCTTAGGGAGATCCGTTTGATAGTCCCAGTACTGGGCTGGTATCTATCAACTTGACAAGGAATAGAGTGCTTTTGTCTTGATAGTTAAATGTAGATGTATTTCTCCCAGAAGACAATACTCCTTCCACTGAAATTGCACATTTTTGCAATGACAGAACACTATCTAGTAATAGGCGTCAGCTCAATTTATCATTGACAGTAAAATCAAATATTCTTCGCTTAGCCCTGGTGAAGAAATATAATTCAGTGCAGTTTCCTTAAGTCAACCATATTCCACATCATTGTGCAATAAACCAGATCGAAAACCTTTAAATTTCAGGAAAATTTAATAATGCAAACTGAATGAATCATAAATGCACATGGACAAGCACACATGTACACGTGCACATGTACATGTGCACATGTACAGGCACACATGTATGGACACATATGTACACACACATGTACATTCACAAGCACAGATGAACATGCACGCATGTATGTGCAAAACACATGAGCAGCAGAAGTGGCTCTACAAACATCCCCATCCTCGATGATGGCAAGTAACATTTGGGAAAAAGCTGAAGTGTTTGCAATGATATTCGGTCAGAAATCCTGAGTGGATGATCCATCTGTACCTCCCGAGCTCCCCAGTATCATAGATACCAATCTTGAGCAAAATCAATTCATTCCGTGGGATTTTAAGAAATGACTGAAGGGACAGGATATTGCAACAGTTGCAGGACATTGATAACATCTTGGCTGTAGTACTGAGGACTGACCCTCTGGAACTACCCACACCCCTAACCAAGCTACTCAATGCAGCTGCAGCATGGACATCTTCCTAACAATGTGGAAAATTGCCCAGGTATGTCCTGTTCATTAAAAGCAGGACAAATCCCAATCCAGCCAATTATCACTGCATAAATAGACTGTCAATTTTTAGAAAAGTCATGGAAGGTATTGCCTACAGTGAAGAAAGTTTTTTCCAATTGCGACGGGATCTTGATCAATTGGGCCAGTGGGCTGACGAATAGCAGATGGAGTTTAATTTAGACAAATGCTCGGTGATGCATTTTGGTAGATTGAACCAATGTAGGATTTAATGGTGGGGCACTGGGGAGAGTTACAGAACAAAGAGATCTAGGGGTACATATTCATAGCTCTTTGAAAGTAGAGTCACAAATGGACAGAGTGGTGAAGAAGGCATTCGGCATGCTTGGTTTCATCGGTCAAAACATTGAATATAGGAGTTGGGAAGTCTTGTTGAAGTTGTGCAAGACATTGGTATGGCCACACTTGGAATACTGTGTGTCATTCTGGTCACCCTATTATAGAAAGGATATTATTAAACTAGAAAGACTGCAGAAAAGATTTACCAGGATGTTATTGGGACTTGATGGTTTAAGTTATAGGGAGAGCCTGAGGGGTGACATTGTAGAGGTCTATACAATAATGAGGGGCATAAACAAGGTAGAAAGTCAATATCTTTTCCCAAAGGTAGGGGACTCTAAAACTTGAGGGCACAGGTTCAAAGTGAGATGGGAGAGATACAAAACTGTCCAGAGGGACAATTTTTTCACACAGAGGATGGTGAGTGTCTGAAACAAGCTGTCAGAGATAATAGATGAGGCGGGCACAATTTTATCTTTTAAAAAGCACTTAGATATTTACATGGGTACAATGGATATAGAGGGATATGGACCAAATGCGGGCAATTGGGATTAGCTTAGGGGTTTTAAAAAAAGGGCAGTATGGACAAGTTGGGCCGAAGGGCCTGTTTCCATGCTGTAAACCTCTATGCCTTTATGACTCTACAGTAACATGAAAGAGACTTACTCAGTAATAACCTGCTGACTGACGTTCAATTTGGGTTCTGTCTGTATCACTAGGCTCTAAGCCACATTTCAAACGTGGACAGAAAAGCTGAATTCTGGAATTCAGCTGACTTTGATTTCAATGTGGCAATGGGATCAGGGGGAACTCTGGGGTTGGAACCCTACCCAGCACAAAGGAGGATGGTTGTGGTTGTGGGAGGTCAAGCACCATAGTTTCAGGATATCACTGCATGAATTTGTCGGGGCAGTATTCAGGGCTCAACCATCATCAGTTACATCATTAATAACCTAAACTCACTGATGATTACAGTTTACATTCTATTCACAACTCCTCAGATATGGAAACAATCTGGGTCCATATGCAGCAAGATTTGGACAACATTGAGGCTTGGACTGATAAGTCGCAAGAAACATTTGTGCCACACAAATATTGTGTAATGACTATCTCCAACAAGAGAGATTCTATATCCCTTTAACATTCAATGGCAGCAATATCACATAGTAATCAATATCTTTGGGGTCACCATTGACCAGAAAGCTAACTGGAGTAATGATACAGATACTGTGGTTTCAAGAGCAGGTTAGAGGTTGGGAATTCTGAGATGAGTAACTCACTCCCTGGCTCTCCAAAACAAGTAATCTTCAAGGCACACATCAGGAATGTGAAGGAATACTCTTCAATTGCTTAGATGAGTGCAACTCCATTAACACCTCTTGGACAAAATAGGCAACTTGAACAATGTCACTTTCACTATCTTAAACATTCACACCTACCACCAGTGTAGAGTAGCAGTAGTGTATAGCATTTACAAAATGCTTTCTAATAGTTTGCAAGGATCCAATGACAGCACCTTCTAATTAATTTGCAACCTTCACCATTTCAAAGAATAAAAGCATTAGATGTATGAGGATACCATCTGCAAGTTCACCTCCAATCCACACACCATTCTCACATGGAACTACATCACTGTTCCTTCACTGCTACTGGGGCAAAATTCAGGAACTTTTTATAGCAGCACTGAGAATGCACCCAGATTCCATGGACTGTAGAGGTTCAAGAAGGTGGCTCACCACCACCTTCTCCAGGGCAGTTAGAGTTGGCCAATAAGTGCTGGCTTTGTCACTAATGCTCACCTTCCATTATTGAATAAAATACATACACGCACACAAACACACGTGCACAAATCA
This sequence comes from Carcharhinus amblyrhynchos, assembly GCF_965287045.1. Classification (NCBI taxonomy): domain Eukaryota; kingdom Metazoa; phylum Chordata; class Chondrichthyes; order Carcharhiniformes; family Carcharhinidae; genus Carcharhinus; species Carcharhinus amblyrhynchos. The sequence continues at coordinate 66,043,312 of NC_137333.1, forward strand.
TGCATGAAATCCATGCACATATGCACAAGCACATACACGAGGACACATATGCGGGAGGTAATAGCCTAGTGGCATTATCATTAGGCTATTAATCCAGAAACTCAGCTAATGTTCTGGAGACCTGGGTTCGAATCCTGCCATGGCAGATGGTGAAATTTGAACTCAATAAACAAAAATCTGGAATTAAGAATCTACTCATGAGCATGAAACCTCTGTCAATTGTTGGAAAAACTCATCTGGTTCACTAATGCCCTTTAGGGAAAGAAATCTGCTGTCCTCATCCAGTCTGGCTTATATGTGACTCCAGAGCCACAGCAATATGGTTGACTCTCAACTGCCCTCTAAATAAGGGCAACTAGGGAGGGACAATAAATGCTGGTGTGCCAGCGAAGCCCATGTTCCCATGAATGAATAAAAAACAAATGCACAAGCGTACACAGATATTTTTAAAAAATACAGTTAAAAATTATAAATGGTACCTGATTTAAAAAAAATTGAGATTTGTCCTCTGGTTTCCTTTAAAGGTTTTATTTTTCCAAATTATTGACTCAGAAACGCTGACTGAAGAGTACTGATGTTTCTTGGGAATTAAATACGTTGCACATGCTGCGACTGTACAATTCAAATTCAGCTCACATAGTCACAGCCCTGCGCAAAAAATATCAGTTTGTGCAGGCACAAAATGTACTCAGACGAAGATATGGATAGATTGTTTTATTTATAGAACGGTGAGTGAGAAGTGATGGATTACAAGAAATAATTCACAGAGTAATTTTATGGCGGTGCATTTAATGAACTTGAAGAAGAAGAAGATACACATTCTTCAGCACCAAGGAAATCATAGAATGACCCAACACAGTGGGCTATTCGGGAATTGTATATTTACCAGCTGTTTGGAAGAGTTAACAATTAGCCCCAATCCCCCGCACTTTACCAAAAGTAAATGTTTTCTGTTCAAGTATTTCTCCAATTCCTTTTTCAAAGTTATTTTTGGATCGGCTTCCCTTATTCTTTCCGACAGTGCATTCCAGTTCACAACAACTCACTGTTTAAATTTTTTGACTGTATGTCACCTTTTTCTCCCAATTACTTTAAATTGATGCCTTCTGGACACTAAACCTGCTGCCACTGTAAACAGATATGCCTTATTTACCCCATCAAAATCTTTCAAGAATTTGAATACTACTATCAAATCTCTGTTTAACAGTTTTCTGTTTTAAGGAGAATAATCCTTGTTTCTTCATGTAAAACTCCCCTAGGCATGCTCTCAAAGACCTTAACATTCATCCTAAAGGTTGTGTCCTGAACTGACCACAGGACTTCAACTGGGTCTGCATCCATGGCTGGAACTTTACATTCCTGCCCATCATGGGAATCGGAGAGGGCGAGGGCGGACCATGGAAAGGTCCGTTGACCTTGGGCGGGATTTTACGATTTCGGGACGAGCGAGGTTGTACAATCCTGCCCCATGTCTCCTACAGATTTAGCATAATTTCTTTGCTCTTGTATCTTTCCAGGTTGTACATGTGAGGGTATATTCCCAGGTCCTTCTATTACTGCGCCCTTTAAAACTGTACCATTTGGTTTATATTGCCTCTGCTCACTCTCCCTACCAAAATGAATCGCTTCACATTTTTTAGTGCTAAATTTCATTTTGTATGTCCATTACATCAGTTCAAACGAAGTGTGACGCTATCTTTCTCATTGCATATTACATGCAGACTTTTCCCCTCCTGCTAGGGACAAAGGTCATCATGGCGGACAAGGGTAGAGAATATGCCAGAACGAAAAAGAAATTGAATTCCAAAAGGCAAGAAATCACATCAAGAAATTGCGGCTCTGAGTGTTAATGGGGGAACTGAATTTCCATGTTGTGAATGCTCATTAGAGCAGTAGCAGACCAGATTCCCCTTGCTGGCACATCTTCCTCTCTGCCAATGGGAAGTGGGAAGGCTCACTGGCCTAATTTACGACTGGATAAATTTGGCTTCCAAATTTTTAAAAAATTCATTCATAGGATGTGGGCGTCATTGGCTGGGCCAGCATTTTATTACCCATCCCTAACTGCCTTTGTAATAGATGCCTTGATGAGCTATTTCAGAGGGACATTTAAGAGTAAATGACATTACTGTGGATCTGGAATCACGTGGCCAGACCAGATAAGGATGGCAGATTTTCTTCCCTAAAGAACATTAGGTTTTTATGACAAAAAAACAATGGCTTCATGGTGAGCATTGGACCTTTAATTCCAGATATCATTGGATTTAAATTTCATCATCTGCTCTGGTGGGATTCAGACCCAGGCTCCCAGGCCATTACCCCTGCTCTCTGGATTCATTGTCCAGTGACAATATCACTACCTCTCCTCCACAAAAGGAGAATTTATTTCACTTACCTGAGAAGCTATGGCCCAGAGCACTAGAGGACCACTCAACCCCTGGCATGGTGCCTGCCGATGAAATGACTGGGGGGGGTTGGGGTAGTGGAGGGGGTGCGTGGTGTTGGAAAACATGGAAGGCTTGAGGAGTGGGCAAGTTCAAGGTGGGCATGGAGACTCTTACTTGTGTGTGGAGTCAGTTGGAAGGGGAGGCATTGAGAGGGTAATGCTGATGGGTGATGTTGGGGGAGGGTTCAAGGGTAACCAATGGGAGGATTCATTGGTAATGGGTGGAGGCTGTTAGGGAATAGGTTATAGGAAGAGAGTAAAATTTGCCGAAGATCAGGGTGTCAGCACTCTCGACGTCCAGCTGGAAAACGTCTTCAGTGGGACGAGAGCCATCGGACAGGTGGAGCTGAGGAAATTTAATCAGACAACTGAAGGAGAACCCTAACCAGGCAAAGGTCTATCTATAAGGCTGAGAGGGAAGGACAATAATGTGGCTGGGAGGCTTCTGGCACATGGTTCGCTTGAGCCTTGACAAAGAGTGAAGCCTCAATGTATAGGCATCGTATAGTGGGACATAAAGGCAGTCTGGGTGTGCCCCAGAAGTGGAGTGGGTTGGGAGGGGAGAGATTGTGCACACCCATAAATACAAGCAGCAGGAAGAAAAACCCAGGAGACGTGTATAATTTGAAATGACTTATATAATTACAAAAGTGCGATAACCATACACAATGATTGCGCACCTGTGCAACCACTGTGAACTTAATATTTCTTCATTTTTCTTACCCTGCCACAAGCCTATCTGTGGCTAGAATGATAGAATGCAGGCCAGAGCACAGTACAAGCAGAAACTCAGCATTCTGCAGGACCAGGGTCTTTATGGCATCTGCCAATCTCCCCATGGAGACCTCCATATACTCACATGCTAGAGCCTTGAAATCAGACAGCAGACGGACACACTGCTCCGTCTCTCCTGCCACTCTATTGAGGATCTCTGACATCTCTGCCTGGTGTTCTCCCCACACCTCTTCTCCATGACTACTTCTAGAGGCTCATCATCTGACTCTGACTTTGCAAAGGTTTCTCCTTTGGCATCCTCCACATGCACGTGATCTTAGCCTTCACTTCTTCACCTGCTGTGGTCACCCCTGTGAGGTGAATCACTGAAGTGTGAGCCTGAGCCTAACTCAGATCGATCACACTCCGAGGTGTGTGTCTCCAGCCTGGTGGGGGATGCAGGTGAATGATGTGATGGCTGTAAAAGGTGACAGGTCATCCTTGTCCTGTCCCGTGGTCTCCTGCTAATTGGATCTGACTTCAAATGTGGAGGATGCCCCCCCCGCCCAGCCCCCATCCTCCTCACCCCCAACCCCCTCACTGCTGCTATTGGCACCGAGAATAGAGCAGAGAATGAGTGAGTTCTTCAGCTGCCTCCTACATTGCACACTGCCATACCCCCAGGTTCTGATTTGTTGAGATTAAGTATGTTTCTTCACTGAATACTTGCGGGCCTCACCCTCAGCACAGACACGGACACCTCACGGCCATGGACATGGACACAGACACAATCACAGATACGCTCCTCTCCTGCCAGCTCGACAGCCTACAGCTCAAATTGTGTGATTAATGTGTTTAATTCTCTCCCTCTCTTGCCTCTTGTGTACTATCTTCTCCTGTATGAAGATAGATGGACGGATTGTGAAAACTTCTGATGCAGGAGCAGGTCCCATGCTGAGAATTCTGTGGCTAATATGTGAACGTCTGACTCCCTAAGGCCTGTCCACTATGTACAAGGCACATGTGAGGAACTTGAGGCAATACTGTCCACCTGCCTGGATAGGTGTAGCTCCAACAGCTCCCAGGAAGCTGGGGACCATCCAGGATGATGCAGGCTGCTTGGTTGCCACCCCCCTCCAGCGCCATTGACATGTAGTCCCTCTATCACCCACTCATAGTGGCAGAGTGTGTGTGCAATTAGTCATCTGGTGGACTTTTTTATCCATAGCACGATGGGGGGACCAGAACAGGTTGTTGGTGAGTTGGACACCTAGAAACTTGAAGCTCTCGACCATTTTTACGTCATCATCATTGATGTAGGCAGAGGCATGCCCTCCACTATGTTTCTTGAAGTTGATGACTATCTCTTTCATTTTGTTGACAATGAGGAGGAGATTATTATCGTCACACCAATTCACCAGATTCTCTGGGTGAAATTCTCTGGCCATGCTGGTCTAAAAGCCAGAAATCCCTGCCCGACCATCAATGGCGTTTCACATTCTCCACAACCCACCCACTAAAATTCCAGTGGTGGATGGGATGGGAGATGTCTCTTTCCTGCACTCTGTCTTGTCATTGTTTGAGATCAGACCCACTATGATGGTATCATCAGCAAACTTGCTCAGAGCAATGCAGTGATGACTCTATTTTAAAACCCTTATTACAATACTTTAAAACTTCTCATAACTTACAGTATTTCCAACACACATGGTCTTTACTGGATACCAATTCCTTTCCAGAACATTCTCAGTCTGGTGTCAGTACTTAGTTCTCCACCTCCATCCACAGGCTTAAGCAATCAACTGACAAGAACCAGTTGTCAGATTAGCATAATCAAAGACAGATGAAACAAACCACTCAACACTACAATCTCTGTATCCTGTCCCACAGACACTGGGGGGCAGAAGGATTTCTCTGATTACAACCACTTTTGAGCATGATGGTGATTTTGATAAAGGCAGAAGCTGGAATGTGGAGAGAGAATAAGGGAAAATAGGAATTCGGGTGACCCAAAGAATAGAGCCAACGTTTTGAAATGTTGATCTATTCTTTCTCCACAGATGGTGTCAGACCTGCTGAGTTTTTCTAGCATTTTCTGTTTTTGTTTGTGATAGTGAGTTTTAGCTGCTCTAGAGTCTGTTCAATCTGACCTGTCTAGTTCAGGGTATTTAAAGGTACTCTGTGGGAAAGTGATATAAACCAGGCCACTCTGGGGTCAACTAATGGCTAACTGCAAATAAATTTCCACAAATTGAGCATCTCTTATAAAAGTCTTAGAGTGAGGCTTGGTTATCAAGGTCAGAAATATTGCGCAAAATTATTGGCACTTTCATTTCCAAATACTTTTGACACTTTGAAGTGTCCCTTCTGAATTGTGATGACTGAGGGGGTGACCTTTTCCAAGTGACAGCCTTAGGCTAGTGCAAGACTTATATAAAAAAACATTTTGTGTGCTGCATCAGCAGGGGAAAGTGGAAGCTGTACATTTCAGTGTTTCGATCTATTTGATTTTTTTCTCATGTTTACCTGTAATCCCCTCAGGAAAGTTGATGGGATTGCAAAAAAAAGGAAACGTAGAAAGAAGAAGAAACTAGAAGGAAGGTTGAGTTTCCATGGTGACATTTGGGTGATGATGGCACAGTGGAAATGGAACTGGACTAATCTTTCAGAGACCCAGACTAATGAGGACATGGGTTCAAATCTCACCATGGCATCTGGTGGGATTTAACTTCAATTAATAAAATCTGGAGTTGAAAGCTAGTTGAGTAATAGTAACTATGAAATATATATCTTATGCACCCAAATGTATTTTATTTCCTTACTGGACATGATTGGATTTGCTTCTCTCCATTAAGGATTTATCAGGTTAGAGGTCCACTTGGTTTGGCTGTTTTATAGGCCCATGATTTGGAATGGCAGTGCAGGCAAAGTCAAGAATTACAAGGAAAAATGAACAAAAAGAAGCAAAGCGGAGCTGGGCAGGTATTGAAATTGTTGAAATGGATGTAATTTGTGGAGATGTTAAACATTAACTACAGGATATTCCAGGTAAAGCCAACTGAAGCAGAGAAATAACGAAGGCAAACAGGAATAGCAAAGAGAAAAACAAATGCGGAAACAGCGTTGCTCATAGAAATTCAGCTGGAAGAATGGCACAACGTAGAATCAAATTGGCTCACTGTTAGGTATTAAAATGATTTGGCGTATTTAGAAGTTAACAAAGAATTGCAAACTAACAACCAGCCGGATTGGAAAAAAAATGTTTTCCCTTAACCCACAATTTATATCTAATTCTTTTGTGCTGAAACAGTTTGAGTTAGATCTACCTTTGTAACGTTATTTTTAAGCTAACAACATCTAATTGCTTTGTCCAACAGCAACTTCATATCAGCAGTGATTATACCACTCATTATTCAAAAGCTTTTGATTTGATTTGATTTATTATTGTCACATGTATTAACATACAGTGAGAAGTGTAAATTCAATGTATGCATTGTAACGCTGTGCCACCTACACAAAGAAAGTAGTCTGGTATAAAATGCTTCCCTCAGTATCCTTTTAAACCCAGGCAAGAAGAAGGATATTATAGAATCCCTACTGTGCAGAAGGAGGCCACTTGGCTCATCGAGTCTGCACCAACAACAATCCCACCCAGGCCTATCCTCGTAACCTCACGTATTACCTCCTAATCTCCTTGATGCTAAGGGAGAATTTACCATGGTCAATCTACCTAACCAGCATATCTTTGGAGTGTGGGAGGAAACTGGAACATCTGGATGAAGCCCATTCAGACACAGGGAGAATATGCAAGCTCCACACAGTCACCCAAGGCTGGAATCGAGCCTGGGTTCCTGATGCTGTGAGGCAACATTACTAACCACTGTGTCACCATACCACCAAGGTAACCAACATTGCCTAAGCTCTAGTAGAAGGATTTTGGGCACCTCAGGAAAGGGTGCAAGCATTTATTAAATGCATCGGAATTGAAATGTCAATGGAGATGATAAGATTGTTCTGAAGGCTAAAAGTTTTAGTGTTCAGAATCTCAAGAGTGAGCAGCAAAACAAACTTAACCATGCTAATCATGGCCGATGAGCTATGATTATTGAAAAAAACCCCAATTAAGTCCAGTATCTGACTGAAAATAACTCAACTGTAGTAGGGAAAAGAAGCAGGTCATTGCATTCATACAAAACAAAACAGTTCCAAGTGCTGAATAGAGCCCTTTAAAACAACATAGAGGAATGCACTGATGAATGATGCAACTACCCTGGCACTCTTTGATGTTAAACAATATGGTAGATAACTCTCCATCGAACGGAGGTCACCTGGCAAATTAATCCAAAGTCTATTGCATGTCATTAATGTTAAATTACTTTTCCCAGATGCTGGAACTTTGAGGAGTCTGAGGGTCTTGGGGGCTGGAAATGCTGGAAAATCTCTGGTGACTCCAGCAGTTTCCAGCCTGTCAGCTTGTTGAGAAAGCTGCTGGAGAAAATCACTATAAACTGCCTCCAAAAACATGTCAAGGGCATTTATTCCTTCAACACAGGCCAAGGAATTTAGAAGGAATTTATTTACACAGCGAGTTGTGAGAATGTGGAACTCTCTGCCATGTGGTAACATCAATGCATGTGGTTCTAAACCGCCTTCTGTTCCTCATTTATCAAAGAGACATTTCAGCATCTGAACTATAACAAGGGCTTGCTCATGGTTTGGTGATGATATCACCACTTGGCTATCCACCAGGCAATCCAAACAATCCAAATGACTCCTGAAATACCTGACTCCATTTCAGTGCTGGAGAAATGGCTACACTGAGGGCAAATTCTGCAGAAAAACAGAATTTAGTCTCTGAAAGAAGAAAGCACAAGGGATAGAAATTGAAGTTTGAGTTGCTGTGATATCCAAGCAACAGCAGCTGAGAGCAGGAATTCCTGTACACAGTTTTCCAAAAGAATCTAGCATTGATTGCATTCCAGCCAATAAAACAGTCAAGAGGCCTGCTGCTGGCCTTTGTGTGGTGTCTAACTAATGCTGGAATATGGCCATCAATCCTGTTATACTGAGGCAACCATAGATAAAGATGATGCAAAGAACCCATAGCTAAGCAATAAATGGAATACATCATTTGGAACAACACAGGCTGAATTCAGCTAGGCCTGAAAGAGCAGAGTGCTGACAACTTGGGAACAGGCGGGCTTGCACACAACCCCGACACTGTTGGAGGGGCAGCCTTGCCACCGTAATGTAACACCAGTTGAAGCTTAGGCTGATTGGTGTAACAAATTGTCCCTAAATTAGTCTCCCTTCAATCTGGTTTCCAATGTGGAGTGCCATAAGCGCAGACAGGGGTCATGGGTGGAAGAGGGGACTCACAATGTTGAAATGGCGGCGTGGGCTCGTTGGGCCGAAGGGCCTGTTTCCTGTGCTGTATTGTTCTTTGTTCTTTGTTGAGAAGGCACTTAGCCTGAGTTTACATGTAGTTGAATGGAATTTCACAGTGCGCTTTGTCTTTCATTGACAGAATCATGGAGCTTTTCACAACCACAAGCGGATAAAGGTAACGGCAACAAAGTGAGGCCTCACTGCAACGTCGACCAGCCAGCTTTTTTGAAAGTCATTTTTGGCTTAAAGGAGAAGAGTTGCGGAGTGGAGGCCATTGACAGAGACAGGACAACCCTGAGGGTGAGCACAGCATTGGGGGTTGTAGTCATGTAAGGGTGGCATCAACAAGGGCAGAGAGGGTGGATTTGTATGGAACACGGAGGGGCACTATGTCAGTTCAAATGTGGGTAGCAACGTGAAGGCCAGCTGCAAAAGGAGCACATGAGAAGGGAAGAGACCAGCTGGCATAGTACTGAATTACCCAGCCTTCATGGCCCTGGCATGAAGTGGACAAGTGGCAGAGAGGGACAGAAGACCAGGCACCAGCATGTCAACAGCTGCAGAGGGCCAGCCTCCAGGTGGGCATGCCAGAGTAGTGCACATAGAGGAATACCCCTTGAAAAAGATGAAAGAATGTACCAGGCTCATCTCAACTATCTGAAAATGCCTGAGCTGAGGAGTAAGACTGGCATAGATCAGCCATGATCCTATTGAATGGCGGGACAGCCTTGAAGGGTCTGGTGGCCGACTCCTGCTTCTACAACTTGTATACATATGAACTTTATTACCCCCTTATTGCCTCTTCACAGATGGATTCCTCGAGTCAAGTAACTCATGCTTATGAGGGATCTCACGCTGCAGCAGAGGGGAAATATAAAACCTGTAACGGGTCCACCCAAGTAATCATCGACCACTGTGCTGCTGAAGATGAGATTCAGATTTCTCCACTGCACTGTTGGGGCCTTCAGATATTCCCCACCGAGGGTCTCAAATAGTGCACTGCATAATCTAACAATTCAGAGAGGGGATGGAGGGAGGGGGAGGTCCTGCACAATGAGAATGTAATTGATTGTCATTGCTGATCTGATACGAAGGATGGGGAGGTGGTTGCTGATGAGGCAACTCTGCATAAGGAAGCCTTTATACTTGAGCCAAGGGGCATTGAGAGATGCTCAAGGTATGCTTAAAGCCAATCTCACACATATCCACTTGCTGTGACGCTGATGCCCATTCTGCGTCAGTGCAATAAAGGCTCACCTTTATGCCAACTTGTTGGCATCTCACACTCTATCACCCAGTGTCCAGGTTGACAGTGCATGCTGGCAAAGCTGAGAAGCTGAGCAAACATGGCCAACTACAACACGAGGAGCCCATTGAGGGCACAAGGGTGTTGATGAGATCTGACAAAGCAGCAGAAAGTGTTTGGATGACTAACAATATTAATTGTGACATTGATTGGCATCACTATATCTTGGTTAAACAAGTGCAAAAGCTAAACACACCGTGAACCCCAAATGCATCCAGCTGCTCTTCTCAACGCATTCATGTGTGTATTGACATGGTTATCATCCAATATTTGCAGCTGCAGAGGTGCAGCCTGGCTGCTGATAAACCTGTTCTGTGTTTTGGGATGAACTAGGCAGCCATCCTCTGTTTGCCTGAGGCCTGGGGGTTCCTGAGTGCAACACTTTCTTTTGTTGTCCCAGCTACTGTAAGCACCGGAGTCACTGTCAGAGGGGCTGTGGATACTGTGCACATACATTCCTGAGAAAAGCTCCCAGAAGCACCTGCTTCTGTCTACTGTACTTGTACCTCCCTGCAGACCAGAGACGGATGAGAGTCTGGTGGACACTGGAGAAACCTTATCTCCTTCTTGCTTAATCCCTGCTTCATAGAGCACATGGACAAGATGAGAGGGTATAAGTCAGTGTGTATCTCTGGTATCCACTGACTGCTCTTCTAGATCTGGCTCTCCATGATGGTGGAAGTTGTGCATGACCACTCCTGAGACAAGGTAGAATTCATATATCCTAGATGCACTCCTCCATCAACCATATGTGGCAGCACGTCCCCTCTGACAGCTCAGGCAGATCCACTAACTCTCGCCATTGGCTCCAGCAGTTTCCAGAGCCCACCATTAGCATAGGGCTTAACATAGGCCTTGCCTCCTATTGTCCTCCAGCATTCAGTAACCTCGGCTGTCACAGGCTCCATCAGTTACATGGGTACATCTGTGATGAGCTCGTCTGCTTGTGACCCAGGCCAAGGCTCTTCGGGATTCAACAGCAAGGGGGAATTAGAACCAGGGATTTGGAACCGGAAACATGCAGTGAAAGCCACCACTCCCCACCCCACAACTCAACTAGTGGCTGGCAGCCAGAGGCGGGATGAGGTGGTGGCTGCATCATCACTCACCCTGGTGCCACGCCATTGTTAAAGGGCCAGCAGTACCCAAGCCCTGGTTCAAACAACTTTTGTCTCAGCAAACTCCCCCTGCAATCATCCTGAGAAATCTAAGGACTGCCCAAAACAGGCATCCAGCAAAAAACATCACCCACCCCCACATTGCCCCAATGCAGCAAGGAGCCTACAGTGCCCAACTCACCAGCACACTGCAGAAGCCAGGAGTTTTCCACCTCACCTGCACACAGGAGCCCCCAACCTCACCCACAGTCAGGAGCCTCCAACCTCACCCACACTCAGGAGCCTCCAACCTCACCCACACTCAGGAGCCCCCAACCTCACCCACACTCAGGAGCCTCCAACCTCACCCACACTCAGGAGCCTCCAACCTCACCCACACTCAGGAGCCTCCAACCTCACCCACACTCAGGAGCCTCCAACCTCACCCACACTCAGGAGCCTCCAACCTCACCCACACTCAGGAGCCTCCAACCTCACCCACACTCAGGAGCCTCCAACCTCACCCACACTCAGGAGCCTCCAACCTCACCCACACTCAGGAGCCTCCAACCTCACCCACACTCAGGAGCCTCCAACATCACCCACACACAGGAGCCTCCAACCTCACCCACACTCAGGAGCCTCCAACCTCACCCACACTCAGGAGCCTCCAACCTCACCCACACTCAGGAGCCCACACCCTCACCCACACACAGGAGCCTCCAACCTCACCCACACTCAGGAGCCTCCAACATCACCCACACACAGGAGCCTCCAACCTCACCCACACTCAGGAGCCTCCAACCTCAGCCACACTCAGGAGCCTCCAACCTCACCCACACTGAGGAGCCCACACCCTCACCCACACTCAGGAGCCTCCAACCTCACCCACACTCAGGAGCCTCCAACCTCACCCACACTCAGGAGCCCACACCCTCACCCACACTCAGGAGCCTCCAACCTCACCCACACACAGGAGCCTCCAACCTCACCCACACTCAGGAGCCTCCAACCTCACCCACACTCAGGAGCCCCCAACCTCACCCACACTCAGGAGCCCACACCCTCACCCACACTCAGGAGCCTCCAACCTCACCCACACTCAGGAGCCCACACCCTCACCCACACTCAGGAGCCTCCAACATCACCCACACTCAGGAGCCCACACCCTCACCCACACTCAGGAGCCTCCAACCTCACCCACACTCAGGAGCCTCCAACCTCACCCACACTCAGGAGCCTCCAACCTCACCCACACTCAGGAGCCTCCAACCTCAGCCACACTCAGGAGCCCACACCCTCACCCACACTCAGGAGCCTCCAACCTCACCCACACTTAGGAGCCTCCAACATCACCCACACTCAGGAGCCTCCAACCTCACCCATACACAGGAGCCTCCAACCTCACCCACACTCAGGAGCCTCCAACCTCAGCCACACTCAGGAGCCCACACCCTCACCCACACTCAGGAGCCTCCAACCTCATCCACACTGAGGAGACTCCAACCTCACCCACACACAGGAGCCCCCAACATCACCCACACTCAGGAGCCCACACCCTCACCCACACTCAGGAGCCTCCAACCTCACCCACACTCAGGAGCCCCCAACATCACCCATACACAGGAGTCTCCAACCTCACCCACTCACACACAGGAGCCTCCAACCTCACCCACACACAGGAGCCCCCAACATCACCCACACTCAGGAGTCTCCAACCTCACCCACTCACACACAGGAGCCTCCAACATCACTCACTCACACACAAGAGCCTCCAACCTCACCCACACACACATAACAGCCTCCAACCTCACACACACACACACACACACACACACACACACACACACACACACACACACACACACACACACACACACACACACACAGAAGCCTTCTGTGCCAAATTATGGGGGACAGCTGATTTCAACAACAGCAAGACCTGCCAAAATGGAGAGTTGATTGTCACTGACATGTTGCCATATGTCAGAACGGATATGCTGCTGCTGCTGCTGCGTCCTTTGGGTATGCCTTCCCTAGTAATGTCCCATACTGAATTATCCCACGTAGGCCTTTAAGAAGAGAGCATTATGGAGAGTGGACTCTGGCAGAGCGAAGGAGGACATTGACCCATTTGTGAACCAAGGTTTGGGGGGTGTTGGGGAGGGGGTTGCTAACTCACAGTTACTGACCTCCTCCGTAATATCCATCCAGGCTGATGTGGTCTTGGAAAGTCTCTTCTTGCCTTCCACTGGGAGAGGGCCTTATCTTATAGCCTGACATTGCTACATTGTGGGTCACTCGATGTCTGCCCTCCGGTATGTTGTCAGCAGCCTCCCTGTCCACTTCTTGGGTCCTTGGTTGAGCCTCTGGAGTTCAGGAGTCTCACTGCAGCCATGGGCATGGAGGAATCCAGAGTGTAGATACAAAGGCCTTCAGCACTGAGATGAGCCCGCAAGACAGCACTGCCTGTTGGTTTGGGAGCCTTTCAGACCTGACTCTGTCGGCTTTTCAATTGGGTGATACCGGGGCTAGTGCCTCATTTCCTGTCCTTTCCCGTCCACTGGATGGGCCTCATAGCTACAGGCTGTTAATCAGCTGTCCACCGTATGATCAACCATGCGGCACCCCTTACTGGTGATGCCACCAAGACCCACACTGTCCATGTAAAATTCAGTTCCGTCTAAGAACTTTAAATAATAGAAGGAAGACCCCAACGTCTTGGACAGAGGAACTGCACAAGACAAGGACTGACCAATGTCAAAACTGATGGAGAAAGGATGAAAGTCTGACTGGTTTATTTGCAACATTACACAGCCAAGCGTCTTTTCTGTGGGTTCTAGGCCTTGGCAGGATTTAATTGCAGTAGCTACCAGATGAATCAATGACAATGAAATCCCAGAATATCACCAGTATAATAAGGATTAGGAAATGGCAATAAACACTGGGCCACCTTTATTAAAGTCCAAACGTTCTGGACAAGGCACAAACATTCTCCTCACTTCTGCTCGGAAATCTCATGATAAGCAGCAGAATGAGTTGGCAGATGTCCCAGCCTCATTCGTAAGATGTCTGCTCAGAGTGCCAGCACAACACAGAAGTAAATGCCTGACCATTCAACAGACTGATGGAAGCATTGCCACAACTGAACCAAGACTAAGAAAACTAACAGATGCGCCTTATCATCTGTGCTCTATTTCTTTCTCATATACTTGTCACAGGTTGTAGCCTAGAACTGCCTACGAGCAGAAACAGCCCCGTTTCAACTGATTATTTGAATTGGGCCTGGAAATGATTCTTTTGTGAAATCATCAGCTTCATGCATCATGCCAAGTTTTAATTTGTGTTGGTAGCTGCCATACATTACCCTGCTACATTACCAGAAGGGAACAAGTCACACGTTTGTAACATTTTTCACATCCTCAAAAAAATGTCCAAGAGTCTCACAAGTAAGGAATCACTTTTTGAAGTGCAGTTGTTGTTTTCTGGACTAATGGTTCAGCCAAGTTATAGTATACACAGCAAGTTCACACAAAAAACATGAGGTAAATGATCATCTAATCTGCTTTTGGTGGTCGTGGTTTTGAGATAGATATTGGTCAGATCATTGGGAGAATTCTCTGTATTTGGCCATGGGATCTTTTATAAAATGTTTACAGTTGACAGAAAAGCTGTCACAGGACATACCAGAATTTGCTGTTTTCGAGCTGCAATTCATCCAGCTGAAAATGACGGAGAATGGAAACCTCAAGGGGAATCACTCTAAGGAGTAACCAGAATTTGTTTCTCTTTGCAGAAGATATCTGAACAATGTAAAGCACAAACTCTTCAGCTTTAATGAGGCATGTGTGGAAGCCAAATTAAATACGAGCTGATGTCTGATAGCTCCACTTTTCAACTATATTAAAAGTTGGCAAAATAACATTGTAAAATAGAACTTCAGAGATAAATTTAACACATTATCGTAAATTTACTATTAACTATTTTCCTATTTATTCAGAAGCAAATTGGTAAGAAAGATATGAATAAAGAAAGAAATTGAGGAAAATTGTTCAAATTATTCCTGCAGGTATTAATTGTTGGACTTTAATGTTGGACTTTACACTGGTGTTGTGAGACTTCTTTCTGTTTTTACCCCAGTGCAACACCGGCATCTCCACATCATGGTATCAATTAACAGGATGAATTGACAGGATTAACTGGTTTCTTTTTTATAACTGTTAGATTAGCTACACCCCTTATTACAATAAACGTAAAAATTGCTCTCTATGGGCAGTGTTACTCACCCCCTCCTCTCCCCACAACCCGACCAGCCCCCGGCAGCATGCGTTACGGCAGCCCGCCATTAACCAGAGGCAGGTTTTTTGGTCCTGTCGATGTGACTGGGTATATCGGTGGTTCTGTCACCAGGGAACCAATGGCGAAATGTCGCTATTGACGGGACCGGGAGATCCTCCAGTCGACAGGAAGGGCCAGAAAATTTCAACCATGTTGACAGATCTCTGCAATCTTTCAGATGGGCTGGCAATGGCCTGGTGGCATTGTCGCTGAGCTTAATAATTGAGAAACTCAGCTAACATTCTGGGGACCGGGTTCGAATCCCGCCATGGCAGATGGTGGAATTTGAAATCAATAAAAATATCTGGAACCTACTGATAATCATGAAATGATTGTCGGAAAAACCCTTCTGATTCATTAATGTCCTTTAGGGAAGGAAATTTGCTGTCCTTTCTTAGTGGGGTTTATATGTGCCTCCAGAGTCACAACAATGAGGTTGACTTCCAACTGCCCTCAAACAAGTGCGGATGGGCAACACATGCTGGCCAGCCAGTGATGCCAATGTTCCGTGAATGAATTAAAAAAATAGACAATGAACCTTGCCATTCCTGGAGTAGCCTTGTCTGCAAACCATTATTGTCACTGTAACATGCACAGATTTATTCATTCACTTATTGAACAGGAGTCTTTCTAAATCCTTTTGGCAGGAATGTGCACCCTGCCCCCATTTCCTCACTCTCCCAACAGCCCAGTTTTAGCAGCGTGACCTCTGATTCACCACAACCAATATCAGAGGAGATATGCTGAAATATCAAAAGTTATTTCAGATAGCAGTGGTCTTGAGTTTTCTCTTGGCAATAACCCAGGTTGGGGTTATCTTCAGATATTTAAATTACTGCCATGTTTGACATAGTATTCTGGCCAGGAGGGCTGTGAGTGAGTAGACATCAGAAGATAAACAGACTAAGATAGAGGCAATGTTGGCAGAAGTGCTAACACATCGCCAAAGTCCTTATTTCTTAACTGCTGCTTGCTGGAGATTGGGCTTCATCACACTTTTTGAGCAGAAAGTTAATACCAATTCCACTAAAGACAAAGTTTGAGGCCTCTACTCTAAAAATGATGCCTGACATTCAACTGAACCTGAAAGCAAGCATGGACACAGGCAGCGAGCAAGCTTTACGCTGTCAGCTCTTTAAAACAAGTGTAGCCTGAAACTATGTTAAACATGCTATTGAGTGGTTGTATGCCAGAGCAAGGAATGCAAAATTGTGAGGCTTGTATGAGTTAAATTTAGCTTGTGCTACTTAAAGTCAGCCTCTTAAAAGAGAGGGGTATTTTGGTTGGAATAGGCACTAGAAATCACTTTAAGAGTCAGTTTGACCTGAGAGATACACGAGAATGGCTCAACATTGCAGAGAGTGGGCTCCACGATTTTTCAATCCTGCACAGAAGGACTTGATCAAGGTGTTGTGGAGAAAGAGAGATACCATCTTTCATAGAATCATAGAATCCCTTCAGTATAGAAGAAGGCCGTTCAGCTCATCAAGCCTGCACCGATAATAATGCCACTCTGGTGCTTTTCCTGTGATTCCCTGTATTTACCCTGCTAATCCTCCTGACAGTAAGGGTCAACATAGTAGGCCAGTCAACCTAACCCGCACATCTTTGGACTGTGGGAGGAAACTATAGTACCCAGAGGAAACCTACGCAGACGTGGGGAGAATGCACAATCTCCACACAGACAGTCACCCAAGGCTGGAATTGAATCTGGGTCCCTGGGACCGTGATGCAGAAGTGCTAACCACTCTGGAGATTTCAGCAGATGGTGAGTTTCAGTAAGGATCTCCTTAGTAAAATGGAGATGTCTGACAAAATATTTCTTGCTGAGGTTCAGGTAGGAGAATTGCTCCCTGAAAACCAAAAGTGGCTTTGATTGTTCCTCCTCCTTCTTCTTCCAGCAGCTTGTCTTGCTCCCCATCACTTCTACACATGTTATCGGCCAAGGAAAATTCAACCTACTGCACCCATGTCTAGAACAAGTGGTTTGTGCATAACATATCAGTGCGTATCACACCAGAACCTGCAGACTCCGGCAATGTCAAACATTTCTGGAAACCGCCAAACACTTCTACCATTGCAGCACTAGCCAGTTAAAATCAATAAGCAACGAGTGTGAAATGAGTTGCCAGTTGAGTTGATGGGGTGGAAGTGGCCCTTCCTGTTGAGGAATACATGTTTATCTAGGCATGTTTAGCAGATGGTGAAGGCTGGAGGAAAAGGGTAAGGAACTGAGCGAAACAACTAGCCCTTTTACAAATATACAATTGTTTCAAAAAATATTCTTGAATGGTGGGGGAGGCAGGGCTAGCATTTGTTGTCCATCCTTATTGCTCTTGATCCGGGGGAATTGTTAGGCCATTTCAGAAAGCATTGTCTTTTTTAAGAGTCAACCATATTTCTGTGGATCTGGAGTCATGTGTAGGCCAGACCAGGTGAGGACAGCAGCTTTTCCCTTCTCCAACAGAATTGATAATTTCATGGTCATTGTTAGGCTTTTCATTCCAGATTTTTTTTAATTCAAATTTCATCATCTGCTGTGGTGGGACTCAAAACTGGGTCCCCATGTGATTATACTGGGTCTTTAGTCTAGAGACAATGCCGCTATGCCACCATTTCCCCTTAAGAGCACAAATAGGCTACTTGGCTTCTTGATCCTGCTCTGTCAGTCAATAAGATCATAGCTGATCTAATTGTGGCTTCAACTTCACATTCCATCAATGCCCAATATCCTTTGATTCCCTTGTTAGTCAAGAATCTATCTACATCTGCTTTAAAAATATTAAATGCCCTTCCACAACCACTCTCTAGGGAAGAGAATTTCAAAGATTCAAAACCCTCCAAGAGAAAAATAATTCTTCTCATCTCTGTTTTAAATGGGATATACCGCCCCCCCCCCCGCCTTATTTTTAAACTGTGTCCCCTCATTCTAGACTCACCTACAAGGGGAAACATCCTTTCAGCATCCACCCTACCAAGTCCCCTCAGCATCAAATATGTTTCAATAAGATCCCCGCCCATTCTTCAAAACTCCAACGGATGCAGGCCCAATCTGTCTAGCTTTTCCCCACAAAATAACCCTGCCCATCTCAACTGTCAATCCAGTGGACTGCTTCTAATACACTTATATCCTTCCTTAAATAAGGAGGCCAAAATTGTACACAGTGCTCTCAATGTTGTCTCACCAACACCCTGTAAAACTATAGTAATACATCCCCACTGTTATATTCCAAAGAATTTAAATTCGTCCAGCTACCAAGGTGAGATTTGAATCCTTGCTCCAGAGCATTAGCCTGGCTATCTGGTTTACTAAATCCAGTGACATTACCACAGAACTATTGCCTTCCATTTCAGGCTATGCTACCCAACTTCAATTTTCTTCAATGTATCTTTTCATAGGATGTGGGCATTGCTGGTTTGGGCAGCATTTGTTGTCATCCTAATTGCTATTTAGAAGGTGGTGGTGAGCTTTCTTCTTGAACCGTTGCCATCCATGTGGTATAGGTACACCCACAGTACTATTAGAAAAGCAGTTCCAGGATTTTGACCCATCACAATGAAAGAATAGTGACCAAGTAAGGATGGTGTGTGGTTTGGAGGGGAACTTGCAGATAGTAATGTTTCCATGCATGTGTGGCATGATGATGCAATGGTTACCACTGCTGCCCCACAGAGCCAGGGACATGGGTTCAATTCTGGCGTGGGTTTCCTCCGGGTGTTCTGGTTTCCTCCCACAGTGCAAATTTGTGCAGGTTATGTGGATTGCCCCTTAGAGTCCCAAGATGTGTAGGTTAGGAGGATTAAATACATTGGATTATGCAGGTAAGGTCTGGAGGAGATGCTCTGTTGGAGAGTTGGTTCAGACTTGATGTGCCAAATGGCTTGCTTCTGCATTGGGAGAAGAAAAGAATATGCCCTTCCTAGCTGCTAGAAGTTGAGAGTTGGTGCTGTTGGAGCTTTGTGAGTTGGTGTGGTGCAGCTTGGAGATGATACATCCTGCTGTCACTCCAATACTATGAAATGCAATCCCAATTTTACATGAACCAACTTTCCCGCCATTACTGGTCAACAGATTGCTCCCTTTGCCACAATATCAAAATAAAAACCAGCACAAAGTACATACCCCAATCCAAAATTGCAAATCAAAGATTGCCATTTTCCATTCAAAAATTACCCTTGTGCATTACCTGAGATGCCAGAAGTCCACACCTGTCTTTGCCTCTTCTAATGCTCCTACACTGTGCTACTCAGTTGCTAATGGGGAGGTTGTTGATGGTCTTTTAGGACAACCTCAAATTATAGATCTGCGTTTCAAACAGCAGTCATGATGTGAAGATGCCGGCGTTGGACTAAGGTAAACGCAGTAAGAAGTTTCACAACACCAGGTTGAAGTCCAACCAATTTATTTGATAGTAAACTCACAAGCTTGTGAGTTTACTATCAAATAAATTGGTTGGACTTTAACCTGGTGTTGTGAGATTTCTTACTGTGTTTCAAACATCAGTACAGGTGTCATATCGCACTACATACTAACTGCCATTACAATCTGTCGACTCTGTGTGTTACACTCACACCTGGAACTGCAGACACCACTTGAAAGGCAAAAACATCACCCATGGTTTGAATAGCCAGGCACCAAGAAACCAAACCAAGGCAGACTTTGGTGTTTTATTTTCCTGGTGGATGCAGGGTAAACAAGAGCACTCCTCCTGGCTCCCCAGTTCACTCGGCACAAAGCTGGCCAAAACCATGGATAATTCTGCTGTCTGTTGCAGAATTGAAGGGGCACAAAATGCCTAATGCAAAGAGATTTAAAAAGTCTAAAAATGAAAATAAACACAGAAGGTTATTACATTCTGGACTGTTATAGCCTCTCATTAAAGATATGTTGAAGTGTTTTCCTTTGTTTGGAGAAAGAACAGAGCAGCCAGAAGACCTATATTCACCATTATTATAACACACATGCAGAACAGTAATGGAGATCAATGAAATTTCAATCATTGCTCCATGTACTGTTTGTATGACTACAGTGTCTCTTTTACCTGTTAAATATTTGCAGATAATTCAAATCCAGATTGAAAAACCAACAGCATTCAAGGAAGGAATGCAGAGAATGCAAGCTTCAGTGAGATTTGTTTCAAGACAATAGATCAACCTCCTGCCAGAATGTTCCCTCGAGGAAAATAAAGAAAAGTTGTTACAGCAAACACAGAGTTCAGATGGCTTGACATGAAACAACTACATATTTCCCTGGCAACACCTCAAAAATGTAGAAGTGTGATGGGAGCAGACTACATCCCTTACTAAGGGGGCTGAGAAATCTTATTTTTGTTTTAATTTTTCACTCTTCTTAAAGTTACAAAGCTAGTTAGCGCTCAGAATGGACGAGGCAAACTCAAATCCATTCCTTGCTCGCTCCAAAAACCACATTCTATTCCCAATTGAATTCAATTCCTGGCCCCTACAAGATAGACAAACAAGATAAGGCATTGCACTCCAACTTGGGCCTGTTCTTAGCCAAAATATTGAAAAGCAAAGGAGATGAATGTACCAACCAATTCGAGAACAGCTTCTTCCCTGCTGCTGTCAGGCTTTTGAATGGACCTATTTCACACTAAGTTGATCTTTGCCTGCACCCTAGCTATGACTGTAACATCACATTCTGCACTCTCTCCTTTCTTTCTCTATGTACAGTATGTTTTGTCTATATAGTGCGCAAGAAGCAATACTTTTCACTGTATGTTAATTTATGCGACAATAATAAATCAAATCAAATCAAATTAGCTGAGCCATTTTATGCCAGAGATGTCGATGCAATCCTCTTTCACACAGTTTGACTGCTCTGTGAGGACTGGTGATACTTCTTTCACACAGATTACTTTCTGATTATTGTCCCATGATAAACAGTAACATAGCTGAATTAACAGAAAGCAGCTGATATTTTTCTTGAGAATATTATGATTCGTTAGTGTGCTTAACAACACAGTAGAATTGCTAATTAGTTGTTCTCCTTTGCTTGTGTTTTTTTTTGCTGATAAAGTGTTTAACTGATTTGTTCTAAGGTCATGAAAATGCTGTTCCTTTTCCCATGGAGAATGAGAGTTGAAGGAAGGGGTTGCATTCCGAGATTTAATATTATGTACTGCCATTGGGGGTTTTGCTTTGCTGTACAATTATATATTCTAGTGTGATTCCTTTGGGCTAAGAATACCAATTTGTTTTTCTGATTTCTCAAGTGCATTTTTATCTTGAACAAATAAAATTAGAATAAATTCTAAACAGTTGTGAACCCCTTGGCTGCTGTCAAGGCTGAATTGATAACTGAGGGAGTGAGGAAAATAAGCTGTTCAGGTCATAGGTTAGATTGCTAATCTGGTTTTGGGAATCTGACTACAAAATAATGAGGGGCATAGATCAGCTAGATAGTCAACATCTTTTCCCAAAGGTAAGGGGAGTTTAAAATTAGAGGGCATAGGTTTAAGGTGAGAGGGGATGGATACAAAAGAGTCCAGAGGGGCAATTTTTTCACACAGAGGGTGGTGAGTGTGTGGAACAAGCAGTCAGAGGTAGTAGTAGAGGAAGACACAATTTTGTCTTTTAAAAAGTGTTTAAACAGTTATATGGGTAAGATGGGTATAGAGGGATATGGGCCAAATGCAATTGGGACTAGCGTAGGGTTGTATAAAAAAGGGCAGCATGGACAAGTTGGGCCAAAGGGTCTGGTTTCATGCTGTCAACCTCTATGACACTATGACTCTATGTACAGTAAGAAGTCTCACAACACCAGGTTAAATACCAACAGGTTTATTTGGCACCAGCTTTTGGAGTCTCAGGCTCCTTCATCAGGTGAGTGAGGTCTTGTATTCACAAACAGGTCATATAAAGGCACAAACTCAATTTACAAGATAATGGTTGAAATGCGAGTCTTTACAGGTAATCAAGCCTTAAAAGTACAGACAATGTGAATGGAGAGGGAGTTAAGCACGGGTTAAGGAATGTGTATTGTCTCCAGTCAGGACAGTTAGTGAGATTTTGCAAGCCCAGGCAAGTCATCGAGGTTACAGATAGTGTGACATGAACCCAAGATCCCGGTTGAGGCTGTCCTCATGTGTGCGGTACTCGGCTGTTAGTTTCTGCTCAGCAATTCTGCATTGTCGTGTGTTGTGAAGGCCGATTGTATGATTATCTATGTGCATCTATGACTGTAACCAGAGGAGCTGCCAGCATTGACCATGGCTCCTTTGACTTAGTAAAAGGGAATAAATAATGAACTCAGATAGCTCCTGCTCAATGATTGATATTCTTACTGGGAGACTATATATATGAATATTCAATATTGATAGGGTATTAATACTGCAATCCCCTTGCGCCACACAGCTGGTGGTCAGATGTCCTGCTGGTGCTCTTTGTTTAGTTTCACACATGAGAAGCTTCAAGTTAATTGAAGGTCTTGGTGTTCATGGAACTTCACAGCCTGGGGCTGAAGAACAGAACAAAAATGGAGAAGAAAACAAACTACAGCTCCTCAGAACTCCTCACATATAACAGAAAAGAAAGGTTGAGCTCACGTGATGATTCAGCGGGTTTCCAAAGAACATCAGATTGGTTAAAGCCAAGACCTGACGCCCTGTGTGAGAAACCTGATCTCAGGCTGGGCTGTCAGAAGAATGTGACAAGAGCACATAAACATAACAGTGCACCTACAAATAGGGTGATAAACAGGAAAAATAGCATTGGAAAGAGGTCTCTGGTGGGAGTAGTTTCAATGCTGAAGAACATTCAAAAAATAATGGAAGAATCATAGAATCCCTATAGTGCAGAAAGAGACTATTCGGCCCATCATACTGTACCGACAACAATCCCACCCAGGCCCTATCCCCACAACCCCACATATTTCCCCTACTAATCCCCCTAACACTGATGGACAATTTAACATGGCAAATCCACCTGACCCGCGCATCTTCGGACTGTGTGAGGAAACGGGAGCACCTGGAGGAAACCCACGCAGACGAGGAGAGCGTGTGCAAACTCCACACAGACAGTGACCAAAGCCGGGAATCGAACCCGGGTCCCTGGCGCTGTGAGGCAGCAGTGCTAACCAATGTGCCACTGTGCACAGACTTGTATAATGAAACTACGATAATCATGGCTGATTTAATCTTCATATAGTTTGGATGAAAAGAATTGGCAAAAATAGAGTGTTTTAAGGATAATTTCTTAGAACAATACATCCTGGAAATACTCGGGGAATAGATAATTTTAGACCTGGTTATGTGTGAAGTAGTAAATGCCACTAACTTTCAGGGCTATGCCCCTTCATCAGGTGAATGGGGAGTTCTGATCACAAACAGATCATATAAAATATATATGATATATGCTCTCTGTCTGTGAGAGAGCCTCTAGGAAAGAGTGATCATAACATGATAAATCTTGACATTCAGTTTGAGGATGAGAAACTTGGGTCTGAAATGAGTGTCTTAAGTTTAAATAAAGACAATTATAAAAATATAAAGACAAATGTGGGTACAGTCTGGGAAAATAAATCAAACTGTAAGATGATAGATAAGCAGTGGCAGACATTTAAGGGTGGGATTTCAAACCCACTCTTGCTGTGCGTGAGATCAGTGGTGGGGATTCAAGATCCCAATTTGCAAAACTCATAATTTCCATTTTTTCCCTGCTCCTTAATGGCGACTGAGAGACAGTGAAAACTGGAAACTATAGGCGTGAACCTGATTTCAATATATTTGAATATATTTTAAAATAATTATACACTTCCCCAACCCACCATATGTTGACCTCTCACTGTAATTTCAAACTTCACCAACATGACGTCACTTCAGTGAGGCTTACAACAGGTTCACCCAGACATGAACCTGTCATGGGGATTTCCCCCCAGGGATGTAAAGATGAGTATAGTCCTGAGAAGAGAAGGACTTGGCCAGGCCAATTGGAGGTGCCAACCTGGTGGTGCCAGGGGTGGAACTGAGTGGGAACTTCATGGGGAAAGGGGGTTTATTTATTTGTGGTTGTAGGAGGGAGAGCAGGCATGGGAGCTAGGGATGCTGGTGATTGTTGTTTGGGAATCGGGGTGGAAGGGGTTCAATGTTCGGGGAGGGCAGTTGCCAGCATTAATTGTTTGGAGGGTGGGGAAGGTGTCAGCATTGACTATTTGGGGGAAGGGCTTGTATCAGCATTGACTGTTTGGGACAGCGTGTGATGAGGGTTGCTTGTTGCCTCTGCTCAAGGTGGGTAGAGAGAGGTGAGGGACAGGTATTAGCTCTGACCATTGGGGGGGTTGCAGTGGATGGGCCCTGAGACCTTCATGGTGGAGTGTGGGGGGGAGCTTATTTTTTGCTCTGATCAGAGCGCACTGTAAAAACGACACCCTGTTTTCAGTGCAGCCTCCATTATCAGCGTGTTTAGGCCATGCCCTTTAACTATAGCAGTAGGAAACACACACGGCATTTTTCTGTATGACAATCTGAAACAAAAACCACCTAAACGGCACCGAATTTCACTCAGACCCTGATACTTTATCAAATTCTGGTAGGATTGCCCCATTTTATAACTTCCAAAAGGAGGAATATTCCATTGAGACAGAAAGGACGGGATTATCCAACTGCGCTCCTGCAAAACTAGAAAACCTCATCTGAGGTTAACAGAACTTTGGATGGTTCCTCCCCCATCTGCTACGATTCCTGTGGTGAGCAGGATAGAAAAATTCCTCCTGAAAACTCTCTGAGGAGATGCACCATCGATTATTAAGTCAGGAAGCTAAGGATGGGATCAAATTGAAAGAAGTAAGCAGCATGAAAGGTTTGGATGGCATGGTGCCATTGTGATTACCGTTAGGCAGCACAGTGGCACAGTGGTTAGCACTGCTGTCTCACAACATCGGGGCCTGGGTTTGATTTACGGCTTGGGTTAGTGTCTTTGTGGAGGCTGTATGTTCTCCCCGTGTCTGCGTGGGTTTCCTCCGGGTGCTCCGGTTTCCTCACGGTCCAAAAGATGTGCTGGTTTGGTGCATTGGCCATGCTAAATTCTCCCTCGGTGTACCCGAACAGGCACCAGGGTGCGATGACCAGAGTATTTTCACAGTCACTTTTGCAGTATTAAAGCAAGCCTTACTTGTGACTAATAAATAAACTTTGAAACATTTATTCATCCAGGCAAGATGAGAATATTCCACCACACTCCTGACTTGTGTCTTGGGGATGGTGAACAGGCTCTGGGGAGTCAGGAGGTGAGTTACCTACCTCAAGATCCCCAGCGTCTGACTTCCTCTTTTAGTAAGAAGTCTCACAACATCAGGTTAAAATCCAACAGGTTTATTTGGTAGCACAAGCCACAAGCTTTCGGAGCACTGTCCCTTCATTAGGTGTTAACCTGGTGCTATGAGACTTCTTACAATTGTAACCCCCAGGATGTTGCTAGTAGTAGTGGAGCATAGTGGTTATCATGTTTGTCTAACTTGGGAAAGGTCCCCAGTTCAAATGTGGAATGACCCCTGGTAGAAACCTCTATTTATAAATTCTTTAAATTAGTCTAGCTGTTGTGCTGTACATAGCGGCTGGAATTCTCCGGTCTCGTATAGCCAACTCCCCATTCACAGCAGCGGGACCAGAGATTCCCAGCCACGGATGGGGCTGGAGAATCCCAGTCTGTGGCAATTTTAATCTCACACAATAATGGTACCCTTTTATGGCCACTTACTGCCGTTCAGACGCACTCTGCAGGTCCGTTTCTCATTTGCCGTTTGAACTTATTACAATTTCTGTTTGAGAAAAGTTTTCATCCAAGCTCTGCAGCCTGTCACTTTGCAGGTGTCGCAGCAGGAGACAATATTCAAACAGCCAACATCCCAGAGAGGCAGTTCACAATGTAACAGCAACTCTGAGATGCTAGAATCATTTGACTTGGTTGACAACAGGGTGAGAATCAGATGCGGCGATTTGCTAACACATGAGCTGTCAGTGGAAGAGCAGCGGGGGTGGTGAGGGGGGAATGGTGAACAAGAAAGTTAAAAGCCACAGAAGATTTGCATGCAGGTCTCACTGATGCAGTATATCTGAAAAGAAGCAGAGTTACTGGAGACTTAGTGAGGATCAGTGATGTAGAAAGCTAAGGCCATGTAACGAGGCAATAATAGATCTGCACCATTTGCTGCTGGACAACCTGGAGTCAAATCAACTAACAGGACAGCATTGCCAGTTGCTGTGGAGATCATGATGTCCCTAAATTTCCGCACTGCAGGATCATTCTGCTCACAGATCGGAGACATATGGCATGATCCAATTAGCAGACTTATCAAAATTTGTTTTGGCAAAACAGTATTTATCACTTGCTCATAGCTGACTGTATTAAGAGTCAATCTAGTGCAGGGCTAAAATCACAGAGACCAGGCTGGACTAGTTATTTTTCACAGTTCAAGTCCACAAATGACCAGCTTTATCAATTTCAAGGGATGTTCCAGCAACAAGGGCACCAGCCCAAAGAACCCACAGGCTCCTCTTTAAAAATGTTGTTATGATGATGTTGGAGTCTGTGTGGAGTTTGCACATTCTTCCTGTGTCTGTGTGGGTTTCCTCCGGGTGCTCCGGTTTCCTCCCACAGTCCAAAGATGTGTGGGTTAGGTTAATTGGCCATGCTAAATGGCCCCTTAGTGTCCCGGGATGTATAGGTTAGAGGGATTAGCGGGTAATATGTAGGAATATAGAGATAAGGCTTGGGTGGGATTGTGGTTGGTACAAACTCAATGGGCTGAATGGCCTCTTTTTGCACTGTAGCGTTTCTACGACTCTATGATTCAATGTTATCAGGGCATGGCCTGCTATTTTAACTGGAGATCTGAGCAGGGAGATGGGATGGGTTTCATCCCAGTCCCAATCTGTTGGGGAGCTGGATCAAGAGCTACAAGAGGCCCAATAAAGTTTTAAAATTAGTTTTATTTTTCTTGTGAAGCCAAAGTGCCCCTGTGGGCCTTGCAGTGACATCTTGAACCTTTCTCTGCACCATGCCAATGCTCCTCCATCCCCTCCCAACTCTCCATCACATGGCCCCAGTAGAAGTTTTGGCCATTGACCAAACTGTCAATACACCTGGAATAATGTGCCCGGCTGGTGGCTGGGGAGCAGAAAAAAAATGTTGACCATGTCCTGCCATCAAATTCAGCTGTCAGGATCTCGGTGTGTCAGACTGTGTCAGTTTCTTCAGTCATTTTCCTTACCCTACACATTCCTCACATCCCTGTAACTATCAGAACCAAACTCTCTCCAGCCTTGCCAGGTGAGCTAGTTGCTGTGTCTCAGTCACCATCCAATGAGTAGAGTGGTTAGATTTGGTCTGCTGCCTCACTTCTCTTCTTAACGTGAATCCATTTTCCTCATTGCAGAGCTGGTGCTTTTGTGAGCTCAGTTTATCTATAGTCCTTAGAAACAAAACTTTTCTTTGTGTAAATCTCCTTTGTTTCCAGAGGACCTCCTCCTATTGCTTGAGTGCCTCGTGATCAGTGATTGATGTGTTACTGTCCTGTGTACCATATTTCAAACTGCAATCATTGTAACATTCTGGGTGAGGCCAAGTCAGCGATCAAAATAGGTTGATTATTGTCCTCTTATCTTCTGGCTTCACATTCTAAGATCTTATGCATCTCTTTTAAAGTTAAACTTTCAAGACTCTTTATTAACCATTGAAGGCTCCTGAACCTGCAACTTGCAAAACTAAGACACTGACTGCTGATTCCACTAGTCTTTCCACAGTCTGTGGGGTAGATATCCATTTATCATTATGTGCAGGGTGGAGCCTAATAATTTTAGACTATTAGGCTTTTACAAGCTATAAAGACTATCTTATAATGTAGGGAGTGTGCGATAGAACTGACCCTTCAGTGTGATGCTGCCATTTAATTCAGAATAAAAATGAGCCTGGGACAGGGCTTCCTCTCATGAGATCAATGCTGGTCTGATCTAAAATTGGAGGCCGTGAGAGAGAGAAGGGCAGTCCTCTTCCTGGAAAATATCTGGAGGTCGCCACTATGTCACACAAAGCACTAACTCTCTAGGTCACTGAGGGTTTTCCCTACTGCTGTCCACCATTCACATAGTACAAATGTCTGCCTATCCTTTTCTTGTTGCCATGCCAGGAAAAGTCATTGTTTGAGGCAGTGAAAGAGTTAACAGAATCCTCCATTGTGAGAGCAAAGCCTCTGGGTGGATGTGTTTCCTTCATTAACTATCCCAGGCTGCAACTTCCATGCTTGTGTTTGCACAGGTATCTCACATTCCCTTCCATGCCATGCCCTTCAAACAGGATCAGAGGGGCTCAGCTGAAACATTCCTCAATCAGGAGACCCCTGACAATCATAGCTTTGCGCTTCAAGCTGGGCCTGGACACCTTGCTGATCCTCTCTCCACTTGGTTGTCTCCCTCACCTCCTGCTCCTGCCCTTTCCGTGCTGAACTATCTCCTTCCAGGGCCCCACCTGCCCACCCCTCAAGATCCACATCTCCTTAGAGAGCAAAAGACCAACAAAGTAACCAAGACCCTTGAAGGAAGGTCTTGACCTTTCAAGCGAGTATCACCTGACTAGTCAGGCACAAATTTGGAATGGTGTACCCAATGTTTGGCCTCTCCAGCAGGTGGCATTGGTTGTATCACCCCTGTGCCTCAGCATGGGGCTGCCGTAGGTGGCTGAGGTGCCCTAATTTAAAGGAATATCCCTTGACCTTGAGAATTCCTACATACACGCTGGGGGTTGCAGTAAGATCTGAGCATCAAATGGCAGAGGGTGAGGGAAACATGGTAGGAAAGTGAGGAAACTGTTGTTATGATGTAGACCAGCTGAATGTTGAGGGAAGGGAGTCCTTCTTGTTGTTGGTTTTCACTGGGCAGTTAGTGGGTATCTTGATGGTAGCATGGGTGAATTGATAATGTCCTGCACTTGGGGGAATCCAGCAATTGTGGCGAAACCTAGTGCCATCTGTACCTGCAGAGTCATGTCTGTCATTCAGTGAATATACCATCCAGCTCTGGAAAAGAGGGCAGCAATTACCTGCAATGATATGCAACCGCTTAGGAGGACCACAGATTCTTTGTTGAGAGTCCGGTCTTCATTATCTTCCTGCCCCCGTGCTTCTCCTGCGCCCTCCTGCTGCACAAAGCTCCACCTTTCCCAATGGCCCAAAACCTGGCAGTGATGTCAGTAGTGGCCAAGCAGTTGTCCTTGGTAGCCTTTCCCACTTCTCTTCCGCCCCACAATTCCCCATGAGGGTTAGGGGCAAAGGTGTTGGCGTGGACCCTGTTCAGTGTCCAAACATTGGCAATCCACTTTCCCTGTCACTTTTGTAGCATGAAGGAAATTTCCTTACCAAATGCCGTGTCCTCCTCTATTCCGTTATCTTACGGGGCCTGTCTGATGCCCTCGGCATCCATGACCAGCTAACCACTCTGTACCTGCCTCCCTTCAGCTGATCTGTAACAGTCACCTCTGGAAATCTGTGTGCCTCTTTCCAAATGACACATCGCCCTTTCAACAAGCTCATAACATACTTTTAAAATGGGGCTTCAAAAGAGAGGGGTGTTGGATTGCTGTCCTATCCTCTCCCGACCCTGGTTAACATTGCTGGCACCATGAATGCCATCCTGAAACTGATATGGCAGACAGCACCAGTATTTGCCCTGCTCCTGCCCCCAGTATACCTCCCCTTCTGACTGCAGAGACCCTGGAGATGCATTCCTAGAGTCAGTCTATACATCACCGGAATTCTACCACCTCGCCCGCCACAGAATCGAAGTGGGCGAGGAGTGGACAATGGAAATATCTGTTGACCTCAGGAGGGAATTTCTGGTCTCGCTCCAGCAAGGCCATAAAATCCTGCTCAAAGTGCCTTCTAGACCCCTGTCCCATCTCCATAGTGCCCAACTGCTTGTCTAACATTCATAAGAAACGTGTATAATCTGAAATCTAGTATTTATCACAATATAACTACCTTCCTTCTGCATAGGGCACCGAGGTTCTAACAATATCGGCTCCTTGCCCAGATCCAAGGCTGTTTCTGACTGGAGATAAATGGGAAACAGCATCGCTGTATATCTAGCTGACAGCAACCTTAATAACTCACGTCACCACAACCTAAAATTATAGCTTACTAAATTTTGTAAGTCATTACATGCAGACTTTGTTTGAAGGTGGTTTCTTGGCAGTCCTAAAGGGACAATATTAATCCACATTGATTTAGCTGAAGATTCAGTGTGGATATATAACTTTCATTCCATCAAATGCTGCCATTCCAGTTAAAATTGTACAGAGCTATAACAGTAGTTATTACCTAATTCAACACTTCTGTTCGAAATGATTTAGAACCATTAGGTTTTAGTTTTGTTGTTGCATGATCCAGTTTTAAAAGTTAGAAGTGGTGACCACAAGTTTTGCTTTCCCAGCCCTTCAGTGCTAGCAGCAGAATATTTATCCTAACATTTATATTTTTGAGCGTTTTATTTTATTGGTAACTTCTCCCAAAGCCAATATAGAAACATATAAATGTAAGCAGGACAGGAGTCCATTGTAGCCTATTGTTACTATGAGAGATCAGTATTTTGCTTTAATTGCCTTAATGTAAATAAAAATTGGGAGTGGTAAAATGGGCTGCTGACTTTTTATCATACACTTAATGCCAAAAAGACTTTGCCCAACCACTTCCTCCATTCTTTACTCGAGTGTTATTCACCTCGCTGTACTCTTATATAGCTTTCCTCTCACTTTGCTGTAACTTGGCCCACAAATGGCTCTGACAGGCAAACTGTCTCTCCAGGATTACACTGGCTCTGCTGGATGTCTAGATCTTTCTGAATGTGTCTGTTTAAATTCCCCTCTCCCTTGGATTTTGGACAGAATCTCAGTGGCGAGTTCCAAGTGACCCATCTATGCCATATTTCTGGTCATGCATCAATTTTTTACACTGACATATTTTCAACTTGACATTCCACTGCAGGTCGGTGGGATTAATTTGAGTTTGATCCACATGGTGTCATCAGGGCTGTCATAGACTCAAAGCGAATTCAACAGCCTGGCAACGCATGCGGTTAGCAACCTTTTAAAAAGCGCACTCACTGGCTTCTGAAATGCCAGCCTGTCTCAGGCAGTAAGACCTACTTCATATTGGGGTCCTCAGACCTGATTGCCATTTTAAGTAGGGCATTTTTGTCACTTCCACATTAGAAGTCCAGTAAAGCTAAGTTTAAGATTACTTTCAAGGTCCTGGAACAGTAGAAATGCTTACACATAACCTGGATATTGCTTCTCTGGAACATCCACCCTCCATGATTGCAAACAACCTCCATTGCCACACTTCACTTGCTAACAATCTGGTCAGGCGATCTGCCCAGCCTTTGTCAAATCGATGCTCTTAAGTAGCTAATTAATAGCCATTTATGGACTTCCTCCTGCCCACGTTGGTAAAACATGGGGTGCTCATGTCAACAGCCTTGTTGGGGACTGGGAAGGCCTTTGCTATTCAAGCAGCTTGTGCCCAGTGGAGGCCAAGGTACTGCCCTGCCCCGTATTTTGGCTTTCACCCTCTCAAACTGGTCTCTCACTCTTTCAAGTGGGGCAAACTGGCCTTGGTGAAACCCCTCCACTTGCCTTCTAATCTGGTTCCATGGCTCCTCAATGCAGTGGACTGCCCACTCTCCCACCAGTGACCACTGCTCCCACTGGTCAGCAGGTCTCAGAGGTGGGAATCTCCTTCCTGAGGGGGGCATCATTCCCACCCTGAGTCAAATAATGGCCCAAGGGCCATGAAAACATGCATTTGTATTGAGAAAGTTATTCATTCTCCTTGTGTCACAGAGCCAGAGGCATTATACCCTCTGCTGGTTATGT
Organism: Carcharhinus amblyrhynchos; assembly: GCF_965287045.1. NCBI lineage: Eukaryota > Metazoa > Chordata > Chondrichthyes > Carcharhiniformes > Carcharhinidae > Carcharhinus > Carcharhinus amblyrhynchos. The sequence continues at coordinate 66,075,482 of NC_137333.1, forward strand.
CCCTTATCGTAAGCCATTAGATGAAGAACAAATATTTAATATTTTAAAGTACATAACCATTTTCTAATTGTTGTTTTGTTGAAGCTGAGAATAGGTGTCCACTATTTTTTTAAAGTTAAAACTTCGAATGGTTCCAGCTGCTTGTTGATGTTGACATGAATCAGTAGAAAGTTTATTATCGGCTAAAGTTGACAGGAGTTTGCTCACCCCCATCTTTCCCTAACATTCCCAGGAGAGATAGTCTTTTCCAAAACGATCGACTTGAAGAAGGGCTGTCGCACAGTGATAACACCGTGCTAAACTAGCTGAAATTCCAACCATCCTGCCCTTCAGTGGCAGAATGGCCACAACTGTTGGCCAGTCAGATTGGCCGGAAGCATTTGCAGCCTGAGCACTGCCAGAATTTAGCAAAGGTTGCTAATGAAACTGGGCGGCATGGTGACGTAGTGGTTAGCAGTGCTGCATCACAGCGCCAGGGACCCAGGTTCAATTCCCAGCTTGGGTCACTGCCTGTGTGGAGTTTGCACATTCTCTCTGCATCTGTGTAGGTTTCCTCTGGGTGCTCCGGTTTCCTCCCTCACTCCAAAGATGTGCAGGTTAGGCGGGTTGGCCATGCTAAATTGCTTCTTAGTGATAGGGAGACTAGCTAGGGTAAATGTATGGGGTTAGGGGGATAGGGTCTGTGTGGGATTATGGTCAGTGCAGACTCAATGGGCTGAATGGCCCCTCTGCACTGTAGATTCTATGATTCTGTGACTGTAAGAAGTCTCTGGGATAGAGATGACATGGTCACCACAGAGTGGTAAGTAGGGGTTTAGATGGTGAGGAATAGAGGTGCCTAGGGAGAGGGGTCAGGGGAGTGGATGGGTTTTGGAGGCAAGGATGGAAGGAACAAGGGGTGGTGACATCTTTGGGCAGTGTCCTCATTGTGCACGGGACACTCCCCAAATAAGGTGCTCCCAGATTCTTCCGCCTTTTCAACAAAGTTGTTTAGAAAGGGCCTTCCCACTCTCTCCTGCCTGCTGTTGCCTAGTGATTAATTGGTTTAAGGCAGTGGAGGCAGATTGAGAGCCTCAGGCGAGACGGATGTGGGTTGATCACTTCTCGGCCGAAACAGCGATGAGGACCGTGATAGCCTGCCGCATGCAAGCATCCGGTGGAGGCCTCCTTCACACTGCACTCCTGCATCTCTGCATGGGCAGTCTTAGTCACAGGCACAGCTGCAGCAGACCAGGGCTCCAGGGGAGGGGCTGGGGAACTGGAAGAAGATGACACAGCTTGGCCTTTAGGTGAGGTTGCATTCCAGCAAGCACGGTGCACACAGTGTGGCTATTCTGTTAAGGGTACGCAGTTCTTCATATGTTCCATGGATGTGAGTGCACATACTCTAAGCAGACTAATCCACTCTGATGTCGGAGGTTGTACACTTTCCTGCCGAGATGCTGCTGTTGTATCCACTCTGAATGTTACTGCACGCGTCTGCCCATTATTGTGGCTAATCTCTCATGGTTAGACCTCATCTCAAGGCTCAGGGACAATGATGGCGATGAACTCCTATGATCGCAGTCTCAGAGTTTCCAATGCTTCCAGGATCCCCGCCAGATGTCCACACACCTGCTGCTGATTATCTAAATACTCTTCCCCAAAAGGTGACTGGAGATGTTCCTGCCCACTGGAGCATCATTCTGACTTTCCTCCGAGGGAGGCTGTGCACAGATGTCTCTGACTCTGACACCTCCTCCTGCACTCCGATCAGTGACTTTCACCCTGTGCCGCTGACTATATAAGCATGCCTCATCCTTCCACACTGCTGGTATCCGAGTTGGTGGACTGTGGGATAGTCAGGTGTGATGCAGCCTCAAACAACATCTGGTCCAACTCTTGATGCCTGAATCTGGCATATGGTGGTGAGGGACAGAGCTGGAATTGGTGTAAGACACAAAGGAGTTATTCAGGTATGGTTCTTCTCACTGTGAAAGCACTTTCAGATGCACATCATGCCCTAATCAAACTCGCACTGCCAATCCTTTACCTCTTTCTCCTAACAACATCCCATTGTACTCAGTGAAATGATGTTATGACCTCCACCATTACCAGCATGTTGCCAAGGTGATTTTTACACTGCTTTATCTCGTGCTAATGTTAATCCACCAACAGACAGCTGTTCAGGTAGCCTGGAAACATCCATGGCCAACTGTTCCATAGGATAGATGTGTCTCAGCCAGCCTGACCCATCCCCAGTATGGGTCATTTCTGTGGCATTCTTCAGCCTTTTGGTCTGCAACCACAAAATGAATTTATGTTAGCGTAATATAAAGTGCATGGAGGGATATTGCTCTTCACTGCATCAGTACTTCAAAGTGCCGATTCACATCTGTTCTGTGCACACCTACATGAGCTGCTTACACATATAAGCCTCAATGCTGAAGCAGACGTATGCACTATATCTCGTACCATAGCTGCAGCGTGCAGATGTGACATTTCCCACAGACTCTGTGTGGATGAGCCAAGTTACTGTCGGAGTGCAGCAGATCATTGAAGTTTTCTCCTGCACTGAATCACTACAGCTACAGTTTAAATCCAGGCTTTTTGGGTTGCTGCAATTGCATTGTGCCAGCCAGGAGGGTAGAGGACTTGTCTGCTCTTCTGGAATCTTCCACCAGAATGTGAAGGTCCTGGTCAGAAAAGCATTGGGCAGCTGCACCCTTCAAGTCTCCTCTGTGTGACATTCTAGCGATAAAAATGTCAGGCAAAAAAGGTGATGAGCCATTCAGTTTACAAAGCTGTCGTTCAGTTTTGTTTATTTACATATGCTAACCATTTATACTTCGTTACCAATGATGACTCGTACGGTTTCATGGAGAAACTGGCTCTGTGTGAATACTGGATACCATGTATGTTGTAGCTGTGACTCCAAGGCAGCGTGTGGTGCTCCACAATCACCGATAGTCCTATCAGCCTCCTCCCTCTTGTTCACACTGCTATCCCATGACAGTGCAGATGTGAGAGATCTGGTCAACAATCAACAGTGTGGGTGCAGCTGATAGATGGGTGGCAAGTGGATGGGATAATGAACGTAGTACCCACTGAGTCTCAGCAGCTAATTACCTGTATAATATCTGTAGTGGTAGCAAGGGAATGCCATCTCCATGACTGTGTTGTGAGAATCCATTCGATGCCTTCAATGGGTCAGTAGAGTACAGTTTGATTAGGCAGCAACAATGACAATTCTCCCATGGAGAATGCTCATGATGGGCTGTCTGTACTAGGGCCAGTTAACAGTTGGGTGACACTGATCTGACACCCCAATGACATCTCTTCCAAGGCACAAGAACTTCACTGTTGATGAGCAACCTTAAGAAGGACTTTTCTGAAGGCCATATTTTATCAGTGCTCAAATCGCTCAACACATGGTGGAACCACCTCTGACCTTTTACTACAACTGGGGTTGCCTGCCCCTGTCTCCTATTGCAACCTGCACCCTTGGACTGAAAATTGAAAGTTTGGGCAGCCATTTTTAAACGTTGGTTTTCCCAAGCCAGGATCTCTCCACTGTCTGCAAAAAATCTCGACCTCAGACTAAAAAATTTCCCATCTGCTCAAAGGAATATAACTGCAGCTCCTGCTTGATTTGATCTGAACAAGCTTGCTGTCTGACAGCAAGCTACATGCTGGCAAGTGGTCAGACAGCACTGACAGGCATGTCTGTCATTTTGGGATGAATCGGATACTGGAGGAAGGGAAGATATAACCTGGGGAAGAGTTGGACGTTGGGAAATTGAACTTTGGAGAAGGGGCGGCACACTGCTTGCTGCCTTACAGCACCAGGAAGCTGGGTTCAATTCCATCCTCAGGTCACTGTATGGAGTTTGCACTTTCTCCCCGTGTCTGTGTGGGCTTCCTCTAGGTGCTCTGGTTTTCTTTCACAGTCCAAAGGTGTATGGGTTAGGTTGATTGGCCATGCTAAATTGGCCCTTGTGTCAGGGATATTAGCAGGGTAAATATGTGGCATTTTGGAAGTAGGGCCTGGGTGGGATTGTGATTGATGCAGCCTCAATGGGCCAAATGGTCTCCTTCTGCACTGTAGGGATTTTATGATTCTATAACATTGGGGTAAGCGGACACCAGGTAGGAGTCAGATGCTGTGGGCAGGGATTCAACACCTCAGGACTGCAATGTAGTTGGAGGTTGGCTAGCATCAGGGTGATGTTTAAAAGGCAAAAGACTGGAAAAATACCCCTGCTCTCCCTGGCTCACAAGCAGAGCAATAAAGGCATTTGCCTTCACAAAGCCTGAGAAATCCAGCTTGCATGCATTAAAAATAAAACATGAATTAAAATGGAGTTTTACAGCTTTGCTTTAGCACCACCGCACATCCTGAGAGTAGATAGGTCAGCTGCCAACCCCAAGCTGCCTGTTAAAACTGGGAGTGAGTGTATTCGAGGTGGGGCTCATATTTCATTGTACATTCTGGGGATTGGGAGGGGTTAAGATTATCGCCAAATGCCCTCACTAAAACTTCAGCCCAAAGGTCCCAAGTTGTTACAGAATTCTGAAAGAATGCACTTCAAACATTGCCCCCAATTATTCCACTCAATGTTGAGTACAAAATTTGAACAAGTTCATGCTTCACAGTCAATCAAACTAATCACCCACAGAATCAGAATTTTAAAGAAATGTTGTTTCCCCTGTGCTTTCTTTGTGCTTTCAGTAAGCTTCTCAGTTGAGAAGCATGTCAAATCCTCTGGCGTATTAAGTAATTGAAAAGCGTACCATCGTTACAAAGTGAAGATGACTTTTTGGAATTTAAATTTGAAGGAAACTATGATTTTTTTTATTGAAAGCCACAGCTTTTGTACATTTCTGTAATTCTATCTCCAAACATTCATTATTATGCATTTATAAAGCCAATTATTCTGATTCCACAGATGTTGCATGACTGAAGCAAAAGGTGCATATTTTCAGAATTGAAAGTGAAAGGCATTTGCTCTTAACTGACCCAGAATTAAGTAAACATGCCTGCTTTGGATCAGCTGAGTTGAACCACCTAAAGACAGATTAGCTGGAATTGCTTGCATGAATTTCTGCTTATTGCCATGCACGTCATCGTAATAAACTGTGTGAGACAGAGCGCAGGCCTCGCTCTAGCAGGCATTATTTACTCTTCTGTACTTCATGTGTCACAAAATAATGTTACAGGCTAGGATCTATATTTGTCTTTTCTGTTTCTGAATTACCATAGCTCTTCCAGCCGCACGAATAAAAGAATTAAGCTAAATGATGGTGTGAGCTGTTCTTAAAAAAGAAGCAGGAACAAATATTTATAGCTGAGAGTAGTGATTATAATAGCAATCATTGAAGCAAATATAGCTTTTATAATTGGATATCCCCTAGAACCTGTCATCGTGGCTGAACACCAAGTACTTGACTTGTGATTGGAGTTTTGAACCTTCCTCTATCTTCTTTATCTCAGCTGCTCAATTTGCTCGCTGGTTCTGAGAACCAATCAGTCTGGACAACAGTATCTCAGATGTCTTTCTCCCTCAGCCTGGTGTTCTTGAAAAGGCAGCTTCTTGCCTCTCTATTAAATGGTATGGCCTGTCGACATTCCACAGCACATGACATGTCAAAGATATCGGGCTTCATGAACGTGTGTTGAAAGTGTGGTTTTCATCATATCAGCGTGCTTGAGGAAGCAAGGAGTTGGGAATTTAAGAATCTTAAAGAGATCTTGTCCCAAGCTGTAACCCAGTCTGCCTGGCAGGAACTGGGTGGAGGAACAAGACATATGGTGAAAATTGATTTGACAGCTCTGTTCTAGAATTCCTACTGTGCAGAAAGAGGCCATTCAGTCCATCGAGCCTGCATCAACAACAGTCCCACCCAGATCCTATTCCTGTGTATTTATCCTGTTAGTCCCACTGATATGAAGGACAAATCAACCTAACTTGCACATCTTTGAACTGGGGGAGGAAACTGGAGCACCCAAAGGAAACCCACACAAAAACAGGGAGAATGTGCAATGTCCACAGAGACAGTCACCCGAGGCCGGAATTATACCCGAGTCCCTGGTTCTGTGAGATAGCAATGTTAACTACTGTGTCACCATACTATTCTGCTCGGAACTTGTTGCCATTTTCATTTGTTTCCCCCCTATTCCCAGCCTTCTTTGGGCAAGAAGTTAGTTGACAGGATTCAAGTGAGTCTCAAGAGTTAAAGTGGCTTTCCTTGTGAGTAGGCAAGTTTTTAACTCACATCCCAACTTACCCACCTAAAACTGGCTTGCCGTTAAAACAGGCTCCCTGGTTTTTCACAATAATTTAGCACTGCCCTCAAAGCGATTTGACAAGTTAATTTTGATAAGTGTCAGTACGGATTGTCCCATGGAAATCCAGTCATTGGGAATTCCTCAGGGGAATCCATGTCTAAGCTATCCTGTTGGGGCCCAAGTTGAAAACCTTACCTGACCAAGTCCTCATCCCAGCTTCCCATTGAGGGATTTATATTGCAATTGGGATCTCAAATGCGTATTTAAAACAGGATGTCTTTGTCACTTGCCCAGCTGAGCAGATAAAAATCCATGACTGTCACCTCCAGAGCCTGTAACATATCCACTCTCTGTCCACATGGTCTTCACTGGGCAAGTAGGATCAAAATTTCCCCCATTGTTTTGAAATAAACTTGTAAAAAAATTCATGCCAAGCTGAAATCAATGGGAATCAGAGGGAAAATGCAGCTAGTTGGAGTCATACCTGGCAGAAAAGAAAATGGTTGTGGTTGTTGGAGGTCAATCATATCAGTTCCAGGATATCACTGCTGGAATTCCTCAGCATAGTATCCTAGGCCCAACCACTTTCAGTTTCCTGAAGGCGTGGTGGTGTGGCTCCTTTAAGGGGGAGTTCCCTGAGAGCTACATGATCGGGTCAGACCCTATGGACTGTCAATGCAGGGAGCTGAGCCAACCGGGTGCAAGGATGCATATCCTGGGTCAGGGAGAGCCCGCAGATGGATCTGGCTGATGGGTTGTATAGTTGCCCAGCTTATTCTCTTTGACACTTCAGGTGGGATTTTCCGACCGCGCTCACCCCAAAACCAGAAAGTCCCACCCGAGGTCATCGGACCTTTACATGGTCCATCCCCTGCCTGCTTTGATCCCTGTGGCAGGCTGGACAGGAAAATTCCCCTCTTTGTTGTGAATACTTATTTACCATTTGCAATGAATCCCTGGTACTTTGAGTCACATTGAGTCGCCCTCAATTTATTAGAGAGAGAAACTGTGAGGGAAAGTGAAAGAGAGAGTGTGAAATTGAGAGTGTGAAAGAGAGGGAGGGTGAGAGGGGGTGTGAAAGAGTGCGAGGGGGTGGGTGACAGTCAGAGTCTGAGAGAGAGAATATGGCCAGAATTTTACGTGGTAGTAGTGGGTGCCTGCCTGGCCCAAAGTAGTGTAAAGCCTCATGAGACTTGGACACATGCGAGATATTTCGCTCAGCGGCCGTGAACAGGAGCCCAAAACATGTCTGCTGACAATTAATCAACTATTTAAGGCAATTAAAAGGAGAACTGAAGACAGTGTTACGCTGCCCTCCTGATTTTATAAACATCACCTGGGCGACTTGGGCAGGTGGCAATTCCATTTTTTCACTTTTCCCCCCCAAGGCTGGGAAAAGATGATTGGAGCACTGGCTGGATGAACTGTTGGGATTTCAGGGAAGAGTCTGTAGCTGCTTCATTGCTTTTATTTCATTCCTTTTGCTGTGGTTTCTGCTGAGCTGTTTGCATTGGAAGCTCTTTTTCAGCTCTCTCTGGGTCTTCTGATTTTCCTGCAGGATTTCTAGCACATGCATCCTCCAGTGCTCAAGACAGAGCCTGCTGTGGATCCATATGCAGTGAACCACATTATACCTGCTGACCTGGTCTGCCAGCTTTGACCGGGCTTTCTTTGTCTGGCGTGTTGGCCTCCTCTTGCCATCTTGCTGTTCTACATATGCCCACCTGACACTTACTGTTTCCACTCAGGCACTCATCTGAGATGCGGGGGAGGGGAGGGGGGAAGGGGAGATGTAGTGGTGATGAGGGGGTGGAGAGGGGCGGACAGAGTGCCCACCAGCATTGCCCTTCTGCCTGGTGTGCCCAATGGGCGCTGTGAACATAACAGCTGCTAAATTTTAGACTTTCTCTTGGACAGCTCTCTGAGTTCCTCCTATGCTCCTATCAATCTTCAGGGAGCTGCTCTGCTCTATTTCAGGCCCCTGCCAGGGCTCCTTTGGATCCAGTGCCCAACAAGCTCCCACCTCCACCTGAAGTGCTGAACGTATGTGTGGCCATGTTTCACACTCGCCAACACTTAATTAGCCAGCCAGCATGGAATTGTGTGTCAGTAGTGATCACGGCTGAAAAAGGGAAGCACGGCCACTTCCAGACCCATTGATTCCACATGCGTGACTTGTGCAAAGTTCAAATCTGTGTGTGTGCACTTGGGCACGTGTGCGTGACCCACTCTCACACTAGGTGAGGGTGAGTGAGTGATTATTCTGAGATTGGGAGAAAAGTGGACACACACTCTTCACAGTCCAATGGTCATCTGTATGAATTGCTCTATTTTTTCCAACTGATCAGTTTATTGCTTTCACATTGCTTTTTTTGTTCAGCAAGCTGTTTCTCTTGTTTAAAACTCCCTTTTTTGAAAACATTCATCCCTAATGTTATGCTGAACCTTGGGGTCAATCTTGCCAAAAAAATTCTAAGTCCCAAACGAGTGTGAAAACGGGAGAGCTTCAGATCTGTTTTCTCGGTGAGGCCTCAAATCCAATCTTACACCACTCTGTGCAAAAAATACTGCTAAACCTGTTTCCGAACAGCAGGGGGATGGAGGAGGCCGAAGTTCACTGAAAGCCAGCAGCTCACAGCAGAGGGTGGAATTGTGCATGCTTTGATTTGATTTGATTTATTATTGTCACGTGTATTAGTATATAGTGAAAAGTACTGTTTCTTGCATGCTATACACCGCATACTGTTCATAGAGAAGAAGCAAAGGAGAGAGTGTAGAATGTAGTGTTATAGTCATAGCTAGGGTGTACAGAAAAATCAAATTAATGAGAGGTGGGTCCATTCAAAAGTCTGATGGCAGCAGGGAAGAAGCTGCTCCTGTGTCAGACCTCAGACTTCTGTATCTTTTAACCGATGGAAGAAGGTGGAAGAGAGAATGTCTGGGGTGCGTGGGGTCCTTAATTATGCCGGCTGCTTTGCCGAGGCAGTGGGAAGTGTAGACAGAGTCAATAGATGAGAGGCTGGTTTGCGTGATGGTTTGGGCTACGTGCACGACCTTTTGTAGTTCCTTGCAGTCTTGGGCAGAGATGGAGCCATACCAAGCTGTGATATAACCAGAAGGGATGCTTTCTATAGTGCATCTGTAAAGATCTGTCACTGTCTTCCCCCCACTATCTCTGACTTCTGTGGCCGGCCGCCCAACCCACCCCATCGTTGGCCTCCGTAGCCGATTGCCCCATCCCTGCCCCACTCCCGCTATCACACGCACCTATGGCTGATCCTTCCCCCCATCCCCCATACGGACCAAATGATTGTTTCCCCCTGCCACGCCATTCCATTCCGGATTCGCTAATCTATTTAGATCACATTTAAAATCAATTTAAATATAGCGATCAGCTCCGTGCCCTTTTCAGGTGCGAGGCTGATCTCACTGGATATCTGCTGCCGGTAAGATCGTGACAGGCGAGATGTTAGATGCGTACCTGATTTTTGACTCTCTCAGCTGACGGGACCTGAAGGTAAGATCGCTTTCAAGGACAAAGGGTCATTTTGAAACGTCAGCTCTTCTCTCTGTTACAGATGCTGCCAGACCTGCTGAGATTTTCCAGCATTTGCTCTTTTGATTTCAGATTCCAGCATCTGCAGTTATTTGCTTTTAGAGATAGGAATGCCAAAAGAAAGCTGTCAGTTTTCTTTTTCAAAGCATTCTGGTTAATTTAATGTTAGGTTGTGAAGTGAGGAATAATTTCTGAGGGTGATCTATCTTGTGATGTGCGACTGAGTCCATGAATTGTTACTAACACACTAGTGCATTTTGCTGCGCTCTGTGACTGATTGCCACTAATGGAAGAAAGAGGAAAACACCAAGATACTAATAATCTAAGAAGTGCTAGATGTTGCAATGGCTTCTCTGATGCAGATGGGAATCCTTTGACTCATTAGATTCTTGTTCTTCACTTTGCAGAAAGAGTACGCACCCAATGCCGGGAAGCGTGGCTGTAGTGCATGAGGAGTGACCATTATATCATGGACTCCAGTGTAAAAGGAGGTCCAGGTGCTTATTCGAGTATCTGAAGCGCCCACAGTAGGCAAAGGTGGAATTGGACCGTGCACACGAGAGGGCGAATGCATACTTCCTGAATCATCTGACTGTGGAGTAGCAATGGCCATCTCCATGGCAACGCCTGTATCTCAATTGAACCTCACCCAATTGCAGGCCCCAGTGTCCCTCAACCCAGCTGAGCCCTTTGGGGGCACCTCAGCCATGGAGGCACCATCTCCATGCAGCTGTAGTCTCAATTCTGGCCACCACTGGCCATAGCGCTGTTGAGCCTGCTGAGCAGCTGACCTTCTGATTAGGTGGCTGCCACTTGAGCTGCAATGAAAGCGAAGACTTGGCCATGTTGATGCTGAGCCATGGTTGGTTGCATAAGCATTGCCCACAACTATCAGGCTGAAAAGGCCAGGTACAGATACTGCTCAAAGTCCTGTGCCAAGTTGGTGCCTGATTCCGCCATGTTAGCTGACATTGAGCAGATGCTTTCTGGCAGTGCAGCATTTCAATGCATACACCCATCAGTCCATTACTGTAATATGGAGCAGCAGAGTCCTCAGCTGAATCTTCTATAGCAGAACACAGGTGCTGTCACCCTTCAACCATTTGGTAGCTCTGCTATCCTTGCCCCTTGCCCTGTCTCATCACAGTAAGAAGCCTCACAACATCAGGTTAAAGTCCAACAGTTTATTTGGTAGCAAACACCACTAGGTGTCACACACCTGATGAAGGGGCAGAGACCCGAAAGATAGTGGCGTTTGCTACCAAATAAACTGTTGGACTTTAACCTGGTGTTGTGAGACTTCTTACCATGTTTACCCCAGTCCAATGCCGGCATCTCCACATCCTGTCTCATCACATGCAGATTCTAGCTCTAAGCTATTCTCAAACATACAAGCAGTGTCCATATCTGTGCTAATGACTGCGGGTGTGAAATCAAATGATAGTGTGTCTTAACCATCACTGTCTTCCTACCCTTTTACAATTGCTTCGACAGATTGCAGTTCTTTTGTTTCGGAAATGAAAAAGGCAGAAGGGTTGGGTTATAAGGTTAGAGGAGAAAGTGCAAAATGGGTGATCACATTATGCTTGTAAGCCAACAGTTAGGGATAAGGAGGGAGAGGGATAAGAAAATGTAATTTGGTATGAAGATACAGTCATGTAGTCTTGTTAGTGGTCATGGCCTTAGCAATGACCCTGGTCTTCATGGTCACGGTTGTCTCCTCCTCAGGCATTGGACATGCTGGTGTGCCTCTTTCACTACTGCTGCCTCTGGTTGTACATATCCTATCTAGCAGGAGAGAGGGCAGTGAATCAGCGAGCTTTGTTTCAGGTGATACAGCTCTGAACCATAGGCAGTGTGTATAAGCTGTGAGATGTGGGTGTAAGACTTGAGGAAGTGCTAATTGTGTGAGGATGAGGTGAAGCATATGAAATGTCAAGCATTAGTTCTGATTGATAGATGTTGTTGGCAGGTGAATGATGGGGCTGTGGTGCATAGCGTATGAGGTTAATGATGCATTTAGCGGAATATGAGATACATTCACTGAACTGGTGTGAGCTCATTAAGCTACTTTTGGCACTGCATCCAGATGCTTGGGTTTACATTCCTGGCATGGCTTCCAATGTTGTTCTTTCCCATTGCTTGTTCATTGTTTGTCTGCCCCCATGGAGATACAAGACATTTCTGTTCCTTTTCACCTCTTAAACTAATCAGCCTCCCATCAATTGACTCCATCTACACTTTCCACTGCCTCAGCAAAGCAGCCAACATAATTAAGGACACCATGCACCACAAATATTCTGTCTTCCACTTTTTTCCTTTGGGAAAATAATACAAAAGTCTGAGAACACGTACCAATCGATTCAAGAGCAGTTTGGTCCCTGCTGCCAACAGACCTTTGAATGGACCTACCATATATTAAGCTGATCTTTCTGTACACCCATCTGTAACTGCAACATTATATTCTGCACCCTAATCTTTCCTTCTCTCCCATGTACTCTATGAATGGTGTGATTTGTCTGTATAGTGCAGGAAACATTAGGAGTGATTCTCCCAGCCCCCTGTGCTGCTGTAGCAGAGCAATGGACCAGGAGACATCAGTGGAGGCCATCCCTGCTAGGCACCATGGCCACCACGCATCTTTGAGGCTCTTGTTTTTGGAGTAATCAGCTCTGCTCTGAGGATTTAAATATTTAAATCCCTATTTCCATCCTATTAGTGGGCCTGGCACTGAAGGTAGTGGGGCTGCCAGGAGGTCGGGGCTGCTGGTGGGGTTGTGTGTCGGGGAGATCAGGGCTCGCCTGGAGGTAGGGGATAAGATGTTGGGCTTGCCCGCAGAGGTCGAGGAGGCCAGCGATCGGGGGTGGGTGATGGGCAGGGGGGTTGCCGGAGTGGCAGCGATATGGGGTCATGGACGGAGCCACTGCGTATGCACCATGCTGCCAGCCTCTCCAGCGGCAATTGGCCCCACTCGTTGATTTTCAGAGTGAATCCTGCTCGGACACTCTGCAGTGCTCAGAGTGTGGGAGATTCAATTTGAAAGTCCAGCTAAAAGAAAACAGCAGGAGTTACTCCAGTTTTTATGCACTTTGAGTTTTTTTAGGAGAATCGCCCCCAGTACTTTTCACTGTATCCCAATACATGTGACAATAATTAATCAAATCAAATCAGTGCTGGAAAATCTGGGACCCGCTCGATCTCATGGTCAGACACTCAAACAAATCAAAATTCAAGGTCACCACAAGAGAGTCGAACGAGAACCAAGCTGACAAGATAAGACATCTTGGGCTTTATCAGATGCTTGACCTTAGCCAAAAGGCCGAGAGATTCATGGTCAGCCAAGCTTGACGTGGAGTGACACCCTACAATCTATAAGCCCCTGGTGACAGACCAGTGAATGGTTCTGGGAATTACTAGCTGTGGAAACAGACTAAAGTCTGCCTTGGTGCACCCATAGGTGCAGGAAGAGAATTGGATGGACTGGATACAGGAATATAATTGAAAACTCTCAATTATTCATCTTACTGGCCAAGTAGGTTGATTGGCATTGTATTAACAATTATCACATTGTTAAAAGGGTACTTAACGATCAACTTTTTATGATGATTATAATTATTAACTTGCTTTGGCGAGCTTATGGGCAATTAACGTGCACATCCAGCAAATTCCTAAAAATAACAAGGAAGGTAAGGGTGAGACTCCTTTTGTGGAGGGCAAACCCTGACGGTGAGTAAATCGGCCAGCTCCAGCGATTTGCAATTCATGGTGTATTTCTTAATCCCCTGGATTTATCTGCAGGTTCATAACATCATTAACACATCAATATTTTTTCTGGCAAAGAGAGCCATCCCAATGATTCTCTTTCCCTCTGTCTCTGTGCTGGCTGTTAGTGCACTAAAACCCCGGGAGGCATTTGAAGCAATGACTCCTCAGGGTCATAGGTTAAGGAGAGCTGGGTTGTGTTACAAGCACCATTAAGTTAATAGAGATCTGAAATTAGACATGAGCCTGAAGGTTTTTGTTTGCTAGCAGATGCAGAACATATTAGTAACCGGGATCAGCACTCCTATTATAGTCTTGTCTGCGTTATGTAAATATTTGGATAAACAGAACATGTTGCATGATATGAAGTTGTTTTCATTAAGAGGATTTTGCTATATTCTATTATGATGTGGATGCCAGCTGCCAGTGTGATTTCTTGATGCTGAAGGTTATGTTTACAGCCATCCAAGGGTTTATAACAAGTGTCAACACTCTAGGATTGTCTAAGATCAACTCTGTATTGTCAATAGTGCAAATGACACATTAAACTACTTGTCCTGTCAATACAAACCTTGGTTGATAGGTTAGCGTTTCACTAAGAAATCTGCAGCCTTCCTGGCTTCTCTGGAAATGCAAGCAGCACTCACTTTAGATTACCTTTTACATAGCTTTGAAAATTTAACTTAATTGTCGTTAAGTTTGAGTGTAATACAATCGCCAGCATTCTCTGGTCTCGCAAACCCACACTATTGCTGCCAGCGAGAATGGAGAACCAAATCTCCATTCACTGCAGCAGGACTGGAGAATCCCAGTCGCAGGTGAGGTTGGAGAATTCCAGTCAGTGTAACATATCACTGATGATAGTTCCACATGCATTTCAACACAGCACAGTGGCACAGTGGTTAGCAGTGATGCCTCACAGAGTGAGGGATCCGGGTTTGATTCATGGCCTGGGTCACTATCTATTTTTATTAGTTTATTTATTAGTCACAAGTAAGACTTCCATTAACACTGCAATTAAGTTACTGTGGAATTCCCCTAGTCGCCAGAGTGACGTCTATTCGTGTCAATGCACCTAACCAGTACGTCTTTCAGAATGTGGGAGGAAACTGAAGCACCCAGAGGAAACCCAAGCAGACCTGGGGAGAACGTGCAAACTCCACACAGACAGTGGCCCAAGCCAGGAATCGAACCTGGGTCCCGGCGCTGTGAGGCAGCAGCGCTAACCACTGTGATGCTGTGCCATCCTATGATCACACAGATGTCTCTTTAATCTAATATTTTCTTGCCTTTACCCCATATCCCACTATTCCCTCCCTATTCATTATCTATCCAGATATCTGTTGACTGTTGTTATTGAATCTCCACCACCTCCTCTGGTAGTGCGTTCCAGGCATTCACCACCCTCTGTATGAAAAACTTGCCCCTTACATCTCATTTAAACTTTCCCCCTACCACTATCAACCTATGCCCCTATATCTTTGAACGAGGGGCCCCACAAAGAGCCTGCAAGCAATCTAGCACAGGTTAGTACCAGCATTGGCAGAATGGGACCCTTCCGTGGGCATTTAATATTTATTTAAAAGCCTCAACAAGGGCCTTCCTGCCATGGGTTTAATTGGGGTGGAGGCATGGTCCCAACCTCCCACCAACAAACTTGCCATAGGTGAAGGCATTAAATTCTGCCTACTGTTCAGGTTCATTCTCATTCACCCTGAGCACACTGCCTGTCTTTACTTTCATTGAACTTGCACTCACTGCTAATTTTTCTTGTCATGTTTTAAATCTACTTACTGGATACAATGACCTATTTCCAAACATCTTTATAATTGTGTAGTGGCTTCTATGACAAAGACAGGACTACTAAAAGGCTGCATGCCTGAATATTCAGTCCAGATGAAGGCATGGGGTGTCCACATTAATGTGGAAACTTTCTCCCTCTCCAGACCATTCACTATCTGTTCCCTTGTTTATTCCTAATGTGGAGTTGCCGGTGTTGGACTGGGGTAAGCACAGTAAATAGTCTCACAACACCAGGTTTAAGTCCAACAGGTTTATAATAGCACAAGCTTTTGGAGCGTTGCCTCTTCATCAGGTTATTCACCTTGTTTATTCCTAAAAGCCTTTAACTATTTGTCCTGGTGCATCACAATAGTTCCACTCTGCGTTTCCCTTACATCTTCCATTAAGCCAGCAGCAATGGAACCATTGTGCCCACTGGAGTACTTCATTGTCTCAGTCAGATTAGTGTCCATTTTTACTCTAAATGAACGCAAATTTCTGTCTTCCCTTGTCAATTTCTGTAGACCATTTGAAAGAGGATTTGCTGCAACTTTGTAATGGTCCGTGATTTCAATTCACCACTTTTCAGTGTTTTGCAGGATTCATTACAACAGAATAACTCTTTGGCAATATTACCATTTAATTACAAGACTGGTCAACTCCAGAAGGTAAAGAGAAGTCGATCGTGATTAACCAAGCACTGCAAATTGCACTAGCTCAAGAGCTAAAAATTACATATTCATGGATTCATAAAGTCACACATTTCAGTGACATGTTTGCTTTAACAAGATGAAGGCAACGGCAACTGTTACTTTACTTAATGAATCACTCTGCTCAGTGCTGCAAATGAAACATTTGACATATAATTCATCAACATGGTCATAAATTCTATATAAATTGATCTAGATGTCCATATGTTAGGTTCACAAGAATACAATATAAGGAAGAAATTCCCATGGAAAACATCAGGCAAAACCACTCTTGGATGGTAGAGAAGAACAGTGTTAGACTTCACCTCATTGACACATTTATGTAATTAATAAAGTTTAAGTTACCAAACTCTACAGTACATAAGTTTAGTGGTAAAAAATCTGGATTTGTATGTCTTATTAGAATGTTAAGAAGTCTTTCAGCCAACATCTCTTTTGAAAATGAAATATTACAATGTAAGTTTGAGGAGAAAAATCATGAAAATAGCATGAAAATAGGTCCTTCAGCCATTAAGCTAATCCCAAATGCCCATGTTTGGCCCATATCCCTCTATACCAACCTTACCCATGTTGCATTCGGGCTCCAGTGAGTCTAGAATTAGCAGTAAATGGATGCCCAAAATGGGATGCTAACAGACTATAAGTGTGGGCTAGAATTGTAAGAAAATGATAGTGGGTCAATGTTAGTTTAAGAACATAGGAGTTAGGAATTGGAGTTGGCCATTTGGCCGTTTTACCTGCTCCACCATTCAATGGGATCATGGTTGATCTTGTTGTGGTCCGAACTCCTTTTGCCTATCTGCCCTCATTCCCTTTGACTCCCTTATCTATCAATTGTTGTAGGGAAGTCATAAGTACTTCTCTCATTGGTGAAGAATTGTAAATATAGGGTGTGCATTGAGGTTGGGCTAAAGTACAAAATCCATGAGCTCACCCTCCATTGGCCATGCATTTCAAATATTTGGGAAAAGTTATTAACTGTATTTCGACAGATTATCAGACTTGAGCCAAATATTGCAAAGGTTTCCTGACATAAAGGAGGTTTAAACAGGAGAGCAGCACTGGCAACTTTGCATTTGGCTCAGGAGACTTGTTAACAGGAGCTTTTTTTGGGAGACAGTGGGTAGTTAATAATTGCACCAGACCTAGTGTATTGTGTGCAGTTTTGCTGTCCTTATCTGAGGGAAGATGTCCTTGCTGTAGAGGGAATACGGTGAAGGTTTACCGGTCTGATTCCTGGGATGGCAGGCCTGTCGTATGAGGAGAGACTAAATTGGTTAGGATTATATTCATTGGAGTGTAGAAGAGTGAGAGGGGATCCCATAGAAACGTATAACGTTCTAATAGGACTAACAGATAGATTCAGAAATAATGTTCCCAATGGTGAGGGAGTCCAGAACTGGGGATCATAGTTTGAGGATAAGGGATAAGCGTTTTAAAACTGATGTGAGGAGAATTTTCTTCAGTCAGAGGGTGGTGAATGTGTGGAATTCATTATCACAGAATGTGGCTGAGGCCAAAATGTCTGATTTCAGGAAGAGATTAGATATAGCTGTTGGGGCTAAAGAGATCAAGTGATATGGGGGAAGGGGGATAAGGATAGAGAATTCAATGATCAGCCATGATTGAAATGAATGGCAGAACAGGCTCTAAGGGCCGAATGGCCTTTTCCTACTTTTAGTTTCTCTGTTTCTATGCAAACTAGAGATTGTCCTTTATGCCAATAAGATTATTCTCCAACAAGAATTGTCTTCCTCTGATATTTAGTATAGAATTTATATCCCAACAACTGAAATAATGGGTGGGATTTTCCCAAAAAATGATGAAGGACTGGATTCTCTACCCTTACCCACGATTGGGATTCGCCGGAGCTGCTGCAGTGAATCATGATTTAGTTGAGTGCCAAATTTCCCATTTCAACTGGCAGCAGTGGTGGAGTGTGAATGACTGGAGAATTCTGGCCTAAGTTCATTTTGGGTGAGAAAGCAAATGTGATTTACATTGGCATGCCCAATGGGTCCCCCATCATGCCCCCTCTTCATGACCTTCTTACTGCATCCCCCACCTCCTGACCCCCTTCCTGTTCCCATCAGCAGCCAACCCCCTCGGGCCCCAAACACCCTTCTGTCCTGGGCACCCTGGCACCCGGGTAGTGCCAATGTGGCAGTGCCCACCTGGCAATGCTCACTTGGCACCGCCTGGGTGCCAGTTGACACTGGCAGATGGGCACTGCCCACCCATGTCACCTACCATCCTGGGGCTTCAATGGCCCCTGAACCCCTGGCGTGGCCATCACATCCAATCTTTGATGTGGAGACTAATCGTGATTCACAGCAGATTCCCACTGCATTCAAGGGTCGGAGAATCCTAAGAGCAAGAAAAATTTAGCTTCAAACAGAGCAGGCACATTTAAATATTTAATATTTAAATGCTTATTTAAATATGCCAATCTGGTTCCTGCCGTCACTGGGTGGGAACCAGATTGTAACTGGGCATGGTGAATTGGAGGATTCCAATGGGAATTTGTGCCAATGTTGAATGCGTTTGACCCCTCACCTGCAATCCTCTGATCCCACTTCGCCCCAATGTGATTTGTGCCAGGCACAATGTGGCCGCAATGTTGAGAAGAGTGATTTGGCTTTGCACCCTGTTCAATTTTTCCTGAACACATGTGTCGAGACAGATGAATCAATGAGGTAGATTTTGATTTTGTGTGGTTGTGTAAAATGGGTGATAATAAGCTGACAGCCTGTTTCTATTCCTCTTGATGTTTAATTTCATGATAGTAAACATTGGGAGAAATGTTAAGCAGGCTGCTGACTCATTATTACACACATACAAGTTACAGAAGTCAATATATGTATCAGTGTGTTAACTCATATAGACCACAAAGGTGCCTGATCTAACCCATAGCTTGTGTTGATCTACTTCATCTCAGTTGCATCTCGAAAAAAAATCTAGCAACAATAACAGCAGCAACTGGAATTTATAAAGAACCGCTTGACATCATAAACTATTCCAAGGTGCTTTAGAGCTTCACCATAAAAAAAATGACACCAAGCTACATAAAATTACTGCAAACAGCTGGCCAGAACCTTGGTTCAGGGAATAGGAAGTAAAGAGAATTAAGGGGCCAGTGTGTATATTGGAAATTGGAAGAAGTCTAGGACACTAGAGGTAACAGTGTGGGATCAAGAATAGAAGGCACTGCAAGTGATTTTCTAGCTGCCACCAGATTGATATTAATGGAACCAGGCAAATGCCACAATCACAATCCCATACACCTGAATGACAGGGGAAGTGTTGGAGGAAGATGGCACAGTCAAATGTGTCAAAGTCTGCAGACTAGCCAACAAGGAGGAGGAGCAATTATTTGCTCTTGGCATAGTCACACAATCTGTGACATTAATATGAACCATTTTGGGAGGAGTGAGAATCTGATTGGAAGGATTCGAACATAGGCTGGAATTTTACCATCCCGCCCGCCAAGGGAATCGGAGCAGGCAAGGGGTGGACCACAGAAATGTCTGTTCATCTTGGACGGGATTTTATGGTTTCGGAACCAGCGGGGCTATAAAATCCTGTCCATAGAGTTCCAGGAAAGGAGGATATGAATTTGTGAGATGACATTAAAGGACTTTGAAGAGGAAAGGGAGGGTGAAGCTGGGTTGATGGTTTGCAATCATGGAGATGGAACGAAATGAGCCAGGTTTCCTGCATCCAATTGCGAGGCAATATGCATTTTTGGAAGTGGGTTTGGTTTTTATCCACTACCACCTTACCCTTTATCCCTCTTGCCCCCCCTCACTGTATATTGTTGAACATTCTGATAATTGAGGGTGTATTTTATGAATCTTTGCACAAGACAAAGTATCAATTCCAATGTGGCAATGATATAGAAAACTGGGGGAACCCTGCCTGGTTTTCTGCACCCATAACAGGCCAGGTACTTTGTCATAGGTTAGGATCTGAAAAATACTCTTACCAGTTAGAAAGTCTAGCCATACTAGTTGGAAAATCTACCCATACCAGTTGGAAAGTCTGCGCTTACCAATGAAGAATAGAGACAGGAGGTTACTTTGGAACCTACCCCTTGGTATCAGTCAATGCTTTCAAAAGAGGAAAGTATATTTAACATAAAGCAAACAGATTTTTTTGTAAAATTGGGTAGAGGTGAAAACTGATGGTTGGAATACAAATTCCATTCAGATGATGAAAAAATATTGAATTAATAAAAGTTGTGAATGTAATTAGTGAAGCAGCAAAAAGGCACAGCAAAACAATGGAAAGCGTGGGAAAAAGACAAGTAATCAAAGTATAAACAGCTGTAATTGTGACAGTTGGTAAATTAAGCAGATAATGTAGGAAATACACAGGAAATATATCATTGCTGAAAGAAATGGTCAACACTTGGTGCATCAAACTATAGTTTGACTCACCTCTAAATGACATAGTCATCCATATCATTTATATAAATTACATAGATGACTATGTGGCAGTAGGATCTGAAGACAAAAGAGAAAATGCTGGAAAATCTCAGCAGGTCTGGCAGCATCTGTAAGGAGAGAAAAGAGCTGATGTTTCAAGTCCAGGTGACCCTTTTTCAAAGCTAAAAGGCATAGAAAGTGAAAGATATTTGCAGGGGGGGGTAATGAAAGATAAGTCATAGCCACTGAAACCAGGGGAAAAGGCTGCTAATGGCATTCCATAGAGAGAATAAAGAGTGTGAATGGCTCAACAGCAGAGAAGCTAAAATCAGAGGGTATGCGGTGGCAGATACAGTACACGGGGAGGAGAATGGGCGGGAGAGATGGGGATTTGAGGAAGAACCTTTTTATTCAGAGGTTGCTGATGGTCTGGAATGCACTGCCTGGGAGGGTGGTGGAGGCAAGAAACCTCACATGCTTTAAAAAGTACGTAGATGAGTATTTGGCATGCCATAACATTCAAGGCTATGGGCCAAGTTCTGGCACATGGAATTAAGTGGACAGACCAGGGAGTTTCACGCATAGATGCAGACTTGATGGGCCAAAAGACATTTTCTGCACTGTCGGATTTTGTGACTCGGTGATTCTGTGATTTTATGTTCTGCAGGATTTATGTTTGGCGCATCCACCTATCCACCTTCCATCAAGATGCTAATCTGCTTATTAAGAATCCCTGTACCATCCTCTTCGAAAAACTGTAGGGAGCAAGTACCACAGCCAACTTTTCACCGTTAGCTGGGAGTGAACAACCTTGAGGGAAGTGGTGAGCATACAGCTACGCATCTACCAAAATAAACAGATAGAAAATCAAGGGCTGATCGGTTGTAATTTCCTGCCATGTGACAGGTAAAATTTTCCATTTGATTCTTTGTGCTGCTCACTTGTTTCACAGCAGTAACCAGAAACATTGTATGTAGCCAATCCTTGCAAATGAACATGAGAATATAATTACTAGAAGCAAGAGTAGACTATATGGCTCCTTGAGCCACTTTGCTGTTCAATACCACCATGACTGATCCTCTACTTCTCCACTTTCCTACCCACTCCCCATATCCCTTGAGTCCCACAGAGATCAAAAATCTAGCACCGCCAAGAATATTCTGAGCATTGGAGCATCCACAACATTTGGGGAGAGAGTTCCAAAGATTGACAACACTTTGAATGAAGAAATTTCTCCTCACTCGGGTCCTAAATGATTGCCCCCCCGGGGCCTACATTCCCCAGCCAAAGGAAACAATCTCTCAGTGTCTATCCTGCCAAGTCACATCAGAAACTTAAGCAAAAACAAAAAATGCTGGAAAAACTCAGATGGTTCTTGAGTGCCAAAGCAGAGTCACTCGGAATTCAAAACGTTAACTCTGTTTCTCATTCATAGTTCCTGCCAGAGTGGCTTAACTTTCTAGCATTTCTTGTTTTATTTCAGATTTCCAGAATCTGCAGTGTTTTATTGCAGACACTTCAGAATCTTGTATGTTTCAATGAGATAACCTCTCATTCTTCTCAACTGCAAAGAATATAGGCCCAATTTACCTGCTTATAGCAGGAACTGGTCTGGTGAACCTTCTTTGGATATGGAGAGTAATGTTGCACACAGATGTAGTCCTACAAAATACCTGTACAATTGTGTTACGAGCAGGATGGGAGGAGTGCGCAATTTATCTAGCCCCACTACTCTACCGGTCACATAATTGGTTTAAAAATTTACTTCACTCACCAAAATGGCCATTTATTTCCCTTCTCCAATTGAATTGGATTGAATTGAATCTCTATTATTTCACATGTATTGGAATACAGTGAAAGTATTGATTTTTGCGAGCTGTTATAGACAAAACATACCATTCATAGAGTACATTAGAGAGAAGGAAAGGGTAGGGTGCAGAATATAATGTTGCTGGTATCTATAGAGTGAAGAGAAAGAACAGCTTTATGTGTGACAACACCATTCGAAAGTCTGATGACAACGGGGAGAAGTTTTTGAATCGGTTGGTACGTGTTTTCAGATTTTCGATTCTTTTTCCTGACAGAAGAAGGTGAAAGAGAGTAATTCCGGGGTGTGTGGTGTTATGCTAGCTGCTTTCCCAAAGCAAACAGGAGTGTAGATGGAGGCAATGGATGGGAGGCTGGTTTGAGTGACGGACTCGGCTGCGCTCACAACCCTTTGCAATTTCTTGTGGTCTTTGGTCAGAGCAGGAGCCATACGAAACTGTGATGTAACTGGAAAGGATGTTTTCTATGGTGCATCTGTAAAGGTAGTGGGACTTGTAGTGGACATGCCAAATTTCCTCAGCCTGCTGAGAAAATGGAAGCTTTGGTGGGCTTTCTTAACTATAGCGTAAGCTTGGAGGGCCCTGCACAGATTGTTGGTGATCTGGACATCTAGAAAACTGAAGCTGTCAACCATTTCCACTTTATTATCTTTGGCATGTCATCCATGACGTTTCCTGAAGTCAATGACTATCTCCTTCATTTTTTTCCCTACTGTTAGATCCAGAATTAAAGAGACTTTAATATAAGAACATAATAATATAAAAAATAGGAGCAGGAGTAGGCCATCTAGCCCTTCGAGCCTGCCCCGCCATTCAATAAGATCATGGCTGATCTGACTTACTTCAATAACAAGACTTCCTTCAATAAACTCAGACTGATGGATATTCACAGAACAAAATTTAGTTTTTTAAAACAAATTACAAGAATCAGTTAACATGCACAGTTGCAATCTGGAAATGGAATTGTCTATTCCTTCTAAAAGTCCCAAGAACACACAAAAATAAACAAAGGGCAAGCCAAGTAGCATCACTGCAGAGATAGTCAGATGAATGAAAGACTTTGCATGAAAACCATAAAATTCACAGGGTTTTGGTGCTGTCAATCTGGAGTTCCCTTGTGGGAAAATAGTCCCAACAGATGCCTGTGTGTCCTCATTAAGTATCTTTATTAGTGTCACAAGTAGGCTTACATTAACACTGACGTTACTGTGAAAATCCCTGAGTTGCCACACTCCTGTGCCTGTTCAGGTACACTGAGGAAGAATTTAGCATGGCCAATACACCGAGGCACCTCGGCATAGCGAATAATGGAGTCAGATTAAACTTTCTTGTCTTAGCATCTCGAGTTTTCAAATACAAACAAGGTTCCCTGAGATGAGTAGTTTAAGCTGTATATTGACAATCACCGCTTTTCAGGCAAGGAAAAGGAAGCGTAGTCTGGGCAGTTTTTCCTCTTCTCAGTTCATTGTTAACTCAATTTAGAGAAGGTTCAAAACTGAAATCATGAGACCTTTTGCCTTTGAACAGTTTTTCCAATCAATTAAAATGATTGCGGTTCTGTATGTAAGCGGCTCTCTCGCATTAAGAGCCATGCTGGTCAGTTAGCTGAAGTCTGTGGATTTCTTCGAAAAGACATGCTTCTTGACAATCCAATGCAAACTTACGACTTAAAAAAAATTCAGCTCAGCTTCCAAGTGTCCAAGAATGTAATGCCTTCCCAAATTTTAAAAGAAAATATAGTTATTAAATATATGGTTCCAACAGTTGGAACAGGACTTCTTATATTCCAATTTCTTGCAATTAACGCCAACATATCATTTTCCTTTTAAATTGCTTGTGTAGCTGCATGCTAAATTCTTGTACAAGTAAACCCAAGTCTCTCTGAACATCAACATTTAGAATATTCATGCCTTTGAAGTATTATCCTGTTTTTCTGTTCTTGCTGCCAAAGTGAATAGTCTCACACTTCCCCATGTTATACTTCATCTGCCACCTTGTGGTCCATTCATTTAACCTGTCCATATTTCTTTGCAGCTTATTTGGATTCTCCTCACAGTTTACATTTCTTTTGTATCATCAGCAAATTTGGCTGCATTCATTATTCTCAGTCTCTTTGTCTAAATCATTAATACAGGTTATAAACTCTTGATGCACCTTCATTGATCCTTGCGACAGCCTACCAATTTGAAATTGCCCCATTTGTCACTGCTGTCTTGTCTGTTAACCAATCCCCCATGAACCCTTTTTATGTACTAAACATTTATGTGACACCTCATCTGGATGGTGAATAGCTTGTTGTTTGCTGTTTTTCTCTCTCTACTGTCTTGAATAGTGGTTTGACCTCTGCTAACTTTCAATCCTCTGAAACATTTTAGAATCTAGGGAATTTTGGAAAATTCATTATCCCTGCAGCGGGATATGGACATTATTGGCAAGGCCAATATTCATTGCCCACCCTAATTGTCCTTGAGAAGGTGGTGCTGAGCTGCCTTTGTGAACCACTGCAGTCCATGTGGTGCAGGTACACCCACAGTACTGTTAAATTGGGAATTCAAAGAATTTGATCCAGTGACAGTGAAAGAATGGCAATATATTTCCAAGTCAGGATGGTGAGGGACTTTGAGGGGAATTTATACATGGGGTTGTTTCCAGGCATCTGCTGCTCTTGTTCTTCTAGATGGTCATGGTCACGGGTTAGGGAGTTGCTGCCTAAGGAACCTTGGTGAGTTTCTGCAGTGCATCTTGTAGATGGTACACCCTATTGCCACTGTGCATTGGTGGTGGAGGGAGTGAATGTTTGTGAATGGGCTGCCAATCAAATGGGCTGCACATCCATTATCCCTGCAGCAACTACTTTTGGACCTCAAGGATGTAGACCATCCAGTGCTGGGGATTTGTTGGTATTTAGTTCCATAAGTTTCCAATACCTCTTTTCTGCTGATATAATGATATCTTCATTATTATCAGACCCTTAGTTCCTGCAATTTCTGGGATATAACCTGTGTCAGGCATTTCAAAGACAAACACAAAATATCTCTTTCATTTCCATATCCTCCATCATCATTCCTCTTGTTGCTGCCTCCAAAGGACCAACATTTACTTTAGCTATTCTCCTTCATGGGTGAAATTGAACAAAATTCCCTGGAATGGGCTATATCACAGGTGTGGAAGTTGTTGGGAAATAGTACGAGAGGACCTGTGTCCTGAAAGTGGGAGATTGGGTTCGAATGCAGTATGCAGCAGGAAGTTTGTGGTATGACAAAGCCGTCTGCAAGTGGTGGGAATATCATAACAATTGACACACACATTGGGGTCAATTTCCATGTCTCTCACCCAAATTAAAAGAAGACATGCGAATTTTAATAGGAAACTATTGGGTGTGCTGTACCTTTGGGAAGCCGAACATTGCTAGTGATTTTCAGCCAGCTTCTTTGACTCACTCTGTGAAAGTTGATTTGACTTCCATGAAAGTGAGGTGCAGGACAGAGGAGTGAGGCAATAAAAAATCTGTCAGGTAGAGAGGAGCAGCTCTGAGGAGCTGAGAGGTGGACCTGCATAGTTGAAACTCAGATCAGGGGAGTTGATGGACCGAGTCTGAAAGGGGCAGCTCCTCATATCTTAGGAAGTGATGGGCCAAAGTGGGGTCTACATCTGCAATTCTGACACCATCCAGGACAAAGCAGCCCACTTGATTGGCAACTCATCCCCAAACATTCACTCCCTCCACCACCAATACACAATCGCACCAGCATGTACCATCTACAAGATACACTGCGGGAAATCACCGGCGCTCTTTTGGCAGCATTTTCCAAACCCACGACCACCACCTTCTGGAAGGACAAAGGCAGCAGATCCCTGGGAACAACACCATCTGAAATTTCCACTCGAAATACTCACCATCCTGACTTGGAAATATGCTGCCGTTCCTTCACTGTGACTGGGTTAAAATCCTTGAATTTCCTCTGTAACAGCACTATGGATGTACCTACACCACATGGATTTCAGTGGTTCAAGAAGGCAGCTCACCACCACCTTCTCAAGGACAATTAGGGATGGCCAATGAATACTGGCCTAGCCAGCAATGCCCATATCCCATAATTAAATTTTAAAAGGAGAGTGTTGGAAGAGCAGGAATTATCCACTCAATGTGTAAAGCATGCTTTCTCCTGTGGAAGAATCCAGAACTTGGGGTCAATGATTCAAAATAAGGGGCCACCTTATGAGAAAAACAGAGACTTTGGAATTCTTTTCCTCAAAAGGTGATTGAGGCAGAGTGTCTGAATATCTTTAAGGCAGAGATAGATGGAGTCTCGATAAACAAAGGGGTAAAATGTCATTAGGGATAGGCGGAAATGCAGGCCGGAATTCTTCACCCCCACCTGCCACTGTAATTGTAGCAGGCGGGTTACCGACAATGTGAAGGCTCATTGACAGTTGGACAAGAATTTTTGGCTTTTAGACCAGCACAGTCAGAGAATTCTGCCCATGGTGTTGAAGTTAAAGTCAAACTAGCCATGATCTTTTTGAATGACGGAGCAGGTTCGAGGGGTTGAGTGGC
Source organism: Carcharhinus amblyrhynchos (assembly GCF_965287045.1). NCBI lineage: Eukaryota > Metazoa > Chordata > Chondrichthyes > Carcharhiniformes > Carcharhinidae > Carcharhinus > Carcharhinus amblyrhynchos. The sequence goes on from NC_137333.1 coordinate 66,102,371, forward strand.
CTTCTCCTGCTCCAAATATGGATGTTTGAATGTTCATATTGCACCCTTGAGTGTTGGAAGAGATGTACAATGAAACAACTTCATGCTCCCATTGTTGGGGGTAACCATTGCAGGCTTCACAGCAGCACTGTGGCCTTAAAGCACTTACTGGTGACCTTCGTTGATAGAAAGGGCTTTGATTCACTCAACATCTAATTAGTCTGAGACCACACTAAGCATATCATGCAGTTATGCGCCAGATAGCTTTCTATCATACTCAACTTTCCGCCCCTGAGCCTCCATAATGTTTGCTCTTTAAGAAGTAACGACTGCACTTACATAGCAGCAGAGATGCCCAATTTCTCTTCCATCTCCCCTCTTCTCCCCTAGCCAATGAAGAATGTGCCTTGCATTGCTGCATAAGGTGCCAGCAGAAATTTCCTGTGGTCCAGGACAGAGTGCGGAATGAACCCTCTCCCCAACCCCCAGCCGATGCCTGATTTTAGGATTTTAGGTGACTCTTTTTACAGCAATCGGCAGTTCTCTACAATGCCTCAGACAGAAAATACTTCTGCTGATACAGCTATTTCCCAGCAATCACATCGTTCACCTGTACAGCAGCATCACTTCATATTGATTGCTGCTTTCCAAATGATTGCATTAATTCAGAAAATTTATCTTCACTTACATTTTAGTGCAATGATAATATTTCTCACCACGATTTGTTTCACAGAATCTCAGAAAGACATGCTCTGACCACAGCTACCGCTTGCTTCAAGCAGGTCAACTTTCCATGCTTGTCCTTAAAGAAATGATGGAGTTGCCTCTTGAAACATTGAACACTCTTGACTTATCTTTCTCTCCATGATTTATTTTTGGGATGTGGCCACCACAGACTAGACCAGCATTTATTGCCCATCTCTAGTTGCCCTTGAGAAGATGGTGGTGAGTTGCCTGCTTGAACCGCTGCAGTCCCTGGGGTGCAGGTACACCTACAGTGCTTCAAGGGTGAGTGTTCCAGGATTTTGACCCAATGACAGTGAAGGAATGGCGATATATTTCCAAGTCAGGATGATGAGTGGCTTGGAGAGAAGCTTCCAGATGGCAATGTTCCCATAGACCTGCTGCCCTTGTGCTTCACTCCCCACCATTCCTACAACCCTGGACATTGATGCCCCTACTTTGCTAATCCCACGTAACTGAGGTTGGAGCTTTAAAATGGCTCTGTTGTGAACTGTCAACCACCTAAAAGTTAAAGTTGACTCTGTGTGTTTTAGATTGGGTTTACCTACAATATATCTGATTTCTGTCCAATGTTCTGACATCCTATCCCAAATAAGCTGTGTTTGCCCTTCAAAAATGATAGAATTACAAGTTGACACTTGAACTGTCTGGCTATTCACACTGGTCAGATCTTCTGGTCCTGCTGATGGCCCCCATTGACAACAGTGGGATCAGAAGTCGCCACCACCGGCCAATGGCAAGGTCATTCCCCGCCACCGCCCCCCCCATCCCGCTGCAGAGAAACATGCAATGGATTGTGAGGTACATCCCACGCACACGTTCTGTTGAACTGATTAAATATCTTTCATAATTATCAAAATCAACAGATGTTATGGGCAGCACGGAAGCGCAGTGGTTAGCACCGCTGCTTCACAGCTCCAGGGACCTGGGTTCGATTCCTGGCTTGCGTCATTCTCTGTGTGCAGTTTGCACATTCTCCTTGTGTCTGCATGAGTTTCCTCCGGTTGCTCCGGTTTCCTCCCACAGTCCAAAGATGTGTGGGTTAGGCTGATTGGTCATGTTAAAATTGCCCTTAGTGTCCTGAGATGTATAAGTTAGAGGGATTAGTGGGTAAATATGTGAGGATATGGGAATAGGGCCTGGGTGGGATTGTGGTCGGTGCAGACTCGATGGGCCGAATGGCCTCTTTCTGTACTATACGGGTCCTAAGTTCTAAGTCATTCTAAGAACTTACTTTGGTTTAATGTATAAAACCCAATCTCAAACAAACTGTACAATATTACTGTCTAAGCATATGACAGCCACGTTAACCTTCATAATGTTTTTAAATTATCAATAAACTCTCACACAACGCAGTGTTTCATTTGTTTTAGGGAATATGGTGTTCTTGCCAAAACATAAGGAAAATACATTTATTTCCCTCTACTCAACAAGTTTTCCAAGAGTTAACTAATGCCAGCAATAACAAACGGAAGGGAACAATGCACTTGGAAAGGAATGGATCTGATTTATTTAGTACTGCCGAGTGTGGACGCGCTGTTTTAAAACAAGTCAGTCATCTGTGTGCTAGCTGCTGGGCTGTAATTCATTTGGATAATGCTCAGAATCAATGGCATTTGGATGATAGGACATCTAAGGAAAGTCTCTAAAAAAAGGCAGCACATAAAATAAAATGAGAAACACAACCTAAAGGGACAAATGGTCTCTAAAATGGCACAGCATTATTTTTATACCAATTCTAGATAGGTTTATATAATATAAAGTTAATCTTCCTTGCTTCATGTATATAAAATGACATCACTAAGATGCTTGAAGTCACAGGGTAAGGTTAACTTTCCCCTACAGGAGTAAAATTGATTAAACTGCTTGAGAAGAGCTAGCCCCTGCATCATTATTTGCTCCCTTCAACTTGCCTTCAATTGTTATAGTTCACCGCACATATGAGAAAATTGATGTGCCACTCATAAAAAAATAAATCCTGCACAAAACTCGGATTTTCCTGTTAGAATCCGATTATAAAGCTATTTGGGATCCTGGGCTTTATAAATAGGGGCATAAAATACCAAAGCGAGGAAGTTATACTAAACCTCTTAAAATTACTGGTTAAGTCCCCAGCTGAAGTTTCGGACCCAATGTTTATTTGGGGCTGTGATGAATGTCGGGGAGAAGGATTGTGGCAGGTTAACCCAGAGGTAAGGATTTCCCAGACAGCCTGCAGGATTTAACTGCAGGACAGCATTTCATTTCTTTCAGTAGGTTTGTCTCCTAACAGGCACCTCCAGGAGTCACAAGCCTTCCATCTCCTGCTTTGAATAACACCAGTCCAATCATAGCATACACTGAATCTCAATCCTGCTGCCATTGGCACATTCTACTGTCCTCACAATCATTCCCTTCATTCTCACTTTATCCCAAACAATCAGCCTATCGCCAGCCACACAGAACACGTTTCTTCCTGCTGGAGAAGCTAGTACACAACAATACGAAGCAGGCATGGGTAAGAAAGCCAATATCCATCCTCATCCTCTCCCCAATAAATGAGGTGATCAGAGGCATTGAGGGAAGGGAGTTCATTGAGTGCTGCAACTACAAAAGCTGCAGGGTAAACCATGAGGCTGTTTAGCTGTCTTATCCCTAATTTGCTCATTGAAATCCCTTTCACACGCTCTATTTTGAGCTGATATTCATCGATCTCTGTTAATTCTTGAGATTAATTGCCTACCCTTTTCCATTTCCAGGTCCAAAAGTAGAGGGCTCTGTTGTAGCAAAGGATGAGGAGAACATATCAGTTGACTTTATTCTTACACACAGAAACTGGTAATAAATGAAGCGAGGTCTGATAGATTCACTGAGCACAAGTGCACAGGGCCAACACCACAGGGATGGGATGATTCATGAAGGCAAAGTGGCACAGTGGTTCGTACTACTGCCTCAAAGCCTTAGAGACTTGGGTTTGATTCCCGGCTTGGGTCACTGCCTGCATGGAGTCTGTACATTCACCCCGTATCTACATGGGTTTCCTCTGGATGCTCTGGTTTCCTCCCTCAGTCCAAAGGTGTGCAGGTTAGGTGGATTGGCCATGCTAAATTGTCCCGTAGGGGGACTAGCTAGGGTAAACACATGAGGTTATGGGGATAAGGCCGGCTGGGATTGTTTTGTTGGTGCAGACTTGATGGGGTTAATAGCTTCCTTCTGCATTCTAGGACTCTATGATTCCATAAGATAGGTGTCACTGGCATGTTGATAGAAAGTACCCATTACCTGTAGATTATATCACTTAGAGGAAACAGGTAGATAAGAGGAGGAGGCAAGATTAGTTCTTGGAGATCTCTAAGCTGATCTATGGTCATAGTAACAGGTGGATTCATTTGGACTTTAGCTATTTCAGTTAAGGGTAGGCCCCAGACAGAAGGGATTTGAAAAAGGGATTATGTGAGAGATTAGCATTGAGCTGACCATATTCAAAAGCATAATGAGGGAGGCGGATTGAAGATGGCCACTCAATACATCAGGAAAGTCCAATGGGCGTTTTGAGAAGTGTTGACTGAGTGATTTTGAAAGAAGAGGAATAGTTATAGAATGGGAGCTACAAAGGAGAGTTGATTAGTCTGAAGTGAAATGTGTTATTGTGTTTGTGCCTTGGAGATACGCAGAGATAACTCTCACCAGGTTCTATGTGTGAACAGGAGGATAATCACAATCTTATTGAAATGTCTGTACCCTCAAGCCTTGAGTTTTAGGCTCTCTTTCTCTGTAATCACGAACTTAATTTACAGCAGAAAGCACAGTGAGCTTTGACAGGCAGAAAATCAAACATTGATCAAGAGAACACAATGGCTGGGATTTTCCGCCTACCTCTGCCCCACACACCACTGTGACATGTTTTCTGGCAGCGGAGGCAGCTTGCTACTTCCCACCAGTGGGTTCTTCCAATCCTGCCACAGATTATTGCATTTTGCATGGTTTGCCTATCCTGCCTCCGGGGAACCAGCAGTAGATGGTTGCCTTCAGCGAGACCAGAGGATCCCAACCTAACATCTTTTCCACTTGTAAAACTAAAGGAGCTTATTTTAAATTACAACACTCTGAACAACAAAAATGTGTAGAGTGATCTCACAGAGTCAAGAGAGCTGAGCACAGAAACAGGCCAGAATTCTCCCAAAAAATTCTTAGTATCTAATTTGCATGAAAACTGGAGTAATTGATGTTGTTTTTTCAGTAAGAGTTCAGAGAAGAATCTCCCACACTCGGTGCATTGCAGAGGTCACGAGCATGAATATCATTATGAATCAGGGGACGGGGCCTATTCCCATTGGAGAGACTGGCAGCAGAGCGTTGAGTGGGCTACTGTGCATGCGTTGATCTGTCAGTGCCGAGATTGGTGCATGCACAGTGGCCCTTGTCTGCTGGCCTTCCGATTGCTGGCCAGCTCGATTGTTGGCCAGCCCCGCGGCCCCTGCAACATTGGCCCTCCACCCCACCCCCCCCACGGCCTGATCACTAGCCCTGCCGACAATTCCTGGGCCAGCCTTGAATCCCTCTCCTGGCCCAACCTGATCTCCAGCCCCCCACCCCATATACCCCACCCCAGCAGTTGCGACACCCTCCCCGTGGCAGTCATGAGCCCCCTTGCAATCCTGGCTTCCCCAGCAGGCAGAAACCCCCGCCCCCACCACCCACCTCAATTGCTGGCCTCCCTCCTTTCTCCACTGATCCTGTCTGCAGAATGGTATTAAACTTCATCTGCCACCTGTCCATTCATTCCACCAACTTGCCTATGTCCTTTTCAAGTTGTGCACTATCCTCCTCACAGTTCACAATGTTTCCAAGTTTTGCATCATCCACAGATTTTGGAATGGAGCCCTCTTCACCAAGCTGTTGGTCATTAATATATAAAAGGAAGAGTAGGGATCTTAACATCAATCTCTCGAGAATTCCACCATAAACCTTCCAGCAGTTTGAAAAAATACTGTTCAGCACTGCAGTATTCTTCATTTCCAATATCTCAATCAATTCTGTATTTGTGTTGCTACTGTCCCTTTTATCCCATGAGTTCTAATTTTTCTCACATGTTTATTGAGTGACACCTTACCAAATGCCTTTGGAAGTCCGTGTATACTGCATAACGTCACATTGCTCTCATCAACTCTCACTATTGCCTCATCAAAAACTCAACAAATCAGTTAAACAAAATTTGTTCTTAACAAATTCATGCTGAATTTCCTAAATTAACCTGCAATTGCCTAAGTGATAGTTTATTTTGTCCCAAATTATTATTTCTAAAAGCTTCCCCACCACCGAGGTTAAACTGACTGGCCTGTAGTTGCTGGGCTGATTTTTACACCTTTTTTTAATCAAGGTTGTAACATTTGCAATTCTCCAGTTCTCCAGAACCAGCCCCAGTTTAAGAATGATTGGAAAATAATAGCCAGTGCCTGAAAATTCCAACCTGACTTCCTTCAGTGTCCTTATGGCATCTCATTTGCTCCTGGTCCCTTCTGAACTTTAAGAAAAGGTAGCCCATCTAATATCAAACCTTATCTAACGTCTCCTTATTATTCATTTTAAACCTGTCAAATTTTTGAACTTTGAGTAAGAAACAAGCAACATATGTAAAGGGGAACCTTTAGATGTTGTGTACTTGGATTTCCAGAAGGCATTTGACAAGATGTTACCTCAAAGGTTACTATGCAAAATAGGAGCTCATGTTAGCTTAGATAGAGGATTGATTGGCTAACAGGAAGCAGGTACAGTGAAACCCTAATTTTACGCACCCCAACTTAATGCAAATTCAGATATAACGCAATGAATCATTGGACCCTTTTTTTGCTCTTTCCAGGGAACTGAAAAGTTTTTGGTGAGTTAATTTTGTGTTTTCTTTGATCAAAATGGAACAAACTGCTAGAAAAAGAAAATCTTTTTCTGTGAAAGATAAACTTCACGCACTTGGCGTGATCAAGGCTAAAAGTCAAACTCAAATTGCATGAGACTTTGGAATAGCCCAGATGGGAAAGCCTGGGCAGCAGTCAGCTCATCATTTGTAGAGAATTGCTGGAAAAAGGTCTGGGGCCAGACTTTTCATCATGTCATTCCACCATGGAAGATGATGACGAGCTAGATTTTTATGGCTTCACAGAGGGGGATGTGAGTGAGGCAGTAAAGCTGTCTGAATGAAGCAAAGAAGAGCTACACCAGTGGCACGCTACCAATGATGAATGCCCAACATATGAGCATCTGACGGACGCTGAAATCATCCGTAACGCAACTACAGCACCGGCCAAGGCAAGTGTACCAGTTCTTGAGCCATAAGAAGATTATAATGAAGATCCTCCACCCCCAAAAGTGTCTGAAGCCATTGAGCACCTCGAGGCTAACCTCCATTGGCTGGAGACCCAGGAGTGGACCACATAAAAATCCTCCAACTCAAAAGCATTCTAGATTTTGCTCGCAGCCAACAAAATGCTACGTTCAAGCAAAGAACACTCAATCACTTTTTAAAGAAATAAACTGTTGTTGTTTTGTTTTTTATTAAAAAGCTTTACTAAAAATTAATTTATGTTTTAATTTCTACTGTAACAGCAATGATTTATTTGCGGAATTCTTTAGTTATAAGGTAATTTACTTGCCAGATGGTAACTGTGCAAAAAAGGGTCAAATAGGGTGATAATAGGCATGTTTTAGGATGTCAGGCCAACATTGGGTCAGTTTGAATGCTGATTTTCTTGAACCCCCATTTAGCACGACCCCGCTTTTTTCACGGTAACATTTTATGGACCCCAACCATCGCGTTATAACGGAGCCGCACTGTAGTAGGGAAAATAGGTCATTTTCAGATTGGCAGGATGTAACAAGTGGAGTACCACAGGAATCAGCCCTTGGTCCTCAACAATTACAATCTATATCAATGACTTGCATGTAGGGACCAAATGTACGGTTGCTAGATTTGCTGATGACATAAAGAATGCTAGTTGTGAAGAGGACATAAGGAACCTGCAAAGGTGGTGGTACAGTAATTAGCACTGCTGCCTCACAGCTCAGGGGCCTGAGTTTGATTCTGGCCTTGGGTGCCTGTCTGTGTGGAGTTTGCCCATTCCCCCCTTGTCTGCCTGGGTTTCTTCCAGGTGCTCTGGTTTCCTCCCACATTCCAAAGATGTGTAGGTTAGGTAGATTAGCCGTGGTAAATATGCGGGGTTATAGTGGCAGGGTATGGGAGAGGGCCTGGGTAAGACATGCTGTCAAAGAGTCGGTGCATACTCAGTAGGTCAAATAGCCCCCTTCTGCACTATATGATTCGCATTTCCAAGCAAAACCTTCCTACCTTCCTCAGGATGTTTTGCTCACCTGCTCAGTTGGGCAGATTATAAACATAGAAACATAGAAGATAGGAGTAGGAGGAGACCATCTGGCCTTTCAAGCCTGCTCTGCCATTCATTACGATCGTAACAGATCATCCGACTCAATAGCCTAATCCTGTTTTTACCCCATAACCTTTGATCCCATTCGCCCCAAGTGCTATATCCAGCTGTCTCCTGAATACATTCGATGTTTTGGCATCAAATACTTCCTGTGCTAATGAATTCCACAAGCTCACCACTCTTTGGGTGAAGAAATGTCTCCTCTTGTCTGCCCTCAATGGTCTACCCTGAATCCTCAGACTATGACACCTAGTTCTGGACTCCCCCACCATTGAGAATATCCTCCCTGCATCTATCCTGTCTAGTCCTGTTAGAATTTTATAAGTTTCTAAGAGATCCCCCCTTATTCGTCCGAACTCCAGTGAAAACAATCCTAATCTAGTCAATCTTTCCTTGTACATCAGTCCCGCCATCCCCAGAATCAGCCTGGTAAACCTTCGTTGCATTCCCTCGAGAGCAAGAACATCCTTCCTCAGAAAAGGAGACCAAAACTGCACACAATACTCTAGGTGTGGCCTCACCAAGGCCCTGCATAATTGCAACCACACATCCCTGCTCCTGTACTCGAAACCTCTCGCAATGAGGCCAACATGCTATTTGTCTTCTTTACCACCTGCTCCACCTGCATGCTTACATTCAAAGACTGGTGCACAAGAACACCCAGGTCTCGCTGCACACTCCCCTCTGCTAAATTACAGCTATTTGGGTAGTAATATGCCTTCTCGTTTTTGCTTCCAAAGTGAAGAACCTCACATTTATCCAAATTATATTCATAGTTAGGTTAATGCAGGGACATGGCTGGAAAGTAGAGGGGACATTGGAGGTTACTACTACCCATCATTTTAGCTGTCCATCCCCACCCACCCAGTTTCCACCAGACGGTGGCAGTTAAAGTCAGGGTCTATGAATCTGCAATTCATGCAGAGCTTTGTGCACTCGGAATCATGTATCTGGACCTCAACCAGGGAGATCAGTTGTTCTTACAGAACTTTCTGTCCCTTCAGTTTACTGGATGGAAAGTCCTATGGAGTATTTGAATCAAAGCGCATATTCCCAATGGCACTCTCAGCGTTCACACCAAAGTTAATGGATTCAACTAAATGACCCTCACACATTTAAAATTGTCCTTATTACATTCATATTATCTTCATTACATTAATATCTTAATTGTTGCATTTCCCCAGCTTGATGTTTTTAATATCTAGCCAATTAAAAGTTACACTTTTGATCTCCATTGTGGGTCATCAAGGTACTGACGTAAGTTGACCAGCTTGAACAGTTAACCCTTTTGTCTCCCCAAGGATGCTGCCTGACTCATTGTCATGCTACGTCTCTTATTTTGAATAAAGGGATGTTTATCCCTTCTTATGTGCTGACCATCTCCTGCTTCATGATTTGAATAAACAAATCTCCACTGATGTTGGCACCTAAATTCCCGATATATGCCCCTTTGCACTGGTTACATAAAATGACTCTATACCATAAGACCATTGGATATAGGAGCAGAATTAGGCCATTCAGTCCATCAAGTCTGCTCTGCTATTCAATCATGGCTGATATGCTTTTCAACTTCATTCTCCCTCCTTTCCCCCATAACCTTTGATCCCCTTACCAATCAAGAACCTGTTTATCTCTGTCTTAAATACAATCAATGGCCTGGCCTCTACAGCCTTCTGCGGAAAAGTATTCCACAGATTCACCTCCCTCTGGCTGAAGAAATTCCTCCTCATCTTTGTTCCAAAGGGTTGTCCCTTTATTCTAAGACTCTGCCCCCAGATCCTAGCGTCATACACTAATGGAAACACCTTCCCCATGTCCACTCTGTCCAGGCCTTTCAGTAATCTGTAAGTTTCAATGAATCCCGCCCTCATCTTTCTAAGCTTCATCGAATACAGACCCAGAGTCCTCCAACGCTCCTCATACATCATGCAGTTAGAAATCTATATTCTTTGTGATTTTGCTGACATCAGAAAGGTGCAATTAAGGAAAAAACCCTCACCATCTGATAAAATTTGGCCTTAGCAATTGCTGTCAAATGATGAACAAAGAGCAAAGAAAATTACAGCACAGGAACAGGCCCTTCGGCTCTCCAAGCCCCCACCGACCATGCTGCCCAATTTAACTAAAAGCACCCATCCTTCCAGGGACCATATCCCTCTATTCCCTACTATTCATTTATTTGCCAAGACGCTGCTTAAAAGTCACTACCATATCCGCTTCCACCACCTCCCCTGGCAACGAGTTCCAGGCACCCACCACCCTCTGCATAAAAACCTAAATTATTTTGCATTAATACAAATATCGTAGCATAAGTGTACAGAGAAAACAAAACTGATCCAAACACTATAACCAAAGGGCACAACCTCAGACTAACGGGATGATCCTTTAAAACAGAGATGAGGAAGAATTTCTTCAGCCAGAGAGTGGTGAATCTGTGGAACTCTTTGCCACAGAAGGCTGTGGAGGCCAGGTCATTGAGTGTCTTTAAGACAGAGACAGATAGGTTCTTGATTAATAGGGGGATCAGGGGTTATGGGGAAAAGGCAGCAGAATAGGGATGGGAAAAATAAGGCCATGATTGAATTGAATAGAATTGATGGGCTGAGTGGCCTAAATTCTGGTATGTCTTACGATCTTAACACAAAAATCCCTAGAATTTTCTGTTACCTAATGCTTAAAAAAGACAAATATAATCAGTCTACTGCTAATTGTCACTGGATTCGGAAGCGCTTCAGAAATATAAATTGCTTTATGTAAAATGAATAATTTTTGTTGATTATTTTCTTTTGTAGAACCAAGATTATTTACATTTTGTTTTAGAGGCACTCTAAATCGAAAATAAACCTGATTAAAGCAGACATTTTGCAATCTGTTTTACTGTTATTGGGATTTAACTGCACAGGATCAGCTTAGCCACATACAACTAATTGCTAATTGGGTAGCCCCATTGATATCAGTTTGTTAGCTATGAAACTGCTAACCATATATGTTATAACTTTAAAGTAACTGTTCCCATCCAAGGCAAATTCTCTGCTAGTATACTGGGCACCAAATTATATAGAATTGCATTGAATATACAGAACAGCAACAAGCCAGTCTGTCAAGTCCATCGACAATGGTGTTCATGCCCCACCAAAGCACCTACCCCCAGGACCCCCTTCCCTCATCTCTTGGAGTATAAAGCTCCTAGTCCATGTTTGTCAAGAACGGCACCAAAGCCCAAAGCATCTATCTTGATCAGTTGAGAATTGGAAAAACAGGGAACCATCCTGCTGCCAACTTCCTCCTGTCTGTTACACTCCTTATTAATGATGTGGAGATGCCGGCATTGGAATGGGGTAAACACAGTAAGAAGTCTCACGACACCAGGTTAAAGTCCAACAAGCTAGTGGCGTTTGCTACCAAATAAACCTGTTGGACTTTAACCTGGTTTTGTTACACTCCTTATTAAGGCACGACATATTTACAATGGAGGCAGTTTATAGAGGGTTCATCAGGTTCATTCTTAGGATGAAAGGGTTGTCATCTGAGAAACAATTGAGCAGACATAGTTGATACTCATTGGAATTTAGGAGAATGAGAGGTGATCTTATTGAAACTGATAAGGTTCTGAGGGGGAGAATGTGGAGAGGACCTTCCTCTCCTGGGAGAATTTAGATCTACCAGGCATTGTTTCAAAGTAAAGGGCTGTCCATTTAGTGCAGGGATGAGGGGCATGAATTTTTGGAATTCTTTATATCAGAGGACTGTGGATGCTGAATCATTGAATGTATCCGAGGCTGAGATAGATAGATTTTTGAATCAACGATTGCGGAGAGTATGCCAGAAAATGGAGTTAAGACCAAGCTCAGCTCAGCTGTGATTGGAATTGCAGTTAATTCGAGGGGCGGTGTGACCTACTCCATTTCCTAATTTCTTATGTTCTTTCACCTTCTAGTTGGAGTCATTAGTATGGTTGCTGTTGCCTCTCAATTGCCTTAATTTTCTTCAAAGCATCAAACAATGCAAGCACTGTGGACTGCCGCATACTAGAACTATCTTGTGTGTTCCCTGGATAATGGGTATTAACATGCAAGATCACATTTCTGTGGTCTGACACCACATATTTAACTTTGAGCAGTATGTGTCTGAACTTCCAATTTACATTGCTGCCAGACGTGCTTCCCTATCAGCAGGGTGGTCTCGGAAAATTACCCGCTCGGTCTGAGACAAATTACTCCCTTTCTGTAGAATTAACTGAGGTTATTTTAAGTTCTAAGTAGAGTATGAAATGTGAAACAGCTCCTGAATGTGAATGAAGTTTGAATGATAGAATAGCACCAGATATACTCAACACTTTGTGCCCTGATTTGCATGGTCAAGTAAGATATCACTGTTGCTTTAGTAGAACAGAGCGCAAGATTACCAAATCTCAGCCAATCGAAATGAGGGCAAATATTTTGGTTGGCCTGAATAGACCCCTGATCATTCCGAATCATCTTTTATAAGCTGGACTTCCTCCTCCAGTAACATAGCTTTCCTTACCATTGTCCGATGATATTCCGCCCAATTTATCCAAACTACGTTCCACTCTATTAAGCTAATGGGCCTATAATAACCCAAGGAAGATTAAACATCAGTCAGAAGAGTGGCAATCATAGAATTTGTACTGATGCAGGAAGAGGCCATTTGGCCCATCATGTCTGCACTGGCTCTCCAAATGACCATTATGGCTTAGTGCCATTCCCTTGCCTTTTCCAGAAACACAGACATAATTTCTATTCAATAAATCATCTAATGCCCTCTTGAATGCCTCAATTGAACCTACCTCCACCACCCTTCCAGACAGTGCATTTGGGACCTGAACCGCTTTTGTGTGATCAACTTTTTCTCACTTCACATTTGCTTCTTTTGCAAATCACCTTAAATCTGTGCCCTTTTGTTCTTGATCTTTTATAAGGGGGAACACTTTCTCCCCAACTACTCTGTGCAGCCCTCTCATAATTTAGACCATTTCTATCAAGTCTCCACTTAGCTTTCTTCCCTCCAAGGAAAACAGTCCCAACCTTTCTGATCTATCCTCATAACTAAAGTTTCTCATTCTTGGAACCATTCTTGTAAACCTCTTCTGCACTCTCTGCAATACTTTCCATCCTTCCCATAGTGTGACACCCAGAATTGTACACAATATTCCAGCTGAGGTCCTGTAAATATCTTCATTTTTTTTCTATCTGGCTATGTTGACCAATAAGAAACAATTTTCATTTAATTTTTCTTTGGATTGGGATAGAAAAAGATGTCACAGTTCTTAATTGAACTACTCACAAAACAACCATCAATAAATTTGGATGAGTCAATGATGAGTTAAATAAATAATTACAAACAAATTGCTGAAAGTAGACCAGGATTGGGGAAAATTTTTTCTCAGGATTATGTTAATAGTTTAATAGTGCAAGAGAGCATTCAACATAGAAATATAGAAATGTACAGCACAGTACAGGCCCTTTGGCCCTCAATGTTGTTCCAAGCTTTGTCCAATCCCAACATCAAGCTATCCCACTCCCTATCATTCTGGTGTGCTCCATTGGCCTATCCAATAACCGCTTGAAAGTTCCTAAAGTGTCCTACTCCACTATCACAACAGGCAGTGTATTCCACACCCCAACCACTCTCTGAGTGAAGAATGTACCTTGGACATCCCTCCTATATCTCCCACCATGAACCTTATAGTTATGCTCCCTAGTACAGCTACATCCACCCAAGGAAATAGTCTCTGCACGTCCACTCTATCTATCCCCCTCATCATCTTATAAACCTCTATTAAGTCGCCTCTCATCGTCCTCCGCTCTAAAGAGAAAAGCCCTAGCTCCCTCAGCCTTTCCTCATAAGACCTATTCTCCAAACCAGGCAGCAGCCTGGTAAATCTCCTCTGCATTCTCTCCAATGCTTCCACATCCTTCTTATAATGAGGTGACCAGAACTGAACACAATATTCCAAATGTGGTCTCACCAAGGTCCGGTATAGTTGCAGCATAATCCCACAGCTCTTAAACTCAAACCCCTTTTTTTTAGAATATTGAAGCTGACATATGGAATTGGATGTCATTCATTCTTCTATTGAAAGCTGTTAGCCAACAACAGATGGTGGTAACTTTGGGATATATAACAATAAGAAGCATGATGACACATGAAAGCATGCATTCAAAGATGCCATTCTGCATTTTTTAATTAAATAATCAGTTGCAAACCTAGAATACGGCAGGGACGGGTGAACACTGAAGAGAAACATTCTAAAGGGACAAAAGACATTATAGGATAATAGAAAGGGCCGAATCTTAACTGAACAGCATACTAAACCACTTTGGTTAAATCAAGTCTGGATATTTTAGATTTAGACAAGTTTGTAATTTTCTTGTAGTTGGAGACTGATATTAGGAATTGAATAAGTGCTTATACTGCCATGCAGTGTTCTAATAGATACAAGGTTGAGCGTCCCCAGATTTTGAGGTGCTGGCCAAAATCCAACCTCAATGCCAAGTTAGCCGAATTGCAAATCCTTTCAAACATATGGGGTGGGATTCTCCCAGCCACATGTTTTCTGCCGGCGTGTGGTGGCGGGTTGTTTGCTAATGGCAGGATTATCCGGTCCCGCCACTGTCAGTAGGAATTCCCATTGATGTCACCCCATATTGACAGGAAACCCACGGCAAGGGTGCACTGCCGGCGGCACCAGAGAATTCTGCTGGCGTGAACGGCCGGAGAATTCCAGCCATGCTTTTCCTAGCTGGTTGAAATATATTTCCCTGGATAGGTTGTCTGAGATAAAGTCACTTGAGCCTTACTATACAAAGGGAGCTGCAATTACTCCTTTAAAAGTTACTTAGTGAAAGCTGTGACTGTCAATGATAATGAGTCACTGAGAAACATCCAAGATCAATCCTTTCCACAGGACTGTTAGAGTCATTTGCCCTTCTAAAAGAAGTGCTCTCAAGTAAACCTTTGCTTTCAAATGCTTGAACAGCAAGTAAGATTTGTTGGAATAATTATGTGCTATTGGTCGATTGCTCATTTTAGTCAGATTGCCAAATTAGAAACTGTAATTTCAGGTGATTCCATAAACAGTTTCTACAGACAGTGACATGGGTAAGATGGCTATAAAAGGATACGGCCAAATGCAGGCAATTGGGACCAGCTTAGTGGTTAAAAAAAAGGGGCAGCATGAACAAGTTGGGCTGTTTCCACGTTGTAAACTTCTATGACTCTATGATCCACAAGTCTCAGTTAATCTACACTTGGTAGGTTCATATACCAGGACAAAACTTATTATGTGCTGGCCTCCCACTCACACTGTATCAAAACCAAGGGCATTGAGATAAAAGGTTGTTGTTCAAAGCTGCGCTCTGACTCAGTCCGATGATAAATATTATTTTATTTCACACCAGTCTCAGCTGCATTATTCTCAGCCCCCTTAAATCAAGTCGCAGCTGTCTTTTCTGGATCCTTCTCTACCTGCCTTGAATGCATTTCATAATGATAACCTTTGCAGATGCTACTCACTGATGCAGCAGTTGGGAGGGAGAATGAACCTTACAACCTGAGATTTTCCATTCATCAGCAGATTCTTTCATGCCAATTAGTGAGTACTAAATGAGGTTGGCACCATTTTCCAGTTCATAATTCATGAGAAGATACTTCAGCAATTAACACAACATTTAAACAGTATCCAAAATAGAATGTTACAAGGGTAAACTTAAAATTATACAAGTAGCCTCTATAGGTAACTATGGTAGACCTCAATGTCACATTTCAAAGTGTCCTTATTGTTTTTGTCACTTGACTTTCTCTCATTTTAAAGAGGAAGCTGAAAAGAACAGATTGCTATGCATGATTTTAGATCAAATGTCGACTTTGAGAACATTCATACTTTTGATGTCGAACAAATGTATTTTTCACAGTGACTACATATCTGGATGACAGTAGCAAGAGAAATCTTGCATTATTAAAAATTTCTTACTTCAGAAGTAGCCTTTCAAAGTCCTCAGTGATCATTAACAGTTCTGGCTACATTTCAAAAGACAAGGGCTCTGATATGAAAGCACAGATAGGTTTTGCCAGTGTGGTTGTTGGTGGGGATGTGGTGCCTTTGCATACTCAGCCACATGACAATCGCTGAAATCTTGCTGCCGTTCACACTGATCTTATAGTCCCACCGATGGCACATCCTTGCCATCGTTCCCAGGCAACGAGGGTGTGTTCAACAGGAAACCCAGTCCCAATAGCGGGACTGTAAGATTCCATGAGCAGTCAGCGGCGCGCTGCCTCCTGTCACCGTGAAACACGCTGCAGAGGGGGAGGAAAATCCCACCCTCCCACCCTCTTTAAAAGGCCAATGAAAAAATACAATTTGAAGGTGTTTAGAATGCACTTACAAAAGCAAAGTCAGTAGCCAGATTTAGTGATGGCTTCCTTGAACTATTGCTGGGTGCACTCCAAAACATGAGGAACATACTATTCTCAAGAAACAGGAGGAAAAATCTGTAGCTGTCATCAAGAAAGTGTTGTTGGAAGTGTTTGAATAAGTGAGCAGCAGGAGCATTTGTGTTTTTGTCTTCACTGCAGCGCAGGAAGCTTAATGGCCTAACCCAATCAGTGACAGTGAATGTATTTGAATATTCATCTACATCATGTGGCAGCCATTACCACTTCATTCACCCTGTGTTGCCAAGTGTACTCCATCACATCACTCCTAACACAGATTTCGACAATACCCATCCTTCATTCTCTATGTACTTCAGCATCTTCCCATGTATCCGTCCATTTCTGTCACTCACTCCAATTCTTATGAACATTAGAACAGAATGAATTAGCTCTAGGATAAACCATACTGTCCGTCAAGCCTGCTGTGCCGTTCAGTGCGATCATGGCTGATCTTCAGCCTCAACTCCACCTCCTTGTCTGCTCTCCACATCCCTCAATTCCCTGAGAGAGCAACATCTATTTGTCTACCTCAGCCTTAAATATAATCAACCTTTTGTGGGGGAGAGAATTCCAAAAATTCACAGCGCTTTGTGTAAAGAAATGATTTCTCATCTCAGTCCTAAATGATCAGTCCCTTATCGTGAGATTGTTCCCCAGCCATCGTGATTCCCTAGCCAGGGGAAACAATCTCGCAATGTCCAGCCCATCAAGATCTTCAGAATCTCATCTACTTCAATGAGATTACTTCTCCTTCTTCTAATTGCGAGAAAATATCGTCCCAATTTACTCAACCTCTCATCATGGGACAACTCTCTCACCCTAGTGACCAATCCAGTGAATTTTCGCTCAACTATTTCCAACTATATATTACTTTATTACCTATACATGCTATTTCGACTATATACGAACTTATATCCTTCCGTAGATATGGAGGTCAAAATTGAATCAACTCCCACAGGTGCAGTCTCACCAAAACTCAGTACAATTTTGGCAAGATTTCTTTATTCTTGTATTCCAATCCCCTTGCAGTAAAGGACTTTTGCCTTCCTAACTCATTATTGTACCTACATGTATGTTTCTTCATTCCTTAAATGAGTTTACCCAAGTCTCTCTGAACATCAACAGCAAGTTTAGCAAGATTTATGCATCATTTACAAGTTTCACAGCCTTTAAAAAGTAGTCTACTTTTTTATTCAGATTATCAAAGCTACGCACTATTGGTCCCCATCCGGATCTGATCAAAAACTTAAGGGTCTAGCCAAGGATCATAACAGGTCAAAATAACTTCTTGCACATCCACAACCAAACACACCTCAGAGGTGAGTGTGCGAATGCTGGTGGTCAGACTAGAAATTTTTACATAATTCTCCGACCTGTCCCCTGACCCACCAGTCCTTGGCATTGAATTTATTTCCAAAAGGTGCCAGTGCTTCAACTATTTCTTATACATTAGCATTCAGAATAATACAGAGAAAAGATTGCCTTATCAGTTTTCAAGTTCAGAAACATTGAGGGACTTTTACAACACCCTACAAGGTTGTGTTCACCACCAGGAGACAAAGAGTGTGAGGCCTATGACAATCTAGCCTCTTAAGGCTTCTAAGTAATACATAGGCCGATGCATAATCCACATATCATTGATGTCTCCATTATAGGCCCAGATAGGGTCAAATATATCACTCTGTAGTACCCCACCACCTGGCAAGAATTCTGTGCCCCGTCCAGCTGATATTTGATTTCTTCAAAAATACGAATGTATTGTCCATGAGAAATGTTACTTCTCTTGCAAGCTTTCACAGACAGCAAAATGGCTACTTTGGCTGTGGCTTGAAGTGATTTGATGGCACATTTAATATACTGGTGACCTTCACTGCTGTGGGAAGAGCTGCCCTATTGCTGGGTGTTATCTACAGGTAAATCTGAAGGAGATGGCACAACTCAAGTGACAGCCTCACTAATGAAGCAAATGCACTTCTTCACTGACCTGCTCAGGTAGGACAGTCTGGCACTATAATTACAATCCCTGGGTGACAGAGAGGTTGCAGAGTCCAGGGCTGAAGCCTTGGTCCCTTTCTGTCAGAAGAAGCTCATTAGTCCTGTTGTTTTATTTAGAATTCCAGCAGATTAAAACCTGTTTCAGATAGAATGTCCATTGCAGTATTGAATTTTGGTGAACTTGCTGCTTGAGCATCAGCTATTCATGAATTAATGATCATAACAAACTTGATACGTAGGTTAGGTGCAAGAGCACTGCAAGTCATCCTCAGCGTTTGCACATGAATTGCAGACCAGGTTGAAACCAGACAGAGATTGTTTAGAACGGAGTTGAGGAGGAACTTCTTCACTCAAAGGGTGGTGAATCTCTGGAATTCTCTGCCCGTTGAAGTGGTGGAGGCTGCCTCGCTAAATATTTTTAAGAAGCGGGTTGATGGGTTTTTGATAAGAGAGGGGATTAAGGGTTATGGGGAGAGGGCGGGAAAGTGGAACTGAGCCACGACAGATCAGCCATGATCTTATTGAATGGCGGGGCAGGCTCGAAGGGCTAGATGGCCTACTCCTGCTCCTATTTCTTATGTTCTTATGTTCTTATGTTCAATCAGGTGACGAGTGTTGTTGGTGTGTGTGTGATTGGATTGTCATTACTGTATTGTTTCATATTGCCATCAATTTCTAATCTACTATCTCCTGACATGCTTTCAAACAATCATTTATTAAGATGATATCACCATTGTGAGTGTGTTGAGCTTTCCGGAAATGTATTTACATGATTTGCCATGTTGTTGAAGTATTTATTTGGCTGGACTACATTGACAATTGCTAGCAGCCTCTGTAAACCAATTATCTCTCCCACAGGTTTTAGGAACAAGCATATCAAAGAAGGGATTTTTCCAAGTCTTGCTGCTAATTTTCCTAGAATTAAAATGATTGAAACTATTAGGGTGGCATATTTGATCTTCTCATCCATCTACATAAGAAAAATGTCACAGGCGAACAAATGCTGATATCTGTAACCTGGTTTGCTGCATATATACCATTTGACATCACACATCTGCAGAAACTTATATAGTTGAATGAGAGATCTCCTTTGGTCATGAGAATAGGATTCCAGTCAGGCAATAGAATGATGTGACAGTGATCCAATGGAATTCTATGAGCTCATGACACAAAGATGCAGTGTTGCTGATCTTAAGCTGTGAAATCACTCAACTATATAAGTTTCCGCAGATGTATAATGCTGAAGAGCACCCAGAGGAAACCTAAGCAGACATTGGTGAATGTGCAAATTCCACACAGTCACCCAAGCCAGGAATTGAACCCAGGTCCCTGGCACTGAGAGGCAGCAGTGCTAACCACTGTGCCACCGTACTACCCTAATGAATTGAAGACTGTCATGAATGTGTTGGAAGAACCTTTACACCTCTAAGATTTGAATATTCGAACAGACAACGGTGCAAAGGTATCTAACTCTCTGTTAATGACTAAAAAGCAAAATTAATTTATCGCTCAGGGAATAGAAAAAGCAATATAAAAGCTCAAAGTTGGACACTGCAATCAAACATTGCATTTTTTTTGCACATTAGAATTGTTGGGAAGGTGTTGGTTACAAAATGGTGTCTCTTAGAGAAGTCTTTGCCCATTTTATTAACAAGTAGGATATATACAGTAAAGAGTACAGGCAAAGAGCAGTCTAAACACTAAGGTCTGTATGGGTCTGAAAAGCATCACAGTGACCCCTGCATCTGGGTCACGTGCTTTTTTTACATCACTGTGTGAGCAGTACTGTACTCAGTCTCACATTAACTCTATATATGCTAGACCCTAAGACTGCACTTACCCCATGGAGGTGATAGTGGATGCCTTGGTGGTTATTTTCCAGACGTTGCTGGATTCCGGGGAAGTGCCGGAAGATTGGAAAGTGGCTAATGTTACGCCGTTGTTTAAGAAGGGTGCCAGGCAAAATGCGGGGAATTATAGGCCAGTTAGTTTAACGTCTGTGGTAGGTAAAATGTTAGAATCCGTCATCAAGGAGGAAATAGCGAGGCATCTTGAGGGGAATTGCTTGATAGAGCAGACGCTGCACGGTTTCGTTAAGGGGAAGTCGTGTCTGACAAATTTACTGGAGTTCTATGAGGATGTGTCTAGGGCGGTGGATAGAGGAGAGCCGGTGGATGTGGTCTTTCTTGATTTTCAGAAGGCGTTTGACAAGGTACCTCACAAGAGGTTATTGCAGAAGGTCAGGGGATATAGAGTTGGGGGTAGGGTGTTAGCGTGGATAGAGGACTGGTTGTCAAATAGGAGGCAGAGAGTGGGGGTCAATGGGTGCTATTCGGATTGGCGGTTGGTGACTAGTGGGGTGCCTCAGGTGTCGGTGCTGGGGCCTCAGCTATTTACCATTTATATAGATGATCTGGAGGAGGGAACCGAGTGTATGGTGTCGAAATTTGCTGATGACACCAAGATTGGTGGAATGGCAAATTGCGCGGAGGGTGTGGAGAGTCTGCAGAAGGATCTAGATAGGCTGGGCGAGTGGGCCAGGAACTGGCCAATGGAATTTAATGTTGGCAAGTGCGAGGTGGTCCACTTTGGTAGGAATAATGGTAGGAAGGATTATTACTTACGTGGAGAAAAACTGCAGCAGGCAACGGTGCAGAGGGACCTCGGGGTCCTTGTGCATGAGTCACAAAAGCCCAGCTTGCAGGTGCAGCAGGTGGTCAGGAAGGCGAATGGGATGCTGGCCTTCATAGCGAGGGGGATTGAATATAAAAGTAGGGATCTCTTGCTGCGGCTGTATAGGGCATTGGTGAGGCCGCAGCTGGAGTACTGTGTGCACTCAAAGGGTGGTGAATCTCTGGAATTCTCTGCCCGTTGAAGTGGTGGAGGCTACCTCGCTAAATATTTTTAAGACGCGGGTTGATGGGTTTTTGATAAGAGAGGGGATTAAGGGTTATGGGGAGAGGGCAGGAATGTAGAACTGAGCCACGACAGATCAGCCATGATCTTATTGAATGGCGGGGCAGGCTCGAAGGGCCAGATGGCCTACTCCTGCTCCTATTTCTTATGTTCTTATGTTCTTAAGTCTTTGTCCAATGTTACATGAGTTTACTTGATATCTGGAGCCAAAACAAGTGAACAGGAACGAGATTATAGTAAGATCCACAAATTGTTTTTGATTCCAATTTTTGGAGTTACAAAAATAGTTGTCAGAAGTTCAAACATTTGTGCTGACCAGTGAAGAACATATCACCAGAACAGTTTGAACCAGTGTAGACTGCATTACCAGAACAATTGAGGGTGAAGTTAATTTAAATTTTATTGAAAGTTAAAAAGCAGATGATAGCATATCTGCAGTTCATTTTACAATACACCGGATTTTAGAGAATTTTAAGAAAGTAAAGAAAGCCTTGTATTGACATATTGCCTTTCATTATCCCAGACCACCACAAAGCACTAATCAACCATTTAATATCATTCGAAGTTGAGTCATTGTGGTAACTTAGGAAATACTGCAGCCAGTTTGAATGCAGCAAGATCCCACTAACAACAAAATGGCAATGGCGGGTTAATCTATTTTATTGAGGTTAGTTGAGGGATAAATACTGACCAAACCACAGGGGAAAACTTCCTCGTTCTTTTTTGAAAACAGTGTCTTTTTTTTCCCTATACCCGGGAAGGCAGATGACACCTCGATCTAATATCTCTTCAAAAAAAAACTGACATTACAGTAATCCCTCTGATCATTGTTGCTAGAGAGGCAGTGCTCGACAGACTAGAGGGACTGATGGTGGACAAGTCCCCAGGACCGGATAGAATGCATCCAAGAGTTCTGAAGGAAATGGCGGAGGTGATAGTGGATGCCTTGGTGATTATTTTCCAAACCTCGCTGGATTCCGGGGAAGTGCCAGAAGATCGGAAAATGGCTAATGTTACGCCGCTGTTTAAAAAGGGTAGTAGGCAAAAGGCAGGGAATTATAGGCCGGTTAGTTTAACGTCTGTTGTCGGAAAAATGCTTGAATCTGTAATCAAAGAAAAAATAGCGAGGCATCTTGAGAAGAATTGTTTAATAGAGCAGACGCAGCATGGTTTCATTAAGGGGAAGTCGTGTCTGACGAATTTGTTGGAATTCTATGAGGATGTGTCTAGTGCGGTGGATAGAGGGGAACCGGTGGATGTGGTGTTTCTCAATTTTCAGAAGGCATTTGATAAGATGCCGCACAAAAGGTTGTTACAGAAGGTTAGGGGGCATGGAGTTGGGGGTAAGGTGTTAGCGTGGAAAGGGGATTGGTTGTCAAATAGGAGGCAGAGAGTGGGTGTCAATGGGTGCTATTCGGATTGGCGGTTGGTGACAAGTGGAGTGCCCCAGGGATCGGTGCTGGGGCCTCAGCTTTTTACCATTTATATAGATGATCTGGAGGAGAGAGCCGAGTGTAAGTTGTCGAAATTTGCCAATGACACAAAGATAAGTGGAATGGCAAATTGTGCGGGGGGGTGTGGAAAGTCTGCAGAGGGATCTAGATAGGCTGAGTGAGTGGGAGAGGACCTGGCAGATGGAATACAATGTTGGCAAGTGTGAGGTTAAGCACTTTGGTAGGAATAATAGTAGGAAGGACTACTGCTTACAGGGCGAAAAGCTGCAGCATGCTACAGTGCAGAGGGACCTGGGCGTCCTTGTGCATGAGTCGCAAAAACCCAGCCGACAGGTGCAGCAGGTGGTCAGGAAGGCAAGTGGGATACTGGCCTTCATAGCAAGGGGGATTGAATATAAAAGTAGGGAGGTCTTGCTGCAACTGTACAGGACACTGGTGAGGCCGCAGCTGGAGTACTGTGTGCAGTTTTGGTCGCCACACTTGCGAAAGGATGTTTTGGCCTTGGAGGGAGTGCAGAGGAGGTTCACTAGGCTAATACCGGAGTTGAGGGGGTTGAGCTATAAGGAGAGGCTGAATAGGCTGGGCTTGTACTCGTTAGAGTTTAAAAGGATGAGGGGGGATCTCATTGAGACATATAAGATGATGAAAGAGATGGATAGGATAGAGGTGGAGAGACTCTTCCCACTCAGAAAGGACAGTAGGACTAGAGAGCACAGCCTCAAGATAAGGGGGGGGGGTGCAGTTTAGAACGGAGTTGAGGAGGAAATTCTTCACTCAAAGGGTGGTGAATCTCTGGAACTCTCTGCCCGTTGAAGTGGTGGAGGTTACCTCGCTAAATATATTTAAGACGTGGGTAGATAGGTTTTTGGTAGGCAAGGGGATTAAGGGTTATGGGGAGAAAGCAGGAAAGTGGAACTGAGCCACTTCAGATCAGTCATGATCTTACTGAATGGCGGGGCAGGCTCGAAGGGCTATATGGCCTACTCCTGTTCCTATTTCTTATGTTCTTATGGTCTTATGTTCTTACCACATTGATGTGTCAGCCAAGATTTTGCATTCAGGTCTCTTAAGAGGCTCTTAAACCTACAACCTTCAGATACAGAGAGAAGACTACTACTAACTGAGCAACCGTTTACACTTACTAAGAGAAAACCCAGAGTGGCTGATTGTTTGTAAGACTGAAGGAAAAGATATAGCGAAGTTCCTTGGGGGTTGGTATTAGAATCATTGCTTTTCTTGATGTTATATGAATGATCCAGACATGGGTGCACGGGGTACAATTTCAAAATTTGAAGATGGCATAGAGGAGTTTTGAAGTTTTGTGAACTGTGAAGAGGGCAGTGATAGACCTCAAGAGGGCACGGACTGGCTGACGAGTGGGCATACATGTGGTAGATAAAATTAATGTAGAGACATATGAAGTGGCACATTTTTGTGGGAAGAACAAGAAAAGGCAATATGAAATAAAGGATATCGTTCCAAATGAGTGCAGGAGGAGAGGGACCTTGGTGTAAAGCTGGAAAACTATTTATGCAAAACTATAAATAGAAGCATAGAGTACAAAAGCAAGGATGCTATGCGAACGTTTATTGAACACTAGTTCTGTAGTATTAGGGTGTTCATGGTTGGAAGAGTTAATGTGTGGGATCAGAGAAACAATGTCACCCACATGATAATGTAAAAGCCATGTGACCAATAATTGAAGGGGAAAATGCCCAAAGCTTAGACTGAGCAATACCTACGCATGTGTATCTGTAAATAGTAATGGTTATCCAATAAACCAGTCATTGTTCAGATACTCATTTCTGGGCAATTGTTCCTTAGTCACTCACAAACATCATACAACATGGTGAGAATTGTGAAGGACCCCAGGAATCTCCAGAAGTCAGCTTTGTCAAGCTTTGCAAATCTGACTTGAGAAAGGAAACTAAAGTTGAAGACAGTTGAAAGATCTCCAAAGAATCCCATAAAGGTAAGAAAAAAATTCAACTGTTCAACTTAGTGAGGGCTGTAACACCCACAGCACAGAATGCATGAAAAACCCAATCCCGCAGCAGAGTTAGAGAACTTAGCAACGATCAAGGAAGCATGAGCAAAAATGGTCAAAATTTTCAATTTAACAGTGCAATTATCAGGCTCCACTGGGCAAATTGCATTTTTAGTGGGCATGGATTTTGATACACCCCACAAACTGGGCCTAAGGTCAGTGTCATTACACTGGGTGACTGCAAGGCAACAATCAGGAAACCAACATCAGTTCCAGGGCTATAAGGAATACGTGGAGAATGGGACTAGCTGAGTTCTTCTTACAGAGAGCATGATGGACGTGATAGTCCAAATGGCCTCCTTCTGTGGTGTAACAGTTCTAGAACAGAGATTATAGAATACAGAACATTACAGCACGTACAGGCCCTTCGGCCCTCAATGTTGTGCTGAGCTATGTCCAATCCCAAGATCAAGCTATCCCCTCCCTAACATTCTGGTGTGCTCCATTGGCCTATCCAATAACCGTTTGAAAGTTCCTAAAGTGTCCAACTCCACTATCACAGCAGGCAGTCTATTCCACACCCCAACTACTCTCTGAGTAAAGAATTTATCCCAGACATCCCTCCTATATCTCCCACCATTAACCTTATAGTTATGGCCCCTAGTAACAGCTACATCCACCCAAGGAAATAGTCTCTGCACGTTCACTCTATCTATCCCTCTCATCATCTTACAAACCTCTATTAAGTTGCCTCTCATCCTCCTCCGCTCCAAAAAGAAAATCCTCAGCTCCCTCAACCATTCCTCATAAGACATACCCTCCAAACCAAGTAGCATCTTGGTAAATCTCCTCTGCACAATGCTTCCACATCCTTCTTATAGTGAGGTGACCAGAACTGAACACAATATTGGTCTCACCAATGTACGGTACAGTTGCAGCATAACCCCACAGCTCTTAAACTCAAACCCCTTGTTAATAAATGCTAACACACTATAATCCTTCTTCACGGCTCTATCCACTTGAGTGGCAACCTTCAGAGATCTGTGGATATGAACTCCAAGATCTCTCTGCTCCTCCACATTCCTTAGAACCCTGCCGTTGACCCTGTAATCTGCATTCAAGTTTGTCCTACCAAAATGAATCACCTCACACTTTTCAGGGTTAAACTCCATCTGCCACTTTTCGGCCCAGATCTGCATCCTATCAATGTCTCTTTGCAGCCTGCAAGAGCCCTCCACCTCATCCACTACTCCACTAATCTTGGTGCCATCAGCAAATTTACTAACCCAGCCTTCAGCCCCCTCTTCCAAGTCATTAATAAAAATCACAAAAAGCAGAGGACCCAGCACTGACCCCTGTGGTACACCGCTGGTAACTGGCCTCCAATCTGAAAATTTTCCCTCCACTACCACCCCCTGTCTTCTATGATACAGTCAGTTACTTATCCAATTGGCCAAATTTCCTTCCATCCCGCACTTCCTTATCTTCTTCATGAGCCATCTTCTTCTATAATTCACTTCAAAATAAACTTGTAGTAATGAAGGATCTTTATATTTCAAATTAACTCAGTGGATTAAGAATGTGAAGAGTGATTATGTTATGCTGTGTCCTGGGAAAAAAGAAGTATTAAAGCAATACAAAAATGAAGTCCTGCTTTCTGCCATACCTAATTTCAGAATCAAACTAAAGGAATTGAAAAGAAGAGTTACTTTGATTATATTGTCAATCTTCACCAAACATACAGAGGGAAAGAAAATGTGAAACCAAAACAAAAATGCGCAGAACATTGAATGATTTACTGAACTTTCTGGGGTTACTATAACATAATGGTTATAGTGCTGGCCTAATAGTCCAGAGGTCAGTCATGAGCGAGGTGGAATATGATCCACTTGCCTGTATGAGTGCAACTGTACTCAAAAATCTCAACACCATCTCAGGCACCACCTGTAAATTCCCTACCAACTTACAAACCAATCTGACTTAGAAATATATAACAAAGTCCTATTTGAATGCTACATTCTCTGCACGGTCATTGGTGTACATTTCCAGCAAACTTGTACTCAAATAATTTTAAAACCAAAGTGTGCAA
The DNA here is from genome assembly GCF_965287045.1 of Carcharhinus amblyrhynchos. Taxonomy (NCBI): domain Eukaryota; kingdom Metazoa; phylum Chordata; class Chondrichthyes; order Carcharhiniformes; family Carcharhinidae; genus Carcharhinus; species Carcharhinus amblyrhynchos. The sequence goes on from NC_137333.1 coordinate 66,129,407, forward strand.
ATGTAAGTCTAACCATGTACATTGTGAGATTTGCCACTCCAATGAAACCTGGCCCAGTCCTTCCACTGCTACAGCTATGCTGCCTCTCTCCCTATGTGAAAAGCAAAATCTCTCATTATAACCATTTTGTGACATGCTTCCCTCTTATGTTATAATATTACAGCACTATAATTCATACTGCGGCCACTAGGTACATGTCTCAATGATATTGACAGTGGTGATGACTGCTGTGGGAATATTTATAAGGTTAACACTGATACTCCTGGAACTAAGGCTAAAGTTAAGAGTGAATGACCATGATAATTTTCCTGTGCACAGCAGGAAATAGTAACATTCTATTATCTCTCTCTGTGCTGAAAGTGTAAGCCTGTCATGGAATCATAGAATCCCTACAGTGCAGAAGGACGCCATTGGGCCCATCAAGTTTGCATCGACCACATTCCCACCCAGTAGTTTTAGCCATCTTAATAGAAATTGTGATCAGAAACTGATTTTCACCTTGTTGGTCAAGTCTTTAGCAGGTTAACTCATCAAGCAGAGGAACCGAAAATTTGTGTGTCATTTAATTATTTTTAGACATGAATGCAGTTTTTGGTTGGTGCCATTAAAGTGGACTAGGCTCATGTTGGGAAATAGAATTTTTTTGAAGTTTATTTTGCAGCCACTGTCTTCACTCACAGATTGGGTGTAGCGTGGACCAAGCACTCCTTTGACTCTGCCAAAGCTAGTTAACTTCATCCCATTTTCAGAATTCCCAATTGTAACATTTCATTCTATCATTGTGGCCATACCCTGATGCCAGAGAATATGGGCAATGTTGTGTTACATCATATAAAAAATGGCTGAACTCATTTCATAAAGAGCCCTTACAAATGGTGAAGACAGATTTTCATCATGTGCTTTTGGGCTAGATTCAAATAAGCCGCCGAGTGATACTGTGTTTCCAATTCTCCTTAATTACTTATCTCTTAGCTTTATGGGTGGCACGATGGCACAGTGGTTAACACTGCTGCCTCGTAATGCCAGGGACCCGAATTCAATTCCGGCCTTGGGTCACTGTCTGTGCGGAGTCTGCACATTCCCCCCATGTCTGCGTGGGTTTCCTCCGGGTGCTCTGGTTTCCTCCCACACTCCAAAGATGTGCAGGTTAGGTGGATTGGCCATGCTAAATTGCCCCTGAGTGTCAGGAGGTTTAGCAGGGTAAATATGTGGGATTGCAGGAATACAGCCTGGGTTGGATTGTTTCCCAGCGCCGGCTCAATGGGCCAAATGGCCTCCTTCTGCACTGTAGGGATTCTTTGATATTATCTTTGTTTTCTTCTTAATTTGCTGCTTGCGATTCAGTTCTAAGAGCACAGCAGCATCTGGGTCAACATTTGGACTTCATCAAAAAGCATTTAAAACGTAGTTGCCAAAGATTCTATTTATTCAATTCTAACAGAGAGATGAGTTTCAGTCATGATCTTCTGAATCCAGCTGAGATCTTACTGAGATTAGGTGGGAATTCAAATGTTTCTGATGTGTCAGTGCAGACTCGATGGGCCAAAGGGCCTCTATGATAAAGAAGTATCAGATATGAAGTTGTGTCTGTCAATTTACTCCTCAGCCAAGGCTATGTGATCAGCGATTGCAGCAGGATTAGTAAATCAGAATTTGTCATTGAGTTCATTCATTCTTGTAACAAAATTTAAACCCCAAACAGCAGATGTCAGCTCTGGGATTCTATTATTGCACATACTGTGTATCAACTCTGTCCTGGAAAAACGAATGAGCAAAACAAAATGAAGCTGAAACAGTAAACATGTAAAGGGCAATTATCGACTTCAGCTTCTCATCTGAAAAAAGGCAAGTGCAAATCAGTTGGTAGCCTTGGAAGCCACTTTGATGCACTTGGCAGCCTGATCCCATTTTAAAGCAGACTTTTAAACACCACTAAGAACAAATACCTGGGGAGGCTGTTTATGTGGGAAAATCAGGATTTCTGATTCACGGTATAAAATGAGATGGACGAGCCACAGTTGTGGAACAGAAAGCACAGGACACGCCTGCTCCTGTCCCACCCCATGATCCCACTGTTATTAATCCACCGGTGGTGACTCCCTAGTGTGATTACGGATAAATAAATCAAAGAGGGTGTAATGTCCAGCAGCGATGGGACTGGGCACTCATCGGAAGTAGCTGCCACTGGGTGATTTAAAGAGCCGTTGGTAGTGCACCTGAGGGCAATGAAGGAGCTGCATCAAATAATCGGCTGGCATTGGAGGGACAGCCAGTTAATATCTCCAATGAGAGGGCTGTTGTCATTTTTGCCACTGCCTTGCTCACCCTCACTGATTATCCAGGTCTCCCCCCTCCCCCGTTCTGAGTGAAAAATACCAACATCACCACCCTCCTAGTGCAATGGCTGAGCATAATCATGATTAGCTAAATGGATTTAATGATGACTCCTTGTATGTCTTCCTCCAGGCAATGACCAAGCGCAGGGAGATTCTCCCCCCACTGTATGGGAAGAGGAGCACCCTTCACCTATACAGGAGCAGCAATCGGTTTGAGCAGCAGCAAGCAGCTAGCTAGCTATCAGAAGTTGTGACAGTCCAGGTCTCTGAAACTCTGAGGAATGTGAGAACCTAGGAATATTCTAATCCCCAGGCTAATGACAAGCTCCTGGAATTGTCTGTGAGGCATCAGCTGCTGGACACCCAGTGGGAGTTCTGTGACTCTTGAATCTGTGAGGCCGCAGCTGGAGTACTGTGTGCAGTTTTGGTCGCCGCACTTACGCAAGGATATTTTGGCCTTGGAGGGAGTGCAGAGGAGGTTTACTAGGCTGATACTGGAGTTGAGGGGGTTGAGCTATGAGGAGAGGCTGAATAAACTAGGCTTGTACTCGTTAGAGTTTAGAAGTTTGAGGGGAGATCTCATTGAGACGTATAAGATGATGAATGGGATGGATAGGATAGAGGTGGAGAGACTCTTCCCGCTCAGAAAGGACAGTAGGACTAGGGGGCACAGCCTCAAGATAAAGGGGGGGCGGTTTAGAACGGAGTTGAGGAGGAACTTCTTCACTCAAAGGGTGGTGAACCTCTGGAATTCTCTGCCCGTTGAGGTGGTGGAGGCTGCCTCGCTAAATATTTTTAAGACGCGGGTTGATGGGTTTTTGATAAGCGAGGGGATTAAGGGTTATGGGGAGAGGGCGGGAATGTGGAACTGAGCCACGACAGATCAGCCATGATCTTATTGAATGGCGGGGCAGGCTCGAAGGACTAGATGGCCTACTCCTGCTCCTATTTCTTATGTTCTTATGTTCTTACGTGTTTGTCTTCACACAAGCACAGAATTGTTAGAGTGCAGAACAAAGACATTTGGCCCCTTGTATCTGCACCAGCCTGAATGAGTATGCTATCACAGTAACTGACTTCACTAGTAAGTCTATAGAAGACTGTGTGCCAAAGAAGCAAATCTGCGTGTTTCCTCACTGGAAACCATAGATCAATACCCATTGCTTGCTGAAGTCTAGATCTGAGGTTTTCAGGTCAGGTGAGTTATACAAGAAAGCCAGATATGATCTAAGGAGATTCATCAAAGATGCCAAAAGACAGTATCGCACCAAGTAATATCTCTCCTTGACCTTAGTTTATGGATGACGGAGTGGGGTCATGAGCCAATTCATGCTTAACAAATCTATAAAACTAGTAGAATTGAAAAGACAAAGCCTGTACTTTTGGCATATTTGTACTTTCAGAAAGCTTTTGATAAAGTCCTAAATAAGGGCAAAATTAAAGCACAATGGGATTGACAGTAATATATAGATATGGATCGAGAATTGATTGACAGACAGGATATGGAAATAAATGGGTCTTTTTCTAATTGGCAGGCAGTGGCTAGTGGGGCAGCACAGAGATCACTACTTGGGCCCAGCTGTTCACAATATATATAAATGACCTGGATGAGGCAGCCAAATGCAACATTTTCAAGTTTGCTGATGACTTGGTGGAATTTTGAGTTGTGAGGAGAATGCAAAGTGGTTTCAAGGTAATTTAGACAAGTTGAGTGAGTGGACAAAAAAACGGCAGGTGCAGTACTATGTGGCTAAATGTGAAGTTACACGCTTCAGAGTGAAAAATAGAAAGGAAGAGTATTATTTAAGTACTGATGTATTGGGAAGTGCTGATGTACAAAGGAATTTGGATGTCTTTGTAGACCAGTCAGTAAAAGTGGAGAAGCAGGTAGACCAAGCATTAGGAAGGCAAATGTTATGTTGACCTTCATTGCAGGAGGATTTGAGTTCAGAAGTAGGGATGTCTTCCTGCAGTTATACAGGGCCTTGGTGAGACCACACCTGGAGTACTGCATGGAGTTTTGGGCTCCCTATCTAAGAAAAAATATGCTTGCCATAGTGGGAGTGCAGCAGAGGTTCACTTGGCTGATTCTGTCCGGCTGGACTATCCTATGAGAGATCGGTTCAATTGGGCCTGTGTTCATTAGAATTCAGATGATGAGAGGAGATTTGATTGAAACGGATAAAATTTGTACAGGGCTGAACAGACTAGATGGAGGGAGGATGTTTTCCCTGGTTGGGGAATCTAAAACCAGGGGACACAATCTCACTGTACAGAATAGGCCATTTGAGACTAAGATGAGGAAACATTTCTTCACTCAAATGATGGTGAACTTATGGAATTCTCTACCACAGAAGGGTGTGTAGGCCAAATCACTGAATGTATTCAAGAAAGAGATAGATAATTTTTTAGATTTTAATGGCAACAAGGGGTATGGGGAGAAAAGGGGAATATGGCATTGGGATTAAGGATCAGCAGTGATCATATTGAATTGTGGGGTAGGCTTGAAGGACTGAATGGCTAACTCCTGCTCCTGGTTTCTATGTTTCAAAAGATGTCCCCTGTCTACGTCAGCCCTGATTATATTCAGTGAGCCAGCCTCCACTGCTCGCTGTGGAAGAGAATTCTAAAGACTAACAACCTTCTGAGAGAAGAAATCCCTTCTTATCTTTGTCTTAAATAAGAGACCTCTTATTTTTAAACTGTGTCCTCTAGTTGTAGATTCCCCCTCAGGCTGAAACATCCCTTCAGCATCTACCCTGACAAACCTCCTCAGAATCTTATATAATTTCACTAAGGTCAGCTCACATTCTTTCCAAACTCCAGCAAGGCCCAACCCACTCAATCTTTCTTCATAAGTTAACCTCTTCATCCCAGGAATTAGTCAAATGAACTTTCTCTGAAACGTTTCCAATACAAGTATATTCCTCCTTAAGGAAGAGACCAAAACAGTACACAGTATTCCAGGTGTGGTCTGACCAATGTGCTGGACAGTTGCAGCAAGACTTCCCTACTTTTACACTTCATTCCTCTAGTAAAATAAATATTTTCTAGCCCCTCCAAGCATGGTTCTGCATGTTTTACAATTCAGTTAAACGTTCACATCATGGCGACACAGTGGTTAGCATTGCTGCCTCACAGTGCGAGGAGCCTGGGTTTGATTCCTGGCTTGGGTCACTCTCTGTGTTGAGTTTGTATGCTCTCCCTGTGTCTGTGTGGGTTTCCTCTGGGTGATCTGATTTCCTCCCACAGTCCAAAGATGTGATTGTTCAATAAATTGGCCATGCTAAATTGCCCCTTAGTGTCAGGGAGATTAGCAGGGTAAAATATGTGGGCATACGCAGAAGGGCCACAATTGTCGGTATAGACTCGATGGGCCAAATGGCCTATTTCTACGCTGTAGGGGTTCTATGATTCATCTTTACAAATAGTCTCCCAAGAGTTGCAATACATAATTCAATACCTTCATATTGAACTGACCGATGTGCTGGATCTCAGCGGAGAGTTCAATAATGTTTGTGGAGCTCCTACTTTCTCCAGGAAACACAGGAGCAGTGTGGAACCCTATCAGATGTTTGTACACAGCAGGATCCACGGCTCTCCCAGCCAGGTGCTGTACGCCTTGGGAAGAGGCAGTGCAGAATCTCCGTATGGGTCTGACGCTCTGCTGGTGACTTCGGTTTCACGGCGGAATCATCAGTCTGGATAGTCAGGTCTGACACATCTTGTGTTTCCACTCAGCTTCATCAGGTTTGACTTCTACATCTGTATTTTTTGATTTCCTTCTGTCCTGTGCCTCACCATGTGTCAATTCGTCATCTGCACAATCTGTAACTCCTCAAACAAATGTGTCTGGGCTGCTCAGTACATGGCTAATTGCTACGATCATTGAGTTGGTGCCAATGTTGCCAGATGTACAGAGAACTGCAATTTCTTGGCCATTGTTGCCCTTTTCTTCTCCTTCTTGGCTTGATGCCTCCAAAATTAAAAAATAGGGAGCTTTGTTCTATGTGATTAACATATTACCAGAACCAGCGATATAGTGGGCTTCTACGAAGGAAGCTGATGACAGGTGAAGAAATTTACATATCCATAGCAATGTTGGCCTGGATTTGAGGGTCAGAGGGAATTTCCATAAAGGAATATGGAAACTGTTCTGAGGTCTGAAACCCCAGAGGCATGGGTATTATTCTGTGTTTTTAAACTGTAAGGTTCCTGCAATTTTTATTTAATTGTGATTGACAACATCGAGTCCTGACAAGCAGGGAACCTTGCACAGAGGCCTGCGATCAATGAAACTAGGGGGCTGAGGGATGGGGGGGTGGGAATGGCAGGGCAATGGGGTTGTTGCTTCTGATCCCAAGGGTGGGGTGTCCCTACCACAATGAGGGATGGTTGGGGTCACAATAGAACAGATCACAGTGGGGTCTGAATCAGAGTGGGAGTTGCAGTCCAGATCAAGTGGAGAGGTGAGTCCAGGTCACAAATCCTCATTCCCAAATTGGTGTTGGGGGTTTGGTGATCTCGATTGTGCTTGGAGAATGCCAATGGCAGCAAGCAGTGCCAGTTGTGGGCAGATGTGAGACCCACTGCTAGCCAATGGGTTTGATACTTGTCAGGGCTTCCGATGCTGCCTGAAGGGGGTCAAGTGGTGGAGCAGGGAACAGATAGAACACGGGAAATTGGGTGATTTAACTCAGTAGATTTCTGGGCTGCAAGGTAACACTCCTGCTCTTCCTGGCCTAGAGCTAGTATGGTACATGCAGTCACCTCAAAGACTTCACGTCTCCTTTTCAATTGACATGAGTTAAAAGTTGATTGACTGTTAAAGAAGGAGCGACACTCCGAAACTTTGTGCTACCTTGGACCTAAAACTGGTGTCGTGAAACTTCTTACTGCGCTTACCCCAGTCCGGCATCTCCATACCACAAAATGAAGGAGGGCAGCCTTAATTTAATATTTTAATGACCCACCCACTTACAAAAAGCTGATTGTCAACAGCACCTTAATTCCCCCCATTAAACTGCAAATGGATAGGTTCTCCGGCCTTGCCATGGACTTAGCAGTGTCACTAATCCTTTCTGTCCTAAGCATCAGCTGGTTCATATGTATCTATCTCAGGGCTTGATCTGTACCTCAGCCTAGAGAGATAAACCTTACAGGTGCTGATTTTAAAAGAAGGTTGAAGGTAGCAGCTCTGGTAATGGATCATGCTGCTTACACATAAACCAGCATTACTTTACACCATTACAGCCCTGATACTCACTGGAATTGTATGTGATAGGTCCTAAGGGAAGTTGAGACTTCTGTCATGGGATGCTTAGACTCATAAGGATGTATAGGTTTTTTTATTCTCTCATGGAAGGTGAGCATCATCGCTGGCAAGTTCAGAATTTGTTGTTGATCCCTATTTGGCCTTGAGAAGATGATAATGTGTTCTTTTGACGGTGGGATTTTGAGTTAGGATGATGGTCACTGTCTGAGAGATGATTTATGGCTAAACAAAAATGGACCTTTTTCTAATTGGTGATTATATGACCAGGTTGTCTGGGGGATAAACAATAGACAAAAAGATCAACAATAATTATATGTGGGAATGGAGTGTGTGTGTGTGTGTGTGTGTCTGCGAGTGTCTGCGAGAGGGAGAGAGAGAGTGTGTGTGGTGCTATTTTCAAGCAAATTTCTTTTGAGTCTGATACTGGGATCAATTCATGGAATTCAGTTGAAAGTCAATTTGGCTAAAACTCTTTTGGTTAAAACCTCTTTTAAGTGAAGGACTCTGCTAATAGAGGAATTAGAATTCTGAGATAGCCAAGCTGATAAGAGAGGCAGAAAGAGAGAGTTTTACGTACAAGATCACAAAGTTAAGGATTATTAGAACCAGAGAGTTCTGACTTTAGGTTGCTATGCTGAAGATATTTGAGAGATGTTTGCTGAATGAGATGTTTACAACTGTGGGATAGTAGAAGGATATTTGAAGAGAAAATATTGCTGGAAGTAAGTGGAAGACATGTGAAATTTCAACCCTTACAAGAATATTTGAAGCCGCACTTAGGCACCTTGCAATTTTTGATAACTGACTCGAGTTATTAGGATTGTAGGCAGGGCCAGGGAGAGAATTCATGGGCCATGGTGCTTTTCCTTTGTCTAGGTCCCTCATCCCCCACATGCTAACACTTAACCTTCCTCCTCAAATACACATGATATTTTTCCCCCTTTCAAGATTCACCAATCACAAAAAGGTACTCATAAAATGATATCACCTATACACCGCGGACATACTCTCTTCCACTTTCTTCCATTGGGAAAAAGATACAAGAGTCTGAGATCACATAACAACTGATTCAACAACAGTTTCTTCCCTGCTGCCATCAGACTTTTGAATGGACCTACCTAATATTAAAATCTAGGGCCAAAATTTTCCATTCCCCTACAGCCTCTACTCTACCCCACCAGAATCCCTTTGTTTTCATTTCATTTCATTTTTAACTGTTCTCAACTTTTTATTTCTTTATTGCCTTTCTTTATTTTTCTCTGTCCCCCACTCTTTCCCCTATTTTATCCCCTTTCCTTACCTTTTCTCTCCTTTTGCTCCCTCTTTCCCCCTTTTCCTCAATTTTATCTCTCTCTCACCCATCTCCTCCCTCCCCCCATATCTTCATCCGTCACATCTTACCCTCTGATTTCAGCTCCTCTGCCATTTGGCCATTCACACCTTCTATTCTCTCAATGGACAGCCATTAACAGCCCTTCCACTTGTTTCTGTAGCTATGACTCATCTTTCGTTCCCTCAGCCTACAGTATAAATATTTCTTACTTTCTATACCTTTTACTATTGACAAAGGGTCATCTGGACTTGAAACATCAGCTCTTTTTTCTCTTCACAGACGCTACTAGTTCCGCTGAGATTTTCTAGCATTTTCTCTTTTGACTACCTAATATTAAGTTAGGGCATGATTTTCTGGCTGCTTTCACCACAAAACCAGAACATCCGGGCTGAGGTCAATGGACCTTTCTATGGTCAGCCTCCCCACATGCTACGATTCTCATGACGATATGGGAATATTGTTGCGGTGATATGGGAAATTTCAGTCCTAGATCTTTCTCTATACCTTAGCTATGACTGTAACACTGTATCCTGTACACTATCCTTTCCTTCTCCCCGTGTACGCTAGGAATGGTATGTTTTGTCTGTATACAAAAAACAATAGTTCTCACTGAGTAATACATGTGACAATAATAAATTGTGACTCACCTGATGAAGGGGCAGTGCTCCAAAAGCTTGTGATACCAAATGAACCTGTTGGACTTTAACCTGGTGTTGTGAGACTTCCGACTGTGTCTACCCCAGACCAATGCCGGCATCTCCACATGACTGATATTAAGAGCAGTAACAATGTAACACAGTGTTGTTTGTATGCCCCCTATAGGAGATCTCACCAGGTGGATAAGTGATTATACTTTATCAGCATCATGCAATAATGTGAATTGAACAGAAAAATAAACATATTAGTTATTTATAACACTGGATAGACGACCACACTGATTTTGATGAATAACTCAGCCCTCATTAAGATAGTCTGCACATTGCATCATATGAACACAGTGACAGTAACATGGGGGAAAGATTCAATACTTACAACCCAGATAAACTGCAGAAGATCGTTTCCATTCTGTAGAAGAATTAGAAGACTTCCTCCTGCCTGAGTGCATGTTTTTATTCAGTATAACTATTTCATTCAAGAGATGTAATTGGATTCAATTTTATCAGTAATGTCACAAGGTAGAAAGATCAAATGACTGCTGAGCAACAGCGTAGAATGGTTGAATAATACACTTCTTCACTGTTAGGGGTAACAGAGGAGTTCTTAGGTGTCTCTGTGAGACATCTTTCTGACACCTGAGAACAAAGACTGAATAGATAACAATTGTACCTGTGCTTTCTGGATCAGCAATTCTGAAGCCTGCTGATTACTGCTTCTTGCTGCCATATTTTTTCAATATCTGTTGTGCCACACTGCTTTATAATGATGTTTCATTCCACAAAAAGCTGACAAAAATACCAAGATAGAGGGGATAGAAGCTAAGTGGACAAAGAACAAAATTGAAGTCAATGGAAAAGATCTTTGAGAATCAGATGCTCGGAGCCGGATGCCCAGCACAGATCGCACTGATCTGTCCCAAGTGAAATCTGCTGGATGGAAGAATCATCCCCCAATATATCTGTGTAGATGGCACCCTGGGATACTCGGCAGATTTCATGCGCCAAGATTTCCCAGGAAACATTCTGAAATTAGTTTTTCTGTGCCATGGGGTGGCACAGTGGTGCAGTGGCTAGCACCAGGGTCCCAGGTTCAATTCTGGCCTTTAGTGACTGTTTGTGTGGAGTTTGCACCTTCTCCCTGTGTCTGCTTAGTTTCTTCTGTGCGCTCCAGTTTCCTTCCACATTTGAAAGATTTGAAGGTTATATATCTGAACTGGCTCTTTTGGAGAGTTGGTGCATACTTGCTGAGCCGAATGGTCTCCTTCTGCAATGTAGGTATTATAATCTATGGATGTTTTACTTTCTGGTATCTTCTAACTGGGCACAGGGGATCAACCAAGCAATGTGGGCTGCATTCTGAAGATATCTAGGAATACAACATATGCCTATATAAATTAAATCCCATGTGATGAATAACAAAACTGTTGGCTACCCACACCCATGCCAGCAGCTCACATTTATTCTTGGTGTATAAACCGTGTCCAAGTTTGAAATGATTTTTTGAGGTTTCATTGGTCAACATTTGCAGTGACAGCTCCATTATCTGGTCTTTATCACATTGTTGGTTGCGAGAGCTGTCTGTACACATTCTCCACATTGCAATGGAGACTATTCAAAATGTATTGATTTGGCTGTAGAGTACTCTGAATCTTCCTGAGATCTTAAAAGGCAATACATTAAATACAGTTCTTTCTTATCTTTCTGTTATTCAACTCTAAGCACCCTTCTGCACAACATTCATTGTATGATGTTCCAGAAGTTTAACTTGGAAGCAGTTCTGACTTTAAGTTAATTACAGAAGAGTTGTGTGCAAGCATCTGAAATTGGGTTGACCACATGGTGAGTACAGCTCTCTATTCCTGGTGAGTAGCAGTTGTATATCCGAACTTGTGGAGAAGAGACCAGTTCCAGTTGGTTTTGGGGTGGATGTATCTGAATTCTCGACGGTTTTTTTAAATTGATAAGCAATCGGGATTGGTAATGATCGAGTGAAAACCAAGCTCACCAACTGATGTGTGAAATATAGTATTCAAATCTGGAACAAGGCAGTATGATGGAGCACAAATTCACCCACATGTTCATCCCTCTGATTTATTGCACTTAGTAGTTGCAGTTACAGTTTCAAGGATGCTGACAACCTTTCATTACATGAAGCTTTCAGCCTGCAGAGTATCTGTTGGCAGTTTATTTAATGTGGGGGACACTGCCACTGATAAAGAACAAAGAACAACCCAGCACGGGAAACAGGCCCTTCGGCCCAATGAGCCCGCGCCGCCGCATCACCCTACACCTATCCTACCCTGCGTGTCTACGAATGGAACCCTACTCAGTCAGATTCAGGGAAGAAATAGTGTCAATTTGGTAAAAACCGATTAGCCTAAGAGCACATCTTTGGGGTGTGAGAGGAAACCGGAGCGCCCGGAGGAAACCCACGCATCCACAGGGAGAATGCGCAAACTCCCACAGACACAGGCCCAAATCCATGTATCTGCACAGCCAGCAGTGCTAGTCACCGAGCTGTTGCGGCGCCTGTCTACCGGTCCAGGATCAAGCACACACACCGACATGAAGTACTAGGCCACTCCCGGAACTTCCAAGAGCAGCCCACGCACGACCCGCCGTGTGCATGCCCCTCGCTTGACACGAGGTGGACCTCCACCTGTGGAATAAAGACAAAAATATTAATCTTACAGCCTGCCCTTCTGGTGTCTCCTGAGGTTTAACCCTATTTAATAGCCCCTACCATATCCCTCCATTCTCGTTTCACTCATGTGCCTATCTAACTGCATCTTAAACGAGTCCAACGTTCCTGCCTCCACCACCCTACTCGGTAGCGCGTTCCACACCCCCACAACTCTCTGCGTAAAGAACCTTCTTCTCACCTCCAAATTATACCTCTCCCCCCTCACCCTTAAATGATGACCTCTCGTGTTCGTACCCAGTCTAGGGAGCAGTCTCTCACTATTAACTCTATCTATTCCCTTCAGTATCTTATATACTTCTATCATGTCCCCTCTCAATCTCCGTCTTTCCAAGGAGAATAGTCCCAGTTTCTTCAACCTCTCCTCGTAACCTAGTCCCCCCATGCCAGGCAACATCCTGGTAAACCTCCTCTGCACCCTTTCCAGAGACTCCACGTCCTTCCGGTAGTAAGGTGACCAGAACTGGACGCAGTACTCCAAATGCGGTCTAACCAACGTTCTGTACAACTGAAGCATTAGACGGCAGCTTTTATACTCTATGCCCCTTCCTATAAAGGCTAACATCCCATAAGCCTTCCTAACAACCTTCTCCACTTGTGACGCAACCTTCATGGATTTGTGAACCTGCACTCCCAGGTCCCTCTGTATGTCTATACTCCTAATCGGCCTACCTTTTATCACATAGCTCCTCTCGTCCAAAATGCATCACCTCGCATTTGTCAGGATTAAATGCCATCTGCCACCTATCTGCCCACTGCACCAACCTATCTATATCCTGTTGTATCACCTGACAATCCAGTTCCGTACCTGCCAACCCTGCCATCTTGGTGTCATCAGCAAACTTGCTGATCACACCACCTACGCCCTCTTCCAAGTCATTTATGTAGACTACAAAGAGGAGAGGTCCCAGTACTGAGCCCTGCGGCACACCACTGGTCACTGGCCTCCAGCCCGACAAGGTCCCCTCCACAACTACCCTCTGTCTCCTATTTCCCAGCCAGTTCTCAATCCACCTAGCTACCTGGCCTCGTATCCCATGCGCCTTAACCTTTTCTACCAGCCTACCGTGAGGGACTTTGTCAAACGCCTTACTGAAATCCATATAGATGACATCAACGGCTCTCCCATCGTCAACCGTTTTTGTCACCTCCTCAAAGAATTCCACCAGATTCGTAAGGCAAGACCTCCCTCTAACAAAGCCATGTTGCGTATCCCTAATCAGATCGCAACGCTCCAAATGCTCATACATCCTACCCCTAAGTATTTTTTCCATTAACTTCCCTACCACCGACGTCAAACTCACCGGTCTATAATTCCCAGAGTTATCCCTACTACCTTTTTTGAACAACGGGACCACATTTGCTACCCTCCAGTCTTCTGGGACCTCACCTGTGTCCAAAGAAGAGACAAAGATTTGCGCCAGAGGCCCAGCAATTTCATCTTTCGCCTCCCTAAGCAGCCTGGGATAAATACCATCAGGCCCCGGAGCTTTATCCGTCCTTACGCTACCTAAAAGCCCTAGCACTTCCTCTCTCGTAATAACTATATCCTGCAACTGAACCTCCGCTCCCTCCAAGAGACCGCACGATTCCGAACCCCTCTCCTTTGTGAATACCGACGCAAAGTATTCATTCAGGAGCTCCCCCATTCCCTCCGACTCAATACACAACTCTCCACTCTTGTCCCTAAGAGGACCAATTTTCCCTCTAACTACTCTCTTGCCTCTAATATAGGAATAAAATGCCTTTGGATTTTCCTTAATCCTACCAGCCAAAGCCATCTCATGCCCTCTCTTCGCCCTTCTAATTCCCCTTTTTAGCTCCCTCCTACTCTCTCTATATTCCTCCAGCGCACTCTCTGTACCCAGTCGTTTCGACCTAACATACGCCTCCCTCTTCTTCCTGACCAAGTCTTCAATACCCCCTGTAATCCACGGCTCTCTAATCCTACCTTTCCCATCCTTTCGCTTAACCGGAACATACCTCCCCTGCAACCATTTCATTTCGTCCCTAAAAGCCTCCCACTTGCCAACCGTGGACTTGCCAGCTAACAGTCCCTCCCAATCAGTGTCCTGCAGCTCCCTCCTAATCCTGCTATAGCTCGCCTTTCCCCAGTTCAGCACACTCCCGTTCGGACGGCACTCGTCCCTTTCCATTTTTATCCTAAAGTAGACGGACTTGTGGTCACTGTTCGCCACATGTTCGCCTGCCTCTACCTCACCCACCTGCCCCGGCTCGTTTCCCAACACTAAATCCAGTATAGCCCCTCCCCTAGTCGGGCTAGTTACATACTGTTCTAGCGACCCTTCCATAACACATTTCACAAACTCCTCTCCCTCCGTACCCCCAGCTCTAGGCCCCCTCCAATTCACTCCGCGAAAATTAAAATCACCCACTACAACCACTCTATTCTTCCTGCACCTGTCCAAAATGCCCCTGCAAATGCCTTCCTCCACTGACTTTGGGCTGTTGAGTGGCCTATAGTACACCCCTAGCAATGTGATCTCTCCCTTTTTATTCCTCAACTCCACCCACACTGACTCAATCCCTATCTCTTCCATATCGTCCTCCTTCTGCACTACTGTGATGCTTTCCTTTACTAACAGTGCCACCCCTCCACCTCTCTTCAACCCTCCTCTGTCACACCTAAAGCACTTGTACCCAGGAACATTCAGCTGCAAGTCCTGCCCTTCCCGTAACCACATCTCCGTTACAGCCACCACATCCAACTGCCTCACAAACATCAAGGCCCTAAGCTCATCCGTTTTCCCTGCCACACTCCTAGCATTGAAACAGACACAGTTCAACCCACAAGTGTCTCTCGGAACCACCTTCTCCCTTATAATTTTCCTTTCACCCGACTCTCTCCCAGCCACCTCCCCACCCCCCCTCCCTATTAGTTTAAATCATTCCTGAACACCCCAGCTAACCTCCCCGCTAAGACACTAGTCCCCCTCCCGTTCAAATCCTCCCCACCTCTCCTGTACAATTGCCTTTCTCTCCTAAACACCTCCCAGTGATCCACAAAAGTAAACCCCTCTACCCTATACCAGTCCCTCAACCATGCATTCAACTGCATGATCTCGTCATTCTTAGCCCTGCTCGTACTGGGCAGCAACCCAGACAGTGCCACCCTGGAGGTCCTGCTCTTTAGTTTGGCCCCCAACTCCCTAAATTGCCTATGGACCTCTCCCCTACTCCTCCTTCCTATGTCCCCCTCCCCTACGTGTACTATGACCTCTGCCTGGGTCCCCTCCCCTTTCAAAATTCCCTCTACCCTTTCCATTATATCCTTTACCCCTGCTCCAGGGAGGCAGACCACCATCCTGGAGTCGCGCCCCTGCCCACAGAACCTCCTATCAATCCCTCGGACCCTCCCATCCCCTACCACTATCACCTTACCAGCCCCCTTCCGTCAGTCTCCCCTTCCTTCCTATTTTTCTGTGCCCCTGCCGACGAACCTTGGGGGGCCTCCGGGGAGGCCGGGGGACCCTGACTACTCTTCTTCTTCCTCTTTCCCCTCCTAACAGTCGTCCATCCTCCCTTCTCTTCAGCCCTTGAGACCTCCTCCTGCTCATGGTTCCCAGCCATTATCTCCTCATTCTCCCTAACTAGAAATGCATCTTCCAGCCGCCCCTCGAGTTGCCTGACCCGGGCCCTCAATCGCTGCAGTTCTAAACATTTACTGCAGATGTGTACCTTGGGGACCCGTGACACCACCAGGAACTCCCACATGTGGCACCGGACGCAACTTACATTCCTCCCTATATTCCCTGCCATGTCCCAACCTCCTGTAAGTGCCCAAAGGTAAAAATCTGTCACTCACCTTCTCTAAGCCTACTCTCTCCTTAGCCCAGCGAGCCAAAGCCCTTCTCACTCAGTTCCCACTCACTCCGCTGCCCGCTCCCGACGCTGCCCGCTCTATGCTGCTACCCCTTTTTTATACCCCCCGCTCCCCCTTAACGACTATCCCCTGGCCTAACTTCCGGTACGAAGTAAACTACACTCTAACAAGCCCCGAGAACCGGAAGTAGAGGAAAAAAGCGGTTTTTAATTCAAATCAATCACTCACCACAGCCACCAGGTTCAATGCTCCGGAGAACAATGAGAATATGATGCTGATCATATCCACATAAAATCTCCGGCAGAAATCATTGGGTCGAGATCACCAGAAAGGAGCAATTTTAACACCTCATTATCACACCAGGTGCGATTAGCTAGCTGTACAGAGCTCTACAGAGATGTGACGCCTTTCTGCTTTAGAACCATGGAATCCATACAGTGCAAAAAGAGGCTATTTAGCCCAATAGGCCTGCACCCACAACAATACCATCGGTGCTGCAAATCCTGCGCTGCAGCAGTGACGCAGGCCATCTTCAAGTTTATCTGGAGATCAAAGATGGATCGCGTCCGGAGGGAGGCGTTGCACAAATCTCCAGAGAACGGAGGGAAAGACGTTCCCAACGCTGCCCTCATCCTGATGGCCACCTTTGTGAGCGGCTGCATCAAGCTGTGCGTAGATCCTCGGTACACCAACAGCAAGTGCCACTACTTTTTGAGGTTCTACCTGTCCCGAGTGTTGCGAAGGATGGGTCTGGCCACACTGCCGTGGAACGCTCCGAGTAGTTGGACCGTCCCGCAGCACCTGTCCTTCGTGGAGGAATTTTTCCGGGAACACTCCCTTGACCACACGGCGATTAAGCAGTGGTCAGCGCGTAACGTCCTTGGGGCCCTGAGAGAAAAGGAGACGGCGGATCCTGTCGGATGGTTCCCTGAGCAGACTGTCAGTGTCATCTGGCAGAACGCCTCATCACCAGAACTGACAAACAAGCACCAAGACCTGGCTTGGCTGGTGGTGAGAAGGGCACTCCCCATCAGATCCTTTATGCACGCTCGAGGCCTCAACATCACCGCACGCTGCCCTCGAAGTGGCTGCGGGGCTGACGAGACGGTCGCACACGCCCTTGTGGAATGTGCCTTTGCAAAGAAGGTCTGGAGTGAGATGAGGTGGTATTTGTCGAGGTTCGTCCCGAGCAGCTCGGTGACGCAGGACTCTGTGCTCTACGGGTTGTTTCCGGGAACGCACACCAAGACAAATATCAACCGCTGCTGGAAGGTCATCAACTCGGTGAAGGACGCACTTTGGCCCGCCCGAAACTTGCTGATCTTCCAGCTGAAAGAACTGTCCTCGGCCGAGTGTTGCAGACTGGCACATTCCAAGGTCCAGGACTACGTGCAGAGGGACGCGCTGAAGCTTGGGGCAGCTGCTGCAAAGGCACAATGGGGAAAGGCCACAATATAAGGCCTTTTAACGGAAGCAGACCGAAGGCCCGGGAACTGCAGAATACCCTTGAACTGCGTAACTGTGTGCCAATCTGAGCAATAGCGGCACACAGTAATTTATTGAGTAATTTATAGTTTTAAGTATTGAAATGTAATGATTGTAATTTGTACAAATCTGTAAAAATGTTTTGATTCGGCATTGTTTGCAATTCAAAGCCATGTAGATTTGCAATAGTTTATTTGAGATTTTTATGAATGAAGTATATTTTTGGAATAAAAAAAAACCATTGCTTCTCGGCCTCTTGGCTAAGATCAAGTATAGTATCAACATGCTGCACTTGGTTGAAGTCATTAGGTTACATTTCAGCTTCATTTGAAGCAACTTTTTTAAAGCAGCATCTCGGCCTTTTGGCTAAGATGCAAATCAGATCACGCCTTGGAGGAGGAGCTACACCTACTCCAATCGGCTTGGATCATGTAGATCAAGCCCAAGACAGGAGGTGAGAGCCCTGTCTTATCAGCTTGGATTGGGAATGTCCCAACTTGTTGGGACACTGAATTGGATTTAATTTGACTTGATTGGATTGGAATAAAGTTTAAAAAAAATACCACCCAGGTCCTACCCCTGTAATCCCACGTATTCATCCTCCCAATGCCCCCTGAAACTAAGGGTCAATTTACCATGGTCAATCAACCTACCCCGCACATATTTTGAGTGTGGGGGGAAACCGGAGCACCCAAAGGAAACCCATGCAGACACAGGGAGAAAATGCAAACTTCTCACAGACAGCCACCTAAGGCCAAAATTGAGAGCCCGGGTCCCTGTGCCACGATGCTGTAATTTTAGTTCCACATTGCTGGCCCATTTATTATCTGAGTCTCTGGAGGATATGGCCTCTTTAGAAATACTTCAATATAAAAGGAAAATTAACTTAATATTCCCATTAACAGGTATATTGCACCAGAAAAGGAAAAACATCCAACTGCAACTGTCAAGTTCAGTAAACTTTTTTTATTCATTCGAGGGATATGAATGTTACTGGCTGGCCGGCCTTTATTACCCATTCCTAGTTGCCCTTGAACAGAGCCGTTTTCTAGGCCATTTCAGGAGGTAGTTGAGAGTCAACCACATTGCTGTGGCTCTGGAGTCAGATGAAGGCCAGTCTCGGTGAGGACAGCAGATTTCTTTCTCTGAAGGACATTAGTGAACCAGATGGATTTTTCTGACAATCAAAAATGGTTTCATGATAATCAGTAGATTCTTACTTCTAGATTTTTTTTATTGAATTCAAATTCCACCAACTGACATGGCAGGATTCGAACCTGGGTTCCCAAAATTTTAGCTGAGTTTCTGAATTAATAGTCTAGCGATAATATCACTAGGTTGTCACCTCCCTTAATTATTTATTTATTTGTTTGTTCGTCACAAGTAGGCTTACATTAACACTGCAATGAAGTTACTGTGAGAATCATCAGAGGATGAACAACTTTGTTCTCCATGAGCTGGTGGTTGAACTCAGCGAAGCCCGGGACGCAAAATAGTCAACAAAAAACAAATTGGCAGATATTTGGCATCTCAACCTCCTCTGGGAATGATTTTCGGATGAGGCGCATGCTTCTGATTAACAACTGGTTATAAAATATCATTGGAACAAGGCCCATGGTCATCTAACTAATCCAAATGCACTGGAGTCTGTTAAGCTAATAAACTTGAAAGGTAGCACAGCTGAAATAAATTGAAAGTCAGCCAAGAGAAAAAAAACAAAAGATCAGACAATTAAAAGTAAAACTAATTGATACAAAAAAGGATTGAAACCAGAGCACTAATCAAAGTGCTGACTGAGCTTTTATTTCAAAGTTGAAAGAATGAGTTTTGAAAAGTTAGCAATTGAACAGAAAGATTGTGAATAATTGAAAATTCATGTCGGATTGGGGCGAAATTTCATTTTCACCACACAGGTAATAAATTGGTGGAGCAGATCACTCAGCCACTATGGAACTAGTCTTCATTCCATTGATGTTTGAAGAATCCTACATAGAAACACAATTAGGCCTTCATGTCTTTAAAAACCTTTGTTGGTTTCTCAGACCTCATTCAGCATTCAGGTCCTTGGAACGATTCTTGCAAGACCACTCTCAAACTCAGAGTAATATTTATTTCCTGATTTATCTGTAGGGAGTGGGAGACATTTGTCTCATTTGTTGCCTTGCTGTAGATGTCCTGAGAGGATGTTGGGGCATTCTTCTCAAACAAAGATTGTTGAAATATTGGGAATGTTTTTTTATAGTGGAGTGGTTTGCTAGAACAGTTCAGAGAGTCATCCATAGAGAAGGAGACTGGAGTCATACTTAGGTTGGAGCAGGAATAGTTGGCAGGTTCACCTCTCTGAGGAGCATGAGTTAACCGGCAGGGCTTATCGGTGGCATGGTGACACAGTGGTTAGCATCACTGCCTCACAGTGCCAGGTACCGAGGTTCGACTCACGGCTTGGCTTACTTACTGTCTGTCCGGAGTCTACATGTTCTCCCCATGTCTGTATGGGTTTCCTGTGGGTGTTCCGGTTTCCTCCCACTGTCCAAAGATGTGCTGGTTAGGTGTATTGGCCATGCTAAATTCTCCCTCAGTGTACCTGAACAGGCACCATTGATGGCGACTTGGGGATTTTCACAGTAACTTCATTGCAGTGTTAATGTGCACCCCCTTGTGACACTAACAAATAAATTTTTAAACTTTGTAAGAATCCAGTGGCCTATGTGATCATGTTTTTTCTTGCTAAGAGTCTAAAAATAGGTAGATCTTTTGAATTCAATCTTTATTATTTTCCCATTCCTATTGCTGTTATACCACCATGGTACGATTAGCTTCCACAGAATTGTCCAACATACAGATGGCACCATTCAATACCTAGGCAGCTATGGACTACTGGAGCTAAAGATGGCCTCAGTGGTGATGTTCAGACTTTAAATAATGTGTCAACACATACTTTGCAGGCTGAAACTTTATGAGCTCGATTTTACCATTTTCATTCTAAGTGCTGAATCTGGACGTAATGCAGAACCAACCTAGAAATCTGCTTGCAGGCGCTGCCATACACACTTAGCCTGAACTGTGGGTCCCATTCGCGCTGTGGGCAGGGCTTAGCGCACCCAAAAAGATCGGAGCTCTGAACTGTATGCACACTTAGAAAAAATTTGAAAAAGCGCACTCGTGTCAGATCGCTGCCGGGCCACAGAAAGTGGAGAAAGCAGCTCCCTAAGCGAAAAGCGGGAGCAATGACTCCCATAGACACCACCTCCACCCCTACAACATCACGATCCCCATTATCTACCCCCCCGCTACCCACACACATCACTGTCCCCCTTATCCACCAACCCCCCTGCTACCCACACACATCACTGTCCCCCTTATCCACCAACCCCCCGCTACCCACACACATCACTGTCCCCCTTATCCACCAACCCCCCCGCTACCCACACACATCACTGTCCCCCTTATCCACCAACCCCCCGCTACCCACACACATCACTGTCCCCCTTATCCACCAACCCCCCGCTACCCACACACATCACTGTCCCCCTTATCCACCAACCCCCCCCGCTACCCACACACATCACTGTCCCCCTTATCCACCAACCCCCCCCGCTACCCACACACATCACTGTCCCTCTTATCCACCAACCCCCCCGCTACCCACACACATCACTGTCCCCCTTATCCACCAACCCCCCTGCTACCCACACACATCACTGTCCCTCTTATCCACCAACCCCCCCGCTACCCACACACATCACTGTCCCCCTTATCCACCAACCCCCCCGCTACCCACACACATCACTGTCCCCCTTATCCACCAACCCCCCCGCTACCCACACACATCACTGTCCCCCTTATCCACCAACCCCCCCGCTACCCACACACATTACTGTCCCCCTTATCCACCCTTGCTACCCAGACCGATTGCCACCCTTAACCCCTCGCTCCCCCTCCAATCACCTGCAGAGTGGCCGCAGAACCCCCTGTACCCACCACGCCCCCACCAAAGATCCATCTGCTCCCCCACCCCCACCAGTGGGTGATTGGGCCTCCCTTCACTCCCCCCAACTCGAGATAAATCTTACCCGCCTCCCTCCTCCCCCCACCCCCAGCCAACGATTTGGCCTCACCCCACTCCCTCCCGACAATGATCTGGCCTCACTCACCACCCCCCAGGGGAATGTCTGACCCACTCCCTCCTCCCTCCCCACCAGACGATGGTTGGTCTCCCCCCCCACCACCGCCCCCCACCAGAGATACATCTGATCCACCTCCTCCCCCACCCACCCCCCCCGAACCAGACAACGATTTGGCTCAGCCCCCTCCCCCCTCAATCAGAGAATGATCTGAACCCCCCCCCCCCCCCCCACCCCCCGCCTCACTGATCTGAGTCAGGGGGCCGCTGGAAGCACTGAACTCACCTCTTCAGCAGCTGGAGCGCCTGTTTCAAGCTTTTATTCAACAGGTCCATTCCATCACGGTTCCAGATTGGTGAAAGCGGTGGTAAAGGGGGAAATGCTGAATAAGTTGGGCGGGCAGTTTATTAATTCAATTTAAATGCACGCAAATACATTTAAATCGCTGCTGCGCCCATTTTGGGCGTGAAGCGGATCGCTGCCATTCCCAGGTTTCGATAGAGTGGCAATCTGAGCAGGCACGGATCGCGTTAATGGCCTCATGCCCGACTTTACCATGTTTCCGTTCCTGAAAACTGGCGCAATGCAACGGTAAAATCGGGCCCTATGCGTGGTCTGGAATTTGATTTGGTTGAGGCTGTTGTTTCTGAAGGAGCCAAGAGGGCTGCTGGACATTACGTAGGGCTGGATTTTCCCCACGGACTTTAGGACCACAAAGTTAGGATGAAATAGGGGTTCCAAGCCTGCACTTGTAGGCTGTAAGAAAGGTAGCACAATCTTCCAAAAGGCAGCCTCCTATTTGGTTACCTGCACATTCGCCATCCTATTGAGTACAGCAGGAAGGGCATCCCTTGATGCCAGAACAATCAGAAGGCCAATTGCTCTGAAGCCTTGGGCAGCCCCAGTAGGGGCAGGTTGGGAATTGCGGGTTTGCCTCCACAAGGAGGTACTCTTGCTGGCCTGCACAGCAGTGAGTAAATAAATTACCCTCTAACTCCTCACTTCCGTTGATTAAGTTTCTAATAATGGGTGTATTTTACCCAAATTTTAACCTGATAGTTTACACTGCGTCTGATGATTCAAAGTCCATGTTCTAACCAACCTTGAGAGCTCTAACAAAAATCTTGAAAAGACCTGACTGTAGATTTTCTCTCAGTTCTTGCTTCAAAATGTTGGACTTCTCTGGATATTTAAATTACATTTCTACATTGAAAGGAAGGTTTGATTCGGTTCCTGTCCAGAATCTGTTCATTTTTAAAACAATCTGCGACCGGTGAGGTTTCAAATTTCTGGATTTTTCTTGACATCAATGAAGATACTAAGGGTTATACTGGTTACACCATGAAAGCAGCTTCTGTCACTGTTTGACTGTTCTTTTGTGCTATTTAAAGTACACTTCAGTCTACTGCCCTTCCCCCACCATGGCTATGACTGAGAGACTTCAGCCTCCTTCTGGGCTTGTGTCTGGCTAGTGGTTTGACTGTTTTTTCAGCGTCAGGCAATGTGATGCTGACCTGCACAACAATGAGTAAATAAATTACCCTCTAAATCCTCACTTCTGTTGATTAAGTTCCCCAGATTCTGTGTGGGGAATGAGGCCAGACCAGATGTTTCACAACAGCCTGGCTACCAATGATCTTGGAGCCCTGACCACAAGAGCAGCATTGACTATCAGGCACTTTTGTCTTTACAGTAGAAATGGGCACATAATGAAGATCCACGATGAATGGAAACATTCCCTAACTTTACACCATCACACTCTTGCAGGAGGGAGCAATGGAAATGGGTGCGCAGACCACAAAGAAGTAGGCTACGTTAAGATGGACACTGCGCTCAAATAAGAGATGCTGATTATAGAGAGCAAAGTGTTCTAAATGAGAGGCTCCACCACATAGAAGGTGAGCCAAAAAGACCACCTCCTTCACCACAACCCAGCAAGGAGCAGCAACTACAGAGTGGCAAAAGTGCACCGTCAGACTACTGTTCACCAGTTTCCATCGAAGATGAAACCTGGAAAGGCGTAAACGCTTACTGTCAATGAAGAAATGAAAATTGCCACCTCACCATCACTGCTAAGCAAGTTTGACACACACTTAGCTGCCCCAACACAAAGTTTTCCGCTCCCAGGTTAGATAGTATCTGGGCTAGTCTGCTGACAGATCATAGAAACAAGATACAAATCTCTAAGGTCATGTACCAGCTGACTCAAGAACAGCTTTTTCCCTGCCACTGTCAGATTTTTGAATGGACTTACGTTGCATCATGTTCATCTTTCTCAACACCCTAGCTAGACTTTAGCCGGGTGGTCAGTGTGAGAGTGGCGGGGGGAGGGGAGAGTTGGGGTAGATAGTATGAGTTCGGCGGCCAGTCGGTCAGTGGGGTGTTGGGTGCCGGATGGTCAGTGGAGGATGGTCAGTTTGTGGTTAGGGATTGGGTGCTCAGTGGGGTTGGTTGGGTGGTCACTGAAGGTCGGGTGGTTTGTAGGTGAATCAGATGATTAGGGGGTGATCAGTTGTGGGGGTTCTCAGTGAGAGGGGGGGGTGTCAGGTGGTCAGGGGTGATCCGTGGGGGGTTGAGAATGGGAAGGTGAGCCCCGATGCTCAGATGTTGCAGACCACTTCCCTTTCACAAACTTCTAGAAACCTGAAAACTCAGCACTTGTTTCTCTTCTTGAAAAAAGAAAGTCTTGCGTTTATACACCATTGTTCACAATCCAGGCTGTCTCAGTACACTTCACAGATAATACCATACTTTTGAAGAGTAGGCACTGTTGTAACATATTGCACCAATTTAGTAAGATTTTCTTCCTAACCATAATTTCTTATATGTTGAATAATTATAGTTATATACCCTTTACTTCAAATTGTGGTTTAGCCAATTTATTTTACAACTGTCAAAGAATCTGCTTCACAAAGCTCAATGGTCTTTTTCTCTGAGTCTCATACTTTAAAAAGATATATGTGTTGTATCTTCCTTTCCCTGTTTCTCCACAGCATTTAAAATGTTCCCATTAAGGGTAGAATTCATTTCAGTGTTCATTTCCCAAAATGTACGCTTGCCAAATGCCACCAAGGCTTTTAACTGCATCTGCATATATTTGTCAACTTTTCAAATCTTTCCATGTCCTCTGGCAATCTCTAATATTCTTCCTCCCAGTTTGCAATCTCTTTTCACTTTATATCTATGGAATTTCAAATCATTCCACTTATGTCATAGAAAAAGAAAACAGGGATATCAACACAGATCTAAGAGATGTATCACTATCCTCAGCCCATCAATCTCAAAACAATATACGTACCCATTTGTTCCTGTTCTCTGCTTTCTGTCTCCTATCATTCTATCAACAAAACTACAGGCTGAATTTCACAGACTCCTGAAGCAGAGTGGCAGGATGTGGATCAATTGCAGCCCTTATCTGGCCAATTAATGACCAATTGAGCGCCACTTCCTGCCGCTGACCTCATATCCAGGATGTACAGTAAAAGCCACTCAGTGTGCCCTCCCCCCTCCTCACCACATTTTCCCCACCTTTCCTCCCCTCCCCTGCCCTGTCAACTCCAGCCCACCTACTTCCCCTGCCCCAGGCTTGCCAGGTGGGTGACAGCTGCAGCCCAAACTGTGCCACAGTTGCCGGTGGTGCTGCTGGGTCAAGATCTGCTGCAGCTTGCCATTGGATTGACTGGCAGCTCCTCGAGGCAGGATTTCCCCTCGGATGGGGGTGGAAGCCCTGCTTCAAGTTAAAGGGCCGGCAATTGTTCTGTGGTGAAAGCCGGCTAGTGCAGGCAGGCTGCCCCTAACTTTTACACCAGAGGCCCAGACCACACCTACCCCCCCTACCCCTCCTACATAATATCCAGCCCTACGTTTCCTTAAATATCACTGGTCTGAATGTTTACAACTCTCTCACTGTTCAGCACTTTCTGAAAACATATTCCTAATTCCTCTTATCTCAGCAATACTCTCTGATTTCCTCAAAAACTGAGTCAAGTGAGCCTGCCTTTTCTAAGTTCTATTTGATTTGATTTGATTGATTATTGTCACATGTATTAGCATACAGTGAAAAGTATTAATTCTTACATGCTACACAGAAAAAGAATACAGTTCATAGAGAAGGAAAGGAGAGAGTGCAGAATGTAGCGTTACAGTCATAGCTAGGGTGTGACTCTCACACTGACCACAAGACACCCGCTTCTCACACTGACCCCCGATCCCCCCCACTCTCACACTGACCCCCAACCCTCCCACTCTCACTCTGACCCCTGACTCCCACTCTTATACTGACCCCCTCCCACTCTCATACTGACCACCCGACCCTCCCACTCTCACACTGACCCCCAACCCCCCCCACTCTCACACTGACCCTAACCCCCCCCACTCTCACACTGACCCCCAACTCTCCCACTCTCACTCTGACTCCTGACTCCCACTCTCACACTGACCACCCGACCCTCCCACTCTCACACTGACCCCCAACCCTCCCACTCTCACTCTGACTCCTGACTCCCACTCTCATACTGACCACCTGACCCTCCCACTCTCACACTGACCCCCAACCCTCCCACTCTCACTCTGACTCCTGACTCCCACTCTCATACTGACCCCCAACCCTCCCACTCTCACTCTGACCCCTGACTCCCACTCTTATACTGACCCCCTCCCACTCTCATACTGACCACCCGACCCTCCCACTCTCACACTGACTCCCAAAGCCCCACCCCAACCCCCAAACCCTTTCCTACCCAATTATCTAACACACTTGCCTTTTTCCTGGCCTCTCATAGTGATTGGATGTTTAAACTTACCTGTTTTACAACAGTTAGTGAACGTGACTTCCTTACCTGTGCTCAGTTATCCTTAACACAAGGCCTCTGGCACCCATTGTGAGCCGGCTGAGTCGGGAGGGTTGATGCAAAAGAAGCAACTTCATCTTACGGTGAGAATCAAGGAACAGAGTGCAATCTGGCTCTGATGGCCACTTCACTGAAGTTACGGGTCAATATCTTTCATGACCTCAGTACATCCCAAAATTATTTACAGTCAATGAAGTATTTTTTTGAAGTGTCATCCATGTAGGGGAATGCAGTGCCCAATTCACACTTGCAATGTTACAAACAGCAATGATATAGTAATCAGATATCTTACTATCATGGTGATGGTTAAGGATAAATATTAGCCATGCTACTTGGAAAACTCCTCTACTTTTCTTTTGTGTCTACTTCAATGGGAAGATGGGTTTTTGGATTAATATTGCATCCTCAAGAAGAATCCTTCAAAAGTGCAACAATCTCACAGTTTTGCCCTGGAAAGTATGAACTTAGATTATGTGCTCAAAAGATTGGAGTGGGAAGTGATTCAGATGATTCAGAATGTTGCCCATTGAGCAACAGCTACAAATAGCAAATAATTGTTTTGTCTCATTGTTGAATTGATGATAATAGGGTGTAGCCTCAGGATTATCACTGGAGGAATAGGCCATGTATACAGTCAAGATGTTTTCACACTGGACAATCAGAATCTGGAGTACAATACCATAAATTATTATGAAGATGGTGATTATAATATTAGGAATTGAATACATTTTTAAAATGAAGATTGATGAAGCATTTGGTGAAAGGGCCTGGATGAAGAGAAAAAAGGAAGGAGTTCAGTCGATGAGTTTGCACAGACACAGCCACGATGGGCTAAATGACCTTTTATCATTATCCATTCTGTTCATGTGTAACCAGGAATATAGTTGAAACCAAACACTGGTGTTTCACTTTAATTCACAAACAGATGACATTGGACTGTCTCTGTGCTGTTTTGAATGTCCGGCTTTTAGGGTATTACTGTTAGATTCCTGTCCTTTATTTAAATGCAGTCACAGATTTATTCATTTTAAATCAGTTGAGAAATGTGTCAAGATAAAATGAACGGTCATTTAACCACTTTTCTTTAGTGCATAGAGAGAATTAGTCACCACAAAGTTTACAGGTATCAGTGAACTTCCTGCTGGCTACAAGTTCCAACAAATAGTGAACATTATTCAGTTTCAAACAAAGAGAGTACCATCACCCCATGAGATCATTGCCATCAAACTTGACTCCTTCAAGTCGACCTCTTGATTTTGTTTTTTTAAAAATCAAATTCAAAATTTATTGAATGATGACTTCCTTTGGCTCCTGTAGTCTTTTTGCAGATAACCCGGAAATAATGGGAAAGCCAGGATTCAGTGAGAATGAGGAACTCAAAGAAATCGGATGGTGAAGAAACAGTACTGGAGAAATCAATGGGATTAAGTGATGACAGCCTGCACCCTAGATAATGAAGATAATTCTCCGCAGAGATATTGGAAACTATGGACGGGATTTTATGGCTCCCTCACAGCGTATTTTCCAGTGGTGGAGGCCCAACATTGGCTGGTGGCAAGATCTTCTGGTTCCGCCAATGTCCATGGGGTTTTGCGTGTCTCTCATCCTCCACCACCAGGGAATGTGCTGCGAGGGATCCCCATCGGCAGGATCGGAATATCCCATCAGTGGGAAGGGTCAGAAAATTTTGGCCATTAACTTTGATATTCCAGAATTTGTTAGATGCTTGAACAGTTTCCAAGCCAGTAAAGCCAGTAAACACAACCCTATAATTTAAGGAGGGAGGAAGAGAGAAAAAGGGGGAACTGTGGGCGAGATTCTCCAATCTCATCTGCAATGCAACTTGTGAGCGAAAACGGAAAATTTGGTGTCTAGCCAAAACTCTATTCCCTCTCAGTGGCAATGGGATTCTCAGCCAGGAATGAGAGCAGAAGGTTTTGGCCTACGAGGGCGATTCTCAGAGCCACTCGCTGCAGGCAGGATTCCCAATGGCCCATTGAATCAGACATGATGCCCAAAATGGAAATCTCAGGTCTCCTGTTCACTCTGAAATCCTTGTTCTTTGCAAACCTGGAGAACTTCCTGGTAGTTTCAGCACTCCAATCTACATTTGGGCTGCTCCTAGTTTGATTTCAGGAGCCCTGGTTGTTCCCTGGTCTCTTTGAACTCCTTTGAATGACACCTTCAGAGAAGATCAATGAAGGGGTCAGAAGAATCTTCTTAACACAAGCAGCAGATAGCTCAATAGCAGCTGAAAGTGTCTATGCCAGGCAGCCCAGGTCAGAACAAACATCTCAGTGTTGAAACAATCAGTCTGTGCTCCAACTACATAGAAACGTAGAAACTAAAAGCTGGAGAAGGAAATTTGGTTTTTAATCCTGCTGTGCCATTCATTTTTACCATGGCTGATCATCAAATTCCTGATATGTTTCTTTATCCTGATCCTGCCTTCCCCCTATATCTTATTTCTTCTTGAAATCACACAAGCCTGAAGTGTTCTCTCTCTTTGCCACAGCTGGCCAGTCTAACCCCCTTTTTTCTGAGGAAACCATTCATTCTTGCGCTCTGACCCTTCCCAGAGAGCAGACCTGCTTCCTAATATTACTTTTAATTTAAACAGTGACAACTCTTTTCTTGGCCGCTGCGATGCCAGTTGACCTGGAGACCATTTGTGAACTGCATCTCCCTCCACATGGTGGTCAAGGGGAGGGGACATAGTGGTCTGCCATTCAGGTCCTCCAGTGGCTGCCCTGCTGTATGGAGTGAGGCAGCTTGCCAGGGTGTAGATGTTGCGATGTTCATTCCTGATCATCCTCTGGGCATCACATGCCCATTAGCCTTGAGCCTCCTCTCAACTGTCCATCATGATTGATAGCTCAACAATCTCATCAGCCTTAATATCCAGGGGAAAAGACAGTCATAGGCAGGGCCTGAGGCTCACAGTCCAGGCACGACGAAGGCTCACCTGTTGCCTTGCACTGCTGCACACATTGATGCATAGCTGCATACAAGAGGCATGGGGCCACCGGGGGAGCATCCACTTCCACCAGGAAATGAAGGGCACCATTATGGATGATGTGAAGGGAGGGTTCATTCCACCATCTGCCACGGCAGATGGTGGAATTGAATTCAATAAAGAAATCTGGAATTAAGAATCTACTGATGACCATGAAAAACCCATCTTGTTCACTAATATCCTTGAGGGAAGGAAATCTGCAGTCTTTTCCTGATCTGGCCTACATATGACTCTAGAGCCACAGTAATGTGGCTGACTCTCAACTGCCCTCTGAACAAGGACAACTAGGGATGGGCAATAAATGCTGACCAGCCAGCGACACCTATGTCCCACAAATGAGTAAAAGTAAACATCCAGATTATGTGTGACCACCAGCTAAATGTCATGCACGTCTGTGTACAATATCCAGGGAGCATGCATAATGCCACACCCTTGGGCACTCAGAGATACCTGGCATTTTTAAGGGTCACCCTTGGCTGTAGGGTTGGCTAGTAGGGGATTGGAGTTACCCACTAAGATCTTGGCTAATGACACCAGTGCAGAGGCCTGAGGCTCAGGGGGACATCTGATACAGCGAGGCCCGCTCTGCATTAGGAACATCATCGAGCAAGATACGATTCCCCTGCCTGGACTGCTCTGGCTCCAATACATCTTGAAGGTTTGACCAGGTAGATGCTGGGAAAATACTTCCTCTGTCTGGGGAATCTGGAACATGGGGTCACAATAAGGATCAGCCATTTAGGACCTGATGTTGTAAATCTTTGGAATTCTACACCCAGAGAGCTGTGGTTGTTCAGTTGTTGAGTACATTCAACATGGAGATCAATAAAGTTAGGGGACTAAGGGAATTAAGGGATAAAGAGAGTGTGCAAGAAAATGGATTGAAGGAAAAATTCAGTTATGACCTTGTTGAATGGCACAACATGCTCAAAGGGCTAAACGGCCTATCCCAATTTCCATTTCCCCTGCTTTTATGTTCTCAAAAGCACTACCATGTTATTTATGATGGGGTTCATAGTTTTCATCTAATATCAAGACAGACGCTTCTCAGCATTTCAATCTCACTACTAAGAAAATGAATCAATTTTACCTGGTATTTTTGTGGTGAGTCACTTTTTACAATTCTTTTACATTAAGTAAAGTCTTCAAAGAGAATAATAATTGCATTGAGTCTCATATTTCACACAGCAATAAGTTCAGGTCCAAAAGTGAATTTTCAAAAGCTATCTTCTGTTGTAAGTTTAGCTGTGAACTCCCAATGGGCTGTAATACATTTATGATTTTGCTCTTCTGATGTTTGATGAAACTGCAAAGATTCATCATTTCATCCCTCTGTAATTGACAGGACAGTATAGATGGACCTTGTTCTCCAAAATACTGAACTGGGAAGCACTGAGCAGGAATCACTGCCAGATTTTCAACATGGAGTGAGGATCCAGACACACAGATGATTTAGAACATAGAACATAGAACATTACAGCGCAGAACAGGCCCTTCGGCCCACGATGTTGCGCCAACCAGTTAAAAAACATGGGGAGAATGTGCAAACTCTGCACAGACAGTGACCCGAACCAGGAATTGAACCCAGGTCCCTGGCACTGTGAGGCAGCAGCGCTAACCGCTGTGCCACCATGCCACCCATGTGGAAAGTGGCGTTGAGACCGCAGTCAGATCAGTTATGATACTATCGGTTGATGGAGAAGGCTCGAGGAGCCGAATGACTTACTGTTCCGAAATCCCAAGTCCCAGTGTTTCACACCACCCACAGGAATAGGTCCACCTGAGCCATCTACCCCTAGTACAATCTGGCACTATTCGAATGCCTACAACAATCCCCACAGAACTATCGCCTGAATAATTGAAATGCAAATCATTTTCAAACATGCAGAAAAAAAAAACATTTTGTGCAAATGACATAAAAGGTTTAGGCTTACTCTATGAAACTAATTAGTGCTTATCAAAGAAAGGACAAACTTGCATTTATATATTGCCTGCCATTACCTCAGGGCATCCCAAACTGTCTGACAGGCAAATCAAAATACTTTTGCAGTTTAGACACTATTTTAACGTGAAAATAAAGCAGCAAATTTGCACACAGCAAGCTCCCACAAGGAGCACAGTGATAATGGCCAGATAATCTATTGTAGTGACGCTCGTTATCGAATGAATATACTGACCAGGACATCAGGGTGAACCTCCTTGCATTTCTGCTGCGGATGTGGAATTTTATTGACCTATCTGAATGGACCCTAGTTTAAAATCTTCTTTGAAAGATGGCACCTCCCTCAATATAACACTCCCGTGGTAACGCACTGGCATGTCAGCCCGGATTTTGTGCTCAAGGTTCTGAAGCAAGCTTCAATCCAAAGCTTTCTGAATCAGGGGAAGAATGTCACTACTGACCCATGGCTGGCAACTAAAGAACACTTCAATGCGCCCAGTGTAAGTGTTGCACATCAGTGCTTCAAGACTCATGTCAATTGATTAAGTTACGTCCAGCTTTTTACTGGATTCTGTGTTGTGATCTGGTTGAGGACATAGTTGTTATTTCTGGGTCCCAACTCTGTGCCTCAGCTCCATCGCTCCCACAACATAATCTGTGATGACCTCTGAACCAATAATTCTGAAATCCTGCCCGCAACAAGCCCCAGCCCCTCTTCCCTTTGAAAATCTGACCCCAAGTGTTTCTGCAGACAGAACTAACCCTCAAGAAATTTGGACAGTTTAAATAGAATCTACTGTCAGGACCAAGAGACACGAAGGAAACTAAATAAATACGTGATTCTCCCAACCCGCAGTGTTAATTTTTTTAACACTAACTAGAAATATACAAACAGATAGCAAGAGTTTCCACTGGTATTTAAAAAGGAAAAGGGTAAATAAAGTGAGAGTTGGTCTTCTGGAGAGTGAGAATGGGGAGCTCATATTGGAAAATAGGGAAATGGCATGTGAAATGAAAAAATATTTCATTCTATCTTCAAATAACATCTCAGAAATAATCACAAATGAGAAAATGAACGGGAAAGAATGCTAAGTAAATGATTCAAACTAAAAGCTGACAAGTCCCCAGGTCTTGATAGATTTCACCCCAGGGTCTTAAAAAAGCAGCTGCTGAGATAATGGCCACAACTCTACCACCTCACCCGCACAGAATCAGAGCAGGCAAGGGTCCAGCAACGGAAATCTCCGTTGACCTCAGGCGGGAATTTCTAGTCTTGCCTGAGCAAAGCTGTAAAATCTCGCCCAATAGATGCATTGGTTTTAATTTTCCAAAGTTCCTTAAATTCTGGAAAGGTCCTATCAGTTGAAAATAGCAATGGACTCTGCTATTGAAGGAAAGAGGGAAACAGGAAGTAGGAAACTATAACGTACTTAGATTAACATTTGTTCACAGAACCACAGAATCTCATAGTGCAGGAGGGGCCCTTCAGCCCATTGAGTCTGCACCAACACAAGAAAAATGCCTGACCTTCCACCTAATCCCATTTACCAACAGCTGGCCCATAGCCTTGAAAGTTATGACATGCCAAGTACTCATCCAAGTACTTTTTAAAGGAAGTGACGCAACCAGCCTCTACCACCCTCCCAGGCAGTGCATTCCAGACTGTCACCATTCTCTGTGTAAAAAGATATTTTGTCACATCCCCTCTAAACCTCCTGGCCCTCACGTTGGACCTATGTCCCCTCATAACTGACCCTTCAACTAAGCGGAACAGCTGCTCCCCATCCACTCTGTTCATGTCCCTCATAATCTTGTACACTTCAATCTGGTTGCCCCTCAGTTTTTCCTCAACAAAAACGACACACACCAATCCAACCGTTCTTCATAACTTAAATGTTCCATCCCAGCAGCATCCTGGTGAATCTCCTCTGCACCCCTTCCAGTGCAATCACATCTTCTGATAATGTGGCGACCAGAACTGCACACAGAACTGCACACAGTATTCTGGCTGTGGCCTCACCAAAGTTCTATACAACTCCAACATGACCTCCCTGCTTTTGAAATCTATACTTTAATTGACAAAAGCAAGTGTCTCATATGCTTTTTTCACCACCCTACGAACATGCCCTTCTGCCTTCAAAGATCTATGGACAAACATGCCAAGATCACTTTGTTCCTCAGAACTTCCCAATGGCATGTGATTCATTGAATACTTCCTTGTCAAATTACTCCTTCCAAAGTGTATCATCTCACACTGAGTATGACACACAGGAGATGAGTGAGAACAGAAAAGTATGCTTCAGACAGATGTCAGGTAGAAAATACAATTGAAAACCAAGCTGAACAAAGGAAGTTCAGAGGAAAGGTGAAAAAGTGAATAAGAGAATGAATAAGACCGGTGGCCAACATAAAAGGGAATCCCAAAGTCTTTTATAGATAGGTAAATAAGAAAAGGGGAATAAAAGAGGAGTAGGGACCAAAAAGGGTCACGTGGATGTAGAAGGGGTAGATCATCTATTAATGCATATTTTACATCTGTGTTTGCCAAGGAAGAAGATGCTGCCCAGACCACGGTGAAAGAGAAGGAAACTCTATCAGTAGAAATGTTTAAATGAGGTATTAGAAAGGCTGTCTGCACTTAAAGTCGACAAAGCACCAGGATTGGATGAGATGCTTCCAAGGATACTGAGGGAAGGGAGTGAAAATTGCAGAGACACTAGCCAGAATTTTTCAATCTTCCTTTGACTCAGGGCTGGTGCTAGAAGTCTAGAGAATTACAAGCTTTACACCTTTCTTCAAAAAAGGATGCAAAAATAAGCCCAACATCTCCAGGCCAGCCAGCTTATCCTCAATGGTGGCAAAACTTCTAGAAACAATCATTTTGGATATCATTAATGAATTAATTAAACACTTAAATGTCTGAACCAACAACTCCATGAGGGTTTCCTGTTTACAGTCAAAGAGTCGTAGAGGTTTACAGCATGGAAACAGGCCCTTCAGCCCAACTTGTACATGCCGCCCTTTTTTTTAAACCCTTAAGCTAGTTCCAATTGCTAGCCCATTATCCCTCGATACCGACCTTATCCATGTAACCGTCTAAACACTTTTTAAAAGACAAAATTGTACCTGCCTCTACTACTACCTCTGGCAGCTTGTTCCAGACACTCACCACCCTCTGTGTGAAAAGAAATGCCCCTCTGGATCCTTTTGTATCTCTCCCCTCTCACCTTAAACCTATGCCCTCTAGTTTTAGACTCTCCTACCTTTGGGAAAAGATACTGACTATCTAGCTGATCGGTGCTCCTTGTTATTTTATAGACCTCTATAACATTGCCCCAAGCCTGCTACACTCCAGAGAAAAAACTCCCAGTCTATCCAGCCACTCCCTATAATCAAACTCAATGTTTGTCTCCAAACATGTCTCAGTATAGCCCGAAAAGGAGCAGGACCATTTTAAAAAATTATTCTTCCAAACATCAGCAACCCTGGTCTTTCTAGTCTGTAGAGGTTGTGGATTTGGAAGGTGCTGAAGAAGGAACATAGGTGAGTTGCTGCAATGCATCTTGTAGATAGTGCACACTGCTGCTACTATTTACCAGTGGTGGAGGGAGTGAATGTTGAAGGTGGTGGATGGGGTGTCAACCAAGTGAGCTGCTTTATTGCCCTGAGCTTTTTTAATGCTCTTGGAGCTACACTCATTAAAGCAAGTGGAAAGTATTCTGCTACACTCCTATCTTGTGCCTTGAGAATGGTCGACAGGCTTTGGGGCTTCAGGATGTGAGTTACTCGCCGGAGAATTCCTAGTCTTTGGTCAAGTTTTGTAATCAATGTAGTTTCTGGCCAATAATTACCACCAGGATGTTGATGGTGGGGATTCAGCAATGGTAATGCCATTCAATGTCATGGGGCAATGGTTAGATTCTCTCTTGTTGGAGATGGCTACTGCCTGACAATATGTGACACAAATGTTACTTGCCACTTGTCAGCCCAAGGCTGAATTTTGTCCAGGTCTTGTGCATTTGGACATGGGCTGTTTCAGTATGTGAGGAGTCACAAGTAGTGCTGAACGTTGTGCAAATATCAGTGAACATCCCCACTTCTGACTTTATGATGGAAGAAAGGTCATTGATGAAAGAGTTGAAGATGGTTGGGCCGAAGACACTACCCTCAGGATCTCCTGTAGAGATGTCCTGGAACTGAGACAACCAATAAAAACAATCATCTTCCTTTGTGCAAGGTAGGAAACCAACTAGTGGAGAGTTTTCTCTGATTTCCGTTAGCTCCAGATTTGCTAGGGCTCTTTGATGCCACACTTAGTTAAATGTTGCCTTGATGTGAAGGACAATCACTCTCACTTCATCTCTGGAGTTCAGCTCTTTTGTCCATGTTTGGGCCAAGACTGTAATGATTTCAGGAGCTGAGTGGCTCTGGCAGGTCCCAAGCAGTATTATTGTACAGGTTATTATTGATTAAGGGCCACTTGGTAGCACTGTCAATGACACCTTCCATCACATTTCTGATGATTGAGGGTGGACTGATGCGGCCGAATTCACACAGCTGCATTTCTCATGTTTTTTGTGGACAGGCCTTACCAGGGCAATTTTCCACATTGTTGCTTGGCCTCAGTGTTGTAGCTGTACTGGAACAGCTTGGCTAAGGATGTGGCAAACTCTGTAGCACAGGTCTCCACCAATCCGTTTCTTGAATTCTCATGGTGTGAATCAAATGATTAAATTCCTAACCCATACATTTTCCAGGGTTTTAAAGCCCCTCCCTGCACTCCAACCTGCCCCCTTTGATAGTTAATAATCCATCAACTTAACTGACAAGATAAAACACGGTGCCAAAAAAAAATCCACATAACTAACAACCTTTGCAGCACAGGCCTCTCTAGTTCTCCTTAAAAGATTGCCCTTACAAATTTAGCATACACAATGACACTTTCTTGCTTCAGTGAAGCTCTCTCTGAGAAATGATGTCTTTCAAAACTGCAAAGCATCCTGGACAGACACTTAGCTCTAGGCAATGTAAACTTGAGTGAGGCTGCCAGGAGCTTGACAGTCATCGCTTTGTTAAACTTCGACAGTGAGCAGTGGTGCTGCTTAGAAGTGGAAACAATAGCCCAAGTGAGAACCTTTATTTGCTGAAAAGTATGTGTTTAGTATGTGAGTCAAAGACCCATGTTTTCAATGACCACGGTATAAACTTTAATCAGCAATTGAATGAATAGCGAACAAAAAGAAACGAAAGCCTAATAACAGTGACCACACTTCAAAATTATTTATAGTCATAGAGTCATAGAGGTTTATAGCATGGAAACAAATCCTTTGGCAACTTGTCCATGCCATCCCTTTTCTTAACCACTTAACTAGTCCCGATTGCATTTGGCCCATTTCTCTCTCTCGCCATCTTACCCATGTAACTGTCTAAATGCTTTTTAAAAGACAAAATTGTACCGCCTCTACTATTGTTTCAGGCAGCTCGTTCCAGACACTCGCCATCATCTGCGTGAAAAAATTGTCCCTCTGGACTCTTTTGCACCTCTTCCCTCTCACCTTAAACCTATGCCCTCTGGTTTTAGACTCCCCTACTTCTGGGAAAAGATGTTGACTATCTAGTTGATCTATGCCCCTCATTATTTTATAGACCTCTATAAGATCACCCCTAAGCCTCCTACACTCCAGGAAAAAAAGTCCCAGTTTATCCAGCCTCTCCTTAAAACTCAAACCATCAAGTCCCAGTAGTATCCTAGTAAATCTTTTCTGTGCTCTTTTTAGTTTAACGATATGTTTTCTATAATCTAATATTTAACGGGCTCTCAAGCACTTCGGGACATTCTAAGTTCATGGGAGGTTCTGTATAAATGTAAGTTTTGTCCTTTTTCATGGTTGTTTTAAAAAAGTGAGATCCTGCCCTTTGAAGATGCTTTAATTCAAGTAGATAATGAAAAGTAGATTGACTAGAATCCTGCGCAGTTGCGCGGTGGAAAATTTTACTTTCCTGACTGAAAGGCTTTATGAAGGAGGACATCCTTTGGAAAAGTTCCCTGGAATTCATTGTCCACAATGAGGGTTTCTCAAGCTTTTTGCTTGTAAGAACATAAGAACATAAGAAATAGGAGCAGGAGTAGGCCAACTAGCCCTTCAAGCCTGCCCCGCCATTCAATAAGATCATGGCTGATCTGTCTTGGCTCAGTTCCACATTCCCGCCCTCTCCCCATAACCCTTAATCCCCTCGCTTATCAAAAACCCATCAACCCGCGTCTTAAAAATATTTAGCGAGGTAGCCTCCACCACCTCAACGGGCAGAGAATTCCAGAGATTCACCACCCTTTGAGTGAAGAAGTTCCTCCTCAACTCCGTTCTAAACCGCCCCCCCCCCCCTTTATCTTGAGGCTGTGCCCCCTAGTCCTACTATCCTTTCTGAGCGGGAAGAGTCTCTCCACCTCTATCCTATCCATCCCATTCATCATCTTATACGTCTCAATGAGATCTCCCCTCATTCTTCTAAACTCTAACGAGTACAAGCCTAATTTATTCAGCCTCTCCTCATAGCTCAACCCCCTCAATTCCGGCATCAGCCTAGTAAACCTCCTCTGCACTCCCTCCAAGGCCAAAATATCCTTGCGTAAGTACGGCGCCCAAAACTGCACACAGTACTCCAGCTGCGGCCTCACCAGTGCCCTATACAGCTGCAGCAAGACCTCCCTACTTTTATATTCAATCCCCCTCGCTATGAAGGCCAGCATCCCATTCGCCTTCCTGACCACCTGCTGCACCTGCAAGCTGGGTTTTTGCGACTTATGCACAAGGACCCCGAGGTCCCTCTGCACCGTCGCCTGCTGCGGTTTTTCTCCACGTAAATAATAATCCTTCCTACCATTATTCCTACCAAAGTGGACCACCTCACACTTGCCAACATTAAATTCCATTTGCCATTTCCTGGCCCATTCGCCCAGCCTGTCTAGATCCTTCTGTAGACTCTCACCACCCTCCGCACAATTTGCCTTTCCACCAATTTTGGTGTCATCAGCAAATTTCGACACCCTACACTCGGTTCCCTCCTCCAGATCATCTATATAAATGGTAAATAGCTGAGGCCCCAGCACCGACCCCTGGGGCACTCCACTAGTCACCATCCGCCAATCCGAATAGCAACCATTGACCCCCACTCTCTGCCTCCTATTTGACAACCAGTCCTCTATCCACGCTAACACCCTACCCCCAACTCCATGCCCCCTTACCTTCTGCAATAACCTCTTGTGAGGTACCTTGTCAAACGCCTTCTGAAAATCTAGAAAGACCACATCCACCGGCTCTCCTCTATCCACCGCCGTAGACACATCCTCATAGAACTCCAGTAAATTTGTCAGACACGACTTCCCTTTGACGAAACCGTGCTGCGTCTGCTCTATCAAGCAGTTCCCCTCAAGATGCCTCGCTATTTCCTCCTTGCTGACGGATTCTAACATTTTACCTACCACAGACGTTAAACTAACCGGCCTATAATTCCCCGCCTTTTGCCTGGCACCCTTCTTAAACAACGGCGTAACATTAGCCGTTTTCCAATCTTCCGGCACTTCCCCGGAATCCAGCGACGTCTGGAAAATAACCACCAAGGCATCCACTATCACCTCCGCCATTTCTTTCAGGACCCTCGGATGCATTCCATCCGGTCCTGGGGGCTTGTCCACAATCAGCCCCTCCAGTCTGTCGAGCACCACCTCTCTAGTAACAGTAATGTCATCGAGACCCTCCAGTCCTACCACCTTTCCATCGCTAACATCCGGCAAATTATTCACGTCCTCCTCCGTGCTGCCATCTCTCTCCATGTTACAGAACTGTCCAATGATACTACAGTTTGCTTTTTTTCCTGACAACCCTGATTGAAATGGCTTAAAATAAAACTGCTGAATAAGCAGTTGGAGTAATTTAACATACATTTATTAAGTGTTGGGATTTCATAGGAAGGGCACGTTGCTATTTTAACACGCTCACTTGGTGAGGCATGTGTAACTTTGCCTCACTTGTCAATACGGTCACCAGTTGCATCATTTCTATAACAGAGTGAGTTCAATAGATAAAATAGCTACTTGCTATAGTCCTTTTTTGATCTTACTTTCTTGAGATCTCGGCAACCTGCAGCAGGCTGACAAGTGATATAAAATGCCAGAGACCTTGATAAGACTGGAAGATCTTGTCAGCAGCCAACAGGGGGTCAGAAACTCCCAGCCTCAGATTTTATTTCTCCTTTTCACTTTGTCCCTTTCGTTCTGTCGAGTCTCCCTTTTTTTTAACCTTTCTTTGTTTTATTTGCTACAGTCTTGTTAGTTTTATTCAGCTCCTTTACTCTGAAAACTTCTGAGTATTTGGGGGGATAACTCTCTAGAATCTCACCCTAGGAACTGTTGTTTTCATTGAGCCTTTTGCCATTTACTTATTTGACAATAGCTGGCACCTGAGGCTCTGTTTTCACCTGACAGTCACAACTTCAAATCTCCAGCCCAGTGTGATGGATAGTGAGGAGGAGCAGGAAACTTAGTCAATCCATAGCCATGCCAGGCTTGGAGTCAATCATAATATTTCTACCATCAGGCTAACTTAGATCAGCTCTGGGAACTTTTCATTTGTACGCCTCAGTTACTCAGGTAACCTCACTGAACCATCAGAAAACTTATTTTTCTCTGTGATAAACCCCAAGACTTCCATAGGGTACCCCTTTTGACCTCCCAGTAGGAATTGTAGAATACAAGTTCCTGGGTGATTGGTAATTACCTTACCAGCCAGAAGTCACACCCGGAGCTCTTTATAAAGCAGGCCCCAGAGCGGGTCCATTATTATTACGACCGTTTGGGACCTATATGCCTTCACCACAGGCTTGTAGATTTACTTAAACCTTGCACAATAAAGCACCGTTCCTTTACAGTTGACTCCTGAGTTATTACAATCTCCATTGCATGAAATCAATCCAGCCCAACCACCCAGCTGTTTTGTTCCTCACCACAGAATTATTACTATGCAGGAGGCCATTCAGCCCATTGTGTCTGTAACGACTCTCCAAATGAGCATTGTGACTTAGT
Source organism: Carcharhinus amblyrhynchos (assembly GCF_965287045.1). Lineage (NCBI taxonomy): Eukaryota > Metazoa > Chordata > Chondrichthyes > Carcharhiniformes > Carcharhinidae > Carcharhinus > Carcharhinus amblyrhynchos. The sequence continues at coordinate 66,170,048 of NC_137333.1, forward strand.
GCTTAACTTTACGGTGGATATATTTTCCATACACATTTTAGCAGCCATGGTAAATGGGCCCCTTAGTTTGATGGAAGGAAGTTGTGTATAAACTAGACTGGTGAAGTTTGTCACCTTTCTGCCTGTAGAATTGTATCTGTGAGTTGTCTGTATATTTGGGAGCATCAGACAACTGTTCGTATATGAAAACAAAACACTTTGGCAATGGAATAATGTAAAGTTTAAACTTCATTAACAGTGTCACAAGTAGACTTATATTAACACAACAATGAAGTTAGTGTGAAAATACCCTAGTCATCACACTCCGGTGCCTGTTCAGGTACATTAAGGGAGAATTTAGCATGGCCAATGTATCTAATCAGCATGTCTTTCAGGCGGTGGGAGAAAACCAGAACAGACACAGGGAGAACATGTAGAGTCCTCATAGAAGGTGACCCAAGCCAGAAATCGAATCCATGATCCTGGCACTGTGAGGCAGCAGTGCTAACCATTGAAACAGAAGCACTTGTGCCAGCACACTGCTTCTTTTTCAGTAAAAGCTTAGCTGTAGATGACGTCTGCACATTGTCAAATGTATCCATCTTATGACAGGAGTAAACAATTCTGTGGAAAGCTAAAGAACAGATTAATTAGGTAGCGTGTTAGCACTGAACTAGGAAGATTCACCTCAATTTCCTAGCATTAACCTCTGCCATTAATAATATCAAGTTTCATCTGGTTTTAATTTACTCTGGCTGTCCAACGGGAAGTAATTGAACACTCACTCCTGATTCCTGAAGACAGCTGAGGGGTACAGGCCACAAGGGAAACAGCTGCTGCCAGCGACAGGAGACAAGACTTTACGTAGATTAATTTTGATACCATCTTCAATAAATAATGACTTGACATGACTAGATGTATGAATAATATTAATTTAAATTATGATTTTATTATTGGTTCACAATGGAAATTAATAATACTTTTCTTTGAATCAATAAGGGCAATAATGCATTATTCCATTCTCCAGACTCTTAAACTAGATCAAGGTAATTTCCTAATTTTGGGTGGGATCAGGCAAAGCATCTAGCTTCATGTTCAAAGGAAAAGCCGGCTTTTAAGTGTACAAATATCCAGAGTGGAGAAATGTGATAGCAGGCACACAATTTTATCTCATGAATCCTAGATCAGAAGCTTTGGTTCTGTAACCATGCTCTCAGAAGGAGAGGGCATGGCACCCATTTTGACCTTCTTCTAAATTCCAGAGACTGTCCACAGTGGGAGTGGGACAGCGTCCAGTGACAGTGTGTAAATACAGACACTAACTGGCTCCGTATTCACACTCCCAGTGGTTTTAGGGAGCAGCAACAGGCCTTGTATTTCAGATTATCGATGATTTGGTTTGACATCTTATTACCATAGAACCATCATAGAATCCCCACAATTCGGCCCATTGAAACTGCACCAACCACAATCCCATCCAGACCCTATTCCTGTAATCCCACATTTTAATCTGCTAATCCCCTTGACACTAAGGGGCATTTTATCATGGCCAGTCAACCTAACCCGCACATCTTTTGACTGTGGGAGGAAACCGGAGCACCCAGAAGAAACCCACGAAGGCACGGGGAGATTGTGTAAATTCCACACAGACAGTAACCCAGGGCTGGAATTGAACCCGGGTCCCTGGTACTGTGAGGCAGTAGTGCTAACCCAATATTAAAAAGGTAAATTTGAAATTTAAGTCTGATGCAGAATTTGAAGAAAATATATGGGCCAACTGTTCAGTATGAAAAACAATACCATTTCAGTCATGCACGAATACAAGGTTATTTAATTAGAGAAAATGCATTTTTTCCACATTAGCCTGAAAACAGGAAAAAATTAACAGTCCATTAAACAATGCCGGGGTGGGGGTCGGGGGGGGGGGGGGGTGTTAAATTTATACAGCTTTTTTTACCCAGTAAAACATCCCACAGTGCTTCATGGAGGTATCATGAAACAGCTGCTAAAACCACGATGGAGCTATTAGGAAGCTTAGCTAAAACCCTGGCCAGAAAAATGGTTTCAGGTAGGTGGTTAGCTGCCTCAAAGTACCAGGGGCCCAGATTCGATTCCAGCCTAGGGTAACTGTCTGTGTGGAGTTTGCACATTTTCCCCATGTCTGTATGGGTTTCCTCTGGGTGCTCTGGTTTCCTCCCACAGTCCAAAGCAGTGCAGGTTAGTGGATTGGCCATGTTAAATTGCCCTTCGGTGTCCAAAGATGCGTAGGTTAGGTAAATGCGTGGTGTTAGGGTGAATGGTGTGAGTGGGCCTGAGTAAGATTCTCTGTCAGAGAGCTGGTGCAGACTCGACGGGCTGAATGGCCTCCTTCTGCAGTGTAGGGATTCTATGATTCTACAATTCTAAGGTGCTAAAGAAGGAGAAGAAGGTGCTGAGGCAGAAAGTTTAAGGAGTGAATTCTTGGCCAGTAGTTCCCATCGAGTGTGCCGCGGCATACTAGTGTGTCGTGGAGACCTCTTAAGTGTGCCACGGAAAACAATTCAAAATGATTAATAATTCATATAATTAAATAAAACTAATCTTTGTCTTTAGCTCTGTGACTGGCACTTCCAAACCCTATGAACCTCAGGTCTCCTGCACGTGCGCCGCCCGGAAAAGAGCCGCACATGCATGGTTTAGATTTTTTATATCGGTTAAGCCCCGGCGCAAAACCAACAGAACTTGAGCTGAAGACAAAGACCCCAATACACTGCACAGAAAGCAAAAACTCAAAAGGGTGCACAAACCCTGGGAGTAGCGAGAAAGGCAGAGGCGAAAAATGGCATCGGCTATTCTGAATATCACAATATTGAAAGCACGCCAATAACTTGTATCTATAAATATGTTTACCCAGTGCCTGGATATGAGATTAGCACTCTGCTGAGACTTCTGTCCTGCACTTCAGCTTTCTCCTCTTACTGTTTTAATTATTTTACTGCTTTTTTCTCTTCATTTTTCTACCTGAGATAATAGTACTCAAAATATTAATATAAAAGAAAATCTGGAAATCTGACATAAGAAGAAAAGATGCTGGAAAAACTCACAAGTAGCCTGTGTGGAGAGATATAGTCAATATTCATGCTGATGATCATTTCAAAATCTTGTATGAACTGGATAAATTAATTGTGATCTGTATTTTTAAGGAAATCAAGATTCCCTTTAAACAGTTTAAATCTGTATTGTATTGCTTTCATTTTTCCAAGTCAGTGGCCCTGGTTTTACAATAGCTAGAACCAAATCTATCAGTGCTCAGCATTATTATGGTGGAATCAGATTGTTAGCTTCTTCTTTTTACTCATTCATAGGACATGGGCGTTGATGGCTGGCCAGCATTTATTGCCCATCCTTAATTGCCAAAGGACAGTTGAGAGTCAACCACATTGCAGTGGTTCTGGAGTCACATATAGGCCAGAGCAGGTAAGGACAGTAGATTTCCTTCCCTAAAGGACACTAGTGAACCAGATGAGTTTTTCTGACAATCAACAATGATTTCATGGTCATCAGTAGATTCTTAATTCCAGAATTTTTTATCAAATTCAAATTCCACCGTCTGCCATGGCGGGATTCAAACCTGGGTCCCCAAAACATTAATTGAGTATCTTGATTTATAGTCCAGCTATTATACCACTAGGCCATCACATCCCCCTATCTACACATGCAAAGTAAAACATAGAAACACATGTTTTCCAATTCCCTCTGGATTTTCCATCTATGTTGCTATTCTGTCTGATGACAAACACAGGCTGAAAGTGGCTTCTAAAAAGTCTTTTGCTACAGGGCAATTCAGAGAAAGTAGGAGGGGTGCCTTGATTATCTTTCATAGTATAGAGATGTGGCGTGACACAGGAAAGGTTGAGAAGCACTGTTCTAGCCATGGGACTCAGGTAATTGAAGACTCAGTTGTCAATGGCCAAATAGAGAATGGCAATTCGGGAAGGATGAACAATAGGCTGAGGAGTGGAAAATTAAGGGTTTGATGACTGTGAGGTGGGGTGGATTAGGAGTGGTGGATGTAAGTGGTTACAGAATTAGAGATGGACGTGGCCATGAGTTTTAAAAATGAGGATGAAAATGTTAAATGGGAGGTATTGAAGCATTCAGGAGACAAAGTTGGTCAGAAAGGTCATGGATGAGGGACATGCAGCAAGCATGGTGGCATCTTTAAGCATTTCTTTATTAAATCGTGGGATGTGGGCATTGCTGGCTGGCCAGCATTTATTGCCATCCCTAGTTGGCCTTGAGAAGTTGGTGGTGAACTGCTTTCTTGAATCGCTGCAGTCCATGCTCTGTGGGTTGACCCACAATGCTGTTAGGGAGGGATTTTGACTGCGACTGCGAAGGAGGGGTGATATATTTCCAAGTCAGGACAGTGAGTGGCTTGGAGGAGAACTTGCAGTTGGTGATGTTTCCATGTATCTGCTGCCTTTGTCCTTCTAGATGGAAGTGGTCATGGATTTGCAAGGTGCTGTCTAAAGGTTTTTGGTGAATTACTGCAGTACATCTTGTACATAGTACACACTGCTGCTACTGATTATTGGTGGTGGAGGGAATGGATATTTGTAGATGTGGTGCCAATCAAGTGGATTGGTGTCAAGCTTCCTGAGTGTTGTTGGAGCTGCACCCATCCAGGCAAGTGGGGAGTATTCCATCACACTCCGGACATGTACCTTATAGATGGTGGATAGGCTTTGGGGAGTCAGGAGGTGAGTGAATTTTGTCCTGCAAATTATCAAATTATAGTTTAAAAAGTATATATAATTTTGAACATCACAGAATGCTGTTAAATTGTTATTAATGTAGCTGGCAGGGGCACTCCAGTCCTGGCATCATCGTTGAGTTGGTGAGAAATTGGGAAGAATATTGAGGATGAATGAATTCGAACACATTTGCTGAATAGAAACACAGCCTCATTAGTCAAATGAAATAAATGGTTTGTTTTGAAAATTGTTTTAGCCAAGTTCCACAGATAATGAGGATTGGCAATAACAAATATTACAGAATTTTACACTAATTATAGAAAAATAGCCAATGTATAAGGTGTGATTCTGAAATCTCATCTTCTCGTGGGAGGCCATGCTGTCATGGAGCAGAGGACAGAATTAGAGCTAAAATACTTTTGCAAAAACAACAGGCTCTGGATGCTGGCAAATCTGAAATAAAAACAGAAAGTTCTGGACATACAGGCAGGATTGGTGAAGAGAGAAACAGTGATAACAGATGGAGTTCTTGGCCAGCAAGAATCTAGAGTCATCGCTTTTGTGGAAGATCTGTCATTTTAATTGGGAATCAATCATTTAAAATGGCCAGTGGCAGGTCTTACCCAGGATCAAGGATCCTGAGGAGAGGAAGTCCCACTCCCCAAGAATTCCCAGACAATTAGAGGCCTGGAGTTCCATGGACAGTGCCACTGGGAATGGTGGTAGTTACCGGCAATGCATCAACCAGAGATACAGAATCAGCAAGGGGCTCAGGTGAGGGAGGGTTCTGGGTCACTGGCTGGAAGAGGGGGAGTGAGGCCAGAAGAAAAGGCAGAGGGGACCTTTCCTTCCAAATGCTGGGAGCTTTGATCAAGAATTGAATGCCTGCGAGTGAAGGACCCCCGCTAAGCAAACGCAAGAACATAAGAAATAAGAAATAGGAGCAGGAGTAGGCCATCTAGCCCTTCGAGCCTGCCCCGCCATTCAATAAGATCATGGCTGATCTGTCGTGGCTCAGTTCCACATTCCCTCCCTCTCCCCATAACCCTTAATCCCCTCTCTTATCAAAAACCCATCAACCCGCGTCTTAAAAATATTTAGCGAGGTAGCCTCCACCACTTCAACGGGCAGAGAATTCCAGAGAGTCACCACCCTTTGAGTGAAGAAGTTCTTCCTCAACTCCGCTCTAAACCGCCCCCCCCCTTTATCTTGAGGCTGTGCCCCCTAGTCCTACTGTCCTTTCTGAGCGGGAAGAGTCTCTCCACCTCTATCCTATCCATCCCATTCATCATCTTATATGTTTCAATGAGATCTCTCCTCGTTCTTCTAAACTCTAATGAGTACAAGCCTAGTTTATTCAGCCTCTCCTCATAGCTCAACCCCCTCAACTCCGGCATCAGCCTAGTAAACCTCCTCTGCACTCCCTCCAAGGCCAAAATATCCTTGCGTAAGTACGGCGCCCAAAACTGCACACAGTACTCCAGCTGCGGCCTCACCAATGCCCTATACAGCTGCAGCAAGACCTCCCTACTTTTATATTCAATCCCCCTCGCTATGAAGGCCAGCATCCCATTAGCCTTCCTGACCACCTGCTGCACCTGCAAGCTGGGTTTTTGCGACTCATGCACAAGGACCCCGAGGTCCCTCTGCACCGTCGCCTGCTGCAGTTTTTCACCACATAAGTAATAATCCTTCCTACCATTATTCCTACCAAAGTGGACCACCTCGCACTTGCCAACATTAAATTCCATTTGCCAGTTCCTGGCCCATTCGCCCAGCCTATCTAGATCCTTCTGTAGACTCTCCATACCCTCCGCGCAATTTGCCATTCCACCAATCTTGGTGTCATCAGCAAATTTCGACACCATACAACATTGTTGAATACCATCAACAGTAGGATGAGGTTCTTAAGCTGCCCACTTAAGGGCATGAATTGGCATTGGGATAGGAAGGTTATCGATGAGCCTTCCTGCCCCTGTACACTCTAGCCTGGTTAAATACACCCCCCCACTTCAGCTCCAAACTTACCCTGAGTTCTATCCTGTGTGTCAGGTTGGATACCTTTCATCAAACTGAGAAAAGTTAGAAATGTAATAGGTTTCAACTGAAAGGATTGACATGGGAAGAAGAACAAAAGAGAAAGTTCTGACCAGATCCTGGTGATGCATTGCTGCCAAATGCCAGGAGCCTTGTTCCTGATGCACCCAGGTCATTGTTTCCCATTGTACTAATCATATTCCAGGATCATGCTCCAGCACCCTGACACCAACTACTGCAAATACCTTTCCAACATTGTACAATGTGGAAAATTCCATCATACTAGCTGCCACATAGTGATATATCATTCCCATTAGCCCCAGAATTCCACTACCTCACTAATCTCAAATGCAAAAATCTCCTTCCCTACACCCTATTCCCCAAAACATTCACCTTTTAACATCAAACCAAGCTCACCAACTCTCCATCAATGTTATATGCTATAACTGTAAACTGGAACATCTTTCTCCCTATATTAGTATTCAAAGGTGGTAATAGATCAGTGTAAATACATGGTTAAATGAATACACAATACTCAAGGTCACTGGTTTGCAGCTTTGACAGAATATTGGTATCGTCATGGAATTTAAATCTGGACATATTGTTGGAGTCCATGCATAAATTTAACACAACACCTGTCTATGTGGAGTTTGCACATATGCCCCGTATGTGTATGGGTTTCCTCCGGGTGCTCCAATTTACTCTCATAGTCCAAAGATGTGCGGGTCACATGGATTAGCCATGCTAAATTGTCCGTTAGTGTCAGGGGATTAGTAGGATAAAAATGTGGGGTTACGTGGATAGGGCCTGGATGGGATCATTGCTGGCACAGGTTTGATCGGTTGAATGACCTCCTTCTGCAATATAGAGATTCTATGATTCTACCTTCACTATACTTGTGATAAAATGACATGAGCAATGACAAAGGTAAATAGATCTTTAACCTCTGGAATCTGCAAATTGGCATGTGTGATATATGAGTTTTAACATATTCATATTCAATTCTCCCTCTTTGCTGTTTTAATGAATTCATTAATCTATTCAAAATAAACAGTTTAACAACTTTGTTTAAATAGCTGCAAGAGGAATTTCAAACCAGTGCGTCAGAAATTCATGCAATAACATCACAAACTATGGTTTCCATCACAGTAATCCTCTCCCTATAAGTTTTATGCGATAACTTTACACTGATGTTTTTTAACCATAACTTTGTACTGTTTATTCAGTTGTGCAGTTACTTCCCACCAGACACTTAGATGTTTTGCCTCCGGTACATACATTGGGAGGTCTTCCATTCGTGTCAAAAAGGTGCTGCCATTTCTCATTATGAGCTATGCAGGGTGAATTTTCCGAGCTGGATCGTGATCCCATGGCAGCTTTGATTCTGAAAATGGCCATCGGAGAATGTTTTGTGTGATCTTTGCAGAGCCTGCCAATAAACAAGCCACATCCAGGAGCCCAGCCAATTATAGATGTCAGACAGGCCAGGGAAGCAGGAGGTCCAACAGAAGGGCCTGCTGTGCTTCTGGCAGGTGAGCACACCAGGAGTAATGGGTGCTCCTGAGGTAGACATGAGTCAGTGAGGGTGCCTGAAAATAGAGGCACTTACCACAGCAATGCCAAAAATTGTAAATCACACATGGTTCAGCTGTCAGGCTATCATTGAGAAGGGGGAACCAAAGAATCCCTGCAGTGCATAAGGAGGCCATTCAGCCCATTGAGTTTGCACCTACTCTTTGAAAGAGCATTTTACCCACCTGTGCCCTCTCCCCCCTCCCCCCACCCTATTCCTGAAATCTCATGCATTTATCATGGCTAATCCACCTAGCTTATATATCTTTGGACTCTGGAAGGAAACTGGAGCACCGGAGGCAACTCTCGCAGACTTAAGGAGAACGTGCAAACTCCACATAGACAATCACCCAAGGCTGGAATTGACCCGGGTCCCTAATAAAGAACAAAGAATAATACAGTACAGGAACAGACCCTTTGGCTCTCCAAGCCTGTACCGATCATGTTTTCCTAACTGGACCATCCATTTGTATCCCTCTGTTGCCAGTCTGTTCATGTGGCTATCTAGATAAGTCTTAAATGATCCTAGTGTGTCTGCCTCAAATACCTTGTTTGGTAGTGCATTCCAGGCCCCCACCACCTTCTGTATAAAATACATCCCCCGCACATCTGTACTGAACCTTCCCCCCCCACCCTCCATTATCTTGAACTTGTGACCCCTTGTATTTGTCATTTCTGACCTAGGAAAAATCTTCCAACTGTTCACCCTATCTACAGAACATGGAACATAGAACACTACAGCACAAACAGGCCCTTTGGCCCACAAGTTGCGCCGATCACATCAATACCTACCAATCCATAGACCTATCTATAACCCCCAATCCCATTAAATCCCATATACTGATCCAGAAGTCTTTTAAAAGACTCCAGCGAGTTCGCCTCCACCACCACTGACGGCAGCCGATTCCATTCACTCACCACCCTCTGAGTGAAAAACTTACCCCTAACATCACCTCTGTACTTGCTTCCCTGCACCATAAACCTGTGTCCTCTCGTAGCGACCATTTCAACCCAGGGAAATAGCCTCTGAGAATCCACCCTATCTATTCCTCTCAACATTTTATAAACCTCTATCAGGTCGCCTCTCAACCTTCGTCTCTCCAGGGAGAAGAGTCCCAGCTCCCTCAACCTATCTTCATAAGGCATGCCTCCCAATCCAGGCACATCCTTGTAAATCTCCTCTGTACCCTTTCAATAGCTTCTACATCCTTCCTATAGTGAGGCGACCAGAACTGCGCACAGTACTCCAAGTGGGGCCTGACAAGGGACTTATAAAGTTGCAGCATTACCTGCCCTTCATAATTTTATAAATGTCTATTAGGTCACCCCTCAATCTCCGTCTTTCTAGAGAGAACATTCCTAGGTTACGCAATCTCATCACATTGCTAAGACCCTCCATACTAGGCAATATCCTGGTAAACCTTCTTTGTACTCTCTCCAAAGCCTCCATATCCTTCTGGTAGTATGGCGACTAGAACTGGATGCAGTATTCCAAATGTAGCCTAATCAATGCTCTACATAACTGTAACATCATATGCCAACTTTTATACTCTATACCCTGTCCAATAAAGGCAAGCATGCCATATGCCTTCTTCACCACCTTTTCCACCTGTGCTGCCACCTTTAAGGATCTGTGGACTTGCACACCCAGACCCCTCTGTCTGTCCATACTCCTGATGCTTCTGCCATTTATTGTATAGCTCCCCCGCATTAGATCTACCAAAATACATCACTTTGCATCTAAATGGATTAAATTCCATCTGCTACTTCTCCGCCCAATTTTCTAGCCTAACTATATCCTGTTGTATTCTCTGACAATGTTCATCACTGTCCGCAACTCCAGCAATCTTTGTGTCATCCGCTAACTTACTCATCAGACCAGCTATATCTTCTTCCAAATCATTTATATATATCACAAACAGCTCCCAATACAAAGCCCTGCAGAACACCACTAGTAAGGAGTCTCACAACACCAGGTTTAAGTCACAGACCTCCAATCAGAAAAAGACCCCTCCACTGTTACCTTCTGTCTTCAATGGCCAAGCCAGTTCTGTACCCATCTACTTTCCTGGACACATTTTCTAAATTCCTCCTCATCCGGACCCCCAGCCTTAAGGGATTTCCAGTCTATATGAGGGAAATTAAAGTTTCCCACTACAGCAACCCTATTTTTTCTACACCTATCCAGAATCTCCTTACATATCTGTTCTTCAGCTTCCCGTGGGCTGTTGGGAGGCCTGTAGTGTACCCCCTGCAAAATGACTGTGCCTTCCTGTTCCTGAGCTCTACCCACATTGCCTTGTTACATGATCCTTCCAAATTGTCCACCCTCTGTACCGCGGTAATTTGCTCCCTAACCAGTATTGCTACTTCCCCCACCTCTTCTAGCCCCTCCTCTATCTCGCCTAAACCACTGACACCCTGGAATATTCAGCTGCCAGTCCTGTCCTTCTTTTAACCAAGTCTCTGGCACAGAGTCAGGCTCTGTGGCTCAAAAGGAAAAAGGGGAGAATAGGAGAGCAATAGTTGTGGGGGACTCAATTATTACAGGCATAGACAGGCGGTTCTGTGGGCGCGAATGAGACTCCAGGATGGTAGTCTGCCTCCCTGGTGCTAAGGTCCTGGATGTCTCTGAGCTGGTAGAGAGTATCCAAAAAGGAGAGGGTAATCAGACAAACGTCGTTGTCCACATTGGTACAAATGATGTAGGCAATCACATCCAAGTTCCATGCACGCATTAAGGCTCTAAGTTCATCTGTCTTGCCTGTTACATTCCTTGCATTTAAGCAGATGCACTCCAGACCTCCAGGTCCACTGAGTTCATCCTCCCCCAGATTGCTCTTTCTCTTAGGTAGCCTTGTCTTGGCCCCATGCTCGTCCATAGTCTCTACGCTTGCTGGCCTATTGTTCTGATTCCCACCCCCGCCACATTCATTTAAACCCACCCGAACCGCACTAACAACTCTCCCAGCCATAATATTGGTGCCCCTCCAGTTCAGGTGTAACCCGTCCTTCCTGTGCAAGTCCCATCCTCCCTGGAAAACTTCCCAGTGATCCACGAATCTGAAACCCTCCCTCCTGCACCAGTTCTTTAGCCATGTGTTCAGCTGCACAATCTCCCTGTTCCTAGCCTCACTAGCACGTGGCACGGGGAATAATCCAGAGATTACTACCCTAGAGATCCTGTTTTTTAGCCTTCTACCAAACTCCCTAAATTGTTCTTGTAGGACCTCCCTGCTCTTTCTGCTACGTCATTTGTACCAATGTGGACAATGACGTCTGTCTGATTACCCTCCCCTTTTAGGATGCTCTCTACCCACTCAGAGACATTCAGGACCCTAGCACCAAGGAGGTAGACTACCGTAGCGGAGCCTTGTTCGCGCCCAAAGAGCCGCCTGTCTATGCCTCTAATGATTGAGTCTCCCACTACTATTGCTCTCTTATTCTCCCCCTTTTCTTTCTGAGCCACAGAGCCCAACTCCGCACCAGAGACTGGTCACCATGGCTTACCCCTGGAAGGTCAACTCCCCCACAGTATCCAAAATGGCATACTTATTTTGGAGAGGAACAACCACAGGGAATCCCTGCACTGACTGCTTCCTCCCCTCCCCTCTCCTGACTGTCACCCAGCTAGCTTCATTTTTACATGTAACCACTTCCCGATAAGCGCGATCTATCACACCCTCTGCCTCCTGAATGATCCGAAGTTCGACCAGTTCCAGCTCCAATTCCCCAAGGTGGTCTTTGAGGAGCTGGAGCTAACCTCCCACATCCTGCAAGAGGAGCACTGAACTGCCCTAACTGCCATCCTCTCCACCCAAACTCCCAACAAGATAAGAGTTAGAAAAATAGAAAAGAAAAGCTTACCTGCTCTCATACCGAGTTTTTTTTAGATTAGAGGCAGAGGGAGGGTGGGAGATACTTCCCATGTAGTGCCTCGGGTTTCCTCACTGTTCAAATTTATTGGATAAAACAAAAATTCTTCCCAGGTCTCTCCACAGCCTACTTCCGGTTTCCCACTGCTCTGGAAAAAGACTCCGAAGAAAGTAAGTTAAAGTCAAAAGCTCTTACCTTCCAGCTCTCCTCTCCAAAATCCCTCCCCTCTCTGCCAGCTCCACTGGCTAATGCTGTGAGGCAGCGGTGCTAACCATTGTGCCACCATGCTGCCCTGCTACAGAATGGCCATGACTAAGGGGTGGCATCGTGGCACAGTGATTAGCACTGCTGCCTCAGGGTACCAGGGACCCAGGTTCAATTCCCAGCTTGGGTCACTGTCAGTGTGGACTTTGCATATTCTCCCTGTGTCTGCGTGGGTTTCCTCCGGGTACTCTGGTTCCCTCCCAGAGTCTAAAAGACATGCTGGTTAGTTGCATTGGCCATGCTAAAATCTTCCTCAGTTTATCCAAAGAGGTGCTGGAGCGTGGCAACCAGGGGATTTTAAGAGTAACTTCATTGCAGCGTTAATGTAAGCCAACTTGTGACTAATAAATAAACTTTATGGCTGACTCACTCCAGCAGGACCACACTGGAGTGGGTGGGTAGAGACATGGATAACTGCCTGCCCAGCCTGTGGGAAGGAGACATGTCTGCCATGAGGAGGAATCTGACCATCATCCCCTTTTTTCAGTCGGCCTATTAATGAGTCTAACAGCCTGCCCGCTGCTGCCAGTGGGATGGCCACCACCAGGCTGACCCACCTTTGACAAGAGCACTCGGAGGAGGGAACACATCAGGTTGCAGACCCAATGGGCTATTTTACAACTTTACTCACTGTCCCACCTTCACAAATGCAGCCTGATCTGCTGAATATTTTAGCATTGTCCACTTTTATTTCAGATTCCCAACATCTGCAGTATTTGCTGTTGTTAAGGTTGCATGGGAATGCCCTGAGTGCATCTCGCTCTCTAACCCAACTGACAAGGGTTAATGGTTCATCTGAGCAGTGCAGCCAATTCCACCGCACCAGCGGTGACTCAGTTGGAAAGGTCTGGGATAGGAGGAAGTTCAGAAATGCAATAGTGACAGCAAACTCTGTGGTGTGGGGTTCAGACAAAGAGTCACAAACTAACACTTGCAATATGTCAATCTTTTCCATGTAGGCTGAGGACATAGAAACAGAAAAAAATGAGCTAGAGTAATCCATTTGGCCCTTCAAGCCTGTCCTGTCATTCAACAACATCATGGTTGATCTTCTACCTTAATTCCACCTTCCCATGCAATCCCCTGATCGCTTAATTCCCCTTGTAGCCAAAATCTACCGACATCTGTCTTCAACTTGCAATGACTGAGCATTCACAGCTCTCTAGGGTAGAGGATTCGAAAGATTCACAATCCTTTGAGTGAAGAAATATTTCCGCATTCCAGTTCTAAATGGCTGAGTCTTTATTTTCTGATACTATGGCTGTTAGTTATGGACTCCCCAGTGAGGGGAAACATTTTCTCCGATTCTACACTGCCAAATCGCTTAAGAATTTTATATGTTTCAATTAGATCACCTCTCATTTTTTTAACTCCAGGGAATGAAGGCCTACTCACCTCAATTTCTCAATTTTTGCACAAAACACTCATCACAGATAATCTAGTGAACCTTTGTTGCACTCTCTCTACAGCAAGTATTTCCTCCCCTTGGTGAGGAGATAAAAACTGTAAACAGTACTCTAGGTGTAGCCTCACCAGTGACCTGAATGACTGCAGCAAGATTTATTTACTTGTTTACTCCAGTCCCTTTGTAACAAAAGCTAATATTACAATTTACCTTTGTAATTGCTCTTTGGACCTGCATGTTAACTTGCTGTGATTTGTGTACAGGTTTACCCAGGCAACTGAATCATTTTCAGCTTCTCACCAGTCACAAAATATTCTGCTTTTTATTTCTCCCATCAAAGTGGATAACTTTCAAATTTTGCCACTTTTTTTTACCAGGTCCTTCCCAATTACTCAGTCCCCTTATCTAAGCCATTAATATAGATTGTGACTAGCTGAAACACAAACCTCTATTGGAGAAAGTGCTTAAAGAGAAACCATGCGGGATCTAGGATTTTATAAATAGAAGTCTCATAACACCAGATTAAAGTCCAACTGGTTTATTTGGAATCACAAGCTTTTGGACCACTGTTCCTTCATCAGGTGAGTCACCAGATGAAGGAACAGTGTTACAAAAAGTTGTGATTCCAAATAAACCTGCTAGGCTTTAACCTGGTGTTGTGAGACTTCTTCCTGTGTCCACCCCAGTCCAATGCCGGCATCTCCATATCATTTATAAATAGAAACTTAAGGTGGAATATTTCCACCACAGAATTGTAGTGCGCGGAGGTGGACCATGCAAAGGTCCATTGACTTCAGACAGAAATTTCCAATCCTGGGGCAAGTGCAACTAGAAAATCCCACCAGTAGAGTATAAAGATGAGGGAGTGATGATGAATTTTACAAACCACTCTGCCGTGCACACAACTAGAGCAGTGTTTTCTATTCTGGACACTGCACTTGAGGAAGAATGTGAAGGATTTGGACAGTGTGGAAAGGGAGAAGGAATTTCAGTTATGGAGATAAATTGGAGATGGTGGGGTTTAGAGAAATGAAGGTCGAGAGGGCATTTGACAAAAGTGTCAAAAATCAAGAGGGGTCTGGAAAGAACAGATAGAGAGAAACTCTTCCCATTGCTGAAGAGTCATGAACTAGCAGATGGTTTAGCAAAAGAACTAAATACAACATTAGTTCAAATATTTTTTACACAGTAACTGGCTATAATCTGACATGCACCACTTGATCAGTTGGAGGCCGATTCAATTGTGACCTTTGATAGGGAGTTGGAAGCTCCTGAAAGGAAGACAAAATTGAAGGGATAGCAGGAAAGGGCAGGAGGAATGGGATGGGGGGAGTTACTCTGGTGTGGAGCTGATGCCTAAATGGCCTCCTCACAGTGCTGTATTCATTCTATTTCTGATTGGCTCTGTAGTTTATGACTGACCTACTCCAGTGTCAATGTCCTTAGATTTGTTACTGATCCTACTACAAAAGAAAGGCCATTTACCCCTATTTTTTCAGTAAAGAGGAAATTATTTTGATTTATTATTGTCACATGTGTTAGTATACAGTGAAAAGCATTGTTTCTTGCATGCTATACAGGCAAAGTATACCGTACATAGAGAAGGAAACAAGAGAGTGCAGAATGTTATCGAAATAGTGGAAGTATTGCCCCCAACAGATAGTTTATTGGTTAATTCCTGATCAAGATCGGACAAAAAGGCAGGAAAATCCTCTTGGCAGAAAGAGAAACCTTGTTGTGCAGAAGATGTTTCATTTATTCTCTGCAAAATGGATTGCTTGTATCTAAATGCAAATGATTTTGCTAGAAATATTCTGGGAGCGAGATTTTGAATGCTTTGAAAACAAAAGTTGTAACTTTAGTCCATCTTCCTCCCTCAGTATGTTGGTGAATTCTGAATCTTTTATAAGAAAGCTCATCAATTAGTCTGAGTGATTCTCAAAGTATTGCATGTGAAAGCTTATGACATATGGCTCATGGCTCAAAGAACATTTGGTTTAGCCTCCCCTGTGATAGTTGCAGTCACACAAGTCATACTAAATAGTTCCAAAAGAACTGAAGCAGCAAGGACCTATTTAGAGCAAGAAGACAAAAGTGAACTGATAAAAAAAACTGTAAACAACAAAAGGAATATAAAATCTACAGCAATGAACAAAGGCAAAATTGCATGTACATGTGCACTCAGTGAGTCATGGCCACTGCTTTGTACACTGAAATTGTTAATTAATTTTTACACGTTTTTAGCCTTATCAATAATAAACTTAATTGTGCACTTTGGAAGTTGCTTCATATTGGCAGGTAGCCATTCACTATTTTAAATTGCATGCACGGTAAACAAAGTTAATAGTTCTCGTGTTGACCCAAAGGTAGTGCTCGCTGAACCAGAACTTTGTGGATTGTAGCTCTGCTTCCAGTTGAGAGTTGGTGATGAACAGAGGTGGCCTCTTCCAAACTGCTGGAGAAAGCTGGGCTGCTCAATGTGATTGCCTCTTCCCATGACAATGCGATGGGTAAGGGCGTCGCTGAGAGAATAGCATCAGAATTCTTGGAGATTGACTTTGTGGTCGAACAGGGTTGTCTTCTTTTTAAGTTTATTTATGAGTGTCACAAAGTTTTTGAAGTTTATTTACTAGTCACAAGTAGGCTTACATTAACACTGTAGTGAAGTTAGTGTGAAAATTCCCAAGTCTCCACACTCTGGCACCTGTTAGGGAGAATTTAGCATGGCCAGTGCACCTAACCAGCACATCTTTTGCAGTGCCGGAGGAAACTGGAGCTTCTGGAGGAATCCAACCCACACAACATGCATACTCTGCACACCCAAACCAGGGATTGAACCTGGGTCCCTGGCACTGTGAGGCAGCAGTGTTAACCACTGTGCCACCGTGTTCTGGCGCTGACACTCTTTGGCATTTTTTTCTCTCTGCTGCTGTCAAATGCCTTCAGGTCACTCACAGGGGGTGTCTAATTCATACCAGAAAGCTGATTAATCTTGTTCGCCTGAGATCCAGACAAAAGTGTGCCGAGTCCTCAGTAGAGAGTTTCTCCATGCTGACAATGCTGTGCTAACATTCCACCTTCAGCAAAAAATGGATAGGCTCTTTCACACCAATAAAGAGTTTGCTTTGACCACCAGAATCAGTGGGACTAATGTCATGTTCCATGATGCTTCTATACTGCCATCTATCAGCATTGACAATGTGAAACTGGAGGTTGTTAATAGCTTTACCTATCTTGGTTCCACAATAACCAGCAATTCACTGTTTAATGCTGAGATCAATGCATGTATCGCTGAAGTTCTAACTGTTATGTCCAAGCTGAGTAAGAGAGTGTGGAACAGCTGCAAACTGACTCAAAAGTGCAAACAGTGAGTCTACCAAGCCTGCATCATCAGCACTCTCTTCTTCAGTGGTGAGACTTGGACAACAGATGCTAAATAGGAGTAAATGTGGGACAGTTTCCACCTTCACTGTCTCTGACACATCATCAGCATCTCTTAGCAAGACCAGCTCACCAACTCAGAGGTTCTGTAGTGCACTAATTCCATCAGCGTATACTTATTATGAAGGCAACGAAGGCTGTGCTGGCTCGACCATATTCATCAGAAGAGTGACAGCCATATATACCCAAAGATGCTTCTGAATGGTGAACTGGCCACTGGGTCATGACATCCTGGCCACCCATATCATTGCTATAGGCAGACTAGACAAGCAAGATATGAAGATGGTGGACCTTGACGCTGACAACTGGGAGACAATCACTGATGGCCATGACCTCTGAAGGCTTAGTGTTCAGAAAAGACATTGGAAGAAGAGAAAAGCTCAGCTGGCTCAGAAGAGAGCCCAGGAAAAACAGGTCAGTGAATCCTGCACCTTCACAGCCCATTGTCCTCTTCAGGTCATGACCAGCAGAGACTGACATGCAGAGTAAGAGTCCTGAGCCACTCTGGATGATGCTTACTATGGAGTTGACCACCAGGGCACAAGCCATCTTCTTACAAGAAAAAAGACCACCAATGTGTCTTTAAGCTTGGCTGTCCAGTGTAGTTTTACAGGAGGGCACGTTGATTAGGTGAATGCAATATTAAATATAAGTAACTTTTTTCTCATTGAGGTGGACATAAATGGACTCTTCAAATAATTGTTCTGTCAAATTATCATTTTGATCTGCCCGAAACTTTAAAAGAAAGATTAACTGCTCCTTAATTTCAGTATTATTTGTCTGATCTTACAGTGTGCAAAAAATGGTCAGCATTGTGTCAATAATTGTAGTAGTTAATTGTTCGCAAAGTTCTTAGGAAGTTGCTGAGAGGGATCATTTCAGACAGTAAGCCAATATTTACTTTGAAAGGTCATTCACAAATCTAAAGACTTAACCTGAGCACCGAATGAACTGTTATGTCAACGTCACAAGGGAGGCTTTAATTAAATCACGGCACCATTCAGCAATGAATGAATGTGTGTTGAAGACTTATTGCCTTAATGGCAATTCCGTTGGAGAAGTGAGAATGACTATCAAACAGTTGTCAGACATATCAGCTGGTGACTGACAGAAACAAACATTTTTTCCTCAAGAGATTGCACTCTGTTCCTGAGAATGATAGGCTACGGCAGGAGAGTCAATAGACACTCATGTGCCAACAATGCAGACAGTGAGAGTGCTGAGCGCTCACTCATTCAATGTGTTTAGATTAGAGGATGGAAACTTCAGAAAGGTGGTTTAAGCTCATAATCAAGATTAACAACAATTACTATTTTTATTGAGGCTCGCATCTGAGATTTTTACCCCTGCTGAACAATAGGAAATGTCTTGCTCCTCTCAATTTTCTTATCTCTTTATGAAAGAAACAAGAAAAACATTGCAGAGTGCAAGAGAAAGGAGGCAATGTCAGGGATTTCAACATCTGGGATTGACATTGGAAATTCACTGCGTTCATCACCCATCCTATCACTTGCACAAGCCGGATAGATTGATTCAGAGTACTCCAGGTAGTTTAGCTAACCAGTTGAACATAAGAACATAAGAACATAAGGAATAGGAGCAGGAGTAGGCCATCTAGCCCTTCGAGCCTGCCCCGCCATTCAATAAGATCATGGCTGATCTGTCGTGGCTCAGTTCCACATTCCCGCCCTCTCCCCATAACCCTTAATCCCCTTTCTTATCAAAAACCCATCAACCCGCGTCTTAAAAATATTTAGCGAGGTAGCCTCCACCACTTCAACGGGCAGAGAATTCCAGAGAGTCACCACCCTTTGAGTGAAGAAGTTCTTCCTCAACTCCGTTCTAAACCGCCCCCCCCCTTTATCTTGAGGCTGTGCCCCCTAGTCCTACTGTCCTTTCTGAGCGGGAAGAGTCTCTCCACCTCTATCCTATCCATCCCATTCATCATCTTATATGTCTCAATGAGATCTCCCCTCATTCTTCTAAACTCTAATGAGTACAAGCCTAGTTTATTCAGCCTCTCCTCATAGCTCAACCCCCTCAACTCCGGCATCAGCCTAGTAAACCTCCTCTGCACTCCCTCCAAGGCCAAAATATCCTTGCGTAAGTACGGCGCCCAAAACTGCACACAGTACTCCAGCTGCGGCCTCACCAATGCCCTCTACAGCCACAGCAAGACCTCCCTACTTTTATATTCAATCCCCCTCTCTATGAAGGCCAGCATCCCATTCGCCTTCCTGACCATCTGCTGCACCTGCAAGCTGGGTTTTTGCGACTCATGCACAAGGACCCCGAGGTCCCTCTGCACCGTCGCCTGCTGCAGTTTTTCGCCCCGTAAGTAATAATCCTTCCTACCATTATTCCTACCAAAGTGGACCACCTCGCACTTGCCAACATTAAATTCCATTTGCCAGTTCCTGGCCCATTCGCCCAGCCTATCTAGATCCTTCTGTAGACTCTCCACACCCTCCGCACAATTTGCCGTTCCACCAATCTTGGTGTCATCAGCAAATTTCGACACCATACATTCAGTTCCCTCCTCCAGATCATCTATATAAATGGTAAATAGCTGAGGCCCCAGCACCGACCCCTGGGGCACTCCACTAGTCACCAACCGCCAATCCGAATAGCACCCATTGACCCCCACTCTCTGCCTCCTATTTGACAACCAATCCTCTATCCACGCTAACACCCTACCCCCAACTCCATGTCCCCTGACCTTCTGCAATAACCTCTTGTGAGGTACCTTGTCAAACGCCTTCTGAAAATCAAGAAAGGCCACATCCACCGGCTCTCCTTTATCCACCGCCCTAGACACATCCTCATAGAAGTTTACAGGAATGGCAGAGAATGAGGCTTTGGAAACTGATCATGATGGGTTCCAGTTGAGGCTTAGCTAGTATCAAGCTCCGGATGAAGAATAATTAAATAGTGATCCCAGAGGTCTTATCATGAAATGAAGCATGCTAGAAATGCACTAAACTCATTTAAAAACTTACTATTCTTTCATGGGATGTGAGTGTTGCTGGTAAGACCTTGTGAAGATGGTGGCCTTTCTGGACCCCCTGAAGTCCGTGTGGTGTAGTAGATACATGCACATTAGGAATAGAGTTCTAGGGTTAGGGATTATTGCTGTTAGGGATAGGGTTCGAGGATTTTTACCCAATGACAGTGAAGAAATGACAACTTAGTTCCAAGTTAGGATAGTGTGTGGCTTGGAGGGGAACTTGCCAGTTGATGGTATTCCCATCCATTTACTACCCTTGTTCTTCTGGGTGGTAGAAGTCACGTGTTTGGAAGGTGCTGTTGAAGGAGCCTTGGTGAATTGCTGCAGTGCATCTTGTAGATGGTACACACTACTGCCACTATGTATTTGTGGTAGAGAGAAGGGGGAAACAGTTAAGGTGATGGATGGGGTGTGAATTAAGCAGGCTTTATTGTCCTGGAATAGGTAGATCTTTTTGAGTGTTGTTGGGGCCGCGCTCATCCAGACTCCAATCGACAAATTTGAGGAAACCTGGAAGATCAGATTGCCTAATTGTCCAGCAGAATGTAACAATTTTAAATTGTCTATTTTAGGTTTCCCATTTATAGACACCTTGACTGACTAGCTGGATTTCTTTCATGAGGAAAGCCTACTTCTTAAGACCAAAGCCTAGGGAGAAAGTAGGTACACTGTAATATGGAGAGAAATTGTGGAATGGGAGCGGTGCAGATTGTAGTGAGGTGGCAGTGGGTGGTGGGGAGGGGGTGTCTAAATTGCAGTGGGAGTTTAAAGCACTTCTAGCATGTTTCCTTTCATGGTAAGGCGTTACAGCGAGGGTGGTCTAGATTGTGGTGGGAGGTTGGGTGCCACCACCACATTGGTTCTGATTGTCCAGTGTTAATCATTTCAGGATTTTGTTAGTTGACAAATAGATTAGGTAGCAGCAGAGTGAGATTTTTTGTCAACAGCACATTAGGGCTTAAAAAAATAACTGAATCACCTTGGCTTTAGTCCACAGTATAGAATAAGGTCTGATGTATAAATAAATTACAATAATAGTGCAATATGCAATGTAAGAATTCAGAGTTGACAACAGAACAAAATGAATTGAACCTCTTCCTTACCTCCATATTAATGACTGAGTTTTTATTCTTAGTGCACCATCATCAAACAGTACCACCCAGTTAAACCTTTGCAAAATTTGAGCACTGTGATTAAATGAAGTAAAACCAACAAATATCTCCTGAGTGTAGATTAAAATAGAAATCTTGGATAACCTCAGGAAACCTGGCATTATCTGTGGAGAGGGGAACAGAGTTAATGGGTGGGATTCTCTGGGTTCACCCATTCCCACCCTGCTGCAAGTGAGAACAGAAATTTGGCATTCTAGACAAAACTCCGTTCACTTTCAGCAGCATCGGAGAATGCCAGCTGCGAACGAGGATGGAGGTTTTCGGAGAACTCTTTGAAACGATATGACTCATTTACAGAACTGTTGAAGAGTCAATGGACTCAAAACGTTAACTCCTTTTCTCTCTCCACAGATGCTGCCAAACCTCAAGTATTCCTGCGCTTTCTGTGTTGTTTTGGATTTCTAGCATCCGCAGTATTTTGGTTTTATTTAAGTACCTCCCTAGATTACTTTAGCACATTTTCTATTCTCTTGAGTCATACCTGGCTTCTACATTTTGAGACTAAAGGTATTTTATTTGGTTGTGTTGATCTCAATTTTGAACAATGTACATAATTTGAATTTTATGGAAGAAAGGTTTTGAGTCATGGATAACATCCTGGTCAATAAAGCATGATTTTGCGCCAATGTTTTAAAAAGAATATACCAACTACACAATCTCAAGCAACAAAGCTACCTTTACATTTTATTAATCTTGAGTTTATCGAACGATAATGCACTGTCATACTTTGGAATATTTCCACTGCATTGATGTATATTGAAGTTAACTGATGAAGAAGGAAGTTACATTAATGTAGGTTCTGTTCCTTGATGTTTGTGTTCCACATCAGCATATCTGATAAACAATTCTGGTAATATGATTTCTATTCACTTCTGTCACTTTGTGCTGATGATAGCTTCTTACTGATTGAACTGATGGCTGGAATTAGGTCATATGTGTGTGCAGGGAAGGTTTTGAATTGTATTTACTTTGTTCTTTTGAATGTGGTGCTGTTCTATCAGGCAACAACATCATTCTCCATCATCAATCTACGCAACAGGAATAGGGTGCAATCAGTCAACAGGAATAGGGTGCTTAAGGTGCCTTGCAAACCCTCAAAACTGGTTCTGTGAATGGTTAATACCCAAAATAAATAATGACAAATAAATTATTCTGCATCTAACCACTTATGAGGGATGGTAGATCTTCTTCTCGTGTTCCTTGGTATTGTTTCAAAAAATATTTGCTTTAAAATCATTTGTGAATTCAATCCTTCTGTAGGATGCCTGACTGCAGATCTAAGCTCTAAGATATTCTCTAACCTCTGAATGGTTCTACTAAAGCAAATTTCAACTTCTGTGTACAAATATAATCAGTACGGTGATATCGTTTAAAAATAAATGATTAAATATTGTACTTGCTATTTATGATTCTTTGGCTTGATGAATTGCTTGCAACACTATTGGTACAGCAATAACCTTGTGAAAGTATCTTCTATGCACAACACACAAACTTAGTTTGAGGCTAATGCCACACTAAACATTTTACATTCAACCCACATACAAGTAAATGAACAGATATTTTGTTAGTGAGTGTTCAAATATCAATACAACTCCATTTGACCCAGCAATCACAATTTTGCATTCATTTATGATCGTAAATAATGAATTTTTCACAGAAAACTACTGCTCCAATATTATTGCAAAATATCAATATAGCAAAACTTGCCAAAACATTCCAAAGAAAATATTTTTGCTTCAAAAGAAGTCAAAGTGTTAGTACTGTTTACTAAAGTTCCCTTTCCACCCTGACTTGAAAGTACAGAAAATAGTGCTTTTGTAAGTTCCTTTGAAGAAGTTCCAAAGACATTGGACATAACTCAACAGGAAATAAGTACAACTTTGAGTTAGAAATGGTTGCCACTTGTTATGACAATACCTGCTTTCAAGCTGAAATGATCACAGCCAAGAAATTGCTGAAGCTTAAAATCACACTTTTGTGATAATAGTAATGAATGGGTTAATATGATCAAATTAATCTCTTCCTTAAAATAATTGATGAACAAGTTTCATCTTAGGCATCAAAATGGTATCAATAAAATTGTTTGATTCAGTTTTAAACCCTGCAACGACTAGAGCGGTATGGTGGCACAGTGGTCAGCACTGCTGCCTCACAGCCTCAGGGACTTGAGTTTGATTCCTGGCTTGGGTCGCTCCCTGTGCAGAGCCTGCACATTCTACCTGTGTCTGCATGGGTTTCCTCTGGGTGCTCCAGTTTCCTCCCACTGTCTGAAACATGAACTGGTTAGGTGCATTGGTTATGCTAAATTCTCCTTCAGTGTACCCGAACAGATGCCAGAGTGTGGTAACAAGGGGATTTTCACAGTAACTTCATTACAGTATTAATGTAAGCTGACTTGTGACACAAATAAATAAGCTTTAAACTCAATGCCCCAGCAGTCCATCAGTGGTCAGACAAGTCTGCAGTAAAATGCTGGAGATTGTTGAAGACATTTTGATTTTTAAATAGAAAATACTGTGCTCAATGTGAGATGATTTTAGAATATGGTGAAATTTATGTGTGGATCAATGAAAAATTAATGATTTTTCCTTTAAAACTATCCATAGGTTTATTGTATAACTTCCTGAAATTTTATGGAAATTCCAGTTTATCATGAAAAGAATATCCATTAAAGTTCTGAATCCAAAAAGAAAATCTGCCCACTGTGTTGCTTTATACTCCTGGCAGTCAAAGAATAATGTTCCTGGCATTCGCTCAAGTGAGTGTGGGCTGTCCCCTAAAATAGTACCGACAGAAAAAATATACAGTGGGAACATTGTCTCGACTCCTCAGCTTAGATTGGCCTCAGTACAAAGCATTACATATGTTCCTCACATTCAACAGGTTCAATTATGACTGCTGTGAAATCCTTTTACAATTCAGGTTTGTCATAATGAACAATAATGCCAAGAATGGTTTGAGTGTATCAGGCGTTGGCAGTTACTTTCTGTATATACCAAAGTACTTGAAGCATACAGCGGACTAGTGCACTTATTTAAGGACTCTACATTAATCAATGAAGTGTTCATTTCATTGGTTTTTGTAGGCTTCACAGGAAATTAACTTCAGCAAATAAACACACCAAGCTCAGGTGAAAAGCACTGCCAAGGAAAGTGATGTTCCTGTTTCAGCATCTGCGACTAATCTTGAAAATAAATATTACACCCTTCGGAATTTAACTTCTCATCAACAAATGAAACATAAGACGTTGTGGTGACATTCTGCCTTAACGATGATTTTTAAAAGTATTCTATTCCATTTAAAGTGCAACTCAGATGTGAGCGGATTTGTTTAAACTGTGTTGGCTGTATCTCAAATTTTGATTCATATCTGAGAAATGCAGGAATGACACAAATTCCAAATCAACAACATGTTTATTTACAATAGTTTCAAACATCTCAGAACTTACAGGATTTTCTACATGGACATAAGGCTGGATTCACAGATTGGAGAGACGCTGTGGGCTTTTAAAAATAGAAGCTGGGACCCAAATCCAGGATTCATGACCCCATTCCAAATTTCACCAGGAGCTTTTAAAGGGTGTGGGCTGGTTCAAATCACAATCCTGCACCCTGTATTCCTGACTTGACTGGCTCCATTGTGTGCATAGGCATGGTCTAGTCCTTTGCAATTTTGATGGAAACAGGCTGGCTTTTCATTGGGTCGTGTTTCATAACACCATGGAGGTAAATGGCCACTTAAATGCCTCAGCCTACTATTCTAGCCACAAAGTGAGTAGGCCTGTCAATTTTACTGTGCAGGCTAGTGTCAGGCAAGGAGAGGTGACCTCCTTTGGGGTCACCTGTGTCCATTGGTGGTAACCCCCCCAATTAAATACCCCTATTTAATCTCCCATTCTGGCTTCTCAAACCTGGCCCCCCATTCAACTCAACTCCTTCACTGGAGCCAGTCAGTCTGGCCACAGTAACATCCTTGGCTTACCCAGAAATCCAGCTTCCATTAGCTCCTCTTCTTCAGGGACTGCCTGTATCCCAGTTGTGGCCACAACGTGAACCTGCTGTACAAAGACTTCAGAGATGCCAAGCAAACTAATTGGCTGCTAACTGTTTAAGGCGGGTCTTGCCCTATGATAATGAATGCTCACTTAAATATAAAATGGTCAGATGTGACACATTACCATTGTGAACATTATCAATTTAAATTGTTGAAACTTTTAATTCACCCTTTGTCCACTTCCCAATGTGTGTTCACAATGAGAATGTTAATGTCAATAAGTCAGAAAAATATTTTCATCTGGGCTATTCATTCCCATATATCTTAGATATATCTTCCACCTTTCACATATTGACAAGGTTTTAGTTTCTGAATATCCCAGTTTCTTTATTATTCAGGAAGTGACCAATCTCATCCGTTACCTAACCCGAGACCACACAAGTTTTCTATGTGTTAGAACTCAACAGAATATTTTTAAGATATTACTGAAAATTGTGCATCCCTCAGTGAACTGAGGGACTATAATGGTGGTCTTGGAGCAGGGGAAACACATAGCAGACTAATCAACAATGGAGGGGAATTTTGTTCAATGGATATTAGGGGGGTTAAATTGGATAGTAGCTGAAAACAAAAACAGAGTTTACAAAGAGAAATTAAGCCAGTCCCATCAGGTGAAAGCAGGCAGGGTGACATAACCTGATTTCTGCTTGCAGTCTGCAGCCCCAGGTCTGTTCACTGGCTGTGCGTCTCATGGAGGCCACACTATTATGATTACCTAGTACAGCTAGCCCATACCTCTTCTCGGAGAGCTACATTTTGGATGCTGGAGCCAATAAGATCATCGAGAAGATTGTGCAATCCACCAGTCATCAGTGACTAGCCAGGGGAGAGAGCTGGCGCCAAGATTTTAATACATAAAGTCATAGAGTCACAGAGGTTTACAGCATGGAAACAGCCACTTCAGCCCAACTTGTCCTTGCCACCCCATTTTGTAATCACTAAGCTAGTCCCAGTTGCTCACGCTTGGCCCATATACCTCCATACCCATCTTACCCATGTAACTGTCTAAATGCATTTTTTTTAAAAATTGCACTGGCCTCTGCTACTATCTCTGACAGCTTGTTCCAGACACTCACCACCTCTGTGTGAAAAAAATGCCCCTCTGGACCCTTTTGTATCTCTCCCCTCTCACCTTAAACTTATGACCTCTGGTTTTAGATTCCCCTATATTTGGGAAAAGATATTGATTATCGGGCTGACTATGTCCATCATTATTTTATAGACCTCTATAAGATCATCCCACAGCCTTCTACACTCCAGAGAAAAACGTCCCAGTCTATCTAGCCTCTCCTTATAACTTAAACCATCAACACCCTGTAGCATCCTAATAAATCTTTTCTGCACTCTTTCCAGTTTAATAACATCCTTTCTATAATAGGGTAATCATAAGAGGTATTTGCTCAAGAGATGGGATAGATATCCTGTATGCTCAGGAACACAGGAGACTCTTGAGGCAATTGCTCAGAACTCAATAGTGAGAGAGAGCTACAGAGCTCAATGCCAAGCGTGTCACACCAAGAGCATGGAAACAGTGCAGGAGAAAACAAAGGATCATACATGAGTTGACAAGATCAGTTAATGCATCTTAAAACGTTCAGGATGAGATTCTCTGGCCTCCAAGCCATGTGTTTCCCAGTGGTGGAAGGCAAAGTGCCATTTGCTCTCAGTAGGATGAGCTGGTCCCGTCTCTGTCAATGGAATTTCCCATTGATGAGGTGGGAATCATCTGACTAAGTGATTTAAATGGCCAGCTTTGGAGAATTCTGCCAGTTTTACCCTCATAGTTACTCTGAAAGAATAAGAAGGGAAAAAAAAACACTTCTTATCTTCAGAGTAATTATTTTAAACACCCAGGCAGAGCCCCACATGCTATACTGCTCTCCAAAAAAAGCAGCCCATACACATAGCATTCCTGCATGGAATTTTCCATCGTGGGACGCATTCTCTCCTATGCCACATCTCCAGCCATTTGTTATCTGTCTACCGTTCCAATGCTCACTAGTACTGGAAGTAAATCAGAAATTACCATCGCTGAGGGATTGACAGTCTGACTACAGGGCATCAAACAATCCTTTTCCTTCTTAGCTTATTAGTTTTCATAGGGGCTGCCATTTTTGGCTCTTTCTTTTTCTCCGCTCAAATTGATCCTAGCAATGATATTGTTCAATGTCTTCATTAAAGCTTTCCCTGGCAGCCTTCGTGTCGTTCAAAAGATCAACTTCATCTGCCTATCTTGACTTTGTAGGAGAAGGGAGACATAAGAACATAAGAACATAAGAAATAGGAGCAGGAGTAGGCCATCTAGCCCTTCGAGCCTGCCCCACCATTCAATAAGATCATGGCTGATCTGAAGTGGATCAGTTCCACTTTCCCGCTTTCTCCCCATAACCCTTAATTCCCTTGTCTATCAGAAACCTATCTACCCGTGACTTAAATATATTCAGCGAGGTAGTCTCCACCACTTCAACGGGCAGAGAATTCCAGAGATTCACCACCCTTTGAGTGAAGAAGTTCCTCCTCAACTCCGATCTAAACTGTACCCTCCCCCCATCTTCAGGCTGTGCCCTCTAGTCCTGCTATCCTTTCTAAGCGGGAAGAATCTCTCTACCTGTACCCTATCTATCCCCTTCATTATCTTATATGTCTCTATTAGATCCCCCCTCATCCTTCTAAACTCCAACGAGTACAGACCCAGTCTATTCAGTCTCTCTTCATAGTCCAACCCCCTGATCTCTGGTATCAGCCTAGTGAACCTTATCTGCACTCCCTCCAAGGCCAATATATCCTTCCGCAAGTGCAGCGACCAAAACTGCACACAGTACTCCAGCTGCGGCCTCACCAGTACCCTGTACAGTTGCAGCAAGACCTCCCTGCTTTTATAATCTATCCCCCTCACTGTAAAGGCCATCCACCTAAAACTTGAAAAGGTGAGGAAGTCCGACCAGTGCTGAGTTATAAATGCCTAGTTTATGGTGATGACTTCTGTATGAATTACTTTCACGTGTAAAGTGGCCACGATAGAGGAAATGGCATTTGCGATTAGTAAGACTGGCGTTGCTGGTAACACCATATTTAAATGTGTATTGAATGTCAAGAACTTACAGCAGAGAGGATCCATAGCGCATGACCAGAACACAGAGAATGTAGCCCAAAGATTTTGAGGTTTATTCATTTCCACCAACTTTGTGCATTGGGACCATGTGCAAGTTGCAGAATTTCCCTATGTGTAATCTGCGCATCCAGCATGTTTTGATGTTCTCCCATCCTGTGAAGATTTAAGCAATTTTTTTTTTTTTGCTTTTTTTTCTCCCAAAAGGCTTTCAAACAGCGAGAGTGAATTCTCAAAGCTTCATTTCAAACAAATGATGACACGTATTTGAATTTGTTTTTGTTCGGAGCTTTTTCACAGACAGGTAGCACCTGTGATCATCAACACTTTTGATCACAGTTTTACTGGTGACAGCTAGAAAAGAACAAAGGCAGTTAGTTAAAAACGGATTTCTCTTCCACCAAACTGTTTACATCCACAGATAATCCAGTTGTTAAGTGCCTTCTCTCGACATGTTATAAAGTTTGAAGATTTTTACATGTTAAAACACTGGAAACTGTGTAAAAGGTAAACAATTGAATATAAATCAAATCTAGAATTAAGAATCTACTAATGACCATGAAATCATTGTCGGTTGTCGGAAAAACCCATCTGGTTCACTAATGTCCTTTAGGGAAGGAAATCTGCCATCCTTACCTGGTCTGGCCTGCATGTGACTCCAGATCCACAGCAATGTGGCTGACTGTCTAATACCCTCTAAGGGCAAATAGGGATGGGCAATAAATGTTGGCCAGCCAGAGATGCCCATGCCCCATGAATTAATTTTTAAAAAATGAATTAACTTGCTTGTTTCTGGAAATGAGTGTTTGTTAAACACAGCATAAATTGGCACACTCATAAATGGTGTATTAAAGGGGAAATATTTGAATCATATTGCTGGAGATGTGTCATTTCCCAATTTATACAACCCTGGTTTTCTCAAGAAATATAGAAGCAGCAGTTTATTCATTCAGTCACAGTGTTTTGCTCTAAATGTATCAAAAATCGGTATAGAGTCATAGACTGGAATTTTCCGACCATTGCTGATTTGGCTTGTCTCCAAATGGGCAGTAAGCTTGCACCCATGGAGCCATACAGTACAGAAGAGGCCATTCGGCCCATCAAGTCTGCATCAACAAAATCTACATGAAATCTACACAAATCCTGCTTTCCAGCATGTGGCCCATGATAGGACATTTCAATCGCTCACCTATTAAAGATTGTGAGGTTTCGCGCCTCCACCACCTTCCCAAGCAGTGCACTCCAGACCCCAATCACCCTCTGAATGAAAAAGGTTTCCTCAAATCCCCTCTAAAACTCCTGCCCTTGCCTTAAAGTTAAGGTAGATTGAATCATTTTCTAGAAAATCATGTCACAAACAGTGAACCAACTGCTAATAGCTGTCACCCCTTCAGGTGAGATGCTTCTGCCAAACTGCACTTCCAAAAGGAAGGCCTTTCTGATTCAATAGAAAATCTCGTTATTTAATTAGCCTCTCTCTCTGTTTTCCTATCTTTATTTTGTCTGTCTCGCATTTTTGCTCTGATACTATTTTAACTCTAGTAAAGGTTCTCTTGCGCTAACTCCATGAACTCTGCACTCAGAAGCAAGTTGGGTACAGAGTACAACTTCCTCAATGTTATTCAATCAGAAAGAGAGAGGGAAGGGAAGGCAGGGAAAGGAATAGTGTGAAGGGGGAAAGCGAGAAGTGGAGGTTGAAATGTGTGAGGAAGAACAACATTAACAACTTGCATTCATATAGCACCTTTAACGTAGTAAGATACCTCAAAACACTTTATGAAAGCAATATAAAAAAAATTGCAATTGAGTACTGAAGAAAAGTCATGTGGACTTGAAACATTTAACACTATTTTATGACTTCTAGTCTAAGTGTTGGGTGGGCATGGAAGTGGAAGAGTTCCAGACCCGTTGTTTGGGGACGTTCTCAGGATCTCCCCCTACTCTGGCTGCAAAATTTTGGGCAAATCCATTGTTTACTGCAGAAGTCTCTGAGCGGGGCTTAATGCACCCAACAGCCCGTAGAGGGAAGCATTGTGCATGTGCAAACCTCTGATGCTGCACATGCGCATTAACAGTAGCAAAGGTCTGACAGACAAAGAGCACTGTCAGGCCCCTGCTACTGCAGGCTGCCTCAAGTAACCCTCCAATTTCAGGGGCCCTCAGCCCCAGATGCTGTCCCCCCCCGCCGCCAAACTCATCACAGGCCCCAATCCTCCCCCATTGATTGCTGTAGAGTTACAGTGGGACCCCTCTCCCATTAGCCTCCCCTCATTGGCCCTTCCCCATTGGCCATGCTACCTGCTCTGCCCGGTGGGCATTACCAAGTTCCCAGTGGGCATTGCCCGGGTGCTTGACTGGCAGTGCCAAGATGCCAGGGTGGCATCCCCGCCTTTCCCTTTGCCCTCCCTGGGGCGGGAAGGGTCTTACTAGCCTCCGGTTTCCGTTCATGGGAGGTAGGTAATTTCCTGCCAGAGGGAACCAGTCCCAGCGAAGCCATAAAAAGTGAGTCTGGACGATTGAGTGCCTGGCTCACTAATCACATTAAAATGAGTATTTTAATAAATTTAAATAAATTATCCAGCATCTTGCCCATTCCCAGCGAAAGGCTGACGGTGCTGGAAATCCTGGATGGTAAAATCATGCCGGTCGTGATAACTGGTGCCTATCGCGCCAATCTCTTCATGCCCCACTTTACCACTGCATCGAGCCCGAAAACGGGCATGACGTGGTCAGAAAATTCTGCCTATTAACTCCATTTCCTTTTCCCCAAATCCACTGAGTTTTTCCCAGTATTTTCTGTTTTTATTTCAGATTCCCAGCATCGGCAGTGTTTTGCTTTATATTAGGTTCCTTGGACATTTCTTGTCCAAAGAAGTTGAAATTCTGTGCTATATATATATATGCAGCACTGTGTATTCCTAGCTGGAATAGCATGTAAAACAAAATAAATCACTAAATATAATATATATATTCACATAACACTAAATCACCATAACAAGCCCTGATTAGCACAGTTTCTGTATCCCACTCAGAAAACTCCTGAAATTCAGATCAACATTTTGCTTGCTTTCCTTTCCTATTCTGTCCCTGCCTCTCTGTGCCTATCTTTCTCAGCCACTTCAGGTCTTGAACAGCAGGTTAGGTGTAAGGATTCGCATTCTAATGAGTAATCTCTAAACTGTCTGTGCTTTATATGCTCTGTCCGAGGCCAGAACTCTCCATTCACCTGACGAAGAGGGAAACCTCGAAAGCTTGTGAGTCTATTATCAAATAAATTGGTTGGACTAAAACCTGGTGTTGTCAGACTTTTTACTATCTTTCTCTCCAGAACCTGGACCCCTTCCTGACAGTTTTCAGGGGTCAAGCCCCTGTCTCAGGAGTTGCCATGGATGGAGCCTGGGGGGGCGCGGGGACAGGCAGCAGAGAGAGCTGGACACACCATGGAAAGTGCTGGGGGATGGGGTGGGGGAGAGGG